>NC_067245.2:209320129-219320129 GCF_019359855.2 Lolium perenne
AAACAAAGTTCGGGTTATCAACAAGTATAAGGAGAGCTAATCTTGGAAGAGACCCGAGCAAAGTGATCAATGAACTTACTGACAAAACGTCGATTCTGCGATTCCAGGTGGCCAATGACATCCTCTTCACAAGTGATCTGTTGAGTTGTCTTCTCGCTCAAAGCAGTTTCAGCTTGGTGGAGTCTCTCTCGAAGATCTCCAACAGAGGCAGCGTCTTGTTCGGCCTTCTTGCGAGCTTTTTCACTTCACTCTAACTTGATGGCGAGATCATCGAAACGCTTGTTAGCTTTGGCGAGAGCCTCTAGTAGAAGGGAAAATGGCAGAAGTGTCAAGATAAAGATAGCAATATAGTCTACTCGATAAAAATAGACGGCAGAAAGGTGTACCTTTCAAACTTTCAACAGTGTCACGGTACCCAATAAATTGAGTACCGAGACGGATGAATTCCTTCATCAGAGGCTGTAGAAAGAAAGTTGCTAGAAAGGTTAAGAGGGAAAAAACTCGACAGAAGACAAAATAGTTGTAAGGGTCCTTACATCATTCAAGGAAGGAGTCGTTGAACTCCCGGGCAAGAAGCCTTGATCCTCGCCAAGTTCAATCCTCGCTCTCTTTGGCAAGGGGGCTCGGGGGCTAGCGACATGAGTCGACATTTCCAAGTCTTGCTGAGGAGGCGAGGCTTCCTCCGTTGCACGGCGAGTTTCCGACAGAACTAAAGTTTGCGACTTGCTCGTTGGAGCAGTCACATTGGCAGCGGATTCTTCCTCTTCTTCGCCACTGTCCACAAAAGATAGTATGAGAATGTTCACAAACAATATATAAAAAGAAAAAGAAGGCAGGGTAGCTTACGATCTAATGAGGGCATCCTCGTAAGGATTAAAGGAACCCTCCTCCTCGGGGGAAGTTTCCTCGGTAGGTGACCCGCTGGGTTTGGAGGTGCCGGAATCTTCAACTTCACCTCTCTTCCTTTTGTTTTTTGGAGAAGCAGCGGAAGGAGGTGAGCGTGCAGAGTCAGAAGCTTCCGATTCTGTTTCTTTATCAGAGGAAGCCGCGGAATTGTGAGATCCCGCGACTTCACTCTCAGGGCGAGAAGTGCCCTGAGAATCGTCGGCAACGACGATTCATTCGTCGACCTCCCCACCTTCAGGTAAGGGAGACAGAAAAGAGATGACTTGGTGGTTCTGCAGAATAAAAATCAATAGAAAGGGACAGTTAAGAAGGACATAGGTCGATAGAAAGACAGTAAGACAGAAAGATAGCAGTCGAAATTTTAATCAAAGTTGAGAAAGCAAGTTAACCAAGATAGCAGTCAAAAAACTCGAGAGACAAGTTACTTACTTTGGGGAGAGCGTTGGTGCCGCTGTATGGCTCCACGCGGCAGGAGGTTGGAACTGAATCTTTTTTGCTTAGTGACGAAAAACGTTGGACAAGCTTCTCCAAATCCTTCACAGGGAGATCTTTGGATATGCGGTCGACATCTTTCTCGCCAGCATACAACCACAAAGGGTTTTTGCGAGCCTGTAGAGGCTGCACCCTAATCCGAAGGAAATGCGTAGTAATTTGAACACACGACAGTTCCTTACCGCAGGTGTTCTGAAGCTCATGGATGCGCTTCATCAGCGCATCTGTCGCCATCTTCTCTTCTTCGGTAGCTTCCGCATCCCATGATCGGCGCCGAAGGATTTTTGCGCCACCACCAAAGGGCGCGATGTTGTAATCCTGCGAGTCAAGATACTCCTCGCAGACGTATAGTCATCTCCTGCGCCACCCTTGGAAGGAGTCGGGGAATTTGACGTCGAAATAATCGACGTCAGGATGGACACAGATAACAACACCACATATATTGTAGGCGATGTTGTGGGAGATGTTGCGACGAATGTAGAAAATGCGTTTCCACAGGGCCCAATTCGGATGGGTCCCGAGAAAGCACTCGCAGAAGGTTATGAAGATGGAGATATGGAGGATGGAGTTGGGAGTTAGCGGATGTAGGTGCAGCCCGTAAACAAACTGTAATCCACGAAGGAATTCGTGGATAGGAGTGGAAAGGCCGCGGATGAGGTGGTCAACAAAAGTTACCCGGTATCCGATGCGGGGCGTCGGGAAGCTTTCTTCACTGGGAAAGATCAGCGACTCTTCCTTCTTCGTCAACCCGAGCTTCTTCAGCAGGTTCATGTCCTGGTTCGTGATCTTAGATCTCTCCCAATCGGAGATTTCCAGATTCTCCATCGCCATGCTGGTTTCTGGAGTGGTGTGCCTTGTGAGCCTCGCCCGCGGTGGCATCAACATTAGCGCTGGAGAGATTGAGGAAGAGCACGGGCGCAGGAGCTTGTTTGGTTGCAATGGAAGCTTTTGGAGAGAGAGAGGATAGGAGCGCGGCGCAGCGAAGGGGATTATTGAGGAAGATGATGGTTACTTATAGCGAGCCATCGAACTGCTGTGCCGTTGGATGATAGAAAAATGGATCTAACGCCTTACACGTGTCTTCAGGGGTAAAAATGATATTTTACTGCGAAGTAACTTGACAGGTGCTACAGCGCGCGTGCCAGAGAAAGCGGAGGACATGTGTCCCCACTTGTGTACATGTCACGCAACGCAGTAATAAGAGCCCACGGGTTAGTGACAGGACAGAACCCGCACATTCCCAATACAACGATCGTGGCTATCGTCGGTGCTGATGTCACAATAAAGAAAATTTTGGCTGCAGTGCTTGGAAGTTTGGCGACAAAGAAGTATTATTGGGAATTTCAGGAGCTTTTGATCAAATACAAGTTTTTCCTCAAATGCTCGGGGGCTACTTTTAAGGAGTTTGATAGGAAGATGATTCAAAAAGGACAAAACATTGAGCCTACAGCCAAGTATAAATACTCGACTGTAGCCTCGGGGGCTACTCCCATCGGGAGCGCTGGTCGTGCACCCGATAAAGATGGAAATACTGGAAAGAGTTGACAATATAGTTACAAAGATACTAAAAAGGTGAGCCTACAACCAAGTACAAGCACTTGGCTGTAGCCTCGGAGGCTACTCCCATCGGGAACGTTGTTCGCGTACCCGATGAAATTGAAGAAATCTTGGCGAGCAAATTTCGAGTTATGATATAACTCTTCATATACTCCCATCGGGAGGACAAAGTGAAAAATATAGAAGTCATCGTATGACTCGAACAAATGTGCTATTCCAGCAGCCGAAAAAGGCACTCGACAATATATTCTCAGAGCGCCTCAGTCACGATTTAATCTCTGAATGCCACAATACTTTGCGAAGGTAAGACCCCAGGATCCATCCTGTGCGGCGTGGCATCGCACCCGAATGCGCTCTGCTACTTTTTTCCGTATCCACAAATGCGAAGAAAAATCCTAACGGACGCGTTAGGTACCCGATAAAACGTGACTGGAGTTCGGCATATGGTAAGACCTTAAGCGGCACATGTCGAAACTGTTATCACCAGAATTTGACCGAGTCAGAGGTGGGCCGCGATCAAGATGGGCTTGAAGATTATACCTGGAAGAATATACATGAATCGGCCTTATATGCAAAGTTTGGGCTAGTTTGCCCGTGTATCTGTAATATAGTAGATTACGTGTCGGTTAGTTAGAGTTTGCCTCGTGCACGGTTGGGATTATTCCCACGTTAGAAAGTCTACGGACTATAAATATGTATCTAGGGTTTATGAAATAAACAACAATCATCGTTCACCACAAATCAATCTAGGCGCATCGCCAACTCCTTCGTCTCGAGGGTTTCTTCCGGGTAAGCATCATGCTGCCTAGATCGCATCTTGCGATCTAGGCAGTAGAAGTTTATTCGTCGTTCATGCGTTGCTCGTACTGAAGCCTTTTTGATGGCGAGCAACGTAGTTATCTTAGATGTGTTAGGGTTAGCATTGTTCTTCGTATCATATGCTATCGTAGTGCAACCCTTAGACATCTAGCCGCCCTTACACCTATCTTAGGTGTAGGGGCGGCACCCCGCTTGATCATTATTTAGTAGATCCGATCCGTTATGATTGCTCCTTGTTCTTCAAGGATTAGTTTAATATCTGCATAGTTAGGCCTTACAAAGGGTTGGAGGATCCAGCGACGTGTAGGGTGTAGTTTGCTAGCCCTAGACAGGATGTTCCGAGGATCAACCTCGTGTTGGTTTTTAGGCCTTGTCTAGGATCGGCTTACGATCACCGTGCGCGGCCGCGAGGCCCAATCATGAGTAGGATGATCCGATTATGTGGTGAAAACCCCAAATCGTCGTAGATCGTTTTAGCTTTATCTTGATCAAGCAGGACCACCATATATTCGTGCACCTCGTACGAATCATGGGTGGATCGGCTCCTTGAGCCGATTCACAGGACAACCTGAGAGCCGATCGAGGCTCGTATTTAATGTTTATGTGTATGCCATGCAGGAAACTAAGCGAGGCATCTCCATCACCTTCCTGACTAGGTATAGGTCAGGTGGCACGCCCTTGCACCAGCATCGGACGTGCGTGCCGGAGTCTTTGCGGGCCGTCGCTCAGAGGGACCAGGGCCAGCCGCAGCCCTAAGTTGTTCCCGGCTCTACTGTGTTGCCCGTCGCTGCTCGCCGGTGGGTTTCTGACCGCAACACATTCTGGCATGCCCGGTGGGACAATCTTCGACATCAACCACATCGCCATCTACATCTGAGATGGCGGACGGCACTCCAGTCACGTACGAGGATCTGACCGACGAGCTCAAGAAGAAGTATGACGAGGTCAAAGCTATCCTCGAAGCCGACCTCATCGGCTCTTTTCACAGGACCCGTTCACATGGCATCAGGTGGAAAGGGTTCTCGCCTGATGGTGCGCTCGATGGAATAGACTTGTCCGCCCCGTCAGAAGAACGCACCAGGTCCCTGCGTCAGGAGATTAACTACCTGGTGGCTCACTCGCTGCACCGCCACTCTGAGAACCTGGTGAACACTTTGGAGCGTGTCGCTCTTCGGGTGATCCAGGAGATCATGAGACACCAGTACTCTCCGTCAGGACCAGCTCTCGGGACACACCAAGGAGAGATGCCACTCCAGTCCCGTCCACCGCTGCCATTTGCGTTGGCAGCACCAGAAGTGCCGAATTCACCGGCATTCATCGTCTACAAGATCGGTGGTGACCCTAGTGACTGCCAGTTCTTGCATGAGGCGCCTAAGGAGATCCCTCACGGGTACATGTGCACATACGTGCCAGACTGCGGTAACTGGGCGCTCACAAACCAGGCCGCAACAGCAGGGACTTCTGGGAAAGCAGGAGGAACTTCAGCGACAGATCTTGAGAAGCAGACGTGGCTAGCTAAGTACGCCACTCCAACAAACCTCCAGAGAGCAGCTCCTGCAGTTGGCTCAGAGCTGGAAAAGCAAGCATGGCTGGCTAAGTATGCCACTTCGGCGAATCTTCAAGGTTCGACTCCTGCAGCCAGCACCGCGGATCAAATCAGTACGATCCTGAGAGACCAGTTCGGCATGGTGCCGAAAAGGAGGACAATCGGCTATTCCAAGCCGTACCCCGATGAGTACGAGTTGGTCCCGCTACCACCCAAGTATCGGCTCCCTGATTTCTCCAAATTCAATGGATCAGATGGTTCCAGCTCCATCGAGCATGTGAGCCGATATTTGGCACAGCTAGGAACGGCCTCAGCATCGGATCCACTACGCGTGAGGTTCTTCGCACAGTCCCTCACGGGATCGGCTTTCGGGTGGTATACTTCGTTGCCACCGGACTCGATCCGGACTTGGAAGCAGTTGGAGGAACAGTTCCACATGTAGTTTCACTCAGAAGCTTCCGAGGCCGGCATTGCCGATCTAGCTCAAATACGTCAGAAGCATGGAGAAACCGTGGCTGAGTACGTCCAGCGCTTCAGAAATCTAAGGAACCGATGTTATTCGGCTCGTGTGACTGAAAAAGAAGCAGTCGAGTTGGCAGTGGTGGGCCTTGCATCACCAATCAAGGACATGGCCTCCCAAGCAGACTACCCTTCACTGGCGCACATGGTTCAGAAACTGTCGGCATATGAACAGCGCCACCCGGACTTGTACCAGGACAAATTCAAGTGTGCGGTAGTCCTGGTTGAGGCAGATGAAGACGAAGGTTCTGCGGGAGATCAAGAGGTAGCAGTGGCTGAATGGACTCGGGGGGCAACCCCCGTGTCCTGCAAATGGGTTAAGCCACCAGGTCCGCCCAGAGGGTTCGATTTTGACGTGACCAAAACTGAGCAAATCTTCGACCTCTTACTCAAGGAGAAGCAGTTGAAGATACCCGAAGGCCTCAAAATCCCCACGGTACAGGAGCTGAACGGAAAGCCATACTGCAAATGGCATAACTCGCTCTCCCATGCCACCAACGACTGCAGGGTGTGGCGTCAGCAGATCCAAATGGCGATAGAACAAGGACGTCTGATTTTTAACCAGTACGCCATGAAAGTCGACACCCACCCCTTCCCCGCCGTTAACATGGTGGAGTGCACTTACCCTGAAGGTTGCCAGCCAGGATCCTCGTTCAGCATCAACATGGTAGGACCTGGACACCACGCTGGCAAGGACGGAGACGAGGGCAGCTGCTCTCGTAGCAAGGACACAGAGGAGGCCGCTCCACGCGATCGGCTCCCCCACGATGGCAAGTGCTACGTCACAGAGGGAGAAGTAAGGAATGTGAGATATCAGCGACCCCTCTCTGATCACCTCCTCAATAAGTATGTGAGTCAATACAGCCAACGCCGACGATCCAGCGACGATGATGATAGAGACCGTCTGGCTGGGGACGCCAGGAGACATCGTCGGCATGATCGCGATGAGGAGGAGTACGAGCGCCGTGCCAAGGAGGAATCAAGGAAGCAAGACGACGAGGATAGGCACTGGGACTGCCCCTTCTTCAGACACTGCTGGGATTCAGGAATGAGCCGATTGCCTACAATCGGCAATTGCCCAGAATGTAACCAGAAGAAGAAGGAGGCAGCTAGCGTGTCCGTGTTCCAACGCTTAGGGCCTCTCCCACCTCGAAGCAAACACGCTGAGTCCCCTCGGGTAGAAGATCTCGAGGATTTGGAAGACGATGAAGAAGAAGAGGACAGGTACCACCGGCCAAGGTGGTGCCCTGATGGACTCAGCCGTTCCCAAAAGCGTAGGGTTCAGCGGCTGCGCGGTTTGGAAGAAGCCGAAAGGCTGTACCTGCACACGCTAAGGAAGGCACGGCCTGATCTAGCCGCGAAAATCCAGCGAACCCTGGATGAAGAGGGTCGACCACAAAAAATGGTGTGGCACCCCAATCAAAGGAAAGCCGATGATGAGACATCGGCTGGCACAAACATGGTGTTCATCCTTCCTACGGAGTTCAGTGCTCCAGGATTAGACGAGGCACCTGTGGCACAACTTGACTGCGGCCCACGGCCGGTTATCTTTGAGAAGCCACGAGAAAGAAGCTACAGACATCTGAAGGCCCTGTACTTGCGAGGTTATATCGATGGGAGGCCTGTCAACAAGATGCTGGTAGACACCGGAGCGGCAGTCAACATTATGCCATACTCTATGCTACGTCGGTTGGGACGCTCTAGCTCGGATCTGATCAAGACCAACGTGACATTGAGCGATTTCAACGGCCAAGCGTCTGACGCACAAGGTGTTCTGAATGTGGATCTGACCGTAGGAAGGAAAACCATCCCTACGATGTTCTTCATCGTCGATAGCAAGAGCACCTATGCTGTTCTGCTAGGAAGAGATTGGATCCACGCCAACTGTTGCATTCCCTTCATGATGCACCAATGCGTAATACAGTGGGATGGTGATGAGGTAGAGGTCGTCCAGGCCGATGACTCAGCCGAAATTTCAACGGCTGACATGAATGTTTGGGAAACAGCAGGCCAAGAACCACTTTCAGGCATCAATTTGGACGACTGCGAGCGCATCGTCCTGACGAAGAACGGGGTTAGGCTGGTCTTATCCACCGGCCTGACCGTGTAGCAAGAACAAACCGATGAGCAAACGTGGCGAGGCCGATCCTTGGGATCGGCCCCAAAGATCTATGAAGGAACATTGCAAAAACCTTCATTAAGCGCTTCGATCAATATGGAGGCCGATTCCAGCAATCGGCCAAAATTATCCTCACCACATGTTCTGCTTGTGTTCAACATCGGCCTACTGGGCAGCGGTTTTACGTCGGCTGATGAGTCAGGGAAAATCAGCATTGGTCCTACCAGAGCCGACGTACAAATGCAGTGCCTTGGCTAAACTACAGAGCCGATATCTGCAGTTACTTGACAGATTCGGCTCGGGGGGCACCTAATCAGATGAACATGTGCAGATGAACATGTGTGCAGCGAAATATTGGGGGCCGATAGGAAAAATCGGCCAGTAAAAAAAAATTCATGACATGCAGCCGATGCAAGGACATCGACTTTAGAACTAAGAAACAAAGCCGGTGCACAGCCATCGACTCTAGTATATTTACGCAAGATCTACCGGCTGTGTGTTCAAAGCGCGGATCTTCACCAAGTCCAGTTCAGCTGTGGGGCCTTCTGCTTCCTCGAGGGGGTAAACAATGAGTGCTTCCTCAGCTGCATTGAGCCGATGTCGGTGCCTGAGTCTCCTCGTCGAGGGCTTCCAAATCCTTTGCACCAGTTCAGCAGTACTAGCAGAAATGTCAGTTTTGGCACAAAGCAGCTCTTGCTCATTAAACTGTTGGTACTTCATCTGCAACATCGGCTTTCGAAGGAAGAAGGGTGATCGGCTCTGGTGCATCTACCGTCGACCTGGCTAAGTTGGCCACTTTCCCAGCTGCGCTCGTAGGCGTGGTTAAGACCTCTGCGTGGTGGCTGTCTCAATTTGCCTGAGTTCAGGGCCCTTGGACTGAACTGTGCATCCTCGCCACTGTTCCCACTTTAACTGAGGCTCGGGGGGCAGCTCGCCCTGAAATATCTTTGCTCTGGAGAGCCGATTTTGTTGGAATCGACTGGCTCTACATCGCAACTGTTCTGAAGAGTGGTGTTTTTGTTACAGAGTTATCAGTTTCAGCATCCAAGCTGATTCAGCAACAGTTCCAGGGCTCTCTTAAAGACGCCTGCTCAAGACCAAATCGCCGACCTGCTGCGATCGGCTGTACCAAGTGCTATCGTCATCGGCGGAGCTGGCTAACTTGGAGGGATGACTGAATTGGCCTGTCTCGCAGATTATCGTGAGAGACCGATGCGTTGCCATCGGTCATTGAGCATTGATTAGGCTAACAATCGACAAAGTCAGATGAGGAAAAATCGGCTAAATAAGCATAAAGGACATCGGCAAGATCAAAGGAAGTTTTTCATTGATAATAAGATTTCTTACAAAGAGAAGCCGATTGTTCAACAAAAGAGGAACAGATTGCTACTGCTAATCCTATGCTAGTAGGTCCCTACTCTAAGGGTGGTTGCTGTCTTCGCCGTCGCTGGGGTAGCTGCCGTCATTGCTGCTGTCGACGAGTCCCTCGTTGCTGCTACTGTAACCTTCAGCGGAGGCTTCTTCCTCGTCATCATCATCGTCCTCATCTGACCAAGCCCAGCCACGGATGCGCTTTGGCGGCGGTTCGTCAGAGGAGGTGTCGTCCTCCTGTTCCTTCTTCGTGTCGGAGGAGATGTCTTCGTCTTCGTCATCTTCTTTTTCTTCTTTGGTGATGGAGGTGAATTTACCCCGGAAGGGAGGGTCGTCGTCGTCGCTCTCCGCCTCCAGTGCTCCGTCAATCAGGAACCGGAGGTCATCCTCCCCGTCAGTCAGGGGCATGGCCCCATCTGACCAGACGAGGTCCTCGGGTAGGCCCTCTGGCACGAAATCGAAGTCCCACTCCCGCTCATCCCAATGCTTGGGAGCGCGCCTGTTGTACGCCTCCATCTGGTTGTGCCCTGGGATCGACTCGCTTGAGGAAGAGGATTGGAGAGAAACGGAAGAGGAGGAAGAGGACGACATGGCTATGGAAGGAGAGGGTTTTTTGGCTGACGGCTAATTTGGAGCAGGGGGATGAAGAGGTGAACTGTTTGATGCTGTAAATAAAAGGGGATAGAATAGAAATTTATTGCTCGAGCAGTTTCCGAGGAGGCGGTGCCCAGAAACAACGGTCAAATCACGCGGAATAGTTGAGAAGGCAGGGCATCATGATGAAGGATGCTGCGATGGTTCTGCTCTGCCACGACATGACCCGACGAAGAAAAACAGAGTGATTTTGGAATTATCAATTCCAAAACCAGGGGGGCATGTGTTATCACCAGAATTTGACCGAGTCAGAGGTGGGCCGCGATCAAGATGGGCTTGAAGATTATACCTGGAAGAATATACATGAATCGGCCTTATATGCAAAGTTTGGGCTAGTTTGCCCGTGTATCTGTAATATAGTAGATTACGTGTCGGTTAGTTAGAGTTTGCCTCGTGCACGGTTGGGATTATTCCCACGTTAGAAAGTCTACGGACTATAAATATGTATCTAGGGTTTATGAAATAAACAACAATCATCGTTCACCACAAATCAATCTAGGCGCATCGCCAACTCCTTCGTCTCGAGGGTTTCTTCCGGGTAAGCATCATGCTGCCTAGATCGCATCTTGCGATCTAGGCAGTACAAGTTTATTCGTCGTTCATGCGTTGCTCGTACTGAAGCCTTTTTGATGGCGAGCAACGTAGTTATCTTAGATGTGTTAGGGTTAGCATTGTTCTTCGTATCATATGCTATCGTAGTGCAACCCTTAGACATCTAGCCGCCCTTACACCTATCTTAGGTGTAGGGGCGGCACCCCGCTTGATCATTATTTAGTAGATCCGATCCGTTATGATTGCTCCTTGTTCTTCAAGGATTAGTTTAATATCTGCATAGTTAGGCCTTACAAAGGGTTGGAGGATCCAGCGACATGTAGGGTGTAGTTTGCTAGCCCTAGACAGGATGTTCCGAGGATCAACCTCGTGTTGGTTTTTAGGCCTTGTCTAGGATCGGCTTACGATCACCGTGCGCGGCCGCGAGGCCCAATCGTGAGTAGGATGATCCGATTATGTGGTGAAAACCCCAAATCGTCGTAGATCATTTTAGCTTTATCTTGATCAAGCAGGACCACCATATATTCATGCACCTCGTACGAATCATGGGTGGATCGGCTCCTTGAGCCGATTCACAGGACAACCTGAGAGCCGATCGAGGCTCGTATTTAATGTTTACGTGTATGCCATGCAGGAAACTAAGCGAGGCATCTCCATCACCTTCCTGACCAGGTATAGGTCAGGTGGCACGCCCTTGCACCAGCATCGGACGTGCGTGCCGGAGTCTTTGCGGGCCGTCGCTCGGAGGGACCAGGGCCAGCCGCAGCCCTAAGTTGTTCCCGGCTCTACTGTGTTGCCCGTCGCTGCTCGCCGGTGGGTTTCTGACCGCAACAGAAACTACCCCAGTATACCGAGATCATGCATGTCCAGGGACTTGATCTTGAAGTAGGTATTTGCGGGATTGCCACGAGAGCAGTTAACTGGTACCTGATCCGTCAGATGAACCAGCCCCAATTACCATTATCCCTGTACAATCTATGATTGATTTATGAAAGTCATTTGATAACTCGAAGAAATCAGGTGTTAACTGTAATGATGGAGATTTTTCCTGATTCTTTGATACAAGCAAAATCTCGGGGGCTACTGACATAGGAATCCCCAATGGGCCTGCCGAAGATGGTACCCGGGGTTTACTGAAGGCCCACAACCCGAAGTTTATCAAGCCCGGAGGCCCAGTTAAGAGATAGTTTGGAAAGATAGAGTTGTACTAGGAATAATGACTTGTAACTATTACGGGATGGACTCAAAGAGTCTCCCAGATTTTGTAACTTGTACATCACGAAACCCTCGGCTCCGCCTCTTATATAAGGGGGAGTCGAGGGAGAAAGAGAGGATCGATTTCAATTGTCAACACAACCCTAGTTTTCTAGCAGTCGAGTACTTTTCCGCCTGAACCCTCGAGATCTACTTGCCCTCTACTTCCTACGAAAACCCTAGTCTACAATCTGTAGGCATTGACAAGTCGATACCTTGTCACCGCCTAGAGAGTAATGACGTCGGCTAGAGGATTAGTGCACAATACCACTTTTACATTTGATGGCACTAATTATGATGCTTGGAAATTCTACATGCTTGATTATTTTAGGTGCATTCACTCACATGTGGAGCAAATTCTTGATATGTGGTTTTCTCCCCCTAAGGATCCACAAAATCCATCTTTTGAGGAGAAGAAAAACTCTTATCTAGATGCTCAAGCTACTAAAGTGATTTGCCATGTTGTGAGTCATGTATTGATCTCCTCCATCGCATTTCCGGAGTGCTCGTGAGTTTTGGACAAAGCTTTGAGATACATATGGTGGATCCAAGACCATTGAGGATGATCGCACTCCTTCCACTTCACCAATGTGTGGTAAGACGCAAGGTAATGGTATGGTGAGTGGTGATGAACATTTTATCGTTGATAGTGAGTTTTCTCTTGATGATTCTACGTCCCTATCCCATTGCAATGTTTCATCTTTCGACTTGAACACTTATAGCACTAGAAATATCTTACATGCTAGTGTTGATAGTCCTTGCATGTCTTCATCCCATGTTGATATACTTGCATTGTCTTGTTGCCATAATCAAAATAGTTTGTTTTCCTCTAGTATTTGTGTGACTAACAATGTAGAGGAAACCAATGATACTATGGGCCAAGACAAGATCTTGTATGGAGCTTCAAGTAGTTCATCTTCTTCATCATCTCACGGTTCTTACACTTGCCTTATGGCTAGGGCTTCAAAGGTATCTCCTCCTTTGGAACCCTTTATATCTAGTGATGGTGAGGTTGATGATATGGAAGAACTTAATGTTGCTTCCTTAAACATGATGGGTGAGTTGGTTTTTCATGCTCTTCATAAGAAGAAATTTGCTTGCTCTAAATTTATGAAAATCTTGGCTTTTGCCATTGAGAGCAAAAAAACTATTGAGAAAATGGAAGAGCATGAGCGCGAGTATGCAAACGAGATTGAAACTCTTAGTGAAGCTCTTGAAGAACAACAAACCACCAATGAATCTCTTGAGGAGACCTTTAATCTAGAGCTATCTAAAGTAAAGGAATCTCGTGATAGAATTTTATAGGTGGCACATGATTTTCGAATTAAACATGTTGAGCTAGTAATTGCTCATGCTAAACTCCTTGAGGATTTTGAGCTTCTCAAAAATGACTCTATGGCCATTGAGAGTGAGATCATCAAACTCACCAAGTCACATGAGCAATTTAAGGCTCTCAACCTAATAGAGCTTGCTAAGTTGTCTTGTCTTTGTGCTATGATTGATAATACTTGTGCTACTAACTCTACCTCTTGTGAAGCATCCATCTTGAAGGAGAATATTGAGCTAAGGGCTCAACTTGCTTTGCTAACAATCAATTATGAGAAATTGGAAGAAAGTCATGGAAAATTTTCTAGCTCCCATGATGATCTTCTAGTCTCTCATGATTTGCTAAAGTTAGCTCATGAGGCTATCATGTCAAAGGTAACATCTTATGAGCCTCATGTGAGTACTAGCACTACCTCTCAAAATTCTATTTTTCCATGTGCTAGTGCTTATTGTTCATCCACTCATGCTATTGATATATCTTGTGGTGAACTACCTTCTATGCCTTGTTGCTCTACAAATCCATGTGCTAGTGCTAGTAATTCACCCACCCATGCTATTGCTATATCTTGTGGAGAATTACCTACCTTGCCTTGTTGCTCTAACAATGAAGCTTCCACTTCCTCTAGTACTTGTGTTGTTACTAACCATGTAGAGGAAATCGAAGAGCTCGAGGCCCAAGTCACTTCTTTGAAGAAGGACTTGGTAAAGGGTCATGAAGGGAAGCAATCCCCCAATGACAAGAGTGGACTTGGACTCAACTCCAACGACAGGAAGAAGTCCACCATGCACAAGCGGAAGAAGGGCCAAGGGCATGTGAAGGATCCCTCTAAGATTGTGTGCTTCAAGTGCAAGATTGAAGGGCATCATGTTAGAGCTTGCCCCTTGAAGAAGAAGCCACTTGGCGAGAAGAAACAAGGGAAGCGGCCTCAAGATGGAGCTCATGGTCTACCTCAAGGTCAAGCTCAAGGTCTACCTCAAGATGGAGCTCATGGTCTACCTCGACTTGAAGAAAGGCTGCTACCCAAGAATGATCAAGCCAAGGCTCCCGTTGTGGACAAGTGAGAAGAAGGAGAAGAGAAGAACATGCTACATATGTCGTGAGAAGGGCCACATCTCCTCCTTGTGCACTATTGGTAACTCATCCAACCCTATCTTGATCGATGGTGCTTATTCTCTTCGTAAGGATAAGGTTGGCAATGTGTTTGCCAAATATGTTGGAACTCAAAATGGCTTCATAAAAAGAACCATTTGGGTTGCCAAGCCTATTGTGATTAACTTCTTAGGACCCAACTTGATGGGGGCCAAACAAGCCAAAATTTGATCAATAGGTATGATTGGAGGACATGGATACTTGACTAGTTCATGAAGACTTAGGGGATCTTCATCATTCTTATTTCCTCAAGTCAAGTATTATTCCGTTTATCCTTTACCTATGCTCCTCCTTGCGGTAACGAGTCCTCAACTCCTTTACATTGAAAGTTACTCCCCCTTTTTTTACATGTGTTCGTTTTGTACCTTACGTGTGGTTGTGTATGTTGTGCCTCCTACTTGCTTATCTTGCTTGCATGCTTATATATGTTGGGTGGCACATCATGTACAATTGTTCTTATGTTGAGCCTATTGATTATCTTGTTGATATCTTAGTTGTTGGCTCGTGTGAGAAATTAATGGACTATCCCTTTGGGAGGAGTGATATGCTTTGTGCATTTCACAATCTTAAAATGTGCGACATGATGAATTAAAATTCTATAATTTACATTAATTATCTCACGTGGTTCTTATTTTCCTCTTGTATGAAAAATGTCTTTATCACATTATGGGGGAGTATTATGCTTTGTGCATATTACAAACTTAGAAAATGTGAACACTTGAGGTTGTGTCACATAGAATTGATATTATAGATTATCTTGTTCCTATGCGACCATGTGTTCTCAAACAAATCCCATTTTGCCTAAAATGCTCTTATGCTATTCTCTTCGATTTTGTTTGTAAGAGTTTTTCTTGGCATGATTTTCCACATTGTGTTTCTAGCTCTATATACTCTTTGGAAAATCGTGTGCTTCATGTTACACTATTCATTTCTTTTCATGTTGGTGTAACTAATTGAAGCTCTCAAGAATCTCCATTGGCATTATGGTTAACTCTTATCCTTTACCATATGCTTTCCTTAGTTGTGAAGATGATCTTGGATATATCCTCAAACCACCATAGGAAATAGTTCCTATATATCTCTTGTCCTTGGACAATTGATAAGATATTATGTGGTATGTCTTTGGATCATCCTCACACTTGGCTCGTGTGATTAATTGCTTTATTTCTTGCCAAGAATTTAACTTTATGGGTTTGACTCCCATGTGTCTTCCTTGCTTCTTATGGATCTCCTTATTTCACTTGAACCCTTTTTAGTGTTTTGATAAACAACGGTAGAGCGATGATACCGCATTTGTGCGTTTTGTATTCAAATGCAAAATTCTAAATAATGCAATAATCTTGGGGGAGCTCTCCTATGTTTGTTAGAACACTCTCTTATTTCAAGAATTTTACTTTGGAATACAAACCTTTTCTTTTCGATACATTTGTGCCATCATGAAAAGTGTTGAGGGTTTGGTTTATTTGGAACCTTGCTTTCTTTGTGAGTTGGTTATCTCATTACTTGATATTTGGTTTTACTTTCCTAAAATGAGATAAGTTCTTGAGCATGCTTGTTTGGGATATCATCTTGCTCGTTGTGTTGAGTTCATTTATCGAACTTTGGGGTCAATCTTGTGTTGATTTGATTCTTGGATATGGGTTGGACAACCTTTTGACATACACCTTTGTGTGCTATCGTGTTCTATTTTGCATTTTGTCCAAGTCATATCTCCATTTGGTTCTTGAAAGTCTTGCATGCATATTTAATTTATGTATATATTATGGCATGCTTGCTTTCGTTGATCCAATGCATGGGGAAAACTCCACCATAATCCTAAATCGGCTAAGATGTGCATGCAATTCAAATTCATATCCATATGCACATATTTACGTGGAGTTTGTCCTATGTGTTGTAGTTTCACTAACTACTCGGACCCAATTAGTTTGGGGACCATTGTGTGCTTGAGCTTTGTCTTAGGTACATTGGTGATGCTTTGGATGCTCGTCTCACTCGTGAAGAAGAAGTGAAGGACAAGTGACTATTGGAGGCGAGCTATGATGTTATGACTAACTCATATCTACTACATCACACCATTGCATCCGGGTAACAAGTATTAATCCCCTCATGCATGCTATCTTGTATCCAACCATGGGGTTATCCTTGGTATTTCATTTGGTGATACTTGTTTGCCTCTCTCAAAGCATCTCTACTATCTCCTTCTCTTGGTGATTCTTGTGATGTCTTTGAGGTGTTTTTGGTTGAAGTTGTTCAATGTACAATGAGATGAATATGATCGTTTGGCCGTGCTATAAAGCAAATATCTCATTGGTATATTGTATTACTTCACCTTGGATATCTTGCTCTTATTCTCTTGTATCTATCTTGTGTGTGCATGTTTCTTGATGGATAAATATCTTTGTGATGTTGTCCACTTAGAGAAACTTATATACATGAGAGATGATACTTTTTCTTTTGATATCCATCTTTGTTGGAGTCCATTCCTTTATTCTTGTTCATCTCTTTGGTGGCTTCACAAAGAATTTTATGAGTGCTCATTTTATCCTATTTGCATCTTCATGCACTCATACTTGTTTTTTGGCACAAGCTTCGTTCTTACTTGCCTCTTATTAAGCTTGTGTTTCTTTTTGGGTCTTTGTATTGCTTGCTTCTTTTGTCGAAGCTTTCTCACCTTCATATCCTCTTGCAATCTTTGATCCTCAATATAGTTTGATTTCCTCCGAGTATTCGTCATTGAATATGTGCATTTGATTTCACTCACAATTATGAGAAATGCACAACTTGTGGAGGAACGCTCACTATATTGGCCTTCTAAACCTTTCACCCATTTTGGCAATCTATGCCAATGGGGGAGAAGTTTGGAGGGTTTAAGGGAATTGCTTTTGTTGGTTCTTAAGCATTTGCCTTTCATGCCTAGCATTTGTTGCTTTGCATGGTTGAATATTTAGAGGATACTCCGCTAGGCTTTAATTGCCGGTATATGCAATGAAATTCAAGTTCATTCACACATGCTTATATTATGGGGGAGTTTGTTCTAAGTATTCAACTTGGGTTGTTCGCTAAATTCCATATTTAAACCCTCTCAAAGAGATTGTCATCAATTACCAAAATGGGGGAGATTGTAAGAACATGTCCATTGCCCCATTTGTGGTTTTGGTAATTGATGACAATCCCTATGGACTAATGGTTGCATTGAGAATCTATCTTAGGTCCATAGCCATGTTTTGGTCTCAATATTGCAAGATGGAGAAGATGGAGTACAATGACGAACATGGTGTCGAAGAGAGACGAAGACCGTGTTGAAGATGAAGAGAGATGAAGACGGCGTAGAAGATGGATGAAGATGGTGGCGTGCGTAGAAGATGGATGAAGATGGTGGCGTGTATGTTGGAAGAAGACGGTGACATGTACAATGATGAAGAGTGTGAAGACGGAGCTTGCCGACTCAAGGGGAACGCGCACGGATAAGGTTTGTGCTCGATAGGATAGTGGGTCGCATCATCGGAGAGAGCTCAAACCTTGCATGCATTGCATCGTGTTTCTTGGTTGTTCTTGGTTCTTATCCATGAGATGGGTTAGAGCTTGTGTTCATTCTCATGAAAAGCTCTAGCTCATCGGAAACGGATTCCGGATGCATCGCATGTTGCATGTGTGAGGGTGATGATTTTCCCGATATACCATATTGAGAGGTTACACCTCTATGACCATGAGAAAATCATCATCCACTCTTTTCCATGTTTTTACCTTGTGTAGTGGTAGCTCTCGTCGTCCTCTTTCCAACAAAATTGGTTTCATGTCATTCCGAGTTTCCTAGCTGGAGTTATTGCATTTTCCGTGTTGCAGAGAAAAAGAAAACGAAAATAATCTTTTTTGGGCCGAGCGGTACTACCGTGGGCGGTACCGGCCAAAGTACCGCACGCGCGTTTTTGCTTACTGGACTTGAAGCGGTACCAGGCCGGTACCGGCCCGGTAGTACCGTAACCCAATTACGGTACCAGGCCGGTACCGAGGCCGGTACTACCGGCCCGTTTTTTTTCTCACCCATCCTCCACCTTCTCCCAAGCCTTGGGCCGCCACCGCCTCACCGGCCCAGCCAGCCTCGCCCCAGCGCCCGCACTTGGGCCGCCACCCCTTGCTGGGCCGCCCCCGCGCCTCCCTGATACGTCCAAAACGTATCTACTTTCCCGAACACTTTTGCTATTGTTTTGCCTCTAATTTGTGTATTTTGGATACAACTAACACGGACTAACGCTGTTTTCAGCAGAATTGCCCTAGTGTCCTATTTTTGTGCAGAAACTCAACTTTCAGAAAATTCCCCGGGAATAATTGCAATGGGCCTATTTTCATGGAAGACTGACGGAGCCAGAAGACGAGACGAAGGGGGGGGGCCACGAGGAGCCCACACCACCAGGCGGCGCGGTGGGCCCCTGGGCCGCGCCGGCCTATGGTGGCGGCGCCTCGGCCAGCCTCCGACGCTCCCCTTTCGACTACTTAAGCCCTCTGACCTAAAAACGCGAGGGGGTTCGACGAAATTTCCAGAAGACATCCAGAACTCCGCCGCCATCGCGAAACTCCGTCTCGGGACCAGAAACTCCGTTCTGGCACTCCGCCGGGACGGGGAATTGGAGGAGATCATCGCCATAATCACCACCGACACCTCTCCATCAACCATCCATGTTTCCCCCAACCATGTGTGAGTAATTCCCTCGCTGTAGGCTGAAGGGGATGGTAGGGATTGGATGAGATTGGTCATGTAATAGCATAAGATTGTTAGGGCATAGTTCCTAGTATCCGTAATTGGTACTTTTATGATATTGTTGCAACTTGTTATGCTTAATGCTTGTCACTAGGGCCCGAGTGCCATGATCTCAGATCTGAACATGTTATCGATTCATGATGATAATCATTGCTTTATGATCTTACCTGCAAGTTGTATACACATATTGCTGTCCGGAACCCGAGGCCCCAAAGTGACAGAAATTGGGACAACCAGAGGGGAAGGCTGTGATATGAGGATCACATGTGTTCACGGAGTGTTAATGCTTTGCTCCGGTGCTCTATTAAAAGGAGTACCTTAATTACCAGTAGATTCCCTAGAGGCCCAGCTGCCACCGGCTGGTAGGACAAAAGATGTTGTGCAAGTTTCTCATTGCGAGCACGTACGACTATATACGGAACACATGCCTATGGTTGTTTAGTACTTGGATACTGTTTTATTACTATCTGCAAATGCCCTACCTTGATTGTTACATGAGTTCTCTCATCCATGCAACGCCCGTTCATCCATCCCTGTGCCTACAGTATTTTAATCCTGCTGTTTACTATAATCACTACTGCTGTCTTTGTTACACTGCTGCTGATATTTCACTACTGCTACTGCTATAAAACTGTTGCTACTGATAAACTCTTGCGAGCAAGTCTGTTTCCAGGTGCAGCTGAATTGACAACTCCGCTGTTAAGTGATGTCTACGCACGCTTCTATTCCTGTAGACAGTGTTGGGCCTCCAAGAGCAGAGGTTTGTAGAACAGCAGCAAGTTTCCCTTAAGTGAATCACCCAAGGTTTATCGAACTCAGGGAGGTAGAGGTCAAAGATATCCCTCTCAAGCAACCCTGCAACTACGATACAAGAAGTCTCTTGTGTCCCCAACACACCTAATACACTTGTCAGATGTATAGGTGCACTAGTTCGGCGAAGAGATAGTGAAATACAAGTAATATGGATGATTGTAAGTAGTAATTGCAATCTGAAATAAAGATGGCAGCAAGCAAACATGCAGTAAAACAGTAAATAAACGGAGATTCGATAGATGGAAACAAGGCCTAGGGATCCTACTTTCACTAGTGGACACTCTCAACAATGATCACATAATAAAACTACTCTACACTCTCTTGTTGGATAAAAAACACCATTCATTGTGTAGGGCTATAAAAGCACACCTCAAGCCGGAGTAAACAAGCTCCACAACATCCGGAGTTCATATTAAAGTAACCTCTAGAGTGCATAATAGACCGTTGCAATTTAGACCGAGTACTAACATAGCATACACACTGTCAACAATAGCTATGAAAGGGGGAATAGATCGCATCAATACTATCATAGTAATAGTTAACTTCATAATCTACAAGAGATTACAATCATAACCTACGCCAAGTACTACATGATGCACACACTGTCAACATTACATCATGGAGGAGGAATAGACTACTTTAATAACATCACTAGAGTAGCACATAGATTAATAGTGATACAAAGCTCATGATCACATAAAGATCACATGGGAGAGAGAGATGAACCACATAGCTACCGGTAGAGCCCTCAGCCTCGGGGGAGAACTACTCCCTCCTCATCATGGGAGACAGCAACAGCGATGAAGATGGCGGTGGAGATGGCTTCCGGGGGCAATTCCCTGTCCCGGCGGTGTGCCGGAACAGAGACTTCTGTCCCCCGAATTGGAGTTTCGCGATGGTGGCGGCTCTGGAAGGTTTTCCGTATCGTGGCTTATCTTTTTAGGGTTTTTGCAACGGAGGCTTTAAGTAGGCGGAAGGGCAACCTCGGAGGGGTCCTGGGGGACCAACACCATAGGGGGGCTTTAAGTTCTTCAGTTTTGACCCAGGGTGGTCGTGGTTTCCATGGCAGTTGTGGTTCTAAGCGATCTGCTGCAGTGCAGCGATGTTGGCTTGGCGTTCAGCTCTTTCGGCTTCTCGGTCATCCATTATCATCTCTAGCATCTGCATCATGGTGTCTTGGTTGGCGCTGCGGGTTGGTGGGGCCATCTGATCATTGAGGTAGATGCTCAGATAAGGGGGAAATTTCTATGGTTTGTTTGGTTCAACATTTAAGAAGTTTTAAAAGTTCAAAACTTGAAGACTTGAGTAGTGTTGAGGGGGTAAAACCAACAACACTTTTTCATTCATACCAAACATCACACATTACAATTCTAACACACCATGGGTTTGAAGAACCCTTCATTCGCTCTACGATACAAGTGGATCCTGATACAACTCACACCTACTCAAGTGCTGGAGTGATACTACTCTTCAGGGTGGATTCTCCGTCTTCATGGATAAGGTGCTTGGCGAGAGGCGAGGGCGTTGTCCAACTCCTTGCGGGTCTTGTACAGCATGAAGTCGAGGTGTGCTACATAGTGGTTCATCTCCGGGTGCGGGGGCATGGTCATCGGTCTTACCATGAGGTCATGTCTTGGGTAGTAGATGAAACGAGTGTTCCTGATCTTGTTCTCATTTTGTCCACACAGACGAGCAATGACTTCTTGCATAGCTCTGAATAGTCCTTCCTTCCAAGTGTTTCCCGTTACAGAAAACCATATGGTTTCCCATATCGGGTCTCCAAGCTTTCTTCGTAGATCTGTAGAAACTTCCCACCGAGGTGGTGCTCCCAACTGATTATTGAGGGGTGTTCCGAAGAACTCGGGATACGGGCGTCCTAGATATTCCACTAGTTGCGTCAAATCCTTTTCGAACATCAGGTCTCCTCCGTGACCAAGCTAATAGAACTCCCATTTGTACTCCATCTATGAGCAATTAGGATGAGTAAGTTAAAGAAGTGGTTAAGTTTGTAAAGTTTTATGTAGTTCTCCAAGGAAAAAGTAGAGCATGAAATTCTCATTTTAAAAAAGATCTCAAGGATAAGAGTGAGAATAATTTTTCATAAATATTCACTTCATTTGTTTTGAAACTATGTTTTTCAGACATCCATTCTAACTAGGGTCTCCTAAGTTCAAACAATGGCTCTGATACCAACTTGTCAACACCCGGATTTTTAAGTCCAGATGCCTATTATGTCATTCATCGCAATCCCAGGAATATTGTTGTTGCGAGGCATAATAGTCGGATATCATAGTCATCATTCATTACAAACCATATTGTCTTACAACTTGAATCACATGATCCATATTACACAAATAGTTGATCTATTGATCAACGAACAAACACAAGTTCATAGCGGAAGCGTAAAGATAAATGGACTCTCTAGTCCACAGGCCAACGCTTGTCGTCGGAAGACTCCTAGTTGTCGTAGGCGTCCGGCTGGTCGTCACCTTGGTAGTTCTGTTCATCCTCATACTCTGGCCATTTGAATAGCCAGGGACAAAGCCGTGAGTACTTTAAGTACTCGCAAACTAATACTAGTGTAAGTGCTAACAATTCTAGTAAGGGGTGCTAAGCTCTAGTATATTTGCATAAAGCCAATTTTAGTTCACAAGTATTTGAGAAAAGATTTAATCAAAGTGCTAACTAACTCAAGTGGGAACATTAGTGTCATCCCCACAACTCAAGTTGTGATTCAAAAACAAGTCACCATTCACCATTCACTTCACCAACATTTTCAAGAATCTGACACCGGAAACTGTATGGCCTTTCCAACCGTCCGTAACCGTGGACACGGCTATTCGAATAGGTTTACACTCTGCAGAGGTTGCACACTTGTGCCACAACATTTGATTTCATCCGTCGGGATAACCCCGAATCATCGTAACACAGTACGCGGATCATCAACCATAACCTTTCACTTACAAACCCTAGTATAGGCACCTCTCCCCATGAGCTTGGCCTCCCGGTGAAGACCAACTGTCAACCCGGGAACTGCACAGGGCTTGGCCGTACAATTCACCTCAATTCACATCATTTCTCAACAACGGAGGCAGCCTCGGCATAACCCCTATGATGTGTGTTCAGAGGGAACCCATACTAAGATGCATAAATTTCCAGTTAAGCCCTACCCATAATCAGGTATTGTGGGGGTACTCAAAATTGGAAAGGTATCGCATTCAAACCAATATCAGTTTTAAATTAAAAATCACCATCTTCTCCAAGTCATATTCACCTTCAAAAAATCATTCAATGGAATGACTCATCATTCCAAGGTTTCAAATTCAATTCAGGTCACATGTTCCCATCTAGAGTAGTCAAGTTTTAGTATTTAGCACTAGCACTAATCATGAGGGGTGCTATCTTGCTTGGCTAGCTTTGAGACTAACTTTGCTACTCTAGTAATCCTCTTGACTTAGACCAAAGTTAATGATGACCCACAAGTATAGGGGATCGCAACAGTCTTCGAGGGAAGTAAAACCCAATTTATTGATTCGACACAAGGGGAGACAAAGAACACTTGAAATCCTTAACAGCGGAGTTGTCAATTCAGCTGCACCTGGAAACAGACTTGCTCGCAAGGGTTTATCAGTAGTAACAGTTTTATAGCAGTAGCAGTAGTGAAATAACAGCAGCAGAGTAACAAAGACAGCAGTAGTGATTTTAGTAAACAGCAGGATTAAAATACTGTAGGCACGGGGACGGATGAACGGGCGTTGCATGGTTGAGAGAAACTCATGTAACAATCATAGCAGGGCATTTGCAGATAATAATAAAATGGTGTCCAAGTACAAAGCAATCAATAGGCATGTGTTCCATATATAGTCGTGCGTGCTCGCAATGAGAAACTTGCACAACATCTTTTGTCCTACCAGCCGGTGGCAGCCGGGCCTCAAGGGAAACTACTGGATATTAAGGTACTCCTTTTAATAGAGTACCGGAGCAAAGCATTAACACTCCGTGAACACATGTGATCCTCACATCGCTACCATTCCCTCCGGTTGTCCCAATTCTTGTCACTTCGGGGCCATTGGTTCCGGACAGCGACATGTGTATACAACTTATAGGTAAGACCATAAACAATGAATATCTTGATGAAACAATAACATGTTCAGATCTGAGATCATGGCACTCGGGCCCTAGTGACAAGCATTAAGCATAACAAGTTGCAACAATATCATCAAAGTACCAATTACGGACACTAGGCACTATGCCCTAACAATCTTATGCTATTACATGACCAATCTCATCCAATCCCTACCATCCCCTTCGGCCTACAGCGGGGGAATTACTCACACATGGATGGGGGAAACATGGCTGGTTGATGTAGAGGCGTTGGCGGTGATGGCGGCGATGATCTCCTCCAATTCCCCGTCCCGGCGGAGTGCCAGAACAGAGACTTCTGGCTCCCGCGACGGAGTTTCGCGATGTGGCGGCGTTCTGGAGGGTTTTTTGGCGACTTTGACTTCTCCCCGTGCGTTTTTAGGTCGAGGCCAATAAGTAGTCCGAAGGAGGGCGTCGGAGGCCGGCCGAGGGGGCCACACCATAGGGCCGCGTGGGCCCCCCCTAGGCCGCGCCGCCTTATGGTGTGGGGCCCTCGAGCCTCCACCTTAATTGTCCTTCTGGCTCCGTCAGTATTCTGGGAAAATAGGGCCTTCTGCATAAATTCCGAGGATTTTCCCGAAAGTTGGATTTCTGCACAAAAACGAGACACCAGAACAGTTCTGCTGAAAACAGCGTTAGTCCGTGTTAGTTGTATCCAAAATACACAATTTAGAGGCAAAACAATAGCAAAAGTGTTCGGGAAAGTAGATACGTTTTGGACGTATCAACTCCCCCCAAGCTTAGCTTATTGCTTGTCCTCAAGCAATTCAGTTAACAACTGAGCGATAAAAGAACTTTCACGAACACATTTGCTCATATGATGTATATATTCTCATGCTATGGCTAATACTTAAGCAGTTCATAATGAGATACATGCAAATAAGATCATCTAACAGCTATGTCAATCATGGAGAGGTACCAACAATTAATAATAAGCATCATGAATCATGTATATAAGCAGGATTGCAATGTTCATAAGAGAGTATGATAAAGTGGTATCTCGCTTGCCTGTATTTGATTGGCAAAACATAAATGCCCGGGCACCTCTGGAGTTCATAGAAAGACTAGAAGTAGTGATTGTCAAAGATAAAAGCATCAAAGTTATACCACAATCAATCATATTTTGAGACAAGCATATTATACTAAGAATGACAGTTGTGCTCTCAAGATAGTGCTCAAAGAAATAATGGAGACACAACGTAGAAGTAAAAGATCGACCCTTCGCAGAGGGAAGCAGGGATTAACATGCGCTAGAGCTTTTCATTTTTGAAATCAGGAGTAAAATTATTTTGAGAGGTGTTTGTTGTTGTCAACGAATGGTAATGGGTACACCAACTACCTCGCCAACCGGACTCCCAAGAGCGGCTCCCATGAATTATTGCATATTTATTTGGCACTCCTTCCAACCTTTCTTACACAAACCATGGCTAACCGAATCCTCGGGTGCCTGCCAACAATCTCATACCATGAAGGAGTGCCTTTTTATTTTAGTTTTATTATGATGATGACACTCCCCCCAACCTTTGCTTACACAAGCCATGGCTAACCGAATCCTTCGGGTGCCGTCCAACAATCACAAACCATGGAGGAGTGTCTATTTAAGTTAATTAATTCGGGACTGGGAATCCCATTGCCAGCTCTTTTTGCAAAATTATTGGATAAGCGGATGTGCCACTAGTCCATATGAGAGTCCGTCAGAAGCAAATGATAAGGTTGAAAGCTAAACACCACATACTTCCTCATGAGCTATGAAACATAAACACAAATTGAGAAGCATTTTGAAGGTTTTAAAGGTAGCGCATGAGAATTTACTTGGAATGGTTTGAAATGCCATGCATAGGTATTTATGGTGGACACTCTGGAATAACTTGGTTTTCATGTGTTTGGAAGCACGAGCAGCGTTCCCGCTCAGTACAAGTGAAGGCTAGCAATAGACTAGGGAGCGACAAATCAAGAGAGCAGTAACTGTCATAATCATGCTTGCGGCAAAATAAATTAACCGAGGCATAAAAGTGATACAAGAACTCTGAAGCAATATAGATCATCGAGGCTTAATTGACTTTTTTGTTCAGTCATATGCATGCGTGAGCATGTTCCAAGTCGATATAAATGAATTATTCAGAGGAGGATACCACAATGCCATATTTACTTATGAATAAAACAATGCAAGCAAACATCCATGACATGCTACTCATATTAATAAATTGGAGCTAAACATGAGAGATCATAAACTACTAGACTTTATCAAATAACATATACCTCACATGAACCAACTAAGCATGCTCACATGGATGAGTATATGTACAAAAATGAAAACAAATATAGTTCATACCAGCCTCTCACCACAATCAGATTGTCGTAGATCGTCATTATTGCCTTTTCACTTGTGCAACTTGGATAATATGAAATGAAAACCACGCTCCAGCCACCGAAAACAATTGAACTCATAAAGAACTTTACAAAATCAAAGAAGAACAGCAAATATTTTTGGTGTTTTCGAATTTGAGAACAAGAACAAGAGGAAACAAACAAACAAAGCAAAATCTTTTTGGGTTTTCTTATAGCAAACTGGCAATAGCAAATAAAGCGAAACAAATGCAAGAAACCAAGATAAACAAATGATGAAGAGAAACAACAGAAATATTTTTGGTCTTTTTGTGTTTTAAGAAAGAAACAAAGCAAGAACAAGAAAATGAAAACTAGAAGAAACACAGAAAAGCGAGATGGCAGAAATCTGCCAAAACCTGACAGCAGTACAGAAATCGATTTTTACAAAAATCTTACGTTGCTCAGCTCGAAAAGTGTTCAACTAATGAAAGTTAGATAACAACCTGGGGAACCTGCACAAAAATTGGCAGCTCAAAATAACGTTCTGGCTGTGCGCACGAATTTTTCTAGTAACAGTCCAGAATCTGTTTTCAGGCAGCACTTCCCCAAATATCATCTTCCTCTCATTAGAAAACCACTCAAACGAACAAAACAAATATGTACAAGTATCCAGCAACCATAATATGCAAAGAATGAGTGATGCCGGTATACCTCCCCCCAAGCTTAGGCTTTTGGCCTAAGTGGAGTTCAATCCCATCGAGACCATGAGGTAGTATCTCCGTAGTATGACGAAGATGGATCGTATTCCGGGCATGTGCTAGAAGAAGCACCCGGATACGTGACGGTGTAGTCGTGGGAGGCCTCGGCGTCCTCGGAGTCATGCTGCTGGTCGAAGTCTTGTATCTTCATATGTTCATCCACCTCCTCCTTAGTGCACGACCATGATTGCCTGTCAATACTGAACAAACCTGGTTGGGGAAGAGGGATTTCCTTCTCATCCCCGTCAGCAAACAACATTCTATAGACCATATTATCTAAAGTAGAATCAGTGGTAACAAAATGATGACTCTTCATAGCAGCAATATCGAGTCTCCTAGGGGCCAATGGCACATCATTAGGATCAAGAGGAAGCCTTAGATATGTTAAAACGCGCAGTGCAATAGTTCCTCCAAAAATAGGCCCTCTATTAGACAGGCGGCGAGCAATAAGAGAACCAAGGTGATAAGATGTCCGACCAGTAAGTGCAATATTCAAGAAAGCAAGATGGTAACTAGAAATATTGCTAGTGTTCTCCCTACCAAGAATGCTAGTAGCAATGTAATATGCAAAATACTTAATGGCGGGGAGTTGAATGTTCCTTATCTTGCCACGCTGAATGGTGCGACAATCATCATCGGTAATCCCTCGATAGAGCTCCAACAAGTCCCGGGGGTTGTCATCAATCCTACTTGCTGTACCTACAGGGGCAATATCCAATGCACGACAAAAATCTTCCAATTCCATAGTAACAGGATTACCATAGATCTTGAATGCAACTGTCGGCTCATATTGCTTGTTGTGGAACTTGAAGCTCTCGACGAAGATTTTGGTGAGCATGTAGTATTGCTCCCTTTCATCTCCCACATAGGTGGCTAAGCCCGCCCTGTTGACAAGGGTGAAGAAATCCTCCAATATCCCTGCATTCCTCAGAAAATCATAGCATGGAAAAGACGAAGCATTAGGAGCCCCGTTGTCCTCTTCGGGCGCGAAGCTAGGCGCGATGATATCCTCGTTGTACGATCGCCTAAGCCGGGTGGCGGCCCTAGAAGGTCTCCCGGTGCTGGTTGTTCCTTTCTTGAACAACTCTCCAAAGTTGAACTTCTTCATCTCTCCTCTGAAATTTTCAACAAGTGATATAAAATTTGATTTGGTGACATATAATCAAGGGGAACTACTATAGGAACTTGCTAGAGTACTAATCATGCATCAAAAATAGTTTATACAACTTAGAACAAGCATGCAAGCTCACTAAACATGTTACCTACAGCAGCAAAATATTCAAGATATACTCAACCAAACAAAATTCTACTTGGATAGGCGGAGGAGTCACATACCGAAGAGCAAATGTGCCAAATTTCAGACGGAAATCTGGGTTGAGCAAAGAGATCGAGAAATCTGGAGCTCTTGAGCAAAAACGCGAGTGAGAGGAACCTGGTGCGAGTTTTTTCGGGAGAGAGAAGATGCTGGGAGAAAGAGATGAGATAGTGGGGCAAGGAGGGGCCCACACCACAGGGTGGCGCGCCCCCCTCCTTGGCCGCGCCGGCCTGTGGTGTGGCACCCTGTGGTGCCCCACAGGTCATCCTCTGGTGCTCCCAGGTGCCTCGTCGAAAAATAGGACCAACGGTATAATTTTTGTGAATTTTTGAAAACTTTGAAAAATGCACATTTTTGGGTATTAAGTTTATTATTACTGGCCAGGAAATTTTTTGAAATCTCCAATTAACTAAGGAACTTTGCAAATTAAAAGTGCTACAGCAACTAGAGCAAGTGGAGGAAGAAAGAGATGTTGTTTACCTCCTCTATGCATATAAAAGGTATTTGTTAACAAGGTTGATCAAGTCTTGCCACCAAATAAATTTTACATAGCATAAGAAGAAATAAACCTCAAATCAATCATGTTACCTTGAATTGTATTGATATGGATCCAATCACGAGAGTTTGATATTCTTCCTTAGGCTCATATATAGGACAATCAATAGTTCCCACTTTGATAGTTCTCACATTAAAAATAGTATTGACTCCACATACTTTATCAATCTTCTTGGGGAAATAGACGGTATGCTCCTTATCATCAACATTAAAAGTAACCTTCCCTTTATTGCAATCAATAACAGCTCCTGCGGTGTTAAGAAAAGGTCTCCCAAGAATAATAGACATATTATCATCTTCAGGCATTTGCAACACAACAAAATCAGTTAATATCAAGCAGTTAGTAGTAACTTGAACAGGAACATCCTCACATATACCAACAGGAATAGCAGTAGATTTATCAGCCATTTGCAAAGATATATCAGTAGGTATCAACTTATCTAAGTAAAGTCTCTTATAAAGAGAAAAAGGCATAACACTAACACCGGCTCCCAAGTCACATAGAGCAGTTTTAACATAATTATTCTTAATAGAACAAGGAATAGTAGGTATACCTGGGTCGCCCAACTTCTTTGGAACTTTGCCATTGAAAGAGTAATTAGCAAGCATAGTGGAAATTTCCTCATTGGGGATTTTCCTTTTGTTAGTAACAATATCTTTCATATACTTTGAATAAGGAGGCAATTTAATAGCATTAGTCAAAGGGATTTGCAAGAATAAAGGTTTCATCCAATCACAGAATTTATTATAGTGTTCTTCTTCCTTTGATTTTAGTTTCTTAGCAGGAAAAGGCATTTGCTTTTGAACCCAAGGTTCTCTTTCATTACCATGTTTCTCAGCAATAAAATCTTCTTTAGTATACTTTTTATTTTTAGCATGCTTTTCAGGTTCTTCTTCAACCTCTTCTTTATCAGAAGCATCATTCTTATCATTATCTTTATCATGTTCATTACCACTTTCAGTTTCAGCATCAGAAATAGAAATACTATTAGGATCATTAACAGGTTCAGAGGATTCTACAACATTTTTATGTTTCTTCTTCTTTTTCTTCTTAGAAGGAGCACTAGGTTCAATGCGTTGAGAATCTTGTTCAATTCTTTTGGGATGCCCTTCAGGATATAGAGGATCCTGGGTAGAAACACTACCTCTAGTTGTTACTTCATAAGCATGTTTTTCTTTAGAATTATTTCCTAACAAGTCATTTTGCACTTTAGTGAGTTGATCAATTTGAGTTTGAACCATATGAAAATGTTTAACAAGCATCTTAACATCATTGGAGGTTCTTTCTACAATATCATGCAATTCACTAATAGCTCGAGAATTTTCCATTAAATGATTCTCTACTCTCATATTAAAATTTTCTTGTTTAACAATATAATTATCAAACTCATCTAAGCATTGTGCAGGAGGTTTCGAATACGGAATATCTTCCCTAGTAAAGCGTTGAAGGGAGTTTACCTCAATCATGGATGAAGGGGGAATTATCTCACATATATCTTCTATGGGAGGAAGATTCTTCACATCTTCAGATTTAATACCTTTCTCCTTGAGAGACTTCTAGGCTTCCCTCATATCTTCATCATTCAATTTAATTAAACCCCTCTTCTTTAATATTGGCGTTGGAGTTGGTGCAGGCGTAGTCCAATCATCATGATTCCGGCCTATTTTAGCCAATAATTCTTTAGCGTCGTCTGGAGTTCTTTTCCTGAAAACACAACCAGCACAACTATCCAGGTATGCCCTAGACTCAATGGTTAGTCCACTATAAAATATATCAAGTAAATCATGCTTTTCCAAATCATGATCAGGCCGAGCTCTAATAAGAGAGCAAAATCTCGCCCAAGCCTCAGGCAATTTCTCTCCATCCTCCTGGTTAAAATTATAGATTCTCTGCAAAGCAATATGTTGAGCACTAGCAGGAAAGTATTTACGGAAGAAAACATCAAGCAATTCTTTTGGACTTTTAATAGAATTAGGTGGCAAACTATTATACCAAGTTTTAGCGTCATCCTTTAATGAGAATGGAAAGATTTCAGCAACAAAGTAAGTACGCATCTTGACATCATCAGAAAACAAGCTACTTAGAGTAGATAACTCAATCATGTGTTCAACAGCACTTTCTTTTTCAGTACCACAAAAGGGTGTTTTCTCAACAATAGCTATATGAGATAGATCAAGAGAAAAATCATAATCTTTATCCTTAATGTTTATAGGAGATGTGGCAAACTTAGGATCAGGAGACAGTTTATATCTAACAGCATGTTCTGCAAGCAACTTTTTAATTTTTCTTGCATCAGTAGTAGCATTGCATTTTTCAATAAAATCATCATTAAGCTCCACATAATCTTCATCAGGATCATCACTAAAATAATCAAGTTCAGGTGAATTAACAAGTGTAGTAGCATTAGGAGTTTCAGTATTTTCAATTTGTCTAGACCTAGCAATTGTAGCATCTAGAAAAGATCCCAATGAACCACTATCATCAAGCACAGCAGAAATATTATCAATATTATGAGAGTTTTCAGATTCAGCAGAAGTACCCGCATGTGAAGCATGTGGCGGTGAAACAAGTTTATCAATCACAGATGGTGAATCAAGTGTAGCGGAGGTACTCAGAATTGTACCTTTTCTTGTAGTGGATGGCAATATGGCGATTTTAGAATCGCGAGGTTTACCCATGATGGAGAATTTGCAGCGAACAATATCAATCCAAGTGAACTTCCAAATAAAGCTATGCTCCCCGGCAACGGCGCCAGAAAATAGTCTTGATGACCCACAAGTATAGGGGATCGCAACTGTCTTCGAGGGAAGTAAAACCCAATTTATTGATTCAACACAAGGGGAGACAAAGAACACTTGAAAGCCTTAACAGCGGAGTTGTCAATTCAGCTGCACCTGGAAACAGACTTGCTCGCAAGGGTTTATCAGTAGTAACAGTTTTATAGCGATAGCGATGAGTGAAATAACGACGACGAGTAACAAAGACAGCATTAGTGATTTTAGTAAACAGCAGGATTAAAATACTGTAGGCACGGGGACGGATGAACGGGCGTTGCATGGATGAGAGAAACTCATGTAACAATCATAGCAGGGCATTTGCAGATAATAATAAAACGGTGTCCAAGTACAAAGCAATCAATAGGCATGTGTTCCATATATAGTCGTGCGTGCTCGCAATGAGAAACTTGCACAACATCTTTTGTCCTACCAGCCGGTGGCAGCCGGGCCTCAAGGGAAACTACTGGATATTAAGGTACTCCTTTTAATAGAGTACCGGAGCAAAGCATTAACACTCCGTGAACACATGTGATCCTCACATCGCTACCATTCCCTCCGGTTGTCCCAATTCTTGTCACTTCGGGGCCATTGGTTCCGGACAGCGACATGTGTATACAACTTATAGGTAAGACCATAAACAATGAATATCTTGATGAAACAATAACATGTTCAGATCTGAGATCATGGCACTCGGCCCTAGTGACAAGCATTAAGCATAACAAGTTGCAACAATATCATCAAAGTACCAATTACGGACACTAGGCACTATGCCCTAACAATCTTATGCTATTACATGACCAATCTCATCCAATCCCTACCATCCCCTTCGGCCTACAGCAGGGGAATTACTCACACATGGATGGGGGAAACATGGCTGGTTGATGTAGAGGCATTGGCGGTGATGGCGGCGATGATCTCCTCCAATTCCCCGTCCCGGCGGAGTGCCAGAACGGAGACTTCTGGCTCCCGCGACGGAGTTTCGCGATGTGGCGGCGTTCTGGAGGGTTTTTTGGCGACTTCGACTTCTCCCCGTGCGTTTTTAGGTCGAGGCCAATAAGTAGTCCGAAGGAGGGCGTCGGAGGCCGGCCGAGGGGGCCACACCATAGGGCCGCACGGGCCCCCCCTAGGCCGCGCCGCCTTATGGTGTGGGGCCCTCGGGCCTCCACCTTAATTGTCCTTCTGGCTCCGTCAGTATTCTGGGAAAATAGGGCCTTCTGCATAAATTCCGAGGATTTTCCCGAAAGTTGGATTTCTGCACAAAAACGAGACACCAGAACAGTTCTGCTGAAAACAGCGTTAGTCCGTGTTAGTTGTATCCAAAATACACAATTTAGAGGCAAATTAATAGCAAAAGTTTTCGGGAAAGTAGATACGTTTTGGACGTATCAGTTAACTATAAAAGTAACTCTTTAAATAAACAAGTAAAAACTTGTATGTTAAAAACTTGGGATAGGATTGTGGTAAGAAAGGTAAGACTAATGGTGCCTTGCCCCAAAGGGATTTGCACTTTGCAAGAATATTAGCTTGCAACTATAGAACTTGCAATTGTGTTAGCTTGCCTTGGTTGTTGAGGTGGTCAAAGTTCTCTTCTTCTTCTGGGTAGAATCCTTCCTCTTCCTGGTATTCTCTGGTACTAGCGTCTATACACGAATACGAGGATACAATCACCAAACAATACTTAAGTAGCCTTAATTAGCCTTAATGGCTCACTTCAAATGATCTAGCATCATCACTTAGCATTGCTACCAAAATTTATTCTAGGGTTTTCTTACTTAGTGTGAGAGAAATAATTTCCTCTCATTATATATGTAAATGATAGTTTCCATTTAGTTCTTGAGGAAATAATTTCCTCTCATTGAATCTTCTTAAGATTTAACTTCCTCAAACAATCATGCATGAACTCATGTTGACCAAAGTCAACCATTCATCATCATCATGTGGGAAAATGATTTAAATGAGGTAGAATACCTCATACTATTTAACAATGCTAATTATGATTTAATATCACCAAGTATTTCATGTGAGAGTAATTTGACCAGGGTCATACTTCATGTGAAAGTACTTGGGACAAAATTTAAATGAAGTAAAACACTTCATATGATTTGCATAATAGATTTGGACAATATCACTTAACTAAAATAGCCATATAGTCCTTTATTTAAACTAGGCCATGATCACTCAAAGTGACCATACCATATTTTTGCAGAAACAATTAGTGTAAGTGAAATGTGAGCTATGAGAGTTGAAATCAACTTAATAGCACTTTTGGTTGATTTTTAAGATTTATTTGAAGTTGAGAAAGTCTCTGCCTTGTTCTTTTTATCACATTAATTCTACAAAAGATTTCAAGGTGAGACCAGTGTGGTTGGATAGAGCTTTTCATAAGCTTTCCAACAATATAAAATTCATCCAATTTGGTTGGGTAGATTTGAAACTATTTAATTTTTAAAAAGCATCTGCAAGGAATTAATTCAATTTCCAAAATTTGAATTCAAACATTTGGCCTTGCGTGGGAAAGCACTTGGGCCGAAACGAGGGGAGACGAACTGGGCTGGCCCAGTAACGTTTCAACGCGCAACGGGCTAACTGACAGTAGACCCCACCTGTCAGTGGGTCTTTAAACCCGAATCGGTACGCATCAATGGGAGCCGTAGGATCAAGAGGAGGATCGACGGCGCTGGGTCATCGTCGTCATCGATGAGAGAGACTTACTGCCGCGGCGAGGCTAGGGGGTCGACGGCGAGCTGGGACGCCCGCGATGGTCGGTGACGATGCAGGGTTGCGTTGTCGATGACGGCGGAGCTCCTCGAACAAGTCGCAGGTCCTGGGGTGGCGTCTAGCTCCGGCGGCTTCTACGGCGGAGTACGGGCGGCGATGTGGCAATTGGACAGCGGCGCTGCGCAATGTTGCGTGGAGAGAGTGCGAGGAGAAGCAGTGAGAGGAGGGGAATCGAGTGGCGTGCTAAGATGAGGAGGAGGAGCACTCCTTTTATAGGCGCTCGAGGTGGCCGAGGGTCTGCGGCGAACTCGACCAGGTCGCGGCGATTCCGGCGACAGAGAGGGGTAGGCGAGGGCAGGGCTAGGTAGGCGACGTCAAGGTGGTGCTAGGGAGCCTGCTGGCGAGGTGGGGGACGGCCTGGTGAGCGTGAGCGACGTTGATGCCTGGCGGCACGGGTGCGGAGAAAGTGGCGACGATGTCGACGGCGGCAGTGCTCGCACGAGCCACGAAGCATGTCTGGCGGACTGGCGTTGCGGCGGCGAAGCTAACGGTGCTGAGAGGGGGGCCAGAGGTGGCGTCGTGCATTGGTGCGGCGCGTGGCCGTGGCGCGCTCTGGTGCGTGCCCACGCCGTGACCGGCATGGCCCTGGGAAGCTCTGGGCGCGACGCGTGCCAGCACTGTGGTGCCTCTCTCCGGCTATGGCGGGTTCTAGCATGTGCAGGGGAGCAAGGAGAAGCAAATGGGCATGGTGGCCAGGGCTAAGAGCGAGAGAGGTGAGAGGGGGCTAGCCATGGGGAACATGGCCGGCATGGCCTTGCCATGGCTAGTGTTGGCCTTTCTCTAGGGTTTTAATGGCAGGTGCTGGGTGAGAGGGGGCCAGGGGACAGGTAGGGACCAAGTGGTGCTCAAGGTTGGGCCAAACACTGTTTAGAATAGTGTTTGAGATTGATGCCTATTTGCAATTTTCAAATTTGTGCCAAATTTGATCTATGCACTATGGTTCCAAAATTTGAAAATGGTTTGTTTGGAAGAGTTGCAAATGACCAGAGACATTCACAAGTGGTGGTGGAATTTTAAAAATAAAAGAATTGCAAAATTGCAATGTGTGAGATTGTTGCATCTGATAAAAAGTCTCAACTTTGCATGAGCATAGATTGTGATCCAAGATGAATTTGACATGGTGGTCTTTACCAAAGTTGTTCACCTTGATGTTCTCTTGGATGTGGTGCAAAGAATTGGGCAAGTTTAGTTTGAAAAACTTGAAATACAAGGGCTCAAAGTAGTGACCAGAATATAAATGGCAGATTTGACCATTATCATATGTGATCACAATTTGAGTTTGAATTTGATTTGATTTGTGTTTCTTTGATTCCAAAAGTTGTAATAAGTGTTTAGTAACCTATTACAACTAATGGTGAAGGTCAAAATGGTCTAGGGTAAAGATTTGCAAAAATGGCATAAGCTATATGTGAGGGTTTTATGATTTTCTACTTTTTATTATTTTCTTTTTCTTTACTTCACTTAGGCATGGGTGAGGTTTATTTGGTGTTAGATTGAGTTGGGTAAATGGGTTCCAACCAATTTGGGACAATGTGGGTGCCTAGGTCAAGATTTGGTATTATGGCTAAGTGCCACATATGCATCTATGCATATGTTTAACTTATTTTTGTTTCTCACTTGAATTGGGTTGGTAGCACTAGATTAAGTTGGTTGAGGTATTTCAAATCATCTACACAAGGTAGCCATGGCAAAAGTTATTGTTTGCCAAAATAGCCATAGGCTTGCATATGCCTTTTTCTTATTTAAGATCATTTCTTTTTATTTTGTTTTTCAAAGGATGGTGATAAGAGAGATGAGGTTTAGGGTTTAGTGGGGTTTACCATGGTTCACCACCATTTAGCAAAATAAGAAAGGTAGGGTTCAAGATTTACATATTAGGGCTATAGGCCCACATATGTCTTTTTTCTTTATTTTGGTTTCTCAAAATAGATCCACTTGGTTTTGAGAAGGTTAGGTTTTAGGGTTTTGGAAATGTATTCAAGGTAATACACAAACAATCATGGCAATAACACAAGGATTAGGGTTTAGCACTAGGCATAGCACTTATGGAAGAAAAAGTTTTTGTTGGTTCTCATTTTTGGAAAAAGGAAATTCATTTTCTCTTTGTTTTAAAATTTGGGATGCTACAGTGTCACATAGAATTTATATTTTAGATTATCTTGTTCCTATGTGACATGTTTGCTCAAACAAATCCCACTCTACCATATGCTTTCTTTGTTGTGAAGATAATCTTGGACATACTCACAAATTACCATATGGATATTTCCTAAATACCTCTTGTCCTTGGACAATTGGTAATAAATTGTGTGGTATTGTTCCGGATCATCCTCACACTTGGCTCGTGTGCTCAATTGCTTCATTTCTTGCCAAGAATTTGTCCTTGTGGGTTAGACTCCCATATGTCTTCCTTGCTTCTTTTGGATCTCCTTATTCCACTTGAAACATTTTAGTGTTTTGATAAACAATGGTTGAGCGATGATCTCGAATTTGTGCATTTTGTATTCAAACACAAAATCCTAAATGGTGCACTAATTTTGGGGGAGCTCTCCTATGCTTGTTAGAACACTCTCTTGTTTCAAGAATTTGACTTTGGAAGACAAACGTTTTCTTTTCGGTACTTTTGTGCCATCATGAAAAGCGTTGAGGGTTTGGTTTATTTGGAACCTTGCTTTCTTTGGGAGTTGGTTGTCTCATTTCTTTATATTTGGTTTTATTTCCTAAAATGAGATAAGTTCTTGAGCATGCTTGTTTTGGATATCATCTTGCTCGTTGTGTTTAGTTCATTTGTTGAACTTTGGGGTCAATCTTGTGTTGATTTGATTCTTGGATATGGGTTGGACAACCTTTTGACACGTCACACCCTTGTGTGTCATCGTGTTCTATTTTGCATTTTGTCCAAGTCATATTTCCATTTGGTTCTTGAAAGTATTGCATGCATATTTACTTCATGTATATCTTATGCCATGCTTGCTTTCGTTGATCAAATGCATAGGGAAAACTCCACCATAATCCTAAATCGGCTAAGATGTGCATGAATTCAAATTCATATCCATATGCACATATTTACGTGGAGTTTGTCCTATGTGTTGTAATTTCACTAACTACTCAGACCCAATTAGTTTGGGGACCATTGTGTGCTTGAGCTTTGTATTAGGTACATTGGTGGTGCTTTGGATGCTCGTCTCACTCATGAAAAGGAAGTGAAGGACAAGTGACTATTGGAGGCGGGCTATGATGTTATGACAAACACATATCTACTACATCACACCATCGCGTCCGGGTAACAAGTATCTATCTACCTCATGCATGCTTATCTTGTATCCAACCATGGGATTATATTTGGCATGAATTGTTGCTTGAAAATGTTATGATCTTGCAAAGCTTTTAAATGAAACCACTTTGTTGCAAATATGAGTATGTTGAGATGAGAGCATATTTTTGGGGAATATAAAAATCATGTTTATGATTCACCTAATCCCAAATGTGTCAACCTCACAATTGAATTGCATATCCTCTCCTCAATATGCTCACATGCGCAATAAAGATAAGTTTTAAAAAAATTAATTCTTCCATTTGGTATTTAATTTGTGATACTTGTTTGCCTTTCGCAAAGCATCTCAACTATCTCCTTCTCTTGGTGATTCTTGTGATGTCTTTGATGTGTTTATGATTGAAGTTGTTTAATGTACAATGAGATAAATTTGGGCCTTTGGCCATGCTATAAAGTAAATGTCTCATTGGTATATTGTATTACTTCACCTTAGATATCTTGCTCTATTTATTTTGTACCTATCTTATGTGTGCATCTTTCTTTGTGGATAAATATCTTCGTGCTATTGTCCACTTAGCGAAACTTATATACATGAGAGATGGTACATATCTTTTTGATGGATCCACAAAGAATTTGGTTGTCAGAGTTTGCTTTATTATTGTGTATCTATTTCGTGTGTACATGTTTCTTGATGGATAAACATCTTTGTCATGTTGTCTACTTAGAGAATCTTATATACATGAGAGACAATGCATATCCTTTTATATCTCTCATGTGGGAGTCCATCCTTTTATTCTTCTTTGTTTCTTTGGTGGCTCCACAAAGAATTTGACTATGAGTGCTCACTTTATCCTATTTCCATCTTCACACACTCATATGTGGTTTTGGCACAAGCTTTGATTTTATTTGCTTCTTATTAAGCTTGTGTTTTCTTTTTGGTTCTCATTTGATATCTCATTTGAATCTTGTGTGTTGTATGGCTATGCTTAGCAATCTCATTCATTTAAGGCTATGGTGATGCTCAATGCTCATCCTTATATTGGTCTTATAATATGCTTTGTCATGCCTCTCACACATCCTTTTGGTTGAGCATTATTTTATATTGTCTCTTACTTGATGCTCAACCATTTGTTATTCCAAGTGATTCTTAATCTCTTCTATGATCTCTTGCAAACGTTTGTGTTTTAAATGGCAATGAGAGAGTGAGGATTCCATGTCATGCACATTGTATTCACATATAATATTATAAAATGTGCATGTACCTTGGGGAGCTTTCTCATTCTATTTAAGATACTCATGTGTGGCTATCATAAATCCTTATTTCACTTGGTATCTTTTGCCTTGAGTGATCTTGTGGGAGTAATGATTCCATATGTGTGCACCTTACTCTTCAATGCAAATTGTTTATCTTGTGCACAAACCTTGGGGAGCTTCCACATATTTCTTAGAGCATCCTTCTTGATCTTATCATAATATCTTTCATTTGGTTCGATGGTTCATTGGATTGCTTGCTTCATTTGTCGAAGCTTTCTCACCTTCTTATCCTCTTGCAATCTTTGATCCTCAATATAGTTGGATTCCCTCCCGGTATTCGTCATTGAATACGTGCATTTGATTTCACTCACATTATGAAAAATGCACACCTTATGGAGGAACTCTGACTATGTTGGCCTTCCAAACCTTTCATCCATTTCGGCAATCGATGCCAATGGGGGATAAGTTTGGAGGGTTTTGAGGGAATTGCTTTTGTTTGGTTCTTAAGCTTTTGCCTCTCATGCTTGCATTAGTTGCTTTGCATGGTTGAATATTTAGAGGATACTCCGCTAGGCTTTAATTGCCGATATATACAATGAAATTCAAGTTCATTCACACATGCATATATTATGGGGGAGTTTGTTCTAAATATTCAACTTGGGTTGTTCGCTAAATTCCTTATCTAAACCCTCTCGAAGAGATTGTCATCAATTACCAAAATGGGGGAGACTGAAAGGACATGGAGCCCCCATGTGTGGTTTTGGTAATTGATAACAATCCCTATGGACTAACGGTTGTATTGAGAATCTATCTTAGGTCGTGTCCATAGCCATGTGTTGGTCTCAAGGTTGCAAGATGGAGAAGATCGAGCACAATGAAGAAGACGGATGAAGACGGTGTCGAAGAGAGATGAAGACGGTGTAGAAGATGAAGAGAGATGAAGACGGCGTAGAAGAGAGATGAAGACGGTGGAGTGCGTAGAAGATCGATGAAGATGGTGGCGTGTATGTTGGATGAAGACGGTGGCATGTACAAGCTTGAAGAGAGATGAAGACGGAGCTTGCCGACTCGAGTGGAACGCGCAAGGACAAGGTTTGTGCTCGATAGGATAGTGGGTCGCATCATCGGAGAGAGCTCAAATCTTGCATGCATTGCATCGTGTTTCTTGGTTGTTCTTGGTTCTTATCCATGAGATGTTTTAGAGCTTGTGTTCATTCTCATGACAAGTTCTAGCTCATCGGAAACGGATTCCGGCTGCATCGCATGTTGCATGTTCAAGGGTGATGATTTTCCCGATATACATTGAGAGGTTACACCTCTATGACCATGAGAAAATCATCATCCACTCTTTTCCATGTGTTCACCTTGTGTAGAGGTATCTCATGTCGCCCTCTTTCCGGCAAAATTGGTTTCACTGCATTCCGACTTTCCAAGCTCTAGTTATCGAGGTTTTCGTGCCGCGGGAAAAGAAAGAGAAAAAGAAAAGGTGGGGCGGTACTACTGGGCCAGATACCGGCCCAGTACCGGTAGGGCATCTGCAAGCCTGGGAGCCCTGGCCGGTACCAGGCCGGTAGTACCGGCCAGCCCGTTCCTTTTTTCCAACTTCCGATCTGTCTCTCTCCTAGACCGCAGCCTCTCCAGCCCCAATCAGGGCCACCACTTGGGCCGCCACAGCCCACTCAACGCTAGGATGCAGCCCCTCTCTCTCTCTCTCTATCCCCGCTGCTTCTTTTCTGTTTTGCATTGGATTTGGACACAAACGGTACTACCGGTTTGCACAGCGGTAGTACCGATTTGGGGTATTATTCTGAATGTTTTCTGCACAATTTTGGCGCAACCGGTAGTACCGCTTTGATAAGCGGTAGTACCGGTTTTGTGCGAATCTGACCGTTTTTCAGCCACCAACAGCTATATTTCTGGCCCCCTATTTATACCTCTCTTCCACCCTCAAGGGTACCTTAGTGGATCGTGGCTTTCCCCTTGATGGAAAGGCTCGAGGATAATACGGTGGCCCTAGCGGCTCATTGGAGTGCCTCGTGCCTCCACACCGCTCCAATGGAGACGTAGCACCCTTGGGTGTGAACTTCAGGATACATCGTCGTCTCCTCGTGCACCGGTTACTTCTCAACCCGAGCTCCTTTACCTATGGACTTTACATTGTGATATCCATCATGCTTGATGTTCTATACCTAGCTTGTTATCACCTTGTTGCTCATCATGCTTAACATAGGTTGTTGGTGCACTTAGGCAAACCCCTAGTTGATAGGCTTCGTGCTAAATAAGTAAATCATGTGTAGTTTTATTTCGCCTTGTTTAGCACTCAAGTAGAAGTTTTTATAACCCGCCTATTCACCCCTCTCTAGGCGACGTCCTTGTACATTCACTCTTTCCCTCTCCAACCACGTCACCTCGCGACACAGACACAAAGTCAGAAAACCTATAAGCTACGCTTGAGTCTTCCGATCATAAAGTGTTCAGCGAGAACACCGTGCAATTGCAAATCTATCAAAGACAATCTATGCACACGATTAAATTCATTTAAGTGTTGTTATCAAACACACAAAACACGAGGTATAGACCCTGCTCTTTCAGTCAAATTGGTAGAGGTATGGTGCGTCGTACGTCGTCTGTTTTGTTTCAATTTAGCCCTGATACGTCGCAAACGTATCTATAATTTTTGATGTTCCATGCTTGTTTTACACCAATTACTATATATTTTAAGGGACTAACCTATTAATAGTTGCAAAACTGCACAAAATCTTGGTTTCAACTTTGTTGTGCAGGAAATAGGCAAATATGGAAGGAAATAGCTCATTATGGTGAAATCTGGAATTTCCCAGAATCTGTCCCTGCTGAACACTTTTCAAAGATCGCTTCGACACTCCATCAAAACGACATCCAATGGAAAAGTCGTAAACTACAAAATTGTAGACAATTTCAAGCCGAACAATTTGGACATATTATTCGTCCAGAACGGACAACGAATGCATCTGGCAGAGCAGAATTACTGCGGAGGTTCGTGCAGTTTCGGAACTCCGAAAGTTGGTGAAGTATTTGACACAAACTCTTTCCATACCTGTATATTTCGGCCCAGCCTCGAGTTGTGAGGCTCATGAAGGACAGAGGGGAGTCCTAGGAAGGTTCTAGAGGTGCCCAAAAGCCATTGGATCAAAGGGGCATCCATCCCATGGCCTAGATTGCTTTTCCAACACTATATATTGATGGAAACCCTATTTTTGGAGGCCCCCAAGCATTGTCACGAAAATCCTCCTCCTTGGCAGCAGCCAAGGAGGGGAAAACACTCATCTACACCAGCACCAACTCAAGGAAGAAGAAGGCTAAGGGGCGGCGCTCCCCCATGATGCCGGCGGCGGGGAAGGAGTCCCCCGCGCGCCGTCGGCGCCGCCCACGCCTCCGCCTCCCGGCGCTCCTCGCTGAGCCCTCCAACGTCTTCACCGCCATCTCCATCACCAACTCCTCATTGTATTCAGTGGTCCATCCTCTCACAAACCTCTGTACCGCCCTATGTAAACATGGTGTTTGATGCTATAAGTTATAATCCTATGATCTATGTCATGTTGCCATAGTTTATTTGTTCTTTGATTGATTGGTTGTTTCTCTTTGATTCATTAGAGTTGTATGTTGATATGTTACCGTCCTTGGTGCCCATTATATTTGTGCACGCATGGATCAAGCACCATAGGCCTGGTAGTACTTGTATACTAGAAGGGGGAAGTTCTGCCGGAGTGACAGAAACCTAAGGACGCGAACCGGATAGTTGCATGTATGGGAGTAAGAGGACCATTTAATTAAGGCTATGGTTGGGGAAACCTTAATGCTTGCTAGTATTTACGGATGTTTGCTAGCAAGCCAATCATATAGTACTTGTAATCCCGGAGGGAGAGCATGCATATTTAGCCTCTCCTACATAGAAAGCTGCATCGAAGACATTGAACCCAAGATCTTCACTAATTGATCTTGGAAAAAGTCACCACTATTAACACCGCCTTTCCACACTCATGGTACTGATAGTTTAGTTTGTTTTATTGCTGCAGCATTTACATTTATTCCGTGTATTTTATTGTTCTGCAAAGTCACCTTTCATACCCGTTATTGCTCTAGTTTTATTTCCTAGATATTGCAAACGCTTAGTGTGCGTAGAGTTGAATCAGTGGTTGATAGAACTTGAGATATATTCAAGAAGTACAAGCGTCAAAGCTTGGGGATGCCCAAGGCATCCCCTTCTTCATCAATTAAAAATATCAGGTCCTGTTTTTGTTCACTATATTTTTATTGCTTCATATACTATGTGTTATTCTTGGAGCGTCTTTATTTTCTGTTATGTATTTTATTTTCAATAAAGTGGGCACCATCATACCATGTTTGTTTGGGAGAGAGACATGCTCCGTTTTAATTGTAGGAACGCTCTAGTTTTCACTCTTATTGTTCAACGAGCGTTTTATTTTTGCTAGTACTGCATTTAGCTCTGGTTTTTCACTCCTATTTTGTTCAGAGCTTGCTAGTATGCTTCAGTTATATATGATTAGCTCTCTGATCTCTAATGAATATTATAAATGAGAGTTGTTACAAATAAGTTGATTGGTGTTGGATACGAGTAAAAAGGTTTCATATTAATAGTCATGCAAATGGAAGATCTCCTCTGATGTTTCAATTGGGTTGAATTGATCATTTAGTTTAAACTTTTAATATCACCATATGCTTTAATTAATAAGTTTTTTCGCTATGCATGATTATGACCATTATTGCTCTCTTAGTTGGTCGCTATCTTTCTTTTTGCTAGCCTTCATTCTGTACTGAGTATGATCTCTATTCGTGCATCCAACCACAAAAAATCAAAATATGCCAAAAGTGTCCACCATACCTACCTATATGTGGTATTTCACCGCCACTCCAAGTAAATTTACATGTGCTACCTTTAAAACCTTTAAAATAATTTCTTGTTTTTGCAATACATAGCTCATGGGAAAGTAGCCTAAAAAATATTGTGGTGAGGAATATGTCACTTATGTATCTTAGTTCTTATAAGCTGCTTGTTGTGTGGCAACCATGCTGACATGGGGACACCATCATCATATTTTTGATAAATATCATGTGAGTTACTATGCATGTTTGTCTTGTCTGAAGTAAAGGAGATAACCATGATAAAAGGTTAGAGTATGCATATTGTTAGAGAAGAACATTGGGCCGCTAACCAAAGTCATGTTTACATGGTGGAAGTTTCAGCATTGAAATTAAAACCTCAAAAATCTCTTATGAGAAATTTGTGTTGCCAAAAGCTTTAAGCTTAAAGAGGAGTCCATTTGTCTGTTGTCCATGTTGTCCCGGTATGGATGTCTAAGTTGAGAATAATCAAAAGCGAGAAATCCAATGCGAACTTTCTCCTTAGACCTTTGTACAGGTGGCATGGAGGTACCCCTTTGTGAAACTTGGTTGAAACATATGTAATGCGATGATAATCCATGGAAATCCGAGCTAATTAGGACAAGGTGCAGGCACTATTAGTATTCGATGCATGAGGCTTGCAACTTATAGGAAGTTTTATACATAACCTATATTACTTATTGCTACCGTTGACACAATTGCCTCTCTTAAAATTTTATATCTCTATGTTTTCAAAATAAAAAGCTCTAGCACATGTTTAATCTCTGCTTCCCTCTGCGAATGATCATTCTTTTACTTTTATGTTGAGTCTTCATCTTCTAAGTTATATGCACCGTCTTATGAGAGCATAGTTGTCATTCTTAGTTCTATGTGCATGGTCCCAAAATTATTATTGATTGAATCATGAATGTGTTATTAATTGTTCTTAAGTTATTTGTATCTAGTCATCCTTTAAACATTGAAGGAGCATGTCACCTCAAAAATTATTCTTTTTATCACTTACCTACTCGAGGACGAGCAGGAGTTAAGCTTGGGGATGTTGATACGTCGCAAACGTATCTATAATTTTTTATGTTCCATGCTTTTTTTACACCAATTACTATATATTTTAAGGGACTAACCTATTAATAGTTGCAAAAGTGCACAAAATCTTGGTTTCAACTTTGTTGTGCAGGAAATAGGCAAATATGGAAGGAAATAGCTCATTATGGTGAAATCTGGAATTTCCCAGAATCTGTCCCTGCTGAATACTTTTCAAAGATGGCTTCTACACTCCATCAAAACGACGTCCAATGGAAAAATCGTAAACTACAAAATTGTAGAGAATTTCAAGCCGAACAATTTGGACATCTTATTCGTCCAGAACGGACAACGAATGCATCCAGCAGAACAGAATTACTGCGGAGGTTCATGCAGTTTCGGAACTCCAAAAGTTGGTGACGTATTTGACACAAACTCTTTTCATACCTGTATATTTCGGCCCAGCCACGAGTTGTGAGGCTCATGAAGGACAGAGGGGAGTCCTAGGAAGGTTCTAGAGGTGCCCAAAAGGCATTGGATCAAAGGGGCATCCATCCCATGGCCTAGATTGCATCTCCAACACTATATATTGATGGAAACCCTATTTTTGGAGGCCCCCAAGCATTGTCACGAAAATTCTCCTCCTTGGCCAAGGAGGGGAAAACACTCATCTACACCATCACCAACTCAAGGAAGAAGAAGACTAAGGGGCGGCGCTCCCCCATGATGCCGGCGGCGGGGAAGGAGTCCCCCGCACCGCCGCCGGCGCCGCCCACGCCTCCGCCTCCCGGCGCTCCTCGCTGAGCCCTCCAACGTCTTCACCACCATCTCCATCACCAACTCCTTATTGTATTCAGTGGTCCATCCTCTCACAAACCTCTGTACCGTCCTATGTAAACATGGTTTTTGATGCTATAAGTTATAATCCTATGATCTATGTCATGTTGCCATAGTTTATTTGTTCTTTGATTGATTGGTTGTTTCTCTTTGGTTCATTAGAGTTGTATGTTGATATGTTACCGTCCTTGGTGCCCATTATATTTGTGCACGCATGGATCAAGCACCATAGGGCTGGTAGTACTTGTATACTAGAAGGGGGAAGTTCTGCCGGAGTGACAGAAACCTAAGGACGCGAACCGGATAGTTGCATGTATGAGAGTAAGAGGACCATTTACTTAAGGCTATGGTTGGTTAACCTTAATGCTTGCTAGTATTTACGGATGTTTGCTAGCAAGCCAATCATATAGTACTTGTAATCCCGGAGGGAGATCATGTATATTTAGCCTCTCCTACATAGAAAGCTGCATCGAAGACATTGAACCCAAGATCTTCACTAATTGATCTTGGACAAAGCCACCACTATTACCACCGCCTTTCCACACTCATGGTACTGTTACTTTAGTTTGTTTTATTGCTGCAGCACTAACATTTATTCCGTGTATTTTATTGTTCTGCAAAGTCACCTCTCATACCCGTTATCGCTCTTGTTTTATTTCCTAGATATTGCAAACGCTTAGTGTGCGTAGAGTTGAATCAGTGGTTGATAGAACTTGAGAGAATGTTTATCCTACCTTTAGCTCCTCGTTGGGTTCGACACTCTTACTTATCGAAAAGGCTACACACGATCCCCTATACTTGTGGGAAATCAAGACCCTGTAAAATTTTGAAAACAACCCGCAGTCTAGGCCGCCAAGAGTATTGCCAGACACTCTTTTTCGTATGTGGACATGGTCTGGGCCGTGGGTCCCAAAGCTTTGCTGAGATATGCCAGAGGGTGGCCCTTTTGTGTCAGTACTGCTCCCACACCTCCCTTACTTGCGTCTGTTTCAACTGTGAATGGTATCGAGAAATCTGGCAGGGCCAAGACTGGAGCTGCAAGCATCTTTTCCTTGAGAAAGTCAAAAGCATGTTGCTCATTGTATGTCCAAGAGAACAACGTGTTTTTCTTCAGGAGATTGGACAGTGTGCGACTAATCAAACTGTAGTTCCTTATAAACTTCCTGTAGTAGCCGGTGAGGCCCAGGAAACCACACAATTGCTTTGCATTCTTGGGCACTGGCCAATTCTGAACTGCTTGCACTTTCGCCGGATCTGTTGCAACCCCTTGAGCACTGATTATATGCCCCAAATACTCCAACTTCTGTTGGGCAAAAGAGCACTTAGACTGCTTGACCGACAGCTCATTCTGTTGCAGAATGCGAAACACCTGCTCCAAGTGCTTTATATGACTCTCCATGGTAGGGCTGTAGATTAGGATATCATCCATGAAAACCAAAACATGCTTCCTCAATATCTCAGCGAAAAGGGCGTTCATGGTGGACTGAAATGTCGCTGGTGCATTCGTGAGACCGAATGGCATTACTCTGAATTCGTACAGCCCTTGATGAGTCTTGAATGCAGTCTTATGCTCATCAGCTGGTACCACTCTGATCTGATGATATCCTGCTCGAAGATCTATCTTAGTGAACCACTTTGCTCCGGCCAATTCATCAAGGAGTTCATCAACAATTGGCATCGGGTACTTGTTCTTGATGGTGATGCAATTGAGGCCACGATAATCCACGCAGAACCTCCATGTGCCGTCTTTCTTGCGCACCAGGATGACAGGTGACGCAAACGGGCTTGTACTCTCTTAAATGATTCCACTTTGCATCATTTCTTTCACTTGCTTCTCAATCTCTGATTTTTGGTGAGGAGCATACCGGTAGGGCGTGACATTCACCGGAGCAGCCCCATGTACCAGGGGAATTTGGTGATCAAATTTTCTATGAGGAGGCAACTTTTTTGGATCAGCAAACAGTTGACTGTATTTACTGATAACTGACTGAACTGCCGGTGGCACATCCTCTGCTATTGTGGGTGTCTCTTCTGTCATATTGTACAGCTCCATCATCTGACAGACTTCCCCTTTCTTGACCATCTTGGCAAGCTCCTGAACAGTCACAGGGGAGCACACGGCGGTGTTTGGTTGCACACCACGCAGTGTTATCCGTGTTCCGTCATGCTTAAAGCGCATTGTCTTCTTTTTCCAGTTCACCCACATCTTGCCGTTATTTTGGTTCTCCAGCCAATCCATCCCCGGAATAATGTCATAGGATGTGAGAGGTAGCAGCTTCAATTCAGTGGTGAATTTATGCCCTTGAGTGTACCAGGTAACCGCAGGTAGCATCTTGTCACAGTTAATCGTGCCACCACCTGCAACACTGACTTTGGACATAGGAATGCTCACAGTTTCCATTTTCAGCTTGTCGGCTAATTGTTGACTCATGAAGTTGCTTGAGCTACCTGAGTCAATGAGTATCATGACTGACTGTTTCCCAATAACCCCTTCAAGACGCATGCTCCTGCGACTTGTAGTACCGCAGGCTGCATGAACTGACAGCTTCATCATTTCTTCTGTTTCAGAATCTGCCGTATCAGAGTCTGCGCTCTCAGTTTCAATCGTTGGTGCTTCATCGGCAATATGCAAGGACTCCAGAAGCTCTTCCAGGACATGCAATTGCACCTGAGCAGGGCACTTGTGACCTGGGCTAAACTTTTCACCGCACTTGAAACATTCCCCCCGTGCACGACGCTGAGCTCTCAGCAAATCAAACTTTGAATGCACGGGTGTTTTTTCTTCTGGTTTCTTCTGTTCTGGAGGGGCCCCAAGAAATCCGGGCAGTTGGCCATGCTGTTTATACTTCAGTCTGAGTGTATCACGCTGGCTATACTTGTTATGTGGTGGAGAGATATCCTCATCAATGAGAGCCTCCTGCGTTTGCGCCATAGAAAAAGCCAGATCAACTGTGCTAGGGTTATGCAGTTTTATAGCTTTCCTAATAACTGATTTGAGCCCAGCTAGGAAACGCCTTACGAAAAAGGTTTCATCATATGAGTGATTATATAGCAGAATTTTATGCATAAGCTCCTCGAATTTGCGAGCATACTCATCTACTGAACCAGTTTTCTTATGAGCAAAGAAACTGTCCATGATCCTAGCATACTTATCTCTATTAAATTTTGTGAAAACTCCTACACATAATTCTGGCCAAGTTGCAACACTATGCAATGCTTCATATGTTTGTAACCACAATGCGGCATTGCCTCTAAAATGCATAGTAGCAAAATCTACCCACAGATTTTTTTGAACATTGTAAAGCCTAAAGTACTTCTCACAGCCCTTTTTCCACCACTTAGGATTATCACCATCAAAGTTAGGGAAATCAGATTTGGGTAATCTAGGACCATGACCATGCCTATTAGTATGGAACGTGTGTTCGGTTTCAGTTTGCTCATCTTCATTATCAATATCAGACAATGCATAAGTTTCAGCGTGGGTAACAGATCGCTCACCCCTGACCAGGGCACGGCTGGAGGTGAGATTCTCTCCCAGACCAGTACCCTGGAAGCGTTGTTGCGGACGGTGCCCTTCAGGCCGAAGCGGACCCGGGTCCCGATCAACGGACTCCGGCGTCGAGAGCTTGGGAGCGGCTGTCTCCATGGACGTCAGCCGCGTCGCCACCCGCTCCATCGACTGCTTCAATTCCTCCACTGAGCGATCCAAGCCGGTGTTGGCCTGAATTACCCGGTCGATGGTAGACTCCACCTTCGCAGCGCTCCGCACGAGATCCTGCTGCGTGAGGGCGAGCTTGTCGAGCGCCGAGTTGATCTCTGTGATGCGAAGAGCGTTGGCCTGCCCCGCCTCTGCGGTCGCCTTGTTCGCCTCCATCGTCGCCGCCAGCAACTGGCGCAGATCGGCGACAGTCATCTCCGCCATCTCCACCCGCTGGGTCAGATTCAATCGGCCGGATTTCGCCGTCGTGGAATACTATCCTCCGGCGGACCGAATTAGGGTACACCCGAGGGTGTTTTGTGCAGATCTGTAAGGATCCGCACCCGTCGCCCGGATTTATCAACCAGAATCAGCGATTCGCACACGGGAAGAAAAAATCCAGGACCGAAACTGCTCTGGTACCACTTGCTATGACCTGGATCACTGTCCTCGCGTCACGCACAGGCAGCTGGATCCTTAGTCTCGATATAGTTACAGGAATCTGGGATCAAGAGAGATAGAGCAGGGAGAGATTTGGGGATTTCTGATTACAGTTCATCGATGCCCCTCTAACCCTTGCCTAGCTCTGTAAGTACCGGTGCGTTGTCTGCTTCCTTCGCTTGGGTCGTAGAGTCGCTGGGCTGACGGCCCAAGGCCCGCCTGATGTCACGCTTGCGGTGTCTTCGTGGGCCTGGTATCATAGCATTCCTGGTCCGCACGTGTCCACCAGACCAACACAAGCTCGCGGCGACACCAAGCACGAAGGAGATCTGCGCCCAGCGTTCAGCCCAAGGGCGTCAAGACCGACAACCACGGAGGCAGACGGTTAGCCTGCTGGGCGGAGCCCAGCACGAAGGAGCTCGAGAATCTGACAGACGTGCGGGACGGCCATGTGCAGGAGCAAGAAGAGGAATCGCAAGGGAATTTGGCTGGTTTCCTCATGCGTACAGATGCTCCTCGCGCCTTGGGTTAAAGAAAACGATAGGGAATTAAGGTATACGCTGAATCACCGCGGCGGCCGGGCTGCCCCTGACCTCCAGCCAACGCGCACATTAGAGATGTCATTAAGCTACCTCGATGAATCCCCACAGCTAGCCGTCACGAGCAGCTCCAGCACTGAATATCCTCGATCGTCGGAGCAAGGAGCACGCACGCCGCCGGAGATGGCCTACTCCCCGCCGTTCACCCGCTGCCACCAAAGTCTCCACGTCTCCGCTATTCGACGACCGCCGCCGCCACCACCGGATCTTGTGCCGAACAACGCCACTGCAGGTCCCTCGGCATCCTCCTGCCGCCTTTCGATCGATCTTCTGCCTCGCCAGCACGCACGGAGGCAATGCAGTTCCTGTCAAGGACACGCACTCACTCCGACTACAATACGAGGCGTGCCAAGATGCCAGAATCTACACTGCTCGGAGATCGAGACGGACGTGTACACCCGCCTTGTGGAGCTCGATCGATGGAGGTGAGGGGAGGCAAGGGATTGGAGGTAGGTCTCCTGGGAGAGCTAGAGGGGATGTGGTGGTCTCGTGCTACCGCTGCTTGCTGTCGTTAATGCTAGCTTACAGTTTATTCTGCTGATGATTTAGGTTCTTCCTCTCCGGGCAAGCAAGGTTCAGTACAAGGAGTGGCCTCCGTTTTATTTTGGAAAAAACTAGGAAAAAATGCCCGTGCGTTGCACCAGGAGAGAAAAAAGGCATAAATATAATCATACTCCATGTAGCTTTTCTTTGTATTGCTAGTAGCCGCCTCTGTCTCCTGCTGAGTGGATGCCTATGTATGTGCTCGCGCAATGTCTGCTTCGACCGTAAGGACATCTCCAACGGCTCGAAGCAAATGTACCAAACGTGACCTTTTACATTAGGGTGGTCACAAAAATGTGTCACCCCCTAGGCTAGTGGCCCGACGCAAACCGATCGTCATGTTTGTGACCGCTTGCTTTCGTTCAGACCCTGCCTGGCAGAGGGTGCATTGCTTCGGCCACATCGGTGCGGCGATAGCGCTTCCCGCTTTATTCAGCGCCGCCATCAATGGCACATGTCTACGCACTCAGCGGCTAGAATTCTGCGCGTCCATAAATTGCACGCGGTTGGAGCCCCGCGCCTTATTGAAGGCCTCCATTTCTTCCGTCCTTTAAAAAGAAATGGGCGAAACCCTGTCATTGCCCACATCTCCCTCGGTGGACGCCTTCTTCTTGCCGGTCCCAGCGCGCCAACAACCACCTCCCTTGTTGACAAGGCCATGGAGAAGAAGGGCTTCCCATGGAAGCACCAGAAGAAGGGCGACGCCGAGGCCGGGTCCTCAGTGTCGAAAGAAGGAGGCAAACCCACACAACTGGGTGCATGTCCGCATCGACTTCGCCTGGGCCCTGTGACGTTGTGGGAGGGCTAGGACGACATGCACGTGCTCAACGGGAAGCTCCCGAGCCACCGTCGGGTGCCCATGCCGCTGGTGCCACGTTACGGCTGAGCGCGGCGTGATGAGATCGTTCGTAGGTGATCCCTCCTACCACCGGACCTCCACGCCGATCCCATGTATGCCGTGAACTCCCCAATGTGGGACACGTTCTCGTCGCTCAGTACAACCCGAGGCACACCAAGTAGGTTCTTGTTTGCACATATGCACATCTCATCCACCGAAACTAAGAAATGATACATGCAGGAGTGACGTTTTGGCTCTTAGGTACATATGCTTCCTTTATTTTTCTCTTTATTTTAAAAGACACATTTGATACATTTTGAAATGTCAAAATATTTCAAACGAAATATTGACGTGTACATCTTCAGTACATCTTCACATTCTACATGCGCACAAAAAAAATCCATGAAAAATCAACTTGTCAATCAGGTTGCATAAAAAAGAAAAAAATCTAAAGTTTAAAATACGGCTTTTTGTGAGATTGAGATTCCCCAATCCTTCTACCGTGCTGCAGAATTTCAGGTTGTGGCTCCCTAAGAAAAATTCAGATCGTGGTTTGTTAATCAGCCGAGCTGGAGCTTGCTCGCGGGATTGCAGGCGCGGAGGCTGGTCGTGTTCTCCGGGGGCCCTCTATCCCTGGAGATGCACTGCGCCGCGCCGCGGTGCTCTCTTGCCGGGCGGGAAGAAGGTGACCACGCCTCTAGTCGTGGCCTCCCCGAGCTCCGCCTCGCCGACGTGCCGGTTACGTCAAGCAGGATCATTGGGGCGGCAGGAGCACGACGGAAGGAGGCCGGGCACCGCCCGACAGCGAGCAAGAGCAACGGGGCTTGGGCCCCAGGAAAGTGGTCGCCTGCAAGGACCGTGGTGGTCCGCGTGAGGTTGGAGATTCGACTAATGGGCTTGGGAGATGTCGTAGCTCACGGCTGGACGGCGGCGGCGAGCGCGGTGCTGGCAGATTGGGCGCAGCCGTAGTGGCCGCGCTTGAGGCTTGGGTGGGGGAAGAAAAAAGATAAATGAACCAGTAGGAGGAGTATGCGGCCGCGCGCGTTGTAGGAGATGGGGGCGGCACCGGCGGCCGCGCGCGGTGGTGACTATTTGTTGCTCCGGCCAGTACAGATTTTACAGGGAAAGGAGAGAGATGACAACAGCAGATGTCGGCATGAAGACGGTCCAGGATCAAGACCGTGACCACGCCAACTACGACCATTGTGTGATCACATTCGTTTCTGTGGATATAATTTGCTCTCGGCAGAACTCTTGAGTCGTATTGGAACACCATAGCCTGCAAGTATGTGATACGGAGGGAGTATCATATCCGAGCAGAATAGGGTCTAGGCACAGAGACGCTCAGCCACGTATATGACGTATGGTACTTCGATAGTCTTGGCTGAGCAGGGCCAAGCTGCATGGTATGGGCTGCGCGTGAGTTCTTTTGACTAATCGAGGTTATCTGCTAATTGATATTGACATACCACGGTCGGATCCGATTATGTTTCTTCGACGTTCTAACTCGATCCGAACGGGACGGATGAGATTTCACGATCGCTAAAGGATGGACGGACCGGATTTCACGACGTACCAAACCAAACCAAACCACGGAAACACTTTTGCTTTTATTATTAGGTATAGATTAGAGATCGTTTAGGCCTGATGAACGTTTGTTCTGTCCATGCTCATCTTCTAGGGGAAATGCTGTTCAATGAAAGTTTGCATGTTCTGAAAAAGGTTCTGAATTTTGCTCTATATGGGCAAACAGAGGCTCCTTTTCTCCCTTTCATAAATTCTTAGTACTGTGACCATACTGATTTTGGAAATGCTATCCAAAGAATCCGTTTTGCGGCTCCTTTACTCCATCATCAGTAACATCTGGCATCGTGCCCTTGCTGTTGTGGATCACTTCCCAAATTTATCACCTTCAGTAACTTGTGTTATTTCGGCTGGCCACAAATTGAAAATTTATTCCACAGCTGAAATGGGTTTAGCAATTTGCGGAAAAGTTATTCCAAGATTGACCATTTTGTGTTGTTTACCTGGATGAGTGTTTCTTGTTAGTTCTGATATATCACATAGAGGAGGTTTTATTTTCTTAGTTGGGACAGAAGTGCGAGAAAGATGTAATCATCATATCACGGGAGTGATGTTTTGACACATGGGAGCATATGCTCCCTTTTATTTGAAATGTATTTTAGATATATTTTGAAATGTCAAAAAATTGTATTAAAATATTTGCAAGTACATCTTCATGTGCTACGCGTGTTTCATAGAAATTTGACTTGTGGTATGGCGTGTGTAAAAAGACAAAATTTAGAGCTAAAAATGACACTTTTGATCACAAGATAAAATTTCTCTTTTTTACATAGACCAAAATAATTATTGTTTTTGCGCGAAACTTCAGAAACCCACATATATTATGGTGATGTACATGTAGATTTTTTTGTCAAAAAATTTCAATATTCTGAAATATGTTGTTTTTTTGTAGCGGGGCCATATGCACCCGGGAGCCGAATTGAGTTGTTGACATATCACTTGCTATATTGGAAAAAATATCAAAAACTCACTATGTATACATGAAACAAAATGATTGTTCGATTAATATATTTCCTAGCGATTTTAGAGTAAAAAAGATAAGCGCTGAAGGTCTTTTGATCCAAATGAACTTTTTGATCATGTATATTTTTATTTTATTCTGTAGGAATAACACATTCATGGGCTATGGGAACGACCAGCGATATATTGTTGTAGTAAGGTGACTACATAACAGAGGCTGCGTTAGTAAAGTTGGGTGATTAGGAAATAAAATCACAATGTAGAAATAATTTTGAGAGCCCTAGCGAAGCACGGGCATTCAACTAGTTATGATAAGGTTCTAGATTTGCAAAAACTAGACGGAGCTCCCCTTAGACGTGTAATTAGTTAGAATATGCATTTGAATACAAATACACACATCCTAGAGATACAACTCCCCCTAGATTCCACAAACCATGCACGTATGCAACAATGATATTTGACAAGATCATATAGCATATGCACACTATGGAGGCAACATATGGTAATACAAGAAGTTTTGGGTGAAAGTGTCATACCTTTGCCTTGAGAAAACCCAAAAAATCCAATAACAATGCCTCCATAGAAATGGTGTAGGTCTGTGCCGGCAATGGCGACGCCTCAGGGCGCCGTTCCCCTTCTTGGAGGCATCATCGTGGAGCTCCTATCTCTCCTGCCTTCGAGGATTCGTGCTCTCCGGGTGAAAACCCAAGTTCTTGCCTCGGCCGGAGCGGGCGACGGCGGCGGTCTTGTCGCTTCCCTTCTTGGAGGCGTCGTCTTTGGAGGGCATGAACTTCACTCTGCGAGGGTTGTTTGTTTGCCGGGATGCGTTGTCTTACCGTCTGCGTTAGAGGATTCCGAGGCGGCGGCCTCGGGTAGGTGGTTGTGAGCCGGGGCGGCAGCAGCTGAAGGCGGTGCGGCAACATCTCTATGGTGCAGGGATGCGGCTTGTCACGGCTTGGGTGGCGACCCTGGACGTGTGGGCGGTAGGGTAGTCGGCTCAGTCGGCCGCGTCCTAGAGGGAACGGTCGGACGTTATGTCGGGGCGGCGGTCCCGGATGAGTTGGTGTGATGCCCGTGGTCTGCGGCCTTTTGCCATGTGCAGCTTGGGTTGCGGGTGGACGGTTCGTGCGGCGTTGCAGCTCGAGAGCGAGCGGTGGTACGTTGGGGCGGCAGCCCCGGAAGGTGGTGTTCTTGGTGGACGTGCATGGCGCGACGAAGCAGCGGTATGTCGGAGCGGCGGCTCCGAATGTTCGTCACCTTCGAGGGTGCTTCACCCTGGGTTGCTTGGGCGATAAGGTGACTCTCGACGGTGGACTTGGGCGCCAACAACTATGGTGCTGAGCATGGTTTGGTTGCTGCAAGACCGTGTTAGTCGGCTCCGTCCCGGCGTGTCCGAATGTCTTCAGTTTGGACTCCTCTTGTTGTGAAGTCGAAGCTGCCTTTGGGTGGTGTACGATGACCTTCGAGGGGCGGTTCGACGGTGAAGGTCCTTTTCGGCGCAGGTCTTGTGCATCTCCTCTCTGCGGCTCGTCGTCAGAATCGGAGCTACCGACCTTTTCTTGGAGAGCCATCTGTTTGGCATAGGCCAACTCGAGCTTCGCGTTTGTGTACTTATGTGGGTAGCCAGGATGGCTCGGTGTGCCTTCGCAGTGTCGTGTGGGTGGGTGTGGAGGCTTGGACATGTCTTTGTAGGTTTTTGCCCGGCTTTCTCCTAAAAATCGGGCACCTTCTACTTAATTAATGAATGAGGTAAAGCTTTTGCCTCCGTTTCAAAAAAAATTGACAGCCAAATTAAGCACGGGTTCACGGCCAATCGGCAGTGCCCGTACACACCATGGATTCAGCAATGTTGGTCACAAAAATTCAGGAGCTGTCACAAGCCTACATCTCATCGCTCCAAGAATCATCGGCGGGGTTGGCCTGCCGACGCGCACCATTGGCGGTAAGGCTTTCCAGAGCTCATCCCGGATCTTCAAGAACAAAGCTAGGACAGAGGCTCTTCTTCTCGACGTGATCGTCGAGGAAGCAGATAGGTGGAAATTAGTGGGGTTTTTGTGACGAGTCTCTTTGCTTTCTTTGGCCTTGGCCTCGTGTGTTGTAATATGGAGCTTGTATTTAGGTTTTCCTCTATCTATTAAAAAACGTGCACCCATGATCGGGTGGTATTCGGTCGCGCGCACCTATGCTTTTATTCCGACGGTTTGGTTCTCGAGGGAGCGCGTGAAGCTCGGTTATGTGTTGACATCAAGAGACTTTTGGTCTATGGCGAAGTCAGAAGCAGAGAATATCGTGAAGGCGGGATTGGGGGATTAGCTAAAGAAGGTTCAAGTCTTCACGATGTTGAGAAGCTTTCTTGGTGTTCCGGGATTCGCAACAGTGGTATGAAAGTGTGGGCGACAACACAGGTGAAACCTAAGGTCTGACCTTAACTGGTTGTGGCTAACAAAGACCTTGTTGGAGGCATTGTTTTGAGAGCGGGAACTATCTTCAGGGTGAAAACCTAAGATTTCTTTGATCGGGCGACGATGGTGCTGGTGCACCTGTTCCCTTCTTGGAGGCGTCGCTTTTGGGGAGTCTGTATTTCAGGTGTTGTCTTGGTGGTGGATGTACTGCTGTTGCTAGGCCTGTGATACTGTGGCGGGACTTTTATTTCTTAGTTTTATTTTCTCTTTTTTGGTTGTGTGCATCCGTACTGCCATTAGGGTGGTGCGTTGTTGCAGAGGCTAGATGTAATTGGTATCTTTTGATATTAATATATTTCTTTTATCGAAAAAAGCGTGCTTTCTCACGCGTTCATGAAAAAAACGAGCTCGTCCCGGATCGTGAAGTCGGCGTCGTCCTAGGAAAACAGAAGGGAGATCCGTTGGCTTGTCAGACTCCTAGGAATTTTTTTTTGCGAAAGAATCCTAGGAATAAATACGGCACGAATTGAAACAGAAGTGAGTTGTTCGAAATCATGAAAGAGGCAATCAACTACTCCAGGTCATCAATCCGTGGCAGCACACATCTCAACCTGTGGCAGCACTCATCTCAACCGCCCATCCTCATGTGCATCAGGCTCCCTCCCAACATGTAGTTTATATTTACCTCCAACCTCCATGTACCTATTTATATGAGCCCAGTGTCACAATGCTGCGTGAATCGGCTGCGCGTAACTTGTGACTTAGACTTGATGATGTTGTGCATCTCGCTTGAACTTGATGAGCTTCATGCTTTAATCAAGATGAAGTGCTTCACTTGATCATTATTGCTTGGTGAAGACTCACATTTTAGTTATCCATACACCACTATAGGATAGCTTCATCAAAGCATGTCTTACAATATCCATAATCACCAAATGATCTTCTTGAGACTCATCGTAAACTTGTGTTTCTCAACCTTGACGACGACCACCACTTCATGTTATTCTCTCATGGGCTATATAAAATATTACTTTTGATGCATACCGATGAAAAGATATCTAACCCATGCAGACAACACAAAGACATATGTAATGAGTTAGTTCATAAAGCATAACAACTGTCAAAGCTTACCATACCACGAAATGTCATGATCCCATGTGGTACATTCTTTATTATTTATATGTTAATCAACTTGAAACCATTCTTTACTCTTTGTACTAGTCGTCTTGTATCTTCTCATGGCACATAAAAAAATTCTCCATTTGATTTGTGTGCCTGATACGTCCAAAAATATTTGAAAAATGGTTTAGGAGACGCGGCTAGAGATACTCTTATGCATGCTACATTACAAAATTTGCTGGCTCGGCATACCAGTACACTTGAATTTAAAGAAGGGTGCGTCTTTTACCAAAGCGTTGAATCACCGGCCTCTACCCCGAACGCAAAATCATGGCAGTGAAAACTAACGAAGAAAAGAGAAATATGCAGCCTACCCCGATGTGCCTCATCGGGTAGGGTTCTGATATATATATATGAACAAAAGTACGGTTTACAATACGTATACAGATTCGTATACGGATACAACTCTAACACCCTCCCTCAATCTCAACTAGGGAAAGATTGAGATTGCGCTTACAATGCTCATACAAAGGTAACGGGAGAGGCTTAGTAAAAATATCAGCAACTTGATCTTTCGATGAGATGAACCGAATCTGCAGTTGCTTCCGAGACACACGCTCACGGACAAAATGAAAGTCAACTTCAATGTGCTTTGTCCTTGCATGAAAGACTGGATTAGATGACAAATAAGTAGCACCAATATTGTCACACCAGAGTATCGGAGGCTGAATTTGAGCAACACCAAGCTCCTTCAGTAATGACTGTACCCAAATTAGCTCAGCTGTAGCATTACCAAGAGCCTTGTATTCGGACTCTGTACTAGACCGAGAGACAAGAGATGGGCTTATGAGCACTCCAGCGATCAAATTACCGCCATAGAAGATAGCATACCCTCCCGTTGATCGCCTGTCATCCATATTGCCAGCCCAATCTGCATCTGAAAAGGCTGAAAGCAGTGTAGAGGAGGATGACCGAAACAACAGGCCAGTATCAACTGCGTAACGAACATAGCGAAGAATACGCTTAACAGCCGACCAATGTGATGTACGAGGCTCATGAAGATACTGACACACCTTGTTCACCACAAAAGATAAATCAGGTCGTGTCATAGTCGAGTGCATCGAAGGCCACCAACAAGGCTGCGGTGCGAGTAGCCTCCTCGGAGAGAGCAAATCACCATCGATCTTGCAAAGACGATCGAGAAGATGCCATGGGTGTGGTCACGGAGCGCACTTCAACATGCCGGCCACGAGCAAGAAGCTCAAGCGCGTACTTACGCTGTCGAAGGAGAAGACTGCCGAGAGGAAGGTGAGGACACCTCAATCCCCAAAAAATAATGTAGAACTCCCGGATCCTTGACAGAGAACTCGAGCGAAGTCGACCGATCAACTTAGGAATAGCAGCTGTAGAACTGAGAACGATAATATCATCAACATAAATCAACAGATAGACTGTAATACCAGAACGCTGAAGAACAAACAACGACGTATCAGTCACAGAAGGAGAGAATCCCAATGACCCAAGCACAGAGCTGAGACGTGCATGCCATGCACGAGGAGCTTGCTTCAGTCCATATAGTGACCTAATGAGCTTGCAGTAGTGATCGGGCTTATCAGGGTCAACAAAACCAGGTGGCTGACGCATATATACCACTTCATCCAAATAACCACTGAGAAAGGTGTTCTGAATATCAAGCTGACGAAGGTGCCATCTGTGAGAGAGAGCCATGGCTAGCAATAGGCGAATAGTAGCTGGCTTGACCACAGGACTGAAAGTCTCATCATAGTCTAGACCATAACGCTGCTTGTACCCCTTTGCAACAAGACGCGCCTTGTACCTCTCAATAGAACCATCTGCATGAAGCTTCACCTTGAACACCCATCGAGAGTCAATTAAATTCACACCAAAACAGGAGGAACCAAGCGCCAAGTCTGATTTGCCAGAAGAGCAGAAAATTCCGTCTCCATAGCATCACGCCAGTGTGAGGTGCGAAGCGCCTCTTTGTAATCACGAGGTTCAAGAGTGTGCTTCAGTGCCGCATGAGCTGTAAGTACACAAGTCCAGGCAACTGTGCCATCAGTGCGCTTTTTAGGCTGATGTATACCGTGTCGCCGACGTGTCATAGGTCCAGCGGGCGGGGCAGGAGGCGGTGATGTGACCACTGGCGTTGCTGTATCTGTGGAGCAAGTAGAATCTGCATTGGAGCAAAGTGGAGCTGACACGGAAATAATTGAGGAAGAATCGGCCGGCCGACCAGGCGCTGCGGACGAAGGATCCATGTCAGGTGCAGATTCCGTGACCACTCCTGCTGGTGCTGTATCTGTGGAGCCATGCAGTGGGCCAGTGAATGGAGCAGACACATGCATGTGCTGCTCGTCATGCGATAGCAGCTGCTCCTGGGCATGCAGCGAGCCAGCATGCAGCAAGCCATGCTGCTCACGTGGAGCTGGGCGGGAGACCGAGCTGGAGCTGGGCGTGGGCGCGGAGCTGAAGCTGGGCGTGGGCGCGGAGCCCGAGGCGGGGCAACAGCCAGACGTGATATCTCCCGGCTCGGCTTGCACAGAGCCCAAGGCAGAGCCTAGCTCAGTGGCAGGAGCTGTGCATGGCTGCACGCAGCCAGGGGCACTCCCATGCAGACCATGATCGACGTAAGCGTCCGATGGAGTAAAAACGTCGAGCCGACTCCCGCGTCCGATACCTGCACCATGGTCAGAAAGCAAAGGCAAGGCATGTGCAACATCCATAAAGCGGTCAGCTGAAAGTAAAGAAGACTCCGACACAGGGGGTAGATCCTGAGAGTTGGGCATGTTGGCAAAGGGAAAAACGTTCTCGTCAAAAATAACGTCCCTGGATATGTAGACACGATTAGACGGAACATGAAGACATTTGTATCCCTTATGAAGAGAGCTATAGCCCAGAAACACACACTTCTTCGAACGAAAATCAAGTTTATGATTGTTATATGGTCGAAGGTGTGGCCAACAAGCACACCCAAACACCTTAAAAAAGGTATAGTCAGGTGTTTCGTTAAGAAGTCTCTGAAGAGGTGTTTTCATCGCAATGGTGCGACTAGGAAGCCTGTTAATGAGGAAACAAGCTGTAGAGAAAGCATCATTCCAATAACATAAGGGAACCGATGCATGTGCCAGTAAAGTAAGACCGGTTTCAACAATGTGACGATGCTTACGCTCAACGGTGCCATTTTGTTGATGTGTGTGAGGACAAGACACACGATGTGAGACACCCAGATTATGAAAGAAGGGATGAAGTTTCTCATACTCCCCACCCCAATCAGTTTGGACATGAATAATTTTGCGATTCAAGAGACGTTCAACATGTTTTTGAAACTGGAGAAACACATCATAGACATCAGATTTATGTTTGAGTAAATAGAGCCAAGTGAAACGACTATAAGCATCAACAAAACTCACATAAAAACGATGTCCGCTAACAGAGGTTTGAGCAGGACCCCAAACATCAGAATAAATAATCTCTAATGGAAACTGTGTTACACGAGTAGACAAGGAAAAGGGCAACTGATGGCTCTTCCCTTGCTGACAAGCATCACAAACAGACTCAATTTTATTGGACTCATGTGTAGATGGTAACTCATGACTACGAAGAACATGCTGAACGACTTGTAACGCTGGATGTCCTAGACGATGATGCCACATATCACGCGACACCTTGACACTGGAAAGGGCTTGCTTGATGACAGGTGCTTTAATCTCATAGAGACCTCCACTGCAACGACCTCTAAGGATGGGTGCTCTCGTGTCCAGGTCCTTTACAAAAAGATCATGAGGATGAAGTTCAATGAACACATTATTATCATGGGAAAGTTTACTCATGGATAACAAATTTCGAGTGGCTTTAGGAACATGAAGGACATTATTTAGAGCGAGAGACCTAGAAGACGGAGTGGATAAAATAGCTTGACCAACATTATGAATGTGCATACCTGTGCCATTAGCTGTATGGACCTGATCAGTGCCGTGGTAGGGCTCGCGCGAAGTGAGCTTGTCAAGCTCGCTAGTAATGTGGTGAGTGGCACCGGAGTCCGCATACCACGCCGGGTCTACGGACTGTGAAGCACCCTGAGAGCCATGAGAGGCAGACATCGCCATAGCAAGTTGCTTCTCTGTAACGCTCCCATCATTGCCAAGGCCAAGAAAATCACGGTTGAACCTCTTGTAACACCGAGATGCCACATGGCGCGGAGTATCACACAGCTGACAGACAACAGGAGTACGCCCACCATTCTGCTTGGGCGTGGCTGTAGGTGCGGTCTTGGCGGATGGTGTTGGGGGACGGGGTCCACCACGGCCGGCCCCATAGGCTGCAGGAGGTGCAGCAATATGTGCAGCAGGAAAATGCGAGGAGCTACTCGAGCGACGCTGAGCCAGTTTGCGTTGTTCTGTAGCCTGAAGTTGCGAGAACAAGTCACGAATTTGTATAGGAGTGGTACGATTCGTAACCACTTGATACAGGGCATCATACTCCTCATCAAGTCCAGCAAGTATGTATGAGACAAACTCCGCATCACGCAAGGGCTCGCCAATGCTGGTGAGGGAATCTGAGAGGGCCTTCATCTGATGGAAATAAGTATTGACGGTCTTGTTCCCTTTCTTCAGTTCAGCCATCTCCTGTCGAATAGCAGAGGACCGAGCAATGGAGGTGGAGGCAAAAGCTCCACTAAGGGTCTCCCAAGCCTCGCGAGAGGTACCCGAGAACATGATCATGCCTAGGACGCCTTCAGTCATCGAGGAGACGAACCCAGAGAGAATAGCCTGGTCCTGCTGAGTCCAATGTTGATGAGCCGGGTTAGGTGCATGATGCATGGCACCGGCATGAGAAACATCAACATGAGGACTAGGACACGGAAGAGAGCCATCAACATATCCCATGAGCATGTGGCTGCGAAGAAGAGGACCGACTTGTGCACGCCAGAACAAATAATTTTCGCTCGTCAGTCTGATGGTGATGGACGAGGCAATGGTGACCACCGGTGGCAGACCGTGTGCTGGGAACGGCTGGTGATGCATCGGCGGCACTGGCATGGATGGTGCAGCAGGGCCCGGTGGCGGTGGTGGAGTAGAGCCATAGGGCAGAGCTAGCGCCGTTGTTGGCGCCGGTGAGCCAAACCCTAGCGAGGGTGATGCCACGGGCGGGGGCGCATAGCTGCCCGGCGCCATGGGCGGAAGCGCATAGCCACCTGGCGCATAGCTACCTGGCGCCATCATTGCATACCCAGGGTAGCCAGGGTAGTACCCAGGGTAGCCAGGGAAGTTCACCCCGTGTCCCTGCCCGGATCCGTGACCAAGAGAGGCGGCGAGGAGTGCAGCGTTGGTGTAGATCGAAGGCGGGATCACCGGCAGCGGTGCTGTCGCGTTGGTGATGGTGGACTCTGCAGTAGACGGGGCGCCGGCCATGGCAGCACCTGGAGACGCAGCCGGAAGCTGCGGGGCGCTGTCGGCACCTGAAGACGCAGCCGGAAGCTGCAGGGCGCCGGCGGAATTCACCGGCGAAGCCGGAAACAGCGAGGCCGCGCTCACGATCGGAGCAGGCGGAGGGGCCGTGCTCCCGATCGGGGAAACACCCGGCGGCGTAACAGAAACCGTCGCGGGCGTGGACTCAGATGAAGGCGAGGCCATCGCGGCCTGTGGAGATCGACGGCGGCGCGGAGAACGCCGGCGGCAGCAGCGGAAGACTTGGACGAGCGCTCGACCTAGGTCAGGAACGGAGGCTCTGTTACCATGAAAACTAACGAAGAAAAGAGAAATATGCAGCCTACCCCGATGTGCCTCATCGGGTAGGGTTCTGATATATATATATGAACAAAAGTACGGTTTACAATACGTATACAGATTCGTATACGGATACAACTCTAACAGGCAGATGGAATAACCTTTGACGATGGCACGTTGTGTAAACCCAAACTCCTTTTCCTTGGATATGCAGATGCTGCTAAAAAAAAAACAGATGATGCTCCCTCGATCGGGCAACGCTGCGGGCACGGCGCGTCTATATAAATAAACGTCGCTCCATCCTCGCCTCGCATCACATGTAGATGCATGTGAAGGCCACAGTCGGCCTGTTCTTGCCGCTAACGATCTACAACTGAGCACCTCACCGGCTTCATTGGAGCAAGTAGGCAAGTAGCGCGTGTGCGCGTAAAACGGCTGGGGCTTGGGCTATCAATCTCCGGCCATGGCGACAACAACGGTGGACAGGGAGAGAGCTGGAGACCGGACGAAGAGGAAGCTGGGTGGCTTCCGGACCATGCCGTTCATACTAGGTGAGCACCATGCAGCTTGCTTCCATGAGCATTTCGCATCTCTAGATTGATTCTGAATAATCTGGGGAAAGCAGAGTTCATTCTCGGACCAGGATGGTGGTTGTCGACAGTCTTTGACATTTTTCCATTTCCAAAGCCGTGTGTTCGCATCGAGCGAAGATTACGAGCTACTCGCGGCTTTGCAGTTTATTTATTCTTTTTGTCCGTATGCCTCGATATCGTCGGAGACATGAAAAAATTGCCTTGCAGTTGCGGTTGCCCAGTAACTTTTGTTTCTTTCAAAAAGAAAAAAAATGCTCTGTTGGCAACTAGAGGGAGCATCTTGCAGCATTTTTCTCACACAATCCCACTGGCCTGTCGTCACTAGCTCTCACGGTAGAACAAAACTGAACGAAGAAGCGGCTGTGTTAGGCTGGAGATTTCTTATCAGTTATCACTCACTCACTTGTATGTATGTCGACCGTGGTGCGAGGTCTGCGACAGGTTCGCGACGGCGGGCTTCAGCGCGAACATGATCACGTACCTGACGCAGGAGCTGCACCTGCCGCTGGTAGACGCCTCCAACACGCTCACCAACTTCAACGGCACGTCCAGCCTCACGCCCATCCTCGGCGCGCTCGCCGCCGACTCCTTCGCTGGCCGCTTCTGGATCATCATCGCCGGCTCCGTCTTCTACCAGCTCGGCATGCTAGGCCTCGTCGCCTCCGCCCTCGTCTCTTCCCTCCGCCCTGGTCCCTGCTCTCCTCCCGCCACTCCGTGCCGCCGCGCCAGCGGGCTGCAGCTCGCCGTGCTCTACCTCTCCCTGCTCTGCACCTCCCTTGGCTCCGGCGGTATCCGGCCGTGCGTCGTGGTCTTCGGCGCCGACCAGTTCGACCAGCACAAGGAGCAGCATGGTGAAGCCGAGACAGAGGCGGTGGCGGGGCGGAAGCGGCAGTACTTCAACGTCTACTTCTTCACCATGGGGTTCGCGGTGCTGCTAGCGCTGACGGTGGTGGTGTACATACAGGAGAACGTAGGGTGGGGGTGGGGGTTCGGGATCCCGGCCATCGCCATGTTCGTGTCGATCCTGGTGTTCGTGGTTGGATACCCGTTATACGTCCGGCTCAGGCCCGGGGGCAGCCCGTTCACGCGGGTGGCGCAGGTAGTGGCCGCCGCTTACAAGAAGCGGGCCGCTCCGCTGCCGGAGGACCCCGGCATGCTGTACCAGGACAAAGAGCTCGACGCGCTCATCTCCACCAACGGCAGCCTCCTGCACACAAACCAGCTCACGTAAGTGCCGATTTTGTCCTCACATTTCCGTCTCGTAACTAAAGCCGTAGCAGAGCGTGCACGTACGTACTAGTATGTGGCGTGGCGTGCACGAATGGCGTCGGCGACGTGCTTTTGGTGGTGGTTACCTTATCTGACAGATGCATATATGTCGCCGTGTGAATTGTGCTCAGGTTCTTGGACCGGGCGGCGATCGTGACGCCGGCGGACACCGCGGGGTCGGGCAGGCTGGACCTATGGCGTCTGTCCACGGTGCACCGCGTGGAGGAGCTCAAGTCCCTGGTCGGCATGCTGCCCATTTGGTCGGCCGGCATCCTGCTCGTCACCGCGGGCTCGCACAACAACAGCTTCGCCATCATGCAAGCGCGCACCATGGACCGCCACGTCACGCAGCATTTCCAGATCCCGCCGGCGACTACGTCGATCTTCAACACCGTCGCAATGCTCCTCACCCTGGTCCTCTACGATCGCGCCTTCGTGCCTCTGGCGCGTCGCTTCACGGGCCTTCCGTCTGGGATCACCTATTTCCAGCGCATGGCCGCCGGCCTCGCCATCTCCATCCTCGGTGTCGCCTCGGCGGCGCTCGTGGAGGCCAAGCGGCGCGGCTCCGCCGCCGAGCGCGGGCTCCTGGACACGCCGGCAACCGTGGTGCCGATGAGCGTGTTCTGGCTGGTGCCGCAATACGCCATCCACGGCGTCGCCGAGGGGTTCTCGTCGGTTGCGCACATGGAGTTCCTGTACGACCAGGCGCCGGAGAGCATGCGCAGCACCGCCGCAGCGCTCTTCTGGCTCTCCACCTCCCTCGGCAGCTACATGGGAACGGTGCTCGTCACGGCGGTGCATAGGGCCACGCGGAGCAGCGGCGAGTGGCTCCAAGACAATATCAACAGGGGCAGGCTGGACGCCTACTACTGGCTCGTCACCTGCCTCATGCTGCTCAACCTTGGCTACTACCTCATTTGCTTGCGTTTCTACACCATGAAGCCACTGGAGCTCGCCGAGGACGGTGGCCACGAAAAGGAGTTCGAGCTGTCCTATGTCCACAAAAATGGCGGCGGCGGCGCTGTATAAGATTAAGATCAAGCATATATATAGTGGGTGGGTATAGTAATTACGCCAAATGTTTTTAGTGACTAATTAATTAGCTGCAGATGCGTGCACAGCTGTTGCAATATCCAAATGTTCTTGGAGCTAGCTAGCATAGTAAAGCATCCCGTGACAAGATCCAATTGTGAAGATCATATCGTTGGTCATGTCGCGGAAAAGGAAGATATCGTGCAGCAGAAAGCAGCCCTGATTGCCACGCCTGCATCATCTTTGCTCCAAAAGAGTCGGCTGTTTCATAATAAGTTAAATTTCTTTTCAGAGATCACTGAGTGACAGATCACCTTTTTAGGATAGAAGATCTGAATATAGATCAGGAGGACCCGCTGCTAGTCTTCTTGTTCAGGTCGCATGTAATTTGCACGCACCTGCGTGCGTCAAGTTATTAAACCGCTAAGAGCTAAACAAATGCAGAACCCAATGATCCGAATGGTTGGATATGCTGATTACGAACATTGTACCGTCGATAGTTTTCTTCACGGAACCTGATTACATCCCAATTAGTACTCACCGGCTATAGTTCTAATTCCAAAGAACTTTTTTTGCCTGCATCGAAATTTGATTTAAGTAATGTGCTATCCACGATGTGACTAATGTCTATTTGGTCTATTTGGTTTGTCATCCAATTAGCGTCAACCTTGTATCCTTCCACTAGTGTGGCCAATGTCTTTGGTAATTGGCTTCATGGTATAGATTAAAGGTTTAAGTTGCTTCTTAGGGTGGGGGCGCTAGCAGTTGTCTGGGCGCTTTGGCTGAGTAGAAATGACAAAAAAAATTAATGACATAAATTCCTCTTTGTTGCAGGTCATCTACAGATGTACAGTGATTCTTCGTTCATGGTTACCTCTTCAACGCATGGAGAACCGAGACCTATTTACGGAGGTCTGTACACGGTTGAGGGCTACGGCGAGGGATACTTTTTTCCTACATGGGTGGCAGCATAGTCTACGGATTGAAGCCCCACCCACACCTTAGGCGTTATATGATTCATCGTTCCGATATGTTTTTCGCCTAGATATTTTTTAGTTTGGCATCTTTTTTGGACTTGGCTGTGTGCATCCTGGTTATGAAGAGGCTGGATGTAATTGCTTTCCCAAAAAGTAATAAAGCATCCTTTATCGAAAAATACACGATGTGACTTTTTTAGGAACTTTTGTTTAATTTGTTTCTTTTGACTCAATGATACGTCTCCGACGTATCGATAATTTCTTATGTTCCATGCCACATTATTGATGATATCTACATGTTTTATGCATACTTTATGTCATATTTATGCATTTTCCGGCACTAACCTATTAACGAGATGCCGAAGAGCCAGTTGCTGTTTTCTGCTGTTTTTGGTTTCAGAAATCCTAGTAAGGAAATATTCTCGGAATTGGACGAAATCAACGCCCAGGGGCCTATTTTCACACGAAGCTTCCAGAAGACCGAAGGGAAGACGAAGTGGGGCCACGGGGCGCCGCCACACTAGGGCGGCGCGGCCCAAGGGGGGCCCGCGTGGCCCTAGCGTGTGGGGCCCCCGTGTGGCCCCCTGACCTGCCCTTCCGCCTACATATAGTTTTCGTCGCGAAACCCCCAGTACCGAGAGCCACGATACGGAAAACCTTCCAGAGACGCCGCCGCCGCCAATCCCATCTCGGGGGATTCAGGAGATCGCCTCCGGCACCCTGCCGGAGAGGGGAATCATCTCCCGGAGGACTCTACACCGCCATGGTCGCCTCCGGAGTGATGAGTGAGTAGTTCACCCCTGGACTATGGGTCCATAGCAGTAGCTAGATGGTTGTCTTCTCCTCATTATGCTTCATTGTCGGGTCTTGTGAGCTGCCTAACATGATCAAGATCATCTATCTGTAATGCTATATGTTGTGTTTGTTGGGATCCGATGGATAGAGAATACTATATTATGTTGATTATCAATCTATTATCTATGTGTTGTTTATGATCTTGCATGCTCTTCGTTACTAGTAGAGGCTTTGGCCAAGTTGATACTTGTAACTCCAAGAGGGAGTATTTATGCTCGATAGTGGGTTCATGTCTCTATTAAATCTGGGGGAGTGACAGAAACCCCTAAGGTTGTGGATGTGTTGTTGCCACTAGGGATAAAACATTGATGCTATGTCCGAGGATGTAGTTATTGATTACATTACGCACCATACTTAATGCAATTGTCTGTTGTTTTCAACTTAATACTAGAAGGGGTTCGGATGATAACCTGAAGGTGGACTTTTTAGGCATAGATGCATGCTGGATAGCGGTCTATGTACTTTGTCGTAATGCCCAATTAAATCTCACAATACTCATCATATCATGTATGTGCATTGTCATGTCCTCTCTATTTGTCAATTGCCCAACTGTAATTTGTTCACCCAACATGCTATTTATCTTATGGGAGAGACACCTCTAGTGAACTGTGGACCCCGGTCCATTCTTTTACATCGAATACAATCTCTTGCCAATACTTGTTCTACTGTTTTCTGCAAACAATCATCATCCACACTATACATCTAATCCTTTGTTACAGCAAGCCGGTGAGATTGACAACCTCACTGTTTCGTTGGGGCAAAGTACTTTGGTTGTGTTGTGCAGGTTCCACGTTGGCGCCGGAATCCCTGGTGTTGCGCCGCACTACATCTCGCCGCCATCAACCTTCAACGTGCTTCTTGACTCCTACTGGTTCGATAAACCTTGGTTTCTAACTGAGGGAAACTTACTGCTGTACGCATCACACCTTCCACTTGGGGTTCCCAACGGTCGCGTGCTGTACGCGTGTCAAGCTAAATTTCTGGCACCGTTGCCGGGGAGATCAAGACACGCTGCAAGGGGAGTCTCCACATCCCAATCTCTTGACTTTGTTTTTGTCTTGCTTTATTTTATTTGCTTTCTTTGTTCGCTGCATTATATCAAAACACAAAAAAATTAGTTGCTAGCTTTACTTTATTTGCTATCTTGTTTGCCATATTAAAAACATAAAAAAATTAGTTACTTGCATTTGCTTTACTTATTTTAACATGTTTCCTTTTAATTTCACTGTAAAAGATATACCTGTGGGACAAGGGTCTATAATTGGAAGAGATAATATAGAAGAATTTTTCACCCACGTTAGTATGCATGAAGATCTTAAAGATATACCCCTTGCAAAAGTTGTCCCTACTTATGAAGATGCCTCTGTTTGTTTGGTACGCATGATGGAAGCTAGATTTATTAGTCTCAACCCCATGATACAACACATGTTTCTTACACTTTCTGATATGGAGAGGGGAGAGAAGAGAGATTTTGTTCTGAAAGTCCTAGTACGAGAATTTGAGGATATAGCCAAAGAAGCTAGAAAAGTTTTTAGTAAGCATGATAGGCTTGGTATGATCACCGATTTTAAAAGAACACTTGAAAAGATAGATATGGATAGAATTAAGTACACTAATAATGTTAATGATGGTGGGGAGATTAAAGCACCAATACCTTGTAAGCTCCTAGCTATGCATGAAGCTCTAGATAATAATTATGCTTGGCTTGTTACTGAAAATTTGTTTGATGAGAGTAGCAAGCCCAAGACTAATGAAAAGGGAGCCGCTGAAACTTATGTATCCAAAATACAATGCATGGTTGAGAAAACTCCACACCCCGCTGTAGATGCACCATCTTTTGATAATACTTGATACACACTTTCTGCGCCTAGCTGAAAGGCGTTAAAGAAAAAGCGCTTATGGGAGACAACCCATGTTTTTACTACAGTACTTTTATTTTATATTTGAGTCTTGGAAGTTGTTACTACTGTAGCAACCTCTCCTTATCTTAGTTTTGTGCATTGTTGTACCAAGTAAAGTCGTTGATAGTAAGATTCATACTAGATTTGGATTACTGCGCAGAAACAGATTTCTTTGCTGTCACGAATCTGGGCCTAATTCTCTGTAGGTAACTCAGAAAATTATGCCAATTTACGTGAGCGATCCTCATATATGTACGCAATTTTCATTCAATTTGAGAATTTTCATTTGAGCAAGTCTGGTGCCTCAATAAAATTCGTCTTTACGAACTGTTCTATTTTGACAGATTCTGCCTTTTATTTCGCATTGCCTGTTTTGCTATGCTTGATGGATTTTTCGATTCCATTAACTTTCAGTAGCTTTGTGCAATGTCCAGAAGTGTTAAGAATGATTATGTCACCTCTGAACATGTAAATTTTGACTGTGCACTAACCCTCTAATGAATTGTTTTGAGTTTGGTGTGGAGGAAGTTTTCAAGGATCAAGAGAGGGAGATGATACAATATGATCAAGGAGAGTGAAAGCTCTAAGCTTGGGGATGCCCCGGTGGTTCACCCCTGCATATATCAAGAAGACTCAAGCGTCTAAGCTTGGGGATGCCCAAGGCATCCCCTTCTTCATCGACAACATTATCAGGTTCCTCTAGTGAAACTATATTTTTATTCCATCACATCTTATGCACTTTGCTTGGAGCGTCGGTTTGTTTTTTGTTTTGTTTGAATAAAATGGATCCTAGCATTCATTGTGTGGGAGAGAGACACGCTCCGCTGTTGCATATGGAAAAATATTTCCTTAGGCTTTACTCATAATATTCATGGCGAAAGTTTCTTCTTCGTTAAATTGTTATATGGTTGGAAACGGAAAATGATACATGTAGTAATTGCTATAATGTCTTGGATAATGTGATACTTGGCAATTGTTGTGCTCATGTTTAAGCTCTTGCGTCATATACTTTGCACCTATTAATGAAGAAATACATAGAGCTTGCTAAAATTTGGTTTGCATAATCGGTCTCTCTAAGGTCTAGATAATTTCTAGTATTGAGTTTGAACAACAAGGAAGACGGTGTGGAGTCTTATAATGTTTACAATATGTCTTTTATGTGAGTTTTGCTGCACCGCTTCATCCTTGTGTTTGTTTCAAATAAACCTTGCTAGCCTAAACCTTGTATCGAGAGGGAATACTTCTCATGCATCCAAAATCCTTGAGCCAACCACTATGCCATTTGTGTCCACCATACCTACCTACTACATGGTATTTCTCCGCCATTCCAAAGTAAATTGCTTGAGTGCTACCTTTAAAAAATTTCTATCCTCTACCTTTACAATATATAGCTCATGGGACAAATAGCCTAAAAACTATTGTGGTATTGAATATGTACTTATGCACTTTATCTCTTATTAAGTTGCTTGTTGTGCGATAACCATGTTCCTGGGGACGCCATCAACTACTCTTTGTTGAATATCATGTGAGTTGCTATGCATGTTCGTCTTGTCTGAAGTAAGGGAGATTTACCGCTAGAATGGTTAGAGCATGCATAATGTTAGAGAAGAACATTGGGCCGCTAACTAAAGCCATGATCCATGGTGGAAGTTTCAGTTTTGGACAAATATCCTCAATCTCATATGAGAAAATAATTGTTGAATGCTTATGCATAAAAGAGGAGTCCATTATCTGTTGTCTATGTTGTCCCGGTATGGATGTCTAAGTTGAGAATAATCAATAGCGAGAAATCCGATGCGAGCTTTCTCCTTAGACCTTTGTACAGGCGGCATAGAGGTACCCCTTTGTGACACTTGGTTAAAACATATGTATTGCGGTGATAATCCAGGTAATCCGAGCTAATTAGGACAAGGTGTGGGCACTATTAGTATACTATGCATGAGGCTTGCAACTTGTAGGATATAATTTACATAACACATATGCTTTATTACTACCGTTGACAAAATTGTTTCTTGTTTTCAAAATCAAAGCTCTAGCACAAATATAGCAATCGATGCTTCCCTCTGCGAAACTTAATCTTCCTTTGTGTTGCTTCAATGCATTTACTTTGAATTATTGCTTTATGAGTTAACTCTTATGCAAGACTTATTGATGCTTGTCTTGAAGTACTATTCATGAAAAGTCTTTGCTATATGATTCATTTGTTTACTCATGTCATTTACATTGTTTGGATCGCTGCATTCATTACATATGCTTACAATAGTATGATCAAGGTTATGATGGCATGTCACTCCAGAAATTATCTTTGTTATCGTTTACCTGCTCGGGACTAGCAGAAACTAAGCTTGGGGATGCTGATACGTCTCCGACGTATCGATAATTTCGTATGTTTCATGCCACATTATTGATGATATCTACATGTTTTATGCATACTTTATGGCATATTTATGCATTTTCCGGCACTAACCTATTAACGAGATGCCGAAGAGCCAGTTGTTGTTTTCTGCTGTTTTTGGTTTCAGAAATCCTAGTAAGGAAATATTCTCGGAATTGGACGAAATCAACGCCCAGGGGCCTATTTTCACACGAAGCTTCCAGAAGACCGAAGGGAAGACGAAGTGGGGCCACGGGGCGCCGCCACACTAGGGCGGCGCGGCCCAAGTGGGGCCCGCGCGGTCCTAGCGTGTGGGGCCCTGATGACCCACAAGTATAGGGGATCGCAACAGTCTTCGAGGGAAGTAAAACCCAATTTATTGATTCGACACAAGGGGAGACAAAGAACACTTGGAAGCCTTAACAGCGGAGTTGTCAATTCAGCTGCACCTGGAAACAGACTTGCTCGCAAGAGTTTATCAGTAGTAACAGTTTTATAGCGATGGCGATAGTGAAATAACAGCAGCAGAGTAACAAAGACAGCAGTAGTGATTTTAGTAAACAGCAGGATTAAAATACTGTAGGCACGGGGATGGATGACGGGCGTTGCATGGATGAGAGAAACTCATGTAACAATCATAGCAGGGCATTTGCAGATAATAATAAAACGGTGTCCAAGTACAAAGCAATCAATAGGCATGTGTTCCATATATAGTCGTGCGTGCTCGCAATGAGAAACTTGCACAACATCTTTTGTCCTACCAGCCGGTGGCAGCCGGGCCTCAAGGGAAACTACTGGATATTAAGGTACTCCTTTTAATAGAGTACCGGAGCAAAGCATTAACACTCCGTGAACACATGTGATCCTCACATCGCTACCATCCCCTCCGGTTGTCCCAATTCTTGTCACTTCGGGGCCATTGGTTCCAGACAGCGACATGTGTATACAACTTATAGGTAAGACCATAAACAATGAATATCTTGATGAAACAATAACATGTTCAGATCTGAGATCATGGCACTCGGGCCCTAGTGACAAGCATTAAGCATAACAAGTTGCAACAATATCATCAAAGTACCAATTACGGACACTAGGCACTATGCCCTAACAATCTTATGCTATTACATGACCAATCTCATCCAATCCCTACCATCCCCTTCGGCCTACAGCGGGGGAATTACTCACACATGGATGGGGGAAACATGGCTGGTTGATGTAGAGGCGTTGGCGGTGATGGCGGCGATGATCTCCTCCAATTCCCCGTCCCGGCGGAGTGCCAGAACGGAGACTTCGGCTCCCGCGACGGAGTTTCGCGATGTGGCGGCGTTACGGAGGGTTTGGCGACTTCGACTTCTCCCCGTGCGTTTTTAGGTCGAGGCCTATAAATAGTCCGAAGGAGGGCGTCGGAGGCCGGCCGAGGGGGCCACACCACAGGGCCGCGCGGGCCCCCCTGGGCCGCGCCGCCCTATGGTGTGGGGCCCTCGGGCCTCCACCTGATTTGTCCTTCTGGCTCCGTCAGTATTCTGGGAAAATAGGGCCTTCTGCATAAATTCCGAGGATTTTCCTGAAAGTTGGATTTCTGCACAAAAACGAGACACCAGAGCAGTTCTGCTGAAAACAGCGTTAGTCCGTGTTAGTTGCATCCAAAATACACAAATTAGAGGCAAAACAATAGCAAAAGTGTTCGGGAAAGTAGATACGTTTTGGACGTATCAACTCCCCCCAAGCTTAGCTTATTGCTTGTCCTCAAGCAATTCAGTTAACAACTGAGCGATAAAAGAACTTTCACGAACACATTTGCTCATATGATGTATATATTCTCATGCTATGGCTAATACTTAAGCAGTTCATAATGAGATACATGCAAATAAGATCATCTAACAGCTATGACAATCATGGAGCGGTACCAACAATTAATAATAAGCATCATGAATCATGTATATAAGCAGGATTGCAATGTTCATAAGAGAGTATGATAAAGTGGTATCTCGCTTGCCTGTATTTGATTGGCAAAACATAAATGCCCGGGCACCTCTGGAGTTCATAGAAAGACTAGAAGTAGTGATTGTCAAAGATAAAAGCATCAAAGTTATACCACAATTAATCATATTTTGAGACAAGCATATTATACTAAGAATGACAGTTATGCTCTCAAGATAGTGCTCAAATAAATAATGGAGACACAACATAAAAGTAAAATATTGACCCTTCGCAGAGGGAAGCAGGGATTAACATGCGCTAGAGCTTTTCATTTTTATAAAGACAGGAGTAAAATTATTTTGAGAGGTGTTTGTTGTTGTCAACGAATGGTAATGGGTACACCAACTACCTCGCCAACCGGACTTTCAAGAGCGGCTCCCATGAATTATTGCTTATTTATTTGGCACTCCTTCCAACCTTTCTTGCACAAACCATGGCTAACCGAATCCTCGGGTGCCTGCCAACAATCTCGTACCATGAAGGAGTGCCTTTTTATTTTATTTTTATTATGATGATGACACTCCCCCCAACCTTTGCTTACACAAGCCATGGCTAACCGAATCCTTCGGGTGCCGTCCAACAATCACAAACCATGGAGGAGTGTCTATTTAAGTTAATTAATTCGGGACTGGGAATCCCATTGCCAGCTCTTTTTGCAAAATTATTGGATAAGCGGATGTGCCACTAGTCCATATGAGAGTCCGTCAAAAGTAAATGACAAGGTTGAAAGCTAAACACCACATACTTCCTCATGAGCTATGAAACATAAACACAAATTGAGAAGCATTTTGAAGGTTTTAAAGGTAGCGCATGAGAATTTACTTGGAATGGTTTGAAATGCCATGCATAGGTATTTATGGTGGACACTTTTGGAACAACTTGGTTTTCAGGTGTTTGGAAGTACGAGCAGCGTTCCCGCTCAGTACAAGTGAAGGCTAGCAATAGACTAGGGAGCGACAAATCAAGAGAGCAGTAACTGTCATAATCATGCTTGCGGCAAAATAAATTAACGGAGGCATAAAAGTGATACAAGAACTCTGAAGCAATATAGATCATCGAGGCTTAATTGACTTTTTGTTCAGTCATATGCATGCGTGAGCATGTGCCAAGTCGATATAAATGAATTATTCAGAGGAGGATACCACAATGCCATACTTACTTATGAATAAAACAATGCAAGCAAACATCCATGACATGCTACTCATATTAATAGATTGGAGCTAAACATGAGAGATCATAAACTACTAGACTTTCTCAAATAACATATACCTCACATGAACCAACTAAGCATGCTCACATGGATGAGTATATGTACAAAAATGAAAACAAATAGAGTTCATACCAGCCTCTCACCGCAATCAGATTGTCGTAGATCGTCATTATTGCCTTTTCACTTGTGCAGCTTGGATAATATGAAATGAAAACCACGCTCCAGCCACCAAAGACCATTGAACTCATAAAGAACTTTACAAACCAAAGAAGAACAGCAAATATTTTTGGTGTTTTCGAATTAGAAACAAGAACAAAAGGAAACAAACAAACAAAGCAAAATCTTTTTGGGTTTTCTTATAGCAAACTAGCAATAGCAAATAAAGTAAAACAAATGCAAGAAACTAAAGCAAACAAATGGTGAAGAGAAACAACAGAAATATTTTTGGTCTTTTTGTGTTTTGGGAAGGAAACAAAGCAAAAACAAGAAATAGCAAACTAAAAGAAACACATAACAACAGGATGACAGAAATCTGCCAAAACCTGACAGCAGTACAGAAATCGATTTTTACAAAAATCTTAATTTGCTCAGATCGAAAAGTGTTCAACTAATGAAAGTTAGATAACAACCTGGGGAACCTGCACAAAAATTGGCAGCTCAAAATGACGCTCTGGCTATTTTTGAGAATTTTTACGGTAACATTCTAGAATCTGTTTTCAGGCAGCACTTCCCCAAATATCATCTTCCTCTCATTAGAAAACCACTCAAACGAACAAAACAAGTATGTACAAGTATCCAGCAACCATAATATGCAAAGAATGAGTGATGCCGGTATACCTCCCCCCAAGCTTAGGCTTTTGGCCTAAGTGGAGTTCAACCCCAACGAGGGTCGTTGTTCCTCTCCGGTGGGTAGTCCATGGAGTAGTCATAGTAAAGTTCCTGTGCAGAAGAAAAGCGTGGAGGCTCCGCATATCCACCATGTTGATGCGAGGAACTTGCTGCATCGGATGATGAGTCGAGGTGCTCCTCGACCTCCGTGTCGTCTCTTGCATGATGGCCTCCTCCCTCTATGTGTGCATCCAGTGCACCTTCTGTGACCGACCAATCTTCCCATTGTCCCCTAAGAAACTCCTTCCATCGCAAATCATCTTGAAGAGGTCCAAGAGTTCTTGCGGCGATCCCCTTATCTTCTCACATGACCCCCATTGCGGTACTCTAATTGCTGCACAAAAAACACTAAATGGCAAGTTGACAGCTTTATTGTAAATTTTATACTGGACCGTGGGGTTAGATCGCGACCAATTGAACTTGAAGTCCTGCACAAAAGACATGGTTAATTTTACATATTGTCTTGGCTCTCCTTCAACAAAGTCACTCAGCCCCTGCACGAGAAATTAGACTTTGAACATCTTCAAGTATTCCCGCGCTTCTCATAAAATCCGCGCACGGGTAGTAAGAGGGGTATACTCCCTCTTCACGATTGACTCTCATAACTTGTTGGACTTCCAATTCTTGCTGGTTCAAGTGATATCTACTCCACTCCATTTTCAAGGAGCAAATGTGCCAAATTTCAGCAGGAAATCTGGGCTGAGCAAAGAGATCGAGAAATCTGGAGCTCTGGAGCAAAAACGCGAGAGAGAGGAACCTGGTACGAGTTTTTTCGGGAGAGAGAAGGTGCTGGGAGAAAGAGATGACAAAGTGGGGCAAAGGGGGGCCCACACCACATGGTGGCGCGGCCACCTCCTTGGCCGCACCGGCCTGTGGTTTGGCGCCCTCTGGTGCCCCACAGGTCATCCTCTGGTGCTCCCAGGTGCCTCGTCGAAAAATAGGACCAACGGTATAATTTTTGCGAATTTTTGAAAACTTTGAAAAACGCACATTTCTGGATATTTAGTTTATTATTACTAGCCAGGAAAATTTTTGAAATCTTCAAATAACTAAGGAACTTTGCAAACTAAAAATGCTACAGCAACTAGAGCAAATGGAGGAAGAAAGAGATGTTGTTTACCTCCTCTATGCATATAAAAGGTATTCGTTAACAAGGTTGATCAAGTCTTGTCACCAAATAAATTTTACATAGCATAAGAATAAATAAACCTCAAATCAATCATGTTACCTTGAATTGTATTGATATGGATCCAATCACGAGAGTTTGATATTCTTCTTTAGGCTCATATATAGGACAATCAATAGTTCCCACTTTGATAGTTCTCACATTAGAAATAGTATTAACTCCACACGCTTTCTCAATCCTCTTGGGAAAATAAACGGTATGCTCCCTATCATCAACATTGAAAGTGACCTTTCCTTTGTTGCAATCAATAACAGCCCCTGCGGTGTTAAGAAAAGGTCTCCCAAGAATAATAGACATATTATCATCTTCAGGCATTTCCAACACAACAAAATCAGTTAATATCAAGCAGTTAGTAGTAACTTGAACAGGAACATTCTCACATATACCAACAGGAATAGCAGTAGATTTATCAGCCATTTGCAAAGATATATCAGTAGGTATCAACTTATCTAAGTAAAGTCTCTTATAAAGAGAAAAAGGCATAACACTAACACCGGCTCCCAAATCACATAGAGCAGTTTTAACATAATTATTCTTAATAGAACAAGGAATAGTAGGTATACCTGGGTCGCCCAACTTCTTTGGAACTTTGCCATTGAAAGAGTAATTAGCAAGCATAGTGGAAATTTCCTCATTGGGGATTTTCCTTTTGTTAGTAACAATATCTTTCATATACTTTGAATAAGGAGGCAATTTAATAGCATCAGTCAAAGGGATTTGCAAGAATAAAGGTTTCATCCAATCGCAAAATTTATTATAGTATTCTTCTTCCTTTGATTTTAGTTTCTTAGCAGGAAAAGGCATTTGCTTTTGCACCCAAGCTTCTCTTTCATTACCATGTTTCTCAGCAATAAAGTCTTCTTTAGTGTACTTTTTATTTTTAGCATGCTTTTCAGGTTCTTCTTCAACCTCTTCTTTATCAGGAGTATCATTCTTATCATTATCTTTATCATTATCATGTTCATTACCACTTTCAGTTTCAGCATCAGAAATAGAAATACTATTAGGATCATTAGCAGGTTCAGAGGATTCTACAACATTTTTATGTTTCTTCTTCTTTTTCTTCCTAGAATGAGCACTAGGTTCAATGTGTTGAGAATCTTGTTCAATTCTTTTGGGATGCCCTTCAGGATATAGAGGATCCTGGGTAGAGACACCACCTTTAGTTGTTACTTCATAAGCATGTTTCTCTTTAGAATTATTCCCTAACAAGTCATTTTGCACTTTAGTGAGTTGATCAATTTGAGTTTGAATCATATGGAAATGTTTAACAAGCATCTTAACATCATTGGAGGTTCTCTCCACAATATCATGCAATTCACTAATAGCTCGAGAATTTTCCATTAAATGATTCTCTACTCTCATATTAAAATTTTCTTGCTTAACAGTATAATTATCAAACTCATCTAAGCATTGTGCAGGAGGTTTCGAATACGGAATATCTTCCCTAGTAAAGCGTTGAAGGGAGTTTACCTCAATCATGGATGAAGGGGGAATTATCTCACATATATCTTCTATAGGAGGTAGATTCTTCACATCTTCAGATTTAATTCCTTTCTCCTTGAGAGACTTCTTGGCTTCCCTCATATCTTCATCATTCAATTTAATTAGACCCCTCTTCTTCAATATTGGCGTTGGAGTTGGTTCAGGCGTAGTCCAATCATCATGATTCCGGCTTATTTTAGCCAATAATTCTTCAGCATCGTCTGGAGTTCTTTTTCTGAAAACACAACCAGCACAACTATCCAGGTATGCCCTAGACTCAATGGTTAGTCCACTATAAAATATATCAAGTAAATCATGCTTTTCCAAATCATGATCAGGCCGAGCTCTAATAAGAGAGCAAAATCTCGCCCAAGCCTCAGGCAATTTCTCTCCATCTCCCTGGTCAAAATTATAAATTCTCTGCAAAGCAATATGTTGAGCACTAGCAGGAAAGTATTTGCGGAAGAAAACATCAAGCAATTCTTTTGGACTTCTAATAGAATTAGGTGGCAAATTATTATACCAAGTTTTAGCGTCATCCTTTAATGAGAATGGAAAGATTTTAGCAACAAAGTAAGTACGCATCTTGACATCATCAGAAAACAAGCTACTAAGAGTAGATAACTCAGTCATGTGTTCAACAGCACTTTCTTTTTCAGTACCACAAAAGGGTGTTTTCTCAACAATAGCTATATGAGATAGATCAAGAGAAAAATCATAATCTTTATCCCTAATGTTTATGGGAGATGTGGCAAATTTTGGATCAGGAGACAGTTTATATCTAACAGCATGTTCTGCAAGCAACTTTTTAATTTTTCTTGCATCAGTAGTAGCATTGCATTTTTCAATAAAATCATCATTAAGCTCCACATAATCTTCATCAGGATCATCACTAAAATAATCAAGTTCAGGTGAACTAACAGGTGTAGTAGCATTAGGAGTTTCAGTATTTTCAATTTGTCTAGACCTAGCAATTGTAGCATCTAGAAAGGATCCCAAAGAACCACTATCATCAAGCACAGTAGAAACATTATCAATATTATGAGAGTTTTCAGATTCAGCAGAAATACCCGCATTTGAAGCATGCGGCGGTGAAACAAGTTTATCAATCACAGATGGTGAATCAAGAGCAGCAGAGGTATTCAGAATTGTACCTTTTCTTGTAGTGGATGGTAATATGGCGATCTTAGTATCGCGAGGTTTACCCATGATGGAGAATTTGCAGCGAACAATATTAATCCAAGTGAACTTCCAAATAAAGCTATGCTCCCCGACAACGGCGCCAGAAAATAGTCTTGATGACCCACAAGTATAGGGGATCGCAACAGTCTTCGAGGGAAGTAAAACCCAATTTATTGATTCGACACAAGGGGAGACAAAGAACACTTGGAAGCCTTAACAGCGGAGTTGTCAATTCAGCTGCACCTGAAACAGACTTGCTCGCAAGAGTTTATCGAGTAATGCAGTTTTATAGCAGTAGCTGATAGTGAAATAACAGCAGCAGAGTAACAAAGACAGCAGTAGTGATTTTAGTAAACAGCAGGATTAAAATACTGTAGGCACGGGGACGGATGACGGGCGTTGCATGGATGAGAGAAACTCATGTAACAATCATAGCAGGGCATTTGCAGATAATAATAAAACGGTGTCCAAGTACAAAGCAATCAATAGGCATTTGTTCCATATATAGTCGTGCGTGCTCGCAATGAGAAACTTGCACAACATCTTTTGTCCTACCAGCCGGTGGCAGCCGGGCCTCAAGGGAAACTACTGGATATTAAGGTACTCCTTTTAATAGAGTACCGGAGCAAAGCATTAACACTCCGTGAACACATGTGATCCTCACATCGCTACCATCCCCTCCGGTTGTCCCAATTCTTGTCACTTCGGGGCCATTGGTTCCGGACAGCGACATGTGTATACAACTTATAGGTAAGACCATAAACAATGAATATCTTGATGAAACAATAACATGTTTAGATCTGAGATCATGGCACTCGGGCCCTAGTGACAAGCATTAAGCATAACAAGTTGCAACAATATCATCAAAGTACCAATTACGGACACTAGGCACTATGCCCTAACAATCTTATGCTATTACATGACCAATCTCATCCAATCCCTACCATCCCCTTCGGCCTACAGCGGGGGAATTACTCACACATGGATGGGGGAAACATGGCTGGTTGATGTAGAGGCGTTGGCGGTGATGGCGGCGATGATCTCCTCCAATTCCCCGTCCCGGCGGAGTGCCAGAACGGAGACTTCTGGCTCCCGCGACGGAGTTTCGCGATGTGGCGGCGTTCTGGAGGGTTTCTGGCGACTTCGACTTCTCCCCGTGCGTTTTTAGGTCGAGGCCGATAAATAGTCCGAAGGAGGGCGTCGGAGGCCGGCCGAGGGGGCCACACCACAGGGCCGCGCGGGCCCCCCCTGGGCCGCGCCGCCCTATGGTGTGGGGCCCTCGGGCCTCCACCTTAATTGTCCTTCTGGCTCCGTCATTATTCTGGGAAAATAGGGCCTTCTGCATAAATTCCGAGGATTTTCCCGAAAGTTGGATTTCTGCACAAAAACGAGACACCAGAGCAGTTCTGCTGAAAACAGCGTTAGTCCGTGTTAGTTGCATCCAAAATACACAAATTAGAGGCAAAACAATAGCAAAAGTGTTCGGGAAAGTAGATACGTTTTGGACGTATCAGGCCCCCGTGTGGCCCCCTGACCTGCCCTTCCGCCTACATATAGTCTTCGTCGCGAAACCCCCAGTACCGAGAGCCACGATACGGAAAACCTTCCAGAGACGCCGCCGCCGCCAATCCCATCTCGGGGGATTCAGGAGATCGCCTCCGGCACCCTGCCGGAGAGGGGAATCATCTCCCGGAGGACTCTACACCGCCATGGTCGCCTCCGGAGTGATGAGTGAGTAGTTCACCCCTGGACTATGGGTCCATAGAAGTAGCTAGATGGTTGTCTTCTCCTCATTATGCTTCATTGTTGGGTCTTGTGAGCTGCCTAACATGATCAAGATCATCTATCTGTAATGCTATATGTTGTGTTTGTTGGGATCCGATGGATAGAGAATACTATGTTATGTTGATTATCAATCTATTATCTATATGTTGTTTATGATCTTGCATGCTCTCCGTTACTAGTAGAGGCTTTGGCCAAGTTGATACTTGTAACTCCAAGAGGGAGTATTTATGCTCGATAGTGGGTTCATGTCTCTATTAAATCTGGGGGAGTGACAGAAACCCCTAAGGTTGTGGATGTGCTGTTGCCACTAGGGATAAAACATTGATGCTATGTCCGAGGATGTAGTTATTGATTACATTACGCACCATACTTAATGCAATTGTCTGTTGTTTTCAACTTAATACTAGAAGGGGTTCGGATGATAACCTGAAGGTGGACTTTTTAGGCATAGATGCATGCTGGATAGCGGTCTATGTACTTTGTCGTAATGCCCAATTAAATCTCACAATACTCATCATATCATGTATGTGCATTGTCATGCCCTCTCTATTTGTCAATTGCCCAACTGTAATTTGTTCACCCAACATGCTATTTATCTTATGGGAGAGACACCTCTAGTGAACTGTGGACCCCGGTCCATTCTTTTACATCGAATACAATCTACTGCAATACTTGTTCTCTTGTTTTTACGCAAACAATCATCATCCACACTATACATCTAATCCTTTGTTACAGCAAGCCGGTGAGATTGACAACCTCACTGTTTCGTTGGGGCAAAGTACTTTGGTTGTGTTGTGCAGGTTCCACGTTGGCGCCGGAATCCCTGGTGTTGCGCCGCACTACATCTCGCCGCCATCAACCTTCAACGTGCTTCTTGACTCCTACTGGTTCGATAAACCTTGGTTTCTAACTGAGGGAAACTTACTGCTGTACGCATCACACCTTCCACTTGGGGTTCCCAACGGTCGCGTGCCGTACGCGTGTCACTCAACAAGGTGGATTTCTTTAATACTATGTGGCATGGCCACGGCATGTAAGTACTGATTTCGATCGTCAACCGTAAACTTCACAAATTCACTCAATCGACACTATATGGTGAATTTTTTAGATGGAAGGCCTATCGCCCTGCTCTTTATAGCAAAAATATAAAAGTTTTACAAAGTCAAATCTGTTGTGATCACCAGCTTTGCAAGAGCTTGATAACGCGTGAAGCACACGTCCGTTGGGAACCCCAAGAGGAAGGTGTGATGCGTACAGCAGCAAGTTTTCCCTCAGTAAGAAACCAAGGTTATCGAACCAGTAGGAGATGAAGGCCACGTGAAGGTTGTTGGTGATGGAGTGTAGTGCGGCACAACACTGGAGATTCCGGCGCTAACGTGGAACCTGCACAACACAATCAAAATACTTTGCCCCAACTTAACAGTGAGGTTGTCAATCTCATCGACTTGCTGTAAACAAAGGATTAAACGTATGGTGTGGAAAATGATGTTTGTTTGCAAAGAACAGCAGAGAACAATGATTGCAGTAGATTGTATTCAGATGTAAAAGAATGTACCGGGGTCCACAGTTCACTAGTGGTGTCTCTCCAATAAGATAAATAGCATGTTGGGTGAACAAATTACAATTTGGCAATTGACAAATAGAGAGGGCATAACAATGCACATACATATCATGATGACTAATATGAGATTTACTTAGGGCATTACGACAAATTACATAGACCGCTATCCAGCATGCATCTATGCCTAAAAAGTGCACCTTCGGGTTAGCATCCGCACCCCTTCCAGTATTAAGTTGCAAACAACAGACAATTGCATTAAGTATGGTGCGTAATGTAATCAACACAAATATCCTTAGACAAAGCATTGATGTTTTATCCCTAGTGGCAACAGCACATCCACAACCTTAGAACTTTCTGTCACTGTCCCAGATTCAATGGAGGCATGAACCCACTATCGAGCATAAATACTCCCTCTTGGAGTCACAAGTATCAACTTGGCCAGAGCCTCTACTAGCAACGGAGAGCATGCAAGATCATAAATAACACATATAAGATAGATTGATAATCAACTTGACATAGTATTCCATATTCATCGGATCCCAACAAACACAACATGTAGCATTACAAATAGATGATCTTGATCATGATAGGCAGCTCACAAGATCTAACATGATAGCACATGAGGAGAAGACAACCATCTAGCTACTGCTATGGACCCATAGTCCAAGGATGAACTACTCACACATCAGTCCGGAGGCGATCATGGTGATGTAGAGTCCTCCGGGTGATGATTCCCCTCTCCGGCAGGGTGCCGGAGGCGATCTCCTGAATACCCCGAGATGGGATTGGCGGCAGCGGCGTCTCTGGAACTTTTCTCGTATCGTGGCTCTCGGTAATAGGGTTTTCGCGACGGAGAGTATAAGTAAGTGGAAGGGGCAGAGTCGGAGGAGGCACTGGGGCCCCACACCATAGGCCGGCACGGGCCCCATGCTGGCCACGCCGCCCTATGGTGAGGGTGCCTCGTGGCCCCACTTCTTATCCTCTTCGGTCTTCTGGAAGCTCCGTGGAAAAATAAGACCCTGGGCTTTCGTTTCGTCCAATTCCGAGAATATTTCCTTTGTCGGATTTCTGAAACCAAAAACAGCACAAAATAGGAACTGGCGCTTCGGCATCTTGTTAATATGTTAGTGCCGGAAAATGCGTAATAATGATGTAAAGTGTATATAAAACATGTGAGTATTGTCATAAAACTAGCATGGAACATAAGAAATTATAGATACGTTTGAGACGTATTAAGCATCCCCAAGCTTAGTTCTTACTCGCCCTCGAGTAGGTAAACGATAACAAGGATAATTTCTGAAGTGACATGCTATCATAATCTTGATCAATACTATTGTAAAGCATATGAGATGAATGAAGTGTTTCGAAGCAATGGTAAAGACAATGACTAAACAACTGAATCATATAGCAAAAGACTTTTCATGAATAGTACTTTCAAGACAAGCATCAATAAGTCTTGCATAGGAGTTAACTCATAAAACAATAAATTCTTAGTAGAAAGTTTTGAAGCAACACAAAGGAAGATATAAGTTTCAGCAGTTGCTTTCAACTTCAACATGTATATCTAATGGATAATTGTCAACACAAAGTAATATGATGAATGCAAGTAAGCAAGTATGTAGGAATCAATGCACACAGTTGACACAAGTGTTTGCTTCTAAGATAGAAAGAAGTAGGTAAACTGACTCAACATAAAGTAAAAGAAAGGCCCTTCGCAGAGGGAAGCATGGATTGCTGTATTTGTGCTAGAGCTTTTATTTTGAAAATATAGAAACAATTTTGTCAATGGTAGTAATAATTCATATGTGTTATGCATAAGACATCCTATAAGTTGCAAGCCTCATGCATAGAATACCAATAGTGCTCGCACCTTGTCCTAATTAGCTTGGATTTCCATGGATTATCATTGCATAACATATGTTTCAACCAAGTGTCACAAAGGGGTACCTCTATGCCGCCTGTACAAAGGTCCAAGGAGATAGATCGCATTTGATTTCTCGTTTTTGATAGATCTCAACTAAGGACATCCATACCGGGACAACATAGAAAACAGATAATGGACTCCTCTTCAATGCATAAGCATTCAACAACAGATAATTTTCTCATAAGAGATTGAGGATTAATGTCCAAACTGAAACTTCCACCATGATTCATGGCTTTGGTTAGCGGCCCAATGTTCTTCTCTAACAAAATGCATACTCAAACCATTTGATCATGATAAATCACCCTTACTTCAGACAAGACGAACATGCATAGCAACTAACATGATATTCAACAAAGGTGTAATAGTTGATGGCGTCCCCAGAAACATGGTTACCGCTCAACAAGCAACTTATAAGAAATAAGATACATAAGCTACATATTCTTTACCACAATAGTTTTTAAGGCTATTTTCCCATGAGCTATGTATTGCAAAGACAAGGAATGAAATTTTAAAGGTAGCACTCAAGCAATTTACTTTGGAATGGCAGAGAAATACCACATAGTAGGTAGGTATGGTAGACACAAATGGCATAGTTTTTTTTGGCTCAAGGATTTGGATGCACGAGAAGTATTCCCTCTAAGTACAAGGCTTTGGCTAGCAAGGTTGTTTGAAGCAAACACAAGTATGAACCGGTACAGAAAAACTTACATACGAACATATTGCAAGCATTATAAGACTCTACACTGTCTTCCTTGTTGTTCAAACACTTCACCAGAAAATATCTAGACTTTAGAGAGACCAATCATGCAAACCAAATTTCAACAAGCTCTATGGTAGTTCTTCATTAATAGGTGCAAAGTACATGATGCAAGAGCTTAAACATGATCTATTTGAGCAAAACAATTGCCAAGTATCAAATTATTCAAGACAATATACCAATTACCCCATGAAGCATTTTCTATTTCCAACCAAATAGCAATTAACGAAGCAGTTTTCAACCTTCGCCATGAACATTAAAAGTAAAGCTAAGAACACCAGTGTTCATATGAACGAGCGGAGCGTGTCTCTCTCCCACACAAGGAATGCTAGGATCTGATTTTATTCAAACACAAACAAAAATAAAAATATACAAACGCTCCAAGTAAAGCACATAAGATGTGACGGAATAAAAATATAGTTTCACTAGAGGTGACCTGATAAGTTGTCGATGAAGAAGGGGATGCCTTGGGCATCCCCAAGCTTAGATGCTTGAGTCTTCTTGAAATATGCAGGGATGAACCACGGGGGCATCCCCAAGCTTAGAATTTTCACTCTTCTTGATCATATTGTATCATCCTCCTCTCTTGATCCTTGAAAACTTCCTCCACACCAAACTCAAAACAAACTCATTAGAGGGTTAGTGCATAATCAAAAATTCACATATTCAGAGGTGACATAATCATTCTTAACACTTCTGGACATTTCCCAAAGCTACTAAAATTTAATGGAACAAAGAAATCCATTCAACATAGCAAAAGAGGCAATGTGAAATAAAAGGCAGAATCTGTCAAAACAGAACAGTCCGTAAAGATGAATTTCTTAGAGGCACTTAGCATGCTCAGATGAAGAAGCTCAAATTGAATGAAAGTTGCGTACATATCTGAGGAACACGCATGTAAATTGGAAGATTGTTCTGAGTTATCTACAGAGAATTATACTCAAATTCGTGACAGAAAGAAATCTGTTTTTGCGTAGTAATCCAAATCTAGTATCAACCTTACTATCAAAGACTTTACTTGGCACAACAATGCAATAAAATAAAGATAAGGAGAGGTTGCTACAGTAGTAACAACTTCCAAGACTCAATTATAAAACAAAATTGTTGTAGTAAAATAATGGGTTGTCTCCCATAAGCGCTTTTCTTTAACGCCTTTCAGCTAGGCGCAGAAAGTATGAATCAAGTGTTATCAAGAGATGAAGCATCAACATCATAATTTGTCCTAATAATAGAATCAAAAGGTAACTTCATTCTCTTTATAGGGAAGTGTTCCATACCTTTCTTGAGAGGAAATTGATACTTAATATTACCTTCCTTCATATCAATAATAGCACCAACAGTTCAAAGAAAAGGTCTTCCCAAAATAATGGGACAGGATGCATTGCATTCAATATCCAAGACAACAAAATCAACGGGGACAAGGTTATTGTTAACCGTAATGCGAACATTATGAATCCTCCCCAAAGGTTTCTTTATAGAATTATCAGCAAGATTAACATCCAAATAACAATTTTTCAATGGTGGCAAGTCAAGCATATCATAGAGTTTCTTAGGCATAACAGAAATACTTGCACCAAGATCACATAAAGCATTACAATCAAAATCATTGACCTTCATCTTAATGATGGGCTCCCAACCATCTTCCAACTTCCAAGGAATAGAAGTTTCAAGATTTAATTTATCTTCTCTAGCTTTAATGAGAGCATTTGTAATATGTTTTGTAAAGGCCAAATTTATAGCACTAGCATTAGGACTTCTAGCAAGTTTTTGTAAGAACTTTATAACTTCAGAGATGTGACAATCATCAAAATCTAAACCATTATGATCTAAAGAAATGGGATCATTGTCCCCAATATTCTGAAAAATTTCAGCAGTTTTATCACAAACAGTTTCAGCAGTTTTAGCAGTTTCAGGCAGTTTTGCACGCTTTGCATTAGGAGTAGAAACATTGCTAACACCAATTATTTTACCATTGATAGTAGGAGGTTTAGCAACATGTGAAGCATCAACATTACTAGTGGTGGTAATAGTCCAAACTTTAGCTACATTATTCTCTTTAGCAAATTTTTCTTCTTTTTCCCACCTAGCATGCAATTCAGCCATCAATCTAATATTCTCATTAATTCAAACTTGGATAGCGTTTACTGTAGCAAATGACTTAATATCTTTAGTTTAATTAGGCATAACTTTCAATTTTAAAAGATCAACATCAGCAGCAAGACTATCAACCTTAGAAGCAAGAACATCAATTTTACCAAGCTTTTCTTCAACAGATTTGTTAAAAGTAGTTTGTGTACTAATAAATTCTTTAAGCATGGCTTCAAGACCAGAGGGTACACTCCTATTATTGTTGTAAGAATTACCATAAGAATTACCATAACCATTACTATTATTAGAAGGATATGGCCTATAGTTGTTACCAAAATTATTCCTATAAGCATTGTTGTTGAAATTATTATTTTTAATGAACTTCACATCGAAATGCTCTTCTTGAGCAACCAATGAAGCTAAAGGAACATTATTAGGATCAACATTAGATCTACCATTAACAAGCATAGACATAATAACATCAATCTCATCACTCAAGGAGGAGGTTTCTTCAACAGAATTAACCTTCTTACCTTGTGGAGTCCTTTCAGTGTGCCATTCAGAGTAGTTGATCATCATATCATCAAGAAGCTTTGTTGCGGCGCCTAAGGTGATGGACATAAAAGTACCTCCAGCAGCTGAATCCAATAAGTTTCGCGAAGAAAAATTCAATCCTGCATAAAAGGTTTGGATGATCATCCAAGTAGTCAGTCCATGGGTAGGGCAATTCTTCACCAAAGATTTCATTCTTTCCCATGCTTGGGCAACATGTTCATTATCCAATTGCTTAAAATTTATTATGCTACTTCTCAAAGATATAATTTTAGCGGGAGGATAATATCTACCAATGAAAGCATCCTTACATTTAGTCCATGAATCAATACTATTTTTAGGCAAAGATAGCAACCAATCTTTAGCTCTTCCTCTTAGGGAGAAAGGAAACAATTTCAGTTTTATAATGTCACCATCTACATCCTTATACTTTTGCATTTCACATAGTTCAACAAAATTATTAAGATGGGCAGCAGCATCATTAGAACTAACACCAGAGAATTTTTCTCTCATAACAAGATTTAGTAAAGCATGTTTAATTTCATAAAATTCTGCTGTAGCAGCAGGTGGAGCAATAGGTGTGCATAAGAAATCATTATTATTTGTGTTAGTGAAGTCACACAACTTAGTATTCTCAGGTGTACCCATTTTAGCAATAGTAAATAAAGCAAACTAAATAAAGTAAAAGCAAGTAACTAATTTTTTTGTGTTTTTAATATGAAGAAAGCAAACAAGACAGTAAATAAAGTAAAGCAGGTAACTAATTTTTTGGTTTTTTATATAGAGAGCAAACAAAGCAGTAAATAAAATAAAGTAAAGCAAGAATATAACAAAGTAAAGAGATTGGATGTGAGAGACTCCCCTTGCAGCGTGTCTTGATCTCCCCGGCAACGGCGCCAGAAAAAGAGCTTGATAACGCGTGAAGCACACGTCCGTTGGGAACCCCAAGAGGAAGGTGTGATGCGTACAGCAGCAAGTTTTCCCTCAGTAAGAAACCAAGGTTATTGAACCAGTAGGAGATGAAGACCACGTGAAGGTTGTTGGTGACGGAGTGTAGTGCGGCGCAACACCAGGGATTCCGGCGCCAACATGGAACCTGCACAACACAATCAAAATACTTTGCCCCAACTTAACAGTGAGGTTGTCAATCTCACCGGCTTGCTGTAAACAAAGGATTAAACGTATGGTGTGGAAAATGATGTTTGTTTGCAAAGAACAGCAGAGAATAATGATTGCAGTAGATTGTATTCAGATGTAAAAGAATGGACCGGGGTCCACAGTTCACTAGTGGTGTCTCTCCAATAAGATAAATAGCATGTTGGGTGAACAAATTACAGTTGGGCAATTGACAAATAGAGAGGGCATAACACAATGCACATACATATCATGATGACTAATATGAGATTTACTTAGGGCATTACGACAAATTACATAGACCTCTATCCAGCATGCATCTATGCCTAAAAAGTCCACCTTCGGGTTAGCATCCGCATCCCTTCCAGAATTAAGTTGCAAACAACAGACAATTGCATTAAGTATGGTGCGTAATGTAATCAACACAAATATCCTTAGACAAAGCATTGATGTTTTATCCCTAGTGATAACAGCACATCCACAACCTTAGAAATTTCTGTCACTGTCCCAGATTCAATGGAGGCATGAACCCACTATCGAGCATAAATACTCCCTCTTGGAGTCACAAGTATCAACTTGGCTAGAGCCTCTACTAGCAACGGAGAGCATGCAAGATCATAAACAACACATATATGATAGATTGATAATCAACTTGACATAGTATTCCATATTCATCGGATCCCAACAAACACAACATGTAGCATTACAAATAGATGATCTTGATCATGATAGGCAGCTCACAAGATCTAACATGATAGCACATGAGGAGAAGACAACCATCTAGCTACTGCTATGGAGTCATAGTCCAAGGATGAACTACTCACACATCAGTCCGGAGGCGATCATGGTGATGTAGAGTCCTCCGGGTGATAGTTCCCCTCTCCGGCAGGGTGCCGGAGGCGATCTCCTGAATCCCCCGAGATGAGATTGGCGGCGGCGGCGTCTCTGGAAATTTTCTCGTATCGTGGCTCTCGGTAATAGGGTTTTCGCGACGGAGAGTATAAGTAGGCGGAAGGGCAGAGTCGGAGGAGGCACGGGGGCCCCACACCATAGGCCGGCGCGGGCGCCATGTTGGCCGCGCCGCCCTATGGTGAGGGCGCCTCGTGGCCCCACTTCGTATCCTCTTCGGTCTTCTGGAAGCTCCGTGGAAAAATAAGACCCTGGGCTTTCGTTTCGTCCAATTCCGAGAATATTTCCTTTGTAGGATTTCTGAAACCAAAAACAGCACAAAACAGGAACTGGCGCTTCGGCATCTTGTTAATAGGTTAGTGCCGGAAAATGCGTAATAATGATGTAAAGTGTATATAAAACATGTGAGTATTGTCATAAAACTAGCATGGAACATAAGAAATTATAGATACGTTTGAGACGTATCAGAGCACCACCAAGAAACACTTAAACTCCCGCTACAGAGGCTCCCAAGGAGAACACACAACAGCTACAACTAGAGACAACTACAACTAGACAAAATAGAAAGACAACAGCTACACAAAGGAACGCGACATAAATACTTTAGAAACGACATCAAAGGAAAGTAGCTCTGCAAACTTCAAGGTTGTGAGCAGAGGGATCACGAGAACTTCGAGAAACAAGTTGCTAAATGTCAGACTCCCAAAAATGACTCCCTCCAGCGACTCCATTAAAGACACAAACATCAGGATGAGGGATATTAGAAACTCCGCTCCCACAACAAATGCTTCACTTTTTTGATAATTTATCTTCATACCAGACATGCTTTCAAAGTAGTATAACAGAAATTTCATATGTAGAATCAGTTTTCTGAAGTAGAACCATAGTACCATCAGCATATCGAAGCATCTTAACTCCCCCAGGAAGCAGATGAGAAACATGTCCAGAAATATGACCAGAAGATTTAGCATTCTCCACTATAGCAGCTCGACCCTCAACAACAAAGTCAAAAGAAGGTGAGATGGGATCACCTTCCCTAACTTCCCTAGAAGAAGAGAAATAAGAGCCTTGATCCTCACTAATGTTAATAGGCGGACTCCATCTATTCACAGACCGCATAACCCATGAAATCCACACATAGTAAAAACCTTTCTTCATCAGAACCTCCTCAAAAAAATCCTCATAGGCCTTTTCAAAATCCAATTTAAGCACAATGCCAAGAATTTTCTTGACCCTCAGCTCATGCAACACCTCTTCAATCACCACAATCCCATCATGAATTTGCATCCCCTTGATAAAACCAGTATAACAAGGATTAATCATTGAATGAGCAACATGAGCCATCCTAGAGGCCAAATTTTTTGTTACCACTCTAAGGATCACATTGATAAGAGCAATGGGCCAGAACTTCTTTAGGTTGGAAGAACCTTTGATCTTGGGAATCAAAGATAAAAAAACCCATATTTTACTCTGCCCAAATCCCCTCGCCATGCCCACAAATCATCCATATTGCCTTTTTTCGATAAAGAGCATATATTAATATCACGGAGATACCAATTAGGCAATTACACCCATCCTCTGCAACAACATCATGCCCTAGTGGCATAAAGGATACACACAACCAAAAAAAAAGAAGAATTACAAAAAAAGAAAAGTCCCGCTACGTAGATCGAAAACTTGAAACAACAACACTGGAACCACCAAGACAACACCAGAAGTTCAACTTCTCCACAAGCGAGGACTCCAAGAAGGAAATAGTGCACAAAGGCTAGCGTCGCCCGATCGTAGATCTTAGATTTTCACCCCGAAGAAAGTTCTCACTCTCAAAACAATGCCTTCAACAAGAATATTGCCAGGCACAACCAATTAAGGCCAAACCTTGGATTTTCACCCTGAAAGATAGAACTCTGAACTTCTCTTGTGCAGTCGCCCCCACATACAAGTTGTTGTTTGTAGTCATAAAGACCAAGCCAATTCCACCTCACCACCAAGATCCGATCACCATTGCTCTTCCACCGATCTCGGCTTTCATGACCTTCTCCGTCAGCACCATGGAAAGAAAATGAGCTCCATGATATTAATAGCAAGCAGAGCTTCGAAGCGCTCCCTCTGAAACCAAACGGTCAGATAAAAAACATGGGTGCGCATGGCCGAAAACACCCAATCCAGCAATCTCCAGGCATTGATCGCAAAATGAATGTCGTCGGCAGGGCCTTCCGGAACACGACAATGCATCCAGCCCGGTGGAAAGAAGCTTCCAACCGATCATCACTTGGCGCGAGAGAAATCCGAGGACCACCACCATTATTCGCAAGCCTAGCAGTCGGTCAAGTACCAACCAGATCGGAAGACATGGAGAGGGCAGTCCAGCACGGCCCAACGGTGTGGCAAGGACCAACACCAGGACCACACCTGCCCAGACTCACTCGTTCTAGATTGTGTTTTTGATATAAAGAAGCAAATCAAACAAAGTAAAATAAACTAAGCAAAACAATAACAAAGTAAAGAGATTGGAGATGAGAGACTCCCTTTGCAGAAATCCTCATTCTCCCCGGCAATGGCGCTAGAAAATTAGCTTGATGAGCGCATATTGCACACCTTTGGGGAACTCCAAGAGGAAGGTATGATGAACACAATAGCAAGTTTTTCCTCAGTAAGAAACCAAGGTTTAATCGACCAGTAGGAGAAAGGCGTGACTTCTGAAGGTGTTGCTAGCTGACTATTGGCAGGACGTACTACCGGCGTCAGCAACAACATGGAACCTGCACACAACACAACCAAAATACTTTGCCCCATCTTACATTGAGGTTGTCAATCTCACCGGTTTTGATGAACACAAAGCATTAAATTTATAGTGCGGAAAGATGATGATTGTTTGCAGTGAAATTAAAGAGAACAGTGCTTGCAGTAAGTCAACAGAACATGATTGCAGTAGATGAATTTATCAGTGTAAAAGAAATTACCGGGATCCACAGTTCACTAGGGGTTACTCTCCACAAAGATAAATAATATGTTGGGTGAACAAATTACAGTTGGGCAATGATAGAATACCGATCATACATGACAATATGATTACTATGAGATTCGTTTGGGCATTACAACATAATACATAAACCATAATCCAACTGTGTATATGACTAATAATCCACCTTCCGGTTATCGTCTGAATCCCTTCTAGTATTAAGTTGCAAGCAACAGATTATCGCATTAAGCAATGTGTGTAAAGTAAAGAATAGAATTATCCTTGGATAAAACATTGTTGTTTTTCTCCCTAGTAGCAACATCACATCTACAATCTAATAAGTTATTGTCACTCTTCCAGAAAACTAGAGGCATGAACCCACTATCGAGCATAAATACTCCCTCTTGGAGTCACAAGCGTTTACTTGGTCAGAGTATCTAATAGGAACGGAGAGCATGCAAGATCACAAATAACATATGACAAGTATATAATCGATCTCAACATAGTATTCAATATTCATCGGATCCCAGCAAACACAACATGTAGCATTACATAAAGATGATCTTGATCATGATAGGCAGCTCACAAGATCTAAACATGAGGCACAAATTGGAGAAGACAACCATCTGGCTACTATTATGGACCCATAGTCCAGGGATGAACTACTCACGCATCACTTCGGAGGCATGCATGGCGATGTAGAGGCCTCCGGTGATGATCTCCGCCTCCGACAGGGTGCCGGGAAGAGCTTCAGAACCCTCTCGAGCTAGGGTTTGTGATGGCGGCTGATACGTCTCCAATGTATCGATAATTTCTTATGTTCCATGCTACTTTTATGATGATACTCACATGTTTTATACCTACTTTATGTCATATTTATGCATTTTCCGGCACTAACCTATTAACAAGATGCCGAAGAGCCAGTTGTTGTTTTCTGCTGTTTTTGGTTTCAGAAATCCTAGTAAGGAAATATTCTCGAAATTGGACGAAATCAACGTCCAGGATCTTATTTTTCCACGAAGCTTCCAGAACACCGGGGGAGATACGAAGTGGGGCGACGAGGCGGCCACACACCAGGGCGGCGCGGCCCAAGCCCTGGCCGCGCCGGCCTATGGTGTGGGCCCCTCATGGCACCCCCTGACCTACCCTTCCGCCTACTTAAGCCTTCGTCGAGAATAACTCCAGTACTGAGAGCCACGATACGGAAAACCTTCCAGAGACGCCGCCGCCGCCAATCCCATCTTGGGGGATTCAGGAGATCGCCTCCGGCACCCTGCCGGAGTGGGGAATCATCTCCCGGAGTACTCTTCACCGCCATGGTCGCCTCCAGAGTGATGAGTGAGTAGTTCACCCCTGGATTATGGGTCCATAGCAGTAGCTAGATGGTCGTCTTCTCCTAATTGTGCTATCATTGTTGGATCTTGTGAGCTGCCTAACATGATCAAGATCATCTATCTGTAATGCTACATGTTGCGTTTGTTGGGATCCGATGAATAATGAATGCTATGTTATGTTGATTATCAATCTATCATCTATGTGTTGTTTATGATCTTGCATGCTCTCCGTTGCTAGTAGAGGCTCTGGCCAAGTTCTTGCTTGTAACTCCAAGAGGGAGTATTTATGCTCGATAGTGGGTTCATGCCTCCATTAAATCTGGGGGAGTGACAGCAACCTCTAAAGTTGTGGATGTGATGTTGCCACTAGGGATAAAACATCAATGCTATGTCTAAGGATATATTTGTTGATTACATTACGCACCATACTTAATGCAATTGTCTGTTGTTTGCAACTTAATACTGGAGGGGGTTCGGATGATAACCTGAAGGTGGACTTTTTAGGCATAGATGCATGCTGGATAGCGGTCTATGTACTTTGTCGTAATGCCCAATTAAATCTCACAATACTCATCATAACATGTATGTGCATGGTCATGCCCTCTTTATTTGTCAATTCCCCAACTGTAATTTGTTCACCCAACATGCTTATTCTTATCGGAGAGACACCACTAGTGAACTGTGGACCCCGGTCCATTCTTTACATCGAATACAATCAACTGCAATATTCGTTCTACTGTTTTCTGCAAACATCATCATCCACACTATACATCTAATCCTTTGTTACAGCAAGCCGGTGAGATTGACAACCTCACTGTCACGTTGGGGCAAAGTAATTTGGTTGTGGTGTGCAGGTTCCACGTTGGCGCTGGAATCCCTGGTGTTGCGCCGCACTACACTCCGCCGCCATCAACCTTCAACGTGCTTCTTGGCTCCTACTGGTTCGATAAACCTTGGTTTCTTACTGAGGGAAAACTTGCTGCTGTACGCATCACACCTTCCTGTTGGGGTTCCCAACGGACGCGTGATGTACGCGTATCAAGCTCTTTTTCTGGCGCCGTTGCCGGGGAGATCAAGACACGCTGCAAGGGGAGTCTCCACCTCCAATCTCTTTACTTTGTTTTTGTCTTGCTTTATTTTATTTAGTACTTTGTTTGCTGCACTAAAACAAAACACAAAAAAATTAGTTGCTAGCTTTACTTTATTTACTGTCTTGTTTGCAATCTCCATATTAAAAACACAAAAAATTAGTTACTCGCATTTACTTTATCTAGTTCGCTTTATTTACTGTTGCTAAAATGGGTACTCCTGAAAATACTAAGTTGTGTGACTTCACAACCACAAATAATAATGATTTCTTATGCACACCTATTGCTCCACCTGCTACTACAGCAGAATTCTTTGAATATAAACCTGCTTTACTGAATCTGGTTATGAGAGAGCAATTTTCTGGTGTTAGTTCTGATGATGCTGCTGCCCATCTTAATAATTTTGTTGAACTATGTGAAATGAAAAAGTATAAGGATGTAGATGGTGACATTATAAAATTAAAATTGTTTCCTTTCTCATTAAGAGGAAGAGCTAAAGATTGGTTGCTATCTCTGCCTAAGAATAGTATTGATTCATGGACTGAATGTAAGGATGCTTTTATCGGTAGATATTATCCTCCTGCTAAAATTATATCTTTGAGAAGTAACATAATGAATTTTAAACAATTGGATAATGAGCATGTTGCCCAAGCATGGGAAAGAATGAAATCTTTGGTTAAAAATTGCCCAACCCATAGACTGACTACTTGGATTATCATCCAAACCTTTTATGCAGGACTGAATTTTTCTTCACGGAACCTAGTGGATTCAGCTGCTGGAGGTACCTTTATGTCCATCACTCCAGGCGACGCAACAAAGCTTCTTGATAATATGATGATTAATTACTCCGAATGGCACACGGAAAGAGCTCCACAAGGTAAGAAGGTAAATTCTATCGAAGAAACCTCCTCCTTGAGTGATAAGATTGATGCTATTATGTCTATGCTTGTGAATGGTAGGACAAATGTTGATCCTAATAATGTTCCATTAGCTTCATTGGTTTCTCAAGAAGAACATGTTGATGTGAACTTCATTAAAAATAATAATTTCAACAACAATGCTTATCGGAACAATTCTAGTAACAACTATAGGCCATATCCTTATAATAATGGTAACGGTTATGGTAATTCTTATGGGAATTCTTACAACAATAATAGGAATACACCCCCTGGACTTGAAGCCATGCTTAAAGAATTTATTAGTACACAAACTGCTTTTAACAAATCTGTTGAAGAAAAGCTTGGGAAAATTGATATACTTGCTTCTAAAGTCGATAGTCTTGCTGCTGATGTTGATCTTTTGAAATCAAAAGTTATTCCTAATGAAACTAATGATATTAAGTCATTTTCTACAGCAAACGCCATCCAAGTTAGAATTAATGAGAATATAAGATTGATGGCCGAATTGCGTGCTAGGTGGGAAAAAGAAGAAAATGCTAAAGAAGATAATATAGCTAAAGTTTGGACTATTACCACCACTAGTAATGCTAATGCTCCACATGTTGCTACACCACCTACTATCAATGGTAAAATAATTGGTGTTGGCAATGTTTCTACTTCTAATGCAAAGCCTGCAAAACTGCCGGGAACCGCTAAAACTGCTGAAACTGCCTGTGATAAAACTGCTGAAATTTTTTCCAACATTGGGGACAATGATCCCATTGCTTTAGATTATGGTTTGGATTTTGATGATTGCCACATCTCTGAAGTTATAAAGTTCTTACAAAAACTTGCTAAGAGTCCTAATGCTAGTGCTATAAATTTGGCCTTTACAAAACATATTACAAATGCTCTCATAAAAGCTAGAGAAGAGAAATTAAATCGCGAAGCTTCTATTCCTAGGAAGTTAGAGGATGGTTGGGAGCCCATCATTAAGATGAAGGTCAATGACTTTGATTGTAATGCTTTATGTGATCTTGGTGCAAGTATTTCCGTTATGCCTAGAAAAATCTATAATATGCTTGACTTGCCACCATTGAAAAATTGTTATTTGGATGTTAATCTTGCTGATAACTCTACAAAGAAACCTTTGGGGAGAATTGATAATGTTCGCATTACCGTTAACAATAACCTTGTCCCCATTGATTTTGTTGTCTTGGATATTGAATGCAATGCATCTTGTCCCATTATATTGGGAAGACCTTTTCTTCGAACTGTTGGTGCTATTATTGATATGAAGGAATGTAATATTAAATATCAATTTTCTCTCAAGAAAGGTATGGAACACTTCCCTAGAAAGAGAATGAAGTTACCTTTTGATTCTATCATTAGAACAAATTATGATGTTGATGCTTCATCTCTTGATAATACTTGATACACACTTTCTGCGCCTACCTGAAAGGCGTTAAAGAAAAGCGCTTATGGGAGACAACCCATGATTTTAATACTGCACTTTTATTTTATATTTGAGTCTTGGAAGTTGTTACTACTGTAGCAACCTCTACTTATCTTAGTTTTGTTGCATTGTTGTGCCAAGTAAAGTCTTTGATAGTAAGGTTCATACTAGATTTGGATTACTGCGCAGAAACAGATTTCTTGCTGTCACGAATCTGGGCAGAATTCTCTGTAGGTAACTCAGAAAATTCTGAAAATTTACTTGAGTGATCCTCAAATATGTACACAACTTTCAGTCAATTTGAGCATTTTCATTTGAGAAAGTCTGGTGCCTCTTAGAAATTCGTCTTTACGGACTGTTCCGTTTTGACAGATTCTGCCTTTTATTTCGCATTGCCTGTTTTGCTCTGCTTGATGGATTTTACTATTCCATTAACTTTCAGTAGCTTTGTGCAATGTCCAGAAGTGTTAAGAATGGTTATGTCATCTCTGAACATGTGAATTTTGATTATGCACTAACCCTCTAATGAGTTGTTTTGAGTTTGGTGTGGAGGAAGTTTTCAAGGATCAAGAGAGGAGAATGATACAATATGATCAAGGAGAGTGAAAGCTCTAAGCTTGGGGATGCCCCGGTGGTTCACCCCTGCATATTTCAAGAAGACTCAAGCATCTAAGCTTGGGGATGCCCAAGGCATCCCCTTCTTCATCGACAACATTATCAGGTTCCTCTAGTGAAACTATATTTTTATTCCATCACATCTTATGTACTTTGCTTGGAGCGTCTATTTGTTTTTGTTTTTTTTTGTTTGAATAAGATGGATCCTAGCATTCATTGTGTGGGAGAGAGACACGCTCCGCTATTTCATATGGACAAATATGTCCTTAGGCTTTACTCATAATGTTCATGGCGAAGGTTGAAACTGCTTCGTTAAATTGTTATATGGTTGGAAACGGGAAATGCTACATGTGGTAATTGGTATAATAACTTGAATAATGTGATACTTGGCAATTGTTGTGCTCATGTTTAAGCTCTTGCATCATATACTTTGCACCTATTAATGAAGAAATACATAGAGCTTGCTAAATTTTGGTTTGCATGATTGGTCTCTCTAAGGTCTAGATATTTTCTAGTAAGGGTCGAACAACAAAGAAGACGGTGTAGAGTCTTATAATGCTTACAATATGTCTTTTATGTGAGTTTTGCTGTACCGGTTCATACTTGTGTTTGTTTCAAATAACCTTGCTAGCCTAAGCCTTGTATCGAGAGGGAATACTTCTCATGCATCCCAAATCCTTGAGCCAAACACTATGCCACTTGTGTCCACCATACCTACCTACTACATGGTATTTCTCCGCCATTCCAAAGTAAATTTCTTGAGTGCTACCTTTAAATTTCTATCCTTCATCTTTGCAATATATAGCTCATGGGACAAATAGCCTAAAAACTATTGTGGTATTGAATATGTACTTATGCATTTTATCTTTTATAAGTTGCTTGCTGAGCGATAACCATGTTCCTGGGGACGCCATCAACTACTCTTTGTTGAATATCATGTGAGTTGCTATGCATGTTCGTCTTGTCTGAAGTAAGGGCGATTTACCATGAGTTGAATGGTTTGAGCATGCATATTGTTAGAGAAGAACATTGGGCCGCTAACTAAAGCCATGATTCATGGTGGAAGTTTCAGTTTTGGACAAATATCCTCAATCTCTTATGAGAATATTAATTGCTGCTAAATGCTTATGCATTAAAGGGGATTCCATTATCTATTGTCTATGTTGTCCCGGTATGGATGTCTAAGTTGAGAATAATCAAAAGCGAGAAATCCAATGCGAGCTTTCTCCTTAGACCTTTGTACAGGCGGCATAGAGGTACCCCTTTGTGATACTTGGTTAAAACATATGTATTGCGGTGATAATCCAGGTAATCCGAGCTAATTAGGACAAGGTGCGGGCACTATTGGTATACTATGCATGAGGCTTGCAACTTGTAGGATATAATTTACATGATACATATTCCTTATTACTACCGTTGACAAAATTGTTTCTTGTTTTCAAAATAAAATCTCTAGCACAAACATAGCAATCAATGCTTCCCTCGTCGAAGGGCCTTTCTTCTACTTTTATGTTGAGTCAGTTCACCTATTTTCTCTCCATCTCAAGAAGCAAACACTTGTGTGAACTGTGCATTGATTCCTACATTCTTGCATATTGCACTTATTATATTACTTTATGTTGACAATATCCATGAGATATACATGTTACAAGTTGAAAGCAACCGCTGAAACTTAATCTTCCTTTGTGTTGCTTCAATGCCTCTACTATGAATTTATTGCTTTATGAGTTAACTCTTATGCAAGACTTATTGATGCTTGTCTTGAAAGTACTATTCATGAAAAGTCTTTGCTATATGATTCAATTGTTTACTCATTACCATTGCTTTGGATCGTTGCATTCATTACATGTGCTTACAATAGTATGATCAAGATTATGATGGCATGTCGCTTCAGAAATTATCTTTGTTATCGTTTACCTACTCGGGACGAGTAGGAACTAAGCTTGGGGATGCTGATACGTCTCCAACGTATCGATAATTTCTTATGTTCCATGCTACTTTTATGATGATACTCACATGTTTTATACATACTTTATGTCATATTTATGCATTTTCCGGCACTAACCTATTAACAAGATGCCGAAGAGCCAGTTGGTGTTTTCTGCTGTTTTTGGTTTCAGAAATCCTAGTAAGGAAATATTCTCGGAATTGGACGAATTCAACGCCCAGGATCTTATTTTTCCACGAAGCTTCCAGAACACCGGGGGAGATACGAAGTGGGGTGACGAGGCGGCCACACACCAGGGCGGCGCGGCCCAAGCCCTGGCCACGCCGGCCTGTAGCGTGGGCCCCTCGTGGCGCCCCCTGACCTACCCTTCCGCCTACTTAAGCCTTCGTCGAGAATAACTCCAGTACCGAGAGCCACGATACGGAAAACCTTCCAGAGACGCCGCCGCCGCCAATCCCATCTCGGGGGATTCAGGAGTTCGCCTCCGGCACCCTGCCGGAGAGGGGAATCATCTCCCGGAGGACTCTTCACCGCCATGGTCGCCTCCGGAGTGATGAGTGAGTAGTTCACCCCTGGACTATGGGTCCATAGCAGTAGCTAGATGGTCATCTTCTCCTAATTGTGCTATCATTGTTGGATCTTGTGAGCTGCCTAACATGATCAAGATCATCTATCTGTAATGCTACATGTTGCGTTTGTTGGGATCCGATGAATAATGAATGCTATGTTATGTTGATTATCAATCTATCATCTATGTGTTGTTTATGATCTTGCATGCTCTCCGTTGCTAGTAGAGGCTCTGGCCAAGTTTTTGCTTGTAACTCCAAGAGGGAGTATATTTATGCTCGATAGTGGGTTCATGCCTCCATTAAATCCGGGGGAGTGACAGCAACCTCTAAGGTTGTGGATGTGCTGTTGCCACTAGGGATAAAACATGTATGTCTAAGGATATATTTGTTGATTATATTACGCACCATACTTAATGCAATTGTCTGTTGTTTGCAACTTAATACTGGAGGGGGTTCGGATGATAACCTGAAGGTGGACTTTTTAGGCATAGATGCATGCTGGATAGAGGTCTATGTACTTTGTCATAATGCCCAATTAAATCTCACAATACTCATCATAACATGTATGTGCATGGTCATGCCCTCTTTATTTGTCAATTGCCCAACTGTAATTTGTTCACCCAACAGCGGCTGCGATGAAACTTTTCATGGATGGAGGCTCGGGTGTTTAGGTTTTTTCCGGAGATCGTGAATAAATAGGCGGAAGGGTGAGGTCGATGGAGGCCAGGGGGCCCACACCACCCTTTGGCGCGGGCCCACCCTTGGCCACGCCATGGGGTGGCTTGGCCACCCTGTGGTGCCTCTTCATCACCCCTTTGGACTTCGTCTTCGTTACGGTAAAATATTGAGTTCGGCTTTTATTTTGTCCAATTTCGAGAATATTTCCTTTATAACTTTTCTGAAATACAAAACAACAGAAAACATGGAACTGGCACTGTGACATCTTGTTAGTAGATTAGTGCAAGAAAATGTATAAAAGTGCAACGAAGTGTAAGCAACACATATATAAACTAGTGTAAAACAAGCATGGATCATAAAAAATATGGATACGATTGAGACGTATCACAGCTATGCATACATATATAAATAAAGCTCATATGTGTAACATATGAAATATAGATAAACAATATGTGGGTAGCACATCCGTAAATACCCTTGCCCCTAAAGTCAAAGGTGACAAGACCCTAGTGGTTCAACCATTGTTCTCACAGCAGCAAGCAATAACAATTTATAAGTAAATACATACCAAAACTTTAAGCTAGATGATTATGATATGATCTCGAATAAATCACTAAACATGTATCGGTACTTTCCCCTTTTTGTCACTGAGGTTTCGCGCGTACACGCCGTTCTCCACTCATCACACCTCTTCCCTTGATCCCCTCTAATGACACCGGTACCTGCAGATCATCAAAGACGAGGCAAAGAGACAAGGATACAAGCTCGCAAAACTCATATTAAATCCTAACACATAAACATAAGATTAGATGCACATAGTTGCTGCGAGGATTCACCCCAACCCAAAGCCCGTGAGGATTACTCACACATAATATCAAGATCAAGATCAAACATAGAAATCATTGTGCAAAATACTTAGATTGAAATCAAGATATTCTTACAATGGTCACCAATCTCAAGGAGATCTCTATTAAAATGGTGATGGCTATGGCTATGAAGGAGATGGAGGGTGGAATGGATGAACTAGGGGAATGGATCTCCTTCGGTGTGTTGCAGATGGATCTGGTGGATGGCGGCTCTGTTTGGCGATGAATGACTCTCTATTTGGCATCGGTCCCTTCACGACTTTTATAGAGTTTGACCTCGGGAATGTAGTGGCGCATGGTACGGGTGGGAATTGCCCGTACTGATGCACGTTAAAGCTCATGGAACCGCATTTCCAAGCGTAGTCAACTTTGCCATGCTCCTAATGCGATTTTCTTCAGTAATTGTAGGTACATTTGCCATTATGACGTGTTGCACATTATCCAAAAATAGAAGAGGTTGCATATCTTTGCATCGATTAGGCATTAGTGGCAAGTTGAGAGGCAAACTTAGTCAATTTCTTAACTTAGCTAGGGGTTTAAACACAAGAAAATATGGCGTATTTCACAGCCATCATTGACCTGAATGCTCATCTTGTCGATGAATGTAATTTTTTAGCATTAGACACAAGGGAGCCCATATGAGGTGAGAGACGAGAGGCCATCACCGTGGCAATATATTTGGCGATGGCATGAATGCGGCTTATAGGCCTAAAATCCAGGATGTCTTCGGCCCCATATTTTCTTTTGGAATTAGAGCAATATTCACGGAGGTTATCCAATAAAGTTTCGAGACATGGTGGAAATTTTGAAAAACATGCATCATCTCCGGCTTCACTATGCTCCAACATGCCTTGTAGAAGGCCCTGATAAATCCATTGGGGCTAGGGCTTTGGCCCACTTCTTTTCGGCTTCTACGGTGGCTTATGGGGCAAGTTGCTTCCTACCAGCTTCTCTCAGAAGCACTAATTCTAAATTTATTTGTAATATCCCAGGTAATGGGGTTACAAAAATAGAGGAAATAGATGTGTGCATTGCATTCATGCATAGAAAATCTGGGGAATTTTCGCGCTTTAAAGTAAAACAGTCACAGTAACTGAAGTTTCACTTGACTTTGGTGGAATTGAAGTAGTTCATCAAGTCAAGCGCTATAAACCTCAATGTGACTTTGTTAAAACCTTGTTTTGGGTAGAGATGATTTGATCTAAGGGGTTAGATCAAATGGAACTAATAATCAACACAGCAACACCTTACTCAATGATCAATTGCTTGATCTCAAAACAGATCATAATATGGTAAACCTTGCCATAGCATATGAACATCTATTAAATTACAAACCAAGTAACAATAAAATGGAGAAACCATTCTTGACTTATCCTTTCCATGTCTTAAACTAATCCATGATCCTACCATGAACCTCATGGAATTCATTTTACTTCATTCTTGGAAACATGACATGGAGATCAACTCTAGAAATATATATTCTTCTATATTCCAAATCATTAAGTATCAAACCTAGAGAGGTGAGAGTTCTAATATAAATATTAGAGAATCATTAACAAACCTTGAGTTAAACCCTGGTTATACATCCAAGTATTCAAATCATCATCTTTAAGAGAAACCCTAGGATCTTATTCAAGATATTTCCTAGAGAGAGAAACCATTTATGTTAACCATAGATATTGGTGACCACATCATTCTCTATGGAGCCTAACCTTAGGTTAGTATTAAAGTCCTTTCCCAAATGAGAGAGAGACCAAGCATACCAACATTAGCTTTACCTATTTAAGAATCAAGGACACCATTGCACTAAAGTATTAAGAGATAAACCAATTCATCTGGGAATGGTGAGATAGCCAATACCAAATGGAGTAAGATCATATCCATGAATTGATGAAGTAAAGTAGTAACTAATCCAACTAAGCATCTAGGTGGAGACTTAAACCTTTACTACCTAATGAGATCTTGTGAGTACACCATAAACCCTAGAATAATCCATTCCTATATAAGAAAGCTCAAGATATGGTGTTACACTCAAGTTAGTTGAGGAAACACTTGGATTTTAGGGAGAGACCTATTATATATTCAAGTGGTTAAATCATCATTCCTTGAGAGAATTCTAAGTGAATATATATCTCAGGCAATTCCTGGGATACCAATCCAATGAGACAACCATGACCATGTCCACCTAAGGAATTATAAAAGAAGTACTATACCTTGGCTAATCATGACAAGACTTGATCTTGAGAGTGAGAAACCTAACTCTTGAGAGATAACTTAGGAATAACCTTGATCATTATAAATGGTGTAGGGATCATAAACCCTAAGAACTCAAGGTGGAGGATATTCAGAACCTAAGAACACTTAGAAGTAAACCCTATATTTTGTATGGGGAGAAACCATCCATCCATATGACCAAAGTTAACTATAAAAAGAACTATAACAACTTTAGTTACTTTAACAATAGATTAAGGATATAATAGAAATCTATTGGTATAAGATACAAACAATTCTCAAGTCCTTAGTAATTAAAGGAGAACAGAAACAACTAAGCAAGTAACCATATTATCATGGTTAGGGGAGATTAAACCCTAGCCAATGCACTATGGTGTCATCCCATATCTACAACCTAGAATTATATCTCAACCTAGTTTGTATACCACTTGGGTGATCACCACTATAAACCTAATCCACATTTGAGTTCCAACCCATGTGTCATCAGGTTAATAGTATTGGAACCCTAGAATTGTCCATAAAGTAAACCTTATGTTCCAATTTGTTAACACATAATTATACACATCAAATAATAAGAGAGAGATCACTTCCCAAATGGAAACTAAGTTCTAATAACAATCCCACAAATACTTTGAGTCGGGAGTATCACTTCCCATAACTCAAAACAGAATTGAATCCACAAGAGAAAGGAAAATTACATTAGCACATGAAATCATGCCATGCATCAAAATCAATCTCTTATTTGAAATCCATAAATAAGTATTATCTTGAGGTTGTTTCTTGCAAAGTAACACCAAACAAAACCCTAAATATCATTAAATAAGAAAACAATCATTTGGAAAATAATTTGAATATTTCCAAAGACAATATTCAAATTCATACCTATATGGATAATTAATCCAAATACCAATAGTAATTAATCAACCAATGTTCTAGGACCAATATTAAAATTGCTAATATACAACAACAAGCTTTTAAGTGCCTTGAGTGTATTCCAACAGAATTTGAATCAACAAGAAATAAAAACAGAAAAGGAAAAACAAAAAAATAGAAAAGAGAGAAAAGGAATTACCTGGACATACCTGGCCGTGTAGCCCACCAGCAGCCCATGGTGCAGCCCAGCACCACAGTCCACCACCAGCCCAACAACCAACACCAGAGCAGCCCAACATATCGATTCGCATGGGAGGGCATCGTCTTCCTCCTCCCTGCGCGCATGATCGACACGAGACGCCGTGAGGGAATTCGCTGGCCACGTCCTCGACGCCGATAAGCACAAGCCGGACGCACGCCTCGTTCCAAAGCCTAGCACATGGCCGTGGAGTTCGCGGCCAGTCGGACCGTTAAGATTCGGGCATCAAAACCCTAGCTCAACCATCCACCGTACCCTGGCCGCCCGTCGCCGACGCTCGTCGTCGTTCCCGGCCCTCTCGAGCCTTATAAAACCACCAGGAGGACCGCCGTGCTAAACTTGTTGATCTCCACCATCCCAATTTCTCTCGTTCGCTCTCTATCTCTCGCCACAAGCTCACAGTAGCCGCCGGTGTCGAGCTAGAGCTCATCGGAGGAGGCCACCCTAGGGACCCATAGGTAGTCCACGAGAAGCGCATGAGTGTGAGGATCGATCTGGTGGAAGGAATCGAGAAACGGCAGGCTCAATCGGGAGAATTCGTCCGTTCCCTTTCGTCGGAGCTCACCGGAAATCATGTCGACGAGCTCAACTCCGACCATCCCCGTCTTCCTCGAGCAGTCTATCAGCTTTGAGGTCAGCCTGCGCGTCTTTAGCATCCTTTATTGCATAGAATAGTTGTCCCTAGCCCAAGATTGGGTTTCGCCGGGATTGCTCCGCCGCGGACATGTTGGTCGGCGCTACTCCGGTGATCTCTGAGAAGCGACGTTACCACCATCTTGCTCAGGGCGTTGAGGAGATTCGAAAACAACCAGTGGCTCATCCTGGGAGGCAGTAAAACGGCTGCGGCACCGTGCACAGGCTCGCCGGCGTTGAGCCGCCGACGATGCCAACGTGGCGGTGGGATCAGTGGCTGGTTTGACCCGGTCAACTGCCAACGAGGCAGCTGACCTGGAGCAGACCCCACTTGCCTGTGACTACGGGTAGATTTAGTCCGGGTAGAGTTAGTATTTTCTATTTATTTTAAATTACAGATAATTACTGAAACTTTAAATAAATCTAGAAAATTCATAAAAGCTCAGAAAAATAAATATAAGATATTAAAATTCTTAGAAAAGAAAACTCTATCCAATAAAAATATAATATGAAATTTTTATTTTTAATAAAAAATCAATTATTTAATACTTGTTATTTAAGCTTTTAATTTTAATTCTAAATTCACTTAAATTCAATAATTAGTAAAAATTTCCAAAAGTAAATAAAAACCAGTAAATAAATAAAAAAAAACATTAAGACTAATTTTCTTTATTTGTTATTTTTTTAAATAATTATTAGAGAGATTTAAACCCTGATTAATAATTACCCTAATTATTAATTATTTAAAAATGATAAATGCCGAATTCAATATTATTTTTAGAAGTTATTAATAACTTCAAATTCAAAATGAAGTTATTAATCAAAGAACTACATGGTAAATAGCAAACCCTAATTCCATATTGAATGATAGTACAACCCTATCATTTGATGTGAACCCTAAAACCCTAATTCAATTAGGAACCGAAGCTCCATTAATCAATTTGAAACTTCATTTGCTTCTAACCTAAACCCTAGGTTAGAACATGTGATCATGGTACCTTCTTTCAAATCATCAACCCATAGTAGCAACTAAATACTTGTCTTGGCCACATAAAATGTAGAAGACCTATCACTAATATATGGGTATCCCATGTGTTCATCTTCATCAGACCTAAATAATTAAGTTGGGTCAACCAAGTGTAAACCCTAGATCCTACTACTAAAACAATCATCCTTAGTTATCCATAATTAGCATCACACCATTGTGATGAACCCTAATAGCAACTACACCTACTATTTTGTATTACATTCCATACTCCACTAAACCCTACTAGTGTTGGATACTTATCAACCATCCTATTTAGGAGTCAATTATCCCTTACTTAGTGGATCAAATAGCAAAACCTAGACAACCTCAATCCTAATTGTAATACTTCTTATTACTTAAGAAGTATGTTCTTCAAAAGTTATTCTTTTGAAGTGAATTAAGAGTAGCCATCAACCCTGCTTATAAGAACCTATAAACCCTAGCTAGCAATCATCAGCAAGATGAATCAACCTTGATAGCAACCATGAATAATTAATTTCTTAAGATGCTTAGGCTTAGCTCAACCTTACAAATTGTAGCCTTTGATGAATCCAACTATGTTGTGATCCATCTAATACTTACTCCAGAAACAATTAGAACCACGGTCAACCATAGAACCCCACCAACCTAATTATCAGACTTGTTCTTTATCAAAGTACATGTTCTTCAAAAGTTAATCTTTTAAAGTATATGATAATCAATCATTAACCATGCCATATAGTACTAAAACTGACCATTGTTCTTTACTTGTTAACATTAAGCCAATTGTCATTCTTTGTGTGCTCAATTGATTATTATGCTTTATTATCTACCTATTTATAATACCAAGTAATCACACCTGAATAAGAACCTTGTATGTGAATCACTCTGAAAGTGCAACACCCCATAAACCAATCATTACCACTCACTGATCCTAAATCATCGGGTTAGGTCACGCTTAGAGCGATTGCATCTCATTCTTACGCATTATTGCATCCTTGCCAATCTTTTAAACATCGTCCTTACCGGACGATGATGCTATTTCAGAATTTGGAGTTATTGCGTATCGAAGACCTTGCCTGCATAATCTTGCAGTCAAGAAAGGCAAGTTCATCGCTTGCTCATGTCATTTGAGTATTTTTATCAAATTACTTGCAAAGTACTATGTTTATCACTATTGCATAAAAAGCAAAACCACTATTTTCATAACTATGAATATGACTATGTGGTGGGCAATGGAACCATGGATTGTGTTGATATGGTGGAGGTTCCATTGCAAGGGTTTATATCCATCTAGGATTAAACAACAAATGTCGCCAGTGATTCTTGTGCCGTAATACCCGTGTTAACCATAAGATCCGGAGTGGGACGGAGTAGTCAAAAGTGTTTCCACCTCTCGTACATCAACGGACGCGCTTTACCGTAGACACTTGTATCTGTCGGGGGCGGGCGGTAGGCTGGGGAAGCCTTAAGTCCCCACGGCATTGTCCGTAGACACTTGTCACCCGAAGAACAAGCGGTAGGCTGGGGAAGCCTTAAGTCCCCACGGTATTGCGGTCTATGATGGGTTGCAGCTACCGGCGAAGGAGTTTGGTTCGATCCCAGACTGTCGTCGTGGTCGGGGTCCACCCTGAAATATATGGGAATAATGGGACCGACGAGGACCCAGGGTCGGGGTATGCAACAACGGGTGGGTGTGCGAGGTAGCGGAGGAACATGATTGGCTAGACCTTATACCGAGCCTCACACCAATGGAAGTGTGGACGAGAACTTAAGCTCGGTTGGCACCAAGGTTAAGATCTCTTATGGGTAAAGCAACACACCTCTGCAGAGTGTAAAGAACCGTGACCTGTCACTCCCTGTTCCGGGATATGGAACCACGAACGCGGCCGGAAAGGAGCTCCATGAAGTTCTAGTAAACCGGTGAAGGCTGACGGACATAGTTCTTCTGAATAAAAGCAACCTTTTGAAGAAATGGTTATGAAAACTTGCATTGGTATTAGACTTTCTGGTCTAATGCCGTAGCTAGTGCATTAAACACCTCTTTCCTATAATGAACTTGTTGAGTACGCTCGTACTCATCCCACTCTTAAATCCCCTGCTTAGATATGGAGGCATCGAAGAAGAATCTACAGTACAACTCGAAGGCCGAGGAGTCAACAACTACTTCACGAGACAGGATCTTGTCAGAAGAGTCAGATACCTCATCCAACAAGAAGAAAACCTAGTTTAGCCATAGAAGGGAACTAGCTTCCTAAACCTAGCTCCTATTTAGCTAGAAGCTATTCATAGCCCCTATAGCTAGTCAAATACTCTACAAATAGAGTTCATGATAGGATTAGACTACGAGTCGTTCTTCTGGAGTTTATTTGCAGATTTACCTCATTGTAAAGTAGGAGGTTGTGTTGATCTTATGTAACAGAGTCAATGTTGTAATTCTATAGACATGCCTTGGACCCGCATATGTTTCTGTTGTACCACTCTGAGCGATATAATACTAGTGGAACGGTGTTTCATTGGTGTTATATCAGACTTGCATACTACACCATGCAGTGGTATGCCGGGTCACCACATTATTCCGGCTTATACTCGAGTTTAGATCAAACTAGATTATAAGCCAAAACAAATTTGAGATTCGGGCTTCTGGGAGAAGCTGGTGGGGAGAAGCTTGTCCCGGAAGCCGCCGGAGAAGCTAAAAAGAAGTGGCCCTTTGTCACTTGCAGAACCAAAGATGGCACACTTGACCTCCTCCTCCATGAAGTCACCGTCAAGCTCAGAAAGATCGCACTCCGGAACCAGAATGTACATTCGCCCAAATTAAATTGGTGGTTCTTGGAGTCATTTTTCATAACCTATGATAAATGGCTTTGTATGATTATCTTCTTATCTTCATGGTTTGTGACCCATCTGTTATTGTGTTTTAGTCTATGTATGATTTTTGTCTTCGATGAGTTGACACGAATGTGGGAAAATTTAGTGATGTCATCCCTCTCCTTTAGATTATAGGTGAAGCTTGTCTCTTCCTCGCACGCTCAGCCATAACCAAAGGGAAAGACTTCTTATCCTTCGGAGGCACGAGCGATCACCACCTCCAGATCTTATTTGTGACACGCGTCCCACGAAGACAGGCAGCTATGGATGGAGGCCCACCACTATGGCGTTATCGTTTCATGGGATTCTCATTGCTAGCGAACACCAGCACACCACCGTGCACCACACTGCGTCGCCGTCAGACTCTTTCCCGATGGGCCTGCCCCCGGCTAGCTCCTCCTTGATACGTCTCCGACGTATTGATAATTTCTTATGTTCCATGCCACATTATTGATGATATCTATATGTTTTATGCACACTTTATATCGTTTTTATGCGTTTTCCGGAACTAACCTATTGACGAGATGCCGAAGGGCCAGTTGTTGTTTTCTGCTGTTTTTGGTTTCAGAAATCCTAGTAAGGAAATATTCTCGGAATCGGACGAAATCAACGCCCAGCATCCTATTTTTCCACGAAGCTTCCAGAACACCCGAGAGTCGCCAGAGGGGAGCCCTGGTGGGCCCAGGAGGTAGGCCGGCGCGGCCCAGGCCCTGGCCGCGCCGCCCTATCATCTCACCGCCTCTCCGACCCTCTGACGCCGCCTCTTTGCCTATTTAAGCCCCCTCGACCTAAAACCTCGAGACGGAAAAGCCACGGTACGAGAAACCTTCCAGAGCCGCCGCCATCGCGAAGCCAAGATCTGGGGGACAGGAGTCTCTGTTCCGGCACGCCGCCGGGACGGCGAAGTGCCCCCGGAAGGCTTCTCCATCGACACCGCTTCCATCTCCACCGCCATCTTCATCAACGCTGCTGTCTCCCATGAGGAGGGAGTAGTTCTCCATCGAGGCTCGGGGCTGTACCGGTAGCTATGTGGTTAATCTCTCTCCTATGTACTTCAATACAATAATCTCATGAGCTGCCTTACATGATTGAGATTCATATGATGATGCTTGTAATCTAGATGTCATTATGCTAGTCAAGTGGATTTTACTTATGTGATCTCCGGAGACTCCTTGTCCCACGTGTGTAAAGGTGACAGTGTGTGCACCGTGTGGGTCTCTTAGGCTATATTTCACAGAATACTTATTCACTGTTATGAATGGCATAGTGAAGTGCTTATTTATATCTCTTTATGATTGCAATGTGTTTTGTATCACAATTTATCTGTGTGCTACTCTAGTGATGTTATTAAAGTAGTTTATTCCTCCTGCACGGTGTAATGGTGACAGTGTGTGCATCGTGTTAGTACTTGGCGTAGGCTATGATTGTGATCTCTTGTAGATTATGAAGTTAACTATTACTATGATGGTATTGATGTGATCTATTCCTCCTTTCGTAGCGTGAAGGTGACAGTGTGCATGCTATGTTAGTACTTGGTTTGGTTATGTTGATCTGTCATGCATGATGACCCACAAGTATAGGGGATCGCGGCAGTCTTCGAGGGTAGTATAACCCAAATTTATTGATTCGACACAAGGGGAGGTAAAGAATACTTATAAGCCTTAACAACTGAGTTGTCAATTCAGCTGCACCTGGAAAAGCACTAGCAACAGGGGTGATGTGAAAGTAGCAGTAATATGAGAGCAATAGTAATAGTAACACAGCAGCAGTAATAGCAATATGAGAGCGATGGCACCAGAAGATAGTTGATACTACTTCCAATGACATGTAGAACGAGTATATAATGATGAGAGATGGACCGGGGTTCCCAGCGATCTACACTAGTGGTAACTCTCCAATAAGTGACAAGTGTTGGGTGAACAAATTACAGTTGGGCAATTGATAGGAATCAAAGCATTAAGAAAGAACATCAGGCTTATTAATTATGTAGGCATGTTTTCCGTATATAGTTGTACGTGCTCGCAATGAGAAACTTGCACAACATCTTTTGTCCTACCAGCCGGTGGCAGCCGGGCCTCAAGGGAAACTACTGGATATTAAGGTACTCCTTTTAATAGAGTACCGGAGCAAAGCATTAACACACCGTGAAAACATGTGATCCTCACATCACTACCATCCCCTCCGGTTGTCCCGATTTCTGTCACTTCGGGGCCATTGGTTCCGGACAGTGACATGTGCATACAACTTGTAGATACAATCTAAGCAATAAGTATAGAGCTCAAATCTAAGATCATGCCACTCGGGCCCTAGTGACAAGCATTAAGCATAACAAGATTGCAGCAACAATAACTTCACAAACTTTATAGATAGACTAATCATAATGTATCATCCATCGGATCCCAACAAACACAACACCGATTACATCAGATGAATCTCAATCATGTAAGGCAGCTCATGAGACCATTGTATTGAAGTACATGGGGGAGAGTATACCGACATAGCTACTGCTAGAACCCGTAGTCCATGGGGGAACTACTCACGGAGCATGATGAAGGCGGTGGCGTTGATGGAGATGGCTTCCGGGGGCACTTCCCCGTTCCGGCAGGGTGCCGGAACAGAGTTCTGTCCCCCGAATTGGAGTTTCGCGATGGCGGCGGCGCCTGGAGTCTTTTCGGAGTTTCATCAATTGGTGCGGTGTTTTTAGGTCGAAAGGGATTTTTATAGGCGAAGAGGCGGCGCAGGGGGCACTGGGGCGCCACACCCTAGGCCGGTGCGGCTGTGGTCTGGCCCGCGCCGCCATGTGGTGTGGTGGCCCCCTGGCCCCTCTCCGACTCTTCTTCGGTGTTCTGGAGCCTTCCGGGAAAAATAGGAGGTTTGGCGTTGATTTCGTCCAATTCCGAGAATATTGCCCGAACAGCCTTTCTGGAACCAAAAACAGCAGAAAACAGGAACTGGCACTGTGGCATCTCGTTAATAGGTTAGTTCCGGAAAATGCATGAAATCATCATAAAGTGCAAGCAAAACATGTAAGTATTGTCATAAAACAAGCATGGAATGACAGAAATTATGGATACGTCGGGGACGTATCAGCATCCCCAAGCTTAGTTCCTGCTCGTCCCGAGCAGGTAAACGATAAAAAGAATAATTTCTGTAGTGACATGCTACTTACATAACCTTGATCATACTATTACAAATCATATGAAATGAATGAAGTGACTCAAGGCAATGATCTATAGTTGCTAACAAGTAGATAACATATAGCAAAACTTTTCATGAATAGTACTTTCAAGACAAGCATCAAAAGATTGCACAAGAGTTAACTCATAAAGCAATAGATTCAAAGTAAAGGCATCGAAGCAACACAAAGGAAGATATAAGTTTCAGCGGTTGCTTTCAACTTTCAACATGCATATCTCATGGATAATTGTCAACACAAAGTAATATGATGAATGCAACTATGCAAGTATGTAAGAATCAATGCACAGCTAACACAAGTGTTTGCTTCTAAGATGGAAGGAAGTAGGTAAACTGACTCAACATAAAGTAAAAGAATGGCCCTTCGCAGAGGGAAGCATTGATTGCTATATTTGTGCTAGAGCTTTGGTTTTGAAAACATAAAGAGAGCATAAAAGTAAAGTTTTGAGAGGTGTTTGTTGTTGTCAACGAATGGTAATGGGTACACTAACTACCTCGCCAACCGGACTTCCAAGAGCGGCTCCCATGAATTATTTGCTTGTTTATGTGGCACTCCTTCCAACCTTTCTTTCACAAACCATGGCTAACCGAATCCTCGGGTGCCTGCCAACAATCTCATACCATGAAGGAGTGCCTTTTTATTTTAGTTTTATTATGATGATGACACTCCCCCCAACCTTTGCTTACACAAGCCATGGCTAACCGAATCCTTCGGGTGCCGTCCAACAATCACATACCATGGAGGAGTGTCTATTTTTTTGTTAATTAATTTGGGACTGGGAATCCCATTGCCAGCTCTTTTTGCAAAATTATTGGATAAGCGGATGTGCCACTAGTCCATATGAGAGTCCGTCAAAAGTAAATGACAAGGTTGAAAGCTAAACACCACATACTTCCTCATGAGCTATAAAACATTAACACAAATCAGAGGTGATAAATTTTGAATTGTTTAAAGGTAGCACTCAAGCAATTTACTTTGGAATGGCAGGAAATACCACATAGTAGGTAGGTATGGTGGACACAAATGGCATAGTGGTTGGCTCAAGGATTTTGGATGCATGAGAAGTATTCCCTCTCAATACAAGGCTTAGGCTAGCAAGGTTGTTTGAAGGAAACACAAGTATAAACCGGTACAGCAAAACTCACATAAGAACATATTGCAAGCATAATAATACTCTACACTGTCTTCCTTGTTGCTCAAACACTTTACCAGAAAATATCTAGACCTTAAGAGGGATCAATTATGCAAACCAATTTCAACAAGCTCTACAGTAGTTCTCCACTAATAGGTTTAAACTACATGAAAAAAAAACTTAATCATAATTGAGAGCTCAAAACAATTGCCAAGTATCAAATTATCCAAGACATATGAGGCATTTTCTTTTCCCAACCAAATAACCATATGTATTGTAGCTTCCAACTTTTATCATTGAACATTAAAAGTGAAACGAAGAACACATGTGTTCATATGAAAAAGCGGAGCGTGTCTCTCTCCCAAACAAGGATTGCTAGGATCCAAATTTATTCAAACATAAACAAAACGAAAAATAAACACACAGACGCTCCAAGTAAAGCACATATGATGTGACTGAATAAAAATATAGTTTCAGGGGAGGAACCTGATAAGTTGATGAAGAAGGGGATGCCTTGGGCATCCCCAAGCTTAGACGCTTGAGTCTTCTTGAAATATGCAGGGATGAACCACGGGGGCATCCCCAAGCTTAGACTTTTCACTCTTCTTGATCATATATCATCCTCCTCTCTTGACCCTTGAAAACTTCCTTCACAACAAACTTCTCATAAACTTCATTAGAGGGGTTAGTACTCAAAAAATTTGAATCCACCTTGGTCCTGTAGTGGCACATTGCAAGAACTCAATAAAACATTAGCTACAGCTCTCTACGTCTAGAAAACCTCGCTTAAAGTTCACAAGAGACAATGCAAAAAACAGAGACAGAATCTGCCAAAACAGAACAGCCAGTAAAGACGAATTTTAATAAAATACTTCCGTTGCTCAAATCAGAAAACTCAAAACTAATGAAAGTTGCGTACATATCTGAGGAACACGCACGTAAATTGGCATAATTTTCTGAGTTTCCTACAGAGAATTAGACCAAGATTCATGACAGATAGAAATCTGTTTCTGCGCAGAAATCCAAATCTAGTATCAACCTTCGATTAGAGGCTTCACTTGGCACAACAAAACACAAAACTAAGATAAGGAGAGGTTGCTACAGTATTAAACAACTTCCAAGACACAAATATAAAATAAAGTACTGTAGCAAAATAACACATGGGTTATCTCCCAAGAAGTTGCTTTCTTTATAGCCATTAAGATGGGCTCAGCAGTTTTAATGATGCACTCGCAAGAAATAGTATTGGAGGCAAAAGAGAGCATCAAAAAGCAAATTCAAAACAAATTTAAGTCTAACATGCTTCCTATGCAAAGGAATCTTGTACATAAACAAGTTCATGAAGAGCAAAGTAACAAGCATAAGAAGAAAAAACAAGAGTAACTTCAAAATTTTAAGCACATAGAGAGGTGTTTTAGTACCATGCAAATTTCTACAACCATATTTTCCTCTCTCATAATAATTTTCAGTAGCTCCATGAATAAACTCAACAATATAACCATCACACGCAGCATGCTTCTCATGATTTCCAAACACATAATTTTTATCAAGTTCAAGAATAGTGGAATAAAAACTTTCAAACTTACTTTTATTAATAATATAACAAGGTAGTTGATAAATCTCAAGAGATATGGGACTCATAGAATAAGTCAAGGACTCTCCAATCCCATTTTCATTAGTAGTACAATTAATAGTATCAAGTAACATAGGACCATCATCTAGAGCTTTATCATAAACATTTGCTAAGCAAAATTCTTTAGTACCATGCATTTCGACATAAGGCACAAACAAAGCATTATCATAAGATTTATCAAAGTAGCATGGATTATCATAAATAATAGTAGCATAATTATTCTCACAAGTTTTACTCATAGGGAATATTTCAAGAGAATCCACAGGAACATAACATTCAACCTCTTTCGGTAAGCATGGAGGACAATCAAATAGTGTAAGAGATAAAGAGTTACTCTCATTAGAAGGTTGGCATGGGTAGCTAATCCATTCTTCCTCCTTTTGTTCGTCGCTCTCCTCTTCTTTTTCATCCAATGAGCTTTCAGGTTCATCAATTTCCTCCTCTTTTTCATCCAATGAGCTTTCAGGTTCATCAATTTCTTCTTCCACCGGTTCCTGCAAATTGTGAGTGCATTCTTGTGCATTAATGTGTCTCTCTTTATAATCAAGGATATAAGGATTCCTACTGTAGCATTCTATGCAAGAATTAAGGATAGTAGAGACATAATCTTTAAGGTCCTTACAAATAGCACAAGTTTCATAATTCTCAACCATGAAGGATTCTATCTCGGAGGCTCCCATAAATAAGACAAATTGTTCTACCTCTTCGAACCCATAATGAATATAGCAATTCCGATTATAGCTTTTAATAAAATATTCCTCACTAAAGCCACATTGAAATTTAAGATGTTTAGTATCCTGTTGAGAGCAACAGTTTATATCATGGCGTCTAAGCAAGATTCTAGCAATTGTATTTAATTTCTCTATCATAGCACTCATTATTTTACCAGTTCTTGATTCTCTATAATTATTATAACATTCTATGAGCTCCAAGTAGGTTGTAGGTTCTCCCATAACAACAGTTTTTAATTTTTTGGTTTTTCAAATTTTTATGGATTTTTGGGTATATGAGACAAATAAAACAAGACAAAAATAAACTAAGCAAAAGTAAACTACGCAAAATAATACTAGACAGAAATAAACTAGGCACAAGTAAACTAGGAAAAAGTAAACTAAGCAAAACAAAATAAAATAAAACAGAGAGAGAGGTAGAGTGTACTCCCCAGGTGAACTTATGAGTAGAGCTATGCCTCCCCGGCAACGGCGCCAGAAAACAGTCTTGATGACCCACAAGTATAGGGGATCGCGGCAGTCTTCGAGGGTAGTATAACCCAAATTTATTGATTCGACACAAGGGGAGGTAAAGAATACTTATAAGCCTTAACAACTGAGTTGTCAATTCAGCTGCACCTGGAAAAGCACTAGCAACAGGGGTGATGTGAAAGTAGCAGTAATATGAGAGCAATAAGTAACACAGAATACGTGCGATAATAGCAATATGAGAGCGATGGCACCAGAAGATAGTTGATACTACTTCCAATGACATGTAGAACGAGTATATAATGATGAGAGATGGACCGGGGTTCCCAGCGATCTACACTAGTGGTAACTCTCCAATAAATGACAAGTGTTGGGTGAACAAATTACAGTTGGGCAATTGATAGGAATCAAAGCATTAAGAAAGAACATCAGGCTTATTAATTATGTAGGCATGTTTTCCGTATATAGTCGTACGTGCTCGCAATGAGAAACTTGCACAACATCTTTTGTCCTACCAGCCGGTGGCAGCCGGGCCTCAAGGGAAACTACTGGATATTAAGGTACTCCTTTTAATAGAGTACCGGAGCAAAGCATTAACACACCGTGAAAACATGTGATCCTCACATCACTACCATCCCCTCCGGTTGTCCCGATTTCTGTCACTTCGGGGCCATTGGTTCCGGACAGTGACATGTGCATACAACTTGTAGATACAATCTAAGCAATAAGTATAGAGCTCAAATCTAAGATCATGCCACTCGGGCCCTAGTGACAAGCATTAAGCATAACAAGATTGCAGCAACAATAACTTCACAAACTTTATAGATAGACTAATCATAATGTATCATCCATCGGATCCCAACAAACACAACACCGATTACATCAGATGAATCTCAATCATGTAAGGCAGCTCATGAGACCATTGTATTGAAGTACATGGGGGAGAGTATACCGACATAGCTACTGCTAGAACCCTTAGTCCATGGGGGAACTACTCACAGAGCATGATGAAGGCGGTGGCGTTGATGGAGATGGCTTCCGGGGGCACTTCCCCGTTCCGGCAGGGTGCCGGAACAGAGTTCTGTCCCCCGAATTGGAGTTTCGCGATGGCGGCGGCGCCCCTGGAGTCTTTCTGGAGTTTCGTCAATTGGTGCGGTGTTTTTAGGTCGAAAGGGATTTTATAGGCGAAGAGGCGGCGCAGGGGGCACTGGGGCGCCACACCCTAGGCCGGCGCGGCCAGGGTCTGGCCCGCGCCGCCATGTGGTGTGGTGGCCCCCTGGCCCCTCTCCGACTCTTCTTCGGTGTTCTGGAGCCTTCCGGGAAAAATAGGAGGTTTGGCGTTGATTTCGTCCAATTCCGAGAATATTGCCCGAACAGCCTTTCTGGAACCAAAAACAGCAGAAAACAGGAACTGGCACTGTGGCATCTCGTTAATAGGTTAGTTCCGGAAAATGCATGAAATCATCATAAAGTGCAAGCAAAACATGTAAGTATTGTCATAAAACAAGCATGGAATGACAGAAATTATGGATACGTCGGGGATGTATCAATGCACTCTAAGGTTATTTAAACATGAACATCGAATATTGTGGAGCTTGTTAACTCCGGCATTGAGGGTTCGTGTAATCCTACACAGTTAGTGGTGTTCATCATCCAACAAGAGGGTGTAGAGTCTAGCATCTATCTATTTATTCTGTTATGTGATCAATGTTGAGAGTATCCACTAGTGAAAGTATAATCCCTAGGCCTTGTTCCTAAATACTGCTATCGCTGCTTGTTTACTGTTTTACTGTATCTGTACTGCCTGCCATATTACCACCATCAATCACACGCCAGTCCTGGGCAAAGCACTTTTCTGGTGCCGTTGCTACTGCTCATACTTATTCATACCACCTGTATTTCACTATCTCTTCGCCGAACTAGTGCACCTATTAGGTGTGTTGGGGACACAAGAGACTTCTTGCTTTGTGGTTGCAGGGTTGCATGAGAGGGATATCTTTGACCTCTTCCTCCCTGAGATCGATAAACCTTGGGTGATCCACTTAAGAGAAACTTGCTGCTGTTCTACAAACCTCTGCTCTTGGAGGCCCAACACTGTCTACAAGAATAGAAGCTCCCGTAGACATCACTCCTCCGGCGCCTCCGCGCCATGGTCTGCCTTTTGCCGACGGCCACCGCCCCCGAACTTCCTCCTCAACCGGCCACATGTCCTATTGACGTGAGCCATGTGTTCTCCGAGAGCTAGAGCCGCCCCCGTCTCGCCAGGGCGCCCCGCCGTGCAGCCACCGCCGGTATCGCTGAGGTGCCATGCAGCGTAGCCGTGACAAGCATAATCGTCGGTTCTCTCCCCAACGCCAGGTCCTGCGAGCCGCCATGGTCGGGTCCTGCTCGTCGCCGCCTGTTTTTTCCGTGCCGCCATGGCCGCTTCCGTGACCTCCGCAAGGTCCGCCATCGGAACAGCGTCGGTCGCTGCCTAGCGGTGCTGCCCCCAGCTCGGTTATGCTAATCCATTACTCTTCCACCCTCAGACAAACTGAGCTACATAGGCGTAGGATGCGAGGAGTAGCGGTGCTCCGACGAGTCAAAGTCGGAAGATGCTGAAAGCGCTGGTCCATGGTGCTACCAACAATGGCCAGTGATGAACCACAAGTATAGGGGATCGCAACAGTCTTCGTGGGAAGTAAAACCCAATTTATTGATTCGACACAAGGGGAGCCAAAGAATATTTGTAAGCCTTAACAGCGGAGTTGTCAATTCCGCTGCACCTGGAAACAGACTTGCTCGCAAGAGTTTATCAGTAGTAACAGTTTTATAGCAGTAGCAGTAGTGAAATATCACCAGCAGTGTAACAAAGACAGCGGTAATGATTATAGTAAACAGCAGGATTAAAATACTGTAGGCACAGGGATGGATGAACGGGCGTTGCATGGATGAGAGAAACTCATGTAACAATCAAAGTAGGGCATTTGCAGATAGTGATAAAACAGTATCCAAGTACTAAACAATCCATAGGCATGTGTTCCATATTTAGTCGTACGTGCTCGCAATGAGAAACTTGCACAACATCTTTTGTCCTACCAGCCGGTGGCAGCCGGGCCTCTAGGGAATCTACTGGAAATTAAGGTACTCATTTTAATAGAGCACCGGAGCAAAGCATTAACACTTCGTGAACACATGTGATCCTCACATCACCGCCTTCCCCTCCGGTTGTCCCAATTTCTGTCACTTTGGGGCCTCGGGTTCCGGACAACGACATGTGTATACAACTTGCAGGTAAGATCATAAAACAATGAATATCATCATGAAACAATAACATGTTCAGATCTGAGATCATGGCACTCGGGCCCTAGTGACAAGCATTAAGCATAACAAGTTGCAACAATATCATCAAAGTACCAATTACGGACACTAGGCACTATGCCCTAACAATCTTATGCTATTACATGACCAATCTCATCCAATCCCTACCATCCCCTTCAGCCTACAGCCGGGGAATTACTCACACATGGATGGGGGAAACATGGCTGGTCGATGGAGAGGCGTCGGTGGTGATGATGGCGATGATCTCCTCTAATTCCCCGTCCCGGCGGAGTGCCAGAACGGAGTTTCTGGTCCCGAGACGGAGTTTCGCGATGGTGGCGGCGTTCTGGATGGCTTCTGGTGATTTCGACTTCCCGTCTCGCGTTTTTAGATCGAAACCCTTAAATAGTCCAGAGGGGGGCGTCAGAGGCTGGCCGAGGCGGCCTCACCATAGGGCGGCGCCCCCCCCAGGCCGCGCCGGCCTATGGTGTGGAGGCCCTGGGCCTCCCCCAGGCCTGCCCTTCTGGCTCCGTGAATCTTCTGGGAAAATAGGCCCTTTGACATTAATTCCGGGGATTTTCCTGAAAGTTGAATTTCTGCACAAAAACGAGACACCGGAGCAATTCTGCTAAAAAGAGCGTTAGTCTGTGTTAGTTGTATCCAAAATACACAAATTAGAGGCAAAACAATAGCAAAAGTGCTCGGGAAAGTAGATACATTTTGGACGTATCAACTCCCCCCAAGCTTAGCTTATTGCTTGTCCTCAAGCAATTCAGTTAACAACTGAGTGCGATAAAAGAACTTTCACGAACATATTTGTTCATATGATGTAAATATTCTCATGATATGGACAAGTACTAAGGCAATTCATAATAAGATACATGCAAATAAAATCATCTAATAGCTATGTCAATCATGGAAAAGCTACCTGATACGCGTACAGCACGCGTCCGTTGGGAACCCCAAGAGGAAGGTGTGATGCGTACAGCGGCAAGTTTTCCCTCAGTAAGAAACCAAGGTTTATCGAACCAGTAGGAGCCAAGAAGCACGTTGAAGGTTGATGGCGGCAAGATGTAGTGCGGCGCAACACCAGGGATTCCGGCGCCAACGTGGAACCTGCACAACACAACCAAAGTACTTTGCCCCAACGAAATAGTGAGGTTGTCAATCTCACCGGCTTGCTGTAACAAAGGATTAGATGTATAGTGTGGATGATGATTGTTTGCAGAAAACAGTAGAACAAGTATTGCAGTAGATTGTATTCGATTAAAAGAATGGACCGGGGTCCACAGTTCACTAGTGGTGTCTCTCCCATAAGATAAATAGCATGTTGGGTGAACAAATTACAGTTGGGCAATTGACAAATAGAGAGGGCATGACAATGCACATACATGATATGATGAGTATAGTGAGATTTAATTGGGCATTACGACAAAGTACATAGACCGCTATCCAGCATGCATCTATGCCTAAAAAGTCCACCTTCAGGTTATCATCCGAACCCCTTCCAGTATTAAGTTGCAAACAACAGACAATTGCATTAAGTATGGTGCGTAATGTAATCAATAACTACATCCTCGGACATAGCATCAATGTTTTATCCCTAGTGGCAACAGCACATCCACAACCTTAGAACTTTCTGTCACTGTCCCAGATTTAATGGAGGCATGAACCCACTATCGAGCATAAATACTCCCTCTTGGAGTTAAGAGTAAAAACTTGGCCAGAGCCTCTACTAATAACGGAGAGCATGCAAGATCATAAACAACACATAGGTAATAGATTGATAATCAACATAACATAGTATTCTCTATCCATCGGATCCCAACAAACACAACATATAGCATTACAGATAGATGATCTTGATCATGTTAGGCAGCTCACAAGACCCGACAATGAAGCACAATTAGGAGAAGACGACCATCTAGCTACTGCTATGGACCCATAGTCCAGGGGTGAACTACTCACTCATCACTCCGGAGGCGACCATGGCGGTGAAGAGTCCTCCGGGAGATGATTCCCCTCTCCGGTAGGGTGCCGGAGGCGATCTCCTGAATCCCCCGAGATGGGATTGGCGGCGGCGGCGTCTCTGGAAGGTTTTCCGTATCGTGGCTCTCGGTACTGGGGGTTTCTCGACGAAGACTATATGTAGGCGGAAGGGCAGGTCAGGAGGCATCACGGGGGCCCCACACGCTAGGGCCGCGCGGGCCCCCCTGGGCCGCGCCGCCCTAGTGTGGCGGCGCCCCGTGGCCCTACTTCGTCTCTCCTTCGGTCTTCTGGAAGCTTCGTGGCAAAATAGGCCCCTGGGCGTTGATTTCGTCCAATTCCGAGAATATTTCCTTACTAGGATTTCTGAAACCAAAAACAGCAGAAAAACAAAGAATCGGCTCTTCGGCATCTCGTTAATAGGTTAGTGCCGGAAAATGCATAAATATGACATAAAGTATGCATAAAACATGTAGATATCATCAATAATGTGGCATGGAACATAAGAAATTATCGATACGTCGGAGACGTATCAGCATCCCCAAGCTTAGTTTCTGCTCGTCCCGAGCAGGTAAACGATAACAAAGATAATTTCTGGAGTGACATGCCATCATAACCTTGATCATACTATTGTAAGCATATGTAATGAATGCAGCGATCAAAACAATGGTAATGACATGAGTAAACAAATGAATCATATAGCAAAGACTTTTCATGAATAGTACTTCAAGACAAGCATCAATAAGTCTTGCATAAGAGTTAACTCACAAAGCAATAATTCAAAGTAAAGGTATTGAAGCAACACAAAGGAAGATTAAGTTTCAGCGGTTGCTTTCAACTTGTAACATGTATATCTCATGGATAGTTGCCAATGCAAAGTAATATAACAAGTGCAATATGCAAGTATGTAGGAATCAATGCACAGTTCACACAAGTGTTTGCTTCTTGAGATGGAGAGAGATAGGTGAACTGACTCAACATAAAAGTAAAAGAAAGGGCCCTTCGCAGAGGGAAGCATTGATTGCTATATTTGTGCTAGAGCTTTGGTTTTGAAAACAAGAAACAATTTTGTCAACGGTAGTAATAAAGCATATGTGTTATGTAAATTATATCCTACAAGTTGCAAGCCTCATGCATAGTATACTAATAGTGCCCGCACCTTGTCCTAATTAGCTCGGATTACCTGGATTATCATCGCAATACATATGTTTTAACCAAGTGTCACAAAGGGGTACCTCTATGCCGCCTGTACAAAGGTCTAATGAGAAAGCTCGCATCGGATTTCTCGCTATTGATTATTCTCAACTTAGACATCCATACCGGGACAACATACACAACAGATAATGGACTCCTCTTTTATGCATAAGCATTCAACAATTATTAATTTTCTCATATGAGATTGAGGATATTTGTCCAAAACTGAAACTTCCACCATGGATCATGGCTTTAGTTAGCGGCCCAATGTTCTTCTCTAACATTATGCATGCTCTAACCATTCTAGTGGTAAATCTCCCTTACTTCAGACAAGACGGACATGCATAGCAACTCACATGATATTCAACAAAGAGTAGTTGATGGCGTCCCCAGGAACATGGTTATCGCTCAACAAGCAACTTAATAAGAGATAAAGTGCATAAGTACATATTCAATACCACAATAGTTTTTAGGCTATTTGTCCCATGAGCTATGTATTGCAAAGATAAAGAATGGAAATTTTAAAGGTAGCACTCAAGCAATTTACTTTGGAATGGCGGAGAAATACCATGTAGTAGGTAGGTATGGTGGACACAAATGGCATAGTAGTTGGCTCAAGGATTTTGGATGCATGAGAAGTATTCCCTCTCGATACAAGGTTTAGGCTAGCAAGGTTATTTGAAACAAACACAAGGATGAACCGGTGCAGCAAAACTCACATAAAAGACATATTGTAAACATTATAAGACTCTACACCGTCTTCCTTGTTGTTCAAACTCAATACTAGAAATTATCTAGACCTTAGAGAGACCAATTATGCAAACAAAATTTTAGCAAGCTCTATGTATTTCTTCATTAATGGGTGCAAAGTATATGATGCAAGAGCTTAAACATGAGCACAACAATTGCCAAGTATCACATTATCCAAGACATTTTAGCAATTACTACATGTAACATTTTCCGTTTCCAACCATATAACAATTTAACGAAGAAGATTCAACCTTCGCCATGAATATTATGAGTAAAGCCTAAGGACATATTTGTCCATATGCAACAGCGGAGCGTGCCTCTCTCCCACACAATGAATGCTAGGATCCATTTTATTCAAACAAAAACAAAAAACACAAAACAAACCGACGCTCCAAGCAAAGTGCATAAGATGTGATGGAATAAAAATATAGTTTCACTAGAGGAACCTGATAATGTTGTTGATGAAGAAGGGGATGCCTTGGGAATCCCCAAGTTTAGACGCTTGAGTCTTCTTGAAATATGCAGGGGTGAACCACCGGGGCATCCCCAAGCTTAGAGCTTTCACTCCCCTTGATCATATTGTATCATCTCCCTCTCTTGATCCTTGAAAACTTCCTCCACACCAAACTCAAAACAACTCATTAGAGGGTTAGTGCACAATTAAAATTTACATGTTCAGAGGTGACACAATCATTCTTAACACTTCTGGACATTGCACAAAGCTACTGAAAGTTAATGGAATCGAAAAATCCATCAAGCATAGCAAAATAGGCAATGCGAAATAAAAGGCAGAATCTGTCAAAACAGAACAGTTCGTAAAGACGAATTTCTAAGAGGCACCAGACTTGCTCAAATGAAAATGCTCAAATTTAATGAAAGTTGCGTACATATCTGGGGATCACTCACGTAAATTGGCATAATTTTCTGAGTTACCTACAGAGAATTAGGCCCAGATTCGTGACAGCAAAGAAATCTGTTTCTGCGCAGTAATCCAAATCTAGTATGAACCTTACTATCAACGACTTTACTTGGCACAACAATGCACAAAACTAAGATAAGGAGAGGTTGCTACAGTAGTAACAACTTCCAAGACTCAAATATAAAATAAAAGTACTGTAGTAAAAACATGGGTTGTCTCCCATAAGCGCTTTTCTTTAACGACTTTCAGCTAGGCGCAGAAAGTGTATATCAAGTATTATCAAGAGACGAAGTGTCAACATCATAACTTGTTCTAATAATAGAATCAAAAGGTAACTTCATTCTCTTTCTAGGGAAGTGTTCCATACCTTTCTTGAGAGGAAATTGATATTTAATATTACCTTCCTTCATATCAATGATAGCACCAACAGTTCGAAGAAAAGGTCTTCCCAATATAATGGGACAAGATGCATTGCATTCAATATCCAACACAACAAAATCAACAGGGACAAAGTTATTGTTAACGGTAATGTGAACATTATCAACTCTCCCCAAAGGTTTCTTTGTAGAATTATCAGCAAGATTAACATCCAAATAACAATTTTTCAATGGTGGCAAGTCAAGCATATTATAGATTTTCTTAGGCATAACGGAAATACTTGCACCAAGATCACATAAAGCATTACAATCAAAGTCATTGACCTTTATCTTAATGATGGGCTCCCAACCATCCTCTATCTTCCTAGGAATAGAAGTTTCGCGTTCTAGTTTCTCTTCTCTAGCTTTTGTGAGAGCATTTGTAATATGTTTCGTGAAGGCTAAATTTATAGCACTAGCATTAGGACTCTTAGCAAGTTTTTGTAAGAAATTTATAACTTCAGAGATATGGCAATCATCAAAATCCAAACCATTATGATCTAAAGCAATGGGATCATTATCCCCAATGTTGGAAAAAAATTCAGCAGTTTTATCACAGGCAGTTTCAGCAGTTTTAGCAGTTTCAGGCAGTTTTTCGCGCTTTGCATTAGAAGTGGAAACATTGCCAACACCAATTCTTTTAACATTATTAGTAGGAGGTGCAGCAACATGTGGAGCATTAGCATTGCTAGTGGTGGTAATAGTCCAAACTTTAGCTATATTATCTTCTTTAGCATTTTCTTCTTTCTCCCACCTAGCACGCAATTCGGCCATCAATCTTATATTTTCATTAATTCTAACTTGGATGGCATTTGCTGTAGTAACAATTTTATTATTGTGATTTTCATTAGGCATAACTTTCAATTTCAAAAGATCAACATCAGCAGCAAGACTATCGACTTTAGAAGCAAGTATATCGATTCTCCCAAGCTTTTCTTCAACAGATTTGTTAAAAGCAGTTTGTGTACTAATAAATTCTTTAAGCATAGCCTAAAGTCCAGGGGGTGTGTTCCTATTATTGTTGTAAGAATTCCCATAAGAATTACCATAGCCGTTGCCATTATTATAAGGATATGGCCTATAGTTGTTACTAGAATTGTTCCGGTAAGCATTGTTGTGGAAATTATTATTTTTAATGAAGTTTACATCAACATGTTCTTCTTGAGCAACCAATGAAGCTAACGGAACATTATTAGGATCAACATTAGTCCTATCATTCACAAGCATAGACATAATAGCATCAATCTTATCACTCAAGGAAGGGGTTTCTTCGACAGAATTTACCTTCTTACCTTGTGGAGCTCTTTCCGTGTGCTATTCAGAGTAATTAATCATCATATTATCAAGAAGCTTTGTTGCTTCGCCAAGAGTGATGGACATAAAGGTACCTCCAGCAGCTGAATCCAATAGGTTCCGCGAAGAAAAATTCAGTCCTGCATAAAAGGTTTGGATGATCATCCAAGTAGTCAGTCCATGGGTTGGGCAATTTTTAACCAAAGATTTCATTCTTTCCCAAGCTTGTGCAACATGCTCATTATCCAATTGTTTAAAATTCATTATGCTACTCCTCAAAGATATAATTTTAGCAGGGGGATAATATCTACCAATAAAAGCATCCTTGCATTTAGTCCATGAATCAATACTATTCTCAGGCAGAGATAGCAACCAATCTTTAGCTCTTCCTCTTAATGAGAAAGGAAACAATTTTAATTTTATAATGTCACCATCTACATCCTTATACTTTTGGATTTCACACAATTCAACAAAATTATTGAGATGGGCAGCAGCATCATCAGAACTAACACCAGAAAATTGCTCTCTCATAACAAGATTCAGTAAAGCAGGTTTAATTTCAAAGAATTCTGCTGTAGTAGCAGGTGGAGCAATAGGTGTGCATAAGAAATCATTATTATTTGTGGTTGTGAAGTCATAAAACTTAGTATTTTCAGGAGTACCCATTTTAGCAACAGTAAATAAAGCAAACTAGATAAAGTAAATGCAAGTAACTAATTTTTTTTGTGTTTTTAATATGGAGATTGCAAACAAGACTGTAAATAAAGTAAAGCTAGCAACTAATTTTTTTGTGTTTTGATTTAGTGCAGCAAACAAAGTAGTAAATAAAATAAAGCAAGACAAAAACAAAGTAAAGAGATTGGGATGTGGAGACTCCCCTTGCAGCGTGTCTTGATCTCCCCGGCAACGGCGCAAGAAAAAGAGCTTGATACGCGTACAACACGCGTCCGTTGGGAACCCCAAGAGAAAGGTGTGATGCGTACAGCGGCAAGTTTTCCCTCAGTAAGAAACCAAGGTTTATCGAACCAGTAGGAGCCAAGAAGCACGTTGAAGGTTGATGGCGGCGAGATGTAGTGCGGCGCAACACCAGGGATTCCGGCGCCAACGTGGAACCTGCACAACACAACCAAAGTACTTTGCCCCAACGAAACAGTGAGGTTGTCAATCTCACCGGCTTGCTGTAACAAAGGATTAGATGTATAGTGTGGATGATGATTGTTTGCAGAAAATAGTAGAACAAGTATTGCAGTAGATTGTATTCGATTAAAAGAATGGACCGGGGTCCACAGTTCACTAGTGGTGTCTCTCCCATAAGATAAATAGCATGTTGGGTGAACAAATTACAGTTGGGCAATTGACAAATAGAGAGGGCATGACAATGCACATACATGATATGATGAGTATAGTGAGATTTAATTGGGCATTACGACAAAGTACATAGACCGCTATCCAGCATGCATCTATGCCTAAAAAGTCCACCTTCAGGTTATCATCCGAACCCCTTCCAGTATTAAGTTGCAAACAACAGACAATTGCATTAAGTATGGTGCGTAATGTAATCAATAACTATATCCTCGGACATAGCATCAATGTTTTATCCCTAGTGGCAACAGCACATCCACAACCTTAGAACTTTCTCACCGTCCTGCATTTAATGGAGGCATGAACCCACTATCGAGCATAAATACTCCCTCTTGGAGTTAAGAGTAAAAAACTTGGCCAGACCCTCTACTAATAACGGAGAGCATGCAAGATCATGAACAACACATAGGTAATAGATTGATAATCAACATAACATAGTATTCTCTATCCATCGGATCCCAACAAACAGAACATATAGCATTACAGATAGATGATCTTGATCATGTTAGGCAGCTCACAAGACCCGACAATGAAGCACAATTAGGAGAAGACGACCATCTAGCTACTGCTATGGACCCATAGTCCAGGGGTGAACTACTCACTCATCACTCCGGAGGCGACCATGGCGGTGAAGAGTCCTCCGGGAGATGATCCCCCTCTCCGGCAGGGTGCCGGAGGCGATCTCCTGAATCCCCCGAGATGGGATTGGCGGCGGCGGCGTCTCTGGAAGGTTTTCCGTATCATGGCTCTCGGTACTGGGGGTTTCGCGACGAAGACTATATGTAGGCGGAAGGGCAGGTCAGGAGGCGTCACGGGGGCCCCACACGCTAGGGCCGCGCGGCCCCCCTGGGCCGCGCCGCCCTAGTGTGGCGGCGCCCCGTGGCCCCACTTCGTCTCTCCTTCGGTCTTCTGGAAGCTTCGTGGCAAAATAGGCCCCTGGGCGTTGATTTCGTCCAATTCCGAGAATATTTCCTTACTAGGATTTCTGAAACCAAAAACAGCAAAACAAAGAATCGGCTCTTTGGCATCTCGTTAATAGGTTAGTGCCGGAAAATGCATAAATATGACATAAAGTATGCATAAAAGATGTAGATATCATCAATAATGTGGCATGGAACATAAGAAATTATCGATACGTCGGAGACGTATCAGTACCAACAAATTAATAATAAGCATCATGAAATGTCTATCAGCAGGATTGCAATGTTCATAAAAGGATATGATAAAGTGGTATCTCGCTTGCCCGTATTTGTACAGGAAAACATAAATGCTTGGGCACCTTTGAAGTTCATGGAAAGACTAGAAGTAGAGATTGTCAAAGATAAAAGCATCAAAGTTATACCACAGTCAATCACATTTTGGGACAAGCATATTATACTAAGAATGACAGTTGTGCTCTCAAGAAAGTGCTCAAAGAAAGGATGATGACTCAACATAAAAGTAAAAGATTGACCCTTCGCAGAGGGAAGCAGGGATTAACATGCGCTAGAGCTTTTCATTTGTAAAACAGGAGTAAAATTATTTTGAGAGGTGCTTGTTGTTGTCAACGAATGGTAATGGGTACTCCAACTACCTCGTCAACCAGACTTTCAAGAGCGGCTCCCATGAAGGACGTTATTTCTACCAGCAAGGTAGATCATCCCTCTTCTCTTTTGTTTACACACATACTTTAGTTTTATTATGGTTGACACTCCCCCCAACCTTTGCTTACACAAGCCATGGCTAACCGAATCCTCGGGTGCCTTCCAACAATCTCATACCATGGAGGAGTGTCTATTTGCAAAATTAAGTTGCTTACTGATGAATCGGGGCAAAACGTGTGAAGAGAATTAAGTTTGATTAATTGGGGCTGGGAACCCCGTTGCCAGCTCTTATTATGAAAGTCTGTTGAAAGTAAATGACAAGGTTGAAAGATAAACACCACATACTTCCTCATGAGCTATAAAACATCGACACAAATTGAGAAGCATTTTGAAGGTTTAAAGGTAGCGCATGAGAATTTACTTGGAATGGTTTGAAATGCCATGCATAGGTATTTATGGTGGACACTTTGGAATAACTTGGTTTTCAGGGGTTTGGAAGCACGAGCAGCCTTCCCGCTCAGTACAAGTGAAGGCTAGCAATAGACTGGGGAGCGACAATCAAGAGAGCAGTAACCGTCATAATCATGCTTGCAGCAAAATAAATTAACGGAGGCATAAAAGTGATACACGAACTCTGAGGCAAAGTAAATCATCGACGCTTAATTGACTTTTGTTCAGTCATATGCATGCGTGAGCATGTGCCAATTCGATTCAAGTGAATTATTCAGAGGAGGATACCACAATGTCATACCTATTTATGAATAAAACAATGCAAGCAAACATCTATGACATGCTACTCATATTAATAAACTGGAGCTAAACATGAGAGATCATGAACTACTAGAATTTCTTAAATAACATATACCTCACGTGAACCAACTAAGCATTCTCACATGGATGAGTATATGTACAAAAATGAAAACAAATAGAGTTCATACCAGCCTCTCACCACAGTCGAATTGTCGTAGATCGTCATTATTGCCTTTCACTTTTGTAGCTTGAATAATATGGAATGAAAACCACGCTCCAGCCACCGAAGACCATTGAACTCCATAATGAGCTTTACAAAATCAAAGAAGAACAGCAAATATTTTTGGTGTTTTCGAATTGGAAACAAGAACAAAAGGAAACAAGTAAACAAAGCAAAATCTTTTCGGATTTTCTTATAGCAAACCAACGATAGCAAATAAAGCAAAATAAAAGCAAGAAACCAAAATATGCAAATGGTGAAGAGAAACAACAGAAATATTTTTGGTCTTTTTATGTTTTAGGAAAGAAACAAAGCAAAAACAAGAAAATGAAAACTAGAAGAGTCACATAAACACAAAGCAGCAGAAATTCGTCAAACTTGACAGCAGTACAGTAATCGATTTTTAAGAAATTCTTCCGCTGCTCAGCTCGAAAAGTTTTCAACTAATGAAAGTTATATAACAACCCGGGGAACATGCACAAAAATTTTCTTCGCAAAATAACGTTCTGGCTGTTTTTGATATTTTTTTTGGTATCAGTCCAGAATCTGTTTTCAGGCAGCACTTACCCAAATATCATCTCCCTCTTATTAGAAAACCACTTTAAGAAACTAAACAAGTATGTACAAGTATCCAACAACTATAATATGCAAAGAATGAGTGATGCCAGTATACCTCCCCCCAAGCTTAGGCTTTTGGCCTAAGTGGAGTTCAATCCCATGGTGCCCATGAAGTGACACCTCCGTAGTACGACGAAGATGGATCCTGTTCCGGGTATGTGCTGGAAGACGCACCAGGATACGTGACGGTGTAGTCATGGGAGGGCTCGGCGTCCTCGGAAGCCATGTATCTTCAACTGCTCATCTACCTCCTCCTTAGAGCGATATCAAACAATTCGGGCTGCGGCAAAGGGATTTCCATCTCATCCCCGTCAGTAAACAACATTCTATAGACAATATTATCTAAACTAGAGTCAGTTGTAACAAATTGATGACTCTTCATAGCAGCAATATCAAGCCTTATAGGAGTTAATTTCACATCAGTAGGGTCAAGAGGAAGATCTAGATATGCTAGAATGCGTGAGGCAACAATTCCTCCAAAAATAGGCCCCTTGTTAGACAAACGGCGAGCAACAAGAGCACCAAGATGATAAGGTGTCTCTCCAGTAAGTGCAGCAACTAAGAAAGCAAGATGATAACTAGAAATATTGCTAGTGTTCTCCCTACCAAGAATGCTAGTAGCAAGATAGTAAGCGAAATATCTAATGGTAGGGAGTTGAATGTTTCTTATCTTGCCGCGCTGAATGGTGCGGCTATCATCATTGGTGATATCTCGATAGAGCTCCAGCAAAGCCTTGGGATCATTCTCGATCTTCTTCGTTGTACCTACAGGGGCAATATCCAATGCAGTACAAAAATCCTTCAACTTCATAGTAATAGGATTACCATAAATCCTGAATGCAACCGACGGTTGATAGTGCTTGTTGTTGAATTGAAAGCTCTCAACAAAGATTTTAGTTAGCATGTAGTATTGATCCCTCTCATCTTCCATATAGGTGGTTAAGCCCACATTACCGACGAGGACCAAGAAATCATCCAGCAACCCTGCATTACTCAAAAAGTTATAGCATGGAAATGATGAAGCGTTAGGGACTCCATTGTCCTCTTCGGCTTCGAAGCTCGGTGCGATGACGTCCTCATTATAGGATCGCCTGAATCGAGTGGCGGTCCTTGAGGGCCTCCCTGTGCTTGTCGTCTCTCTTTCAAACACTTCTCCAAAGTTATAGTTATCCATCTCCCTTTTCTGAAAGTTTTCAACAAACATTATAAAATTTGATTTGGTGACATATAATCGAGGGAAACTAGTATAGGAACTTGGTAGAGTACTAAACATGCATCAAAACTAGTTTTTACAACTTAGAACAAGCATGCAAGCTCACTAAACATGTTACCTACAGCAGCAAAATATTCAAGATATACTCAACCAAACAAAATTCTACTTGGATAATCGGAGGAGTCACATACCGGAGAGCAAATGTGCCAAATTTCAGACAGAAATCTGGGCTGAGCAAAGAGATCGAGAAATCTTGAGCTCTTGAGCAGAAACGCGAGTGAGATAAAGTTGGTACAAGTTTTTTTGGGAGAGAGAGTGGAATGGGAGGAAGAGATGAAGTAATGGGGCAAGGAAGGGCCCACACCACAGGGTGGCGTGCCCCCTCCTTGGCCGCGCCGGCTAGTGGGGTGCCACCCTGGGGTGCCCCACTGGTCATCCCCATTTGCTCCCAGATGCCTCTTCGAAAAATAAGACCAACGGTATAATTTTTGTAAATTTTTGAAAAATTTGAAAATTTCACATTTCTGGGTGTTAACTTTATTATTACTGGGCAGAAAAAGATTTTGAAATCTCTAAACAACTAAAGAACTTTGCAAAACAAGTAGTGCTACAGCAAATAGAACAAGTGGAGGAAAGAAAGAGATGTTGTTTAGTTCCTCTATGCATATAAAATGTATTTGTTAACAAGGTTGATCAAGTCTTGCCACCAAATAAATTTTACATAGCATAAGAAGAAATAAACGTCAAATCAATCATGTTACCTTGAATTGTATTGATATGGATCCAATCATAATATTTTGATATCCTTCTTTAGGCTCATATATAGGACAATCAATAACTCCCACTTTGATAGTTCTCACATTAGAAATTGTATTAACTCCACATACTTTATCAATCCTCTTGGGAAAATAAACGGTATGCTCCTTATCATCAACATTGAAAGTAACTTTTCCTTTATTGCAATCAATAACAGCCCCTGCGGTGTTAAGAAAAGGTCTCCCAAGAATAATAGACATATTATCATATTCAGGCATTTCCAACACAACAAAATCAGTTAATATCAAGCAGTTATTAGTAACTTGAACAGGAACATCCTCACATATACCAACAGGAATAGTAGTAGATTTATCAGCCATTTGCAAAGATATATCTGTCGGTATCAACTTATCTAAATAAAGTCTCTTGTAAAGAGAAAAAGGCATAACACTAACACCTGCTCCCAAATCACATAGAGCAGTTCTAACATAATTATTCTTGATGGAACAAGGAATAGTCGGTATACCTGGGTCTCCCAGCTTCTTTCGAACTTTGCCATTAAAAGAGTAATTAGCAAGCATAGTGGAAATCTCCTCATTAGGAATTTTCCTTTTGTTAGAGACAATATCTTTCATATACTTTGAATAAGGAGGCAATTTAATAGCATCAGTCAAAGGGATTTGCAAGAACAAAGGTTTCATCCAATCACAAAATTTATTATAGTGTTCTTCTTCCTTTGATTTTAGTTTCTTAGCAGGAAAAGGCATTTGCTTTTGAACCCAAGGTTCTCTTTCATTACCATGTTTCTTAGCAATAAAATCTTCTTTAGTATACTTTTTATTTTTAGCATGCTTTTCAGGTTCATCTTCAACCTCTTCTTTATCAGAAGCATCATTCTTATCATTATCTTTATCATGTTCATTACCACTTTCAGTTTCAGCATCAGAAATAGAAATACTATTAGGATCATTAACAGGCTCAGAGGTTCTACAACATTTTTATGTTTCTTTTTATTTTTCTTAGAAGGAGCACTAGGTTCAATTTGTTGAGAATCTTGTTCAACTCTTTTGGGATGCCCCTCAGGATATAGAGGATCCTGAGTAGAAACACCGCCTCTAGTTGTTACTTCGTAAGCATGTTTTTCTTTAGAACTATTTTTTAACAAGTCATTTTGCACTTTAGTGAGTTGATCAATTTGAGTTTGAATCATATAAAAATGTTTAACAAGCATCTTAACATCATTGGAGGTTTTCTCCACAATATCATGCAAATTACTAATAGCTTGAGAATTTTCCATTAAATGATTCTCTACTCTCATATTAAAATTTTCTTGCTTAACAATATAATTATCAAACTCATCTAAGCATTGAGCAGGAGGTTTTGAATACGGAATATCTTTCCTAGTAAAGCGTTGAAGAGAGTTTACCTCAATCATGGATGAAGGGGGAATTATCTTGCATAAATCTTCTATGGGAGGTAAATTCTTCACATTTTCAGATTTAATACCTTTCTCCTTAAGAGATTTCTTGGCTTCCCTCATATCTTCATCATTTAATTTAATCAAACCCCTCTTCTTCAATATCGGCGTCGGGGCTAGTTCAGATGTAGTCCAATCATCATGATTCCGGCCTATTTTAGCCAATAATTCTTCAGCTTCGTCTGGAGTTCTTTTCCTGAAAACACAACTAGCACAACTATCCAGGTATGCCCTAGACTCAATGGTTAGTCCACTATAAAATATATCAAGTAAATCATGCTTTTCCAGATCATGTCCAGGTCGAGCTCTGATAAGAGAGCAAAATCTTGCCCAAGCTTCAGGCAATTTCTCTCCATCTTCCTGGTCAAAACTATAAATTTTCTGCAAAGCAATATGTTGAGCACTAGCAGGAAAGTATTTCTGAAAGAAAACATCAAGCAAACCACTTGGACTATCAATAGAACCAGGAGGCAAACTATTATACCAAGTTTTAGCATCATCCTTTAATGAGAAAGGAAATTTTTTAGCAACAAAATAAGTACGCATCTTGATATCATCAGAAAACAAGCTACTCAAAGTAGAAAGTTCGTTCACGTGTTCTACAACACTTTTTTCAGTACCACAAAAGGGTGTTTTCTCAACAATAGCTATATGAGATAAATCAAGAGAAAAATCATAATCCTTATCCTTAATGTTTATAGGAGATGTGGCAAATTTAGGATCAGGAGACAGCTTATATCTAACAGTATGTTGTGCAAGAAACTTTTTAATTTTTCTTGCATCAGTAGTAGCATTGCATTTATCAATAAAATCATCATCAAGTTCCACATAATCTTCATCAGGATCATCACTAGAGTATTCAACAGACTCAAGTGAATTAACAGGTGTAGCAGTATTTTCATTACAAGTTTCAGTATTTTCAATTTGTCTAGACCTAGCAATTGTAGCATCTAGAAAAGATCCCAATGAACCAATATCATCAAACACAGCAGAAACATCATCAATATTATAAGAATTTTCAGATTCAGCAGAAGTACCAACAAGTGCAGCTTGTGGTGGTGAAACAAGTTGACTTATCACAAATGGTGAATCAAGAGCAGCACAGGTACTCAGAGTTGTACCTTTTCTTGTAGTGGATGGTAATATGGCAACTTTAGGATCGCGAGATTTACCCATGATGGAGAATTTGCAGCGAACAATATCAATCCAAGTGAACTTCCAAATAAAGCTATGTTCCCCGGCAACGGCACCAGAAAATAGTCTTGATGACCCACAAGTATAGGGGATTGCAACAGTCTTCGCGGGAAGTAAAACCCAATTTATTGATTCGACACAAGGGGAGCCAAAGAATATTTGTAAGCCTTAACAGCGGAGTTATCAATTCAGCTGCACCTGGAAACAGACTTGCTCGCAAGAGTTTATCAGTAGTAACAGTTTTATAGCAGTAGCAGTAGTGAAATATCAGCAGCAGTGTAACAAAGACAACAGTAATGATTATAGTAAACAACAGGATTAAAATAATATAGGCACAGGGATGGATGAACGGGCGTTGCATGGATGAGAGAAACTCATGTAACAATCAAAGTAGGGCATTTGCAGATAGTGATAAAACAGTATCCAATTACTAAACAATCCATAGGCATGTGTTCCATATTTAGTCGTACGTGCTCGCAATGAGAAACTTGCACAACATCTTTTGTCCTACCAGCCGGTGGCAGCCGGGCCTCTAGGGAATCTACTGGAAATTAAGGTACTCCTTTTAATAGAGTACCGGAGCAAAGCATTAACACTCCGTGAACACATGTGATCCTCACATCACCGCCTTCCCCTCCAGTTGTCCCAATTTCTGTCACTTTGGGGCCTCGGTTTCCGAACAGCAACATGTCTATACAACTTGCAGGTAAGATCATAAAACAATGAATATCATCATGAAACAATAACATGTTCAGATCTGAGATCATGGCACTCGGGCCCTAGTGACAAGCATTAAGCATAACAAGTTGCAACAATATCATCAAAGTACCAATTACGGACACTAGGCACTATGCCCTAACAATCTTATGCTATTACATGACCAATCTCATCCAATTCCTGCCATCCCCTTCAGCCTACAGCGGGGGAATTACTCACACATGGATGGGGGAAACATGGCTGATCAATGGAGAGGCGTCGGTGGTGATGACGGCGATGATCTCCTACAATTCCCCGTCCCGGTGGAGTGCCAGAACGGAGTTTCTGGTTCCGAGACGGAGTTTCGCGATGGTGGCGACGTTCTGGATGGCTTCTGGCAATTTCGACTTCCCGTCTCGCGTTTTTAGATCGAAACCCTTAAATAGTCCAGAGGGGGCGTCAGAGGCTAGCCGAGGCGGCCTCACCATAGGGCGGCGCCCCCCCAGGCCGCGCCGGCCTATGGTGTTGTGGTGACCCTGCATACAACTGCATGTTGTAGTATGCCAGTCGTTGATATAACATTCACGAAGTACCATTCCGCAAATATTACACCCCTTAGAGTAGTACAACAGAACATAGCAGGTCCATAACTCATTCATTTAATATTACAAACATCATACACATATCGTCTCGGAGCTCCTCTTGGGTCCTAAGAGGAATAATCCTGGGTTCGAGGCGAACCCAACTTAGCTTACAATATAGATGTCTCATTAAGTTGTACATTTATTCTCTCGAGCAGCTAGTATTAAAAGTTCGGGCTGCTCGACTACTACTACTACTAGATGATTCTAGGCTTGATCTCCTCCGGAAGCCTCCCCGGTTCCGTAGACTATAAGGTAGTCTACGCCTTCAACACCTCCCGAGAGGTCTGGTTCTTCATAGCCGATGATCTCGGCTCCTTCAGGGTTGTCGTAGTCCTCCTCCAGACGATTCAGACAATCTAAGCAAGGGATTTAAGAGTGGGATGAGTACGAGCGTACTCAACAAGTTCATTATAGATAAGAGGTGTTTAATGCACTAGCTACGATATTAGACCAGAAAGTCTAATACCAATGCAGGTTTTGATAAACATTTCTTCAAGAGATTGCTTTTATTTCAAAGAGCTATGTCCGTCAGCCTTCACCGGTTCACTAGAACTTCATGGAGCTCCTTTCCGGCCGTGTTCGCTGTTCCATATCCCGGAACAGGGAGTGACAGGTCACGGTTCTTTACACTCTGCAGAGGTGTGTTGCTTTACCCATAAGAGATCTTAACCTTGGTGCCAACCGGGCAGCTTTCGCGTCCACACTTCCTTCGGTGTGAGGCCCGGTATAAGGTCTAGCCAATCATGTTCCTCCGCTACCTCGAACACCCACCCTTTGTTGCATGCCCCGACCCTGGGTCCTCGCCGGTCCCATTATTCCCATATATTTCAGGGTGGACCCCGACCACGACGACAGTCTGGGATCGAACCAAACTCCTACGCCGGTAGCTGCAACCCATCATAGACCGCAATACCGTGGGGACTTAGGACTCCCCAGCCTCACCATCTTGCTCCTTCAGGCGACAAGTGTACTACGGACAATGCCGTGGGGACTTAGGACTCCCCAGCCTCACCAGCTTGCCCCCTTGGATTACAAGTGTACTATGGTAAAGCGCGTCCGTTGATGAACGAGAGGTGGAAACACTTTTGACTACTCCGTCCCACTCCGGATCTTATGGTTAACACGGGTATTACGGCACAAGAATCACTGGCGACATTTGTTGTTTAATCCTAGATGGATATAAACCCTTGCAATGGAACCTCCACCATATCAACACAATCCATGGTTCCATTGCCCACCACATAGTCATATTCATAGTTATGAAAGTAGTGGTTTTGGTTTTTATGCAATAGTGATAACCATAATACTTTGCAAGTAATTTGATAGAAATACTCAAATGATATGAGCAAGTGATGAACTTGCCTGAACACTGCAAAGTTTTGCAGTTGGATGGTGTGGACTGACCCTTGTCCTCTGTTTCTGAAAAATAGCATCATTGTCAGATATGGGCAATGGTTAAAGAAGCAATTATGCATGCTTTCCATTTTTAGGGTTTGTTCCCCCCTTTCCGATGTCTTATCATTTTATGTGAGAGGTTAATACTAAGAATAATTTGGAGATACTTAATTTAGGGTAAATACAATCCTTGAAATGTTGTCAAGGTGTTTTTAAAGTCCAAATGCAATAATGGACTTATTTTTATTATGAAAATATTAGGTGTGATTTAAATGATTATTTAAATCATCAAATTGAGACTTATTCTTAATTTTCTTCAAAAATTCTCTTTGATATTTTATTTAGATAGAGAATTTTATGCTGATCAGTTTACATATTTTTAATTATTTTTTTAGAGCTTTTAAACATTTTTTACTTAATTTCAAAGTTTCTGGTTTTAATGGATTTATGAAATGTCACAATTGTCCCTGGGCCCACCTGTCAGTGGAGCCCAGCGGGTTGGGTTAGACCAGCTCGGGTCCAACCGACCCGAGCGGTCACCCACTCACTCCCCACCTCACGCCGCCTCGACGTAACCCTAATCCCCTTTCTCTCTGGCGACCTGCGTCGCCCTCGCCGTCGCCGGCCGATTCCGGCGGTCTCCGGCCGCCATGGCCCTCGCCATGGGGCGCAATCAAATCGCCATGTGACGGCGATCCTTTCCATCCGCGTCGATCTGGAGCAGACGCTGCTCCCGCTCGTCCTCGATCCTCTTCGCCATGGCTAGGGTTACGGGATCCGCGTGATCCCACGGCTCCCAAAGCTCCTGGTGTGATGACGCCGCCGTGGCTGCGCTGCCATGGTGTGGGTGGTGATGTGGCGCCGCCATGGCTTGGCTTGGCTTGGCGCCGCCGTGCCCTGGCGTGTGTCGCCGTGGCCGCCATGGTTGTGTCTGCCTGCTCGACCCCGGGTACGTTCGCCACCTTTCCCTCTCTCTCTCTTGTGCCTGTTCTTCTTCCTCCTCCCTTAGCTCTAGTCACAGCTTCTCCTCCTCGTGGAGAGGCCAGCCGTGCTCATGCTCTGCTGCTGTGCCTTGCTTGCCTGTTCATGAGTTGCTGCTGTATCTGATGGTCTTGGCCATAGCTGCCAGGACCATGCCAAGCTTATGTTACTGATGTGTGCAGCCCTGCCATGCCTCTGTGCAAGGATTTCTAGTTTTAGTGCTGGCTATGATTGCATTCCTTGTCTAGCTCTATCTATGTGCCTCTGTTCTTGTTAATAAGCTTGCCAGATATCAAGTGTATTCATGTATGCTGCTCTGGCTTGAGTTCTGTGTGTATTACTTGCAATTTTGCAAGTGCCAGAGCAATGGTGTGCTGTTCCTGGTGCTCAAATTCATGAGCATGCTCAATTGAGCATTGCTGTTGGCTTAACTGTATGGTTCAGTGATTAGTGATAAGTGCTTTATTTGTTTAGCAAGATCCAGTGGTTCATCAAGCCTTTGATGTGCTTCTGGATACAATCATATGATTATTACTTCAGTATCTGTTTATTCAGTTAAGGCTTGGGTGTAATTCTTCAGTAGCTGGCTCATTTCTGGTGCTATGCTTGCCTATAGCCATCTGTATCAAGTGTTAGCAAGCTCTGGTGAGCATATGATCAACAGTTGCTTGATGATTAATTATTATGCTTCTGTCTGTGCCTATCTGGTGCTCATTCTGGTGTCTGTGTGACACATGCACTTGTGCTAGTGTAGGCTTTGCCTGATCCAGTGCCTGCTGTTGCTTGCAGTGATCCACTGGATCATTTGCAAGTGTCTGTTTCATGATTTAGTTATTGATATCATTTATCTGTGTTGCCTTAGTTGATTAAGTGGATAAATGATGTGAACTGCTGAGCAGTAATGATCATTTCAATGAATTTGATAGAGCTAGATGGATGCCAACCCTTGGTTGGGTACCCTAGCCCCCTTTGAACCCATCTGGGTGATGATATTTGTGCAAGGCTTAACTGTTTGGATTGGTTGTGTGGTTGAGGTGACCCTAGCAGTAATCATATACTGCTTTTGGGTAGCTCCCCTCTTGTTGGCTTATTGTGGCTCACTGGATGCTTTCTGGTTGATCCTTTTGTTGGATTGCCAGTAGCTTTTGATGTTGAAATCAAATAGACAAGGATTTGTCTAATGTCTGATGGCCTTAGCTAGCTGTAGGTGCTAAGTAATTCTGGCTAACTATGTAGGATCATTACCTTGCTGGATATCTTTGGTTATGCCATTGTTTTGGCATAATCAATGTTCCCAGGTGACTTCCTATTGGTTTCTCTCTGTCTTTACTTGCACCAATTGGCTGTTAGCCATATGATGACTCACACATAGGATTTCTACCCTCTTTTGCTTCTGTGACATATGCACATGCTTAATTATGAGCAAAACCATGGTTTGCTCATGCTTTTCTGGTATACCTCACTCTAGCTCCAAGATTTGTGGTTGGTGTAGAGGATTAGCTGCTGTGTTGATCTTTTGGTTGATGTGCTTGCCCTGCTCCTCCTGGTGAGCTTGTGAAGCTTGATTTGATTCTATGGTGTTATGGAGCAGGTTGAACAGTGAAGCTGTTCTTCCTGTTCTAGCTGTTCTTGACTGTTCTTGGTTCCTGGTGACTTACCAGTGTAATCCTATCAATGGCAAGGCTAGGGTTTACTGTGGAGGCTTTATATGATCTCCTATTCCTTCTCTGGTCGACAACAAGGCCTGGCAGCCTGTTGGTGACTCACCAGCTGTGTGTGTGTGGTGTGCTGCATGCACACTACTGTGTGAGCAGCCTAGCTGTGTGTGTGTTGATACTGTGCACTTGGACTTGGTTCTGGTTGTGAGATGGATCAGCTCGGCTGAACCTTGTTCATATCCTTTCCATCTCATTTTATTTGCTAACTTGCCAAGTGGCTTTGCCACTTGGCTTAATCCTTGTTTGATCTTTGTGTGTGTGTGCAGGGACAATATGCTGATCAAGATGAAGATCAAGATCATCTGGATCAAGCTTTTCAAGAAGATTATTTTGTGTAGTTTAGGACATTTCATTAACTTGTAATTTTCCTTTTTCTTTTTCTATTTCTATTTCTTCAATTCTTGTATTGTGTTGTAAATTCATATTTCAATTCTGGATATTGTAATTGACATTGTATTTTGTGTGAATATCAATAAAGCTCAAGTTTCTCTCTAATGAGCTTTGTCTAAGTGTTTTATTATTCAAATTCTTGATTAATGATAATTGTTTAATAAATCATCTCAAGTTTGAATTATGTGATAACCATTTGATGTTTGAATTTGAAATTCAAATTCAAATTTGGTTTGAATTCATTCAAACAACTTAACTTGTAATTCAATCATGCAACTTAAGATTTCAATGCAATATCACTTCTCTCTTCTCAAAACCCTAATTTAGATAAGTAGAAACAAGTTCATCGCACTCTCGAAATCCTAACCCTGTAAGGTGTCGAGAGAGAAACCTGTCCCCCTTCGATGCAGTTTTGTTTTAAAAACGCGAAATTTCCCCGTAAATTACAATACAATGCAAATCCCTTTCTAAAATCTACCCCTCGATCGTCTCTAAACCTGGGACATTACTGCCTTTCCCCCTTAAAGAAAACTTCGTCCCGAAGTTGTGGTGGTAATACCTGAAGAGTTCGGGGTATGTTTTCCTCAGGTCTTCTTCTTTTTCCCAGGTGGCTTCCCTCTCGGGATGATGCTTCCATTGTATCTTGCAATATTTTATAGCTCGATTCCTGAGTTGTTTCCAGTTCTCCTCGAGAATCTTTGCTGGCTTCTCGATGTAGGTCAAATCTGGTTGTAACTCGAGCTCTTCATGTGATACTGGTTCATCTGGGGTCTTTAAACACTTTCTGAGTTGTGACACATGGAATACGTTGTGAACCTGAGATAACCTTCCCGGTAGTTCCAATTCAAAGGCTAACCCTCGGTTTTTACTCAGAATCTTGAAAGGTCCGATGTATCGAGGGCTTAACTTTTCCTTTACTCCAAATCTCTGGAGTCCTTTCATCGGGCTTACCTTGAGATATACCATGTCTCCAACTTGTGGCTCCCATGTTCTTCTCTTCTGATCGGCATAACTCTTTTGCCGACTTTGAGCTATCTTCAACCTATCTCTGATAATGTCAATTATTTGTTGCTTTTCCTTGACATAATCAGGATTGAACTCTTTGCTTGCTCCGGTCTCATACCAACATATTGGTGATCTACACTTCCTTCCATACAGAGCTTCGAATGGTGCCATCTTGATGCTGCTTTGGTAGCTGTTATTGTATGAAAACTCTGCTAATGGTAAGTGCTCCTCCCATGATCCTCCGAAGTCTAGGGCACAAGCCCTAAGCATATCCTCTAGGATCTGATTAGTTCTCTCCGTTTGTCCACCTGTCTAAGGATGATAGGCGATACTATAGTCCAACCTGGATCCTAAAGCTTCGCGTAGTTGCTTCCAAAATGCTGACATGAACACGGATCCTCGATCTGACACGATCTTCTTGGGCACTCCATGTTTACTCACGATGTCTTTGATGTAGAGATCGATGAGTTTCTCTCCTTTATCTTGCTGATTTACCGCTAAGAAGTGTGCACTCTTCGTCAACCGGTCCACGATTACCCATATCATGTCCTTCTTTTTATTTGTCATGGGTAGTCCGGTGATGAAATCCATTCCTATTTCCTCCCATTTCCATTCTGGAATGGGCAAGGGTTGTAACTTTCCTGCCGGACTCTGGTGTTCAGCTTTCACCCTTTGGCAGGTATGGCATTCCGCCACATATTGTGCTATTTCTCTCTTCATGTTGTTCCACCAGAATAGCTCCTTTAGATCCATGTACATCTTTGTACTTCCCGGATGAATGGAATATGGTGTTTGATGGGCTTCCCGGAATATTACTTCCTTGATTTCAGCAATATCCGGAACACAAATCCTCTTCTGGAACCATAGTGATCCCGATTCTCCGCGATGAAATTCTGATGGTCTACCTTCATCTATCCTTCTCATCTCCTCTACGATGAATGGATTGTCCAACTGACCCATCATTATCTCATTCTTCAGGTTGACATTTAGCTCATCGGCTACTTGTAAAGCCGATAGTCCTTCATGAGCTTCTTTCTCCCAAAGTTGTATCTGGGCTTGACTTATTTCCTTCCTCAACTCCGGTGATATTCTTGTTCCACTCCTCCGGTGCTCTTCCTACTCAAGGCATCTGCTACAACATTGGCCTTTCCTGGAGTATAATTGATGGTCAAATCATAATCCTTGATTAGTTCAAGCCATCGTTTCTGCCTCATGTTGAGTTCCTTCTGAGTGAAGAAGTATTTGAGACTCTTATGATCTGTATAGAGCTCACACTTGGCTCCATAGAGAAAATGTCTCCATGTTTTAAGTGCAAATACGACTGCTGCTAATTCTAGATCATGTGTTGGATAGTTCACTTCATGAGGTCTGAGTTGCCTCGATCCATAAGATATTACCTTCCGATCTTGCATGAGTACGCAACCCAATCCATGCTTGGATGCGTCACAGTACATGGTGTAATCCTTGCCAACTTCAGGAACTACTAACACCGGTGCTGTGGTGAGTTTCTCTTTCAGAGTTTGAAAACTTTTCTCACACTCCTCTGACCACACGAATGGAGTGTTCTTTCTTAACAGCTTCGTCATTGGTCCTGCTATCTTGGAGAATCCTTCAATGAATCTCCGATAATATCCTGCCATTCCTAGGAATCCTCGGATTTCCTTGACAGTCTTGGGTGCTTCCCATTCTAGAACTGCTGCTACCTTGCTCGGGTTAACAGCGATTCCATCTTTGCTAATGACATGACCAAGAAATTCCACTTGATCTAGCCAAAATTCACACTTGCTGAATTTGGCATAGAGTTGATGTTCTCTTAGTGTTTGCAACACTAACCTCAGATGTTCAGCATGTTCGGCCTTGTCTTTGGAATAGACCAAGATATCATCAATGAATACGATGACAAACTTGTCTAGATATGGCATGAAAATCTTATTCATGAGATTCATGAAAATTGCTGGGGCATTGGTTAATCCAAAAGGCACTACAAGGTATTCATGATGTCCATACCTTGAAACAAAGGCAGTTTTCGGAACGTCTTCCTTCTTGATCTTTATCTGGTGATAACCGGATCTTAAATCAATTTTGGAAAAGACTCCCGCGCCTCTAACTTGATCGAATAGATCTTGTATTCTTGGAAGTGGATACTTGTTCTTGATTGTCACATTGTTCAAATTCCTGTAGTCTCCGCACATCCTTCTTCCTCCATCTCTTTTATCTACGAAGATCACAGGTGATCCCCATGGTGAAACACTTTCTTGTATGAATCCTTTATGTTCCAAGTCATCCAGTTGTTCCTTGAGTTCTTTCAACTCCTTAGGCCCCATCTTATATGGTGCTTTAGCAATCAGAGCTGTTCCTGGAGTTAGGTCGATAGTGAATTCTATCTCCCTATCTGGTGGCATTCCAGGTAATTCCTTAGGAAACACATCCTGGAATTCATTCACTACCGGTATATCCTCCAACTTCACCTCCTTCATGCTGTTCAGCTGTAGCTCGACTTCTATCTGGGTATGCTTGTCTCCTTGGTAGATCATTCTACTTCCATCGGGGCTTTTCAAAGACACTGTCTTGTTCACACAGTCGATCAATGCTTCGTTAGCTTCTAACCAGTTCATACCAAGAATGACATCAATGTCCTTCATCGGTAAAATGAACAGGTCTGCGTCAAACGCGCACTTATTGATCACGATGACTTGTTTTTGTTTGGTATGGGTTACTACTATCGTTCCCCCCGCGGAAAGTATAGTTATGGGTGTATCTAAGTTAGTACAACTAATCCCATGTTTGATGATGAATTGCTGAGAAACGAATGATGTAGTTGCACCAGTATCAAAAAGTACTTTGCCAGGATGAGTGAGTATCTGGAGCGTACCTATCACCGCCTGATCGGAGTTAACCACCTCCTCCAAGCTGGTGCAGTTCAACTTGCCGAAGGGTTTCTTGTTCTTCCAGTTCCCTCCGGTGTTTCCTCCTCGGCTTCCTCCTCCTCCAGACTGACCTCCTCCATTTTTCTTATTGGGGCAATCCTTCATCATGTGCCCCTCCTGGCGACACCCGAAGCAAATGATTCGGGATTTACGACAATCCTTCGAAGCATATCCTTTAATTCCACAAATACGGCAAACTATTTGATTTGCAGTCTGAAACGCTTGGTTCCTCCTGCTACTGTAATAGTTGCTGTTGTTGTTGTTGTTGTTGTTGTTGTTGTTGTTGTACCTTGGCTTGAAATTCAAGCTGGTATTGGGCTTGTTACTGGAAAACCTCTTAGGCTCAAACTTGGCCTTCTTCCTCTTCTCCTCCTGCAGTTGTTTGAAATCATCTTCCAGAGTGATGGCGGCATCCACCAACTCTTGGAATTCCGTCGCTCTCATCATTCGGAGCTGTACCTTGAACTGGGGACTTAACCCCCTCAAAAACCTCTTCTTTTTCTTGTCCTCGGTGTTGACTTCATCAACAGCATACCGGGACAGCTTTGAGAATTCCCTGACATAAGTCAGGATGGCCTTGTCCTTCTGCTCGAGACTTTCAAATTCTCGACGCTTCAATTCCACAATACTTTCAGGGACATTGGATTCCCTGAACTTCCTCGCGAACTCCTCCCAGGTGAATACTTTTCCAGCCGGATAAACGGCTACGATGTTGTCCCACCATGATGCGGCGGGTCCACACAACAGGTGTGTAGCATAACGGACCTTCTCCTGGTCGTTGCAACCAACAGTGTTGAGCTTTCTCTCAGTGTCCATCAGCCAATCTTCCGCGTCCATTGGCTCGGGCGCGTATGCGAAAGATATAGGCTTAGTGTTCTGGAAGTCGGCTAAGGTGACTCCCTGATTCTTGGGTCTCTCCACCCTGTTCTGCTGCAGCAGCTCCTGGAAGAATTTGTTATGCTGCTCCAACGTGATACGTTGCCTCTCCTCCACCATCTGCATGTACTGGACGAAATTCTGCTGCGTCATGGGTGGTGGTGGTGGTGGAAACTGATTCCTGGCTGCTTCATCAGCCTCTTCCTTTTGCTTTGCTTCGCGCTCCATGCGCTGTGCTTCGGTCTCCTCTCCTACCGGTCCCGACATAACCCCCTAGTTCTGCAACACAAGATGATACTCATAATTACTCCATGCGCAAGTTTTCTGAGCTCAACTTTGTGCACAGAACTAGTCACGCAATGGAAATCAAGAAGCAAATCCAAATCATACAAAACATATACCATGTATATACATACTTAAGTGGTCTTATTACAATAATCAAGTCGATGTGAGTATGCAAACTCACTTATTAAAGTATATGTACAAATTTCTACAAATATTACACACTACAATACACGTGGTACTTGTGTATTGTAGTCCCGCCTTCCTTGGTGGTCTCTAGTCGATCTTCACTCCCGGTACATCCCAGGCTTCCATCCGGTCGAACGTGTCGTCCTCCTGATAGAACCTGGAACATAAGGTCTCCCCGTAGGCTGGTAGTCAGAATCAAATGATGATCCTAGGGAGAAATCAGTGTTCACGAACTGGTCATTCAGTGCATCATAGTCCACCCATCGGGTGTACTCCCCTGTAGCTCCACCATAGGTGTTTCCAACATTTGTATCCGACTCAACCTGTATCGGATACTCTCCATCAACTTCCCCATTACCTGGATAACTCTGGTTCTGGGTCGTGGCGTCCTCATTCATTTCTCCGTCATAATATACTGAAGTACTATGAGTTCCAGTATCAGATCCCCAACGCCAACCCGTGGAGTTTTCTATAGGAGTCTCGGAACGCTGATTGTTTCCGGATTCCTCTCCGCCCTCATATCCCCCATAGGAACTACCAAGATAGTTTCCAGGTGTAACGGTTGTAGTTTCACGCTCAAGAGGGTCAATGCTAATGTAGTCACCAGCTGAGTAAACTGGTGTATGTACCACATTCTCCATAGGTTCTTTTCCCCTAGTCTCCGCCTTGGGTTCAGTAAAATCCTCTAGCATTGTATCAATTGCCCCCGTCAAATGATGGTTTAACTGAAAGAGCAATGATATTAAGTTGCGGCTATTATCCATGTATTTTGCAGCTGCTATTGGTTTGCGTTTTGCATATTTGAAGTGGTTAAGCATGGGATCCTCTTCCTCATGCATATGAGGAATGTGGGTGAATTCGGAACCCATAAGCTCTTTCGTCTTATGCTCCCGAATATCGGTGATGGCTCTCATAACGGCTATATGGTAGGCTGTGTTGATAGTTCTGGCTTCACCTGCTGGCATTACTACGCTCATTCCCAAAGATTCGGGAAGTCGCAGTCCTACCCTACACTTTGCCAATACAGTACCATCGTAGTACATGTATTTCTTTACTTGGATCTGGGGATCACACCCAAATTCAAGTAACATGGCACGTAGAATATCTGCAAGTCCTCCTTCATATTCACTCAGTGTGGAATCCATCACTTTCACGTTTCGTCCCGGACGTGAACTTGCCATTGTTGGCTGTAGAAATAGAAAGAATATAAGATTAGTAATAATGCATCATAATAGAGATAATAAAGAATTATCGCACTAAAAGATATGATTGTTGTATTCTCAATTGAATATACACCATATTTTTAGAGAATTCTTTACTAGTCCTATTTGACTCCTAATGTTTGGTCCCATTTACTAGGTTCCAACCTAAGGTCAAAGCTTTGGCTCTGATACCAACTGTGGTGACCCTGCATACCACTGCATGTTGTAGTATGCCAGTCGTTGATATAACATTCACGAAGTACCATTCCGCAAATATTACATCCCTCAGAGTAGTACAACAGAACATAGCAGGTCCATAACTCATTCATTTAATATTACAAACATCATACACATATCGTCTCGGAGCTCCTCTTGGGTCCTAAGAGGAATACTCCTGGGTTCGAGGCGAACCCAACTTAGCTTACAATATAGATGTCTCATTAAGTTGTACATTTATTCTCTCGAGCAGCTAGTATTAAAAGTTCGGGCTGCTCGACTACTACTACTACTAGATGATTCTAGGCTTGATCTCCTCCGGAAGCCTCCCCGGTTCCGTAGACTATAAGGTAGTCTACACCTTCAACACCTCCCGAGAGGTCTGGTTCTTCATAGCCGATGATCTCGGCTCCTTCAGGGTTGTCGTAGTCCTCGTCCAGACGATTCAGACAATCTAAGCAAGGGATTTAAGAGTGGGATGAGTACGAGCGTACTCAACAAGTTCATTATAGATAAGAGGTGTTTAATGCACTAGCTACGATATTAGACCAGAAAGTCTAATACCAATGCAGGTTTTGATAAACATTTCTTCAAGAGATTGCTTTTATTTCAAAGAGCTATGTTCGTCAGCCTTCACCGGTTCACTAGAACTTCATGGAGCTCCTTTCCGGCCGCGTTCGCAGTTCCATATCCCGGAACAGGGAGTGACAGGTCACGGTTCTTTACACTCTGCAGAGGTGTGTTGCTTTACCCATAAGAGATCTTAACCTTGGTGCCAACCGGGCAGCTTTCCCGTCCACACTTCCTTCGGTGTGAGGCCCGGTATAAGGTCTAGCCAATCATGTTCCTCCGCTACCTCGAACACCCACCCTTTGTTGCATGCCCCGACCCTGGGTCCTCGCCGGTCCCATTATTCCCATATATTTCAGGGTGGACCCCGACCACGACGACAGTCTGGGATCGAACCAAACTCCTACGCCGGTAGCTGCAACCCATCATAGACCGCAATACCGTGGGGACTTAGGACTCCCCAGCCTCACCATCTTGCTCCTTCGGGCGACAAGTGTACTACGGACAATGCCGTGGGGACTTAGGACTCCCCAGCCTCACCAGCTTGCCCCCTTGGATTACAAGTGTACTACGGTAAAGCGCGTCCGTTGATGAACGAGAGGTGGAAACACTTTTGACTACTCCGTCCCACTCCGGATCTTATGGTTAACACGGGTATTACGGCACAAGAATCACTGGCGACATTTGTTGTTTAATCCTAGATGGATATAAACCCTTGCAATGGAACCTCCACCATATCAATACAATCCATGGTTCCATTGCCCACCACATAGTCATATTCATAGTTATGAAAGTAGTGGTTTTGGTTTTTATGCAATAGTGGTAACCATAATACTTTGCAAGTAATTTGATAGAAATACTCAAATGATATGAGCAAGTGATGAACTTGCCTGAACACTGCAAAGTTTTGCAGTTGGATGGTGTGGACTGACCCTTGTCCTCTGTTTCTGAAAAATAGCATCATTGTCCGATAAGGGCAATGGTTAAAGAAGCAATTATGCATGCTTTCCATTTTTAGGGTTTGTTCCCCCCTTTCCGATGTCTTATCATTTTATGTGAGAGGTTAGTACTAAGAATAATTTGGAGATACTTAATTTAGGGTAAATACAATCCTTAAAATGTTGTCAAGGTGTTTTTAAAGTCCAAATGCAATAATGGACTTATTTTTATTATGAAAATATTAGGTGTGTTTAAATGATTATTTAAATCATCAAATTGAGACTTATTCTTAATTGTCTTCAAAAATTCTCTTTGATATTTTATTTAGATAGAGAATTTTATGCTGATCAGTTTACATATTTTAAATTATTTTTTTAGAGCTTTTAAACAATTTTTACTTAATTTCAAAGTTTCTGGTTTTAATGGATTTATGAAATGTCACAATTGCCCCTAGGCCCACCTGTCAGTGGAGCCCAGCGGGTTGGGTTAGACCAGCTCGGCTCCAACCGACCCGAGCGGTCGCCCACTCACTCCCCACCTCGCGCCGCCTCGACGTAACCCTAATCCCCTTTCTCTCTGGCGACCTGCGTCGCCCTCGCCGTCGCCGGCCGATTCCGGCGGTCTCCGGCCGCCATGGCCCTCGCCATGGGGCGCAATCGAACCGCCATGTGACGGCGATCCTTTCCATCCGCGTCGATCTGGAGCAGACGCTGCTCCCGCTCGTCCTCGATCCTCTTCGCCATGGCTAGGGTTACGGGATCCGCGTGATCCCGCGGCTCCCAGAGCTCCTGGCGTGATGACGCCGCCGTGGTTGCACTGCCATGGTGTGGGTGGTGCTGTGGCGCCGCCATGGCTTGGCTTGGCCTGGCGCCGCCGCGCCCTGGCGTGTGCCGCCGTGGCCGCCATGGTTGTGTCTGCCTGCTCGACCCCGGGTACGTTCGCCACCTTTCCCTCTCTTTCTTGTGCCTGTTCTTCTTCCTCCTCCCTTAGCTCTAGTCACAGCTTCTCCTCCTCGTGGAGAGGCCAGCCGTGCTCATGCTCTGCTGCTGTGCCTTGCTTGCCTGTTCATGAGTTGCTGCTGTATCTGATGGTCTTGGCCATAGCTGCCAGGACCATGCCAAGCTTATGTTACTGATGTGTGCAGCCCTGCCATGCCTCTGTGCAAGGATTTCTAATTTTAGTGCTGGCTATGATTGCATTCCTTGTCTAGCTCTATCTATGTGCCTCTGTTCTTGTTAATAAGCTTGCCAGATATCAAGTGTATTCATGTATGCTGCTCTGGCTTGAGTTCTGTGTGTATTACTTGCAATTTTGCAAGTGCCAGAGCAATGGTGTGCTGTTCCTGGTGCTCAAATTCATGAGCATGCTCAATTGAGCATTGCTGTTGGCTTAACTGTATGGTTCAGTGATTAGTGACAAGTGCTTTATTTGTTTAGCAAGATCCAGTGGTTCATCAAGCCTTTGATGTGCTTCTGGATACAATCATATGATTATTACTTCAGTATCTGTTTATTCAGTTAAGGCTTGGGTGTAATTCTTCAGTAGCTGGCTCATTTCTGGTACTATGCTTGCCTATAGCCATCTGTATCAAGTGTTAGCAAGCTCTGGTGAGCATATGATCAACAGTTGCTTGATGATTAATTATTATGCTTCTGTCTGTGCCTATCTGGTGCTCATTCAGTCGTCTGTGTGACACATGCACTTGTGCTAGTGTAGGCTTTGCCTGATCCAAGGTCATTGTTGCTTGCAGTGATCCACTGGATCATTTGCAAGTGTCTGTTTCATGATTTAATTATTGATATCATTTATCTGTGTTGCCTTAGTTGATTAAGTGGATAAATGATGTGAACTGCTGAGCAGTAATGATCATTTCAATGAATTTGATAGAGCTAGATGGATGCCAACCCTTGGTTGGGTACCCTAGCCCCCTTTGAACCCATCTGGGTGATGATATTTGTGCAAGGCTTAACTGTTTGGATTGGTTGTGTGGTTGAGGTGACCCTAGCAGTAATCATATACTGCTTTTGGGTAGCTCCCCTCTTGTTGGCTTATTGTGGCTCACTGGATGCTTTCTGGTTGATCCTTTTGTTGGATTGCCAGTAGCTTTTGATGTTGAAATCAAATAGACAAGGATTTGTCTAATGTCTGATGGCCTTAGCTAGCTGTAGGTGCTAAGTAATTCTGGCTAACTATGTAGGATCATTACCTTGCTGGATATCTTTGGTTATGCCATTGTTTTGGCATAATCAATGTTCCCAGGTGACTTCCTATTGGTTTCTCTCTGTCTTTACTTGCACCAATTGGCTGTTAGCCATATGATGACTCACACATAGGGTTTCTACCCTCTTTTGCTTCTGTGACATATGCACATGCTTAATTATGAGCAAAACCATGGTTTGCTCATGCTTTTCTGGTATACCTCACTCCAGCTCCAAGATTTGTGGTTGGTGTAGAGGATTAGCTGCTGTGTTGATCTTTTGGTTGATGTGCTTGCCCTGCTCCTCCTGGTGAGCTTGTGAAGCTTGATTTGATTCTATGGTGTTATGGAGCAGGTTGAACAGTGAAGCTGTTCTTCCTGTTCTAGCTGTTCTTGACTGTTCTTGGTTCCTGGTGACTTACCAGTGTAATCCTGCCGATGGCAAGGCTAGGGTTTACTGTGGAGGCTTTATATGATCTCCTATTCCTTCTCTGGTCGACAACAAGGCCCGGCAGCCTGTTGGTGACTCACCAGCTGTGTGTGTGTGGTGTGCTGCATGCACACTGCTGTGTGAGCAGCCTAGCTGTGTGTGTGTGCTGATACTGTGCACTTGGACTTGGTTCTGGTTGTGAGATGGATCAGCTCGGCTGAACCTTGTTCATATCCTTTCCATCTCATTTTATTTGCTAACTTGCCAAGTGGCTTTGCCACTTGGCTTAATCCTTGTTTGATCTTTGTGTGTGTGTGCAGGGACAATATGCTGATCAAGATGAAGATCAAGATCATCTGGATCAAGCTTTTCAAGAAGATTATTTTGTGTAGTTTAGGACATTTCATTAACTTGTAATTTTCCTTTTTCTTTTTCTATTTCTTCAAATCTTGTATTGTGTTGTAAATTCATATTTCAATTCTGGATATTGTAATTGACATTGTATTTTGTGTGAATATCAATAAAGCTCAAGTTTCTCTCTAATGAGCTTTGTCTAAGTGTTTTATTATTCAAATTCTTGATTAATGATAATTGTTTAATAAATCATCTCAAGTTTGAATTATGTGATAACCATTTGATGTTTGAATTTGAAATTCAAATTCAAATTTGGTTTGAATTCATTCAAACAACTTAACTTGTAATTCAATCATGCAAATTAAGATTTCAATGCAATATCACTTCTCTCTTCTCAAAACCCTAATTTAGATAAGTAGAAACAAGTTCATCGCACTCTCGAAACCCTAACCCTGTAAGGTGTCGAGAGAGAAACCTGTCCCCCTTCGATGCAGTTTTGTTTTAAAAACGCGAAATTTCCCCGTAAATTACAATGCAATGCACATCCCTTTCTAAAATCTACCCCTCGATCGTCTCTAAACCTGGGACATTACAGGTGTGGAGGCCCTGGGCCTCCCCCAGGCCTGCCCTTCTGGCTCCGTGAATCTTCTGGGAAAATAGGCCCTTTGACATTAATTCCGGGGATTTTCCTGAAAGTTGAATTTTTACATAAAAATGAGACACCAGAGCAATTCTGCTGAAAACAACGTTAGTCCGTGTTAGTTGTATCCAAAATACACAAATTAGAGGCAAAACAATAGCAAAAGTGTTCGGGAAAGTAGATACGTTTTGGATGTATCAGCCAGCAATGCTTAAAATGATGGACGATGATGCTATCGGACGTAGGCGGCGGTGTTGCCAGCCGAAACCATGACGCTTCAAGCAAAGAGCGATGATGCTACTTCCCGTGGTCGCTGGTGTTGCTAGCGAAGAAGCCGGTGCTGAAAGTGTTGGGCGGTGGTGCTACTTGCTCGAGTCAAGATGTTGCAACTGGTTACAGACGATGTTACCAGCGATGGAGAACGATGCTACCAGCCGTAGTCGGTAATGCTGCCAGCCATGGATGGCGATGCTACTCGTCGGAGTTGGTTTTATTGACGGTCATGGACAACGGTGTTGCTTGTCGGACTCGGTTATGCTACAATACTATAATATATGTGCTACAATTGTTCTGCTGCTTTGCTACTTTAGTACAAATTTTTTGCTGCTAGGTCTACGCTTGAGTCTTCGGCGAGGCCTCTGGTCTCTAATTGACGATGCTACAATAGTATAATTGTTTGGCTGCAAGTGCACTGCGGTTTTGCTACTTTAGTACAAAAAAAATTCTACAAGGCCTCCGGCGAGGTCTCGGCGTGGTCGGCATTGCTTCAATAGCACAAAGTTTTTGCTACAAAGTCTCCGGCAAGGTCTCCGGCGAGGTCTCATGCGAGGTTCATCTCAGCTGGTCTTATTCTTTTCCATTTCTTGACGAATTGTTTTTTGCTTCAATGAAGCAAAAGTGGACGGCTTTTTGCACCGAGGAAGCAGTCTAAATGAGTCCTTGGCAATTCTCTTTTTGTTTTAGTCGAACCATTTTTCGCTTCAATGAAGTAAAAGCGGGAAATTTTTTTGCTGCGACGAAGCAAAGTCTACTTTTAAGGTGAAAGTGGACACGTGTCGCACATGCAAGCAGGAGGCTTGAAAACTCTAAGCCTATGATGGATTTCTAGCACTGTCCATAGCCAAACCAATAATCTTTCGCTTTAGCCTTAACAAGCAAAACGTAGGCGCATCTCTGCATTCTTGTCGGATATATTTTCACCGCCAAATTAAGCGCAGGTCCACGGCTAATCGTAGTCGGCCATGCACGTCAGTAGTGCTCCTACGCACCACGGATTAGGAAAGGTTTCTCACAAGCCTACAACTCATCGCTCCAGGAGTCATCGTCGGGGTTGATGGCCTGCCGCTTCCGGCACGCGGCGTTGGCGGCAAGGCTCTCGATCCAGAGGTCGTCGCGGATGGTGGAGTCGGCGTCATCGTTGCGGTGCCACGCCCAGCGCGCGGTGGTGGCGTTCACGACGCTCAGACGGCCATGCCCGAAGCTCGCTTCCCTCATCAGCGAGAGCCGCGCCAGCTTGTGGTTCTTCTGAAAGCTGCGTGCGGCCAGCACGAGAAAAATCAGGACATGATCTCGGAATGGTTCTGCTCATATGTAAATTTGCTTACTCGAAGGCAAGCCCTTCTCTGTTCCCGCCGTCGCCGACTGTGATGTACACCGGCCCACATGGGTTCGCCTCGTTGTTGTAGACTCTGGTCTGCAACAATGAAACATGGCAACACATCAAGACGCGCATCGAAAATAAAAAATAAAAAAAAAAAAAAATGAAACCGAGTCTAGGAGGAACTAGACACTTTTTAATATAGTAGAAGCGGGACTTGGCGTGACAATTCCGAAATTCGTCCCTGATAGGAATCGAACTCCGGTCGTTGGGGTGCGCCACTGCGACCCCAACCTCTGGGCTAAGCCCACGTCATCAAAAAATGAACTAGTGCTAGGAGGAACTAGACACTAAATGATATAGTAGAAGCGGGACCTCGGCGTGAGAATTCCGTAAATTGCTCTCGACGAGGATTCGAACTTCCGTCGTTGGGGTCTTGCGCTAACATGACCCCAACCACTGGGCTATGCCCACGTCCTCAATCAGACTTTCACGCGGTCGAAAAGAAAAGAAAATCAGGCAACTCACGAAGCGCTCGTAGGCGTGTACGTGGCCGGAGAAGACGACGTCGACGCGGACCTCGTATAGGAGTTTCTCCATGGCCTTTCTCATGGCCTCGCCCTCGCCTGCGTGCGCCGCGTTGGTGTTGTACCACGGCGTGGCGCGCCGGTCCACCCGGGCGAGGTCGCGCGCCAGCCAGCCGTACTGCTCCGAGGTGGAATAGAACAAACATGTAGTGTGCAATGAATTCGGATCAAATTTCAGTGAAATTAAATGCAATAATCAAGAACATAGGGTCTCAATAGCATCAGACACCATCCATTCGCACAATGCATCTAATAGAAACACGCAAAAGGTGAAATCCCAAGTGAGAAGGGAAGGGAAACCTACCAGATGATACTGCTTGTGTACTGCAGCTCACGTGCAGCATAGGGAGGTGGTAGAGGGACCAGAATCCATGGGACCTGCGCCAACAACAGTGCGGATCGGCGAGGAGGTGACCAGATGAGCCTGCCACCGCACACGGTGCGGGAGGCCACGGCCACCATGTGCAGGTGGGCAGAATAGTAGAGACGGGAGTCGTCGGGGCAGAGAAGCGAGAGCTCGAGGCGTAGGTCGCGGACGACGAGGGGAACCAGCCGGAGGAGCAGCGGCGCGGAATCACGTCGGCAACCGAGCCAAACGCCACGGGCTAGGGTTAGCCACGGCGTCGTGCTTGGGGGCGAAATGGAGAGGCGACGGTGGGTATCCGGTGGAGAAGATCAAGACAGAGCATCCTCGGCAAGCGGCAGCGGCGGATCCGGCCGGAGTACGCCGGGACGGTAGCAGGCGGCGGCGGCTCATCGCGGGAGTGCGGAGGTCTCGTACGGGTGGGGATCAATGGAGAGAATGAGAGGGACATAGATAGGGGGTTGGGCTGGTCCGACTAGATCATGTTGGGCTGGCATACTAGGCGAATTGGGCCGGCCCATTTTACCAAGGTTGGATTCTAAACGTAAATGGGTTGAGCCCATTTTTTCATTTTATCATAGGAGCTCTCTTCGTTCCCCTCTCGCGCACGCGATGTCGCCGCCGCCGCCACCGTCCCGGCCAACACCAGCAGCATCCGCAACCTCCACGCAGTGACGAAGCTTCCCCTTGGCCCCCTCCACCGGATCACCACCCGCGCTTTGTCGTTTCGCCTCTAATTGTGACGTCGCGGCTAACCCTAGCCTTGGGGCTCGGCTTGGTCGCCGGAGCTATTCCCGTGCAGGCTGCTGCTCCCTTACGTTGTCCCTTACACATGCCAAACTTTTACCATCATTCATAATCTGATGTCAAATTTTTCATTTGATTTTTTACAGATGCTCATTGCAATCTTGGGATCCTGCTGACATGCGTCGTGAAGGTATTAAACTTGACTTTGAGGTTATATAGCATGCTTTGATTTTTGCATTTTTGTGGAATCACAAAGGTACTTGGTTTGTACACATCTCCTGATTTTCTGTACCAAATATCAGTGAGTACTGACTCTTCACTTTGGTTGTAGGGTCCTTGTTTGAAGTTCATCCATGGCTCCTTGACAGGTTAGTATTCATCCTATGAAGAACTGAAGATTCACCCTAGAATCACTAGTGGAAAACAGGCCTTTTGATCCGGGTGGTTAGGGCCTTTTGTCGCGGGCGGCCAGCCGTGACAAGCAAGGCGCGATAAAAGGGAGGCCTTTTGTCCCGGGTCGCTTACGACCCGCGACATAAGGTCCACCACGTGGCAGCCGCGGGGCGCGCAGGGCACAGGCCCTTTTGTCGCGGGCGGTATTACCACCCGCGACAAAAGGCCCTCTACGTGGCGCGCGCACAACGCTGCTGCTTTAGGGTTTGAGGGGTGCAGCACCCCTCCCCCCCGCCACCGACCGCCTGTTATTTCATTTTTTTCGTTCGAAAATAAAAGTTGCATATATTTGTACGCTACTAGAAGTTGTACACGTTCATTCATTATATATATATATAGATCGATCAAACAAATATTGGAAGCAAAAGTCGATTCCCCTTACACATATTCGTAGATTCCCTACATATATACATGGAGCTCACGATCGACAAGCGGTACTAACGACCGTCTATTTGGAGGTAGAGCATCTATTTGGACTAAACAAGCCTTTGTTGTTTATTACTTCTCTAACCAAAAGTCCCGCCAGTTCCTCCGCGATTCCTAGTGCGTGTTCCTTTGGTTGGAGACTGTCCCGCATGAAGTCGACCTATATACGAAAATGAGATGAGTATGACTATATCAGTCTTGATAACGAAATATTGATGATAATAAATAAAGTTGTGAATGTTATTGCTTACGTCAAATTTATTTTTGTTCTGCTTCTCAGTGGTTAACATGCGAATGGACTCGCAAACGTAGTATCCACATAGATTCGTCCCTTGTGGCTGCTGGGGGCACGGTACAGGAGTAAATGTTAGCTTCTTTGCAAAGGTAATCTCCTTATGAAGATTCTTCAAAGCTTGCCAAGCCCTGCCAGGCAAAAGAATGATTGAATGAGTGGATAATTAATTGATATCACACGAAAGATAAAGCACGGCGATGAAGGAAATTACACTTGGAGCAACTTCTGCAAGTCCTGGAACCCGTCCACGCCTCTACTCAGTGGGTCTTTTACTTCAACTATTCCCTTATCAGGTTGAATGTCTAGTAGAATCCAGTGGAAGCTGCACATGTTATGCATATACGTCAGGAATTACACTTAACATCGAGTAAGAAAAATTGAATGTGCATAAAAGATCATTAAGACTCTCACTCGTAGTTGTAAGGAAACAATATTGAATCACAGAAATATTGCTCCCCCAAAAACCTTAGTAGGTTCCCCCCCGTTTCTTCGCTTTTATGCTTCACCGTTTCAACATGTATTTTATCTGGGTCAACAAACCCAACATTGATAATATTATTACTTTTGCATTCACTGATCTTCAGTCTGCATAAGATAACCCATAAGATATAATGAGTATATATATGCAATGAAAACGAACATGAACTGAATGAAAATGAACTTATATGTAGTTAACAACTTACAAGCAATAGCAACTCATGAGAGATTTGTCGAGGGCTTCTAGATTGAATAACTGCCAGAGTTCATTCATCTCAATATGGATCTCCTCCTTTCGGTAGTAATATTCCCATGGTATACTCGCCACGATGTACATTATGTTCTCCTTGCATGCATCAAGGTACCACTGATGCAAATTCCGCATATGTGTTGGCAGTTTATGCAGCTGCTCTCTGCTGACCAAGTCGGCCCCGTAGACAAATTTAGGAGCTATATCAGCAGTGGGTATTGCAGCATCTACTGCAGACAGCAATTCCTCCACGGTAACTGAACAAGCAGCCGCTAGCCTTGTAGCTTCTTCCATATCGATACCACCATGATGTTCCTGGTACAGCTTGGGAACATTAAGCACTTTGAGTGTTGGGATCGATTGTTTGGGCTGAGCACCGAGGAGGGGAACTTCCTTTCTCTTTTTGCCTTTTGTCGTTTGCTTGGCCTTGAGGGGTGCACTTGTTGAACTTGACTTTTTCTCAGCTGCACTTCTAGCTGATGATTTGCTCGTGCCAGCAATGTCCTTCTCCTTAGCCTTTTCATCCTTCTTTTGGTCAATTACCTTCGCAAGAGTGCGTGTATAGTCATCCTTCTTCTCGTGTAACTCATACTGCGATGGTGTGTTCAGAAAACTAGTAGCATATTCTATTTGCTTCTCTGTGTATGGCTCTGGCGCTGGAGGTTTTGGCTTATGAAAAAAATCATAATTGTATTTCTTAACAATGGCATCATTTTCCTCCGGGGTACGATCGTAAGGACGGGGGGGAGGAACCTTTGGTACTTTTGGGAGGGGCGACTTCTTGCGGACAGGACTCTTGAAATGCTTCCGGCTGGGTGCATTCCGAGTCTTAGTGGGCGGAGGCGGCGGCGCTGGAGATGGAGATGGACTACCGATGTCGTGGTCGATGTCGTACCCACGGGGTGATGGTGGCGACATGTGATCAGTAGGAGGAGGTGATGGTGGCCTGCGATCACCTGGAGGAGGTGATGGTGACCTGCTGGGACGACTGGTACTAGGTGCTACCCAGCCTGGCAGCCTGATGTTCTTCTTTTCCCAGAGAATGATTTCTCCCAGCACCTCTCTGAGTGTAAGCCCCCCATCACCTCCAGGGATATTGAGCTCCAATGTCTCCCACGACGGGACAACTGAATCCACCCCGACACGAGCATAGCCAGCTGGAATCGGATTGCCATGCCATGTTGCCGGCTCACCTTCAGGTCCAAATGCCGGTAAGACATAGCCGACCGCCACCTTAACAGAAACCTTCCTGAACACCTCATGGAGATCACAAGGTGTTTGCTCCTTGATTCCATCCAAGGGGTCGCCAGGACCGGCATCTATCATCATCCGTGTAGGAGGGGCCTCCGAGTCGGCCACGCTGTTGTCTCGTCGCTGAGATATGTCAGCGGTATTATCTGGCGGGCGCTGTCCTTTTAGTTCATTTATCTCCCGCTGCTGCTGCTGAAGCTCCCGCTGCTGCTGGTCAAGTCGGCGTTGGAACTCGGCCATCCGGTCATTCTGCACCTCCAGCTGGCGTTGTTTAGCTCTCGCTCGGCTTCTATAAGTCTCCGCGTCGGCCGGAAACCCAAGCGACCACGGAACACTAGGGCCGAAGCCTCTTGTTCGTCCTCCCTTCTCAGGATTACCGAGGACAAGCGTCAGCAAGTCTTTCTCTCTATCGGGAGCAAACTTTAGTTTTCCCGCCTTTATATCTGTCGTCACTTCAATCCATTTTTTCCTGGGTACCCTAACCCTGGTGTCACTTTCAAAAATGTTCCCTGTCTTCATGTCATACTCACAGCCATGCGCGAGGAACCAATTTCGAGCCCTAGTGTCCCATCCTTCTCGCGTGGGTTCTGGAGTGATCCCGTTCAGCTCCATCTCAGCCTCTTGTGCATCCCACTTAGGCATGGCTCTTCCGTAGCCCCCTCGCCCCGTATGATGGTGATATTTCTTCTCGCTTGCATTCTTCTTATTTTTCGTTGACAGGTTCACAGCCTCCTCTGATTCTTTGTACCTCACAAATTCTTCCCAGTTATGCTCCTGCTTCGCTAGGTAGTTCTCGAATAATGGAGGCTTCTTGTCTTTCTTATAATTTTTCCATAACCGGTTCTTATACGCCCGGAAAAGTTCCCCCATCTTCTTAAGAGCCCATTTCTTCACTAGCGCCCGCTGCTTAGCATTCTCAGACTCCGATCCCAAATCTGGCAAAGTGAAATGTGCCATGAGGTCTCTGAAAAGTGTGTCTTTGTACCTATCGGCAACCTGATTTTCGGACACATTCTTGGTCTTGTTCCATTCTCTGACAGTGATCGGGATACGATCTCTAACCACAACTCCACACTGATTTTTGAACTTCACTCCGACATTCTCGGGTACCACCGGTTGGCCTTCCGGTGATATAGCTTCAATTGTGAAGTGGTCTTTTTTGGTCAACTTCTTTGCCGGGCCTCGTTTCTCTATCTTATCTTCGGAGGCCTAAGAGAATACATATAGAATTGCATTAATGCCTCTATACTAATGCCTCAATACATATGTACATATAGAATTCCATTAATACCTCGTCATGACCGGAGCCATCGGCTTCTCCGTCACCGGAGCCGTCGTCGGCTTCTCCGTCACCGGAGCCATCGTCGGCTTCTCCGTCACCGGAGCCGTCGGCTTCTCCATGACCGGAGCCGCGGGCTTCTCCATCACCGGAGCCGCGGTCTTCTCGGTCGGCTTCTGTACCATCGCGGATTATGTCCGCGAACATGTCTTCCTGTTCCAAGTCCCGTTCGAATGGATCCATTGTTTCTGCAAAAGAATTAAATCGATAAGTACATGTTCTAACCCTAACCCTAATCAAACACAAACCAAACCCTAACCCTAATCAAACACAAACCAAACCCTAACCCTAATCGGCGACACGTGTTTGCGAGAGGGAGAGGGTGTCGGCGACGCGTGTTTGCGAGAGGGAGAGGGTGTTGGCGACGCGTGTTTGCGAGAGGGAGAGGGTGTCGGCGACGCGTGTTTGCGAGAGGGAGATGGTGTCGGCGACGCGTGTTTGCGAGAGGGAGAGTGTGTCGGCGACGCGTGTTTGCGAGAGAGAGGGAGAGGGTGTCGGCGACGCGTGTTTGCGAGAGGGAGATGGTGTCGGCGACGCGTGTTTGCGAGAGGGAGAGTGTGTCGGCGACGCGTGTTTGCGAGAGAGAGAGAGGGTGTCGGCGACGCGTGTTTGCGAGAGAGAGAGGGTGTCGGCGACGCGTGTTTGCGAGAGAGAGAGGGTGTCGGTGGACGCGTGTTTGCGAGAGAGAGGGTGTCGGCGACGCTAGTTTGCGAGAGAGGGTGTCGGTTTGCGAGAGAGGGTGTCGGTGTCGGTGGAGAGAGGGTGTCGGCACAAACTAAACCCATAAAGCAAATACATATACTAAAAAACCGTAAATACATATACTAAACATTTTTCTAAACTAAACATTTTTCAACCTAAAACTAATCAATTACATACTAACTAAACTAACTAATTACATTACATACTAAACTAACTAAACTAACTAATTACATACTAACTAAACTAACTAATTACATACTAACTAATTACATACTAACTAAACTAATTACATACGAACTAATTACATACTAACTAAACATTATATACTAACTAATTACATACTAACTAAACTAACTAATTACATTACATACTAATTAATAACTAATTAACACAATTAAGTATAAAAAATGAAAAAAAAGGCAGGGCGCCCGCGAGCAGGCGCGGCGGCGCTACCTCGGGCTTGCAGACGGCGGCGCGCGCTGGAAGCTGAGGCGCCGGCGGTGGCGGCGGCCCGAGGACGACGCGCAGGTGGTGGCCGAGGCGCGGCGCGGCGCAGAGAGGAGGGCGCAGGCGGCGGCCGAGGCACGGCGCGGCGCGAGAGGCGGCAGAGGCACGGCGGCGGCCCGAGAGGAAGAGGCGGGGGCGGCGCAGAGGCGGCGGCCGGAGGCGAGGAAGACGGCGGCGGCGCGGCCAATTTTGGCAGCCTGGCGGCGCAAAATCGGCTAAGTGTTGGCCTCCAGAGTCGCGGGTGGCGGCTCCGCCCGCGGCTCCGCGCTCTTATACCCACCCCCTTTTGTCGCGGGTGGTGGCTCGACCCGCGACAAAAGACCCCCCTTTTGTCGCGGGTCAAGCCCCCACCCGCGACAAAAGGGGGGGTCTTTTGTCGCGGGTCAAGCCCCCACCCGCGACAAAAGGCCTTTGGGGCTGATCCGCGGCACAGCCCATCCAACGGCTCTGGCCGTTTGAATCCAACGGCCTAGAGCCGTTGGATGGGCTGTGCCACGGATCAGCCCATCTAGAGGCCTCTTCACCCTTTATTTTTTGTATTTTAAATTAAAAAACTATTATTTCAATAACTTTTGAATGGTAACTCAAATACAAATGTTTTATATATGAATATTGATCAGAAAAAGGTAATGAACATGAATATGACATCCATATACCTTGATAGTCGGGTATGTTTCACCCCTGTGCACCGCCGCCGTGCCACACGTGTCGCGTCCCCGTGCCACGTGTCGCGTCCCGTCGACGCCGTCGTGCGACGTGTGGCCACCGCTTCCACGTGCCTCACCCGCCGACGCCGTCGTGCGACGTGTGGCCACCGCTTCCACGTGCCTCACCCGTCGACGCCGGCGTGCGACGTGTGTAGCCGTGGCTTACACGTGCCATGCCCCGCGTGCGCTATATATAGCGACGAGTGCGGGTGCAACCACACGTCGCCACCGCCTCCTCCGCTCATTCATCTCCGGGATGCCTCCACGTCGTCGAGGGGCGTCCGGTTTCCGTGGCGTTCGAGTGCGTCCGAGCGGTAGGTTCTACGCCGAGATACGCGCCGGTGGCTTCCGCCTCACCCTCAGCACGTACAACACGCCGGAGCTGGCGGCGCGCGCTTACGACGCGGCGGCGTGGCGTTTTCGGCGGCCACGGCGCGACATGAACTTCCCGGATGTTGAATCGCTAGAGGAGGCAGAGTTCCTCGCGCCACCGCCGTGCCTCGTCGACGACGAGGACCGTCGACGGCACCGCCAGGTGCAGCGCAGGATCGCCATCGCCGAGCACGACGAGCAGTTGATGCGCCAGTGGAGGGCACAGTTCCCCAACGACGTCGAGAACACCGACGCGTTCTTCGCTATCCTTAGGGCACAACGCAGGTCCAACAGGTGCCACCGTCGGGCCGTCGCCAACTTCGAGCTCGAGAACCCGAATACAACTTGGACCGAAGACGACCCTCGGTGGGATGACATTTGGACGGAGACAACCTCCGACGACGACTGAGACTAGACTAGTAATTTATCTATTTTATTGTAATTTCAATAAAGTTCGTTGTCGGTTCTATTAGTTTAAATTTAGTTTATAAAGTCGTTGACGGTTGTTTGTTCAATAAAGTGGTTGACACGAAATTTATTACGACTGAACTGAAATTAAAGTACAGAGCTCAACTGAAAATTAAGATACATGGCCAGATTCGAATGTTGGAGCCATTCAATCATAGTCGTGCCAAGCCCTATAATACTCGCCACTGTAGTCATCATAGTCGCCGACGTCATCGTCGCTAGCATCGGGGTCGCGGTTGGCCAACCTCGGCGGGTGAGCACGCGTGGGCTGGGATTGAGGGTAGCGCAGGCGGGGGCCACGATAGGCCAGGACGCTCTGGAGAGTCCGGCCACGCCACCACATCCGACGGCCGGCCTCGTTGAAGTTCGAAGGAGGCGGGCCGTCCTCCTCGTACCTGGCAACCGCCCTCTCACGCCGATTGATGAAGAAGCTGTCCCAAGTCGGGCTGTAGTCGGGATGCCACTGGGGATTTCTCCGCTGCTCAGGCGTGAGCTCGAAATAGTAGTGGTTCGTGATGGCCATCTCGCGTGGCACACCAAGAGGGATAGGAGGGACCGGTACGCCTCCGACGCTCAGCAACCAGCCGGTCGGGACGCGGTAGCCGGGCGGGCAGGGGTAGTTCGAGGCGCAAAGCGCCTCCGCCTCCCGGGGTGTTAGACATACGATGGAAGCCATGGGAGAGAGTGATGAGGTTTGCAGATATGAGTCCAAGCCTACATATATATAGTGGAAAAATGGCGGGAATGCGGGAAGAAAATAGGCGGGAACGAAGTGGCGCGCGAAACTTTCATCCCGGGTGGAGGCTCAAACCGCGACAAAAGACTGGGGGAGGCTTATCTAGGAGGGCCTTTTGTCACGGTTGGTGGCTGCAACCGCGACTAAAGCTGTCGGCAGGATAATAAGGATGTGTCGGTAACCTTTTGTCACGGTTGGTGGCTGCAACCGCGACTAAAGCTGTCGGCAGGATAAGGATGTGTCGGTAACCTTTTGTCACGGTTGGTGGCTGCAACCGCGACTAAAGGTGTCGGCAGGATAAGGACGCGTGGGTGGACGCACTGCTCGATGAGATAAAGCATGTAGCGCACGACGGCCTGTCGAAGGAATAAGACAAAGTAGAAGCGGTGCCGTGCTTATAAAAGGAGCATCGATACGCCTTGCCAAGCAGATCAACAAGCCAAGCACAGTTTCATTCCCATGGATGAAGGAAAGGGTTGGGAAATCTCCCGTGGCGCAGCTTCTCGAAGATGTCGTTGGTGCACACGCCCTACGGCATCTTCGGAAGCTGCTCCTCGGAAAAATTTCCATGCAAGCCCGTGAAAGACTCCGTCTCCTCTAACAGTGTTGGGGAAAGGGTTCTCATTATTATATAAATGTAGAGATTGTCTTGGGAACTATATATGAAGAATACATTATTACATCGCCATCTAGTGTTGTGATCTTCTACGCCGTAGCCATGGAGAATCTTCATCATTTAGCAAGATGCTTGGGTCAATTTTCACCGTGAAGGGCGGAATTTCTTTAAACTTATTATAATCTTCTGACATGTCTGTCTTGTCATCCACTCCCACGATGTTTCTTTTCCCCGAAAGAACTATGTGGCGCTTTGGCTCCTCGGTTGATGTATTCTTTTGTTGATTTCTTTTTCTTGATTTGCTAGACATGTCCTTCACGTAGAAAACTTGAGCCACCTCGCTGGCTAGGACAAAAGGCTCGTCAGCACGCAAGATTGTTGGGATCCACTGTTATCATACCGTACTTATCGTCAATATGTATAGCGCTGAGCTTCACCCATTTGCACCGAAACAAAGGGACCTTAAAAGTGGGACCATAGTCAAGTTCCCATATCTCCTCTATGTATCCATAATATGTGGTGGTCTGCCCATTCTCGTCTGTTGCATCGAAGCGGACACCGCTGTTTTGGTTGGTGCTCTTTTTATCTTGGTCGATCGTGTAAAATGTATTCCCATTTATCTCGTACCCTTGGAATGTACATATGTTTGAAGATGGTAACCTGGCCAACAAGTACAGCTGCTCCAGTATGAGATGGGTCATTAATGAGATGTCTTTGCAACCAACTGCCGAAGGTATTCATGTGTTGACGTGTAATCAAGGACTCGGGCTGGCCCGGGTTTATTTCTCGTAAAACATTCTTATGTTTCTCAATGTACGGAGCCACCAAGCTGGAATTGTATAGAACTGTGTAGTGTGCTTGATTGAAAGAAATCTTGTCCCTCCACACCGTTGCTTTCCTTCCTAGTGTGCCTTTTCCAGTCAGCCTCCCCTCATACCGAGATTCAGGAACACCAATCGGCTTAAGGTCAGGAAGAAAGTCAACACAAAACTCAATGACCTCCTCGGTTCCGTAGCCCTTTGAGATACTTCCTTCCGGCCTAGCTCGGTTATGAACATATTTCTTTAAGACTCCCATGAACCTCTCGAAGGGGAACATATTGTGTAGAAATACAGACCGAGAATTCTAATCTCTTCAACTAGGTGAACGAGGAGGTGCGTCATAATATTGAAGAAGGATGGTGGGAACAACAACTCGAAGCCGACAAGACATTGGACCACATCTTCCCGTAATCCCGACAAAGTTTACGGATCCATTACCTTCTCCCGAGAAATTGCGTTCAGAATGCACATATCTTCACAATGGCTAGTCGAACATTTTCTGGTAGAAGTCCCCTCAATGCAATCGGAAGCAATTGTGTCATAAGCACGTGACAGTCATGGGACTTCAGGTTCTGGAATTTTTTCTCCTTCATATTTACTATCCCCTTTATATTCGACGAGAAACCAGACGGAACCTTGATACTGAATAGGGCTTCAAAAAATATCTCCTTCTCTTGTTTGGTAAGAGCATAGCTGGCAGGCCCTACAAACTGCCCTGGATGATTGCCGTTTCGTCCTTTATGAAGTTCCTGGTCCTCCCGTGCTTCTGTTGTATCTTTTGTCTTTCCATACACGCCCAGAAAACCTAGAATATTCACACAAAGATTCTTGGTCAGGTGCATCACGTCGATTGCGGAGCGGACTTCCGGGACTTTCCAATATTCTAGCTCCCGAGAAAATAGATTTCTTCTTCCACATGGGCGCGTGTCCGTCATCGTCTTTCGGAACAGGTCGATCGCTGGACCCTTTCCAAAGATAACATTTAAATCCTTGACCATGTCAAATATATCAGCACCACTACGGGGGACAGGCTTCGGACGGCGGTCTGCCTCGCCATTGAAATGCTTGCCTTTTTTCCTTAAGGGATGCTTACGCGGAAGGAAACGACGATTGAACGGGTACACAACTTTTCTGCTTTTTCCCAAATATTTACTTTCAGTCTCATCTAAACAGTGTGTGCATGCATTGTATCCTTTGTTCGTCTGTCCTGAAATGTTACTGAGAGCAGGCCAATCATTGATGGTTACGAATAGCAACGCTCGTAGGTCAAATTCTTGCTCCGTGTGCTCATCCCACACACGTACACCTGGTTTGGCCCACAACTCCAAAAGTTCATCGACTAATGGCCTTAGGTACACATCAATGTCGTTGCCGGTTGCTTTGGGCCTTGGATAAGCACTGCATCATAATGAACTTCCGCTTCATGCACAACCAAGGAGGAAGGTTGTAGATACATAGAGTCACGGGCCAGGTGTGGATCGCAGCTCTGCTCCCAAAAGGATTCATGCCATCTGTACTTAGACCAAAGTATAAGTTCCTTGCCTCACCCGCAAAATCCGGAAACTCTCTCCCGATGTTTCTCCACCGCCGACCATCAGCCGGGGTGCCTCAACATCGCGTCTTTCTTACGTTCTTAAATGTGCCTTCGCCACAACGTTGCATGCTCTTTGTTTCAGAACAAACGTTTCAACCGTGCTATTATTCGAGAATACCACATCACCTTCGCAGAACCCTCTTCCTGGGTGGCTCGCCCTCAACATCACCAGGGTCATCTTTTACGATCTTATACCGCAATGCACCACATATCGGTCATTTATTCAAATTCTCGTACTTCTCACCGCGGTAGAGGATACAATCATTAATGCATGCATGTATCTTACGCACATCTAATCCTAGAGGGCAGACAAGCTTCTTTGCTTCATATGTACTGACGGGCAATTCATTATTTCTTGGAAACAACTTCTTTAATATTATCATCAATTTCTCAAATCCCGAGTCAGTCACACCGACCTCTGCCTTCCATTTCAGCAATTCCAATATGCTACCCAGCTTTCTATGTCCATCTTCACAACCTGGGTACAACAATTTGTGGTGGTCCTCTAACATCTTGTCGAACTGCAACCTCTCCTTATCCGTGTCACAGTCTCTTCTTGCATCAGAAATGGCCCGACGAAGATCATCATCAACAGGATCATCTGATGCCTGTTCTTCACCTCCTTCTTCTTCATTGTCGTCCATTGCGGTATCAAAGCATTCAGAGAACATAGATCGGTACTTCTCATCATTATCTTCTTCCTCATCGCCGTCTTCCATCATAACCCCTTCTTCTCCGTGCTTGGTCCAAACATTATAGCTGGACATGAACCCAAACCGAAGCAGGTGGCTCTTAATATCTCTTGAGCAAGAGTAATCCTTCTCGTTCTTACATTTTAGACATGGACAGCACATAAAACCTTGCTTCGACTTGTTGGCCTCGGCCACAAGCAGGAAAGAATTCACGCCCTCTCTGAAAGCGGGAGCACATCGGTTACCGTACATCCATGGATGACTCATCTGCATCATAAGTACAATTATATATGTATCAGATGCAATCACCTTGCTAAAATTAGTATTGTACGGACTATGCATATATATATAGTCGAGAAAATAGTTGCTAACCTTTTAGGATCAAAATGAGAAGAAATCTTATCAAATAAAACCAAGTGGCATCCCTCTCACAAGCATTCCATCAAACACCTCTTGTGCACATGTAGAAAAAATGAGCTAGCATACACCTCCACCTTCACCACCAAGGAAAAAATGAGGTGGGGGGTGGCTGACTGCTTCTATATATATAGGGGGGACATTTTGTCGCGGGCCGTATTACGACCCGCGACAAAAGGGGTGGCCACGTCGCTCCTACCCCTTTTGTCGCGGGTCGTAATACGGCCCGCGACAAAAGCCTCTGCGCGCTCCACATGGTTTCGGGGCGACGTGGCCAGGCCATTTGTCGCGGGTGCAGGCGCGCCCGCGACAAAAGGCTCCCACGGAAGCCCTGTTTTCCACTAGTGAATGTTCATTTAATCCACCATGTAAATGGTCTTCCTTTCAAAATCAACTGGAGAGTGGTCCACATCAAACATAGATTCTATATTCTTTTGTTGAATGAATTTCATAAAATAAATTATGACCTAACTCGGTTGAAATAAAACGAGGGATGCTCTCCAATCTCCCATTCAGTAATGTGTAAATGTCGGGTGTGTCACTGAAAGTTGTGGTCATGACGTATATGCAAATCATTTTAGTACAGAGATAAACTCAAAGGCTATATTTTGTGCTAAACTGAAATTTGTTACACAAATATGTATTACAGTATTACTTTGTGCTGTCTATTATTTCCAAGCATTTTGATCTGATTTTTTTGCGAACTTGGCCGCAAAACAACCCGTCTGAACTTAGATACCAAAGTTTGTCAGTTGTATGCAGTTATGCACTAGCCCAAGAAAAACCAATCGACACCGTAACCCTCTCATAATTATAGATGTCACAAAGAAACCATTATGGCATGTAATTAAAACTTATTATTCCTTCTAAGCAATAGATAGATATATTCCTACCCCGGACATGGTAGATGAGTGTAGAATGAAGATTACATTCCCTATCTGGATAACATACATCTCTAGATATATTCCTACCCCCGACATGGTAGATGAGTGTAGAATGAAGATTACATACCCTATCTGGATAACATACATCTCTCAAAATTGACATTGATCTGCATCTACATGCTTTCAGGTGTTTGTTTGCGAAATGTCGCGACAGTTATTTTACGAAAAAATCTTGATGTTTCCCTGACAAACCCATAAGTCTGCGTCGTCCTCAACGCCGTCTCGACCGTCGCCGCTTGCCGCCTCGCCAGCACTGCTACCTCCCCGGCCACCATGCCCATGTCCTTGCCCGCACAGCTCCCTACCTGGCCGCCACGCCCTCTACCACGCTGCTCTCTGCCGCTCCCTCGCCGGCCATCCTCATCCGCATTGAACCACGAACCCTCATCCTCATCTGAGGATGATGCCGCCAGTGGCGATGATGACGTGGTCGAGCAGGTCCCCCCAGCCGCGTCTGACACCGGGGATCCACTTCGGCGCCAAGGTCGTGGCTGCGTAATGGAGAAATGTATCTAGTGATGAATTCATGTATTTGAAAATCGGGTACTGCTTTTTTACTTCCATAAGGCCAGATTTATTCATAACTGTTCTTACTTATTTGAACTAAAATTGCTCATTTGGTCATATTTTAACACATGAAACTGAAACTAAACCTGAACCTTGCATAAAAGTTCTCAATATATATTCAATCATGAAGTTTGAACTCTACACCTTTTCAGAATAAGTTGTTTTGGTTGGACAAGAACCTGAATGCGCTTCCATGCATTGATAGAATGAAATAGAAATTAATTAGAATAGCTCTTGTTCATGAGAACCAGTACTGCCTATTTTATCTTGTGAGATGATTTGTATGGAAGTTCATTATTTAGTAAATGTGTTTATCGATCTCAAAAAAAAAAAAGTAAATGTGTTTATCCAGAAAAGCAATGTGTGTAGCCAACCTAAAGGAAAGACTACTATTTGACATTTATCCTGCTCAGTAGTTGCTTCAGGGGTTGGTGACTGGCTGGGTGACTGAAGCAATATGACTGAAGCAATACAACTGACCAGATATGCAACTGACTCAGTTAACTTTGAATTGCTCATCTTATATTCTAGATTCATCTTAGTGTGATTTTATCTTATAAAGGAAGTGACATGTGGGATCAGTAGGTTTTGAGTACAACATTGGTTTTATGTGGTTTTTACGGTTAAGATTTGCAGAACTTGCTACTTGCCTCCCCTAATTTATGTTATAGCAATTCACTTGCGGCGTAGCTAGTTTAACTGCATGTTTGGTTTTTGTTTCCTTTGTGCATCTGCGAGTGCACTGTTCAGGTCCGAGTTGTTTTATATTAGCTGCTGCTGATTGCCGTTAGGCAACGACAATTTAGAACTCAAACATGTGATTGGGTCATATGTCCTGAATATGCGCTAATAACAAGTTCAAGGGTTGTCTAAGACGAACAACATGGTGTAGTATACAAATTGCAAGTTAAGTGTGTTGAATAGGTTCCCGGCCTGTGGCATGCTGTTTCTCCCATCTGATGTGTGCTTGCCTTGAACCGTTTAGTTGTGGCAAGGAGTAGATGAATTTGTAGTCATAACACAGAAGCTCCCCTGAATTATAACACGGAATTTTGTTTTGCACTATAAATTGTTTTTACTCAGCTGATGCTATTATTCATGTAGCCTACAACATGGTCAGTTAAGTTCATTTTAGAGATACCACTACACTTGCACCACAGGCTATTGTCTCTGACAGGGCGTGAGACAAATATGTATGGATTATCTGCTTTTACTGCTCTTTATTATATCAACAAAGTAAGTTCTATCAGGTGCCCAGTTGGAAGGTTTATCAACAAAGAACCCATTTAGTAACCCATCCTTGTACATCAATCTACGACACACACTTTCTTTTTTGAAAAATAAAAAGGGAAAATAATAAGGAAAAAAGATCATGGGGACATGCGTGCATGTGTTGTGATCTTGCTTTTTACATCGTATTGATGGCCTCCCCGTCTCCACCCACTGCTCCGGCCGTCCTGGTCCAGCGGCAACGCGGGGATAACCTAGGCATGCCTCCTCCTGCTCCTCGAGGCGACAAGAGCGACCACGCGCTCAACGACCCTGGTCCCCGCCACCATCTTCCTCCGCCGTGCTGTGCCCATGTTTTCCTCATTTGAGATCAAGTATCATGTATTCTTCAGCGAACTCGTTCTTCAAAGGCAGAGGAAGCAATTCCAGATTTTCCGGTGGTACGAAAATTCGGTTACGGTTGTCGGCAGCACTTGCAAAGTTATGATGAGAGGACCTTTGAAATTCCTGAACCGTGATGAGATCAGTCAACCATCTCTCTCTCCTGGAATTGTATTTTGACTGTTCTCACTGGTCATGGGCTTGGCAGAGGTGAAGATTCAGAAACTCATGCTCGAGCTCGGCTTCATGCTAGGTAAGAACTGTTTTATGCTTTAGCATATGATGTTCATGATTTGTTCGGGTGGACTAAGCCATCGGTGGGACACGTTGTTCACGTGTTAGAAAGGTGTCATAAACATTGAGATTCCTCAGATTAATATGGGTATGTGTTATGTGTTATGTTTCTATTTAGAAATTTCTAACACATGTTATTCAATTAATTTCGTGTTGTACATAAGCTAAGCATTATTAGAGATAAACAAGGTAAATAGAAGTTGTATGCTTATGTACTCCACTCAAGATATAGGCTTCCAGTGTTTTGGTCCATGTTCTCTTATCCTTGTTTTCACATAGCTATTTTCCTGTAACAAGTAAATTGAGCTAGACAAGCTTTACTAATTCTTGGTTGATCTTCCCTATTATTCCTACAAAAGAAATCTGGATGTATTCTTATGTACTCCGCTCAAGATAAAAGCTTCCAGTGTTTTGGTTCATGTTCTCTTGATTTCACATAGATATCTTCCTGTAACAAAAAAGATGGAGCTATACAAGTTTACTAATTCTTGGTTGATTCTCTAAACTATTCCTACCAAAAATGATTGGTATTATGCCATGTACTATTGGCCCATGACTGTTGGTGTCTATCCGTCTACATTTTTTCTTTTAACTATATTAAGTTACCTCACAGAGGATTTGTGATTCGATAACCAGGGAAGAAGAAGGCCAAGGAGAAAATAGGCCAAGAGGGCCAGACCAAGAAGTGTTGGTAATCGAAGGGCCCTTTCGATGTCGCCATGCTGTCTATTCCGTTGCGATCACGGCGAGCTACTCAGTCCTACTGTGGTTGTTTCGAAGATGGAGCTAGCTTGAGGATGCAACATGTTGTTCAAGCCGAAGCTGCAGAGGAGGATGACGAGCTGCCGAGGAGCGGAGAGCTGCGGAGGATCACGGCGAGGTGCCGTGAAGCCAACTAGATTGCTAGGTGAAGGTTTCTACAGTGAACTTGTTTCGCTTATCAACTAGTTTGGATTTGCTGTGTTTGCATTTGCTAGTGTTGGCTTTGAAGTTCTATGTGATGGTTTGTTGGAGTTATATCTATGTACTTTTATTAGCAGATGGTGTTTTATGCGTTTGTTGTTTCTGTAGATAGTTTGTTGTTTAGTAGAATTTTCAAATTATATTGTTTAGTTTAATTTGATTTCAAACTACATAGGCATAAATTGGGGCACTTGTCAGAGTGCCTCAGTAGCTTGCTACCTATTGGGGCACTTTCCAAATTGCCCTAAAAGGTAGCCACTACAGGGGCATTTTTCAAACTGCCCCAAAAGGTAGCCACCTATAGAGGCACTTCTCCAAACTGCCCCAATAGGTGTATATCTATTGGGGCACTTCTCCAAACTGTCCAAATAGGTAAGGCATTAGAGGCATTTTGGCCAAAATGCCTCTAATAGGGTGTATTTAGGGGCACTTTGAAAAGTGCCTCAGGGCAAAGTGCCCCTAAATCCCTACCGTGTAGTAGTGCAAGCTGCTCCTCACCCTCTCCGCGATCCGCGAGATGACGAGCTATCGCCACCCGAGAACTGCGTCCGTACCGTGTATGGTTTTCTTCACGAAACCTGATTACTATACATCTCAATTAGTACTCACCGACTATAGTTCTAATTCCAAAGAACTTTTTCTGCGTGCATTGAAATTTGAATTAAGTAATCTACTATCCGGACATAGGTCAACTCCTGGCGGATAGCTCCGGCATCCCCTGACCCCCAACCCCACGTCGCTCCCGCACGGGGCGACCAGGGGAAACCCTAGCCACCGCCGGCAGGCTCGCTTTCGAGCCACATCCCTCCGTCGGTGCCGCGAGGTCGATGCGGTGGGGGCGGCACCCTTGCTGCCAAAGGTTGTGGGGGCGAGCTGCCGTGGAGGTGTGGAGGTGTGGTGGAGGGCTTCGCGTCGGCCTGGTAGGAGGCGCTGGTCACCGGCGCTGCATCGGGGTGAGCTGGGCGCCGGGGCAGCGGCCCCGAGATCTCGCGGTGGAGGAGGCAGCCGATGTGGCTGCGCGGGCATGATTTCAAATACTTCACTTTTTTGATCCACTCCCACAACAAATAGTTCACTTTTTTAATAATTTATCTTCATACCAGACATGCTTTCAAAGTAGTATAATAAAATTTTCATATGTAGAATCAGTTTTCTCAAGTAGAACCATAGTACCATCAGCATATCGAAGCATGTTAACTCCCCGAGGAAGTAGATGAGAAAAAAGTCCAGAAATATGACCTGAAGATTTAGCATTCTCCAATGTTAGAGTATATCACGTCTAGGCTATATTTGGTAGTTTAAGATTGTACTACAAGTCTATCTCTACTAGGCTTCTTGCCCTATCACGTCTAGGCTATATTTAGTAGTTTAATATTGTATTTCAACTCTATCTTTACTAGGCTTCTTGCCCTCCAAATCTTCTCTAGTATATAAAAAGCCCAAGAAGCTCAATGTAATCAGCAATTACCACATATCAATACAATCAATATTCCGCGAACATTGATGGTATCTGAGCGGTTCTTTCCATGACCTAGGGTTTAGCGACCCACCGCTTCCGCCGCCCGGGGAGATCGATCTCCACGATCTCCGCCGGGGGCATCCGATCTCGTAGCTAGTTTTTTATCCGTATTATATTTGTTCCGTAGTTTTTAGCAAATTTTTCGTTCTCAACGCCAAGCCAAGCTACAAGTACTGCACGTCTACATCGCCGATCTACACCAAGCCGATCTACTTCTCGCCGTCAACACCTGCATCATCCGTGGTCATCATCACCGACAACCGCATCATCGCCAACACTCATGGTCACAACACCAATGGGGATCTTGACACCGGCGACAATCCACGCGGAACCCAGGTTTAATCCCCGGAATCTACTTCAAAAACTACTTCGCCGTCTTCGTCCCCTGCGAGCTCGCCGCCAGAGTTGCAGTCTATTTTTGTTTGCACGCTCGTGCTTAATTTTTCTTCTTGAATCTCTTTCGTCTACTCCGACATATCGGCGGACAACTTCTACGCATCGATCGATCACGGAGGCCTTCTTTGCTACTCTGGCGCGCATGGATCATGGTGTTCCCTGTCTTCACACGTCCGGTACTAGCAACACCGGCGCGTGCCTTCGTCCCTGGCACGCTCCCAAGTTCTGCAGCTCTGCAGCGTGTCACCTACTACTTCTACCACAACAACAACTTCCTCCTTCCGAGGGTCTTCCCGGAGTGAACGATGACATCGACCAAAACACCATCTACCACGACAACAACAACTACATCTACATCGGCATCAAGGCTACACGACGTCTTCAACTTCTTCTCGGACCGTCCGCGTCACTACCGATCTGACTGCGAGGGGGGGGGGGGTAGATTATATCACGTCTAGGCTATATTTGGTAGTTTAATATTGTACTCCAATTCTATCTCTACTAGGATTCTTGCCCTTCAAGTCTTCTCTACTATATAAACAGCCCAAGAGGCTCAATGTAATCACCAATTACCGCATATCAATACAATCAATATTCCGCGATCGTTCATCCACTATAGCAGCTAGACCCTCAACAACAAAGTCAAAAAAGCAAAGGTGAGATGGGAATGGAATCACCTTGCATAATTCCCCTAGAACAAGAGAAATAAGAGCCTTGCTCCCCACTAATTTTAATAGGAAGACTCCCTCTCTGCACAGACTGCATAACCCATGAAATCCACACATAGTCAAAACCTTTCTTCATCAGAACCTCCTCGAAAAAAAATCCTAGGACACTCTATCATAGGCCTTCTCAAAATCCATTTAAGCACAATGCCAAGAATTTTCTTGACCCTCAGCTCATGCAGCACCTCTTCAATCACCACAATCCCATCATGAATTTGCCACCCCTTGCTAAAACCAATATAACATGGTTTAATCACTGAATGAGAAACATGAGCCATCTTAGAGGCCAAACTTTTTGTCACCACTCTAAGGATCACATTAATAACAGCAATGGACCTGAACTGCTTTAGGTTCGAAGCATCTTTGACCTTAGGAATCAAAGATAAAACCCGATAGTTTACTCTGCCCGGATCCTCTCTCCATGCCCACAAATCATCCATAATGCATTTTACCTGAAACTTAATCACTCCCCAACACTTCTTAAAATAAAACAGGAAACCCATGTTGGTTTTCATATCTTTAATAACTCATCCATAATTCCTTGACTTACTCGTTTTGGATGTTGATGATCTGGGTGAGTCATGTGAACCTAAAAAACATCTTACAGGTAGATGAGAAACACTTCCATAATGTATACCTTATTATCTCGATAGGTCTGTGCTGGAAGACGATCTCCTTGAAGATGAGAACCGAACTAGAGGTCGCTAGATTTAGTCCCTACTGGATGAGGTCACATGGAACGTAAGTAGGTCGCTAGGAAGAATGAGATATTTCATGCTTGATGAAAAAGTTATGTAGGTATGTCAACACTCCTCTACGATGTAAGGCCACATGGGGGTGAGGCCTCCCCTTTTGTGGTGACCTAGCACACCACTGCATGTTGTAGTGTGCAAGTCGTTGGCATAATACTCACGGAACAGCGTTTGACGAATATTACACCCAACTGAGTGGTAAAACAAAAACATCGCATGTCCATAATTCCCATATATTCATAGTAAAAAAACATCGCCATCTTAGCCTTGGGGCGGTGGGGAATTTTTCAAGATGCAAAATTTCAAGCCCATCAAGTTTTGTTGGGCGGCACACCTTGTGCTAATTAACCTTGCACTTTCCACAGGTAACTTTGTCACAACCCGCTTGGAAGTTCAATCATAGAAGCGCAACGATTCTCTTAATGAGCTCTTTAGGATTTTGGTAAATCAATGGAAGTTATATGGTAGATAGCTTGGGATGTGAGGATTGCATGAACCAAAACTCTTTGGCCAACCATATTGACATTTTTCCAATCCCCAGAGGCAAACTTGCTGGTGATGTTATCGTCAAGGCGTTAAAGGTCTGCTCTCTTAAGATATTGGGCACACAAAGGGAGTCCCAAGTAACGCATTGTAAAGGTGGATCTTGTAGCTAGGAAGGATTGGAGTATGTCATCAAGATCAATGTACTCATATCAGATGCTATCCACAAGACCTTTTTGGCAATTTGCGCATAAATCGGTAACATTTACAAAGTTACCAACAATGCATGCAAGGGAAACAATGTCTTCTTTGATTGGATCCACAAAACCATTGCATCATCGGCATATAGAGAGGTGCGTGCCAATGGAATCCTTCCCTAGAGATGGTGGAGGAGACCTTGCTTGGTTGCCTTGCCAAGGAGATGGTTGATGGGGTCGATGGCCAAGATGAAGAGGAGGGGGAAAGGATCTCCTTGCCTAAGACCACTTGCATGCTTTATTGGGTCACATGCCACTCCAATTAGTAGAACTCTCGAGGTCGAAGTTGATAGAAGTGTCCAAACCCAATCACCAAATTTATTTGGAAAGCCAGAATGTTGGAAAATATCCATAAGATAGTCCCATCTTACCGAATCAAACACCTTTTTGATATCAAGCTTGAATAGGAGGAAAGGTGTTTTGGAGCGGTGGAATTATTGAACAAGGTTTCACACATATATGTAGTTGTCGTGAATGCTCATCTTCTTGATGAAGGCAATTTGTGAGCATTAGACACAAGGGAGCCCATATGAGGTGAGAGACGAGAGGCCATCATCTTGGCAATATATTTGGCGTTGGCATGGCCTATAGCCCTAAAATCCAAGATGTCTTCGAACCCCGTCTTTTGTTTTGGAATAAGAGCAATATTCACTGAGGCTATCCAATGAAGGTTTGAGACACGGTGGAAATTTTGAAAAACATGCATGATCTGTAGCTTCACTGCTATGCTCCAACATGCCTTGTAGAAGGCCCCGATAAATCCATTGGGGCCCAGGACTTTGTCACGTGCAGACCCAAAGACGGCGCACTTGACCTCCTCCTCCATGAAGTCACCGTCAAGCTCGGAAAGATCGCGCTCCGAAACCAGAATATGTACGTTGGCCCAAATTAAATCGGTGGTTCTTGGAGTCGTTTTTTCATAACCTATGTAAAATGGCTTTGTATGATTGTCTTCTTATCCACATAGTTTGTGACCCATCCGTTATTGTGTTATAGTCTACGTGTGGATTTTTTTTCTTCGACGAGAATGTGGAAAGATTTAGTGTTGGCATCTGTCTCCTTTAGATTATACTTGAAGCTTGTCTCTTTCTCGCACGCTCGGGCATAACCAAACCAATAATCTTCGTCTTTAGCCTTAACAAGCAAAACGTACGCTCATCTCTGCATTCTTGTGAGATATAATCGGCAACGCGCGTCAGTAGTGCTCCTACGCACCATGGATTCAGAAATGTTTGTCGCAAAAAATTCAGGATCCGTAACGCGATAAGACACAAGTCACAAGCCTACAACTCATCGCTCCAAGAGTCATGGGCGAGGTTGATGGCCTGCGGCCGACACGCGGCGTTGGCGGCAAGGCTCTCGAGCCAGAGGTCGTCGCGGATGGTGGAGTCGACGTCGTCGTTGCGGTGCCACGCCCAGCGCGCCGTGGTGGCGTTCACGACGCTCAGACGGCCATGCCCGAAGCTCGCCTCCCTCATCAGCGAGAGCCTTGCCAGCTTGTGGTTCTTCTGAAAGCTGCGGGCGTTCACCACCACAAGAGAAAAATCAGGACATGATCTCGGAATGGTTCTGCTCATAGGAGTGTATGGAGTATGTAAATTTTCTTACTCGAACGCGAGCCCTTCTCTGTTCCCGCCGTCGCCGATGGTTATGTACACCGGCCCACACGGGTTCGCTTCGTTGTTGTAGAGCCTGGTCTGCAACGATGAAACATGCCAAGACATGAGGACTCGCATCGCGTGTACGATGTCAGTCTAACATACTTTCACGCGGTCGAAAAGAAAAGCAGGCAACTCACGAAGCGCTCGTAGGAGTGTACGTGGCCGGAGAAGACGACGTCGACGCGGGCCTCGTAGAGGAGTTTCTCCATGGCCTTTCTCATGGCCTCGCCCTCGCCCGTGTGCGCCGCGTTGGTGTTGTACCACGGCGCGTGCACCAGCACGACGAGCCACGGCATGGCGCGCCGGTCCACCCGGGCGAGGTCGCGCGCCAGCCACCCATACTGCTCCGAGGTGGAGTTGAACCCGGCGTAGGAGCCGAGCATGGCGACGTGGACGGCGCCGCCGGCCGCGTCGAAAGAGTAGTAGAGCGCGGACGGCGAGGCGCTCTCCTCGTGCGGCATGCGCCAGCGCGCGGTGTAGGCCAAGAACGGGTCCGGCGAGCCCGGGAGCACCGGCATGCCGGCCTCCACCTCGTGGTTCCCTTCGGTCACCATCCACGGCCGCCGGCTTGCGTGCTTCTGCACGAACCGCCCGAACGTGTCAACTGACGAAACTGCTTGGCCTACAGTAAACAATCGAGTATAAGAAAGGGTGTACCAATCAAGTTGATGATGCTCTGTCTCGTCACCCAGCTCTCTCAATTGGGGAAGTGATCTCCATTACGATGGGTACCCCGACCTGGCTGGACGACATTGTTGCGGGATATGGTAAGGATGCAATCACTCAGCAGATTATCCGATAGTTGGGCAAACCGGACTCTAAGGTGAAGCACATGTCTTGGGATGGACACCTGTTGCGCTTCAAAGGGCGTGTATGGGTGGGCGGCAACCTTGCCATGCAGCAGCAAATCCTCCAAACACTGCATGCAAGCGCCATTGGCGGTCACTCAGGGATCCAGGCTACTTTACAGCGGATAAGGCAGTTGTTTGCCTGGCCACAGATGAAGTCGGCGGTGCAGCGGTTCATTGATCAATGCAGCATCTGCAAGCAAGCTAAGACGGAGCGAGTGAAGTACCCCGGCCTCCTTCAGCCCTTAGCAGTGCCTGACTCTGCCTGGCAGGTGGTGTGGCTCAATTTTGTTGAAGGGTTGCCCAGATCGTCGGGTTTTACAACCATTCTGGTCGTGGTGGACAAGCTAACCAAATATGCACACTTCTTGCCTCTCTCTCACCCTTATACAGCGGCTCAAATTGCCCAGCTCTACTTCGATCAAGTCTTTCGCTTGCACAGCATGCCTGCGGCACTCATATCGGACCGGGACAAGGTTTTTACCAGCAAATTTTGGCGGTCCTTGTTCAGGCTGAGCAAGACAGAGATGCGAATGAGCACGGCTTATCATCCGCAAACGGATGGGCAGACGGAGCGGGTCAACCAATGCCTCGAGACTTACTTACGTTGCTTTATCAGCACCTGCCCCGCAACGTGGAGCAAGTGGCTTCCGCTAGCAGAATTCTGGTATAATACGGCCTACCACACTGCGATCAAGACCAGTCCATTCCAAGCTCTGTATGGCCATGCTCCGAGATATCTGGGGATCACGGCAGAATCGGTGCCGGTCACAGATCTGCAGCTATGGCTTTAGGAGCGCCAATTGGCAACGACAGTGCTCAAGCAACATCTACACCGAGCTAACAACCGTATGAAACAATTTGCTGACAACAAACGTTCAAATCGTGTGTTTCAGGTGGGCGATTGGGTGTATCTACGTCTCCAGCCATACATTCAGACAACTTTGGCCATGCGAGCCAACGCCAAGCCTGCCTTCCGCAACTTCGGGCCATTCCAGGTGGAGCAAAAGGTTGGGGATCGTTCCTACCGCCTCAAGTTGCCGGACAAGTCGAAGCTACATCCAGTCTTCCACGTTTCGCTGTTGAGGAAAGGTATTCCACCAGAAGAAGTGCATGATGAGTTGCCGGTGATCGACGATGAACACCCTCCCCGACACATACCGGAGCAAGTTCTACAACGCCGTCAAGTGCAGCGTCGTCACAAGACCAAGGACCAGATGCTGATTCAATGGTCAGGACTGCCAGTGTCACTCGCCACTTGGGAGAATGTCGCCGAGCTGAAGGCCAGGTTTCCTCGAGCTCCGGCTTGGGGTCAAGCCGCTCCTGAAGGAGGGGGGAATGTCATGGGCCTACCAACCCACGACGCGTCAAGTGGGCCGTCTCCACGGCCCAAGAGAGCCCGCAAGGACAACCCACGCTACGGCCCAGAAGAATGGACTACTTGGGGACGAAGCGAGGAGCGTTCGGGGCATCGAAGAAGAGAACCAAGCCGACGGCTCTCCTGTATCTCAGTCTGTATCTCTCTCCCATCCCAGGCTCCAATTCCCCTTCCCCTTCCTGCTGTATCTGATGAATCCTAAACCCTAGACATATATTGGGAGGAATTGAGAGTATAGCTGTAACAGTCCACGCCAAACTTAATCGGCAACGCGCGTCAGTAGTGCTCCTACGCACCATGGATTCAGAAAGGTTTGTCGCAAAAAATTCGGGATCCGTGTAACGCGACAAGACACAAGTCACAAGCCTACAACTCATCGCTCCAAGAGTCATGGGCGAGGTTGATGGCCTGCGGCCGGCACGCGGCGTTGGCGGCAAGGCTCTCGAGCCAGAGGTCGTCGCGGATGGTGGAGTCGACGTCGTCGTTGCGGTGCCACGCCCAGCGCGCGGTGGTGGAGTTCACGACGCTCAGACGGCCATGCCCGAAGCTCGCTTCCCTCATCAGCGAGAGCCGCGCCAGCTTGTGGTTCTTCTGAAAGCTGTGTGCGGCCACCACAAGAGAAAAATCAGGACATGATCTCTGAATGGTTCTGCTCATAGGAGTGTATGGAGTATGTAAATTTTCTTACTCGAACGCGAGCCCTTCTCTGTTCCCGCCGTCGCCGATGGTTATGTACACCGGCCCACACGGGTTCGCCTCGTTGTTGTAGACCCTGGTCTGCAACGATGAAACATGCCAAGACATGAGGGCTCGCATCGCGTGTACGATGTCAGTCTAACATACTTTCACGCGGTCGAAAAGAAAAGAAAAGCAGGCAACTCACGAAGCGCTCGTAGGCGTGGACGTGGCCGGAGAAGACGACGTCGACGCGGGCCTCGTAGAGGAGTTTCTCCATGGCCTTTCTCATGGCCTCGCCCTCGCCTGCGTGCGCGGCGTTGGTGTTGTACCACGGCGCGTGCACCAGCACGACGAGCCACGGCGTGGCGCGCCGGTCCACCCGGGCGAGGTCGCGTGCCAGCCAGCCGTACTGCTCCGAGGTGGAGTTGAAGCCGGCGTATGATCCCAGCATGACGACGTGGACGGCGCCGCCGGCCGCGTCGAAGGAGTATTAGAGCGAGGAGGAGTAGAGCTCTCCTCGTGCGGCATCCCGGCCTCCACCTCGTGGTTCCCTTCATGCATGCGCGCGTGACTAGCACACGGTCGGTCGTTTCTTTGTACACGATCGACTCTGCTGCATTGTACTCCAATTAATCGATCCCTTCTTTTTTCTTTTTGGTCGGCCATGCGATTAGTGCAGTATACTACTAGGTAATAATCAGGTCGATCGATTCGATTCCCAACTTGGATGCATGGGACTCCCCCGCGGGATTGGAGTACGAGTACCCACGCGCCACGCCCAATCAAATGGTGCACCTACTAGTACTTGCAATTCATTTTCTTTTCTTCATTTTTCATCTCCTTCAACTTCCACATGTTTTTTTATTTTTTTGCATTGCTCCATCCATTCAACTCAAACGGGCGCGTGGAAATAAATAATATTTTATACTGGATCTGGGAGTTTCATTCCGACGCGAACCAACCAAGAATTAATCCAAACATTGTTGGTTTTCGTCACGCCTGACACAAACCCTCTCTTAGTTTGTCATCAGCCCGCCTAACACATATTTCTTCTGTTTTCCTCACTCAACCAAACCAAATTCTCAAGCCATCTGCTGCGCGCATCAAGCGACGTGAGCGGAAAATAATTTTTCGAGAATTCAATATTTCCGTCAGCTCCTATTTCACAGTCATCCACACAAAATATTTATCGGACAACAAAAATGCCAACCTACCTTTGATACAAAAATGCGGACCGACTTCTTTCAGCGAAGATACGAGCGAGAACTCGCCGCCTACGAAGGCCCTCCCACTCCACCCGCGCGCAACAACGCCGCCAGCCGCCGCCGCTGGTGGAGTGCGCCGGGTCGCACCCTCGTGAACGTGCTCGCGCACATCGAGGGCGGCAACTACCCCGTACTGGGGATGCCGCCGCCGGCGGCGCCTTCCGTGTCACGCCGGCACGAAAGCACGTGGATGCCACGACGGATGACGCCGCCGTCGTCGTCTGGGTCGGCATCGAGCTCCTGCGGGTCGGCTCCTCCACCAGCGACGCCGAGGGCCGTCAAGAAGGAGCCGATGTCGCCACAGCCGACCAGAAGGCGCAGCAGCGGCGCCCTCGTCATCCGCGAGGGGGGCTCCCATCGTCGTCTCCATCGCGCGGCTGCAAGAGGAAGACGGCCAAGAAGGAGGCCGCAACGGCCACAGCTGCGTCCCAGCTCACCGAAGAGGAGGCCGCGCGGGCCGAGGACGCGACGATCCGCAATGCCACGTGAGGTCGTTGACCGACCTCGTCCCCGCCGATAACGCCCTCTCGGTGGACGAGGCGCTCGCCTGGTCCAAGCAGTACTGGGAGAGGGAGGAGCGAAGCAGTAGAGGTGTTTGCTGGACCTGGCGGCCACGTGGCGCCGCGCCACCCGCGCCACACCCACCGCACCCGTGCCGCTAATTAAGCTGGAGGAGAGCAACGAGGATGAGTGGTATCGACTCGACGCCGCCACAGACGACCCTGGGTAGGGTTCCAACCGTTGGTACGAAGACGCCAGCCAGAGCAGCCAGCAGGCGCCGTCGCTCGACGATGCCGACCACTCCAGTAACAACGACGGCAGCGACTACACGGCGTTCTACCGCCATTTCAGCATGTAGAACGCCCTCCTTTTAATTAGTTTATATTCCCTCTCGCCAAATTCAAATGTATTACGAATCCAGCCTATATATGTAGGAACTCACATATATATATTAAATACCTGTAAATTTCACCTATGTTTGAACCTATTTTATCTGGTTATGTTTAAATTCGCCTATATTTGCTCATTCCTCTGGGCTCGCTGCTGGGAAAATGGTCCTCGGGCTAGGGAGCCCAACACAAAAAAAATTTGACATAAAAACGCATTGTGTGAATAATTGTAGTGTAAAAAATCGACGAAAATACTTATTTTATGTCCTATTTTTGTACGTCACATAAACATTTTTTTTGCAAGGTCTATTTTTTCTTATGTTATACTCGACTAATGAAGTAAGAAAAAATTTACGTGACGTAAAATTCATTTACGATTGCAAAGATAGACGGTGGGTGTAGAATAACTATTCTGCTCCTTGGGAGTCAAATAGCGCATCCGCACTAAGATATATGTAGATACATCCAAACCTAAATAAATTTGCGATACTAGAAGGAAGGGAGTGCCATCGTGACAATGGATATTGCATGGATTACTCGGCAATGCGTTACTAGGTGTGAGTATACATGAACAAGTAGGTAGTGAGTACTGAACCATGCACTTGGCTGCAACACAACCAACGCTTGGATTCCATCATCATCATCACCATTAATTAAGGCGAGGAAGTCAATGCATCAGTAGAAGTAGAACACACCGGAATCGACCGCCTCCTAGCTCGCTCGCCCGGCCGCCGCAGCCTCGACGCCCCATCCCCCGATTCCCTCTCCGACGCCGCTTCCCCGCGCCGCCATCTGCTCCTCTTCAGGCAACGCGTCGAGGACGACACCGGCTGGGCCTCGCCGGACGATTAATTAACCGTCTGCGGCCGTCTTCTTCTCGTCCGCGGAATCAAGCGCCGCCCCTCCTAGCCGTCCCCAGCCACCTCGAGTTCTCATCGGTCAGTCTGTTTTCCTCCTCCTTAATCCTGTGCGTCTTCGTCTTCAATCGCCTCTCTGCTCACGCCTTTGCATTGCATGCGCTGTGATTCAGACAAGGTAGAGGAGGACGACCACAGGGAGGATGGTGCAAAACAGGATGGTCACGAGGATCGCCGTCGGGAGTGGGCGATGCACAAGGGGAGGAGGGGGGCGGTCTGGCCGGACGAGTAGGACGCCCAGTCCAATCTCGAGCTCGTCGTCCAGCGCCGCAAAAGGTAATTTCTTCCCAGAATATATGTATTCCCCCACTTGAAGCAATCTAAATTATGGAGTTTTTTAGGATTAGCTTCAGACAAATTAGGATTTGCCCGTCCCTGTCAGCTTGTTCAGATCGCAGAAAAAATTAGCTGACAAGTAAGTGAGTTAGAAGTATAATTTTAGGTTAAGCTTGCACATACAAACAGAAAACTCTTTATGTGCTCTTTATTAGTATAATCTGCAGGGGAGTTCTTTGTTTGGTCACGTGAAATATTTGTGATTTTTGTAGAGCTCTGTCATGGGCAAGGGCGAGGCTTGATGAAGGACCAGGCAGCGGCCAGCCGGCAGAGCATGAGCCCTTCTTCCCACTTAGTTTGGCTATGTACGTATCAAAATAAACTCTCAGTCTGGTTTCCTTCTTTGGCCATGCTCTGCCGCCGCCTACCTCTGTCTTCGCTGATTCAAGATTCTCTGTTTCTTTGTTTCTTTAGAATGGGATTGATGTGGTACACGTGATCTTCAGCCTACCGGCGTGTGGGCACATTTGGGCACCCCTGATCTTCAGCCTACGGTCATTCCTGACCTACGCTGACACGGAAATGGAAAGGAGTAGGCGTCGACCTCGCTCTCGCTCAACCGTGCCGCCATCTGGTTGTAGCAAAGCTCGAGGCCTGCAAGCACTTGCTGCCGACGATGGTTCACCGACGCGGACCAAGAGCCGTTGTCCAGGCCCTCCACCAGCACGTCACAGCAACCCCCTCAATTCTGGTTATGCTCCACCGAGAGCAAGACCACCACAGTACAAGAAGGTAGCCACCACCCATTTTTCTTGTTGGCTACTTTTGTTGGGTCGTTGATGCTAAGATGCTGTTGTTGTATGTGATCTTTGTGTTGTGCTAAATTCGGGTCAGATTAATTTGGTCTTTAGTTGTAGAGACACAAATATGACAACTTTTTTTATTGTAAGACCTAATAAGAATATATGATGAGACGATGAAATTGATTTGGTGACTTTGCTTCTCATCTTTGCATGTATCTATCTTGTAATCGATGAGGAGGCCTGAAACCTGGGTGACTCCATGTATCTATCATATATGCCGTTGGCTGTATTGTGTTTAACATAGCAGCATTCGAGGGTGTCGAGATCTAGTTGTAACCTGAGTTTGTGGTGCTCAAGTACAACTTCATACTTTTGGTAAATGGTCATGCATGTGTATAACATTTCAAAGTTTGGTACCGTCCGGCTTAATTAGCTCGTTCTTCTTGCATATTAATTAAGCCAATGTTCATATAAGCACACAAAGCGAAATGACTGTTTATGTACGATCAGATTAAAACCTAAATATTTAGTTAAACATGGTTTGGTAGAGTCCCTAATATTCTTCTAATTTTGTCAACTACAACACAACCTGAAGTTAATTAGTTTCAAGATACTAATTGCATTTAACTGGTACTGTTGAAGGGGCGCATCTAGGCCAAGAGGCGAACCTGGTTGCATTTCTCCCAGAGTGTGTATCTTCTCTTCGTGTTACCTGATCCGTCCAACTATGTATAGGAGAACATGGACTACCAAACATACTTTTATGCTAGGCCAAGAGGCGAACCTAAAGAAGAAAAACCGAGGTCTGAATTCTGCAGGTTAGTTCTTGTTATACATGCATAAGCAAGTATCGAGTATGGATCTAATATCTTTTGTGAGAAATGCAAGTTAGATTATGTATCTTCTTTGCATTGTTGGCCACCAAATCGAGGTACAAATGGAGGCGGTGTTTCCATTACCGTCCCACTGTGATCCGTACGCAGATGTTCGTTGCAATTTGTTTGTACATGTCGCCGGGATCGTGTATATATATAGTCTAAAACAGAAAAATTCTGCTGCTAAATAGATTTTATTCGCTTTTCTTGTTTGGCATCAGATCATTCCTTGGTTTGGGCATGACTAATTTGTTCGGTTTCCATTTGTGTGACTTGTAGATCCAGAGGTGTAACTTTTTAGGTTTGTTCCAAACTTTCACGTGATGTGCAAAATAAGCTAGATTCATGGCGTGTCAAGTCAGTCCAAAAAATGATACATTTATAGTTTCTATAACATCTGAACATCAATCACACATGTTTTTTTTTTGTCATTATTGTATGCTAGATCGGTACAAGTTTCTTCACAACGTTATCCAGTTCTTGTTCAGGCTCCTGAAAGGCTGAAACCCATCACAAATATTAACCCGTTAGTTAATAGCTATGATGTGTTCTATGTAATATATAACTTTCTCTAAGATGGTGCTTACACTGCTATTCTTAACGATTCATAGGATTTCCTTTTTTCACCTCTGATGTGGTAAATTACAACTATATTTCTACCCATTGGGATGATATTCCTTTTTAATTGTCCACGGCCATTCAAGAGCTCACCCCCAGTTTGCTCCCTAGCCGCCGCCATTCAAGAGCTTGTCAACTTTGGCACCCTGTGGTCAAGTGTTTTTCTTTTCTTTGGTTGCCCTCATATCGACGCTGCCATGCTTCTATCCAATTCCTTCATGTCGTTGTACTTACTGAAAATATGCTCCTATTATGTACCTTATCATTTCTGGCAGGCTTCGAATTGAATATTGTAGGCTTATTTCTCGTTCGGAAATTGGCGGTGGTTGCTCTGTCGGAAGGCTTCAATCACTTGTCTACATTTAATAGTACTTGCTCTGTTTATGCTAGTATCAGTGTCCAAATGCATGTTGTTATTCACCTCACTCACCTCATGTCTGGAAATTTTAATTTGGGAATTAGCAATGCACTTATTACCGAGCTTTTGTAATACTTTATCTTTACTGTTATTAACACAACAATTATGCCATGAAATGGAATATGCAGCCAGTAATTTATTTAGTTTATATGTTTGTTGTCTGTTTCATCAGTTCCTTAATTCTCAAATAGTAACTGAACTATACGACCTATAGATCTGATATTGTTCTTTGTATTATCACTACACCCAAGATTCTCTGCGTACCATTGGTGTTGCTATGTCAAGTTTACCATTGCATTGCCTATCTTTATCTGACTTTGCTATTTGTTGGGTCTGCAGATATACTGGGATAAATCTTTTACAGTGGCAGCGGTGGCCTCTTCTTGGTCTTCATGTTATAAGTGATCTTCTGATTGTACCCTTCTCTGCTAGTATTGGGCTTCTGTCTGGTAAGCTACATGTTCTATAATGGTCTCTGCTAGTAGAGCATTCATCCTCAACTAGGGAGTGGAGGTCTAGTGAACTAGTTGGTTACAAATTTGTGTGCCCTAGTAGGTTACTAATCAGTGGTGTGGTTCCATCTTATATGGAGTCAGCGCGAGGCTGACGAAAAGGGTGTGATGCCGTTGCTCGACGTGAGGCGGTGCGAGATCGTCACTTGTCACAAGGTGAAGTTCATGGTCCAGGTGAGCTGGATTAGTTGGTCTAGTTGATATGACAAGATTAATGGGGAGATTATTAGAAGTAATCTTGTCAGGTATCGATGCATGTAAGTCAGTTGTGGTCCTGGGAAGCAGATTTCTTTAGGAAGACATAGGGTCCTGGGTGAGCTATTGACTTTCACTTATCTATTCCTTACCATATTTTTCCACCAGAAAATCATCTGTGTGAAGTTGGATAGTGCAAACAGCAGGCACTTCACAATTTGCAGGGCCATTTGTTAGTTTGTCTTCCACCCATTAAAAGCCAAGAATAGAAACTTTGAGTGATGTGTGCTTTAGGTGGTTTTCAGTGCCATTAAGGTGGTCCTTGCTCTGAAACAAGTGCTGCTTTGCACTAACAGTGCTGCTTTACATAATGAACATTCAGCACATTTTTAGTTTAGTTCATTAATTATATGTGGTGATCAAGATCAAGGTTTTGGTTCCCGAGAAATCCTGATCGGTTACCAAGCAAATTCAAAAATCAAATTTTGAATTCAAATTTTGTCTGAAGCACTCCGCGCTTAAGCTGTATTTATACATTGAAGAACTTGTAACTCGATGGTGGTGAGTTAGCTCTCTTGTGCAGCGCCTTGACATCGCGAGTTCGAACTCCTCCAGCACTTCATTTTTACATCATTTTGTCAAATTATTACTGAATTTGAGCAAAGTAAAAAAAATAGTACTGTGACTACTGCGCGTGTTAGGGAGTCGAACCAGGGACCGCCAAGGTAGACCCCGCAGCGTTACCACTACGCCCTGCCTTCACTTCAGTTTTTATCTAAAGATACGCTCTCTTTACTCATGATTCGGGTTCGAATTCAAATACTTCAAAAAAAATCGGGAGTTTTCGCTCGGTTAGCCTGTTTACCAAGGGTACTCGGGAAACTCGGTTACTTGGCGGTAAACCATTAACCAAATCCCTGATCAAGCTTATACTCTTACTAGAATAGTTCAGTTCTGAATACAAGTTTAGCATGTAAGAATACTCATAGATACTAGTTTCAGGTCTTACCCCTGATTATAGATAAATATAACTTGCCTTGGCAACTTCCTGGTTTGCATATATAGTTTTTGTTTTCGAGAAAACACAAAAGAGCTTTTGCATTTCATTTCTTTTGAACATTTAGAAGGTTTGGTCTTACAGGCGTCCGAAGAGGAAAAATAAAAAATGGGGCTTTTGCATTATATACTAATGTTATGCTCAATGAAGTTCCAAAATTTGAGATGGTCCGATGGTACATATCCATTTAGTTCAAATATGAATCTGTCTTTACTTCTCTAGCTTCTTTCAGAGTGCCAGGATGCTTCATAAAATGGTACTACATGTTAAAGTTTTGATCATGCTATTAGGCTCTCTATCCACTTTATATCAGCTGAGGCTGCATTATGCAGCGTAATGGTGATTTTTCTTCTGGTTTTTGTTCTTGATGTGATTAATGTAAGTGAAAAAACATGATAGTGATATCCCATGAGGAAATTAATTACTCCCTCCGATCCATATTACTTGATGCTAACATAGATGTATCTAGACACATTTTAGTTGTAGATACATCCATTTTAGCATTAAATAATATGGATCGGAGAGAGTACTATCTATGTTGTTAAAACATGATTCACAGAAAAAATTAACGATAGATTGATGAATTTAACATTAAAGCATCCTTCTTTTACACTGTACAACTGTTTTACTTGCTGTTGGACTGATATTATAAAGAAATAGACCTAGGTTGTTACTTTGTGCCACAAATGAAATATTTGGGTTTGTTAAGTAGTTATTGAGGTTGGCAAATGTTGTGTTTTGCCAAGGCACACTATAAATTGGATGAGAATGCTGTTGGATCCAGCAGGATCATCTAGCTCTAGTTTGAGCCACAAAAAGAGAAGGTCAGTAGTACCTTGATCTGAAGATGCAGTCATCTCTTTGAAGTATTGCTCACACCACTTGAGGATGGAGCAATTTGTGCTTGATTCTTCCCAGTGCCTTTTAGTGCTAGCCTGATCGGTGGCTTAGTTTGAGTGAGAGAGTGTGAGAGAGAGCTGAGAGCAGTAGCCGTGTGTTCTCCTCTCTTCTAGGGTCATTTGACCCCTTTATATATGTTTAGCACTATGCACTAGGGGAACCAGCACCGTTGGATCAAAATCGATGTCTCCGATCAAGACACCACATAAGGATAGGTGGCCATTTACTGTAGCGTTACTGTAGTGCCGCCTTACTGTAGCTACTGCAGCACCGCCCTACTGTAGCAACCCAAAAAGATCTGACCTAGGAGAGCAGCCTAGATCACCAAAATATCCAACATTCTCCCCCTTGATCGTAAGGCTGATCATTATAAGCTCATTTTTCAACAAAATAATGCACTTAAGACGAAAAGATTATAATGGTCTGTTAGGTACCATTTAATCTAGTGACTATAGCACATTACTTCATATCAAAATGAAACTCTTTAATTTATGAGCTCCATAAACTTTATTCACATCATATATTAACTTAATTTACATAATTCTTTACATAAACATCATAAATATTACAGACTCATCTTTCGATAAAATGGTACACCAAGACAATAGGTTACAACAGTCAATTAAGTACTGCTAAACCAAGTGACTATGGTTCCCATTCGATCTCAAAATGAGCCCCTTTTGGGGAGATGGTGCCATAATAGTTCCAACTTCTCCAGGATTAAAAGCTTTCAACCAAACCCATGCCGGCAACATGCTCTCTAAATACGCTGGGTGGTAAGCCTTTCGTGAGCGGATCCGCTAACATAAACTTAGTATTAATGTACTTGATATCTATTGTTTGATCCTGGATTCTATCTTTCACAACAAGATACTTAATGTCAATAAATTTGCCAGCTGCACTTGACTTGTTGTTACTCGCATAGATCACTGCGGGTTGATTATCGCAGTATAGAGTGAGAGGCCTGGAAATGCTGTCAATCACTCTTAGTTCCGGGATAAAATTCTTCAACCATACCGCCTGCCCGGTTGCCTCATAACATGCTACAAATTCTGCCTGCATTGTCGACGATGCAGTAACAGTTTGCTTTGAGCTTTTCCATGATATAGCTCCTTTTGCAAGGGTGAAGATATAACCTGATGTGGATTTCTTAGTATCAACACACCCCGCAAAATCAGCATCTGAATAACCCACTATTTCGAGGTTATAAGATTTCTCATAAGTAAGCATGAGGCCTTTAGTACCTTGCAAATAACGCAAGACCTTTTTAGCAGCCTTCCAGTGATCCAGACCTGGATTGGACTGATATCTGCCAAGCATCCCGGTCACAAAAGCTAAATCAGGGCGAGTGCACACTTGTGCATACATAATACTCCCAACAATTGAGGCATAAGGAATTGACTTCATCTGCGCAGATTCATAATTATTTCTTGGGCACTGGAAAGTCCCAAATTTATCGCCCTTAACAATAGGAGCAAAGTAGGCTGAGCACTTATACATATTGTACTTTTTCAGTACCTTTTCAATATATGCTCTCTGAGATAGCCCCAAGATCCCTCTGGATCTATCCCGGTGAATTTCAATTCCTAAAACATAAGTTGCTTCACCGAGATCTTTCATATCGAACTTTGAAGAAAGGAATCTCTTGGTCTCCATCAACATATTTTTATCACTGCTGGCCAAGAGTATGTCATCAACATATAATATCAGGAAGATAAAATTACTCCCCCTGAACTTAACATAAACACAATTGTCCTTCTTATTTTCCTTAAAACCAAATTTCTTTATGACTTGATCAAATTTGAGATACCACTCTCTTGATGCTTGTTTCAAACCATAGATGGATTTCTTCAGATGACATCCTAAATGTTTATTTTCTTCCATAACAAAACCTTCCGGTTGTGCCATGTAAACATCTTCGCGTAAGTCACCATTTAGAAATGCCGTTTTAACATCCATCTGATGTAGCTCTAAATCATAATGAGCTACGAGTGCCATAATTATTCTGAATGAATCCTTCGAAGAGACGGGTGAAAAAGTTTCATTATAATCAATCCCTTCTCTTTGAGTGAATCCTTTTGCCACAAGCCTTGCTTTAAACCTTTCGATATCACCCTTGGAGTCACGTTTGGTCTTATAGACCCATTTGCATCCAACTGTTTTGGCTCCTTCAGGGATTTCTACTAAGTCCCATACATCATTAGTGCTCATGGACTTCATTTCATCTTTCATAGCATCGAGCCATTTAGACGAATATTCACTTTCCATAGCCTCCTTAAATGAGGTGGGGTCATTATCCAACACTGGCTCATTTGTATCCTCACTCATGTAGGTGAGATAATCATCAGGAATAGCAGGCTTTCTAGCCCGCTGTGACCTTCTAAGAGGCTCATTATTCGGCACATTAATAACAGTTTGAGACTGCTGATTATTTTCAATAAGAGCATCATTAGATGTGACATCTGGAACAGTCGCCGGTGTATCAGCAGGTGTTGCATTAGCAGCACGTTGCCTTCTTGAATACACTCGTAATTGCTGTTCTTGGTCCTTTTGTTGTCCAGTTATGTGAGCACCATCAGCTACAGGAGCTGAAACTTGAGGTGCAATTTCAGTATGTACTGGAAACACTGGCTCTTGGATTACAGGCATCGGGACATATTCCTGTTTTTCCTCCAAGACTATTTCTCTGGGAGTCATGCTCCCCCTCATCATATCACTTTCCAAGAACACAGCGTGTCTTGTTTCAACAAATTTCGTTGTCTGATTTGGACAATAAAATCGATATGCTTTAGATTTGTCAGGATAACCAATAAAATGGCAACTGACTGTCTTGGGGTCTAATTTTCCCATAACCGGATTAAAAATCCTTGCTTCAGCAGGACAGCCCCATACATGAAAATAATTCAGGGTTGGCTTTTTCCCAGTCCATAATTCATACGGTGTTTTGGGCACCGATTTACTGGGAACCCTGTTAAGAATATGTGCTGCTGTTTTAAGGGCTTCCATCCATAAATTCACCGGTAAAGTGGAGTGGCTTAACATACTCCGCACCATATCCATAAGTGTGCGGTTTCTCCTTTCAGCCACCCCGTTTTGCTGAGGTTCACCCAGTCTTTGAGTACTGGGCGGTAATACCATTTTCCTGTAAGAATTTTGCAAATGGTCCAGGAATTTGACCATAAGTTGCATGTCTGCCGTAGTATTCACCACCACGATCAGATCTTACAACTTTAATTCTTTTATTACATTGATTTTCAACCTCAGCTTTGAAAATCTTGAACTTGTCTAATGCCTCTGATTTTTCTTTGATTTGATAAATATATCCATAACGGGAGAAATCATCAGTGAACGTTATGAATGAATTATAACCGTCCACCGATCTCACATTAAACGGACCACATATATCCGTATGAATTAATTCCAAAACTCCCGTGCTTCGGTTTGCACCTTTCTTAATTTTCTTGGCATATTTTCCTTTGATGCAGTCGATACAATGATCAACATCCGCATCCGAAAAATCAAGAGAAGGAAGAACTTGATCTTTAATGAGACGCTCAATCCTCCCCCTCGAAATATGGCCTAAACGATAGTGCCATAATTTCGAAGAAGTCTCATTATCATTACGTTTGCGTTTGGTACCGACATTTATATTTGAGGTAGAACCCACATTATTTATATCATCACAAAGGGAAATTACATAAAGTTTGTCGTGTCGACAGGCAAGGCCAACATTATTATTGTCATACATAATTATACACTGCTTATTCCCAAAGTGACACTCATAACTATCATCATCTAAACATGAGACGGAAACTAAATTCCGTTTCATCGAGGGTACATAGAGAACATTATTTAGCTGAAGCTTAAAACCGCCATGAAGTGTAAGAGTGAAGTCTCCAAGCGCCTCGGCATAAGCTTCAACACCATTAGCAACTCTAATTGTTCTTTCCCCTCTTTTTAGGGTCTTCCTCATATTGAATCCCTGCAACGAATTTACAACATGAATTGTTGCACCTGAATCAATCCACCAAGTATTGGTGGCATAATTAACATAAAGGGATTCTTCAACAACAGTAATAGCGTCGGTACCTCTTTCTTTGAGCCATCTCTTGAAGCCAAAACAATCCTTTCGCCTATGCCCACCTTTTCCACAAAAGTGGCAAGCATTGGAATTATTTCCTTCAGCATTAGGCGCTTTTTCAGGCTTCTTTTGCTGTGATCCTTTTGAGGATTGGCCTTTTTCCTTGAACTTATAAGGCTTGGGCTTCACATATTCATTCACAAATTTTCTATACTTCTTCTTTTGTGAATGACCAAACTGATTAACATGATCAATTCTGTCAGCCTTAAGCCTTTCTTCTTCTTGCACACATCGCGCCATCATTTCATCAATCTCCCATTTAACATCCATCGCATTATAGTTGATCATAAATGGATCAAATTGGGGAGGCAAAGATGACATAATAAAATGGACGAGGAAACCATTAGAGATTTCCATCTCCATTGACTTTAGTTTGGCGGCCATGTTGCATTTTTTCATAATATGCTCTCGAAGACTTCCAGTGGGATCATATTTTTCATCAATTAGCCTTCTGATAAGACTTGTTGCATAAACTTTAGAAGACCCTTTAAATTGATGCTCAATTTTTGCAAAGTACCCTTTTGCTGTCTCACAATCAGGAAGGGCTCCCCTCATACTCTGTGTAATGGAGCCCTTTATCATCATAAGGCACTTGCGATTAGAGTCATCCCACTTAGCCTTAATAATGTCATATTCCTTCTTGAGGGCTTCATAATTTTCATTATTTTCTTTAGGCACCTCAGGAGGATCATTAAGGAGAGCATAATCAATATTGAGTAAGGCCATAGTGATCTCAAGCTTCTCCTTCCACGTGACATAATTGCTGCCATTTAGCTGTTCGATGCCATTTAGCATTCCAGCAATATTAGAGACATTAGTTGCTGCAAAAGAAAAATTCAAAATGCTTTAGTAAACATCATCATAATCATCATTAAATTTTATTGATCAAATTCAAATCAGCTTTGGCCAGAGATGAAAATGAACAACAAAATTTTGTGGACAAATATTCATCAATTAGCTTTGGCCAAATTGATAAATAGAAGCCACACATTAATGATCCTCATTCATTATTTTCTTTTACCGACCCGGTTCACATCAGCTTTGGCCAGAAGTGAAACAGACCAATAAAAGAATTTTGCAGTTAAAATGCCCGTCAAACAACTTTGGTCAGAATGACAAGGCATAAAACCACACTTTATTTGAGGATCCATAAACTTTATTTTGCAGCGAAAGCATTATCACATAATAATTATAGTGATAAATATCACCATAATTCATTAATCATAAATAAACTAAATAATAAAAGTAATATCAACATGTAAATTAACTAAGCATGACAATTAAAATTGTGGCCTAAAATAAACATAATAAGCATAATAAATTTATGCAGGAAAAATCAGCCTGAAAATTAATTATTTCAGCCCCAATTTTTTTTTTTATTGCATAATAATTCTGCTGAACTGGGCCGAAATTGGCCCAGCCCAGTATTTGCTCCCCCTGATCCCCTCTTGGGCCACAGCCCATTTGCAACATGCCAGGACGACCTGAACCGTCGGATGCAATCCGACGGCCAGGAACGACCGCAGCTGGAACAAAACCAGCGCGTCGTCGCCCGGCTCCCTCGAAAACCCTAGCCCCGTTTCTTTTCCTCCTCTCCTCTCCCGACGGCGATGACGGCGCGCAGCGCGACGGCGACGGCGACGAGCACCGCGCGACAGAGAGGAGGGCTTCGGCGTCGTCCAGTTCCTCTCGCCGGAGTTGCGTGCAGCTTTGGCCAGCGCGCAGCTCTGTCGAGCGGTTCCGGGCGGCGCCCTGCGCGAGGCGAACGAGCGCGTGCGGGCGTCCCCGCAACGGCGTCGACGGCCAGCGCAAGTCCGGCACCACGGCGGCCTTCAACGGCGACGAGCGCGCGAGGAAGGAGCGCCGGGGTCCGGTGCGGTGGACGGCAGGTCCGCTCGGGTGTGTGCCCGAGCAGAACCGCCATCATAAAAAGGTGGCACCGGCGCCGCCGTGGCCAGCGACGGCGACGACACCCATAAGGTAAGTTTCCACCGCCATGATTCTTAAATTAGGGTTAGGGTTCCGAAAATTTGGGGAATTTCATAATTTAGGGTTGATTACGGCATCAAATCAATCCGTCCCCACTTCAATTCATACTTAACCGAAACCATGAGCATCAAAACAGGGGAAATTTTCATCACTTTAGGGTTTCGGATTGGGGAAAATCATCTTAAGAATCACGTTATAGGTTTCCCCTTAAATCTTTAGCATAAACCAAAACCACAAGCTTTATTGCAGGAGGGAAACACATAATTGCTTAAATTAGAGTCTCGGATTTGGGAAAAACATCAAGGTTTATGCAAAATTTGCTTCTTTCCCCATCAATTTGTTACATAATCGAAACTCTTGATCCAAATTAGGGGTAAAAACATAGGAATTTCTGTTCTAGGGTTTCTAGAAATAGGGGATTTTCTGTTGTTGCATCAGACCCCCTTTTACTTAACTTGATAATTGAAAAACCCTTGAGCCTTAAAAGATTTGTTGGGGCCAGAAAAAAGATCAAGCCAGAATAGCTTGATACTTGACATTAACTTGATAAAACAAGCATGATCTTGAACATAAGAGGGCTCAAACTTAAGAGCTAGGTGCTCTGATACCATTGTTGGATCCAGCAGGATCATCTAGCTCTAGTTTGAGCCACAAAAAGAGAAGGTCAGTAGTACCTTGATCTGAAGATGCAGTCATCTCTTTGAAGTATTGCTCACACCACTTGAGGATGGAGCAATTTGTGCTTGATTCTTCCCAGTGCCTTTTAGTGCTAGCCTGATCGGTGGCTTAGTTTGAGTGAGAGAGTGTGAGAGAGAGCTGAGAGCAGTAGCCGTGTGTTCTCCTCTCTTCTAGGGTCATTTGACCCCTTTATATATGTTTAGCACTATGCACTAGGGGAACCAGCACCGTTGGATCAAAATCGATGTCTCCGATCAAGACACCACATAAGGATAGGTGGCCATTTACTGTAGCATTACTGTAGTGCCGCCTTACTGTAGCTACTGTAGCACCGCCCTACTGTAGCAACCCAAAAAGATCTGACCTAGGAGAGCAGCCTAGATCACCAAAATATCCAACAAATGCCTCACGTGTACTTTTGTCATGAAATGTTGTAGTCGTTTGTGCACTTCTCTGTTAACTGATTAGAACATATTCTTCTCGCATTTGTTCCAGTACTATTTATTACTATTATTCGTTTACTTATCCTGTCCTGGTAACCAAAATCACGTTTCCTCTGTTTTCTCATACCCATTATATTTTTCCAGCATTTATCCTCTGTCCAACTAAGAAGATCAGATCAAGCGCCATCATGGCACTGTCATTGCGGAGTGCTGAGGACGCAAGCCCTGCCACGACACCGTACGAGCTGAGCTTCTTCAACCAGTGGTAGTCGCTGGAGCAGTACACAGAGGAGCATATTTCCATGGCGCATTCATTAAGGGGAGAAATAGATGAGACCCTGATGCAGCAGCAATGGAGTAGTAAAGATGGAGATGGCCAGTAGGTAGCCATGGTTTCGACTACTTCCTCCGCCCTCGCTGCCATGCGATGGAGGCGAGTTCACCATGGCGCAGCTATGGCAGCAGCGGCCTTCTTCTAGGTCTCCATGCTCTAGGTGAGTCATCAGGTTCCTCTTCTTTCTCCTCTACATGCTCTGTGTACCTCAGTCATAAAACTGGTGCTTCTGTGATCTGGCCAAAGAGTCAATGATCTACTTATTTAGGACTCAGTGGTGTCGCTGTATGATTATGATTTTGTATTGGAAACGCTTTGGTTTATTATTCTACACATTTCGAATTAATGTGTTGTATCATCTGCAGAGATCAATATGGTTTTTGGTTCGAACATAATTTGTTTTCAGTTGCTATTACAAGCACTATCGAATTTTAATGCAATCATATCAATTTGTGTATTTTGTCCCGATTCGGTGTCGTTTCTAGAACTAGCTTGCAATGTTGTAACTACAATGAGCCCATGCTTGCTTAATTTGTGAAATACTAGTGTCTGCCTTTTCATGTTTTGGATTCATTGGGACCATGTTTTGATAATATTGGAATCATATTTTGACTACAGTTCTGCTGAGGTTGCATATCAGAACGAATAGCCTTTTAATGGTACCTAACCATGGTTTGGTTGATACTTTCTGCTCTGATTGAGCCTATTACAAACCTTTTAATTACTGCCAATGCAGCTTATTGTGTTCTATGGCCTCCTCACTGGCAGACTTGTATGCGAGAAGGTCAATCCGGGCAGTGCCAGCAGGCGTTCCGAAGCGAGGTCAGTTGATCATCATCTGCAATTCGGCATCATAACATGGTTTCATCCAAAGCTACTGTCGAAATCTGTTGCATTGTTTTGGCATCTTACGTTCATGCATGGTTTCCAAGGTTCAAGAAAGCGTTATGCGTAATCGGTGCGGTGGCCTTCCGGTTAGCGCTTCAGCGTGCATAAGCGGCGCTTTTCCTCTATTGTTTCTGCTTTTTTCTGCTTAAGCGCTTATGCAATCGATGCGGAAGGCCTCCGCATTGCGCTTTAGCGCGCATAAACGACGCTTTTTTCCGCTTTCCCGAACCTTGATGGTTTCATCATACATGCGTGGTTCCTCTCCTCGAACAAATAAAATAAGTAGCTAGTATGGATAACCTTCTGTCATTGCATGTAAAACTATCAACTCCTAGAATTATTATTTTTGGATGGTCAAGATTAAAAGTTTGAACTCCTTTATTATTGGCCACTCTCTTGCGATGCTTAGAATTATTTGTTCCTTCTCCCTCTCACATGTTCTTTTTTTTCTTATTGGCGCCTTTTCATGTCTTGTAGATGACCACACATTAGTTAGATATTGACTCAGACCGAGATGCAAAAAAATGCTGTCAGATTTGTTTACCACCATAATAGATGAAACTCAAATACCTATGCAAATTATTAAAACTAAAATGGCCGTATAAGTGTACATAATTTACGAAATTGTGCTGACATGAATAATTTGCATCAATTCGTTTTTGTATTGTTTGGCATATATTTTATCTTTCCAACTAAGTAGGAACTATACTAGTGGCTGGAATCTCAAGTGGTATTCACCATACGCCGTGTTCATCTCGAAAGTCTCAGGGGAGGTGAATTAGTTTGCAAGCTCTACTGATGCATGGTGTGTACAAGACCAAAATTTGAGAAGTCGGCCCTTTATCATGGCAATTTCATTCATGTTACCGCTTTGCCATGTCTGCTTTATTTAGCTACTTATTCCCTTGTGAGATGACATCGAATATGGATTTGGTCATTCTTGGGTTGATGTTTAGCATTATGGACTGTTTGATTCTATTGCTAGCGCTTGACATGATATGGGTGTTGCTAACACCGCTGTGTGTATATAGAAATATGGTGCCGGTTAAATTTAGATATTCCTTATGGTAGTAGCGCTTTCTGTTTAACTATAGATTTATCCGCTATATCCCTGCATAGGAATCATGGTCCTGTGTATGCGTTGTGCAGTAGTGAACTTGTTTCCTATGCTCAGTTTTGATTTTATTTTTAACTTGCATTTCTCTTTAAGTAACCATCTGATCGAGTTGAACGATTTGCTGGTGCAGATGATGGTGACGAGGCTGCTCAAACGCATGGACACGAGCTGGATGAGAAGTTTCCAGTGATCAAGTCCTCTCCCGCGGCGGTGTTGTCCAGGAGCGCAATCACTAAAGAAGGAGCAATCAAGTCGCTCAACTAGAGGTGCATCTTCCAGGGACACGAGCTGGATGACATCCTCAATGTAATTCGTACTGCCTATCTTCCTTTGTTGCGTGTGTTCCCTATAACCCACTTCGTAGTGGAGAAACATAGTTTATACAACTAACTGTCATCTTTCTTTGTTGAACAGGACCCTTACCGGATGCTGGCATTCAGCGACCTAGAGGTTATGGCAGCTCTTCATGATGGTACAGTTTTCAACCGAAAAAGTTCTCATGTTTATTTTGTCCTACTATTCCTTGCTGTAGTTAGCCTTTTTGGTCAAGTCCTGGTGCTGGACAAGAAGTGTTGAATGTATGTGCTTATGAGTAGTGTGATCTCTTTGCAAAGTCTGGGTGTAGATTAGAGTGGTCATTAGGCGTATTTAAGTGCGAAATTGAGCCGAGTCATGGAAGGTGTGGATTAGTTTAAGTAAATGTTTTTAAAAACATGAACTAGAATGATTGTGTTGCATCATACATCTCGAAGCCACTACTGCAGCCCAGCCCAATAATCTATAGGTGTTGTTAAAAATTGTTTTGCACTGTAACTAGAATGATTGTGCTGCATCTATGAGGTGCACATAGTCTGATACACGTTGTGAACCACTTTGCAACGTATCGTTCTCATGATGGATGATTTGGTGTTTACCTTTATTTGTGTTGTAAATTTATCAAATTGGTTACCTATCTGCTGTTGAGCTACTTGTTTGGACTTTAACCAAGTGGACTAGAGTGACAGTTGCAAGTTACCTTCTCTGATATATATTTTTGTTGTTGGGACATTAGCCAAGTGGACTAGGGCGAGTTTTTGTTTATTTGTTGTGAATTGGGAACTAGATGCTATCTTTTTTAATGGGCATGATTGATTCTTTGTGTTGTCTGCTCATGAGTATGAATGGAATGGAATATGTGATGTTCTCGGTATAGAATTTTGAATGAATTTTCAACTTATTTCTTTCTTGTAAAGAATTATGATATGACTGGTGTGTCAGATATACAGATGCTTTGCTCGCTTCAGATATACAGACTTTCTTACAGTAAGCTGACTTTTTGTTCGCTTCAAATTGCCTACAGTGATGAACTACCCTGCCAACTTGGCCTAGCACCAAGCAAACCCGAAGGTGGATCCCATCAAAAAGAAGATGATGTCCCAGAGAATGTCATGGGAAATAGATGAACTCTCAGGTGAAGTGTTGTCTTTTTTGTGCATGTGGAGGCGATGATGCTAATCGGTGGATGGGGATGGGTTTAGAGGAACACTCTGTGTCATGAGGATCTTACTTATGATGGCTTTCATATTGCTTGTGTGTTGGATGTGAAACACCTTGGGATTAGTGGGCTGGTAGTGCTAGAAAGATACTTCTTTCTACTTGCTTGTTCACTGTGTTATTACTTTTGTTTCCTACTCTCCATAGTTGATCCGAATAATGAGCGTCATGTTTTCCAAATTAGTTGAGAAGTCACTTTTTTCCATTTGACAATGAAACCACAGTAGATTCAAATTGTGTACGTGGTATTGGAAAAGTGCGTGCTTAGGTGTCTCCCGTCAGAGCTTATTTGCTTGATGCCATATGCATGCTTTGAAATTGATATTATCCTATTTTAACTAGTAGTTTGTTTATGGATGACAAGTGTTAGATGTGATGCAACTTTGGAAAGTTTTTATACTGCTTGTAGACATGATCGTATATGACACGAACTAGTTCTCTGTGTTAAACTAATTTTGCAAATAGTTACATCTATTATTCCTTAAAAAATATGCCAGGTAGTATGGAATGATACATTGACTTCGAGAATTTCTTGTGTGCCATCTCTATGTTTTCTGAAGAAAATACCATGTGCATGTTCCAGTTTCATGTCTAAATGTTAGAACAAATCTAGAATAGACCGTCTCTGAATGAGAGTAGCAAATAGATAGATTAAGATGGCGTCTGATTGTGAGAGCACATAGGTGTCATGAGGATACTTGGTTTTTCTCTTCATAGTGCATCGGGTCAACTTTGAAGGAATATGTTGCGTACTTGCTCCCTGATTCCCTTCAGAATTGGAAATTGTTTTCTTGCTTTAGTAATTCTTTCTTATAATAAAATTTAGAATCATATCAGTTCCTGATCACTTTCTCTTTCGTTGTGTTTTTTATTTCAGGAGAGAAATGGAGCTGGCCAAGAGAGATAGCTCTGGTCGCTGGATCCAGCCGGCCGGCACCTGTGAGTTTAGATACGTTTTTGGTTGCTTCCTTCTGTGTTGTGCGGGATCAGATCGTGTGGGAGTGCAACCTATACTTCCTTGCACTAATAACAATTATGGTGAGAAACATAGTGAGCAACCAACACTATTTCGGTTAAGCTCATCGTGTGTGGTGGTTTAGATTATAATTTTATTAGAATAGGGTGAATTGTGAATTCCAGTATAGCATTTGCATTATTGTGCATTGGCAACTTCTCTGTTTGCATTATTATATCCTAATGATAGGGCTCAATGAAATTCAAACTTTGATATGGTGTAATTGTCTTTTAGTTGAGATATCAAGCTATCTTCATGTACAATCCAGAGTGGCAGGCTGCTGCATAGAACATTACTACATATTATATATATTAAAGCTAGATCATCATGCTATTATGCTCTGTATCCACTTTATACCAGCCGAGGTTGCATTATGTATGCTGGTGGTCTTGCTGCTGCTATCTCGTAAAAGTGAGAAAAATTGGGTAATCTGAATGTTGGTTTGTCTCTCACTAATAACTGACTCATATGTTCTTCTCCATCATCGTATACCTAGTAGCACATGGGTAACATGACCTGGCCCAAAGAAGTCATATTTGCTATTCTTTCCTCTTTGTAATGGACATTAAGCCAGTGAGTAATGCTGATTGTGTCGTGTGGGTTGCTTAGTCGAAACCCTCCTCAAAAGATAATTGTTCTTGCCAGATGTGATCTAGAGAAGACCATGATGCTTTGTTCTTGTGCAAGGATGATGAGGAGGACTAGATGGCGGCCAGGGTAGCAGTTGTGTCCTGTAGATAGTATGTTCTTCTCCATCATCCTATACCTAGTAGTAGAACATGAAGTGACACATGGCTTGTCCAAAAGAAATCATATTTTCTATTGTTGTTTTTCCTTTTTGTAATGGACAGAAAACCAGTGAGTAATGCTCTGGTTGTGTCGTGTGGGTTGTTTAGTCAAAACCCTCATTGAAATTTATTTATTCTTGCTAGATGTGCTCTAGAAACGACGACGAGGACTAGATGGCAGCCAGGGTAGCAGCTGCAGCTTGGTGCATCTTACTCGGATGGCAGCTTGAAGACTCGTGGGACAATGGACATCTTCATATATACGGCTTGGTCGTTGAACAATCTCTAAGCAGCTGCAGCTTTCATTCTAGCTTATTTAATCTCTGCGATATTTATGGTTGCAACCGAGCTTTGAGATTTGAGAGCATCTTGTAACCCGGCATGATTGTGTTGTACGTAACTGTCCCAACTTTCATTGATGTTTGTTGTTCGGTATTACACTATTTTTGTTTAATTATTCCTTTGGTTGAGGTTGATTGTACGACTGAATGTCAAATGAGTTGTGATGTGTGCACTCCAGTGTTTTCCGATGTATATTGCTTGTGTAATCTGGATGTCCGAAAAACATCAAAGGTCAGGCCGATCAACCTCTAGCTGATTAATTAGTTGCCCTATTTTTTTGAAGAAAATCCTGATCTCCCTTGTTTATATCTAATTGATTAACTACAGTTTTTTCTCATTAACCTCTATAATTCATTGTTTGGACATGGCTTTTCTGCTCCCGAACTCATGCTCCTGCTCCAATAAAAGTTTCAGAAAAAGTAGCGAATAAAATCAATAAATTCTGAAATATTTGTACAATGAACTATTGTCATTTCTCACCACAATATTACTTGCAGTTAGAACACATCCTCATGTTCGTCAAAAATATTTTCAGAATTTTTGATATTGTTTGCTATGATCTCGGGTTGAGATGTGCATTTTTTGTCATTGTTTATGTAAAAATAATCAGGTATTCATTATCATCCATTCATTACTACCGTCAGCTAGTTTTCATGTGATGCACGTTTGAGCCACCACAATGCTAATTTCTTTAGGGAAAGCAGAAGGAAAGCATTAATCTACCTATCAGTATTTAGGGAAAGCATGAAACAATGTATCCACCGAACATGCTGCTTTAAGCCATAGATCTCTACCACTTTTTTTTTCTTTCCCAGAAGCAACACTTCACTTGTGAATGATGCAAATTCATTGTCATAAGGAATCGAAGCTCTAAAAAATCACGGAGATACCATTTCAGCCCATTGCCGGAGCCAGGTTTCAAATAATGGGTGTACAAAGATAAACAGTCAAACTTTCAGGATTATGTATAGCACACCATTATTTTCGCTTCCTTTGACAGAGCCCGACCCCCCGTGTCGCACCCAGGCGGCACCGGGGGCAACCTCTCCGCCACCGCCCCGCCTAGCCCTCCCCCGGCCTCTTCCGCCGCTGCCGCCGGCCCTTGCCGCGGTGGCGGCGGGCCCGGCTGCCAAAGGTGGCTCGGGGGGCTCGTCTTCTACGGAGGTGGCGCCGGTGGCCTGGTCGACACGACTGGGACGACGACGGCGAGCTCGCCGGCGCGCGGAAGCCGGGGCGGCGGCCCCGGGAAGCTGTGGCGCTCTCCCTCGTCGGGGTGGAGGCGCCGGTGGTCGGGCGTGGCCGGGTTGTGCGGGGCACGACGGATCGGGCTCGGCCAGATCTTGTCTTGGCCTCGTGCCGGCGGCGGGGCTGTGCTGCGCGTCGGCGGCCGGGGAGGGCTCGGCGACGACGGTTGCAGGGTTTGCGGCGTGGAAGTTGTCCGGGGCTGCGCGGCGTGGAGCACGCAGTTTGGTCAATCTAGCCAGATCTGGAGTTGCCACAGGTGTTGGGTTTGGTGGACGTCGGTGATGGCGCGCACGATGGCGTGCTCCAGCTGCCCTGCCAGTGAAGTAAGCCTCGGCGGGAGGGTGCTTGCTTGGGTGAAAGCTCTGCCCGACTTGGTCGGTGCCGACGATGGCGACGCCCCAGGGCGCCGTTCCCCTTCTTGAAGGCATCGTCGTGGAGCTCCTACCTCTTCTGCCTTCGAGGATTCGTGCCCTCCGGGTGAAAACCCAAGCTCTTGCCTCGGCCGGAGCGGGCGACGGCGGCGGCCTCGTCGCTTCCCTTCTTGGAGGCGTCGTCTTTGGAGGGCATGTCCTTCACTCGGCGAGGGTGGTCTGGTTGCCGGGCTGCGTTGCCTTACCGTCTGCGTTGGAGGATGTCGAGGCGGCGGCCTCGGGTAGGTGGCTGTGAGCCGGGGAGGCGGCCCCGGAAGGCGGTGCGGCGGCATCTCTATGGTACGGGGATGCGGCTTGTCATGGCTTGGGTGGCGACCCTGGCCGTATGGGCGGCAGGGTAGTCGGCTCGGTCGGACGCGTCCTAGAGGGGACGGTCGGACGTTATGTCGGGGCGGTGGCCCCGGATGAGTTGGTGTGATGCCCGTGGTCTGCGGTCGTTTGCCCTGTGCAGCTTGGGTTGCGGGCCGACGGTTCGTGCGGCGTTGCGGCTCGAGAGCGAGCGGTGGTACGTCGGGGTGGCGGCCCCGGAAGGTGGTGGTCTTGGTGGGCGCGCAGGGCGCAACGGGCAGCGGTATGTCGGAGCGGCGACTCCGAATGTTCGTCATCTTCGAGGGTGCTTGGCCTTGGGTCGTGTGGGCGATAAGGTGACTCTCGACGGTGGGCTTGGCGGCAACGACAATGGTGCTGAGCATGGTTTGGTTGCTGCAAGACCGTGTTAGTCGGCTCCGTCCCGGCGTGTCCGAATGTCTTCAGGTTGGCCTCCTCTTGCTGTGAAGTCGAAGCTGCCTTTGGGTGGTGTACGATGACCTTCGAGGGGTGGTCCGGCGATGAAGGTCCTTTTCGGCGCAGGTCTTGTGCATCTCCTCTCCGGGGCTCGTCGTCAGAATCGGAGCTACCGGCCTTTTCTTGGGGAGCCATCTGTTTGGCATAGGCCAACTCGAGCTTCACGTTTGTGTAGCTTCTGTAGGTAGCCAGGATGGCTTGGTGTGCCCTTCGTGGCGTCTTGTGGGTGGGTGTGGGCTTGACCCTGTTGTAGGTTTTCGCCCGGTTTTCTCCTAAAAACCGAGCACCTTTTGCTTAATTAATGGATGAGGCAAAGCTTTTGCCACCGTTTCAAAAAAAAATGTATAGCACACCAGTACAGCCAAGTACCTCCGCCCATGTGTTCCAGCCGCACTCCATACCATTGGATGGAACAATCAAATTAAGAAGTGAGTGGAAGGCTACTTGGTTTGCAGAGGGGCTCTTAGGATTCCCACAATCCACATCCTAGAAATCCCCGAGTATATAGGATGCTATGGAATTTAGGGTCTCGTGATTGATAGCAAATCAATCACGGAAGCGTCATAGGAATCCTCCCTGTATTAACTAGACTTGCCTCTTTTCCATGCTTGTCGTTTGGTCTCACAAGGCATCTAGCCATGTCAATTATCCCTGAGAAAAGGCATCCTAGCGGTCCATCGCTCTCGACGAGCAGCGCGAGAGAAAAGAATCCACCGAAATTAATCTTGTTTCCCGCCACAACTCTCTTAATTCCCTTGAAATTTCAAATCTCTTCACCAACCTTAGACCTGTCGCTCCTCTATAAGTACTAGGCCATTGTCACGCAGCCGCGCGTCGGCTATCGCGTGACTTGTGACTTTGGACTTTAGCGTCGGCGAGGCGAGGCGAGGAGAGCAGCCACTCCGTTCTTCTCGACGAGATGAGAGGAGATCAAGGCGTGTATGAATGATCTGCAGCGGGTGGATCTTGTTCTTATTCTGTCAAAGCTGCAGTCCAGCAACGCCATCAACATTTGGATTGATATCGTAAGGTTAGTTCTCCACGGATTCTTTTGCTGCTAGGTCTACACTTGAGTCTCCGGTGAGATCTCCAGTTGCTAATTGACGATGCTACAACCTACAATAGTATAATTGTGTGGTTGCAAATGCTCTGCGGTTTTGCTACTTTAGTACAATTTTTTGCTACAAGGCCTTCGGTAAGGTCGGCATTGCTTCAATAGCACATGTTTTTTGCTACAAAGTCTCCGGCAAGGTTCCCGACGAGTATCTAGCGAGGTCTCAGGCGAGCTTCATCTCAGCTGGTCTTATTCTTTTCCATTTCTTGATGAATTGTTTTTTGCTTCAATGAAGCAAAAGTGGAAGGTTTTTTGCTGCGAGGAAGCAGTCTGAATGAGTCCTCGGCAATTCTCCTTCTATTTTTAGTCCAACCGTTTTTTGCTTCAATGAAGCAAAAGCGGGAGGTTTTTTTTGCTGCGAAGGTGAAAGTGGACACATGTTGCACATGCAAGCAGGAGGCTTGAAAACTTTAAGCCTCGGAAGTATTTCTAGCACTGTCCATAGCCAAACAGAAAAAAATCCTATGAGACCGGGTCTATTTTCTCATCAGGATAGATCCACCTAAGACAACTACACGTGTGCGCATAAATCTTGGAGTAACTAGGTACCTTCTTCCTCGCAGCGCCTAAACGGCATGCTCTGAAGTGACCCATCACGAAAGATGTGAGCGCAGATCTCTGTCTTTGTAGTCCTACACAACTCCATTACAGCACAGTCGCGATCGCCTAACTGCTGGAGAGAGCCGACATGAGCGGAGAACCGACGGCCGGCTGGACGTACCTGCTTCCTCCAGATACGAGGGCAGCGTGAAAATTAATTCGTATGCTCTTTGATCTTACCCAGATGACCAAACACGTGAATTGCCCTTTTTGATTAAGCTTAGAGATTTATCAAATTCACTCCCATCTACATGTAATCCTCAGGCTAGTCATAGTGGGAAGTAACTTAGACTAGTAACATGACATATGTTACTAGTCTACGTTACTACCTCCATAGTGGGTAGTAACTAATATGTGGTGTCATGCATTGTGTCATTTATTATGGTGTAGATCGACTCAACTTGTCTTGGGGTGTGTGATGTTATGGTAACATAGCTAGTTACCACATCACTCTCTTTCTTCATTCATTGCCATGCCATGTCATCAAAATGCCTTGGATTGTGTGATGTTACTAGCTAAGTTACTCCCACTATGAGCAGTCTCAGTGCTATTACCATGACGCGATTCCTCCATGTCTTTTCTTGTCTAACATCCTACACGATGTTCCCAAGGGAGAAGCAAGCTATTTTTGACCCTGCAGTCATATGGGCCATCGTCCCTTGTCCCGGTTTGGTCTCAGACCTCCCTCGTTTGAAACCGGTGGTGGAGACGAAGGTCTCAAGGAAGAAGGGTTTCAAGTTGCATTGAGTCGGACGAAACAGCTGTCAGCTTCTAAGATGGGTCTACCATGATGAGAAAATAAACCCTGTCTCATAGGATTTTTTTTCCTAGCCAAACCAATAATCTTCCTCTTTAGCCTGAACAAGCAAAACGTACGCGCATCTCTGCATTCTTGTCAAATATTTTCACCGCCAAATTAAGCGCAGGTCCACGGCTAATCATAGTCGGCCATGCACGTCAGCAGTGCTCCTACGCACCACGGATTCAGAAAGGTTTCTCACAAGCCTACAACTCATCGCTCCAGGAGTCATCGTCGGGGTTGGCCTGCCGCTGCCGGCACGCGGCGTTGGCGGCAAGGCTCTCGATCCAGAGCTCGTCGCGGATGGTGGAGTCGGCGTCGTCGTTGCGGTGCCACGCCCAGCGCGCGGTGGTGGCGTTCACGACGCTCAGACGGCCATGCCCGAAGCTCGCTTCCCTCATCAGCGAGAGCCGCGCCAGCTTGTGGTTCTTCTGAAAGCTGCGTGCGGCCACCAGGAGAGAAAAATCAGGACATGATCTCGGAATGGTTCTGCTCATATATAGGAGTGTATGGAGTATGTAAATTTTCTTACTCGAACGCGAGCCCTTCTCTGTTCCCGCCGTCGCCGATTGTGATGTACACCGGCCCACATGGGTTCGCCTCGTTGTTGTAGGCCCTGGTCTGCAACAATGAAACATGGCAACGCATCAGGACGCGCATCGAAAATCAGGATCAGACTTTCACGCGGTCAAAAAGAAAAGAAAAGAAAATCAGGCAACTCACGAAGCGCTCGTAGGCGTGGACGTGGCCGGAGAAGACGACGTCGACGCGGGCCTCGTATAGGAGTTTCTCCATGGCCTTCCTCATTGCCTCGCCCTCGCCCGCGTGCGCGGCGTTGGTGTTGTACCACGGCGCGTGCACCAGCACGACGAGCCACGGGGTGGCGCGCCGGTCCACCCGGGCGAGGTCGCGCGCCAGCCACCCGTACTGCTCCGAGGTGGAGTTGAACCCGGCGTATGATCCCAGCATGACGACGTGGACGGCGCCGCCGGCCGCGTCGAAGGAGTAGTAGAGCGCGGACGGCGAGCCGCTCTCCTCGTGCGGCATGCGCCAGCGCGAGGTGTAGGCGATGAATGGACTGGGCGAGCCCGGGAGCGCCATGCCGGCCTCCACCTCGTGGTTCCCCTCGGTGACCATCCACGGCCGCCGGCTGGCGTGCCTCTGCACGAACCTCCCGAACGTGTCCCACAGCGGCTGCTGCGTGTCGGCGTAGGCCAGGTCGCCCGGCACCAGCAGCACGTCGTAGTCCGTGTTGCTCACGTGGGCCAGCGTCGACGACGTCCATTCCGTCTGCCCGAGGTCCCCTGCGAGGGCGAGCTCGATGGGGAGAGCGGCGGGCGGGGTCTTGAGCGCGAACTCGTCGCCGACCATGCCGCACCGGTAGAAGTACACGGTGTCGGGATCCAGCGGGCCGATGGTGACGTGGTGGATCTTGCCGGAGGAGTAGAGGAAGTAGCGGTAGGAGGTGTGCTCGCCGGTGGCCGAGGAGGAGTAGTTCCCGGAGGCCCTGCCGTAGTCCACCACGGAGTGGCCATGCTTGGCGTCCGTGACCCATGAGACTCTCATGTGGTTCGCCCCGACAAGCGATACATGGACCTGCTGTGGGTGAGAGGGCGGTTGGCTGTTCTCCGTGAGGATGACCCGGCCCGGCGGAGGCCGGACATACTCGGCGCCGGCGGCGACCGAGACGAGCAGCGTACCGACGAGCAAGAAGAATGCGATACGCGCGGGTATCTTCTTCGCCCGCATCGCGTCGTGCACAAGTACGTGCAAGCTAATCTAGCTGGGAGGATCGACTCGACATCGTTGTGCATGGACCATATAGGGTGGGGATGGCATTAGCAGCGGCGATGGATGGCAATGGCGTCAAGGAACGGGAACGTACGTATTCCATCGTGCAGGCTTCGATCGCCTGAAGCGTCGTAGCGCAGGGGCGGTGCTGAAACATGGATCCACGGCACGCTTTGCTTGGCGGGGACTTCTCCGCCCGACCAACCAACCTGTCCGTCGCTTCAAGCGTTCGCGTCTCGGTGCGGTGCGAGGACCGAGCGATACAGAAGGTGCAGGGCATGCTACTTCTCGCGAGACAAAAATCAGGAACTCAAACGTTTCTCTACGAAAAAATGAAAATAAGAATGCACATCATGTATGCATAACTAATTTGAGTTGTAAAATTGCTAATGACTGGACAGAATAATGGAGAACGCTCTGTTTTAGAACAATATAATTTTTTTTTGAGGGTTAGAACAATATAAATGGAAAAACACTCACAAAGCTGGGCCTCCGAACAAATAACTGGCCTTGGACGTCTTGGGCTTCTGAAGGTGTGATTAATATGAGCCCATATTACTGGCTCTTTTTTGGGGCTCTAATGGGCTAAGTATTTGTATGTGCTTACTTTTTTTCACAGAAGTTGTTCTCTTTCTTGAAAAGGCCATTGAAGAAAACTGGAGCTTTTACAAAAGCATATACTTCATCTGATCCATAGTAAGTGTCAGAACACTTATTATGGAACGGAGAGAGTACATAATTAATCTGGCGTCCAGCTACCATGGTCTGAAGAACCAACGCGCTCGGCAAAAGCGAACTCCTGCCACATGATCTAATCTCCGAGACTCCATAAATGACCTGGAGAAGCTTGAAGTGCTAACCAAGGAATTTACATGTTGATGATCTTCACAAGTTCCTCGTAAAGTACCATTTCCATTTAATTCAAGTATGAAAAATGTTTGATTTGCCAATTCATCCCTATATATCACCTACATGTATAAATAGGATAATTCACCCACACACGCACGCACCCACGCACCCACGCACATACACGCATGTACAAATATCAATCTATGTTGTTTCTCTATGCGGTGCAAGATTAATATTTAAACACTTCAAATAATACTGAAAAATGAGGTGTTGATATCATATCCCTCAGTCTACACTCTTCTATGAGGAACAAAAGTCAGGAAGATTGAGATTGGAACATGACATGTGAGACAATTATATAATATGTTATGAGTAGTTACAACATGGCACATGCTATGGTATTGAAACCGCCTCAAATTTTATCCCATCACCTCACATCATCGAGCACCAAACTCAACCATTGTGTGGATTGAAAAATATAGTGCTCTTCCCAACAATATTCATTAAGACTACTAGTGTAGGATGTTAGACACTCTGTGTGTTCTTGGTTGTGCAAGAACACACTTGAGTCCATAGCCGAATAGCACTTATGTATTTTTTTATTCAATGACTAACTAGTATTCATATTTTGCAGTTCTGGATACAATGCCACATATCACTGGATAATAATTATATTGACGTTGAATGTCAATTCATCTGTTTGGATGTTCATGTTTTCATAACTTGGAATCAAGCGGTGCCACAATTAGCAATATTCCAGTTTGGATGGTGAATTATAAGATCAGATCGTTATATTTTGTTGTATATGGCTTTAAAATGGATTGTGTCCAACATGTTTAATACTTGAGTAAAGGAAATGCCATACACACAATAATAATTCCACAAAAAAGTAAACAAAAGGTTTGAAAAAAAATGCGTACTAGCAACAAAGTCTTACAAAATATATCAACACAACACATTAACAACTGGAAGGCATAATCCTCATCACAAAGATGATATAAAAAAATTCAAGTCTCATGCATAATCTTCATAACAAATTACGTAGTCTCATATACAATATTCAAAAAGTGATGGCAGACAACATAGAAAGTTATTAGGATAGCAATCAAAAAATAACAAGGTCACAAGATATTAATTAGAATAGAAAATGCCGTACTTTAACATAACAACAACCATAAGTGATATTAGTCAAAGGCCATTCTTCAGATTCAACATCCATTCTCCCCTGAAGACCATAGGGAGCTTCATAAGTGATTGAAATAAACGTCCATCAAGTTTTAACTTCCCATAAGATGGCAACATGTCACAATGAGCCAAATGGGGTATCCTTTCAAGTGTAGCGAGGATGTCAGTAGGACTAGAACCTAGGATATTGGTAATGTCTCATTTGACTACGAAGAATTATTGATGAGGACTTCATATCTCCAAACATGCACAATTTTGCATCACCCGTTCACCGTCTCTTTGGGGCCAATATGGAGCGACGTCGTTGTCTTCTGCCAGATGGAATTTGGTTGGTTTCAGAGGAAATAGGAGGAGCTCTGTGCTAGCTTGATGTATTTGGTAAGAAATATAATATTGTTATACTCCTCGGCATGGAGAATAGAGATCTCTTTATGGATGCAGGTAGACGGTTGGAGTGGGCGGAGAGGGATAGTTTCCAAGAATCTGCACTGGTCAACATATGAGGAGCTCATGTTGGCTGTTCCCAGCTTCCCCCGTTCTGTTGTGTTGGACCTTTGATCAGATGTCATGCATACGCATGCATGGTTCAAAATTTCCATTTTCTTGGCTATCCCATTCCCGTGTTTTTGGTCGCCTTGTCCACTACCATCCCATCTGTTATTCTGATTTGCAGCTCACAGCTGAGATGCGCGACCAAGCCTCCTCTTTTTTCCTTCTACTACAACCGACCGAAAGCTAGATAGCACGCCTTGGCACATAGAGATCGCGGGCGGTCCGCGCGCGCACATCTCTGCCCATGCACGTGTGTGCGGCCACGTTCTTTTGTCCCCTGCGTTCGTCGTTCCTCGACGTCCTGAGTTCCTGGCGTCGATCGAGCGGGAAAAAAAAGAGGCAAGAGCCTAATTACGCAGGAGCAGCAGATCGGCCTGCACGTTCCCTGCGCAGCTGTTTCAACCGCGCCATCATCCGGCCGGCGCGGCTCCATGGTCTGCCTCCGAATTAACTCTCCACCCAAAGTTTATCCAATCATTTTGGATTGTTTTCCTCGGATGCATCATGGCCGATCGCTTCAGATTAACAAGGACCAGTCGATATCCAGCTAGCCCGTGCATGCGTGCATGTGCGCGACGAACGACGTTAAGGCCTTTTGAGCTCGGCGGCGTAACGTCAACACTAGTCATATCGGGATTAACTTAGCCGGTAATATCTACTCCCTTCATTCACGATTAAAATGATGGTCTCAATTTTATCTGGATATATGAATGTATCTAGATTAGAACCGTTTTAGTTGTAGGTATATTTGTACAAAGAAAAAGTTGAGACACTTTTTTTTTTGGTGGTAGTAATATGCAACCACATACAACGTCATGTAGGCATATGACATCACATGTCATTAAATGAGGAGAGAGATATTTGAGGTAGCTTCAAAACATCACTCACAATATAAGATAAATCTACAACCTAATCAATACAATTTGGGGTTTTGGATTGGAGTAATAGTATCACACACGTGGGTAAAAAAAAAGGAAACATTTATGTATGTTGAAGTGACTGGATTTCAAATTTTCAAACAATATCACAAGATACACATGCATGTGCTACTCCCTCTATTCACGATCATTTTGCGTTCTAGATTTAGTTAAAATCAAATTTTGTAAAATTATACCAAATGTTTAGGCACGTAAATGTTTGTAGAATTTGACAAAGTTTAAATTTGACTAAAACCTAGAACGTGAAGTAAAAAAGTAACGGTGTAGCTATTCCATCACTTCAAAATTTTAGTTGGTTTGGCTAGTGCATGAAGCTTGATACAATATGAGTGCTCAGGGTCTTGAGTTCAAGTCTTGGGTTTTTCTGAGGTTATTCTATTGTGAGAGTACCAGAGCCATTTCACTAAGACTTTGTATTTAGATGTATTGTCTCTTCTTTCATCACACGTGAGCATGGGATAGATCCTGTTGTAGTTCCTCTTAACCGGCATCCACATCGAGAAGAATACACACATGAAGGCTGATTCTATTTTTTCACACACGTGTACGTAGTGGCGGAGCTAGAGCAGAGGCAGCCATGGTGCCGGATGGCGCCACAACACAAATAAATCCTTGGTATAGGGGTGCACATATGCTGAAATTTTGTTGATATACAAAGGAAATTGATTTTTCCCCGTGTACAATATGTTGGAGATATGCCCAAGAGGCAATAATAAAGTGGTTATTATAATATCTTTGTGTTTATGATAAATGTTTGCATACCATGCTATAATTGTATTAACCGAAACATTGATACATGTGTGTTATGTAAACAACAAGGAGTCCCTAGTAAGCCTCTTGTATAACTAGCTTGTTGATTAATGGATGATCATGGTTTCGTGATCATGAACATTGGATGTTATTAATAACAAGGTTATGTCATTAGTTGAATGATATAATGGACACACACCCAAATGAGCGTAGCATAAGATCAAGTCATTAAGTTCAAATTGCTATAAGCTTTCGATACATAGTTGCCTTAGTCCTTTGACCATGAGATCATGTAAATCACTTACACCGGAAGGGTACTTTGATTACATCAAACGCCATTGCGTAAATGGGTGGTTATAAAGATGGGATTAAGTATTTGGAAAGTGTGAGTTGAGGCATATGGATCAATAGTGGGATTTGTCCATCCTGATGACGGATAGATATACTCTGGGCCCTCTCGGTGGAATGTCGTCTAAATAGCTTGCAAGCACATGATTGGATCATGAGAGATGACATACCACGGTACGAGTAAAGAGTACTTGTCGGTAACGAGGTTGAACAAGGTATGGAGATACCGATGATCAAACCTCGGACAAGTAGAATATCGTGTGACAAAGGGAATTGGCATCGTATGTAAATGGTTCAATCGATCACTAAGTCATCGTTGAATATGTGGGAGCCATTATGGATCTCCAGATCCCGCTATTGGTTATTGCTCGGAGAGGAGTCTCGACCATGTCTGCATAGTTCGCGAACCGTAGGGTGACGCGCTTAAGGTTCGATGTCGCATAAGTAGATTTGAATATGGTATGGAGACGAAGTTTGTTCAGAGTCTCGGATGTGATCCAGGATGTAACGAGGAGGTCCGGAATAGTCCGGAGAATAAGATTCATATAAGGGAAGTTGATTTCTGGGTTTCGGAAATGTTCGGGATTTTTCCTGTGGTTGACTGGACGGTTCTAGAAGGTTCCGGAGGGGTCCACCATGGGGCCCACGACCTAGGAGGCCTAGCATGGGCCGAGGGGATGCTCCCTGGCCTAATGGGCCGGGGGCACATGCCCCCCAAGGCCCAGGCCGGCCAAACCCCTAGGGTTTCCTAGGGGGGATCAACTTGGGGGAGGGGAAAGCCCTCTTCCCCCCTTTGGCCGCCGCCCCCTAACCCTAGATGGGATGGGAGGCCACCCCACCGACCTGGCCCCCTATATAAAGAGGGGAGGGGGTGGCCGGCCACCCTACCCCTTCATTGCTCCCTCTTCTGGCCGCCTCTCCCTCCACCATACTCTGCTCCGGCTTAGGCGAAGCCCTGCAGTTTTCTTCCTCCACCTCCACCACCACGCTGTCGTGCTGCTGGATTTTGGAGGAGATCTACCACACCTCCGCTGCCTGCTGGAACGGGAGAGGAAGGAGCTTCATCGACACCGTACGCACGACCGAGTACGGAAGTGCTGCCGGATTGCAGCACCGGGGACGATCGTCTACACCAACAACGGGATTAATCTCGTAGGCTTTGGAATCTTCGAGAGTTAGTTTCATCTCCATCTTGTTGCTTCGATCTTGTAGATTAGATCTTGGGTGTTCCATAGATTAGATCTGTTGGTTTTATTCGTCTTGCGGTAGGAAATTTTTTGTTTTCTATGCAACGAACCCCATCAGTGGTATCAGAGCCATGTCTATGCATAGATCTGTTGCACGAGTAGAACACAATGGTTTTGTGGGCGGTGATGCTTTTGTTGCTTTAGTTTGTGTACTTTGCTTCTTGCGGGATGGTGGGATGAAGCGGCCCGGGCTAACTTTACATGACCGCGTCTCATGAGACTTGCTCCACGCTTGACATGCAACTTGTATTGCATAAGTGGCTTTGCGGGTGTCTGTCTCTCCCACCATAGTGAAGATTGTAATTTACACTTCTATTGTCAACACTAGTATCACCGTTGTGGTTCATGTTCGTAGGTAGATTGGATCTTGCTCGAAAACCCTAAACCACGTAAAATATGCAAGCCAAATTAGAGGCGTCTAACTTGTTTTTGCAGGGTTTGGTGATGTGATATGGCCATGATGTGATGATGATTATATTTGATGTATGAGATGTTCATTATTGTATTATGGCAACCGGCAGGAGCCTAATGGTTGTCTTTAATTTTTGTTAAAGACCTGCGTGTCTAATCATCATGTAATAGCTTTATTTCAAGTAGTTGTTATAGTAGCTATAAGTGATGGACAACCATGAAGCGGCACCACTGACCTTGACGCCATGCTGGTGATGATGGAGATCATGTCCGTGCTTTGGAGATGGAGATCAAAAGCACAAGAAAGGCCATATCATATCACACATTATGAATTGCATGTGATGTTAATCCTTTTTATGCATCTTATTTTGCTTAGATCGCGACGGTAGCATTATAAGATGATCCCTCTCACTAAATATCAAGATAATAAAGTGTTCATCCTTAGTATGCACCGTTGCTAAGACTTGTCGTTTCGAAGCATCTCGTGATGATCGGGTGTGATAGACTCTACATGTGCATACAACGGGTGCAAGCCAGATTTGCACACGCGGATACCAAGGTTGCCTTGACGAGCCTAGCATGTACAGACATGGTCTCGGAACACGGGATACCGAAAGGTAGAGCATGAGTCATATGAATGATATGATGAACACTTTGAGTGTTCGCCTTTGAAGCTACATCTTTTCTCGTGAAGATCGAACTTGGTGTAGTGGATTTGGTTTGTGTAATCACTAAGACAATGCGAGGGATGTTGTTTTAAGTGGGAGTTCACCTAGTTAATTTAAGAATTAAATTTGAACTCAATTTATCATAAACTTAGTCTAAACTCTTTGCAAATATATTGTAGATCATGGCGCCCCCCTCCATCAATTTTAACCAGTTCCTAGAGAAAGAAAAGCTTAAGGGCAATGGTAGCAACTTCACTGACTGGTTCCGTCATGTGAGGATTTTCCTCACTGGTGGAAGCCTACAATATGTGCTCGATGCACCGCTAGGTCCCCCGCCACCTCCTGCAGTATCCGAGGACATAAAGAATGTTTATGAGACTCGGGCTGTTCGGTACTCCGAAGTTCAGTGTGCCATCTTGTGCAGCTTAGAGGCAGAGCTCCAAAAGCGTTTTGAGCACCACGACCCATGTGAGATGATGTGTGAGCTCAAACTTATCTTTGAAACTCATGCGGCCCTGGAGAGCTATGAGGCCTCGAAACAGTTCTTTAGCTGCATGATGGAAGAGGGCAGCTCCGTTAGTGAGCACATGTTCGCCATGTCCGGACATGCCAAGAAGCTCACTGACATGGGGATGATGATCCCTAACCAGCTGGGTATTCACCGTGTCCTTCAATCACTGCCACCAATTTACAAGAACTTCGTGATGAACTACAACATGCAGAATATGAATAAAGATTTACCTGAACTCTTTTCCATGCTGAAATTTGCTGAAGTTGAGATTAAAAAGGAGAACCAAGTGTTGATGGTCAACAAGACCACCGGTTTCAAAAAGCAGGGCAAGCCTAACAAGGGTAACTTCAAGAAGGGCGGCAAGAAAGTTGCGACACATCCTGAGAAGCCTAAGGCTGGTCCTAAACCTGAGACTGTGTGCTATCACTGCCAGGGGAAGGGGCACTGGAAGCGTAATTGCCCCAAATACTCCGATCTGAAGAGCGGCCACGTCAAAAAGAAAGGTATATTTGATATACATGTTATTGATATCTATCTTACTGGTTCTCGTAGTAGTGCCTGGGTATTTGATACTGGTTCGGTTGCTCACATTTGTAACTCGAAACAGGAACTGTGGAATAGACGAAGCCTGGCAAGAGACGAGGTGACGATGCGCGTTGGAAATGGATCCAAAGTCGATGTGATCGCCGTCGGCACGCTCCCTCTACATCTACCTTCGGGAATAGTTTTAAACCTCAATAATTGTTATTTGGTACCTGCGTTGAGCATGAACATTATATCTGGATCTTGTTTAATGCAAGATGATTATTCGTTTAAGTCTAAGAATAATGGTTGTTCGATTTATATGAGTAATGTCTTTTATGGCCATGCACCTGAGATGAATGGTTTATTCTTGTTGAATCTCGATAGTAGTGATACACATGTTCATAACATTGATGCTAAGCGAATTAAATTGAATGATAATTCTACTTATATGTGGCACTGTCGTCTTGGTCATATTGGAGTGAAGCGCATGAAGAAACTCCATTCCGATGGACTTCTTGAGTCACTTGATTTTGAGTCACTTGACAGATGCGAGGCATGTCTAATGGGAAAAATGACTAAGACTCCATTTTCTGGTACAATGGAGCGAGCTACAGACTTATTGGAAATCATACATACCGATGTGTGCGGACCAATGAGTGTAGCATCGCGCGGTGGTTATCGTTATGTTCTAACCTTCACGGATGATCTGAGTAGATATGGATATATTTACTTTATGAAACATAAGTCCGAGACTTTTGAGAAGTTCAAGGAATTCCAAAGTGAAGTAGAATATCAGCGTAACAAGAAGATTAAGTTTCTGCGTTCTGATCGCGGAGGTGAATATCTGAGTTATGAGTTTGGCATGCATTTAAAGAAATGCGGAATACTTTCACAGTTGACACCGCCAGGAACACCACAGCGCAATGGTGTGTCCGAACGTCGTAATCGAACTCTCTTAGATATGGTTCGGTCTATGATGTCTCTTACCGATTTGCCATTGTCGTTTTGGGGTTATGCATTAGAGACAGCCGCATTCACTTTAAATAGGGCACCATCTAAATCCGTTGAAACGACACCGTATGAATTATGGTTTGGGAAGAAACCTAAGCTGTCGTTCCTTAAAGTTTGGGGTTGCGAAGCTTATGTAAAGAAGTTACAGCCTGACAAGCTAGAACCCAAGGCGGAGAAATGCGTCTTCATAGGATACCCTAAAGAAACAATTGGGTACACTTTCTATCACAGATCCGAAGGCAAAATCTTTGTTGCCAAGAACGGATCCTTTCTTGAGAAGGAGTTTCTCACTAAAGAAGTGACTGGAAGGAAAGTAGAACTCGACGAGGTTGATGAACCTTCTCTCATAGATCAGAGTAGCGCAGTGCCGGAAGAAGTTTCTGCGCAGCCTACACCGATAGGAGAGGAAGCGAATGATGATGATCATGAAGCTTCGAACGAGGAAGCTACTGAACCTCGCAGATCGACAAGGGAACGTACCACTCCTGATTGGTATGATCCCTGTCTAAATGTCATGATTGTGGACAACAATGATGAGGACCCTGCGACGTATGAAGAAGCGATGATGAGCCCAGATTCCAACAAATGGCAAGAAGCCATGAAATCCGAAATGGGATCCATGTATGATAACAAAGTATGGACTTTGGTAGACTTACCTGATAGCCACAAGGCTGTCGAGAATAAATGGATCTTCAAGAGAAAAACAAATGCTGATGGTAATATTACTGTCTATAAAGCTCGACTTGTCGCAAAGGGTTTTCGACAAATTCAAGGAGTTGACTACGATGAGACTTTCTCACCTGTAGTGAAGCTAAAGTCTGTGAGGATTTTGTTAGCAATAGCTGCATTTTTCGATTATGAGATTTGGCAGATGGATGTCAAAACGGCGTTCCTCAATGGTGATATTGAGGAAGAGTTGTATATGGTACAACCCAAAGGTTTTGTCGATCCTGAAAATGCTGACAAGGTATGCAAACTTCAGTGTTCCATTTATGGACTGAAGCAAGCATCCCGGAGTTGGAATCTACGCTTTGATAGAGTGATCAAAGACTTCGGTTTTATACGGACTCATGGTGAGGCCTGTATTTACAAGAAAGTGAGTGAGAGCTCTGTAGCATTCCTAATATTATATGTAGATGACATATTATTGATTGGGAATGATATAGAACTATTAAGCACCATTAAAGGTTATTTGAATAAGTCTTTTTCAATGAAAGACCTTGGTGAAGCAGCGTACATTTTAGGCATCAAGATTTATAGAGATAGATCAAGACGCCTAATAGGCCTTTCACAGAGTACATACCTGGACAAGTTTCTAAAGAAGTTTAGAATGGATGAAAACAAGAAAGGGTTCTTGCCTATGTTTCCAGGTAAGGTCTTGAGTAAGACTCAAGGTCCGGCTACGGCAGATGAAAGAGAGAGGATGAGCAAGATCCCCTATGCTTCGGCAGTAGGCTCTCTCATGTATGCCATGCTGTGTACTAGACCGGATATCGCACATGCTGTTAGTTTGACCAGCATATATCAAAGTGATCCAGGAATGGAACACTGGACAGCGGTCAAGAATATCCTGAAGTACTTGAAAAGAACTAAGGATATGTTTCTTTGTTATGGCGGTGACCAAGAGCTCGTTGTAACCAGTTACACCGATGCAAGTTGGAACACCGATCCTGATGACTCCAAGTCTCAGTCTGGGTACGTGTTTATATTGAATGGTGCGGCAGTAAGCTGGAGCAGTTCAAACGATTGCACGGTGGCGAAATCTTCAACAGAATCTGAATATATAGCGGCTTCAGAGGCTTCATCGGAAGCGGTATGGATGAAGAGGTTCATTGTTGAGCTTGGTGTGGTTCCTAGTGCATTGGACCCGTTAGTCATTTATTGTGACAACATGGGTGCCATCGCCAATGCAAAGGAACCAAGGTCACACAAGAAGCTGAAGCATATCAAGCTGCGTTTTCATTCGATTCGCGAGTACATCGAAGATGGTGAAGTAGAGATTTGCAAAGTACACACAGATCTGAATGTTGCAGATCCGTTGACTAAAGCTCTCCCTAGGGCAAAACATGACCAATACCAGAATGCCATGGGTGTTAGGTACCTTACAATGTAATCTAGATTATTGACTCTAGTGCAAGTGGGAGACTGTTGGAGATATGCCCAAGAGGCAATAATAAAGTGGTTATTATAATATCTTTGTGTTTATGATAAATGTTTGCATACCATGCTATAATTGTATTAACCGAAACATTGATACATGTGTGTTATGTAAACAACAAGGAGTCCCTAGTAAGCCTCTTGTATAACTAGCTTGTTGATTAATGGATGATCATGGTTTCGTGATAATGAACATTGGATGTTATTAATAACAAGGTTATGTCATTAGTTGAATGATATAATGGACACACACCCAAATGAGCATAAGATCAAGTCATTAAGTTCAAATTGCTATAAGCTTTCGATACATAGTTGCCTTAGTCCTTTGACCATGAGATCATGTAAATCACTTACACCGGAAGGGTACTTTGATTACATCAAACGCCATTGCGTAAATGGGTGGTTATAAAGATGGGACTAAGTATTTGGAAAGTGTGAGTTGAGGCATATGGATCAATAGTGGGATTTGTCCATCCTGATGACGGATAGATATACTCTGGGCCCTCTCGGTGGAATGTCATCTAAATAGCTTGCAAGCACATGATTGGATCATGAGAGATGACATACCACGGTACGAGTAAAGAGTACTTGTCGGTAACGAGGTTGAAAAAGGTATGGAGATACCGATGATCAAACCTCGGACAAGTAGAATATCGTGTGACAAAGGGAATTGGCATCGTATGTAAATGGTTCAATCGATCACTAAGTCATCGTTGAATATGTGGGAGCCATTATGGATCTCCAGATCCCGCTATTGGTTATTGCTCGGAGAGGAGTCTCGACCATGTCTGCATAGTTCGCGAACCGTAGGGTGACGCGCTTAAGGTTCGATGTCGCATAAGTAGATTTGAATATGGTATGGAGACGAAGTTTGTTCGGAGTCTCGGATGTGATCCAGGATGTCACGAGGAGGTCCGGAATAGTTCAGAGAATAAGATTCATATAAGGGAAGTTGATTTATGGGTTTCGGAAATGTTTGGGATTTTTCCTGTGGTTGACTGGAAGGTTCTAGAAGGTTCTGAAGGGGTCCACCATGGGGCCCACGACCTAGGAGGCCTAGCATGGGCCGAGAGGATGCTCCCTGGCCTAATGGGCCGGGGGCACATGCCCCCCAAGGCCCAGGCCGGCCAAACCCCTAGGGTTTCCTAGGGGGGATCAACTTGGGGGAGGGGAAAGCCCTCTTCCCCCCTTTGGCCGCCGCCCCCCCTAACCCTAGATGGGATGGGGGGCCACCCCACCGACCTGGCCCCCTATATAAAGAGGGGAGGGGGTGGCCGGCCACCCTACCCCTTCATTGCTCCCTCTTCTGGCCGCCTCTCCCTCCACCATACTCTGCTCCGGCTTAGGCGAAGCCCTGCAGTTTTCTTCCTCCACCTCCACCACCACGCCGTCGTGCTGCTGGATTTTGGAGAAGATCTACCACACCTCCGCTGCCCGCTGGAACGGGAGAGGAAGGAGCTTCATCGACACTGTACGCGCGACCGAGTACGGAAGTGCTGCCGGATTGCAGCACCGGGGACGATCGTCTACACCAACAACGGGATTAATCTCGTAGGCTTTGGAATCTTCGAGGGTTAGTTTCATCTCCATCTTGTTGCTTCGATCTTTTAGATTAGATCTTGGGTGTTCCATAGATTAGATCTGTTGGTTTTATTCGTCTTGCGGTAGGAAAATTTTTGTTTTCTATGCAACGAACCCCATCACAATACACCCCGTTGGCACCATGTAGATCCGCCAGTGCATGGACGTGACGCCTCCATGAGTGCCCAGCTTGCGAGATACGTACGGAGTAGTAGTCAAAATAGCCCGGTGGACAGATTTTAGGGGCTCTAGGGCAACACACTACGCCATTAACCCCACGTTCACCGTGGCAAAGCTTGCATATGGAGGGGGGCCATGGCCCCCTACTTCAGATTTTTTAAGACATTTCTAACATCTATTTATGTTATTTTTTTAATATATTACTCAAATTTAAGCATGGTTGATGTTATTGGTCCCCTCAACAATCTCTGTCAAGCTCCTCCATTTTTCACACTAAAGACTTGAATAAAAATTAGTGTTCCGTAAAAAAACATTACTAGAATGTAATGAAAACTTAATAATCCGTACATTTGACAGATCCATAATCTTTGGAATCCCAGTGAAAACATTTCAAATTAATTGTTTCAATTTTTTGATCAAGGGAACTAGAAACAATCATTGATCCATGGTATTTTCATGCAAGTGCTTGGCGAACAATGTGATGGGAGGAGGGTTTCTTTTTACCTAAAAGGCCCTTTGCTAAAATTTAAACCACTTATAGCCTCTTGCAAAAGTTTAGAACTTATATGGCTCTTTTGGTCGCGTCATGTTGGATAATTAAGCTGAAGTATACGACACGTCAATTGATTTGACTAAAGTACAACCATCTAAACTGGGATGAATAATTGTTTTTTTAACCTAGAGGGTCCGAGAGTCCATGCATCCATATTGAATAGCGTGACCTAAGTGATTTAGCCAAACAAAAAAGCCTATCTTTTGGACACATCTAGCCCGTTGGTCATTCTGAGCGGTTATTCTAAAGTGGAAAGTGTTGTGTCCAGCTGTCAAAGAAATGGTAGGCTAGCTGATATCACTCTATCATTTTTTAAAACTGTAATTTTAAACCGAGCGGTGAAATTACAATCCGTTTTCACTTTTAAAATACGACGAGAGCTTCGAAACTAGACCATATTTTCATATGTTTTGACGGAATTTTTTAACAAGAAATTTTGATGGGCGACAGAGCAACTTGTTGTGCAGGAAAACAACTTTGGTGTGCCGCAGAGCAACTTTAGTGTGCAACGAAAACACTTGATTCACAACGATGATAGGCTTCACAACAGCTGCAGCAACAACTCCTAATGTTGCTCTGCAGGACACTAAAATTGCTCGGTCGAGTACCAAAGTTGCTCTGCACGACAGTAAAAATTGCTCGGTCGGGCACCAAAGTTGCTCTGCATGGTTCAAAAACTGCGGCACCTGGCACCAAAGTTACTCTGCAAGGCACTTAAGTTGCTTCATCACACACTGAAATTGCTCCCATGGACACCAAAATTATTGTCGGGCACCAAAGTTGTGCCTTCGTGTACCAAAAAGTGTCCATGTTTCTTGAACAACAAAAGTTACTTTGTTGTACACCAAAGTTGTTTTGCTGCACAACAAAGTTGCTCTATCGCGCATCAAAATTGCTTGTTAAAAAATTCATCGAAACATATGAAAATATGGTCTAGTCTGGTCATGTGGATTTTAATAGCGAAAACGAATTGTAATTTCGCCGCACAGTTTAAAATTTACAATTGAAAAAATAACACATGATATCAGCCTAGGATATCTTTTACCTGTTCTTTTTTAATCTAAAAATGGCTAAGTCAAGTGACACAAACAACCCATACAACATGACCTGATCAAAACGGGGCACACGAATTTTAAAGTTTTGCAAGAGGACGAAAGTGATTTAAAGTTTGGCATAGGGTCTTTTGGAGGAAATGAGTCTGATCGAAGGCCTTTCCGACCTCGGCGATGTAACATTAAAATTAAGGGTGTGTTTGGATTGCTACCAAGGCATACTCTGTCATTTATTTAGTCATGGCCAAAATTAAAATTGGTTCTTGTTTGGATAGTTGCCAATTTTTTGGTTGCAATGCTTCACTACCAACTCTAATTTAGCTTTTTAAAGCCAATGTTACCTAACTTGTAGATGAGGAATAGCTCAGCCAATGCTTCACTACAAATCGAACACCCGGGCACGGTAGATTTGGCATTTTGGCGCTACTATCCTTTGGCACCCGTGTGGATGATGCGTGCATGACCGCCCGCTTGGTACTATGTAGCTAGTCTAGAGAGTAGAGACTAGCTTATGTCGTCACGCATCCGACACGCATGATTCCCTCACCCTAGCCGAGCTAGCTCACTACGGTCGGAACCGTGCCAGGCAGGCCGAGGACGCCGGAGGAGGCGACCGACCACGGGCAGAGCATGAGTTCACATCAGCGCGCGGCGCAGAGCGACATGCGCGCGTCAACAGTGGACGCGATATATATACTACATACATATCCAATTGCCTCACCCTGCAACACAATCATTTTGACGAGGCACACGAGCAACTAATGCAGCGCAGGAGCCCCTGCCACCAAGAAGGAAGACGATCGATGCCGCGTACGCGCCCGTGAGGATGCGCAGCGCATTTACTGGGTCGACCCAAGCCCAACACGGCCGGCGTCCCCGACCGATGAATGACATGCCGGAGGGTGTCAAGTGGGATCACCTAAATCGCACTGTAGTACAACTTGTATTTTCTAGTGTAAAATCTTACACTGCAAAACACGAACAAAATGAATCAGTTCTGTTCGTGTGGCCTAAACGCCTAATAAATTTAGGTTGGTTTCGCAGTTGCCGCGAACACGGAGGTGAGAAGACGTACACGAGTCCACGTTGTCCACCTGCATGACAGTTCTTCTTCAATATGAACCCGTTGTTCTTCTAGGTCCCATCAGTTCCCAAAGCAACGAAGCACTCCAGTTCACTACCACGTAGCCCCCATGAAACCCTAAGTAGCAGCACACGAGGAGAAGGGCAACAGGTAGTTCCTGCTCGGCCGTAATGACCACGAGGTGGGCGGCTTGGGCTCAAGCGGCAATGGCGGCCGCCGCTACTTCTTCCGCGCCTTCACGCCCAGGGCCGCGTGCCCAGCTCCCTTCACGCTTCGAGCGGTGGGTGTACGCCGAGGGGGAGGTCATGCACAGTTCGTCCAGGCGGGCGTGCCATTGCCTTGGCTAGATGTGCACCTCCCTCACGGGTGGCACCTGAGCCCCCTCAGGTTCCGTCTTGGCCATCCCCACGTTTCGCCCGACTCTCCGCTGCGAGATCCTTCACAACAGGGCCTTCCGACCGCCAGACATGCGGCAGAACCTAGCGTACGTATGCCATGTACTCACCGTTATAGGCTCGCTGGTTTGATGCCGAGCATGATCTTTGACATCAAACCATTGAGGCCAACCTAAAGGGCCTCGGCAACTCTGGCATTGAATACGAGGCACAGGAGGAGGCGGAGCAGGCGACGCTGCAGTAGATGCCGCCCCAGATGTCGCCGCCACATGTAAAGGATGAGGCTGAAAGAACATCTATCACAATATATTTTGTGTGTTTGATGTCAATGTATGTGATACACTAATATTTGATGAAGTGGTGCAGAGATTATATAGATAGATGTATATGAGTGTCTTGTGTGGAAAAACAAGTCAAAAGGAAGCAGAAAAAGTTTCACCAGGCCGGATAATCCGGGCCGGATATTTTGCAAATATCCGGCCCTCCAAATTCGGCTAAGGACTCGAGGCGATGTGGCTCAGTACTCCCCTGGCATGGGGACGGATTTTTGGCCGGAATTTCCCCAGGGTCGGACTTTTTGGGGGTGCCGGATTATCCGGCCCTAACTTAGACCGGATTATCCGACCCTCGAAAGTCACCAACGGCTGGATTTTGAGAGGGGGTATTTATACCCCCCTTCTTCTTCCTCCCAGTTTGCTCAATCATTGCACAAAATTCTGCCAAGCCTCACCTCCATTAGAGCCACCTCAAGAACACAAGATTTGCAGGATCTCCTCCTCCACCCAACCAAAGCTCTTGATCTTTGGAGATTCGAAGGAGAAGACCCCGATCTACATCCTCACCGAAGCGATTCTCATTTCTCCCTCATATGCTTGAGGGCCCTCTTGCTAGTGTTCCTATTTGGAATCTCTAGTTGTTTGTTGTTGATGTATTGTTGTTGATTGTTGTGTTGTTACAGATTTGGGAGCCTCCAATTTGGTTGTGGATGTGTGCCCCAAGAACCTTGTAAAGGCCCGGTTTCCGCCTCGAGGAAATCCCTTAGTGGAAGTGGGCTAGGCCTTCGTGGCGTTTCTCACAGGAGATCTGAGAGAAGCTTTCGTGGCTGTTGGTTTGGCTTTCGTAGCAACCACACTCCTCCAAACATAGACGTACCTTCTTGCAAAGGAAGGGAAATACGGGAATCATCTCCGTGTCTCTGCGTGCTCCACCCCCGGTTACCTCTATCATATTCTATCTCCTATATATTGCGTAGCTATATCTTGCTTAGTTGTTAACCTTGTCATATAGGTAAATTCACATAGTTGCATATCTAGAGAATTTACCTTTGTGTCAAGCCTAAATTGAAAAAGAACTAAAAATTGGTTAGCACCTATTCACCCCCTCTATGTGCGGCATACAATCCTTTCAATTGGTATCAGAGCATCGGCTCTTATTTCGGGCTTAACCGTCTAAGAGTATGCCGGACGACGCACCTTCGGAAGGGGCCGCAAAGCCGGTCTCCATGGATGATCTCAAGACGATGGAAGCATCCTTGAGATCCGCCATGGAAACCCAAATGGAAACTTTTATGAAAATGTTTTCCGACCGTTTTCCCGCGGCTCCCCCTGTCATCCCCACCTTAGAGGTAAAGGACAAGGGTGAGTTAGAAGAGGGAGATGCTTCGGCATTACCCTCCTCTACCACTCCCTTGAATGGTGACAACTTAAACACTATTAAAACCCCTGTTGCTTCTCCTAGGGGAACTAGTGGAACTGTTAGCTATAATCAAGTGGCTCCGCCTTTTCTATCTCCCGATATCCCGGTCCCCCATCCTCATATAAACATTCGAGGCAACCCACCTAAGTTTAATGAGAAAGATTTCGATACATGGCAATTTGAGTTTCGCTCTCATGTTCGCAGTGCCTCCAATGAACTTTGGAGAATCATCTTGGAAGGGTTCAAGCCTTACAACCCCGTGATGTCTACGGGTGCTTCTATTCTTGTAGACAGTGTTGGGCCTCCAAGAGCAGAGGTTTGTAGAACATCAGCAAGTTTCCCTTAAGTGGATCACCCAAGGTTTATCGAACTCAGGGAGGAAGAGGACAAAGATATCCCTCTCAAGCAACCCTGCAATCACGATACAAGAAGTCTCTTGTGTCCCCAACACACCTAATACACTTGTCAGATGTATATGTGCACTAGTTCGGCGAAGAGATAGTGAAATACAAGTGGTATGAATGAATATGAGCAGTAGTAACAGCGCCAGAAAAGTGCTTGCTGGCGTGCAGTTGATGGTAGTAATATTGCAGGAAGTAAAGATGCAGTAAAACAGTAAACAAGCGATGATTGCAGTATTTGGAAACAAGGCCTAGGGATCATACTTTCACTAGTGGACACTCTCAACATTGATCACATAAATAAATAAGTTCTCTTCCTTTGTGCTACATATGCTCTTGTTTCATAATGAACACCATTCGTTGTGTAGGGCTACAAGAGCACCTCAATGCCGGAGTTAACAAGCTCCACAACATTCGGCATTCATATTTAAGTAACCTTTAGAGCATAATAGATCTTTGCAATTTAAACCGAGTACTAACATAGCATGCACACTGTCACCATCACACTACGAAGGGGGAATAAATCACATCAATACTATCATAGTAATAATTAACTCCATAACCTACAAGAGATTATGATCATAGCCTACGCCAAGTACTACACGATGCACACACTGTCACCATTACACCGTGAAGGAGGAATAGACTACTTTAATAACATCACAAGAGTAGCACATAGACTAATAGTGATACAAAGCTCATATGAATCTCAATCATGTAAGGCAGCTCATGAGATCATTGTATTGAAGTACATATGAGAGAGATTAACCACATAGCTACCGGTACAGCCCTTAGCCTCGATGGAGAACTACTCCCTCCTCATGGGAGAAAGCAGTGTTGATGAAGATGGCGGTGGTGTCGATGGAGGAGCCTTCCGGGGGTACTTCCCCGTCCCGGTGGCGTGCCGGAACAGAGACTCCTGTCCCCCAGATCTTGGCTTCGCGATGGCGGCGGCTCTGGAAGGTTTCTCGTACCGTGGCTTTTCCGTATCGAAGTTTTAGGTCAGGGACCTTTAAATAGGCGAAGAGGCGGAGTCGGAGGGCTGACGAGGCGGTGACACAATAGGGGGGCGCGGCCCAGGCCCTGGCCGCGCCGCCCTATCATCTGGTGGCCCTGTGGCCCTCCTCTGCTGGCTCTCGGGTGTTCTGGAAGCTTCGTGGAATTCTAAGATGCTGGGCGTTGATTTCGTCCAATTCCGAGAATATTTCCTTACTAGGATTTCTGAAACAAAAAACAACAGAAAACAGCAACTGGCCCTTCGGCATCTCGTCAATAGGTTAGTTCCGGAAAATGCATAAATATGACATATAATGTGTATAAAACATGTGAGTATCATCATAAAAGTAGCATGGAACATAAGAAATTATAGATACGTTTGAGATGTATCAAGCATCCCCAAGCTTAGTTCCTACTCGCCCTCGAGTAGGTAAACGATAACAAGAATAATTTCTGAAGTGACATGCTATCATAATCTTGATCAATACTATTGTAAAGCATATGAGATGAATGCAGCGATTCAAAGCAATGGTAAAGACAATGAGTAAACAACTGAACCATATAACAAAGACTTTTCATGTATAGTACTTTCAAGAGAAGCATCAATGAGTCTTGCATAAGAGTTACTCATAAAGCAATAGATTCAAAGTAAAAGGTATTGAAGCAACACAAAGGATGATTAAGTTTCAGCAATTGCTTTCAACTTGTAACATGTCACTACAAGAAAAGTTGCCATGGCCGACGAAGTTGAAGTCGCGCCGTGGTTGCTGGTGTACCATGGCCGACGATTTTGGGTCCCTCCGTGGTGCATGTCAAAACTTTTTTTTTCTCGTTTTTGAGGCCACCTAGCCCGATGAAAGCGGCCAAAACGTCGCGTATGGTGGCCCGGGACGTGGTGCATCTCGAAATCTCGGGTTCGCCGGCCGAGTCAACGCAAATCCGCACCGCCGAGGGATGTAGGGCCCAGATGGCAGCCTCTCTGGCATTGTTTTTTTTCTCGATCGCGCCATCTCGTTCAACGTTCTCCGATCGAGCCGTTTACGATGCAGGATCATGGGTCCCGCATGTCATCCTCTATGAACCAAAATTCTTTCTATTCTTGGATTTTTTTTGACCCCCTGATTTCTGGCTACTTCCTTTTTCTTTTGATCCCTTGCCGCCTTGGAAACGTTGAGACCGCTGCTGCTAAATGGGACCCGCATGTCATCCTCTATGTGCAATCAACTTTCTTTTCTTGGAGTTTTTTTTGGCACCTCATATTTGGTCACTTGCCTTTTTTTTTGATCCCCTGCCGCCTCTCAAACGGTGATACCGCTGCTGCTAAATGGGACCCGCATGTCATCCTCTATGTACTATAAAACTTTCTTTTCTTGGATTTTTTTTGGCACCTCATATTTGGTCACTTGCCTTTTTCTTTCGATCCCCTGCCGCCTCTCAAACGGTGATACCGCTGCTGCTAAATGGGACCCGCATGTCATCCTCTATGTACTATAAAACTTTCTTTTCTTGGATTTTTTTGGCACCTCATATTTGGTCACTTGCCTTTTTCTTTCGATCCCCTGCCGCCTCTCAAACGGTGATACCGCTGCTGCTAAATGGGACCCGCATGTCATCCTCTATGGACTATAAAACTTTCTTTTCTTGAATTATTTTTGGCTCCTGATATTTGGTCACTTACCTTTTTCTTTCGATCCCCTGCCGCCTCTCAAACAGTGAGACCGCTGTAGCTAAATGGGACCCGCATGTCATCCTCTATGAGCAATCAACTTTCTTTTCTTGGAGTTTTTTTTGGCACCTCATATTTGGGCACTTGCCTTTTTCTTTCGATCTCATGCCACGTTTGAAACGTTGAGGAACCTGCAGGCTCATGGGACCCGCATGTCATCCTCTATGTACTATAAAAGTTCATTTTCTTGGTTTTTTTCACCCTCTGATTTTTGGCAATTTCTTTTTTCTTTTGAACCCCTGCCGCCTCTCAAACGGTGATACCGCTGCTGCTAAATGGGACCCGCATGTCATCCTCTATGTACTATAAAACTTTATTTTCTTGAATTATTTTTGGCTCCTCATATTTGGTCACTTGCCTTTTTCTTTCGATCTCATGCCACGTTTGAAACGTTGAGGAACCTGCTGGCTCATGGGACCCGCATGTCATCCTCTATGTGCTATAAAAGTTTATTTTCTTTATTTTTTTTCACCCTCTGATTTTTGGCTATTTCCTTTTTCTTTTGATCCCCTGCCGCCTTGGAAACGTTGGGTAAGCTGCTGACTCATGGGACCCGCATGTCATCCTCTATGTACAATCAACTTTCTTTTTCTTTTGATCTCAAGCCGCATTTGAAACGTTGAGACCGCTGCTGCTAAATGGGACCCGCATGTCATCCTCTACGTACAATAAAGTTTCTTTTCTTGGATTATCTTTGGCTCCTGATATTTTGTCACTTGCCTTTTCTTTTGATCTCATGCCGCCTTTGAAACGTTGAGTAAGCTGCTGGCTCATGGGTCCCGCATGTCATCCTCTACGAACAATAAAAGTTTCCTTTCTTGGAGTTATTTTTTACCCCTAATTTCTGGCTATTTGCCTTTTTCTTTTGATCTCCTGCCCCCTCGAAACGATGAGGACGCTGTTGGCAGGTCGGTCCCACATGTCATCCTCTATGAACAATAAAAGTTTCCTTTGATGGATTTATTTTGAACCCCTAATTAATTTACGGATATTTCCCCTGCCGCCTTGGAATCGTTGAGGATCTTTGCTGCCTCATGGGTCCCGCATGTCATCCTCTCAGAACGGTAAATGTTTATTTTCTTGGATTTTGTTGACCAAACGATTTTTGGCTTATTTTTTCTTTCGATCACGTGCAGCCTTTAAAACGTTGAGGACGCTGCTGGCTCACGGGTCCCACATGTCAACCTCTATGAACAATAAACGCCGAGGATCTTCTTGCCTCATGGGTCCCGCATGTCATCCTCTCGTAACGAAAATGTTTCTTTTCTTGGATTTTTTACCAACAGATTTATGGTTTATTTTTTCTTTCCATCCCCTGCCGCCTTTAAAACGTTGGCGCCATTTGTTGGCTCATGGGTCCCCGATGTCAGCCTCCCCGTACAAGAAACATATGATATCTTGATTATTTTGCAGACAATAAACAATGTATTGCGCTCTGAGCTATTTCAAACGGATAATTAAATCTTTATTTTTACATAAACAAACTTATATGTTGAATCTCCTTGTTTTTTTGTCTTTGCGAAGCATAGGATTTTCCTGTTTTTTTAGAAAATTCGGAACTTTCCTGTTTTGGAGTGGGCTGAAATTGTACGAGTCAAAAGGCCAAGCAGGATAGTTCGAAGGCCCAGATGTCCAGATGCAGCCCAATTGAAATCTTTCTTCTTGGATTTTTTTCACCCCCTGATTTCTGGCTACTTCATTTTTCTTTTGGTTCTGTGCCGCCTTGGAAACGTTGAGACCGCTGTTGCAAAATGGGACCCGCATGTCATCCTCTACGTACAATAAAATTTCTTTTCTTGGATTATTTTTGGCTCCTGATATTTGGTCACTTTCCTTTTTCTTTCGATCCCGTGCAGCCTCTCAAACGGTGATACCGCTGCTGCTAATTGGGACCCGCATGTCATCCTCTATGTACAATCAAGTTTCTTTTCTTGAATTATTTTTGGCTCCTGATATTTGGTCACTTGCCTTTTTCTTTCGATCTCATGCCACGTTTGAAACGTTGAGGAACCTGTTGGCTCATGGGACCCGCATGTCTTCCTCTATGTACTATAAAAGTTCATTTTCTTTGTTTTTTTTCACCCTCCGATTTTTGGCTATTTCCTTTTTCTTTTGATCCCCTGCCGCCTTGGAAACGTTGAGTAAGCTGCTAGCTCATGGGACCCGCATGTCATCCTCTATGTCCATCAACTTTATTTTCTTGGATTTTTTGACCCCCTAATTTCTGGCTACTTTCTTTTTCTTTTGATCTCAAGCCGCATTTGAAACGTTGGGACCGCTGCTGCAAAATGGGACCCGCATGTCATCCTCTATGTAAATAAAGTTTCTTTTCTTGGATTATCTTGGGCTCCTGATATTTTGTCACTTGCCTTTTTCTTTCGATCTCATGCCGCCTTTGAAACGTTAAGTAAGCTGCTGGCTCATGGGTCCCGCATGTCATCCTCTACGAACAATAAAAGTTTCCTTTCTTGGAGTTATTTTTTACCCCTAATTTCTGGCTATTTGCCTTTTTCTTTTGATCTCCTGCCCCCTTTGAAACGATGAGAACGCTGTTGGCAGGTCGGTCCCACATGTCATCCTCTATGAACAATAAAACTTTCCTTTGATGGATTTATTTTGAACCCCTAATTAATTTCTGGCTATTTCCTTTTTTTCTTTGATCCCCTGCCGCCTTGGAAACGTTGAGGATGCTGCTGCCTCATCGGTCCCGCATGTCATCCTCTCAGAACGATAAATGTTTTCTTTTCTTGGATTTTTTTACCAACTGATATTTGGTTTTTTTTATTTTCGATCCCCTGCCGCCTTTGAAACATTGACGACGCCGGTTGGCTCATGGGTCCCTGATGTCAGCCTCCCCGTACAAGAAACATGTAATATCTTGATTATTTTGCAGACAATAAACAGTGTATTTCGCTCTGAGCTATTGCAAACGGATAAATTAAATCTTTATTTTCACAACTTATATCTTGAATCTCCTTGTTTTTTGTTTTGGCGAAGCATAGGACTTTCCTGTTTTTTTTTTTGAAAAATCCGAACTTTCATGTTCTGGAGTGGGCTGAAATTGTACGAGTCAAAAGGCCCAGAAGGATAGTTCGAAGGCCCAGATGTCCAGATGCAGCCCAATTGAAATCTTTCTTTTCTTGGATTTTTTTCACCCCCTGATTTCTGGCAACTTCATTTTTCTTTTGGTCCTGTGCCGCCTTGGAAACGTTGAGGCTATCTTGCAAAATGGGACCCGCATGTCATCCTCTATGTACAATAAAGTTTCTTTTCTTGGATTATTTTTGGCTCCTGATATTTGGTCACTTGCCTTTTTCTTTCGATCTCATGCCACGTTTGAAACGTTGAGGAATCTGCTGACTCATGGGACCCGCATGTCATCCTCTATGTACAATCAATTTTCTTTTCTTGGAGTTTTTTTTACCCCCTAATTTCTGGCTACTTTCTTTTTCTTTTGATCTCAAGCCGCATTTGAAACGTTGGGACAGCATGTCATCCTCTATGTACAATAAAAGTTTCTTTTCTTGGATTATTTTTCACCCTCTGATTTTTGGTCACTTGCCTTTTTCTTTCGATCTCATGCCGCCCTTGAAAACGTTGAGGAACCTGCTGGCCCATGGGACCCGCATGTCATCCTCTATGTACTACAAAAGTTTCTTTTCTTGGATTTTTTTCACCCTCTGATCTTTGGCTATTTCCTTTTTCTTTTCATCCCCTGCCACCTTGGAAACGTTAGTAAGCTGCTGACTGGTGGGACCCGCATGTCATCCTCTATGTACAATCAAGTCTCTTTTCTTGGATTTTTTTTACCCCCTTATTTTTGTCACTTGCCTTTTTCTTTCGATCTCATGCAGTCTCTGAAACGTTGAGGAAGCTGCTGGCTCATGGGACCCACATGTCATCCTCGATACTATAAAAGTTTCTTTTCTTGGATTTTTTTTCACCCTCTTATTTTTGGCTGTTTCCTTTTTCTTTTGATCCCCTGCCGCCTTGGAAACGTTGATTAAGCTGCTGACACAAGGGGCCCGCATGTCATCCTCTATGTACAATCAACTTGCAAGATCTTGGGGCGGAAGAGCTTGTATAAGTGGGACCCATATGTCATCCTCTATGTACAATAAAAGTTTATTTTTCTTGGATTATTTTTTGCTCCTGGTATTTGGTCTCTTTCCTTTTTTTCGATCTCATGCCGCCTCTGAAACGTTGAGTAAGGTGCTGGGTCATGGGACCCGCATGCCATCCTCTATGTATAATCAACTTTCTTTTCTGGGAGTTTTTTTTTACCCCTAATTTCTGGCTACTCTTTTTCTTTTGATCTCAAGCCGCATTTGAAACGTTGACACCGCTGCTGCAAAATGGGACCCGCATGTCATCTTTTATGTACAATAAAGTTTCTTTTCTTGGATTATTTTTGGCTCCTGATATTTGGTCACTTGCCTTTTTCTTTCGATCTCATGCCGTCTTTGAAACGTTCAGACCGCTGCTACAACATGGGACCCATATGTCATCCTCTATGTACATTAAAAGTTTCTTTTCTTGGATTATTTTTTGCTCCTGATATTTGGTCACTTTCCTTTTTCTTTCGATCTCATGCCGCCTCTGAAACGTGGAGTAAGGTGCTGGCTCATGGGACCCGCATGTCATCTTCTATGTACAATAAAGTTTCTTTTCTTGGATTATTTTTCACCCTCTGATTTTTGGTCACTTGCCTTTTTCTTTCGATCTCATGCCGCCCTTGAAAACGTTGAGGAACCTGCTGGCCCATGGGACCCGCATGTCATCCTCTATGTACTACAAAAGTTTCTTTTCTTGGATTTTTTTTCACCCTCTGATTTTTGGTCACTTGCCTTTTTCTTTCGATCTCATGCCGCCCTTGAAAACGTTGAGGAACCTGCTGGCCCATGGGACCCGCATGTCATCCTCTATGTACTACAAAAGTTTCTTTTCTTGGATTTTTTTCACCCTCTGATCTTTGGCTATTTCCTTTTTCTTTTCATCCCCTGCCACCTTGGAAACGTTAGTAAGCTGCTGACTGGTGGGACCCGCATGTCATCCTCTATGTACAATCAAGTCTCTTTTCTTGGATTTTTTTTACCCCCTTATTTTTGTCACTTGCCTTTTTCTTTCGATCCCATGCAGTCTCTGAAACGTTGAGGAAGCTGCTGGCTCATGGGACCCACATGTCATCCTCGATACTATAAAAGTTTCTTTTCTTGGATTTTTTTCACCCTCTTATTTTTGGCTGTTTCCTTTTTCTTTTGATCCCCTGCCGCCTTGGAAACGTTGATTAAGCTGCTGACACAAGGGGCCCGCATGTCATCCTCTATGTACAATCAACTTGCAAGATCTTGGGGCGGAAGAGCTTGTATAAGTGGGACCCATATGTCATCCTCTATGTACAATAAAAGTTTATTTTTCTTGGATTATTTTTTGCTCCTGGTATTTGGTCTCTTTCCTTTTTTTTCGATCTCATGCCGCCTCTGAAACGTTGAGTAAGGTGCTGGGTCATGGGACCCGCATGCCATCCTCTATGTATAATCAACTTTCTTTTCTGGGAGTTTTTTTTTTACCCCTAATTTCTGGCTACTCTTTTTCTTTTGATCTCAAGCCGCATTTGAAACGTTGACACCGCTGCTGCAAAATGGGACCCGCATGTCATCTTTTATGTACAATAAAGTTTCTTTTCTTGGATTATTTTTGGCTCCTGATATTTGGTCACTTGTCTTTTTCTTTCGATCTCATGCCCCCTTTGAAACGTTGAGGAAGCTGCTAGCGCATGGGTCCCGCATGTCATACTCTATGAACAATAAAAGTTTCCTTCCTTGGAGTTATTTTGACCGCTAATTTCTGGCTACTTCCTTTTTCTTTTGATCCCCTGCCGCCTTGGAAACGTTGAGTAAGCTGCTGACACAAGGGGCCCGCATGTCATCCTCTATGTACAATCAACTTGCAAGATCATGGAGCGAAAGAGCTTGTATAAGTGGGACCCATATGTCATCCTCTATGTACAATAAAAGTTTCTTTTCTTGGATTATTTTTTGCTCCTGATATTTGGTCACTTTCCTTTTTCTTTCTATCTCATGCCGCCACTGAAACATTGAGTAAGGTGCTGGCTCATGGGACTGTACAATAAAGTTTCATTTCTTAGATTTTTTTACCCACTGATTTTTGCTAACTTGCCTTTTTCTTTTCGATCATATGCCGCCTTTGAAATTGAGGTTGCCGCTGGCTCATGGGTCCCACATGTCAGCCTCTATGAACAATAAACCTTTCCTTTGTTGGATTTATTTTTTACCCCTAATTTCTGGCTATTTGCCTTTTTCTTTTGATCCCCTGCGGCCTTTGAAACGATGAGGACGCTGCTGGCAGGTCGGTCCCACATGTCATCCTCTATTAAGAATAAAAGTTTCCTTTTTGGATTTATTTTTGACCCCTAATTTCTGGCTATTTGCCTTTTTCTTCTGATCCCTGCCGACTTCGAAATGATGAGGATGCAGCTGGCAGATCGGTCCCACATGTCAGCCTCTATGAACTATAAATGTTTCCTTTGTAGGATTTATTTTTTACCCCTATTTTCGGGCTACTTGCCTTTTTCTTTGAAACGTTGAGGACGCTACTGTCTCATGGGTCCCACATGGCATCCTCTCTGAATGATAAACCTTCATTTCTTGTTAATGACAGGTTTATCAGTATTATTTTCGCAGACTAATACAAGCTCTTTGGCTCCAAGATCTTGCAAGTTGATAGATTAAATCAAGGAATTATTAGGATATGTTTTAAATTTCAAATCCACTTTATGAATTTTTAAAAATACCGTTATCCATGTGGGTATGGAGCGATCAAGGATTTTCATATTGGGCATGAGCAGTTTCAAAAATTGGAACCCTATAATTCAAAATAAATAAAAACAACTTTTATGTAGAATCTCCGTGTATTTTTATTTGCCAATCATAGGATCTGTGTTTCATTAGAAAAGGGCCGAAATTGCATGAGCGAAAGGCCCATTTGTAGTTATTGGGCTTCGACAATGGATCAAGTAGACCGATAACAATTACCATGTAGATGTTCCTTGGCAACCCAAAAGTGAAATATTGGGCCCAACAGGGGAAGGTTGAACAGTACTTTTTCTATTGGGAAGGTGGTACATGGGGTTATCCTGACAAAAAAAATGGAACATGGGTTACTGAAGGTTGCCCATTTGTGCCTAATATGTTTGTCAGCAGGAGCTTTACCTTCCGCCGCTGCCGCTCCACTTCCGCCGCCGCCGCCATGCCTCGTCGCGGGTCGAGCTACCGGTACGGCGGCGTCTCGAGCTCGGGGTACCGCAGCGTCCGCGCGCGCCCCAAATTAAGGTACTTCCTCCTCGGGACGGCACCTACGATAGGCTCGGCTGGCCTTGGGGCATTTACCCCTAGCCTCTTCCATGCTCAAGTTTTTGAAATGTTTCTGGCTCTGTTCAACACTGGATCAAATTTGTCAACATGACCATTCTTATGGAGTAGCAACGAGTTGAATCTCTCAAAACTCTTTAAGTTCTGCAATATAACGACTAATTGGTACTACCTTATACAAAATGATTACATATCCTTATTTTGGAAGCAAGCAATCACACACTTATAGTTTGCTAGTCAGCTGCACGTAACGTTAAAAATCGGCAATTATAATGAATAAACCTGTAATTTTCACTTAAAATGCATTAAGGAGCATCAAATTTGACAAATCAAACCATGTCGTACTGAAAATTGACATGTCTTTCTCATGCAGAAATGTAAAATTATCCATGCATGTGCGTTTATATAGGTTAAGTTTTGCACGTATTATTTTTTGTAACTTTTCTGACTACCTTCAAAGCTCCAATCCTTCTTCATCATCTTTGTTGTACCGCACTGATGCAAGTGAATGCGAGCTGCTCGCCAGACGCGACTTCGTGTCCGATATGTGTACTATGCCTTCTCCATCTAGTGCTAGTTACGCCTCTGTGCTAATTAATTCAGCACAAACCTCTGTCATTGCAGCTGTGACTACCATTGGAGCCCAATCACAAGAGCGAGCTCAGTCTCAACCAGAGAGGCATGTGTCTCATGGTTAGCTATCTACAACTTGCTGTCTTACTAAAACCGTGCCTATCATAGAGATCACCTCGCTGGTGTAGCAATGGCTGCAAGTAGCTGCTAGCATGAGCGAAGGGGATAAGGAAGAAAAGATTAAAAAAATGGGTTGGGGCCAACAAGCAGGAAAGCTATCTACTAGCTTTATGGATGTTTCTGGAATTGGGTAGAAAATAGTAGATAACACTGTAGCAGCGAATCCCAGAGACCAAGGCCGTTGGATGATGTCCAATGAACGGCAGAACAAAATCGGCGAAATTAGCTTGAATTTTGATAATAAATCTTGGGCATTTCCCTCGAACATGATTTATCAACTTTGGGTAGTCTCTGGACTAGTCTCCCTCGTCCACCAATTATTATCATACTACTGCGGAAAGTTGAGGGCAGTCCCTAGTCCCGAGCACTTCGCCCACTTCCCCTGGCCTCATCCCAGAGATCTCACACCAACCACCTCACCGTCGACTAGCCGCCAGTCTACAGCCCTCCGAAGAATCCCCAATGGCGGCGACGCCCCTACTAGAGCGCTCCTCACGCGAGCGCATCATCGAGTCTGGCCCACATGTCTTCCGTGCCTGCCGTGTGTCGGCAAGCACGACCGACTTCTCCGTCGGCGAGCCGCCGGCCGTGGGCGAGGGCGAGGCGTCCCCGTACACTATGACAGTGCACATCTTCTTCTCGAGGACGTACGAGCTCAGGAGGATGGCCGGCCCCCTCCCTGCCCCACTGGATGAGGACGATATCACCACTACACCCTGCGAAGAGGTGGTGCTGGATCTTGGCTTGCCTTCGAGGGAGCTGCGTAGTGGGGGCAATGTCGTGCGAACTATGCGCGAGATTCTTGCCCGTGTATGGCTGCTCAAGAACCTGAACCTCACGGAGGAGGAGTGGGACATCATCATGCCTTACGATGTTATGCACCTGATGTGGCAGCAGGCGTGTCGTCGGCTCGGTGGCCTCCACTTCGACCTCACCCTTAGGGTGGACCACCGGCTCATCGTCAACTTGCCGGCGCTGCAGGACAGTTGGGTCCTAGTTGCGCCGGAGGACGGCCACTGCAGCATATGCATGCTGGGGCTGTCGCAGCGCACAACGGCGTCTCCGGGGATGCAAACACCCGTTCCATAGGAAGTGCATCTTCTCCTGGTTTGTAACGAACGCTAGCTGCCCTATCTGCCGCGATAAAGTGCTGACCCATCTTATTTTCGATTTGTAGCATAGTATGAATAAAACCCCTGTATGATAGGGATGCCATGCCAACTTGAATCCTATGTCAAGAGAAATTCTATTTGATTGTGGTTATAAGATATTCTGCATTAGTTTGATCAAGTATTATCATTCTATTTTCCTATGGGATATGACCCTATGAATCAAACAGCATGGGATTACTTCCACACAATTAAGTTTGACCAACTTTTAGTAGGACAACAAACATAAATAATTAGTCATCATGGGATTACAATCCAACAGATAACTGTCTTCAGGACTCATACATTTTCCAAATAGAAAAATCAAAACAAATCATGGTTCTTCATCTCACAGCATGATACAGAGACAAGAGTCTAATCATCATCATCATCATCATCATCATCATCATCATCACCTCCGTCTTCATTCTGATATTCGTGCATGGTCTCATCCTGCTCGTCGTGTCCATTCTCCTCCTGAGATTCACCAGGTAGCTTCAGTTTATCCATCTCTTTGTCGACTATGCTAACCTCAACAGTGAAATCTACTTCTCCATCATGTGCAGGGATACCTGTATCCAACGAGGTTTCATCAATGTCAGCAACTTTAGTTTGCATACAACCAGCGAAATCATCTTGCTGGGCACCAATTATTGGATCCGCATTCTCATCCAAATCATATATGTTCCTTGCCACAAACTTTTGCACATACTGCCATCCTTTTCTAGATCTGTCTTCCAAGAAAAGTACCTTGGCCGCTTGAGGTACCAAAATATAAGGATCATCCTTGTACCACTGAGCAGTAGTATTAACTGATATGAAATACCCATCATTTTTGGCACCTTTGCCCTTGTTTGGATCTTGGTTGTACCAGTAACACTTAAATAGAACCACAGATCGGACAGTAACCTTATCACTATAGAACAACTGAATAACCTCTTCTATGTGACCATAATGGTCAAATGACTCTGATCTCTTCTTTCTGGTTGTCAAGTGATCTCCACTGGTTGTGATGCCACTATTTCGTGTCTTCAAATGTTGTTCACGCTCATAGGAGCTGTAATGGACACCATTGGCATTGCAAGCTGCAGCTACCAACACCCTCTTATCCTGGACCACGTGATAGGACAAGGAGATCAGCACTAACGGCGCTGGATTCTCCGCATGGAGTTTCGAGATCTACAATTACAAAATAGACAAGAGGTCATCTCATGTGAAAACACATAGACAAGTCAGAGTGCAATTGAACATCTTACATATTTCTCAAACCAGTCCTGAAACCCACTCCCACGTGCCGATAGCTTTCCATTCGTTTCCATGTACAACTTTGCAAAACATAGCCAAGTCAGCTGAATATATTTCATTTTGATACAAGTTCATAGTATATGCGAGGAATGAGTATTTCGTGTGCATAGTACTCACTTAACATATTCATCAGCCTCTGTAGCATTATTCAAGACATACCAAGACAATTGTTCAAATTCAGATTGCTCTAATGTTTTTCGGTCCTCTTTCCTATTAGCTCAACACCATGATTAAAAACAGATCCGCCAACTTCCAAAATTCTGCGACCCCGGTTGAATCTGGTCTCAATATCAGGAATATATCTTGAGGCAAATGTATATGCTTCAGCAGCAATATACGCCATTGCAATGCAAGCCTCCGGTCTAGCTTTGTTCCTAAGCGTATTCTTGAAAGTGCACGATCGACGTTCTATAGGGTACATCCATCCATACTGTACCGGACCTCTTAAAAGTGCCTCATCGGGTAGATGAATAGCCAAATGCACCATCACATCAAAGAAGGCTGGAGGATATATCAGCTCCACTTGCACAGATTACTGCTATGTCCACCTTAAGACGTTCTACAACAGCTCTGCTTAGAGTTTTACTACATATTTCCCTAAAGAACCTTCCCAACTCTGCAATCACGTTGTACATATTTGGCTTCACTAAATCTTTAATGCCAATAGCTAAAAGCCTTTGCAGCAGGATATGACAATCGTGAGTTTTCAACCCTTGGAGCTTGTTTCCTTCAGCATTGAGACAATTTGCAATGTTGGAAGCAAATCCGAACGGGAACATCACACCTCGGAGGTACTCACAAAATAATCTCCTTTTAGGCATCGGCAATGTGAATTCCGCGCCTCGAAATTTATAATGTTTTTCCTTGCCTTTGTTCACTTTGTCATTACGATCCAGTTGCAAGTGCCTGTTAACATTCAATGTTGCACAATCAATCCTAGCATTTGAGCTATCTTTTGTCTTGGATGGAATGTTGAGTAATGTGCCGACAATGTTGTCACATATATTCTTCTCCATGTGCATGATATCAATATTATGCCGAAGCTTCTTACCAGCCCAATACGGCAAGTCCCAAAGAGTGGTCCTGCGCTTATAAAATATTCTCGGTCTATCATTTTCCATTTCCTTCCTCTTGGTACATGCTGCTATTTCACCTCCCATCTTCCTTTTGGTAGCTGCTAGACTCAGTTCATCTCCTCTCTTCTTCCTGTTTCTATCTGCTACTACTGCCGCATCTTCTCGTATCCTTCTCTGCTGTACTTTCTTTGTGGCGGCTGGTGGTTTTCCTGGTTTAACATTTCTGACCGCTTCTAGGTGCGCCTCCAACTCGTGACTCTTAAAGTGCTGCGGTTTAGTCTTTTTACAGGCCTGATCACCAATAAATTGCAATTTTTTTCTATTTTTTCGGAAACTGTGATCTAATGGAAGGAAACGGCGATGGCCCATATAGCATATCTTGTTTATTATCCTCACCTTTGCCCGGTGATCAAGATTCCACGGTGAACACATGCATTATAACCTGATGTTACTCTGCGACATAGTGCCCAAAGCTGGATAATCATGGGTGCAATACGATGACAACACGTAATAGAAAATTTTGTTCTTTAGGTTGACACACATCCCGTGTAGGGACACCCTCCCATAATGTTTGCAAGTCTCTAATAAGAGGCTGCATGAACACATCAAAATCCTTCCCGGAGATTTGGGACCTGGGATGAGTAAGGCCATCATACGATTCGGCGATCGGTGCATGTCCAGGGAGCCTGGTTGTAAGGTGTAACTAGTACCGCCACATGCTATACGAGTTGCTCATGTTGCCAAATGGGTTGAATCCATACGTAGCAAGGCCAAGTCTCGGGTTCCTTGGATCTGCGGCAAAATCTGGATGATCCAGGTCGAATTGCTTCCATTCATCGCCATCGACGGGATGCCTCGATAAATCAGGGTCGGGCGTGAGAATCTCTTTGTGCCATCTTGTTTCCCGAGATGTTTGTTCTGAAGCAAACAACCTCTGCAATCTTTGTACAAGTGGAAAGTATCTCGAGAACCTTCCAAGGAATCTTTTCTTACCACCAGCTCCATCATGTTTCCATCTTGATTCCTTACATACTGGACAGTCATAGAGGTCATTAGACACCATCCAAAACGATTGCACGATTATTTTTGCAAAAATCAATCTTCTCATATCCAAGTCCCGTACCTTGATGTCTTGCTTCACCTCATAAAAGGATTTTGGCAGTCCAGCCCAGGAGTGCATCGCTGTATGTCTTCGCAATCGCATTGAACGCTTGATGGGTACTCCCCTGGTATGACTTGTCATGAAGTAATTTCACACTTAATTCGAATCTTGACACACCAGAACCAGGGGCCACTAAGAGCTTAGCATCTTCTATCGTGTCATGGAAAAGAGGCTTTTTGTGATAACCATGGGGCTGTTGGCTTGCATATGGATACAGATCCCGTAACAAATTAGCAGTAGCCTTATCCTGGACGAGATCTTCAGGCTGATAACCATCAGAATAAAGAGGATCAATAATGCCAGGCTGATCATAGTGTTCACCATGGTTAATCCACCTGATATATGTCTGGTCCATCCCATAAACGAATAAATGATCTGAGACTACATGTTGAGGCTTGGACCCAATATTCAAACATACGCGGCATGGACAAATCACTTCCTTTGTCTTGTCGCCGTCAAGAAATCACTAACGTGCTTCATGAAGTCTTCAATACCACTCAAATATGTTGGTGTGTTTAATGAGTGAAATAATATCCAAGTTCTGTCCATCTGTTGAGGAGATAGATGGTCAGAGAAGCGATAAGCTATTTCAACAAACAGGTCACCTACGAATGTAAGCAAACATACCTGAGCAAACAGGTCGAATATAAAACTATAAATGCTACATTATTTGAGCCGATTTCAGCAAACGAATCGAGTGCAAAACTACGGCTACCTAGCGAACAGATTTTTTTAGGCTGACCACCGGGTTTCCCCACTTTGTATTTTTTTTAATAAAAAGAGGGAAATATGTACAAAAGTTGCTGGAGAGCAGTAACTAAAAGGATCATAGATCCCAAACAGCAAAATATATATAAAATGTTCTACCAATGATATGATTTCCTCTTTGCCTTATGAACAAGGAGAGCAATTTCATCCTTGAATCTCTTGTGCCATCTGTAAATGCTTGGGGGGGAGGGGCGAACATATCTATCGAAAGCAATACAATACCAACACATTCTTTCTTCTTTTTTGCCGTAATTCCGCCGATCTATTAGCAAGTGCAAAGAAGCCAAAAGTAATAAGATTACATACAGGTTCATAGACCACCAGGGCCGTACACGAGAATACGGAGGGCCTGAGCAAAACAAGAAATAGAGGCCCTCAACATGATCATTGGCAACTAAAATGATTTTATATATACTACTCACTCCATTTCAATAAACAATGCACCCTTGTTTTTCGTATTTTATCTTCGAAAAAATATTAATCTATATCTCTCTATTTAAAAATGATGTTTCAATTTTATGTAGATATACATGTATTTAGATGAGTTTAGTTTGCAGATACATGCAAGTTTTGATGAAGTTGAAACATATTTTTCAGGATGAAGTATAAAAAAAATTGATATAAAACTGGTATCATTAGAAAGTATTTTCCAACACGATTCTAACAATGCTGCTTATGTATTATATGATCGTGATATTGTTGTCCTATTTATTTGGTCAAGGTTCACATTCAAATGTGGTAAAATAAATTAAAAGAAGTGCATCGTGTGAAAAAGCAATCTAAGAATTCAAAAGTGCTAATTGTTAGTCGAAACATGACATCATTGAGACAAAATATTAATATTCATTGGAAGACTAATCGAATTAGTCGCACTCGCGATGAAAGAGAAAGAGAAGATATGGGTAAGAGCAAGTACAATAAGGTACAGTCTTTTTTTGTTTGTTTGGGTTGCTCATCAAGCTTATCGCTCGATACAATAAGGTACGATCGGCGGGAGTGGTGTTTGGAACATGGGTGCATAGTGGGTGGTATCATAGAGTACTATCATAGATATGCTATATTTATTATAGTGGAGTATTGAAAATGGCATATATAGAAGGGGATATTGAGAATTGAGAGTGGCATAAACACAACTTCAGTTTTTGTAATGGCATAAACACAACTTCAGTTTTTGTAATTGCATAAACACAACTTGTGAATTGAGGAGTGGCATAGAACCAATTAACACTTGTTTCAATAACAGCCATCAAAAGCCAATCGAACGCACGAGAATGGATCCAAAATTTACCATTTTAAGTTTCACGAGAAAATTTTAAACTTAAAATTAGTACTGCCAAGAAGTTTTTGAAACAAAAATCCAAGAAATCTTATATGTCGGGTTATGCATTCTGGGAGTTTCAACAGCATCAGCAATATTGTTTATCAATAAACCTTAATTTCAGATTTCCAACCAACTTTAAACTTAAAATTCAAACTGTCCAGTAAAAAGAACAACATTCAAGTAATACTTATATATTTCTTATTCATTCCGGGAAATATTGGTCGGATTCAAAAAAAATAGTTTGGGAATAAACATTGTTTTAGTCTGGAAACGACTTATTGTAGAGTGATTTTTGGTTGGATACATTCATGTGTGTTCGATTGGCTTTGGATGGCTGATATTGAACCAAAGTCAATGCTGGGCTTTTGACCTGAACGTCACTGGAGCTGCGTCAAAAGTCCAGCCATGACTTTGTCTCAATAACAGCCATCAAAAGCCGATCGAACGCACAGGAATGGATCCAACCAAAAATCACTCAACCGCTGGAATTTTGACCTGAAAGTCACTGAAGCTGTGTCCATACTTGCCCAACAGGTTGCGTATGAATGTAAACCAACATATCTGAGCAAATAGGTCGAATATAAAACTATATAACTAAATGCCACGTTATTTGAGCCGATTTCAGCAAACCAACTGAGGTCTATTTTTTTTAGGCTGGACAGTGGTTTCCTCGCTGTGTATTTTTCACTGTAATAAAAAAGAGGGAAAATGTTACTGGAGAGCAGCAACTAAAAGGATCATAGATCCCAAACAGCAAAATCTAGCTAAAAAGGTTATACCCATGATGATAAGCCATGATATGATTTCCTTTTTGCCTTACAAACAAACAGGTACGCATTTAACGAATTCGAGCAAATAGGTAAAGCGGAAAACAATGTCAAACAAACACATCGAGAGGAAAACAATATCAACCGATCGATTCGAACGAACTAACAAACTTATAAGGGCTGGGCGACGGCGACTGACTTCGATTGAGCTATAATGAATCGTACTTGCCCAGGCCTGAAGATAGCATGCATACCGTGAGGATCTACCAGCTGACCGCGCCTGCCGGTGCGGCTGGAGAAGAACGGCGCCACCCGCGATCGCCGGCTGACGCGGCTGATAGAAAGCGTGGGGAAGTTTTGGTGCGCGGCCTGGTTCACCGAGGGTGTGTCTAGAGAAGAACAGGGCGCCGAAGAAGGTGTCTAGAGAAGAACAAGGTGGGCTGGGTGCTGAGTTAAAGGCGAGTGTTCGAAATATTGGGCGCGCGTTCGAAAGTTTAGGTGCGCGAGGGAGGTGTCTGCTGAGTTAAAGGCGAGCGTTCGAAATTTCCCCGTCCTCTTCTTTTTTGGGCTAATCTATCTATACCTCTATTCTATCTACATGTTTTTTATTTTTTTTCTATTCTATACATGAGTTTTTGAATTTGAATTTTTTCACTCTGTCAGCCTTCCGGCCAATGCTCATTTGAAGTAATTGAAGCTGTTGATTTGCAGCTTAGAGGTGCTATCTACCGCTCATCATACAAGGACTCTTCAGATCTAACGGCAATTTGTGAATGCACGGATTCGTCACCCATCCTTCCCTTGACCGGCGATGCCGAAAGGTGAAACACTGAAACCCTCTAGATACTTCGGGATACCTCACTGCCCCACATTATTAAACAGGCCTTTTCCGACACGGGAAGTCAAAAGTTGGGGGCTCCATGCAGTACATATGAATACTCGCTAGCTGCATGGTCTAGAAGCAGACTAGAGTAAATCATCAATTCGTCACATCAATTGGTGTATAATTTTTTTAGGAGCTAAGACGCCGGCATGAACCATTTTATCAACTTGAATGCTTACTACATGACATAAGAAGACTATGTACTTTGGTTTTTCATTTTTCTGATTTTTTAAATTTTGTGCCCATTTGAATCTTGGTCAAATCCTAGGTTTGACCAAGATTAAATAAGTTTAAAACATGAAAATGAAAAGGTAATCATGGATCCTTCTTAGTCACTCTAAAATGAAGCTTTTGGGATGTTCTTGAAATTTCCATGTTTGAAACCCAAAACGACTTCTCTTCATGCTTGACTTCATAAGACAGAGTTTAGGGGTTAGGGGGTAGATACATGATTTGTCTAGTTTGCTTATGTCTAGACCTTGTTTATCAACTTTAATGCTTACTATATGACATAAGAAGACTATGTGCTTTGGTTTTTCATTTTTCTATTTTTCTGAATTTTATGCCCATATATTTGAATCTTTGTCAAATCCTAGGTTTGACCAGGATTTAAACAAGTTTAAAACATGAAAATGAAAAGGTAAGCCTGTATCCTTCTTAGTCACTCTAAAATGAAGCTTTTGGGAGGTTCTTGAAATTTCCATGTTTGAAACCCAAAACCACTTCTCTTCATGATTGACTTCATAAGACAGAGTTTAGGGTTAGGGGTAGATATATACATGATTTTCTGGTTTGAATATGTCTAGACCTTGTTTATCAACTTGAATGCTTACTATATGACATAAGAAAACTATGTGCTTTGGTTTTCATTTTTCTGATTTTTTTATGCCCGTTTGAATCTTTTGGTCAAATCTTAGGTTTGACCAAGAATTAAACAAGTTTAAGACATGAAAATGAAAAGGGGAGCATGCATCCTTCTTAATTAGTCACTCTAAAATGAATTTTGTAAGAGGTTTTTGAAATTTCCATGTTTGAAACCCAAAACCACTTCTCTTCATCCTAAACTTCATAAGACAGAGTTTAGGGGTTAGGGGGTAGATACATGATTTGTCTAGGTTGAATATGTCTAGACCTTGTTTATCAACTTTAATGCTTGCTATATGACATAAGAAGACTATGTGCTTTGGTTTTTCATTTTTCTATTTTTTTGAATTTTATACCCATATATTTGAATCTTTGTGAAATCCTAGTTTTGACCAGGATTTAAACAAGTTTAGAACATGAAAATGAAAAGGTAAGCCTGAATCATCCTTCTTAGTCACACTCTAAAATGAAGCTTTTGGGAGGTTCTTGGAATTCCAATGTTTGAAACCCAAAACCACTTCTCTTCATGATTAACTTCATAAGACAGAGTTTAGGGTTAGGGATAGATATATACATGATTTTTCTGGTTTGAATATGTCTAGACCTTGTTTATCAACTTGAATGCTTACTATGTGACATAAGTAGACTATGTGCTTTGGTTTTCATTTTTCTATTTTTTATATTTTATACACATATATTTGAATCTTTGTGAAATCCTGGGTTTGACCAGGATTTAAACAAGTTTAGTACATGAAAATGAAAAAGGTAAGCTTGGATCCTTCTTAGTCACACTCTAAAATGAAGCTTTTGGGAGGTTCTTGAAATATCCATGTTTGAAACCCAAAACCACTTCTCATCATGATTGACTTCATAAGACAGAGTTTAGGGTTATGGGTAGATATATACATGATTTTCTGGTTTGAATATGTCTAGACCTTGTTTATCAACTTGAATGCTTACTATATGACACAAGAAGACTATATGCTTTTGTTTTTCATTTTTCTGATTTTTTTGAATTTTATGCCCTTTTGAATCTTTTGGTCAAATCTTAGGTTTGACCAAGATTTAAACAAGTTTAAGACATGAAAATGAAAAGGGAAGCTTGCATCCTTCTTAGTCACTCTAAAATAAATTTTTAAGAGGTTTTTGAAATTTCCATGTTGGAAACCCAAAACCACTTCTCTTCATGCTTGACTTCATAATACAGAGTTTAGGGGTTAAGGGGGAGATACATGATTTGTCTAGTTTGAATATGTCTAGACCTTGTTTATCAACTTTAATGCTTACTATATGACATAAGAAGACTATGTGCTTTCGTTTTTCATTTTTCTATTTTTTTGTATTTTATACCCATATATTTGAATCTTTGTGAAATCCTAGGTTTGACTAGGATTTAAACAAGTTTAGAACATGAAAGTGAAAAGGTAAGCCTGGATCCTTCTTAGTCACACTCTAAAATGAAGCTTTTGGGAGGTTCTTGAAATTTCCATGTTTGAAACCCAAAACCACTTCTCTTCATAAGACAGAGTTTAGGGTTAGGGGTAGATATATACATGATTTTTCTGGTTTGAATATGTCTAGACCTTGTTTATCAACTTGAATGCTTACTATATGACATAAGAAGACTATATGCTTTTGTTTTTCATTTTTCTGATTTTTTTGAATTTTATGCCCGTTTGAATCTTTTGGTCAAATCTTAGGTTTGACCAAGATTTAAACAAGTTTAAGACAAGAAAATGAAAAGGGAAGCCTGCATCATATCCTTCTTAGTCACTCTAAAATGAATTTTTAAGAGGTTTTTGAAATTTCCATGTTTGAAACCCAAAACCACTTCTCTTCATGCTTGACTTCATAAGACAGAGTTTAGGGATAGGGGGTAGATACATGATTTGTATGGTTTGAATATGTCTAGACCTTGTTTATCAACTTGAATGCTTACTATATGACATAAGAAGACTATGTACTTTGGTTTTTCATTTTTATGATTTTTTTAATTTTCTGCCCATTTGAATCTTGGTCAAATCCTAGGTTTGACCAAGATTTAAACAAGTTTAAAACATGAAAATGAAAAGGTAAGCCTGGATCCTTCTTACTCACTCTAAAATGAAGCTTTTTGGGATGTTCTTGAAATTTCCATGTTTGAAACCCAAAACGACTTCTCTGTACTACAGTTTGTACATACTCTCAGATAATCTGGACCGTACTTTGCACCTATGTTTAATGGATCATATGTGCCCAGAAATGGCTCATATTAGAATAGTAGACTCATATTAGTGTTCTTGTCATTCTGTAAAATTATCAGATTTTTTGAAGTTTGTTTTTTTGGACAAAATTTTACCAATTTCTAGACAGAACAAAAAATGTCAGTCTTTTTATGCAAATCTGCACATAAGTGGCTCAAATTAAAACAGTATACTCGTTTCAGTGTTTTTGATTTCCTATAAAAAATAGATTTTCCTGAGAATTTCTAATTTTTGCCAGAATTTGAAAATTTTGGATTTCTTGTGTGCCCGAAACACCCAAAAGTCGCTCCAAATCTGAACACAGGATTATTTTGGTCAATACGAAAGTATAAACTGAAATACGACTATTTATTGAACCTTTTTCATGTTGTATTGTTGAAAATGGCATAGAAGGGGGTATTGAGAATTGAGAGTGGCATAAACACAACTTCAGTTTTTGGAATGGCATAAACACAACTTGTGAACTGAGGAGTGGCATAGAACCAATTAATCCTAGAACCAATTAACCCCACCAAAAATGGGTGATGCATGTCTCCTTCACCAAAACAGCAATACCATGCCTGAAACAAGTACATGAACACAAGTACACCACCATAATAATAATACTAGGTGACTCAACGACTAAACATTGACTCGACTCAGACACAACTACTACATTGACACAAGTACTAATATAATAAAGTAAGAGTACTAGTTTGTTTACATTTCCACAGGCCAATTTTACGAACAAAATTTCGAAAATTAACCTTCAGAAACTCGGAAGCCAGGTGACACAGCAGTCATCAAGGATTGCAGCTAGTGGTACACAGTGACCTGGTCAAGATCTACCTTGAGCCTGCTTGACGCTTCAGCTCGGAGTTGAGAGCCTTAACCTGTGACAGCTCGGCCTCTAGTTTGTCCGTCCTAACTGTGAGGTTCAGGATCAGTCCGGCGAGTTTGTCCATGGTCTCCGCCTGGCCGAGGCTCCGCCGCTGGATCTCATTACTCGCAGTGAATGATTTCATGGCGATATCGTCGAGAATGCGAATCCGGATCTTCTCAGTGGCGAGCTCAGAATAAAGTCTGATGCACTCATCGGCGAGGGCGCTTCTGTCCGCCGTCTCGACGCAGAAATCGCCCATAACCATTTCTAAAATGGGCCCGATCTCGTAGCGGGGCTTCTATCAGATGGGGATGGAGCACAAAATCAGAAGTGTACCCAGAGAAGTACCAAGAAAGAGAAAATGGGAATCCCAATTTGCACGAATGTCTATACCTCGCTGCTTTGAGAACTTGGCTCCGTGGAAGATGTTTCCGCAGGCAGGAGGGCTGCGGGAAAACTAAGGCCGCCCGACCTGAATATACGATTGAGAGAAGGTAAGAAAAGGAGGGGATGATAAGTTGTGAAAGACATAGAAAGATGCGCAAGAACGGAGGATCGCTCGAAGGTGGCGATCGCGGGCTGCGACGCCCTTGAAGACTCTTGCGCGAGAAGGCACCTCGACAGCACGGCACAGGGACGGCATTGCTGGGATTCCCTCAGCTTCGCCGCAGCCGCACGAGCCCTTACGTGGCGAGACTTGCTCCCGGTCATGGTGGCGAAGTAGTATTCCAAGAGGTAAACAAAGTGGTGAACTGAGGAAGACGGCAAGAGCAAAGGTTAGTCCTTAAATTTGGCCTCCCCGTCTCCTCGGCACCTCGCGAGTAGTAATACTTATCTGGTCAAAGAGCAAACTTCGAGGCAGAGACTTGGTGGGCCATTCATCTCCAACTATACTTCCTCCGATCCGAATGATACCAAATTTTTGAATGACAAATCACCCAAAACAGTATTCCAAGAGTATATGTAAGCTTTCATTTTGGAGTGACTAAGAAGGATGCATGCTTACCTTTTCATTTTCATGTTATAAACTTATTTAAATATTGGTTAAACCTATGATTTGACCAAGATCAAATGGGCATAAAAATTCAGAAAAAAATAAAAAAAATGAAAATCAAAGCACATAGTATTATTATGTCATATAGTAAGCATTCAAGTTGATAAACAAGGTCTAAACAACAAACCAGACAAATCATGTATCTACCCCCAACCCTAAACTCTGTCTTATGAAGTCAAGCATGAAGAGAAGTGGTTTTGGGTTTCAAACATGGAAATTTCAAAAAACTCCCAAAAGCTTCTTATTTTAGAGTGACTAAGAAGGATTCATGCTCACCTTTTCATTTTCATGTTTTAAACTTGTTCAAATCTTGGTCAAACTTAGGATTTGACCAAGATTCAAATGGGCATAAAAATTGGGAGGAAGGGTATGAATTACAATTCAAAAAAAAACAAGGTAACTTAAATACTTGGATGACTCATATTAGTGTTCTTGACATTCTGTAAAATTATCAGATTTTTTGAAGAAGTTTGATTTTTTGGACAAAATTTTACCAATTTCTAGACAGAACAGAAAATGTCAGCCTTTTTATGCAAATCTGCACATAAATGGCTCAAATTAAAATAGTATACTCGTTTCAGTGTTTTTGATTTCCTATAAAAAAATTAGATTTTTCTGAGAAGTTCTAATTTTCGCCAGAATTTGAAAATTTTGGATTTCTTGTGTGCCCGAAACACCCAAAAGTCGCTCCAAATCTGAACACAGGTTTATTTTGGTCAATACGAAAGTATAAACTGAAATACGACTATTTATTGAACCGTTTTCATGTTGTATTGTTGAAAATGGCATAGAAGGGGGTATTGAGAATTGAGAGTGGCATAAACACAACTTCAGTTTTTGGAATGGCATAAACACAACTTGTGAATTGAGGAGTGGCATAGAACCAATTAACCCTAGAACCAATTAACCCCACCAAAAATGGATGATGCATGTCTCCTTCACCAAAACAACAATACCTGTCTGAAACAAGTACATGAACACAAGTACACCACCATAATAATAATACTAGGTGACTCAACGACTCAACATTGACTCGACTCAGACACAACTTGATATTGTAAGCACTCAAGTTGATAAACAAAGTCTAGACATATTCAAACCAGAAAAATCATGTATCTCTACCCCTAACCCTAAAATTTGTCTTAATTATGAAGTCAAGCACGAAGAGAAGTCATTTTGGGTTTCAAACATGGACATTTCAAAAACCCTCCCAAAAGCTTCATTGTGGTGTGACGTACTAAGAAGGATACATGCTTACATTTTCAACAACCCCCCTAAAAGCTTCATTATAGAGTGACTAAGAAGGATCCAGTCTGGCGGGCTTACCTTTTATTTTATTGTTTTAAACTTGTTCAAATCTCGTTCAAACCTAGGATTTGACCAAGATTCAAAATGTGCATCAAAATTCAAAAAAAATATAAAAATTAAAAACCAAATTAAAGCACATAGTGTCCTTATGTCATATAGAAAGCATTAAAGTTGATAAACAAGGTCTTGACACATATTCAAACAAGACAAATCATGTATCTATACCCCTAACCCCTAAACTCTATCTTATGAAGTCAACAACATGAAGAGAAGTGGTTTTGGGTTTCAAACATGGAAATTTCAAAAACCTCCCAAAAGCTTCATTTTAGAGTGACTAATATATATAAGAAGGATCCATGCCTGCTTACCACTTTTTCATTTTCATATTTTAAAATTGTTTAAATCTGTGTCAAATTAAACCAAGGATTTGACCAAAAGATTCAAATGGGCATAAAAATTTAAAAAAAAATCAGAAAAATGAAAAAAAGCATATAGTCTTCTTATGTCATATAGTAAGCATTCAAGTTGATAAACAAGGTTTGGACATGCATATTCAAACCTAGGCAAATCATGTATCTATCCCCTAGCCCCTAAACTCTATCTTATGAAGTCAAGCATGAAGAGAAGTGGTTTTGGGTTTCAAACATGAAAATTTCAAGAACATCCCAAAAACTTCATTTTAGAGTGACTAAGAAGGATACAGGCTTCCCCTTTTCATTTTCATGTTTTATACTTGTTTAAATCTTGGTCAAACCTAGGATTTGACAAAGATTCAAATGTGCATCAAAATAAAAAATCAGAAAAATTAAAAACCAAAGCACATAGTTTTCTTATGTCATATAGTTAGCATTAAAGTTGATATAAACAAGGTTTAGATATATTCAAACAAGAAAAATCATGTATCTACCCCTAACCCTAAACTTTGTATGTCTTATGTAGTCAAGCATGAAGAGAAGTACGTGGTTTTGGGTTTCAAACTTGGAATTTCAAGAACCCCCCAAAAGCTTCATTTTAGAGTGACTAAAGGATCCAGGTCGGGCTTACCTTTTATTTTCATGTTTTAAACTTGTTTAAATATTGGTTAAGCCTAGGATTTGACCAAGATCAAATGGGCATAAAAATTAAGAAAAAATCAAAAAAAAAATGAAAACCAAAGCACATAGTATTATTATGTCATATAGTGAGCATCGATAGTTTGACCTAAATTTGAAATCAAAGAGAAGGTGGTTAGAAAAAATCGAAATTGGCAAAGCAAATCATGAAATCATAAATTTGTGATGCACTATAGCTATGAAAAGTATCAAACAATGCATACCAAAATGATTTTTTAGAGGAATACTAGTTCAACATATTTTAGTTTTATATTAGTAGCCCAAAATCGAAGTAGTAGTTGGATATTTTTGAACTTGATCTGTAGTAGTGGGCAAAACCCTAGTTTAACATATTTAATCATAGATTCGTAGGTCGATTTTTCTACTTTTTTATTATTAGTATGCAGCACATGTGTGTTTGCCCGTCGAGTGAAACTCGGAGGAAGAGGGATCACTCGGAAGGAGAGAAGAAGGGAGAGAATTATGGTGTCTCCCCTTTTTTGTGTGATGATGTTGACTTTTGTGCAGGGTTTGTCAGTGAGCAGGAGCGAGCGAGCGAGCGAGCGAGCGAGTCGAGCGAGGCCGAGAATGAGAGAGATTTGTTTTTTTTTGTGAGAGGGACAACCGAAGGATCCAGAAGGACCCACATACTTCCGATACGCATCCTGATGCGTCTTCTCTTGACAAAGAAAATGGCTGGGAGTTTGCGTACCTATTGCGCGTGACTTGTGCTCACTGAAGTGTGGGACCTCACGCATGGGCACCACACGTAAGTGACAGACCTGTTGATGTAAAAACTCGGTTGATTATTATACTACTACATTTATACAAAGTTTCCTATGGATTCAAGGGTACGAAAGCCAAGTTAAATCATTTACATGACATTATTTTTTCCATGAAGCCAAGTTAACTCATTTATCAATTGGTACATTTTGGAGTGACTAAGAAGGATCCAGGGTTACTTTTTCATTTTCATGTTTTAAACATGTTTAAATCTTGGTCAAACCTATGACTTGACCAAGATTCAAATGGGCATAAAAATTCAAAAAAAATCAAAAAAAAAAAAAACAAAAGCACGCCGTCTTCCTATGTCATATAGTAAGCATTCAAGGTGATAAACAAGGTCTGGCATATTCAAACCACAAAAATCATGTATCTACCCCCTAACCCTAAACAAGGCTCCAGGCTTACCCTTTTCATTTTCATGTTTTAAACTTGTTCAAATCTTGGTCAAACTTAGGATTTGACGAAGATTCAAATGGGCGTAAAAATACTTAGAAAAATCATGTACGTATCTACCCCAAACCCTAAACTCTATCTTACGAAGCCAAGCATGAAGAGAAGTGGTTTTGGGTTTCAAACATGGAAATTTCAAAAACCTCCCAAAAGCTTCATTTTAGAGTGACTAAGAAGGATCCATGCTTACCTTTTATTTTCATGTTTTAAACATGTTCAAATCTTGGTCAAACCGTACGTACCTAGGATTTGACCAAGATTCAAATGGGCATAAAAATTCAAAAAAAAATGAAAAACCAAAGCACATAGCCTAGCTTCTTATATATGCCATATAGTAAGCACTCAAGTTGATAAACAAAGTCTAGACATATTCAAACCAGGAAAATCATGTATCTACCCCTAACTCTAAACTTTGTCTTAATTATGAAGTCAAGCATGAAGAGAAGTCGTTTTGGGTTTCAAACATGGACATTTCAAAAACCCTCCCAAAAGCTTCATTGTGGTGTGACGTACTAAGAAGGATACATGCTTACATTTTCAACAACCCCCCTAAAAGCTTCATTATAGAGTGACTAAGAAGGATCCAGTCTGGCGGGCTTACCTTTTATTTTCTTGTTTTAAACTTGTTCAAATCTCGGTCAAACCTAGGATTTGACCAAGATTCAACATGTGCATCAAAATTCAAAAAAAATTATAAAAATTAAAAACCAAATTAAAGCACATAGTGTTCTTATGTCATATAGTAAGCATTAAAGTTGATAAACAAGGTCTAGACACATATTCAAACAAGACAAATCATGTATCTATACCCCTAACCCCTAAACTCTATCTTATGAAGTCAACAACATGAAGAGAAGTGGTTTTGGGTTTCAAACATGGAAATTTCAAAAACCTCCCAAAAGCTTCAATTTAGAGTGACTAATATATATAAGAAGGATCCATGCCTGCTTACCACCTTTTCATTTTCATATTTTAAACTTGTTTAAATCCGTGTCAAATTAAACCAAGGATTTGACCAAAAGATTCAAATGGGCATAAAATTTAAAAAAAATCAGAAAAATGAAAAACAAAAGCATATAGTCTTCTTATGTCATATAGTAAGCATTCAAGTTGATAATTAAACAAGGTTTGGACATGCATATTCAAACCTAGGCAAATCATGTATCTATCCCCTAGCCCCTAAACTATATCTTATGAAGTCAAGCATGAAGAGAAGTGGTTTTGGGTTTCAAACATGAAAATTTCAAGAACATCCCAAAAACTTCATTTTAGAGTGACTAAGAAGGATACAGGCTTCCCCTTTTCATTTTCATGTTTTATACTTGTTTAAATCTTGGTCAAACCTAGGATTTGACAAAGATTCAAATGTGCATCAAAATAAAAAATCAGAAAAATTAAAAACCAAAGCACATAGTTTTCTTATGTCATATAGTTAGTATTAAAGTTGATATAAACAAGGTCTAGATATATTCAAACAAGAAAAATCATGTATCTACCCCTAACCCTAAACTCTGTCTTATGTAGTCAAGCATGAAGAGAAGTGGTTTTGGGTTTCAAACTTGGAAATTTCAAGAACCCCCCAAAAGCTTCATTTTAGAGTGACTAAAGGATCCAGGTCGGGCTTACCTTTTATTTTCATGTTTTAAAATTGTTCAAATCTTGGTCAAACCGTACCTAGGATTTGATCAAGATTCAAAAATGGGCATAAAATTTCAAAAAAAATGAAAAACCAAAGCATATAGCCTTCTTATGTCATATAGTACGTAAGCACTCAAGTTCATAAACAAGGTCTAGACATATTCAAACCAGAAAAATCATGTTTCTACCCCTAGCCCCAAACTTTGTCTTATGAAGTCAAGCACGAAGAGAAGTCGTTTTGGATTTCAAACATGGAAATTTCAAAAACCTTCCCAAAAGCTTCATTTTGGAGTGACTAATTAAGAAGGATACAGGCTTACCTTTTCATTTTCATGTTTTAAACTTGTTTAAATATTGGTTAAGCCTAGGATTTGACCAAGATCAAATGGGCATAAAAATTCAGAAAAAATCAAAAAAAAAAAAAAGAAAACCAAAGCACATAGTATTATTATGTCATATAGTAAGCATTCAAGTTGATAAACAAGGTCTAAACAACAAACTAGACAAATCATGTATCTACCCCCTAACCCTAAATTAACTCTGTCTTATGAAGTCAAGCATGAAGAGAAGTGGTTTTGGGTTTCAAACATGGAAATTTCAAAAAACTCCCAAAAGCTTCTCATTTTAGAGTGACTAAGAAGGATTCAGGCTTACCTTTTCATTTTCATGTTTTAAACTTGTTCAAATCTTGGTCAAACTTAGGATTTGACCAAGATTCAAATGGGCATAAAAATTGGGAGGAAGGGTATGAATTACAATTCAAAAAAAACAAGGTAACTTAAATACTTGGATGCCCCAAAGATGTGTGGAAGCCCAAAACAATGGCAAAACATGTGCGCACGCTGCATCCAATTCAAGTAGAACACATAGTAGGCATCGATAGTTTGACCTAAATTTGAAATCAAAGAGAAGGTGGTTAGAAAAAATCGAAATTGGCAAAGCAAAGCATGAAATCATAAATTTGTGATGCACTATAGCTATGAAAAGTATCAAACAATGCATACCAAAATGATTTTTTAGAGGAATACTAGTTCAACTTATTTTAGTTTTATATTAGTAGCCCAAAATCGAAGTAGTAGTTGGATATTTTTGAACTTGATCTGTAGTAGTGGGCAAAACCCTAGTTTAACATATTTAATCATAGATTCGTAGGTCGATTTTTCTACTTTTTTATTATTACTATGCAGCACATGTGTGTTTGCCCGTCGAGTGAAACTCGGAGGAAGAGGGATCACTCGGAAGGAGAGAATAAGGGAGAGAATTATGGTGTCTCCCCTTTTTCGTGTGATGATGTTGACTTTTGTGCAGGGTTTGTCAGTGAGCAGGAGCGAGCGAGCGAGTCGAGCGAGCGAGTCGAGCGAGCGAGTCGAGCGAGGCCGAGAATGAGAGAGATTTGTTTTTTTTTGTGAGAGGGACAACCGAAGGATCCAGAAGGACCCACATACTTCCGATACGCATCCTGATGCGTCTTCTCTTGACAAAGAAAATGGCTGGGAGTTTGCGTACCTATTGCACGTGACTTGTGCTCACTGAAGTGTGGGACCTCACGCATGGGCACCACACGTAAGTGACAGACCTGTTGATGTAAAAACTCGGTTGATTATTATACTACTACATTTATTCAAAGTTTCCTATGGATTCAAGGGTACGAAAGCCAAGTTAAATCATTTACATGACATTATTTTTTCCATGAAGCCAAGTTAACTCATTTATCAATTGGTACATTTTGGAGTGACTAAGAAGGATCCAGGCTTACTTTTTCATTTTCATGTTTTAAACATGTTTAAATCTTGGTCAAACCTATGACTTGACCAAGATTCAAATGGGCATAAAAATTCAAAAAAAAATCAAAAAAAAAAGAAAAAACAAAAGCACGCCGTCTTCCTATGTCATATAGTAAGCATTCAAGGTGATAAACAAGGTCTGGCATATTCAAACCACAAAAATCATGTATCTACCCCCTAACCCTAAACAAGGATCCAGGCTTACCCTTTTCATTTTCATGTTTTAAACCTGTTCAAATCTTGGTCAAACTTAGGATTTGACGAAGATTCAAATGGGCGTAAAAATACTTAGAAAAATCATGTACGTATCTACCCCAAACCCTAAACTCTATCTTACGAAGCCAAGCATGAAGAGAAGTGGTTTTGGGTTTCAAACATGGAAATTTCAAAAACCTCCCAAAAGCTTCATTTTAGAGTGACTAAGAAGGATCCATGCTTACCTTTTATTTTCATGTTTTAAACATGTTCAAATCTTGGTCAAACCGTACGTACCTAGGATTTGACCAAGATTCAAATGGGCATAAAAATTCAAAAAAAATGAAAAACCAAAGCACATAGCCTAGCTTCTTATATATGCCATATAGTAAGCACTCAAGTTGATAAACAAACTCTAGACATATTCAAACCAGAAAAATCATGTATCTACCCCTAACCCTAAACTTTGTCTTAATTATGAAGTCAAGCACGAAGAGAAGTCGTTTTGGGTTTCAAACATGGACATTTAAAAAACCCTCCCAAAAGCTTCATTGTGGTGTGACGTACTAAGAAGGATACATGCTTACATTTTCAACAACCCCCCTAAAAGCTTCATTATAGAGTGACTAAGAAGGATCCAGTCTGGCGGGCTTACCTTTTATTTTCTTGTTTTAAACTTGTTCAAATCTCGGTCAAACCTAGGATTTGACCAAGATTCAAAATGTGCATCAAAATTCAAAAAAATTATAAAAATTAAAAACCAAATTAAAGCACATAGTGTTCTTATGTCATATAGTAAGCATTAAAGTTGATAAACAAGGTCTAGACACATATTCAAACAAGACAAATCATGTATCTATACCCCTAACCCCTAAACTCTATCTTATGAAGTCAACAACATGAAGAGAAGTGGTTTTGGGTTTCAAACATGGAAATTTCAAAAACCTCCCAAAAGCTTCATTTTAGAGTGACTAATATATATAAGAAGGATCCATGCCTGCTTACCACCTTTTCATTTTCATATTTTAAACTTGTTTAAATCCGTGTCAAATTAAACCAAGGATTTCACCAAAAGATTCAAATGGGCATAAAATTTAAAAAAAACCAGAAAAATGAAAAACAAAAGCATATAGTCTTCTTATGTCATATACTAAGCATTCAAGTTGATAAACAAGGTTTGGACATGCATATTCAAACCTAGGCAAATCATGTATCTATCCCCTAGCCCCTAAACTATATCTTATGAAGTCAAGCATGAAGAGAAGTGGTTTTGGGTTTCAAACATGAAAATTTCAAGAACATCCCAAAAACTTCATTTTAGAGTGAGTAAGAAGGATACAGGCTTCCCCTTTTCATTTTCATGTTTTATACTTGTTTAAATCTTGGTCAAACCTAGGATTTGACAAAGATTCAAATGTGCATCAAAATAAAAAATCAGAAAAATTAAAAACCAAAGCACATAGTTTTCTTATGTCATATAGTTAGCATTAAAGTTGATATAAACAAGGTCTAGATATATTCAAACAAGAAAAATCATGTATCTACCCCTAACCCTAAACTCTGTCTTATGTAGTCAAGCATGAAGAGAAGTGGTTTTGGGTTTCAAACTTGGAAATTTCAAGAACCCCCCAAAAGCTTCATTTTAGAGTGACTAAAGGATCCAGGTCGGGCTTACCTTTTATTTTCATATTTTAAAATTGTTCAAATCTTGGTCAAACCGTACCTAGGATTTGATCAAGATTCAAAAATGGGCATAAAATTTCAAAAAATGAAAAACCAAAGCATATAGCCTTCTTATGTCATATAGTACGTAAGCACTCAAGTTCATAAACAAGGTCTAGACATATTCAAACCAGAAAAATCATGTTTCTACCCCTAGCCCTAAACTTTGTCTTATGAAGTCAAGCACGAAGAGAAGTCGTTTTGGATTTCAAACATGGAAATTTCAAAAACCTTCCCAAAAGCTTCATTTTGGAGTGACTAATTAAGAAGGATACGGGCTTACCTTTTCATTTTCATGTTTTAAACTTGTTTAAATATTGGTTAAGCCTAGGATTTGACCAAGATCAAATGGGCATAAAAATTCAGAAAAAATCAAAAAAAAAGAAAACCAAAGCACATAGTATTATTATGTCATATAGTAAGCATTCAAGTTGATAAACAAGGTCTAAACAACAAACTAGACAAATCATGTATCTACCCCCTAACCCTAAATTAACTCTGTCTTATGAAGTCAAGCATGAAGAGAAGTGGTTTTGGGTTTCAAACATGGAAATTTCAAAAAACTCCCAAAAGCTTCTCATTTTAGAGTGACTAAGAAGGATTCAGGCTTACCTTTTCATTTTCATGTTTTAAACTTGTTCAAATCTTGCTCAAACTTAGGATTTGACCAAGATTCAAATGGGCATAAAAATTGGGAGGAAGGGTATGAATTACAATTCAAAAAAAACAAGGTAACTTAAATACTTGGATGCCCCAAAGATGTGTGGAAGCCCAAAACAATGGCAAAACATGTGCGCACGCTGCATCCAATTCAAGTAGAACACATAGTAGGCATCGATAGTTTGACCTAAATTTGAAATCAAAGAGAAGGTGGTTAGAAAAAATCGAAATTGGCAAAGCAAAGCATGAAATCATAAATTTGTGATGCACTATAGCTATGAAAAGTATCAAACAATGCATACCAAAATGATTTTTTAGAGGAATACTAGTTCAACTTATTTTAGTTTTATATTAGTAGCCCAAAATCGAAGTAGTAGTTGGATATTTTTGAACTTGATCTGTAGTAGTGGGCAAAACCCTAGTTTAACATATTTAATCATAGATTCGTAGGTCGATTTTTCTACTTTTTTATTATTACTATGCAGCACATGTGTGTTTGCCCGTCGAGTGAAACTCGGAGGAAGAGGGATCACTCGGAAGGAGAGAAGAAGGGAGAGAATTATGGTGTCTCCCCTTTTTCGTGTGATGATGTTGACTTTTGTGCAGGGTTTGTCAGTGAGCAGGAGCGAGCGAGCGAGTCGAGCGAGGCCGAGAATGAGAGAGATTTGTTTTTTTTTTGTGAGAGGGACAACCGAAGGATCCAGAAGGACCCACATACTTCCGATACGCATCCTGATGCGTCTTCTCTTGACAAAGAAAATGGCTGGGAGTTTGCGTACCTATTGCACATGACTTGTGCTCACTGAAGTGTGGGACCTCACGCATGGGCACCACACGTAAGTGACAGACCTGTTGATGTAAAAACTCGGTTGATTATTATACTACTACATTTATACAAAGTTTCCTATGGATTCAAGGGTACGAAAGCCAAGTTAAATCATTTACATGACATTATTTTTTCCATGAAGCCAAGTTAACTCATTTATCAATTGGTACATTTTGGAGTGACTAAGAAGGATCCAGGCTTACTTTTTCATTTTCATGTTTTAAACATGTTTAAATCTTGGTCAAACCTATGACTTGACCAAGATTCAAATGGGCATAAAAATTCAAAAAAAAATCAAAAAAAAAGAAAAAACAAAAGCACGCCGTCTTCCTATGTCATATAGTAAGCATTCAAGGTGATAAACAAGGTCTAGCATATTCAAACCACAAAAATCATGTATCTACCCCCTAACCCTAAACAAGGATCCAGGCTTACCCTTTTCATTTTCATGTTTTAAACCTGTTCAAATCTTGGTCAAACTTAGGATTTGACGAAGATTCAAATGGGCGTAAAAATACTTAGAAAAAGCATGTACGTATCTACCCCAAACCCTAAACTCTATCTTACGAAGCCAAGCATGAAGAGAAGTGGTTTTGGGTTTCAAACATGGAAATTTCAAAAACCTCCCAAAAGCTTCATTTTAGAGTGACTAAGAAGGATCCATGCTTACCTTTTATTTTCATGTTTTAAACATGTTCAAATCTTGGTCAAACCGTACGTACCTAGGATTTGACCAAGATTCAAATGGGCATAAAAATTCAAAAAAAAATGAAAAACCAAAGCACATAGCCTAGCTTCTTATATATGCCATATAGTAAGCACTCAAGTTGATAAACAAACTCTAGACATATTCAAACCAGAAAAATCATGTATCTACCCCTAACCCTAAACTTTGTCTTAATTATGAAGTCAAGCACGAAGAGAAGTCGTTTTGGGTTTCAAACATGGACATTTAAAAAACCCTCCCAAAAGCTTCATTGTGGTGTGACGTACTAAGAAGGATACATGCTTACATTTTCAACAACCCCCCTAAAAGCTTCATTATAGAGTGACTAAGAAGGATCAAGTCTGGCGGGCTTACCTTTTATTTTCTTGTTTTAAACTTGTTCAAATCTCGGTCAAACCTAGGATTTGACCAAGATTCAAAATATGCATCAAAATTCAAAAAAAATTATAAAAATTAAAAACCAAATTAAAGCACATAGTGTTCTTATGTCATATAGTAAGCATTAAAGTTGATAAACAAGGTCTAGACACATATTCAAACAAGACAAATCATGTATCTATACCCCTAACCCCTAAACTCTATCTTATGAAGTCAACAACATGAAGAGAAGTGGTTTTGGGTTTCAAACATGGAAATTTCAAAAACCTCCCAAAAGCTTCATTTTTAGAGTGACTAATATATATAAGAAGGATCCATGCCTGCTTACCACCTTTTCATTTTCATATTTTAAACTTGTTTAAATCCGTGTCAAATTAAACCAAGGATTTCACCAAAAGATTCAAATGGGCATAAAATTTAAAAAAAACCAGAAAAATGAAAAACAAAAGCATATAGTCTTCTTATGTCATATACTAAGCATTCAAGTTGATAAACAAGGTTTGGACATGCATATTCAAACCTAGGCAAATCATGTATCTATCCCCTAGCCCCTAAACTATATCTTATGAAGTCAAGCATGAAGAGAAGTGGTTTTGGGTTTCAAACATGAAAATTTCAAGAACATCCCAAAAACTTCATTTTAGAGTGACTAAGAAGGATACAGGCTTCCCCTTTTCATTTTCATGTTTTATACTTGTTTAAATCTTGGTCAAACCTAGGATTTGACAAAGATTCAAATGTGCATCAAAATAAAAAATCAGAAAAATTAAAAACCAAAGCACATAGTTTTCTTATGTCATATAGTTAGCATTAAAGTTGCTATAAACAAGTTCTAGATATATTCAAACAAGAAAAATCATGTATCTACCCCTAACCCTAAACTCTGTCTTATGTAGTCAAACATGAAGAGAAGTGGTTTTGGGTTTCAAACTTGGAAATTTCAAGAACCCCCCAAAAGCTTCATTTTAGAGTGACTAAAGGATCCAGGTCGGGCTTACCTTTTATTTTCATGTTTTAAAATTGTTCAAATCTTGGTCAAACCGTACCTAGGATTTGATCAAGATTCAAAAATGGGCATAAAATTTCAAAAAAAATGAAAAACCAAAGCATATAGCCTTCTTATGTCATATAGTACGTAAGCACTCAAGTTCATAAACAAGGTCTAGACATATTCAAACCAGAAAAATCATGTTTCTACCCCTAGCCCTAAACTTTGTCTTATGAAGTCAAGCACGAAGAGAAGTCGTTTTGGATTTCAAACATGGAAATTTCAAAAACCTTCCCAAAAGCTTCATTTTGGAGTGACTAATTAAGAAGGATACAGGCTTACCTTTTCATTTTCATGTTTTAAACTTGTTTAAATATTGGTTAAGCCTAGGATTTGACAAAGATTCAAATGTGCATCAAAATAAAAAATCAGAAAAATTAAAAACCAAAGCACATAGTATTATTATGTCATATAGTAAGCATTCAAGTTGATAAACAAGGTCTAAACAACAAACTAGACAAATCATGTATCTACCCCCTAACCCTAAATTAACTCTGTCTTATGAAGTCAAGCATGAAGAGAAGTGGTTTTGGGTTTCAAACATGGAAATTTCAAAAAACTCCCAAAAGCTTCTCATTTTAGAGTGACTAAGAAGGATTCAGGCTTACCTTTTCATTTTCATGTTTTAAACTTGTTCAAATCTTGGTCAAACTTAGGATTTGACCAAGATTCAAATGGGCATAAAAATTGGGAGGAAGGGTATGAATTACAATTCAAAAAACAAGGTAACTTAAATACTTGGATGCCCCAAAGATGTGTGGAAGCCCAAAACAATGGCAAAACATGTGCGCACGCTGCATCCAATTCAAGTAGAACACATAGTAGGCATCGATAGTTTGACCTAAATTTGAAATCAAAGAGAAGGTGGTTAGAAAAAATCGAAATTGGCAAAGCAAAGCATGAAATCATAAATTTGTGATGCACTATAGCTATGAAAAGTATCAAACAATGCATACCAAAATGATTTTTTAGAGGAATACTAGTTCAACTTATTTTAGTTTTATATTAGTAGCCCAAAATCGAAGTAGTAGTTGGATATTTTTGAACTTGATCTGTAGTAGTGGGCAAAACCCTAGTTTAACATATTTAATCATAGATTCGTAGGTCGATTTTTCTACTTTTTTATTATTACTATGCAGCACATGTGTGTTTGCCCGTCGAGTGAAACTCGGAGGAAGAGGGATCACTCGGAAGGATAGAAGAAGGGAGAGAATTATGGTGTCTCCCCTTTTTCGTGTGATGATGTTGACTTTTGTGCAGGGTTTGTCAGTGAGCAGGAGCGAGCGAGCGAGCGAGCGAGCGAGTCGAGCGAGGCCGAGAATGAGAGAGATTTGTTTTTTTTTGTGAGAGGGACAACCGAAGGATCCAGAAGGACCCACATACTTCTGATACGCATCCTGATGCGTCTTCTCTTGACAAAGAAAATGGCTGGGAGTTTGCGTACCTATTGCACGTGACTTGTGCTCACTGAAGTGTGGGACCTCACGCATGGACACCACACGTAAGTGACAGACCTGTTGATGTAAAAACTCGGTTGATTATTATACTACTACATTTATACAAAGTTTCCTATGGATTCAAGGGTACGAAAGCCAAGTTAAATCATTTACCTGACATTATTTTTTCCATGAAGCCAAGTTAACTCATTTATCAATTGGTACATTTTGGAGTGACTAAGAAGGATCCAGGGTTACTTTTTCATTTTCATGTTTTAAACATGTTTAAATCTTGGTCAAACCTATGACTTGACCAAGATTCAAATGGGAATAAAAATTCAAAAAAAATCAAAAAAAAAAGAAAAAACAAAAGCACGCCGTCTTCCTATGTCATATAGTAAGCATTCAAGGTGATAAACAAGGTCTGGCATATTCAAACCACAAAAATCATGTATCTACCCCCTAACCCTAAACAAGGATCCAGGCTTACCCTTTTCATTTTCATGTTTTAAACTTGTTCAAATCTTGGTCAAACTTAGAATTTGACGAAGATTCAAATGGGCGTAAAAATACTTAGAAAAATCATGTACGTATCTACCCCAAACCCTAAACTCTATCTTACGAAGCCAAGCATGAAGAGAAGTGGTTTTGGGTTTCAAACATGGAAATTTCAAAAACCTCCCAAAAGCTTCATTTTAGAGTGACTAAGAAGGATCCATGCTTACCTTTTATTTTCATGTTTTAAACATGTTCAAATCTTGGTCAAACCTAGGATTTGACAAAGATTCAAATGTGCATCAAAATAAAAAATCAGAAAAATTAAAAACCAAAGCACATAGTTTTCTTATGTCATATAGTTAGCATTAAAGTTGATATAAACAAGGTCTAGATATATTCAAACAAGAAAAATCATGTATCTACCCCTAACCCTAAACTCTGTCTTATGTAGTCAAGCATGAAGAGAAGTGGTTTTGGGTTTCAAACTTGGAAATTTCAAGAACCCCCCAAAAGCTTCATTTTAGAGTGACTAAAGGATCCAGGTCGGGCTTACCTTTTATTTTCATGTTTTAAAATTGTTCAAATCTTGGTCAAACCGTACCTAGGATTTGATCAAGATTCAAAAATGGGCATAAAATTTCAAAAAAAATGAAAAACCAAAGCATATAGCCTTCTTATGTCATATAGTACGTAAGCACTCAAGTTCATAAACAAGGTCTAGACATATTCAAACCAGAAAAATCATGTTTCTACCCCTAGCCCCAAACTTTGTCTTATGGAGTCAAGCACGAAGAGAAGTCATTTTGGATTTCAAACATGGAAATTTCAAAAACCTTCCCAAAAGCTTCATTTTGGAGTGACTAATTAAGAAGGATACAGGCTTACCTTTTCATTTTCATGTTTTAAACTTGTTTAAATATTGGTTAAGCCTAGGATTTCAACAAGATCAAATGGGCATAAAAATTCAGAAAAAATCAAAAAAAAAAAATGAAAACCAAAGCACATAGTATTATTATGTCATATAGTAAGCATTCAAGTTGATAAACAAGGTCTAAACAACAAACTAGAAAAATCATGAATCTACCCCCTAACCCTAAATTAACTATGTCTTATGAAGTCAAGCATGAAGAGAAGTGGTTTTGGGTTTCAAACATGGAAATTTCAAAAAACTCCCAAAAGCTTCTCATTTTAGAGTGACTAAGAAGGATTCAGGCTTACCTTTTCATTTTCATGTTTTAAACTTGTTCAAATCTTGGTCAAACTTAGGATTTGACCAAGAGTCAAATGGGCATAAAAATTGGGAGGAAGGGTATGAATTACAATTCAAAAAAACAAGGTAACTTAAATACTTGGATGCCCCAAAGATGTGTGGAAGCCCAAAACAATGGCAAAACATGTGCGCACGCTGCATCCAATTCAAGTAGAACACATAGTAGGCATCGATAGTTTGACCTAAATTTGAAATCAAAGAGAAGGTGGTTAGAAAAAATCGAAATTGGCAAAGCAAAGCATGAAATCATAAATTTGTGATGCACTATAGCTATGAAAAGTATCAAACAATGCATACCAAAATGATTTTTTAGAGGAATACTAGTTCAACTTATTTTAGTTTTATATTAGTAGCCCAAAATCGAAGTAGTAGTTGGATATTTTTGAACTTGATCTGTAGTAGTGGGCAAAACCCTAGTTTAACATATTTAATCATAGATTCGTAGGTCGATTTTTCTACTTTTTTATTATTACTATGCAGCACATGTGTGTTTGCCCGTCGAGTGAAACTCGGAGGAAGAGGGATCACTCGGAAGGAGAGAAGAAGGGAGAGAATTATGGTGTCTCCCCTTTTTCGTGTGATGATGTTAACTTTTGTGCAGGGTTTGTCAAAGGAGCAGGAGCGAGCGAGCGAGCGAGTCGAGCGAGGCCGAGAATGAGAGAGATTTGTTTTTTTTGTGAGAGGGACAACCGAAGGATCCAGAAGGACCCACATACTTCCGATACGCATCCTGATGCGTCTTCTCTTGACAAAGAAAATGGCTGGGAGTTTGCGTACCTATTGCACGTGACTTGTGCTCACTGAAGTGTGGGACCTCACGCATGGACACCACACGTAAGTGACAGACCTGTTGATGTAAAAACTCGGTTGATTATTATACTACTAGATTTATACAAAGTTTCCTATGGATTCAAGGGTACGAAAGCCAAGTTAAATCATTTACCTGACATTATTTTTTCCATGAAGCCAAGTTAACTCATTTATCAATTGGTACATTTTGGAGTGACTAAGAAGGATCCAGGGTTACTTTTTCATTTTCATGTTTTAAACATGTTTAAATCTTGGTCAAACCTATGACTTGACCAAGATTCAAATGGGCATAAAAATTCAAAAAAAAAGAAAAAAACAAAAGCACGCCGTCTTCCTATGTCATATAGTAAGCATTCAAGGTGATAAACAAGGTCTGGCATATTCAAACCACAAAAATCATGTATCTACCCCCTAACCCTAAACAAGGATCCAGGCTTACCCTTTTCATTTTCATGTTTTAAACTTGTTCAAATCTTGGTCAAACTTAGAATTTGACGAAGATTCAAATGGGCGTAAAAATACTTAGAAAAATCATGTACGTATCTACCCCAAACCCTAAACTCTATCTTACGAAGCCAAGCATGAAGAGAAGTGGTTTTGGGTTTCAAACATGGAAATTTCAAAAACCTCCCAAAAGCTTCATTTTAGAGTGACTAAGAAGGATCCATGCTTACCTTTTATTTTCATGTTTTAAACATGTTCAAATCTTGGTCAAACCTAGGATTTGACAAAGATTCAAATGTGCATCAAAATAAAAAATCAGAAAAATTAAAAACCAAAGCACATAGTTTTCTTATGTCATATAGTTAGCATTAAAGTTGATATAAACAAGGTCTAGATATATTCAAACAAGAAAAATCATGTATCTACCCCTAACCCTAAACTCTGTCTTATGTAGTCAAGCATGAAGAGAAGTGGTTTTGGGTTTCAAACTTGGAAATTTCAAGAACCCCCCAAAAGCTTCATTTTAGAGTGACTAAAGGATCCAGGTCGGGCTTACCTTTTATTTTCATGTTTTAAAATTGTTCAAATCTTGGTCAAACCGTACCTAGGATTTGATCAAGATTCAAAAATGGGCATAAAATTTCAAAAAAATGAAAAACCAAAGCATATAGCCTTCTTATGTCATATAGTACGTAAGCACTCAAGTTCATAAACAAGGTCTAGACATATTCAAACCAGAAAAATCATGTTTCTACCCCTAGCCCCAAACTTTGTCTTATGAAGTCAAGCACGAAGAGAAGTCGTTTTGGATTTCAAACATGGAAATTTCAAAAACCTTCCCAAAAGCTTCATTTTGGATTGACTAATTAAGAAGGATACAGGCTTACATTTTCATTTTCATGTTTTAAACTTGTTTAAATATTGGTTAAGCCTAGGATTTCACCAAGATCAAATGGGCATAAAAATTCAGAAAAAATCAAAAAAAATGAAAACCAAAGCACATAGTATTATTATGTCATATAGTAAGCATTCAAGTTGATAAACAAGGTCTAAACAACAAACTAGACAAATCATGTATCTACCCCCTAACCCTAAATTAACTCTGTCTTATGAAGTCAAGCATGAAGAGAAGTGGTTTTGGGTTTCAAACATGGAAATTTCAAAAAACTCCCAAAAGCTTCTCATTTTAGAGTGACTAAGAAGGATTCAGGCTTACCTTTTCATTTTCATGTTTTAAACTTGTTCAAATCTTGGTCAAACTTAGGATTTGACCAAGATTCAAATGGGCATAAAAATTGGGAGGAAGGGTATGAATTACAATTCAAAAAAACAAGGTAACCTAAATACTTGGATGCCCCAAAGATGTGTGGAAGCCCAAAACAATGGCAAAACATGTGCGCACGCTGCATCCAATTCAAGTAGAACACATAGTAGGCATCGATAGTTTGACCTAAATTTGAAATCAAAGAGAAGGTGGTTAGAAAAAATCGAAATTGGCAAAGCAAAGCATGAAATCATAAATTTGTGATGCACTATAGCTATGAAAAGTATCAAACAATGCATACCAAAATGATTTTTTAGAGGAATACTAGTTCAACTTATTTTAGTTTTATATTAGTAGCCCAAAATCGAAGTAGTAGTTGGATATTTTTGAACTTGATCTGTAGTAGTGGGCAAAACCCTAGTTTAACATATTTAATCATAGATTCGTAGGTCGATTTTTCTACTTTTTTATTATTACTATGCAGCACATGTGTGTTTGCCCGTCGAGTGAAACTCGGAGGAAGAGGGATCACTCGGAAGGAGAGAAGAAGGGAGAGAATTATGGTGTCTCCCCTTTTTCGTGTGATGATGTTGACTTTTGTGCAGGGTTTGTCAGTGAGCAGGAGCGAGCGAGCGAGCGAGCGAGTCGAGCGAGGCCGAGAATGAGAGAGATTTGTTTTTTTTTGTGAGAGGGACAACCGAAGGATCCAGAAGGACCCACATACTTCCGATACGCATCCTGATGCGTCTTCTCTTGACAAAGAAAATGGCTGGGAGTTTGCGTACCTATTGCACGTGACTTGTGCTCACTGAAGTGTGGGACCTCACGCATGGGCACCACACGTAAGTGACAGACCTGTTGATGTAAAAACTCGGTTGATTATTATACTACTACATTTATACAAAGTTTCCTATGGATTCAAGGGTACGAAAGCCAAGTTAAATCATTTACATGACATTATTTTTTCCATGAAGCCAAGTTAACTCATTTATCAATTGGTACATTTTGGAGTGACTAAGAAGGATCCAGGCTTACTTTTTCATTTTCATGTTTTAAACATGTTTAAATCTTGGTCAAACCTATGACTTGACCAAGATTCAAATGGGCATAAAAATTCAAAAAAAAATCAAAAAACAAAACAAAAAACAAAAGCACGCCGTCTTCCTATGTCATCTAGTAAGCATTCAAGGTGATAAACAAGGTCTGGCATATTCAAACCACAAAAATCATGTATCTACCCCCTAACCCTAAACAAGGATCCAGGCTTACCCTTTTCATTTTCATGTTTTAAACCTATTCAAATCTTGGTCAAACTTAGGATTTGACGAAGATTCAAATGGGCGTAAAAATAATTAGAAAAATCATGTACGTATCTACCCCAAACCCTAAACTCTATCTTACGAAGCCAAGCATGAAGAGAAGTGGTTTTGGGTTTCAAACATGGAAATTTCAAAAACCTCCCAAAAGCTTCATTTTAGAGTGACTAAGAAGGATCCATGCTTACCTTTTATTTTCATGTTTTAAACATGTTCAAATCTTGGTCAAACCGTACGTACCTAGGATTTGACCAAGATTCAAATGGGCATAAAAATTCAAAAAAAAAATGAAAAACCAAAGCACATAGCCTAGCTTCTTATATATGCCATATAGTAAGCACTCAAGTTGATAAACAAAGTCTAGACATATTCAAACCAGAAAAATCATGTATCTACCCCTAACCCTAAACTTTGTCTTAATTATGAAGTCAAGCACGAAGAGAAGTCGTTTTGGGTTTCAAACATGGACATTTAAAAAACCCTCCCAAAAGCTTCATTGTGGTGTGACGTACTAAGAAGGATACATGCTTACATTTTCAACAACCCCCCTAAAAGCTTCATTATAGAGTGACTAAGAAGGATCCAGTCTGGCGGGCTTACCTTTTATTTTCTTGTTTTAAACTTGTTCAAATCTCGGTCAAACCTAGGATTTGACCAAGATTCAAAATGTGCATCAAAATTCAAAAAAAATTAAAAAAATTAAAAACCAAATTAACGCACATAGTGTTCTTATGTCATATAGTAAGCATTAAAGTTGATAAACAAGGTCTAGACACATATTCAAACAAGACAAATCATGTATCTATACCCCTAACCCCTAAACTCTATCTTATGAAGTCAACAACATGAAGAGAAGTGGTTTTGGGTTTCAAACATGGAAATTTCAAAAACCTCCCAAAAGCTTCATTTTAGAGTGACTAATATATATAAGAAGGATCCATGCCTGCTTACCACCTTTTCATTTTCATATTTTAAAATTGTTTAAATCTGTGTCAAATTAAACCAAGGATTTCACCAAAAGATTCAAATGGGCATAAAATTTAAAAAAAACCAGAAAAATGAAAAACAAAAGCATATAGTCTTCTTATGTCATACACTAAGCATTCAAGTTGATAAACAAGGTTTGGACATGCATATTCAAACCTAGGCAAATCATGTATCTATCCCCTAGCCCCTAAACTATATCTTATGAAGTCAAGCATGAAGAGAAGTGGTTTTGGGTTTCAAACATGAAAATTTCAAGAACATCCCAAAAACTTCATTTTAGAGTGACTAAGAAGGATACAGGCTTCCTCTTTTCATTTTCATGTTTTATACTTGTTTAAATCTTGGTCAAACCTAGGATTTGACAAAGATTCAAATGTGCATCGAAATAAAAAAATCAGAAAAATTAAAAACCAAAGCACATAGTTTTCTTATGTCATATAGTTTTAGCATTAAAGTTGACAAACAAGGTCTAGATATATTCAAACAAGAAAAATCATGTATCTACCCCTAACCCTAAACTCTGTCTTATGTAGTCAAGCATGAAGAGAAGTGGTTTTGGGTTTCAAACTTGGAAATTTCAAGAACCCCCCAAAAGCTTCATTTTAGAGTGACTAAGAAGGATCCATGCTTACCTTTTCATTTTCATGTTTTAAACTTGTTTACATCTTGGTCATAGCTAGTGTATTTGACCAAGATTCAAATGGGCATAAAATTAAAAAAACAAAAAAATGAAAAACCAAAGTACATAGTCTTCTTATGTCATATAGTGAGCATTCAAGCTGATAAACAAGGTCTAGACATATTCAAACCAAACAAATCATGTATCTACCCCCTAACCCCTAAACTTTATCTTATGAAGCCAAGCATGAAGAGAAGTGGTTCTTGGTTTCAAACATGGAAATATCAAAAACCTCCCAAAAGCTTCATTTTAGAGTGACTAAGAAGTATCCATGCTTACCTTTTCATTTTCATATTTTAAACTTGTTTAAATCATTGTCAAACCTAGGATTTGACCAAGATAAGTATGGGCACAAAACCCTCTTAGCCAAAATCAACTACGAGCAAGATTTTCTGTATTGTAGATGCCCCAATTGACTCTCATCCCCAATGTAGTCTTTTTTTATGTCAGTATAGACTTCTTTACTAGATGTATACTATCGTACATGGCATGCATTTGCCTAATGAGCAGCATTGTTTAGCCGTTCTAGCCAACCCGATCAATCTGTCAAGCTTCATGCACGAGATGCCAATTTACTCCCTCGCTCCGATCCATATTTCTTGGTGCTAAAAAGAATGTGAATCGGAGGGAGTACTTTTCTTAGATAGTACTATATCAGTTCAAAAAAAGTATAGTACTACTACATCACAAATGCTACAAAAGAGTACTAGTACTGTACATCACAAGACCACGACAGCTTGTATAGTAGAGTTTAATGCTGAACTTTAAACAGACCGGGAGCATCGTGGCCAGGCAGGGCGGGCGTTGACCGGCAACAAACCAGTCAAAAGACGTAAGGAAGAGGCCATATGCTGCGTGCTTGGCCTTGATTGCAGGGTGGTGATTCTTCGCCGTCGCCATGTATTCACGCCGTACCAGTTCCGCGTCGCCCGCGAGCGGATCGAAGCGATCCCGCGCGCCGGACATGCTCGAGGAGGCGTGGCGGCTCCAGTGCAAGCAGTCCGCCGCCGGGAGTCGGCGCGCGGCGTGCAGGTACAGAGGCTCCCTGTACATGCCGTCGTCGCTCCGCGAGTTCGCCCCGGGCGGGCTCTGGTACAAGGCGGATCCGCCGCTCAAACCGATGAGCAGCCCCGTCTTCAACAAATGGTGCGCCGACCGGGAGAGGAACCGCCGGTCGAAGGCGGCGTGGGAGGCGAGCACCAGCGGCGGATTCGCGCCGCCAGCCGGCGAGGAGGCGGAGGAAGGGGAAGACCCTCTCTTCTTGAAGGCGCTGGCCGCGTCCCTCAAGGACGATGCCGACAAGAAGAGGGCGGAGGAAGAAGACAAGGCGGCGGCCATCGCCTCCGTGAAGGAGAAGGAGGCGCGGGATGCGGAGGAGAACGCGACCATCATCTTCCTCGACGACTAGATAGGTTAGAAGTCGCGATAAGGATCGCGCAATTCTGTATGTATGATCCGTATGTATGATCAACTATGAATTATGAACAATGAACTATCAAACCAAACCACATAGTTTTTTTTATGTCATATAGTAAGAATTCAAGTTGATAAAACAAGGTCTAGACATATTCAAACTAGACAAATCACGTATATTACCCCTAACCCTAAACTCTGTCTTGTGAAGTAAAGCATGAAGAGAAGTGGTTTTGGGCTTCAAACATGGAAATTTCAAAAACCTTCCGAAAAGCTTCATTTTGGAGTGACTAAGAAGGATGCAGGCTTACCTTTTCATTTTCATGTCTTAAACTTGTTTAAATCTTGGTTAAACCTAGGATTTGACCAAGATCAAATGGGCAAAAAAAATCAAAAAAAATCAAAAAAATGAAAACTAAAGCACATAGTATTCTTATGTCATATAGTAAGCATTCAATTTGATAAACAAGGTCTAAACATATTCAAACCAGACAAATCATGTATCTACCCACTAACCCTAAATTCTGTCTTATGAAGTCGATCAAGCATGAAGAGAAGTGGTTTTGGGTTTCAAACATGGAAATTTCAAAAACCTCCCAAAAGCTTCATTTTAGAGTTACTAAGAAGGATCCATGCTTACCTTTTATTTTCATGTTTTAAACATGTTCAAATCTTGGTCAAACCGTACCTAGGATTTGACCAAGATTCAAATGGGTATAAAAATTCAAAAAAACTGAAAAACCAAAGCACATAGCCTTCTTATGTCATATATAGTAAGCACTCAAGTTGGTAAACAAGGTCTAGAGATATTCAAACCAGAAAAATCTTGTATCTACCCCTAACCCTAAACTTTGTCTTATGAAGTCAAGCACGAAGAGAAGTCGTTTTGGGTTTCAAACATGGAAATTACAAAAACCTTCCCAAAAGCCTCATTTTGGAGTGACTAAGAAGGATGCAGGCTTACCTTTTCATTTTCATGTTTTAAACTTGTTTAAACCTTGGTTAAACCTAGGATTTGACCAAGATCAAATGGGCATAAAAATTCAGAAAAAATCAAAAAATGAAAACCAAAGCACATAGTATTCTTATGTCATATATTAAGCATTCAAGTTGATAAACAAGGTCAAGACATATTCAAACCAGACAAATCATGTATCTACCCTAACCCTAAACTCTGTCTTATGAAGTCAAGCATGAAGAGACGTGGTTTTGGGTTTCAAACATGGAAATTTCAAGAACCCCCCAAAAGCTTCATTTTAGAGTGACTAAGAAGGATCCAGGTCAAGCTTACCTTTTATTTTAATGATTTAAACTTGTTCAAATCTTGGTCAAACCTAGGATTTGACCAAGATTCAAATGGGTATAAAAAAATGAAAAACCAAAGCACATAGCCTTTTTATGTCATATAATAAGCACTCAAGTTGATAAACAAGGTCTAGACATATTCAAACCAGAAAAATCATGTATCTACCCCTAACCCTAAACTTTGTCTTATGAAGTCAAGCACGAAGAGAAGTCGTTTTTGGGTTCCAAACATGGAAATTTCAAAAACCTTCCCAAAAACTTCATTTTGGAGTGACTAAGAAGGATGCAGGCTTACCTTTTCATTTTCATATTTTAAACATGTTTAAATCTTGGTCAAACCTATGATTTGACCAAGATTCAAATGGGCATAAAAATAGATAGAAAAATCATGTACGTATCTACCCCTAACCCTAAACTCTATCTTACGAAGTCAAGCATGAAGAGAAGTGGTTTTGGGTTTCAAACATGGAAATTTCAAAAACCTCCCAAAAGCTTCATTTCAGAGTGACTAAGAAGGATCCAGACCGGGCTTACATTTTATTTTCATATTTTAAACTTGTTCAAATCTTGGTCAAACCGTACCTAGGATTTGACCAAGATTCAAATGGGCATAAAATTTCAAAAAAAAAAAGAAAAACCAAAGCACATAGCCTTCTTATGTCATATAGTAAGCACTCAAGTTGATAAACAAGGTCTAGTCATATTCAAACCAGAAAAATCATGTATCTACCCCTAAGCCTGAACTTTGTCTTATGAAGTCAATCACGAAGAGAAGTCGTTTTGGGTTTCAAACATGGAAATTTCAAATACCTTCCGAAAAGCTTCATTTTGGAGTGACTAAGAAGGATGCAGGCTTACCTTTTCATTTTCATGTTTTAAACATGTTTAAATATGGATGCGTGGTTCTGAAACCTCATACACATTGTTGCAAAAGTAATTACATCACCTAAACAATACTACCAGTTCATAATTCTAAACTTATGTACAATCTTGGAAACATATAACGCCAGCCTAGTTCACCAATTATCATCATCCCTCTTGATGCGCTTTGCCGGTGCCGCTTGTACACCTCCCATGGGTTGGCAGTCCAAGTTCTGCACTCGTTCGCACTTCGTGTGTCGGGAATCCTTGTTGGAGCTTCCCAACCAGATACAGGCCCTGCCCTTGCTAGCTCACCACATCCAGCCGTTGCCCTAGCTTGCTCACCATGTGAACCGCCATCCCACGGAGACCCCGAAGTAGGCTCGCACGGGTCCTTTATCCATGGTGGCATATTCTTCGGATCAAATGGTATGTTTTGCCTAAAGCAATAAGATACAAATTCCCGATGAGGTTGTCCCGACACACCGCTTCTTCTCGTCGCGCCAGCGGGGGAAGAGCGGCCAACCTAGCCGCTTCCTTGCAATCCGGGCAAACCACTTCCCTTGGAATTGGTTGTGCTTGACACTGCCCATCATTGATTTTTTTGAGTCGCCTGTACAACTCAAAACTGACATACCCATCAATCGCAGCATACCTCAAGTTTACTTCAGGCAATGGCATGCACTCCCATTGATAGTGGCTGCTAGTAGGGAACTTGGTCTTCATGTCTTTGTAAGATGGGTCAATGATGGCGCTGCCAAATCACCCATGCCGATCCTATTGCCAGGACCATTGAAATTGATCATATCCTGAATGTCAATCCAATTATGTTTAGGAATTTTAATGCCATCTCTAGCAAACCTGCTAGAGTCACCCCTGATGTCAACGGTTGTGAAACAAATTCCTTTATGTTGAAGGAATTCTTGCAAAGTGCCAGATTATCGGGACTCCTGCATGTTAACACAAATCAATCTTGTAAGATCGTATATGTTGGAAATAGTGTACACATATTTTTCTTCCAAGAACTGTATACTTGTTGCGGTGAAACAATGATTTTGCATCAGTGATACACATCAAAATAACATGAATTATTGTTGCGACTATATGATCTAATTATTTAAGTGTCAAGTTAAGATTCAGTTACTATATGTTAATATCTTGACATCCATGCCGATTATCGGTGAGTATGAGTACATGAAATTTGTGCAAATTTTGAGTACCAAAATCATGAAACTAGATATCGTGGTCAATCCAAAAAAATTATACAAGTATGTTGGATAGTACGTTCAGGACCACATTTTTCATACAAGTTAGTTTGTTCGTGTTTTCATACAAGTTAGAACCTAGTCTATTTCGAAATAAAAAGCAGATCCAAGATAAAGGAAGAGTTTCTATATTAAAAAACAAAAGGATAAAGGAAGGCATGTGAAGAACATACCTGCAGAAATGGTACACCAGGACGTGGTCGTCCATGGCCAACTGAACGACGGCGGTACTTACTTGGTTCGCAGTGTATTCTAGGTCGAGGCCGACGAACCTGGGCCTGTCCTCTAGTAGCTTTTGTTCGTACATCTTGAGGGTGTGCTCGAGAACGGAAGGGTCATTCGTGTAGACCACGTTCACCTTGGTCGTCCCATGGGGAACGACGCTCCTCTTCGGCGTAAACAAGGCCGCCGTCGGCCATGGCGTGCTTGAAGCACGTCGAACTGATCGGAGGGATTGAGGGGAGGGAGGGAGAGCAACTGCAAACAATGGGGTTTTTTGGAACTTGCCGAAATGCAGGGAGAACGAACCGCCAGGGGTTGTTTAGTGGGGACAGATGGGAATAATACTGCGATGAGGTTGAGGAATTAACTCCAACCACCATTTAAATCTAGTACTCCCTATAGTCAAGTGATAGGAAATGGACGGGCAAGATTGATTATAGGGAGGCGAATCCCAGTATTTTCCCAATTTATTTGAGTTGTAATATAACCATCGTTAATACTTGAATTGAAAAATATTTACAAAATAAATTTATTATATACTACATGATGAGATAATCCAACAAACCATGGAAATGCATGGCCATCCAACCATGTCACCCGCTTGTGAAAATTGTATAGGTGGTAGTGTGCGCAATACACGCGGTAGCCACTTCACAAATACATCCTTTTAATTTTGCCCCCCTTAATTCGGCCAATAAAAATGAAAAGACTTTATGTGGAAAACCAAAAAAAACTGTATTTGGCAAAGTATAGTCGAAAATAAGAAGTTTTTCATTGATCTCTTAAAAAAGGGGTCATGATTCGAAAGTTCGCCATGCATGGTTCTTGCGGTAACCAAGCTAGCTCACCCATGTGGCAAGAAGAGAATCAATGTCCAACATGCATGGTTCCAAAAAATATATTCTGAGAATGATTCTCGCTTCTCAAGAATATTTGCATGCCATCATGTTTGTTATTTTTCCTAGATAAAAGTAGTAATTGGTGACTTCGTGATTGCCTTGCTTGCTGATTTCAATAAGTTTGAACCTCATTTTTGGCTTTTTTTCAAATTTAGGCAAAAACTTCTTGGCAATCGACTTTGTGAGTTACTATACTTGGATGCAACCCACATTTTCATTGGCTAATTAATGTTTTCTGATTCCACAACAATAGGGCACATCCCTATATCATCCCAAATTTTGAATTCTTATTAGTTTGGTTGATGACCACCATTCATATCCGAACTTAATTAATTGGAGTACAAATGATGGTTTCATGGTAAGCTAGTTTGACAAATTAGCCTTCGAAATGGCGATTCGCCTACCATGCATGCATGTTTGGCCTACCCGTGAAATTTTGATTTGTGGTATTGTGCACACATTGCACATGATAGCGAATAAACAAAACACATATTTGGACCCCTTTGGCCAGCAAGGGCATGTTTGGTTCCTAGCCACAATTTGTCAAGAAGCCAAAATTTGGCAGCCATGCATATAGTTTATTTGGCATGTGTTTGGTTTTTGCCACAATTTGGCTTATCACACTTCATTGCATGTATATATGGTCCATTTGTCATAGACTCAACTTTTATACAAAGTTTTGACAAAGTTTGGCTTTAATATTTTAAGCCACAATTTGGTGGCTAGCCATACTAGCTTTTTTTTTGTTGCTAACCACACTTTGGCTTTGGAAAAATGTGGCTACCAAACATGGGTCCTAATAAAAAGAAAACAACACACTAATGTGTGGTAAACCAAAATCCCTACTTTGCAAAGTTGCATATGTGCAAAAGGGGGGCAATGCATGCATTATTCAGAAGTTATTTGTGGTTTTCGTAGTGTAACCAATTAATTAAGCTTACATATGGGAAGAGGCTAGCGAGGCGAACTCAAGCAGCTATGGTTCCAATGTTGTCAAGTTTGAAGTGGACACTGCATGAAGCTTGCTCAAATTAATGGGTAGAAAGCCAAAAGTAGTCCATATTTATTCTATATGTGTGTGAATAATAACTCTTCACCCCAAACCTCTATGTATGATAGGGTTTTATATTTTTTACTTGTTAGTAGTAAGTACATGTCATGTGATGGCTCCATGCACATGTTTCACAACTATTTTTTTGATTTGTTTCTACCTCATTTGGTTGGTTTCAAATTTGCTCAAACTTCCTATATATGCGCGCAATGTTGTACTATTGGGACCCATGTTTGGGCTTTGTTTGTGGTACCACACTTGCAGGGTACCTCCAAGTATTTTATTCCCAAAAATTATGAATCTAATTAAATGGTGAACTATAAACTGATCATCTAAAGTTGGAAAATAAAATCCATATATAGCTACACATCGAGATATGTGTATAAGGTAGACAAACTGCATTGCCACACATGCCTTATATAAGTTTGTTTTTTCTAGCGGAGTGGATTCCCTAATCACCCCACGGTTGTGACATTATCAATGTTGTCATGATAAATAACATTGCGAGACTTTCCATCTTATTCTTTTTTGTAGAAATGATTGTCCCATTATGGCAAACGTCCCCATTCGTTTTTCAAATTAAGTAAACGTTATAGGATGAAAATTCATTGAAGTGACAAATTTTCTAGATTTCTAACTATTTTAGCTCATTCAAACAAGTTTGCAATAGGCCGACCTGTTGTCCAGTGACAATTTTAGAGTACAATTTGATCAACATCACAAAAAATGCTTTTAAGGCTTGTAAGTAGTATCATACATGCCATGTTGGCAAAAATCTAATGTGTCACATCAATTATCAGGTGAGAGATGAGAGTAGTATTATAACACATAAACCTAGAAAACTTAGAAAACTTCATGACAAATACATCATGTACACACATTTGCATTGAGATTCTACAAAACTTTAAATATGACATAAGTATGAACCATATTATGATACTATGCATTGTGGAGGTAGTATCACAAACTAGTAGTGTATGATACTACGTACTACGTACTTCCCATTGTGACTAGTCTTAATCACTCTGACCTCGCCGTCTCGCCGTCTTACTATAGTACATACTACACCCCCACTCCGTCTCTCATACATCGCCCCACTCATTTCCCACTCCGTCTCTCATACAGCGGCTGCGCCTGTAGATATCTTCGAGGATCTGGGCGATTTTGACCCGCTTTTCGGCGCTCGCTGTTTCAAGGTGAAGACCCCAATCTTAGCATGCATGTTGGACCAATTAGGAGTACAAAATTATGTTCTAAATGTTGCTCAAACTTTCCATACAACTAATATATAACTTATACTACGTAGGTTACACCATCGAAAAAGGTATGACCAGTTGAGAAATGGGAACAATAACTTGGAACCTTTCTTACTATCGAGTGGGACGTGTGATATTGGTGTGACCCTGCTTTTTTCTTCTTCTACATAATGGCTACATGATGGTTCTAGAAAGAAGTGTATGCTGTTGTGGTATCTCTTGACGCGAATCCCTCTAATCACAAGCGTTAGATTTTGGAAACCAACGGTTAGTACTGCTGTTACATGTCTAGTTCAAAACTGGTGCATTTTGTATGTTGTTGTAGTAGTCTAGTAGATAGATTCAGATGCATGGTCAGGAGTGCAAACATTTCGCAACTAGTTGATCCCTCATCTTATTGTCGGATGTCACATTTCGAGTTTGTAAAAAATGTAAATTCAAATCATAGTCACGGGTTATGTTGTATCTTGCGCACATCTAAACATTTGTTTCAAAAAGTGACCATATGTGAGCTGTGGAAAAAAGAAGAGACCAAAGTGAATAATATTCCTTAACTATTCACATATCATTTGTCTTTTTTGTGCAAGCTAGAATTTTTTTTTTACATACTCATCTGTGACCTGTGGAGCAATACACAACATAATATGTGTCCCAGTTTTGTTTTTCTTCATATTTTTTAAAAGTGCAGAAGTGTGATATCCGATAATAGGATGCGAGTGCAACTAGTTGCAAATGAGATGCTAATGCATGCTGATATGATACTACCTCTGTCCATAATTAGATGTATGTCTTTTGTCGTGGCCCCATCCTACTTCTGCATTTTCTTTACGGCCATTTTTGAGTAGTTAGGACCTGGACGTGATCAGACTAGTCGATACTCGATAGTAGTCGTAGTACTGTACAACTTCTGCATGTGGCGTCAGCCTCTAGAGTAGTAGTACTAGCTAACGGATAGATTATATCTGGAGAAACTGACATGGCCATTGATATGACAAGACTATACCCGGATTCGGACGCATTGTAGTGACTCCATCAATGTTCCGCTATGATGGTGTATTTTACTGCTACACCAGATTGTCGACGCAGAGGATTCCTTGGCTTCCGCGCAAGACCCTTCCCAAAGAAGGCATCTGCTCTGGCCCGTTGATTCTATGTGGACGGTTCCAGATTGCTTTATGTGTTTTTGTACAGTATCAGATACTAGGTTTTCCTTCCCTCCATATTAGGGGTTGTTTGGTTTAGGAGATAGGTTTATGGGGTGAGAGTATCCCCAACCACCTGGCTGGGGATAGCCAATTTTTGTTGTTTGGTTGTGTAGGAATTGAGTGTAGGACGAGAGGTGGGTAGTGGTATAGATTTTTTTTTTGCTCGAAATGTTAGGGGTGGCTATAAGATGGTGAGATTATCTCTACACACATCAAATATACCACACCTCCTATTTTTATAGCCCAAAAAAATACATAACCGGTGGTATGTGAATTGATCTGGGTAGAAATATTACACAACCGTACAAATATTCAAATCCTATAGTCAAATCCTACATAACTCCTATAGTCAAATCCTACATAACTCCTATACAAATTGTACGATTCAAAGGATATGATTTTCCCCCTATATAGCTTGTTTGATTTGAAGAATTGAATCCTCCAAAATTTCTATGTATTGTTTTCTTATACTAGTACAACCCTATGGGATTTCTAATAAGAGGTTAGACCTCTTGGAAAAATTCATATGCATCTGTGACAACTATGCTATGCACTCTCAATCTATATAGAAATTTCCTTTGTCTTTCCTATGATACCATCACGCACCTAGCTCTACCAATTCCCGTAGATTTCTTTCCTGTAGGATTCAAGGAGGCATATGTCATAGCGATTCTCCATTATTCTATCATATGAATCTAACATGCACTCTCAGTTTGAGTGATGCAAAGTGGCCACTATAAGATTTATTTAGTCTGATTAATTGGTCATGCATACACTAGTTGTTTTCTATCTTTCCTACACATGTCAATTAGCGAAATTTATAAGTAAAATCCTAAAATTCAAATAAATTGCTAAAAATTGGAAATAATATTACAGTTGTAGCAAATTACTAAATCGATCCAGAAAATATGTACATGGCTTCAAGAATCTTTTTGCCGAACTGAGTAGTCCGTAAATGATGTCCTTGGAGTAGTTTGTGAGTTAAAGAACGTCCATTTCGTCAAACTGACAAGGCCTTTGATTTGACAAGAGAACACTAATATTTTGGACCTGAATCAGAGTGGTAAAGGCGTACAGCTCGATCAATGCAATGGTATGATGGCTATGCAGCTATACCTATATAGGAGTAGACTACTAGTAGACTTTGGGACACAGAGATTTGGCTTCCGCGGCCGACCCCGAACAAGATTCTTTTACATTGCCCATCTTTTCACTGACATTGAATCGCTGAAACTTGGGGTCCGCCTATGGCAGGACCAGCCTGTCAATGGCCATGTGCTCCCGCCCTTTGATTTTGGATGGACGGACAAGATTGCCCAGTCCCATCCCTGTCCTGTTCGTTCCAGTTTTCATCCTCCTCCCCGGGGAACCCTCCCCGGAGAGCTCTACACCGACCCCTTCTATCCCCACCTGCTTGTCCCTTCCTTCTTCCTCCAGCGATTCATCCATCGTTCAACAAGTTGTCTAAGAAGAACATGAAGAAGTGTAAGAAGAGGAAGGAGGCGTTGTTGTCTGAGACTAAATCCGCGGTGAAATCCATCCCGCTGAAAGTCCTGCAAACTCCAACTTTGAAAGTGTACCAGCGGCGCCAGCGGACAGGCATGTCTGCGCTTCCATCGCAAGCTCAGTCTGCGCTTCCATCGCAAGCTCAGTCTGCGCTTCCATCGCAAGCTCAGTCTGCTTCGGGCTTGTTGGGTCAGGGCAGAGTAATCCAGCAAGAGTCCTGGTAGGTTTTTATCGCCATGTGCTTTCTTTGCCCCCATGAACGCAGATTACAGCAAGGCAAACAGATCCAACTATTTTTTTTACCCGGGAGAACCAGCTATTTGACCGTCTTTCTTCCAGGGCCGCCCGTTCAAGTGTCGCCCTTCCTACCGATGCCGAGAAATCGACCGTGTTTCGCCAAGATGGTGGGTACGTAGCTCCCCGGTATGTTTCCATGCCGAAGTTTCTCTGCCTTCTGGCTGGCTAGCGGATCAAACAATTTAACCGTCTTTCTTCCATGGCGGCTGGTTTCAGCGCCATTCCTACCCAAGTTGAGAAATCGCTCGTTTCTCGCCAACCTGGTGGGTACGAAGCTCCTGGGTATGTTTCCATCGCCATGCCGGATTTTCGTTGAGTCCTTGCTGGCAGGCGGTGCCAACTAAACCGGCTATCATCTTCCAGGGCCGACGGTTCCAGGCTCGTGCTTTCTACCGCAGGATCCACTTCGTACTTAGCTATCGAGGACCCGTTGTTTGATGAGCACTTGTTAGCTCTCAAGAGCATTAATAATGTATGCACTATAATATACGAAGTATATCCATTGCTTTTTTTTTCTTCCTCTTCATCTCCGTACTGCATGAGGGCTTCTTTAATTCGTAGGACTTCTATAAGAATTGTGTAGCATTTAGTTCCTATGGGTTCTTCCCTACATTAGTTGTTTGATTTATAGAAATATATCCTATGTTTGTTCCTTTTTTCGAAATGGGGGACATATCACAGCCTCTGCATCAAAATGATGTATATGGCTGCTTTATTGCTTTCTTCAGTTCATACACAAATTATGACAACTTCTCACGGATCAGCTAGAGTCGACACAAAGATCCACCAACGAAACATAGAAAACAGCAGGTGCCAAAAAGGCAAAAACACATCCGTAAGTAATTCTATGAGGAAACGGCCAGCCACCCTGGCTGTAAAAATCCCGTGCGGCTGACTCTAGTCAGTTGCACCCAGACTCCCTGATATCCTGCTGATCCTCGGGCTGGAGATAAGAAACATACGGATCTAGTGAATAATCATAGGGATAACCTGCAAGAAGGGATGAGATTTGGGTTTATTAAACACGACTTCATTTTGTACATTCCAAAATAGCCCATAAAATAGCGCATACACCCTCTCTAATGTATACAAAATCCTATGCTTTTCCTAATCTTATGATTTTCATATCCTGTGAATGAAAAAGGATCCCTGATTCGTTACTGGTGAATTTTTCCATGCAGGAAGGGATTATGAGATTAAAGGGCCACAACACCACCCTTCGAGCAATGAAACCTCAAACTCTTGCATAGGTTTGGTATCCCGAATGCAGAATTAGAGACGAATGCTCGGTCTGCGGGAGAGGAGCAGCCAGTGCACGTGTGTGCATCTTCGGCCGTGTATGTTTCCATTGCCGTGCCGCAGTTTCATCGCCTCCTTGCTGGCTGCCAGATCCAACTACTTAACTGTCTTTCTTCCAGGGATGGCGGTTCCATAGTTGAAGAGGTTCCTATGGACAAGGACTTTGCAGCTCTCAGGCATATTGAAGAGGTTGGCACTCCATTTGTTTATTTCTCCCCCCTCATCTGCACTCTGCATACTTCATTGCTGTTGAATTTGCAATGCAGGATGTGATAACACGATTCTCCGCGAAACTGGACCAGATCAAGGGCCACAACACCATCCTTCATAAGAAAATCCGCCACCTCGTGGGCAGGGGCATTTTAAATCGTGCCATATCGGCGGAGAATGCCCGTTCCGAGCAATCTTCTTTTGATAAACGGTACTCAGATGTTCTCGCGGAGTGTAAGAAGTTGAAGAAGGAAGTCGAGGAACTACGCGCCCAGCCACCGATGAGTGTGGTCACTGACAAGGCTGGTCAGTGTGATTGCAACTGTGACTGTGAAAGTTTTCAACAGGAAGTGGAGTTGCATGCTGAACATGCGCAATATTTTGAGACGAAGTACTTGAAAGTTCGCACAGAGTGCGATAAGTTGAAGAAGGAAGTCGAGTGTCTCCGCTCCCAGCAGCCAACTATTGCGACATCAGGAGACCAGGGTGTGCTAATTGCAGCCAGAATTTTGGAATCGATGAAAAGTTGAATTTGGCTTTGTTGTGCAATATAGCAAGACATGTTCCTCCTCTGCCTTCGTCTTTTGGCATAATTGCTTTGTCTTCAGTATTGACTCCTGAATGATTCGTATATTTCTGACAGTTTCTGAATTATGTACAACTTTTGTAATATTGGTCAAACTAGTTTTGACCAGGGTTTGTGTAGGGTGGTTGAATTTTTTTGGTTGGTCCAAATTATGTTGTGTGGTCCAAATGTGATGTATCATCACACCACCATGTGCCCCGCCACCCCCAGGTTTTGGTAATGCCATTCTGATACATGCTTCATAGAAGGAACATACATTTTTTCCGTTAGGGCATGACAATTTTGAAAAATTCAAACAAAAATGGGAAGAGAGAATGGTAACATCATTTTCCATGTGATGCCCCTGTGCCAAATTTTGGTTCATTTTAAGAATGTAAGGTGACAAATTACTCGAGGAAGCTAGTTGGAGTAGACGGGCATGACCGGATTGGCATAGGGGATTTATTTTTTGAAGGATGTTATTTTTCATGGACAATATCTGACACAAACAATAAAATGTTAAGGTCTCATATTATTCTGAATGATTGTGAATTACTTATGACGTTTGGAAGTATTGGTATACGTGAGAATCGAGTACATGCACGACTTCACGCGTCCACAACTATTCGGCCTCATCGTCTGTCGCGTCCACAACTAATGCCATTCTGATACAGAGAGTCAGAGGCTATAAAATAATCGGCCTCATCGTCTCTCGCGAGCTCGTCCTCTCCCCTCCCATCAACTCACCGCACCTCCGAGGCATCGACTTCCTCGTTTCCAACCACAGCAGCATGAAGACAGGTCTTGCGTACGAGGCGGAGCAATCAGCGGCCGCTCGCGCAGAGGATGCCTCTGCGGTAGTGGCCGTCGCGGCGGGTGAGGCTTCACCGGGCACCCAGGCCGCTCGTCTCCTCTGCTTGTCTGATTCTTCGACCTCGGTCGAAACGGGCGTCCTGGCCGTCGAGGAGAAGGTGGATAGCAACGCCGTTGCTCCCGCCGAAGATCCGCAAGGCGTTGCAGGCCACCACGGCGAGGTCTTCCTAGACCCGGTGCTGGACGCGGATCTCGACCCCTTCGACGATTTCGGCCCAAACGTTCAGTTCCAGGAGGATGTCGAGGGTGACGATGAGGAGGTACTGCTCTTTTACCGAAACTGTCCCGATCCTTTTTGTGTCATATTACTGTTCGCGTGGTTTGCACGAACCTGGTTCTTGATTGATTTGATCCCCTACCTTGTCTTGTAGACGTACTTGATTCTACGGTTCGTACGGTCAGATTCTAGTTTAATTTCGACTAATCTGCCATGTAGTTGGCTTGATTTGTCATATAATTAATTTATGTGTTCATACTTAGTGGACTTGCAATTGTTGTGGCTTATGTTCATTGCTGTTCATAGGGTTTTCTCGTGATTTAGTATGATTTCTTCTGCCATTTACTTGTTCTACACATTTAATTTTAGGGTTTCTAAGGTTTGCTTATGATAGTGCAGTATTTATTCGATCTTTCATTAAGCACCTGATTATTATGTACTTTATAATTCACAGGAATATTCTGATGACATGGACGACAACAAGGAGCGCAGGGACCAGAAGAGCCGCTACGTTCTGAAGCGGCTGAAGGGTGGTGAAATTCGTTTCCGCATGCGCGGGGAGCTATTTTGCCCATTCTGTGGCAAAATCCTCCAGAAGGACATCCGCAGCCTGATCCAGCATGCGACGGGTGTAGGCCTAAGTACATCGGGGAAGCACCGCCCTGCAACCAAGGCCAAGCACGCAGCATATTGTAGGATAACGTTGCATAGAAAACAAAAAAATTTCCTACGGCGAACACACAATCCAAGCCAAGATGCAATCTAGAAGACGGTAGCAACGAGGGGGTATCGAGTCTCACCCTTGAAGAGATTCCAAAGCCTACAAGATGAGGCTCTTGTTGCTGCGGTAGACGATCACTTGCCGCTTGCAAAAGCGCGTAGAAGATCTTGATCACGATCGGTTCCGGCGCCACGAACGGGCAGCACCTCCGTACTCGGTCACACGTTCGGTTGTTGATGAAGACGATGTCCACCTCCCCGTTCCAGCGGGCAGCGGAAGTAGTAGCTCCTCTTGAATCCGACAGCACGACGGCGTGGTGTCGGTGGCGGTGAAGAAGTCCGGCGGAGCTTCGCTAAGCTACGCGGGAGATATGGAGGAGAGGGGGGCGGCTAGGGTTTGGGAGGGGGTGGCCGGCCACTTCAATGGGGCGGCCAGCTTGTGGTCTTGGGGTGGCCGGCCCCCTCCCTTGGCCCCTCATTATATAGGTGGATCCCCAAGTGTTGGTGTCCAAGTCTTCGAATAAGACCCGAACCAAAACCTTCCATAAGAGGGGAAACCTAGCCCAACTAGGACTCCCACCAAAAGGTGGGATTTCCACCTCCCATGTGGGGGGGTGGCCGGCCCCTATGGAGGAGTCCACTTGGGACTCCTCCCCATCTAGGGTTGGCCGGCCATGGAGGTGGAGTCCCATGTGGACTCCACCTTCCTTGGTGGTTTCTTCCGGACTTTTCTAGAACCTTCTAGAACCTTCCATAGAACCTTCCGCGACATTTTATTTCACATAAAATGACATCCTATATATGAATCTTATTCTCCGGACCATTCCGGAACTCCTCGTGATGTCCGGGATCTCATCCGGGACTCCGAACAAATATTCGAACTCCATTCCATATTCAAGTACTACCATTTCAACATCCAACTTTAAGTGTGTCACCCTACGGTTCGTGAACTATGCGGACATGGTTGAGTACTTACTCCGACCAATAACCAATAGCGGGATCTGGAGATCCATAATGGCTCCCACATATTCAACGATGACTTTAGTGATCGAATGAACCATTCACATACATTACCAATTCCCTTTGTCTCGCGATATTTTACTTGTCCGAGGTTTGATCTTCGGTATCACTCTATACCTTGTTCAACCTCGTCTCCTGACAAGTACTCTTTACTCGTACCGTGGTATGTGGTCTCTTATGAACTCATTCATATGCTTGCAAGACATTAGACGACATTCCACCGAGAGGGCCCAGAGTATATCTATCCGTCATCGGGATGGACAAATCCCACTGTTGATCCATATGCCTCAACTCATACTTTCCGGATACTTAATCCCACCTTTATAGCCACCCATTTACGCAGTGGTGTTTGGTGTAATCAAAGTACCTTTCCGGTATAAGTGATTTACATGATCTCATGGTCATAAGGACTAGGTAACTATGTATCGAAAGCTTATAGCAAATAACTTAATGACGAGATCTTATGCTACGCTTAAATGGGTGTGTCCATTACATCATTCATACAATGACATAACCTTGTTATTAATAACATCCAATGTTCATGATTATGAAACTAATCATCCATTAATCAACAAGCTAGTTTAAGAGGCATACTAGGGACTTCTTGTTTGTCTACATATCACACATGTACTAATGTTTCGGTTAATACAATTCTAGCATGATATATAAACATTTATCATAAACATAAAGATATAAATAATAACCACTTTATTATTGCCTCTAGGGCATATCTCCTTCACATATGGCCTCTTCCTCCAGAATTACGTCTTGCCTGGCTTGTTCCCAGTCAACGCCCCTGCTGCTGGCCCTCATGCTCCTGGTCCTGTTTAAAGTTCATATGTGTAATATTATTCCCTTTGGAAGTTCAGTATTAAACTCTACTAGTACAACCGTGGTGGTCTTGTGATGGTAGTACTCTTTTGATGCATTTGTGATGTAGTAGTATGAAGTACTAGTATTTTTTTTTGAAATGGTATAGTACTATCTAAGAAAAGTACTCCCTTCGATTCACATTCATTTTACACCAAGAAATATGGATCGGAGTGAGGGAGTAAATTAAACATGGCATCTCGTGCATGAAGCTTGACATATCGACCAGGTTGGCTAGAATGGCAATACAATGCTGCTCATTAGGCAAATGCATGCCATGTAAAGAAGTCTATACTGACATAAAAAAAGACTACATTGGGGATTAGAGTCAATTGGGGCATCTACAATACAGAAAATCTTGCTTGTAGCTGATTTTGGCTAAGAGGGTTTTACTCACATTACACGTGCCACTTTCCTTGTCTGCAAAACAAGTTCCAATAAAGGAAGAGGAAAGAAAATGACATTGTGGGCGAGATTGAACACCTTTTTTATGTGTTAAGCTGAGGCCTCGTTTAGCTGAGGATTTCGACTTAGGCCTAACAGCTCAGCACACCCACAAATAAATCTCCTTGCGCGCACCACTGTCAGCAAAAATAACAAAATTAGCACGCAAGATTAAGAACGAAGTGAATTTAATTAACTTGGTTAGCTTTTCAAGCAATATATTCAGAGAAAGAGCACACATGATCGTCTCGAAATAATCGTAAGAGAAGAACAATAAATCTAAGGCACCCCACTTCATCGGAAGAAGGGGCGCGACAACGCATGGATTCATACCTTGAGTCGACGCTGGCTCGTAGAAGGGCGGCCGCGCCTCGAGGATGCCGGCGACGTCTCCACCTCGGTATCACATGTGACTGCTTCTCGACGGGCGGTGCGCCACGCCATGTAGAAGATCTATCAAAAGAGGAGAGCCCGATGACGCTACTGACGCCTCAACCTTGATAGCACCGGCCTGTTGCTCCGCACTGAGATGCGCCACATGCAAGATTTAGCGGATGCGCCAATTTCAGAGATATGTCATGATCGTTGTAACAAATTTCACCGTGATGATGATTTGATCCTGCACTCGGCCTTGAACACAAGTACTAGTACAGTCTCACAATTTTTTTTATCATTATACTTTGCGAGATTTAGCGGATGCGCCAATTTTAGAGATATGTCATGATCGTTGTAACGAATTTCAACGTGATGATGATTTGATCCTGCACTCGGCCTTGAACATAAGTACTAGTACATTCTCACAATTTTTTTATCATTATACTTTGCGAGATTTAGCGGATGCGCCAAATTCAGAGATAGATCATGATCATGGTAACACACTTTTCAATGTAATGATGATTTGATGTTGCACTCGACCTTGAACATAAGTCCTAGTACGGTCTCACAATTTTTTTATCATTATACTTTGGAAGTTTTAGCGGATGCGCCCATTTTCAGAGGTAGATCATGATCATGGTAACAAATTTTAAACGTGATGATGATTTGATGTTGCACTCGACCTTGAACAGAAGTACTACTACTGTCTCACAATTTCTTTATCATTATACTTTGCCAGATTTAGCGGATTCGCCAAATTTAGAGATAGATCATGATCATGGTAACAAATTTTCAACGTGATGATGATTTGATGTTGCACTCGGGCTTGAACATAAGTACTAGTATGGTCACTCAAAATTTTAGCATTATACTTTGCAACGGATGCACCAATTTCAGGTGCATGTCACCAGATCTGTGTCCGATGATGATCATGGTAGTAACCGATGTTCAACTTGATGATGATTTCATTTTACAGTCGGCCTTGAACAGAGGTACTAGTACGGTCTCACAATTTTTTATCATTATACTTGGACCTTAGCGAAATTCAAAATCTCATAGCGGCAAAACTTCCCGCCCACAAAATACAAAAATTTCACACGCTTCCAAATTCCGATTCTACCCCTGTGGAGATGACAGCAAAGTCGGTTGGTGGGGGGTCTGGCCGTCATTTTTTGGATCACCACCTCCCTAGCCCCGGATACCCTCCCAAAAAAATTCATTTCCCTCAGTCTCTCATCTGAGACCACCCACCGGAACTTCTCAAGTCCCTCTCTCTACCACCTCCACGACCACCGCACCGGAACATCCCCGCCGGACTTCCCTGGCCTACCCGAGCCCTCGCGATCCTCGTCATCCAGCTGCCTGCCGGAGCCGCTTCATCGACGCCGTCATCAACCGGACCGGATCATCCCCGCCGAACCTCGAAACCATATGCTCATCCAGCAGTCTACCGCAGTCGCTTCAGCTGCGGTATCGTCCACCCCACCGGAGCCGCTTCGCCAGATCCGTCGTCCACCGCATCGGATCTTGCTCACCGACACCGCTGTGCATGAACCGGATCTGCTTCACCCGCGCCGTGCATGATCTAAACTCTTCTACTGTCGCTTTTCTATTGCTTGCCTGCAAGTTCTTGTTTAATCTTGGGGGAACCTGTTTGTGCTAACGACGCGCCGTTACGTTTTTGCAGATGAGATGAGTAATCATGAAGTGTAATGGCCGTCTCTCCAACCCCAAGTAGCACATGTAGCGTACTTCATCACCGGATCTATCAACCCCCGGAAGATCTGCTTTGTGACTCCCACGCAGTGCTTCTCCTAATGTAAGTCCCTTGTTTTAGCGCCATGTTCGGGGTTCGGATGCTTGTTTGTCTGAAGCTCTTTTAGTTCATTCCTAGCTATGACCGTAACACGTTGCTATTTTCTACTTCATTGCTAACTTTAAGCGATTGAACATTTTGGTTTGCATTCCCTGCTCTGTAGATGTAGCCATCATAACTTCTATCTTGCTCAGTCGTTGTTACAAAAATTATAGGTATTATAGTAACATCCTGCTATTATTTAGTTCACGGCCAATTTTAAGTAATTGCACATGTTGGTTCGCATTCCCTGCTCTATAGCTTTTGGCATCGTAACTTCTATATTTGGTTTACATTCCCTGCTCTGTAGATCTAGCCATCATAACTTTATCTTGCTCAGTCGTTGTTACAAAAATTATGGCCTGCTACTATGTTGTTTGTGCCAATTTTTTACTCCATGAACATGTTGGCTTGCATTCCCTGTACTACAGGTGATGCCATTGTTTTGTATCTAGTTCATTGTAAGCTAACAAAGTAAGGACTTAGTTTGGCATGCTATCACTCTCTATCTAGCCTGTAGTACAAATAAACTTGTCATACTACTAGATAATAATTTTGCGTGCCATCTTGTTCTTCAAAAGCTGCATTATTGACTTGTTTCTCTGACTTGGCATGACGCTCACATATGGAAAGCTGAACATATTGGTTTGCATTCCCTCTTATACAAGTTCACAGGTGATCCCACTATATTCTGTATCTGGTCCATCCTAAGCTCCAGCATTAACTATCCTCTATGTGTTGCTCATTACAAGTTTATATCCCGAAACATCTTGATTTGCATCCCCTTCACTATAAGTTCAGGAGTATTATTTAGTTCATGGCCAAAATGAAGTAATTGCACTTGGCACATGTTGGTTCACATTCCCTCCTCTTTAGCTTTTGCCATCGTAACTTCTATTTTTGGTTTACATTCCCTGCTCTGTAGATGTAGCCATCATAACTTCATCTTGCTCAGTCGTTGTTACAAAATTTATAGCCTGCTACTATGTTGTTCATGCCAATTTTGTACTCCCCGAACATGTTGGTTTGCATGGGACTCGACGATAGTAAGTCTAACTTTGTTTCATTCTAACATGCTCTGTTATATTGGCTGTTGGTATGCGGCATGCACTCTTTGTTTGCTTATTGTGCGCATTACAATGATCTTGTTATAACGACGAAATGATGAGTTCCAAATTCTTTGGCAAACAATATTGCAGTGTCTTTGCGTTTCCATTGTTGTTGTCTTAACTTGTAATGTCTTTGTTTCAGATATAGGTGCTGCATGGACAACTTAAAAGATTGCTGGATCGCTTCATTGTATTATAGGTTTAATTACCATTCAATTTTGGGTTCTGTAATATTTTTTCAAAGCCTTGCAGCTGATGTAATATTTAGTTAGTTTTTATAGTTCTTTCGCGCATTTTTTCTTTGGTGCTTGTGGTAAGTGAGGCTATCCGACAGAAATCAATCTTTGCGTAAATATTCTCAGTATCTAAATCACGAATTCCCATCCCTTAAACGGCCCAATTAAGCGAAATCACCTATGTGCCGGCTCGCAAAATCCTAAAGCGCCTATTACGCCGGCATATAAACAGCAACTAAACGGGCTGGCCCACTTACTTATTGGGCCAGCCCACTTGATTTACTGTGGACCCCACACTCTAAGTGGGCCGGCCCACTTGCTTTAAGGTGGACCCCACCCACAACTGGGCCGGCCCACTAACTAGTTGGGCCAGCCCAATTGCTTTTGTGGTGGACCCCACATACTAAATGGGCCGGCCCTTTAAGACCAAAGTGGGACCCACCAGGGTTTTTGGCCCGGCCCACTCTCTTGTTGGGCCGGCCCACTTGCTATATGGTGGACCCCACATACTAAACGGGCCGGCCTTTTAAGAGGAAAGTGGGACCCACTTGTGTTTTTGGCTCGGCCCACTAGCGTGTTGGGCCGGCCCACTTGCTATATGGTGGACCCCACATACTAAATGGGCCGGCCCTTTAACAGGAAAGTGGGACCCACCTGTGTTTTTGGCCCGGCCCACTATCTTGTTGGGCCGGCCCACTTGCTATATGGTGGACCCCACATACTAAATGGGCCGGCCCTTTAACAGGAAAGTGGGACCCACCAGTGTTTTGGCCCGGCCCACTATCTTTTTGGGCCGGCCCACTTGCTATATGGTGGACCCCACATACTAAATGGGCCAGCCCTTTAACAGGAAAGTGGGACCCACCTGTGTTTTTTGGCCCGGCCCACTATCTTGTTGGGCCGGCCCACTTGCTATATGGTGGACCCCACATACTAAATGGGCTGGCCCTTTAACAGGAAAGTGGGACCCACCGGTGCTTTTGGCCCGACCCAGCTTGTTGGGCCGGCCATTTGATCAAATGTGGACCCCACGTACTAAATGGGCCGGATAGATAGCGAGGAAAGTGGGACCCACATGCTAATTGGGCCGGCCCAATAACTTCTTGGGCCGGCCCAGTTGCCTTAATGTGGACCCCACTTTGTAAATGGGCCGGCCCGATACCAGGAAAGTGGGTCCCACATGTCTTGTGGGCCGGCCCTTTTGCCTGTTATCGGTCAAACGAGTGCATTCGGCCCGGCCCACATGCTTAGTGGGCCGGCCCATTAAAGTTTTGACCAGTCAACTTTAGAGGTTAGGCCCGGCCCACGTAACTAATGGACCAGCCCAGCTATATAGTTGACCGGTCAAACTAAGTCAGCTGGCCCGGCCCGCAAACTTAATGGGCCGACCCGCTTAAGACGTGGCAGGCCTCGTGTGGGCCTACCATCTACCACGGGGTTTCAGCCGGTTAACGCCGTTAACTGCCAGTTAACGGCGTCTGCCACGTGTCAGTTTGCATGACGTCAGCAGTCAACGGGCTCCCGGAAACACTTGGGCAACGGTCCGATTTTCCGTGGCGGAAGGGCGCCCAAGCGCGACGGACCGAAAAAATCGTCGTAGGACTTTGCCTGACGCAGTTTCCACAACAGAACCCATATCGTCGGGTTAGGCCCATAGGCGACGAAAAATACCCCTTAGCGGACGATTTTGAGACGTTGTCTATCAGAACTTTTCTTGTAGTGTGTATATCTCATGGATAGTTGTCAACATAAAGCAATATAACAAGTGCAGTAGGTAAACATGTAGGAATCAATGCACACAGTTGACACAAGTGTTTGCTTCTGAGATAGAAAGAATAGGCAAACTGACTCAACAATAAAGTAGAAGATAGGCCCTTCGCAGAGGGAAGCATGGATTACTATTTTTGTGCTAGAGCTTTTCATTTTGAAAACAAGAAACAATTTTGTCAATGGTAGTAATAAAGCATATGTGTTATGTATAACATATCTTATAAGTTGCAAGCCTCATGCATAGTATACTAATAGTGCTCGCACCTTGTCCTAATTAGCTTGGATTAACACGGATTATCATTGCATAGCATATGTTTCAACCAAGTGTCACAAAGGGGTACCTCTATGCCGCCTGTACAAAGGTCTAAGGAGAAAGCTCGCATTGGATTTCTCGCTTTTGATTATTCTCAACTTAGACATCCATACCGGGATAACATAGACAACAGATAATGGACTCCTCTTTAATGCATAAGCATTCAACAACAGTTAATTTTCTCATAAGAGATTGAGGATTGATTGTCCAAACTGAAACTTCCACCATGAATCATGGCTTTAGTTGGCGGCCCAACGTTCTTCTCTAACATTATGTATACTCAAACCATTTGATCATGAAAATCGCCCTTACTTCAGACAAGACGAACATGCATAGCAACTCACATGATATTCAACAAAGGTAAAAGAGTTGATGGCGTCCCCAGAAACATGGTTACCGCTCAACAAGCAACTTATTAAGAGATAAGACACATAAGTACATATTCTTCACCACAATAGTTTTTAAGGCTATTTGTCCCATGAGCTATATATTGCAAAGACAAAGGAATGGAATTTTAAAGGTAGCACTCAAGTAATGTACTTTGGAATGGCGGAGAAATACCATGTGGTAGGTAGGTATGGTGGACACAAATGGCATAGTTTTTGGCTCAAGGATTTGGATGCACGAGAAGAATTCCTCTCAATACAAGGCTAGGCTAGCAAGGTTGTTTGAAGCAAACTCAAGTATAAAAGGTGCAGCAAAGCTCACATATGAACATATTGTAACTATTATAAGACTTTACATTGTCTCCTTGTTGTTCAAACACCTTAACCAGAAAATATCTAGACTCTAGAGAACAATCATGCAAACCAAATTTTAACAAGCTCTATGTAGTTATTCATTAATGGGTGCAAAGTACATGATGCAAGAGCTTAAACATGATCTATATGAGCACAAAAATTTCCAAGTATCACATTATTCAAGACATTATACCAATTACCACATGCAGCATTTTCTGTTTCCAACCATATAACAATGAACGAAGTAGTTTCAACCTTCGTCATGAACATTAAAAGTAAAGCTAAGAACACATGTGTTCATATGCAACAGCGGAGTGTGTCTCTCTCCCACACAAGCATGAATTTATTCAAACAAAAACAAAAACAAAAACATACAGACGCTCCAAGTAAAGCACATAAGATGTGACTGAATAAAAATATAGTTTCAAGAGAAATGACCTGATAAGTTGTTGATGAAGAAGGGGATGCCTTGGGCATCCCCAAGCTTAGATGCTTGAGTCTTCTTGAAATATGCAGGGATGAACCACGGGGGCATCCCCAAGCTTAGACTCTTCACTCTTCTTGATCATAGTATATCATCCTCCTCTCTTGACCCTTGAAAACTTCCTCCACACCAAACTTGAAACAAACTCATTAGAGGGTTAGTGCATAATCAAAAATTCACATGTTCAGAGGTGACACAATCATTCTTAACACTTCTGGACATTGCACAAAGCTACTGGACGTTAATGGAACAAAGAAATCCATCCAACACAGCAAAAGAGGCAATGCGAAATAAAAGGCAGAATCTGTCAAAACAGAACAGTTCGTAAAGACGAATTTTAAAGAGGCACCAGACTTGCTCAGATGAAAATGCTCAAATTGAATGAAAGTTGCGTACATATCTGAGGATCACGCACGTAAATTGGCATATTTTTCTGAGTTACCTACAGAGAGGCATATTGAAATTCGTGACAGCAAGAAATCTGTTTCTGCGCAGTAATCCAAATCTAGTATTGACTTTACTATCAAAGACTTTACTTGGCACAACAAATGCAATAAAATAAAGATAAGGAGAGGTTGCTACAGTAGTAACAACTTCCAAGGCAAATATAAAATAAAGTTGCTGTAGTAAAATAAAGACATGGGTTATCTCCCAAGAAGTACTTTCTTTATAGCCATTAAGATGGGCTCAGCAGTTTTAATGATGCACTCGCAAGAAATAAGAGTTGAAGCAAAAGAGAGCATCAAGAAGCAAATTCAAAACAAATTTAAGCCTAACATGCTTCCTATGCATAGGGATCTTGTAAATAAACAAATTCATGAAGTATGATGCAACAAGCATAGAAAGATAAAACAAGTGTAACTTCAAAAATTTCAGCATATAGAGAGGTGTTTTAGTAACATGAAAACTTCTACAACCATATTTTCCTCTCTCATAATAACTTTCAGTAGCATCATGAACAAATTCAACAATGTAACTATCACATAAAGCATTCTTATTCACATGCATAAAATAATTACTACTCCCAACATAAGCATAGTCATTCTTATTAATTGTGGTGGGAGCAAATTCAACAAAGTAGCTATCATTATTATTCTCATCAAGTGTAGGAGGCATAGTATTATCATCATAAAAATTACTCTCCATAGTAGGCGGCACCAAAAGACCACTATCATTATAATCATCATAAAAATGAGGTATATCATAATCAACATAAATTTTCTCCTCAATACCCGGAGGGCTAAAGAGATCATTTTCATCAAAACTGACCTCCCCAAGCTTAGAATTTTCCATAGCATTAGCAACAATGGTGTTCAAAGCATTCATATTAATAACATTCCCATTAGCATGCATATAAAGTTCCATGGGTTTTTTAATTCTCTCTTCAAACACATCATGTCCTAATTCAAGATAAAGCTCATAAAGATCTCTCATATTTTTGTTGTTTTCCATTATGCCTTACTAGTGTAAACAAGAAACAAAAAGATGCAATTGCAGGATCTAAAGGAAATAGCTTCAAGCACACACACAATGGCGCCAGAAAAGTACTTTACCTGGGACCGGAGTATGAGTGCCTTTTACCTTTCCTCCCCGGCAACGGCGCCAGAAAAGTGCTTGATGTCTACGGGTGCTTCTATTCTTGTAGACAGTGTTGGGCCTCCAAGAGCAGAGGTTTGTAGAACAGCAGCAAGTTTCCCTTAAGTGGATCACCCAAGGTTTATCGAACTCAGGGAGGAAGAGGACAAAGATATCCCTCTCAAGCAACCCTGCAATCACGATACAAGAAGTCTCTTGTGTCCCCAACACACCTAATACACTTGTCAGATGTATAGGTGCACTAGTTCGGTGAAGAGATAGTGAAATACAAGTGGTATGAATGAATATGAGCAGTAGTAACGGCGCCTTAAAAGTGCTTCTTTGGCGTGCAGTTGATGGTAGTAATATTGCAGGAAGTAAAGATGCAGTAAAACAGTAAACAAGCGATGATTGCAGTATTTGGAAACAAGGCCTAGGGATCATACTTTCACTAGTGGACACTCTCAACATTGATCACATAAATAAATAAGTTCTCTTCCTTTGTGCTACATATACTCTTGTTTCATAATGAACACCATTCGTTGAGTAGGGCTACAAGAGCACCTCAATGCCGGAGTTAACAAGCTCCACAACATTCGGCATTCATATTTAAGTAACCTTTAGAGCATAATAGATCTTTGCAATTTAAACCGAGTACTAACATAGCATGCACACTGTCACCATCACACTACGAAGGGGGAATAAATCACATCAATACTATCATAGTAATAATTAACTCCATAACCTACAAGAGATTATGATCATAGCCTACGCCAAGTACTACACGATGCACACACTGTCACCATTACACCGTGAAGGAGGAATAGACTACTTTAATAACATCACAAGAGTAGCACATAGACTAATAGTGATACAAAGCTCATATGAATCTCAATCATGTAAGGCAGCTCATGAGATCATTGTATTGAAGTACATATGAGAGAGATTAACCACATAGCTACCGGTACAGCCCTTAGCCTCGATGGAGAACTACTCCCTCCTCATGGGAGACAGCAGCGTTGATGAAGATGGCGGTGGTGTCGATGGAGGAGCCTTCCGGGGGCACTTCCCCGTCCCGGCGGCGTGCCGGAACAGAGACTCCTGTCCCCCAGATCTTGGCTTCGCGATGGCGGCGGCTCTGGAAGGTTTCTCGTACCGTGGCTTTTCCGTATCGAAGTTTTAGGTCAGGGACCTTTAAATAGGCGAAGAGGCGGAGTCGGAGGGCTGACGAGGCGGTGACACAATAGGGGGTGTGGCCCAGGCCCTGGCCACGCCGCCCTATCATCTGGTGGCCCTGTGGCCCTCCTCTGCTGGCTCTCGGGTGTTCTGGAAGCTTCGTGGAATTCTAAGATGCTGGGCGTTGATTTCGTCCAATTCCGAGAATATTTCCTTACTAGGATTTCTGAAACCAAAAACAGCAGAAAACAGCAACTGGCCCTTCGGCATCTCATCAATAGGTTAGTTCCGGAAAATGCATAAATATGACATATAATGTGTATAAAACATGTGAGTATCATCATAAAAGTAGCATGGAACATAAGAAATTATAGATACGTTTGAGACGTATCACCCCGACAAGTTGACTAGAAGAGAAGCTGTTGATAATCAACTCAACGACATTGCCTTGCACATGATTCAAACTAGTGTGGGGACAAAGGAATTGTCTCGTGTTCGGAATTTCTCCACCGCCAAGGAAGCTTGGGATGGTTTGGCTGCTAGTTGCATGGGAAGTGAAAGCATGAGAAGGAACAAGTATAATACCCTTCGGAATCAAGCCGAAGGATTCATGAGGCTACCGGATGAAGATCATGAAGTCATGTATAGAAGACTTATCACCGTTGCTGATGCTTTCCGGAATGTGGGTGCCAAACACATTGATGACTCTTGGATCAAAGATAAGTATATTGATTGCATGATGCCGTTTGAGCCCATTGATGTCAAGACTCTTGTTGGGAGAGAATGTTTTTCCTCTCTCACCTCTCAACAAGCGGTGCATGAGTTGCAAGCTCTCAAGGTCCTTGAGCAAAACTCTCATGATTCTCGCAATCGAGCTATTGGGATGTCAAAAGGGACCAACCTTGCCTTGGCGGTCAACTCCGTGGAAGAAGTGAACCCTCAAGAACCATATAGGAAATCTTGGAGTATGTCCTATCCGGATGATTTGGAATACCACTACAATGAACACATGGCATTACATGCAAAAACCTTTTGGGTTGATCCATCCAAGGCCAAGGAAGACAACATCAAGAGAAACAACTCAAGTGGGTTCAAGAGCTCGGGGCCTAAAACAAGATCGTGCTACAATTGTGGTGACAAGCGCCATTTCATAGCTGATTGTTCCTATGAGCATAGAGAAACTCATGGTGGAAGGCTCATTCCCAAGGACAAGAGCAAAGATTCAAAGGCCCCCAACAAGAAATTCTACAACAAGAGCAAGAAGGGCAAGAGGCCATCAAGGATTGTGCTAGTGACTAAGGAAGAATATTCTTCCGATGAAGTTGAAAGTAGTAGTGATGAAGAAGAAAGCTCAAAGGAAGTGGCCACCATTGCCACCACCAACATTCCCTCTTCATCTCTATTTGAATCCCCCAATGAGAATCCTCATATCAATAATGCACATTGCTTCATGGCAAGGTCCACCTTGGACACATCTATTGTGCTATCAACTCAAGAAGAATATACCTCCGGAGATGATGATATTGATGAAGAAGAAGATGCAACTTCAAATGGATTGGTTGCTCTTGCCTCCCTCTCCACCAACTCTTCATCACCAAGTGAATCCCCCAATGAATTCATTCATGTGGAGGAATAAAGTTGCCTCATGGCTAAATCTTCCGAGGTATCATCACCTAACCCCTCTATGCCCAACATATCAAATGATCTAGGGGTTGATCATGCTAGTTTAAAAGTGAAACAAGAAATGCTTGATTTTGATGAGTTCATTCTTAACCTACAAGGTGACACTAAAAGGCATGTTTCAAATCTCATGGTTCGTCTAGCTCAACTAGATAATACTCTTGACAAAAAATGTCAAATAGAGAGAAGACTCTCTTGAAATACATGCCCTTAAAAAGGCTCTTGAGGAAAGTCAAGAAACTATAGCTTCTCTTGAAGAGAGGCTTGAAACTCTTGAAGAGCCTCAAGATGAAATTAACAAGCTCACTAAAGCTAGAGATCTTGCTAGGGCTAAGACTAAAGTGCTTAAAAAGGAAAAGGCCAAATTTGGTGTTGATCATGAGAAACTTGTGAAAGATTTAGATGATCTAGACAAGGCTCACAAAGCCTTGAAGAGTGAATACTCACTTCTCTCCAAGTCGAATGAGCAACTTCAAATTAGGCTTGCTAAATATGATGTGCCTAGCTCCTCCACCCCTACTTGTGATCATGCAAACATTATTGAGGAAAATGCTAGGTTAAAGGATGAACTTGCTAAGGCCTCCTCTCCCCAAAGTAAATTGTCTTTGGATAAACTTTTGTGGTGACCCTGCATACCACTGCATGTTGTAGTATGCCAGTCGTTGATATAACATTCACGAAGTACCATTCCGCAAATATTACATCCCTCAGAGTAGTACAACAGAACATAGCAGGTCCATAACTCATTCATTTATTATTACAACTATCATACACATGTCGTCTCGGAGCTCCTCTTGGGTCCTAAGAGGAATACTCCTGGGTTCGAGGCGAACCCAACTTAGCTTACAATATAAGAGTCTCATTAAGTTATACATTTATTTCCTCGAGCAGCTAAATACTAAGTGTTCGGGCTGCTCGGTTACTACTACTACTGGATATCTCTAGGCTTGATCTCCTCCGGAAGCCTCCCCGGATCCGTAGACGATGAGGTAGTCTACGCCTTCTATACCTCCAGAGAGGTCTGGTTCTTCATAGCCGATGATCTCGGCTCCTTCATTGTTGTCATAGTCCTCCTCTAGACGATTCAGACAATCTAAGCATGGGATTTAAGAGTGGTATGAGTACGAGCGTACTCAACAAGTTCATTATAGATAAGAGGTGTTTAATGCTCTAGCTACGATATTAGACCAAAAAGTCTAATACCAATGCAAGTTTTGATAAACATTTCTTCAAGAGATTGCTTTTATTCCAAAGAGCTATGTCCGTCAGCCTTCACCGGTTTACTAGAACTTCATGGAGCTCCTTTCCGGCCGCGTTCGCAGTTCCTCATCCCGGAACAGGGAGTGACAGGTCACAGTTCTTTACACTCTGCAGAGGTGTGTTGCTTTACCCATAAGAGATCTTAACCTTGGTGCCAACCGGGCAGCTTTCCCATCCACACTTCCTTCGGTGTGAGGCCCGGTATAAGGTCTAGCCAATCATGTTCCTCCGCTACCTCGAACACCCACCCTTTGTTGCATGCCCCGACCCTGGGTCCTCGCCGGTCCCATTATTCCCACTCATGGGTGGACCCCGACCACGACAATAGTTTGGGATCGAACCAAACTCCTTCGCCGGTAGCTGCAACCCATCATAGACCGCAATACCGTGGGGACTTAAGGCTTCCCCAGCCAACCGCTTGCACTTCGAGCGACAAGTGTCTACGGACTATGCCGTGGGGACTTAAGGCTTCCCCAGCCAACCGCTTGCCCTGACAGATACAAGTGTCTACGGTAAAGCGCATCCGTTGATGAACGAGAGGTGGAAACACTTTTGACTACTCCGTCCCACTCCGGATCTTATGGTTAACACGGGTATTACGGCACAAGAATCACTGGCGACATTTGTTGTTTAATCCTAGATGGATATAAGCCCGTGCAATGGAACCTCCACCATATCAACACAATCCATGGTTCCATTGCCCACCACATAGTCATATTCATAGTTATGAAAGTAGTGGTTTTGATTTTTATGCAATAGTGATAACCATAATACTTTGCAAGTAATTTGATAGAAATACTCAAATGACATGAGCAAGTGATGAACTTGCCTGAACACTGCAAAGTTTTGCAGTTGGATGGTGTGGACTAACCCTTGTCCTCCGGTTCTGAAAAATAGCATCATTGTCCGATAAGGGCAATGGTTAAAGAAGCAATTATGCATGCTTTCCATTTTTAGGTTTTGTTCCCCCCTTCCGATGTTTTATTATTTTATGTGAGAGGTTAGTACTAAGAACAATATTAGGGATACTCTGTTTAGGGCAAAATACAACCTTGATATGTTGTCAAGGTGTTTTTAGAGTCCAAATGAATTTATGGACTTATTTTCATTATTGAAAATAACATGTGTGATTTAAATGATTATTTAATTCATCAAATTTGAACTTATTCTTGTTTATCTCCAAAAATTCCATTTCATATTTAATTGTGATAGAGAATTTTATTCTGAGTGGTTTTCATATTTTCAATTATTTTTTTAGAGTTATTAATAATTTGTTATGTATTTTCAAAGTTTCTGCCTTATTTGGAATTTGTGAAATACCAAAAATGCCCCTGGGCCCACCTGTCAGGGTGGCCCAGTGGTTAACCCTAACCCGAGCCACACTTGGGCTCGGTCGTTCGCAACGACCCCTTCTCCTCCACTCGCTCACGAACCCTAGCCCTCGCCCACGCTCTCGCGACACCCGCGTCGCCGCCGTCTTCTCCGAATTGTTTCGGCCATCTCCGGCCGTCGCCGCCGGCGAGATATGGCGCATCTGAACCGCCATTCAACGGCGCTTCAGATCCACCGCGGCGATTTGTGAAGCGCCGCCTGCTCGTCTTGCCCCCCTTCGCTCTGGTCGCCTGGCGTGGAGTGTCGTGGCGATCTCGTCGCCACCGACGCTCCAGATGCCGTGGCGCCGCCGTGCCTGATCATGGTGATGCTGGCGCCGTGGCGCCGCCATGGCTTGGCCTGGCCTGCTGCGCCCTCGGCGTGTGCCGCCGTGGCCGCCATGGCCGTGCCCTGCGCTTCACTTCACCGGTGAGTATCCATCGCCTCCTACTTTCCCTGTCTGCTCTGCTCACTTCTCTCCTCATCCCCTTCGTCTTGCTCAGCCACTGGCCTGCATCTCCATGTTGAGATGCTTGCCGTGACTATGCGCTGTTGCTGTGCCTTGCTAGCCTGTTCATGTGCTACTGTGCTTGTGTTGCTATGCTACTGTGCTGCTGCTGTAAATCTGCTGGCCTGCTACTGCCATGGTTACTACTGTTGTGCTATCCTGCCATGCTATACATGATTCTGTGCAAGATTCCTAGGCTCTGTGCTTGCTTATGTTTGCAATTCTTGCTTAATTCTATCTCTGTGATCTTGTCCTTGATGCTATTACTGCTAGATCATCAAGTGTATTCAACTATTTGCCCTGGCTGTGATTACTGTGTATAATCCTTGCAAATTTGCAAGTGTCAGTGCCTCTGATATGCCTTTCTGTGTGCTCTAATTCATGGAGATGCTTCACTGAGCATAGCTGTGCCTGTACAGCCCTATCCCATGATGAACTGCTACTGGATACTTTGATATCTAGCTGATTTGATTATCTGTGATGTATTGGTTCATGTCCTGTGGCTGATCTTATTGTCTGGTTCATGTGTTGATGCTATGCTTGGCTGTGGTGACCTGTAGCAAGAGCAAGTGATGCTCTGATGATCAATTGATCATTACTTGCTTGTGAGCAAGTGTGTGCTTCTCTCTGTGATTCACTGGTGCTCAACCAGTGCTGTTTGTGCTTTATACAGGCTTGGCCTGGTGTGTACTATTGTTGGCTTAAGCAACTGCTGTTGCTTGCAATGATCCATTGGATCATCAGCAAGGCCCTGGTGCTTTGATTATTTGTGTTGCTCACTTATCTGTATTGCCTGAATGTACTGAAATAGATAAATGATGTGAGCTGCTTTGCAGTTGTGATCATCCTATTAACTGTGACAGGGCTAGATGGATGCCAACACTCAGTTGTGTACCCTAGCCCTCTACTGAATCCAAATGGATAATGATGTGTAGGTTCTTATGCTGGCTGTGGGTTGAGGTAGCCCTGGCAGCACTGTGATGCTGTCAAGGGTAGCTCCCTTCTTCTGTGGCATGCTCTAGTTGGTGATTGCTTGCTGGATTTGAACAACTGCTCACTGGCTTGATCCAATACTAGACTTCCAATGGCTTTTGATGTTGAGAAAATATATAGACAAGGATTTGTCTATAGTCTGATGGCCTAGCTAGCTGTTGGTGCTGAGTGTGTGGGCTAGGCTAGCTATGAATTCATTCTTGGCTGGATTCCTTTAGTTATGCACTGATTTGCATAACTGATGTTCCCATAGGATGATTACCTAATGGTCTTACCCATATTTGCTTGCACCAAATGGCTTTGTAGCCAGATGATGACACAAACAGGGTATCCTACCCTTCTGTGCTTCTGTGATGCATTGGATGCTTATTTATGAGCAAAACTTGGTTTTGCTCAGGTTGATTTGGTTTATACCTCACTCCAGCTCCTAGATTGTTTGTTGGTGTAGAGGATTTCTTCAGTGTTGAGCTTATGCTTGCCCTGCTCCTCCTGTGGTGCTTGAGTTGATGTTGTGATGGTGTGAGCAGGTTGAACAGCAGTGCTGTTCTTCCTGTTCTTGAGTTCTTGGTTTCTGGTGGACTTACCCAGTGTAGCCTGTCGATGGATATGGCTTAGGGTTTACTGTGGAGGCTTTTATGTGGCCTTCTCCTTCCTCTCTGGTCGACAACAAGGCCTGCAGCTTGTGGTGACTCACTGGCCTGTGTGTGCTGTTGAGCATGCACACTGCCTGGTGAGCAGTTTGGCTGTGTGTGTGTACCAAGTGCTTGGTACCTGGCTTGGTACTTGACTGTGAGTAGATCAGCTCGGCAGAGCTATGAGCATATCCTCTCTGTTGCCATTTTCTTTCTAACCTGCCAAGTGGCAATGCCACTTGGCATAATTGTTGCTTTGCTTTGTTGTGTGCAGGGAATCAAGAGGATAATCAAGTGAAGTTGAAGATCATCAGGCTCAAGCATCTTATGAAACTAGACTTGTAGCTTAGGATAGGTCATTGATTGTAATCTTCTTTTTCTTTTTCTATTTAAGCAATTCTTGTAATGTGTTGTATTATTCATTTATTTTCTTTATGAATATTGTAATGACAATGTAAATTGTGTGATGATCAATAAAGCTCAAAGTTTTCTCTAATGAGCTTTACTTTATTTTAATTGTTCATATTGTTTATTATTTATAATTTACTTAATGAATTTCCTCACAATTGAATTTATGAGATATTTATTTGATGTTTGAATTTGAAATTCAAATTCAACTTAGGTTTGAATTCAATCATGCAACTTAAGTTGTGATGCAAACTCTCCCCTCTCTTCTCAAAACCCTAGTTTAGTTAGATGAGAAACAAGTTTGTCGCACTCTCGAAACCCTAACCTTGTAAGGTGTCGAGAGAGAAACTTGTCCCCCTCCGATGCAGTTTTTGTTTAAAAGCGCGAAATTTCCCCAGAATTTACCATGCAATGCACATCCCTTTCTAAAATCTACCCCTCGATCGTCTCTAAACCTGGGACATTACAACTTTTGAGTAATCAAAGATCAAACAATGAGAAGGAGGGCCTTGGTTATATTGTTGGAGATATGCCCAAGAGGCAATAATAAAATGGTTATTATAATATATCTTTATGTTTATGATAATGTTTACATACCATGCTATAATTGTATTAACCGAAACATTGATACATGTGTGTTATGTAAACAACAAGGAGTCCCTAGTAAGCCTCTTGTATAACTAGCTTGTTGATTAATAGATGATCATAGTTTCATGATCATGAACATTGGATGTTATTAATAACAAGGTTATGTCATTATATGAATGATATAATGGACACGCCCAATTAAGCGTAGCAAAAGATCACGTCATTTAAGTTATTTGCTATAAGCTTTCGATACATAGTTACCTAGTCCTTTCGACCATGAGATCATGTAAATCACTTATACCGGAAAGGTACTTTGATTACATCAAACGCCACTGCGTAAATGGGTGGTTATAAAGGTGGGATTAAGTATCCGGAAAGTATGAGTTGAGGCATATGGATCAACAGTGGGATTTGTCCATCCCGATGACGGATAGATATACTCTGGGCCCTCTCGGTGCAATGTCGTCTAATTAGCTTGCAAGCATATGAATGGTTCATAAGAGATGACATATCACGGTACGAGTAAAGAGTACTTGTCAGGAGACGAGGTTGAACAAGGTATAGAGATACCGATGATCAAACCTCGGGCAAGTAAAATATCGCGTGACAAAGGGAATCGGTATCATATGTAAATGGTTCATTCGATCACTAAGTCATCGTTGAATATGTGGGAACCATTATGGATCTCCAGATCCCGCTATTGGTTATTGGTCGGAGAGAAGTCTCAACCATGTCTGCATAGTTCGCGAACCGTAGGGTGACACACTTAAGGTTTGATGTCGTTTAAGTAGATATGGAATATGGAATGGAGTTCGAAGTTTTGTTCAGAGTCTCAGATGGGATCCAGGACATCACGAGGAGTTCCGGAATGGTCCGGAGAGTAAGATTCATATATAGTAAGTCACTTTCCAAGTTTGGAAATGATCCGGTGCATTTATGGAAGGTTCTAGAAGGTTCTAGAAAAGTCCGGAAGAAATCACCATGGAAAGTGGAGTCCCGGAGGGACTCCACCTTGCATGGCCGCCAACCCTAAGGGGGAGGAGTCCCAGGTGGACTCCCCAATGGTGGCCGGCCAACCCCCCCAAGGAAGGGGTGGGAGTCCCACCTTGAGTAGGATTCCCTCCTTGGGTAGGTTTTGTCCCTATGGAAGGTTTTGGTTTCGAGTCTTATTCGAAGACTTGGATACCAACACTTGGGGATTTCCACCTATATAATGAGGAGGAGAGGGAGGGGGCTGCCCACTCTTGGCCGCACCACCTAGGGCCCCCATGGCCGGCGCCCTACCCCCTCTCTCTCCCCAAACCCTAGCATCTCCTCCTCCACATGATACTCCTGCAGCGCATAGGCGAAGCCCTGCCGGAGTTCTCCACCACCACCACCACCACGCCGTCGTGCTGCCGGGATTCCGAGGAGGATCTACTACTTCTGCTGCCCGCTGGAACGGGGAGGAGTACGTCATCTTCATCAACACTGTACGTGTGATCGAGTACGGAGGTGCTGCCCTGTGGCACCGTCAAGATCTTCAACGCGCTTTTGAAAGCGGCAAGTGATCATCTTCTGCAACAACGAGATCTAATCTCGTAGGCTTTGGAAATCTTCAAGGGTTAGTCTCGTCCCTCCCTCGTTGCTACCGTCTTCTAGATTAGATCTTGGCTTGTGTTTTCGTTCTTGCGGTAGGAAATTTTTTGTTTTCTATGCTATGAATCCCTTCATATATTGCCAAGGCAAAGAAGGCTAACAAGAAGAAAACCAAGCCCGCACAAAAGAAGGTTATCACTAATGATGAAGCCCCTAAGTCCAACATCATTAATGATGATGATGCGGGAATTGCTAACCCTCACTATGTTTTATTTAAAGATTATTATGGTGATGTTTATGCAAAATATGTTGGTCCTTATGATGGTTATGTTGCTTGGTCTATTTGGGTCCCAAAGACCCTTGTTGCTAACAAAATAGGACCCATTGAAAAATGGGTACCTAAATCCAAGAATTGATCTCATGTAGGATTATGCCGCCGGAGGGTCAAAATGGGTACTTGATAGTGGATGTACAAGTCATATGACCGGCGGCAAGAACCTCGTCAAGGAGTTGAGGCCCAACATAAATCATATCACCGTCTCCTATGGCGACAATTCTACATCCGAGGTATTGGGTTTTAGCAAGGTTGTGGTTGCTCACAACATTACTCTTGTGGATGTCATGCTTGTCAAAACCCTTGGTTACAATTTGCTTTCCGTTTCCGCCCTTGGCAAGATGGGTTTCGCCGTCTTTATTGATAATGATATTGTGGTCCTCTTGTGGAGCAAGACTCTAAAAGTCGCTTTCGTTGGGTATCGCGAACATAACTTGTATGTGGTGGAATTTTCGGGGACCACCACGACAAGTGCGATGTGCCTATTCGGAAAGGCGGATGTGGGTTGGTTGTGGCATCGCCGCTTGCCCCATGTCAACATGAGAACTTTGCAAAGTCTTCACAAGGGGAACCATATTGTGGGACTAATGGAAAATGTGTCTTTTGCCAAAGATCATGTTTGTAGGGCTTGTGTTGAAGGCAAAATGCATGACTCTCCGCACCCAAGCAAGACTATTATCTCTTCCAAGAGGATCTTGGAGCTCCTTCATGTGGATCTCTTTGGTCCCGTCACTCATGCAAGTCTTGGTGCGAAGAAACATTGCTTGGTGATTGTTGATGACTACTCAAGATACACTTGGGTCTACCATCTCAAAAAAAGAAAGATGAGACTCAACAAATCTTCATTGACTTTGCCACCGAGGTGCAACGCCAACACAACCTCCTTATAATGGCAATAAGAAGTGACAACGGCTCCGAGTTCAAGAACTATACACTCAATGATTTTCTTAGTGATGAGGGAATTCGACATCAATATTCCGCTGCATACACCCCTAAAAAATGGTGTTGCGGAGAGGAAGAACCGGACTCTTATGGATATGGCAAGATCTATGATGGCGGAGTATAAATCCCGCTATAACTTTTGATGGGCCAAAGCCATCTCCACCGCTTGCCACTCCTCTAACCGGCTCTATCTCCGCAAGGGCTTGAACAAGACTCCATATGAAATACTCACCGGGAACAAGCCTAATATCTCATACTTCAAGGTGTTCGGGTGTAAGTGTTTCTACAGAATCAAAGGAGTTCGTTTATCTAAATTTGGTCCTAAAGCTTTGGAGGGTATATTTGTTGGTTACGGTGCCGAATCTCACACTTATAGAGTCTTTGATGTATCCTCCGGGATTATCATCGAATCTTGTAGTGTGAAGTTCGAAGAAAATGATGGCTCCCAAGTGGGGCAAGTTGATGTCTGTGCAGGTGATGAAATACCTCAAGATGCCATAGTAAGAATGGGTGTGGGATTTTTCCGCCCTATTGAGGGACACGATGTGGCGTCTCGGGAAGGACTATGCTCTACCACGGTGGATTCCTCATCTTCTCAACATCAACAAACCCCATCTATTGAAGCTAATGATGCACCAACCCAAGAACAAGAACAAGACCCTCCCTCTTGTGTGCAAGATCAAGGACAAGATCAACCAAGAATTCATGATGGCTCCGATGAGTATCCACTTGATATTTGCTCCTCACCAAATGATGTCCAAGATCAAGCACATGATGTTGAGCACTCTCAAGAAATTGAGGATGCTCAAGTTGAAGGTCAAGACGGGGACCCAAATGATCAAGTTGATCAAGTGACACCTCCAAGGCCAAGAAGAACCAAGGAGGAGATCGAGACCCGTCATCTTGCAAGAAGAGAAAGACAACTTGAATGTCTTGAACACACTCATGACAAGGTTCTTGGTGATTTAAGGGCAAGTGTTACCACAAGAAGGCAATTGGCTAACTTTAGCAATCATCATGCTTATATCTCCTTAGTGGAACCCAAGAAAGTATTTGAGGCTCTTGAAGATTCGGATTGGTTGGAAGCTATGCATGAGGAACTCAACAACTTCAAGCGCAACAAAGTTTGGACCTTAGTAGAGAAGCCAAAGGAGTGCCGCAATGTTAATAGGCACTAAATGGATTTTCAAGAACAAGCAAGATGAGTTTGGAAATCTTGTGAGGAACAAGGCAAGATTAGTAGCTCAAGGTTTCTCTCAAGTTGAAGGAATTGACTTTGGAGAAACTTATGCTCCCATGGCTCGCCTTGAGTCCATCTGTATCCTTTTTGCTTATGCATCACATCATAAATTTAAGTTACAACAAATGGATGTGAAAAGTGCATTTCTTAATGGTCCTTTGCATGAAGAGGTTTATGTTAAGCAACCCCCGGGGTTTGAGGATCTCAACTTTCCTAACCATGTCTATAAGCTTGATAAAGCACTTTATGGTCTCAAACAAGCTCCTAGAGCTTGGTACGAGCACCTTAAAGAATTGTTGATAGACCGTGGGTTTGATGTTGGGCTAATCGATCCCACTCTTTTTACTAAGAGGGTCAATGGGGAGCTTTTCGTTTGCCAATTATATGTTGATGATATTATCTTTGGCTCTACTAACAAAGCTTTCAATGATGAATTTTCAAAGCTTATGACCGATAGGTTTGAGATGTCTATGATGGGAGAGATGAAGTTCTTCCTTGGTTTTGAGATCAAGCAATTGAGAGAAGGAACTTTCATCAATCAAGCAAAATATCTCCAAGACATGCTCAAGAGGTTCAAAATGACTGAGATGAAGGGTGTAGCCACTCCTATGGTTACTAAATGTCATCTTGCACTTGATCCCAATGGTAAAGAGGTGGATCAAAAGGTATATCGCTCCATGATTGGATCCTTGCTTTACCTTTGTGCATCTAGACCGGACATAGTGTTGAGTGTTGGTGTGTGTGCAAGGTATCAAGCTTCTCCTAAGGAGAGTCACATGTTGGCTCTCAAAAGCATCTTTCGATATTTATTTGATACCCCAAGATATGGTATTTGGTATCCTAAAGGCTCAAGTTTCATTCTCAATGGTTACACCGATGCGGATTGGGCGGGAGACAAGGATGATAGGAAATCAACCTCCGGGGCTTGCCAATTCCTTGGTAGGTCCTTGGTGTGTTGGTCTTCTAAGAAGAAAAATTGTATATCTCTCTCCACCGCCGAAGCCGAATATGTTGCCGCCGCAATTGGATGCACTCAATTGTTATGGATGAGGCAAACTTTAAAGGAATATGGTGTCACTTGTGACAAAGTGCCTCTATTATGTGACAATGAAAGTGCTATCAAGATTGCCTATAATCCGGTGCAACATTCAAGAACGAAGCATATTGAGATCCGGAATCATTTTATTAGGGATCATGTTGCCCGTGGTGATATTGAGCTAATCTATGTTCCTACCAAAGATCAACTTGCCGATATATTCACGAAGCCTCTTGATGAAGCAAGGTTTTTCTATTTGAGAAATGAGCTAAATATCATTGATTCAAGGAGTATAGCTTGACCGTCTTGCAAACACACCTTTGTCTCAAAACATTATTTGGTTTAGATGTAGGCATGGAAATAGGGGGAGTGCGGTTTAAATTATTGAGCTATCCCTCCCCCCATAATGCCAACATTAAGAAATCATTCTCTTTATATCATATGTTGATATGTGAGCTTCAATGATGAGTAGTGGTTTTGGGCCCAACATATATCTTCACGGTGCCAAGCCATAACACTCATATATGGTGGCCTAGGCCACCACACTCTTCTTTGTGAAGAGTGATACGTCTCCAACGTATCTATAATTTTTGATGTTCCATGCTAGTTTTATGACAATACCTACATGTTTTGCCCACACTTTATAATATTTTTATGCATTTTCTGGGACTAACCTATTAACAAGATGCCGTGGTGCCAGTTCCTGTTTTCTGCTGTTTTTGGTTCCAGGAAAGCTGTTCGGGCAATATTCTCGGAATTCGACGAAACAAAAGCCAAACCTCCTATTTTTCCGAGGGACACACGGAGCCAGAAGGGCAAGCCAGGAGGAGGCCCACGGCCTCCAGACCATACTGGGGCGCGGCCAAGGAGGGGGGCGTGCCGACCTATGGGGTGGGCCCCCCGGGCACCCCCTCGCGCCGCCCTTTCGCCTATATATTCCTCGCGACGCGAAAACCCTATACGAATCGATCATATTCCAGAAAGACTCTAGGGGCGCCGGTGCCAACGCGAAACTCCATTTCGGGGGACAGAATCTCTGTTCCGGCACGCCGCCGGGACGGGGAAGTGCCCCTGGAAGCCTTCTCCATCGACGCCACCACCTCCATCATGCTCCGTGAGTAGTTCCCCCATGGACTACGGGTTCTAGCAGTAGCTAGTTGGTACTCTCTCTCCCATGTACTTCAATACAATGATCTCATGAGCTGCCTTACATGATTGAGATCCATCTGATGTAATCAGTGTTGTGTTTGTTGGGATCCGATGAATTGTTACATTATGATCAGTCTATCTATAAAGTTTGTGAAGTTATTGTTGCTGCAATCTTGTTGTGTTTAATGCTTGTCACTAGTGCACGAGTGGCATGATCTTAGATTTAAGCTCTATAATTATTGCTTAGATTGTATCTACAAGTTGTTTGCACATGTCTATGTCCGGAACCCGAGGCCCCAGAGTGACAGCAACTAGGATAACTGGAGGGGAAGGCTTAGATATGAGGATCACATGTTTTCACCAAGTGTTAATGCTTTGCTCCGGTGCTCTATTAAAAGGAGTACCTTAATTACCAGTAGATTCCCTTGAGGCCCGGCTGCCACCGGCTGGTAGGACAAAAGATGTTATGCAATTTTCTCATTGCGAGCACGTATGACTATATATGGAAAACATGCCTACATGATTAATAATCTTGATGTTCTGTCTTAATGCTATTTCAATCCTATCAATTGTCCAACTGTAATTTGTTCACCCAACACTTGTTATTGGAGAGTTACCACTAGTGTAGATAGCTGGGAACCCCGGTCCATCTTTCATCATCAAATACTCACTCGGTCCTATATGCCATTAGAAGTAGTATCAACTATTTTCTGGTGCCATTGCCTCTGTGTTACTGCTACTGCTGATGTGTTACTGTTACTATTGCTCTCATATTACTCTGCTTTCACATCACCCCTGTTACTAGTGCTTTTCCAGGTGCAGCTGAATTGACAACTCAGTTGTTAAGGCTTATAAGTATTCTTTGTCTCCCCTTGTGTCTAATCAATAAATTTGGGTTTTACTTCCCTCGAAGACTGTTGCGATCCCCTATACTTGTGGGTTATCAAGACTATTTTTTGGCGCCGTTGCCGGGGAGGCATAGCTCTACTCCAAAGTTCACCTGGGGAGTACACTCTACCTCTCTCTCTGTTTTATTTTATTTTATTTTGTTTTGCTTAGTTTACTTTTGTCAAGTTTATTTGTGCTTAGTTTATTTCTGTCTAGTATTATTTTGCTTAGTTTACTTTTGTCTAGTTTGTTTTTGTCTTGTTTTATTTTTCTTATATACCCGAAAATTCATAAAAATTTGAAAAACCGAAAAATTAAAAACTGTTGTTATGGAAGAACCCACAACCTATATGGAGCTTATAGAATTATATATGAATTATAGAGAATCAAGAAAGGGTAAAGTCATGAGCGCCGTGATAGAAAAAATGAATACAATTGCTAAAATCTTGCTTATACGCCATGATATAAACTATTGCTCTAAACAGGATACTAAACATCTTAAATTCCAATGTGGCTTTAGTGAAGAAGTTTTAATTATGAACTATAATTGGAATAACTATATTCATCTTGGGTTCGAAGAAGTAGAACAATTTGTTTTATTTATGGGAGCTTCTGAAATAGAATCCTTCATGTCTAGAAATTATGAAACCTGTGTTGCTTGTAAGGACCTTAAAGATTATGTCTCTTCTATCCTTGATTTTTTGCATAGAACATTACAGCAATAATCCTTATATCATTGATTATAAAGAGAGACTCATTCATGCACAAGAATGCACTCACAATTTGCAGGAACCTGTGAAAGAAGAAATTGATGAACCTGAAAGCTCATTGGATTAAAAAGAGGAGGAGAGTGATGAACAAAAGGAGGAAAAATGGATTAGCTACCCATGCCAACCTTCTAATGAGAGTAACTCTTTATCTCTTACACTATTTGATTGTCCTCCATGCTTACCAAAGGAGGACGAATGTTATGTTCCTGTGGATTCTCTTGAAATATTCCCTATGAGTAAAACTTGTGAGAATAATTATGCTACTGTTATCTATGATAATCCATGCTATTTTAATAAATCTTATGATGATGCTTTGTTTGTGCCTGATATCGAAATGCATGGTACTAAAGAGTTTTGCTTAGCAAATGTTTATGATAAAGCTCTAGATGATGGTCCTATGCTACTTGATAATATTAATTGTACTACTAATGAAAATGGGATTGGAGAGGTCTTGACTTTATTTAGGATTCCCATATCTTTTGAGATTGATCAATCATCTTGTTATATTATTGATAAAAGTGGTTTTGAAAGTTTTGATCCTATTACTTTTGAGCTTGATAAAAATTATGTGTTTATAGATCATGAAAAACATGCTTTATGTGATAGTTATATTGTTGAGTTTATTCATGAAGCTACCTGAAAATTATTATGAGAGAGGGAAATATGGTTGTAGAAATTTTCATGGTACTAAAACACCTCTCTATATGCTGAAACTTTTGAAGTTACTCTTGTTTTATCTTCCTATGCTTGTCACTTTGTTCTTCCTGAATTTATTTGTGTACAAGATTCCTATGCATAGGAAGTGGGTTATACTTAAATGTGTTTTGAATTTGCTTCTTGATGCTCCTTTTGCTTCATTTTCTATTTTCCATGTGAGCATCATTAAAATCTACCGAGCCCATCTTAATGGCTATAAAGAAAGCACTTCTTGGGAGATAACCCATGTTTTTATTTTGCTACTGTTTTGTTGTGTCTTGGAAGTTGTTACTACTATAGCAACCTCTTCTTATCATGTTTATTGCATTGTTGTGCCAAGTCAAGTCTCTAATATAAAGTTGATACTAGATTTGGATTTCTGCGCAGAAACATATTTTTAGCTTTCACGAATTTGAGTATATCTCTCTGTTAGGAGACTCTAAAAATTCTGCAAAATTTCATGCGTGTTCCTCAGATATGTACGCAACTTTCATTAGTTTTGAGTTTTCTGATTTGAGCAACGGAAGTACCTCTAAAAAATTCGTGTTTACTGGCTGTTCTATTTTGACAGATTCTGTCTCTGTTGTTTGCATTGTCCTTTGTGGACTTTAAGTAAGGCTTTCTAGACGTGGAGAGCTGTAGCTAATGTTTTATTGAGTTCTTGCAATGTGTCACTACAGGACTAAAGTGGATTAAAGTTTTTGAGTACTAACCCCTCTAATGAAGTTTATGAGAAGTTTGGTGTGGCAGAAGTTTTCAAAGGTCAAGAGAGAAGGGTGATATAATGTGATCAAGAAGAGTGAAGAGTCTAAGCTTGGGGATGCCCCCGTGGGTCACCCAAGCATATTTCAAGAAGACTCAAGCGTCTAAGCATGGGGATGCCTTGCTTCTTCATCAACAACTTATCAGGTCACCTCTAGTGAAACTATATTTTTATTCCGTCACATCTTACGTGCTTTACTTGGAGCGTCTGTGTGTTTTTATTTTTGTTTGTGTTTGAATAAATTCGGATCCTAGCAATCCTTGTGTGGGAGAGAGACACGCTCCACTTTTTCATTTGAACACTTGTGTTCTTAATTTACTTTAATATTCATGGCGAAAGCTGAAAGCCGCAACACTTATTATTATTTGGTTGGAAACATAAAATGCTTCATATTGTCTTGAATAATTTGATACTTGGCAATTGTTTTGAGCTCTCAAGTAGATCATTTTTAAGCTCTTGCATCATGTAGTTTAAACCTATTAGTGGAGAACTACTGTAGAGCTTGTTGAAATTTGGTTTGCATGATTGGTCTCTCTAAGGTCCAGATATTTTCTGGTAAAAGTGTTTGAGCAACAAGGAAAATAGTATAGAGTTTTATAATGCTTGCAATATGTTCTTATGTAAGTTTTGCTGTACCGGTTCATACTTGTGTTTGCTTCAAACAACCTTGCTAGCCAAAGCCTTGTACTGAGAGGGAATGCTTCTCGTGCATCCAAAACCTTGAGCCAAAACCTATGCCATTTGTGTCCACCATAACTACCTACTATGTGGTATTTTTCTGCCATTCAAAGTAAATACTTCATGTGCTACCTTTAAACAATTCAAAAGTTATTATCTCCTTATTTGTGTCGATGTTTTATAGCTCATGAGGAAGTATGTGGTGTTTTATCTTTCAATCTTGTTGGGCAGCTTTCACCAATGGACTAGTGGCTCATCCGCTTATCCGATAATTTTGCAAAAAGAGCTGGCAACGGGGCTCCCAGCCCCAATTAATTAACCTTAACTAATAATTCTCTTCACATGTTTTGCCCTGATTCATCAGTAAGCAACTTAATTTTGCAAATGGACACTCCTTCATGGTATGTGAAATGTTGGAAGGCACCCGAGGATTCGGTTAGCCATGGCTTGTCAAAGAAAAAGGTTGGGAGGAGTGTCATCTATAAATAAAACTAAAATACATGTGTAAACAAAAGAGAAGAGGGATGATCTACCTTGCTGGTAGAGATAACGTCCTTCATGGGAGCCGCTCTTTGAAAGTCTGTTTGACAAGGGGGTTAGATGTTGGAGATATGCCCAAGAGGCAATAATAAAATGGTTATTATAATATATCTTTATGTTTATGATAATGTTTACATACCATGCTATAATTGTATTAACCGAAACATTGATACATGTGTGTTATGTAAACAACAAGGAGTCCCTAGTAAGCCTCTTGTATAACTAGCTTGTTGATTAATAGATGATCATAGTTTCATGATCATGAACATTGGATGTTATTAATAACAAGGTTATGTCATTATATGAATGATATAATGGACACACCCAATTAAGCGTAGCAAAAGATCACGTCATTTAAGTTATTTGCTATAAGCTTTCGATACATAGTTACCTAGTCCTTTCGACCATGAGATCATGTAAATCACTTATACCGGAAAGGTACTTTGATTACATCAAACGCCACTGCGTAAATGGGTGGTTATAAAGGTGGGATTAAGTATCCGGAAAGTATGAGTTGAGGCATATGGATCAACAGTGGGATTTGTCCATCCCGATGACGGATAGATATACTCTGGGCCCTCTCGGTGGAATGTCGTCTAATAGCTTGCAAGCATATGAATGGTTCATAAGAGACTACATACCACGGTACGAGTAAAGAGTACTTGTCATGAGACGAGGTTGAACAAGGTATAGAGATACCGATGATCAAACCTCGGACAAGTAAAATATCGCGTGACAAAGGGAATACGTATCGTATGTAAATTGTTCAGTCGATCACTAAAGTCATCGTTGAATATGTGGGAGCCATTATGGATCTCCAGATCCCGCTATTGGTTATTGGTCGGAGAGAGATTTCAACCATGTCTACATAGTTCGCGAACCGTAGGGTGACACACTTAAGGTTTGATGTCGTATTAGTAGATATTGAATATGGAATGGAGTTCGAAGTTTTGTTCGGAGTCTTGGATGTGATCCAAGACATCACGAGGAGTTCCGGAATGGTCCGGAGAATAAGATTCATATATAGGAAGTCATATTCCAAGTTTGGAAATCATCCGGTGCATTTATGGAAGGTTCTAGAAGGTTCTAGAAAAGTCTGGAAGAAATCACTATGGAAGGCGGAGTCCCGGAGGGACTCCACCAAGCTTGACCGGCCAACCCTAGGGGGTGGAGTGCCAGGTGGACTCCACGAAGGGTGGCCGGCCACCCCCCCTCATGGAAGGGTGGGAGTCCCACTTGAGGTGGGAATCCCACCTTGGGTAGGTTTCCCTACATATGGAAGGTTTTGGGTCGGGGTCTTATTCGAAGACTTGTAGTCCAACACTTGGGGGTTCCACCTATATAATGAGGGGCAAGGGGAGGGGGCCGGACACACAAAAGCCATAGCTGGCCGCACCCCATAGTGGTCGGCCACCCCCTCTCCCCAAACTCTAGCCGCCCCCTCCTCCTCCACCTCTCTTGCAACCGCTTAGCGAAGCTCCGCCGGAGATCTCCATCGACACCGCCACCACGCCGTCGTGCTACCGGGATTCAAGGAGGAGCTACTACTTCCGCTGCCCGCTGGAACGGGGAGAAGGACGTCGTCTTCATCAACACCGAACGTGTGACCGAGTACGGAGGTGCTGCCCGATTGTGGCACCGTCAAGATCTTCTACGCGCTTTTGAAAGCGGCAAGTGATCATCTACCGCAGCAACGAGAGCCTCCTCTTGTAGGCTTTGGAAATCTTCAAGGGTTAGTCTCGTTCATCCCCTCGTTGCTACCGTCTTCTAGATTGCATCTTGGCTTGGATTGCGTTCTCGCGGTAGGAAATTTTTTGTTTTCTATGCTACGAATCCCTACAGTGGTATCAGAGCCGTGTCTATGCATAGATTGGTTGCACGAGTAGAACACAATTGTTTTGTGGGTGTTGATACTTTGTTGTATTTAGTTCGAGTACTTTGCATCTTGCGGCATGGTGGGATGAAGCGGCTCGGGCTAACTTTACATGACCGCGTTCATGAGACTTGCTCCACGTTCGACATGCAACTTGTATTGCATAAGTGGCTTTGCGGGTGTCTGTCTCTCTAGTGAAGATTCAATTTACTCATTCTATTGACAACATTAGTATCACCGTTGTGGTTCATGTTCGTAGGTAGATTGGATCTTACTCGAAAACCCTAAACCACGTAAAATATGCAAACCAAATTAGAGACGTCTAACTTGTTTTTGCAGGGTTTGGTGATGTGATATGGCCATGATGTGATGATGAATATGTATGAGATGATCATTATTGTATTTTGGCAACCGGCAGGAGCCTTATGGTTGTCTTTAAATTTCATGTTGAGTAGTATTTCAAAGTAGTTGTAATAGTTGCTACATGAGGTGAACAACCATGAAGACGGCGCCATGGACCTTGACGCTACGCCGACGATGATGGAGATCATGCCCATTGATGATGAAGATCATGTCCGTGCTTTGGAGATGAAGATCGAAGGCGCAAATACTAAAGGGCCATATCATATCACATATGAATTGCATGTGATGTTAATCCTTTATGCATCTTATTTTGCTTAGAACGCGACGGTAGCATTATAAGATGATCCCTCACATTAATATCAAGATAATAAAGTGTTCTCCCCTTGTATGCACCGTTGATATAGTTCGTCGTTTCGAAGCATCTCGTGATGATCGGATGTGATAGACTCAACGCTCACATACAACGGGTGTAAGCCATGTTGCACACGCGGAATACTTGGGTTTGCTTGACGAGCCTAGCATGTACAGACATGGCCTCGGGACAACGAAAACCGAAAGGTTGAACACGAGTCATATGGATGATATGATCAACATGTTGATGTTCACCATTGAAGCTACATCATCTCACGTGATGATCGGTTTTGGTGTAGTGGATATGGATCGTGTACCACTTAACAACTATGAGGGATGTTGTATTAAGTGGGAGTTCTTTAGTAATTAGATTAAAACATGAACTAATTATCATAAACATAGTCTGAGTAGTATTTTGAATTAATTTTGTAGTATTGGCATCCGTTTTTCTACCATGCGCTAGTCTTGTAATTGAGATAGAAATACTGTTAAAATCTGACAAGAAACTTTACGGACTGGTACCGTATTGTTAAAGTATCAAGAAATGATTAAGTACCATTGCAAACTTTTAGTAAACCTCACATTGTTGATTCAAAGAGCTATGGTTTCAATTAGTACCTAAAGTTATCTTGTCTCCGTGAAACTTGAAGTTCAAATCTGTTTGAAAAGTAAGGAGCTGAAAATTTAGTTTTCAGAAATAATCAAGGTATGAGATATATGTAATATCTAAGACCTTATTGCAAGATGATAGAATATAATTTGGTGAGACTACATAAACTCATAAGTTTTATGGGAATGTATGAAGGTTGAAGACGCCAGGCGTCACAATCCTCCAACTATTGGGGCACTAACGATATTCGCATATCCATGAAGTGATCGTCCATAGTATGCACCGTTGCTAAGACTCGTCGTTTCGAAGAATCACGTGATGATCGGGTGTGATAGATTCTATGTGTGCATACAACGGGTGCAAGCCAGATTTGCACATGCGAATACTAAGATTAAAACTTTACGAGCCTAGCATGTACAGACATGGTCTCGGAAAGTCGTCATGATATGATGGATAAAATTATGAGTGAAATTGTTCATCATATTACAAAGTTACTAATAGTGAAATCTGGAACACTTATCATATGATGATCAACTTCAAAGTAAGAACCTCAAGGTTATTGGTATTTGACCAACAAACCTAGAAGTTAATGATGTTGAAGTGTTTTTCTGAATAATGAGGAAAGCTAAAAGAGAAACTACAAAAGATATTTTGGCAGAAAGAAAAGAAAAGACTAGAAAGTCAAGCTCAGGTGTATATAAATAATATACATGTTATGGTTGTATTCCTAGTTTGGTCACACAATGAAATTCTTGGGTATTTCTACCATATTGGTTGGTATGAAGTGTCATACAAAACAACGCAATACAAGAATACAATGGCCTAAGTGACTGGTAAGGAATATGGTAATAATGCACGTCTGGAACATAATAACGTGTTATTATGTTTGTCGTTGGCATTCTACCTAGCCCTTAGAATTTATAATAAAGAACTTAATAATAGTTATTTTGCTCTGGTCAAATAAAAACAATGAGTTGTTCAAATTATGACATTACTCCATATACAATGGATAAGTTATTATAAATGGTGAATCACACATACATAATACTGACGCTAAAATGCCATAAGGCAAATGATTTGAATTCCACTTATTTGTGGAACCGCCATTTAGGTCATGTTAAAAAGGAACGCATGAAGGAACTCCATGTAAATGGATTTTTGGAGTCATTTGATTTTTGAATCGTTTGGCGCTTGCAAATCTTTTCTAAAAAGAATGACTAAAATACCGTTCATAGGCCAAGAGTTGAACGGGCAACTAACTTAGTGGAAAAATACATGATAATGTATGTGGTTCACTGGGCATAATTGTGTGCGGGAGATTCTTCTACTTCATGAAAACTTCCAACAATGAATTGAGTATATATATGTGGATATATTCGATAAGGAAGAAGTTTGAAACATTTGAATGGATTCAAATAAATTTCAGCATGAAGTGGAAATCATCGTAATAGAAAAGTCAAATATCTATGATTTGATCATGGTAGAAATATTTGAATTACGAGTTTTAGCGAACATCTAAGAGAGTTATAAAATTGTTTTACAACTCACGTTTCTTGGAGTATCATAGTGATGATGGAGTATCCGAGAGATGTATCCAAACCATGTTGGGTCAATGATGAGATAAAATATTGAATGCCGTTATATTTTTGTGGATTATGCTTTAGTGACTACCACTTTTACATTAAATAGAGCATCATCATGATCCGTTGAAATGACACCATACGAGTTATGGCATGGGTAGAAACCCTAATAGTCCTTTCTTTAAATTTTGGTCTAAGAGTTTACAACCAAAATCGGATGAATGTCTTTGTTGGTTATCCCAAAGTATTGATTGGGAATTCTTTTCACTATGGATACAAAGACAAAAGTGTTTGTCGATGTTTCTTATTTATTTCCAAGAAATTGTTTCTAGCAAATTATTTGAGTGGGAGGACAATAGAATTTGATAAGGTTTATGAACCTGAGCATAATGATCAGAGTAGCGCAGCATCAGGAATTGGTTCCAGAAGCAGCCATGACGATCATGGCTCCCATGACTACAAAGTGTTTTAGCCATGGAGATCGAAGTACATATTGAACCTTGTAGGTATGGTTTACTTTGTGATCAAATAAATGATTTGTGCACAAGGGATTGATTTTGAATAATGATAAACCAACTACAAACAAAGAAGTTATGATGAGCCCTGACTCCGTTAAAATGGCTATACGCCATGAAATCCAAGATAGATGAATACTTTTTGAAAGTAAATGAATCTATGAAATTGATGGACTTGGATGTAATATCCTTGAAGAAGCTCAACTTGTCAAAAAGTTGTTTACGACAAAGTTCAAAGAGTTGACTGCGATAAGATTAGATCTTTCGTAGCAATGCTTATGGTCAATATGGATTATTCTAGTAATCGCTACATATTTCTTTTATGAGATATACTAGTAGGATGGCAAAATACATTACTTAACAGAAGTGTGTATTAAAGGTGTATACAAGATACAAACCAAGAGTTTTGCTAGTCCGTGGAATACTAGATAGGTGTACGAACTTCAATTGGATGAAGTGAGTATCGCGGAGTTGGAATCTTCACCGGATGAAATAGTCAAAGAGTTTTTTGATTTCATCAGAAATGATGAAGATGCTTGCATTTGCAAGAAATTAAGTGGGAGCGCTGAGACATATTTATAATACTTTATGTAGATGACATATAGTTGGTTATAAATGATTAATTATATACTTGATTAAAAGGTTCCATTGAGAATTAATTTCAATGAAAGAATATTGACTGAAACTTATTTAGTGTCAAGATCTATGAAGATAGATTGGAACATATAATAATTTTAAGTCAAAGTACATAGAATAGATATTGAAGTAGTTCAATATAGAAATATTAAGAAGGTGTTCTTTTCATGTGAAGGTTTAACAAAACTTGAGTGTATTTGACACTCGATGAGTAAAAACACATGAGTGATTTTAGATCACAAAGAATATGTACAAAATCAGATGTCCTCTGCTCTAAAGAGTTAGGGGCATATACCAGAATGATTCATGTGATGATTATTGGACAAACAGTAGGAATATCCTTGAGTACTTTAGAAGAACCAAGGATATATATATATATAATTTGTATGGTGTAATGACAAACAAATCGATGTAATGTGTTGCACCGATATTAGTTTGGTCGCATATAAAAATAAATTTCAATCTCAATTAGGCTAAGTGTTGTTTAAAAGGTAGCACAATGAGCTAGAATAAGTCTATGCTAGATTTAGATGTGTTCTAAATATTATGACGGATTCTACAGTAGAAGGCAGAGTATATCATTGTTTTGACAATGATTGAGGATGTTAAGTCGAGAAGTTCTTTGAGAACTTGGTGTAGTTCCGATAGTGTCAGAACTTTGAAGCTATATTGTGTGTGACAATATTAGTGACATATTTCAGACCGCGGGATTAAGGTTCCACCAGAAGACCAAACATATTTAATGCCAACTCATTTGAAAATGAGTGATGCGTTGAGACGCAAATGAATTGCAAAATACATACGTTTCTGAGCGTGTCAGATCCGTTGACTAAAACCTCTCCCATCAGCAAAACATGATAAAGCACCGGAAGGCCAAGGTGTTATATCTTTACAAATGTAAACTAGATTATTGACTCTAGTGCAAGTGGGAGACTGTTGGAGATATGCCCAAGAGGCAATAATAAAATGGTTATTATAATATATCTCTATGTTTATGATAATGTTTACATACCATGCTATAATTGTATTAACCGAAACATTGATACATGTGTGTTATGTAAACAACAAGGAGTCCCTAGTAAGCCTCTTGTATAACAAGCTTGTGGATTAATAGATGATCATAGTTTCATGATCATGAACATTGGATGTTATTAATAACAAGGTTATGTCATTATATGAATGATATAATGGACACGCCCAATTAAGCGTAGCAAAAGATCACGTCATTTAAGTTATTTGCTATAAGCTTTCGATACATAGTTACCTAGTCCTTTCGACCATGAGATCATGTAAATCACTTATACCGGAAAGGTACTTTGATTACATCAAACGCCACTGCGTAAATGGGTGGTTATAAAGGTGGGATTAAGTATCCGGAAAGTATGAGTTGAGGCATATGGATCAACAGTGGGATTTGTCCATCCCGATGACGGATAGATATACTCTGGGCCCTCTCGGTGGAATGTTGTCTAATAGCTTGCAAGCATATGAATGGTTCATAAGAGACCACATACCACGGTACGAGTAAAGAGTACTTGTCATGAGACGAGGTTGAACAAGGTATAGAGATACCGATGATCAAACCTCGGACAAGTAAAATATCGCATGACAAAGGGAATCGGTATCGTATGTAAATGGTTCAGTCGATCACTAAAGTCATCGTTGAATATGTGGGAGCCATTATGGATCTCCAGATCCCGTTATTGGTTATTGGTCGGAGAGAGATCTCAACCATGTCTACATAGTTCGCGAACCATAGGGTGACACACTTAAGGTTTGATGTCGTATTAGTAGATATTGAATATGGAATGGAGTTCGAAGTTTTGTTCGGAGTCTCGGATGTGATCCAGGACATCACGAGGAGTTCCGGAATGGTCCGGAGAATAAGATTCATATATAGGAAGTCATATTCCAAGTTTGGAAATCATCTGGTGCATTTATGGAAGGTTCTAGAAGGTTCTAGAAAAGTCTGGAAGAAACCACTATGGAAGGCGGAGTCCCGGAGGGACTCCACCAAGCTTGACCGGCCAACCCTAGGGGGTGGAGTCCCAGGTGGACTCCACCAAGGGTGGCCGGCCACCCCCCCTCATGGAAGGGTGGGAGTCCCACTTGAGGTGGGAACCCACCTTGGGTAGGTTTCCCTACACATGGAAGGTTTTGGGTTGGGGTCTTATTCGAAGACTTGTAGTCCAACACTTGGGGGTTCCACCTATATAATGAGGGGCAAGGGGAGGGGGCCGGACACACAAAAGCCATAGCTGGCCGCACCCCATAGTGGCCGGCCACCCCCTCTCCCCAAACTCTAGCCGCCCCCTCCTCCTCCACCTCTCCCGCAACCGCTTAGCGAAGCTCCGCCGGAGATCTCCATCGACACCGCCACCACGCCGTCGTGCTGCCGGGATTCAAGGAGGAGCTACTACTTCCGCTGCCCGCTGGAACGGGGACAAGGACGTCGTCTTCATCAACACCGAACGTGTGACCGAGTACGGAGGTGCTGCCCGATTGTGGCACCGTCAAGATCTTCTACGCGCTTTTGAAAGCGGCAAGTGATCGTCTACCGCAGCAACGAGAGCCTCCTCTTGTAGGCTTTGGAAATCTTCAAGGGTTAGTCTCGTTCATCCCCTCATTGCTACCGTCACTACTAGGAAAAGTCCTAGCCGTAAGATGGGTGTTAGTGGCGCACCAGGAGGGCAGTGCGCCACTACTACTTAGCAGTGGCGCACCGGAAAGTGGTGGGCCACTATAAAAAAATGTAGTAGTGGCGCACCTCTTCTGTGGTGCGCCACCACTAAGTTTGACCATGGGTTTGACCCAGCCTTATACATAGCAATGGCGCACCATGTAGAGGCGCGCCACAGCTATTTTATGATTTTATGTAGCAGTGGCGCACCTCTACATGGTGCGCCATTGCTATGTAAAGGGGATGATGGACATGTTTGGGCATCAGTTAGTAGTGGCGCACCATGCTTGGTGCGCCACTGCTAAGTGGTGCCCAAACATTTCCACACCCCCCCCCCCCCCGTGGATCGCCTTTTCGGGTTTGGAAAAAATAAAAGAAATAGATAGAAATTTCAAAAAATAAAATCCTTTGAGATGCCCGTGTAATATGTCATCTAGGTTTAGTGAAATTTAAAAAAAATGAATTTTGATATATTATGCAAAATGGCGTCATCTTTCGGTAAAACGGGATTTCTGGTTGCATACGACCTCCGATGAAAAACTTTTATATATCAAAATCTATGTACGCGAAATTTCCTATTCGAATTCAACGGCCTACGGCCGTTTGGACAAAAAATGGATTCGTCAATTGGAAAACAGAAACAAGACTTTTTTCAGGTTTTAGATTTTGATGAAAAAATTTCAAAAAATAGAAAAAAAATAGCGGTGGCGCACCCATGCCTTGGTGCGCCACAGCTAAGCTTCCCACCCACGAATTTCAAAATGGCCGGGATTCAAAGTGGAAGGAGCCAGCCACTTACCCCCTCCTCCCTCCTCCCTCCTCCCTCCTCTTCCACACATTCTCCTGCTCTCATTCTCCTCTCCTCCTCCTCTCCTCTCCTCCTCTCTTCACCTCTCCTACCCCTCTCCTCCTCTCCTCTCCTCCTCTCTTCACCTCCGGCGACGTCCTCACTATGTCGACCTCCGGTGACCTTACTTTCCGGCGAGCTCCTCCGCTATGGTGACCTCCGGTGACCTTACTCTCTAACGATCCTCCGGCGACCCTCTGGCCTCCATTACCTCTAGCCTTCGTCCTCTTGTTCATCCTCTTCTACATCCTCCATCTCCTCACCTCTCTTCACCTCTCCTACCTCTCTCATCCATCCTCACCGGCGGCTAGGCTAAGAAAAATGAGAATGAACATTGCACAAATAATTCTAGCAACAAAAACGAGAAAAAATAATGAGCCAAAAAAAATTCGAAAAAAATGTGCCAGATCCAGATCCAGATCCAGATCTAGAAATTTCAAATTTTAGTAGTGGCGCACCTTGTTTCTGTCCAGTGGCGCACCTCAGACATTTAGGAGTGGCGCACCATGAAGCTAGTAGTGGCGCACTACCTGGTGCGCCACTGCTAAGCCAAATAGCAATGGCGCACCACTAGTGCGCCACTACTAAAAGTTAGCAGTGGCGTGATAGTAGTGGCGCACCAGCAGTGCGCCACTGATGGGGAATAGTGGTGCGCCACTGAATAGCCATTTCCTAGTAGTGCGTCTTCTAGATTGCATCTTGGTTTGGATTGCGTTCTCGCGGTAGGAAATTTTTTGTTTTCTATGCTACGAATCCCTACATTAGAGTGCCCACTACCATTCGTTGACAACAACAAACACCTCTCAAAACTTTATTTGTATGCTCTCTATATGATTTCAAAACTTAAAAAGCTCTAGCACATGATTTAATCCCTGCTTCCCTCTGCGAAGGGCCTTTCTTTTACTTTATGTTGAGTCAGTTTACCTACTTCTTTCCATCTTAGAAGCAAACACTTGTGTCAACTGTGCATTGCTTCTTACATTCTTGCTTATTGCACTTATTATTTTACTTTTTGTTGACAATTATCCATGAGATATGCATGTTGAAAGTTGAAAGCAATTGCTGAAACTTAAATCTTCCTTTGTGTTGTTTCAAAACCTCTTATTAAGAATTTATTGCTTTATGAGTTAACTCTTATGCAAGACTTTTTGATGCTTGTCTTGAAAGTACTATTCATGAAAAGTTTTTGTTATATGTTATCTATTTGTTAGCAAACTATAGATCATTGCCTTGAGTCACTTCATTCATCTCATATGCTTTACAATAGTATGATCAAGATTATGTTAGTAGCATGTCACTTCGGAAATTATTCTTTTTATCGTTTACCTACTCGAGGGCGAGTAGGAACTAAGCTTAGGGATGCTTGATACGTCTCCAACGTATCTATAATTTCTGATGTTCCATGCTAGTTTTATGACAATACCTACATGTTTTGCTCACACTTTATAATGTTTTTATGCATTTTCCGGGACTAACCTATTAACAAGATGCCGAGGTGCCAGTTCCTATTTTCTGTTGTTTTTGGTTCCAGGAAAGCTGTTCGGGCAATATTCTCGGAATTCGACGAAACAAAAGCCAAACTTACTATTTTTCCGAGGGACACACGGAGCCAGAAGGGCAAGCCAGGAGGAGGCCCACGGCCTCCAGACCATACTGGGGCGCGGCCAAGGAGGGGGGCGCGCCGCCCTATGGGGTGGGCCCCGCGGGCACCCCCTCGGGCTGCCCTTTCGCCTATATATTCCTCGCGACGCGAAAACCCTATACAAATCGATCATATTCCAGAAAGACTCCAGGGGCGCCGCCGCCATCGTGAAACTCCGTTTCGGGGGACAGAATCTCTGTTCCGGCACGCCGCCGGGACGGGGAAGTGCCCCCGGAAGCTTTCTCCATCGACGCCACCGCCTCCATCATGCTCTGTGAGTAGTTCCCCCATGGACTACGGGTTCTAGCAGTAGCTAGTTGGTACTCTCTCTCCCATGTACTTCAATACAATGATCTCATGAGCTGCCTTACATGATTGAGATCCATCTGATGTAACCAGTGTTGTGTTTGTTGGGATCCGATGAATTGTTACATTATGATCAGTCTATCTATAAAGTTTGTGAAGTTATTGTTGCTGCAATCTTGTTGTGTTTAATGCTTGTCACTAGTGCACGAGTGGCATGATCTTAGATTTAAGCTCTATAATTATTGCTTAGATTGTATCTACAAGTTGTTTGCACATGTCTATGTCCGGAACCCGAGGCCCCAGAGTGACAACAACTGGGATAACTGGAGGGGAAGGCTTAGATATGAGGATCACATGTTTTCCTCAAGTGTTAATGCTTTGCTCCGGTGCTCTATTAAAAGGAGTACCTTAATTACCAGTAGATTCCCTTGAGGCCCGGCTGCCACCGACTGGTAGGACAAAAGATGTTATGCAAGTTTCTCATTGCGAGCACGTATGACTATATATGGAAAACATGCCTACATGATTAATAATCTTGATGTCCTGTCTTAATGCTATTCCAATCCTATCAATTGCCCAACTATAATTTGTTCACCCAACACTTGTTATTGGAGAGTTACCACTAGTGTAGATAGCTGGGAACCCCGGTCCATCTTTCATCATCAAATACTCACTCGGTCCTATATGCCATTAGAAGTAGTATCAACTATTTTCTGGTGCCATTGCCTCTGTGTTACTGCTACTGCTGCTGTGTTACTGCTACTATTTCTCTCATATTACTGCTGCTTTCACATCACCCCTGTTACTAGTGCTTTTCCAGGTGCAGCTGAATTGACAACTCAGTTGTTAAGGCTCATAAGTATTCTTTGTCTCCCCTTGTGTCGAATCAATAAATTTGGGTTTTACTTCCCTCGAAGACTGTTGCGATCCCCTATACTTGTGGGTTATCAAAGAGTTGAGGTTATTTGGATCTTAAATGTTTTATTTGACACCTTCTTGTTCTTATGGGAAAACCACTCTAGTTTGGCCTTATTTGCTCGTATCTTGCAAACTTGAGTGATCATGTATCATTAACAGTTTGAGCTTTCTAAACCCAAGCCTACACTCATCTATAAGCCATTTCCATCTTGCTTGTATGTCATGTTTTGGTAAAAACTTGGAGTTTGAGGAATTTCGGTCGGATGATCTAGGTTGCCCCATCTTATTGGTCAATATGCATCTTATATGTGACTTGATACTTCATTGCACCACATATGGGCTTATGCAAATAACCAACAAAAGATAGGCAAGATTTCTGGTGTTCTGGAATTCTCCAGAAAACCGGATAATCCGGCCTGTTGGCGACCCGGAAAATTCGGCCCGGCTGGATTATCCACCCTTACGTAGGGCCGGATTATCCGGCCTGGGTAGGTTGCGAGGGGATTTGAGAGGGGCCGTGGGGCGGACGGTTGCAACAGCAACCAGTCTCCCCCACGCGCCCTCTCTCTCCTTCAAGGCCGCCGGAGCTCCTCCTCCTCGCCGGAGCCGCCCCGTCCGCTCCCTCTCAGAGTTTTTGGGTGGATCGGGTGCCCCTCCTCCCTAGCTCTCATCTCCTCCAAGCGGCTCCTCCAATGGATGAGGGTATGGCTCACAATCCCTAACCCTAGGAGTTGTGATTTATATGTGCTATTTTCTTGGTGGAGATGGTGTCTAGTTGTTCCAAATCATGTGTAGTATATTCCATTTGCATGCTATGAGGCCGATCTGGTTCTAGACAAGTTTTTTTTTTGAGATTTCTGCAGATTCGCAGGGCCGGATTATCCGCCCCCCGCACCAGCCGGATTATCCGGCCCGGCCGGATTATCCGCCCCTCGGGGACCCCGGATTATCCGGCCTGGAGCTATGTTGTTGCTGCAGTTTTGATTCAATCTATCATGTCTAAACTTTTATCGACTCATAGTATGTTTCTAGAGTACATTACTGTATCAATGCATGACTTATGAGCATTATCTTCTCTTTGCTATCCATCTTTGTCTCTCACAGGTGGTTCTCGGAGGCGTGGTAGAGCTTCAAGGTCGAGTGATGAATATGTACAGTCTGCTCCTCGCAAGTCCGCCACTCTGAGGTGGAAAGGCAAGGCTACTAGGGAGAACTACAAGACCATGGATGGTATCTCTAATGCTGCTATCCGACAGAAGAACTGGTATGAAGACACTGAGAGGGACAATGATATTGAGGACAAGCGCTTTTGGTGCCTGGAACAGGAGTACATCTTCAAGGATATATATGAACCGATGAAGAAAGTGAGACCCATGCAAGCAATTAATGTGGATCTTTTGGCTGTGAACAATCACTTTGAGGATGCTATATGGGTCACTGGAAGGATGGGTTTGCAGGATCTTATGAAGATACAATGTGACTACAGTCCAGAATTGATCAAGCAATCCTTTGCTACCCTTGCCTTCAAGAAGGATGCTGAACACACTATGCAGTGGATGACTAGCTCCACCCAATGTGAGGCAACCTTGCGCCGGTTTGCTTCGATCCTTGGTGTTTCCGAGGGAGTTAGTCACCGCCTTCATGGCCCCTAGAAGACGGATAAGATGGTGCTATTTGATTTCTATGACCCATCTGGAACTGTTGGTTCTACCAAGGGGCTTCTTCCTATCTATAGTCAGCTGCTCCGCTTCCTTCGAACCACCATGCATTGCTCCAAGTGGTGGAAACAATGATGCTATCCGTGGAGCTCTTGTGGACCTTATGTATCTTCGCTTTCAGTGTGCTCGTGATGGTGATGAAGAATTGGATTTTACTCTTGATATCATGGGCTTCATCTTCAATGAGATTCATGATGCCATGGTCTCCCGGACCACTATGCCCTATGCTCCATATATTCAGCTCCTCATCAACAACACTGCTAATCTTACTGAAGACTTGGGTAGATTCCCTACAGAGAGTCACACTGTCAAGAAAGCCTACAAGAAGAAGCCTGTTCCCCGTGCTGCACCTGCTTCTGGTTCCTTTATGGATGATGCCCGCTCTAGTGGCTTTGCACCCGGTCGCCATATGGCTACTCCTGTGATTCAGAAGAATGTGAAGAAGCTTAGTTGGTTTCAGCACAATGTTCTGTGCATGAAAATTGAGATTCACAAGGAAAACTTTGAGGCCAACCGTCAGCGCTCCGATATTCAGCATACTCAGGCGGTCATTCTTCACAAGCTCAGTGGTGAGCAAGGACCTCCACCTCAGCCTCCAGTTCACCCCGCCTACAGTGGGTGGCACTCTTCCCAGGTTCCATGGGCTGATCTTGAGCAGTGCATTCAGAGGGCCAACATTGCTCGCGACTCCCCTCCTGCTGCCGACAGTGATGAGGAGTATGACACCGAGGAGGACTCCGAGTGATCTACATGGGGCGCGTAGCATCGCGCTTTTCCCCCTTTTTTGGCGTCTTGATGCCAAAGGGGGAGAAGTGTTCTATTAGGTTTCTACGGGATTTGCTAGGGTAGGGCACAAGCACATGCGTTTACCATTCTTTTATAGCTTGTGTCCTCTTTATGTCATTTATTTGAACTATTTAGCTTGGTTTGTTCGTTCAAAACTATGTGTTATTTGTGGATGTGAGACTTTATTAAGGTCTTCGGAATTCTATATGTTGAGACCAAGGTTTATAATATGGTGTGGTACTTATACATCCAGTATTATATATCTCCATATGGGTATGATCTCTATCACCTTGTCTCATAGATATATAGATGCCTTTGTCTCTTATTTGAGCTCATGTTGGATATCACTTGTGTTGAGGCACCTCGCTCCTATATGTTATGCATTTGTATTCAAATGCAAATTACTTGTATGCACACATGTAGGGGGAGTGCCTCTATGTTTTACCAACATGATTGTTCTCTATAGTGTTTTTCGTGCAAATCCGTATATTGTCATCAAACACCAAAAAGGGGGAGATTGAAAGAACATCTCTCACAATATGTTTTGTGTGTTTGATGTCAATGTATGTGATACACTAATGTTTGATGAAGTGGTGCAAAGATTGTATAGATACATGTATATGAGTGTCTTTTGTGGAAAAACAAGTTAAAAGGAAGCAGAAAAAGTTTCACCAGGCCGGATAATCCGGGCCGGATATTTGCAAAATATCCGGCCCTCCAAATTCGGCTAAGGACTCGAGGCGATGTGGCTCAGTACTCCCCTGGCATGGGGCCGGATTTTTTGCCGGAATTTCCCCAGGGCCGGACTTTTTGGGGGGGCCGGATTATCCGGCCCTCGAAAGTCACCAACGGCTGGATTTTGAGAGGGGTTATTTATATCCCCCTTCTTCTTCCTCCCAGTTTGCTCAATCATTGCACAAAATTCTGCCAAGCCTCACCTCCATTAGAGCCACCTCAAGAACACAAGATTTGCAGGATCTCCTCCTCCACCCAACCAAAGCTCTTGATCTTTGGAGATTCGAAGGAGAAGACCCCGATCTACATCCTCACCGAAGCGATTCTCATTTCCCCCTCATATGCTTGAGGGCCCTCTTGCTAGTGTTCCTATTTGGAATCTCTAGTTGTTTGTTGTTGATGTATTGTTGTTGATTGTTGTGTTGTTACAGATTTGGGAGCCTCCAATTTGGTTGTGGATGTGTGCCCCAAGAACCTTGTAAAGGCCCGGTTTCCACCTCGAGGAAATCCCTTAGAGGTCGTTTGGAAGCCAGGCTTTCATTTCGTTTGTAGCATTTTAAATTTAAAATGAATACATGTATTCATTTCATTTACATTGTAATTTCAGAAATATACACTTGTTTGGTTGCCACAGAAATTGCAAATGACAGCAGAATTCAATATTGAATGTGTAGAGGCTTCCATAGAGAATTGCAAATGACAGGTTTCAGCTTGGAATCATGTTTACCCATGGAGTCATTTGCTAGAATTCCTAAATGAAATGACAACACAATTCTGTGGCAACCAAACAGCCCACCAATGGAATTCCAAAATGAATTCCAGGATTCCAGGCCCAAATGATAGATACCAAACGACCTCTTAGTGGAAGTGGGCTAGGCCTTCGTGGCGTTGCTCACAGGAGATCTGAGTGAAGCCTTTGTGGCTGTTGGTTGGCTTTCGTAGCAACCACACTCCTCCAAACGTAGACGTACCTTCTTGCAAAGGAAGGGAACTACGGGAATCATCTCCGTGTCTCCGCGTGCTCCACTCTCGGTTACCTCTATCCTATCCTATCTCCTATATATTGCGTAGCTATATCTTGCTTAGTTGTTAACCTTGTCATATAGGTAAATTCACATAGTTGCATACCTAGAGAATTTACCTTTGTGTCAAGCCTAAATTGAAAAAGAACTAAAAATTGGTTAGCACCTATTCACCCCCCCTCTAGGTGCGGCATACGATCCTTTCAGAGGCGCTAGAGGAGGAGTGGGTGGCTTACACGTTCGCCACCCTGCGGCCCGGGCACCCAGACTGGTAGCAGTATCGTGGTGCCGACATGTGGTATATCGAGCTAACTACCAATTGTGTTAGCGTGCCCGCACGAGCCTGCGTAGGAGGAGGTCGAGGACTCTGTCGGCGAGGACCTTGACTACGAGCCTATGGAGAAGAACCTATCGTTGACGAAGGAGGACGTCTTCGTGTGTGCCGTCGAGCTCTCCAAGCAGGAGGAGCTCGCGAAGCGGATTGGCCTCCATGAGGCCATCCAACTGTCACAGCAGGCCGCCGCTACACCATTAGCACCGCTTGCACCAGAGCAGGTGCCACCCCCTCCTCCGGTAGTCAATGCGTGGCTGCCACCGCATGTCTTCATTGACCTCGACGACGATGAGTAGAAGCTGCCGTCAGCACCACCTCCGTGTGGCCTTATCCGTCTATTTTTTTTTTTGTTTTTTTTCCTTTTTTTGATCTTTGTTACTTACTCGACAGGATTACAATCACTCGCTAGAGTGTCACTGAGAAAACCTGGGTTATAATTAATCCACATGCATCTCCTCCTATCAACACCCTTGTTTAGCACAAAGATAAGTAGCTTGATTGTCCAATAAAAGAAATGCTACAACTATTAAAAGCTCTCTTGATCTCTCTAATATATTGGCAGATTGCCATAATCTCAGATCTGCCATCAGCTTCATCACACAGGCGTACAACCTCCTTCGCATCACTTTCAATTATAACATTTGTCTATCCCCGTTCAGCTGCTAGCCTCGCACCATATTCAATGTACAACGTGAACTTTTGGACCCAACTCTATGCAAATTATGGCTATTGTTCTTTTCTGCCTATTTTTGTTTTGTTTTGCAGTTTGAGGCAATTGTGGTTGCTGCCGCCTGTAAATGGATACGAACCTCTATCGGGTCCGCAGGTCACCGCAAACGAACTGAAACGGACCATTTTGATGTTTGAAATGCGGGTGGTTGTTGGAGATGCTCTAAACATGCATTACGGGGAGGGCACGACGATCGTTTGACTCGGAGATGTGGGGACATCCGCTTCAGTGCAGCGCCATGGATTGCACCCTCTGTAGCTATAGCTAGCTCCACTCCCCATTGGCGGAACGGCAGCTAGCAACTGCCATTTGCAGCATTGTACCCTCGGTACGAGTGGTGCTCCATCCAATCTAGATTCTGGGAACATAGCCGTGTTGCAATCTATCTATCGAGTGCTAGCTGCGGTAGGCTAGCCATCATCAAATATTACAGTACTACCACTGCAGCGCATCGAGCACTCTAGCAGCCATAGCCGGTGCCACTGCCACAGCAAGGCCAGCTGCAGGATACGGGCGCGCGCAGGAAAAAGAATTTCATGGGCCGAACTGATGCGCGACATTGACCGCCCCGCGCGCCCCTGCTGCCCTGCCGATCGAGCCCCAGTCGTCATGCTCATGCTCATGCTCTTGCAATATCCAACTCTCTGTCCCTCGCTTTGCCCATGTACTTCATTGCCGCCCCCTTCCATCATGTCTTTCTAGAAACCAGGCAGGCAGGCAGGTAATTATTTGATCGATCTGGTCATGGCCAGGCAACAGCTTCTTCCTGCCACACAGCTTTTCTTTCTTCCCACCCGAGATGATCGATGTGTGCCAGTGTGGGTGGGCACATTTTAAAGCGCAACACAGCACAAGATCGAAGTAAACACAGCTAGGGAAGCTTCATCGCATCGTGATCATGGCTCTGAAGCAAATAAATCTATGCAATCGATGTGCATCGGGCTGGGTGGTCTTCCAGTGGATGGAGACATGGAGCAAATAGGCCTGACACCAACATCATCACGGTCGACCTTCACACAGAGCACAACTAGTTTCGCAACGGCAGCAAGCATCATCTGCCGGCTACGCCTTTCTTTTTGTTGAGGAAAATGCAGACGACTACATCAGCTGAGGTTGGGGCATCCCTAGCCAACCCCAGTATTATTTAGCTTATTAAAGGGGAGAGCAGATTTGGTGCACCTGAGCACGAGTGCTCCTGGTTATTAAAATATTTAAAAATTAAATTTATGTTTCAAAAAAATTATAAATTATTACATGAATACAGGAATTAGTACATGTCCTAAATATTCTTGCGAAATTCCAGTAGAAAATTCTTTGTATCTTGAGATTGGGAAAAGGAATTAATTTGTGGTCGTATGTATAGGTTTAAAAACTTGCATTTTTTTCATAAATTTGTCTTCTCCGTATAGCTTAAAATATAATATATTTCCCCTGAAATTTGTACCGTACCTTAGAAATGGTATATGTATGTACGTATTTAGTTACATATTATTTAAATCCAATAAATATGTTTTTTTTCAAAAAACCAGGCTAGTGCTCATGTGGCAAAAACACTTTCCGCTCAAAGGCCCCATATTTTTTAACTTATTAAATTTAGTCTACTAAATAAAGCTGGTTTTGGCTGATAATTAACTCCTTTAAAAGAATTAGTTTATAAACATAATTGTGGAAAGCTAAACACGTGGAAGGGTTAAAATGGAGTAAAAGAGCATGATTGCAATGGTGAGGAAGAGACTTGTGTACATTCGAGATCGCCGGTGAAAATACTTCTCCGAATAGGTTGTACTCAGTGGCAGAGCTAGACCAATGACGATCAGGGTGCACGGTGGTACCCCAGCTGCCCAAAAAATTGTTTTAGGGGTGTCACACATGGTAAAAAAATAGCTAGTTTACAAAGAAATTTTTGTTTACCCGGTATCCAGTGCACCCCTAAGCATACACTTAGATCCGCCAGTGGTTGTACTGGGGTTGAAGTAATATCTCATAAGCTTGTCATGGCCCTCCGCTCTATCTCGATTGATGCTCAAATGTCCGAACTGTGATCCTTGTATCGGCCGCCAAAAATCCTTGTTTAGGATCAAAGTCATGGCTCATCGTCTTTTTCCTCCTTCGATGGTGAAGAGTTGTCTAAGATCGTCTCCCTCGACCTCTTAATCTACACTTTATAATTCACTAGGTTGAATTCGATTCCAAAAAGTAAAACGAACCAAAAAAAAACCGACAAAGAAACTCATACTACGTATTGTCAAAATTGTCGAACACTTGCAGGACAAATAAAAGGAGAAGGTCCTCCAACGGCATTGAGCTCATGCCAAAATTTCGAAAAGGTCCGCACAGTTGCGAGATGGCTGGCAGTTGACGGAGTGGCTTGGAAGACGAAGATTCTCCATGAACCTTACGTTGGTCATTTGTCACACACGGAGCTTTCTAGCTGTGGTCGAATTTTCGCTTGCCTGGCTCGATACAACCGCCGCGGTCTCCATCCCCGTTTTGGAACAAACTGAGATCAGCGGTTGTATTTTTCGACGCTGCGGCGGTGGAGATATGGCCTGATTTCGGTGAGTGAATCGGAGTAGGACAAGAGGGTGGCGAAGGCTGCAGAGTGTCACCGAAGACTAATGGTGGTCAATGGAGGCAACGCAAACGGCGATGCCATGCGTGCGGCCGTGCGGGAAAGAGTGGTGGTATGGGGTAAAAGATTGAATTTATCTTTTGAAGGAGCCACAACCAAGTGTCCTTGAGGCTTGGCCACGGCTCCTTCAGAACCTCCAATTAGCCTTTGATGGACCGGCTAGGTCCAGTTTAACTTTTTTTTCTTGTGAAGCTTCTTACTCTGTTTGTTTTTTTCTCTCTCTCTCTTAAAATAGAGACGTGGAGAAAGACAAAAAAAATTAAATCATACGCGCGTGAGCATCCACGCTACTTTTTTTTTTCTTGTGAATCTTGCTCTGCTTAATTTGTTCTCTTGAAATACGTACGGGGAGAAAAACACAAAAAGAGATACGTAAATCATGGCCAGCCCAATCAAGTAAGATTGCCTTTTCATTTTCTTGCCCATGATCGAGTACTAGTATAGTAGCCAGTAGGTGCGAAGCTCCGATTGGGCGGGAAGGCATCGATGAAGAAAAAAGGGAGTGATGGCAGCTAGGATGATCACAAGAATGGGGAATCCGAATGATGGCCTTGCTTTTAATCGGTGATCATGGTTTTGTACTCCTCGAGAATCTTAATTGCCTGCCTTGCTTGCTTCCATGTGCAGCACCAGCTAGCTGCAAGCAAGACGAGCCCATATGCATCTATTCATGGACGGCTATTATGATCGATCGATGGATCGATGGAGGGGAGGTCGTCTACTACCGCATTGCCTGTCACAGGAAATCAATACACGTCCAGTGTCTTCTAGGATTGGAATTGATGCGGTGAAGCGAGCTCTGTAGTATGCTCGCAAATTTCCAAGGGCGACGTCGATGTCTCCACATGGATGTGCTTTGTTTCTTGTAATCGGGCAAGCGTGTGTTTGGACACACATCCTAGCTTAGAGAGTCCAAGATGTGTAGCATCATCCATCATTACCCCCTTTACCTGATTCTGTTCCAACAATCACATTCAGCAAAAGGCAAGCGGGGCGAAGATGCATGGGCATGGGCCACAAAAGAGAAAGGAAGAACCCAAGACGAAAGAGAAAAATAAATAAATAATCGAGGTGTGTGTGGCACAGTTGTAATGCATTGAATCGAGGGAAGAGGGGATCATGATCACCGTAGGAGGGTGGAATTGAAGGAAGGCTGTAAGAAGAAAAAAAGAAAAGAAGAAAGAAGAAGAAGAGGAGGAATATATGAACAGGGATATGGAGCGTGAATGCGTGATGATGAGCGAGGACCCGGAGACGAGCCATCATTACGAATCTTGGGCCGGCCGATCGAGGCCCATCATCATCATCATTTGAAGCCCCGTCTGATCGTCGTATCCAGCCACCACCCGTACATACCTCTCCATCTCTCCCTCTTCTTTCAAGCTTTCACCGTTTTGGATTGGCCGCCTAAACCACTGCTACAGCTGTACAAAATTACTCTGCTTCTGTAATAAAAATAGCAAATGAGTATGCAAGGGAATGCAGTGCGCTGTTGACCGTTTAGAAGCCATGCACGTTGGTTGCCGGATCACTTGCTGGCAATTGATCAAGAGCTGACTTCGTTCAACATGCATACTCATTGAAGTGTGCCAAATAGGGATGGTGATGTAAAAAACTAACGTTTACATTAGTTGAGGCTCCCCGTCATTTCAAACTCCGACCACCATGGATCCACTCGGCTCTGTTCACCCCCTTCGCCGTCCAGCCCACGGTCGCGCTCAAGGTCAGCTTTTGGTCCTCGTGGACCCCTTTCCCCTCCCTATCGCCTCTAGTCGCCGTCCCGACGCCACCGCAAAAGCTCTTCACCGGCTGGCAACAAACAGGTCGCGGCACCGCTACTATTTGGTCCGCCCACGAACGCCCACATCTTTTTTTTTGCGGTGAAAGACACAGATATTACATCGAGCAAGTTACAAAGAGGCCCTCAGAAGAAACAAAAAAATTACAGCCCAGCCCCTGAGCTACTCGACCACGCCGGAGACGACGCAACGCTGTCGGTGGCGCGCCGCTGCTCAAACTCCTCACGATGCCTTGGATCAGGAGCATCCCCGAGCCAGCGGGAAGTCGCTGAACACCGATCCCGTAGGATCTACGCCAGAAGCCGCCGCCGTCGTCATGTCGATGAGAATCCGCATCTCTCGGAAGATCTTGAAACACCGGACCCGCCGTCCCACGGAATCCAGCGACGGGGAAGTCAAACCTGGCAGATCTCCAGACCCGCAGGTTCGACGAAGGCGGTAGCTCGACGCCAGAGCTCCTCGGAGCGCCGCCGACGAGGGGAAGCACCACCACCTGCAAAAACCACTCCGGCCGCGCCCCTTCTGCCCCGCCGCCGCCGGCTGGAGCCCTACTAAAACCTACACTATGTACACGCCTAGATCCGTCGATTCCCCGTCCTCCCGCCGCCGGAGCGGCCGACGGAGGGCGAGGAATCGAGCGGATCGACGGCGGCGAGGTGGTTAGAGCGGGGAGGTTCACAAAATCGCCTTTCTCACTGTGGACGGGGAAAGGTGAGGACCAAGGTGGTTCCGTTAGTTACCACGAACGCCCACATCGAACCCGAACCACCCAGCGTCCTCCCTCGCAGTCCTTCTCCGAGAGCCTGCTCAATCGGAGAGCGGGCACGTGTTGGAGTCATTTTAGAGCCGCGTCCGAAAATGCAACATCTTGAAAAGCAAAAAAACTTCTTTGCTGCCCTATAAAATATTCCAGTTTTCGGTGCCTAATTTTTTTAGGAGAACTAGTTTTGGATGCCCAATTATACATACATCATTAAATGGCTCTTAGACAATGTGCTTGCTTGAAAAACATAATCTCGGGTGACAATTTTTCTTCTCCTTTTTGCGGCCAACCATCACGTGAGGGTGAGGACTGAGGAGGCCGGCCAGCCCCTCGGCACCCCAACCTCATGATTAGGCACCATTTAAGCCTCTGCCGCATCATCGATTGGATCGTCGTCTCCCTACGACCATGCCTCTGCTGCCTCTCCCGTTCAAGAACCTCATGAGAGCTACCCATTCGTACCGTGCGAACACTAGCACGTGGACCATGGCCGACGGCCCCACCTGTCAGCGACATGACTCAGGCCTTCTCTGAGCCTGGAAGAAGAGGAGGGAAAGGGAAGGACGATGAACTGGTTTGAACCGAGGAGAGGGGCTTCGTGCGCCTATAAATAAACCCCTACCCGCCCACCACAACGAGCACACACCACATCACACACATACGAAGGAGATTCGTGTTTCTATCTCTCTCACTCTCCGGCTCCGCTGCTCGAGTTCCTCCGCTCTCATCTCCAGCTCCACAGGAAGCAGCAGCAAGCAACTCCAGCAAGGTAGGTGATGATCCTCTCAGTCAGCCTCATCTCATCACTTTCTTTTCTGGCCGGTGTGCTCTTCCATTCATGCACAATCATGCTTGCTCATGTGTGCAATTGGGGGGCCTCTCACTTTTCCTGGTCTAACTCTGCTTTTTGTTCGTTACAAAGTGCCTAGCTTCATGCAATATGCTGCCTCCCCTGCAATGCCTTGGATTTGTTTATGTCTTCATTCAGTACGTCTTGACATCTTTGCGAGTTGCTAGCACTAGTATATATTCTATTAGCAGCTGCAATAGCATTGTTAACATGGGTCATGATTTACATAGAACGAGTAACCATCCCAATTCTTTATTGTATGGAAGATTCACTTCAGGGGTGCCAAGCTACAGTGTACTGCTACTCTGCTAGTACTCTGTTTTTCTTCAGGCTGCATAACCTAGCTCTTTGTTGAGGATGTTGCCACAGTAGCGACATCCCCTGATTATCCTCTGTATTATACTGGAACTCCACCGCGACACACACTTCACTGTGTTTCAGCTTCCACAACTTGTTTTTCTGCAGTCATAGAAGCAGCTGCACACATATAACACGAGTTCGCTCAACTGTATAACTGAAAGTGTGTCTGAAACGGGGCCCCCACATATGAAGCTGCTAACTCCGTTACCCTGTTTCTTGTTGGTGGCAGGCAAGGATGGACAGGCTCAACGTCAAGCTCTACATGCAGAACTGCTACATCCTCCAGGAGAACGAGCGCCTGCGCAAGAAGGCGCAGCTGCTCAACCAGGAGAACCAGACGCTGCTCACCGAGCTCAAGCAGCGGCTTGCCAGGACTGCCGCGGCGACCAAGGCCGCTGGCAATGCTGCTGCTGCTGCTGGTGGACGTGCGCCCCTCCCTGACCTCAACGCGGCTCCACCGGCACACGCCGTCCACGACAAGGTGGCTCCAAAGTCCCACAAGGCGGCCGCAAACTAGGTGGCGCAGCTTCGTACCGGAGAACGTATCGAGTGCTCCCGCCCGTTAGGTGGCACGTACTGGATATGTTCTCCTTGGTGCTGTGTCATCAAGTAGAGTTTGTAACGATTAAGGCCTCTCTAGCTCTGAATGTTAGGAATGTTTGCTTCGTTTTAGCTATGGAACTGCACACCTCCCGTTATGTAGCAGGCTCCTTCTCCTTCTGGACGGATAGATAGATCAGCTAGGAGTATATAAACATGCATTGTTGGGGGTCAATGTGTTGTGTGCTACTACTACATGGCAGTGGTGTTGGAGCAGCTCTTGCTTTGCAGTCCTGTTAAATGTCATGTGCTGCTGGCTTGAAATCAATGCATCACTCAAATACACAATGCTACCTTGAATTCTGGATTCTCTTAGCACAATTACACTAAGTTGACTAGTTTTTTTTAAACGTGGGCAAAAGCTTTGTCCCAATATATTAATTAAGGAGAGAGTTTACAAGAAAGTAAAGGTTTGTGGAATATTGAGTTTACTCTCCCGGCATCAAGATACCCAACCTTTTTGCGCCTGCTAAGACCGAAAGCCTAGCTTATTTTCTAATCTTATCGAAGATGATTCGCGAGGGCGCATGCTTATTGTTGAAGACCATATCGTTTTGCTCGTTCCAGATCTCCCAACATATGCGCATAGTAAGGGAAGCCATTGCTGTTTTGACCCGTGGACATCATGTTCGACCACTCAGGGAAAGCGATGTCCGCCCAAAGGCGAGTGTGAGGCTCCGTGCATTGTTTGTGTAAAGGATATAGGCGACAACTAGGCCACCCCGGCTTAGGCAAACGGTCGGCCGTCCAAAATCCTATTTTGGTTTGCAAGCCAAGCAAAAAAATTCACCTAAGGCTCCGTCCAAACCTTTCAAACCGACTTGTTTAGGCTAGATAGAGTAGATCCCAAGAATTGCACTTCGTAAACGGACTTTGCCATGTATTGGCCATTTGAAGTGAGCCTCCAAACAATGCCATCCTCCACATTTTTATTGAGTTGGAAATTTTCGATGAGTCCCCATAGCTTCACAAATTGGGATAAGTGCTTCATAGTGAAGTCTCGCTCCAAATCCACTTTATCCACCCACGCATTACCATGAAAATCTTCAGCCACTTTCCAATTCTTCCTCTTGGAGGATGAGAAAATTAGAGGCGCAATTACCTCAATTGGTTTTTTACCACCAAGCCAAGGTGCATACCAAAACGATGTCTTCTTGCCATTGCCCACCATAATGGTGGTGGCGGTATAAAAAATATACATATTCGTAGGCAAGAAATTCATAGGGTGATATCACATCAGTTATATTTTGATACAGACTTTTGGAACTATAAAAATGTTAGCAAGCTGATCCTATCTCAATACAGGTGCACAAGAAGAGAACTATCGGTTTTGGTGGATAAATAAGTCCTGGGTGTTATGACTGGCATTAGTTACGTGAGGAGGGGCCCAACCGTGGGCCTAACTAGGGGCTTAGCCCATTAATCTTTATCAGTTTTAGCTTTTTATATACTAGTTGTAAACGAGGCAAATATCAAGCAATAGTAATATTTATTATTGCCGACTCTCTGAGGAGTCGGTCTCCTAACCTAGTCTCCGCCCCTCCTCTTCTATCCACGCACGACGGCGCCCTACCGTCGGTGTCCGCCGCCTCATCCGCACGCCGCCCCCTCCTTCCCCTACAAGCTACGCCCTAGGGCCGGTAGAGCGGTTGATTCTACCAATTTAGTATCAGCTAGCTCGGCTGCGATCATGTCTTCTCCGCGGCTCACCACCACGTCGTCCGCGCCTCCGCCCGCCCCCTCGGTCGGCGCCACCACGGCGGGCTCACCGGTGGTCGCCACGATGGCGGGCTCCGCCGCGCCGACGCCCATCATCTACATGCCCGAGCAGATGAGCGGGGTCATCAACGACCTCGTCACCGCGGTCCAAGGCATCCGCCTATTCTTGATCGGCTCCCAGGGGCCCCCGACGCCGCCACAGCCGGCCGTCTTCTTCGTGCCGGCGCCTGCGCCATGGGTTCCGCCCTTCACGGACATTCCGCTGCAGCCTCCACCGGCTTCGGCCCAGCCCTAGATGCAATGTCCACCATCCGCCCCCGCCAGCCCGAGTGCCGTAGTCACTGGGGGCGTTCCCATCCACCAGATTCGTTTCCCCCCGTCGCCGTCTCCGCTTCCGGCGTGGCTCGCAGCGTCGTCGACCCAGCCGGTCTACACCACCGCCGGTGAACTAGCGATTCCCTCCCTCCCAGGCGCCGCTCCCGGGGGGTATGCACGCCCCCATGAGGCGCGCCCCGACATGCACGGCCCCGACGGGGTTACACAGCCACTGCCCCGCTACACCAAGGTCGACTTCGCCACCTACGATGGGTCGGAGGACCCCCTGAACTGGCTTAGCCAGTGCGAGCAGTTCTTCCGTGGGTAGCGCACCCTGGCGTCGGATCGCACCTGGCTTGCCTCCTATCACCTCCGGGGCACCGTCCAGACGCGGTACTACTCCCTCGAGCAAGACGAGGGCGGCATGCCTCCTTGGGACCGCTTTCGGGAGCTATGCCTCCTTCGCTTCGGGCCGCCGATCCGCGGGAGCCGCCTCGCGGAATTGGGGCGCCTTCCCTTCACGTCCACGGTGCAGGATTTTATCGATCGCTTTCAGGCACTCGCCTGCCATGCCCCGGGTGTCACGGGGCAACAGCGCGCGGAGCTCCTCGTCGGCGGACTCCCGGATCACATACGAGTGGTCGTGGAACTCCAGGCCTCCCACGACCTACAGACGGAGATGCACTACGCTCGGGCGTACGAGCGCCGGGCCCAGGCGCTGCAGCTGACTCCCCCGAGTCACGGGGCCCGGCCACCCGCCCGCCCCTCGCCGGACGCAGCGCCGACTACGCGGCTAGCACCGACCGCTCCAGCAGCGACGCATCCTACTTTCTGGCGCCTCACCCCGGTGGAGCAGTTGGAGCGCCGTCGCCTCGACCTGTGCTTCAACTGCGACGAGCCCTACGCGCCAGGTCACGTCTGCCCGCGCCTCTTCTACTTGGAGACGGTGGACGACGGCGACACGGACACGGGCATCGACCTAGCGACGGAGACCGCCCTCGACGCCGCGCCGGCCACGGCATGCGTGGTCTCGCTCCATGCGCTGGCGGGCATCCGCAACGAGCAGACGATGCTCCTACCTGTGACGATACACGGCGAGCAGCTGGTGGCCCTCCTCGACACCGGCTCCACACATAACTTCCTGTCGGAGGCCACCATGCGCCGCTTGGGCCTCCAGCCTACGGGCGGCGATCACCTCTGCGTCATCGTGGCCAATGGCGACCGCCTCCGCTGCCACGGCGTGGTGCAACACGTGCCGCTCTCCATCGGTGACAAGCACTTCACCATCGCGTGCGCCGGCATCGACTTGGGCTGCTTCGACTTCATCCTCGGCGTGGACTTCTTGCGGCCCCTCGGGCCCATACTGTGGGGCTTCGCCGCCTTGACAATGACCTTCTGGCGCCAGGGCCGCCGCGTCCGTTGGACGAGCATTGGGGGCACCGCTCCGGCACCGCAGCTCCAACTCACCACGGCCAACCTCGACTCCGAGCACCCCCTGTTGGCCCACCTCCTGCAGCAGCACGACGACCTCTTCGACGAGCCACATGGCCTCCCACCTGCCCGGGTGTACGATCACTGTATCCACCTCGCTCCGGACGCGGCACCGGTGGCCGTGCGGCCCTACCGCTACCCCCAGCTGCAGAAGGACGAGCTGGAGCGACAGTGCGCCCTCATGCTTGCTGCGGGCATCATCCGGATCTCCACGTCGCCGTTCTCGGCGCCGGTGCTGCTCGTCTGCAAGACGGATGGCACATGGCGCTTCTGCATCGTCTACCGCGCCCTCAACGCGCTCACGCTGAAGGACAAGTTCCCGATCCCGGTGGTCGATGAGCTCTTCGACGAGCTCCATGGGGCGCGCTTCTTCACCAAGCTCATCTTACGGTTGGGGCTACCACCAGGTGCGCATGCACCCGGACGACATCGCCAAGACGGCATTCCGGACCCATCATGGCCACTTCGAGTTCGTGGTGATGCCCTTCGGTCTCACCAACGCGCCAACAACATTCCAGGCCCTGATGAACGATGTACTCCGCCCCTATCTACGCCGGTTTGTGCTCATTTTCTTTGATGGTATTTTGATATACATCGCCTCATGGGCGGAGCACCTACAGCACGTCGCCATCGTCTTCAACGAGCTTCGAGCACATCGTCTTCACCTTAAGCGCTCGAAGTGCTCGTTCGAGACGACATCGGTCGCCTACCTCGGCCACGTCATCTCCGCCGAGGGGGTGGCCATGGACGCCGACAAGGTGGCGGCCATCGCCGTGTGTCCGCCTCCTCGTTCGTCGTGCGCTCTCCGCGTCTTCCTGGGTCTCGCCATGTATTACCGGAAATTCATCCGGGACTTCGGCATCATCGTGACACCTCTCACGCGGCTTTTGCGCTGCGACGACTTCGCCTGGGATGATGAGGCCACCGCCGCGTTCGAGGCCCTGAAGGGGGCCCTAATACGTCTCCGACGTATCGATAATTTCTTATGTTCCATGCCACATTATTGATGATATCTACATGTTTTATGCATACTTTATGTCATATTTATACATTTTCCGGCACTAACCTATTAACGAGATGCCGAAGAGCCAGTTGCTGTTTTCTGCTGTTTTTGGTTTCAGAAATCCTAGTAAGGAAATATTCTCGGAATTGGACGAAATCAACGCCCAGGGGCCTATTTTTCCACGAAGCTTCCAGAAGACCGAAGATGATACAAAGTGGGGCCACGAACGCGCCGGCCTGTCGTGTGGGGCCCTCGTGTGGCCCCCTGACCTATCTCCTCCGCCTACTTAAAGCCTTCGTCATGAAACCCCCAGTACCGAGAGCCACGATACGGAAAACCTTCCAGAGACGTCGCCGCCACCAATCCCATCTCGGGGGATTCAGGAGATCGCCTCCGGCACCCTGCCGGAGAGGGGAATCATCTCCCGGAGGACTCTTCACCGCCATGGTCGCCTCCGGAGTGATGAGTGAGTAGTTCACCCCTGGACTATGGGTCCATAGCAGTAGCTAGATGGTCGTCTTCTCCTAATTGTGCTGCATTGTCGGGTCTTGTGAGCTGCCTAACATGATCAAGATCATCTATCTGTAATGCTAAATGTTGTGTTTGTTGGGATCCGATGGATAGAGAATACTATGCTCTGTTGATTATCAATCTATTATCTATGTGTTGTTTATGATCTTGCATGCTCTCCGTTATTAGTAGAGGCTCTGGCCAAGTTTTTGCTAGTAACTCCAAGAGGGAGTATTTATGCTCGATAGTGGGTTCATGCCTCCATTAAATGCAGGACGTGTGACAGAAAGTTCTAAGGTTGTGGATGTGCTGTTGCCACTAGGGATAAAACATCGATGCTATGTCTAAGGATGTAGTTGTTGATTACATTACGCATCATACTTAATGCAATTGTCTGTTGCTTGCAACTTAATACTGGAAGGGGTTCGGATGATAACCTGAAGGTGGACTTTTTAGGCATAGATGCATGCTGGATAGCGGTCTATGTACTTTGTCGTAATGCCCAATTAAATCTCACAATACTCATCATATCATGTATGTGCATGGTCATGCCCTCTTTATTTGTCAATTGCCCAACTGTAATTTGTTCACCCAACATGCTTATTCTTATCGGAGAGACGCCTCTAGTGAACTGTGGACCCCGGTCCATTCTTTTAATCGAATACAATCTACTGCAATACTTGTTCTACTGTTTTCTGCAAACAATCATCATCCACACTATACATCTAATCCTTTGTTACAGCAAGCCGGTGAGATTGACAACCTCACTGTTACGTTGGGACAAAGTACTTTGGTTGTGTTGTGCAGGTTCCACGTTGGCGCCGGAATCCCTGGTGTTGCGCCGCACTACACTCCGCCGCCATCAACCTTCAACGTGCTTCTTGGCTCCTACTGGTTCGATAAACCTTGGTTTCTTACTGAGGGAAAACTTGCCGCTGTACGCATCACACCTTCCTCTTGGGGTTCCCAACGGTCGCGTGCTGTACGCGTATCAAGACTGTTTTCTGGCGCCGTTGCCGGGGAGATCAAGACACGCTGCAAGGGGAGTCTCCACCTCCAATCTCTTTACTTTGTTTTTGTCTTGCTTTACTTTTATTTACTATTTTGTTTGCTGCACTAAATCAAAATACAAAAAAAAAAATTAGTTGCTAGTTTTACTTTATTTACTGTCTTGTTTGCATTCTCCATACTAAAAACACAAAAAAAATTAGTTACCTGCATTTACTTTACTTACTTCATCATGTTTCCTCTTAATTTTACTGTAAAAGATATACATGTGGGACAAGGGTCTATAATTGGTAGAGATAATATAGAAGAATTGTTCACCCATGTTAGTATGCAAGAAGATCTTAATGATATACCCCTGGCAAAAGCTGTCCCTACTTATGAAGATGCCTCTGTTTGTTTGGTACGCATGATAAAAGCTAGATTTATTAGTCTCAACCCCATGATACAACACATGTTTCTTACACTTTCTGATATGGAGAGGGGAGAGAAGAGAGATTTTGTTTTTAAAGTCCTAGTGCGAGAATTTGAGGATATAGCCAAAGAAGCTAGAAAAGTTTTTATTAAGCATAAGAGGCTTGGTATGTTCACCAATTTTAAAAAAACACTTGAAAAGATGGATATGGATAGAATTAAGTACACTAATAATGTTAATGATGGTGGGGAGATTAAAGCACCAATACCTTGTAAGCTCCTAGCAATGCATGAAGCTCTAGATGATAACTATGCTTGGCTTGTTCCTGAAAATTTGTTAGATGAGAGTAGCAAGCCCAAGACTAATGAAAAGGGAGCCTCTGAAACTTATGTATCCAAAATACAATGCATGGTTGAGAAAACTCCAAACCCCGCTGTAGATGCATCGTCTCTTGATAATACTTGATACACACTTTCTGCGCCTAGCTGAAAGGCGTTAATGAAAAGCGCTTATGGGAGACAACCCATGATTTTACTACTGCATTTTTATTTTATATTTGAGTCTTGGAAGTTGTTACTACTAGCAACCTCTCCTTATCTTAGTTTTGTTGCATTGTTGTGCCAAGTAAGTCGTTGATAGTAAGGTTCATACTAGATTTGGATTACTGCGCAGAAACAGATTTCTTGATGTCACGAATCTGGGCCTAATTCTCTGTAGGTAACTCAGAAAATTATGCCAATTTACGTGAGTGATCCTCAGATATCTACGCAACTTTCATTCAATTTGAGAATTTTCATTTGAGCAAGTCTGGTGCCTCTTAGAAATTCGTCTTTACGAACTGTTCTGTTTTGACAGATTCTGCCTTTTATTTCGCATTGCCTGTTTTGCTATGCTTGATGGATTTTTCGATTCCATTAACTTTCAGTAGCTTTGTGCAATGTCCAGAAGTGTTAACAATGATTATGTCACCTCTGAACATGTGAATTTTGATTGTGCACTAACCCTCTAATGAGTTGTTTTGAGTTTGGTGTGGAGGAAGTTTTCAAGGATCAAGAGAGGGAGATGATACAATATGATCAAGGAGAGTGAAAGCTCTAAGCTTGGGGATGCCCCGGTGGTTCACCCCTGCATATTTAAAGAAGACTCAAGCGTCTAAGCTTGGGGATGCCCAAGGCATCCCCTTCTTCATCGACAATATTATCAGGTTCCTCTAGTGAAACTATATTTTTATTCCATCACATCTTATGTACTTTGCTTGGAGCGTCTGTTTGTTTTTGTTTTTGTTTTGTTTGAATAAAATGGATCCTAGCATTCATTGTGTGGGAGAGAGACGCGCTCCGCTGTTGCATATGGACAAATATGTCCTTAGGCTTTACACATAGTATTCATGGCGAAGGTTGAATCTTCTTCGTTAAATTGTTATATGGTTGGAAACGGGAAATGCTACATGTAGTAATTGGTAAAATGTCTTGGATAATGTGATACTTGGCAATTGTTGTGCTCATGTTTAAGCTCTTGCATCATATACTTTGCACCTATTAATGAAGAAATACATAGAGCTTGCTAAAATTTGGTTTGCATAATTGGTCTCTCTAAGGTCTAGATAATTTCTACTAAAGAGTTTGAACAACAAGGAAGATGGTGTAGAGTCTTATAATGCTTACAATATGTCTTTTATGTGAGTTTTGCTGCACCGCTTCATACTTGTGTTTGTTTCAAATAGCCTTGCTAGCCTAAGCCTTGTATCGAGAGGGAATACTTCTCATGCATCCAAAATCCTTGAGCCAACCACTATGCCATTTGTGTCCACCATACCTACCTACTACATGGTATTTCTCCGCCATTCCAAAGTAAATTGCTTGAGTGCTACCTTTAAATTTCTATCCTCTATCTTTGCAATATATAGCTCATGGGACAAATAGCCTAAAAACTATTGTGGTATTGAATATGTACTTATGCACTTTATCTCTTATTAAGTTGCTTGTTGTGCGATAACCATGTTCCTGGGGACGTCATCAACTACTCTTTGTTGAATATCATGTGAGTTGCTATGCATGTCCGTCTTGTCTGAAGTAAGGGTGATTTACCATGAGTTGAATGGTTTGAGCATGCATACTGTTAGAGAAGAACATTGGGCCGCTAACTAAAGCCATGATCCATGGTGGAAGTTTCAGTTTTGGACAAATATCCTCAATCTCATATGAGAAAATTAATAATTGTTGAATGCTTAAGCATTAAAGAGGAGTCCATTATCTGTTGTCTATGTTGTCCCGGTATGGATGTCTAAGTTGAGAATAATCAAAAGCGAGAAATCCGATGCGAGCTTTCTCCTTAGACCTTTGTACAGGCGGCATAGAGGTACCCCTTTGTGACACTTGGTTAAAACATATGTATTGCGGTGATAATCCAGGTAATCCGAGCTAATTAGGACAAGGTGCGGGCACTATTAGTATACTATGCATGATGCTTGCAACTTGTAGGATATAATTTACATAACACATATGCTTTATTACTACCATTGACAAAATTGTTTCTTGTTTTCAAAACCAAAGCTCTAGCACAAATATAGCAATCAATGCTTCCCTCTGCGAAGGGCCTTTCTTTTACTTTTATGTTGAGTCAGTTCACCTATTTCTCTCCATCTCAAGAAGCAAACACTTGTGTGAACTGTGCATTGATTCCTACATACTTGCATATTGCACTTGTTATATTACTTTACATTGACAATTATCCATGAGATATACATGTTACAAGTTGAAAGCAACCGCTGAAACTTAATCTTCCTTTGTGTTGCTTCGATACCTTTACTTTGAATTATTGCTTTATGAGTTAACTCTTATGCAAGACTTATTGATGCTTGTCTTGAAGTACTATTCATGAAAAGTCTTTGCTATATGATTCATTTGTTTACTCATTGCATTACCGTTGGTTTGATCGCTGCATTCATTACATGTGCTTACAATAGTATGATCAAGGTTATGATGGCATGTCACTCCAGAAATTATCTTTGTTATTGTTTACCTGCTCGGGACGAGCAGGAACTAAGCTTGGAGATGCTGATACGTCTCCGACGTATCAATAATTTCTTATGTTCCATGCCACATTATTGATGATATCTACATGTTTTATGCATACTTTATGTCATATTTATACATTTTTCGGCACTAACCTATTAACGAGATGCCGAAGAGCCAGTTGTTGTTTTCTGCTGTTTTTGGTTTCAGAAATCCTAGTAAGGAAATATTTTCGGAATTGGACGAAATCAACGCCCAGGGGCCTATTTTTCCACGAAGCTTCCAGAAGACCGAAGAGGATACGAAGTGGGGCCACGAGGTGGCCAGACAACAGGGCGGCGCGGCCTGGCCCTTGGCCGCGCCGGCCTGTCGTGTGGGGCCCTCGTGTGGGGCCCTCGTGTGGCCCCTGACCTATCTCCTCCGCCTACTTAAAGCCTTCGTCGCGAAACCCCCAGTACCGAGAGCCACGATACGGAAAACCTTCCAGAGACGCCGCCGCCGCCAGTCCCATCTCGGGGGATTCAGGAGATCGCCTCCGGCACCCTGCCGGAGAGGGGAATCATCTCCCGGAGGACTCTTCACCGCCATGGTCGCCTCCGGAGTGATGAGTGAGTAGTTCACCCCTGGACTATGGGTCCATAGCAGTAGCTAGATGGTCGTTTTCTCCTAATTGTGCTTCATTGTCGGGTCTTGTGAGCTGCCTAACATGATCAAGATCATCTATCTGTAATGCTACATGTTGTGTTTGTTGGGATCCGATGGATAGAGAATACTATGCTATGTTGATTATCAATCTATTATCTATGTGTTGTTTATGATCTTGCATGCTCTCCGTTATTAGTAGAGGCTCTGGCCAAGTTTTTGCTAGTAACCCCAAGAGGGAGTATTTATGCTCGATAGTGGGTTCATGCCTCCATTAAATCTGGGACAGTGACATAAAGTTCTAAGGTTGTGGATGTGCTGTTGCCACTAGGGATAAAACATCGATGCTATGTCTAAGGATGTAGTTGTTGATTACATTACGCACCATATTTAATGCAATTGTCTGTTGCTTGCAACTTAATACTGGAAGGGGTTCGGATGATAACCTGAAGGTGGACTTTTTAGGCATAGATGCATGCTGGATAGCGGTCTATGTACTTTGTCGTAATGCCCAAATAAATCTCACAATACTCGTCATATCATGTATGTGCATGGTCATGCCCTTTTTATTTTTCAATTGCCCAACTGTAATTTGTTCACCTAACATACTTATTCTTATCGGAGAGACGCCTCTAGTGAACTGTGGACCCCGGTCCATTCTTTTAATCGAATACAATCTACTGCAATACTTGTTCTACTGTTTTCTGCAAACAATCATCATCCACACTATACATCTAATCCTTTGTTACAGCAAGCCGGTGAGATTGACAACCTCACTGTTACGTTGGGACAAAGTACTTTGGTTGTGTTGTGCAGGTTCCACGTTGGCGCCGGAATCCCTGGTGTTGCGCCGCACTACACTCCGCCGCCATCAACCTTCAACGTGCTTCTTGGCTCCTACTGGTTCGATAAACCTTGGTTTCTTACTGAGGGAAAACTTGCCGCTGTACGCATCACACCTTCCTCTTGGGGTTCCCAACAGTCGCGTGCTGTACGCGTATCAGGCCCTCACGACGGGCCCGTCCTCCAGATGCCGGACTTCGCGCAGCCGTTCATTGTTGACAGTGACGCCTCCGGAGTGGGGTTCGGTGCCGTGCTTCACCAGGGCGATGGGCCGCTTGCCTACTTCAGCAGGCCCTTCACTGCGTGCCATCTCAAGCTTGCGGCGTACGAGCATGAGCTTATTGGCTTGGTGCAGGCCGTGCGCCATTGGCATCCCTACCTTTGGGGGCGCTTGTTCCAGATTCACACGGACCACTACTGCCTTAATTACTTGTTGGATCAGAGGCTCTCGACCGTTCCGCAACAACAGTGGATCAGCAAGCTGTTCGGCTTTGATTTCACCGTCGAGTATGACCGGGGCGCCTCAACACCGTCGCCGACGCTCTCTCTCGCCGCGACGCTGCCGACGAGGATGGCGCACCCGAGGGGATGGCGTTGTGCATCCGGTCGGGCCCCTCATTCGCCTTCTTCGACACCATCCGCCAGTGTTGTGGGTATACTTCATGGGTGTACCATCGACAGTGCCTGGATCCGGCAAGCCCGGGTGGCCCACAGATGGTGGTGAGGCATGTGGCCCATCGGGCGGCCCAGTTGCTGTTGATCCTGACGGAAGATGTCCAGCCCAGGAGCAGGAAGCCGGATCCAACCGACATTGAGGAGGAACCCGGATCCACGGAGGCCCATTAAGGGACCCGGATCCGGTACGACATAGATGGAAGGGTGGATCCTTGGCGTACACGGCAAGGCATTGTACCGTAGTTAGGAAACCTGTATCCGGGTAGGACTCTCCATGTAAACCCTAGATCCGTGCGCCTTTATAAGCCGGATCCTGGGAGCCCTAGAGGCAAAATCTCAACTCATTGTAACATCGCGAAAGCACCCAGATAATTCCAGACAAGCAGCAGTAGGCCCTATCATCGTGCAGGTGTTCCGAAGCTGGGTAAATCGCGTACCACCGTCCCGTGTGCACTCCGCCCTATGGCCCCTACTTCTTCTCCCCCTCGTGAGGATCCCTCCTCCGAGGTACTGTCGATTAGGCAACGACAGTTGGCGCCCACCGTGGGGCCTGTGGCGTCTGGAGGCCGGAACCGGGAGGGTTCCGCCATGGGAAGCTACGACGACACCATCGCTGTGGGGCGCGTCCTCTACGCCGGAAATCTGCCGATCGTCCCTCCGGATGAGTGTTGGATTCCGGCTAGGACAAACCCCGTCAAGCTCTCCATCATCCCAGTTGGCGGCATACACATCTTCATCGGGGAAACCGTCGATTCCGACGGAAACCCACTGGTAAGTAACGCAGACGCGACCGCCGCAGAGCTGGACGCTGTCGCGAAGATCTGATCTGAGATGCAGGAGCTTCCCAAGGAAGATTCCGCCTTGGATCTGGAAAAATCAAAGCCCACCCAATCCGCCCCTGAGCAGGAAACAACGGTGGAAGACCAATGCAGATCCGCCTGGGTCTCCCAGGTGTTAGAAAAGCAGAGGTGCCACTTCGTACACTTCTTGGCCCATACCGCCGGAACCGCCCCTCAAGAAGACGGAGCTGGTCCTGAGCAGGTAGAGGCACCGGAAAACGATGCGGATCCGGATCAGGCTGAGCCTGTCGGAGAAAGCGAAACTCCGGTTGAAGAGTCGATCTTGGGCAATCTGAGCCCAATTTCGGGAGATACCCCCTCCATGGATACTGAAGAGTTCGATCGCAAGATAAGGGAATATGGATACGGTGATCAGCCTGAAGTTGAATCCGCCCAGCCTAGCAGGTTCTCGCAACCGTAGCAGCGCTGGGACAACCTGGATCAGAAGAGGCAACCAACCAATCCGACCCTCAGCCATCCCGCCAAGGATCTCCAATGTCACGGGAGCGACCCCGCAGGGATTCTTCCTCGGAGGAACTCCTGTCACCTGAAGAGATGGTTGCACGAGCAGTTCTTAACAAACCTATAACCTCGGGCGACGCCGCAGATCCGGAGGCTCTAGAGGCCACGAGAAAGGAAATGCTGGCCACAGCCAAGAAGCTCGCCAATACCGCAGCCGCAATAAGGGATGAAAGGGCAGAAGCTGCAAACTTGATGGACCACTTCGAAAGACAGGATCGCGAAATTACTGACACACTCGAGCATGTCAAGAGCATGAGGCAAGAGTGGGAAGTAAAGATGACCTATGCGCAGGCGGAGGCCGATCGAATCGTTAGAGAAGCAATTCCGCCCCGCAGAATCAATTTCGCCACGCCCGCAGAGCAGCAGCCGCTGGAAACCCCAAAGGATAACATGCTAAAAGCTGCGGAGCTATTGAAAAAGAAGGACGAAGAAGTTGATATCAACTACCTCCGCAAACTTGTCGCTTCAGCAATGCAGCAGCAAAGCAAGGCGGATACCTCGCGCAGGTTAGAATCCAATCCGGATAACTGTGTATCTACCGCGCAGAAGGACGCTCGCGCCAATCGACATCCCGACGATGAATCACACACCGGATCCTCGGAGCGCAGAAGAAAAGCCAGGGAACACCCAAATCCGATCCCCGTACCGTCAAAGACGCCTTCGTCAGATCCAAGAAAGGGAAAGGATGCAATGTACTCTGGACGAGACAAATACCGCAACCCCTCTCCTCCGCCTAATGGTTACCCACGACCCCCTCGCCGCCGTAGTCCAGCCGGAAACACCAGGCCACCAGGGCATGGTGGAATTGTTATCCGCGACAACGTGCTGCCAAGAAACAGAAACAGGGAGCGCTCGCCGGAACCTCGCCGGAACCAGAACAACGATCGTGAGCCCGAGCCCAGGAGGAGTCGGAATGAGGAGCGCGACCCGGAGCCTCGCCGGAGCCGCGACCCGGAGCCTCGCCAGAGCTGGAACGACCAGGGCAGCCAGCGCCATGGCGAAGGCAGCCACAGAAGCCGGAGCCAGCACCGGGAAGGCCGAGGAGAATCGGAAGGCGGAAGCAAGAAGTCAGATCGACCACCTCGCAGGTCTCCCTCACCACCACCTAGCGGTGGCGGCGGAGGTGGAGGCGGAGGCAACAGCCGGAGATCTCGCTCTCGCTCACAATCTCCTCGCCACGGCCCGCGCGACGCGTGAGAACGCCTTAACGAATACAGAACCGACTACATTGGTCCGAAATGCTTTGGCAGGATGATTCGAGAGGAACCAAAGCCAAGGATGAACCTCAAGCTACCAGGAAACTTGAAGCATTATGATGGCACCGAAAGGCCGGATACCTGGATTGAGGATTACTATAATGCAGTAACCTTTGCCGGAGGAACCCCTAACATCGCCTGCCGCATGCTCCAGTTGTACCTTGTAGGTCCAGCCCGGATCTGGCTCAGTGACCTCGAGAAGAACTCCATCTTTTGCTGGTTCGACCTGAAGACCGCTTTCGAGAAACACTTCAGAGGCACCTACAAAAGACCTGCCACGGCAAGCGACTTGCAAGCCTGCATCCAGAAGAAGGGAGAAACCTCAAGACACTACCTCACACGATGGTTGGCATGCAGGAACGAGTGCGAAAACGTCGACCACACCACCGCCATGTACGCTTTCATTGGTGGACTGCAGAGGGGAGGATTGCTGAGGCATACGCTCACTCGTTTGGCTAACTCAAACAAACTGACTTTGGATGAAATGATCTCCATTGCCAGTGATCATACTGCCGCCGATGATGACGCAGGCGGTGATCTCGCAGCTACAGCAATCCCCCTACATCAACAAAAGAAGAACCGTGATAACGGCAACAGCAGCAGCCATAAGCGCAAGAACCCTGATGACCAGAAGAGTGGCGGATCCGAGATGGTCGCCATGGCGTTTCAACGCGGAGGTTCAGGAGGCGGAAGAGGACGTGGCCGTGGTGGCGGAGCCGGCAGGGGTCAGCAGCATGGCACTGAGGTCACAGCTGGCGGATCCCGCGCCCCGCAAACCTATGAGGAGTACAGAGACATGCCTTGCCTAGCCCACTTGGATCCGGTTACAGGGAAGTCCACTCACACCAACCGCAATTGCAAATGGGTCAATGATTTAAAGAACGACCCGGAGGCAGGATACAAGCGAGCCCGGAAGCACCGTCCACGCGGCAAGGGAGGCAAGGGCAAGAACAAGGACAAAGAAGAAGATAGTTCCGAGGCGATGGATGAGGATGATAACTCGCCGGATCCCAAGACAGGGTCCGCAGGTAAATCCAACCCATTCGAGAAAAAGAGCGTGGGGGCTTACCACACTTTCCTCGGAACCCCAACAGTCCGCGCTGCCAAGTCAGCTACCCGGATCCTGAACGCCACAGTTCCGGCTGTGCCGCAGTATGTCAGGTGGTCGGAAGTCCCGTGCACATTTGATAGGGAGGATCACCCTGCCATTGTGCCAAAAGAATGCTACGCCTTGGTTGTAAGTCCCCGCATAGACGGGTATGACTTCCCCAAGTGCCTCATGGATGGTGGAGCCAGCTTGAACATCATGTACCTGGAGACTCTAGAGCGGATGAACCTCACCAAGGAACAGCTCAAACACAGCAACACTGAGTTTCATGGCGTGGTTCCGGGTAAGAAGGCGAATTCCCTCGGCAGCATCACACTTCCCGTGGCTTTTGGTGATGTTCACAATTTCCGCGAAGAGAAGATCACGTTTGAAGTTGTGCCCTTCAAGAGCTCCTACCACGTTATCTTCGGCAGGCCCACCTACCACAAGTTCCACGCAAGAGCGTGCTACATCTACAACAAGCTCAAGATTCCGGGTCCTAAGGGTATGATTACCGTATCCGGAGACTACAAAAAGGCTCATGAGTGCGAGTTAGGCGAAGCCGCCTTCGCAGAGTCTGTGATATCTGGAGAAGAGCTGAAAGGCTACAAAGCCGTGGTGGATCCGACTGAGATGCAGACCACCAAAAAGCAGATCTCCGAGCACAAAAACTCCTTCAAGGCCGCGATAGAGACCAAGAAAGTCAACTTCAAGGAAGACGACGATTCCAAGCAGGTCTCAGTCGGAGCCAACATGGACCCCAAATAGGAAAACGCGCTCGTCGAGTTCCTCCGCGCTAACATGGATATCTTCGCATGGCAGCCTTCTGACATGTCCGGAGTACCAAGGGAACTCGCCGAGCACGACCTCAACATAAACCCGGGGGCTAAACCGGTGAAGCAAGCTATGCGACGCTTTGGAGACAAGAAGCGACGCGCCATAGGAATGGAGCTAGCAAAGTTACTTGAGGCAGGTTTTGTAATAGAAGTTATCCACACTGATTGGATCGCAAATCCCGTCCTTGTACCCAAAAAGAACACTGAAATACTAAGAATGTGCATCGATTACTCTGGCTTCAACAAACATTGCCCGAAAGATCCGTTTCCCCTGCCGCGCATTGACCAAGTCATTGATTCGACGGCAGGGGCGGAGCTTCTGTGTTTTCTTGATGCGTATTCCGGGTATCATCAGATCCGGATGAAGGAGTCCGACCAAAAGGCGACCTCACTCATCACCCCATTCGGCACTTACTGCTATGTTACTATGCCTTTTGGCTTGAAAAATGCAGGTGCCACCTACCAACGTACGATGCAGCGGTGCTTGAAGGACCAAATTGGCCGGAACGTACACGCCTACGTCGACGACATCGCGGTCATGACTCGGAAAGGATCCGACTGGATCAGCGATCTCACAGAAACCTTTGAGAATCTCCGTCGGTATAAGATGATGTTGAATCCGCTAAAGTGCGTCTTTGGCGTACCAGCTGGAAAACTCCTTGGCTTCATTGTCTCTAATAGGGGCATTGAAGTTAACCCGGAAAAAATCAAGGCAATTTTGTGCATAAAAAGACCAACTTGTCTCAAAGATGTGCAACGGCTCACTGGTTGTGTCGCAGCAATCAGCAGGTTTGTTAGCCGTCTTGGCGAGAAGGCACTCCCCCTGTACAAGCTATTGAAGAAAACAAACAAGTTTGTCTGGGACGAGGCAGCAGATGCAGCTCTTCAAGGGTTGAAGGACATACTCACCTCCCCACCTATCCTAGCAGCTCCAGGAGAGTCAGAGCCTATGCTCCTTTACCTGGCAGCCACCAACAGGGTCATCAGCCTCGTCATCGTGGTGGAGCGACAGGAAGAAGGTCACGAGTACGGAGTCCAAAGGCCAGTCTACTATATCAGCGAAGTCCTTACGGAATCCAAACAATGCTATCCTCACTTTCAGAAGCTAGCATACGGAGTATTCCTAGGCAGCAGGAAGCTGAGACACCACTTCCAGGAGCATCCAGTAACAGTCGTGAGCAAGGCTCCGCTGTCAACGATTCTCAACAACGCTGACGCAACAGGACGCACAGCAAAATGGGGCATTGAGTTATCCGCCTTCGACATCAACTACAAAGCCAGGACCGCGGTCAAATCCCAGGTCTTGGCAGATTTCGTTGCAGATTGGACAGAAGCTCCGGATACAAACCTGGAGCCGGAACCTGAGACATGGGTCATGCACTTCGATGGATCCAAGCAGCATCAAGGCTCGGGAGCCGGAGTCACCCTGAAGTCCCCCACCGGAGAAGAACTACAGTATGTTCTGCAGATACACTTCGAAGCTACAAACAATATGGTGGAATACGAGGCTCTACTTCACGGATTGCGCATCGCCAAGGAGATAGGGATCAAGCACATTATATGTTGCGGAGATTCAGACCTGGTGGCACAGCAAGTAGCCGGAACCTGGAACGCCAGAAACTCCGTCATGGCGGCCTACAGAGACGAAGTTGACGAGATCGCAAAACATTTCCTCGGATACGAAGTCAAGTACGTCAGGCGGGATGACAACACAGCGGCAGATATGCTATCCAAGCTCGGATCCGGCAGGAAGCCAATTCCGCCTGGAATTTTCCTGGAGCATCTCCGGATATCCTCGGTGAAGGGCGCTAACCCGGAAAACCCAGAAGTGGCAGTGTCTCCGGCTGGGGAAGTCATGGCTATCATTCCGGCTTGGACACAGCCTTTTCTGGACTACCTCATTGACCAGAAGTTGCCAGAGGACGAGGTCCTCGCGCGACAGATCATCAGACGAGCAAGATCCTACACAATTGTTGATGGACAGCTCTACAAACGAAGCGCAACAGGGGTATTTCTCAAATGCGTCTCCAATCAAGATGGCATTGAAATCCTCAGAGAGATCCATGCATGGGACTGCGGGCATCATGCCGCCCCCAGGTCACTCGTTGCAAAAGCTTTTCGGCTAGGTTTTTACTGGCTCACAGCTAAAGAAGATGCTGACAAGATAGTCAAGACCTGCCGAGGTTGTCAGTACTACGCTACTCAACCAAACGCTCCAGCCCAAGAGCTGAAGACCATACCTATCACCTGGCCATTTGCGGTCTGGGGGCTCGATATGGTTGGTAAGTTAAAAAGATCATCTCCTGGCGGTTTTGAATACCTTCTGGTCGCTGTTGACAAATTCAGCAAGTGGATCGAGGCAAAGCCAGTGAGGAAAGCCGATGGTGCTACGGCACTAAAATTTGTCTGCAGCCTCGTGATGCGATTCGGCATCCCACACAGCATAATCACAGACAATGGCACAAACTTCGCACAGGGAGAATTGAAAGATTACTGTGAGACAGTAGGGATTCGACTGGACCTTGCATCTGTGGCACATCCACAATCAAATGGTCAGGTTGAAAGGGCTAACGGCCTAATATTATCAGGAATTAAACCGCGCCTTGAAGAACCGCTGCGACGAGCAGCTGGAGCTTGGGCGGACGAGTTGGAAGCTGTTTTGTGGAGTTTACGAACTACCCCTAACAGATCAACAGGGTTTACCCCATTTTTCCTGGTATACGGATCCGAAGCCGTGCTTCCCTCCGACATCATCCACGATTCACCGCGAGTTTCCGCCTACAATGAAGAAACAGCTGACGAGGCTAGACAGCTATCTGTAGACCTGATCGAGGAAGCTCGGAACCTAGCTGACCAGCGCTCCGCCATCTACCAGCAGAAGCTCCGACGCTATCACAGTCGTCGAGTTCGGAATCGCTCCTTCATGGCAGGTGACCTGGTCCTCCGCCTTCGGCAGGTGAAAGATCATAAGCTGCAGTCTCCATGGGAAGGACCCTTCGTCGTTAGTAAAGTGCTTCATAACGGGTCATACTACCTTGTTGATTTCCGCGAGCTGAAGGATAGACCTGCTAATTGGCACCGGAAACGCAAGCGTGAGGATCCGGATGACATCTACGACGAGACAGATCGCCCTTGGAACATCGCACAGCTACGTCCTTTCTACACTTAGCATATTTTTTTTCCGAGTTACAAACTCTGTAATAGTTATACATGATCAATGAAATAAAGCTTATGGTTCACTCTCTGAGTCTTTTACCTCCTTTACTTGTTCATTTTTAGATCATGTATGTTTTCCGACTAAAACCGCAGAGCTGGATTTTTCCGCCTAGGCGTGTATGAAAGTTGTGATTTTCAAAAAAATCGTCCTTTCGGATGTAAGCTTAAGTTTTCTGATTAAGTTGTTATATGTTGCGAACTCGTGGATTCCTAGTAGCGATTTCCGGCACCTATGCTTGGGGGCTTGTTTCCGCGGTTATTGACGGATTGCCATTGGGCTTCGTCGCCGCTGGCGAGTGTTTCCGGCTAAGGTCCTCCGGCTCGCGGAAGGTCAAGCGGGCAAGCCGGAAAAACAATACAATCAGCACTTGCTTTCTAACATAAAACGAAACTTGCGCATAATATTAACGGATAGCAGGATAAGTGTTTCCGCCCCATGCATAGTCGTTTCGTTTCCTAGCTACTTAAGAATTTAAAGTCTTATTACAAACCCACTCTGGGGCCAAAATGATGCAACTTGTTTCATTGTTTAAACAGGAACTCTACTCGGAGTCCTCTTCTTCAGATTCCTGGTAGGCGGAGTCGTCGCCGTCGCTGTCACCGGATCCGGCTTCGGAGTCTTCACCAGAGCCCTCTCCGGAATGCTCGACGCTTGACCCGGAGCCTTCGCCATAATACTCTGGCTCACCCTCCTCCTCCTCCTCTGCGTCGGAAAATCCCTTGGGCAGATCGTATTTGTTATACCAGAACGAGTGATTCACTCGCCTGACAAACAACTGCTCATAGCCCTGGGTTTCCGCAAGGATGGCACCTATGTTGGAACCCTTGGGGGCTCCGCGTGCAACAGTCGCAAAGTTGAGCGAGGGGAAGTGAGCCTTGCAGGTGGCTAAGACCAGAGAGGCGACTCCGCGTGCGGAAGATTTTTGCCAGTTTTTGATGAAGTCCGGCACTTGTTCCATGAGGTTGGTCATCGTATCGATGATTGTAGTTTTGGCCTTCTTCAGAGACAGAGTCTTGGCGATTCCGCGACAGGCTTCAAATAACGCGTCAATGGAAATCCGCGCTTCATCGTATGCCTCCGTCCTCTTCAGGTTCGACTCTTTTGACCACTCGAAGCCAAGGCTCGCTGTGGAAGAAGGTCCAGTTTCGTTAGAGAGAGAGCATATGAGGTAGTCGGAGCAATGACACGGAAAAACGCTTACGGAAGATAAGTTTGTCGATGGCCTCCGCCTCCGCTTCTAGAACTCTGTTCTTGGCTATCACGGAAAGCACGCGGCCCTGGCTCTTCTCCAGTTTTTCATTTAGCTCCGCCAGGTCGCGGGCATGCTTCTCGGAGAGCTCCTTCCTCGCCTCAGTCTCCTTATTAGAGGATTCTTGGATGAAGGTTTTGAGGGATTCGTTCTCCGCCTCAAGCACCTTGACCTTGGCGGAAAGCTCATCAAACGAGGAGTGCTTGGCAGTTTCTTCTGAAGGCGGAAAGTTGCACATATCAAACATCATGAACAGATATCAATATACTAACGCAAAGCTTGGAAGACGTACCACGGAGGCGGGTCTCAAGAAGCTGGATAGCATTCTGGCTGTTCTCCGCGCTCTGACGCAGCCCTTCGATCTCCGTGATCTGCTCCAGCACATGAACGCGGAGATCCTCGTGCATTTTCCGCGTCGTCTGAGAAGCAGACAGGAGTTAGCCGGATATTTAAAATCTGGGGGGCTGGCGAGGAATTCAAATTCTTGAAGGAATAAAAAATTTCAATCTCCGCCTAAGGTACATTTTTGAGAAAGGATCGGCTAACACATGTTACTCGGAAATGTCTGACCCAATGCTTGGGGGCTAGTATTACCTGCCGCACTTCTTTGTGCTTGGTGAAAAACTCTTTCAGATCGTTCTCCAGGACGGTGAGCTCTTGCATCTCCTCATCCGACTTCCCCCAGACCTTGTTCAGCATAGCGGAAACTTCGGTGTGGCGCTCGGCGAGTGTAAGCTTTTGAAGAGACGGGGTCGGTCGAGGATCCACCCGGATCGCGTTAGAGGCTTGAACGAGCTTTACCTTCTCCTCATATTCTTCTTCGGTGGGCTCCGCGAAAGTGGCGCTTGGTTGATCTTGAGGAGGGGCAGACGAGGAGGCACCCTTGGCGGAATCGCCGTGGTCTGTGGGATCTTCCGGAAGATCTTCAAGGTCGATGATGTCCTTGGGATCCGGCTTCGAAGCAGATGAAGCTTTGGGTGGGATCTCCACCTCTGGGGTAACAGGAACTGAAGCCGGAGACGGCTTGACCTTCTTCTTCAAGACCTTTGGAGCCTTGGGGGGCTGGCTTCCGGAGCTTCAGTAAAAAGAAAAAAAAGCATAAACAACTAAGGAATTACTCGTGAAACTAGAATTTGCATCTCGGAAACAGACACTTACCCGGAGGGCTTGAAGAAGTTCTGGATGGCGGGCTGCCCCTTGTTGCTGGTGTTAATCAGCTTGAGACGTTTCTTTTCCGCCTCCGCTTTCCGAGTTGCCGCAGTGCTAGGCACTTCGCGGGCGCGTTTAGCGGCAGGGCTGGACGGAGCAGGCCTCTTCCTCTTAGGAGGGCGTGGGGCCTCGTGGACTTCCGCCTCCGAAGCAGCCTCCGGATCCGTGTTGCCAGTGGAAGGAACCCGGAGAAGAGTTTCGAGTTCACTTTCTTCGAGCGCCTCAAGCTAATGCATGTGTTAAACACTTAGACAAAAAAGTTCGAACACGAAGAAAAGCAATGGACCAAAAAATCGAGACGACGTACCGCGGTTCCGGAACCCTTCGTGTGGATGTCTTTGTTACACACGTGAACGTGAAGTTCACGCGGAACCTTGATGAGGAGCCGGATCCTCTTGTCGACGGCGTCGGCGGATAAGTTGTCCTTTGTGGCGTGCATTGAGTCGTCGCGCCCTGAGTACTGGAACATCAACCGGTCCCTGTGTTGGAGCGGCTGGATCCGCTTGGTGAACCAGGAAAGGGTCAAGTCCTTCCCTGACAGCCCCTCCTCCGTGAGCTTGCAGATCCGCCTGACGGCGCGAGTAAGCCGGGGCGACTCGGAGAGGTGGGGGCAGTGCGTCCATGTCGGAAGCTCGGTGGCGGGGCAGTTCTTGAACGGCGGCAGCCTCCTTGTGCTCGTCGGGTCGGAAACGTCCTTCAAATAGAAGAAGCCTCCGGACCAGTACCGCGCGGATTCGTGGCGGTCGGTGTGGGGGTAGACGCGGCCCGGGCGGATCATGAAGGTGATGGATCCGCATGTTGCCAGCTCGGTGGAGTTCCGGATCTTTTCCTTCTTGACGGTGAAGTAGTATTGAAACAGAGGAAGCTCGGGAGTTACCCGGAGATGGCCCTCGCACAGGGTGACGTGATTGCTGATTGCAAGCACGCTGTTTGGAGAGATGTTGTGGGGTTGGAGCCCGTAAACCTTCAGGATCTCCAGGAAGAAGTCCGAAGGCGGAAACGAGAAACCCCGCTCCACCAGTGCCTTCGTCAGCACCATCTCATTGTCCTCCGGAGCTGGGGCTAGTTCATCAGGAACCGACCTCCAGCTTCCGGGTTGCAGGAAGCCCTCCGTCTCGAGGTTCGTCAGCTCCGTCTTGGTGGTGGTGCAAGGCCACCATTTTCCCCTGGCTTCAGCATCTCGTTGGCGAGCCTTTGATTTTTTGGCAGCGGCCTCTTCCGCCTTGTGCTCCGCCTGATCCTCCCTGGAGGCCTTTTCCGGGTTAGCGGAAGTCCCTTCGGTTTCCTTGCCGGAATCCTTTGAAGGACCCAGCTTAACTGGAGCGAAAGGTGGAGGGGCGGAGGAGATTGGGGTGGCCATGATCGGTTCAGAGGCTGGAGGCGGAGTCGTTGAAGACATCTGAAGAAAAGTTGAATGGCGGAAAATGTTCTTTAGTCGGATCCAGAATCGTCTTCCCCAAGTTCATCCCTACCAACTACGGTGCGAGAGCAAAGTTCGAGAACTAACCGTAATGGCGTTTACGGCGGTCGGAGTCGCCGGCGACGAGGTTTCCGCGCGGTGGCTCGTTGATGTTAAGAACAGGATGAACACGACGCGGCGACGAAGTAACTCCGGTGATGTTCTGGTGAGATTCCGGCACGGCGGAGAGGGAGTTCGCGGCGGCGCTCGGCAGAGAGGTGAGAAGGGGGGTGAATGAGGGTTAAGGCGTCGACGGCGGATATTTATAGGCCGGCGGGACGAGATTCGTGCTCCGCATCCTGTGGTCGGAACGCAAGCGTCGCACCGTTGGATGCATGACACGTGTCCTAAACCCTAAGTGGTAAAAATGGCTAGAGATAAGTTACCGCACAAATCGCGCGAAAATGGCGCCAGAATTGGCGGAACCGTTTGAGTCTTTTAAAGATTCCGGGTAATTGCGTGAGGATAAGTTGGCTCTCATTCGCGAGCAGGGAGAAACCCGGAAATGTTCTTTGGAACATCGATGGATGAAGTCCCGCAGGATGGGAGCATTTTCCGGATATAAGTTGGAAAAAGAAGAAAATGTGGAGTTGGAGTTCTTCAAGTTTCTCCGCGTTACCAACGTTTGCCGGAGATCATGATGGACTAGCAAGGCGGAAACAGCAGGTGAAACTCGGAGAACTCTGGGGGCTACTGTTGTGGGTATACTTCATGGGTGTACCATCGACAGTGCCTGGATCCGGCAAGCCCGGGTGGCCCACAGATGGTGGTGAGGCATGTGGCCCATCGGGCGGCCCAGTTGCTGTTGATCCTGACGGAAGATGTCCAGCCCAGGAGCAGGAAGCCGGATCCAACCGACATTGAGGAGGAACCCGGATCCACGGAGGCCCATTAAGGGACCCGGATCCGGTACGACATAGATGGAAGGGTGGATCCTTGGCGTACACGGCAAGACATTGTACCGTAGTTAGGAAACCTAACCCTAGATCCGTGCGCCTTTATAAGCCGGATCCTGGGAGCCCTAGAGGCAGAATCTCAACTCATTGTAACATCGCGAAAGCACCCAGATAATTCCAGACAAGCAGCAGTAGGCCCTGTCATCGTGCAGGTGTTCCGAAGCTGGGTAAATCGCGTACCACCGTCCCGTGTGCACTCCGCCCTATGGCCCCTACTTCTTCTCCCCCTCGTGAGGATCCCTCCTCCGAGGTACCGTCGATTAGGCAACGACAGCCAGGCTACTGCGGCGGCGCCTGACGCCGAGCTTCCGCGGCAGCAGCTGGAGGCGGACGAGCTTAAGGTGCCATGGTGCTGGGCGGAGGGGCTCCTCTTGCACGGGCGCCGGATCTTCGTGCCCGACCACGACGATCTTCGACACCAGGTGCTCCTGCTGGCCCACTCGTCTATTGCCGACTTCTACATCCCCGGGGATCGGGCACTGGTCCAGGACTGGGTGCGCTCTTGCGAGATATGCCAGCGCAACAAGACGGAGACGCTGCGACCGGCGGGGATGTTGCTTCCGCTGGAGGTGCCCTCCCAGGTCTGGGCCGACATCTCCATGGACTTCATCGAGGGCCTCCCCAAGGTGGGCGGCAAGTCCGTCATCCTCACGGTGGTTGACCGCTTCTCCAAGTACGCACACTTCATCGCGCTTGACCACCCGTACACCGCAGCGTCCGTTGCTCGTGCCTTCTTCGACGGCATCGCCCGCCTCAACGGTTTCCCCGCGTCGATCGTCAGTGATCGGGATCCGGTGTTCACGGGACACGTCTGGCGTGACCTTTTCAGGATGGCGGGCGTCAAGCTCCGGTTCAGCACGGCGAAGGTGTTACGTGCCTAGCTCCGTCGCGACATTTGGTACTTGCTGGTGCAGTGGGAAGGCCTTCCGGAGGAGGAGGCCACTTGGGAGTTGCGCGAGGAGTTCAGCCAGCACTACCCCGACTACCAGCTCGAGGACGAGCTGTTTGCACAGGCGGGGAGAGATGTTATGACCGGCATTAGTTACGTGAGGAGGGGTCCCAACCGTGGGCCCAACTAGGGGCTTAGCCCATTAATCTTTATCACTTTTAGCTCTTTTGTAAATGAGGCAAACATCAAGCAAAAATAATATTCATTATTGCCGACTCCCTGAGGAGTCGGTCTCCTAACCTAGCCGTCGCCCCTCCTCTTCTGTCCGCGCACGACGGCGCCCTGCCGCCAGCGTCCGCCACCTCATCCGCACACCGCCCCCTCCTCCCCCTTCAAGCTACGCCCTAGGGCCGGTAGAGCTGTTGGTTCTACCATGGGGGCTCATGCTCTGTTCTTTTTTTCTTTGTAAAAGTAGCAGTAAAGGTCGGTGAGTTGTGTACTCTTCTTGTCATCACTACATTACAGTTAATTCATAAGAAAGCAATACTTCAATAACAGAACATTACGGTTAGCATAATTCCTGTATAATGTTTTGCAAATGTAACTGTAACTGTAACTATAAGAAAGAAATAATTCATGAAGACAAATACACTGACCTCCACCATAACAGGTCACTCTGCCTTCACATCGAGCATTTACAATCAAGGTGAAAGAGAACAGTTCGGCACACTTCAGTCATCATCCATATTAATCTGCCAATGAACAAAAGAGATGCAATCTCCAGTGAATGACCGATATGCAAAAGAGCATCTAACATGTGAGAAGTACAATGATTTCAAGTGTTCTCTACCGTCAATATATAATAAGTTGACCATCTGAGCATCCATAATAATCTGCCAATGACAAATGGGATATATAATACAGTTACAGACCAATATGCAAAAGTGCATCTAACATGTGAGAAGTACAATGATTTTTCTGACCGTCAACATACAATAAGTAGGCCATCTGAGCACCATCATTAAGCAAGTTGACACCATTAAAAAGGTAACAGCGCCGGTTCTTGTACAAAAGGACCAAGTTATAACTTCTGTCGTAAATATAGTGTTCACTAATATATTAGGTGCAACATACTAAAATTCACTTCAGTACAATAAGAGAAAATTTGATACTTTATATGGTGCAAGAACAAAATTCATTTTTTCCACTACATTATAGTTAGCATAATTCAATAACAGAACATTATAATGTGGGATTTGCCACTAGCCAGCAAGTTTTGTTATTACAACTTGAATGAGAAAGAACATAGTATGAGGTGTCAGCAGTAGCTAAGCCAACATTCCTGTGCTGCACATGCAAGAAGTATCATACATGTACTTCTTATCATGATCTTGTTTAGTCCACATCTCCAAGAATCCAGGAGCATTTGACAGAGCATGCGTATCAGTTCTCCTCGATCACATCAACACACCATCCTGCCGAGTTATTTCCTTGTACAGTTGTACCACCAACATACACCTGGCTACTTGGGCCCTCCTCCCAACAATCACTGTGATACTAGCACAGGAAAGACTCTGGACTTGGAAGAACTTGTTATCTTCCATAGACAAGAACAGACTCTGTGTAAGGGAGTCATACCAGTATACAGAAAGAAAGATCTATGCCCTCAATGACGTTTACACAGGTTTGTTGTTGGTGTCAGTCTGAGCCTTCTTGGGCTTTCACCCTGGTTCAGAAAACATGCAAAGAAATCAAAAAACGACAGCAATTCTTTGGTTCAACATAAGATGACACACATGACTAACTACTACGTCTATGCGGGGACTGCTGCTTTCATGGGCCATGATTACAGCTTACACTCCCAAGTAAAACCACATGAGTGTATTTAAGAGTTCAGTTAGGGACCATCTGATCTGGTTAGCCAATAGCCCATATAAAAATCCCTACCTGGCATCTGCCCATTCCGTATGAGACTTTCCCTTAACTATGAATGATTGTTATGGATGTCAAGTTGTCGACAGATCCAAAACATGAACAAGGACAAATATAAATGAGTACAATTATACGAAATCATTGGAAAACAACGCCACTTATGAATTATCCCTTACACCATATGCATTCCAAGTTCACAACACATAACATGTAAATAGTAAATTAACTCTCTTGTATTGTTGTTGTAGTAAAATAGACAAACAGTCTGCCATCATTAGACACAATAAGAGGCCTCACACGATAAAAGGGTAAGTTGGCAAAAGTTGGCAGCACTTGTCTTGAAGTTTTGTAGCTTAATTGTCTTTGTGTCTAACATGATCAGATTACATCTCTGCTGGAAGTTTATCTGAACGTTGCCTTAACTGGGCACACTATTTTACATTTATAGATGATCGTCAACCAATATAAATATCCTCTAAATGAATACAATGTAAATATGCACGTACTCCACATCAACAAAGACATGAAAGCTAAAACAGAGGAACATGTGCAGAATTCAGATTTTAGGATAGAGCGTATGGTACTTGATATACTTTTAAGAATATTTCAATGTCATCAATCAGATTTACATCGCAAGGAGCATTACAGACACCAGCTAGTAATTACATAATCAGTTATTAGAAACTATATCCAATTAGTTGGTTTTCATTGTTCACAAATTAAAGAGAAAAATCCCAATTTGGTTTATGAAGTTGGCTCGGAAGTGCGTTTTGGTCACGAACTTGCAAATCGTGAAATCTGGGTCACGAAGTTGCCCGGCGCAAGTGTTTTGGTCAATCAGTCACGGTGACCGTTAGTTTGCTGGCGTGGCCAATTGATTTTTTCTGCAAATTTCTCCCTAAATTTTTGTTTGTTCCAATTTTCTAGTGCTTGGTTTCACTTTTTTAGGTGGCAATTTGCAAAAAATTAATTGACCACGTCAGCATAACACTGGCCGTGATGGAATGACCAAATCGCTCGCGTGGGGAATTTTTTTGGCCCACAATTCACGATTTGCAAGTTCGTGACCAAAACGCACATCTGGGACAACTTCATAGATCAAATTGGAGATTTTCTCCAAATTAAATGTAATTCACCGGTACAACATGAGAAATGCTCTCTTGCAAAGGGGATGCACAATTACTCCTAAATTAGCATCTGGTTTAAAACCATAATAATAAGCTCACACAATACCTGTACACTAGTAATAAGAAGCAAGGCCAGGGAGAATTATGTTGAACAATTCAGGGATCAGGAGAGGGAACTAAGCAGGTCTAAAGTCACATCTATCCTTCTGTTCCCGCTGACTTTGCTGCAGGACGTTAACCAAACAACAATCATAATATCAATGTTGTCGTGGATGTAGCCACGGCAGATGCTACAGGGGGTAGCACTTCATTGATGCGAGGGGAAGGGAACATTGCCATCTACGGGTCGAGGTGCAAGAGACGCAAGGGTTTTACCCAGGTTCAGCCCCTCCGGAGAGTAAAAGGCCTACGTCCTGCTAGATCTCTATTGCTCAGTGGAGAATTACAATGGGGGGGCTCAGTCGGCGGCTACGCCGAGAGCTTACAGGGGGAGATTGGATCTCGAGTAAGGTGTCCTCTAGGGCCTAAGCTCGGGGGTTTATATAAGCACCCCCGGCCTAGGGTTACATGGAGATAACTCCGAATCATATCAGTTGCTACTAACCCGGGATCCGCTATCCCTCTCGCAAGTAATCTTCTTGTCCAGCCGTGTGGACCTCCTCCTTGGGATCACGGCCCAGTCGCCTTAGGGCCCAGTCGCTTAGGCGACTGGCGATCCACCCAAGCCTCTATCTTCATGGCGACTGGGACTGGCGACCCACCCCCTATGGGCATATCCCCATCAAATGTCCTAGCAGAGCAAGATCTTATCAGATTTCATAATCAGATAGCCTTAGCATCCCCCATGTGGCCACGGCTCTAACCCAAAGCAAGCCGACCGATCGCGAAGTTTGCACATGTAAGGCTCGCTCAACTCAGCATGGGACCATCAGCACAAGCAGGCAAGTAGACACGGAAATCTCTACCGATGGCAACGGTACGAGAACACCTGATCAAATTGTCTGAACAATCCCGGTGGCTGCTCCCCCCTACACACCAAAACACAATGATCGCATCTGATTAAGAGAGGACGCAGCGCACAACCTAATCAATGGAACAAGCGGAGAAAACGGACCAAGTTGTTACCGAATCACTTATCGCGCGTGGTAATTCGAAGAAAAAGAGCTGGGCCTGGGACTCTGTGCGAGATCGTTGCGGGGAACTTACTAAGTCGGTGGGTGCGGTTCGCCGGTGACCGGCGGCGGCGGGGGCCGGCCGACGCAAGGGGGCCGCCGCTTCGTCGTCGCTGAAACTAGGCAGCAAGTCCGGCTCGGTCTCCTGCGCAGTAGCCAGTAGACAGGCCTTTTAATTGGTGGGCGTGCTATGATAGGCCAGACTGAAAATTACATTTGGGCTTTCTGGGCCCTGCCGGGCTTTTGGCTAGCCAAACTCGTATGCCACCCCCGCATTGGGATTTGGGAACTCCCACCGTTTTGGCGTTTCCCGCCGCGACGCCCGCGGCGGCGATGGCCGGCGCGACGGGCGGATCCTGCCAACCGGCCACCGGACCCCTATGCCATGGCTCCTCAGTCCTTATCCGCCACCGTTAGCTCCACCGTCTCCGCCTGCCGCCATTTACTGGTTAGTCGCCTCGCGCAAACTCGAGACCGGCGACGTCTCGAATAGTCGAATCCTCCGCTCCACATTAGCCGCAGCGCCTCACACCTCCCAATTCCCGAAGGTCGAGCAGCTCGCTGCCACTTCGTGATCGATCGGTACCCTACCGCATCTCTAGTTTCTGATCGATTGAGGTGCTAAGGGTTCGGTAGAAATCGAAGTTAGTACTGTAGATTGGAAAGGGAATGCTGAATAAAGGGATCCACCATTTAATTTTGTTTAGCTGGTGCTGAGTAGATTGAAAGGGAACGCAGAGTTAAGGAATGCCCGAATGAGGAATAGTGAGAGGTAATTGCACAACCAGTCACAGAACTTGAGGGATCGCTCGGTCTCCTCTGGCGGAAGCATTTCGTCGAGCATGTTACAGACGGGCTAAGAATCTATTGAGGCTACCAAAATTCCAGGGACCAGTGGTATTTTGCACAAAAATTACCGCCTCCTTAGCAAATGCCAAAATGGAGCACATGAGCACTTCTCTGCTTCAGTGACTAATCTGCACATACCCTGCAATTTCCGCGATACATCGTGCAATTGCCAAAATGGAGCTGGGGTGAGTGATTTTTCTTGATCACTTACGTGCCTGCGACTATGGTAACAAACTATTTCAATCTGTCACAAAAATAAACACTACCTAGCCAGGAGTACATTGAGGCATATTCATTCTGTAAATTTGACATGTAACTCTGTAAGGTATGTTATTTTTGCATCCAGGGATTCAGGACTGGAAATTTTGTTCAGCCTTCGTCGTTTATCTTTCCATATAATAGCAGAATAGGATCTGCTAATAGCTGTCCTAAGGAATTTTTTTTGCCGTTGGTGTGGTTCTGCAGCTTGGAGGTGGAATCTGGATCGCTGGCCATTCCTTGTATTGCTTGACACATTAACCAGGTATTTTGTTAGCTGCCAGTTCTGCCCTTTGTTTCATGTAGACTTGTTTCTTGTCTGTTCATATAATTGTGGATCAATTTGATATGTTTAAAGTAAAAGTTGGCGGTGCCAATGTGAATCAACCATTTTCTATTGCGACCTAGGAGGAAATCAAAACCCCTGTTGGAGGGTGGGATGCAAGTGCATCTAGAAAAAAAAAACCTACACATTTACCCGGCATTGGGCTTGCTCCAGGAGCTCAAAGTTAGCTTTTCTCTTTTTGAGCCTGAACGGCAGGAGCTCTGCTTTGCATTGATAGAAGAGGGAAATCTGTACAAGCCAAAACACCCCAAAAAAGGAGTACTTTCAGTTACAACACAGCATTAAAGGTGGGCACCACGAAACCAAAAACCTTGCAGGTCATATTTAGCGTTAGCCTTTCTCATCACGAGTTGCTCAGACTAGTTAGTACTTCAGTAAACCTGCATGTATACCAACACATATTTCGCTTTTTAGGGAAGTGGTGAAGCTACATTCTGTTCTTATCTTGAATGCAGGATTTATTCGATTACCTTTAGACTAAAGGCTGGCCGACATTGCTTGCAATCCCTGTATCCTTTTTTCACAATGGCTAGTGAATGTGCTGTGCCCAGAGTACCAGGAGTCTTTTGAGTATTTATTATAAGATGTAGTAACTTCTATTGGCGAGTTCCACCCCATGATTATATCATTGTGCACTTCGCCGTAACAAGTTTGAGTTGCTATATTTGAACAAACATATGCATATATCAGCTATAATCTTAATGTGTAGGCTGTCATTTTGAGATTGCAGGAACCAAAACTTTATATCATGGTCAAGTAAAGCAGGTCTCACCTATATTATATCACTGGGTTCCTTAATTCCTTTCAAAAAGGGAAATTCCCCAAACTAAACTTCCCACAGTGATCACAGTCAATTTCGTTGATAAGTCGGCCAGAGGACTTTCACTATCTAGGAGGTGTACCCATAGCCCATCTGAGTTGGAGGCTTGGAGCTGCGTGTGGCAGTCTTTCTTTCGTAAAAGATGGAGGGCAACTGGGCCCATTACGTGACAAAGGCTCACGGGTTACAAGGTTTTACTCCCTCCGTCCACAAATAAGTGCACATCTAGCCTTCTAAGAAATCCACAAATAAGTGTACATCTAGACTTTTTGGTATATTTTTTACGTTTAGACCCCTAGTGCATGCCTTGATTTCTGCCCCCATTAATCATTTTTGGTTTTTTAATGTTGTTTTATTGGTTACTAGCATGCACAACATTTATTAGCACCTAAATCAAAGTATCTTTTTAATTAATGAGCAGATTGATTGAAGGAATGAAGAATTTTTTTACAAAAAGTTTAAGGTCTCTTGAAAACCGCGCGGGTCCACTTATTTGTGGACGGAGGGAGTACTTGTCAAACATGGTACAAATCTGTCAATACAAGAGTTGTGAGAAATGATGCATATTCTAGGTTCGATGGACTATGACCTGTGCGGCGCATGGGCTTCAGAGTGACAGCTTTTGCTAGGAGAGAAAAATGCTCGCTGCTTATGGCTACTCTGGGTGAATGTGCAGTTCTGCGTGGCTTTGTATGTAGACTTGAGTCGTGTATAATTGTGAGCAGGCCAGCAGGGCATTTATTCTTGCATGCAATCATGTCAAGTGGTGGCAAGTGGTGCCGAGGAATATGAAAGGACTCCGACGGGATCCGGGTGAGCATGGCTGTTGTTTCTTCGGGCTATCTAAGAGTGGGGGTTAAAATTCTCAAGGCTGAGACAGCTTCTGGTTCCGACACGTCTGCGAAGCTACATAGGAGACTCAGTAATATCCTGTTTGTTGCCAAGACGTATCAGTACTGTGAGTGCCCTTATCTCACACCTTTTTCCCTGTCAAATCTGTCTATTGTCCTTCATGTTTGTTAATGTTAGTTCTGTTTGCATGTTCCAAATCCTGTGGCGATTGTACTTCTGCGAATATTGTAGGGAACGATAATGGTAGCACTGATAAGGAAGTTCAAGAAAAAACTGTGCTGAACTGTAACAAGTCTGTGAGTTCCAGAGGTTCGCCTAGCAAATTTTGTTATTAGCTCTATAATTTTTGCAATTCTATAGAACTTCATTTCTGCAACATAGGGAGGACAAAGCCACGTTTCATTGATCTAACCAAGAGGCGAATCTGTTAACAATGCACTTCATTTTGTAGGCCATTTGTTTGTGTGTTGACAACCGTGATGAATATAAGCATATTTTATAAAGTTTGTAGCACCTGATGGTTCCTATGGTTTTTTCTCATAGAAAATTACCTGTCCAATTAGTTTTGTATCAGGATTTGTTTTATAGCGAGGTGCATAAATGTTCTGGCAGCAGTGCATGCATGGAGTAGAGTAATACACCTGTCAAGAAGGTGCTCTGGCCAAATCTTCTGTAAAACCAGTTGATCTGAGAATCGAGAATTTGAGACGTCCTGGTAAAATCGTAATGAAGCAGTTGAATGCGATATAAGTGAAAACCTCCCAGCAATTTCCAGTATAAGATGAGACGGTAACAGTAATAAATTCATAATTTGTATAGGGCGTGACCTAACAGGCTCTTAGGTTAACCAGTTCACTTATATGTGGTTCATTTGGACTTTTCATTGAAAGCTGAAGATGTTTCTATTGCTTGAGCTAGTTGCAGGATGGAACTGCTGATGGCGACGACTTTGAAAATTACATGAAAATTTTCAACTACCTATGATATGATTGTTTTAGCCTAGTATTGCATCAACTCGTGATATGTACAGTGGTCATCCTATGATTAAACTGCACCCCACGTCCCCACCCCACCATCTACAATTAGAACTTGATGTCAAGAACAAACATTAATTCAGTAGGTGATAGTGAGGCTTTCTTGAACAGTATTAGTCTCAGATAACAATGACAAAAGTCTATGTACAACAAAAGGTGTGTGACAAAATTTCCATTTGCTTGTTCTTTTTTATGTGCATATTCGTGTGTAATTTATACTACTATTGACTAATCATGACGGGATGTCAAGGATATGAGCCATCTTGTAACCTCAGGAGACGGATGTTGGTTAGTAGTGCATTGAAGTTCGTAATTAAACACAAATGTGACCCTGATGTAACTATTTTTTGGTGTCTTTTCATGCCTACAAATCTCGCCTCTTCGTTAGGAGTTTGAATTTATTTCAGTCATTGCCAATTAGGACTAGCTACTCTCTAAACTAGCTGCCCAGTTTATGTTCTAAGTGGGATGCAAGTGGGTGTCAGGCTGCAGACGCATTGTCTTCCTAGCTCATCTGCTTGCCAAAAACTCAGTACAGATCGAATGACTTCCGTTTCCTCGAAATAGGCTTTCGCCTTGCTATATTAATAAGCGTCTTCGCGAGTAAATTAAGACCTAGTGTCTTCATAAGCGTGATTTATTTGCTGGTTCATATAGGCCAAGATTATATTGTTCAGTTTTATTATCTATTATTCTCTGGGCAGGGACGCACTAGCTACTACTCATTTGCAGACAGAGCTCTCTGCCCTTGTGAACAACCATCTTTCTTTTTCTTTTTTCTTTCCGAGACGAAGTGAACGGCAATCTTACCTATGCACATTCAAACTGTTGGTAATGATATATTTGATAAGTAGAAACCACTCCAATCTCCATTGTATAACTGATAACTGATTCGTCCATTGGAACTAGTGCATGTATGTTCCGTGATACAGTTTCGCCATGTTTGCTGACTGTTTTGGCCATTATTGCATACTTATATGTAAAAAACCAAATGACAGTTAAATTTCCTTTTGTACATGGTATAGTATGGTTATGGCTCATAGAAGTAGCATTTCCCTTTCATCTATGCTAGCTAGGCATATCCAGAAAGCATGCAAACTTAATTAAGGCGCTGTAGGCGCATATGCTCATGATATAATATTGCCAAATCGACCAAAAGGGGGCACCCAAATGATGGGAAAAGGGGAGCCAAGAACTTATGCCTCTTCTCATCAGCAGCCATATTAACATTATAAAACGCACATTGGAGTGATCTTGCACAGTAGATATGGCAAGATCTAGCACTGCATATATGTGCACACAATCTAGGTATAGAAATATCAATGCATTTGTCTTGTCATACAGTAAAGCTCGAAGAGGATGGCCAGATAATGCTCACAACTTACAAAGGATCAGGTACAAAGTAGTACACTGCAAGCTATAAGCTGCAGTGAGCTAGCAGCCACACATGCATGCACAGACATGACAAAATAGTAGGTTACTGGGAGACTGTCCTGGAGTACTAGGGGCTAGGGCCATGGCCAGTGCCAGTGCCTTCTCCTCCTTTCACCACCAGACACGTCGACGGTCTTCAGCTATCAATCTGCTCCCTGGGTCCCAGTCAACACTAGTACCAACTATTTTGCCATCACACCGTATCTTGGATCGTCTCCAAAAATAGGAGCTGAGCTAAATGCACACTAGTAGCAGATGTACTCTGCGACGTACACTAGTTCACAGATTGACTAGTAACTAAATTGGCTGAAGAACTGAACCGTAGACAGACTACCAAGAAACAGTAGAGCCAAGACGCTCACAAGCAAACTCTTATTTGAATGAAGACATAAAGGGTAGCTAGTAGTAGAGCTATTGGTTGATCCATAGGTTTGCATGCATGCGCCATGCATGGGCGAGAATAAGGATTTCGCTGATTGTTTCCATCAGCGGCGGCGCGCAGCTGTCTCCCGCTGCGCGTTGAAGTAGACGGCAGCGACTGGGAGGCCAAGATCGTTCGCGGCAGCGAAGCGGCGAGTGTTGAAGTAGTCCCTGCTGGAGGGAGGGCTCATTGTCTGCCGCTGCTTCTGCTTGAACAGCACGAATGTGAACCTGTGAATGCCGATGTTGGGCTTGGGGTTCTCGTAGCTCACCACCTCCTTTCCTGCATGCATTCATGTGTGTTTATTCAGAGAAATTAAGGACGAAGCCAATCGGGAAAAGCTAAAGCAGGTCGTCCATGAAAAAGACTTACCAAAAGAAGCATCAGTGGTGCCTGGAATATTATTGACGATCCTGCATACAAAGTCATGACTTGATCAGCATATTTTTATGCATAGCTGCACGATAAGCCGTGACCATTTATGTTTACTAAACGAAAACTGACAAGTTTTATGTTCATAGGAAAGCAACTATTGATCACTGGATAAATCAATTTGATCTTAAACATGCAGCTCACTTGGGCTGAGCAATTCATCTGTCTTTAACTCATGAGATTTTCCATCTTATGTTCAGGGGTAGTGTAAGCTAGCTTGGTTTAGTAATTACCAGTGGAGATGCTCCCTCAGGTATGGGTCGCTAGGCCCTGGCACATCTGGGTCCGTCATGACCTGAAGAGCAATAACACTGGTTATCAGCTGGATGTTACACTAGGTACCTTAATTTGTGTAAGCAATGGCACAGAGGAGAGAGAAAGCACAAACCAGTGTGAAGAAGGATCTCATGTCGCCACCCTGGACCTCAATGCGTGGCTTGGAGACGACTGCGGACGGGAAGAATTCGTGGCCATTGAACACCTGCTTGTTGGAGCTGTAGGTTACTGTCATCTTCTCAGTGGGGGTGAAGTTGTCGATGACCTCCCCGATCACCTTTCCGACGATGAGAGGCTCCACCACCCTAGCCATGTCTAGCTAGCTAACTTGAACTGAAAAGGCGGTGATGATCGATGCCAAATATCTACAGCTGACAGGTAACTAGCAAGTCGAAGCACTAGGTAAACAGTCTTGAGGAATGAGGAAATATAACCTGATGGTTGTTGCTAATATTGAGTGGCATAGAGGCTCTATTTATAGCTGCGAAGAGCCGCGAGGTGAGAGAACTGTGAGTAGGGTAAAGCTCTAAAGCTAGAATATCAGTAGGCGATGTTTGATTATTCCATCCTTGGCGCACTATAAAACTGAGGCACACATCTTAAAAAGGTTTCGAACCTGAAAACTGGCATTTGCTATATATTCGAGACTTCTTGTTTTTGGGAGAAGTTTATTCCAGTTAATACATAGAATCCACACATTTGGTAAAAGACGAAAAGCCTATTGCCCTGTATGCGCCCACAAATTCCCAAGCTGAGGTAGATCAGATGTACCATAGTAAATGTCCTTGAAACAGTTCACTGATCCTTAGGAAGGATATTGTTGTAAGCGACATTGTTTGAGTGGTATTGGCTAGCTTAGACGACTTCTGAAAAATTGGTTCAGTGAGGATGATGAGTATAGGCTATGCTGCTAACTCTAAAACTGAGTATTGATATGCCGGTCAAAAATGCCTTTTTTCCTTTCATGTGCATTCATGCATATATGCATGTACTTTATTTCTACCCAGTCTAAAAATTTATATTTGGGGAATTATTTGTTGGTTTGTACTGAAATACTTTTGCAATACTGTAATTTTGTTATATACTACAATTATATTTATATTGTCGTGTAACGCAGCAGCGAGCCGTGGACACTGAGATAAGGTTCTCCAGCTCTGCTCAACCGCACATGAGTCATCGCGGCAAGCAGAATATCAAAGGGCGGAACAACAGAGCGGGTAAACTTGCTCCTAGGTTCACCCAACATACGCTCGCGGCTCGACACTGTCACGGTGTCCTTGCCACTAATTTTCTCATATTCGTTCTTCTTTTGGCGGGCTTTTCTGGTGTTTCTTCTAAGTACGATTGTAGGTCGCCTTCTTGATGTTTATCTTCTAATTCAAAATTGATGCGCATTTCAATGTGTGTCATTGAATGTTTTGGACATGAATTTGTTATATGTGCAATTCTGATCTCTTACTTTGACATATGGCATGTCTAAGAAGTATTTTTTTTATCTTGTTGATGCCATACAACAATTGGTTTGTACATTTTAGCAAAGGGTTGTTACTCCATCAATTGGAGTTTTAACACCGTTACTTGGATAGTTTCTGATCTCATGTAATTATTTGAAACCTGATCTCTGATTATCACTCATCTTTCTGGTTCTGGTTCCTTCTTTTTCTGAATGGAGGCACTCTCAGGATGTGCTGATCATGTTCTCAATTTCTTATGTGGCATGCCTTGGCATTTTGACCAACTTTATATGTTTACTGCCTATTGTACGGTACAAAAACCGGAGGCCAAACAGTCATCTGATTGATGCTGAGGGTCCTCATTCCCATTTGTATTTCATTTCGTGAGGGTGAACTCTGGTGATAATCAGTGAATCTCCATGATAAGTCAAAGATTTCTGCCTGTCCTCATTCCCATTTGTATTTCATTTCGTGAGGGTGAACTCTGGTGATAATCAGTGAATCTCCATGATAAGTCAAAGATTTCTGCCTGTCCTCCCGCTTAATTATGCTAACTGCAGTTGCTCTTTCCGTCGATTCTTTTTGGTTATTTATAAGCATTACCGTGTGAATTCTGTGCGCCGTACCATTTCACTTTCGGGTTCCACTAGGCTTAAACAAATCATGCCAACCTAGGAAGGATAAGGTGGCATGTGGATCAAATGATGGGACTGTCCTTTTAGATGATGGCCCATTTTATATTTCAATACCAAAATTTTGTAGCTGATCTGTTATGTTTATCCTTCCTTGAAAATGTATCTGCTTCGGAGCAACACGAAAATATGCTCATGGGGATATTTCGAGCTTCTTACTGTTGTAGACTCTGCGATCTTCCTATTTTTTTTTTTTTTTTTTAAGGATACGTCATGGAAAGACGTATCGGAATCAAGAAGAAAGGCCAGAAGGCCTAAGGTACAACACGTTGGGGGCACAGACGCCCGCGCAACGCAACCCCACTACCCAGAAGGCAACACACACACGGAACCGGACTACTCGCGGCATCTCCACTTATCCACTGAAGCAAGAGAGCCTCTAAAAATCCTAGCAATTCTCCACATCTCCGCCTCAGTGGCGATCGCTGAAAGCACGACGACTTTGGAAGGAGCGGCCTTATCGAACACAATGTCGTTGCGGTGTCGCCAAAGACACCAGCAAACGAGGGCAATTCCTGTCCAGAGGTCACGGTCCCCTCCAGGTCCACTACGCTTCTCCTGCAGCCAGGCCATGAAGCTCGAATCCCACTGCGGCATCCAGCGCGGCTTTCCCCACCAACGCAGACACGTTGCCCAGACATCCCGGGACAGCATACAGCCCAAGAGCAAGTGGTCTAGAGTCTCGGTACTCTGATCAAAGAAGGGGCAAGCAGCCGGATGTGGGAGGCCCCGCCTACTCAATCTGTCAGCGGTCCAGCATCTGTTCCTGCTAGCCAGCCAGAGGAAAACTTTGCAATTAGGTGGCGCCCTCGAACGCCAGATCTGGAGCGCCCCTGGCATATCCACCCTGGCTCCAAACAAGGCTCGGTAACCTGAGTGCGTGGTGTAAGAGAAGTCTTTCTCCCAGCCCCATCTGAAGCTGTCGTCCACGCCCTCAATTAGGGCAACATCCACCAGCATATCAGCGACGAGGAAAAGCTCCTGGATCGCTAATGCATCAAGATCCGGCGAAATATCATCCAACCAGGCCCCGACCAGCCCTTCACGCACTTTCCGCGTTCGGAGCGAGCGCACCGCCCTCAGAAGATTTGGAGCAATATCAGTCAGACGGCCCAGCGGTAACCATCGGTCTGTCCAGAAGAAGGTGGACGCTCCATCCCCTAGTATCGAGGAGGTAGCACCTTCAAAGAGATGCTGCACCACTTATGGGACCTGGATATTGAACTCCTTCCACGGCTTTGAGTCATCAACTCGTTGAAGCCACAACCATCTGGCCCTCAAGGCAATGTTCATAAACTGGAGATTGGGAATCCCAAGCCCCCCCATTCCTTTGGGGCACAGACTTTGTCCCACGCCACCAGGCAGTGGCCCCCTCTCACGTCCTTACTGCCCTTCCAGAGGAAACCTCTGATGATCTTTTCAATGGCTGAGGCCGTCTTCGCTGGGATGTCGAGAGACATCATGGAGAAAATGGGAATCGCCGAGAGGGTCGCTCGAACAAGCTCAAGGCGTCCGCCCCTGTCCAGAAGGGAGGCCTTCCAACCTGGCAACTTGTTGGCCACCTTATCGACTAGGTACTGTAATTGAGCAGCAGTCGGCTTCCTCAACGTCAGGGGTAGACCAAGGTATCGAAGAGGGAAGGGGACCACTGGAAAGCTTAGCTCCCGAACCACTGCCTCCTCGTCCGCCTCAGAGCATCTAATGAGATTAGCTGAGCACTTAGCCATGTTGGTGCGAAGCCCAGAGGCATCCCCAAAGTCCTGAATGATCGCTGCGAAAACCTTGAGATCGAGCGCCAGGGGGCGTAGGAAAGAAACCACATCGTCAGCGTAGATGGAGGTGCGGTGGCGCAGACCAGATGAGGCCAACGGGGTGAGCAGCCCTACAGCCGAGGCCTTCTCAATCATCAGGTGAAGGACCTCAATGATGAGAATGAAGAGCTGTGGCGATAGGGGATCTCCCTGCCTAAGTCCACGCCTATTGGCAATACGAGATCCGGGGCAGCCATTAAGCAGCACACGAGTCGAAGCCGTGGAGAGAAGAGTGCAAATGCATGAGAGGAACCTTTCCCCGAAACCCAGCCTCCTTAGAACCTCAATAAGGAAAGGCCACTCCACTGTATCAAACGCCTTCGTAATATCCAACTTCAAAAGAACAGCAGGGTGTCGAGCGGCTGTGAAGCTTGCGAGCTGTTCCCTGTACCATCATGAAGTTGTCATGGAGGCACCTTCCACGCACGAATGCACTCTGATGCACCCCCACCATCTGGGGTAAGATAGGGGCTAAACGGGCGGCCAGCACCTTGGCTACAAGCTTGGTGAAGCCATGTATAAGGCTAATAGGCCTGAAGTCCTGCACCCTCTCAGCTCCCTCCTTCTTAGGAATAAGAGTGATGAGCGCTCCGTTAACCGCCCCGAATCCACGACAATCAAGACGGGACATAGAGTTGAAGGCTGCCATAATGTCCGTCTTAATGATACCCCAACAAGCCGTGAAGAAACGAGCGGAGAAACCGTCCGGCCCAGGACATTTATCCCTCGGCATACTCTTAAGAGCAGTCCACACCTCCTCCTCAGAAAAGGCACTATCAATATGCTGAAGATCCAATGTCAGGACTCCAAGATACTCCAAGTCAAGGGAGAATCTCCTGTCTGACGCGGATCCAATCAGATCATCATAAAAGGAGTATAGAGCTTCGGCCTTATCTGCATGTTCTGTGATCCGCACATCATCCACGATCAGGTGACCAATGAAATTCTTCCTCCTCCTATGGCTCGCATGCAGATGGAAGAAACGGGTGCAGGCGTCTCCCTCCCGAAGCCAGAGGATACGGGAACGTTGCCTGGCGATTGTCCTCTCTAGGGAGGCGAGTCCAAGTAACCTCTTTTTGAGCATACGCCGTAGAGCTCTCTCGTCACACGACAACTGTCGTGAATCCATAGCAGTGTCAAAGCGAAGGATCAATTCCGAAGCCAACATGATCTGCGCCTTGACGCTACCAATGGACCTGGTGCTCCAACTCGAAAGCCTCTTGGCGGTGGCTCGAAGCTTGTTATCCAGCGACTTGAAAGGGTTGGGATCTAGAGATTTGGCTGTCCACGTCTCCCGAACCACATCCAGGAAGCCGTCCATCTTCGGCTAGAAGGACTGGAACTGAAATCTACGACCTCTATGTAGGTCAGGAGCAAGACTCAGAAGCAAAGGGCAGTGATCAGACGGACCACTAGACATGGCTGATAGGAAAGCATCAGGGCAGAGCTCCTCCCAATCCACAGTCGAGAAGACCCTGTCCAACTTCTCCAAGGTTGGCTGCGCCCGCTCATTCGACCAAGTGAATCTCCGGCCATTTAGATAGACTTCCTTGAGTTCAAGATTGGAGAGGGTCCTCCGGAATCTACCCATCATGCGCCGGTGTAGGATGCCCTGATTCTTGTCCCGAGGGTCGACAATCAGATTGAAGTCCCCAGCCACGACCCAAGGGCCAGCGTGCAAATCCCTGATATCCTGCAGCTCTTGTAGGAAAGCAATCTTGTCGATGTCGTGCTGCGGTCCATAGACCCCGGTGAACCACCAACTACGACTCTCACCAATGGTGACTCTAGCCGTGATCGCATTTGCCGAGAGGTGTGGGTTGGACACAGAAACCACAGCAGACTGCCAGGCCAACAGGATCCCACCCCGAGTACCATCGGCAGGGAGGTAGTAGAACCCATCGAAGACGGGTCCCAAGCACTCGCGTACCACACGATCAGAGCGTACCACATTTTTCTCTTTATGTGGCTCCTTTTGTTTTCATGCCACGTGGATTTATGCCGACATGCTGCGTTTGCAGCCATACTATGGGACATGTACCTTGCATGTCAAATAAAGAAGTAAAAATGTTCCATGTCCAATGTAGTGTAAAATTTGCACTTACAAAATCATGTGAAGTAGGGAAGGAAAAGGGCTTGTATTTATTTATTGCCTATTTATTTTGGATGGGAAAGCACTAGTGGTCATATTCTGATTTTTTGTAAGTGACACCTCCTTTTCTTTTCCACATTCGTGGTAGCCATGTGGAATTCCTTGGCTCCCTTTTACTAGTTGCTTGCCGTCTGCATAACTGTCCACACGATTATCACGGTTTCAGTGAATAATGTACTCCATAGCTTCTATTGTGACCCTATTTTTGTCGTATTGTCCATGCGGAACCGTTATGTCGACAGTGTTCCAAAGAACATTCCCTAAACAGCATTGCATTATGATGGACTTGCCACTATTAGTGATTTGATTATTCTCGTGACAACTGGGAGGCTGTAGCAGGAGCCAATTGGGCGAGCACAAAACTGTGGACCGAGTCTCTTTCTCGTCAAACTATTTTGTGTATCTTTGCACTAGACTAAGCTAGGTTCCCTTTTGTTTCCAGAAATAGTGTACCCAGGTTGATCAAGCACAAGATCCTTTGCCATATCGAGGCCTTTCTCATCTCGATTATTGCACTCTGAAACCTCCAGTTGGCTTTGCTTGGAACCTGCTAACCTGCGCAGCAGTGGCCAATAAGCCGCTCATAGTTGCAGTCTTACCTAAACAACTCCAAGAGCTGGCCTGTGCTTTTCTAGAAGTGGTGGAATACTGGAATGCTCGTGCTTTGCTATAAACAAAAAATCTGCCCACCCCAGCACCGCCAATGTGCTCAACCCTCCCCTTTGTTGCCCAAGTTGAGCCTCATCGTGACTCGCGTCTTTCGGTTCTATAGAAATGTTATTTGGTTGTAAAGTGTCCATTTCTCGACATGAATCGTTCACTCTATAAGATATAGGAGCAAGAAACAAGACAAGTGTAAAGACAATCTCACGGCTAGTTTAGATTAACATGGGAGAACAAGGAATGTCAATGATGTTACCCTACTATTGGAAAAGAAAGTTGGTAACTCTCAATGGAAATTAAGGTCTGTTAATTTAAGAATTTGATGCGTTACGGGCGCTTCCAGAATATTTTGTCTTGGTGACACGCTCAACACGAGAATGTCGCATCTAATTTGGAGGTTGTGCTTGCTGTCTGTGCTTTGTCTTTTTTCAGACAATACGCTAACTTCCAGAATGTTCCCTTGTTCCCAGAATGGAAAAGGCCCAGACGGAATTAAGAGGAAAATGAGAATAACTCCTCAAATGCGTTGGCCCAAAAAGTGAAATAGATTATACAAGTTGGCGAAAACGAAGCTAAAGTGCAGTTGTGTCTCGTCAGTGTGCCGGTATTTGTGGAAATATCTATAAAGAAAATGAGCATACTTCGGCTCCAAGGAAATATTCTCTACTCAGTTTAATTAGAGTTTAAAAGATATTAATCAGAATGGTTTGATGCGTTTGGCATCAGTTACCGAATTTCGTTCAAGCTCACGGCTAGCACTGTTCTTTTTTTTTTTCCAAGAATACACTCTAGAAATTGTATCAATCATATAGAAGAAAAGAGCTAGAGAACCAACCTGAGGTTGGGTGGTTAGGAGGGTGGTTGTAGCCCTAGTCCACCAGAGTTCAAACCCCAGGTTTAACATCTATGTGTCTCATAAAGGCGGAATATTCATTCACTGGGAGGCCAGGGACGGAGCCAGGGATATAATTGAGAGGGGGCAATTTGTGGTATCAGGGTTGTATTTAGCTTTGTGAGAGGGGACATCAATGGTGAAAAATTAACATATTAGCTTGGTAGTGAAAACTGAGTGGGGGAATTGGCCCCCACAGGTTTGTACCTGCATCCGCCCATGTGGGAGGCGACGTTCCCGTCGACAGCGAGTCTGCCCTCCAGAGGTCCCTCCTCGATGCCCTGGGAGGGCAAGGAGGACCACCACTATAGGAGGTCGGTATCCACTGCCGACAACCACTCTATCTTTCCCCACCTCGTCAAGGACCAAGCCCATACCTCGCGGGCTGCCACGCAACCAAGCAGAAGATGCTGGATCGACTCCCGCGTTGCTGCAGCATGTTCCTAGTCCAACATTTGTTCCTCACAACGAGCCATGCGAAGAACTTGCGGCTATAGGGGGCTCTCGGCCGCCAAATCTCCGTGGAGACCGATGCCATAGTGGTCCCAGGGAAGAAGGCGCTATATGCCGATTTGGCGGAGAATTTGTCGTAGACCGTCCAACGCCACCCAAAGGAATCATCTCGCATCGACGAGAGCTGAAAATCAGAGAGGATAACCCAGAGGCGGAAGAACTCTGGGACCGTGGCGCTCCCTAGGTTCAGTCCGCTATCACGAAGCCACTCTCCATCGAGGCCCTCCTTTACCGTGCGGGAGTTGACGTGTCTTTTCTTGACCACCGCGACCAAATTAGTTGCAACGTCCGACAGACGAGCTCCATTGAGCCATTGGTCCTTCCACAAAGGAATCATCTCGCATCGACGAGAGCTAAAAATCAGAGAGGATAACCCAGAGGCGGAAGAACTCTGGGACCGTGGCGCTCCCTAGGTTCAGTCCGCTATCACGAAACCACTCTCCATCGAGGCCCTCCTTTACTGTGCGGGAGTTGACGTGTCTTTTCTTGACCACCGCGACCAAATTAGGTGCAACGTCCGACAGACGAGCACCATTGAGCCATTGGTCCTTCCAGAAGAGAGCCTTTCTCAAAAAGGGCCCGGGAGGGAGGAGGGATCCCCAGGTCAAGTTCAGCCCACGCCTTGGTCGGATCCAACCTCTAAAGCCACACCCAACGACATTGATGACTACAAGAACATAGATCACCTCTAGCTAGTTTCGAAATAAGAGTATCGAACCACGAGGAGCTGCTAGTAGTGATCTTAATGCCCCTTGCTACTTTCTACTAAAGATTACTTAATAATTGTTTTCTAGTCTCAAAATGATTAAAGGGGGTGTTGTAAATGGTTGCAAGAAGAGTAAATAAAGCAGTAAAAATGTTATATAAAAAGGGTTGGAACTTTATAAGACAAAGTGTTCTCAGGGATTATTGGATCCACCTCTAGCACTAGGACTCATGTTAATTAAGATAAAATATGCTTTCAAGAATGTTGTGTGTGCGAGAACTCCGTAATAAGATGCGCCCAGAAAGCTATCGGTCATCGCATCTCTAAATAACCACATCATCTAGCTTTCTGTAGGCACATATTGACTAGTGCTATGAAGGGGTGTACCCCATGGTCATCGATACGAGCTTCATGAATCCCTATTATCCCCCTTAATTATTCATGTATCAAAGCGCTGATACGGTAATGTCACTTCTCGCCGTTCGCTTTACCACACTTCAAAGAGTAGTTCTCTCTCAAGACCAATAGACAATATTACATGGTGCACAACATGTAATAACAAGAGAGAAAACTAACACACATTAATACTTGAAACCATAGTTCATCTTAGATTCATATCCTATTCATGTTAGAATTTCTTCATCTCCCCAAGAACTAAGAGCATCTCCACCGGCAGCCTCCAAATAGGCGTCGGCAGGGGCACCGACACCTCCGTTTGGGGGGCGCCAGCAGTGCATCCTCCATTTGGGGAGGCTGCTCCCACACCGACGCCTCCCAAATAGCGGCCCCCAATTTTTTTTACTTTTACAATATTTTGAAACAACATATCAATCACATTTTATTCATACAATCACACAAATAGATTTAAATTATTCATACAATCAATCAAACAAATATAATAAAATTATTCATACAATCAATCAAATAAATAGTACTTCAATATTCATACAATCCAATAAATAAATAGTACTTAAATTATTCATAGAGGTAAATAAATAGAAATAAAATCATGCATTGTTGGCTGCTCCTCGCCCACAAATGCGCAACTAGATCCGCCTTCAGCTGTGCATGGACACCTGCATCTCGAATTTTATTGTGCACAAGGAAAAAAATAGCTGACTATAGCTTCGCTATAGCGCCGCTATAGCTTCTGGGACAGCCTTCCGCTACGCTAAGCCTGTTTCGTCCGCTATGGACGCTAAGTCCGCTAAAGGTGCCGCTAATTACCGCTAAAGAGTATTGCCGCTAGAGGAGCTATAGCGCCGCAAACAAAATTTCTCCATCACACTAGAACTTGAAGCCTAATGCATGTTTTCATTGGCCGAAAACCAAGCCCTCGATGCATATTCAATTGCTTCCATCCATAACCTAGCCATTCCTCTCATTTTCGCTCGGTAGCTAGCGAACGACTGAATCCTGATGCAGCTAGTGTTGGAGATATGCCCAAGAGGCAATAATAAAATTGGTTATTATATATCTTTGTGTTTATGATAAATGTTTATATACCATGCTATAATTGTATTAACCGAAACATTGATACATTTGTGTTATGTAAACAACAATGAGTCCCTAGTAAGCCTCTTAACTAGCTTGTTGATTAATAGATGATCATAGTTTCATGATCATGAACATTGGATGTTATTAATAACAAGGTTATGTCATTATATGAATGATGTAATGGACACACCCAATTAAGCGTAGCATAAGATCACGTCATTAAGTTATTTGCTATAAGGTTTTGATACATAGTTACTTAGTCCTTTCGACCATGAGATCATGTAAATCACTTATACCGGAAAGGTACTTTGATTACATCAAACACCACTGCGTAAATGGGTGGTTATAAAGGTGGGATTAAGTATCCGGAAAGTATGAGTTGAGGCATATGGATCAACAGTGGGATTTGTCCATCCCGATGACGGATAGATATACTCTGGGCCCTCTCGGTGGAATGTCATCTAAATAGCTTGCAAACATATGAATAGTTCATAAGAGACCACATACCAGAGTACGAGTAAAGAGTACTTGTCAGGAGACGAGGTTGAACAAGGTATAGAGAGATACCGATGATCAAACCTCGAACAAGTAAAATATCGCGAGACAAAGGGAATTGGTATCGTATGTGAATGGTTCATTCGATCACTAAGTCATCGTTGAATATGTGGGAGCCATTATGGATCTCCAGATTCCGCTATTGGTTATTGGTCGGAGAGAGTTCTCAACCATGTCTACATAGTTCTCGAACCGTAGGGTGACACACTTAAGGTTTGATGTCGTATTAGTAGAACTTGAATATGGAATGGAGTTCGAAGTTTTGTTCGGAGTCTCGGATGGGATCCCGGACATCACGAGGAGTTCCGGAATGGTCCGGAGAATAAGATTCATATATAGGAAGTCATTTTATAAGTTTGAAAATGATCCGGTGCATTTATGGAAGGTTCTAGAAAAGTCCGGAAGAAATCACTTTGGAAGGCGGAGTCCCGAAGGGACTCCACCTTTCATGGCCGGCCAACCCTAGAGGGGTGGAGTCCCAGGTGGACTCCACCAAGGTGGCCGGCCACCCCCCCTCATGGAAGGGTGGGAGTCCCACTTGAGGTGGGAATCCCACCTTGGGTAGGTTTCCCTACACATGGAAGGTTTTGGGTTGGGGTCTTATTCGAAGACTTGTAGTCCAACACTTGGGGGTTCCACCTATATAATGAGGAGCAAGGGGAAGGGACCGGCCACACCAAAGCCACCACCTTGGCCGCACCCCTTGGAGGCCGGCCACCCCCTCTCCCAAACCCTAGCCGCCCCACTTCTCCACCTCTCCCGCAACGCTTAGCGAAGCTCCGCCGGAGATCTCCATCGACACCGCCACCACGCCGTCGTGCTGCCGGATTCAAGGAGGAGCTACTACTTCCGCTGCCCGCTGGAACAGGGAGAAGGACGTCGTCTTCATCAACACCGAATGTGTGACCGAGAACGGAGGTGCTGCCCGATTGTGGCACCATCAAGATCTTCTACGCGCTTTTGAAAGCGGCAAGTGATCGTCTACCGCAGCAACAAGAGCCTCATCTTGTAGGCTTTGGAAATCTTCAAGGGTGAGCCTCGTTCATCCCCTCGTTGCTCCCATCTTCTAGATTGCATCTTGGCTTGGATTGCGTTCTCGCGGTAGGAATTTTTTTGTTTTCTATGCAACGAATCCCTTCAGTGGTATCAGAGCCATGTCTATGCATAGATGGTTGCACGAGTAGAACACAATTGTTTTGTGGGCGTTGATGCTTATGTTGTCTTTAGTTTGAGTACTTTGCATCTTTGTGGCATAGTGGGATGAAGCGGCTCGGGCTAACTTTACATGACCGCGTTCATGAGATTTGCTCCACGCTCGACATGCAACTTGTATTGCATAAGTGGCTTTGCGGGTGTCTGTCTCTCCTACTATAGTGAAGATTCAATTTACTCTTCTATTGACAACACTAGTATCACCGTTGTGGTTCATGTTCGTAGGTAGATTAGATCTCACTCGAAAACCCTAAACCAAGTAAAATATGCAAACCAAATTAGAGACGTCTAACTTGTTTTTGCGGGGTTTGGTGATGTGATATGGCCATAATGTGATGATGAATATGTATGAGATGATCATTATTATATTGTGGCAACCGGCATGAGCCTTATGGTTGTCTTTAAATTTCATGTTGAGTAGTATTTCAAAGAAGTTGTAATAGTTGCTACATGGGAGAACAATCATGAAGACGGCGCCATTGACCTTGACGCTACGCCGACGATGATGGAGATCATGCCCGTTGATGATGGAGATCATGTCCGTGCTTTGGAGATGAAGATCAAAGGCGCAAAGACAAAGGGGCCATATCATATCACATATGAACTGCATGTGATGTTAATCCTTTTTATGCATCTTATTTTGCTTAGATCGCGACGGTAGCATTATAAGATGATCCCTCTCACTAAAATATCAAGATAATAAAGTGTTCATCCTTAGTAGCACCGTTACCAATACTTGTCGTTTCGAAACATCTCGTGATGATCGGGTATGATAGATTCAACAAGTGTATACAACGGGTGCAAGCCAGTTTTGCACACACGGATACTAAGGTTGCCTTGACGAGCCTAGCATGTACAAACATGGTCTCGGAACACGTGATACCGAAAGGTAGAGCATGACTCATATGATTGATATGATGAACACTTTGAGTGTTCGCCATTGAAGTTACATCTTGTCTCGTGATGATCGGACTTGGTGTGGTGGATTTGGTTCGTGTGATCACTAAGACAATTCGAGGGATATTGTTTTGAGTGGGAGTTCACCTAGTTTTTAATTTTGTTAAATTAAAATTTGAACTCAATTTGTCATAAACTTAGTCTAAACTATTGCAAATATATGTTGTAGATATGGCGTCCCCAATCAATTTTAACCAGTTCCTAGAGAAAGAAAAGCTTAAGAGCAACGGTAGCAACTTCACCGACTGGTTCCGTCATGTGAGGATTTTCCTCGCTGGTGGAAACCTGCAATATGTGCTTGATGCACCGCTAGGTGACCCTCCTGCAGAAACTGAAACCGATGAAGTATAGAATATTTACGCGACTCAGAAAACTCGGTACTCTCAAGTTCAGTGTGCCATCCTATGCAGTCTGGAAGCCGATCTTCAAAAACGTTTTGAGCACCACGAACCTCATGAGTTGTTCAATGAGCTGAAAGCTATCTTTGAAACTCATGCGACCGTGGAATGCTATGAAGCATCGAACACTTCTTCAGCTGCATGATGGAAGAAGGCAGCTCCGTTAGTGAGCACATGCTCGCCATGACCGGGCATGCGAAAAAACTCAGTGACTTGGGAATAGTGATTCCTAACAGACTGGTGATTAATCGTGTCCTTCAATCACTGCCACCTAGTTACAAGAACTTTGTGATGAACTACAATATGCAGAACATGAACAAAGAGTTACCTGAACTCTTCGCCATGCTGAAATCTGCTGAGATTGAGATCAAGAAAGAGCACCAAGTGTTGATGGTCAACAAGACCACTAGTTTCAAGAAACAGGGCAAGTCTAAAGGTAAATTCAAGAAGGGTGGCTAGAAAGCTGCCACGCCTCCTGTGAAACCTAAGAATGGCCCTAAGCCTGATGTTGAGTGCTATTACTGCAAGGAGAAGGGACACTGGAAGCGTAATTGCTCCAAGTATTTGGCTGATCTGAAGAGCGGCCTTATCAAGAAAAAGAAAGAAGGTATATCTTTTATACTTGTTATATATGTTTATCTTACTGGATCTCGTACTAGTACCTGGGTATTTGATACTGGTTCGGTTACTCATATTTGTACCTCGAAACAGGAACTAAAGAATAAACGAAGACTATTGAAGGATGAAGTGACGATGCGCGTTCGAAATGGATCCAAGGTCATTGTGATCGCAGTCGGCACACTCCCTCTACATCTACCTTTAGAATTAGTTTTAAACCTCAATAATTGTTATTTTGTACCCACGTTGAGCATGAACATTATATCTGGATCTTGTTTAATGCAAGACAGTTATTCATTCAAGTCTGAGAATAATGGTTGTTCTATTTTTATGAATAATATCTTTTATGGTCGAGCACCTGAGAAGAATGGTTTATTTCTATTAGATCTCGATAGTAGTGATACACATGTTCATAACGTTGATGCTAAACGAATTAAATTGAATGATAATTCTACTTATATGTGGCACTGTCGTCTTGGTCATATTGGAGTGAAACGCATGAAGAAACTCCATACCGATGGATTACTTGAATCACTTGACGCTGAGTCACTTGATAGATGCGAAGCATGTCTGATGAGAAAAATGACTAAGACTCCATTCTCTGGTATTATGGAGCGAGCTACAGACTTATTGGAAATCGTACATACCGATGTGTGCGGACCGATGAGTGTAGCCTCGCACGGTGGTTATCGTTATGTTCTAACCTTCACAGATGATCTGAGTAGATATGGGTATATCTATTTCATGAAACACAAATCCGAAACTTTCGAGAAGTTTAAGGAATTCCAAAGTGAAGTAGAAAATCAACGTAACAAGAAGATTAAATTTCTATGATCTGATCGCGGAGGTGAATATCTGAGTTATGAGTTTAGCATGCATTTAAAGAAATGCGGAATACTTTCACAATTGACACCGCCCGGAACACCGCAACGAAACGGTGTGTCCGAACGTCGTAATCGAACTCTCTTAGATATGGTTTTTTCTATGATGTCTCTTACTGATTTGTTGTTATCATTTTGGAGTTATGCATTAGAGACAGCTGCATTCACTTTAAATAGGGCACCATCTAAATCCGTTGAAACGACACCGTATGAATTATGGTTTAATAAGAAACCTAAGTTGTCGTTCTTTAAATTTGGGGTTGCGAACCCTATGTAAAAAGGTTACAACCGGACAAGCTAGAACCTAAAGCGGAGAAATGCGTCTTCATAGGATACCCTAAGGAAACCATAGGGTACACTTTCTATCAAAAATCCGAAGGCAAAATCTTTGTTGCTAAGAACAGAACCTTTCTTGAGAAAGAATTTCTCACTAAAGAAGTGACTGGAAGAAAAGTAGAACTCAACGAGATTACTGAATCTTCTCTCGTTGATCAGAGTAGCGCAGTACCGGAAGTTGTTCCTGTGCCGCCTGCACTGGTAACAGAGGAAGCTAATGATAATGATCATGAAACTTCAAATGAGATAGCTACTGAACCTCGCAGATCGACAAGGGAACGTGCCACTCCTGATTGGTATGTGATACGCGTACAGCACGCATCCGTTGGGAACCCCAAGAGGAAGGTGTGATGCGTACAGCGGCAAGTTTTCCCTCAGTAAGAAACCAAGGTTTATCGAACCAGTAGGAGCCAAGAAGCACGTTGAAGGTTGATGGCGGCGGAGTGTAGTGCGGCGCAACACCAGGGATTCCGGCGCCAACGTGGAACCTGCACAACACAACCAAATTACTTTGCCCCAACGTGACAGTGAGGTTGTCAATCTCACCGGCTTGCTGTAACAAAGGATTAGATGTATAGTGTGGATGATGATTGTTTGCAGAAAACAGTAGAACAAGTATTGCAGTAGATTGTATTCGATTAAAAGAATGGACCGGGGTCCACAGTTCACTAGAGGCGTCACTCCCATAAGATAAATAGCATGTTGGGTGAACAAATTACAGTTGGGCAATTGACAAATAAAGAGGGCATGACCATGCACATACATGATATGATGAGTATAGTGAGATTTAATTGGGCATTACGACAAAGTACATAGACCGCTATCCAGCATGCATCTATGCCTAAAAAGTCCACCTTCAGGTTATCATCCGAACCCCTTCCAGTATTAAGTTGCAAACAACAGACAATTGCATTAAGTATGGTGCGTAATGTAATCAACAACTACATCCTTAGACATAGCATCGATTTTTTATCCCTAGTGGCAACAACACATCCACAACCTTAGAACTTTCTGTCACTGTCCCAGATTTAATGGAGGCATGAACCCACTATCGAGCATAAATACTCCCTCTTGGAGTTACTAGCAAAAACTTGGCCAGAGCCTCTACTAATAATGGAGAGCATGCAAGATCATAAACAACACATAGATAATAGATTGATAATCAACATAGCATAGTATTCTCTATTCATCGGATCCAAACAAACATAACATATAGCATTACAGATAGATGATCTTGATCATGTTAGGCAGCTCACAAGATCCAACAATGAAGCACAATTAGGAGAAGACGACCATCTAGCTACTGCTATGGACCCATAGTCCAGGGGTGAACTACTCACTCATCACTCCGGAGGCGACCATGGCGGTGAAGAGTCCTCCGGGAGATGATTCCCCTCTCCGGCAGGGTGCCGGAGGTGATCTCCTGAATCCCCCGAGATGGGATTGGCGGCGGCGGCGTCTCTGGAAGGTTTTCCGTATCGTGGCTCTCGGTACTGGAGTTATTCTCGACGAAGGTTTAAGTAGGCGGAAGGGTAGGTTTAGGGGCGCCACGAGGGGCCCACACACTAGGCCGGCGCGGCCATGGCCTGGGCCGCGCCGCCCTAGCGTCTGGCCGCCTCGTCGCCCCACTTCGTATCTTCCCCGGTGTTTTGGAAGCTTCGTGGAAAAATAAGATCCTAGGCGTTGATTTCGTCCAATTCCGAGAATATTTCCTTACTAGGATTTCTGAAACCAAAACAGCAGAAAACAGCAACTGGCTCTTCGGCATCTCGTTAATAGGTTAGTGCCGGAAAATGCATAAATATGACATAAAGTATGCATAAAACATGTAGGTATCATCAATAAAGTGGCATGGAACATAAGAAATTATCGATACGTCGGAGACGTATCAGCATCCCCAAGCTTAGTTCCTGCTCGTCCCGAGTAGGTAAACGATAACAAAGATAATTTCTGAAGTGACATGCCATCATAGTCTTGATCAATACTATTGTAAGCACATGTAATGAATGCAGCGATTCGAAGCAATGGTAAATGACATGAGTAAACAAATGAATCATATAGCAAAGACTTTTCATGAATAGTACTTTCAAGACAAGCATCAATAAGTCTTGCATAAGAGTTAACTCATAAAGCAATAATTTCAAAGTAGAGGCATTGAAGCAACACAAAGGAAGATTAAGTTTCAGCGGTTGCTTTCAACTTGTAACATGTATATCTCATGGATATTGTCAATGTAAAGTAATATAACAAGTGCAATATGCAAGAATGTAGGAATCAATGCACAGTTCACACAAGTGTTTGCTTCTTGAGATGGAGAGAAATAGGTGAACTGACTCAACATAAAAGTAAAAGAAAGGCCCTTCGCAGAGGGAAGCATTGATTGCTATATTTGTGCTAGAGCTTTGGTTTTGAAAACAAGAAACAATTTTGTCAACGGTAGTAATAAAGCATATGCATCATGTAAATTATATCCTACAAGTTGCAAGCCTCATGCATAGTATACTAATAGTGCCTGCACCTTGTCCTAATTAGCTCGGATTACCTGGATTATCACCGCAATACATATGTTTTAACCAAGTGTCACAAAGGGGTACCTCTATGCCGCCTGTACAAAGGTCTAAGGAGAAAGCTTGCATTGGATTTCTCGCTTTTGATTATTCTCAACTTAGACATCCATACCGGGACAACATAGACAAAAGATAATGGACTCCTCTTTAATGCTTAAGCATTTAGCAACAATTAATATTCTCATATGAGATTGAGGATATTTGTCCAAAACCGAAACTTCCACCATGGATCATGGCTTTAGTTAGCGGCCCAATGTTCTTCTCTAACAGTATGCATGCTCAAACCATTCAACTCATGGTAAATCGCCCTTACTTCAGACAAGACGGACATGCATAGCAACTCACATGATATTCAACAAAGAGTAGTTGATGGCGTCCCCACGAACATGGTTATCGCACAACAAGCAACTTAATAAGAAATAAAATGCATAAGTACATATTCAATACCACAATAGTTTTTAGGCTATTTGTCCCATGAGCTATATATTGTAAAGATGAAGAATAGAAATTTTAAAGGTAGCACTCAAGCAATTTACTTTGGAATGGTGGAGAAATACCATGTAGTAGGTAGGTATGGTGGACACAAGTGGCATGGTGTTTGGCTCAAGGATTTTGGATGCATGAGAAGTATTCCCTCTCGATACAAGGCTTAGGCTAGCAAGGCTATTTGAAACAAACACAAGTATGAAGCGGTACAGCAAAACTCACATAAAAGACATATTGTAAACATTATAAGACACTACACCGTCTTCCTTGTTGTTCGACCCTTACTAGAAATTATCTAGACCTTAGAGAGACCAATTATGCAAACCAAATTTTAGCAAGCTCTATGTATTTCTTCATTAATAGGTGCAAAGTATATGATGCAAGAGCTTAAACATGAGCACAACAATTGCCAAGTATCAAATTATTCAAGACATTCTACCAATTACTACATGTAGCATTTCCCGTTTCCAACGATATAACAAATTAACGAAGAAGATTAAACCTTCGCCATGAATATTATGAGTAAAGCCTAAGGACATATTTGTCCATATGCAACAGCGGAGCGTGTCTCTCTCCCACACAATGAATGCTAGGATCCATTTTATTCAAACAAAACAAAAACAAAAACAAACAGACGCTCCAAGCAAAGTACATAAGATGTGATGGAATAAAAATATAGTTTCACTAGAGGAACCTGATAATGTTGTCGATGAAGAAGGGGATGCCTTGTGCATCCCCAAGCTTAGACGCTTGAGTCTTCTTGAAATATGCAGGGGTGAACCACCGGGGCATCCCCAAGCTTAGAGCTTTCACTCTCCTTGATCATATTGTATCATCCTCCTCTCTTGATCCTTGAAAACTTCCTCCACACCAAACTCAAAACAACTCATTAGAGGGTTAGTGCACAATCAAAATTCACATGTTCAGAGGTGACATAATCATTCTTAACACTTCTGGACATTGCACAAAGCTACTGAAAGTTAATGGAATAGAAAAATCCATCAAGCATAGCAAAACAGGCAATGCGAAATAAAAGGCAGAATCTGTCAAAACAGAACAGTTCGTAAAGATGAATTTCTAAGAGGCACCAGACTTGCTCAAATGAAAATGCTCAAATTTAATGAAAGTTGCGTACATATCTGAGGATCACTCACGTAAATTGGCATAATTTTCTGAGTTACCTACAGAGAATTAGGCCCAGATTCGTAACATCAAGAAATCTGTTTCTGCGCAGTAATCCAAATCTAGTATGAACCTTACTATCAAAGACTTTACTTGGCACAACAATGCAACAAAACTAAGATAAGGAGAGGTTGCTACAGTAGTAACAACTTCCAAGACTCAAATATAAAATAAAAGTGCAGTAGTAAAATCATGGGTTGTCTTCCATAAACGCTTTTCTTTAACGCCTTTCAGCTAGGCGCAGAAAGTGTATATCAAGTGTTATCAAGAGACGAAGCATCAACATCATTTTCACAATTTATCCCATTAGGTATCTTAGATGCTCCCTTATCTATAGTGGTTTTAAGAGCTTTATCAATTTTAGGGCTATAATAGTTTTTTGGTTTAGGCACCTTAGAGACATACATGAACTTTTGCTCCTTACCCACATAAGCTTTCTCTTTAAACTTAATAGATGAAAAAGTTGAACCTAAAGTTCCCATAGCTTCTTCAAGTTCACTAATCCTTTGGGTTTGATTATCATGAATAGCACAAGTTTCTAAGATGGCAATTCTCTCATTAATTCCACCTAGAGATTTGTCAAGTTTATCAGTGCTATTAAGTAATTCTCCCAACTTAGTCTCAATGCTTGGAAGATTTTGCTCTATGGTTTCTAACTTTTTCATGACATCTTCAAAAGAGATTTCAGTTTTAACTTCATTGATAGGTGGTATTCCAAATAAACTCTCAATAATGCAACTAGCTTCTAAAGCAGGAGTGCCTAGGAAATTACCTCCCGCGAGACAATCAAGAACATACCTATTCCAGCTAGAGATACCAACATAAAAATTCCTGAGTAGAATAGTGGTGGAGTGTTTCTTAGTACACCTATTATGAGCATCACTAATTCTATACCAAGCATCTTTTAAACATTCTCCCCCTTGTTGCTTAAATGAACGAACTTCAACTTCAGGATTACTCATTTTAGCAATAGTAAATAAAGCAAACTAGATAAAGTAAATGCAAGTAACTAATTTTTTTGTGTTTTTAATATAGCAAACAAGATAGCGAATAAAGTAAAACTAGCAACTAATTTTTTTGTGTTTTGATTTAGTGCAGCAAACAAAGTAGTAAATAAAATAAAGCAAGACAAAAACAAAGTAAAGAGATTGGAGGTGGAGACTCCCCTTGCAGCGTGCCTTGATCTCCCCGGCAACGGCGCCAGAAAAAGAGCTTGATACGCGTACAACATGCGTCCGTTGGGAACCCCAAGAGGAAGGTGTGATGCGTACAGCGGCAAGTTTTCCCTCAGTAAGAAACCAAGGTTTATCGAACCAGTAGGAGCCAAGAAGCACGTTGAAGGTTGATGGCGGCGGAGTGTAGTGCGGCGCAACACCAGGGATTCCGGCGCCAACGTGGAACCTGCACAACACAACCAAATTACTTTGCCCCAACGTGACAGTGAGGTTGTCAATCTCACCGGCTTGCTGTAACAAAGGATTAGATGTATAGTGTGGATGATGATTGTTTGCAGAAAACAGTAGAACAAGTATTGCAGTAGATTGTATTCGATTAAAAGAATGGACCGGGGTCCACAGTTCACTAGAGGCGTCTCTCCCATAAGATAAATAGCATGTTGGGTGAACAAATTACAGTTGGGCAATTGACAAATAAAGAGGGCATGACCATGCACATACATGATATGATGAGTATAGTGAGATTTAATTGGGCATTACGACAAAGTTCATAGACCGCTATCCAGCATGCATCTATGCCTAAAAAGTCCACCTTCAGGTTATCATCTGAACCCCTTCCAGTATTAAGTTGCAAACAACAGACAATTGCATTAAGTATGGTGCATAATGTAATCAACAACTACGTCCTTAGACATAGCATCGATGTTTTATCCCTAGTGGCAACAACACATCCACAACCTTAGAACTTTCTGTCACTGTCCCAGATTTAATGGAGGCATGAACCCACTATCGAGCATAAATACTCCCTCTTGGAGTTACTAGCAAAAACTTGGCCAGAGCCTCTACTAATAACGGAGAGCATGCAAGATCATAAACAACACATAGATAATAGATTGATAATCAACATAGCATAGTATTCTCTATTCATCGGATCCCAACAAACACAACATATAGCATTACAGATAGATGATCTTGATCATGTTAGGCAGCTCACAAGATCCAACAATGAAGCACAATTAGGAGAAGACGACCATCTAGCTACTGCTATGGACCCATAGTCCAGGGGTGAACTACTCACTCATCACTCCGGAGGCGACCATGGCGGTGAAGAGTCCTCCGGGAGATGATTCCCCTCTCTGGCAGGGTGCCGGAGGCGATCTCCTGAATCCCCCGAGATGGGACTGGCGGCGGCGGTGTCTCTGGAAGGTTTTCCGTATTGTGGCTCTCGGTACTGGAGTTATTCTCGACGAAGGCTTAAGTAGGCGGAAGGGTAGGTTTAGGGGCGCCACGAGGGGCCCACACACTAGGCCGGCGCGGCCAGGGCCTGGGCCGCGCCGCCCTAGCGTCTGGCCGCCTCGTCGCCCCACTTCGTATCTTCCACGGTGTTCTGGAAGCTTCATGGAAAAATAAGATCCTGGGCGTTGATTTCGTCCAATTCCGAGAATATTTCCTTACTAGGATTTCTGAAACCAAAAACAGCAGAAAACAGCAACTAGCTCTTCGGCATCTCGTTAATAGGTTAGTGCCGGAAAATGCATAAATATGACATAAAGTATGCATAAAACATGTAGGTATCATCAATAAAGTGGCATGGAACATAAGAAATTATCGATACATCGGAGACGTATCAGTATGATCCTTGTCTAAATGTCATGATTGTAGACAACAATGATGAAGACCCTGCGACGTATGAAGAAGCGATGATGAGCCCAGATTCCAACAAATGGCAAGAAGCCATGAAATCCGAAATGGGATCCATGTATGATAACAAAGTATGGACTTTGGTAGACTTACCTGATAGCCGCAAGGCTGTCGAGAATAAATGGATCTTCAAAAGAAAAACAGATGCTGATGGTAATATTACTGTCTATAAAGCTCGACTTGTCGCAAAGTGTTTCCGACAAATTCAAGGTGTTGACTACGATGAGACTTTCTCACCTGTAGTGAAGCTAAAATCTGTGAGGATTTCGTTAGCAATAGCTGCATTTTTCGATTATGAGATTTGGCAGATGGATGTCAAAACGGCGTCTCTTAATGGAGATATTGAGGAAGAGTTGTATATGGTACAACCCAAAGGTTTTGTCGATACTAAAAATGCTGACAAGGTGTGCAAACTTCAGCGTTCAATTTATGGACTGAAGCAAGCATCCAAAAGTTGGAACCGACGCTTTGATAAGGTGATCAAAGACTTCGGGTTTATACAGTGTCACGGAGAGGCCTGTATTTACAAGAAAGTGAGTGGGAGCTCTGTAGTGTTCCTGATATTATATGTAGATGACATATTATTGATTGGGAATGATATAGAACTATTAAGCAGTGTAAAAGGTTATTTGAATAATAGTTTTTCAATGAAAGACCTTGGTGAAGCATCGTACATATTAGGCATCAAGATTTATAGAGATAGATCAAGACGCCTAATAGGGCTTTCACATAGTACATACCTGGACAAGATTCTAAAGAAGTTTAGAATGGACGAAAGTAAGAAAGGGTTCTTACCTATGTTACCAGGTAAGGTCTTGAGTAAGACTCAAGGTCCGGTTACGACAGAAGAAAGAGAAAGGATGAGTCAAATCCCCTATGCCTCGGCAGTAGGCTCTATCAGGTATGCCATGCTATGTACTAGACCGAATATAGCACATGATGTTAGTTTGACTAGCAGATATCAAAGTGATCCAGGAATGGAACACTGGACAGCGGTCAAGAATATCCTGAAGTACTTGAAAAGAACTAAGGATATGTTTCTTTGTTATGGAGGTGACCAAGAGCTTGTTGTAACCAGTTACACCGATGCAAGTTGGAACACTGATCCTGATGACTCTAAGTCTCAGTCTGGGTACGTGTTTATATTGAATGGTGCTGCAGTAAGCTGGGCAAGCTCGAAGCAGTGCACGGTGGCGAAGTCTTCAACAGAATCGGAGTACATAGCGGCTTCAGAGGCTTCATCAGAAGCGGTATGGATGAAGAGGTTCATTGTAGAGCTCGGTGTGGTTCCTAGTGCATTGGACCCACTAGTCATCTACTGTGACAACATGGCTGCCATCGCCAATGCACAAGAACCAAGGTCACACAAGAGGCTGAAGCATATCAAGCTGCGTTATCATTCGATTCGCGAGTACATAGAAGATGGAGAAGTAAAGATTTGCAAAGTACACACTGATCTGAATGTAGCAGATCCGTTGACTAAAGCTCTCCCAAGGGCAAAGCATGACCAACACCAGAATGCCATGGGTGTTAGGTACCTTACAATGTAATCTAGATTATTGACTCTAGTGCAAGTGGGAGACTGTTGGAGATATGCCCAAGAGGCAATAATAAAATTGGTTATTATATATCTTTGTATTTATGATAAATGTTTATATACCATGCTATAATTGTATTAACCGAAACATTGATACATGTGTGTTATGTAAACAACAATAAGTCCCTAGTAAGCCTCTTAACTAGCTTGTTGATTAATAGATGATCATAGTTTCATGATCATGAACATTGGATGTTATTAATAACAAGGTTATGTCATTATATGAATGATGTAATGGACACACCCAATTAAGCGTAGCATAAGATCACGTCATTAAGTTATTTGCTATAAGCTTTCGATACATAGTTACCTAGTCCTTTCGACCATGAGATCATGTAAATCACTTATACCGGAAAGGTACTTTGATTACATCAAACACCACTGCGTAAATGGGTGGTTATAAAGGTGGGATTAAGTATCCGGAAAGTATGAGTTGAGGCATATGGATCAACAGTGGGATTTGTCCATCCCGATGACGGATAGATATACTCTGGGCCCTCTCGGTGGAATGTCGTCTAAATAGCTTGCAAGCATATGAATAGTTCATAAGAGACCATATACCACAGTACGAGTAAAGAGTACTTGTCAGAAGACGAGGTTGAACAAGGTATAGAGAGATACCGATGATCAAACCTCAGACAAGTAAAATATCGCGAGACAAAGGGAATTGGTATCGTATGTGAATGGTTCATTCGATCACTAAGTCATCGTTGAATATGTGGGAGCCATTATGGATCTCCAGATCCCTCTATTGGTTATTGGTCGGAGAGAATTCTCAACCATGTCTACATAGTTCGCGAACCGTAGGGTGACACACTTAAGGTTTGATGTCGTATTAGTAGAACTTGAATATGGAATGGAGTTCAAAGTTTTGTTCGGAGTCTCGGATGGGATCCCGGACATCACGAGGAGTTCCGGAATGGTCCGGAGAATAAGATTCACATATAGGAAGTCATTTTATAAGTTTGAAAATGATCTGGTGCATTTATGGAAGGTTCTAGAAGGTTCTAGAAAAGTCCGGAAGAAATCACTTTGGAAGGCGGAGTCCCGAAGGGACTCCACCTCTCATGGCCGGCCAACCCTAGAGGGGTGGAGTCCCAGGTGGACTCCACCAAGGTGGCCGGCCACCCCCCCTCATGGAAGGGTGGGAGTCCCACTTGAGGTGGGAATCCCACCTTGGGTAGGTTTCCCTACACATGGAAGGTTTTGGGTTGGGGTCTTATTCGAAGACTTGTAGTCCAACACTTGGGGGTTCCACCTATATAATGAGGAGCAAGGGGAGGGGGCCGGCCACACCAAAGCCACCACCTTGGCCGCACCCCTTGGAGGCCGGCCACCCCCTCTCCCCAAACCCTAGCCGCCCCACTCCTCCACCTCTCCCGCAACGCTTAGCGAAGCTTCGCCGGAGATCTCCATCGACACCGCCACCACGCCGTCGTGCTGCCAGATTCAAGGAGGAGCTACTACTTCCGCTGCCCGCTGGAACGGGGAGAAGGACGTCGTCTTCATCAACACCGAACGTGTGACCGAGAAGGGAGGTGATGCCCGATTGTGGCACCATCAAGATCTTCTCCGCGCTTTTGAAAGCGGCAAGTGATCGTCTACCGCAGCAACAAGAGCCTCATCTTGTAGGCTTTGGAAATCTTCAAGGGTGAGCCTCGTTCATCCCCTCGTTGCTACCGTATTCTAGATTGCATCTTGGCTTGGATTGCGTTCTCGCGGTAGGAAATTTTTTGTTTTCTATGCAACGAATCCCTTCAGCTAGAGCAATCCACGATCTCTAGCACCAAGCCGGTTGTGCTCCACGGCTTCTACGCCCAGGCCGTGACAACCGTGGCTAGGGAGACATGGGCTGAATTGAGACGACTGAAAACACCGTGATGTCTCATCCTGAAACTCAAGATGGATTGTCGCAACTCCTATATCCTTTACACTTTATTCCTCGGTGTATTGGTTCAGATGCCAGACAGTAGAACCACAAAATTAATTTGTATACAGAAGCTTGTTTGTCTATTCAAGAACTAGAACTGCTACGTCGAGGCTTGCTTCTCTATCCTTTCCTCTTTGTACTATACTTCTATATGTGGAACAGATGCAACCTGCCTATTCAATTCCATTCAACCCCTTGTCATTTTTTAAAAATAAGGATTGTAGATAGAATTGGCGTATCTAGTTTAGGTCCATAGCAGATTATAAGAAATGCAATAGTCTTGGAGATGAAGAAAAAAATTATATTTTATAATGCATGCTGAGATTCTATGTTTCTGCGAAATATATTACTTTTGTTAGGGAAAACCGCTAAATGGTTTAGCTTCCGCTATTGCGTCGCTATAGCTTATGTAGCTTCTAGACGAGGCATCCGCTAAATCAAATGGCCCGCTATTTTTTTCCTTGATTGTGCATATGAAGAAAAGCAAGAAATTCTTGGGGTACATGCTCTACCTCAGCTAGTGGCTCTTGATAATCGAATAGATGATCATCCTGCACAGGTGCGTCGCGCTCGCTCTCAATGATCATGTATTCATGTTGTGGATGATCACACAAGCGTTCATCACCGCCCACATCTGTGCCTCAGACCAAGTGAGAGCAGGGTACCTGACAATGGCGAAACGCTGCTGAAGCACCCCAAAAGCACGCTCAACATCCTTGCGTGCTGCTTCCTGACATGTTGCAAAATAGACTTCCATCTCGTTTGATGGAGAGGGAATTGTATTCACAAATGTAGCATACGTCGGGTAGATACCATCAGCTAGATAGTACCCCTTGTTGTATTTGTGGCCGTTTACCTCAAAGGTCACGGCAGGAGCTTGTCTCTCAGCTAGCCTAACAAACACCGGAGAGCGCTGCAGCACGTTGATATCATTGTTTGTTCCTGCCATGCCAAAAAATGCATGCCAAATCCAAAGCTCATGGTCTGCCACAGCCTCAAGAATGACACTGCACTCAGTAGTATGCCCCTTGTAGATCCCCTGCCAAGCAAAATGGAAATTCTTCCAGCCCCAATGCATACAGTCAATGCTTCCGAGCATCCCATGAAACCCTCTTGCTGCATTCTTTTGCAGGATCCGATCTTGGTGCTCTCAGATAGTCTTTAGCAAACGCCGCTATGACGGCTCGGCAGAACCTGTTATCACCAGAATTTAACCGGATCAGAGGTGGGCCGTGATTGAGATGGGCTTAGCAAATATACGAGGAAATTATTCATGAATCGGCCTTGTATGAGGAGTCTGGGCTAAATTGCCCGTGTATCTGTAAATATAGTAGGATACGTGTCGGTTAGGATTAAAAGGTAGAGTTTAGCTCGTACACGGTTGGGATTATTCCCACGTTAGAAAGTCTACGGACTATAAATATGTATCTAGGGTTATTGAGAAAGAGGACAATCACGTTCACAACAAAACCAATCTAGGCGCATCGCCACCCCTTGTTTCGAGGGTTTCTTCCGGGTAAGCGCTATGCTGCCTAGATCACATCTTGCGATCTAGGCAGAATCTTGTTTATCTGTTGTTCATGTGTTGCTCGTACTGAAGCCTTTTTGATGGCGAGCAACACCGTTATCATGGATATGTTAGGGTTAGCATCGGTACTTTCTCGATGTATTTGATTAGTCATGCTACTCCTGGATATCTAGCCACCCTTGTACCGATCTCAGGTGCAAGGGTGGCACCTTGCTTAGTCATTGTTTAGTAGATTCGATCCGTTACGATTGCTCCTTGTTCTTCAAGAATTAGTTTAATATCTGCATAGTTAGGCCTTATAAACGGGTTGAAGGATCCAGTAGCACGTAGGGTATAGTTTGCTAGTCCTAGGGAAGATGTTCCGGGAATCAACTCCACGTTGGTTTTTAGGCCTTGTCTAGAGCTGGTTTATTATCACCTTTCGTGTCTGCCAGGCTCAATCACGTATAGGACGTTCCGGTTATGTGGTGAAAACCCTAGATCGTCGTAGATTGTTTTAACTTAACAGTGATCAAGCAGGACCACCATGTTATCGTAGATCTCATGCGAATCATGGGTGGATCGGCTCCTTGAGCCGATCCACGGGACAACCTGAGAGCCGATCGAGGCTCGTATTTAATGTTTACGTGTATGCCATGCAGGAAACTAAGCGAAGCAATCCATCACCTTCCTGACCAGGTATAGGTCAGGTGGCACGCCCTTGCACCAGCATCGGACGTGCGTGCCGGATCTTTGCGGGCCGTCGCCCGAGGGACCAGGGCCCTCCAGCAGTCCTGGGAGCCTCCCGGCTCTTCGTGTTACCCGTCGCTACTCGTCGGTGGGTTTTGGTGGTCAACACATTCTGGCACGCCCGGTGGGACCTTCTTCTACAACAACTACATCTACATCTGCATCAGAGATGGCAGAAGATCCAGTCACGTACGAGGAGCTGTCTGAGGAGTACAAGAAGAAGTACGACGAGATCAAAGCTCTCTTCAAAACCGACCTCATCGGCTCTTTCCAGAGGACCCGCTCACACGGCATCAGGTGGAAAGGGTTCTAAGCTGAAGGCGCTCTCGATGGAGTGGATCTGTCTACTCCTTCAGAAGAACGCACCAGGTCTCTACGTCAGGAGGTTAATCACATGGTAGCGCACTCGCTGCACCGCCATTCTGAGAGCCTGGTGAACGCTTTAGAGCGTGTTGCGCTGCGCGTGGTCCAGGAAATCATGAAGCATCAGTACTCTTTGTCAGGACCTGCTCTAGGGACTCACCAAGGAGAGAAACAGTTCCAGACCCGACCGCCGCTGCCGTTCGCGCTAGCAGCACCAGAAGTGCCGAGTTCACCGGCATACGTCGTCTACAAGATCGGTGGCGATCCCAGTGATTACCAGTTCTTGTATGAACCGCCTAAGGAGATCCCGCACGGATACATGTGCACGTATGTGCCAGACTGCAATAACTGGGCGTGCACGAACCAGGTTGCAACATTAGGGATTTCTGGAACAGCAGGAGGGGTTTCTGGACCAGATCCTGAGAAGCAGGCGTGGCTAGCTAAGTATGCCACACTAACGAATCATCAAAGCTCAACTCCTGCAGCTAGCACCGTGTGTCAGATCAGTACAATCTTGAGGGACCAATTCGGCATGGTGCCGAAGAGGAGGGCAATCAGCTACTCCAAGCCGTACCCCAACGAGTACGATTTGATCCCACTACCACCCAAATATCGGCTCCCTAAATTCTCCAAATTTAGTGGATCGGAAGGCTCTAGTTCAGTTGAGCATGTGAGCCGATATTTGGCGCAGCTGGGCATGATCTCAGCATCAGACGCATTACGTGTGAGGTTTTTCGCACAATCTCTCACAGGATCGGCTTTCGGGTGGTACACCTCGCTGCCACCAGATTCAATCCAGACTTGGAAGCAAATGGAAGAACAGTTCCACATGCAATATCACTCAGAAAGTTCTGAGGCTGGCATTGCCGATCTAGCACAAGTACGACAGAAGCGCGGAGAAACGGTATCTGAATACATTCAGCGCTTCAGGGCCGTCAGGAACCGATGTTATTCGGCTCGTATGAATGAAAAAGAGGCGATCGATGCGCGGTGGTGGGTCTTGCATCGCCGATCAAGGATAGGGCTTCCCAAGCAGAGTACACTTCACTGGCGCACATGGTTCAGAAATTATCGTTATATGAACAGCGCCACCCAGAGTTGTACCAGGACAAGTTCAAGCGCGCGGTAGTCCTGGTGGAGACGCAAGAAGATGAAGACTCTGCGGGAGAGCAGGAGGTAGCCGTGGCTGAATGGACTCGGGGGGCAAACCCCGTGTCCTGCAAATGGGTTAAACCACAAGGTCCTGCAAAAGGGTTTGACTTCGACGTAAGCAAAGCTGAGCAGATTTTCGATCTCTTACTCAAGGAGAAGCAGCTGAAATTACCCGAAGGCCATAAAATCCCTACGGTGCAAGAGATGAACGGAAGGCCATACTGCAAGTGGCATAACACGTTCACCCATACCACCAGCGACTGCAGGGTGTGGCGTCAGCAGATCCAAATGGCGATAGAACAAGGCCGTCTAATTTTCAGCCAGTACGCCATGAAAGTTGACACGCACCCCTTCCCTGCCGTTAACATGGTAGAGTGCACTTACCCTGGGAGGTGCCAGCCAGGTTTCTCGTTCAGCATCAACATGGTAGGACCTGTGTACCACCCTGGTAAAGACAAAGGCGAGAGCAGCCGCTCTCGTAGCAAGGACAAGGAAGAGGCCGTTCCACGTGACCGGCCCCAACGTAGTGACAAGCGCTACATCACAGAAGAGCAAGTGAGGAACGTGCGATACCAGCGACCTCTCTCCGAGCACCTCCTCAACAAATATGAGCGTCAGTACGACCAGCGCCGGCGATACGACAGCGACGATGAGAAAGATCGTCGGTCTAGCGTGGATCACAGGAAATATCGTCGGTACGATCGAGACGACGAAAGATATGAGCGCCGCGTCAAGGAAAAGTCAAGAGAGCAAGACGACGTGGACAGACACTGGGATTGCCCTTTCTTCAAGCATTGCTGGGATTCAGGGATGAGCCGATTGCCTACAATCGGCAACTGCCCAGAGTGTAGACAGAAAAAGAGGGACACAGGAGATGTGTCAGTGTTCAAGCGTCTAGGGCCTCTCCCATCTCGGAACAAGCAAGCTGAGTCCTCTCGTGTGGAAGATCTCAAGGAGTTAGAAGATGACGATGAAGAAGAAGATAGATACCACCGGCCAAGGTGGTGCCCTGATGGACTCAGCCATTCTCAAAAGCGTAGGGTTCAGCGACTACGTAGCGTAGAGGAAGCCGAGAGACGATACCTACACGCGTTAAGGAAAGCGCGGCCTGATCTGGCCGCGAAAATTCAGCAAACTTTGGACGAGGAGGGTCGTCCACAGAAGAAAGAGTGGCGCCCCAAACCAAAGAAAGCCGATGATACGACATCGGCTGGCACGAACATGGTGTTCATTCTTCCATCGGAGTTTTGTGCTCCAGGAATAGAAGAGGCACCTATAGCTCAGCTCGACTGCGGCCCACGGCCAGTGATCTTTGAGAAACCACGAGAAAGGAGCTACAGGCATCTGAAGGCCCTGTACTTGAGAGGTTATATCAATGGGCAGCCTGTCAACAAGATGCTGGTCGACACGGGAGCAACAGTCAATATAATGCCATACTCCATGCTACGTCGTTTGGGACGGTCTAGTGCAGACCTGATCAAGACCAACGTCACATTGAACGACTTCAACGGCCAAGCATCAGAAGCACAAGGCGTTCTGAACGTGGATTTAACTGTAGGCCGAAAGACCATCCCTACGTCATTCTTCATCGTCGACAGCAAAAGCACTTACGCTGTCCTGCTAGGGAGAGATTGGATCCACGCTAACTGTTGCATTCCATCCACAATGCACCAATGCTTGATACAGTGGGATGGAGATGAAGTGGAGGTCGTCCATGCAGATGATTCAGCCGAAATATCAACGGCTGGCATGAACATTTGGGAAACGGGAGGCCAAGAGCCACTCTCCGGAATCAGTTTGGACGGCTGCGAGTTCATCGACGTGACAAAAAACGGGGTGAGGCTGGTCTTATCAAGACCAACGTCACATTGAACGACTTCAACGGCCAAGCATCAGAAGCACAAGGCGTTCTGAACGTGGATTTAACTGTAGGCCGAAAGACCATCCCTACGTCATTCTTCATCGTCGATAGCAAAAGCACTTACGATGTCCTGCTAGGGAGAGATTGGATCCACGCTAACTGTTGCATTCCATCCACAATGCACCAATGCTTGATACAAGGATGGAGATGAAGTGGAGGTCGTCCATGCAGATGATTCAGCCGAAATATCAACGGCTGGCATGAACATTTGGGAAACGGGAGGCCAAGAGCCACTCTCTGGAATCAGTTTGGACGGCTGCGAGTTCATCGACGTGACAAAAAACGGGGTGAGGCTGGTCTTATCCACCGGCCTGACAGTATAGTAGGAGCAAAGGCAATGGACATACGTGGCAAGGCCGATCCCTGCGATCGGCCCCAAAAAATAAAAAGTGATGATCTATTCTCAAGCATGCCACGTAGTCGTAATAAAGCACGAACAAGATGTAAACCTTCATTGAGCAATGCAATAAAAATGGGGGCCAATTCCAGCAATCGGCCCATACTATCCTCACCATACGTTTTGCCTGTGTTTAACATCGATCTGGCAGGTGACGGAAAGCTAGGGTATGGGTTTACATCGGCTGATGAGCTAGAAGAGGTTGACATTGGTCCTGGGGATAAGCCACGACCAACTTTTATCAGCAAAAAGCTAGATCCACATCTCAGGAGCCAGATGATAGCTCTGTTAAAAGAATACCCAGATTGCTTTGCATGGGATTACACAGAGATGCCTGGGTTAGACAGGAGCATCATTGAGCATTGGCTCCCTCTCAAGAAAGGATTTCGGCCATTCCAACAACGTGCACGCCAGATGAAGGCCGATATCCTAGAAGAAGTCAAGAAGGAGGTCGAGAAAATGTTGATCACCGGGTTCATCAGGCCGTGCAGGTACGCTGAATGGATTTCCAATGTAGTGCCTGTACAGAAAAAGGATGGCCGATGGCGCGTGGCTATAGATTTTCGAGATCTCAATAGAGCCACTCCAAAGGATGAATATCCCATGCCGGTAGCAGAGACATTAGTCAATGCAGCTGCTGGTCATAAGGTCCTAAGTTTCATGGATGGTAACACCGGCTACAATCAGATCTTCATGGCTCCAGAAGATATACACAAGACTGCATTCAGAGTACCAGGTTCAGTGGGCTTGTTTGAATATGTAGTCATGACTTTTGGACTGAAGAATGCCGGTGCAACATACCAAAGAGCCATGAATTACATCTTTCATGATCTGATCGGCAAATTGGTGGAAATCTACATTGATGACGTGGTGGTCAAGTCTGTCTCCGTAGAAGGACACTTGGAGGATTTGCGACGCATCCTGGACCGGACCAGAAAATTCGGGCTAAGAATGAATCCAAAGAAGTGTGCCTTTGGGGTGACGGCCGGTCAGTTCTTGGGTTTCTTGGCTCATGAACGTGGAATCGAGATCGGCTTGAAAAGCCAGGAGGCAGTACGCACCATGCACCCACCTACCACGAAGAAGGAACTCCAATGCCTCATCGGCAAAATCAACTTCGTCCGAAGATTCATCTCCAATCTGTCGGGACGAATTGAGCCGTTTATGGGGCTGGTAAAAATCAAATCTGATGACGAGTTTCACTGGGGGGCAGAGCAGCAGCAAGCGTTCGGCGAGATTAAGGAGTATCTATCGACACCGCCTGTGCTGGTTCCGCCTCAGCAAGACAGACCGTTCTACATTTACTTATCGGTAGCTGACACTTACATCGCGTCAGTAGTGGTGCAACTGTATGAGGGTATGGAAAAGGTGGTTTTCTACCTCAGCAGGAGGATGTTGGATGCAGAGACGAGGTATCCTGAGACCGAGAAGTTATGCCTCTGCTTGTTTTTCACCTGCACCAAGCTTCGTCACATCTTTCTGACGACAGAAATCATCATCATATGCAAATCAGACGTCATCAAACATATGTTGTCGGCCCCTATTTTAAAAGGCCAACTTGGTAAGTGGATGTTTGCATTATCGGAGTTTGATCTCCGGTATCAGCCTGCGAAAGCAGTCAAGGGACAAGCGTTGGCCGATCTCATTGCTGAACGAATCAATACTGATATAGCAGCACTATCTGTACGTGCATGGGCTATGTTCTTCGATGGATCGGCTTGTGACGATGGTTGTGGCATCGGCATTCTGCTCGTGTCGCCTCGGGGGGCAACATATTCCTTCTCCATCAGGTTATCTACCCCTTGCACCAACAATGCCGCTGAGTATGAGGCAATACGCAAGGGAATGGAGTTGCTTTTGGAAGCCGGGGCAGAAGCGGTGGAACTTTTTGGAGACTCTAAGTTGGTGATTTCCCAGCTCACGGACGAATACAAGTGCGAGAGTGAGTCACTCTTCCCATTATGGATGGAATGCCGTGAGCTGATGGCACAATTTCGGTACATCAACTTTAATTGGGTCCCAAGATCTCAAAATACCGAGGCCAACGATCTCGCACAAATGGCGTCAGGTTACAAGGACATACCAGACGGGTCAGAAGTTCAGGTGCAGTTCCTGGAACAGGATGACTGGAGAGCCGATATCTTCAATTACTTGAAGGATCCGGCTCGGGGGGCACCTAAGCGGATAAGGTACAAGGCCATGAAATATGTCCTTATAGGAGATGACATGTTCTAAAGGACATTAGAAGGGTTACTGCTCAAATGCCTGGGACCAACCGAGTCTAATCGGCTCTTGCACGAGGTGCATGAAGGCGCCTGTGGAACTCACCAATCGGCTCATAAGATGAAGTGGCTGATTAGGCGATCAGGGTTTTATTGGCCCACCATGCTTGAGGACTGCTTTAGGTACTATAAAGGGTGTCAAGCGTGTCATATGTTTGCGAAAATTCAGATGGTGCCTGCATCAGCAATGAACCCCATCATCAAGCCTTGGCCATTTCGAGGTTGGGGCATGGATATGATCGGTAAAATCCATCCTGCATCAAGCAAAGGCCATGAGTGGATTTTGGCCATTACAGATTACTTCACTAAATGGGTGGAGGCCGTCCCGATGAAGAAGGTAAAATCGGAAGATGTCATCAATTTCGTGAATGAACATGTCATTCATAGATTCGGGATTCCCCAGACTATCACGACCGATGGAGGATCGGTCTTTATTTCTAAGGAATTCAGAAAGTTTTGCGATGACATGGGGATTAAGCTGATCCGATCGTCTCCATACTATGCTCAAACCAACGGGCAAGCTGAAGCGTCCAACCAGAGCCTTATCAAGCTGATTAAGAGGAAGGTTGACGAGAACCCTAGGCGTTGGCACGAAGTATTGTCAGAAGCTTTGTGGGCCTACCGCATGTCATGCCATGGAGCTATAAAAACTTCACCATACCAACTGGTCTATGGGCAGGAAGCCGTATTGCCTTGGGAAATTACGGCTGGATCGAGACGTGTTACGTTTCAGAATGATCTAACAGCTGAAGAATATGCAGCCCTGATGAGTGATACTATTGAGGATTCAACGGAACTCAGACTTTGGTCGTTGGAGAAGATTAAGGAAAACAAAGCCAGGGTAGCCCGTGCATACAATAAGAAGGTGAGACCAAAGGAGTTTCAGGTTGGTGATCTAGTATGGGAAGCTGTGTTGCCATTAGGGACTAAGGATAAAGAATATGGTAAATGGTCTCCTAATTGGCATGGTCCGTACAAGGTCGACCAGGTTTTGAAGGGCAATGCATACATGCTCGAGCAGCTGGACGGTGTTAAATTCCCAGTAGCCGTCAATGGTCAACACCTCAAGAAATATTTCCCAAGCATGTGGGATGACGGACAGTGAAACATGGGGGCCGATGCATAAAATCGGCCAGTAAAAAAAAATTATATACAAATCACAGCCGATGTACAGACATCGACTTTAGAAATATGGACACCAGTACAGCCGATGCACGGACATCGACTTCAAAATAAAAAAAAGCCGATGCATAGTCATCGACTCTAGAGGAACAAGCTCAATTGAGCAGTTACGGATTATTTTCAGGCCAGAAACCGTGGCATTGGGACGATTCTCCCATTGGATTCACTGAGGAGTTGAGTCTGTGCGTTTGAGGTCTAAGATTGGCATGGACACGGATTGGACCTGTTTGGACGGCAATTTGGAGGATTTGATTTTATTCTCTCAAACGAAGGTTGCAAGTTACTGTACAAATAGGCAACTGATTTGGCCTTAAATCGCAATTCATGGAAAAGCCGATGCGCGGCCATCGGCTCTTTGCGCGTTGACTTGCTTTGGCAATCGGCAAAATTAAGGGAAAACAAAATCAATAGAGGAACATTTTCTTCATTAATAGAGGGGATTTCTTACAAAGAAAGAGTCGATTGCTCAAGGAAGGAAGAACAAAAGAGAGGTCTATTGACCAGTATGCTACTACTACTAGACCTATACTAGTAGGTGCTGTTCTACGGGCCGTTGCTGCCCTCGTCGTCGCCGTCAGAGCTCTCGTCGGCGCTGCTGCCGGCGGGCTCCTCGTCGCTGCTCCCGTAGCCCTCATTGGGAGCCTCCTCCTCCTCCTCGTCGTGGTCGTCGTCATCATCATCCGATCCGGCGCGGAAGCGCTTCGCCGGCGGATAGTCCTCGAGGGAGTCGTCGTCCTCCTCTTCTTCCTCCTCCTCGGAGGAGGTGTAGCCGTCCCAGGAGAACGAGTCGTCCTCGCTCTTCGCCTCCAGTTCCCCATCGGCAAGGAACCGGAGGTCGTCGTCTCCGCTGGTCAAGGACTTGTCATCCTCGGACCAGATGGAGGAATCGTGATCCTCCTTGTCCCACTTCGGTGGGGCGAGGATATCGTGCGCCGCCAGCGAATCCCACTCCGGCGTCGGCTCACGAGAGGAAGAGGATAGGGAGGAAAGACCCGACGAGGCGGAGGAGGAGGAGGAAGAGGAAGACATTGCTACAGGAGATGGGGGCTTTTTGGTGCAGATGGCTAGAATAGAGCAAGGGGATGAAGAGGCGAACTGTTCGGCGCGGTTAAATAAAAGGGGATATAGTGGAGATTTAATGCCACAACAGTTTCCGAGGAAGTGGTGCCAAAAGAAAACTGTCAGATCACGCGGAGAAGTTGAGAAGGCAAGGCATCATGATGAAGAATACTGCGGCGGTTCTGCTCTGCCACGACATGACCCGACGAAGAAAAAACAGAGTGGTTTTGGAATTATCATTACCAAAACCAGGGGGGCATGTGTTATCACCATAATTTAACCGGATCAGAGGTGGGCCGTGATTGAGATGGGCTTAGCAGATATACGAGGAAATTATTCATGAATCGGCCTTGTATGAGGAGTTTGGGCTAAATTGCCCGTGTATCTGTAAATATAGTAGGATACGTGTCGGTTAGGATTAAAAGGTAGAGTTTAGCTCGTACACGGTTGGGATTATTCCCACGTTAGAAAGTCTACGGACTATAAATATGTATCTAGGGTTATTGAGAAAGAGGACAATCACGTTCACAACAAAATCAATCTAGGCGCATCGCCACCCCTTGTTTCGAGGGTTTCTTCCGGGTAAGCGCTATGCTGCCTAGATCGCATCTTGCGATCTAGGCAGAATCTTGTTTATCTGTTGTTCATGTGTTGCTCGTACTGAAGCCTTTTTGATGGCGAGCAACACCGTTATCATGGATATGTTAGGGTTAGCATCGGTACTTTCTCGATGTATTTGATTAGTCATGCTACTCCTGGATATCTAGCCACCCTTGTACCGATCTCAGGTGCAAGGGTGGCACCTTGCTTAGTCATTGTTTAGTAGATTCGATCCGTTACGATTGCTCCTTGTTCTTCAAGGATTAGTTTAATATCTGCATAGTTAGGCCTTATAAACGGGTTGAAGGATCCAGTAGCACGTAGGGTATAGTTTGCTAGTCCTAGGAAAGATGTTCCGGGAATCAACTCCACGTTGGTTTTTAGGCCTTGTCTAGAGCTGGTTTATTATCACCTTTCGTGTCTGCCAGGCTCAATCACGTATAGGACGTTCCGGTTATGTGGTGAAAACCCTAGATCGTCGTAGATTGTTTTAACTTAACAGTGATCAAGCAGGACCACCATGTTATCGTAGATCTCATGCGAATCATGGGTGGATCGGCTCCTTGAGCCGATCCACGGGACAACCTGAGAGCCGATCGAGGCTCGTATTTAATTTTTACGTGTATGCCATGCAGGAAACTAAGCGAAGCAATCCATCACCTTCCTGACCAGGTATAGGTCAGGTGGCACGCCCTTGCACCAGCATCGGACGTGCGTGCCGGATCTTTGCGGGCCGTCGCCCGAGGGACCAGGGCCCTCCAGCAGTCCTGGGAGCCTCCCGGCTCTTCGTGTTGCCCGTCGCTACTCGTCGGTGGGTTTTGGTGGTCAACAGAACCTGTAGAGAGTCTCTGTACATGTCGACTCTGCCATCCATAGGTAGTCATTGGCTGTATCTTGAGGAGCTCCGTATGCAAGACAGCATATTGCAGCAGTGCACTTCTGAATTGAGGTGAAGCCCCACAAACTTGTGCAATATTTCTTGGCCATGAAGTACTTGTCGTACTCCCTGGCACCGTGGACAATCTTCAATAACAGCTCCTTGTTCATCCTAAACCGGCGCCGGAATTCCTTCGGCGAATGAGTCGCGCCGTCGTTGAAGTAGTCGGTGACAAGCAGCATTGCGCCAGCTTCACGATGCCAGTTGATGTTCCTCCTATTGCCTGGCTTTGAGCCGCCGCGCCGAGGCACGGCGAATAAAGGCTGGCGAACGTGCAGCATCTTCGTCAGAATCAGTTATTGTTGTTGCCGCTGAACAGCCTAAGCGTTCTGCTCATGCGTGAACAGCTGCACCATCATCTCATCGTTGTTGTCCATCAAGGCAATCGGACGAACACCTTGCGGGCAGGGCGATACTATCGCGGTGGCGGCGAGCTCTGTTCCAAGCGAAACAGCGGCCACCGGTCGAGGGGGTGGTGGCCGTGTCGATGGACGGCGGTTCCTAGACAGTCGGCGGTGTCTATTGCAAGCAGGGGGCCGCGGCGGCGCGACGACTGTGGCGATCTAGAGTGGTGGGAGTCGGCTCGGGCGTGTGTAGGAGGTGGAAAATCGGTGTGTCTGGCTGCCAGGCGTATCCCACACTCGTTTTCAGATGTGCCGCGAGGTGCCGGCACGCCCGATTCGCGCCCTTGGCGAAGGGGCCGGCACGGGGTTGTCAGCAATTCTATTGGGCTCCAAAATTGGCCGGCGCCGTTTGGGGTGCACCGGTGCGAGCCCATTTTCGTTGCCGGCCCCCAAAATGCTATCGGTGGCGTCGGTGGAGATGCTCTAATAAGACTACTCACACATGGAGACAGTCAAGAACATCATCATAATCTTGTGAAATGAATTAAAGGAATGGAATGAATTCGAATACAAATCCACAATAGCAATCAAGATTACAACTATCGTTGGAGGATGATGGTGAAGGTGCAGCGGTTGATGATGATGATGAAGGGGATGATGTCTTGTCCTTCGAGGATCCACGTAGTAGCCCGGATCTTGTCTTCTCCAAACTTCCCTCTTGAGGTCTGATTTGGGGCGGTGTTTCTCAGTTACGCGAAGTTGTGTGTGTCTGATCTCTAATCCTTCCGCGGGAGATGAAAGTATTTGACGAGGTGGTGCTCCTGGAGGGTGGTACGGGCGGACGGTACGGGCGGGCCTTGCCCGTACCGATGCCCGTTAAAGCCCCCGGAAGCTGTCATCGCATTGTCCTTTTGCCCAAGCGCATTATTAAGTGCAAAAATGATTCCTATCACGTCAAAATTCCAGAAAATTACAATTTTCATTGATATTTCATTGTTAACTTAACTAGAACAATGGCCCTCGCAAATGCGAGGGCATCTCTAGTATCGTCTCATAAAATTATTTAAACAAATGCATCAATCCTGATCCCGATTTTGAAAAAAAATATGACCTTGATTTGAATGTTATTATGTGAATATATGCATAAAAACTTGATCTCGGCTGAAAGGTATTAACTTATTGACGTTTATCAAATAGGAAATTGCATTACTACTTTTCCAAGCTCAAGATAAAAATTCATCATCCTTTACATTGATCTTTTGTAAATGTAGAAAAATAAGACAGCATGTTCATCCCTATAAATCAGTGTGACATAAAATGAATAAAGCAAGAATATCGCTTGTACAAATTTATTGTTTGCATGAACTGTGAACATGAACAATGCTTGATATCTCACTTCTCAAAATGAATACATATTAGTTCAGAATGGTTAAAACGGCACATAAACGTATCTACCACATAAAACAAAATTAAAACCACCTTCTAGAGAAGTATTGCATAATTTATAACTTCTATCTTAAAAAAACATGTTTTCGTATTAACATGTAGTATCCATTCTTTTTTTTGTGAGTAACTTGCAGTATCCATTCTGATGTAGGGTCAAGAAAACAGACGCAACTCGGTGGCTACAGACGATAGTGACCGGTAATCTGGCCAGAGTTCAATTCCTTGTGGACAGAATGAATTTTCGATGTCTCGCAGAAGTGCCACCTGAGATCAGCCCGGAAAAAGAAGATAGACACATGTTTTGAGCAAAATCCGAGTTACTTGGAAGCCTCCAATATCTTTATTATTTTATAGGGATGCACATGCTAAGGTGATATTGGTGTGTGCCTGAGTAGTGTGTATCCTCCATGTATACTATAATCTAAGTAAAACATTAATATACATACCGGCATTTTTTTCTGGTCGTCCACTCATGCCCATCGTTTGCTCTAGCTCCATCACAACATCTCAAGGTCAATCCCGTTAAAGACAAAGTTCTACTGGCTTATTATTTTGCTCTCAACATGTATACATGGGACAACATAGGAAAATTAGCATATGAGAAGAGATCAATCATTAAGAGTAAGGTGACCGTACATACCTTCTTGAAGTCCTCCTATGCACATCTCGTTCAGAAACCTGGAACCAAATATTGGTTATACATTGCAGAATAAGGAAGCACTCTTCGCCTTTGTTTCGTTGGCAACATGAATAACTTACTATTTTGGCGGGTGCTTAACTTACATATTTAAGTGCATGGTACCAACAGTTTCGAGGTATGCATGTACATATATAGGATTTTCCTTTAAGCCTTGTCACATCAGAATTCTGATCATATATCTATGGATATAATCGCTGCATCCCGACTTCCAAAGCCTAAGTATGCCTCGCCATACACCATAGGAGTTGTGCCGCACAAGTCGGCTTAACTCGCCAAATTCTTGCCCTAATGGTGTTGCGGGTGAGGCGATGATCTCCCAAATTCAGGAGGTAAGCGAGCAGTTTTTGAGGAGGCAAGAGAGATGACATTACATATAGCTAATGCACGAAATTAAGATGTCTAAGTGGCATCGAAGGTGATGCATAGGCTTTGCTTGTTCGATCTGCAAGGTTTGAGGGGTTTTTATCACAAGTGAGCATATCCCTTTGGCCCTCTAGATCCTCCTTGTATTAGACTTGCAAGTAATAGTTATGCCTTTAGAGAAATTTAGTAGAAGAAAATTTCAACATCCAAAAGAAATTTCAGAAACTGTTTATATGAGTTATGAGTTTCAACTAAATTCTCAACAACGGTAAGAAAAAGTTACGTTTCTAATAGCTAATCCTAAAAGAAAACCAAAAAGATGAGCTAATATAACTGAATGGCTTCCATATTTGTTAACGGCTATCATATGGGCCTCACTCCTAGGGCTGCATGATGTATGCAAAGTGTGCATGTTTTGTAGATTGCATGTCTAAGATAAGTCTATACCTAATAATAAAGAAAATAAGGTTTCCGTGGTTCGGTCCGTACCTGTTTGTGTCGTCCGTTCGTCCGTCCAGTTTATAGCTAAAACACCTGTCAACAAATCCATAAAAGCAGCTAACGTAATCGTTTGCAAACTCCTCCGCGCAGCCCACCATGGCACGTCCAGAGTCCGGTTCCAAAACTCCTCCGCGTAACACGTACAGAGTCCTATCTGAACTACAAACTGCCCAGCTGGGTCTGTATATGAGCCCGGCTCCCCGTCCCTAATCAAAATAAAAAGGATCTGCTAATTAGGTTTACAGCCCAAATAGCTCTCGGCTGAATCGATGCACGAAATAGCTCTTGGCGGAATCTCTCCCGAACTGTCAGTTGAGTCGCCTGGGTTGTGCGACGGCTTCCCCAGGAACATGCTCCCGATGACAAACGGAGAGAGAAGGAGGATGAACAACCGCCGCGCGGATGGAAGAACCAGTGGTAAATCAAATGCACAGGACATGCGGAGCTAGCGCACCGGCACGGGTTAAGGTGTTTCGATAAAGCGTATTACTTGCGCGTGGACACAATTAATGAAGTTAAGATTTAGCACAACGCCCGAGATTCCGCTGGCTGGGATTGGAGTGCCGCCTTGGGAGAATGCTTTCACGCTGCTCCTCTGCGACGGTCAGTAGTTGCTCCACAACATGAGGTTGATGAGGCGGGACGCCGGGCCGAAGAGGTTGCATAGCGCATCGGAAACTTCCCGTAGAGGCGATACCTGACAAGGTTGAGCTGCTCGACAGTCAACGTGCTTCATGACGAGGCCGCCTCCCTCCATCACACACATCATCTCCACGGGCTGACGCAATGCGTCAGCGCCACAATCTTCATACGCAGGCCTATCATGACTTTGACGCCAAGAACACACCACGGCCCAAAGTGGTTACCTTATGCTTGCTGTGTGCCGAAGCGATGATGAACGGCGTGAGGACGGCGGCTGGCAAAACAATCTCCGCCATGAATCAGCATCAGCACCGCGTGAACGTGACTATGCTGGGTGCAAATCTGGCCTGCGCATGGTGTCCAACTTCTACCCGTTTGTACGTGCTCGAGTCGGGATTTTCTCGGCTTCTCCGAGGCTTTAAATATGGGACCAATCAACTGCTCTTACATCAAATGGATAGTGTCGAGGTTATCCACCTGCGTATGCTTATGCGTCGGCAGCAAAGGCAGCCAAAGCAAGTGCTGGAGAAGGTCAGGGGAGATCGGCCGGTGCTGCTTCTTAAGGAGGGAGGGTGAGGGGCAGCCAGAACTAATTCTTGAATAGGAGTCGGTGATGGGGAGATCAGGAATAGCGGTCTGACCTCGTGTTGACGGACACTGTCAAGAGTTGGTGCACATAGAAGAAATAGGGAGAACCGAGAGGGATAGAGAGCAACGAGAGACTGGTAGATCGATTGATAGCTGTGTGTCTATATCCTTTTCTCTGTGTGCTTGGCTGCTGCTAACTTTTGCTTGCTACTGGCTGCTGTTAATTTGTGCAGACGCTACCGTATTGAAGCTGCATTTGGATTAGGTATATCCAACGAAATACGCCATCTGAATTTGTCATTTTGGAGCAGATGTTTGTCGAGCACATGCAAATGCAGTTATTTTCTGCTTGTCTGATAGATTGTGAGGGTGAAATGCATCCAGATTTAGCGGGTGAGTTGTATTGTTATGTTTCTTCTCTGAACAAAGTTTGTCGAGCACATGCAAATGCAGTTATTTTCTGCTTGTCTATAGATTGTGAGGGTGAAATGCATCCAGATTTAGCGGGTGAGTTGTATTGTTATGTTTCTTCTCTGAACAAAGTTGCTTTCTTTCCCATGTTATGATCGACTGTTGGTTCTGCATTATGCAAGTGCCCACTATATCAAAGCATAATATTTTAATGGACCACCGAGTGGATTTGTTTGAATTACATATTTTAGTGTTCTAAAATATGATATGAAACCTGGCTAAAAAACAATTTAGGTGACTGGATTTATGGATATTGCGTGTTAGACACTAGGAAAATAAAAAAAAACATATTCTCAATTTTTTTATGGTATTTGCCTTTCCTTAAAATAATATTCAGTAAAAATCAATCCGCCGCAAGGCGTGGGCATATTTCCTAGTAGGTACCTACATATACAGCTGAATTGTGCTAGCTCCCTCCATTGTCGCATATCATGGTAGCTTGATCGATCCATCTGCTGGTCAATTCAACCGTCATGGCCCCACGGCCGGTGCAGCTGCTCCTTTGACAGGTCTCCTGCATGACGTTAAATATACTCATGTATATACGTACATGTTAGAGTAGAATACATCTTTGTAGAACATATGCTTGAGACAAGTAGACACCTATATATATAGCTGATCGTGCTAGCTCTGTCGATTGCCGCGTATAGTAGCTTGATCGACCGACCGGCCCGGCTAGTCCAGAATTCTCTGAGATGGCGCACCACTAACTCGGGATAATGACGGAAATAAGATCAGCAGCAGCTAGGGTAGAACTATCAGATGAAACATACATGTCATATCACAGTACGAATTATACGTACCTTGCTCTGGGTTTTTTTATGAAGTCAGCCTTTCTACCTAGCTCTTGGATCTCTTAGAAGGCACGTCTCCGATCCATCTTGCAAGGATGTGTGTTGCTCCTGGCTTATTCCATCCATGACCGATATCGCCCGGCCATCGACTGACGAATCCAAGGATCTATGCAGGATTTCACATTGATCGATCAATTACGTCCATGATGCAAGCTAAATTAACTCATGAGCGCTGATAGTTCATATACTGGCTAGAAGTTGGCCGGCCGGCCGGCCGTTGACGGATGCAATTACGGCGGCGGTGGAGTGCTCATGAGGATAGGCGCTAGGGTAGGCACAGGCATGTTTTCCTTTGGTCGGATTAAGGCCGATGTGTTTGGATGCTGCACATGTTTGTTTTCTTCATGAAATATGCACGTGTACAATGTCACGTGAAATCTTCAAAAAAGAGAAGGCCCACCATGCTATGCATGTTACATAAATTGAACGGCTCCTGGTTCATAATTTTATAAGATCTATTAAATCAAGGGCTGGTATTTTCTAATTAACGTGGGATTTTCTAGCTATTTACCTCTCTTTTGGTTCACCCTATTTTACGGTCTCCTGCATGACGTTAAATATACTCATGTATATACGTACATGTTAGAGTAGAATACATCTTTGTAGAACATATGCTTGAGACAAGTAGACACCTATATATATAGCTGATCGTGCTAGCTCTGTCGATTGCCGCGTATAGTAGCTTGATCGACCGCTAGTCCAGAATTCTCTGAGATGGCGCACCACTAACTCGGGATAATGACGGAAATAAGATCAGCAGCAGCTAGGGTAGAACTATCAGATGAAACATACATGTCATATCACAGTACGAATTATACGTACCTTGCTCTGGGTTTTTTTTATGAAGTCAGCCTTTCTACCTAGCTCTTGGATCTCTTAGAAGGCACGTCTCCGATCCATCTTGCAAGGATGTGTGTTGCTCCTGGCTTATTCCATCCAACCGATATCGCCCGGCCATCGACTGACGAATCCAAGGATCTATGCAGGATTTCACATTGATCGATCAATTACGTCCATGATGCAAGCTAAATTAACTCATGAGCGCTGATAGTTCATATACTGGCTAGAAGTTGGCCGGCCGGCCGGTCGTTGACGGATGCAATTACGGCGGCGGTGGAGTGCTCATGAGGATAGGCGCTAGGGTAGGCACAGGCATGTTTTCCTTTGGTCGGATTAAGGCCGATGTGTTTGGATGCTGCACATGTTTGTTTTCTTCATGAAATATGCACGTGTACAATGTCACGTGAAATCTTCAAAAAAGAGAAGGCCCACCATGCTATGCATGTTACATAAATTGAACGGCTCCTGGTTCGTAATTTTATAAGATCTATTAAATCAAGGGCTGGTATTTTCTAATTAACGTGGGATTTTCTAGCTATTTACCTCTCTTTTGGTTCACCCTATTTTACTTTTAATATATAAATAATAATAGATATTTTAGGATCCTGTGTAGACAAGCATAAAAGGGCACGGTAGCGCGGTGAAATACAAAAATCCTACCACTACTTGATGATAACTTGATAAAATAATAATGCACTCATCAACTTCCCCAAGCTTAGGCTCTTGCTCCTCCCCGAGCAACATACTAGCTTAATGGACAGAGTCATCTTGGTTCATGAAGCGAGAGTCGTTAAAACAAATGAGGCATTTTTCAAGAACAAGGGTTATAACATCGGCTGTAAAACTAGAGCATGAATGACATCATACTATTCTCAAACTCAAATAACTTAAAGACCTCCACACCTTTCGAGGTTTAATAAAAGACAAGAAGACTACTTGATCGAAATATCGTAAAATCATGAAGTTAGCTTTTCTTCATTGATCTTACTAGTAACTCTTTCTATTTTCGCACTTCTTCTTTCTTCACTTCTTTTTATTTCACATTCTTATTTTTCGTTCTTTCTATGTTTCTCTTTTTTTTTAGAGGATCAACCTTTCTGGCTCCCAGCCCTCCCGCCGCCTCTCAACTCTAGCCTACCGCCGCCGCCTCCCAACCCTCCCGCCGCCGCCGCCGTCGGCAGCGACGCCGGGGCAAAGATCTCGGGGCGTGGCGGCGGCGGGGGCCTCCCCTCGTGGCGCGTCGGGAACGGCGGCCAATGGAGCCTCTCACGCGGCGGCGGCCCTTCCGCCTCCCGGGGCGGCGGCGGCCGGATGAGGATGTAGGGACGGCGGCGGCCCTCCCGGGGTCGATCCAGCTGCGGGCTGTGGCCTCCCCGCCTCCCATCGGCGGCATGCCGGCGGTGGTGGCTGGTGGAGGCGGGCGCCTTTCCCTCCGCCTCTCGCCGGTGAGGGGTGATGATCTTGGGCTTCTCCCGCGCTACGAGGACGCCCGGGGCAGCAGCCTTGGGTTCGACGGTGGAGGTGACCCTCTTCTTTGCCGGAGAGGTTCGGCCTGCGGTTGGTGGTGGTGGATCTATTGATCTATCACCGCGTTCCGGCGACGAGATGGAGGGGCTTGGAAGCCGGCGATGGTGTCGCCGGTGGAGGGTTGGAGTGGCCAGCCCAGGGTGGTCGCCGACGTGGGGGTCCGACCTGAATAAAGGTGGCGGTCCTAGGGCCTCTCTTCCGTGGAGAGGAGGACCTACCGGAGGCCTGGACTCGTGATCTGGCCGGAGTGTTGAGTTCCGGAAGGCTCCGCCGGCGAATGTAACAGTGCTTTTGCCTGGAGTTTGCTGGGTCGGTGGTATTCGGTCGTGCGCACCCATGCTTTTATTCCGACCGATTGGTTCTGGAGGGAGCGGCGCGAAGCTCTTTTTCTGTGTTGACATCAAGTGACTATGGATCCATGATGAAAGTCAGAAGAAGAGAATTTCATGAAGGCCGGAGGGGGGGGGGGGGGACTAGCTAAGGGAGGTTCAAGTCTCCGCGCTGTTGAGGGACTTGCTTGGTGTTCCGGGCTTCACAACAGCGGTATGAAAGTGGGGGCGACAACACAGGTGAAGTTCAGAGTCCTACCTTTCAGGGTGAAAACCCAAGGTCTGGCCTTAACTGGTTGTGCCTGGCAATGACCTTGTTGGAGGCATTGTTTTGAGAGCGGGGACTATCTTTAGGGTGAAAACCTAAGATCTTTGATCGCGCGACGACGGTGTTAGAGCACTGTTCCCATCTTGGAGGCGTCGTTTTTGGAGAGTCTGTTTTTCAGGTGTTGTCTTGGCGGTGGATGTATTGCTGTTGTTTGGCCCGAGATACTGTAGTGGGACTTTTGTTTCTTAGTTTTCTTTTCGTTTTTTGGCTGTGTGCATCCGTAGTGCCATTAGGGTGGTGCGTTGTTGCAGAGGCTGGGTGTAATTGGTATCTTTTGATATTAATATATTCCCTTTATCGAAAAAAAAATGTGTCTCTTTTTCACACGAAGGAACCAATGATTATAAAATACTTTGTAAGTAATTTTCCTATATCCTATGAAAGCTTTCTGGTGTGGAGAACCGTACACTCATTATCATGATGCAATTATACTCATCCTAATTCATACATCTAATGCAATAATCATAATGACAATCATACTTCAGATAGGATAACGACTCAGGATTCATTGGATAAAAAACATTCAGTTTCCGAGGGAAACTAAACAAGTGCTAAATGCAACCCTTATCGAAATTCGAACTAAATGCATCCTGGAAAGTAAATATTCGAACTAAAGGGATAGATTACAAGGTGTTACGGATCTCCCCAAGCTTGGAATCAAGCCAGGTGGGATCAAATAATCCTTGCGATTATTTGATACCATTGCAACTTCAAGGTGGAGGGATGGCGTTGGAGAAGACTACACGGAGCTTCCTGTTGGACTCCTCTAGAGCAGATATGCGACAATTATCATTCTGCAACTCTTAGCGCGTCGAGTTCACTGCTTCAGTCATTGCTTTCACCACTCTATGGAGTTCCTTCTTCTCAGCCAAGTACAGGAGACGCCGGGCACAATATCTCGATGGATAAGCTCATTGTCTTGATGCTTCTCAAGCGGGCTAAGGCGTAGCTTGGTCCTGATAGGTGGCTTAACTGGCGAGCAGGCAGGTTCATCTTTAAGCACGAAACCCCATTCATCCATGGGCTTCACACTGATGTGAGTGTTCAGTGTCATCTTCTTGGTTGTGGGAGTATGGGCGGTAGTCTCCTCATAAGTTCTTGCATCAAGATCATTATGCTTACGTTTTGGCGACGCATAGTGAGTCGTGATGAGCTTGAAGGACTCCACGCGCTCCTTCCTGTGCGGCTTCCTGGCTTCTTCTTCATCTTCTGGAGTCACCATAGCTAGGTATGATTGTGTCCAGCCACATGGAGCTGGAGCCATGAGCGGATGATTGTTTTCATCGTCAGTGTCACAGTATACTTCACGCATCCTTAGAAAGAAACCCTGGCCTTCACGCTTGTCATCCTCTTGGGACGAGGTTTCGGAGTTTTCCCACGACAGAGGCATGAGGCCGAAAGGCTTTCCTTTTCCAGGAGCTACATACCGCATAATGTGGTGAAGATCTGCAAGGATGGAGAAGGAGAGGCTTTGGGAGGCCTTATTAGGGGTGAAGCAGAAAGAAATCTCGTGGATTTGGAGTATATAATCGCATGGAAAAAGAATCCCAACAAATAGGAAAGATATAGACCTGAAAAAGAAAATTATGGGCAGCACGATGGTTCGTGGTACGGGCGCAGACCGTACCGTCTGCCCGTACCCGACGTCCTACCAAAATCCGCAACAGACAAGGTCGGTTCGGGTTGTTGGTACGGGCGGGTTTGCACCGTACCGTCTGCCTATACCGAGTTACCGACATAAGAGAAATGGAAATATATATTTTTTTACATCAACGAGAAGAATAAAAACGAAAGAGAAAACATTGTGTAGCTTTAACGACCATCCGTACGGGCATATATGACCATACCGGTCGCTCGTACGGCGGACAAGGTTGGAAACAAAAATTCATCGCGACTTCCTGTAGGTTTAACGACTAGTGGTACGGGCGGGTCCGGCCATACCGTCTGCCCGCACCGAGGTCACGAAAACTCCAATCAACCAAGAAAATTGTAAAGACCTCGAAACGCAAGATAAAAATTGAAAATCTAGAAACTTCAAACCTGTAAAATCAAAGAGAACTCTTTTACAGTAGTTAGGAGTAAAGGGTACCATATTTCCTGGATCATCATATTGTTCCTCTCCTTCTTCCATAGATGGTGGATACCAAATGCTTGCTTGCACCATCGCAAACAATAGGAGGAACTCCTTCATAGTAACAAAGCATGGAACAAAGACTGTAGATATGATACATCGTGTTGCTTCTTTGTCAACGGAATCTCGTTCTTCGAGGTGTTCTTCACTTCTTTGTATAATACGTAAATGAAATTCTTGCAAAATCAAAATCCACTGGATCATCCTAGGCTTCACATCAATCCTTACAAGAATTTCTTTCAAACTCATACGGTCAGTGTAGACTCTAACTTTTGAGTCAGTGATATATGATCTAAACTTTTCACACTAGAGCACAACTGCGAAGAACTCTTTTTCTATTATTTGTGCATCATTTAGAGTCCGGCTAGGATGATGGATGATATTAACTTCATCATTATCCTATTGGCACAAAGTGGCTCCAACTGATTCATGGCTTACTTCACAAAGCAAATCAAAAGATTTCTTCCAATTAGGTGGTTGTATTATAGGTGACATGGGTATGCATAATGGGCATACCACAGGTATACCCTTGTTATGATTCAAGCATCTGAAGAGTCGAAGGACTACAAACCCGAATATTTGGATGCCCACGAAGTCGATGATGTGCGGCCTAGGAGAGTAGAGTCGATATATGGAAACTCGTAATAATATATGGAAATGCCCAATACGACCCGATGTTTGCATACTTGTATGACACGGAAAGCCTCGGTTTCGCCTCCTTTATAAGGGCGAAGCCAAGGGAGAAAAGAGGATTGATCATTGTAAAACCTAGCCACCGTATTGTTTCTAGTTAGACACCTTTGTTCGTCTGACCACTTTCGAGTTCTACATGCCCTCTATTTCCACGAAACCCTAAGTCTACAATCTGTAGGAATTGACGAGTTGATACCTCGTCAATTGTCGACGTCTGTGGGAATTGAGGTAGCAAGGTCCTGATCTCGATGGCATCATCATCATCATCATCATCATCATCATCATCATCATCATCGTCATCGTCGTCGTCGGCGGCATCAAGCAACGCAATGGATGGAGGTAAATAGATCCAATCTGGTCTTGTCGATTTTGTTCCTCACCCTCCCACCCTTTTTACTTCATATGCCAACCTGGGAGAAGCAATGGAAGTGACGTTCGGGACCTTCCGTTTCCTCGTCGGGAAGGAAGGTTCGCATCTCTTTTCGGCCCTGATTTTTTCCGGATCGTCGGCGGTCGAACCTGAATCCTCGGGATCGTCGACACCGTCCATCAACTCAGGCGAGGAGGAGGTTTCTCTGATGCACTTCATCAAGCCCACTGACAGTGGGAAACTCGTCGATCTGTTCGGCGTAATGACCTTCGAGTCAACTGTTAAAATCGATCTGCTTCAAGGCACCAACTCCGACAACTTCACCAACTTCGACTTCACCAACAACACCAACTTCACCGCTAGCGAGGTCTTCACCGATCAGCATGGTGCGCGAATGCTAAGTCTAGCACCACGCAGCAAGAACTCGATGATCCTAGATCCCGAGCTCGACGATAGCGCAGACTCGACACACCATCAGATATGCATGGTCACAACGTCGGGTCGCGAAGTAGAGGAAGACGAGCAATATGAGGCTTTCGACCCATTCGGTAACCCCTATGTCGATCCCGCAGATCTCACAAAAGGAACAAGAAACAAATATGTGGGAGACCAGCCAGGAGAACAGGTGCGGCTTTCCCAAGATGCATGGGACAGAGCCGCATGATCCATAAACGGTGCAGAACCGATGACAACGCAAGCAACGGCAGAGGAGCTAACATCATATCAATATAAACTCAGCCACACAAGACGCGAGTTGCAGAACATGCAAGAGAAACTCGATGCAAGGAAAGTTGTGGGGGATGCATCTAGCGAACGCACAACCAACTTGAGCGTGCAATGAGAAACTCAGCAAACAACCATAGAGAACCCCGCGAAGAGCGAGGTCGCGGATGTGAGGCATACCCGAAGCTGAGCGAGGAGAACACCTGATCCAAGATCTTGACATGTCCTTCATGTTGATAGATTCGAGGGCATATAACGCCCAAGATGCCAAAAGCATCTTACATGGCGACACATGCGTACCTGATGGCAATTAGGCCACCTCAGGGCGATCCTCGAGCATCCTTGTATCAAACTGCTATGGCAGGTATCGGTGTTATGGGGGCAGAAATAGCCGGTAAAGAGGTCAGCCAGCAACCCGCAAGATCTCCACGTCATAATATCCCAAGGAAACATAGCCCTAGGAAGGCAGCGGCAGTAACTCGCAATATCCAAAGAGAGGGCGACGCAAGGAACAATGCAGCCCATACACTAGTCGATAGAGCATAGGAAGAAAGAGGTCAGGAAGACAGGAGCCGAGAAAACCGCTAGACAATAAATGATAGCAAAGAGGAACTGAAAGAACATTTCCCGCCCTTTTGGGTTTTGTGTGTTTGATGTCAACACTAGGTATATATTTATATGTGTTGATGAGACAGGTATAAGATTTCAAGATATATACTTGGCTGGTGGTATGGTATGTCTGTCCTGAAGTTTCTGCAGGTTTTTCATTTCTGGCGGAAGTTCTGGCCCCAGCTGGCGGAACTTCCGCCCAGATGCTTCATGCAGTGGCTTCTCAGCGCCGTTCTCTTTGAAGTTTTTGTATGCTGGCCGGAAGTTCCGGCGAAGAAGGGCAGAAGTTCCGGTCAGCGGAACTTCCGCCCAACTTCCGGGCAAGTTCCGGAATCATCGCAATTGTGGCTCAGTATGTCCAGTAAGGTTTTCTCGCAATTCCGGAACTTGGCCGGAACTTGGCCGGAACTTCTGGTCACCAGAAGTTCCGCCCCAATCTCATTCTGACCAGCTCGTCTGACGCGGAAACATCCTGCCGGAACTTCCGGCCCTCCTGGCCGGAACTTCCGGTGTTACTGAAAAACGTCCTAACGGTCAGATCTGAGAGCTCCAATCATATAAATAGCTCTCTTCTCCAATGGGACAAGTTGCTCAATCATTGCACAAAAATCTGCCAGGCCTCACCACCATTAGAGCCAACTCAAGAACTCAAGATTTGCAAGATCTCCTTCCTCCCCCAACCAAAGCTCTTGATCTTTGGAGATTCGAAGGAGAAGACATTGATCTACATCCTCACCGAAGCGATTTACATTTCCCCCTCATTTGTTTGAGGGCCCCTTGCTAGTGTTCCTCTTTGGATCCCTAGTTGTTTTGCGTTGATGTATTGTTGTTGATTGTTGTGTTGTTACAGATTTGGGAACCTCCAATTTGGTTGTGGATGTGTGCCCCAAGAACCTTGTAAAGGCCCGGTTTCCGCCTCGATGAAATCCCTTAGTGGAAGTGGGCTAGGCCTTCGTGACGTTGCTCACAGGAGATCTGAGTGAAGCCTTCGTGGCTGTTGGTTTGGCTTTCGTATCAACCACACTCCTCCAAATGTAGACGTGCCTTCTTGCAAAGGAAGGGAACTACGGGAATCATCTCTGTGTCTCCGCGTGCTCCACTCTCGGTTACCTCTATCCTATTCTATCTCATATATATTGCGTAGCTATATCTTGCTTAGTTGGTAACCTTGTCATATAGGTAAATTCACTTAGCTGCATATCTAGAGAATTTACCTTTGTGTCAAGCCTAAATTGAAAAAGAACTAAAAATTGGTTAGCACCTATTCACCCCCCCCCCCTCTAGGTGCGGCATACGATCCTTTCAATTGGTATTAGAGCCTCGGCTCTTATTTCGGGCTTAACCGCCTAAGAGTATGCCACACGAAGAGCCTGCGGAAGGGGCTGCTAAGATGGTCTCCATGGATGATTTCAATTCGTTGAGGTCCTCCATGGAAGCTCAAATGGAAAGCATGAGAAAAATGATTTCCGAGCTTTTGACTCCGGCCCCTCCTATGGCTCCCACCGTAGAGGTAAAGGACACGGGTGGGTTAGAAGAGGGAGATGGTTCGGCATTACCCTCCTCTACCAAATCCGTGGATGGTGATAACTTAAACACTATCAAATCTCCCATTGCATCTCCTAGGGGAACTAGTGGAGGTGAGAGCTACAATCGAGTGGCTCCACCTTTCCTATCTCCCGATATACCGGTTCCCCACCCTCATATAAACATTCGGGGCGACCCACCTAAGTTCTCTGTTAATGATTTCGATACTTGGCAATTTGAATTTCGCTCTCATGTTCGTAGTGCCTCCAATGAACTTTGGAGAATCATCGTGGAAGGCTTCGAACCCTACAACCCCGACAAGTTGACTAGAAGAGAAGCGGTTGATAGTCAACTCAATAACACTGCCTTGCACATGATTCAAACTAGTGTGGGGACAAAGGATTTGTCCCGTGTTCGGAATTTCACCACCACCAAGGAAGCTTGGGATGGTTTGGCCGCTAGTTGCATTGGAAGTGATAGCATGAGAAGGAACAAGTATAATGCTCTTAGGAATAAAGCCGAAGGTTTCTTGAGGCTACCGGATGAAGATCATGAAGCCATGTATGGAAGACTTCTCACCGTTGCCGGTGCTTTCCGGAATGTGGGTGCCACCCACATCAATGACTCTTGGATCAAGGATAAGTACATCGATTGCATGATGCCGTTTGAACTCATTGATGTCAAGACTCTTGTCGGGAGAGAATGCTTTCCCTCTCTCACCTCTCAAGAAGTCGTGCACGAGATGCAAGCCCTCAAGGTGCTCGAGCAAAACTCCCATGATTCTCGCAATCGTGCCATTGGGATGTCAAAAGGGAACAATATTGCCTTGACGGTCAACTCCGTAGAAGAAGTGATCCCTCAAGATCAATATAGGGCTTCTTGGAGTATGTCCTATTCGGAAGACTTGGAACTCCACTACAACGATCACATGTCCTTCCATGCAAAATCTTTTTGGATTGATCCTTCCAAGGCCAAGGAAGACAACATCAAAGAGAAACCACAAAAGTGGGTTCACTAGCATGGGTCCAAGAACAAGATCATGCTACAACTGTGATGACAAGTGCCATTTCATTGCCGAATGCCCCTATGAGAATAGGGAGGCTCATGGTGGAAGGCTCATCCCCAAGGACAAGAGCAAAGACTCAAAGGGCAAGTATTCAAAGGCCCCCAACAAGAAATTCTACAACAAGAGCATGAAGGGAAAGAGGCCCTCAAGGATTGTGTTAGTGACTAAAGAAGAATATTCTTCCGGTGAAGTTGAAAGTTCTAGTGATGATGATGAAGAAGAAAGCTCAAAGGAAGTGGCCGCCATTGTCACTACCAACATTCCCTCTTCTTCTCTCTTTGAATCCCCCAGTGACAATCCTCAAATCAAGAATGCACATTGCTTCATGGCAAGGTCCACCTTGGACACATCAATTGTGCTATCAACTCAAGAAGAGTATACCTCCGGAGATGATGATGTTGATGAAGAAGAAGATGCAATATCAAATGGATTGGTTGCCCTTGCCTCCCTCTCCACTAACTCTTCATCACCAAGTGAATCTCCCAATGAGGTCATTCATGTGGAGGAAGAAAGTTGCCTCATGGCTAAATCTTCCGAGGTATCATCTCCTAACCCCTCTACGCCTAACATTTCAAATAATCTATGGGTTGATCTTGCTAGTCTAAAAGTGAAACAAGAAATGCTAGAGTTTGACGATTTCATTCTTAACTTACAAGGCAACACTAAAAAGCATGTTTCAAATCTCATGGTTCGTATAGCTCAACTAAATGATACTCTTGAGAAAAAATGTCAAATAGAGAGAGAAGACTCTCTTGAAATACATGCTCTTAAAAATGCTCTTGAGGAAAGTCAAGAAACCATAGCGTCTCTTGAAGAGAGGCTAGAAAATCTTGAAGAACCTCAAGATAAAATTAACAAGCTCACTAAAGCTAGAGATCTTGCTATAGCTAATACTAAAGTGCTTTTAAAGGAAAAGGCCAAATTTGGTGTTGATCATGATAAACTTGTGAAGGATCTAGATGAACTAGACAAGGCTCACAAAGCCTTGAAGAGTGAATACTCTCTCCTCTCCAAGTCTAATGAGCAACTTCAAATTAGGCTTGCTTCATATGATATACCTAGTACCTCTACTCCTTCATGTGATCATGCAAATATTATTGAGGAAAATGCTAGGTTGAAGGATGAACTTGCTAAGGCCTCCTCTCCCCAAAGTAAAATTTCCTTGGATGATCTTTTGAGTAAGCAAAGGTCAAACAATGGGAATGAGGGACTTGGTTTTAATGCCAAGGCTAAAAAGGCAAACAAGAAAAAGGCCAAGCCCGCACAAGAGAAAAAGAAAGCCACCACTAATGGTGAAGCCCCTAAGGGAAAAACCATTAATGATGATTATGCGGGAATTGATAACCCTCACTATGTTCTATTTAAAGATTATTATGGTGATGTTTATGCTAAATATGTTGGCCCATATGATGGTTATGTTGCTTGGTCTATTTGGGTCCCAAAGACCCTTGTTGCTAACAAAAGAGGACCCATTGAGAAATGGGTACCTAAATCCAAGAATTGATCTCATGTAGGACTATGCCACCGTAGGTTCAAAATGGGTACTTGGTAGTGGATGTACAAGTCATATGACCGGCGGAAAGAACTTCGTCAAGGAGTTGAGGCCCAATATAAATAATATCACTGTCTCCTTTGGCGATAATTCTACATCCGAGGTATTGGGTTATGGCAAGGTTGTGGTTGCACACAACATTACTCTTGTGGATGTCATGCTTGTCAAAACCCTTGGTTACAATCTACTTTCCGTTTCCGCCCTTGGCAAGATGGGTTTCGCCGTCTTTATTGAGAATGATATTGTGGTCCTCTTGTGGAGCAAGACTCTAAAAGTCGCTTTCGTTGGGTATCGCGAACACAACTTGTATGTGGTGGACTTTTCGGGGAACACCACGACAAGTGCGATGTGCCTATTCGGAAAGGCAGATGTGGTTTTGTTGTGGCATCACCGCTTAGCCCATGTCAACATGAGAACTTTGCAAAGTCTTCACAAGGGGAACCATATTGTGGGACTAATGGAAAATGTGTCTTTTGCCAAAGATCGTGTTTGCAGGGCTTGTGTTGAAGGCAAAATGCATGACTCTCCGCATCCAAGCAAGACTATTGATACGTCTCCGACATATCGATAATTTCTTATGTTCCATGCCACATTATTGATGATATCTATATGTTTTATGCATACTTTATGTCATATTTATGCATTTTCCGGCACTAACCTATTAACGAGATGCCGAAGAGCCAGTTGATGTTTTCTGCTGTTTTTGGTTTCAGAAATCCTAGTAAGGAATTATTCTCGGAATTGGACGAAATCAACGCCCAGGGGCCTATTTTCACACGAAGCTTCCAGAAGACCGAAGATGATACGAAGTGGGGCCACGAGGTGGCCACACAACAGGGCGGCGCGGCCTGGCCCTTGGCCGCGCCGACCTAGCGTGTGGGGCCCTCGTGTGGCCCCTGACCTGCCCTTCCGCCTACTTATAGCCTTCGTCGCGAAACCCCCAGTACCGAGAGCCACGATACGGAAAACCTTCCAGAGACGCCGCCGCCGCCAATCCCGGGGATTCAGGAGATCGCCTCCGGCACCCTGCCGGAGAGGGGAATCATCTCCCGGAGGACTCTTCACCGCCATGGTCGCCTCCGGAGTGATGAGTGAGTAGTTCACCCCTGGACTATGGGTCCATAGCAGTAGCTAGATGGTCGTCTTCTCCTAATTGTGCTTCATTGTCGGGTCTTGTGAGCTGCCTAACATGATCAAGATCATCTATCTGTAATGCTATATGTTGTGTTTGTTGGGATCCGATGGATAGAGAATACTATGTTATGTTGATTATCAATCTATTACCTATGTGTTGTTTATGATCTTGCATGCTCTCCGTTATTAGTAGAGGCTCTGGCCAAGTTTTTACTCTTAACTCCAAGAGGGAGTATTTATGCTCGATAGTGGGTTCATGCCTCCATTAAATGGGGACGGTGACAGAAAGTTCTAAGGTTGTGGATGTGCTGTTGCCACTAGGGATAAAACATCGATGCTATGTCCGAGGATGTAGTTGTTGATTACATTACGCACCATACTTAATGCAATTGTCTGTTATTTGCAACTTAATACTGGAAGGGGTTCGGATGATAACCTGAAGGTGGACTTTTTAGGCATAGATGCATGCTGGATAGAGGTCTATGTACTTTGTCGTAATGCCCAATTAAATCTCACTATACTCATCATATCATGTATGTGCATGGTGATGCCCTCTCTATTTGTCAATTGCCCAACTGTAATTTGTTCACCCAACATGCTATTTATCTTATGGGAGAGACACCTCTAGTGAACTGTGGAGCCCGGTCCATTCTTTTACATCGAATACAATCTACTGCAATACTTGTTCTACTGTTTTCTGCAAACAATCATCATCCACACTATACATCTAATCCTTTGTTACAACAGCAAGTGAGATTGACAACCTCACCTGTTCGTTGGCAAACTACTTTGGTTGTGTTGTGCAGGTTCCACGTTGGCACCGGAATCCCTGGTGTTGCGCCGCACTACATCTCGCCGCCATCAACCTTCAACGTGCTTCTTGGCTCCTACTGGTTCGATAAACCTTGGTTTCTTACTGAGGGAAAACTTGCCGCTGTACGCATCACACCTTCCTCTTGGGGTTCCCAACGGACGCGTGCTGTACGCGTATCAACTATCATCTCTTCCAAGAGGATCTTGGAGCTCCTTCATGTGGATCTCTTTGGTCCCGTTTCTCATGCAAGTCTTGGTGCGAAGAAACATTGCTTGGTGATAGTTGATGACTACTCAAGATACACTTGGGTCTACTTTCTCAAGACGAAAGATGAGACTCAACAAATATTCATTGACTTTGCTACCGAGGTGCAACGCCAACACAACCTCCTCATTATGGAAATAAGAAGTGACAACGGCTTCGAGTTCAAGAACTATACACTCAATGATTTTCTTAGTGATGAGGGGATTCGACATCAATATTCCACTTCTTACACCCCTCAACAAAATGGTGTTGCGGAGAGGAAGAACCGAACTCTTATGGATATGGCAAGATCTATGATGGCAGAGTATAAATCCCGCTATAACTTTTGGGCCGAAGCCATCTCCACCGCTTGCCACTCTTCTAACCGGCTCTATCTCCGCAAGGGCTTGAACAAGACTCCATATGAAATACTCACCGGGAACAAGCCTAATATCTCATACTTCAAGGTGTTCGGGTGTAAGTGTTTCTACAAAATCAAAGGAGTTTGTTTATCTAAATTTGCTCCTAAAGCTTTGGAGGGTATATTTGTTGGTTACGGTGCCGAATCTCACACTTATAGAGTCTTTGATGTATCTTCCGGGATTATCATCGAATCTTGTAGTGTGAGGTTCGAAGAAAATGATGGCTCCCAAGTGGGGCAAGTTGATGTATGTGCAGGTGATGAAATACCTCAAGATGCCATAGTAAGAATGGGTGTGGGATTTTTCCGCCCCATTGAGGGACACGGTGTGGCGTCTCGGGAAGGACTATGCTCTACCACGGTGGAGCCCTCATCTTCTCAACATCAACAAACCCCATCAAGTGAAGCAAATGATGCACCAACCCAAGAACAAGAACAAGACCCTCCCTCTTGTGTGCAAGATCAAGGACAAGATCAACCAAGAATTCATGATGGCTCCGACGAGTATCCATTTGATATTTGCTCCTCACCAAATGATGTCCAAGATCAAGCACATGATGTTGAGCACTCTCAAGAAATTAAGGATGCTCATGTTGAAGGTCAAGACGGGGACCCAAATAATCAAGTTGATCAAGTGATACCTCCAAGGCCAAGAAGAACCAAGGAGGAGATCGAGGCACGTCGTCTAGCTAGAAGAGAAAGGAACCTTGAAATTCGTGAACACACTCATGACAAGGTCCTTGGTGATTTAAGGGCAAGTGTTACCACAAGAAGGCAATTGGCTAACTTTAGCAATAATGATGCTTATATCTCCTTAGTGGAACCCAAGAAAGTATTTGAAGCCCTTGAAGATTCGGATTGGTTAGAAGCTATGCACGATGAACTCAACAACTTCAAGCGCAACAAAGTATGGACCTTACTAGAGAAGACAAAGGGGTGTCGCAATGTTATAGGCAGTAAATGGATTTTCAAGAACAAGCAAGATGAGTTTGGAAATTTTGTGAGGAACAAGGCAAGATTGGTGGCTCAAGGGTTCTCTCAAGTTGAAGGAATTGAGTTTGGAGAAACCTATGCTCCCGTGGCTCGCCTTGAGTCCATCCGAATCCTTCTTGCTTATGCATCGCATCATAACTTTAAGTTACAACAAATGGATGTGAAAAGTGCATTTCTTAATGGTCCTTTGCATGAAGAGGTTTATGTTAAGAAACCCCCGGGGTTTGAGGATCTCAACTTTCCTAACCATGTCTATAAGCTTGATAAAGCACTTTATGGTCTCAAACAAGCTCCTAGAGCTTGGTATAAGCACCTTAAGGAATTGTTTATAGACCGTGGATTTGATGTTGGGCTAATCGATCCCTCTCTTTTTACTAAGAGGGTCAATGGGGAGCTTTTCGTTTGCCAATTATATTGTGGTGACCCAGCATACCACTGCATGGTGTAGTATGCAAGTCTGATATAACACCAATGAAACACCGTTCCACTAGCATTATATCGCTCAGAGTGGTACAACAGAAACATATGCGGGTCCAAGGTATGTCTATAGAATTACAACATCGACTCGGTTACATAAGATCATCACAGCCTCCTACTTTACAATGAGGTAAAACTGCAAATAAACTCCAGAAGAACGACTCGTAGTCTAATCTTATCACGAACTCTATTTGTAGAATATTTAACTAGCTACAGAGGCTAAGAATAGATTCTAGCTAATTAGGAGCTAGATTTAGGAAGCTAGTTCCCTTCTATGTCTGAACTAGGTTTTCTCCTTGATGGATGTGGTATCTGACTCCTCTGACAGGGTCTTGACTCTTGAAGTAGCTGTTGACTCCTCGGCCTTCGAGTTGCACTGTGGATCCTCCTTCGATGCCTCCATATCTAAGCAGGGGATTTAAGAGTGGGATGAGTACGAGCGTACTCAACAAGTTCATTATAGGAAAGAGGTGTTTAATGCACTAGCTACAGCATTAGACCAGAAAGTCTAATACCAATGCAAGTTTTCATAACCATTTCTTCAAAAGGTTGCTTTTATTCAGAAGAACTATGTCCGTCAGCCTTCACCGGTTTACTAGAACTTCATGGAGCTCCTTTCCGGCCGCGTCGCAGCCCATATCCCGGAACAGGAGTGACAGTCACGGTTCTTTACACTCTGCAGAGGTGTGTTGCTTTACCCATAAGAGATCTTAACCTTGGTGCCAACCGGGAATGACCCGTCCACACTTCCTATGGTGTGAGGCCCGGTATAAGGTCTAGCCAATCATGTTCCTCCGCTACCTCGAACACCCACCCGTTGTTGCATGCGCCGACCCTGGGTCCACGCCGGTCCCATTATTCCTGTAGATTTCAAGGTGGACCCCGACTACGACGACAGTGCTGGGCTTTACCATACACTCCTACGCCGGTAGCTGCAACCCATCATAGACCGCAATACCGTGGGGACTTAAGGCTTCCCCAGCCTACCGCTTGTTCTTCGAATGACAAGTGTCTACGGACTATGCCGTGGGGACTTAAGGCTTCCCCAGCCTACCGCTTGCCACCGACAGATACAAGTGTCTACGGTAAAGCGCATCCGTTGATGAACGAGAGGTGGAAACACTTTTGACTACTCCGTCCCACTCCGGATCTTATGGTTAACACGGGTATTACGGCACAAGAATCACTGGCGACATTTGTTGTTTAATCCTAGATGGATATAAGCCCGTGCAATGGAACCTCCACCATATCAACACAATCCATGGTTCCATTGCCCACCATATAGTCATATTCATAGTTATGAAAGTAGTGGTTTTGATTTTTATGCGATAGTGATAACCATAATACTTTGCAAGTAATTTGATAGAAATACACAAATGACATGAGCAAGTGATGAACTTGCCTTTCTTAACTGCAAGATTATGCAGGCAAGGTCTTCGATACGCAATAATTCCAAATTCTGAAATAGCATCAAGGACGATGTTTAAAAGATTGGCAAGGATGCAATAATGCATAAGAATGAGATGCAATCGCTCTAAACGTGACCTAACCCCGATGATTTAGGATCGGTGAGTTGTAATGATTAGTTCAGGGTGTGTTGCACTTTTAGAGTGATTCACATACAAGGTTCTTATTCAGGTATGATTACTTGGTATTATAAACAGGTAGATAATAAAGCATAATATTCAATTGAGCACACAAAGAATGATAATTGGCATAATGTTAACAAGTAAAGTACAGTGGTCAGTTTTAGTACTATAGGGCATGGTTAATGATTAATTATCATAAACTTTAAAAGAATAACTTTTGAAGAACATGTTCTTTAGTGAAGAACAAGTATGATAATTAGGTTGAGGGGTTCTATGGTTGACTATAGTTTCATTTAGTTTCTGGAGTAGGTATTAGATGGATCACAACATAGTTGGATTCATCAATAGCTTGAACTTGTAGGGTTGAGTTAAGCCTAAGCATCTTGAGAAATTTATTATAAATAGTTGCTATTAAGGTTGGTATACCTTGCTGGTGATAGCTGGTTATTGGCTATAGGTCCTATTAGGCAGGATTGCTGATGATTCATTATTTTCTTCAAAAGAATAACTTTTGAAGAACATACTTCTTAAATAATAAGAAGTATTACAATTAAGGTTGAGGTTGTCTTGTATTAGCCAATGGATCTTTAAGTAGAGAATGGTTGGTTCCTAAATATGATGGTTCATAAGTATCTCACACTAGTAGGGTTTAGTGGAATATGATATGTAATGCAAGATATTAGGTATGATTACTATTTGCATTCCTCACAATGGTGTGATGCTAAGCATGGATAATTAAGGATGGTTGTTTGGTAATAGGTTCTAGGGTTTACACTTGGTTGACCCTATTGATTATTTAGGTCTGATGAGGATGAACACATGGGATACCCATATATTAGTAATAGGTCTTCTACATTTTATGTGGCCAGGACAAGTATTCAGTTGCTACTATGGTTCTATGCATGAAAATAGAACACTATGGTCACTTGTGAGGATCTAGGGTTTTGGTTTTAGAAGTAAATTAGGTTTCAAATGAATTATTGGAGCTAGGGTTTGGTGTATAATTGAATTAGGGTTTTAGGGTTCCACATAAAATGATGAGTTCATGGTTCTATTACTTATGAATTTAGGGTTTTCTAAATACCCTAAAGTTATTGAATTAATAACTTCACTTTAAGATTGAATTATTAATAACTTTGAAATAAAATTAATATTGGATTTGGCATTTTATTATTTTCAATGAATTAATAATTAAGGTATTTATTAATCAGGGTTTAAATCCTTCTAATAAGGATTTAACAATTCAACAATTCAATAAAATTAGTTTTATTGTTTTCTTTATTTATTTACTGGTTTTTATTTACTTTAAAAAGTTTTTCCAATATTTGAATTTTAATTGAATTTGGAATTAATAAATAAAGCTTAAATAACAAGTATTAAATAATTGAATTTTTATTAAAAATAAAAATTCCATATTATATTTTTATTGGATAGATTTTTATTTTCTAAGAATTTTGATAACTCATTTATATTTTTCCGAGCTAATTTGAATTAGATATGAATTTTTTAAAGTTTCTGCTATTTTCTGGAATATTGAAATAACTGTAAATACTAAAGGTACCGGTTGGGTTTGTACCTACGTACGCTGTACATGTGGGACCCCAGACTGGGTCGTTTGCCACGCAGGCAAAGACCAAGTCAACATGGGGAGGCCCACGGCCACGTCACCCACTCGCCGGCGGCTTGACGCCGGCGGCCAGTGGAGGGTGGCGCCGCCGATTTCTGGCACCCCCGGACGCGAAATGAAGCTCTACCGACTTCCCTAGACTTTCTGAACACGATGGTGTTGTTGGTTTCTTGGGTAGCTCACCGGAGCATCGCCAGTAATCATGTCCGTGGCGGAGCACTCCGGCGAGATTTCGAGTGAGGGCTACAGAGGGTGCGCGGATGCAATAAAATGCTCAGAAGAAGCGCTAGCTCACCAGGAACACGTGGATATGCTTGGTGAAGCGCGGGGTTGTCGGAGTCGACGACATGGTCGCGGATTCCGGCGAGCCACCGCGAAAGGAAATGCCGAAATTCGCTCGATTGGGGAAGCTTCTTCTCGATTCCTCCCGTGGGCGTAGTAAGTCGAGTACGGTGGTCACGATGGTGTGCTTGGCATGGATAGGGAAGGCTTAAATCTCCGGCGGTAATGGTGACCGGCGAGCTAGGTTTTGTCACTGAGAAGAAATTGGGCAAGGGAGAAAGAAACCGAGGCTCGGGCACGTCGTGGAGCTTTTATATGGCGCCAGGGTGCCTCGTCACGACGCCGAGCGAGGAGAGGACGCCAGCGAGGGGGAGAAGAAGATCACGGCGTCGAGGTGGCCTCCAGTGCTCGGAGGAGATGAGGACGAGCTCGTCCTCGAGATTTTTTTGTAACGAAGGGGTATTGGGCTGCTAGGTGGGTCAGTTCTGGGCTGCTGCTGGGCTGCCTTGCTGGGCTTCTGCGGCCAGGTGAGTCCAGGTAAGCTTTTCTTTCTTCTCTTATTTCTTTTCTGTTTTATTTTCTGTTTTCCTTTTCTATTTTACATTCTGTTTTTAATTCAAACTTAAATAATTTTATACCAGGCAGGTAGTTTATAATTTGAAGTTCTTTAGGATTAATAAAAGGATACATGCGTTACTGCATTATTTTATGAATCACATTCAATATGTGAGCCTTATGACCATGTTTAAATTAGGTAATATTTTAGGTATTTATTTTAATTTACCCTTTCTTCCATATTTGGAACACAACTCCCTTTTGAATGATTGGAGTTGATAATTTGTACACCAAGTGCTTTATAGGTTATTGTTATGACTTGATTCTTATTTGAGAATTTAGTCATGTGCATATGATTTCATGCACTAAAATATCTCTAAGGGCTTTATCTATTATTTGAGAATGCTATTAGTTGTCTATTATTTTATGGGCATAACTAGGTTATAATGAATTTGGAAATTCTACTTGAATTACTTCCAAGTGTAGTCTTTATATGGTAGTTTAGTAACACCTTAAAATATTTAGAGTAGGTACTACTCTCATCATGGTTTGGTTTTGATATATGGAAATAAGTGGTTGTTAGCTACCCATTTAATTTCAATTATAAGACTTAACACTAGATTCATCTTATGTTCCATAATTAAATACAGGATTTAATTAGAGTGCACTTGTAGGATTATATTGCTATTTATCTAATGATACATGGATTGGAACTTAATTGTAGTTTAGGGTTTAGTTGTGATCACCCAAGTGATACTCAAACTAGGGTTGAGATTTAATTCTAGTTTGTAGAAGTGAGATGGCATCATATTGCATCTGCTAGGTTTTAATCTCTCCTAACCAAGGTAATATGGTTACTTGCTTAATTGTTTCTGTTCTCCTTTAGTTACTAAGGACTTGAGAATAAGTTTTATCTTCTACCAATTGGCTTCTATTGTTAACCTCAATTTATCATTTAAGTAACTACATTGGTTATAGTTCTTTTTATAGTTAACTTTGGTCATATGGATATATGGTTTCTCACCATATAAAGTATAGAGTTTTACTCTAAGGTTTTCTTATGTTTCTTAAATGAAGAATATGTGGAATGTAGATATGGTAGAATTCTACTTATGATCACCAATTGAATCACAAGTTAAGGTTGGAATATAAGCCTAGGGTTGCCTACTAGTTACCTCCCTATGATTTCATGTGGTGAATGAGATCTACTTATCCTGTTAGGGTTTATTCTCCATACCTCAAGTTCTTAGGGTTTATGATCATCACTTAATTAATAATGATCAAGGTTTGGCTTCCTAAGGATCTCTCATTAAATGGGGTTCTCACTTCCATGATCAAGCATTGTCTAGATTAACTAAACATAATATCTCCCTTATAGTTTCTTGGGTAGACATGGTTATGGTTGTCTCAATTATCTTGAGTATAACACCATGGGTTGAGCTTTCTCATTTAAGAATGGTTATTCTAGGGTTTATGGTGTACTCCTAATATTTATTTAGGTTACTGAGCCAAAGATTCAATTGTCTATCTTAGTTGGTTTATTCCACTCCTTATTTCACTAAGTCATGGATATAGTCTTATTCCACTTGGTATTTGGTGATCTCACCACTTCAAGGTGAAATGGTTTACCTAATACTTTAGTTCAAAGTTTAACATTGATTCTTAAATAGGTAAAGCTAGAATTAGTATGATTGGTCTCTCTCTCATTTGGGAAGGACTTGAATAATACTCTAGGGTTCCTCTTGAAGATGATGATTTGAATACTTGGATGTATATCCAAGGTTTAGCTCAAGGTTTGTTATTGCTCCTCGAATAAATACTATAGAACTCTCACCTCTCTAGGTTTGATGTGTAATAACTTGGAATGGAGAAGAATATCTATTTCTGGAGTGGATCTTCTTGTTATAACTCCAATATTGAAGTGGAGTGAATACCCTGAGGTTTCATGGTAGGATTATGGATTAGTTTTAAGACAGGGAGAAGATAGTCAAGAATGGTTTCTCCATTTTATTGTTACTTCGTTTGTACTTGAATAGATGTTCTTATGTTATGGCAAGGATTAGCATATTATGATCTTTAATAAGATCAAGTAATTGATCCTTGATTAATAAGTTATTGTGTTGGTTGTAATTCCATTTGATCTAACCCTTGAGATCAAATCATCTGTACCCAAGACAAGGTTTTAACAAAGTCACATTGAGGTTTATAGCGCTTGACTTGATGAGCTACTTCAATTCCACCAAGGTCAAGTGAAACTTCAGTTACTGTGACTGTTTTACTTTAAAGCGCGAAAATTCCCCAGATTTTCTATGCATGAATGCAATGCACACATCTGTTTCCTCTATTTTTGTAACCCCATTACCTAGGATATTACAGTCTCTACCCCTTAAACTAAACTTCGTCCTCGAAGTTTGATCTCTCTCACGTTTCCGAAGTGTGGATCTGACTTGTGCAGACTACGACTTTTCTCGAACTCCGTGGTGATCTCACGGAATATAATTGAATATATCCCTTGTCCAGATTCTTCCTGGAATCCATTAGGGTTTGTCTCTGAACCATGGTTCTTACTTTGATTCATTGATTTCTTCCAACTCCATATGCTTGTTTCCTTTCTCATTGAAGAATCAATGATGGGACTTTTTCTGATGCTGCTAGTCTTAATTGAGGATTAATGGGATAACATTCTCCTATTTGATAAAATAGGTCTTTTTTTCCCTTACTACCAAAACTATAGTAATGATACTTGTTAAGGTACTTAACATGGAAATAATCATGATGGTTCATTCCTCTAAGAATGGATTAGACTCATTTAGTCCATCCAGTCATGGTTTATAATTGATACTTATAACTATTTTGGATTATTTAGGTTCCATGAAAGGAATCATTCTATTAGTCTTTAGTTTTGGTATGATCAATCTCCTTCGGTCTTTGGCCTTATTAAGCTGTATTTGGTCTATGATATTTTCTTCGTCCAACTTCTTTATGCTTGATTTACTTGAGCTTTCGTACTTCTGAGTAAATATTACTCACTTTCTCAAGTTATAGTCCATTTCTTACTTCCTCGAGGTATGAACCTCGGCTTCTGGTCTGACCTCCTTCTGAAAGTGGTGTCAACAATCTTATTAAAATAAGATCGAACTTCCTCTCAGTTCAGACCTTCTGCTTCTATCAAGCTTAAAGTATTGAGTTATTGTATATCTAACTCAATCTTTACTCTACCCCTTAGAGTTTTCTTATGGTCTTCAATTCTTTTTCTTCCAACCATTGGATTGATGGTTAGAATATTGGTCTAGGTATAGCTTATGGTTTGTACTATTCCAGGTCTTGTGAAGAATATCTGTGGTGTATCCACTCAATTGTGGACATCCAATGTGGATTCCTTCGACTAAATGATTATAGTTCATTGTTATTTGGCTAACAAAATTTTATTTGTTCACAACTTCTTGGTACAAATAATCCAATGGTGGACTACTTGATACCAATTGTAGCTATTTGTTATCTAAAAATGGATTCTATTATAGGTTCTGATTAACTGGACGAGATATCTTCTACCCTATCTTCCAGTATTGATCCTATATCAATTGTGGTATTCTGATATCAACTATGGTCTTCTTATATCTGCTATGGGTTTATAGGTCATCTTCCTTTCTTCGAGGGTTTATTGTTGCAAGAAAACCACTGGCTGACACTATGAATATAGTATCCCAAGTGATTTTTCCATGCATCCCTCATCTATATTGACTATGGATCTGCTTGAGCTTCACCATAATCACCAATTATCTCACCTTCATGCTTCTTATGTACTAAAGTACTCCTATGTTGAGGCAAAGCATGAGTTTTGATTGGTACTATCTTCAGAGTATTGTGGTTACTTCCCACAACTTTGCTTCTTTCTTCTAATGAACCTTCATCTTATCTTTGGAATCTTCCAGAATTCGTCGCTTCCTCACACGAGTACTATTACCCTCTAGATCTATAGCATCAAGTAAAAACTTGATATTGCAACATGCATTTGCATATCGAAGTCAAACTTCATGTATGGATCTAGTCAAACAATGAAAATCCAATAAAATCCAAGAAGATTCAGCTTTGTGTTTATAATATACACCATCATAAGCCTGAATATACTAGTTGAGTAAGACATCTCTAAACATCAGGCTCTGATGTGTAGTATATAACACCACATAATATAGGTTTACATCGTGATACTTAGCACGATTATATGGGATTCTACTATTTGTCTCAATATTTACCTTAATTGCACATTTGCAATGAGATAAACTTGACACAAAGTGGTTTGGGATGGTTAAGGTTAACCTAATTTTCTTTGGAAGTACTACTTAACTTTCATTTTATTGGGGACTATCTCACATGATATGTCTAGGTTCTAACATTGCTACTCTAAACACATAACTATGGAAATATAGCTCATATACTTCCATATGTTCTTACCATATAACTAGAGTTCTGATGTACTTGACACAGTTCCCATGGTTTTGAAACACAATTCTTGCTCTATGGTTGAAGACCTGACTTCTTATTGTACTCCTCTTAATTATTTATGTTGTTCTAGTCCATCACATAACGATTCTCAGGTGAATCATATATGATTAATAACACTACCATGTAATTAAACATATTTTATTCCTATCTCTCTTCCTTACCTCCCATGATTGACTCATCATGGTCTATACTACCTCACATAACTCAGAGTTATCACTTACTATCAATTGTTTCACACGTCTAGATAATTTTACTTACTCATTACTTATTTGGGTCTACATCTTCTATTAGGATATCTTAATTATCTTCATCATTTGATATTACTTCTAGTGCAGGTCTGAGTAACTCTTACTTAATCATAACATATGTTGGTACACATCTTCCAATAGGATATCTTCCATATGGTTGTATCCTTTCTTTGGACTACCACGTATTGTATACCAACTGTGATCTACTCATCTATTGTTTAGAAACTTAATTGTGCACTACATGTTTGGGATTAGCTAACTAACTTTACTTAGGAAAGATAGATAAAAAGGTTGACTCAAGTGTGTCAGGATTATTCTCAAGTGAATATCCATCTCAAGTCATAAGAAGTATTTGGTTTAGCTAAAACAACTTCCTATAGACACTACCAATCCTATAGGTCTCCTTTAAAGGGTTTTAATCCTAAGGTCAAAGCATTTGCTCTGATACCAACTGTGGTGACCCAGCATACCACTGCATGGTGTAGTATGCAAGTCTGATATAACACCAATGAAACACCATTCCACTAGCATTATATCGCTCAGAGTGGTACAACAGAAACATATGCGGGTCCAAGGTATGTCTATAGAATTACAACATCGACTCGGTTACATAAGATCATCACAGCCTCCTACTTTACAATGAGGTAAAACTGCAAATAAACTCCAGAAGAATGACTCGTAGTCTAATCTTATCACGAACTCTATTTGTAGAATATTTAACTAGCTACAGAGGCTAAGAATAGATTCTAGCTAATTAGGAGCTAGATTTAGGAAGCTAGTTCCCTTCTATGTCTGAACTAGGTTTTCTCCTTGATGGATGTGGTATCTGACTCCTCTGACAGGGTCTTGACTCTTGAAGTAGCTGTTGACTCCTCGGCTTCGAGTTGCACTGTGGATCCTCCTTCGATGCCTCCATATCTAAGCAGGGGATTTAAGAGTGGGATGAGTACGAGCGTACTCAACAAGTTCATTATAGGAAAGAGGTGTTTAATGCACTAGCTACAGCATTAGACCAGAAAGTCTAATACCAATGCAAGTTTTCATAACCATTTCTTCAAAAGGTTGCTTTTATTCAGAAGAACTATGTCCGTCAGCCTTCACCGGTTTACTAGAACTTCATGGAGCTCCTTTCCGGCCGCGTTCGCAGTTCCATATCCCGGAACAGGGAGTGACAGGTCACGGTTCTTTACACTCTGCAGAGGTGTGTTGCTTTACCCATAAGAGATCTTAACCTTGGTGCCAACCGGGAATGACCCGTCCACACTTCCTATGGTGTGAGGCCCGGTATAAGGTCTAGCCAATCATGTTCCTCCGCTACCTCGAACACCCACCCGTTGTTGCATGCGCGACCACTGGGTCCACGCCGGTCCCATTATTCACCGTAGATTTCAAGGTGGACCCCGACTACGACAAAGGTCGGGCTTTACCATACACTCCTACGCCGGTAGCTGCAACCCATCATAGACCGCAATACCGTGGGGACTTAAGGCTTCCCCAGCCTACCGCTTGTTCTTCGAATGACAAGTGTCTACGGACTATGCCGTGGGGACTTAAGGCTTCCCCAGCCTACCGCTTGCCACCGACAGATACAAGTGTCTACGGTAAAGCGCATCCGTTGATGAACGAGAGGTGGAAACACTTTTGACTACTCCGTCCCACTCCGGATCTTATGGTTAACACGGGTATTACGGCACAAGAATCACTGGCGACATTTGTTGTTTAATCCTAGATGGATATAAGCCCGTGCAATGGAACCTCCACCATATCAACACAATCCATGGTTCCATTGCCCACCATATAGTCATATTCATAGTTATGAAAGTAGTGGTTTTGATTTTTATGCGATAGTGATAACCATAATACTTTGCAAGTAATTTGATAGAAATACACAAATGACATGAGCAAGTGATGAACTTGCCTTTCTTAACTGCAAGATTATGCAGGCAAGGTCTTCGATACGCAATAATTCCAAATTCTGAAATAGCATCAAGGACGATGTTTAAAAGATTGGCAAGGATGCAATAATGCATAAGAATGAGATGCAATCGCTCTAAACGTGACCTAACCCCGATGATTTAGGATCGGTGAGTTGTAATGATTAGTTTAGGGTGTGTTGCACTTTTAGAGTGATTCACATACAAGGTTCTTATTCAGGTATGATTACTTGGTATTATAAACAGGTAGATAATAAAGCATAATATTCAATTGAGCACACAAAGAATGATAATTGGCATAATGTTAACAAGTAAAGTACAGTGGTCAGTTTTAGTACTATAGGGCATGGTTAATGATTAATTATCATAAACTTTAAAAGAATAACTTTTGAAGAACATGTTCTTTAGTGAAGAACAAGTATGATAATTAGGTTGAGGGGTTCTATGGTTGACTATAGTTTCATTTAGTTTCTGGAGTAGGTATTAGATGGATCACAACATAGTTGGATTCATCAATAGCTTGAACTTGTAGGGTTGAGTTAAGCCTAAGCATCTTGAGCAATTTATTATAAATAGTTGCTATTAAGGTTGGTATACCTTGCTGGTGATAGCTGGTTATTGGCTATAGGTCCTATTAGGCAGGATTGCTGATGATTCATTATTTTCTTCAAAAGAATAACTTTTGAAGAACATACTTCTTAAATAATAAGAAGTATTACAATTAAGGTTGAGGTTGTCTTGTATTAGCCAATGGATCTTTAAGTAGAGAATGGTTGGTTCCTAAATATGATGGTTCATAAGTATCTCACACTAGTAGGGTTTAGTGGAATATGGTATGTAATGCAAGATATTAGGTATGATTACTATTTGCATTCCTCACAATGGTGTGATGCTAAGCATGGATAATTAAGGATGGTTGTTTGGTAATAGGTTCTAGGGTTTACACTTGGTTGACCCTATTGATTATTTAGGTCTGATGAGGATGAACACATGGGATACCCATATATTAGTAATAGGTCTTCTACATTTTATGTGGCCAGGACAAGTATTCAGTTGCTACTATGGTTCTATGCATGAAAATAGAACACTATGGTCACTTGTGAGGATCTAGGGTTTTGGTTTTAGAAGTAAATTAGGTTTCAAATGAATTATTGGAGCTAGGGTTTGGTGTATAATTGAATTAGGGTTTTAGGGTTCCACATAAAATGATGAGTTCCTGGTTCTATTACTTATGAATTTAGGGTTTTCTAAATACCCTAAAGTTCTTGAATTAATAACTTCACTTTAAGATTGAATTATTAATAACTTTGAAATAAAATTAATATTGGATTTGGCATTTTATTATTTTCAATGAATTAATAATTAAGGTATTTATTAATCAGGGTTTAAATCCTTCTAATAAGGATTTAACAATTCAACAATTCAATAAAATTAGTTTTATTGTTTTCTTTATTTATTTACTGGTTTTTATTTACTTTAAAAAGTTTTCCAATATTTGAATTTTAATTGAATTTGGAATTAATAAATAAAGCTTAAATAACAAGTATTAAATAATTGAATTTTTATTAAAAATAAAAATTCCATATTATATTTTTATTGGATAGATTTTTATTTTCTAAGAATTTTGATAACTCATTTATATTTTTCCGAGCTAATTTGAATTAGATATGAATTTTTTAAAGTTTCTGCTATTTTCTGGAATATTGAAATAACTGTAAATACTAAAGGTACCGGTTGGGTTTGTACCCACAGACGCAGACATGTGGGACCCCAGACTGGGTCGTTTGCCACGCAGGCAAAGACCAAGTCAACATGGGGAGGCCCACGGCCACGTCACCCACTCGCCGGCGGCTTGACGCCGGCGGCCAGTGGAGGGTGGCGCCGCCGATTTCTAGCACCCCCGGACGCGAAATGAAGCTCTACCAACTTCCCTAGACTCGCTGAACACGATGGTGTTGTTGGTTTCTTGGGTAGCTCACCGGAGCATCGCCGGTAACCATGTCCGTGGCGGAGCACTCCGGCGAGATTTCGAGTGAGGGCTACAGAGGGTGCGCGGATGCAATAAAATGCTCAGAAGAAGCGCTAGCTCACCAAGAACACGTGGATATGCTTGGTGAAGCGCGGGGTTGTCGGAGTCGACGACATGGTCGCGGATTCCGGCGAGCCACCGCGAAAGGAAATGCCGAAATTCGCTCGATTGTGGAAGCTTCTTCTCGATTCCTCCCGTGGGCGTAGTAAGTCGAGTACGGTGGTCACGATGGTGTGCTTGGCATGGATAGGGAAGGCTTAAATCTCCGGCGGTAATGGTGACCGGCGAGCTAGGTTTCGTCACTGAGAAGAAATTGGGCAAGGGAGAAAGAAACCGAGGCTCGGGCATGTCGTGGAGCTTTTATATGGCGCCAGGGTGCCTCGTCACGACGCCGAGCGAGGAGAGGACGCCAGCGAGGGGGAGAAGAAGATCACGGCGTCGAGGTGGCCTCCAGTGCTCGGAGGAGATGAGGACGAGCTCGTCCTCGAGATTTTTTTGTAACGAAGGGGTATTGGGCTGCTAGGTGGGTCGGTTCTAGGCTGCCTTGCTGGGCTTCTGCGGCCAGGTGAGTCCAGGTAAGCTTTTCTTTCTTCTCTTATTTCTTTTCTGTTTTCCTTTTCTATTTAACATTCTGTTTTTAATTCAACCTTAAATAATTTTATACCAGGCAGGTAGTTTATAATTTGAAGTTCTTTAGGATTAATAAAAGTATACATGCGTTACTGCATTATTTTGTGAATTACATTCAATATGTGAGCCTTATGACCATAAATTAGGTAATATTTTAGGTATTTATTTTAATTTCCCCTTTCTTCTATATTTGGAACACAACTCCCTTTTGAATGATTGGAGTTGATAATTTGTACACCAAGTGCTTTATAGGTTATTGTTATGACTTGATTCTTATTTGAGAATTTAGTCATGTGCTTATGATTTCATGCACTAAAATATCTCTAAGGGCTTTATCTATTATTTGAGAATGCTATTACTTGTCTATTATTTTATGGGCATAACTAGGTTATAATGAATTTGGAAATTCTACTTGAATTACTTCCAAGTGTAGTCTTTATATGGTAGTTTAGTAACACCTTAAAATATTTAGAGTAGGTACTACTCTCATCATGGTTTGGTTTTGATATATGGAAATAAGTGGTTGTTAGCTACCCATTTAATTTCAATTATAAGACTTAACACTAGATTCATCTTATGTTCCATAATTAAATACAGGATTTAATTAGAGTGCATTTGTAGGATTATATTGCTATTTATCTAATGATACATGGATTGGAACTGAATTGTAGTTTAGGGTTTAGTTGTGATCACCCAAGTGATACTCAAACTAGGGTTGAGATTTAATTCTAGTTTGTAGAAGTGAGATGGCATCATATTGCATCTGCTAGGTTTTAATCTCTCCTAACCAAGGTAATATGGTTACTTGCTTAATTGTTTCTGTTCTCCTTTAGTTACTAAGGACTTGAGAATAAGTTTTATCTTCTACCAATTGGCTTCTATTGTTAACCTCAATTTATCATTTAAGTAACTACATTGGTTATAGTTCTTTTTATAGTTAACTTTGGTCATATGGATATATGGTTTCTCACCATATAAAGTATAGAGTTTTACTCTAAGGTTTTCTTATGTTTCTTAAATGAAGAATATGTGGAATGTAGATATGGTAGAATTCTACTTATGATCACCAATTGAATCACAAGTTAAGGTTGGAATATAAGCCTAGGGTTGCCTACTAGTTACCTCCCTATGATTTCATGTGGTGAATGAGATCTACTTATCCTGTTAGGGTTTATTCTCCATACCTCAAGTTCTTAGGGTTTATGATCATCACTTAATTAATAATGATCAAGGTTTGGCTTCCTAAGGATCTCTCATTAAATGGGGTTCTCACTTCCATGATCAAGCATTGTCTAGATTAACTAAACATAATTTCTCCCTTATAGTTTCTTGGGTAGACATGGTTATGGTTGTCTCAATTATCTTGAGTATAACACCATGGGTTGAGCTTTCTCATTTAAGAATGGTTATTCTAGGGTTTATGGTGTACTCCTAATATTTATTTAGGTTACTGAGCCAAAGATTCAATTGTCTATCTTAGTTGGTTTATTCCACTCCTTATTTCACTAAGTCATGGATATAGTCTTATTCCACTTGGTATTTGGTGATCTCACCACTTCAAGGTGAAATGGTTTACCTAATACTTTAGTTCAAAGTTTAACATTGATTCTTAAATAGGTAAAGCTAGAATTAGTATGATTGGTCTCTCTCTCATTTGGGAAGGACTTGAATAATACTCTAGGGTTCCTCTTGAAGATGATGATTTGAATACTTGGATGTATATCCAAGGTTTAGCTCAAGGTTTGTTATTGCTCCTCAAATAAATACTATAGAACTCTCACCTCTCTAGGTTTGATGTGTAATAACTTGGAATGGAGAAGAATATCTATTTCTGGAGTGGATCTTCTTGTTATAACTCCAATATTGAAGTGGAGTGAATACCCTGAGGTTTCATGGTAGGATTATGGATTAGTTTTAAGACAGGGAGAAGATAGTCAAGAATGGTTTCTCCATTTTATTGTTACTTCGTTTGTACTTGAATAGATGTTCTTATGTTATGGCAAGGATTAGCATATTATGATCTTTAATAAGATCAAGTAATTGATCCTTGATTAATAAGTTATTGTGTTGGTTGTAATTCCATTTGATCTAACCCTTGAGATCAAATCATCTGTACCCAAGACAAGGTTTTAACAAAGTCACATTGAGGTTTATAGCGCTTGACTTGGTGAGCTACTTCAATTCCACCAAGGTCAAGTGAAACTTCAGTTACTGTGACTGTTTTACTTTAAAGCGCGAAAATTCCCTAGATTTTCTATGCATGAATGCAATGCACACATCTGTTTCCTCTATTTTTGTAACCCCATTACCTGGGATATTACATATATGTTGGTGATATTATCTTTGGCTCTACTAACAAAGCTTTCAATGATGAATTTTCAAAGCTTATGACCGATAGGTTTGAGATGTCTATGGTGGGAGAGATGAAGTTCTTTCTTGGTTTTGAGATCAAGCAATTGAGAGAAGGGACCTTCATCAATCAAGCAAACTATCTCGAAGACATGCTCAAGAGGTTCAAGATGACCGAGATGAAGGGTGTGGCCACTCCTATGGTTACCAAATGTCATCTTGCACTTGATCCCAATGTTAAAGAGGTGGATAAAAAGGTATATCGCTCCATGATTGGATCCTTGCTTTACCTTTGTGCATCTAGACTGGACATAGTGTTGAGTGTTGGTGTGTGTGCAAGGTATCAAGCTTCTCCTAAGGAGAGTCACATGTTGGCTCTCAAAAGAATCTTTCGATACTTAGTTGATACCCCAAGATATGGTATTTGGTACCCTAAAGGCTCAAGTTTTATTCTCAATGGATACACCGATGCGGATTGGGCGGGAGACAAAGATGATTGGAAATCAACTTCCGGGGCTTGCCAATTCCTTAGTAGGTCCTTGGTGTGTTGGTCTTCTAAGAAGAAAAATTGTATATCTCTCTCCACCGCCGAAGCCGAATATATTGCCGTTGCAAGTGGATGCACTCAATTGTTATGGATGAGGCAAACTTTAAAGGAATACGGTGTCATTTGTGACAAAGTGCCTCTATTATGTGACAATGAAAGTGCCATCAAGATTGCCTATAATCCAGTGCAACATTCAAGAACGAAGCATATTGAGATCCGGAATCATTTCATTAGGGATCATGTTGCCCGTGGTGATATTGAGCTTATCTATGTTCCTACCAAAGATCAACTTGCCGATATATTCATGAAGCCTCTTGATGAAGCAAGGTTTTGCTTTTTGAGGAATGAGCTAAATATCATTGATTCAAGGAGTATAGCTTGACCATCTTGCAAACACACCTTTGTCTCAAAACTTTATTTAGTTTAGATGTGGGCATGGAAATAGGGGGAGTGCGGTTTAAATTATTGAGCTATCCCTCCCCCCATAATGCCAACATTAAGAAATCATTCTCGTTATATCATATGTTGATATGTGAGCTTCAATGGTGAGTAGTGGTTTGGACCCAAGATATATCTTTGCGGTGCCATGCCATAACACTCATATATGGTGGCCTAGGCCACCACACTCTTCTTTGTGAAGAGTTGGAGTAATTTGGATCTTAATTGGATTTTATTTGACATCTCCTTGTTTTTATGGGAAATCGCTCACTTTTGGCCTTCATTTGCATTATTTGCAAAAATGAGTGATCATGTACCATCTTACAGTTTGGATCATCTGTCCTAAGCCTATCTCATCTAAGCCATATTCTCTTCCTTCTCCGAGTGCACCTATTCCCTATCAAAATCCAATTCTGGCTCTGTTTTCTGCTTTCACCGGAAGTTCCGGTCGTTCGGACCGGTACTTTCGGCTGGATCCTTCCTGCCAGCATCTGCCCGCTATCGCTGATCTGTCGGTGCGTTTTTTGTAGGACCGGAAGTTCCGGCTCCAACGAGCGGAACTTCCGCCCTTAGGATTTTCCCACTTAACCGGTCGGGGACGGGGAGACAGTTCCTGCCCCCCACTTTTCCCCCACATCAAGATCTGCTCGTGGTCTTCTCAATCTCCTCCCTGTGGCGGTTGCGTCTTCTCCGGCTAGATCTGCTTCCTCCGGTGACCTCCGCTGGATCTGCTCCGTGGATTGGCATCCCCTCCCTCTCCTCCACCATGGCTCCTCCCGGTTTGTGCCCTTTCCCTCTCTATGTGTGGGTAGACCTCACTAGATGAACTATAGGGCATACTCTAGGTTAAGCTTTGGTAGAATCTCTCTAGATGCCGATTCTATGCTAGATCTTGCCTAGGATGTTGAAGTACTGCAGTTCACAACGCCATTGTCGCGAATCTGGTGGGAAATCTAGTTGTCCTCGAACAGCCGGAAGTTCCGACCGCGCATGCCGGAACTTCTGCCGGGGCGGAACTTCCGCCGGTTCCCACCGGAACTTCCGGCCTGACCTGTTTTCTGCTATGACCTCGATATTCTGAGAAGGATCTGGTTTTGACCTCTTTGTGTGTGTGCACTCATTTATCATTCCAGGTGGCTCCAAGAAGAGAGGAAAGATTCATGTGGATGAGATTTAAGAAGAAGTTGTGCGCTCTCGACCATCCAAGCTCACGGCTCGTCAGCAATCTGCTCAAAGGCATAAGTCACCCGCAGTTCGTGGCAAGCAACTTCAGGTGTCGGTGAAGAGCATGCAGTATCTTGAGTACAAGGAGCTCCGAGATGTGAACCCTTACCTCATCCCTCGAAACAATAGGGTTGGGGATAAGCGCTTCCACAATAAGACTCAAGAGGAGATCTTTTATGAGGTCTATGTGCCCTTCAAGAAGGGGGTAGCCCCTCAACACGCCATTGACACCGCCAAGATGGTCGCCACAAGATACTTTGAAGAAGCCTATGCTATGTGTGGTGAGTTTGGGCTCTATCCCATTATGGAGCTCAACAAGGACTTCGACATCGGGTTGATTCAACAATTCTATGCCACCGTTCACTTTGAATAAGATGAAGCTAAAACTTTCCGGTGGATGACTCATGAAACCCTCCTTGAGGCTAACTTGGCAAAGTTTGGAAATGCTCTTGGATACCCTCGCTTTTTGGGCGTGGATGCAAATGGTTGGAGGTGTCATGATAGTTCATTGGCTCAAACTAAGGAAGTCTTGGAACACCTCTATATCAAAGTTTGGGGTATTCCGGGCAAGAGTGCGGATCTTCTCCCTACTTGGGACATCATGCTTCGTGTCTACCGGGAAACAATTGGACCCAAGGGTGGCAACCTTGATGAGTTGCATTTATATGAAGTGGATCTTATGGCAAACTCCTTTGCTAAGAAGGGCACCGGTGAGAGGCTTGATGTGATGGACTACATCTACAATGAGATGTGGTCATGTGTGATTGAGAAAAAGCTTCCCTCATTTGCTCCTTACATTATGTAGCTCATTGAAGACACTCGGATTGCGACTTGTCAGGCTCCTCTCCTTCACTCTATTCCTCTCAACATCACATCTCATGAAGTGAAGGTTCTTAGGGTCAAGCGCCACAAATCGCCCATACAAGATGTTCCCCCATGGATGAGAAGCCACCTAGCTGGGCTTCTAAGCTTGGTCGCCGCATGCGACCGATCTTTTGTCTCACATCGGCTGTCAATCACCGTCGGTATCAGCAGCATGCTGAGGCCAAGAAGTCTCGGGTCCGTCAGAAGAGCATTATGAGGGCCCTCGATGTGGACGTGTCTCCTCCCGGATCCGAGGAGAATATCACTCCGGATGCTGAGTGGGTTTCTCAGCATGGTGTTCCTCTCCCTCCAGATGGTCTCGAGATCGAGTCTCCTCCGCACACTCCACCCTACCCCGGCGCTCCATCGGATCTTCCTCCTGGCTGGGCTAACGCTGACCCTTGGGGCGTGTAGTTTCTCCTATCCCTTTTTGGTGCCTTGGTGCCAAAGGGGGAGAGTGAGACCTTATTAGGTTGCTCTCCGTTGGGTATTTGCATGGGGGAGTCACAAGCTCGTGTTGGATTTGATTTTTATCGCTTGTGACTCCATTTATCTTTGTGTGTCGAACTGTATTCTTAGCTTTTATGTGGTTTGTGAACCTTATCTATGTGTATGGAACCTTATCGTTGTGTATGGTAAACTCCGGATGTGAGTCTTCTATGGTTATCTATGTGTGCATGATCTTTTTATATATATGCTTATCACTATGTTGTATTGCTAACCCATGGAAGACGGATGCAAGATATAGGGGGAGCTTCTTATGTATTAATGCTCATAAATAGGGGGAGCTCCTCTATATCTCTCACATTCTTGTTGTTTATGTTATTCATTCCTTGCAAATACTTGTGTTGTCATCAAACACCAAAAAGTGGGAGATTGAAAGAACATTTCCCGCCCTTTTGGGTTTTGTGTGTTTGATGTCAACACTAGGTATATATTTATGTGTGTTGATGTAGACAGGTACAAGATTTCAAGATATATACTTGGCTGGTGGTATGGTATGTCTGTCCTGAAGGTTATGCAGGTTTTTCATTTCTGGCGGAAGTTCCAGCCCCAGCTGGCGGAACTTCCGCCTAGATGCTTCATGCAGTGGCTTCTCAGCGCCGTTCTCTTTGAAGTTTTTGTATGCTGGCCGGAAGTTCCGGCGAAGACCGGAACTTCCGCCCAACTTCCGGGCAAGTTCCGGAATCATCGCAATTGTGGCTCAGTATGTCCAGTAAGGTTTTCTCGCAATTCCGGAACTTGGCCGGAACTTCCGGTCACCGGAAGTTCCGCCCTAGTTCCGCCCCAATCTCATTCTGACCAGCTCGTCTGACGCGGAAACATCCTGCCGGAAATTCCGGTCCTCTTGGCCAGTACTTCCGGTGTGTAATGTCCCAGGTTTAGAGACGATCGAGGGGTAGATTTTAGAAAGGGATGTGCATTGCATTGTAAATTCTGGGGAAATTTCGCGCTTTTAAACAAAAACTGCATCGAAGGGGGACAAGTTTCTCTCTCGACACCTTACAGGGTTAGGGTTTCGAGAGTGCGACAAACTTGTTTCCCATCTAACTAAACTAGGGTTTTGAGAAGAGAGGGGAGAGTTTGCATCAAACTTAAGTTGCAAGATTGAATTCTAAATTAAGTGGCATGGTTGAATTCAAACCAAAGTTGAATTTGAATTTCAAATTCAAATATTAAATAATTACCCTAAATATTTGAATTGTGAGGAAATTCATTAAGTAAATAATACATAAGATACATTGTCTTTACAATATTGTCATTAGAGAAAACCTGGAGTTTATTGATTAACACACAAGATACATTGTCTTTACAATATTCATAATGGAAAAATGAATCTTACAACACATTACAAGAATTGGAGAAATTGAAAAATAAAAGAAAATAAAAAGAAAAGTACAAGGATGGATCCTATCCTAAATACTACAAGATCATCTTCACTTGATCTTGGATTTGATGACCTCCATATTCATCTGATCATCATCTTGATTCCCTGCACATAACAAAGCAAAGTAACAATTATGCCAAGTGGCATTACCACTTGGCAGGTTAGAAAGAAAATGGCAACAGAGAGGATATGCTCACAGCTCTGCCGAGCTGATCCTCTCCAAGCCAAGTTCAAAGGATCAGGTGCACACACACACACAGGCAGCTCACACTGCATGTGTGCATGCTGAACAGCACACACAGGCCAGTGAGTCACCACAAGCTGCAGGCCTTGTTGTCGACCAGAGAGGAAGGAGAAGGCCACATAAAAGATTCCACAGTAAACCCTAAGCCATATCCATCGACATGCTTCACTGGGTAAGTCACCAAGAAAACAAGAACACAAGAACAGCCACTGCTGTTCAACCTGCTTAACTCACCACAGCACTGAATCAAGCACCACAAGATTGCAAGGAGGAGCAGGGCAAGCACAAGCTCAACACTGAAGAAATCCTCTACACCAACAAACAATCTAGGAGCTGGAGTGAGGTATAAACCAAATCAACCTGAGCAAAACCAAGCTTTGCTCATAAATAAGCATACAATGCATCACAGGAGCACAGAAGGGTAGAATACCCTGTTTGTGTCATCATCTGGCTACAAAGCCATTTGGTGCAAGCAAATATGGGTAAGACCACTAGGTAATCATCCTATGGAAACATCAGTTATGCAAATCAGTGCATAACTAAAGGAATCCAGCCAAGAATGAATTCATAGCTAGCCTAGCCCACACACTAAGCACCTACAGCTAGCTAGGCCATCAGACTATAGACAAATCCTTGTCTATATATTTTCTCAACATCAAAAGCCACTGGAAGTCCAGTATTGGATCAAGCCAGTGAGCAGTTGTTCAAATCCAGCAAGCAATCACCAACCAGAGCAAGCCACAGAAGAAGGGAGCTACCCTTGACAGCATCACAGTGCTGCCAGGGCTACCTCAACCCACAGCCAGCACAAGAACCTACACATCATTATCCATTTGGATTCAGTAGAGGGCTAGGGTACACAACTGAGTGTTGGCATCCATCTAGCCCTGTCACATTTGATAGGATGATCACAACTGCAAAGCAGCTCACATCACTTATCCACTTCAGTAAAATTCAGGCAAATACAGATAAGTGAACTAAACAAATAAATGAAAGCACCAGGGCTTTGCAGTGATCCAATGGATCACTGCAAGCAACAGCAGTTGCTTAAGCCAACAACAGTACACACCAGGCCAAGCCTGTATAAAGCACAAACAGCACTGGTTAAGCACCAGTGAATCACAGAGAGAAGCACACACTTGCTCACAAGCAAGTAATGATCAATTGATCATCAAAGCATCACTTGCTCTTGCTACAGGTCACCACAGCCAAGCATAACATCAACACATGAACCAGACAATAAGATCAGCCACAGGACATGAACAAATATATCACAGATAATTAAATCAGTCATATACAGGAGCAAACCATCCAAGGATGGTGATCTCTTGTAACAGGCATGCTCAAGGGAGCATGTCTATAAATTATAGCACACAGAAGAGCACCCTGGGGCACTGGCTCTTGTAAATTTACAAGAATTGCACACTGCAACCAAGCCAGAACACCATAAATGAATACACTTGAGTAATTGGTGAAAATAGCATCAAGAACAGAGACACTGGCACTTGCATACTACAAGGATCATGCATAATGATCAAGCCAGGGTCAAGATTATGCACACACAGGATATCCTAGTGGCAGTAGTTATCACAGGAGCAAGCCAATAGGCCATAAGCATCACTGGATGCTCATGAGCAATCACAGGAGGGCCACAGTAGGAGTATAGCATACAATAGTAGTGCATAGAGCAAAGTTAGAAGAGCAGCAGCAGCTAGCAATTCATGGCAGCAGCAAAGGCACAGCAGCATACGCACAGCAACAGCAAACACAGCAGCAACAGCTAGTAGCGCAGTAGTAGCAGCAAGGCATGGCCTCTCCATAAGGAGGAGCAGCCGCAATTCTAGCTAGAAGAAGGAGGAGGAACAGAAGAAAGAGAGAGAGAAGAGCACTTACAGGTGAGCAGACAAAGGACACGGCCATGGCGACCACGGCGGCACACGCCGGGCGCACGGCAGCGCCAGGCCAGGCCAAGCCAAGCCCGGACCAGCGCCGCAACACCCAGCACCACCGCGGCGGGACCACGGAGGGCACCGCAACGCCAGGGACGCCGGCGAGCGGCGAATCGCCGCGAACCCGCGCAACCCTAGTCGCAGTAGGGTTGGGGGCGAACAGGGAGGGCCTCCAATCGCAAATCGACGCGGGCCATCTGATGCGCCATCAAAAGGCGAGTCAGATGCGACCGATCTCACCGCCGGAGCTGGCCGGAGACGGCCGGAACAATACGGCGACGGCGAGGGCGACACGATCGCCAGAGAGGAGGAGAGGATTAGGGTTAGGTCGAGCGGCGCGAGGAGGTAGGCGAGTGAGCGACCGCTCGGGTCGGTTGGACCCGAGCCGGTTTAGCCCAACCCGCTGGGCCACCCTGACAGGTGGGTCCAGGGGCAAATTTGGTATTTCACAAATGCCAATTAAACTAGAAACTTTGAAATTTCATAGAAAATTATTTATAACTCTAAAAAAATATTTAAAAATATGAAAATTGATCAGCATAAAATTCTCTATTTAAATAAAATATCAAAGAGAATTTTTGAAGACAAATGAGAATAAGTCTTCATTTGATGATTTAAATAATCATTTAAATCACACATACTATTTTCAATAATAAAAATAAGTCCATTAATACAAATGGATTATCAAAAACACCTTGACAATATTTCAAGGTTGTATTTACCTTAAATTAAGTATCTCTAAGATGTTCTTAGTACTTAACCTCTCATAAAATAACAACGACATCGGAAGGGGGGGAAATAAACCCTAAAAATGGAATCATGCATAATTGCTTCTTTAACCATTGCCCTTATCGGACAATGATGCTATTTTTCAGAAACAGAGGACAAGGGTCAGTCCACACCTTCCAACTGCAAAACTTTGCAGTGTTCAGGCAAGTTCATCACTTGCTCATGTCATTTGAGTATTTCTATCAAATTACTTGCAAAGTATTATGGTTAACACTATTGCATAAAAATCAAAACCACTACTTTCATAACTATGAATATGACTATGTGGTGGGCAATGGAACCATGGATTGTGTTGATATGGTGGAGGTTCCATTGCAAGGGTTTATATCCATCTAGGATTAAACAACAAATGTCGCCAGTGATTCTTGTGCCGTAATACCCGTGTTAACCATAAGATCCGGAGTGGGACGGAGTAGTCAAAAGTGTTTCCACCTCTCGTTCATCAACGGATGCGCTTTACCGTAGTACACTTGTAATCCAAGGGGGCAAGCGGTGAGGCTGGGGAGTCCTAAGTCCCCACGGCATAGTCCGTAGTACACTTGTCGCCCGAAGGAGCAAGCGGTGAGGCTGGGGAGTCCTAAGTCCCCACGGTATTGCGGTCTATGATGGGTTGCAGCTACCGGCGTAGGAGTGTATGGTAGAGCCCAGCACTGACGTCGTGGTCGGGGTCCACCTTGAAATCTACAGGAATAATGGGATCGACATGGACCCAGGGTCGGGGCATGCAACAAAGGGTGGGTGTTCGAGGTAGCGGAGGAACATGATTGGCTAGACCTTATACCGGGCCTCACACCGAAGGAAGTGTGGACGGGAAAGCTACCCGGTTGGCACCAAGGTTAAGATCTCTTATGGGTAAAGCAACACACCTCTGCAGAGTGTAAAGAACTGTGACCTGTCACTCCCTGTTCCGGGATATGGAACTGCGAACGCGGCCGGAAAGGAGCTCCATGAAGTTCTAGTAAACCGGTGAAGGCTGACGGACATAGTTGTTCTGAATAAAAGCAACCTTTTGAAGAAATGTTTATCAAAACTTGCATTGGTATTAGACTTTCTGGTCTAATATCGTAGCTAGTGCATTAAACACCTCTTATCTATAATGAACTTGTTGAGTACGCTCGTACTCATACCACTCTTAAATCCCATGCTTAGATTGTCTGAATCGTCTGGAGGAGGACTACGACAACAATGAAGGAGCCGAGATCATCGGCTACGAGGAACCAGACCTCTCAGGAGGTGTTGAAGGCGTAGACTATCTCATAGTCTACGGAACCGGGGAGGCTTCCGGTGGAGATCAAGCCTAGAAGAACCTAGTAGTAGTTGTAGCCGAGCAGCATGAACTCTTAATATTTAGCTGCTCGAGGAAATAAATGTATCACTTAATGAGACTTTTATATTGTAAACTAAGTGGGGTTCACCTCGAACCCAGGAGTATTCCTCTTAGGACCCAAGAGGAGCTCCGAGACGACATATGTATGATAATTGTAATAATAAGTGAATGAGTTATGGACCTGCTATGTTCTGTTGTACTACTCTGAGGGATGTAATATTTGCGGAATGGTACTTCGTGAATGTTATATCAACGACTGGCATACTACAACATGCAGTGGTATGCAGGGTCACCACAGTTGGTATCAGAGCAAAAGCTTTGACCTTAGGTTGGAACCTAGTAAATGGGACCAAACGTTAGGAGTCAAATAGGACTAGTAAAGAATTCTCTAAAAATATGGTGTATATTCAATTGAGAATACAACAATCATATCTTTTAGTGCGATAATTCTTTATTATCTCTATTATGATGCATTATTACTAATCTTATAATCTTTCTATTTCTACAGCCAACATGGCAAGTTCACGACCCGGACGAAACGTGAAAGTGATGGATTCCACACTGAGCGAATACCAAGGAGGACTTGCAGATATCCTACGAGCCATGTTACTTGAATTTGGGTGCGATCCCCAGATCCAAGTAAAGAAATACATGTACTATGATGGTACTGTATTGGCCAAGTGCAGGGTAGGACTGCGACTTCCCGAATCTCTGGGAATGAGCATAGTTATGCCAGCAGGGGAAGCTAGGACAATCAACACAGCCTACCATATAGCTGTTATGAGAGCCATAACCGACATTCGGGAACATAAGACGAAAGAGCTTATGGGTTCCGAATTCTCCCATATTCCTCATAATCAGGAGGAAGAAGATCCCATGCTTAACCACTACAAATATGCCAAATGCAAACCAATAGCAGCGGAAAAATATATGGATAATAGTCGCAACTTCATATCATTACTCTTTCAGTTGAACCATCATCTGATAGGAGCAATTGATACGATGCTAGAGGAATTTACTGAACCCAAGGAGGAGAGTAGGGGGAAAGAACCTATGGAGAATGTGGTGCACACACCAGTTTACTCAGCTGGTGACTACATCAGTATTGATCCTCTTGAGCGTGAACCTACACCTGTTACACCTGGGAACTATCTGGGTAGTTCCTATGGGGGATACGAGGGCGGAGAGGAATCCGGAAACAACCAGCGTTCCGAGACTCCTATCGAGAATTCCACGGGTTGGCGTTGGGGATCTGATACTGGAACTCATAGTACTTCTGTGTATTATGATGGGGAGATGAATGATGACGCCACAAACCAGAACCAGAGCTATCCTAGTAATGAAGGAGTGGATGGAGGGTATCCGACACAAGTTGAGTCGGGTACGAGTGTTGGAAACACCTATGGTGGAGCTACAGGGGAGTACACCCGATGGGTGGACTATGATGCACTTAACGATCAGTTTGTGAACACTGATTTCTCCCTAGGATCATCATCTGATTCGGATTACCAGCCAACGGGGAGACCTTATGTTCCAGGGTCTATCAGGAGGACGACACGTTCGACCGGATGGAAGCCTGGGATGTACCGGGAGTGAAGATCGACTAGAGTCCACCAAGGGAGGCGTGGCTATAATACACAAGTACCACGTGTATTATAGTATGTAATATTTGTATAGATTTGTACATATACTTTAATAAGTGAGTTTGCATACTCACACCGACTTGAGTATTGTAATAAGACCACTTAAGTATGTATATACATGGTATATGTTTTGTATGATTTGGATTTGCTTCTTGATTTCCATTGCGTGACTAGTTCTGTGCACAAAGTTGAGCTCAGAAAACTTGCGCATGGAGTAATTATGAGTATCATCTTGTGTTGCAGAACTAGGGGGTTATGTCGGGAACGCTAGGAGACGAGACCGAAGCACAGCGCATGGAGCGCGAAGCAAAACAAAAGGAAGAGGCTGAGGGTGCAGCCAGAGATCAGTTTCCACCACCACCACCACCCATGACGCAGCAAAATTTTATCCAATACATGCAGCTGGTAGAGGAGAGACAGCGTGTAACACTGGAGCAGCAGAACAAATTCTTCCAAGATTTGCTGCAGCAGAACAGGGTGGAGAGACCTGAGAACCCGGGAGTCACATTAGCAGACTTCCAAAACACCAAGCCTATATCTTTCGCATACGCGCCCGAGCCAATGGACGCGGAAGATTGGCTTATGGATACTGAGCGAAAGCTCAATACTGTTGGTTGTAACGACCAAGAGAAGGTTCGCTATGCTACCCATCTGCTGTGTCGACCTGCCGCATCTTGGTGGGACAATATTGTAGCCGTTTATCCGGCTGGAAAGGTATTTACCTGGGAGGAATTTGCAAGGAAGTTCAGGGAATCCAATGTCCCTGAAAGTATTGTGGAACTGAAGCGTCGAGAATTTGAAAGTCTCGAGCAGAAGGACAAGGCAATCCTGACTTATGTCAGGGAATTCTCAAAGCTGTCCCGGTACGCTGTTGAAGAAGTCAACACCGAGGACAAGAAGAAGAAGAGATTTCTGAGGGGGTTAAGTCCCCAGTTCAAGGTTCAGCTCCGTATGATGAGAGCGACGGAGTTTCAAGAGTTGGTGGATGCAGCCATCACTCTGGAAGATGATTTCAAACAATTGCAGGAGGAGAAGCGGAAAAAGGCCAAGTTTGAGCCTAAGAGGTTTGTTAGTAACAAGCCTAATACCAGCTTGAGTTTGAAGCCCAGATACAACAACAACAACAACAACAACAACAACAACAACAACAACAACAACAACAACAACAACAACAACAACAGCAACTACTACGGTAGTAGGAAGAACCAAGCATTCCAGTCTGCAAATCAAATAGTTTGCAGAAGCTGTGGACTCACAGGGCATTTCGCCAAGGATTGCAAGAAACCAAGGATTATATGCTTTGGTTGTCGCCAGGAGGGGCACATGCTTAAGGACTGCCCCAAAAGAAATAATGGAGGAGGACAGTCTGGAGGAGGTGGAGGTCGAGGAGGAAACACCGGAGGGAACTGGAAGAATAAGAAGCCCTTCGGCAAGCTGAACTGTACCAGTCTGGAGGAGGTGGTCAACTCCGACCAGGCGGTGATAGGTACGCTCCAGATACTCACTCATCCTGGCAAAGTACTTTTTGATACTGGTGCAACTACATCATTCATTTCTCAACAATTCATCACCAAACATGGGATTAGTTGCACTAAGTTAGATACACCCATAACCATACTTTTTGCGGGGGGAACGATAGTAGTAACCCATACCAAACAAAAACAAGTCATCATGATCAATAAGTGCGCGTTTGACGCGGACCTGTTCATTTTACCGATGAAAGACATTGATGTCATTCTTGGTATGAACTGGTTGGAAGCTAATGGAGCATTGATCGACTGTGTGAACAAAACGGTGTCTTTGAAAAGCCCCGATGGAAGTAGAATGATCTACCAAGGCGACAAACATACACAGATTGAAGTTGAGCTACAGCTGAACAGCATGAAGGGGGTGAAGTTAGAAGATATACCTGTAGTAAATGAATTCCAGGATGTGTTTCCTGCGGAATTACCTGGTATGCCACCAGATAGGGAGATAGAATTCACTATCGACCTAATTCCAGGAACAGCTCCGATTGCTAAGGCACCATATAAGATGGGGCCCAAGGAGTTGAAAGAACTTAAGGAGCAACTGGATGACTTGGAACAAAAGGGATTCATTCAAGAGAGTGTTTCACCATGGGGATCACCTGTGATCTTCGTGGATAAAAGAGATGGAGGAAGAAGGATGTGCGGAGACTACAGGAATTTGAACAACGTAACAATCAAGAACAAGTATCCACTTCCAAGAATACAAGATCTATTTGATCAAGTTAGAGGCGCGGGAGTTTTTTCCAAGATTGATCTAAGATCCGGTTATCACCAGATAAAGATCAAGAAGGAAGACGTTCCGAAAACTGCCTTTGTCTCAAGGTATGGACACCATGAATACCTTGTAGTACCTTTTGGATTGACCAATGCCCTAGCAATATTCATGAATCTCATGAATAAGATCTGCATGCCATATCTAGACAAGTTTGTCATCGTATTTATCGATGATATCTTGATATATTCCAAGAACAAGGCTGAACATGCCGAACATTTGAGGTTAGTGTTGCAAACACTAAGGGAACATCAACTCTATGCCAAACTTAGTAAGTGTGAATTTTGGCTAGATCAAGTGGAATTTCTTGGTCATGTTATTAGTAAAGATGGAATAGCTGTTAACCCGAGTAAGGTAGCAGCAGTTCTAGAATGGGAAGCACCCAAGACTGTCAAGGAAATCCAAGGATTCCTAGGAATGGCAGGATATTATCGGAGATTCATTGAAGGATTCTCTAAGATAGCAGGACCAATGACAAAGCTGTTAAGGAAGAACACACCATTCGTGTGGTCAGAGGAGTGTGAGAAGAGTTTTCAAACTCTAAAAGAGAAACTCACCACGGCACCGGTGTTAGCGGTTCCAGAAGTTGGCAAGGATTACACCGTGTACTGTGACGCATCCAAGCATGGATTGGGTTGCGTACTCATGCAAGATCGGAAAGTGATATCTTATGGATCGAGGCAACTCAGACCTCATGAAGTAAACTATCCAACACATGACTTGGAATTAGTAGCAGTCGTATTTGCACTCAAAACTTGGAGACATTTTCTCTATGGAGCTAAGTGTGAACTCTATACAGACCATAAAAGCCTCAAATATTTCTTCACTCAGAAGGAACTCAACATGAGGCAGAAAAGATGGCTAGAATTGATCAAGGATTATGATTTGACTATCAATTACACTCTAGGGAAGGCCAATGTCATAGCAGATGCCCTGAGTTGGAAGAGTACCGGAGGAGTGGAACAAGAAATATCACCGGAGTTGAGGAAGGAAATAAGTCAAGCCCAAATACAACTTTGGGAGAAGGAAGCTCATGAAGGACTATCGGCTTTACAAGTAGCCGATGAGCTAAATGTCAACCTGAAGAATGAGATAATGATGGGTCAGTTGGACGATCCATTTATCGTTGAAGAGATGAGAAGAATAGATGAAGGTAGACCATCAGAATTTCACCGCGGAGAATCTGGATCTTTATGGTTCCAGAAAAGAATTTGCGTTCCGGATATTGCTAAAATTAAGGAAGTAATACTCCGGGAAGCTCATCAAACACCATATTCCATACATCCGGGAAGTACAAAGATGTACATGGATCTAAAGGAACTATTCTGGTGGAATAATATGAAGAGAGAGATAGCACTATATGTGGCGGAATGCCATACCTGCCAGAGAGTGAAGGCTGAACACCAGAGTCCGGCAGGAAAGTTGCAACCTTTACCTATTCCAGAGTGGAAATGGGAGGAAATAGGGATGGATTTCATCACCGGACTACCCATGACTAATAAAAAGAAGGACATGATATGGGTAATCGTGGACCGGTTGACGAAAAGTGCACACTTCTTAGCGGTAAATCAGCAGGATAAAGGAGAGAAACTCATAGATCTTTACATCAAAGAGATCGTGAGTAAGCATGGAGTGCCTAAGAAGATCGTGTCGGATCGAGGATCCGTGTTCACATCAGCATTCTGGAAGCAACTACACGAAGCTTTAGGATCCAAGTTGGACTATAGTACCGCTTATCATCCCCAGACAGGTGGACAAACCGAGAGAACCAATCAGATCTTAGAGGATATGCTTAGGGCTTGTGCCCTAGACTTCGGAGGATCATGGGAGGAGCACTTACCACTAGCAGAGTTTTCATACAATAATAGCTATCAAAGCAGCATCAAGATGGCACCATTTGAAGCTCTGTATGGAAGAAAGTGTAGATCACCGATATGTTGGTATGAAGCCGGAGCAAGCAAAGAGTTCAACCCTGATTATGTTAAGGAAAAACAACAAATCATTGACATTATCAGAGATAGGCTCAAGATAGCCCAAAGTAGGCAAAAGAGTTATGCCGATCAGAAGAGGAGAACATGGGAGCCACGAGTTGGAGACATGGTTTATCTTAAGGTAAGCCCGATGAAAGGACTCCAGAGGTTTGGAGTAAAAGGAAAGCTCAGTCCTAGATATATAGGACCTTTCAAGATACTGAGTCAGAACCGAGGTTTAGCCTTTGAATTGGATCTACCAGGAAGGCTAGCTCAAGTTCACAATGTATTCCATGTGTCACAACTCCGGAAATGCTTAAAGACCCCAGATGAACCAGTATCACATGATGATCTCGAGTTACAACCAGACTTGACTTACATCGAGAAGCCAGCCAAGATTCTCGAGGAGAGCTGGAAACAACTCCGAAATAAGCTATCAAGTATTGCAAGATACAATGGAAGCATCACCCTGAGAGGGAAGCCACCTGGGAAAAAGAGGAAGACCTGAGGAAAACATACCCCGAACTCTTCAGGTATTACAACCACAACTTCGGGACGAAGTTTTCTTTAAGGGGGAAAGGCTGTAATGTCCCAGGTTTAGAGACGATCGAGGGGTAGATTTTAGAAAGGGATGTGCATTGCATTGTAAATTACGGGAAATTTCGCGCTTTTAAACAAAAACTGCATCGAAGGGGGACAAGTTTCTCTCTCGACACCTTACAGGGTTAGGGTTTCGAGAGTGCGACAAACTTGTTTCCCATCTAACTAAACTAGGGTTTTGAGAAGAGAGGGGAGAGTTTGCATCAAACTTAAGTTGCATGATTGAATTCTAAATTAAGTGGCATGGTTGAATTCAAACCAAAGTTGAATTTGAATTTCAAATTCAAATATTAAATAATTACCCTAAATTTTTGAATTGTGAGGAAATTCATTAAGTAAATAATACATAACACACATTATGAATAATTTAAACAATAAGACAAGCTCATTAGAGAAAACCTTGAGCTTTATTGATTAACACACAAGATACATTGTCTTTACAATATTCATAATGGAAATAAATGAATCTTACAACACATTACAAGAATTGGAGAAATTGAAAAATAAAAGAAAATAAAAAGAAAAGTACAAGGATGGATCCTATCCTAAATACTACAAGATCATCTTCACTTGATCTTGGATTTGATGACCTCCATATTCATCTGATCATCATCTTGATTCCCTGCACATAACAAGGCAAAGTAACAATTATGCCAAGTGGCATTACCACTTGGCAGGTTAGAAAGAAAATGGCAACAGAGAGGATATGCTCACAGCTCTGCCGAGCTGATCCTCTCCAAGCCAAGTTCAAAGGATCAGGTGCACACACACACACACAGGCAGCTCACACTGCATGTGTGCATGCTGAACAGCACACACAGGCCAGTGAGTCACCACAAGCTGCAGGCCTTGTTGTCGACCAGAGAGGAAGGAGAAGGCCACATAAAAGACTCCACAGTAAACCCTAAGCCATATCCATCGACAGGCTTCACTGGGTAAGTCACCAAGAAAACAAGAACACAAGAACACAAGAACAGCCACTGCTGTTCATCCTGCTTAACTCACCACAGCACTGAATCAAGCACCACAAGATTGCAAGGAGGAGCAGGGCAAGCACAAGCTCAACACTGAAGAAATCCTCTACACCAACAAACAATCTAGGAGCTGGAGTGAGGTATAAACCAAATCAACCTGAGCAAAACCAAGCTTTGCTCATAAATAAGCATACAATGCATCACAGGAGCACAGAAGGGTAGAATACCCTGTTTGTGTCATCATCTGGCTACAAAGCCATTTGGTGCAAGCAAATATGGTTAAGACCACTAGGTAATCATCCTATGGGAACATCAGTTATGCAAATCAGTGCATAACTAAAGGAATCCAGCCAAGAATGAATTCATAGCTAGCCTAGCCCACACACTAAGCACCTACAGCTAGCTAGGCCATCAGACTATAGACAAATCCTTGTCTATATATTTTCTTAACATCAAAAGCCACTGGAAGTCCAGTATTGGATCAAGCCAGTGAGCAGTTGTTCAAATCCAGCAAGCAATCACCAACCAGAGCAAGCCACAGAAGAAGGGAGCTACCCTTGACAGCATCACAGTGCTGCCAGGGCTACCTCAACCCACAGCCAGCACAAGAACCTACACATCATTATCCATTTGGATTCAGTAGAGGGCTAGGGTACACAACTGAGTGTTGGCATCCATCTAGCCCTGTCACATTTGATAGGATGATCACAACTGCAAAGCAGCTCACATCACTTATCCACTTCAGTAAAATTCAGGCAAATACAGATAAGTGAACTAAACAAATAAATCAAAGCACCAGGGCTTTGCAGTGATCCAATGGATCACTGCAAGCAACAGCAGTTGCTTAAGCCAACAACAGTACACACCAGGCCAAGCCTGTATAAAGCACAAACAGCACTGGTTGAGCACCAGTGAATCACAGAGAGAAGCACACACTTGCTCACAAGCAAGTAATGATCAATTGATCATCAAAGCATCACTTGCTCTTGCTACAGGTCACCACAGCCAAGCATAACATCAACACATGAACCAGACAATAAGATCAGCCACAGGACATGAACAAATATATCACAGATAATTAAATCAGTCATATACAGGAGCAAACCATCCAAGGATGGTGATCTCTTGTAACAGGCATGCTCAAGGGAGCATGTCTATAAATTATAGCACACAGAAGAGCACTGCAGGGCACCTTGGCTCTTGTAAATTTACAAGAATTGCACACTGCAACCAAGCCAGAACACCATAAATGAATACACTTGAGTAATTGGTGAAGATAGCATCAAGAACAGAGACACTGGCACTTGCATACTACAAGGATCATGCATAATGATCAAGCCAGGGTCAAGATTATGCACACACAGGATATCCTAGTGGCAGTAGTTATCACAGGAGCAAGCCAATAGGCCATGAGCATCACTGGATGCTCATGAGCAATCACAGGAGGGCCACACTAGGAGTATAGCATACAACAGTAGTGCATAGAGCAAAGTTAGAAGAGCAGCAGCAGCTAGCAATCCATGGCAGCAGCAAAAGGCACAGCAGCATACGCACAGCAACAGCAAACACAGCAGCAACAGCTAGTAGCGCAGTAGTAGCAGCAAGGCATGGCCTCTCCATAAGGAGGAGCAGCCGCATTTCTAGCTAGAAGAAGGAGGAGGAACAGAAGAAAGAGAGAGAGAGAAGAGCACTTACAGGTGAGCAGACAAAGGACACGGCCATGGCGACCACGGCGGCACACGCCGGGCGCACGGCAGCGCCAGGCCAGGCCAAGCCAAGCCCGGACCAGCGCCGCAACACCCAGCACCACCGCGGCGGGACCACGGAGGGCACCGCAACGCCAGGGACGCCGGCGAGCGGCGAATCGCCGCGAACCCGCGCAACCCTAGTCGCAGTAGGGTTGGGGGCGAACAGGGAGGGCCTCCAATCGCAAATCGACGCGGGCCATCTGATGCGCCGTCGAAAGGCGAGTCAGATGCTACTGATCTCACCGCCGGAGCTGGCCGGAGACGGCCGGAACAATACGGCGACGGCGAGGGCGACACGGTCGCCAGAGAGGAGGAGAGGATTAGGGTTAGGTCGAGCGGCGCGAGGAGGTAGGCGAGTGAGCGACCGCTCGGGTCGGTTGGACCCGAGCCGGTTTAGCCCAACCCGCTGGGCCACCCTGACAGGTGGGTCCAGGGGCAAATTTGGTATTTCACAAATGCCAATTAAACTAGAAACTTTGAAATTTCATAGAAAATTATTTATAACTCTAAAAAAATATTTAAAAATATGAAAATTGATCAGCATAAAATTCTCTATTTAAATAAAATATCAAAGAGAATTTTTGAAGACAAATGAGAATAAGTCTTCATTTGATGATTTAAATAATCATTTAAATCACACATACTATTTTCAATAATAAAAATAAGTCCATTAATACAAATGGATTATCAAAAACACCTTGACAATATTTCAAGGTTGTATTTACCTTAAATTAAGTATCTCTAAGATGTTCTTAGTACTTAACCTCTCATAAAATAACAACGACATCGGAAGGGGGGGAAAATAAACCCTAAAAATGGAATCATGCATAATTGCTTCTTTAACCATTGCCCTTATCGGACAATGATGCTATTTTTCAGAAATAGAGGACAAGGGTCAGTCCACACCTTCCAACTGCAAAACTTTGCTGTGTTCAGGCAAGTTCATCACTTGCTCATGTCATTTGAGTATTTCTATCAAATTACTTGCAAAGTATTATGGTTAACACTATTGCATAAAAATCAAAACCACTACTTTCATAACTATGAATATGACTATGTGGTGGGCAACGGAACCATGGATTGTGTTGATATGGTGGAGGTTCCATTGCAAGGGTTTATATCCATCTAGGATTAAACAACAAATGTCGCCAGTGATTCTTGTGCCGTAATACCCGTGTTAACCATAAGATCCGGAGTGGGACGGAGTAGTCAAAAGTGTTTCCACCTCTCGTTCATCAACGGATGCGCTTTACCGTAGTACACTTGTAATCCAAGGGGGCAAGCGGTGAGGCTGGGGAGTCCTATGTCCCCACGGCATAGTCCGTAGTACACTTGTCACCCGAAGGAGCAAGCGGTGAGGCTGGGGAGTCCTAAGTCCCCACGGTATTGCGGTCTATGATGGGTTGCAGCTACCGGCGTAGGAGTGTATGGTAGAGCCCAGCACCGACGTCGTGGTCGGGGTCCACCTTGAAATCTACAGGAATAATGGGACCGACGTGGACCCAGGGTCGGGGCATGCAACAAAGGGTGGGTGTTCGAGGTAGCGGAGGAACATGATTGGCTAGACCTTATACCGGGCCTCACACCGAAGGAAGTGTGGACGGGAAAGCTGCCCGGTTGGCACCAAGGTTAAGATCTCTTATGGGTAAAGCAACACACCTTTGCAGAGTGTAAAGAACTGTGACCTGTCACTCCCTGTTCCGGGATATGGAACTGCGAACGCGGCCGGAAAGGAGCTCCATGAAGTTCTAGTAAACCGGTGAAGGCTGACGGACATAGTTCTTCTGAATAAAAGCAACCTTTTGAAGAAATGTTTATCAAAACTTGCATTGGTATTAGACTTTCTGGTCTAATATCGTAGCTAGTGCATTAAACACCTCTTATCTATAATGAACTTGTTGAGTACGCTCGTACTCATACCACTCTTAAATCCCATGCTTAGATTGTCTGAATCGTCTGGAGGAGGACTACGACAACAATGAAGGAGCCGAGATCATTGATGGCGTGTAACTCACACGTTCGTTGGGAACCCCAAGAGGAAGGTATGATGCGCACAGCAGCAAGTTTTCCCTCAGAAAGAAACCAAGGTTTATCGAACCAGGAGGAGCCAAGAAGCACGTTGAAGGTTGATGGCGGCGGGATGTAGTGCGGCGTAACACCAGGGATTCCGGCGCCAACGTGGAACCTGCACAACACAACCAAAGTACTTTGCCCCAACGAAACAGTGAGGTTGTCAATCTCACCGGCTTGCTGTAACAAAGGATTAACCGTATTGTGTGGAAGATGATTGTTTGCAGAAAACAGTAGAACAAGTATTGCGAGATTGTATTTCAGTATAGAGAATTGGACCGGGGTCCACAGTTCACTAGAGGTGTCTCTCCCATAAGATAAACAACATGTTGGGTGAACAAATTACAGTTGGGCAATTGACAAATAAAGAGGGCATGACCATGCACATACATATTATGATGAGTATAGTGAGATTTAATTGGGCATTACGACAAAGTACATAGACCACCATCCAGCATGCATCTATGCCTAAAAAGTCCACCTTCAGGTTATCATCCGAACCCCCTCCAGTATTAAGTTGCTAACAACAGACAATTGCATTAAGTATTGCGCGTAATGTAATTAGTGACTACATCCTTGAACATAGCACCAATGTTTTATCCCTAGTGGCAACAGCACATCCATAACCTTAGAGGTTCTTGTCACCCCTCCAGATTCACGGAGACATGAACCCACTATCGAGCATAAATACTCCCTCTTGGAGTTACTAGCATCAACTTGGCCAGAGCATCTACTAATAACGGAGAGCATGCAAGATCATAAACAACACATAGACATAACTTTGATAATCAACATAACAAGTATTCTCTATTCATCGGATCCCAACAAACGCAACATATAGAATTACAGATAGATGATCTTGATCATGTTAGGCAGCTCACAAGATCCGACAATGAAGCACAATGGGGAGAAGACAACCATCTAGCTACTGCTATGGACCCATAGTCCAGGGGTAGACTACTCACACATCACTCCGGAGGCGACCATGGCGGCGTAGAGTCCTCCGGGAGATGAATCCCCTCTCCGGCGGGGTGCCGGAGGCGATCTCTGGATCCCCCGAGATGGGATCGGCGGCGGCGGCGTCTCTGGAAGGTTTTCCGTATCGTGGCTCTCGGTACTGGGGGTTTCGCGACGGAGGCTTTAAGTAGGCGGAAGGGCAGGTCAGGAGGCGGCACGAGGGCCCCACACCACAGGGCCGCGCGGCCAAGGGGGGGCCGCGCCGCCCTAGGGTGTGGCCACCTCGTGGCCCCACTTCGTCTCCTCTTCGGACTTCTGGAAGCTTCGTGGCAAAATAGGACCCTGGGCATTGATTTCGTCCAATTCCGAAAATATTTCGTTACTAGGATTTCTGAAACCAAAAACAGCAGAAACGGCAAAGAATCGGCACTTCGGCATCTTGTTAATAGGTTAGTTCCAGAAAATGCACAAATATGACATAAAGTGTGCATAAAACATGTAGATAACATCAATAATGTGGCATGGAACATAAGAAATTATCGATACGTTGGAGACGTATCAGCATCCCCAAGCTTAGTTCTGCTCGTCCCGGCGAGGTAAAACGATAACACGTATAATTTCTGGAGTGACATGCCATCATAACCTTGATCATACTATTTGTAAAGCATATGTAGTGAATGCAGCGATCAAAACAATGTATATGACATGAGTAAACAAGTGAATCATATAGCAAAGACTTTTCATGAATAGCACTTCAAGACAAGCATCAATAAGTCTTGCATAAGAGTTAACTCTTAAAGCAATAATTCATAGTAAAAGCATTGAAGCAACACAAAGGAAGATTAAGTTTCAGTGGTTGCTTTCAACTTGTAACATGTATATCTCATGGATATTGTCAACATAGAGTAATATAATAAGTGCAATATGCAAATATGTAGGAATCAATGCACAGTTCACACAAGTGTTTGCTTCTTGAGGTGGAGAGAAATAGGTGAACTGACTCAACATTGAAAGTAAAAGAATTGTCCTCCATAGAGGAAAAGCATCGATTGCTATATTTGTGCTAGAGCTTTGATTTTGAAAACATGAAACAATTTTGTCAACGGTAGTAATAAAGCATATGTATCATGTAAATAATATCTTACAAGTTGCAAGCCTCATGCATAGTATACTAATAGTGCCCGCACCTTGTCCTAATTAGCTTGGACTACCGGATCATCACAATGCACATGTTTTAACCAAGTGTCACAAAGGGGTACCTCTATGCCGCCTGTACAAAGGTCTAAGGAGAAAGCTCGCATTGGATTTCTCGCTATTGATTATTCTCAACTTAGACATCCATACCGGGACAACATAGACAACAGATAATGGACTCCTCTTTTATGCATAAGCATGTAACAACAATTAATAATTTTCTCATATGAGATTGAGGATATATGTCCAAAACTGAAACTTCCACCATGGATCATGGCTTTAGTTAGCGGCCCAATGCTCTTCTCTAACAATATGCATGCTTAACCATAAGGTGGTAGATCGCTCTTACTTCAGACAAGACGAACATGCATAGCAACTCACATGAAATTCAACAAAGAGTAGTTGATGGCGTCCCCAGTGAACATGGTTATCGCACAACAAGCAACTTAATAAGTGATAAAGTGCATAATTACATATTCAATACCACAATAGTTTTTAAGCTATTTGTCCCATGAGCTATATATTGCAAAGGTGAATGATGGAATTTTAAAGGTAGCACTCAAGCAATTTACTTTGGAATGGCGGAAAATACCATGTAGTAGGTAGGTATGGTGGACACAAATGGCATAGTGGTTGGCTCAAGTATTTTGGATGCATGAGAAGTATTCCCTCTCGATACAAGGTTTAGGCTAGCAAGGCTTATTTGAAACAAACACAAGGATGAACCGGTGCAGCAAAACTCACATAAAAGACATATTGAAAACATTATAAGACTCTACACCGTCTTCCTTGTTGTTCAAACTCAATAATAGAAATTATCTAGACCTTAGAGAAACCAAATATGCAAACCAAATTTTAGCATGCTCTATGTATTTCTTCATTAATGGGTGCAAAGTATATGATGCAAGAGCTTAAACATGAGCACAACAATTGCCAAGTATCACATTACCCAAGACATTTATAGCAATTACTACATGTATCATTTTCCAATTCCAACCGTATAACAATTTAACGAAGAAAAAACTTCGCCATGAATACTATGAGTAGAAACTAAGGACATACTTGTCCATATGCTACAGCGGAGCGTGTCTCTCCCATAAAGTGAATGCTAGGATCCATTTTATTCAAACAAAACAAAAAACAAAAACAAACCGATGCTCCAAGCAAAGCACATAAGATGTGATGGAATAAAAATATAGTTTCAGGGGAGGAACCTGATAATGTTGTCGATGAAGAAGGGGATGCCTTGGGCATCCCCAAGCTTAGACGCTTGAGTCTTCTTAGAATATGCAGGGGTGAACCACCAGGGCATCCCCAAGCTTAGAGCTTTCACTCTCCTTGATCATGTTGCATCATACTCCTCTCTTGATCCTTGAAAACTTCCTCCACACCAAACTTAGAACAACTCATTAGAGGGTTAGCGACAATAAAAATTAACATGTTCAGAGGTGACACAATCATTCTTAACACTTCTGGACATTGCATAAAGCTACTGGACATTAATGGATCAAAGAAATTCATCCAACATAGCAAAAGAGGCAATGCGAAATAAAAAGCAGAATCTGTCAAAACAGAACAGTTCGTATTGAAGAATTTTATCGAGGCACCAGACTTGCTCAAATGAAAATGCTCAAATTGAATGAAAGTTGCGTACATATCTGAGGATCACTCACGTAAATTGGCATAATTTTCTGAGTTACCTACAGGGAAAACAGCCCAGATTCGTGACAGCAAAGAAATCTGTTTCTGCGCAGTAATCCAAATCTAGTATGAACTTTTCTATCAACGACTTTACTTGGCACAATAAAACACTAAACTAAGATAAGGAGAGGTTGCTACAGTAGTAAACAACTTCCAAGACACAAAATAAAAACAAAGTACTGTAGGTAAAAACATGGGTTGTCTCCCATAAGCGCTTTTCTTTAACGCCTTTCAGCTAGGCGCAGAAAGTGTGTATCAAGTATTATCGGAGAGTGGTGCATTCTCAGCGGGGTGTGGAGTTTTCTCAACTATGCATAGTATATTAGATACATAAGTTTTAGCATCTCCCTTTTCATTAGTCTTAGGCGTGCTACTCTCGTCAAACAAATTTTCAGGAACAAGCCAAGCATAGTTATTTTCTAGTGCATCATTCATAGCTAGGAGTTTACATGGTATTGGTGCTTTGATCTCCCCACCATCATCAATATTATTAGTGTATCTTATTCTATCCATGTCCATCTTTTCAAGGAGACTAACAAAATTGGTATAAGAACCAAGCATATTAAATTTAGCAAAGACCTTTCCAGCCTCTCTTGCTATACCACCAAATTCTCTAAGAAGGGTTTCTAAAACAAAATCTTTCTTTTCCCCTTCTTCCATATCACCAAGTGTGAGAAACATGTGTTGGATTATAGGATTGAGATTAACAAATTTAGTTTCCAACATGCGAACTAAAGCAGCAGCAGCAATTTCATAGGTAGGGGCAAGGTCTACCAAGTGTCTATCCTCAAAATCGTCAACGGTACTGACATGGTTGAAAAATTCCTCTATATTATTTCTCCCAACTATAGACCCACGTCCTACCGGTATGTCTTTCATGGTAAAATTAAAAGGAAATATGATGAATCAAGTAAGGTAAATGCAAGTAACTAATTTTTTTTGTATTTTTGATATAGCAAACAAGATAGCAAATAAAGTAAAACTAGCAACTAATTTTTTTTGTATTTTGATTTAGTGCAGCAAACAAAGTAGTAAATAAAACTAAGCAAGACAAAAACAAAGTAAAGAGATTGAGAAGTGGAGACTCCCCTTGCAGCGTGTCTTGATCTCCCCGGCAACGGCGCCAGAAAAAGAGCTTGATGGCGTGTAACTCACACGTTCGTTGGGAACCCCAAGAGGAAGGTATGATGGGTACAGCAGCAAGTTTTCCCTCAGAAAGAAACCAAGGTTTATCGAACCAGGAGGAGCCAAGAAGCACGTTGAAGGTTGATGGCGGCGGGATGTAGTGCGGCGCAACACCAGGGATTCCGGTGCCAACGTGGAACCTGCACAACACAACCAAAGTACTTTGCCCCAACGAAACAGTGAGGTTGTCAATCTCACCGGCTTGCTGTAACAAAGGATTAACCGTATTGTGTGGAAGATGATTGTTTGCAGAAAATAGTAGAACAGTATTGCAGTAGATTGTATTTCAGTATAGAGAATTGGACCGGGGTCCACAGTTCACTAGAGGTGTCTCTCCCATCAGATAAACAGCATGTTGGGTGAACAAATTACAGTTGGGCAATTGACAAATAAAGAGGGCATGACCATGCACATACATATTATGATGAGTATAGTGAGATTTAATTGGGCATTACAACAAAGTACATAGACCGCCATCCAGCATGCATCTATGCCTAAAAAGTCCACCTTCAGGTTATCATCCGAACCACCTCCAGTATTAAGTTGCTAACAACAGACAATTGCATTAAGTATTGCGCGTAATGTAATTAGTGACTACATCCTTGAACATAGCACCAATGTTTTATCCCTAGTGGCAACAGCACATCCATAACCTTAGAGGTTCTTGTCACCCCTCCAGATTCATGGAGACATGAACCCACTATCGAGCATAAATACTCCCTCTTGGAGTTACTAGCATCAACTTGGCCAGAGCATCTACTAATAACGGAGAGCATGCAAGATCATAAACAACACATAGACATAACTTTGATAATCAACATAACAAGTATTCTCTATTCATCGGATCCCAACAAACGCAACATATAGAATTACAGATAGATGATCTTGATCATGTTAGGCAGCTCACAAGATCCGACAATGAAGCACAATGGGGAGAAGACAACCATCTAGCTACTGCTATGGACCCATAGTCCAGGGGTAGACTACTCACACATCACTCCGGAGGCGACCATGGCGGCGTAGAGTCCTCCGGGAGATGAATCCCCTCTCCGGCAGGGTGCCGGAGGCGATCTCCTGGATCCCCCGAGATGGGATCGGCGGCGGCGGCGTCTCTGGAAGGTTTTCCGTATCGTGGCTCTCGGTACTGGGGGTTTCGCGACGGAGGCTTTAAGTAGGCGGAAGGGCAGGTCAGGAGGCGGCACGAGGGCCCCACACCACAGGGCCACGCGGCCAAGGGGGGGGCCGCGCCGCCCTAGGGTGTGGCCACCTCGTGGCCCCACTTCGTCTCCTCTTCGGACTTCTGGAAGCTTCGTGGCAAAATAGGACCCTGGGCGTTGATTTCGTCCAATTCCGAGAATATTTCGTTACTAGGATTTCTGAAACCAAAAACAGCACTTGACAGCAACTGGCACTTCGGCATCTTGTTAATAGGTTAGTTCCAGAAAATGCACAAATATGACATAAAGTGTGCATAAAACATGTAGATAACATCAATAATGTGGCATGGAACATAAGAAATTATCGATACGTTGGAGATGTATCAATCATCGGCTACGAGGAACCAGACCTCTCAGGAGGTGTTGAAGGCGTAGACTATCTCATAGTCTACGGAACCGGGGAGGCTTCCGGTGGAGATCAAGCCTAGAAGAACCTAGTAGTAGTTGTAGCCGAGCAGCACGAACTCTTAATATTTAGCTGCTCGAGGAAATAAATGTATCACTTAATGAGACTTTTATATTGTAAACTAAGTGGGGTTCACCTCGAACCCAGGAGTATTCCTCTTAGGACCCAAGAGGAGCTCCGAGACGACATATGTATGATAATTGTAATAATAAGTGAATGAGTTATGGACCTGCTATGTTCTGTTGTACTACTCTGAGGGATGTAATATTTGCGGAATGGTACTTCGTGAATGTTATATCAACGACTGGCATACTACAACATGCAGTGGTATGCAGGGTCACCACACGGTGCCAGCCGGAACTTCCGGCCCTCCTGGCCAGAACTTCCGGTGTTACTAAAAAACGTCCTAACGGTCAGATCTGAGAGCTCCAATCATATAAATAGCTCTCTTCTCCAATGGGACAAGTTGCTCAATCATTGCACAAAAATCTGCCAAGCCTCACCACCATTAGAGCCAACTCAAGAAATCAAGATTTGCAAGATCTCCTTCCTCCCCCAACCAAAGCTCTTGATCTTTGGAGATTCGAAGGAGAAGACACCGATCTACATCCTCACCCAAGCGATTTACATTTCCCCCTCATTTGTTTGAGGGCCACCTTGCTAGTGTTCCTCTTTAGATCCCTAGTTGTTTTGTGTTGATGTATTGTTGTTGATTATTGTGTTGTTACAGATTTGGGAGCCCCCAATTTGGTTGTGGATGTGTGCCCCAAGAACCTTGTAAAGGCCCGGTTTCCGCATTGAGGAAATCCCTTAGTGGAAGTGGGCTAGGCCTTCGTGGCGTTGCTCACGGGAGATCTGAGTGAAGCCTTCGTGGCTACTGGTTTGGCTTTCATAGCAACCACACTCCTCCAAACATAGACGTACCTTCTTGCAAAGGAAGGGAACTACGGGAATCATCTCCGTGTCTCCACGTGCTCCACTCTCGGTTACCTCTATCCTATTCTATCTCATATATATTGCGTAGCTATATCTTGCTTAGTTGGTAACCTTGTCATATAGGTAAATTCACTTAGTTGCATATCTAGAGAATTTACCTTTGTGTCAAGCCTAAATTGAAAAAGAACTAAAAATTGGTTAGCACCTATTCACCCCCCCCCCCCTCTAGGTGCGGCATACGATCCTTTCAGGAACTATGTAGACTCCCTTGCTTTACCCGAAGGGTTCGCAAGACTCGAGTACCTGCTAGCTTTAAACTACCTGAAAGTTATAAAAAGTTCGATGGACTACAAGATCCAGCGGATTGGTTGGTCGATTACTTGGAAACAGTAAAGTTAACTAGAGGCACAAGGGCGACGGCCATGCAAAGCATTCAAGTTCACCTTAGCGGAGCCGCAAGATCATGGATGAGGAAATTGCCAGAGGGGTTGATGGACAGCTGGAAAACCTTCGAGAGGTTGTTTGTGCAGAACTTCAAATCCAAATGCAAAAAGCCAGTATCGATTGAGCAGTTGAGAACTTGCACGCAAAAATCAAGAGAGTAAATGCGAGCATATATCCAGCGGTGGAGTCTCATAAAAAATTCGGCTGAGCATGTGTCTGATGAGAGAGCAATTGACGCGTTCATCGGAGACATCCGCAGAAGAGACCTAGTGGAAGAACTGGGAAGGGCAAACCCGAAAACGGTTGCGAAACTCATGGAAATAGCAAATAAGTGGGCTGATGGCAAAGATGCCATTCAGAACTAGCGGCCTCGTTCGCCTGAGGAGGATCATAATAGGAACACCAACCAATATAGACGACGATTTTGCAGCTTTGCGGAATACGATGGTCCCAGCCAAGTTCCGACTGGCTTCCGTAGCAACAATAGTAACAACCACTGCGACGATTATCGCCGGAGCAGTGAGCAGCGAAGTGCTAATAGAGACGCGCCAAATTCTAGCAGGCAGAGCAATCGGTCCAGATATCCACGAGCGTACAACATGTCACCTCCAGCAAGCCTTAAAAGTAAATTGCTTAAGAATGTTGAAAGCATTAAGACAGTTTTCATCAAACTTAAACCTGACATTTTTTGCCATCTTAGAAAAATTCCTAATGAATCTTCTGTAAAACCCATCATGACTAAGGAAACTTCTTATACCTTTGATGTCTCCTGGATGTGGTATTTTCTCAATGGCTTCCACCTTTGACTTGTCAACCTCTATGCCTCTTCCCGAGATCTTGTGCCCAAGTAATATCCCTTCATGAACCATAAAGTGACACTTTTCCTAGTTCAATACTAGATTAGTATCTTCGCATCTCTGCAATACTTTGTGCAAATTACGCAAGCAAAAGTTAAATGAAGTTCCATAGATGGAGAAATCGTCCATGAACACTTCCATTATATGCTCAGTATAATCGGCAAATATAGCTGTTATGCATCTTTGAAAAGTAGCAGGAGCATTGCATAATCCGAAAGGCGTTCTTCGGTAAGCATATAATCGAAAAGGACAAGTAAAAGTTATTTTTAATTGATCTTCCGGATTAACAGCTATTTGGGAGAACCTAGAATATAGCAAGTCTTTCCAGAGTTTGATCTATAAAAGGCAATGGGTAATGATATTTTCTAGTTTCCTTATTTAACTTTCTAAAATCAATGCACATCCTATGTCCTACTACAGTTCTGGTTGGGAACATTTCATTATGTTTATTTGGTACTACACTAAATCCTCCTTTCTTAGGAACATAATGAACATGACTCACCCAGCCACTCTGTTTAACATGATAGATGATACCTACATCGAGAAGGCGGATGATTTCCTTTCTTACCACTTCCTTCATTTCAGGCTTGAGTTTCCTTTGAAAATCTGCAACTGGTTGGGCTCCATCCTCTATGAATATTCGATGACTGGCTATTGAGGGACTGATCCCTTTCAAGTCACGGATACCCAAAATGCCTTACGATGCATTTTAAGTACCATCATTAACTGTTCTTCCTCCTTTTCTGAAAGGTCAGTACTTACAATAACTGGATATCTATTTGTCTCATCTAAAAACTTATATTTTAAATCTGGAGGAAGATGTTTCAGTTCTGGAGGTAGCAAATCTTCATCTCCCTTTCTTTCAGGTGTTTCATATTTTCCTTAGTTGAATCATCAGTTATAGGGAGAGATTCCAAATATTCCTAATATCATTTTGATTTGATCCTATAATATTATCTTCATTTTCCAGTAAACTTACCTCTAAATCATCTTCAGGAGTATTATAGAGTATTGTGGAAATATTAGCAAGATCAACTTCCTCCTCGAATTCTTCTTCTTCTTCAACAATTGGTTTATGAGTGAACTTCGAGAAATGGAAACTCATCACTTCCTCCCCAAACTTAAGAGAGGTAGTTTTTTTCCTACAATCAATATTAGCTCCTGCAGTGTTTAAGAAAGTCATTCAAAAAATTATTGGGCAATGAGAATCAATTGGCATATGAATGACAACAAAATCAATGGGATAAGTGTATGGTCCTATTGTAATGGGTACATCTTTTATTACTCCCATAGGAACTCTAAGAGTCTTATCAGCTAGCATTATTGTCACATCTGTGTCTTCTAATTGTGAATGCTCAAGTTCATCTTGGATACCGAAGTAAAATTTATAGGGAATAACATTAATGGTTGTACAAATATCGCAGAGTCCATAGTAAGAGGAGCCGCCAAAAGTGCAAGGTAAAATAGGTTTGCATGCACCTTTTGCTATGACCATACCCTCTAAAAACTATGAGGCTTCGGTTACAGTGTGCAAACATAGCTAAAATATCTTCTTTTGTTACCTCACTTTCTTCATTTGGAGCTTCATGATTAAGTTCCTCATTACTAGTTTGTAGCTCTTATGCTCTTACCTTTCTTTCCTCCTCTTCCTTTTATTCAGCAAGAAGTTGAGCTCGGATGTGCCTTGCTGCTATCATTGGGAAAGGTAGCGGCTCGTTGTAAGACGGCATTTCAATAGGTACCACTTTGGGTACTTCGGCTTAAACTTGCGTTGCTTCAACAACTTTAGGTGGCGGAGTGTAATGGAGCCATTCTTTCTTGCGTACTTTAATGAATTCTGTAAAATCTTGAAGAACATCTAATACCATAACATCATCAAGATTAAGCTCATTAGCAGTTTCTTTTAGTTTCCCGGTGTTTTTATAAGAATTTAGACAGTCATATTCAATTTCTATTTTTCCCTCACTTCCAAGATCAAAGCCACATGATACTCTATTTCTATGAACTTTATCTAGACATATCCAAGCTTGCTCGACTGTGAGTTCCATGAAAGATCCACCGGATAACAAAATCTAATTATCTTTCATATCTCGTTCTAGTCCTCCATAAAAGACATGTAAAACATACCAAGGTGGTAAATCATGATGGGGACATTTTTGAACATTACCTTTGAACCTGAGATAGGCTCTCATTAAGCTTTCACCGCGACGATTCTTGTAATTGTTTATATCTCTTCTTGCTTTCATGGACTTGACTTTGGGATAGAACCGAAATATAAATTCCTTCTTAAGATTCTCCCAAGTATCAATCTTTTTTTGCAGGGCAAGTTCTATACCAAGATAATGCAGTGTTGGTTAGAGATTGACTAAAAAAATTAAGCTTAAGTTCATCATCAGTATATTTTCTCAATTTAATTGTCCAACAAAACTCAGTGAAAGAATGCAAATAAGTATAAGGACCCTCATCGGGATCATTTCCTGCAAAACTATTCTCCTTCATAATAGCAATAAAGCGTGGATGAATAGAATATTCAATGTCACTACCATTGGGGAATTCCTTAACGAACCCTCGGGTGAATCTTCTGGGATATTCAGCTGCATCAAGCTTGTTCATAAGTGCTCGAGAGCATCCATGGTACTACCTGAAACTATCAAACAACTTTAGTAAAAATAATAGATAAGCAACTAAGAACAAAATGATTACTTTCTACTAAAGATTACTTAATAATTGTTTTCTAGTCTCAAAATGATTAAAGGGGGTGTTGTAAATGGTTGCAAGAAGAGTAAATAAAGCAGTAAAAATGTTATATAAAAAGGGTTGGAACTTTATAAGACAAAGTGTTCTCAGGGATTATTGGATCCACCTCTAGCACTAGGACTCATGTTAATTAAGATAAAATATGCTTTCAAGAATGTTGTGTGTGCGAGAACTCCGTAATAAGATGCGCCCAGAAAGCCATCGGTCATCGCAACTCTAAATAACCACAACATCTAGCTTTCTGCAGCCACATATTGACTAGTGCTATTAAGGGGTGTACCCCATGGTCATCGATATGAGCTTCGCGGATCCCTCTTATCACCCTTATTCATGTGTCAAAGCGCCAATACGGTAATGTCACTTCTCGTCGTTCGCTTTACCACACTTCAAAGAGTAGTTTCCTCTCAACACCAATAGGCAATATTACATGGTGCACAACATGTAATACCAAGAGAGAAAACTAACATACATTAATACTTGAAACAATAGTTCATCTTAGATTCATGTCATATTCATGCAAGGGTTTCTCCATCACCCCAAGAACTAATAAGAATACTCACACATGGAGACAATCAAGAACACCATCATAATCTTGTGGAATGAATTAAAGGAATGGAATGAATTCAAATACAAATCCACAATAGCAATCAAGATTACAACTATGGTTGGAGGATGATGGTTATGAAGGTGCAGCGCTTGATGATGATGAAGGGGATGATGCCTTGTCCTCCGAGGATAGACGTAGTAGCCTGGATCTTTTCTTCTCCAAAGTTCCCTCTTGAGGTCTGATCTGGGGCGGTGTTTCTCGGTTTCGTCGAGCTGTCTGTGTCTGATCTCTGATTCGTCTGCGGGAGGTGAAAGTATTTGACGAGGCGGTGCTGCTGGAGGGTGGTAAGGGCGGATGGTATGGGCAGGCCTTGCCCGTACCGATGCCCGTGAAAGCCCTTGGAAGCTGTCCTCTGATACGTCTCCGATGTATCGATAATTTCTTATGTTCCATGCTTGTTTTATGACAATACCTACATGTTTTGTTCACACTTTATATCGTTTTTATGCGTTTTCCGGAACTAACCTATTGACGAGATGCCGAAGTGCCAGTTCCTGTTTTCTGCTGTTTTTGGTTTCAGAAATCCTAGTAAGGAAACATTCTCGGAATTGGACGAAATCAACGCCCAAGATCTTAAAATCCCACGAAGCTTCCAGAACACCCGAGAGCCACCAGAGGGGAGCCCTGGGGGCCCCACACACCAGGCTGGCGCGGCCAGGGGGTGGGCCGCGCCCCCCTATGGTGTCACCGCCTCGTCGACCTTCCGACTCCGCCTCTTCGCCTATTTAAAGGTCCCTGACCTAAATCTTCGAGACGGAAAAGCCACGGTACGAGAAACCTTCCAGAGTCGCCGCCATCGCGAAGCCAAGATCTGGGGGACATGAGTCTGTATTCTGGCACGCCGCCGGGACGGGGAAGTGCCCCCGGAAGGCATCTCCATCGACACCACCGCCATCTCCATCACCGCTGCTGTCTCCCATGAGGAGGGAGTAGTTCTCCATCGAGGCTAAGGGGCTGTACCGGTAGCTATGTGGTTAATCTCTCTCCTATGTACTTCAATACAATAATCTCATGAGCTGCCTTACATGATTGAGATTCATATGAGTTTTGTATCACTATTCGTCTATGTTACTATAGTGATGTTATTAAAGTACTCTATTCCTCCTCCACGGTGTAATGGTGACAGTGTGTGCATCGTGTAGTACTTGGCGTAGGTTATGATTGTAATCTCTTGTAGATTATGAAGTTAATTATTGCTATGATAGTATTGATGTGATCTATGCCTCCTTCATAGTGTGATGGTGACAGTGTGCATGCTATGTTAGTACTTGGTGTAATTGCAATGATCTATCATGCACTCTAAGGTTAATTAAATATGAATATCGAATGTTGTGGAGCTTGTTAACTCCGGCATTGAGGGTTCGTGTAATCATACACAATTAGTGGTGTTCATCATCCAACAAGAGAGTGTAGAGTATAGCATTTATCTATTTATTCTGTTATGTGATCAATGTTGAGAGTGTCCACTAGTGAAAGTATTATCCCTAGGCCTTGTTCCCAAATACTGCAATCATCGCTTGTTTACTGTTTTACTGCATCTGTACTGCCTGCAATATTACCACCATCAACCACACGCCAGTTGTAGCATCAAGCTATTTTCTGGTGCCATTACTACCTCTCATATACATTCATACCACCTGTATTTCACTATCTCTTCGCCGAACTAGTGCACCTATACATCTGACAAGTGTATTAGGTGTGTTGGGGACACAAGAGACTTCTTGCTTTGTGGTTGCAGGGTTGCATGAGAGGGATATCTTTGACCTCTTCCTCCCTGAGTTCGATAAACCTTGGGTGATCCACTTAAGGGAAAACTTGCTGCTGTTCTACAAACCTCTGCTCTTGGAGGCCCAACACTGTCTACAGGAAAAGAAGCGTGAGTAGACATCAAGCTATTTTCTGGCGCCGTTGCCGGGGAGGAAAGGTAAAAGGTACTCACACTCCGGATCGCGGCTACTAAGCTATTTTCCGGCGCCGTTGTAAGTACTCGAAGCTATTTCCTTTAGATCCTGCAATTGCATCTTTTTGTTTCTTGTTTTACACTAGTTTGGCATAATGGAAAGCAACAGTGAGCTTTTAAAATTATTTCCTGAGTTAAGACATGGATGGTTTGATGCGAAAATTAAAAAACCCATGGAACATATTAGTATGAACACTTTGAACACCATTGTTGCTAATGATATGGAAAATTCTAAGCTTGGGGAAGCTGGTTTTGATGAGCTTGATATTTTTAGTCCCCCAAGCATTGAGGAGAAAATTTTCTTTGATGATACTTTGCCTCCTATTTATGATGATTATAATGATAGTAGTCTTTTGGTGCCGCCTGTTATGGAGGATAAATTTGATTATGATTACAATATGCCTCCTATATTTGATGATGAGAATAATAATAATAGCTACTTTGTTGAATTCGCTCCCACTATTACTAATAAAATTGATTATGCTTATGTGGAGAGTAATTATTTTATGCATGAGACTCATGATAAGAATGTTTTATTTGATAGTTATATTGTTGAGTTTGCTCACGATGCTACTGAAAGTTATTATGAGAGAGGAAAATATGGTTCTAGAAATTTTCATGTTACTAAAACACCTCTCTATGTGCTGAAATTTTTGAAGCTACACTTGTTCTATCTTCCTATGCTTGTTACTTTGCTCTTCATGAACTTGTTTATTTACAAGATTCCTATGCATAGGAAGCATATTAGACTTAAATGTGTTTTGAATTTGCCTCTTGATGCTCTCTTTAGCTTCAAATACTATTTCTTGCGAGTGCATCATTAAAACTGCTGAGCCCATCTTAATGGCTATAAAGAAAGAACTTCTTGGAAGATAACCCATGTGTTTATTTTACTACATTACTTTTGTTTTATATTTGTGTCTTGGAAGTTGTTACTACTGTAGCAACCTCTCCTTATCTTAGTTTTGTTGCATTGTTGTGTCAAGTAAAGTCTTTGATAGTAAGGTTCATACTAGATTTGGATTACTGCGCAGAAACAGATTTCTTGCTGTCATGAATTTGGGCAGAATTATCTGTAGGAAACTCAGAAAATTCTGAAAATTTACGTGAGTGATCCTCAGATATGTACGCACCTTTCATTCAATTTGAGCATTTTCATTTGAGCAAGTCTGGTGCCTCTTAGAAATTCGTCTTTACGGACTGTTCTGTTTTGACAGATTCTGCCTTTTATTTCGCATTGCCTCTTTTGCTGTGTTGGATGGATTTCTTTGTTCCATTAACTTCCAGTAGCTTTGTGAAATGTCCAGAAGTGTTAAGAATGATTGTGTCACCTCTGAACATATGAATTTTTGATTATGCACTAACCCTCTAATGAGTTTGTTTCGAGTTTGGTGTGGAGGAAGTTTTCAAGGGTCAAGAGAGGAGGATGATACAATATGATCAAGAAGAGTGAAAAGTCTAAGCTTGGGGATACCCCGGTGGTTCATCCCTGCATATTTCAAAAAGACTCAAGCATCTAAGTTTGGGGATGCCCAAGGCATCCCCTTCTTCATCGACAAAATTATCAGGTTCCTTCTCTTGAAACTATATTTTTATTCGGTCACATCTTATGTACTTTACTTGGAGCGTATGTATGTTTTTGTTTTTGTTTTTGTTTGAATAAATGCTTGTGTGGGAGAGAGACACGCTCCGCTGGTTCATATGAACACATGTGTTCTTAGCTTTTAATTTTCATGGCAAAGGTTGAAACTGCTTCGTTAATTGTTGTATGGTTGGAAACGTGAAATGCTACATGTAGTAATTGGTATGATGTCTTGAATAATGTGATACTTGGCAATTGTTGTGCTCATGTTTAAACTCTTTCATCATATACTTTGCACCTATTAGTGAAGAAATACATAGAGCTTGCTAAAATTTGGTTTGCATGATTGGTCTCTCTAAGGTCTAGATATTTTCTGTAAAGGTGTTTGAACAACAAGGAAGACAATGTATAGTCTTATAATGCTTGCAATATGTTCTTATGTGAGTTTTGCTGTACTAGTTCATACTTGTGTTTGCTTAAAATAGCCTTGCTAGCCTAAGCCTTGTACTGAGAGGGAATACTTCTCGTGCATCCAAATCCTTGAGCCAAACACTATGCCATTTGTGTCCACCATACCTACCTACTACATGGTATTTCCTGCCATTCCAAGTAAATACTTCATGTGCTACCTTTAAACCTTCAAAATGCTTCTCAATTTGTGTCAATGTTTTATAGCTCATGAGGAAGTATGTGGTATTTATCTTTCAACCTTGTCATTTACTCTTGACAGACTTTCATAATGGACTAGTGGCACATCCGCTTATTCAATAATTTTGCAAAAAGAGCTGGCAACGGGTTCCCAGCCCCGATTTTTCAAACTTCATTAATAATTCTCTTCGCATGTTTTGCTCTGACTCATCAGTAAGCAACTTAATTTTGCAAATAGACACTCCTCCATGGTATGAGATTGATGGTAGGCACCCGAGGATTCGGTTAGCCATGGCTTGTGTAAGCAAAGGTTGGGGGGAGTGTCACCCATAATTGACAAGGTATTAACTTGTCAATGCCTACAGATTGTAGACTAGGGTTTAGTTGGAAGTAGAGGGCAAGTAGATCTCGAAGGTTTCAGCCGAAAAGTACTCGACGATTATGAAACTAGGGTTTGTAAACAATGATTCGATGATTTCTGCGTCCCTCGACTCCCCCTTATATAGGAGGCGGAGCCGAGGGATTAAATGCCGTACAAGTTCTGTAGTCCGGGAAGGTTTCTAACTCATCCCGCAAGATTACAAATAAGACTTTCTATTACAACTCTAGCTTTCCTTAATAATATCTTGGGCTTCCGAATCTTCTTATTCTTCGGGTAGTGGGCCTTCAGTAAACCCCGGGTACTATCTTCGGCAGGCCCATTAGGGATGCCTATGTCAGTAGCCCCCGAGATTTTGCTTGAATTGTAGAGTCAAGGAAAATCTCCACTGTTTATTTTTATTTGACAACTTTAACTTTTCTATATTTCTTCTCATAAACTTCTATATTGTACAGGGATAATGGTAGTTGGGGCTAGTTCATCTGACGGATCAGGTACTAGTTAACTGCTCTAGTGGCAATCCGCAAAAACCTACTTCAAGATCACGTCCCTGGACATGATCTCGGGATACTGGTGTAAACTTCGACAGGTGCCGCTTAAGGTCTTACCATTCTGTCGAGTCCCAGTAAAATTTATCGGGTACCTAACGCGTCCGTTAGGATTTTTCTTCGTATCTGCTGATACGGATAAAAGTAGCAGAGCGCAGTCTTCGGCGATGCCACGCCCAGCAGAACGGATCTGGGGTCTTACCTTCGTAAATTTGAGGCATTCAGAAATTGCTCGCAACTTTGGCGTTCTGAGAATATATTGTCGAGTGCTTTTTCGGCTGTTGGAATGGCACATTTTATCGAGTCAAAAATGACTTATATTGCTCTCCCGATGGGAGTATATGCAGAGTTATTTATAACTCGAAATATACTCTTTTGCTCTGCTATCTTTCTTTTTGCTCTTTCATTCTTTTCTCGTCTTTTTTTTTTAATTTCATCGGGCACGCGAGCAGCGTTCCCGATGGGAGTAGCCCCCGAGGCTACAGCCAAGGACTTGTACTTGGTTGTAGGCTCCACGCCTTATGCCGCTATATTTTCTTTTTATCTCCCGAAGTTTTATAATTCCTCGGGTGCGCGAACAGCGCTCCCGATGGGAGTAGCCCCCGAGGCTATGAGCAAATATTTTGTATTTGATCATAGGCTCACGCCATTTCTATTTTGTCTTTCTGGATCTTTTTTTCCTTTTTTTCCAATGTAGCCCCCGAGTATTTGATCAAAAACTTGTATTTGATCAAAGGCTCAGCATTATTTTTCCATGTCGCCTTTTATGAAGCTGTTGAGTCGAATTTTTTCTTCTGCCAAAGTGACGTTATTGCTGACGATAGCCACGATTGCTAGTCAAAAATTTGCGACAAGTCTCCTCCCGCTGCCTTGCGGGCCTAATTGATCCACTATCTTGACACGTCGTGCAAGTGGGGGACACACGTCCTCCGCTTTTTCTGGCGCACGTACCGTAACTTCTCCAACGTTGAATTACTATTTTGGCGCCGAAGTTTTTTCTTCCTTTGCTTTTTTCTGCACCTTTTTCGGCTTCGTGGATCTCTCCGCTATTTCTTCCCAAAATACTCCTGGCGGGATTGGGAGGCACTGCGACCCGATGTTTGCGAGAACGTCGGCTTCATCATTGCTCAATCTACTGATGTGATTTACCTCGCACCCATCAAACAGCTTCTCGAGCTCATTGTACATCTCCTTGTATGCCATCATGCTATCATTGACTGCGTCACATTGGTTCATAACTTGCTGAGCCACCAATTGTGAGTCGCCAAAGATTTTTAATCGAGTTGCACCGCAAGCTTTCGCCATCTTCATCCCGTGTATGAGGGCTTCATATTCTGCTTCATTGTTGGATGCGTTAGGGAACGTCATTCGGAGGACGTATTTTAACTTGTCGCCTTCAGGTGATATAAGTACCACTCCTGCGCCAGCTCCTTCTACTCTCTTGGACCCATCGAAGTTCATGGTCCAAGTTCTCGACAAATCTGGGGGTCCCGTGTTTTGCAGCTCCATCCACTCTGCAATGAAATCTGGCAGAACTTGCGACTTGATTGCCTTTCTTTTTTCATACGTGATATCCCGAGGGGAAAGCTCTATTCCCCAAAGGGAGACACGCCCTGTAGCTTCTGGATTGTTCAGTATATTTGAAAGAGGTGCTTCGTTGACTACTATTATCAGGTGTGCCGAAAAATAGTGGCGCAACTTCCTTGCCGTTGCAATTACTCCATATGCTAGTTTCTGGTACTGCGGGTACCGCTGTTTGGAAGGCGATAAAACTTCACTGATGAAATATACCGGCCTTTGCACTCCATGGAGTTTTCCTTCTTCTTCTCTTTCAACAACTAGCACCGTGCTAACCACTTGGGGCGTGGCTGCAATGTACAGCAGGAGAGGTTCCTTTTCCTTCGGCGCCACCAAGATTGGTGGTGTCGAGATTGTGCGCTTCAGATCCTCGAAAGCTCTGTCGGCCTCTTCGTTCCACTGGAATTTCTCTCCTTGCTTTATCAGAGCGTAAAATGGTAACGCTTTTTCTCCCAGCCTGGCGACGAATCTGCTCAAAGCTGCGACTCGCCCAGTTAGCTGCTGTATTTCTTTCAACTTTGTTGGCTTCCTCATTGTTACGATAGCTTGTATTTTGTCGGGATTTGCTTCAATTCCTCTTGCTGAAACTAGAAACCCCAGAAATTCTCCTGCTGGGACGCCGAAAGAACACTTCGTCGGGTTCAGCTTGAGGCAGAATTTGTCGAGGTTGTCAAAGGTTTCCTTGAGATCCTCGATCAGCGTCGCTGTTCAATAGTATTTTGCAGGGATATATTTCTGATATACGTGAGGCCTTTCCACGTTCAAAATCCAAGCAAGTGGAGTCTACGGGTCATGGTGGGCTGATTAATTAGCTTGCTAACTGACTAATCCACGACAAAATATTTCTACACCAAGTCAAATTCAATTTGCTTCGCATTCGAACATGACTTGGTGTGGGGGCATTTGTTTGATGATATTTTGTGCAAATATATTGATCATATTTTGTACATTTATAAATGGAGCAACAAGTGCCCATGAAATTTTTGTTCAAAACCCACGTATGAATAAACGTATGTGCAGGAAATATGCTCATGCATAAAGTAATATTTATTACGAGGCAATAATTAGAGCTTGATTTACCGAGCCTGCTGATTTAGCTAATTAGCTGGCCTTAATCGGGACGTAGCCACGATGTACTGTATGTCTGCATCCGTATGAGGCAGATAAATACGCACAAGTCTGGGCAGGGGTGCAGGACACCTTTTCGTACGTGATGTTCACGGAAACTGACCGAACCAAATACATGGCCGGACGTGGCGGCCTGTACGTGCGTTTCACGCAGTTTGGACAGCCACATTGGTCATGTACGTATCCACGCAACTGGATCGATCGAGACGCCAGACGGTATTACGTGCCTTTGCGGGAATACTCTAGAGCCTTCTGGTGAAGTTTAACCCTTGCAGCTCACGAAAGAAATCTGAACCGATTGAGGAGTCGAAGGTGGTCACGTATGCCTGACTTTCCATCCCTGACTTACCGCCTGAAGCCCAGACCCTCTGCCTATATAAACAGCCGCGCGACGCGCACGCAGACAGAAGGAAGACCCATACCAAGGAGGCACTGAGGCACGCGCAGGAGCCTTGCGGCGCCCGGTGGCCGGCGGGCTCAGTTTGCGCCGCACGCCCCAGCGGTGCTTGGCTTGCCCGCAGGCTCAGGGCGGAGCCTCGGGGCTGTGCCTGCCGGCGTCATTGACGACGTATATGTCAAGGAGCTGAAGTGCTCTCTGCCGATCGAGCCGACCAGCTGGTCGGCGTAAGGACTGCTGTCGGCAGCAGTTCACCAACGCCCTGCACGCCCAGAGTACAATATGTTTTCTCTCTACCTATTTCATCTACCAGGTTCCATGTAGGTGGAAGGATTGCGCTCATGACAGCTTTAGCGTGGCCACCTCTGCCATGTACACCGCGGGACGACGAGCCAGGCGTGAAGGCATCGCTAGTGCAGCAGGCCGGCGGCTGCCATGCATGGCGGCGCATGGGCACCGGCAAGGACGCCCAGGCCATTGTCGGCCACTACGTCGCGCGCGGCGCTGAGCCAGGTCCGCGCAACTGGCTCGGTAACGACATGCACGGCACCACGATGGCGGGAGCTGCACACGCAGCGGAGATCAAATACACCCAAAGCCGGGCGCCCGGAAGGCGTCCGCGTCACTGCTAGCCGGGCACCACAGCGACCTGGTCGAGCCGGCGCCTAACTGGCGGTCACATACTCAAGTTGACGCTGGCGACGATATGCACTCTGAAGGGTTGACGTTCAGCATAACACATCTTTTATCAGTGCATACTCTATCTTATTCAGCAGGTTCCATGAGGAGGGTGCGCCTCTGGTGGCAGCACGCTGGGCAGCAGCAAGGAGGCTGCGGTTTACCCATGTGCACTGGAGCGAGTCGGTAGCGCCACAACGATGACCCCCGGGAGCAGCACCCGCTGTCGTATCGGCGGTGGCCTACATGCCGCTGCCCCATACCGAACTTCGCCTTCCTCTCGTGCAGGTGGCCGAGAGAAGAGGGCGACTTGGTGTGCGCCGTGAGGAGCACGCGTGCATCGCATGCTAACAAGCTCGCCGGAGATCAACGAGATCATGCCGGTCGTCTTCGCCAATGGTGAGGAGCAACGCTAATGTTGATATCCTTTTTCTTCTTTGCATCTAGCATGGTGGTATCGATTACCATGTCGGCCGATGCGCGGCCGACGCCATGGAGTGATCGCCGTGTCTCCAAGTGATCTCGCGAGGCATGTATCCCATAGAAAGAGGCGCTATCAACGGGTGGGCGGTGGCCGACCTACATCCGCCCTCATCTACCTCAACACTACTTGGACCACATCGCTGGGTGGTACCGAGCCTTGCACTCGCTCATACACCGCCGCTGGGGGCGACGTCGTTGATCCTGGCATGCTCGCCGGTGGGGACAACGGCATCCGTCAACGGAGGCGCCGTTAGCAGATCGTGGCTGACCGATCGCGGTTGCGACCGTCCATGGCATGGTCGCAGCGGCCATCCTTGTCCACCTCGACGATTCAACTTCCCCGTGGCATGGCTCATGGCTGAGCCGAAGGACGGCACACCGTCCATGTCTCATGGAGTCGGCGGATCGCTGCCACGTCATCTCGAGACCTTTGGCGGTCGAGCGCACATGCATGGTGCTATCATGAGCCTATATACACTCAGCTTGATAGCGACATGTGGTGGTCGTCGTCGTCTCTCTCTAGAGATACTTGGCGTCGCTGCACCTCCTGGTGTGGTGTACGTAGGGGAGCCGGTCGGCCGTCCGCTGGCCGAGCTGCATCACGTTCCGCGCATACCCAGAAGTACGTCGGCCGTAGCCACTCGATGGTGGCATGGATGCATACGCGCTTGATGCGTGTGGTTGGCACGTCCGTTGAGAACCCCAAGAGGAAGGTGTGATGCGCATAGCGGCAAGTTTCCCTCAGTAAGAAACCAAGGTTTAATCGGACCAGTAGGAGTCAAGAAGCACGTTGAAGGTTGATGGCGGCGAGATGTAGTGCGGCGCAACACCAGGGATTCCGGCGCCAACGTGGAACCTGCACAACACAACCAAAATACTTTGCCCCAACGAAACAGTGAGGTTGTCAATCTCACCGGCTTGCTGTAACAAAGGATTAACCGTATTGTGTGGAAGATGATTGTTTGCAGAAAACAGTAGAACAAGTATTGCAGTAGATTGTATTTCAGTAAAGAGAATTGGATCGGGGTCCACAGTTCACTAGAGGTGTCTCTCCCATAAGACGAACAGCATGTTGGGTGAACAAATTACAGTTGGGCAATTAACAAATAAAGAGAGCATGACCATGCACATACATATCATGATGAGTATAGTGAGATTTAATTGGGCATTACGACAAAGTACATAGACCGCCATCCAACTGCATCTATGCCTAAAAAGTCCACCTTCAGGTTATCATCCGAACCCCCTCCAGTATTAAGTTGCTAACAACAGACAATTGCATTAAGTATTGCGCGTAATGTAACTAGTGACTACATCCTTGAATATAGCACTAATGTTTTATCCCTAGTGGCAACAGCACATCCATAACCTTAGAGGTTCTTGTCACCCCTCCAGATTCACGGAGACATGAACCCACTATCGAGCATAAATACTCCCTCTTGGAGTTACTAGCATCAACTTGGCCAGAGCATCTACTAATAACGGAGAGCATGCAAGATCATAAACAACACATAGATATAACTTTGATAATCAACATAACAAGTATTCTCTATTCATCGGATCCCAACAAACGCAACATATAGAATTACAGATAGACGATCTTGATCATGTTAGGCAGCTCACAAGATCCGACAATGATAGCACAATGGGGTGAAGACAACCATCTAGCTACTGCTATGGACCCATAGTCCAGGGGTAGACTACTCACACATCACACCGGAGGCGACCATGGCGGCGTAGAGTCCTCCGGGAGATGATTCCCCTCTCCGGCAGGGTGCCGGAGGCGATCTCCTGGATCCCCCGAGATGGGATCGGCGGCGGCGGCGTCTCTGGAAGGTTTTCCGTATCGTGGCTCTCGGTGCGGGGGTTTCGTCACGGAGGCTATTTGTAGGCGGAAGGGCAGGTCAAGAGGCGGCACGGGGCCCCACACCACAGGCCGCGCGGCCAAGGGGGGCCGCGCCGCCTAGGGTGTGGCCCCTCGTCGCCCCTCTTCGTCTCTCCTTCGGACTTCTGGAAGCTTCGTGGAAAAATAGGCCCCCTGGGCTTTGATTTCGTCAATTCGAGAATATTTCCTTACTAGGATTTCTGAAACCAAAAACAGCAGAAAACAGCAAGCGGCACTTCGGCATCTTGTTAATAGGTTAGTTCCGAGAAAATGCACGAATATGACATAAAGTGTGCATAAAACATGTAGATAACATCAATAATGTGGCATGGAACATAAGAAATTATCGATACGTCGGAGACGTATCAGCATCCCCAAGCTTAGTTCTGCTCGTCCGAGCAGGTAAAAGCGATAACACAGATAATTTACGGAGTGACATGCCATCATAATCTTGATCATACTATTTGTAAAGCATATGTAGTGAATGCAGCGATCAAAACAATATATATGACATGAGTAAACAAGTGAATCATAAAGCAAAGACTTTTCATGAATAGCACTTCAAGACAAGCATCAATAAGTCTTGCATAAGAGTTAACTCATAAAACAATAATTCAAAGTAAAGGCATTGAAGCAACACAAAAGAAGATTAAGTTTCAGCGGTTGCTTTCAACTTGTAACATGTATATCTCATGGATATTGTCAACATAGAGTGATATAATAAGTGCAATAAGCAAGTATGTAGGAATCAATGCACAGTTCACACAAGTGTTTGCTTCTTGAGGTGGAGAGAAATAGGTGAACTGACTCAACATTGAAAGTAAAAGAATGGTCCTCCATAGAGGAAAAGCATCGATTGCTATATTTGTGCTAGAGCTTTGATTTTGAAAACATGAAACAATTTTGTCAACGGTAGTAATAAAACATATGCATCATGTAAATTATATCTTATAAGTTGCAAGCCTCATGCATAGTGTACTAATAGTGCCCGCACCTTGTCCTAATTAGCTTGGACTACCGGATCATCACAATGCATTGTTTTTACCAAATGTCACAAAGGGGTACCTCTATGCCGCTTGTACAAAGGTCTAAGGAGAAAGCTCGCATTGGATTTCTCGCTATTGATTATTCTTCAACTTAGACATCCATACTGGGACAACATAGACAACAGATAATGGACTCCTCTTTTATGCATAAGCATATAACAACAATTAATAATTTTCTCATTTGAGATTTGAGGATTGTTGTCCAAAACTGAAACTTCCACCATGGATCATGGCTTTAGTTAGCGGCCCAATGTTCTTCTCTAACATATGCATGCTTAACCATATGGTGGTAGATCTCTCTTACTTCAGACAAGACGGACATGCATAGCAACTCACATGAAATTCAACAATGAATAGTTGATGGCGTCCCCAGTGAACATGGTTATCGCACAACAAGCAACTTAATAAGAGATAAAGTGCATAATTACATATTTAATACCACAATAGTTTTTAAGCTATTTGTCCCATGAGCTATATATTGCAAAGGTGAATGATGGAATTTTAAAGGTAGCACTCAAGCAATTTACTTTGGAATGGCGGAAAAATACCATGTAGTATAGGTAGGTATGGTGGACACAAATGGCATAGTGGTTGGCTCAAGTATTTTGGATGCATGAGAAGTATTCCCTCTCGATACAAGGTTTAGGCTAGCAAGGCTTATTTGAAACAAACACAAGGATGAACCGGTGCAGCAAAACTCACATAAAAGACATATTGAAAACATTATAAGACTCTACACCATCTTCCTTGTTGTTCAAACTCAATACTAGAAATTATCTAGACCTTAGAGAAACCAAATATGCAAACCAAATTTTAGCATGCTCTATGTATTTCTTCATTAATGGGTGCAAAGCATATGATGCAAGAGCTTAATCATGAGCACAACAATTGCCAAGTATCACATTACCCAAAACATTTATAGCAATTACTACATGTATCATTTTCCAATTCCAACCATATAACAATTTAACGAAGGAGAAACTTCGCCATGAATACTATGAGTAGAAACCAAGGACATACTTGTCCATATGCTACAGCGGAGCGTGTCTCTCTCCCATAAAGTGAATGCTAGGATCCATTTTATTCAAACAAAACAAAAACAAAAACAAACCGACGCTCCAAGAAAAAGCATAAGATGTGATGGAATAAAAATATAGTTTCAGGGGAGGAACCTGATAATGTTGTCGATGAAGAAGGGGATGCCTTGGGCATCCCCAAGCTTAGACGCTTGAGTCTTCTTGATATATGCAGGGGTAAACCACCGGGGCATCCCCAAGCTTAGAGCTTTCACTCTCGTTGATCATGTTGCATCATACTCCTCTCTTGATCCTTGAAAACTTCCTCCACACCAAACTCGGAACAACTCATTAGAGGGTTAGTGCACAATATAAATTGACATATTCAGAGGTGACACAATCATTCTTAACACTTCTGGACATTGCATAATGCTACTGGACATTAGTGGATCAAAGAAATTCATCCAACATAGCAAAAGAGGCAATGCGAAATAAAAGGCAGAATCTGTCAAAACAGAACAGTTCGTATTGACGAATTTTAAAATGGCACCAGACTTGCTCAAATGAAAATGCTCAAATTGAATGAAAGTTGCGTACATATCTGAGAATCATGCACGTAAATTGGCTTAATTTTCTGAGCTACCTACAGGGAGGTGGACCCAGATTCGTGACAGCAAAGAAATCTGGAACTGTGCAGTAATCCAAATCTAGTACTTACTTTTCTATCAACGGCTTAACTTGGCACAACAAATCACAAAACTAAGATAAGGAGAGGTTGCTACAGTAGTAAACAACTTCCAAGACACAAAATAAAAACAAAGTACTGTAGGTAAAAACATGGGTTGTCTCCCATAAGCGCTTTTCTTTAACGCCTTTCAGCTAGGCGCAGAAAGTGTGTATCAAGTATTATCAAGAGACGAAGTGTCAACATCATAATTTGTTCTCATAATAGAATCAAAAGGTACCTTCATTCTCTTTCTAGGGAAGTGTTCCATACCTTTCTTGAGAGGAAATTGATATTTTATATTGCCTTCCTTCATATCAATAATAGCACCAACAGTTCGAAGAAAAGGTGTTCCCAATATAATGGGACAAGATGCATTGCATTCAATATCCAAGACAACAAAATCAACGGGGACAAGGTTATTGTTAACGGTAATGCGAACATTATCAACCTTACCCAAAGGTTTCTTTGTAGAATGATCAGCAAGATTAACATCCAAATAACAATTTTTCAGCGGTGGCAAGTCAAGCATATCATAAATTTTCTTAGGCATAACAGAAATACTTGCACCAAGATCACATAAAGCATTGCAATCAAAATCTTTAACCTTCATCTTAATGATGGGCTCCCAACCATCCTCTAGCTTTTTAGGAATAGAGGCTTCGCGCTCTAATTTCTCTTCTCTAGCTTTTATGAGAGCATTTGTAATATGATGCGTGAAAGCCAAATTTATAGCACTAGCATTAGGACTTTTAGCAAGTTTTTGCAAGAACTTTATAACTTCAGAGATGTGGCAATCATCAAAATTCAAACCATTATAATCTAAAGCAATGGGATCATCATCCCCAATGTTGGAAAAAATTTCAGCAGCTTTATCACAGCGATTTCAGCAGTTTTAGCAGTTTCAGGCAGTTTTTCGCGCTTTGCATTAGAAGTGGAAACATTGCTAACACCAATTCTTTTATTAGTATTAGTAGGAGGTGCAGCAACATGTGTAGCATTAGCATTATTAGTGGTGGTAATAGTCCAAACTTTAGCTATATTCTTCTCTTTAGCTAGTTTTTCATTTTCTTCTCTATCCCACCTAGCATGGGATTCAGCCATTAATCTTATATTCTCATTAATTCTAACTTGAATGGCATTTGCTGTAGTAACAATTTTATTATGATGATTCTCATTAGGCAAAACTTTTGATTTCAAAAGATCAACATCAGCAGAAAGACTATCGACTTTAGAAGCAAGTATATCAATTTTCCCAAGCTTTTCTTCAACAGATTTGTTAAAAGCAGTTTGTGTACTAATAAATTCTTTAAGCATGGCTTCAAGTCCAGGGGGTGAACTCCTATTATTGTTGTAAGAATTCCCATAAGAATTACCATAGCCGTTGCCATTATTATAAGGATATGACCTATAGTTGTTACTAGAATTGTTCCGGTAAGCATTGTTGTTGAAATTATTATTTTTAATGAAGTTTACATCAACATGTTCTTCTTGTGCAACCAATGAAGCTAATGGAACATTATTAGGATCAATATTAGTCCTATCATTCACAAGCATAGACATAATAGCATCAATCTTATCACTCAAGGAAGAGGTTTCTTCGGCCAATTTACCTTCTTACCTTGTGGAGCTCTTTCCGTGTGCCACTCAGAGTAGTTGATCATCATATTATCAAGAAGCTTTGTTGCTTCACCAAGAGTGATGGACATAAAGGTACCTCCAGCAGCTGAATCCAATAAATTCCGTGAAGAAAAATTTAGTCCTGCATAGAAGGTTTGGATGATCATCCAAGTAGTCAGTCCATGGGTTGGGCAATTTTTAACCAGAGATTTCATTCTTTCCCAAGCTTGAGCAACATGTTCAGTATCTAATTGTTTAAAATTCATTATGCTACTCCTCAAAGATATAATTTTAGCAGGGGGATAATATCTACCAATAAAAGCATCCTTGCATTTAGTCCATGAATCAATACTATTCTTAGGCAGAGATAGCAACCAATCTTTAGCTCTTCCTCTTAATGAGAAAGGGAACAATTTTAGTTTAATAATATCACCATCTACATCTTTATATTTTTGCATTTCACATAATTCAACAAAATTATTAAGATGGGCAGCAGCATCATCAGAACTAACACCAGAAAATTGCTCTCGCATAACAAGATTCAGTAAAGCAGGTTTAATTTCAAAGAATTCTGCTGTAGTAGCAGGTGGAGCAATAGGTGTGCATAAGAAATCATTATTATTTGTGGTTGTGAAGTCACACAACTTAGTATTTTCAGCGTTGGCCATTTTAGCAACAGTAAATAAAGCAAACTAGATAAAGTAAATGCAAGTAAACTAATTTTTTTGTGTTTTTGATATAGCAAACAAGATAACAAGTAAAGTAAAACTAGCAACTAATTTTTTTGTATTTTGATTTAGTGCAGCAAACAAAATAGTAAATAAAACTAAGCAAGACAAAAAAAAAGTAAAGAGATTGGGAAGTGGAGACTCCCCTTGCAGCGTGTCTTGATCTCCCCGGCAACGGCGCCAGAAATTTGCTTGATGCGTGTGGTTGGCACGTCCGTTGGGAACCCCAAGAGGAAGGTGTGATGCGCACAGCGGCAAGTTTCCCTCAGTAAGAAACCAAGGTTTAATCGGACCAGTAGGAGTCAAGAAGCACGTTGAAAGTTGATGGCGGCGAGATGTAGTGCGGCGCAACACCAGGGATTCCGGCGCCAACGTGGAACCTGCACAACACAACCAAAGTACTTTGCCCCAACGAAATAGTGAGGTTGTCAATCTCACCGGCTTGCTGTAACAAAGGATTAACCGTATTGTGTGGAAGATGATTGTTTGCAGAAAACAGTAGAACAAGTATTGCAGTAGATTGTATTTCAGTAAAGAGAATTGGACCGGGGTCCACAGTTCACTAGAGGTGTCTCTCCCATAAGACGAACAGCATGTTGGGTGAACAAATTACAGTTGGGCAATTGACAAATAAAGAGAGCATGACCATGCACATACATATCATGATGAGTATAGTGAGATTTAATTGGGCATTACGACAAAGTACATAGACCGCCATCCAACTGCATCTATGCCTAAAAAGTCCACCTTCAGGTTATCATCCGAACCCCCTCCAGTATTAAGTTGCTAACAACAGACAATTGCATTAAGTATTGCGCGTAATGTAACTAGTGACTACATCCTTGAACATAGCACTAATGTTTTATCCCTAGTGGCAACAGCACATCCATAACCTTAGAGGTTCTTGTCACCCCTCCAGATTCACGGAGACATGAACCCACTATCGAGCATAAATACTCCCTCTTGGAGTTACTAGCATCAACTTGGCCAGAGCATCTACTAATAACGGAGAGCATGCAAGATCATAAACAACACATAGATATAACTTTGATAATCAACATAACAAGTAGATGCTCTGGCCACTTGGCACGCCCGGTGGGACACGAAATGTAACAAAATACGCGGGCGTGCCAGTGTACCTAAATACACAAATAAAAAAGAAAGGGACATATTCATTTTATTAATCTCGTCACGAGAAACAAAATTACAATATCCCATAGGATGCGCTCCGTGGCCTGCTGGCGCGGCCAACATGACATGGCGATTGCGGTGTTCTGGTTCACGAGGCCTCGGAAAGCTCCCGCTTAATTACGTCCATGGTTCTAGCCCACGAACCACCTCCGATTAAGCTGCTGCAATGATCGTCGTCTTCGAGTCTCGTCTTCTCCAAGAAGATGGTGGTGGTGAAGTGCGAGAAGGGCAGAATGGTGGAGCAGTACATCCGTCGCTCCGGCGATGCATAGCCATATGCCTCCGGCTTGTCGATGTCCGATGATGAAGATGTGGGCAGCCTTCGCCTCGTCGGTGCCAGGCCTGGTGGTATCCGCCTTGTCGGTGCCGGACTTGATGACTTGACTTTGCCTCGTCAGCAAAGCAAGTGGTAGTTTGCTTCATCGGAAGAAGACAATTCGGTGGAGTATTACTACGCCTCGTCGGCGCATGGATGATGTGGATGTCGATGATGATGTAGATGTAGATGTTGGAGTAGACTCTATGATGACCCTGGAGAGCTTGACCAGTGCATACATTGCAGGTGCTCGCCGCCTCGTGGTGGTCTGATGCCACGCCCTGCCTCAGGGGACTCCGTGTAAGTCTGCGTGGACGGCACCCCGTCGCGAGGGGACTCCGTGTAGGTGTCAATGTAGACGGTGTCCCGCCGCGAGGGGATTCCGTGTAGGTGTCGATGTAGACGGTGTACGGCCACGAGGGGACTCCGTGTGGGTGTCGATGTAGACGGTGTCCCGCCGCGAGGAGACACCATGTAGGTGTCGATGTAGACGGTGTCCCGCCGCGAGGGGACTCCGTGTAGGTGTCGATGTAGACAGAGAAATAGAGATAAGGGCGGAAGCATGCATGCCCGGTGGTTGCCTAATGCGGCACCGTCGGTAGAGGCAGCCTCGGCATGGCACACGTCAAAGGTTGTGGGCATGCAGCGTCCCAACGAAAGGACTCGACATGCACCACAACTCCAACATCAGTTTGCGACGTGAAGCAGCGAAGAGCTTAGGCAAGTTCATTGTGCATGAACTTCTGATAGCGCGTATGCATCCATGCCACCATCGAGTGGCTATGGCCGACGTACTTCTGGGTATGCGCGGAACGTGATGCAGCTCGGCCAGCGGACGGCCGACCGGCTCCCCTACGTACACCACACCAGGAGGTGCAGCGACGCCAAGTATCTCTAGAGAGAGACGACGACGACCACCACATGTCGCTATCAAGCTGAGTGTATATAGGCTCATGATAGCACCATGCATGTGCGCTCGACCGCCAAAGGTCTCGAGATGACGTGGCAGCGATCCGCCGACTCCATGAGACATGGACGGTGTGCCGTCCTTCGGCTCAGCCATGAGCCATGCCACGGGGAAGTTGAATCGTCGAGGTGGACAAGGATGGCCGCTGCGACCATGCCATGGACGGTCGCAACCGCGATCGGTCAGCCACGATCTGCTAACGGCGCCTCCGTTGACGGATGCCGTTGTCCCCGCCGGCGAGCATGCCAGGATCAACGACGTCGCCCCCAGCGGCGGTGTATGAGCGAGTGCAAGGCTCGGTACCACCCAGCGATGTGGTCCAAGTAGTGTTGAGGTAGATGAGGGCGGATGTAGGTCGGCCACCGCCTACCCGTTGATAGCGCCTCTTTCTATGGGATACATGCCTCGCGAGATCACTTGGAGACACGGCGATCACTCCATGGCGTCGGCCGCGCGTCGGCCGACATGGTAATCGATACCACCATGCTAGATGCAAAGAAGAAAAAGGATATCAACATTAGCGTTGCTCCTCACCATTGGCGAAGACGACCGGCATGATCTCGTTGATCTCCGGCGAGCTTGTTAGCATGCGATGCACGCGTGCTCCTCACGGCGCACACCAAGTCGCCCTCTTCTCTCGGCCACCTGCACGAGAGGAAGGCGAAGTTCGGTATGGGGCAGCGGCATGTAGGCCACCGCCGATACGACAGCGGGTGCTGCTCCCGGGGGTCATCGTTGTGGCGCTACCGACTCGCTCCAGCGCACATGGGTAAACCGCAGCCTCCTTGCTGCTGCCCAGCGTGCTGCCACCAGAGGCGCACCCTCCTCATGGAACCTGCTGAATAAGATAGAGTATGCACTGATAAAAGATGTGTTATGCTGAACGTCAACCCTTCAGAGTGCATATCGTCGCCAGCGTCAACTTGAGTATGTGACCGCCAGTTAGGCGCCGGCTCGACCAGGTCGCTGTGGTGCCCGGCTAGCAGTGACGCGGACGCCTTCCGGGCGCCCGGCTTTGGGTGTATTTGATCTCCGCTGCGTGTGCAGCTCCCGCCATCGTGGTGCCGTGCATGTCGTTACCGAGCCAGTTGCGCGGACCTGGCTCAGCGCCGCGCGCGACGTAGTGGCCGACAATGGCCTGGGCGTCCTTGCCGGTGCCCATGCGCCGCCATGCATGGCAGCCGCCGGCCTGCTGCACTAGCGATGCCTTCACGCCTGGCTCGTCGTCCCGCGGTGTACATGGCAGAGGTGGCCACGCTAAAGCTGTCATGAGCGCAATCCTTCCACCTACATGGAACCTGGTAGATGAAATAGGTAGAGAGAAAACATATTGTACTCTGGGCGTGCAGGGCGTTGGTGAACTGCTGCCGACAGCAGTCCTTACGCCGACCAGCTGGTCGGCTCGATCGGCAGAGAGCACTTCAGCTCCTTGACATATACGTCGTCAATGACGCCGGCAGGCACAGCCCCGAGGCTCCGCCCTGAGCCTGCGGGCAAGCCAAGCACCGCTGGGGCGTGCGGCGCAAACTGAGCCCGCCGGCCACCGGGCGCCGCAAGGCTCCTGCGCGTGCCTCAGTGCCTCCTTGGTATGGGTCTTCCTTCTGTCTGCGTGCGCGTCGCGCGGCTGTTTATATAGGCAGAGGGTCTGGGCTTCAGGCGGTAAGTCAGGGATGGAAAGTCAGGCATACGTGACCACCTTCGACTCCTCAATCGGTTCAGATTTCTTTCGTGAGCTGCAAGGGTTAAACTTCACCAGAAGGCTCTAGAGTATTCCCGCAAAGGCACGTAATACCGTCTGGCGTCTCGATCGATCCAGTTGCGTGGATACGTACATGACCAATGTGGCTGTCCAAACTGCGTGAAACGCACATACAGGCCGCCACGTCCGGCCATGTATTTGGTTCGGTCAGTTTCCGTGAACATCACGTACGAAAAGGTGTCCTGCACCCCTGCCCAGACTTGTGCGTATTTATCTGCCTCATACGGATGCAGACATACAGTACATCGTGGCTACGTCCCGATTAAGGCCAGCTAATTAGCTAAATCAGCAGGCTCGGTAAATCAAGCTCTAATTATTGCCTCGTAATAAATATTACTTTATGCATGCGCATATTTCCTGCACATACGTTTATTCATACGTGGGTTTTGAACAAAAATTTCATGGGCACTTGTTGCTCCATTTATAAATGTACAAAATATGATCAATATATTTGCACAAAATATCATCAAACAAATGCCCCCACACCAAGTCATGTTCGAATGCGAAGCAAATTGAATTTGACTTGGTGTAGAAATATTTTGTCGTGGATTAGTCAGTTAGCAAGCTAATTAATCAGCCCACCATGACCCGTAGACTCCACTTGCTTGGATTTTGAACGTGGAAAGGCCTCACGTATATCAGAAATATATCCCTGCAAAATACTATTGAACAAATGCCCCCGCCAAGTTGAGCTTGAGCGCGAAGCAAATCAAGCTTAACTTGGCGTGAGATAAATCTAGCTACCAATTTGCGCAATAATTGTCATTGCGGCCCTTAAGCATGAACCCTGCTGTTGTGGTTCACAGACGATGTCATATATCATGTAGGAGAAACATTCTATCGAACTTAGCGAAACATCATGCCAAGGCCAATAGAGAAGTCGGAATACTTAGTTGGGTCGTATAGCAGCCACGACGCCCTAACAACAAAGCATCCTTGCGTCATCTCAATTTGTGGCGAAGACCCTGCCACTCCTTGAAGGCGTTTATCGATCAAGTCGTGACCGTCTAGCTGCCACGATGCCAGACGACTAGATCGAAGGGTTTCACAGCTTCACGCTAGCCGCACTGGCGCGCTACACTGCTCCCATCATTAAGCCTAGTGTAGTTATGTAGACAAGATATCAGAAGGCCCATCGATTCTCGTCTTGTGGTAGCCCGTGCCGTGCCGGGTTAAGCACAGGCTTGCAGGATGACGAAGGTGATAGCAACAAGGGATACCACCCCCAACGTGGATGAGAGCATAGTATTGCCCCCGATGTTGTTGTAGAAGTGTCGTCGATGGACATGGTTGAGGGATGACATGCCCCCCATGTAGAAGTGTGAATGCCGACTTGTCGTCGGTGAAGGTGTTGTGCCGGCACACCATCGGTAAAGTGGATGTTGACCTTGGCTCTGTTGCCGAGGGTGGCGCCAAGTTTTTGGTTTCGTTGATGAAGCTTGGTGTTGATGCAGAATGCCACGGGGAATGAGGATGTCACCCCCGTCTCCCGTGGGCGCGTACGAGATTGTTGGTGATAGGGCGACACAGGTTGGCGCCGCCGTTCGACACTAGTGACGATGTAGGCCGCCGAGTGTCGATGTAGGTGTACGGACATGTGAGTGTCACTCCGTTTGCATTTGTGCTTGGCTGCATAGAGTTAGTCCGAAAAAACCAACTAGAGAAAGCCGAGATAAATCATAATCAAGGAAGAATGGAGAACAAAGATTTTTTTTTAAACAAATGTTGGCTTTTCCGCTTGCACACTAGCTATGAGCGTGACATCAGAAAAGGCTGCCGAAGGACTTAGTCATCGGGAACCGTCGAAAGACCATGACGATCATAAAACAACTTTTCCTTGCGTGTATGTATGTGTGTAGCGTGTTTATGGGTAGTGTGCTTGGAATGCGCCCGAGAGACAGCGGAAAATCATACCCTAGCCCATCGGAGCAATGGGTAGCCCCACAGCTCCACCATGCTTCCTTCCGTGCCTCAAGAACCCAGAGACATGGGTGAGGAGGAATTGCGGTAGGTGGTTTTGGGATAATGAGTTAATGACTTGAAAGCTTTTCATGCCTTGGCGAGGGGTGGTGAATGACTATCAACCGCCTTCTTTCCAGTGGTTCCCTGCATTCTGGGGGACTTGTATACTTGCTTCTGGGGTTGATGGAGACTTTTTTCTTTGTGAGGACTTCTTGGAGGGACACATTTGTGATGTCCTTTGACTTCATGAGATTGTTTCCTCTTGAGGATTTCTTGAACTTGCTTTGAGATTCCTTCATCATTCTCGTTTTTTTTTTGCTTCGTTCTGGGATCGCTTGAAATTCCTTGGCGATTGTTGGTGTTTCCTTGGCGATTGTTGGTGTTTCCTTGGCGGAACCACCTTCAGAACTTGGAAGATAGCCATCCACCTTGGTGGACTAAAAACCCTCGGGCATATTATGTGGAGCTTTTTGGTGGCATGCCCCAGGGTTGCCACGTGGCTTCGCACCAAGTCCAACTTCCGTTGGGTTGGGCAGCCCTTCCGTGATCTTTTCCCTAGCGTCTTCCCCGAGGCATGGTGTCTCCGTGAACTCGAGACACATCCGAAAGAACGGGGGTGTGGGACCTCATTACTCGGAAGTGCCCAAGTAGTCTTCTCCACCATCTCTCGGAGCATGTATTGTGTGTGTCGTGTGTTGTGGGTGTAGGTGCCGCTCCACTTACCACGAGATACACCGTGTGTCCGCTAGACAAGTCATAAGGCAGCCAAATCATCAGTCACAAGGTAAGCATGATTAAGAAAAGCCAGAGTTTTTTTTTTTGTAGGACTTTGTAGTCCATGAAAAGGGGGAGGCAAAGCGATCATCAGTAAGCCTACATATGCAATGGTAGGTGCACTGCAGACTTTGATAGGCAACCGGAAAACCCCCTTTTTGGTAAAATGGCAAAGCGAATCGAAAAGCCAAAAGAAAAGGAAAAAAAATCACGCAAAGTACTTTTTCAAGAACCTGCCGTTGATTGGGGGCATAGGCCGGGCTCCTTGTGGATCGACCAGCTGATACGCTCCCCCGTCGTACGCCTGCTCGATGGCGTATGGACCTTCCCATTTTGGCTCGAACTTTCCCCTCGTCTTGTGTGTGACGACGATGGGGCGTCGAAGCATGAGGACTAGCTCGCCTTTTCTGAAGACTCGTCGTTTGACGAGCTTGTCGTAGGCTCTCACCATGTTTTGGCGGTAGAGCTCTAGGTTTTGCAGCGTGTTGAGGCGCGCTTCTTCGAGGGCGTCAAGCTCCTGGTACCGAAGCTGTATTTGCTCATCTTGTGTAAGATCTTCATGAATAGCCACCCGTAAGGAGGGTAGCTGAATCTCCAATGGCAAGACTGCCTCACTCCCATACACTAGGGAGTGAGGAGTTGCTTGTGTTGGGGTACGGACTGTAACACGGTACGCCCACAAGGCTTCGTAGAGACGGTCAGGCCAGTCCCTCCGGTGCCTTGTCACCGTCTTCTTGAGTATCTTGCCGAGGGTCTTGTTGAAGGCCTCGATTGCGCCATTGGCTTGAGGATAGTAGCCAGTGGAGTAATTCCACTTGATTTTGTACTTCTCCACAAACTTGAGCATTTTACCTGATTTGAAGGCCTTGTCGTTGTCAGAGGTGACACGATGGGGTATCCCAAAGCGGTATATGATATGCCGCTCTAGAAAGTTGATGACGTTGTCGCTCTTCACCTCCCTCAGTGGGACGGCTTCCGCCCATTTGGAGAAGTAGTCTGTTGCTGCGAGGATGAAGCGATGCCCCCCCTGATGAGGGTGGGTCGATAGGGCCGATGACGTCGATCCCCCAGGCATCGAATGGCCATGAGGGGATCGTCGGGTGTAGCGGAGCTGGTGGTTGATGCTTGAAGTCTCCATGAACTTGGCATCCATGGCACGACTTTGCCATGTGAAGGCAATCAACCATGATCCCGGGCCAATAGTGCCCAGCAAGCCGAATGGTATGGTACATCTTGGCCCCGCTTTGATGGCCACCGCAGACTCCGTGGTGTACCTCCTGTACGATGCGGCGGCTGGCTTCCCCTCGGTTAACACACCGAAGGAGAAACTCTTGCCCGTAAGACCGTTTGTACAAGACACCAGCCTTATAGACGTAGAAGGGGAGTCGTCGTTGTAGCCGACGCCTCTCGATTGTGTCGTTTGGGAGACGACCATGCTTGAAGTAGTCGAGGAATGATTTGAGCCATTCTCCCTCCTCCACCGCATTCGTGGTGATTGTGTTGACCTCGCAATCTTCGGGTACAAGCTCCAAGACCGCAGGAAGAAGCCACCTTTGACCTCCTAGATGTTATTCTGCTATGAACAATGAGTCGGTAGTCTCCAAGAGCACGCAGTGAGTGCACATGCACCTACATGGAGACAAGTCATCAATCGAGACAGATAGAGAGGCGACAGACACACAACACTTTAGAGTGTGCGTGTCCAGTGTTTGTCGCCACCTCGGTGACAACGAAGTGGGATGCGTGTCGGAGTCATCCATTCGGCACGAGTATATAGTCGATGTCTGAGAGCAGCGACCGAAAATCGCTAGCTCGCATGAACGCAGTGCCGATGTCCTCGCGTACGCACACGGCCGTGAAGTGAGCACACATGTACTACCGCGCCCCGGCTCGTGTGCTAGAAGTACACAAGACCAGCCATGCATGCTTGTGCATGTAGAGTAGAGCCCATGTCGGCGCCGTTCAAACCACAGGTTCGTATCTGGATGATTGTAGTGCATCATCCAGCACTCGGCGCGAGCTCGCGCCTGTTCGGCCGCCAGGAATACGACCAAACAGCGAGTAAGCGCATGGCGCTCCATCGCTGAACGTCAACGGTGATCCCTCGCCGGCATTACCCCGACTTTCAGCCCGACAGAGCGTTGCTGCCCGCGCCGCACGACGAATCTGTTTGCTCGCCAGATGGAGGCATAGGCATACACATGCTCGTAGAACAGGCATTAGTGGATTACTCCCTGCGCAGGCATCGCACAATTTGGCTAAAGGACAGCCTACCAGCCCGTATCCATGCATGTATATGAGTGAGTAAGGCGTTTGCCTTGCTTTTGCTCACGTACAAACGTGCAAGCGAGAGCTAGCACATGCATGAGTGAAGTACCATCGCGTGCACGTATATCTCGCACTGATATAACTGCACAAACAGCACAAGCACACTGCTCGGCCAGCAGCAGGCTGGCCGGTCACCTGACAGTTCAAAGAAGATGACGGGCAGAAGCTCCGGTAGCCAGATGACAGCGGCGGACGGCAGCTCCAGCAACCCGCGGCGATGACGGGCTCATCCGGCCTGCCGATGGTGCAGCTATAGTTGTCTTTGAGCCTCGCGTTACCGAGCTACGAAGCACATGAACGACGCCTCATGTCCCAGCTGTGGATAACCAGCTCGCCCCAGGTGGTGGTGGCTCCTTAAGACGAAGAATTGATGAGGCGGACAAGGGACCGTGCCTAAGCACGCTACTTCCCGATGTTGACCACGCCTTGGCCACCGAGGTTGTACCATATGCCCCAAGCGTCTTGGGACACATGGTCGTAGTAGGCCCATGGTAAATGTCGAAGAAGCTTGCCCGAAGAACATTGAGCCTCTATTCAAGGTTGATGAAGCTCAACATGGCGTATAGATGACACCTCCTTGATTTAGGAGATACCCCATACTACCGTCTTGTGTATTGGAGAAAAGCTTGGAGACGAAACCGACGACCATTGTTGCGCAGCGAAGATGGGAGGAGAACCAGGTCCCACCGGGCGTGCCAATTTGTTTGACACGAAATGTAACAAAATACGCGGGCGTGCCAGTGTACCTAAATACACAAATAAAAAAGAAAGGGACATATTCATTTTATTAATCTCGTCACGAGAAACAAAATTACAATATCCCATAGGATGCGCTCCGTGGCCTGCTGGCGCGGCCAACATGACATGGCGATTGCGGTGTTCTGGTTCACGAGGCCTCGGAAAGCTCCCGCTTAATTACGTCCATGGTTCTAGCCCACGAATCACCTCCGATTAAGCTGCTGCAATGGTCGTCGTCTTCGAGTCTCGTCTTCTCCAAGAAGATGGTGGTGGTGAAGTGCGAGAAGGGCAGAATGGTGGAGCAGTACATCCGTCGCTCCGGCGATGCATAGCCATATGCCTCCGGCTTGTCGATGTCCGATGATGAAGATGTGGGCAGCCTTCGCCTCGTCAGTGCCAGGCCTGGTGGTGTCCGCCTTGTCGGTGCCGGACTTGATGACTTGACTTTGCCTCGTCAGCAAAGCAAGTGGTAGTTTGCTTCATCGGAAGAAGACAATTCGGTGGAGTATTACTACGCCTCGTCGGCGCATGGATGATGTGGATGTCGATGATGATGTTGATGTAGATGTTGGAGTAGACTCTATGATGACCCTGGAGAGCTTGACCAGTGCATACATTGCAGGTGCTCGCCGCCTCGTGGTGGTCTGATGCCACGCCCTGCCTCAGGGGACTCCGTGTAAGTCTGCGTGGACGGCACCCCGTCGCGAGGGGACTCCGTGTAGGTGTCAATGTAGACGGTGTCCCGCCGCGAGGGGATTCCGTGTAGGTGTCGATGTAGACGGTGTACGGCCATGAGGGGACTCCGTGTGGGTGTCGATGTAGACGGTGTCCCGCCGCGAGGAGACACCATGTAGGTGTCGATGTAGACGGTGTCCCGCCGCGAGGGGACTCCGTGTAGGTGTCGATGTAGACAGAGAAATAGAGATAAGGGCGGAAGCATGCATGCCCGGTGGTTGCCTAATGCGGCACCGTCGGTAGCGGCAGCCTCGGCATGGCACACGTCAAAGGTTGTGGGCATGCAGCGTCCCAACGAAAGGACTCGACATGCACCACAACTCCAACATCAGTTTGCGACGTGAAGCAGCGAAGAGCTTAGGCAAGTTCATTGTGCATGAACTTCTGATAGCGCGTATGCATCCATGCCACCATCGAGTGGCTATGGCCGACGTACTTCTGGGTATGCGCGGAACGTGATGCAGCTCGGCCAGCGGACGGCCGACCGGCTCCCCTACGTACACCACACCAGGAGGTGCAGCGACGCCAAGTATCTCTAGAGAGAGACGACGACCACCACCACATGTCGCTATCAAGCTGAGTGTATATAGGCTCATGATAGCACCATGCATGTGCGCTCGACCGCCAAAGGTCTCGAGATGACGTGGCAGCGATCCGCCGACTCCATGAGACATGAACGGTGTGCCGTCCTTCGGCTCAGCCATGAGCCATGCCACGGGGAAGTTGAATCGTCGAGGTGGACAAGGATGGCCGCTGCGACCATGCCATGGACGGTCGCAACCGCGATCGGTCAGCCACGATCTGCTAACGGCGCCTCCGTTGACGGATGCCGTTGTCCCCACCGGCGAGCATGCCAGGATCAACGACGTCGCCCCCAGCGGCGGTGTATGAGCGAGTGCAAGGCTCGGTACCACCCAGCGATATGGTCCAAGTAGTGTTGAGGTAGATGAGGGCGGATGTAGGTCGGCCACCGCCGACCCGTTGATAGCGCCTCTTTCTATGGGATACATGCCTCGCGAGATCACTTGGAGACACGGCGATCACTCCATGGCGTCGGCCGCGCGTCGGCCGACATGGTAATCGATACCACCATGCTAGATGCAAAGAAGAAAAAGGATATCAACATTAGCGTTGCTCCTCACCATTGGCGAAGACGACCGGCATGATCTCGTTGATCTCCGGCGAGCTTGTTAGCATGCGATGCACGCGTGCTCCTCACGGCGCACACCAAGTCGCCCTCTTCTCTCGGCCACCTGCACGAGAGGAAGGCGAAGTTCGGTATGGGGCAGCGGCATGTAGGCCACCGCCGATACGACAGCGGGTGCTGCTCCCGGGGGTCATCGTTGTGGCGCTACCGACTCGCTCCAGCGCACATGGGTAAACCGCAGCCTCCTTGCTGCTGCCCAGCGTGCTGCCACCAGAGGCGCACCCTCCTCATGGAACCTGCTGAATAAGATAGAGTATGCACTGATAAAAGATGTGTTATGCTGAACGTCAACCCTTCAGAGTGCATATCGTCGCCAGCGTCAACTTGAGTATGTGACCGCCAGTTAGGCGCCGGCTCGACCAGGTCGCTGTGGTGCCCGGCTAGCAGTGACGCGGACGCCTTCCGGGCGCCCGGCTTTGGGTGTATTTGATCTCCGCTGCGTGTGCAGCTCCCGCCATCGTGGTGCCGTGCATGTCGTTACCGAGCCAGTTGCGCGGACCTGGCTCAGCGCCGCGCGCGACGTAGTGGCCGACAATGGCCTGGGCGTCCTTGCCGGTGCCCATGCGCCGCCATGCATGGCAGCCGCCGGCCTGCTGCACTAGCGATGCCTTCACGCCTGGCTCGTCGTCCCGCGGTGTACATGGCAGAGGTGGCCACGCTAAAGCTGTCATGAGCGCAATCCTTCCACCTACATGGAACCTGGTAGATGAAATAGGTAGAGAGAAAACATATTGTACTCTGGGCGTGCAGGGCGTTGGTGAACTGCTGCCGACAGCAGTCCTTACGCCGACCAGCTGGTCGGCTCGATCGGCAGAGAGCACTTCAGCTCCTTGAGCTATACGTCGTCAATGACGCCGGCAGGCACAGCCCCGAGGCTCCGCCCTGAGCCTGCGGGCAAGCCAAGCACCGCTGGGGCGTGCGGCGCAAACTGAGCCCGCCGGCCACCGGGCGCCGCAAGGCTCCTGCGCGTGCCTCAGTGCCTCCTTGGTATGGGTCTTCCTTCTGTCTGCGTGCGCGTCGCGCGGCTGTTTATATAGGCAGAGGGTCTGGGCTTCAGGCGGTAAGTCAGGGATGGAAAGTCAGGCATACGTGACCACCTTCGACTCCTCAATCGGTTCAGATTTCTTTCGTGAGCTGCAAGGGTTAAACTTCACCAGAAGGCTCTAGAGTATTCCCGCAAAGGCACGTAATACCGTCTGGCGTCTCGATCGATCCAGTTGCGTGGATACGTACATGACCAATGTGGCTGTCCAAACTGCGTGAAACGCACGTACAGGCCGCCACGTCCGGCCATGTATTTGGTTCGGTCAGTTTCCGTGAACATCACGTACGAAAAGGTGTCCTGCACCCCTGCCCAGACTTGTGCGTATTTATCTGCCTCATACGGATGCAGACATACAGTACATCGTGGCTACGTCCCGATTAAGGCCAGCTAATTAGCTAAATCAGCAGGCTCGGTAAATCAAGCTCTAATTATTGCCTCGTAATAAATATTACTTTATGCATGAGCATATTTCCTGCACATACGTTTATTCATACGTGGGTTTTGAACAAAAATTTCATGGGCACTTGTTGCTCCATTTATAAATGTACAAAATATGATCAATATATTTGCACAAAATATCATCAAACAGTCGCGCCCTTTTTTGACGTTATGACGACATCGTCAATGTATACTTGCACGTTTTTCCCAATCTGTGTCGCCAAACACTTCTGCATCATCCTCTGATATGTTGCTCCCGCGTTTTTCAGACCAAAGGGTATTGTTCTGTAGCAAAACACGCCATAAGGTGTGATGAACGCTGTCTTTACTTCTTTCAATCTGATCTGGTTATAACCAGAATATGCGTCCAGGAAGGAAAGATGTTCACATCTAGCCGTGGAGTCGATAATTTGATCGATCCTCGGGAGGGGAAAGTGATCCTTTGGACAATGTTTATTGAGGCACGTAAAGTCGACGCACATGCGAAGGACCTTAGTGTTTTTCTTCGGCACCAACACAGGATTTGCTACCCATGTGGCCTCTGTGTGCAGCTCCTTGATAAAACCAGCTTCTCGTAGTCGATCGATTTCTGACAGCATAGCCTTGCGGTTTGGTTCCGAAAAACGTCGCAAAGGTTGTTTGATTGGTCTCGCTAGTGGATCCAAGTTTAGGTGGTGCTCGGCAAGTTCCCTGGGTACTCCTGGCATGTCAGCTGGACACCATGCGAAGATTTTCCAGTTCTCACGGAGGAACTCGACGAGCGCGCTTTCCTATGCGAGGTCCATGTCGTTTGCGATGGACGTCGTCTTTTTCGGGTCTGTCGGGTGAATCTGCACTTCCTTAGAATTTTTCTCAGTATTGAAAGTTGATTATTTATTTGGCCTTCCAACGTCTGGCAGCACGTCGTAGTCAGTCATACTCCTTGACGCCAAATACTCAGCTTGCATCCCGAAAGTTTCTGATATCCGATGAAAATCCTTATCGCACTTATCGGCTAAGGCGAAGCTTCCTTTGACTGTGATTGGTCCCTTAGGTCCAGGCAACCTCCACAACAAGTATGTATAATGTGGTACTGTAATATCTCAGGTAATGGGGTTACAAAAATAGAGGAAACAGATGTGTGCATTGCATTCATGCATAGAAAATCTGGGGAATTTTCGCGCTTTAAAATAAAACAGTCACAGTAACTGAAGTTTCACTTGACCTTGGTGGAATTGAAGTAGCTCATCAAGTCAAGCGCTATAAACCTCAATGTGACTTTGTTAAAACCTTGTTTTGGGTATAGATAATTTGATCTAAGGGGTTAGATCACATGGAACTAATAATCAACATAACAACACTTTACTCAATGAGTAATTGCTTGATCTTATAAAAGATCATAATATGGAATTCCCTGCCATAACATATGAACCTACAATTAATTGGAAATCAAGAAACAATAATTGGGAAACCATTCTTCAATTATCTTTTCCATATCTTAAACTAATCCATGCCCTTAACATAAACCTTATGATATCCATTCTACTTTAATCTTGGAAACAAGACAAAGAGATCCAACTAAGAAATATATATCCTTCTCTATTCCATATTAAGATACATCAAACCTAGAGAGGTGAGAGTTCTATTATAATTATTAGAGAAGCAACAAACCTTGAGCTAAACCTTGGATATACATCCAAGTATTTAAATCATTATCTATAAGAGGAACCCTAGGAACTTATTCAAGATATTTCCTAGAGAGAGAAACCATTTATGTTAAACATAGATATTGATGATCACACCAATCTCTATGGAACGTAAACTCAGGTTAGTATTAAAGTCCTTCCCAAATAAGAGAGACCACTCATACCAATCTTAGCTTTACCTATTTAAGAATAAAGGACAACCTTTGAACTAAAGTATTAAGAGATTAACCATTTCATCTAGAAGTGGTGAGATAACCAAATACCAAATTGAATGAGACTATATCCATGAATTAGTGAAATAAGGATAGGACTAATCCAACTAAGTTAGACAATTGAATCCTTAGCCTAGATACCTAAGGAAATGTTAGGAGTACACCATAAACCCTAGAATAAACCATTCTTATATGAGAGAATTCAAGCTATGGTGTGACACTCAAGTTAGTTTAGCTAACACTTGAAATTGTGAGACAGATCCAATCATAGAACCTGATGATTATATCATCATTCCCTGGAAAGAACCCTAAGAATTATCTCAGGAAATCTCCTGGGATATAAATTATTGAGACAACCATAATTATGTCTATTCAAGAAACTATAAAAGAAAGTCTATATTTAGTTGATCAAGACAACACTTAATCTTGGGAGTGACAAACCAAATTCATCAGAGATACTTTAGGAAGTCCAACCTTGATCATTATAAATTGAGTAATGATCATAAACCTAAGAACTTGAGATAGAAGACATTAAGAACAAGTGGATCATGCCTAATCCATGACCATGCTTTGGAGAAATAGGAGAATAATCCAAATACTAACACTTATATGATTAGTAGATGTTATTCCCCACAGGAAATCATAGGGAGGTAACTAGTAAGCAAACCTAGACTTATATCCTAACCTTTACTTGTGAACCACTTGGTGCTCACAATTAGAATCCTACCATATCTATATTTCCTAAATTAAGGAACCCAAGAGAACCTTAGAGTTAAACACTATACTTTATGTAGTGAGACACCATACATCCATGTGACCAAAGTTAACTATAAAAAGAACTTAAATCAATGTAGTTACTCTAATGATAAGTTGGGAGTAATAAAAGAAATTAATTGGTAGAAGATAAAACCAATTCTCAAATCCTTAGTAATTAGAGAAGCACATGAAATATTAAGCAAGTAACCATCTTATCATGGTTAGGGGAGATATTAACCCTAGCACATGCAACATGTTGTCATCTCATCTTTACAACCTAGAATTATATCTCAACCTTAGTTTATCCATCACTATGATGATCATAATATAAAGCTAGGCCCTAATTGAGAATTCAAACCAATTGCCATTAGGAGAATGTGATGTGCACCCTAGAATTGCTCATTAGCTAAATCATATGCTTCACTAATTAAACCCAAGAAATATCTAGTGCTTAAACTCCCAATTAAATCCATGTGTGGTGATCAACCACTCGTATCTGTAAACAAAGCCTAACCTTGAATAGAGTAATATCTACTCTAGTATCTTTTGGGTGTCATTAAAAATACAATAATAGTGCTAATCTTGAAATAGGGCTATAATTAAACCTAACTATCAATAGGTACTAAAAAGGGCCTATTTGAAAATAGTTTGGACCACCCTAAATCGATATTAAAAATTATACCTATATAGATGCTCATTTCCAAACCCTAATACCATTTATTAAACAAAGGTGTCATACACATATAAAATATTTTTAAGATCTTATAGGAAGTTATGTTATTATCTTTATATACTCCCAAAAGGATCCATACATTTAAAATCCTGCAAAACAGATTCGAATTAAAAAACAGAATTCAAATATAGCAAATACAAAACAGAAAAACAGAAAACAGTAAAGAAAATAAGAAAAAGAGAGACCTACCTATTGGGCTACCACAGCCCAGCAGCAGCCTGCAGAGGAGCCCAGCACCACGGCCCAACCGCCCCAGCCCAGCACAGCCCAAAGTGGCCCAGGTACCTCTTCGTTGGATAAGAGCGAGGACGAGGTCTCCACCTTCGTCTTCGTCTCTGCACGCGCGGAAGAGCGCCACGGCGACGGCGAGCTCCACGTCCCGGCCGTCATCTTGGACCGCGCGACCATCAACGACCACCCTGGACCCTATAAGTACTCGTCCGAAGCCTTCCGCGGCCCTGTTCTTCCTTTTTCCCCAAAATTGAAACCCTAGCCGCCCGGCCGATTCCCGTCGCCGACGATTGGAGCCATCCCGAGCACCGCCGGGAAGCCCTGGAGCTCCGCCTCGTCTCCAGCAACCACCTCGTCGACGCGCGCATGCCGGGAAGTCACGAGGACGTCAAATTGCGACATCAAGTCCGCGCCGGTGACCACCAGTCATCGACGTTCACCGTCGACTGAGGCCTCCCCAAGCCTCGCCAACACGCTCTACGCATTCCTGGTGAGCTACCGATCATCTAGAGCATCGTAGCCCTCTCCTTCGTGCTCTGCATCGCCGTCGCGCCATGTATCTGGGAGCACCGCCGCTCGGCCCGACCGGCGAGCGAGCTCCGGTGACTCAAAACCGGCGGCGCCACCACCATAATGCTCCCCTAATCACCGTGAATCTATCTAGTCTAGCCTCCCATCCGCGCACGCCCTGCATCATCGGCGATTGCCGATTAACGCCGGCCACTGTGAGCCCTGGACGTGATTTCTATTTTGACTTGGTCCACGCCTGCGTGGCAGCCAATGTGGATCCTTGGCCCACTCGTCAGTGTCCCTGGGTGTAGACAGCTCGGGTAGAGTTAGCATTTTCGTTTGTTACATTTCAAAATTCAATAATACCTGCAACTTCAAATAAATGTGGAAAATTCATAAAAGCTCAGAAAAATACAAATGAGATATCAAAATTCTTATAAAAGAATAATCTATTTAATAAAAATATAAAATGAAATTTATATTTTTAATTAAAATTCAGTTATTTAATACTTGTTAATTAAGCCTTATTTATTAATGCTAAATTGAATTAAAATTCAATAATTAAGAAAACTTTATAAAATAAATAAAAACCAGTAAGAAAATAAAGAAAACATTAAGGCTAATTTTCTTTATTTATTATTTGTTAAATCTTTATTAGAGAGATTTAAACCCTAATTAATAATTACCTTAATTATTAAATTCAATAAAAATAGTAAAATGTCAAATCCAGTATTATTTTTATTCCAAGCTCATTAATAACTTCAACTTGATAATGAAGTTATTAATCCAAGAATTATAAGGTAATCAGAAAACCCTAGTTCCATGTGGTAGAAAAACAGGAATTCATCATTTCATGTGTAATCCTAAACCCTAGGTTCATTTGGAACCCTAGCTTTATTATTACATGAGAACCTTAATTTGCCTCCAACCTAAACCCTAGGTTGGAACTTATGATCATAATACTTACTTTGTATTCAGGGATACATAGTAGCAACTAAATACTTGCCTTACCACATAAAATGTAGAAGACCTAACACTAATACATGGATATCCCATGTGTTCATCAGACCTAAATAATCAAGTAGGGTTAATCAAGTGAAAACCCTAGATCCTATTACCAAAGCAATCATCATTACTTATCCCTATTTAGCATCACACCATTGTGATGAACCCTAATAGCAACCATACCTACTATTTTGTATTACAGAACCCTGTTCCACTAAACCCTACTAGTGTTGGATACTTATCCACCATCTTACTTAGGAGCCAATTATTCCTTACTTAATAGAACCAATAGTACAACCCAAACCACCTCAACCCTAATTTCTATACTTCTTATTACTTAAGAAGTATGTTCTTCAAAAGTTATTCTTTTGAAGAAAATAAGGAATCATCAACCCTGCTTATAAGGACCGATAAACCCTAGCCAATTATCACCAACAAGATGAACCAATATTGATAGCAACCTTGTATGAATAATTGCTTAGGATACCTAGGCTTAACTCAACCTTACAAGCCATAGGTATTGATGAATCCAACCAGGTTGTGATCCATCTAATACTTACTCCAGAAACTAGATAAAACCATAGTCAACCATAAAACCCCACCAATCTAATTATCATACTTGTTCTTTAATCAAGAACATGTTCTTCAAAAGTTACTCTTTTGAAGTATATGATAATTAATCATTAACCATACCATATAATGCTAAAACCAACAACTGTTCTTTACATGTTAACATTATACCAAATGTTATAGTTGTGTACTATTGATATTATTGTTATGACATGTTGCAGCACCTGTTTATGATACCATGTAACCACACCTGAATAAGAACCTCGTATGAGAATCATTCTAAAAGTGCAACACACCCTGAACTAATCATTACCACTCACTAATCCTAAATCATCGGGGTTAGGTCACGCTTAGAACGATTGCATCTCATACTTATGCATTATTGCATCCTTGCCAATCTTTTAAACATCGTCCTTACCGGACGAAGATGCTATTTCAGAATTTGGAGTTATTGCGCATCGAAGACCTTGTCTGCATAATCTTGCAGTCAAGAAAGGCAAGTTCATCACTTGCTCATGTCATTTGAGTATTTCTATCAAATTACTTGCAAAGTATTATGGTTATCACTATTGCATAAAAATCAAAACCACTACTTTCATAACTATGAATATGACTATGTGGTGGGCAATGGAACCATGGATTGTGTTGATATGGTGGAGGTTCCATTGCACGGGTTTATATCCATCTAGGATTAAACAACAAATGTCGCCAGTGATTCTTGTGCCGTAATACCCGTGTTAACCATAAGATCCAGAGTGGGACGGAGTAGTCAAAAGTGTTTCCACCTCTCGTTCATCAACGGATGCTCATTACCGGGTGCTCATGATCTTGCGAGACTTGATGCAGGGGTGGGAACCCGTAGAAGTCCCAACGGTAATGAGGTCTATGATGGGTTGCATCTGCCGGCGTAGGAATGTATGGTAGAGCCCTGCATTGACGTCGTGGTCGGAGTCCACCCTGAAATCTATGGGAATAATGGGGCCGGCGTGGACCCAGGGTCGGAGTATGCAACAAAGGGTGGGTGTTCGAGGTAGCGGAGGAACATGATTGGCTAGACCTTATACCGGGCCTCACACCATAGGAAGTGTGGACGGGGAAATTGCCCGGTTGGCACCAAGGTTAAGATCTCTTATGGGTAAAGCAACACACCTCTGCAGAGTGTAAAGAACCGTGACCTGTCACTCCCTGTTCCGGGATATGGAACTGCGAACGCTGCCGGAAAGGAGCTCCATGAAGTTCTAGTAAACCGGTGAAGGCTGACGGACATAGTTCTTCTGAATAAAAGCAACCTTTTGAAGAAATGGTTATGAAAACTTGCATTGGTATTAGACTTTCTGGTCTAATGCCGTAGCTAGTGCATTAAACACCTCTTTCCTACAATGAACTTGTTGAGTACGCTCGTACTCATCCCACTCTTAAATCCCCTGCTTAGATATGGAAGCATCGAAGGAGGATCTACAGCGCAACTCGAAGACCGAGGAGTCAACAACTACTTCAAGATACAGGACCCTGTCAGAGGAGTCAGATACCACATCCATCAAGGAGAAAACCTAGTTTAGCCATAGAAGGGAACTAGCTTCCTAAACCTAGCTCCTAATTAGCTAGAATCTATTCTTAGCCTCTGTAGTTAGTGAAATACTCTACAAATAGAGTTCGTGATAAGACTAGACTACGAGTCGTTCTTCTGGAGTTTATTTGCAGTTTTACCTCATTGTAAAGTAGGAGGCTGTGATGATCTTATGTAACAGAGTCATTGTTGTAATTCTATAGACATGCCTTGGACCCGCATATGTTTCTGTTGTACCACTCTGAGCGATATAATACTAGTGGAACGGTGTTTCATTGGTGTTATATCAGACTAGCATACTACACCATGCAGTGGTATGCTGGGTCACCACAGTTGGTATCAGAGCAAATGCTTTGACCCTAGGATTAAAACCCTTTAAAGGAGACCTATAGGATTGGTAGTATCTATAGGAAGTTGTCTTAGTCAAACCAAATACTACATATGACTTGAGATGGATATTCACTTGAGAATAATCCTGACACACGTAAGTCAATATTTCTTCCCTAAGTTAGTTAGTTAAACATAGATCACACCATTAAGTCCCTTAAACAATAGATGAGTAAACCCTAGTTGGTATACAATACATGGTAGTCCAAAGAGAGGATACAACCATAAGGAAGATATCCTATTGGAAGATGTGTACCAACATATGTTATGATTAAGTAAGAGTTATCCAGACCTGTAATAGGAGTAATATCAAGTGATGAAGATAATTAAGATATCCTAATAGAAGATGTAGACCAAGTTAAGTAATGAGTAAGTAAAATTATCTAGATAGGTGAAACAATTGATAGTAAGTGATAACTATGAGCTATATGAGGTAGTATAGACCATGATGAGTCAATCATGGGAAATAAGGAAGAGTGATAGGAATAATATATGTCCACCTACAAGGTAGAGTTGCTTATCATATATAATTCACCAGAGAATCATTATGTGATGTACTAGAGCCTCATAATTAATTAAGAGGAGTACAATAAGAAGCCAGATGTTAAACAATAGTGCAAGATTTGTGTTCCAAAACCATGGGAACTGTGTCAAGTACATCAGAACCCTAGTTTTATGGTAAGAACTTATGGAAGTATATGAGCTATATTTCCATAGTTATGTGTTTAGTGTAGCAATGTTAGAACCTAGACATATCATGTGAGATAGTCCTCAATAAAATGAAGGTTAAGTAGTACTTCCAAAGAAAATTAGGTTAACCTTAACTATCCTAGACCAATTTGTTTCAAGTTTATCTCATTGCAATTGTGCAATTAAGGTAAAGGTTGAGACAAATAGTAGAATCCAATATATATGTGCTAAGTATCACAATATAAACCTATCTTATGTGGTGTTATATACTACACATCTCAGTCTGATGTTTAGAGATGTCTTACTCAACTAGTATACTCAGGCTTATGATGGTGTGTACTATATGCACAAAGCTGAATCTTCTTGGATTTTATTGAAATTTCATTGTTTGACTAGATCCATACATGAAGTCTGACCTTGATATGCAAGTGCATGTTGCAATATCAAGCCTTTACTTGATGCTATAGATCTAGAGGGTAATGGTATTCGTGTGAGGAAGCGACGAATTCTGGAACATTCGGAAGACAAGATGAAGGTTCACCAGATAAAGGAAACAAAGTTGTGGGAAGAAACCACAATGTTCAGAACGGAGTACCAATCAAAACTCATGCTTTACCTCAACAGAGGAGTACTTTTGTACGAGAGAAGCATGAAGGTGAGAAATCTGGTGATTATGGTGAAGCTCAAGCATAACCATAGTCATCATAGAAGAGGAAATGCATGGGAAATCACTTAAGATAATATATTCATAGTGTCAGCTAGTGGTTATCTTGCAAAATAAAACCTGAAGAAAGGAAGATGACCTATGAAACCATAGCAGATATAATAAGACCATAGTTGATATCAGAAGACCACAATGGGTATAGGGTCCATACTGCGAGATAAAGTAGAAGATTTCCCGACCAACTGGTCAAAACCTATAATAGAATCCATGCTTAGATAACAAATAACTACAATTGGTATCAAGTAATCCACCATTAGATTATTTGCACCAAGAAGTTGTGAACAAATAAAATTTTGTTAGCCAAATAATAATGACCTATAATCATTTAGTCGAAGGATTCACATTGGATGTCCACAATTGAGTGGATACACCACATATATTCTTCGCGAGAACTTATAAGAATATGAACCATGAACTACACCTAAACCAATATTCTAACCATCAATCCAATGGTTGGAAGAAAAGGAGTTGAAGACCATAAGAAAACTCTAAGGGGTAGAGAAAAGATTGAGTTAGATATACAATAACTCAATACTTTAAGCTTGATAGAAGCAAAAGGTCTGAACTGAGAGGAAGTTCGATCTTATTTTCATAAGATTATTAAACACTACTTTCCGAAGGATGTCAGACCAGAAGCTGAGATTCATACCTCGAGGAAGAAAGAAGTGGACTAGAACTTGAGAAAGTGAGTAATATTTACTCAGAAGTACGAAAGCTCAAGTAAGTCAAGCATAAAGAAGTTGGGCGAAGAAAATACCATAGACCAAATACAGTTCAAAAAGGCCAAAGACCGAAGAAGATTGAACATACCAATACCAGAGACTAATAGAATGATTCCTTTCATGGAACCTAAAGAACACAAAATAGTTATAGGTATCAACTATAAACCATGATTGGATGGACTAAATGAGTCTAATCCATTCTTAGAGGAATAAACCACCATGATCAATTCCATAGTAAGTACCTTACCAAGTACCATTATTGCAGTTTTGGTAGTAAGGGAAAACAAAGACCTATTTTATCAAATAGGAGAATGTTATCCAATTAGTCTTCAATTAAGACTGTCGGGACAAGAAGAAGTCTCAATCATTGAAATCTTCAATGAGAAAGGAAACAAGCTTATAGAGTTGGAAGAAATCAAAGAATAAAAGTAAGAACCATGGTTCAGAGACAAACCCTAAAGGATTCCAGGAAGAATCTGGACAAGGGATATATTCAATTATATCTAGTAAGATTACCACGGAGTTCGAGAAAAGTCGTAGTCTGCATAAGTCAGATCCACACTTCGGAAACGTGAGAGAGATCAAACTTCGAGGACGAAGTTTAGTTCAAGGGGTAGAGACTGTAATATCCCAGGTAATGGGGTTACAAAAATAGAGGAAACAGATGTGTGCATTGCATTCATGCATAGAAAATCTGGGGAATTTTCGCGCTTTAAAATAAAACAGTCACAGTAACTGAAGTTTCACTTGACCTTGGTGGAATTGAAGTAGCTCATCAAGTCAAGCGCTATAAACCTCAATGTGACTTTGTTAAAACCTTGTTTTGGGTATAGATAATTTGATCTAAGGGGTTAGATCACATGGAACTAATAATCAACATAACAACACTTTACTCAATGAGTAATTGCTTGATCTTATAAAAGATCATAATATGGAATTCCCTGCCATAACATATGAACCTACAATTAATTGGAAATCAAGAAACAATAATTGGGAAACCATTCTTCAATTATCTTTTCCATATCTTAAACTAATCCATGCCCTTAACATAAACCCTATGATATCCATTCTACTTTAATCTTGGAAACAAGACAAAGAGATCCAACTAAGAAATATATATCCTTCTCTATTCCATATTAAGATACATCAAACCTAGAGAGGTGAGAGTTCTATTATAATTATTAGAGAAGCAACAAACCTTGAGCTAAACCTTGGATATACATCCAAGTATTTAAATCATTATCTTTAAGAGGAACCCTAGGAACTTATTCAAGATATTTCCTAGAGAGAGAAACCATTTATGTTAAACATAGATATTGATGATCACACCAATCTCTATGGAACGTAAACTCAGGTTAGTATTAAAGTCCTTCCCAAATAAGAGAGACCACTCATACCAATCTTAGCTTTACCTATTTAAGAATAAAGGACAACCTTTGAACTAAAGTATTAAGAGATTAACCATTTCATCTAGAAGTGGTGAGATAACCAAATACCAAATTGAATGAGACTATATCCATGAATTAGTGAAATAAGGATAGGACTAATCCAACTAAGTTAGACAATTGAATCCTTAGCCTAGATACCTAAGGAAATGTTAGGAGTACACCATAAACCCTAGAATAAACCATTCTTATATGAGAGAATTCAAGCTATGGTGTGACACTCAAGTTAGTTTAGCTAACACTTGAAATTGTGAGACAGATCCAATCATAGAACCTGATGATTATATCATCATTCCCTGGAAAGAACCCTAAGAATTATCTCAGGAAATCTCCTGGGATATAAATTATTGAGACAACCATAATTATGTCTATTCAAGAAACTATAAAAGAAAGTCTATATTTAGTTGATCAAGACAACACTTAATCTTGGGAGTGACAAACCAAATTCATCAGAGATACTTTAGGAAGTCCAACCTTGATCATTATAAATTGAGTAATGATCATAAACCTAAGAACTTGAGATAGAAGACATTAAGAACAAGTGGATCATGCCTAATCCATGACCATGCTTTGGAGAAATAGGAGAATAATCCAAATACTAACACTTATATGATTAGTAGATGTTATTCCCCACAGGAAATCATAGGGAGGTAACTAGTAAGCAAACCTAGACTTATATCCTAACCTTTACTTGTGAACCACTTGGTGCTCACAATTAGAATCCTACCATATCTATATTTCCTAAATTAAGGAACCCAAGAGAACCTTAGAGTTAAACACTATACTTTATGTAGTGAGACACCATACATCCATGTGACCAAAGTTAACTATAAAAAGAACTTAAATCAATGTAGTTACTCTAATGATAAGTTGGGAGTAATAAAAGAAATTAATTGGTAGAAGATAAAACCAATTCTCAAATCCTTAGTAATTAGAGAAGCACATGAAATATTAAGCAAGTAACCATCTTATCATGGTTAGGGGAGATATTAACCCTAGCACATGCAACATGTTGTCATCTCATCTTTACAACCTAGAATTATATCTCAACCTTAGTTTATCCATCACTATGATGATCATAATATAAAGCTAGGCCCTAATTGAGAATTCAAACCAATTGCCATTAGGAGAATGTGATGTGCACCCTAGAATTGCTCATTAGCTAAATCCTATGCTTCAGTAATTAAACCCAAGAAATATCTAGTGCTTAAACTCCCAATTAAATCCATGTGTGGTGATCAACCACTCGTACCTGTAAACAAAGCCTAACCTTGAATAGAGTAATATCTACTCTAGTATCTTTTGGGTGTCATTAAAAATACAATAATAGTGCTAACCTTGAAATAGGGCTATAATTAAACCTAACTATCAATAGGTACTAAAAAGGGCCTATTTGAAAATAGTTTGGACCACCCTAAATCGATATTGAAAATTATACCTATATAGATGCTCATTTCCAAACCCTAATACCATTTATTAAACAAAGGTGTCATACACATATAAAATATTTTTAAGATCTTATAGGAAGTTATGTTATTATCTTTATATACTCCCAAAAGGATCCATACATTTAAAATCCTGCAAAACAGATTCGAATTAAAAAACAGAATTCAAATATAGCAAATACAAAACAGAAAAACAGAAAACAGTAAAGAAAATAAGAAAAAGAGAGACCTACCTATTGGGCTACCACAGCCCAGCAGCAGCCTGCAGAGGAGCCCAGCACCACGGCCCAACCGCCCCAGCCCAGCACAGCCCAAAGTGGCCCAGGTACCTCTTCGTTGGATAAGAGCGAGGACGAGGTCTCCACCTTCGTCTTCGTCTCTGCACGCGCGGGAGAGCGCCAAGTGGCGACGGCGAGCTCCACGTCCCGGTCGTCATCTTGGACCGCGCGACCATCAACGACCACCCTGGACCCTATAAGTACTCGTCCGAAGCCTTCCGCGGCCCTGTTCTTCCTTTTTCCCCAAAATTGAAACCCTAGCCGCCCGGCCGATTCCCGTCGCCGACGATTGGAGCCATCCCGAGCACCGCCGGGAAGCCCTGGAGCTCCGCCTCGTCTCCAGCAACCACCTCGTCGACGCGCGCATGCCGGGAAGTCACGAGGACATCGAATTGCGACATCAAGTCCGCGCCGGTGACCACCAGTCGTCGACGTTCACCATCGACTGAGGCCTCCCCAAGCCTCGCCAACACGCTCTACGCATTCCTGGTGAGCTACCGATCATCTAGAGCATCGTAGCCCTCTCCTTCGTGCTCTGCATCGCCGTCGCGCCATGTATCTGGGAGCACCGCCGCTCGGCCCGACTGGCGAGCGAGCTCCGGTGACTCAAAACCGGCGGCGCCACCACCATAATGCTCCCCTAATCACCGTGAATCTATCTAGTCTAGCCTCCCATCCGCGCACGCCCTGCATCATCGGCGATTGCCGATTAACGCCGGCCACTGTGAGCCCTGGACGTGATTTCTATTTTGACTTGGTCCACGCCTGCATGGCAGCCAACGTGGATCCTTGGCCCACTCGTCAGTGTCCCTGGGTGTAGACAGCCCGGGTAGAGTTAGCATTTTCGTTTGTTACATTTCAAAATTCAATAATACCTGCAACTTCAAATAAATGTGGAAAATTCATAAAAGCTCAGAAAAATACAAATGAGATATCAAAATTCTTATAAAAGAATAATCTATTTAATAAAAATATAAAATGAAATTTATATTTTTAATTAAAATTCAATTATTTAATACTTGTTAATTAAGCCTTATTTATTAATTCTAAATTGAATTAAAATTCAATAATTAAGAAAACTTTATAAAATAAATAAAAACCAGTAAGAAAATAAAGAAAACATTAAGGCTAATTTTCTTTATTTATTATTTGTTAAATCTTTATTAGAGAGATTTAAACCCTAATTAATAATTACCTTAATTATTAAATTCAATAAAAATAATAAAATGTCAAATCCAGTATTATTTTTATTCCAAACTCATTAATAACTTCAACTTGATAATGAAGTTATTAATCCAAGAATTATAAGGTAATCAGAAAACCCTAGTTCCATGTGGTAGAAAAACAGGAATTCATCATTTCATGTGTAATCCTAAACCCTAGGTTCATTTGGAACCCTAGCTTTATTATTACATGAGAACCTTAATTTGCCTCCACCCTAAACCCTAGGTTGGAACTTATGATCATAATACTTACTTTGTATTCAGGGATACATAGTAGCAACTAAATACTTGCCTTACCACATAAAATGTAGAAGACCTAACACTAATACATGGATATCCCATGTGTTCATCAGACCTAAATAATCAAGTAGGGTTAATCAAGTGAAAACCCTAGATCCTATTACCAAAGCAATCATCATTACTTATCCCTATTTAGCATCACACCATTGTGATGAACCCTAATAGCAACCATACCTACTATTTTGTATTACAGAACCCTGTTCCACTAAACCCTACTAGTGTTGGATACTTATCCACCATCCTACTTAGGAGCCAATTATTCCTTACTTAATAGAACCAATAGTACAACCCAAACCACCTCAACCCTAATTTCTATACTTCTTATTACTTAAGAAGTATGTTCTTCAAAAGTTATTCTTTTGAAGAAAATAAGGAATCATCAACCCTGCTTATAAGGACCGATAAACCCTATCCAATTATCACCAACAAGATGAACCAATATTGATAGCAACCTTGTATGAATAATTGCTTAGGATACCTAGGCTTAACTCAACCTTACAAGCCATAGGTATTGATGAATCCAACCAGGTTGTGATCCATCTAATACTTACTCCAGAAACTAGATAAAACCATAGTCAACCATAAAACCCCACCAATCTAATTATCATACTTGTTCTTTAATCAAGAACATGTTCTTCAAAAGTTACTCTTTTGAAGTATATGATAATTAATCATTAACCATACCATATAATGCTAAAACCAACAACTGTTCTTTACATGTTAACATTATACCAAATGTTATAGTTGTGTACTATTGATATTATTGTTATGACATGTTGCAGCACCTGTTTATGATACCATGTAACCACACCTGAATAAGAACCTTGTATGAGAATCATTCTAAAAGTGCAACACACCCTGAACTAATCATTACCACTCACTAATCCTAAATCATCGGGGTTAGGTCACGCTTAGAACGATTGCATCTCATACTTATGCATTATTGCATCCTTGCCAATCTTTTAAACATCGTCCTTACCGGACGAAGATGCTATTTCAGAATTTGGAGTTATTGCGCATCGAAGACCTTGTCTGCATAATCTTGCAGTCAAGAAAGGCAAGTTCATCACTTGCTCATGTCATTTGAGTATTTCTATCAAATTACTTGCAAAGTATTATGGTTATCACTATTGCATAAAAATCAAAACCACTACTTTCATAACTATGAATATGACTATGTGGTGGGCAATGGAACCATGGATTGTGTTGATATGGTGGAGGTTCCATTGCACGGGTTTATATCCATCTAGGATTAAACAACAAATGTCGCCAGTGATTCTTGTGCCGTAATACCCATGTTAACCATAAGATTCGGAGTGGGACGGAGTAGTCAAAAGTGTTTCCACCTCTCGTTCATCAACGGATGCTCATTACCGGGTGCTCATGATCTTGCGAGACTTGATGCAGGGGTGGGAACCCGTAGAAGTCCCAACGGTAATGAGGTCTATGATGGGTTGCATCTGCCGGCGTAGGAATGTATGGTAGAGCCCTGCATTGACGTCGTGGTCGGAGTCCACCCTGAAATCTATGGGAATAATGGGGCCGGCGTGGACCCAGGGTCGGAGTATGCAACAAAGGGTGGGTGTTCGAGGTAGCGGAGGAACATGATTGGCTAGACCTTATACCGGGCCTCACACCATAGGAAGTGTGGACGGGGAAATTGCCCGGTTGGCACCAAGGTTAAGATCTCTTATGGGTAAAGCAACACACCTCTGCAGAGTGTAAAGAACCGTGACCTGTCACTCCCTGTTCCGGGATATGGAACTGCGAACGCTGCCGGAAAGGAGCTCCATGAAGTTCTAGTAAACCGGTGAAGGCTGGCGGACATAGTTCTTCTGAATAAAAGCAACCTTTTGAAGAAATGGTTATGAAAACTTGCATTGGTATTAGACTTTCTAGTCTAATGCCGTAGCTAGTGCATTAAACACCTCTTTCCTACAATGAACTTGTTGAGTATGCTCGTACTCATCCCACTCTTAAATCCCCTGCTTAGATATGAAAGCATCGAAGGAGGATCTACAGCGCAACTCGAAGACCGAGGAGTCAACAACTACTTCAAGATACAGGACCCTGTCAGAGGAGTCAGATACCACATCCATCAAGGAGAAAACCTAGTTTAGCCATAGAAGGGAACTAGCTTCCTAAACCTAGCTCCTAATTAGCTAGAATCTATTCTTAGCCTCTGTAGTTAGTGAAATACTCTACAAATAGAGTTCGTGATAAGACTAGACTACGAGTCGTTCTTCTGGAGTTTATTTGCAGTTTTACCTCATTGTAAAGTAGGAGGCTGTGATGATCTTATGTAACAGAGTCATTGTTGTAATTCTATAGACATGCCTTGGACTCGCATATGTTTCTGTTGTACCACTCTGAGCGATATATTACTAGTGGAACGATGTTTCATTGGTGTTATATCAGACTTGCATACTACACCATGCAGTGGTATGCTGGGTCACCACAGGTACCGCCATAAATCTAGCATATGCTGGTCGTCCCAACAGAGCATGATACTGCGACGGAAAATCCACGACTTCAAACTCCAACTTCTCAATTCTATAATTCTCTCGGGTTCCAAACTGAACGTCGAGATTAATCTTCCCCAGTGGATAGCTTGGTTTCTCTGGTGTGATACCATGGAACCTTGTGTCTGTTGGCTTCAGGTTTGCTAAGGATATGTTCATCTTCCTCAATGTATCTGCATACATAAGGTTTAAGCTGCTGCCACCATCTATGAACACTCGAGAAACATCAAATCCCGCAATAACTGCTGGTAGGATAAGTGCTGACTGCCCTGGTCGAGGAACTTGCTACGGGTGATCTGCTATGGTAAAGCCAATGTCTTGCCCTGACCAATTAAGGTACTCGACTGTTGGTGGAGGCATTTTTTCTGCCATGAACACCTGTCGCGAGATTACTTTCTGAGCTCTGTTGGATGGCCTTCCCTTCTGAATCATCGACACTGCCCCGTTGGAGTTGGGATCAACGTAAGGTGGTGGTGGAGGTGCTGCCGCTATTCTGAGCTGATGTCGATTGTCTTCCGTAATCGCGGGAGGAGGTGGCAAGTGAATCTCACTCCTAGGTTCTCGAGGATTTCTCTGTGCTGCTCGAGCGTTAGCATGCTCTGCCCACCTTAACATTGCCTGGAAATTGCGACAATCTTTCTGCAAATGTCCTGACTGTCTTTTCCCGTTACTATCGAGGAAAAAATGCATCTGACACGGCCCATTCATCATCTCTTCAGGAGACACGAAAGGCCTCGGGAACCTAGGCCCGCTATTTTGCCTGTTGTATCGAGAGTCATCTCTATTGTCGCCTCGCTGCTCATTGCTTTTCTGATAATCATCTCTGTTGTTTCCTCCGGTGTTTGCTCGAAAGCCTGCCGAAATTTGTCCTGGAGCATCATAGCTCGGGTATTGCCGAGGAAATCGTCGCCTCGGTTGATAATTTCGATCGCGGTCCTCCTCTGGCGACCTGTGCCGTTTGTTGTGAACACCATCTTCTCCATCTGCCCATCTGTTTGCTATTTCCATTAACGCGGATACTGTCTTTGGGTTGGTTCTCCCCAAGTCCTCGACAAAATCTCCACGCCTGATTCCTGCGACAAACGCATCTATCGCTCTCTCGTCAGATATATTTTCTGCCGAGTTTTTGATGATGTTCCACCTTTGGATATACTTTCTCATTGGCTCGTCTGGCTTCTGTCGGCACGCTCTCAACTCCTCTAATGACGCAGGTTTTTTGCACGTGGACCGGAAATTCTTGACGAAAACGTCCTCGAAGCTTTCCCAGCTGTCGATGGATCCTGGGGGAAGTTTCTTTATCCAAGATCATGCGGCTCCACTCAGATGCACCTGGATGCTTTGCATAGCTGTTGCTCTGGTTCCTCCTGTAGGCTTCACTGTCTCGAGATAATCCACTAGCCAATCCTCTGGATCTTGAAGGCCGTCGAATTTTTTGAAATTATCAGGTAACTTGAATCCCGAAGGTACTCGAGTTTTCCGCACTCTCCTCGTGAAGCACGGCAAGCCACACATATCCTCATCGTTTAACTCTGGGGACTGCCGATATTCCCTTCTGCTTTGTCGCGCTCTGTCGACTCTTGCTTGTGCTGCCGTGTCCCTTGCTCTACTTGGTCCTTCAGGAGCTGCTGCTGCTGCTGCCGCAGGTCGTGGACTATTTTGCCTTGCTGTTCCTTCGGGAGGTGTTGATACAAACGCCGTCCCCATGGCTCCAACTCCTGCTATCGTCATGTTGTATAGTGTTTCCCTTGGATCTCCTGGAGGTGGTTTAGATGCGAGGATAAAAGCTTGTGTCGCCATATACCCAGCCTCTGGTGTCTTAGGGATGATGTTTCCTCTTGTGTCTATCGACATAAAAGACATGTCGAGGTTTTGGACCAGGTGCTCTCTTTCCCCTTCGGGTATGTGTTGTAACCTTGATCTTGCTCTGTTCCGAGCCTCCCTGTGGCTATCACCCGAAGTTCTAGATTGTCGACTCAGCTCTGCCCTCCTCCTGCTGGATGCAGAAGCTGCCTCCTTTCTCCTGTTTAACTCAGCTGTCTGTTTTTCCAATTCCCTTGCAGCTCGTGCGAGCCTATATTGATATGCTTGTAATTCCTCTCGCGTGGCTGTGGTGGCCATTGGTTCTGAGCCATCCATAGCTCTCGCGGCTCTATCCCATGCTGCTTGCGGGAGTCGAACTCTGTGTCGCGGTTGTGGCCCGACGTATTTATTGCCCAGGCCTCGCCGCAGATCGGAGGGATCGACGTATGGATTTCCCAGATCGTCGAAAGCCTCAGATGTTTCCTCTTGGTCATGGCTTGGCTCTCCAATGACATAAATCTGATGATATTTTGTATTCAGATCTATGTTGGGTTTGGTGACACCATCGTTGAGATTGGTGAAGACCTTGCCCACTGTAGTAGATTTGTCGATGAAGTCGTAACTATCGACACTGCTTGAGCCATCGCTTATATATGAGTCCGCAGATGACTCAAACGACATGTCGCTGAGGATCTTGGCGAGTTTCTCTCTTGCTCTGGTGCTAATGTAGCGTGACGACGAAGTTTCTTCTTCTCCTGATTCGGTTGACGATGTATAGCTTGAAAAATCAGAATCGACCGCCGACGATCCCGACGAAATCGGAATTTCGACACGATACGATCCTTCTTTCTCGACGCGAAAGTGAAACCTTCCGAACGTCATCTCCATAGGCTCCTCCAGATACGCATATGCATCCAAACGGGAGGGTGGGTGAGGAAAAAAATCGACAGGACCAGCAGCGATCTGTTTACCTCGATCCATTGCGTTGCTTGCGGTTGACGATGTCGAAGATCTTGAACGTGCCATCGAGATCAGATCCTTACGCCTCTAGTTCCCACAGACGGCGCCAATTGACAAGGTATTAACTTGTCAATGCCTACAGATTGTAGACTAGGGTTTAGTTGGAAGTAGAGGGCAAGTAGATCTCGAAGGTTTCAGCCGAAAAGTACTCGACGATTATGAAACTAGGGTTTGTAAACAATGATTCGATGATTTCTGCGTCCCTCGACTCCCCCTTATATAGGAGGCGGAGCCGAGGGATTCGTGCCGTACAAGTTACAGAGTCCGGGAAGGTTTCTAACTCATCCCGCAAGATTACAAATAAGACTTTCTATTACAACTCTAGCTTTCCTTAATAATATCTTGGGCTTCCGAATCTTCTTATTCTTCGGGTAGTAGGCCTTCAGTAAACCCCGGGTACTATATTCGGCAGGCCCATTTGGGATGCCTATGTCAATAATAAAACTAAAGTACATGTGTAAACAAAAGAGAAGAGGGATGATCTACCTTGCTGGTAGAGATAACGTCCTTCATGGGAGCCGCTCTTGAAAGTCTGGTTGGCGAGGTAGTTGGAGTACCCATTACCATTCGTTGACAACAACAAACACCTCTCAAAATTTTACTTTTATGCTCTCTATATGATTTCAAAACTTAAAAAGCTCTAGCACATGATTTAATCCCTGCTTCCCTCTGCGAAGGGCCATTCTTTTACTTTTATGTTGAGTCAGTTCACCTATTTCTCTCCATCTCAAGAAGCAAACACTTGTGTTAACTGTGCATTGATTCCTACATACTTGCATATTGCACTTATTATATTACTTTGCATTGACAATGTCAATGAGATATACATGTTATAAGTTGAAAGCAACCGCTGAAACTTAATCTTCCTTTGTGTTGCTTCAATGCCTCTACTATGAATTTATTGCTTTATGAGTTAACTCTTATGCAAGACTTATTGATGCTTGTCTTGAAAGTACTATTCATGAAAAGTCTTTGCTATATGATTCAGTTGTTTAATCATTGTATTTACCATTGCTTTGAATCGCTGCATGCATCTCATATGCTTTACAATAGTATGATCAAGATTATGTTGGTAGCATGTCACTTCAGAAATTATCTTTGTTATCGTTTACCTACTCGAGGACGAGTAGGAACTAAGCTTGGGGATGCTGATACGTCTCCGACGTATCGATAATTTCTTATGTTCCATGCTTGTTTTATGACAATACCTACATGTTTTGTTCACACTTTATATCGTTTTTATGCGTTTTCTGGAACTAACCTATTGACGAGATGCCGAAGTGCCAGTGCCTGTTTTCTGCTGTTTTTGGTTTCAGAAATCCTAGTAAGGAAATATTCTCGGAATTGGACGAAATCAACGCCCAAGATCTTAAAATCCCACGAAGCTTCCAGAACACCCGAGAGCCACCAAAGGGGAGCCCTGGGGGCCCCACACACCAGGCTGGCGCGACCAGGGGGTGGGCCGCGCCCCCCTATGGTGTCACCGCCTCGTCGACCTTCCGGCTCCGCCTCTTCGCCTATTTAAAGGTCCCTGACCTAAATCTTCGAGACATAAAAGCCAGGGTACGAGAAAACTTCCAGAGTCGCCGCCATCGCGAAGCCAAGATCTGGGGGACAGGAGTCTCTGTTCCGGCACGCCGCCGGGACGGGGAAGTGCCCCCGGAAGGCATCTCCATCGACACCACCGCCATCTCCATCACCGCTGCTGTCTCCCATGAGGAGGGAGTAGTTCTCCATCGAGGCTAGGGGGCTGTACCGGTAGCTATGTGGTTAATTTCTCTCCTATGTACTTCAATACAATAATCTCATGAGCTGCCTTACATGATTGAGATTCATATGAGTTTTGTATCACTATTCATCTATGTTACTCTAGTGATGTTATTAAAGTACTCTATTCCTCCTCCACGGTGTAATGGTGATAGTGTGTGCATCGTGTAGTACTTGGCGTAGGTTATGATTGTAATCTCTTGTAGATTATGAAGTTAATTATTGCTATGATAGTATTGATGTGATCTATGCCTCCTTCATAGTGTGATGGTGACAGTGTGCATGCTATGTTAGTACTTGGTGTAATTGCAATGATCTATCATGCACTCTAAGGTTAATTAAATATGAATATCGAATGTTGTGGAGCTTTTTAACTCCGGCATTGAGGGTTCGTGTAATCCTACACAATTAGTGTTGTTCATCATCCAACAAGAGAGTATAGAGTATAGCATTTATCTATTTATTCTGTTATGTGATCAATGTTGAGAGTGTCCACTAGTGAAAGTATTATCCCTAGGCCTTGTTCCCAAATACTGCAATCATCGCTTATTTACTGTTTTACTGCATCTGTACTGCCTGCAATATTACCACCATCAACCACACGCCAGTTGTAGCATCAAGCTATTTTCTGGTGCCATTACTACTGCTCATATACATTCATACCACCTGTATTTCACTATCTCTTCGCCGAACTAGTGCACTTATACATCTGACAAGTGTATTAGGTGTGTTGGGGACACAAGAGACTTCTTGCTTTGTGGTTACAGGGTTGCATGAGAGGGATATCTTTGACCTCTTCCTCCCTGAGTTCGATAAACCTTGGGTGATCCACTTAAGGGAAAACTTGCTGCTGTTCTACAAACCTCTGCTCTTGGAGGACCAACACTGTCTACAGGAAAAGAAGCGTGAGTAGACATCATCCTCGTGTTGTCCTTTCGCCCAGGCGCATTATTAAGTGCAAAAATGATTTCTATCACGTCAAAATGCCTGAAAATGACAGTTTTCATTGATATTTCATTGTTGACTTATTATTTTAAGATCATGTGTAGACAAGCATAAAAGGGTGCGGCAGCACGGTGAAATACAAAAATCCTACCAATACTTGATGATAAATCGATAAAATAATAATACAAAAACATGCTAAAAATGCACTCATCAGACATCGCAAAGCCACATTGAGGAGGTGGAGGTTAGGGATACCCAAGCCTCCACAATGTTTTCGGAGACGCGACCTTGTCCGAGGACACCAAGCAGTGACCTCCACTGATGTCGGTCCTGGCTTTTCACATGAAACCACGTCAAATCTTCCATAGAACTTGCAGGGTCTTGGGGGGAACATCCAGCGACATCATTTCGTGAATGGGAATGGCGCTGAGAGTGCTCTGCACAAGGATCATCCTACCACCACGGTTCAGCAGTCACATGCACCACGGAGACAACTGCTTGGCTGCACTCTCCACCACCGGTTGGAGTTTGGTTGCTAGTGCTAGGTGAGGTCACTATAGCACCGTTCTTGTCACTGGCAATTTTAATTAAGCTAAACTCCCTTGTTCCATTGAAGATTTCCTCAATTTCAGCTACTCGTAAATCATAAGGTAACGTGTCCCACCAAAAGTGTCTCAACTTTGTCAAATTTTGGATGTATCTACCTACTAGATAATTTCTAGGTATATTCAAATTTTGACAAAGTTAAGACACTTTTGATAGGACAGATGGAGTATATTGCTCGATCGAGACTGCCTCACCACAGTCAAATTTGCAGATAATAGGTTCCAAACATACTTTTGGTGAAAGAACCTATAGTTCATGTAACCCTCTTTTAGCTAAGAAACACTGAGACCATCTGGTGCACACTCAACCTCGTCTCATTGTAGCCATGGGGCGGCTGAGCAGGGCGCCGCTCACTCTAGCGTTGGCCTCGTGCCTCTAGTTGGGGCTGAACGTCGGCGTCCTTGACCAGCCACTAGGCTTCACAGTGGCAAGGCTGCAGCCCCGGTGACTCCAGATCCCAATATGGTTTTCGTTGGCTCCTGCCAACCTGCTTTCGGCTCATGGCCGAAGCGGCAGATGATGACGCGCCAGTGTTGTTTCCTTGATGAGGCCATCATCGAGGTGACTCTTCGTACCTTCTATCTCTACCTGGCGAGGGGGTAGATTTGTGGATCAGATGATAACGGCACTTAATCATCGTTCCTCCCTTGGGAGCATCGTTCTTGGAGTTGTACATCGGCCAAGTGGATGGCTTTGTTGGTGGAGAGTACCGTGGATGGCTTTGTTGGTGGAGAGTGCCGTGAGAACTACCGCGTCGATGACGGTGGGTCTCGGTTGCATGGCATAGCGGGGTCTCTATGATAGATGTGTCATGATGGACTTGTGCATGGTGGAGGCATTGTCCAGCGTCGTGGTGGCATTGACGACGGGATTGTCAGACTATATATGCAGATCTTTGCCATAAGATTGTTCAGCGTTGACGTGGGCATTACCCTTCGGGTAACCGACATTGCCCTATCCCGTATTGTCTAGTTGGAGGCCCATGAAGACACTTGGAGGCAAGATGGGCCACCTGAACGGCGCACCAGAAGAATCCTTGACGGGCAAGACAAGGAAGCAACCGAACAAGGAAAGATTAGATTCAAAACTGATGTAAACCTAGTCGTACTCGGTTAGATCTCTTGAGACCTAGCCTCCTATAGAAAGGCCAGGAGAGGGGCTACCGAGGGACACACAATCAATCTTAGCACCATTAGCCACCAGAAAGTCTAGAGCTAGGTCGCCGCAGCACTTAGCCTCTCGACGAGATCTCAGCCGAACTATTCGGCACCCCATTGTAACCCATTATCTTCATAATCAAGAACAGACAGGCAGGACGTAAGGGTTTTACCTCATCGAGGGCCCCGAACCTGGGTAAATCGCTCTCCCCGCTTGTCTGTGAACCGATGTCTCGTGTTAGCTTGCAGGATTCCACTAACCCTAAGCCCCAATCGGAGGGCATTGCCGAGGAGTACCCTCGACAATTGGCACCATCTGTGGGAACCCTGTCGGCACAAGATCGGACATCGGCGGAGCCCGTCATATCATCAGCAACTTCATCAACACCATCATCGCCTCGTCTGGGAAGCCCGATTCGTTTCGGCTCCTATGAATTCACCCCGCACAGCGACTCGTCTCGCTCGACCTTCTCCGATCTGCAAGGCAACATGGAGATGACCTTCGGGAGCGTCCACTACAACGTCAACTCGGAAGGAATCCTTCGGCTGCTGGAATCGCCCATCTCCAGATCTACGAGTCCAAGCGCGTCATCATTACTCGGCCTTTCGGCTGGCCCAACAGGCTCGACGAGTTCACCCACGCCCTCGACTCCCCGCTCGGTGTCTTACATGTCAGTTGGATCCGACGATCCCGCATCTTCAGAGTTAACCTCGTACTACTGCTTGAACTGCGACACCAGGCATGGGCTGGGATCAAGCGACACGCCGTTTATCTGCAACGCCCATTATTCATCGGGAGAAGATAGTGTCGACAGCATCATCCAAGGTGTCACCCGAGGAGTGGCGCACCACCAAGTTCATGTCACTAACAGGGGAGACGGAGATCGCACCCCCGTTCCAGCAGGCGAGCTAGTTTTGAGAACAGCGCCAGCAACAACAACAGCGACCACACCATCGCAGAGGAGGAGTGGGCAGCGGCCAAGGTAGCCGTGCTTAACAACACGCCACTCCCGGCAAGAACCACGGTTGGCACCCTCAACGCTTACCGCTCCATATTGGAGAAAAACCTGGAACGATTATCGAAAGAACAAGCCACCCTCGAGAGACGCCTATCTGCGGCAGACCGATCCAGCGAACGACGAAGGGGCTCGCAAGGAAGCGCCTCTCGAAGTACTCATGGGGCAGGCAAACATCGATCAAGAATGTCCAGGCTCTCGGAAGACGATGCTAGAGAAATAACATCGAATCTGACCAAGTCCTTTATGACCACGGACACCACGGGCATGCCACGGCCAAAAACCGTCGCGGGAGCGACCGCCAACCTCGCTGCATACCTCATCAATCAGCGCCCTGAGGGTTCCATGGCTCAAGCCCACCGAGGTGCCCTAGAAAGTCTCGCGATATTGGGAGACAATCTGGTCCCGAGAAAGGAAAAGACTACGTTGCAAGCTAGTGGCTCAAAGCATCATACGAGAGATGCTCGGGATGAGATCACCTAGAGCAGGATCGATAAAGCAAGGCGACGACGCGCCGCCAGGGAGGAATACGACAGTGACTCTTCGGATGAGAGTCAGGAGAATGACGGCGAGCTTAGGGGAGCCGATTGTTTAAGCTACAAAATCCGGGAGGCGATGCCACCTAGAAAGTTCAAACCCACCCCTACTGACGCTGCCAAATACGATGGGCAGCAAGAACCAAGGTCCTGGATAGACAACTACCTGCAGACTGTGATTCTGCAGAAGGGGAACCAGATAGCAGCAATGCAGTGCTTGCAGCTTTACCTAAAAGATTCAGCGCGAGCCTGGTTAAGGGGTCTGCCGAAGGGTTCCATCAAATCATGGTACGACCTAGTAGAGGCCTTCGTTGCCAACTTCCAAGCAACGTACAAAAGGCCCGTTGGGATCGAAGAATTACGGCATTGCCAGCAAAAGCAGAAGGAATCGATGCGCTCATACATTGGGAGATTCACCAAACTACTAAACGCTGCAGAGGACGTATCTGTCGATAGAGCAATCAACGCCTTCAGTGATGGCATCCGACGGGAAAGCTCTATAGAAGAACTCGGACGCAAAAAGCCAAAAACCATAACCAAGTTAATGGAGATCGCCAACAGTTGGGCTGATGGCGAGGACAACGTGCGAAAGCCGCGACAGCGCAGCGACGACGAAGACGAAGACGATGACCAGCCGAAGCACGACTCGGGTGGTCGAAGGGATCACCACAAGAGAAGGAAGAACCGTAGCTATGACGACAACAACCTGGTAGCCGCAGGGTATTCTGATCGGCAGGACGATCAGTATGACGACAGACAAGATGATCGACAGGATGGTAATCGGAACAACTCTGGGAACCGTGGCAACTATAAATCACGGCCACAGAGGACTCCCGAACTGCCCTACGCTGAGCAGATAAACGCTCTCTGTTACTTGCACTCGTATACCGATTCCAAGGACGGTAAAACGAAGTCAAGCCACCTGCTCAGGGACTGTCGGCAGTTCATTGACATGCACAAACTCATCTAGCAGGCAGGCCAACAACAGCTACCACCACCACCACCACCTCCACCGCAGCATCAGGTCCAGCAGGCTCAACCTCATCAACCCAATGAGGCATTCCCACCACCACGTGGGCAGATGAGTATGATCCACAGGACAGGTGTTTCAAGAAGAGAAATGAAGAAGCTCACTCGAGAAATCAACCTGGCAGAAAGCATCATGGCGAACATCCCTGAGTACGTCGAGTGGTCATCTCAGAACATCACGTTCAGCCGAGCAGATCACCCGATGACCATACCAATCGGGGTGGGCGTTCGGTCATGACCGAAAATTCGGTCTTTGTATTTCGGTCTATTTTGAATTCGGTCTTCTAGAAATAAAGACCGAAAATTACTTGTCAATTTTACTACCCGACAAATTCGGGTACCCGATAATTCGGGTTCGGTTTCGGTCATGACCGAACTTTGTGATAGTTGTTGTCAACACAAAACTTGGAGAGTATTTGGTGAAAGTTCTGGGGCAACAGTTCTGTAGTAACTTGATTTTTTTTCAATGCATGTATTCGTATCAGTTTGCAAGAACAAATATTAATAGTGGCATAATATAGCAGTATGATCAACATTCATATTATCCGGTTCATACTTCATAGGTCACATATTTACGAATTTTTAGCCAACAACAAAAGAATACAACCATACACGTCAATAGTCACAAGCTCATAGTCACAGACTAACAAATGACAACATAAAGTATATTTTGGACAACAAAACGTTAAGGTCCAACCTGTCCAATCAAGAATTGGGCCTCTCAAACATAAAAATTCGGTCAGTTCGGTCTATTCGGTTATCACGAACAAAGTGACCGAATTGACCGGACTAAATTCGGTCTAAAAAATTTGCTACCCATTTTTTGATCGGTCTTTTCGGTTTCGGTCTTTTCGGGTTCGGTCTCGGTCTTTTCGGGTTCGGTGTTTGGTCATCGGTTTTTATGCCCACCCCTACATACCAAAACCAGGACATGCTGCCCTGGTAGTCGAGGTGCAGGTCAGAGGATTCAAGATGAGAAAAGTCTTTATGGATGGTGGAAGTGGACTAAATCTGATATTCCTTGACACAATCAAGAGTATGGGGATCACCATGAGAATGCTAGAAGAATCAGACACCCGCTTTCATGGGATCTGATACGTCTCCGACGTATCGATAATTTCTTGTGTTCCATGCCACATTATTGATGATATCTACATGTTTTATGCACACTTTATGTCATATTCGTGCATTTTCTGGAACTAACCTATTAACAAGATGCCGAAGAGCCGATTCTTTGTTTTACGCTGTTTTTGGTTTCAGAAATCCTAGTAACGAAATATTCTCGGAATTGGACGAAATCAACGCCCAGGGTCCTATTTTGCCACGAAGCTTCCAGAAGACCGAAGAGGAGACGAAGTGGGGCCACGAGGCGGCCAAACCCTAGGGCGGCGCGGCCTGGCCCTTGGCCGCGCCGACTTGTAGTGTGGGCCCCTTGTGCCGCCTCTTGACCTGCCCTTCCGCCTACTTAAAGCCTCCGTCGCGAAACCCCCAGTACCGAGAGCCACGATACGGAAAACCTTCCAGAGACGCCGCCGCCGCCAATCCCATCTCGGGGGATTCAGGAGATCGCCTCCGGCACCCTGCCGGAGAGGGGATTCATCTCCCGGAGGACTCTTCACCGCCATGGTCGCCTCCGGAGTGATGAGTGAGTAGTTCACCCCTGGACTATGGGTCCATAGCAGTAGCTAGATGGTTGTCTTCTCCCCATTGTGCTTAATTGTCGGGTCTTGTGAGCTGCCTAACATGATCAAGATCATCTATCTGTAATTCTATATGTTGCGTTTGTTGGGATCCGATGAATAGAGAATACTATGTTATGTTGATTATCAATTCATGTCTATGTGTTGTTTATGATCTTGCATGCTCTCCGTTACTAGTAGATGCTCTGGCCAAGTAGATGCTTGTAACTCCAAGAGGGAGTATTTATGCTCGATAGTGGGTTCATGTCTCCGTGAATCTGGGGGAGTGACAGAAACCTCTAAGATTATGGATGTGCTATTGCCACTAGGGATAAAACATTGGTGCTATGTTCGAGGATGTAGTTACTGATTACATTACGCGCAATACTTAATGCAATTGTCTGTTGTTAGCAACTTAATACTGGAGGGGGTTCGGATGATAACCTGAAGGTGGACTTTTTAGGCATAGATGCATGCTGGATAGCGGTCTATGTACTTTGTCGTAATGCCCAATTAAATCTCACTATACTTATCATGACATGTATGTGCATTGTTATGCCCTCTCTATTTGTCAATTGCCCAACTGTAATTTGTTCACCCAACATGTTGTTTATCTTATGGGAGAGACACCTCTAGTGAACTGTGGACCCCGGTCCAATTCTCTATACTGAAATACAATCTCTTGCCAATCTTTGTTCTACTGTTTTCTGCAAACAATCATCATCCACATTATACATCTAATCCTTTGTTACAGCAAGCCGGTGAGATTGACAACCTCACTGTTTCGTTGGGGCAAAGTACTTTGGTTGTGTTGTGCAGGTTCCACGTTGGCGCCGGAATCTCTGGTGTTGCGCCGCACTACATCCCGCCGCCATCAACCTTCAACGTGCTTCTTGACTCCTACTGGTTCGATTAAACCTTGGTTTCTTACTGAGGGAAACTTGCCGCTGTGCGCATCACACCTTCCTCTTGGGGTTCCCAACGGACGTGTCAACTACACGCATCAGGATCCTCCCTACTTCACCGGCGTACTCTCTTGGCAAAGTTTACCTGAACGTCGTCTTTGGCGAACCCGACAACTTCAGGAAGGAAAAGATCGAGTTCGAAGTCGTGAACTGGGAGTCGCAGTATCACGCTATACTCGGGAGACCAGCTTATGCCAAGTTCATGGCTGTACCGCACTACGCATACCTCAAGCTGAAAATGCCTGGGAACAACGGGACAAACATTACAGTCTATGGAAGTTTCTCACGCTCGGACAATTGTGATCGGGACTTTCAGAGGATTGCTGCTAAGTTTGGCCTGAGGCAAGAAATTACTGACCTCCCATCGAAGACATCGTCACGCAGTAATAAGGAAGAAGAACGCGCCAGAGGAGCAAAGAAGAAGTCAGCCGACCTTGCCCTTGAAGCTTCGGCAGCCCAAGCTTCGGCAGCAAAAGCTTCGGCAGTTGATGGTGCAGAAGACATAGGGGGCAGCAAGACACTGACAATCACTGCCCAGGCCTCTGACGAAATCAACGACGCTTCGAAAAACACCAACAAGGTGAACAAGCCAGAAGATGAGAAGAACCCCTTCAATGCTTAAGCAATCTACTAGTGTTTAGTTTCCCTTTCCTTTTCTAGCAGGGCTTCCCCTTTTACGCCCTTTAGTCTCGCGTTTTTATTATTAATGAGAACTTAAGTTTTGATTCCTTGAAAAACATTGCAGTTGACCGGAGCACCTAAACCGCATCTTTGTAAACCTTGCCCACGCCCCGTGGTGAACGATGGTACAGCATAGTACGCGGCAAAGGATCGTGCTCCAAAAAAAAGCCTCTACGAGTGCTATAGGATGCAAAATAAACAAGGACATCAACTCTTCCCTCTGCTATAGATGCCTCTACGAGCGCCGTAAATAGCAAGAGTTCGGAAGTACACATGAACACAACCCACGTTCGATATTTTACTTATGGAAATATCAAAGAACAACGGGCTCATCGGCAGATTCATTGCACCCAAAATATTCGGGAGTGACTGCCGAAACATACATCGGTTGAAAGCAAAGTTGCACATACAAAGGGATTAGCAAAACCCGCAACACGAGCTGATCACTCAAAAGATTTGCTGACCAACGAATATACATACGACTAAACGAGCAATTAAGATTTGCTCCTTCAAAATTTGACAACGACATCAACACGGTAAAAATACATATACATGTATCTACCAAATAAAAAGCCTCGGCTAAACAATCCTAACACTTGGATTAAGTAGCCAAAATATTTATTTACAAAACAACCTTAATTCCTGAAATCACCCTTGCAGAGTGTCCTTTTCCTCAGGTACCTTTGAATCCTTCTCAAGCTTGTCGACAATCATATTGGCGGGCAGCAATACCTTCGGATACAGCGTCTCCAAATCACCAATTGCGTTGGCGATAGAGAGAAAACTCGCCAAAGGATAACGCGCAAGGACAAGGGCAAGTGTAAACCTGGCCCCTGCAAAGACCTGAGCTCGCACCAAGTCCCGAATCTTCTTGGTATTTCCAAACTCCGACATCAGAGTCAGTAGTGTAGGAGGAATCCTGTTCAAGGGAAACATCGTCCTCCAAACTACCCGCAGGGCTTTGTAGCACTTGTCGAAGAAATGGTGAACCTGTTGGACCCAATCCTGAAATTGCGCGACAGCTGAAGCCTTCGATTGCTCCTGCCAGAAAATTACTTCGGCTGGTGATAACTGGGTCAATGCGTGTACACGCTCGTGGACCCGCTTGTTCTCTTCCGCATGATTCAAAGATATTACTGGCAGAGCAATTAACAGAAGATCAGGTAATACGTTTCTGGCGGAAGAGCAATGAATGCAAGGATCAGGGAACTTACAGTTTAAACTTTCGGTGGCTTTATGAAGTTCAGTAAGGGCATAGCGCTCTACATCAGCCGCAATCTCACCCTTCTTCTTGATGATAGCAGCCAAGGCGTAGGTGCTGCACAGATCCTTCTCCAACTACGTGATCTGATCCTTCATACGTTGGATCCGATCATCTTCAGAAAGAGCACCCGAAGAATCTTGGACAGATACAGGCACGGGGAACACCTGCAAGAAATAGCTTCAAAAGCATGACAGACCGATTCACACCAACATCGGAAGGTACTCCCATCGGGAGAATGCAAGTGACAATATTATAACAAAGAGTGTGCTAACAACATTGCTAGCACAAAGTTTATTACAACCAAAGGTTATCCAGCGGAACAGTGTTTCACATCCGATCAAAAGAAAAGTTTGCTACAAAGATCAAAGGGCTTGGGTCTGAGTCGATAAACTAGGGCCAGCCGATGTCTTCCTTGATGAAACCAACTCAAGGAGCTGGCGTGCACATTTAACGGCTGACGCCTTGAAGGTGCTTAAATCGACAAACCACCCATCCTCCTCTTTCGGCAGCTCTTTGGACATTTCTTCAATGTCAGCCTTAAAGCCGTGACCCATCATAAGTTGGAAGGCAAGGACGGCACCATAGGTACGCGAAGTACGTTTGAATACCTCGATAACCTCCTTGGTGTCAACCGCGAAGGCGTCGATCAACTGCCCCAGAGTTTTGTCTTGACTGAACTTGGGGAAGATCATCGAGTGTATCCGCGCCATGGCACCTTTTCCCTTCTCAAGAAGCTCCTGCGTGAGCTGATGGGAGGCGAGAGTCATCGACAGGCCGTTGGCCGGAGAATTGTTTGGAATTTTGTCCAAGGCATCGGCAGGGATGTTGGCGGCTTCTGCAAGAGAGTAAAATGGGAAAAGTCATCGACAAAAGGCCGAACCCACAAGTGCAATAATCGACAGAGGTGTACAAAGGAGATTGATACGTCCATTTTGCATCACTATTTTATATCATAATTTGCTGTTATTCATTGATATATTTCATATTTGGAGATGATACTTATGTTATTTCATCTATTATGCATGTTAAATGATTATTGGAGGATCGCGCACCGGAGCCAGGATTCTGCTGGAAAAAGCGCCGTCAGAATGCAATATTTCGGAAGATCAACAATTGACGGAAATTATATGAAAAATCCTATTTTTCCAGAAGACGAAGAGAGCCAAAAGGAGGAGCCGAGGAGGGCCACCATGGGCCCCCCTCATAGGCCTGCGCGGGCCCTGCCCTGGCCGCGCCGCCTTGTGGGGAGGGGGCCCACAGCCCCCTCTGGCCTCCTCTCCTTCGCGTACTTCTTCGTCCCGAAAACCTAAGCTCCAGAGGATAGTCGCGAAGAGACACAGCCGCCTCTGCGGGGCGGAAAACACCAGAGAGAAAAGAGCTCTCCGGCAGGCTGAAATCTGCCGGGGAAATTCCCTCCCGGAGGGGGGAATCGACGCCATCGTCACCGTCATCGAGCTGGACATCATCTCCATCATCATCACCATCATCTCCATCATCATCACCGCCATCTCCACCGCTGCACATCGTCACCGCTGTAACAATTTGGGTTGGATCTTGATTGTTTGATAGGGGAAACTCTCCCAGTATTGATTTCTACTTGTTATTGATGCTATTGAGTGAAACCATTGAACCAAGGTTTATGTTCAGATTGTTATTCATCATCATATCACCTCTGATCATGTTCCATATGATGTCTCGTGAGTAGTTCGTTTAGTTCTTGAGGACATGGGTGAAGTCTAAATGTTAGTAGTGGATTATGGTTGAGTAATATTCAATGTTATGATATTTAAGTTTTGGTGTTATTCTTCTAGTGGTGTCATGTGAACGTCGACTACATGATACTTCACCTTTATGGGCCTAGGGGAATAAATCTTGTACTCGTTTGCTAATTGCGGGGTTACCGGAGTGACAGAAACCTGAACCCCCGTTGGTATATCGATGCAGGAGGGATAGCAGGATCTCAGAGTTTAAGGCTGTGGTTAGATTTATCTTAATTACTTTCTTGTAGTTGTGGATGCTTGCAAGGGGTATAATCACAAGTATGTATTAGTCCTAGGAAGGGCGGTGCATTAGCATAGGTTCACCCACGCAACACTTATCAAAAAAATGAAGATTAATTAGCTATATGAAGCGAAAGCACTAGACTAAATTCCCGTGTGTCCTCAAGAACGTTTGGTCATTATAAGTAAACAAACCGGCTTGTCCTTTGTGCTAAAAAGGATTGGGCCACTCGCTGCAATTATTTCTCTCGCACTTTACTTACTCGTACTTTATTTAACTGCTACATCAAAACCCCCTGAATACTTGTCTGTGAGCATTTACAGTGAATCCTTCATCGAAACTGCTTGTCAACACCCTCTGCTCCTCGTTGGGTTCGACACTCTTACTTATTGAAAATACTACAATACACCCCCTATACTTGTGGGTCATCAGAGATTACCAAGTAAAGCCAAGGAAGACTAACGAAGGAGTTCATCCTTTTCAGCCGCCCGAGCTTCGGCAGCCAACCTGGTCGCCTCCTCTTCTTTCAGCTTCTCCCATAGCTTTCCCGGTTCCTCCTTCAAGGAGTCGACTTCTTGGCGGGCCTCGGCAGCTATCTTGACTGCACCGTCCAACTTCGAGGAGGAAGACTTAACTTCCTTTTGCAGCCGAACCTTCTCTGCCTCCAGAGAAGTGAATTGTGAAGCGAAGGCCTCCAAAGAGGAGATAACTCCTCGCAGGTCCTAAAGGAAAAAGGATATTCGATGAAGAATCATTAAGCAAGATACACATCAGAAAAGTTCATGTTGTAATCGAAAAGGACTTACAGAAGGAGGAGTCCTGGCGGCGGCAGTTGAAGGAGCATCTTTCCCTTTAGAAAGGGAGGAAGCTGTCGATACCTAAGCTGCGGGGGCTACTTTAGGAACCGACGCTTCGGAAGCAGCAACGTCCGGCGGAGCAGCTCCGGATTTGGCCTTCTTAGCTGGCGGCTCGACAAAACCTTCGTCGCTGTGAAAGGAGATGATTGACAAAAAAGTTATGAAAGGAATGCAAGAAGTAAAAGGACAAAATACGGCTTCAGGCAAGAAGGCACTTACATATCGAAGAGGTCGTCTTCATCGGCAAAGCCGCCGGTCGATCTCTTCGCGGGTGAAGCCCTGGTCTCCTCCACAGCTGCATCAATAAAGGCATCACGATCAGCGTCATCATCACGCACTGATCCCTCTGTGTCGCGAGCGTCATCGGCTGAGGAAGGAGAATCAGCATGGGCAGCTTTAGAATCTATTGGGTCATCGTGTTCACCCTCTCGGTCTATGTGATCGGCAGCATGAAAATCAATGGGGATTGAGGAGCCTCTCCCCTCAGAAGTATCATTTGGCGAATCGTGCAAGTCACCCGAAACTATGGGGATCTACCGAAAAAAAGAGCGAATGAGAATAGTGGAAATTATGTCGACTAAATGGAAGCGGCGTAATGAGAGCACAAGAGAAGAAAAGTTACCTCTGACAGTGGATGATCAGCATCGAGAGGATTATAGGAAGATATCAGTGGGATCGAGTCTTCCTGGCTAAAGAGAACGGAACCGGCGGCCCATTATTCCCACGTCGTGCGAAAATCAAGGAGACGCCTCGGTCGCCGCGCATGCACTGGTCAAGTCCTAAAAACTGCCCGCGCAGAGCTAGGGTGGGCCCGTCAGGTCAAGTCATGTCAATCAAACCACAGCAGTCGCACGTCAACAGTGACGTCATAGAGATTGTTGCAAGCAGCCGGAGGAAAAATAAAAAAGTATCGGATGGTGAACTTGAGTCTATGCACAGATTGCAAAGCATCTGCACTTAGACTCGGAGGCTACTCCCATCGGGAGCGCTGACGCGCACCCGACAGATTGAGGACTCGAAGGAAAAATGAAGAAAAAGGTGGTTGCTTAGCCTGAGTCTACGCACGGATTACAAGCATCCGTACCTAGACTCGGGGGCTACTCCCATCGGGAGCGCTGAACGCGCACCCGACAGAACTTTTTTGCACTCCAGGATCATGCCCGGGGACTTGATTCTGTGTAGGGTAACGTTGTTTTGCCATCGGCAGTTAACCAACAAAAGTTGGGCACGTTACTTATTATCCTTTGCATACGGAAAATATATCGGATGACCTATGGAGACCTGCAGAAAACTTCGGCAGAGAAGAATGTTCGAGTGGTACAACTTGAGTCTACGCACGGATTGCAAGCATCCGTACCTAGACTCGGGGGCTACTGCCATCGGGAGCGCTGACGCGCACCTGACAGAAGAAGATGATGCTGATTCAAGGAGAAGAACATCAGAAGGAGACATGCTTCAGTCTCTACCCAAACATGTTCGGCTAGACACTCGGGGGCTAATGACGTGGGCATTACCCTTCGGGTAACCGACATTGCCCTATCCCGTATTGTCTAGTTGGAGGCCCATGAAGACACTTGGAGGCAAGATGGGCCACCTGAACGGCGCACTAGAAGAATCCTTGACGGGCAAGACAAGGAAGCAACCGAACAAGGAAAGATTAGATTCAAAACTGCTGTAAACCTAGTCGTACTCGGTTAGATGTCTTGAGACCTAACCTCCTATATAAAGGCCAGGAGAAAGTCTAGAGCCAGGTCGCCGCAACACTTAGCCTCTCGACGAGATCTCTGCCGAACTATTCGGCACCCCATTGTAACCCATTATCTTCATAATTAAGAACAGACAGGCAGGACGTAAGGGTTTTACCTCATCGAGGGCCCCGAACCTGGGTAAATCGCTCTCCCCGCTTGTCTGTGAACCGATGTCTCGTATCAGCTTGCAGGATTCCGCTAACCCTAAGCCCCAATCGGAGGGCATTGCCGGGGAGTACCCTCGACAAGCGGTTTTTGGCGGTGGTGAAAACTTCCGTAGCATGTGCATGAGGTGCTTGGTAAGTTTGTTATACCTGATGAGCGCTCCCGTTTTGCCTATAAAGTGACTTAGGTATGCGATGTTCCCAGTCCTTAGTTGATGAGTGATTTTCGTGTTTTCACAATATAAGGTCTTATTGTCACGATCTTCACTCATTTTCCACTTCGTCTATTATGATATCATCTATTCTCTTTAATTTAAAAAATAAACTAATTATTTCAATGTCATCGTCATTTTTATAGAAATATCACATTTTACTCCGTCGTGGCCACAACTACAAGGGTGTGTGATGAGGGTGAGGTTGAACATTAGCACTGAAGAAGAAACTAGCGCTTGCACCAGGATTTTCTACCATGCACTCTATTTACCGTGCATGTTTCATGCTCAAAAGTTTCATAAAGTATTTCCTCTGTTGCATGAAAATGTTTCAGCTTTGTCTAAATTTAAATATATCTAGACATTAAATAGCATGTACATACATACTGATTTAGACAAAATTAAGACAAGTTTTATAAAATGAGGGAAGTAACAATGTTTTAAAACCCGCACAAATCTCCGTACAGGAAAACGCGGTGGAACTATGCACATTATCTACGGTGCACGGTTGGAAGTAACTTTTTTACTAATGATTGCATGTTTTTAGACACGACTAATGATTGCTGAGCGTATAATAAACCTTGAATGTGATTTGAATTCATTTTTCTTTTGGTTGGACCTTCCTTCGAGAACCAACAACATGATGAGGCCCACTATAGCTGTGAAGATCCGGGGCAGGCCTAACTTAGCAGGCCATCTATCCTCGCTCTTATACCGGCCTCGCCCCTGTATCACCTTCTGTTCCTACTTTCAAGACCCGACGCTGCCGACTTTTCCTCCGTTCCAGCAGGCCGCACCGGGGCACGTCGCGGGCTCGCGGCGGTGATCGATATATATCGCTCGTTTGCTGCACGTTCGGTATTCGAGGACATGTCTTCTGACTGCGGGTTCACCGCGGTGGCTAGACTGGTCAGGAAGTCTGCCAGTGGCGCCAAGCCGCCAACTTTGACCTTGCACTGAAGGTATTCGAACTAATGGTGAGCTGGGTTACTTGCCAACTCTGCCCGCTGCCAAGGCCGTAGTTCCGTTTCTTGCGAGAATAAAAGAAAACTGGTCTCTATACGTACAACCAGATTCTTTTGGGCCATGCAAGCCTGGTTTCTGCAAAGAAAAGCCGTGGGGCGAAGCATACAGCAGGGCATTACTGCTGTCTGCTGATGCGTCATCAAGGAAAAGAATGAGTACCATCTGTTACATCCTATACCTTTCATTTGGTACAGCAAAGATTGATGATGATATGTTTGTTTTTGTGGTAGAAACTAGGATTCTACCGGGGCGAGGGCGTAGATTGTAGGGGTGCAAGTGCTGAGAGCGAGAGGGAGGAAGGCGGCGCCGGCGGCAGGGCGCCATCGCGAGCACGCGGAAGGCGGCGGCTAGGGTTTGGCGGCGCGGACGGGAGAAGGCCGACTCCTCTGGGAGTCGGCAATAATGATATCTGATTATTGCTTGATTGATTTAGTCTATTACAACTTGTATATATAAGAGAACTCGCGAAACCCTAATCTGCTAACTGGGCTAAGCCCCTAACTAAGCTTGGCCGGTTGGGCCAATGGGCCCCCTCCGGCGGTAGACCAGGCCGGTCATAACATCTCTCCCCGCCTGCGCAAACAGCTCATCCTCGAGCTGGTAGTCTGGGTAATGCTGCTGGAACTCCTCGCGAGGCTCCCAAGTCGCCTCCTCCTCGGAAAGGCCCTCCCACTGCACCAACAAGTGCCAAACATCACGACGTAGTTGAGCGTGGAGCACCTTGGCCGGACTGGGCAGCAGACGTCCCTCGGCCGTCGGCGGAAGAGGTGGAGTGGCCACCGGCGGGGCACCGCGATAGGGCTTCGGCAGGCCCACGTGGAATACGTCGTGAATGCGGGCCCCCTCCGGCAACTGAAGCCTGTACACCATGGTTCCAATCCGCTCGACGATGATGAAGGGCCCCGCATAGCGCGGACCAAGTTTACGCTTGGCACGCGGGTCGAGGGACTGATGAGAGCGGTGCAACAGGCGAAGCCACACCCAGTCACCCACCGCGTACTCAACCTCACGATGTCGCCCGTCATAGTAGTGCTTGGCGACCTGTTGAGCTTGGACAAGACGCTGCCGCACCTCGGCCAGCATCTTGTCGCGGGCGCGGATGAGCTCGCCAGCTGCCTCCGTCCGCGCTGTCGCTGGATCCACCGGTAGGATAGGTGGTGGTGGCCGACCGTAGACCACCTCGAATGGCGTAGCACGCAGGGCGGAGTGGTAGGAGGTGTTGTAGCAGTACTCCGCCCATGCAAGCCAATCCACCCAAGCGCGAGGACGATCACCTGTAACACAGCGCAAATACATGGCGATCACCTTATTGACCACCTCGGACTGGCCGTCCGTCTGAGGATGGAACGCCGTGCTGAACCGGAGTTGGACCCCAGCCATGCGGAAGAGGTCCCGCCACACGTGCCCCGTGAACACCGGATCTCGATCACAGACGATGGACGAGGGAAACCCGTGTAGGCGGACGATACCGTCGAAGAAGGCGTGGGCCACAGACGCCGCTGTGTAGGGATGGCCAAGTGCGATGAAGTGGGCGTACTTGGAGAAGCGGTCAACCACCGTGAGGATGACCGACTTGCCGCCCACCCTCGGAAGGCCCTCGATGAAGTCCATGGAGATGTCGGTCCACACCTGCGAAGGAACGTCAAGTGGCTGCAGGACACCAGCTGGGCGCAAAGTCTCCGTCTTGTTGCGCTGGCACGTCTCACACGAACGCACCCAATCCTGGACCATGGCCCGATCGCCAGGAATGTAGAAATCCGCGCGAAGACGGTGGAGGGTCTTCTGGACACCCTCATGACCGGCGGAGTGTGCCAAGAGGAGCACCTGATGGCGGAGGTCATCATGGTCGGGGACGAACACGCGGCGCCCGTGGAGGAGAAGGCCGTCGATGACACGCCAAGGGTCGTCCAGCTCACCCGCGTCGAGCTGCTGCCGCAGAAGCTGAGCATCCGGCGCGGACACCGTCGCCTGACGTATGCGGTCGAAGAGGACGAAGGAGGGCCCCGAGCGGATGCAGAGCAGGCGTCCGTCCGAGTCTCCCTCAGTGGCGTCGGGATCGGCGTCGCGGCGGGACAAGGCGTCAGCCACCGTGTTGAGGCGCCCCGGACGATACTCCATCGTGAAGTCGAAGCCAAACAGCTTGCTGATCCACTGGTGCTGGGGCACCGTCGACAGCCGCTGGTCCAAGAGGAACTTAAGGCTGTAGTGGTCCGTACGTACGCGGAACGAGCGCCCCCATAGGTAGGGGCGCCAGTGGCGGACGGCCTGAACCAAGCCAATGAGTTCCTGCTCGTACGCCGCAAGCTTGAGGTGGCGTGTAGCAAATGGCCGGCTGAAGTAGGCGAGCGGTCCGTCACCCTGGTGAAGGACGGCACCGAACCCCGCCCCGGAGGCATCGCAGTCGACGATGAACGGCTTGTCGAAGTCCGGCATCTGGAGAACGGGGCCCGTCGTCAGGGCCCCCTTGAGGGCCTCGAAAGCAGCGGTAGCCTCGTCGTCCCAAGCGAAGGCCTCGTGCCGCAGCAGGTGCGTGAGCGGCGAGGCGATGAGGCCAAAATCCCGGATGAACTTCCGGTAGTAGCCGGCGAGGCCCAAGAACCCGCGGAGGGCGCGTGGTGAACGCGGCGTCGGCCAGGCGGCGACCGCCGCCACCTTGTCCGCATCCATCGCCACCCCGTCGGCGGAGATGACGTGACCGAGATAGGCCACCGAGGTCGTCACAAACGAGCACTTCGAGCGCTTGAGGTGAAGTCGATGCGCTCGAAGCTCGTTGAAGACGATGGCGACATGCTGCAGGTGCTCCGCCCATGATGCGCTGTAGATCAAGATATCATCGAAAAAAACCAGCACAAAACGACGTAAGTATGGGCGAAGGACATCATTCATTAGGGCCTGGAATGTCGCGGGCGCGTTGGTGAGGCCGAAAGGCATCACCACGAACTCGAAGTGGCCATGGTGTGTCTGGAACGCCGTCTTGGCGATGTCCTCCGGGTGCATGCGCACCTGATGATAGCCTGAGCGGAGGTTGAGCTTGGTGAAGAACCTCGCACCGTGGAGCTCGTCAAACAGCTCGTCAACCACCGGGATCGGGAACTTATCCTTGAGCGTGAGGGCGTTGAGGGCGCAGTAGTCAATGCAGAAGCGCCACGTGCCATCCGACTTGCTGATGTCTACGGGAGCTTCTATTCTTGTAGACAGTGTTGGGCCTCCAAGAGCAGAGGTTTGTAGAACAGCAGCAAGTTTCCCTTAAGTGGATCACCCAAGGTTTATCGATCTCAGGGAGGAAGAGGTCAAAGATATCCCTCTCAAGCAACCCTGCAACCACAAAGCAAGAAGTCTCTTGTATCTCCAACACACCTAATACACTTGTCAGATGTATAGGTGCACTAGTTCGACGAAGAGATAGTGAGATACAAGTAATATGGATGAGTATGAGTGATAATAGCAATCTTAATGAAATATGGCAGCGAGTAAACATTCAACAAAACAGTAAACAAACGGAGATTCGATGCTTGGAAGCAAGGCCCAGGGATCCTGCTTTCACTAGTGGACACTCTCAACAATGATCACATAATAGGACTACTCTACACCCTCTTGTTGGATGATGAACACCATTGTGTAGGATTACACGAACCCTCAATGCCGGAGTTAACAAGCTCCACAATATTCAATGTTCATATTTAAATAACCTTAGAGTGCAAGATAGATCAACACAACCAAACCAAGTACTAACATAGCATGCACACTTCTACCATCACACTATGAAAGGAGGAATAGATCGCATCAATACCATCATAGTAATAGTTAACTTCATAATCTACAAGAGATCACAATCATAGCATAAACCAAGTACTACACGATGCACACACTGTCCACATTACACCGTGCAGGAGGAATACACTTCTTTAATAACATCACTAGAGTAGCACATAGATGATATTCAACTTGATCACAAAGAGAGAGAGAGATGAACCACATAGCTACAGCGGAGCCCTCAGCTCCGGGGGTGAATTACTCCCTCCTCATCATGGAGGCAGCGATGGCGGTGAAGATGGCGGTGGAGACGGCGGTGGAGATGGCTCCGGGGGCAATTCCCCGTCCCGGCAGGGTGCCGGAACAGAGACTTCTGTCCCCTGAATTGGAGTTTCGCGATGGCGGCGGCTCTGGATGGTTTTCTCTATTTTCGTCGAACTGGTCGAGGTTTTTAGGTCAGGGACGATTATATAGGCGGAGAGTCGGAGTCGGAGGGGCCACGGGGTGCCCAGATGATAGGGGGCGCCCCCCCTTGGGCCGCGCCGGCCACCCTCCTGGGGCCCCTGTGGCCCACCTCTGGTCCTTCCCGGGTGTTCTGGAAGCTTCATGTATTTCTAAGATGCTGGGCGTTGATTTCGTCCGATTCCGAGAATATTTCCTTACTAGGATTTCTGAAACCAAAAACAGCAGAAAACGAGGCGGCCTTCGGCATCTTGTCAATAGGTTAGTTCCGGAAAACGCATAAATATGACATAAAGTGTGCATAAAACATGTAGATATCATCAATAATGTGGCATGGAACATAAGAAATTATCGATACGTCGGAGACGTATCAGCATCCCCAAGCTTAGTTTCTGCTCGTCCCGGCGAGTGTAAACGATAACAAAGATAATTTCTGGAGTGACATGCCATCATAACCTTGATCATACTATTGTAAGCATATGTAATGAATGCAGCGATCAAAACAATGTAAATGACATGAGTAAACAAATGAATCATATAGCAAAGACTTTTCATGAATAGTACTTTCAAGACAAGCATCAATAAGTCTTGCATAAGAGTTAACTCATAAAGCAATAATTCAAAGTAAAGACATTGAAGCAACACAAAGGAAGATGAAGTTTCAGCGGTTGCTTTCAACTTATAACATGTATATCTCATGGATATTGTCAATGTAAAATAATATAACAAGTGCAATATGCAAGTATGTAGGAATCAATGCACAGTTCACACAAGTGTTTGCTTCTTGAGATGGAGAGAAATAGGTGAACTGACTCAACAATAAAAGTAAAAGAATGGCCCTTCAAAGAGGAAAGCATCGATTGCTATATTTGTGCTAGAGCTTTGGTTTTGAAAACATATAGAGAGCATAAAAATAAAGTTTTGAGAGGTGTATGTTGTTGTCAACGAATGGTAGTGGGCACTCTAACCCCCTTGCCAGACAAACCTTCAAAGAGCGGCTCCCATTTTATTTTATTTTTGTGTGGCACTCCTTCCAACCTTTCTTTCACAAACCATGGCTAACCGAATCCTTCCGGTGCCTGCCAACAATCTCATACCATGAAGGAGTGCCTTTTTATTTTAGTTTTATTATGATGACACTCCTCCCCACCTTTGCTTTCTCAAGCCATGGCTAACCGAATCCTTCGGGTGCCGTCCAACAATCACATACCATGGAGGAGTGTCTATTTAGTTTGATTAATTTGGGACTGGGAATCCCATTGCCAGCTCTTTTTGCAAAATTATTGGATAAGAGGATGAAGCCACTAGTCCATTGGTGAAAGTTGCCCAACAAGATTGAAAGATAAACACCACATACTTCCTCATGAGCTATAAAACATTGACACAAATCAGAGGTGATAAATTTTGAATTGTTTGAAGGTAGCACTCAAGCAATTTACTTTGGAATGGCGGAGAAATACCATGTAGTAGGTAGGTATGGTGGACACAAATGGCATAGTGGTTGGCTCAAGTATTTGGATGCATGAGAAGTATTCCCTCTCGATACAAGGTTTAGGCTAGCAAGGCTATTTGAAACAAACACAAGGATGAACCGGTGCAGCAAAACTTACATAAAAGACATATTGTAAACATTATAAGACTCTACACCGTCTTCCTTGTTGTTCAAACTCAATACTAGAAATTATCTAGACCTTAGAGAGACCAATTATGCAAACCAAATTTTAGCAAGCTCTATGTATTTCTTCATTAATAGGTGCAAAGTATATGATGCAAGAGCTTAAACATGAGCACAACAATTGCCAAGTATCACATTATCCAAGACATTTTAGCAATTACTACATGTAGCATTTCCCGATTCCAACCATACAACTATTAACGAAGCAGTTTCATCCTTCGCCATGAACAATAAAAGCTAAGAACATGTGTTCATATGAACCAGCGGAGCGTGTCTCTCTCCCACACAAGCATTTATTCAACAAAAACAAAAACAAGAAACATACAGACGCTCCAAGTAAAGTACATAAGATGTGACCGAATAAAAATATAGTTTCAAGAGAAGGAACATGATAATTTGTCGATGAAGAAGGGGATGACTTGGGCATCCCCAAGCTTAGACGCTTGAGTCTTCTTGAAATATGCAGGGATGAACCACCGGGGCATCCCCAAGCTTAGAGCTTTCACTCTCCTTGATCATAGTATGTCATCCTCCTCTCTTGACCCTTGAAAACTTCCTCCACACCAAACTCGAAACAAACTCATTAGAGGGTTAGTGCATAATCAAAAACTTACATGTTCAGAGGTGACACAATCATTCTTAACACTTCTGGACATTGCCCAAAGCTACTGGAAGTCAATGAAACAAAGAAATCCATCTCACATAGCAAAAGAAGCAATGCGAAATAAAAGGCAGAATCTGTCAAAACAGAACAGTCCGTAAAGACGAATTTTATTGAGGCACCAGACTTGCTCAAATGAAAATTCTCAAATTGAATGAAAGTTGCGTACATATCTGAGGATCACTCACGTAAATTGGCATAATTTTCTGAGTTACCTACAGAGAATTTTGCCCTGATTCGTGACAGCAAAGAAATCTGTTTCTGCACAGTAATCCAAATCTAGTATGAACCTTACTATCAACGACTTTACTTGGCACAAAAAAACACAAAACTAAGATAAGGAGAGGTTGCTACAGTAGTAAACAACTTCCAAGACACAAATATAAAACAAAGTACTGTAGCAAAATAACACATGGGTTATCTCCCAAGAAGTTCTTTCTTTATAGCCATTAAGATGGGCTCAGCAGTTTCAATGATTCACTCGCAGGAAATAGTATTTGAAGCAAAAAAGAGAGCATCAAGAGGCAAATTCAAAACACATTTAAGTCTAACCCACTTCCTATGCAAAGGAATCTTATACACAAATGAATTCATGAGGAACAAAGTGACAAGCATAAGAGGATAAAACACGAGTAACTTCAAGATTCTCAACATAAAGAGGGGAAACTTAATATTATTAAGATGCATATAACCATGTTTCCCTCTCTCATAATAACTTTCAGTAGCATCATTAATGAAATCCACAATATACCCATCACTTAAAACATTCTTATCATGGTTCATATGCATAAAAGTATCATTAATTTTGGCATAAGAAGAATTCTTCTTATTAATAGTAATTGGAGCAAGATTATTATCAAGAATTTGAACATGGTAAACAAGTTGCATATTAAGGGAATTGTTTTTGGTAATCCAATCATGACTATGACAAGTTTCATAAGGATAGTTATAACCTATATCATAGCATTCTTTATAATAATCATCAAAGGTCGGAGGCACAGTGTTATCATAAGAAATAGAATAGTTATCTTTCACAGTCGGTTTATCTGTGTCCATACCATCATTGTTATTAGAAGGAGATGTATCAAACACATAATGATCAGTAGCAAAAGGATTTTCAAACACCTCTTCCCCAAGCTTAGAGCTTTCTATATCATTATGGGAGGAAGCATGGATAGCACTGACACTATGGCAATTATTATCATCATTTTCAGGATTAGTTTCCCAGAGATTTGCAATATCAAAAGCAGTGTGCTCATTCAAATCATGATCACTAATGTATGTAAAGAGCATAGGAAGATCATCGTATTCAGATTCATTATCATAATAATCATTAGGAGCAACATACTTACGGTTACCTAGCGTTATCTCGTTCACGCGGGAATATGCCGTTACCTCTTTCTTTTTATTCTCCTTCTTCTTCTTCTTCTTCTTCTTCTTCTTCTTCTTCTTCTTCTTCTTCTTCTTCTTCTCTTCCTTCTCCTCGTTCCCTTCTTTAGGAGGAAGAGGCTTGAGGGGTGGCTTGTCCGCATAACCTGATTTACTTTCAGAAACAATAGAAGAAACTTGGGAGGATCCCTCCTTTTCATTAATTAGTTGAAAACACACAGCGGTCCTATCATATTTTGGCAAGGTGTCATCTTCTAAAATATTTTGTATGTAAGTATTTGTATGGCTATTATCAATGCAATAAGAAAAACACCCATGCAGAACATCATCAATATCAAGATCACTCATATGTAACAAAGAGATTTTTCTCGACAGTTCTTCACACCCCAAAAATAAAGTAAGTTCATCATGTTGATTAGGGGTAATTTCATCATCACAATACAAATTTGCAGCACTCATTGGGTTCAAATTATCATTGGAGGAGCATTGAAAATTAAAATGACCCACTTCATGGAAAACTTCACAAATAGAAGGATAGAGGGCACAAACTTTTTTACCAAGATCATCTAGAGCCCTAAGCCACTTTCTAGTTTTTTCATTAATATGATGGATGCAATAATCATCTTTGACTTGATTAATTCCACAAGGTTTATGCATTCCACAAAAATTAGCATGCTTATAGGAAATAGCATTCTTAGGAGTTTGAGCATGCTTATTGCAATCATTAACAATAATTTCATTCTTCATGCAAGCCTCTTTAAAAGGTTCCTGATACTTATCAAAATTCTTTTTAGGCAATTCAAAATGAGAAGCAAAGGCTTTATAAAGATTTGCAGCAACTTGAGAGTCAAGACCATAAGTAGCACTCATATTTCGGAATTTATCAGTATTCATAAAAGCTTCAATGCATTCATAATCATAATTTATACCTGACTCTTTACCTTCATTGTTCTCCCATCCTTCAGCGTTCTCCTTAATCCGATCAAGAAGATCCCACCTAGCTTCAACCTCCTTGCTTGTGAAAGATCCCTCCGAACAGGCATCCAGATAGTCCTTGTGTTGTCCTGAAAGCCTCGCATAAAAATGTTAACAATAACATTACGGGGGAGCTCATGAATGGGACATTTGAGCATTAGTGACTTAAATCTCCCCCACGCTTGAGAAATACTCTCTCCATCACGAGGATAAAAGTTATAAATATAATTCCTATCAATATGCACTTCATGAGGAGGATAAAATTTAGAATAAAATAGAGAAGCAATTTCCTCCCAACCAAGAGAATGACTATTCTCCAACAATTTATACCAATGCGCCGCTTTACCAGTCAGCGAGAAAGAGAATAGCTTCTTCTTCACTTCATCCATAGAGATACCTGCACACTTGAATAACCCGCATAATTCATGCAAAAACTGTAAATGATCTCCAGGATGGACAGTTTCATCCCCTTTATAGCGGTTATCGATAACACATCCAACAATTTTCATAGGTATTTTATATGAAATACTTTCAGCAGGTGGATTTAAAATATCAGAAGCATCATTAGAGTTATCGCATATGGGAGATAAAGCATTATCAGAGCAAAATATTTCTTCAAAAGCTGAGGAGCAAAAAAGATTATTTTTTTGTAGACTAGCTTCCCCAAGCTTAGACTTATCCATAGCATTAGCAGTGATTGCGTTCATACTAATATGTTCCATGGGTTTTTAATTTTCGGATCAAACCATCCATGTATTAAATCAGGAAATAAAGTAAGAAGCTCATTGTTGTCCATTATGCCAAACTAGTGTAAACAAGAAACAAAAAGATGCAATTGCAGGATCTAAAGGAAATAGCTTCGAGCACACACACAATGGCACCGAAAAAATCTTGTTACACGGAACCGGAGTATGAGTGCCTTTTACCTTTCCTCCCCGGCAACGGCGCCAGAAAAGTGCTTGATGTCTACGGGAGCTTCTATTCTTGTAGACAGTGTTGGGCCTCCAAGAGCAGAGGTTTGTAGAACAGCAGCAAGTTTCCCTTAAGTGGATCACCCAAGGTTTATCGATCTCAGGGAGGAAGAGGTCAAAGATATCCCTCTCAAGCAACCCTGCAACCACAAAGCAAGAAGTCTCTTGTGTCCCCAACACACCTAATACACTTGTCAGATGTATAGGTGCACTAGTTCGGCGAAGAGATAGTGAGATACAAGTAATATGGATGAGTATGAGTGATAATAGCAATCTGAATGAAATATGGCAGCGAGTAAACATTCAACAAAACAGTAAACAAACGGAGATTCGATGCTTGGAAGCAAGGCCCAGGGATCCTGCTTTCACTAGTGGACACTCTCAACAATGATCACATAATAGGACTACTCTACACCCTCTTGTTGGATGATGAACACCATTGTGTAGGATTACACGAACCCTCAATGCCGGAGTTAACAAGCTCCACAATATTCAATGTTCATATTTAAATAACCTTAGAGTGCAAGATAGATCAACACAACCAAACCAAGTACTAACATAGCATGCACACTTCTACCATCACACTATGAAAGGAGGAATAGATCGCATCAATACCATCATAGTAATAGTTAACTTCATAATCTAGAAGAGATCACAATCATAGCATAAACCAAGTACTACACGATGCACACACTGTCCACATTACACCGTGCAGGAGGAATACACTACTTTAATAACATCACTAGAGTAGCACATAGATGATATTCAACTTGATCAAAAAGAGAGAGAGATGAACCACATAGCTACAGCGGAGCCCTCAGCCCCGGGGGTGAATTACTCCCTCCTCATCATGGAGGCAGCGATGGCGGTGAAGATGGCGGTGGAGACGGCGGTGGAGATGGCTCCGGGGGCAATTCCCCGTCCCGGCAGGGTGCCGGAACAGAGACTTCTGTCCCCCGAATTGGAGTTTCGCGATGGCGGCGGCTCTGGATGGTTTTCTCTGTTTTCATCGAATTGGTCGAGGTTTTTAGGTCAGGGACGATTATATAGGCGGAGAGTCGGAGTCGGAGGGGCCACGGGGTGCCCAGATGATAGGGGGCGCGCCCCCCTTGGGCCGCGCCGGCCACCCTCCTGGGGCCCCTGTGGCCCACCTGTGGTCCTTCCCGGGTGTTCTGGAAGCTTCGTGTATTTCTAAGATGCTGGGCGTTGATTTCGTCCGATTCCGAGAATATTTCCTTACTAGGATTTCTGAAACCAAAAACAGCAGAAAACAGGAACTGGCCCTTCGGCATCTCGTCAATAGGTTAGTTCCGGAAAACGCATAAATATGACATAAAGTGTGCATAAAACATGTAGATATCATCAATAATGTGGCATGGAACATAAGAAATTATCGATACGTCGGAGACGTATCACTTGCGCACCAAGAGCACCGGCGCGGAGAACGGAGACGTGGAGATCCTGATGATGCCCGCCGCCAACATGAGCGTGCACTGGCGCTCCAGCTCGTCCTTCTGCAGCTGGGGGTAGCGGTATGGGCGCACCGCCATGGGCGCCGACCCCGGGAGCAAGTGTATGCGATGGTCACACGCTCGTGGGGGCGGCAGGCCCTGCGGCTCCTCGAAGATGTCGCCGTGCTGCTGCAGGAGGTGCGTCAGGAGAGGGTGCTCGGCGTCGTCGGCCCCAGAGACTAGCTGGAGCTGCGGCGCGGGAGATGTGCCCCCGAGACCCTCCCAGCGAATGTGGCGTCCCTGGCGCCAGAAGGTCATCGTCAGGGCGTCGAAGTCCCAGAGGATGGGTCCGAGCGTCCGCAGAAAGTCGACGCCAAGGATGAAGTTGAAGCAGCCCAAGTCGATGCCGGCGCACGTGATGACGAAGTGCTCGTCGCCGATGGTAAGGGGAACGTGCTGGACCACCCCATGGCAGTGAAGGCGGTCACCGTTGGCCACGGTCACGCGGAGGGTATCCCCACCTGTCGGCTGTAGCGCGAGGCGGCGCATAGTGGCGGCGGGGAGGAAATTATGCCTAGACCCCGTGTCCAGTAGCGCCACCAGAGGCTCGCCCTGGATAGTGACCGGAAGCAGCATCGTCCGCTCGTGGCGGATACCGGCGAGCGCGTGGAGGGACACGACGAAGGCCGTGGCAGCTGCGTCAGTCGGCCCGGCCATCTCGGATGCCGCGGCAACCGGCCCGGTCATCGGGTCGCCCTCCTCTACGTCGACGGTCTCCAGGTAGAAGAGGCGAGGGCACACGTGACCGGGCGTGTATGGGTCGTCGCAGTTGAAGCAGAGTCCCAGGCGGCGGCGTTCGAGCTGCTCTGCCGGGGTGAGGCGGCGGAACGTGCGTGTAGCTGCGGGGGCAGGGCCAGTCGGTCCAGGTGGGGCGGGCCGGGTGGCGGCCGCGGCCGGGGGAGGAGGTCGGGCGGCGCGGGTGCCGCGGGCCAGGGGCGTCTGCTGAACCGCCTGGGCGCGACGCTCATAAGCGCGCGCGTAGTGCATCGCCGTCTGGAGGTCCCGCGGAGCCTGTAGCTCGACATCCACGCGGATATGGTCCGGGAGGCCGCCAATGAAGAGCTCGGCGCGCTGTTGGCCCGTCACGCCGGGCGCATGGCATGCGAGGGCCTGGAAGCGGTCGGCGAAGTCCTGCACCGTGGTGGTGAACGCCAAACGCCCAAGTTCCGCCAAGCGGCTGCCGCGGACTGGAGGGCCGAAGCGGAGAAGGCAGAGCTCACGGAACCGGTCCCATGGAGGCATGCCACCCTCGTCCTGCTCCAGGGAGTAGTACCACGTCTGGGCGGCGCCGCGGAGGTGGTACGAGGCGAGCCACGTCCGGTCCGAAGCCAGGGTACGCTGTCCCCGGAAGAACTGCTCGCACTGGTTGAGCCAGTTGAGGGGGTCCTCGATGCCGTCGTATTGGCGAATTCCAGCTTGGCGTAGCGTGGGGGAGCGAAGCCGGTGGCGCTCTGTGCTGGGTACTCTGCGTGACCAGCGGACGGCTCGGCGAAGCGGGCGGGCGGCGGGTCCGGGAAGGACGGGCGCGGGGGGTCCCCGGTGGTGGTGTAGATGGGGGATGGCGCCGGTGCGGCCGAGTGGATCGGCGGGGACTCCGTCGCGGTCACCCACGCCGGAAGTCGGGAGGGCGATGGCGGGAACTGGACCCGCTGGATGGGCACCCCCTGGGGCAGCGGGGCGGGGCACGGGCTGGGGGCCGGCGGCCAGGACGCCCACGGTGGCGGCGGCGGTGAGGCCGAGGCGGCGCGGGCGCTCCCTGGCCGGGAAGGGCTATCGGTGCGGCCGGGTATGCGGCGAGGGGTGGCGACAGGACCGGCGTAGTCATCCCCTGCGTACCGATGAGGTACGAGCGGATGCCCTGGACGGCGGTGGCGAGGTCGCGGATGGCCATCGACAGCTCTTGCTGCGAGAGGAGAAGCGGCGCCGGCGTCGGCTGCCGAGGCGCCGCGGCGCCGTGGAGGGCGGCGGCAGTTGCGCGGCAGCGGAGGAGGCCGGCGGCGTCTCGGAGGCGGCGGCGGTGGTGGCGGTGGGCTGGCTCGAAGACATGATCGTAGAGGTCTCTGATACCAAATTGGTAGAAACTAGGGTTCTACCGGGGCGAGGGCGTAGATTGTAGGGGTGGAAGTGCTGAGAGCGAGAGGGAGGAAGGCGGCGCCGGCGGCAGGGCGCCGTCGCGAGCACGCGGAAGGCGGCGGCTAGGGTTTGGCGGCGCGGACGGGAGAAGGCCGACTCCTCTGGGAGTCGGCAATAATGATATCTGATTATTGCTTGATTGATTTAGTCTATTACAACTTGTATATATAAGAGAACTCGCGAAACCCTAATCTGCTAACTGAGCTAAGCCCCTAACTAAGCTTGGCCGGTTGGGCCAATGGGCCCTCTCCGGCGGTAGACCAGGCCGGTCATAACATTTTGTAGGATGGCTTCTGAAGAAGGTTGCCATCTTGAATGTTTTCACAGTTGTTGCTTTTGCTGCTGGTTTCTGAATTTTGCACGAATGGTAGGAGTATATGCAATAATTTTTATGTTGCCACCTGGAACATACACCTCCATAACTTATGCCGAGATGGCCATGCCAGGCAGGCTTAGCTTTGGTTAGTAACATGGCGGGGAAATGATGTTTACCAACTACAGTGACATACGGCACAACCTTGAAAGGATTTTGTCCGGAGATGGATCTTCAGAAGACTTTGCAGATGTTTATCAGAGCATCTCCAGTCGCGTCCCCCAAACCGTCCCCCAAAGGGCGCCGGATCGAGCGTTTGGGGGACGTGTTTTGTTCGTGCCGCGTTTGGGGGACGTCGCTCCCCAGCCGCGTCCCCCAAACGCTGGCCCCAATCAGAAATTTAAATAGATGCATTCAAAAGAGATCGTTCCCGCCGATTCGTCGCGATCAGAGTAGCGGCGATCGATCAAAGTAATGGGATCAAAAGAAGGGGTTGGTCGACGGCGTCGTGTCCTGAGTCGACGCAGGCCCGTCGAGCACGATCACCTCGTCGTGATCTGCCTGTTCCTGTGCATGGTGCGTCTGCTCCGTCGCCGACGCGGAGGCCGACGCAGGTGTAGCAGTAGAAGACGCGTCAGCCTGCTCTTGCTGCGCTGCCGGTGCCGCCGATGCCGATGCCGCTGCCAGGGCCGCCGCGTCCGCCGCCGCCATTTTGGCTTCGATCTCGTCGAGGATCTGGCCTTTGAAGAAGTTGTGCGCCGCTCGCGTCCGGGGAGACATTCCCTCTGTCGACGTTCTCAGCAGGGACATGTCGTCCCTGCGTTTCTTGAGCTCCAGCTTCTCCTCTTGCCTCTTGAGCAGCTCGGCCCACCTTTGGTCGGCCTTCTTGTCGCGGGAGATAAAGGTCGAGGAGACGTCGGCGAGGCATTTCGTGATCGACGCCTGCGTCTTCTCAGACGACGCAGCGTCGGCCAAGGCGGCCTTGGCAGCCTTGTTGCCAGTAGGACGCCCTGTCGAAGTTGCCAGCGGCGCGTCCAGATCAATGGCGTCCTTCCCCTTGGACAGCGACAGGCGCGTCAGCCGCCATTTCTCATTCACTTTGAGCTTGCCATAGCAATGCATCAGCGCGAACGGCTTGTGACCTTCCGAGTTCTTGGCGTACATTTCCATGGCCCGATCAAACTAACCAAAGGAAGCAGAGTCATTTCATCGAACACAATGTGGGCGCTACGGATTATGGAAGAAACAGTCGTACCAGTTGGGCGACGTCGGCGCCGCTGTCGCCTCTGGTCTCTAAGTCCTGATGGTACCCATGGAAGGAGTTCACCGACGCCTGGATGATGGCCCATCGCGTCGACATTGCCTTTTGGCTCCTCTTCATTGTCACTTTCTGGTAGTCGCTGTTGATGAGCTTGCGCTCATCGAACTCGGTCTTGATCCTCGCCCAATACTTCCCGCCTTTTTGGTTGGCGCCGATGATGGAGTCATGGCTCACCGTCGCCCACGACTCGCAGAGGCAAAGATCTTCCAGAGGCGTCCACTTCGGGCCTCGTGTGCCCGACGCCTTCTTCTTCTTCTTCTTCGTCCTCACGCCGTCCGCGTCTACCTCCACGAGATCATCGTCACCGGCACCCTCGTCGTCCTCTTCGTCGCCGCCCTCTTCGTCCTCATCGTCGTCCTCCTCGTCGTCCTCCACCCCCTCCTCTTCCTCGTCGTCCTCCTCAACCCCGTCGTCCTCCTCAGCACCGGCGCCGTCGTATTCGAGCGGACCCCTGCGGCCGGTGAAAGGGTCGCCGTCCGGACCGGGGCCTGGCTCGCGCTGCTCGTACGCCGGGGAGTAGAGGTTGTTCGGGTTGAAGCCGCCGTGCGGCAGCGCATCCTGGTAGTGCGGCGACAAGTTAGGCGTCACGCACCCGGGAGTGGCGGAGGGGCCGTCGTTGTAGAAGGCGGCTTGCAACGGAGAGATCACTCCGGGAACGTACACCGGCATGGACGTACTCCATGGGCTCGCGTTGGTGGCGGCGATACACCCGGCCATTACGTGCTGGTGCTGGCGCGCCGCCTGAGCCTTCTTCTCCAGCTCCACCGCCCTCCGTCCTTTCCGCTCCGCCGTCGATAGCTTCCGGCGCAGGCAATCTTGCTGCCATTCATCGTCGGTCATTCCTTCAGGCTTCTTCTTCGCAGCCGGCGCCTTCCGCGGCTTCGCGAACGGCGCTTTCGCCCCTATCGTCGCATTGCCCGGCGGCTTCTTGGCCGCTTTCTTCGCCATCTTTTTGGGGGCTGTCGGCGGCGCCATGGAATGGGGAGAGGGTAGCGGCGGCGGGTGGACGGCGGGAGGGAGAAAGAAATCGGCGGGATAGGAGAAATGAATCGGCGGCGGGATGTGTTTTGGGAGGCCTGTGCGCGGCGGTATAGGCGCGATTTGGCGGGAGCGGCGGGATTTGGCGGGAGTGTGAGACGATTTTTCCCTGTGCCGCTGACGCGTCGGCCCCGCGCCTCCTCGCCTCGCTTTTCGTTGTGTCCGGCGTCCCCGGAGCGTCCCCTGTGGGACGGGGACGGGCTCGGGGCGCCGGACACCGTATGGGGCCGCGCCGGACAAAAATGGGCTTTGGGGGACGCGGCTGGAACGCTTTTTTTGTCCGGCGCGCCCCAAATCCCTTTGGGGGACGGTTTGGGGGACGCGACTGGAGATGCTCTCAGTTTACAAACTTCTGGTGTTTGCTATGATTCAGTGTCCTTCAACACTAGTGTCTCTGCAGCCTGTAAGCAGTTCAATGCTTCAGTCATCTTGAGGGTTCTCTATCATATGGGTGCTCAACAAGTCAATCATATGATCCCATCGGTATGACATGCTTACTAAGGTACTTCCACAAATGTGGAAAGTCTGCTGAAACTGTTAACACGATTGAGAATGTGATAACTGATGACAACCCACTCTTTGTGCGTGGTGGTTGGGGTCCTGGCAGACAATCTACAAATCATGTCACCACGATGAACAGGCTTTTAGCATCCAAGGCTTATGATATCTTCCGAGATGAACACACGCATGTAAGTTTGCCCTTTCTGAGTGCAACAATTCAACCCTTGGCTGTAAATACTGCATGGTTAAACTGTTATGGTCGGGCTCCAGTATGAACGGAAGAGGCCCAATAGTGGGCTGAATTAGGGGCTTAACCCAAATTATCTAGGGTTTAGAGGAGACGTCCTCCTATATAAACACATGTACCCCTTCGATTATAATTAGACAATAAACATATACTATTGTCGTCTCCCTCAGGAGACAGGAGCCCCAAGCCCTAGCCGCACCCTGCCCTAGCCGCCGCCTCCTCCCTCTCGCAGCGACGGCGCCCAGCCGCCGGCGTCTGCGCCTCCAGCCTCACCGCCCTAACTTCTATTCCTATAATCTACGCTCGAGACCTAGTAGAACCATAGTCTCTACCAATTTGGCATCAGATTGCTCTGGTTCGATGACTTCTTCAGGCCTCCCCACCACCGCCGCCGCCTCCACCGGCGCGGCCACCGCCACCTCGCAGCAGCCGCCGGCGCCGCTCCAGCCGTCGGCCACCTCGGGTCCACCCGCCTCGGGCACCGTGGCCATGGCGGCCGACGCGGCCCCCGTCCTCTCTCCGGCGGAGATGTCGTCGGCGATCTGCGACCTCTTCCTGGCGGTCTCGAACCTCCGGACATTCCTCCAGGCTCCCTACGCGCCGCCACCGCCCCCGCCGGCTGCGCCCTTCGTGCCACCACCACCATCCACCGTCGCGCCCCAGGGACTCCCGATCACCCAGATCAGGTTCCCGCCATCGTCGTCCCTGCTGCCGACGTGGATCAACACGCCGACCAACACGACGGCGCCACCACAGTCGACCGTGCTGCAGCCGCCTGCCACCACCTTCGCGGGGTTCGGCGGGTATACTGACCCATACGACGGGAGCTCCATGGTGCCGCAGTACTCTCCTCCCGCCACGATGGGTCGCCACGAGGGCGCCTACACGGCCTCGCCGCACGTGCAGCAGCCGCCTCGCTGCACCAAGCTGGAGTTCGCCACCTACGACGGCACAGTCGACCCCCTGATCAGTGCGACCAATTTTTCAGGGGGCAGCGGACCATGGCGTCCGACCGCACGTGGATCTTCTCCTACCACCTCCGTGGCGCCGCACAGACGTGGTACTACGCCCTCGAGCAGGACGAGGGCGGGATGCCTCCGTGGGAGCGCTTTCGCGACCTGTGCCTCCTCCGACTCGGCCCCCCATACGTGGGAACCGCCTGGCCGAGCTCGGTCGCCTCCCCTTCACCACCTCTGTGCAGGACTTTGCCGACCGCTTCCAGACGTTGGCCTGCCATGCGCCTGGCGTCACGGCTCGCCAGCGCACCGAGCTCTTCGTCGGCGGCCTCCCCGACCACATCTGCATCGACGTCGAGATGCATGACCCACAGGACCTGCAAACAGCCATGTACTACGCGCGCGTATGAGCAGCGCGCCAACGCCATGCAACAGACGTTCCCGGGCTGCGGCACGCGCGCCCCCGACCCACCCCGCACCGGTGACCGCCACCCCGATGCACCCCTCCCTGCTGGCCGCTGCAGCAGCTGCCCCCGCGCCGACACGTACCTTCCGGCGCTTGATGTCAGCCGAGCATCTCGAGCGGCGCCGCAAGGGCCTGTGCTTCAACTGCGACGAGCCGTACGCGTCGGGTCATACGTGTGCCCGCCTGTTCTACTTGGAGACCGTCGACGCCGCGGAGGTGGAGGCCCTCACCGCAGAGCTCGACGCCACCACACTCTCCGAGGCCGGCATCACGACCTACGGGCCGGTCGATGCGACTGCCTTCGTCGTCTCCCTTCATGCCATGGCGGTATCAAGACGGCGAAGACGATGCTGCTTCCGGTGACGATCCACGGGGAGCGTCTCACCGCGCTCGTGGACACGGGTTCGACGCACAACTTCATGTCCAGGGACGCCATGCGCCGCCTCGCCCTCCAGCCAGCGGGCGCGGAGAAGTTCAGCGTCACCGTTGCCAACGGGGACCGCCTTGCTTGTCAGGGCGTGGCGCGGCAGGTTCCCATCCTCATCAGCGACGAGCCCTTCTCCATCAACTGCGTCGGCATCGCCCACCTCCGCCGATGCTTCCTTATGAGCCTGGCACGGCTCGGTCAAAGACGGCGGGCGACTTACTCCGCACCAGCGCCGAGATTCTGGCTGAAGCGCGCCAGCGTCTTCTCCAAGCACAACAGCTGGCCAGGAAGTACTATGATGCTCATCACCGCGAGGCGGAGTTCACAGTGGGCGATTGGGTGTGGCTGCGCCTCCTTCACAGGACCACGTAGTCCTGGACCCACGGTCCAAGCGCAAATTGGGACCCCGCTACGCCGATCCCTTTCGTGTGCTGGAGCGTGTTGGCACACTCGCATATCGCTTTGAGCTACCAGCTGGTTCTCGCCTCCACGACGTCTTCCATGTCGGCTTACAGAAGGCCTACCGAGGGGACTCTCCTGCGGCGACCCCGGCCCTTCCTCCTACTTCGGATGGCCAACTTCTGCCAGCTCCCGCGAAGGTGGCGATGGTGATGCAGGCGTAGCAGCGTCGCGGCGTGTGGCATGTCTTGGTGCAGTGGGCCGGCCTGCCCGAGGAGGAGGCGACTTGGGAGAAGCTCGACGATTTCTGCCAACAGTTTCCAGATGTTCAGCTCGAGGACGAGCTGTTTGAGAAGGCGGTGAGAGATGTTATGGTTGGGCTCCAGTATGCACGGAAGAGGCCCAATAATGGGCCAAATTAGGGGCTTAGCCCAAGTTATCTAGGGTTTAGAGGAGTTGTCCTCCTATATAAACATATGTACCCCTTCGATTATAATCAGACAATAAACATATACTGTTGTCGTCTCCCTCAGGAGACGGGAGCCCCAAGCCCTAGCCGCACCCTGCCCTAGCCGCCGCCTCCTCCCTCTCGCCGCGACGGCGCCCACGTATGCGCCTCCAGTCTTACCGCCCTCACTTCCATCCCTATAATCTACGCCCGAGACCTGGTAGAACCGTAGTCTCTACCATAAACACCGTAGAGAATGAGTAAACTTTGACTCTGTAAACTCTAGATTTTTTGGGTGATTGGGTTATTTTCTTCTACAAAACTGAAAATTTCTGGTACCTTTTGCGATTTTAAGCTCAAGTTGCATAGTTGACGCCAACGCTTGCTGAATTCCTTTTGTACCTTTATTGGACAGACCACCATGTTGATCTTTTTGAGCTGTTAGTTGTGACACCCTTCCAATCTTGCATGCAATCTGAATATTTAGAAGTACTATTTACCCATTTGAGATCATGCCGAAACTACGGAAAAGGAGTGTGCATTAGATTGGATACTGAAGTTAATAGATTTTGAAAGATAAACGTTCCTAATAATTTGAGCTAAAAAAAGTAAGGTTCTAAAAAAAAGGACATACATACACGACAGTGAACTGTCATGATTATCCAATTTGTTTCGATTATGGAAAACTGTCATTCCAATTCACCTAGCACGAAAACTGTCTCTCGATTTCTTGGGTATTTCTCTGTGCTGGCTCACTTGCTTCCTTTTTACACCTAGCAGCATCTCTAACTATCGATATCAACAATGACCATTCACTCCACAAATTTGCAAAGTAGGACAGATGATGATGTGACAACCAGTGCCAATTTGTTTCCGGGCAGACAAAAACAATCACTGGAAAGCACAAATGACAGTGAAATTATCTGCATTTCCTTTTTTTTTAAACAGAAGGCTCGATGAGCCCGACTTTGAATTAACAAAGCCATCAACCGGCCAGGCGTACAACGATACAACGAACAACCAAAGGAAAGAAAAAGAAACAAAACTGGGGTTGCCAGCTAACGATACAAGCCCAAGCGATGCAAAGCTATAGCCTAAACTAAGATACATGGGCGCCCGAGACTACAGCTAAACATCGGCAGCTCGGCTGGAACTTCAAGCAACGAGCCGCCACTCCGAGGAGCCGCACCAGACTGGATTGGCGCAAGGCCGACATGCCGAGGACCACCCACACCGAGGGAGCTGGCTAACGGCGCAAGTGAGCATACGAGCCTCCAGAGTTCAAAGGGGGAAAGAACTTCACGACAACGCCTCCAGGAAGGGGAACGGCGCTCACGAGCGTCGCCGTTGTCGGCACAGGGGAGCCGTGCAATGCTTTCGCGGAAGTCTTAACCCCACCCCAAGGAAAGCCAAAGGCTTTGCACCTGCCATCAGGACAGCCACCGGCTGTTTAGAACCACCGTTGTCCCCCGGTGCCACGACACACTCTCCGACAGCCACCCTAGGCACGGGAGAGGCCGCGCAAACCGGAGGAACACCGTCTATATGAAGCCAGTGACAGCAAGACGCAGGGCATCGACTAGAGGTATTCCGAGGAGGACCTCGGAGAGAACGCATGTCAGCAAGGTCGTAGACAGTGCCCCAGGGGAGGCAACCAGAGGCAGGACGAGTGTCATGGCCACCCTCCAACAAGGTGAACGACATCCAAAGACGTCGCCGTGGCCGGCAATGGCCGTAGCCTTGCGGTGCTTTCGCGGATACACCGTCGCGCACGCTAGCGTCCCTGCAGGCCAAACCTCGCGGGCCAACCAGTCCTTCAGGCGCAACTCCAGGACGCGTCGTCCCCACGAGCGTCACAACTGGCCGGGGAATCAAGCAACTTGTGGCGACGAGACTTGCCGCCACTCCGATGAAGCGCCACCCACACAGCCATCGAACCCAGATTCTGTCAAGCGGAGCAAACCCGAGAGAATCGTGCAAGCTGTCCCTGCCCCTGCCAAAGGACAACTGCAGCTAGACAGGGCTTCCGACCGCGCCGGTCACCGAGGTAGCCCCAGCGCCGGCCACCAGCACAGCTAGCCAGGGAGGAGGCCACACCCAGCAGCTCCAGCCGCATCTGGCCCTCCAACCCGCCAAGGCCCAGATGGGGCCCAGACCTAGGCCCACCAACCCAGATCTGGGCCCGCCGCCGCCACCCCTGGCCACGGCCGCCCCGGCGTCAAGGGCGCGCCAGCACCGGTGTCTGGGCCGCCGTGCTGCGCCGCCACCACGCCAGGATCCGGAGGCACACCCCGCGCCGGCCGGAGGAGGAGGGCGCCGACGCCGTTGCAGGCCGCCCCGCGAGGCTGCAGCAGCTCGCGCAGAGAAGAGCCACCGCCGCCGGCACCGCGCGGGCTTTGCCCGGCGGCTCGCGCCGGCGGCGGCAGCGGGGAGGGGCGGGGGAGGAGGGCTGAGGCGGGGAGGAGGAGGGGTCGCCCCTGTCGCCGCGGGGGCGACGCGGAGCGACTACGGGGGGACTGAGCCTACCAAATATCTGCATTTCCTTCATGAAGATAATCTCCATTCAGGGGAGAAAAGTACTGCAATCCTTCTAGTTTGTATTGCTCGTTCCAGATATCTGAAATTACATGACCTCACCATACGCAAGTGTTATCCTACTCAAGTCAGTTGGCAACATCACTTTCTGTTTCATTCGCTCAGCTAGACCTGTGAAAATCGAGATGAAGCGCCTGCTGACGTGATGATGTGTGATCTCCATGTTTTCCACTTGCCTTAATTACCATCGTGGTGCACTCATTCAGTCATTCTGTCTTTATCAGCTTTAACTGTCTTGTCAAGATATTGTTCATTTTCGTACTGGTAAGTGACCATAAAAGGAATGTGTTGATTGGACGACTGTAAGAGTAAAGTTATTTACTTGATTTTAGCTAATAATCCCGGTTTCTTGTATGTTTATTGCCTATCGGCTTGCCGAAAGGGGCAGAAGATCGTAAAGTTATGTCTTTATCAGCTTTGTGTGTCCCACGTGATGGTATACCTAGACAATAGTCTACTACTCTATCCATTTCGTAAGAGAAGGGGCGTATAATTTTTTTATAAAAGGTAAACAATATAAACTTTGATGAAATTTTAGAAAAAAAGTATCAGCCTATAGAATGTCAATTCGATCCAAATCAGACGCATCATTAAATATTTTTGTTTTCGAAAAAACAGTTTTGAACCCGTGTCATATGCTCCTGCTTTAATTAAAAAAAAACAAAAAAATAGCAAAAACATTCCAAAAAATCTGACAATGAACATGTACAATTGTTCTAACTGCACACCAAAAATCTTTCTTTTTTGCATATACCACTACATATGTCTTTTCTCGAGATTTTTGGTGTGCAGTTAGAACACTTGTACATGTTCATTGTGCAAAAAATTTCATTTTTTTGAACTTATTTGCTATTTTTTCGATTTTTTATTCAAAAAAAGCTTATGAGCTCGGGTTCAGAAGCACCTCTCGCTTTGTTTTACATCTATATACTCTTATAATTGATGTGGTGTTTTCTATAAGTTGGTAAAATTTTACATTCTTGGAGAGGGTGGCTCGACCAGAATGGATCTACTGTAGAAGAGAGCAGGTGAAAGGAGAAAACTCTAGGCGCCATCATCTAGGGGCCGTGGTTCTTCATGATTATCTCTCACCTTCAAATTGCCTATTTAGATTCGGTTGCAAGACTCTCCTCGGCTGTGGACCGGTGGGCATGACGGCGGTGACCGACCTAGCCTTCCCTGATGCAACGGTGCGGGGATGCGGCAGCCATGGAGTCGAGCTGCACGCGGCGGCTTTGCTGGTCTACGGTAGTGTCGAGATCGGGCCATATCTGGGCCTGGATGGCCTGTGGATTTTTTGTGTTGTGGCTCCTATCGTTGCTACGTCGGCGGTGAGGCGCTACTAGGTCTCTCTTGCATCATGAGGAATCCTAGGGCAGCAGCTCTAGGCATGGCGGTGGTGTCCATCTTCTCCGTTGGAGGTGGTCGGACGGATTGGGGCTGGTTCTGGCGATCTCCTGATCTCATCTAGTCCTAGCAGCGAGTTGGGGATGCGCGGCTGTCGGTGAAAACCGTGCTCCGACCCTGTTCGTGGTGGGCGATGGCGATGTCACGCGTCGTAACCTTCTTGAAGGCATCAACGTCGCAGTCACTCGTGCTACTCCAAGGGAAACCCTAGATCTGGGTCTCCCGGATCGGACGATGGAGGCGCTCTCTGTGTCGTTCTACCTCTTGGGGCGTCGTTTTTGGAGTAGCTGTTGGACGGTGGAGGGCTGCGGTGGTGTGGTGTTCATCTACCGCATCGACGATGGTGAGTCTCGGCGGCGTGGTGCACCGGGTATCGGTGTTGGATGCGGGATGATAAATGCGCGCAGGACGGTGGTGCTGTCAGCAGGCGTCATGGTGGCGTCGATGGTAGGCCTGGCAAGGTCAATGCGGTGATCCCTCTTGGAGATCGGTTCCAGGAAGATGGCGGTAGCGATTTCTGTGGCGTGTGCAATGGCGTACGCTGAGGGTCTGCTTGACTAGTTGTGCTTCTCACCCGCCAATGGGTGGCTTGGGAAGATATTCGGTTTTAGATAATGTGCGTTGGTGTATTGTCAGGGTATTGGCCCTGTTCATGTTCACCCCCTTCATCGCTCTTGTAGGTATAGCGAGTTGTCGCAAGAAAGATGGCTTCGAATTGATCTTTGTATCTCCCTTGTAACATTTTATGAATAATCTAATAAAAAAGTTGTATGCATCAGGATCTGGGGCTATGCTCCTATTTCGAAAAAAATTGGTTGCAAGAGGTCGAGACATATCAACACTTATGATGCAGGTTGAGTTGCCTCATTGACTCTTTGTTAGAGCATCTTCAGCCGCACCCCCAAAGGAATTTGGGGCGCGCAGGATAAAAAACGTTCCCAACCGCATGCCCCAAAGCCCTTTTTTATCCGGCGCGGCCCGAGACAGTGTCCGACGTCTCGAGCCCGTCCCCGCTACGCAGGGGATGCTCCGGGCATGCCGGACACAACGAAAAGCTAGCCGAGGAGTGGCGGGACCGACGCGTCAGCGACACATTGAAGTTTAACCTAACCGTCGTCTACCTCGCGACAGAAGTTATTGGCACGCAGCGATGGTGCAGTTCCCGCAAAGGCACACCGAAGCGTCTCGTCGCGCCAAGCTCTGCGTGCTAGCGTTAATGAGCGGCTCCCCCGCCTCCCTCCGGCCTATAAAAAGGGTCGCTCTCTCATCGTCCCTCACACACAAACCCTAGAGCCTCTCTCCCAAACCCTAGCTGCCACCATCTCAAGAGTCGACGCCATGGCTGGTAGAGGCGGAGGCCGAGGTCGCGGTCGAGGTCGTGGTCGTGGCCGTGGCAGAGCTGCACGCTCGCCGTCGCCTACGACACCGTCGTCTTCATTGTCCGACCTGCGGGAGGAGGAGCGGGAAGTGCTATTCGAGTTCGTCGTCTTCCTCAAGGGTGACTCACTCGGCATCCAGAGGCTGCCGAACAAGTTCACCGACTTCGTCGCCGGCAACGAGCCGGCCTCGCTGCATTTGCGGGAGGCTGCCTGCGACTGCTGCCGATATATTCTAGACGTGATCTTTGCCGCGCGTGGCAAGATGTACCTCCACACCGGCTGGGAGAAGTTTGCGCGCTACCACGACCTCGAACCCCGCTGCGTGGTCACATTCTCCTACCTTGGCGAGGGGGATATGAGCGTGAAAGTGTTCGACGAGACGCGCTGCCGCCGGCATTACCACGGCGACACCGATGAGGAGGACGATTGGGTGTTCTTTCTTTGCGGCGAATTTGACCACGAGCCAATTGAAGCCAGTAGTGGCGGTTTCTGTATGTCCTATCTTGGTGAGAATAACAGGGTTATCAATGCCAGCTGGATTTTTCAGTTTTGGTGATTGAGTGTGTCCGAGAGTGTTCTTTCTTGGCAGCGAACATATGGAACCAGCACTACTAGCTTTCCTCATTTTCCAATGTTTTAATTTGTGTTAATCATGGTTCAAACTATGTATTATTTTGTGAAAATCATATTCCAAACTATGTCTTAGTTTGTGTAAACCATGTTCCGAATTATGTATTAGTTTGTGGAATGTTTTTTCTCTCTATTGAACTGAAAATACATAATGTAGAGTATTTTAATGTTAAAAAAGTTTGGGGGTAGTGTTTGGGAGACGCGGCCGGGAAGTGACGTCCCAAATACGGCACGAATAAAACACGTTTCCTGAACAGTCGATCCGGCGCCGTTTGGAAACGCTTTAGAGACGAACGCGACTTCTGATGGGCTCCTAGCTCTATCGCCGTCCTGGTGTGATTATCGTGATCGGTGTGGTTGACATAAGAGAGCATGTGGTATTTTGGTCCTGTGGATTGACACTGATCTCGTTCGTCATCTCGCTCTTCGGTTTACTGGCAATTAATGGTCACATCAAATTGAGGTTACCTTTGCTTCTGCAGGCTTGGTCTGTTAGATAGAATGAGATCGTTTAATTTGCCTTCTCTTCTTGAAATGATCCATTAGAGGTTAATACATAGAGCGGTCGATTTGGAAGAAATCCGGCAGATGCGTATGCTTGCCTCAGTGTTTTATTGCCACACACTTGCAGTCTTTGTTTCAGTTGGTAACTAGATTTATTGCCTCGTTAATTAATTCCGGGACTGGTTGGTCTGACAGTCGTTGAGTTCTAGAAGCAGCCATAACCATGTACGCTGTCTGATTTGTCTGAACTTGTGGGAGTACCATTTTACTTTGAAATAGTCTGCATTCTAGGGACAGAGATTTGGTGCTCCTGCTATTTTAGAAAAAATAAAAATCAGATTTATGTGTTTCAAAAAAAATTAGAGAAAAAATCATGGTGTAGCCAATGAATTGTCCCATAATGCAAAATTTTAGTTTCAAATACAAAAAATTCTAGGCTACACAAAAATAACAAACGTGTGGATCTGGGTGTGCATATTTCAAATCTCCAAATTTTAACAGATTTTGTCTTTTTTATGTAGTCTACAATATAAAGAATTTCATATTAAAATTTTACGCGCTTGTAGGTTACGTCATTTATTTAGTCTAGATTTATTTTCAGATTTTTTTGAAACAAATATGTATGATTTTCGAATTTTTTTAAACAGCAGGAGCAGTGGTGCCCATGAGCCAAAGACACTTTTCGGCATTCTAGTTTTAAAATTTATTTTAAATTAATCTACATTCTAACTTTTAGTTAACAACAACACCGAAAACAAAGTGGTTTATTTTTTATTAGATGTTGGTGATTTCAATGTAGCTTGAATTGGTTGTTCACATATCTAAATAGTATCAAAAAATACAACACTACTTTATCTCATTTTTTTCTAAAATATAGACTAAATCAAAATAGAGGGTGTATTTGATTAACTCGAAAAAGAAACTGACACCTAAGATATTGCTAGTCATGCTGCATCTTCACATCGACACGGCTGACAATAATTGTTGCTCTCCCATTTTTTTTTTTTGAAATAACAACCGATGGAATTCAACAATGGCGAAACCGATTACGAACGACTCCATAAAAAAAAGAAAATACAATATGGACCCAGAAGATCACACACTGTATTCCCAAATCGCAATCAAGCCCATCGTCCTCATCGTCACCACCCAAGTACAGAGACCGAATTCGGAAGCCGCCCGTCTTCAGACACCATCGAGTCACCGCCGCCACCTTCGCCACATTGGGCTTTGAACACCGCAGGAGTGCCCACCCCGAGGGGTGAGAGCTAGTAATCTTTTCCAAACCATCGGGCAGGCGGGAGCTGGTGGAGACCAAGCAGAACCTCCAATCCACGGACCCCGAGCAGTAGGTCCCAACCATCGACGCCACGTCAAGCCACCTCCTCCCCTCGCCACCATGGCCGGCCGGAGGAAGCTTCACGACGCGACAGTCGCATCTCAAAAAACAACACTAAAAACCCTAACGAGGATGGCGATTATACCGTCCCCTTCCCCTCCCTCGCCACCACGGCCGGCCGAGGGGAAGGCAACACTAACAACATCCCTCCGACTCACAAAGCTCCACGGCGGAGTCGATAGACGACCGTGCCCGGAGAGACCACCCTCCCCAGATCCATCGATCTGAGAGGAAACCAAGCCAGCAGCTCGCCGGCGCCGCCACACGTGGCCTTGCCGAGATGGGGACCGAGCTCCAGCACCTTTATTCTGACGCGATGCCGCCTCCACCATCTCGGCAGCGCCTCCCAAGACCCTAGGGGCCCCTACCACCGGCGATCCGAAGATCCACTGCCAGTAGGTCGATCCATCGCGCTAGAAGCCGCTCCACCACCGTGGAGACGTCCACGCCTCCGCGCTCCCGCGCCAGCTCGCCGCCGGAGCCGCCGAAGACGTACGTCGCCGCCGCCAGGGGAGCCTCCACCGCGCGATGGACGAAGCCCCCGCCGCCGCCAGGGCTTTGCCCTACGGGTCTTCCGGCGGCGGCGAGGACGAAGGGGCGAGGAGGGAGGTGGCAGCAGCCGGCGGCGGGAGATCGCCCCCGAGTCGCCTAGGGTTAGGCGACGCTGGGGTGTTTGGTTCCTCTCCCGTTGTTTCTAGTAGTGCATCTCTAGCGTGTTCCTCCACGAGGAGTAAGGCGCGCGGATTGAAATTTAGGCTTGGAAAGCGTCTGCATGGACAATGCTTGTGTCTACGCGTGCGTCTCCCTTTTGTCCTTCCTGCCTCTTGTCCTTCCTGGACCTGTCCGCTGATGGCAGATAACATCGCAACTCGTCCCTTCCTCTGTACCATCTCCAAGAAAACCGAAGAGCTATGGGCATATCTTAACCTATCTCTCTCCTTCCAGCCGCCGTCTCCAAGAAACTCGACCTCCACCTTCGCCTCTACCATAGATCATTCCCCCCTCCTTCGGCCGACCTCACCACTGTCGGGAGAGGTGGGGGAACACGATCTATAGGTAGAGTTATTCACAAAATTAGTGTTTCAACAAATTAGATTGGGGTTTTGGTGTTCGTATTTTTTTTTTGCCTCCGCCTCAATGAAGATGCTACCATCTACAATAAGTGATCTTCTGACTTTGTTAGATGACGAGATCTCCTTCCCAGCATCAATGGTGGTGTTTTAAGATTACAGTTCTCTAGGTATGGACCTTCAGATCTTACTTCGCCATACCGGTTTTGGATCTTTTCTCATGGTTGCTGCGAGGAGTCTCCTCGCAATATTTGTCCCAGCTGCTACGTCCTCAACAATGGTGATTCGTACTCTTCGCTCCCCAGTGGCGCTGACCATGTTGTTCGGTTATTTTTCCCTGGTATACCGGTGTTGGTACTCTTGTTGATGTTGATTGACTACTTTAATGGTTGCGTGCGTGCATGTAGCCTTGGCATTGCGGCTCAAATTAAAATTATGGTAGAATCTTCGTTGGTATTCACAGGTTTACTGTTTGGTATCTATCTTTGGCTTCAGATAAGTACTGCCTTCAGATAAGTACATGATTGTGTCATGGAAGAAGAAAGAGTTTGAAGACCTCGAAGATTTAGTCATTTTTTAAAATTTTATTTTGTAATCATTGGAGACAGCTTGTCTATCTATACCATGTACTATTTATTGCTATGAATATACATGGTATTGATTGTCAAAAAAAGCTAGGTAGCTAGTCAGGCCTACAGCAAATCAGTAGTAATTTCAAAATTATGATTTGAAATTTTGTCATCACAAATTCTATTATGTGCTTGTTTCAAGCATATTGTCAAAATAGATGCACATGTTTAAAAGGATTGTTAATCCGATGCTTATTCCAACATATATGGTCCATTTTATATAAATTTAGAAACTAAATCGGTGTTCTAATGACTGGAATAGAGAGGGCTAGATGCTTTCATGATGTTTTGAAATTCATATTTGAATTTTGCCAAAAAAAATATTTTGGGATTTATTTGAAAGGTATTGTGAGAATAAATACACAAGTTAATTTGTGCCATCTTTGAGTCGTATGATAGGAAAAAGTGGAAATAGGAAAATCATAGGATTGCAGTGTTACGCCCACTCCAATCTGATGGAAATTCATTTTTCACAAGCACTCGAAAAGAGTGTCTTATCTTTATAGAAGAGAGAAGTATAACAATTTACAAGATTCAAGAGTGGGATGCGAAAATCAACTCTCGGTTAGAGCATCTCTAACAGAGCCCGAAAAGGTTGAAACCGAAAACAAAGTATTCAGTCTCCCGAAAACGCGAGTTTGTGCGATTTTGGCAGTGGCGTGATGTCTACGGGTGCTTCTATTCTTGTAGACAGTGTTGGGCCTCCAAGAGCAGAGGTTTGTAGAACAGCAGAAAGTTTCCCTTAAGTGGATCACCCAAGGTTTATCGAACTCAGGGAGGAAGAGGTCAAAGATATCCCTCTCATGCAACCCTGCAACCACAAAGCAAGAAGTCTCTTGTGTCCCCAACACACCTAATAGGTGCACTAGTTCGGCGAAGAGATAGTGAAATACAAGTGGTATGAATGAATATGAGCAGTAGTAACGCGCCGAGAAAAGTGCTTGTCGGCGTGCGATTGATGGTAGTAATATTGCAGAAGTAAACAAGCGATAAAACGATAAACAAGCAGCGATAGCAGTATTTAGGAACAAGGCCTAGGGATCATACTTTCACTAGTGGACACTCTCAACATTGATCACATAACAGAATAAATAAATAGATGCTAGACTCTACACCCTCTTGTTGGATGATGAACACCACTAACTGTGTAGGATTACACGAACCCTCAATGCCGGAGTTAACAAGCTCCACAATATTCAATGTTCATATTTAAATAACCTTAGAGTGCATAACAGATCAACATAACCAAACCAAGTACTAACATAGCATGCACACTGTCACCTTCACACTACGAAAGGAGGAATAGATCACATCAATACTATCATAGCAATAGTTAACTTCATAATCTACAAGAGATCACAATCATAGCCTACGCCAAGTACTACACGATGCACACACTGTCACCATTACACCGTGCAGGAGGAATAAACTACTTTAATAACATCACTAGAGTAGCACACAGATAAATTGTGATACAAAACACATTGCAATCATAAAGAGATATAAATAAGCACTTCACTATGCCATTCATAACAGTGAATAAGTATTCTGTGAAATATAGCCTAAGAGACCCACACGGTGCACACACTGTCACCTTTACACACGTGGGACAAGGAGTCTCCGGAGATCACATAAGTAAAATCCACTTGACTAGCATAATGACATCTAGATTACAAGCATCATCATATGAATCTCAATCATGTAAGGCAGCTCATGAGATTATTGTATTGAAGTACATAGGAGAGAGATTAACCACATAGCTACCGGTACAGCCCCGAGCCTCGATGGAGAACTACTCCCTCCTCATGGGAGACAGCAGCGTTGATGAAGATGGCGGTGGCTCTGGAAGGTTTCTCGTACCGTGGCTTTTTCGTGTCGAGGTTTTAGGTCAGGGACCTTTAAATAGGCGAAGAGGCGGAGTCGGAAGGTCAACGAGGCGGTGACACACTAGGGGGCGCGGCCAAGGCCTGGGCCGCGCCACCCTGGCGCCTGGTGGCCCAGTGGCCCCCCTCTGGCCTCTCTCGGGTGTTCTGGAAGCTTCGCGTGATCCTAAGATGCTGGGCGTTGATTTCGTCCGATTCCGAGAATATTTCCTTACTAGGATTTCTGAAACCAAAAACAGCAGAAAACAGCAACTGGCCCTTCGGCATCTCGTCAATAGGTTAGTTCCGGAAAACACGTAATAATGACATAAAGTATGCATAAAACATGTAGATATCATCAATAATGTGGCATGGAACATAAGAAATTATCGATACGTCGGAGACGTATCAGCATCCCCAAGCTTAGTTTCTGCTCGTCCCGAGCAGGTAAACGATAACAAAGATAATTTCTGGAGTGACATGCCATCATAACCTTGATCATACTATTGTAAGCATATGTAATGAATGCAGCGATCAAAACAATGGTAATGACATGAGTAAACAAATGAATCATAAAGCAAAGACTTTTCGTGAATAGTACTTTCAAGACAAACATCAATAAGTCTTGCATAAGAGTTAACTCATAAAGTAATAAATCAAAGTAAAGGTATTGAAGCAACACAAAGGAAGATTGAGTTTCAGCGGTTGCTTTCAACTTATAACATATATATCTCATGGATAGTTGTCAATGCAAAGTAATATAACAAGTGCAATATGCAAGTATGTAGGAATCAATGCACAGTTCACACAAGTGTTTGCTTCTTGAGGTGGAGAGAAATAGGTGAACTGACTCAACATAAAAGGTAAAAGAATGGTCCTTCAAAGAGGAAAGCGTCGATTGCTATATTTGTGCTAGAGCTTCTATTTTGAAAACATGAAACAATTTTGTCAACGGTAGTAATAAAGCATATGTATCATGTAAATTATATCTTACAAGTTGCAAGCCTCATGCATAGTATACTAGTAGTGCCCGCACCTTGTCCTAATTAGCTCGGATTAACACGGATTATCATTGCATAACATATGTTTCAACCAAGTGTCACAAAGGGGTACCTCTATGCCGCCTGTACAAGGGTCTAAGGAGAAAGTTCGCATTGGATTTCTCGCTTTTGATCATTCTTCAACTTAGACACCCATACCGGGACAACATAGACAACAGATAATGGACTCCTCTTTTAATGCTTAAGCATTCAACAGTTAATATTCTCATAAGAGATTGAGGTTTTATGTCCAAACTGAAACTTCCACCATGATTCATGGCTTTAGTTAGCGGCCCAATGTTCTTCTCTAACAGTATGCATACTCAAACCATTTGATTGTGAAAACCGCCCTTACTTCAGACAAGACGAACATGCATAGCAACTCACATGATATTCAACAAAGGTAAAAAAGTTGATGGCGTCCCCAGGAGCATGGTTATCGCACAACAAGCAACTTAATAAGAGATAAAGTGAATAAGTACATATTCAATAACACAATAGTTTTTAAGGCTATTTTGTCCCATGAGCTATATATTGCAAAGGCGAATGATGGAAATTTAAAGGTAGCACTCAAGCAATTTACTTTGGAATGGCGGAGAAATACCATGTAGTAGGTAGGTATGGTGGACACAAATGGCATAGTGGTTGGCTCAAGGATTTTGGATGCATGAGAAGTATTCCCTCTCGATACAAGGTTTAGGCTAGCAAGGTTATTTGAAACAAACACAAGGATGAACCGGTGCAGCAAAACTCACATAAAAGACATATTGTAAACATTATAAGACTCTACACCGTCTTCCTTGTTGTTCAAAACTCAATACTAGAAATTATCTAGACCTTAGAGAGACCAATTATGCAAACCAAATTTTAGCAAGCTCTATGTATTTCTTCATTAATGGGTGCAAAGTATATGATGCAAGAGCTTAAACATGAGCACAACAATTGCCAAGTATCAAATTATTCAAGACATTTTATCAATTACTACATGTAGCATTTCCCGTTTCCAACCATATAAAAATTAACGAAGCAGTTTCAACCTTCGCCATGAAAATTAAAAGCTAAGAACACATGTGTTCATATGAACCAGCGGAGCGTGCCTCTCTCCCACACAAGGATGAACTTATTCAAACAAAACAAAAACAAAAGCAAACAGACGCTCCAAGTAAAGTACATAAGATGTGACCGAATAAAAATATAGTTTCAAGAGAAGAAACCTGATAAGTTGTCGATGAAGAAGGGGATGCCTTGGGCCTCCCCAAGCTTAGATGCTTGGGTCTTCTTGAAATATGCAGGGATGAACCACGGGGGCATCCCCAAGCTTAGACTCTTCACTCTTCTTGATCATAGTATATCATCCTCCTCTCTTGACCCTTGAAAACTTCCTCCACACCAAACTCAAAACAAACTCATTAGAGGGTTAGTGCATAATCAAAAATTCACATGTTCAGAGGTGACACAATCATTCTTAACACTTCTGGACATTGCCCAAAGCTACTGGAAGTCAATGGAACAAAGAAATCCATCCAACACAGCAAAAGAGGCAATGCGAAATAAAAGGCAGAATCTGTCAAAATAGAACAGTCCGTAAAGACGAATTTTAAAATGGCACCAGACTTGCTCAGATGAAAATGCCCAAATTGAATGAAAGTTGCGTACATATCTGAGGATCACGCACGTAAATTGGCAGTTTTTCTGAGTTACCAACAGAGAGGCATATCGAAATTCGTGACAGACAGAAATCTGTTTCTGCGCAGCAATCCAAATCTAGTATTGACTTTACTATCAAAGACTTTACTTGGCACAACAATGCAACAAAATTAAGATAATGAGAGGTTGCTACAGTAGTAACAACTTCCAAGAAACAAATACAAAATAAAAGTACTGTAACAAAATAAACACATGGGTTATCTCCGAAGAAGTGCTTTCTTTATAGCCATTAAGATGGGCTCAGCAGTTTTAATGATGCACTCGCAAGAAATAAGAGTTGAAGCAAAAGAGAGCATCAAAAAGCAAATTCAAAACAAATTTAAGCCTAACATGCTTCCTATGAAAAGGAATCTTGTAAATAAACAAGTTCATGAAGAGCAAAGTAACAAGCATAGGAAGATAGAACAAGTGTAACTTCAAAAATTTCAGCACATAGAGAGATGTTTTAGTAACATGAAAATTTCTACAACCATATTTTCCTCTCTCATAATAACTTTCAGTAGCAACATGAGCAAACTCAACAATATAACTATCACATAAAGCATTCTTATCATGAGTCTCATGCATAAAATTATTACTCTCCACATAAGCATAATCAATTTTATTAGTTGTAGTGGGAGCAAATTCAACAAAGTAGCTATTATTATTATTCTCATCATCAAATATAGGAGGCATATTGTAATCATAATCAAATTTATCCTCCATAACAGGCGGTACTAAAAGACCAATATCATTATAATCATCATAAATAGGAGGCAAAGTATCATCAAAGTAAATTTTCTCCTCAATGCTTGGGGGACTAAAAATATCATGCTCATCAAAGCCAGCTTCCCCAAGCTTAGAATTTTCCATATCATTAGCAACAATGGTGTTCAAAGCGTTCATACTAATATGTTCCATAGGTTTTTTTAATTTTCACATCAAACCATCCATGTCTTAAATCAGGAAATAGAATAAAAAGCTCATTGTTGTCCATTATGCCTAACTACTGTAAACAAGAAACAAAAAGATGCAATTGCAGGATCTAAAGGAAATAGCTTCGAGCACACACACAACGGCAACAGAAAAGTACTTATTACCTGGGACCGGAGTATGAGTGCCTTTTACCTTTTCTCCCCGGCAACGGCGCCAGAAAAGTGCTTGATGTCTACGGGTGCTTCTATTCTTGTAGACAGTGTTGGGCCTCCAAGAGCAGAGGTTTGTAGAACAGCAGCAAGTTTCCCTTAAGTGGATCACCCAAGGTTTATCGAACTCAGGGAGGAAGAGGTCAAAGATATCCCTCTCATGCAACCCTGCAACCACAAAGCAAGAAGTCTTTTGTGTCCCCAACACACCTAATAGGTGCACTAGTTCGGCGAAGAGATAGTGAAATACAAGTGGTATGAATGAATATGAGCAGTAGTAACGGCGCCAGCAAAGTGTTTGCTGGCGTGCAGTTGATGGTAGTAATATTGCAGGAAGTAAACAAGCAGTAAAACAGTAAACAAGCAGCGATAGCAGTATTTAGGAACAAGGCCTAGGGATCATACTTTCACTAGTGGACAATCTCAACATTGATCACATAACAGAATACATAAATAGATGCTAGACTCTACACCCTCTTGTTGGATGATGAACACCACTAACTGTGTAGGATTACACGAACCCTCAATGCCGGAGTTAACAAGCTCCACAATATTCAATGTTCATATTTAAATAACCTTAGAGTGCATAACAGATCAACATAACCAAACCAAGTACTAACATAGCATGCACACTGTCACCTTCACACTACAAAAGGAGGAATAGATCACATCAATACTATCATAGCAATAGTTAACTTCATAATCTACAAGAGATCACAATCATAGCCTACGCCAAGTACTACACGATGCACACACTGTCACCATTACACCGTGCAGGAGGAATAAACTACTTTAATAACATCACTAGAGTAGCACACAGATAAATTGTGATACAAAACACATTGCAATCATAAAGAGATATAAATAAGCACTTCACTATGCCATTCATAACAGTGAATAAGTATTCTGTGAAATATAGCCTAAGAGACCCACACGGTGCACACACTGTCACCTTTACACACGTGGGACAAGGAGTCTCCGGAGATCACATAAGTAAAATCCACTTGACTAGCATAATGACATCTAGATTACAAGCATCATCATATGAATCTCAATCATGTAAGGCAGCTCATGAGATTATTGTATTGAAGTACATAGGAGAGAGATTAACCACATAGCTACCGGTACAGCCCCGAGCCTCGATGGAGAACTACTCCCTCCTCATGGGAGACAGCAGCGTTGATGAAGATGGCGGTGGCTCTGGAAGGTTTCTCGTACCGTGGCTTTTTCGTGTCGAGGTTTTAGGTCAGGGACCTTTAAATAGGCGAAGAGACGGAGTCGGAAGGTCAACGAGGCGGTGACACACTAGGGGGCGCGGCCAAGGCCTGGGCCGCGCCACCCTGGCGTCTGGTGGCCTAGTGGCCCCCCCCCCTCTGGCCTCTCTCGGGTGTTCTGGAAGCTTCGCGTGATCCTAAGATGCTGGGCGTTGATTTCGTCCGATTCCGAGAATATTTCCTTAGTAGGATTTCTGAAACCAAAAACAGCAAAAAACAGCAACTGGCCCTTCGGCATCTCGTCAATAGGTTAGTTCCGGAAAACGCATAATAATGACATAAAGTATGCATAAAACATGTAGATATCATCAATAATGTGGCATGGAACATAAGAAATTATCGATACGTCGGAGACGTATCATGGCGCAGAATAGAAACCGTAAAAGACGAACTGAAAACACGAAATTAAAAATCTCGCGGGAGAATTCATCGATGAACACATATAGATGATAGTTCTAGCTCCCATTGAGCATGAAAGTTTACATAATACAAAGTAATAAGCTAAAATAATTACTGTCCGTAGCGGCGCGAGCTAATTTTGCCCAAAATTAGGCCCGGTGGCCTCTACGCGCGGCGGCGGCGGTGGTGGCGGTGGAAGGCGAGGCGGCGTACGCGTGGAGCTCCTACTCGTCGTCGAGCTCGACGATCACCAGCTTGATGCGGCAGACGCGTTCTTCTCGGCCCGCCGCCTCGTATTCCTGGACTTGTCGGACGGCGTCGGCCTCCTCGCGGCGCCAGCGGGCTCTGGCCTCCGCGGCGGACACGGCCGCCACCTGAGCAACGACCGCCTCCTCCTCGTCGTCGTCGTGGACGTAGTCCTCGGCGGACATGACCGTCGTAGCCGGCTGCGCGACGACAGCCATCTCCGCCTCTTCCACTTCCTCCTCCTCCTCCGACACTTCATCTTGCTCCTCCGACTCTTCGTCCTCCTCCTCCGACTCGGACGAAGGGGGACTCCGCGAACCGCCGGAGGAGGACCCCTCACCTCTGAGCGCGTACCCGGCGAGCTTCCCCGGGGGCGTGAGCACCCTGTTGGTCCACCCGCGGGCGCTGCGCTTGCGCGCGCCCTCCGAGCGGACCCATTTCCGCCGCTCAGCCTCGGTGCGGAATACGGGGGGACGCGGCGGCGAGTCCCCGCCGCCCAAGCTTCCTCCTCCCCTAGCGGAGCTACCGCGGCTAGCCATGCGGACCTCTACGGGCGGCGATGCGGCGGAGAGGCGACATCAATTGCTCGTCGGAGCTGGCTGACCTAGGCGGCGGAGCGGCGACAGCGGCAGCGGTGCAGGGGAGTAGGGTTTGCGAACCGAACTCCCCTCCGCGAACCCTTTTAATAGGGCCGTGCGGGGAGTTTCTCGGGCCCCTAAACTTCCGATTCGGGCCGGCCCATGTATTCAGGCACTGATCTGCGCGATTCGACCCGAATCCGTAAATCCGTCGGAAAAGTTCGGTTCCGGCGGGATTTACGAGCTCTGTTAGAGATACTCTTACGCCACACACCCCCACTCCACACTCTAGTGCTCCTACTCTCGCTCCCTCCAACTCTAGCCATCTCCCACAATCTGAGATCATCTGTCACTTGCTCTATGATCTGCTCCGTGGATATCTGCCGATGTGTGTTAGCAATCCTCTATTTCCACAACATCCAAGCAATCAGCAATATAAGGTGTCAATCCTTCTTCTGTCCGATTTCCTAATCCTCTTTCTAGTTTCTTTTATCCAAGCGACCCGCCCACAGGGGATCGATTTTCATTATCAGGAGATAACGAAAAACAGCAGTAGTTCACAACACAAAGGAAAGAAAAAGAAAGGGAGGGAGCGCCGCCTAATGCTAGCGTTTAAGAAGTTATTACAGGACCAGTCGAGAATATCAACAAAAGAAACTATAGCAACAGCTGCTATCTAGACCAAACACAGCAGCAGTAAAAGGGGCAAAAAAGAGCCCATCATTAGCAAAAGCATCAGGGTTTTCCAGGCATCAGGGGGTTTTTTCAATTTCCAGCAGCATCATCGGTCTCCATGTCATCTTCTCCTCGTTCATCTGGGACGGCCTCCATGATCGTCAGAGTTCCTCGACCAGTCCTTCCTCCAGCAGACGAGGACGCAGTAGTAGCAGCAGTAGCTAGCCGAAGAAGGTTGTCAGCTCCAGTTTTGATGTTCTTTTCGTCAGCAGCATTGTGGAGACCTTCCCAGTGTTTCATAAACACAACAGATATGCTAATTAGTTCACTGGGAGATTTGATTAGTTTCTTGTCAAAACAAGCTCGATTTCGTAGCTTCCAAATTGACCAACATATCGTAGCCAGGCCAGCTATCTGAACATTTCTACTAGCAGGGACCAAGTTGGGAAACCACCAAAAAAATTGAGTGAAACTGCCAGGTTTGTCAATTGCTCCCACAGCTTTTGCCACAGTACTCCAAACATAATTTGCTGCAACACAGTTAAAGAACAGGTGAGATATGCTTTCATTCTGATGACAAAACTGACATGAAGCATCCCCATTCCAGTTTCTTTTCAGCAGATTGTCCTTTGAGGCAATTGCATTGTGCCAGATTAACCACAACTAGATTTTTATTTTCAGAGGAATCTTGCTCTTCCATAGGTGTTTGAAAGATCTGTCTATCCCACTCCCACAGAGATGATTATACATGGATTTCACAGAGAAAATCCCATCTTTAGTCCATTTCCAAACAGGTTTATCCTTTGTTTGAGATAGAGAGATCTGCCTCACAATTCCCAACAAACCATGGACTTGAACAGCAAGATTTGGAGACAGATATCTTCTGAAGGAAAAATTCCACCCAAGGTTTGCTGCAGCAGCAACTGTGATATCTTGCTCATTACAGATATGAAAGATCTCAGGGAAGGAATCTTTCAGAGGGACTTTGTCACAACAAGCATCATGCCAGAAACTAGTCAGTCTCCCATCCCCAACTTTCATTCTTCTACCAGATAAATACAAACTTTTTATTTTTTGCATATCAGTCCACAAAGGTGAATTACTGATATGTCTCAAACGTATCTATAATTTCTTATGTTCCATGCTTGTTTTATGACAATACATACATGTTTTGTTCACACTTTATATCGTTTTGATGCGTTTCCGGAACTAACCTATTGACAAGATGCCGAAGTGCCAGTTCCTGTTTTCTGCTGTTTTTGGTTTCAGAAATCCTAGTAAGGAAATATTCTCGGAATTGGACGAAATCAACGCCCAACATCTTATAATTGCACGAAGCTTCCAGAACACCAGAGAGGGGCCAGAGGAGAGCCAGGTGGGCCCCACACATGGTGGCGGTGCGGCCAGGCTAGGGCCCGCGCCCCCCTATTGTGTGGCGGCTCCGTAACCCTTCCGACTCCGACTCTTCGCCTATTTAAAGCTCCCTGACCTAAATCTTCGATACGGAAAAGCCACGGTACGAGAAACCTTCCAGAGCCGCCGCCATCGCGAAGCCAAGATCTGGGGGACAGGAGTCTCTGTTCCGGCACGCCGCCGGGACGGGGAAGTGCCCCCGGAAGGCTTCTCCATCGACACCACCGCCATCTTCATCACCGCTGCTGTCTCCCATGAGGAGGGAGTAGTTCTCCATCGAGGCTAAGGGCTGTACCGGTAGCTATGTGGTTAATCTCTCTCCTATGTACTTCAATACAATGATCTCATGAGCTGCCTTACATGATTGAGATTCATATGAGCTTTGTATCACTATTAGTCTATGTGCTACTCTTGTGATGTTATTAAAGTGATTTATTCCCCCTTCATAGTGTAAAGGTGACAGTGTGTATGCTATGTTAGTACTCGGTTTAAATTGCAAAGATCTATTATGCTCTAAGGTTACTTAAATATGAATGTCGAATGTTGTGGAGCTTGTTAACTCCGGCATTGAGGTGCTCTTGTAGCCCTACACAACGAATGGTGTTCATTATCAAACAAGAGTATATGTAGCACAAAGGAAGAGAACTTATTTATTTATGTGACCAATGTTGAGAGTGTCCACTAGTGAAAGTATGATCCCTAGGCCTTGTTTCCAAATACTGCAATCATCGCTTGTTTACTGTTTTACTGCATCTTTACTTCCTGCAATATTACTACCATCAACTGCACGCCAGCAAGCTATTTTCTGGCGCTGTTACTACTGCTCATATACATTCATACCACTTGTATTTCACTATCTCTTCGCCGAACTAGTGCACCTATACATCTGACAAGTGTATTAGGTGTGTTGGGGACACAAGAGACTTCTTGTATCGTGATTGCAGGGTTGCTTGAGAGGGATATCTTTGACCTCTTCCTCCCTGAGTTCGATAAACCTTGGGTGATCCACTTAAGGGAAACTTGCTGCTGTTCTACAAACCTCTGCTCTTGGAGGCCAAACACTGTCTACAAGAATAGAAGCACACGTAGACATCAATCACTTTTCTGGCACCGTTGCCGGGGACGAATCAAGACACTCCATCAAGCCCGTCAACCGCCATCAAACCTCCCACGTCAACCACGCGCCAGTTGTGGACATCAAGTACTTTTCTGGCGCCGTTGCCGGGGACGAAAGGTAAAAAGCACTCATACTCCGGTCCCAGGTAACTAAGTACTTTTCTGGTGCCGTTGTAAATGCTCGAAGCTATTTCCTTTAGATCCTGCAATTGCATCTTTTGGTTTCTTGTTTTACACTAGTTAGGCATCATGGAAAGCAACTGTGAGCTTTTTAATCTTTTTCCTGAGTTAGAATTGTTTAATGTGAAAATAAAAAAAACCTATGGAACCTTATTTGCATGCTAGTAGTAATATTAGTATGAACGCTTTGAACACCATTGTTGATAATAATATAGAAAATTCTAAGCTTGGGGAGGTCGGTTTTGATGAAAATGATCTCTTTAGCCCTCCGGGTATTGAGGAGAAAGTTTATGTTGATTATGATATGTCTCCCATATATGATGATTATAATGATAGTGGTCTTCTGGTGCCGCCTACTATGGAGGATAAAGTTTATTATGATCATACTATACCTCCTATATTTGATGATGAGAATAATAATGATAGCTACTTTGTTGAATTTGCTCCCACTACAACTAATAAAATTGATTATGCTTATGTTGGGAGTGTAGGATAACGTTGCATAGAAAACAAAAAATTTCCTACCGCGAACACGCAATCCAAGCCAAGATGCAATCTAGAAGACGGTAGCAACGAGGGGGTATCGAGTCTCACCCTTGAAGAGATTCCAAAGCCTACAAGATGAGGCTCTTGTTGCTGCGGTAGACGTTCACTTGCCGCTTGCAAAAGCGCGTAGAAGATCTTGATCACGATCGGTTCCGGCGCCACGAACGGGCAGCACCTCCGTACTCGGTCACACGTTCGGTTGTTGATGAAGACGACGTCCACCTCCCCGTTCCAGCGGGCAGCGGAAGTAGTAGCTCCTCTTGAATCCGACAGCACGACGGCGTGGTGTCGGTGGCGGTGAAGAAGTCCGGCGGAGCTTCGCTAAGCGTGCGGGACGTGGTGGAGGAGAGAGGCCGCTAGGGTTTGGGGAGAGGGGGCGCCGGCCACTAAGGGGTGCAGCCACCTTGGTGGTTCTTGGGTGGCCGGCCCCCTCCCCTTGGCCCCTCATTATATAGGTGGAACCCCAAGTGTTGGTCTCCAAGTCTTCGAATAAGACCCGAACCAAAAACCTTCCATATGGTGGGGAAACCTACCCAAGTTAGGACTCCCACTAGAGGTGGGGTTTCCACCTCCCATATGGGGGGGTGGCCGGCCCCCTAAGGGGGAGTCCACTTGGGACTCCTCCCCCACTAGGGTTGGCCGGCCATGGAGGTGGAGTCCCATGTGGACTCCACCTTCCTTGGTGGTTTCTTCCGGACTTTTCTAGAACCTTCTAGAACCTTCCATAGAACCTTCCGCGACATTTTAATTCACATAAAATGACATCCTATATATGAATCTTATTCTCCGGACCATTCCGGAACTCCTCGTGATGTCCGGGATCTCATCCGGGACTCCGAACAAATATTCGAACTCCATTCCATATTCAAGTTCTACCATTTCAACATCCAACTTTAAGTGTGTCACCCTACGGTTCGTGAACTATGCGGACATGGTTGAGTACTCACTCCGACCAATAACCAATAGCGGGATCTGGAGATCCATAATGGCTCCCACATATTCAACGATGACTTTAGTGATCGAATGAACCATTCACATACAATACCAATTCCCTTTGTCACGCGATATTTTACTTGTCCGAGGTTTGATCTTCGGTATCACTCTATACCTTGTTCAACCTCGTCTCCTGACAAGTACTCTTTACTTGTACCGTGGTATGTGGTCTCTTATGAACTCATTCATATGCTTGCAAGACATTAGACGACATTCCACCGAGAGGGCCCAGAGTATATCTATCCGTCATCGGGATGGACAAATCCCACTGTTGATCCATATGCCTCAACTCATACTTTCCGGATACTTAATCCCACCTTTATAGCCACCCATTTACGCAGTGGTGTTTGGTGTAATCAAAGTACCTTTCCGGTATAAGTGATTTACATGATCTCATGGTCATAAGGACTAGGTAACTATGTATCGAAAGCTTATAGCAAAAAACTTAATGACGAGATCTTATGCTACGCTTAATTGGGTGTGTCCATTACATCATTCATATAATGATATAACCTTGTTATTAATAACATCCAATGTTCATGATTATGAAACTAATCATCCATTAATCAACAAGCTAGTTTAAGAGGCATACTAGGGACTTCTTGTTTGTCTACATATCACACATGTACTAATGTTTCGGTTAATACAATTATAGCATGATATATAAACATTTATCATAAACATAAAGATATATATAATAACTACTTTTATTATTGCCTCTTGGGCATATCTCCAACAGTCTCCTACTTGCACTAGAGTCAATAATCTAGATTACATTGTAAGGTACCTAACACCCATGGCATTCTGGTGTTGGTCATGCTTTGCCCTAGGGAGAGCTTTAGTCAACGGATCTGCTACATTCAGATCAGTGTGTACTTTGCAAATCTTTACTTCTCCATCTTCGATGTACTCGCGAATCGAATGATAACGCAGCTTGATATGCTTCAGCCTCTTGTGTGACCTTGGTTCTTGTGCATTGGCGATGGCACCCATGTTGTCACAATAGATGACTAGTGGGTCCAATGCACTAGGAACCACACCGAGCTCTACAATGAACCTCTTCATCCATACCGCTTCTGATGAAGCCTCTGAAGCCGCTATGTACTCCGATTCTGTTGAGGATTTCGCCACCGTGCACTGCTTCGAGCTTGCCCAGCTTCATCGGCACCATTCAATATAAACACGTACCCAGATTGTGACTTAGAGTCATCAGGATCAGTGTTCCAACTTGCATCGGTGTAACTTGTTACAACGAGCTCTTGGTCACCTCCATAACAAAGAAACATATCCTTAGTTCTTTTCAAGTACTTCAGGATATTCTTGACCGCTGTCCAGTGTTCCATTCCTGGATCACTTTGATATCTGCTAGTCAAACTAACAGCATGTGCTATATCCGGTCTTGTACATAGCATGGCATACATGATAGAGCCTACTGCCGAGGCATAGGGGATCTGACTCATCCTTTCTCTTTCTTCTGCCGTAGCCGGACCTTGAGTCTTACTCAAGATCTTGCCTGGTAAAATAGGTAAAAACCCTTTCTTACTTTCGTCCATTCTAAACTTCTTTAGAATCTTGTCCAGGTATGTACTCTGTGATAGCCCTATTAGGCGTCTTGATCTATCTCTATAAATCTTGATGCCTAATATATACGATGCTTCACCAAGGTCTTTCATTGAAAAACTGTTATTCAAATAACCTTTTACACTGCTTAATAGTTCTATATCATTCCCAATCAATAATATGTCATCTACATATAATATTAGGAATGCTACAGAGCTCCCACTCACTTTCTTGTAAATACAGGCCTCTCCATGACACTGTATAAACCCGAAGTCTTTGATCACCTTATCAAAGCGTCGGTTCCAACTTCTTGATGCTTGCTTCAGTCCATAAATTGAACGCTGAAGTTTGCATACTTTGTCAGCATTTTTAGGATCGACAAAACCTTTGGGTTGTACCATATACAACTCTTCCTCAATGTCTCCATTAAGGAACGCCGTTTTGACATCCATCTGCCAAATCTCATAATCGAAAAATGCAGCTATTGCTAACAAAATCCTTACAGATTTTAGCTTCGCTACAGGTGAGAAAGTCTCATCGTAGTCAACTCCTTGAATTTGTCGGAAACCCTTTGCGACAAGTCGAGCTTTATAGACAGTAATATTACCATCAGCATCTGTTTTTCTCTTGAAGATCCATTTATTCTCGACAGCCTTGCGGCTATCAGGTAAGTCTACCAAAGTCCATACTTTGTTATCATACATGGATCCCATTTCGGATTTCATGGCTTCTTGCCATTTGTTGGAATCTGGGCTCATCATCGCTTCTTCATATGTCGCAGGGTCTTCATCATTGTTGTCCACAATCATGACATTTAGACAAGGATCATACCGATGCGAGTGGCACGTTCCCTTGTCGATCCTGCGAGGTTCGTGCTATCTCGTTTGAAGTTTCATGATCATTATCATTAGCTTCCTCTGTTGCCGGTGTAGGCGGCATAGGAACATCTTCCGGTACTGCGCTACTCTGATCAACGAGCAGAGATTCTTCAATCTCATCGAGTTCTACTTTTCTTCCAGTCACTTCTTTAGTGAGAAATTCTTTCTCAAGAAAGGTTCCGTTCTTAGCAACAAAGATCTTGCCTTCGGATCTGTGATAGAAGGTGTACCCTATAGTTTCCTTAGGGTATCCTATGAAGATGCATTTCTCCGCTTTGGGTTCTAGCTTGTCCGGTTGTAACTTTTTTACATAGGCTTCGCAACCCCAAACTTTCAGGAACGACAGCTTAGGTTTCTTATTAAACCATAATTCATACGGCGTCGTTTCAACGGATTTTGATGGTGCTCTATTTAAAGTGAATGCGGTTGTCTCTAATGCATAACTCCAAAATGATAACGGCAAATCAGTAAGAGACATCATAGAACGAACCATATCTAAGAGAGTTCGATTACGACGTTCGGACACACCGTTTCGTTGTGGTGTTCCTGGCGGTGTCAATTGTGAAAGTATTCCGCATTTCTTTAAATGCATGCCAAACTCATAACTCAGATATTCACCTCCGCGATCAGATCGTAGAAATTTAATCTTCTTGTTACGTTGATTTTCTACTTCACTTTGGAATTCCTTAAACTTCTCAAAAGTCTCGGATTTATGTTTCATGAAATAGATATACCCATATCTAATTAGATCATATGTGAAGGTTAGAACATAACGATAACCACCGCGCGATGCTATACTCATTGGTCCGCACACATCGGTATGTATGATTTCCAATAAGTCAGTAGCTCGCTCCATAATACCAGAGAATGGAGTCTTAGTCATTTTTCCCATTAGACATGCTTCGCATCTATCAAGTGACTCAAAGTCAAGTGATTCAAGTAATCCATCGGTATGGAGTTTCTTCATGCATTTCACTCCAATATGACCAAGATGACAGTGCCACATATAAGTAGAATTATCATTCAATTTAATTCGCTTAGCATCAATGTTATGTATATGTGTATCACTACTATCGAGATCTAACAGAAATAAGCCATTCTTTTCAGGTGCTTGACCATAAAAGATATTATTCATAAAAATAGAACAACCATTATTCTCAGACTTGAATGAATAACCGTCTTGCATTAAACAAGATCCAGATATAATGTTCATGCTCAACGCGGGTACAAAATAACAATTATTGAGGCTTAAAACTAATCCCGAAGGTAGATGTAGAGGAAGTGTGCCGACAGCAATCACATCAACTTTGGATCCATTTCCAACGCGCATGGTCACTTCATCTTTTAGTAGTCTTCGTTTATTCTTTAGTTCCTGTTTCGAGTTACAAATATGAGCAACCGAACCAGTATCAAATACCCAGGTACTAGTACGAGAACCAGTAAGATAAATATCTATAACATGTATATCAGATATACCTTCTTTCTTCTTCTTGACAAGGCCGCTCTTCAGATCCGCCAAATACTTGGAGCAATTACGCTTCCAGTGTCCCTTCTCCTTGCAGTAATAGCACTCAGCATCAGGCTTAGGGCCAGTCTTAGGTTTCACAGGAGGCGTGGCAGCTTTCTTGCCACTCTTCTTGTTCTTGCCTTTAGACTTGCCCTGTTTCTTGAAGCTGGTGGTCTTGTTGACCATCAACACTTGGTGCTCTTTCTTGATCTCAATCTCAGCAGATTTCAGCATGGAGAAGAGTTCAGGTAACTCTTTGTTCATGTTCTGCATATTGTAGTTCATTACAAAGTTCTTGTAACTAGGTGGCAGTGATTGAAGGACACGATTAATCCCCAGTCTATTAGGAATCACTATTCCCAAGTCACTGAGTTTCTTCGCATGCCCGGTCATGGCGAGCATGTGCTCACTAACGGAGCTGCCTTCTTCCATCATGCAGCTGAAGAAGTGTTTCGATGCTTCATAGCATTCCACGGCCGCATGAGTCTCAAATATAGTCTTCAACTCATTGATTAACTCATGTGGATCGTGGTGCTCAAAACGTTTTTGAAGATCGGCTTCCGTGACCGCATAAGATGGCACACTGAACTTGAGAGTACCGAGTTTTCCGAGTTGCGTAAACAGCTTTTACTTCATCGGTTTCAGTTTCTGCAGGAGGGTCACCTAGCGGTGCATCAAACACATATTGCAGATTTCCGCCATTGAGGAAAATCCTCACATGACGGAACCAGTCGGTGAAGTTGCTACCGTTGCTCTTAAGCTTTTCTTTCTCTAGGAACTGGTTAAAATTGATTGAGGACGCCATATCTACAACATATTTGCAATAGTTTAGACTAATGTTTATGACAAATTGAGTTCAAATTTTAATTCAATATAATTAAAAACTAGGTGAACTCCCACTCAAAACAATATCCCTCGCATTGTCTTAGTGATCACACGAACCAAATCCACCACACCAAGTCCGATCATCACGAGACAAGATGTAACTTCAATGGCGAACACTCAAAGTGTTCATCACATCAATCATATGATTCATGCTCTACCTTTCGGTATCACGTGTTCCGAGACCATGTCTGTACATGCTAGGCTCGTCAAGGCCACCTTAGTATCCGCATGTGCAAAACTGGCTTGCACCCGTTGTATGCACTTGTTGATTCTATCACACCCGATCATCACGAGATGCTTCAAAACGACAAGTCTTGGCAACGGTGCTACTAAGGATGAACACTTTATTATCTTGAGATTTTAGTGAGAGGGATCATCTTATAATGCTACCGTCGCGATCTAAGCAAAATAAGATGCATAAAAGGATTAACATCACATGCAGTTCATATGTGATATGATATGGCCCTTTTGTCTTTGCGCCTTTGATCTTCATCTCCAAAGCACGGACATGATCTCCATCATCAACGGGCATGATCTCCATCATCGTCGGCGAAGCACCAAGGTCAATGGCGCCGTCTTCATGATTGTCCTCCATGTAGCAACTATTACAACTACTTTGAAATACTACTCAACATGAAATTTAAAGACAACCATAAGGCTCCTGCCGGTTGCCACAATACAATAATGATCATCTCATACATAGTCATCATCACATTATGGCCATATCACATCACCAAACCCTGCAAAAACAAGTTAGACGTTCTCTAATTTGGTTTGCATATTTTACGTGGTTTAGGGTTTTCGAGTAAGATCCAATCTACCTACGAACATGAACCACAACGGTGATACTAGTGTTGTCAATAGAAGAGTAAATTGAATCTTCACTATAGTAGGAGAGACAGACACCCGCAAAGCCACTTATGCAATACAAGTTGCATGTCGAGCGTGGAGCAAATCTCATGAACGCGGTCATGTAAAGTTAGCCCGAGCCGCTTCATCCCACTATGCCACAAAGATGCAAAGTACTCAACTAAAGATAACAAAAGCATCAATGCCCACAAACCATTGTGTTCTACTCGTGCAACCATCTATGCATAGACACGACTCTGATACCACTGAAGGATAACGTTGCATAGAAAACAAAAAATTTCCTACCGCGAACACGCAATCCAAGCCAAGATGCAATCTAGAAGACGGTAGCAACGAGGGGGTACCGAGTCTCACCCTTGAAGAGATTCCAAAGCCTACAAGATGAGGCTCTTGTTGCTGCGGTAGACGTTCACTTGCCGCTTGCAAAAGCGCGTAGAAGATCTTGATCACGATCGGTTCCGGCGCCACGAACGGGCAGCACCTCCGTACTCGGTCACACGTTCGGTTGTTGATGAAGATGACGTCCACCTCCCAGTTCCAGCGGGCAGCGGAAGTAGTAGCTCCTCTTGAATCCGACAGCACGACGGCGTGGTGTCGGTGGCGGTGAAGAAGTCCGGCGGAGCTTCGCTAAGCGTGCGGCACGTGGTGGAGGAGAGAGGCCGCTAGGGTTTGGGGAGAGGGGGCGCCGGCCACTAAGGGGTGCGGCCACCTTGATGGTTCTTGGGTGGCCGGCCCCCTCCCCTTGGCCCCTCATTATATAGGTGGAACCCCAAGTGTTGGTCTCCAAGTCTTCGAATAAGACCCGAACCAAAAACCTTCCATATGGTGGGGAAACCTACCCAAGTTAGGACTCCCACTAGAGGTGGGGTTTCCACCTCCTATATGGGGGGGTGGCCGGCCCCCTAAGGGGGAGTCCACTTGGGACTCCTCCCCCACTAGGGTTGGCCGGCCATGGAGGTGGAGTCCCATGTGGACTCCACCTTCCTTGGTGGTTTCTTCCAGACTTTTCTAGAACCTTCCATAGAACCTTCCGCGACATTTTAATTCACATAAAATGACATCCTATATATGAATCTTATTCTCCGGACCATTCCGGAACTCCTCATGATGTCCGGGATCTCATCCGGGACTCCGAACAAATATTCGAACTCCATTCCATATTCAAGTTCTACCATTTCAACATCCAACTTTAAGTGTGTCACCCTACGGTTCGTGAACTATGCGGACATGGTTGAGTACTCACTCCGACCAATAACAAATAGCGGGATCTGGAGATCCATAATGGCTCCCACATATTGAACGATGACTTTAGTGATCGAATGAACCATTCACATACAATACCAATTCCCTTTGTCACGCGATATTTTACTTGTCCGAGGTTTGATCTTCGATATCACTCTATACCTTGTTCAACCTCGTCTCCTGACAAGTACTCTTTACTCGTACCGTGGTATGTGGTCTCTTATGAACTCATTCATATGCTTGCAAGACATTAGACGACATTCCACCGAGAGGGCCCAGAGTATATCTATCCGTCATCAGGATGGACAAATCCCACTGTTGATCCATATGCCTCAACTCATACTTTCCGGATACTTAATCCCACCTTTATAGCCACCCATTTACGCAGTGGTGTTTGGTGTAATCAAAGTACCTTTCCGGTATAAGTGATTTACATGATCTCATGGTCATAAGGACTAGGTAACTATGTATCGAAAGCTTATAGCAAAAAACTTAATGACGAGATCTTATGCTACGCTTAATTGGGTGTGTCCATTACATCATTCATATAATGATATAACCTTGTTATTAATAACATCCAATGTTCATGATTATGAAACTAATCATCCATTAATCAACAAGCTAGTTTAAGAGGCATACTAGGGACTTCTTGTTTGTCTACATATCACACATGTACTAATGTTTCGGTTAATACAATTATAGCATGATATATAAACATTTATCATAAACATAAAGATATATATAATAACTACTTTTATTATTGCCTCTTGGGCATATCTCCAACAGGGAGTAGTAATAATTTTATGCATGAGACTCATGATAAGAATGTTTCATTTGATAGTTATATTGTTGAGTTTGTTCATGATGCTACTGAAAATCATTATGAGAGAGGAAAATATGGTTGTAGAAGTTTTCATGTTACTAAAACACCTCTCTATATGCTGAAAATCTTGAAGTTGCGCTTGTCTAGTTTTCCTATGCTTGTTGCATTATGCCTACATGACTTGTTTATTTACAAGATTCCTTTTCATAGGAAGTGGGTTAGGCTTAAATTTGTTTTGAATTTGCTTCTTGATGCTCTCTTTTGCTTCAACTCTTATTTCTTGGGAGTGCATCATTAAAACTGCTGAGCCCATCTTAATGGCTATAAAGAAAGCACTTCTTGGGAGATAACCCATGTTTTTATTTTGCTACAGTACTTTTGTTTTATATTTGAGTCTTGGAAGTTGTTACTACTGTAGCAACCTCTACTTATCTTTATTTTATTGCATTGTTGTGCCAAGTAAAGTCTTTGATAGCAAGGTTCATACTAGATTTGGATTATTGTGCAGAAACAGATTTCTGTCTGTCACGAATTTGGGCAGGGTTCTCTGTAGGTAACTCAGAAAAATCTGCCAATTTACGTGTGTGATCCTCAGATATGTACGCAACTTTCATTCAATTTGAGCATTTTCATCTGAGCAAGTCCAGTGCCTCTAAAAAATTTGTCTTTACGGACTATTCTGTTTTGACAGACTCTGCCTTTTATTTCGCATTGCCTCTTTTGCTGTGTTGGATGGATTTCTTTGTTCCATTGACTTCCAGTAGCTTTGGGCAATGTCCAGAAGTGTTAAGAATGATTGTGTCACCTCTGAACATGTGAAATTTTTATTATGCACTAACCCTCTAATGAGTTGTTTCGAGTTTGGTGTGGAGGAAGTTTTCAAGGGTCAAGAGAGGAGGATGATATATGATCAAGAAGAGTGAAAAGTCTAAGCTTGGGGATGCCCCGGTGGTTCATCCCTGCATATTTCAAGAAGACTCAAGCGTCTAAGCTTGGGGATGCCCAAGGCATCCCCTTCTTCATCAACTTATCAGGTTTCTTCTATTGAAACTATATTTTTATTCGGTCACATCTTATGTACTTTACTTGGAGCATCTGTTTGTTTTTGTTTTGTTTGAATAAATTCATGCTTGTGTTGGAGAGAGACACGCTCCGCTGTTGCGTATGAACACATGTGATCTTAGCTTTACTCTTAATGTTCATGGCGAAGGTTGAAACTGCTTCGTTCATTGTTATATGGTTGGAAACAGGAAATGCTTCATGTGGTAATTGGTATAATGTCTTGAATAATTTGATACTTGGCAATTGTTGTGCTCATATAGATCATGTTTAAGCTCTTGAACCATGTACTTTGCACCTATTAATGAAGAACTACATAGAGCTTGTTAAAATTTGGTTTGCATGATTGGTCTCTCTAAGTCTAGATATTTTCTGGTTAAGGTGTTTGAACAACAAGGAAGACAATGTAAAGTCTTACAATGCTTACAATATGTTCATATGTGAGTCTTGCTGCACCGTTTTATACTTGAGTTTGCTTCAAACAACCTTGCTAGCCTAGCCTTGTATTGAGAGGAATTCTTCTCGTGCATCCAAATCCTTGAGCCAAAAACTATGCCATTTGTGTCCACCATACCTACCTACCACATGGTATTTCTCTGCCATTCCAAAGTATATTACTTGAGTGCTACCTTTAAAATTCCATTCTTTATCTCTGCAATTCATAGCTCATGGGAAAATAGCCTTAAAAACTATTGTGGTATTGAATATGTTGATATGTATCTTATTTCTTATAAGTTGCTTGTTGAGCGGTAACCATGTTTCTGGGGACGCCATCAACTTTTACACCTTTGTTGAATATCATGTGAGTTGCTATGCATGTTCGTCTTGTCTGAAGTAAGGGCAATTTTCATGATCAAATGGTTTGAGTATGCATATTGTTAGAGAGGAACTTTGGGCCGCTAACTAAAGCCATGAATCATGGTGGAAGTTTGAGTTTGGACACAAATCCTCAATCTCTTATGAGAATATTATCTGTTGTTGAATGCTTAAGCATTAAAAGAGGAGTCCATTATCTGTTGTCTATGTTGTCCCGGTATGGATGTCTAAGTTGAGAATAATCAAAAGCGAGAAATCCAATGCGAACTTTCTCCTTAGACCTCTGTACAGGCGGCATAGAGGTACCCCTTTGTGACACTTGGTTGAAACATATGTTATGCAATGATAATCCATGTTAATCCAAGCTAATTAGGACAAGGTGCGAGCACTATTGGTAATCTATGCATGAGGCTTGCAACTTATAGGATATCTTATACATAACGCATATGCTTTATTACTACCGTTGACAAAATTGCTTCTATGTTTTCAAAATAAAAGCTCTAGCACAAAAATAGTAATCCATGCTTCCCTCTGCGAAGGGCCTATCTTCTACTTTATTGTTGAGTCAGTTTACCCACTTCTTTCTATCTTAGAAGCAAACACTTGTGTCAACTGTGCATTGATTCTTACATGTTTACCTATTGCACTTGTTATATTGCTTTATGTTGACAATTATCCATGAGATATACATGTTACAAGTTGAAAGCAATTGCTGAAACTTAATCATCCTTTGTGTTGCTCCAATGCCTTTTACTCTGAATCTATTGCTTTATGAGTTAACTCTTATGCAAGTCTTATTGATGCCCCGGTGGTTCATCCCCAAGTCTTATTGATGCTTGTCTTGAAAGTACTATTCATGAAAAGTCTTTGCTATATGATTCAGTTGTTTAGTCATTATCTTTACTATCACTTCATTCATTTCATATGCTTTACAATAGTATTGATCAAGATCATGTTGGTAGCATGTCACTTAAGAAATTATCATTGTTATCGTTTACCTACTCGAGGGCGAGTAGGAACTAAGCTTGGGGATGCTTGATACGTCTCAAACGTATCTATAATTTCTTATGTTCCATGCTTCTTTTATGACAATACCTACATGTTTTGTTCACACTTTATATCGTTTTGATGCGTTTTCCGGAACTAACCTATTGACAAGATGCCGAAGTGCCAGTTCCTGTTTTCTGCTGTTTTTGGTTTCAGAAATCCTAGTAAGGAAATATTCTCAGAATTGGACGAAATCAACGCCCAACATCTTATAATTGCACGAAGCTTCCAGAACACCGGAGAGGGGCCAGAGGAGAGCCAGGTGGGCCCCACACATGGTGGCAGCGCGGCCAGGCTAGGGCCCGCGCCCCCTATTGTGTGGTGGCTCCGTAACCCTTCCGACTCTGACTCTTCGCCTATTTAAAGCTCCCTGACCTAAATCTTCGATACGGAAAAGCCACGGTACGAGAAACCTTCCAGAGCCGCCGCCATCGCGAAGCCAAGATCTGGGGGACAGGAGTCTCTGTTCCGGCACGCCGCCGGGACGGGGAAGTGCCCCGGGAAGGCTTCTCCATCGACACCACCGCCATCTTCATCACCGCTGCTGTCTCCCATGAGGAGGGAGTAGTTCTCCATCGAGGCTAAGGGCTGTACCAGTAGCTATGTGGTTAATCTCTCTCCTATGTACTTCAATACAATGATCTCATGAGCTGCCTTACATGATTGAGATTCATATGAGCTTTGTATCACTATTAGTCTATGTGCTACTCTTGTGATGTTATTAAAGTGATTTATTCCCCCTTCATAGTGTAAAGGTGACAGTGTGTATGCTATGTTAGTACTCGGTTTAAATTGCAAAGATCTATTATGCTCTAAGGTTACTTAAATATGAATGTCGAATGTTGTGGAGCTTGTTAACTCCGGCATTGAGGTGCTCTTGTAGCCCTACACAACGAATGGTGTTCATTATCAAACAAGAGTATATGTAGCACAAAGGAAGAGAACTTATTTATTTATGTGACCAATGTTGAGAGTGTCCACTAGTGAAAGTATGATCCCTAGGCCTTGTTTCCAAATACTGCAATCATCGCTTGTTTACTGTTTTACTGCATCTTTACTTCCTGCAATATTACTACCATCAACTGCACGCCAGCAAGCTATTTTCTGGCGTCGTTACTACTGCTCATATACATTCATACCACTTGTATTTCACTATCTCTTCGCCGAACTAGTGCACCTATACATCTGACAAGTGTATTAGGTATGTTGGGGACACAAGAGACTTCTTGTATCGTGATTGCAGGGTTGCTTGAGAGGGATATCTTTGACCTCTTCCTCCCTGAGTTCGATAAACCTTGGGTGATCCACTTAAGGGAAACTTGCTGCTGTTCTACAAACCTCTGCTCTTGGAGGCCCAACACTGTCTACAAGAATAGAAGCACACGTAGACATCAAGCACTTTTCTGGCGCCGTTGCCGGGGACGAATCAAGACACTCCATCAAGCCTGTCAACCGCCATCAAACCTCCCACGTCAACCACGCGCCAGTTGTGGACAGCAATCACCTGGTCTGTTTCTTGAATAGAAGATCCCAGATCCTCTGAGGTATTTTTTACACATAAAATCATTCCACGGACTGTTGGATGATTCAATTTTCCACCACCACTTGCACATGAGACTGATGTTGAATTTTGTGAGATCTTTCAAACCCAGACCCCCTTTTTTCTTTGGCTTACAAATCCATCTCCATTTGACAAAATGATATTTCCTTTTGTCTGCACTCCCAGCCTAGAAAAAGGATCTAATGGGCTTATCCATTTCTTCAATAGTTGTCTTATGTAACAATCTCATGGACATTTGATAAACACCTGTACTGGACAGACATGCACCAATTTTTACCACTCTTCCGCCAATGGACATGTTATTACCAACCCAGGCACTCATTTTTTTCCTTGTCTTATCTCCAAGGAAACCCATTTCAGCTACAGTAGGCCTTCTGGCACAAATGGGAGTGCCCAGGTATTTTATTGGCCAAGTACCACTGTGACAGTTGAATAGCTCTGAGTAAATTTGAATCTTGCTATCATCATGAAAAATCATCATAACCTCACTTTTTTCAAAATTTATTTTTAAACCAGACATGGCTTCAAAGATGTAGAGCAACAACTTGAGGTTTCTAGCTTGTTCCAAGTCATCTTGAATCAAGAGAATGGTATCATCAGCATATTGAAGCATAGCCACTCCTCTAGTGACAATATTATCAGCCAATCCAGCCAAAAGTCCATTCTGCTGTGCCATAGAGATCATCTTAGCAAGACTATTAGCTGCCATGTTGAAAAGGAATGGAGCAAATGGATCTCCTTGTCTGACTCCTTTATGACTGCCAAAATATGGACCATATTTATCATTAACTTTCACACTGAGAGTTCCTTCTGCTACTGCTTTTTTTATCCAGGTCAACCAATTTTCACTAAACCCCTTCTGTCTACAGCAATCAAACAGGAAATCCCAGTTGACTTTATCATATGCCTTTTCAAAGTCAATCTTCAACACAACCCCCTGTTGCTTCCTGAATTTTGCCTCTCTCAACACTTCTTGCAACAGAGCCACCCCATCAGTAATAAATCTTCCTTTTATAAAGGCTGTCTGGCAAGGATGAATCACCTTGTTCATGATTGGAATTGCTCTAATAGTCAAAACCTTTGTGAAGATCTTGAAAAGGACTTGCAATAAACAAATTGGTCTGTATTTTTGAATCTTGTCTGCATCACGTCCTTTTGGTACAAGAGTTATAATACCATAGTTAATTTTCCTCAAATCAACAGCATGTCTGTGGAAATCATTGAAAACAGCCATCAGATCCACCTTAATGATATCCCAACACTCTTTGTAAAACTCAGCAGGGATGCCATCAGGTCCAACTGCCTTATTATTTTCCATCTGGTCAATAGCACTTTTTATTTCTTCCTCACTGAAATTTTTATCCATTGTCTCTCTTTCCTCATCACTGATAGTATCCTCATCAGACCAGATGTGATCATCTAATCTGATACCAGAATCAGTAACTGGGCCAAAAAGGTTTTTATAGAAAGCTGTTGCATGTTTAAGCAAATCAGTTGTTCCATGAATAACATTATCACCATCAGTCATGGAGAAGATTGTTCTTTTTCTCTTGCAGCCATTAGAAATTCTATGAAAGAAGGAGGTGTTACAGTCACCCTGAAGGAGCCATTTTTCCCTGGATCTCTGCTGCCAGTACTTCTCCTCTTTATCTAGAATGTTCAGTAACTCCTGTTGTAGCTAGGTTCTTCTTCTAATCTGTGTGGCAGACAAAGCTTGTTCTTCTTCCAATCTTTCAATTTCTTCTAGCTCACTGTTAATCTCTTTTTTTCTTTTGATGTCTCTCCCTTTCAGATTTGCTCCCCAACCTTTCAGCTCTTTCTTGACATTCTTCAATTTCTGCTGTATTTTCCCCATATTGTCAAGAGCTTTGACAGGAATCTGCCAAGCCCTGGAAACTCTGCTCATGAAATCTTCTTCTTGCAGCCAGGCTTTTTCAAATTTAAAATCTCTAACAACTTTATCTTTCTGTTCCATAGTATCAAGGATCAAGGGATTGTGATCTGACATCTCTCTGACAAGCTTATGAACTGTGGTGAGGGGAAACAAGGTTTCCCAAGCATCATTCATCAAAAACCTGTCAAGCTTTTCCAGAGTGGGGTCTTGTTGATTGTTAGACCAAGTATATTGACCTCCTGACAAATAGAGCTCTCTCAACCCATGACAATTAATAATGGCATTAAACATATCAGTCCATCTGTTTCTCCACATGATTTTATTCTTTTCTGAAGGGAATCTAATGATGTTAAAATCTCCCCCAATGAGCAAAGGTAACTCTTGATCACTACAGGCACTCCCCAGTTCAATCAGAAAATCTTCTTGTCATCTAGTTGAGCAGCTCCATATACAATAATCAAATTCCACTTCATCTGTACTTTTTTATCTAGGAGAGTAACTGATGCGCGTGAGACACACGTCCGTTGGGAACCCCAAGAGGAAGGTGTGATGTGCACAGCAGTAAGTTTTCCCTCAGAAAGAAACCAAGGTTTATCGAACCAGTAGGAGCCAAGAAGCACGTTGAAGGTTGTTGGTGGCGGAGTGTAGTGCGGTGCAACACCAGGGATTTCGGCGCCAACGTGGAACCTGCACAACACAATCACAGTACTTTGCCCCAACGTAACAGTGAGGTTGTCAATCTCACCGGCTTGCTATAAACAAAGGATTAGATGTATAGTGTGGATGATGATGATTGTTTGCGAAGAACAGTAAAGAACAATTGCAGTAGATTGTATTTCAGATGTAAAGAATAGGACCGGGGTCCACAGTTCTCTAGTGGTGTCTCTCCCATAAGATAAACAGATGTTGGGTGAACAAATTACAGTTGGGCAATTGACAAATAAAGAAGGCATAACAATGCACATACATATATCATGATGAGTACTATGAGATTTAATCAGGGCATTACGACAAAGTACATAGACCGCTATCCAGCATGCATCTATGCCTAAAAAGTCCACTTTCAGGTTATCATCCGAACCCCTTCCGGTATTAAGTTGTAAACAACAGACAATTGCATTAAGTATGGTGCGTAATGTAATCAACACAAATATCCTTAGACAAAGCATCGATGTTTTATCCCTAGTGGCAACAGCACATCCACAACCTTAGAACTTTCTGTCACTGTCCCAGATTTAATGGAGGCATGAACCCACTATCGAGCATAAATACTCCCTCTTGGAGTCACAAGTATCAACTTGGCCAGAGCCTCTACTAGCAACGGAGAGCATGCAAGACATAAACAACATATATGATAGATTGATAATCAACTTGACATAGTATTCAATATTCATCGGATCCCAACAAACACAACATGTAGCATTACAAATAGATGATCTTGATCATGATAGGCAGCTCACAAGATCTAACATGATAGCACAATGAGGAGAAGACAACCATCTAGCTACTGCTATGGACCCATACTCCAGGGGTGGACTACTCACACATCGATCCGGAGGCGATCATGGCGATGAAGAGACCTCCGGGAGATGATTCCCCTCTCCGGCAGGGTGCCGGAGGCGATCTCCTGAATCCCCCGAGATGGGATTGGCGGCGGCTGCGTCTCTGGAAGGTTTTCCGTATCGTGGCTCTCGGTACTGGGGGTTTCGCGACGAAGACTATATGTAGGCGAAAGGATAGGTCAGGGGGCGTCACGAGGGGCCCACACAACAGGGTCGCGCGGCCAGGGCCCAGGCCGCGCCGCCCTAGTGTGTCACCACCTCGTGGCCCCACTTCGTTTCCTCTTCGGACTTCTGGAAGCTTCGTGGAAAATAGGACCCTGGGCGTTGATTTCGTCCAATTCCGAGAATATTTCCTTACTAGGATTTCTGAAACCAAAAACAGCAGAAAACAACAACTGGCTCTTCGGCATCTCGTCAATAGGTTAGTGCCGGAAAATGCATAATAATGACATATAATGTGTATAAAACATGTGAGTATCATCATAAAAGTAGCATGGAACATAAGAAATTATAGATACGTTTGGGACGTATCAAGCATCCCCAAGCTTAGTTCCTACTCGCCCTCGAGTAGGTAAACGATAACAAAGATAATTTCTGAAGTGACATGCTATCATAATCTTGATCATACTATTGTAAGCATATGAGATGAATACAGCGATTCGAAGCAATGATGAAGATAATGAGTAAACAAATGAATCATATAGCAAAGACTTTTCATGAATAATACTTTCAAGACAAGCATCAATAAGACTTGCATAAGAGTTACTCATAAAGCAATAAATTCAAAATAAAGGCATTGAAGCAACACAAAGGAAGATATAAGTTTCAGCGGTTGCTTTCAACTTCAACATGTATATCTCATGGATAATTGTCAACACAAAGTAATATAACAGGTGCAATAGGTAAACATGTAAGAATCAATGCACACAGTTTACACAAGTGTTTGCTTCTAAGATAGAAAGAATAGGTAAACTGACTCAACAATAAAGTAAAAGATAGGCCCTTCGCAGAGGGAAGCATGGATTACTATTTTTGTGCTAGAGCTTTTCATTTTGAAAACAAGAAACAATTTTGTCAACGGTAGTAATAAAGCATATGTGTTATGTATAAGATATCCTATAAGTTGCAAGCCTCATGCATAGTATACTAATAGTGCTCGCACCTTGTCCTAATTAGCTTGGATTAACACGGATTATCATTGCATAGCATATGTTTCAACCAAGTGTCACAAAGGGGTACCTCTATGCCGCATGTACAAAGGTCTAAGGAGAAAGTTCGCATTGGATTTCTCGCTTTTGATTATTCTCAACTTAGACATCCATACCGGGACAACATAGACAACAGATAATGGACTCCTCTTTAATGCATAAGCATTCAACAACAGTTAATATTCTCATAAGAGATTGAGGATTAATTGTCCAAACTGAAACTTCCACCATGAATCATGGCTTTAGTTAGCGGCCCAATGTTCTTCTCTAACAGTATGCATACTCAAACCATTTGATCATGAAAATCTCCCTTACTTCAGACAAGACGAACATGCATAGCAACTCACATGATATTCAACAAAGGTAAAAGTTGATGGCGTCCCCAGAAACATGGTTACCGCTCAACAAGCAACTTATTAAGAAATAAGACACATAAGTACATATTCTTCACCACAATAGTTTTTAAGGCTATTTGTCCCATGAGCTATATATTGTAAAGGCAAAGAATAGAAGTGTAAAGGTAGCACTCAAGTAATGTACTTTGGAATGTCGGGGAAATACCATGTGGTAGGTAGGTATGGTGGACACAAATGGCATAGTATTTGGCTCAAGGATTTGGATGCACGAGAAGAATTCCTCTCAATACAAGGCTAGGCTAGCAAGGTTGTTTGAAGCAAACTCAAGTATAAAAGGTGCAGCAAAGCTCACATATGAACATATTGTAACTATAATAAGACTTTACATTGTCTCCTTGTTGTTCAAACACCTTAACTAGATAATATCTAGACTCTAGAGATCAATCATGCAAACCAAATTTTAACAAGCTCTATGTAGTTATTCATTAATAGGTACAAGGTACATGATGCAAGAGCTTAAACATGATCTATATGAGCACAACAATTGCCAAGTATCACATTATTCAAGACATTATACCATTTACCGCATGCGGCATTTTCCGTTTCCAACCATATAACAATGAATGAAATAGTCCAACTTTCGCAATAAACATTAAAGATAAAGCTAAGAACATATGTGTTCATACGAAACAGCGGAGCGTGTCTCTCTCCCAAACAAAGAATGCTAGGATCCGATCTTATTCAAACAAAACAAAAACAAAAACAAACAGACGCTCCAAGCAAAGCACATAAGATGTGACGGAATAAAAATATAGTTTCACTAGAGGTGACCTGATAAGTTGTCGATGAAGAAGGGATGCCTTGGGCATCTGATACGTCTCCAACGTATCGATAATTTCTTATGTTCCATGCCACATTATTGATGTTATCTACATGTTTTATGCACACTTTATGTCATATTTGTGCATTTTCTGGAACTAACCTATTAACAAGATGCCGAAGTGCCAGTTGTTGTTTTCTGCTGTTTTTGGTTTCAGAAATCCTAGTAAGGAAATATTTTCGGAATTGGACGAAATCAACGCCCAAGGTCCTATTTTGCCACGAAGCTTCCAGAAGTCCGAAGAGGAGACGAAGTGGGGCCACGAGGTGGCCACACCCTAGGGCGGCGCCCCCCCCCCCCTTGGCCGCGTGGCCCTGTGGTGTGGGGCCCTCGTGCCGCCTCCTGACCTGCCCTTCTGCCTACTTAAAGCCTCCGCCGTGAAACCCCCAGTACCGAGAGCCACGATACGGAAAACCTTCCAGAGACGCTGCCGCCACCGATCCCATCTCGGGGGATCCAGGAGATCACCTCTGGCACCCTGCCGGAGAGGGGATTCATCTCCCGGAGGACTCTACGCCGCCATGGTCGCCTCCGGAGTGATGTGTGAGTAGTCTACCCCTGGACTATGGGTCCATAGCAGTAGCTAGATGGTTGTCTTCTCCCCATTGTGCTTCATTGTCGGATCTTGTGAGCTGCCTAACATGATCAAGATCATCTATCTGTAATTCTATATGTTGCGTTTGTTGGGATCCGATGAATAGAGAATACTTGTTATGTTGATTATCAAAGTTATGTCTATGTGTTGTTTATGATCTTGCATGCTCTCCGTTATTAGTAGATGCTCTGGCCAAGTTGATGCTAGTAACTCCAAGAGGGAGTATTTATGCTCGATAGTGGGTTCATGTCTCCGTGAATCTGGAGGGGTGACAAGAACCTCTAAGGTTATGGATGTGCTGTTGCCACTAGGGATAAAACATTGGTGCTATGTTCAAGGATGTAGTCACTAATTACATTACGCGCAATACTTAATGCAATTGTCTGTTGTTAGCAACTTAATACTGGAGGGGGTTCGGATGATAACCTCAAGGTGGACTTTTTAGGCATAGATGCATGCTGGATGGCGGTCTATGTACTTTGTCGTAATGCCCAATTAAATCTCACTATACTCATCATAATATGTATGTGCATGGTCATGCCCTCTTTATTTGTCAATTGCCCAACTGTAATTTGTTCACCCAACATGCTGTTTATCTTATGGGAGAGACACCTCTAGTGAACTGTGGACCCCGGTCCAATTCTCTATACTGAAATACAATCATCTGCAATCTTTGTTCTACTGTTTTCTGCAAACAATCATCTTCCACACAATACGGTTAATCCTTTGTTACAGCAAGCCGGTGAGATTGACAACCTCACTGTTTCGTTGGGGCAAAGTACTTTGGTTGTGTTGTGCAGGTTCCACGTTGGCGCCGGAATCCCTGGTGTTGCGCCGCACTACATCCCGCCGCCATCAACCTTCAACGTGCTTCTTGGCTCCTCCTGGTTCGATAAACCTTGGTTTCTTTCTGAGGGAAAACTTGCTGCTGTACGCATCATACCTTCCTCTTGGGGTTCCCAACGAACGTGTGAGTTACACGCCATCAAGCTCTTTTTCTGGCGCCGTTGCCGGGGAGATCAAGACACGCTGCAAGGGGAGTCTCCACTTCTCAATCTCTTTACTTTGTTTTTGTCTTGCTTAGTTTTATTTACTACTTTGTTTGCTGCACTAAATCAAAATACAAAAAAATTAGTTGCTAGTTTTACTTTATTTGCTATCTAGTTTGCTATATCAAAAACACAAAAAAATTAGTTACTTGCATTTACTTTACTTATTTCATCATGTTTCCTCCTAAGTTTGTTCTTAAAGATGTACCGGTAGGCCGAGGGTCTATCCTTGGGAAAGACAATATAGAAGATTTTTTCACTCATATTAGTACGGTCGAAGATTTTGAAGATAGACACTTGGTAGAACTTGCTCCCACTTATGAAATTGCTGTTGCTTCTTTAGTACACGCGTTAGAAGCTAGATTTGTTAATCTTAATCCTGTGATTCAACATATGTTTCTTACACTCAGTGATATGGAAGAAGGAGAAAAGAAAGATTTTGTATTAGAAACCCTTCTTAAAGAATTTGGGGGAATAGCGAGAGAAGCTAGAAAAGTCTTCACTAAATATAATATGCTAGGCTCTTATACCAACTTTGCCAGTACCCTTGAGAAGATGGAAAAGGATAGACAAAAGTACACTAATGAAGTTAATTATGAGGGGGATATTAAAACATCAATACCTTGCAAGCTCTTGGGAATGTGTGAGGCACTAGAAAAGAATTTTGATTGGATTGTTCCTGAAGATTTGTTTGATGAGAGTAGCAAGCCCAAGACTAATGAAAAGGGAGCCTCTGAAACTCACATAGAAAAGATAGTATGCATAGTTGAGAAAACTCCACACCCCGCTGAGAATGCACCACTCTCCGATAATACTTGATACACACTTTCTGCGCCTAGCTGAAAGGCGTTAAAGAAAAGCGCTTATGGGAGACAACCCATGTTTTTACCTACAGTACTTTGTTTTTATTTTGTGTCTTGGAAGTTGTTTACTACTGTAGCAACCTCTCCTTATCTTAGTTTAGTGTTTTATTGTGCCAAGTAAAGTCGTTGATAGAAAAGTTCATACTAGATTTGGATTACTGCGCAGAAACAGATTTCTTTGCTGTCACGAATCTGGGCTGTTTTCCCTGTAGGTAACTCAGAAAATTATGCCAATTTACGTGAGTGATCTTCAGATATGTACGCAACTTTCATTCAATTTGAGCATTTTCATTTGAGCAAGTAAGGTGCCTCGATAAAATTCGTCAATACGAACTGTTCTGTTTTGACAGATTCTGCTTTTTATTTCGCATTGCCTCTTTTGCTATGTTGGATGAATTTCTTTGATCCATTAATGTCCAGTAGCTTTATGCAATGTCCAGAAGTGTTAAGAATGATTGTGTCACCTCTGAACATGTTAATTTTTATTGTCGCTAACCCTCTAATGAGTTGTTCTAAGTTTGGTGTGGAGGAAGTTTTCAAGGATCAAGAGAGGAGTATGATGCAACATGATCAAGGAGAGTGAAAGCTCTAAGCTTGGGGATGCCCCGGTGGTTCACCCCTGCATATTCTAAGAAGACTCAAGCGTCTAAGCTTGGGGATGCCCAAGGCATCCCCTTCTTCATCGACAACATTATCAGGTTCCTCCCCTGAAACTATATTTTTATTCCATCACATCTTATGTGCTTTGCTTGGAGCGTCGGTTTGTTTTTGTTTTTTGTTTTGTTTGAATAAAATGGATCCTAGCATTCACTTTATGGGAGAGAGACACGCTCCGCTGTAGCATATGGACAAGTATGTCCTTAGTTTCTACTCATAGTATTCATGGCGAAGTTTCTTCTTCGTTAAATTGTTATACGGTTGGAATTGGAAAATGATACATGTAGTAATTGCTATAAATGTCTTGGGTAATGTGATACTTGGCAATTGTTGTGCTCATGTTTAAGCTCTTGCATCATATACTTTGCACCCATTAATGAAGAAATACATAGAGCATGCTAAAATTTGGTTTGCATATTTGGTTTCTCTAAGGTCTAGATAATTTCTAGTATTGAGTTTGAACAACAAGGAAGACGGTGTAGAGTCTTATAATGTTTTCAATATGTCTTTTATGTGAGTTTTGCTGCACCGGTTCATCCTTGTGTTTGTTTCAAATAAGCCTTGCTAGCCTAAACCTTGTATCGAGAGGGAATACTTCTCATGCATCCAAAATACTTGAGCCAACCACTATGCCATTTGTGTCCACCATACCTACCTACTACATGGTATTTTCCGCCATTCCAAAGTAAATTGCTTGAGTGCTACCTTTAAAATTCCATCATTCACCTTTGCAATATATAGCTCATGGGACAAATAGCTTAAAAACTATTGTGGTATTGAATATGTAATTATGCACTTTATCTCTTATTAAGTTGCTTGTTGTGCGATAACCATGTTCACTGGGGACGCCATCAACTACTCTTTGTTGAATTTCATGTGAGTTGCTATGCATGTTCGTCTTGTCTGAAGTAAGAGCGATCTACCACCTTATGGTTAAGCATGCATATTGTTAGAGAAGAGCATTGGGCCGCTAACTAAAGCCATGATCCATGGTGGAAGTTTCAGTTTTGGACATATATCCTCAATCTCATATGAGAAAATTATTAATTGTTGTTACATGCTTATGCATAAAAGAGGAGTCCATTATCTATTGTCTATGTTGTCCCGGTATGGATGTCTAAGTTGAGAATAATCAATAGCGAGAAATCCAATGCGAGCTTTCTCCCTAGACCTTTGTACAGGCGGCATAGAGGTACCCCTTTGTGACACTTGGTTAAAACATGTGCATTGTGATGATCTGGTAGTCCAAGCTAATTAGGACAAGGTGCGGGCACTATTAGTATACTATGCATGAGGCTTGCAACTTGTAAGATATAATTTACATGATACATATGCTTTATTACTACCGTTGACAAAATTGTTCCATGTTTTCAAAATCAAAGCTCTAGCACAAATATAGCAATCGATGCTTTTCCTCTATGGAGGACAATTCTTTTACTTTCAATGTTGAGTCAGTTCACCTATTTCTCTCCACCTCAAGAACCAAACACTTGTGTGAACTGTGCATTGATTCCTACATATTTGCATATTGCACTTATTATATTACTCTATGTTGACAATATCCATGAGATATACATGTTACAAGTTGAAAGCAACCGCTGAAACTTAATCTTCCTTTGTGTTGCTTCAATGCTTTTACTATGAATTATTGCTTTATGAGTTAACTCTTATGCAAGACTTATTGATGCTTGTCTTGAAGTGCTATTCATGAAAAGTCTTTGCTATATGATTCACTTGTTTACTCATGTCATATACATTGTTTTGATCGCTGCATTCACTACATATGCTTTACAAATAGTATGATCAAGGTTATGATGGCATGTCACTCAGAAATTATACGTGTTATCGTTTTACCTGCTCGGGACGAGCAGAACTAAGCTTGGGGATGCTGATACGTCTCCAACGTATCGATAATTTCTTATGTTCCATGCCACATTATTGATGTTATCTACATGTTTTATGCACACTTTATGTCATATTTGTGCATTTTCTGGAACTAACCTATTAACAAGATGCCGAAGTGCCGATTCTTTGTTTTCTGCTATTTTTGGTTTCAGAAATCCTAGTAAGGAAATATTCTCGGAATTGGACGAAATCAACGCCCAGGGTCCTATTTTGCCACGAAGCTTCCGTAAGTCCGAAGAGGAGACGAAGTGGGGCCACGAGGTGGCCACACCCTAGGCGGCGCGGCCCCCCTTGGCCGCGCGGCCTGTGGTGTGGGGCCCTCGTGCCGCCTCTGACCTGCCCTTCCGCCTACTTAAAGCCTCCGTCGCGAAACCCCCGATCTGAGAGCCACGATACGGAAAACCTTCCAGAGACGCCGCCGCCGCCGATCCCATCTCGGGGATCCAGAGATCGCCTCCGGCACTGCCGGAGAGGGGATTCATCTCCCGGAGGACTCTACGCCGCCATGGTCGCCTCCGGAGTGATGTGTGAGTAGTCTACCCCTGGACTATGGGTCCATAGCAGTAGCTAGATGGTTGTCTTCTCCCCATTGTGCTTCATTGTCGGATCTTGTGAGCTGCCTAACATGATCAAGATCATCTATCTGTAATTCTATATGTTGCGTTTGTTGGGATCCGATGAATAGAGAATACTTGTTATGTTGATTATCAAAGTTATGTCTATGTGTTGTTTATGATCTTGCATGCTCTCCGTTATTAGTAGATGCTCTGGCCAAGTTGATGCTAGTAACTCCAAGAGGGAGTATTTATGCTCGATAGTGGGTTCATGTCTCCGTGAATCTGGAGGGGTGACAAGAACCTCTAAGGTTATGGATGTGCTGTTGCCACTAGGGATAAAACATTGGTGCTATGTTCAAGGATGTAGTCACTAATTACATTACGCGCAATACTTAATGCAATTGTCTGTTGTTAGCAACTTAATACTGGAGGGGGTTCGGATGATAACCTGAAGGTGGACTTTTTAGGCATAGATGCATGCTGGATGGCGGTCTATGTACTTTGTCGTAATGCCCAACTAAATCTCACTATACGCATCATAATATGTATGTGCATGGTCATGCCCTCTTTATTTGTCAATTGCCCAACTGTAATTTGTTCACCCAACATGCTGTTTATCTTATGGGAGAGACACCTCTAGTGAACTATGGACCCCGGTCCAATTCTCTATACTGAAATACAATCTCTTGCAATCTTGTTCTACTGTTTTCTGCAAACAATCATCTTCCACACAATACGGTTAATCCTTTGTTACAGCAAGCCGGTGAGATTGACAACCTCACTGTTTCGTTGGGGCAAAGTACTTTGGTTGTGTTGTGCAGGTTCCACGTTGGCGCCGGAATCCCTGGTGTTGCGCCGCACTACATCCCGCCGCCATCAACCTTCAACGTGCTTCTTGGCTCCTCCTGGTTCGATAAACCTTGGTTTCTTTCTGAGGGAAAACTTGCTGCTGTGCGCATCATACCTTCCTCTTGGGGTTCCCAACGAACGTGTGAGTTACACGCCATCAGCATCCCCAAGCTTAGATGCTTGGGTCTTCTTAAAATATGCAGGGATGAACCACGGGGGCATCCCCAAGCTTAAACTCTTCACTCTTCTTGATCATATTGTATCATCCTCCTCTCTTGACCCTTGAAAACTTCCTCCACACCAAACTTAAAACAAACTCATTAGAGGGTCAGTGCATAATTCATATATTCAGAGGTGACATAATCATTCTTAACACTTCTGGACATTGCACAAAGCTACTGAAAGTTAATGGAACAAAGAAATCCATCAAACATAGCAAAACAGGCAACGCGAAATAAAAGGCAGAATCTGTCAAAACAGAACAGTCCGTAAACACGAATTTTTTAGAGGCACCAGACTTGCTCAGATGAAAATGCCCAAATTGAATGAAAGTTGCTGAAGGAGATATGCCCTAGAGGCAATAATAAAGTGGTTATTATTTATATCTTTATGTTTATGATAAATGTTTATATATCATGCTAGAATTGTATTAACCGAAACATTAGTACATGTGTGATATGTAGACAAACAAGAAGTCCCTAGTATGCCTCTTAAACTAGCTTGTTGATTAATGGATGATTAGTTTCATAATCATGAACATTGGATGTTATTAATAACAAGGTTATGTCATTGTGTGAATGATGTAATGGACACACCCAATTAAGCGTAGCATAAGATCTCGTCATTAAGTTATTTGCTATAAGCTTTCGATACATAGTTACCTAGTCCTTATGACCATGAGATCATGTAAATCACTTATACCGGAAAGGTACTTTGATTACACCAAACACCACTGCGTAAATGGGTGGCTATAAAGGTGGGATTAAGTATCCGGAAAGTATGAGTTGAGGCATATGGATCAACAGTGGGATTTGTCCATCCCGATGACGGATAGATATACTCTGGGCCCTCTCGGTGGAATGTCGTCTAATGTCTTGCAAGCATATGAATGAGTTCATAAGAGACCACATACCACGGTACGAGTAAAGAGTACTTGTCAGGAGACGAGGTTGAACAAGGTATAGAGTGATACCGAAGATCAAACCTCGGACAAGTAAAATATCGCGAGACAAAGGGAATTGGTAATATATGTGTATGGTTCATTCGATCACTAAAGTCATCGTTGAATATGTGGGAGCCATTATGGATCTCCAGATCCCGCTATTGGTTATTGGTCGGAGTGAGTACTCAACCATGTCCGCATAGTTCTCGAACCGTAGGGTGACACACTTAAAGTTGGATGTTGAAATGGTAGTTCTTGAATTATGGAATGAAGTTCGAATATTTGTTCGGAGTCCCGGATGAGATCCCGGACATCACGAGGAGTTCCGGAATGGTCCGGAGAATAAGATTCATATATAGGATGTCATTTTATGTGAAATAAAATGTCGCGGAAGGTTCTATGGAAGGTTCTAGAAGGTTCTAGAAAAGTCCGGAAGAAACCACCAAGGAAGGTGGAGTCCACAAGGGACTCCACCTCCATGGCCGGCCAGCCCTAGTGGGGGTGGAGTCCCAAGTGGACTCCACCATAGGGGGCCGGCCACCCCCACATGGGAGGTGGGAATCCCACCTTTGGGTGGGAGTCCTAGTTGGGCTAGGTTTGCCCCCTCCTATGGAAGGTTTTGGTTTCGGGTCTTATTCGAAGACTTGGACACCAACACTTGGGATCCACCTATATAATGAGGGGCCAAGGGAGGGGGCCGGCCACCCCAAGACCATAGCTTGGCCGCCCCCTTGAGTGGCCGGCCACCCCCTCCCAAACCCTAGCTTTGCTCCTCCACTTCATATTGTCCGGTTTGCTTAGCGAAGCTCCGCCGGACTTCTACACCGCCACCGACACCACGCCGTCGTGCTGTCGGATTCAAGAGGAGCTACTACTTCCGCTGCCCGCTGGAACGGGGAGGTGGACGTCGTCTTCATCAACAACCGAACGTGTGACCGAGTACGGAGGTGCTGCCCGTTCGTGGCGCCGGAACCGATCGTGATCAAGATCTTCTACGCGCTTTTGCAAGCGGCAAGTGATCGTCTACCGCAGCAACAAGAGCCTCATCTTGTAGGCTTTGGAATCTCTTCAAGGGTGAGACTCGATACCCCCTCGTTGCTACCGTCTTCTAGATTGCATCTTGGCTTGGATTGCGTGTTCTCGGTAGGAAATTTTTTGTTTTCTATGCAACGTTATCCTACAGTGGTATCAGAGCCGTGTCTATGCATAGATGGTTGCACGAGTAGAACACAATGGTTTGTGGGCGTTGATGCTCTTGTTATCTTTAGTTTGAGTACTTTGCATCTTTATGGCATAGTGGGATGAAGCGGCTCGGACTAACTTTACATGACCGCGTTCATGAGACTTGTTCCTCGTTCGACATGCAACTTGTATTGCATAAGAGGCTTTGCGGGTGTCTGTCTCTCCTACTATAGTAAAGATTCAATTTACTCTTCTATTGAAAACATTAGTATCAACGTTGTGGTTCATGTTCGTAGGTAGATTAGATCTCTCTCGAAAACCCTAAACCACGTAAAATATGCAAACCAAATTAGAGACGTCTAACTTGTTTTTGCAGGGTTTGGTGATGTGATATGGCCATGATATGATGATGAATATGTATGAGATGATCATTATTGTATTGTGGCAACCGGCAGGAGCCTTATGGTTGTCTTTAAATTTCATGTTGAGTAGTATTTCAAAGTAGTTGTAATAGTTGCTACATGGAGGACAAACATGAAGACGGTGCCATTGACCTTGGTGCTACGCCGACGATGATGGAGATCATGCCCGAAGATGATGGAGATCATATCCGTGCTTTGGAGATGAAGATCAAAGGCACAAGAACAAAAGGGCCATATCATATCACATATGAACTGCATGTGATGTTAATCCTTTTTATGCATCTTATTTTGCTTAGATCGCGACGGTAGCATTATAAGATGATCCCTCACTAAAATCTCAAGATAATAAAGTGTTCATCCTTAGTAGCACCGTTATTAAGTCTTATCGTTTGAAGCATCTCGTGATGATCGTGTGTGATAGATTCGATAAGTACATACAACGGGTGCAAGACAGATTTGCACATGCGGATACTAAGGTGGCCTTGACGAGCCTAGCATGTACAGACATGGTCTCGGAACACGTGATACCGAAAGGTAGAGCATGAATCATATGGTTGATATGATGAACACTATGAGTGTTCGCCATTGAAATCACACCTTTTTTCGTGATGATCGGGTTTAGGTGCGGTGGATTTGGTTCGTGTGATCACTAAGACAATGCGAGGGATATTGTTTTGAGTGGGAGTTCACCTAGGGTTTTAATTATGTTGAATTAAAATTTGAACTCAATTTGTCATAAACTTAGTCTAAACTATTGCAAATATATGTTGTAGAGATGGCGTCCTCAATCAATTTTAATCGGTTCTAGAGAAAGAGAAACTTAAGAGCAACGGTAGCAACTTCACCGACTGGTTCCGTCATGTGAGGATCTTCCTCTCGGCGGAAATCTGCAATTTGTGCTTGATGCACCGCTAGGTGACCCTCCTGCAGAAGATGAATCCGATGAAGTAAAAGCTGTTTACGCAACTCGGAAAACTCGGTACTCTCAAGTTCGGTGTGCCATCCTGTGCGATGGAATCCGATCTTCAAAAACGTTTTGAGCACCATGATCCTCATGAGTTGATGAATGAGCTGAAAGCTATATTCGAGACTCATGCGGCAGTGGAATGCTATGAAGCATCGAAACATTTCTTCAGCTGTATGATGGAAGAAGGCAGCTCCGTTAGTGAGCACATGCTCGCCATGACCGGGCATGCGAAGAAACTCAGTGACTTGGGAATAGTGATTCCTAACAGATCGGGATTAATCGTGTCCTTCAATCACTGCCACCAAGTTACAAGAACTTTGTGATGAACTACAATATGCAGAACATGAACAAGGAGTTACCTGAACTCTTTGGCATGCTAAAAGCTGCTGAGATTGAGATCAAGAAAGAGCACCAAGTGTTGATGGTCAACAAGACCACCGTTTCAAGAAACAGGGCAAGTCTAAGGGAAAATTCAAGAAGGGTGGCAAGAAAGCTGCCACGCCTCCTATGAAACCTAAGAACGGCCCTAAGCCCGATGCTGAGTGCTATTTCTGCAAGGAGAAGGGACACTGGAAGCGTAATTGCTCCAAGTATCTGGCTGATCTAAAGAGCGGCCTTGTCAAGAAGAAGAAAGAAGGTATATCTGATATACATGTTATAGATGTTTATCTCACTAGTTCTCGTTCTAGTACTGGGTATTTGATACTGGTTCGGTTGCTCATATTTGTAACTCGAAACAGGAACTAAAGAATAAACGACAACCGCTGAAAGATGAAGTGACGATGCGCGTTGGAAACGGATCCAAGGTCAATGTGATCGCAATCGGGACACTTCCTCTACATCTACCTTCGGGATTAGTTTTAAGCCTAAATAATTGTTATTATGTACTGCGTTGAGCATGAACATTATATCTGGATCTTGTTTAATGCAAGACGGTTATTCATTCAAGTCTGAGAATAATGGTTGTTCTATTTTTATGAATAATATCTTTTATGGTCGAGCACCACAAAAGAATGGCTTATTTCTCGTTAGATCTCGATAGTAGTGATACACATATACATAACATTGATGCTAAGCGAATTAAACTAAATGATAATTCTACTTATATGTGGCAATCGCTGCCTTGGTCATATTGGAGTGAAACGCATGAAGAAACTCCATACCGATGGATTACTTGAATCACTTGACTTTGAGTCACTTGATAGATGCGAAGCATGTCTAATGGGAAAAATGACAAAGACTCCATTCTCTGGTATGATGGAGCGAGCTACCGACTTATTGGAAATCATACATACCGATGTATGTGGACCAATGAGCGTAGCATCGCGCGGTGGTTATCGTTATGTTCTAACCTTCACAGATGATCTGAGTAGATATGGGTATATCTATTTCATGAAACATAAATCCGAAACTTTCGAGAAGTTTAAGGAATTTCAAAGTGAAGTAGAAAATCAACGTAACAAGAAGATCAAATTTCTACGATCTGATCGTGGAGGTGAATATCTGAGTTATGAGTTTGGCATGCATTTAAAGAAATGCGGAATACTTTCACAATTGACACCGCCGGGAACACCTCAACGAAACGGTGTGTCCGAACATCGTAATCGAACTCTCTTAGATATGGTTCGTAGTATGATGTCTCTTACTGATTTGCCGTTATCATTTTGGAGTTATGCATTAGAGACAGCCGCATTCACTTTAAATAGAGCACCATCAAAATCCGTAGAAACGACACCGTATGAATTATGGTTTAATAAGAAACCTAAGCTGTCGTTCCTGAAAGTTTGGGGTTGCGAAGCCTATGTAAAGAAGTTACAACCGGACAAGCTAGAACCCAAAGCGGAGAAATGCGTCTTCATAGGTTATCCTAAGGAAACTATAGGATACACTTTCTATCACAGATCCGAAGGCAAAATCTTTGTTGCTAAGAACGGAACCTTTCTTGAGAAAGAATTTCTCACTAAAGAAGTGACTGGAAGAAAAGTAGAACTCGATGAGATTGATGAATCTATACTCGTTGATCAGAGTAGCGCAGTACCAGAAGTTGTACCTGTACCGCCTACACCGGCAACAGAGGAAGCTAATGATAATGATCATGAAACTTCGAACGAGGATACTATTGAACCTCGCAGATCGACAAGGGAACGTGCCACTCCTGATTGGTATGATCCTTGTCTAAATGTCATGATTGTGGATAACAATGATGAGGACCCTGCGACGTATGAAGAAGCGATGATGAGCCCAGATTCCAACAAATGGCAAGAAGCCATGAAATCCGAAATGGGATCCATGTATGATAACAAAGTATGGACTTTGGTAGAATTACCAGATAGCTGAAAGGCTGTCGAAAATAAATGTATCTTAAAGAGAAAAACAGATGCTGATGGTAATATTACTGTCTATACAGCTCGACTTGTCGCAAAGGGTTTCCGACAAATTCAAGGAGTTGACTACGATGAGACTTTCTCAACTGTAGCGAAGCTGAAATCTGTGAGGATTTTGTTAGCAATAGCTGCATTTTTCGATTATGAGATATGGAAGATGTATGTCAACCCGGCGTTCCTTAATGGAGACATTGAGGAAGAGTTGTATATGGTACAACACAAAGGTTTTGTCGATCCTAAAAATGCTGACAAAGTATGCAAACTTTAGCGTTCAATCTATGGACTGAAGCAATCATCGAGAAGTTGGAACCGACGCTTTGATAAGGTAATCAAAGACTTCGGGTTTATACAGTGTCATGGAGAGGCCTGTATTTACAAGAAAGTGAGTGGGAGCTCTGTAGCATTCCCGATATTATATGTAGATGACATATTATTGATCGGGAATGATATAGAACTATTAAGCGATGTTAAGGGTTATTTGAATAATAGTTTTTCAATGAAAGACCTTGGTGAAGCATCGTATATATTAGGCATCAAGATTTATAGAGATAGATCAAGACGTCTAATAGGGCTATCACAGAGTACATATCTGGACAAGATTCTAAAGAAGTTTAGAATGGACGAAAGTAAGAAAGGGTTCTTACCTATGTTACTGTGCAAGGTATTGAGTAAAACTCAAGGACCGGCTACGGCAGAAGAAAGAGAAAGGATGTGTAACATCCCCTATGCCTCGACAGTAGGATCTATCATGTATGCCATGCTATGTACTAGACCGGATATAGCACATGCTTTGTTAGTTTGACTAGCAGATATCAAAGTGATCCGGGAATGGAACACTTCGGACAGCGGTCAAGAATATCCTGAAGTACTTGAAAAGAACTAAGGATATGTTTCTTTGTTATGGAGGTGACCAAGAGCTCGTTGTAAACGGTTACACCGATGCAAGTTGGAACACTGATCCCGATGACTCTAAGTCACAATCCGGGTACGTGTTTATATTGAATGGTGCTGCGATAGCTGGGCAAGCTCGAAGCGGTGCACGGTGGCGAAGTCTTCAACAGAATCGAGTACATAAGCGGCTTCGGAGGCTTCATCGAAGCGGTATGGATGAAGAGGTTCATTGTAGAGCTCGGTGTGGTTCCGAGTGCATTGGACCCATTAATCATTTATGTGATAACATGGGTGCCATCGCCAATGCACAAGAGCCAAGGTCACACAAGAGGCTGAAGCATATCAAGCTGCGTTACCACTCGATTCGCGAGTACATCGAAGATGGAGAAGTAAAGATTTGCAAAGTACACACTGATCTGAATGTAGCAGATCCGTTGACTAAAGCTCTCCCTAGGGCAAAGCATGACCAACACCGAGAATGCCATGGGTGTTAGGTATATTACAATGTAATCTAGATTATTGACTCTAGTGCAAGTGGGAGATCAAGGAGATATGCCCTAGAGGCAATAATAAAGTGGTTATTATTTATATCTTTATGTTTATGATAAATGTTTATATATCATGCTAGAATTGTATTAACCGAAACATTAGTACATGTGTGATATGTAGACAAACAAGAAGTCCCTAGTATGCCTCTTAAACTAGCTTGTTGATTAATGGATGATTAGTTTCATAATCATGAACATTGGATGTTATTAATAACAAGGTTATGTCATTGTGTGAATGATGTAATGGACACACCCAATTAAGCGTAGCATAAGATCTCGTCATTAAGTTATTTGCTATAAGCTTTCGATACATAGTTACCTAGTCCTTATGACCATGAGATCATGTAAATCACTTATACCGGAAAGGTACTTTGATTACACCAAACACCACTGCGTAAATGGGTGGCTATAAAGGTGGGATTAAGTATCCGGAAAGTATGAGTTGAGGCATATGGATCAACGGTGGGATTTGTCCATCCCGATGACGGATAGATATACTGGGCCCTCTCGGTGGAATGTCGTCTAATGTCTTGCAAGCATATGAATGAGTTCATAAGAGACCACATACCACGGTACGAGTAAAGAGTACTTGTCGAGACGAGGTTGAACAAGGTATAGAGTGATACCGAAGATCAAACCTCGGACAAGTAAAATATCGCGAGACAAAGGGAATTGGTAATATATGTGTATGGTTCATTCGATCACTAAAGTCATCGTTGAATATGTGGGAGCCATTATGGATCTCCAGATCCCGCTATTGGTTATTGGTCGGAGTGAGTACTCAACCATGTCCGCATAGTTCTCGAACCGTAGGGTGACACACTTAAAGTTGGATGTTGAAATGGTAGTTCTTGAATTATGGAATGAAGTTCGAATATTTGTTCGGAGTCCCGGATGAGATCCCGGACATCACGAGGAGTTCCGGAATGGTCCGGAGAATAAGATTCATATATAGGATGTCATTTTATGTGAAATAAAATGTCGCGGAAGGTTCTATGGAAGGTTCTAGAAGGTTTTAGAAAAGTCCGGAAGAAACCACCAAGGAAGGTGGAGTCCACAAGGGACTCCACCTCCATGGCCGGCCAGCCCTAGTGGGGGTGGAGTCCCAAGTGGACTCCACCATAGGGGGCCGGCCACCCCCCCACATGGGAGGTGGGAATCCCACCTTTGGGTGGGAGTCCTAGTTGGGCTAGGTTTGCCCCCTCCTATGGAAGGTTTTGGTTTCGGGTCTTATTCGAAGACTTGGACACCAACACTTGGGATCCACCTATATAATGAGGGGCCAAGGGAGGGGGCCGGCCACCCCAAGACCATAGCTTGGCCGCCCCCCTTGAGTGGCCGGCCACCCCCTCCCAAACCCTAGCTTTGCTCCTCCACTTCATATTGTCCGGTTTGCTTAGCGAAGCTCCGCCGGACTTCTACACCGCCACCGACACCACGCCGTCGTGCTGTCGGATTCAAGAGGAGCTACTACTTCCGCTGCCCGCTGGAACGGGGAGGTGGACGTCGTCTTCATCAACAACCGAACGTGTGACCGAGTACGGAGGTGCTGCCCGTTCGTGGCGCCGGAACCGATCGTGATCAAGATCTTCTACGCGCTTTTGCAAGCGGCAAGTGATCGTCTACCGCAGCAACAAGAGCCTCATCTTGTAGGCTTTGGAATCTCTTCAAGGGTGAGACTCGATACCCCCTCGTTGCTACCGTCTTCTAGATTGCATCTTGGCTTGGATTGCGTGTTCGCGGTAGGAAAATTTTTGTTTTCTATGCAACGTTATCCTACAGTTGCGTACATACCTGAGGATCACGCACGTAAATTGGCAGATTTTTCTGAGTTACCTACAGAGAACCATACCCAAATTCGTGACAGCAAGAAATCTGTTTCTGCGCCATAATCCAAATCTAGTATTGACTTTACTATCAAAGACTTTACTTGGCACACCAATGCAATAAAATAAACATAAGGAGAGTTTGCTACAGTAGTAACAACTTCCAAGACACAAATATAAAATAAAATTGCTGTAGTAAAATAAAACATGGGTTATCTCCGAAGAAGTGCTTTCTTTATAGCCATTAAGATGGGCTCAGCAATTTTAATGATGCTCGCGCAAGAAATAAGAGTTGAAGCAAAAGAGAGCATGAAAAAGCAAATTCAAAACACATTTAAGTCTAACCCACTTCCTATGAAAAGGAATCTTGTAAATAGACAAATTCATGAAGCATAATGCAACAAGCATAGAAAGATAAAACAAGTGTAACTTCAAGATTTTCAGCAAAAAGAGAGGTGTTTTGGTAACACGAAAATTTCTACAACCATATTTTCCTCTCTCATAAAGATTTTCAGTAGCATCATGAACAAACTCAACAATATATCCATCACTTAAAACATTCTTATAATGGTTCATGTGCATAAAAGTATTACTCTCCATATAAGCATAATCAATTTTATTAGTTGTAGTGGGAGAAAATTCAACAAAGTAGATATCATTATTATTCTCATCAAGTGTAGGAGGCATAGTATAATCATAATAAAATTTACTCTCCATAGTAGGCAGCACCAAAAGACCACTATCATTATAATCATCATAAATAGGAGGAAAAGTATCATCAAAGAAAATTTTCTCCTCAAAACTTGGGGGACTAAAGATATCATGCTCATCAAAACCAGCTTCCCCAAGCTTAGAATTTTCCATAGCATTAGCAACAATGGTGTTCAAAGCATTCATACTAATAACATTCCCATTAGCATGCATATAAAGTTCCATGGGTTTTTTAATTCTCTCTTCAAACACATCATGTCCTAATTCAAGATAAAGTTCATAAAGATCTCTCATTTTGTTGTTGTTTTCCATTAAGCCTAACTAGTGAAGTCACACAACTTAGTGTTCTCAGGAGTATTCATTTTAACAGTAGTAAATAAAGCAAACTAAATAAAGTAAATGCAAGTAACTAATTTTTTTGTGTTTTTAATATGGAGAACAAGACAGTAAATAAAGTAAAACTAGCAACTAATTTTTGTGTGTTTTGTTTTAGTGCAGCAAACAAAGTAGTAAATAAAGTAAAGCAAGACAAAAACAAAGTAAAGAGATTGGAAGTGGAGACTCCCCTTGCAGCATGTCTTGATCTCCCCGGCAACGGCGCCAGAAAACAGTCTTGATGCGCGTGAGACACACGTCCGTTGGGAACCCCAAGAGGAAGGTGTGATGTGCACAGCAGTAAGTTTTCCCTCAGAAAGAAACCAAGGTTTATCGAACCAGTAGGAGCCAAGAAGCACGTTGAAGGTTGTTGGTGGCGGAGTGTAGTGCGGCGCAACACCAGGGATTCCGGCGCCAACGTGGAACCTGCACAACACAATCACAGTACTTTGCCCCAACGTAACAGTGAGGTTGTCAATCTCACCGGCTTGCTGTAAACAAAGGATTAGATGTATAGTGTGGATGATGATGATTGTTTGTGAAGAACAGTAAAGAACAATTGCAGTAGATTGTATTTCAGATGTAAAGAATAGGACCGGGGTCCACAGTTCTCTAGTGGTGTCTCTCCCATAAGATAAACAGATGTTGGGTGAACAAATTACAGTTGGGCAATTGACAAATAAAGAAGGCATAACAATGCACATACATATATCATTATGAGTACTATGAGATTTAATCAGGGCATTACGATAAAGTACATAGACCACTATCCAGCATGCATCTATGCCTAAAAAGTCCACTTTCAGGTTATCATCCGAACCCCTTCCGGTATTAAGTTGTAAACAACAGACAATTGCATTAAGTATGGTGCGTAATGTAATCAACACAAATATCCTTAGACAAAGCATCGATGTTTTATCCCTAGTGGCAACAGCACATCCACAACCTTAGAACTTTGTCACATCGTCCTGCATTTAATGGAGGCATGAACCCACTATCGAACATAAATACTCCCTCTTGGAGTCACAAGTATCAACTTGGCCAGAGCCTCTACTAGCAACGGAGAGCATGCAAGAACGTAAACAACATATATGATAGATTGATAATCAACTTGACATAGTATTCAATATTCATCGGATCCCAACAAACACAACATGTAGCATTACAAATAGATGATCTTGATCATGATAGGCAGCTCACAAGATCTAACATGATAGCACAATGAGGAGAAGACAACCATCTAGCTACTGCTATGGACCCATAGTCCAGGGGTGGACTACTCACACATCGATCCGGAGGCGATCATGGCGATGAAGAGACCTCCGGGAGATGATTCCCCTCTCCGGCAGGGTGCCAGAGGCGATCTCCTGAATCCCCCGAGATGGGATTGGCGGCGGCTGCGTCTCTGGAAGGTTTTCTGTATCGTGGCTCTCGGTACTAGGGGTTTCGCGACGAAGACTATATGTAGGCGAAAGGATAGGTCAGGGGGCATCACGAGGGGCCCACACAACAGGGCCGCGCGGCCAGGGCCCAGGCCGCGCCGCCATAGTGTGTCGCCACCTCGTGGCCCCACTTCGTTTTCTCTTCGGACTTCTGGAAGCTTCGGGGAAAAATAGGACCCTGGGCGTTGATTTTTTGAAAGTAAACGGATCTATAAAATTGATGGACTTGGATGGAATATCCTTGAATAAGCTCGACTTGTCGAAAAGTTGTTTACGACAAAGTTCAAAGAGTTGACTACGATAAGATTAGATCTTCCGTAGCAATGCTTATAGTCTATGTGGATTATTCTAGTAATCGCTACATATTTATTTCATGAGATATGATAGTAGGATGGCAAAATACATTACTTAACAGAAGTGTGTATTAAAGGTGTATACAAGATACAACCAATTGTTTTGCTAGTCCGTGGAATACTAGATAGGTAAACGAACTTCAATTGGATGAAGTGAGTATCACGGAGTTGGAATCTTCACCGGATGAAATAGTCAAAGAGTTTTTGATTTCATCAGAAACGATGAAGAGGCTTGCATTTGCAAGAAATTAAGTGGGAGCGCTAAGACATATTTATAATACTTTATGTAGATGACATATAGTTGGTTATAAATGATGTAATTATATACTTGATTAAAAGGTTTCATTGAGAAATTAACTTCAATGAAAAGATAATGACTGAAACAAATTTAGTGTCAAGATCTATGAAGATAGATTGAAACACAAAATAAGTTTAAGTCAAAGTACATAGAATGGATATTGAAATAGTTCAATATAGAAATATTAAGAAGATGTTCTTGTCATGTAAAGTTTTAACAAGACTTGAGTGTATCTGACACTCAAAGAGTAAAAACACATGAGTGATTATAAATCACGAATAATATGTACACAATCAGATATCATGTGCTATAAAGTGTTATGAGCATTTACCAGAATGATTCATATGATGATCATTGGATGACAGTAAGAATATCCTTGAGTACTTTAGAAGAACTAAGGATATATATATATTTTTTTGTATGAAGAAATGACAAACAAATCGCTGTAAGGTGTTACACCAATATTGTTTTTGTCACATATAAAATATAATTTCAATCTCAATATAGACTAAGTGTTGTTTAAAAGGTAGCACAATGAGCTAGAAGTTGTCTATGCTAGATTTAGAAGAGTTCTAAATATTGTGATGGATTCTACAAAAGAAGGCAGAGCATGTCATTGTTTTGACAATGACAAAGGATGTTAAGTCAAGAGGTTCTTTGAGAACTTGGTGTAGTTCCGACAGAGTCAGAACTTTGAAGCTATATTGTGTGTGACAATATTAGTGACATATTTCAGACCGCGGAATTAAGGTTCCACCAGAAGACCAAACATATTTAAATGCCGACTCATTTGGAAATGAGTGATGCGTTGAGACGCAAATGAATTACAAAATACATACGTTTCTGAGCGTGTCAGATCCGTTGACTAAAAACCTCTCCCGTGAGCAATACATGATAAAGCACCATAAGGCCAAGGTGTTATATCTTTACAAATGTAAACTAGATTATTGACTCTAGTGCAAGTGGGAGACTGAAGGAGATATGCCCTAGAGGCAATAATAAAGTGGTTATTATTTATATCTTTATGTTTATGATAAATGTTTATATATCATGCTATAATTGTATTAACCGAAACATTAGTACATGTGTGATATGTAGACAAACAAGAAGTCCCTAGTATGCCTCTTAAACTAGCTTGTTGATTAATGGATGATTAGTTTCATAATCATGAACATTGGATGTTATTAATAACAAGGTTATATCATTATATGAATGATGTAATGGACACACCCAATTAAGCGTAGCATAAGATCTCGTCATTAAGTTTTTTGCTATAAGCTTTCGATACATAGTTACCTAGTCCTTATGACCATGAGATCATGTAAATCACTTATACCGGAAAGGTACTTTGATTACACCAAACACCACTGCGTAAATGGGTGGCTATAAAGGTGGGATTAAGTATCCGGAAAGTATGAGTTGAGGCATATGGATCAACAGTGGGATTTGTCCATCCCGATGACGGATAGATATACTCTGGGCCCTCTCGGTGGAATGTCGTCTAAAGTCTTGCAAGCATATGAATGAGTTCATAAGAGACCACATACCACGGTACGAGTAAAGAGTACTTGTCAGGAGACGAGGTTGAACAAGGTATAGAGTGATACCGAAGATCAAACCTCGGACAAGTAAAATATCGCGAGACAAAGGGAATTGGTATCGTATGTGAATGGTTCATTCGATCACTAAAGTCATCGTTGAATATGTGGGAGCCATTATGGATCTCCAGATCCCGCTATTGGTTATTGGTCGGAGTGAGTACTCAACCATGTCCGCATAGTTCACGAACCGTAGGGTGACACACTTAAAGTTGGATGTTGAAATGGTAGAACTTGAATATGGAATGGAGTTCGAATATTTGTTCGGAGTCCCGGATGAGATCCCGGACATCACGAGGAGTTCCGGAATGGTCCGGAGAATAAGATTCATATATAGGATGTCATTTTATGTGAATTAAAATGTCGCGGAAGGTTCTATGGAAGGTTCTAGAAGGTTCTAGAAAAGTCCGGAAGAAACCACCAAGGAAGGTGGAGTCCACATGGGACTCCACCTCCATGGCCGGCCAACCCTAGTGGGGGAGGAGTCCCAAGTGGACTCCCCCTTAGAGGGCCGGCCACCCCCCCATATGGGAGGTGGAACTCCCACCTCTAGTGGGAGTCCTAGCTTGGCTAGGTTTCCCCCTCATATGAAAGTTTTTTTGTTCGGGTCTTATTCGAAGACTTGGACACCAACACTTGGGGATCCACCTATATAATGAGGGGCATAGGGGAGGGGGCCGGACACCACAAAGCCACAAGTTGGCCGCACCCCCTTGAGGCCGGCCACCCCCTCCCAAACCCTAGCCGCCCCCCTCTCCCCATATCTCCCGCGTAGCTTTAGCGAAGCTCCACCGGAGTTCTCCACCGCCACCGACACCACGCCGTCGTGCTGTCGGATTCAAGAGGAGCTACTACTTCTGCTGCCCGCTGGAACGGGGAGGTGGACGTCGTCTTCATCAACAACCGAACGTGTGACCGAGTACGGAGGTGCTGCCCGTTCGTGGCGCCGGAACCGATCGTGATCAAGATCTTCTACGCGCTTTTGCAAGCGGCAAGTGAACGTCTACCGCAGCAACAAGAGCCTCCTCTTGTAGGCTTTGGAATCTCTTCAAGGGTGAGACTCGATACCCCCTCGTTGCTACCGTCTTCTAGATTGCATCTTGGCTTGGATTGCGTGTTCGCGGTAGGAAATTTTTTGTTTTCTATGCAACGTTATCCTACAGTGGTATCAGAGCCGTGTCTATGCATAGATGGTTGCACGAGTAGAACACAATGGTTTGTGGGCGTTGATGCTCTTGTTATCTTTAGTTTGAGTACTTTGCATCTTTGTGGCATAGTGGGATGAAGCGGCTCGGACTAACTTTACATGACCGCGTTCATGAGACTTGTTCCTCGTTCGACATGCAACTTGTATTGCATAAGAGGCTTTGCGGGTGTCTGTCTCTCCTACTATAGTGAAGATTCAATTTACTCTTCTATTGACAACATTAGTATCACCGTTGTGGTTCATGTTCGTAGGTAGATTAGATCTCTCTCGAAAACCCTAAACCACGTAAAATATGCAAACCAAATTAGAGACGTCTAACTTGTTTTTGCAGGGTTTGGTGATGTGATATGGCTATAATGTGATGATGAATATGTATGAGATGATCATTATTGTATTGTGGCAACCGGCAGGAGCCTTATGGTTGTCTTTAATTTTCATGTTGATTAGTATTTCAAAGTAGTTGTAATAGTTGCTACATGAGGTGAAAACCATGAAGACGACGTCATGAACCTTGACGCTACGCCGACGATGATGGAGATCATGCCCGTTGATGATGGAGATCATGTCCGTGCTTTGATGATGAAGATCGAAGGCGCAAAGACTAAAGGGCCATATCATATCACATTTGAATTGCATGTGATGTTAATCCTTTATGCATCTTATTTTGCTTAGATCGCGACGGTAGCATTATAAGATGATCCCTCACATTAATATCAAGATAATAAAGTGTTCTCCCCTCGTATGCACCGTTGCCAAAGTTCGTCGTTTCAAAGCATCTCGTGATGATCGGATGTGATAGATTCAACGTTCATATACAACGGGTGTAAGCCATGTTGCACACGCGGAATACTTGGGTTTGCTTGACGAGTCTAGCATGTACAGACATGGCCTCGAGACAACGGAAACCAAAAGGTTGAACACGAGTCATATGGATGATATGATCAACATGTTGATGTTCACCATTGAAGCTACATCATCTCACGTGATGATCGGTTTTTGGTGTAGTGAATTTGGATCATGTACCACTTAACAACTATGAGGGATGTTGTATTAAGTGGGAGTTCATTAGTAATTAGATTAAAACATGAACTAATTATCATAAACATAGTCTGAGTAGTATTTTGAATTAATTTTGTAGTATTGGCATCCGTTTACTACTATGCGCTAGTCTTGTTATTGAGATAGAAATACTGTTAAAATCTGACAAGAAACTTTAAAGAATCAAGAATTGATTAAGTCCTATTGCAAACTTTTAGTAAACTTCACATTGTTGATTCAAAGTGCTATGGTTTCAATTAGTACCTAAAGTTATCTTGTCTCCGTAAAACTTGAAGTTCAAATTTGTTTGAAAAGTAAGGAGCTGAAAATTTAGTTTTCAGAAATAATCAAGGTATGAGATATATGTGATATCTAAGACCTTATTGCAAGATGATAGAATATAATTTGGTGAGACTACATAAACTCATAAGTTTTATGGGAATGTATGAAGGTTGAAGACGCCAGACGTCACAATCCTCCAACTATTGGGGCACTAATGATATTCGCATATCCATGAAAGTTATCATCCTTAGTATGCACCGTTGCTAAGACTCGTCGTTTTGAAGCATCACGTGATGATCGGGTGTTATAGATTCTACGTGTGCTTACAACGGGTGCAAGCCAGATTTGCACATGCGAATACTAAGGTTAAACTTTATGAGCCTAGCATGTACAGACATGGTCTCAAAAAGTTGTCATGAATTGATGGATAAAATTATGAGTGAAATTGTTCATCATATTACAAAGTTACTAATAAGTGAAATCTAGAACACTTGTCATATGATGATCAACTTCAAAGTAAGAACCTCAAGGTTATTGGTATTTGACCAACAAACCTAGAAGTTATTGATGTTAAAGTGTTTTTCTGAATAATGAGGAAAGCTAAAAGAGAAACTGCAAAAGATATTTTGGCAAAAAGAAAGAAAAGACTAGAAAGTCTAGCTCAGGTGTATATAAATGATATACATGTTATGGTTGTATTCCTAGTTAGGTCACACAATGAAATTCTTGGGTATTTGTACCATATTGGTTGGTATGAAGTGTCATACAAAACAACGCAATACAAGAATACAATGGCCTAAGTGACTGACAAGGAATATGATAAGAATGCACGTCTGGAACAAAAATAAAGTGTTATTATGTTCGTCATTGGCATTCTATCTAGCCCTTAGAATTTATAATAAAGAACTTAATAATTGTTATTTTACTCTGGTCAAATGAAAACAATGAGTTGTTCAAATTATGACATTACTCCATGTACGATGGATAAGTTATTATAAATCTTAATGGTGAAACACACATACATAACACTGACGCTAAAATGCCATAAGGCAAATGATTTGAATTCCACTTATTTGTGGAACCGCCATTTAGGTCATGTTAGAAAGGAACGCATGAAGGAACTCCGTGCAAATGGAATTTTGGAGTCATTCGATTTTTGAATCGTTTGGCGCTTGCAAATCTTTTCTAAAGAGAATGACTGAAATACCGTTCATAGGCCAAGAGTTGAACGGGAAACTAACTTAGTGGAAACATACATGATGATATATGTGGTTCACTGGGCATAATTGTGTGCGGGAGATTCTTCTACTTCATGAAAACTTCCAACAATGAATTGAGTATATATGTGGATATATTCGATAAGGAAGAAGTTTGAAACATTTGAATGGATTCAAATAAATTTCAGCATGAAGTGGAAATCATCGTAATAGAAAAGTCAAATATCTATGATTGGATCATGGTGAAAATATTTGAGTTACGAGTTTTAGCGAACATCTAAGAGAGTTATGAAATTGTTCTACAACTTACGTTTCTTAGAGTATCATAGTGATGATGAAGTATCCAAGAGATATATCCAAACTTTGTTGGATCAATGATGAGATAAAATATTGATGCCATTATATTTTTGTGGATTATGCTTTAGTGACTACCGCTTTTACACTGAATAGAGCATCATCATGATCCGTAGAAATGACACCATACGAGTTATGGCATGGGTGTAAACCCTAATAGTCCTTTCTTTAAATTTTGGTCTAAAAGTTAACAACCAAAATCGGATGAATGTCTTTGTTGGTTATCCCACAGAATTGATTGGGAATTCTTTCCACTATGGAGACAAAGACAAAAGTGTTTGTCAATGTTTCTTACTTATTTCCAAGAAATTGTTTTTAGCGAAGTATTTGAGTGGGAGGACAATAGAACTTGATAAGGTTTATGAACCTGAGCATAATGATCAGAGTAGCGCAGCATCGGAATTGGTTCCGGAAGCAGCCACGACGATCATGGCTCCCATGTCTACAAAATGTTATAGTCATGGAGATCGAAGTACTTATTGAACCTTGTAGGTATGGTTTACTTTGTGATCAAATAAATGATTTGTGAACAAAGGATTGTTTTTTGAAAAATGATAAATCAACTATATACAAAGAAGTTATGATGGGCCCTGACTCCGTTAAAATGGCTAAACGCCATGAAATCCAAGATAGATGAATATTTTTTGAAAGTAAACGGATCTATAAAATTGATGGACTTGGATGGAATATCCTTGAATAAGCTCGACTTGTCGAAAAGTTGTTTACGACAAAGTTCAAAGAGTTGACTACGATAAGATTAGATCTTCCGTAGCAATGCTTATAGTCTATGTGGATTATTCTAGTAATCGCTACATATTTCTTTCATGAGATATGATAGTAGGATGGCAAAATACATTACTTAACAGAAGTGTGTATTAAAGGTGTATACAAGATATAACCAATTGTTTTGCTAGTCCGTGGAATACTAGATAGGTAAACGAACTTCAATTGGATGAAGTGAGTATCACGGAGTTGGAATCTTCACCGGATGAAATAGTCAAAGAGTTTTTGATTTCATCAGAAACGATGAAGAGGCTTGCATTTGCAAGAAATTAAGTGGGAGCGCTAAGACATATTTATAATACTTTATGTAGATGACATATAGTTGGTTATAAATGATGTAATTATATACTTGATTAAAAGGTTTCATTGAGAAATTAACTTCAATGAAAAGATAATGACTGAAACAAATTTAGTGTCAAGATCTATGAAGATAGATTGAAACACAAAATAAGTTTAAGTCAAAGTACATAGAATGGATATTGAAATAGTTCAATATAGAAATATTAAGAAGATGTTCTTGTCATGTAAAGTTTTAACAAGACTTGAGTGTATCTGACACTCAAAGAGTAAAAACACATGAGTGATTATAAATCACGAATAATATGTACACAATCAGATATCATGTGCTATAAAGTGTTATGAGCATTTACCAGAATGATTCATATGATGATCATTGGATGACAGTAAGAATATCCTTGAGTACTTTAGAAGTGATGTAGCCCCGGTCACCGACGTCGCTACACCAAGACCATCAAGTGCAGCCCCGCCTATCGTCGACGCTACACCATGGCCAAAGAGTCCCCCAAGTGGACCTTGATGTCTACGTTCCCCCTCCTTTCCTGTAGACAGTGTTGGGCCTCCAAGAGCAGAGGTTTGTAGAACAGCAGCAAGTTTTCCCTTAAGTGGATCACCCAAGGTTTATCGAACTCAGGGAGGAAGAGGTCAAAGATATCCCTCTCATGCAACCCTGCAACCACAAAGCAAGAAGTCTCTTGTGTCCCCAACACACCTAATAGGTGCACTAGTTCGGCGAAGAGATAGTGAAATACAGGTGGTATGAATATATATGAGCAGTAGCAACGGTGCCAGAAAATAGCTTGCTGGCGTGTAGTTGATGGTGGTAGTATTGCAGCAGTAGTAACGCAGTAAAATAGTAAACAAGCAGCGATAGCAGTATTTAGGAGCAAGGCCTAGGGATTACACTTTCACTAGTGGACACTCTCAACATTGATCACATAACAGAATAGATAAATGCATACTCTACACTTTTGTTGGATGATGAACACATTGCGTAGGATTACACGAACCCTCAATGCCGGAGTTAACAAGCTCCACAATTTGTTCATATTTAAGTAACCTTATAGTGTAAGATAGATCAACATAACCAGATAGATCACATCAATACCATCATAATGATAATTAACTCCACAATCTACAAGAGATCATGATCATAGCCTACGACAAGAACCACACGGTGCACACACTAGTCACCTTTACACACGTGCAGGAGGAATAGAACTACTTTAATAACATCACTAGAGTAGCACATAGATGAATTGTGATACAAAACTCATATGAATCTCAATCATGTAAAGCAGCTCATGAGATCATTGTATTGAAGTACATGGAGAGAGATTAACCACATAGCTACCGGTACAGCCCCGAGCCTCGATGGAGAACTACTCCCTCCTCATGGGAGTAGCAGCGGTGATGAAGATGGCGGTGGAGATGGCAGCGGTGTCGATGGAGAAGCCTTCCGGGGGCACTTCCCCGCTCCGGCGGTGCCGAAACAGAGACTCCTGTCCCCGGATCTTGGCGTCGCGATGGCGGCGGCCCGGAAGGTTTCTGTGGTTTTCGTCGAACGCATCGGGGTTTCTGATCCAGGGGCTTTATATAGGCGAAGAGGCGGCGCAGAGGGCTGTGGGGGCCAAACTATAGGCGGCGCGGCCCCCTCTCGTCGCGCCAGCCTGTAGTTTGGTGGGCCTGTGGCCCCCTCCGACCTCTCTCTCGGTGTGTTCTGGATGCTTCCGGGGATTCTAAGATCTTTGGCGTTGATTTCGTCCGATTCCGAGAATATTTCGTTACTAGGATTTCTGAAACCAAAAACAGCAGAAAACAGAACGGCACTTCGGCATCTTGTTAATAGGTTAGTTCCGTAAAATGCACGAATATGACATAAAGTGTGCATAAAACATGTAGATAACATCAATAATGTGGCATGGAACATAAGAAATTATCGATACGTCGGAGACGTATCAGCATCCCCAAGCTTAGTTCTGCTCGTCCCGAGCAGGTAAAACGATAACACAGATAATTTCTGGAGTGACATGCCATCATAAACTTGATCATACTATTTGTAAAGCATATGTAGTGAATGCAGCGATCAAAACAATGGTAATGACATGAGTAAACAACTGAATCATAAAGCAAAGACTTTTCATGAATAGCACTTCAAGACAAGCATCAATAAGTCTTGCATAAGAGTTAACTCATAAAGCAATAATTCAAAGTAAAGGCATTGAAGCAACACAAAAGAAGATTAAGTTTCAGCGGTTGCTTTCAACTTGTAACATGTATATCTCATGGATATTGTCAACATAGAGTAACATAATAAGTGCAATAAGCAAGTATGTAGGAATCAATGCACAGTTCACACAAGTGTTTGCTTCTTGAGGTGGAGAGAAATAGGTGAACTGACTCAACAATAAAGTAAAAGAATTGTCCTCCATAGAGGAAAAGCATCGATTGCTATATTTGTGCTAGAGCTTTGATTTTGAAAACATGAAACAATTTTGTCAACGGTAGTAATAAAGCATATGTATCATGTAAATTATATCTTACAAGTTGCAAGCCTCATGCATAGTATACTAATAGTGCCCGCACCTTGTCCTAATTAGCTTGGACTACCGGATCATCACAATGCACATGTTTTAACCAAGTGTTACAAAGGGGTACCTCTATGCCTTTGTACAAAGGTCTAAGGAGAAAGCTCGCATTGGATTTCTCGCTATTGATTATTCTTCAACTTAGACATCCATACCGGGACAACATAGACAACAGATAATGGACTCCTCTTTTATGCATAAGCATGTAACAACAATTAATAATTTTCTCATATGAGATTGAGGATATTTGTCCAAAACTGAAACTTCCACCATGGATCATGGCTTTAGTTAGCGGCCCAATGTTCTTCTCTAACAATATGCATGCTTAATCATAAGGTGGTAGATCTCTCTTACTTCAGACAAGACGAACATGCATAGCAACTCACATGAAATTCAACAAAGAGTAGTTGATGGCGTCCCCAGTGAACATGGTTATCGCACAACAAGCAACTTAATAAGAGATAAAGTGCATAATTACATATTCAATACCACAATAGTTTTTAAGCTATTTGTCCCATGAGCTATATATTGCAAAGGTGAATGATGGAATTTTAAAGGTAGCACTCAAGCAATTTACTTTGGAATGGCGGAAAATACCATGTAGTAGGTAGGTATGGTGGACACAAATGGCATAGTGGTTGGCTCAAGTATTTTGGATGCATGAGAAGTATTCCCTCTCGATACAAGGTTTAGGCTAGCAAGGTTATTTGAAACAAACACAAGGATGAACCGGTGCAGCAAAACTCACATAAAAGACATATTGAAAACATTATAAGACTCTACACCGTCTTCCTTGTTGTTCAAACTCAATACTAGAAATTATCTAGACCTTAGAGAAACCAAATATGCAAACCAAATTATAGCATGCTCTATTTCTTCATTAATGGGTGCAAAGTATATGATGCAAGAGCTTAAACATGAGCACAACAATTGCCAAGTATCACATTACCCAAGACATTAATAGCAATTACTACATGAATCATTTTCCAATTCCAACCATATAACAATTTAACGAAGAGGAAACTTCGCCATGAATATTATGAGCTAAGAACACATGTGTTCATACGAACCAGCGGAGCGTGTCTCTCTCCCACACAAGCATGATGTAATCCAATTTATTCAAACACAAACAAAAACAAAAGCACACAGACGCTCCAAGTAAAGTACATAAGATGTGATGGAATAAAAATATAGTTTCAGGGGAGGAACCTGATAATGTTGTCGATGAAGAAGGGGATGCCTTGGGCATCCCCAAGCTTAGATGCTTGAGTCTTCTTGAAGTATGCAGGGATGAACCACCGGGGCATCCCCAAGCTTAGACTCTTCACTCTTCTTGATCATAGTATATCATCCTCCTCTCTTGACCCTTGAAAACTTCCTCCACACCAAACTCGAAACAACTCATTAGAGGGTTAGTGCATAATAAAAATTCACATGTTCAGAGGTGACACAATCATTCTTAACACTTCTGGACATTGCATAAAGCTACTGGACATTAATGGATCAAAGAAATTCATCCAACATAGCAAAAGAGGCAATGCGAAATAAAAGGCAGAATCTGTCAAAACAGAACAGTTCGTATTGACGAATTTTAAAATGGCACCAGACTTGCTCAAATGAAAATGCTCAAATTGAATGAAAGTTGCGTACATATCTGAGGATCATGCACGTAAATTGGCTTAATTTTCTGAGCTACCTACAGGGAGGTGGACCCAGATTCGTGACAGCAAAGAAATCTGGAACTGTGCAGTAATCCAAATCTAGTACTTACTTTTCTATCAACGGCTTTACTTGGCACAACAAAACACAAAACTAAGATAAGGAGAGGTTGTTACAGTAGTAAACAACTTCCAAGACACAAATATAAAACAAATTACTGTAGCAAAATAACACATGGGTTATCTCCCAAGAAGTTCTTTCTTTTTAGCCATTAAGATGGGCTCAGCAGTTTTAATGACGCACTCGCAAGAAATAATATTTGAAGCAAAAGAGAGCATCAAGAGGCAAATTCAAAACACATTTAAGTCTAACATGCTTCCTATGCAAAGGAATCTTGTAAATAAACAAGTTCATGAAGAGCAAAGTAACAAGCATAGGAAGATAAAACAAGTATAGCTTGAAAAATTTCAGCACATAGAGAGGCATTTTAGTAACATGAAAATTTCTACAACCATATTTTCCTCTCTCATAATAACTTTCAGTAGCAACATGAACAAACTCAACAATATAACTATCACATAAAGCATTCTTATCATGAGTCTCATGCATAAAATTATTACTACCCACATAAGCATAATCAATTTTATTAGTTGTAGTGGGAGCAAATTCAACAAAGTAGCTATCATTATTATTCTCATCAAGTGTAGGAGGCATAGTATAATCACAACAAAATTTACTCTCCATAGTAGGTGGCACCAAAAGACCACTATCATTATAATCATCATAAATAGGAGGCAAAGTATCATCAAAGAAAATTTTCTCCTCAATTCTTGGGGGACTAAAAATATCATGCTCATCAAAGCCAGCTTCCCCAAGCTTAGAATTTTCCATATCATTAGCAACAATGGTGTTCAAAGTATTCATGCTAACATGTTCCATGGGTTTTTTAATTTTCGCATTAAACCATTCATGTCTTGACTCAGGAAATAGTACAAAGAGCTCACAGATGTTTTCCATTATGCCTAACTAGTGTAAACAAGAAACAAAAAGTTGCAATTGCAGGATCTAAAGGAAATAGCTTCGAGCACAAACACAATGGCGCCATAAAAGTACTTTACCTGGAACCGAAGTATGAGTGCCTTTTACCTTTCCTCCCGACAACGGCGCGGAAAAGTGCTTGATGTCTACGTTCCCCTCCTTTCCTGTAGACAGTGTTGGGCCTCCAAGAGCAGAGGTTTGTAGAACAGCAGCAAGTTTTCCCTTAAGTGGATCACCCAAGGTTTATCGAACTCAGGGAGGAAGAGGTCAAAGATATCCCTCTCATGCAACCCTGCAACCACAAAGCAAGAAGTCTCTTGTGTCCCCAACACACCTACTAGGTGCACTAGTTCGAGCGAAGAGATAGTGAAATACAGGTGGTATGAATATATATGAGCAGTAGCAACGGTGCCGTAAAAATAGCTTGTCGGGCGTGTAGTTGATGGTGGTAGTATTGCAGCAGTAGTAACGCAAAGAAACAAGAAACAAGCAGCGATAGCAGTATTTAGGAGCAAGGCCTAGGGATTACACTTTCACTAGTGGACACTCTCAACATTGATCACATAACAGAATAGATAAATGCATACTCTACACTTTTGTTGGATGATGAACACGTTGCGTAGGATTACACGAACCCTCAATGCCGGAGTTAACAAGCTCCACAATTTGTTCATATTTAAGTAACCTTATAGTGTAAGATAGATCAACATAACCAGATAGATCACATCAATACCATCATAATGATAATTAACTCCACAATCTACAAGAGATCATGATCATAGCCTACGACAAGAACCACACGGTGCACACACTAGTCACCTTTACACACGTGCAGGAGGAATAGAACTACTTTAATAACATCACTAGAGTAGCACATAGATGAATTGTGATACAAAACTCATATGAATCTCAATCATGTAAAGCAGCTCATGAGATCATTGTATTGAAGTACATGGAGAGAGATTAACCACATAGCTACCGGTACAGCCCCGAGCCTCGATGGAGAACTACTCCCTCCTCATGGGAGTAGCAGCGGTGATGAAGATGGCGGTGGAGATGGCAGCGGTGTCGATGGAGAAGCCTTCCGGGGGCACTTCCCCGCTCCGGCAGGGTGCCGGAACAGAGACTCCTGTCCCCCAGATCTTGGCGTCGCGATGGCGGCGGCCCTGGAAGGTTTCTGTGGTTTTCGTCGAACGCATCAGGGTTTCTGATCCAGGGGCTTTATATAGGCGAAGAGGCGGCGCAGGAGGGCTGACAGGGGGGCCAAACTATAGGGCGGCGCGGCCCCCCCTCTGGCCGCGCCAGCCTATAGTTTGGTGGGCCTGTGGCCCCCCTCTGACCTCTCTGGTGTGTTCTGGATGCTTCCGGGGATTCTAAGATCTTTGGCGTTGATTTCGTCCGATTCCGAGAATATTTCGTTACTAGGATTTCTGAAACCAAAAACAGCAGAAAACAGGAACTGGCACTTCGGCATCTTGTTAATAGGTTAGTTCCAGAAAATGCACGAATATGACATAAAGTGTGCATAAAACATGTAGATAACATCAATAATGTGGCATGGAACATAAGAAATTATCGATACGTCGGAGACGTATCAGACCTTCAACCCTAACCCACGCTACACGCGTCAAGGTGAACTCCTTCCTCTCGATACTCGACCGCGTAGATACCTTGAATGGAATGCTACCTCATGTCGGCATGTTATATGTCATTAGGTACAAGAGTCATCGAGGACCGGAGAGGAGGAACACCCATGGTGCAAGGAAGCGAGGGAAGGGAAGAGGAGCCATTCATCATGGTGCAAGGAAGAAGGAAGAAGAAGAAGAAGGAAGGAAGAATGAAGGAAGAAGGAAGGAAGAGGAAGAAGAAGCGGGAGGAGGAAGGCCGGCCGGTCACAGGCCCGGTTGACCGGCCTCCTGACCGGCCCACCCGGTCACAGGCCCGGTTGACCGGCCTCCTGACCGGCCCGGCCGGTTTTCGACCGGAACGTCGACCGGTGCCATCCGGAAGCCATCCCGGGGCTCCCGAAGCCTCGCCCGGTCACCGTCCGGTCCAGGATCCGGTTGTGAACCGGATGGGCCGGTCCCAGGCCCGGTCCGACCGGCCCTGTGACCGGATTCGTCGGGTTTGACCCACCAACTTGTACCTTTTCGACCCATGCTGCCTTGTATGCCTATATAAGCACCCCGGTCGCCCCCTTACCTCTTTAGACAAGATGATAGCTTAAACATGAAGATGAGCTTTGTCTCCCTAGGGTTTCATCCCCTTTGTATCAAGGCTACCTATGTTGGATGATTAGATTTGGTGTGTGAGATTCTAGTGTTACCCACTCTCTCTCCCACTCCTAGATTCATCTCCCTCACCAATCTCTCCGCTCGGAATTCTACCGCGTGTCTCTTCCGGGTTGATTCTATTGGCGTGGTCCATCGAGCCACGGGGTAAGTATCGATTGTATCGGGTTGGTGTGCGTGCATGAGTTCATCGTGTTCTTCGTGTTCATCGTGTTCTTCGCGTTCTCCCTCTCTCCCTCCTTTGGATTTCGGGTCAACCGCAAGATCGGGCCACACACGGGGTCTTAGACCTCATCAAGAAGAACTAAGGATATATATATATTTTTGTATGAAGAAATGACAAACAAATCGCTGTAAGGTGTTACACCAATATTGTTTTTGTCACATATAAAATATAATTTCAATCTCAATATAGACTAAGTGTTGTTTAAAAGGTAGCACAATGAGCTAGAAGTTGTCTATGCTAGATTTAGAAGAGTTCTAAATATTGTGATGGATTCTACAAAAGAAGGCAGAGCATGTCATTGTTTTGACAATGACAAAGGATGTTAAGTCAAGAGGTTCTTTGAGAACTTGGTGTAGTTCCGACAGAGTCAGAACTTTGAAGCTATATTGTGTGTGACAATATTAGTGACATATTTCAGACCGCGGAATTAAGGTTCCACCAGAAGACCAAACATATTTAAATGCCGACTCATTTGGAAATGAGTGATGCGTTGAGACGCAAATGAATTACAAAATACATATGTTTCTGAGCGTGTCAGATCCGTTGACTAAAAACCTCTCCCGTGAGCAATACATGATAAAGCACCATAAGGCCAAGGTGTTATATCTTTACAAATGTAAACTAGATTATTGACTCTAGTGCAAGTGGGAGACTGAAGGAGATATGCCCTAGAGGCAATAATAAAGTGGTTATTATTTATATCTTTATGTTTATGATAAATGTTTATATATCATGCTATAATTGTATTAACCGAAACATTAGTACATGTGTGATATGTAGACAAACAAGAAGTCCCTAGTATGCCTCTTAAACTAGCTTGTTGATTAATGGATGATTAGTTTCATAATCATGAACATTGGATGTTATTAATAACAAGGTTATATCATTATATGAATGATGTAATGGACACACCCAATTAAGCGTAGCATAAGATCTCGTCATTAAGTTTTTTGCCATAAGCTTTCGATACATAGTTACCTAGTCCTTATGACCATGAGATCATGTAAATCACTTATACCGGAAAGGTACTTTGATTACACCAAACACCACTGCGTAAATGGGTGGCTATAAAGGTGGGATTAAGTATCCGGAAAGTATGAGTTGAGGCATATGGATCAACAGTGGGATTTGTCCATCCCGATGACGGATAGATATACTCTGGGCCCTCTCGGTGGAATGTCGTCTAAAGTCTTGCAAGCATATGAATGAGTTCATAAGAGACCACATACCACGGTACGAGTAAAGAGTACTTGTCAGGAGACGAGGTTGAACAAGGTATAGAGTGATACCGAAGATCAAACCTCGGACAAGTAAAATATCGCGAGACAAAGGGAATTGGTATCGTATGTGAATGGTTCATTCGATCACTAAAGTCATCGTTGAATATGTGGGAGCCATTATGGATCTCCAGATCCCGCTATTGGTTATTGGTCGGAGTGAGTACTCAACCATGTCCGCATAGTTCACGAACCGTAGGGTGACACACTTAAAGTTGGATGTTGAAATGGTAGAACTTGAATATGGAATGGAGTTCGAATATTTGTTCGGAGTCCCGGATGAGATCCCGGACATCACGAGGAGTTCTGGAATGGTCCGGAGAATAAGATTCATATATAGGATGTCATTTTATGTGAATTAAAATGTCGCGGAAGGTTCTATGGAAGGTTCTAGAAGGTTCTAGAAAAGTCCGGAAGAAACCACCAAGGAAGGTGGAGTCCACATGGGACTCCACCTCCATGGCCGGCCAACCCTAGTGGGGGAGGAGTCCCAAGTGGACTCCCCCTTAGAGGGCCGGCCACCCCCCCATATGGGAGGTGGAACTCCCACCTCTAGTGGGAGTCCTAGCTTGGCTAGGTTTCCCCCTCATATGAAAGTTTTTTTGTTCGGGTCTTATTCGAAGACTTGGACACCAACACTTGGGGATCCACCTATATAATGAGGGGCATAGGGTAGGGGCCGGACACCACAAAGCCACAAGTTGGCCGCACCCCCTTGAGGCCGGCCACCCCCTCCCAAACCCTAGCCGCCCCCCTCTCCTCCATATCTCCCGCGTAGCTTTAGCGAAGCTCCGCCGGAGTTCTCCACCGCCACCGACACCACGCCGTTGTGCTGTCGGATTCAAGAGGAGCTACTACTTCCGCTGCCCGCTGGAACGGGGAGGTGGACGTCGTCTTCATCAACAACCGAACGTGTGACCGAGTACGGAGGTGCTGCCCGTTCGTGGCGCCGGAACCGATCGTGATCAAGATCTTCTACGCGCTTTTGCAAGCGGCAAGTGAACGTCTACCACAGCAACAAGAGCCTCCTCTTGTAGGCTTTGGAATCTCTTCAAGGGTGAGACTCGATACCCCCTCGTTGCTACCGTCTTCTAGATTGCATCTTGGCTTGGATTGCGTGTTCGCGGTAGGAAAATTTTGTTTTCTATGCAATGTTATCCTACAAAGTCATCCATATCATTCTCCATATCTTTACTGAAGCCCAACAGTAAAATTGTATCTGACTCATTGTCTACTGTTTGTCTCTTTTTCCTGCATTTCTTTGATGGAATGTCTGGCAACCTCTAAATCTTTGAGATAATGTACTTTTTCAAGAGGTAAAGAACAATGACTCACACCCATTTCAAGGGCTCTAGCAATAATATCATCATCATCTAAGACAGCAAAGGAATTGGAAGTGTTTAAAGAAGTACCTGATAAATCTTTCTTCTTAGCAGCTGCTGTAGCTTTGTCAGCAACTTTGGTAGATGTGCCTCCTTGATTGCTCATTCTGGAACTCCTCCTAGTAGGTGCCTCAAGGAGCATATCCTGATGTTCCTCTTCATCTTCTATGGGGTTTCCACCTGGGAGGCTGGATCTTCTTGAGTGCATTCCACTTCAGGCTGAGAACCATCAACAGGAATGACCACAGCATGGCGCTCATGCCTGGGAGATGGGGCAGCTAGAGCAAGAATACCACTACCTGGTTCAATGAAAGGCATATCAGTTGCTTGATTAGATTCATCACTTTCAGTATCATCTCCATAATCCACCTGTTCATCATCAAGAGGTTCATTCTCTGCAACATTTTCCACTATGGGAGGTAAGAAGTGACCAAACTGTTTCCTTAGATGAAAAGATTTATCACTGTTAGAAGAGGCAAGTTCACCAACAAACTTTTTGAAAGAAGGATCCTTCTGTTGAGCAAGGAAAAAATCATCAGTGAGAGGTTGTTCATTGGCAAGAGCAGTCACCACTTCATTTTGCAGCTCAGTCAGAACTGTCTGAGTGTTGCTCTGATCACCATATCTTTCTCCAGAAGAACAATCATCTCTAGCTTTTCTCTTTCCTTTTTCTGCTTCAGAGAATTGTCTACCCTGAGGAGCAATATGAGTCTGTCTCTGAGAGCCAGCAGGAGGGCCTGTGCCAACAACTGGAGGAGCAGATTGGGATCCTGTCTCAGAATCATTAGCAGTAGTTCTCTGTCTTTTTGGAGTCCCTTGGTTACCACCTTCACTTGCATTTATCTCATTGACACCAGCTCTGTTGCCAGAAGGAGGAGTTGGTTCAAAAAGTTCTCTAGTATATTGGAATTCATAGAAATCCTTTTTTATCTCACCAATCCTGGAACTGGGTACTAAGGAGAGGTCCTGACAACCAATCTTTACCCTCACATACAAAAAATTCCTTAGACAGTTCTTGTCCAGCCCCAAAGGTTTCCCTACTAAGCTTGCAACATAATAGGCAGTTGATTTGCTTCTGAATCTCATTGGAATCCCTTTAATTCTGAACCAAGCTTCCTGCATCACACTTATTGGTTCAATGTCCCCAGACCATTTCTCAATATTGATAATTGCTTCAGGTACAGTTCTCATAAACAGCTTCCTAAAGTGAGACAGCTCTTCAATAGCTTTTGCATAAGGAAATCTTATTCTGAATTCAGTGGGAGACACCACCTTTGCAAAGAACCTCCAGTTAATCTTCATGGAGGCAGCCCAGACATCAAACTCATGCTCAATATCTCTACAAGATACCTCTCCTTTTTCCACAGTAATATGTGCATAGTTCATCTGATCAAGAGGAGGGGATTCCAGTTCTGTAGCAGGGATGTAATAGAAACCAGATCCAAACTCTTCACTACCATAGTATGTAGCCACATATTCCCAAGGTTCTCGTTCCTAGCAAACCTCTAACAAATGATTCAAACCACATCTATTACAAGCAATGGAGAGGGAAGCAGATCGCTGTTGTCTTGCAAGTGTTGTATTTGTAGCCATCACCAGAGGTGGTACAAAGGACCCCGCTAGATCAGGAGCAGAGGACAAAGAGATAGATCTAGCAGTAACGCGCTGCAACTGTTGATTCTCTTGAGCAGGTGGCATTTGCGACGTATTTGCAGAAACTACAACATCGATCTGAGGATTGTTAGAAGTATTGCGACTTACATCGGGGGATCTGCTGCGGGAAGAGGGATTGATGGAAACGCCAGGCTGCATCTCTGATCTATGAGCCCATCTATCTCTGGAACGAGCTTCATCTTCAAGACGCTGTTTCTCAGCGAGGGCTCGCTCACGAGCAAGACGCTCGGTGTTGCGAGTCGCTTCGCGAAGACGATCTTCCTCCAGACGACGACGAATCTCAACACACCGACGCTCTTCTTCACGAAGCCTCTCTTGATCTGCATGGCGTCGATCTTCCTCTCGGCGTCGATCATCTTCGCGGCGCCAGTTGTCTTCACGACGCCTTTCTTCTTCCCATCGCCGTTGTTCATCACGACGATCCGCTTCAGATCCAACACGGGGTCGATAGCCGAAGTACCCGCGTGGAGGAGAACGGCCGCGAGGTGGAGATTTGCGAGGCGGCGATCTCCGAGGACCTCCGTACCTACGATCCATGGCAGGAGGAGAAGCTACAACAGTGGCGTAGGATCTGTTGTCACCGGATCTGACACCTTGCCAAACTGTTGGAGGATTTGGTGGAGGAGAACGGCGGTTGTCGATTTGGGGGTTAGGGTTTGGGACGAAAACCACTCTCGCTCTGTCTGTCGATCTAGGGTTGAGACGGATCGGAGACGGATCGAACTGCGGAATATTCCCACGACACCCCGATAAATCTCTCAATCGATGAACAGTACTGGGCTGCGGCCCATTGCCCAAAACCACCGCGGATCGAAACGAGGAAACAGAGTTGGCCTGTGATCCGACGCAGACCACAGAACACGCACGCACAGAGGGCGGCGCGGGCTGAAGATCTCGCCCACGAATCAAACCTTGCTGCGGCCCAATCCAAATCTTGAGATCCTCGAAACGAAAACTCACGCCAAACTTGATTTGATCGATCAGATCCAAACTCCACGATCTAACCGTCTCTCCCAAGTTGCTTTTTAACAGAACTCTATCCAGATCTGCGCTAATGTAGCCTCTCCGATGAATCAAGAATCCATCCTGCGTGAGCACGGTGAACGAAGCACACCAAGACAGAGGGGTTGCGGGGGGTGAGTGCAAGTCATGGGGATGCGCACCGGAGGGAGGGGTATCGCCATCGAGGGTGGCGGCGGCGGCGTCGAGGTCGGCGTTGAGGTCGCGGGGGCCTCGGGACGCAGGAGCCATCCTTCCCGCGACAACTCTCTTTCGAGTAATCCCTCTTTCTAGTTTCTGTACACCACCTCTCAAGGTTTAAGTTTTGTTGCGGCTCTGCACTCCCATTCTCCTCAGGCAACCCAACCATACCATTCGACGGAAATTCGTATGCACAAAAGTTTGTTTGATTTCATCAGGAAAAAAGCATATTACTAATTCCAACATATATGGTTATTTCAAATATAAGATTAAGGATAAATCGGTGTGAGAAAGTGCTAGGTGTGTGGAGAGAGATTCTTGCATGTTTACGGAATAAAAACATAACATTGAGCACATGATTGAAGGTATCCAGTCTCAAATACATCGTGCGTTTTTGCCATTCACGGGACGTTGTGTGCAGGGGGGAGTAACATTTCTCTCATGTCAAACTGGTGAATGAGTCCTTGAGAGCAAAACTTCTTTTTTAGAGTATAAAATTCTAATGGTACCAGTAATCTGCTTTGGGAGGACTTGATGGTGACCCTGTCCCAGGTCCCAGCTTATCTCGAAGTCAGACGCCGGCCCAGCAGAAATCCGTGGGCCCCAGTGCTCTGTGCTGGTTTTAATGCAACGCCGGGGAGAGGCCGATACTAGTAGCCGAGGAAGCGCCGCAAGAAGTTCAAGGCAGCGGGACAGCCGGACGGAAAGGAGGCCGCCGCCGTTTTACTCGTGGCACTTCCTTCCTTGCTTGCCCACCCCGGCGGCCCGGCCTCCTCCACCTCCACCGCCGCAGCCGAACGATGGCCGAGCCTGCCGCCAATCGCCCTCCGACGCCGGCGCCGGCCTCCGGTGGTACGCACGCACACACACTCCCCGTGCTCTCTCGTGCCTTCTGTTTGCGCTTATGCCTGGACGGTTGTTGCTGTGGTTCTATCTACTATGGGATCGTTTGATCCTCTTGGTCGTTTTTTTGTTTTTTTGAGATTTTCGATTCTTGGTTGCTTTTCTTGGTGCGCGACTATTGCTGGATTTGCTCTTGTTGGTGCTTCACGTGGGCACTGTAGCTGCTAGCAACGACGTGATTCGTGAGATTCTTGGGCCAGCAGTGAAGTCCACATCTGTTCCCCGCAAAAAAGAAAGTCAATTCTCGTTGTTGCTTCCGGCTGCGTAGTGGTTCATTGTGCTTTCTGTTCCTGTATGCAGGTGTGAGCCAAGAATGGTCGAGATTTACATGTTTTAATCAGTCTTGCGAATTTAATCGCTGCTACAAATTCCTTGCATCCTAGTAGTATCCCCGATTCTCCGTCCTTGCACTTTTCAGCACTAGAAAGTTTTCACCATCAAGTTATTCGTATCTATGAAACAGTAGTTTAGAAGGAAAAGCATGCTGGATTCCCTGCAAAATATGTAGGAGTACTAGTTGCTACCTACCATAGTCAAATAGCTGCTCTGGTTTCAGAAGCGTACGCCAGTTTGTAGCTTGCTTCTAGATGACCCAATTAGGATTACTTTTCTCGAGAGAGTGATTCAGTAATATAGTACTCCCACTCTACAATTGTAGAGCCTACACAAAATTTTGAAGTAAGATTTTGTAGTGTTCATCAGAATGCCCTATCAAGGCGCAAAATTGCTAGTTATGTGTTGGTACTCTTTGCACATCAAAGCCCCTGTTGTCATGTTACTTGGTCCTCATGTGTAGTGAATGAGTGCATTATTCATGAACTGATGAACATAGGATTGAAAGTGGCAGTTCAGCCTAACATATTTGTTTTATATCTTTTGCTTTCAACTTCCTCTTGGTTAACAGAGGCATCTGGTATAATTAAAATGTTGTTTATGACCTCTTCACCTGCGGTTATCGCTTTCAAATCTTTTACTAATCTGCTCAGAATACTTTTCTCTTGCCAGAATATTCTCCCTTGCTAGGATATTCAAAGTTACATACCTTTCCTGCTTTCCATGTTTATGTTTGTCGCAAAATTTCATACCACGGCATGTTGGTTGTAGAAATTCCCTTGACCACATTACAACTTTTTATATCCTGCTGTAGTTTTCCTGGAAAATACTGTATTGTTTTCTCGGATTTAAAATAATTACTTCGTTTACAAGAAAGTCACAGAAGTGTTCCCTGAGACGCTGACACTGGGTGTGTTGCCTTAGTCCCTGTTGGTCGAGCTTCTAGAGTGAAATGCTATTTTTAAGTTAAGGAGCGACCACGTGCTAATGTTTGCACTCGTCAGTTTCAAAAGTTGGCATTGAATTCTTCTGTCCAGATCTTGATTTGTTTTCTTGTGGCCCATGAATCTTTAAACCTCCATTTTTTGGTCCATGTAGGGATCGGGCTAACTGTAGATGCACATATGTTTGAAACCGACAATGGAAGATGATATGTTACTTTGTCTTTTGCTTGTATAATTATATCTTTCTTGGCTGACAGATGCTACTAACGTACTTAATTGTTTCCTGGGACCTCGATCTTGTCTTGAGCAGGCTATGATTTTCTTTCATATTTGAAGCAGTTTAGTAGACTATGCTTTCAGGTTTCAATAATCTGTTAAGTAGTGTTTGGGAAATTTTCCGTTGGTATAATAGTTCACACGTCTGAATGCTGATGCGCGCCATTCTGTTGATATTCCACAAGACGTGTTCAAAACTCTAACGCCAGTGATGTCTACGTCGTGATAATGTCTCGAGATAGTCAGAGAGATTCAACATCTCATATACAGACAATATTATGAAATCATCGTTGTCATGTTGGACCTGTAATAACAAACCTTCTAGTAGAAATGTATGACGTTGCAAATTGGTGCATGTTCAAACCCTCCATCACTGATATAGGTCAAAAGCTAAGTTGAAACCGTCCATTTTTTACAAGAGAAGACATTTTACAACCTTATAAATGAGCGAAGTGCAGAAGTTTAAACTGCAATGACACAGAACCAATTCCAAATGTTTAATTTTCATTTCGCAGGTATGGCGAGGAAGCTATCCATAGTTCTGTTTGTGATCCTGTCGGCGCTGCTGTACCAGCAGATTCAGCCTCCGCCCCCGAAAATCTGTGGCTCGCTGAATGGCCCCCCGGTTACCGCACCAAGAACAAAGCTCAAAGACGGCAGGCATTTGGCATACAAGGAATCCGGTGTCCCAAAGGAGGAGGCCAAGTACAAGATCATCTTTGTCCATGGGTTTGACTCCTGCAGACACGATGCCCTTCCAATTTCGCCGGTACATATTGTTAATTACTATCTTAAGAATCATCCAGACGAACAATCTACTGCCCTGACACGAAGTGATTGTCATGTTATGGTCTGAAATCCGGTGCAGGAGGTGGCACAAGAGCTAGGTATCTACCTTCTGTCTTTCGACCGGCCTGGGTACGGTGAGAGCGATCCGGACCCTGCCCGGAGTGAGAAGAGCATCGCCCTCGACATCGAGCAGCTTGCCGACAACCTGGAGCTTGGTCCTAAGTTTCACCTCATTGGCTTCTCCATGGGCGGTGAGATCATGTGGAGCTGCCTCAAGTACATCCCACACAGGTAACGCAGCAATCAGTCATCCATCTTTATTGACTGCAAACATCAGAGGCTTTCAAGTCTGAACTTTTGTTTCACCGTGGTGGAAGAACAGGCTCTACGGTGTTGCTACTCTCGCGCCGGTGGGCAACTACTGGTGGTCTGGCATTCCGTTGAACGTGTCGCGGGACGCCTGGTACCAGCAGCTCCCGCAGGACCAATGGGCGGTATGGATCTCCCATCACCTGCCATGGTTGACCTACTGGTGGAACACCCAGAAGCTCTTCCCTCCTTCCAGCGTCATCACCTACAACCCTGCGATCCTGTCTGAAGAAGACGCGATGTTCATGAAGAAGTTCGGCATGCGACCCTACTTCGTAAGATTTAGAACCTCGCTTAAATCACCCACACAGTCACACCTGGCATAACTAAGCTGACTAAAAAGAACCTCGATGCAACTGACTGCTCATTTCTCTGTTATGTTTGTTCATCATCGATCCATCGTCTCGCAGCCGATGATAAGGCAGCAGGGGGAGTACAACAGCCTGCATCGGGACATGATGGTCGGGTTCGGGAAGTGGGACTGGAGCCCCCTTGACCTGAAGGACCCGTTCGCCGGCGGCGAAGGGATGGTGCACCTGTGGCATGGCGCGGAGGATCTCATGGTGCCGGCCAGTTTGTCGAGGTACATCAGCGAAAGGCTCCCCTGGGTCATCTACCACGAGCTCCCAAAATCCGGCCACCTCTTCCCTGTCGACAGCGGGAACGCCGACGCCATCGTCAAGTCCCTGCTACTCGGAGATCAGTGACCTTCAACTCCCCAGTCTCCCGATCTTGGATCATCGTCGTACAGTATGGTTCTTGTAATTTGTAAAGAGGTGTATTCGTGGCACAGGCACTGCACCGTATCGCTAGCTGCTCGCAGACACTGAATAATATGGTTTCTTTCAGTTTGAACACAAGAACCTCGTATAGATCGTGCAGAAAATGGCGTGGAATAAATCATACTCTGCCCGTTCCAAAATAAACTGCTTAGTTATTTATAGATACGAATGTATCTATATTTAAAATATATCTATTTTATGTCCATATCTAGATAAAGTTGAGTCACTTTTTAAGAGGCAGGGAAAGTATGAAATTATCGTATTTGGAGCATGTGTGTATTCCATTTCATTTGGACCGCGGAAGACGGGGAATAAAGAGTCACGCAGGTGTATAATCATGGGGCCACCCTAGCTGGCGGTCGTTCGCTGAAAGCCTGTTCAGGGATCACTTTCCGACAGCTTTTCTTGGTTTAATCGTGCGCGAGTTCGCTTCCTCTTTCTAGCAAAATAATAAATACTAGATGATCCATACGTGAGTAAACCTCTTTCTTCTCATTTCTCTCACTCACGTCCGCATTAAAACTTTTCAAATTTGAAATTTTAAAATGTTTTATCTCTCAAACAGTAACTCCGATTTAAGATCCGTTTTCACAATCGAATCCGTCTCGACAAGATCTTCAAAACTAGCACCCATGTTAATATATTTTGACAAACTTTTTTCTGGCTAAAAGTATTTGCTATATGATTCAGTTGTTTAATCATTATCTTTACCATTGCTTTGAATCACTTCATTCATCTCATATGCTTTACAATAGTATGATCAAGATTATGTTGGTAGCATGTCATTTCAGAAATTATCTTTTATCGTTTACCTACTCGGGGACGAGTAGGAACTAAGCTTGGGATGCTGATACGTCTCTAACGTATCTATAATTTCTGATGTTCCATGCTTGTTTTATGACAATACCTACATGTTTTGTTCACACTTTATGATGATTTTATGCGTTTTCCGGAACTAACCTATTGACGAGATGTCGAAGTGCCAGTTCCTGTTTTCTGCTGTTTTTGGTTTCAGAAATCCTAGTAAGGAAATATTCTCGGAATTGGACGAAATCAACGCCCAGAATCTTGAAATTCCACGAAGCTTCCAGAACACCCGAGAGGGGCCAGAGGAGGGCCACAGGGCCACCACACAGGTGGCTGGCGCGGCCCAGGAGGGGGGCGCGCCGCCCTGTTGTGTGGCGCCTCCGTAACCCTTCCGACTCCGCCTCTTCGCCTATAAGAAGCCCCCTGACCTAAATCTCGATGCGAATAAGCCACGGTACGAGAAACCTTCCAGAGCCGCCGCCATCACGAAGCCAAGATCTGGGGGACAGGAGTCTCTGTTCCGGCACGCCGCCGGGACAGGGAAGTGCCCCCGGAAGGCATCTCCATCGACACCACCGCCATCTTCATCACCGCTGCTGTCTCCCATGAGGAGGGAGTAGTTCTCCATCGAGGCTAAGGGGCTGTACCGGTAGCTATGTGGTTAATCTCTCTTCTATGTACTTCAATACAATGATCTCATGAGCTGCCTTACATGATTGAGATTCATATGAGTTTTGTATCACTATTCATCTATGTGCTACTCTAGTGATGTTATTAAAGTAGTCTATTCCTCCTCCATGATGTAATGTTGACAGTGTGTGCATCATGAAGTACTTGGTATATGCTATGATTGTGATCTCTTGTAGATTATGAAGTTAACTATTACTATGATGGTATTGATGTGATCTATTCCTCCTTTCATAGTGTGATGGTAACAGTGTGCATGCTATGTTAGTACTTGGTATAGTTGTGTTGATCTATCATGCACTCTAAGGTTATTTAAATATGAATATCGAATGTTGTGGAGCTTGTTAACTCCGGCATTGAGGTGCTCTTGTAGCCCTACACAATTAGTGGTGTTCATCATCCAACAATAGAGTGTAGAGTGGTTTTATTATGTGATCAATGTTGAGAGTGTTCACTAGTGAAAGTATGATCCCTAGGCCTTGTTCCCAAATACTACAATCATCGCTTGTTTACTGTTCTACTGCATCTGTACTTCCTGCAATATTACCACCATCAACCACACGCCAGTTGTAGCAGCAAGCTATTTTCTGGTGCCGTTACTACTGCTCATATTCATTCATACCACCTGTATTTCACTATCTCTTCGCCGAACTAGTGCACCTATAAATCTGACAAGTGTATTAGGTGTGTTGGGGACACAGGAGACTTCTTGTATTGTGGTTGCAGGGTTGCTTGAGAGGGATATCTTTGACCTCTTCCTCCCTGAGTTCGATAAACCTTGGGTGATCCACTTAAGGGAAAACTTGCTGCTGTTCTACAAACCTCTGCTCTTGGAGGCCCAACACTGTCTACAGGAAAAGAGCCGTGCGTAGACATCAAGCTATTTTCTGGCGCCGTTGCCGGGGAACGAAAAGCTACACAACAGAGATTTCCTCCCTCGTCAACCACGCGCCAGTCCTGGACAGCATCAAGTATTTTCTAGCGCCGTTGCCGGGGAGGAAAGGTAAAAGGTACTCACACTCCGGATCCTGGCAACTAAGCTATTTTCTGGGTGAGTGCTCGAAGCTATTTCCTTTAGATCCTGCAATTGCATCTTTTTGTTTCTTGTTTATCACTAGTTTGGCATAATGGAAAGCAACTATGAGCTTTTTAATCTATTTCCTGAGTTAAGACATAAATGGTGTGTTGCAAAAATTGAAAAACCTATGGAACCTTATTTGCATGCTAATGGCAATGTTATTAGTATGAATGCTTTGAACACCATAGTTGCTAATGATATGGAAAATTCTAAGCTTGGGGAAGCTGGTTTTGATGAGCATGATATTTTTAGTCCCCCAAGCATTGAGGAGAAAATTTTCTTTGATGATACTTTGCCTCCTATTTATGATGATTATAATGATAGTAGTCTTTTGGTGCCGCCTGTTATGGAGGATAAATTTGATTATGATTACAATATGCCTCCTATATTTGATGATGAGAATAATAATGATAGATACTTTGTTGAATTTGCTCCCGCTATTACTAATAAAATTGATTATGCTTATGTGGAGAGTAATAATTTTATGCATGAGACTCATGATAAGAATGCTTTATGTGATAGTTATATTGTTGAGTTTGTTCATGATGCTACTGGAAATGTTTATGAGAGAGGAAAATATGGTTGTAGAAATTTTCATGTTACTAAAACACCTCTCTATATGCTAAAAATCTTGAAGTTGCGCTTGTCTAGTTTTCCTATGCTTATTGCATTATGCCTACATGACTTGTTTGTTTACAAGATTCCTTTTCATAGGAAGCATGTTAGGCTTAAATTTGTTTTGAATTTGCCTCTTGATGCTCTCTTTTGCTTCAACTCTTATTTCTCGCGAGTGCATCATTAAAACTGCTGAGCCCATCTTAATGGCTATAAAGAAAGAACTTCTTGGGAGATAACCCATGTGTTTATTTTACTGCAGTAATTTTGTTTTATATTTGAGTCTTGGAAGTTGTTACTACTGTAGCAACCTCTCCTTATCTTTATTTTATTGCATTGTTGTGCCAAGTAAAGTCTTTGATAGTAAGGTTGATACTAGATTCGGATTACTACGCAGAAACAGATTTCTGTCTGTCACGAATTTGGGCAGGGTTCTCTGTAGGTAACTCAGAAAAATCTGCAAATTTTTGTGTGTGATCCTCAGATATGTACGCAACTTTCATTCAATTTAAGCATTTTCATCTGAGCAAGTCTGGTGCCTCTAAAAAATTCGTCTTTACGGACTGTTCTGTTTTGACAGATTCTGTCTTTTATTTCGCATTGCCTCTTTTGCTGTGTTGGATGGATTTCTTTGTTCCATTAACTTCCAATAGCTTTGTGCAATGCCCAGAAGTGTTAAGAATGATTATGTCACCTCTGAACATGTGAATTTTGATTATGCACTAACCCTCTAATGAGTTTGTTTCGAGTTTGGTGTGGAGGAAGTTTTCAAGGGTCGATAGAGGAGGATGATACAATATGATCAAGAAGAGTGGAAGCTCTAAGCTTGGGGATGCCCCGGTGGTTCATCCCTGCATATTTCAAGAAGACTCAAGCATCTAAGCTTGGGGATGCCCAAGGCATCCCCTTCTTCATCGATAACATTATCAGGTTCCTCTAGTGAAACTATATTTTTATTCCGTCACATCTTATGTACTTTACTTGGAGCGTCTGTGTGCTTTTATTTTCGTTTTGTTATTTTCATTCTCTGAATAAATGCTTGTGTGGGAGAGAGACACGCTCCGCTGGTTCATATGAACACATGTGTTCTTAGCTTTTAATGTTCATGGCGAAGGTTGAAACTGCTTCGTTAATTGTTATATGGTTTGAAACGGAAAATGCTACATGTGGTAATCGGTATAATGTCTTGAATAATTTGATACTTGGCAATTGTTGTGCTCATGTTTAAGCTCTTGCATCATATACTTTGCACCTATTAAATGAAGAACTACATAGAGCTTGCTAAAATTTGGTTTGCATGATTGGTCTCTCTAGAGTCTAGATATTTTCTGCTGAGGTGTTTGAACAACAAGGAAGACAATGTATAGTCTTATAATGATTGCAATATGTTCTTATGTAAGTTTTGTTGTACCGGTTCATACTCGTGTTTGTTTTAAATAACCTTGCTAGCCTAATCCTTGTATTGAGAGGGATTACTTCTCATGCATCCAAATCCTTGAGCCAAAAACTATGCCATTTGTGTCCACCATACCTACCTACTACATGGTATTTTCTGCCATTCCAAATTAAATTGCTTGAGTGCTATCTTTAAACAATTCAAAAGTTATTACCTCTTATTTGTGTCAATGTTTTATAGCTCATGAGGAAGTATGTGGTGTTTATCTTTCAATCTTGTTGGGCAACTTTCACCAACGGACTAGTGGCTTCATCCGCTTATCCAATAATTTTGCAAAAAGAGCTGGCAATGGGATTCCCAGTCCCAAATTAATTAACCATCATAATTTTACAAATAGACACTCCTCCATGGTATGTGATTGTTGGACGGCACCCGAGGATTCGGTTAGCCATGGCTTGAGAAAGCAAAGGTGGGGAGGAGTGTCATCTAAATAAAACTAAAATAAAAAAGGCACTCCTTCATGGTATGAGATTGTTGGCAGGCACCCGAGGATTCGGTTAGCCATGGTTTGTGAAAGCAAGGTTGGAAGGAGTGCCACCCAAAAATAAAATTTCATGGGAGCCGCTCTTTGAAAGTCTGTCTGGCAAGGGGGTTAGAGTGCCCACTACCATTCGTTGGCAACAACAAACACCTCTCAAAATGTTACTTTTATGCTCTCTTTATGTTTTCAAAATAAAAGCTCTAGCACAAATATAGCAATCAATGCTTCCCTCTGCGAAGGGCCATTCTTCTACTTTTTATGTTGAGTCAGTTTACCCATTTCTCTCCATCTTAAGAAGCAAACACTTGTGTTAACTGTGCATTGATTCCTACATACTTGCATATTGCACTTGTTATATTACTTTATGTTGACAATATCCATGAGATATACATGTCACAAGTTGAAAGCAACCGCTGAAACTTAATCTTCCTTTGTGTTGCTTCAATGCCTTTACTTTGAAAATATTGCTTTATGAGTTAACTCTTATGCAAGACTTATTGATGCTTGTCTTGAAAGTACTATTCATGAAAAGTCTTTGCTATATGATTCAGTTGTTTAATCATTGTCTTTACCATTGCTTTGAATCACTTCATTCATCTCATATGATTTACAATAGTATGATCAAGATTATGTTGGTAGCATGTCACTTCAGAAATTATCTTTTATCGTTTACCTACTCGAGGACAAGTAGGAACTAAGCTTGGGGATGCTGATACGTCTCCAACGTATCTATAATTTCTGATATTCCATGCTTGTTTTATGACAATACCTACATGTTTTGTTCACACTTTATGATGATTTTATGCGTTTTCCGGAACTAACCTATTGACGAGATGCCGAAGTGCCAGTTCCTGTTTTCTGCTGTTTTTGGTTTCAGAAATCCTAGTAAGGAAATATTCTCGGAATTGGACGAAATCAACGCCCAGAATCTTGAAATTCCACGAAGCTTCCAGAACACCCGAGAGGGGCCAGAGGAGGGCCACAGGGCCACCACACAGGTGGCTGGTGCGGCCCAGGAGGGGGGCGCGCCGCCCTGTTGTGTGGCGCCTCCGTAACCCTTCCGACTCCGCCTCTTCGCCTATAAGAAGCCCCCTGACCTAAATCTTCGATACGAATAAGCCACGGTACGAGAAACCTTCCAGAGCCACCGCCATCGCGGAGCCAAGATCTGGGGGACAGGAGTCTCTGTTCCGGCACGCCGCCGGGACGGGGAAGTGCCCCCGGAAGGCATCTCCATCGACACCACCGCCATCTTCATCATCGTTGCTGTCTCCCATGAGGAGGGAGTAGTTCTCCATCGAGGCTAAGGGGCTGTACCGGTAGCTATGTGGTTAATCTCTCTTCTATGTACTTCAATACAATGATCTCATGAGCTGCCTTACATGATTGAGATTCATATGAGTTTTGTATCACTATTCATCTATGTGCTACTCTAGTGATGTTATTAAAGTAGTCTATTCCTCCTCCATGATGTAATGTTGACAGTGTGTGCATCATGAAGTACTTGGTATATGCTATAATTGTGATCTCTTGTAGATTATGAAGTTAACTATTAGTATGATGGTATTGATGTGATCTATTCCTCCTTTCATAGTGTGATGGTAACAGTGTGCATGCTATGTTAGTACTTGGTATAGTTGTGTTGATCTATCATGCACTCTAAGGTTATTTAAATATGAATATCGAATGTTGTGGAGCTTGTTAACTCCGGCATTGAGATGCTCTTGTAGCCCTACACAATTAGTGGTGTTCATCATCCAACAATAGAGTGTAGAGTGGTTTTATTATGTGATCAATGTTGAGAGTGTCCACTAGTGAAAGTATGATCCCTAGGCCTTGTTCCCAAATACTGCAATCATCGCTTGTTTACTGCTCTACTGCATCTGTACTTCCTGCAATATTACCAACATCAACCACACGCCAGTTGTAGCAGCAAGCTATTTTCTGGTGCCGTTACTACTGCTCATATTCATTCATACCACCTGTATTTCACTATCTCTTCGCCGAACTAGTGCACCTATACATCTGACAAGTGTATTAGGTGTGTTGGGGACACAAGAGACTTCTTGTATTGTGGTTGCAGGGTTGCTTGAGAGGGATATCTTTGACCTCTTCCTCCATGAGTTCGATAAACCTTGGGTGATCCACTTAAGGGAAAACTTGCTGCTGTTCTACAAACCTCTGCTCTTGGAGGCCCAACACTGTCTACAGGAAAAGAGCCGTGCGTAGATATCAAGCTATTTTCTGGCGCCGTTGCCGGGGAACAAAAAGCTACACAACAGAGATTTCCTCCCTCGTCAACCACGCGCCAGTCCTGGACAGCATCATGACCCGATATTTATCAATGGTAAATATAAATAAATATCAACCCTAAAAATTTAATTTAATTTAAAATATGTAGCGACTCTTTTTTGTTTACAAGTTATCAACCCGGCGCCCCGTTATTTATCAACGGTAAATATAAATACCTAGCAACCCTAAAAAGTAAATTTCATTTAGAATATTTTAGCAACTTTTGTTAGCTTACAACTTAAAACAGTACGTAATTTGAGTAGCAAGTGGTAGGTCATTTGAGTTGCAAGTGGATCTTCCCACCCGTTATTTTCCCCATAAAAACCACTGTCCCAAAAAAGGAAATTGCAAAAGGACCCCATTAAATATGAATTATCGTATGAAAATAAAACCCAAAAGGGAATTGCAAAAGGAGAATAGATAGTCTGCCTCGTGCTGAAAGAAAAACAGTGAGATGCTATGTGTATGCATGCAACAACTTATGAAAGCGTGCTGAAAAGTTAGCTCATTAAATGCAAATCCATGAGATGCTCTGTGCATGTGCATGCATGCAGTGTGAACGCTCTTGGCTGCATGCAACTTGCAAAATAGTAATACAAGCTGTTAGTGTGAACATGTGTAAACGCAATTAAAACACTACGTGATAAAAAGGGAATTGACTCGCTCTGCGAGCGCTTCCACGCCATGAAAAGTGATTGCTTGAGCGATCGATTGTCAGGGAGGGGTTCGATAATCATGTCCTTTCTGGCTGGCAGTTGGTCCCAACGTGGCCACTCATTTGGTCAGTCCCTGGCAGAGTATTTTTTTGCGAAATTTTATCTTTTTGATCATTTCATCACAACAAATGACAGAAAATAGATAGAAAATAATAGTAAATAAATTCACGCCTCTTTGTCATTTAACCAAAGTACCAAAAGAGCCACAATATGGGATATATAATTCATAAATAATTGGACAAACAACGAGACAAAAATCGATCGTCAACTCGATTATGATCGGTCTTGGATTATCTTTTGTCTCTTCTTGAACCGAGCCTATTTTCTTGGTTAACGTCCATCAAGTCGTCCAATGTGATCAAGTTCTCCTCGGAGCATATCTTGAGATCAACTTTTTTGAACCTTGTCAATACATTGAGCTCTACTTCTTGTTCCTTGAGCTTTACCTCCTTGGTTCTTGATTGGGAATTGGTCGCATCAATTTTAAGCTTTGTTTTTTTGAACGTTATAGTAGTTCTTCATTAGTTTCTCCTTGTTTCGGCGTTCACTCTCTTCACTCTTCTCATTTGACACATCCTTTTCGGTATGCAATCGAAGTGTTGACACATCACGATTCATGTCTTAGCTTGGTTTATGTGTGCCATCTTGGCGGACCTACACGGTTGACTGTTGATTCCTTGGCATGCTTGCTTCCACGCAATCTCTTCTTGTAGGCCTCCCGGTCCTCTTAAAACTTGGCACATTCTTTAAGGTCCTTCCAACAATGTGTACACCCATGTGCAACCCTGAAATAATCCAAACCGTGCTAGACTTTTAAATATGTGAGAACGAATAGGATGCGCAAGTATCCCTGGCCCGAGGCAACGACGTTCACGTGTGCTCATGCCCCACGGCGGCCAATAAGAGCACGTGTGGGTGCTCGCGGCAGTGTCGGCTTGCACCCCTGGCAGCGCGGCATCCCGCGGAGCTAGGAGGAGCTTCTGGTACAACTGTGGTGCAACGAGCGTGGCAGAGACATGGCAGAGGTACTCCTTCGGCTGAGCTTGCCCCCATCATCCCCGCCATCGTCCACTTCACCAAGGGCGTGGGAGCGGATGAACGCAAGGGAGACAAGGAAGACATCGACGGGGTCCACACCCCTCTCCCATGGCGAACTTCAGCACGGCTGCGCCCCCGATGCGTGGCATCAAGCAGTGGAGCCATCGGCAAGGGCCAAGACCGGGCAAAGGTGCTCGTCGTCGGCCTCGTGGGGATATTTTGACGGCTGGAGATTTTTCTTTGTTTTATCTATTTTCGATAAAGGGAATATATTAATATTAAGAGATACCAATTAGACCCAGCCTCTGCAATAACACACTATGCAAATGGTAGTATAGATGCACACATCCAAAAAAAGAAAACGAAGAAATAGAAAGTCCCGCTACGGTATTCTGATTTGCTTTGTGCTTAAGCATGTGCCTTTCTTGCATTGCATCTTGTTGCTTTGTATAGTTGAATATTTAGAGGAAACTCCACTGGATTTTCAATGCCAATGTATGCAATGAAATTCAAGTTCATTCACATGTGCATATATTATGGGGGAGTTTTCTCAATCTATTAAACTTGTTTGTTACTTAAATTTCTTATATAAACTCTCTCAAAGAGATTGTCATCAATTACCAAAATGGGGGAGATTGAAAGTGCATGGAGCCACCATGTGTGCTTTTGGTAATTGATGATAATCCATATGGACTAATGTTTGCATTGTGTTATATTTGTAGGAGTGGTCCATAGGCAATGCTTGAACCATATGTTAGCTTTAAGGTTGCAATAAGAAGAAATTGATGAAGAATATCAAGGATCAAGTATGTCTTGAAGATGAAGATGAAGTGAGTACTCAAAGTTAACTTCGAGACATCAACATGATGAAGAATGTAGAAAGGAAGTGTAAGTTCAAGATGAGTCAACTCGAAGAGATCATATTCTTGAAGCTTGTCATCCATATGGTGATCATGGATATGTGAAGTTGATCCGACGAAGAAGCTCTCTCATGGTGGATTATACGGGAGAAATCCACAAGACTTCGTCAAGCAAGCACTATCAAGAAAGGTGTTCCATCTTTATGCGATCAGGATCGTCATCATCGAGTTCAAGAGGAACACACAAGTTTAAGGTTTTCTCTTGATATGGTGTCTTTCTTATAGGTCTCAAGGTGTAGTTGGAGACCGGTTTATAGATAAGTTGTCGTACTATCAAGAGGGCTCTTGACTGAGTAACTCGATCGTATCCTTCGGAGAGCTCAAACCTTTGCATCCTTGCATCATCTTTTTTGGTTTTTATTTGGATCTTATCCATGTGATGTTTTAGATCTTGTGCGTATTCTCATTACAAGCTCTAGTTCATCGAGAATGATTTTTGCACGGGCAACTTGTTACATTTTCGAGGTTGGAGATTTTACCGGTATATCTTTTTTAGATAGGTCAAATATTTCATCATTTTTTATATCCTACCTTGCCGGACTATGATGGTTACCTGCATGATCTTGTAGAGCTCGTACTAGCTTCTAAACGAGCCCAAGATCATCAAAATCAGAGTCTGGATGCTCAAGTTATGTTCATTCTCGTTTTGGTGTTTCTACAGTTTTAGGGGGGGGGGGGGGGATAATCCGGACCGGATCCAAAATATCCGGCCAAATATCTGCCCCGTTACTGCGAGTAGTTCTCTTAAGTCCTTAACTGTTTTTCGAACCCCGGGGGGCGGATAATCCTGTCCGGGAGGTCCCAAACGGTCATATTTCATTGGGAGGGGGTATATAAGACCCTCTTCTTCCTCCTTAGGCTGGTTGCTTCTTCTACTCTCTCTACTCCATTGTTAACCTTGAGAAGCTTCCTCTTCCTCTAATCCCTCCATGATTATTGCACCTATTTGAGGGAAAAGAGAGAGGAGATCTAGATCTACATCTTAACCAATCAAATCTCTCTCTTTGTGAGGGAAATCCACTAGATCTAGATCTTGGAGAAATTTGGTGTTCTTCCTCTTATTTGTTCTTCCTCTCTTATTTCCCCAATAGCTTTTATAATTTTATTGGAATTTGAGAGAGAAGAATTTCAGCATCTTTGTGGTGTTCTTGCCACTGCATTTGGTGCATCGTTTGAGTTCTCCACGGTGATTCGTGGAAGTGAAAGCAATAAAGTTGTTACTCTTGGGTTCTTGGAACCCTAGACGGTTTTGAGGCATTTGTGGCGATTTCTTGGGAGCCTCCAATTAAGTTGTGGATGTGTACCCCAAATTTTGTGTAAGACCCGGTTTCCGCCTCGAAGGAAATCCCTTAGTGGAACCGTGACCTAGGCCTTTGTGGCAAGGGTCACCGGAGAATAAGGTGAGACGCTTTTGTGGCGCTCAGTGTGTGGTGTGACTACCACATCTTGGGATGAGACCTTTGTGACGTTGGTGTGCATCGAGCAACCACACCTCAAGGTGAGGCCTCTTGTGGCGTTCGGGAGCATTAAGCCACCGCACCTCTCCAACGAAGATTAGCACTCGCAAGAGTGTGAACTTCGGGATAAATCATCGTCTCCTGCGTGCCTCGGTTATCTATATACCCGAGCTCTTTACTTATGTATTTTACTTTATGATAGTCATCGTGTTTGAAGTGGTATATCTTGTTATCACATAGTTGCTTGTTTTGCTTAGCATAAACTGTTGGTGCACATAAATGAACCATAGTATATAGGCTTTGGGCTTGACAAAGTAAACTCTAGTTTTATTCCGTTTTTGTTAAGTCCATCTCGTAAAAGTTTTAAACCGTCTATTCACCCCTCCCCCTCTTCTAGGTGACATATGTGTCCTTTCAAAAATGGTGGCGGCCGAGGCAGCGACATCAACCCCACCCCCGGAGCAAGAGCCGGCACCAGCAGACGCTGCGTCAGTGGAATTGGAATCTGCATCGGCGTCGTGATTGATGGGCCTACGTCGACTCAGGATGCGCCGTCGGCGTCATCGAACCCCTTCTTCTAATTTAAGTCTTAGCTTGCACCACCGATCTACGGTCAGTAATATGATCGTGGCTACTTCGATCACGACGACTTGTGCGAGAACGATCTCTTTTAAATGTGAACATTTTAAACTTCTGATTGGGGTGGCGTTTGGGGGGACGTGGCTGAGAAGCGACGTCCCCTAAACACAACACGAAGGAAACACGTCCTCCAAACACTCGATTCGCCATGGTTTGGGTTTGGAGAACGTTACTGCAGATGCAGATGCTCTAAGCCCATTTTTTTACCGAGTGGTCCGGACTGGTCTGCGCGTTTCCTGACATGGGGCCAACAGGATGCTGTGGAACCCACTGTCCTGTGCAGGTTTACTGCAAGTCTGCAATCCCGTTGGGACTTGGGAGGCCAAAAGCAGGCTGACTGGTAGGGAAGCGGCGCAAGCAGTTCAGGGCAGCGGGACAGACGGACGGGAAGGGGCGACGGCCGTTTACTCGTGGAACTTGCTTGCTCTCCTCCCCGCCGCCGGCCCCGGCCACCTACGCAGCCGCTCGATGGCCGAGTCGGCCGGAAAGCGGCCTCCGGCATCACCGCCGGCCTCCGCTGGTATGCACCCTCTCCGTGCTCTATTGTGCCTTGTTTCTTTACGCTCGTGCCTGCGCGGTTGTTGCTGTCGTATTATTGTTCCTTGTTTCTTTTGTTCTTACGCGAGTATTGCTGGATTTGCTCATGTTCCTGCGCGGGTACTGTAACTGCGAATGATGACTTGATTCGCGACATTGTTCGGCCACAAGTGAAGTCCGCATCTCTTCCCCGCAGAAGAATGCTTTGCTTGTGTTCGTTGCCTCCGGCTGCGTAGCGCTTCATTGTGCTTTCTGCTCTGTATGCAAATTTGATCTGATAATCGTCTCAAGCAGTCGCAAAACTTAATCCGATTCCTGCTACAAATTCATAGCATCGTAGTTTCCCCGTCCTTTGCATTTTTCAGCACCACTAGAAAATTATTCGCATACATAAATCCTGGATTCCGTGCAAACTATTTATTAGCTGCTTCCGGTGTAAAATATTGCTCGGTTTCAGAAGCGTACGCCAGTGTGTCGGTTGATTCTTTATAGCCTCCATAATATATACTGTAGGCTGTAGCTAGTTGCTTCCCAGAGGAGTAAAATATAGTTGCTCGGTTTCAGAAGCGCAAAACTGCTGAAATAGGATTTTGTATTTTTCGTCAGAATGCCTAAGCAATATCGCTAGTTATGTACTGGTACTCTTTACACATCAAGCCCTGTTGTCTTGTTATTTAAAGCTCTTGTGTACGGACTGAGTGGATTATTGACGAAGTGATGAAATATTGGATTGAAACTTGAAAGTCCTAGTTGAAAATGACACAAAACCAATTTCAGGTGTTTATTTTTTATTTTGCAGGTATGGCGACGAAGCTCTCCATAATTCTGCTTGTGACCCTGTCGGCTCTGTTCTACCAGCAGTTTCAGCCTCCACCTCCGAAAATCTGTGGCTCGCTGAATGGCCCCCCAGTTACAGCACCACGAACAAAGCTCAAAGACGGTAGGCATCTGGCATACCTAGAATCCGGCGTCCAAAAGATGAAGGCCAAGTACAAGGTCATCTTTGTTCATGGGTTCTACTCCTGCCGATACGACGCGCTTCCGATTTCCCCGGTACATATTGTTAACTGACTCCTCCCTCCATTTACTATTATAAGACATTTTAGATTTTCTTATTGTGTAGATTCACTTTATTAGGTTCACTCATTTCGGTCTGTATCTAGTATATATTAAAATATCTAAAACATCTTATAAAATTGAACGGAGGGAGTACTATCTCAAGAATCATTTTACCGAATGAACAATCTAGTTCAAGCTGATACGAAGTGATTGCCATGTCATGGACTGAAATCTGGTGCAGGAGGTGGCACAAGAGCTGGGCATCTACCTCCTGTCCTTTGACCGGCCTGGATACGCTGAGAGTGACCCAGACCCTGCTCCGAGTGAGAAGAGCATTGCCCTCGACATTGAGGAGCTTGCCGACAACCTGAAGCTTGGTCATAAGTTTCACCTCATTGGCTTCTCCATGGGCGGCGAGATCATGTGGAGCTGCCTCAAGTACATCCCACACAGGTAACACAGAATACTGAATTTATCAAGATATTTTTTTTTGGAAAAGGCAAAGATTTGCCATTTCGTTGATTTTAGTTTTAGAATAAATGCCTAGGACAAGTCCTAGAACTTCACATAAAGGTCCACTCTCTCAAAATTAACTAACTCAAGAATTTCACCATGGCGGTGCTCCACATCCTAGCCCCATCTTTGATCTTTGAAATAATGATAGAGGTGGTTGCCGAACACCCTAGCATTCTGCTCTTTCCAAACTTCTTAGGACATGAGGATAAGCAAGGAAGCCATGACATTCCAGGCCTTTCCTTTCCCCAACATAATCTTCATCTACCAACATGTCATGACACGAGGATAAGCAACGAGGCCATGGAAGATTCATTAGCCTCAAGAGACGTATTTATTTCATGTTTGCTGATGAAGCACCTTCACAAGTTCTATAATCGAACTAATCTGCCTTCAGTCAAGTTGGTTTGGGAAATTATTGCTTCAATGCTTTGCCACCATCAAAGTCTAGAGAAATTTCTTTTTGGTGGAGAGATTGTCTCAAATGCTTGGGTTCTTTCAAGGATATTTCCCAGTGATCAATTGGTTTTCTTCAGTTCTTTTGTGGCAAGACAGGTGGTCTACTGATCTCCTTTGTAGGCAGCTCCCACATCCCTTATCTTTCTCTGAGGATGAGAATGTGTCAGTGTTTCAAGTCAGGTCCCTGGATCAACTTTCTTATCACTTTTATTTGCCTGTGTCCAATGAAGCCTTCTCAGAGTTACACATTTTATAAGATCCTTTGGTGGATCTCCCAGTGTCTGTTGACTTAGATAAATGGTTGGCCTTCGGGAGTGATGTCTCCTTCAAGGTATCAGTTGCATATAAAATAGTTGTAGATCAGTGCACATTACCTGCCTGTCCTAAAATGGATATGGAAATCCTGCGGTCAACCTAAGCATAAAGTGTTCTTTTGGTTACTACTACAGGCAGGTACTGCAAAGAAAGAATTGTTTCTTGGCTGATTGTCCTCATGCAATGTGTAATTCTGCACCAGTGGAGTCCCGCAATCATGTTTTTCTTCACTTTGCCCTTTTGCTGTTATGTGTTGGCAATATATTTGTCCGGGTGGACTCCTCCAATTGCTAGTGACCAACAGTTTCCAGTCATGGACTTCATTGTTAGTCTCAAGACTAAAATGGTCAGCTTTTTCTTTGGAGATTATTGTCTTGGCTTGTTGGGCTATTTGGACTTCTCAGAATGATTTCATCTTCAAGGACATCGTTCCTAATCTCTATAAGAGCAGAAGGATCTTTAAGGATGAAATGGCATTGCATGTGCACGTAGCCAAAAGGAAACCTTATTCTGGTTTTCAGTCGTGGGTTCAGAATTTTGTTTAGTTACTTAGCATTTTCCCTTTTAGCAGTTTTTTTCCCCTTTTCTGGTGCTATTCTCTGGCTCCACCTTGTAAAGACTTTGTCCTTTTGTTTAATAGAAAATGAAAAATATGCAGTGGGAAAACCCACTGTTCAGCTTCGAAAAAAAATGGCATTCCAAATGTAAAAGGTGAAGACACTTGTATAGGAGGTGTGCTGCTGATTCTTTGACTTGGTTGCACAAGCTGGTCACCGTGCTGTATTTCTTAACTGCGAACATCAGCGGCTTTCAAGTCTGACTGTGTGTTTCTCCGTGGTGGAACAGGCTCTCCGGTGTGGCCATTCTCGGGCCGGTGGGCAACTACTGGTGGTCCGGCTTGCCGTCGAACGTGTGGCGGGACGCCTGGTACCAGCAGCCACCGCAGGACCAGTGGGCGGTCTGGGTCGCCCATCATCTGCCGTGGCTGACCTACTGGTGGAACACCCAGAAGCTTTTCCCTCCCTCCAGCGTCATCGCACGCAGCCCTTTACTCTTGTCTGAAGAAGACGTGATGGTCAGGAAGAAGCTTGGCCTGCGAACGTATACCGTAAGAATTGCTTGGATCACTCACACAGCACACCTGGCTGCTCATTTCTCTGCTCTGTTTGTGCATCGTCAATTGTCTCGCAGCCGACGATAAGGCAGCAAGGGGATTACAATAGCCTGCATCGTGACATGATGGTCGGATTCGGGAAGTGGGACTGGAGCCCGCTGGACCTGGAGGACCCCTTCGCCGGCGGCAAAGGGAAGGTGCACCTGTGGCACGGTGCCGAGGATCGTATTGTGCCAGTCGGTTTGTCGAGGTACATCAGCCAGAGGCTCCCGTGGATCATCTACCACGAGCTTCCCAAGTCCGGCCACCTCTTCCCTCTCGACAGCGAGAAGGCGGACGCCATCGTCAAGTCTCTGCTACTCGGAGATCAGTGACATTGAACTCTCCATCTCTACATATGTTTTTTTGTTAAAGATCTTGTAATCGTGGCACAGCTCCTGCACCGTGTAGTTAGCTAGCTGCTCGCAGGCAACAAATAGTATGGGTTCTTTCAGTTTGGACCACAAGAACCTCGTATAGATCGCGCAGGAAATGGCGTGGAATAAATCATGGGAAGCGCTGAGCGTCCCCCGGGGGATCAAATCCCCGATCCCCCGGGTCCCCAACCGTACGATGCGGTGCTAATTAGATCTGGTCAGCGCTCCTTGGGTGGAAAAAAAAAAACCAACCGATAAAATTTCCCTCCTCCCAACCTTTACGCACGACCTTGCCTCTGCGGGAGCGCATGTCGACTTCGGCTTCTAGCACAGTTGCCCGCGCCGTAGCACTACCGCCGGCGCCGGAAACACCCCCGCCGGAATCAGCAGTAGCACTACGCTCGCATGCAGCACCACCGCCGGCGCCGGTAGTACCACTGCGCCTCGCATGCAGCACCGTCGTTCTGGGTTTGTAGCACCGCCGCCGGTGTGGTAGCATCGCCGCTGACCTCGTCGGCCTCCTCGCAGCACGGCGGCGCCCGATTTGTAGCAGCCGCCGCCACTTTGCAGCAAGACGCCGATTGTAGCAAATCGCCGCCGCCATCCATCCATCGACGCCTCTTGTAGCAGCCGCCGCCATCCATTGTAGCAGTCACCGCCGCACCTCCGCTCGCCGGTTGTAGCTTGTAGCAGCCCCGCCAAACTATTGTAGCAACGCCGACTGCCGATTGTAGCACAGGGCTATTGTAGCAGCGCCGCAGAGGTTGATTGTAGCAGCGCTGCCGGGCTATTGTAGCAGTGACGCATGCCGAATGTAGCAGCATCGCCAGGCTACTGTAGCAGCGCCGTCGGGCATGTAGCAGCGACGCGAATGTAGCAGCGTCGCCGTGCTATTGTAGCAGCTCCGTCGGAGGCTTGTAGCAGCGCCGAGCAAGCAGGAGGGATGGTAGCCATGGCGGGGGTAGGTGAGGTAGTGGTGCAGCAGCATGGGGCGCGCGCGGTGCTCCATCTCCAGCCATGGACGCGGGCTCGTGGTTGCCAGCGACGGTGCCGGCCGGCGACCTCCCCTGGGTCTCGCATCCGGCTATGGCGGCCAGAGTGAATCACGGCCGGGCGGCGCGGAGCAGGGAGGAGGGATGGTAGCCATGGTGGGGTAGGGGAGGTGGTGGTGCAGCAGCGTGGGGGCACGGCAGCCTGGGGCGCGCGGTGTTCCATCGCCAGCCATGGACGCCGGCTCGTGGGAGAAGAGATTGGGCTGCACGAAAGGATAAGGTAGTGGTGGAAGATGAGGTGGGCCCCACCATGTGCTGTCCGTTTTATTCTGCTCCACAGGGACGCGTGACGTGCATAGGAGGCGGGGGATCAGAACGATGTTCCCCCGGGGGAACATCAGCGTTTTCCATAAATCATACGGAGTAGTATGAAATTCTCCCATTTGAGGCATGAGCGTATTCCATTGCCTTTAGGCAAAGCTTGCCTTTTGGCGGAAATTCCTATACATCGCTCATTTAACAGGGTACGCACGCAGGACGGATATCTTGGGCCACGGCCCAGTATAGAGTCAACAGGCAGCCAGTGTTTTACAAATGGTTTTATCTGGTTTTGGGAACTTTCTAGAAGGTTCCAGTCGGGTTTTCTTCGCTTTTTTCAGGTTCCAGTCATGATTGTTCTTATTCGGTTTTATTTGGTTCTTTTGTTTTTCTTTCATTTTATTTTCCTTTTTTTACCCAAAAATCTAAACATTTTTTGAAATTCGAATATTTTTTAAATACGAACATTTTTTTCTGAACATTTTTTTAATTCGAACAATTTCAAGTTTAAACATTTTTCTTAGTTTGATTTTTCGTTTAAGTCGTAATTTTTTACTCCCTCCGATCCGAAAAATCTGTCGGAAGCCTCATACAAATTCGTTTTGCATTTAAAACCTTACAATTCAGATCAAGTGCACATGCATGCGGGGAGCTCGCTGCCATCACACACGCCCCATCATGTGATGTCACACGCTTTTTTTTTCTTCCAGAGATATGCATGCGAGTGAAAGTTGGAGTGCGGGTTGAGTAGAAGTAAAAGATAAGGGTTTTTGTATAAAAAGAACAATCTGACATTTTTTTAGGATCAGAGGGAGTAATTCAAATCTTGTCCTGTTTTGAAATTCGTTCAGTTTTGAAATTATGTTCAATTTCGAAATTTGTTTGACTTCAAATTTTGTTCTATTTTGAAATTTGCTTAGTTTTTAAATTCTGTTCAGTTTTGAAATTTGCTCAAATTCAAATTTTGTTCTATTTTGAAATTTGCTTAGTCTGGAAATTTGCTCGAATTCAAATTTTGTTCTATTTTGAAATTTGCTCAGTTTGGAAATTTGCTCGAATTCAAATTTTGTTTTATTTTGAAATTTGCTCAGTTTTGATATTTGCTCGAATTCAAAAAAATCTATTTTGAAATTTTCTCAGTTTCAAAATTTGCTCGAATTTAAATTTTGTTCTATTTTGAAATTTGCTCATTTTTCGGAATTTGTTCAAATTCGGAAAAAAAAGGTGCAACTCTTATACAGAAGGAGGTTCGAACTCTGGACTTTGGACCGGTCAAGCGGAACTGCATCCACTGAATTGGATTGTTGCTCGTATGTTGTAGCACACATTAGAGAAAGCTACTATTTATTTTTTTCGTGAGCGAATAAACTAATGGGCCAGCCCATCAGGAAGTGAGCGTGGGGAGCAGTGCATGCGGCAGTTAATCCCCACGCACTGAAGCGGCTTATAGGCGCGCCCCTTTTGGCGGCAAACCTATCCACCGATCAGGTCGGCGCTTACCGCGCGCCGCACAGCTCGCGCGCGGTACGGGCCGGCCCAGTTAGGTGTGGGCTGCCTCCTTTTTCGAATTTTCTTTTCTTTTTTTTCTTTTTTTTGTTTCTTTTTTTTTCCTGTTTCCTATTTTCTGTTTTTTGTTTTCGTTTTTCTTTTGTTTTTTCTGTTTCCTTTTTTTACTTTTATTTTTCAGATTCGGAAAATAGAAATATTTTTAAAAATTCAAATATAAAAAAGTTCAAATATAAAAAACCGTTCAAATTTAAAAATCGTTCAAACATGAAAAATGTTCAAATTAAATAACCGTTCAAATTTAAAAATTGTTCAAACTTGAAAAATGTTTAAATTTAAAAACGTTCAAATTAAAAATCCGTTCAAACGTGTAAAATGTTCAAATTTTGAAAAATATAATTTTCGAAAAATATTCAAAATATAAATCGTTCAACTTCAAAACTGTTGAATTTAAAATATTCATATTTTGAAAAAAAATCTTGAAAATAATTTCATAAAAAATGTTAGATTTTGAAAAAGAAAAATATTAATAACAGATAAAAACATCAGAAAGAGAAGAAGAAAAAAAGAAAAAAATCATACCTGAGCTAATGGGCCGCGGCCCAAACTACCCGACCTGGTCGCTGGGGGTGTTCGGCACCCCGCACACCCCGACCAGATCGACGTATAGCAGTTCCCCTTTTGGCAGCTAGCCTTGTCGCAATTTGTGAGCGTCCTCACGGCCGGGCCTCCCAAATGGAGGCCGGGACTATGGCCAAACAGTGGCTTTAGGGGTCGCCGGCAGCGCAGCACAAACTACGCGTGTTCGGGGCCTCATGCCCACACCAACGACTCCCAAATTGACCTCCCAAAAATAATTTTACAAAAAAAAGAGAAATTTAAATGACAGCTTTAAAGGCGGCCATGAAAGCATCCACATTCAAATCAAAGTCTCATGCAAGCTCAAATTCATGGGCCATGCAGCTGGCTACCAAAACGCCAATAAAGTCTGGCTCATATTATCAAATCGGGGGATTGTGAGATAGAAATCAAATGGAGGAGGTTGACGGGCAGTCGGTGACAACCGGTGTTTGCGTTGGCTGCTCCGCCGTCGGTGGTGAATTCATACCTCATCGGTGTTGTACTAAATGCCGGGCATATGCTTGAACAAGCGTCGAGCATCGATGCCTTAGTCACCATACCATCAACTACCACCGAACAAGCTACGCCCGTCAAAGATGTTGCCCACGCCGGGTCATCGCTGAAGAATACAACACGTGTCTGTCGCATCGTCGTTGACGTCGAGGCGTAGGGGTGCTTGAGGCTGAGGCCAATTGACACGAGGCGCATGTTTGGTTGTCATCGATGAGAACACGACGTCCTCACCGTACATGGGCTCGCTTTCGCCGATCTCGAGAGAGAAGAAGTGGGCCTCCGAGGGCGTTGCCACGAAACCCTCACTGAAGAAGGCCTGCGACGAAGGCGAGGTGCTCCGCCCCATGGTGGTGCTTTATTGTGTTCCCTCGATGGTATATTGGATGTCGATGCCGTCTCCACGTAAGCCGCCTCATACGCTACCTCGTCCTCCGCAATCTTCTTGGCGAAGGCCTTCTTGTGACGGCCGTTGCGGTCGTCGATCACGATTGACTTCCTCAAAAGCTCCTCCACCCAAGCCTCATTTGACATCTTCTTTGCCTTCTTCGTCACACGCTAGCTTGTGATGGCAGGGATTCGTGCGGGAGAGGTAGAGCGGCGGAAGAGAACGTGTCTACCGCCGAGAGTGAAAATGGAGGAGGATTTTTTTTTTTTGGTGGGAAAGGCATAAAATTCCTTTGTGTCGCTGGCACGGCGGTCCCGCATGCCTAATCTAACGTCTCGAGCGTTGCCAGCGCCTGTGTTGAACCCGGTGGCTATGGAGCCGACACGGTAGTGCCGAACCATAAAACCAGTTTGGGGGCTTTGGAGTTCCCGGCGGGATGGTGTCCGTGACGTACCTGAGCCGGCAACCTGTCGATCTGCCGGCGACTTGGAGCATGCGGTTTTGGAGGCTTGCTCATTCCGGAGAACCAATGAAAGAACCAGCCGAGAAGGGCATCTGCATCGCCGGGAGATGGCACAACACAAGACGCCCAGCGCTTTCGCTGTCCGTGGTCCACACTAGCCTGGCAGGCTGGCACTGGCACGTACGCTCGGCTGGCCTTGCTCTTTGCACTTCTCCATTCTCTCCTGCTTGTGCCGTGTCCAGGGTTCTGTGGCACAGTACGTGGAGTCCGGATTGAGATCGAGAAACTGCCGCCCGATTTAGATGGAAAATGAACAAATTCTTTCAAGAATCTGCAGGAGATTGTTTTTTTACGAAATAAGTACAGATGCATAGGTTATAAATATACACATACACGGATGTGACGACCAAAAGCGTCACGGGAACGTTGTCTCCCACTGAATCTATCTTTATGAGACACGAAAGTGATGATGAACTAGATATGTCACTACCCTTCTAACCATCCAACCACAAATTAATTCTCAAATCTACAAGAGATACGCAAAGTAAACAATTGTCTAGGGGCTTTATTTGCTAGGCAATCTTTGTTGTTTTCAACTTACCTTTGCAAAACACCGTGCGGTGCTGTGGATTTTGTTTAATGATAGTGATGACTTTGCTTAGAGCTTAAAATATATTTCAGTCACCTAAAAGTTCACGTACGTTTTCCTAAATATGCGACAAAGAACCACTATGTGGTTGAATGGTTAGGAGGCTAGTGCAACCTCTAGCCCATCAGAGTTTAAACCCACGTGGATTGACACTTTGATGTTTCATAAGAGACGGAATATTTTTTTCTTTCAATGGGAGGCGACGTTTTCCATCGATAGCGAGGCACGTGAGAGTGATATGCTTGCTGATAAAAAAAATGTAAACATGCAAATGGTTTTTTTTTATAAAAGATAGATAACTTATGAATAAACAACAATAAATTTCATTTTTTATAAAAGAAAGATAACTTATGAATAAACAACAATAAATTTCCATCTTCCTACAAATGATGGCTTCCTAATAGTTTTGTTGGAAGCCAAGTCCCGAGATCAAAATTGGTCCCAGGATCCCATGCTCCTGCCTACTCAAAATGGGCATTTTAAATGTTAGAAAAATAAAAGAAAATAATAAATGCACATTCCATATCCCATGCTTACTTATAAAATTTCAAGGAAAACAACTTCTTTTATGACTTGTGTAAAAAAAGAAAAAATTGATGCTACAATAACATCTTTTTACACCGCTTCCTTTTTGATATTTTCCTAGGACACAATATATGTATTCTTCTATAAGGAAGCTTTTCGTACATGTAAAATACGTAGACATATGCAACATAAAAATAATTCATTTTTTTTACGAATTTACTTCTCATCGGGGAGCATATGTTCCCTAGAGGTAAACAACATGTCTAAACAAAGTCATGCTTGTTTAACGCTCCTCCCTCCTTTTTCATAAATAAGGCTTACATTTTTCTGAAAAATCAAGCCAAGTAAAGATTGGCCACACTTTTAGAAAAATCTCTCAGAAAATATGGTATTCTATAGATATCATATGCAAATATATTTTAGGATGTATCTAATGATATTGATTTTGCATTTTGCATGTTATTTTTTTTGCAAAAAACAATCAAACTTTACGTGGTTTTCCTTTAAGAAATAATTTATATGCCTTATTCATTGTAAATGTAGTATTAGTTATGTCAGAAAAGGGAGGAACATATCTTTGCCGCCATCTATCGATGCACATGGCCTCTACAACAAATCAATGACTGCCAAATGGCAAGAACATTAGTGTCAACTTCTTTCAAAAAAAAAAAAGAACATTAGTGTCAACTTGTACATCAAACAACCTTTCAAATTGTGAGCAGCTTTAGCGACGCCAGCCATACATAGTAAGTAACTTGGAATTCAAAATGTCTATAAAGCTACCATGAAGCATAACATCAAAGGCATTCATCACATCCTAGACAACATGTTTAAGAATAATGCTATGTCAATGTCATGGTTCCAACAAGTGGGATGACTATATCGATGGTTTTGACCATGGAAAGAAGTAATTGTGTACCATATACCACCACCGTTTGATCTAAACGGCGAAACCCGCTATCTCCACAACGAATCATAGGGTTTCCAACTTTATATTCCTCTAGATTTTAGTAATTTGTTAGCTTGTGGAATCATATTTTGGGAAAGTATATGTTCTTTCTTTTATAGACTGAAACATATGCTCATTGATCTAAATATAACAATTAGACTACCCAACTATACATTCCGATAAAATAAATCAGGCTACCCAAATTTGGTACCAAATAGAACCACCGTCTTTAACGTTTTCAAAAAATCCAACATCTATAAAAACACATTTATTATAAAGCATCAAAATCATACATGACACTTGGCCTCAGGGCTAGAGAAGCGTTTGCAGTAAATCTAACATCACATTTTCCCTCTACAAAAAGCATTTTATTGAAGCATCAATATCGTACATATGGCATTTGGCCTCAGGGCCACAGACAAAAAATTGAACAGAATGTCGTCAATACTACTTGTCATCTTCATAATAGTACTGGTAGTGAACAATTAGACTATCCAACATTGTGCTACAATGAAACAAACAAATTAGGTTACCCAACTTTGGTAGCACATAACCACATTTCAGACATCTGCAATACAGCTCACAATAGCAAGCACGAGAAGACGGAAATGAGGCCACAACCACATAATGCCATCACATTTCCAACACATATTTCCAACACTAAAGATTTTCACTTTGACAGTACAGTAATAATGATCTTCATACTGGCAAAAAAGAATAATCAGCCAGCTTTGGAAGCAACTGAACCACATGTTCCGTCTCACTCAGCCAGGTCTTGGCTGTAGGGGTTTAGGGGAAAGCCGGAAACCCAACAACAACAGATACCAGATTCCACCACCTCCGAACAAAATCCTAAACTGAACCCCTCTCACCCTCCCCTCTGACGACAAGGCGGCCGACCACCGCAAATTCTCCACCTCGTTCCCCAAATCTCAACCTCTTGCTGATCCTGCCGTGAAGCACGCCGGCGGTGGTTTCTTGGGGTTTCCACGCCGTGGGCTGGCCTGAATCGCCTGCGGTAAGGTTTCCGGCCTCGTCTTCTCCGCCCTAAATTCTGCTACATTTCATCTAATAATCGTTTGTTTCTTTTTAATACAGTCAAAGCCCAGACATTTCCGTGCCCTAGAGCCGCCGCCGTGCCGTCTCCGCCTCTCACTCGCGCCGCCGACGCCGCCATCGCCGTTCCCGTTCTACCAACCAACCTCCACATATTTTGGGCGTGCCGGCGCACACCCGGTACAGCATCTGGATCCGTCCCCTGCGTGCTATTAAGCTTGCTGGGATGGCGACGCAGCTGCCGTGCTTCACGCAGCTCGCCCCGCCGTCACCTGGATGGAGAGGCGAAGCCGGGAGCCTCGGGGCTACATCTGGGAGGGCGCTGGTCAAAAGCACTCCCTTTTCGGGTCACTCTCACTTCAGGTGCTGCGCGAGCCCACGCAGCGCGAGCTCGTTTCAGAAGAAAGACTCCTTCTTGGACCTCCACCCAGAGGTGTCCCTGCTCCGTGGTGAGCAGAACGACGAGGTCGTTAACCCAAGGAACGATTCCCACAATGGGAGCACGCTGGAGGGGTTGGGGGTGCCGTCTGACCGTGACGATTACAACGCTGCCAAGATCAAGGTCATTGGAGTCGGCGGTGGGGGTTCGAATGCCGTCAACAGGATGATTGAGTGCTCCATGAATGGTGTCGAGTTTTGGATTGTCAACACTGATGTGCAGGCGATAAGGATGTCCCCGGTGCATTCGCAGAACAGGCTGCAGATTGGGCAGGAGCTGACTCGGGGTCTGGGTGCGGGTGGAAACCCTGATATTGGGATGAATGCTGCCAAGGAGAGCTGTGAGTCCATCGAAGAAGCACTGCACGGTGCTGACATGGTTTTCGTGACGGTAAATGCCGCCCCCTCTTGATGGCTTGACATATGGGACTATGATATTTTTATATGTGGAGGTATGATAATACTCCCGCGCAAAAAAGAGAGAAGTATATAATACTGTTTGGGTGCTAAATTGCAGGCTGGAATGGGTGGGGGAACTGGAACTGGAGGTGCCCCTGTAATTGCTGGAATTGCCAAGTCCATGGGTATACTGACCGTCGGTATCGTCACGACACCCTTTTCATTTGAGGGGAGGAGGCGGGCAGTTCAGGCTCAAGAAGGAATAGCAGCCTTGAGAAATAGCGTGGACACTCTCATTGTTATCCCAAATGACAAGTTGTTGTCTGCTGTTTCCCCAAACACTCCTGTCACCGAAGCATTCAACTTGGCTGATGATATTCTTTGGCAAGGAATCCGTGGTATCTCTGATATCATTACGGTAAGTAAAATGATGTCTGCATTAACTCATATCGCGACAAGGCAGTAGAATTAGTTTGAGCATATCAGAGATACACATAACCTACAGATATTTAATGTCCTGTTTTCCTCTTCTCCTTTGCAGGTTCCTGGGTTGGTTAATGTGGATTTTGCTGATGTGCGAGCCATCATGCAAAATGCAGGGTCATCTTTGATGGGTATAGGGACTGCTACAGGTATTACATTTGAAATGAGGATTTTCATGTACTCCCTCCGTTCACTAATATAAGATGTCTTGGCAAACTAAATTATTTTGCTAAAACGTCTTACATTAACTTGTTGAAATTTATATAACTGCTGCACGCACCCAACTACCTTCCTTGCAAGTTGAATTATAGTTTGCACCCCGTGCATTGAGAAAACTTCCTTACATGGTGCAGCTAGGTGCAAATACTGTTAGACAGAGAAAACTGATTGCTTGCCATAAATGAGGATATTAGTTCCCATGCATGCTACCAAAACTTGAATCTGTGGATATTTTGTTGCTTCAGAATTGTTTTTCTCTCACCTGATGGCATCAAGTTAATAACGTCAACCACCATTTCGTCCCACTAACACTAACATATTGTTACTGTTAACTACTTGACTAACAACCAAATGAATTATTAATTATTGAAACATAATTTCTATCTATACGAGAAGTCGAGAACCGATTTATTGATTATACATAAACATAATAATACACAAGATAGGTCGAAATTGACGAATTGAGTTCAGTTTCCTTGGCGTTGCACTGCAGTTTGCAGCTTCTGCACACATGACATACGACCATAGCCAACTGTAATGAAATTCACATTCCTCTGTTTATTTTATTGTGTTGGCTTAAAATTTCAGGCAAGTCAAGAGCAAGAGATGCTGCTCTTAATGCCATACAATCACCGCTGCTAGATATTGGAATTGAGAGAGCTACAGGCATCGTGTGGAATATCACTGGGGGAACTGATTTGACTTTGTTTGAGGTTAGCTCCCTTTTTTCCCACTATTTTGCTCACATCATGCTTTGTTTGATGAACTTATTTTTTAATAGGTTTCTGTGATGGCCTATTATGTGATTATAAAGTTGTCATATATCTAATATTATTGGAGTAACATTAAACAGAACAGTTTCTACTAGGATACATACTATTTTTGTTGATTCATACACGACAATATTAATACAAGTGGGTATGATAATGACTAGGAAACAGACATCTGGTATTTATGGTTTAGCGGCTAGTTTTCGTTCGAAATCGACCACGGGGCCATATTTTAATTTCTTTGTTTCTTCTGGGAGTTTCTCTCAGGCTCCTGTTGATTGATTTTGAGTGATCCCACAGAAGATCTATACAATAACACCACTACATATAGAAAAAAGGTTTTGGAGGAGTTTGATATCCAATTAGATTGTGTTCTAATGTTAAAAATCTGGTATTGCTTTTATCTGAAGTTGCTACCATATATGCCTCTATACCATGGACTTCAGGATATCAAATTGTCTTCTCAATATCAACCTGCATTTCCAAACAAAATACAGCAAAGTGGCAAACACTTCAAATAAGCCTTACCTTTTATTTATTGAACAGTGGAAACAAATTCTGAGCCTGTACCTTTGATATATTGAGCTGCCTTTTCCAACCTGTACACAATGTTTTCTGACTTAACCATATTAATATACTAGGCCGATTCCGTTAATTAGACAAATTCTTCCTGCAAAACTATACTATCAGTTTCCCAGCATGTTTTGAATGCTATAGGCTGATAGCATACACTTCATCATGAGACAGATTCAACACTCAGCATGTTTTCCATTTGTCCAATAGTTTATGCCAATAAGAAAACTCTGTATTTCAAAACTGCAAATATTAAGTTTCTGGCACCAATATAAACTCTTACATCGCTGAAAGTTTTACTGGAGTTGATAATTTGCTCACAAGAAGTAACTTCTCCTGAAAGCAATGGGCCTGGCATCAAAGTTTACCTTTTGTGTGGATGTTGCTTTCATGTTTCCATGGCGGTGATATAATTTCGAAATCGGTCTATGTAGTCACTATTTGATCTTGTGTCCAGGTTAAGCACTTACGGGTACCTGGTTTTCTTATTATTTAGGTAAATGCTGCTGCTGAAATAATCTACGATCTTGTTGATCCAAATGCTAATCTGATATTCGGTTCTGTCATAGACCCATCACTCAGTGGCCAGGTAAGTCACATATGTGTTTATTTCAGTATAGTTCATCTTATTCAGTATGATCTATTGCACTTCAACACTTGCACAAAAAAAATTCTCACAAGCTTAGCAACAGGTGGAATATGATTAATTAGTTCATTATTTGCTTGGAAATGCTTATGCACGTAAATTGTTAATGCAGGTGAGCATAACCTTGATCGCTACAGGCTTTAAACGGCAGGATGAACCAGAAGGTCGCACCTCAAAGGTAAATATAGCGTGATAATAACTATTGGTCCAAATTCTGTGAGGAATTTTCTTACGGGATCTCACGTTTTCAACCAGGGGGGCCAACAAATGCAAGGAGACAATGGTCGACATCCATCTTCCACAGGTGGCAGCAAGGTGGAGATTCCTGAGTTCCTTCGGAGGAGAGGACCTTCTCGCTTCCCGCGAATTTGACTCTTCTCCCTACTCCCCTTTCCAGAGATATGCCTGATGACACCCGTCCCTCTTAGATTAGCTGCCAACTTGTAAGATACCAGACCTGTAGAGTGTAGTTGTTTTCGGTAGAGGTTTTTTCTTTTTTCAGTTTTGTGTGGTCTTTCTGTTCTTTCATTGGGAATGTTACTGCCAATAATGTGTAGCAGTGAGCTTTGCCAGTGCTGTAGAAAATGTACTGCCTGCCTCATGCCTGCTCGTTGCGCTGTCCCTGTGATGGTTTTTTGGCTACTTGGGTGCCGTTCAATAAACTTGATCTGCGATACAAGGTCCTCTGTCCTTTTAGAAAACCGTATACACCACAACATCGTCGGAAGTTGGAACACATGGAAACATGGGAATGCGGAAAACATATGAATCAGATGTTGTATTGTGCTATATCCTTCCAGAATCAATAAGAAACTGTTTGTGTTGTTTGCTTGCAACTTGCAACTCACGAAATATGCATGAGTCTTCCTTCTTTAAGGATTATGTGTTTGCTATAGTTGCCAATTATCTTGATTCTTTCTAAGAGATAGGAGTCTGAAATAGTATTATAACCAGAGAGGTTTGTAAAACAATCACTATACTTCCTCTGTCTCAATGCATGCGGAGTCCCCGCCTCTCGTGTTTAAATTTTGACCATTAATTTGAGCGGAAAATAAATATGTGTTTCACATGTTACAAAAATTATACTCCCTCTGTGTTATGCAAGGAAGTCTACGGCTGCTGCTGGCTGAAGCAAGCATAGCAGTACAAAGACATGATGTTAGATTCAGAGCTAGTTTGGATAGAGACAGAGTTTGAAGTTAGTACGTGTGTGTTTAGTATTCCAAAAGTTAGCCAGAGCTTTTATCAAAATTTAAATGAATCTAGGTACCATTTAGTGTCGGGATAAATTCCCTGCTGCGCGCTGAGTGGCGATCACAGGACTCCCCGACGATTTGCTGAGAAGCAGCGCATCTGGTACGTCGCCATGCCGGGCTGGATGGAGGCCGCCGCGTCGGCATCGGACGAAATGGGTAAGCTAACAGCAGGAATTTAGTATCAGGATGCCATAGCTAGACGATACGCAACTGCCGCCCGGAGCTCGCGCCGAGCGCGTGAACCACTTTCATCTGCGTGGATCAAAGCTCTGGCTTGTTCAGGCACGTATACGCCTACTGTGGACGCGTTTGGCAGGGTGACTGTCAGTCCGTTGCAGATGGGCCACCGGCCATAATTGATATTTTATCCGGCGAAATTAGTTGCAGCAAATGGTACCCAAATAGCAAAGACATTTTCATCTTTGCCGAGTCACAACACATGTCATTGATTGCTGTTTTCGGCACACAACTTTGATATGTGCTTGCTGCATTTAAATAGGAATTTCTATTTTCGTGGCCCTGGTTCGTTAGTTGTACTCAGTTTTCTCCAGTCCCTTAGTTTTTCCTCAGTTTTTTCCTCCTCTAGTTTGAAACACGCACAAGTGCTGGAACGGCCGGTAGCCGTTAGGTCAGAGGCCTTGACCGTTAGTCTGACCGGGTGGGGCCACACATGAGCAGCTCCTCCCTGACCGTCTCGTGCTGACGGGTAGGGTCAGGGGACACGTCGGAGCAGCCATCCATCTATCGCTGATGTGTGGGCCGTTTTATGTCATGATTTTTTACGCGTTGCTGCCAATGACATATGGGGCCGCTCTATAGGGCTGCCGCAGTCAATGACCAGTGGGGTCGTATATTTTTCAGGAAAAAACATATATTGCCGCTCTGTGGGGCTGCCGCAGCCAATAACCAGTGGGGTCGTCTATTTATTTAGAGAAAATCATATATTGTCGCTCGGTGGAGCCTCCGCAGCCAATGACCAGTGGGGTCGTATATTTTTCAGGAAAAGACATATATTGCCGCTCTGTGGGGCTGTCGCAGCCAATGACCAGTGGGGTCGTCTATTTATTTAGAGAAAATCATATATTGCCGCTCTGTGGAGCCGCCGCAGCCAATGACCAGTGGGGTCGTATATTTTTCAGGAAAAGACATATTGCCGCTCTGTGGGGCTGCCGCAGTCAATGACCAGTGGGGTCGTCTATTTATTTAGAGAAAATCATATATTGCCGCTCTGTGGGGCCTCCGCAGCCAATGACCAGTGGGGTCGTCTATTTTTCAGGAAAAGACACATATTGCCGCTCTGATATATGTCTTTAGAGAATATCATAGAGAGAAGCAACAAGTTCGCTAATTAATTATTCTTAAGCTAGACCGGAGAACCGCTGGCAGCTCATTCCCCACCGTCGGACGGAGCAGCCATCGCTGGCGCCTCGTCGCGCCGCCGGCTCTGTCCCCCGGCGGCGTCAGACGGACTGCGGCGCTGCACGTCAACCACGGCTCCAGCACTTGTTTCGTTCGCACACATTGTACCCACCGCAGGAAAGTCTGCCGCAAGCAGATCCACTGCTCACGACGACCGGGATTTGTTCCGCGCACCAATTAGTAGTATAGCTTGGTAAGACCTCCGTTTCTGCCTCCCCCGCCCCCTAATCGATTCGGTTCCCGTAATTTATTGGAGTTTGTAGGTACGAAATAGTCCTCAATGTCTGGTCGTAGTGGGTACACCGGCGAGGGTGGGGATTCGATCATGTCGTGGCCACGTTCTACTTCTCCTACCTCGTCGGAAGTGCAGGTATCTAGCTTCAGCTCTCTGTACTACCGTTGAAAGTTCCGCCATGGCCTGTTGGAGTGATTTCAGTTGTTCTTTTTTCCATTATTGTTACGATTAGCTGTGCAAGCCGATGATCCATGGTACATTGCATACCAAGATGAATCAACCCAGTGGTGTAGCCAGAGGATGGATTTGGAGGAGAAGGTGGCCAATTTAGGTGATGAATTGGCCCGTAAAAACCTGATGATATTCGAGCTGAAGCGTATTGTGGAGGAAGAAAAGAAGAATTCAGAGCTTATTCGCAAGGAGAAGTTGAGAGTTGAGACAGATCTTGCCGTATTTGATCAAGTGGTAGAAAATCTAGAACATGAACTTAAAGTGATGGGAGAGGAGAAAAGTAGATTCATCTGTGCAGTTTTATTAGGTGTCATCCCTGTCCTAGCAGTTATGTGGTTCTGGTAGACGATTTAGTATAGAATTGTTATTCAGTAGATGACTCTAACCACTGTATTTTGTTGTGGCTCCAAGCACTGTATTTTGGCGTACAATTTCCTACTTGTGCTAAGTAATGCGCACGATAATTTTAGCATGCATGAACATTTTATAAAAGTGAAGGGATCCCAAAAGTGAATGCATGTACCAGCCTCCGGATCAAATACATATCAATATCTTCCCAATCAAGTATTAAATGATAGGAAGTGCTAGGAAGTGAAATAGAATGAAATAGAGCCACTTTTGGAGAATTCAAATCATACATACGGATGTACATGGACACATCAAGAACGTGGAGAAGCTTTTTTTGAGATGGAGGTAGTAGTTCGAACAATTTTATCTCAATTGGAAATTGAAAAATACAAATTTATCATAATTTATCCCAATTTGCGGCGTCGAACACGGCCGCGCAGCGATGGGCAAGAAAGGCCGGGACGACGGGCGGCTGGGGGGTGGTCATCTGCGCCATCCGCCGTTGAAGCGATGTTATCGGCGATGGCTTCAATGTTCGTGGCATCGATGACCAGTGTCGGAACCGCCGCTGTCTTGGTGTACTTCATCAGCGACGGATCTGCAAAGGGTTGTAGACGATGGCTTCAATCGTCTTGGCATCGATTCGCACTCTCGGCACCGGAAGTGAGACATCAACAGGCTCCGACATTGAAGGCTGGGTCTGCGCCGTCGAAGCGATGTTGTAGGCGATGGCTTCAATGTTCGTGGCATCGATGACCACTGTCGGCACGGCCGCCGTCTTGGTGTTCTTCATCATTCAACAGATCTGAGAAGAGAAACGAAAGTGAGACAGAGAGAGACATTTCAACTATTTCTGACGGTTAGATCCTCACCGGCACTCTTAGATCCACGCCGCCGCACGCACGGTTAGATCCGCGCCGCCGCACGCACGGTTAGATCCGCGCCGCCGCACGCACGGTTAGATCCGCGCCGCCGCACGCCACCGCACGCACGGTTAGATCCGCGCCGCCGCACGCCACCGCACGCACGGTTAGATCCGCGCCGCCACACGCACGGTTAGATCCGCGCCACCGCACGCCGCCGCACGCATGGTTAGATCCGCGCCGCCGCGACCGCCGGAGTAAGAGAGGAAATACGAGAGAGGAAGATGCGACTGGAATATGCGACTGCCAGAGTTGGTAGGTATGTGCTCTGCTCTTGTCTCCGTATGCGTCCATCGTGGTAGAGAGAGATATACAGGCCGTCCGATCATAAATGATCGAACGGTGCAAGCGTTCGTTGAGCTTTCAACCAACCAAGATCCGTGTGACATACATCTCGACCAATCAGAGATCAGCCAGTGAGTACAAGTTAGGAAAACTGAGTACAACTAAGAGGGGGAAAAGTGAGGAAATGTTTATCGGAAGGGCAAAACTGAGTATGACTGAGTAAAACAAGTGGGCCCGGAGGGGGAAACTGAGTAACACTAAGTAAAACAGGGGCACCCAAATAATAAAGGGACTAAGGGAAATTGAAGCTTTTGGCATAAAAATTGTAAAATTGTGTTATTTGAACAATATATTACATTTTGGCCGACTAGATATTGTTTGCAGTTCAAAGATACACAAGTGTGACGAATTTGGACTCATTTGGACAAAGTTTGTAAGCATAGTGGGTATTTGGGAGGTGTATTGAGCACAAAGCCATGCATCTTCATATCTAGTAGCTCATGGACTAGGAAGTGGTTTTGAAGCTTTTGGCATAAAAACTTCATATCTCTATATTTCATTTTCCATTATTATTTCTCTAGGTTGTAGGTAACATAACAAGGCTCCATGGGAAGGTTCCACCATGTTTTGAATTATTTTGAATTGAACCCTAAAACCCTAAAACCCTAAAACCCTAAACCCTAGAGAAAATGATAAATGTGGCTTAAATGTGGCATACAAATTGTTCATACAAATTCAAATTGTTGAACACAAAGGCATACCCAATACAAATTGTTCATACAAATTCAAATTGTTCATAGAAATTCAAATTGTTCAACACAAAGGCATCCCCAATACAAAGGGAACCCCAATACAAATTGTTCAACACAAAGGGATCCCCAATACAAAGGGAACCCCAATACAAATTGTTCATACAAATTCAAATTGTTCATAGAAATTCTAATTGTTCAACACAAAGGCATCCCCAATACAAAGGAAACCCCAATACAAATTGTTCAACACAAAGGGATCCCCAATACAAAGGGAACCCCAATACAAATTGTTCATACAAATTCAAATTAGTTGTTCAGAATAAAATCTTTCTCTTGCTCCTGGTGTGACTCGCCGGGGCCACCACCTTACTCCGGGTAACCCTACCAGGGATATTACCGGTGTCTACCTTCCTTTTGCCCTCTTTCTTGTTCTTCTTGTTCTGCGAAGCTTGTGCTTTTTCTTCTGCCATGTACTCTGCGAAGTTAGCATCTATCAGGGCCTTACTACTTTCGAGGCACTCTCGATTATACTGTTCCCTCTCCTCTGGACTCATCGGTTGAAGCCATTCTACATCCATCTGTTCCCTCTGCTCTCGATCCATCGGTTCAATCTCCTCATGTTCAATTGCTGCTTCAATATCCTCTGCATTTGCTGCTTCAATCTCCTCATGTTGAACTGCTGCTTCAATCTCAAGTTGAATTGCTGCTTCATTCTCCTCTCTGCATTTCTTTGCTCACTTTGATCTTCCATTTCAAAAGCTGGGTCAACTGCATTTTTACAAAGCCTAGCAATGTGTCCAGGGATTCCACAACGTTTGCACTTACGTTTTCGAATCGGTGCACCACCCTCTGCACTAGCTCTGATCCTATTCTTCCTCGGTCTACCTGCCGGTCTAGTCAATACTAGAGAGTACAGTTTGAAGCCTGGATCGACTTTCATCCATTGGTCTTTTCCCAACAAGGTAGGAACATTCATAGCATATGCATCCCTAAATTTGGCAACAGAGAAATACTCTGACACATACTGATCAACTTCACCATCTTCACCCCCTATAACACTCATGAAAAACAATGCGTGTATGCAGGGTATCCCATGGATCTGCCATCCCCTACAATGGCGTGTCCTATCAACCAAACTCACTGGATACCTCCACTGCCTGTTTTGTTTGTCAGTGTAGGTTACCTCAGCCTCCATTCCTTTTCTGACACATTGCATCCTCAATTGTTTTGCCCTATCATGCAAAGACTTAATCAAAGATGGGATCATGAGATGGCCAACATAATTTGTGGATCCAATTCTTTGACGCAGATCGATCTTTATCATGATCATCTGCCTAATCTTATCAAATATTTGCCACAGCATAAGCCCTTTAAATGACTTGACCTTTGAATTGAAACTCTCCGCAAGGTTACTTGTTACATAGTCTACCTTGCAAATTTCATTGAATTGGCTTCTTGACCACACCCTACCATGATGTTCATCCAGGTACTCCTTCACCCCAGGTTTTTGTTTATACAACACATCCAAATGAAACAGATGCTTCCTAGAGCTGCATGTGTATGAAGCTGGCCATAGGTTGTCAGTAAAAACTTTACCCTTGAATTTCTTTGTAAAATTCTGTACCAAGTGTCGCATACATTCCCTATGCTCCACTCCAGGGAATACTGCTTCTACCGCAGTCTCCAAACCTTTGCAAGCGTCTGTGTGGATAACAAGTCCTGGTGGATGACCTATAAGGTCGCGCAAATTCTGCAGAAACCAAGTCCAACTTTCCTGTTACTCAACCTCCAAAACCCCATAAGCAACAGGGAACATCCAATTATGTCCATCAACTGCAGTAGCAGCAACTAGCTGTCCTTTAAACCTGCCATGAAGAGCTGATGCATCCACGGCCAAATAAGGCCTGCAACCGTCCAAAAAGCCTTTCCAGCAAGCTTTGAAACAAACAAAAGCCCTTCTAAAACATTCCTTGTGCATTACCTTCCCGCTTTTCAATTTGTAGGGAACTGTATGCTTGTCTATCGCTACAACACTGCCTGGACTAGCCATCTCCACTTCAGCTTTGAAAGTGTAAAGCAACTGAAAGCTTTCATTCCATGGACCATTGATCTTGTCAAGAGCCATTTCCTTTGCATAGAACATCCTCATGTAAGGTACTTCCATTTTATACTTCTCAACCACCTTTTTTACGAGTGCTGTTGGACCAAGTGAAGGATTTTCTCTCAGCCAATCTAGGATTATATCTGCCAACCACCTAGTCTTCGCTAGCTTTGTTTTCAGCTCTGGCTCTCCCCCTAGAGGTGGACACCTATGGATCTCCTTATTCTTCTTTATCTGAAACATAATGATAAGGGATGTCAGTAATAGATAACAAATTTTACACCGTGATCTAAATACACAGCTGGTTGGCGTAGTACCTGAACCAAGCTGCTTCTGCGCATTGTGGATGCATGCAGCCTAAACCTACACCTTAGGTATGGGCATTTAATTGTGAACCTACCTGGCTCACTTTTAATAACCTCATGATTATTCTTAGTGAGAATGTGATATGTAGTAATTGCATTACGGCAGTCCATCATCGTTTGAAACATGGTGCCTTCTGCAAGCTGGTGATCCTCCCTGTTCCACTCAATTGTTGGCAAGTCTTCACCTTCGTAATCGGCTAAAACGAGGCTGTCATCATTCTCATTCTTCTCTTCATCATCAGTGTCATCAAATCTGGCACCAAAAGCAATATCTTCCATGTATTGATCCTCCATTGTCTGCTTACTGCATCGATCTACCAATTCAGGAAACATCAACTCATCCTCATCATCTTGAGGAGACTGATCCTCAATGTCTGCATCGTCCTCCACATCGACCGTACGAACGATCTGGCTACCACTAGCACTGGGGACAGATGGTGCTGCTGTGGACCTACAAGGAGCGCCACGGCGCACACTATTAGCAGAGGCAGCAGCAGTAGAGAGACATGATGCCCGACCACCTGATGATGCCCCAGCACCAGATGATGCCTGGCCCCTGTCCACATGGATATGAATTTTACCGAACCGGCAAGAAGCATTCAAAGCAAAAAGAATTCCCAGATCGTCTTTGGAAATTAGTGGAACAAATCTTCCCTCCGGGCTGTTGAAATATTCGAAATGAACTGCATCGAAAGAGCTCCAGGTGTACTTATCGTAGATGTTAGCTTTGAAATCCCTTAACTGAAGGAGATATGCCCTAGAGGCAATAATAAAGTGGTTATTATTTATATCTTTATGTTTATGATAAATGTTTATATATCATGCTATAATTGTATTAACCGAAACATTAGTACATGTGTGATATGTAGACAAACAAAGAAGTCCCTAGTATGCCTCTTAACTAGCTTGTTGATTAATGGATGATTAGTTTCATAATCATGAACATTGGATGTTATTAATAACAAGGTTATGTCATTGTATGAATGATGTAATGGACACACCCAATTAAGCATAGCATAAGATCTCGTCATTAAGTTATTTGCTATAAGCTTTCGATACATTGTTACCTAATCCTTATGACCATGAGATCATGTAAATCACTTATACCGGAAAGGTACTTTGATTACACCAAACGCCACTACGTAAATGGGTGGTTATAAAGGTGGGATTTAATATCCGGAAAGTATGAGTTGAGGCATATGGATCAACAGTGGGATTTGTCCATCCCGATGACGGATAGATATACTCTGGGCCCTCTCGGTGGAATGTCGTCTAATGTCTTGCAAGCATATGAATAAGTTCATAAGAGACCACATACCATGGTACGAGTAAAGAGTACTTGTCAGGAGACGAGGTTGAACAAGGTATAGAGTGATACCGAAGATCAAACCTCGGACAAGTAAAATATCGCGTGACAAAGGGAGTTGGTATCGTATGTGAATGGTTCATTCGATCACTAAAGTCATCGTTGAATATGTGGGAGCCATTATGGATCTCCAGATCCCGCTATTGGTTATTGGTCGGAGTGAGTACTCAACCATGTCCGCATAGTTCACGAACCGTAGGGTGACACACTTAAAGTTGGATGTTGAAATGGTAGAACTTGAATATGGAATGGAGTTCGAATATTTGTTCGGAGTCCCGGATGAGATCCCGGACATCACGAGGAGTTCCGGAATGGTCCGGAGAATAAGATTCATATATAGGATGTCATTTTATGTGAATTAAAATGATGTGGAAGGTTATATGGAAGGTTCTAGAAGGTTCTAGAAAAGTCCGGAAGAAACCACCAAGGAAGGTGGAGTCCCGGAGGGACTCCACCTCCATGGCCGGCCAACCCTAGTGGGGAGGAGTCCCAAGTGGACTCCCCCATGGGGGGCCGGCCACCCCCTCCATGGAAGGTGGAACTCTCACCTCTAGTGGGAGTCCTAGCTTGGGTAGGTTTCCCTATCTTATGGAAGGTTTTGGGTTCGGGTCTTATTCGGAGACTTGTAGTCCAACCCTTGGGGCTTCCACCTATATAATGAGGGGCCAAGGGGAGGGGGCCGACCACCCCAAGACCACAATCTGGCCGCGCCCCTTGAGTGGCCGGCCACCCCCTCCCAAACCCTGGCCACCCCAAGACCACAACCTGGCCGCCCCCCTTGAGTGGCCGGCCACCCCCTCCCAAACCCTAGCCGCCCCCTCTCCTCCATAGCTCCCGCGTGCTTTAGCGAAGCTCCGACGGAGTTCTCCACCACCACCGACACCACGCCGTCGTGCTGTCAGATTCAAGAGGAGCTACTACTTCCGCTGCCCGCTGGAACGGGAGGTGGACGTCGTCTTCATCAACAACCGAACGTGTGACCGAGTACGGAGGTGCTGCCCGTTCGTGGCGCCGGAGGGATCGTGATCAAGATCTTCTACGCACTTTTGCAAGCGGCAAGTGAACGTCTACCGCAGCAACAAGAGCCTCCTCTTGTAGGCTTTGGAATCTCTTCAAGGGTGAGACTCGATAAACCCCTCGTTGCTATCGTCTTCTAGATTGCATCTTGGCTTGGATTGCGTGTTCGCGGTAGGAAAATTTTTGTTTTCTATGCAACGTTATCCTACAGTGGTATCAGAGCCATGTCTATGCATAGATGGTTGCACGAGTAGAACACAATGGTTTTGTGGGCGTTGATGCTCTTGTTATCTTTAGTTTGAGTACTTTGCATCTTTGTGGCATAGTGGGATGAAGCGGCTCGGACTAACTTTACATGACCGCGTTCATGAGACTTGTTCCTCGTTCGACATGCAACTTGTATTGCATAAGAGGCTTTGCGGGTGTCTGTCTCTCCTACTATAGTGAAGATTCAATTTACTCTTCTATTGAAAACATTAGTATCAACGTTGTGGTTCATGTTCGTAGGTAGATTAGATCTCTCTCGAAAACCCTAAACCACGTACAATATGCAAACCAAATTAGAGACGTCTAACTTGTTTTTGCAGGGTTTGGTGATGTGATATGGCCATAATGTGATGATGAATATGTATGAGATGATCATTATTGTATTGTGGCAACCGGCAGGAGCCTTATGGTTGTCTTTAAATTTCATGTTGAGTAGTATTTCAAAGTAGTTGTAATAGTTGCTACATGGAGAACAATCATGAAGACGGCGCCATTGACCTTGACGCTACGCCGACGATGATGGAGATCATGCCCGAAGATGATGGAGATCATGTCCGTGCTTTGGAGATGAAGATCAAAGGCGCAAAGACAAAAGGGCCATATCATATCACATATGAACTGCATGTGATGTTAATCCTTTTATGCATCTTATTTTGCTTAGATCGCGACGGTAGCATTATAAGATGATCCCTCACTAAAATCTCAAGATAATAAAGTGTTCATCCTTAGTAGCACCGTTACCAAGTCTTGTCGGTTCGAAGCATCTCGTGATGATCGGGTGTGATAGAATCAACAAGTACATACAACGGGTGCAAGACAGTTTTGCACATGCGGATACTAAGGTGGCCTTGACGAACCTAGCATGTACAGACATGGTCTCGGAACACGTGATACCGAAAGGTAGAGCATGAATCATATGGTTGATATGATGAACACTTTGAGTGTTCGCCATTGAAATCACACCTTGTCTCGTGATGATCGGACTTAGGTGCGGTGGATTTGGTTCGTGTGATCACTAAGACAATGCGAGGGATATTGTTTTGAGTGGGAGTTCATCTAGATTTTTAATTATGTTGAATTAAAATTTGAACTCAATTTGTCATAAACGTAGTCTAAACTTTTGCAAATATATGTTGTAGAGATGGCGTCCCCAATCAATTTTAACCAGTTCCTAGAGAAAGAAAAACTTAAGAGCAACGGTAGCAACTTCACCGACTGGTTCCGTCATGTGAGGATCTTCCTCTCTGGCGGAAATCTGCATTATGTGCTTGATGCACCGCTAGGTGACCCTCCTGCAGAAACTGAAACCGATGAAGTAAAAGCTGTTTACGAGACTCGGAAAATTCGGTACTCTCAAGTTCAGTGTGCCATCATGTGCAGTCTGGAATCCGATCTTCAAAAACATTTTGAGCACCACGATCCTCATGAGTTGATGAAAGAGCTGAAAGCTATTTTTGAGACTCATGCGGCCGTGGAATGCTATGAAGCATCGAAATAATTCTTCAGCTGCATGATGGAAGAAGGCAGCTCCGTTAGTGAGCACATGCTCGCCATGACCAGGCATGCGAAGAAACTCAGTGACTTGGGAATAGTGATTCCTAACAGACTGGGGATTAATCGTGTCCTTCAATCACTGCCACCAAGTTACAAGAACTTTGTGATGAACTACAATATGCAGAACATGAACAAGGAGTTACCTGAACTCTTTGGCATGCTAAAAGCTGCTGAGATTGAGATCAAGAAAGAGCACCAAGTGTTAATGGTCAACAAGACCACCAGTTTCAAGAAACAGGGCAAGTCTAAGGGAAAATTCAAGAAGGGTGGCAAGAAAGCTGCCACGCCTCCTGTGAAACCTAAGAACGGCCCTAAGCCTGATGCTGAGTGCTATTACTGCAAGGAGAAGAGACACTGGAAGCGTAATTGCTCCAAGTATCTGGCTGATCTGAAGAGCGGCCTTGTCAAGAAGAAGAAAGAAGGTATATCTGATATACATGTTATAGAAGTTTATCTCACTGGTTCTCGTTCTAGTACCTGGGTATATGATACTGGTTCGGTTGCTCATATTTGTAACTCGAAACAGGAACTAAAGAATAAACGACAACTACTGAAAGATGAAGTGACGATGCGCGTTGGAAATGGATCCAAGGTCAATGTGATCGCTGTCGGCACACTTCCTCTACATCTACCTTCGGGATCAGTTTTAAGCCTAAATAATTGTTATTATGTACCTGCGTTGAGCATGAACATTATATCTGGATCTTGTGTAATGCAAGACGGTTATTCATTCAAGTCTGAGAATAATGGTTGTTCTATTTTTATGAATAATATCTTTTATGGTCGAGCACCACAAAAGAATGGCTTATTTCTGTTAGATCTCGATAGTAGTGATACGCATATACATAACGTTGATGCTAAGCGAATTAAATTGAATGATAATTCTACTTATATGTGGCACTGTCGTCTTGGTCATATTGGAGTGAAACGCATGAAGAAACTCCATACTGATGGATTACTTGAATCACTTGACTTTGAGTCACTTGATAGATGCGAAGCATGTCTAATGGGTAAAATGACTAAGACTCCATTTTCTGGTATGATGGAGCGAGCTACTGACTTATTGGAAATCATACATACCGATGTGTGCGGACCAATGAGCGTAGCATCGCGCGGTGGTTATCGTTATGTTCTAACCTTCACAGATGATCTGAGTAGATATGGGTATATCTATTTCATGAAACATAAATCCGAAACTTTCGAGAAGTTTAAGGAATTTCAAAGTGAAGTAGAAAATCAACGTAACAAGAAGATTAAATTTTTACGATCTGATCGTGGAGGTGAATATCTGAGTTATGAGTTTGGCATGCATTTAAAGAAATACGGAATACTTTCACAATTGACACCGCCGGGAACACCACAACGAAACGGTGTGTCCGAACGTCGTAATCGAACTCTCTTAGATATGGTTCGTTCTATGATGTCTCTTACTGATTTGCCGTTATCTTTTTGGAGTTATGCATTAGAGACAGCCGCATTCACTTTAAATAGAGCACCATCAAAATCCGTAGAAACGACACCGTATGAATTATGGTTTAATAAGAAACCTAAGCTGTCGTTCCTTAAAGTTTGGGGTTACGAAGCCTATGTAAAGAAGTTACAACCGGACAAGCTAGAACCCAAAGCGGAGAAATGCGTCTTCATAGGATACCCTAAGGAAACTATAGGGTACACTTTCTATCACAGATCCGAAGGCAAAATTTTTGTTGCTAAGAATGGAACCTTTCTTGAGAAAGAATTTCTCACTAAAGAAGTGACTGGAAGAAAAGTAGAACTCGATGAGATTGATGAATCTATACTCGTTGATCAGAGTAGCGCGATCGGAAGTTGTACCTGTACCGCCTACACCGGCAACAGAGGAAGCTAATGATAATGATCATGAAACTTCGAACGAGGAAACTACTGAACCTCGCAGATCGACAAGAGAACGTGCCACTCCTGATTGGTATGATCCTTGTCTAAATGTCATGATTGTGGATAACAATGATGAGGACCCTGCGACGTATGAAGAAGCGATGATGAGCCCAGATTCCAACAAATGGCAAGAAGCCATGAAATCCGAAATGGGATCCATGTATGATAACAAAGTATGGACTTTGGTAGACTTACCTGATAGCCGAAAGGCTGTCGAAAATAAATGGATCTTCAAGAGAAAAACAGATGCTGATGGTAATATTACTGTCTATAAAGCTCGACTTGTCGCAAAGGGTTTCCGACAAATTCAAGGAGTTGACTACGATGAGACTTTCTCACCTGTAGCGAAGCTAAAATCTGTGAGGATTTTGTTAGCAATAGCTGCATTTTTCGATTATGAGATTTGGCAGATGGATGTCAAAACGGCGTTCCTTAATGGAGACATTGAGGAAGAGTTGTATATGGTACAACCCAAAGGTTTTGTCGATCCTAAAAATGCTGAGAAAGTATGCAAACTTCAGCGTTCAATCTATGGACTGAAGCAAGCATCAAGAAGTTGGAACCGACGCTTTGATAAGGTGATCAAAGACTTCGGGTTTATACAGTGTCATGGAGAGGCCTGTATTTACAAGAAAGTGAGTGGGAGCTCTGTAGCATTCCTGATATTATATGTAGATGACATATTATTGATCGGGAATGATATAGAACTATTAAGCAGTGTAAAAGGTTATTTGAATAATAGTTTTTCAATGAAAGACCTTGGTGAAGCATCGTATATATTAGGCATCAAGATTTATAGAGATAGATCAAGACGCCTAATAGGGCTATCACAGAGTACATATCTGGACAAGATTCTAAAGAAGTTTAGAATGGACGAAAGTAAGAAAGGGTTCTTACCTATGTTACTGTGCAAGGTTTTGAGTAAGACTCAAGGACCGGCTACGGCAGAAGAAAGAGAAAGGATGAGTAATATCCCCTATGCCTCGGCAGTAGGATCTATCATGTATGCCATGCTATGTACTAGACCGGATATAGCACATGCTGTTAGTTTGACTAGCAGATATCAAAGTGATCCAGGAATGGAACACTGGACATCGGTCAAGAATATCCTGAAGTACTTGAAAAGAACTAAGGATATGTTTCTTTGTTATGGAGGTGACCAAGAGCTCGTTGTAAGTGGTTACACCGATGCAAGCTGGAACACTGATCCTGATGACTCTAAGTCACAATCTGGGTACGTGTTTATATTGAATGGTGCTGCAGTAAGCTGGGCAAGCTCGAAGCAGTGCACGGTGGCGAAGTCTTCAACAGAATCAGAGTACATAGCGGCTTCAGAGGCTTCATCAGAAGCGGTATGGATGAAGAGGTTCATTGTAGAGCTCGGTGTGGTTCCTAGTGCATTGGACCCATTAATCATTTACTATGATAACATGGGTGCCATCGCCAATGCACAAGAGCCAAGGTCACACAAGAGGCTGAAGCATATCAAGCTGCGTTACCACTCGATTCGCGAGTACATCGAAGATGGAGAAGTAAAGATTTGCAAAGTACACACTGATCTGAATGTAGCAGATCCGTTGACTAAAGCTCTCCCTAGGGAAAAGCATGACCAACACCAGAATGCCATGGGTGTTAGGTATATTACAATGTAATCTAGATTATTGACTCTAGTACAAGTGGGAGACTGAAGGAGATATGCCCTAGAGGCAATAATAAAGTGGTTATTATTTATATCTTTATGTTTATGATAAATGTTTATATATCATGCTATAATTGTATTAACCGAAACATTAGTACATGTGTGATATGTAGACAAACAAATAAGTCCCTAGTATGCATCTTAACTAGCTTGTTGATTAATGGATGATTGGTTTCATAATCATGAACATTGGATGTTATTAATAACAAGGTTATGTCATTGTATGAATGATGTAATGGACACACCCAATTAAGCGTACCATAAGATCTCATCATTAAGTTATTTGCTATAAGCTTTCGATACATTGTTACCTAATCCTTATGACCATGAGATCATGTAAATCACTTATACCGGAAAGGTACTTTGATTACACCAAACGCCACTGCGTAAATGGGTGGTTATAAAGGTGGGATTAAGTATCCGGAAAGTATGAGTTGAGGCATATGGATCAACAGTGGGATTTGTCCATCCCGATGACGGATAGATATACTCTGGGCCCTCTCGGTGGAATGTCGTCTAATGTCTTGCAAGCATATGAATAAGTTCATAAGAGACCACATACCATGGTACGAGTAAAGAGTACTTGTCAGGAGACGAGGTTGAACAAGGTATAGAGTGATACCGAAGATCAAACCTCGGACAAGTAAAATATCGCGTGACAAAGGGAATTGGTATCGTATGTGAATGGTTCATTCGATCACTAAAGTCATCGTTGAATATGTGGGAGCCATTATGGATCTCCAGATCCCGCTATTGGTTATTGGTCGGAGTGAGTACTCAACCATGTCCGCATAGTTCACGAACCGTAGGGTGACACACTTAAAGTTGGATGTTGAAATGGTAGAACTTGAATATGGAATGGAGTTCGAATATTTGTTCGGAGTCCCGGATGAGATCCCGGACATCACGAGGAGTTCCGGAATGGTCCGGAGAATAAGATTCATATATAGGATGTCATTTTATGTGAATTAAAATGATGCGGAAGGTTCTATGGAAGGTTCTAGAAGGTTCTAGAAAAGTCCGGAAGAAACCACCAAGGAAGGTGGAGTCCCTCCCGGAGGGACTCCACCTCCATGGCCGGCCAACCCTAGTGGGGAGGAGTCCCAAGTGGACTCCCCCAAGGGGGGCCGGCCACCCCCTCCATGGAAGGTGGAACTCCCACCTCTAGTGGGAGTCCTAGCTTGGGTAGGTTTCCCTATCTTATGGAAGGTTTTGGGTTCGGGTCTTATTCGGAGACTTGTAGTCCAACCCTTGGGGCTTCCACCTATATAATGAGGGGCCAAGGGGAGGGGGCCGGCCACCCCAAGACCACAACCTGGCCGCCCCCCTTGAGTGGCCGGCCACCCCCTCCCAAACCCTGGCCACCCCAAGACCACAACCTGGCCGCCCCCCTTGAGTGGCCGGCCACCCCCTCCCAAACCCTAGCCGCCCCCTCTCCTCCATAGCTCCCGCGTGCTTTAGTGAAGCTCCGACGGAGTTCTCCACCACCACCGACACCGCGCCGTCGTGCTGTCAGATTCAAGAGGAGCTACTACTTCCGCTGCCCGCTGGAACGGGAGGTGGACATCGTCTTCATCAACAACCGAACGTATGACCGAGTACGGAGGTGCTGCCCGTTCGTGGCGCCGGAGGGATTGTGATCAAGATCTTCTTCGCGCTTTTGCAAGCGGCAAGTGAACGTCTACCGCAGCAACAAGAGCCTCCTCTTGTAGGCTTTGGAATCTCTTCAAGGGTGAGACTCGATAAACCCCTCGTTGCTATCGTCTTCTAGATTGCATCTTGGCTTGGATTGCGTGTTCGCGGTAGGAAATTTTTTGTTTTCTATGCAACGTTATCCTACATTAACGAGATGGTGGTTGCAACCACCGCAGGGAAGTAAAACCCAGTCTTACAGCGTTTAGAATCACGCGTAAAGCTAGAATCCAGCCTAACCACCAGCCGAAAAGCCAGCGCTGGATCCATTCTATTCGAAAAGCAACGCAGTTAGTTGAGCAACAACGATTGGCGCTAAAAAACTGCCTACTGTTAATTCACATAGGCAGACGATGCTTACCCAGATGGAATCCATGCGTTAGATCCCTCCGATTCCCAATCTTCTCCACGGCTGGTGGGAATAGTCGGCACACCAGACGGAATTACAAAGAGGACAGGGGTAGATCCAGATCTGGTGGAGGCGGAGCCCGGGGGTGGTGGTGGGGGCGGGGCCGGCTCGGCGGCGGACGACGCCATAAGGTAGGTGGGCAGGATGGCGTGGAGGCGGAGGGGCGGTGTGTGAGCTCCTCCAGTCTCGGGCGGAGGGGAAAGCTTTGGGTCAGCTCTTCCAGTCAATAGTCAACACATTTTGAAAGCAACGGTCAAGTCAAAACCACCGCGGCTCCCTAGCCGTCACCGGTAACGGAAGGCCTTTGACCAGACGGCAACCCTCCCGTCCGAGCCTCTGAGAGGGGTTTCAAACTAGAGGGAGGGGAAAACTGAGGAAAAGTTAAGAGGCTGGGGAAAACTGAGTACAACTAACGAACCAGGGGCACGAAAATAGAAATCCCATTTAAATATGGTGAGGTTACCATGCTACACACAAAAAATAGGTACTTAGAAGTGTACTTTTTTCGATAAAGACTTAGAAGTGTACTACATAATATATGGACATCTAACGAAGTACTCAGTACTTAATTACATGCATCAGACATCTAACAATACTAGTCTTAGACCCTACTATTTATATCACATCATCAAAAGTAGGATGTTCTAAACCTGTACAAGGCATCATTAGTACTAGTGACGGAGCTTCAACGATTTTTTCTAGGCGGGCCAAGATGCAGAAGCGCAAGATTTTTTCCAGAATAGGGAGCCTTGGTGGGCCCAGCAAAAGAAACGAAGAAATACCAAAATTCTGGGTAGGCTACAGCCCAGTTTAGCCCCAACGTAGCTTCACCCCTAATTAGTACCATACTCACACTAGGGGCATACATCCCTAGCACACATCGTCAACAAAAGAAATCTTCAATAGCCTAGCTCGTGATGCCAATATTGCAAGCAGAACATCAAAATCAAGTCAGGCAAGCTTCAACATGGTCTCTAATGGCTATCATCATGTTCAGGTCTTCCGTACGGGCCTCGGTGATGCTTCTTGCATGCCCATGTTACAACAATGGAGGTAACTTGCCTATACATCTGGAGATTGAAGTCGGCGATCTTGTAGGTGAACACAAGTGTGTCGTCGAGTCATGGAGACTTGATGGTGAACTCGCTCCAGCCTTTGAAGAAGGTGGGCCTTTCGCCCTTCCACGGAAAATGGATGTGTTCTGGCACCACTTTCCCAAGTAGATTGGCGTCTTCATCGGTTGCCCTCCCTCCTCCACCTTGAAACTATCTACCAGCACCTGCTCCATGGCCGGCAGCACGCTCAAGGCCCTAAGGTCTGTGACCGTGAGGTGCACGAAGAAGGCCGGAACCTTCGGCTCGACACTGTGAAAGTGCGCTCTTGATGCACCTTGGGCGAGTGCAGCTCGTTGACGGTGGGTGATGCGTGTAGTTGACACGTCCGTTGGGAACCCCAAGAGGAAGGTGTGATGCGCACAGCGGCAAGTTTCCCTCAGTAAGAAACCAAGGTTTAATCGAACCAGTAGGAGTCAAGAAGCACGTTGAAGGTTGATGGCGGCGGGATGTAGTGCGGCGCAACACCAGAGATTCCGGCGCCAACGTGGAACCTGCACAACACAACCAAAGTACTTTGCCCCAACGAAACAGTGAGGTTGTCAATCTCACCGGCTTGCTGTAACAAAGGATTAACCGTATTGTGTGGAAGATGATTGTTTGCAGAAAACAGAAAAACAAGTATTGCAGTAGATTGTATGCGATGTAAAGAATAGGACCGGGGTCCACAGTTCACTAGAGGTGTCTCTCCCATAAGATAAAAGCATGTTGGGTGAACAAATTACAGTCGGGCAATTGACAAATAGAGAGGGCATAACAATGCACATACATGTCATGATAAATATAGTGAGATTTAATTGGGCATTACGACAAAGTACATAGACCGCTATCCAGCATGCATCTATGCCTAAAAAGTCCACCTTCAGGTTATCATCCGAACCCCTTCCAGTATTAAGTTGCAAAACAACAGACAATTGCATTAAGTATGGTGCGTAATGTAATCAATAACTACATCCTTAGACATAGCATCAATGTTTTATCCCTAGTAGCAACAGCACATCCACAACCTTAGAACTTTCTGTCACTGTCCCAGATTCAATGGAGGCATGAACCCACTATCGAGCATAAATACTCCCTCTTCGAGTTAAGAGCAAAAACTTGGCCAGAGCCTCTACTAATAACGGAGAGCATGCAAGATCATAAACAACACATAGGTAATAACTTGATAATTAACATAACATAGTATTCTCTATCCATCGGATCCCGACAAACACAACATATAGTATTACAGATAGATGATCTTGATCATGTTAGGCAGCTCACAAGATCCAACAATGAAGCACAATGAGGAGAAGACAACCATCTAGCTACTGCTATGGACCCATAGTCCAGGGGTGAACTACTCACTCATCACTCCGGAGGCGACCATGGCGGTGAAGAGTCCTCAGGAGATGAATCCCCTCTCCGGCAGGGTGCCGGAGGAGATCTCCAGACTCCCCCGAGATGGGATTGGCGGCGGCGGCATCTCAGTAAGGTTTTCCGTATCGTGGCTCTCGGTACTGGGGGTTTCGCGACGGAGGCTATTTGTAGGCGGAAGGGCAGGTCAGGGGGCCACACGAGGGGCCCACACTATAGGTCGGCGCGACCAAGGCCTGGGCCGCGCCGCCCTATGGTTTGGCCACCTCGTGGCCCCACTTCGTCTCCTCTTCGGTCTTCTGGAAGCTTCGTGGCAAAATAGGACCCTGGGCGTTGATTTCGTCCAATTCGAGAATATTTCTTTACTAGGATTTCTGAAACCAAAAACAGCAGAAAACGAAGCGGCACTTCAAAGATCTTGTTAATAGGTTAGTTCCAGAAAATGCACGAATATGACATAAAGTGTGCATAAAACATGTAGATATCATCAATAATGTGGCATGGAACACAAGAAATTATCGATACGTCGGAGACGTATCAGCATCCCCAAGCTTAGTTCTGCTCGTCCCGAGCAGGTAAAACGATAACAAAGATAATTTCTGGAGTGACATGCCATCATAACCTTGATCATACTATTTGTAAACATATGTAATGAATGCAGCGATCAAAACAATGGTAATGACATGAGTAAACAAGTGAATCATAAAGCAAAGACTTTTCATGAATAGTACTTCAAGACAAGCATCAATAAGTCTTGCATAAGAGTTAACTCATAAAGCAATAATTCAAAGTAAAGGCGTTGAAGCAACACAAAGGAAGATTAAGTTTCAGCGGTTGCTTTCAACTTGTAACATGTATATCTCATGGATAATTGTCAACATAGAGTAATATAATAAGTGCAATATGCAAGTATGTAGGAATCAATGCACAGTTCACACAAGTGTTTGCTTCTTGAGGTAGAGAGAGATAGGTGAACTGACTCAACATAAAAGTAAAAAGAATGGTCCTTCAAAGAGGAAAGCATCGATTGCTATATTTGTGCTAGAGCTTTTATTTTGAAAACATGAAACAATTTTGTCAACAGTAGTAATAAAACATATGAGTTATGTAAATTATATCTTACAAGTTGCAAGCCTCATGCATAGTATACTAATAGTGCCCGCACCTTGTCCTAATTAGCTTGGACTACCGGATCATCGCAATACACATGTTTTAACCAAGTGTCACAATGGGGTACCTCCATGCACTTTGTACAAAGGTCTAAGGAGAAAGCTCGCATTTTGGATTTCTCGCTTTTGATTATTCTCAACTTAGACATCCATACCGGGACAACATGGACAACAGATAATGGACTCCTCTTTAATGCATAAGCATGTGGCAACAATTATTATTCTCATATGAGATTGAGGATATATGTCTAAAACTGAAACTTCCACCATGAATCATGGCTTTAGTTAGCGGCCCAATGTTCTTCTCTAACAATATGTATGCTCCAACCATTAAGGTGGTAGATCTCTCTTACTTCAGACAAGACGGACATGCATAGCAACTCACATGATATTCAACAAAGAATAGTTGATGGCGTCCCCAAAAACATGGTTATCGCACAACAAGCAACTTAATAAGAGATAAAGTGCATAAGTACATATTCAATACCACAATAGTTTTTAAGCTATTTGTCCCATGAGCTATATATTGCAAAGGTGAATGATGGAATCTTAAAGGTAGCACTCAAGCAATTTACTTTGGAATGGCGGAGAAATACCATGTAGTAGGTAGATATGGTGGACACAAATGGCATAGTGGTTGGCTCAAGGATTTTGGATGCATGAGAAGTATTCCCTCTCGATACAAGGTTTAGGCTAGCAAGGTTATTTGAAACAAACACAAGGATGAAGCGGTGCAGCAAAACTCACATAAAAGACATATTGTAAACATTATAAGAATCTACAACGTCTTCCTTGTTGTTCAAAACTCAATACTAGAAATTATCTAGACTTTAGAGAAACCAAATATGCAAACCAAATTAGCAAGCTCTAGGTGTTTCTTCATTAATGGGTGCAAAGTATATGATGCAAGAGCCTAAACATGAGCACAACAATTGCCAAGTATCACATTACCCAAGACATTTATAGCAATTACTACATGTATCATTTTCCAATTCCAACCATATAACAATTTAACGAAGAAGAAACTTCGCCATGAATACTATGAGTAAAGCCTAAGGACATACTTGTCCATATGCAACAGCGGAGCGTGTCTCTCTCCCATACAGTGAATGCTAGGATCCATTTATTCAAACAAAACAAAAAACAAAAACAAACCGACGCTCCAAGCAAAGCACATAAGATGTGACGGAATAAAAATATAGTTTCAGGGGAGGAACCTGATAATGTTGTCGATGAAGAAGGGGATGCCTTGGGCATCCCCAAGCTTAGACGCTTGAGTCTTCTTAGAATATGCAGGGGTGAACCACCGGGGCATCCCCAAGCTTAGAGCTTTCACTCTCCTTGATCATATTGCATCATACTCCTCTCTTGATCCTTGAAAACTTCCTCCACACCAAACTCGAAACAACTCATTAGAGGGTTAGTGGACAATAAAAATTAACATGTTCAGAGGTGACACAATCATTCTTAACACTTCTGGACATTGCATAAAGCTACTGGACATTAATGGATCAAAGAAATTCATCCAACATAGCAAAAGAGGCAATGCGAAATAAAAGGCAGAATCTGTCAAAACAGAACAGTCCGTAAAGATGAATTTTAAAATGGCACCAGACTTGCTCAAATGAAAATGCCCAAATTGAATGAAAGTTGCGTACATATCTGAGGATCACTCACGTAAATTGGCATAATTTTCTGAGTTACCTACAGAGAAAACAGCCCAGATTCGTGATAGCAAAGAAATCTGTTTCTGCGCAGTAATCCAAATCTAGTATGAACTTTACTATCAACGACTTTACTTGGCACAATAAAACACTAAACTAAGATAAGGAGAGGTTGCTACAGTAGTAAACAACTTCCAAGACTCAAAATAAAAATAAAATACTGTAGTAAAAACATGGGTTATCTCCCAAGAAGTTCTTTCTTTATAGCCATTAAGATGGGCTCAGCAGTTTTAATGATGCACTCGCAAGAAATAGTATTTGAAGCAAAAGAGAGCATCAAGAGGCAAATCCAAAACACATTTAAGCCTAACATGCTTCCTATGAAAAGGAATCTTGTAAATAAACAAGTTCATGAAGAGCAAAGTAACAAGCATAGGAAGATAAAACAAGTGTAGCTTCAAAAATTTCAGCATATAGAGAGGCATTTTAGTAACATGAAAATTTCTACAACCATATTTTCCTCTCTCATAATAACTTTCAGTAGTATCATGAGCAAACTCAACAATATAACTATCACATAAAGCATTCTTATCATGAGTCTCATGCATAAAATTATTACTCTCCACATAAGCATAATCAATTTTATTAGTTGTAGTGGGAGCAAATTCAACAAAGTGGCTATCATCATATATAGGAGGCATATTGTAATCATAAAAGAAAATTTTCTCCTCAATGCTTGGGGGACTAAAAAGATCAGGCTCATCAAAGCCAGCTTCCCCAAGCTTAGAATTTTCCATAGCATTAGCAACAATGGTGTTCAAAGCATTCATAGTAATAACATTCCCATTAGCATGCATATAAAGTTCCATGGGTTTTTTAATTCTCTCTTCAAACACATCATGTCCTAATTCAAGATAAAGTTCATAAAGATCTCTCATATTTTTGTTGTTTTCCATTATGCTTAACTAGTGAAATAAAAACATGCATGATATTAAGTAAAGTAAAACAAGTAACTAATTTTTTTGTGTTTTTAATATGGAGATTGCAAACAAGACAGTAAATAAAACTAGCAATTAATTTTTTTGTGTTTTGATTTAGTGCAGCAAACAAAGTAGTAAATAAAACAAAGCAAGACAAAAACAAAGTAAAGAGATTGGGATGTGGAGACTCCCCTTGCAGCGTGTCTTGATCTCCCCGGCAACGGCGCCAGAAATTTGCTTGATGCGTGTAGTTGACACGTCCGTTGGGAACCCCAAGAGGAAGGTGTGATGCGCACAGCGGCAAGTTTCCCTCAGTAAGAAACCAAGGTTTAATCGAACCAGTAGGAGTCAAGAAGCACGTTGAAGGTTGATGGCGGCGGGATGTAGTGCGGCGCAACACCAGAGATTCCGGCGCCAACGTGGAACCTGCACAACACAACCAAAGTACTTTGCCCCAACGAAACAGTGAGGTTGTCAATCTCACCGGCTTGCTGTAACAAAGGATTAACCGTATTGTGTGGAAGATGATTGTTTGCAGAAAACAGAAAAACAAGTATTGCAGTAGATTGTATGCGATGTAAAGAATAGGACCGGGGTCCACAGTTCACTAGAGGTGTCTCTCCCATAAGATAAAAGCATGTTGGGTGAACAAATTACAGTCGGGCAATTGACAAATAGAGAGGGCATAACAATGCACATACATGTCATGATAAATATAGTGAGATTTAATTGGGCATTACGACAAAGTACATAGACCGCTATCCAAAGCATGCATCTATGCCTAAAAAGTCCACCTTCAGGTTATCATCTGAACCCCTTCCAGTATTAAGTTGCAAAACAACGGACAATTGCATTAAGTATGGTGCGTAATGTAATCAATAACTACATCCTTGGACATAGCATCAATGTTTTATCCCTAGTAGCAACAGCACATCCACAACCTTAGAACTTTCTGTCACTGTCCCAGATTCAATGGAGGCATGAACCCACTATCGAGCATAAATACTCCCTCTTCGAGTTAAGAGCAAAAACTTGGCCAGAGCCTCTACTAATAACGGAGAGCATGCAAGATCATAAACAACACATAGGTAATAACTTGATAATTAACATAACATAGTATTCTCTATCCATCGGATCCCGACAAACACAACATATAGTATTACAGATAGATGATCTTGATCATGTTAGGCAGCTCACAAGATCCAACAATGAAGCACAATGAGGAGAAGACAACCATCTAGCTACTGCTATGGACCCATAGTCCAGGGGTGAACTACTCACTCATCACTCCGGAGGCGACCATGGCGGTGAAGAGTCCTCCGGGAGATGAATCCCCTCTCCGGCAGGGTGCCGGAGGAGATCTCCAGAATCCCCCGAGATGGGATTGGCGGCGGCGGCGTCTCAGTAAGGTTTTCCGTATCGTGGCTCTCGGTACTGGGGGTTTCGCGACGGAGGCTATTTGTAGGCGGAAGGGCAGGTCAGGGGGCCACACGAGGGGCCCACACTATAGGTCGGCGCGACCAAGGCCTGGGCCGCGCCGCCCTATGGTTTGGCCACCTCGTGGCCCCACTTCGTCTCCTCTTCGGTCTTCTGGAAGCTTCGTGGCAAAATAGGACCCTGGGCGTTGATTTCGTCCAATTCCGAGAATATTTCTTTACTAGGATTTCTGAAACCAAAAACAGCAGAAAACAGCAACTGGCACTTCGGCATCTTGTTAATAGGTTAGTTCCAGAAAATGCACGAATATGACATAAAGTGTGCATAAAACATGTAGATATCATCAATAATGTGGCATGGAACACAAGAAATTATCGATACGTCGGAGACGTATCAGTGGGCATGAGTGCAGCATTATCAGGCATGAGCTGCATCCTAGGCGTGTATCTTCGAGGCCCTGCATCGGCCCCTCCGGAAAGTTCCTAATGTACTTCCAGTTCTACATTGCCAATGTGAGTGTGGGTCGATATTATAGAGGCAGTGACTAGCATGTCAATGGTAAGTGTCATTGTCATGGACATGTATGTCGTTGCTGGCGAGGTGATCACCACTCCATAGCGTGGTCACGACCCTGTTAACATGGCACCGTACTGTTGATCACGGCCGACGAGCCCAAGATGTAATGGAACACCCAAAATTACTACTATATCACGATTCTAACCAAAATCAAATGACCCTAACCCAAATCATATGAACTATGACCGGATCGAAAAGCCCTTGTCGAAACCGAAAGGAGGATTGAATAGAACTCACCATTGGGTGGATTCAGAGCGACCCCGATGAAGGTGGTGGAGGCCTCACCGATCTTGCCTTTGCTACACGTCGGTCTGAAGCTCCTCCCCCACATGCATGAGGCGGTGACGCTTGAGGAGCCACGGGCGGCGGCACCATGGGTGCTAGAGGATGGGGAAAAGTGGGCCGGTCCCCCGTTCGTGGCAGAGCGTGCCACAGATGATGGATGAATCCTGGTGGCACCTCCATTTCCCGACTGGATCCGGCTACACCCACCGGCATGGCCGTCGCTTAGCCCATCATGTACCCTAGTTGGGGGTTAAATGCCCCATCGTAGGTGTGGCTGGTTGATTCCCGGCCGCGGCCAAGGCCAACGCGTCCTCCCTCGTGATCGCCCTCGGTGTCGATGCAAAGGGGGACAACCGATTGAACACCAGCATAACTGATGGGTCAATCTGCGCCGCATCACGGATTCCACTAGCTTCGTACCCGCAGATCATGAGCGCACGCATGTCCGACCGCCGGGGAGTGAGCTTGGCACCCGAATCCGTCGACGTAAAAGGCGACGAGAAAGCCATGGAGGTGGCAGTTGATGGAATGTGAGAGTCGGTGTCAGACAAGGGGAGAGAGTGCAAGGGCGGTGATAAAAGTCAAGCCAATGCACATGAGTAAATGAGGCATCTTCCGCACTTCTCCAGATGAGGCCATGCATTTTTCCACCACAACAAATCATGCTTGAAATGGTCGATTCAGCCGTACCGCCGTACCTCGCGAGGCAGTCCTGCGGGTGGTTTAAAAACCGATCTGAAATGGTCGATTCAGCCGTACCTCGCCGGGTGGTTTAAAAACCGGTCCGTGCGAGAAGGGCCGAAAGGCCTCTAGCCTACCAAAGCCGCCCTTATAATTGTCAGGTCTATCCGCAAGCCGTTACTTACTTTCCCATCAATGGCTGTGTCCCACTCCACTCCATTTCTGTGCTTATAAATTGACTTCTTCCCTACGTCCTTCCCATTGCCCAATTCCAACCCAACACACAAAGAAGTCTAGCCCCAAGCCACCGACACGATCGAGCACCATGGCGTCCACGGCGGCGGTCATGGAACGCGAGCGGTTGACGGCCGAGATGGCCTTCACGCCACCGATCGATGGCGACGAGGTGGCGGACGATAAGCCTCGGGCGCGTAGCATCGTGATCAAAATCCGGCGGCGGCTCCCAGACTTCGCACGGTCGGTCAACCTCAAGTACGTGAAGCTCGGCATCTGCTCCGGGATCTTCCCAGTGCCAGCGTCCTGGACCCTGCTCGCGCTTGCGCCTCCGCTCGTCGCCGCGGCAGCGTGCTCGCTCCGCCGTCTCGATCTCGACGTGGGTGTGCTCCGCTCCTTTGATTCCGTCGCTTGGCTTGGCACGGCCATGCTCCTCCTGCTCGCCGTCTGCTTCCTCAAGCGTCCCCGGCCAGTGTACCTCGTGGAGTTCGCCTGCTACAAGCCCGGCGACGAGCACGAGATCTCCAAGGACGGTTTCTTGGACATGACCGAGAGCACCGGCTTGTTCAATGCCGACGCGCTCGACTTCCAGAGAAAGATCACCAAGCGTTCCGGCCTGGGCGACCGGACTTACCTGCCGTCGGGGATTAAGTCGCGCCCCCCGCAGCTGTCCATGGCGCAGGCGCGGGCCGAGGCCCAGGCCGTCATGTTCGGCTGCCTGGACGAGCTGTTCGCCGCCACGGGGATCGACCCGCGCCGGGACGTGCGGGTCCTCATCGTCAACTGCAGCCTCTTCAACCCGACGCCGTCGCTTGCGTCCATGGTCGTCAATCACTACAAGATGCGCGAGGACATCAAGTCCTTCAACCTCGGCGGCATGGGCTGCAGCGCCGGGCTGATCGCCGTCGACCTCGCGCGGGACCTCCTCCAGGCGAACCCGGACTCCTACGCGGTCGTCATCAGCACCGAGAACATCACCCTCAACTGGTACTTCGGGAACGACCGCTCCATGCTCCTGTCCAACTGCATCTTCCGCATGGGCGGCGCGGCGGCGCTGCTGTCCAACCGCCGCGCGGACGTCCGGCGAGCCAAGTACCGGCTCCTCCACACGGTGCGAACGCACAAGGGCGCCGCGGACGAGCGCTTCAACTGCGTGTACCAGCGCGAGGACGCCGGCGGGAATGTCGGCGTGTCGCTGGCGCGCGAGCTCATGGCCGTCGCCGGGGACGCGCTCAAGACGAACATCACCACCCTTGGCCCGCTCGTCCTCCCGCTCGCCGAGCAGCTCAAGTTCCTCCGGTCCCTCGTGCTCCACCGCGTCCTGCGCGCACGCGGCGTGCGGCCCTACATGCCTGACTTCCGCCGCGCGTTCGAGCACTTCTGCGTGCACGCCGGCGGCCGCGCCGTGTTGGAGGAGGTGCAGCGGAGCCTCGGCCTAGACGACGTCGACATGGAGCCCAGCAAGTGCACGCTGCACCGGTTCGGCAACACCAGCAGCAGCTCGCTGTGGTACGAGCTGGCCTACGCGGAGGCCAAAGGCCGCGTCCGCCGCGGCCACCGCGTGTGGCAGATCGGATTCGGCTCCGGCTTCAAGTGCAACAGCGCCGTCTGGCGCGCGCTCCGCGACGTGCCAGCCGTGTCCCTCGCCGCCGGCGCCCGTGGTGACCGGCGTGGCTGCAACCCCTGGGTGGATAGCCTGAACAGCTACCCTCCCAAGGCATACATTTCATGATCTTTGTGGTACCGGATAAGTTGTTCAGCTTCGTGCACGAGAATTGTATGATTGTACTGTACATTACAAAAAATACATATTACTTGTCTTTTTCTCGCTTCTTCATTTGATAAGTTTTTTTTTCTAGCCTTTGTAAATACTTCTACTTGTAACATTAGTCAGGCGTGATGTAAATGGAACCGCGTTATTTAAAAATAAAATATTAAGCTGTGAACGTTGGTACATGTACATGTGTATATGATTTGCTTATCTCCTATGGTGGACTTAATGCAAAAATGAACCCGTGTACATAAAGAGTGAAATTTATATTGAGAGAATTTCAGATTTTAGCACATTGAGCTAATGAGCAACTCCCGGATTCTTTCGCTCCACTAAACGTCTGCTCAATGTGCTTAATGCCCCATCCAGATGTTGGCCTCCGCCGTGTTGCGTTAAGGTGTTTTTTTTGTGTCGGCTTTGGTCGTTAGGGTGACTTGGTCATTTACTCGTGTGGGGGCGCGGCCTCGGGCCATGTGGTGCATTGTGTTGAATGGTTTTCGGCTGTTTTTTTTATTAGAAACTGTCCAAAATCATTTCAACTTTATCAATCAAAGGCATTGCCAAGGTTCGAAAAAAATAAACGTCCACTCTATATTGTAGTCACACTACCCCTCTTGGCTGAATCTAGGTACGCCCATATGCTTACCTCGAGTGTATATTGGATGTCAAATCTGTATGATTCCCCATATATAATTTTATACCGATTGAACTTCTAATAGTTCTTCTTTCCATGTTAATTGGTTACTTATCCACAAATGATTGTTGGGTTTTAGGGAAAACAACAATTGGTTTGTGGTTGGCGCTAAGTAGGCTTGAGTTCCTAGCCTCCTCACTCGACTCATCAAGTGTAAGGATTGTTAGATGATGCTCCTGCCAACTTTAAAGTAACCAATAAGTTCACAACAGTCTTTTCCGGCGCATATAAAGTATCAACTTTGAACACCCTTATGTTGTTCTCCGAGAAAAAACCAACCAAGAGCACTACCTCATCTCCGTTACAAAAAAAATAGACATAAATTTTGTCAAAAGTCAAATTTTAATAGGATGGGACAAATGTACATGATTATATCAATATTTATAATATTAACTATATTATAAAATATATATTATAGAGGATCTATAGATATTGATTTGGTACTGTAGATGTTCATACGCTAGAAATGTACTAATTTAAAACTAACAACTACATCCAGCAGGGGTGCCTCTCGCTGTTTGTGTCCATGACTCATGGCCATTACCCTCGGGTGTCACATGCCACAGGTCGACTCTGCCTCTCCGTCCAAGGTCGCCGCCCCGTTGTCTAGAGTCCTTGGAGTGAGCCACAACGATAAGATCCTTGCCGGATGTCGCCACCACCTTCACCATCGATCATATGCGAGGAAATGTGGTGGTCACCTTGGGCTTCGGTAAGGGGGAGGGGGAAGGTTGGTGAGGGGTTGCAGCACGGAAATCTTAGACTGCTCATAGTGGGAGTAACATAGCTAGTAACATCACACATCTCAAGGCAGTTTGGTGACATGGCATGCCAATAAATGAAGAAAAAGAGTGAGGTGGTAACTAGCTATGTTACCATAACATCACACACCCCAAGGCAAAATGACTCTACAACATAATAAATAACATAATGCATGACACCACATATAAGTTACTACCCACTATGAAGGTAGTAATCTAGACTAGTAACATGACATATGTTACTAGTCTAAGTTACTCCCCACTATGACCAGCCTTAGAGGACGAGGCGAGGGTCGAAGCGGCTCTTGCAAACTTGTGCACCTAGATGAATGATCACGGGAGACATTTAAGGTGCCCTAAATTGCTGGTTTAATTAAGCACGTGTAGACCAGGCCAGCACTTTCTAGAGTAATACGCACGTCCACATGAAAACGTGATACACAGAAGATTGTGTTCCGCGTTGTAGGCAGCGATTACGTTGGTAGCCCGCTTTAGGTTCCAAGGTCGTTGAGCGTCCAAGAAGACGCGTATGCATGGTGGCCGTGAAGAAGTGTGAGCCGGCCGCTGCCAACCGAATAACCAACCCTACTCGTCTTAGTATTCGTTAGCTCGCCCACCATGGATCATCGATCGCCCCGGCACCGGCCTATCAAGGGAGCGCTAGCAATCTGGTGCATATACATACCCAGCTCAGCTCGATCATGTTGCACACGACACGCCGCCCAGAGTTCGCCCACGAAGCAAAACCATCGCAGGCTCACGCAACGTTCTGCCCCAGATGGGTTGGGGTCAATGGGGTTTGCCTTGTGTGTAAAAATGAAAGGATTTAAACTTCTAGACTTTTGTATATTATCACAAACAGTTTGTGGTACTTTTCTCCCGTAGTGATTGATGCATCCATTCCACATGAATCTCAACGTCATGTTATATCCCATTTTGAAATTTTTTTTTTTTGGCAAGTTCAGCGTATTTGCACTCTATCTCTCTAGGCATTCTCTCCGTTCTCTAAATTTTTGTTATTTTTCTATGAACCACCTAAATGCAGCTCTTACAAAAATTTGTGTTCTAAAGCGTATAAGTATTCACAATATTTAGCACCTTAGTCGTGCGTTTTTCGCATTCCAATGTTTCTAATTTTTTCAATCCAGAGAGAACTTAAATCCCGGGGTTCATATCCTAGTCTTCTCTTCCTTGAGATAATATTAAACGAGACCTGAAAGGAAAAAAACAATAGAACATTTTGATTTGATTCACATCCATGTATATTCAATATGTGCAAGTGTACACTGAAACGGAGTAGTGTTATTTCTTTTGTGACATCGTATGCGTAGGAATGGGATGGTCTAATAAATTCAAAACAGACATCCTCGGCAATTTAAAAGAAAAAATTCTTACTTAATGGAACTAATAATATGCTTCCAAATTATTACCAACACAAATTATATAGTTTTGTGTAAATGAGTGTTTTTTCGTAATTTTTAGTATTGTGTAGATCTTTTACCATCATTTGTGTATAAGATGCTCATAATTAACCAACTTATTATGAATCCAAACCTACACAGAGTAGAAATAATAAAATGCCAAATATAACTATTTGGTCTTTCTTTTTAGCAATGCATAAATCTTTGTAGGATTTCTATACATATTTTTATTTTTATTATTACTTGGGGGTTTTAACATGTGGTTTTCGGTACTATGACTATCCACTATGGTGATATGGTACAATTCGAGAGTAGTTCATATAATTTTTTTGAAGTGAAAAAGGGATATCAAATTTGGATTCACAATAAATTGACAATTGACCAAAGTTGTGCACCCTAATCAACAACTACAAAGTTTAGTTCAATATAAATTGGGTTAGTCTCTTCTAAAGAATATAAGTAAAAATGCAAATTAAAATTTTGGCCTCATTTTTTTACCAAACCTAAATTTGTACACTTGTTGCAAGGGAGTCGTCTCTTCGTGCTAGAGCCTCCCTTCAGCAGTACTTGACGCGGAACACAAAGGGTAAAGAAGATAATGAGAAGATGAAATCATAAAATAAAAGGTCAAAAGGAGAAAATGAGAAGAAGCATACGAAGCTCACAATGCCAATGGATAAAATTAGATAAGACTACCCTTGCTCTCTTTTTTCCCTTAGGACTATTTTGGGCTTTTATAGAGTAGAACTTTTTGCCCTCACATTTTCCTCCCCATCAATGTTATCGATGGCCCTTTATGCAAAGGCTCTAGGCCTATAAAGGCACCCCATGGTAAGACCTCCTCTAATGGTAAGACCTACTTCTTGAGTTGACCTTTCCGGACTTTGGGTTTAGGTGGATTACGAAATAATCTCAATGGAAGTTTGTTGGAAATATGCCCTAGAGGCAATCATGGATGATACATTTTCTAATGTATTAATGAAGTAAAGTTGTCGATGTATGAAATCTTCTATGTATCATCAAATACATGATTTGGCTGTGGAACTGCATATTTATGTTTTTCATACTAAATTATCCTTAGTCATTGAGGTTGTGTTGGACACACGACTTATACTAACGTGCAAGTCGGCTGATGACTCGGTTCCACTTGTCATGAGCATGGTGATGCTAATCCCACTTACACATACTCAGCTAAATTGTTCAGCGATTCAGAATGACCCACAATGAGATGCAACGAGCAAGTAATCATTTGCATGTCTCAATCAATGTAATCCTTAGACCTGAAGTTATTGCATGATCCGAGTTATGGATCAACCGACTTAGGTTCTGTCAAACGTTCTTCTATAAGAAGGCCATTATAAAGGCAGAGTTCGGGTCGACTGAGAAACAAACTGTGTGACGTGGATAACCAAGATGATATTTTGACCCTCCACTTGGAGAGATATTCTCTGGGACCTCTCGGATGATATGATTCGAAATGCATGGCCATGTGCAACTCGGTTAAGTGCTAACCGAGGTGATTGACTAAGAGTTAGTCGGGTGAATCACATATCATGGATCGAGAAGAGAGTTGAGCTATTAAAGGAATGATGATAACTCGTCTATAACTTGACAAGGTATATCGTGGAAAGAAGGTACTTATACATAAGTCACATTGAAATTTTATTCACTATGAATTTACGTCACTTGGGAGCTGGCACGTTTTGCTAGGAGCAGCTACCACTTATCGAATTGAGACCAAGTATTCATGGAAGCAATGAGATTCAGATCCATGACGGGATACTTGAAGGAGTAACTATAGTTTTCTCTTATTAAGTGGTCATAAACCTGGATGGTCACACGCTGATGCATGTAAAATGCATACATGAACTTTTTTCCTTTATCATATTTAATTCCCACATATTTGCAACATATATGATGATAATACCATGTTTTACATGGATTTATGGGGATTTACCAATGATCCCCTTTATTTGGTTTATAACCCTCCCGAACAGGAAAACCCTGTTTCGCGTATTTTTCACTTTCAGAGACCTATACGGAGTCAAATTGACCTGAAATTTTTGAAGCATCATTTTTTCACCAAGAGAAACATGGTGGACTTTTGGAGCACACATGGAGAGGCCCGAGGAGCGAACGAGGCCAGGTGGCATGTCCCAACTCCCTGGCCGCGCAACCCACCTTCGTTCGTACCTTGATCGTCCGATTGTCCTGATTCTTTCGTCCACCGACATATTTTTCCCTAAAATGACTATATATATGGCCCCGAAGATTTCTCGGGAGGAGAATAGAATCACCGAAATGGAGGCTGCTGCAGAGAAGATTGGAGGGGGAAACTCTGCCGGGAGCACCATCGGAGGGATCTCCACCTTCTCCAACATGTTCATCATCATCACCATGACCAAGAGGGAGTAGTCCACCTCTGGACTACGGATTTGTGGTAGTAGCTTGATCTATTTCTCTCATGTTCTTCATAGTACTTAGTGCCATATGAGCTACCTATCATGATTATGGTCATATTTGTAATACCTACGTGGTGGATCCTTGTTCTATGATATTGTTATATGAGATCTAGTCGTATTATATTTGTGAGATGTGTTGATAGATGCATATTATGTACCCCGTTCTTAAGTTTATGTTCTGATCCAACATCTATGCAAGAGCGTGTGTGGGGTGATGTGTGTGTTAGATGGAGTAGGAAGGTTTAAGTAATTGGATAGTGACAATATGTTCAAGAGCTATTATGGCTTTTCCTTTCTTTTGCTACCTCACCAGGGATAAAGTGAATGCATGTGTGATACGTCTCCAACGTATCTATAATTTCTTATGTTCCATGCTAGTTTTATGACAATACCTACATGTTTTATTCATACTTTATATCATTTTGATGCATTTTCCGGTACTAACCTACTAACAAGATGCCGAAGCGCCAGTTCCTGTTTTCTGCTGTTTTTTGTTTCAGAAATCCTACACAGGAAATATTCTCGGAATTGGACGAAACAAAAGCCCACGGCCTTATTTTCCACGGAGTGTTCGAGAACACCGAAGGAGAGACGGAGAGGGGCCACGAGGTGGCCACCCCACCTGGCGGTGCGGCCAAGGGGGGGCGCCCAGCTATGGTGTGGGCCCCTCGGGACTCCACCGACATCGCCCCTTCGCCTATATATTCTCTCCGTCGCGAAAACCCTAAAGAATCAAGTCATATTCCACGAAGAGTTCCGTAGCCGCCGCCATCGCGAAGACAAGTTTCGGGGGACAGAATCTCTGTTCCGGCACGCCGCCGGGACGGGGAATTGCCCCCGGAGTCATCTCCATCGACTCCACCGCCATCTTCATCGCCGTTGCTGTCTCCCATGATGAGGAGGGAGTAGTTCTCCCCCGAGGCTGAGGGCTCTACCGGTAGCTATGTGGTCCATCTCTCTCTCCCATGGTGTGATCTTTATGTGATCATGAGCTTTGTATCACTATTAATCTATGTGCTACTCTAGTGATGTTATTAAAGTAGTCTATTCCTCCTCCATGATGTAAAGTTGACAGTGTGTGCATCATGTAGTACTTGGCGTAGGTTATGATTGTAATCTCTTGTAGATTATGAAGTTAACTATTACTATGATAGTATTGATGTGATCTATTCCCCCTTTCATAGCTATTGTTGACAGTGTGTATGCTATGTTAGTACTCGGTCTAAATTGCAACGATCTATTATGCACTCTAGAGGTTACTTTAATATGAACTCCGGATTCACTCTCCACGGTGTGACGGTGACAGTGTGCGCATCGTGTGTGATTCCTTTATGAAGTTGTGGAGCTTGTTTACTCCGGCTTGAGGGTGCTCTTGTAGCCCTACACAAAGAATGGTGTTTGTTATCCAACAAGAGAGTGTTTAAGAGTAGCAATTATTTATTCAGTTATGTGATCATTGTTGAGAGTGTCCACTAGTGAAAGTATGATCCCTAGGCCTTGTTTCTAAGCATTGAAACACCGTTTCCAACAAGTTCTGTTACATGTTCGCTTGCTGCCATTTTTATTTCAGATTGCAATTACTACTTATAATCATCCATATCACTTGTATTTCACTATCTCTTCGCCGAACTAGTGCACCTATACATCTGACAAGTGTATTAGGTGTGTTGGGGACACAAGAGACTTCTTGTATCTTAATTGCAGGGTTGCTTGAGAGGGATATCTCTGACCTCTACCTCCCTGAGTTCGATAAACCTTGGGTGATTCACTTAAGGGAAACTTGCTGCTGTTCTACAAACCTCTGCTCTTGGAGGCCCAACACTGTCTATAGGAATAGAAGCGTGCGTAGACATCAAGCTATTTTCTGGCACCGTTGCCGGGGAGGTAAGGTAAAAGGTATTCACATCCTCCGACTACTAAGCTATTTCCTAGCACTGTTGCCGGTGTGTGAGTGCTCAAAGGTATTTCCTTTAGATCCTGCAATTATATCTTTTTGTTTCTTGTTTTTATTTTCACTAGTTAGGCTTAATGGAAAACAACAAAAAAAATTAGAGATCTTTATGAACTTTATATTGAATTAGGACATGATGTGTTTGAAGAGAGAATTAAAAAACCCATGGAACTTTGTTTGCAAAATAGTTGTAGCAATGTTATTAGCATGAACTCTTTGAATACTATTATTGCTAATGCTATGGAAGAATTTAAGCTTGGGGAAGCTGGTTGTGATATTTTAAGTCCCCCAAGTTTTGAGGAGAAAATTTTCTTTGATGATACTTTGCCTCCCATTTATGATGATTATAATGATAGTGGTATTTTGGTGCCACCTACTATGGAGGATAAAGTTTATTATGATTATACCATGCCTGCAATTTATGATAATTACAATGATGGTTGTGATAGTTTTACTCCCACTATTACTAATAAAATTGATTATGCTTATATGGAGGGTAATGATACTTTTATGCATGTGAATAAGAATGCTTTATGTGATAGTTATATTGTTGAGTTTGTTCATGATGCTACTGAAAGTTATTATGAGAGAGGGAAACATGGTTATATGCATCTTAATAATATTAAGTTTTCCCTCTTTATGTTGAGAATCTTGAAGTTGCACTTGTGTTGCCTTTCTATGCTTGTTGTTTTGTGCTTTCAGTACTTGTTTCCTTACAAGATTCCTTTTCATAGGAAGTGGGTTAGACTTAAAAGTGTTTCTTATTTGCTTTTGATGCTCTCTTTTGCTTCAACTCTTATTTCTTGCGCGAGCATCATTAAAATTAAAATTACTGAGCCCATCTTAATGGCTATAAAGAAATCACTTCTTGGAAGATAACTCATGTGTTTATTTTGCTACTGTTTTGTTGTGTCTTGGAAGTTGTTACTACTGTAGCAACCTCTCCTTATCATGTTTGTTTTGTTTTTGTGCCAAGAATTGCCTCTAATGGTAAGAAAGTGGTATTTGGGAGATTTGTCTTGTTTACTGTTTCTGGTTCGTCACGAGAAAAATCGCCAAAAATAACCAGAACGTAAGTTTGAGCTGCCAATTTACGAGCATATTCCCCAGGTATTTATCTAACTTTCATTAGTTCAGAGTTTTTCGAGTTACGCAGCGTAACTATTTTTCAAAAATAATTTTTTACGAACTGTTCTGTTTTGACAGATTCTTGCACTGTTTTGCATTTGCATCTTTTGCCCACCTTTTTGAGTTCTCTTGATCAAAGAACCTTATTGAAATTGTGCTACAGTATCTAATGCTTATTAAAATGTTTTTTATGTCATACTGAACTTTGTAGATTTGATTAATATTATCATTGCACTAACGCTGCTAATAAGATTTGTGATGAGTTTTGTATGAAGGAAGTTTTCAAGTGTAGGAAAGAAGAATGATGAGATGAGATGAAGAATGGACAAAAGCTCAAGCTTGAGGATGCCCATGTCACCCCAAGATATATTCAAGAAGTACAAGCGTCAAAACTTGGGGATGCCCAAGGCATCCCCTTCTTCATCAATAAAAATATCAGGTCCTGTTTCTGTTCACCATATTTTTATTGCTTCATATACTATGTGTTATTCTTGGAGCGTCTTTATTTTCTGTTGTGTATTTTATTTTCAATAAAGTGGGCACTGATGACCCACAAGTATAGGGGGTGTATCGCAGTACTTTCGATAAATAAGAGTGTCGAACCCAACGAGGAGCAGAAGGTGTTGACAAGCAGTTTCGATGAAGGATTCACTGTAAATGCTCACAGACAATTATTCAGGGGGTTTTGATATAGCAGATAAATAAAGTACGAGTAAGTAAAGTGCGAGAGAAATAATTGCAGCGAGTGGCCCAATCCTTTTTAGCACAAAGGACAAGCCGGTTTGTTTACTTATAATGACCAAACGTTCTTGAGGACACACGGGAATTTAGTCTAGTGCTTTCGTTTCATATAGCTGATTAATCTTCATTCGTTTTGATAAGTGTTGTGTGGGTGAACCTATGCTAATGCACCGCCCTTCCTAGGACTAATACATACTTGTGATTATACCCCTTGCAAGCATCTGCAAATACAAGAAAGTAATTAAGATAAATCTAACCACAGCCTTAAACTCTGAGATCCTGCTATCCCTCCTGCATCGATATACCAACGGGGGTTTAGGTTTCTGTCACTCCGGCAACCCCGCAATTAGCAACCGAATACAAGATGCACTCCCCTAGGCCCATAAATGGTGAAGTATCATGTAGTCGACGTTCACATGACACCACTAGAAGAATAACACCACAACTTAAATATCATAACATTGAATACTAACCAACATAATTCACTACTAACATTTAGACTTCACCCATGTCCTTAAGTACTAAACGAACTACTCACGAGACATCATATGGAACATGATCAGAGGTGATATGATGGTGAATAACAATCTGAACATAAACCTTGGTTCAATGGTTTCACTCAATAGCATCAATAACAAGTAGAAATCAATACCGGGAGAGTTTCCCCTACCAAACAATCAAGATCCAACCCTAATTGTTACAGCGGTGACGAGGTGCAGCGGTGGAGATGGCGGTGATGATGATGGAGATGATGGTGATGATGATGGAGATGATGTCCAGCTCGATGACGATGACGATGGCGTCGATTTCCACCTCCGGGAGGGAATTTCCCTGGCGGATTTCAGCCTGCCGGAGAGCTCTTTTCTCTCTGGTGTTTTCCGCCCCGCAGAGGCGGCTGTGACTCTTCGCGACTATCCTCTGGAGCTTAGGTTTTCGGGACGAAGAAGTACGCGAAGGAGAGGAGGACAGAGGGGGTTGTGGGCCCCCTCCACACATAGCGGCGCGGCCAGGGCAGGGCCCGCACCGGCCTATGAGGGGGGCCCATGGCGGCCCTCCTCGGCTCCTCCTTTTGGCTACCTCCGTCTTCTGGAAAAATAGGATTTTCAGTATAATTCCCGTCAATTGCCGATCTTCCGAAATATTGCATTCTGACGGCGCTTTTTCCAGCAGAATCCTGACTCCGGTGCGCGATCCTCCAATAATCATGAAATATGCAAAATAGATGAAATAACATAAGTATCATCTCCAAATATGAAATATATCAATGAATAACAGCAAATTATGATATAAAATAGTGATGCAAAATGGACGTATCAACTCCCCCCAAGCTTAGACTTCGCTTGTCCCCAAGCGAAACTGAACTCGGTAAACAGGACCACATGTTTATGGAGTGAAGAGTCGATAAATAAAATACGGACAAGAAGCATCACATTCATTCACACAAGACATTCTAGTGAACAACTTCCTCATATAATTCAACTTGAGACAAGTAGAAGGTAATCACAAATAAAGGTGCATAGGAAATCATAATTGGTGATGGCAAACTTTGTTCTTGGTCAGAGAACAGTTAACAGATTATACTTATCTATTGAGCAGCGCTCTCATATTAAGGCTTATAATAAACTTGCATACTCAATCATAGTAATCTCCTCATAATCATTGATAACTTTCAAAGCTATATTCATTCAGATAAAACTTGTACTTAAACAAGGAAGAATAAAAGGCATGATTAAGTAGATCACAATATAGATGGTTGGATCACAACAACTCAATTGCTTGCTTAAGATGGAGGGAAATAGGTTTACTGACTCAACATGAAAATAAAAGATAGGCCCTTCACAGAGGGAAGCAGGGATTAAATCATGTGCTAGAGCTTTTAAAATTTTGAAATCATATAAAGAGCATAAAAGTAAAGTTTTGAGAGGTGTTTGTTGTTGTCAACGAATGGCAGCGGGTACTCTAACCCCCTTGCCAAACAGACTTCCAAAGAGCGGCTCCCATGAAGGACGTTATCTCTACCAGCAAGGCAGATCATCCCTCTTCTCTTTTGTTTACACATGTACTTTAGTTTATTTAAGGATGACACTCCTCCCAACCTTTGCTTTCTCAAGCCATGGCTAACCGAATCCTCGGGTGCCTTCCAACATTTCACATACCATGGAGGAGTGTCTATTGCAAAATTAAGTTGCTTACTGATGAATCAGAGCAAAACATGTGAAGAGGATTATTAATGAGGGTTAATTAATTGGGGCTGGGAACCCCGTTGCCAGCTCTTTTTGCAAAATTATAGGATAAGCGGATGAAGCCACTAGTCCATTAATGGAAGCTGCCTAACAAGACTGAAAGATAAAACACCACATACTTCCTCATGAGCTATAAAACATTGACACAAATAAGAGGTAATAATTTTTGAATAGTTTAAAGGTAGCACATGAAGTATTTACTTGGAATGGCAGGGAAATACCACATAATAGGTAGTTATGGTGGACACTGATGGCATAGGTTTGGTTTAAGGGTTTGGATGCACGAGAAGTATTCCCTCTCGGTACAGGTCTTTGGCTAGCAAGGTTAATTAGCAAGCATAAGAGTTGAGAGAAACAAACAAATATACATGTGATAGAAACAATCATGCATCTTCCTTGTAAGCACAAACAAATTTAACTTCAGAATACTAAGCTAGGAACTAGCAAGAAAGATAATAACATATCTACATGTATCTCCTCTTTTCCACTTAAACTCAAAGTGTTGTTGCTATTGACCAATGCTAAGTTTGCCAAAACCAAATAGATTTACTCAATGCTCCCAAAGTGATACCAATACTAACAACAAGATCAATCATATAATAGAGATTGCAAACTAAAATAAGATGTGCAATATGTAAATGATAGAACTTCTCATTAATATTCCATAACGATAACTCACACCAAGGGATACATAGATAACCAACTAAAGAGAGATACTCCCATACCGCAACACATCTCATATGATAACTTCCCTACTTATGATATGACACTACTTGATAGTAAAAAGGTAAAAGATAGTGATGGTGTGATACCGCGGCACTCCCCCAAGCTTGGAACAAACCAAGGGGGTGCCAATACCGATGATAAATTACTCCTTCGGTGGTGAATTCTTCCCATCATCAGACTTCCAAGGAAGAGGCTCTCCATCAACAAACGACATCTTGGTCTCAGGCATAGCTTATGTGTTTAAACCTGTTTTCATACTCACAGTTTTGATTCTGAACATCATAGAGTTGAGCTTGGAGTTTGTTGGTGGTGTCGTGAAGTGAGAGGATATCGCTCCACAGCTTTGCAGTCTCCTTCTCGTGTTCATCAATAAGTTCAGACACGATCTTGTGGAAGATGTCCACTTCACGCTCAGCCATCTTCTTGTAGTTAAAGACCTCTTGTTCTAGCTTCTCCATCCTGTCTTCCAAGCTTCCTTCTCCCTTAGGACCCCGGACATCTTTAATCTGCAACTCTCCATCTACGAGCAGCAATTCCTTGGGGTGCATCTTCAACTCGCTCATGTACGGGTTGACGACGTCCTCAAGAAAGCTATCCTTCGGAGTTCCCGACGAAGACATGGTGGCTTTAGATCCGACGCAGATCCTGGCAGAAAACAGCTCGAAACAAAACGCGACGAGAAAACGATATACGGACCTCCAGGGGTCCGGGGGATTAAATAGCAGAAATTTTCACGTCAAAAGGAAAGTACCAGGTCGAACCAGAGTCGGAGAGGGGCAACGAGGGGCCCTCCTCACAGGGCGGCGCGGCCAGGCTGGGGCCCGCGCCGGCCTGTGGGGGCACGCCCTCGTGCGTCTCCTCCACTCCGTTTCGATCTCGTAATTTCCCATATTTTCCAAAAGTTGCAAAAACATTGTTTGGAAAGTTAAACGCGGACTTTTTCTTACCAGAACTGTTACCTATTCAAAGTCGAACTCTGCAGGACTGTCAACTTGGCCTTTGATGAAGGCTTCCGGAGTTACCACTTGAATAACATCAACATCTTTATTATAAGAATCACCAGAGATATAATGCTTGAGTCTTTGTCCATTCACCACTTGTGTGGCATTACCTTGCAGAGAGCTAATTTTAATTGCTCCTGATCGATACACCTCATCAATGACATATGGTCCTTCCCATTTTGAGAGTAATTTCCCTGCAAAAAATCTGAGACGAGACCGATACAATAGGACTTTATCTCCAACATTAAATTCTCTTTTGATAATTCTTCTATCATGCCATTTCTTAACTTTCTCTTTAAAGAGTTTAGCATTTTCATAAGCTTCACTTCTCCATTCATCTAGAGAACTCAATTGTAGCAATCTCTTCTTACCGGCAAGTTTAGGATCTTTATTTAGTTCTCTTACAGCCCAATAAGCTTTGTGCTCTAGTTCTAAAGGTAAATGACAAGCTTTCCCATAAACCATTTTATACGGTGACATACCCATGGGATTTTTATAAGGAGTTCTATAAGCCCATAATGCTTCCTTCAATTTAATAGCCCAGTTCTTCCTAGATTTATTAACAGTCTTTTGCAAGATAGATTTAATCTCTCTATTTGATAATTCTACTTGCCCACTAGTTTGAGGATGATAAGCGGAAGCGATTCTATGATTAATACCATATTTAGCAAGGGTTTTTCTAAAACCACCATGAATAAAATGAGAACCTCCATCAGTCATATATCTAGGTACTCCAAATCTAGGAAAAATAATATCTAAAAGCATTTTTAAAGAAGTCTCACCATCAGCACTTTTCGTGGGTATGGCTTCCACCCATTTAGTAACATAATCAACAGCGACAAGTATATGAGTGTTACCTTCTGAAGAAGGGAAAGGACCCATGAAGTCAAATCCCCAACAATCGAATGGTTCAATAACAAGAGTATAATTCATAGGCATCTCATTGCGTCTGGAGATATTACCAACCATTTGACATTCATCACAAGATAAAATAAACTTCCTTGCATCTTTGAAGAGAGTTGGCCAATAAAAACCTGATTGTAGAACCTTTTGCGCGGTCCTATCTCCGGCGTGATGTCCTCCATAAACACTACCATGACACTTACTCAGTATCTCTTGTTGTTCATATTCGGGAACACATCTTCGCATAATACCATCCACTCCTTCTTTATATAAGTGTGGGTCATCCCAAAAATAATGCCTCAAGTCATAAAAGAATTTCCTCCTTTGCTGAGCTGAAAAGGTTGGAGGCAAGTACTTGGATACAATAAAGTTAGCATAATCAGCGTACCAAGGACTATCTCGCGAGCTCACCTTTATTACAGCCAATTGTTCATTTGGAAAACTATCATTAACAGGAACAGGATCATAAGCTATATTTTCCAATCTAGACAAATTATCAGCACCTTTCCTATCTATAATATGTAAATCAAATTCTTGCAAAAGAAGTACCCATCTAATAAGCCTTGGCTTAGCATCTTTCTTTGCCATAAGGTATCTAATTGCAGCATGATCAGTATGAATTGTAACTTTCGAATCAACAATATAGGATCTAAACTTATCACAAGCAAACACTACAGCTAATAATTCTTTTTCAGTTGTAGCATAATTTCTTTGAGCAGCATCAAGAGTTTTGCTAGCATAATGAATAACATTTAATTTCTTATCTACTCGCTGTCCAAGAACAGCGCCTACAGCAAAATCACTAGCATCACACATAATTTCAAAAGGTAAATTCCAATCAGGAGGTTCAACTACAGGAGCAGTTGTTAAGGCTTTCTTTAGAGTTTCAAAAGCTTCCTTACAATCATCATCAAAAACAAAAGGTACATCTTTTTGAAGAAGATTAGTAAGAGGCTTTGAAATCTTGGAGAAATCTTTAATAAATCTCCTATAAAACCCGGCATGACCAAGAACACTACGAATACCTTTAACATCCCTCAGATAGGGCATCTTCTCAATTGCTTCAACTTTAGCTCTATCAACTTCAATACCTCTCTCGGAAATTTTATGTCCCAATACAATTCCTTCATTAACCATAAAGTGGCATTTCTCCCAATTAAGAACAAGGTTAGTTTCTTCACATCTCTGCAAAACTTTATCGAGGTTTCGCAAGCAATTATCAAAAGAATTCCCATAGACAGAAAAATCATCCATGAATACCTCTACAATACTCTCACAAAAGCCATGAAAAATAGCAGACATGCATCTTTGAAAAGTAGCAGGAGCATTACATAAACCAAAAGGCATACGCCTATAAGCATAAGTTCCATAGGGACAAGTGAAAGTGATTTTCTCTTGATCTTTAGTTTTAACAGCAATTTGTGAGAACCCAGAATAACCATCAAGAAAGCAAAAATGAGTATTTTTAGACAACCTTTCTAACATTTGATCAATAAAGGGTAAAGGGTAATGATCTTTCTTAGTAACTTTATTAACTTTTCGATAATATATGCACATTCTATATCCTACAACTACTCTTTGAGGGATGAGCTCATCATTATCATTAGGCACAACAGTCATTCCTCCTTTCTTAGGAACACAATGCACAGGACTAACCCATCTACTATCAGCAATAGGATATACAATACCAGCTTCCAGAAGTTTTAATACCTCATTCCTTACCACATCCTTCATCTTAGGAATTAGACGACACTGATGTTCAAAAACAGGCTTCGCATCATCTTCCATATTGATAGCATGTTGGCAAATAGAGGGAGAAATCCCCTTCAAATCATCAAGAGTGTAGCCAATAGCTCCTCGGTGTTTCTTCAATATTTCCAATAACCTTTCTTCCTCAATATCTGAAAGCTTAGAACTAATAATAACAGGATATATTTTCTTATCATCAATATGAGCATACTTAAGATTATCAGGCAATGGTTTCAAATCAAAAACGGGATCTTCCTTTGGTGGTGGTGTTGTACCTAAATCTTCAACCGGCAAGTCATGTTTAAGAATAGGTTGACGAAGGAAAATTTCATCAAGCTCATTTCTTTCTTCCCTAAAGACTTCACTCTCACTATTCTCCAAATGTTGATGCAAAGGATTATTAGGAGCAAGAGCAATAGACGCACACTGTTCAACTCTAAAATCATTATTAGGCAATTCAGCTTTATAAGGAGTTTTGGCAAATTTAGAGAAATTAAACTCATAAGATTCACCAGCAAATTTAGTCACAATTTTTTCCTTCTTGCAATCTATAACAGCTCTACAAGTATTTAGGAATGGTCTACCAAAAATAATAGGACAATACTTACTAGCAGGAGAACCAAGTACCAAAAAGTCAGCAGGATATTTAATCTTACCACATAGAACTTCCACATCTCGAACAATACCAATAGGAGAGATAGTTTCTCTATTAGCTAGCCGAATAACCACATCAATATCTTCAAGTTCACAAGAACCAATTTCATGCATGATCTCCGTATAAAGCTCATAAGGAATAGCACTAATACTTGCACCAATATCACATAAACCATAATAACAATGATCACCAATTCTAACAGAGAGCATAGGAACACTAGCTTTCCTAGACTTATTAGGATGCGAAACAATATTAGAAGCATCTTCACAGAAAATAATATGACCATCTTCTACATTTTCAGTCACAAGATCTTTAACTATTGCAATAGCAGGTTCAACCTTTATTTGTTCTTCAGGTTCTATAGGTTTCTTTGCACTTTTATTAACCGCACTAGATACAACAGAGTACTCCTTCATTTTAGCAGGGAAAGGAGTTTTTTCAATATAAGCTTCAGGAAGAATATGATCAACAGTTTCAATTATAGCACATTTATTTATAGATGAATCAATTTTATCTTTATATGGTTCATGATACTTATCAAAATTCTTCCTAGGCAATTCAAAGTGAGAGGCAAAAGCTTTATAAAAATTTGCAACGACTTGAGAATCAAGACCATAAGTAGCACTCATATTACGAAATTTATCAGTGTCCATAAAAACTTCAATGCATTTATAATCATAGTTTATACCTGACTCTCTATCTTTGTCGTTCTCCCATCCTTCAGTATTCTCCTGGATCCGATCAAGAAGGTCCCTTTTAAATTCTTCTTTGTTGCGTGTAAATGATCCAGAACAAGAAGTATCCAGCAAAGTCTTATCTTGAAAAGACAACCTTGCATAGAAATTATCAATAATAATATTACCAGGAAGCTCATGAATGGGGCATTTGAGCATTAAAGACTTCAATCTCCCCCAAGCTTGGGCAATACTTTCTCCCTCATGAGGCTAGAAATTATATATGCGGTTCCGATCTTTGTGAATTTCACTAGGAGGATAGAATTTGGAATAAAATAAAGGCACAATGTCCTCCCAATTAAGAGAATCCCTATTCTTCAGCAATTTATACCAGTGCGCCGCTTTACCAGACAGCGATATAGAGAATAGTTTCTTCCTAACTTCATCCATAGCAATACCTGCACATTTGAATAACCCGCATAATTCATGTAAAAACAAGAATGATCACCAGGATGGACAGTTCCATCCCCTTCATAGCGGTTATCCACAACACGTTCAATAATTTTCATAGGTATTTTGTATGGAACCTCTTTCTCACCTGGCGCCTCATCCACTACCTTTGCAGTAGTAGTAGATTTTCCAAAGAGGAATTCAAGAGAAGACCCCTCCATAATGAATTATAGCAGCAGGCAGAAATAAAAACAGCATGTACAGTAAAGGTTTTCCTTACCAATTCCACTTACCAATAGCGCTTCACTCCCCGGCAACGGCGCCAGAAAATAGTCTTGATGACCCACAAGTATAGGGGTGTATCGCAGTACTTTCGATAAATAAGAGTGTCGAACCCAACGAGGAGCAGAAGGTGTTGACAAGCAGTTTCGATGAAGGATTCACTGTAAATGCTCACAGACAAGTATTCAGGGGGTTTTGATATAGCAGATAAATAAAGTACGAGTAAGTAAAATGCGAGAGAAATAATTGCAGCGAGTGGCCAAATCCTTTTTAGCACAAAGGACAAGCCGGTTTGTTTACTTATAATGACCAAACGTTCTTGAGGACACATGGGAATTTAGTCTAGTGCTTTCGCTTCATATAGCTGATTAGTCTTCATTGTTTTGATAAGTGTTGTGTGGGTGAACCTATGCTAATGCACCACCCTTCCTAGGACTAATACATACTTGTGATTATACCCCTTGCAAGCATCCGCAAATACAAGAAAGTAATTAAGATAAATCTAACCACAGCCTTAAACTCTGAGATCCTGCTATCCCTCCTGCATCGATATACCAACGGGGGTTTAGGTTTCTGTCACTCCGGCAACCCCGCAATTAGCAACCGAATACAAGATGCACTCCCCTAGGCCCATAAATGGTGAAGTATCATGTAGTCGATGTTCACATGACACCACTAGAAGAATAACACCACAACTTAAATATCATAACATTGAATTAACCAACATAATTCACTACTAACATTTAGACTTCACCCATGTCCTCAAGAACTAAACGAACTACTCACGAGACATCATATGGAACATGATCAGAGGTGATATGATGGTGAATAACAATCTGAACATAAACCTTGGTTCAATGGTTTCACTCAATAGCATCAATAACAAGTAGAAATCAATACCGGGAGAGTTTCCCCTACCAAACAATCAAGATCCAACCCCAATTGTTACAGCGGTGAGCAGGTGCAGCGGTGGAGACGGCGGTGATGATGATGGAGATGATGGTGATGATGATGGAGATGATGTCCAGCTCGATGACGATGACGATGGCGTCGATTTCCCCCTCTGGGAGGGAATTTCCCCGGTGGATTTCAGCCTGCCGGAGAGCTCTTTTCTCTCTGGTGTTTTCCGCCCCGCAGAGGCGGCTGTGACTCTTCGCGACTATCCTCTGGAGCTTAGGTTTTCGGGACGAAGAAGTACGCGAAGGAGAGGAGGCCAGAGGGGGTCGTGGGCCCCCTCCCCACATGGCGGCGCGGCCAGGGCAGGGCCCGCGCGGGCCTATGAGGGGGGCCCATGGCGGCCCTCCTCGGCTCCTCCTTTTGGCTACCTCTGTCTTCTGGAAAAATAGGATTTTCAGTATAATTCCCGTCAATTGCTGATCTTCCGAAATATTGCATTCTGACGACGCTTTTTCCAGCAGAATCCTGACTCCGGTGCGCGATCCTCCAATAATCATGAAATATGCAAAATAGATGAAATAACATAAGTATCATCTCCAAATATGAAATATATCAATGAATAACAACAAATTATGATATAAAATAGTGATGCAAAATGGACGTATCAGGCACCATCATACAATGTTTGTTTGGGAGAGAGACACGCTCCGCTTTTTCATATGAACACTTGTGTTCTTAATTCATGTTCATGGCGGAAGCTGAAAGTCGCAGCACTTATTGTTATTTTGTTGGAAACAGAAAATGCTTCATGTGGTAGTTGGTATATTGTCTTGAATAATTTGATACTTGGCAATTGTTTTGAGCTCTTAAGTAGATCATGTTTAAGCTTTTGCATCATGTAGTTTAAATCTATTAGTGGAGAACTACCGTAGAGCTTGTTGAAATTTGGTTTGCATGATTGGTCTCTCTAAAGTCTAGATATTTTATGGTAAAAGTGTTTGAACAACAAGGAAGACAGTGTAGAGTCTTATAATGCTTGCACTATGTTCTTATGTAAGTTTTGCTGTACCAGTTCATACTTGTGTTTGCTTCAAACAACCTTGCTAGCCAAAGCCTTGTACTGAGAGGGAATACTTCTCGTGCATCCAAAACCTTGAGCCAAAACCTATGCCATTTGTGTCCACCATAACTACCTACTATGTGGTATTTTTCTGCCATTCCAAGTAAATACGTCATGTGCTACCTTTAAACAATTCAAAACTTTATTACTCCTTATTTGTGTCAATGTTTTATAGCTCATGAGGAAGTATGTGGTGTTTTATCTTTCAATCTTGTTGGGCAGACTTTCACCAATGGACTAGTGGCACATCCGCTTATCCAATAATTTTGCAAAAAGAGCTGGCAACGGGGTTCCCAGCCCCAATTAATTAACTTTCATTAATAATTCTCTTCACATGTTTTGCCCTGATTCATCGGTAAGCAACTTAATTTTGCAAATAGACACTCCTCCATGGTATGTGAAATGTTGGAAGGCACCCGAGGATTTGGTTAGCCATGGCTTGTGAAAGCAAAAGGTTGGGAGGAGTGTCATCCATAAATAAAACTAAAGTACATGTGTAAACAAAAGAGAAGAGGGATGATCTACCTTACTGGTAGAGATAACGTCCTTCATGGGAGCCGCTCTTTGAAAGTCTGTTTGACAAGGGGGTTAGAGTGCCCACTACCATTCGTTGACAACAACAAACACCTCTCAAAACTTTACTTTTATGCTCTCTATATGATTTCAAAACTTGAAAAGCTCTAGCACATGATTTAATCCCTGCTTCCCTCTGTGAAGGGACTTTATTTTACTTTATGTTGAGTCAGTTTACCTACTTCTTTCTATCTTAGAAGCAAACACTTGTGTCAACTGTGTGCATTGATTCTTACATGTTTACCTATTGCACTTGTTATATTGCTTTATGTTGACAACTATCCATGAGATATACATGTTACAAGTTGAAAGCAATTGCTGAAACTTAATCATCCTTTGTGTTGCTTCAAAACCTTCTATTAAGAATCTATTGCTTTATGATTTAACTCTTATGCAAGACTTATTGATGCTTGTCTTGAAAGTACTATTCATGAAAAGTCTTTGCTATATGATTCAGTTGTTTAGTCATTATCTTTACCATTGCTTTGAATCACTTCATTCATCTCATATGCTTTACAATAGTATTGATCAAGATTATGATAGTAGCATGTCACTTCAGAAATTATCCTTGTTATCGTTTACCTACTCGAGGGCGAGTAGGAACTAAGCTTGGGGATGCTTGATACGTCTCCAACGTATCTATAATTTCTTATGTTCCATGCTAGTTTTATGACAATACCTATATGTTTTATTCATACTTTATATCATTTTGATGCATTTTCTAGTACTAACCTATTAACAAGATGCCGAAGCGCCAGTTCCTGTTTTCTGCTGTTTTTAGTTTCAGAAATCCTACACAGGAAATATTCTCGGAATTGGACGAAACAAAAGCCCACGGCCTTATTTTCCACGGAGTGTTCCAGAACACCGAAGGAGAGATGGAGAGGGGCCACGAGGTGGCCACCCCACCTGGCGACGCGGCCAAGGGGGGGCGCCCAGCTATGGTGTGGGCCCCTCGGGACTCCACCGACATCGCCAATTCGCCTATATATTCTCTCCGTCGCGAAAACCCTAAAGAATCAAGTCATATTCCACGAAGAGTTCCGTAGCCGCCGCCATCGCGAAGACAAGTTTCGGGGGACAGAATCTCTGTTCCAGCACGCCGCCGAGATGGGGAATTGCCCCCGGAGTCATCTCCATCGACTCCACCACCATCTTCATCGCCGTTGCTGTCTCCCATGATGAGGAGGGAGTAGTTCTCCCCCGAGGCTGAGGGATCTACCGGTAGCTACGTGGTTCATCTCTCTCTCCCATGGTGTGATCTTTATGTGATCATGAGCTTTGTATCACTATTAATCTATGTGCTACTCTAGTGATGTTATTAAAGTAGTCTATTCCTCCTTCATGATGTAAAGTTGATAGTGTGTGCATCATGTAGTACTTGGCGTAGGTTATGATTGTAATCTCTTGTAGATTATGAAGTTAACTATTACTTTGATAGTATTGATGTGATCTATTCCCCCTTTCATAGCTATTGTTGACAGTGTGTATGCTATGTTAGTACTCGGTCTAAATTGCAACGGTCTATTATGCACTCTAGAGGTTACTTTAATATGAACTCCGGATTCACTCTCCACGGTGTGACGGTGACAGTGTGCGCATTGTGTGTGATTCCTTTATGAAGTTGTGGAGCTTGTTTACTCCGGCTTGAGGGTGCTCTTGTAGCCCTACACAATGAATGGTGTTTGTTATCCAACAAGAGAGTGTTTAAGAGTAGCATTTATTTATTCAGTTATGTGATCATTGTTGAGAGTGTCCACTAGTGAAAGTATGGTCCCTAGGCCTTGTTTCTAAGCATTGAAACATCGTTTCCAACAAGTTCTGTTACATGTTCGCTTGCTGCCATTTTTATTTCAGATTGCAATTACTACTTATAATCATCCATATCACTTGTATTTCACTATCTCTTCGCCGAACTAGTGCACCTATACATCTGACAAGTGTATTAGGTGTGTTGGGGACACAAGAGACTTCTTGTATCCTAATTGCAGGGTTGCTTGAGAGGGATATCTCTGACCTCTACCTCCCTGAGTTCGATAAACCTTGGGTGATTCACTTAAGGGAAACTTGCTGCTATTCTACAAACCTCTGCTCTTGGAGGCCCAACACTGTCTACAGGAATAGAAGCGTGCGTAGACATCAATGTGCTACGTTCAACATGTGATAGTAATGATGATCTTATTTGTTCAAGGTAGCATATTTGATATTCAAACTTCATGTCAAAGTACTTATTGCTATGCTCTATTAATTCTTAATACAAGATTGATGAAGTTTCATTCTTGCGGAGCATAAAAAGGTGTATTGCATCATCTCTATGTTAGGACGTGATGTCCATATTAATTCCGATCTTACATATAATATGATTTGTACCTTCACATCTCATTGATGAATTGCTTTTTGTCCACCAACTTTAAGAGAGAATATTCAAGTGAACCAATAAACCCCGATCCACTTTTTATCATAAGAAACACCTTTATCTTGCATTTACATTGTTTTCTTTTAGCTGAAATATTTTATTCCGAAAATACAAAAATATTTACTTTTCTTACTTGCAACCAAAACACCAAAAAACAATCAATATCTTTACAGTTTTTACTTAGTTATTTTGTCTAGTTTAGTTTACTACTTGTTTTATTACTACTTGTGTTATTTACTTACGCGAAACCTTGTGCTGGACAACCACACGGTGGAGTTGGGGACACAAGGAATTTACTTACTTACATGATTGCTTGAAGAAGAGATAAGAGAAATACATTTCCATTTAGTTCCCCGAGAGTTCGATATAAACCATCGAGTCACCCTTGTGGGGAAGATACTCCCTTGATATAACACTCTGCACTTGAAGTCTGAACGTATCAAGAATCTTTTTAGCATTGTTATTTACAGCTATCAAGAAGTATTTTTAGGCGCCGTTGCCGGGGAGCTAAGAAGAGTTACATCACAAGTGGTTGCTGCGCAAGAAGCTCTAAGCACTGCAAGAGATTTTCTGGCGCCGTCTCTCACCCAAGCTTGGGGAGGTAAGATCACTGTGAGCTCTCCTATCTCTTTAGATTTTGCATCGTATTTTATTTGTCTTGTTTGTAGTCTTTGTTTGCTTTTTTTAGTTTTTTTTTTTGTTAGTTCTCTTTCTTAAAAATTGAAAAACACATAAAAAGTAGTATCAATCATGTCTGGGCAAGGTAAAAAGTAAAGAGGAGCAACACCTAATTGTAGCCATCTTACATACTCAACGAGTATTAGCTACAACATTTGTCCTAAGATAATAATTGCTATCTATAAATTGAGTTTTGATCATGGGAATGCGTTTGAAGCTGAGCATCGTATTAAATTTTTTGAGGAACTTTGTACTGAAATTGTCACTCCAAACATAGACCCCGATGTATTAAGAATTAAGCTATTTCCACACTCCTTAGTTGGAGAAGCTACTAGTGGGTATGAAACTTTGCCTCAACAAGATAAACATTGGTGCAATATGAGGGCCATATTTCTAGAAGCATATGGGGATTGATCTAATAATCATCATGCTTTATTTCAAACAAATGGAAAAGGAAACTATAGTTCAAGCTTGGAGAAGGTATAAGAAATTGACTTGCAATTTAGAATATGGTTTGAGAGACTATATGCATTTGAATAGCTTTTATCTTGGTCTAAGTCAACCTAGTAGGCATCATTTAAACAGAGAATCCGACACATGTTTTGTCTTTCTTAAAACTTGTAATGCTATTAAGGTACTAGATGGGATTTTGGCAGATGGATATCTATAAGAGCATAAGATACGCAAGAATTAGAGACATGTATATCAAGGAAAATTATGAAGTAGATGAAACTACACCTTTGAGTGCTATGTATGGAAAAGAAACTCTTGAGCCTATTGATGATAAACATGTTGAAGAAGTTAAGATGCTTAGTTAAGCTAGGGAATCATTCTTGGATCTTGATGATGTAGCTTGAATGAATTGATTGCTATACTAGAAAATTTTGCTACAAATCTCACTATCAATGTTAATCAAGCTAGTTTTGGTTCTTATATTTCCAACTATGTTACTAAAGAAAAGATTCAGAGGTATAATAATGAGGCCATGATACCACATAAGCTTGGGGATGTGTGGATTCCCAAGATTTTAATATCTATTGACAAAGAAACACACCATGTTATTCTTGATCTAGGATCTAGTGTTTCTATTATTTCTAAATATCTATATGATTTACTCAACCTTAAAAATATGGAAAAATGCTCTATTGATTTATTACTCACTGATGATTCAACCACAAAGGAATTAGGCAAATTAAAAGATCTAATGGTTGAATTACATATGACATATGTACCTATTGGCTTCATTGTAATGGACATGGGAAGAAATTCCTCAAGTCCTATTATCCTTGGAAGATCTTTTTTAAGAACAATAGGGGCTATCATTGATTCAAAGGAACGGAATGTTAAGTTTCAGTTCCCTCATAAGAAGTGTATGGAACACTTTCCAAGGAAGATGGAGGCATCATTTCTGCTACCATAAAAATTTCATGTCACTTGAGTCAAGTAAGTAAGCCTAGCTATATGGCTATAAAGAAAGCGCTTTACGGGAGGCAATGATACGTTGCGAACGTATCTATAAATTTTGATGCTCCATGCTTGTTTTACACCAATTTCTATATGTTTTATTTACACTTCGTTGCACTCTTATGCATTTTTCAGAACTAACCTATTGACAAGATGCCACAGTGCCAGTTCCCTGTTTTCTGTTGTTTTGTATTTCAGAAAAGTTGTACATGAAATATTCACGGAATTGGATGAAACAAAAGCCAAAGTTCTTATTTTACTGTCACAAAGACGGTGTCCGGAGGAGAGACGAAGAGGCACCACGAGGCATCCACACCTGGCCTAGGCGCGGCCCAGGCCCTTGCCGCGCCTAGGGGTGGTGTGGGCCCATCGGGCACCCATCGACCTCGCCCTTCCGCCTATTTATTCACCTGTTCGGGAAAAACCAAAATACCCGAGCCTCCATCCACAAAAAGTTCCGTCGCGGCCGCCATCGCCGAATCTAGCTCGAGAGGGTTCTGAAGCTCTTCTCGGCACCCTGCCGGAGAGGGAGATCATCACCGGAGGCCTCTACATCGCCATGCCCGCCTCTAAAGTGATGCGTGAGTAGTTCATCTCTGGACTACAGGTCCATAGCAGTAGCTAGATGGTTGTCGTATCCACTTTATGCTTCATGTTTAGATCTTGTGAGCTGCCTACCATCATCAAGATCATCTTTATGTAATGCCACATGCTGTGTTTGCTGGGATCCGATTAATATTGAATACTATGGTTGAGATCGATTATATACTTGTCATAACTTCTAAGGTTGTAGATGTGTTGTTGCTACTAGGGAGAAAACAACAATGCTTTGTCTAAGGATAATACTATTGTTTACTTTACACACATTGCTTAATGCGATAATCTGTTGCTTGCCCCTTAATACTGAAAGGGGTGCGGACGCTAACTAGAAGGTGGATTATTAGTCATAGATGCAGTTGGATTACGGTCTATGTATTATGTTGTAATGCCCAAATGAATCTCATAGTAACCATCTTGTCATGTATGGTCTTTATTCTTTCAATTACTGAGCTATAATTTGTTCATCCAACATATTATTTATCTTTATGAAGAGACACCTCTAGTGAACTGTGGATCCCGGTCCTTTCTTTTACACTGATAAAATCATCCACTGCAAACACATGTTCTGTTTACTTACTGCAAGCACTGTTCTCTTCAATTCCACTGCAAACAAACATCTCTTTCCACACTATACAATTAATTCCTTGTTTTCAGCAAAACCAGTGAGATTGACAACCTCACTGTACGTTGGGGCAAAGTATTTTAGTTGTGTTGTGTGCAGGTTCCACGTTGTTGCTGACACCGGTAGTGCGCTCTGCCAAAATTCAGCTAACAACACCTTCGGAAGTCATTTCTTTCCTACTGGTCGATTCAACCTTGGTTTCTTACTGAGGGAAACTTGCTACTGTGCTCATCATACCTTTCTCTTGGGGTTCCCCAAGGGTGTGCTCTACACACATCAGGCAACCCGAGATGTTTTTATTTATTATTTTTATTTTTACATGTTTTCAGTAGCATGTTAGTATTATTTTAGTTTACTCTCTGATTTTTAAATAAATTATCAAGTTTTTACCCATTTGGATGTTTAAAGTTGCAAATATAATGGAGCTATTGATTCCTGCGCTGCACTTTTTAGTTCACGATTTACTATTTTTACTGGTAGCTCCAAAATATTTGTCCTTAATACTGTAGCTGCAATTTTTCATCCTCTATGTTCAAGTAAATTGTATTGATTTTCTGAGGTGTCTAAGTCGAGCAAAAAATTCAGTTTTGTTGCAGCAAAAATTCTGCACAGATTCTGCCTTGTATTGTTAGATGTATTCTTTTGTGTATCGAAGTGATTTTTTACTTGGATCTTTTGATATGCTAGAATGATTAGAACATTATGTGCTCTCTGGTTCATGAAGATATAATTTTATTCTTGAGTAAAATAGCAGCAAGCATGATTTATTTATACCTCTAATGTCACCCATAGAAAAGAATGGGCAGAAAAGTTTGTGTTGAAGTATTTTCAGAGGGAACAGAGGAATATCACACTAATATGATTTAAGTATGATGAAGATAATAAGCTTGGGGATGCCCATGCAACCCCTCTGGACTCATTTTAAAATCCCTGCTTTGAGCACCTCTAAACACTGTTTTTTGAGCAACATAATTTTTTTGCAAAAACTTGAAGCGTACTTATTTTATTTGTGTCTAGTTTTGTTTTGTGAGAGAACCATCATATTGAGTGTTTATGATGTGTATGCATGATTTACTGGAACAAACTCTTTATCTCAGAATGTTCAAAGTAAAATAAGTTGCATGCTATTAAAGAAAAGAAGGAATGCCTAAAAACTGAAATTTATTTTGTGTATTGTATCTCTAGTTTCGCATGCTCTATTGAGTGATGATTTGTTATGTGCCACATTAAGTATTACTTCTTGCTAGTATACATATATGTTCAACTTTAAGTATCATTGTTTGATTATGAATGAATATTCTATGAATACTATTGCATGCTATTAGACCTCTTGCTAGCCAAAAGATTTGAATTCTTACACAAGCATAGACTTGTTTCCAAGATGTACTCAAATCGAATGTCTATCATACCTACCTACATATCCCATTCTATTCCAAGTATAATGTGTGTGTTTGCCTCCAACCTTTTCAAAATTTATTGTTTGTGTAATTTATAGCACATAAGAAAGTAAGGTTTGGAGGAATACCATTATCTATGTTGTTGGTTTGAATGATAATGAGTAATGAGTTGTAGACCGTAACCATGTTTACTGGGGAAGTCTTTCAACATTGCACTTTTGGGTTATTTCACCCTTCGTTGATCATTATTTTTTTGATGGCTATCTCTTGTGAAATAAGTATAGGTTATTTAAGCAAGTAAGCATGCATTGTTAGAGAAGAGTAATGGGCCGCTAACGGAAGCCATGCTTAATAATGGTAGAAGTTTCAGCAACGAGCATCCTCAATAGAAAGAGTGAAAAAAGAGTTGTGTGGAAAAAAAAGGGTTGTGAAAAAAAAAGGATTGTGAAAAAAATTGTGTGAAAAAGAGTATGAGAAAAGAAACAAAATGAGCCTGAGAAAAAATTGAGAGAGAGTTAGAGAGGATGCTCAATGTCTGTTGTCCATGTTGTCCCGGTATGGATGGCCTATAGTTGATATTCACATCTCCTTTGGTCCTTTGTACATGTGACATAAAGGTACCCCATTACGACACTTGGTTAAAACATGTATGTCGAAAAGTCTTGATAACCCGGAGTTGAGTAATAAGAGGTGTAGTCCTTAGCATTCAAGAAAATGAGGCAACACTTACTCATAAGAGGTCAAACTCATGACACATAGATATCTTTATACATGATATACTTGGTACCCCATCCTTATTATTATTTTTGACTTGAATTACATAGCTCAAAATCATGTTTTATGCTTTGTACTTTTTATTTTGTTGGAGGTTTAGCACATGCATTTCCTGCTTACTTTGTTGTGTTCAAGAGTCAAAAGAAATATTTCTGAAAAGAGAAGACAAAAAGTCTTCCAACAATTCCATAAGATCTTCCTAAGCATGCTTTATGATTCATAATACTTGTCCTTGATGTTACTTACAATGTTATTTACTTTTATGCATGCTATGTAAAACGTAAGAGTTATCACTTTGTGAGTTCATGTTACTTTTTGTTATTCATTATTGATTGAAACTTGTGATACTTTGCATGATTTAGAAGCTATATATTATAAACTCTAAAAGTTATGTTAGTTTTATCACCTTCATGCTTGGGACGAGCATAGGTTAAGCTTGAGGATGTTATTGCATGTAAAATACATACATGAACTTTATCCTTTATCATATTAAATTCCCACGTATTTGCAACATACACGATGATAATAAAATGTTTTACATTGATTTATGGGGATTTACCAATGATCTCCTTTATTTGGTTTATAACCCTGCAGAACATGAAAACCCTGTTTCGCGTATTTTTCACTTTTAGAGACCTATACGGCGTCAAATTGACCTGGATTTTTTGAGCATCATTTTTTCACCGGGAGGAACATAATGGACTTTTGGATCACACCCGGAGAGACCCGCGGAGCGAACGAGGCCAGGTGGCGCGGTCCAACTTCCTGGCCGCGCCACCCACCTCCGTTCACACCTCGATCGTCTGATTTCCCTGAACGATGTATTTTTCCCTTAAAACGATTATATATATGGCCCCGAAGAGTTCTCGGGAGGAGAGTGCCGCAGAAAGACAGAAACACCAAAATGGAGGCTGCTATAGAGAAGATTGGAAGGGGAAACTCCATCGGGGTCACCGCTAGAGGGATCTCCACCTTCTCCAACGTCTTCATCATCATCACCATGACCAAGAGGGAGTAGTCCACCTCTGGACAACGGGTTTGTGGTAGTAGCTTGATCTATTTCTCTCATGTTCTTCATAGTACATAGTGCCATATGAGCTGCCTATCATGATTATGGTCATATTTGTAATACCTATGTGGTGGATCCTTGTTCTATGATATTGTTATATGAGATCTAGTAGTATTATATTTGTGAGATGTGTTGATAGATGCATATTATGTACCCCGTTCTTAAGTTTATGTTCTGATCCAACATCTATGCAAGAGCGTGTGTGGGGTGATGTGGTGTGTTAGATGGAGTAGGAAGGTTTTAGTAATTGGATAGTGACAATATGTTCAAGAGCTATTATGGCTTTGCCTTTCTTTTTCTACCTCACCAGAGATAAAGTGAATGCATGTGCTACGTTCATCATGTGACAGTAATGGTGATCTTGTTTGTTCAACGTAGAATATTTGATATTCAAACTTCATGTCAAAGTATTTATTGCTATTCTCTATTAATTCTTAATACAAGATTGATGAAGTTTCATTCTTGTGGAGCATAAAAGAGGTGTGTTGCATCATCTCTATGTTAAGCCGTGATGCCCATATTAATTCCGATCTTACATATAATATGATTTGTACCTTTATATCTCATTGATGAATTGCTTTTTGTCCACCAACTTTAAGAGAGGATAGTCAAGTGAACCAATAAACCCTGATCCACTTTTTATCATAAGAAACACATTTATCTTGCATTTACATTGTTTTCTATTAGCTGCAATATTTTATTCCGAAAATACAAAAATATTTACTTTTCTTACTTGCAACCAAAACACCAAAAAACAATCAATATCTTTACAATTTTTACTTAGTTATTTTGTCTAGTTTAGTTTACTACTTGTGTTATTTACTTACGCGAAACCTTGTGCTGGACAACCACACGGTGGAGTTGGGGACACAAGAAATTTACTTACTGTTGACTGCCAAAACCCACCGGCGGGCAGCGACTTGTCAACACTGTAGAGCCGGGAAGAGCCTAGAGCTGCGGCTGGCTGAGACCCCTCCGAGCGACGGCCCGCAATGCTCTTCTGGTCACACGCGGCGATGCGAAGTGCAAGGGCGTGCCACCTGACCTATACCTGGTCAGGAAGGTGATGGGGATGCCTCGCTTAGTTTCCTGCAGGGCATACACGTAAACATTAAATCCGAGCCTCGATCGGCTCTCAGGTTATCCTGTGAATCGGCTCAAAGAGCCGATCCACCCATGGTTCGTACGGGGTGCACGAACATATGGTGATCCTGCTTGATCAAGATAAAGCTAATTAGATCTATGACGATTTAGGGTTTTCACCGCATAATCGGATCATCCTACTCCAGGTTGGGCCTCGCGGCCACGCACGGTGATCGTAAGCCGACCCTAAACAAGGCCTAAAAACCAACATGAAGTTGATCCTCGGAACATCCTGTTTAGGGCTTGCGAACGCCACCCTACGTGCCGCTGGATCCTCCACCCCTTTGTAAGGCCTAACTATTGCAGATGTTAAACTAATCCTTGCAGAGCAAGGAGCAATCGTAACGGATCAGATCTACTAAATAAAGATCAAGCGGGGTGCCACCCCCACACCTGAGATAGGTGTGAGGGCGGCTAGACATGCGAGGGTTGCACTACGTAAGCATGTTATACGAAGAACTATGCTAACCCTAACACATCTATGATAACTACGTTGCTCGCCATCAAAGACGCTTCAGTACGAGCAACGCATGAACAACGTGGGGCTTGTGCTGCCTAGATCGCAAGATGCGATCTAGGCAGCATGTCGCTTACCTGATAGAAACCCTCGAGACGAAGGAGTTGGCGATGCGCCGAGATTGGTTTGTTTGGGTTGAACGTGAGTTGTTGTTTATTCCATAAACCCTAGATACATATTTATAGTCCAGCGGACTTTCTAATTCGGACGTGCACCTAACCGTGCACGAGTAAAACTCTAACTTTTAATCTAAAGATACGATCTAATATATTACAGATACATGGGCAATTCAGCCCAACTTCGTGTATAAGGCCGATCTTCGTATTCTCTCCATATATAACCTTCAAGCTTATCTTGATCGTGGCCCACCTCCAACTGGGTCAAATTCTGGTGATAACACTTACTTGCAGGATTGCTTGAAGAAGAGAGAAGAGAAATACTTTTCCATCCAGTTCCCCGAGAGTTTGATATCCGCGCCCCAGAAGCATGGGACCTGGAAGACCACGCCTCCTCTGTCTGGTCCGAAGACGACCAGTCCCTGACCAGCGGGGACGAAGATCTTCAGTTCCTTGCCGTCGGGGAACTGGAGTCGGAGAGCGAGGACGATCAGTTCCCCTGGGACGGCTGCCCCACCTCTGAAGAAGAGGAAGAGGAAGACGATGATGACGACGACGACTCCCTCGAGGGCTACCCGCCAGCGAAGCGCCTCCGCATGTGGTGGGACGACGACAGCAGCGACGACGAAGACGAAGATGAAGCTCCCGTAGAAGGCTATGGGAGCAGCGACGAAGAACCCATCGGCAGCAGTGCCGATGAGAGTTCCGAGGATGACGACGAAGGAAGCGATGGCCCGTAGATTAGGATCTACTAGTGTAGGCCCAGCAGTAGTAGATTGGTCAATAGACCCTTCTTTTGTTCTTCCTTCCTGAGAAATCGGCTCTTTCTTTGTAAGAAATCCCCTTATCAATGAAGAAAATCCCTTAATTAATTTCGCTCCATTGCCGATTGTCGAATGGAGTTGGCGTACAGGGAGCCGATAGCAGAACATCGGCTCATATTGCTGTCTGAGGTCAAGCTGTTGTATAAACAGGCCTAAGTCGCGCCCAAACCATTAGACTGAATCCCTCAGCAATCATTAGGAGATCTCACGTCGTGGTCAGGAAGCTGTTGTATAAACCATTATTTCGCTAAAGTCGATATCAGCGTATCGGCTTTTGTTTTCTGAAGTCGATGCCCGTGCATCGGCTGTACTTGCATACTGTGAATCTCCATACGTTTTCTCAAGTCGATGTCTGTGCATCGGCTATGATTTTTTTATTATTTTTTTTTGTTTTACTGGCCGATTCTGAAATCGGCCCCCATATCTTACTGTCCATCATCCCACATGCTTGGGAAATATTTCTTGAGGTGTTGACCATTTACAGCCACTGGGAACTTTTCGCCGCTCAACTCCTCCAGCATGTATGCATTACCCTTCAAGGCCTGGACAACTTTGTACGGACCGTGCCAATTAGGAGACCATTTGCCATATGCCTTATCCCTGGTTCCCAATGGCAACACAGCTTCCCACACAAGATCACCAACTTGGAACTCCTTTGGCCTAACCTTTTTGTTGTAAGCACGAGCCACCCTGGCTTTGTTCTCCTTAATCTTCTCCAACGACCAAAGCCTGAGTTCTGTTGCGTCCTCAATAGTGTCGCTCATCAAAGCTGCATATTCTTCAGCTGTCAGATCATTCTGAAACGTGACACGTCTTGATCCAGCCGTAATTTCCCAAGGTAATACTGCTTCCTGTCCATAGACAAGCTGGTACGGCGAAGTCTTTATGGCTCCATGGCACGACATACGGTAGGCCCATAATGCTTCTGATAACTTCTCATGCCAATCCCGAGGGTTCTCGTCGATTTTTCTCTTGATCAACTTGATCAGACTCTGATTGGACGCCTCAGCCTGCCCGTTAGCTTGAGCATAGTACGGGGATGATCGGATCAGTTTAATCCCTAAGTCATCACAGAACTTCCTGAATTCTTTAGAAGTAAAGACCGAACCTCCATCGGTCGTGATAGTTTGGGGAATCCCAAACCTATGAATGACGTGTTCTTTCACAAACTTGATCACATCTTCTGATTTCACCTTTTTCATAGGGACGGCTTCCACCCACTTAGTGAAGTAATCTGTGATAACTAAAATCCATTCATGTTTTTTACCTGACGCCGGATGGATTTTGCCGATCATATCCATGCCCCACCCCCTAAACGGCCAAGGCTTGATGATGGGGTTCATCGCTGATGCTGGCACCATCTGAATCTTTCCAAACATCTGACACGCTTGGCACCCCTTGTAATAATTGAAGCAATCTTCAAGCATAGTGGGCCAATAAAACCCTGATCGCCTGATCAACCACTTCATCTTATGAGCCGACTGATGCGTTCCACAGGCGCCTTCATGCACCTCATGTAAGAGCCGATTAGATTCAGTCGGTCCTAGGCACTTGAGTAGCAACCCTTCCAATGTCCTGTAAAACATGTCGTCTCCTATAAGGACATACTTCATGGCTCTGTATCTTACCCGTTTAGGTGCCCCCGAGCCGAATCTTTCGATAATCGAAGATCTCGGCTCTCCAATCATCCTGTTCCAGAATTGTATCTGAACTTCCGATCCGGCATTGTATCTATGTAGCCCTGACGCCATTTGCGCGAGATTATTGGCGTCGGTATTCTCGGGGATCTTGGGATCCAATTAAAGTTGATGTACCGAAACTGTGTCATCAACTCACGGCATTCCACCCAATATGGGAAAAGTGATTCACTTTCGCAATTATATTCATCCGTGAGCTGGTTAATCACCAACTTTGAGTCTCCAAAGAGCTCCACAGCTTCCGCTCCAGCTTCTAATAGCAATTCCATTCCCTTGCGTATTGCCTCATATTCTGCTACGTTGTTGGTGCAAGGGGTGGATAATCTGATGGAGAAGGAGTATTCTGCCCCCCGAGGCGACACAGGCAGAATGCCGATGCCACAACCACCGTCACAAACCGATCCATCGAAGAACATAGCCCATGCACGTATAGATAGTGCTGCTATATTGGTACTGATCCGTTCAGCGATGAGATCGGCCAACGCTTGGCCCTTGACTGCCTTCGCCGGCTGGTACCGGAGATCAAATTCTGACTACGCCAACATCCACTTACCGAGTCGGCCTTTCAAAACAGGGGCCGACAACATGTGCTTGACAACATCTGATTTACAGATGACGATGATCTCTGCCGTCAGAAGGATCTGATGAAGCTTAGTGCAGGTAAAGAACAGGCAGAGGCAAAGTTTCTCGACCTCAGGATATCTTGTCTCCGCGTCCAGCATCCTTCTGCTGAGGTAGAAAACGACTCTCTCAACGCCATCGTAGAGTTGCACCACCACCGAAGCAATGGACGTGTCAGCTACTGACAGGTAGATGTAGAATGGCCTGTCTTGCTGGGGCGGAACTAGTACAGGCGGCGTCGTCAGATATCGCTTAATTTCATCAAACGCACTGTTGCATTCGTTTGCCCCCAGTGAAACTCGTCGTCAGATTTAGTCTTCACCAACGCCATGAACGGCTCGATTCGTCCTGACAAATTAGAGATGAACCGCCGGACGAAATTGATCTTGCCGATGAGGCGTTGGAGCTCCTTTTTCGTGGTTGGCGGCTGCATGGTACGCACGACCTCCCGACTTTTCAGGCCGATCTCAATTCCCCGTTCATGAACCAGAAAACCTAGGAATTGACCAGCCGTCACGCCAAAGGCACACTTCTTCGGATTCATTCTCAGCCCGAATTTCCGAGTTCGGTCTAGGACGCGCCGTAGATCGTCCAAGTGCCCCCCCATGGAGACCGATTTGACCACAACGTCGTCGATATAGATCTCCACCAACTTGCCGATCAGATCATGAAATATATAATTCATGGCTCGTTGGTACGTTGCACCAGCATTCTTCAACCCAAAGGTCATGACCACATACTCGAACAAGCCTACTGCCCCTGGTACCCTGAATGCGGTCTTGTGTATATCTTCCGGAGCCATGAAAATCTGATTATAACCGGCGTTGCCATCCATGAAACTCAACACCTTGTGGCCAGCAGCAGCGTTTATCAATGTTTCTGCCACGGGCATTGGATATTCGTCCTTTGGGGTGGCTCTGTTAAGATCTCGGAAATCGATGGCCACGCGCCATCGGCCGTCCTTCTTCTCCACCGGAACGATACTGGAGATCCACTCCGCATACCTGCATGGCCTGATGAATCCAGCGGCCAACATTTTCTCGATCTCCTTCTTGACTTCTTCCAGGATTTCGGCCCTCATCTGACGTGCTCGCTGTTGGAACGGCCGAAATCCTTTCTTAAGGGGGAGCCGATGCTCAATGATGCTCCTGTCCAACCTGCATCTCCGTGTAATCCCATGCAAAGCAATCTGGGTATTCCTTCAACAGGGCTATCATCTGTCCCCTGAGCTGTGGATCTAACTTCTTGCTGATGAAAGTAGGTCGAGGCTTATCCCCAGGACCGATGTCGACTTCTTCTAACTCATCAGCTGATGTAAACCCGTACCCTAGTTTTCCGTCACCTGTGAGGTCGACGCCACATACTGGGAGAGCAGGTGATACGGATACTGCGGGCCGATTACTAGCATCGGCTTCTACCTTGATCATCACCAAGATGTTTTGGCGGTGTCGTGGCCGATCGCCTGGAGCAGCCTCTTCCTTATCTTTGCCACGAGAGCAGTTGCCCTCGCCTTTATCTCCATCAAGGGGGTGTCCCAGTTCTATCATGTTGATGTTGAACGAGTGTCCTGGTTGGCACCTCCCAGGGTAAGTACCGTTGATCCTGTCAACGGTACGCGACGGTGAATGAGGCACTCCTGGTGCCGCCGATGTGCACGACAACGGCAGACGGGGCTGGAGTGGCACTTTTCCTCGGTAGGTCCTAAGAGCTGGCTCTAATAGAGAGTGCTGATTCTTCATGACCTCCTTGACCATCCGAACGGCGACATGCTCCAAAGTATTCACCAGGCTCTCGGAATGGAGACGCAACGAGTGAGCCACCATGCCACCAATCTCCTGGCGCACGGCCCTGGTACGTTCCTCTGACGGGACAGATAGATCCACTTCATTGAGTGCGCCTTCCGGTGAGAACCCCTTCCGCTTGATGCCATACGCACGGGTTCTGTGATATGAGCCGATGAGGTCGGCTTCGAGGGTGACTTTGATCTCGTCATACCTCTTCTTGAGCTCGTCAGGCAGCTCCTCGTAGGTGACTGGCGTGCCGTCCGCCATCTCAGATGTAGATGGCGATGTGGTTGATGTAGACGATTGTCCCACCGGGCGTGCCAGAATGTGTTGACTGCCAAAACCCACCGGCGGGCAGCGACTTGTCAACACTGTAGAGCCGGGAAGAGCCTAGAGCTGCGGCTGGCTGAGACCCCTCCGAGCGACGGCCCGCAATGCTCTTCTGGTCACACGCGGCGATGCGAAGTGCAAGGGCGTGCCACCTGACCTATACCTGGTCAGGAAGGTGATGGGGATGCCTCGCTTAGTTTCCTGCAGGGCATACACGTAAACATTAAATCCGAGCCTCGATCGGCTCTCAGGTTATCCTGTGAATCGGCTCAAAGAGCCGATCCACCCATGGTTCGTACGGGGTGCACGAACATATGGTGATCCTGCTTGATCAAGATAAAGCTAATTAGATCTACGACGATTTAGGGTTTTCACCGCATAATCGGATCATCCTACTCCAGGTTGGGCCTCGCGGCCACGCACGGTGATCGTAAGCCGACCCTAAACAAGGCCTAAAAACCAACATGAAGTTGATCCTCGGAACATCCTGTTTAGGGCTTGCGAACGCCACCCTACGTGCCGCTGGATCCTCCACCCCTTTGTAAGGCCTAACTATTGCAGATGTTAAACTAATCCTTGCAGAGCAAGGAGCAATCGTAACGGATCAGATCTACTAAATAAAGATCAAGCGGGGTGCCGCCCCCACACCTGAGATAGGTGTGAGGGCGGCTAGACATGCGAGGGTTGCACTACGTAAGCATGTTATACGAAGAACTATGCTAACCCTAACACAGCTATGATAACTACTATGCTCGCCATCAAAGACGCTTCGATTTGAGCAACGCATGAACAACGTGGGGCTTGTGCTGCCTAGATCGCAAGATGCGATCTAGGCAGCATGTCGCTTACCTGATAGAAACCCTCGAGACGAAGGAGTTGGCGATGCGCCGAGATTGGTTTGTTTGGGTTGAACGTGAGTTGTTGTTTATTCCATAAACCCTAGATACATATTTATAGTCCAGCGGACTTTCTAATTCGGACGTGCACCTAACCGTGCACGAGTAAAACTCTAACTTTTAATCTAAAGATACGATCTAATATATTACAGATACATGGGCAATTCAGCCCAACTTCGTGTATAAGGCCGATCTTCGTATTCTCTCCATATATAACCTTCAAGCTTATCTTGATCGTGGCCCACCTCCAACTGGGTCAAATTCTGGTGATAACACTTACTTGCAGGATTGCTTGAAGAAGAGAGAAGAGAAATACTTTTCCATCCAGTTCCCCGAGAGTTTGATATAAACCCCCGGTCACCCTTGTGGGGAAAATACTTTTTGATACAACACTATGCACTTGGAGTCCCAACGTATCATGATTCTTTTTAGCATTGTTATTTATAGTGAATTGGACTCGCGGTGACCAAATATGGCCCAAGTGAGTGGGTTGTAGGTGTTGTGAAGCCCACACTCACTTCCCATATAAAATAGGGCAGTTGCTGCCCAAAGGGCACGGTTAGACCATTCCATGACTTGGAAACCCTATCCCCATTTTTAGTCTAGCCGCCATACAGGATCAAGCAGTCCACCATCGGTGCCCCTCCTTGTACATGTGGATACCGGCAGAGGCGTTGCACGTGTGATGCTCCAAGGCAAAAGAGCTCACGAATCCGGGGAGCTGCTCATGGAATCGGCTTGCAACAGATCAAGGACTGCATACCCCGACACGACACATCAAGTTCCGCACATGCGTGTCTAGTGGTAATCATGGTGGCGTACTTCCTCAGCTAGATCTTGGAAGTACTGCGTAGGGAAAAGTTTTGTTTTCTGCTGCGTTGCCCAACAAATTTGCAGTGTGTCGGTGGAATTCCTCGGTGCATCATTGGTTTGTCATATTGGCTCGGTCTATCCACTCAAATTCAGGTTGAACCTGGTTAATAAAAAGAACATTATTCCTTATGTTATTGTCTGACACCCAGCAACACATCTTGCATGCCACCTCCTCGGATCATGTTGTATGACATAGTTTTCATTGAAATACATATTATTTTTCCTAAGACTGAGCTCAGTAATTGTTTTCCTTTAGAAGCATACGAAGTACTCCCTCCGTTAAGAAACAAGTAACTCGGCTTTGTCCATATACAAATGTATCTAGACGTATTTGTGTATGTGGATTTACACTAAACCACCCACTCTCCCCGTCGTTCGGACGTAAGTGCAACACACAGGTGGAGTTCACAAACCCTACCATGAACCCTCCCTTGATCTTCCTCCTCTCGCCGTTGCCGACCATGCCACCGGGCAAATTAAGCCCGTGCACCTGACAGCAGCAGCCATCGGTTGGATCCGATTCATACGGCTGGAGGACCGCTGTTGTAGCAGCAAGAATCAAGAGTGAAGGCAGTTCGCGGCTGTGCCAAATCACGAGGAGGCGTTTTTCTAGATAGGATCTTCATATTCCCAAGCATAAGCTTTTTGAAGGGCGTAGCATCTAGATCCAATCTTGAGGCATGCAAGAGCAGCTTCCTAGTGTGGCTAGATTGCAGCATGCCAGATCTCCCATTCTGCACCTCCCGCTCCGGAGGAGAAGCCTCCTAGGAGCACCACGCAAATGACTCGTCACATCGTCTCATGGAGGTCAATATGTGGCTTGCATGAGGTGACAACGATGCGCATCGGCCAAACGGTGGATAGAGGAAGATATTTGGCGGAGCCAGACCGTTTCTCCCACCATGCCGCCTCTTGGGCAACACTACTCGGGTGGCGTAACAACGTTTGTAGTTAGTAATGGGTTGCTCTAGTCATTGCTTGCAAAAACACTCATGCGTATACAATTATTTGTCGCGTGACCATGTTCACGTCAAGACTATTTACGTGCGTGTCTCCAGATTATGCCATGGAATAGGTAGGTTTCCCATATCCCAGGTACATGGCTTGGGTTTGCCCATTGAAGTATTTCGATGGACGGTCGGGACAACGGACGATCTCTGAAGACGCTAAAGGTGTAAAGGATGCTCAATTTGTCCTCAGCTTTGTCAAGATTAGAATAAATGAATGTGATGGCTTGGCAAGTGGAGGGGGCAACACATTAGGACTAAGATTCGGTGGTGCTCCTTAAGTATCCGTATCAACTTTCGTAGTGAAAACCTCTTGGTCTGACTTTCGTTGGTTGTACTGGCACAGTGATTACACATTGTTATCTTAGATGTGCTTGATCTCTAGGTTAAAAGCCTTCACCTGGTCTTTAGTGACTGGATCCAACAACGGTCACACTCGTTGTTGTTCCCTTTCATGAAAGTGTTGTCGTTGGAGGACCTTTCTTCACAACTCCTCTGTTGTCTCCATGGGTGGACTTACCACGCCCGTTGCCCGGACGGCTGCCCGGGCTTCTCTTCCACGCGCCTCCTGTGCATAGAGATTGGCTCAGCCAAAAATTGACTCGATCAGGACCTTTACTCGGGCTACTCGGTCGAAGAGAGCAAAAATTGGGCCATCTACTCCACGCTAGGCCTCCAACCCATGCTTGTCTTGGCCCATTAGTCATTTAGGCTGGTTCTGGACCTTATGGTTACCCAAACGGACCAAGGAATACTGATTCGATCCCTGAAAAAAAATCCCCAATGGAGCGTCTTCCTATTCATGTGAAACACCCGTCCCAGGTCGCCCGACGCCCGACGGCGAGCTTCTGTGGCCACGAGCCGGCGACGCCCGAAGCTCCGGCGATGTCCTCTGGCAACGTCAACGACAACAACGACTATTCTGGGCATCACGTCAGCCCATGGGCGGTCGCTGTAAGCGGAAACGAGGTAGTGGATTGACGGCGACTTTGGCGGCCGGGAGGGACGAGGCTGCTCCGGCGAGCAGCGGCTCGAACCAGGGCCGACGGGCTGGCTCGATCTCGTCGGTTGCAGCCAGAAAACAACTAGGTATGAATTTCTTCCCATATTTTTTTTACCACTGCCCGATGTCCAATTTTAGATTAATATGGTGTCTAAATTGTTGAAATGAACTCCAAGCGCTTATTGTTGAACACAAAATTGTTTAAATTTCTGAATGAAAAGCTTTTTGGTTGACACAAGAAGCTTACCACAACAAGAAGGTGCACAACCGCAATCACATGGGGAAAACGAGGTGGAGATGCATGATTTTAGTCCGGATGATATATTTTGTGATCCCGCTCTTCAGCAACAAATTAATGATTACCATCCGGATGTTCAAGACCAAGTGAGAAGTTCAATGATGAGAGTCGTGGACTATCACAAGCGGTGGATTTAATTGAGAAGATGGAGGACTTCAAATTTGCTTTCATTTTGAAGCTTATGATAAATTTTATTGCTATCACAAATGAGCTCTCACATGTCTTGCAAAGTAAAGACCTAAATATTGGTCATGCAATGGAACTAGTTAAGGATGTGAAAGATCGGTTAATATCAATGAGATAAAGTGGTTGGGGGGTCTTGTTTGATGAAGTGCAACAAATTTGCATTAACAAGGGTATTCTGGTGCCACATATGGATGAGCAAGTACCGGTTCGAGGTCGTTCAAGGCTTGATGGGATGACATACACTAAACTTCAATTCTACAAAGTTGAGATTTCTATGTTGCCATTGACAAGATATGTGTTCAGATGAACCATCGTTTTGGTGAGGTATTAGATTGGTTCTCTTGCCTCAATCCAAATAACTTTTTCTCAATGTTTGATGTGGAGAAGCTTGCTCGCTTATCTACCATATATCATGCGGACTTCTCTAATGGTGACCGTGCAACCATAAGAGGGCAACTTAAGACTTACATTCACAATGTGAGAATCCATTCTGCCTTATCTACTTGCGAAGATCTTGAAAGTTTGGCCATGAAGGTGGTTGAAACGGAGAAGCATTTAGTTTTCCCATTGGTGTACAAACTTATGGAGTTGGCTTTGATATTGCCGGTGTCAATGACATCCGTTGAGAGGGATTTCTCGGCCGTGAAGATTATCAAATCAAAATTACGTAACAAGATGAAGAATGATTGGTTCGATGACTTGATGATATGTTACACTGAGCGGTAGATATTTAGGGAACTTGATAGTGATGATATTGCTAAAAGGTTCCAAGCCATGAAGACAAGGAAAGGACATCTACCTAAAAGGCCTAGGCCTAGTTAGGACATGATTGACGGTAAGTTTATTATTTCATGATACTTTTGTTCCGGAGGTACCATCTTATAATTTCCTAACTCAAAATTCCTATATTATGTAGTGCCTTTTGGGTGCATTTGGACATGCGTTTGGACAAGCTTTTGGGGTCAATCGTTCGAGTTTCAATATTATCTAGTACCGATGAACATTTCAGCTTTTTGGTCCACCGTTGTTAGATGTTTAAAATCTCGTATGCGGTACCGATAAACATTTGCATGTGCTATTATGCATTTTTTATGTACCATGCCCATCCTTTATACATGAAAACTCTTGTTGAGGGCTTATTTTCCCTATCTGATGTCTATCTTAGTTGATGTGTATGAGAATTTTTTTGTCACATTTTAGCTTGCCCAGGCTTTGGAAATTTTCTAGGTCCGCCTATGGTTGTCTCATGTAGTGGTTGGTGTCATTGGTTTTTTTGCGTGCTTTTGTTCGCTTGAGCTTAACTATTGGATAGCATTTTTTTTTCTTTTTAATAATGCCAATGCCTGTATCCTCCATGCCTTGATTTGCTCTTGATATTGAGTTGGCGCACATGACTGATATAATCGGTATTTTCTTAATATTAATATATTACATATTTACATTTATCGAAGAAGTGTAGATATCACATGATCTTCAGAAAAGGACAAACGTGTGGAGCAAAGCAAAGTTTTCTTTTATCGCCTTGTTGAAACCATGTAAAGTATTTACCTTTTTCTATATCCTACAAATTTAACAAAACACGTAGGCACATATATGGATCATTTTTAACACTTCTAAATACTACCTCTGTTCGTAAAGACGTCGAAAGTTTATGAAATTTAGATGTATTTGGACATTTTTTATTATATGAATACGTTTGAATTTGGACAAATCGTCAACATTTTTTCATAAATGGAGGGAGTATAATTTTGCGTTTTTTTTAGATTCCAGGTTCCGTGGAGCCAAAAACATCGCGCTCCCTGATGCGTGGACAGCTACGCGCGATTCATAGCAAGCCACCTTGTCGTTTTCTTCTTCCTTGGCTGCGCTCATCTTTTTATTTTAGGGGAAGAGCTGCCCAAGCTTCTCGTTTGCTTGTTGCCTTGGGCCTTGGGCCTTGAGAGTTTTTTTTTGAGGAAATGGGCCTTGAGAGTTGAGACGTTGTCAAGGTGAAAAAGATCGGGCCACCTTGCGTCGTGAACACATTGTGTGCTACCTGTGCGTCGACACAATGAACCACAAGTGATCAATTTTTTTAAAAAAAACTGTCAGATTTGCATCGTGATTCGTGTATTTGAGTTACAAGTTGGTTTGCAACTGAACTAGAACTGAGAACTAAGTTTCCGAGCTAGAATCACTTGTGGTTTAATATGAACGTCTGATGCAACAATAAAGAAAGATGGTTTATATGCAAGATATTTAATTAACATGAAACACAAGAGAATTTCTACATAAATAATTGTGCTATTTATAAGTTACTTTTGTTTTCTTGCCACATGGAACATGAGTTTGTGGCCTTTTATATAAGAACGGAAGAAGTAACACAGTTGGGTTGCTCTCGTGGATTGTTCCTCCTACCTTCTTCCTCCTGGATTCCGATCAGTAATGTCGGGTCAGAGTCTGGAAATTAAGGGGGATATACGAACAAACAGTAGCGGTGGCTCCCGCAAAAGATCAAATCTAGTGGCGGTATCAAGCAACTGGCGGTGGTGCATCCAGCCCGCCCCCGGGTTGCCGCCAGCCTCAGAAACACAACCGAACCACGCAGACGCAGCCAGGCACACACACATTTACGACCGGCCCGCGCGCGCGGTTTACTTCACCTACTACTTCTACGGCTCCGGCCACGTCGCGACGGCAAGGGCAGCCACATGATGCGCCGCAGCGGCAGGCCACGCTCACCTCGCAGCCACCATAGGCGAACCCTCTCTTCCTCCTCGTAACGTGTCCGTCTCTTCCCCCACCCGTCCCCCACCTCCCCCCCATCTTTTAATCTCTCCTCGGCCCACGTTATATTGGGGGTAGGAAGGCAGCGGAGAGCCGGTGTTGCCAAGCTCGACTCAAGAATCATTGCTGTTTTAGCTCGCTTTTGCCAAGACTGCGTGTGCGTGTTGCTCGATCAGCTGCATGGCATACTCCGGCGACGTCGAAGCGGTGCCGGAGCACTGTGCGGCCCACCCGGCTGAGGCAGGCATGGGCGGCTCGGCGGAGGTGACGGAGAAGAGCCGGCCGGTCGCGGCCGAGACGACGTCGTCTGATCACCACGAGGCGGTGGAGGCGTCCGAGCAAGCTGCAAGAATGTCTACTTCCATGGACCGAGAGGAGGAGAAGCTGCTGTCGCCGACGGCCAAGGAGGAGGAAGCGGAGAGCACGCGGGACAGGCTGAAGCGGCACAGGCGGGAGATGGCGGGGAGGGTGTGGGTGCCGGAGATGTGGGGGCAGGAGAAGCTGCTCAAGGACTGGCTGGACTGCTCCGCCTTCGACCGCCCGCTCGTCCCCGCCGGCCTGCTCACGGCGCGCCGGGCGCTCGTCGCCGAGTCCTGCGCGCGCCGCCCGGCACCGACGCCCCAAGCCAGCTCCAGCCCTCTCCGGGTGCAAAACGGCTGCTCCTGATCTCCTGCTTCAGCTATATCTGCATGCACATAATATGCCTAGCATTCTTCTTGCTCGAATAAGATACCATATGTCCTTCTTGTTTCGGAGCTGCGAAGGTTCATCTTTTTGTGATTCAATGGTGATACTTTGGAAGAACTACATTTATATTTCAAACTATTTATATACTTAGATTATACTGCCAATAATTCAGATGCAATCATCTCCATCGGTCGATTGATGCAATATTTGTTTACTGATTATAGATCGAGGAGGGTGGCACTACATAGATGAATGTATTGTGCATTTGTTCTGCTGTGCCTGGACCTGGATTGCTTTGCTAGTATGCATATCATATGTAGTAGTAGCTACCTTTGGTTAGTTTAATTGGCTGATATACCTTGGATTAGACCGTTGCTGGTTTTATACTGTAGTTTGGTGAAGAAATATCTATGGACTTCAACGAGTCAATAGGATTGGATTGCAGGTATAGATCGCCATAAAGCTTAGGATCGAACTAATTTATGCTTGTTGTTTCGTCAGGTGAACCTTTTCAACACTAGTGACGTGGTTCCCTGCCATTCTTTCGTTTCTTCTTCTCCTTTCGAGGAACAGATTCTCGCCTCTTTCATTCGGTTCCAACTTGCTAGCTAGTATTCATTTGGCATTATAGCACGTGACCTAGTACATGTTGTGCGCATACCTTAGCTATCTAGCTCAACAACATAATTATTACACGTAGCACTTCGCTTTAGAACAAATTCAGACGTACACTCAATGCATATTGTTTTTGATATAAAAACACTCGATATATATACGTCGATCGCACTATGACTTTACTTACAACTAACACACTTGCTAGCTTGGTTCAAACTGCAAGGGAATCTTTTGCTAGCTAGAAGTTTCATATATATCTGCATGCGTGGCCAGTTCGCTATGATCGTGGACTAAGGAGTGCCACTGAATCACATTGCACGACTCTTGTTGGCCTGCATACTGCGTGTACTTCTCTTATAAAGTGGGGAAATCCGCACAGTGGTTACTTGCCAACCTCTTAATTACATGACTCTGAACATAGACAGATATGCAACCACAGTGTACGAATCTACAGTGTACTAGTACCTAAATATCTATCATTTGCTTTTGAGTTAAGAAAAATCACAGCCCTGCTGAACTTTTTGTTCTTTGACTTACCAGCCCTTTTATAAAAGCAAAATGAAGTATATCAGCAATTGTTTGGTTTGGACCTTACTATAGTAAGTATAGGACATTGAAAATAACAGTTTGCGTTTGGTTTGAAGACCTGAAGATGGGCTTAGAGCACCCCACCGACATCTCCCAAATAGTCGCCGGCAGGGGCGCCGGCACTGCCGTATGGGGCGCCGGCACAACATCCTCTATTTGGGGATGCTACTCCCACACCGGTGCCCCCCATACGCCAGCCCCGATAGATTTTGAAAATTAAAATGATATTTGAAAACCGAAATTCATTCGAAATTCATACGAAATTACTCGAATTTAAACATAACTAAAACTTAAACTTAATCCTGATCTACTGACCGTCGGTTGGGGCGCTCGATGGCCCTGCCTCGTCGCGTTCTTCGCCATTGCCTCCTGCGTCCGTGCCCGCTTCTCGTCCCTTGCTTAACGCATCTGGCGGTGGAGCATGGCGGTTGGCGTCGGAGGAGCTTGCCGGCGGCGCTGTCCCCACGCTTCCAGCCTTTCCCGAGAAGCTTCGATTTCGGCGCGCCTCGCTTGCTCGCGGGCGAACGCCTCGTAGTGGCGATGAGCGTTGAGCTCTGCGAGGTTCTATCGCTCCGCCTCCATGAGGAGGCGTCCCGCCTCCTCCGTGGCCGCTCGCTGGCGCGAGATCTCGAGGACGTGCTCGAGGTTCGCGTCGTTGACGAACTCGCGCTCCTCCTCCTTCAACCGCTGGTAACGTTGCGCGTTCAGCGACGCGAGGATCGCCGCCTGCTCCGGGTGGGCGGGGGCCTGCAGCGGCTCGCCCTACTGTGCCGCCTCTGCTTCCACGTCTGCGACGTAGACCTCGTGCCACGCCGCGAACCGTGGGTCCTTGTCCTCGTCGGAGTTGTACTCCGCATCGGGCTGCGGCTCCGGCTGCGGCTACGGTGGTGGTGGAGGCAGCGCGCGACCATTGAGGCCAAGCATCGAGTAGGTGGTCTTAAGACGGTGCGGCATTTTGAGGTGTAGAGGAGAGAATGGAGCGGCGGCGGTGGTGGAGATGACAGGATAGCACCGCGGTGGTGGACGACGTACGTACTACATAGCGGTGGCAACTACCCACATTTACGGCGGCGTAGGCGACTGGACGCCACGTGGCCAGTCGCTGCCCTCGTGGCCGCCTCAGTTTCTGCACGGGAGACCATTAAACGCCGACGACCAACCTTCTCGTGTTGCGGCCAATGCGAACCGTCGCGTCCTTGCGCTGACAAGGCGCCCCCACCCGTGAAAACAGTCGTTCCGCGAGGCGCCATCATGTCCGATTCACGACCTTGGTGAAGGGGCCGGCACGGGGATGCCGGCGATTCTATTGGGCTCGAAAACTAGCCGGCGCCGTTTGGGGCGCACCGGTGCGAGCCCAAAAACGACGCCAGCCCCAAATTGCTATCGGGGCCGCTATCGGGGCCGCCGGTGGAGATGCTCTTAGGGCCCCTCTGATTCGCAGGATTCTCGAAACACGGGGGTAGATCAAAAAAAAATCAAGATTCTGTGTTGTGCTCATTTGAACCCTATATGATATGTTTGATTGTATTACCGGAAAAGTAAACTATTGTTTCCAAGAGAAGTGTGTGGATGCAAAATTTCCTACGAAATGTAATGCAATGGATCTCTTAGGAAATGTTAATATGTGATTAAATCAAACATGCCATGTTGATTTTTTTCTAATAATTCAATCCTCTAAATTAAATAGACCTTTAGAGTCCAGAAAGGCAATGTACCTAGTTTTTTTTTTCTGTAGACACAATCAAGCTTGTACTCATGAATAAATGAGCATACTTTGGCACATAAACATAACAACAATAAAATGTATGCATTTTAGTGCATAATTTTTTCTTATGTTAGGGACAGTATACCTAATATCTAGGTACAAAACATTTATGCAAATATACTTTGTTTGTTACTAGGACAATGCCCGCGCGTTGCTGCGAAAAACTAAAATATATAGATTTCAAATACAAAATAAAAATTTGCTCTAGCAACATGTCATAATAGTTTAAATTGTACCCCCTCCTTAGAAAAATGGATTTCAAAAGGTTTATCCAAATTCAGATTCATCTGTACACTAAATAGTATATCTATTATATCTAAATTTAAGCAAATTTTTGAAGAAAATCCATAAATATTTTGAAAAGATTTCTCGGTCTCAATTCGGAGCCTCTTCTAAACATTGCCGATGAAGTTGCCGAATCTTCACGTCGCCCTCTGCTCTGTGGGGGGGGGGGGGGGGGGGGCATCTGACGTGGGCATAACCCTACGGGTACTCGACATTGCCATACCCGGTGCAAACTATGAAGCTGGACCAGCACAAGGACTCGACGAGCTGGACCTGCACGCGCCTCAACTTGGACTACAAGGAAAGAAGACTCCAACACGAATCCTACTAGGACTCTTGTAAACCCTAGCTTGGCTGATATATAAAGCCAGGCAGGGGCACCCCTTAGGGACACGCATAATCAGAAACATAATCATAGAGGCGACACGCCTAGAAACCGCAACCCGCGGATTAGAACTAGACTAGATACAACTACTCCGCCTATGGCGGCCCCCTGTACCCATATTTTCATATACTGGATTGCTAGCAGGACGTAGCGATCCTCCACCACGGGGACGTGAACCTGGGTACGTCGTGTACCGCCTTGCTCCCGGAACTTCCGTCGTTGCCTTTCTCTAAAACCCAAGCCCCTCATGGTGGGCATTGCCGAGGAACCGCTGATACGTCTCCAACGTATCTATAATTTCCGATGTTCCATGCTTGTTTTATGACAATACCAACATGTTTTGTTCACACTTTATATCATTTTCATGCATTTTCCGGAACTAACCTATTAACAAGATGCCACAGTGCCAGTTCCTGTTTTCTGCTGTTTTTGGTTCCAGAAAGGCTGTTCGGGCAATATTCTCGGAATTGGACGAAATCAACGCCAAACCTCCTATTTTTCCCGGAAGCGTCCAGAACACCGAAGAAGAGTCGGAGAGGGGCCAGGGGGCCACCACACCACATGGCGGCGCGGGCCAGGCCTAGGCCGCGCCGGCCTAGGGTGTGGCGCCCCCAGGTGCCCCCCTGCGCCGCCTCTTCGCCTATAAAAGCCCTTTCGACCTAAAAACGCAGTACCAATTGACGAAACTCCAGAAAGACTCCAGGGGCGCCGCCACCGTCGCGAAACTCCAACGCGGGGGACCGAACTCTCAGTTCCGGCACCTGCCCGGACGGGGAATTGCCCCCGGAGCCATCTCCACCGCCGTCTTCACCGCCATCTTCACCGCCATCGCTGCTTCCATGATGAGGAGGGAGTAATCCACCTCCGAGGCTGAGGGCTCCGCTGTAGCTATGTGGTTCATCTCTCTCCCATGTACCTCAATACAATAATCTCATGAGCTGCTTTACATGATTGAGATTCATATGAGTTTGTATCACAATTTATCTATGTGCTACTCTAGCAAAGTTATTAAAGTAGTTCTATTCCTCCTGCACGTGTGTAAAGGTGACAGTGTGTGCACCGTGTTAGTACTTGGTTTATGCTATGATCATGATCTCTTGTAGATTGCGAAGTTAACTATTGCTATGATAATATTGATGTGATCTATTCCTCCTACATATGCATGAAGGTGACGGTGTGCATGCTATGTTAGTACTTGGTTTAGTCTGTTGATCTATCTTACACTATAAGGTTACTTAAATATGAGCATTATTGTGGAGCTTGTTAACTCCGGCATTGAGGGTTCGTGTAATCCTACGCAATGTGTTCATCATCCAACAAAAGTGTAGAGTATGCATTTATCTATTCTGTTATGTGATCAATGTTGAGAGTGTCCACTAGTGAAAGTGTAATCCCTAGGCCTTGTTCCTAAATACTTTGCTGCGTTACTCTTTGCTTGTTTCTTGTTTTTCTTTGCTTCTTTGCAATACTACCACCATCAACTACACGCCAAATAGCTATTTTCTCGCACCGTTGCTACCTGCTCATATATATTCATACCACCTGTATTTCACTATCTCTTCGCCGAACTAGTGCACCTATTAGGTGTGTTGGGGACACAAGAGACTTCTTGCTTTGTGGTTGCGAGGGTTGCATGAGAGGGATATCTTTGACCTCTTCCTCCCCGAGTTCGATAAACCTTGGGTGATCCACTTAAGGGAAAACTTGCTGCTGTTCTACAAACCTCTCGCTCTTGGAGGCCCAACACTGTCTACAGGAAAGGAGGGGAACGTAGACATCAAGCACTTTTAAGGCGCCGTTGCCGGGGAGGAAAGGTAAAAGGTACTCACACTCGGACCTCGGCTACCAAGCTATTTTCCGCCATTGTAAGTACTCGAAGCTATTTCCTTTAGATCCTGCAATTGCAACTTTTTGTTTCTTGTTTACACTAGTTAGGCATAATGGAAAACAACAAAAAAATTGGTGAGCTTTTTAGTCTTTTTCCTGATTTAGAATTGTTTGATGCAAAAATTAAAAAACCTATGGAACCTTATTTGCATGCTAGTAGTGATGTTATTAGTATGAATGCAATTACTGCTAATGCTATGGAGAAGTCTAAGCTTGGGGAAGCTAGTTTTTGTGATCTTTTTAGCTTCCCATCTTTAGGGGAGAAAATTTGATAAGATAATGCTTTATCTCCCATATGCGATAACTCTAATGATGCTTCAGAAATTTTGAATCCACCTGCTGAAAGTATTCAGTATAAAATACCTATGAAAATTATTGAACGTGTTATGGACAACCACTATAAAGGGGATGGAACTGTCCATCCTAGAGATCATTTACTGTTTTTGCACGAATTATGCGGGTTATTCAAGTGTGCAGGTATCTCTATGGATGAAGTGAAGAAGAAGCTATTCTCCGTTTATGCAGTAAAGCGGCACATTGGTATAAATTGTTGGAGAATAGACATTCTCTTGGTTGGGAGGAAATTGCATCTCTCTTTTATTCTAAATTTTATCCTCCTCATGAAGTGCATATTGATAGGAATTATATTTATAACTTTTATCCTCGTGATGGAGAGAGTATTTCTCAAGCGTGGGGGAGATTGAAGTCACTAATGCTCAAATGTCCCATTCATGAGCTCCCCCGTAATGTTATTGTTAATAATTTTTATGCGAGGCTTTCAGGACAACACAAGGACTATCTGGACGCGTGTTCGGAAGGATCTTTCACAAGCAAAGAGGTTGAAGCTAGGTGGGATCTTCTTGATCGGATTGAGGACAACGCTGAAGGATGGGAGAACGACAAAGGTAAAGAGTCAGGTATAAATTATGATTATGAATGCATTGAAGCTTTTATGGATACCGATAAATTTTGAAATATGAGTGCTACTTATGGTCTTGACTCTCAAGTTGCTGCAAATCTTTATAAAGCCTTTGCTTCTCATTTTGAATTGCCTAAAAATAATTTTGATAAGTATCATGAACCTTTTAAAGAGGCTTGCATGAAGAATGAAATTGTTGTTAATTATTGCAATAAGCATGCTCAAACTCCTAAAAATGCTATTTCTTATAAGCATGTTAATTTTTGTGGAATGCATAGGCCTTGCGGAATTAATCAAGTCAAAGATGAATATTGCATCCATCATATTAATGAAAAAACTAGAAAGTGGTTTAGGGCTCTAGATGATCTTGGTAAAAAAGTTTGTGCCCTCTATCCTTTTATTTGTGAAGTTTGCCATGAAGTGGGTCATTTTAATTTTCAATGCTCCTCCAATGATAATTTGAACCCAATGAGTGCTGCAAATTTGTATTGTGATGATGAAATTACTCCTAATCAGCATGATGAACTTACTTTATTTTTGGGGTGTGAAGAACTGTCGAGAAAAATTTCTTTGTTACATATGAGTGATCTTGATATTGATGATGTCCTGCATGGGTGTTTTTCTTATTGCATTGATAATAGCCATACAAATACTTACATACAAAATATTTTAGAAGATGACACCTTGCCAAAAATATGATAGTACCTCTGTGTGTTTTCAACTAATTAATGAAAAGGAGGGATCCTCCCAAGTTTCTTCTATTGTTTCTGAAAGTAAATCAGGTTATGCGGACGAGCCACCCTTCAAGCCTCTTCCTCCTAAAGAAGGGAACAAGGAGAAGGAAGAGAAGAAGAAGAAGAAGGGAACGAAGAAGAAGAAGAAGAAGGAGAATAAAAAGAAAGAGGTAACGGCGTATCCCCGCGTGAATGAGATAACGCTAGGTAACCGTAAGTATGTTGCTCCTAATGATTATTGTGATAATGAATCTGAATACGATGATCTTCCTATGCCCTTTACATACATTAGCAATCATGATTTGAATGAACATACTACTTTTGATATTGCAAATCTCTGGGAAACTAATTCTGAAAATGATGATAATAATTGCCATAGTGTCAGTGCTATCCATGCTTCCTCCCATAATAATATAGAAAGCTGTAAGCTTGGGGAAGAGGTGTTTGAAAATCCTTTTGCTACTGATCATTATGTGTTTGATACATCTCCTTCTAATAACAATGATGGTATGGTTATAGATAAACCGACTGTGAAAGATAACTATTCTATTTCTTATGATGACACTGTGCCTCCGATCTTTGATGATTATTATAAAGAATGCTATGATATAGGTTATAATTATCCTTATGAAACTTGTCATAGTCATGATTGGATTACCAAAAACAATTCTTTTAATATGCAACTTGTTTACCATGTTCAAATTCTTGATAATAATCTTGCTCCAATTACTAATAATGAGAATAACTCTTCTTATGCCAAAATTAATGATACTTCTATGCATATGAACCATGATAAGAATATTTTAAGTGATGGGTATATTGTGGATTTCATCAATGATGCTACTGAAAGTTATTATGAGAGAGGGAAATATGGTTATATGCATCTTAATAATATTAAGTTTCCCCTCTTTATGTTGAGAATCTTGAAGTTACTCGTGTTTTATCCTCTTATGCTTGTCACTTTGTTCTTCATGAATTCATTTGTGTACAAGATTCCTCTTCATAGGAAGCATGTTAGACTTAAATTTGTTTTGAATTTGCCTCTTGAAGCTCTCTTTTGCTTCAAATACTATTTCCCGCGAATGGATTATTAAAACTACTGAGCCCATCTTAATGGCTATAAAGAAAGAACTTCCTGGGAGATAACCCATGTGTTATTTTGCTACAGTACTTTGTTTTATATTTGTGTCTTGGAAGTTGTTTACTACTGTAGCAACCTCTCCTTATCTTAGTTTTGTGTTTTGTTGTGCCAAGTAAAGCCGTTGATAGAAAAGTAAGTACTAGATTTGGATTACTGCGCAGTTCCAGATTTCTTTGCTGTCACGAATCTGGGTCCACCTCCCTGTAGGTAGCTCAGAAAATTAAGCCAATTTACGTGCATGATCCTCAGATATGTACGCAACTTTCATTCAATTTGAGCATTTTCATTTGAGCAAGTCTGGTGCCATTTTAAAATTCGTCAATACGAACTGTTCTGTTTTGACAGATTCTGCCTTTTATTTCGCATTGCCTCTTTTGGTATGTTGGATGAATTTCTTTGATCCACTAATGTCCAGTAGCATTATGCAATGTCCAGAAGTGTTAAGAATGATTGTGTCACCTCTGAATATGTTAATTTTTATTGTGCACTAACCCTCTAATGAGTTGTTTCGAGTTTGGTGTGGAGGAAGTTTTCAAGGGTCAAGAAAGGAGGATGATATACTATGATCAAGAAGAGTGAAAGCTCTAAGCTTGGGGATGCCCCGGTGGTTCATCCCTGCATATTTCAAGAAGACTCAAGCGTCTAAGCTTGGGGATGCCCAAGGCATCCCCTTCTTCATCGACAAATTATCAGGTTCCTTCTCTTGAAACTATATTTTTATTCGGTCACATCTTATGTGCTTTACTTGGAGCGTCTGTATGCTTTTGTTTTTGTTTGTGTTTGAATAAATGCTTGTGTGGGAGAGAGACACGCTCCGCTGGTTCGTATGAACACATGTGTTCTTAGCTCATAATATTCATGGCGAAGGTTGAAACTGCTTCGTTAAATTATTATATGGTTGGAATTGGAAAATGCTACATGTAGAAATTGGTGTGATGTCTTGAATAATGTGATACTTGGCAATTGTTGTGCTCTTGTTTAAGCTCTTGCATCATATACCTTGCACCCATTAGTGAAGAAATACATAGAGCTTGTTAAAATTTGGGTTTGCATGAGTGGTTTCTCTAGAGTCTAGATATTTTCTAGTAAGATGTTTGAACAACAAGGAAGACGATGTATAGTTTTATAATGCTTGTAATATGTCTTTTATGTGAGTTTTGCTGTACTAGTTCGTGCTTGTGTTTGCTTCAAACAACCTTGCTAGCCTAAACCTTGTATCGAGAGGGAATACTTCTCATGCATCCAAATCCTTGAGCCAAACAACACTATGCCATTTGTGTCCACCATACCTACCTACTACATGGTATTTTCCGCCATTCCAAAGTAAATTGCTTGAGTGCTACCTTTAAAATTCCATCATTCACCTTTGCAATATATAGCTCATGGGACAAATAGCTTAAAAACTATTGTGGTATTGAATATGTAATTATGCACTTTATCTCTTATTAAGTTGCTTGTTGTGCGATAACCATGTTCACTGGGGACGCCATCAACTATTCATTGTTGAATTTCATGTGAGTTGCTATGCATGTCCGTCTTGTCTGAAGTAAGAGAGATCTACCACCCTATGGTTAAGCATGCATATTGTTAGAGAAGAACATTGGGCCGCTAACTAAAGCCATGATCCATGGTGGAAGTTTCAGTTTTGGACATATATCCTCAATCTCATATGAGAAAATTATTAATTGTTGTTACATGCTTATGCATAAAAGAGGAGTCCATTATCTGTTGTCTACGTTGTCCCGGTATGGATGTCTAAGTTGAGAATAACCAATAGCGAGAAATCCAATGCGAGCTTTCTCCTTAGACCTTTGTACAGGCGGCATAGAGGTACCCCTTTGTGACACTTGGTTAAAACATGTGCATTGTGATGATCCGGTAGTCCAAGCTAATTAGGACAAGGTGCGGGCACTATTAGTATACTATGCATGAGGCTTGCAACTTGTAAGATATAATTTACATGATACATATGCTTTATTACTACCGTTGACAAAATTGTTTCATATTTTCAAAATAAAAGCTCTAGCACAAATATAGCAATCGATGCTTTCCTCTTTGAAGGACCATTCTTTTACTTTTATTGTTGAGTCAGTTCACCTATCTTTCTCCACCTCAAGAAGCAAACATTTGTGTGAACTGTGCATTGATTCTTATATACTTGCTTATTGCATTTGTTATATTGCTTTGCACTGACAACTATCCATGAGATATACATGTTACAAGTTGAAAGCAACCGCTGAAACTTAATCTTCCATTGTGTTGCTTCAATGTCTCTACTATGAATTTATTGCTTTATGAGTAACTCTTATGCAAGACTTATTGATGCTTGTCTCGAAAGTACTATTCATGAAAAGTCTTTGCTATATGATTCACTTGTTTACTCATTGCATTTACATTGTTTCGAATCGCTGCATTCATCTCATATGCTTTACAATGGTATGATTAAGATTATGTTGGTAGCATGTCACCTCAGAAATTATCTTTTATCGTTTACCTACTCGAGGACGAGTAGGAACTAAGCTTGGGGATGCTGATACGTCTCCAACGTATCTATAATTTCCGATGTTCCATGCTTGTTTTATGACAATACCAACATGTTTTGTTCACACTTTATATCATTTTCATGCATTTTCCGGAACTAACCTATTAACAAGATGCCACAGTGCCAGTTCCTGTTTTCTGCTGTTTTTGGTTCCAGAAAGGCTGTTCGGGCAATATTCTCGGAATTGGACGAAATCAACGCCAAACCTCCTATTTTTGCCGGAAGCGTCCAGAACACCGAAGAAGAGTCGGAGAGGGGCCAGGGGGCCACGACACCACATGGCGGCGCGGGCCAGGCCTAGGCCGCGCCGGCCTAGGGTGTGGCGCCCCCAGGTGCCCCCCTGCGCCGCCTCTTCGCCTATAAAAGCCCTTTCGACCTAAAAACGCAGTACCAATTGACGAAACTCCAGAAAGACTCCAGGGACGCCGCCACCGTCGCGAAACTCCAATTCGGGGGACAGAACTCTCTGTTCCGGCACCCTGCCGGACGGGGAATTGCCCCCGGAGCCATCTCCACCACCGTCTTCACCGCCATCTTCACCGCCATCGCTGCTTCCATGATGAGGAGGGAGTAATCCACCTCCGAGGCTGAGGGCTCCGCTGTAGCTATGTGGTTCATCTCTCTCCCATGTACCTCAATACAATAATCTCATGAGCTGCTTTACATGATTGAGATTCATATGAGTTTGTATCACAATTTATCTATGTGCTACTCTAGCAAAGTTATTAAAGTAGTTCTATTCCTCCTGCACGTGTGTAAAGGTGACAGTGTGTGCACCGTGTTAGTACTTGGTTTATGCTATGATCATGATCTCTTGTAGATTGCGAAGTTAACTATTGCTATGATAATATTGATGTGATCTATTCCTCCTACATATGCATGAAGGTGACAGTGTGCATGCTATGTTAGTACTTGGTTTAGTCTGTTGATCTATCTTACACTATAAGGTTACTTAAATATGAGCATTATTGTGGAGCTTGTTAACTCCGGCATTGAGGGTTCGTGTAATCCTACGCAATGTGTTCATCATCCAACAAAAGTGTAGAGTATGCATTTATCTATTCTGTTATGTGATCAATGTTGAGAGTGTCCACTAGTGAAAGTGTAATCCCTAGGCCTTGTTCCTAAATACTGCTGCGTTACTATTTGCTTGTTTCTTTGTTTCTGCGTTCTTGCTGCAATACTACCACCATCAACTACACGCCAGCAAGCTATTTTCTGGCACCGTTGCTACTGCTCATATATATTCATACCACCTGTATTTCACTATCTCTTCGCCGAACTAGTGCACCTATTAGGTGTGTTGGGGACACAAGAGACTTCTTGCTTTGTGGTTGCAGGGTTGCATGAGAGGGATATCTTTGACCTCTTCCTCCCTGAGTTCGATAAACCTTGGGTGATCCACTTAAGGGAAAACTTGCTGCTGTTCTACAAACCTCTGCTCTTGGAGGCCCAACACTGTCTACAGGAAAGGAGGGGGAACGTAGACATCAACCGCCTCGTCACCATCATTGCCCCATCATTTTGTCAGTAATCCATGTTTTGTTTGGCTATATTTTCACATTATTTTAATCCGCGATAAACCCCCCTTCTTTAGTTATGGAGGTACGCTCTTCCTTTTAGTTACACATGCACCGTCTAAATCTAGTTTTTAGTCTTCTTCCTCTTGTACTTGGGACGATGATCCACTAGTTTTATTTTGCCTTTTTTGATAAACGATGTAAGTGTGTTTGATTATCAACAAAGCTGGCAGGACGGAGTCCCACTGTTTCCCTCAAAAAAAAAAAAATACACATGCACCGTCTAATGCACAGCGTGCCCTGTCGATTCCTGGCAGCACGCAATTTACAAGCCTATATAAACAGGCAGACGTCTGAGTAAGAGAACGAGGTGGGACTATTATTTTTTTTTTTTGAGAAACACAGTACAAACGCAGACGCTCACATACACGCGTATACACTCACCCCTATGAACGCACACACGCACACCCTACCCCTATGAGCACCTTCGGAAGACTGAGCCGGCGGATTGGATCTTGAAATTAACGAAGTCACCACGGGCGCCTCGCTGTCGACGGGAACGTCGCCTCCCACTGAATGAATATTCCGCCTTTATGAGACACACAGATGTCAAACCTGGGATTTGAACTCTGGTGGGCTGGGGGTACAACCACCCTCCTAACCACCCAACCTCAGGTTGGTTCTCGAGGTGGGACTATTATTTTATCATACTGTTTGCAGCTATTTGATATTTGATGGAGCAGGTCCAGGAGCGTAGCTAATTGGCCCCAGTAGGGATGACGGTAGACCATCTTGAGCAGCCGCGCGTAATTTCCAGGGAGCGCCACACTTCATCGACCCAACTGACTACCAATATTTGCCTTCTTCGCAAATGCAGGTATCTTTGTGCAAAATGACCAAACGAAGCTCCGTTGACCATCTCCGTGCGTTTCCAGATCGGGGGAATGCCCCATATGGACCGTTGCCATGAGCGCCGGCCCCTCTCTGCCTCGCGCGCAGCCCGCCGGCCGCACCTTGCTACCACCGGTGCTAGCCCCTTGATTCGATGGAGCTCGCTCTCTCCCCGTGTCGGCCGCCGTCGAGTTATGGCGCAGCCTCGCACGGCTCCATGCTCACGTTGAACCGTCGCCCCAGCGCGGAGCTCCTCTGTATGCAACCATCCATGCCCGCCTCAAGACGTGGCCGTCCTCCTTCCGATGCAGTACAGTTCCGGCAAGCTCGCCCCGTTCCGCCGCGCCTGGCGTCCTCCGTCTCAGGTTGGGAAGGAGATGATTGTTCGGGAAGAAGAGGAAACAGAAACACCGAACCGGTACGGTGGTATTTGTGTGTATTATGCGGTTTGGTGGGAGGGAAAAACGGTCTAATAAAAAATTGGACCGAAATTTTGGCAGAAACCTTAGCTCCTTTATTATTAGGTATAGATAGATAATTTTAATTGGCATGTTTTTCTTCTTTTGAGGCTAAAAGAGCGCTTTATTGGTCAACGGGGATATGGTTAAAATCGTCTCGAATAAGCTCATGGGAGCAAGAAGGCGTTTCAACCCGTCAAAGTGTGGAATGCATATTCCTCCTAGCAAGTTGAGTCAATGAATTAGCAACTTCGTTACTGTCCTTTGAGTATTGTACCATCATCAGAAAATGGGAAAAGTTGTATTAGAACCCCCATGCAATATTATCCTTCTACTTTGCACTTCATCTTTCCATCGAGATCCGTGTATAGAAAATTATCTTTTTTCTTTCTCTGAAACAACAAATATATTAACCTAACACTCACATGCCAACCACACATGCATCCTACAATGTATTTTTTTTTGTGCGGCAAAAATACTTAAAGTTATAGAGCTTCCAAAATCATTTCTACTCATTGCAGTATTAATGAGTTGTTGAGCTACAAAGTTCCAAGTTTATACACATAGTGGTTTTCGGGGGTAAAACAATAAGGATAATTTTCTTTGAAATAGGTTGTGAGCTAGCACATATTTCAACGCATAATTGGAAGTCCAAGACAAGAGGTGCACTTGCACACGGTTCATAAAATTCTCTCCTCAATATGAAATTATGAATAACTAACCTAATTAAGATATGATTTATATAGCCAATATTAGATAATTATAAATAAATAACTCATGATCGGTCAAACTTCATAAACCTACTTTTTAGTGAAAACATCATAATCTTCATTTTTAAAGATTCTAGCTATCTAGGACTTCAAGTAAAATAGAGAAGGATTACTACTATATCAATCTATGCTTCAATACACCCTCCTTTATATCACTCAAAACGAATGTGTTTTGTTTTTTATTGTATAACACTAATTTTAGATGAGTATTAGAGGCCCTACTGGTTGCCTCAGTCGATGTCTCTACATACATTGTACATGGAAAACCTCTCATGTGAATTAGGTGCATTCATATCAGACTGACATGATCCAGTTAACAACCACCCTACAGGGCCGGCCCATACCTTTTGGGGGCCCAAGGGCCCCGTATTCACACACACACAAACTGTCAAAACATTATATTTCTAGCTAAAAAACCTCATATTTCATTAACAACCAATATTCAGTACAATAATATGAAGATAAAAATCACATTATTTTTTATTTGAAAACCTTACAACAAAAGCAATACACTTTGTCAGCATTTCTAGAGTAAACAAATCACTTCCTATCATGTACCTTTCATTTGTCAACTTTCTAGAATAATAAGTTCGATAAAAACGTCTAGAAATATCACCTAATGGAAATAAAACATTTTGTTCTCTTACAACCCCTTCTCAACTAAAATATCCCTATCCTAATAATCCAGATTATCCAATTCACGCGGATCAAAAATATTAATAACAAAAGGTTGTTGTTCATCAACACTTAGATTTTCTAAATTTGGCAAATCAGGTAGGTTTCTAGGTAACTTGTGAATTGCTCTTTCACATTCTAACAATGTATATCTATGTTTTCTTTTATTTCTTCTTTGCACAACCGTATAACTCATTTCTAGAAGACATATCAACAAATAAATAATATAAGTTGCATAAAAGGTCAAGAGAGGGAACGGAAGCACCTGACTGAGGTCAATTCTTATGAACAAGAAGACAACACCTCATGAACTGAACGATTTTCCCCATTTTCAGGCTAGCACTCTCCATCTCTCGGACCCAATCAAGACCACAACCCATCACTTTTTTTCCTATGGGGATAGTGACTGCTTGAGCTGAAGAAGAGACCAAGAGGGGAGCTATTTAACAGTGGATTGAGGTCTAGTGGATTGAGGTCTGAGAGCATTGCTAAGGGCGGAAAAAATTACCTCTCTCTAAAATCAAGTCCCAAATGGCTATTTGATCCGGATAGGTTGAGAATCGAAGGGGGGGGGGGGGGGGGTTCGCGAACGATGCAGGCATGGAGTTGCGCCATTGACCTCTACTAATGGAGGGCCGCAACCTCGGATATCGGGGAGGACCAGAGGAGGAGTCAAGAAGACGAGCCGTCTCGTCTGGCTACTGGAGAGTCGAGAGTACAGAGGATAAGTGGAGAAGAGAGACCGATCGAGCGAATCGATCGATTCCTGGATCGTTTGGGTGCTCCCATCCCGTACATGCTAAGATAGGTGGGCTGCACATCAGCACATGGGCCTTTGCGTTATTTGGAGGGCTAAAAAAGTCAAAAATTCCAACTATTAGTAATGGAACTACTATCTGGGCCGGGCCCCTGGCTCGCTGGGGCCCAGTGCGGGTGCACCTTTTGCCCGGCCTCTGGGCCGGCCCTGCCACCCTATTAATCCTATTTTCATTTCTCCCTCTCTCCATGAGTCATATGCAGGGTACCACTAGCTAGAGACCAACCTTCGCGAAGGGAAATAACCTCCCGTACAACGCACGATCGATTGACACGTGTCAGCACCAGCGAGTTCCCGCGGAAGCTAAACAAACGATTCCGCGACGTCCGGCGCGGGCGAGTACGCGGGCGCGCGCTGAAGTACTACACCTGCGTGAGATTCGAGAGCGAGTACGCAGGACGCGCGTAAGCGAGTACGCCTGCGCGGGCCGGCCATGCATGATACGAGAGCGAGTACGCATGACTCGCGTAAGCAAGTACGCCTGCGCGGGTTGGCCATCTAAAGGTATAAACGATGCCCCCCATAGGGGGCTTCACAGCGATTGGAGCTTCTCCACCGTCCGATCTTCCCATCAGGCACATCTCGACCGTTCGTTTCGAGCCAGCAGGGGCGTGTGGACACTTTCCCATTGGTTCCCTTGCTAGACGAAGCCATGAAACGGCGCTATTTTACCCGTCCTGTGGCTGCATCTGGGTCCCACGTTCGGTTGGGTCCACTCATCATTCGCTGGGTTGTGTTTGGAGTTGGTCACGCGTCGGTTTGGCCCGTGAGAAAGATTTTCTCCCGTCGGGTAGTTTGGGGTTTTCCTCGATGTCCCACACTCCCACCCAATCCCCTCCCCCGTGGTCTCCCCAATCCGCTTGCGATGCCCGCCTCCTCCTGTTCATCCTCCTCCAATCCCCTTGCGCCGCCGGCACCAGTTCGTCGCGTCGCCATCGCCGGACGGAAGCACAAGTCGTCCCTCGCATCGCAGACAAGCCTTGTCTGGTCGCCATGGCAGGGAGAGGAAGCGCAGGCCACCGCTCGCCCCACCACCTCATGTCGTCGCCATTGCCGGGAGGAGTCACAGGCTGCTGCTGTTTGGCGGTTCCTCTCTGTCTCTCCTCGTGCGCTCTGGTACTCCCTCCATATGCCACCCTCCTTCTCTTGCCACTTCTCCTCTGATTTTTGCTCATCCTGCCCGAGTTTTGTCCATCCATGGCAGAGATCCCGTCCATGGCATGGTCGTCCTCCGGCCTTGAGCGGGACAGAAGATTTATGGAGGCGGCCGTCGGTCCTGCTGATGGTGAAGAAGAAAAAGGGGCGGGACGCCACTGAGACGGACAGGTAGAGGTTGATGTGCAGCGAGGCTACCTCGTCGCCATTGAGACAGATTAAAGGTACATTCTAATCCCCCACCCCCGCACATGAAGTTGGTCTTCCACACATCACCAAGGAGCCAGGCATCCCGTCACGCTGCGGTCGTCGCCGTCAGGTTCTCCGGCCCCGACGCCGTTGGGAGGGCTCCTCAGGGCCAGCGAAGTAGGGGAGGTCGCTCTGCTAGGAGGGGCTTAACCGTGTGGAGCACATCAACCTCCTCGGAGCATACAGGTTTGTTTCCTCTGCTCCCTTTTCATTCTTTTGTACAGATTGACAGTGAGATTGTTGAGCAACATCTGCATATCTACTGCTTCTACTTCTTTCTGATTAGAGATGTACCTGCCCGAGAGTTGATTGAATTTTCATGGCAGGTGGGTTCTCTCCATTATGCACACAACGTGTTTGATGAAAATACAAGCAGACCACGGGTGAAGTTAATTCGTTTTTTTCTTGAATTTAGCTTCAGTAACGATGGCTCCCATCTATATAACTTTTTGATATATGACTTTCACGTGCAAGCTACCATTAATGATATGTATGAGTAGATTTGTAGGAAAAAAATATGTGATTGACTGTTTGAGACACCCATCAAATAATATATCTCTAATTGGAAGCCCATGTACAGCTTTCTCAGCTGTTTGAGAAGTACTAGATAATTTCAGTGTCTTTTTTCCGATCAAGAGCAGGGTTGTTATGTTGATCAAGAGCGGTTGCAGGCGCATATCTATCGGTTAGTTCATATCAAATCCCATGGAAACCATGTTTGGCTGTTGCTTTGGCATGTGATATGCACTTATGATTATTGTTGGGTTTCCTAACTTTGATATCGACCAATGACACACCAATGACACATGTCGTTTAGAATACTAAATATATTACTGGAATTTGTAATCAAATAATATTTGCTGGTGTGAGTAGACCACCATTTATTTATTTCCCATGCCCATTATTTTTGCAGTATGTTCTTTTTTGTTTTTTGAAAATGCATTGCAGGTTATCTAAATATATTGATCCTAAGGTGCTATGTGTTCTGCATTTTGCATTGTGTCAGTTTTTTGGTATTTAGCAAAAGGTTGTCTGGGTTTGGGTAGGAGCATCAACCGGTCACTAACAGTTCACTCATGTAAAATAAGCTTTTTACCAATGTGCTTTCCAAATCTGCATCACCAAGAGCTCTCCGCCATGTTGATTTTATTTCAGTTTCCCTTCCGATATATGTGATATGTGTGTGTTTTCTCGCCTCACAACATCTTCCAATATATCACAGAGAGTTTCAATTGGTATCGGTGACATGTTAATCTTCTGTAGGATCTGTAGCTTCAATTGGTGTGCAAGAAGCTATTGTAGGATTTGTAGCATTAGAATATTGTAACTACATCACGGATACAGATGTCGAATATTTATCAGGTAGAAGCACAACTATTTGTTTCCTGATATTATCTTCTTTGGTATATCATACAGCCTGCTTCAGACTTATACACATTCTCTGAATAGGATGGAATTTTGAAGAGCAGAAGTATGGTGGCTCATAATAGCAGCCTAAGATATCAAGGGTAGATATGTATAGATACTGCAAGCCAACTATTTTATAAGTCTGGGCATGCCAAATATTGGCTGATTTTCGGTAAAATATGTTTTCTTAATTTAATCAGCAATTAATGAAATAAGGTATTCGTACAACTCTCTCTTTTTTGCCGTACCATAGGCTTGCAACTGCTTCTTGTGTTAGCTTAACAGACAAGCAGCTCTGCAGATCAAACTGTCCTTCTTTGTGAGCTTACACAAGTAATAGGTTCAGATCTTTTTTATGAACCTACAACTTTCCTCTAGCCAACTATACACTCCCGATTATTGTATGTGGTGCCGTTCTCAACTGTATGCTGGTACTGTTCTTTGGTGCTAGCACTTTCAATTATTTTGCTCAAGACATTCGTGTGTGTGCTAGCTTGCGATGACAGGTCGGTTTTTTGGGTTTCTAGGGAAAAATAAAGAGAGTGCAGGCCATGGTATCGTTCAGTTCGACCATTCAAAATCACCACCTGATTTGAGCTTTTTCAGTAATAATTCATCTCGTGCTACTTTCCCAACAATGCATAGTCCTTACCGTGTTTATTTTTCCTGCAGCCCCAAGCACTTGCCTATTTCATGTATATATTGATATCTTTCCAGTTCGTGCGCTTTCAGGTTTTAACCATGGTATACATTCACCAAAATAGCTTTTAAATTTCTATCTTGTGTGTACTACGTAGCTTCGAGTACAGTTTCTTGCTAGATTTTGTATGGTATGCGAGCTAAATCCATTATCCAAACTATTTTTTATGTTTGTCTACATAACCAAGAGATATTTACATCTTAACTTGTAGGAGATCAGATGTTTTCTGATTTGCGTTTAAGACGAGCTTAAACTGATTGGTATCTTCACCACGTAGCTTTCTCAGAATGCGAGGATTCAATGTGTTGAAGGCAAAATGGATATTCTTGAATATGCTGAAATGGTGTCAGGATTGTGTTGTTGTGCCATTGCAAAGGTATGCCATGGTCATTGCTTGAAAATATTGTTGTGGCTGTGGGTACAATTTTGGTTCAACAAACATTGCACATATCTTTCTCTGCATATTGGTTGTTTATATGGTTCATCTAGGATAAATTATTTTATTGATGAATCTATGATATGATTCTAATTGTTTTCTAGGTCAGAAGCAACAAGAGCATGCACTTAACATGACATAATTGGAATTTTGATAATGTAAAGTTTTTAGGAAACCATTTTATTGTAAGTGTGACACTTAACATGACATAATGTTTATGCATTTATACTCTTGATGTATGCTTTATCTTTGAGGATGCAAGAAATTTATTTATAGTCTGTGGAGGCTAGATTTTCTTTTGATTTTCTCACTTCCACGGGTGCTTGGAAGTAAATAAAGAATTTCCATTATCCTAATGTACATCATTGAAAGGGAGCTCATTGAAATCATTGTAAGTGCCAATATATCATTCAGCTTTTTCAGATGATTGGATATCTTAGATAATCATCGTCTCATTGCTTCTATTTGATGTTCTCACTTTTTTAATGATAATAGATGGTTGAAGGATTAGGTGGAGCCAACAAGTGCAGCAATAAAAATTGTGAGCAATTAGTCGGAAGGTGACCAATGTGGATGTTTTTTACTACTGTTGCATATGAGAAATTTTGTTATTTTATTATGTGATAGTCTGGAATTATAAATTTTGCGTATGCTACCCTAGCTGGCAGAAAATTCTTCGGCTCTTATATTCGCGAACTTGTCCATGTGGTTTGCCACCTCTTTAATATATATGATCTGCTTTCTTTTCATTTTTATGCACGTATGATTTACTGGAGGAGTAGGGTTATTTTGCCTCTTTGTTCTCTTAGACAGCTAACACAAGATTTTATTCTGCTATGTGTCTTCAGGTTGTAGGACAAGGTCCATTCCTTTGGTTGAGAACATTTTGCTTCCGAAACAAAGTAGTGCTGAAATCAATGCTCGAGTAAATCTTGAGATGAATGCAGTTAGTGTGCTCATTACATAGATCTCTCGAAAGCATATCACAAGGTTTCTCCGCTCCCACCTGGGAATGAGAAATCTCCGGGGGCGTATTTCTTCTTTGTTCTGATATATCCAGTCATTCGGGATCGATAGGGCATAAAAGCACCTATTACTTCGAATTATACAAATGCTTGAGTAGGTCCACTAATTTTGTTATAGGGTAAGTGTTGGTTTTCAGGGACTGAAGCATTTCACTAATGTCAAATTTTGAAAACAATTTTACTATCACTGAGATCATCTAACAACCATGTGTGGACCTGGTTCTTTGCAGATCTAAACTACACTATTCCATCCTCTGTTCTCTATGATTTAATTCAGGTAAATGGCCATTATAATCTTTCCCTCTTTCACTGCCACTTCCTTCATTTTGGAGAGTGGCTATAGATAATCACCATGCTAACTCTCTGAATGTAGTGCATAAAATATTTAGCTCAAATTCAGTTTTGTTTTAGTCTAACCTGAAATTAAGTAGCTTACGTTTGTTAATCTACCAACCCAGTATATATCAAAGCAAGGCAAGTTGACTATCCGTACATGGTTTAGGTTTTGCAGTATCTACATGTGATCTAAGCATTGTTTTATTTGTGTAATGTTGTTTGGCTGCTTAATCAGGCTTTGTTATTTCTGCATCACATGTGCGTCATGAACTTCAACGACATCACGCACCATTTTCTGCTTTCTATTTACGCTGCCCTTGATCTGAAGAAAAGAAAAAAAGGTACGCAGCAGCATGGATTGGATTTCACTTGCTACCGTTTTCTTTATTCCCAGAGAAATTTAACTCATTGGTATTCTGAATTACATGCTAGGCGCAGTCCATGCAACTGCTATGGACATTTAGATGGTGTCTCCTGAATCTGCTGAATTATGTATTGGGAGCGATGGGGCAGGTCTATTCGACAACGTGCTATGTGTGTTTCTTCAGCCAGGATTAAGGTGCCCTGCTTACTGCGCTTCATAGTCTCCTAAAAGTCCTTTTTATAGATAAAAATGCAGTCTGGTATTTTATAGTCCAATGACTGCGGAGCTTTGAATAATGGAGCTACATTTGCATTGATTCAGCAGAAAACGAAGCTTTGCATTCACCCACACTATCCCTCTTAAGTGTTGGCATATAAATTCCATGGAAATATTATTGAATAATATTTAGAAAGCAATACACATTTGCTATGCTTAAATCTGATAGACATATTGTCAGCAGGTGAAGTCATGTGGTACTTCAAGAAACAATTCTTTTCCTCTCTTTTGTCCAAAATTCTATATGACCCTCCTGGATATTGAAAAAATGTTGGTCTAGATATTTCTTGTATGCTTCAGCCTTGGAGACGCAAAATACATACTTTTTATGTGTGAACTTTGTTGTTCTCTACATTATTGTTTCTAGCTTCTTGGTACATTCAATTTTCTACTGTAGTTATCACCTTGAAAAGGGAATAACTTATCATGGGATATGTCTCAACCCTTAGTAAAGTGCAGTCACATGAATTTCTTATTCCTTTTTCACGGCTATTGGAGTAATTCAAATATTCACATTCATCTCTATTCAATGCTTGAAGTTTTCAGCTTCTGAATTTACTATGACACTATTATTTCAGCTTCTGAATTATGAAATACTTGGCAAGTAGCTTATGCTTTTCCTGATTTTTTGGTATCTCTGTGTCTATGCTTGCAGTTTGACTATTTTAGCATCAACCACTGAAAATAATTGACTCACGTTATCTTCACTATTTCCCCCTTTGATTCTAGATGCTACATTTATCTCCAGTGTGTTCTAACATTTTGATATCGTTTTCTGTTTCCACTCATCTGTAAAGGAAATAATGTTTGCGTTATCATGTTTTGTTAAACCTGTACAGGATTAGAATTACCATAAAGTGACGGATTACATGTACATAGCATCAATCAATTTGTACAGACAATTCATATAAATAAGATTTTCTTAAATTTGATCCAGTTCAATCCGTAAATATGTTTCTTTGTGTGAAATTTCTTTTCCTTGAATTCATAACTTAAATTCTGCTCATAATTGAGAGAATTGGAGATCGATGCTATGATGGCAATTGCTACTGTAAGTGTGATAAGCTGGTGCTCTAATATTCCAACATTTTTTGGTTGGTAAAAGTGGTAGTTAGGCTTGATTTTGCAAAACTCTATGCTGGCCATGAAATTCTTGAGGACCAATAAAATATGAAAACCATTATTTGCTAAATTTAGTTGCTGATGTAGTTCTTTTATGAAATGGTGCTTACATGGTTTTAGGCATGTACTCTATGTTGGATGAGCATGCTCAAGATAGGTATCTGAGCTCCAAGATTTTATTGGCAAGCCAAATCGCTGCATTCAAGATAGGTTATGCATTTACGCAGTCATGTGCTAAATGCCTTTCGGTCATTTTGCTAAAGATATGCTAGGAAAGTAGGCTGATATTATGGTTATAGAATCTTATGCATATTAGATTCGTTTGTGTATACCTACACAGTCGGCTTTTATTGTTTTCTGAACTATGGACACTGATTGATTTAGCTAATAAGATGAATTCTTCATTTTTCATCGTTGGATGCAAGCAATTTTTATCCCATGGGGCACTCAGCTCATTCGTTTCTCTCTCCCTACTAACATAGGTCCCTCCAGCATTTCCTTTCATAAAGGTCAATGTTCACGTTCCTGTCCACATGTGCCTGGCCACCTCTGTTTCTCTAATTAAAAACTTGTGTATTGTTCATTTGGTGTTGATGATTAAGATTCATGAGCAAAAAAAAAAATACATGGATATTATCTTAGTTAGTACTGATTACACCTGAGTGTGCAACTGAGCACTTACATCAGCTAGGTTGTGGGCAATTAGAAACTTCTTGCATTCACTTGCCCTATATTTTGTGGGCAACGGCACGCGAGGAGATTGGTTGGGCGGCGTGAATGGAGATACAGGTTATGGATTATTTTAGATAGTGCTAGGAATTATTTAGCCAGCTCTACATTTTAGTGTGCTCCTTCGCTATGAATTATTTACTATCATGCACATGTGTTGAGAGAAGAAGAGCAAATTATTTTGTAGAAGGAACAAAATACACAATCACAACTACTATGAATTTCACTGTCGATTTGTTCGATTTGCTCTTTCAGGTGCTCCCAGAGTGGCTCAATTCTTCTTCACGTGTCGCGGAAGGCTTCATTGCGCCTTGCCGAAAGGTTGTCCTCTAGATTGCTGGCCGTATTGGTACCAGGTAGAGATTTATACCTCGAGCTTTTACTCAGGCCTCGATTCTACTTAGGCATAACGAAAATATACTGTACAAATCGATAGGCTATTGAGGAACTGTACCTAATCTGGATTAGTTCTGCAGGGACTCCACTCTATTCATTGGCTACCAAAAAAACAATTACAGTACCCCTGTTGAGTATCATTGTCAATAGATTGTTGTCGAGGTCGAGTGTGTGCCCTCAAGCACATGTATCAAGAATAACTAGGGTACTTTTTATCCTTCGAGCATAGTTGGTATAAGTCATCCACAAGTAAGACCTGGGGTGCTTTCCTTCTAACTGTTAGATGGCATCACCTATTTATTTATTGATATCATTTTGAGAACATATACTTATCGATTTCTTGGTCTCGGCAGGACACAAAATCTATGTCCTTTGTCGAACTCTTACAAAACTAATTATATATTTACATAGATCAGCTAATCCCTGTCTAAAACTACCTACATTTTTTTTTATTCACCAATGGAGGCAACTCTAGAAGGTTGGGTTTCTTCTTATGATATATCCAAGTGCAAATTATACTCTTGGTTTACAAATACTTTCATCTGATTACAACATTAGTATAATACTCCCTTTGTTTTCCAACCTCTTTTATTCCATGACGTTCTTAATTTGGTATAACTACAACATTTATTTGCTGTGTTACAGCCTAATGGAAGTTGTCGAGATGGAAGCTGTCAAGATCCTGCCCAGTGTCATGTTGGAAGCTATGTTGCAGAAGCTGCACCTTTTAGCGGTGCAACTACTTATTAGAATTAGTTTTTTTTGTGCGCAGTGGCCTTTAAAGACTGAATTGAGGCAGGCTTATTTAGATGTTACTTTTGTTACTTTTAGCATAAAAGTGTTAATTTATTTCGCTCTTTCCTTGATTGTGCATAAGCATTGTTGTTCTATTCTGATTTTGTGTGTTCAATTTTTATTGACTTTGTTTGCTAAATCCTATAAAACTTATTTCCATTTACACGTAGATCAGTTCGATTTTCACGGGATCGTGCGCCAAGGCGCACATCTAAATCTAGTGCATGTGGACGACGCCCAAGTACGCGTGCACGTTCCGCAACGAGTGCAACGCTGCTTAGCTCTAATCGATCACATATCATATATAGCTAGCTAAGCCAAAGTAAATCACATAACTACAGTAGCGCACACGAGCAGGTACAGTTGTGCACACGAACGAGTACAGTGACACACACAAGTGAGTACAGTCGCGCACGTGGACGAGTACAGTCGCTCACACGAGCAGGTACAACCACACACATGAGCGAGTACAGTCATCCACACGAGCAGGTACAGGTACAGTCACACACACGAGTAGGTACAATCGCGCACACGAGCAGGTACAGGTACAGCCGCTCACACGAGACAGGTACAGTCGCGCACACGAGTAAGTACAGTCGCCTACACGACCGAGTACAAGTACAGTCGTCCACATAAGTCAGGTACACTCGCGCACACGAACGAGTACATGTACAGTTGCTCACACGAGTAAAGGGAAAAATGCACTAAATACCTTCAAAACAGAAGTACTTATCAGTTCATGCACGAGTGCAGTTAGATACACAAGACGAGTACAATCATAGTAGTATAGGAAGTACGAAAAAAAAGTATCTCGAAACCTATCAACATGAGATCTAGTTTTGAAGATCTCGACGAGAGGATCTCAAAAGTGAAAACGGTTCGTCATTTGGACTTACGGTTCTCAAGATATTTCATTTTAAAAAAAACGAATCTAAGAAAAAAAGGGAAAAACTGACACAACCCAGCTCTTCTCTCTCCTCCCTCATCCCCACCTTGCTTCCCTTGCGACACGTGGCGAGCAAGGAGACAACTTCCCAGAGATTTTGTGGCACCACAGCGTGCCACTTGTCGCGTGCGGAGCGAGTTGCCTCCCTTCGCGAAGGTCGGCCTTTTTCTAGAGTTTTCGGTCATATGCACGATTAATCCACTCAAAGAAAGCTTTATGGCCTCCTAATTTAAAGATGAGCAAAGAACAATAGTTTATTGATCTATGTGGCTAAAAGAGCTTTGTTAGAAGAGTTATGATAAAAATCTCAATAAATAATACATTCATAAACCCCATGACACATATGCATCACTACGATATTAACTTTAAAACTTGATGATCTCATATATGACAAAGGATTTTTGAGTTTGAGGATTACCATCATGTTGGACATTGAAGGTGGAGGTTCCCGCTCCCCAAACATAGGTGGGGCCATAGTTTTTTTGTTCACTTCCTCATGTACTTTCTCTTCTCGGCTTATGTTTTCATCATACTCCTCTTGAAAATTATTATTGCTCTCTTGGGTGGGCAAGGATGTACATTTAGCAACAATATCACTGCCATTGTGTTTATTTTCCTCTCAAGAAATTTTTTACAAACGTTTTTGAAGTCATAAACTCGTTCCATGGAGGTTCTTGGAAGCCCTGCCATAGTTAGCATAAGTTTTTTTTTTGGTATTTTACGTTTTCTAATTTTTAGTGTTTGGATATATGATAAAACTAATGCAAAATCATTAAATTGAACTAATAAATAATACAAGAGTAAAACCATTGGCATGTCCTCTTATATGTTTGTGGTTTTACTCTTATGTAGAAAAGTGGACCTAGATTCATGAGTTCACTTGATCTCTCTCCAATAATAATAGTGGAATAGTAATGATCAATGAATCATACATAAGTGTCATGCAAAATTTCCATATGTGCAACATGTCCTAGAACATAAGGTTCAGAACTAATGTACCCTCAGTATCCACCTCCCCTCACAAGCGACAAGTACTTGTATATCTTCATCCCTAGATGTGTGTATACCAGAGGATGTTGTCGCTACTTCTATCACTTAGCTATGCCCTCCAATACCACTACATCTAATAGACATCATACTCTTTATTTTGCTGCAAGAATTAAGCACACAATAATTACATAGAATAACACATATATCCACTAGAGGGGAAGGTTCCATATGTGGTGCAGGCCATGCACTCTTTCTTTATCTACCTACACTTGGTGTTTTTATACACCATATGACATAGGTAACCACGCCATAAAGAAAAAAGAAGGGATGAATTAAGACTAATGTCCATCCACATGCACCAAAAGAGCTGGGTCATGGTTTCTGTCATCTCCGTCAACAAGCTATCTTTAAATCCTATGACATTATACACTATATAAAAGTTAGACAAATTCACGCCATATGCTTGATTCTGGTACTGTAGATCAGTAATTTTTGAGTCTCTTGTTTTGTGGGTCCTTACCTTTTGTTTTAGGTTATCTTTTTTTTTGTTTGCATTATCTTTCACATTCACTGTTTGGGTTACCGGTTGCCTCATGCAATCTTCCCGGTTTCTCTCCAGTTTTAGCCAGTTACAGATTTTTGTTTGTTAGATTTTCACCGCGTGGCTTCATTTTACTTACGTGGCATAGTTATTTCTATTCTACGTGTCTTCATAAACAACCCACACCGCTTAAGGCTGCGTCGGTTACAACTTACAGCAACGAAGCCAAAAGGGGAGTTGACATGAACCGACAAATCAGATCCCCATTGACGTGTCCTCTCTCTCCCCTCTCTTCCCACTCCGCGTGGGCTTCTCCACGGCGTTCTTGCGGGCTCTCCGAGGTGAGCTCGGTCCTCTCTCCGAGGCGAGCAGCAGCCTGCGAGAAATTCAGGGCTGGACGGGATAGTGGCGCTGGCCGCCGTATTGGTGGATACTCGGAGGAGGAGGACGCCGGTTTGCCATGTCGGCGAGCGGCAGGAGCAGCACGCCGGGAGGAGAGGTATCGCGCCGAGATCCCGGAGCCGGCCATGTCATGGTGGCGGCGCGCGCGGATCTGGCCGCCGCGTGACCTCGGGAGGGAGTCGGGCAGCACCGACGATGTTGACATCGAGACAGGACGGCGAGCAGGTAGAAGCGATGGCGGTTCTTTCTTTCCCTTCCACGGGCGGCCTCGAGAGCGATGGTGTGCTCTAACACGGCGGGGGCGACACACAAGAGCTTTCTGGCGACTCAGCAACGACGAGCTTGCTGAGCACGAGCATGGTCGATATTCCGGCTACTACGGACACGGCCAGGTAACTCATCCTTTCCCTCCCCTCCCCGACTCCCTCATCTCTCCCATCTCCTATTTAATTTTTTCAATTCAGTCGACACACGCTGTATCATGTGCAGATAAAATCTAATAGTTCACCGCCTTAGGCTTGACCACGATACCCTTGCTGTAGACTGTCCGCAATTGGATTTGGAGGGCATGATATGCCAGTCGAAGGCCAACGCCAATTTCGTCAACTTCGACAGCATGGCATAACAGACATCGTATGTTTCCAACTGTTCATACACATTGTCCTGATAGTTTGATTCAGTCACACTGCTATGCAATTTGTATATTTTCTTTCCAAATATATATACCATGGAATTCTGTGACTTTTTGAGTTCCACCCATGATGCTATGATTATATGCTTGGAATTTATCATCTCTTATCGCATATTTTTGTTTGATAATTTAGCTAGCATATTTGTAGGCAGAATTGGCCATCTCACAGTTGGAGTTTCTCAATGAGGAAGGAGCATGTGATGGCATGTGGAGAGTACTCGTGGACACACTTGCATAAGAGACTGGGCAGGTTTGTATGCAATGTCATTTAGCGATAAATGAAACTTTTACTCTTTCCGATCTATCTGCAGTTGCATGATCCTAGCATTGTGTTCATCTCATCCTTACGTGCAGCTGGATCCATCTCGGCGCAGCTCATGCTTAGTTCCAACGAGCCATCCCTCCTGGCATATGTGCGCCTCAGCTGCTTCGGTAAGAGTCCTGCTCGCTGAGCTCTTCACGTGGGATTCCTCCTAGCGGTGGGACTTCTACCAGCTCGCTCTCTCCTGCTAAGAGATTATTATATTTGCAAAAAAATGATACTAGGAAATTGGTTTTTATAAAAAATAGATAGAGTTGGATGCTTCTCCAAAGTGCATATTCAGTAGTTTCTTCACAATGCAGTTCAGATCAACAGTTTGGAGGTGCCTTCTTATAAATATTAGATTAGAGTTCTTTTTATTTTAAATCAGGTTATTCTTTGTCTTGAATGAAAGTTATCTTTTTGTGGCTCCTACCGACACCATTCATGCAGGATTAAGAAGTTTCAACTCTACAAATTTCCATTCTGTTATCTTTTTATGATTCCTGCATTTTTATCTTATGAATCGAATATGTCCTAGATGAAACAAAATGAACACTATATGACCTATTTAGAAGTCTCAGTTCCTCTTGGATTGCCTTTTTCTCCTCTCCTGGGCATATTTATCTTTGTACTAAAGCAGATGGTTGTGTCTAGGTCACAAATGGCAATGCAGACAACTTTGGTCAAGGATGTCTGGCGGCGAGGCCATCAATGTAAGACCCTTGCGCGTGTCATGGGCATCTAGGAAGAAAAAGATTCAGAAATCTATATGAATTTGATTTCATCATCTTCTGATTGTGAGGTACTATACCCAACACACACTTTCATGATGCAAGTTTACTTAACACACTTATTGCTGCAGAGCATTGGTTATCGTTTTATTTCGGATATATCTCTGATTATCAAAATTCATAATCCTTTAATTACCAGACCACTTTCTATCGGTTCACTTATTGTTCCTCTTTCTTATCTTCTCCTTGTAGGATAACGTTGCATAGAAAACAAAAAATTTCCTACCGCGAACACGCAATCCAAGCCAAGATGCAATCTAGAAGACGGTAGCAACGAGGGGATTATCGAGTCTCACCCTTGAAGAGATTCAAAAGCCTACAAGATGAGGCTCTTGTTGCTGCGGTAGACGTTCACTTGCCGCTTGCAAAAGCGCGTAGAAGATCTTGATCACGGCGCCACGAACGGGCAGCACCTCCGTACTCGGTCACACGTTCGGTTGTTGATGAAGACGACGTCCACCTCCCCGTTCCAGCGGGCAGCGGAAGTAGTAGCTCCTCTTGAATCCGACAGCACGACGGCGTGGTGTCGGTGGTGGTGGAGAAATCCGGCGGAGCTTCGCTAAGCGTGCGGGATGTGGTGGAGGAGAGAGAGCCGCTAGGGTTTGGGAGAAGGGGGCGCCGGCCTCAAGGGGTGCGACCACCTTGGTGGTTGTTGGGGTGGCCGGCCCCCTCCCCTTGTCCCTCATTATATAGGTGGAAGCCCCAAGTGTTGGACTACAAGTCTCCGAATAAGACCCGAACCCAAAACCTTCCATGTGATAGGGAAACCTACCCAAGGTGGGAATCCCACTTGGGGTGGGATTCCCCCCTTCCATGTGGGGGGGTGGCTGGCCCCCATAGGGGGAGTCCACTTGGGACTCCTCCCCCTCTAGGGTTGGCCGGCCATGGAGGTGGAGTCCCTCCGGGACTCCGCCTTCCTTAGTGGTTTCTTCCGGACTTTTCTAGAACCTTCTAGAACCTTCCATAGAACCTTCCGGATCATTTTAAATCTCATAAAATGACTTCCTATATATATGAATCTTATTCTCCAGACCATTCCGGAACTCCTCGTGATGTCCGGGATCTCATCCGGGACTCCGAACAAATATTCGAACTCCATTCCATATTCAAGTTCTACCATTTCAACATCCAACTTTAAGTGTGTCACCCTACGGTTCGCAAACTATGCGGACATGGTTGAGTACTCACTCCGACCAATAACCAATAGCGGGATCTGGAGATCCATAATGGCTCCCACATATTCAACGATGACTTTAGTGATCGAATGAACCATTCACATACGATACCAATTCCCTTTGTCACGCGATATTTTACTTGTCCGAGGTTTGATCATCGGTATCACTCTATACCTTGTTCAACCTCGTCTCCTGACAAGTACTCTTTACTCGTACCGTGGTATGTGGTCTCTTATGAACTTATTCATATGCTTGCAATACATTAGACGACATTCCACCGAGAGGGCCCAGAGTATATCTATCCGTCATCGGGATGGACAAATCCCACTGTTGATCCATATGCCTCAACTCATACTTTCCGGATACTTAATCCCACCTTTATAACCACCCATTTACGCAGTGGTGTTTGGTGTAATCAAAGTACCTTTCCGGTATAAGTGATTTACATGATCTCATGGTCATAAGGACTAGGTAACTATGTATCGAAAGCTTATAGCAAATAACTTAATGACGTGATCTTATGCTACGCTTAATTGGGTGTGTCCATTACATCATTCATACAATGATATAACCTTGTTATTAATAACATCCAATGTTCATGATTATGAAACTAATCATCCATTAATCAACAAGCTAGTTAAGAGGCATAATAGGGACTTCCTTGTTGTTTACATATCACACATGTATCAATGTTTCGGTCAATACAATTATAGCATGGTATATAAACATTTATCATAAACATAAAGATATATAATAATAACCACTTTATTATTGCCTCTAGGGCATATCTCCTTCAGTCTCCCACTTGCACTAGAGTCAATAATCTAGATTACATTGTAATATACCTAACACCTATGGCATTCTGGTGTTGGTCATGCTTTGCCCTAGGGAGAGCTTTAGTCAACGGATCTGCTACATTCAGATCAGTGTGTACTTTGCAAATCTTTACTTCTCCATCTTCGATGTACTCGCGAATCGAGTGGTAACGCAGCTTGATATGCTTCAGCCTCTTGTGTGACCTTGGCTCTTGTGCATTGGCGATGGCACCCATGTTATCACAGTAAATGATTAATGGGTCCAATGCACTAGGAACCACACCGAGCTCTACAATGAACATCTTCATCCATACCGCTTCTGATGAAGCCTTTGAAGCCGCTATGTACTCTGATTCTATTGAAGACTTCGCCACCGTGCACTGCTTCGAGCTTGCCCAGCTTACTGCAGCACCATTCAATATAAACACGTACCCAGACTGTGACTTAGAGTCATCAGGATCAGTGTTCCAACTTGCATCGGTGTAACCATTTACAACGAGCTCTTGGTCACCTCCATAACAAAGAAACATATCCTTAGTTCTTTTCAAGTACTTTAGGATATTCTTGACCGCTGTCCAGTGTTCCATTCCTGGATCACTTTGATATCTGCTAGTCAAACTAACAGCATGCGCTATATCCGGTCTAGTACATAGCATGGCATACATGATAGATCCTACTGCCGAGGCATAGGGGATATTACTCATCCTTTCTCTTTCTTCTGCCGTAGCCGGTCCTTGAGTCTTACTCAAGACCTTGCACAGTAACATAGGTAAGAACCCTTTCTTACTTTCGTCCATTCTAAACTTCTTTAGAATCTTGTCCAGATATGTACTCTGTGATAGCCCTATTAGGCGTCTTGATCTATCTCTATAAATCTTGATGCCTAATATATATGATGCTTCACCAAGGTCTTTCATTGAAAAACTATTATTCAAATAACCTTTTACACTGCTTAATAGTTCTATATTATTCACGATCAATAATATGTCATCTACATATAATATCAGGAATGCTACAGAGCTCCCACTCACTTTCTTGTAAATACAGGCTTCTCCATGACACTGTATAAACCCGAAGTCTTTGATCACCTTATTAAAGCGTCGGTTCCAACTTCTTGATGCTTGCTTCAGTCCATAGATTGAACGCTGAAGTTTGCATACTTTGTCAGCATTTTTAGGATCGACAAAACCTTTGGGTTGTACCATATACAACTCTTCCTCAATGTCTCCATTAAGGAACGCCGTTTTGACATCCATCTGCCAAATCTCATAATCGAAAAATGCAGCTATTGCTAACAAAATCCTCACAGATTTTAGCTTCGCTACAGGTGAGAAAGTCTCATCGTAGTCAACTCCTTGAATTTGTCGGAAACCCTTTGCGACAAGTCGAGCTTTATAGACAGTAATATTACCATCAGCATCTATTTTTCTCTTGAAGATCCATTTATTTTCGACAGCCTTTCGGCTATCAGGTAAGTCTACCAAAGTCCATACTTTGTTATCATACATGGATCCCATTTCGGATTTCATGGCTTCTTGCCATTTGTTGGAATCTGGGCTCATCATCGCTTCTTCATACGTCGCAGGGTCCTCATCATTGTTATCCACAATCATGACATTTAGACAAGGATCATACCAATCAGGAGTGGCACGTTCCCTTGTCGATCTGCGAGGTTCAGTAGTTTCCTCGTTCGAAGTTTCATGATCATTATCATTAGCTTCCTCTGTTGCCGGTGTAGGCGGTACAGGTACAACTTCCGGTACTGCGCTACTCTGATCAACGAGTATAGATTCATCAATCTCATCGAGTTCTACTTTTCTTCCAGTCACTTCTTTAGTGAGAAATTCTTTCTCAAGAAAGGTTCCGTTCTTAGCAACAAATATTTTGCCTTCGGATCTGTGATAGAAAGTGTACCCTATAATTTCCTTAGGGTATCCTATGAAGACGCATTTCTCCGCTTTGGGTTCTAGCTTGTCCGGTTGTAACTTCTTTACATAGGCTTCGCAACCCCAAACTTTAAGGAACGACAGCTTATGTTTCTTATTAAACCATAATTCATACGGTGTCGTTTCTACGGATTTTGATGGTGCTCTATTTAAAGTGAATGCGGCTGTCTCTAATGCATAACTCCAAAATGATAACGACAAATCAGTAAGAGACATCATAGAACGAACCATATCTAAGAGAGTTCGATTACGACGTTCGGACACACCGTTTCGTTGTGGTGTTCCCGGCGGTGTCAATTGTGAAAGTATTCCGCATTTCTTTAAATGCATGCCAAACTCATAACTCAGATATTCACCTCCACGATCAGATCGTAGAAATTTAATCTTCTTGTTACGTTGATTTTCTACTTCACTTTGGAATTCCTTAAACTTCTCGAAAGTTTCGGATTTATGTTTCATGAAATAGATATACCCATATCTACTCAGATCATCTGTGAAGGTTAGAACATAACGATAACCACCGCGTGATGCTATACTCATTGGTCCGCACACATCGGTATGTATGATTTCCAATAAGTCAGTAGCTCGCTCCATCATACCAGAAAATGGAGTCTTAGTCATTTTTCCCATTAGACATGCTTCGCATCTATCAAGTGACTCAAAGTCAAGTGATTCAAGTAATCCATCAGTATGGAGTTTCTTCATGTGTTTCACTCCAATATGACCAAGACGACAGTGCCACATATAAGTAGAATTATCATTCAATTTAATTCGCTTTGCATCAATGTTATGTATATGCGTATCACTACTATCGAGATCTAACAGAAATAAGCCATTCTTTTCAGGTGCTCGACTATAAAAGATATTATTCATAAAAATAGAACAACCAATATTCTCAGACTTGAATGAATAACCGTCTTGCATTAAACAAGATCCAGATATAATGTTCATGCTCAACACGGGTACAAAATAACAATTATTTAGGCTTAAAACTAATCCCGAAGGTAGATGTAGAGGAAGTGTGCCGACAGCGATCACATCGACTTTGGATCCGTTTCCAACGCGCATCGTCACTTCATCTTTCAGTAGTCTTCGTTTATTCTTTAGTTCCTGTTTCGAGTTACAGATATGAGCAACCGAACCAGTATCAAATACCCAGGTACTAGAACGAGAACCAGTGAGATAAACATCTATAACATGTATATCAGATATACCTTCTTTCTTCTTCTTGACAAGGCCGCTCTTCAGATCAGCCAGATACTTGGAGCAATTACGCTTCCAGTGTCCCTTCTCCTTGCAGTAATAGCACTCAGCATCAGGCTTAGGGCCGTTCTTAGGTTTCATAGGAGGCGTGGCAGCTTTCTTGCTACCCTTCTTGAATTTTCCCTTAGACTTGCCCTGTTTCTTGAAACTGGTGGTCTTGTTGACCATCAACACTTGGTGCTCTTTCTTGATCTCAATCTCAGCAGCTTTTAGCATGCCAAAGAGTTCAGGTAACTCCTTGTTCATGTTCTGCATATTGTAGTTCATCACAAAGTTCTTGTAACTTGGTGGCAGTGATTGAAGGACACGATTAATCCCGGTCTGTTAGGAATCACTATTCCCAAGTCATCGAAGTTTCTTCGCATGCCCGGTCATGGCGAGCATGTGCTCACTAACGGAGCTGCCTTCTTCCATCATGCAGCTGAAGAATTGTTTCGATGCTTCATAGCATTCCACGGCCGCATGAGTCCCAAAAATAGCTTTCAGCTCTTTCATCAACTCATGAGGATCGTGGTGCTCAAAACGTTTTTGAAGATCGGATTCCAGACCGCACGGGATGGCACACCGAACTTGAGAGTACCGAATTTTCCGAGTCTCGTAAACAGCTTTTACTTCATCGGTTTCAGTTTTCTGCGGGAGGGTCACCTAGCGGTGCATCAAGCACATATTGCAGATTTCCGCCAGAGAGGAAGATCCTCACATGACGGAACCGGTCGGTGAAGTTGCTACCGTTGCTCTTAAGTTTCTCTTTCTCTAGGAACTGATTAAAATTGATTGGGGACGCCATCTCTACAACATATATTTGCAAAAGTTTAGACTAAGTTTATGACAAATTGAGTTCAAATTTTAATTCAACATAATTAAAAATCTAGGTGAACTCCCACTCAAAACAATATCCCTCGCATTGTCTTAGTGATCACACGAACCAAATCCACCGCACCTATGTCCGATCATCACGAGACAAGGTGTGATTTCAATGGCGAACACTCAAAGTGTTCATCATATCAACCATATGATTCATGCTCTACCTTTCGGTATCACGTGTTCCGAGACCATGTCTGTACATGCTAGGCTCGTCAAGGCCACCTTAGTATCCGCATGTCCAAAACTGTCTTGCACCCGTTGTATGCACTTGTTGATTCTATCACACCCGATCATCACGAGATGCTTCGAAACGACAAGTCTTGGCAACGGTGCTACTAAGGATGAACACTTTATTATCTTGAGATTTTAGTGAGGGATCATCTTATAATGCTACCGTCGCGATCTAAGCAAAATAAGATGCATAAAAGGATTAACATCACATGCAGTTCATATGTGATATGATATGGCCCTTTTGTCTTTGCGCCTTTGATCTTCATCTCCAAAGCACGGACATGATCTCCATCATCTTCGGGCATGATCTCCATCATCGTCGGCGTAGCGTCAAGGTCAATGGCGCCGTCTTCATGATTGTCCTCCATGTAGCAACTATTACAACTACTTTGAAATACTACTCAACATGAAATTTAAAGACAACCATAAGGCTCCTGCCGGTTGCCACAATACAATAATGATCATCTCATACATATTCATCATCACATTATGGCCATATCACATCACCAAACCCTGCAAAAACAAGTTAGACGTCTCTAATTTGGTTTGCATATTTTACGTGGTTTAGGGTTTTCGAGAGAGATCTAATCTACCTACGAACATGAACCAAAACGTTGATACTAATGTTTTCAATAGAAGAGTAAATTGAATCTTCACTATAGTAGGAGAGACAGACACCCGCAAAGCCTCTTATGCAATACAAGTTGCATGTCGAACGAGGAACAAGTCTCATGAACGCGGTCATGTAAAGTTAGTCCGAGCCGCTTCATCCCACTATGCCACAAAGATGCAAAGTACTCAAACTAAAGATAACAAGAGCATCAACGCCCACAAAACCATTGTGTTCTACTCGTGCAACCATCTATGCATAGACACGGCTCTGATACCACTGTAGGATAACGTTGCATAGAAAACAAAAAATTTCCTACCGCGAACACGCAATCCAAGCCAAGATGCAATCTAGAAGACGGTAGCAACGAGGGGATTATCGAGTCTCACCCTTGAAGAGATTCCAAAGCCTAAAAGATGAGGCTCTTGTTGCTGCGGTAGACGTTCACTTGCCGCTTGCAAAAGCGCGTAGAAGATCTTGATCACGGCGCCATGAACGGGCAGCACCTCCGTACTCGATCACACGTTGGGTTGTTGATGAAGACGACGTCCACCTCCCCGTTCCAGCGGGCAGCGGAAGTAGTAGCTCCTCTTGAATCCGACAGCACGACGGCGTGGTGTCGGTGGTGGTGGAGAAATCTGGCGGAGCTTCGCTAAGCGTGCGGGATGTGGTGGAGGAGAGAGAGCCGCTAGGGTTTGGGAGAGGGGGGCGCCGGCCTCAAGGGGTGCGGCCACCTTGGTGGTTGTTGGGGTGGCCGGCCCCCTCCCCTTGTCCCTCATTATATAGGTGGAAGCCCCAAGTGTTGGACTACAAGTCTTCGAATAAGACCCGAACCCAAAACCTTCCATGTGATAGGGAAACCTACCCAAGGTGGGAATCCCACTTGGGGTGGGATTCCCCCCTTCCATGTGGGGGGGTGGCCGGCCCCCATAGGGGGAGTCCACTTGGGACTCCTCCCCCTCTAGGGTTGGCCGGCCATGGAGGTGGAATCCCTCCGGGACTCCGCCTTCCTTAGTGGTTTCTTCCGGACTTTTCTAGAACCTTCTAGAACCTTCCGGATCATTTTAAATCTCATAAAATGACTTCCTATATATATGAATCTTATTCTCCGGACCATTCCGGAACTCCTCGTGATGTCCGGGATCTCATCCGGGACTCCGAACAAATATTCGAACTCCATTCCATATTCAAGTTCTACCATTTCAACATCCAACTTTAATTGTGTCACCCTACGGTTCGCGAACTATGCGGACATGGTTGAGTACTCACTCCGACCAATAACCAATAGCGGGATCTGGAGATCCATAATGGCTCCCACATATTCAACGATGACTTTAGTGATCGAATGAACCATTCACATACGATACCAATTCCCTTTGTCACGCGATATTTTACTTGTCCGAGGTTTGATCATCGGTATCACTCTATACCTTGTTCAACCTCGTCTCCTGACAAGTACTCTTTACTCGTACCGTGGTATGTGGTCTCTTATGAACTTATTCATATGCTTGCAAGACATTAGACAACATTCCACTGAGAGGGCCCAGAGTATATCTATCCGTCATCGGGATGGACAAATCCCACTGTTGATCCATATGCCTCAACTCATACTTTCCGGATACTTAATCCCACCTTTATAACCACCCATTTACGCAGTGGTGTTTGGTGTAATCAAAGTACCTTTCTGGTATAAGTGATTTACATGATCTCATGGTCATAAGGACTAGGTAACTATGTATCGAAAGCTTATAGCAAATAACTTAATGACGTGATCTTATGCTACGCTTAATTGGGTGTGTCCATTACATCATTCATACAATGATATAACCTTGTTATCAATAACATCCAATGTTCATGATTATGAAACTAATCATCCATTAATCAACAAGCTAGTTAAGAGGCATACTAGGGACTTCTTTGTTGTTTACATATCACACATGTATCAATGTTTCGGTCAATACAATTATAGCATGGTATATAAACATTTATCATAAACATAAAGATATATAATAATAACCACTTTATTATTGCCTCTAGGGCATATCTCCTTCACTCCTAGAGGTACCAATTGTAGCAGGTACGGTTTAGATTTTTTTCTCTCATCCTCATTACCGTGCTTACTCGCACAAGTGCCCAATTTCTACCAGAGGCAAATTCAAACTTGCATGATGTGCTCCCCCACTTTTAGCACTACAGAATCTTTAGCTGTACAAAAATTTTATTGGAAAAAGGTAACATTAGTGCAGCCGAGCGCCTGGTTCTTTGCATTCACAATGGGCAAAAAGTAACACCAGTGCAGCCGAGCACCTGTTCTCTGCATTCGCACAATATTCAATCTCAGCGAGTCATTTTAGGCAAACATGACACACACCGCAGAGGTGACTTATTTATAAGTTTAGCACATTTCATTCTCAGGTATGCCGTGTGCGCTTTAGAATATGCATGTTTCTACGAAAATCCATGTAGAAGTCTTTGGTTGCTATATTATTCGTTGTTGACAGATATTTTTTCTTTTCCTTTGTCAATATTGCAGGAAACACAAGGACATATTATGTGTCAAACAATTGCATCAAATGTTTATCGTGGCCGATGCACAAAATACGTAGAGACCTATCAAAGAAATCATAGAAGCAACCGATCCAGATTCAGGCAAGGTAAACAAATACAACAAGCAGTAGACTGTTTGAATTTTTATACAGCGTACTCTGAACTTCTCCATATCAGGTCACACGCAGTAAGCAACAACAGCAAAAGTCAGGAATCGGCCACTGCATCGGTAAAAAGGTACAATGTCCACATCAATCCCACTAGGGCATAACTGACCACACTACAATAAACTTACTTGCTATCTATTCTCTGCAGTACAACTTATGGAAAAAGGAAAGCAACCAATAAACTATTCCTTCCAAAAAAAAGGAACTTAACTTTAGAATGACATCAGCTTGAGTAAATCCATGGACTCCAGTCACTAGAATAATTTGTATGGTCTCATGGACGTATGTGTTCTATTTTCAGTAGCCTGTAAAATTAAGTACTTAGCCATCTACATACAGCTACCTTAGTTATCCTACTGTCTTTTGAAACCCGCCACTGTGATATACTTTCAGGGTGTTGTACTATATGATGAAGTGCATTAATGCCTTAGGCAGTAAATTATTTTCCTAAGGAGCGGCACAGTTCAAGATGTGTAAATATTGCAGTGGAAAGTTTTAGATAAAAGGCTCAAATGAACAGTGAAAAGTTAAAATAAAAGGGCAAGGCAACTAACTTTGCCACCCAAGTTACTCTTACATTCCAGCACCTCCTTAAACCTTTCCAATACCTCCATAAACCATCTCCATAAGCACTGATGAGCTAGAGACAACGTACTTATATTTTTGTACTATGTCATTCTTCTAGCTCTAGCAGATACCAAGATCAATCTATGAACTGTTACTCCCCCAAATTGCTGTCCTCCAAAACATCAAGCATAAATTTGAAGTAACTAAAACTAATCACCTATATAAAAACCGAAAAATGATTCTACCACGGGCGCGGCGTGCCGCCGCGCCAATGCTTTCTAGTATGCAAATAAAACAAGAGCATAACATGTATCTATAATAATAAGTTCATCATTTCATAACCAAAGATCCACCATGGGAATTACATCTATAGTGATGTAATCATGTTGTACAACTCATACATAATAGACCAATGATAGTACATGGAGAGATTCAATCAAGTTACTATCACAAACCCATAATCCAAGGATGAACTACTCACACTTCATGGTGGAGACATATGAGGAGGAGATGACGATGAAGGAGAGGTGTCCCAAAACTCCAATTACAATATTGATTAAATATATTATACCATAATAAAACTACAAAGTTCATGGATACCTGATAAATCCCGAAGTGCAAGAAGTAGTTGTAGCACAATTCGATAACTAATGAGTGCCGAAACCATGATGATATTAAATCAATCCAATATTCTCTAAGTTTATATAAACCTCTTATATGACCATTCATGCAATGCAATTTAACAAAATGGGAAAGGTTGATCTTTTACTTAACACTATTCAATACCTTGAAACCTACAAAATAATTAAAGTAGAAAGATTAAAATTAAAAGTTGTGAGAGTTGTGAGAAAGTGGTAACCAATTTCATTTTTGGTTGTCTTTAAGTGAATAAAAAATTATTTTATAACAGCTAGATGAATGGGCTCTTTAATATTATGTGCATCCTAAAACCCTCCTATCTACCCTTCATAGGTAAACAAGGCATTAAGGATAAAGAAATTGATGAATAAAACCCCTAGGCCCAGCTCATGAGGAATCAAGGAATTAATTAAGTCTATGCCTAACCATCACATTATCTTTTGATATAAAGATTTCTGTGTTTCTTCAAGAGAGGAGCCATAAATAGGTGCATCCATGTACATGGACAATTACACCCCTAATGAGTGATATCAAGGTCTCATGTTCACGAGAAATAAAGAGATTCATTAACAAACAAAGTCCAACCACCGATGTAAGTTACAAGGTCCCCGTAATTATACACCATATTTAATCAAGCTAAAAATCACGCGGAGGTTTCTATCACTCCCACATGCCCTCATCCAAGTTACAAGCAATAGTGATGATATTATGCATTCCCTAAAATATGTGTGCACTCATGCATTATTAAGACCATCATATAAGACAACAAACATGTATTCAACCACAAAAAAATTATTTCACCATTGACACGAAAAGGTTACTACTCAAAACTAGACATAGAGACATTATACTTAATGGGGAAATAATATGTTGCATCAACCATCATGTTCGCCAAGATATTGCAGTGCGTATTATGAAGAAGCATTGTAGATGATGATGGGTAGGTGCCTCTTAAAGGGGGAGAGATGGCTACAGCGAGGAAGGCGGCCATGACGGTGGCAGCCCGCAGTAGGGAGGCATCGACGACCGACTTTGGGGCCGGTGGCCTCTTGCCACCTTCTTCCTTGGACCTTGATGTCTACGCACGCTTCTATTCCTGTAGATAGTGTTGGGCCTCCAAGAGCAGAGGTTTGTAGAACAGCAGCAAGTTTCCCTTAAGTGAATCACCCAAGGTTTATCGAACTTAGGGAGTGATATGTCTCAAACGTATCTATAATTTCTTATGTTCCATGCTACTTTTATGATGATACTCACATGTTTTATACACACTTTATGTCATTATTATGCATTTTCCGGCACTAACCTATTGACGAGATGCCGAAGAGCCAGTTGCTGTTTTCTGCTGTTTTTGGTTTCAGAAATCCTACAAAAGAAATATTCTCGGAATTGGACGAAATCAACGCCCATGGTCTTATTTTTCCACGGAGCTTCCAGAAGACCGAAGGGGATACGAAGTGGGGTGACGAGGCGCCCAGACCACAGGGCCGCGCGACCTGGGTGGGGCCCACGCTGCCCAATGGTGTGGGGCCCTCGTGCCTCTACCGACGCTGCCCTTCCGCCTATTTATTCCCTCCGTCGCGAAAACCCTATTACCGAGAGCCACGATACGGAAAAAGTTCCAGAGACGCCGCCGCCGCCAATCCCATCTCGGGGGATTCAGGAGATCGCCTCTGGCACCCTGCCGGAGAGGGGAATCATCAACCGGAGGACTCTACATCACCATGATCGCCTCCGGACTGATGTGTGAGTAGTTCATCCTTGGACTATGGGTCCATAGTAGTAGCTAGATGGTTGTCTTCTCCTAATTGTGCTATCATGTTAGATCTTGTGAGCTGCCTATCATGATCAAGATCATCTATTTGTAATGCTACATGTTGTGTTTGTTGAGATCCGATGAATATGGAATACTATGTCAAGTTGATTATCAATCTATCATATATGTGTTGTTTATGTTCTTGCATGCTCTCCGTTGCTAGTAGAGGCTCTGTCCAAGTTGATACTTGTAACTCCAAGAGGGAGTATTTATGCTCGATAGTGGGTTCATGCCTCCATTGAATGCAGGACAAAGGATGTAAAGTTCTAAGGTTGTGGATGTGCTGTTGCCACTAGGGATAAAACATCGATGCTTTATCTAAGGATATTTGTATTGATTACATTACGCACCATACTTAATGCAATTGTCTGTTGTTTGCAACTTAATACTGGAAGGGGTGCGGATGCTAACCCGAAGGTGGACTTTTTAGGCATAGATGCATGCTGGATAGCGGTCTATGTACTTTGTCGTAATGCCCTGATTAAATCTCATAGTAGTCATCATGATATGTATGTGCATTGTTATGCCCTCTCTATTTGTCAATTGCCCAACTGTAATTTGTTCACCCAACATGCTATTTATCTTATTGGAGAGACACCACTAGTGAACTGTGGACCCCGGTCCATTCTTTTACATCTGAAATACAATCTACTTCAAACATTGTTCTTTACTGTTCTTCGCAAACAAACATCATCTTCCACACTATACATTTAATCCTTTGTTTACAGCAAGCCGGTGAGATTGACAACTTCACTCTTACGTTGGGGCAAAGTATTTTGATTGTGTTGTACAGGTTCCACGGTTGCGTCGGAATCCCTGGTGTTGCGCCGCACTACACTCCGCCACCAACAACCTTCACGTGATCCTTGACTCCTACTGGTTCGATAACCTTGGTTTCTTACTGAGGGAAAACTTGCTGCTGTACGCATCACACCTTCCTTTTGGGGTTCCTAACGGACGTGTGCTTCACGTGTATCAAGCTCTTTTTCTGGCGCCGTTGCCGGGGAGATCAAGACACGCTGCAAGGGGAGTCTTCCACTTCCAATCTCTTTACTTTGTTTTTGTCTTGCTTTACTTTATTTTATTTACTGCTTTGTTTGTTCATTATATCAAAAACACAAAAAAATAGTTACTTGCATTACTTTATTTACTATCTTGTTTGCGTTCTCCATATTAAAAACACAAAAAAATTAGTTACTTGCATTTACTTTATTTTATTTCATCATATTTCATCCTAAGTTCACTCTGAAAGATATACCGGTAGGATGAGGGTCTATCATTGGAAGAGATAATATAGAAGCATTTTTCACCCATGTTAGTATGGATGAAGATTTTGAAGATACACCCTTGGTAAAAGTTGCTCCTACTTATGAAAGTGCTTCTGCTTGTTTAATACACATGTTGGAAACTAGATTTGTTAATCTCAATCCTATAATTCAACATATGTTTCTTACACTCTCTGATATGGAAATGGGAGAAAAGAGAAATTTTGTTTTAGATGTCCTTCTTAGAGAATTTGGTGATATAGCTAAAGAAGCTAGAAAAGTTTTTGTTAAGCATAAGAGGCTTGGTCTTTTCACCAATTTTGCAAGAACACTTGAAAAGATGGACATGGATAGAATAAAGTACACTAATAATGTCAATGATGGTGGGGAGATTAAAGTACCGATACCTAGTAAGCTCCTAGGAATGCATGAAGCTCTAGAAAATAACTATGCTTGGCTTGTTCCTGACAATTTGTTTGATGAGAATAGTAAGCCTAAAAGCAACGAAAGAGGAGTTACTTACATAGACCAGATACAATGCATTGTTGAGGAAACTCCCAACGCCCCTGGTAATGATGTTGATGCTTCATCTCTTGATAATACTTGATTCACACTTTCTGCGCCTAGCTGAAAGGCGTTAAAGAAAAGCGCTTATGGGAGACAACCCATTGTTTTACTTCTGCACTTTTATTATATATTTGAGTCTTGGAAGTTGTTACTACTGTAGCAACCTCTCCTTATCTTTATTTTATTGCATTGTTGTGCCAAGTAAAGTCTTTGATAGTAGGGTTGATACTAGATTTGGATTACTGCACAGAAACAGATTTCTTACTGTCACGAAATTGAGCAGCCCCGTCTGTAGGTAATTTAGAAAAATCTGCCAATTTACATGCGTGCTCCTCAGATATGTACGCAACTTTCATTAAATTTGAGCATTTTCATCTGAGCAAGTTAAGTGCCCCAGAAAAATTCGTCTTTACGTACTGTTCTGTTTTGACAGATTCTGTCTTTTATTTCGCATTGCCTATTTTGCTATGCTTGATGGATTTCTTTATTCCATTAACTTTCAGTAGCTTTGTGCAATGTCCAGAAGTGTTAAGAATGATTATGTCACCTCTGAATATGTGAATTTTTGATTATGCACTAACCCTCTAATGAGTTTGTTTTGAGTTTGGTGTGGAGGAAGTTTTCAAGGGTCAAGAGAGGAGGATGATACAATATGATCAAGAAGAGTGAATTTAAAGTCTAAGCTTGGGGATGCCCCCATGGTTCATCCCTGCATATTTTAAGAAGACTCAAGCATCTAAGCTTGGGGATGCCCAAGGCATCCCTTCTTCATCGACAACTTATCAGGTCACCTCTAGTGAAACTATATTTTTATTCCGTCACATCTTATGTGCTTCACTTGGAGCGTCTGTATGTTTTTGTTTTTGTTTTTGTTTGAATAAAATCGGATCCTAGCATTCTTTGTTTGGGAGAGAGACACGCTCCGCTGTTGCATATGAACACATGTGTTCTTAGCTTTACTTTTAATGTTCATGGCGAAGGATGAAACTGCTTCGTTCATCATTATTATGGTTGGAAACAGAAAATGCTTCATGTGGTAATTGGTATAATGTCTTGAATAATTTGATACTTGGCAATTGTTGTGCTCATATAGTTCATGTTTAAGCTCTTGCATCATGTACTTTGCACCTATTAATGAAGAACTACATAGAGCTTGTTAAAATTTGGTTTGCATGATTGGTCTCTCTAGAGTCTAGATATTTTCTGGTGAGGTGTTTGAACAACAAGGAAGACAATGTAGAGTCTTATAATGCTTGCAATATGTTCTTTTGTAAGTTTTACTGTACCGGTTCATACTTGTGTTTGCTTCAAACAACCTTGCTAGCCCAAGCCTTGTATTGAGAGGGAATTCTTCTAGTGCATCCAAATCCTTGAGCCAAAAACTATGCCATTTGTGTCCACCATACCTACCTACTACATGGTATTTCTCTGCCATTTCAAAGTAAATTACTTGAGTGCTACCTTTAAAATTCCATTCTTTGTCTTTGCAATATATAGCTCATGGGAAAATAGCTTAAAAACTATTGTGGTATTGAATATGTAGCTTATGTATCTTATTTCTTATAAGTTGCTTGTTGAGCGGTAACCATGTTTCTGGGGACGACATCAACTATTACACCTTTGTTGAATATCATGTGAGTTGCTATGCATGTTCGTCTTGTCTGATGTAAGGGTGATTTATCATGATCAAATGGTTTGAGTATGCATATTGTTAGAGAATGACATAGGCATCCCCAATGGGCCTGCCGAAGATGGTACCCGGGATTTACTAAAGACCCACGACCCGAAGGATAAGAAGAATTCGGAAGCCCAACTTGCTAGTTAAGGAAAGCTAGAGTTGTATTAGGAGAGAACACTTGTAATATTGCGGGAGGAGTTAGAAACCTTCCCGGACTCTGTAACTTGTACATCACGAATCCCTCGGCTCCACCTCCTATATAAGGGGGAGTCGAGGGACAAAGAAAGCATCAATTGATTGTCTCACAAACCCTAGTTTTCATATCGTCGAGTACTTTTCTGCTGAAACCTTCGAGATCTACTTGCCCTCTACTTCTAACTAATCCCTAGTCTACAACCTGTAGGCTTTGATAAGTTAATCCCTTGTCAATTGGTGCCGTCTGTGGTAATTAGAGGCGTCAAGGATCTGATCTCGATGGCACGTTCAAGATCGTCGACTTCGTCAACAGCAAGCAACGCGATGGATCGAGGTAAACAGATCGCAATTGGTCCTGTCAATTTTGTTCCTCACCCGCCCTCCCGTTTGGATGCATATGCGTATCTGGAGGAGCCTATGGAGATGACGTTCGGAAGATTCCACTTTCGCGTCGAGAAGGAGGGAGCGTATCGTCTCGAAATTCCGATCTCGTCGGGATTATCAGCGGTCGATTCCGATTTTTCGAACTCCATATCATCAATCGAGTCAGGCAAAGAGGAGACTTCATCGCCACGCTTCATCAGCACCAGGGCAAGCGAAAAGCTCACCAAGATCTTCAGCGACATGTCCTTCGAGTCATCTGCGGACTCAGATATAAGCGATGACTCAAATAGCGTCGACAGCTTCAACTTCATCGACAGATCCACTACCATTGGCGAGGTCTTCACCAATCTCTACGATGGTGTCACCAAACCTAACATGGCTCAATATACAAAATATCATCAGATCTATGCAATCGGAGATCCGAGTCGCCCACAAGAGGAGACATCAGAGAACTTCGATGAGGCAGGAAATCCATATGTCGATCCTGCAGATCTCACGGGAGGTCTAGGGACAAAATATATTGGACCAGGGACACGAGAGATGGTACGATTTCCACAAGAAGTGTGGGATCGAGTCGCAAGAGCTATTAATGGTACAGAGCCAATGACTGTAACGGCGACACCTGAGGAGTTACAAGCATACCAGTATAGGCTCGCACGTACCAGGTGGGAGCTCGAGAAGCAAAAAATCGAGTTGGACAGAAGACAGGAAGCAGCCTCTGCATCAAGCAGGCGAAGGGCGGAGTTAAGTCGACATTCAGGAACTTCGAGAGATAGCCACAGGGAAGCTCGGAACAGAGCAAGATCGAGGCTGCAAAACATACCTGAGGGAGAAAGAGAGCACTTGGTTCAAAACCTCGACATGTCTTTTATGTCGATAGACACGAGAGGGAACATTATCCCCAAGACACCAGAAGCTGGGTATATGGCGACACAGGCCTTTATCCTTGCATCCAGGCCACCTCCCGGAGATCCAAGAGAGGCATTGTACAACATGGCAATGGAAGGAGTCGGGGCCATGAGAACAGCGTTTGCAGCAACACCTCCAGAAGGAGCAGCAAGGAAAAATAGTCCACGCCCCGCGGCAGCGGCACTAGCTCCCGAAAGAACAAGTGGAGCAAGAGACACAGCAGCGCAAGCAAGGGTGGACAGAGCAAGACAAAATAGAAGGGAACATCGGCATTCCCCAGAGCTAGATGACGAGGATATGTGTGGGCTGTCGTGCTTCACCAGAAGGGTCCGAAAAACTCGAGTCCCTGCGGGGTTCAAATTGCCGGATAACTTCAAAAAATTCGACTGCCTACAAGATCCAGAGGATTGGCTAGTTAATTACCTCGAGACGGTGAAGCTGACAGGAGGAACCAGAGCAACAGCTATGCAGAGCATCCAGGTACATTTGAGTGGAGCTGCACGATCTTGGATAAAGAAGCTTCCTCCAGGATCTATCGATAGCTGGGATAGCTTCGAGGACGTGTTCGTCAAGAATTTCTGATCCACTTGCAAAAAACCTGCATCATTAGAGGAACTGAGGGCGTGTCGACAAAAGCCAGACGACTCAATGCGAAAGTACATCCAAAGGTGGAATATCATCAAAAACTCGGCAGAGAATATATCTGACGAGAGAGCGATAGATGCGTTTGTCGCAGGAATCAGGCGGGGAGATTTCGTCGAGGACTTGGGTAGAACTAACCCAAAGACAGTATCCGCATTAATGGAGATAGCAAACAGATGGGCAGATGGAGAAGATGCCGTTCACAACAAACGGCATAGGTCACCAGAGGAGTACCGCGGTTGAAATTATCAAAATAGGCGACGATTTCCTCGGCAGTACTCGAGCTATGATGCTCCTGAACAAATATCGGCTGGTTTCCGAGCAAGCGCTGGAGGAAACAATAGAGATGACTATCTGTAATAACCCAGAACATAGGAACAACGAAGGGTAGAGTTAGAAATGGGATGTGCATTTCATCGCAAAACGGGGGAAATTTTCGCGCCTTATTGCAACTAAACCTAAGAGGGATCGAGGTTCTCTCTCATTTTGCACTTAGGGTTAGGCAATGTGAGTTAGGGAAATTTCGACATGATCTCTTTTGTAACTTGTTACTTTGGGGAATGTTTGCATTTGATAAGTGTTAAACAATTTACTATAAACATCACACCATATAAACAGTGAATTTAGAATTCAAACACAAGATATAAAATTCAAATCACTTTGAATTTCAAAGTGAATATCAAATAATATTTCATCAAGAATATAAACATTACATAATACAAAGCTCATAAACCAAAACTTGAGCTTTATTGATATACAACACAATTACAAAGTCTTTACAATATTCTTGATACAAGAATTGAGATATAATGATCAGAATAAAAAGAAAAGGAAAATTACAAGTTTAATTCTAAACTAAACCTAAACTAAGTGGCTTGAGGATGATCTTCTGGTCATACTCAACTTCAAAACCTGCAAAACAAAGAACAAATACTAACCAGAATACAAGTGTTAACCAGATTCAGTTTGGACAGTTAGCAGAAATAACACAAAGTTCAGTTTGGACAGTGAAACTGTCACAGTACACTTGTGCTTGCCCAAAACACAGACTGACAGGATAGGATCAGGCAGACCAAACCTGAGCAGTCACAGAGGGCTCAAGTTTCACCATAGCAAGGCTGTTGCTAGGCAAGCAACAGCAAGGCAAGGCAAAGGATGAGTCATAAAGTAAATGAGCATGTGTGTCATGGCCAGAGATGAAGTAGAGACCATATAAATAGCACAAAAACCCTAGAACCTTGACAGTCGACCAGAATTGCAAATCACCAGGTAAGGGTGAAGCAAGAACAAGCACAGTTCATCCAGTTCATCACCAAAAACAGAAACCAACACAAACAACTTAGCCACCAGGAATCATGGTGACCTGAGAAGATCAACCAGAGATTGGAGGTGAAGGGCTGAGTACAGAAACCCCAAGTCTGCATCAACCAAATATTTCACACTAGGAGCTGGAACAAGGTATACCAAATACCTGGACAGATCCAATGGATCTGATCCATCATATGCATGAAATAAGCATGGGATGAGCAGATGCTCATATGGGTAGATCATCACTTGGTTTTCACCAAGGATTACTGCTAGTCAAAAGCTACTAAAAATAGAAAGCATCTAGGTACAGATCTTGTACACAGAAACTAGCACATATGCACAGGTGCACACACTAGCCAGATTAGATGCACAGATAGCACCAGTAGATGGCAAGGATTAGCAGCTAAGACTACACAGTAAATCCTAAGCTATGAACCATCAGCATCTCAAGGATGATTCCCAAATATGCAAGCAAAGGTTGAGTAGCCACAAGATCCAACTAAATAGGTGAGCAACCAATCAGTAGCAAGGCTACTGAGGTCACATCACACTTAGCATCAATTAAAAGGAAGCCAAACCTAGCACATCATTATCCAGGAATGGATTCAGATTCAATTGCTTGCTAAACACTCATGAATAGCCAAATCATTTGCAAGCAAGTCATTTAAATCATTACTGCATAAGCAGTTCATCATAATTTAATTAATACAAGCATGAATTTATCACAGATCCATGCTTAGCAACGTGATAGCACACTATTAAGCAACACAATTTAATCACTGCACCATAACCACTGGAGCAAGTCCAGTAGCTTAAGTAAGCAACAGCATAGTGATGCTTGAGCATCAGCATCACAAGGTAATTGAATCACTTAGTCATAGTATTAGCCAGTAAGCCATCATTGATAATTGAATTGATCTAATGGATCCATTATAGCAAGCCAAGCAACACAGAGAGGTTAGCCAACAAGCAAGGAATGATCCAATGGATCATTGGCTTGCATAGATAGCACTGAAGCAGATCACAGACACCACTGGCACACACACAAGTGTCACTGATGCATCACAAATACACCTAGACAAGCAAGTATGATATCCCAGGAAGAATAAGCAAGCCACAGTCAAGCATAGCATGGCATAGCTAGCTTTTGAGCAAGCACAACAGAGCATGGCAAGTACAGAGCATGCTAGGAGCAGCAGAGAAGCAAGCACAAGATAAATAGCAAGCAAATCGACATGTGCCGATTTAAGAATCGGTAATTGGGCCATGAGCTTGCAGTAAACAGAAGCACAGGCAAATTGCACAGCAATAGCATGGCTCTGCGTGATCACAGGATCACCAGAGAGCAACAGAGCATGAGGAGGAAGAAGAACAGTGGCAAGGGAGGCGCACAGAAGAGAAGGAAGAGATGCAACACTTACTTGCGCCTGGAAGCAGAGGCTAGGGCATGGCGAGGCAGTGCTCGTGCGGCCCTAACAGCTGCAAGTCCAGGGTAGGCGCCGATGTTACGCCGGCGAACCCAGACACGAACCAGCACCACCGTAGCAAGCACCTGAGGCGACGGCACGAGTACTGCGAGCAGCACCCGCGCCAGGTCAACCTCAGGCGCGTATCCATCGTCGGCGAGGACGAGAGCTCGCCGGAGTTCGTCGAAGCGAATCTCCACGAGATCCAGATCGGAGGCGATTCGCCAGGAGAGGAAGAGAAGGGGAAAACTACGCGGACATATCGATAGATCTGCACGCGGCGGTTCCGAATCAGTAGGTGGCTACGGCGGAGGAGCATGGCGATGGCCGGAGCAAGGCGGCGGCCATGGCGGCGACGCCATCGCCAGGGCGTCGCGAGAGAGGCTAGGGTTAGAGACGAAAAGCGAGAGAGGGCCGAGTGAGTGAGAGCGGTGGGCCGTTCGGCTCCACCGAGCCGCTATGGGGCAAGCCTTAGTGGGCTGTCCCATGGGCTTAGGTTATTGGGCTGGGCCCAATAAGGTCCAGGGGGTATTTTGGTCTTTTAACATTTAATAAAAGGCCAGAACTTTACCAAATTTTAATAAATCAAATACAACTCTAAAAATCCATTAAAAATTGGATTAATGAATGAAAAATAAATCTTAACAAGAATAAAATATGAAATGGAATTTATGAAACAAATTCAAAATTATGAATTTTAAGAATTCAAATAATAACTTGGAATTTAAAATTATTATTTACTTGTATTTAAAATTCAAGGAAGAATCTCAAATAAGTTCAAATACTTATTTTCAAACATTTCAAAATGAAATTCTATTATTCCAAGGCATTTCTTTTGAAAAAGGGTATTTTTCCCAGAAAAATACTATACTCCTTTTTATTCCAAAAACTATAGAGGTAACTCTATAATTTTCAATTATTTTTGGAATGATTAAGGGAATCAACAAGTAAATAGTTTTACTTTGAATTGTTGTACTTTGTGTGAATTAAAAATGGTTTATACTTTTAAATCAATTGTAAATTACTGTCAAAGACATAAATCTTAAACGCAACCCTAAATTGATATGACTCAGCGGGGTAAAGGGATTCAACATAAAATAATACATCCATGATTGCATTATTTGGATTTTATAACATTGTCCTTACCGGACAATGATGCTTCTTACAGAACCCGAGGTCCAGGTTCCATCAAGCGCATTGAAGCGCACTATCTCGCAGTCCACGAGCAAGTTCACCCTTGCTCATGTCAACTTGAGTATTTTCTACTACTTTAATGCAAAGCTATATACTTATCATTCCTGCATCGCAAATGAAATGTTACTTTCCAACTATGAATATGACTATGTGGCTGGCAATGGAACCATGGTATGTGTTGATATGGTGGAGGTTCCATTGCAATGGGTTATATCACCCTAGGATTAAATTACCAATGCCGTCCAGTGATTCTAGCGCCGTACAAATCGCGTTGACCATGAGATCTATAATGGCTCTGGGGAAGCCAGTCGTATCTTTTCCCTTCTGCACGCCAACGGATTGGTGGAGCCGGCGGGGTGTTGGAGGCACTGCCGTAGGTTGGGATAGCCTTTTAAATCCCCATCCATTAGTGATGAGGGCTCTACGATCTATGAAGGATTGTCCGGAGTACACCATGAGTAAAGCCGTATTATCGGAAGTCTCTGGAGGTGTACGGTTGGACAAAAGGGTGGGTTTGCAGTCGCGGAGAAGGCGGTGTGGGCTTGGATCTTTATACCTGGCCTCACACCAAAGGAAGTGTGAACGGGGGCAAGTCCCTGCGGATGGCAAAAAGGGTGAGATCTCTTGTGGGAAAAGTAACGCACCTCTGCAGAGTGTATCAAATTGTGGCTGTCACTCCTTGTTCCGGGAAGGGAATCGCTATGACGCGGCAGAAAGGAACTCCACGAAGTTCTAGTCAACTTTGTGAAGACTGACGGGCATAGTTTTCATAATAAAAGCAACCTTTTGAAGAAATGATTTCAAAACATGCATTGACCTGCGATTTCCTGATCAATGGTCGTAGCTAGTGCATCAAACACCTTTTTACTCTTTTAGAACTTGCTGAGTACCCCTGTACCCACTTTCTTTCGACACCCTTGCTAGACTGTGATCCGGAAGTGGAGGCCATCAACGATGGAGCACCAGAAGGAAGTTACGAGCTGGTCTACGAAGAACCTGATCTTACCGGCGGAGTGGAAGGCGTAGACTATGGGATAGTCTACGGACCAGATGACACGGAGGTGGAGGAGTAGTGACATACCCTAGCATCATAGAGCCGAGCAACGTAGAACTTACCTAAATAAGTTGTTGAGCTCTCTTTATATTTGTTATGAGTTGTAATCGTACTTAAGTAGTATCTTAGGGTGTTCTCATAGGACCTGTGAGAATACCAACTTGTTAAGACAATGTTTGTAATAAAGTATGGAGTGTTATGACCTGCAATGTTTTTCTTTGTACCACTACGAGGGATATGGCAAATTGTGAAGAAGTCCCTTCGCAAAGATCATATCAACGACTTGTATACTACAACATGCGGTGGTATGCTTTGGGTCACCGCATGCTGGTATCAGAGCAAATGTTGCGACCTTAGGTTGGAAAAACCTAGTATAGGGAAGAAACCTGTAGGAGTCTAGTAGAAATAGTAAAGGATTCTCTAGAAATATGGTGATTATTCACTTGAGAATAGCAAAACCATATATTTTAGTGCGATAATTCTTTATTATAGCTATTATGATGCATTATCACTACTAATATTCTGCTTTTGTATACAGCCATAATGGCGAATACTTTTCCTAAGAGGACTTTGAGGAAGGTTGAGGGATGGCTTGGTGATTATGATGGACCAATAACAGCTCTCCTGTGTGGGATGCTGAAGGAACTTCATTGTGATCCACGGATACCTGTTATCAAGTATACCTATTATGATAGGGAAATCCTAGCCAAGTGCAGAGTATCGGTCCAACTACCGAAAAAACTGCTGATGAGTCGTATAATGCCATACGGAGAAGCCAAAACTATCACCACAGCCTACCACATGGGCCTATTCAAGGCAATCCTTGAGATAAGGCAGCACAAGTCAGTAGAACTGCTATGTTCAGAGTTTTCTCATATACCTCATGCCGAGGAAGATGAGGATCCCACTCTGAATCATTTGGTGTTAGCACACAAAAGTCCTGAAGGCTGACAAAGACACATGGATAGTCAGTAAGTCTTTATTGACCACGATGTACCTTTTACACATGAAGATGAGAGGTGAGATTGACCACATGCTAGCTGAGTTCACGGACCCTGATAAAGTCCAAACTCGGATGCGTGATTTGAGGGCACAACCACAACATACTACACCTTTCTTTAGCCTAGACAGCTATGTAGATTTGAGTGACCAGTTATCCCATAAAGATCCACTTACACCCAACTTTGTTCCACACTATCCACATGTGTCAGCATCATATGAGTCTGGATATGGGGGAGATGATTCCAGGAACCTAAACTGCTCGGAGTCACCAATCGAGAATTTGACTGGTTGGCGTTTCAGGGAACCATTTGGAGATGAAGGAGAACCCATCACTTGTGAGTCAGAGGATGAAGGAGGCGCGGTTAACCAGAATGTTAACCAAAGCTTTGGGCACGAAGAGAAAGACACCAACTCCATTTATTTAGATTTGGAGATGGGGTTACCCAAAACATCCCAGTACGTCGTAGGTGAGAGTTCCGGAACCAAGAAAAAGAAGAAGAAGAAGATGAGGGGTCAAGTGAATAGGAATCCTCCATGGATGACAGGAGAAGATGAGTTGTATCCCACTGGGGATATATACGAGTCTTTATCTAGTTACTTTGGCATGACAGATCTCTGTCTCGGCACTTCGTCCGATTCAGACTACATACCTACGGGAAGAACCTTCATTCCGGACGGGGTTCAGAGGACAAACCGCTGTACCGGATGGACCCCAGGGATGTACGCGGAGGCGAGCTATGATGACGAGGAGTAGAGCTCCGAGGAAGAATAAAGTAATCTAGGTGGTATTGTAATAGAGCGTATTTTAAATTTCCGTTGGCTTGGGCTTTGAGCCAAATAAGTGGTTTATATATACCACATGTAATATAAGTTTGTGAGTGTGTTATGTATTATACAAAGTATATGCATAATAAATGTTTGTTTTGTATTTGCTTCTTGATTTCATTGTGTGACTAGTTCTGGGCATTGAGTTGAGCTTAGAAAGCATTTGCATGGTGTAATTATGAGTAATCGCTCTTTGTTACAGGACTAGGGGGAAATGGCGTTAGTAGAAACCGAAGAGGCTCGCAGAGAGCGGGAAGCAAGAGAGAAAGAGGAGGCAGATGCAGTAGCTAGAGCAGAGAATGCACCACCACCACCACACCCAATGATGCACCCAGACTTCCAACAGTATATGAGGTCAATGGAGGAAGATAGGAGGCGTTACCAGGAAAGCCAGAGCAAGAACATGCAAGATTTCTTTACCCACGTCATCAATGATAGGGGTAATGAAGGCAAGGGAGTAACTCTATCGGACTTCCAAAAATGCAAGACCACTACCATTTACATCAGCTCCAGAACCAATGGACGCTGAGGATTGGCTTATGGATACGGAAAGGAAGCTGAAGACTGTTGGTTGCAACGATGAGGAGAAGATCAGATATACCACTTATCTGTTGTCAGGACCAGCAGCGTCATGGTGGGAGAATCTTGTAGCAGTACACCCTCCTGATAAGGTGTTCACCTGGGAGGAGTTCAAGAAGAAGTTTCGGGATGCTCATGTTCCGGACAGCGTGGTGGAGCTGAAGAAGAGGGAGTTTGAAGAACTAAGACAGAATACTGCACCCATCATGCAGTATGTTCGGGATTTCAACAGGTTATCCAGGTATGCACCTGAGGATGTAGATACAGAGGAGAAGCGGAAGAAGCGGTTCATGAAAGGCATGAATCCATACATGAAGATGCAACTGAGGTTGGCACGGACTGCCGAATTCCAGGAACTGATTGACTCGGCAATCACTTTCGAGGATGATTATAGGCAAGTCCAGGAGGACAGAAGGAAGAGGGCTCGTATAGAGCCAAGGAAGTACCCAATCAGAAAACCAACACCTGATCGGGGTTTCAAACCCCGATACAGACCTACTACTGGTAATCAATACAACCGGGGAGGTCAGAATCAGAATCCAATCAGCCAAATCATCTGCAACAATTGTGGCCTAAAGGGTCATTTGCAGAAGGATTGTCAGAAACCCAGAATCATTTGTTATGGTTGTGGTAAGGAAGGACACATCAAGCCGGAGTGTCCAAACAAGGCGTCTTGGAGCGGACAGAGCTCTGGAGGACGAGGTGGAAACAACAACAACAACAACAACAACAACAACAACAACAACAACAACAACAACAACAACCGCAACAACAACAACAACAACCGCAACTACAACTACAACAACAAGAGGAGAAAGCCTTATGGAAAGCTGAATTGCACATCTTTGGAACAAGCGGAAGAGTCGGATCAAACAGTCTTAGGTACGCTAAGCATTCTTACTCATCCTGGCAAAGTATTATTTGATACTGGAGCAACCACATCATTTCTTGCATTGGAGTTTGTGGAAAGATTCGGGCTTAGATATTCTAAGTTAGAAACCCCTATAACTGTTCTATCCGCGGGGGGGACGATCTTAGTAACCCACGTGAAAGAAGCACAAGTCCTAACCATATGTGACTGTGTGTATTTCGCGGACCTATTCATCATACCCATGAAGGACATATCAGTCATCCTAGGGATGGATTGGTTGACAGAAAATGGAGCGGTGATTAACTGTGGAGACAAAACAGTATCACTTCGCAACTCCATCGGTGGTCGAATAGTGTTCCAAGGAGATAAGTACAGTGAGTTGGAGATTGGATTGGAACTCAATAGTCTGAAGGAGGTGAGAATTGAAGATATTCCTGTAGTGAATGAGTTTAAGGATGTATTTCCTAAGGAATTACCGGGGATGCCACCCGATAGAGAGATTGAATTCACAATCGATCTGATTCCAGGCACAGCACCAATAGCACAACCACCATATAAGATGGGGCCGAAAGAATTAGTGGAACTGAAAGCTCAGATTGATGAGTTAGAACAGAAGGGATTCATTCAAGAAAGTGTGTCACCATGGGGTACACCAGTTATTTTTGTGGATAAAAGAGATGGAGGAAAGAGAATGTGTGGAGATTACAGAAATTTGAACAATGTAACTATCAAGAACAAGTATCCTTTACCTAGAATCCAAGACCTTTTTGATCAAGTTCAAGGAGCAGGAGTCTTCTCGAAGATAGATTTAAGGTCAGGATACCATCAAATCAAGATCAAGAAGGAGGATGTACCAAAAACAGCATTCGTATCAAGGTATGGACACCATGAATACTTGGTTGTACCATTTGGACTAACAAATGCACCAGCAATTTTCATGAATTTGATGAACAAGATATTCATGAAGTACTTGGACAAGTTTGTGATAGTGTTCATAGATGATATTCTAATCTATTCCAAAGATAAAGAAGAACATGCCAAGCATTTGAAGATAGTTCTGCAAACTTTGAGGGAACATCAGCTATATGCGAAGTTTAGCAAGTGCAAATTTTGGTTAGATAGTGTTGAATTTCTTGGACATGTCATAACCAAAGAAGGCATAGCGGTGAATCCAAGTAAGGTTCAGTCCGTATTGGAATGGAAATCACCTAAAAATGCTAAGGAGATACGAGGATTTCTTGGTATGGCAGGCTATTATCGGAGATTCATAGAGGGATTTTCGAAGATTGCAGGACCAATGACCAAGTTACTCAAGAAAAATACTCCATTTGTGTGGACAGATGAGTGTGAAGCCAGCTTCCAAACACTCAAAGATAAGTTAACCACAGCACCGGTGTTAGCAGTTCCTGAACCTGGAAAGGATTACACGGTGTATTGTGATGCTTCCAAGAATGGACTTGGATGTGTTCTTATGCAAGATCGGAAGGTAATAGCTTATGGATCAAGGCAGTTGAAACCACATGAACACAACTATCCAGTACATGATCTAGAGTTAGCGGCAGTTGTGTATGCTCTGAAGAGTTGGAGACAATTTCTATATGGATCCAAGTGTGAGTTATACACCGATCACAAAAGTTTGAAATATTTCTTCACCCAGAAGGAATTAAACATGAGGCAGAAGAGATGGTTAGAGTTGATTAAGGATTACGACCTTAAGATCAACTATACACCAGGCAAAGCTAATGTAGTAGCAGATGCCCTAAGTAGGAAGAGTACGGAGAATCAACCTACGGAATGGGAGATTCCAAAGGAACTTCGGAAAGAGCTAGAGGAGGCTCAGATTTTATTTATTCAAGGTGATGATAAGGGAAGTATAGCAACCATGAGGATTATGGATGAGATGTATTCAGATTTGAAATATGAGATTATCCGAAAGCAAGCGGATGATTTGTTCATCCAAGAGGAAATCAAGAGGATTGGAGAAGGAAGAACATCGGAATTTTATCTAGGGGATTTTGATTCATTATACTTACAGAAAAGGATCTGTGTACCGGATGATCCAGAAGTGAAGTCAATCATATTAAAGGAAGCACATGAAACCCCTTATTCAATACATCCGGGAAGTACTAAGATGTATATGGATTTGAAGGAGATGTTCTGGTGGAACAACATGAAAAGAGAAATAGCACAATATGTCTCGGAATGTCATACATGTCAACGAGTGAAGGCAGCGCATCAGAGTCCTGCGGGATTACTCAAACCACTAGAGATACCGGAATGGAAATGGGATGAAATCGGAATGGATTTTGTTACTGGTTTACCAATGACTAGTAAGAAGAAGGATATGATATGGGTAATAGTGGACAGGCTTACCAAGAGTGCTCATTTCATAGCCGTAAACACAAAAGATACTGCAGAAAAGCTTGTGGATATATATGTGAAGGAGATTGTGAGTAAGCATGGAGTACCAAAGAAGATAGTCTCAGATAGAGGTTCAATTTTCACATCAGCATTCTGGAAACGACTACAAGAAGCTTTGGGATCCAAGTTGGATTTCAGTACAGCATATCATCCACAAACCGGAGGACAAACCGAAAGAACCAATCAGATACTTGAAGACATGCTTAGAGCTTGTGCTCTGAACTTTGGAGGCTCATGGGAGGACCATTTACCTTTAGCGGAGTTCTCATATAACAACAGTTATCAGAGTAGCATCCAGATGGCACCGTACGAAGCATTGTACGGAAGAAAGTGTCGATCACCAATTTGTTGGTTTGAAACCGGAGAAAACAAGGAGTTTACACCGGACTACATCAAGGAGAGACAAGACGTCATCGAGGTGATCCGGGATAGACTCAAAATAGCTCAGAGTCGTCAGAAGAGTTACGCCGACTTAAAGAGAAGAGATTGGGAACCGAAAGTGGGAGACATGGTTTATTTAAAGGTTAGCCCAATGAAAGGACTTAAGAGGTTCGGAGTAAAAGGAAAATTAAGTCCTCGATATATTGGACCATTTAAGATACTCAGTCAGAATCGAGGAACAGCTTTTGAGTTGGAGTTACCGGCACAACTAAGTCAAGTTCATAATGTGTTTCATGTTTCACAACTCAGAAAGTGTTTGAAGGCACCAGATGATCCCATTACATATGAAGAAATAGAATTGCAATCTGATCTAAATTATGTGGAAAGACCAGAAAAGATCTTAGAAGTACAGTGGAAGAAGTTAAGAAACAGAGCAATCAAATACTGCAAAGTTCAATGGCAACATCATCCTGAGCGAGAAGCAACTTGGGAGACGGAAGAAGAATTAAGGAAGTCTTACCCCGAGATGTTCAGGTACCAATCTTAACTTCGGGACGAAGTTTCTGTTAAGGGGGAGAGGCTGTAATAACCCAGAACATAGGAACAACGAAGGGTAGAGTTAGAAATGGGATGTGCATTTCATCGCAAAACGGGGGAAATTTTCGCGCCTTATTGCAACTAAACCTAAGAGGGATCGAGGTTCTCTCTCATTTTGCACTTAGGGTTAGGCAATGTGAGTTAGGGAAATTTCGACATGATCTCTTTTGTAACTTGTTACTTTGGGGAATGTTTGCATTTGATAAGTGTTAAACAATTTACTATAATCATCACACCATATAAACAGTGAATTTAGAATTCAAACACAAGATATAAAATTCAAATCACTTTGAATTTCAAAGTGAATATCAAATAATATTTCATCAAGAATATAAACATTACATAATACAAAGCTCATAAACCAAAACTTGAGCTTTATTGATATACAACACAATTACAAAGTCTTTACAATATTCTTGATGCAAGAATTGAGATATAATGATCAGAATAAAAAGAAAAGGAAAATTACAAGTTTAATTCTAAACTAAACCTAAACTAAGTGGCTTGAGGATGATCTTCTGGTCATACTCAACTTCAAAACCTGCAAAACAAAGAACAAATACTAACCAGAATACAAGTGTTAACCAGATTCAGTTTGGACAGTTAGCAGAAATAACACAAAGTTCAGTTTGGACAGTGAAACTGTCACAGTACACTTGTGCTTGTCCAAAACCTGGACAGCACAGGATAGGATCAGGCAGACCAAACCTGAGCAGTCACAGAGGGCTCAAGTTTCACCATAGCAAGGCTGTTGCTAGGCAAGCAACAGCAAGGCAAGGCAAAGGATGAGTCATAAAGTAAATGAGCCTGTGTGTCATGGCCAGGGATGAAGTAGAGACCATATAAATAGCACACAAACCCTAGAACCTTGACAGTCGACCAGAATTGCAAATCACCAGGTAAGGGTGAAGCAAGAACAAGCACAGTTCATCCAGTTCATCACCAAAAACAGAAACCAACACAAACAACTTAGCCACCAGGAATCATGGTGACCTGAGAAGATCAACCAGAGATTGGAGGTGAAGGGCTGAGTACAGAAACCCCAAGTCTGCATCAACCAAATATTTCACACTAGGAGCTGGAACAAGGTATACCAAATACCTGGACAGATCCAATGGATCTGATCCATCATATGCATGAAATAAGTATGGGATGAGCAGATGCTCATATGGGTAGATCATCACTTGGTTTTCACCAAGGATTACTGCCAGTCAAAAGCTACTAAAAATAGAAAGCATCTAGGTACAGATCTTGTACACAGAAACTAGCACATATGCACAGGTGCACACACTAGCCAGATTAGATGCACAGATAGCACCAGTAGATGGCAAGGATTAGCAGCTAAGACTACACAGTAAATCCTAAGCTATGAACCATCAGTAACTCTAGATTTTCATCAGGCAAGCATATTGGCATTCATCTCAAGGATGATTCCCAAATATGCAAGCAAAGGTTGAGTAGCCACAAGATCCAACTAAATAGGTGAGCAACCAATCAGTAGCAAGGCTACTGAGCTCACATCACACTTAGCATCAATTAAAAGGAAGCCAAACCTAGCACATCATTATCCAGGAATGGATTCAGATTCAATTGCTTGCTAAACACTCATGAATAGCCAAATCATTTGCAAGCAAGTCATTTAAATCATTACTGCATAAGCAGTTCATCATAATTTAATTAATACAAGCATGAATTTATCACAGATCCATGCTTAGCACTGACAGTAGCACACTATTAAGCAACACAATTTAATCACTGCACCATAACCACTGGAGCAAGTCCAGTAGCTTAAGTAAGCAACAGCATAGTGATGCTTGAGCATCAGCATCACAAGGTAATTGAATCACTTAGTCACAGTATTAGCCAGTAAGCCATCACTGATAATTGAATTGATCTAATGGATCCATTATAGCAAGCCAAGCAACACAGAGAGGTTAGCCAACAAGCAAGGAATGATCCAATGGATCATTGGCTTGCATAGATAGCACTGAAGCAGATCACAGACACCACTGGCACACACACAAGTGTCACTGATGCATCACAAATACACCTAGACAAGCAAGTATGATATCCCAGTAAGAATAAGCAAGCCACAGTCAAGCATAGCATGGCATAGCTAGCTTTTGAGCAAGCACAACAGAGCATGGCAAGTACAGAGCATGCTAGGAGCAGCAGAGAAGCAAGCACAGCATAAATAGCAAGAAAATCGACATGTGCCGATTTCAAGAATCGGTAATTGGGCCATGAGCTTGCGATAACAGAAGCACAGGCAAATTGCACAGCAATAGCATGGCTCTGCGTGATCACAGGATCACCAGAGAGCAACAGAGCATGAGGAGGAAGAAGAACAGTGGCAAGGGAGGCGCACAGAAGAGAAGGAAGAGATGCAACACTTATTTGCGCCTGGAAGCAGAGGCTAGGGCATGGCGAGGCAGTGCTCGCGCGGCCCTAACAGCTGCAAGTCCAGGGTAGGCGCCGACGTTACGCCGGCGAACCAAGACACGAACCAGCACCACCGTAGCAAGCACCTGAGGCGACGACACGAGTACTGCGAGCAGCACCCGCGCCAGGTCAACCTCAGGCGCGTATCCATCGTCGGTGAGGACGAGAGCTCACCGGAGTTCGTCGAAGCGAATCTCCACGAGATCCAGATCGGAGGCGATTCGCCAGGAGAGGAAGAGAAGGGGAAAACTACGCGGACAGATCGATAGATCTGCACGTGGCGGTTCCGAATCAGTAGGTGGCTACGGCGGAGGAGCACGGCGATGGCCGGAGCAAGGCGGCGGCCATGGCGGCGACGCCATCGCCAGGGCGTCGCGAGAGAGGCTAGGGTTAGAGACGAAAAGCGGGAGAGGGCCGAGTGAGTGAGAGCGGTGGGCCGTTCGGCTCCACCGAGCCGCTATGGGGCAAGCCTTAGTGGGCTGTCCCATGGGCTTAGGTTATTGGGCTGGGCCCAATAAGGTCCAGGGGGTATTTTGGTCTTTTAACATTTAATAAAAGGCCAGAACTTTACCAAATTTTAATAAATCAAATACAACTCTAAAAATCCATTAAAAATTGGATTAATGAATGAAAAATAAATCTTAACAAGAATAAAATATGAAATGGAATTTATGAAACAAATTCAAAATTATGAATTTTAAGAATTCAAATAATAACTTGGAATTTAAAATTATTATTTACTTGTATTTAAAATTCAAGGAAGAATCTCAAATAAGTTCAAATACTTATTTTCAAACATTTCAAAATGAAATTCTATTATTCCAAGGCATTTCTTTTGAAAAAGGGTATTTTTCCCAGAAAAATACTATACTCCTTTTTATTCCAAAAACTATAGAGGTAACTCTATAATTTTCAATTATTTTTGGAATGATTAAGGGAATCAACAAGTAAATAGTTTTACTTTGAATTGTTGTACTTTGTGTGAATTAAAAATGGTTTATACTTTTAAATCAATTGTAAATTACTGTCAAAGACATAAATCTTAAACGCAACCCTAAATTGATATGACTCAGCGGGGTAAAGGGATTCAACATAAAATAATACATCCATGATTGCATTATTTGGATTTTATAACATTGTCCTTACCGGACAATGATGCTTCTTACAGAACCCGAGGTCCAGGTTCCATCAACTGCATTGAACTGCACTATCTCGCAGTCCACAGGCAAGTTCACCCTTGCTCATGTCAACTTGAGTATTTTCTACTACTTTAATGCAAAGCTATATACTTATCATTCCTGCATCGCAAATGAAATGTTACTTTCCAACTATGAATATGACTATGTGGCTGGCAATGGAACCATGGTATGTGTTGATATGGTGGAGGTTCCATTGCAATGGGTTATATCACCCTAGGATTAAATTACCAATGCCGTCCAGTGATTCTAGCGCCGTACAAATCGCGTTGACCATGAGATCTATAATGGCTCTGGGGAAGCCAGTCGTATCTTTTCCCTTCTGCACGCCAACGGATTGGTGGAGCCGGCGGGGTGTTGGAGGCACTGCCGTAGGTTGGGATAGCCTTTTAAATCCCCATCCATTAGTGATGAGGGCTCTACGATCTATGAAGGATTGTCCGGAGTACACCATGAGTAAAGCCGTATTATCGGGGGAAGTCTACTGGAGGTGTACGGTTGGACAAAAGGGTGGGTTTGCAGTCGCGGAGAAGGCGGTGTGGGCTTGGATCTTTATACCTGGCCTCACACCAAAGGAAGTGTGAACGGGGGCAAGTCCCTGCGGATGGCAAAAAGGGTGAGATCTCTTGTGGGAAAAGTAACGCACCTCTGCAGAGTGTATCAAATTGTGGCTGTCACTCCTTGTTCCGGGAAGGGAACTGTGAATGCGGCAGGAAAGGAACTCCACGAAGTTCTAGTCAACCTGTGAAGACTGACGGGCATAGTTTTCATAATAAAAGCAACCTTTTGAAGAAATGATTTCAAAACATGCATTGACCTGCGATTTCCTGATCAATGGTCGTAGCTAGTGCATCAAACACCTTTTTACTCTTTTAGAACTTGCTGAGTACCCCTGTACTCACTTTCTTTCGACACCCTTGCTAGACTGTGATCCGGAAGTGGAGGCCATCAACGATGGAGCACCAGAAGGAAGTTACGAGCTGGTCTACGAAGAACCTGATCTTACCGGCGGAGTGGAAGGCGTAGACTATGGGATAGTCTACGGACCAGATGACACGGAGGTGGAGGAGTAGTGACATACCCTAGCATCATAGAGCCGAGCAACGTAGAACTTACCTAAATAAGTTGTTGAGCTCTCTTTATATTTGTTATGAGTTGTAATCGTACTTAAGTAGTATCTTAGGGTGTTCTCATAGGACCTGTGAGAATACCAACTTGTTAAGACAATGTTTGTAATAAAGTATGGAGTGTTATGACCTGCAATGTTTCTGTTGTACCACTACGAGGGATATGGCAAATTGTGAAGAAGTCCCTTCGCAAAGATCATATCAACGACTTGTATACTACAACATGCAGTGGTATGCTGGGTCACCGCACTATCAGAGGAGCAACGAGCAGCGAGGCGACAATAGATATGACTCCCGAAACAACAGGCAAAATAATGGGCCAAGGTTCCAAAGACCTTTCGTGTCCCCCGAGGAAATGATGAACGGGCCGTGTCAAATGCATTTTTATCTCGACAACAATGGAAAGAGACAGTCAGGACATTTGCAAAAAGATTGCCGAAATTTTCAGGCAATGTTAAGGTGGGCAGGACACGCCAATGCTCAGGCAACACATAGAAACTCTTAGGGGCCCAGGAGTGAGATCCACTTGCCACCTCCTCCCGCAATTACGGACGAAAATCGACACCAGCTCAGAATAGCGGCAGCACCTGCACCACCACCTTATGTTGATCCCAATTCCAACGGAGTTGTCTCGATGATTCAGAAAGGTAGGCCATCCAATAGAGGTCAGAAAGTAATCTCGCGACGGGTGTTCATGGCAGAAAAAATGCCTCCACCAACGGTTGAGTACCTTAATTGGTCAGGGCAAGACATTGGCTTCACAATAGCGGATCATCCACAGCAAGTTCCTCGACCAGGGCAGTTGATGTCTACGGGTGCTTCTATTCTTGTAGACAGTGTTGGGCCTCCAAGAGCAGAGGTTTGTAGAACAGCAGCAAGTTTCCCTTAAGTGGATCACCCAAGGTTTATCGATCTCAGGGAGGAAGAGGTCAAAGATATCCCTCTCATGCAACCTTGCAACCACAAAGCAAGAAGTCTCTTGTGTCCCCAACACACCTAATAGGTGCACTAGTTCGGCGAAGAGATAGTGAAATACAGGTGGTATAAATAAGTATGAGCAGTAGCAACGGCACCAGAAAAGTGCTTGGCTGCCCAGGACTGGCGTGTGGTTGATGGTGGTAATATTGCGGACAGTACAGATGCAGTAGAACAGTAAACAAACAGCGATAGCAGTATTTAGGAACAAGGCCTAGGGATCATACTTTCACTAGTGGACACTCTCAACATTGATCACATAACAGAATAAATAAATAGATGCTAGACTCTACACTCTCTTGTTGGATGATGAACACCACTAACTGTGTAGGATTACACGAACCCTCAATGCCGGAGTTAACAAGCTCCACAATATTTGATGTTCATATTTAAATAACCTTAGAGTGCATGATAGATCAACACAACTAAACCAAGTACTAACATAGCATGCACACTGTCACCTTCACACTACGAAAGGAGGCATAGATCACATCAATACCATCATAGCAATAGTTAACTTCATAATCTACAAGAGATCACAATCATAGCCTACGCCAAGTACTACACGATGCACACACTGTCACCTTTACACCGTGCAGGAGGAATAAACTACTTTAATAACATCACTAGAGTAGCACATAGATGAATAGTGATACAAAACTCATATGAATCTCAATCATGTAAGGCAGCTCATGAGATCATTGTATTGAAGTACATGGGAGAGAGATTAACCACATAGCTACCGGTACAACCCCTTAGCCTCGATGGAGAACTACTCCCTCCTCATGGGAGACATCAGCGGTGATGAAGATGGCGGTGGAGATGGCAGTGGTGTCGATGGAGAAGCCTTCCGGGGGCACTTCCCCGTCCCGGCGGCGTGCCGGAACAGAGACTCCTGTCCCCCAGATCTTGGCTTCGTGATGGCGGCGGCTCTGGAAGGTTTCTCGTACCGTCGCTTTTCCGTATCGAAGATTTAGGTCAGGGACCTTTAAATAGGCAAAGAGGCGGAGTCGGAAGGTCAACGAGGCAACGACACAACAGGGGGGCGCGGGCCCCCCCTTGGCCGCGCCAGGGTGTCATCTGGTGGCCCTGTGGCCCCTCTCTGGCGACTCTCGGGTGTTCTGGAAGCTTCGTCCAATCCTAAGACTCTGGGCGTTGATTTCGTCCAATTCCGAGAATATTTCCTTACTAGGATTTCTGAAACCAAAAACAGCAGAAAACAGGAACTGGCACTTCGGCATCTCGTCAATAGGTTAGTTCCGGAAAATGCATAAATATGACATAAAGTATGCATAAAACATGTAGATATCATCAATAATGTGGCATGGAACATAAGAAATTATCGATACATCGGAGACGTATCAGCATCCCCAAGCTTAGTTTACTGCTCGTCCAGAAGCGAGTAAACGATAACAAAGATAATTTCTGGAGTGACATGCCATCATAACCTTGATCATACTATTATAAGCATATGTAATGAATGCAGCGATCAAAGACAATGGTAAATGACATGAGTAAACAAATGAATCATATAGCAAAGACTTTTCATGAATAGTACTTTCAAGACAAGCATCAATAAGTCTTGCATAAGAGTTAACTCATAAAGCAATAATTCAAAGTAAAGTATTGAAGCAACACAAAGGAAGATTAAGTTTCAGCGGTTGCTTTCAACTTGTAACATGTATATCTCATGGATAATTGTCAATGCAAAGTAATATAACAAGTGCAATATGCAAGTATGTAGGAATCAATGCACAGTTCACACAAGTGTTTGCTTCTTGAGGTGGAGAGAAATAGGTGAACTGACTCAACAATAAAAGTAAAAGAATGGCCCTTCGCAGAGGGAAGCATCGATTGCTATATTTGTGCTAGAGCTTTGGTTTTGAAAACATAGAGAGCATAAAAGTAAAATTTTGAGAAGTGTTTGTTGTTGTCAACGAATGGTATTGGGCACTCTAACCCCCTTGCCAGACAAACCTTCAAAGAGCGGCTCCCATTTTATTTTATTTTTGGGTGGCACTCCTTCCAACCTTTCTTTCACAAACCATGGCTAACCGAATCCTCGGGTGCCTGCCAACAATCTCATACCATGAAGGAGTGCCTTTTTATTTTGGTTTTATTATGATGACACTCCTCCCCACCTTTGCTTTCTCAAGCCATGGCTAACCGAATCCTTCGGGTGCCGTCCAACAATCGCATACCATGGAGGAGTTTCTATTTTTATTAATTAATTTGGGACTGGGAATCCCATTGCCAGCTCTTTTTGCAAAATTATTGGATAAGCGGATGAAGCCACTAGTCCATTGGTGAAAGTTGCCCAACAAGATTGAAAGATAAACACCACATACTTCCTCATGAGCTATAAAACATTGACACAAATCAGAGGTGATAAATTTTTAATTGTTTAAAGGTAGCACTCAAGCAATTTACTTTGGAATGGCGGAGAAATACCATGTAGTAGGTAGGTATGGTGGACACAAATGGCATAGTGGTTGGCTCAAGGATTTTGGATGCATGAGAAGTATTCCCTCTCGATACAAGGCTTAGGATAGCAAGGTTATTTGAAACAAACACAAGTATGAAGCGGTGCAGCAAAACTCACATAAAAGACATATTGTAAACATTATAAGACTCTACACCGTCTTCCCTGTTGTTCAAACTCTTACTAGAAATTATCTAGACCTTAGAGAGACCAATTATGCAAACCAAATTTTAGCAAGCTCTATGTATTTCTTCATTAATAGGTGCAAAGTATATGATGCAAGAGCTTAAACATGAGCACAACAATTGCCAAGTATCAAATTATTCAAGACATCATACCAATTACCACGTGTAGCATTTTCTGTTTCCAACCATATAATAATTAATGAAGCAGTTTCAACCTTCGCCATGAAAATTAAAAGCTAAGAACACATGTGTTCATACGAACCAGCGGAGCGTGTCTCTCTCCCACACAAGCATTTATTCAAACAAAAACAAAAACAAACAGACGCTCCAAGTAAAGTACATAGGATGTGACCGAATGAAAATATAGTTTCAAGAGAACGAACCTGATAATTTGTCGATGAAGAAGGGGATGCCTTGGGCATCCCCAAGCTTAGATGCTTGAGTCTTCTTGAAATATGCAGGGATGAACTACCGGGGCATCCCCAAGCTTAGAGCTTTCACTCTCCTTGATCACCTTGTATCATCCTCCTCTCTTGACCCTTGAAAACTTCCTCCACACCAAACTCGAAACAAACTCATTAGAGGGTTAGTGCATAATCAAAAATTCACATGTTCAGAGGTGACACATTCATTCTTAACACTTCTGGACATTGCTCAAAGCTACTGGAAGTCAATGGAACAAAGAAATCCATCCAACATAGCAAAAGAGGCAATGCGAAATAAAACGCAGAATCTGTCAAAACAGAACAGTCTGTAAAGACGAATTTCTAAGAGGCACCATACTTGCTCAAATGAAAATGCTCAAATTGAATGAAAGCTGCGTACATATCTGAGGATCACTCACGTAAATTGGCATAATTTTCTGAGTTATCTACAGAGAATTAGGCCCAGATTCGTGACATCAAGAAATCTGTTTCTGCGCAGTAATCCAAATCTAATATGAACCTTACTATCAAAGACTTTACTTGGCACAACAATGCAACAAAATTAAGATAAGGAGAGGTTGATACAGTAGTAACAACTTCCAAAACACAAATATAAAACAAAATTACTGTAGCAAAAAACACATGGGTTATCTCCCAAGAAGTTCTTTCTTTATAGCCATTAAGATGGGCTCAGCAGTTTTAATGATGCACTCGCAAGAAATAGTATTTGAAGCAAAAAGAGAGCATCAAGAGGCAAATTCAAAACACATTTAAGTCTAACATGCTTCCTATGCATAGGAATCTTGTAGATAAACAAATTCATGAAGCATAATGCAACAAGCATAGAAAGATAAAACAAGTGCAGCTTCAAGATTTTCAGCAAAAACAGAGGTGTTTTAGTAACATGAAAATTTCTACAACCATATTTCCCTCTCTCATAATAATGTCCAGTAGCATCATGAGCAAACTCAACAATATAACTATCACATAAAGCATTCTTATCATGAGTCTCATGCATAAAATTATTACTCTCCACATAAGCATAGTCAATTTTATTAGTTGTAGTGGGAGCAAATTCAACAAAGTAGCTATCATTATTATTCTCATCATCAAATATAGGAGGCATATTGTAATCATAATCAAATTCATCCTCCATAACAGGCGGTACCAAAAGACTATTATCATTATAATCATCATAAATAGGAGGCAAAGTATCATCAAAGTAAATTTCCTCCTCAATGCTTGGTGGACTAAAAAGATCATGCTCATCAAAACCAGCTTCCCCAAGCTTAGAATTTTCCATATCATTAGCAACAACGGTGTTCAATGTATTCATACTAATATGTTCCATGGGTTTTTTAATTTTCGGATCAAACCATCCATGTCTTAACTCAGGAAACAGAATAAGAAGCTCATTGTTGTCAATTATGCCTTACTAGTGTAAACAAGAAACAAAAAGATGCAATTGCAGGATCTAAAGGAAATAGCTTCGAGCACACACACAATGGCGCCAGAAAAGTACTTAGTTACCTGGAACCGGAGTATGAGTGCCTTTTACCTTTCCTCCCCGGCAACGGCGCCAGAAAAGTGCTTGATGTCTACGGGTGCTTCTATTCTTGTAGACAGTGTTGGGCCTCCAAGAGCAGAGGTTTGTAGAACAGCAGCAAGTTTCCCTTAAGTGGATCACCCAAGGTTTATCGATCTCAGGGAGGAAGAGGTCAAAGATATCCCTCTCATGCAACCTTGCAACCACAAAGCAAGAAGTCTCTTGTGTCCCCAACACACCTAATAGGTGCACTAGTTCGGCGAAGAGATAGTGAAATACAGGTGGTATAAATAAGTATGAGCAGTAGCAACGGCACCAGAAAAGTGCTTGGCTGCCCAGGACTGGCGTGTGGTTGATGGTGGTAATATTGCGGACAGTACAGATGCAGTAGAACAGTAAACAAACAGCGATAGCAGTATTTAGGAACAAGGCCTAGGGATCATACTTTCACTAGTGGACACTCTCAACATTGATCACATAACAGAATAAATAAATAGATGCTAGACTCTACACTCTCTTGTTGGATGATGAACACCACTAACTGTGTAGGATTACACGAACCCTCAATCCCGGAGTTAACAAGCTCCACAATATTCGATGTTCATATTTAAATAACCTTAGAGTGCATGATAGATCAACACAACTAAACCAAGTACTAACATAGCATGCACACTGTCACCTTCACGCTACGAAAGGAGGCATAGATCACATCAATACCATCATAGCAATAGTTAACTTCATAATCTACAAGAGATCACAATCATAGCCTACGCCAAGTACTACACGATGCACACACTGTCACCTTTACACCGTGCAGGAGGAATAAACTACTTTAATAACATCACTAGAGTAGCACATAGATGAATAGTGATACAAAACTCATATGAATCTCAATCATCTAAGGCAGCTCATGAGATCATTGTATTGAAGTACATGGGAGAGAGATTAACCACATAGCTACCGGTACAACCCCTTAGCCTCGTTGGAGAACTACTCCCTCCTCATGGGAGACAGCAGCGGTGATGAAGATGGCGGTGGAGATGGCAGCGGTGTCGATGGAGAAGCCTTCCGGGAGCACTTCCCCGTCCCGGCGGCGTGCCGGAACAGAGACTCCTGTCCCCCAGATCTTGGCTTCGCGATGGCGGCAGCTCTGGAAGGTCTCTCTGGCGACTCTCGGGTGTTCTGGAAGCTTCGTCCAATCCTAAGACTCTGGGCGTTGATTTCGTCCAATTCCGAGAATATTTCCTTACTAGGATTTCTGAAACCAAAAATAGCAGAAAACAGGAACTGGCACTTCGGCATCTCGTCAATAGGTTAGTTCCGGAAAATGCATAAATATGACATAAAGTATGCATAAAACATGTAGATATCATCAATAATGTGGCATGGAACATAAGAAATTATCGATACGTCGGAGACGTCCCAACAAAGCGTGGAGTATGAGTGCCTTTTACCTTTCCTCCCCGGCAACGGCGTCAGAAAAGTGCTTGATGTCTACGGGTGCTTCTATTCTTGTAGACAGTGTTGGGCCTCCAAGAGCAGAGGTTTGTAGAACAGCAGCAAGTTTCCCTTAAGTGGATCACCCAAGGTTTATCGATATCAGGGAGGAAGAGGTCAAAGATATCCCTCTCATGCAACCCTGCAACCACAAAGCAAGAAGTCTCTTGTGTCCCCAACACACCTAATAGGTGCACTAGTTCGGCGAAGAGATAGTGAAATACAGGTGGTATAAATAAGTATGAGCAGTAGCAACGGCACCAGAAAAGTGCTTGGCTGCCCAGGACTGGCGTGTGGTTGATGGTGGTAATATTGCGGACAGTACAGATGCAGTAGAACAGTAAACAAACAGCGATAGCAGTATTTAGGAACAAGGCCTAGGGATCATACTTTCACTGGTGGACACTCTCAACATTGATCACATAACAGAATAAATAAATAGATGCTAGACTCTACACTCTCTTGTTGGATGATGAACACCACTAACTGTGTAGGATTACACGAACCCTCAATCCCGGAGTTAACAAGCTCCACAATATTCGATGTTCATATTTAAATAACCTTAGAGTGCATGATAGATCAACACAACTAAACCAAGTACTAACATAGCATGCACACTGTCACCTTCACGCTACGAAAGGAGGCATAGATCACATCAATACCATCATAGCAATAGTTAACTTCATAATCTACAAGAGATCACAATCATAGCCTACGCCAAGTACTACACGATGCACACACTCTCACCTTTACACCGTGCAGGAGGAATAAACTACTTTAATAACATCACTAGAGTAGCACATAGATGAATAGTGATACAAAACTCATATGAATCTCAATCATCTAAGGCAGCTCATGAGATCATTGTATTGAAGTACATGGGAGAGAGATTGACCACATAGCTACCGGTACAACCCCTTAGCCTCGATGGAGAACTACTCCCTCCTCATGGGAGACAGCAGCGGTGATGAAGATGGCGGTGGAGATGGCAGCGGTGTCGATGGAGAAGCCTTCTGGGGGCACTTCCCCGTCCCAGCGGCGTGCCGGAACAGAGACTCCTGTCCCCCAGATCTTGGCTTCGCGATGGCGGCGGCTCTGGAAGGTTTCTCGTACCGTCGCTTTTCCGTATCGAAGATTTAGGTCAGGGACCTTTAAATAGGCGAAGAGGCGGAGTCGGAAGGTCAACGAGGCGACGACACAACAGGGGGGCGCGGGCCCCCCCTTGGCCGCGCCAGGGTGTCATCTGGTGGCCCTGTGGCCCCTCTCTGGCGACTCTCGGGTGTTCTGGAAGCTTCGTCCAATCCTAAGACTCTGGGCGTTGATTTCGTCCAATTCCGAGAATATTTCCTTACTAGGATTTCTGAAACCAAAAATAGCAGAAAACAGGAACTGGCACTTCGGCATCTCGTCAATAGGTTAGTTCCGGAAAATGCATAAATATGACATAAAGTATGCATAAAACATGTAGATATCATCAATAATGTGGCATGGAACATAAGAAATTATCGATACATCGGAGACGTATCAGCAGTCAACACTTATCTTACCAGCAGTAATTGCAGGGTTCGACGTATCTCGAGTATTCATAGATGGAGGCAGCAGTTTAAACCTTATGTATGCAGATACACTAAGGAAGATGAATATATCTCTAGCAAATCTGAAACCAACTGACACACGTTTCCATGGCATCACACCGGAGAAGCCAAGTTATTCGTTGGGGAAGATCAATCTCGACGTTCAGTTTGGGACCCGAGAAAACTATAGAATAGAGAGGCTGGAATTTGAAGTCGTGGATTTCCCATCACAGTACCACGCTTTGTTGGGACGACCAGCATATGCCAGGTTTATGGCGGTACCACATTACACATACATGTTGTGGAGGATGCCTGGACCTAAGGGACCAATCACAGTTAAAGGTAGCTTTGCGTTAGCCGATAAGTGTGACAAGGATTTTCATCGACTATCAGAAACCTTCGGGATGCAAGCAGAGTACATGGCGTCAAGGCTCACGACTGATTATGATGTGCTGCCAGATGTAGGAAGGCCCAACAAAGAATCAACCTTTAACACTGAGAAAAATTCTAAGGAGGTGCAGATTCACCCGACAGATCCAAAAAAGACGACGACCATTGCGACAGACATGGACCTCGCATAGGAAAGCGCGCTCGTCGAGTTCCTCCATGAGCACTGGAAAATCTTCGCATGGTGTCCAGCTGACATGCCAGGAGTACCCAGGGAACTTGCCGAGCACCACCTAAACTTGGATCCACTAGCGAGACCAATCAAACAACCTTTGCGGCGTTTTTCGGAGCCAAACCGCAAAGCTATGCTGTCAGAAATTGATCGGCTGAGAGAAGCTGGTTTCATCAAGGAGCTGCATACAGAGGCCACGTGGGTAGCAAACCCAGTGTTGGTGCCGAAGAAAAACACTAAAGTCCTTCGCATGTGTGTCGACTTTACGTGTCTCAATAAACATTGTCCAAAGGATCACTTTCCCCTCCCGAGGATCGATCAAATTATCGACTCCACGGCAGGACGTGAATGTCTTTCCTTCCTGGATGCATATTCTGGTTATAACCAGATCAGATTGAAAGAAGAAGACGAGGTCAAAACAGCGTTCATCACACCTTATGGCGTGTTCTGCTATAGAACAATGCCTTTTGGTCTGAAAAACGCGGGAGCAACGTACCAGAGGATGATGCAGAAGTGCCTAGCAACACAGATTGGGAAAACGTACAAGTGTACATTGATGATGTCGTCATAACATCAAAAAAGGGAACAACACTAATCGAGGATCTGAAGGAAACTTTCGAAAACCTCGACAAGTTTTGCCTCAAGTTGAACCCAACGAAGTGTTCTTTCGGCGTCCCTGCAGGAGAACTTCTCGGGTTCCTAGTCTCAGCGAGAGGGATTGAAGCTAATCTCGAAAAAATCCAAGCTATCGTAACAATGAGAAAGCCAACAAAGTTGAAAGAAGTACAACAGCTGACGGGGCGAGTTGCAGCTTTAAGCAGATTCGTCGCCAGGCTAGGAGAAAAGGTGTTACCGTTCTACGCTTTAATCAAGCAAGGGGAGAAATTCCAGTGGAACGAAGAGGCAGATAGAGCCTTTGAGGATTTAAAGCGCACAATTTCGACACCACCAATCTTGGTGGCACCGAAAGAAAAGGAACCTCTCTTGTTATACATTGCAGCCACGCCTCAGGTGGTCAGCACAGCGTTAGTTGTCGAAAGAGAAGAAGAAGGAAAACTCCACGGAGTGCAAAGGCCGGTATATTTCATTAGTGAAGTTTTATCGCCTTCAAAACAGCGGTACCCGCAGTACCAGAAGCTAGCATATGAAGTGTTCACAACCGCGAAAATTGCACCACTATTTTTCAACACACCCGATAATAGTGGTCAATGAAGCACCTTTATCGAATATCCTGAACAATCCAGAAGCTACAGGCCGGTCGTGTCTCCCTTTGGGGAATAGAACTTTCCCCTCGGGACATCACGTATGAAAAAAGAAAAGCAATAAAGTCACAAATTCTGCCAGATTTCATCGCAGAGTGGATGGAGCTGCAAAATACAGGACCCCCCAGATTTATCGAGAACTTGGGCTATGAACTTCGACGGGTCCAAGAGGGTAGAAGGAGCTGGTGCAGGCGTGATATACTTATATCACCTGAAGGCGACAAACTGAAGTATGTCCTACGTATGACGTTCCCAAACGCATCTAACAATGAAGCAGAATACGAAGCTCTTATACACGGGATGAAGATGGCGAAATCTTGTGGTGCAACCCGATTAAAAATCTTTGGCAACTCGCAATTGGTGGCTCAGCAAGTCTTGAATCAATGTGATGCAGTCAATGACAGCATGGTAGCATACAAGGAAGTGTACAACGAGCTCGAGAAGTTATTTGATGGATGCGAAGTAAATCACATCAGCAGGTTAAGCAATGATGAAGCCGATGTTCTCGCAAATATCGGGTCACAGTGCCTCGCAATTCCGCCAGGTGTGTTTTGGGAAGAAATAACCGAGAGATCCACCAAACCAAAGAAGGCGCAGAAGAAGGAGAAGAAGGAGAAAACTTCGCTGGCTATCAAAGAAGCACCAGAAGAAGAAGAAGAGGACCAGGAGCTGGTGATGATGGTGGAGATCCCATGGATGCAAGCGTACATATCATATATCTTAAGGAAAGAAATACCCGACGATCCAGTTGAAGCAAGGCGAATTATTCGACGATCCAAAGCTTTTACAGTGGTCAAAGGGGAGTTATACAAGCGCAGTATTTCGGGCGTGCTACAAAGGTGCGTCACACCCGAAGAAGGAAGGATAATCTTAAAGGATGTACACGAGGGAATATGCGGTCATCATGCGAGCAGTAGTGCTATTGCGGCCAAGGTTTGTCGGGCTGGATTTTATTGGTTGATAGCAATCGAGGATGCGAAGGAGATAGTACAAACCTGCGACGCGTGCCAGAGATTCGCCGCAAAACCCCACTCTCTAGCAGCAGAGCTGATGCCAATACCATTGTCGTGGCCCTTTGCCCAATGGGATCTCGATATGGTGGGAAAATTACACAAAGCCTCGCCAGGAGGATATGAGTATATGCTTGTCGTTGTCGACAAATTCACCAAGTGGATAGAAGCGAAGCCGATAGATTCACCAGATGCAGCGTCAGCAATAAAATTCGTGAAGAGCATTGTTTTTCGATTTGGAGTACCTCATAGTATCATCACAGACAATGGCAGTAACTTTACGTCCAAGGAATTCAAGGCATACTGCGCAGAAGTAGGCATCAAATTGCACTTCGCATCAGTTGGGCACCCGCAAACCAATGGTCAAGTCGAGAAAGCCAATGGTATCATCTGCAACGGTATTAAGAAGCGACTGCTAGGACCGCTTGAAAAGGTTCGACATACTTGGCCAGAAGAGTTGCCAAGTGTTTTATGGAGTATTCGAACAACGCCAAATACTGCGACACAGGAAACTCCATTTTTTCTGGTCCATGGAGCTGAGGCAGTATTACCTATCGAAATAGAGCATGATTCCCCAAGATTCACAGAGTATGATGAAGAAACTTCAAGAAGAGCATTAGAGGACGATGTAGATGCACTTGATGAAGCCTGAGATGAAGTACTCTCACGGGTCACCAAGTATCAGCAAGACCTGAAAAACTACCACAGTCGACGACTGCAGCCAAGATCCTTTCAGGTCGGAGATTTAGTCCAACGGCTCAATCAACAGAGTACTGAAAAACTCGAGTCACCATGGCTTGGTCCCTACATCGTCACCGAAGTAATAAAAGGAGGAGCATACAGGATCAAGGACAAGAAGACAGGGGTTCCCGAGAAAAACCCCTAGAACGTGGCGCAACTTAGGCGTTTCTACGCTTAGAATCAAAATATAGTCCTACTTTGTAAAAATACAATGTACTGAAACGCCCGCGAGTTTCAGACGCACTCTTTTCCTTTTCAGGACACCGAGTGGGGCTGGAAAGGTTTTTAATGAGGCGGGCTCGCGGTGCTGCAATATAGTAAAAGATATTGATGACATACATCTTTTTCGTTGACAGGCTCGGGGGCTCATAACCCACGACAGCAAAATATATATATTCTCGCAAAATAGTAAATTCATCGAGACGAAAAAATAGTATAAGCTCCGTCCAAAGGCTCGGGGGCTTCGCAATATAGATTACATTTCACAATATAGACAACTTCTTTAACACAAGGAACTCAAAAAAAAATAGACATGATTTCTCGCAATATAGTACAATTCAGTCAAATGCCTAATATATTATCTATGGATAGACCTTTGTTATTTGCAGCAGTCGTCTTATGATCAGCATAGCTCCCTTTGACAAAGAATTCAGAGTCCATCCGAAGAAGTTCGTCCATCATTTCTTCGGCTACAGGAGTTACAATGTCATTGATTTCGTCGACGTTACTTTTTCGCTTCGACTTCTTGGCCAGGCATTTGGAAACAATCTTCGTCAGATCTAATTTTCGATGGTAGATCTGTATCATGATCATGGCGAATCTTGCTCCAGCAGTCAATTGAGCTCGTACAAAGTTATGAATACGAGGGGCATCCCGAAACTTTTCCATCAAACCAAGAAGAGTGTCGGGTGCTTCGTCCCGAGGAAACATCGTCTTGTAAACAAGGGACAATGTTCTAGTACAGAAGTCAAGGAACTCGCGAACCTGATAGGCGCGGTCTTGAAACCTAACAATCTGTTGGGTCCGCTCTGGAGTGGCCCAGAACAGAGAACCATGATCAAGAGAAAGGTTAACGAGGAGATTTGTCCTTACGTTTACCATTTCATCTTCAGCAGCAGCGTCGAGAAAGAAACCTATTTGGCGACAACACAAGAAATTCAAAAAAGGATACAGCAGAAAGATAGAAGAAGTTCTGGGTTGAAAAAGCATACCTGACATATCGACACTGGCTTCATTCATCAGTTCGAGCATACAATTCTCTCGAGTGGTTGCCTTTTCAGCTTCAGAAACGGCGGCTTCCTTGGCAGCTATGGCTTCTTGAGCTTGCTGAAGTGCAATTCTCTCTTTTTCGGATGCCTTGCGAGACTGCTCCATCATCACAAGTGTTTGTTTCTTCGCATGCTGAAGTTGTTGACGAAGTTCTTCCAAGTCTTGCAATAAACTCTCACTCGAGGAGTATTCATCAAGTTCACTATTCACAAGCGCTTTCTTCGAGCGAGAAGATGAAGGCAAAACATTGGAAGGAGCAGGAGTTTGAGTATAGTTATCGAACATCAACTGAAAGAAAAGGCTCGACATCAATCAGCAAGCAGGATAGAATTCCATTGATTTTTAGAAATTTTACAAGACATTACAAATGGAGAAAGCCTTAACAAACTAGTGTGGTAGGCATCGCCAAATCTACTTTGGCGACAACATCAAAAGGAAAAAAGAAAAGAAAGAAAGAGTGGTCTACTTGACCTCCGGCTTGGATGCGCTTGGAGCAGGCGTTGGTTTAACACCAAGATAGGCAAGGATTGGCTTGGAGGAAGGTTTGGCAGCTCTAATTAGTGATTGCCACTTCTTCGTTTCCATCTGCCCTATGTCGCCAACCTTGGCCCAGTCGACATTTTGTTGGCTATCAGCAATCAACGCAATAGTACCCTCTACGCCAACTTTCAGGCCCTCTTGGCGAAGTTTGAGCCCAAGATCTTCCGGCAGGTTGAAGCCTTTGGCAAGAGCAACAAAAGTGTCGGGCTCCTCTTTCTTCGGGAAGAAGTAGGGGAAAAGCTTCGACAGACCTGCCTCAGCATCAGCAAGGCCTTCGCGTGCTTCATCCCCATGGATTTCAAGAAGGGACAATGCGTCGAGAAGCTCGTCGCCTTCAGGACCATCCACTTGATATTCTTGATGTGTTCTCCCTGAGAATAAGCAAAGGGTAGCTCATAAATAAAGAATGCTCGAAAAGTGTGAAGTAACCAAAGGAAAAGCACAAGGATTCGAGCACTTACTAACAAAACGTCGACTCTGTGCCTCCAAGCGACTGAGGATCTTTTCCTCTCGGGCAGCTTGCTCAGTTATTTTGTCGCTCAAAGCAGTTTCTGCGTCGTGAAGCCTCTTCCGAAGATCTTCAACACTAGCAACATCTTCCTTGGCCTTTTCAGCATCTGCCTTGGCCTTGTCAGCATCTGCCTTGGCCTTCTTAGCATCCGATTCAGCCTTCTTACGAGCCTTCTCACTTTGCTACAATTTTTGAGCAAGTATATCGGCACGCTTGTTGGCTTCCGCAAGTTTTTCTGCCAAAATAGTCAGTACCAGTCAACATCACGACAACAAATGAGTGAGAAGTCATGGGCCAGGAGAAGCCGAAAAATATTACCTTCAGCTTTGCTAGCATATTCACGGTACCCGACGAATTGGGCACCGAAGCGGATGAATTCCTTAATCAAAGGCTGACGAAGAAAGATAGAAAAAAGGAAGTGTCAACATAAAAAAAGCTCGACAGCACAAAGCCAAAAGAAGTAAAAAAACAAAAAAAATCGATAGCATGGGGAAGTTCTTAGCACAAAAGAAAACGAGAAGGGACTTACATCATCTAGAAGAGGAGTCGTGAAGCCACCCAATTGTAAGGCAGGCTCCGTGACTGATTCAACCCTCGCCCTTTTTGGCGAAGGGACAAGGGGGCTTGCAGGAGGAGTAGGCTGATCGATGTTTTGTTGAGGAGGCGACGATTCTTCTCCCTCAACTTGCACTTCAGACACAACTAAAGTACGCGACGTACTCGTTCGAGCAGTCGCGTCAATAGCTTGCGCCTCTTCCTCGTCACCACTGCAGTAAAATGGCGACAGTATAAGAAGCAAGATAGAAAAAATATGACTTGAGCAAAACAGTAAGAAGCCAGGAGTAACTTACGAGCTGACGAGGGCACCATCATATGGGTTGAAAGCTGCCTTCTTGTCTGAAGGAACAGTTTACCCTTTTCCTTTTGTTCCTGGGAGAAACAGCAGGAGGAAGGGAGTGTGTCGAGGCGGTGGCTTCAGACTCAGCGTCTTTTTCAGAAGAAGCCGCGGATTTGTGAGAACCCGCGACTTCACTTTCAGGACGCGAGGTGCCTTGGTTGTCATCATCGACAACGGTGCGGTCTTCAACTTCTCCACCCTCAGGAAGAGGAGGAAGAGAAGCGAGAACAGGGTGGTTCTGAGAAAACATGTCGATAAAAAAGAAGTTATGCAAAGGAAGGTAGCAAGACAGTAGTCGATGAAATATTAAAACTCGAGGAGACAATATAGCAATTAAGAGGAAAAGTTACCTCGGGAAGAGGATTGGCGCCACTATATGGCGTGATGCGGCAAGAAGATGGAATTGGATCTTTCTTGTTGAGCGATGAGATTTTGCGGATAAGCTTTTCAAAATCCTTCAAAGGAAGGTCTTTTGAGAGCCTATCGATATCTTCTTCACCAGCATACTTCCAGAGGGGATTTTTGCGAGCTTGGAGAGGCTGCACTCTAATCCTAAGGAAATAGGCAGTAATCTCAATGCCCGAAAGTTCCTTGCCGCGGGTGTTTTGAAGCTCGTGGATGCGAATCATCAGCGCTTCTGTCGCCAACTTCTCAGCTTCGGTAGCTTCAGCATCCCAGGAACGGCGGCGAAGGATTTTGGTTTCTCCGTCAAAAGGGGCGATGTTCTCCTCCACTGGATTGGAGCTTTCTTCGCGGATATATAGCCACTTCTTTCGCCAACCTTGGACAGAGTCGGGGAATTTGACGTCGAAATACTCGATGTCAGAATAAACACAGATAACAACGCCGCCAATATTGTAGGCGACGTTGTGGGAGCCATTACGGCGGAGGCAGAAAATACGTTTCCACAGAGCCCAATTAGGTTGGACCCCGAGGAAACACTCACACAATGTGATAAAGATCGACACGTGGAGGATGGAGTTGGGCGTCAACTGATGCAGTTGAAGCCCATAAACAACAGAAGACCCCTAAGAAATTCATGGATTGGGGGAGAAAGACCTCGGATGAGGTGGTCAACAAAACTGACCCGATACTCGATTGGAGGCTTTGGATAGCTCTCCTCTTTGGGGAAGCGGAGCGAGTTCTCCTTCTTGCTGAACCCCATCTTCTTCAGCAGATTGATGTCTTGGGCAGAGATCTTGGATCTTTCCCACTCCGCGCTTCCCAGATCCGTCGTCGCCATTCTTGATTCCGGAGTGCTGTGCCTTGTCAAACGGATGCGAGGAGGCATCAATGAACTTGGCGGTGAAGAGTGTGGGTGTGGTTGAGCGCTTGAAGCAATGGGAGCAATGGAGGATTTTTGCAGAGGAGAAGCAGAGGGGCGGCGCGAGCGAAAGGACTAGAGGAGGAAGAAGGTGTCTTTATATAGAGGTGCGGCGAATCGACGCACCGTTGGATTGAGAGTTTGTGGGACTGATGGTGTACACGTGGACAAGGGGTAAAGTAATTTCATCCAGGCGCGAAAGCACAGGAGCTACAGTACGTGCGCCAGGAAAAGCGGAGGACGTGTGTCCCCCACTTGCACGACGTGTCAATACGATGCGTAGTTTGGGCCCGCAAGGCAGCGAGAGAGAACTTCTCGCATTTTTCCAGGAACGGCGGTCGTGGCTATCGTCAGCAATGATGTCACCTTAGCAAGAGAAAATTTTGACTCAGCAGCTTCATAAAAAAAAGAGGCGACAGTACAAGATTATGGATCATTTTGAGAGCCTTTGATCAAATACAAGTTTTTGATCAAATGCTCGAGGGCTACTTTGGAAAATGAAAAATTCGAGAAAGACAAAATAGAAATGGCGGGAGACTACGATCAAATACAAGTATTTGCTCATAGCCTCGGGGGCTACTCCCATCGGGAGCGCTGTTCGCGCACCCGAGAGATTTCAAAAAACTATGCGACAGATGAAAAATATAGCGACATAAGGCGTGGAGCCTACACCCAAGCACAAGTCCTTGGCTGTAGCCTCGGGGGCTACTCCCATCGGGAACGCTGTTCGCGTGCCCGATGAAATTATAAAACAAAAGAGAGAGAAGAAAGAAAGAAAAAAGAGAGAAAAAGAAGAAGAAAAAAGTGAGTATATTTCGAGTTATATAAATAACTCGACATATACTCCCATCGGGAGAGCAATATAAGTCATCTGTTGACTCAATAAAATGTGCTATTCCAATAGCCGAAAAAGCACTCGACAATATTTTCTCAGAACGCCAAAGTTGCGAACAATTTCTGAATGCCGCAAAACTTTGCGAAGGTAAGACCCCGGATCCGTTCTGTGTGGCGTGGTGCCGTCTCTGACGTCGGTTTGCTACTTTTTCCGTATCAACAGATACGAAGAAAAATCCTAACGGACGCGTTACGTACCCGATAAATATGACTGGGACTTGACAGAATGGTAAGACCTTAAGCGGCACCTGTCGAAGTTTACACCAGTATCCCGAGATCATGTCCAGGGACGTGATCTTGAAGTAGGTTTTTGCGGATTGCCACTAGAGCAGTTAACTAGTACCCGATCCGTCAGATGAACTAGCCCCAACTACCATTATCCCTGTACAATATAGAAATTTGTATACAAAGATATGTGGTGAAGATCAGAGTTATCGAATAAATATAAAGGTGGAGATTTTCCCTGACTCTACGATTCAAGCAAAATCTCGGGGGCTACTGACATAGGCATCCCCAATGGGCCTGCCGAAGATGGTACCCGGGATTTACTAAAGGCCCACGACCCGAAGGATAAGAAGAATTCGGAAGCTCAACTTGCTAGTTAAGGAAAGCTAGAGTTGTATTAGGAGAGAACACTTGTAATATTGCGGGAGGAGTTAGAAACCTTCCCGGACTCTGTAACATGTACATCACGAATCCCTCGGCTCCACCTCCTATATAAGGGGGAGTCGAGGGACAAAGAAAGCATCGATTCATTGTCTCACAAACCCTAGTTTTCATATCGTCGAGTACTTTTCGGCTGAAACCTTCGAGATCTACTTGCCCTCTACTTCTAACTAAACCCTAGTCTACAACCTGTAGGCATTGATAAGTTAATCCCTTGTCAGAGAAGAACATTGGGCCGCTAACTAAAGCCATGAATCATGGTGGAAGTTTCAGTTTGGACATCAATCCTCAATCTCTTATGAGAATATTATCTGTTGTTGAATGCTTATGCATTAAAGAGGACTCCATTATCTGTTTTCTATGTTGTCCCGGTATGGATGTCTAAGTTGAGAATAATCAAAAGCGAGAAATCCAATGCGAACTTTCTCCTTAGACCTTTGTACAGGAGGCATAGAGGTACCCCTTTGTGACACTTGGTTGAAACATATGTTATGCAATGATAATCCATGTAAATCCAAGCTAATTAGGACAAGGTGCGAGCACTATTGGTATTCTATGCATGAGGCTTGCAACTTATAAGATGTCTTATGCATAACACATATGAATTATTACTACCGTTGACAAAATTGTTTCTATGTTTTCAAAATAAAAGCTCTAGCACAAAAATAGTAATCCATGCTTCCCTCTGCGAAGGGCAATTCTTTTACTTTATGTTGAGTCAGTTTACCTACTTCTTTCTATCTTAGAAGCAAACACTTGTGTCAACTGTGTGCATTGATTCCTACATACTTGCTTATTTGCATTCATCATATTACTTTGTGTTGACAATTATCCATGATATAAACATGTTGAAGTTGAAAGCAACCGCTGAAACTTATATCTTCCTTTGTGTTACTTCAAAGCTTTCTACTATGAATTTATTGCTTTATGAGTTAACTCTTATGCAAGTCTTATTGATGCTTGTCTTGAAAGTACTATTCATGAAAAGTCTTTGCTATATGATTCAGTTGTTTAATCATTGTCTTTACCATTGCTTCGAATCACTGCATTCATCTCATATGCTTTACAATAGTATTGATCAAGATTATGATAGCATGTCACTTCAGAAATTATCTTTGTTATCGTTTACCTACTCGAGGGCGAGTAGGAACTAAGCTTGGGGATGCTTGATACGTCTCAAACGTATCTATAATTTCTTATGTTCCATGCTACTTTTATGATGATACTCAAATGTTTTATACACAGTTTATGTCATTATTGTGCATTTTCTGGCACTAACCTATTGACGAGATGCCGAAGAGCCAGTTGTTGTTTTCTGCTATTTTTGGTTTCAGAAATCCTACAAAGGAAATATTCTCGGAATTGGACGAAATCAACGCCCAGGGTCTTATTTTTCCACGGAGCTTCCAGTAGACCGAAGGGGATACGAAGTGGGGCGACGAGGCGCCCAGACCACAGGGCCGCGCGGCCTGGGTGGGGCCCGCGCCATCCTATGGTGTGGGGCCCTCGTGCCACTACCGATGCTGCCCTTCCGCCTATTTATTCCCTCCGTCGCGAAAACCCTATTACCGAGAGCCACGATACGGAAAAAGTTCCAGAGACGCCGCTGATGTCTACGGGTGCTTCTATTCTTGTAGACAGTGTTGGGCCTCCAAGAGCAGAGGTTTGTAGAACAGCAGCAAGTTTCCCTTAAGTGGATCACCCAAGGTTTATCGATCTCAGGGAGGAAGAGGTCAAAGATATCCCTCTCATGCAACCCTGCAACCACAAAGCAAGAAGTCTCTTGTGTGCCCAACACACCTAATAGGTGCACTAGTTCGGCGAAGAGATAGTGAAATACAGGTGGTATGAATAAGTATGAGCAGTAGCAACAGCACCAGAAAAGTGCTTTGCTGCCCAGGACTAGCATGTGATTGATGGTGGTAATATTGCGGACAGTACAGATGCAGTAAAACAGTAAACAAGCGGCGATAGCAGTATTTGCGAACAAGGCCTAGGGATAATACTTTCACTAGTGGACACTCTCAACATTGATCACATAACAGAATAAATAAATAGATGCTAGACTCTACACCCTCTTGTTGGATGATGAACACCACTGTGTAGGATTACACGAACCCTCAATGCTGGAGTTAACAACCTCCACAATATTCGATGTTCATATTTAAATAACCTTAGAGTGCAAGATAGATCAACATAACCAAATAGATCACATCAATACCATCATAGTAATAGTTAACTTCATAATCTACAAGAGATCACAATCATAAACTACGCCAAGTACTACATGATGCACACACTGCCACCTTTACACCATGCAGGAGGAATAGAGTACTTTAATAACATCACTAGAGTAGCACATAGATGAATTGTGATACAAAACTCATATGCATCTCAATCATGTAAGGCAGCTCATGAGATCATTGTGCCGGAACAGAGACTCCTGTCCCCCAGATCTTGGCTTCGCGATGGCGGCGGCCCTGGATGGTTTCTCGTACCGTGGCTTTTCCGTCTCGAAGTTTTAGGTCAAGGACCCTTAAATAGGCGAAGAGGCGGCGTCGGAGGGTCAACGAGGCGGTGAGATGATAGGGCGGCGCGGCCAGGGCCTGGGCCGCGCCGGCCTACCTCCTGGGCCCACCAGGGCTCCCCCCTGGTGACTCTCGGGTGTTCTGGAAGCTTCGTGGAAAAATAGGATGCTGGGCGTTGATTTCGTCCGATTCCGAGAATATTTCCTTACTAGGATTTCTGAAACCAAAAACAGCAGAAAACAGGAACTGGCCCTTCGGCATCTCGTCAATAGGTTAGTTCCGAAAAATGCATAAATATGACATAAAGTATGCATAAATCATGTAGATATCATCAATAATGTGGCATGGAACATAAGAAATTATCGATACGTCGGAGACGTATCAGCATCCCCAAGCTTAGTTTTTGCTCGTCCCGAGCAGGTAAACGATAACAAAGATAATTTCTGGAGTGACATGCCATCATACCCTTGATCATACTATTGTAAACACATGTAATGAATGCAGCGATCAAAACAATGGTAAATGACATGAGTAAACAAATGAATCATATAGCAAAGACTTTTCATGAATAGTACTTTCAAGACAAGCATCAATAAGTCTTGCATAAGAGTTAACTCATAAAGCAATAATTCAAAGTAAAGGCATTGAAGCAACACAACGGAAGTTTAAGTTTCAGCGGTTGCTTTCAACTTGTAACATGTATATCTCATGGATAGTTGTCAATGCAAAGTAATATAACAAGTGCAATATGCAAGTATGTAGGAATCAATGCACAGTTCACACAAGTGTTTGCTTCTTGAGATGGAGAGAAATAGGTGAACTGACTCAACATAAAAGTAAAAGAAAGGTCCTTCAAAGAGGAAAGCATCGATTGCTATATTTGTGCTAGAGCTTTGATTTTGAAAACAAGATTTTTTTTGTCAACGGTAGTAATAAAGCATATGTGTTATGTAAATTATATCTTACAAGTTGCAAGCCTCATGCATAGTATACTAATAGTGCCCGCACCTTGTCCTAATTAGCTCGGATTACCTGGATTATCATCGCAATGCATATGTTTTAACCAAGTGTCACAAAGGGATACCTCTATGCCGCCTGTACAAAGGTCTAAGGAGAAAGCTCGCATCGGATTTCTCGCTATGGATTATTCTCAACTTAGACATCCATACCGGGACAACATAGACAACAGATAATGGACTCCTCTTAAATGCATAAGCATGTGGCAACAATTAATTTTCTCATATGAGATTGAGGATATGTGTCCAAAACTGAAACTTCCACCATGGATCATGGCTTTAGTTAGCGGCCCAATGTTCTTCTCTAACATTATGCATGCTCTAACCATTTTAGTGGTAAATCTCCCTTACTTTAGACAAGACGAACATGCATAGCAACTCACATGATATTCAACAAAGAGTAGTTGACGGCGTCCCCAGGAACATGGTTATCGCACAACAAGCAACTTATAAGAGATAAAGTGCATAAGTACATATTCAATACCACAATAGTTTTTAGGCTATTTGTACCATGAGCTATATATTGTAAAGGTGAAGGATAGAAATTTTAAAGGTAGCACTCAAGCAATTTACTTTGGAATGGCGGAGAAATACCATGTAGTAGGTAGGTATGGTGGACACAAATGGCATAGTGGTTGGCTCAAGGATTTTGGATGCATGAGAAGTATTTCCTCTCGATACAAGGTTTAGGCTAGCAAGGCTATTTGAAACAAACACAAGGATGAACCGGTGCAGCAAAACTCACATAAAAGACATATTGTAAACATTATAAGACTCTACACCGTCTTCCTTGTTGTTCAAACTCAATACTAGAAATTATCTAGACCTTAGAGAGACCAATTATGCAAACCAAATTTTAGCAAGCTCTATGTATTTATTCATTAATAGGTGCAAAGTATATGATGCAAGAGCTTAAACATGAGCACAACAATTGCCAAGTATCAAATTATCCAAGACATTTTACCAATTACTACATGTAGCATTTCCAGTTTCCAACCATATATCAAATTAACGAAGAAGATTCAACCTTCGCCATGAAAATTAAAAGCTAAGAACACATGTGTTCATATGAACCAGCGGAGCGTGTCTCTCTCCCACACAAACATTTATTCAAACAAAAACAAACAGACGCTCCAAGTAAAGTACATAAGATGTGACCGAATAAAAATATAGTTTCAAGAGAAGGAACCTGATAATGTTGTCGATGAAGAAGGGGATGCCTTGGGCATCCCCAAGCTTAGATGCTTGAGTCTTCTTAAAATATGCAGGGATGAACCACCGGGGCATCCCCAAGCTTAGAGCTTTCACTCTTCTTGATCATAGTATATCATCCTCCTCTCATGACCCTTGAAAACTTCCTCCACACCAAACTCGAAACAAACTCATTAGAGGGTTAGTGCATAATCAAAAACTCACATGTTCAGAGGTGACACAATCATTCTTAACACTTCTGGACATTGCCCAAAGCTACTGGAAGTCAATGGAACAAAGAAATCCATCCCACATAGCAAAAGAAGCAATGCGAAATAAAAGGCAGAATCTGTCAAAACAGAACAGTCCTTAAAGACGAATTTTATTGAGGCACCAGACTTGCTCAAATGAAAATTCTCAAATTGAATGAAAGTTGCGTACATATCTGAGGATCACTCACGTAAATTTGCATAATTTTCTGAGTTACCTACAGAGAATTTTGCCCAGATTCGTGACAGCAAAGAAATCTGTTTCTGCGCAGTAATCCAAATCTAGTATGAACCTTACTATCAACGACTTTACTTGGCACAACAATGCAACAAACTAAGATAAGGAGAGGTTGCTACAGTAGTAAACAACTTCCAAGACACAAATATAAAATAAAGTACTGTAGCAAAATAACACATGGGTTATCTCCCAAGAAGTTCTTTCTTTATAGCCATTAAGATGGGCTCAGCAGTTTTAATGATGCACTCGCAAGAAATAGTATTTGAAGCAAAAGAGAGCATCGAGAGGCAAATTCAAAACACATTTAAGTCTAACATGCTTCCTATGAAAAGGAATCTTGTAAATAAACAAATTCATGAAGCATGATGCAACAAGCATAGAAAGATAAAACAGGTGTAACTTCAAGATTTTAAGCATATAGAGAGGTGTTTTAGTAACATGAAAATTTCTACAACCATATTTTCCTCTCTCATAATAGCTTTCAGTAGCATCATGAGCAAACTCAACAATATAACTATCACATAAAGCATTCTTATCATGAGTCTCATGCATAAAATTATTACTCTCCACATAAGCATAATCAATTTTATTAGTAATAGTGGGAGCAAATTCAACAAAGTAGCTATCATTATATATAGGAGGTATATTGTAATCATAATCAAATTCATCCTCCATAACAGGTGGAACCAAAAGACTACTATCATTATAATCATCATATATGGGAGGCATATCATAATCAACATAAACTTTCTCCTCAATACCCGGAGGGCTAAAGAGATCATTTTCATCAAAACTGACCTCCCCAAGCTTAGAATTTTCCATAGCATTAGCAACAATAGTGTTCAAAGCATTCATATTAATAACATTCCCATTAGCATGCATATAAAGTTCCATGGGTTTTTTAATTCTCTCTTCAAACACATCATGTCCTAATTCAAGATAAATTTCATAAAGATCTCTCATATTTTTGTTGTTTTCCATTATGCCTAACTAGTGTAGACAAGAAACAAAAAGATGCAATTGCAGGATCTAAAGGAAATAGCTTCGAGCACGCACACAATGGCACCAAAAAAGTACTATTACCTGGAACCGGAGTATGAGTGCCTTTTACCTTTCCTCCCCGGCAACGGCGCCAGAAAAGTGCTTGATGTCTACGGGTGCTTCTATTCTTGTAGACAGTGTTGGGCCTCCAAGAGCAGAGGTTTGTAGAACAGCAGCAAGTTTCCCTTAAGTGGATCACCCAAGGTTTATCGATCTCAGGGAGGAAGAGGTCAAAGATATCCCTCTCATGCAACCCTGCAACCACAAAGCAAGAAGTCTCTTGTGTCCCCAACACACCTAATAGGTGCACTAGTTCGGCGAAGAGATAGTGAAATACAGGTGGTATGAATAAGTATGAGCAGTAGCAACAGCACCAGAAAAGTGCTTTGCTGCCCAGGACTAGTGTGTGATTGATGGTGGTAATATTGCGTACAGTACAGATGCAGTAAAACAGTAAACAAGCAGCGATAGCAGTATTTGCGAACAAGGCCTAGGGATTATACTTTCACTAGTGGACACTCTAAACATTGATCACATAACAGAATAAATAAATAGATGCTAGACTCTACACCCTCTTGTTGGATGATGAACACCACTGTGTAGGATTACACGAACCCTCAATGCCAGAGTTAACAAGCTCCACAATATTCGATGTTCATATTTAAATAACCTTAGAGTGCAAGATAGATCAACATAACCAAATAGATCACATCAATACCATCATAGTAATAGTTAACTTCATAATCTATAAGAGATCACAATCATAAACTACGCCAAGTACTACATGATGCACACACTGCCACCTTTACACCATGCAGGAGGAATAGAGTACTTTAATAACATCACTAGAGTAGCACATAGATGAATTGTGATACAAAACTCATATGAATCTCAATCATGTAAGGCAGCTCATGAGATCATTGTATTGAAGTACATAGGAGAGAGATTAACCACATAGCTACCGGTACAGCCCCGAGCCTCGATGGAGAACTACTCCCTCCTCATGGGAGACAGCAGCGTTGATGAAGATGGCGGTGGTGTCGATGGAGAAGCCTTCCGGGGGCACTTCCCCGTCCCGGCGGCATGCCAGAACAGAGACTCATGTCCCCCAGATCTTGGCTTCGCGATGGCGGCGGCCCTGGATGGTTTCTCGTACCGTGGCTTTTCCGTCTCGAAGTTTTAGGTCGAGGACCCTTAAATAGGCGAAGAGGCGGCGTCGGAGGGTCAACGAGGCGGTGAGATGATAGGGCGGCGCGGCCAGGGCCTGGGCCGCGCCGCCCTACCTCCTGGGCCCACCAGGGCTACCCCCTGGCGACTCTCGGGTGTTCTGGAAGCTTCGTGGAAAAATAGGATGCTGGGCGTTGATTTCGTCCGATTCCGAGAATATTTCCTTACTAGGATTTCTGAAACCAAAAACAGCAGAAAACAGGAACTGGCCCTTCGGCATCTCGTCAATAGGTTAGTTCCGAATGCATAAATATGACATAAAGTATGCATAAATCATGTAGATATCATCAATAATGTGGCATGGAACATAAGAAATTATCGATACTTCGGAGACGTATCAGCCGCCGCCGCCAATGCCATCTCGGGGGATTCAGTAGATCGCCTCCGGCACCCTGCCGGAGAGGGGAATCATCACCCGGAGGACTCTACATCACCATGATCGCCTCCGGACTGATGTGTGAGTAGTTCATCCTTGGACTATGGGTCCATAGCAGTAGCTAGATGGTTGTCTTCTCCTAATTGTGCTATCATGTTAGATCTTGTGAGCTGCCTATCATGATCAAGATCATCTATTTGTAATGCTACATGTTGTGTTTGTTGGGATCCGATGAATATGGAATACTATGTCAAGTTGATTATCAATCTATCATATATGTGTTGTTTATGTTCTTGCATGCTCTCCGTTGCTAGTAGAGGCTCTGGCCAAGTTGATACTTGTAACTCCAAGAGGGAGTATTTATGCTCGATAGTGGGTTCATGCCTCCATTGAATCTGGGACAGTGACAGAAAGTTCTAAGGTTGTGGATGTGCTGTTGCCACTAGGGATAAAACATCGATGCTTTATCTAAGGATATTTGTGTTGATTACATTACGTACCATACTTAATGCAATTGTCTGTTGTTTGCAACTTAATACTGGAAGGGGTGCGGATGCTAACCCGAAGGTGGACTTTTTAGGCATAGATGCATGCTGGATAGCGGTCTATGTACTTTGTCGTAATGCCCTGATTAAATCTCATAGTAGTCATCATGATATGTATGTGCATTGTTATGCCCTCTCTATTTGTCAATTGCCCAACTGTAATTTGTTCACCCAACATGCTATTTATCTTATTGGAGAGACACCACTAGTGAACTGTGGACCCCGGTCCATTCTTTTACATCTGAAATACAATCTACTGCAAACATTGTTCTTTACTGTTCTTCGCAAACAAACATCATCTTCCACACTATACATTTAATCCTTTGTTTACACCAAGCCGGTGAGATTGACAACCTCACTGTTACGTTGGGGCAAAGTATTTTGATTGTGTTGTGCAGGTTCCACGTTGGCGCCGGAATCCCTGGTGTTGCGCCGCACTACACTCCGCCACCAACAACCTTCACGTGATCCTTGACTCCTACTGGTTCGATAACCTTGGTTTCTTACCGAGGGAAAACTTGCTACTGTACGCATCACACCTTCCTCTTGGGGTTCCCAACGGACGTGTGCTTCACGTGTATCAAGCTCTTTTTCTGGCGCCGTTGCCGGGGAGATCAAGACACGCTGCAAGGGGAGTCTTCCACTTCCAATCTCTTTACTTTGTTTTTGTCTTGCTTTACTTTATTTAATTTACTTCTTTGTTTGTTCATTATATCAAAAACACAAAAAAATTAGTTACTTGCATTACTTTATTTACTATCTTGCTTGCGTTCTCCATATTATAAACACAAAAAATTAGTTACTTGCATTTACTTTATTTTATTTCATCATATTTCCTCCTAAGTTCACTCTGAAAGATATACCGGTAGGACGAGGGTCTATCATTGGAAGAGATAATATAGAAGCATTTTTCACCGATGTTAGTATGGATGAAGATTTTGAAGATACACCCTTGGTAAAAGTTGCTCCTACTTATGAAAGTGCTTCTGCTTGTTTAATACACACGTTGGAAACTAGATTTGTTAATCTCAATCCTATAATTCAACATATGTTTCTTACACTCTCTGATATGGAAATGGGAGAAAAGAGAAATTTTGTTTTAGATGTACTTCTTAGAGAATTTGGTGATATAGCTAAAGAAGCTAGAAAAGTTTTTATTAAGCATAAGAGGCTTGGTCTTTTCACCGATTTTGCAAGAACACTTGAAAAGATGGACATGGATAGAATAAAGTACACTAATAATGTCAATGATGGTGGGGAGATTAAAGTACCGATACCTAGTAAGCTCCTAGGAATGCATGAAGCTCTAGAAAATAACTATGCTTGGCTTGTTCCTGAAAATTTGTTTGATGAGAATAGTAAGCCTAAAAGCAACGAAAGAGGAGTTACTTACATAGACCAGATACAATGCATTGTTGAGGAAACTCCCAACGCCCCTGGTAATGATGTTGATGCTTCATCTCTTGATAATACTTGATTCACACTTTCTGCGCCTAGCTGAAAGGCGTTAAAGAAAAGCGCTTATGGGAGACAACCCATTGTTTTACTTCTGTACTTTTATTTTATATTTGAGTCTTGGAAGTTGTTACTACTGTAGCAACCTCTCCTTATCTTTATTTTATTGCATTGTTGTGCCAAGTAAAGTCTTTGATAGTAGGGTTGATACTAGATTTGGATTACTGGGCAGAAACAGATTTCTTACTGTCACGAAATTGAGCAGCCCCGTCTGTAGGTAATTTAGAAAAATCTGCCAATTTACGTGCGTGATCCTCAGATATGTACGCAACTTTCATTCAATATGAGTATTTTCATCTGAGCAAGTTAAGTGCCCTAGAAAAATTCGTCTTTATGTACTGTTCTATTTTGATAGATTCTGCCTTTTATTTCACATTGCCTATTTTGCTATGTTTGATGGATTTCTTTATTCCATTAACTTTCAGTAGCTTTGTGCAATTTCTAGAAGTGTTAAGAATGATTATGTCACCTCTGAATATGTGAATTTTTTATTATGCACTAACCCTCTAATGAGTTTGTTTTGAGTTTGGTGTGGAGGAAGTTTTCAAGGGTCAAGAGAGGAGGATGATACAATATGATCAAGAAGAGTGAAAAGTCTAAGCTTGGGGATGCCCCCGTGGTTCATCCCTGCATATTTTAAGAAGACTCAAGCATCTAAGCTTGGGGATGCCCAAGGCATCCCTTCTTCACCGACAACTTATCAGGTCACCTCTAGTGAAACTATATTTTTATTCCGTCACATCTTATGTGCTTTACTTGGAGCGTCTGTATGTTTTTGTTTTTGTTTTTGTTTGAATAAAATCGGATCCTAGCATTCTTTGTTTGGGAGAGAGACACGCTCCGCTGTTGCATATGAAAACATGTGTTCTTAGCTTTACTTTTAATGTTCACGACGAAGGATGAAACTGCTTCGTTCACACTAGTAGGAAAAGTCTCATCAGTGGCGCACCAAAAATGGATTCTGTGGCGCATGGGAGGTGCGCCACAGAAACTTCGCCACAAAAATAAGGTTTCTGTGGCGCACCGGCCCATGCGCCACAGAATTAACGTTTCTGTGGCGCACGTGCTCTTAGGTGCGCCACAGAAAAGCGTGCGCCACAGAATTGGTTTTCAGTGCGCCACAGAATTTGCTTGTATTATACACGATTTTGTGCTGCCTGCTATACACATGCAGTTTATAGACAGCAATATACAGATATACAGGTTATATACAGCAACATTCAGATATAATATAAATATCATGTACATTGCACAGATATAACATAGACATCATCATCACATTACTTAGAGCCCGATCGAGATATATATATAGTGGCAAGTGTCAAATGTTTTGCATACAACTCTTAATTCATACAAAATTCACAATTTCGAGATACAAAGTAGTCTTCATCTGGTTCCTCCTTTGCTCCCTCATCTCTACCCACCAGGCTCGCTTGCATCGGGGTCCTTCATCCAGTTCCTACTATGATGAAAATGGAAGAAAGTGAGACCAACAAGTCCGATGCACAAGAGAAATGGAATAAATGCCTCATACATTGTTGGTCAACACAAATATTAACATTCAGGGACGGCGTAAGTGAGACCAAGTCCGATGCACAAGAGATTGATATTTGTGCTATCTTACCAGGCTCACTTACGCCGCCCCCGAGTGTACGGTGACCAAACATTTTAATCATCGGCATTTTGAAAATCTCAAAGCAAATGGAATGACAAAATGGAATAAGTGCCTCATACATTGTTGGTCAACACAAATACTATGGTCAGAAACCATAGTTGCAGTATACACCGCAGTATACTTTGCAGAAGGGCCCCCTTTCCCCGGCCGCCGTTCCGTGAACGGGTGCTTGACGACACAACGACGCCGATCTGCCTCTCCAGCGCAGAACCACGGCAGTCCCTCGCCGTCCAGTGAACGAGTCCTTGATGCAAAGACCGTGCCGGCCTGCCTAGCATTATGCCGGGCCGTGTTGCCGCGCTTCAGGTCGTGTGTCCCGCGCCCTGCACTGTTCGCCTTCTTGCCCGGTGAACCAATAGACTGATCGTTGGAATAAGGAAACCGATGACGGCCGGTCGCAAGATTAAATTGCGATTGGCCGTCATCGGCTTCCTTATTCCAATGATTAGTCTATTCGTTCACCGGGCAAAAAGGCGAAGAGTGCAGGGCGCCTGAGACACGGCCTGAAGCACGGCAACAGGGGTCGGCATGATGCTAGGGAGGCTGACACCGTCTTTGCATTAAGGACTCGTTCACGTACTGGACGGCGAGAGAAGAAAAGTGGTGATGCACCGGAGAGGCAGGTCGGCGCTGTTGTCTCGTCAAAGACTCGTTCACGGAACGGCGGCCGGGGAAAGGGGGGCCCGTCTACAAAGTATATTGCGGCGTATAGGTGACCAAACATTCTAATCATCGGCACTAAAATGGAAGAAAGAGCCAAGTGGTATCTCAGCTAGATATCATATGCCTCATACTTTGTTGGTCGAAAGAAATATTAACATTCCGGGATGGGGTCAGTGAGGCCAGGTAGAATGCACAAGAGATTGATATTTGTGCCATCGCACCAGGCTCACTGGCCCCACCCCAGAGTGTACAAGTGACCAAACAATTTAATCATCGGCACTAAAATGGAAGAAAGGCCAATACAATTAAGAAGTAGCTAGTATGAACTAAATGGAATGCCTCATACTTTGTTGGTCGAAACAAATATTAACATCCAGGGATGGAGTAAGTGAGGCCAGGTAGGATGCACAAAATATTGATATTTGTGCCATCACACCAGGCTCACTTGCTCCACCCCCGAGTGTACGAGTGATCGACCAACCATCTAATCATCGGCAAGTACAAAAACACCAACAAACCAGCAGCCATGGTGACATAAGTCAAGATGCTCAAACACACATAGCATGCATGGAGCAGATGCTCCAAAGGGATTATTCATCACTTGGTATATAGACCAAGTGATGCTGGCAAAAGAGAGGCCAATCAAGAACCAGTAAATCCAGTAAGTGATAGATATGCCTAAACAAGCAACAACACATAGCATATCCCAGCTAACCAGATGAGACAAGTCTTGGTAGCCAACTGAATCACCTAGCACCACCTAGCCTTTTAAAACCATCAGAAACAGTCCTTTTTCTTCAAAGGATACCACAGTGGCATTCATTTACATGATCCCCTACTGTGGATATCTCTATTTTCATCAAAGCCAACAAGAAATAGAAATTTATCATTACTCAGTTGAGTTCAAAACAAAGCTGGGGTACCATAAGGGATTATTCATCACTTGGTAGTAACCAAGTGATGCTGGCAAGAGAGAGGCCAAGCCTGAGCTAGTCAATCCAGTAGAGATGGATATGCATAAGTAAGCAAGAACACATAGCCTATCCAAGTTAACCAGATAAAACCAACCTTGACAGCCAACTTAATAACCTAGCATCACCTAGTCTTTTAAACCATCAGAAACTTCCCATTTTCTTCAAAGGATACCACAGTGGGATTCATTTACATGATTCCCTAATGTGAATATCTCTATTTTAGTATCTGTTCTTATCCAAGTTTTTGCCTCAGCCTTTGCATCATTGGCTGAGCCAAGACATCAAGCATCTGGCCAGGGAGCATTCTTTCTTTTTAGGGAACTATATGAACTATATGCACATGATCCAGTAAGCACCCCCACTAATCAGAGCATTATAAGCATAGTAGCATACCATAAGCTCACAACAATCCATCAAGTAAATCTTCACAAGGATACCACAGTAGCATAGTAGCATACCATAAGCTCACAAGAATCCATCATTTTCTTCACAAGGATACCACAGTAGCATACCATAGTAGCATTTAATGCATTTAAATGAACCAGTAGCATCAAAACCAACCAAATGTCCAACTAGCAAGCAATACCAAGTGAGCAAGTCTTCATTACCTTGTACAGGTTCAGACATGGATTTATTTCCAACAAAGGATGGAAATCAAATTAACATCATTGAATTAAATTGAATCATTACCATGACATGGTTCATCAATAACAATTAGGGGCAATGCATCCAGAGCAACAGCAGCAATGCATCCAGAGCAATAGCAGCAATGCATCCAGAACCACTACTGAGGTACATCAACCATGAGCAATGAGCCAGTAAGTAAATCACTAGCACATGATGATCATTTGACCATTTAGAGCATGGACACACAAGCAATAGCAACAGTATAGTTCACCAGGAATGGTGAGAAGCTGCAAGAGCATGCATCTAGCTGCAGCAACAATGACAACAAGCTAGGATAGATAAAACAACAGCAACAGTAGCCAGTACATCAACAGCAACAGCAGCACAACCAGAGCATGCATCTAGCTGCAGCAACAATGAAATCAAGCTAGGATAGATAGATAGATTGCATCCAGTAGCACATCAACAGCAACAGCAGCTAGCAAAGCAACAGCAATAGCAGCACAACCAGAGCAGCACACAAGCATTTCGTCGAGCACTTTGTGCTCGCGCGGGAGAGGAAGAGGGAGGGAAGGGGAGGGGAGAGAGTTCACCGACGACAGGGGTGGAGGAGGAGGTTGACGACGACGGCAGCGGTGGAGGAGGAGGAGGAGGACGCGGCGGCTCCTCCACCTTCACGCGACGGCGGCCCCTCCTCGCGGCGGCCCCTCCTCGCCGTAGCGGCAGCTTGTGCTGCAGGTGGCGGGGATGGGAGGACCGTGGCGGCATGCGGCCCTCGCGGAGGAAGGCGGCGGCGACGGCGATGGCGACGACCATGGCGGCGCGCGGCGGATCGGAGGAGAGGGGAGAGGGGAGAGGGGAGGGGAGAGGTGAACAGGCGTAGGGGAGGGCACGGGCGATGATATAAGTTACCTTAGTTCTGTGGCGCACCCGAACAAGTGCGCCACAGAATCAACTACTTCTGTGGCGCACCGAAGCACGTGCGCCACAGAAAGAGTTATTTCTGTGGCGCAGCACGCCATGTGCGCCACAGAAATACCTACACTAATAATTGGTGGTGGCAGGATGTGGGCCCCATATAATTTTTGTGGCGCATGGTTCAGTAGTGCGCCACAAAATTAAGCTATTTCTGTGGCGCACCCAGCATGGTGCGCCACAAAATAACATTCTGTGGCGCATTTTTTGTGGTGCGCCACAGAACTAAGCTCCGCCTATAAGGGTTTTCCTACTAGTGTCATCATTATTATGGTTGGAAACAGAAAATGTTTCATGTGGTAATTGGTATAATGTCTTGAATAATTTGATACTTGGCAATTGTTGTGCTCATATAGTTCATGTTTAAGCTCTTGCATCATGTACTTTGCACCTATTAATGAAGAACTACATAGAGCTTGTTAAAATTTGGTTTGCATGATTGGTCTCTCTAGAGTCTAGATATTTTCTGGTGAGGTGTTTGAACAACAAGGAAGACAATGTAGAGTCTTATAATGCTTGCAATATGTTCTTTTGTAAGTTTTTCTGTACCGGTTCATACTTGTGTTTGCTTCAAACAACCTTGCTAGCCCAATCCTTGTATTGAGAGGGAATTCTTCTCGTGCATCCAAATCCTTGAGCCAAAAACTATGCCATTTGTGTCCACCATACCTACCTACTACATGGTATTTCTCTGCCATTCCAAAGTAAATTACTTGAGTGCTACCTTTAAAATTCTATTCTTTGTCTTTGCAATATATAGCTCATGGGAAAATACCTTAAAAACTATTGTGGTATTGAATATGTAGCTTATGTATCTTATTTCTTATAAGTTGCTTGTTGAGCGGTAACCATGTTTCTGGGGACGCCATCAACTATTACACCTTTGTTGAATATCATGTGAGTTGCTATGCATGTTCATCTTGTCTGAAGTAAGGGTGATTTATCATGATCAAATGGTTTGAGTATGCATATTGTTAGAGAAGAACATTGGGCCGCTAACTAAAACCATGAATCATGGTGGAAGTTTCAGTTTGGACATCAATCCTCAATCTCTTATGAGAATATTATCTGTTTTTGAATGCTTATGCATTAAAGAGGAGTCCATTATCTGTTTTCTATGTTGTCTCGGTATGGATGTCTAAGTTGAGAACAATCAAAAGCGAGAAATCCAATGCGAACTTTCTCCTTAGACCTTTGTACAGGCGGCATAGAGGTACCCCTTTGTGACACTTGGTTGAAACATATGTTATGCAATGATAATCCATGTAAATCCAAGCTAATTAGGACAAGGTGCGAGCATTATTGGTATTCTATGCATGAGGCTTGCAACTTATAAGATGTCTTATGCATAACACATATGAATTATTACTACCGTTGACAAAATTGTTTCTATGTTTTCAAAATAAAAGCTCTAGCACAAAAATAGTAATCCATGCTTCCCTCTGCCGGAAATTCTTTTACTTTATGTTGAGTCAGTTTACCTACTTCTTTCTATCTTAGAAGCAAACACTTGTGTCAACTGTGTGCATTGATTCCTACATACTTGCTTATTTGCATTCATCACATTACTTTGTGTTGACAATTATCCATGAGATAAACATGTTGAAGTTGAAAGCAACCGCTGAAACTTATATTTTCCTTTGTGTTACTTCAAAGCTTTCTACTATGAATTTATTGTTTTATGAGTTAACTCTTATGCAAGTCTTATTGATGCTTGTCTTGAAAGTACTATTCATGAAAAGTCTTTGCTATATGATTCAGTTGTTTAATCATTGTCTTTACCATTGCTTCGAATCACTGCATTCATCTCATATGCTTTACAATAGTATTGACCAAGATTATGATAGCATGTCACTTCAGAAATTATCTTTGTTATCGTTTACCTACTCGAGGGCGAGTAGGAACTAAGCTTGGGGATGCTTGATACGTCTCAAACGTATCTATAATTTCCTATGTTCCATGCTACTTTTATGATGATACTCACATGTTTTATACACACTTTATGTCATTATTATGCATTTTTCGGCACTAACCTATAGACGAGATGCCGAAGAGCCAGTTGCTGTTTTCTGCTGTTTTTGGTTTCAGAAATCCTCTCGGAATTGGACGAAATCAACGCCCAGGGTCTTATTTTTCCACGGAGCTTCCAGAAGACCGAAGGGGATACGAAGTGGGGCGACGAGACGCCCAGACCACAGGGCCGCGCGGTCTATGTACTTTGTCGTAATGCCCTGATTAAATCTCATAGTAGTCATCATGATACGTATGTGCATTGTTATGCCCTCTCTATTTGTCAATTGCCCAACTGTAATTTGTTCACCCAACATGCTATTTATCTTATTGGAGAGACACCACTAGTGAACTGTGGACCCCGGTTCATTCTTTTACATCTAAAATACAATCTACTGCAAACATTGTTCTTTATTGTTCTTCGCAAACAAACATCATCTTCCACACTATACATTTAATCCTTTGTTTACAGCAAGCCAGTGAGATTGACAACCTCACTGTTACGTTGGGGCAAAGTATTTTGATTGTGTTGTGCAGGTTCCACGTTGGCGCCGGAATCCCTGGTGTTGCGCCGCACTACACTCCGCCACCAACAACCTTCACATGATCCTTGACTCCTACTGGTTCGATAACATTGGTTTCTTACTGAGGGAAAACTTGCTGCTGTACGCATCACACCTTCCTCTTGGGGTTCCCAACGGACGTGTGCTTCACGCGTATCAGGGAGGTAGAGGTCAAAGATATCCCTCTCAAGCAACCCTGCAATTAAGATACAAGAAGTCTCTTGTGTCCCCAACACACCTAATACACTTGTCAGATGTATAGGTGCACTAGTTCGGCGAAGAGATAGTGAAATACAAGTAATATGGATGATTGTAACTAGTAATTGCAATCTGAAATAAAAATGGTAGCAAGCGAACATGTAGCAGAACTTGTTGGAAACGGTGTTTCAATGCTTAGAAATAAGGCCTAGGGATCATACTTTCACTAGTGGACACTCTCAACAATGTTATCATAAAGGAATATAAATATAAGCACTTCAATATGCTATTCTGAATTACTCTCTGGCAGGATAACGAACACTAATTCATCATGTAGGGCTGCAAAAGCAAACCTTAAAGATGTATTCCCAAGTACTAATAAACACCCCACGCTGTCACTGTGAGCATTCATAGGAGGTACTAACACACCACAATTTCATAGAGACATCCAACTCAAATCATAACCCATTGAACAAGTATTCTGTGAAATATAGCCTAAGAGACCCACACGGTGCACACACTGTCACCTTTACACACGTGGGACAAGGAGTCTCCGGAGATCACATAAGTAAAATCCACTTGAATAGCATAACGACATCTAGATTACAAAGCTCATCATATGGATCTCAATCATGTAAGACAGCTCATGAGATCATTGTATTGAAGTACATGGGTGATACGTCTCCGACGTATCGATAATTTCTTATGTTCCATGCCACATTATTGATGTTATCTACATGTTTTATGCACACTTTATGTCATATTCGTGCATTTTCTGGAACTAACCTATTAACAAGATGCCGAAGTGCCAGTTCCTGTTTTCTGCTGTTTTTGGTTTCAGAAATCCTAGTAACGAAATATTCTCGGAATCGGACGAAATCAACGCCAAAGATCTTAGAATCCCCGGAAGCATCCAGAACACACGAGAGGGACCAGAGGGGGGGCACAGGCCCACCACACCATACCCTGGCGCGGCCTAGGGGGGGCCCGCGCCCCCCTATGGTTTGGCCAGCCCTTCGACCCCCTGGCGCCGCCTCTTCGCCTATATAAAGCCCCTGACCTAAAAACCTCGACACGTTCGACGAAAACCACAGAAACCTTCCAGAGCCGCCGCCATCGCGAGGCCAAGATCTGGGAGACAGGAGTCTCTGTTCCGGCACGCTGCCGGAGCGGGGAAGTGCCCCCGGAAGGCTTCTCCATCGACACCGCTGCCATCTCCACCGCCATCTTCACCGCCATCTTCACCGCCATCGCTGCCTCCATGATGAGGAGGGAGTAATCCACCCCCGAGGCTGAGGGCTCCGCTGTAGCTATGTGGTTCATCTCTCTCCCATATACCTCAATACAATAATCTCATGAGCTGCTTTACATGATTGAGATTCATATGAGTTTTGTATCACTACTATCTATGTGCTACTCTAGCAAAGTTATTAAAGTAGTTCTATTCCTCCTGCACGTGTGTAAAGGTGACAGTGTGTGCACCGTGTTAGTACTTGGTTTATGCTATGATCATGATCTCTTGTAGATTGCGAAGTTAACTATTGCTATGATAATATTGATGTGATCTATTCCTCCTACATATGCATGAAGGTGACAGTGTGCATGCTATGCTAGTACTTGGTTTAGTCTTTTGATCTATCTTACACTAAAGGTTACTAAAATATGAGCATTATTGTGGAGCTTGTTAACTCCGGCATTGAGGGTTCGTGTAATCCTACGCAATGTGTTCATCATCCAACAAGAGTGTAGAGTATGCATTTATCTATTCTGTTATGTGATCAATGTTGAGAGTGTCCACTAGTGAAAGTGTAATCCCTAGGCCTTGTTCCTAAATACTGCTATCGCTGCTTGTTTACTGTTTCACTGCGTTACTACTGCTGCAATACTACCACCATCAACTACACGCCAGCAAGCTATTTTCTGGCACCGTTGCTACCGCTCATATATATTCATACCACCTGTATTTCACTATCTCTTCGCCGAACTAGTGCACCTATTAGGTGTGTTGGGGACACAAGAGACTTCTTGCTTTGTGGTTGCAGGGTTGCATGAGAGGGATATCTTTGACCTCTTCCTCCCTGAGTTCGATAAACCTTGGGTGATCCACTTAAGGGAAAACTTGCTGCTGTTCTACAAACCTCTGCTCTTGGAGGCCCAACACTGTCTACAGGAAAAGGAGGGGGAAGTAGACATCAAGCTATTTTCTGGCGCCGTTGCCGGGGAGGAAAGGTAAAAGGTACTCACACTCCGGACCTCGGCTACCAAGCTATTTTCCGCCATTGTAAGTACTCTAAGCTATTTCCTTTAGATCCTGCAATTGCAACTTTTTGTTTCTTGTTTACACTAGTTAGGCATAATGGAAAACAACAAAAATATGAGAGATCTTTATGAACTTTATCTTGAATTAGGACATGATGTGTTTGAAGAGAGAATTAAAAAACCCATGGAACTTTATATGCATGCTAATGGGAATGTTATTAATATGAATGCTTTGAACACTATTGTTGCTAATGCTATGGAAAATTCTAAGCTTGGGGAAGCTGGTTTTGATGAGCATGATCTTTTTAGTCCCCCAAGCATTGAGGAGAAAATTTTCTTTGATGATGCTTTGCCTCCCATATATGATGATTATAATGATAGTGGTCTTTTGGTGCCACCTACTATGGAGAGTAAATTTTGTTGTGATTATACTATGCCTCCAACACTTGATGAGAATAATAATGATAGCTACTTTGTTGAATTTGCTCCTACTACAATTAATAAGAATAACTATGCTTATGTGGAGAGTAATAATTTTATGCATGAGACTCATGATAAGAATGCTTTATGTGATAGTTATATTGTTGAGTTTGCTCATGTTGCTACTGAAAGTTATTATGAGAGAGGAAAATATGGTTGTAGAAATTTTCATGTTACTAAAATACCTCTCTATGTGCTGAAATTTTTGAAGCTATACTTGTTTTATCTTCCTATGCTTGTTACTTTGCTCTTCATGAACTTGTTTATTTACAAGATTCCTTTGCATAGGAAGCATGTTAGACTTAAATGTGTTTTGAATTTGCCTCTTGATGCTCTCTTTTGCTTCAAGTACTATTTCTTGCGAGTGCATCATTAAAACTGCTGAGCCCATCTTAATGGCTATAAAGAAAAGAACTTCTTGGGAGATAACCCATGTGTTATTTTGCTACAGTACCTTGTTTTTATTTTGTGTCTTGGAAGTTGTTTACTACTGTAGCAACCTCTCCTTATCTTAGTTTAGTGTTTTATTGTGCCAAGTTAAGCCGTTGATAGAAAAGTAAGTACTAGATTTGGATTACTGCACAGTTCCAGATTTCTTTGCTGTCACGAATCTGGGTCCACCTCCCTGTAGGTAGCTCAGAAAATTAAGCCAATTTACGTGCATGATCCTCAGATATGTACGCAACTTTCATTCAATTTGAGCATTTTCATTTGAGCAAGTCTGGTGCCATTTTAAAATTCGTCAATACGAACTGTTCTGTTTTGACAGATTCTGCCTTTTATTTCGCATTACCTCTTTTGCTATGTTGGATGAATTTCTTTGATCCATTAATGTCCAGTAGCATTACGCAATGTCCAGAAGTGTTAAGAATGATTGTGTCACCTCTGAATATGTTAATTTTTATTGTGCACTAACCCTCTAATGAGTTGTTTCGAGTTTGGTGTGGAGGAAGTTTTCAAGGATCAAGAGAGGAGTATGATGCAACATGATCAAGGAGAGTGAAAGCTCTAAGCTTGGGGATGCCCCGGTGGTTCACCCCTGCATATTCTAAGAAGACTCAAGCGTCTAAGCTTGGGGATGCCCAAGGCATCCCCTTCTTCATCGACAAATTATCAGGTTCCTTCTCTTGAAACTATATTTTTATTCGGTCACATCTTATGTGCTTTACTTGGAGCGTCTGTGTGCTTTTGTTTTTGTTTGTGTTTGAATAAATTGGATTACATCATGCTTGTGTGGGAGAGAGACACGCTCCGCTGTTGCATATGAACACATGTGTTCTTAGCTTTTAGTATTCATGGCGAAGTTTCTTCTTCGTTAAATTGTTATATGGTTGGAATTGGAAAATGATACATGTAGTAATTGCTATAAATGTCTTGGGTAATGTGATACTTGGCAATTGTTGTGCTCATGTTTAAGCTCTTGCATCATATGCTTTGCACCCATTAATGAAGAAATACATAGAGCATGCTAAAATTTGGTTTGCATATTTGGTTTCTCTAAGGTGTAGATAATTTCTAGTATTGAGTTTGAACAACAAGGAAGACGGTGTAGAGTCTTATAATGTTTTCAATATGACTTTTATGTGAGTTTTGCTGCACCGGTTCATCCTTGTGTTTGTTTCAAATAAGCCTTGCTAGCCTAAACCTTGTATCGAGAGGGAATACTTCTCATGCATCCAAAATACTTGAGCCAACCACTATGCCATTTGTGTCCACCATACCTACCTACTACATGGTATTTTTCCGCCATTCCAAAGTAAATTGCTTGAGTGCTACCTTTAAACAATTCAAAATTTATCACCTCTGATTTGTGTCAATGTTTTATAGCTCATGAGGAAGTATGTGGTGTTTATCTTTCAATCTTGTTGGGCAACTTTCACCAATGGACTAGTGGCTTCATCCGCTTATCCAATAATTTTGCAAAAAGAGCTGGCAATGGGATTCCCAGTCCCAAATTAATTAACAAAAATAGACACTCCTCCATGGTATGTGATTGTTGGACGGCACCCGAAGGATTCGGTTAGCCATGGCTTGTGTAAGCAAAGGTTGGGAGGAGTGTCATCATAATAAAACTAAAATAAAAAGGCACTCCTTCATGGTATGAGATTGTTGGCAGGCACCCGAGGATTCGGTTAGCCATGGTTTGTGAAAGAAAGGTTGGAAGGAGTGCCACCCAAAATAAAATAAAATGGGAGCCGCTCTTTGAAGGTTTGCCTGGCGAGGGGGTTAGAGTACCCGCTATCATTCGTTGAGAACAACATACACCTCTCAAAACTTTATTTTTATGCTCTCTTTATGTTTTCAAAATCAAAGCTCTAGCACAAATATAGCAATCGATGCTTTTCCTCTATGGATGACCATTCTTTTACTTTCAATGTTGAGTCAGTTCACCTATTTCTCTCCACCTCAAGAAGCAAACACTTGTGTGAACTGTGCATTGATTCCTACATACTTGCATATTGCATTTGTTATATTACTCTATGTTGACAATTATCCATGAGATATACATGTTACAAGTTGAAAGCAACCGCTGAAACTTAATCTTCCTTTGTGTTGCTTCAATGCCTTTACTATGAATTATTGCTTTACGAGTTAACTCTTATGCAAGACTTATTGATGCTTGTCTTGAAGTGCTATTCATGAAAAGTCTTTGCTTTATGATTCACTTGTTTACTCATGTCATATACATTGTTTTGATCGCTGCATTCATTACATATGTTTACAAATAGTATGATCAAGGTTATGATGGCATGTCACTCCAGAAATTATCTGTGTTATCGTTTTACCTGCTCGGGACGAGCAGAACTAAGCTTGGGGATGCTGATACGTCTCCGACGTATCGATAATTTCTTATGTTCCATGCCACATTATTGATGTTATCTACATGTTTTATGCACACTTTATGTCATATTCGTGCATTTTCTGGAACTAACCTATTAACAAGATGCCGAAGTGCCAGTTCCTGTTTTCTGCTGTTTTTGGTTTCAGAAATCCTAGTAACGAAATATTCTCGGAATCGGACGAAATCAACGCCAAAGATCTTAGAATCCCCGGAAGCATCCAGAACACACGAGAGGGACCAGAGGGGGGGCACAGGCCCACCACACCATACCCTGGCGCGGCCTAGGGGGGGCCCGCGCCCCCCTATGGTTTGGCCAGCCCTTCGACCCCCTGGCGCCGCCTCTTCGCCTATATAAAGCCCCTGACCTAAAAACCTCGACACGTTCGATGAAAACCACAGAAACCTTCCAGAGCCGCCGCCATCGCGAGGCCAAGATCTGGGGGACAGGAGTCTCTGTTCCGGCACGCTGCCGGAGCGGGGAAGTGCCCCCGGAAGGCTTCTCCATCGACACCGCTGCCATCTCCACCGCCATCTTCACCGCCATCTTCACCGCCATCGCTGCCTCCATGATGAGGAGGGAGTAATCCACCCCCGAGGCTGAGGGCTCCGCTGTAGCTATGTGGTTCATCTCTCTCCCATATACCTCAATACAATAATCTCATGAGCTGCTTTACATGATTGAGATTCATATGAGTTTTGTATCACTACTATCTATGTGCTACTCTAGCAAAGTTATTAAAGTAGTTCTATTCCTCCTGCACGTGTGTAAAGGTGACAGTGTGTGCACCGTGTTAGTACTTGGTTTATGCTATGATCATGATCTCTTGTAGATTGCGAAGTTAACTATTGCTATGATAATATTGATGTGATCTATTCCTCCTACATATGCATGAAGGTGACAGTGTGCATGCTATGCTAGTACTTGGTTTAGTCTTTTGATCTATCTTACACTAAAGGTTACTAAAATATGAGCATTATTGTGGAGCTTGTTAACTCCGGCATTGAGGGTTCGTGTAATCCTACGCAATGTGTTCATCATCCAACAAGAGTGTAGAGTATGCATTTATCTATTCTGTTATGTGATCAATGTTGAGAGTGTCCACTAGTGAAAGTGTAATCCCTAGGCCTTGTTCCTAAATACTGCTATCGCTGCTTGTTTACTGTTTCACTGCGTTACTACTGCTGCAATACTACCACCATCAACTACACGCCAGCAAGCTATTTTCTGGCACCGTTGCTACCGCTCATATATATTCATACCACCTGTATTTCACTATCTCTTCGCCGAACTAGTGCACCTATTAGGTGTGTTGGGGACACAAGAGACTTCTTGCTTTGTGGTTGCAGGGTTGCATGAGAGGGATATCTTTGACCTCTTCCTCCCTGAGTTCGATAAACCTTGGGTGATCCACTTAAGGGAAAACTTGCTGCTGTTCTACAAACCTCTGCTCTTGGAGGCCCAACACTGTCTACAGGAAAAGGAGGGGGAAGTAGACATCAATGGGACAGAGAGATGAACCACATAGCTACCGGTAGAGCCCTCAGCCTCGGGGGAGAACTACTCCCTCCTCATCATAGGAGACAGCAACGGCGATGAAGATGGCGGTGGTGTCGATGGAGATGGCTCCGGGGGCAATTCCCCGTCCCGGCGGCGTGCCGGAACAGAGATTCTGTCCCCCGAAACTTGTCTTCGCGATGGCGGCGGCTACGAACTGTTCGTGGAATATCGTCGATTGTGGTAGGGTTTTCGCTTCTGGAAGAATATATAGGCGGAAGGGCGGCCTCGGAGGAGTCCCAGGGTGCCCTCACCACATGGCGGCGCGGCCAGGGTTGGGCCCACGTCCCACTATGGTGTGGGGGCTCCTTGGCCCCCCTCTGGCCCTTCTCCGGCTCTGGGTCCGTCTCGGCAAAATATTGACTTCTGTCTTTGTGGGGTCCAATTCCGAGAATGTTTCCTGTGTAGAATTTCTGAAACCAAAAACAGCAGAAAACAGGAGCTGGCGCTTCGGCATCTTGTTAATAGGTTAGTCCCAGAAAATGCATAAAAATGATATAAAGTGTATATAAAACATGTGAGTATTGTCATAAAACTAGCATGGAACATAAGAAATTATAGATACGTTTGAGACGTATCAAGCATCCCCAAGCTTAGTTCCTACTCGCCCTCAAGTAGGTAAACGATAACAAGGATTATTTCTGAAGTGACATGCTACTATCATAATCTTGATCAATACTATTGTAAAGCATATGAGATGAATGAAGTGATTCAAAGCAATGGTAAAGATAATGACTAAACAACTGAATCATATAGCAAAGACTTTTTATGAATAGTACTTTCAAGACAAGCATCAACAAGTCTTGCATAAGAGTTAACTCATAAAGCAATAGATTCTTAATAGAAGGTTTTGAAGCAACACAAAGGAAGATATAAGTTTCAGCAGTTGCTTTTAACTTCAACATGTATATCTCATGGATAATTGTCAACACAAAGTAATATGATGAGTGCAATAAGCAAGCATGTAAGAATCAATGCACACAGTTGACTGATGGCGTGTAACTCACACGTTCGTTGGGAACCCCAAGAGGAAGGTATGATGCGCACAGCAGCAAGTTTTCCCTCAGAAAGAAACCAAGGTTTATCGAACCAGGAGGAGCCAAGAAGCACGTTGAAGGTTGATGGCGGCGGGATGTAGTGCGGCGCAACACCAGGGATTCCGGCGCCAACGTGGAACCTGCACAACACAACCAAAGTACTTTGCCCCAACGAAACAGTGAGGTTGTCAATCTCACCGGCTTGCTGTAACAAAGGATTAACCGTATTGTGTGGAAGATGATTGTTTGCAGAAAACAGTAGAACAAGTATTACAGTAGATTGTATTTCAGTATAGAGAATTGGACCGGGGTCCACAGTTCACTAGAGGTGTCTCTCCCATAAGATAAACAGCATGTTGGGTGAACAAATTACAGTTGGGCAATTGACAAATAAAGAGGGCATGACCATGCACATACATATTATGATGAGCATAGTGAGATTTAATTGGGCATTACGACAAAGTACATAGACCGCCATCCAGCATGCATCTATGCCTAAAAAGTCCACCTTCAGGTTATCATCCGAACCCCCTCCAGTATTAAGTTGCAAAGCAACAGACAATTGCATTAAGTATGGTGCGTAATGTAATCAACAACTACATCCTTAGACATAGCATCAATGTTTTATCCCTAGTGGCAACAGCACAACACAACCTTAGAACTTTTCACACTGTCCCGGTGTCAATGCAGGCATGAACCCACTATCGAGCATAAATACTCCCTCTTGGAGTTACAAGCATCTACTTGGCCAGAGCATCTACTAGTAACGGAGAGCATGCAAGATCATAAACAACACATAGACATAACTTTGATAATCAACATAACAAGTATTCTCTATTCATCGGATCCCAACAAACGCAACATATAGAATTACAGATAGATGATCTTGATCATGTTAGGCAGCTCACAAGATCCGACAATGATAGCACAATGGGGAGAAGACAACCATCTAGCTACTGCTATGGACCCATAGTCCAGGGGTAGACTACTCACACATCACTCCGGAGGCGACCATGGCGGCGTAGAGTCCTCCGGGAGATGATTCCCCTCTCCGGCAGGGTGCCGGAGGCGATCTCCTGGATCCCCCGAGATGGGATCGGCGGCGGCGTCTCTGGAAGGTTTTCCGTATCGTGGCTCTCGGTACTGGGGGTTTCGCGACGGAGGCTTTAAGTAGGCGGAAGGGCAGGTCAGGAGGCGGCACGAGGGCCCCACACCATAGGGCCGCGCGGCCAAGGGGGGCCGCGCCGCCCTAGGGTGTGGCCCCCTCGTGGCCCCTCTTCGTCTCCTCTTCGGACTTCTGGAAGCTTCGTGGCAAAATAGGACCCTGGGCGTTGATTTCGTCCAATTCCAAGAATATTTCGTTACTAGGATTTCTGAAACCAAAAACAGCAGAAAAGAATCGGCACTTCGGCATCTTGTTAATAGGTTAGTTCCAGAAAATGCACGAATTATGACATAAAGTGTGCATAAAACATGTAGATAACATCAATAATGTGGCATGGAACATAAGAAATTATCGATACGTCGGAGACGTATCAGCATCCCCAAGCTTAGTTCTGCTCGTCCCGAGCAGGTAAAACGATAACACAGATAATTTCTGGAGTGACATGCCATCATAACCTTGATCATACTATTTGTAAAGCATATGTAGTGAATGCAGCGATCAAAACAATGTATATGACATGAGTAAACAAGTGAATCATAAAGCAAAGACTTTTCATGAATAGCACTTCAAGACAAGCATCAATAAGTCATGCATAAGAGTTAACTCATAAAGCAATAATTCATAGTAAAAGCATTGAAGCAACACAAAGAAAGATTAAGTTTCAGCGGTTGCTTTCAACTCATAACACATATATCTCATGGATATTGTCAACATAGAGTAATATAATAAGTGCAATAAGCAAGTATGTAGGAATCAATGCACAGTTCACACAAGTGTTTGCTTCTTGAGGTGGAGAGAAATAGGTGAACTGACTCAACATAAAAGTAAAAGAATGGTCCTCCATAGAGGAAAAGCATCGATTGCTATATTTGTGCTAGAGCTTTGATTTTGAAAACATGAAACAATTTTGTCAACGGTAGTAATAAAGCATATGTATCATGTAAATTATATCTTACGAGTTGCAAGCCTCATGCATGGTGTACTAATAGTGCCCGCACCTTGTCCTAATTAGCTTGGACTACCGGATCATCACAATGCACATGTTTTAACCAAGTGTCACAAAGGGGTACCTCTATGCCGCCTGTACAAAGGTCTAAGGAGAAAGCTCGCTTTGGATTTCTCGCTATTGATTATTCTCAACTTAGACATCCATACCGGGACAACATAGACAACAGATAATGGACTCCTCTTTTATGCATAAGCATGTAACAACAATTAATAATTTTCTCATATGAGATTGAGGATATATGTCCAAAACTGAAACTTCCACCATGGATCATGGCTTTAGTTAGCGGCCCAATGTTCTTCTCTAACAATATGCATGCTTAACCATAAGGTGGTAGATCGCTCTTACTTCAGACAAGACGAACATGCATAGCAACTCACATGAAATTCAACAAAGAGTAGTTGATGGCGTCCCCAGTGAACATGGTTATCGCACAACAAGCAACTTAATAAGAGATAAAGTGCATAAGTACATATTCAATACCACAATAGTTTTTAAGCTATTTGTCCCATGAGCTATATATTGCAAAGGTGAATGATGGAATTTTAAAGGTAGCACTCAAGCAATTTACTTTGGAATGGCGGAGAAATACCATGTAGTAGGTAGGTATGGTGGACACAAATGGCATAGTGGTTGGCTCAAGTATTTTGGATGCATGAGAAGTATTCCCTCTCGATACAAGGTTTAGGCTAGCAAGGCTTATTTGAAACAAACACAAGGATGAACCGGTGCAGCAAAACTCACATAAAAGACATATTGAAAACATTATAAGACTCTACACCGTCTTCCTTGTTGTTCAAACTCAATACTAGAAATTATCTAGACCTTAGAGAAACCAAATATGCAAACCAAATTTTAGCATGCTCTATGTATTTCTTCATTAATGGGTGCAAAGCATATGATGCAAGAGCTTAAACATGAGCACAACAATTGCCAAGTATCACATTACCCAAGACATTATAGCAAATTACTACATGTATCATTTTCTAATTCCAACCATATAACAATTTAACGAAGGAGAAACTTCGCCATGAATACTATGAGTAGAAACTAAGGACATACTTGTCCATATGCTACAGCGGAGCGTGTCTCTCTCCCATAAAGTGAATGCTAGGATCCATTTTATTCAAACAAAACAAAAAACAAAAACAAACCGACGCTCCAAGCAAAGCACATAAGATGTGATGGAATAAAAATATAGTTTCAGGGGAGGAACCTGATAATGTTGTCGATGAAGAAGGGGATGCCTTGGGCATCCCCAAGCTTAGATGCTTGAGTCTTCTTAGAATATGCAGGGGTGAACCACCGGGGCATCCCCAAGCTTAGAGCTTTCACTCTCCTTGATCATGTTGCATCATACTCCTCTCTTGATCCTTGAAAACTTCCTCCACACCAAACTTAGAACAACTCATTAGAGGGTTAGTGACAATAAAAATTAACATATTCAGAGGTGACACAATCATTCTTAACACTTCTGGACATTGCATAAAGCTACTGGACATTAATGGATCAAAAAAATTCATCCAACATAGCAAAAGAGGCAATGCGAAATAAAAGGCAGAATCTGTCAAAAACAGAACAGTTCGTATTGACGAATTTTATCGAGGCACCAGACTTGCTCAAATGAAAATGCTCAAATTTAATGAAAGTTGCGTACATATCTGAGGATCATGCACGTAAATTGGCTTAATTTTCTGAGCTACCTACAGGGAGGTAGACCCAGATTCGTGACAGCAAAGAAATCTGGAACTGCGCAGTAATCCAAATCTAGTACTTACTTTACTATCAAAGACTTTACTTGGCACAATAAAACACTAAACTAAGATAAGGAGAGGTTGCTACAGTAGTAAACAACTTCCAAGACACAAAATAAAAACAAAGTACTGTAGGTAAAAACCATGGGTTGTCTCCCATAAGCGCTTTTCTTTAACGCCTTTCAGCTAGGCGCAGAAAGTGTGTATCAAGTATTATCAAGAGACGAAGTGTCAACATCATAATTTGTTCTCATAATAGAATCAAAAGGTAACTTCATTCTCTTTCTAGGCAAGTGTTCCATACCTTTCTTGAGAGGAAATTGATATTTTATATTACCTTCCTTCATATCAATGATAGCACCAACAGTTCGAAGAAAAGGTCTTCCCAATATAATGGGACAAGATGCATTGCATTCAATATCCAAGACAACAAAATCAACGGGGACAAGGTTATTGTTAACGGTAATGCGAACATTATCAACTTTCCCCAAAGGTTTCTTTGTAGAATGATCAGCAAGATTAACATCCAAATAACAATTTTTCAATGTGGCAAGTCAAGCATATTATAAATTTTCTTAGGCATAACAGAAATACTTGCACCAAGATCACATAAGGCATTACAATCAAAATCTTTAACCTTCATCTTAATGATGGGCTCCCAACCATCCTCTAGCTTTTTAGGAATAGAGGCTTCGCGCTCTAGTTTCTCTTCTCTAGCTTTTATGAGAGCATTTGTAATATGTTGCGTGAAAGCCAAATTTATAGCACTAGCATTAGGACTTTTAGCAAGTTTTTGCAAGAACTTTATAACTTCAGAGATGTGGCAATCATCAAAATTCAAACCATTATAATCTAAAGCAATGGGATCATCATCCCCAATGTTGGAAAAAATTTCAGCAGTTTTATCGCAGCGATTTAGCTTTAGCGATTTCAGTTTCTCGCTTTGCATTAGAAGTGGAAACATTGCTAACACCAATTCTTTTATTATTAATAGTAGGAGGTGCAGCAACATGTGTAGCATTAGCATTACTAGTGGTGGTAATAGTCCAAACTTTAGCTACATTCTTCTCTTTAGCTAGTTTTTCATTTTCTTCTCTATCCCACCTAGCACGCAGTTCAGCCATCAATCTTATATTCTCATTAATTCTAACTTGGATGGCATTTGCTGTAGTAACAATTTTATTATGATGATTCTCATTAGGCATAACTTTCGATTTCAAAAGATCAACATCAGCAAGACTATCGACTTTAGAAGCAAGTATATCAATTTTCCCAAGCTTTTCTTCAACAAATTTGTTAAAAGCAGTTTGTGTACTAATAAATTCTTTAAGCATGGCTTCAAGTCCAGGGGGTGAACTCCTATTATTGTTGTAAGAATTCCTATAAGAATTACCATAGCAATTGCCATTATTATAAGGATATGGCCTATAGTTGTTACTAGAATTGTTCCGGTAAGCATTGTTGTTGAAATTATTATTTTTAATGAAGTTTACATCAACATGTTCTTCTTGTGCAACCAATGAAGCTAACGGAACATTATTAGGATCAATATTAGTCCTATCATTCACAAGCATAGACATAATAGCATCAATCTTATCACTCAAGGAAGAGGTTTCTTCGACAGAATTTACCTTCTTACCTTGTGGAGCTCTTTCCGTGTGCCATTCAGAGTAGTTGATCATCATATTATCAAGAAGCTTTGTTGCTTCACCAAGAGTGATGGACATAAAGGTACCTCTAGCAGCTGAATCCAATAAATTCCGTGAAGAAAAATTTAGTCCTGCATAGAAGGTTTGGATGATCATCCAAGTAGTCAGTCCATGGGTTGGGCAATTTTTAACCAGAGATTTCATTCTTTCCCAAGCTTGAGCAACATGTTCAGTATCTAATTGTTTAAAATTCATTATGCTACTCCTCAAAGATATAATTTTAGCAGGGGGATAATATCTACCAATAAAAGCATCCTTGCATTTAGTCCATGAATCAATACTATTCTTAGGCAGAGATAGCAACCAATCTTTAGCTCTTCCTCTTAATGAGAAAGGGAACAATTTTAATTTTATAATGTCACCATCTACATCTTTATATTTTTGCATTTCACATAGTTCAACAAAATTATTAAGATGGGCAGCAGCATCATCAGAACTAACACCAGAAAATTGCTCTCGCATAACAAGATTCAAGAAAGCAGGTTTAATTTCAAAGAATTCTGCTGTAGTAGCAGGTGGAGCAATAGGTGTGCATAAGAAATCATTATTATTTGTGGTTGTGAAATCACACAACTTAGTATTTTCAGGGTTGGCCATTTTAGCAACAGTAAATAAAGCAAACTAGATAAAGTAAATGCGAGTAACTAATTTTTTTGTGTTTTTGATATAGCAAACAAGATAGCAAATAAAGTAAAACTAGCAACTAATTTTTTTGTATTTTGATTTAGTGCAGCAAACAAAGTAGTAAATAAAACTAAGCAAGACAAAAACAAAGTAAAGAGATTGAGAAGTGGAGACTCCCCTTGCAGCGTGTCTTGATCTCCCGACAACGGCGCCTTAAAAAGAGCTTGATGGCGTGTAACTCACACGTTCGTTGGGAACCCCAAGAGGAAGGTATGATGCGCACAGCAGTAAGTTTTCCCTCAGAAAGAAACCAAGGTTTATCGAACCAGGAGGAGCCAAGAAGCACGTTGAAGGTTGATGGCGGTGGGATGTAGTGCGGCGCAACACCAGGGATTCCGGCGCCAACGTGGAACCTGCACAACACAACCAAAGTACTTTGCCCCAACGAAAGCAGTGAGGTTGTCAATCTCACCGGCTTGCTGTAACAAAGGATTAACCGTATTGTGTGGAAGATGATTGTTTGCAGAAAACAGTAGAACAAGTATTGCAGTAGATTGTATTTCAAGATAGAGAATTGGACCGGGGTCCACAGTTCACTAGAGGTGTCTCTCCCATAAGATAAACAAGATGTTGGGTGAACAAATAACAGATGGACAAATGACAAATAAAGAGGGCATGACCAAGCACATACATATTATGATCAGAATAGTGAGAGATAATTGGGCATAACGACAAAGAACATAGACCGCCATCCAGCATGCATCTATGCCTAAAAAGTCCACCTTCAGGTTATCATCCGAACCCCCTCCAGTATTAAGTTGCAAAGCAACAGACAATTGCATTAAGTATGGTGCGTAATGTAATCAACAACTACATCCTTAGACATAGCATCAATGTTTTATCCCTAGTGGCAACAGCACAACACAACCTTAGAACTTTCTGTCACTTGTCCTGTGTCAATGCAGCATGAACCCACTATCGAGCATAAATACTCCCTCTTGGAGTTACAAGCATCTACTTGGCCAGAGCATCTACTAGTAACGGAGAGCATGCAAGATCATAAACAACACATAGACATAACTTTGATAATCAACATAACAAGTATTCTCTTTTCATCGAATCCCAACAAACGCAACATATAGAATTACAGATAGATGATCTTGATCATGTTAGGCAGCTCACAAGATCCGACAATGATAGCACAATGGGGAGAAGACAACCATCTAGCTACTGCTATGGACCCATAGTCCAGGGGTAGACTACTCACACATCACTCCGGAGGCGACCATGGCGGCGTAGAGTCCTCCGGGAGATGATTCCCCTCTCCGGCAGGGTGCCGGAGGCGATCTCCTGGATCCCCCGAGATGGGATCGGCGGCGGCGGCGTCTTTGGAAGGTTTTCCGTATCGTGGCTCTCGGTACTGGGGGTTTCGCGACGGAGGCTTTAAGTAGGCGGAAGGGCAGGTCAGGAGGCGGCACGAGGGCCCCACACCACAGGGCCGCGCGGCCAAGGGGGGGGCCGCGCCGCCCTAGGGTGTGGCCCCCTCGTGGCCCCTCTTCGTCTCCTCTTCGGACTTCTGGAAGCTTCGTGGCAAAATAGGACCCTGGGCGTTGATTTCGTCCAATTCCGAGAATATTTCGTTACTAGGATTTCTGAAACCAAAAACAGCAGAAAACAGCAACTGGCACTTCGGCATCTTGTTAATAGGTTAGTTCCAGAAAATGCACGAATTATGACATAAAGTGTGCATAAAACATGTAGATAACATCAATAATGTGGCATGGAACATAAGAAATTATCGATACGTCGGAGACGTATCATTGACACAAGTGTTTGCTTCTAAGATAGAAAGAAGTAGGTAAACTGACTGAACATAAAGTAAAAGAAAGGCCCTTCGCAGAGGGAAGCAGGGATTACTCATGTGCTAGAGCTTTTTTTTGAAAACATGGAAACAATTTTGTCAACGGTAGTAATAATTCATATGTGTTATGCATAAAACATCCTATAGGTTGCAAGCCTCATGCATCGAATACCAATAGTGCTCGCACCTTGTCCTAATTAGCTCGGATTTCCATGGATTATCATTGAATTACATATGTTTCAACCAAGTGTAACAAAGGGGTACCTCTATGCCACCTGTACAAAGGTCCAAGGAGATAAATCGCATTTGATTTCTCGATTTTGATAGATCTCGACTTGAGGACGTCCATACCAGGACAACATAGAAAACAGATAATGGACTCCTCTTTAATGCTTAAGCCTTCAACATCAGATAATATTCTCATAAGAGATTTGAGGATTAATGTCCCAGCTGAAATTTCCACCATGATACATGGCTTTGGTTGGCGGCCCAATGTTCTTCTCTAACAATATGCATACTCAAACCATTCAACTCATGGCAAATCACCCTTACTTCATACAAGACGAACATGCATAGCAACTCACATGATATTCAACAAAAGTGTAACAGTTGATGGCGTCCCCAGAAACATGGTTACCGCTCAACAAGCAACTTATAAGAAATAAGATACATAAGCGACATATTCTTTACCACAATAGTTTTTAAGCTACTTTCCCATGAGCTATATATTGCAAAGACAAGTAATGAAATTTTAAAGGTAGCACGCAAACAATTTACTTTGGAATGGCAGAGAAATACCACATAGTAGGTAGTTATGGTGGACACAAATGGCATAAGTTTTGGCTCAAGGTTTTGGATGCACGAGAAGCATTCCCTCTCAGTACAAGGCTTTGGCTAGCAAGGTTGTTTGAAGCAAACACAAGTATGAACCGGTACAGCAAAACTTACATAAGAACATATTGCAAGCATTATAAGACTCTAGACTGTCTTCCTTGTTGTTCAAACAATTTTACCAGAAAATATCTAGACTTTAGAGGGACCAATCATGCAAACCAAATTTCAACAAGCTCTACAGTAATTCTCCACTAATAGGTTCAAACTACATGATGCAATAGCTTAAACATGATCTATTTGAGAGCTCAAAACAATTGCCAAGTATCAAATTATTCAAGACCATATACCAATTACCACATGAAGCATTTTCTGTTTCCAACCAAATAGCAATGAATGAAGCGGTTTTCAACCTTCGCCATGAACATTAAAAGCTAAGAACACCAGTGTTCATATGAACAAGCGGAGCGTGTCTCTCTCCCACACAAGGAATTCTAGGATCCGATTTTATTCAAACACAAACAAAAATAAAAGCACACAGACGCTCCAAGTAGAGCACATAAGATGTGACGGAATAAAAATATAGTTTCACTAGAGGTGACCTGATAAGTTGTCCATGAAGAAGGGGATGCCTTGGGCATCCCCAAGCTTAGATGCTTGAGTCTTCTTTAAATATGCAGGGATGAACCACGCGGACATCCCCAAGCTTAGACTTTTCACTCTTCTTGATCATATTATATCATCCTCCTCTCTTGATCCTTGAAAACTTCTGCCACACCAAACTCGAAGTAGTCTCATTAGAGAGTTAGTGCATAATAAAAAAATTCACATGTTCAGAGAGGACACAATCATTCCCAACACTTCTGGACATTACCCAAGGTTACTAAAATTTAATGGAGCAAAGAAATCCACTCAAACACAGTAAAAGAGGCTATGCGAAATAAAAAGCAGAATCTGTCAAAACAGAACAGTCCGTAAAAACGAATTTTTTAGAGGCACTTAACATGCTCCGATGAAGAAGCTCAAATTTAATGAAAGTTGCGTACATATCTGAGGATTACTCATGAATTTTCGCAGATTTTTATGAGTTTCCTACAGAGAGACCTACTCAAATTCATGACAGCTAGAAATCTGTTTCTGCGCAGAAATCCAAATCTAGTATCAACCTTACTATCAAAGACTTTACTTGGCACAAAAATGCAATAAAATAAAGATAAGGAGAGGTTGCTACAGTAGTAACAACTTCCAAGACACAACAAAACAGTAGCAAAATAAAAACATGGGTTATCTTCCAAGAAGTGCTTTCTTTATAACCATTAAGATGGGCTCAGTAAATTTAATGATGCTCTCGCAAGAAATAAGAGTTGAAGCAAAAGAGAGCATCAAAAGCAAATAAGAAACGCTTTTAAGTCTAACCCACTTCCTATGAAAAGGAATCTTGTAAATAAACAAGTCATGTAAGCATAGGAAAACAAGGCAAGCGCAACTTCAAGATTTTCAGCAAAAAGAGAGGTGTTTTAGTAACATGAAAATCCCTACAACCATATTGTCCTCTCTCATAAAGATTTTCAGTAGCATCATGAACAAACTCAACAATATAACTATCACATGAAACATTCTTATCATGAGCTACATGCATAAAATTATTACTCTCCACATAAGCATAGTCATTACTATTAATTGTAGTGGGAACAAATTCAATAAAATAACTATCATTATTATTCTCATCACCATATTCATCATATATAGGAGGCATATTGTAATCATAATTAATTTTCTCCTCAATAGTAGGTGGACTGAAAATATGATAGTCATCATTGTAATCATCATATATAGGAGGTAAAGTATCATCAAAGTAAATTTCCTCCTCCATGCTTGGGGGACTAAAAATATCATGCTCATCAAAACCAGCTTCCCCAAGCTTAGAATTTTCCATAGCATTAGCAACAATGGTGTTCAAAGCATTCATACTAATAACATTGCCATTAGCATGCATATAAAGTTCCATAGGTTTTTTAATTTTCTCTTCAAACACCTCATGTCCTAACTCAAGATAAATACTATAAAGATCTCTAATATTTTTGTTTTTTTTTCATTAAGCCTAACTAGTGAAATAAAAACAAGAAACAAAAAGATATAATTGCAGAATCTAAAGGAAATAGCTTCGAGCACTCACACACCGGCAACAGTGCTAGGAAATAGCTTAGTAGTCGGAGGATGTGAATACCTTTTACCTTACCTCCCCGACAACGGCGCCAGAAAATAGCTTGATGTGTATGTACGCTTCTATTCATGTAGACAGTGTTGGGCCTCCAAGAGCAGAGGTTTGTAGAACAGCAGCAAGTTTCCCTTAAGTGAATCACCCAAGGTTTATCGAACTCAGAGAGTTAGATGTCAAAGATATCCCTCTCAAGCAACCTTGCAATTAAGATAGAAGAAGTCTCTTGTGTCCCCAACACACCTAATACACTTGTCAGATGTATAGGTGTACTAGTTCGGCGAAGAGATAGTTAAATACAAGTAATATGGATGATTGTAAGTAGTAATTGCAATCTGAAATAAAAATGGCAGCAAGCGAACATGTAGCAGAACTTGTTGGAAACGGTGTTTCAATGCTTAGAAATAAGGCCTAGGGATCATACTTTCACTAGTGGACACTCTCAACAATGTTATCATAAAGGAATATAAATATAAGCACTTCACTATGCTATTCTGAATTACTCTCTAGCAGGATAACGAACACTAATTCATCATGTAGGGCTGCAAAAGCAAACCTTAAAGATGTATTCCCAAGTACTAATAAACACCCCACGCTGTCACTGTGAGCATTCATAGGAGGTACTAACACACCACAATTTCATAGAGACATCCAACTCAAAACATAACCCAGTAAACAAGTATTCTGTGAAATATAGCCTAAGAGACCCACACGGTGCACACACTGTCACCTTTACACACGTGGGACAAGGAGTCTCTGGAGATCACATAAGTAAAATCCACTTGAATAGCATAACGACATCTAGATTACAAAGCTCATCATATGGATCTCAATCATGTAAGGCAGCTCATGAGATCATTGTATTGAAGTACATGGGAGAGAGAGATGAACCACATAGCTACCGGTAGAGCCCTCAGCCTCGGGGGAGAACTACTCCCTCCTCATCATAGGAGACAGCAACGGCGATGAAGATGGCGGTGGTGTCGATGGAGATGGCTCCGGGGGCAATTCCCCGTCCCGGCGGCGTGCCGAAATAGAGATTCTGTCCCCCGAAACTTGTCTTCACGATGGCGGTGGCTACGGAACTGTTCGTGGAATATCGTCGATTGTGGTAGGGTTTTCGCTTCTGGAAGAATATATAGGCGGAAGGGCGGCGTCGGAGGAGTCCCAGGGTGCCCTCACCACATGGCGGCGCGGCCAGGGTTGGGCCCGCGCCCCCCTATGGTGTGGAGGCCCCTTGGCCCCCCTCTGGCTCTTCTCCGGCTCTCTGGGTCCGTCTCGGAAAAATATTGACTTTTGTCTTTGTGGGGTCCAATTTCGAGAATGTTTTCTGTGTAGAATTTCTGAAACCAAAAACTGCAGAAAATAGGAACTGGCGCTTCGGCATCTTGTTAATAGGTTAGTCCCGGAAAATGCATAAAAATAATATAAAGTGTATATAAAACATGTGAGTATTGTCATAAAACTAGCATGGAACATAAGAAATTATAGATACGTTTGAGACGTATCAAGCATCCCCAAGCTTAGTTCCTACTCGCCCTCGAGTAGGTAAACGATAACAAGGATAATTTCTGAAGTGATATGCTACTATCATAATCTTTGCAAATTTAAACTATAAATTTAGCAACTAAAGTTGCACATTATTTACATTGTTGTAGTTATTATAAAGGACAATGAAATCCCTCCTCGTTTTCTGTAACAAAAGGATACATACACACGTATGTCAACTTTTTAGTAACAATGGCAATCATGTAGCAGAGGCAAAAAATGAAGCCATTATGGGGCCCTTATAATAATGAAACAAGTATAATAATATGTATATAAACTTGGACTACATAAAACCTAGATGAACTTATATCTTTTATTTAGTAGTTTATTTCCGAAAGAATGAATCATGCTAAAAAAATCATATTGTAGACCAATCCTTGGCATAGTTTCCATTTCCTTCTTCTCTACATCAAGTGGGGGTCTTTGCACGATCATATAACCAGAACAAAAACACCAAGTGATGTGAAACACAGTGATGTGGAAGCTGATCATAAATAAATACATACATTCACCCATATTTTTCGATAAAGGGAATATATTAATATCAAGAAGATACCAATTACACCCAGTCTCTGCAACAACGCACCACCCTAATGGCACTATGGATGCACACAACCAAAAACTAGAAAAGAAAACTAAGAAACAAAAGTCCCGCTACAGTATCTCGGGCCTAACAACAGCAATACATCCACCGCCAAGACAACACCTGAATTACAGACTCTCCAAAAACGACGCCTCCAAGAAGGTAACAGTGCTCAAACACCGTCGTCGCTCGATCAAAGATCTTAGGTTTTCACCCTGAAGATAGTCCCCGCTCTCAAAACAATGCCTCCACCAAGGACATTGCTAGGCACAACCAATTAAGGCCAGACCTTGGGTTTTCACCCTGAAAGGTAGGACTCTGCACTTCACCTGCGTTGTCGCCCCCACTTTCATACCGCTGCTGTGAAGCCCGGAACACCAAGCAAGTCCCTCAACAACGCAGAGACTTGAACCTCCTTAGCTAGTCCTTGATGAGCCACAAGTATAGGGGGTGTATCGTAGTATCTTCGATAAGTAAGAATGTCGATCCCAACGAGGAGCAGAAGGTGTTGACAAGCAGTTTCGATGAAGGATTCACTGTAAATGCTCACAGACAAGTATTCAGGGGGTTTTGATGTAGCAGATGAATAAAGTACGAGTAAGTAAAGTGCGAGGGTAACAATTGCAGCGAGTGGCCCAATCCTTTTTAGCACAAAGGACAAGCCGGTTTGTTTACTTATAATGACCAAACGTTCTCGAGGACACACGGGATTTTAGTCTAGTGCTTTCGCTACATACGGCTAATTAATCTTCATTGTTTTGATAAGTGTTGTGTGGGTGAACCTGTGCTAATGTACCGCCCTTTCTAGGACTAATACATACTTGTGATTATACCCCTTGCAAGCATCCGCAACTACAAGAAAGTAATTAAGAATAAATCTAACCACAGCCTTAAACTCTGAGATCCTGCTATCCCTCCTGCATCGATATACCAACGGGGGCTTAGGTTTATGTCACTCCGGCAACCCCGCAATTGGCAAACGAGTACAAGATGCATTCCCCTAGGCCCATAAAGGTGAAGTGTCGTGTAGTCGATGTTCACACGACACCACTAGAAGAATAACACCACAACTTAAATATCATAACATTGAATATTACTCAACCATACTTCACTACTAACATTTAGACTTCACCCATGTCCTCAAGAACTAAACGAACTACTCACGAGACATCATATGGAACATGATCAGAGGTGATATGATGACAAATAACAATCTGAACATAAACCTTGGTTCAACGGTTTCACTCAATAGCATCAATAACAAGTAGAAATCAATACCGGAAGAGTTTCCCCTATCAAACAATCAAGATCAAACCCAAATTGCTACGGCGGTGACGATGTCCAGCGGTGGAGACGGCTGTGATGATGGTGGAGATGATGATGATGGTGATGGAGATGATGTCCAGCTCGATGACGGTGACGATGGCGTCGATTTCCCCCTCCCGGAGGGAATTTCCCCGGCGGATCTCAGCCCGCCGGAGAGCTCTTTTCTCTCTGGTGTTCTCCGCCCCGCAGAGGCGGCTGTAACTCTTCGCGAGGTACCCTATGTGGCTTAGGTCTTCGGGACGAAGGATTTCGCGAAGAAAAGGAGGCGAGAGGGGCTGTGGGCCCCCCTCCTCACTGGGCGGCGCGGCCAGGCCATGGGCCGCGCCGGCCTATGGTCTGGGCCCACCTCGGGTACCCTCGGCTCCCCCTTCTGGTTTCCTTCGTCATCTGGAAAAATAGGATTTTTGGTATAATTTCCATCAGCTGTTGATCTTCCGAAATATTGCATTCTGACGGTGCTTTTTCCAGCAGAATCCTGGCTCCAGTGCTCGATCCTCCAATAATCATGAAACATGCAAAATAGATGAAATAACATAAGTATTATGTCCAAATATGAAATATATCAATGAATAACAGCAAATTATGATATAAAATAGTGATGCAAATTGGACGTATCAACCCCCCAAGCTTAGACTTCGCTTGTCCCCAAGCGAAGCTGAACTCGGTAAACAGGACCACATGTTTATGGAGTGAAGAGTCGATCAATAAAATACGGACAAGAAGCATCATATTCATTCACACAAGACATTCTAGTAAACAACTACTTCATATAATTCAACTTGAAACAAGTATAAGGTAATCACAAATAAAGGTGCATAAGAAATCATAGTTGGTGACGGCAAACTTCGTTCTTGGTCAGAGAACAATTACCAGATTATACTTATCTCATTGAGCAGCGTTCTCATGTTAAAGTTTATATGGCACAACTTGCATACTCAATCATAATAGTCTCCTCATGATCATTGATAACTTGCAAAGCTATATTCATTCAGATAAAACTTGTACATAAACAAGGAAAAATAAAAGACATGATGTAGTAAATCACAGTATAATGGTTTGATCACAACTACTCAAATGCTTGCTTGAGATGGAGGGAAATAGGTTTACTGACTCAACATAAAGTAAAAGACAGGCCCTTCGTAGAGGGAAACAGGGATTAAATCATGTGCTAGAGCTTTTTCAGTTTTGAAATCATATATAAAGAGAATAAAAGTAATATTTTGAGAGGTGTTTGTTGTTGTCAACGACTGGTAGCGGGTACTCTAACCCCCTTGCCAGACAAACCTTCAAAGAGTGGCTCCCATTTTATTTTTATTTTGTATGGCACTCCTTCCAACCTTTCTTTCACAAACCATGGCTAACCGAATCCTCGGGTGCCTGCCAACAATCTCATACCATGAAGGAGTGCCTTTTTATTTTAGTTTTATTATGATGACACTCCCCCCAACCTTTGCTTACACAAGCCATGGCTAACCGAATCCTTCGGGTGCCGTCCATCAATCACATACCATGGAGGAGTGTCTATTTAAGTTAATTAATTTGGGACTGGGAATCCCATTGCCAGCTCTTTTTGCAAAATTATTGGATAAGCGGATGAAGCCACTAGTCCATTGGTGAAAGTTGCCCAACAAGATTGAAAGATAAAACACCACATACTTCCTCATGAGCTATAAAACATTGACACAAATAAGAGATAGTAAATTTTGAATTGTTTAAAGGTAGCACACGAAGTATTTACTTGGAATGGCAGGAAATACCATGTAGTAGGTAGATATGGTGGACACAAATGGCATAGGTTTGGGTTAAGGTTTGGATGCACGAGAAGTATTCCCTCTCAGTACAGGTCTTTGGCTAGCAAGGTTAATTAGCAAGCATAAGAGTTGAAGGAAACAAACAAATATACATGTGATAGAAATAATCATGCATCTTCCTTGTAAGCACAAACAATTTTAACTTCAGAATAATAAGCTATGAGCTAACAAGAAAGAAAGATAATGAAATAACTACATGTATTTCTCTTTTCTACTTAAACCTCAAAGTGTTGTTGCTTGACCAATGCTAAGTTTGCCAAAACCAAATAGATTTATTCAATGCTCCCAAAGTGATACCAATACTAATAACAAGATAAATCATATAACAGAAATTGCAAACTAAAATAAGATGTGCAATATGTAAATGATAAAACTTCTCATTAATATTCCATAACGATAACTCACACCAAGGGATACATAGACAACCAACTAAAGGAGAGATACTTCCAAACTGCAACCCATCTTATATGATAACTTCCCTACTCATGATATGACACTACTTGACAGTAAAAAGTAAAAGATAGTGATGATGTGATACCGCGGCACTCCCCTAAGCTTGGAACAAGCCAAGGGGATGCCAATACCGATGATGAATTACTCCTTTGGCGATGGTGGTGATGAATTCCTGACAAGCTTCTCAACAAGCTCCTGAAGCTCATCAATCTTGTACGTGAGGTTGCGAATCATCTCCGAATTGTGCTCGACGCGGTTAAGAAGTATGTCCGACGGCGAGTCCCAACTCTTGGAGTTATTTCCCCACTCTTCACCCTCAGGCTTCATCCTTCCTGCAGTGTTAGAACGATCTATATCCCAATTGCTAGGCAATGCTGCCCTGGGAATCCTATCAATTTGATTATTGAAAATTAGATTGCGGAAGGGATGGTGAGTGCCTGAGAAAGATGTCTTCGGAGCTAGGTAATGACATGGAACCCCTCCTCCGGTGCGAATTCTTGCGCTCTTGTTTGCACTGAAGGGGTTGTCCGCCACCTTGACGCTTGCGATGGTAGCACGCTGGTGTGCACGCGAGTCTTCCTCCACCTCTTCTTCATCTTCTTCCTTGACGCTCTTGTTCTCCTCTTTCCACTCAAGATCTTGATTATCTTCATCCGGAAGCTCCTTGCCCTTGTTCTTGGAGACCATGGTGCTTCTAGACCGAAAACAAATCCTGGCAGAAACAGCTCGAAACAAAACACGTCGAGAAAACGATATACGGACCTCCAGGGGTCCGGGGGATTATATAGCAAAAATTTTCACGACAAAAGGAAAGTACCAGGTCGAACCAGAGTCGGAAAGGGGCGACGAGGCGGCCAGCTCATAGGGCGGCGCGGCCTAGCTGGGGCCCGCGCCGGCCTATGGCGGCACGCCCTCGTGCGTCTCCTCCACTCCGTTTCGATCTCGTATTTTTTCATATTTTCCAAAAACAGCAAAAATATTGTTCGGAAAGTAAATTGCGAACTTTTCATTACCAGTACTGTTACCTATTCAAAGTCGAGTTCTGGCGGACTGTCAATTTGTCCTTTGATGAAAGCCTTCGGTGTTTCCACTCGAATAATATCAACATCAACATTATAAGAATCACCTGAGATATAATGCTTGAGTCTTTGTCCATTCACCACTTGTGTGACATTGCCTTGGAGAGAGCTAATTTTAATTGCTCCTGAACGATACACCTCCTCAACAACATATGGTCCTTCCCATTTCGAGAGTAATTTCCCTGCAAAGAATCTGAGATGAGACCGATACAATAGGACTTTATCCCCAATATTAAATTCTCTTTTGATAATCCTTCTATCATGCCATTTCTTAACTTTCTCAGTTTAGCATTTTCATAGGCTTCACTTCTCCATTCATCTAGGGAACTCAATTGCAGCAATCTCTTATTACCGGCAAGTTTAGGATCTTTATTTAATTCTCTAACTGCCCAATAAGCCTTGTGCTCTAGTTCTAAAGGTAAATGACAAGCTTTTCCATAAACCATTTTATAAGGTGACATTCCCATGGGATTTTTATAAGCAGTTCTATAAGCCCATAGTGCATCCTTCAATTTACTAGCCCAATTCTTTCTAGTTTTATTAACAGTCTTTTCCAAGATAGATTTAATCTCTCTATTTGATAATTCTACTTGCCCACTAGTTTGAGGATGATAAGCAGAAGCAATTCTATGATTAATACCATATTTAGCAAGAGTTTTTCTAAAACCACCATGAATAAAATGAGAACCTCCATCAGTCATAATATATCTAGGAACTCCAAATCTAGGAAAAATAATATCTAAAAGCATTCTTAAAGAGGTCTCACCATCAGCACTTTTTGTAGGTATGGCTTCCACCCATTTAGTAACATAATCAACAGCAACAAGTATATGAGTGTTACCTTCTGAAGAGGGAAAAGGTCCCATGAAGTCAAATCCCCAACAATCGAACGGTTCAATAACAAGAGTATAATTCATAGGCATTTCATTGCGTCTGGAGATATTACCAACCCTTTGGCATTCATCACAAGATAAAATAAACTTTCTTGCATCTTTGAAGAGAGTTGGCCAATAAAAACCTGATTGCAGAACCTTTTGCGCGGTTCTTTCTCCGGCGTGATGTCCTCCATAAGCACTACCATGACATTTACTCAATATCTCTTGTTGTTCATATTCGGGAACACATCTTCGCAAAATACCATCCACTCCTTCTTTATATAAGTGTGGGTCATCCCAGAAATAATGCCTCAAGTCATAAAAGAATTTCCTCCTTTGCTGAGCTGAAAAGGTTGGAGGCAAATACTTGGAAACAATAAAGTTAGCATAATCAGCATACCAAGGACTGTCTCGTGAGCTCACCTTTATTGCAGCCAATTGTTCATTTGGAAAACTATCATTAACATGAACAGGATCATAAGCAATATTTTCCAATCTAGACAAATTATCAGCAACAGGATTATCAAGACCTTTCCTATCTACAATATGTAAATCAAATTCTTGCAATGTAGTACCCATCTAATAAGCCTTGGCTTAGCATCTTTCTTTTGCATAAGGTATCTGATTGCAGCATGATCAGTATGTATAGTAACTTTTGAATCAACAATATAAGATCTAAACTTATCACAAGCAAAGACTACAGCTAACAATTCTTTTTCAGTAGTAGCATAATTTCTTTGAGCAGCATCAAGAGTTTTACTAGCATAATGAATAACATTCAATTTTTTGTTTACCCGCTGTCCAAGAACAGCGCCTACAAAGAAAATCACTAGCATCACACATAATTTCAAATGGTAAATTCCAATCAGGAGGTTCAACTATAGGAGCAGTTGTTAAGGCTTTCTTTAGAGTTTCAAAAGCTTCCTTACAATCATCATCAAAAACAAAAGGTACATCTTTTTGAAGAAGATTAGTAAGAGGCTTTGAAATTTTGGTGAAATCTTTAATAAACCTCCTATAAAACCCAGCATGACCAAGAACACTACGAATACCTTTAACATCCCTAGGATAGGGCATCTTCTCAATTGCTTCAACTTTAGCTCTATCAACTTCAATACCTCTCTCGGAAATTTTATGTCCCAATACAATTCCTTCATTAACCATAAAGTGGCATTTCTCCCAATTAAGAACAAGGTTAGTTTCTTCACATCTCTGCAAAACTTTATCAAGGTTCCGCAAGCAATTATCAAAAGAATTCCCATAGACAGAAAAATCATCCATGAATACCTCTACAATACTCTCGCAAAAGCCATGAAAAATAGCAGACATGCATCTTTGAAAAGTAGCAGGAGCATTACATAAACCAAAAGGCATACATCTATAAGCATAAGTTCCATAGGGACAAGTGAAAGTGGTTTTCTCTTGATCCTTAGTTTTAACAGCAATTTGCGAAAACCCAGAATAACCATCAAGAAAACAAAAATGAGTGTTTTTAGATAACCTTTCTAACATTTGATCAATAAAAGGCAAAGGGTAATGATCTTTCTTAGTAACCTTATTAACTTTTCGATAATCAATGCACATTCTATACCCTACAACTACTCTTTGAGGTATGAGCTCATCATTATCATTGGGCACAACAGTCATTCCTCCTTTCTTAGGAACACAATGCACAGGACTAACCCATCTACTATCAGCAATAGGATATATAATACCAGCTTCAAGAAGTCTTAATACCTCATTTCTTACCACATCCTTCATCTTGGGAATTAGACGACGCTGAGGTTCAACAACAGGCTTCGCATCATCTTCCATATTAATGGCGTGTTGGCAAATAGAGGGAGAAATCCCCTTCAAATCATCAAGAGTGTAGCCAATAGCTCCTCGGTGTTTCTTCAATATTTCCAATAACCTTTCTTCTTCAAACTCTGTAAGCTTAGAACTAATAATAACAGGATATATTTCTTATCATCAATATGAGCATATTTTAGATTATCAGGCAAAGGTTTTAAATCAAAGACAGGATCTTCCTTTCGTGGCGGTGTTGTACCCAGATCTTCCACCGGTAAATCATGCTTAAGAATAGGTTGGCGAAGAAAAATTTCCTCAAGCTCATCTCTTTCTTTCCTAAAAACTTCACTCTCGCTATTCTCCAAATGTTGCTGCAAAAGGATTATTAGGAACAAGAACAATAAATGCACACTGTTCCATTTTAAAATCATTATTAGGCAAATCATCTTTATAAGGAGTTTTGGTAAATTTAAAGAAGTTAAACTCATAAGATTCACCAGCAAATTTAGTCAAAATTTTCTCTTTCTTGCAATCTATAATAGCTCCACAAGTATTTAGAAAAGGTCTACCAAAAATGATAGGACAATATTCACTAGCAGCAGAACCAAGTACCAAAAAGTCAGCAGGATATTTAATCTTACCGCATAGAACTTCCACATCTCGAACAATACCAATTGGAGAAATAGTTTCTCTATTAGCCAGCTGAATAACCACATCAATATCTTCAAGTTCACAAGAACCAATTTCGTGCATAACCTCTGTGTAAAGCTCATAAGGAATAGCACTAATACTTGCACCAATATCACATAAACCATAATAGCAATGATCACCAATTCTAACAGATAGCATAGGAACACTAGCTTGCTTGGGTTTATTAGGATGTGAAACAATATTAGAAGCATCTTCACAGAAAATAATATGACCTTCCTCCAAATTTTTAGTCACAAGATCTTTAACTATTGCAACAGCAGGTTCAACTTTTATTTGTTCTTCAGGTTCTATAGGTTTTTTTTCACTTTTATGAACCACACTATTTATAACAGAGTACTCCTTCATTTTAGCAGGGAAGGGAGTTTTTTCAATATAAGCTTCAGGAATAACATGATCAACAGTTTCAACTACAACGTATTTATTAATAGATGAATCAATTTTATCTTTATACGGTTCGTGATACTTATCAAAATTCTTCTTAGGCAATTCATAATGAGAGGCAAAAGCTTTATAAAGATTTGCAGCAACTTGAGAATCAAGACCATAAGTAGCAATCATATTACGAAATTTATCAGTATCCATAAAAGCTTCAATGCATTTATAATCATAATTTATACCTAATTCTTGTAGCACCCTACCTTTTAATAAAGGCAAGATACCTGTGTATAGTGCTATTCCCGGGATCACTGATAGCACACACATTACAAAATATAGTAATCATTGCAATAGTATCAATTTACTACATCGTTGATCCAGAGGGTAAAGTAAAACCTTACAAATTGCATAGTCACATGGACTAGCTCAACAATGTTCAGAACAAACACAGCGGAAATGTATATCGTCAATGAGCCTTCATCATCTTCATGTGCCACAGGCAGTCATGTTGGAATGTAGACTCGAGATCCTACCACGTACTTCTCCTCAGAAAATCCTGCACGTTTGAATATGCAGCCCCATGAATGGAGGTCAGTACAATGATGTACTGGTAAATGACACTTATATGGTGGCTGTTTTGGGCATGACTATCTACATGATATTTGGCAAGTGGAGTTTAGGCAAATTTGCATAAAGCCAATTTTATCCTACATTTTATTTCAAAACAAAACATTTTGAAAATCACTTTGAATGACATTATGAAATCACACCATGGATAATCCTCCATGGGTTTTAGAATAATCACATGGTTACATCTCCCATGAGTTTTCGAAGGTTGATCAAATTTAAAATACATTCAGAAAACAATGATGAGATTCTTCCGTACATTCCTTGCCTAGAAGCTCAAATTGTCCATAACCGGGGACACGGCTAAGATCTTAGGTTTAACTCTCGAGAGGTTGTGCACTTTCACCTTACGACCCACCCTTACCAAGAGAAGAAATGAGACAAGATCTTTCAGAGGGAGGCTTCAACCATAACCAGCTAGACCCGTTCCCGTTTGGCCGTCACCACATCATCATGTCTAGCAACAAGTTGGACCTCACAACTTACTTAATCCCGGCAGAGCCCATAATACCATAAGGCCGCACTGGAAACTATCTAAAACATGGACGACATAGTAATCTCTTTAATCCTGAGTGGCCAACCACAAGTGAAACCCACAGGCTTAAAACCATTACAGATAATAAACCCCCGCACGATCCCCTGGTGAAAACCAGAGGTGCAGTCCAGGGCAACCACCATTCAACTGCGCACTCTCAAGCACCCACCCGTCCACTGGTCCATCCCCAGGGATCGGAGCCCTGAGCAGTCGCCCACCACTCAAACAATCCACCCAGGTGATTCATTAAGGTTCTTAATTTTTAATTCTCAATATACTCAATCCAAAACAATTCAAAAACAGCAGTGGCATTTTGTTATTGCTAGGCATACTAAGAGTACTAGCAATGGTTCAAGGGTGGCTACACACTACTAGGATTGATAGGCATAGCATAATTTTGGAAAACAAAATTCCTACCATGCATTCTAATTTAAGAAAAACACTAATGCTTAACAAAATAGGTAGGAAATTGAGTGTCACTTGCCTTTTGGTAGTCGAAGCGCGTTCACTTCTCTTAATCAAAAATACGTGCCTCTCCGTACAACTATAACATAGAATATAGCACAACATAAACACACCATTCAACAACAACAACAAAAATAAACAAACATTCGATATGAACAATCATAGACATGCATGCATGCTATGCACCAATTACTTTCACCAGATAAGTAGTGTGTAAGTGTTGTATTAGGTGTTCTCTGATATGTGCAATGTTAATAAAGTATTCTTGACATTTAATTTGATTTAGAAAAACCATTAATCGAGTATCTACTTTACATATACAACCCTATTAATTAGCTACAGCAAGCATTATGGGTTGTAAAAATATGAATTTGGCTTCCCAGGATAGGTTATAGTAATACAAGAGTAGAGCAATTGGATTCACCCGAAAAAGTTTTATAGAATTTGAATTATCGTCAAATTACTGATTTGAATAGATTTTACTAAAGCAAGTTTGTGCATGTATCAAAGTTGTACAATTCTTATTCCATGTTGTAGTACATGATCTGAGGATTCCAGAAAGTACAAAAATGTAAGATTTGGCCTAGTAGATTATTTTATACAATTTTTTTAGTATAAAAGGCTTAATTTAACTATTTGAATTATGACGCAAAATCTAACATAAAACCTATACAATATTATTGCATAAAGTTGTTGTACAGGTTAAGAGATTTCCAAAACTATAAAATTTGCAAAATTTGACCCAGTGGTTGATTTTATAATGAATTTCTAAGTTGGACACATAATCTGACATTTAAGATTTAAATTTAAAACGAGTTTGACCGAGTTTGACTAAGACGCTGACTGTACTGATGACTGTATAGTTGACTGCTGACTGTACAGTTGACTGCTGACTGTATCGCTGACTGTACTTCTGACTGTAGTTTGACTTTGACCAGACTGAGTTGACTATGCTAATGTCATGATGATGTCATAAATGTTGACAGAAAAATTTGCTCAGATGGAAAAACTTTCTACATCAAAGTTGTATAGAATTAATAGATCTATCTAACGTATAAATTACTTTTCACAACGGATTAATGAGTTTGACAAGATCTGAGTTATACCTTATAAGATCTGAATTTTGTAACATCATTTTCTCTTTGCTCGGTGAACCAAACAAGGTGAAACTTGCGGCAATTGAAAGATCTTGACGAGAGGAACAACTTACGTGTTGAAGTCATGATGATTCGAGATTGTTTTGAAACTCGTTTTGGCTCCGATTGACTCGAAATAGATCTGTAGATGAGCGACAAATTGGTACTTCAAATCGAAAAACTTTCAACATGAAAAATGTAGAGAATTATCAGATCTACATACTCACCAAATGAATTTGAATTTCGTGGAACGAGCACGAACTAATTGAAGATTCCCTTTGTCAGACCTGACGCCTTGCGATGCGAAATTATCCGTGTATGGTGGACGAAAAGAGATGAGATTGGCCGGAATTGAAAGATCTCGACGAGATCTACAACTTTCGTGTAGAGCCCGAAGCGATTTGAGGTGGTTTAGGGGGTCACAACAACGAGTTAAGATTCTTTGATCTAGAATTTCGAGAGGAGGATAAGGAAAACGAAACTGCGACATGGTGGTGGCTTTATATAGGCCATAGATCGGTGGAAAAGATGGGTCTTGAAGTTACGAACGCGTAGAAACAAACGGATCTGAATTCGGAGTTGTGTAGCTCAAGAAAAACGCGTTTAAGTAGAGATAGGTTTTGCAAAACGAAAATCCTTCGTGGTTCACGGTGGACACGACTCAGTCGGTCGTCCCGGGAGTTGCTGTGCGCCGACCAGGTCGGTGCGGACGCACCACCGCACACCCCAGGCCAGGTATGTTGGGCCGGCCCAAGTTTGTTTTTCTTTTTTTTTTCTCATTTTTTCTCTGTTTTAAATCTGAACAGTTTTAAATTTGAACAAATTTTGAATTGAACGATTTTTAAATTTGAACGATTTTTCGAATTTGAATAAATTTTGAAATTGAACGATTTTCGAATTTGATCAAATTTTGAAATTGAACGATTTTCGAATTTGCACAAATTTCAAATTTGAACAAATTTTCGGATTTGAAAATTTTCGAATTTGCACACTTTTTAACTTTGAACATTTTTTAAATTTGATTTTTTTTTTCAGATTTGAACAAAAAGAAAGAAAAATAAAATAAGAAAGAAACAGAAAAAAAAGGAAAAAATAAAAAATGAAAAAAGAAACAGAAAACCGAAAATAGACAGCGAACTGGGCCTGGCCCAAACCCGACCAGGGGTGTGCGGTGGCCGGTAGCCACCGACCTGGTCGGTGTATAGGTTTTCCCGGTCGTCCCTGGCTCGGTCTGGTCGGCCGGGTGGACTGCTGGGCCGGTCGGCCTGGCTGGCCGGCCCACTTTGCCTTTTTTTTTCTTTTTTTTACTTTTTCTTTTTACTTGTTTTTTTTTATAAAATGAGTTTCGTAATTCCGATTTGAGTGAAACGAATTTCTATAAGTTTGTAAAATTATTTTGCTCATTTTAGGATAACATAAAGACTTAAATTTTATAAATTTTTATTTATATCATTTTATTATGACTATGCCATTATGGCTATGTGTGAATAATTTTCAACTTACGCATGCCAAACAAGTTTATAAAAATTTCTAAAAATCAAAATAGTGTTTTAGGACAACAAGGAAATAATAATTATACGCACTTGGTCTAATTGCTACTTTGACAATATTTTACAAATATAGTTTTCTATAGTTATATTTTCATAAATAGAAATCCATTAAGGATTTGAAAACTTTGAAAATAAAAATATGTTTGATTTTGAAAATACTTGAAAGCAAAAGTATTTGGAAAAAAATAGTTTGGAAAATACGTTTAAATAACTCCAAAAAGTTTTAATTCTTTGTGGATTTTCCATCAAGTTCAAACAATCAAGCATTAAATTCATTTTTATTTTTCATTCCAAAAAATAGAAAATTTCGGGATGTGAAAATTCTCTATCTTTGTCGTTCTCCCATCCTTCAGTATTTTCCTGGATCCGATTAAGAAGGTCCCTTTTAAACTCTTCCTTGTTGCGCGTGAATGATCCAGAACAAGAAATATCCAGCAAGGTCTTATCTTCAAAAGAAAGTCTTGCATAGAAATTATCAATAATAACATTACCAGGAAGCTCATGAATGGGGCATTTGAGCATTAAAGACTTCAATCTCCCCCAAGCTTGGGCAATACTCTCTCCATCATGAGGCCAAAAATTATATATGCGATTCCGATCCTTGTGAATTTCACTTGGAGGATAGAACTTAGAATAAAACCGGGGCACAATATCATTCCATTCAAGAGAATCCCCATTATCCAGTAATTTATACCAATGCGCCGCTTTACCAGACAGCGATATAGTGAATAGTTTCTTCCTCACTTCATCCATAGCAATACCTGCACACTTGAATAAACCGCATAATTCATGCAAGAACAGTAAATGATCTCCAGGGTGGACAGTTCCATCCCCTGTATAACGGTTACCCACTACGCGTTCAATAATTTTCATAGGTATTTTGTATGGTATCTCTTCCTTACCTGGCGCCTCATCCACTACCTTTGCAGTAGTAGCAGATTTCCCAAATAAACATTCAAAAGGAGATCTCTCCATAATGAATTATGGCAAAGAAAGTAAATAAAATCAGCACAAACAAAAGAGAAGTTTCCCTTACCAATTGCACTTACCAATAGCGCTTCACTCCCCGCAACGGCGCCAGGAAAATAGTCTTGATGACCCACAAGTATACGGGGTGTATCGTAGTATCTTCGATAAGTAAGAATGTCGATCCCAACGAGGAGCAGAAGGTGTTGACAAGCAGTTTCGATGAAGGATTCACTGTAAATGCTCACAGACAAGTATTCAGGGGGTTTTGATGTAGCAGATGAATAAAATACGAGTAAGTAAAGTGCGAGGGTAACAATTGCAGCGAGTGGCCCAATCCTTTTTAGCACAAAGGACAAGCCGGTTTGTTTACTTATAATGACGAAACATTCTCGAGGACACACGGGATTTTAGTCTAGTGCTTTCGCTACATACGGCTAATTAATCTTCATTGTTTTGATAAGTGTTGTGTGGGTGAACCTGTGCTAATGTACCGCCCTTCCTAGGACTAATACATACTTGTGATTATACCCCTTGCAAGCATCCGCAACTACAAGAAAGTAATTAAGAATAAATCTAACCACAGCCTTAAACTCTGAGATCCTGCTATCCCTCCTGCATCGATATACCAACGGGGGCTTAGGTTTCTGTCACTCCGGCAACCCCGCAATTGGCAAACGAGTACAAGATGCATTCCCCTAGGCCCATAAAGGTGAAGTGTCGTGTAGTCGACGTTCACACGACACCACTAGAAGAATAACACCACAACTTAAATATCATAACATTGAATATTACTCAACCATACTTCACTACTAACATTTAGACTTCACCCATGTCCTCAAGAACTAAACGAACTACTCACGAGACATCATATGGAACATGATCAGAGGTGATATGATGACAAATAACAATCTGAACATAAACCTTGGTTCAACGGTTTCACTCAATAGCATCAATAACAAGTAGAAATCAATACCGGGAGAGTTTCCCCTATCAAACAATCAAGATCAAACCCAAATTGCTACGGCGGTGACGATGTCCAGCGGTGGAGACGGCGGTGATGATGGTGGAGATGATGATGATGGTGATGGAGATGATTGATGGCGTGTAACTCACACGTTCGTTGGGAACCCCAAGAGGAAGGTATGATGCGCACAGCAGCAAGTTTTCCTTCAGAAAGAAACCAAGGTTTATCGAACCAGGAGGAGCCAAGAAGCACGTTGAAGGTTGATGGCGGCGGGATGTAGTGCGGCGCAACACCAGGGATTCCGGCGCCAACGTGGAACCTGCACAACACAACCAAAGTACTTTGCCCCAACGAAACAGTGAGGTTGTCAATCTCACCGGCTTGCTGTAACAAAGGATTAACCGTATTGTGTGGAAGATGATTGTTTGCAGAAAACAAGAAACAAGTATTGCAAGAGATTGTATTTCAAGAAAGAGAATTGGACCGGGGTCCACAGTTCACTAGAGGTGTCTCTCCCATAAGACAAACAGCATGTTGGGTGAACAAATTACAGTTGGGCAATTGACAAATAAAGAGGGCATGACCATGCACATACATATCATGATAAGTATAGTGAGATTTAATTGGGCATTACGACAAAGTACATAGACCGCCATCCAGCATGCATCTATGCCTAAAAAGTCCACCTTCAGGTTATCATCCGAACCCCCTCCAGTATTAAGTTGCTAACAACAGACAATTGCATTAAGTATTGCGCGTAATGTAACTAGTGACTACATCCTTGAACATAGCACCAATGTTTTATCCCTAGTGGCAACAGCACATCCATAACCTTAGAGGTTCTTGTCACCCCTCCAGATTCACGGAGACATGAACCCACTATCGAGCATAAATACTCCCTCTTGGAGTTACTAGCATCAACTTGGCCAGAGCATCTACTAATAACGGAGAGCATGCAAGATCATAAACAACACGTAGATATAACTTTGATAATCAACATAACAAGTATTCTCTATTCATCGGATCCCAACAAACGCAACATATAGAATTACAGATAGATGATCTTGATCATGTTAGGCAGCTCACAAGATCCGACAATGATAGCACAATGGGGAGAAGACAACCATCTAGCTACTGCTATGGACCCATAGTCCAGGGGTAGACTACTCACACATCACACCGGAGGTGACCATGGCGGCGTAGAGTCCTCCGGGAGATGATTCCCCTCCGGCAGGGTGCCGGAGGCGATCTCTGGATCCCCCGAGATGGGATCGGCGTTGGCGGCGTCTCTCGGAAGGTTTTACGTATCGTGGCTCTCGCACTGGGGGTTTCGTCACGGAGGCTTTAAGTAGGCGGAAGGGTAGGTCAAGAGGCGGCACGGGGGGCCCAGACCATAGGCCGGCGCGGCCAGGGGTGGGGCCGCGCCGCCCTAGGGTTTGGCCACCCCGTGGCCCCTCTTCATTTCGTCTTCGGACTTCTGGAAGCTTCGTGGAAAAATAGGCCCCTGGGCGTTGATTTCGTCCAATTTCGAGAATATTTCCTTACTAGGATTTCTGAAACCAAAAACAGCAGAAAACAGCAACTGACACTTCGGCATCTTGTTAATAGGTTAGTTCCAGAAAATGCACGAATATGACATAAAGTGTGCATAAAACATGTAGATAACATCAATAATGTGGCATGGAACATAAGAAATTATCGATACGTCGAGACGTATCAGCATCCCCAAGCTTAGTTCTGCTCGTCCCGAGCAGTAAAACGATAACACGTATAATTTCTGGAGTGACATGCCATCATAATCTTGATCATACTATTTGTAAAGCATATGTAGTGAATGCAGCGATCAAAACAATGTATATGACATGAGTAAACAAGTGAATCATAAAGCAAAGACTTTTCATGAATAGCACTTCAAGACAAGCATCAATAAGTCTTGCATAAGAGTTAACTCATAAAGCAATAATTCAAAGTAAAGGCATTGAAGCAACACAAAGAAGATTAAGTTTCAGCGGTTGCTTTCAACTTGTAACATGTATATCTCATGGATATTGTCAACATAGAGTAATATAATAAGTGCAATAAGCAAGTATGTAGGAATCAATGCACAGTTCACACAAGTGTTTGCTTCTTGAGGTGGAGAGAAATAGGTGAACTGACTCAACATTGAAAGTAAAAGAATGGTCCTCCATAGAGGAAAAGCATCGATTGCTATATTTGTGCTAGAGCTTTGATTTTGAAAACATGAAACAATTTTGTCAACGGTAGTAATAAAGCATATGCATCATGTAAATTATATCTTATAAGTTGCAAGCCTCATGCATAGTGTACTAATAGTGCCCGCACCTTGTCCTAATTAGCTTGGACTACCGGATCATCACAATGCACATGTTTTTACCAAGTGTCACAAAGGGGTACCTCTATGCCGCCTGTACAAAGGTCTAAGGAGAAAGCTCGCATTGGATTTCTCGCTATTGATTATTCTTCAACTTAGACATCCATACCAGGACAACATAGACAACAGATAATGGACTCCTCTTTTATGCATAAGCATGTAACAACAATTAATAATTTTCTCATTTGAGATTGAGGATATATGTCCAAAACTGAAACTTCCACCATGGATCATGGCTTTAGTTAGCGGCCCAATGTTCTTCTCTAACAATATGCATGCTTAACCATAGGGTGGTAGATCGCTCTTACTTCAGACAAAACGAACATGCATAGCAACTCACATGAAATTCAACAATGAATAGTTGATGGCTTCCCCAGTGAACATGGTTATCGCACAACAAGCAACTTAATAAGAGATAAAGTGCATAATTACATATTCAATACCACAATAGTTTTTAAGCCATTTGTCCCATGAGCTATATATTGCAAAGGTGAATGATGGAATTTTAAAGGTAGCACTCAAGCAATTTACTTTGGAATGGCGGAAAATACCATGTAGTAGGTAGGTATGGTGGACACAAATGGCATAGTGGTTGGCTCAAGTATTTTGGATGCATGAGAAGTATTCCCTCTCGATACAAGGTTTAGGCTAGCAAGGCTATTTGAAACAAACACAAGGATGAACCGGTGCAGCAAAACTCACATAAAAGACATATTGTAAACATTATAAGACTCTACACCGTCTTCCTTGTTGTTCAAACTCAATACTAGAAATTATCTAGACCTTAGAGAGACCAAATATGCAAACCAAATTTTAGCATGCTCTATGTATTTCTTCATTAATGGGTGCAAAGCATATGATGCAAGAGCTTAATCATGAGCACAACAATTGCCAAGTATCACATTACCCAAGACATTTATAGCAAATACTACATGTATCATTTTCCAATTCCAATCATATAACAATTTAACGAAGGAGAAACTTCGCCATGAATACTATGAGTAGAAACCAAGGACATACTTGTCCATATGCTACAGCGGAGCGTGTCTCTCTCCCATAAAGTGAATGCTAGGATCCATTTTATTCAAACAAAACAAAAAAACAAAAACAAACCGACGCTCCAAGCAAAGCACATAAGATGTGATGGAATAAAAATATAGTTTCAGGGGAGGAACCTGATAATGTTGTCGATGAAGAAGGGGATGCCTTGGGCATCCCCAAGCTTAGACGCTTGAGTCTTCTTAATATATGCAGGGGTGAACCACCGGGGCATCCCCAAGCTTAGAGCTTTCACTCTCCTTGATCATGTTGCATCATACTCCTCTCTTGATCCTTGAAAACTTCCTCCACACCAAACTCGAAACAACTCATTAGAGGGTTAGTGCACAATAAAAATTAACATATTCAGAGGTGACACAATCATTCTTAACACTTCTGGACATTGCATAATGCTACTGGACATTAGTGGATCAAAGAAATTCATCCAACATAGCAAAAGAGGCAATGCGAAATAAAAGGCAGAATCTGTCAAAACAGAACAGTTCGTATTGACGAATTTTAAAATGGCACCAGACTTGCTCAAATGAAAATGCTCAAATTGAATGAAAGTTGCGTACATATCTGAGGATCATGCACGTATATTGGCTTAATTTTCTGAGCTACCTACAGGGAGGTGGACCCAGATTCGTGACAGCAAAGAAATCTGGAACTGCGCAGTAATCCAAATCTAGTACTTTCTTTTCTATCAACGGCTTAACTTGGCACAACAAAACACAAAACTAAGATAAGGAGAGGTTGCTACAGTAGTAAACAACTTCCAAGACACAAAATAAAAACAAAATACTGTAGGTAAAAACATGGGTTGTCTCCCATAAGCGCTTTTCTTTAACGCCTTTCAGCTAGGCGCAGAAAGTGTGTATCAAGTATTATCGAGAGACGAAGTGTCAACATCATAATTTGTTCTCATAATAGAATCAAAAGGTACCTTCATTCTCTTTCTAGGGAAGTGTTCCATACCTTTCTTGAGTGGAAATTGATATTTTATATTACCTTCCTTCATATCAATAATAGCACCAACAGTTCGAAGAAAAGGTCTTCCCAATATAATGGGACAAGATGCATTGCATTCAATATCCAAGACAACAAAATCAACGGGGACAAGGTTATTGTTAACGGTAATGCGAACATTATCAACTTTCCCCAAAGGTTTCTTTGTAGAATGATCAGCAAGATTAACATCCAAATAACAATTTTTCAAATGTGGCAAGTCAAGCATATCATAAATTTTCTTAGGCATAACAGAAATACTTGCACCAAGATCACATAAAGCATTACAATCAAAATCTTTAACCTTCATCTTAATGATGGGCTCCCAACCATCCTCTAGCTTTTTAGGAATAGAGGCTTCACGCTCTAGTTTCTCTTCTCTAGCTTTTATGAGAGCATTTGTAATATGATGTGTAAAGGCCAAATTTATAGCACTAGCATTAGGACTTTTAGCAAGTTTTTGCAAGAACTTTATAACTTCAGAGATGTGGAAATCATCAAAATTCAAACCATTATAATCTAAAGCAATGGGATCATCATCCCCAATGTTGGAAAAAATTTCAGCAGCTTTATCACGAGCGGTTTCAATGAGCTTTTAGCAGCTTTCAGCTTTTTCGCGCTTTGCATTAGAAGTGGAAACATTGCTAACACCAATTCTTTTATTATTATTAGTAGGAGGTGCAGCAACATGTGTAGCATTAGCATTACTAGTGGTGGTAATAGTCCAAACTTTAGCTACATTCTTCTCTTTAGCTAGTTTTTCATTTTCTTCTCTATCCCACCTAGCACGCAGTTCAGCCATTAATCTTATATTCTCATTAATTCTAACTTGGATGGCATTTGCTGTAGTAGTAATTTTATCATCTAAATCCTCAGGTTTAGCAGCCATTTTATTAATTAAAGAAGATTGTGATGCAGACATGTATGAGATTCGGGTTTCAGCATTAGCAAGTTTAGTTTGCAACTTGAGATCTCCCTATTCAGATTTTCAAGTTGATTCCCTATATTCTTCAACAAGGTAGATTGCTCATTCATAGTTTTAGTAAACAATTTATTTTGCTCATATTGTGATTGCATAAAGCTCTTGGTGGATCTTTCAATTTCTAGCATCTTTTCTTCATTAGGTGAAGCATATCTACCATAAGAATTACCATTAGCAGGGTATGGCCTAGAATCATTGTGATTGTTATTTTTAATGAAATTCACATCAACATATTCTTTTTGAGCAACTAATGACGCTAACGGAACATTATTAGAATTAACATTAGGCCTACCATTCACAAGCATAGACATAATAGCATCAATCTTATCACTCAAGGAAGAGGTTTCTTCGACAGAATTTACCTTCTTACCTTGTGGAGCTCTTTCCGTGTGCCATTCAGAGTAATTGATCATCATATTATCAAGAAGCTTTGTTGCTTCACCAAGAGTGATGGACATAAAGGTACCTCCAGCAGCTGAATCCAATAAATTCCGTGAAGAAAAATTTAGTCCTGCATAGAAGGTTTGGATGATCATCCAAGTAGTCAGTCCATGGGTTGGGCAATTTTTAACCAAAGATTTCATTCTTTCCCAAGCTTGAGCAACATGTTCAGTATCTAATTGTTTAAAATTCATTATGCTACTCCTCAAAGATATAATTTTAGCAGGGGGATAATATCTACCAATAAAAGCATCCTTGCATTTAGTCCATGAATCAATACTATTCTTAGGCAGAGATAGCAACCAATCTTTAGCTCTTCCTCTTAATGAGAAAGGGAACAATTTTAGTTTAATAATATCACCATCTACATCTTTATATTTTTGCATTTCACATAGTTCAACAAAATTATTAAGATGGGCAGCAGCATCATCGAACTAACACTAGAAAATTGCTCTCGCATAACAAGATTCAAGAAAGCGAGTTTAATTTCAAAGAATTCTGCTGTAGTAGCAGGTGGAGCAATAGGTGTGCATAAGAAATCATTATTATTTGTGGTTGTGAAGTCACACAACTTAGTATTTTCAGGGTTGGCCATTTTAGCAATAGTAAATAAAACAAACTAGATAAAGTAAATGCAAGTAAACTAATTTTTTTGTGTTTTCGATATAGCAAACAAGATAGCAAATAAAGTAAAACTAGCAACTAATTTTTTTTGTATTTTGATTTAGTGCAGCAAACAAAGTAGTAAATAAAACTAAGCAAGACAAAAACAAAGTAAAGAGATTGAGAAGTGGAGACTCCCCTTGCAGCGTGTCTTGATCTCCCCGGCAACGGCGCCAGAAAAAGAGCTTGATGGCGTGTAACTCACACGTTCGTTGGGAACCCCAAGAGGAAGGTATGATGCGCACAGCAGCAAGTTTTCCTCGTAAAGAAACCAAGGTTTATCAAACCAGGAGGAGCCAAGAAGCACGTTGAAGGTTGATGGCGGCGGGATGTAGTGCGGCGCAACACCAGGGATTCCGGCGCCAACGTGGAACCTGCACAACACAACCAAAGTACTTTGCCCCAACGAAACAGTGAGGTTGTCAATCTCACCGGCTTGTCAGTAACAAAGGATTAACCGTATTGTGTGGAAGATGATTGTTTGCAGAAAACAAGAAAACAAGATTGCAAGAGATTGTATTTCAGTAAAGAGAATTGGACCGGGGTCCACAGTTCACTAGAGGTGTCTCTCCCATAAGACAAACAGCATGTTGGGTGAACAAATTACAGTTGGGCAATTGACAAATAAAGAGGGCATGATCATGCACATACATATCATGATAAGTATAGTGAGATTTAATTGGGCATTACGACAAAGTACATAGACCGCCATCCAGCATGCATCTATGCCTAAAAAGTCCACCTTCAGGTTATCATCCGAACCCCTCCGCATTAAGTTGCTAACAACGAGACAATTGCATTAAGTATTGCGCGTAATGTAACTAGTGACTACATCCTTGAACATAGCACCAATGTTTTATCCCTAGTGGCAACAGCACATCCATAACCTTAGAGGTTCTTGTCACCCCTCCAGATTCACGGAGACATGAACCCACTATCGAGCATAAATACTCCCTCTTGGAGTTACTAGCATCAACTTGGCCAGAGCATCTACTAATAACGGAGAGCATGCAAGATCATAAACAACATGTAGATATAACTTTGATAATCAACATAACAAGTATTCTCTATTCATCGGATCCCAACAAACGCAACATATAGAATTACAGATAGATGATCTTGATCATGTTAGGCAGCTCACAAGATCCGACAATGATAGCACAATGGGGAGAAGACAACCATCTAGCTACTGCTATGGACCCATAGTCCAGGGGTAGACTACTCACACATCACACCGGAGGCGACCATGGCGGCGTAGAGTCCTCCGGGAGATGATTCCCCTCTCCGGCAGGGTGCCGGAGGAGATCTCCTGGATCCCCCGAGATGGGATCGGCATTGGCGGCGTCTCTGGAAGGTTTTCCGTATCGTGGCTCTCGGTACTGGGGGTTTCGTCACGGAGGCTTTAAGTAGGCGGAAGGGTAGGTCAAGAGGCGGCACGGGGGGCCCAGACCATAGGCCGGCGCGGCCAGGGGTGGGGCCGCGCCGCCCTAGGGTTTGGCCACCCCGTGGCCCCTCTTCGTTTCGTCTTCGGACTTCTGGAAGCTTCGTGGAAAAATAGGCCCCTGGGCGTTGATTTCGTCCAATTCCGAGAATATTTCCTTACTAGGATTTCTGAAACCAAAAACAGCAGAAAACAAGAATCGGCACTTCGGCATCTTGTTAATAGGTTAGTTCCAGAAAATGCACGAATATGACATAAAGTGTGCATAAAACATGTAGATAACATCAATAATGTGGCATGGAACATAAGAAATTATCGATACGTCGGAGATGTATCAATGATGTCCAGCTCGATGACGGTGACGATGGCGTCGATTTCCCCCTCCCGGAGGGAATTTCCCCGGCGGATCTCAGCCCGCCGGAGAGCTCTTTTCTCTCTGGTGTTCTCCGCCCCGCAGAGGCGGCTGTAACTCTTCGCGAGGTACCCTCTGTGGCTTAGGTCTTCGGGACGAAGGATTTCGCGAAGAAAAGGAGACGAGAGGGGCTGTGGGCCCCCCTCCTCACTGGGCGGCGCGGCCAGGCCATGGGCCGCGCCGGCCTATGGTCTGGGCCCACCTCGGGTCCCCTCGGCTCCCCCTTCTGGTTTCCTTCGTCATCTGGAAAAATAGGATTTTTGGTATAATTTCCATCAGCTGTTGATCTTCCGAAATATTGCATTCTGATGGTGCTTTTTCCAGCAGAATCCTGGCTCCAGTGCTCAATCCTCCAATAATCATGAAACATGCAAAATAGATGAAATAACATAAGTATTATGTCCAAATATGAAATATATCAATGAATAACAGCAAATTATGATACTCCCCTGTTCCATTCTATAGTGCCTATAGTTTTTTAGCACGGAAATTAGCGCAAGAGTATTTTTTACACAAAACCCCTAGCTAAATGATTTGAGATCAACGTAAAATTTGGGAAATCCATATCTTACTAACTTACCAGAACAAATTTGGGAGCTGAACGACTTGGGAGCTGAACGGGGAGGGGGTAATTGAAAAAAAGCTAAGCTACAACCTTATATTCTGAAACAAATGCCAAAAATCTATAGGCACTATAAAAAGGAACGGAGGGAGTATAAAATAGTGATGCAAATTGGACGTATCAGTCCTCCCCTCCGGTCTTCATGAAATTCTCTTCTTCCGACTTTCATCATGGATCCATAGTCACTTGATGTCAACAAAGAAAAAGAGCTTCGCGCCGCTCCCTCCAGAACCAATCGGTCCGAATAAAAACATGGGTGCGCACGACCGAATACCTCTGATCCAACAAACTCCAGGCAAAAGCACTGTTACATTCACCGTCGGAGCCTTCCGGAACTCAACACTCCGGCCAGATCACGAGTCCAGGCCTCCGGTAGGTCCTCCTCTTCATGCAAGAGAGGCCCTAGGACCGCCGCCTTTATTCAGGTCAGACCCCCACGTCGGCGACCATCCTGGGATGACCACTCCAACCCTCCACCGGCGACACCATCGCCTGCTTCCAAGCTCCTCCATCTCGCCGCCGGAACGAGTAGGTTAGCGATGGTTGCTTGACGATGCCTTCAACAAGATAACGGCGCAGACGCCGCCATCGCCCACCATGAACGGAGTCGGCTCGGTTTTCACCGGCTACTATGCGTCCCCGTCTCGCTGCCGGCGCTGAAAGTGGGATCAAAAATCCAACACAGCCAGCCTGGCCGACTGCCTTCGGTGGATGAAGTCAGCCACCACCACCATGCCCGGGCCGAAGACCCGAACGTCCTCAAGCCGCGAAGAAGACCCAGCGAAGCCTCCTCGTGCCATTGACGAGACGCAGCCGCGATGTATCGCGATCCGAACATCGGGCCCAGATCCGACCACACCGCAGCCAACATCCGCCGGCCGCCGGAGATCCGCCGGCCACCGCCATCCCGCTGCGTTCAGTCGACGGAGGAGGAGGGTGTAAGCCGCCTCCCCCACACGCTCCCGTAGGCCACGTTGCGCTCTGCCGACGGAGGACCGAGCCGCCACCGCCGCCTCACCACGGGGACTTTGCCCCGCGGCGTCCTCGGCGACGGCGGCGGAGGAGGGGGGCCTGTAGGGGAGGGGAGGAGGGCGGTGTGGAGGGGAACTCCCCGGGGACGGCGGGCGGCGCCGCCGCCTCGGGGGAGAGAGGTTAGGTCTGGTCCTACATTCACCCATATGAACGCAGATATTCCTAATGAATGAAAATAGCACTGCTGCTTCCTTTCGTTAAAAGAAAAGAAAGCAAAACAGAACAGAATATAAAAAAATTGAGGGAAACAGAACAGAACAAATAGAACCGAGAGCCATTTGCTGAATGGGCCCATCTTGCTGATTTTGTTTTCTATAACCCAACGAATTACTGCATTGTCATCCAGATGCAGGCTCCCCAGCCGTGTTCCTTCCTCTAACACAGGCACTGAGCTACCACCCACAGCCCACAGCCCACAGCCCACAACCCACAGGATAGCGCTCCTGTGCCGTCCGTCTCCCCGCGTCTGTAGCTGCCGCCCCCTCGCGCCGTCACGGGCGGAGCAACCGAAGCATCCGGAACACGCCGAGCGCGACCGTCGGATCCGTACTCCAGCGTGCGCACGCTGATCGGAGCCGTCGACGGGAGATCCGACAGAGGTCCACGGCGGTGCCTGCCGCCTCGTGGCGTTACAGCTAAAACCGAAAGCTGTACAGCACGCTGCTTTCTTCTCCCCAATCCGCATCCCAGCTCCCCGTGACCGTTCCATCTCCACGCTCCTCTTCCTCGCCTTCGTCGCCTCGGCCGTCTACTGGGTCAGTCACTCTTCTGCTCTGCTCTTCTCACAATCTCATCCCGTCTTACAGATTCTTGCATTGCATTGCATTCTCAGCTTAGCTACACAGCAATGTCGACTCTTGGCCCTGGCCCTGGGTTGGATGAACCCGACGGAATTTTGTCGAAATCTGGGCGTCAGTTAGCGTTCACACTAGCTAGTTTGAGACCCCTGTGGACTGTGGTGCAAATGTGAAATTCGGTGAACCCCATGCTAATCTTAAGTGGCTTTGGCGCCCATGCTCTGCCCCCCTCTGGTGAATGTGTTGCCCTGGTTTCAGTGGTTTGCCCCAGATTCAGGTTTCCATAGGGTGCCCAAATCTGTTTACTTGTAGCAATGCATCCTGCTCTTCAGCTATCTCAAGTGGGGATAAGCATGTGGTGCCTGAATTCCCTGTACATGTATCAGTCAATTGTGCTAGTCCAAGACTCCAAGTGGCCAGCAGTGGGATGGGAATGCAATTTTTCTCTCATGGGCAGCAGTAGCATTACTTTTGTTTTGACATCAGCTGTAGTGTGTGTGACCTAGTTTAAGGGCAAAACCACAAAGAGCCACAACCTTATCTGCAGTTACTTACCTCTATAAAGTACACCAGTTTTTGAATTCGGCGACGTGCAACCAACTATGAGCCATTGGTTTGTTTCACATGGCAAATATCGACCCGTCATCAGTTTTCCAAGCTAATTTATCTAATCGCTGAAGTTCCTTGGATTCGCTTTGTACCAACGCCCGCCAAAACGAGGCCAGCGCTGAGTTTTCTAGAGTTCTAACGGCCAAACACAGCTGCCTCATGGTTCACTGATGAAAAATCTTGCTATACGGAGTCTTCTATGGCTACTATGATAGTAAGAGCTCAACAGGAGAGATGTAGAAGACCTGACAGCCAACAGTGACACAGCTTTAAAAATCCGACCCGACACAGAAGTAGCGACATGAGTTCGATTAAGAAGCAAATAATCGACAACCGCTTCCCCAAATCTAACATGCTCGGCACAAAGTTCGCCAATCTTCTGCCAGAAACACACAAAAAAACATCAACAAACATAAAACTGAGCATGCTTCACTGCTTACGTAAAATGGGTCTCCGCAGAAATGAAATAAGTTTAACAAGTTATTGTTAATTTTGATCTATAAAATGTTATCTAATATCATAACATTATTAGCATCGTGAACACAGGCAAGCATGTGCATAGCACGTACCTTCTGCTAGTTGTGCTTAATACGCAGCACATGCTGCCACAGATGACATGCTTACCGTTATCGGCATTACTTCTGTCATAAGGGTTTAGGCTTACTCTGAAAGAGCTTTGTGGTCAAAAGGAACTCTAAAAGAGCTTGCACGATACTATATCCTGGTAATTCCAGTGCGGATGACAAAGCTCCACATAGAGTTCCCCACATAAATGGAAGAGCTGATTCACTACGATCTACCTGATATGTGTCGTGCGCTTGTGATCTCATCCACATCCAAATCCGAGCTACTAGTTGTGAAAAACTATTGGTTGGAATTGGATATCTTATATATTCGTCAGGCAGTTGACTGTGATAGCATTGTTCGTACTTTTAGCAGGTATAGGCCAGGGATTTTGTAGTTCACTGCCAGATATTATAAATATGACTCACGGTGATCAATCAGCTTCTAATGCCTACTTTTTATGGCCTATTGGAACATTCTCCTGCTTTTTAATGGAAAGGGGGTCTACGGGGAGCATTAGAAATGGATATCCAAACTTCTGAGATCAGAAGGCATGGTTGCTCTTTTGTAACTGCAACTTGCTAAGATTTTTACGACGTATTTGTGACACTTTACTTTATTAGAAATTGCTTTCAGCTCTATTCTTTAGTCAGAAATACTGATTTGGTTGATTGGTCACATCCTATATAGCTCTATCAACATAGTTCTCAGAACTTCCACTACGTATTGTATGTATGATAAAGTACCTTTTTGCTTACGGTCTTAAAGCATAAATGTGGATAGGTCTAACTGAAGTTTACTTTTCCAGTAGTAATAGAATCTAAGGATCAACCCTGCCTTAAGGTCCTATTTGATTCAAAAGATTTTCACAAAAATGTTGGTGAACTAGAATCCTCAGGATTTTTTTTCTGTTTGAATTTGATTTGTAGAATCTATTTCCATAAAAAAAATAAGAATATTACTTTGCCCAAGATATAAAACAAAACTATTCGTCTACTTAATAAACCTCTTGGAAAAAATCATCTTTTTCCCATTGTGCAGCCCAACAAGCTTTGGGTCAAATTGAAATTTGTTGTATTCAAATGGGCTTATAGTGGAATACTTTGTTTTCCTATTACTCGTATTATAATGCTGCAAACCAAAGAGGCCCTTAACTTTTCTTTTTTCGTCTTGGGACTAGCTAGAAAAAAGGAAAATTGGGAGCCAAACATACTTCAACTATTTAATTTTTCTTTGATCTATTAAACACAATTTTTACTTTCTTTTTCCTCTTGTCTAGTATGTTGTCTCTTGTTGCTGATTACTACCATTTTTCAGATCACAAACATCCAAGATGGCAACTACTTTCACAACACCAGTTCTTTGCAACTTCAAGACCAACACGCGTCTGCAGCTGCCTACCCTGAACCAGAGCACGAGGCAACCACTGCATTTGCGCCTGAGCCCTGCGAGGATCACGCCTACATTCCCAGGCTCCGGGGCTTCGTCGAGGGACTTCCGCGCCATGGCCGTGTACAAGGTGAAGTTGATCGGTCCGGACGGGAAGGAGAGCGTGATCAACGTGTCAGAGGACAACTACATCCTGGACGCGGCCGAGGAGGCCGGCCTGGACCTGCCCTACTCGTGCCGCGCCGGCGCATGCTCCACCTGCGCCGGCAAGGTCCTGGAGGGCGGCGTGGACCAGTCGGACCAGTCGTTCCTCGACGAGGAGCAGGTCGGCGCCGGCTACGCTCTCACCTGCGTCGCCTACCCGACCTCCGACTGCGTCATCCAGACGCACAAGGAGTCCGACCTGTACTAGCTAGCTAGCCAATGATATTTTCATCAAATCTTGACGCTCTGATATGATCTGCAAATGTAGCTGTCGCTGAATCTTAGCTCGATTTTGTTCCCAGTTTTATCGCTGTCTACTTTTAACCTGACCAAGTGCGCACGCTCTTGTCTCTTGTGTTCTGGTGTGGATATTTCGGAATCTGTCTAGCCATCTTGAGGTAGACTGCCGCGGGTGTTGCCGTGCTGCCTGCCGCATCAATCGGTTTCAGGTTCGCCGCCGTTGCTGCGACGTCCACGGGCAAAAACGGGTGAATCTTCCCGGATTGTTGCGCCGCGCGCACTGCGTATATATGGCACCGAGGAGATCACATCGCTGAAAGGCCAGCCGGGGCCTGCATATGGCGGCATGGAGCCATTATTTTGATGCTTTGGCACACAAAGCTACAAAGGCGCGTCACCTGTGGGTAAAGTATGCCACCACGAAAACATCGACCTGGACAGCGTCAGGAGATGCTGAGGAAATGGGCGTTTTGCGCTTTTCTGAACCCTGAATTATGTGTTGGTTGGTTTATGTAGCGTAAATTCCAAAAAATCAAGACTTTTTGTGATTTGGTGGTGCTAACAAAAGAGACGGTGTATTGGGGTTGGTACGATGTGTGCGTGTCCAAAACTAATTCGTATGTACCTGAATCGGATATCCCATCGGCGTTAGGTGTGCTACTGTTGGACACTTGGAGGGAGAGAGCAACTGGCTGTCCATGGTCATGGGGGAGGGAGACAAAAGTTGATGAAGCAAAAGACGATGAACTGGTGCCAAATGGGGAAAAAGAATCGATGATTACGATGTTGTTCACATGGAGCCTATCGAATTATTGTCATGAATCATAATTCATAAGATTGAGTCATGGGTCTGAGCTAATGTGCCAATTCTCTACGAGCTAGCTCGGCGCCTGGTACTCTCTCGTTCGTTCAGCTAAATGCATGTTAAGAACTAATGACTGAATTCCATCTAACAGAACTGATGCAACCTATGTTTGTATTATTTTCTAGCGCTACCCGGGGAAAAAATACTCCCTTTTTCGAGAAGGGCTGTTCCCGTAAAAAAATATACTTCATATATATGTTCCATATTTATGACAAATAATATGAAACGGAGGGAGTATATGGATGCACATGTTCTTAGTGAACCTGGCAAAAGAAACATGCAACCCCGAACAAGATTTCACTCAGGAATCACGTCAAAGGTATAGTCCTCGACTAGTGCTTGATTCATAGTTATATATAAGACTACTCACATGTCGTATCTTAAAATGTTCATCTGCATATTTTTCATTCACTTTTGTTGTGAGAATATCTGACGAGTTCAGGCCATGCCAATGCACATCAGACTAGACGAGAAAACACCCTACTCACTCAAACATATGTAATCACACACGAAAATCGTTAGGACACTCCTAGTAAGTTTTTGGCCACGACACCATCTCTCCGCGAAAAAAACACAATAACAACGTCGAATTTCAACTCGTATCACACATTTTTCTACTAAAGACAATGCCTCACTAGATAAGCAAACTAGCGCAAAGACCATAGAGTTAAAAAAAATCAAAAGTAGTCAAAATTTTGTAACAAAAATAAAAATAATAAAGTCCAAGTCAGGGAAAATGAATGGTAATACAAATCATAGGTGTCGCTGTTAGACCCTCAATATTTGTAAATTACTCAACAAAATTGGGGATCCAGACTCTCACTACCTAGAAATAGCAACTAGTGATTAACAATCGTAAAAAAAGACACCAAGATGACCGCATACATGTCATGCTAAGAGTAATAGCAATCAAATACAATTTTCTTCACAATGATTTGTATACTTACATGAGCTCAATGACCAAATTGAATGGGACTTGTAAAAGATTTCATTATATAGAAGGCAACATGGCGTGCTAATATGCCAATATTGGCTGAAATTGGTTCAAGTGGTGGCCATGTGCATTCTAGTATACTTTTCACTACACATAGCAAAATTAATCACACAAAGATGATGGTAACATTAAGGTAAACTATTTTAGCTTATACATTTTTAAATTTTACCCTTCTAAATACATGTGAAATAAATTTAAACTACATTTTTGCAAAACAAGTGACTCTAGTTATTTTGATTTTATAAATTCCACTTAGAAAACCCTAGGTTAAATCTTATTTGCGTTCGTTAGAGAAAAATAATGTGAAGAATAAGAGAGGGATTTGATTAGTATTAACTTTTACCGCTTACATGAATTATATGTATATGCATGTTTTTGTGTCTATTTTTAGTATCCTTAAATACATTTGCATTAAAAACATATTTTATAGAGGCTTCTAGAGTGTATTATTATCTATTTAAGGAGATCTTCAGAAATGCAACGTATCGACATGGTGGAACGCCACACCGGCACTGATTCCTTGCACATTAACAACATCATTCCATTCGGGGTAGAAATAGCATTGAGTGGTATTAAGGATTGAAAGTGCATGGTGCCTCCATTTGTGGTTTTGGTAATCCCTATGGACTAATATTTGCATTGAGTTATACTTGTAGGATTTGTCCATAGGCAATGCTCGAACCATATGTTGGCTTCAAGATTGCAAGAAAACGAAAATGAAGAAGATCAACTAACAAGTATGTCGATGCGCTGAAGGAAAAGCTCTTCCATAGTGGAGCATGGGGGAGCAATCCACAATATTTCAACAAGCAAGTACAATCAAGAAAGGTGTTCCATCTTGTTGCGATCAAGATCAACATCATCTAGCTCAAGTAAAATGCGCAAGGTTAAGTTTTTTTCTTGATAGAGTTTCTTTCTTACGATTCTTGTGGTTTAGTTGGGAGACCGGTTTATAGATTAGTTGCCGCACTATCAAGATGGTCTCAAGTGAGTAACTCAATCGCATCGTTCGAATAGAGCTCAAACATTTGCATCGTTGCATCATCATTCTTGGTTGTTATTTGTATGTTATCCACATGGTCCTTTAGAACTTGTTCTTATTATCATGACAAGCACTAGTTCATGGAAAACGGATTCCGCATGAAATACTTGTTGCGCTTTCAATATTGAAGTTTTTCTTGGTTCTTCGTGTTGAGAGGGTTTCACTTCTAAATTCATGGAAAAACCTACCCCACTTGTTCTTAATATTTTCACTCTACGTGAGGTATCTCTTGTCATCCTCTTTCCAACACCTAAATCGGAGTTTCCTAATTCAAGTTGTTATGTTTTCAATATTCGAGGTTTTACCGGTTTGTCTTTTCTTGTATGTTAAAACTTTCATCATTTTTTCTATCCTCCCTTGTTATATTATGATGGTTCTTTCAATTATATTTTAGATCTTGTTGCTAGCTTCTAAATGATCCCAAGATCATCAAAATCAAAGTTTGGGTCGCAAACGATGCGCCGCTCGATTCTACTTTGTCGTCTCCACATCAATTCGATGAGCGCCTCCTCTATGAGGTTCGTGCAACCCTTACCCTAACCTAGGATTTCGGTGGAATGGTTGCGCCGCCGCCATGGTGATGCTCCTGCACGTGCTGGTGCCTGGACGTGGTGGCGCTGTGCTGGCAGGCGCGCTGGGTTGCGGCTCGGTGCAGGTGGCATCGTCGTGACCCCTCTTGTGTTGTCGTGCCACCGTGTTGTCGGCTGCTGCTACTCTAGGTGATACCCTTCTATACCCCCTCTTCCAAACCTTCTTTTGTTTCTCTAAGCTTGTAGCCACAGCTCTCTAGTGGATGCCTAGTTGGGGTTCGAGTTGGCTTGATGAATTCATGTTGATACCTGCTCTGCGTTTTTTTTTTGACTATTTACTGTAGAGCAAAAGCCCCACAACACACCTTTATTAAAAAGAGCTAGCCAGAGCCAGCACCACAATTGTACAAAAGAAAACAGAAACTATCTAAGCTATGAGCTATAGCTAATCAAAGAAAAAGGTACAACTAAAAGAAGTTCAGAATTACATCAAGAGTAACTCAGAACTACAACTAGTGAAGTGTGGAGATCCAACTCAAAATCTTGTCTTTCTTGTCTTCCTTGAACCTATGAGAATGCAAAGATATATCTTCAATGAAATTACGACGCCAGACTGTAAATCTAGGTTGAACATGTTCAAAAAAAATTGCATTTCAAATCTTCCAAATATGCCAACAAGCCAGAGCAACCACCTCTGTGAAGAAAAAATGCCGGAAACGTCTCCTAGCCATCTCTGTTGTTTGTACCATACTGCTAGATGTGCCCCCATTGAATCTGTAGATAACTCCACACTCTACGGCTAAACATACAGTTGAAAAACAAATGGTCCTGATCTTCATGTATCTTGCCAGGACAAAGCACACAACTATAATCCTCAGTAACATTCCAATGCCTCCTCTGCAACAAGTCCTTTGTGTTTACTCTATCACTAAGAAGTAACCAGGAAAACATTTTTATCTTCATGTTGCATCTACTTTTCCATATCCACTGAAACTGAGGATCCACCACAACGTGATCATCCAAAGATATGTAATATGTGTGAGATTTGTAGGCCCCACGTGCACAACTCCATACATCTAAAATCACATGACGGAGTGTAATCTGATCCAACCATCCCTATAAAATCAGGAACTCTTCATAGGCCCAGCTAAAAAGTGGAAGATGGAATTCTTCTACCCTATTATGCAGGTGCACCATTTATCTCACATATATCTTATCATCCTTAGCAAAGGAGAAGAGTCTAGGGAATCTATCCCTTAAAAAAATTCTAGAATTATCTACCTCCCGTTCATTTGATCAGAGCAAAATAGTTTATCCACTTTTAACATCTGGCTTCGCAACCCCTCTATATTGCCCCATCAACTTAATTAAATCCTTCCACCAATATGGCCCACGCACTTTGGAGGCATGAGGAACATCATGTTCATAATATGTGTCCCAAACAAGCTTCACCCAAAGTGACATAAACTCATTATAGAACTTATGCAAAAATTTCATCAGCAAAGCATCATTCTTTTTTAGAAATCCACAATTTCCAAACCACCTTTCATTTTTGGCTTACAAATCATATCCCAAGACGCCAAAGATTAGTAATTTGGAGTATCCACATTGTCTCTCCAAAGACATTGCCTGGTAATTCTATTGAACTGTTTAGTGCCAGCTGCAAACCCAAGATAAGGAAATGGCAAGGAACCAATTTAAAAGCCAAACCCCTGAGCTAATGTGACCATAATCACATCCTCACCATTAATAGCCATCATGGATGATTTATGATAATTGATAGGTCATCCGGTAGATTCAGTGTAAACTTTCAGCACCTCTTTGAGAGCCATCACTTAATCAAGGTCCATAGGAAGGATCAAAAGCGTGTAATCTGCATATTGAACAATAGAAAAATCATTGGCTCCGGTGACAATTGGCAAGTGGATCCCACCAAACTGTAGCAAATTATTGAAAACAGATTGTAATAAATCTCCACCCAGGACATACAACAAAGGAGACAAAGGATCTCCCTAACGCACCCCTCTTTTGAAATAAAACTGCTTACTAGGGACACCATTTAGCAAAACTGAGGAAACTCCAGTTGATAGAAAATCTCTAACCCATCTAATCCAGTCCTCTCCAAAACCTTTATGCATCATTATCCGAAATAATGCTTCATGCTCTAGGGAATCAAAAGCTTTCTCAAAATTCAGCTTAAGAATAATGATTTGTTTCTTTGAGGCATGACATTGATACAAATACTCCAAGTACCAAGCAAGACAATCATGAATAGTTCTAGACTGAATGAACCCATACTGATTCTTGTGAACACACATGATGATATGATCTTGTAATCAGTTTGCTACCATTTTGGTAAGTAACTTGAGGCAAACATTAGTAAGGGAGATAGGTCTATAATCATTAATAGCAGCAGGGGAATTGGTCTTGGGGATCAAAGTGATGTATGATGAATTTAGACTCTCCAAAGACACAGTTCCATCATAGAAATCATGTTGGAGATATGCCCAAGAGGCAATAATAAATTAGTTGTTGTTATATCTTAGTGTTCATGATAAATGTTTACATCCCATGCTATAATTGTATTAACCGAAACATTGATACATGTGTGTTATGTAAACAACAAGGAGTCCCTAGTAAGCCTCTTGTATAACTAGCTTGTTGATTAATAGATGATCATGGTTTCGTGATCATGAACATTGGATGTTGTTAATAACAAGGTTATGTCATTGGGTGAATGATATAATGGACATACACCCAAATAAGCGTAGCATGAGATCAAGTCATTAAGTTCAACTTGCTATAAGCTTTCGATACATAGTTACCTAGTCCTTTGACCATGAGATCATGTAAATCACTTACACTGGAAAGGTACTTTGATTACATCAAATGCCATTTCGTAAATGGGTGGTTATAAAGATGGGATTAAGTATTCGGAAAGTGTGAGTTGAGGCATATGGATCAAGAGTGGGATTTGTCCATCCCGATGACGGATAGATATACTCTGGGCCCTCTCGGTGGAATGTCATCTAATTAGCTTGCAAGCATGTGACTAGGTCACAAGAGATGACATACCATAGAACGAGTAAAGAGTACTTGTCGGTAACGAGGTCGAACTAGGTATGGAGATACCAATGATCAAACCTCGGACAAGTAAAGTATCGCGTGACAAAGGGAATATGTATCGTATGTAAATGGTTCAATCGATCACTAAGTTATCGCTGAATGTGTGGGAGTCATTATGGATCTCCAGATCCCACTATTGGTTATTGGTCGGAGAGGAGTCTCGACCATGTCTGCATAGTTCACGAACCGTAGGGTGACGCGCTTAAGGTTCGATGTCGCATAAGTAGATTCGGAATATGAGATAGAGACGAAGTTTGTTTGGAGTCTCGTATGGGATCCAGGACATCACGAGGAGGTCCATAATGGTCTGGAGAATAAGATTCATATAAGGGAAGTTGATTTCTAGGTTTCGGAAAAGTTCGGGATTTTTCCGGTGAAAGACTGAGAAGGTTCTAGAAGGTTCCAAGGGTCCCACCAGTGGGCCCACGACCCTAGGAGGCCTAGCATGGGCCGAGGGGATGCACCCTATCCTAATGGGCCAGGGGGACATGCCCCTCAAGGCCCAGGCCGGCCACCCTTAGGGTTTTCCCCAAAACCCTTGGGGATCAACTTAGGGGGGGGGGGGGAGAAATCCCCTCCCCCCTCTTGGCCGCCGGCCCTAGATGGGTTTGGGGCTTTGGGGGGACACCCAAATCGACCTCCCCCCTTATATAAATAGGAGAGGGGGCAGGGGGCGCTCACCCCATCAGACCTAGCTCTGGCCGCCCCCTCTCTCCTCCATAATGTTGTACCGGCTTGGCGAAGCCCTGCAGTTTTTCTCCTCCACCACCACCACCACGCTGTCGTGCTGCTGGGATTTCGAGGGCATCTACCACACCTCCGCTGCCCGCTGAAACGGTGAGAGGACGGGCTTCATCGATACCGTACGCACGACCGAGTATGGAAGTGCTGCCGGATTGCAGCACTGGATGATCGACTACATCAACAACGAGATCTAATCTCGTAGGCTTTGGAATCTTCGAGGGTTAGTCTCACATACATCTCGTTGCTTCGATCTTGGTAGATTAGATCTTGCTTCTTCCTAGATTGGATCTTGGTTTTTGTTCATGTTCACGGTAGAATTTTTTTGTTTTCCATGCAACGAACCCATCAGTGGTATCAGAGCCGTGTCTATGCATAGATCTGTTGCACGAGTAGAACACAATGGTTTTCTGGGCGTTGATGGTCTTGTTGTTTTTGGTTAGCGTACTTTGCATCTTGCGTGATGGTGGGATGAAGCGGCCCGGGCTAACTTTACATGACCGCATCTCATGAGACTTGCTCCACGCTTGACATGCAACTTGTATTGCATAAGTGGCTTTGTGGGTGTCTGTCTCTCTCACCATAGTTAAGATTCAATTTACTCTTTCAATTGACAACACTAGTATCACCGTTGTGGTTCATGTTCGTAGGTAGATTGGATCTTACTCGAAAACCCTAAACCACGTAAAATATGCAAACCAAATTAGAGGCGTCTAACTTGTTTTTGCACGGTTTTGTGATGTGATGTGGCCATGATGTGATGATGATTATATTTGATGTACGAGATGTTCATTAAATTTGTTAAGACATGCGTGTCTATTCATCATGTAATAGCTTTATTTCAAGTGGTTGTTATAGTAGCTATAAGTGATGGACAACCATGAAGCGGCGCCATGGACCTTGGTGCAATGCTGGTGATGATGGAGATCATACTCGTGTGCTTTGGAGATGGAGATCAAAACCACAAGAAGAAAGGCCATATCATATCACATATTATGAATTGCATGTGATGTTAATCCTTTATGCATCTTATCTTGCTTAGATCGCGACGGTAGCATTATAAGATGATCCCTCATATTAATATCAAGATAATAAAGTGTTCTCCCCTAGTATGCACTGTTGCTACAGTTTGTCGTTTTGGAGCATCTCGTGATGATCGGATGTGATAGATTCTACGTTCACATATAACGGGTGTAAGCCATGCTGCACACGTGGAAATACTTGGGTTTGCTTGACGAGCCTAGCATGTACAGACATGGCCTCTGAACATAGGAAACCGAAAGGTTGAACACGAGTCATATGGATGATATGATCAACATGTTGATGTTCACCATTGAAGATACATCATCTCACGTGATGATCGGTTTTGGTGTAGTGGATATGGATCGTGTGCCACTAAACAACTATGAGGGATGTTGTATTAAGTGGGAGATCATTAGTAATTAGATTAAAACATGAACTAATTATCATGAACATAGTCTGAATAGTATTTTGAATTAAATTTGTAGAATTGGCATCCATTATCTACCATGTGCTAGTCTTGTAATTGAGATAGAAATATTGTTAAGTTTGACAAGTAACTTTACAGGCTGGTACCGTATTGCTAAAGAATCAACAAATGCTTAAGTCCTATTGCATACTTTTAGTAAACCTCACATTGCTAATTCAAAGAGCAATGGTTTCAATTAGTACCTAAAATCATCTTGTCTCCGTGAAACTTTAAGTTCAAATCCGTTTGAAAAGTAAGGAGCTGGAAATTTTGTTTTCAAAAATAAGCAAGGTATGAGATATATGTGATATCTAAGACCTTATTGCAAGATGATAGAATATAATCTAGTGAGACTACATAAACTCATAAGTTCTATGGGAGTGTACGAAGGTTGGAGACGCTAGGCGTCCCAATCCTTCAACTAGTTGGACACTAACGATATTCGCATATCCATGAAGTGGTCGTCCTTAGTATGCACCGTTGCTAAGACTCGTCGTTTCGAAGCATCACATGATGATCGGGTGTTATAGATTCTATGTGTGCATACAACGGGTGCAAGCCAGATTTGTACATACGAGTATTGATGTTAAACTTTACGAGCCTAGCATGTACAGACATGGTCTCGGAAAGTCGTCATGATTTGATGGATAAAATTATGAGTGAAATTGTTCATCACATTAAAAAGTTACTAATAGTGAAATTTGGAACACTTGGCATGTGATGATCAACTTCAAAGTAAGAAAGGTTATTGGTATTTGACCAATGGACCTAGAAGTTATTGAAGGTGAAGTGTTTTTTGAGAATGAGGAAAGCTAAAAGAGAAACTACAAAAGATTTTTGGCAGAAAGAAAGAAAAGACGAGAAAGTCTAGCTCAGGTGTATATAGATGATATACATGTTATGAATGTATTCTTTGTTTGGTCACACAATGAAATTCTTGGGTATTTGTACCATATTGGTTGGTATGAGGTGTCATACAAAACAACGCAATACAAGAATACAATGGCCTAAGTGACTAACAAGGAATATGGTAGGAATGCACGTCTGGAACAAAATAAAGTGTTATTATGTTTTTCGTTGGCATTCTACCTAGCCCTTTAGATTTATAATAAAAAACTTAATAATTTTTATTTTGCTCTGGTCGAATGAAAACAATGAGTTGTTCAAATTATGACCTTACTCCATATACGATGGGTAAGTTATTATAAATCTTAATGGTGAAACACACATGCATAACACTGACGCTAAAATGCCATAAAGGCAAATGATTTGAATTCCAATTATTTGTGGAACCGCCATTTAGTTAATGTTAGAAAGGAACACATGAAGAAACTCCATGCAAATGGATTTTTGGAGTCATTTGATTTTTGAATCGTTTGGCACTTGCAAATCTTTTCTAAAGAAACTGACTGAAATACCGTTCATAGGCCAAGAGTTGAACGGGAAACTAACTTAGTGGAAACATACATGATGATGTATGTGGTTCACTGGGCATAATTGTGTGCGGGAGATTCTTCTACTTCATGAAAACTTCCAACAATGAATTGAGTATATATATGTGGCTATATTTATTCGATAAGGAAGAAGTTTGAAATATTTGAATGGATTCAAATAAATTTTAGCGTGAAGTGGAAATCATCGTAATAGAAAAGTTAAATATCTATGATTGGATCATGATGGAAATATTTGAATTACGAGTTTTAGCGAACATCTAAGAGAGTTATGAAATTTTTCTACAACTCATGTTTCTTGGAGTATCATAGTGATGATGGAATATCCGAGAGACGTACCCAAACCTTGTTGGATTAATGATGAGGTAATATAATATGACACCATTATGTTTTTGTGGATTATGCTTTAGAGAGTACCGCTTTTACACTAAATAGAGCGCCATCATAAATCCGTTGAAATGACACCATATGAGTTATGGCATGGGTATAAACCCTATTAGTCCTTTCTTAAATTTTGGTATGCATTGCATAAGTAAATAAGTTTACAACTAAAATCGGATGAATGTCTTTGTTGGTTACCCAGAGAACAAATTGGGAATTCTTTCCACTATGAATTCAAAGACAAAAGTGTTTGTTGATGTTTCTTATTTCTAAGAAATTGTTTCTAGCGAAGTATTTGAGTGGGAGGATAATAGAACTTGATAAGGTTGATGAACCTGAGCATAATGATCAGAGTAGCGCAACATCGGAAATGGTTCCGGAAGCGGCCACGACGGTTGATACGTCCAAAACGTATCTACTTTCCCAAACACTTTTGCTATTGTTTTGTCTCTAATTTGTGTATTTTGGATACAACTAACACGGACTAATGCTGTTTTCAGCAGAATTGCCCTGGTCTCTTATTTTTGTGCAGAAAATCAACTTTCAGGAAAATCCCCGGAAATAATTGCAATGGGCCTATTTTTACAGAAGACCCACGGAGCCAGAAGACGAGACGGAGGGGGGCCACGAGTTGCGCACACCACATGGCGGTGCGGTGGGCCCATGGCCGCGCCGCCACATGGGGACGCCGCCTCGGCCAGCCCCCGGCGCTCCCCTCTGGACTACTTAAAGCCCTTGACCTAAAAACGCACGGGGGTACGACCAATTTTCCAGAAGACATCCAGAACTCCGCCGCCATCGAAAACCCTATTTCGGGATTAGAAACTCCGTTCTAGCACCCTGCCGGGACAGGGAATTGGAGGAGATCATCGCCATCATCGCCACCGATGCCTCTCCATCGACCATCCGTGTTTCCCCCATCCATGTGTGAGTAAATCCCCACTGTATGCTGAAGGGGATTGTAGGGATTGGATGAGATTGTTCATGTAATAGCCATAAGATTGGTAGGGCATGGTGCCTAGTATCCGTTGTTGGTACTTTTATGATATTTTTGCAACTTGTTATGCTTAATGCTTGTCACTTAGGGCCCGAGTGCCATGATTTCAGATCTGAACATGTTATTGATTCATGATGATATTCATTGTTTTATGATCTTACCTGCAAGTTGTATACACATATTGTTGTCCAGAACCCGAGGCCCCAAAGTGACAGAAATTGGAACAATCAGAGGGGAAGGCTGTGATATGAGGATCACATGTGTTCACGGAGTGTTAATGCTTTGCTCTGGTACTCTATTAAAAGGAGTACCTTAATTACCAGTAGTTTCCCTAGAGGCCCGGCTACCACCGGTTGGTAGGACAAAAGATGTTGTGCAAGTTTCTCATTGCGAGCACGTACGACTATATACGGAACACATGCCTATGGTTATTTAGTACTTGGATATTGTTTTATTATTATCTGCAAATGCCTTGTCTTGATTATTACATGAGTTATCTTATCCATGCAGCGCCCGTTCATCCATCCCTATGCCTACAGTATTTTAATCCTGTTGTTTACTATAATCACTACTGCTGTCTTTATTACACTGCTGCTTATATTTCACTACTGCTACTGCTATAAAACTGTTGCTACTGATAAACTATTGCGAGCAAGTCTATTTCCAGGTGCAGCTGAATTGACAACTCCGCTGTTAAGGCTTACAAATATTCTTTGGCTCCCCTTGTGTCGAATCAATAGATTGGGTTTTACTTCCCTCGAAGACTATTGCGATCCCCTATACTTGTGGGTCATCAAGACTATTTTCTGGCGCCGTTGCCGGGGAGCATAGCTTTATTTGCAAGTTCACCTGAATTGATATTGTTCGCCGCAAATCCTCTATCATGGGTAAATCTTGCAATGCTAAAGTCGCCATATTACCATCCACTACAAGAAAAGGTACAACTCTGAGTACCTCTGCTGCTCTTGATTCACCATCTGTGATAAGTCAACTTGTTTCATCACCACAAGCTTCACGTGTTGGTACTTCTGCTGAATCTGAAAATAGCTTTGATAATTTTGATGATGCTTCTATTGTGCTTGATGATAATGGTTCATTAGGTCCTTTTATAGATGCTACAATTGCTAGGTCTAGACAAATTGAAAATACTAAAATTCCTAATGAAAATATTGTTACACCTGTTAATTCACCTGAGTCTGTTGAACACTCTAGTGATGATCCTGATGAAAATTATGTGGAACTTGATGATGATTTTATTGATAAATGTAATGCTACTACTGGTGCAAGTAACATTAAAAAGCTTCTTGCACAACATGCTGTTAGATATAAACTGTCTCCTGATCCTAAATTTGCCACATCTCCTATAAACATTAAGGATAAGGATTATGATTTTTCTCTTGATTTATCTCATATATCTATTGTTGAGAAAACACCTTTTTGGTACTGAAAAAGAAAGTGATGTAGAGCACATGAATGAGCTTTCTACTTTGAGTAGCTTGTTTTCTGATGATATCAAGAAGCGTACTTATTTGGTTGCTAAGAATTTTCCTTTATCATTAAAGGATGATGCTAAAACTTGGTATAATAGTTTGCCTCCTGATTCTATTGATATTCCAAGTGGTTTTCTTGATGTTTTCTTTCGAAAATATTTTCCTGCTAGTGCTCAACATATTGCTTTGCAGAAAATTTATAGTTTTGACCAGGAAGATGGAGAGAAATTGCCTGAAGCTTGGGCAAGGTTTTGCTCTCTTCTTAGAGCTCGGCCTGGACATGATTTGGAAAAGCAGGACTTACTTGATATATTTTATAGTGGACTAACCATTGAGTCTAGGGCATACCTGGATAGCTGTGCTGGTTGTGTTTTCAGGAAAAGAACTCCAGACGAAGCTGAAGAATTAATGGCTAGAATAAGCCAAAATCATGATGATTGGACTACACCTGAACCAACCCCAACACCAATATTGAAGAAGAGGGGTATGATTGAATTAAATGATGAAGATATGAGGGAAGCCAAGAAATCTCTTAATGAGAAAGGTATTAAATCTGAAGATGTGAAGAATTTACCTCCCATAGAAGATTTATGTAAGATAACCCCCCCTTCATCCACAATCGAGGTACATTTTCTTCAACTCTTTGATAAAGAAGACATTCCTTACTCAAAACCTCCTGATCAATGTTTAGATGAATTTGATAATTATGTTGTTAAGCAAGATAACTTTAATATGAGAGTAGAGAATCATTTAATGGAAAATTCTCAATCTATTAGTAAATTTCATGATATTGTGGAGAGAACCTCCAATGATGTTAAGATGCTTGTTAAACATTTTCATATGGTTCAAACTCAAATTGATCAACTCACTAAAGTGCAAAATGACTTGTTAAAAAATACTTCTAAAGAAAAACATGCTTATGAAGTAACAACTAGAGGTGGTGTTTCTACTCAGGATCCTCTATATCCTGAGGGGCATCCCAAAAGAGTTGAACAAGATTCTCAACGAACTAAAGAAACTAGTGCTCCTTCTAAGAAAAAGAAGAAGAAACATAAAACTGTTGTAGAATCTTCTGAACCTGTTAATGATCCTAATAGTATTTCTATTTCTGATGTTGAAACTGAAAGTGGTAATGAATATGATAAAGATAATGATAAGAATGATGTTTCTGATAAAGAAGAGGTTGAATATGAACCTGAAAAGCATGCTAAAAATAAAAAGTACACTAAAGAAGATTTCATTGCTAAGAAACATGGTAATGAAAGAGAACCTTGGGTTCAAAAGAAAATGCCTTTTCCTATTAAGAAACTAAAATCAAAGGAGGAAGAACACTATAATAAATTTTGCGATTGGATGAAACCTTTGTTCTTGCAAATCCCTTTGACTGATGCTATTAAATTGCCTCCTTATTCAAAGTATATGAAAGATATTGTCTCTAACAAAAGGAAAATTCCTAATGAGGAGATTTCCACTATGCTTGCTAATTACTCTTTCAATGGCAAGGTTCCAAAGAAGCTGGGAGACCCAGGTATACCAACTATCCCTTGTTCCATCAAGAATAATTATGTTAGAACTGCTCTATGTGATTTGGGAGCAGGAGTTAGTGTTATGCCTTTTTCTCTTTACAAGAGACTTTATTTAGATAAGTTGATACCAACTGATATATCTTTGCAAATGGCCGATAAATCTACTGTTGTTCCTGTTGGTATATGTGAGGATGTTCTTGTTCAAGTTGCTAATAATTGCTTAATATTAACTGATTTTGTTGTGTTGGAAATGCCTGAAGATGATAATATGTCTATTATTCTTGGAAGACCTTTTCTTAACACTTCAGGGGCTGTTATTGATTGCAGTAAAGGAAAATTTACTTTCAATGTTGATGACAAGGAGCATAATGTTTATTTTCCCAAGAAGATTGATAAAGTATATGGAGTTAATACAATTTCTAATTTGAGAACTATCAAAGTGGGAGTTATTGATTGTCCTATATATGAGCCTAAAGAAGGATATCAAAATATTATGATTGGGTCCATATCAATACAATATAAGGTAACATGATTGATTTGAGGTTTATTTCTTCCTATGTCATGTAAAATCTATTTGGTGGCAAGACTTGATCAACCTTGTTAACAAGTACATTTTAAATGCATGGAAGAGCTAAACAACATTTCTTTCTTTCTCCACACTTGTTTTACTTTCTGTAGTACTACCTGTTTTGCAAGATGCTTTAGTTGTTTAAAATTTTGAAAATCTTTTTCTGCCCTGAAACAGTTATTTTAACACCCAGAAATGTGTATTTTTTGAAGTTTTTAAAAATTTACAAAAATTATTCCAATGGTCCTATTTTTTTAATTGCAACCTGGGAGTGCCTGGGGCTGACCAGTGGGGCACCCCAGGGCTGCACCCCATGTGTTGGCGCGGCCAGCACGGGGGGCGCGCCGCCCTGTGGTGTGGGCCCCACCTGGCCCCCCACTCACTCATCCACGTACCACTCCACTCTCTTCCACGGGAAAACACAACACCATTGTTCAAACCCGAGTTTCTTGTTGTTCTTGCTCGAGATTTTCGATATCCTTGCTCAGCCCATCTTTGCTGCTGAGATTTGGGGCATTTGTTCTCCGGTATGTGACTCCTTCGATTATCCAAATAGAATTTTGTTTAGTTGAGTATATCTTGAGTATTTTGCTACTGTAGGTGACTTGTTAAGTGAGTTTGCATGCTTGTTCTAAGTTGTAAAAATTAGTTTTGATGCATGTTTAGTACTCTATCAAGTTCCTATAGTAGTCTCCCTCATTTATATGTCTCAAAATCAACTTTTATAATGATTGTTGAAAAATTTCAGAAAATGGAGTGGAATAGACACCAACTCAACCAACATGAATTGGAGGTGCATGAAGTTATGAGAGTCCACCGTGAAGAGGGGGTATTCCCCTCCTACTACCCATGCACCGATTTCATGAAGAGTGCAGGAATTTTTCAGGATGTTTGAAAATCTAATTTCTAATGCAGGGTTAGAAGATTTTGTTGTCGGTGAACCTTACCAATATGCAAAACTAACCATGTCAGTGGTGCAGGATTTTGAATTCCATCGGTCCCAACCTAACCCCATGGTTCAATATAAAATCTACAATAAAACTATCAACTTGCCCTTTGATGATTTTTGTGCAGCTATTAAAGTGCCACAGTGGGGATCACGTGAGAAGATTAGGGGGCTGCCACCGCAACTCTTGAATTTATACGAGATGATCTGTCAAGGGAGAAGATTCTCGGATGAGAGTGGTAAAATTTGTAGTATTCAACTCCCATCAATTCGCTATTTTGCTTACTTTATCACCAAGTGCGTTCTTGCTAGAAAGAATGCAAATAAGTTATCCATCCATGACTTGGTTTTCTTAGCTGTTGCATTGCAACACGATAGAACTTATTATTTGGGTGCTTTGATAGCTTTTAGGCTTGGTACTAACCGTGATAAAGGAGGAATTAGTGGAGGTCTCATTGCCTCTCGTTTGCTAGCTATGCATGGTGTAGAACCTCACTCTCTTGATGTTCAGCTCTCTATAGAGAAACTTGATATTGTTTCCATGATAAAACATGTGATGTAGCCCCGGTCACCGACGTCGCTACACCAAGACCAACAAGTCCCCCTAGTGGACCGATGACACGAGCCCGAGTCAAAGCTCTTCATGATGAGGTGAACTCGCTCCTCACCACCCTTGATCTTGGTACCCCTTTGGATGGATTGCTACCTCATGCCGACGTGCTATGTGTCATTAGGTACAAGGCGCGTCAAGACCACGGAGAGGAGAAGACGCCAAGGTCAAGGGAAGGAGAGAAGCAACTGGACATGGAGATGATCATGAAGCCGAAGCCGACGTCGCACGAAGCGCTCCAAGGAAGAGACGGACGCTGGCCGGTCCAGGACCCGGTCAGACCGGACCTACAACCGGACGCCCCGGTCATAGGCCCGGTCGACCGGGCGCAAACCGGGCCAGCTCCCTCGTACCGGACGACGACCGGACCCAGGACCGGAAACTTCGCAGTTTCCCGGTTGGCGCCCGGTCGACCGGACCCATGACCGGACAGCCCGGTCCCAGGCCCGGTCAGACCGGCCCCAAACCGGACAGCCCGGTCCCAGGCCCGGTCAGACCGGCCCCAAACCGGACCTGACGAGAATGCCCCACCAAACTGCCTTAACTTATCCCTTCGCGTACCTGTTCGCCCTTGCTGGCCATGTGTACCTATATAAGTAGCTGGGACCTCTCTTTAGCTCGGGAGACTTGTTTTGAACTCAAACCTACCTTTGAGCTTAGTCTCCCTTGGGTATCATCCCTCTGTAATCAAGGCCATCCTTGTTGTTGATTTGGATATTGTTGAGTGAGATTCTAGTACAAGCTACTCTCTCTCCCTCACCAATCCCTTTTCTCCAACACCAATCTCTCACCGGGAATTCTGCCGCGTGCCTCTTCCGGGTGATTCTATTGGCGTGGTCCATCGAGCCACGGGGGTAAGTATCGGGTGTATCGGGTTGGTGTGCGTGCGTGAGTCTCGGAGTTCCTCGTGTTCGTCGTGTTCTTCGTGTTCCTCGCGTTTTCCCATCTCCCCTCTTGGTTTCGAAGTCAATCCGCGAGATCGGGCCACACACGGGGTCTTAGACCTCATCATATGGTATCAGCAGCTCTTGGTTACCGCGGATTTGACCTCCCACCCACTCGATTTCGTCCCTAGAAAATTTTCCAAAAAATCCCCAAAAATAGCCCTAAATTGCCTCTTGACCGATCTATGATTTGGTTGCATTTTGAGTGGTTTTGGTCCGTGGATCTGGTGTTGTTGTGCTTGATCTACTATTTCCCCAACTTTTAGCCTCCAATTCCATCGTTTCCCCTCGATTTGGTCGATTTGGCTTGGTTTTCGTGAAGAACAGGAGAGAGAAAGCTTCATCCCGCGAAATCCGGTTGAGCAGCCGGTCAACCGGGCCCACGACCGGCCGAGCCGGCCCAGCACCCGGTCAACCGGGCGGCGAACCGGGCAAGCCGGTCCAGAACCCGGTCCAACCGGGCCTCCGACCGGGCGACGCAGCGCCACTCCTTCGACCTCGTCTTCCGGCGATCTCCACCACCACCACCACCACCACCACCATCATCGCAGGTATAACTTGCAGGTCACCTTGTAACCCCTCTTCCTTTTGCGATCTATCCCATCGAGCATTGCTTGTTTAGTGTTGCGAGACATTGCACGTGGCCCCGCATTGTGAGGTGTGTGTGTCGCGTTGAGTAAGGCACCCAAGCAAACACTCGTGTGGCAAGATAGCAAAAGCGAGGCTAACGCTAACATAGTGCGTTAAAAAGCCCCAAAAACACAAAAAGAGTGCGAGTAGCACCATACATCCATACATCCATACATCCATACATCCATACGCCCATACATACAAAGTGTCCACGTGACACCAAAGATACAAACGAGTGCAAGTGCCGCCATATACAAAAGAGAAAAAGCTTTTAAGCAAAGAGAGATAGGAGAAGAGAGGCCGCGTGTGAATCTTGTTGTCTCTTCCTTTGCAACCAAAGCTTTGGCTCTCCTTGTGTTAGTGTGACACCGAGCACTTATACATACACTTTTCCGCTCACTTTTGGTTGCACTAACCCCGTTTATCTCGTGTGTGTGTTCCACAACTTTTTTCGTGTTTATAGTGATCTTCACATTGACATTTGGATTTTTGGACCTCACCCACTTTTGACAACATACTCGATCTTGGATTTGTCTTTTGGCTTTCCACAACACTCGCCTAACACCATATTTGCTAGCTTTTGCGTGTGGTTTTGCGTGTGTTCCCGATACACTTGATCTTGCTTTCGGTTTGGTGGATTGCCTCAATACTATCTTACCTTGGTAAGAGTGCGAGGTAGTCTCCTTCCACTAACATACACAACATAGTTCTTGTCTTTCCATCATGGATAGGAACGGAGATACCAATAGGGATGAAGAGATCCTTCGCAACACCGAGAGGTTGGCTACTCAACACAACCTATAGACGCAACGACAAGAATTCAAGGAGCAACTCTCCCTCTTCGAGACGCGCATCGATGAGCAATACGATGAAGTGGCTCACAACTTCTCCACCGTGAACCACGACTTGGCCCTTCTTCGTGAAGCTACGGACAACTTGAATGGCCAAATGGCGGCCAATGATGCCAACATGGAGCGGCGCATGGATAGCCTCGAGCGCGCCATCACCAACTTGGGTCGCCATCGTCGACACCGCTCTACTTCCTCTTCATCAAGCTCTTCCTCAAGGCATGAAGACCATTACTCTCATGGTGGCCTTTCGTCCCCAAGCTCTTCTTCAAGGCGTGAAGACCATCATCGACCTCATCGCTCACATGCTCGTCATGAAGACTCCCGCTCCAACTCTAGGCGTGGAGAATTACATCGCCATGCTCGTCCACATGAGCGTCCTCCACAAGCTCAAGACCTTCAACAAGATCGTCACCAAGCGGATCGCCATGCCCACCATGGGCGTGATGGCCATCCCCAAGACCAAGATCCTCAAGATCCACCTCGGCGAGATCTTCGTCGCCACCCTCACCATGACCAACGTGGCCGAGGAGAGCCTCACCATGATCAAGATGAGAGACCCAACATTGAGCATCGTCCTCAACCGTGACAAGATCTTCAACCACATCCTCACCGTGAACCAAGTGAAGCAAGCGTTCAACTCCAACGCCAACCCAATGCTATGGTTGGCCGTAGAAGACCTCCTATTCCACCTCTAGCCGCAAGAGATGACGGCGCCCCTCCTCGTAGAAGAAACTTGGAGGATGAAGAGAACATGTATGGCAAGCTCAAGTTCAACATGCCCAAGTTCAAAGGTGAAGACGACGCCGAAGCTTACCTCTCATGGGCACTCAAGGTGGACAAGATCTTCCGCATCCACAACTACTCCGGTGCCAAGAAAGTGGCTATGGCATCACTCGAGTTCGAAGACTACGCCAACACTTGGTGGGAGCAAGTCCTCACTCTTCGCGAAGAAAAGGGTGAACCTCCTATTGACACTTGGGAAGATATGAAGAAGGAGATGCATGCTCGTTTTGTCCCCGCACACTACATGACCGACCTCTTCAACAAGCTCCAAAAGTTGAAGCAAGGCACCAAGACCGTTGAGGAGTTCTACAAGGAGATGGAGCTCACTATGATGCGAGCAAACATCCAAGAGTCCGAAGAGCAAACCATTGCTCGTTTCTTCAATGGCCTCTCTTACCCCATCAAGAGGATCGTCGAGTTCCAACCCTACTCCAACATGGTTGAGTTAGTCCACCAAGCATCGAAGGCTGAGCGCCAAGTGATTGAGGATATCAAGTACTCCAAGGCCAAGACCTACTTCACCTCCAAGTTCGCAACATCGACTCCTCCTACTACATCAACTCCTCAAGCTACAAGTGCCAAGGCCGACGCATCCTCTACACCATCCAAGAGACCAACTATCCAAAGTCGCATGAAGCAAACGGTCTCCTCCACCGCCTCCTCTAAGGCATCCACGGGACCCTCTAGTGTCACTTGCTTCAAGTGTGGCACCCAAGGTCACAAATCGTTTGAGTGCAAGAACACCAAGGTCATGATCACTATGGAGAATGGTGACATCGAGACTCTTGATGAGGATGAATATGAAGCCCTTGTGCAAGCCGCCGTGGAAAGTGAAGAAGCTTATGAGCAAGAAAGTGGAGAAGATCCTCTCTTATGTGAGCATGACCCAAGTCCCTCACTTGTGGTCACAAGGGTGCTAACCACACAACCTCATGATATGGAAGAACAACGGTGCAACATCTTCCAAACCCGTGCCGGAATTGGTGGCAAGTCTATCAAGGTCATCATCGATGGTGGAAGTTGCCACAACCTTGCGAGCACCGAGTTGTGTGAGAAGCTCCACCTCACTCTCCGCAAGCATCCTCACCCTTACCATATCCAATGGTTGAGTGACAAGGGCAACGTCAAGATACAACATACCGTCACCGTCAACTTCAAGATCGGCCCTTATGAGGACACCATCGAGTGTGACGTGGTACCCATGACGGTGTGCCACATGTTGCTTGGCCGCCCTTGGCAATATGACAAGAAGGCTATACATGATGGACTCTCCAACACATACACCTTCAAGGTCAATGACAAGAAGTTCGAGTTGCGCCCGATGACTCCTAGCCAAATCATCGCCGATAATGCGAAGGCTTTAGCGAGGGCACAACTCCGCACCCATAGTGAGATGAGAGGAGAGGGAGCGACCCACCACAAAGAGAGTGAGCGCCACAAGCCATATATGAGTGAGCCCAAGAGTGTCCTTCTAGCCACCAAGAGTGAGTGGAGAGAGCTCCAAGAGAACCCATCCACCATATTGCACTATGTGCTCATATGCAAGGGACCCTCGTCGGAGACTAACGACTTAACCAACATTCCTCCGTCTTTGTTGTCTCTTTTGCAGAAATTTCAAGACGTCTTCCCCGACGAGCTCCCTCATGGACTACCACCACTCCGCGGCATAGAACACCGCATCGACCTCATACCCGGCGCTCCGCTACCAAACCGTGCCGCCTACCGCACCAACCCCGAAGAGACCAAGGAGATCAACCGCCAAATTCAAGATCTCCTCGCAAAAGGGTACGTCCGAGAAAGCCTTAGCCCTTGTGCGGTTCCCGTAATCCTTGTGCCTAAACCGGATGAGACGCAACGGATGTGTATGGATTGTCGCCCCATCAATGCCATTACCGTCCGTTACTGCCATCCCATTCCGCGTTTAGATGACATGCTAGATGAACTTAGTGGTGCCACGATTTTCTCTAAAGTCGATTTGCGTAGTGGTTACCATCAAATCTGCATGGCTATTGGTGATGAGTGGAAAACGGCATTCAAGACCAAACTTGGTCTCTATGAATGGCTCGTTATGCCTTTCGGTCTTTCCAATGCTCCATCAACTTTCATGCGCCTCATGAATCACATCTTGCGTCCTCTCATTGGCAAGAGCGTGGTTGTCTACTTCGATGATATTCTTATTTATAGCAAAAACCTCGAGGACCATGTGCAACATGTGAGAGAAGTCTTGTGCATCTTGCGCCATGAAAAGCTTTATGCTAACCTCCCCAAATGCACATTTGCTCAAAACAAATTGGTTTTTCTTGGTTTTGTGGTTTCCGCTAATGGGATTGAAGTTGATTCTTCCAAGGTGGAGGCCATCCATAATTGGCCTACCCCTACAAATGTTGGCCAAGTCCGAAGCTTCCATGGACTTGCCGGGTTTTATCGCCGCTTTGTGAAAGACTTTAGCACCATCGCTTGCCCTTTGAATGAGCTTACCAAGAAGAATGTTCCGTTTGTTTGGGGCAAGGCCCAACAAAATGCTTTTGATGAGTTGAAGAAACGTCTTACCGAAGCTCCACTTCTTGTTCTTCCAAATTTTGCCAAAACTTTTGAGATTGAGTGTGATGCAAGTGGGCTTGGTATTGGCGGTGTTCTTATGCAAGAGGGCAAACCCGTGGCATACTATAGTGAGAAGTTAGATGGCGCACGCCTCAACTATCCTATATATGACAAGGAGCTCTACGCTTTGGTTCGTGTTCTTGAAGTTTGGCAACACTATCTTTGGCCAAAAGAGTTTATCATTCATTCCGATCATGAGTCCTTGAAGTATTTGAAAAGCCAACACAACTTGAACAAACGACATGCAAAATGGGTCGAGTTCATTGAGTCCTTCCCATATGTGATAAAATACAAGAAGGGCAAGGACAATGTTGTGGCGGATGCTCTTTCCCGCAAAAACACCCTTTTGCTAACTCGTTTGGATTTTCATGTTTTGGGACTTGAAGAGATCAAAGAACTCAATCCTTCCGATTCTTTCTTTGCTCCCATTTTTGAGAAGTGCTCCGTTGAGCGAGGAGTGGATGATTTCTATTTGCATGATGGCTATTTGTTCAAAGCCAACAAGATTTGCATTCCCGCGTCTTCGCTTCGAAAATTGCTTTTGCAAGAGTCTCATGGAGGAGGTCTTATGGGCCACTTTGGCCGTGACAAGACATATGCCATGCTCTCAACCCACTACTATTGGCCAAAGATGAAGCGAGATGTGGAGCGCCTTTGCCGTCGGTGCACAACATGCTTACAAGCTAAGTCTACCTCCAACCCTTATGGTCTCTACATGCCATTGCCTATTCCTTTTGCACCATGGACAGATATTAGCATGGATTTCGTTCTAGGCTTGCCTCGCACTAAGCATGGTCATGATTCCATATTTGTTGTAGTGGATAGATTCTCTAAGATGGCTCATTTCATACCTTGCCATAAGAGCGACGATGCTTCACACATTGCTTCATTGTTTTTCAGGGAAATCGTTCGCCTACATGGAGTACCGCAAAGCATTGTGTTGGATCGAGACGTCAAGTTCATGAGCTATCTTTGGAAGTCGATCATGGCGAAGTTTGGAGTCAAGCTCTTGTTCTCATCATCATCGCACCCGCAAACGGACGGCCAAACGGAAGTGGTCAATCGAAGCCTCTCCACCCTCCTACGGGTCCTCGTGAAGAAAAACTTGAGGTCATGGGAGGAGTGCCTTCCTCACGCCGAGTTCGCCTACAACCGCGCCAAGCACAAGACTACATCAAGGAGCCCCTTCATGGTCGTCTACGGCTTCGAACCTTACACGGCACTCGACATACTTCCGCTTCCCCTCCACGAGCGCATCAACATGGACTTCGACAAGCGCGCCGCCGCCGTCAAGAAACTACATGAAGAGACAAGGGCAACCATACAAGCACATGTTCTTCGTCAAGCCAACCACATCAACGCCAAGAAGAAGGCAAGGATATTCGAAGAAGGAGACCTCGTTTGGATCCACCTCCGGAAGGACCGGTTTCCCCATGAGCGCAACTCCAAGCTCAAGCCAAGAGGAGATGGCCCCTTCAAGGTCCTCAAGCGCATCAATGACAACGCTTACGTCATCGACATACCAACATCCAAGTACTTGGTGAGCAACACGTTCAACGTCTCGGACTTGTCACCCTATCATGGAGATGAGGAGGTGCAAGAGTCGAGGACGACTCTTTCCCAAGGGGGGGGGGAGATGATGTAGCCCCGGTCACCGACGTCGCTACACCAAGACCAACAAGTCCCCCTAGTGGACCGATGACACGAGCCCGAGTCAAAGCTCTTCATGATGAGGTGAACTCGCTCCTCACCACCCTTGATCTTGGTACCCCTTTGGATGGATTGCTACCTCATGCCGACGTGCTATGTGTCATTAGGTACAAGGCGCGTCAAGACCACGGAGAGGAGAAGACGCCAAGGTCAAGGGAAGGAGAGAAGCAACTGGACATGGAGATGATCATGAAGCCGAAGCCGACGTCGCACGAAGCGCTCCAAGGAAGAGACGGACGCTGGCCGGTCCAGGACCCGGTCAGACCGGACCTACAACCGGACGCCCCGGTCATAGGCCCGGTCGACCGGGCGCAAACCGGGCCAGCTCCCTCGTACCGGACGACGACCGGACCCAGGACCGGAAACTTCGCAGTTTCCCGGTTGGCGCCCGGTCGACCGGACCCATGACCGGACAGCCCGGTCCCAGGCCCGGTCAGACCGGCCCCGAACCGGACAGCCCGGTCCCAGGCCCGGTCAGACCGGCCCCAAACCGGACCTGACGAGAATGCCCCACCAAACTGCCTTAACTTATCCCTTCGCGTACCTGTTCGCCCTTGCTGGCCATGTGTACCTATATAAGTAGCTGGGACCTCTCTTTAGCTCGGGAGACTTGTTTTGAACTCAAACCTACCTTTGAGCTTAGTCTCCCTTGGGTATCATCCCTCTGTAATCAAGGCCATCCTTGTTGTTGATTTGGATATTGTTGAGTGAGATTCTAGTACAAGCTACTCTCTCTCCCTCACCAATCCCCTTTTCTCCAACACCAATCTCTCACCGGGAATTCTGCCGCGTGCCTCTTCCGGGTGATTCTATTGGCGTGGTCCATCGAGCCACGGGGGTAAGTATCGGGTGTATCGGGTTGGTGTGCGTGCGTGAGTCTCGGAGTTCCTCGTGTTCGTCGTGTTCTTCGTGTTCCTCGCGTTTTCCCATCTCCCCTCTTGGTTTCGAAGTCAATCCGCGAGATCGGGCCACACACGGGGTCTTAGACCTCATCAACATGACTTTGTTTCTAAATGGTCTAACTTGAATAACCTGTCCTATGAGATAACGTTTTCAAGAAAAAGTGGAGAGTAATTAAATCTGAAAGGCTAGTTGGATTGCCTGCACCTGCTTTGTTTAACCTTGATTCCAGGAAAAGTTGGTCGGTCACAGAAGATGAACTTGATGCATACATAGAGAGGTGCGGCCATCACGTAGGGGACGGCATGGAGGAGGCCGAGGACCCCCTCGACTTGTCATCCGACGCAGCAAGTTCTTCACATCAGCATTTTGGGCATGTGGAGCCTTCATCCTCTTCTTCTGCACAGGGATCTTATTACGACCACGCCATGTATGATCCATGGGCGTGGAACCCTGACCCTCGCTGGGTTGATCTCCACTTAGGCCAAAAGCCTAAGCTTGGGGGGAGGTACACCGACATCTCACTCATCTACATATCATATCTTGTCAGTACTTTGTATATCCATGTTTCGATTTTCTTTCTTTCTTTTTGTTGTTTGTTGTTTATTTCTGTTTTACAAAACACGAAAAGACCAAAAATATTTATGTTGTTTCTCTCTATTTATTTAGTATTTAGTATTAGTTTGCTTAGTTTTTAATTCGGGATGCTATTCAAATATTCAAAAAGATTTTGCTTTGTTTGCCTGTTTTCTTTTGTTCTTGTTTCCAATTCGAAAACACCAAAAATATTTGTTGTTCTTCTTCGGTTTTGTAAAGTTTATTATGGAGTTCACCGGTCTCCGGTGGTTGGATCTTGGTTTTCATTTCAAATTATTCAAGCCACACAAGTGAAAGGCAATAATGACGATCTACGACAACTCGGCTGTGGTGAGAGGCTGGTATGAACTCTATTTGTTTTCATTTTTGTACATATACTCATCCATGTGAGCATGCTTAGTTGGTTCATGTGAGGTATATGTCATTTAATGAAAGTCTAGTAGTTCATGATCTCTCATGTTTAGCTCCAATTTATTAATAATGAGTAGCATGTCATAAATATTTGCTTGCATTGTTTTATTCATAGATAGGTATGACATTGTGGTATCCTCCTCTGAATAATTCCTTTGAATTGACTTGGCACATGCTCACGCATGCATATGACTGAAAAACAAAAACTCAATTAAGCCTCGATGATTTACTTTGCTTCAGAGTTCTTGTATCACTTTTATGCCTCCGTTAATTTTATTTTGTCGCAAGCATGATTATGACGGTTATTGCTCTCTTGATTGTCGCTTCCTAGTCTATTGCTAGCCTTCACTTGTACTGAGCGGGAATGCTGCTCGTGCTTCCAAATCCCTGAAAACCAAGTTATTCCAAAGTGTCCACCATAAATACCTATGCATGGCATTTCAAACCATTCCAAGTAAATTTTCATGTGCTACCTTTAAAACCTTCAAAGTACTTCTCAATTTGTGTCAATGTTTTATAGCTCATGAGGAAGTATGTGGTGTTTTATCTTTCAATCTTGTCAGTCAGACTTTCACCAATGGACTAGTGGCATATACATCCACTTATCCAATAATTTTGCAAAAAGAGCTGGCAATGGGGTGCCCAGCCCCAATTAATTAACTTTCATTAATAATTCTCTTCACATGTTTTGCTCTGATTTATCAGTAAGCAACTTAATTTGCAAATAGACACTCCTCCATGGTATGTGAATGTTGGAAGGCACCCGAGGATTCGGTTAGCCATGGCTTGTGTAAGCAAAGGTTGGGAGGAGTGTCATCCATAATGAAACTAAAATACATGTGTAAACAAAAGAGAAGAGGGATGATCTACCTTACTGGTAGAGATAACGTCCTTCATGGGAGCCGCTCTTGAAAGTCTGGTTGACAAGGTAGTTAGAGTGCCCACTACCATTCGTTGACAACAACAAACACCTCTCAAAACAATTTTACTTCTGTTATTTTTAAAAATGAAAAGCTCTAGCACATGTTAATCCCTGCTTCCCTCTGCGAAGGGCCAATCTTTTACTTTTATGTTGAGTCACCATCCTTTCTTTGAGCACCTTCTTGAGAGCATAATTGACATTCTTAGTGTAATATGTTCAAATACGGGCAAGCGAGATACCACTTGATCATATCTTTTTATGAGCATTGCAATCCTGCTGATATATATGTTTCATGATGCTTATTATTAGTATGTTGGTATCTTTTTCATGATTGACGTAACTATTAGATGACTTTATTTGCATTTATCTTATTATGAATTGCCTAAGTACTCGTCCATATAATGAGAATATTTACATCATATGAGAAAATGTGTTCGTGAAAGTTCTTTTATCGCACTCAGTTGTTAACTGAATTGCTTGAGGACAAGCAATAAGCTATGCTTGGGGGGAGTTGATACGTCCAAAACGTATCTACTTTCCCGAACACTTTTGCTATTGTTTTGTCTCTAATTTGTGTATTTTGGATACAACTAACACGGACTAACGCTGTTTTTAGCAGAATTGCCCTGGTCTCTTATTTTTGTGCAGAAAATCAACTTTCAGGAAAATCCCCGTAAATAATTGCAATGGGCCTATTTTTACAGAAGACCCACGGAGCCAGAAGACGAGACGGAGGGGGGCCACGAGCCGCGCACACCACATAGCGGCGCGGTGGTCCCATGGCCGCGCCGCCACATGGGGACGCCGCCTCGGCCAGCCCCCGGCGCTCCCCTCTGGACTACTTAAAGCCCTTGACCTAAAAACGCACGGGGGTTCGACCAATTTTCCAGAAGACATCCAGAACTCCGCGCCATCAAAAACCCTATTTCGGGATCAGAAACTCCGTTCTGGCACCCTGCCGGGACGGGGAATTGGAGGAGATCATCGCCATCATCGCCACCGACGCCTCTCCATCGACCATCCATGTTTCCCCCATCCATGTGTGAGTAAATCCCCGCTGTAGGCTGAAGGGGATGGTAGGGATTGGATGAGATTGTTCATGTAATAGCCATAAGATTGGTAGGGCATGGTGCCTAGTATCCGTTGTTGGTACTTTTATGATATTGTTGCAACTTGTTATGCTTAATGCTTGTCACTTAGGGCCCGAGTGCCATGATTTCAGATCTGAACATGTTATTGATTCATGATGATATTCATTGTTTTATGATCTTACCTGCAAGTTGTATACACATATTGTTGTCCGGAACCTGAGGCCCCAAAGTGACAGAAATTGGGACAACCGGAGGGGAAGGCTGTGATATGAGGATCACATGTGTTCACGGAGTGTTAATGCTTTGCTCCGGTACTCTATTAAAAGGAGTACCTTAATTACCAGTAGTTTCCCTAGAGGCCCGGCTGCCACCGGCTGGTAGGACAAATGATGTTTTGCAAGTTTCTCATTGCGAGCACGTACGACTATATACGGAACACATGCCTATGGTTATTTAGTACTTGGATATTGTTTTATTATTATCTGCAAATGCCTTGTCTTGATTATTACATGAGTTATCTTATCCATGCAGCGCCCGTTCATCCATCCCTATGCCTACAGTATTTTAATCCTGTTGTTTACTATAATCACTACTGCTGTCTTTATTACACTGCTGCTTATATTTCACTACTGCTACTGATAAACTATTGCGAGCAAGTCTGTTTCCAGGTGCAGCTGAATTGACAACTCCGCTGTTAAGGCTTACAAATATTCTTTGGCTCCCCTTGTGTCGAATCAATAAATTGGGTTTTACTTCCCTCGAAGACTGTTGCGATCCCCTATACTTGTGGGTCATCAACGATCATGGCTCCCATGTCTACAAAGTGTTACAGTCATGGAGATCGAAGTACCGGTTGAACCTTGTAGGTATGGTTTACTTTGTGATCAAATAAATGATTTGTGGACAAATGATTAATTTTGAACAATAATAAACCAACTACATACAAAGAAGTTATGATGGGCCTTGACTCCGTTAAAATGGCTAAGTGCCATGAAATCCAAGATAGGTGAATACTTTTTGAAAGTAAATGAACCTATAAAATTGATGGACGTGGATGCAATATCCTTGAAGAAGCTCGACTTGTTGAAAAGTTGTTTACGACAAAGTTCAAAGAGTTGACTACGATAAGATTAGATCTTCTGTAGCGATGTTTATAGTCTATGTAGATTCTTCTAGTAATCACTGCATATTTCTTTTATGGTATATGTTATTAGGATGGCAAAAATACACTCCTTACCAGAAGTGTGTATTAAGAATGTATACTAGATACAACCAAAAGTTTTGCTGGTCCGTGGAATACTAGATAAGTATACAAACTTTAATTGGATGAAGTGAGTATCGCGGAGTTGGAATCTTCACCGGATGAAATTGTCAAAGAGTTTTTTGATTTCATCAGAAACGATGAAGATGCTTGCATTTGCAAGAAATTAAGTGGGAGCACTGAGACATAGTTATAATATTATATGTGGATGACATATCATTGATTATAAATGATGTAATTATATACTTGATGTCTTTAAAAGGTTTCATTGAGAATTAACTTCAATGAAAGGATACGGACTGAAACATATTGAGTGTCAAGATATATGAAGATAGATTGAAACACACAATTTAAGTCAAAGTACATAGAATGAATATTGAAGTAGTTCAATATAAATATATTAAGAAGGTGTTCTTTTCCATGTGAAGGTTTAACAACACTTGAGTGTATTCGACACTCGATGAGTAAAAACACATGAGTGATTTTAGATCACGAATAATATGTACACAATCAGATGTCCTATGCTCTAAGGAGTTAGGAGAAAATATCAGAATGATCTATGTGATGATCATTGGACAACAGTAAGAATATCCTTGAGTACTTTTGAAGAGCCAAGGATATATAGTTTTGTATGAGGTAATGACAAACAAATCGATGCAAGGCATTGCACCGATATTAGTTTGATCACATATAAAAATGAATTTCAATCTCAATTAGGCTAAGTGTTGATTAAGAGGTAGCACAATGAGCTAGAAGAAGTCTATGCTAGATTTAGATAAGTTCTAAATATTGTGACGGATTCTACAAACGAAGGCAGAGTATGTCATTGTTTTGACAATGACTGAGGATGTTTAAGTCGAGGAGTTCTTTGAGAACTTGGTGTAGTTCCGATAGTGTCAGAACTTTGAGGCTATATTGTGTGTGACAATATTAGTGACATATTCAGACCGTGGAATTAAGGTTCCACGAGAAGACTGAACATATATGATTAATGCCGACTCATTTGGAAAATGAGTGATGCGTTGAGACGGAAATGAATTGCAAAATACATACGTTTCTGTGCATGTCAGATCCGTTGACTGAAACCTCTCCCGTGAGCAAAACATGATAAGCACCAGAAGGCCAAGGTGTTATATCTTTACAAATGTAAACTAGATTATTGACTCTAGTGCAAGTGAGAGACTGTTGGAGATATGCCCAAGAGGCAATAATAAATTAGTTGTTGTTATATCTTAGTGTTCATGATAAATTTTTACATCCCGTGCTATAATTGTATTAACCGAATGATTGATACATGTGTGTTATGTAAACAACAAGGAGTCCCTAGTAAGCCTCTTGTATAACTAGCTTGTTGATTAATAGATGATCATGGTTTCGTGATCATGAACATTGGATGTTGTTAATAACAAGGTTATGTCATTGGTTGAATGATATAATGGACGTACACACAAATAAGCGTAGCATGAGATCAAGTCATTAAGTTCAACTTGCTACAAGCTTTCGATACATAGTTACCTAGTCCTTCGACCATGAGATCATGTAAATCACTTACACCGGAAGGGTACTTTGATTACATCAAACGCCATTGCGTAAATGGGTGGTTATAAAGATGGGATTAAGTATTCGAAAAGTGTGAGTTCATGGATCAAGAGTGGGATTTGTCCATCCCGATGACAGATAGATATAATCTGGGCCCTCTCGGTGGAATGTCATCTAATTAGCTTGCAAGCGTGTGACTAGGTCACAAGAGATGACATACCACAGAACAAGTAAAGAGTAATTGTCGGTAACGAGATCGAACTAGGTATGCAGATTCCGATGATCAAACCTCGGAAAAGTAAAGTATCGCGTGACAAAGGGAATCGGTATCGTATGTAAATGGTTCAATCGATCACTAAGTTATTGCTGAATGTGTGGGAGCCATTATAGATCTCCAGATCCCGATATTGGTTATTGGTCGGAGAGAAGCCTCGACCATGTCTGCATAGTTCACGAATTGTAGGGTGACGCGCTTAAGGTTCGATGTCGCATAAGTAGATTCGGAATATGAGATGGAGACGAAGTTTTTTCGGAGTCTCGGATGGGATCCAGGACATCACGAGGAGGTCCGGAATGGTCCGGAGAATAAGATTCATGTAAGGGAAGTTGATTTCGAGGTTTCGGAAAAGTTCGGGATTTTTCCGGTGAAAGACCTAGAAGGTTCTAGAAGGTTCCGAGGGTCCCACCAGTGGGCCCACGACCATAGGAGGCCTAGCATGGGCCTAGGGGATGCACCCTAGCCTAATGGGCCAGGGGCACATGCCCCTTAAGGCCTAGGCCGGCCACCCTTATGGTTTTCCCCAAAACCCTATGGGGGATCAACTTGGGGGGGGGGGGGGAGAAATCCCCTCCCCCCTCTTGGCCGCCGGCCCTAGATGGGTTTGGGGCTTTGGGGGGCCACCCAAATCGACCCCCCCTTATATAAAGAGGGGAGGGGGCAGGGGCGCTGTTATCACCAGAATTTGACCGAGTCGGAGGTGGGCCACGATTGAGAAAGACTTGAAGATATACATGGAAGGAAAAACAAGAATTGGCCTTATACACGAAGTTGGGCTGAATTGCCCATTGTATCTGTAATTTAGTGGATCGTATCTTTAGATTAAAAGTTAGAGTTTTACTCGTGCACGGTTAGGTGCACGTCCGAATTAGAAAGTCCGCCGGACTATAAATATGTATCTAGGGTTTATGGAATAAACAACAACACAACGTTCACCCCAAAAACAAACCAATCTCGGCGCATCGCCAACTCCTTCGTCTCGAGGGTTTCAATCAGGTAAGCGACATGCTGCCTAGATCGCATCTTGCAATCTAGGCAGCACAAGCTCCACGTTGTTCATGCGTTGCCCGTACTGAAGCGTCTTTGATGGCGGGCAACGTAGTTATCATAGATGTGTTAGGGTTAGCATAGCTCTTCGTATAAACATGCTTACGTAGTGCAACCCTCGCATGTCTAGCCGCCCTCACGCCTATCTCAGGCGTGGGGGCGGCACCCTGCTTGTTCATCATCTAGTAGATCTGATCCGTTACGATTGCTCCTTGCTCTGCAAGGATTAGTTTAATATCTGCGATAGTTAGGCCTTACGAAGGGGGGGAGGATCCAGCGGCACGTAGGGTGGCGTTCGCAAGTCCTAAACAGGATGTTCCGATGATCAACGTCACGTTGGTTGTGTGGCCTTGTTTAGGATCGGCTTACGAGCACCGTGTGTGACCGCGAGGCCCAACCTGGAGTAGGATGATCCGATTATGCGGTGAAAACCCTAAATCGTCGTAGATCTCATTAGCTTTATCTTGATCAAGCAGGATCACCAAGTATTCGTGCACCCCGTACGGATCATGGGTGGATCGGCTCTTTGAGCCGATTCACAGGATAACCTGAGAGCCGATCGAGGCTCCTATTTAATGTTTACGTGTATGCCATGCAGGAACTAAGCGAGGCATCCCCATCACCTTCCTGACCAGGTATAGGTCAGGTGGCACGCCCTTGCACTTCGCATCGCCGCGTGTGACCAGAAGAGCATTGCGGGCCGTCGCTCGGAGGGGTCTCAGCCAGCCGCAGCTCTAGGCTCTTCCCGGCTCTACCGTGTTGACATGCCGCTGCCCGCCGGTGGGTTTTGGCGATCAACACATTCTGGCACGCCCGGTGGGACCATCATCTACATCAACCACATCGCCATCTACATCTGAGATGGCGGCGGACGGCACGCCAGTCACCTACGAGGAGCTGCCTGCTGAGCTCAAGAAGAAACATGACGAGATCAAGGCCACCCTCGAAGCCGACCTCATCGGCTCTTTTCAGAGAACCCGTACCCATGGCATCAGATGGAAGGGGTTCTCACCACAAGGTGCACTCGATGGGATAGATCTCTGCCCCGTTGGAGGAACGCACCAGGGCCCTACGGCAGGAGATCAACTACTTGGTGGCTCACTCGCTACACCGCCACTCTGAAAACTTGGTCAACGTGTTGGAGCGTCTCGCTCTGCGCGTGATCCAGGAGATCATGAGCCACCAGTACTCGCCGTCAGGACCAGCTCTCGGGACGCACCAAGGAGAGTTGCCACTCCAGTCCCGTCCACCACTGCCATATGCGTTGGCAGCACCAGCTGAAGTGCCGGCTACACCGGCATTCATCGTCTACAAGATCGGTGGTGACCCTAGTGACTACCAGTTCTTGGCTGAGGCGCCCAAGGAGATCCCTCAAGGATACGCGTGCACGTATGTGCCAGATTGTGGCAACTGGCCACTCTCAAACCAGGCCACAACGTCAGGGACTCCGGCGCAAGCAGGAGGAACGTCAGCGACGGAGCTTGAGAAGCAGACGTGGCTAACTAAGTACGCCACCCCGACGAAACTCCAGAGCCCAGCTCCTGCAGTTGGCTCAGAGCTGGAAAAGCAAACATGGCTGGCTAAGTACGCCACCCCGGCGAATCTTCGTAGTGCAACTCTGCAGCCCGGCACGGCGGATCAGATCAGTACCATATTGAGAGACCAGTTCGGCATGGTACCGAAAGAAGGGCAATCGGCTATTCCAAGCCGTACCCGACGAGTACGAGATGATCCCGCTGCCACCTAAATATCGGCTCCCTGACTTCTCCAAATTCAGTGGATCGGATGGCTCCAGCTCCATCGAGCACATCGGCCGATATTTGGCGCAACTAGGACCGGCTTCAGTGTCGGATCAGCTACGCGTGAGGCTCTTTTCACAGTCCCTCACAGGATCGGCTTTTGGATGGTATACCTCTTTGCCAGCAAACTCCATCCAGTCTTGGAAGCAATTGGAAGAACAGTTCCATACGCAATACCATTCAGAAGCTTCCGAGTCTAGCATTGCCGATCTAGCACAACTACGTCAGAAGCGCGGAGAAACGGTGACAGAGTACATCCAGCGCTTCAGGAATCTTAGGAACCGATGTTATTCGGTTCGTATAACTGAAAAGGAAGCAGTTGAATTGGCGATGGCTGGCCTTGCAACGCAGCTCAAGGACATGGCCTCCCAAGCAGATTATCCTCGCTGGCGCACATGGTTCGAAACTATCAGCATATGAACAGCGCCACCCGGACACTGTACCAAGACAAGTTCAAGCGTGCGATAGTCATGGTCGATACAGAGGAAGGTGAAGTGCCTGCGGGAGACCAAGAAGTAGCAGTGGCTGAGTGGACTCGGGGAGGAACCCCCGTATCCTGCAAATGGGTAAAGCCACCAGGGCCGCCCAGGGGATTTGATTTTGACGTGACCAAGACTGAACAAATCTTCGACCTCCTGCTTAAGGAGAAACAGTTGACGATTCCTGAAGGTCTCAAGTTCCCTACGGCGCAAGAGCTAAACGGAAAGCCGTCTTTGCAAATTCCACAACTCGCTTTCCCATGCCACCAACGACTGCAGGGTGTGGCGTCAGCACATCCAAGCGGCGATAGAGAAGGGGCGTTTAATTTTCAACCAGTACGCCATGAAGGTAGACACCCAGCCCTTCCCCGCCCTTAACATGGTAGAAGTCATCTACCCCAAGGGCTGCCAGCCAGGTCCCACGTTCAGCATCAACATGGTAGGGCCTGGGAACCACTCTGGCAAAGATGGAGATGAGGGCAGCTGCTCTCATAGCAAGGACACAGAGGAGGCCGTTCCACGCGATCGGCTCCATCATGATGGCAAGCGCTACGTCACAGAGGGAGAAGTGAAGAACATAAGATATCAGCGACCTCTCTCTGATCACCTCCTCAACAAATATGTGAGTCAGTATGACCAACGCCGACGGTCCAACTGTGATGATGAAGGAGATCGTCTGGCTAGAGAAGCCAGAAGACATCGTCGGCAGGATCGCGATAAGGAGGAGCACGAGCGCCGTGCCACGGACAGGCCAAGGGAGCAAGATGACAACGCCAGACACTAGGACTGCCCTTTCTTCAGACACTGCTGGGATTCAGGAATGAGCCGATTGCCCACAATCGGCAATTGCCCAGAATGCAACAAGAAGAAGAAGGAGGCAGCCAACGTGTCTGTGTTTGAGCGCTTAGGGCCTCTCCCACCACCAAGCAAACGCGCTGAGTCACCTCGTTGGGCAGATCTTGACGATTCAGAAGACGAGGGACTAGAAGAAGAAGAAGACAGGTACCACCGTCCAAGGTGGTGCCCTGACGGACTCAGCCGTTCACAGAAACGCAGGGTTCAGCGGTTGCGCGGCCTGGAGGAAGCCGAAAGGTTATACCTGCATACGCTAAGAAAGGCACGGCCTGATCTGGCTGCAAAGGTTCAGCGAGCTCTGAATGAAGAGGGTCGTCCACGGAGAATGGAGTGGCGCCCCAAACAAAGGAGAGCCGATGATGAAACATCGGCTGGCACGAACATGGTGTTCATCCTCCCTTCAGAGTTCAGTGCTCCAGGGTTAGATGAGACATCCGTGGCACAACTTGACTGCGGCCCACGGCCGGTTATCTTTGAGAAGCCACAAGATAAGAGCTACAGGCATCTGAAGGCCCTATATTTGCGAGGATATATCGATGGGAGGCCTGTGAACAAGATGTTGGTAGACACCGGAGCGGCAGTTAACATCATGCCGTATTCTATGTTACGTCGGCTGGGACGCTCTAGCTCGGATTTAATCAAGACCAATGTAACATTGAGCGATTTCAACGGCCAAGCGTCTGAGGCACAGGGAGTTCTGAACGTGGATCTGACCGTAGGAAGGAAAACTATCCCTACAACGTTCTTCATCGTCGATAGCACGAGCGATTATCTTTGTCTTCTGGGAAGAGATTGGATCCACGCCAACTGCTGTATTCCCTCCACGATGCACCAATGCATAATACAGTGGGATGGAGATGAGGTAGAGGTCGTCCAGGCCGATGATTCAGTTGAAGTTTCAACGGCTGGCATGAACGCATGGGAAGCAGCAGGCCAAGAACCCCTCTCAGGCATCAACTTAGACGACTGCGAACGCATCGATGTGACAAAGGGACGGGTTAAGCTGGTTTTATCCACCGGCCTGACCATGTAGTCGAAGCAAAGCGACGTGTAACTTGGCGAGGCTGATCCTTGTGATCGGCCCCAAAGGACTATGAAGGGACATTACGGAACCTTCAGTCAGCGCTCCAATCATTATGGAGGCCGATCCCAGCAATCGGCCAAAATTATCCTCACCACATGTTCTGCTTGTGTTCACCTTTGACCCTATCAGGAGCCGACGTGCAAATTACAGAGCCGATATCTGCCATTCTTTAACAGATTCGGCTCGGGGGGCACCTAAATACTGGAACAGATGCAGGGGTACATGTGTGCAATGAATACTGGGGGCTGATAGGAGAAAATCGGCCAGTAAAAAAAAAATTATGCAATGTCTATCGAGTCTCCACCAGATCCAGGCCAACGGTGGTACCTTCTGTTGCTTCGAGTGAGTAAAACAATGGAAACTTCTTCAGCTACTTCGAGCCGATCCGGGTTCCTGAACCCCGTTGTCAAGGATTTCCAATCTTTGGGGCTAGTTCAGCTGAGACGGAAGATTATCGGCTGATTGGAGGAAGAAAGAGGATCGGCTGTGGCGCATTCTCTTTGACATTCTCGCCCCGAGTAAGACTCGGGGGGCAACAGGCCTACTGGATACTCTGTAAGAGCCGATGGGGATGCCATCGGCTGATTTTTCATTGCAGCCTCCTTCACAGATGATGAGTATTGAAAAGGACCATTGGTTTTGGTTGGAAGAATTCCAAGGTTTTCCTGAAGATTCTGCATTATCCGCCAGAATTAAAAAAAAAAATCATCAGTTGAAGAAGGAAAGGGCGAATTTCGAAGGTCCGATGCGGTGCTATCGGCTCATTACGCATTGGCAAAGGGGACGAATTGGCAAGGTCAGTAGAAGGAGGAATCGGCTAAATTAAACTCAAAGGAAATCGGCAAGATCAAATTGGGGAAAGTTCTTCATTGATTAGATTTCTTACATAAAGAGCTGATTGCTCTCAAAAGGAAGTACTAGGGGATACATTGCCCCATCTACTACTACTGGCCCTATTCTAGAGGTCCTATCTACGGGCCATCACTGCCCTCGTCGTCGCCGTCGTCGCCGCTGTCGGCGCTGCTCCCGGCGGGCTCGTCATCGCTCCAATGGCCGCCGACCGGGTCCTCGTTGTCTTCATCCTCTTCGTCAGCGTCATCCTCGTCGCTGTTGAAGTCGCTAAGATTGCCCGGCCAAGGGCAGAACCGCTTGGCCGGCGGCTCGTCGGAGGAGCTCTCGTCGTCGTCCTCCTCCTCCTCTTCCTGCTCCTCCTCCTCCCCGGAAGAGGTGAAGTCGCAGGAGAAGCTGTCGTCGTCGCTCTCCTCCTCCGTTGCCCCAACGGCGAGGAAGCGGAGGTCGCTCTCCCCGTCCGTCGAGGACTGGTCGTCCTCGGACCAGATGGAGAAGTCGTGGTCTGACTCCTCCCCGGCCGCAATGGCGCGGCGGATGTTCGCTGCATGGACCTCTGCCGGATTGTACTCCGGCGTCGGCTCACGGGATGCGGAGGACTGGCTGGAAGGACCCGATGGAGCAGAGGAGGAAGAAGACATGGTGGCAGGAGGGCTTTTGGAGTGCTAGTGCGATGGAGATACGGAGGAGAACTGTGCGTAGCGGTTAAATAAAAGGAGATATAGTGGAAATTCAATGCCACAGCAGTTTCCGAGGAAGTGGTGCCTAAGAAGAAAAAAAAAACTGCCAGATCACGCGGAGAAGTTGAGGAGGCAGGGCATCATGATGAAGGATACTGCGACGGTTCTGCCACGACATGACCCGACGAAGGAAAACAGAGTGATTTTGGAATTACCAATTCCAAAACCAGGGGGGCATGTGTTATCACCAGAATTTGACCGAGTCGGAGGTGGGCCACGATTGAGAAAGACTTGAAGATATACATGGAAGGAAAAACAAGAATTGGCCTTATACACGAAGTTGGGCTGAATTGCCCATTGTATCTGTAATTTAGTGGATCGTATCTTTAGATTAAAAGTTAGAGTTTTACTCGTGCACGGTTAGGTGCACGTCCGAATTAGAAAGTCCGCCGGACTATAAATATGTATCTAGGGTTTATGGAATAAACAACAACACAACGTTCACCCCAAAAACAAACCAATCTCGGCGCATCGCCAACTCCTTCGTCTCGAGGGTTTCAATCAGGTAAGCGACATGCTGCCTAGATCGCATCTTGCGATCTAGGCAGCACAAGCTCCACGTTGTTCATGCGTTGCCCGTACTGAAGCGTCTTTGATGGCGGGCAACGTAGTTATCATAGATGTGTTAGGGTTAGCATAGCTCTTCGTATAAACATGCTTACGTAGTGCAACCCTCGCATGTCTAGCCGCCCTCACGCCTATCTCAGGCGTGGGGGCGGCACCCTGCTTGTTCATCATCTAGTAGATCTGATCCGTTACGATTGCTCCTTGCTCTGCAAGGATTAGTTTAATATCTGCAATAGTTAGGCCTTACGAAGGGGGGGAGGATCCAGCGGCACGTAGGGTGGCGTTCGCAAGTCCTAAACAGGATGTTCCGATGATCAACGTCACGTTGGTTGTGTGGCCTTGTTTAGGATCGGCTTACGAGCACCGTGCGTGGCCGCGAGGCCCAACCTGGAGTAGGATGATCCGATTATGCGGTGAAAACCCTAAATCGTCGTAGATCTCATTAGCTTTATCTTGATCAAGCAGGATCACCAAGTATTCGTGCACCCCGTACGGATCATGGGTGGATCGGCTCTTTGAGCCGATTCACAGGATAACCTGAGAGCCGATCGAGGCTCTTATTTAATGTTTACGTGTATGCCATGCAGGAACTAAGCGAGGCATCCCCATCACCTTCCTGACCAGGTATAGGTCAGGTGGCACGCCCTTGCACTTCGCATCGCCGCGTGTGACCAGAAGAGCATTGCGGGCCGTCGCTCGGAGGGGTCTCAGCCAGCCGCAGCTCTAGGCTCTTCCCGGCTCTACCGTGTTGACAGGCCGCTGCCCGCCGGTGGGTTTTGGCGATCAACAGGCGCTCACCCCATCAGACCTAGCTCTGGCCGCCCCCTCTCTCCTCCATAATGTTGTACCGGCTTGGCGAAGCCCTGCAATTTTTCTCCTCCACCACCACCACCACGCCGTCGTGCTGCTGGGATTCCTAGGGGATCTACCACACCCCCGCTGCCCGCTGGAACGGGGAGAGGACGGGCTTCAATGACACCGTACGCACGACCGAGTACGGAAGTGCTGCCGAATTGCAGCACTGGATGATCGACTACATCAACAACGAGATCTAATCTCGTAGGCTTTGGAATCTTCGAGGGTTAGTCTCACATACATAACGTTGCTTCGATCTTGGTAGATTATATCTTGCTTCTTCCTAGATTGGATCTTGGTTTTTGTTCATGTTCACGGTAGAAATTATTTGTTTTCCATGCGCATAACCCTTCAAATCCTTTGCCAAATTATAGAAATCCTCTGAAATAATATTCCAACACTTTCTCAAACATAAGCGATTAAATCATTCCGAGCTAGGAGATTTATTAGGAGCCATATGTTTCACAATCAAATCCATCTCTCCCTTCTCAAAAGGCCTAGTAAGAATATCCGGAACCTCAACTGGAGTTAACAATGATGGCAAATCAAACCCATTTTAATTCCTCCATACTATCTCATCCTCTCCTTAAATGTATTTAGGGCAATTCTTGCCATTTGGTGATGATCTGTAATAGTATCACCAGACTCTGACCTTAGGCTAGCAATTGTATTATATCTCTGAGTGGCCATAGCATGAAAACATTTGGTATTTTCCTCCCCCACTTTTATCCATCTAATAGAGCACCTCTTTCTCTAATACTTACACCGAGCTGACAATAATTTATCCAGATGCAACTTAACCATATTCCTGAAATTAAATTCAGGCCTAGTAAGCACTCTCTACTCCTCCAAATTGTCCAACGACAAAATCACCTTATTGCAATTTTCTATGAGGGTTTTAAATGATGGAAGACTTGTTTTCCATATTTTCAAATCAGATCTGAGAACTTTGAATTTATGATCCAGAACCGCAACAACATTCTTTTTGTGACTTTTTCCTCCAGGACTTGTCCACACGTTCCAAGAGAGTTGGATTATCCACACAATAATTTTCAAACCTGAAAAGTTTAGCTCTAGGAATACCATTATCAATTGTTATCAACATGGCACATGATCTGAAGATGATTTGGCCATAGGCAGGACCACAGTGTTTGGAAATTTTGTTATCCACGCAGGAGTTAAGAAAAAACTAGTCAAGTTGCTCGAGCAGAGGATCATTTTGCACATTTGACCAAGTATATAGCCTTCCTTTAAAAGGTAGCTCAATGAGTCCCAAATGTCCAATAATATCATTGAACATAAACATATCATTAATATCGCCCCCCCGACTTATTTATGTTCTTTGTAGATCTAATGAAATTGAAATCTCCAAGCAAGAGCCATAGAGAATCAACATGGATTACCAAATTATACAGCCACTGAATAAAGTTGTCTCTCTCCAAACCTTTACATCTCCCATACACTATTACCATAGTCCAAGCTATCTGAATTATGTGTGGATGTGAAATTAATAACAACAACAAATCTCTTAATCTCAAGAAAGACCCCAACAAACACAACAGAGCTCCAAAGCACAATAATACCACCACCAGCCCCCACAGAGGGTGAGTATGCAAAGTTATCAAACCATTTTGGGGAAAAGTTCTTAATTATTCTTTGGTCAAAAAAATCCATTTTTGTTTCCTGGAGACACATGATAGAACAATGATTCTCTTCAATTTTCTCCCTCACATTAAGTTATGTTTCCTCAGAGTTAAGCCCACGAACATTCAAATCAAGCATACACCATTTTCTTGTAGAGATATTATCCATTACAGACCATAATATGCGACAAACATACACCGATTGAAGTAGAGCTACAGCTGAACAACATGAAGGAAGTGAAATTGGAAGATATACCTGTAGTGAATGAATTCCAGGACGTGTTTCCTGTGGAATTACCTGGTATGCCACCAGATAGGGAGATAGAATTCACTATCGACCTAATTCCAGGAACAGCTCCGATTGCTAAGGCACCATATAAGATGGGGCCCAAGGAGTTGAAAGAACTTAAGGAGCAACTGGATGACTTGGAACAAAAAGGATTCATACAAGAGAGTGTTTCACCATGGGGATCACCTGTAATCTTCGTGGATAAAAGAGATGGAGGAAGAAGGATGTGCGGAGACTACAGGAATTTGAATTACGTCACAATCAAAAACAAGTATCCACTTCCAAGAATACAAGATCTATTCGATCAAGTTAGAGGCGCGGGAGTCTTTTCCAAAATTGATCTAAGATCCGGTTATCACCAGATAAAGATCAAGAAGGAAGACGTTCTGAAAACTGCCTTTGTCTCAAGGTATGGACATCATGAATACCTTGTAGTGCCTTTTGGATTAACCAATGCCCCATCAATTTTCATGAATCTCATGAATAAGATTTTCATGTCATATCTAGACAAGTTTGTCATCGTATTCATTGATGATATCTTGATCTATTCCAAAAACAAAGCCGAACATGCTGAACATCTGAGGTTAGTGTTGCAAACACTAAGAGAACATCAACTCTATGCCAAATTTAGCAAGTGTGAATTTTGGCTAGATCAAGTGGAATTCCTTGGTCATGTCATTAGTAAAGATGGAATAGCTGTTAACCCGAGCAAGGTAGCAGCAGTTCTTGAATGGGAAGCACCCAAGACTGTCAAGGAAATCCTAGGATTCCTAGGAATGGCAGGATATTATCGGAGATTCATTGAGGGATTCTCCAAGATAGCAGGACCAATGACAAAGCTGTTAAGGAAGAACACACCTTTCGTGTGGTCAGAGGAGTGTGAGAAGAGTTTTCAAACTCTAAAAGAGAAACTCACCACAGCACCGGTGTTAGCAGTTCCGGAAGTTGGCAAGGATTATACCGTGTACTGTGACGCATCCAAGCATGGATTGGGTTGCGTACTCATGCAAGATCGGAAAGTGATATCTTATGGATCAAGGCAACTCAGACCTCATGAAGTAAACTATCCAACACATGATTTAGAATTAGCTGCAGTTGTATTTGCACTCAAAACATGGAGACATTTTCTCTATGGAGCCAAGTGTGAGCTCTATACAGATCATAAGAGTCTCAAATATTTCTTCACTCAGAAGGAACTCAACATGAGGCAGAAAAGATGGCTAGAATTGATCAAGGATTATGATTTGACCATCAATTACACTCCAGGGAAGGCCAATGTTGTCGCAGACGCCTTGAGTAGGAAGAGCACCGGCGGAGTGGAACAAGAAATCTCACCGGAGTTGAGGAAGGAAATAAGTCAAGCCCAAATACAACTCTGGGAGAAGGAAGCTCATGAAGGACTATCGGCTTTACAAGTAGCTGATGAGCTAAATGTTAACCTAAAGAATGAGATAATGATGGGTCAGCTGGACGATCCATTCATCATGGAGGAGATGAGAAGAATAGATGAAGGAAGACCATCAGAATTTCACCGTGGAGATTCGGGATCATTATGGTTCCAGAAGAGAATTTGTGTTCCGGATATTGCTGAAATCAAGGAAGTAATACTCCGGGAAGCCCATCAAACACCATACTCCATTCATCCGGGTAGTACAAAGATGTACATGGATCTAAAGGAGTTATTCTGGTGGAATAATATGAAGAGAGAAATAGCACAATACGTGGCAGAATGCCATACCTGCCAGAGAGTGAAGGCTGAACACCAGAGTCCGGCAGGAAAGTTACAACCTTTACCTATTCCAGAGTGGAAATGGGAGGAAATAGGCATGGATTTCATCACCGGACTACCCATGACCAATAAAAAGAAGGACATGATATGGGTAATCGTGGACCGGTTGACAAAGAGTGCACACTTCTTAGCGGTAAATCAGTAGGATAAAGGAGAGAAACTCATCGATCTTTACATCAAAGAGATCGTGAGTAAGCATGGAGTGCCCAAGAAGATCGTGTCGGATCGAGGATCTGTCTTCACGTCAGCATTCTGGAAGCAACTACACGAAGCTTTAGGATCCAAGTTGGACTATAGTACCGCTTATCATCCCCAGACAGGTGGACAAACCGAGAGAACCAACCAGATCTTAGAGGATATGCTTAGGGCTTGTGCCCTAGACTTCGGAGGATCATGGGAGGAGCACTTACCATTAGCAGAGTTATCATACAATAATAGCTATCAAAGCAGTATCAAGATGGCATCGTTCGAAGCTTTGTATGGAAGAAAGTGTAGATCACCGATATGTTGGTATGAAGCCGGAGCAAGCAAAGCGTTCAACCCTGATTATGTCAAGGAAAAGCAACAAATCATTGACATCATCAGAGATAGGCTCAAAATAGCCCAGAGCCGACAGAAGAGTTATGCCGATCAAAAGAGGAGAACATGGGAGCCAAGAGTTGGAGACATGGTATATCTTAGGGTGAGCCCGATGAAAGGACTCCAGAGGTTTGGAGTAAAAGGAAAGCTCAGCCCTAGGTACATCGGACCTTTCAAGATTCTGAGTCAAAACCGAGGGTTAGCCTTCGAGTTGGAACTACCGGGAAGGTTATCTCAGGTTCACAACGTATTCCATGTGTCACAACTCAGAAAGTGCTTGAAGACACCAGATGAACCAGTATCACATGAAAAGCTCGAGTTGCAACCAGACTTGACCTACATCGAGATGCCAGCAAAGATTCTCGAGGAGAACTGGAAACAACTCAGGAATCGAGCCATAAAATACTGCAAGATACAATGGAAGCATCATCCCGAGAGGGAAGCTACCTGGGAAAAGGAGGAAGACCTGAGGAAAACATACCCCAAACTCTTCAGGTATTACAACCACAACTTCGGGACGAAGTTTTCTTTAAGGGGGAAAGGCTGTAATGTCCCAGGTTTAGAGACGATCGAGGGGTAGATTTTAGAAAGGGATGTGCATTGCATTGCAAATTCTGGGGAAATTTCGCGCTTTTAAACAAAAACTGCATCGAAGGGGGACAAGTTTCTCTCTCGACACCTTACAGGGTTAGGGTTTCGAGAGTGCGACAAACCTGTTCCTTATTCAACTAAACTAGGGTTTTGAGAAGAGAGGGGAAAGTTTGCATCCCAACCTTAAGTTGCATGATTGAATTCTAAATTAAGTTGTATGATTGAATTCAAACCAAATTTGAATTTGAATTTCAAATTCAAACATCAAATAATCATCACATAATTCAAATTTGAGATAATTTCACAAACAATTACCATTAAGCAATAATATAAGTAAAACAACTATTAATTAAGCTCAATAAGGAAAACTTGGGCTTTATTGATCATCACACACATAATACATTGTCTTTACAATATTCAGATTTGAATTATGGAATTACAACACATTACAAGAATTGAACAAAATAGAAAATGAAAAGAAAAGAAAATTACAATTTAATGTTCTATCCTAACACTACAAGCTAATCTTCATGTAGCCTTGTACTTGATGATCTCCATGATCCTTGGAGCATCAGGTTGTTTCCCTGCACACAAACACAAAGCAAATAAAAACAAGTGTTATGCCAAGTGGCATAGCCACTTGGCAGGTTAGCAAATAATGGAAATGAAGAGGATATGATCAAGTCTCTGCCGAGCAGATCCATGCCACAGATAGAATCAAGTCCAAGTGCACAGCACTTGCACACACACAACCAGGCAGCACACAAGGCTGTGTGCATGTGTAACAACACACACACACCAGAGTGAGTCACCACAAGCTGCAGGTGGTGCTGTCGACCAACAAGAGCAAGCCAAAAGCATATAAAAGCTTTTCACAGCCAAACCCTAGCCATTTGATTCAACCATCGGCAGAACTGAACTGGTAAGCCACCAAGAACACCAAGAACACCAAGAACAGCTAGAACAGATAGAACAACCTCACTGTTCAATCTATTCCAGCACACCACTGAATTAAATCAAGTTTCATCAAGTCACCAGGAGGAGCAGGGCAAGCAAAGCAACCATAAGATCAACACAGAGGCAAACCTCTACACCAACATCACATTCTAGGAGCTGGAGTGAGGTATACCAAGCATCATGGACAAACCAGATGGTTTTGTTCATATATAAGCATATGCATCAATCACACATAATCAAAAGGGTGTGATACCCAAGTTGTGTCATCATCTGGCTATTTAGCCATATGGTGCAAGCAAGAGCAGAAAGGCCACTGGTCAATCATCAAAAGGGAACAACAGATATGACAATAATTGCATAACTAAAGAAATCCAGCAAGAGATGAGAGCACAAGTCAGCCTAGTTACACACACTTAGCACCTACAGCTAGTTGACCATCAGACCTAGACAGAATATTGTCTATTTGATTTCAACATCAAGAGCCACTGGCAATCCAATAAATGGATCACCCAGAAAGCATTTGGTGAGCAACAGCAAGCCAACAAATAGGGGAGCTACCCTAGGGCAGCACATGACTACTGCCAGGGTCACCTCAAACCCTAGAACAGCCAAACCAACAAGCCAAATACAAATATCATCACCCTGATTGGGTTCAAAGAATTGCTAGGGTTTCCAACCACTGTTGGCATCCATCTAGCCAAGCCAATCAATTGTGATGATCATCACTGTATCACAGTTCACATCAATTATCCACTCCATCAATAAAGGCAACACAGATAATTGATATTAACAAGTAAATCTTGAAACAGACATTTGCTAAGGATCCAGAAGATCACTGCAAGTATTAGCTGATGCTTGAGCAAGCACCAGCACTGATCTGTGCCACACACATACACATAAACAGGTAACAACAATGCACAGGCAACAGGTAAGCAAACCAATTACCAGCTGTTGATGATCACATGATCATCAGAGCTTGCTATAGCATGCTAGAGCATGCTAGAGCATCACTAAGCAACAGAGTATGGACCAGATAATTAATTGGCCACAGGTAATCAATAACTGCTTCACAGATAACTAATAGAGGAACTATAATTGTATCCAGAAGCACATCAAATACATGATGTACCACTGGATCAAGCCTGACATGAATAGCACACACATATAATTAAACCCTTATCACAACCAGAGCCACTAAGAAATCAATTGGAATTCATTGTAGCAAGACAGTAGCCATTAGGCAGTCCCTGAGCATCACAGGATGCTCATGAGCAAGCATATAGGAACACAATTGAGCATCTGGCGAGCTTAGTAACAATAACAGAGCCATAGAAGGGAATTTAAGCAAGAAATGGATAGCACAGCAGGAAGGCAAGCTCTGGCATGGCCATGGCGACCATGATCAAGGCTAGTGAGGCAGAGCCGCATGAACAGCACAGCAGCACAAGCATCAGCGCAGCAGCAGAGCAGCATACACACACACAACGAATTAGGCGCAGCAGAGCTACTGGAGGAAGAAGAAGAGCAGGCCAGAGTGAGAGACAGGAGGGGATCGGAAGAGGCGTACCTGGGGCGAGCACACGACTGCCGCAGCCATGGCGGCCACGGCGGCATGCGTCGAAAGCACGACGGCACCTGGCCAGGCCAGGCCAGGCTCCGCCTAGCGCCGCAGCGCCCCGCACCACGGCAGCGAAGGCCTCGACGGCGCCATCACACCGGAGGCACCGAAGAGCACCGCAGCACAGAGAGGGCGACCGCGATGGGGATCGACGAAGGGAGCGGCTAGGACCAGATCGACGCCGATGATCTGGTGCGCCGTCAAGTGGCGGTGCTGATGCGCCCCATCTCGCCGGCGGCGATGGCCGGAAGCGGCCGGGAAATATCGGAGAAGACGGCGGCGACCACGGCGTCGCCAGAGCTCTAGGGTTAGGGTTCGGACACGGGCGCGAGGTGGTGGGCGAGTGAGCGACCGCTCGGGTCGGTTGGACCCGAGCTGGTTTAGCCCAACCCACTGGGCCACCCTGACAGGTGGGCCCAGGGGCAAATATGACTTTTCACAATTCAATAAAAACCTGAAACTTTGAAATTCAATAGAAAATTGATAAAAGCTCTAAAAAATAATTAAAAATATGTAAATGGATCAGCATAAAATTCTCTATCTAAATAAAATATCAAAGAGAATTTTTGAAGACAATTAAGAATAGGTCTTAATTTGATGATTTAAATAATGATTTTAATCACACATATGATTTTCAATAATGAAAATAAGTCCATAAATACAATTAGAGTTTAAAAACACCTTGACAACATTTCAAGGTTGTATTTTACCCTAAACAGAGTATCCCTAAATTATTCTTAGTATTAACCTCTCACATGAAATAATAACGACATCGGAAGGGGGGAATCAAACCCTAAAACTGGAATCATGCATAATTGCTTCTTTAACCATTGCCCTTATCGGACAATGATGCTATTTTTCAGAGACAGAGGACAAGGGTCAGTCCACACCTTCCAACTGCAAAACTTTGCAGTGTTCAGGCAAGTTCATCACTTGCTCATGTCAATTGATTATCTTTATCAAATTACTTGCAAAAGTACTATGATTATCACTATTGCATAAAAACCAAAACCACTATTTTCATAACTATGAATATGACTATGTGGTGGGCAATGGAACCATGGATTGTGTTGATATGGTGGAGGTTCCATTGCAAGGGTTTATATCCATCTAGGATTAAACAACAAATGTCGCCAGTGATTCTTGTGCCGTAATACCCGTGTTAACCATAAGATCCGGAGTGGGACGGAGTAGTCAAAAGTGTTTCCACCTCTCGTTCATCAACGGATGCGCTTACCGTAGCGATTGTATACGGCGGAACAACCGGAGGGTGGGGATCCCATTCTAATTCCCCACGGTAATGCTTTGCATACCGTAGCAGTTGTGTCTTGCGGAACAACCGGAGGGTGGGGATCCCATTCTAATTCCCCACGGTAATGCGGTCTATGATGGGTTGCAGCTACCGGCGTAGGAGTGTATGGTAGAGCCCAGCACTGTCATCGTGGTCGGGGTCCACCTTGAAATCTACAGGAATAATGGGACCGACGTGGACCCAGGGTCGGGGCATGCAACAAAGGGTGGGTGTTCGAGGTAGCGGAGGAACATGATTGGCTAGACCTTATACCGGGCCTCACACCGAAGGAAGTGTGGACGGGAAAGCTGCCCGGTTGGCACCAAGGTTAAGATCTCTTATGGGTAAAGCAACACACCTCTGCAGAGTGTAAAGAACGGTGACCAGTCACTCCCTGTTCCGGGATAAGGAACTGCGAACGCGGCCGGAAAGGAGCTCCATGAAGTTCTAGTAAACCGGTGAAGGCTGACGGACATAGCTCTTTGGAATAAAAGCAATCTCTTGAAGAAATGTTTATCAAAACTTGCATTGGTATTAGACTTTCTGGTCTAATATCGTAGCTAGAGCATTAAACACCTCTTCTCTATAATGAACTTGTTGAGTACGCTCGTACTCATACCACTCTTAAATCCCATGCTTAGATTGTCTGAATCGTCTGGAGGAGGACTATGACAACAATGAAGGAGCCGAGATCATCGGCTATGAAGAACCAGACCTCTCTGGAGGTATCGAGGGCGTAGAATACCTCATCGTCTACGGAACCGGGGAGGCTTCCGGAGGAGATCAAGCCTTAACATCTCGAGTAGTGGTAGTAGCCGAGCAGCCCGAACTCTTAGTATTTAGCTGCTCGAGAAAATAAATGTATAACTTAATGAGACTCTTATATTGTAAGCTAAGTTGGGTTCGCCTCGAACCCAGGAGTATTCCTCTGAGGACCCAAGAGGAGCTCCGAGACGACATGTGTATGATATATGTAATAATAAATGAATGAGTTATGGACTTGCTATGTTCTGTTGTACTACTCTGAGGGATGTAATATTTGTGGAATGGTACTTCGTGAATGTTATATCAACGACTGGCATACTACAACATGCAGTGGTATGCAGGGTCACCACATCACCATATCTTCCAAAAACTATATCTCTTGGTACTAAAGCCGGAGAAGGAAAAGAAGGATACACCAATGTCCTTTCTAACACATCATCCTCGTGATGCCAATATTGATAGTTTCCAAACAAAGCTACATCATTAGCAATATCATACTCATTGCAATAGTCAAGGTGAATAGCAAGAAACATAAGCCAACCTTGCTTGTACCCTTGCACGGCTTTTTGATTATCTCTATCATCATGATTGACAAAGCGAACGGAAACATTTGGAGCAACTTCATATGGACCATGATGAATCAAAGAAAATATAGCAGCAGGGCTCCTTAGATGATAGAAACCAAGACCAAACAAACATCGTTGCACATCATCCACTACCCGCTGCAACTGCTGAACAATAAAGAGCCGAACCTGTTCTCTCCAAGCCTCCTCTTCAGCTCGTGGTGGCATCATAATTGCCAGGCAGATATGGTCATGGAGACGTACAGGTGTGATGGAGGGGGTGTAGAAGGTGCGCGGCAGCCGAGCTGGCCCTCCATCAATGATCTGATGCCCCAATGGCACCCATCGAGTTGGATCTAGCTCAAAGTTCGCCATTGCCATCGAAGTCCGCAGTAGAGCAGATGGGAACGGTGGAGGCGGATGAATAGGAAGAGGGGAGGGTGGTGTTGTAGCAGAGGAGACTTGATAAGTTGGAACGGCAAGCGAATCCAACTACGGCCCGACACAAGAATCCAAGAAAGTCTATCCAGAACCACCAGCAAGAAATGATTTGATTTTACCAAAGGATGAACTATCGAACGAAATTTAGATCTAACCTCTGCCTTGAATTCCATGCCAGATTCAAAACCCAAACCCATGGCCAACGAGGCATGAACCGCCATAACAAACGCATAAACCGGAGGATCTAGACTGGGATCACGTACCTTTGGAGAGATCTCACAACAACTAGCCGTTGCGACATGCGATGAAAACATGACAGTAGATCCAGTGCTAATGATCTCACCAGAATTAAGATATCTACCCACAATCGGCGTGCCCTTGGCATTCAGGAGGACTAGCCAATCCATTGGAGACCGGAGAACAATCTTGTCGTCATATTACTTGAATCTTACTCGGTCATAGTTTGTTGGTGGAGTACTTCGCCGTCCATTGCCCAGCTGGGGAGGACATTAGGGGGAAAAGGGGGTGCACATGAAGGGAAAGGAACACCGGAGAGAATGATTGGAAAGGGTGAAGGAGATCACTGGGGATCAAAGAGATCGCCAGCAAGAAGGCCAGGGGTTGCTGCGACGGGAGAGCCATGATCGTGGTTCTTGCACTTGGGGGTGACTTAATTTGTAAATTGTCCATACCTAGTCTGGTTGCCTAGTTGTTCTACGGGTTGTAGTGCCACTGATGTTTAGGAATACATCCTGGTTACTCTAAATGATTATGACATGTTGCTGGTTCTTGCTATTGTCGTTCCTCACTATGATGCATTGATTCAACTACTATGCTAGGCCACTGTGGTGATGTACTATGGGTTCTATTATTGCATGTGATTAGTGGAGCTATTTTCCAATGATATGGTGTAATATCCCATGTTTAGAGGCTACAAAATGAGAGAACACCAAAGTGTGCATTGCATTCATGCATAGAAAATCCGGGGAATTTTCGCGCTTTCAAATAAAACATGTCACACTAACTGAAGTTTCACTTGACTTGCTGGAATTGAAGTAGCTCATCAAGTCAAGCAATATAAACCTCAATGTGACCTTTGCTAAAACCCTGTTTTGGGTAGAGATGATTTGATCTATGGGCTAGATCAAATGGAATTAGTTTTACAACAAACAACATCTTAAGTAAGGATCCACTATAGGATCTTATAAAGGATCATAACATGGTATTCCTTACCACAACACATTCTCTAAGAATCAAACCCTAACTTAATAACACTTAAAAGTTAGCAACTACCTTTGTGTGGAATTTAATTCACTTATAAATAAGTTAAACCACAGGGTCTAAAGTGCATAAAAGCCACACATTCTTATTTAGATCATAACTTAGTAAATTTATGGAATATCATAAAAATAAATCCATGTACATTACAAATTATAGTTCAAACTAGTTAAATAAAACTATCCACAAGATATTTAGTAACAAATGCCACTTGGCTATCAAAGATAAGTCATATGAGAGGATAATGATCATGCCACATGTGATGAAAATATCTACATGACTTGCTTTCCAAGCTATGCCACCTCATGCTCAAAGGATTGCTATGGATGAGGGCATGACAACCAAGCACCTTACTCATCAAACCAACACAAGAGTCACCACCTATGTGTCATGATACTAGAGCTTGCCCAAGCCTATAAATAGAGCCACACCCTCCATCCATTTGTTCATCTTGTAGCATGATCCAAGGAAACACACACATAGAGCAACTCCATACATTAGCTAGGATCAAGATGAAGAAGCTAGGAGGTGGAGGCATACCACAAGATGCAGGTTTATCAGATTTCCTAAAGAACAAGCTACAGAAGATTGCAAGGTAGAATTCCTAGGCAAACCATATATTTAGAGTATCATATCATCATCTCTTGAGTAGGACCTTAGGATGTTCCAAGACATTGAGGAGTGAGAGACGTTATAATACTAACCATAGCCATCTCCATACAAGAATACTAGAGTATTACTAATCTTAGTTGTTCAAGACAACATTTGATCTTGGAGGTGAGAACCCTATTCCAATAGCAATACCTTAGGAAACCAATTCCATAATCATCACAACTTGGTATTAATTATAAACCCTAAGAATCTAGGATGAGTGTGATGAGAGGAATATTAAAGAGGGATTAGTGAGGAATGAGTGGATCTTGTCTAATGCATGATTATACCTTGTAGATATAAATGATAAGTTAAACCCATATGATTAATAGATCTCATCTATCACATAAAATAATAAGTATATCACTAGTAGTTAACCCCAAACCAATCCTCATGCCTTGTATGGAGGAGTAATGACATTAAACCTAAACCTTGTTTATCCAAACACTAGAGACAAACCTAGCATTGTCTTGATGCATGAATCCTAACAAGGTGAGGAGGAATAACCCTAGCTAGCCAATAAAACATAATCAAAGCTTATGCTCATATCCTAATTCTTGGTTGTGAATCACTTGGGTGATCACAACTAAAACCCTAGATCACTTTTGCATTTCAATCCAAGTATCACTTTGGATTATAAGTAGAACCCTGCCATGCCTCATGCATATTCATACTTCAACAAGTGAAGCACTACCAAAAACCTAAACCTTTTTACATAGGATCCAATCCGCATAAAATAATATGCCTACCTTGTGTATCATGGATCACAAATATAAACCAAGCCATATATACTTAGGACTAAATGCCATTTGGTGAGTAGAATGAAACCAATACCCTATTCTACTTTGCTATCCAAATACTTTGCCTAAGTGAACCAAATGAATAGTATTTTATAAAATAGCACCACCTCAGCAAGAGAGTTAATCATGATGAGTTTAGGATTCATTTTAAATAGTTCAAACAAGAGTTTGCTAAGCAAGAGTAGTGAATATAGAGTTGATCCAACCACTTTTCTTAAACCCTTAGGAATAATTCTTCACATAAAATCATGATCCAATCCATCATCATTACCATTTATTCTAAATTTTGCTACAATTAAAATATAAGGGGACAATCAATAGTGTTAAGTAATAACAAAACCTAATAACATGTTTACCAAGCACTGGTTATAAATTTCAAATCATTCAAAATAGGTTTGGTTTCTAAATAAAAAGAAATTGAGACAAACCCTTAAGCCATATATATTTAAAAATGCACCTCACTAAAACACAAATTTAATCAAACATTAAATGTTTGTATAAAAATAAAACAGTGCAGTAACCACTATTATCAAGTGATATGGAAATTCAAATACTCCCTCCGTTTCAATCTATAATGCCTATAGATTTTCTGCACGGTAATTAGCGCAAGTCATTTTTAACACAAAACCCCCTTATTTTCAGTCTATAATTCGTATAGGAGGTTATACCGGAAATCAGTTCCCAGATTTTATGCACGGGATCAGATCAGTTTCCTTATTTTCTGCTATTCAGCTGATCGGTTGAAGGGGTTCTTTACAAATAAACGCAGATCTACTCTTATATTATGAAACAAATACAGAAAATCTATAGGCATTATAGATTGAAATGGAGGGAGTATTTTATAACCTGCAAAACAAAACAGAATTTAAATTAGATTCAAACAACAAATTGAAAACATAAATAGAAAAGAAGAAAAAGAGAAAAGAAAAGGGGCTTACCTAGCTTACCTGGACCGCAGCAACGCAGCCTAGAACTAGCCCAGCCCACGAACGAAGTCGACCCACGACCATCGTACCGCTTCAATTGCTTTAAAACTCGTGCGTGGTCATTCATCGTCATCGTCTTCTTCTACGGCGTCGACAGCGTAGAGAAGAGCCAGTAGGCCACGACCTCGTCGACGATAAGCTTGCCCCGGACGCTGCAGGCACACCCAGAGCTTCGCCGAACCTCTCTCGCGTCCGTCCTATCCACTTGCGCTAAGATTCGTGCCCGAATCATGCTGGTAACCAATCTTCCATCTGCGCCGGTCATCGTCATCGTGTCGCCATTGCCGACCATCTCCGAGCCTATAAAAGCACGCGGAGGACCGCCGAAGAACCCTGATCCTCCGAGGCCTTTTCAATTTCCTTTTCGCTTCCTAAAAATTCCCCAATCATCCGAGAGCTATCGTCGGTGACCACCACGGTGCCGTCGACTGGAGTCACCCCGGAGGCTGTCGCTTGGTCGTGGAGGAGCACATCGTCGAGGAGAGCATCTAGGAGGAGCCCAGCATCAAGGGGAGGTCCCTATCGCCGGAATCAAGTCGTTCCCTTTCACTCGGGTTCTCTGGGAAATCGCCATTCACTGTCGTCTCCATCGACAATCGCCGGAGCCGACCACACCTTGAGCTTCAGCGTAAGATTGCGCATCCATAGACCCCTAATTCGTACCTTCTAGTCGTCAGTAGCCTGTTCTCGCATTCTGGCCGGAGCCCGCCGCCGCAGAGATGCTCGCCGGAGTTGCTCCGGTGACCTATCGGAGGTGGCGTTGATGCTCACATACTCAGCATCGACTCATGGTTCTAACGCACTTGACGGTAGCAGCTATCTCGCCCTGTAGCCGTGTCTCCGTCGCTCGCCGTCGCTCTCTCCGGCGAGAGTGATGTGGTCACTGACCAGTCAACCTTTGACAAGTCCACGCCCGCGTGGTAGCTGAGCTGGCCATAGGACCCACTTGTCTGTGGCCAGGGTTAGATCTGTCTCGGTACGTTTTGTATTTAGGTTTAATTTTAAAAACCAGTAAATAGCTGAAGCTTTAAAAAATCATATAAAATTTATTTTAGCTCAGAAAAATATAAATGATATATCAAAATGCTCACAAAAATAAACTCTATCCAAATAAAATATAAAATAAATATGTGTGTCAAAATAAAAATTCACTTATTTTTAACTTTATTAATTATGTCTTTTCATTTGTTTTAAATCCAAACTGAATTCAATAATTAGTTAAGTTTCAAAATCAAATATTAGCTATTCAGTAAGAAAATAGAATGTTAAGATTAAATTTTCTTAATCATCTTTTAATCAACTTAATATTAGTGGTAATTCATAAACCCTAATTTGCAAATTGCTAGTTTCTATTTTCTTTAAATGATAATAAATCAAGAAAATACTAAAGGCTAATATTATTTTGGTAATTCAAAAAACTTGTTTACTTAAACATATTTAATTAACAAGTGAATTATTTTAAAACCTAATCACAAATGTTAAACCCTAGTTTTAATATAATAAGACCTTGATCCCTTTATTTTATGTGCTCATCCTAAATTAGTTGCAATCCTAAAACCCTAGGGTTTTAGCCCATGTGATCATATCCACTTCACCTTTACATGTAGAACCTTAATAAACAACCAATGAGTACTAGGTACAATTCACATGATACCATCATTTCATGTCTTTATTTTTGGTTAACACCTATAGGATCCACTAGTGCCACCTAGATGCAAACCTAGCTTGTTAATTAGAGTAGTGCCATTGATCACCACTCCTATATACCACACCATTAGAATCAACTTCAACCATCAAACCCTAGTAGAACCATAATGATGAACCCTAGTACCAACCATGTGTAGCAATTCACAACACATGCTCCTATCCAACTAAACCCTATTTAAGAAATAATAAACCATCTAGTTTAGAAGCCATTAGAGGTTACTTAGTGAAGCAAATGTGAAACCATAGTAAACCCTAATACCTAACTTATAGAACCATCTTGATAACCATCCTTTGATATGATGCTTAGAAGAAACCATAGCAATAAACATACCAATACTTGCTATATAGAAACCCATTCCAAGTTAAGAACCAACTAGTTCCTATTAGTGAAACTAAATGAATCCAATAGTAAACCCTAGAATTACATAGCTTCTATTTATAGTAGTTCTTATTCTTATTTAACCTGTTCTTCGAAAGTTATTCTTTTGAAGTATAATATAAGTAATCATCAGCCATGTCATGTAGAACTTAAAATGGATAACTACTCTTGATTTCTTATGCAATCACTATTCCTTTATGTGTATGCTTGTTATAATACCTTATATTACTTATTTATGCTATCAATATCACCAACCCTAATAATAACCTTGTTTGAGAACCATTCTAAAAGTGCAACACACCCTAAAGAAATCTTTACAACTCATAAAACCTAAATCATCGGGATTAGGTTACGCTCGGAACGATTGCATCTCATACTATGCATTATAGCATCTTTGACAGTTCTTTAAACATTGTCCTTACCGGACAATGATGGTATTTCAGAATTTGGAGTTCTCACGTATCGAAGCTTTTGCCTGCTGATGCGTGTGGTTGGCACGTCCGTTGGGAACCCCAAGAGGAAGGTGTGATGCGCACAGCGGCAAGTTTCCCTCAGTAAGAAACCAAGGTTTAATCGGACCAGTAGGAGTCAAGAAGCACGTTGAAGGTTGATGGCGGCGGGATGTAGTGCGGCGCAACACCAGTGATTCCGGCGCCAACGTGGAACCTGCACAACACAACCAAAGTACTTTGCCCCAACGAAACAGTGAGGTTGTCAATCTCACCGGCTTGCTGTAACAAAGAGTTAACCGTATTGTGTGGAAGATGATTGTTTGCAGAAAACAGTAGATCAAGTATTGCGATGATTGTATTTCAGTAAAGAGAATTGGACCGGGGTCCACAGTTCACTAGAGGTGTCTCTCCCATAAGACGAACAGCATGTTGGGTGAACAAATTACAGTTGGGCAATTGACAAATAAAGAGAGCATGACCATGCACATACATATCATGATGAGTATAGTGAGATTTAATTGGGCATTACGACAAAGTACATAGACCGTCATCCAACTGCATCTATGCCTAAAAAGTCCACCTTCAGGTTATCATCCGAACCCCCTCCAGTATTAAGTTGCAAACAACAGACAATTGCATTAAGTATGGTGCGTAATGTAACTAGTGACTACATCCTTGAACATAGCACTAATGTTTTATCCCTAGTGGCAACAACACAACACAACCTTAGAACTTTCTGTCACTGTCCCAGGTGTCAATGCAGGCATGAACCCACTATCGAGCATAAGTACTCCCTCTTGGAGTTAATAGCAAAAACTTGGCCAGAGTATCTACTAGTAACGGAGAGCATGCAAGATCATAAACAACACATAGATATAACTTTGATAATCAACATAACAAGTATTCTCTATTCATCGGATCCCAACAAACGCAACATATAGAATTACAGATAGATGATCTTGATCATGTTAGGCAGCTCACAAGATCCGACAATGATAGCACAATGGGGAGAAGACAACCATCTAGCTACTGCTATGGACCCATAGTCCAGGGGTAGACTACTCACACATCACACCGGAGGCGACCATGGCGGCGTAGAGTCCTCCGGGAGATGATTCCCCTCTCCGGCAGGTGCCGGAGGCGATCTCTGGATCCCCGAGATGGGATCGGCGTTGGCGGCGTCTCTGGAAGGTTTTCCGTATCGTGGCTCTCGATGCTGGGGTTTCGTCACGGAGACTTTTTATAGGCGGAAGGGCAGGTCAAGAGGCGGCACGGGGCCCCACACCACAGGGCCGCGCGGCCAAGGGGGGCCGCGCCGCCTAGGGTGTGGCCCCTCCGTGGCCCCTCTTCGTCTCTCCTTCGGACTTGGAAGCTTCGTGAGAGAATTGGCCCCTGGGCTTTGATTTCGTCCAATGCCGCGAATATTTCCTTACTAGGATTTCTGAAACCAAAAACAGCAGAAAACAAAGAATCGGCACTTCGGCATCTTGTTAATAGGTTAGTTCCAGAAAATGCACGAATATGACATAAAGTGTGCATAAAACATGTAGATAACATCAATAATGTGGCATGGAACATAAGAAATTATCGATACGTCGGAGACGTATCAGCATCCCCAAGCTTAGTTCTGCTCGTCCCGAGCAGGTAAAACGATAACACAGATAATTTCTGGAGTGACATGCCATCATAATCTTGATCATACTATTTGTAAAGCATATGTAGTGAATGCAGCGATCAAAACAATGTATATGACATGAGTAAACAAGTGAATCATATAGCAAAGACTTTTCATGAATAGCACTTCAAGACAAGCATCAATAAGTCTTGCATAAGAGTTAACTCATCAAGCAATAATTCAAAGTAAAGGCATTGAAGCAACACAAAAGAAGATTAAGTTTCAGCGGTTGCTTTCAACTTGTAACATGTATATCTCATGGATATTGTCAACATAGAGTAATATAATAAGTGCAATAAGCAAGTATGTACGAATCAATGCACAGTTCACACAAGTGTTTGCTTCTTGAGGTGGAGAGAAATAGGTGAACTGACTCAACATTGAAAGTAAAAGAATGGTCCTCCATAGAGGAAAAGCATCGATTGCTATATTTGTGCTAGAGCTTTGATTTTGAAAACATGAAACAATTTTGTCAACGGTAGTAATAAAGCATATGCATCATGTAAATTATATCTTATAAGTTGCAAGCCTCATGCATAGTGTACTAATAGTGCCCGCACCTTGTCCTAATTAGCTTGGACTACCGGGTCATCACAATGCATTGTTTTTACCAAGTGTCACAAAGGGGTACCTCTATGCCGCCTGTACAAAGGTCTAAGGAGAAAGCTCGCATTGGATTTCTCGCTATTGATTATTCTTCAACTTAGACATCCATACCGGGACAACATAGACAACAGATAATGGACTCCTCTTTTATGCATAAGCATATACCAACAATTAATAATTTTCTCATTTGAGATTTGAGGATTGCTGTCCAAAACTGAAACTTCCACCATGGAGCATGGCTTTAGTTAGCGGCCCAATGTTCTTCTCTAACATATGCATGCTTAACCATATGGTGGTAGATCTCTCTTACTTCAGACAAGACGGACATGCATAGCAACTCACATGAAATTCAACAATGAAAAGTTGATAGCGTCCCCAGTGAACATGGTTATCGCACAACAAGCAACTTAATAAGAGATAAAGTGCATAATTACATATTCAATACCACAATAGTTTTTAAGCTATTTGTCCCATGAGCTATATATTGCAAAGGTGAATGATGGAATTTTAAAGGTAGCACTCAAGCAATTTACTTTGGAATGGTGGAAAATACCATGTAGTAGGTAGGTATGGTGGACACAAATGGCATAGTGGTTGGCTCAAGTATTTGGATGCATGAGAAGTATTCTCTCTCGATACAAGGTTTAGGCTAGCAAGGCTTATTTGAAACAAACACAAGGATGAACCGGTGCAGCAAAACTCACATAAAAGACATATTGAAAACATTATAAGACTCTACACCGTCTTCCTTGTTGTTCAAACTCAAAACTAGAAATTATCTAGACCTTAGAGAAACCAAATATGCAAACCAAATTTTAGCATGCTCTATGTATTTCTTCATTAATGGGTGCAAAGCATATGATGCAAGAGCTTAATCATGAGCACAACAATTGCCAAGTATCACATTACCCAAGACATTTATAGCAATTACTACATGTATCATTTTCCAATTCCAACCATATAACAATTTAACGAAGGAGAAACTTCGCCATGAATACTATGAGTAGAAACCAAGGACATACTTGTCCATATGCTACAGCGGAGCGTGTCTCTCTCCCATAAAGTGAATACTAGGATCCATTTTATTTAAACAAAACAAAAAACAAAAACAAACCGACGCTCCAAGAAAAAGCACATAAGATGTGATGGAATAAAAATATAGTTTCAGGGGAGGAACCTGATAATGTTGTCGATGAAGAAGGGGATGCCTTGGGCATCCCCAAGCTTAGACGCTTGAGTCTTCTTGATATATGTAGGGGTGAACCACCGGGTGCATCCCCAAGCTTAGAGCTTTCACTCTCCTTGATCATGTTGCATCATACTCCTCTCTTGATCCTTGAAAACTTCCTCCACACCAAACTCGAAACAACTCATTAGAGGGTTAGTGCACAATATAAATTGACATATTCAGAGGTGACACAATCATTCTTAACACTTCTGGACATTGCATAATGCTACTGGACATTAATGGATCAAAGAAATTCATCCAACATAGCGAAAGAGGCAATGCGAAATAAAAGGCAGAATCTGTCAAAACAGAACAGTTCGTATTGACGAATTTTAAAATGGCACCAGACTTGCTCAAATGAAAATTCTCAAATTGAATGAAAGTTGCGTACATATCTGAGGATCATGCACGTAAATTGGCTTAATTTTCTGAGCTACCTACAGGGAGGTGGACTCAGATTCGTGACAGAAAAGAAATCTGGAACTGTGCAGTAATCCAAATCTAGTACTTACTTTTCTATCAACGGCTTAACTTGGCACAACAAAACACAAAACTAAGATAAGGAGAGGTTGCTACAGTAGTAAACAACTTCCAAGACACAAAATAAAAACAAAGTACTGTAGGTAAAAACATGGGTTGTCTCCCATAAGCGCTTTTCTTTAACGCCTTTCAGCTAGGCGCAGAAAGTGTGTATCAAGTATTATCAAGAGACGAAGTGTCAACATCATAATTTGTTCTCATAATGGAATCAAAAGGTACCTTCATTCTCTTTCTAGGGAAGTGTTCCATACCTTTCTTGAGAGGAAATTGATATTTTATATTACCTTCCTTCATATCAATAACAGCACCAACAGTTCGAAGAAAAGGTCTTCCCAATATAATGGGACAAGATGCATTGCATTCAATATCCAAGACAACAAAATCAACGGGAACAAGGTTATTGTTAACGGTAATGCGAACATTATCAACTTTACCCAAAGGTTTCTTTGTAGAATGATCAGCAAGATTAACATCCAAATAACAATTTTTCAGCGGTGGCAAGTCAAGCATATTATAAATTTTCTTAGGCATAACAGAAATACTTGCACCAAGATCACATAAAGCATTACAATCAAAATCTTTAACCTTCATCTTAATGATGGGCTCCCAACCATCCTCTAGCTTTTTAGGAATAGAGGCTTCGCGCTCTAGTTTCTCTTCTCTAGCTTTTATAAGAGCATTTGTAATATGATGTGTAAAAGCCAAATTTATAGCACTAGCATTAGGACTTTTAGCAAGTTTTTGCAAGAACTTTATAACTTCAGAGATGTGGCAATCATCAAAATTCAAATCATTATAATCTAAAGCAATGGGATCATCATCCCCAATGTTGGAAAAAATTTCAGCAGCTTTATCAAAGGCAGTTTCAGTAGTTTTAGCAGTTTCAGGCAGTTTTTCGCGCTTTGCATTAGAAGTGGAAACATTGCTAACACCAATTCTTTTATTAGTATGAGTAGGAGGTGCAGCAACATGTGTAGTATTAGCATTACTAGTGGTGGTAATAGTCCAAACTTTAGCTATATTCTTTTCTTTAGCTAGTTTTTCATTTTCTTCTCTATCCCACCTAGCACGCAGTTCAGCCATTAATCTTATATTCTCATTAATTCTAACTTGAATGGCATTTGCTGTAGTAGTAATTTTATTATGATGATTCTCATTAGGCAAAACTTTTGATTTCAAAAGATCAACATCAGCAGCAAGACTATCGACTTTAGAAGCAAGTATATCAATTTTCCCAAGCTTTTCTTCAACAGATTTGTTAAAAGCAGTTTGTGTACTAATAAATTCTTTAAGCATGGCTTCAAGTCCAGGGGGTGAACTCCTATTATTGTTGTAAGAATTCCCATAAGAATTACCATAGCCGTTGCCATTATTATAAGGATATGGTCTATAGTTGTTACTAGAATTGTTCGGTAAGCATTGTTGTTGAAATTATTATTTTTAATGAAGTTTACATCAACATGTTCTTCTTGTGCAACCAATGAAGCTAACGGAACATTATTAGGATCAATATTAGTCCTATCATTCACAAGCATAGACATAATAGCATCAATCTTATCACTCAAGGAAGAGGTTTCTTCGACATAATTTACCTTCTTACCTTGTGGAGCTCTTTCCGTGTGCCATTCAGAGTAGTTGATCATCATATTATCAAGAAGCTTTGTTGCTTCACCAAGAGTGATGGACATAAAGGTACCTCCAGCAGCTGAATCCAATAAATTCCGCGAAGAAAAATTTAGTCCTGCATAGAAGGTTTGGATGATCATCCAAGTAGTCAGTCCATGGGTTGGGCAATTTTTAACCAAAGATTTCATTCTTTCCCAAGCTTGAGCAACATGTTCAGTATCTAATTGTTTAAAATTCATTATGCTACTCCTCAAAGATATAATTTTAGCAGGGGGATAATATCTACCAATAAAAGCATCCTTGCATTTAGTCCATGAATCAATACTATTCTTAGGCAGAGATAGCAACCAATCTTTAGCTCTTCCTCTTAATGAGAAAGGGAACAATTTTAGTTTAATAATATCACCATCTACATCTTTATATTTTTGCATTTCACATAATTCAACAAAATTATTAAGATGGGCAGCAGCATCATCAGAACTAACACCAGAAAATTGCTCTCGCATAACAAGATTCAGTAAAGCAGGTTTAATTTCAAAGAATTCTGCTGTAGTAGCAGGTGGAGCAATAGGTGTGCATAAGAAATCATTATTATTTGTGGTTGTGAAGTCACACAACTTAGTGTTTTCAGCGTTGGCCATTTTAGCAACAGTAAATAAAACAAACTAGATAAAGTAAATGCAAGTAAACTAATTTTTTTGTGTTTTCGATATAGCAAACAAGATAGCAAATAAAGTAAAACTAGCAACTAATTTTTTTGTATTTTGATTTAGTGCAGCAAACAAAGTAGTAAATAAAACTAAGCAAGACAAAAACAAAGTAAAGAGATTGAGAAGTGGAGACTCCCCTTGCAGCGTGTCTTGATCTCCCCGGCAACGGCGCCAGAAATTTGCTTGATGCGTGTGGTTGGCACGTCCGTTGGGAACCCCAAGAGGAAGGTGTGATGCGCACAGCGGCAAGTTTCCCTCAGTAAGAAACCAAGGTTTAATCGGACCAGTAGGAGTCAAGAAGCACGTTGAAGGTTGATGGCGGCGGGATGTAGTGCGGCGCAACACCAGTGATTCCGGCGCCAACGTGGAACCTGCACAACACAACCAAAGTACTTTGCCCCAACGAAACAGTGAGGTTGTCAATCTCACCGGCTTGCTGTAACAAAGAGTTAACCGTATTGTGTGGAAGATGATTGTTTGCAGAAAATAGTAGAACAAGTATTGCAGTAGATTGTATTTCAGTAAAGAGAATTGGACCGGGGTCCACAGTTCACTAGAGGTGTCTCTCCCATAAGACGAACAGCATGTTGGGTGAACAAATTACAGTTGGGCAATTGACAAATAAAGAGAGCATGACCATGCACATACATATCATGATGAGTATAGTGAGATTTAATTGGGCATTACGACAAAGTACATAGACCTTCATCCAACTGCATCTATGCCTAAAAAGTCCACCTTCAGGTTATCATCCGAACCCCCTCCAGTATTAAGTTGCAAACAACAGACAATTGCATTAAGTATGGTGCGTAATGTAACTAGTGACTACATCCTTGAACATAGCACTAATGTTTTATCCCTAGTGGCAACAGCACAACACAACCTTAGAACTTTCTGTCACTGTCCCAGGTGTCAATGCAGGCATGAACCCACTATCGAGCATAAGTACTCCCTCTTGGAGTTAATAGCAAAAACTTGGCCAGAGTATCTACTAGTAACGGAGAGCATGCAAGATCATAAACAACACATAGATATAACTTTGATAATCAACATAACAAGTATTCTCTATTCATCGGATCCCAACAAACGCAACATATAGAATTACAGATAGATGATCTTGATCATGTTAGGCAGCTCACAAGATCCGACAATGATAGCACAATGGGGAGAAGACAACCATCTAGCTACTGCTATGGACCCATAGTCCAGGGGTAGACTACTCACACATCACACCGGAGGCGACCATGGCGGCGTAGAGTCCTCCGGGAGATGATTCCCCTCTCCGGCAGGGTGCCGGAGGCGATCTCCTGGATCCCCCGAGATGGGATCGGCGTTGGCGGCATCTCTGGAAGGTTTTCCGTATCGTGGCTCTCGGTACTGGGGGTTTCGTCACGGAGACTTTTTATAGGCGGAAGGGCAGGTCAAGAGGCGGCACGGGGGCCCCACACCACAGGGCCGCGCGGCCAAGGGGGGGCCGCGCCGCCCTAGGGTGTGGCCCCTCCGTGGCCCCTCTTCGTCTCTCCTTCGGACTTCTGGAAGCTTCGTGAGAAAATAGGCCCCTGGGCTTTGATTTCGTCCAATTCCGAGAATATTTCCTTACTAGGATTTCTGAAACCAAAAACAGCAGAAAACAAAGAATCGGCACTTCGGCATCTTGTTAATAGGTTAGTTCCAGAAAATGCACGAATATGACATAAAGTGTGCATAAAACATGTAGATAACATCAATAATGTGGCATGGAACATAAGAAATTATCGATACGTCGGAGACGTATCACCTGCATAATCTTGCAGTCAAGAAAGGCAAGTTCATCGCTTGCTCATGTCATTTGATTATTTTTATCAAACTATATGCAAAATACTATACTTATCACTCTTGCATTAAAAAGCAAAGTATTATTTTACAATTATGAATATGACTATGTGGTGGGCAATGGAACCATGGTATGTGTTTATGGTGGAGGTTCCATTGCATGTGTACTACTCATCTAGGACTAAGTACCAATGACGTCAAGTGATTCTAGCGTCGTACATATCGCGTTAACCATAAGATCTATAATGCTCTGGGGAAGTCAGCTGCATCTTTTCCCTCTTGCATATCAACGGACCTGGTGGAGCCTGGCTAGGTGTTGGAGATAACACTGCAGTAGGTTGGGAAATCCTTTAAAATCCCCATCTGTGTGGATGAGAGGCTCTATCGTCTATGAGGGATTGTCCGACGTACATCGGGGGTAAAGCCGTATGATCGGGAGATGTCTACCGGGGATGTACGGGTGGACAAAAGGGTGGGTATGCAAGGTCACGGAGAAGGCAGTGATTGACTTGGTTCTTATACTGGGCCTCACACCAAAGGAAGTGTGGACGGGGATATACTCCTGGCCGGCAACAAGGATAAGTTCTCTTATGGGGTAAAGTAACGCACCTCTGTAGATGGTATCAAATTGTGGCTGTCACTCCCTGTTCCGGGAAGGGAACTACGAACGTGGCAGGAAGGAACTCCACGAAGTTCTGTTCAACCTGTGAAGACTGACGGGCATAGTTTTCAGAATAAAATAAACCTTTTGAAGAAATGTTTACAAAAACTTGCATTCGCCTATGACTTCCTGTTCCAAATTTCAAAGAATGAATTCATATGGTGGGCTTGCCTAATAGTACGTGATCTAAATTTTATTGCCACTGCTATTTTGATGTTGGACCCAACATGAAGAAAAATATATTTAGTAAAGAGCTTCTTCATTTAGCTGAATCAATTCTGATGGTATTCAGAGACTAGCTGAGCTAGGTGTTCTTTTAGCCTTTTGGATGAACTAGTGCTAGCTTTGTTTAGTACCTATATGCTATTACTTCTGTCTAGAGCATAATTGTTCTACTTAGCTATTTGCTAATGTGAGTGCCAGCTTATCTTGGTTTCCAACCAGATGATGATAGATTACTAATCCAGCTTTTGTTCTTAATTCACTGTTGTGGTGTGTATGAAATAGATCCTTTGGGTATATTTAAGGGTATTGGTATACCATTTTCCGGCTCCTAGACAAACTTTTTAGTTGGTGTTGAGGTTGAGCTCTGCTTGATCAACTTTTTGACCCAACCTGCTCCTCCCAGCTCATGTTCTGTTGGTTCTAGATCTACTTTACCATGTTGCTGGCTTGTGATAATGTTTTGAGTAAGAATTGGATGAACTATGGCTGTTCTGATGAAATGCTAATGGTGTCTTGGTGGTTATGGTTGTGGCTGTCGATGGTTGAGCTGTTGAGGTGATCATTTGTTTTATAGCAACGCAAAAGCCTTGCTTGGTGGACACACCAGTCCCCTGTGGATGTGTGTTGGGCTGGCCTGTGTGTGAGAAACTTGGGGATGAGGGGCTGACTCACTCTTGATTGTATCACCCAAATGATGATTATTACCACTGTGAATTTCATTTTTGAGCTGACACTTGTATTACCATTTATTGTTTTCTATTTTCTCTTATATTTGCGAGGTAAACAGAGAAACGGAAAGATGAGAACAAGTAATGGAAGTAGTTAGTTTAGGGTTTTTATTTCTATTTGGAAAACCATGTAATTTTCTGTTTACTCCTCTTTTCATTGTTGTTTGATATAAAATATATTGTAAAGGCAATGCAATTTGTTTCTTTATTAGTAAATATCATTTTTTCGTATTTGACATATTGTAATAAGTATGAGATGTTTAAGTTTGAGTTCTATTTGAATTCTAGTTTGATATTAATGTTTGAATTCAATTTGTTTGTTTGAAATCAAATTCTATGTAGAAGTTCAAATTCATATGTTACTCTTAAATGCACTTCCATTTTTTAATTCTAAGTGATGGTTTGTATTTCATTTTAAATTCTTTTTCACCTCAAAACCTAGTTGCAAATAAATCATGTCAAAATTTATCGCACTCTCACCATGACTAAACCCTAGTTCATAGAGAGAGAGAGATGTCGATCCCTCTAGGTTTTATACATTTAGGCGTGAATTTTTTTTCATGTTTTGCGATGAAATACACAATCCTTTTCTAAATCTACCCCGCGTTGGTCCTAAAGCCTGGGATGTTACACCCCTCTAGGTGACATCTCGACCTTTCACTAGGGCCGAGTCTCCAGTGTTGCACACCAGAATCTCCGCACCTAGGACACCGGGATCTCCGACCTACGTAGGAACACTACATCAAACCAAGATCTTTGTGGAATCTCTACTTCGTCAGTATTGGAAGGCTTGTGGGTGCATTACGGGTTATTGGAAGATGTGATTTTGCCCACACCTTCCATTGAACAACCCCTCTTGATAGTACGGGATGCTACGACTACACAACAGAAAAAATAAGACAATGTCTCGCTCTTTTTTGCTTTTGAGGGTTGGATCACTATCTTGTGCTAATCGTCGAGTAGACTTATACACTTAAGCACACTACTAATCTCGTGTGTGTTGTTAAAAAACACCCAAAACCAACTAAGGTAGAGAAATGCACTTTCAACCATGTCTTGTAAAAACAATGTGTGTGGGTGTGGGTGGGTGGATGGGGGGCATCATAATCAAATTAGGTATCTTCCAAAGTTCCAAACACATACGAAGTTTAATCATCGTCCATAAATCAAATAGTACGTCTACCATGAGACCACCGATTTGCATTGCATGCAACTGTAAAGAGCTAAATCGAACTACTGAATTGGACGAAACCAAGAAACCATACCCCGATGCCTCTAATATGACCGTAATCGTACTATTCGAAAGATCAAATTGTAAATAGGGCGCTTACCCATATAGATCTACAATGGATATCATCTAAAACCCCAACACTAGGCATGTATGTGCAGATATACGAAGACAAAACCTCGGAAACGGCTGGAGTAGGGCTTACCGCCATAGATGGCTACTGGTTGAGGTCAAAGTCGAGGCCGCGGTGGAGGTCGAGGCATCCCTTGCTCACTGACGATCACGGTCGAGGTCAACGGTGCGGTCAGATCGCCATCGATCCGGATCTTCCTCTTCACGGGATGGCTCCACGAAAACGATTCAACGGTTTCTATCGGGCCCGGCTCCGAGGAGTGAGTGAGGCAACCCATCAATGTTTAGTCTTTGCAGCTAGATATCATGCAACGTACCAAGCACGCCCTTAAAGCTGAGCTGCCGATCGTTTTGTAGAATCTACCTGAACTCTTTTGCAAGGAATGCGCCCTAGGCTAAGCTTGGATGTGTGCACCTCTTGTATAGTTGTAGGGCCAGATGTGGCAATGTCGCAGGTAAGGTGTGGACAAGGTCGAGAGCAGCAGCAGCGGAGCTGGATCCGCGGGGAGCCCCCCGTGACTGGAATGGGAGTCTGACGCGCACAAGAGTCTCCGCTGCGGGGCCGGTGGTCGACGTGCCGCCGAGTCGGAGCGGCGTCACACCAATCCAAGCCGAACCGCGTCGATCGCCACCGCCCCATCACCCCGCACCGACGCCAGCCTTCCCGTGGTCCAACCCGTCCCGCTCCAGGTACTAGTAAACCTGCTTCTCGTTTGGGAGAAACCAACATGTCAGTACGGCAGTAGAAAATGCATACATATATTGGCCAAGTGCATGCCAATTATTTTGTTTCTAGGATAGCTGTTAATATCCTAGCAACAAAAGTACAACACCACGATTGTTTTAGCCAAGTGCATGCCAATTATTTTTTAAATGGTGCAGCCATATAAGAAGACAAGAAAAATTACACTTCAATATATTGGCAGCATACTAGTGTAGGATGTATAAAGAGATGATGAACATGGAAACCATAAGTGTAGCCCGGGCTTAGCCTGTTTATTTTCTTTTGAAACTTCAAATTGTTTGATTTCGGAGTCTTACCGCACTACAATATGTGACCGGGTAGATGAGTCACAAGGGGCTCCCATTTTGCTAGCTCTGGGCGAACCGAGGGCATCGAAATCCTAGCACCGCTGGCCCCTGCCGCGGTGGCGGTGAGCCTCGTCTCCAAAGGGTGTGGGGGCGTCCGGCTTGTGCACCCGCGCACGGCAGAGCCGACAAGATGGGACGGTGGCCTCGGCCCTGATCTCGTGGCGGCGCAGCGTGGGGCGTTTGTCTCCAGCGAGTGATGGAGGTGGAGACGGCGGTGGAAGTGCAGACGCGCGGGTAGTCTGCGGGTAGTCCTAGCGTGCAACGGCGGCTATGATAAACAATGTGTTTGTACCGTTTAACTTCTGTAATTAGAGATAGATCTTAACATACTCAGGATAGATACGAGTTGTTGTATGGCAAGTATTTGCCTTAGCCTCCAAGGCATTGTAACCCTGTACGTATTCCCGTGATATATAATGAAGAGGACGCGAACGAGAGGTTGTGTGATCCAATACCCCTACTATTGATCCTGTGTTTTTCATGGTATCAGAGCTACGGTTCATCTACTCCTAGATCCCATCTAAAACCTCTCCAATGTCTTCTTCAGACTTCAGCTCAAAGCCTGTCGTCGAGCGGCTCCTCCAACAGCACCATGACGAAGCTGCCGAACGCCTCTCTGAATTTCGCCGCCGGCTCGACGTCCTCGTCCTCTACTCAGGCGCCGTTCAACTTCGCGCCCTTGATCACCACTCGGCTTGGCCCCGAGAACTACCTCTACTGGAGGGCGCAGGTGGCGCCCATCCTCCGCAGCCATCTGCTGACAGGCTTCATCGACGGTACCTTCCCCTGCCCGTCCGAGTTCATCGACAACCCGAAGGCCTCGGAGGACGCCACTGCCCCACGCCGCCTCCACAACCCGAGCTTCACTGCGTGGCATCAGCAGGACTCGGCCCTCCTGTCCGCCATCATCGCCACATCCACAGAGGTCGTCCAGGGCATGATCCTCTTCGCCGCCTCTGCCCTGGATGCGTGGACGACCCTTGAGGCGAGATTCTCCTCACAGTCCACTGCTCGCGGGATGCAGATCTGCCGCGCCCTCTTTGAAGTGAAGAAGCTTGACAGCTCGGTTACGGCCTACTTCAATAAGGTGAAGTCGATGTCTGATACTCTAACGTCCATTGGACAACCTCTTAGTCAGGAACAGTTCATCTCCTATCTTCTGGCGGGGCTTGATGACGACTACGACGCGCTGGTGGAGGTCGTCTCGGCACGGACTACTCCGATGCCACTTCACGATCTGTACGCCCAGATGCTGAGCACTGAGCAGCGCGTCGAACGGCGCAAGACGGTGCTGCACCATGGCGGGTTCCCGTCCGCCAACGCCTCCTTCCGTGGCCAAGGGAAGCCGCCCCAGTACCGGCAGGACTTCCGCTCAGGCCCAGACCCGCGCAACGTTCCCCGGCCCAACTACATCAACAAACAGGCCGGGGGAGCGCCTGGCTCTGCTGGGTTCTCGAACGGCAACGGAGGCCCACGCCAGGGAGATCGCCCCGACTACCGCTCCGGTGGCGCTGGAGATCGTTCCGGCTTCGACCGTGGCGCATGCCCTGGCACCGGTGGTGGTGGAGGAACCCGTCCGGTGTGCCAGATATGTGACAAACCTGGTCACAAGGCGTCCAGCTGCTTCAAACGCTTCAAGCAAGATTACCTTGGCGCTTCAAGCAAGATTACCTTGGCGTCGACAACGACGGTCGCTATATGGACCGCCAAGTTGCTGCGTCCACTACTCATGGACAGACGAGCTCCTACTCCATCGACTCCGCCTGGTACATGGATACCGGCGCCACCGACCACCTCACTCATCAACTTGACAAGCTCACGGTGAAGGAGAACTACCGCGGCACCAACCAAGTACATGCTGCAAACGGGACTGGTATGCAAATACATCACATTTGCCATTCCCAACTTCCTACTCCTTCATCTCAATCTTTCCATCTTAAGGGTGTCTTACATGTTCCTTCTGTTACTCGTAGTCTCCTATCAGTTCGTAGGTTTACTATTGATAACAAATTCTTTACTGAGTTTCACCCTAAATTTTTTCCTTGTCAAGGACCGAGTCACGAAGGCAATTCTGCTTAGTGGAGGGTGTTACGATGGTCTTTACCGTCTTGATGATTATCTTACCAAACAAGTCTTCAGGGGAATAAAAGTGTCACGTGATAAGTGGCATTGTCGTCTAGGACATCCGGCTACTCCTATAGTTCATCATATTTTGCATCATCGTCAGCTTCCTTCGTCAAGTTCGCCCAATAATGGAGTTTGTGATGCTTGCCAACAAGGCAAAAGTCACCAATTACCTTTTTCCCTTTCTAGGCATGTCATTACTGCACCTCTAGAGATTATATACTCTGATGTTTGGGGTCCTGCCCAACCATCAGTTAGTGGACACACATATTATGTAAGCTTTATTGATGGTTATAGTTGTTTCACTTGGTTATACCTTCTTAAACGCAAGAATGATGTCTTTGATGTGTTCATGCAATTTCAACGCCATGTCGAACGCCTCTTAAACAAGAAAATTATCCATGTTCAAACCGATTGGGGAGGTGAGTACATTAAACTCAATCAGTTTTTTAGTAACACTGGCATCTCGCACCGTGTCTCTTGTCCTCATACACATCAACAAAATGACACCGCTGAGAGGAAACATAGACACATTGTCGAAACAGGACTATCCCTTCTTCAGGCTAGATCCTGTGTTTTTCAGGCTAGATTTGATGGATTCTACGGCGAGCGGTGAAGTCTTCCTTTCGAAAAAATATTTTGATTTTAAAGTTTAAAAACATCTGGGAAAAATATTCAGACGGAGAAAAATGTTGAATTCTATCATTGCGTAAATTTTCAGAATGAAATATATTGGACCCTCAGTACAGTGTGTGTTGTTCATTATTGTTTAGGGTTGGTTTGTCCAAGTGTGTCCACTGTCAGTTTGATCTCAATGGAGATAAAGTGATAAACACAAGAATCCATGCTGCAACTCATTAGAGCAAGACTTGGTGGAATATGCAAAAAATTCTTGGATGTGGTGATCTGCCCAAGGTGATGAACAGGATGTGGTGGAGTGTGCAATGTGCAATTTCCTCTGTCCTTGAACTTGGGCGTCGTTGTTGCCTGACGAACGCGTGCATGCTCCCTGAAATGTGCAGCATGATTGGTGCCGCCAGCCGCCCTCGTACGTCTGGTTCCGCCTGGCCGGCCTGAGGAAGCTCTGATGTCGTCGGCCGGCCGGTTCGACGGAGGATTCGGCCAGGAGGAGCACCAAATCACCGAGGGGGAATAGGGGTACCAGACTGCCGACGCACACGTCGGATGCGTCCCAAACATGGAATGGTCGGCGGCGGGGATCCGATCGAGATCGACACGCGTCGCCGGCGCACATGTGGCAGCGACAAGTGTATTGGTAGCTAGCGGCCACACCGACCCACGCACAATGTGTTCCTCTCTTCAGGCTCGCTCTCCATCCCAACGGCCAGAAGCGCATGCGGTCTAACTAACGGTTATAACTACCCAGGGACACGCGCGGCTCGCCAAGGTTTACGTATCCTCGCGGCCGCCCGTGCACTGCCCAAGCGAGCGACAGACGCGCTCTCTCTGGCCACACACACGCGCGCGCGCGCGAGCGAGCGGGAGAGCATCGAAAGGTCTGCATTAGCGCGAGACCCTGCCGGCCGGCCGGTCTCGATCGCAGCCTCATCTGCTCTTGGCTGGCCTACTCATCATCCCTGCCGGGAATCGGAGCCAGCTACGCCGCTGCGCAGTCGAGCAGTCCGGCCATGGCCATGGCGAAGCCGTCGAGGGCTGGACCGTCGCCGCCGCTGCCTCGCTGCTTCCTCCTCTTCTTCACCATCCTCCTCGCAGCACCAGGTGAGTGCCGCCCGTGCAATCCGTAGATAGACCTCCTCGCATAACATTTCGTGCTGTCGGCATGTACAGAGGGTCTTAGCGGTGACAGCAGAGTGTCAAATTAGAAACTGAATTGCCTTGATCGAGCACACTATCCTTTCTCATCAAGCTCCGATCGACGGGTCTTGGAATAATCTGTGATTACCCGTTGGAGCTAATTAACAGGTTTTTGATTGGGGCACAGAGTGGTCTTTATTTTCTCCATTCTTACACTCATTGGCACACTTGCACCAAACCATCAGTCATGCAAGGGGAAGTGACTCCATTGCCATCTTTACCATTGGTTTCTTCATTTCTTGTTCTATTCTTAGCCGAATTTCATTTTTTAAATCAAATGATGGTGGCTGAATTTCTATCTGTTCATATTTATGAAACACAATCTTTGCTACTCCCTTTGATTTAAGCATGATGGGCTCCCTTCATTTTCTCAAGTATCAGTATGACATGACGACCTAGCAATCAATGGTGTGGGCTTATTTGGTGTACTTGCTGGGATTATTGTATCTTCGTTTTAAACGAATATCTAGTGAGCTCACATGGTCCCTCAAGGTGCTCCATGCCGTAAGACACACCCACTATGATAAGAATAGCATCTCCCAATCCAAATAATATATCTATGAATGCTAATTTTGCGTTATTTTACTAAAATACGATTCTATCTGCTACCGTGCTACGTACCATTTTTCCTCAATTAACTTCAGGTGGATCCGATCTGGTACTGACCTGTGATGGCTTTACCCCTAAAGTATGTTTGAAAGGGTAGCCAAGTGGCTTGCTTATTACAGTTCGTAATCGTAGATGCCACTTGCCAGCTACGTAATAGTGTACTTTTCGATCAATTGTGGACACTGGGACAGAAACAAGATGAAACAAGTTGGCTTGCTAAAAGGTGTTTGATAACGTACGTGCTATTTTATTGGGTTGATTCTTGGTAGGATACCCCAATCACATGCTCGCATGTGGACCCGAGCTTGCACCGGCCGGATCGCCTGATTGTTCTAACACTGTGCAGCTTAGATTGTCTGCTCATCTGCTTTATTCAATTTGATCTTCATCTTTTTTTGCTTGTCAGGAAAATGTACGTAGTTTAGTTTCGTGATGAGAACTTGATTTTGATACATGCGGATCGTGGTTTCTGACTTGGTTACAACCACATGATGCAGCACATGAGGCGGTGGCAGCAGCACTGTCGATCGGGATCAACTACGGGCAGATGGGCGACAACCTCCCTTCCCCATCCCGGGTGTCGTCGCTCGTCCGGTCGATGCAGGTGAGCAAGGTGAAGCTCTACGACGCCGACCAGAACGTGCTGCGCGCGTTCCTCAACACGGGCGTGGAGTTCGTCATTGGCATCGGCAACGAGAACGTGTCGGCAATGCTGGACCCGGCGACCGCGCAGGCGTGGGTCCAGCACCACGTCAGGCCGTACCTCCCCAGCACGCGGATCACCTGCATCACCGTCGGGAACGAGGTGTTCAAGGGAAACGACACCGCGCTCAAGGACAACCTCCTGCCGGCCATGAAGTCCGTTTACGGAGCTCTGGGCACCCTGGGGCTGCAAGGACAGGTGAACGTCACCACGGCGCACTCCCTGGACATCATGGGCAGCTCATACCCTCCCTCTGCCGGCGCGTTCCGGCCCGACGTGGCCCCCTACATCACCCCGCTCCTCGATTTCCTGTCGGCGGCGAGGTCGCCGTTCCTCATCAACTGCTACCCGTACTTCGCCTACAAGGACGACCCTGCCGGCGTGCCGCTGGAGTACGTGCTATTCCAGCCCAACGCCGGGGTCATCGACCCGGCCACGGGGCTCAACTATGACAACATGCTCTATGCCCAGGTGGACTCCGTCTACGCCGCCATCCAGGCGCTAGGCCACAGCGACGTCGACGTGAAGATCTCCGAGACCGGCTGGCCGTCCAGGGGCGACCCCGACGAGGCCGGCGCCACGCCGCAGTACGCCGGGATCTACATCGGAAACCTGCTGCGGAGGATCGAGATGAAACAGGGGACGCCGCTCAGGCCGGCGGTACCGATAGACGTCTATGTGTTCGCGCTGTTCAACGAGAACCTTAAGCCTGGGCCAGCCTCCGAGAGGAACTACGGGCTCTTCTACCCTGACGGCACACCGGTCTACAATGTCGGCCTGCGCGGGTACCTGCCGCCCATGGACGAGTCGGATGGCGCGCGAACGGTAAGCCACTTCAGTCTTCAGGCTTCGTGTTGCCACATATTCTACGGATTCGTTACAAAGTTTCTGAATGTCGATTACACTACTAATCCATCTGATTCATATTACTTGTTGTTAGTATAGATGTATTTAGAATTAAAATGTGTGTCTGGGAATTGTAGGAGTAGAATATTTGATGATTGCTGCAGCTATGCAAAGTCTTAAACCTTTACGAGACAACGCTGTCGTATTTTACATTTCTCCTTTGTACGATACCTGAATCTGACATGCTATGAAACGGTTATCGTCTTCTGCAGGTGATTCACTTGTTTGCCCTCATCACCATAGCATCCATCACCGTCATGTTATCTTGATAGTATATACTGATGACCACTTCACGCAGTAAAGCGGACCAAGATGCTGAGCCTGAGAATCGCTTGCAGCTAGGGATTCCACGTGCAGATCACAAGGTAAGGGAAATCGTTGAAACCTGCGTTTGAGAATTGCTATATTTTGCTCACAAAGATAACAACTGTGCTGTTTCTCCTCGATGCAGAACTTTTCTCCATGATGGTTGTGACCATCAGAAACACACAGCGTGGCCTCGCAATTACTGTGAAGTTAGCTTCATACTGACGATGAGGTAGAACTAACTACTTGGACATAATACATAGCCGATGATTGTACAAACAACATTGTTTTTATAGGACTGATTCATTCTGTAGATATCTCCCCTATGAAACTGTATAGTATTTGCATACGAGTGTACAAAACTACAGGAGATAAATCAAGGCACACACCAAGGCTGCCAATTGTCACATCTATTGTTCTTCCCATCATGCTTCTCAATTGCTTATTCTGGTATTACCCTTCATTGGAAAAAAATGGCTTATTCTGTTATTATCCTCACATGGTGTATTTATATTACACAACGAAGAAGGATCGACCCTCCGGAGACGCTCCCTCCCGGGAGTTTCTGGAGGGCCCCTCCCACCTCAAACCCCCCGCCGCCTCCAACCCCCGCCCCCTGGCCACTGTCGATGCTCTCGTCGGCGGCGGTAGGGCACCCTCCGTGTCAAAGACGACGGCTGGGATGGCGAGGTGAGGCCCGTTGGGGTTCCTCAGGAGATGGGAGAACTATGATGAGAGCATAGGACAACACGACTTTCTGTCCGGGGCATAAGGCCCTCCGTCAGTCTGGCGCCGATGAGGAGGCGATGCGCGCCCCCAACGAGAGTCTTCAATGATCATGGTGGCGTGTTAGATCATCGGGCTGAGATCTAGGCTGAGGTCGATCTTGCCAGATGGCTTCAACCATGGCGAGGGAGACGTGGTCTGGCGGCTCCTCGGATAGCCGGCACGTGCATCATTGCACCTGGGCTGCCTCTTTCCTCTCCGGTCAATCCATGGCTACTGCGGTGTGGGGGCCTTCCTGCCTCGCCCGAATAATGGTGGCGGTCTTAGGGTTTCTCCTCCTGTCATGATGAAGACCTATCGGTTGCCAGACCTTACTGATCTGGCTGAAGTGGCGTGTTCCCGAAGGCTCCGTCTGCGTACTCCACCGAAGATTGCTGGATCAGATAGGATTCGATCGTGCGCACCCATGTTTTTTCTCTGACCGTTTGGTTTCAGAGTGAGTGCTTAGAAGTAGTTGGTTTCAGAGTGAGCGCTTAGAAACTCTACTAGCTATTAGTATCATGGGGCATGTTCTCGTTCTATGGTGATGGCGGAGAGTGTTATGGAAGCCGAGATCTGAGGACTAGTGATGTTGGTTCGACTCCAGGCGGTGATGAGGAATTGACTTGGTGATTCGTGACTTGGAGCAGCGGCATGCTAGTGGGGGTGACTACACATGAGAAGTTCATAGTCTTACCTTTCAGATGAAAATTCAAGGTCTAGCATTAATTGGTTGTGCCTGATAATATCCTTATTGAAGGCATTGTTTTGAGAGTGAGGACTTTGCTGGACTTCTGGTGTTGTCTAATAGATCATTGTAGCGGACTTTTATTTTCTGTAATTCTTCTATGTTTTTTAGCTGTGTACATTTGTAATGCCGCTAGGGTAATGCATTGTTGCAGAGATAGAATGTAATTGGTATCTTCACGATATTAACATATGCACTTTATCGAGAAAAAGAGAGCATCTCGTAACCTTGTGATGAATGATGACCAACATGCTGCTGAGTACTACTAACGTAATTGATCAAGAAAGAAGAATAACTATTTATTCAGTAGCATGGACGGCAGATATTCGTGCTGAGGCAAGCGAACCCCAGTTTGAAAGCCAGCGATGCGAACTCGTTCAATTTAGTTTTGCAATCAAGCACTACTGTTGTGCTCTCCCTCGAAAAATAAACCGGGCGCTGCAATTGGCTATCTGATGTTTCCTTTTCCCGTTGTTTCCTTCTTTATGTACGTAAAGCATTGATGTCTTGTCGGTTAAAAAATACCTTGCATTTCTGCGTGAGAAGTCAAATCATGAAACCAAACGAAGTGCGAATTATTGATATGTAGTGTTAACGTGTATAAAGTAGATTGCCTAACCCTTTCCAACAGTTCGGATTTTTGGTTCAAGTGGCTAGTGAATGAAGCTTAACATGGTATGAGAGCCCCCGTCTCGAGTTCAAATCCTGACTTTTACAATTTATTCTAAAAAAAATCCCCGCAGCCTCCTGCCGTGTGTATCCGGCCTTCCGCTGCCTCTTTGCCTCTCTACACGTGTTGACTTGTCTTCTCGTCTTACCGTCACACGTGAGAGGGGGTGTTGACATATATAAAGTAGATTGCCTAGCCCTTTTCATTAGTTCGGATTTTTGGTTCAAGTGGCTAGTAAGAGTGGGTGTTGACATGTATAAAGTAGATTGCCTAGCTTTTTCCATCAGTTTGAACTTTTGGTTCAAATGATTAGTGCATGAAGCTTAATATGTAGAAGCACCAGAATGAACCACGCCGTAGTTTGTTTCTTTTTAAGCAGAATGAAACACCAGAAAGGCCTCCTCAGTGGCTCAATCCCACCACGGCACGGAAAGCCCAGCTCCAACGTAGCCCGATACATATTTTTTCCTTTTGGGAAACGGGTAAGAGCCCACTACATGTCTGGGCTACGCGAAATGCTCCTCTGTATGGCTAATACGTATTGTTTTAGTAATTATCTCTAATAATCTCCTTTTTGACTATTTCTAAATCATGCATAAAGCAACTGAATCGGACCATGATTCTTCCCTGATCAAATACAGTTCAATTTATTTTCATGCATAGTCAAGTAATAGATAATTAACAAATAAATGGACATATATAGCGAGTATGAAAAATTCCCATGTGAAAATGCCAAATTAAGTGGGTGTAAGGGGATCTGAAACAAATGGAAAGTGTACAAAACTTAGGGTTTTGGAGCTAAATTGTCTACTCTCTATTCCTATGTCTTATCATTGGAGCTACTTCTTAGGTGTTGTTAGATAAGATACAAAAATCAATATGATGTGCTTGGAACAATAATCATAGCCACCTAAGAAATGGTGCGATGATGTTTAGATGATATTGCTGATAGAATAGAAAAAAATAGGATTGCATTGTGAAGTGAAACAAAAATTAATGTATACTTATTGACACCCAATAGGTAGGCCATCTAAACAATAAGAACATTTATTTTACTTACGCGGATCTTTGTTATTTTTATTTATTTCCTCCATTCTAAAATAAATTATGATTTAGACATGTTGATGACGGCATTGCCCTTCGGGTAACCAATGTTATGCTACCTCCTACGGCTCAACTAGGGACCCATGAAGATCATCCACCGACCAAGGGGCCGTTATGTCGGTTTCGAAGAAAGATTCTTGACGAACAAGGCAAGAAGACGAAGAACAAGGAAAGTTTAGACGTAGAACTCTTTGTAACCTAGCCGAGCCCGGACAGAACTCTCGGGACATGGCCTGCAATATAAGGGCCAGGAGAGGGTCTGCCGAGGGACACACAATCACCACAGCCAAAATATCCTCAAGTCTAGAGCTAGGTCATTAGAAATCTTAGCCTCTCGACGAGATCTTAGTCTTAGCCTTCGGCTACCCTATTGTAACCCGATAATTTCGATAATCAAGATCAGACAAGCAGGAAGTAAGGATTTTACCTCGTCGAGGGCCCCGAACCTGGCTAAAATCTCTCCCCGTTTGTTTGGTATCCGATGTCTCGTGTCAGCCTACAGGATTCCGTCAACCCTAAGCCCCAAAAGGTGGGCATTGCCGAGGAGCACCCTCGCCAATTGGCGTCGTCTGTGGGTAACCTGTTGACACAAGGCTCGTCATTGGCTGTTTCAGTCATGTCGTCCACAACTTCATCAGCATCGCCGGCGTTATCATCAGCCCCTTCATCACCAAGCTCGGGGAATTCGATTCGATTTGGGTCCTTCGAGTTTACTCCGCACAACGACTTGTCTCGCCCGACCTTTTTGGATCTGCAAGGCGGGTTGGACATAACGTTCGGGAGCGTCCACTACTGCATCAACGCCGAGGGCATCCTTCGGCTGCCCGATCCGCTCGTCCCCAACACAGCAAGGACTCCATCCTCATCAGCGACAGGATCAACCACGTCGACTCCGGTCTCAGTCGATCTATCGACTGAGTTATCTGCATCAATGACAACCTCTTGACCGCCATCGACTCCGCGCCGATCGACGTCATCTATGTCCGTTGGATCCGATGATTATATGTCATCCGATCTAACATCATATTATTGCTTAAACTGCGATACCATGCATGGATTGGGTTCGGATGACACGCCGTTCGTCTGCAGTGCCAACTATTCTTCGGATGAGGAAAGTATCGACATCACCGCCATGACAGCCTCCTGGAAGGTGGCGCATCATCAAATCTATGCTATTCTCAACTCGGGCGACGGAGAAGAAGGAGAGCGCACACCATGTGCCAGTAGGCGTCGCAACGTTGAGAACAGTTCCAGTAACGATAATAGCAACTATACTATTACTGAGGAAGAGTGGGAAGCGGCTCGAGCTGCTATAACCAACAATACTCAGCTCCCTTCTGGAACTTCGGCAGGGACTCTTAACGCATATCATTCTATCTTGGAGAGGAATCGAGTGCGGTTCTCAAACGAGCAAGTTGGTCTCGATCGACGCCGGCTCGCGGCTGATCAATCTAGTGAGCGACGTCGAGCCTCACATGCTAGTGCGTCTCGGAGCAACCAAGTTTCAGGAAGACATCGACCAAGGATGCCTCGACTTTCGAAAGATGATGCAATGGAGATAACTTCAAACTTGTCCAAATCCTTTATGACTATGGACACCGCAGGCATGCTGAGGCCGAAAACTGTCGAGGGAGCAACTGCCAACCTCGCGGCCTATCTGATTAACCATTAGCCAACACCCGATGGGCCCATGGCGCAAGCTCATCGGGGTGCTCTGGAAAGCCTCGCGATCCTTGGAGAAAACTCGTTCCTCGAAAGGAGAAGGCTACACACCAAGGCAGTGGTTGCACACATCGTTCGAAAGACGCTCGAGATGATATCACGCAAAGCAGGATTGATAAAGCTAGACGACGATGGGCTGCAAGGGAAGGATACGATAGCGATGACTCCGAGGAAACTCAGGAATACGACGGTGAATTGTGAGGAGCCGACTGCTTAAGTTACAAGATTCGGGAGACGATGCCACCAAAGAGATTCAAGCCTACCCCCACTGATGCTGCCAAATATGAAGGGCAGCAGGAGCCAAGGTCCTGGATAGATGATTACTTACAAACTATTATCTTGCATAAGGGAAATCAAATAGCAGCAATGCAGTGTCTGCAGTTTTACCTGAAAGATTCGGCACGAGCATGGTTGAGAGGCCTCCCAAAGGGTTCTATCAGATCCTGGGAAGATTTGGTTGACGCTTTTGTCAAAAACTTTCAAGCTACGTACAAGAGGCCGATCGAAATCGAAGAGCTACACCATTGTCAACAGAAGCCAAGAGAATCAATGCGCACGTACATTGGGCGTTTTACTAAATTATTAAACGCAGCCGAAAATGTTTCCGTCGATAGAGCAACCGATGCTTTCAGTGATGGCATTCGACGGGAATCGTATATTGAAGAACTTGGTCGAAAGAAGCCAAAAACTATCACCAAATTGATGGAGATTGCCAACAGTTGGGCTGATGGAGAAGATCATGTAAGTAAACCTCATCCGCGCACTGACGACGAAGATGACGACCAGCCGAGGCATGATTCGGGTCATCGAAGAGATCGCCGCAAGAAGAGGAAAGACCGCGGATACGATGATACTAACTGACGAGGTATTAACTAGTCAATGCCTACAGATTGTAGACTAGGGTTTAGTGAGAAGTAGAGGGCAAGTAGATCTCGAAGATTTCAGCCGAAAAGTACTCGACGATTAAGAAACTAGGGTTATGTTGACAATGGATTCGATCTCCTCTTCGTCCCTCGACTCCCCCTTATATAGGAGGTGGAGCCGAGGGCTTCGTGTTACACAAGATTACATATTCCGGGAGACTCTCTGAGTTCAACCCGTAAAGTTACACATCTCTATATTTCCTAATACAACTCTATATTTCCTAAATGCTAGTTGGGCTTCCGAGCTTCATATTCTTCGGGTCGTGGGCCTTCAGTAAACCCCGGGTACCTTCTCTGGCAGGCCCATTGGGGTGTCTATGTCAGTAGCCCCCGAGATTTTGCTTGAATCGAAGAATCAAGGAAAATCTCCAACTTTATGATCATCAAATAACTTTTCGAACCATCATATATCTTTAGATATATAATTAGATATTGTACATGGATAATAGTAATTGGGGCTAGCTCATCTGACGGATCAGGTACTAGTTAACTGCTCTAGTGGCAATCCGCAAAAACCTACTTCAAGATCACGCCCCTGAACATGATCTCGGGATACTGGTGTTAACTCGACATGCGCCGCTTAAGGTCTTACCATTTATCGAGTCCCAGTCATGTTTTATCGGGTACCTAACGCGTCCGTTAGGATTTTTCTTTGTATCTGTTGAAACAGAAAAAAAGTAGCAACCCGACGTCAGAGACGGTGTCACGCCGCTCAGAACGGATCTGGGGTCTTACCCTCGCAAAGTTTTGCGGCATTCAGAGATTATTCGCGGCATTCAGAGATTATTCGCGGCTTTTAGCGCTCTGAGAATATATTGTCGAGTGCTTTTTCGGCTGTTGGAGTAGCACATTTTCTTGAGTCAACGGATGACTTATCTTGTCTTCCCGATGGGAGTATATAGAGAGTTATTTGTATAACTTGAGATATGCCAACCAATATACTTTATAATTTCATCGGGCACGCGAACAGTGTTCCCGATGGGAGTAGCCCCCGAGGCTACAGCCAAGTGCTTGTGCTTGGTTGTAGGCTCACCGTTTTAATATCTTTCTTGTGACTATATTGAAAATCTCTCGAGATCTTCCATATTTATCGGGTGCGCGACCAGCGCTCCCGATGGGAGTAGCCCCCGAGGCTATGGACAAATGCTTGCATTTGATCATAGGCTCTCGCCATTTCTATTTTTCCATATCCGAGATTTTCTTTTGTACGAGTAGCCCCCGAGCATTTGATCAAAAACTTGTATTGATCAAAGGCTCTCGAGATTGTCAATAGTATTTTTTCTGTCGCCAATTTCTTTTACCTTACAGCCGAGATTTTTACTTGGTAAGGTGACATCAGTACTGACGATAGCCACGACCACCGTATCGGGAAGACGCGAGCATTGTCCTCTCTCTGACCTGCGTGCCCAAAACCCTCAGCAATTTGACACGTCGTGCAAGTGGGGGACACACGTCCTCCGCTTTTTCTGGCACGCGCACTGTAGCGTCTGTTCCGTTCCTTCACAGTTAAAATACGCTTTACCCCTTAACCACGTGTAAAGCATCCATCTCTCAACTATTCCATCCAACGGTGCGTCGATTCGTAGATTCCCTATAAAAAGTCTTCTTCTTCCTCCGTTCATCCTTTCGATGCGCCGCATCTCTGCTCTCTTCTCCGAAAATCTCCTATGGAACCCACCTGTTCCTGAGCACAGCCAAACTCTCCCTCACGCTTTCGCCATTGTTGATGCCACCTCGCGCAAGACTCACCAGGCACAGCACTCCCGAGTCAAAGATGGCGGAGTAAGATCTGGGAATGGGGGAGTGCGAAAGATCCAAGATTTCCAACCAGGACATCAACCTGATGAAGAAGCTTGGGCTGATGAAGAAGAAAGACGCTCTTCGCTTCCTGTTATCACCAGAATTTGACCGAGTCAGAGGTGGGCCGCGATCAAGATGGGCTTGAAGAATATACATGGAAGAAATACGTGAATCGGCCTGTTATGCAAAGTTTGGGCTAGTGTGCCCTTGTATCTGTAATATAGTAGGATACGTGTCGGTTAGTTAGAGTTTGTCTCGTGCACGGTTGGGATTATTCCCACGTTAGAAAGTCTACGGACTATAAATATGTATCTAGGGTTTATGAAATAAACAACAATCACGTTCACTACAAACCAATCTAGGCGCATCGCCAACTCCCTTGTCTCGAGGGTTTCTTCCGGGTAAGCATCATGCTGCCTAGATCGCATCTTGTGATCTAGGCAGTACAAGTTTATTCGTCATCCATGCGTTGCTCGTACTGAAGCCTTTTTGATGGCGAGCAACGTAGTTATCTTAGATGTGTTAGGGTTAGCATTGTTCTTCGTATCATATGCTGTCGTCGTGCAACCCTTAGACATCTAGCCGCCCTTACGCCTATCTTAGGCGTAGGGGCGGCACCCCGCTTGATCTTTATTTAGTAGATCCGATCCGTTATGGTTGCTCCTTGTTCTTCAAGGATTAGTTTAATATCTGCATAGTTAGGCCTTACAAAGGGTTGGAGGATCCAGCGGCGCGTAGGGTGTAGTTTGCTAGCCCTAGATAGGATGTTCCGGGGATCAACCTCGTGTTGGTTTTTAGGCCTTGTCTAGGATCGGCTTACGATCACCGTGCGTGGCCGCGAGGCCCAATCACGAGTAGGATGATCCGATTATGCGGTGAAAACCCCAAATCTTCGTAGATCGTTTTAGCTTTATCTTGATCAAGCAGGACCACCATATATTCGTACACCTCGTGCGAATCATGGGTGGATCGGCTCTTTGAGCCGATTCACAGGACAACCTGAGAGCCGATCGAGGCTCGTATTTAATGTTTACGTGTATGCCATGCAGGAAACTAAGCGAGGCATCTCCATCACCTTCCTGACCAGGTATAGGTCAGGTGGCACGCCCTTGCACCAGCATTGGACGTGCGTGCCGGAATCTTTGCGGGCCGTCGCTCGGAGGGACCAGGGCCAGCCGCAGCCCTAAGTTGTTCCCGGCTCTACTGTGTTGCCCGTCGCTGCTCGCCGGTGGGTTTCTGACCGCAACACATTCTGGCACGCCCGGTGGGACCATCGTCGATATCAACCACCTCGCCATCTACATCTGAGATGGCGGACGGCACTCCAGTCACGTACGAGGATCTGACCGAGGAGCTCAAGAAGAAGTATGACGAGGTCAAAGCAATCCTCGAAGCCGACCTCATCGGCTCTTTTCACAGAACCCGTTCACATGGCATCAGGTGCAAAGGGTTCTCACCTGAAGGCGCGCTCGATGGAGTGGACATGTCCGCCCCGTCCGAAGAACGCACCAGGTCCCTGCGTCAGGAGATAAACTTCATGGTAGCTCATTCGCTACACCGCCACTCTGAGAACCTGGTGAACACTTTGGAGCGTGTCGCTCTTCGGGTGATCCAGGAAATCATGAGGCGTCAGTACTCTCCGTCAGGACCAGCTCTCGGGACTTTTCAAGAAGAGATGCCACTCCAGTCCCGTCCACCGTTGCCATTCGCATTGGCAGCACCAGAGGTGCCGAATTCACCGGCATACGTCGTCTACAAGATCGGTGGTGACCCTAGTGACTACCAGTTCTTGTACGAGGCGCCTAAGGAGATCCCTCACGGATACACGTGCACATATGTGCCAGACTGCGGTAACTGGGCGCTCACAAACCAGGCCGCAACAGCAGGGACTTCTGGAAAAGCAGGAGGAACTTCAGCGACAGATCTTGAGAAGCAGACGTGGCTAGCTAAGTATGCCACTCCGACAAACCTCCAGAGCCCAGCTCCTGCAGTTGGCTCAGAGATGGAAAAGCAAGCATGGCTGGCTAAGTATGCCACTCCGGCGAATCTTCAGAGTTCGACTCCTGCAGCCAGCACCGCGGATCAAATCAGTACGATCCTGAGAGACCAGTTCGGCATGGTGCCGAAAAGGAGGACAATCGGCTATTCCAAGCCGTACCCCAACGAGTACGAGTTGATCCCGCTACCACCCAAATATCGGCTCCCTGATTTCTCCAAGTTCAATGGATCAGATGGTTCCAGCTCCATCGAGCATGTGAGCCGATATTTGGCACAGCTGGGCACGATCTCAGGCCGAGATGAGCTACGTGTGAGGTTCTTCGCACAGTCCCTCACGGGATCGGCTTTCGGGTGGTACACATCGCTGCCACCGAGACTCAATCCGGACGTGGAAGCGATTGGAAGAGCGATTCCACATGCGGTATCATTCGAGAGGCTTCCGAGGCCGGCATTGCCGATCTAGCTCAAATAAATCGGCGCGGGAAAGCGTGGCAGAATACGTCCAGCGCTTCAGAAATCTTAGGAACCGATGTTATTCGGCTCGTGTGACTGAAAAAGAAGCAGTCGAGTTGGCAGTGGTGGGCCTTGCATCACAAATCAAGGATATGGCCTCCCAAGCAGACTACCCTTCACTGGCGCACATGGTTCAGAAACTGTCGTTATATGAACAGCGCCACCCGGACTTGTACCAGGACAAATTCAAGCGGGCGGTAGTCCTGGTTGAGGCAGATGAAGACGAAGGCTCTGCGGGAGATCAAGAGGTAGCAGTGGCTGAATGGACTCGGGGGGCAACCCCCGTGTCCTGCAAATGGGTTAAGCCACCAGGTCCGCCCAGAGGGTTTGATTTTGACGTGACTAAAACTGAGCAAATCTTCGACCTCTTACTCAAGGAGAAGCAGTTAAAGTTACCCGAAGGCCTCAAGATCCCCACGGTACAGGAGCTGAACGGAAAGCCATACTGCAAATGGCATAACTCGTTCTCCCATACCACCAACGACTGCAGGGTGTGGCGTCAGCAGATCCAAACGGCGATAGAACAAGGACGTCTAATCTTTAACCAGTACGCCATGAAGGTCGACACCCACCCCTTCCCCGCCGTTAACATGGTGGAGTGCACTTACCCTGAAGGTTGCCAGCCAGGTTTCTCGTTCAACATCAACATGGTAGGACCTGGACACCACTCTGGCAAGGACGGAGACGAGGGCAGCTGCTCTCGTAGCAAGGACACAGAGGAGGCCGCTCCACGCGATCGGCTCCGTCACGATGGCAAGCGCTACATCACAGAGGGAGAAGTGAAGAATGTAAGATATCAGCGACCTCTCTCCGATCACCTCCTCAACAAGTACGTGAGTCAATATAGCCAACGCCGACGATCCATCGACGATGATGATAGAGACCGTCTGGCTAGGGACGCCAGGAGACATCGTCGGCATGATCGCGATGAGGAGGAGTACGAGCGCCGTGCCAAGGAAGAATCGAGGAAGCAAGACGACGAGGATAGGCACTGGGACTGCCCCTTCTTCAGACACTGCTGGGATTCAGGAATGAGCCGATTGCCTACAATCGGCAACTGCCCAGAATGTAGACAGAAGAGGAAGGATGCAGCTAACGTGTCCGTGTTCAAACGTCTAGGGCCTCTCCCACCTCGAAGCAAGCACGCTGAGTCCCCTCGGGTGGAAGATCTCGAGGATTTGGAAGACGATGAAGAAGAAGAAGAAGAAGAAGACAAGTACCACCGGCCAAGGTGGTGCCCTGATGGACTCAGCCGTTCCCAAAAGCGTAGGGTTCAGCGACTGCGTGGCTTGGAGGAAGCCGAAAGGCTATACCTGCACACGCTAAGGAAGGCGCAGCCTGATGTGGCCGCGAAAATTCAACGAACCCTAGATGAAGAGGGTCGACCACAGAAAATGGAGTGGCGCCCCAAGCAAAGGAAAGCCGATGATGAAACATCGGCTGGCACAAATATGGTGTTCATCCTTTCGACGGAGTTTAGTGCTCCAGGATTAGACGAGGCACCCGTGGCACAACTTGACTGCGGCCCACGGCCAGTTATCTTTGAGAAGCCACGAGAAAGAAGCTACAGACATCTGAAGGCCCTGTACTTGCGAGGTTACATCGATGGGAGGCCTGTCAACAGGATGCTGGTGGACACCGGAGCGGCAGTCAACATTATGCCATACTCCATGCTACGTCGGTTGGGACGCTCCAGCTCGGATCTGATCAAGACCAACGTGACATTGATTGATTTCAACGGCCAAGCGTCTGACGCACAAGGTGTTCTGAACGTGGATCTGACCGTAGGAAGGAAAACCATCCCTACGACGTTCTTTATCGTCGACAGCAAGAGCACCTATGCTGTCCTGCTGGGAAGAGATTGGATCCACGCCAACTGTTGCATTCCATCCACGATGCACCAATGCGTAATACAGTGGGATGGAGATGAGGTAGAGGTCGTCCAGGCCGATGACTCAGCCGAGATTTCAACGGTTGGCATGAACGCTTGGGAAACAGCAGGCCAAGAGTCACTCTCAGGCATCAATTTGGACGACTGCGAGCGCATCGACGTGACAAAGATGGGGTTAGGCTGGTCTTATCCACCGGCCTGACCGTATAGCAAGAGCAAACCTATGGACAAACATGGCGAGGCCGATCCTTGGGATCGGCCCCAAAGATCTATGGAGGAACATTGCAAAACCTTCATTAAGCAATTCAATCAACGTGGAGGCCGATTCCAGCAATCGGCCAAAATTATCTTCACCACACGTTCTGCCTGGGTTCAACGTCGATCTAATGGGCAGCGGTTACGTCGGCTGATGAGAGTCAACACGAATCCTAACGGAGCCGCCGTTCAAATACAGTGCCTTGGCTAACTACAGAGCCGATATCTGCAGTTTCCTGACAGATTCGGCTCGGGGGGCACCTAATCAGATGAACATGTGCAGATGAACATGTGTGCAGTGAAATATTGGGGGCCGATAGAAAAAATCGGCCAGTAAAAAAAAATTCTCATGGTGTACAGCCGATGCAAGGACATCGACTTTAGAGCTTCCTCAGTTGCAATGAGCCGTTTTTGGTGCCTGAACCTTCTCGTCGAGGACTTGCAACCCTTTGTGCCAGTTCAGCAGTACTGTCAGAAGCATCAAAGGGAGAAGGAAGAAGGGTGATCGGCTCTGGTGCATCTACCGTTGGCCGGGCTAAGTTGGCCACTTTCCCAGCTACGCTCGTAGGCATGATTAGGACCTCTACATTGGGGCTGTCTCAATTTGCCTGAGTTCAGGGCCCTTGGACTGAACTGTGTATCCTCGCCACTGTTCTCACCTTAACTGAGGCTCGGGGGGCAGCTGATTTGGTAGACACTCTGTTTTTGGGAACCGATTGGAGTTGCATCGGCTAACCCTGCATCATAACCTTCTCCGAAAGCGGTAAGTGGGTGCAGACAAAGGCTACTAGAGCTGCGGAGAGGAGCCTGAAAGGGAAGCCATCGTCATCTACAGGGTTTGGACCGTCCTGTTGCTGCAAGAAAACGAAGGAGACTGGATTCTCAAAACAGCCGATGCTCAGCCATCGGCTATAGGATTGCGAAATATTATGATCAGATATCAAATCACAGTCTGAATTTGAGAAGTGCTTGACTGACGGTCTAATCGGTATCTGAGTCTGGCTTCATGGGCGTCTAAAAATCCGATATGTTGCTATCGGTCTTGGTGCGGCGAACGGAGGGCTTGAAATTGGATTAATTGAGAGTCAAATTGGAAGAACAATTCTTATTGATTCAAAGGAGCGGCTTTACAGGAAAGAGCCGATGGCTCTCAAAAGGGGGATCTGATGCCTAGTGCACTGCTACTACTAGTCCTACACTAATTTGCCCCTGTTCTAGGGGTCGTCGCTGTCCTCATCGCCGCCATTGTAGCTGCCGTCGGCGCTGCTTCCAGGGAGTTCCTCGTCGCTGCTGCCCCAGCCCTCGGCCGGAGCCTCTTCTTCCTCGTCATCATCATCATCCTCGCTGTCCGCCCAAGCGCGGAAGCGCTTTGCCGGCGGATACCCAGCGGAGGAGGAGGAATCATCCTCTTCCTCTTCCTCTTCTTCCCCGTCATCATCATCGTCCTCGCTGTCCACCCAAGCGCGGAATCGCTTTGCCGGCGGATGCCCAGCGGAGGAAGAGGAATCATCCTCCTCCTTTTCCTTTTCTTCCTCTACTTCTTCTTCTTCCTCCTCCCCGTCGGAGGAGGTGGGTTTCGCCCAGGGGTGGAGGTCATCTTCGCTTTCGCTCATCAGCTCCCCTTCGATGAGGAACTTGAGGTCGTCTTCCCCATCGGTCAGAGGCAGGTCACCATCTGACCCGACGAATGCTTCGGATGGGCCGCCTGGCACATGATCAAAGTTCTACTCCGGCTCGCTCGAGGAGGAAGACTGGAGGGAGAGGCCGGAGGAGACGGAGGAAGAGGAAGACATTGCTACAGGGAAAAAGGGTTTTTTCGGTGCCGATAGCTAGAACAGAGGAAGGGGATGAAAAGGCTAATCAATCGGCACAGTTAAATAAGGGGGAGCCTAGTGGAGATTTAATGCCATTGCAGTTTCCGAGGAAGTGATGCTGAAGCTATCAAATTTTGCAGAGAAGTTGAGGAGGCAAGGCATCATGATGAAGAATACTGCGACGGTTCTGCTCTGCCACGACATGACCCGACGAAGAAAAAGCTGAGTGATTTTGGAATTATCAATTCCAAAACCAGGGGGGCACGTGTTATCACCAGAATTTGACCGAGTCAGAGGTGGGCCGCGATCAAGATGGGCTTGAAAAATATACATGGAAGAAATACGTGAATCGGCCTGTTATGCAAAGTTTGGGCTAGTGTGCCCTTGTATATGTAATATAGTAGGATACGTGTCGGTTAGTTAGAGTTTGTCTCGTGCACGGTTGGGATTATTCCCACGTTAGAAAGTCTACAGACTATAAATATGTATCTAGGGTTTATGAAATAAACAACAATCACGTTCACCACAAACCAATCTAGGCGCATCGCCAACTCCCTTGTCTCGAGGGTTTCTTCCGGGTAAGCATCATGCTGCCTAGATCGCATCTTGCGATCTAGGCAGTACAAGTTTATTCGTCATCCATGCGTTGCTCGTACTGAAGCCTTTTTGATGGCGAGCAACGTAGTTATCTTAGATGTGTTAGGGTTAGCATTGTTCTTCGTATCATATGCTGTCGTCGTGCAACCCTTAGACATCTAGCCACCCTTACGCCTATCTTAGGCGTAGGGGCGGCACCCCGCTTGATCTTTATTTAGTAGATCCGATCTGTTATGGTTGCTCCTTGTTCTTCAAGGATTAGTTTAATATCTGCATAGTTAGGCTTTACAAAGGGTTGGAGGATCCAGCGGCGCGTAGGGTGTAGTTTGCTAGCCCTAGACAGGATGTTCCGGGGATCAACCTCGTGTTGGTTTTTAGGCCTTGTCTAGGATCGGCTTACGATCACCGTGCGTGGCCGCGAGGCCCAATCACGAGTAGGATGATCCGATTATGCGGTGAAAACCCCAAATCGTCGTAGATCGTTTTAGCTTTATCTTGATCAAGCAGGACCACCATATATTCGTACACCTCGTGCGAATCATGGGTGGATCGGCTCTTTGAGCCGATTCACAGGACAACCTGAGAGCCGATCGAGGCTCGTATTTTATGTTTACGTGTATGCCATGCAGGAAACTAAGCGAGGCATCTCCATCACCTTCCTGACCAGGTATAGGTCAGGTGGCACGCCCTTGCACCAGCATCGGACGTGCGTGCCGGAATCTTTGCGGGCCGTCGCTCGGAGGGACCAGGGCCAGCCGCAGCCCTAAGTTGTTCCCGGCTCTACTGTGTTGCCCGTCGCTGCTCGCCGGTGGGTTTCTGACCGCAACACTTCCCCAGCGAAGAAAGCTACCCGACTCCTCCTATCCAATATCGGGTTAGTTTTGTTGACCATCTCATCCGCGGCCTCTCTGCCCCCATCCATGATTTTCTCCGCGGTTTGCTATTTGTCTATGGGTTGCAGCTTCATCAGCTGACTCCCAATTCCATCCTCCATGTCTCTATTTTCATCACTCTTTGCGAGTGCTTCCTCGGAGTCCATCCTAATTGGGCTCTGTGGAAGCGCATCTTCTGCCTCCGCCGTAATGGCTCCCACAACGTCACCTACAACATAGGTGGTGGTGTTATTTGCGTTCGCCCTGATGTCGAATATTTTGACGTCAAATTCCCTGACTCCGTCCAAGGGTGGCGCAAAAGATGGTTGTATGTCCATGAAGAGTGCCCCGAGTCAGTGGAGTACAACATTGCTCCGTTTGATGGAGGTGCCGAAATTATTCGCCGCCGATCCTGGGACGCGGAGGCCACCGAGGAAGAGAAAACGGCGACAGAGGCGCTGATGTCTCGTATCCACGAGCTTCAAATTACCCGCGGCAAAGAACTGTCGGGTATACAAATCACAGTGTATTTCCTTAGGATTAGGGTGCAGCCTCTACAGGCTCGCAAAAACCCCCTGTGGATGTACGCTGGCGAGGAAGATATCGACCGGCTCTCCAAGGATCTCACAGTAAAGGACTTAGAGAAGCTTATCCGAAGAATTTCGTTGCTCAGCAAGAAAGATGCCATTCCATCCTCTTGCCGCGTGGAGCCATATAGTGGCGCCAACGCCCTCCCCGACGTAAAGTTTGTCGACTACTATTTTGCCCTTTCAAATTTTTAACATTTATCGACTACTATTTTGCTGACACCCCTTATATAACTTCTTGTCGACATATCTTGTCCTTGTAGAATCATCAAGTTCTAGCTTCTCTTCCTCCTCTTCCTGAAGGCGGGGAAGTTGAAGAACGGGCTGTTGTCACCGCCGACAACCAGGGTACTTCTCGCCCTGAGAGCAAAGTCGCGGGTTCTCACAAATCTGCGGCTTCCTCTGAAAGAGAAGTTGATTCTGAAGCCACCGAGTCGACACACTCTTTTCCGTCTGCTGTTTCTCCAGGGAACAAAAGAAAAAGGGATGAAGTTGTCGACTCTGGCACATCCAAAGCCGGCGAACCTCCTGCCGAAGAAGTTATTCCCGAAGAAGAAGGGACAACTTTTAACCCTTATGACGATTCCCTTATCAGCTCGTAAGTTTCTATCGCCTTTCTATTTTTGCTCCCGACATTTTGCCTGTCTTGTTTCTTATAGTTTTGCTTGGTGAATAGTGGCGAGGAAGAAGATCCTCCTGTTAACGTGACTGCTCAAACGAGCACGTCACGTACTTTAGTTCTGTCGGAGACTCGCCCCGACGAAACCTCGCCACCTCAACAAGATGTAGGGCATCCGTCTCCTATTGGGAGCCCCCGAGCCTCATCGCCAAAGAGAGCAAGGATTGAGCCATGCAAAGAATCCACTCTTTTGGCCAGTAATTCTACGACTCCTTCGATGGATGATGTAAGTCCTCCTTTCATTTACATTTCGACCTTTTCAGCACTTTCGATTCTCCCTTGGTTTTTATTTTTTGCTGTCGAACTTTTGCTTCCTATGTTGATTTATCCTCCTTCATTTCCCCTTTCATCCTTTGATGAAGGAATTTATTTTTCTTGGTACCCAATTCATCGGGTACCGTGACCATGCTAAGAAGCTTGAAGGTATTCTTTTCCTGCCTCTTTCCATTGAGTATATTCTCCTCCTTTTATTTTGTCGTAACATTTGTCATCCTTTATTTTGCTAGAGAACCTTGCTGAAGCTAACAAGCGCGCTGATGCTCTTGCTCTTTAGTTAGAGCAAAGCGAAAAAGCTCGCAAGAAAGCTGAATCAGATGCCACCGCTGTCGAAGATCTTCAAAAAAGACTTCATGATGAGGAAAATTCTTTAAGTGAAAACATAGCTCAGCAATCTGCTCGTGAGAGGGAAATCATCACTCGTTTGGAGTCACAGAGTCGACGTTTTGTTAGTAAGTACTCTGACCATTGTAATTTCTTCGGGTACCCATACTGTTCTTTGTTTATTTGCTGACAAGCTATATTTTGTCTCATCAGGGAAAACGCAACAAGATTATGATCTCGAGCATCCTGAAGGAGATCGTCTTCTCGACGCGCTCTCCCTCCTTGAAATTCATGGAGACGAGGCACGCCAGGGCCTTGCTAACGCTAAATCGGGTCTGTCACGGCTTTTTTCCTTACTTCTTCGCGAAGAAAGAAGAACCCGATACTTTTGCTGCTCTGGCCAAGTGCTTCAACTCCCAAGAAGATCTTGGGCAGGGTCTTCGTCAAGAAGGCTTGAAGATTGGGGTTGAAGGCACCATTGCATTGGTTGCGGATAGCCAACAAGACGTCGACTGGGCGAAGGTTAGTGATGCGAAGAAGATGGAGACGAAGGAATGGCAATCTTTGATTAAGGCTGCCAAGCCGAAGTCAAAGAAAATCCTCTCCTTCCTCGGATGCAAACCGACTCCTGCCCCTAGTTCATCGAAGCCGGAGGTCAAGTAGACCATCCTGTCTCTTTTTTTATTTTGTTTCTCTTTTGACGCTGTCGCCGTGGTAGCTTTGGTGACACTGCCCCATTAGTTCACGCGGAACCCTCTTTTGTAATAGCCATGTAAATATCTGATCTCATCAATGAAAAGCTATGTTGCCGAATTATTAATATCAAAATATTTCTCTCCAGTTGATTTTTGACAACTATACCGTGGTGCCTCATTCCTCGGATGCTTTACCCGCTGCGTCGTACTCGAAAAGGTCCTCCGCTGCCGAATTTATTGGAGGTTCTTTGAGTGCTACACAGAATGAAGACTTGGACGATCTTCGACAACAACTGCAGTCGATGAAGAAACAAGCTCTCGTGACAATGGAACAGTCTCGAAGATCATCTGAAAGGGAAAAACTTGCTGTTCAACAAGCTCAAGAAGCCTTGATTTGAAGGAATCCGCAGTTGCTAAAGCTGCACAAGCTTCTTCGCGAGAGGACCATATGCTGCAACTGATGAACGATGCTAGCTTGGATATGGCAGGTATTCATCCTGAATGCAATTTCTCTCATTGTTTCGTCTTGCCTGTTTTCCACCTCTTGCTGATATTTCCCTTGGGTAGGTTCTTTTCTGGACACTGCTGCCGAAGATCATCATCATCACTCTCATCATTAGAGGATGTGTTAGGAGTCAAAGTAGGAGATACCTTTGGTCCATTTGCCATAAGGCACATGTGTATACCGGAGGATGAAGATGAAGATATTCTTGAATCCTCATTTGAAATCATGTCTTGATCCATAGAGTGTTCGGTTTAGTCAACAAGCAACTAGAGGAAATAGAAGCATTTTGATTATGGGAGCAAGACAAGGCAAACATATCCTCATGAGATCTATGTAAGCAATTCACACAAGATATGCAAGGACTATCAACACAAGCATGTAGATTATTTTCAATGCTAGATGTGTTTAAGTCCAAAGAAGAAACATTGCAATGAGATAGAGATGAAGAGTCATCACTATTGAGCACAATATCAACATTGCAATTTCCCTCACCACTCACCATATCATTACCTTGTGTCTTGCAACACGTTGGTGAAGTGGAAGAAAATGATGACTCATCACGGCCGGAGATGGAAGCAACTTGGCACTCTTCATGATGTGAAGGGGAAGAGAGCTCCTCGGAGTCACCACCGACCAAATGAGAAGTGGATCCACCAAACATTTCTTTAATCTTGATCCACATCTCATGAGACGACTTTCGCTTTATATATATCAAGAACCTACGAAAATCGGGTCTCAAAGAGAATAAAAGCCCATTAGATACTTGATCTTCAAGATGTAAGTTTTTCTCATCCTCTAAAGATAGATTTTGAGAATCCATCGGAGGAGAAAAACCAACATCTAGAAATTGCTCTATATGTGGACACAAGGTCCGAATATTACAAAGTAAGCAATTTCGCCACAAAAGATAATTTGTGCCATTAAAGACAATTGTGTCATTGTGCACTATACTAGATGACATCTTTACTCTCAAGGCGGTGAAGCCTAAAACAAGGAGAGACCTTGCTTTGATACCAATTGAAAGACCGAGATGTCGCCTAGAGGGGGGGGGGGGTGAATAGGCAATTACAAACTCTTGCGGATTTGTCTTGTAAGAATGCGGAATTAAACTATCGTTTAGTTTACAAGCACAAACCCTAAATATGCTAAGCTCAACTAAGTGTAACAATAGCAATTAGAGCTAAGAAAGATAGGCACAAGATATATGTGGCACAAGTGATAGCAAGGTATATGTACTTCAAGCACGATGGCTATCACAAGGAAAGAGAGCTCGGGTATAGAAATAACCGAGGCACGCGGAGACGAGGATGTATTCCCGTGTTCCCTTGCTTTGCAACAAGGTACGTCACGTTTGGAGGAGTGGAGGTCCCACGAAGGATTCCCCGCGCCACGAAGGCTCACCCTATTCTCCAAACCACACCCACGAAGGATTATGACCCTTTCCTTATGGTTAGCTTTTCCTCCGCTCCGGAGATGGCAAGCTCCACAACCACTTCACAAGCTCCACGAAGGAGAAGCCCGGGCCCCTTCACAATCTTCCACAAAGAGATCACCGGGACACCAACCAAGCCAACTAGGAGGTCACCCTCCAAGAGTAACAAGCTCATGGTCTCTCACTCGAACAAATCGTGGTGGAGAGCTCAACACTATGCAATGATGCAAAGCAAGAACACCGGAGGTGTTCAAGTCCTTCACACTCAAATCCCACCAAAGCAATGAATGCTAGGATGAGATTGGAGAGGAAGAACAAGGGGGAAGTCAACCAAAGACTCCAAGATCTAGATCCCAAGAGATTCCCTCACTTAGAGAAGAATTGGTTTGGTGGAAGTGTAGATCTAGATCTCCTCTCTCAAATCCTCAAGTATGAGCAAGAATCATGGGGGGGGGGGAACAAGAGAGAGAGCAACTTCTTCAAATGCAACAATGGAGGTGAGAGAAAAGGGAAGAAGTAGTTGTCTCAAGGTAGGAGAAAGGTATTTATAGTGGGGGAGGAAGAAATAACCGTTGGGGGAAAAACAGAGTGAAAATCGCATAAAAAACAGGCAGAAAAAAGTCCCCAATATGGACGGCAAGCTTCAAGTATGTGATCCACTCAATATGCTCAACTTGAACTTTCCCAACTCAACCTTGTATCTTCTCATACTCTATCATACTATCTTGAGGTGTATAAAGAATTCTTCACTTGGAATCAAGCTCTCAAGATCTTGATCATTCATTGCTTGTCACATAGGATAGAGCATGGCTAATATTGAGTTCCACATAAGAACTCCATCTTCATTTCTTCTTCTTGATCATATCACATATGTATCTTCAAAACGATGATCTTGATGCCAATACACAAGGTATATCTTTATCTTCATGGCATCCATACTTGAATCCAACACATGGAATACAAGTAGAACCTATGGAGTATTCCTTCATATAAACTCAATGAAAACATTAGTCCATAGGGGTTGTCATTAATTACCAAAACCACACATAGGGGCAATGTACCCTTACACTAAGATTGTCACAAAATGCCAAGACAAACTAACTAGGAGGAGGAGAAATATCGACAACATCGACGAAGCTGTAACTCCAGTAGCCGAAGAAATGATGGATGAGTTGCTTCGTCTAGACTCTGAATTCTTTGTGAGAGGGATCTATGCTGAACACAGCCTTGGGGGTCCAAATAACGAGAGGATCAATATAGATGATATATTGGGTGAGAATTGAAGAACTTCTTTGTTGGTTTTCCCTGTCGATGACCACCTGTACATTGTAAATAATATGTATATTGTCAAATATCTCGAACTGTCTTTCTTTCGATAAGCCCCCAAGCTTTTTTGTTGACCACTATTTTGTATCTTTATTGATTTGCGAGGTGCTTTGCACCAAGGCAAAATATTTTTGCAAGTTGTATTTTTCGGCAATGTATATATATATATTGTAACTGCTGGGCGCGAGCCCCCGAGAGTGTCGATAAAGAAGATGTATGTCACCAATATCTTTATTATATTGCAGCACCGCGAGCCCGCCTCATTAAAAACCACTTTTCAGCCCCACTCGGTGCCCTGAAAAGGAAAAGAGTGCGTCTGAAAACTCGCGGGTGTTTTAGTACATTATATTTTTACAAAGGAGGACTATATTCGACTCTAAGCGTAGAACCTCCTGAGCTGCGCCACGTTCCAAGGGTTTGGTTCGGCGACCCCTGTCTTCTTGTCCTTTATCTTGTACGCTCCTCCTTCGATTACTTCTGTGACGATGTATGGGAAAACCCATGGTGATTCTAGTTTCTCATTGCTTGTTTATGTGAGTCGAAGAACCAAATCTCCTACTTGGAAAGATCTTGGTCGCAAACATCGACTGTGGTAATTTTTCATATCTTGCTGGTACTTGGTGACCCTTGATAGTGCCTCATCCCGAGCTTCGTCCAGTGCGTCAACATCGCCTTCCAGTGCTTTTGTCGAGGTTTCTTCATGGTATTCCACCACTCTCGGGGAATTGTGTTCTATCTCTATCGGCAACACTGCCTCAGCTCCATGGACCATGAAAAACGGAGTTTCCTGTGTCGCTGTATTTTGTGTTGTTCGAATACTCCATAACACGCTGGGTAACTCCTCTGGCCACGTGTGTGGGGCTTGTTCCAATGGTTTTAATAGACGCTTCTTGATACCGTTGCAGATGACGCCGTTTGCTTTCTCAACCTGTCCATTGTTTTGTGGATGCGCAACTGATGCGATCTGTAGTTTGATGCCTACTCCTTCGCATTATGCTTTGAATTCTTTGGATGTGAGGTTGCTGCCATTGTCTGTGACAATGCTGTGAGGGACTCCAAATCGAAAGACTATGCTCTTGACGAACCTGACTGCGGGACGCTCCATCTGGTGAATTTATCGGCTTTGCTTCTATCCACTTTGTGAACTTATCGACAGCTACAAGAATATACTCGTATCCTCCTGGCAAAGCCTTGTGCAATTTACCCACCATATCAAGACCCCATTGGGCAAAAGGCCATGATAGCGGTATTGGCCTTAACTCTGCTGCCGGAGAATGAGGTTTTGCGGCAAACCTTTGACACGCGTCGCAGGTGCGAACTATGTCTTTTGCATCCTCGATTGCTGTTAACCAATAGAACCCTACTCTGAAAACCTTGGCTGCTATAGCTCGACTGCTGGCGTGGTGTCCGCACACTCCTTCCTGTACATCCTTCAGTATTAGCCTTCCTTCCTCGGGTGTGACACATCGTTGCAGTACTCCCGAGATACTTCGTTTATACAACTCTCCTTTGACTACAGTAAAGGCTTTAGATCGCCTGATAACTCACCTTGCTTCAACTGGATCGTCGGGTATTTCGTTTCTCGAAATATATGCTACGTAAGACTGCATCCATGGAATATGTATCATCATTATTTCCTTAAGTTCCTCCTCTTCTCCCGATGATGCTTCTTTAGCCCCCGAGGATTTTTCTCCCTTTTCCTTCCTCTGCTGTTTTGCGCCTTGTTTGATCTTTCAGCTATCTCTTCCCAGAACACACCAGGTGGTATTGCGAGACATTGCGACCCAATGTTTGCAAGAACATCAGCTTCATCATTGCTTAGCCTGCTGATGTGATTTACCTCGCACCCGTCGAACAACTTCTCGAGATAGTTATACACTTCTTTGTATGCTATCATACTGTCATTGACTGCGTCGCATTGATTCATGACTTGCTGAGCTACCAGCTGTGAGTCGCCAAAAAAATTTAATCGAGTTGCGCCACAAGCCTTCGCCATCTTCATCCCATGTATGAGTGCTTCGTATTCTGCCTCATTGTTAGATGCGTTTGGAAACGTCATCCGTAAGACATACTTCAACTTGTCGCCTTGAGGTGATATTAGTATCACGCCTGCTCCAGCTCCCTATAATCTATTGGACCCGTCAAAGTTTATAGTCCAGGTTCTCGATAAATCCGGAGGTCCCGTATTTTGTAGCTCCATCTACTCTGCGATGAAATCTGGTAAGACCTACGACTTTATTGCTTTTCTTTTTTCATATGTGATGTCCCGAGGGGAAAGCTCTATTCCCCAAAGGGAGACACGACCGTAGCTTCTGGCTTGTTTAGTATATTGGATAGAGGCGCCTCATTAACCACTATTATCGGATGCACCGAAAAATAGTGTCGCAGTTTTCTTGCGGTTGTGAACACGCCATATGCTAACTTCTGGTACTGCGGGTACTGCTGTTTTGAAGGTGATAAAACTTCGCTAACGAAGTATACAGGCCGCTGCACTCCATGGAGTTTGCCTTCTTCTTCCCTTTCAACCACGAGGACTGTGCTGACCACCTGAGGCGTGGCTGCAATATATAGCAGGAGAGGTTTCTTTTCCTTGGGCGCCACCAAGATTGGTGATGTCGAGATCGTGCGCTTAAGTTCTTCGAAAGCTCTATCTGCCTCCTCATTCCACTGCAATTTCTCTCCTTGTTTGATCAAAGCGTAAAACGGTAGTGCTTTTTCTCCTAAGCTGGCGGCAGATACGCTTTCGCAGAGTCTGCGACTACTGTCACACCGTTGTATTTCCTTTATCTTTGTTGGCTTCCTCATTGTTACGGTAGCTTGGATCTTTTCGGGATTGGCTTCAATTCCTCTTGCTGAGAATAGGAACCCGAGGAGTTCCCCTGCAGGAACGCCAAAAGAGCACTTTGTCGGGTTCAGTTTGAGGCAGAACCTGTCGAGGTTGTCGAAAGTTTCCTTCAGATCCTCGATCAAGGTAAATCCTTTCTTTGTTGTTATGATTACATCGTCGATATATACTTGGACGTTCTTGCCAATCTGCGTGGCTAGACACTTCTGCATCATCCGCTGGTATGTTGCTCCCGCGTTTTTCAGCCCAAAGGGCATTGTTCTATAGCAGAACACGCCATATGGTATTATAAAAGCTATTTTGACTTCATCCTCTTCTTTTAACCTGATCTGGTTGTAGCCAGAGTATGCATCCATGAAGGAAAGACATTCGCAACCTGTCGTGGAGTCGATAATTTGATCGATCCTCGGGAGGGGAAAGTGATCCTTTGGACAATGTTTATTGAGACACGTGAAGTCGACGCACATGCGAAGGACTTTTGTGTTTTTCTTCGGCACCAACACTGGGTTAGCTACCCATGTAGCCTCTGTATGTAGCTCCTTGATGAAACCAGCTTCTCTGAGTCGATCAATCTCTGACAGCATAGCCTTGCGGTTTGGTTCCGAAAAACGCCGCATAGGTTGTTTAATTGGCCTTGCTAGTGGATCCAAGTTGAGGTGGTGCTCAGCAAGTTCCCTGGGTACTCCTGGCATGTCAGCTGGACACCATGCGAAGATTTCCTAGCGCTCGCGGAGGAACTTGACGAGCGCGCTTTCCTATGCGAGGTCCAAGTTTGTTGCAATGGATGTCGTTTTCTTGGGATCTGTCGGGTGGATTTGTACCTCCTTGGAATCCTTAGTGGTGTCAAAGGTTGGCTCCTTGAGCGGCCTCCCTGTGTCTGGCAATACATCGTAGTCTGTTGTTAACCTTGACGTTATATACTCTGCTTGCATCCCGAAAGTTTCTGACAATCGGTGAAAATCCTTGTCGCACTTATCAGCCATCGCAAAACTTCCTTTTACTGTGATTGGTCCCTTGGGCCCAGGCAACCTCCATAGTAAATATGTGTAATGTGGTACTGCCATAAACCTTGCATAAGCTGGTCGTCCCAACAAAGCATGATACTGCGACGGGAAATCCACAACCTCAAACTCCAACCTCTCTATTCTGTAGTTTTCTCGGGTTCCAAACTGAACGTCGAGGTTGATCTTCCCCAGTGGATAACTTGGCTTGTCTGGCGTGATACCATGGAAACGTGTGTTTGTTGGTTTTAGGTTCGCTAAGGATGTATTCATCTTCCTTAGTGTATATGCATACATAAGGTTTAGACTGCTGCCTCCATCTATGAATACTCGAGAAACGTCGAATCCTGCGATCACCGCTGGTAAGATAAGTGTTGATTGCCCTGGTCGAGGAACTTGCTGCGGGTGATCCGCTATTGTAAAACCGATGTCCTGTCCCGACCAATTCAGGTACTCAATTGTTGGTGGAGGCATCTTCTCTGCCATGAACACTTGACGCGAGATTACTTTCTGAGCCCTGTTAGATTGCCTAGCTTTCTGAATCATCGAGACCGCACCATTGGTGTTGATATAAGGGGGTGGGTTTGGAGCTGCCGCTATTTGCAGTTGATGTCGATTTTCATCTGTAATTGCAGGAGGAGGTGGAAGGTGAATCTCACTCCTTGGCCCCTGGGGGTTTCTATTCATTGCTTGTGTATTGGCTTGCCCTGCAAATCTTAGCATTGCTTGAAAATTTCGACAGTCCTTCTGCAAATGTCCTGACTGCCTCTTTCCATTATTATCGAGATAAAAATGCATCTGACACGGTCCGTTCATCATATCCTCGGGAGATATATATGGTCTCTGGAACCTTAGTCCACTATTTTGTCTGTTGTTACGGGAATCATCTCTATTGCCGCCTCGTTGCTCGCTACTCCTTTGATAATCATCTCGATTGTTTCCTTCGGTGTTTCCTCGAAATCCAGCCAATATTTGGCCAGGAGCATCATAGCTCGAGAACTGTCGAGGGAATCGTCTTCTATTTTGAAAGTTTCGACTACGGTCCTCCTCTGGCGACCTGAGTCGCTTGTTGTGAACACCATCTTCTCCATCCGCCCACCGATTCGCTATTTCCATGAGTGCTGATATTGTTTTTGGGTTGGTTCTACCCAAATCCTCGACAAAGTCTCTCCTCCTAACACCAGCGACAAATGCATCTATTGCCCTCTCGTCAGAAATATTCTCTGCCGAGTTTTTGATCATGTTCCACCTCTGGATGTATGTCCTCATTGATTCATCGTGTTTCTGCCTGCACGCCCTTAACTGCTCCAGTGACGCAGGTTTCTTGCATGTGGATCGGAAATTCTTCACAAAGATATCTTCGAAACTCTCCCAGCTGTCGACAGACCCAGGGGACAACTTCTTTATCCACGACCGTGCAGCACCGCTCAAGTGTACTTGAATACTCTGCATGGCTGTTGCCCTAGTTCCACCCATCAGCTTCACCGTCTCGAGATAATCAACTAGCCAGTCCTCGGGATCTTGCAAGCCGTCGAATTTTTTGTAATTATCGGTTAGTTTAAATCCTGACGGAACTCGAGTTTTGCGTACTCGCCTCATAAAGCACGGGAGTCCACACATATCCTCATCATCTTCTGGTGAACGCCGACGTTCTCTTCGTTCCTGCTGCGCTCTGTCTACCCTTGCTTGGGTTGCTGCGTCTCTTGCCCCACTCGATCTTGCGGGATCTTGCACCGCTGCGGTGGGTCGTGGACTATTTTGTCTTGCCAAACCTTCGGGAGGTGTACTTGCAAATGCTGTTCCCATGGCTCCAACTCCTGCCATGGCCATGTTATACAATTCTTCTCTTGGATCTCCGGGAGGTGGTCTGGACGCCAGAATGAAGGCCTGCGTTGCCATATATCCAGCCTCTGGTGTTTTGGGAATGATGTTTCCTCTTGTATCTATCGACATAAAGGACATGTCGAGGTTTTGGACAAGGTTCTCCCTCTCAGCCTCAGGTATATTTTGTAGTCGAGATCTTGCCCTGTTTCGAGCTTCTCTATGGCTGCTTCCTGAAGTGCCTGATTGTCGACTCAAATCTGCTCTTCGCCTGCTTGATTCAGAAGCTGCGGCTTGTCTCTTATCCAGCTCGATCTTTAATTTTTCGAGTTGCCGCCTGGCACGGGCGAGTCTATATTGATATGCTTGTAACTCTTCAGCTGTCGCGGTTACAGTCGTTGGCTCTGTACCGTCAATGGCTCTGGCAACTTTATCCCATACTGCTTGCGGAAATTGCACCATATCTCGCGTTCCAGGCCCGACGTACTTGCTTCCTAGACCTCGCGTAAGATCAGCGGAGTCGACGTATGGATTTCCCAAGTCGTCGAAGTGCTCCGATGTTTCTTCCTGAGGTCGGCTTGAGTCTCCGATTGCGTAGATCTGATGGTACTTTATTTTTTGTATTTTGTCGAGATTGGTGACACCGTCATATAGATCGGTGAAGATCTTTCCAACAGCAGTGGATTTGTCGATGAAGCCGAAACTATCGACGCTGTCAGAGTCGCTGCTTATATTGGAGTCCGCAGACGACTCGAAGGACATGTCGCTGAAGATCTTGGCGAGTTTTTCACTTGCCAAAGTGTTGATGAAACGTGGCGGTGAAATCTCTTCATCGCCTGTCTCGATTGATGTCGATGAGTCCGAAGAATCGTAATCGATCGCCGATAATTCCTATGAAGACGGAAACTCGAGACGATACGACCCTTCTTTCTCGACACGGAAGTTGAACTTTCCAAACATCATCTCCATGGGCTCCTCCAGATACGCATATGCATCCAAACGGGAGGGCGGGTGAGGAACAAAAGTGACTAGATCAGTTTCGATCCGTTTACCTCTATCCATCGCGTTGCTTGCTGTCAAAGAAGTCGACGATCTTGAATGTGCCATCGAGATCAGCTCCTTGTCTCCTCTAATTCCCACAGACGCCAATTGACGAGGTATTAACTAGTCAATGCCTACAGATTGTAGACTAGGGTTTAGTCGGAAGTAGAGGGCAAGTAGATCTCGAAGGTTTCAGCCGAAAAGTACTCGACGATTAAGAAATTAGGGTTATGTTGACAATGGATTCGATCTCCTCTTCGTCCCTCGACTCCCCCTTATATAGGAGGCGGAGCCGAGGGCTTCGTGTTACACAAGATTACATATTTCCTAATACAACTCTAAATTCTCTAAATACTAGTTGGGCTTCCGAGCTTCATATTCTTCGGGTCGTGGGCCTTCAGTAAACCCTGGGTACCTTCTCTGGCAGGCCCATTGGGGGTGCCTATGTCACTAACATCGTAGCTGTTAGTAAGGGTTTTACCTCATCGAGGGCCCCGAATCTGGGTAAATCTTTCTCCCCATTTGTTTGGTATCTGATGTCTCGTGTCAGGCTACAGGATTCCGTCAACCCTAAGTCTCAAAAGGTGGGCATTGTCGAGGAGCACCCTCATCACATGTCAATCTAAAATATTTAAATTTGACTATTTTAATATGAATATGTTTTCAAAAATGGAAAATACTTTTCATATATATATATTTGTATCTATATATATCTGCATAGGAAAGTTAGAGAACTATTACTACAAGTTTTCTAGGACATCATTTACTTTTGAACAATCATAATATTATTCTATATATTTTCGTTAATTCCCACTACTATCCCCAATCACAAATCCAGTTATTGTATTGTGTCACTCACATTTACTTGTATTGTGATGTAACATGATTACATCGATATAATCGTATATCGACCTAGTTCAAGTAAATTAAAAGATCAATGAATTTATGTTTTGAATGCAATAACACATCTTGTTATGTTTATAAAGGATTAATATAGTGGACTTAAACTTCAACCAACCCCAAATTTATGTCAATTTATTTACAGAACCAAATGCTACTTACTATATCATATACTGTGAGCTTGGCCAAATGAACTTGTGTCTTACTTATTTTATAGAATAGAATTCAGAAAATTTGATAGCTTATTCAAGAAATATTTAGCTAATGTGAACCATTTAATCTATCACCAACTTAAATGATGTGCCAATGATGTATCATATGCGACCGTTAATATGAGTGGGAAAGACAATAACTACTATATAAAAGGGTAACACACATCTTTTTTCTCCTAATTTTGATTTTCCTTTTTAATTAACGTGATGCTGACACGTGTGCATTCTATGCACATGTTGTTTTGGTGTACACTATTTTGGTGTTCCGTGGAATTTTTGATGAGGTTCAGAATTCTTGTGGCTTCACCGCGTGGATAATTTCCTCCCTGATGTTATGCTGGGGTTGTGTGGCTATAGCTGTAAAGTGGGCATGTCTTCTTGGTTTTTGTGCGAGACACGTCTTGCATGTGTTGCTGTGTGCGGGATCTCTGCTATTCTGGCCACTTCACGCGTGGACGCGTGGTTCTGATAGCACCGACGAATGCACCGCTCAATTCCTCCTGTCTCGAGAGCTCCCATTTCCTACCGCCCAATGTATTCCCTCGGCCCTCCTCTTCTCTCTCTCTGCCCCCTCATCCTCTCGGATTCCACGGCCCTCCTCCCTGACCATCCCGATTTGTCGTCGTTCGGGGGTGGCCGCGAGCCTGCGACGAACCGGACGGCGGCGAGCTGCTCGCGGTGAAGTGAGCAGGCGGCGTCTCCGTGGAGGTGCAGCTACGCGGGAGGGGCTCACGCTCGCCTCGCTCTGCTCTCCGCAAATGCTCCCCTCAGTTTCCTGCCTCTGCTTCCGCGCCGTGGCGGCGAGTACCAAATCTTCCCCGAGTTCGGTCTGGGTAGCTTTCTCGCCGGCCAGATGGAGAGGAACGGAGGCGGTCTCAAGGAAGGCACCGTACGGGAGTCTGCAGCGGATGTGCCCAGGGGCCTCATGCACCTCCACGGCGAGATCAATTGGAGGAAAGTGTTTATCAGAGTGGAAGGCTGGCCCAAGCGCACGAACTTCGGCTATGCGAGGATCATGGATTCGGCGGGCGTTCATGGCGCTTGAGGTGGCGCACAAGGAGGAGCAGGACGACCCGTTGATATTTGGATTTGGCGGTGCGCCTTACGACGCAAGCCGACCCGCGTCCGTGGAGGCCTGCTTCCGCGGCGGCAGCGCTCAACCAAGGTGAGGTCGATAAGAGGGGCTCCTCCATGTCAATTTCCGAGGGGGCCGCCCCATTCCTCTCCTCGCAAGGGGAGATTGACCGCCGGCATCTCCGTCTGGCTCCCTCCTCCTCTTCAATCTACGGATCCAGGCCACTCCATTCTGGTCCTGGAAGTAATTGGGACCTTCTTCCATTAAACTTGGTGGAGCTGGTGTACCCGATCTGTCCCCTCTCTCTCTTCTGGGACGATATGTTGAATGTTCGGATGCAGAACATTCTGGGACGATGGTGTATTAGTGCCCTCCACATGTTTGTTGTTATGTTTGTTTCAACTGAAACTATTTTTTTAGGGTTCTCTGGTGGTCTTTCCTCTAGGCTGCACACATACTGATCCATACAGGTTAAGTGTCCATTCTTCTTTTCTCACTGCCTTTATCCGTTTATTGTGTTTCAAACTGTTGTGGCAATATGTACAAGACTGAGGCGTGCATTTTAGGTACAAAGTTTACTCTCATCACTACACACATGTATGCAGGCTGCTATCTTCTTCTCATACATGCATGCTAAAATGCATGTAATTAATTTGGATGCATATCAGCAATGGAGAGTGAGAGTGAGGGGTCAAAAGCATTCAGGTGATACATTGTTGATTTAAAGAGGCATGGAATTCACCGTTGGTACTGTATGCACTTCGATTGCTTTTTAGCATGTTTATCTGTACACATACATCAGGTACAAGTTTGATGCATTAGGGAAGCTACCGGTTCACTTATATGGTTAACATTAAATACATATAGTTTGGATCCAATATATTTGATCATTTTGTTTTTAACCTTTCATGTTTTTGAAGTTGTAGACGTAAAGCAATCTAACTACACAGGCTGATTATAACTTATTTCATACAATTACAGTTGTGTATAATTCGTAGGGAAAAAGCATATATACTGTATACATGCATGTGAGTGTCTAAAGCTTTTGCATGACAAGATGGATTGGTTGTGAAGATGCTATATTCTGAGTGGTAGAATTTTTTCGGTATGTGCTGATTGCGATGCTTCGGCTTGACAATGTTATCTATTTCTTTTCCGTCAGTTAGCATATCTATTGTGTATGCTGCAACATGCACACTCGAGGTGAGCTGCGTCAGCGCACTATGTGAACATGTCGTGCAACAGTTTAAGCGACTACATTCAAGAATTATGTGTGATCTCTTGGTGACGTCCATGTATGAGGACCTTCAGATTTGGGTAAGCTATGGCTTTAGTGAAATAACAGCAAGTATATATGAGGTCACATGCCTCAAGTTTGAGGTTTCGAGTTGCTGAGTTGCTGATTTTGGCTTGATTTGTATTGTAGGACGATAGACACCTTCAGTGAAAATAGGAGTAAGGATCGGACCAAAGAAAGAAGTGCGCGAACCTGCTACCAGAGAGCGCATAAAGGGTTTGGAGTAGAGGCAGGATGCGCTGCGGATGGAGCAGCAAAAACTCTTTATTTGTCTAGCATCTCGAGGAAATCACCAAATGGGTTTGGTACGTCTTCTCCTGATCTTTATTTGTAAAAAAAAAGGCTCTTCATGTTCCCTTGGTATGATGAGATTTTTTTGCTTATCGATAGGTTATTCAGGTATTCCTCTCATCTTCCTCATGGTTAGATTTGATATGTTTCTCATCCTTTTGGATTGTTAGGAATGCCCGTACCTCTGCACTATTTTTTCTTGATATGGTTGTAGTCCAAATTTGAATAGTTACACTATATATGTCTGAATATGGCTTCTCGCCATGGATACTTATGTCGCTGATAAGGTCATCTCTCAGTAACTCTTGATGTTTTAGTTCAGTGGTACGCTAAAAAGGGTGATCCTATGGCCTTCCAAAAAATACTGTTACTTAGTGGCAGCCCTTATTTTTTGAATCAGTTGAAAGCTACTGTCTTTCCGCTGTACTACTTGAGCTCTAGGTGTTTCTTCATAACCAAGCAATGCTTCTTATGGCAGTAAAAGCTGATATTAAGTTGGAAGCCATGCTAAAAAATTGTGCAACATATTAGGGCCTACGTTTATACTTTATCATAGCTATTCTTTATTGCATTTGGCCCACAAATTGTGGATGAAGATACCTATCTCACCAATCAGCTAAAGTAATGTCGACCTGGGCAATGGCTACTGATATATTGCCTCAGTTCAAGAGGTCAGCTTCTTTCAGGCTAAAACCCATGCAAGGGACAAAATTTTCAGTGAATACTTTCATAGGAAGCATTACAAATGTTTATTCCAGGGCAGGTTCTTCATCGCTTGATTTGTGTATTTTTCTCTTCATATGTTTTTCTTTCTTTGCAATCCACCCTCATATATTACATTGTTCTGTTTCGATTAGCACCACAGTAAGCAGGCCTCTGTAAATCGCTCTGGCCATCCTCCTCTGCTTGCCCTCGCATTTCCGAACCATATATTCACTGGTTGATAAGAAGAAAATATTTATCTTGGCTACATGGTTTGCCTTCCAGTTTTGGTTGCAGTATGTGGTTCTCTATGCGGAAAATAAATACTTACGCCCAGGTTTAGAAGACAGCAAAGCAAACTGCTTTGGCGAAAGATCTGTTGAAGTCCTGACTGGAAAATATTATGCACCTATTTACCTGTAGTATTAGGTATCTATGTGTTATTATGACAAGTGTTCTGATTAGTTCACTCGGCATGTCTACTAGGCATAGTCAGACTATGGTCATATTAAGTGCCTCTGTGTATAATCATGACAAATGCCTCCTTCATCTTACTCATCGTACTACTAGATTGATTTAATCGATATTGTTTCAGTGCTGTCTACAACTCGCATCATATTCTTAAGTCTCAAATCCAGTATACAAAAGGACATCACTCAGTCTGACATATCGGCAAATCATCTTGGTGACTTGGTTTATATAAATACAAAACAATACCAGTAACCTCGCCTTACAAATATGGCAAAGGAGGAAGAAAACATGCGCACCATAGACTCTCCCTTCGATAATGCCGGCGAGCCCTGAATCCCATGCGGTGAAACCGCCCTCTCTGGTGGTGCCCACCCAGCCTCCCCCAGCTGACACCAACCTGCCACACTGCACCGGCATGGCTGCTATTGCCGAGGTACCTGTAGAGCTTGGAAACGACAGTCAGACAAGCCAAGCAAACACCACAGACAACCAAGCCAAGCAAACACCACAAACAACGAAGAGAAGGCTCGGAAGCAAACACCACAGACAGCCAAGCCAAGCAAACACCACAAACAGCGAAGAGAAGGCTCGGATGGAGCATGCTCGCTGGATCTACGCCAACAACATATTATTCCTTGAGCCTCTTCTTGCACGGTAGAGCCGTGCAAAACAAGATCGAGCAGACCAGGCTCGCGAAGCCCGAGCCACTTAGGGCACGTGCGATGGTTCATAAGGCCGTCTTATCTTAGCAGTCGCTATGTAATTTAGATATAACAACAAAATATAATGTATAATTGATTATTTTTAGTCTTACCTTCAGTAATTAGATATCCTAAATTTGTGGTCATAGAGATTATGCTAAGAGATCATCTCTTAATTAAGAGAAGGCAAACCTTTTTTTTTACATTCTCTTTCCTCCACCTCAGCGTTTATTCTACGTGGCACTGCTAAGATATTACTATTGTATATGCTCTAACAAATCACTTCTTCACGCAGTTCTACTTTGTCAAGATAGTCTTGCCTTAGCCTGCACTACTGCAACTTCTTCGACCATGGAATGGGCTCGAAAGGCCTCAGCCTGCCCTATTGCAACTTCTTCGACCATGGAATGGACGTGGAAGAAAGTATATTGGCTTTACACAAGCAACACTGAAATAATCGATGTACCATATGACATAAGAAGATGAGACTAGCTAAAGTAGTATTTGTGCATGAGGCAGAACTTGGTATATCATATATCGTCCAAGTTAGCAAATTTACTTCTTTCTATATGTCCCTCTACCGTTAATGTATCATGTATCAGATTTTTTCATCAAATTGCTTTCTACCCAATAGTTTAGCCAGCAAAATATTCACCCTTTTTCTCGAGACCATTGAAAAGAAATATAAAATATAATTAAGTAATAGTCAGAAGACGCGTCATTGGCTACATTACCTCTACATTTTTCTTCTAATACCCTACCCACACTGTCAAAAGAAACCACCAATCGCCCACCATATGGCGCGGCGTGCCTCCGCGCCTATTATTGCTAGTGGTACTTATAAGCCAACATGTCTCTCAACCTGAGGAAATTTATGCCCCGGAAACCGAGATAAAATCCCTTATTTTGCACGACACCAAGTAAATGAAAATATTTTTGTGAGTTACCACAGATCCTTGATATATAACACTGTGATGACTGGTATGACATGCATAATTTTAGTGTTGACGGGTGTTGCAAAAAAAAATTCCATCGAGTTGTTCCCTAGCTCCTTATGGCTTGGCTCTACCTACAGCTATGAAGATCTATATGTTTGGTCACAATTATGGTAATCCAATGGTTTTGATATTGTTTAGGTATAGTTATAAACATATGTTAGTTGCAGTCTCGAAACGGAAATTGATAATTCTATTGTTTGGATTTCTTTCATAATTTCTTACATGTCTCTCTTTCGACCCTTTTGTTTTTTGAATAAATAATAATAGGTTGAAGTATGTATTTCCATGTTTTTACACAAAAACTAGGCTGAAGTATGTATTTTCAGATCATGGTTGATGAATATTGCAATACTTAGCTATTTTCTTAAATAAATCAATATACCAAGTATGTGATAATATGGTCCAAGCATTTAATTAATAAAAATACACATACAATGTTCTTGATTTTTTACTTACTTACATTTCATAAAGATTTTACCTTTCTCATGCCGTTGTGGAACTTTCAATACTACTATCTCTAAAAATAAGCTAGGTGATTTCTAAGTTATCCAGTAATTCAATTTTGGTTTGTTTCTGTCGTTGGTTTTCGTAGCCTCCACAAAAGTACAAGTTATATGACGTACTGAGGCCAAAGACCACATATCAACATCTAGTGCATAGTTTGGGTCGTTATATTTGTGTGTTCTTCACGATGGTATCATGATGATATATGGATCTATATGACCTTCTAACTCCTTTACATTTTTCTAGCATATTTATTTTTCTCGCAAGTTAGTTTGCTTCCTTGTGTTTCATAATAACGTTTGCATCATCATCATCTTGATAATAGGGATGATTCTTATCCTCTGGGCCTTGATCCAATATTATGAATGGAAATTTTGGTTTGAAACCATTTGTTGGATGTATGAATTGGAGTGAGTTCTTCCTTTACTTGTACTTTGCAATTGAGTTTAGAGTGTTCCACACTGATGTTTCTTTGCTTGAGCGTGTGTAAGATGATTAGGATCATGGTGTATAAGGCTCGATTATCAAAAATAAACTAAAAATAAAGAAACAATGAAATTTCAAAGGTATGAGAAATAAAAATTTCTTATTAGAATGGGTACAAGAATGAGGTATATACTCAAATCACAAACATGAAATTTCTTCATATTCAGCTTTGAAGTTAACCCTCACTTTGATCTCTTTCAAGTCTCCTCACAAGTAATAAAAATATGTCTAGTTCATTGCACTACCTCAAAGAAGGGTTAAAAGCTTGTGCTATGTACAAATAGACATGTACATGACTATGAGAAGAAATATAAGTGATCATTCAAGGTATTTTTATTCTAAGTGGATGTGCAAATTTTATGAAAATAGGTTTGAGAACGCCTCACAATGCTAGTTCGGTTGAACTTGATGACTTATATCATTTTCCTAGTTATTCTTCGCACAAACAAGTAGATTCAGAGGTGTGGAAGCCTTTGGATCATTTTTTATAGAACTCATGAATGATTTTATTTATTAAATTAAGCATGTATTGCAATTGCCCTCATTTATTTTATCCACTCTCACTTCATAAACAAGAAGACCATGTTCCTTAAGCTACTATTTTGCTCAGGGATGACAAAGAGTCTAAGCTTGGGGATGTTGATGAACATAGTGTTTTTCTTTAAGTTTTTGCATTAGTGGTAATAGTATTTTGACATTTTTCTGCACTCGCGCACACCCTTTCTGCTTGTTTCACGAGTATCCTGGAAATCAAGAGGTTAATGAAGAAATAACTTAAAGAGGTCATCTTTGGGCAGCGATATAATTATTGGAAGCAATATAAATACCTTCCAAATATTTACCCTTGGACCCGGGGATCGAGCCAATGGTCAAATTTGTGAAGAGATGATTAGAAAACTTTAACGACATGTGGTACGAACATCCCCTCCCGTAATGGGTGACTGCACCAGGTGTCGGTGGCTTCGTCTCATCAAACCCTTTGACCCTATGCGATCGAATGAGAATCAGAGTTATAGAGCCGCCACAAAACATAGAATCCTCACCTCCATAAGGAATCTGGAGGGGGACTCACTGAGGGAATCCATCGCCACTGATACTTGGATCTTGGAGACTTCATCATCACCATCGACATTCGCTTTCATCTCGTTGTAATCCCAAACCCTAGTGAGGCTTTACACATGTACTTGTTTTGATACCTTGTACTCCATTCATATAATCATGATGATGTTGCTTGCCTCCATGTGTGTGTAGTTCCATTTGTTTTTGGGAAGATGAAGGAACCCTAGCTATATATTATGAACTGAAATAAAGATTGTGGTGTTTTCATTTCTAACATCTATGTAGTGGTTTTATTCAATGATATTGTGTGAAGTCCGCAACACAATAGTTCACCCCCTTGGGGAAGCTAGAGAAAATCGTTGTTGTAGGTACTTGGTGGTTTGTGGTGAAAGTAAGAGAGTTATATCACATCCCATCAACTACTGTCAACGAGTGAATAACGGAGATCCTAGAACTAAAACCTAGCCATGGGGAGACCCTTAATCATTGGTCAACTTTGACGACATACTAATGTAGGAGAACTATTGGGGGAAATCCAACTCTGCTCACGAGTCCATATGAACTCGCTCTGTGAAAATACATTTTAAAGTATCAAAAAATTCTAAAATAAATTTTTGGATGTATATCTAGACCTTGTTCGCACACAAGTTTTCGGAAAAAAATAATATTTTTTGTGTCTAGTGTAAAAAAAGATAAATTTTGATGCTCCAACACTACTACCTACAGAACATGTTTTTGTCTTTTTTATACATGCCACTTAAAATGTTGTTTTTATTTCGGTATTTTTTGACATTTTAAATTTTTATTTAAATTTTTTCATAATACATGTATATGCACCTATGAGCCAAAACGCTACCTCCGACTAGTGGTTGTTAGAGCATCTCCACCGGTGCCCCCTAAATAGGCACCGACAGAGGCGCCGACACTGCATCCTCTATTTGGGAATGTTGTTTCCACACCGACGCCCCCGAACAGGCTGCCCCAATAGGATATTTTTAAGACAAACTAAACATTTACTTGTAGTTTCATTTTCATGCCATTTAGGATCGAGGAATTAATAATGCTTTAGGGCAAACCCAAGTAAAACATTATTCACTCCTCAATCTCGGATGAGATGTGAAACCTGCTTCATCTCTAGCCTACTACCTACTGGCCACTCGGCTCTATGGAGGTGGACGATCGACCGCTGCTCTCTCCGATGCTTTCTCTGCTGCTCCACCGTCGTCGATCCCCCACTGCTCTCTCCACCACAAACGTCAAGTAGGCCGCTCTATCCGCGGCCAACACCTCCTGATGCAGCAGCTGCTCCAGCTCCTCCCGCCGCCGACGGTGCTCCACCTCCTGCTTCCGTAGCCGCAACTGCATCTCCACCAAGCGCCGCCGCTCGTAGACTTCATCCTCACGATGTTGCTGCTCCCGCAACTCCCGCTGCAGCGCAAGCTGCTCCCACCCTGCTGCCGGCGCACCTCCCACCGGCGCAGCCGCTCCGCCTCCCGGTGACGCCGCCCCGCCTCCAGCATTTGTCGCTCGTCCGCGACAAATGCTTCTATGGTTGTCGCTAGCGCCACCTCCTCACATGCCTAGTACTCTGCGAGTTGCGGGTCCTCCTCCACGACTTCTACGGCCGCCTCTAGCGGCGCCTCCTCCCACGCATTGAACATTGGCCGTTTAGATTTTTTAACTACTGAAGTGAGAGGCGGGGAAGGAGGGATAATATAGACCGGCGGCGAGGCAGAAAACCTCCCGCGCGGCATCATGGCGGGAGAGTTTCCCGCCTGGCGTCGTGGCGGGAGATCTCCCGCGCGGCGCCTTGGCGTCACTGACAGGCGGCTCCCACGCCCAAAAAATTTCGTCCCGCGAGGCGCCGGCGCGCCCGATTCGCGCCCTTCATGAAGGGGCTAGCACGGGGTTGCCGGTGCTTCTATTGGGCTCGAAAAAGCGCCGACGCTTTTTGGAACACGCCGGTGTGAGCCCATTTTCGATGCCAGCCCCCAAAATGCTATCGGGGGCTCTATCGAGGACGCCGGTGGAGATGCTCTTACGCGGGGTGCATAGCATAGCATGCCTATGTTGCACCTTTATCCGGCTCAACCCGTGCATACATACTACGAGGACATTATAAATCCTAATCATGTTCCACAACTATGATAGTGGTGAATCCGTACTCCATGAGAACTCTTTTACCCTTATTGCAGTTTCAAATACTTAATCATTGGTGCTTTGCTCGCTCTCGTTTTACTATTATTTTAATTATTCGTATAAACGACCAATCATTCTACACACTCTTCCTTTGGGCCAAAGATAAGTTGCAGGTAGAATGAGTGGTCATTTACTCGCGGCCCTATTTGCTATCTTTGTGATCATCTCTGCAATACTTGAATAACAAAGACCTATTTACAGAGATATGTGCATGTCTAGAGTCGGTTGTGAGGAATAGTTTTTCCCAACGACGGGTGGTTGTTTAGTCTGCTCTCCACCACCATCACCGTAGGTGTTCTACAAGACATTTATGTACCGGTATTATGTCTTTTTTATTTATTTCTTATGTTATGTGGTTGTGTGCATTCTAACTATGCAGAGGTTATATGTGAACTCTTGTGGATTTTATAGCCATGATGCAAAATTTTGAGTTTAATAAAGTATCCTTTATCGAAAAATTAAAATTCTCTTTCGTATTTGGTTTTGTCTCCATTTCTTGAGTCCATATATTTCTCATGGTTATACTTTGTTTTTTTAAAGGCATCTCTTGCGTGTCAATTTCCATATAGATAATACAAGGGAGATATAGGATTGATATGCATTTGTCAAGGCAACATTCAGTGCAACTCCCGCGTATCGGCAGAAATGTTTGGTGCTGAATGTGAGAGATCATGTGCAAGCAGTTGATAGCCCTTTGCATGTGCATCTCCATGTTCTTGATGTTAATTACACGCGTTCTACTTTGTGCTCCATGCAATTTGCTTAGATATGCATGCATGGAAGGCTCGTAAACAGTGTGTGCTGATGCTTTGCACGTACCAGACATCTCCATGGACCGACCTTATCTTCCTCCACTAAACGATCATGGGGCGGCAAATATGTGAAGGTACTTAAACCCGGAGAGTCCCCTTGTTAACATTTGAAGTGGCCATGTCAGCTGTCACAGATTTGGCCTGCCATAAGCTCTACTGGTAGCTTTTCAATTATTCACTTGACCACTGTTCATGAGTTGATCTTGTTGGGGCCAACTTTAATTCTGTGCCTGTTGAAGTGGTAGGCAATGGAAGACATGCATGGACAATCTTATCAATGTCATGCTCTTCGAGGTGCATCTATTAAAGTATCTCCACTCGCCCCCCCGACGAGGCCCCCCGAGCGACGTTTTTCCCATCCGGACGGCGAAATTCGGCCCAGTCGCGCCCCCGGTTCCTCGTTTTCGTCCGGATTTGGCCCTTCATCCATCCGGCGAGCCCACGCCATCCCCGGCCCCCCGGGGCGCGCTCGGGGACTCCGGACGAGTGAAAAGCGGGGAAGGGCCCGATCTGTCGGTGACTCGACGCACGAACCCCACCACCACGTCGCTCAAAATCTCCCCCACCCCTCGTATCTCTCTCGCCGCCGGCACCACCCCGCCGGCTTGTTGCCCAGATTCCGCCGCCCCCCTTCTCCACCTGCCTATATTCCGCCGTCTTTGGACGACGGCCTATCTGGCTGCTCTTCCGCCGGCCTGTTTTCACCAGCCTAATCACCAGGTGCCTCCATCATGGGCCGCCTTCTTTGCTATGCGCCAGGAGATTCGAGACTCTACAATGCATCAGCTGCTGCAAGACGATCTGGTGGAGCACATATGGAGGCTCCGAGGCAACGCCAACGCCGACGCCAACTAGTCTGTCTTAATTTGTTTGAAAAATTGTGAAATTGTGTGCTTCATTTGTTTCAGCACTTGTTAAACATTGTACTGATTATCGCCGAATTTGTTTCAGCAATTTTCGTACTTTTGGTCGCCGAACTTGTTAAATTTTATGTTAAATTTGTTTGAAATATGTCAAATGGTCGAGGTTGGGGGTTTCCTGCCGGGGGGACGGCTGGAACTTCGGCGCTCCCCACGCCAAATCTTCCTCCAATCCGGACGAAAATTTCGCCGGATTTGGGCGTGGGGAGCGCCAACGAGTGGGGATGCTCTTATTTTGTCCATGATTCCATCCAGAATGTGCCATGGGCTCGACTAGAGCTTGCAAAGTTGTGGTTCTTGTGTTGTAGTCTCATATTGTGGGATATATTCCTGTATCTAGAGGATGTGTCCTGCCATTTGCACATAGCTTGTTTCTAGCTAGCTGTGAATCTTAGTCTCTGCAGTGCTGCCAAAAGTAAGGTGTTTTTCTTTTTCTTTCTGAGTTTGTGTAACTGTCTGATGTTTGGATCAGTTGCGAGGGGGCGTTATAATCTTGCCGATCCGAAGCGAGATGGAGTCTGGAGAAGGGAAAAGATGGAGCCTGTGAAAAATGAGCATGCCTGCAACTAGGAGTATAACCATGGGAAACACGTAGGCTATGACACGGTAAAAAGAAATTGGATCTACTGTCCTGGCTACAGCTCTCATGGTACGCACGACCTACTGTTCAAATAGCGCGGGAATTTTTTTTGCCATGTTGGAAGCGAGCCTCCAGTCGCGCGCGAAGGTTGTGGGAGGACGTGGCGCGACGATCTCTGAAGCATGACTGCATGAGGTCGATGCGCACACACTGCGTGTACGTGCTACTATTACCACGGGGAGCACTACCCACACTACTCCCACGCGACCTCAACTCTGCACGCCATTTCTTCTTTTGCTCCAGGGTGTTTCTTGTTAATTCGGAGGTCCTTTCTTCAAATTTGTGGTTTCTCTGTGCAAGAGTTGTAAAAGGACTTCTGTGTAAAATGTACCCGCCACGTGTTGAATGAATGTTGCCCTGGGGGTCTTCCTGACCCCTCTCTTGTTCAAAAAAAAAAAAAAAAAAAAAATAAAAGGCACATTTCACAGCGAAGAAAAAAACCTGAGCGGTTGCACAAGTGATGGGCCACATCGATCGGCAAGTGGCGTCGTGGCGACCTGCCTACTGTTTGGGTATATATACGCGGCCGTCAGTGAAAAGGCCAAAACTCGAGCTAGCTAGCACCTTCACCGGCAGCGCGCGTTCTTGGTTCTTCCTCGCTCTCCATCTCCCGGGAGAAAGATTCCAGCACCAGCACCCAGAGGTCGAATCACCTTTCTGGAAAGGTTCGTGTTCTTCTGAGGCTTGAGGTCATCTTCTAGGTCACTGTGTGAGCGGCTTTGCATGATTACCTCTCCTTTACGTGCGATCGTGTGATGGATACAGGGAATCACCCCATCTTTCGTCTGTCTTTTTGCAGGAGCTTGCATCTCCGGTGTAGATTGTGGGAGCACAGGAAGCTCACAACGTCCACTTTGCGCGCGTTCAGGGACCAGAGCATCCATCGAAGTTGATCTGCACCTAGGTAGCAAAGCAGAGGTGCGGCCGGCCGACGAAGATTGGCCATGGCATTGCCACAAGCCCCTATCCATCTATCCACGCCTATTTATTTCCTCATTCTTTCTGTCTACCTGCAGCTTAACTCTGAACCTCGCCACTTGTTACAGGTGAAAATGGCCGCTCGCAACGGAATTGCATCTGTCGTGGCTCTGCTGCTGTTCACCTCCTTCCTGACCGCACTTGCATGCGACACCAGTACGTCCTCGATTCAACCTTCGCGTTAAATTTTCAATGTTCATCGCTTCTTCTGAATTTACTATGCCGTCGTCGTCTCAACGATGCATGATATCTGAATTATGCAGATGGTGTGGAGTTCGGCTACTTCGGCTCCCTCGGTCCCAAGCACTGGGGGAGGCTGAACCCCAACTTCACGCTCTGCGCCAAGGGAATGACCCAGTCTCCGATCGACATCAGGACCGACGAGGTTGTCTACAATCCGAGTCTGGGGCGTCTTCACCGGGACTACGAAGCTGCAAACGCCACCCTCGTCGACAACATCTTCAACATCGCGGTAAATTATGTTTCTGAAATCTGAACAGGGAAACGCTTGCCCGCCTTCCAATCTGTGGTTTCATCCTCTTGCTGCAAGTTTATCTAGCTGGTTCCGTTGCGTTCTTATGCTGTTTGATTGATGGATGTAGCTGCGGTATGAAGACGCGCCTGGGACGGTGGACATCGACGGGGTCAAGTACACGCTGAAGAACATCCACTGGCACTCTCCCTCGGAGCACACCATCAACGGCCAGAGGTTTGCAGACCGAAACCTGCACCAAGATTGCATGGACCGATCGTCTTATTAAATTGAGTTATCAGTTCTCATGACTGAATGATCGATCGCCTGTCTCGCAGGTTTGCGGTGGAGCAGCACATGGTGCACATCAGCGACGAGGGTAACATAACCGTTGTGTCCATCCTGTACCGACTCGGCATTAGACCAGAGCCTTTCCTTATGCAGGTATGTAAATCTTTGATACTGATTCGATTTCACTGCACGGTTCTATGTGAAGATTCATTCAGAGAGTGATCTGTAGCTTATCCATATGAATTTGGATTTTGTGTGTAACTCTTTCCTCTGTTCGTGGACGACAGATACAGGACAAGCTGTCTGAGCTCTACGTGGAGGCCTGCCGTGCAGAGAAAGGCGCTCCGATTCCGGCCGGAGTGGTGAGCATGTGGTCGCTGCGGCGGTACACCCACGCCTACTACCGGTACGTCGGATCGCTCACCACGCCGCCGTGCACCGAGAACGTCATCTGGAACATCCTCGGCCAGGTATGTCCGTCAGTCTCTTGACCACGACAAAGTAGTTCTGACAACTGAAATACTGAATCAAAGCTTCTTCTCTTAATTCACCATCGATGTCTGGAACCTGTTGCAGGTGAGGGAGATGACGATGGAGCAGGCCGCCGCCCTGATCGCTCCCCTGGAGAAAGGCTACCGGCGCAACAACAGGCCGACGCAGCAGCTCAACGGCCGCACCGTGGAGGTCTATCGTCGGTTCTGGAAGAACAAGACGAACGAGACGCCGTAAATCCTGATCGATGCGCGTCGGTCGTATGGAGATGATGGCGCAAAAATTACAGCAGTTCCTTTGGGTTTTGATTCACCAACAGTTATATACTCGTTAGTTGTTATTATTTCTGCAAGTCGTGTTATCTCTAGCTAGGTTTGCTCTGTCAGGTTATATATGTGTCTAGTACTATCTCTGAATTTGCTCAGCTAAGTGTAAGGCCTTTTGTGTCCGTCAGTGGGTCCGAGAGGGTTGATGTGATCCACATTCTTCTGTCTATAAGTTATTATCCTTAAATCAAGAAATTTCACTTCACGAGTTAGTTATCAGAGTTGTATGTCGCTCTCATGCTCTGTCTTCAGAGAGGCTGTGACAAATACTCAGAAACAAGAGATTTTGTTTTGCGAGCGCTCGTCGCTAGTCAGAAGTTGCTTTCGCTGCTCGATGCCGCCGGTGTTGCTAATTTATCCCTAAGCAATACCCACGCGCATGTCGAGTTGTCGTGTACCTTCCGCCGGGCTCCGGCGTTCGGCGTCTCATGCTGCTCGTCTGTGCTTACGACCTAACCAGCTCTATCATCGTCGGCGTTTCATGTGAATGACTAGCTGGAATTTTGGATGCATTTGGTTGACATCAGGGGTGTTCTGAAAAGAAATGGTCAGTTGTAGGGGGTGGGCGAACTGTCTTCATGTGAGGTGTTTTTCTCTGTTTTCCTTGCATTTCGCAAGAGCTAGCCGTGCTTACCCAAGTCTTATTAAAAGAATTTAGTTAGCTAGATTGGAAGTCTTAATTCCTAAGATACGTAGTTTCATTACTCTCTTCATGGCACATACCTGTGTGTGAGAGAGAGATCAGTCTGGTCCAACGGAAAAATATGTTGGTTTCCACGGTATTGGCCGAGCGCCCTCTTAATATTGGTTTTAGGAGAACGCTTAATGAGTATAAATATAATCTCTGATTACACTTATGTCAGCGACTTATGAACGTTCAGTTATCAAATGAACCGAATAAATTTATTTGAAAACTAACTGACAGTGGTTTATTCTCTGTTAAATCTATGTACATGGATCATATGAATGAACATACTAGATTCTTACTGAAATATCTTTGGAAGATTAAAAAAAATCTTAAAATTAAGATATTTATGTGGTTTCTTAGTAATAAAGTTTTGCTTACTAAGGATAATTTGATGAAGAGAAAATGGATAGGGTGTCAAAAATGTTGATTCTGTAACAACAATGAAACCGTTGATCATCTGTTTCTTCATTGTCCTTTTGCAAAAATTGTTTGACGGATGATATATTTTGTTTACAACATCCCACTACCGTCTAATGTTACTAACTTGATTGGTAATTGGTTAAACAGTGTAAAAAAAGAGGATAAGGCTCATATTCGAATTGGTATTTTGGTAATCTGTTGGTTCATTTGGACTAACCGGAATGATATTATTTTTAACAAGTAGAAGGGGATAAAAAATTTGCAGGTTATTCTTCGTGCGGCGCAGCGGATATAGCTATGGGCGTATATGCTTCCGGACAGCGGGGTACTATGGATACTAGATGCAGCCGGCTACTCAAGGTCGCTCAGGACTGTTATTTCTAGTGGTTGGCGACATATTATCAGAATTCGAGATTGCTAGTTTTATGTATTTTTCATCTTTCGCTGGTTGATGGTGTTTCAACAATAGCACACGTTCCTTTGTAATAAGCACTCTTGTTTACATTACTATATTAAATAAATGGTTGTGTGCATCAATTGATGCATAGGCCGGGGCACTGCTCCCATATCGAAAAAAGATAATTTCCATTTCATGGCTACATGATGAAATGACTAACATTTCAATTCCATCTTTGTTTAGATTCTTCATAAAGTGAAAATTGTACTCCCTTCGGTCCAAATTAATTGACTCCACTTTACCTAGATACGGCCATATTTTTTGACTAGATACATCTACATATAACTTCCATTTCATGGCTACATGATGAAATGACTAACATTTCAATTCTCTATGTTTTTTTAAAGCTGAACAGTAGGTTTCCCCACTGCATATTTTTATTTATTTTGGGTTTTGTAAAAGGTTCCAAAAGTACAAACCGGAGCTTGAGAAAAGCTCGGAAGGGCTAACTAGCTAACTAGAAAGATATACACAAGAACCTATACAAAATTAGATCACCAGGATTGCATGCCAGCATAAGATTTCCTGGATGCCTTATGAAGCAGTAAAGCCATTCTTGCTTGAAGATGGATCTTGCTCTATACACACTTGGATCCAGCCCTTTAAACATATAGTCATTTCAAATGATCCAAATTGACCAACAAACCAGAGCAATGATCTCCAAATAAAAAGGTTGCTGAATAGAAGCTTTAAGGCCCTCAATGAAGGAGATGATTGTGGAATTAGGAGGTGCAGGAGTCCATGAAGGGCAGATGTATCGCCAACAAAGCATAGCAAAAGGGCAAGTGAAGAACAAATGGTTCCTTGATTCAATAGGATAGAACTGCACATAGGACAAAAATAATCTGCCATGAAGAAATCCTTCCTCTCGAAGAGTTGTCTTGTTTTTAATCTATCCATAACAAGGAGCCAAAATAATACTTTATGCTTCCAAATCCATTTCAGAGCTGGGCAAAAAATATGATCTCATATGGCCAATTTGTAAGCAGCAGAGACTTTGAAGACCGTAGCACTTCCAAAAGCCAACCATTTATATGTCGCTCTCATGCTCTCTCTCTTCTAAGAGGTTGTGACAAATACTTGGAAACGAGAGATTTTGTTTTGAGAGCTCTTGTCGTAGTCAACTGTTGATGTCGCTATGTCGATGCCGCCGGAGTTGCTCGTTTATTATCCCTAGGCACTACGCACGCCCTTGTCGAGCACTTCTGCTCCGGTGCTCCTCCCCTGAAAAAAATATGGACGCGTAAAATACAATAACGGTGGAGATCTTCTCATATATGTTCGTAAGAGGGCTCACGATCATAATTTTGAGTGTAGGTCCACCGTCCGTACAGCCATATACAGACCCGTATGGTCCGCGTTGTGTTGTACCTCGTTTTATACGTATCTACGGTCACGTGCGTGTGCTGAAATAGAAAAATACTATAAAGGTCTTGCTCATGTAACCTCTTTTTTTTCCTTGCGCGACGTATACATACCGTATCAATATAGACAGTTATACATGGGCTAGATATAAATTTCGGCAGATCCAACATAGGAAAAAATATCAACTATGACCCTTCAACTTAGTTTAGGGGGAGCACCGGAGTAGCCCTCCTTGTCGAGCTGTCGTGTACCTTCCGCGGCGCTCCAGCGTCCGGTGCACCGCCCGCGTCTCATGTTGGCCGTTCGTGCTTACGGCCTAACAAGCTCTATCATCATCGGCGTTTCATGTGAATCTACTGTTGTATCGCTGGACGATGCGGTGTGCCGGTCTTCCCTGAACGCGCATGTACATGAATGACATAATGCAGTACTGTTACTTTTTTTTTGAAATGGGGCTAAAAGATTTTCCTCAATATTTTCAGGAAAAATGCTTTGACAAGATAGTCCAGGCCAAAATAAAGTATAAGGGGTTATTCTCCTCGCACTAATTCACCCAAGCGCTTTACACCCGTGGATAACCACAAACCGCCTTTCAGCTTAACTTTCTCTAAAAATACAATGTAAGGTGCAAGCTTGTTGTAAAAAATCTGTGTGTTGCGCTCATTTCAAATTTCCGATGTGACAAGTAAGGTGGGGAAGCAATGGCCTTTGCGGTTAGGAATATATCCCTCCGTCATTATACTCCACCAGTGCTTGATTGAAAGATCCGCCCATTGGTTAGGATGAATGTCCAGGATGCCCATCCAAGCTTTGAAGCCTTGCCAAATTCTTTTGGTGAACCTACAATTAACGGAAAGATGGCAACCTGACTAGGTTTCTTGCTTGCAAAAGAGGCATAAACCACAATTAGGCCAACCTCGTTTTTTCGGTCTTCCGTCCAAACTCAATTTTGTGCAATGAGTCATGCAAAAAAATGCTTTAGGGGTGCCCAAACTTGCCACACCAACTTGGGAGGATATAAAACCCAAGAATTGCACTTAATACACGGATTTGGCCGAATATTGTCCATTGGCCATGAGCTTCCAACTTATCTCTGTCTTCAATGTTTTGATCAAGTTGCACATTTTGAAGGTTAGCCCAAAGCTCAATTGAGAGAGGTGGCTCAAGGAGAAACTTTCTCCCAACGCCACCTTCCCAACCCAAGCATTTGCTCTCATGGGTTGGCAAACTTTCCATGTTTTTCTCGTTGATATAGCATAGATGAGAGGTGCAATATCTTTGGGCTTCTGGCCATGAAGCCAAGGGGTCTCCCAAAAAAGCATCTTCACCCATTCCCAACCCTAATATCGGTGGCGGCGTAGAAAATGTCCATGTCCTCCTCGGAACAAGGGTTACTGGAGAAAATGTTCGTGTCCTCCTCAGAAAATGTCCATTCCCAACCGTTACTGGTAGTGCATATCTTGGAGAAACTAGCGCCGCTCTGAAAAAACTATAGTTGGGAAGCATGCTACCTTGGAGGAAACATACTTAAAAAAATCGAGAGTAAGCAAAGCGTACCTTACTTTTATAGAAAGCATATCGTTATGTATAAGATAGTCCTCAAGTGACAAGCACAATGGGACTTAGAGCATCTCCAACAGCAGCCCTATACTGTGACCACGACAAAGAAAACGTTTTTTTTACTGCACGCAGCGCTCTACAAAGTGTTGTAAAATGTGTCGCGCCGTAAATTTTTTGGTCACGCCCCAAAAAAGCCCATGTGTGCTGCATATTTGTGTTGCATGGCATGTTGCAAAGTCGAACGCGAGCACGTGCAGCCCAACCGTTGCCCTAAAACCTTACCCCCGCGACCTGCTGCCCCCTCAGCCACCGCCGCCGGCCAAATTCCAGTCATACCAGGCGGATTCGCCACTCCCTCACCCCTCAATCTATCTCCACCACTGTCACATTCGTCGAGCATTTCTGCCACCTCCTACATCCACCCCATCTACCGCCGCTGCAAACACTAGCCACATCATCATCCGTGGGCACATGTTCGTGGCGCCACGGTCGCTTGTCTCACCTGAATCATCGTAATCGTTGGGGCCATTGCCGCCGCCCATCATGAATCCCAAAAGGAAGTTGAAGACCAGCGACAAGTGCCCTATTGCGGCTGTGTCAGCGGCCAATCAGAAAAATTACCGACCGCGCGACAAATCTCCCAATGGCGGAAGCGAGCACGCGGCCGGCCAATTCCAGACACCACTGCCACCCCCGCCTCTAGCTACTACAGAGGAGTTCACGCCAACAACTGCAGCCACAGAATGGCCAAGAGGTGATTTTATTCCCTTTTTTATTCTCCATTCTGTAGATGTATAACATTGATTCATGTATAAATTGTAGATTAATTTGTGTACAATTTGGTTCACTGTAGTGTTGACGATGACACATTCATGTCAACTATGAATATGAGATCTGCATTTTCACAAGAGTATGAGCAGCAAAATAGAGAATGAAGAAGGAGAGAGTTTTGTTGATCGAAGGGCGGGAGATAATCAAACTATACCATGGAGGAGGACATATTGCTTTGCAACACATCGAAGGTTGTGGGCATGGATGCGGACATCGGCACCGACCAAGTGAGAGACATCTACCGGACTAGGATGAAGGAGTACTATGGTACGCACAACAAAAGTGGAGTCGAGCGTACAGATACATCACTTCGTGGCCGTTGGTCCACAATTCAAACTGATTGTCAAAAGTGCTCATGTTGTTTGGCAAGAGTTGAAGACATGAACCCAAGTGGTACCAATGAAAATGATAGGGTATTTTTTCTCTCTCATTTGAAAGCTTACCATTTGTATTATCTTTCTCATTGGTAGTGACTAAATTGTTTTTTTTTTTTTTGCATTTGCGTAGTTGAACATTTCTCAAAGTTTGTTCAAGGGAAATGACAAGAATACCAATAAGGGAAAGATGGTTAAGGGCAAACTGTTTACTTTACATCATTGTTGGAAAGAGATAGAAAATGATGAAAAGTGGAGAAATCGTGCAGTGTTGAAGGTTCCAAGGAAAGGCAAGAAAAGTCACGGAGATGCAACAATCATTGATGATGAAGCATCTAGCAACGAGTGTAAGATCGAGGAGCCCCACTCCAAACTCTGTGGCTAAAACCAAAAGGTCATCGGGAAGGAAGCAAGTGAAAGAGGAGAGGAAGGTCAAGAAGTACGGAGATGATGACATCAAGAAGCCATTGGATGCTATTGTCAATGCATGGAAAGAGATGGCCAAGGAGAGAAAGATTGAGAGGAGCGCGGCTGATGTGAGCATTACCCTTCGGGTAACTAACATTGCACTACCTCTTGCGGCCCAGCCAGGGGCCCATGAAGGCACTCGATGGCCAGGTGGGCCACTACGTCGGTGCCGAAGAAGAAGTCTTGAAGAACAAGATAAGGGAACGAAGAATACAAGGAAATCTTAGAACTAGGACCCTTTGTAACCTAGTCGTACTCGGACAGATCTCTCGAGACCAGGCTCCCAATATAAGGGCCAGGAGAGAGGCTGCCGAGGACACACGCAATCTTAGCAATCTTAGCCACCGCAAGTCTAGAGCTAGGTCCCTGCAGAACTTAGTCTCTCGACGAGATCATAGCCGAAACCTTCGGCACCCCATTATAACCCGATATTTTCATAACCAAGATCAGACAGGAAGGACATAAGGGTTTTACCTCATCAAGGGCCCCGAACATGGGTAAATCGCTCTCCCCGCTTGTTTGATAACCGATGTCTAGTGTCAGCCTACAGGATTCCATCTATCCTAAGCCCCATACGGAGGGCATTGCCGAGGAGTACCCTCGACAATTGGTGCCGTTTGTGGGAAGTTTGTCGGCACAAGCCATGTCATCGGCAGTTCCAGTAACGTCTGCGGCGTTCGTGTTGGATTCTCCAATGCCACCAAGTCCAAGAAGTTCGGTCTGTTGTGGATCCTTTGAGTACACGCCACACACTGAGGTGTCGCATCCGATCTCCACGGAGTCGCGTGGCAACATGGATACAACTTTCGGTGGTGTCCACTTCATCATCGACTCCAGAGGCTTTCTTCGCCTTCCTAGTGCAAGCGCGCCAAGCCCAAGAACTTCGGTTCTAGGTGATATCACGCCAGCAGAGGCTTTGACAATCCTGCCTGGGAGCATTAGAGAAGGCAGTCGAAGCAGTTTCAGCAGCAGAGAGGAGCAAAGGAAGAGATGAAGGGATTCACGCCGCGAAGAGGAAGAACGAGTTGCGAGCCTCCCTCGACAGTATGAATGAGGATGTCATAGTGTGCAGTCAAACAAGAGCCGCCTTCGCACACCTTATCTATATGCCACGGAGCAGCTTGAGGCACCATGTTACCTGCATTCTTACATCGATCAGAAAGATAACCTTTAAAAGGCCACTCACCTGCTTAGGAATTGTCGGCAGTTCCTCGAAGTCCGGCAGTTTTGCGAGGATCTTAGGGCCGAGACAGCAGCGAAAGCTCACTCAAAGGAAAGGGTTACATCTTATAGTTACCCACCCGAGCCATACATACCCGAAGGAGGAGACGTGTATGTACCAACCGAAGTATTCCCAGTGTCTCGAGGACAAGTCAACATGATCCATAAAACTAGTTTTTTCGAAGAGAGAGGCCAAGAAGTTTACGCGAGAAGTGAAGTACGCAGAGGTCGCAATGACTAAGGTGCCCGAATATATCGACTGGTCAGACCAAAACATATCTTTCGGCAAGGCGGATCACCCGAAGGCCATTCCAAGACCTGACCATGCTGCCTTAGTTCTTGAAGCACAGATTGGAGGTTACAACATGAGCAAGGTGTTTATGGATGGAGGAAGTGATGTCTACGCTCGCTTCTATTCTTGTAGACAGTGTTGGGCCTCCAAGAGCAGAGGTTTGTAGAACAGCAGCAAGTTTTTCCTTAAGTGGATCACCCAAGGTTTATCGAACTCAGGGAGGAAGAGGTCAAAGATATCCCTCTCAAGCAACCCTGCGATCACAATGCAAGAAGTCTCTTGTGTCCCCAACACACCCAATACACTTGTCAGATGTATAGGTGCACTAGTACGGCGAAGAGATAGTGAGATGCAAATGATATGGATGAATATGAGTAGCAATAGCAATCTGAATGAAATATGGCAGCGAGTAAACATGCAACGGAACAGTAAACAAACGGAGATTCGATGTTTGGAAACAAGGCCTAGGGATCCTACTTTCACTAGTGGACACTCTCAATATTGATCACATAATAAAACCACTCTACACTCTCTTGTTGGATGATGAACACCGCTATTTGTGTAGGGCTACAAGAGCACCTCAATGTCGGAGTTAACAAGCTCCACAACATTCGATATTCATATTTAAATAACCTTAGAGTGCATGATAGATCAACACAATTATACCGAGTACTAACATAGCATGCACACTGTCACCGACAAGCTATGAAAGGGGGAATAGATCACATTAATACCATCATAGTAATAGTTAACTTCATAATCTACAAGAGATCATAATCATAGCATATACCAAGTACTTCATGATGCACACACTGTCAACATTACATCATGGAGGAGGAATAGACTACTTTAATAACATCACTAGAGTAGCACATAGATGATATTCAACTAGATCACAAAGAGAGAGATGAACCACATAGCTACAGCGGAGCCCTCAGCCCCAGGGGTGAATTACTCCCTCCTCATCATGGAGACAGCGATGGCGGTGAAGATGGCGGTGGAGACGGCGGTGGAGATGACTCCGGGGGCAATTCCCCGTCCCGGCAGGGTGCCGGAACAGAGACTTCTGTCCCCCGAATTGGAGTTTCGCGATGGCGGCGGCTCTGGAAGGTTTTCTCGGGTTTCATCAATCGGTGTCGATGTTTTAGGTCAGGAGGCTTTAAATAGGCGGAGAGGCGGAGTCGGAGGGGGCACGGGGCCACCTCACACTAGGGCCCCCCCCCGGGCCGCGCCGCCGCCACGTGTGGGGCCCCCAGGGCCCCCCTCTGGTCCTCCTTTGACTTTCTGGAAGCTCCCGGGAAATATAAGATGTTGGGCGTTGATTTCGTCCGATTCCGAGAATATTTCCTTTGTAGGATTTCTGAAACCAAAAACAGCAGAAAACAGCAACTGGCACTTCGGCATCTCGTCAATAGGTTAGTTCCGGAAAACGCATAAAATGATATAAAGTGTGAACAAAACATGTAGGTATTGTCATAAAACAAGCATGGAACATCAGAAATTATAGATACGTTGGAGACGTATCAGCATCCCCAAGCTTAGTTCCTACTCGTCCTCGAGTAGGTAAACGATAAAAGAATAATTTCTGAAGTGACATGCCACCAACATAATCTTGATCATACTATTGTAAAGCATAAAAGATGAATGCAGCGATTCAAAGCAATGGTAAATACAATGGTTAAACAATTGAATCATATAGCAAAGACTTTTCATGAATAGTATTTTCGAGACAAGCATCGATAAGTCTTGCATAAGAGTTAACTAATAAAACAATAAATTCAAAGTAAAGGCATTGAAGCAACACAAAGGAAGATTAAGTTTCAGCGGTTGCTTTCAACTTGTAACATGTATATCTCATGGATAGTTGTCAATGCAAAGCAATATAACAAGTGCAATAAGCAAGCATGTAAGAATCAATGCACAGTTAACACAAGTGTTTGCTTCTAAGATAGAGAGAAATGGGTAAACTGACTCAACATAAAAGTAGAAGAAAGGCCCTTCGCAGAGGGAAGCATTGATTGCTATATTTGTGTTAGAGCTTTTATTTTGAAAACAAGAAACAATTTTGTCAACGGTAGTAATAAAGCATATGTATCATGTAAATTATATCCTACAAGTTGCAAGCCTCATGCATAGTATACCAATAGTGCCCGCACCTTGTCCTAATTAGCTCGGATTACCTGGATTATCATCGCAATACATATGTCTTAACCAAGTGTCACAAAGGGGTACCTCTATGCCGCATGTACAAAGGTCTAAGGAGAAAGCTCGCATTGGATTTCTCGCTTTTGATTATTCTCAACTTAGACATCCATACCGGGACAACATAGACAACAGATAATGGACTCCTCTTTAATGCATAAGCATTTAGCAACAAATAATATTCTCATATGAGGTTGAGGATATTTGTCCAAAACTGAAACTTCCACCATGAATCATGGCTTTAGTTAGCGGCCCAATGTTCTTCTCTAACAATATGCATACTCAAACCATTCAACTCATGATAAATCGCCCTTACTTCAGACAAGACGAACATGCATAGCAACTCACATGATATTCAACAAAGTGTAGTTGATAGCGTCCCCAGGAACATGGTTATCGCTCAACAAGCAACTTATAAGAGATAAGATGCATAAGTACATATTCAATACCACAATAGTTTTTAGGCTATTTGTCCCATGAGCTATATATTGCAAAGATAAAGAATGGAAATTTTAAAGGTAGCACTCAAGCAATTTACTTTGGAATGGCGGAGAAATACCATGTAGTAGGTAGGTATGGTGGACACAAGTGGCATAGTGTTTGGCTCAAGGATTTTGGATGCATGAGAAGTATTCCCTCTCGATACAAGGTTTAGGCTAGCAAGGTTGTTTAAAGCAAACACAAGTATGAACCGGTACAGCAAAACTCACATAAAAGACATATTGCAAGCATTATAAGACTCTACACCGTCTTCCTTGTTGTTCGACCCTTACTAGAAAATATCTAGACCTTAGAGAGACCAATTATGCAAACCAAATTTTAGCAAGCTCTATGTATTTCTTCACTAATAGGTGCAAAGTATATGATGCAAGAGCTTAATCATGAGCACAACAATTTCCAAGTATCACATTGTTCAAGACATTATACCAATTACCACATGTAGCATTTCCCGTTTCCAACCATATAACAATTAACGAAGCAGTTTCAACCTTTGCCATGAACATTAAAAGCTAAGAACACATGTGTTCATATGAACCAGCGGAGCGTGTCTCTCTCCCACACAAGCATTTATTCAGAGAATGGAAATAACAAAACAAAAATGAAACACACAGACGCTCCAAGTAAAGTACATAAGATGTGACCGAATAAAAATATAGTTTCAAGAGAAGTGACCTGATAAGTTGTCGATGAAGAAGGGGATGCCTTGGGCATCCCCAAGCTTAGATGCTTGAGTCTTCTTGAAATATGCAGGGATGAACCACGGGGGCATCCCCAAGCTTAGACTTTTCACTCTTCTTAATCATATATCATCCTCCTCTCTTGACCCTTGAAAACTTCCTCCACACCAAACTCAAAACAAACTCATTAGAGGGTTAGTGAATAATTAAAAATTCACATGTTCAGAGGTGACACAATCATTCTTAACACTTCTGGACATTGCACAAAGCTACTGGAGGTTAATGGAACAAAGAAATCCATCCAACACAGCAAAAGAGGCAATGCGAAATAAAAGGCAGAATCTGTCAAAACAGAACAGTCCGTAAAGACGAATTTTTTAGAGGCACCAGACTTGCTCAAATGAAAATGCTCAAATTGAATGAAAGTTTCTTACATATCTGAGGATCACTCACATAAATTGGCAGAATTTTCTGAGTTACCTACAGAGAATTCAACCCAAATTCGTGACAGCAAGAAATCTGTTTCTGCACAGTAATCCAAATCTAGTATGAACCTTACTATCAAAGACTTTACTTGGCACAACAATGCAATAAAGTAAGATAAGGAGAGGTTGCTACAGTAGTAACAACTTCCAAGACACAAATATAAAACAAAAGTACTGTAGCAAAATAAACACATGGGTTATCTCCCAAGAAGTGCTTTCTTTATAGCCATTAAGATGGGCTCAGTAATTTCAATGATGCACTCCCAAGAAATAAGAGCTGAAGCAAAAGAGAGCATCAAGAAGCAAATTCAAAACACATTTAAGTCTAACCCACTTCCTATGCAAAGGAATCTTGTACACAAATGAATTCATGAAGAACAAAGTAACAAGCATAGGAAGATAAAACAGGAGTAACTTCAAGATTCTCAACATAAAGAGGGGAAACTTAATATTATTAAGATGCATATAACCATATTTCCCTCTCTCGTAGTAACTTTCAGTAGCATCATTGATGAAATCCACAATATACCCATCACTTAAAACATTCTTATCATGGTTCCTATGCATAGAAGTATCATTAATTTTGGCATAAGAAGAGTTCTTCTTGCTAATAGTATTTGGAGCAAGATTATTATCAAGAATTTGAACATGGTAAACAAGTTGCATATTAAGGGAATTGTTTTTGGCAATCCAATCATAACTATGACAAGTTTCATAAAGATAGTTATAACCTATATCATAGCATTCTTTATAATAATCATCAAAGGTCGGAGGCATAGTGTCATCATAAGAAATAGAATAGTTATCTTTCATAGTAGGTTCATCTGTGACCATACCATCATTGTTGCAAGAAGGAGATGTATCAAACATGTAATGATCAGTAGCAAAAGGATTTTCAAACACCTCATCCCCAAGCTTAGAGCTTTCTATATCATTATGGGAGGAAGCATGGATAGTACTGATACTATGGCAATTATTAACATCATCATTTTCAGAATTAGTTTCCCAGAGATTTGCAATATCAAAAGTAGTGTGCTCTTTCAAATCATGATCACTAATGTAGGTAAAGGGCATAGGAAGATCATTGTACTCAGATTCATTATCATAATAATCATCAGGAGCAACATACTTACGGTTACCTATCGTTATCTCATACACGCGGGGATATGCTGTTACCTCTTTCTTTTTATTCCCCTTCTTCTTCTTCTTCTTCTTCTTCTTCTTCTTCTTCTTCTCCTCCTCCTCCTTCTCCTCGTTCCCTTCTTTAGGAGGAAGAGGCTTGAAGGGGGGTCCTCCACATAACCTGATTTATTTCCAGAAACAATAGAAGAAACTTGGGAAGATTCCTCCTTTTCATTAATAAGTTCAAAACACACAGCGGTCCTATCATATTTTGGCAAAGTATCACCTTCTAAAATATTTTGTATGTAAGTATTTGTATGGCAATTATCAATGCAATAAGAAAAACACCCATGCAGGACATCATCAATATCAAGATCACTCATATGTAACAAAGAGATTTTTCTTGATAACTCTTCACACCACAAAAATAAAGTAAGTTCATCATGCTGATTAGGAGTAATTTCATCATTACAATACAAATTTGCAGCACTCATGGGGTGCGAATTATCATTGGAGGAGCATTGAAAATTAAAATGACCCACTTTATGACAAAGTTCACAAATAAAAGAATAACTAGCACAGACTTTTTTACCAAGATCATCTAGAGCCCTAGACCACTTTCTAGTTTTTTCATTCATATGGTGGATACAATATTCATCTTCGATTTGATTAATTCCACAGGGTCTATGCATTCCACAAAAATTAACATGCTTATAAGAAATAGTATTTTCAGAAATTTGGGCATGTTTATTGCAATCATTAATAACAATTTCATTTTTCATGCAAGCCTCTTTAAAAGGTTCACGATACTTATCAAAATTCTTCCTAGGCAATTCAAAATGAGAGGAAAAAAGCTTTATAAAGATTTGCAGCAACTTGAGAGTCAAGACCATAAGTAGCACTCATATTTCGAAATTTATCAGTACCCATAAAAGTTTCAATGCATTCATAATCATAATTTACACCTGACTCTTTACCTTTGTTGTTCTCCCATCCTTCAGCGTTCTCCTCAATCCGATCAAGAAGATTCCACCTAGCTTCAACCTCCTTTCTTGTGAAAGATCCCTCCGAACAGGCATCTAGATAGTCCTTGTGATGTCCTGAAAGCCTTGCATCAAAATTATTAGTAATAACATTACGGGGGAGCTCATGAATGGGACATTTGAGCATTAGTGACTTCAATCTCCCCCATGCTTGGGAAATACTCTCTCCATCACGAGGATAAAAGTTATAAATGTAATTTCTATCAATATGCACTTCATGAGGAGGATAAAATTTAGAATAAAAGAGAGGTACAATTTCCTCCCAACCAAGAGAATGACTATTCTTCAGCAATTTATATCAATGCGCCGCTTTACCAGACAGTGAAATAGAGAATAGCTTCTTCCTCACTTCATCCATAGAGATACCTGCACACTTGAATAACCCGCATAATTCATGCAAAAACATTAAATGATCTCCAGGGTGGACAGTTCCATCCCCTTCATAGCGGTTATCCCTAACACGTTCAATAATTTTCGTGGGTATCTTGAAAGGAATACTTTCAGTAGGTGGATTTAAAATATCACAAGCATCATTAGAGTTATCGCATAAAGTATTATCAGAGCAAAATATTTCTTCCAAAGCTGAGGAGCAAAAAAGATTATTTTTATATAAACTAGCTTCCCCAAGCTTAGACTTCTCCATAGCATTAGCAGTGATTGCGTTCATACTAATAACATTGCTACTAGCATGCAAATGAGGTTCCATAGGTTCTTTAATTTTCGCATCACACAATTCATGTCTTAACTTAGGAAATAGAATAAGAAGCTCATTGTTGTCCATTATGCCTAACTAGTGTAAACAAGAAACAAACAGATGCAATTGCAGGATCTAAAGGAAATAGCTTCGAGCACTAACAATGGTACCAGAAAATAACTTAGTTACCTGGGACCAGCGTGTGAGTGCCTTTTACCTTTCCTCCCCGGCAACGGCGCCAGAAAATAGCTTGATGTCTACGCTCGCTTCTATTCTTGTAGATAGTGTTGGGCCTCCAAGAGCAGAGGTTTGTAGAACAGCAGCAAGTTTTCCCTTAAGTGGATCACCCAAGGTTTATCGAACTCAGGGAGGAAGAGGTCAAAGATATCCCTCTCAAGCAACCCTGCGATCACAACGCAAGAAGTCTCTTGTGTCCCCAACACACCCAATACACTTGTCAGATGTATAGGTGCACTAGTTCGGCGAAGAGATAGTGAGATGCAAATGATATGGATGAATATGAGTAGCAATAGCAATCTGAATGAAATATGGCAGCGAGTAAACATGCAACGGAACAGTAAACAAACGGAGATTCGATGTTTGGAAACAAGGCCTAGGGATCCTACTTTCACTAGTGGACACTCTCAATATTGATCACATAATAAAACCACTCTACACTCTCTTGTTGGATGATGAACACCGCTATTTGTGTAGGGCTACAAGAGCACCTCAATGCCGGAGTTAACAAGCTCCACAACATTCGATATTCATATTTAAATAACCTTAGAGTGCATGATAGATCAACACAATTATACCGAGTACTAACATAGCATGCACACTGTCACCGACAAGCTATGAAAGGGGGAATGGATCACATTAATACCATCATAGTAATAGTTAACTTCATAATCTACAAGAGATCATAATCATAGCATATACCAAGTACTTCATGAGCACACACTGTCAACATTACATCATGGAGGAGGAATAGACTACTTTAATAACATCACTAGAGTAGCACATAGATGATATTCAACTAGATCACAAAGATAGAGAGATGAACCACATAGCTACAGCGGAGCCCTCAGCCCCAGGGGTGAATTACTCCCTCCTCATCATGGAGACAGTGATGGCGGTGAAGATGGCGGTGGAGACGGCGGTGGAGATGACTCCGGGGGCAATTCCCCGTCCCGGCAGGGTGCCGGAACAGAGACTTCTATCCCCTGAATTGGAGTTTCGCGATGGCGGCGGCTCTGGAAGGTTTTCTCGGGTTTCGTCAATCGGTGTCGATGTTTTAGGTCAGGAGGCTTTAAATAGGCGGAGAGGCGGAGTCGGAGGGGCCACGGGGCCACCTCACACTAGGGGGCGCCCCCCTGGGCCGTGCCGCCGCCACGTGTGGGGCCCCCAGGGCCCCCCTCTGGTCCTCCTTTGACTTTCTGGAAGCTCCCGGGAAATATAAGATGTTGGGCGTTGATTTCGTCCGATTCCGAGAATATTTCCTTTGTAGGATTTCTGAAACCAAAAACAGCAGAAAACAACAACTGGCACTTCGGCATCTCGTCAATAGGTTAGTTCCGGAAAACACATAAAAACGATATAAAGTGTGAACAAAACAAGCATGGAACATCAGAAATTATAGATACGTTGGAGACGTATTAGGAAGCGGTCTGAATTTGCAATTCACCAGCACAATGAAGGCAATGGGCCTAACGGTTGATATGCTCAAAGAATCTGATATAGGATTCCACGGCATCATCCCGACCTGACCCGCTTATCCCCTTGGCAAAATATCATTGGACATAGTTTTCGGCACGCCCAACAACTTCCAGAAGGTGAAGCTCGAATTTGAAGTGGTTGATTGGGAATCCCAGTATCATGCCATCCTCGGCAGGCCAGTGTTTGCCAAATTCATGGAGGTACCTCATTATGCATATCAACAACTGAAAATGTCAGGCAATAACAGGAGTAGACAGCAATAACCGTTCACGGAAGTTTCTCTCGATCTGATAGCTGCGACAGGGATTTCTAGAAGATCGCCTCGAAGTTTGGCGCTAAAGAAGAGCTTAATGCACTCGATGTTGTTACAGATCACACGAAGCCACCAGCCGATAATCGGAACGTGAGATCCGACGAATTTGACGTGGCAAAGGAGGCAAAGAAACAACCAGTGCACCCCTTTGACCCGAAGAAAACAGTCAACACTTCGGCAGACCTTATTGTCACATAGGAAGGCGCGCTCATCGAGTTCCTCCGTGAGCGCTGCGAAATATTTGCATGGGAGCCATCCGACATGCCAGGTATTCCCAGGGAACTCGCTGAGCATGCCCTCAATGTTGACCCCAAAGCCAAACCTGTACAACAGACAATGCATCGCTTTTCAGAACCAAAAAGAAAAACCATTGGTGAAGAAGTTAATCGACTCTGCAGGCAGGATTCATTCAGGAGCTCAAGGAAGCTGAATGGGTAGCTAACCCAGTCATGGTGCCAAAGAAGGATACGACAGCTCTTCGCATGTGTATCGATTACACAAGCCTTAACAAGCATTGCCCAAAGGATCACTTCCCGCTACCCCGTATCGACCAGATAGTTGACTCTACAGCAGGATGCGATCGTCTCTCCTTCCTCGATGCGTATTCAGGATATAATCAGATCAAGCTCAAGAAAGAAGATCAAGGGTTGACCGCGTTCATAACCCCTCACGGCGTTTACTGTTACAACGTTATGACTTTTGGGCTAAAAAACGCAGGTGCAACTTGGTCGGAACATCGAAGTCTATATCGATGATATCGTGGCTAAAACCAAAAATGCAGTCGCTCTCATCGACAACCTGCGCGAAACTTTCGATAATCTCGACAGGTACAAAATAAAGCTGAACCGAAGAAATGTTTTTTCGGTGTGCCAGGAGGACAGGTGCTCGGGTACTTCATCTCAGCTAGAGGAATAGAGGCCAATCCTTTGAAAATCAAAGCTATCCTTGACATGGAACCACCAAAGAATTTGCACCAAGTGCAACAGTTGGCAGGACGATTGGCAGCACTTAGCAGATTCATCGCCAAGTTGGGAGAAAAAGCATTGCCCTTTTATCAGTTGATGAAGAAATCGGAAAAATTCGAGTGGACAGCCGAGGCGCCTGAATCCTTCAATAACCTAAAGAAGATTCGACATCTCCAGTACTCGTGACTCCACGTGAAAAAGAACCAATGCTCATGTATATAGCTGCAACGGTGCAAGTCTTCAGCACGGTCCTCGTGGTCGAGAGAGAAGAAGCAGGGAGAGTTCACGATGTGCAACGACTTGTTTACTACCTTAGCGAGGTACTCACGCCAGCAAATCAGCGATATCCTTACCACCCGAAGCTAGCATATGCCGTATGGAGGACAACACGTAAGTTGCGGCATTATTTCATAGAGCACCCGATCATTGTGGTAAGCGAAGCATCATTGAAGAATATACTCACCAACCCGAAGGCAACGGGGAGAGTATCTCAATGAGCTATCGAGATATCACCACACGATATAACTTACGTCAATCGAACAACAATCAAATCTCAGGTTCTCCCAGATTTCTTAACTGATTGGATTCAATCGCAAACCCCAGTAGCACCCGACATGTCTGGATCCTCGACAATGTACTTTGACGGATCAAAACGGAGTACAGGTGCAGGCGCAGGAGTAATATTGATCTCACCACAGGGAGACAAGATGAGATATATTCTGCGGATGAACTTTTCGCTGCCGACAAATAATGAAGCAGAATATGAGGCACTGTTACACGGGATGCGCATGGCTAAGGCATGTGGAGCAACCCGCTTGGATATTTATGGTGATTCAAATCTTGTGGTACAACAGTCGATAAATCTATGCGATGCAGTCAATGATAACATGATCGCTTACCGTCAACTATACCAATCTATGGAAGCCAAATTTGAAGGATGCGAGCTAAAACACATCGGGAGAGCCAACAATGAGGAAGCCGACGCTCTGGCAAATATAGGGTTGATACGTATCCAACGTATCGATAATTTCTTATGTTCCATGCTTGTTTTATGATGATACACACATGTTTTATACATACTTTATGTCATATTTATGCATTTTCCGGCACTAACCTATTAACGAGATGTCGAAGAGCCAGTTGCTGTTTTCTGCTGTTTTTGGTTTCAGAAATCCTAGTAAGGAAATATTCTCGGAATTGGACGAAATCAACGCCCAGGGGCTTATTTTTCCACGAAGCTTCCAGAAGACCGAAAGGGAAACGAAGTGGGGCGACAAGGCACTGCCACACTAGGGCGGCGCGGCCCAAGGGGGGCCCGCGTGGCCTAGCATGTGGCCCCCTCGTCAGCCCTCCGACTCCGCCCTTCCGCCTACATAAGCCTTCGTCGATAATAACCCCAGTACCGAGAGCCACGATACGGAAAACCTTCCATAGACGCCGCCGCCGCCAATCCCATCTCGGGGGATTCAGGAGACCGCCTCCGGCACCCTGCCGAAGAGGGGAATCATCTCCCGGAGGACTCTTCATCGCCATGATCGCCTCCGGATCGATGTGTGAGTAGTTCACCCCTGGACTATGGGTCCATCGCAGTAGCTAGATGGTCGTATTCTCCTAATTATTCTATCATTGTTCGATCTTGTGAGCTGCCTAACATGATCAAGATCATCTATTTGTAATGCTACATGTTGCGTTTGTTGGGATCCGATGAATATGGAATACTATGCTATGTTGATTATCAATCTATCATCTATGTGTTGTTTATGATCTTGCATGCTCTCCGTTATTAGTAGAGGCTCTGGCCAAGTCGTTACTTGTAACTCCAATAGGGAGTATTTATGCTCGATAGTGAGTTCATGCCTCCATTAAATCTGGGACAGTGACAGAAAGTTCTAAGGTTGTGGATGTGCTGTTGCCACTAGGGATAAAACATCAATGCTATGTCTAAGGATGTATTTGTTGATTACATTACGCACCATACTTAATGCAATTGTCTGTTGTTTGCAACTTAATACTGGAGGGGGTTCGGATGATAACCTGAAGGTGGACTTTTTAGGCATAGATGCATGCTGGATAGCGGTCTATGTACTTTGTCGTAATGCCCAACTAAATCTCACACTACTCATCATAACATGTATGTGCATGGTCATGCCCTCTTTATTTGTCAATTGCCCAACTGTAATTTGTTCACCCAACATGCTATTTCTTATGGGAGAGACACCACTAGTGAACTGTGGACCCCGGTCCATTCTTTACATCGAATACAATCAACTGCAATACTTGTTCTACTGTTTTCTACAAACATCATCATCCACACTATACATCTAATCCTTTGTTACAGCAAGCCGGTGATATTGACAACCTCACTGTCACGTTGGGGCAAAGTAATTTGGTTGTATTGTGCAGGTTCCACGTTGGCGCCGGAATCTCTGGTGTTGCGCCGCACTACACTTCGCCGCCATCAACCTTCAACGTGCTTCTTGGCTCCTACTGGTTCGATAAACCTTGGTTTCTTACTGAGGGAAAACTTGCCGCTGTACGCATCACACCTTCCTCTTGGGGTTCCCAACGGACGCGTGTTGTACGCGTATCAAGCACTTTTTCTGGCGCCGTTGCCGGGGAAATCAAGACACGCTGCAAGGGGAGTCTCCACTTCCAATCTCTTTACTTTATTTTGTCTTGCTTTATTTTATTTACTTCTTTGTTTGCTGCACTAAAACAAAATACAAAAAAATTAGTTGCTATCTTTACTTTATTTACTGTCTTGTTCTCCATATTAAAAGAAACACAAAAAAATTAGTTACTTGCATTTACCTTATTTTTGTTATCATGACTAGTCCCGTAGTTGCTACTCTATCACCTGAGAAATCGATCTTTACTTTTAAACAAGGGGGTGAGGAGAGTTTTAAAGAAGCCTGGTCTAGAATTTTTTATTCTTATAGTAAAACTGAACCTAAAATGACACTAAGTTTGCTTCTTAGTAATTTTTATTTTGGGCTCATTCTTCGTTATAGATATGCCTTAGATGCTGTAGTGGGAGGAGATTTCCTTCACTGTGATGGGGATCAAGCTTTTAATGCCATAAAAAAATTGGTTACATCATCTAGCTCCGCTAATAATTTTGATCCATCTCTTGTTAGTATTTATAATAGATTGAACACTCTTGAGACAAGTGTATCTTGCTTAAAAGAAGGGTATGGTCGGATTCGTGAGCATTTTGATTATGTTCCAGTAAACTCTGAACCTTCAATGTGGGACCCTACTATTAAAGTCACTATTTATGGTAAAATTTGTAATGCTCGTTGTGATATTATGACTGAATTTTGCCTTATGCCTGAAAGTATTTATGAATCTTTGAAACTTTGGGGACTTACTGAAGGTGGAGAAGGAATAACTCTTACTGATAACTCTGTTATAGTTCCTAAGGGAATAGCTGAAGGAGTATTCACAACCCTTCTTGGAAGAACGGTATCCACTGATTATCTCATTATTGAATGTGTAGGGACAGGACAAATCACACTTGGAAGATCCCTGCTGAAACTCTTGGGAGCCACCATAGATGTGGGGAAAGGCACTCTAAATTCCTCTATACCGGGATGTGGTCATATATTCCCTAAAACAAAGAGTAAGAAGGGTAGGCGTAAAGCCCCTGGTAAGAATGCTAATGCTTCATCTCTTGATAATACTTGATTCACACTTTCTGCGCCTAGCTGAAAGGCGTTAAAGAAAAACACTTATGGGAGACAACCCATGATTTTACTTCTGCACTTTTATTTTATATTTGAGTCTTGGAAGTTGTTACTACTGTATAAAACTCTCCTTATCTTAATTTTGTTGCATTGTTGTGCCAAGTAAAGTCTTTGATAGTAAGGTTCATACTAGATTTGGATTACTGCGCAGAAACAGATTTCTTGCTGTCACGAATTTGAGCAGTAGTTTCTGTAGCTAACTCAGAAAAATCTGCCAATTTACGTGAGTGATCCTCAGATATGTACGCAACTTTCATTCAATTTTAGCATTTTCATTTGAGCAAGTCTGGTGCACCTAAAAAATTCATCTTTACGGACTGTTCTGTTTTGACAGATTCTGCCTTTTATTTCGCATTGCCTGTTTTGCTATGCTTGATGGATTTCTTTATTCCATTAACTTTCAGTAGCTTTGTGCAATGTACAGAAGTGTTAAGAATGATTATGTCACCTCTGAACATGTGAATTTTGATTATGCACTAACCCTCTAATGAGTTTGTTTTGAGTTTGGTGTGGAGGAAGTTTTCAAGGATCAAGAGAGGAGGATGATACAATATGATCAAGGAGAGTGAAAGCTCTAAGCTTGGGGATGCCCCCGTGGTTCATCCCTGCATATTTCAAGAAGACTCAAGCATCTAAGCTTGGGGATGCCCAAGGCATCCCCTTCTTCATCGACAACATTATCAGGTTCCTCTAGTGAAACTATATTTTTATTCCATCACATCTTATGTGCTTTGCTTGGAGCGTTTGTATGTTTTTGTTTTTGTTTTGTTTGAATAAAGTTGGATCCTAGCATTCATTGTGTGGTAGAGAGACACGCTCCGCTGTTGCATATGGACAAATATGTCCTTAGCTTTACTCATAATGTTCATGGCGAAGGTTGAAACTGCTTCGTTAATTGTTATATGGTTGGAAACGGGAAATGGTACATGTGGTAATTGGTATAATGTCTTGTGTAATGTGATACTTGGCAATTGTTTTGCTCATTTTTAAGCTATTGCATCATATACTTTGCACTTATTAGTGAAGAAATACATAGAGCTTGCTAAAATTTGGTTTGCATGATTGGTCTCTCTAAGGTCTAGATATTTTCTAGTAAGGGTTGAACAACAAGGAAGACGGTGTGGAGTCTTATAATGCTTGCAATATATTTCTTATGTGAGTTTTGCTGTACCGGTTCATACTTGTGTTTGTTTCAAATAACCTTGCTAGCCTAAGCCTTGTATTGAGAGGGATTACTTCTCATGCATCCAAATCCTTGAGCCAAAAACTATGCCACTTGTGTCCACCATACCTACCTACTACATGGTATTTGTCCGCCATTCCAAAGTAAATTGCTTGAGTGCTATCTTTAAAATTCCATTCTTTGTCTTTGCAATATATAGCTCATGGGACAAATAGCATAAAAACTATTGTGGTATTGAATATGTACTTATGTATCTTATTTCTTATTAAGTTGCTTGTTGAGCGATAACCATGTTCCTGGGGACGCCATCAACTATTCTTTGTTGAATATCATGTGAGTTGCTATGCATGTTCCTCTTGTCTGAAGTAAGGGTGATTTATCATGATCAAATGGTTTGAGTATGCATATTGTTAGAGAAGAACATTGGGCCGCTAACTAAAGCCATGATCCATGGTGGAAGTTTCAGTTTGGACAACAATCTTCAATCTCTTATGAGAATTTTATCTGTTGTTGAATGCTTATGCATAAAAGAGGAGTCCATTATCTGTTGTCTATGTTGTCCCGGTATGGATGTCTAAGTTGAGAATAATCAAATGCGAGAAATCCAATGCGAGCTTTCTCCTTAGACCTTTGTACAGGCGGCATAGAGATACCCCTTTGTGATACTTGGTTAAAACATATGTATTGCGATGATAATCCATGTAAATCCGAGCTAATTAGGACAAGGTGCGGGCACTATTGGTAATCTATGCATGAGGCTTGCAACTTGTAGGATATAATTTACATAATACATATGCTTTATTACTATCGTTGACAAAATTGTTTCTTGTTTTCAAAATAAAAGCTCTAGCACAAATATAGCAATCAATGCTTCCCTCTGCGAAGGGCCATTCTTCTACTTTTATGTTGAGTCAGTTTACCTATTTCCTTCTATCTTAGAAGCAAATACTTGTGTTAACTGTGCATTGATTCCTACATACTTGCATATTGCACTTATTATATTACTTTATGTTGACAACTATCCATGAGATATACATGTTACAATTTGAAAGCAACCGCTGAAACTTAATCTTCCTTTATGTTGATTCAATACCTTTACTTTGAATTTATTGCTTTATGAGTTAACTCTTATGCAAGACTTATTGATGCTTGTCTTGAAAGTACTATTCATGAAAAGTCTTTGCTATATGATTCAGTTGCTTAACCATTGTATTTACCATTACTTCGAATCGCCGCATTCATTACATGTGCTTACAATATTATTGATCAAGATTATGATGGCATGTCACTTCAGAAATTATCATTGTTATCGTTTACCTACTCGGGACGAGTAGGAACTAAGCTTGGGGATGCTGATACGTCTCCAACGTATCGATAATTTCTTATGTTCCATGCTTGTTTTATGATGATACACACATGTTTTATACATACTTTATGTCATATTTATGTATTTTTCGGCACTAACCTATTAACGAGATGTCGAAGAGCCAGTTGCTGTTTTCTGCTGTTTTTGGTTTCAGAAATCCTAGTAAGGAAATATTCTCGGAATTGGATGAAATCAACGCCCAGGGGCTTATTTTTCCACGAAGCTTCCAGAAGACCGAAAGGGAAACGAAGTGGGGCGACGAGGCGCCGTGATACGTCTCAAACGTATCTATAATTTCTTATGTTCCATGCTACTTTTATGATGATACTCACATGTTTTATACACATTATATGTCATTATTATGAATTTTCCGGCACTAACCTATTAACGAGATGCCGAAGAGCCAGTTGTTGTTTTCTGCTGTTTTTGGTTTCAGAAATCCTAGTAAGGAAATAATCTCGGAATTGGACGAAATCAACGCCCAGGGGCCTATTTTACACGAAGCTTCCAGAAGACCGAAGAGAAGACGAAGTGGGGCCACGGGGCGCCGCCACACTAGGGCGGCGCGGCCCAGGGGGGGCCCGCGCGGCCCTAGCGTTTGGGGCCCCCGTGAGCCTCCCGACTCTGCCCTTCCGCCTACTTAAGCCTTCGTCGATAATAGCCCTAGTACCGAGAGCCACGATACGGAAAACCTTCCAGAGACGTCGCCGCCGCCAATCCCATCTCGGGGGATTCAGGAGATCGCCTCCGGCACCCTGCCGGAGAGGGGAATCATCTCCCGGAGGACTCTACACCGCCATGGTCGCCTCCGGATTGATGTGTGGGTAGTTCACCCCTGGACTATGGATCCATAGCAGTAGCTAGATGGTCGTCTTCTCCTCATTGTGCTATCATTGTCTGATCTTGTGAGCTGCCTAACATGATCAAGATCATCTATCTGTAATGCTACATGTGCGTTTGTTGGGACCCGATGAATAATGAATACTATGCTATGTTGATTATCAATCTATCTATGTGTCGTTTATGATCTTGTATGCTCTCCGTTGCTAGTAGAGGCTCTAGCCAAGTCATTGCTTGTAACTCCAAGAGGGAGTACTTATGCTCGATAGTGGGTTCATGCCTCCATTGAATCTGGGGAAGTGACAGCAACCTCTCAGGTTGTGGATGTGTTGTTGCCACTAGGGATAAAACATCAATTCTATATCTAAGGATGTATTTGTTGATTACATTACGCACCATACTTAATGCAATTGTCTGTTGTTTGCAACTTAATACTGGAGGGGGTTCGGATGATAACCTAAAGGTGGACTTTTTAGGCATAGATGCATGCTGGATAGCGGTCTATGTACTTTGTCGTAATGCCCAATTAAATCTCACACTACTCATCATAACATGTATGTGCATTTTTATGCTCTCTTTATTTGTCAATTGCCCAACTGTAATTTGTTTACCCAATATGCTATTTCTTATGGGAGAGACACCTCTAGTGAACTGTGGACCCCGGTCCATTCTTTTACATCGAATACAATCTACTGCAATACTCGCTTTACTGTTTTCTGCAAACATCATCTTCCACACTATACATCTAATCCTTTGTTACAGCAAGCCAGTGAGATTGACAACCTCACTGTTACGTTGGGGCAAAGTAATTTGGTTGTGTTGTGCAGGTTCCACGTTGGCGCCGGAATCCCTGGTGTTACGCCGCACTACACTCCGCCGCCATCAACCTTCAACGTGCTTCTTGGCTCCTACTGGTTCGATAACCTTGGTTTCTTACTGAGGGAAAACTTGCTTCTATACGCATCACACCTTCCTCTTGGGGTTCCCAACGGACGTGTGTATACACGCTATCAAGTTCTTTTTCTGGCGCCGTTGCCGGGGAGATCAAGACACGCTGCAAGGGGAGTCTTCCACTTCCAATCTCTTTACTTTGTTTTTGTCTTGCTTTACTTTTATTTACTACTTTTGTTTGCTGCACTAAAACAAAACACAAAAAAATTAGTTGCTAGTTTTACTTTATTTACTATCTTGTTCGCTATATCAAAAACACAAAAAAATTAGTTACTTGCATTTACTTTACTTATTTCATCATGTTTCCTCCTAAGTTTATTCTTGAAGATGTACCGGTAGGACGAGGGTCTATCCTTAGGAAAGATAATATAGAAGATTTTTTCACTAATATTAGTACGGTTGAAGATTTTGAAGATAGACACTTGGTAGAACTTGCTCCAACTTATGAAATTGCTGCTGCTTCTTTAGTACACATGTTAGAAGCTAGATTTGTTAACCTCAACCCCATAATGCAACACATGTTTCTTACACTAGGTGATATGGAAGAAGGAGAAAAGAAAGATTTTGTTTTAGAACCCCTTCTTAAAGAATTTGGTGATGTAGCAAGAGAAGCTAGAAAAGTCTTTACTAAATATAATATGCTTGGCTCTTATACGAACTTTGCCAGCACCCTTGAAAAGATAGAAAAAGATAGACAAAAGTACACTAATAAAGTTAATTATGAGGGGGATATTAAAACATCAATACCTTGCAAGCTCTTGGGAATGTGCGACGCACTAGAAAAGAATTTTGATTGGATTGTTCCTGAAAATTTGTTTGATGAGAGTAGCAAGCCTAAGGGTAGTGAAAAGGGAGCCTCTGAAACTTACATAGACAAGATACAATGCATTGTTGAGAAAGCTCCAAGCCCCGCTGTTGATGCTTCATCTTTTGGTAACACTTGATACACACTTTCTGCGCCTAGCTGAAAGGCGTTAAAGAAAAGCGCTTATGGGAGACAACCCATAATTTTACTACAGTACTTTTGTTTTATATTTGAGTCTTGGAAGTTGTTACTACTGTAGCAACCTCTCCTTATCTTAGTTTTATTGCATTGTTGTGCCAAGTAAAGTCTCTAATCGAAGGATGATACTAGATTTGGATTACTGCGCAGAAACAGATTTCTTGCTGTCACGAATTTGGGTTGAATTCTCTTTAGGTAACTCAGAAAATTATGCCAATTTACGTGCTTGATCCTCAGATATGTACGCAACTTTCATTAGTTTTGAGTTTTCTCATTTGAGCAAGTCTGGTGCCCCAGAAAAATACGTCTTTACGTACTGTACTGTTTTGACAGATTCTGCCTTTTATTTCGCATTGCCTGTTTTGCTATGTTGGATGGATTTCTTTGTTCCATTAACTTTCAGTAGCTTTGTGCAATGTCTAGAAGTGTTAAGAATGATTGTGTCACCTCTGAACATGTGAAATTTTTGGTTATGCACTAACCCTCTAATGAGTTTGTTTCGAGTTTGGTGTGGAGGAAGTTTTCAAGGATCAAGAGAGGAGGATGATACAATATGATCAAGGAGAGTGAAAGCTCTAAGCTTGGGGATGCCCCCGGTGGTTCATCCCTGCATATTTCAAGAAGACTCAAGCGTCTAAGCTTGGGGATGCCTAAGGCATCCCCTTCTTCATCGACAACATTATCAGGTTCCTCTAGTGAAACTATATTTTTATTCCATCACATCTTATGTGCTTTACTTGGAGCGTCTTTATGTTTATGTTTATGTTTTGTTTGAATAAAGTTGGATCCTAGCATTCATTGTGTGGGAGAGAGACACGCTCCGCTGTTGCATATGGACGCATATGTCCTTAGGCTTTACTCATAATATTCATGGCGAAGGTTGAACTGCTTCGTTAGATTGTTATATGGTTGGAAACGGGAAATGCTACATGTGATAATTGGTATAACATCTTGAATAATGTGATACTTGGCAATTGTTGTGCTCATGTTTAAGCTCTTGCATCATATACTTTGCACCTATTAATGAAGAAATACATAGAGCTTGCTAAAATTTGGTTTGCATAATTGGTCTCTCTAAGGTCTAGATATTTTCTAGTGAAGGTCGAACAACAAGGAAGACGGTATAGAGTCTTATAATGCTTACAATATGTCTTTTATGTGAGTTTTGCTATACCGGTTCATACTTGTGTTTGCTTTAAACAACCTTGCTAGCCTAAACCTTGTATCGAGAGGGAATACTTCTCATGCATCCAAATCCTTGAGCCAAACACTATGCCGCTTGTGTCCACCAGATCTACCTACTACATGGTATTTCTCCGCCATTCCAAAGTAAATTGCTTGAGTGCTACCTTTAAAATTTTCATTCTTTATCTTTGCAATATATAGCTCATGGGACAAATAGCCTAAAAACTATTGTGGTATTGAATATGTACTTATGTGTCTTATTTCTTATAAGTTGCTTGTTGTGCGATAGCCATGTTCCTGGGGACGCCATCAACTATTTCTTTGTTGAATATCATGTGAGTTGCTATGCATGTTCGTCTTGTCTGAAGTAAGGGCGATTTACCATGAGTTGAATGGTTTGAGTATGCATATTGTTAGAGAAGAACATTGGGCCGCTAACTAAAGCCATGATTCTGGTATCACCAGAATTTAACCAGATCAGAAGGTGGGCCGTGGTAAAGATGGGCTTAAAGAATATACGCGGAAGATATACATGAATCGGCCTTGTACACGAAGTTTGGGCCAGGTGGCCCGTGTATCTGTAATTTATAGTAGATTCCGTGTCGGTTAGGATTAAAACAGAGTTTAGCTCGTGTACGGTTGGGGTTATTTCCCTAATTATAAAGTCTACGGACTATAAAGATGTATCTAGGGTTATTGAGAAAGGAGGACGATCACGTTCATAACAAATCAATCTAGGCGCACCGCCACCCCTTGTTTCGAGGGTTTCTCCCGGGTAAGCATCATGCTGCCTAGATCGCATTGCGCGATCTAGGCAGTATCGGTTTATTCGTTCTTGGTGTTGCTCGTGCTGAAGCCTTTTTGATGGCGAGCAACACCCTTATCTCAGGTGTTTTGGGATTGACGTCGATACTTTCACGATGTACTTGTTTAGCTACGCTATCCCTCAATATCCGGCTCCCCTTACACCTACGCTAGGTGTAAGGGTAGCATCTTGCTTGTTCATTAGCTAGTAGATCTAATCTGTCATAGTTGCTCCTTGTTCTTCAAGGATTGGTTTGATATCCGCATGGTTAGGCCTTATAAACGGGTTGAACGATCCGGTAGTGCGTGAGGTGTGGTTAACGAAGTCCTAAAGGGATTGTTCCGGGGATCGGCTTCATGCTGGTTTTTAGGCCTCTTTAGGGCTAGTTGTCCTATCATCTTACGTATCTGCTAGGCTCAATTACGTATAGGATGTTCCGGTTATGCGGTGAAAACCCTAGACTATCGTAGATTAGTTTAGCTTGATTTTGATTAAGCAGGATCCCCATGTTAATGTAAAATCTATCGTGTTTCATGGGGCAATCGACTCTTAGAGCCGATCCACAGAACAACCTAAGAGCCGATCGGGGCTCGTATTTAATGTTTACATGTTTGCCATGCAGGAAACTAAGTCGAAGCAATCCATCACCTTCCTGACCAGGTATAGGTCAGGTGGCACGCCCTTGCATCAGCATCGGACGTGCGTGCTAGGAGCATTGCGGGCCGTCGCCGGAGGGACCAGGGCCAGCCGCTGTCCTGGGAGCCTCCCGGCTCTACGGTGTTGCTCGTCGCTGCTCGCCGGTGAGTTTCTGACGGCAACACATTCTGGCACGCCCGGTGGGACAGTCAGCAACAACGGCAGCGACATCTTCCTCTGAGATGGCGGACGAGCCGGTCAAGTACGAAGAGCTGCCTGAGGAGTTCAAGAAGAAGTATGATGAGATCAAATCCGTCTTCGAAGCCGATCTCATCGGCTCTTTCACAAAGACCCGTTCACATGGCATCAGGTGGAAAGGGTTCTCGCCCGATGGTGCTCTTGATGGAGTAGATCTGTCTACCCCTTCAGAGGAGCGCACCAGAGCTCTGCGCCAAGAACTTAACTATATGACAGCTCATTCTCTTCATCGGCACTCTGAGAGCCTGGTGAACACTTTGGAGCGCGTCGCGGTCCGCGTGGTTCAGGAAATAATGAAGCACCAATACTCCCCGTCAGGCCCAGTCCTAGGAACTCACCAGGGAGAACTGCCGTTCCAGACCAGACCGCCGCTACCGTTCGCGCTCACAGCTCCAGAGCCGCGTGGTTCGCCGGCTTTCGTCGTACACAAGATTGGAGGCGATCCTGCTGATTACCAGTTCATGCTGGAGCCACCTAAGGAGATCCCGCACGGATACACGTGCATATATGTGCCAGATTGTAACAATTTGGCGCTCACGGACCAGATTACAGCAGGAGGAATTGCTGGAGCCACAGGAGGAATTTCTGGAGTCACAGGAGGAATTGCTGGAGGAGACGCCGATAAACAGGCGTGGCTAGCCAAGTGCGCCACTGCAGCAGATCAGCAAAGTTCGGCCCCCGCAGCCCCTACAGTGGACCAGATCAGTGCGATCTTGAGAGACCAGTTCGGCATGGTGCCAAAGAGAAGGGCAATCGGCTATTCCAAGCCGCATCCTAATGAGTATGATCTAATACCACTACCACCTAAATATCGGCTCCCAGAGTTCTCAAAGTTCAGTGGGTCAGAAGGTTCTAGCTCAATTGAACACGTGAGCCGATATTTGGCACAGTTGGGCATGATCTCAGCATCGGACCAGCTACGTGTGAGATTTTTCGCGCAGTCTCTCACAGGATCGGCTTTTGGGTGGTACACCTCGCTGCCCCCAGACTCAATCCGGACATGGAAGCAGATGGAAGAACAGTTCCACGTACAATATCACTCATATTCTTCCGAAGCTGGCATTGCCGATTTGGCACAGGTACGACAGAGGCGTGGGGAGACAGTGTCAGAGTACATTCAGCGCTTCAGAACTGTGAGGAACCGATGCTATTCGGCTCGTTTGAATGAGAAAGAGGCCGTTGATCTGGCAGTGGTAGGTCTTGCATCGCTGATAACCCACAAGTATAGGGGATCGCAGCAGTCTTCGAGGGAAGTAAAACCCAATTTATTAATTCGACACAAGGGGAGACAAAGAATACTTGGAAGCCTTAACAGCGGAGTTGTCAATTCAGCTGCACCTGGGAACAGACTTGCTCGCAAGAGTTTATCAGTAATGCTTTATAACAAGATGGCAGTAGTAGAATAATAACAGCAGAGTAACAAAGACAGCAGTAGTAATTATAGTAAACAGCAGGATTAAAATACTGTAGGCACGGGGATGGATGACGGGCGTTGCATGGATGAGAGAAACTCATGTAACAATCATAGCAGGGCATTTGCAGATAATAATAAAACGGTGTCGAAGTACAAAGCAATCAATAGGCATGTGTTCCAATTATAGTCGTACGTGCTCGCAATGAGAAACTTGCACAACATCTTTTGTCCTACCAGCCGGTGGCAGCCGGGCCTCAAGGGAATCTACTGGATATTAAGGTACTCCTTTTAATAGAGTACCGGAGCAAAGTATTAACACTCCGTGAACACATGTGATCCTCACGTCACTACCATCCCCTCCGGTTGTCCCGATTTCTGTCACTTCGGGGCCATTGGTTCCGGACAGCGACATGTGTATACAACTTGCAGGTAAGACCATAAACAATGAATATCATGATGAAATAATAACATGTTCAGATCTGAGATCATGGCACTCGGGCCCTAGTGACAAGCATTAAGCATAACAAGTTGCAACAATATCATCAAAGTACCAATTACGGACACTAGGCACTATGCCCTAACAATCTAATGCTATTACATGACCAATCTCATCCAATCCCTACCATCCCCTTCAGCCTACAGCGGGGGAATTACTCACACATGGATGGGGGAAACATTGCTGGTTGATGGAGAGGCGTCGGTGGTGATGGCGGCGATGATCTCCTCCAATTCCCCGTCCCGGCGGAGTGCCAGAACGGAGACTTCTGGCTCCCGAGACGGAGTTTCGCGATGTGGCGGCGTTCTGGAGGCTTTCTGGCGACTTCGACTTCTCTCCGTGCGTTTTTAGGTCGAAGGCAATAAGTAGTCCGAAGGAGGGCGTCGGAGGCCGACCGAGGGGGCCACACCACAGGGCCGTGCGGGCCCCCCCTAGGACGCGCCGCCTTATGGTGTGGGGCCCTCGGGCCTCCACCTGACTTGTCCTTCTGGCTCCGTCAGTATTCTGGGAAAATAGGGCCTTCTGCATAAATTCCGAGGATTTTCCCGAAAGTTGGATTTCTGCACAAAAACGAGACACCAGAACAGTTCTGCTGAAAACAGCGTTAGTCCGTGTTAGTTGTATCCAAAATACACAAATTAGAGGCAAAACAATAGCAAAAGTGTTCGGGAAAGTAGATACGTTTTGGAAGTATCAACTCCCCCCAAGCTTAGCTTATTGCTTGTCCTCAAGCAATTCAGTTAACAGGGATTAACTTATTGACCCTTCGCAGAGGGAAGCAGGGATTAACATGCGCTAGAGCTTAGCTTATTGACCCTTCGCAGAGGGAAGCAGGGATTAACATGCGCTAGAGCTTTTCATTTTTTTTAAAAGCAGGAGTAAAATTATTTTGAGAGGTGTTTGTTGTTGTCAACGAATGGTAATGGGTACACCAACTACCTCGCCAACCAGACTTTCAAGAGCGGCTCCCATGAAGGACGTTATCTCTACCAGCAAGGTAGATCATCCCTCTTCTCTTTTGTTTACACACGTATTTTAGTTTTATTATGGGTGACACTCCCCCCAACCTTTGCTTACACAAGCCATGGCTAACCGAATCCTCGGGTGCCTTCCATCAATCACATACCATGGAGGAGTGTCTATTTGCAAAATTAAGTTGCTTACTGATGAATCAAAGCAAAACATGTGAAGAGAATTATTAATGAAGTTTGATTAATCGGGGCTGGGAACCCCATTGCCAGCTCTTTTTGCAAAATTATTGGATAAGCGGATGTGCCACTAGTCCATAATGAAAGTCCGTCAAGAGTAAATGACAATGTTGAAAGTTAAACACCACATACTTCCTCATGAGCTATAAAACATTACACAAATGGAGAAGCATTTTGAAAGTTTTAAAGGTAGCGCATGAGAATTTACTTGGAATGGTTTGAAATGCCATGCATAGGTATTTATGGTGGACACTTTGGAACAACTTGGTTTTCAGGTGTTTGGAAGCACGAGCAGCGTTCCCGCTCAGTACAAATGAAGGCTAGCAATAGACTGGGGAGCGACAAATCAAGAGAGCAGTAACTGTCATAATCATGCTTGCGGCAAAATAAATTAACGGAGGCATAAAATTGATACAAGAACTCTGAAGCAATGTAAATCATCGAGGCTTAATTGACTTTTGTTCAGTCATATGCATGCGTGAGCATGTGCCAAGTCGATATAAATGAATTATTCAGATGAGGATACCACAATGCCATACCTACTTATGAATAAAACAATGCAAGCAAACATCCATGACATGCTACTCATATTAATAAATTGGAGCTAAACATGAGAGATCATGAACTACTAGACTTTCTCAAATGACATATACCTCACATGAACCAATTAAGCATGCTCACATGGATGAGTATATGTACAAAAATGAAAATAGAGTTCATACCAGCCTCTCACCACAATCCAATTGTCGTAGATCGTCATTATTGCCTTTCACTTGTGTAGCTTGGATAATATGAAATGAAAACCACGCTCCAGCCCCCTAAGACCATTGAACTCAAAATGAACTTTACAAACCAAAGAAGAATAGCAAATATTTTTGGTGTTTTCGAATTGGAAACAAGAACAAGAGGAAACAAGCGAACAAAGCAAAATCTTTTTGGATTTTCTTATAGCAAACCAACGATAGCAAATAAAGCAAAGTAAAAGCAAGAAACCAAAATAAACAAATGGTGAAGAGAAACATCAGAAATATTTTTGGTCTTTTTGTGTTTTAGGAAGGAAACAAAGCAAAAACAAGAAATGGCAAACTAGAAGACTCACATAAACACAAAGCAACAGAAATTCGTCAAACTTGACAGCAGTACAGTACTCGATTTTTAAGAAATTCTTCCACTGCTCAAATCGAAAAGTGTTCAACTAATGAAAGTTAGATAACAACCTGGGGAACATGCTCAAAAATTGGCTTCGCAAAATAACGTTCTGGCTGTTTTTGAGAATTTTTATGGTGACAGCCCAGAATCTGTTTTCAGGCAGCACTTCCCCAAATATCATCTCCCTCTCATTAGAAAACCACTCAAACAAACTAAACAAGTATATACAAGTATCCAGCAACCATAATATGCAAAGAATGAGTGATGCCAGTATACCTCCCCCCAAGCTTAGGCTTTTGGCCTAAGTGGAGTTCAACCCCAGCGAGGGTCGTTGTTCTTTGCCGGTGGATAATGCATGGCGTAGTCATAGTAAGGTTCCTGTGCAGAAGAAAAGCGTGGAGGCTCCACATCCCCAATATGTTGATGCGAGGAACTTGCTGCATCGGATGATGAGTCGAGGTGTTCCTCGGCCTCCATGTTGTCTCTTGCATGGTGGCCTCCTTCTTCTATGTGTGCACTCAGCGCACCTTCTGTGACTGACCAATCATTCCTGGAATCAAGGTTAAATAGAACAGGCGCAGGCAATTTTACTAGTTTTTCAGTTTTCTTAGTTAATCTCCAAGTTTTCTTATAAAAAGTCATCTTGTACAACAGGTTACCCAAGTTAGATGAATTAGAAACAAATTCATGTTTAATTATGGAGGCTATGTCAAGTTTCTCTACGGAGAACGGAATATCAAGATGGTGAGGTTCTACACCATGCATAGCTAATAAACGAGAGGCGATGAGACCTCCACAAATTCCTCCCTTCTCACGGTTAGTAGCAAGTCTATAGGCTATCAAAGCACCCAAGTTATAAGTCCTATCACCTTGTAATGCAGCAGCTAAGAAGGCTAAATCCGGGATAGATAACTTACTTCCATTCTTTCTGGCAAGAACGCACTTGGTGATGAAATAAGCAAAGTAACGAATAGCTGGGAGTTGAATACTACTGATTTTACCACTATCCTCTGAGAAGCTCCTTTCATGACAAATCATCTTGTAGAGATTCAAGAACTCTTGCGGCGATCCCCTCATCTTTTCGCACGATCCCCATTGCGGTACTCTAATTGCTGCACAAAAATCACTAAATGGCAAGTTGACAGCTTTATTATAAATCTTATACTGAACCGTGGGGTTAGATCGCGACCAATTGAACTTAAAGTCCTGCACAACATACATAGTTAATTTTGCATATTGGCTTGGTTCTCCATCTACAAAATCACTCAACCCTGCACGAGAAATTAGACTCTGAACATCTTCCAATATTCCTGCGCTTCTCATGAAATCTGCGCACGGGTAGTAAGAGGGGTATACTCCCTCTTCGCGGTTCACTCGCATGACTTGTTGCACCTCCAATTCTTGTTGGTTCAGTTGATATCTATTCCACTCCATTTTCTGAAATTTTTCAACAATCATTATAAAATTTGATTTGGTGACATATAATCAAGGAAAACTACTATAGGAACTTGCTAGAGTACTAATCATGCATCAAAACTAGTTTTTACATCATAGAACAAGCATGCAAGCTCACTAAACATGTTACCTACAGCAGCAAAATATTCGAGATATACTTAACCAAACAAAATTCTACTTGGATCATTGGAGGAGTCACATACCGGATAGCAAATGTGCCAAATTTCAGACAGAAATCTGGGCTGAGCAAAGAGATCGAAAAATCCTGAGCTCTTGAGCAAAAACGCGAGTGAGAGGAAACTGGTTCGAGTTTTTTCGGGAGAGAGAAGATTCTGGGAGAAAGAGATGGCAAAGTGGGGCAAGGAGGGGCCCACACCACAGGGTGGCGCGCCCCCCTCCTTGGCCGCGCCGGCTGGTGGGGTGGCCCCCTGGGGTGCCCCACTGGTCATCCCCAGGTGCTCCCAGGTGCCTCTTCGAAAAATAGGACCAACGGTATAATTTTTGTGAATTTTTGAAAACTTTGAAAAATGCACATTTCTAGGTATTAAGTTTATTATTACTGAACAGGAATTTTTTTGAAAACTCTAATTAACTAAGGAACCTTGCAAATCAAAAAGTGCTACAGCAAGTAAAACAAGTGGAGGAACAAAGAGATGTTGTTTACCCCCTCTATGCATATAAAAAGTATTTGTTAACAAGGTTGATCAAGTCTTGCCACCAAATAAATTTTACATAACATATGAAGAAATAAACCTCAAATCAATCATGTTACCTTGAATTGTATTGATATGGACCCAATCATAAGAGTTTGATATTCTTCCTTAGGCTCATATATTGGACAATCAATAGTTCCAACTTTGATAGTTCTCACATTAGAGATAGTATTAACTCCACATACTTTATCAATCCTCTTGGGGAAATAGACGGTATGCTCCTTATTATCAACATTGAAAGTAACCTTCCCTTTGTTGCAATCAATAACAGCCCCTGCGGTGTTAAGAAAAGGTCTCCCAAGAATAATAGACATATTATCATCTTCAGGCATTTCCAACACAACAAAATCAGTTAATATCAAGCAGTTAGTACTAACTTGAACAGGAACATCCTCACATATACCAACAGGAATAGCAGTAGATTTATCAGCCATTTGCAAAGATATATCAGTAGGTATCAACTTATCTAAATAAAGTCTCTTATAAAGAGAAAAAGGCATAACACTAACACCGGCTCCCAAGTCACACTAGTAGGAAAACCCTTATAGGCGGAGCTTATTTCTGTGGCGCACCACCAAAAATGCGCCACAGAAAGTTATTTTGTGGCGCACCAGACACGGTGCGCCACAGAAATAGCTTAATTTTGTGGCGCACTAGGGATCCATGCGCCACAGAAATTTGGTGGGGTCAGCCCCAATCATTGGTTTCACTATTTCTGTGGCGCACAGGATCACGTGCGCCACAGAAATAAGACATTCTGTGGCGCACTGGCCTGGTGCGCCACTGAATTAAGACTTTCTGTGGCGCACTGGTCCTGGTGCGCCACTGAATTAAGACTTTCTGTGGCGCACTGGTCCTGGTGTGCCACTGAATTAAGACTTTCTGTGGCGCACTGGTCCTGGTGCGCTGATGTCTACGTTCCCCCTCCTTTCCTGTAGATAGTGTTGGGCCTCCAAGAGCAGAGGTTTGTAGAACAGCAGCAAGTTTTCCCTTAAGTGGATACCCAAGGTTTATCGAACTCAGGGAGGAAGAGGTCAAAGATATCCCTCTCATGCAACCCTGCAACCACAAAGCAAGAAGTCTCTTGTGTCCCCAACACACCAAATAGGTGCACTAGTTCGGCGAAGAGATAGTGAAATACAGGTGGTATGAATATATATGAGCAGTAGCAACGGTGCCAGGAAATAGCTTGCTGGCGTGTAGTTGATGGTGGTGGTATTGCAGCAGTAGTAACACAGTAAAACAGTAAACAAGCAGTAGTAACGCAGCAGTATTTAGGAACAAGGCCTAGGGATTACACTTTCACTAGTGGACACTCTCAACATTGATCACATAACAGAATAGATAAATGCATACTCTACACTTTTGTTGGATGATGAACACATTGCGTAGGATTACACGAACCCTCAATGCCGGAGTTAACAAGCTCCACAATAATGCTCATGTTTAAGTAACCTTATAGTGTAAGATAGATCAAAGGACTAAACCAAGTACTAGCATAGCATGCACACTGTCACCTTCATGCATATGTAGGAGGAATAGATCACATCAATATTATCATAGCAATAGTTAACTTCGCAATCTACAAGAGATCATGATCATAGCATAAACCAAGTACTAACACGGTGCACACACTGTCACCTTTACACACGTGCAGGAGGAATAGAACTACTTTAATAACATTGCTAGAGTAGCACATAGATAGTAGTGATACAAAACTCATATGAATCTCAATCATGTAAAGCAGCTCATGAGATTATTGTATTGAGGTACATGGGAGAGAGATGAACCACATAGCTACAGCGAAGCCCTCAGCCTCAGGGGTGAATTACTCCCTCCTCATCATGGGGGCAGCGATGGCGGTGAAGATGGCGGTGAAGACGGCGGTGGAGATGGCTCCGGGGGCAATTCCCCGTCCGGCAGGGTGCCGAAACAGAGAGTTCTGTCCCCCGAATTGGAGTTTCGCGATGGCGGCGGCGCCCCTGGAGTCTTTCTGGAGTTTCGTCAATTGGTACTGCGTTTTTAGGTCGAAAGGGCTTTTATAGGCGAAGAGGCGGCGCAGGAGGGCACTGGGGCGCCACACCCTAGGCCGGCGCGGCCTGTGCTCGGCTCGCGCCGCCATGTGGTGTGGTGGCCCCCCCGGCCCCTCTCCGACTCTTCTTCGGTGTTCTGGACGCTTCCGGGAAAAATAGGAGGTTTGGCGTTGATTTCGTCCAATTCCGAGAATATTGCCCGAACAGCCTTTTCGGAACCAAAAACAGCAGAAAACAGAACCGGCACTGTGGCATCTTGTTAATAGGTTAGTTCCGGAAAATGCATGAAAATGATATAAAGTGTGAACAAAACATGTTGGTATTGTCATAAAACAAGCATGGAACATCGGAAATTATAGATACGTTGGAGACGTATCAGCATCCCCAAGCTTAGTTCCTACTCGTCCTCGAGTAGGTAAACGATAAAAGATAATTTCTGAGGTGACATGCTACCAACATAATCTTAATCATACCATTGTAAAGCATATGAGATGAATGCAGCGATTCGAAACAATGTAAATGCAATGAGTAAACAAGTGAATCATATAGCAAAGACTTTTCATGAATAGTACTTTCGAGACAAGCATCAATAAGTCTTGCATAAGAGTTACTCATAAAGCAATAAATTCATAGTAGAGACATTGAAGCAACACAATGGAAGATTAAGTTTCAGCGGTTGCTTTCAACTTGTAACATGTATATCTCATGGATAGTTGTCAATGCAAAGCAATATAACAAATGCAATAAGCAAGTATATAAGAATCAATGCACAGTTCACACAAATGTTTGCTTCTTGAGGTGGAGAAAGATAGGTGAACTGACTCAACAATAAAAGTAAAAGAATGGTCCTTCAAAGAGGAAAGCATCGATTGCTATATTTGTGCTAGAGCTTTTATTTTGAAAACATGAAACAATTTTGTCAACGGTAGTAATAAAGCATATGTATCATGTAAATTATATCTTACAAGTTGCAAGCCTCATGCATAGTATACTAATAGTGCCCGCACCTTGTCCTAATTAGCTTGGACTACCGGATCATCACAATGCACATGTTTTAACCAAGTGTCACAAAGGGGTACCTCTATGCCGCCTGTACAAAGGTCTAAGGAGAAAGCTCGCATTGGATTTCTCGCTATTGATTATTCTCAACTTAGACATCCATACCGGGACAACATAGACAACAGATAATGGACTCCTCTTTTATGCATAAGCATGTAACAACAATTAATAATTTTCTCATATGAGATTGAGGATATATGTCCAAAACTGAAACTTCCACCATGGATCATGGCTTTAGTTAGCGGCCCAATGTTCTTCTCTCTTACTTCAGACAAGACGGACATGCATAGCAACTCACATGAAATTCAACAACGAATAGTTGATGGCGTCCCCAGTGAACATGGTTATCGCACAACAAGCAACTTAATAAGAGATAAAGTGCATAATTACATATTCAATACCACAATAGTTTTTAAGCTATTTGTCCCATGAGCTATATATTGCAAAGGTGAATGATGGAATTTTAAAGGTAGCACTCAAGCAATTTACTTTGGAATGGCGGAAAATACCATGTAGTAGGTAGGTATGGTGGACACAAATGGCATAGTGTTGTTTGGCTCAAGGATTTGGATGCATGAGAAGTATTCCCTCTCGATACAAGGTTTAGGCTAGCAAGGTTGTTTGAAGCAAACACAAGCACGAACTAGTACAGCAAAACTCACATAAAAGACATATTACAAGCATTATAAAACTATACATCGTCTTCCTTGTTGTTCAAACATCTTACTAGAAAATATCTAGACTCTAGAGAAACCACTCATGCAAACCCAAATTTTAACAAGCTCTATGTATTTCCTCACTAATGGGTGCAAGGTATATGATGCAAGAGCTTAAACAAGAGCACAACAATTGCCAAGTATCACATTATTCAAGACATCACACCAATTTCTACATGTAGCATTTTCCAATTCCAACCATATAATAATTTAACGAAGCAGTTTCAACCTTCGCCATGAATATTATGAGCTAAGAACACATGTGTTCATACGAACCAGCGGAGCGTGTCTCTCTCCCACACAAGCATTTATTCAAACACAAACAAAAACAAAAGCATACAGACGCTCCAAGTAAAGCACATAAGATGTGACCGAATAAAAATATAGTTTCAAGAGAAGGAACCTGATAATTTGTCGATGAAGAAGGGGATGCCTTGGGCATCCCCAAGCTTAGACGCTTGAGTCTTCTTGAAATATGCAGGGATGAACCACCGGGGCATCCCCAAGCTTAGAGCTTTCACTCTTCTTGATCATAGTATATCATCCTCCTCTCTTGACCCTTGAAAACTTCCTTCACACAAAACTTCTCATAAACTTCATTAGAGGGGTTAGTACATAATCAAAAACTCACATGTTCAGAGGTGACACAATCATTCTTAACACTTCTGGACATTGCTCAAAGCTACTGGAGTTTAATGGAACAAAGAAATCCATCCCACATAGCAAAAGAGGCAATGCGAAATAAAAGGCAGAATCTGTCAAAACAGAACAGTCCGTAAAGACGAATTTCTAATAAATACTTCCGTTGCTCAGATCAGAAAACTCAAAACTAATGAAAGTTGCGTACATATCTGAGGATCACGCACGTAAATTGGCATATTTTTCTGATTTTTCTACAGAGAGAAAATCCCAGATTCGTGACAGATAGAAATCTGTTTCTGCGCAGAAATCCAAATCTAGTATCAACCTTCGATTAGAGGCTTCACTTGGCACAACAAAACACAAAACTAAGATAAGGAGAGGTTGCTACAGTAGTAAACAACTTCCAAGACACAAATATAAAACAAAATACTGTAGCAAAATAACACATGGGTTATCTCCCAAGAAGTTCTTTCTTTATAGCCATTAAGATGGGCTCAGCAGTTTTAATAATCCATTCGCGGGAAATAGTATTTGAAGCAAAAGAGAGCTTCAAGAGGCAAATTCAAAACAAATTTAAGTCTAACATGCTTCCTATGAAGAGGAATCTTGTACACAAATGAATTCATGAAGAACAAAGTGACAAGCATAAGAGGATAAAACACGAGTAACTTCAAGATTCTCAACATAAAGAGGGGAAACTTAATATTATTAAGATGCATATAACCATATTTCCCTCTCTCATAATAACTTTCAGTAGCATCATTGATGAAATCCACAATATACCCATCACTTAAAACATTCTTATCATGGTTCATATGCATAGAAGTATCATTAATTTTGGCATAAGAAGAGTTATTCTCATTAATAGTAATTGGAGCAAGATTATTATCAAGAATTTGAACATGGTAAACACGTTGCATATTAAAAGAATTGTTTTTGGTAATCCAATCATGACTATGACAAGTTTCATAAGGATAATTATAACCTATATCATAGCATTCTTTATAATAATCATCAAAGATCGGAGGCACAATGTCATCATAAGAAATAGAATAGTTATCTTTCACAGTCGGTTTATCTATGACCATACCATCGTTGTTATTAGAAGGAGATGTATCATACACATAATGATCAGTAGCAAAAGGATTTTCAAACACCTCTTCCCCAAGCTTAGAGCTTTCTATATCATTATGGGAGGAAGCATGGATAGCACTGACACTATGGCAATTATTATCATCATCATTTTCAGAATTAGTTTCCCAGAGATTTGCAATATCAAAAGTAGTGTGCTCATTCAAATCATGATCTCTAATGTATGTAAAGGGCATAGGAAGATCATCATATTTAGATTCATTATCACAATAATCATTAGGAGCAACATACTTACGGTTACTTAGCGTTATCTCATTCACGCGGGGATACGCCGTTACCTCTTTCTTTTTCTTCTTCTTCGTTCCCTTCTTCTTCTTCTTCTCTTCCTTCTCCTCGTTCCCTTCTTTAGGAGGAAGAGGCTTGAAGGGTGGCTCGTCCGCATAACCTGATTTACTTTCAGAAACAATAGAAGAAACTTGGGAGGATCCCTCCTTTTCATTAATTAGTTGAAAACACACAGCGGTTCTATCATATTTTGGCAAGGTGCCATCTTCTAAAATATTTTGTATGTAAGTATTTGTATGGCTATTATCAATGCAATAAGAAAAACACCCATGCAGGACATCATCAATATCAAGATCACTCATATGTAACAAAGAGATTTTTCTCGACAGTTCTTCACACCCCAAAAATAAAGTAAGTTCATCATGCTGATTAGGAGTAATTTCATCATCACAATACAAATTTGCAGCACTCATTGGGTTCAAATTATCATTGGAGGAGCATTGAAAATTAAAATGACCCACTTCATGGCAAACTTCACAAATAAAAGGATAGAGGGCACAAACTTTTTTACCAAGATCATCTAGAGCCCTAAACCACTTTCTAGTTTTTTCATTAATATGATGGATGCAATATTCATCTTTGACTTGATTAATTCCGCAAGGCCTATGCATTCCACAAAAATTAACATGCTTATAAGAAATAGCATTTTTAGGAGTTTGAGCATGCTTATTGCAATAATTAACAACAATTTCATTCTTCATGCAAGCCTCTTTAAAAGGTTCATGATACTTATCAAAATTCTTCTTAGGCAATTCAAAATGAGAAGCAAAGGATTTATAAAGATTTGCAGCAACTTGAGAGTCAAGACCATAAGTAGCACTCATATTTCGAAATTTATCGGTATCCATAAAGGCTTCAATGCATTCATAATCATAATTTATACCTGACTCTTTACCTTTGTCGTTCTCCCATCCTTCAGCGTTGTCCTCAATCCGATCAAGAAGATCCCACCTAGCTTCAATCTCCTTGCTTGTGAAAGATCCCTCCGAACAGGCATCCAGATAGTCCTTGTGTTGTCCTGAAAGTCTCGCATAAAAATTGTTAACAATAACATTACGGGGGAGCTCATGAATGGGACATTTGAGCATTAGTGACTTTAGTCTCCCCCACGCTTGAGAAATACTCTCTCCATCACGAGGATAAAAGTTATAAATATAATTCCTATCAATATGCACTTCATGAGGAGGATAAAATTTAGAATAAAACCGGGGCACAATATCATTCCATTCAAGAGAATCCCCATTATCCAGTAATTTATACCAATGCGCCGCTTTACCAGACAGCGATATAGAGAATAGTTTCTTCCTCACTTCATCCATAGAGATACCTGCACACTTGAATAACCTGCATAATTCGTGCAAAAACAGTAAATGATCTCTAGGATGGACAGTTCCATCCCCTTTATAGTGGTTGTCCATAACACGTTCAATAATTTTCATAGGTATTTTATACTGAATACTTTCAGCAGGTGGATTCAAAATATCAGAAGCATCATTAGAGTTATCGCATATGGGAGATAAAGCATTATCAGAACAAATTTTCTCCCCTAAAGATGGGAAGCTAAAAAGATCACAAAAACTAGCTTCCCCAAGCTTAGACTTCTCCATAGCATTAGCAGTAATTGCATTCATACTAATAACATCACTACTAGCATGCAAATAAGGTTCCATAGGTTTTTTAATTTTTGCATCAAACAATTCTAAATCAGGAAAAAGACTAAAAAGCTCACCAATTTTTTTGTTGTTTTCCATTATGCCTAACTAGTGTAAACAAGAAACAAAAAGTTGCAATTGCAGGATCTAAAGGAAATAGCTTCGAGTACTAACACAATGGCGCCAGAAAAGTACTGTTACCTGGAACCGGAGTATGAGTGCCTTTTACCTTTCCTCCCCGGCAACGGCGCCAGAAAAGTGCTTGATGTCTATGTTCCCCCTCCTTTCCTGTAGACAGTGTTGGGCCTCCAAGAGCAGAGGTTTGTAGAACAGCAGCAAGTTTTCCCTTAAGTGGATACCCAAGGTTTATCGAACTCAGGGAGGAAGAGGTCAAAGATATCCCTCTCATGCAACCCTGCAACCACAAAGCAAGAAGTCTCTTGTGTCCCCAACACACCAAATAGGTGCACTAGTTCGGCGAAGAGATAGTGAAATACAGGTGGTATGAATATATATGAGCAGTAGCAACGGTGCCAGGAAATAGCTTGCTGGCGTGTAGTTGATGGTGGTGGTATTGCAGCAGTAGTAACACAGGAAAAACGAGAAACAAGCGTAGTAACGCAGCAGTATTTAGGAACAAGGCCTAGGGATTACACTTTCACTAGTGGACACTCTCAACATTGATCACATAACAGAATAGATAAATGCATACTCTACACTTTTGTTGGATGATGAACACATTGCGTAGGATTACACGAACCCTCAATGCCGGAGTTAACAAGCTCCACAATAATGCTCATGTTTAAGTAACCTTATAGTGTAAGATAGATCAAAGGACTAAACCAAGTACTAGCATAGCATGCACACTGTCACCTTCATGCATATGTAGGAGGAATAGATCACATCAATATTATCATAGCAATAGTTAACTTCGCAATCTACAAGAGATCATGATCATAGCATAAACCAAGTACTAACACGGTGCACACACTGTCACCTTTACACACGTGCAGGAGGAATAGAACTACTTTAATAACATTGCTAGAGTAGCACATAGATAGTAGTGATACAAAACTCATATGAATCTCAATCATGTAAAGCAGCTCATGAGATTATTGTATTGAGGTACATGGGAGAGAGATGAACCACATAGCTACAGCGAAGCCCTCAGCCTCAGGGGTGAATTACTCCCTCCTCATCATGGGGGCAGCGATGGCGGTGAAGATGGCGGTGAAGACGGCGGTGGAGATGGCTCCGGGGGCAATTCCCCATCCGGCAGGGTGCCGGAACAGAGAGTTCTGTCCCCCGAATTGGAGTTTCGCGATGGCGGCGGCGCCCCTGGAGTCTTTCTGGAGTTTCGTCAATTGGTACTGCGTTTTTAGGTCGAAAGGGCTTTTATAGGCGAAGAGGCGGCGCAGGGGGGCACCTGGGGGCGCCACACCCTAGGCCGGCGCGGCCTAGGCCTGGCCCGCGCCGCCATGTGGTGTGGTGGCCCCCTGGCCCCTCTCCGACTCTTCTTCGGTGTTCTGGACGCTTCCGGAAAAAATAGGAGGTTTGGCGTTGATTTCGTCCAATTCCGAGAATATTGCCCGAACAGCCTTTCTGGAACCAAAAACAGCAGAAAATAGGAACTGGCACTGTGGCATCTTGTTAATAGGTTAGTTCCGGAAAATGCATGAAAATGATATAAAGTGTGAACAAAACATGTTGGTATTGTCATAAAACAAGCATGGAACATCGGAAATTATAGATACGTTGGAGACGTATCATGCGCCACTGAATTAAGACTTTCTGTGGCGCACGTGGGATGGTGCGCCACAGAAAGCCTTATTTCTGTGGCACACATGAGTTCCATGCAACTCCACACCCCCCCCCCCCCCCGTGGATCGCCTTTTTAACCTCTGTAAAAAATAAAAAAATAGATAAAATTTTCAAAAAATAAATCCCTTCAAGATGCCTATGTATTATGTCATCTTTTACCACTGAGAATTAACAAACAATAATTTCGATTTTTTTTGCAAAATTACGTGGGAAAATCATCAAACTGGATTTCTGGTTGCATACGAACTCGAAAAAAAACGCATAATATATCAAAATGTTCCCACGAAAAATCTACATTCGAATTCACCGGGGCATGCCCGGTTGGACAATTTTTAGAATCTACAAATTCGAAAAGAGTAAAAAGTTACGGGCAGTTAAAGATTTTTTGCTGCAAAATACAAAAAAAAAGAAAAAAAAATTCTGTGGCGCAGCAAGTGCCCATGCGCCACAGAAATAACGTTCGAAATTTGAAATTTCTGGCGCCCACTTCTCCTTCTCTCCTCCATTTCTCCACTTCTCCCCTTCTCCCATTCTCCACTTCTCCCCTTCTCCTCCCCTCTTCTCTTCCTCTCCTCCACTTCTCCACTTCTCCCCTTCTCCTCCTCTCCTCTTCTCTTCCTCTCCTCCACTTCTCCACTTCTCCTCTCTCCTCTCCTACACCGGCGACCAACTCCGGCGACCTACTCCGGCGACCAACAACTCCGGCGACCTACTCCGGTGACCTACTACGGCGACCACGACCAACACCTCCTCCGGCGACCACATCCTCCACAACAACCACCTTCTCCTCCTCCTCCGGCGACAACAACAACAACCACCACCACCACCTCCTCTACCACCACCACCACCACCACCACCACCACCTCCTCCTCCTCTACCACCACCACCACCACCACCACCACCTCCACCTCCACCTCCTCCTATTCCACCACCACCACCTCCTCCGGCCGGCCTCATCCTCCACCCACCCACCCCACCCACGCAACCAATCACCCACCTCCGGCGACCTTCCAGAAAAATTTAAAAAAAAATTCGGCGGCCCCAGATCTAGATCTAGATCTAGATCTGGCCGCCACTTTTTTTGAAATTTTAAAAAAAATTATGTGGCGCACCGGCGGTGGTGCGCCACAGAAATAAGACTTCTGTTTCGTGGCGCACCATCGCGGTGCGCCACAGAAATAAGCTTTCTGTGGCGCATTGGCTGGTGCGCCACAGAATCCTTATTTTTGTGGCGAGAATTCTGTGGCGCACCACCCATGCGCCACAGAATGTGTTTTTGGTGCGCCACTGATGAGGCTTTTCCTACTAGTGTCACATAGAGCAGTTTTAACATAATTATTCTTAATAGAACAAGGAATAGTAGGTATACCTGGGTCACCCAACTTCTTTGGAACTTTGCCATTGAAAGAGTAATTAGCAAGCATGGTGGAAATTTCCTCATTGGGGATTTTTCTTTTGTTAGTAACAATATCTTTCATATACTTTGAATAAGGAGGCAATTTAATAGCATCAGTCAAAGGGATTTGCAAGAATAAAGGTTTCATCCAATCACAAAATTTATTATAGTGTTCTTCTTCTTTTGATTTTAGTTTCTTAGCAGGAAAAGGCATTTGCTTTTGCACCCAAGGTTCTCTTTCATTACCATGTTTCTTAGCAATAAAATCTTCTTTAGTATACTTTTTATTTTTAGCATGCTTTTCAGGTTCATCTTCAACTTCTTCTTTATCAGAAACATCATTCTTATCATTACCATTATTATTATCATGTTCATTACCACTTTCAGTTTCAGCATCGGAAATAGAAATACTATTAGGATCATTAACAGGTTCAGAGGATTCTACAACCTTTTTATGTTTCTTCTTCTTTTTCTTAGAAGGAGCACTAGGTTCAATTCGTTGAGAATCTTGTTCAATTCTTTTGGGATGCCCTTCAGGATATAGAGGATCCTGGGTAGAGACACCACCTCTAGTTGTTACTTCATAAGCATGTTTCTCTTTAGAATAATTTTTTAGTAAATCATTTTGCACTTTAGTGAGTTGATCAATTTGAGTTTGAACCATTTGAAAATGTTTAACAAGCATCTTAACATCATTGGAGGTTCTCTCCACAATATCATGCAAATTGCTAATAGCTTGAGAATTTTCCATTAGATGATTCTCTACTCTCATATTAAAATTTTCTTGCTTAACAATATAATTATCAAACTCATCTAAGCATTGAGCAGGAGGTTTTGAATACGGAATATCTTCCCTAGTAAAGCGTTGAAGGGAGTTTACCTCGATCATGGATGAAGGGGGAATTATCTCACATATATCTTCTATTGGAGGTAGATTCTTCACATCTTCGGATTTAATACCTTTTTCCTTGAGAGACTTCTTAGCTTCCCTCATATCTTCATCATTCAATTCAATTAAACCCCTCTTCTTCAATATTGGCGTTGGAGTTGGTTCAGGTATATTCCAATCATCATAATTCCGGCTTATTCTAGCCAATAATTCTTCAGCTTCGTCTGGAGTTCTTTTCCTGAAAACACAATCAGCACAACTATCCAAATATGCTCTAGATTCAATGGTTAGTCCACTATAAAATATATCAAGTAGATCATTCTTTTCTAAATCATGTCCAGGTCGAGCTCTGATAAGAGAACAAAATCTTGTCCAAGCCTCGTGCAATTTCTCTTCATCTCCCTGGTCAAACCTATAAATTTTCTCAGAAGCAATATGTTGAGCACTAGCAGGAAAGTATTTTCGAAAGAAAACATCACGCAGCTCAGTTGGACTTTTAATAGAACCAGGAGGCAAATTATTATACCAAGTTTTAGCATCATCCTTTAATGAGAAAGGAAAAATTTTAGCGACAAAGTAAGTACGCATCTTGACATCATCAGAAAACAAGCTACTCATAGAAGAAAGTTCAATCATGTGTTCTACATCACTTTCTTTTTCAGTACCACAAAAGGGTGTTTTCTCTACAATAGCTATATGAGATAGATCAAGAGAAAAATCATAATCTTTATCCTTAATGCATATAGGAGATGTGGCAAATTCAGGATCAGGAGATAACTTATGTCTAACAGTATATTGTGCGAGAAACTTTTTAATTTTTCTTGCATCAGTAGTAGCATTGCATCTATTAATAAAATCATCATTAAGCTCCACATAATCCTCATCAGGATCATCACTAGAATAATCAAGTTCAGGTGAATTAACAGGTGTAGCAGCATTAGGAGTTTCAGAATTTTCAATTTGTCTAGACCTAACAATTGTAGCATCTAGAAAGGATCCCAATGAACCACTATCATCAAGCACAGCAGAAATATTATCAATATTATGAGAGTTTTCAGATTCAGCAGAAGTACCAGCAAGTGAAGCTTATGCGGTGAAACAAGTTGACTTATCACAGATGGTGAATCAAGTGTAGCAGAGGTACTCAGAGTTGTACCTTTTCTTGTAGTGGATGGTAATATGGCGACTTTAGGATCGCGAGTTTTACCCATGATGGAGAATTTGCAGTGAACAATATCAATCCAAGTGAACTTCCAAATAAAGCTATGCTCCCCGGCAACGGCGCCAGAAAACAGTCTTGATAACCCACAAGTATTGGGGATCGCAGCAGTCTTCGAGGGAAGTAAAACCCAATTTATTAATTTGACACAAGGGGAGACAAAGAATACTTGGAAGCCTTAAAAGCGGAGTTGTCAATTCAGCTGCACCTGGGAACAGACTTGCTCGCACGAGTTTATCAGTAGTAACAGTTTTATAACAGTAGCAGTAGTAGAATAACAGCAGCAGAGTAACAAAGACAGCAGTAGTAATTATAGTAAACAGCAGGATTAAAATACTGTAGGCACGGGGATGGATGACGGGCGTTGCATGGATGAGAGAAACTCATGTAACAATCATAGCAGGGCATTTGCAGATAATAATAAAACGGTGTCGAAGTACAAAGCAATCAATAGGCATGTGTTCCAATTATAGTCGTACGTGCTCGCAATGAGAAACTTGCACAACATCTTTTGTCCTACCAGCCGGTGGCAGCCGGGCCTCAAGGGAATCTACTGGATATTAAGGTACTCCTTTTAATAGAGTACCGGAGCAAAGCATTAACACTCCGTGAACACATGTGATCCTCACGTCACTACCATCCCCTCCGGTTGTCCCGATTTCTGTCACTTCGGGGCCATTGGTTCCGGACAGCGACATGTGTATACAACTTGCAGGTAAGACCATAAACAATGAATATCATGATGAAATAATAACATGTTCAGATCTGAGATCATGGCACTCGGGCCCTAGTGACAAGCATTAAGCATAACAAGTTGCAACAATATCATCAAAGTACCAATTACGGACACTAGGCACTATGCCCTAACAATCTAATGCTATTACATGACCAATCTCATCCAATCCCTACCATCCCCTTCAGCCTACAGCGGGGGAATTACTCACACATGGATGGGGGAAACATTGCTGGTTGATGGAGAGGCGTCGGTGGTGATGGCGGCGATGATCTCCTCCAATTCCCCGTCCCGGCGGAGTGCCAGAACGGAGACTTCTGGCTCCCGAGACGGAGTTTCGCGATGTGGCAGCGTTCTGGAGGCTTTCTGGCGACTTCGACTTCTCTCCGTGCGTTTTTAGGTCGAAGGCAATAAGTAGTCCGAAGGAGGGCGTCGGAGGCCGACCGAGGGGGCCACACCACAGGGCCGCGCGGGCCCCCCCTAGGCCGCGCCGCCTTATGGTGTGGGGCCCTCCGGACTCCACCTGACTTGTCCTTCTGGCTCCGTCAGTATTCTGGGAAAATAGGGCCTTCTGCATAAATTCCGAGGATTTTCCCGAAAGTTGGATTTCTGCACAAAAACGAGACACCAGAACAGTTCTGCTGAAAACAGCGTTAGTCCGTGTTAGTTGTATCCAAAATACACAAATTAGAGGCAAAACAATAGCAAAAGTGTTCGGGAAAGTAGATACGTTTTGGACGTATCAATCGCCAATCAAGGACATGGCTTCTCAGGCAGAGTATACCTCCCTGGCGCACATGGTGCAGAAACTATCATTATATGAATAGCGCCATCCAGAGTTGTACCAGGACAAGTTCAAACGCCCAGTAAGCCTGATCGAGGTAGAAGAAGATGATGATTCGGCAGGAGATCAGGAAGTGGCTGTGGCTGAATGGGCCCGGGGGGCAAACCCCGTATCCTGCAAGTGGGTTAAACCACAAGGTCCTGCAAGAGGGTTCGACTTCGACGTGAGCAAAGCTGAGCAAATTTTTGATCTCTTGCTTAAAGAGAAGCAGCTGAAGTTACCCGACGGCCATAGAGTCCCTACGGCCCAAGAGATGAACGGAAGGCCATACTGCAAGTGGCATCATTCGTTCACACATACCACCAGCGACTGCAAAGTGTTGCGTCAGCAGATCCAAATGGCGATAGAACAAGGCCGTCTTATTTTCAGCCAGTATGCCATGAAAGTGGACACGCACCCGTTCCCTGCTGTCAACATGGTGGAGTGTAGTCACCCTGCGAGGCGCCAGCCAGATTTCTCGTTCAGTATCAACATGGTAGGGCCTGCATACCACTCTGGCAGTGACAGAGAAGAGAGCAGTCGTTCTCGTGGCAAGGACAAGGAGGAGGCCGGTTCTCGCGATCGGCCCCGATACGATGACAAACGGTACGTGACCGAGGATCAAGTGAGAAGCGTGCGGTACCAGCGACCACTCTCAGAGCACCTTCTTAACAAATATGAACATCAGCACGACCAACGTCGACGGCATGATACAGCCGATGACGTAGCTCATCGGCTTAACGTAAATGACAGAAAGTATCGTCGGTATGATAGAGATGACGAGAGGTATGAGCGCCGCACCAGGGGAAGGTCAAACGAGCAAGAGGACATGGACCGTCACTGGGACTGCCCGTTCTTTAAACATTGCTGGGACTCAGGAATGAGCCGATTGCCGACAATCGAAAGCTGCCCAGAGTGTAGATCAAGGAAGAAGTACGCGGCAGATGTGTCAGTGTTCAAACGTCTAGGGCCTCTCCCACGTCGGAACAAACCAGCTGAGTCCTCTCGAGAAGAAGATTCTGAGGAGTTAGACGATGAAGAAGAAGAAGACAGGTACCACCGACAAAGGTGGTGCCCTAACGGACTCAGTCATTCTCAGAAACGCAGGGTACAGCGGCTACGCAGCTTAGAAGAGGCCGAGAAGTTATACCTGCACACATTGAGGAAGGCACGGCCCGATCTGGCCGCAAAAATTCAGCAAACTTTGGATGAGGAGAGCCACCCACAGAAGCAAGAGTGGCGTCCCAAACCAAAGAAAGCCGATGATAAGACGTCGGCTGGCGCCAACATGGTGTTCATACTTCCGTTAGAGTTTTGCGCTCCAAGATCAGAGGAGGCATCTGTGGCACAACTAGACTGTGGCCCACGGCCAGTTGTCTTCGAGAAGCCACGAGAAAGAAGCTACAGGCATCTGAAGGCCTTGTACGTGAAAGGATATATCAACGGGCAGCCTGTCAACAAGATGCTGGTCGACACGGGAGCGGCAGTCAACATAATGCCGTACTCCATGCTACGTCGCCTAGGACGCTCTAGCGCAGATCTGATCAAAACCAACGTCGCATTGAGCGACTTTAACGGCCAAGCATCAGAAGCGCAAGGTGTTCTAAGCGTGGATCTTACAGTAGGCCGAAAAACCATCCCTATGTCGTTCTTCATCGTCGATAGCAAGAGCACCTACGCCGTCCTACTAGGGAGAGATTGGATTCACGCCAATTGCTGCATTCCATCCACAATGCACCAATGCTTGATAGAGTGGGATGGCGATGAAGTCGAGGTCGTCCAGGCACATGACACAGCCGAAATTTCAACGGCTGGCATGAACATTTGGGACGCGGTGGATCAGGAGCCGCTCTCAGGGGTCAGTCTGGACGGGTGTGAGCGCATTGAGGTTACAAAAAACGGGGTGAGGCTGGTCTTATCCACTGGCCTGACAGCGTAACCGTATCAAAGTTACTAGATATGTGTAGCAAGGCCGATCCATGCGATCGGCCCCAAAAAATAAAAATAAGTTGTAAATCCGCGTTAAGCAGTGCAATGAAAAAGGAGGCCGATTCAGGCAATCGGCCCATATTACCCTTATCATATATTACGCATGTGTTCAGCATTGAGCTAGCAGGTGATGGAAAGCTAGGGTATGGGTTTACATCGGCTGATGAGCTAGAAGAAATCGACATTGGTCCTGGGGATAAGCCACGACCAATATTTATCAGCAAGAAGTTGGATCCACATCTGAGGAGTCTGATGATAGCTCTGTTGAGAGAATACCCAGATTGTTTTGCCTGGGATTATACAGAGATGCCCGGGTTGGACAGGAGCATCATCGAGCATCGGCTCCCTCTTAAAAAGGGATTTCGGCCGTTCCAGCAACGAGCACCACAAATGAGGGCCGAAGTCTTAGAAGAAGTCAAAAAGGAGATCGAGAAAATGTTGGCTGCAGGGTTCATCAGACCATGCAGGTACGCTGAGTGGATTTCCAGTGTTGTACCTGTGGAGAAAAAGGACGGCCGAATGCGTGTCGCCATAGATTTTCGGGATCTCAACAGAGCCACTCCAAAGGATGAGTATCCAATGCCGGTAGCAGAAACCTTGATCAACGCAGCCGCTGGTCATAAAGTGTTGAGTTTCATGGATGGCAACGCCGGTTACAACCAGATTTTTATGGCTCCAGAAGATATACATAAGACTGCATTTAGAGTACCAGGAGCGGTGGGCTTGTTTGAGTATGTGGTCATGACTTTTGGATTGAAGAACGCCGGCGCAACATATCAACGAGCCATGAATTACATCTTTCATGATCTGATCGGCAAATTGGTGGAAATCTACATCGATGATGTGGTAGTCAAGTCTGTCTCGATGGAAGGGCACTTGGAGGACTTGCGGCGTATTTTGGACCGAACTAGGAAGTTCGGACTAAGAATGAATCCCAAGAAGTGTGCCTTTGGTGTGACGGCCGGTCAATTCCTGGGTTTCTTGGTTCATGAACGAGGAATCGAGATCGGCCTGAAGAGTCAGGAGGCAGTGCGCACAATGAAGCCGCCTACCACAAAGAAAGAACTGCAATGTCTCATCGGCAAAATCAACTTCGTCAGAAGGTTCATCTCCAACTTGTCAGGACGGATCGAGCCGTTCATGGGATTGGTAAAAATCAAAGCCGATGAGGAATTTCACTGGGGGGCAGAGCAACAACGAGCGTTCGACGAGATTAAAGAATATCTAACAAAGCCACCTGTGTTGGTACCGCCTCAGCAAGACAGACCATTCTTTATTTATCTGTCAGTAGCCGATACTTCTATCGCCTCAGTAGTGGTGCAAGTCTATGATGGTCTAGAGATAGTCGCGTTCTACCTTAGCAGAAGGATGTTGGATGCAGAAACCAGGTACCCTGAGATTGAAAAGTTGTGCCTCTGCCTGTTCTTTACCTGCACCAAGCTTCGTCCTGTTCTGCTGAACGCGGAGGTTATCATTATATGCAAATCAGACGTCATCAAACACATGCTGTCGGCTCCTGTATTGAAAGGCCGACTTGGTAAGTGGATGTTTGCGCTATCAGAGTTCGATCTCCGGTATCAACCAGCAAAGGCAGTCAAGGGACAAGCGTTAGCCGATCTTATTGCTGAACGAATCAACACGGATGTAGCAGCTCTGTCGGTTCGTGCCTGGGCCATGTTTTTCGATGGATCGGTTTGTGAAGACGGTTGTGGCATCGGGATACTGCTCGTATCGCCTCGGGGGGCAACATATTCTTTCTCCATCAGGTTACCTACCCCTTGCACCAACAATGTTGCTGAGTATGAAGCGATATGCAGGGGTATGGAGTTGCTTATAGAAGCCGGTGCAGAAGCAGTGGAAGTATTTGGAGACTCCAAGTTGGTTATTTCCCAGCTCACAGAAGAATACAAATGCGAGAGTGAGTCCCTATTCCCATTCTGGATGCAATGCCGCGAGCTGATGATACAGTTCAGGTATACAAATTTCAATTGGATACCAAGGTCGCAAAATACCGAGGCTAATGATCTAGCCCAGACGGCATCAGGCTACAAGGACGGTGCAGAAGGAGCCGATGTCCAGGTATATGCCTTGGAACCGGATGACTGGAGAGCCGATATCTTCAATTACTTGAAAGATCCGGCTCGAGGGGCACCTAAACGGATAAGGTACAAAGCCATGAAATATGTCCTTATAGGAGATGATATGTTCTACAGGACTCTGGAAGGATTACTTCTCAAATGTTTGGGAACAGCCGAGTCGAATCGGCTCTTACACGAGGTACATGAAGGCGCTTGTGGAACCCATCAATCGGCTCATAAAATGAAATGGTTGATCAGGCGATCGGGGTTCTACTGGCCCACCATGCTTGAGGATTGCTTTAGTTATTATAAAGGGTGTCAAGCGTGTCAGATGTTTGGGAAGATTCAAATGGTACCTGCATCAGCAATGAATCCCATCATCAAACCGTGGCCGTTTCGAGGTTGGGGCATGGATATGATCGGCAAAATCCATCCTGCATCGAGCAATGGCCACGAATGGATTCTGGCCATCACAGATTACTTCACTAAATGGGTGGAAGCTGTCCCTATGAAGAAGGTAAAATCGGAAGATGTTATCAATTTTGTGAAGGAGCACGTCATTCATAGGTTCAGAATTCCCCACACTATTACGACCGATGGAGGTTCGGTCTTTATTTCTAAAGAGTTCAGAAAGTTCTGTGACGACATGGGAATTAAGTTGATCCGATCATCTCCATACTATGCTCAAGCAAATGGGCAAGCTGAAGCATCTAACCAGAGCATCATCAAGTTGATCAAGAGGAAAGTTGACGAACACCCTAGACGATGGCATGAAGTATTGTCAGAAGCTTTGTGGGCTTATCGTATGTCATGTCATGGGGCTATAAAAACATCGCCGTATCAGCTGGTCTATGGACAAGAAGCCGTATTGCCTTGGGAAATTACGGCTGAATCGAGACGTGTTACGTTTCAGAATGACCTAACATCTGAAGAGTATGCGGCCTTGATGAGTGATACTATTGAGGATCTGACGGAACTTAGGCTTTGGTCACTTGAGAAGATTAAAGAGAATAAAGCCAAGGTAGCTCGTGCATATAATAAGAAGGTGAGACCAAAGGAGTTTTAGGTTGGTGATCTAGTATGGGAAGCTGTATTGCCATTAGGGACTAAGGATAAAGCATATGGCAAATGGTCTCCTAATTGGCACGGTCCGTACAGAGTCGACCAGGTCTTGAAGGGTAATGCATACATGCTCGAGCAGTTGGATGGGGTTAAATTCCCAGTAGCTGTCAATGGACAACATCTCAAGAAATATTTCCCAAGCATGTGGGATGATGGACAGTGAAATATGGAGGCCGATGCATAAAATCGGCCGGTAAAAAAAATTACATACATGTTACAGCCGATGCACGGACATCGACTTCAGACCGAAAAAGCCGATGCATAGTCATCGACTCTAGAGGAACAAGCTCAATTGAGCAGGTTAACGGATCAGTTTCAGGCCAGAAACCATGACATCTGGGATGATTCTCCCATTGGATTTGCTGAGGAGTTGAATCTGCGCGTTTGAGACTGGAGGATAGAATGGACACGGATTGGACCTGTTTGATCGCGTGATTAGGCAACTGGTTTGGCCTTGAATCGTGTTTATGGTGCGAGCCGATGCCCTACCATCGGCTCTTGGTGCATTGACTTCGTTTGGTAATCGGCAAAATTGACAAGAAAGCAAAATCAATAGAGGAATATTTTCTTCATTAATAAAGGATTTCTTACAAAGAAAGAGCCGATTTCTCAAGGAAGGAAGAGCAAAAGAAAGGCCTATTGGCCAATCTACTACTACTACTACTAGGCCTATTCTATGGGCCGTTGCTGCCCTCGTCGTCGTCATCGGAGCTCTCGTCGGCGCTGCTGCCGGCGGGTGTGGTGACCCTGCATACCACTGCATGTTGTAGTATGCCAGTCGTTGATATAACATTCACGAAGTACCATTCCGCAAATGTTACATCCCTCAGAGTAGTACAACAGAACATAGCAAGGTCCATAACTCATTCACATAATATTACAATACACATACACACGTCGTCTCGGAGCTCCTCTTGGGTCCTCAGAGGAGTACTCCTGGGTTCGAGGTGAACCCAACTTAACTTACAATATATGAGTCTCATTAAGTGATACATTTATTTCCTCGAGCAGCTAAATATTAAGAGTTGGGGCTGCTCGGTTACTACTACTATCGGATATCTCTAGTCTTGTTCTCCTCCGGAAGCCTCCCCGGATCCATAGACGATGATGTAGTCTACGCCTTCAACTCCTCCTGAGAGGTCAGGTGCATCATAGCCGATAATCTCGGCTCCTTCATTGTTGTCGCAGTCCTCCTCCAGACGGTTCAGACAATCTAAGCATGGGATTTAAGAGTGGTATGAGTACGAGCGTACTCAACAAGTTCATTATAGCTAAGAGGTGTTTAATGCACTAGCTACGATATTAGACCAGAAAGTCTAATACCAATGCAAGTTTTGATAAACATTTCTTCAAGAGATTGCTTTTATTTCAAAAAGCTATGTCCGTCAGCCTTCACCGGTTTACTAGAACTTCATGGAGCTCCTTTCCGGCCGCGTTCGCAGTTCCTCAATCCCGGAACAGGGAGTGACAGGTCACAGTTCTTACACTCTGCAGAGGTGTGTTGCTTTACCCATAAGAGATCTTAACCTTGGTGCCAACCGGGCAGCTTTCCCGTCCACACTTCCTTAGGTGTGAGGCCCGGTATAAGGTCTAGCCAATCATGTTCCTCCGCTACCTCGAACACCCACCCTTTGTTGCATGCCCCGACCCTGGGTCCACGTCGGTCCCATTATTCCTGTAGATTTCAAGGTGGACCCCGACCACGACAAGGCTGGGCTCTACCATACACTCCTACGCCGGTAGCTGCAACCCATCCTAGACCGCAATACCGTGGGGACTTAGGACTCCCCAGCCTCACCATCTTGCTCCTTCGGGCGACAAGTGTACTACGGACTATGCCGTGGGGACTTAGGACTCCCCAGCCTCACCAGCTTGCCCCCTTGGATCACAAGTGTACTACGGTAAAGCGCATCCGTTGATGAACGAGAGGTGGAAACACTTTTGACTATTCCGTCCCACTCCGGATCTTATGGTTAACACGGATATTACGGCACAAGAATCACTGGCGACATTTGTTGTTTAATCCTAGATGGATATAAACCCGTGCAATGGAACCTCCACCATATCAACACAATCCATGGTTCCATTGCCCACCACATAGTCATATTCATAGTTATGAAAGTAGTGGTTTTGATTTTTGTGCAATAGTGATAACCATAATACTTTGCAAGTAATTTGATAAAAATACTCAAATGACATGAGCAAGTGATGAACTTGCCTGAACACTGCAAAGTTCTGCAGTTGGAAGGTGTGGACTGACCCTTGTCCTCTTGTTCTGAAAAATAGCATCATTGTCCGATAAGGGCAATGGTTAAAGAAGCAATTATGCATGATTCCATTTTTAGGGTTTGTTTCCCCCTTCCGATGTCGTTATTATTTCATGTAAGAGGGTAATACTAAGAATAATTTGGGGATACTTGTTTAAAAGTAAAATACAACCTTGAAATGTTGTCAAGGTGTTTTTAAAGTCCAAATGCATTAATGGACTTATTTTCATTATAGAAAATAATATGTGTGTTTTAAACCATTATTTTAATTCATCAAATTAAGACTTATTCTTCATTGTCTTCAAAAATTCTCTTTGATATTTTATTTGGGTAGAGAATTTTATGCTGATTGTTTTTCATATTTTTACTTATTTTTTTAGAGCTTTTATCAATTTTCTATTGAATTTCCAATTTCCTGGTTTTTAATGAAATTTGGAAAAGTCTGATTTGCCCCTGGGCCCACCTGTCAGTGGAGCCCAGTGGTTTGGCTAGACCAGCTCGGGTCCAACCGACCCGAGCGGTCGGTCACTCACTCCCTCACTTCGCGCCGCTCGTCCTAACCCTAATCCCCTCCGCTCTCACTGGCGACCTTCGTCGCCCGCACCGTCACCGGCCGATTCCGGCGGTCTCTGGCCGCCATGGCCTACGCCATGGGGCGCAATCGAACCGCCAGTCGACGGCGATTCGTTCTCTCCGCGTCGATTTGAAGCTGACGCCGTCCCTCGCTCGCCATCGACCCTCGCCGCCATGCCTAGGGTTCGAGATCCGCTTGATCCCGTGGTTTCCCCAAGCCCCGGGCGAGATGGTGCTGTGGCCGCCACGATGGGGTGATGCTGTGGCGCCGCCATGGCCTGGCTTGGCCTGGCGCCGCCGCGCCCTGGCGTGTGCCGCCGTGGCCGCCATGGTGGTTGGCCAGCTCGACCCTGGTACGTCCTCCAATTCTTCTTCTCCCCTGTGTGCCTCTCTTCTTCCTCTCTCAGTAGCTCTAGCCAATGCTTGCCTCCCAATGGAGGGCCTGCCGTGCTGTTGCTGATGCTCTGTTGCGCCTGGCTTGCTGTGTGGCGTGTGCTGCTGCTGCTAGAGCTACTGCTATGAATCCTAGCTACGGTGCTGCTCTAATCTGTCTAGTAGCTGGGCTTAATTCTTGTTATCTTGATTGTGCGCAGTTCTGTGCATGTTCCCGAGCCATATGCTTGCTGAATCTTGCATATCTGGCTTGGAATCTTCTCTGTGCCTCTGCTCTATTTACTATTCTGGCTAGAAATTCATGTGTATTCAATTTGACTGCCCTGGCTTGATTACCAAGTGTAATCCTTGCAATTTGCAAGTTCCAGGGCACTGAGATGCTGCCCCTTGTGCTCAATTTCATGTGTAAGTTTGGTTGAGCATTACTGCTGGTTAACTGCAGGTTTCAGTGATGAGCACCAAGTGCTGTGCTTATTTATCTTGATCTAGAGGTTCATCCTGCCTTGGGTGTGCTTCTGGATACAATCATTTAATTATTTATTTGGTTGCCTGTGAAGCACTTGTTGATTATCTGTGGCCAATTAAATGCTTGGTTTATGCTCTGTTGCTTAGTGATGCACTAGCATGCTATGACAAGCTCTGATGATCATGTGATCATCAATAACTGATGATTTGGTTTACTTACATGTGCATGTGCATTACTGTTACCCTTTTTATGTGTATGTGTGTGGCACAGATCAGTGCTGGTGCTAGATCAAGCATTAGCTGATGCTTGCAGTGATCTTATGGTTCATTAGCAATGATTTACTCCAAGGTTTGCTTGTTAACATCAATTATCTGTGTTGCCTTAATTGATGGAGTGGATAATTGATGTGAACTGTGATACAGTGATGATCATCACACTAGGTTGGCTCAGGCTAGATGGATGCCCACAGTGGTTGGGAACCCTAGCCCTCATTTGAACCCCACCAGGGTGATGATATTTGTATCTGGCTTGTTGGTTTGGCTATTCTAGGGTTTGAGGTGACCCTGGCAGTAAGCTTGTGCTGCCCTAGGGTAGCTCCCCTGTTTGTTGATTGGCTGTGACTTGGTGGATAACTCACTGGAAGTAAACATGTTGGTTTTCCAGTACCTTTACTGTTGACAACAAAATAGACAGGATCTGTCTAATATCTGATGGCTTGCTTGGCTTTAGGTGCTGGATGATTTTGGAATGGCTAGTTAGGGGTTAATCCAGGTTGGATTTCTCTGGTATGTCACTTTGTTGACATGCCAATGTTCCCCTTGGAATCTCTCACTGTCTGTTCTCTAGTTTGCTTGCACCAAAAGGCTTAGTAGCCAGATGATGATACAAACAGTGTTTCATACCCACTTTGCTTCTGTGATGCAAGTGTATGCTTATTTATGAGCAAAACAGAGTTTTGCTCAGGTTGATCTTGTTTATACCTCACTCCAGCTCCTAGGTGATTTGTTGATGTAGAGGTTTTGCTTCTGTGATGAACTTGTGGTTGGTTTACTTGCCCTGCTCCTCCTGGTGATCTTGTTTTGATTCAGTGGTGAGGTTGAACAGATGGAACAGCACTGGCTGTTCTTCTTGTTCTAGCTGTTCTTGGTGTTCTTGGTAACTTACCACTGCTGTCTGTCGATGAATGGAGCAAATGGCTAGGGTTTGGCTCTGAAAAGGTTTTATATGGTGCTCTCTGGCTCTCCCTGGTCGACAGCTCTTGCTTGTCACCTTAGTGACTCACTGTGTGTGTGTGCAGCATGCACACAGCCCTATGAGCAGGCTGTGTGTGTGTGCTGTCATGTGCTGTGCACCTGAACCTGGAACTTGGCTGTGGCATGGATCAGCTCGGCCATTTTGGTCTTATCTGCTCATTTCACATTTCCATTTGATTTCTAACCTGCCAAGTGGCTATGCCACTTGGCATAACTTCTCTTTGTTGTAATTTTTGTGTGCAGGGATCAAGAATTGATAAAAATGGACTTGGAGTTCATCACATCCAAGATCAAGTGAAGATGATCTTGTAGTATTTAGTCTAGGGTCATTACTTGTATTTTTCTTTTCATTTTCTTGTATTGTTTCAATTTCACCAATTCTTGTATTGTGTTGTAATATTCATTTATTTCCATTATGAATATTGTAAAGACAATGTATCTTATGTGTTAATTAATAAAGCTCAAAGTTTTCCCTAATGAGCTTTTCTTTATTATAATAGTTCATATTGTGTATTATTGATTATTTACTTAATGTATCCTCTCATAATTGAATTATTGAGGTTTATTATTTAATGTTTGAATTTGAAATTCAAATTCCACATTGGTTTAAATTCAACCATGTCATTTGTCAAGAATTCAATCATGCAACTCTCCCCTCTCTTCTTAAAAACCCTAATCTATGAAGTGAGATACAAGTTTGTCGCACTCTCGAAACCCTAACCCTGTAAGGTGTCGAGAGAGAAACTTGTCCCCCTTCGATGCAGTTTTTGTTTAAAAGCGCGAAATTTCCCCAGAATTTACTATGCAATGCACATCCCTTTCTAAAATCTACCCCTCGATTGTCTCTAAACCTGGGACATTACAGCGGGCTCCTCATCGCTGCTCCAGCGGCCCTCATTGGGGGCCTCCTCGTCTTCATCATCGTCGTCGTCGTCGTCTGACCCGGCGCGGAAGCGCTTCGCCGGCGGGTAATCTTCAAGGGAGTCGTCGTCGTCTTCTTCCTCCTCCTCTTCGGAGGAAGTGTAGCCGTCCCAGGAGAACGAGTCGTCCTCGCTCTCCGATTCCAGTTCCTCATCGGCGAGGAACTGGAGGTCTTCGTCTCCGCTGGTCAAGGACTTGTCGTCCTCGGACCAAACGGAGGAGGCGTGGTCCTCCTGATCCCACTCCTCTGGGGCGCGCTCGTCGTGCGCCACCATCGGATCCCACTCCGGCGTAGCTTCGCGGGAGGAGGAGGAGGAGGAGAAGGACTGGGAGGAGAGATCCGACGAGGCGGAGGAGAAAGAGGAGGAAGACATGGCTATGGAAGAAGGGGTTTTTTTTGGTGCCGATGGTCAGAAACAGAGCAAGAGGATGAAGAGGCGAACTGTTCGGCGCGGTTAAATAAAGGGGATATAGTGGGGATTCAATGCCACAGCAGTTTCCGAGGAAGTGGTGCCCACGCGGAGAAGTTGAGAAGGCAAGGCATCATGATGAAAGATACTGTGACGGTTCTGCTCTGCCACGACATGACCCGACGAAGAAAACCAGAGTGGTTTTGGAATTACCATTGCCAAAACCAGGGGGGCATGTGTTATCACCAGAATTTAACCAGATCAGAAGGTGGGCCGTGGTAAAGATGGGCTTAAATAATATACGCGGAAGATATACATGAATCGACCTTGTACACGAAGTTTGGGCCAGGTGGCCCGTGTATCTGTAATTTATAGTAGATTCCGTGTCGGTTAGGATTAAAACAGAGTTTAGCTCGTGTACGGTTGGGGTTATTTCCCAAATTAGAAAGTCTACGGACTATAAAGATGTATCTAGGGTTATTGAGAAAGGAGGACGATCACGTTCACAACAAATCAATCTAGGCGCACCGCCACCCCTTGTTTCGAGGGTTTCTCCCGGGTAAGCATCATGCTGCCTAGATCGCATTGCGCGATCTAGGCAGTATTGGTTTATTCGTTCTTGGTGTTGCTCGTGCTGAAGCCTTTTTGATGGCGAGCAACACCCTTATCTCAGGTGTTTTGGGATTGACGTCGATACTTTCACGATGTACTTGTTTAGCTACGCTATCCCTCAATATCCGGCTCCCCTTACACCTACGCTAGGTGTAAGGGTAGCATCTTGCTTGTTCATTAGCTAGTAGATCTAATCTGTCATAGTTGCTCCTTGTTCTTCAAGGATTGGTTTGATATCCGCATGGTTAGGCCTTATAAACGGGTTGAACGATCCGGTAGTGCGTGAGGTGTGGTTAACGAAGTCCTAAAGGGATTGTTCCGGGGATCGGCTTCATGCTGGTTTTTAGGCCTCTTTAGGGCTAGTTGTCCTATCATCTTACGTATCTGCTAGGCTCAATTACGTATAGGATGTTCCGGTTATGCGGTGAAAACCCTAGACTATCGTAGATTAGTTTAGCTTGATTTTGATTAAGCAGGATCCCCATGTTAATGTAAAATCTATCGTGTTTCATGGGGCAATCGGCTCTTAGAGCTGATCCACAGAACAACCTAAGAGCCGATCGGGGCTCGTATTTAATGTTTACATGTTTGCCATGCAGGAAACTAAGTCGAAGCAATCCATCACCTTCCTGACCAGGTATAGGTCAGGTGGCACGCCCTTGCATCAGCATCGGACGTGCGTGCTAGGAGCATTGCGGGACGTCGCCCGAGGGACCAGGGCCAGCCGCAGTCCTGGGAGCCTCCCGGCTCTACGGTGTTGCTCGTCGCTGCTCGCCGGTGAGTTTATGATGGCAACAGATTCATGGTGGAAGTTTCAGTTTTGGACAACTATCTTCAATCTCATATGAGAATATTATTTGTTGCTAAATGCTTATGCATTAAAGAGGAGTCCATTATTTGTTGTCTATGTTGTCCCGGTATGGATGTCTAAGTTGAGAATAATCAAAAGCGAGAAATCCAATGCGAACTTTCTCCTTAGACCTTTGTACAGGCGGCATAGAGGTACCCCATTGTGACACTTGGTTAAAATATATGTATTGCGATGATAATCCAGGTAATCCGAGCTAATTAGGACAAGGTGCGGGCACTATTGGTATACTATGCATGAGGCTTGCAACTTGTAGGATATAATTTACATAACACATATGCTTTATTACTACCGTTGACAAAATTGTTTCTTGTTTTCAAAATAAAAGCTCTAGCACAAATATAGCAATCCATGCTTCCCTCTGCGAAGGGCCTTTCTTCTACTTTTATTGTTGAGTCAGTTTACCCATTTCCTTCTATCTAAGAAGCAAACACTTGTGTTAACTGTGCATTGATTCCTACATACTTGCATATTGCACTTATTATATTACTTTATGTTGACAATATCCATGAGATATACATTTTACAAGTTGAAAGCAACCGCTGAAACATTAATCTTCCTTTGTGTTGCTTCAATGTCTTTACTATGAAACTATTGCTTTATGAGTTAACTCTTATGCAAGACTTATTGATGCTTGTCTTGAAAGTACTATTCATGAAAAGTCTTTGCTATATGATTCAGTTGTTTACTCATTACATTAACCATTGTTTTGGATCGCTGCATTCATTACATGTGCTTACAATAGTATTGATCAAGATTATGATAGCATGTCACTTAAGAAATTATCTTTGTTATCGTTTACCTACTCGGGACGAGTAGGAACTAAGCTTGGGGATGCTTGATACGTCTCAAACGTATCTATAATTTCTTATGTTCCATGCTACTTTTATGATGATACTCACATGTTTTATACACATTATATGTCATTATTATGCATTTTCCTAAGACTAACCTATTAACGAGATGCCGAAGAGCCAGCTTGTCAAGTTTTCTGCTGTTTTTGGTTTCAGAAATCCTAGTAAGGAAATATTCTCGGAATTGGACGAAATCAACGCCCAGGGGCCTATTTTTACACGAAGCTTCCAGAAGACCGAAGAGAAGACGAAGTGGGGCCACGGGGCACCGCCACACTAGGGCGGCGCGGCCCAGGGGGGGCCCGCGCGGCCCTAGCGTGTGGGGCCCCCGTGAGCCTCCCGACTCTGCCCTTCCGCCTACTTAAGCCTTCATCGATAATAGCCCCAGTACCGAGAGCCACGATACGGAAAACCTTCCAGAGACGCCGCCGCCGCCAATCCCATCTCGGGGGATTCAGGAGATCGCCTCCGGCACCCTGCCGGAGAGGGGAATCATCTCCCGGAGGACTCTACACCGCCATGGTCGCCTCCGGATTGATGTGTGAGTTGTTCACCCCTGGACTATGGGTCCATAGCAGTAGCTAGATGGTCGTCTTCTCCTCATTGTGCTATCATTGTCTGATCTTGTGAGCTGCCTAACATGATCAAGATCATCTATCTGTAATGCTACATGTGCGTTTGTTGGGACCCGATGAATAATGAATACTATGCTATGTTGATTATCAATCTATCTATGTGTCGTTTATGATCTTGCATGCTCTCCGTTGCTAGTAGAGGCTCTGGCCAAGTCATTGCTTGTAACTCCAAGAGGGAGTACTTATGCTCGATAGTGGGTTCATGCCTCCATTGAATCTGGGGGAGTGACAGCAACCTCTAAGGTTGTGGATGTGCTGTTGCCACTAGGGATAAAACATCAATTCTATATCTAAGGATGTATTTGTTGATTACATTACGCACCATACTTAATGCAATTGTCTGTTGTTTGCAACTTAATACTGGAGGGGGTTCGGATGATAACCTGAAGGTGGACTTTTTAGGCATAGATGCATGCTGGATAGCGGTCTATGTACTTTGTCGTAATGCCCAATTAAATCTCACACTACTCATCACAACATGTATGTGCATTGTTATGCTCTCTTTATTTGTCAATTGCCCAACTGTAATTTGTTTACCCAATATGATATTGCTTATGGGAGAGACACCTCTAGTGAACTGTGGACCCCGGTCCATTCTTTTACATCGAATACAATCTACTGCAATACTCGATTTACTGTTTTCTGCAAACATCATCTTCCACACTATACATCTAATCCTTTGTTACAGCAAGCCAGTGAGATTGACAACCTCACTGTTACGTTGGGGCAAAGTAATTTGGTTGTGTTGTGCAGGTTCCACGTTGGCGCCGGAATCCCTGGTGTTGCGCCGCACTACACTCCACCGCCATCAACCTTCAACGTGCTTCTTGGCTCCTACTGGTTCGATAACCTTGGTTTCTTACTGAGGGAAAACTTGCTTCTATACGCATCACACCTTCCTCTTGGGGTTCCCAACGGACGTGTGTATACACGCTATCACGCCGCCACACTAGGGCGGCGCGGCCCAAGGGGGGCCCGCGTGGCCCTAGCGTGTGGCCCCCTCGTCAGCCCTCCGACTCCGCCCTTCCGCCTACATAAGCCTTCGTCGATAATAACCCCAGTACCGAGAGCCACGATACGGAAAACCTTCCAAAGACGCCGCCGCCGCCAATCCCATCTCGGGGGATTCAGGAGATCGCCTCCGGCACCCTGCCGGAGAGGGGAATCATCTCCCGGAGGACTCTTCATCGCCATGATCGCCTCCGGATCGATGTGTGAGTAGTTCACCCCTGGACTATGGATCCATAGCAGTAGCTAGATGGTCGTCTTCTCCTAATTGTGCTATCATTGTTCGATCTTGTGAGCTGCCTAACATGATCAAGATCATCTATTTGTAATGCTACATGTTGCGTTTGTTGGGATCCGATGAATATGGAATACTATGCTATGTTGATTATCAATCTATCATCTATGTGTTGTTTATGATCTTGCATGCTCTCCGTTATTAGTAGAGGCTCTGGCCAAGTCATTACTTGTAACTCCAAGAGGGAGTATTTATGCTCGATAGTGGGTTCATGCCTCCATTAAATCTGGGACAGTGACATAAAGTTCTAAGGTTGTGGATGTGTTGTTGCCACTCTGGATAAAACATCAATGCTATGTCTAAGGATGTATTTGTTGATTACATTACGCACCATACTTAATGCAATTGTCTGTTGTTTGCAACTTAATACTGGAGGGGGTTCGGATGATAACCTGAAGGTGGACTTTTTAGGCATAGATGCATGCTGGATAGCGGTCTATGTACTTTGTCGTAATGCCCAATTAAATCTCACACTACTCATCTTAACATGTATGTGCATGGTCATGCCCTCTTTATTTGTCAATTGTCCAACTGTAATTTGTTCACCCAACATGCTATTTCTTATGGGAGAGACACCACTAGTGAACTGTGGACCCCGGTCCATTCTTTACATTGAATACAATCAACTGCAATACTTGTTCTACTGTTTTCTGCAAACATCATCATCCACACTATACATCTAATCCTTTGTTACAGCAAGCCGGTGAGATTGACAACCTCACTGTCACGTTGGGGCAAAGTAATTTGGTTGTGTTGTGCAGGTTCCACGTTGGCACCGGAATCCCTGGTGTTGCGCCGCACTACACTTCGCCGCCATCGACCTTCAACGTGCTTCTTGGCTCCTACTGGTTCGATAAACCTTGGTTTCTTACTGAGGGAAAACTTGCCGCTGTACGCATCACACCTTCCTCTTGGGGTTCCCAACGGACGTGTGATGTACGCGTATCAAGGGTCCACATGTTCCCCTATTCCAGATGGAGTCTTTTATGAAGTTATTACTAGAAGAACAATCAAAGAAAAAGTGTCGGCACCTCTGAAAGTGTTGACTGATAATTCAGAGAGTAAAGAGGATGCCGAAGGTCCTATAACATAATCAACAGAGCAAGTGTTTCTTCTTGAACCTCTTTGGACTGGGCCCTTTTTTGGCATACTTGATGGAGCAAAAACTACCAGATGACCCAACGGAAGCCAAGCGTATCGTACGCCGATCTAAGGCCTTTACTATAGTTGATGGCGAACTTTACAAGCGCAGCATCTCTGGAATCTTTCAAGGTGTATTGCCATTGATGATGGAAAAGCTCTTCTGCGGGAAATACACGAAGGAACTTGTGGTCATCGTGCTAGCAGCAGGGCCCTCGTAGCCAAAGCTTTCAGAGCAGGGTTTTATTGGCCAACGGCCGCATCCGATGCCCGGGACTTGGTAAAAAAGTGCGACCCTTGTCAACGCTTTGCACCAAAAGCACATGCACCTGCAACAGACCTGATGACAATACCTTTGGCCTGGCCTTTTGCACAATGGGGACTCGACCAAGTTGGTCCACTGCCGAGATCATCGCCAGGAGGGCACACATACCTATTGGTCGCGGTCGGCAAATTCACTAAATGGATTGAAGCCATACCAGTCAGAGATCAAACAGCTAAAATTGCTGTTAAGTTCTTCGAAGGGATAACTTGTCGCTTCGGTATGCCTTATAGCATCATTACAGATAATGGAAGCAATTTTGATTCCAAGCAATTCCGCAAATTCAACGATGATGGTGATATCAAGCTTAAATTTGCCTCGCTTGCACACCCTCAAACCAATGGTCAGGTCAAAAGGATAAATGGCTTAATATGCGATGGCATTAAAAAGCGTCTGACAGGCGCAACTGGAGCTTGGGTCGAAGAATTGCCATCTGTGCTATGGAGCCTACGGACAACACCAAATAGGTCAACCAAGTACACTCCATTTTTCCTCGTGTACGGAGCCGAAGCTGTTTTACCAGCCGATGTTCGTTTCGAAGCTCCCCGGGTGACTGCGTACTGATACGTCTCCGACGTATCGATAATTTCTTATGTTCCATGCCACATTATTGATGTTATCTACATGTTTTATGCACACTTTATGTCATATTCGTGCATTTTCTGGAACTAACCTATTAACAAGATGCCGAAGTGCCAGTTGCTGTTTTCTGCTGTTTTTGGTTTCAGAAATCCTAGTAAGGAAATATTCTCGGAATTGGACGAAATCAAAGCCCAGGGGCCTATTTTCTCACGAAGCTTCCAGAAGTCCGAAGGAGAGACGAAGAGGGGCCACGGAGGGGCCACACTATAGGGCGGCGCGGCCCCCCCCTTGGCCACGCCGGCCTGTAGTGTGGGGCCCCCGTGCCGCCTCTTGACCTGCCCTTCCGCCTACAAATAGCCTCCGTGACGAAACCCCCAGTATCGAGAGCCACGATACGGAAAACCTTCCAGAGACGCCGCCGCCACCGATCCCATCTCGGGGGATCTAGGAGATCGCCTCCGGCACCCTGCCGGAGAGGGGAATCATCTCCCGGAGGACTCTACGCCGCCATGGTCGCCTCCGGTGTGATGTGTGAGTAGTCTACCCCTGGACTATGGGTCCATAGCAGTAGCTAGATGGTTGTCTTCTCCCCATTGTGCTATCATTGTCGGATCTTGTGAGCTGCCTAACATGATCAAGATCATCTATCTGTAATTCTATATGTTGCGTTTGTTGGGATCCGATGAATAGAGAATACTTGTTATGTTGATTATCAAAGTTATGCTATGTGTTGTTTATGATCTTGCATGCTCTCCGTTACTAGTAGATGCTCTGGCCAAGTAGATGCTTGTAACTCCAAGAGGGAGTACTTATGCTCGATAGTGGGTTCATGCCTGCATTGACACCTGGGACAGTGAAAGAAAGTTCTAAGGTTTTGTTGTGCTGTTGACAATAGGGATAAAACAATAGTGATATGTTAAATGATGTATTAACTAGTTACATTACGCACAATAATTAATGCAATTGTCTTTTGATTGCAAGTTAATACGGGCAGGGGTTGGGCTGATAACCTGAAGGTGGACTTTTTAGGCATAGATGCAGTTGGATGGCGGTCTATGTACTTTGTCGTAATGCCCAATTAAATCTCACTATACTCATCATGATATGTATGTGCATTGTCATGCTCTCTTTATTTGTCAATTGCCCAACTGTAATTTGTTCACCCAACATGCTGTTCGTCTTATGGGAGAGACACCTCTAGTGAACTGTGGACCCCGGTCCAATTCTCTTTACTGAAATACAATCTACTGCAATACTTGTTCTACTGTTTTCTGCAAACAATCATCTTCCACACAATACGGTTAACTCTTTGTTACAGCAAGCCGGTGAGATTGACAACCTCACTGTTTCGTTGGGGCAAAGTACTTTGGTTGTGTTGTGCAGGTTCCACGTTGGCGCCGGAATCACTGGTGTTGCGCCGCACTACATCCCGCCGCCATCAACCTTCAACGTGCTTCTTGGCTCCTCCTGGTTCGATAAACCTTGGTTTCTTTCTGAGGGAAAACTTGCTGCTGTGCGCATCATACCTTCCTCTTGGGGTTGCCCAACGAACGTGTGAAATACACGCCATCAAGCTCTTTTTCTGGCGCCGTTGCCGGGGAGATCAAGACACGCTGCAAGGGGAGTCTCCACTTCTCAATCTCTTTACTTTGTTTTTGTCTTGCTTAGTTTTATTTACTACTTTGTTTGCTGCACTAAATCAAAATACAAAAAAATTAGTTGCTAGTTTTACTTTACTTGCTATCTTGTTTACTATATCAAAAACACAAAAAAAATTAGTTTACTTGCATTTACTTTATCCAGTTTGCTTTATTGTCTTGCACTCTATATTAAAATACAAAAAAAATTAGTTACTTTTGTTACCATGTCTAGCTCTGAACCTGTTACTTCTTCGCCTGAAGAATTAGTCTTCACTTTTAAACAAGGGGATGAGGAGAGTTTTAAGGATGCTTGGTCTAGAATTTTTACTTCTTATCGTAAAACTGAACCTCAAATGACTCTAAGTTTGCTCCTCAGTAATTTTTATTTTGGTCTTATGGTTCGCTATAGATATGCTTTGGATACTTTAGTGGGAGGAGATTTCCTTCATTGCAAAGGGGATCAAGCTTTTAATGCCATAAAGAAGTTGGTTGCATCACATGATTCAGCTAATAACTTTGATTCAGTCCTCACTAGCATTTATAATAGATTAAATAATCTTGAGATAAGTACATCTCGCTTGAATGATAATTATTGCCACGTTCGTAATCGTCTTGAACAAGTTTTAGTGAACTCTAAACTCTCAATGTGGGATCCTGCTGTTAAAATTGTCATCGGTGATCGAACTCTCCATGCCTACTGTGATATTATGTATGAATTTTGCCTTATGCCTGAAAGTATTTATAAATATTTGAAACTTTGGGGAGTCGAGGAAGGAGGAGAAGAAATAACTCTCATTGATAACTCTACTATAATTCCTAAAGGAATAGCCACAGGTGTGCATACAACCATTCTTGGAAGAACAATATCCATTGATTATCTTGTTGTTGAAACAGGAAAACTCACACTCGGAAGATCCCTGCTGAAACTATTGGGAGCAGTCATTGATGTTGGAGAAGGCACTCTGAAATTCACCTCTAAACCGGGGGAAACTCATACATTTCCTAAACCAAAGGTAAAGAAAAACAATAAGAAAGGTAAGGGTAAAGCCCAAGGTAATGTTGACACTTCGTCTCTTGATAATACTTGATATACACTTTCTGCGCCTAGCTGAAAGGCGTTAAAGAAAAGCGCTTATGGGAGACAACCCATGTTTTTACCTACAGTACTTTGTTTTATATTTGTGTCTTGGAAGTTGTTTACTACTGTAGCAACCTCTCCTTATCTTAGTTTTGTGTTTTGTTGTGCCAAGTTAAGCCGTTGATAGAAAAGTAAGTACTAGATTTGGATTACTGCACAGTTCCAGATTTCTTTGCTGTCACGAATCTGGGTCCACCTCCCTGTAGGTAGCTCAGAAAATTAAGCCAATTTACGTGCATGATCCTCAGATATGTACGCAACTTTCATTAAATTTGAGCATTTTCATTTGAGCAAGTCTGGTGCCATTTTAAAATTCGTCAATACGAACTGTTCTGTTTTGACAGATTCTGCCTTTTATTTCGCATTGCCTCTTTCGCTATGTTGGATGAATTTCTTTGATCCATTAATGTCCAGTAGCATTATGCAATGTCCAGAAGTGTTAAGAATGATTGTGTCACCTCTGAATATGTCAATTTATATTGTGCACTAACCCTCTAATGAGTTGTTTCGAGTTTGGTGTGGAGGAAGTTTTCAAGGATCAAGAGAGGAGTATGATGCAACATGATCAAGGAGAGTGAAAGCTCTAAGCTTGGGGATGCACCCGGTGGTTCACCCCTGCATATATCAAGAAGACTCAAGCGTCTAAGCTTGGGGATGCCCAAGGCATCCCCTTCTTCATCGACAACATTATCAGGTTCCTCCGCTGAAACTATATTTTTATTCCATCACATCTTATGTGCTTTTTCTTGGAGCGTCGGTTTGTTTTTGTTTTTGTTTTGTTTGAATAAAATGGATCCTAGCATTCACTTTATGGGAGAGAGACACGCTCCGCTGTAGCATATGGACAAGTATGTCCTTGGTTTCTACTCATAGTATTCATGGCGAAGTTTCTCCTTCGTTAAATTGTTATATGGTTGGAATTGGAAAATGATACATGTAGTAATTGCTATAAATGTCTTGGGTAATGTGATACTTGGCAATTGTTGTGCTCATGATTAAGCTCTTGCATCATATGCTTTGCACCCATTAATGAAGAAATACATAGAGCATGCTAAAATTTGGTTTGCATATTTGGTTTCTCTAAGGTCTAGATAATTTCTAGTATTGAGTTTGAACAACAAGGAAGACGGTGTAGAGTCTTATAATGTTTTCAATATGTCTTTTATGTGAGTTTTGCTGCACCGGTTCATCCTTGTGTTTGTTTCAAATAAGCCTTGCTAGCCTAAACCTTGTATCGAGAGGGAATACTTCTCATGCATCCAAAATACTTGAGCCAACCACTATGCCATTTGTGTCCACCATACCTACCTATACTACATGGTATTTTCCCGCCATTCCAAAGTAAATTGCTTGAGTGCTACCTTTAAAATTCCATCATTCACCTTTGCAATATATAGCTCATGGGACAAATAGCTTAAAAACTATTGTGGTATTGAATATGTAATTATGCACTTTATCTCTTATTAAGTTGCTTGTTGTGCGATAACCATGTTCACTGGGACGCCATCAACTTTTCATTGTTGAATTTCATGTGAGTTGCTATGCATGTCTGCGCTTGTCTGAAGCAAGAGAGATCTACCACCATATGGTCAAGCATGCATATGTTAGAGAAGAACATTGGGCCGCTAACTAAAGCCATGTTCCATGGTGGAAGTTTCAGTTTTGGACAATAATCCTCAAATCTCAAATGAGAAAATTATTAATTGTTGTTATATGCTTATGCATAAAAGAGGAGTCCATTATCTGTTGTCTATGTTGTCCCGGTATGGATGTCTAAGTTGAAGAATAATCAATAGCGAGAAATCCAATGCGAGCTTTCTCCTTAGACCTTTGTACAAAGCGGCATAGAGGTACCCCTTTGTGACACTTGGTAAAAACAATGCATTGTGATGATCCGGTAGTCCAAGCTAATTAGGACAAGGTGCGGGCACTATTAGTACGCTATGCATGAGGCTTGCAACTTATAAGATATAATTTACATGATGCATATGCTTTATTACTACCGTTGACAAAATTGTTTCATGTTTTCAAAATCAAAGCTCTAGCACAAATATAGCAATCGATGCTTTTCCTCTATGGAGGACCATTCTTTTACTTTCAATGTTGAGTCAGTTCACCTATCTCTCTCCACCTCAAGAAGCAAACACTTGTGTGAACTGTGCATTGATTCCTACATACTTGCTTATTGCACTTATTATATTACTCTATGTTGACAATATCCATGAGATATACATGTTACAAGTTGAAAGCAACCGCTGAAACTTAATCTTCTTTTGTGTTGCTTCAATGCCTTTACTTTGAATTATTGCTTTATGAGTTAACTCTTATGCAAGACTTATTGATGCTTGTCTTGAAGTGCTATTCATGAAAAGTCTTTGCTATATGATTCACTTGTTTACTCATGTCATATACATTGTTTCGATCGCTGCATTCACTACATATGCTTTACAAATAGTATGATCAAGATTATGATGGCATGTCACTCCAGAAATTATCTGTGTTATCGTTTTACCTGCTCGGGACGAGCAGAACTAAGCTTGGGGATGCTGATACGTCTCCGACGTATCGATAATTTCTTATGTTCCATGCCACATTATTGATGTTATCTACATGTTTTATGCACACTTTATGTCATATTCGTGCATTTTCTGGAACTAACCTATTAACAAGATGCCGAAGTGCCAGTTGCTGTTTTCTGCTGTTTTTGGTTTCAGAAATCCTAGTAAGGAAATATTCTCGGAATTGGACGAAATCAAAGCCCAGGGGCCTATTTTCTCACGAAGCTTCCAGAAGTCCGAAGGAGAGACGAAGAGGGGCCACGGAGGGGCCACACTATAGGGCGGCGCGGCCCCCCCCTTGGCCGCGCCGGCCTGTAGTGTGGGGCCCCCGTGCCGCCTCTTGACCTGCCCTTCCGCCTACAAATAGCCTCCGTGACGAAACCCCCAGTACCGAGAGCCACGATACGGAAAACCTTCCAGAGACGCCGCCGCCGCCGATCCCATCTCGGGGGATCCAGGAGATCGCCTCCGGCACCATGCCGGAGAGGGGAATCATCTCCCGGAGGACTCTACGCCGCCATGGTCGCCTCCGGTGTGATGTGTGAGTAGTCTACCCCTGGACTATGGGTCCATAGCAGTAGCTAGATGGTTGTCTTCTCCCCATTGTGCTATCATTGTCAGATCTTGTGAGCTGCCTAACATGATCAAGATCATCTATCTGTAATTCTATATGTTGCGTTTGTTGGGATCCGATGAATAGAGAATACTTGTTATGTTGATTATCAAAGTTATGCTATGTGTTGTTTATGATCTTGCATGCTCTCCGTTACTAGTAGATGCTCTGGCCAAGTAGATGCTTGTAACTCCAAGAGGGAGTACTTATGCTCGATAGTGGGTTCATGCCTGCATTGACACCTGGGACAGTGACAGAAAGTTCTAAGGTTGTGTTGTGCTGTTGCCACTAGGGATAAAACATTAGTGCTATGTTCAAGGATGTAGTCACTAGTTACATTACGCACCATACTTAATGCAATTGTCTGTTGTTTGCAACTTAATACTGGAGGGGGTTCGGATGATAACCTGAAGGTGGACTTTTTAGGCATAGATGCAGTTGGATGGCGGTCTATGTACTTTGTCGTAATGCCCAATTAAATCTCACTATACTCATCATGATATGTATGTGCATTGTCATGCTCTCTTTATTTGTCAATTGCCCAACTGTAATTTGTTCACCCAACATGCTGTTCGTCTTATGGGAGAGACACCTCTAGTGAACTGTGGACCCCGGTCCAATTCTCTTTACTGAAATACAATCTACTGCAATACTTGTTCTACTGTTTTCTGCAAACAATCATCTTCCACACAATACGGTTAACTCTTTGTTACAGCAAGCCGGTGAGATTGACAACCTCACTGTTTCGTTGGGGCAAAGTACTTTGGTTGTGTTGTGCAGGTTCCACGTTGGCGCCGGAATCACTGGTGTTGCGCCGCACTACATCCCGCCGCCATCAACCTTCAACGTGCTTCTTGGCTCCTCCTGGTCCGATAAACCTTGGTTTCTTTCTGAGGGAAAACTTGCTGCTGTGCGCATCATACCTTCCTCTTGGGGTTGCCCAACGAACGTGTGCAATACACGCCATCACGTACACAGAGACAACTTCCAATATCGCGCTGCAAGATGCTGTAGACCTTCTTGGTGAAGCTCGAGACATTGCTTTAGCCAGGACGACTGTATACCAACAGCCAATTCAAAATTATCACAGTCGAAGAGTTCGCAACCGTGGTTTTAGCATTGGTGACATGGTGTTACGACTGAAGCAAGAAAGAACTTTGAAACTTGAGTCTCCATGGGAAGGACCGTTCATAGTCACCGAAGTTATACCAGGAGGAGATTATCGTCTCAGGAAGCCTACTTCGGGCAAGGACGTTGACAATCCATGTCGCCCACTTGCGGCGATTCTACGCATAGGACACATCTACTCTTTATTCGCTACATGAAGACTTCTTAGTCTGTCACATATTATGAATAAAATTCTTGATTGGGCTCCTATCTTTGTTAATTCATTACTCGAACAATTGTTCGGGTCCTCTTTTATTAGCTAACTACTCCTATCGGGAGCTTCGGTTCTAATTGCATGATACATAGCCAAACTCGATAAACACTCGAGGCTACTTACAGTATCGATAATTAATTAATACTCCCATCAGGAGCTATGGTTATCGATATGAAATAAACCATCCAAGCCTCAAGATAATTCGCGAGTGCTGCAGTCAATGGAAAAAATATTACTTGCAAAAAGGCTCATACCGGTGCACCATGTGACGAAGCCAAATACATAAAGCGCCTAAATCCCTCGTTCATTCGATGGGTGCCGCTCTTACGAAACATACAAAATCAAATCTGCAAATAGTGCAAAATACAACAGAGTCGTCGGGTGAGCAGGTTGACTTGATCACTTAGCCGCCCCGACAAAAACTTTTTTATCGAGATAAAAAGTTCAAAAACAAATGATGTATAAAAAACACATCAAAGTACACACAGAATTACTTCTTGCAGCGCACGGTTATATATACACAACTTCATGACAGGGCTTCTTGGTCTTCTCGAGTCTTCAAATCGCTTTCAATTCATGTTTCCATCCGAGAAAAAATAGCATATGCAGAGTGTCTAGCTATGGAATAGTACTGGTCTAACCTCCTATTAGCGTTTGCTATGACCTCCAAATCTAAGGTTGGGTGGCAGGCTAAAACAGAGGCAAGTGCAAGTTTAGCTCCAGCAAGAAGTTCCTTTCGCACCAGCAATTAAATTCTCTCAGGATTCTTAAATCAGGTGAACAAAGCAGACAAAGTCTCGGGTGCTGGGTCCAGTGGAAACATGGTTTTCCATACCATCGAGAGACGAGTGTGGTACTTGTCGAAATAATATTGCACCTTCTCCACCCGATGCTCAAATTTAGCCACGGCTACAGCTTTTTGGTTGATTTGACCAAAATTCATGTTTCGGGTGAGAGACATTGGTCATCGCTTCGATATTTTCGTGAATTCGCATGTTCTCTTCCAATTCATCGGAAGCCACGACTATTGAAATACAAAAAGTAGTCAGCAGAAGATTACTTAACAAGAAAGTTGATGGAAATTGGAAGGGGATCAGATGCTCACAGCTTAAGCTTTCAGTAGCAGCACGAAGATGGTCTAGAGCATGCTGCTCGATTGCGGTAGCAATCTCACTTTTCCTTTTCACCAAGGCCGCCATAGCGAGAAGATTCGTTATGTCTTGTTTAGCCAAGATATTTGATCGCGCAAACGACGAACAAGTTCGAATTCACCGAGAGCCGAAGAATTCAAAAAAGGATCAGCACGGGAAGAAGTTGAAGGAATCTGCAGCACAGTTTTCAACTCAGAAAAGCACAAATAAAAACTCCCATCGGGAGCACATATATTACATCCAAAAGATTGTTGGTACTGACAACAGAGCCAGAATAAAGCAGAGCTAGATCAAACTATATCAGGTTTAAATTACAACAATGGAGCAAGAGATATTTCAAGGTTGAGCCAATGATGAATCAGGTGCAGCCTTAGGCGCAGCTTTGGTCTTCTCTTCATCGACTAGCTTGAGGAGCTGGTTAGCACAAATCACTGCCGACCGTTTGAAAGGCTCGAGATTGACCAGGCTATTGTCATCATCTACGGCCAGTGCCTTAGACAACTTTTCTAAATCTAAGCTTAGCCCGTGCCCCATCAGCAGTTGGAAAGTAAGAACCGCCCAAACAAACGGGAGCATCGCTTAAGTACCTCTATAGCCTCAGAAGAGTCGACGAAGAAAGCGTCTGCCATCTCGCCAAGGGTCTTGTTTTGGCTCACCTTTGGGAATATCATCGAGAATAACCTCGACAAAGCCCCCTTGGTTTTTTGCAAAAGACCAAGGACTTGAATATTGGAGTCAGTGGCAAGCAAAAGGGCGTTAGACATTGAATCCTTCCGAAGCTTGCGAGCACGATTGATAGACATATCGGCAGCATCTGGAAAAGAACGAATAAGAAATACAGAAGATAGTGTTGGAAAGATATCATGCATTGAGCAAAAAGGGACTTACTCAGCAAGTTCGTAATGGATTCACGGAGAGCGCCTTCTTTTTCATCGGCTACAATGGCAGCTTCGCGTCTGGCCTCTTGCTTGTCCTTCATTTTCTTCTTTAGCCTCTTCAGCTCATCTTTCAGCAGGATGTTTTCATTTTGAGCATCGGCTAAGAGCTTGTTAGCTTCCAACACTTGATCAGCCGAAACTTTGATGGCCTTTCGAAGTTGAGCATTTTCCGATTCTAGGCGAGTAAATTGATCAGCGAAATCTGCCACAACATCAACTGTGGCAAAAATCGGCTGCAAGACAAGAAGATGAAGAATCTCAGCCAAATTTAGAAACAAATCATAAAAGAATATCGAGTTATGTGGTTTACTTACATGATCACGGGCAGTTGAAGGAACAGGGGCACCGACAGAAGGGTTAACATTCGACACGGGAACCTTCGCCACATTCGTCCTTGAAGGAGGCGTTGGATCAGCAGGCGAAGGATTCGACTCCTTAGCTGACTCAGTCCTTTCAGAAATTAACTTGTCCCTCTTTGCGAGAGGGACTTCATCATCATCGTCAAAACAGCTTGGAAACAAGAACATTAGACTACAAGAATTGAAGGAAGCTAGTTACAAAGGGAAAAGCGGAGACTCACAGGTCTAAATCATCTTCGACAACAAAGAAGCCTGTCGAACTCTTTGCAGCTGGAGGAGGCGATGCAGTTTCATCGGCATCATCATCTTGACCGCTAGGACTTGATTCAGCCGTTGTCATCAAGTCTTCATTGATCCTCCTGCGCCGCATAGCCCTAATGCGACCATCTTCCTCGGGAGCTTCGTCTTCCTGAACGTCGCTATCCTCGAGAGCGTGATGCGCATCTTCAGTTTCCTCTGAATCGTCGTCATCGTCCTCTAGCTCTACCCCGCTTTCAGGTGTAGGAGGATAGCACTGAGCAACTTTGGAAGCCTGTCGATAGATAAAGAAATTATTAAAAGTTCGGGTAAGAAAATAAGAAATAGCACTCAAAACAAGTGTGAGGAGAATTACTTCGGCTGGAAGATGTTTGAAATCAAATGGGGGCGGGCTGAAGTCAGGATAATATTGTCCTTCTCGCTGAAGCGAGTAAGACGCCGCACCTCGTCATGGAGTTCCTCATCAGACAGGTCGGCTGAGCAGATCCTCAATTTATCGTCTTTGCCGATGACAAGGGATTAACTTATCAATGCCTACGTATTGTAGACTAGGGTTTAGTTGGAAGTAGAGGGCAAGTAGATCTCGAAGGTTTCAGCTGAAAAGTACTCGACGATTATGAAAACTAGGGTTGTGTGAACAATGAATCGATCCTATCTTTGTCCCTCGACTCCCCCTTATATAGGAGGCGGAGCCGAGGGATTCGTAATACACAAGTTTACAGAGTCCGGGAGGGTTTCTAATCCGTCCCGTAAGATTACAAGTAGTATTCCTAATACAACTCTAGCTTTCCTTGATAACAACTTGGACTTCCGAATCTTCTTATTCATCGAGTCATGGGCCTTAAGCAAACCCCGGGTACTATCTTCGGCAGGCCCATTGGGGATGCCTATGTCAGTAGCCCCCGAGATTTTACTTGTATCGAAGAATCATGGAAAATCTCCAACTTTAGTTATTCAATATTTCTGCCAATTTTATCGCATCTCTTTAGATACGCAATTCTATATTGTACAGGGATAATGGTAGTTGGGGCTAGTTCATCTGACGGATCAGGTACTAGTTAACTGCTCTAGTGGCAATCCGCAAAAATCTACTTCAAGATCACGTCCCTGGACATGAACTCGGGATACTGGTGTAAACTTCGACAGGTGCCGCTTAAGGTCTTACCATTCTGTCGAGTCCCAGTCATATTTTATCGGGTACCTAACGCGTCCGTTAGGATTTTTCTTCGTACCTGTTGATACGGAAAAAAGTAGCAAACCGACGTCAGAGACGGCGCTACGCCACTCAGAACGGATCTAGGGTCTTACCTTCGCAAAGTTTTGCGGCATTTAGAGATTGTTCGCAACTTCGGCGCTCTGAGAATATATTGTCGAGTGGTTTTTCGGCTGCTGGAATAGCACATTTTATTGAGTCAAAGGATGACTTATATTATCCTCCCGATGGGAGTATGTTTCGAGTTATTTGTATAACTCGAAATATGCTCACTTCTTCTTTTTTCCTTCTCTCTCTATATATATTTTTTATGATTTCATCGGGCACGCGAACAGCGTTCCCGATGGGAGTAGCCCCCGAGGCTACAACCAAGGACTTGTGCTTGGTTGTAGGCTCAACATCTTATGCCGCTATATTGTCAACCTCTCTCGAGATTTTTATATATATCGGGTGCGCGACCAGCGCTCCCGATGGGAGTAGCCCCCGAGGCTATGAACAAATGCTTGCGTTTGATCATAGGCTCTCGCCATTTCTATTTTGTCATACTGGAGCTTTTTTCTTTTTTCTAAAGTAGCCCCCGAGCATTTGGGCAAAAATTTGTATTTGACGAAAGGCTCCCGAAATAATCAACTATCTTCTGCTGTCGCCAATATTTATGAAGCTTCTTAGCCGAATTTTTCCTTTGCTTAGGTGACATCATTGCTGACAATAGCCACGACCGCTGTATCGGGAAAACACGAGAACTGCCCTCTCGCTGCCGTGCGGGCCCAAATTACTCATCAAGTTGACACGTCATGCAAGTGGGGGACACACGTCCTCCGCTTTTCCTGGCCCACGTACTGTAGCTCATGTTCTTTCTCGTCTATATGAAATTACTTTTTACCCCTTGTCCACGTGTACACCATCTATCCCGCAATCTCTTCATCCAACGGCGCGTCGATTCACCGCACCTCTATTAAAGGTCATCGTTTTCCTCCGCCAACACTTTCGCTCGTACCGTATCTCTGCTTCTCCTCTGCAAAATCCTCCACTTCTCCATTGCTTCAAGCGCTCGACCTCGCTCGCAACTTTCTCCTCCACGCTCATTGATGCCACCTCGCCCGCGTCTGACCAGGCACAGCACTCCGGAGTCCAAGAAGGTCGCCGAAGATCTGGAGTGGGAGAGATCCAAGATCTCCAACCAGGACATGAACCTGCTGAAGAAGCTGGGGTTCACCAAGAAAGAGAACGCACTCCGCTTCCCCAAGGAGGAGAGCTACCCTTCGCCTCCAATCGAATACCGGGTCTGTTTCGTTGACCACCTCATCCGCGGTCTTTCTCCCCCTATCCATGAATTTCTTCGAGGTCTCCTCTTTGTCTATGGGCTTCAGCTGCATCAGCTGACGCCCAATTCCATCCTCCACGTGTCGATTTTTATCACACTGTGTGAGTGCTTCCTCGGAGTCCAACCTAATTGGGCTCTGTGGAAGCGTATCTTCTACCTCCGCCGCAATGGCTCCCACACCGTCGCCTATAACATCGGCGGCGTTGTTATTTGTGTTCGTTCTGACATCGAATACTCCGACGTCAAATTCCCCGACTCCGTCCAAGGGTGGCGCAAGCGCTGGCTCTATGTGCATGAAGAAAGCTCTGACTCGGTGGAGCACAACATCGCCCCTTTCGACGGAGGAGCCAAGATTTTTCGCCGCCGTTCCTGGGATGCTGAAGCTACCGAAGAAGAAAAATTGGCGACAGAGGCGCTGATGACTCGCATCCATGAGCTTCAGAACACCCGTGGCAAAGAGCTATCGGGTATCCAGATTACGGCCTACTTCCTTAGGATTAGAGTACAGCCTCTCCAAGCTCGCAAAAATCCCCTTTGGATGTATGCTGGTGAAGAAGATATCGACAGGATTTCCAAAGATCTTCCTGTGAAGGACTTGGAAAAACTGATCCGAAGAATTTCATCGCTCAGCAAGAAGGATACTATTCCATCCTCTTGCCGCATTACGCCATATAGTGGCGCCAATCCCCTTCCCGAGGTAATTTTTCCTCGACTTCTATATTGTCTTCTCGAGTTTTTAGTATTTGTCGACTACTATCTTGCTAGCTTCTTTTGCATAACTTTTTGTGGACACTCTTTATTTTTCACAGAACCACCCTGTTCTGGCTTCTCTTCCTCCTCTTCCTGAAGGTGGAGAAGTTGAAGAACGTACTGTTGTCGATGATGACAACCAGGGTACTTCTCGCCCTGAGAGTGAAGTCACGGTTTCTCAAAAATCTGCGGCTTCCTCTGAAAAAGAAGCCGAGTCTGAGGCCACTTCCTCGACACGCTCCCTTCCTCCCGCTGTTTCTCCAAGTAACAAGAGGAAAAGGGATGAAGGTGTCGATTCTGGCACCTCCAAGGCCACCGCACCTCCTGCCGAAGAAGTTGGTCCTTCCGAAAAGAAGGCAACTTTCAATCTTTACGAGCATGCCCTTGTCAGCTCGTAAGTTCTCTATTGCTTTGTTTGTTTTCCTCTCAATGTTTTTATCTGTAGATTCTTATATTGTCGCCTTTGTATTGTAGCGACGATGAGGATGAAGAGCAACCTATTGACGCGACTGCTCGAATGAGTACGTCGCTTACTTTAGTTGTTTCTGAAGCTCAACCTGATGGAGACGAAACTTCGCCTCCATAGCAAATCATCGAGCTTCCTACTCCTCCTGTAAGCCCCCTTGCCCCTTCGCCTAAGAGGGCGAGGGTTGAACTAACCAAGGAGCCTACCTTAACACCTGGTAGCTCCGCGATTCTTCCTCTTGATGATGTAAGTTGCTCTCTTCTTTTCTTCTGTGCCAAATATTTTCAAAGCTGCCAATTCTTTATTGTTTTTCGCTTCTTTTTGCTTTTTGCTGTCGAATTTTTTCCCTTATTGATGCTTGCTTCTCTCTCTTTTTTTTTCTTTTTGTCAGCCTTTGATGAAGGAATTCATCCGCCTCGGTACCCAATTCGTCGGGTACCGTGATTATGCTAAGAAGGCCGAAGGTAATTTTTTGCTACATCTTCGGGCAAATGACCTCTCTCTTCTTTTTTGTCATGATTCTCATAATTGTCGACTATTTTGTCAGAAAACCTTGTGGAAGCCAACAAGCGTGCTGATTCTCTTGCTCATAAACTGGAGCAACAGAAAAAGGCTCTCAAGAAGGCAGAATCTGATGCTGCTGTCATCCAAGATCTCCAAAAAAGACTTCATGAAGCAGAAACTGCTTTGAGCGACAAGACGGCCGAGCAGGCTGCTCGAGAAAAAGAAATCCTCAGTCGCTTGCAATCGCAGAGTCGACGTTTTGTTAGTAAGTACTCATATCCTTGTGCATTTCTTCTGGTTGCTTCACTTTTCTCTTTGCGTACTTATTGACCAGCTTCCTTTTGCTTGTCTTTAGGGAGAACACATCAAGAGTATGAATTGGAAAGTCCTGAAGGCGACGAGCTTCTCGACGCGCTTTCGCTCCTTGAAATCCATGGAGATGAAGCACGTGATGGCCTTGCTGACGCCAAAGCAGGTCTGTCGAAGCTTTTCCCCTATTTCTTCCCGAAGAAAGAAGAGCCCAACACTTTTACTGCTCTCGCCAAATGCTTCAACCTGACGGAAGATCTCGGGCTCAAACTTCGGCAAGAAGGCCTGAAGATTGGCGTTGAAGGCACCATTGCTCTGGTTGCCGATAGCCAGCAAAACGTTGACTGGGCTAAAGTTGGCGACATCAAGGAGATGGAGACGAAAAAGTGGCAAACTTTGATTAAAGCTACCAAGCCTTCCTCAAAACCAATCCTTGCCCTCCTCGGTTGCAAGCCAGCTACTGCTCCAAGTTCATCTAAGCCGGAGGTCAAGTAGACCACCCTGTCTTTCTTACTTTTTCTTCTTCTTTTTTTTTCTTCTGGAGCTGTCGCTAAAGTAGCTTTGGCGACACTTTACCCCACTAGTTTGTTAGGGTATCCTCCATTGTAATGCCTTGTAAATATTGTGAGAATCAATGGAAATCTATTTTGCTTGATGATTGATGTCGAAATTTTTATTTTCAGTTAATATTTGATAACTACACTTCAACTCCTCGTCCCTCCGATGTTTTTCCTGCTGCCTCCCACTCGAAGAAAATGCATGTTGATAGCGAGTTTGGTGAAGATTCCTCGAGTAAGGATTCAGCGCAGGACTTGAAGGAACTTCGTCAGCAGCTTCAGTATGCGAAGAAGCAAACACTTGTGATGATGGAGCAAGCTCGAAAGTCGTCTGAAAGAGAGAAGGTTGCACTACAGCAGGCTCAAGAAGCTATAGCTGCCAAGGAAACCGCCATTTCTGAAGCTGCAGAAGCTACCACCCGAGAGAATTTAATGCTTGAGTTGATGAATGAAGCCAGCTTGGATATGTCAGGTATGCTTGATCAAACCAAAACTTCGTCTGTTTTTTCACTGTTTCCTCCTTTGAAAATCTTGCGGTGTCGCCAAATAGGTTCCTTTCTAAACATTGCTGCTGAGGACCAAAGAGTAGACGCAAGGACAAATCTCCTGGTTAACCTTTCACTTGACCATGGTTCCTTGTTCTGGGCAACTCCGGAACGTACCCGACAGATTGTCAGGTTTCAAGACCGCGCCTGTCAGGTTCGTGAGTTTCTTGAGTTCTGTACCAGAACCTTGTCCTTGGTTTATAGTACATTGTTTCCTCGGAACGAAGTACCGGACACTCTTCTTGGTCTGATGGAAAAATTTCGGGATGCCCCTCGTATCCATTACTTTGTGCGAGCTCAACTGTCTGCTGGAGCAAGATTCGCCATGATTATGATACAGATCTGCTACCGAAAATTAGACCTGACGAATATTTTCGCCAAGTGTCTGGCCAAGCAGTCCAAGCGAAAAAGGAACATCGACAAAATCAATGATATTGTAACTACTGTAGCCGAAGAAATGATGGATGAACTTCTTCGGATGGACTCTAAGTTTTTTTGTCAAAGGGAGCTACGCTGAGCATACGACAACTCCTGCAAATAACAAGGGTCTATCCATAGATAGTATATTAGGCATCAAATGAGCTGTACTATATTGCAGGAAGTTATATATTTATTTATTTTGTGTCGAATTCTTCTTGATGATGAAGTTGTCTATATTGTAAAGTATAATCTATCTTGTGTGAGCCCCCGAGCCTTTAGCCGGAGCTCAAGCTTTATTTTTTTACGCCTTGGTGGCTTTGCTATTTTGCGAGAGTGTATGTATTTTGTTGCCACGGGTTATGAGCCCCCGAGCTTTTTGTTGATCACTATCTTGTATTGATTTGTGAGGTGCTTTGCACCAAGACAAAATTATCATGAAGAGCTATATTGTAATCACTGGGCGTGAGCCCCCGAGTGTGTCGAAAAAGGGGATGTAAACCATCAATATATTTGCTATATTGCAGCACCGCGAGCCCGCCTCATTAAAAACCTTTCCAGCCCCACTCGGTGCCCTGAAAAGGAAAAGAGTGCGTCTGAAAACTCGTGGGCGTTTCAGTACATTGTATTTTTACAGCGGAGGATCTATATTTCGACTCTTGGCGTAAAAACGCCTGAGTTGCGCCACGTTCCAGGGGTTTTGCTCGGCAACCCCTGTCTTCTTGTCCTTTATCCTGTATGCTCCTCCTTCGAGTACTTCTGTGACGATGTAAGGGCCAAGCCACGGCGACTAGAGTTTCTCATGACTTTTTTGCGTGAGCCAAAGAACTAAGTCGCCAACCTGAAAAGATCTCGGGCGCAAACGTCGACTATGATAGTTTTTCAGGTCTTGCTGGTACTTAGTGACTCGTGATAACACCTCGTCTCGAGCTTCGTCTAATGCGTCGACATCGTCTTCCAGTGCTTCTCTCGAGGCCTCTTCGTTGTACTCTGTAACTCTTGGAGAATCATGCTCTATTTCTATTGGCAACACTGCTTCCGCTCCATGGACCAGAAAAAACGGTGTTTCCTGTGTCGCTGTATTTGGTGTTGTTCGAATACTCCATAACACACTTGGTAACTCTTCAGGCCAAGTATGTCGAGCTTTTTCCAGTGGTGCTAGCAAACGCTTCTTGATCCCATTGCAAATAATGCCATTAGCTTTCTCGACTTGACCATTGGTTTGCGGGTGCGCAACTGATGCAAAGTGTAGTTTGATGCCTACCTCTGCACAATATGCCTTGAATTCCTTGGATGTGAAGTTGCTACCATTGTCCGTGACGATGCTATGAGGTACTCCAAACCTGAAGACGATGCTTTTCACGAACTTAACGACAGACGCTCAGTTCGGCGAATTTATCGGCTTTGCTTCTATCCACTTTGTGAATTTGTCGACAGCAACGAGCATATACTCGTATCCTCCTGGCGAGGCCTTGTGTAGTTTTCCCACCATGTCGAGGCCCCATTGAGCAAAGGGCCAAGACAATGGTATTGGCATCAGTTCTGCTGCCGGAGAGTGAGGTGATGCGCGTAGATGACGTATTGTCTTTCCGTTCAACACGCGTCCGTTGGGAACCCCAAGAGGAAGGTGTGATGCGTACAGCAGTAAGTTTCCCTCAGTAAGAAACCAAGGTTTATCGAACCAGTAGGAGCCAAGAAGCACGTTGAAGGTTGATGGCGGCGAGATGTAGTGCGGCGCAACACCAGGGATTCCGGCGCCAACGTGGAACCTACACAACACAACCAAAGTACTTTGCTCCAACGAAACAGTGAGGTTGTCAATCTCACCGGCTTGCTGTAACAAAGGATTAGATGTATAGTGTGGATGATGATTGTTTGCAGAAAACAGTAGAACAAGTATTGCAGTAGATTGTATTCGATTAAAAGAATGGACCGGGGTCCACAGTTCACTAGAGGTGTCTCTCCATAAGATAAATAGCATGTTGGGTGAACAAATTACAGTTGAGAAATTGACAAATAGAGAGGGCATGACAATGCACATACATGATATGATGAGTATTGTGAGATTTAATTGGGCATTACGACAAAGTACATAGACCGTTATCCAGCATGCATCTATGCCTAAAAAGTTCACCTTCAGGTTATCATCCGAACCCCTTCCAGTATTAAGTTGCAAACAACAGACAATTGCATTAAGTATGGTGCGTAATGTAATCAATAACTACATCCTCGGACATAGCATCAACGTTTTATCCCTAGTGGCAACAGCACATCCACAACCTTAGAACTTTCTATCACTGTCCCAGATTTAATGGAGGCATGAACCCACTATCGAGCATAAATACTCCCTCTTGGAGTTAAGAGTAAAAACTTGGCCAGAGCCTCTACTAATAACGGAGAGCATGCAAGATCATAAACAACACATAGGTAATAGATTGATAATCAACATAACATAGTATTCTCTATCCATCGGATCCCAACAAACACAACATATAGCATTACAGATAGATGATCTTGATCATGTTAGGCAGCTCACAAGATCCGACAATGAAGCACATAAGGAGAAGACGACCATCTAGCTACTGCTATGGACCCATAGTCCAGGGATGAACTACTCACTCATCACTCCGGAGGCGACCATGGCGGTGAAGAGTCCTCCGGGAGATGATTCCCCTCTCCGGCAGGGTGCCGGAGACGATCTCCTGAATCCCCCGAGATGGGATTGGCGGCGGCGGCGTCTCTGGAAGGTTTTCCGTATCGTGGCTCTCGGTACTGGGGGTTTCGCAACGAAGGCTATTTGTAGGCGGAAGGGCAGGTCAGGGGGCCACACGAGGGCCCCACACGATAGGCCGGCGCGACCAAGGCTTGGGCCGCACCGCCCTGGTGTCTGGGCACCTCGTGGCCCCACTTCGTGACTCCTTCGGTCTTCTGGAACCTTCGTGTGAAAATAGGCCCCTGGGCGTTGATTTCGTCCAATTCCGAGAATATTTCCTTACTAGGATTTCTGAAACCAAAAACAGCAGAAAACAGCAACTGGCTCTTCGGCATCTCGTTAATAGGTTAGTGCCGGAAAATGCATAAATATGACATAAAGTATGCATAAAACATGTAGATATCATCAATAATGTGGCATGGAACATAAGAAATTATCGATACGTCGGAGACGTATCACCATCCCCAAGCTTAGTTTCTGCTCGTCCCGAGCAGGTAAACGATAACAAATATAATTTCTGGAGTGACATGCCATCATAACCTTGATCATACTATTGTAAGCATATGTAATGAATGCAGCGATCCAAACAATGTAAATGACATGAGTAAACAATTGAATCATAAAACAAAGACTTTTCATGAATAGTACTTCAAGACAAGCATCAATAAGTCTTGCATAAGAGTTAACTCATAAAGCAATAATTCATAGTAGAGGCATTGTAACAACACAAAGGAAGATTAAGTTTCAGCGGTTGCTTTCAACTTGTAACATGTATATCTCATGGATATTTTCAACATAGAGTAATATAACAAGTGCAATATGCAAGTATGTAGGAATCAATGCACAGTTCACACAAGTGTTTGCTTCTTGAGGTGGAGAGAGATAGGTGAACTGACTCAACATAAAAGTAAAAGAAAGGTCCTTCAAAGAGGAAAGCATCGATTGCTATATTTGTGCTAGAGCTTTGGTTTTGAAAACAAGAAACAATTTTGTCAACGGTAGTAATAAAGCATATGCATCATGTAAATTATATCCTACAAGTTGCAAGCCTCATGCATAGTATACTAATAGTGCCCGCACCTTGTCCTAATTAGCTCGGATTACCTGGATTATCATCGCAATACATATGTTTTAACCAAGTGTCACAAAGGGGTACCTCTATGCCGCCTGTACAAAGGTCTAAGGAGAAAGCTCGCATTGGATTTCTCGCTATTGATTATTCTCAACTTAGACATCCATACCGGGACAACATAGACAACAGATAATGGACTCCTCTTTTATGCATAAGCATTCAACAATTATTAATTTTCTCATATGAGATTGAGGATATTTGTCCAAAACTGAAACTTCCACCATGGATCATGGCTTTAGTTAGCGGCCCAATGTTCTTCTCTAACATTATGCATGCTCTAACCATTCTAGCGGTAAATCTCCCTTACTTCAGACAAGACGGACATGCATAGCAACTCACATGATATTCAACAAAGAGTAGTTGATGGCGTCCCCAGGAACATGGTTATCGCACAACAAGCAACTTAATAAGAGATAAAGTGCATAAGTACATATTCGATACCACAATAGTTTTTAAGCTATTTGTCCCATGAGCTATATATTGTAAAGGTGAAGAATGGAAATTTTAAAGGTAGCACTCAAGCAATTTACTTTGGAATGGCGGAGAAATACCATGTAGTAGGTAGGTATGGTGGACACAAATGGCATAGTAGTTGGCTCAAGGATTTTGGATGCATGAGAAGTATTCCCTCTCGATACAAGGCTTAGGCTAGCAAGGCTATTTGAAACAAACACAAGGATGAAGCGGTGCAGCAAAACTCACATAAAAGACATATTGTAAACATTATAAGACTCTACACCGTCTTCCTTGTTGTTCAAACTCAATACTAGAAATTATCTAGACCTTAGAGAGACCAATTATGCAAACCAAATTTTAGCATGCTCTATGTATTTCTTCATTAATAGGTGCAAAGTATATGATGCAAGAGCTTAAACATGAGCACAACAATTGCCAAGTATCACATTATCCAAGACATTTTAGCAATTACTACATGTATCATTTTCCAATTCCAACCATATAACAATTTAACGAAGAAGAAACTTTCGCCATGAATACTATGAGTAAAGCCTAAGGACATACTTGTCCATATGCAACAGTGGAGCGTGTCTCTCTCCCACACAATGAATGCTAGGATCCATTTTATTCAAACAAAACAAAAACAAAAACAAACAGACGCTCCAAGCAAAGTACATAAGATGTGATGGAATAAAAATATAGTTTCACTAGAGGAACCTGATAATGTTGTCGGTGAAGAAGGGGATGCCTTGGGCATCCCTAAGCTTAGACGCTTGAGTCTTCTTGATATATGCAGGGGTGAACCACCGGGGCATCCCCAAGCTTAGAGCTTTCACTCTCCTTGATCATATTGTATCATCTCCCTCTCTTGATCTTTGAAAACTTCCTCCACACCAAACTCAAAACAACTCATTAGAGGGTTAGTGCACAATCAAAATTTACATGTTCAGAGGTGACACAATAATTCTTTACACTTCTGGACATTACACAAAGCTACTGAAAGTCAATGGAATCGAAAAATCCATCAAGCATGGCAAAACAGGCAATGCGAAATAAAAGGCAGAATCTGTCAAAACAGAACAGTTCGTAAAGACGAATTTTATTGAGGCACCAAACTTGCTCAAATGAAAATGCTCAAATTGAATGAAAGTTGCTTACATATCTGAGGATCACTCACGTAAATTGGCATAATTTTCTGAGTTACCTACAGAGAATTAGACCCAGATTTGTGACAGCAAAGAAATCTGTTTCTGCGCAGTAATCCAAATCTAGTATGAACCTTACTATCAACGACTTTACTTGGCACAACAATGCACAAAACTAAGATAAGGAGAGGTTTCTACAGTAGTAACAACTTCCAAGACTCAAATATAAAATAAAAATGCAGTAGTAAAAACATGAGTTGTCTCCCATAAGCGCTTTTCTTTAACGCCTTTCAGCTAGGCGCAGAAAGTGTGTATCAAGTATTATCAAGAGACGAAGTGTCAACATCATAATTTGTTCTAATGATAGAATCAAAAGGTAACTTCATTCTCTTTCTAGGGAAGTGTTCCATACCTTTCTTGAGAGGAAATTGATATTTAATATTACCTTCCTTCATATCAATGATAGCACCAACAGTTCGAAGAAAAAGTCTTCCCAATATGATGGGACAAGATGCATTGCATTCAATATCCAAGACAACAAAATCAACGGGGACAAGGTTATTGTTAACCATAATACGAACATTATCAATCCTCCCCAAAGGTTTCTTTATAGCATTATCAGCAAGATTAACATCCAAATAACAATTTTTCAAGGGTGGCAAGTCAAGCATATCATAAATTTTCTTAGGCATAACAGAAATACTTGCACCAAGATCACATAAAGCATTACAATTAAAATCATTGACCCTCATCTTAATGATGGGCTCCCAACTATCCTCTAGCTTCTTAGGAATAGAAGTTTCGCGTTCTAGTTTCTCTTCTCTAGCTTTTATGAGAGCATTTGTAATATGTTTCGTGAAAGCCAAATTTATAGCACTAGCATTAGGACTCTTAGAAAGTTTTTGTAAGAACTTTATAACTTCAGAGATATGACAATCATCAAAATCCAAACCATTATAATCTAAAGCAATGGGATCATTATCCCCAATGTTGGAAAAAATTTCAGCAGTTCTATCACAGGCAGTTTCAGCAGTTTTAGCAGTTTCAGGCAGTTTTTTGCGCTTTGCATTAGAAGTGGAAACATTGCCAACACCAATTCTTTCACCATTATTAGTAGGAGGTGCAGCAACATGTGTAGCATTAGCATTGCTAGTGGTGGTAATAGTCCAAACTTTAGCTATATTGTCTTCTTTTTCATTTTCCTCTTTTTCCCACCTAGCACGCAATTCGGCCATCAATCTTATATTCTCATTAATTCTAACTTGGATGGCATTTGCTGTAGTAACAATCTTATTATTATGATTTTCATGAGGCATAACTTTCAATTTCAAAAGATCAACATCAGCAGCAAGACTATCGACTTTAGAAGCAAGTATATCAATTTTCCCAAGCTTTTCTTCAACAGATTTGTTAAAAGCAGTTTGTGTACTAATAAATTCTTTAAGCATAACTTCAAGTCCAGGGGGTGTGTTCCTATTATTGTTGTAAGAATTCCTATAAGAATTCCCATAACCGTTGCCATTATTATAAGGATATGGCCTATAGTTGTTACTAGAATTGTTCTGGTAAGCATTGTTGTTGAAATTATTATTTTTAATGTAGTTTACATCAACTTGTTCTTCTTGAGCAACCAATGAAGCTAACGGAACATTATTAGGATCAATATTTGTCCTATCATTCACAAGCATAGACATAATAGCATCAATCTTATCACTCAAGGAAGAGGTTTCTTCGACAGAATTTACCTTCTTACCTTGTGGAGCTCTTTCCGTGTGCCATTCAGAGTAATTAATCATCATATTATCAAGAAGCTTTGTTGCTTCACCAAGAGTGATGGACATAAAGGTACCTCCAGCAGCTGAATCCAATAGGTTCCGCGAAGAAAAATTCAGTCCTGCATAAAAGGTTTGGATGATCATCCAAGTAGTCAGTCCATGGGTTGGGCAATTTTTAACCAAAGATTTCATTCTTTCCCATGCTTGTGCAACATGCTCAGTATCCAATTGTTTAAAATTCATTATGCTACTCCTCAAAGATATAATTTTAGCAGGGGGATAATATCTACCAATAAAAGCATCCTTGCATTTAGTCCATGAATCAATACTATTCTTAGGAAGAGATAGCAACCAATCTTTAGCTCTTCCTCTTAGTGAGAAAGGGAACAATTTTAATTTTATTATGTCACCATCTACATCTTTATACTTTTGCATTTCACATAATTCAACAAAATTATTGAGATGGGTAGCAGCATCATCAGAACTAACACCAGAAAATTGCTCTCGCATAACAAGATTCAGTAAAGCAGGTTTAATTTCAAAGAATTCTGCTGTAGTAGCAAGTGGAGCAATAGGTGTGCATAAGAAATCATTATTATTTGTGGTTGTGAAGTCACACAACTTAGTATTTTCAGGAGTACCCATTTTAGCAATAGTAAATAAAGCAAACTAGATAAAGTAAATGCAAGTAACTAATTTTTTTGTGTTTTTAATATGGCAAACAAGATAGCAAATAAAATAAAACTAGCAACTAATTTTTTTGTGTTTTGATTTAGTGCAGCAAACAAAGTAGTAAATAAAATAAAGCAAGACAAAAACAAAGTAAAGAGATTGCGATGTGGAGACTCCCCTTGCAGCGTGTCTTGATCTCCCCGGCAACGGCGCCAGAAATTCTGCTTGATGCGCGTAGATGACGTATTGTCTTTCCGTTCAACACGCGTCCGTTGGGAACCCCAAGAGGAAGGTGTGATGCGTACAGCAGTAAGTTTCCCTCAGTAAGAAACCAAGGTTTATCGAACCAGTAGGAGCCAAGAAGCACGTTGAAGGTTGATGGCGGCGAGATGTAGTGCGGCGCAACACCAGGGATTCCGGCGCCAACGTGGAACCTGCACAACACAACCAAAGTACTTTGCCCCAACGAAACAGTGAGGTTGTCAATCTCACCGGCTTGCTGTAACAAAGGATTAGATGTATAGTGTGGATGATGATTGTTTGCAGAAAACAGTAGAACAAGTATTGCAGTAGATTGTATTCGATTAAAAGAATGGACCGGGGTCCACAGTTCACTAGAGGTGTCTCTCCATAAGATAAATAGCATGTTGGGTGAACAAATTACAGTTGGGCAATTGACAAATAGAGAGGGCATGACAATGCACATACATGATATGATGAGTATTGTGAGATTTAATTGGGCATTACGACAAAGTACATAGACCGCTATCCAAAGATGCATCTATGCCTAAAAAGTCCACCTTCAAAGTTATCATCCGAACCCCTTCCAGTATTAAGTTGCAAACAACAGTCTATTGCATTTAGTACGGTGCGTATTGTAATCAATAACTACTTCCTCGGACATAGAATCAATGTTTTATCCCTAGTGGCAACAAGACATCCACAACCTTAGAACTTTACGTCACTGTCCTGCATTTAATGGAGGCATGAACCCACTATCGAGCATAAATACTCCCTCTTGGAGTTAAGAGTAAAAACTTGGCCAGAGCCTCTACTAATAACGGAGAGCATGCAAGATCATAAACAACACATAGGTAATAGATTGATAATCAACATAACATAGTATTCTCTATCCATCGGATCCCAACAAACACAACATATAGCATTACAGATAGATGATCTTGATCATGTTAGGCAGCTCACAAGATCCGACAATGAAGCACATAAGGAGAAGACGACCATCTAGCTACTGCTATGGACCCATAGTCCAGGGGTGAACTACTCACTCATCACTCCGGAGGCGACCATGGCGGTGAAGAGTCCTCCGGGAGATGATTCTCCTCTCTGGCAGGGTGCCGGAGGCGATCTCCTGAATCCCCCGAGATGGGATTGGCGGCGGCGGCGTCTCTGGAAGGTTTTCCGTATCGTGGCTCTCGGTACTGGGGGTTTCGCAACGAAGGCTATTTATAGGCGGAAGGGAAGGTCAGGGGGCCACACGAGGACCCCACACGACAGGCCGGCGTGGCCAAGGCTTGGGCCGCGCCGCCCTGGTGTCTGGGCACCTCGTGGCCCCACTTCGTGACTCCTTCGGTCTTCTGGAAGCTTCGTGTGAAAATAGGCCCCTGGGCGTTGATTTCATCCAATTCAGAGAATATTTCCTTACTAGGATTTCTGAAACCAAAAATAGCAGAAAACAGCAACTGGCTCTTCGGCATCTCGTTAATAGGTTAGTGCCGGAAAATGCATAAATATGATATAAAGTATGCATAAAACATGTAGATATCATCAATAATGTGGCATGGAACATAAGAAATTATCGATACGTCGGAGACGTATCATGAGGCTTCGCGGCAAATCTCTGGCATGCGTCGCAAGTTCGTACTATCTCCTTTGCGTCCTCGATTGCTGTTAACCAGTAAAACCCAGCTCGAAAAACCTTTGCTGCGATAGCTCGACTGCTTGCGTGATGACCACAAACTCCTTCGTGCACATCCTTCAAGATCATCCTTCCTTCTTCGGGTGTGACGCATCTTTGTAACACTCCCGAAATACTCCGTTTGTACAGCTCTCCTTTTACCACAGTAAAAGCTTTGGATCGTCTGATAACTCCCCTTGCTTCAACTGGATCGTTGGATATTTCTTTTCTTAGGATGTATGATATGTACACCTACATCCATGGAATTTGTACCATCATTACGAGATCATGTTCCTCTTCTTCTTCTGATACTACTTTTGCAGCCCCCGAGGGTTTTTCATCTTTCTCCTTCTTTTTTGCTTTCTTCGGCTTGGTAGATCTTTCTGCTATCTCTTCACAGAATACGCCTGGTGGAATTGCGAGACACTGCGACCCAATGTTTGCGAGAAGATCGGCTTCATCGTTGCTTAGCCTACTGATGTGATTTACCTCGCATCCATCAAACAACTTCTCGAGCTCGTTGTATACCTCCTTGTATGCTACCATACTATCGTTGACTGCATCACATTGATTCATGACTTGCTGAGCCACCAATTGAGAGTCGCCAAATATTTTTAATCGAGTAGCACCGCAAGCCTTCGCCATCTTTATCCCATGTATGAGGGCTTCATATTCTGCCTCATTGTTAGACGCGTTTGGAAACGTCATCCGTAAGACATACTTTAATTTGTCGCCTTCAGGTGTGATACGTCTCAAACGTATCTATAATTTCTTATGTTCCATGCTACTTTTATGATGATACTCACATGTTTTATACACATTATATGTCATTATTATGCATTTTCCGGCACTAACCTATTAACGAGATGCCGAAGAGCTAGTTGTTGTTTTCTGCTGTTTTTGGTTTCAGAAATCCTAGTAAGGAAATATTCTCGAAATTGGACGAAATCAACGCCCAGGGTCCTATTTTTCCACGAAGCTTCCAGAAGACCGAGGGAGAGACGAAGTGGGGCCACAGGGCGACGACACACCAGGGCGGCGCGGCCTGGGCCCTGGCCGCGCGGCCCTGTGGTGTGGGTCCCCCGTGAGGCCCCCTGACCTACCCTTCCGCCTACTTAAGCCTTCGTCGATAATAGCCCCAGTACCGAGAGCCACGATATGGAAAACCTTCCAGAGACGCCGCCGCCGCCAATCCCATCTCGGGGGATTCAGGAGATCGCCTCCGGCACCCTGCTGGAGAGGAGAATCATCTCCCGGAGGACTCTACACCACCATGGTCGCCTCCGGATTGATGTGTGAGTAGTTCACCCCTGGACTATGGGTCCATAGCAGTAGCTAGATGGTTGTCTTCTCCTCATTGTGCTATCATTGTTGGATCTTGTGAGCTGCCTAACATGATCAAGATCATCTATCTGTAATGCTACATGTGCGTTTGTTGGGATCCGATGAATAATGAATACTATGCTATGTTGATTATCAATCTATCTATGTGTTGTTTATGATCTTGCATGCTCTCCGTTGCTAGTAGAGGCTCTGGCCAAGTCATTGCTTGTAACTCCAAGAGGGAGTAATTATCCTCGATAGTGGGTTCATGTCTCCATTAAATCTGGGGGAGTGACAGCAACCTCTAAGGTTGTTGATGTGCTGTTGCCACTAGGGATAAAACATCAATTCTATATCTAAGGATACTATGCTTAATGTATTTGTTGATTACATTACGCACCATACTTAATGCAATTGTCTGTTGTTTGCAACTTAATACTAGAGGGGGTTCGGATGATAACCTGAAGGTGGACTTTTTAGGCATAGATGCATGCTGGATAGCGGTCTATGTACTTTGTCGTAATGCCCAATTAAATCTCACACTACTCATCATAACATGTATGTGCATTGTTATGCTCTCTTTATTTGTCAATTGCCCAACTATAATTTGTTCACCCAATATGCTATTTCTTATGGGAGAGACACCTCTAGTGAACTGTGGACCCCGGTCCATTCTTTTACATCGAATACAATCTACTGCAATACTCGTTCTACTGTTTTCTGCAAACATCATCATCCACACTATACATCTAATCCTTTGTTACAGCAAGCCGGTGAGATTGACAACCTCACTGTTAAGTTGGGGCAAAGTATTTTGATTGTGTTGTGCAGGTTCCACGTTGGCGCCGGAATCCCTGGTGTTACGCCGCACTACACTCCGCCGCCATCAACCTTCAACGTGCTTCTTGACTCCTACTGGTTCGATAAACCTTGGTTTCTTACTGAGGGAAAACTTGCCGCTGTACGCATCACACCTTCCTCTTGGGGTTCCCAACGGACGAGTGCTTTACGGTCACAAGGAAGCTACTTTCTGGCGACGTTGCAATCCCACGTCAACTCCCACGTCAGCAGCACTTTTTCTGGCGCCGTTGCCGGGGAGATCAAGACACGCTGCAAGGGGAGTCTCCACTTCAAATCTCTTTATTTTGTTTTTGTCTTGCTTTACTTTTATTTACTACTTTGTTTGTTGCACTAAAACAAAACACAAAAAAATTAGTTGCTAGTTTTACTTTATTTACTATCTTGTTTGCCATATTAAAAACACAAAAAAATTAGTTACTTGCATTTACCTTATTTTTATTATCATGACTAGTCCTGTAGTTGTTACTCTATCACCTGAGGAATCGATTTTCACTTTTAAACAAGGAGGTGAAGAGAGTTTTAAAGAAGCTTGGTCTAGAATTTTTGATTCTTATAGTAAAACTGAACCTAAAATGACACTAAGTTTGCTTCTTAGTAATTTTTATTTTGGGCTTATTCTTCGCTATAGATATGCCTTAGATGCTGTAGTGGGAGGAGATTTCCTTCACTGTGATGGGGATCAAGCTTTTAATGCCATAAAAAAATTGGTTGCATCATCTAGCTCCACTAATAATTATGATACATCCCTTGTAAGTGTCTATAATAGATTGAATACTCTTGAGACACATGTATCTTGCTTGAAAGAAGGGTATGGTCGGATTCGTGAGCACTTTGATTATGTTCCAATAAACTCTGAACCATCAATGTGGGACCCCACTATTAAAGTTACTATTGATGGTAAAATTTTTGATGCTCGTTGTGATATTATGACTGAATTTTGCCTTATGCCTGAAACTATTTATAAATCTTTGACACTCTGGGGACTTACCAAAGGAGGAGAAGGAATAACTCTCATTGATAACTCTGTTATAATTCCCAAAGGAATAGCTGAAGGGGTATTCACAAACCTTCTTGGAAAAACGGTATCCACTGATTATCTCGTTATTGAATGTGTAGGTACAGGACAAATCACACTTGGAAGATCCCTGCTAAAGCTCTTCGGAGCAATCATAGATATGGAAAAAGGCACTCTAAGTTCCTCCATACCTGGATGCCATCATATATTCCCTAAACCAAAGAGTAAGAAGGGTAGGTGCAAAGCCCCTGGTAAGAATGCGAATGCTTCATCTCTTGATAATACTTGATATACACTTTCTGCGCCTAGCTGAAAGGCGTTAAAGAAAAGCGCTTATGGGAGACAACCCATTATTTTACTACAGTACTTTTGTTTTATATTTGAGTCTTGGAAGTTGTTACTACTGTACCCACATGGCCTCTGTATGTAGTTCTTTGATAAAACCAGCTTCTCTAAGTCGATCTATCTCTGACAGCATAGCTTTGCGGTTTGGTTCCGAAAAACGCCGCAAAGGTTGTTTGATTGGTCTCGCAATTGGATCCAAGTTTAAGTGGTGCTCAGCAAGTTCCCTGGGTACTCCTGGCATGTCAGCTGGACACCATGCGAAAATTTTCCAGTGCTCACGGAGGAACTCGACGAGCGCGCTTTCCTATGCGAGGTCCATGTTTGTTGCGATGGACGTCGTTTTCTTCGGATCTGTCGGGTGGATCTGCACCTCCTTGGAATCTTTCGTAGTATTAAAGGTTGATTCTTTATTAGGTCTCCCGACATCTGGCAGCACATCATAATCGTTCATAAGCCTTGACGCCATGTATTCAGCTTGCATCCCGAAAGTTTCTGATAGTCGATGAAAATCCCTGTCGCACTTATCAGCTAACGCGAAACTTCCTTTGACTGTGATTGGTCCCTTAGGTCCTGGTAGCCTCCATAGCAGATATGTGTAATGTGGTACCGCCATAAACCTGGCATATGCTGGTCGTCCCAACAAGGCGTGATACTGCGACGGGAAATCCACGACTTCGAACTCCAGCCTTTCTATCCTGTAATTTTCTCGGGTCCCAAACTGAACGTCGAGATTGATCTTCCCTAACGGGTAACTTGGCTTTTCTGGTGTGATACCATGAAAACGTGTATCAGTTGGTTTCAGGTTTGCTAGGGATATGTTCATCTTCCTTAGCGTATCTGCGTACATAAGGTTTAAACTGCTACCTCCATCTATGAATACTCGAGAAACATCGAATCCTGCTATCACTACTGGTAAGATAAGTGCTGACTGCCCTGGTCGAGGAACTTGCTGCGGGTGATCCGCAATTGTGAAGCCAATGTCCTGCCCTGACCAATTTAGGTACTCAATCGTTGGGGGAGGCATCTTTTCTGCCATGAACACTTGTCACGAAATCACTTTCTGAGCTCTATTGGACGGCCTTCCCTTCTGAATCATCGAGACTGATCCGTTGGAGTTGGGATCAATGTATGGGGGTGGTTGTGGTGCTGCCGCTATTCTGAGTTGGTGTCGGTTTTCTTCCGTAATTGCGGGAGGAGGTGGCAAGTGGATCTCACTCCTAGGCCCTTGAGGATTTCTATTTATCGCCTGAGCATTGGCTTGCCCTGCAAACCTTAGCATTGCCTGAAAATTTCGGCAGTCCTTCTGTAGGTGTCCTGACTGTCTCTTCCCATTATTGTCGACATAAAAATGCATCTGACATGGACGGTTCATCATATCCTCGGGAGACACAAAAGGTCTCTGAAACCTTGGTCCACTATTTTGTCTGTTATTTCGGGGATCATCTCTATTGTCGCCACGCTGATCGTTGCCTCTTTGATAGTCGTCTCTGTTGCTTCCTCCACTGTTTCCTCGAAAGCCAGCCGAGATTTGGCCAGGAGCATCATAACTCGAGAACTGTCGAGAAAAACGTCGTCTATTTTGAAAATTTCGATTGCGGTCTTCCTCTGGCGACCTATGTCGCTTATTGTGGACAGCATCCTCTCCATCTGCCCACCTGTTTGCTATCTCCATTAACGTGGATACTATCTTTGGGTTGGTTCTCCCCAAATCCTCGACGAAATCTCCCCGTCGAATTCCTGCCACGAATGCATCTATTGCTCTCTCATCAGATATGTTTTCTGCCGAGTTTTTGATGATGTTCCATCTCTGGATGTATTTTCTCATTGACTCATCGTGCTTTTGTCGACATGACCTCAACTCCTCTAGCGATGCGGGTTTCTTGCATGTGGACCGGAAGTTTTTGACGAATATATCCTCAAAGTCATCCCAGCTGTCTATGGACCCTGAAGGAAGCTTTTTTATCCAAGATCGTGCAGCTCCACTCAGGTGTATTTGAATGCTCTGCATAGCTGTTGCTCTGGTTCCGCCTATCAGCTTCACTGTCTCGAGATAATCGACTAGCCAATCCTCTGGATCTTGCAGGCCGTCGAATTTTTTGAAATTATCGGGTAGCTTAAACCCTGAAGGCACCCGAGTTTTTCGGACCCTCCTTGTAAAGCATGGTAACCCACACATATCTTCTTCGGCTATGTCTGGAGACTGCCGATGCTCCCTTCTATTTTGTCGTGCTCTATCTACCCTTGCTTGAATTTCTGTGTCTCTTGCTCCGCTCGTTCTCTCGGGACCTGGTGCTGCTGCAGTAGGTCATGGACTATTTTGTCTTGCCGATCATTCGGGAGGTGAGTTTACGAACGCCGCTCCCATGGCTCCTACTCCTGCCATAGCCATGTTGTACAGTGCTTCTCTTGGATCTCCGGCAGGTGGTTTGGATGCAAGGATGAAGGCTTGCGTCGCAATGTACCCAGCTTCTGGCGTCTTAGGGATAATGTTCCCCCTCGTGTCTATCGACATAAAGGACATGTCGAGGTTTTGAACTAGATTTTCCCTCTCAGCTTCAGGTATGTTGTTTAGTCGAGACCTTGCCCTATTGCAAGCTTCTCTGTGACTGCTTCCTGAAGTACCTGATTGGCGACTCAGCTCCGCTCTGCGCCTACTTGATGCTGATGCTGCTTCTTGCCTCTTGTCCAAGGCGATTTTCTGTTTCTCGAGTTCTCGCCTAGTTCGAGCGAGCCTATATTGATATGCTTGTAGCTCCTCAGTTGTCGCTGCTACAGTCATCGGCTCTGTACCATTGATAGCTCTGTCGACTCGATCCCATACTGCCTGCGGAAATTGCACCATCTCTCGCGTCCTTGTGCCGATATATTTTGTTCCTAGACCTCACGTGAGATCTGCAGGGTCGACAAACGGATTTCCCGCCTCGTCGAAGTTCTCTGATGTCTGCTCCTGAGGTCGGCTTGTTTCTCCGATTGCATAGATCTGATGATGCTTTATTTTTTGAGTTTTGTCGAGATTGGTGACACCGTTGTATAGACCGGCGAAGACCTTTCCGACAGTGGTGGATTTGTCGATGAAGTCGAAACTGTCGACACTGTCAGAATCGCTGCTTATATTGGAGTTCGCAGACGACTCGAAGGACATGTCGCTGAAGATCTTGGCGAGTTTTTCACTTGCCCTGGTGCTGATGAAGCGTGGCGATGAAGTCTCCTCGTCGCCTGACTCGATTGATGATGTCGAGCTCGAAAAATCAGGATCGATCGCTGATAATCCCGACGAGATCGGAATTTCGAGACGATACACTCCTTCTTTCTCGACGCGAAAGTGGAACCTTCCGAACGTCATCTCCATGGGATCCTCCAGGTACGCATATGCATCCAAACGGGAGGGCGGGTGAGGAACAAAATCGACTAGACCAGTTTCGATCTGTTTACCTCTCTCCATCGCGTTGCTCGAAGTTGATGAAGTCGACGATTTTGAACGTGCCATCGAGATCAGCTCCTTGACACCTCTAGTCCCCACAGACGGCGCCAATTGACAAGGGATTAACTTATCAATGCCTACGTATTGTAGACTAGGGTTTAGTTGGAAGTAGAGGGCAAGTAGATCTCGAAGGTTTCAGCCGAAAAGTACTCGACAATTATGAAAACTAGGGTTGCATGAACAATGAATCGATCCTATCTTTGTCCCTCGACTCCCCCTTATATAGGAGGCGGAGCCGAGGGATTCGTAATACACAAGTTTACAGAGTCCGGGAGGGTTTCTAATCTGTCCCGTAAGATTACAAGTAGTATTCCTAATACAACTCTAGCTTTCCTTGATAACAACTTGAGCTTCCGAATCTTCTTATTCATCAAGTCGTGGGCCTTAAGCAAACCCCGGGTACTATCTTCGACAGGCCCATTGGGGATGCCTATGTCAGCCGACGTACAACCATAGATGATGAGGCTGAGACATCGATGGTTGCACACGAAGTTTTAGAAACACCGAGACCACCTCAGTACCGCACATTGTTAGACCCCCTGCATTCTTCAGGTCTAAGACCTTTCCGAAAAGTTGATCGGCTATGGCGCTTTCTTCGATAGTCAAGGTATTTCGCCAGGATTTCTTCGGCGTGGCCACCAGGACATCTTCAAACAAGGGCAAGTTGGAGCGGCGTCCAGCTACTGGAGTATCTCGCAGATAGAACCATTTTTGTCGCTAGCCCTGGACTGATTCCTTCATCGGGAAGTCGAGGTAGTCAACCTCCTTTCTGACAACAAAGCCGACGCTGCCAATAACGAGGGGATCGTCATTGCCGTTGTGGCGTTTGACATAGAAGATTTTCCTCCACAAGACCCAATGAGGGTCGATGCCGAGGAACGCCTCGCACAAGGTGATGAATATGGAAAGATGCAGGATGGAATTTGGGGTCAGCTGCCAGAGCTGAACCCCGTATAAAAAGAGAAGAGAGCAAAGGAATTCATGGGCAGGAAGCGAAAGCCCACGAAATAAGAAGGCGACGAACATAACAGTGAAGCCCTTGGGAGGCCTTGGGCGAGAAGATGAACCTGGGAGGCGGATGTCATCGTCGGTTGACGAGATGAAGCCAAGCGTGCGTAGCTTGTTTACATCACGGTTGGAGATGGTGGAGGCACGCCAATCGCGGCAGACCTTGTCAATGCCAGACGAAGCACCTGGTTCGGCGGTTCCTTTCTTCTTGCCCATGGTGCTTGAGTTCTTGGAAGCAGGAACGATGGTGAGAGAAGAGATTGAGGAGGAAGATGAGCAGTATGGAGGGGTAAAAAATAGTGAAAGAGCTTTTATTTATAGCGAGGACTGTTGGGAAATCATGGTCATAACTCCATCAATCGTGGGGAGATGGACGATGATCTGATCGTACACGTGTCCAAGCAAGAAAAATGGAACCAGCGGCCCATTACTCCCACTACGCGCGGAAATCGAGGGGGCGCCACGGTCAATGCACAAGCACTAGTCATTTCCTAAACTGACCGCGCATAAGTAGGGTGGGCCCGTCAGGTCATGTCTTGTCAATCAAACCGCAGCAGTTGCTATGTCATCAATGATGTCATCAGAAGTATCGATTCCACATGGAGCATCTGAAAGGAAATTAAAACTGTCGAGTGGTTCGGCTTGAGTCTACACACGTATGCAAGCACCCGCGCCCAGAATCGGGTGAATGTTCTAGGACGTCGCCTAGAAGGGGGGTGAATAGGCGGTACGATAAGTTTTAGCCTTTTTTAATTTTAGCGCAACGGAAGGTAAAGGTGATAGCTTTAGCAATAGTGGTGTTCCTACAATGAAACTAGGACAAGTGCAACTAGTAAAGGAATCAACAAGATAGTAAGAGTAAGGAGCGAGACAACCAGAGGGCGCGGAGGCGAGGCGATGTTTGTTTACCGCAGTTCCTTCCACAATAGGAAGTACGTCTGTGTTGAGGAGGTGCTAGTCTCACACAAGAGACTAGACGGCCACACCACGAAGGAAGGCCTCACCTTCTTCCTCGAGAGAGCTCCACAAAGGTGCTCCCCCTCTTCCACTAAGGCACCGGTCGAGGCGGTGATTCCTTCACAAGGTTGGGGCGAGCTCCACACACAAGGATGCTCCCAACACCCTATGGAGCTAGTACATCACCAAGCTAGCTTCCATAGCTGCACATCTCCAATGCTCCACAATAGGAACCCTTCCAATGCTCCACCAAGGAACCCTTCCAATGCTCCACCAAAGGAACCCTTCCAATGCTCCACCAAGGAACCCTTCCAATGCTCCACCAAAGGAACTCTTCTCCAATGCTCCACAAAAGGAACCCTACCACCAAGATCCACTAAGGAAGAACACACACTCTACGAGATGGAAACCCCGGAGAGAACACAAACCGATGCACCTAATGCAATGGCTAAGAACACCACTAGGATGCCCAAGTTCTTCTCTCCCAAATTCCAACAAAGCTAGAAGAAGCTATTGGGGGAATAAGGGTGGAAGAACAAAGTGTGGAGAAACACCAAGAAACTCCAAGATCCCCTCACTTAGAGAGGGATTCAATTGGTGAAGCACTAGATCTAGATCTCCTCTCTCCTTTCCCCCAAAAATATGCAACAAATAGTGGGGGGATCAAGAGGAGGAAGCAAGAACCCAAGGTCAACAATGGAGGAGAGAGAATGGAGGGGAAGGGTTAGTTGGGTCGGAGGTGGAAGAAGAGTATAAATAGGGGACCCAGAAATATAGCTGTTGGGGCTGAAAAACGGTCAGATCCGCACCCAAAGCGGTACTACCACTTGTCAAAGCGGTACTACCGCTCACGCGCGGACTGCGCAGAAAACAGGTGAAAAACGCCCCAAACCGGTAGTACCGCTCCGCGGAGCGGTACTACCGCTTATGTTCAAAACTGAGCAAAACCAAATCTGAGAGAAAGAGAGAGAGAGAAGCTGGCAGCGTGGCAGTGCATGCGTGCGCGTGCAAGCTAGCAGCAGCAGGCGGGAGCGGCCGCCAAGGCGTGGGCGGGAGATCTCCCGCGGGTCAACGCCCTCCCGCGCGGGAGCGAGCAACGCGGGCGCGTGACTCGAGCGCGGCGCTGGTGCGGCGATGGCTAGGAAGGGCGAGCGGGGCCCAGCCGCGTGAAGGCGTGAGGCAACGTGGGCCGGAGGAGGGCAGTGGCCCACTCGCGGGTGAAGAGGTGGCTCGGCTGTGGGGCACTGATGGGCTGGAGGAAGGAGACGCCAGATCGGGCCGGCCGGTAGTACCGGGCCCGGTACCGGCCTGGTACCGTAATTGGGTTACGGTACTACCGGCCCGGTACCGCTCCGGATCCAGTAAGAAAAACTGCGCGTGCGGTATTTAGCCCGGTACCGCCCGCGGTAGTACCGCTCGGCCCATATGTGCCTTTTCTTTTTCATGCAACACGGAAAACGCAATATCTTGAGCTAGGAAGATCGGAATGACATGAAACCAATTTCATTGGAAAGAGGGCGACAAGAGCTACCTTCTCACATGATGAAATCATGCAAAAGAGTGAGTTATGATTTTCTCATGGTCATAGAGGTGCAACCTCTCAATACGGTATATCGGGAAAATCATCACTCTCGCGCATGCAATCATGCGATGCAACCGAAATCCGTTTCATGCATAAGAACCAAGAAGAACCAAGAACACGATGCAATGCATGCAAGGTTTGAGCTCTCTCCGATGATGCGACTCACTATCCTATCGAGCACAAACCTAGTCCTTGCGCGTTCTTCTCGAGTCGGTAAGCTCCGTCTTCATACTCTTCATGATTGTACATGCCACCGTCTTCCTTCAACATACACGCCACCGTCTTCTTCCATCTTGTACGCACGACACCGTCTTCATCCATCTTCAACGCCGTCTTCTCTCTTCATCTTATACGCCGTCTTCTCTCTTCATCTTCAACACCGGCCTCGTCTCTCTTCGACACCATCTTCTTCATTGTACTCCGTCTTCTCCATCTTACAACCTTGAGTCCAACACATAGCTATGGACTTGACCTAAGATCGATTCTCAATGCAACCATTAGTCCATAGGGATTGTCATCAATTACCAAAACCACACATGGGGTAATGGACATGTTCTTACAATCTCCCCCATTTTGGTAATTGATGACAATCTCTTTGAGAGGGTTTAAATATGAAATTTAGCGAACAACCCAAAGTTGAATATTTAGAACACACTCCCCCATAATATATGCATGTGTGAATGAACTTGAATTTCATTTCATATAACGGCAATTAATGCCTAGCGGAGTATCCTCTAAATATTCAACCATGCAAAGCAACAAATGCAAGGCATGAAAGGCAAATGCTTAAGAACAAACAAAAGCAATTCCCTTAAACCCTCCAAACTTCTCCCCCATTGGCATCGATTGCCAAAATGGACGAAAGGTTTGGAAGGCCAATATAGTGAGCGTTCCTCCATAAGTTGTGCATTTCTCATAATTGTGAGTGAAATCAAATGCACATATTCAATGACGAATATTCGGAGGAAATCAAACTATATTGAGGATCAAAGATTGCAAGAGGATGTGAAGGTGAGAAAGCTTCGACAAATGAAGCAAGCAATCAATGAACCAACAATATACTCTAAGTAATATGTGGAAGCTCGCCAAAGTTTGTGCACAAGATAGACAATTTGCATTGAAGAATAAGGTACACAAGCATGGCATCATCACTCCCACAAGACCACTCAAAGCTTGTGCCAAAATCAACTATGAGTGCTTGAAGATGCAAATAGTATAAAACGAGCACTCATAGCCAAGTTCTTTGTGAAGTCATCAAAGAGTCAAATAAGAATAAAGGAATGGACTCCAACAAAGAGGGATATCAAAAGGTATGCACCATCTCTTATGTGTATAAGTTTCTCTAAGTGGACAACATCACGAAGACGTTTATTCACAAAGAAACATGCACACACAAGATAGGTACAAGAGAGATGGAGCAAGATATCCAAAACAAGCATGCTCAAGGACTTATCTCATTATAGAAAGGTAAAACCAAAATTCAAGAAATGAGATGACCACTCCCAAAGAAAGCAAGGTTCCAAATGAACCAAACCCTCAACGCTTTTGATGATGGCACAAAAGTACCGAAAAGAAAAGGTTTGTCTTCCAAGGTCAAATTCTTGAAACAAGGGAGTGTTCTAGTTAACATAGGAGAGCTCCCCCAAGATTAGTGCACTATTTAGAATTTTGCATTTGAATACAAAATGCACAAATGCGGGATTATTGCTCAACCATGTTTATCAAAACACTAACAAGGTTCAAGTGAAATAAGGTAATCCAAAAGAAGCAAGGAAGACAAATGGGAGTCTAACCCACAAGGACAAATTCTTGGCAAGAAATAAGCAATTGAGCACATGTGCCAAGGTGAGGATGATCCGGAACAATACCACACAATTTATTACCAATTGTCCAAGAACAAGAGGTATTTAGGAAATATCCATATTGTAGTTTGTGAGTATGTCCAAGATTATCTTCACAACAAGAAAGCATATGGTAAAGTGGGATTTGTTTGAGCAAACATGTCACATAGGAGCAAGATAATCTATAATATCAACACTATGTGACACAACCTCAAATGTTCACATTTTCTAGGCTTGTAAAATGCACAAGGCACAATACTCCCCCATAATGTGATAAAGACATTTTTCGTGCAAGAGGCAAATAAGAACAAAGTGAGATAATTAATGGACATTATAGGATTTTAATTCATCATGTCGCACATTTTAGGATTGTGAAATGCACAAAGCATATCACTCCTCCAAAATGGGATAGTCCATTAATTTCTCACATGAGCCAACAACTAAGATATGAACAAGATGCAATAGGCTCAACAAAGAACAATTGTACATGATGTGCCACCCAACATATATAAGAAGCAAGATAAGCAAGTAGGAAGCACAACATACACAATCACATGCAAGGTACAAAACCAACACATGTAAAAGGAGAGCGAGTAACTTTCCATGTAAAGGAGTTGAGGACTCGTTACCGCAAGGAGGTGCATGGGTAAAGGATAAGAGGAATACAACTTGACTTGAGGAAGTGAGAATGATGAAGATCCCCTAAGTCTTCATGAGCTAGTCAAGCCTCCATGCCCTCCACAATGTACCTATTGATCAAATTTTGGCTTGATGGTCCCCAACCAAGTTGGGTCATAAGAAGTTAGTCACAATAGGTTTGGCAACCCAAATGGTTCTTTTTGAGAAACCACATTGAGTTCCCATATATTTGGCAAACACATTTCCAACCTGATCCTTGCAAAGAGAATAAGCACCATCGATCAAGATAGGGTTGGATGAGTTACCACTAGTGCAAAAGGAGGAGATGTGGCCCTTCTCACGGCATATGTAGCATCTTCTTCTCTTCTCCTTCTTCTCACTTGATTTCTCCACAACGGGAGCCTTGGCTTGATCCTTCTTGGGTAGCGGCCCTTCTTCAAGTAGAGGTAGACCTTGAGCTCCATCTTGAGGCCGCTTCCCTTGTTTCTTCACGCCAAGTGGCTTCTTCTTCAAGGGGCACAATCTATCATGATGCCCTTCAATCTTGCACTTGAAGCACACAATCTTGGCGGGTCCTTCACATGCCCTTGGCCCTTCTTCCGCTTGTGCGAGGTGGACTTGTTCTTGTTGTTGGAGTTGAATCCAAGTCCACTCTTGTCATTGGGGAATTGCTTACCTTCATGACCCTTTACCAAGTCCTTCTTCAAAGAAGTGACTTGGGCCTCGAGCTCTTTGATTTCCCCTACATGGTTAGTAACAACACAAGTACTAGAGGAAGTGGAAGCTTTATTGTTAGAGCAACAAGGCAAGGTATGTAATTCACCACAAGATATAGCAATAGCATGGGTGGGTGAATTACTAGCACTAGCACATGGAATTGTAGAACAAGGCATAGAAGGTAGTTCACCACAAGATAAGTCAATAGCATGAGTGGGTGAACTAAAAGCACTAGCACATGGCAAAATAGCATTTTGAGAGGTAGTGCTAGTACTCACATGAGGCTCACAAGATTTTACCTTTGACACGATAGCCTCATGGGCTAACTTTAGCAAATTATGAGAGACTAGAAGATCATCATGGGAGCTAGAAAGTTTTCCATAATTTTCTTCCAATTTCTCATAATTGCTTGTTAGCAAAGCAAGTTGATCCCTTAGCTCAACATTCTCCTTCAAGATGGAGGCTTCACAAGAGGTAGAGTTAGTAGCACAAGCATTATCAATCATAGCACAAGGAGAAAGCAACTTAGCAAGCTCTATTAGGTTGAGAGCTTTAAATTGCTCATATGACTCGGTGATTTTGATGAGCTCACTCTCAATAGCCCTAGAGCCACTTTTGAGAAGCTCAAAATCCTCAAGGAGTTTATCATGAGCAATTACACTACAAGAAAAGTTCTGATAGACAACGTCTCAAAATCGTCCGCTAAGGGGTATTTTTCGTCGCCTATGGGCCTAACCCGACGATATGGGTTCTGTTGTGGAAACTGCGTCAGGCAAAGTCCTACGACGATTTTTTCGGTCCGTCGCGCTTGGGCGCCCTTCCGCCACGGAAAATCGGACCGTTGCCCAAGTGTTTCCGGAGCCCGTTGATCCGCCGACGTCATGCAACCGACACGTGCGTACGCCGTTAATCGCGATTAACGGCGTTAACCGGCTGAAACCCCGTGGTAGATGGTAGGCCCACACGAGGCCTGCCACGTCTTAAGCGGGCCGGCCCATTAAGTTTGCGGGCCGGGCCAGCTGACTTAGTTTGACCGGTCAACTATATGGCTGGGCTGGTCCATTAGTTACGTGGGCCGGGCCTAACCTCTAAGGTTGACTGGTCAAAATTTTAATGGGCCGGCCAACTAAGCATGTGGGCCGGGCCGAATGCACTCGTTTGACCGGTCAACAGGCAAAAGGGCCGGCCCACAAGACATGTGGGACCCACTTTCTTGGTATCGGGCCGGCCCATTTACAAAGTGGGGTCCACATTAAGGCAACTGGGCCGGCCCAAGAAGTTATTGGGCCGGCCCAATTAGCATGTGGGTCCCACTTTCCTGCTATCGGGCCAGCCCATTTAGTACGTGGGGTCCACATTTGATCAAATGGGCTGGCCCAACAAGCCAGTGGGCCGGGCCAAAAGCACCGGTGGGTCCCACTTTCCTGTTAAAGGGCCAGCCCATTTAGTATGTGGGGTCCACCATATAGCAAGTGGGCCGGCCCAACAAGATAGTGGGCCGGGCCAAAAACACAGGTGGGTCCCACTTTCCTGTTAAAGGGCTGGCCCATTTAGTATGTGGGGTCCACCATATAGCAAGTGGGCCGGCCCAACAAGATAGTGGGCCGGGCCAAAAAAACCGGTGGGTCCAACTTGCGGCTTAACGGCCCGCCCCATTTAGTATGTGGGGTCCACCATATAGCAAGTGGGCCGCCCAACATGCTAGTGGGCCGGCCAAAAACACGGTGGGACCCACTTTCCTGTTAAGGGTCCGGCCCATTTAGTATGTGGGGTCCACCATATAGCAAGTGGGCCGGCCCAACAAGATTGTGGGCCGGCCAAAAACACAGTGGGTCCCACTTTCGTCTTATAGGGCCGGCCAATTTTTTATGTGGGGGCCACAAAAAAAGCTTTTGGTCTGTCATTACTTTTTAGTGGGCCGGCCAATTAGTGGGTGGGGTCCACCTTATAGCAAGTGGGCCGGCCCAATAAAAGTGTGGGGTCCACAAGAATCAAGTGGGCTGGCCCAATAAGTAAGTGGGCCACCCGTTTAGTTGTCGTTTATATGCCGGCGTAATAGGCGCTTTAGGATTTTGCGGGCGGCACATATGTGATTTCGCTTAATTGGGCCGTTTAAGGGATGGGAATTCGTGATTTAGCTATCGAGAATATTTACGCGGCATTGATTTCGTCTGATAGCCTCACTTACCACAAGCACCAAAGAAAAATGCGCGAAAGAACTATAAAAACTAACTAAATATTACATCACCAAGTAAGGCATTGAAAAAATATTACGTAACCCAGAGAAATTGAATGGTAATTAAACCTAGCAATACAATGAAGGGATCCCAAGCAAATCTTTTAAGTTGTCCATGCAAAGACCTATATCTGAAACAAAGACATTACAAGTTAAGACAGCAACAATGGAAAGGCAAAGACACTACAATATTGTTTGCCAAAGAATTTGGAACTCATCATTTCGTCGTTATAACAAGATCATTGTAATGCGCACAATAAGCAAACAAAGAGTGCATGCCGCGTACCAATGTACCAATATAACAGAGCATGTTAGAATGAAACAAATAGACTTACTACTGCCGAGTCCCATGCAAACCAACATGTTCAGTGGAGTACAAAATTGGCATGAACAACATAGTAGCAGGCTATAAATTTTGTAACAACGATCGAGCAAGATGAAGTTATGATGGCTACATCTACCGAGCAGGGACTGTAAACAAAAAATAGAAGATACGCTGTCAAAAGCTAAAGAGGAGGGAATGTGAACCAACATGTGCCAAGTGCAATTACTTCATTTTGGCCGTGAGCTAAATAATACTCCTGAACTTATAGTGAAGGGGATGCAAATCAAGATGTTTTGGGATATAAACTTGTAATGAGCAACACATAGAGGATAGTTAATGCTGGAGCTTAGGATGGACCAGCTACAGAATATAGTGGGATCACCTGTGACCTTGTCTACGAGGGACTGCAAACCAATCTGTTCAGCTTTCCCTATGTGAGCGGCATGCCCAGTCGTAGAAACAAGTCAATAATGCAGCTTTTGAAGAACAAGATGGCACGCAAAATTATTATCTAGTAGTATGACAAGTATATTTGTACTACAAAGCTAGATAGCGAGTGATAGCATGCCAAACTAAGTCCTTACTTTGTTAGCTTACAATGAACTAGATACAAAACAATGGCATCACCTGTAGTACAGGGAATGCAAGCCAACATGTTCATGGAGTAAAAAATTGGCACAAACAACATAGTAGCAGGCCATAATTTTTGTAACAACGGCTGAGCAAGATAAAGTTATGATGGCTAGATCTACAGAGCAGGGAATGTAAACCAAATATAGAAGTTACGATGCCAAAAGCTATAGAGCAGGGAATGCGAACCAACATGTGCAATTACTTAAAATTGGCCATGAACTAAATAATAGCAGGATGTTACTATAATACCTATAATTTTTGTAACAACGACTGAGCAAGATAGAAGTTATGATGGCTACATCTACAGAGCAGGGAATGCAAACCAAAATGTTCAATCGCTTAAAGTTAGCAATGAAGTAGAAAATAGCAAGGTGTTACGGTCATAGCTAGGAATGAACTAAAAGAGCTTCAGACAAACAAGCATCTGAACCCAGAACATGACGCTAAAACAAGGGACTTACATTAGGAGAAGCACTCTGTGGGAGTCACAGCAGATCTTCCTGGGGTTGATAGATCCGGTGATGAAGTACGCTACATGTGCTACTTGGGGTTGGAGAGACGGCCATTACACTTCATGGTTACTCATCTCATCTGCAAAAACGTAACGACGCGTCGTTAGCACAAACAGGTTCCCCCAAGATTAAACAAGAACTTGCAGGCAAGCAATAGAAAAGCGACAGTAGAAGAGTTTAGATCATGCACGGCGCCGGTGAAGCAGATCCGGTTAATGCACAGTGGTGTCGGTGAGCTAGATCCGATGCGGTGGACGACGGATCCGCGGCGGCTCCGGTGGGGTGGACAATACCGCAGCTGAAACGACTGCGGTAGACTCGCCGGATGAGTATATGGTTTCGAGGTTCGGCGGGGATGATCCGGTCCGGTTGATGACGGCGTCGATGAAGCGGCTCCGGCGCATAGCCGGATGACGAGGATCGCGAGGCCTCGGGTAGGCCAGGGAAGTCCGGCGGGGATGTTCCGGTGCGGTGGCCGTGTGGAGGTGGGAGAGAGAGGGACTTGGGAAGTTCCGGTGGGTGGTCTCAGAGGAGAGAGTGAGGGAAATGAATTTCTTTCCGGGGGGTTTCCGGAGCTAGGGAGGTGGTGATCGAAAAAAAATGACGGGTAGACCCCCCACCAACCGACTTATACATGGACATTGTTGTCATCTTTACGAGGGTAGAATGGGAAGTTAGAAGCGTGTGAAATATTTGTATTTTTCGGGCGGGAAGTTTTGCCGCTGGAATGAGATTTCGAATTTGGCCACAGTCCAAGTACTAAGTAATACAAAAATATGAGACCGTACTAGTATGGCCAAATGTCACATCAATTCATCATCACGTTGAAAATCGGTTACCACGATCATAATTATTGGCCGTTGGCACATCAGTTCTCCAACGCTTGATCCAACGGTCAAAGTTCCTTTTTTTTAAGAGAACGGTCAAAATTCATTGGATTCGCTCGAATCGCGCGCGCCAAAACGAGTCTGACGAAGATGTTTCTAGAGTTCTCACGGACGCGCCTTGGCGATACATTGAATGCAAATCTTGCAAGGTCAAAAAAAATGCAAATCTTGCAGGATCGTATGTGGCTGCTATGAGCTGAAGTACTCCATGAAACCATGAACATACATGTAGGTGGGAATCCCATGTAGACGATCTGAAGAACGACCCGCTGCATCTTTCACAAATCCATCTACATGACATGATAAACTTTAATTAAGAAGCAGCCACGTAACAATTATTGCCCAAAATCTAACAGGTTCGACAATAAGCTGGTAATTCTCTATTATATATAAACACCAAAAAAATATAGCAAGTAAGAAAGGAGTGTCAATGCCACCAGGACTTCGTAATCTCTTTGTTTTTACACATACCTTCTGCTCAGGAATCCAGGGCCTAGGGTCACATCAAGTCATAATCAGAAACCAAAGTCGGTTCCCATGTTCTCCAATTCAAAATGCGTACAAAATATTTCAGTGTGTGAAATCATTGTATTCAATAGGCAGGAGGTATATGCTACAGTGTTGAGATTTTGAATTAGACGGTTGTTAAGCTATTGATTATATGGAGTCGAAATTTGGTAGTATACATAAGTATCTTTGTTCACAACTCGCCTGTATTGCATAGAAGCCGTTGTGTTGCAAAGACAACACAAAGGAGAAGCACTGTTCCGTTCATTGCACTCAATACAACGATGAATGAACCGGACAGTTGACAAGCTTCTAGACCTGGGCTATATGTAGAAAGCTGGAAATCAATGGATCACAGAAAATCATCAGTGTCAAGCTTTAATGCACTAGCCAACGCGACCAAAAGTCCGAACTTGAGACTATGGGCTCTGATACCATGTCAAGCTTCATCCACGAGCCAACGGAACCACAAGTCAGAACTGATGGAAAGGGCTAGGCAATCCACTTATAATATTAACAATCAGCAGGGTTCCGGTTCAAAAAAAAATCCACATCACAACAAGGAAACGACCACCAAGATCATAGCAATTGCAGATAAATGCACCTACGAAATATGCTCAGACTAAGGAACCATTTTACAAGACGAAGGTAATGACCTGTCACTATCCCCGTTCATCTCCAATTATCTAGCAGATACTCTTCTTACTACTTACTAGCATTCCTAACCTGCTCCAAAGAGGGCCTCCTTCTCGTGCCGCTATCGTTCTAAAATTGTCGACTTCTAGTCTTAGCGCAGCTGATGCAGCTCGTTCTACTTGGAGTTGCTCCTCTAGAACTTGAGCATGCAAATACTTTGACTTGGACATGGACTTGCACTTCAAAGCAGTCCAAAGCATTCCGTAAGAAAGTGTTTTTGGCAATGCCTTTATTTTTATTGCCATAGAAAATGCCTTCACACATTCTTCATCGGTTTTTTCCAGACCGTTTTTACCGGGTTTTGCCATCTCTAATTTCATATCTTCCTGCAAAAAATTCAGTTCGTACACATGTGTAAACATGATAGTTACTACAGAGAAACTTGCTGATAGTAGATTTATCATGTGTATGACCTACTTTTATTCCTACAGTTTGGCATGTCTGATTCACATCACTTGAATTTTAATAAACATATATAATATCATATTGACATGTACTTTACTACTCCTACAAGTTGGGATGTGAGTCGTCACAAAATTTCAATCTTTTAGAAGACTTACAAGAACACTCTGTGCGACTTCTCCAATCACTTCAAGTTTGTTCTTCTGGCATGCTTCAAAAATCTCTGGCAGAGTCATCTCTTTGTTTGGTTCCCTTTTACTTGCATTATGTAACATCTGCATTTTAGTACTACCATTTATAAATCGAATAACGTGGTTGAAATGGAGGATCATAATATAAGCGGCACATTGGTTTTTATACTCTGCATGATCTTTTACTAAAATATTTCTAAATAGCAGTATAAAACAACATGTCCTTACTTTTTGCCGAATGTGCACTATAAGGTTACGAGATCCCGTACGGCTAGGTAAAAGTAGTTTACCGCGGTTTTTCTGATTCTGTTTAGCCAAATTCTGCTATAAATAAGAATCCAAGATGTGATCTGGTCTCAGTCTTACAAATCATACCATATTCTTTGGATCAGACCAGTGCTTCACAAGATCTCCCCACTGTTTGTCAGTCATTTGCTTAAAAGGAGATATAGTTGGAACACTCCCAAGAATCTTTCCAAAGTGAAGTATTTCTTCTTTAGCCTGCGATATCGGGCGTTGCATACTGAGAATAGACTGTTGAGAACATGCTTTACTTCATCTTGGTCCTCATCGAACTCGAACCTTAACTGTTCACAACAATATAAACCGTTGGTGCAATATACATAGAGCCAACAACAAGCTAGAAGGAACGGGACGTGCCAATGTGGTATACTAGTATGAGTAACATTACCAAGAGAAAGATGACTTACGTGTAACCTGTGCACTAATTTTTCAAAATGCGCAGAGGTGTCTACGTGCTCTTTCCATGTTGGGAAGATAGGAATTTCATTCCTGACGAAAATTCCTACATCCGATGCTAATTTACAAGATTCTTCTGGGTCCAGTGGCCTTCTGCCACCTATGATAGATGAAAGGCGAAATCTTGATTCCATCCCAGCAAGCTTAGCTACGAACATTTTCCCTACTGTTGGGCCCCTTGTTTTTCTTGATCGTGGTGCAACTACAAAGTTAAGCATTACATCAAGCTATCAAGGTAGATATATATATTTATATTTATATATATATTTATTTATTTATTTATCTATAAAGTATAACTTTATAACGGAGAATGAAACTATAAGCATTGGAAAATGTACCTTCTTCGGTGTGGGGCTCATCCTCGTGGGAGTTGTCTATGGCAGACTAATATGGGTCAAGGTGGGAGATCATCAACGGTTTGTTGATGTTGTGCTAGCAAGTGTTTGGCCAGTTGTGGTTGTGTCAACTCGGGACTGCACAAAGGTGTCCTTGGGCAAGATTTCCTACCACAGCATCGCTGATCCCAATTGTGGCTGAGAAGTTGCCGTGGAAACCGGTTCTCGCTGCCAATTGTTGTTGAGAAGTTGCTTTGGAACTGTTCTGCCGCCAATTGTGGTGAGAAGTTGCCGTGGAAATCGGTTCTCGCTGCCAATTGTGGCTGAGAAGTTCTTTGTGGAAACCGGTTCTGCTGCCGATTGTCGCCGGTTGGATCGGATTGGTAATGTGGCTGATTCAACCTCTTGGGGTGTTCACCACGTTTTTTTATTTCAAGATTTTAGCATTTTCATTATTTTCTTCAACTAGTGCCATGAATCGCCGAGACTGTCTAGTAGCGGAAGGTTTCTTTTTTGGTTGCAAATGTTCTATCACCGATTCAGGTGCATATTGAATGGTCTTCCTCTCATTGGTGGTTCCTGCGAAATTCTTACTTGAAGTCGCAGATTCCTAGCACACATAAACGATATTTCGGTCTACGTAAGTCCCATATATGATGATATGCAAATGGGATAGAATGTAGAACAAGAAAGGATGACGTGCATGCTGGAAACATATATATGATGCATTAAGGAGACCTAGAGGTGGCATGTGAACATGTTTGGTGGGATTCAGATACAAGTATACAACACATGGAAGTTGCGACGTATATCTCAAAGTAAAAACACGTAAATCACCTGGTGGGGTTGAGGAGAATGGTCAGGCAAGGCATCTTCCTGAGTCAGCTCTCCAAGAGGCTCAGCAGGATCAAATTGTGAATCATAACATTGTTCTTTATCTTTGGGGAGGGGAAAGGGTTCTTCTCCGATTTTGTTCAGGTTTGCACTAGAGGCAATAGCGTTACAAACGCTTGTGCCCACACGGCTTGCATATCTTCTACATATATTCCGTATCCGTTTCTCTTTTAATTCATTCTTCTGTATTGCAATAATATCTAGCATGCATTACAAAAAAAATGCTAATGAGATGGCGGTGCAAGTAAGCAAAAAAATACTTTTCGAAATCACATGCATAACGAATGCGGCCATATCAACCTTCTTGGAAGTGGGCGCGTGTACGCTTTGGTTTCCTGTCGTGGACCATGGGGACGCCCATCTCTCCAGTCCGGTGGACGGAAGGAGTAGGGGATTAAGATATGAGAACCCGGCGATGGTGACTGTCGCTGACAAGGCGGCGGTGGAAGTCGGCTACGGAGGAGCTCGTATGGTACAGTGGTCGTCGGTGGGGGTGGGGGAGGTGGAAGCTACTCCGGCTTGCTAAAAAGCAAGGGAGACGGCGGAACGTCGTCGGTCACTACGGTGGCCGATGAGAAGGCAGTAGTGCTGGTGTGGGAGTGGGACAGTGGGCCGGCGCCGGCGTGTGAGATGATCCGGTGGGTCATGCAGGGTGGAAGCGTGAGAGAGAGATGCGGGGTTCGGCGCCGCCGGTGATAGGTCTGAATTGAGCGGTCCGGGGGGATAAGATCGACACTGTACCTATTTCACATCGCTTTGAATTTTGGAAGCGGGAGGGGGGGATTTCGGCGGGAATTTTCGGGCAGAGTTGAAATTATTACTGGTTGGTGGAAAACTGTGGAACCCTAGCCTACGAAATCCTGTGTCCAGCCGAGGGTCCTTTGGGTGTGGCTTTTTGGCTTTTGGATTTTGGAAGCAAAAATAATATAATATTTGTTTTTGGCTTCCAAAATCCAAAAGCCAAAAAGGCAAAAAAAAAAAGCCACAACAAAAGGGCCCTGAGTATGTTCGGGGTCAAGGGGATATGCTTGTTGGTTCTTGGGTGCATATGATCTCTTTATTTCGAAATTCATCTTCTATACATTTTGAAAAATGTCAAAAAAGAATAAAACGAAAAATGCATGTGTACTTCTTCGCTTGCTTTATACACATAAAATATTTCAATGGAAAATTGAATAGTAATTTGAGCTATGTAAAAAAGAGTTACTCCGTAAAAAAAAATGTGCTAACCATAAGGCTTTTTATGAGACATGTTTTCTCTCTTTTTTTACATCGACCATGAAAAAAACTTGTTTTTTTTTACATCAACCATGAAAAATACTTTTTTTTACATCGACCATGAAAAATACTAGGAATTTGCTAAGAGCATTCACAACGTGTAGCCAAAAGTGGTTCCATATTTGATTTTTGGCTTTTGGAACTAGTTCCATACATTGTAGAGGTAGTTCCAAAACCAGAAAAACAAGGAACCGGAGCAAGTAGGTGCTCCGATGCCAAATTTCACTTTTGGCATTTGGAACTAGTTCCCTACATTGTGAGAGTAGTTCCATATTGGCTTTATGTGTTGTTTTAGCTTGATGGCGGGTCCCACGTTATAAATATTTGGAACCACTACATTGTGGAGCTATTGCTATATTTCACACCAAAGCCAAATTCACCATCGTATCAGATTTGGCAATAGCAACATTGTGGATGCCCTGAAGTTATATTTTCCATCTTGTACACAATTAAAAATAACTTTAAAACAAACAAATCTCTAATGTCTAGGTGTACCATCTCTACTAGTACTAGTATATACTAGTAAATTACACGTGCCTTGCACGTGAGAGCTCTTTTTTTTAGTGAAACAACTTCGACGCAGGATTTTGTGAAGCTTTTTAACTTAATTGGTCAAACATGCGAAGCATGTGCCATTTACTTGTACAACTTTATCGGAAAAAATTACTTGTACAAGCTAGTTCCCCTAAGTACTACCAAGACATAAGTAAACAAAAGAACCAGGGACATCATCAACCGAAAAACAACAATCTATTCATATAGCGGCTCTTGCATCACCCTTTGAAAATCATCTACCGCAAAGATGAGTGCAGAGTTTCTGCTCGTGCTTTCACTGTTCCAAGATCTTCCAGCTTGATCTCATGGACATCTCGCATCAGCCAAAGCGGTAACCAAGTTGCCACCACTAGCTTCGCAGATCAAGAACAAGATGTAGGCCATCTTGAATTGTAGAATTCCATCCTCGGTTCATTTCTTTGTTCCGCCAAGTGGCCACATCCAAGTCCTTTTGAAGACGCCTAATCTTAGCTTCCCCATTGCCACATCCTTCTGTTTTGTTCCTACAAACGTTTGCATCATCGAACTCGGACATCTCTGTGCTACAATGCTGCTTGGCAGGGACATGAGCAGTCACTTGCTTTTGCGATTTGCCATGCATAAAATCAATCAGCAGATTAAAAGGAAATATGTTGGTTGATTCATGTCACCACTTTGAGCAACCCATGAGTTTCTAAACCTTAAATGGAGTCTAAAACATTGCAATAAAAGGGTGGGTGCATCATTTGGATGAAGAGGCCGGGGCGACCCTATTTTCAAGAAAAAATTAGGAAATCTGAAATCTATATCTATATCTCTACCATCTATACCACTCCACTCAGCTTGATGCTTGATCTCTTTCAGTACATTAGATTATGTCATGTTTAAAACACTATTATAAAATTACCTCCTTAATGTTGAGCTCAGGAGGATCCAGATGTGCTGATCCTAGGCGGCCCTGATGACCCACAAGTATAGGGGGTGTATCGTAGTATCTTCGATAAGTAAGAATGTCGATCCCAACGAGGAGCAGAAGGTGTTGACAAGCAGTTTCGATGAAGGATTCACTGTAAATGCTCACAGACAAGTATTCAGGGGGTTTTGATGTAACAGTTGAATAAAGTACGAGTAAGTAAAGTGCGAGAGTATCAATTGCAGCGAGTGGCCCAATCCTTTTTAGCACAAAGGACAAGCCGGTTTGTTTACTTATAATGACCAAACGTTCTCGAGGACACACGGGATTTTAGTCTAGTGCTTTCGCTACATACGGCTAAATAATCTTCATTGTTATGATAAGTGTTGTGTGGGTGAACCTATGCTAATGTACCGCCCTTCCTAGGACTAATACATACTTGTGATTATACCCCTTGCAAGCATCCGCAACTACAAGAAAGTAATTAAGAATAAATCTAACCACAGCCTTAAACTCTGAGATCCTGCGATCCCTCCTGCATCGATATACCAACGAGGGTTTAGGTTTCTGTCACTCCGGCAACCCCGCAATTAGCAAACGAATACAAGATGCATTCCCCTAGGCCCATAAATGGTGAAGTGTCATGTAGTCGACGTTCACATGACACCACTAGAAGAATAACACCACAACTTAAATATCACACCATTGAATATTACTCAACCATAGTTCACTACTAACATTTAGACTTCACCCATGTCCTCAAGAACTAAACGAACTACTCACGAGACATCATATGGAACATGATCAGAGGTGATATAATGATGAACAACAATCTGAACATAAACTTGGTTCAATGGTTTCACTCAATAGCATCAACAACAAGTAGAAATCGATACCGGGAGAGTTTCCCCTATCAAACAATCAAGATCAAACCCAAATTGCTACGGCGGTGACGAGGTGCTGCGGAGGAGATGGCGGTGATGATGGTGGAGATGATGATGATGGTGATGGCGATGATGTCCAGCTCGATGACGGTGACGATGGCGTCGATTTCCCCCTCCCAGAGGGAATTTCCCCGGCGGATTCCTGCCCGCCGGAGAGCTCTTTTCTCTCTGGTGTTCTCCGCCCCGCAGAGGCGGCTGTAACTCCTCGTGAGGTACCCTCTGTGGCTTAGGTCTTCGGGATGAAGGGTTTCGCGAAGAAAAGGAGGCGAAAGGGGTCGTGGGCCCCTGCACCACATGGCGGCGCGGCCAGTGGCATGGGCCGCGCCGCCCTAGGGTGTGGGCCCACCCTGGGTCCTCCTGGCCCCTCCTTCTGGCTTCCTCCGTTATCTTGAAAAATAGGATTTTTGGTATAATTTCCTCCCACAGTTGATCTTCCGAAATATTGCGTTCTGACGATGCTTTTTCCAGCAGAATCCTGGCTCCGGTGCTTGATCCTCCAATAATGATGAAACATGCAAAATAGATGAAATAACATAAGTATTGTGTCCCAATATGAAATATATCAATGAATAACAGCAAATTATGATATAAAATAGTGATGCAAATTGGACGTATCAGGCCCCTCAAATGATTGCTTGCTAGAACAATAGGACCAAATCCCGCCTCCTTTCTACCAATGTCTGCATCACTGGCGCGCTCACTGTCTTTGTTAGGAACATGAGCAGTGGCTAGCTGCTGCAAATCAAAGTTCATCAAATCAATCAGCAAACAACACATATGAAATTTGAGCAGTGCGGCTAAATACCTTCTTCAGCAGCTGCCCCACGGAATCGTCCTTTTGGCGGCACATCACACGGGTGAAAAATCTCGGCAACGACTTGGGGTGCGGTGATTTTGTCCCATTCCACAGTATGCCGAGCTTGGCTGCAATTATCTTATTCTGCAAGATATTTTGCCTCCGAGATTCTTCGTAGGCATTCTCGAGGGGAATATCTAGCAGGAATTACAAAAAAAAACAGATGCTAATAACAAGCAGTGGAAGCAAGCAATAAACTAGTCTCGGAAATCAAATACATAACAAAAGCTGTCGGACAAAGTGTTCAACCTTGGTCGACTGGGGAGGTGGCGCGTTGGCCGTTCGTTTTGGTTCGGTGGATCATGGTGGCGCTTTGTGTACCGATCTCGCCAGCCGGTAAGATGAACCAGTGAGTCGGGGAAGCAGATCCGACGAAGCGGACGGAGTGTGGTTGACGGCGTCGCTGAGCTAGCTCCGGCGCGGTGGATGTCGGCTACGGATGGAGGACTGAGAGGGAGCGAGACGGACTAGGTGCGAGGTAGGGAGAGAGGCCCTTGCTTGTCCGTGGGTGGGGCTGGATATAGGGGAAATGAAAGCCCTAGAAGATAGCATCCTGCTAATATCCTAGTACAAAACAATTGAACTAGAAAATCCCACCAATATATGGTGCTGAATTGCGGGCGGCTCATAGCTTGTGCACAAATAAAATGGGAAAATCCAAAAAATGTACTAGTTCAACAAAAAAAACTCTAGTGGCAAAGTCGCTAGCTCGCCATGAGAAGATGCACTCCGCCAAAAAAATGTCATGAGAAGCTAGTTTGCTATGGATCTTGCATTAACCCTGCTCGATAAAATGGTGGGCACAAAAGACAAGCTAAATCAAAAATAATGGTGGTAGAAAGATGTAACTCTCAAATGTAAACTCTACTAAACAGGGCCAGCTCAAAAACATGCCTCATATTATTAGTACTTCCTCCGGTCCATATTAACTACCACTAAAATGGATGTATCTACAAATACATCCATTTGAGTGGCATGTATATGGATAGGAGTAGTAGATCAAGGAGTTGCGAGACAGTGGAGGAAATGAGGTGGGGAGGAGGAGGGTGACGACCAGACCCCCACCTCCACGGCATCGCATAAATAGAAGCTAAAATATGTGAAACAGTGGAGGAAATGAGGTGGAAAGGCTTCTTTTTAGCCCCAAATCATCACAGATCGTGTGACATGCACCTATTGCATGTCACCGTGTGACATGCGGTTTAAATTCAAATTTGAACACTGCGAACAAATCTGAAAAAATCATGCATGTTCATAGATATTAAGATAACCCCTAAAAAATTCAAGTCAAAATTCGAAACATACATCGAGAAACAAAAAAGAGAAATCTGTCATGAATAGTTCCCGAATTCAAATCTGAGTTTCTCTGTAGACTATTCACATCTGAGTTTCTCTTTTTTGTTTCTCGATGTATGTTTCGAATTTTGATCTGAAATTTTTAGGGGTTATCTTAATATGAGCTGTGAACGTGCATGATTTTTTTCAGATTTTTTCGCAATGTTTAAATTTGGATTTAGGCCGCATGTCACACGGTGACATGGTGTATGTCACCATGTCACCTAGCTACCGCTCGAGAAATGGAGCCCCTCTCCGCTGGGCTCCATAAAAGCTTCACTGCTCGTGTCGATCGTTGAAGACACTCGGCAAGTGCATGTCGTGGGACAGAGAATAAATTTCGTCCACGCGTCGGCGCGTGCTGTCTACCCCAAACCCTAAACTCTGTCTTATGAAGTCAAAGCATGCATGAAGAGAAGTGGTTTTTGGTTTCAAACATGGAAATTTCAAAAACCCTCTCAAGAGCTACATTTTGGAGTGACTAATTTTTCATATTCATGATTTAAACTTGTTTAAATGGGCATAAAAATGGGCATAAAATTCAAAATAAATCAAAATAAATGAAACACCAAGGCACATAGTCTTCTTATGTCATATAGTAAGCATTCAATTAAGTTGATAAACAAGGTCTAGACATACTCAAACCAGAAAAATCATGTATCTACCCCCTAACCCTAAACTCTGTCTTATGAAGTCAAGCATGAAGAGATGTGGTTTTTGGTTTCGAACATGGAAATTTCGAAAACCCTCCCAAGAGCTTCATTTTGGAGTGACTAAGAAGCATACATGCTTACTTTTTTATATTCATGTTTTAAACTTGTTCAAATCTTGGTCAAACCTAGGATTTGACCAAGATTCAAATGGGCATAAAAATTCAAAAAAAATTTGAAAAACCAAGGTTTTCTTATGTCATATAGTAAGCATTCAATTAAGTTGATAAACAAGGTCTAGACGTATTAAACCTGAAAAATCATGTATCTACCCCCTAACCCTAAACTCTGTCTTATGAAGTCAAGCATGCATGGTGAAGAGAAGTGGTTTTTCGTTTCAAACATGGAAATTTAAAAAACCCTCCCAAGAGCTTCATTTTGGGGTGACTAAGAAGGATACATGATTACTTTGTCATATTCATGTCTTAAACTTGTTTAAGTCATGGTCAAACCTAGGATTTGACGAAGATTCAAATGGGCATAAGAATTCAAAAAAAAATCAAAAACCAAAGCACATAGTCTCGTGTATGTCATATAGTAAGCATTCAAGTTGATAAACAAGGTCTAGACATATTCAAACCAGAAAAATCATGGAAATTTCAAAAACCTCCCACGAGCTTCATTTTGGAGTGGCTAAGAAGGATCGATGCAGGTTACTTTTCATATTATTCATGTTTTAAACTTGTTTAAATCTTGGTCAAACCTAGGATTTGACCAAGATTCAACAAATGGGGATAAAAAAATGAAAACCCAATGCACATAGTCTTCTTATGTCATATAATAAGCATACAATTAAGTTGATAAACAAGGTCTAGACATATTCAAACCAGAAAAATCATGTATGTGGCTACCCCTAACCCTAAACTCTGTCTTATGAAGTCAAGCATGAAGAGATGTGGTTTTTGGTTTCAAACATGGAAATTTCAAAAACCCTTCCAAGAGCTTCATTTTGGAGTGACTGAGAAGCATACATGCATGCTTACCTTTTCATATTCATGTTTTAAACTTGTTCAAATCTTGGTCAAACCTAGGATTTGACCAAGATTCAAATGGGCATAAAAATTCAAATAAAATGAATACCAAGGTCTTCTTATGTCATACAGTATGCGCGCATTAAATTAAGTTGATAAACAAGGTCTAGACATATTAAACCTGAAAAATCATGTATCTACCCCTAACCCTAAACTCTGTCTTATAAAGTCAAGCATGCATGTGAAGATAAGTGGTTTTTGGTTTCAAACATGGAAATTTCAAAAACCCTCTTAATTAAGAGCTTCATTTTGGAGTGACTAAGAAGGATACATGCTTACTTTTACATATTCATGTTTTAAACTTGTTTAAGTCATGGTCAAACCTAGGATTTGACCAAGATTTAAATGGGCATAAAATTCAAAATTAAACAAAATCAAAAACCAAAGCAAGTCTTTGCATGTCATATAGTAAGCATTCAAGTTGATAAACAAAGTCTAGACATATTCAAACCACAAAATCATGTATATATCTACCCCTAACCCTAAACTCTATCTTTATGAAGTCAAGCATGCATGAAGAGAAGTGGTTTTTTGTTTCAAACATGGAAATTTCAAAAACCCTCCCAAGAGCTACATTTTGGAGTGACTAAGAAGGATAGATGGTTAATTTTTCATATTCATGATTTAAACTTGTTCAAATCTTGGTCAAACCTATGATTTGACCAAGATTCAAATGGGCATCAAAAATCAAAAATTCAAAAAAATTGAAAAATCAAGGTCTTCTTATATGTCATATAGTAAGCATTCAATTAATTAAGTTGATAAACAAGGTCTAGACATATTCAAACAAGGAAAATCATGTATCTACCCATAACCCTAAACTCTGTCTTATTAAGTCAATCATGAAGAGAAGTGGTTTTGGGTTTCAAACATGGAAATTTCAAGAACCTCCCAAAAGCTTCTTATGTCATATAGTACTAAGCATTAAAGTTGAGAAACAAGGTCTAGACATATTCAAACCTAGGATTTGACCAAAAGATTCAAACATGGAAATTTCAAAAACCTCCCAAAAGTTTCATTTTAGAGTGAGTAAGAAGGATCCATGCTTACCTTTTCATTTTCATGATTTAAACTTGTTTAAATCTTGGTCAAACCTAGGATTTGACCAAGATACAAATGGGTGGGCACAAAATTCAAAAAAATCAGAAAAAATGAAAAACCAAATCACATAGTCTTCTTATGTCATATCGTAAGCATTCAAGTTGATAAACAAGGTCTAGATATATCCAAACCAGACAAATCATGTATCTACCCCCTAACCCTAAACTCTGTCTTATGAAGTCAAGCATGAAGAGAAGTGGTTTTCGGTTTGAAACATGGAAATTTCAAAAACCTCCCAAAAGATTCATTTTAGAGTGACTACGAAGGATCCATGCTTACCTTTTCATTTTCATATTTTAAACTTGTTTAAATCTTAATTTGTCAAACCTAGGATCTGACAAAGAGATTCAAATCGGCATTAAATTCAAAAAAAAACTCAGAAAAAGGAAAAACAAAAGCATATAGTCTTCTAATGTCATATAGTAAGCATTCAAGTTGATAAACAAGGTTTGGACATATTCAAACCAGACAAATAATGTATCTCTACCCCCTAACCCTAAACTTGGTCGATCTTCCTCAAGTCTAGCATGAAGAGAAGTCGTTTTGGGTTTCAAACATGGAAATTTCAAGAACATCTCAAAAGCTTCTTATGTCATATAGTACTAAGCATTAAAGTTGAGAAACAAGGTCTAGACATATTCAACCTATGCAACTCAAGCATGCATGAAAGAGAAGTGGCGGTTTTGGGTTTGAAACATGGAAATTTCAAAAAAAAGCTTCATTTTAGGGAGACTAAGAAGGATCCATGCTTACCATTTTATTTTCATGTTTTAAACTTGTTTAAATCTTGTTCAAACCTAGGATTTAACCAAGATTCAAATGGGTAGAAAATTTAAAAAGTGAAAAAATGAAAAACCAAAGTACATAGTCTTCTTATGTCATATAGTAAGCATTCAAGTTGTTAAACAAGGTTGATCTAGACATATTCAAACCAGACAAATCATGTATCTATACCCCTAACCCCTAATTAAACTCTGTCTTATGAAGTCAAGCATGAAGAGAAGTGGTTTCGGGTTTCAAACATGGACTAAGAAGGATCATTTTTAAAAACCCCAAAAGCTTCACATTTTAGAGTGCATAAGAAGGATCCAGGCTTACCCTTTCATTTTGATGTTTTAATCTTGTTTAAATCTTGGTCAAACCTAGGATTTGACCAATATTCAAATGAGCATAAAATAAGAAATAAAAAAATAAAAAACGAAAGCACATAATCTTCTTATGTCATATAGTAAGCATTCAAAAGTTCATGAAGAAGGTCTAGACACATTCAAATCAAACAAGTCATCTACCCCTAACCCTACACTGTGTCTTATAAATGAAGTCAAGCATGAAAAGAAGTGTGGTTTTGGGTTTCAAACATGGAAAATTGAAAAACCTCCCAAAAGCTTCATTTTAATTAGACTGACTGATTAATTAAGAAGGATCCATGATTAATTACCTTTTCATTGTCATGTTTTAAACTTGTTTAAATCTTGGTCAAACCTAGGATATATTTGACCAAGATTCAAATGGGCATAAAAATTCAGAAAAAATCAAAAGAATGAAAAACCAAAGCATGAAAAGAAGTGTCGTTTTGGGTTTCAAACATGGAAATTTCAAGAACACATCCCAAAAGCTTCATTTTAGAGTGACTAAGAAGGATCCATGCTTACCTTTTCATTTCATGTTATAGACTTGTTTAAATCATGGTCAACCCTAGGATTAATTTGACCAAGATTCAAGTGGGCAGAAAATTTAAAAAATAGAAAACTGAAAAACCAAAGTACATAGTCTTCTTATGTACGTCATATATATAGTAAGCATATTCAAGTTGATAAACAAGGTTTGGACATATTCAAACCATACAAATCATGTATCTACCCCTAACCCTAAACTCTTTCTTATGAAGTCAAGCATGAAGAGAAGTGGTTTTGGGTTTCAAACATGGAAATTTCAAAAACCTCCCAAAAACTTCATATTAGAGTGACTAATTAAGAAGGATAGAGGCTTCCCTTTTCATTTTCATGTTTTAAACTTGTTTAAATCTTTGTCAAACCTAGGATTTGGCCAAGATTCAAATATATGGGCATAAAATAAAAAAAACAGAAAAATGAAAAACCCAAGCACATAGTCTTATTGTGTCATATAGTTAGCATTAAAGTTGATAAACAAGGTTTAGACATATTCAAACCAGACAGATCATGTATCTACCCCCTAACCCTAAACTCGGTCTTATGAAGTCTAGCATGAAGAGAAGTCGTTTTGGGTTTCAAACGTTTAAGCCAAAAGCCCCTTTTCAAATATTTCAAACTTATTCAAGTTTGGTTCAAATTTGAAAGACATACAAGTTATAGCACACATAGTGCATACATTTTCACACATACTGCACTAGATAGATGCTAACCCTATAGTTTGAGGCCATTTGGATGAGGTAGAAAAAATTCTTGGATTAGAATCGTGTTGTTCGAACCCCGTAGTTGGATTTTTTGAACCTTGATCTGTAGTAATCGGGCAAAACCCTAGTTTAACCTATTTAATTATAGATTCGTATATCGATTTTTCTACCTTTTTATTATTACTATGCAGCACATGTGTGTTTGCCCGTCTAGCTAGTGAAACTCGGAGGAAGAGGGATCACTCATTCACTCGGATTTACATCACACACAAAGAACACACCTTTAATTTCGCCTGGTTTGTGCACTAATAAAGTACTCCTACAGTACTAGAAATTGAATTGTTCTACTCCGGAGTGATATGCTCACCGGAGTATTTTTGGATCTTAGCTGGAGCGGCGTTTGGCGGTTGCACGAAGCCGTGCTGGATGTTAAGCCTGTCGAGGCATGCCTGGTGGAAAGCGTGCGCCTCCTTAGCCTCATCGGCGCGCCGCTGCAATGCTGCGTCCCTGGGATTTGCAGCCGCCGCATTCTTAGCCTGCACGAAAGCTTGCAGAGCATCCCAAGCATCTATAGAGTGCCGGAACATCACGTTATATACGAGCTCCTTGGCGGTGTTGCTCCCGCAAAGGGCGTCGCCGTGATGCGCTTCGAAAGAACGGCCCGGCTCCACGGCCGGCACCGCCTCGAAGTGCGGTCGGATTAGGCGGCTGGCCACGGAGCTCCCTCGCCTCCGCATCGTTCGCGCCCGCCGGAAGGGGATCTCACCCGCCGGCAAAGAAAACCATGCGGCATGCGCGGGCGGAAAAGCCGGCCAGGGCCGAGCGGGCGTCGCATGCGGGGTTGCGTGGGAGATCCCCGCCTCTGCATCCATCGGCCCGCACGGAAGCGGCCGGCGAGGGGCTCCACGGCCGCCGCGCCGCCGCGGGCTGAACAACCGGCCGCGCAGAGCGGGCGGGTTATGCCTTGGTGCGCGATGGACGAAGCGAAGGCGGCGCTGATTCTCCGCTTCCTCGTCGGTGGTAGGACTACGCGCGCGGCGACCGTGAGCCAAGTCGGAAGGCCATAGCTATGTCGATTGGTCACTTAAGCCGGAGAGGTTCTCTTACCATTTCGGAGAAGCGGAGTAAGAGGAAGTTGTTGCTTATACGGGTTCACTGCCACGTTGGGTTAAGAGGGGCAAAGTTGGTCAATGCCTAGGAAGTTGGAATCGTTTTGGCCCCAATTTTTTAATTACCTTGCGGTTCATCTCTCGGTCTCTCCCACCTCTTCACTATCCCTCCCCTTGCCTCCTTTCATGCTTCATCGTAGTGCATCTTGTTTTTCTAGCACCTTCACAAAAATCATACACATTTGGCCGATTCTGTCATTGTGTGCACTAATAAAGTAAAAACAAATCCATTATATGTGAATAAACGTTTAATACACTAGCTCGCAAAGATGTTTCTCAAGGCGATATGCACAATGCCTGCCAAAAATGGGTCATGATAACTAAATTTCGTGTTAATTTTTGCATGACATGTACTCACTTGTGTATGAAGCCAAGCAAACTCATAATCTAGACCAAAAAAATGTGAAAGAGTTCTTTTTAGTATCCTTCATACATGGGGTTCATATTTTTACTTTCTATTTTTACTAGTTACAAGTACTCATGCAAGAAAACTTTTGAAAATATGTGCATTTTGGGCTGTGTGGAGACATGGTACAATAATATATTCAAGTTGATATACAAAGTCTAGACATATTCAAACTAGACAAATAATGTATCTAACCCCCTAACCCTAAACTCTGTCTTATGAAGTCAAGCATGCATGAAGAGAATTGGTTTTGGGTTTCAAACATGGAAATTTCAAAATCATCCCAAAAGCTTCATTTTAGAGCGACTAAGAAGGATCCAGGCTTACCTTTCCATTTTCATGTTTTAAACTTGTTTAAATCTTGGTCAAATCTAGGATTTGACCACGATTCAAATGGGCATAAAATAAAAAAAATGAAAAAATGAAAAACCAAAGCGCACATAGTCTTCTTATATGTCATATAGTAAGCATTAAAGTTGGTAAACAAGGTCTAGACATATTCAAACTAGACAAATCATGTATCTACCCCCTAACCCCTAAACTCTGTCTTATGACGAAGTCAAGCATGAAGATTAAGTGGTTTTGGGTTTCAAACATGGAAATTTCAAAAACCTCCCAAAAACTTCATTTTAGGGTGACTAAGAAGGATACAGGCTTCCCTTTTCATTTTCATGTTCTATACTTGTTTAAATCTTGGTCAAACCTAGGATTTGACCAAGATTCAAATGTGCATCAAAATTCCAAAAAATCAGAAAAATGAAAAACCAAAGCACATAGTTTTCTTATGTCATATAGTAAGCATTAAAGTTGATAAACAAGGGTCTAGACATATTCAAACAAGAAAAATCATGTATCTACCCCCTAACCCTAAACTTTGTCTTATGTAGTCAAGCATGAAGAGAAGTGGTTTTGGGTTTCAAATATGGAAATTTCAAAAACCTATCAAAAGCTTCATTTTAGAGTGACTAAGAAGGATCCATGCTTACCTTTTCATTTTCATATTTGAAACTTGTTTAAATCATTGTCAAACCTACGATTTGACCAAGATTTAAATGGGCATAAAATTAAAAAAATCGGAAAAATGAAAAACAAAAGCACATAGTCTTCTTATGTCACATATATATATAGTAAGCATTCAAAAGTTGATAAACAAGGTCTAGCTAGACATATTCAAATAAGACAAATCATGTATCTACCGCTCTAAAACCATAAACTCTGTCTTATGAAGTCAAGCATGAAGAGAAGTGGTTTTTGGTTTCAAACATGGAAATTTCAAAAACCTCCCAAAATTAAAGCTTCATTTTAGAGTGAGTAGTTAAGAAGGATCCAGGCTTACCTTTTCATTTTCATGTTTTAAACTTGTTTAAATCTTGGTCAAACCTAGGATTTGACCAATATTCAAATGGGCATAAAATAAAAAATAAATAAAATAAAAAACCAAAGCACGTAGTCTTCTTATGTCATATAGTAAGCATTCAAGTTCATAAACAAGGTCTAGACATATTCAAACCAGACAAATCATGTACCCCCTAACCCTAAACTTTGTCTTAATTATATATGAAGTCAAGCATGAAGCAGAGAAGTGTGGTTTTGGGTTTCAAACATGGAAATTTCAAAAACCTCCCAAAAAGCTTCATTTTAATTAGACTGGCTGGTTAATTAAGAAGGATCCATGATTAATTACCTTTTCATTGTCATGTTTTAAACTTTTTTAAATCTTGGTCGAACCTAGGATTTGACCAAGATTAAAATGGGCATAAAATTTCAGAAAAAAATCGAAAGAATGAAAAACCAAAGCATATAGCCTTCTTATGTCATATATATAGTAAGCATTCAAATTGGTAAACATGGTCTAGACATATTCAAACCAGAAAAATCATGTATCTACCCCTAACCCTAAACTCTGTCTTATGAAGTCAAGCATGAACAGAAGTACGGTGGTTTTGGGTTTCAAACATGGTAAATTCAAGAACCTCCCAAAAGCTTCATTTTAGAGTTACTAAGAGAAAGATCCAGACTTAATTACCTTATCATTTTCACATGTTAAACTTGTTTAAATCTTGCTCAACAAACCTAGGATTTTACCAAGATTCTCAAATGGGCATAAAAATCAAAAAATGAAATACCAATGCACATAGTCCTCTTATGTCATATAGTAAGCATTCAAGTTGATAAACAAGGTCTAGACATATTCAAACAAGACAAATCATGTATCTACCCCCTATCGACCCTAAACTTCGTCTTATGAAGTCAAGCATGAAGAGAAGTGGTTTTGGGTTTCAAAGATGGAAATTTCAAAAACCTCCCAAAATTCAGCTTCATTTTAGAGCGACTAAGAAGGATCGATGCTTACCTTTTCATTTCCATGTTTTAAACTTATTTAAATCTTGGTCAAACCTAGGATTTGACCAAGATTCAAATGGGCATAAAAATTCAGACAAAAAATCTAAAGAATGAAAAACCAAAGCACATAGCCTTCTTAATTATGTCATATAGTAAACACTCAAGTTGATAAACAAGGTCTAGACATATTCAAACCAGAAAAATCATGTGTATATCTACCCCTAACCCTAAACTCTGTCTTATGAAGTCAATCATGAAGAGAATTGGTTTTGGGTTTCAAACATGGAAATTTCAAGTACGTCCCAAAAGCTTCATATATTTTAGAGTGACTAATTAAGAAGGATCTTGGCTTTTGTTTTCATTTTCATGCTTGAAACTTGTTTAAATCTTGGTTGAACCTAGGATTTGACCAGAATCAAATGTGCATAAAATTCTTAAAAAATTAGAAAAATGAAAAACAAAAGCACATGGTCTTCTTATGTCATATAGTAAGCATTCAAGTTGATAAACAAGGTTTAGACATATTCAAACCAGACAAATCATGTATCTACCCCCTAACCCTCAACTCGGTCTTATGAAGTCTAGCATGAGGAGAAGTCGTTTTGGGTTTCAAACGTTTAAGCCAAAAGCCCCATTTCAAATATTTCAAACTTATTCAAATTTGGTTCAAATTTGAAAGACACACAAGTTATAGCACACATAGTGCATACATTCTCACACATACTGCATTAGATGCTAACCCGGCCTATAGTTTGAGGCCATTGGATGAGGTCGAAAAAAATCTTGGATTAGAAATGGGGTTGTTCGAACCCCGTAGTTGGATTTTTTGAACCTTGATCTGTAGTACTGGGCAAAACCCTAGTTTAACCTATTTAATTATAGGTTAGTAGGTCGATTTTTCTACTATGCAGCACATGTGTGTTTGCCCGTCGAGTGAAACTCGGAGGAAGAGGGATCACTCGGAAGGAGAGAAGAAGGGAGAGAATTATGGTGTCTCCCCTTTTTCGGGTGATGATGTTGACTTTTGTGCAGGGTTTGTCAGTGAGCAGGAGGTGCGAGCGAGCGAGCGAGCGATTCGAGCGAGGCCGAGAATGAGAGAGATTTGTTTTTTTTTGTGAGAGGGACAACCGAAGGATCCAGAAGGACCCACAGACTTCCAATACGCATCCTGATGCGTCTTCTCTTGACAAAGAAAATGGATGGGAGTTTGCGTACCTATTGCACGTGACTTGTGCTCACTGAAGTGTGGGACCTCACGCATGGGCACCACACGTAAGTGACAGACTTTGGTGTAAAAGCTCGGTTGATTATTATAGTGCATTAGAACAAAGTTTCCTATGGTTTCAAGGGTAGGAAATCCAAGTTAACTCATTTACATGACATTATTTTTTCCATGAAGCAAAGTTAACGCACCTATCAATTGGTACATTTTGGAGTGACTAAGAAGGATCCAGGCTTACTTATTCGTTTTCACGTGTAAAACTTGTCTAAATCTTGGTCAAACAAAATTGGCAGAAAATTCAAAAAAAAAATAGAAAAATGAAAAAGCAAAGCACATAGTCTTCTTATGTCATATAGTAAGCATTAAAGTTGATAAACAAGGTCTAGACATATTCAAACCATACAAATCATGTATCTACCCGCTAACCCCTAAACTATGTCTTAAGAAGTCAAGCATGAAGAGAAGTGGTTTTGGGTTTCAAACATGGAAATTTCAAAAACCTCCCAAAACTTCATTTTAGGGTGACTAAGAAGGATACACGCTTCCCTTTTCATTTTCATGTTCTATACTTGTTTAAATCTTGGTCAAACCTAGGATTTGACCAAGATTCAAATGGGCACAAAAAAATAAAAAAATAAAAGCACATAGTGTTCTTATGTCATATCGTAAGCATTCAAGTTGATAAACAAGGTCTAGATATATCCAAACCAGACAAATCATGTATCTACCCCCTATCGACCCTAAACTTCGTCTTATGAAGTCAAGCATGAAGAGAAGTGGTTTTGGGTTTCAAACATGGAAATTTCAAAAACCTCCCAAAATTCAGCTTCATTTTAGAGCGACTAAGAAGGATCGATGCTTACCTTTTCATTTCCATGTTTTAAACTTATTTAAATCTTGGTCAAACCTAGGATTTGACCAAGATTAAAATGGGCATAAAAATTCAGACAAAAAATCTAAAGAATGAAAAACCAAAGCACATAGCCTTCTTAATTATGTCATATAGTAAACACTCAAGTTGATAAACAAGGTCTAGACATATTCAAACCAGAAAAATCATGTGTATATCTACCCATAACCCTAAACTCTGTCTTATGAAGTCAATCTAGGATTTAACCAAGATTCAAATGGGCATAAAATAAAAAAACAGAAAAATGAAAAACCAAAGCGCACATAGTCTTCTTATATGTCATATAGTAAGCATTAAAGTTGATAAACAAGGTCTGGACATATTCAAACTAGCTAGACAAATCATGTATCTACCCCCTAACCCCTAAACTCTGTCTTATGACGAAGTCAAGCATGAATATAAGTGGTTTTGGGTTTCAAACATGGAAATTTCAAAAACCTCCCAAAAACTTCATTTTAGGGTGACTAATTAAGAAGGATACAGGCTTCCCTTTTCATTTTCATGTTCTATACTTGTTTAAATCTTGGTCAAACCTAGGATTTGACCAAGATTCAAATGTGCATCTAAATTCCAAAAAATCAGAAAAATGAAAAACCAAAGCACATAGTTTTCTTATGTCACATTCATATATATAGTAAGCATTCAAAAGTTGATAAACAAGGTCTAGCTAGACATATTCAAATAAGACAAATCATGTATCTACCCCTCTAAAACCCTAAACTCGGTCGATCTTATGAAGTCAAGCATGAAGAGAAGTGGTTTTTGGTTTCAAACATGGAAATTTCAAAAACCTCCCAAAATTAAAGCTTCATTTTAGAGTGACTAGTTAAGAAGGATCCAGGCTTACCTTTTCATTTTCATGTTTTAAACTTGTTTAAATCTTGGTCAAACCTAGGATTTGACCAATATTCAAATGGGCATAAAATAAAAAATAAATAAAATAAATAACCAAAGCACATAGTCTTCTTATGTCATATAGTAAGCATTCAAGTTCATAAACAAGGTCTAGACATATTCAAACCAGACAAATCATGTACCCCCTAACCCTAAACTTTGTCTTAATTATATATGAAGTCAAGCATGAAGCAGAGAAGTGTGGTTTTGGGTTTCAAACATGGAAATTTCAAAAACCTCCCAAAAAGCTTCATTTTAATTAGACTGGCTGGTTAATTAAGAAGGATCCATGATTAATTACCTTTTCATTGTCATGTTTTAAACTTGTTTAAATCTTGGTCGAACCTAGGATTTGACCAAGATTCAAATGGGCATAAAATTTCAGAAAAAAATCGAAAGAATGAAAAACCAAAGCATATAGCCTTCTTATGTCATATATATAGTAAGCATTCAAATTGATAAACATGGTCTAGACATATTCAAACCAGAAAAATCATGTATCTACCCCTAACCCTAAACTCTGTCTTATGAAGTCAAGCATGAACAGAAGTACGGTGGTTTTGGGTTTCAAACATGGTAAATTCAAGAACCTCCCAAAAGCTTCATTTTAGAGTTACTAAGAGAAAGATCCAGACTTAATTACCTTATCATTTTCACATGTTAAACTTGTTTAAATCTTGCTCAACAAACCTAGGATTTTACCAAGATTCTCAAATGGGCATAAAAATCAAAAAATGAAATACCAATGCACATAGTCCTCTTATGTCATATAGTAAGCATTCAAGTTGATAAACAAGGTCTAGACATATTCAAACAAGACAAATCATGTATCTACCCCCTATCGACCCTAAACTTTGTCTTATGAAGTCAAGCATGAAGAGAAGTGGTTTTGGGTTTCAAAGATGGAAATTTCAAAAACCTCCCAAAATTCAGCTTCATTTTAGAGCGACTAAGAAGGATCGATGCTTACCTTTTCATTTCCATGTTTTAAACTTATTTAAATCTTGGTCAAACCTAGGATTTGACCAAGATTCAAATGGGCATAAAAATTCAGACAAAAAATCTAAAGAATGAAAAACCAAAGCACATAGCCTTCTTAATTATGTCATATAGTAAACACTCAAGTTGATAAACAAGGTCTAGACATATTCAAACCAGAAAAATCATAAGTATATCTACCCCTAACCCTAAACTCTGTCTTATGAAGTCAATCATGAAGAGAATTGGTTTTGGGTTTCAAACATGGAAATTTCAAGTACGTCCCAAAAGCTTCATATATTTTAGAGTGACTAATTAAGAAGGATCTTGGCTTACGTTTTCATTTTCATGCTTGAAACTTGTTTAAATCTTGGTTGAACCTAGGATTTGACCAGAATCAAATGTGCATAAAATTCTTAAAAAAATAGAAAAATGAAAAACAAAAGCACATGGTCTTCTTATGTCATATAGTAAGCATTCAAGTTGATAAACAAGGTTTAGACATATTCAAACCAGACAAATCATGTATCTACCCCCTAACCCTAAACTCGGTCTTATGAAGTCTAGCATGAGGAGAAGTCGTTTTGGGTTTCAAACGTTTAAGCCAAAAGCCCCATTTCAAATATTTCAAACTTATTCAAATTTGGTTCAAATTTGAAAGACACACAAGTTATAGCACACATAGTGCATACATTCTCACACATACTGCACTAGATGCTAACCCGGCCTATAGTTTGAGGCCATTGGATGAGGTCGAAAAAAATCTTGGATTAGAAATGGGGTTGTTCGAACCCCGTAGTTGGATTTTTTGAACCTTGATCTGTAGTACTGGGCAAAACCCTAGTTTAACCTATTTAATTATAGATTAGTAGGTCGATTTTTCTACTATGCAGCACATGTGTGTTTGCCCATCGAGTGAAACTCGGAGGAAGAGGGATCACTCGGAAGGAGAGAAGAAGGGAGAGAATTATGGTGTCTCCCCTTTTTCGGGTGATGATGTTGACTTTTGTGCAGGGTTTGTCAGTGAGCAGGAGGTGCGAGCGAGCGAGCGAGTCGAGCGAGGCCGAGAATGAGAGAGATTTGTTTTTTTTTGTGAGAGGGACAACCGAAGGATCCAGAAGGACCCACAGACTTCCAATACGCATCCCGATGCGTCTTCTCTTGACAAAAAAAATGGCTGGGAGTTTGCGTACCTATTGCACGTGACTTGTGCTCATCAAGTGTGGGACCTCACGCATGGGCACCACACGTAAGTGACAGACCGCCGGTGTAAAAGCTCGGTTGATTATTATAGTGCATTAGAACAAAGTTTCCTATGGATTCAAGGGTAGGAAATCCAAGTTAACTCATTTACATGACATTATTTTTTCCATGAAGCAAAGTTAACGCACCTATCAATTGGTACATTTTGGAGTGACTAAGAAGGATCCAGGCTTACTTATTCGTTTTCACGTGTAAAACTTGTCTAAATCTTGGTCAAACAAAATTGGCAGAAAATTCAAAAAAAAAACAGAAAAATGAAAAAGCAAAGCACATAGTCTTCTTATGTCATATAGTAAGCATTAAAGTTGATAAACAAGGTCTAGACATATTCAAACCATACAAATCATGTATCTACCCGCTAACCCCTAAACTATGTCTTAAGAAGTCAAGCATGAAGAGAAGTGGTTTTGGGTTTCAAACATGGAAATTTCAAAAACCTCCCAAAACTTCATTTTAGGGTGACTAAGAAGGATACACGCTTCCCTTTTAATTTTCATGTTCTATACTTGTTTAAATCTTGGTCAAACCTAGGATTTGACCAAGATTCAAATGGGCACAAAAAAATAAAAAAATAAAAGCACATAGTGTTCTTATGTCATATCGTAAGCATTCAAGTTGATAAACAAGGTCTAGATATATCCAAACCAGACAAATCATGTATCTACCCCGTATCGACCCTAAACTTCGTCTTATGAAGTCAAGCATGAAGAGAAGTGGTTTTGGGTTTCAAACATGGAAATTTCAAAAACCTCCCAAAATTCAGCTTCATTTTAGAGCGACTAAGAAGGATCGATGCTTACCTTTTCATTTTCATGTTTTAAACTTATTTAAATCTTGGTCAAACCTAGGATTTGACCAAGATTCAAATGGGCATAAAAATTCAGACAAAAAATCTAAAGAATGAAAAACCAAAGCACATAGCCTTCTTAATTATGTCATATAGTAAACACTCAAGTTGATAAACAAGGTCTAGACATATTCAAACCAGAAAAATCATGTGTATATCTACCCATAACCCTAAACTCTGTCTTATGAAGTCAATCTAGGATTTAACCAAGATTCAAATGGCATAAAATAAAAAAACAGAAAAATGAAAAACCAAAGCGCACATAGTCTTCTTATATGTCATATAGTAAGCATTAAAGTTGATAAACAAGGTCTGGACATATTCAAACTAGCTAGACAAATCATGTATCTACCCCCTAACCCCTAAACTCTGTCTTATGACGAAGTCAAGCATGAATATAAGTGGTTTTGGGTTTCAAACATGGAAATTTCAAAAACCTCCCAAAAACTTCATTTTAGGGTGACTAATTAAGAAGGATACAGGCTTCCCTTTTCATTTTCATGTTCTATACTTGTTTAAATCTTGGTCAAACCTAGGATTTGACCAAGATTCAAATGTGCATCAAAATTCCAAAAAAAATCAGAAAAATGAAAAACCAAAGCACATAGTTTTCTTATGTCACATACATCTTATATTTACTAATTGGAGGCACCGTAAAAGTCTCCACATTAATCCACATCATTAGAATAATTAAGACAGTTAGATCTAAAATTTATGGTTAAGATTAGTCAAAAAAGTCGTGATTTGTAACGTACCATATGTCATGTAGACACGTTACTTATCATACGCACGGTTACCCCAGGTAGGCGGATTGCACCGATCCGATCGCTGCGCGTCTAAATAATTCCCCACGTAGTTGTATTCTTCTTGGACTCCTCTCCCTGTCTCCTTACAAATACGGCTGATCCATGCAAGACAATACCATCGGAAATCCTGATTCCACACAAAACCATGTTGTTCAATGGTGAGGATCAGCACAATCGTCATAAGCTGCTTCGTGCCGATGCCGTGAGTCCGCCTTGAATCGACTTTACCGTATTTTGCAGGTTGCTGGTACGATACTAATGGCTTTGCCTACCATTGTCTAAACCTTGATTTTCTGATCGAAGGTGATTTGCTTCTTGGATTAATTATCGTCTTTAGTGGATTTGTTCCCAGATTATGCAATCGGCACATGAGATTTTCTAATGGCTTTTCATACCATCATCTAACATTGATTTTCTGATTGCATGGGATTTAGTTGTTGCATTATTTATCACCTTCACTGGATTGGTTCTCGGATTATACAATCGGCACAGTGTCTTTACATCAGACGATTACAACGTATTGACTATCGTCAGGTAAGTTTATTTCTTCTCACTGGATTGGTTTTCTCATTGTACGATCGGCAGTGTCTTTACATCAGGCGATTAGAACGTATTGACTGTCGTCAGGTAAGCTTCTTTCTTTTTGATGGACCTCATCCACGTTTTCCTTCTCCTGCTATAATGCGGCTGTGATATCCTGTAATAGTTGATTAGATGGCATTATGTTTACGATTTTTTACTCTGCTTTTTTGTTCATTAGATGCTCAATCAAATTCCTATGAATGATAAATGCTCTGAGGTGTATTGTTTATCAATCTGAGCGAGTCGTTACGAATAGTTTTTCTTCGAAAGTCCAAGCCAAAAGGAGACAAATCAAGCCGAGTGCCGATGGCGACGGGGAGGACGTACTGGCTGCATGAGCTTCTCATCCACGCCATGGTTGCATCCTATGTCTGAAAGTGCAGGTATTAGTTACATGCAGTTTTGTTTTGTACAGATCCATGCTGAACGAAATTTGATTGTTAGCATGGATTTGTCTCGATTGCTTAGTCCCTCAGCGCATGATGCATGGATGATAAGCTATGCAGATAGTGGATTACTGATGTTTCCCTGTTTATACATACACAGGCCCCACATCGTGTGTATACACATATGGTCTATGTATTTATTTTGGCCCCAGCTAATGTGTATAAAAAAGTCCCTCTCACAAAAAGTACAAGAAACATCTCATTCAGGAGTTGCCATGTGTGTATACACACGATGTGAATAAAACATCCTTTATCGAAAAAAAAAAAGGAGTTGCCATGTACTTACTAAAAGGGAGAAAATAAGCCATCTGTGTGAATAGAGCAATGGAAAATATATCATATGTATGATTATGTGTATTCCATAGATCTCATATACATACTTATGCATGTTATAAGTCTTGGACAAATAATTCTAATTCATCTAGACCGCATGGTTAGTGTGAAAATAAGGAATGAATTGTTTTTGCGTTATCGCTAGAACACTTCCATATATTATTATATTAAATTCACAACACACAACTAGAATTCCCCTCGGTTATCACAATCTGATCCAAGATATAAATTATATTTCAACATATGGCTAACCAAGGAAAACGATTCCGTGTTCATAAAATTTTCTTTTAATATATTTTCCCTATTTTCTAAGCCAGTGCGAACTGTGCATATAATAAATGTCAGTTTCACTTGGCAGAAAAGCTAGAAGCTCTAGGAAAAAATCTAGGCATTACGGACTATGATAGATGGAACTCCATAACTTTTCCAAAATCAATTCTTACCATTATAACATTTAACATAACTGAATAAATCCAAGCCAAGTAGGGCAACCTGGGTGATGCATGCCTATACATGGAGTCAGGCTACGCTTGCAGATGATTAGTTACAGTAATAACTAGCTTGACAAGAACTTCAAAATAAGGTCAATTTTCAAGTTACTTGGTTGCAATTTTTTATTCATAAGATCTTAAAATGTGCTCCATGCAAACAAGACAAATTTCTTCTATTTTTATTTTAAGAGAACGAAATTTATTTATGTTTGTTGAGGACATAAAATGCTTATTCTGACATGCACGAACATATTTTGTTCTATTTTACTTTCCTGGATTGGTACATATACCAATGTAAATAAAATTTGTGTTGCTATCTATTGATACACAGCGAATAAATTTATAGCTCTACATCCTTTATGTTCAAGATAAACTATTATTCTTTGATGTCATCCATGTATAATTGTATGTCGAATCGTATTAACTAAGCAAACTCTAATGACTACGGAATGGTATTGCTCTTTATTCTCAATGAATTAGGCATGTGGTTCCTTAAATAAGCACATTCTAATATAGGTTTCCATAACTATGAAATATATTGATCAATAGGAGCGGTTCATGGTATATATTGATCAGTTGGACCTTTTCAAACGTATGTTCCTATTCTCACATGTTTCAGGCCAACTAAATTCACGTACAAAGTTTTTCAAATACTTCTTTACTTTCATGTTTTCTAAATAACTAGCCCGTGCAAGTTTGCACGGGTTAATGACTAGTATATATAGTAAGCATTCAAAAGTTGATAAACAAGGTCTAGCTAGACATATTCAAATAAGACAAATCATGTATCTACCCCTCTAAAACCATAAACTCTGTCTTATGAAGTCAAGCATGAAGAGAAGTGGTTTTTGGTTTCAAACATGGAAATTTCAAAAACCTCCCAAAATTAAAGCTTCATTTTAGAGTGACTAGTTAAGAAGGATCCAGGCTTACCTTTTCATTTTCATGTTTTAAACTTGTTTAAATCTTGGTCAAACCTAGGATTTGACCAATATTCAAATGGGCATAAAATAAAAAATAAATAAAATAAATAACCAAAGCACATAGTCTTCTTATGTCATATAGTAAGCATTCAAGTTCATAAACAAGGTCTAGACATATTCAAACCAGACAAATCATGTACCCCCTAACCCTAAACTTTGTCTTAATTATATATGAAGTCAAGCATGAAGCAGAGAAGTGTGGTTTTGGGTTTCAAACATGGAAATTTCAAAAACCTCCCAAAAAGCTTCATTTTAATTAGACTGGCTGGTTAATTAAGAAGGATCCATGATTAATTACCTTTTCATTGTCATGTTTTAAACTTGTTTAAATCTTGGTCGAACCTAGGATTTGACCAAGATTCAAATGGCCATAAAATTTCAGAAAAAAATCGAAAGAATGAAAAACCAAAGCACATAGCCTTCTTATGTCATATAGTAAGCATTCAAATTGATAAACTTGGTCTAGACATATTCAAACCAGAAAAATCATGTATCTACCCCTAACCCTAAACTCTGTCTTATGAAGTCAAGCATGAACAGAAGTACGGTGGTTTTGGGTTTCAAACATGGAAATTTCAAAAACCTCCCAAAAAGCTTCATTTTAATTAGACTGGCTGGTTAATTAAGAAGGATCCATGATTAATTACCTTTTCATTGTCATGTTTTAAACTTGTTTAAATCTTGGTCGAACCTAGGATTTGACCAAGATTCAAATGGCCATAAAATTTCAGAAAAAAATCGAAAGAATGAAAAACCAAAGCACGTAGCCTTCTTATGTCATATAGTAAGCATTCAAATTGATAAACTTGGTCTAGACATATTCAAACCAGAAAAATCATGTATCTACCCCTAACCCTAAACTCTGTCTTATGAAGTCAAGCATGAACAGAAGTACGGTGGTTTTGGGTTTCAAACATGGTAAATTCAAGAACCTCCCAAAAGCTTCATTTTAGAGTTACTAAGAGAGAGATCCAGACTTAATTACCTTATCATTTTCACATGTTAAACTTGTTTAAATCTTGCTCAACAAACCTAGGATTTTACCAAGATTCTCAAATGGGCATAAAAATCAAAAAATGAAATACCAATGCACATAGTCCTCTTATGTCATATAGTAAGCATTCAAGTTGATAAACAAGGTCTAGACATATTCAAACAAGACAAATCATGTATCTACCCCCTATCGACCCTAAACTTCGTCTTATGAAGTCAAGCATGAAGAGAAGTGGTTTTGGGTTTCAAACATGGAAATTTCAAAAACCTCCCAAAATTCAGCTTCATTTAGAGCGACTAAGAAGGATCGATGCTTACCTTTTCATTTCCATGTTTTAAACTTATTTAAATCTTGGTCAAACCTAGGATTTGACCAAGATTCAAATGGGCATAAAAATTCAGACAAAAAATCTAAAGAATGAAAAACCAAAGCACATAGCCTTCTTAATTATGTCATATAGTAAACACTCAAGTTGATAAACAAGGTCTAGACATATTCAAACCAGAAAAATCATGTGTATATCTACCCCTAACCCTAAACTCTGTCTTATGAAGTCAATCATGAAGAGAATTGGTTTTGGGTTTCAAACATGGAAATTTCAAGTACGTCCCAAAAGCTTCATATATTTTAGAGTGACTAATTAAGAAGGATCTTGGCTTACGTTTTTATTTTCATGCTTGAAACTTGTTTAAATCTTGGTTGAACCTAGGATTTGACCAGAATCAAATGTGCATAAAATTCTTAAAAAAATAGAAAAATGAAAAACAAAAGCACATGGTCTTCTTATGTCATATAGTAAGCATTCAAGTTGATAAACAAGGTTTAGACATATTCAAACCAGACAAATCATGTATCTACCCCTAACCCTAAACTCGGTCTTATGAAGTCTAGCATGAGGAGAAGTCGTTTTGGGTTTCAAACGTTTAAGCCAAAAGCCCCATTTCAAATATTTCAAACTTATTCAAATTTGGTTCAAATTTGAAAGACACACAAGTTATAGCACACATAGTGCATACATTCTCACACATACTGCACTAGATGCTAACCCGGCCTATAGTTTGAGGCCATTGGATGAGGTCGAAAAAATCTTGGATTAGAAATGGGGTTGTTCGAACCCCGTAGTTGGATTTTTTGAACCTTGATCTAGTAATCTTGGGCAAAACCCTAGTTTAACCTATTTAATTATAGATTCGTAGGTCGATTTTTCTACTATGCAGCACATGTGTGTTTGCCCGTCGAGTGAAACTCGGAGGAAGAGGGATCACTCGGAAGGAGAGAAGAAGGGAGAGAATTATGTGTCTCCCCTTTTTCGGGTGATGATGTTGACTTTTGTGCAGGGTTTGTCAGTGAGCAGGAGGTGCGAGCGAGCGAGCGAGCGAGTCGAGCGAGGCCGAGAATGAGAGAGATTTGTTTTTTTTGTGAGAGGGACAACTGAAGGATCCAGAAGGACTCACAGACTTCCAATACGCATCCTGATGCGTCTTCTCTTGACAAAGAAAATGGCTGGGAGTTTGCGTACCTATTGCATCGTGACTTGTGCTCACTGAAGTGTGGGACCTCACGCATGGGCACCACACGTAAGTGACAGACTGCCGGTGTAAAAGCTCGGTTGATTATTATAGTGCATTAGAACAAAGTTTCCTATGGATTCAAGGGTAGGAAATCCAAGTTAACTCATTTACATGACATTATTTTTTCCATGAAGCAAAGTTAACGCACCTATCAATTGGTACATTTTGGAGTGACTAAGAAGGATCCAGGCTTACTTATTCGTTTTGACGTGTAAAACTTGTCTAAATCTTGGTCAAACAAAATTGGCAGAAAATTCAAAAAAAAAAAACAGAAAAATGAAAAACCAAAGCACATAGTCTTCTTATGTCATATAGTAAGCATTAAAGTTGATAAACAAGGTCTAGACATATTCAAACCATACAAATCATGTATCTACCCGCTAACCCCTAAACTATGTCTTAAGAAGTCAAGCATGAAGAGAAGTGGTTTTGGGTTTCAAACATGGAAATTTCAAAAACCTCCCAAAACTTCATTTTAGGGTGACTAAGAAGGATACAGGCTTCCCTTTTCATTTTCATGTTCTATACTTGTTTAAATCTTGGTCAAACCTAAGATTTGACCAAGATTCAAATGGGCACAAAAAAATAAAAAAATAAAAGCACATAGTGTTCTTATGTCATATCGTAAGCATTCAAGTTGATAAACAAGGTCTAGATATATCCAAACCAGACAAATCATGTATCTACCCCCTATCGACCCTAAACTTCGTCTTATGAAGTCAAGCATGAAGAGAAGTGGTTTTGGGTTTCAAACATGGAAATTTCAAAAACCTCCCAAAATTCAGCTTCATTTTAGAGCGACTAAGAAGGATCGATGCTTACCTTTTCATTTCCATGTTTTAAACTTATTTAAATCTTGGTCAAACCTAGGATTTGACCAAGATTCAAATGGGCATAAAAATTCAGACAAAAAATCTAAAGAATGAAAAACCAAAGCACATAGCCCTCTTAATTATGTCATATAGTAAACACTCAAGTTGATAAACAAGGTCTAGACATATTCAAACCAGAAAAATCATGTGTATATCTACCCCTAACCCTAAACTCTGTCTTATGAAGTCAATCTAGGATTTAACCAAGATTCAAATGGGCATAAAATAAAAAAACAGAAAAATGAAAAACCAAAGCGCACATAGTCTTCTTATATGTCATATAGTAAGCATTAAAGTTGATAAACAAGGTCTGGACATATTCAAACTAGCTAGACAAATCATGTATCTACCCCCTAACCCCTAAACTCTGTCTTATGACGAAGTCAAGCATGAAGATAAGTGGTTTTGGGTTTCAAACATGGAAATTTCAAAAACCTCCCAAAAACTTCATTTTAGGGTGACTAATTAAGAAGGATACAGGCTTCCCTTTTCATTTTCATGTTCTATACTTGTTTAAATCTTGGTCAAACCTAGGATTTGACCAAGATTCAAATGTGCATCAAAATTCCAAAAAAATCAGAAAAATGAAAAACCAAAGCACATAGTTTTCTTATGTCACATACATATATATAGTAAGCATTCAAAAGTTGATAAACAAGGTCTAGCTAGACATATTCAAATAAGACAAATCATGTATCTACCCCTCTAAAACCATAAACTCTGTCTTATGAAGTCAAGCATGAAGAGAAGTGGTTTTTGGTTTCAAACATGGAAATTTCAAAAACCTCCCAAAATTAAAGCTTCATTTTAGAGTGACTAGTTAAGAAGGATCCAGGCTTACCTTTTCATTTTCATGTTTTAAACTTGTTTAAATCTTGGTCAAACCTAGGATTTGACCAATATTCAAATGGGCATAAAATAAAAAATAAATAAAATAAAAAACCAAAGCACATAGGCTTCTTATGTCATATAGTAAGCATTCAAGTTCATAAACAAGGTCTAGACATATTCAAACCAGACAAATCATGTACCCCCTAACCCTAAACTTTGTCTTAATTATATATGAAGTCAAGCATGAAGCAGAGAAGTGTGGTTTTGGGTTTCAAACATGGAAATTTCAAAAACCTCCCAAAAAGCTTCATTTTAATTAGACTGGCTGGTTAATTAAGAAGGATCCATGATTAATTACCTTTTCATTGTCATGTTTTAAACTTGTTTAAATCTTGGTCGAACCTAGGATTTGACCAAGATTCAAATGGCCATAAAATTTCAGAAAAAAATCGAAAGAATGAAAAACCAAAGCACATAGCCTTCTTATGTCATATAGTAAAGCATTCAAATTGATAAACATGGTCTAGACATATTCAAACCAGAAAAATCATGTATCTACCCCTAACCCTCAACTCTGTCTTATGAAGTCAAGCATGAACAGAAGTACGGTGGTTTTGGGTTTCAAACATGGTAAATTCAAGAACCTCCCAAAAGCTTCATTTTAGAGTTACTAAGAGAAAGATCCAGACTTAATTACCTTATCATTTTCACATGTTAAACTTGTTTAAATCTTGCTCAACAAACCTAGGATTTTACCAAGATTCTCAAATGGGCATAAAAATCAAAAAATGAAATACCAATGCACATAGTCCTCTTATGTCATATAGTAAGCATTCAAGTTGATAAACAAGGTCTAGACATATTCAAACAAGACAAATCATGTATCTACCCCCTATCGACCCTAAACTTCGTCTTATGAAGTCAAGCATGAAGAGAAGTGGTTTTGGGTTTCAAACATGGAAATTTCAAAAACCTCCCAAAATTCAGCTTCATTTTAGAGCGACTAAGAAGGATCGATGCTTACCTTTTCATTTCCATGTTTTAAACTTATTTAAATCTTGGTCAAACCTAGGATTTGACCAAGATTCAAATGGGCATAAAAATTCAGACAAAAAATCTAAAGAATGAAAAACCAAAGCACATAGCCTTCTTAATTATGTCATATAGTAAACACTCAAGTTGATAAACAAGGTCTAGACATATTCAAACCAGAAAAATCATGTGTATATCTACCCCTAACCCTAAACTCTGTCTTATGAAGTCAATCATGAAGAGAATTGGTTTTGGGTTTCAAACATGGAAATTTCAAGTACGTCCCAAAAGCTTCATATATTTTAGAGTGACTAATTAAGAAGGATCTTGGCTTACATTTTCATTTTCATGCTTGAAACTTGTTTAAATCTTGGTTGAACCTAGGATTTGACCAGAATCAAATGTGCATAAAATTCTTAAAAAAAATAGAAAAATGAAAAACAAAAGCACATGGTCTTCTTATGTCATATAGTAAGCATTCAAGTTGATAAACAAGGTTTAGACATATTCAAACCAGACAAATCATGTATCTACCCCCTAAGCCTAAACTCGGTCTTATGAAGTCTAGCATGAGGAGAAGTCGTTTTGGGTTTCAAACGTTTAGGCCAAAAGCCCCATTTCAAATATTTCAAACTTATTCAAATTTGGTTCAAATTTCAAAGACACACAAGTTATAGCACACATAGTGCATACATTCTCACACATACTGCACTAGATGCTAACCCGGCCTATAGTTTGAGGCCATTGGATCAGGTCGAAAAAAATCTTGGATTAGAAATGGGGTTGTTCGAACCCCGTAGTTGGATTTTTTGAACCTTGATCTGTAGTACTGGGCAAAACCCTAGTTTAACCTATTTAATTATAGATTCGTAGGTCGATTTTTCTACTATGCAGCACATGTGTGTTTGCCTGTCGAGTGAAACTCGGAGGAAGAGGGATCACTCGGAAGGAGAGAAGAAGGGAGATAATTATGGTGTCTCCCCTTTTTCGGGTGATGATGTTGACTTTTGTGCAGGGTTTGTCAGTGAGCAGGAGGTGCGAGCGAGCGAGCGAGCGAGTCGAGCGAGGCTGAGAATGAGAGAGATTTGTTTTTTTTTGTGAGAGGGACAACCGAAGGATCCAGAAGGACCCACAGACTTCCAATATGCATCCTGATGCGTCTTCTCTTGACAAAGAAGATGGCTGGGAGTTTGCGTACCTATTGCACGTGACTTGTGCTCACTGAAGTGTGGGACCTCACGCATGGGCACCACACGTAAGTGACAGACTCCGGTGTAAAAGCTCGGTTGATTATTATAGTGCATTAGAACAAAGTTTCCTATGGTTTCAAGGGTAGGAAATCCAAGTTAACTCATTTACATGACATTATTTTTTCCATGAAGCAAAGTTAACGCACCTATCAATTGGTACATTTTGGAGTGACTAAGAAGGATCCAGGCTTACTTATTCGTTTTCACGTGTAAAACTTGTCTAAATCTTGGTCAAACAAAATTGGCGTAAAATTCAAAAAATAAAACAGAAAAATGAAAAACCAAAGCACATAGTCTTCTTATGTCATATAGTAAGCATTAAAGTTGATAAACAAGGTCTAGACATATTCAAACCATACAAATCATGTATCTACCCGCTAACCCCTAAACTATGTCTTAAGAAGTCAAGCATGAAGAGAAGTGGTTTTGGGTTTCAAACATGGAAATTTCAAAAACCTCCCAAAACTTCATTTTAGGGTGACTAAGAAGGATACACGCTTCCCTTTTCATTTTCATGTTCTATACTTGTTTAAATCTTGGTCAAACCTAGGATTTGACCAAGATTCAAATGGGCACAAAAAATAAAAAAATAAAAGCACATAGTGTTCTTATGTCATATCGTAAGCATTCAAGTTGATAAACAAGGTCTAGATATATCCAAACCAGACAAATCATGTATCTACCCCCTATCGACCCTAAACTTTGTCTTATGAAGTCAAGCATGAAGAGAAGTGGTTTTGGGTTTCAAACATGGAAATTTCAAAAACCTCCCAAAATTCAGCTTCATTTTAGAGCGACTAAGAAGGATCGATGCTTACCTTTTCATTTCCATGTTTTAAACTTATTTAAATCTTGGTCAAACCTAGGATTTGACCAAGATTCAAATGGGCATAAAAATTCAGACAAAAAATCTAAAGAATGAAAAACCAAAGCACATAGCCTTCTTAATTATGTCATATAGTAAACACTCAAGTTGATAAACAAGGTCTAGACATATTCAAACCAGAAAAATCATGTGTATATCTACCCCTAACCCTAAACTCTGTCTTATGAAGTCAATCTAGGATTTAACCAAGATTCAAATGGGCATAAAATAAAAAAACAGAAAAATGAAAAACCAAAGCGCACATAGTCTTCTTATATGTCATATAGTAAGCATTAAAGTTGATAAACAAGGTCTGGACATATTCAAACTAGCTAGACAAATCATGTATCTACCCCCTAACCCCTAAACTCTGTCTTATGACGAAGTCAAGCATGAAGATAAGTGGTTTTGGGTTTCAAACATGGAAATTTCAAAAACCTCCCAAAAACTTCATTTTAGGGTGACTAATTAAGAAGGATACATGCTTCCCTTTTCATTTTCATGTTCTATACTTGTTTAAATCTTGGTCAAACCTAGGATTTGACCAAGATTCAAATGTGCATCAAAATTCCAAAAAAAAACAGTAAAATGAAAAACCAAAGCACATAGTTTTCTTATGTCACATACATATATATAGTAAGCATTCAAAAGTTGATAAACAAGGTCTAGCTAGACATATTCAAATAAGACAAATCATGTATCTACCCCTCTAAAACCATAAACTCTGTCTTATGAAGTCAAGCATGAAGAGAAGTGGTTTTTGGTTTCAAACATGGAAATTTCAAAAACCTCCCAAAATTAAAGCTTCATTTTAGAGTGACTAGTTAAGAAGGATCCAGGCTTACCTTTTCATTTTCATGTTTTAAACTTGTTTGAATCTTGGTCAAACCTAGGATTTGACCAATATTCAAATGGGCATAAAATAAAAAATAAATAAAATAAAAATCCAAAGCACATAGGCTTCTTATGTCATATAGTAAGCATTCAAGTTCAAAAACAAGGTCTAGACATATTCAAACCAGACAAATCATGTACCCCCTAACCCTAAACTTTGTCTTAATTATATATGAAGTCAAGCATGAAGCAGAGAAGTGTGGTTTTGGGTTTCAAACATGGAAATTTCAAAAACCTCCCAAAAAGCTTCATTTTAATTAGACTGGCTGGTTAATTAAGAAGGATCCATGATTAATTACCTTTTCATTGTCATGTTTTAAACTTGTTTAAATCTTGGTCGAACCTAGGATTTGACCAAGATTCAAATGGCCATAAAATTTTAGAAAAAAATCGAAAGAATGAAAAACCAAAGCACATAGCCTTCTTATGTCATATAGTAAGCATTCAAATTGATAAACATGGTCTAGACATATTCAAACCAGAAAAATCATGTATCTACCCCTAACCCTAAACTCTGTCTTATGAAGTCAAGCATGAACAGAAGTACGGTGGTTTTGGGTTTCAAACATGGTAAATTCAAGAACCTCCCAAAAGCTTCATTTTAGAGTTACTAAGAGAAAGATCCAGACTTAATTACCTTATCATGTTCACATGTTAAACTTGTTTAAATCTTGCTCAACAAACCTAGGATTTTACCAAGATTCTCAAATGGGCATAAAAATCAAAAAATGAAATACCAATGCACATAGTCCTCTTATGTCATATAGTAAGCATTCAAGTTGATAAACAAGGTCTAGACATATTCAAACAAGACAAATCATGTATCTACCCCCTATCGACCCTAAACTTCGTCTTATGAAGTCAAGCATGAAGAGAAGTGGTTTTGGGTTTCAAACATGGAAATTTCAAAAACCTCCCAAAATTCATAGTCTTCTTATGTCATATAGTAAGCATTAAAGTTGATAAACAAGGTCTAGACATATTCAAACCATACAAATCATGTATCTACCCGCTAACCCCTAAACTATGTCTTAAGAAGTCAAGCATGAAGAGAAGTGGTTTTGGGTTTCAAACATGGAAATTTCAAAAACCTCCCAAAACTTCATTTTAGGGTGACTAAGAAGGATACACGCTTCCCTTTTCATTTTCATGTTCTATACTTGTTTAAATCTTGGTCAAACCTAGGATTTGACCAAGATTCAAATGGGCACAAAAAAATAAAAAAATAAAAGCACATAGTGTTCTTATGTCATATCGTAAGCATTCAAGTTGATAAACAAGGTCTAGATATATCCAAACCAGACAAATCATGTATCTACCCCCTATCGACCCTAAACTTCGTCTTATGAAGTCAAGCATGAAGAGAAGTGGTTTTGGGTTTCAAACATGGAAATTTCAAAAACCTCCCAAAATTCAGCTTCATTTTAGAGCGACTAAGAAGGATCGATGCTTACCTTTTCATTTCCATGTTTTAAACTTGTTTAAATCGACCAAGATTCAAATGGGCATAAAATAAAAAAACTGAAAAATGAAAAACCAAAGCGCACATAGTCTTCTTATATGTCATATAGTAAGCATTAAAGTTGATAAACAAGGTCTAGACATATTCAAACTAGCTAGACAAATCATGTATCTACCCCTAACCCCTAAACTCTGTCTTATGACGAAGTCAAGCATGAAGATAAGTGGTTTTGGGTTTCAAACATGGAAATTTCAAAAACCTCCCAAAAACTTCATTTTAGGGTGACTAATTAAGAAGGATACATGCTTCCCTTTTCATTTTCATGTTCTATATATACTTGTTTAAATATTGGTCAAACCTAGGATTTGACCAAGATTCAAATGTGCATCAAAATTCCAAAAAATATCAGAAAAATGAAAAACCAAAGCACATAGTTTTCTTATGTCATATAGTAGCATTAAAGTTGATAAACAAGGTCTAGACATATTCAAACAAGAAAAATCATGTATCTACTCCCTAACCCTAAACTTTGTCTTGTGTAGTCAAGCATGAAGAGAAGTGGTTTTGGGTTTCAAATATGGAAATTTCAAAAACCTACCAAAAACTTCATTTTTAGAGTGACAAAGAAGGATCAATGCTTACATTTTCATTTTCATATTTTAAACTTGTTTAAATCATTGTCAAACCAGGATTTGACCAAGATTTAAATGGGCATAAAATTAAAAAAATCAGAAAAATGAAAAACAAAAGCACATAGTCTTCTTATGTCACATATATATATAGTAAGCATTCAAAAGTTGACAAACAACGTCTATACATATTCAAATAAGACAAATCATGTATCTACCCCTAACCCTAAACTCTGTCTTATGAAGTCAAGCATGAAGAGAAGTGGTTTTGGTTTCAAACATGGAAATTTCAAAAACCTCTGAAAAGCTTCATTTTAGAGTGACTAAGAAGGATCCAGGCTTACCTTTTCATTTTCATGTTTTAAACTTGTTTAAATCTTGGTCAAACCTAGGATTTGACCAATATTAAAATGGGCATAAAATAAAAAAATAAAAAAAAACCAAAGCACATAGTCTTCTTATGTCATATAGTAAGCATTCAAGTTCATAAACAAGGTCTAGACATATTCAAACCAGACAAATCATGTATCTACCCCCTATCGACCCTAAACTTCGTCTTATGAAGTCAAGCATGAAGAGAAGTGGTTTTGGGTTTCAAACATGGAAATTTCAAAAACCTACCAAAAGCTTCATTTTAGAGCGAGTAAGAAGGATCGATGCTTATCTTTTCATTTTCATGTTTTAAACTTATTTAAATCTTGGTCAAACCTAGGATTTGACCAAGATTCAAATGGGCATAAAAATTCAGACAAAAATCTAAAGAATGAAAAACCAAAGCACGTACATAGCCTTCTTAATTATGTCATATAGTAAACATTCAAGTTGATAAACAAGGTCTAGACATATTCAAACCAGAAAAATCGTGTATCTACCCCTAACCCTAATTAAACTCTATCTTATGAAGTCAAGCATGAAGAAAAGTGGTTTTGAGTTTCAAGCATGCATGGAAATTTCGAGAACCTCCCAAAAGCTTCATTTTAGAGTGACTACAAAGGATCCATGCTTACACCTTTTCATTTTCAAGTTTTAAACATGTTTAAAACCTGGTCAAACCTGGGATTTGACCAAGATTCAAATGGGCATAAAATTCAAAAAAATTAGATAAATGAAAAACCATAGCACATAGTCTTCTTATGTCATATAGTAAGCATTCAAGTGGATAAACAAGCTCTAGACATACTGAAACCAGACAAATCATGTATCTACCCCTATCCCTAAACTATGTCTTATGAAGTCTAGCATGAAAAGAAGTGGTTTTGGGTTTCAAACATGGAAATTTCAAAAACCTCCCAAAAGCTTCATTTTGGATTGACTAAGGAGGATCCAGGCTTACTTTTTCATTTTCATGTTTTAAACTTGTTTAAATCTCGGTCAAACCTAGGATTTGACCAAGATTGAAAGGACATAAAAAATCAACAGTTTACAACAGCACACAAAATAAACATGAAATTACATCTAAATCCCTAACTTTTACATGGAGGACCCCAGGCTGAAAGCAAGAAATGCGATCGGGTCTTGAATCTTGATGCGTCTTCTCTTGACAAAGAAGATCGCTGGGAGTTTGCGTACGTACAGCACGTCACTTGTGCTCACTGAAGTGTGGGACATGACGCATGCATGGGCAACACACGTAAGTGACATGGATTCAAGGGTAGGGAAGCCAAGAGAAAAAAACGAGAATTTGGACAAAAATAACCCAATCTTGCTAGTATGTCGAAAGTTTGTTTTTCCCAATCTTTTCGACTTTGGGTTATTTCTGTCTATTTTGCCGATCGAAAAAACGAGGACAGAGACTGGAAACGGTGATGCATCTAGCTTCGTAGTACGTCGATTAAGACTTCATGAGCAACACTAGTCCGACGTAAGTACGAGCAGTATACAGACAAGACAGGGACTAGACATTGCTACCCACGTCCCTCTGCGCCCCTTCAAAGAAATCATACTCCGTACTAGAATCTCAAACGTAGGAATTAGTCTGACACGATTTCTGATTGTTTAATTCATAAGATTGCAATTTTCAGAATTCATTGACAATACATTTTATACAAAAACAAAAAATCCTTCATTGTGTAACCGTATGCTACTACTAGTATTTCTTTTGGTTTTCACACGCAATCAAATGTTATTGGATCCAAATACCGTTGTTTCTCAATCCTATATATTTGGAGATGATCATCACTCTCTAATCATACAATTTTAATATTCCCGCACTTTGAAAATCTTGCGAATAATCAAAGCAGCCAAAATGTATGGTGTGTATTGTATATGTTTATGCCATGCTTAGTTTCATCGAATATTGTTTGGTTGCATCGCGGGGAAACCGCGTGAATTTAGATTAATTGTTGCATGTTTGTTTGTTTGTGGTGTGACCAACTGCTTTTGCAACGAAACAACCCCCCCACCATGTACGCATTGTTTGGGTCACATGCATGATGTGTACAAAATGTTAAAATAGAAATAATGTAGGAATTGAATATGATTGCATGTTGAATTAATCCTATATGAGAGAAATCACACAAATTTGAATTGCATGTTCTTTGGTTGTAGTGCTACACAAAAAACACGTGAATTAGTATGAATTATCATGTATTCAAGAATCAAAGGAGCCACTGAGATTTGAATCCCACAAAATTTCTATGAATTTTCTTCGAACCAAACAAGCCCAACAAGATTCCAAAGGAATATAATACAACGAACAAACAACTTCCGTTGTTGGAATATTTCCTTAGGACATCAATCCAATAGAAACTATATGATCCAGTTTCAGCGACAATCTGGTCGGTGTAGGCTCGAGGAGGCCAATTGTATATATATGTTTGGACCCGGTTGGTTGAGTGATCATGCTCGTGACATCCAAATTTGAAAGGTAAAATTCGGGCAAGGCCAGTGACGCCACAATACTTTTGAAATATTCAAAAGCGCGTAATATTTGTGAAATTTTAATAATAGCTACTACTTATGTGAATTTTTTTCGTTCATACGCTTATTGGGGGGTAGGCTAACCCTAACGGCCTCCTCAAGATCCCTACCTCTACCAAGGTTTCCCGAGTTCATCCACCTCGACGGGTTCCTTGCCACTTTCGACCATGTTGTGGGCATCATTTCGGGTTCCCGTACGATGGCCAGTCCTTTTCAGGAGTCCCGAACCCGATGCCATAATATTTGTTTGAAAAAAATTCAAGACCGCACAATATTTGTTGAAATAAATGAATAAGCATTTTTAAATAGCTAAATAAAAGAAGTATGAATTTTGAAAAATTTATTTTTTCTAAAACATTAATTGGAGCATTGACATGTTGAACCCACTTGTCGATTTTGCTATCAACATGACTAACTAGCTGATTAGATAACCAAGTGGTGAAATTTGCAACATATTAGACCACCACATGGTGGAAACTGCAAAAAAAAATGTCCAAGTGGTGGTTTGTGCAACATATAGAGCAAGACAAAGATATGGTAGTACAAGATGAATGTGACCGCCGTGGGCCCGTGGTAATATATCATGATGATGGCAAAGGATCTTTTCTCATTGAACTGTCTGCAGCTGATTTGATGAGACAAAATACAGCTCCACGGCGTGCAAGGACAGTATACAAGACATTAGCTTCTTCTCGGGTCACACGCCTTCACGACAAAAAGAGTGCAGCAGAGACCAGAGAGAGAAGGCACGCCCGTAGTACTCGTATTATTGATTTCAATTCAAATTGTTTTTTTGCCTCGCTTCTCCGTCTTCTTCATCTCCATCTTCTCTCGCGACCCCGCCTACACCAAAGCAGCCCCTGCACCACCGCCGCCATGCCTTTTTCGGATCATCTCGAGCCAATTGTTTGATGGTACTAGTAGGAGTTGTGGACTTTTATCCATATCGCTCTACCACTGCCGTCGCACCGTCCTCCAATACCTCATACCCAAACGCCAGCGTCCCACTCCCACACCCCCACACCCACTTGACCGCATCCTTCCAATGGCGAGATCGATCAATGAGAGTGGCGTTCTTGGGTGTTTCTGATGGCCCCTTGAAGAAATCGCATCCCGATGCGATGTCATCACCGCCGCGAGCCTCGTCGGTTCATGCAAGTTTTATCATGATTCAAGAACACAAAGTGTAGCTCGCTCGCATCTCAGCCGTTTGGCATGCCCTGTGTTCTTCATACTCACCAAACCGAGGTACCGCCACGCACAATCCCTTCTCCCGCGTCCACAAGTTCAAGCGGCGGGGTGCGCGAGAAGGACAAGCAAGATGATGCAAAAGATCGCAAGGGTACCTTGTGCCAACCGACGCCGCTGGACAGGATCTCTTCCGATGCCGTGATTCCGGATGGTGGTACGGGCATGTGGGCGGCGCGAATGGAGATTGGATCGCCCTTCTTGGCTTCCCCTGGAATTGGGAGCTTGTCAATGTGTACACCGGTCGCCGGATTCCTCTACCACCAATAAGTGAGTTTAAATCCACCCCGGATAAACTTGTGTTCGAGTCTAATGATCAACATCTTCAACTCGCTGAAGATAGCTATTTGCCGAGTTCCAACAAACCGCTTCAAATTATACTAGTTTCTCTGTTCTTGCCATCTTCAACGCGGCAATTGCGGTCCTTCACCGTGCTTCTAGCAGATGGACGATTCTTGACAACCGAGTTCTTAGCGTACGGCTACTCCGATGCAATCATCCACAAGGGTATTGTATTTGTTGTAACTCGACAGTGCGAAGTTTATGCATGGAATCAACTTTCTTGGGGTAATTTTTCTCATCTCATATGATGTGTTTTCGCTATTACCTGCTAGTTTCAGATTTAGCTTTAGCCTTTTTCTTTTTGTTGTGCAGTTTTCGTGTCATGCCTGTACCTTTCCCCCTCTATATTCAATCAAAATCAGCAGCCGATATGCCTTTGAGTCAAAATAAAGTACTCCTCCGATCCAAATCAAATTGACTCAGCTTTGTCTAGCCGCATCTAGCTAGACAAACTTGAGTCAATTAATTTGTGCATATCTAGCTAGACATATCCAGTTGAGTCAATTAATTTGGATCGGAGGCGTATTTTAGCTACATCATTATTCATGTATGTAATGAACTAATCAAGTTTTGCTGAACCGACTTCAAGCTGTGCTTTCCTTTGCAAGGTCCTTTGTTGATCGAAGACGGCACCTATTCCGCCGTAACTTGATGAACAAGGTCGGTACAATCTTGGCTCCCGGTGGTTAGCACGATCTCCCGATGGTTCTAGACTTTTTCCGGTCCATACCCGGGGCGCATCGACGGGCGGGATTATACCGGACTGGTTCGGATTTTACCCGCCGCTTCTACCTCCGAGGGTCGTCATGGTCGCACTATTCGCGGGTATGGTAAGGGTTTACTTGGCTGCGAGGTGTACGGATGGACACCGATCGCTTGATGCCACCGAGGCCATGGAGGAGGATTATTTCCCTTGGATCATATTCTCTCTTCCTTGGAGTGAACTATCCGATTATCCTTCCAAAGAGAAGACGGGGCGTAACATGACCGTCCAAATATGGCGAGAAGCAACTCTGTTTACACATCGCACCATGCGTAGGCCTTGCATATCCTCCTTCTCCGTAAATTTGCCGCTTCGCTTGAATTCTGAAGACTGCATCGTTGGTTTCCAAACCAACATTAGATGGACATGGCGGCAGGTTCCATTGTGGCTCATCCCAAGCTTCGCCAACGCCCGACAATGGAACCCGCCTTCGCGTCACAGTCCGTAAAGAAGGGCTGATGTACTTTATGTAATACTCGTGTTGTAATGCAAGATTTGTATCTCGTTGAACTATTTCATTTGCATGTTTATCTCTACCTAGGCTACTCCCTTTCCGTAGTTGTGTTGTACTATCTCGTTGAACTATTTCCTTTGCCTCGTTATCTCTACCTAGGCTACTCCTCCGTAGTTGTTAAATTGATGTAATGCTCCTACAATGTGCTACACCGGGCGTGTGGCCCGTAATGTTATCAAACACCTTTTGTACTCGTTCTAGTAAGCATTTCACACTATAGCTCACATAATTAAAGTACTCCTACAACGTATTAGTTGAAAGATATATCTCATAAGTAAGTACCCCTCTTTGAGCTTATGCGAAACATAAATGACTATTTTAGAAATATATACTCTCGACACAAGATTATATTAAAAACAATGGTACATAGTTCTATTAGAAAAAGAAAGTGTGAATAGTAGAATGATGGAGAAGTGTTTTTTGAGGTCTCAGGCATAGCTAGTGTTCATGGTGCAAAAGCACTTAGACTAGTCACAATGGGAAGTATCGTAGACTGATACTAGTCTATGATACAACACCTTCAATGCATAGTATCATGAATTAGTATCATGCAATGTTGCGAAAAACCAATTATTCATTTCTTTCCAAATAGACTAGCTTTGCGAGGATGACAAAACATTTCTTTATTGCCCTCTCGTATGAATCACCTCCATACATCACCTCTCATACCGATTGAAAGCCATGCCAAATCGTTGGTTCAAGACCATGAATACCAAGCCAATTTTGTTAGCTAGTTGGACCACCCTCAGATTGAGAACCAACGGTTGAAAGAAAGGTGGGCGCCAACTCATATTTTTTTCTCGAGAGTCCGACACTTGATGTTGATTGCAAAGTTCACAAAGGCCAAAATTTTGACATCCTCTTTGTGCAAGTCTTGCCACCATCCAAACTCGGTTTTGAAGTACCAACCAAGAAAAAAAAAGCTTGCACTTTGGAGGACCCCATGGACCATGAAAATTTTGAAAAACTTCCAGTAAATCATGCATATTTCGATTTATATTTTGGTGAAGTTTCATTCGATTTGAATCATAGGTTTGTGAGCAAATATATATTTAGTTTAAACTAGTGCTCGAGTACGTAAGAATCTATTTAATCACAAGCTAATCATCCGAATGGGATGAAATATTCATAGATTTTAAAACAAGGAATCTACATATTACTGGATTTTTTTTCAAAATTTTATGAATAGTTTTTTCTTTTTTAGCTTCGAAATAAGAGATAGTTTGGAACGTTGGATCTCAAATGGATGGTAGATGGTGGGACACAGTCACAATGTATCTTGGAAGCATCAAGTCACTGAAGCTCTGTCCGGTTTCCAAACCAAGCTAGGAAAGGCATTGAAAATGAAGTTCTGCTCTAAAACATTTCTCATTCCATTTTGGTGCTCGCGCGGTTGCATGCTACCCACGTGTTAAGGTACGTGTCTCTGGCATGTAGAGAACTACGATTATTGGCGAAAAATATATCGAAATGGAAACTGTAAAAAAAAGCCCTCTCTGGTCAACCTGATGTGACGAGACATCACTGCACCAAACGTCGTCGCAAATTTATAGATGGGTGGCGTGCTAGTCTACCAACAGTCAAATCGGCGCCCAGCCGCAGCAGCAGCCTAGAGTATTACCTAGTTTTTGCCCCTTGCATGTCTATCATCTTCTTCTTCACCCCGTTACAAAAAAAATAAAAAATCTTCTTCTTCACCCTCCCAGAATCACGCGCACGCGCAGGATCTCGATCCCCACCACGCCGCATCACTAGTACTACTCCGTATACCTTTCTCTCCTTACCCCGGCCGGCCGCGCGCCGCATCGTTCCTTCCATAGCGCTCGCCCTCTCCTCCGAAAACCCCAAGCGCAGTTGCATCCGCCATCCACCTAAATCCATCTTCACGTGATGGATTATTCTAGGCTTTGCCGGGGCGGCAGGGACGGCCACTTGGAGGCTCTCACCGGCGACAACATCGACCTCATCGCTGCGCATCTGGACGTTACCTACACCGTCCGACTTGTTGCATGTTCCAGGGAGCTCTACGACATGATCAGCAAGGATGAAGGTAAGATGCACCATTGGGATGAACCCCGCCCGCCGATGCCTCCGCTCGCTTATTGGTTCGGTGAACACCGGGACCTGGCGACGCATCTCGTCTCGCATGATACCGTGTACGACCTGGTGCCCCTCGACCATCCTCGCCGTTCTGTCGCCCTGCCGTTCATGCACGACAGAAAATGGCTTGGCGCGAACGGCGACTGGATCGCCGCCGCCGATCATCATGAGTGGTGCCTCGTGAACGTCTACACCGAGCGACATATCCCCCTTCCATCCCTACCTGATTCGAAGATTCATCATAGTATTGTTTCATATCGACCTGCATACTCTTTTAACTGGGGTCCAGCAATTAATTTGTTGAAGATTGTAATCTGCCAAGTGCCCACAAAAGGTGGGAGGTACGCAGATTACAAGCTCATCGCCTTGTTCGACAAAACGATTTTCTACCTTGAAGGGGGTGGCGACTGGAGAATGGTGGAGGCCCTTACACCTGCACCTGATTATCCAAATTACTGTGATGCCATTGAACTCCGTGGCCACGTTTTTGCGGTGGACGAAACTGACGGCTCCACGTACTTCTGGGACACCGCAAATGGTATTTTTTCAGTCCTTATGTTGCATTGCATGATACACTGCCTTAACCAATGAAGTTATTCATGAACTACCTTGTTTATATTTTACCTTTCTTATATGACTTAATGATCACACCCCCTTTTGCTGAATATGAATGAACCGTTGCTTGCAATGAATTAGTAGTACTAATTAGTCACCAACAAACATAGTATGCTCGCATGTGATTGCATTCCTGAATTAGTAACTCTACGCCATCGCAGAATATGGATGTAATTAACCAAAGATCTCAAAAGATAACGTGGCACTATGAAGGCACCCTTTTTGATAACCTTTTACACCCATTGTTTCATATATAACTAATTGATTTTGCCTCCAAAAGGAGGACGAGACACCTCGCCATCTCGCATCGAGAGAGATGCATAAGGACTTTCATAAGTATATGACTTAACGATCACATCATTTATCCGAATATGAATGAACCGTTGCTTGCAATGAATTAGTACTAGTCAGTCATCAAGAAACATAGTATACTCCGTATGTGAATGCATTCCTGAATTAGTAACTCTATGCAACTGCAGAATATGGATGTAATTAACAAGTATCTCAAATGTTAACGTAGAAACAGAAAAATAGAAGAAAATCGTTTGTAATTACATGCGTAGCTTATATTTTCTAGAGATCGGGGAAAAAGCCTTGATTGGATGTACCTACATGCAGATCAAACAGCTTCTTTGTTTATATCGGTGAACAATCAAGAATGGTATAATTAATTTTGTTTTTGATACATTTTTTCTCCCATTTTCTTGAATAGATTTCAGTTTCCCACAATTATCTTTCATTAGTGATTGTGACGTCCCCTCATTCAAAATAACTCAGGTTATCTTTTTCCTAATTCAATGATATTTAAGTTTGAGTAAGTTTACGATTAATATCTACAACCTCATATATATATAAGATTTAGCACCGCAGCCTAACAAAGTTAGCTGCCTCTAGTCCCCCGTATAGTTCTTTCTTTTGCTTTCTCAGTTTTTCGTAGCCTTGCTACAACCCCGTATGCTCTAATATATAATGATGCACGACTAGGCATGTGTTCGAGAAAAGAAAATCTAAATATCTTTTGTAATATATGAACCTATATTGATGTTTTAGATGTTGGTAGTATAATTTTCGATAAACTTGAACAGACTTAAATCAGTTTAACTTAGCACAACCATATAGCGTACCTTTTTTAGAACGCGAAAATGAGGTAAACAAATACCATGTGTACCCTTTACTATCAATAGTAGAGAAGAGATTATGAACCTTCAACTCTAAAATGCAAATTCTTCTACCGAATGGATAGCCGCATCTCGATACCTATTTTGCAAATGTTACCGGACTTGGGGTTAGCTACAAAGAGCATTTCTTTCTTGTCAAGCTTCATGCACTACCAACACAACCAAAAGTCCGAACTGATCGCAAGGGCGGCAATCCACTTATACAATTCAACACCCCCCCTCACGTGTGATGGGAGACAAGTCAACATGTGGAAAGACTCAGAGGTATAGCTCAAGAGGCATATACGTGGACTCCGAGGGGGCAACAACAATTTTAGGATAAATTGCGAAAGCCAGACTCGAACTCGAGACCCCGGCTCGACACCATGTCAAGCTTCATGGACTAGCCAACGCAACCAAAAGTCCGAATCGATGGAAAGGTCTAGGCAATCCACTTATACGCTTAAACATTTCTTACCCTTCGGGTGGTCACAGGAAGCTCTCTAATAGATCACTTAAGACAAAGGGAATTAACTACAAGACAGACTTAAACTTAAGATGATATATATTTGTCAAAATTTGAATGTATCTATATGCTTTCACCGTCTAGATACATCTGAATTTGGACAAATCTCAGACACTTTCGGTGGGACGAGAGGTAGTATATAATCGTGTATACACTAACTAGTGTCTAGTTTTGGCGAAGTTTAGACTAGTTTCGTGGGATGGATGCAAGATAACCGATATATTGGACACTCGATTTGAACACATGAATGACCAATGTCCTTAGCTTACATAGTCGTATTTATACCGTGAGCATGAACGATGAACAATGTCGCCGTTTGAATATGGTTGCCGCAACACCCTATTCGTCTCCATTTCTAATATTGCGTAAAACCCGATGCTCCCGTTTGTAATCCCGCCACCGGTGGTGGATGATCGCAAGACGCGTGGTTCCTCGCTCCATCTCGTTGATGGCAAGCGATTGATGATCATCCTTACAAGAAACAAGATTGGGATTGCCAATGCTGAAGTACCTCCCGATATTCCCTATGCTGCTAATGGGCTTCAGCTACGGCAGATCCTCCCGTTGCCACCTACGTCTTTGAGCTGGATCCCTTATCTACCGCATGTGCAGTGGACTTTCTTTGGAGGCAAAGTTAACAAATTTCCTCGCCGACCACTCTCTATTCCTCGGACTCAATTACCCAATCATTGCCAACCTGAAGAAGCGTGAATCCAAAGCTCCCGATGGCACATTGGTTCCATTCATGAGGAAAAACTGCGTCTACACAAAGATACCGGAATATTCGTTATAATCAATACCCTAAAATTTTGCGCCGCAACCTCCAAACGATGAAGGTGAGACTGGGAGTTATCAGCCTTCCCAAGGATGGTTGGGATAGTGTCCGACAAGCGGCTATGTGGTTTAAGCCTGCTTTAAACATTGCCCGTTCGGTGTTACCTTTAAAAACAAGTGACACTTTTTTATTATGCTTGAAGTGTTGAGAAGTAGTACACTGTTTTTAGTATGTACTAGTTTGAATCGGTTTATTTGAACACCGCCCGCTTTTGTATTTTGTGTTGCCTTCATATTATAACCCATGCATGGCTGTTTTAGGATTGACTTTATTTCAGCACTATAATTACAATGTGTGTACGTCCTTTATAATATAGCCACCTCTTGTTGATCATACTCATGAGAGGACCATTCCTATTTTTTCGCCGCTAAAGGGTAAAGTACATCCACCGGCACGGGGTGTGTTCGGTTCCACCCCATCCCCAAACCGAACATGCATCAACTACGAGCAAGGAAGTAGATGTGCGACCTAGGTGACTGTGCGGACCCCACATGTGAACCAAAGAAAAAAACATGTCAATACGGAACTGATGTACATACGACAACTCCTATATGATATGCGTATGTACGAATTAGCATCCGGGAGGTGTGTCGCCACCGCTTCCTCACACGAAGGGTTGGATCTTGTGTTTCGTACACGGATCGGACTGAAATTGTCGTGTGCATAGCAAGGTTCATGTCAATAAGGCTGAGTTTGGCATCTAAGTCTAGGCAACAAATACTTTTGGGTTCCAACGGCCATCTACAAGGTATTTGCTATAGGCCTACTTGCTCCTACTGTCGAAGCCCAATAACTACAAATGGGCCTTTCGCTCATGCAATGTTGGCCCTTTTCTAAAGAACCACAGATCCTATGATTGGCAAAAACAAAAACACGGAGATTCTACATAAAAGTTGTTTGTATTTATTTTGAATTATTGGGTTGCAATTTTTGAAACTGCTCATGGCCAATATGAAAATCCTTGATCGCTCCATACCCACAAAGATCACGGTATTTTCAAAAATTCATAAAGTGGATTTGAAATTTAAAACATATCCTAATAATTCCATGATTTATTCTATTAACTTGCAAGATCTTGGAGCGAAAGAGCTTGTATTAGTCTCATGAAAATAATACTGATAAACCTGTCGTTAACAAGAAATGAAGGTTTATCATTCAGAGAGGATGCCATGTGGGACCCTTGAGACAGGAGCTTCCTCAACGTTTCAAAGAAAAAGGCAAGTAGCCCGAAAATAGGGGTAAAAATAAATCCTACAAAGGAAACATTTATAGTTCATAGAGGCCGACATGTGGGACCGATCTGCCACCGCATCCTCATCATTTCGAAGTCGGCAGGATCGAAGAAAAAGGCAAATAGCCGTAAATTAGGGGTAAAAAATAAATCCAAAAAGGAAACTTTTATTCTTCATAGAGGATGACATGTGGGACCGACACGCCAGCGGCGTCCTCATCGTTTCAAAGGCCGCAGGGGATCAAAAAGAAAAAAGGTAAATAGCCGTAAATTAGGGGTAAAAAATAAATCCAACAAAGGAAAGGTTTGTTGTTCATAGAGGCCGACATGTGGGACCCATGAGCCGGCGGCGACCTCAATTTCAAAGGCGGCATATGATCGAAAAGAAAAAGGCAAGTTAGCAAAAATCAGGGGGTAAAAAAATCTAAGAAAAGAAACTTTATTGTACATAGAGGATGACATGCGGGTCCCAGCAGCCACCACCTTACTCAACGATTCCCAGGCGGCATGGGATCAAAAGAAAAAGGAAACTGACCAAATATCAGGAGCAAAAAATAATCCAAGAAAAGAAACTTTTATTGTACATAGAGGATGACATATGGGTCCCACTTATACAAGCTCTTTCGCTCCAAGATCTTGCAAGTTGATTGTACATAGAGGATGACATACGGGGCCCTTGTGTCACAGCCTTAATCAACGTTTCCAAGGCGGCAGGGGATCAAAAGAAAAAGGAAATAGCCAAAAATAAGAGGGTGAAAAAAATCCAAGAAAAGAAACTTTTATAGTATAGAGGATGACATGTGGGTCCCATGAGCCAGCAGCTTCCTCAACGTTTCAGAGGCTGCATGAGATCGAAAGAAAAAGGCAAGTGACCAAAAATAAGAGGGTAAAAAAAATCCAAGAAAATAGACTTGATTGTACATAGAGGATGACATGCGGGTCCCATCGCCAAGAAGCCTACTCAACGTTTCCAAGGCGGCAGGGGATCAAAAGAAAATGGAAATAGCCAAAGATCGTAGGGTGAAAAAAATCCAAGAAAAGAAACTTTTGTAGTACATAGAGGATGACATGCGGGTCCGATGGGCCTTAAGGTTACTCAACGTTTTCAAGGGCGGCATGAGATCGAAAGAAAAAGGCAAGTGACCAAAAATCAGAGGGTGAAAAATAATCCAAGAAAAGAAACTTTTATTGTACATAGAGGATGACATGCTGTCCCAACGTTTCAAATGCGGCTTGAGATCAAAAGAAAAAGAAAGTAGCCGTAAATCAGGGGGTAAAAAAATCCAAGAAAAGAAACTTTATTGTACATAGAGGATGACATGCGGGTCCCACGAGTTAGCAGCTTACTCAACGTTTCCAAGGCGGCAGGGGATCAAAAGAAAAAGGAAATAGCCAAAAATCAGAGAGTGAAAAAAAAACCCTAGAAAATAAACTTTTGTAGTACATAGAGGATGACATGCGGGTCCCATGAGCCAGCAGGTTCCTCAACGTTTCAAACGTGGCATGAGATCGAAAGAAAAAGGCAAGTGACCAAATATCAGGAGCCAAAAATAATCCAAGAAAAGAAACTTGATTGTACATAGAGGATGACATGCGGGTCCCATTGTGCGGCAAAGTTGGTCCCAACGTTTCAAATGCGGCTTGAGATCAAAAGAAAAATGAAGTAGCCGTAAATCGGGGGTGAAAAAATCCAAGAAAAGAAAGATTTCAATTGGGCTGCATCTGGACATCTCTGGGCCTTCGAACTATCCTTCCGGGCCTTTTGACTCGTACAATTTCAGCCCACTCCGAACATGAAAGTTCGGATTTTTCTCAAAAAAAACAGAAAGTCCTATGCTTCGCCAAAACAAAAAACAAGGAGATTCAAGATATAAGTTGTAAAAATAAAGATTTAATTTATCCGTTTGCAATAGCTCGTAGCGAAATACACCGTTTATTGTCTCGCAAAATAATCAAGATATCACATGTTTCTTGTACGGGGAGGTCGACATCGTGGACCCATGAGCCAAAGCGTCATCAACGTTTCAAAGGCGGCAGGGGATCGAAAATAAAAATAAACCAAATATCAGTTGGTAAAAAATCCAATAAAATAAAACATTTATCGTTACGAGAGGATGACATGCGGGACAGATGAGGCAAAGCAGATCCTCAACGTTTCCAAGGCGGCAGGGGATCAAAGAAAAAAAGGAAATAGCCGTAAATTAATTAGGGGTTCAAAATAAATCCATCAAAGGAAAGTTTTATTGTTCATAGAGGATGACATGTGGGACCGACCTGCCAACAGCGTCCTCATCGTTTCAAAGGGGGCAGGAGATCAAAAGAAAAAGGCAAATAGCCGTAAATTAGGGTAAAAAATAACTCCAAGAAAGGAAACTTTTATTGTTCGTAGAGGATGACATGCGGGACCCATGAGCCACAGCCTTACTTAACGTTTCAAAGGCGGCATGAGATCGAAAGAAAAAGGCAAGTGACAAAATATCAGAGCCCAAGATAATCCAAGAAAAGAAACTTTATTTACATAGAGGATGACATGCGGGTCCCATTTTGCAAAGCGGTCCCAACGTTTCAAATGCGGCTTGAGATCAAAAGAAAAAGAAAGTAGCCGTAAATTAGGGGGTCAAAAATCCAAGAAAATAAAGTTGATGGACATAGAGGATGACATGCGGGTCCCATGAGCTAGCAGCTTACTCAACGTTTCCAAGGCGGCAGGATCAAAAGAAAAAGGAAATAGCCAAAAATCGAGGGTGAAAAAAAACAAAGAAAATGAACTTTTATAGTACATAGAGGATAACATGCGGGTCCCATGAGCCACAGGTTCCTCAACGTTTCAAACGTGGCATGAGATCGAAAGAAAAAGGCAAGTGACCAAATATCGAGCCAAAAATAATTCAAGAAAAGAAACTTGATTGTACATAGAGGATGACATGCGGGTCCCAATTAGCAGAATGTATCACCGTTTGAGAGGCTGCACGGGATCGAAAGAAAAAGGCAAGTGACCAAATATCAGAGCCAAAAATAATCCAAGAAAAGAAATTTTATTGTACGTAGAGGATGACATGCGGGTCCCATTTTGCAAGCAGCGGTCTCAACGTTTCCAAGGCGGCACGTAACCAAAAGAAAAATGAAGTAGCCGTAAATCGTGGGTGAAAAAATCCAAGAAGAAAGATTTCAATTGGGCCGCATCCGGACATCTGGGCCTTCGAACTATCCCGCTTGGCCTTTTGACTCGTACAATTTCAGCCCACTCCAAAACAGAAAGTTCCGAATTTTCTAAAAACAGAAAGTCCTATGCTTCGCAAAGACAAAAAAACAAGGAGATTCAACATATAAGTTTGTTTATGTAAAAATAAAGATTTAATTATCCGTTTGAAATAGCTCGTAGCGCAATACATTGTTTATTGTCTGCAAAATAATCAAGATATCATATGTTTCTTGTACGGGGAGGCCGACATCGGGGACCCATGAGCCAACAAATGTCTGTCAACGTTTTAAAGGCGGCAGGGGATGGAAAGAAAAAATAAACCAAAAATGTTGGTAAAAAATCCAAGAAAAGAAACATTATCGTTCTGAGAGGATGACATGCGGGACCCCTGAGGCAGTCGCATCCTCAGCGTTTATTGTTCATAAAGGTCGACATGTGGGACCCGTGAGCCACGGCGTCCTCAACGTTTTAAAGGCCGCAGGTGATCGAAAGAAAAAATAAGCCAAAAATCGTTTGGTCAACAAAATCCAAGAAAATAAACATTTACCGTTACGAGAGGATGACATGCGGGACCCATGAGGCAGCAAGATCCTCAACGATTCCAAGGCGGCAGGGGAAATATCCATAAATTAATTAGGGGTTCAAAATAAATCCATCAAAGGAAACATTTAATGTTCATAGAGGATGACATGTTGGACCGACCTGACAACATCGTCATCATCGTTTCAAATGGGCAGGAGATCAAAAGAAAAAGGCAAATAGCCGTAAATTAGGGGTAAAAAATAACTCCAAGAAAGGAAAGTTTTATTGAACGTGGGGGAGGAAATGCGGGACCCATGAGCCCGCAGCCTTACTCAACGTTTCAAAGGCGGCATGAGATCGAAAGAAAAAGGCAAGTGACAAAATATCGGGAGCAAAAGATAATCCAAGAAAAGAAACTTTATTGTACATAGAGGATGACATGTGGGTCCCATTTAGCAAAGCAGCGGTCTCAATGTTTGTAATGCGGCTTGAGATCAAAAGAAAAAGAAAGTAGCTAGTAATTAGGGGTGAAAAAAATCCAAGAAAAGAAAGTTGATGGACATAGTGGATGACATGCGGGTCCCTCGAGCCAACACTTACTCAACGTTTCAAAGGGGGCGGGGGATCAAAAGAAAAAGGCAAGCCAAAAATCGAGGGTGAAAAAAAATCCAACAAAGGAAACTTTTATAGCACATAGAGGATGACATGCGGGTCCCATGAGCCAACAGGTTCCTCAACGTTTCAAACGTGGCATGAGATCGAAAGAAAAAGGCAAGTGACCAAATATGAGGATCCAAAAATAATTCAAGAAAAGAAAGTTTTATAGTACATAGAGGATGACATGCGGGTCCCATTTAGAAGCGGCGGTATCACCGTTTGACAGGCGGCAGGGGTTCAAAAGAAAAAAGAAATTGCCAAAAATCAGAGGGTGAAAAACCAAGAAAATGAACTTTTATAGCACATAGAGGATGACATGCGGGTCCCATGAGCCTGCAGGTTCCTCAACGTTTCAAACGTGGCATGAGATCGAAAGAAAAAGGCAAGTGCCCAAATATGAGGTGCCAAAAAAATCCAAGAAAAGAAAGTTTTATAGTACATAGAGGATGACATGCGGGTCCCATTTAGCAGCAGCGGTATCACTGTTTGAGAGGCGGCAGGGGATCGAAAGAAAAGGCAAGTGACCAAATATCGGGAGCCAAAAATAATTCAAGAAAAGAAAGTTTTATAGTCCATAGAGGATGACATGCGGGTCCCATTTAGCAGCAGCGGTATCACCGTTTGAGAGGCGGCAGGGGATCGAAAGAAAAAGGCAAGTGACCAAATATGAGGTGCCAAAAAAAATCCAAGAAAAGAAAGTTTTATAGTACATAGAGGATGACATGCGGGTCCCATTTAGCAAAGAATGTATCACCGTTTGAGAGGCGGTAGGGGATCGAAAGAAAAAGGCAAGTGACCAAATATGAGGTGCCAAAAAAATCCAAGAAAAGAAAGTTTTATAGTACATAGAGGATGACATGCGGGTCCCATTTAGCAAAGCAGCGGTATCACCGTTTGAGAGGCGGCAGGATCGAAAAAAAGGCAAGTGACCAAATATGAGGTGCCAAAAAAAACTCCAAGAAAAGAAAGTTGATTGCACATAGAGGATGACATGCGGGTCCCATTTAGCAGCAGCGGTCTCAACGTTTCCAAGGCGGCAAGGGATCAAAAGAAAAAGGAAGTAGCCAGAAATCAGGGGGTCAAAAAAAATCCAAGAATAGAAAGAATTTTGGTTCATAGAGGATGACATGCGGGACCCATGATCCTGCATCGTAAACGGCTCGATCGGAGAACGTTGAACGAGATGGCGCGATCGAGAAAAAAAACAATGCCAGAGAGGCTGCCATCTGGGCCCTACATCCCTCGGCGGTGCGGATTTGCGTTGACTCGGCCGGCGAACGCGAGATTTCGAGATGCACCACGTCCCGGGCCACCATACGCGACGTTTTGGCCGCTTTCGTCGGGCTAGGTGGCCTCAAAAACGAGAAAAAAAAAGTTTTGACATGCACCACGGAGGGACCCAAAATCGTCGGCCATGGTACACCAGCAACCACGGCGCGACTTCAACTTCGTCGGCCATGGCAACTTTTCTTGTAGTGTTACTAGCTTAGCATTTTTAATTTGAAAATCATGTGCCACCTCTAAAGCTCTATCACGAGATTCCTTTACCGTAGATAGCACTATAGCAAAGTTCTCCTCAAGAGATTCATTGGTGATTTGTTGTTCTTTAAAAGCTTTAAGAGTTGCAATCTCATTTGCATATTCGCGCTCATGCCCTTCCTTTTTCTCAATAAGTTTTGTGCTCTCAATGGCAACAACCAAGATTTTCATGAAGTTAGAGCAAGCAAATTTCTTCTTATGAAGAGCATGAAAAACCGACTCTCCTAACTTGGTTAAGGAAGCAACATTAAGTCCTTCCATATCATCATCCTCATCATCATTATATCGATAGGGTTCTAAGGAAGGAGATACCTTAGAAGCCTTAGCCATAAGGCAAGTGTAGGAACCGTGCGATGATGAAGAGGATGAACTACTTGAAGCTCCATCCAAGATCTTGTCTTGGCCCATAGTATCTTTGGTTTCCTCTACATTGTTAGTCACACAAATACTAGAGGAAAGCAAAGTATCTTCATTATGGCAACAAGACAAGAGAAGCATATCATCATGGAATGAAGATATGCAAGGACTATCAACACTAGCATGTAAAGCATTTATAGTGCTACAAGTGTTAAAGTCCAAAGATGAGACGTTCCAATGGGATAGGGATGAAGAATCATCAAGAGAAAGCTCACCATCAACAATGCAATGTTCATCACCACTCACCATACCATTACCTTGTGTCTTACCACACATTGGTGAAGTGGAAGGAGTGTGATCATCCTCAATGGTCTTGGATCCACCATATGTATCTCGAAGCTTTGTCCAAACCTCATGAGCACTCCGGAAAGGCGTAATGGAGGAAATCACTACATGACTCACAACATGGCAAAGCACTTTAGTAGCTTGAGCATCTAGATAAGAGTTTTTCTTCTCTTCAAAAGTTGGATTTTGTGGATCCTTAGGAGGAGAAAAACCCATATCAAGAATTCGCTCCACATGTGGGTGCATGCCCCTAAAATAATCAAGCATGTAGAATTTCCAAGCATCATAATTAGTGCCATCAAATGTAAAGGTGGAAATGTGCACTAATCCTCTAGCCGACGTCATACTCTCTAGGCGGTGAAGCCCAACAAAATAAGAGAGCCCTAGCTCTGATACCAATTGAATGTTCTAGGACGTCGCCTAGAAGGTGGGGTGAATAGGCTGTACGACAAGTTTTAGCCTTTTTCAATTTTAGCGCAATGGAAGGTAAATGTGATAGCTTTAGCAATAGTGGTGTTCCTACAATGAAACTAGGACAAGTGCAACTAGTAAAGGAATCAACAAGATAGTAAGAGTAAGGAGCGAGAAAACCGGAGGGCGCGGAGGCGAGGCGAGGTTTGTTTACCGCAGTTCCTTCCACAATAGGAAGTACGTCTGCGTTGAGAAGGTGCTAGTCTCACACAAGAGACTAGACGGCCACACCACAAAGGAAGGCCTCACCTTCTTCCTCGAGAGAGCTCCACAAAGGTGCTCCCCATCTTCCACTAAGGCACCGGTCGAGGCGGTGATTCCTTCACAAGGTTGGGGCGAGCTCCACACACAAGGATGCTCCCAACACCCTATGGAGCTAGTACATCACCAAGCTAGCTTCCATAGTTGCACATCTCCAATGCTCCACAATAGGAACCCTTCCAATGCTCCACCAAGTAACCCTTCTAATGCTCCACCAAAGGAACCCTTCCAATGCTCCACCAAGGAACCCTTCCAATGCTCCACCAAAGGAACTCTTCTCCAATGCTCCACAAAAGGAACCCTACCACCAAGATCCACTAAGGAAGAACACACACTCTACGAGATCGAAACCCCGGAGAGAACACAAACCGATGCACCTAATGCAATGGCTAAGAACAGCACTAGGATGCCCAAGTTCTTCTCTCCAAAATTCCAACAAAGCTAGAAGAAGCTATTGGGGGAAGAAGGGTGGAAGAACAAAGTGTGGAGAAACACCAAGAAACTCCAAGATCTAGATCTAGCAAGATCCCCTCACTTAGAGATGGATTCAATTGGTGAAGCACTAGATCTAGATCTCCTCTCTCCTTTCCCCCAAAAATATGCAACAAATAGTGGGGGGATCAAGAGGAGGAAGCAAGAACCCAAGGTCAACAATGGAGGAGAGAGAATGGAGGGGAAGGGTTAGTTGGGTCGGAGGTGGAAGAAGAGTATAAATAGGGGACCCAGAAATATAGCTGTTGGGGCTGAAAAACGGTCAGATCCGCGCCCAAAGCGGTACTACCGCTCACGCGCGAACTGCGCAGAAAACAGGTGAAAAACGCCCCAAACCGGTAGTACCGCTCCGCGGAGCGGTACTACCGCTTATGTTCAAAACTGAGCAAAACCAAATCTGAGAGAAAGAGAGAGAGAGAAGCTGGCAGCGTGGCAGTGCATGCGTGCGCGTGCAAGCTAGCAGCAGCAGGCGGGAGCGGCGCGGCCGCCAAGGCGTGGGCGGGAGATCTCCCGCGGGTCAACGCCCTCCCGCGCGGGAGCGAGCAACGCGGGCGCGTGACTCGAGCGAGGCGCTGGTGCGGCGATGGCCAGGAAGGGCGAGCGGGGCCCAGCCGCGTGAAGGCGTGAGGCAACGTGGGCCGGAGGAGGGCAGTGGCCCACTCGTGGGTGAAGAGGTGGCTCGGTTGTGGGGCACTAATGGGCTGGAGAACGGAGACGCCAGATCGGGCCGGCCGGTAGTACCGGGCCCGGTACCGGCCTGGTACCGTAATTGGGTTACGGTACTACCGGCCTGGTACCGGCCCGGTACCGCTCTGGATCCAGTAAGAAAAACTGCGCGTGCGGTATTTAGCCCGGTACCGCCCGCGGTAGTACCGCTCGGCCCATATGTGCTTTTTCTTTTTCATGCAACACGGAAAACGCAATATCTTGAGCTAGGAATATCGGAATGACATGAAACCAATTTCGTTGGAAAGAGGGCGACAAGAGCTACCTTCTCACATGATGAAATCATGCAAAAGATTGAGTGATGATTTTCTCATGGTCATAGAGGTGTAACCTCTCAATACGGTATATCGGGAAAATCATCACTCTCGCGCATGCAATCATGCGATGCAACCGAAATCCGTTTCATGCATAAGAACCAAGAAGAACCAAGAACACGATGCAATGCATGAAAGGTTTGAGCTCTCTCCGATGATGCGACTCACTATCCTATCGAGCACAAACCTAGTCCTTGCGCGTTCTTCTCGAGTCGGTAAGCTCCGTCTTCATACTCTTCATGATTGTACATGCCACCGTCTTCCTTCAACATACGCGCCACCGTCTTCTTCCATCTTGTACGCACGACACCGTCTTCATCCATCTTCAACACCGTCTTCTCTCTTCATCTTCTATGCTGTCTTCTCTCTTCATCTTCAACACCGTCCTCGTCTCTCTTCAACACCATCTTCATCATTGTACTCCGTCTTCTCCATCTTACAACCTTGAGTCCAACACATAGCTATGGACTTGACCTAAGATCGATTCTCAATGCAACCATTAGTCCATAGGGATTGTCATCAATTTTCAAAACCACACATGGGGTAATGGACATGTTCTTACATCGGGGGCTACTTCTATCAGGAGCACTAAGTGCACACACGATAAACGTTCTGAACTCAAAGATTTTTTTGCGGAGTCCAGAATCATGCCCGGGTACTTGATTCTGTGTAGGGTGATAATGTTTTGCCATCGGCAGTTAACCGGTAAAAACCGGGCACGTTACTCAATATCCCTTGCGTACTAAATCTTGCTTAGAAGAAATGAAGACCCGATAAAAGGAGAAATATCGGATGACCATAACAAGTTGAAGAAAACTTCGACATAAGAGAAACGTTCGAGTAGTACAACTTGAGTCTACGCACGGTTGCAAGCATCCGTACCTAGACTCGGGGGATACTCCCATCGGGAGCGCTGGACGCGCACCCGATAAAAGAAGACGCTGCTATTACACGGAGGTCAAGATTTATCAATTAAGGATAAGATTCGACAGAAGACATGCTTTAAGTCCCTGCCCGAAGTATCTTCGGCCAAGCACTCAGGGCTACTGATGTGGGCATTACCCTTCGGGTAACTAACATTGCACTACCTCTTGCGGCCCAACCAGGGGCCCATGAAGGCACTCGATGGCCAGGTGGGCCACTACGTCGGTGCCGAAGAAGAAGTCTTGAAGAACAAGATAAGGGAACGAAGAATACAAGGAAATCTTAGAACTAGGACCCTTTGTAACCTAGTCGTACTCGGACAGATCTCTCGAGACCTGGCTCCCAATATAAGGGCCAGGAGAGAGGTTGTCGAGGACACACGCAATCTTAGCAACCTTAGCCACCGCAAGTCTAGAGCTAGGTCCCTGCAGAACTTAGTCTCTCGACGAGATCATAGCCGAAACCTTCGGCACCCTATTGTAATCCGATATTTTCATAATCAAGATCAGACAGGAAGGACATAAGGGTTTTACCTCATCAAGGGCCCCGAACATGGGTAAATCGCTCTCCCCGCTATTTTGATAACCGATGTCTCGTGTCAGCCTACAGGATTCCATCTACCCTAAGCCCCATACGGAGGGCATTGCCGAGGAGTACCCTCGACAATTGGTGCCGTCTGTGGGAAGTTTGTCGGCACAATCCATGTCATCGACAGTTCCAGTAACGTCTGCGGCGTTCGTGTTGGATTCTCCAATGCCACCAAGTCCAAGAAGTTCGGTCCGTTGCGGATCCTTCGAGTACACGCCACTCACTGAGGTGTCGCATCCGATCTCCACGGAGTCGCGTGGCAACATGGATACAACTTTCGGCGGTGTCCACTTCATCATCGACTCCAGAGGCTTTCTTCGCCTTCCTAGTGCAAGCGCGCCAAGCCCAAGAACTTCGGTTCTAGGTGATATCACGCTTGTTTGATAACTGATGTCTCGTGTCAGCCTACAGGATTCCATCTACCCTAAGCCCCATACGGAGGGCATTGCCGAGGAGTACCCTCGACAGCGGCGGTGTAGGAGAGATGGGTGGCATCCAAAGAGAGGTTGGAGGTGGTTGAGGAGAGGAAGGTGGCCATGGAAGAAGCTCACCCGCTAGCGGAGCATGAGAAGAACCTCTTCATGATGGTGATGGCAACAAATCTACATGTGTCTACCAATTCATTGGGACTCTAAGCGCATAGTGATGCAACAAGTTTTTATTTCCCCCACAAGTGTGACCCAAGGCTTTATACCGTACTCTCAGGGAAAGAGTGGGTACGTATATCTTCTATCCTCTTCGAACATCCTAAAATGCAAATGAAATAGTTTTGTGTCCCCAACTCCACCAAGGTGTTTGTCGGACAAAAGGGTGTATAAGCAATACAAAACAAAATAAATCAACTTAAGTATGCAAAGTATTTTTTTATTTTAGAAATTATAAATTTATGAAAATAAAAGTTCAAGTAAAGTAAAGTGAAGTTTGTTTCTTATAGTTTAAAATCGATCGGGTCATGGTGATGTGTCTTTCATAAACATGGTGACAAGGATAAAGCACACGATAACAAGCACCAAGTGATAGCATATCATATTATGTTATTGATTAGCATTCATACATGCATCACGTCGTAGCATAGATATGATGCAACACATCTCATTAATACTCTCTTATTGGCAAGGAAAAACTTCTCAAGCCAAAATAAAGAGTAAAGAAAGTATTGCCTTCAGAACTTTGACATGAAGTTGATTAACAGTAACACTATCTTTAGGAAACAAGGCCACCTAGAATGTCACTATGTGAACAATACCACAAGTAATAATTTATCACTATCATAGGAATATGTGTCAGCAGACTATGTTGTTCGACGATCCTCATTTCATACATGATGCAACTCACCTGAGATATTGATTAGTTGATAGCTATGAAGTTTCTTTTTTATTGTACCAACTACTTAATTTATTCTATTTGTAGTTTCATATCGGCAACGATACGAAGAATGTGTTGCATAATAAGTCGACCTGTTGCATAGAATGCCTTGATCTCCATCGAAGAGAAATTACGATTTTCGACTACCGAGAAAGGAAACAAGATGTTAATGTCGTCAGGTTCTTTATTCAGAACGCAAGAGTGCTCAAAGTAATGAGATTTAGCATAAAAAATCCTCACAACAAGATCTGGTGGTATAACCAGTTCAAACAGCTAGACCTGAAGAACATCTCTTTAAAGATGTTGATTTTCAGATTGGACATTTTCCTTGCTTATATAAGTTCGGCTATGGAGATGTTAACAGGCCCACGTACAAGGATTGTCAGTGGCTGCTGACGTGGGAGTTGACGTGGGATTGCAACGTCGCCAGAAAGTAGCTTCCTTGTGACGGTAAAGCACTCGTCCGTTGGGAACCCCAAGAGGAAGGTGTGATGCGTACAGCGGCAAGTTTTCCCTCAGTAAGAAACCAAGGTTTATCGAACCAGTAGGAGTCAAGAAGCACGTTGAAGGTTGTTGGTGACGGAGTGTAGTGCGGCGCAACACCAGGGATTCCAAATAACGTGGAACCTGCACAACACAACCAAATTACTTTGCCCCAACGTGACAGTGAGGTTGTCAATCTCACCGGCTTGCTGTAACAAAGGATTAGATGTATAGTGTGGATGATGATGTTTGCAGAAAACAGTAGAACTAGTATTGCAGATTGTATTCGATGTAAAAGAATGGACCGGGGTCCACAGTTCACTAGTGGTGTCTCTCCCATAAGATAAATAGCATATTGGGTGAACAAATTACAGTTGGGCAATTGACAAATAAAGAGAGCATAACAATGCACATACATGTTATGATGAGTAGTGTGAGATTTAATTGGGCATTACGACAAAGTACATAGACCGCTATCCAGCATGCATCTATGCCTAAAAAGTCCACCTTCAGGTTATCATCCGAACCCCCTCCAGTATTAAGTTGCAAACAACAGACGATTGCATTAAGTATGGTGCGTAATGTAATCAACAAATACATCCTTAGATATAGCATTGATGTTTTATCCCTAGTGGCAACAGCACATCCACAACCTTAGAGGTTGCTGTCACTCCCCCAGATTTAATGGAGGCATGAACCCACTATCGAGCATAATTACTCCCTCTTGGAGTTACAAGCAATGACTTGGCCAGAGCCTCTACTAGCAACGGAGAGCATGCAAGATCATAAACAACACATAGATGATAGATTGATAATCAACATAGCATAGTATTCATTATTCATCGGATCCCAACAAACGCACATGTAGCATTACAGATAGATGATCTTGATCATGTTAGGCAGCTCACAAGATCCGACAATGATAGCACAATGAGGAGAAGACGACCATCTAGCTACTGCTATGGACCCATAGTCCAGGGGTGAACTACTCACACATCAATCCGGAGGCGACCATGGCGGTGTAGAGTCCTCCGGGAGATGATTCCCCTCTCCGGTAGGGTGCCGGAGGCGATCTCCTGAATCCCCCGAGATGGGATTGGCGGCGGCGGCGTCTCTGGAAGGTTTTCCGTATCGTGGCTCTCGGTACTAGGGCTATTATCGACGAAGGCTTAAGTAGGCGGAAGGGTAGGTCAGGGGGCGTCACGGGGGACCCACACCACAGGGCCGCGCGACCAGGGCCCAGGCTGCGCTGCCCTGGCGTGTCGTCGCCCCGTGGCCCCACTTCGTATCTCCCCCGGTGTTCTGGAAGCTTCGTGGAAAAATAGGACCCTCGGCGTTGATTTCGTCCAATTCCGAGAATATTTCCTTACTAGGATTTCTGAAACCAAAAACAGCAGAAAACAGCAACTGGCTCTTCGGCATCTCGTTAATAGGTTAGTGCCGGAAAATGCATAATAATGACATATAATGTGTATAAAACATGTGAGTATCATCATAAAAGTAGCATGGAACATAAGAAATTATAGATACGTTTGAGACGTATCAATCATCCCCAAGCTTAGTTCCTACTCGTCCCGAGTAGGTAAACGATAAAAAAGATAATTTCTGAAGTGACATGCCATCATAATCTTGATCAATACTATTGTAAGCACATGTAATGAATGCAGAGATTCGAAGCAATGTAAATACAATGAGTAAACAACTGAATCATATAGCAAAGACTTTTCATGAATAGTACTTTCAAGACAAGCATCAATAAGTCTTGCATAAGAGTTAACTCATAAAGCAATAGATTCAAAGTAAAGGCATTGAAGCAACACAAAGGAAGATTAAGTTTCAGCGGTTGCTTTCAACTTATAACATGTATATCTCATGGATAGTTGTCAACATAAAGTAATATAATAAGTGCAATATGCAAGTATGTAGGAATCAATGCACAGTTAACACAAGTGTTTGCTTCTTGAGATAGAAGGAAATGGGTAAACTGACTCAACAATAAAAGTAGAAGAATGGCCCTTCGCAGAGGGAAGCATGGATTGCTATATTTGTGCTAGAGCTTTTATTTTGAAAACAAGAAACAATTTTTTCAACGGTAGTAATAAAGCATATGTATCATGTAAATTATATCCTACAAGTTGCAAGCCTCATGCATAGTATACCAATAGTGCCCGCACCTTGTCCTAATTAGCTCGGATTACCTGGATTATCATCGCAATACATATGCTTTAATCAAGTGTCACAATGGGGTACCTCTATGCCGCATGTACAAAGGTCTAAGGAGAAAGCTCGCATTGGATTTCTCGCTTTTGATTATTCTCAACTTAGTCATCCATACCGGGACAACATAGACAACAGATAATGGACTCCTCTTTAATGCATAAGCATTTAGCAACAAATAATATTCTCATATGAGGTTGAGGATATTTGTCCAAAACTGAAACTTCCACCATGAATCATGGCTTTAGTTAGCGGCCCAATGTTCTTCTCTAACAATATGCATACTCAAACCATTCAACTCATGGTAAATCGCCCTTACTTCAGACAAGACGAACATGCATAGCAACTCACATGATATTCAACAAAGTGTAGTTGATGGCGTCCCCAGGAACATGGTTATCGCACAACAAGCAACTTATAAGAGATAAGATGCATAAGTACATATTCAATACCACAATAGTTTTTAGGCTATTTGTCCCATGAGCTATATATTGCAAAGATAAAGAATGGAAATTTTAAAGGTAGCACTCAAGCAATTTACTTTGGAATGGCGGAGAAATACCATGTAGTAGGTAGGTATGGTGGACACAAGTGGCATAGTGTTTGGCTCAAGGATTTTGGATGCATGAGAAGTATTCCCTCTCGATACAAGGTTTAGGCTAGCAAGGTTATTTGAAGCAAACACAAGTATGAACCGGTACAGCAAAACTCACATAAAAGACATATTGTAAGCATTATAAGACTCTATACCGTCTTCCTTGTTGTTCGACCCTTACTAGAAAATATCTAGACCTTAGAGAGGCCAATTATGCAAACCAAATTTTAGCAAGCTCTATGTATTTCTTCATTAATAGGTGCAAAGTATATGATGCAAGAGCTTAAACATGAGCACAACAATTGCCAAGTATCACATTATTCAAGATATTATACCAATTACCACATGTAACATTTTCCGTTTCCAACCATATAACAATTTAACGAAGCAGTTCAACCTTCGCCATGAATATTATGAGTAAAGCCTAAGAACATATTTGTCCATATGCAACAGCGGAGCGTGTCTCTCTCCCACACAATGAATGCTAGGATCCAACTTTATTCAAACAAAACAAAAACAAGAACATAAAGACGCTCCAAGTAAAGCACATAAGATGTGATGGAATAAAAATATAGTTTCACTAGAGGAACCTGATAATGTTGTCGATGAAGAAGGGGATGCCTTGGGCATCCCCAAGCTTAGACGCTTGAGTCTTCTTGAAATATGCAGGGATGAACCACCGGGGCATCCCCAAGCTTAGAGCTTTCACTCTCCTTGATCATATTGTATCATCCTCCTCTCTTGATCCTTGAAAACTTCATCCACACCAAACTCGAAACAAACTCATTAGAGGGTTAATGCATAACCAAAAATTCACATGTTCAGAGGTGACACAATCATTCTTAACTTTTCTGGACATTGCACAAAGCTACTGAAAGTTAATGGAACAAAGAAATCCATCAAACATAGCAAAACAGGCAATGCGAAATAAAAGGCAGAATCTGCCAAAACAGAACAGTCCGTAAAGACGTATTTTTCTGGGGCACCAGACTTGCTCAAATGAGAAAACTCAAAACTAACTAAAGTTGCGTACATATCTGAGGATCACGGACGTAAATCGGCATAATTTTCTGAGTTACCTACAGAGACTACTGTTAAAATTCGTGACAGCAAGAAATCTGTTTCTGCGCAGTAATCCAAATCTAGTATCAACCTTCGATTAGAGACTTTACTTGGCACAACAATGCAATAAAACTAAGATAAGGAGAGGTTGCTACAGTAGTAACAACTTCCAAGACTCAAATATAAAACAAAAGTACTGTAGTAAAATCATGGGTTGTCTCCCATAAGCGCTTTTCTTTAACGTCTTTCAGCTAGGCGCAGAAAGTGTGTATCAAGTGTTATCAAGAGACGAAGCATCAACATCATAATTTGTTCTAATGATAGAATCAAAAGGTAACTTTATTCTCTTTCCAGGGAAGTGTTCCATACCTTTCTTGAGAGGAAATTGATATTTAATATTACCTTCCTTCATATCAATGGTAGCACCAACAGTTCGAAGAAAAAGTCTTCCCAATATGATGGGACAAGATGCATTGCATTCAATATCCAAGACAACAAAATCCACGGCGACAAGGTTATTATTAACCATAATACGAACATTATCAATCCTCCCTAAAGGTTTCTTTATAGGTTTCTTTATAGCATTATCAGCAAGATTAACATCCAAATAACAATTTTTCAATGGTGGCAAGTCAAGCATATTATAGATTTTCTTAGGCATAACAGAAATACTTGCACCAAGATCACACAAAGCATTACAATTAAAATCATTGACCCTCATCTTAATGATGGGCTCCCAACCATCTTCTAACTTCCTAGGAATAGAAGTTTCAAGTTCTAGTTTCTCTTCTCTAGCTTTTATGAGAGCATTTGTAATATGTTTTGTAAAGGCCAAATTTATAGCACTAGCATTAGGACTCTTAGCAAGTTTTTGTAAGAACTTTATAACTTCAGAGATGTGGCAATCATCAAAATTCAAACCATTATGATCTAAAGCAATGGGATCATTGTTCCCAATGTTGGAAAAAATTTCAGCAGTTTTAGCAGTTTCAGGCAGTTTTGCTTGCTTTGCATTAGGAGTAGAAACATTGCTAACACCAATTATTTTACCATTGATAGTAGGAGGTGCAGCAACATGTGGAGCATTAGCATTACTAGTGGTGGTAATAGTCCAAACTTTAGCTATATTATTCTCTTTAGCTAGTTTTTCATTTTCTTCTCTTTCCCACCTACCATGCAATTCAGCCATTAATCTTATATTCTCATTAATTCTAAATTGGATGGCATTTGCTGTAGTAACAATTTTATTTTCATTATCCTTATTAGGCATAACTTTCAATTTCAAAAGATCAACATCAGCAGCAAGACTATCAACTTTAGAAGCAAGAATATCAATTTCCCAAGCTTTTCTTCAACTGATTTGTTAAAAGCAGTTTGTGTACTAATAAATTCTTTAAGCATGGCTTCAAGTCCAGGGGTGTATTCCTATTATTGTTGTAAGAACTCCCATAAGAATTACCATAACCGTTACCATTATTATAAGGATATGGCCTATAGTTGTTACTAGAATTGTTCCGATAAGCATTGTTGTTGAAATTATTATTTTTAATGAAGTTCACATCAACATGTTCTTCATGAGCAACCAATGAAGCTAACGGAACATTATTAGGATCAACATTAGTCCTACCATTCACAAGCATAGACATAATAGCATTAATCTTATCACTCAAGGAAGAGGTTTCTTCGACAGAATTTACCTTCTTACCTTGTGGAGCTCTTTCCGTGTGCCATTCAGAGTAATTAATCATCATATCATCAAGAAGCTTTGTTGCTGCCCCCAAAGTAATGGACATAAAGGTACCTCCAGCAGCTGAATCCAATAGGTTCCGTGAAGAAAAATTCAATCCTGCATAAAAGGTTTGGATGATCATCCAAGTAGTCAGTCCATGGGTTGGGCAATTTTTAACCAAAGACTTCATTCTTTCCCATGCTTGTGCAACATGCTCAGTATCCAATTGCTTAAAATTCATTATGCTACTTCTTAAAGAGATAATTTTAGCAGGAGGATAATATCTACCAATGAAAGCATCCTTACATTTAGTCCATGAATCAATACTATTCTTAGGTAGAGATAGCAACCAATCTTTAGCTCTTCCTCTTAATGAGAAAGGAAACAATTTTAACTTTATAATGTCACCATCTACATCCTTATACTTTTGCATTTCACATAGTTCAACAAAATTATTAAGATGGGCAGCAGCATCATCAGAACTAACACTTAAAATTGCTCTCTCATAACAAGATTTAGTAAAGCAGGTTTAATTTCAAAGAATTCTGCTGTAGTAGCAGGTGGAGCAATAGGTGTGCATAAGAAATCATTATTATTTGTGTTTGTGAAGTCACACAACTTAGTATTTTCAGGAGTATTCATTTTAGCAATAGTAAATAAAATGAACTAGATAAAGTAAATGCAAGTAACTAATTTTTTTGTGTTTATAATATAGCAAACAAGATAGTAAATAAAGTAAAACTAGCAACTAATTTTTTTGTGTTTTGTTTTAGTGCAGCAAAAAAAGTAGTAAATAAAAGTAAAGCAAGACAAAAACAAAGTAAAGAGATTGGAGGTGGAGACTCCCCTTGCAGCGTGTCTTGATCTCCCCGGCAACGGCGCCAGAAAATATGCTGCTGACGTGGGAGTTGACGTGGGATTGCAACGTCGCCAGAAAGTAGCTTCCTTGTGACGGTAAAGCACTCGTCCGTTGGGAACCCCAAGAGGAAGGTGTGATGCGTACAGCGGCAAGTTTTCCCTCAGTAAGAAACCAAGATTTATCAAACCAGTAGGAGTCAAGAAGCACGTTGAAGGTTGTTGGTGACGGAGTGTAGTGCGGCGCAACACCAGGGATTCCGGCGCCAACGTGGAACCTGCACAACACAACCAAATTACTTTGCCCCAACGTGACAGTGAGGTTGTCAATCTCACCGGCTTGCTGTAACAAAGGATTAGATGTATAGTGTGGATGATGATGTTTGCAGAAAACAGTAGAACTATTATTGCAGTAGATTGCATTCGATGTAAAAGAATGGACCGGGGTCCACAGTTCACTAGTGGTGTCTCTCCCATAAGATAAATATGGGTGAACAAATTACAGTTGGGCAATTGACAAATAAAGAGAGCATAACAATGCACATACATGTTATGATGAGTAGTGTGAGATTTAATTGCGCATTACGACAAAGTACATAGACCGCTATCCAGCATGCATCTATGCCTAAAAAGTCCACCTTCAGGTTATCATCCGAACCCCCTCCAGTATTAAGTTGCAAACAACAGACGATTGCATTAAGTATGGTGCGTAATGTAATCAACAAATACATCCTTAGATATAGCATTGATGTTTTATCCCTAGTGGCAACAGCAAATCCACAACCTTAGAGGTTGCTGTCACTCCCCCCAGATTTAATGGAGGCATGAACCCACTATCGAGCATAATTACTCCCTCTTGGAGTTACAAGCAATGACTTGGCCAGAGCCTCTACTAGCAACGGAGAGCATGCAAGATCATAAACAACACATAGATGATAGATTGATAATCAACATAGCATAGTATTCATTATTCATCGGATCCCAACAAACGCACATGTAGCATTACAGATAGATGATCTTGATCATGTTAGGCAGCTCACAAGATCCGACAATGATAGCACAATGAGGAGAAGACGACCATCTAGCTACTGCTATGGACCCATAGTCCAGGGGTGAACTACTCACACATCAATCCGGAGGCGACCATGGCGGTGTAGAGTCCTCCGGGAGATGATTCCCCTCTCCGGCAGGGTGCCGGAGGCGATCTCCTGAATCCCCCGAGATGGGATTGGCGGCGGCGGCGTCTCTGGAAGGTTTTCCGTATCGTGGCTCTCGGTACTAGGGCTATTATCGACGAAGGCTTAAGTAGGCGGAAGGGTAGGTCAGGGGGCGTCACGGGGGACCCACACCACAGGGCCGCGCGGCCAGGGTCCAGGCCGCGCCGCCCTGGCGTGTCGTCGCCCCGTGGCCCCAATTCGTATCTCCCCCGGTGTTCTGGAAGCTTCGTGGAAAAATAGGACCCTGGGCGTTGATTTCGTCTAATCCCGAGAATATTTCCTTACTAGGATTTCTGAAACCAAAAACAGCAGAAAACAGCAACTGGCTCTTCGGCATCTCGTTAATAGGTTAGTGCCGGAAAATGTATAATAATGACATATAATGTGTATAAAACATGTGAGTATCATCATAAAAATAGCATGGAACATAAGAAATTATAGATACGTTTGAGACGTATCAGTGTCCCTTTGCTAGATTGATAGATACAAGCCGAGCGACAGATACTCATATTCGTTGATCAATGGTATATAGAAAAAATCTAGCCGTTGGGCTCTCTCCCACCTAAGTGTTTTAGACTTGACACTACCTACTAAAAAACCAGCGATGGATACTCATATTCAGTTGGTCAATGATATATCATGTATGCATAACGAAGCCAATAATATGACCATTAGAAAACACCGTCTGAACGAAACAATGTGTAAATATATAAGCTAGTCAACGGTATACGTATAAGCAGTGACAACTAGAAGGAACAAATATGTCACTGGTTCTCGAGATAAAATGGTGATGGGCTATTTGTGCCATATCATTGCTTTGCTGTACACCCGTGATGTTCGAAACAGTCCACTTTCACCGCTTTTTTAGACCCCGAGCTGACTCCCGAAGCAAGAACCAAACACCAACAGTACGTGACGCCGAAACCACCCGATCACGTACCAGTACAGTCTCTTTTTTTTTTACTTATCAGTGGTTCAGGTTACCACTGGCGAACTTTTATTTTCATGCCTTGCGAGCAGTTGCGCCTATAAACCTTTTTCAGTAGTAGTAGCCAACTAGCGTAGAAGTCGGGTGGCGCGGCGAGCGTCGTAGCTCATGCGTCCATTGATGACTAGAGAAGAAGGCCGTTGGGTTGCTGCCATGCAGACCCTCGGTCCACGCGGGCGGACACGGGAGGGTGTGTCTATTATCCGCGCATATGCATCTATTTTTTTCTAATTGTAAATAGATGGGTTGTATTAGATGGATCAGTCCGTCTGAGCCGCGCCATTGGAGGGTGCGCGTCTAGTCCAACCGTCCATGTGAACCGATTTGGACGCACCAGAAATTTAGGTTCTCTGGCTAAAGATGTCCGCGTCGTCGCACGGATGGTTGCACGTTCGGGGCACAGGGAAGCCCCGTCCAACATCTTTATCTACGGTGTGGTTTCTTTCCTATTTTTACTATGCTTGCATGCAATCTGCAGCTGCTGATCTTGTAGCCATCTCCTTGTAAGCTTTGCGTACGGCTTATTTTTTTTGATTGTTTTCCTTGAATAAGAGTTCGATTGCTTATTAATTAGTGTGGCCTTAAGCGTTGTTTATTTGAAGTGATAATTTTCATGTTATAAAATGTAGAAAATTGTTATAGTTAAATGGAGTGCGTTACCGGCAAAATCTCAGCTGCAAATGGAGTTGGAACTAAGATTTTTTTCGAGTAGAAAATGGAGTTACAAATGTGATTTTTCTGTTCCAAGTGGGGGTGCAATTGAGATTTTTTCTTTATTTATGACTGAAGTTGGATACAAAATTCTAGCTCCAAATAGAGTTACAAATGAGACTTTTTTTTAGTTACCATTGTGGTTGGAAAATATTAATTTTTTTAGTTGCAACTGTGAATTTGTTTCAGTTGCAAGTGAGGTTGCAACTGATAATTTTGTAGTTGCAAATGAGATTTCAGTTGGTTGTAATTTGGGCTACAACTAAGATTTCCCCAATTACATTTGGTGTTGCAATTAATATTTTCGTTTTTGAAATTACTAGTTCTGGGCTAGTCAATGGGCCGTTGGATTAGGCTATCAAGATTCATACTTTTTTATTCCGTAGGTTGTAGGTGCGAGAAAAGTTGTAACTGGGATATTTTTACACTTACAAGTGGGTTGCAAATGTGTGTTTTTTCAAATGCAAGTTGGGTTACAGCTGAGATTTTTTTTTTAGATTTTTGAGTTGCAATTAAGGTTACAACTGAGTTTTCTTCTAGTTGCATTGCAACCTTGATTTCGTTGTTGCAAGAGTTGCAATTAATATTTATTCAGATGCAAGCTTCTTTTTTATTTTTCAGTTGCATGTGAGGTTGTAATTGCCAAAAAATATGGTTTCGTAAAACAAGTTTTATCTTTGGGGTCTGCTAGTTCTCAGCTAGCCGAGAATTAAATTTGTGCTCAGTCAAGTTCTACAGTGTTTAATTACATCGGAGTATTCATGTATATGAGTTGCAAGTTAGGTTGTAACTGAATTTTTTTCAGTTGCAAATAAAGTCACAACTGATAAATTTTCAGTTGCAAACAACTAAAAGAATTATCCGAACCATTAGATTTGCTTCGTGATTCGTGCGAGTCATCATTTGCAACGGGGATTTGATGCAATCATCTAACAGCCGAGAACGATTGAGAAATATAGTAATACCCTTTAACTATTTATTGTGGTGCGTTGACAATTTCTAAAATAGAGCAATCAGAGCATGCACGGCAGGCCTCGCTTCCTCACGGTTCCATTCGGCAGCTTCACGAGAACCGTAGTTGACAATTGGTGCACAGAGCATGCCAAAACTCCCCGTGGCGTTAACCCGCCGCACCTCAGAGCATCTCCACTCGTCTCCCCGCAGAGCCCCCCACGGCCACTTTTTTTCATCCGGACGGCGAAAAACGGCCCAGTCAGACCCCCGGTTCCTCGTTTTGGTCCGGATTTGAGCCTATTTTCGTCCGGACTCCCCATGCCATCCTCGGTTTCCCGGGGGTCTCCCGGGGACTCCGGATGAAGCTAAACCAACCGCCCACGTCCACGTGTCTCCTCTTTCGTCCGGATTCCCCGAGTCATCCTCTTTTTCCCCGAGAAACGCCGCTTGGGGAGCACACGACTGGGAAACTACTCCTTCCCACGCCAAATCTTCCTCCAATCCGGACGAAAATTTCGCCGGATTTGGGCGTGGGGAGCGCCAACGAGTGGGGATGCTCTCACACACACAGTCACACTCAGCGAACCCTTCCAACGGCACTCGCCGGTCGCCACCGTCGTAGCTTTTCAAACTCTCCACACTTTGCCGCCTCCCCTTTTAATACCAAACCAAACCTCCACGCTCTCACTTCTCAGTCGCACAAATTTAATACCAATCACTCATCGCTGTCAGTAGCAGCAGCAGGCTTGTGAAACTGACAGACAAGGGGGAAGAATGCCACAGCTCGATCTGGTTTCCCTCTTCCGCCTCGTCGACGCCGGCGAGCCAACATCGAAGCTCGCCTGCGAGACCACCGCGGTCGCAGCCTCCTACCCCGGCGGCCAACGCAACATCGATGTCACCACCGCCCACGCGGACGGCCGGGTGAGCTGGGCCTGGTCCGGGCGGGCCGGCGCGGCGCTGGAGCGGGACGGGTCCACCAAGGGGAGCTCCAACCCGAAGGCGGCCGCCGAGGCGGAGGCGCGCAAGGGCGCGCCGGGCCGAGGAGGCCGCCGCCGGCCATCGTCATCTGCGTGCTGCCCGCGGGCAAGATGGCCGTGCAGCGGCGGCGCTCCCGTTCTCGGCCGCGGCCGGCGCCGGCCGGCGGGAGGCGCCGTGGTCTTCGCGAGCGAGGCCGTGGATGCCGAGGAGCCGTCGTCGCCGAAGGTGTCGTGCTTCGGCGCCGTGCGGGCAGAGACCCGCGCGGCGGCGCATGCGCCTGCGCCTGCGCCGCGGGTGGTGGAGGAGCAGCAGGATGAGGAGCGGAGCGGGTGCTGGGCGAGCGTCACTGGCTCGCTTCGTGGCATGTGCCGCTCAGACGAGAGTGGTGAAGGTGAATTGCCAGCGAGTGAGGCGAAGGCCACGGCGTCGGAGACACCGGCGGTGGCCGTTCTGTCGCCACCGCAGCCGGTTCCGGGGCTGGGAGACATGAAGCGCCTTGCTTCGCGGCGGTGGCCGGTGGGCATGGCAGGATTAGAGCGGTGACCGGTATGAATCTCATGCGTGCAGCGTGCGTGCTTCGAGAGGCACCGGCGCACGGGAACAGTTGTACATTCACATGCTTCCAGCCTGCTTCTGCAGTTGTACCCTATGCTGAAAAAACCATCTCAATCTTCACTCGTGTCGTGTGCATTGTCTCTTTCTTTTGCACACCTAGCTGCTTCCTGGTACATTTGCGTTATCGATGTTTGACTTTGGTAAATCATCTCTTCGTTATCGATGTTTGACTTTGGTAAACCATCACTTCTTTATCACTCCACAGTTTCACTAGTCTGGGAGGATTAGAAAGCAGTCTCAAAACATTATGAAAAAGAGCAAGTTCTAAAATCTTGTGTTAAAGCATCTTCAGCGCCAGACCCAAATGAACCGACGCTAAGTTCACTCGGACAACAAGACAAGGAAAACCTAGCCCAACGATCTTACGCAAGCGGATCGAGGTGTTCGTGGAGATCTATCCCCATCCCAAATTTAGGCTAAAAATACACCAGCACGGAGGACGCCTCACAGATGGTGTATCCTCCCTCATTGTCGTCGGGTCCGCCTGGCAGGGGCCCAACAACCTCTTTGCCTCATGCGAGCCTGAACCGGCGAGCGGTGTTGTGTCCTTCTGCGCGTGACTTCAATGTCAGCCCCTTCGTCTCATGCGCCTTTGAACTGGCGAGCGGTGACGTGGAGTTTTGCATGACACTTCGCCTCGTGCACCGGCATTGATGGTGGACGACTGCTGGTCCATTTTAAGGCAAATAGCCACACTGACCATTCCGATAGGCATCGCCGTTGCCACTTCCAACCCGCCTTGCTCCGGAGACCGCCTTTCACTGCACCAGCGACGTGGACATGATTTGGCTGGACTAGCAAGAGGTCACAAAGCTCTCCAGATACAGTATAATTGCGCCACCAAAAGCGACGATGCCGAGTCGCCATTGCCCGTCGGCAAGGACATCGGCCACGAGGTCTTCCGCCGCAGGTAGAAGGATGCGTTGTGGCTCAACCCAAAGTTCGACAACGATAACGACTACTGGTTGACACTACTTCACGAGGAGCGAGAGGCGGCGATGAACCGCTTCACCAACGAGCATCCACCACCGGAGAGGAACAAAGCACGGATGGCCGACCCAAGCTTCGAAGCATATGACGAGGAATTCTTCAATGCGTAATACTTTTTTTTAATCCGATGAATGAATGATGTACTCATCCTCTTGTTTCTTCATGTGGATCATTTGAATAATGTTTGGCATCATGATAGTTGTTTTCCTTCTAAGAAATAAGAATGACATGATGAAATATTGAAATGCATCATGCTATTGGGCATTTGGGCATGTCCTCAACATAAGCGGATAAGGAGGAGTACACGGCCTGATTTGTGTCCAATGCATGAATCAAGCAAAGCAAAACCAAAAAAATTGGTGTTTAAAATGGATCGAGCGGCTGAAGATGCCCTTATGTACAAACTAAATGCAAACGAAACTGAAATGAAAAGATATTCCCCCCCCCCCCCGCAAAAAGAAAGAAATGAAAAGATATTGTGATCTTATGTTTCGCTAGTCTACTTGTTGTGTATCAACGCCTACGCGGCAAGAAAAGATGAACTGAAAAAGTCCTTTTATGTGCTCACACCATGGCACGCGAGATGAAACCCCAGACGAGCAGAGCTAGCCAGAAAAGGAAGATCAGGGCCCAACACATGTGCACTCGTCGCGATTCAACGGGTACATCCCCTCGTGACACGGGCCGCGCCACCTTTTTTCGGTTTCCGTACATCATCCTCCTGGCGCTCGCACCAACCAACCGCCTCCCCAATTCGACCGTTGGAGCAAACGCATCGCGCGAGGAAAAATCAAACCCAAAAAGAAAATCTAATAAATCTGCAGCAACTGCGCACTTGACGACCGTTGCGCCCACGCTTGACATCAAAGCCCACTGCAAACGCCCGCATCATCACTCGCTTCTGGCCAGTCAACACAGCGCAAGTGCCATAGGACATAGGAGGATCGCCGTTAGATTCGAGAAGAACAGAGGAGCAAGGCTGCTCCGACGCCAATGGGGTGCATCTCGTCGAAGCTCCTCCCGCCGGGGCCCGGACGCCGCAGCGGCGGCGGCGGCGGGGGCACGCGCACCACCGTGCGCGGCCGCGTCGACCACGTCGTCTCCCTCACCTCCACCACCTACGGCGTGCTCGACCTCCAGACCAAGCACGGCGCCGCGGCCGGGCACGGATCGTGCCCAGACAAGGAGCAGCCGCTGCCGCAGGAGCAGGAGAAGCCGATCAGCCGGGAGTGGAAGCGCGCGGCCTCCAGCAAGCTGCGCCCGCCGCCGCTCGTCCTCCCCGACGCCAAGAAGCCCCTCACCCTCCCCGACGCCAAGAAGCCGGAGCCCGGCATGGAGGTGATCAACTCGTGGGAGATCATGGCAGGGCTCGAAGACGCCGACTCGCCGGCCAAGAAACCCTCCAAGCCGGGCCGCTGGTCGCCCGCCAGGGTGCTCTCCCTGGCCCTCCCGTCGCCCAGGCGGTCTTCCGCGAAGCGCCGGAGCACCCCCGGCAAGGAGAACAGCCCGCTGCAGCGCTGCTCCGGCAACACCAACAGCAACAAACCCAGCGACGCCGCGGACGAGGACCGGGTGGTCCTGCGCCCGTACAACTCCATCGACAACTCCAAGCTCTCCCGGGCGTCGAAGCGGTTCTCCTCACCGGCCAGCACCCGTGTCACCCGGAAGCCCAACCCCACCGACCCCGGCGGGATGTCCTCCTCGCGCCGGAGCCTGAGCCCGCTGTTCGACCCGGAGCTCCTGGCCTCCATCGAGCGGGAGCTCTCGGAGGAGGGCGCGCACATCAAGCGGGTGGACAAGCCCAGGCAGCCCAAGGTGGTGCCGGCGATCGTGGCGGAGGGCCGGTGCCCGCCGGGCGGCGCGGACGCGGTCGTGCTCTACACCACCACGCTCCGCGGCATCCGCAAGACCTTCGAGGACTGCAACGCGGTGCGCGCCGCCATCGAGGCGCACGACGTGAAGCTCATCGAGCGGGACGTGTCCATGGACTCGGGATACAGGGAGGAGCTGCGGCTGCTGCTGGGCGGCCGGGACCTGCGCGTGCCCGCGGTGTTCGTCCGGGGCAAGCACGTCGGGGGCGCGGCCGAGGTGACCAGGATGGAGGAGGAGGGCAAGCTCAAGGCACTGCTCCAGGGGCTGCCGCGGGCGCGGGTCTGGTGCGCCGGGTGCGCCGGCGTCAGGTTCGTCATGTGCAGGGACTGCAACGGCAGCCGCAAGGTGCGCGTCGACGGCGACCGGAAGGAGACGGCACCATGCGGCGAGTGCAACGAGAACGGCCTTGTCCGGTGCCCCATCTGCTCGTGATGGATGAGGTTGCAGTCGTGGAGTTGCATTGGGTTGATTTGCTTGTCTACCCGTCTGATGTAGGGGGCTCTGATTTTGCCATGTGCTTGTTGCCGCTCTGCAACACGGCAAATTAACAACTGTAATGTTTACCCGTTCATATTTGTTCCATATGTAATGCAATTGATTTCCATTCATTGCAATTTCATTGTTGGTTCTGTAATAGCAATCATACTAAATTGCTAATTGATTCCCAATTCCAATGATGCTGAATCTGATTTTCTCTGCCCAAATCGGAACCCCCATGACTTGCGTTCGAAATTTCTAGAATTGACTAAGAATACAAGAAAATAAAATTGAAGTGCCTCTTTGGATCAAAGGATTTAAGGATTCCAATCCGGAGAAATGGAATCATTAAAATTGCTGTGCATCATGTTCTAAAAAAATGATGGGTAAGAAGGCATTGCGGGTAATTAAAAAAAATGATTTTGCGATGTGCTTGTTGCGCTATGCAACATGGCAAATTAACAACTGTAATGTTTACCCGTTCATATTTGTCCCGTATGTAATGCAATTGATTTTCATTCAGATGCGTTACTCGCTTACTCGCCATTGCAATTTCATTGTTGGTTCTGTAATAGCAATGCTACTAAATTGCTAATTGTTACTTGCTATTGCAATTGAATTAGGAGTATTCAATTTTCTGATTTCTCTGCTCCTACTTCTGTATTCTCCTGACTTGCGTTTGCAATTTGTAGAATTGAATACGACTATACGAGTACTATAGAGAAACAATGGATCAGGATTCTAATCTAGAGGAATGGAATCATTGAAATTTCTACTGATCGCTTTCCTACATCTCCATTCCATATAAATTTAAGCATCCACTTTAACCTTTTTTTTTCTATGCTCATTCATATAGGGTATAGTCACTTTGTTTTGTTTTCCCCATGTATCCAAATGAATATTTATGCATTTTTTTTGCGCATTTTACAAAAGTTGCTATGTTTTCTCGTTCACGTGTTCTCAATCCTATGATCCAAGGAGGCCCAAATAGTTTAAGGATTTGCAAAGGTGAGGTTTCTCTTGTTGCACACGACCAGAGTTACGCTTCAAGCGTGCTATTTGGTAGTACCGTAGCAGCCCATCTTCAAAGGACAATAAGTTTCTTTTGCGATTACATCAAAGACATGCACACTGCACACTGCACACCACTACCGTAACATGAATTTCTGATGTATGGGAGTGGTGTTCATGGGCGGGCACAAGGTATTCATAGTGGGTATTCAAAAAAAAAAGATAATACCTAGAATCAAGCGGCTCACGTGTTCGGCCTCTCGGTGCCCACGGCGTTGCTGCGCCAACCACACCGTATACATAATCGAGCATCATCTCGTCCTAGCTTTGTCGCTGGAGCGAGCAAGAAGATGGACTAGAGTGGACTGCTGAGTAAATCTACTGGTAGTATACTGCTATTATGCTAGAAAGGCAACTATATTGGTTGGGCTAGATAGATTGAATAGTACATGATTTTTTGTTGGAAAAATAATGGGTATTCAGCTGAATACCCATGAATACAGTTGTGCCCGCCTATGGTGGTGTTTTGGAACATGGGAGCATATACTCCCTATATTTTGAAATGCATCTTACACATATTTTAAATTTCAAAAAAATTGAAACAAAAAATTCGTACGTACATCTTCACGTGCTACGCGCTGACAAAGTCGTTTCATAAAAAATGAACTTATCATGTGACGTGTGTAAAAAAGACAAAATCCAGTGCTGAAAACAATGCTTTTCACAGGATAAGTTTTCTCTCTTTTACATAGGCCACAAAAAATATTATTTTTTCGTGAAACTTGACGCATACACATATATTATGGAGATATACATGTAGAATTTTTTGTCAAAATTTTTCCACACTTCAAAATAAGTTTTATTGGTAGAGGGAGCATACGCACCCGAGAGCCGAATTGAATTTCTGATGTATCATATCATACATTGTCGGGTGGAGTCTTTTCCCCACTACTCTCCCACACACACATTACTCTGGAGGCTTGAATTGTGCATGCATGTGTTGATAAGTTTGAGTCAATGCAAGCTTTAAGTTACTAATAATGCTAAAAGTATGTAGCCAATATGTCAAGATCTCGCAGCTCATGAATGTGGAAAAATACTTTCATATATCATGCCAATATTGATAGCAAATGACCGATGCTTAAACTACACGAGTATTGGTAATATATTTGGTAAGTTATATTTTTTAAATCAAATCAAACTAGGTAACTGAATTTTACTGTGTAGTTAGATGAGGTAAATAGCTTTGTAAAGGTTCAAAGTGTAAGATAAAACTATGAATATGTAAACTCCCTCTGTTGTGGTCTATAAGGCCTATTGGTTTTGTCCTTTTAGACAAAATGTCATGTACTATTTTTTTAATAGAAAGCTCGTGTTCAAACTAGGGTGCCAAACCCAACAAGGCTACAAGTTCAACGTGTTCTTGAAAAGAAAAACTAACAATACAATATTGATTTTGTCTTAAGGCAATCAATTGTAAGTTTGACCAAGTTTAGATAGGTCATTGCTCCTTATCCCCCTCTCTTTCCCTCATCGTGCTCCTTCATGTGATGCCGCCCATATCCTACTCATCCTTCATATACTTCTCCGCTGGAGCTTTTCCTCCTCATATGTCCTATATGAAGGAGGTTGTCGTCCTAAATTACAAATCGAGTTGAAGCCTTGAAACGGTAGTTTGCGTGATGTCAACAGAGATAGCGAGCTGGATGCGGATGTGTCCAAGGATGGAGCGAGTGGGGGGGTGCCCCCCACCCGCACATGGTTAATTTTTTCCTGAAACATCCCATTAAATTTACATATTTTGTTTGGCCCCTGCATTTGGCAAATTGTAGCTATATGCCCCCTGAAAGAAGTCTACATAACTCCCCTAACTATAAGGTTTGGGTCACTAAATCCCCCTAAGTATAAACTGGATCATTTAACCCCCTCAAGTATCCAAAACCAGGCAAATTACCTCCTCAGCTGCTGATGAGCATTTTTTAGTAGTGGTTTAGGCCACGGTGGACAATGGTTTCAGCCACATAATAGGCTAGTTGACTTCTATTCCCCCTTCCTCCCTTGTCTCGTTCCTGTCCCCTTCTCCAACGATTCCGGCCGCCTCCTCCTCCTCCTCCGTCCAAACCAAATCCGGCCGCCTCTCCTCCTACCACACCTCCCTAATCAGGTCGTCTTTCCGTTGAGCTGGTTGTCACTAAGATCGAGGAGCATAGTGTGCGGCAGACCTTAGACCGTGTCGGGCATGTCGTCGTTCAGCCTGTTCTTGGACATCTGCACTCGTCAAAGCCTATTCGCGAACACCCGCAACTCGAGGAGCCACGCAACATTCCATCCCCATCATCGCAGCCTTTTTTTAGTACATCTCCTGTTTGCCATGTTGCTTCCCCTTCTAAATCATCTCAGGTAGTTTTATGGGATGTTCACTTTGACGTATCTTGTTGGAAGGAATTGTACTCCTGTTTTAATTATAGCCCTCGTTGCTTCCTCTCTGTAAATCATCTCAGGTGGTTAAAATTTGGCATTTACCTTATGACAAATTTTCCCCATTTTGGTTTCTTCCATCGTATCCTTTTTGGCTTCCCGAGCTGGCATCCTCTCGACCTCCACCTCTCTCCGGTTCTCGGAGAGAGTGAATCATGTCACTTCCTGTTGTCTCCGTTAGCATCTCAGAGATAGTACTTGTTCTTTCTGCCGTGAATCCCATCTTTGATGCTAGTCTGTGGACTAAAATCTCTGCACCTCTATCCTGTCATACCTCATGTTCTTGCTGTAATTTTACTCTTGACCTCTAGCCCGACTGTCGCACTATCATGTAATTAAATTGCCTTGATTGCCATCCTCATTCTCTTCGGAAATTCCACGGTCGATGATGGCGCGTGATGCACACGTCCGTTGGGAACCCCAAGAGGAAGGTGTGATGCGCACAGCAGTAAGTTTTCCCTCATAAAGAAACCAAGGTTATCAAACCAGTAGGAGATGAAGGCACGTGAAGATTGCTGGTGGAGGAGTGTAGTGCGGCGCAACACCAGGGATTCCGGCGCCAACGTGGAACCTGCACAACACAATCAAAATACTTTGCCCCAACTTAACAGTGAGGTTGTCAATCTCACCGGCTTGCTGAAAACAAAGGATTAAACGTATGGTGTGGAGAATGATGTTTGTTTGCGAATAACAACAGAGAACAGAGATTGCAGTAGATTGTATTTTAGATGTAAAAGAATGGACCGGGGTCCACAGTTCACTAGTGGTGTCTCTCCAATAAGATAAATAGCATGTTGGGTAAACAAATTACAGTTGGGCAATTGACAGAATAGAGATGCACATACATATCATGATGACTACTATGAGATTAATTAGGGCATTACGACAAAGAACATAGACCGCCATCCAGCATGCATCTATGCCTAAAAAGTCCACCTTCAGGTTAGCATCCGCACCCCTTCCAGTATTAAGTTGCAAACAACAGACAATTGCATTAAGTATGGTGCGTAATGTAATCAACACAAATATCCTTAGACAAAGCATCGATGTTTTATCTCTAGTGGCAACAGCACATCCACAACCTTAGAACTTTCTGTCACTGTCCCAGATTCAATGGAGGCATGAACCCACTATCGAGCATAAATACTCCCTCTTGGAGTTACAAGTATCAACTTGGCCAGAGCCTCTACTAGCAACGGAGAGCATGCAAGAACATAAACAACACATATATGATAGATCAATTAATCAACTTGACATAGTATTCAATATTCATCGGATCCCAACAAACACAACATGTAGCATTACAAATAGATGATCCTGATCATGATAGGCAGCTCACAAGATCTAAACATGATAGCACAAGAGGAGAATACAACCATCTAGCTACTGCTATGGACCCGTAGTCCAAGGATGAACTACTCACGCATCAGTCCGGAGGCGGGCATGGTGATGTAGAGCCCTTCGGTGATGATTTCCCTCTCCGGCAGGGTGCCGGAGGCGATCTCCTGAATCCCCCGAGATGGGATTGACGATGGCGGCGTCTCTGGAACTTTTTCCGTATCGTGGCTCTCGGTCATAGGGTTTTCGCGACGGAGAGAATATATAGGCGAAGGGCAGAGTCGGGGGACGTTCGAGGGGCCCACCCCATAGGGCGGCGCGGCCAGGGGTGGGGCCGCGCCCCCCTAGGGTGTGGCCGCCTCGTCGCCCCTCTTCGTCTCCTCTTCGGACTTCTGGAAGGCTCCGTGCAAAATAAGACCGTGGGCTTTTGTTTCGTCCAATTCCGAGAATATTTCCTTTGTAGGATTTCTGAAACCAAAAACAGCAGAAAACAGGAACTGGCGCTTCGGCATCTTGTTAAAAGGTTAGTGCCGGAAAATGCATCAAAGTGATGTAAAGTGTATATATAACATGTGAGTATTGTCATAATGAAGGGATTCGTAGCATAGAAAACAAAAAATTTCCTACCGCAAAGACGAATAAATCCAAGATCTAATCTATGGAACACCCAAGATCTAATCTACAAGATCGAAGCAACGAGATGGAGATGAGACTAACCCTCGAAGATTCCAAAGCCTACGAGATTAATCTCGTTGTTGGTGTAGACGATCGTCCCCGGTGCTGCAATCCGGCAGCACTTCCGTACTCGGTCGCGCGTACGGTGTCGATGAAGCTCCTTCCTCTCCCGTTCCAGCGGGCAGCGGAGGTGTGGTAGATCTCCTCCAAGTTCCAGCAGCACGACGGAGTGGTGGTGGTAGTGGAGGAAGAAAACTGCAGGGCTTCGCCTAAGCCGGAGCAGCGTATGGTGGAGGGAGAGGCGGCCAGAGGAGGAGGCAATGTATGGGGGGGTGTGGCCGGCCACCCCCTCCCCTCTTTATATAGGGGGCCAGCCGGCCAAGGTGGCCCCCTTTCCCATCTAGGGTTGGGGGCGGCGGCCAAGAGGGGGGAGAGGGCTTTCCCCTCCCCCAAGTTGATCCCCCCTAGGGAAACCCTAGGGGTTGGCTGGCCTGGGCCTTGAGGGCCATGTGCCCCTGGCCTATTAGGCCAGGGAGCATCCCCTCGGCCCATGCTAGGCCTCCTAGGTCGTGGGCCCCATGGTGGACCCCTCCGGAACCTTCTAGAACCTTCCAGTCAACCACCGGAAAAATCCCGAACTTTTCCGAAACCCAGAAATCAACTTCCCTTATATGTATCTTATTCTCCGGACTATTCCGGACCTCCTCGTGACATCCTGGATCACATCCGAGACTCCGAACAAACTTCGTCTCCATACCATATTCAAATCTACTTATGCGACATCAAACCTTAAGCGCGTCACCCTACGGTTCGCGAACTATGCAGACATGGTCGAGACTCCTCTCCGAGCAATAACCATTAGCGGGATCTGGAGATCCATAATGGCTCCCACATATTCAACGATGACTTAGTGATCGATTGAACCATTTACATACGATGCCAATTCCCTTTGTCACACGATATTTTACTTATCCGAGGTTTGATCATCGGTATCTCCATACCTTGTTCAACCTCGTTACTGACAAGTACTCTTTACTCGTACCGCGGTATGTCATCCCTTATGATCAAATCATATGCTTGCAAGCTAATCAGACGACATTCCACCGAGAGGGCCCAGAGTATATCTATCCGTCATCAGGATGGACAAATCCCACTATTGATCCATATGCCTCAACTCACACTTTCGAAATACTTAATCCCATCTTTATAACCACCCATTTACGCAATGGCGTTTGATGTAATCAAAGTACCCTTCCGGTGTAAGTGATTTACATGATCTCATGGTCGAAGGACTAAGACAACTATGTATCGAAAGCTTATAGCAAATTGAACTTAATGACTTGATCTCATGCTACGCTCATTTGGGTGTGTGTCCATTATATCATTCAACCAATGACATAACCTTGTTATTAATAACATCCAATGTTCATGATCACGAAACCATGATCATCCATTAATCAACAAGCTAGTTATACAAGAGGCTTACTAGGGACTCCTTGTTGTTTACATAACACACATGTATCAATGTTTCGGTTAATACAATTATAGCATGGTATGCAAACATTTATCATAAACATAAAGATATTATAATAACCACTTTATTATTGCCTCTTGGGCATATCTCCAACAGTCTCCCACTTGCACTAGAGTCAATAATCTAGATTACATTGTAAGGTACCTAACACCCATAGCATTCTGGTGTTGGTCATGCTTTGCCCTAGGGAGAGCTTTAGTCAACGGATCTGCAACATTCAGATTTGTGTGTACTTTGCAAATCTCTACTTCACCATCTTCGATGTACTCGCGAATCGAATGAAAACGCAGCTTGATATGCTTCAGCTTCTTGTGTGACCTTGGTTCCTTTGCATTGCCGATGGCACCCGTGTTGTCACAATAAATGACTAACAGGTCCAATGCACTAGGAACCACACCAAGCTCAACAATGAACCTCTTCATCCATACCGCTTCTGATGAAGCCTCTGAAGCCGATATATATTCAGATTCTGTTGAAGATTTCGCCACCGTGCATCGTTTGGAATCGCTCCAGCTTACTGCCGCACCATTCAATATAAACACGTACCCAGACTGAGACTTAGAGTCATCAGGATCGGTGTTCCAACTTGCATCGATGTAACTGGTTACAACGAGCTCTTGGTCACCGCCATAAAAAAGAAACATATCCTTAGTCCTTTTCAAGTACTTCAGGATATTCTTGACCGCTGTCCAGTGTTCCATTCCTGGATCACTTTGATATCTGCTAGTCAAACTAACAGCATGTGCGATATCCGGTCTAGTACACAACATGGCATACATGAGAGAGCCTACTGCCGAAGCATAGGGGATCTTGCTCATCCTCTCTCTTTCATCTGCCATAGCTGGACCTTGAGTCTTACTCAAGACCTTACCTGGCAACATAGGCAAGAAACCTTTCTTGCTTTCATCCATTCTAAACTTCTTTAGAATCTTGTCCAGGTATGTACTCTGTGAAAGGCCTATTAGGCGTCTTGATCTATCTCTATAAATCTTGATGCCTAAAATGTATGCTGCTTCACCAAGGTCTTTCATTGAAAAACACTTATTCAAATAGCCTTTAACACTGCTTAATAGTTCTATATCATTCCCAATCAATAATATGTCATCTACATATAATATCAGGAACGCTACAGAGCTCCCACTCACTTTCTTGTAAATACAGGCCTCACCATGAGTCCGTATAAAACCGAAGTCTTTGATCACTGTATCAAAGCGTAGGTTCCAACTCCGGGATGCTTGCTTCAGTCCATAAATGGAACGCTGAAGTTTGCATACCTTGTCAGCATTTTCAGGATCGACAAAACCTTTGGGTTGTACCATATACAACTCTTCCTCAATATCACCATTGAGGAACGCCGTTTTGACATCCATCTGCCAAATTTCATAATCAAAAAATGCAGCTATTGCTAACAAAATCCTCACAGACTTTAGCTTCGCTACAGGTGAGAAAGTCTCATCGTAGTCAACTCCTTGAATTTGTCAGAAACCCTTTGCGACAAGTCGAGCTTTATAGACAGTAATATTACCATCAGCATCTGTTTTCTCCTGAAGATCCATTTATTCTCGACAGCCTTGCGGCTATCAGGTAAGTCTACCAAAGTCCATACTTTGTTATCATACATGGATCCCATTTCGGATTTCATGGCTTCTTGCCATTTGTTGGAATCTGGGCTCATCATTGCTTCTTCATATGTCGCAGGGTCCTCATCATTGTTGTCCACAATCATGACATTTAGACAGGATCATACCAATCAGAGTGGTACGTTCCCTCGTCGATCCGCGAGGTTCGCAGCTTCCTCGTTCGAAGTTTCATGATCATCATCATTCGCTTCCTCTCCTATCGGTGTAGGCTGCGCAGAACTTCTTCCCAAGACCGCGCTACTCTGATCTATGAGAGAAGGTTCATTAACCTCGTCGAGTTCTACTTTCCTTCCAGTCACTTCTTTAGTGAGAAACTCCTTCTCAAGAAAGGATCCGTTCTTGGCAACAAAGATTTTGCCTTCGGATCTGTGATAGAAAGTGTACCCAATTGTTTCTTTAGGGTATCCTATGAAGACGCATTTCTCCGCTTTGGGTTCTAGCTTGTCAGGTTGTAACTTCTTTACATAAGCTTCGCAACCCCAAACTTTAAGGAACGACAGCTTAGGTTTCTTCCCAAACCATAATTCATACGGTGTCGTTTCAACGGATTTAGATGGTGCCCTATTTAAAGTGAATGCGGCTGTCTCTAATGCATAACCCCAAAACGACAACGGCAAATCGGTAAGAGACATCATAGATCGAACCATATCTAAGAGAGTTCGATTACGACGTTCGGACACACCATTGCGCTGTGGTGTTCCCGACGGAGTCAACTGTGAAAGTATTCCGCATTTCTTTAAATGCATGCCAAACTCATAACTCAGATATTCGCCTCCGCGATCAGAACGCAGAAACTTAATCTTCTTGTTACGTTGATTTTCTACTTCACTTTGGAATTCCTTGAACTTCTCAAAAGTCTCGGACTTATGTTTCATAAAGTAAATATATCCATATCTACTCAGATCATCCGTGAAGGTTAGAACATAACGATAACCACCGCGCGATGCTACACTCATTGGTCCACACACATCGGTATGTATGATTTACAATAAGTCTGTAGCTCGCTCCATTGTACCAGAAAATGGAGTCTTAGTCATTTTTCCCATTAGACATGCCTCGCATCTGTCAAGTGACTCAAAGTCAAGTGACTCAAGAAGTCCATCGGAATGGAGTTTCTTCATGCGCTTTACTCCAATATGACCAAGATGACAGTGCCACATATAAGTAGAATTATCATTCAATTTAATTCGCTTGGCATCAATGTTATGAACATGTGTATCACTACTATCGAGATTTAACAAGAATAAACCATTCGTCTCAGGTGCATGGCCATAAAAGACATTACTCATATAAATCGAACAACCATTATTCTCAGACTTAAACGAATAACCGTCTTGCATTAAACAAGATCCAGATATAATGTTCATGCTCAACGCAGGTACCAAATAACAATTATTAAGGTTTAAAACTAATCCCGAAGGTAGATGTAGAGGGAGCGTGCCGACGGCGATCACATCGACTTTGGATCCATTTCCAACGCGCATCGTCACCTCGTCTCTTGCCAGGCTTCGTCTATTCCGTAGTTCCTGTTTCGAGTTACAAATGTGAGCAACCGAACCAGTATCAAATACCCAGGCACTACTACGAGAACCAGTAAGATAGACATCAATAACATGTATATCAAATATACCTTTCTTTTTGACGTGGCCGCTCTTCAGATCGGCCAAGTATTTGGAGCAATTGTGCTTCCAGTGCCCCTTCCCCACAGTAATAGCACACAGTCTCAGGTTTAGGACCAGCCTTAGGCTTCTCAGGATGCGGTGCAACTTTCTTGCCGCCCTTCTTGAAGTTACCCTTGTTAGGCTTGCCCTGCTTTTTGAAACTGGTGGTCTTGTTGACCATCAACACTTGGTGCTCCTTTTTAATCTCTACTTCAGCAGATTTCAGCATGGAAAAGATTTCAGGTAAATCTTTATTCATGTTCTGCATGTTGTAGTTCATCACGAAGTTCTTGTAACTTGGTGGCAGTGATTGAAGGACACGATGAATACCCAGCTGGTTAGGGATCATCATCCCCAAGTCATTGAGCTTCTTCGCATGCCCGGACATTACTAGCATGTGCTCACTAACGGAGCTGCCCTCTTCCATCATGCAGGTAAAGAACTGCTTCGAGGCCTCATAGCTCTCCACGGCCGCATGAGTCTCAAAGATAAGTTTGAGCTCACGCATCATCTCACAGGGGTTGTGGTGCTCAAAACGCTTTTGGAGCTCTGCCTCTAAGCTGCACAAGATGGCACACTGAACTTCGGAGTACCGAGTTGCCCGAGTCTCATAAACATTCTTTATGTCATCGGACACTGCAGGAGGTGGTGGGGAACCTAGCGGTGCATCGAGCACATATTGCAGGCTTCCACCAGTGAGGAAAATCCTCACATGACGGAACCAGTCAGTGAAGTTGCTACCATTGCCCTTAAGCTTTTCTTTCTCTAGGAACTGGTTAAAATTGATGGAGGGGGGCGCCATGATCTACAACATATTTGCAAAGAGTTTAGACTAAGTTTATGATAAATTGAGTTCAATTTTAATTCTGAAATTAACTAGGTGAACTCCCACTTAAAACAACATCCCTCGCATTGTCTTAGTGATTACACGAACCAAATCCACTACACCAAGTCCGATCTTCACGAGAAAAGATGTAGCTTCAAAGGCGAACACTCCAAGTGTTCATCATATCATTCATATGACTCATGCTCTACCTTTCGGTATCCCGTGTTCCGAGACCATGTCTGTACATGCTAGGCTCGTCAAGGCAACCTTGGTATCCGCGTGTGCAAAACTGACTTGCACCTGTTGTATGCACATGTAGAGTCTATCACACCCGATCATCACGAGATGCTTCGAAACGACAAGTCTTAGCAACGGTGCATACTAAGGATGAACACTTTATTATCTTGATATTTAGTGAGAGGGATCATCTTGTAATGCTACCGTCGCGATCTAAGCAAAATAAGATGCATAAAAGGATTAACATCACATGCAATTCATAATGTGTGATATGATATGGCCTTTCTTCTTTGTGCTTTTGATCTCCATCTCCAAAGCACGGACATGATCTCCATCATCACCAGCATGGCGTCAAGGTCAGTGGCACCGCTTCATGGTTGTCCATCACTTATAGCTACTATAACAACTACTTGAAATAAAGCTATTACATGATGAATAGACACGCAGGTCTTTAACAAAAATTAAAGACAACCATTAGGCTCCTGCCAGTTGCCATAATACAATAATGAACATCTCATACATCAAATATAATCATCATCACATCATGGCCATATCACATCACCAAACCCTGCAAAAACAAGTTAGACGCCTCTAATTTGGTTTGCATATTTTACGTGGTTTAGGGTTTTCGAGTAAGATCCAATCTACCTACGAACATGAACCACAACGGTGATACTAGTGTTGACAATAGAAGTGCAAATTACAATCTTCACTATGGTGGGAGAGACAGACACCCGCAAATCCACTTATGCAATACAAGTTGCATGTCAAGCGTGGAGCAAGTCTCATGAGACGCGGTCATGTAAAGTTAGCCCGGGCCGCTTCATCCCACCATGCCGCAAGAAGCAAAGTACACAAACTAAAGCAACAAGAGCATCACCGCCCACAAATCCATTGTGTTCTACTCGTGCAACAGATCTATGCATAGACATGGCTCTGATACCACTGAAGGGATTCGTAGCATAGAAAACAAAAAATTTCCTACCACAAAGACGAATAAATCCAAGATCTAATCTATGGAACACCCAAGATCTAATCTACAAGATCGAAGCAACGAGATGGAGATGAGACTAACCCTCGAAGATTCCAAAGCCTACGAGATTAATCTCGTTGTTGGTGTAGACGATCGTCCCCGGTGATGCAATCCGGCAGCACTTCCGTACTCGGTCACGCGTACGGTATCGATGAAGCTCCTTCCTCTCCCGTTCCAGCGGGCAACGGAGGTGTGGTAGATCTCCTCCAAGTTCCAGCAGCACGACGGCGTGGTGGTGGTAGTGGAGGAAGAAAACTGCAGGGCTTCGCCTAAGCCGGAGCAGCGTATGGTGGAGGGAGAGGCGGCCAGAGGAGGAGGCAATGGATGGGGGGTGTGGCCGGCCACCCCCTCCCCTCTTTATATAGGGGGCCAGCCGGCCAAGGTGGCCCCCTTTCCCATCTAGGGTTGGGGGGCGGCGGCCAAGAGGGGGGAGAGGGCTTTCCCCTCCCCCAAGTTGATCCCCCCTAGGGAAACCCTAGGGGTTGGCCGGCCTGGGCCTTGAGGGCCATGTGCCCCTGGCCCATTAGGCCAGGGAGCATCCCCTCGGCCCATGCTAGGCCTCCTAGGTCGTGGGCCCCATGGTGGACCCCTCCGGAACCTTCTAGAACCTTCCAGTCAACCACCGGAAAAATCCCGAACTTTTCCGAAACTGAAAGGACACGGATGTCGCCTAGAGGGGGGGTGAATAGGCGATTTAAAACTTTTACGAGATGCCTTAACAAATGCGGAATAAAACTAGCGTTTACTTTGTCAAGCCCAAAGCCTATATACTATTGTTCACCTATGTGCACCAACAACTTATTCTAAGCAATGGTTCACCTATGTGCACCAACAACTTATGCTAAGCAATGGTTCACCTATGTGCACCAACAACTTATGCTAAGCAATACAAGCAAGTATGTGATAGCAAGATATATATAACTTCAAGCACGATGGCTATCACAAGGTAAAGTGCATAAGTAAAGAGCTCGGGTATAGAGATAACCGAGGCACGCGGGAGACGATGATTTATCCCGGAGTTCACACTCTTGCGAGTGCTAATCTCCGGTGGAGAGGTGCGGTTGCTTAGTGCTCCCGAACGCCACAAGAGGCTCACCTTGAGGTGTGGTTGCTCGATGCACACCAACGCCACAAAGGCCTCACCCCAAGATGCGGTACTCACACCACACACCGAACGCCACGAAGGCGCCTCACCTAAATCTCCGGTGACCCTCGCCACAAAGGCCTAGGTCACGGTTCCACTAAGGGATTTCCTTCGAGGCGGAAACCGGGCCTTACACAAAGATTGGGGCACACATCCACAACTTAATTGGAGGCTCCCAACAAACCGCCACAAAGGCCTAGAACTGGCCTAGGGTTCCAAGAACCCAAGAGTAACAACTTTCTTGCTTTCACCTCCACGAATCACCGTGGAGAACTCAAACCGATGCACCAAATGCAATGGCAAGAACACCACAAAGATGCTCAAGTCCTTCTCTCTCAAATTCCAACAAAGCTACAAAAGCTATTGGGGGAATAAGAGAGGAAGAACAAAGGAATTCACAAAGAACACCAAGATCAAGATCTAGAGAGTTCCACTCACAAAGAGATGGATTTGATTGGTAGAAATGTAGATCTAGATCTCCTCTCTCTTTTCCCTCAAGTGGGGGCAAGAATCATGGAGGGATTGAGAGATAGTGCAAGCTTCTCTAGTTCAACAATGGAGGAGAGAGAGAGTGAGAGAAGCAACAGCCCAAGGAGGAAGAAGGGGGGTATTTATACCCCCCAAGAAAATCGAGCCGTTGGGCAAAACTAGGGCCGGATAATCCGGCCTAAGTAAGGGCCGGATACTCCGCCCCCGGATAATCCGGCCTCGGGACAAAACCTGGTCAAAATCCGGGCAAATGTCCGGCCCCTATACCGAGCAGCAATTCCCGAGGTCCTTAGCCGATTTCGAGGCCGGATATTTCCGAAATATCCGGCCCGGATATCCGGCCCGGATATTTCCGAAATATCCGGCCTAAGCAAACCGCAGAACACCAAAACTAAAACGGGCATAACTTTTGCATCCGGACTCCGATTTCGATGTTCTTGGGCTCGTTGAAATCACAACAACGAGCTCTACAACAATATGCATAGAAACATCATAGTCCAGCAAAGGAGGATAGAAACAAATGATGAAAGGTTTGACCTATCTCAAAAGACATACCCAGTAAAACCTCCAATCTTGAAAATGCAACAAGTTGCCCATGGAAAAACCATTCTCAATGAACTAGAGCTTGTCATGAGAATAAGCACAAGCTCTAAAACATCACATGGATAATATCCAAATAAAACCAAGTAAGATGATGAACCAAACTCGAAAACGCAACAAGTGATCTATGCGAAATCCATTTTCGATGAACTAGAGCTTGTCATGAGAATAAGCACAAGCTCTAAAACATCACATGGATAAGGTCCAAATAGCAACCAAGAAAGATGATGCAAGGATGCAAAGGTTTGAGCTCTCTCCGAACGATACGATCGAGATACTCACTCGAGAGCCCTCTTGATAGTACGGCAACTAAACTATAAACCGGTCTCCAACTACACTATGAGACCGGTGAGAAAGAAACCCTATCAAGAGCAAACCTTATACTTGCGCATTCCACTTGAGCTCGATGACGACGATCTTGACCTCAACAAGATGGAACGCCTTTCTTGCTTGTGCTTGCTTGACGAAGTCTTGTGGATTGCTCCCCCATAATCCACCATGGGAGAGCTTCTTCTTCGGCGCATCTTCACATAACCATGACCACCATGTGGATGGCAAGACTCAAGCAAAGGATCTCTTCGAGATGGCTCATCTTGAACTTGCACTTCATTCTTCATTCTTCATCATATTGATGTCTTGAAGTAACTTGAGGGCTCACTTCATCTTCATCTTCAAGACATACTTGACACTTGATCTCCTTCATCAATTTCTTCTTATTGCAACCTTGAAGCCAACAAATGGTTCAAGAATTGCCTATGGACAACTCCTACAAATATAACTCAATGCAAACATTAGTCCATAGGGATTGTCATTAATTACCAAAACCACACATGGGGGCTCCATGCACTTTCAATCTCCCCCATTTTGGTAATTGATGACAATCTCTTTGAGAGGGTTTATATAAGGAATTTAAGAAACAAATAAGTTGAATATATAGAGCAAACTCCCCCATAATATATGCATGTGTGAATGATCTTGACTTTCATTGCATATATTGGCATTCAAAGCCTAGTGGAGTTTCCTCTAAATATTCAACTATGCAAAGCAACAAGATGCAATGCAATAAAGGCACATGGTTAAGCACAAAGCAAAGACATAACCAAATTCCCTTAAACCCTCCAAACTTCTCCCCCATTGGCACCAATTGCCGAAATGGGTGAAAAATTTAGAAGGCCAAAATAGTGAGAGTTCCTCCATAGCGTGTGCATTTCTCATAATTTGAGTGAAATCAAATGCACATATCCAATGACGAATATTCGGAAGGAATCACACTATAGATAGGATCAAAGATTGCAAAAAGATAACAAAGTCAAGAAGCTTCAACAAATGAAGCAAGCAACCAAATGAACCACAATGAAGATACCAAAAGAAAGATAGATATTATGATAAGATCAAGAAGATTGCTCTAAATAATATGAGGAAGCTCCCCAAGGTTTGTGCACAAAACTAGACAATTTGCATTGGAGTATAAAGTGCACAAACATGGAATCATCACTCCCATAATATCATTCAAAAACAAAAGATACCAAGTGAATCAAACTCTAATGATCACCACAAGATAGTGTTCTAAATCAAATGAGGAAGCTCCCCAAGGTACATGCATAAAATAAAATGTTGCATTTGAATACAATATGCATAACATGGAATCCTCACTCCCTCATTTAAAACACAAACATTTGTAATAGATCATAGATAGAAAAGTAAGCTAAACACTTGCAACAAACAAATAGTTGAGCAACAAGTAAGAGGCACCATAATAAAAGGGCTCAACCAAAAGGATATGTGAAAGGCATGATAAAGCATATTATAAGACTATTACAAGGATGAGCAAAAATCATCATCATAGTCTTCAATGAATTATATTGCTTAGCATGACCAATCAACACGCAATAAATAAATAAGATATCAAAAGGAGATGTATCATATCTTATGTGTATAAGTTTCTCTAAGTGGGCAATATCACAAAGATATTTATCCACAAAGAAACATGCACACATAAAATAGATACGCAAGAAAAATAGTAAGATATCCAAGACGAAGTCATGCAACATACCAATAAGAATTTTTGCTTAATAGCATGGCCAAAGGCTCAATTTTATCTTATTGTACATTCATGAACTTCAACCACAAACAACTAAAATACATCACAAATATCAACAAGGGATAGAAGATAGTTGGGATGCATTTGAGAAAGGCAACAAGTATCACAAACGGGGATACCAAAAGAAGTAACTAAATTTGCACTTTCATCTATATTGCACATGTGAGAGCCTTGAGGAATTGATATACAATAAAATTGCTAGATAGGCATAGTTGGGATGGATGAATCATGAGCATGATTTAAAATACTTCCCAACAAATGCACTCATCTCAAATTACTCACATTCACAATAAAGAGGTTTCATTAAGACTTTTGCAAGAAGCACAACATTTGCAAATCAAGAGATTCATGCCAAGATGCAACCATAAGGTTGGATACAAGAAAAGTATGCATGAGAAGATACTTGTTACCAAGATAGCATTGGTGTGGATGTAGTAGATATGTGTTCGTTGATCATCCTAGCTTTCCTCAAGTTACCATTGAGTTACCACTTCTTTCCAAGAGTGAGACAAGCATCCAATGCATATCCATTGTACCTAACACAAAGGTAAGTACAAAATGGTCCCCAAACTAATTGGGTCCGAAGTAGTTAGACACACTACAACATATAGGACAAACTCCACAATTCTATGTGCATATAGATATGAAATTGAATTTCATGCACATCTTAGCCAAATTAGGATTTGATGGAGTTTACCCTATATATTGGATCAAAGAAAGTAACACATGCCATAAGATATACATATATTAAATATGCATTCACAATACTTTCAAGAACCAAAGGAAGATACAATTTGGACAAAACACTAAATAAATCAAGAGACAATGGTTGCCCAAATTATATCAAAGAATCAAATCAACACAAGATTGACTCCAAAGAATTATCTCATTATAAGAAGCTAATTAAACCTAAACACAAAGGAATGAGATAACCAACTCCCAAGAGAGCAAGGTTCCAACAAATAAACCAAACCCTAGAAACTTTTTATGATGGCACAAAGTACCAAAAAGAAAATTTATGTCTCCCAAAACCAAATTTTTGATAATGATCAAGAGATGTTAAGCATTCTAATAAATATAGAAGAGCTCCCCCAATATTGGTGCATTATCTAGGATTTTTCATATGAATACAAAATGCACAAAACTAGGATCATCACGCTACCTATATCTAGTAAAATGCTAAGAAAGTTTGAATAGACAAATTAGATCTATAAGATGCAAGGAAGACACATGGGAGTAAAAGCACAACACATTCATGGCAATAAATAAGACAATTTAAACACAAGAGCCAATGTAAATATGATCAATAAATTTCTACCTCATAATAGATTGCCAATTGTCCTAGGACACAAGGTATTAGGAAATATTTCCCGGTGGTAGTTTGTAAGTATATGTAAGATCATATCTACACCAAATAAAGCATATGGTAAAAGATAAGAGTTAACCATCATGCAAAGAGAGTTTCTTGATAGCTTCAATTAGTCATACCATCATGCAAAGCAATTAATAGTATTCATACCAACATGCAAAGCAATTAATAGTATTCATACCAACATGCAAGGCAATTAATAGTATTCATACCAACATGCAAAGCAATTAATAGTATTCATACCAACATGCAAAGCAATTAATAGTATGACTTGAAGCATATGGTTTTCCAAAAATGTATTGAGAGACACATTGTGAAAAACCATGCTAAGGACCACTTTCACAAATAAGATCCACAAAGATATTAGCAATGAAGCCATTTAAGCAAATTGGAACTTGTTTGAGAAAACATGTCACATATGAGAGATAATTTACAATATCAATTCTATGTGACACAACCTCAAATGTTCACATTTCCTAGGATTGTAATATGCACAAAGCTTATTACTCCCCCATAATGTGATAAGGAATTTATTTTCACAAGAGGCAAATAAGATCCAACTAGAGATATTAATGAACATTAGAATTTGAATTTCTCATGAAGATGACATACCACATAGAGACTAGATAATCTTGGAATATCAATTCTAAGTGATATTCCTCATGTACACACATTGTTAGGATTGTGAAATTCCTAAAGGCATATCACTCTCCCAAAATGTTATAGTCCATTAATCTCTCATAAGAGCCATATAAGATACAACAAGATGCAAAGAGGCTCCAACACAAGCACAAATACATGGTGTGCAACCTAACATACATAGACTTGATTTCTCAAGAAAAACAAGTAGGATGCACAACATATACAAACACATGTTAGGAACAAAACTAACACATGCAAAGGGGCGAGTAACTTTCAATATAAATGAGTTGAGCACATGTTACCGCAAGAAGGAACATTGGGTATATGATAGAAGTAAGATAACCAAAAGACTTGGCTTGAGATAATATAAATGATGAAGATCCCTTAATTCTTCATGATGTAGCCAAGTCTCCAATGCCCTCCAACAAGCACCTATTGATCAAATTTTGGATTGTTGGTCCCCAACTAAGTTGGGTCCTAAGAGGTTAGTCACAATAGGCTTGGCAACCCAAATGGTTCTTTTCTTGACACCACTTTGAGCACCAACATATTTGGCAAACACATTGCCACCCTCATCCTTACGAAGAGAATAAACATCATCAATGGTGATAGAGTTGGATGAGGTACCAATAGTGCACAAGGAGGAGATGTGGCCCTTCTCACGGCATATGTAGCAAGTTCTTTTCTTCTCCTTCTTCTCACTAGATTTCTCCACAATGGGAGCATTGGCTTGATTCTTCTTGGGACGTGGAATTTCTTCAACTTGAGGTTGAATATGAGTTTGAGCTTGAGGCCGCTTCCCTTTTTGCTTCTTCTTCAAAGGGCAAGATCTAACATGGTGCCCTTCAATTTTGCACTTGAAGCAAACAATCTTGGCCGGGTCTTTGACTTGTACTTGGCCCTTCTTCTTCTTGTTGTTGGAGTTGAATCCAAGTCCACTCTTGTCATTGGGGGATTGTTGCACACTCAACATCTTGTCAATTTTGCATTTCCCTTCATGACTCTTTACCAAGTCGTTCTTCAAGGAAGTGACTTGGGCCTTGAGCTCTTTGATTTCCTCTACATGGTTAGTAACAACACAAGTACTAGAGGAAGTAGAACCTTTATTGTTAGAGCAACAAGGCAAGGAAGATAATTCATCACAAGATTTAGCAATACTATGAGTGGATGAATTACTAGGACTAGCACATTGCAATATAGCATTTTGAGTAGTAGTGCTAGTATCCACATGAGGCTCACAAGGTGTTTCCTTTGATATGATAGCATCATGAGCTAACTTTAGCCTATCATGAGAGGCTAGAAGATCCTCATGGGAGCTAGAAAGCTTTCCATGATTTTCTTCCAATTTCCCATAATTGCTAGTTAGCAATTCAAGTTGAGCCCTTAGCTCAACATTCTCCTTCAAGATAGATGCTTCACAAGAAGTAGAGTTAGTAGCACAAGCATCATCACAAGACATTGTAAGATGAGATGGTAACATAGCATGCTCTTTTAAATAGGAAGCTTGAAGTTTCTCATGGGACTTGGTGAGGATAGAGTGTTCGCTCTCCAAGACCTTGTGGGCCTTGTCTAGATCATCTAGATCCTTAACAAGTTTATTATGACCAACACCAACTTTGGAATTTTCCATTTTAAGCATTTTTACTTGAGCTTTAGCATGGTCTCTTTCCTTAGTGAGTTTAGAAACTATTTCATTTTGAGACACTTCAAGGGTTTCAAGTTGCTCTTCAAGAGAGGCTACGGTCTCTTGTTCTTCTTCAAGATCATTCTTTAGTGATGCTACATCATCGGCATACTCTCCTTCAAGAGCACCCTTTTTATCAATGGTGTTCTCATGCATCCAAATAAGTTTTTGGCTCTCAATAGCGGTAGTCAAGATTTCAAAGAAGTGAGTGCTAGCAATTTTATCTTTGCAAATAACCTTGAATACGCTCTTACCCTTATCGCGTAGAGAGACAACCCAATCTTCTTCTTCATATTCATCCTCATCCTTATCACCACGAGACATATTAGGTTCCATGGTAGGAGGTACCGTGGAACCCTTGGCCATAAGGCATATATGAGGACCGTGAGATAAAGATGAGGAGTTACTTGAGGCTCCTTTCAAGATCTTGTCTTGACCAATAGAATCTTTGGTTTCCTCTACATTGTTAGACACACAACAACTAGAGGAAATAGAATCATTTTTATCATGGCCACAATACAATGCAAGCATATCATCATCAGATTTTTTTAAGCAACTTACACATGATATGCAAGGACTATCAACACAAGCATGTAAATCATTTCTAGTGCTAGATGTGTTTAAGTCCAAAGATGAAGCATTGCAATGAGATAGAGATGAAGAATCATCAATAGTAAGCTCAATATCAATATTGCAATTTTCATCACCACTCACCATATCATTACCTTGTGTCTTACCACACTTTGGTGAAGTGGATGAAGATGAGAACTCATCACGGCCGGAAGTGGAAGCAAAACAATCATCCTTAATAATATTGGACACATCATATTTATCTTGAATTTTTGTCCATAACTCATGAGCGCTCCAAAAAGGCAAGTATGGAAAAAGACCTACATCTCGCAAAGCATTCATAAGAGCATTAGAAGCTTGAGAATTGAGATATAAATTTTTCTCATCCTCTAAAGATAGATTTTGTGAATCCATAGGAGGAGAAAAACCTATATCTACAATTTTCTCCATATGAGGGTCAATGTCCCGAAAATGACTAAGCATGCAAATTTTCCAAACATCATAATTTGTGCCATCTAATATAAGAGTGTTATCGTGCACAAATCCTCTAGCCGACATCTTTACTCTCAAGGCGGTGAAGCCTAAGAATGAGAGACCTTGCTCTGATACCAATTGAAAGGACACGGATGTCGCCTAGAGGGGGGGGGGGGTGAATAGGCGATTTAAAACTTTTACGAGATGCCTTAACAAATGCGGAATAAAACTAGCGTTTACTTTGTCAAGCCCAAAGCCTATATACTATTGTTCACCTATGTGCACCAACAACTTATTCTAAGCAATGGTTCACCTATGTGCACCAACAACTTATGCTAAGCAATGGTTCACCTATGTGCACCAACAACTTATGCTAAGCAATACAAGCAAGTATGTGATAGCAAGATATATATAACTTCAAGCACGATGGCTATCACAAGGTAAAGTGCATAAGTAAAGAGCTCGGGTATAGAGATAACCGAGGCACGTGGGAGACGATGATTTATCCCGGAGTTCACACTCTTGCGAGTGCTAATCTCCGGTGGAGAGGTGCGGTTGCTTAGTGCTCCCGAACGCCACAAGAGGCTCACCTTGAGGTGTGGTTGCTCGATGCACACCAACGCCACAAAGGCCTCACCCCAAGATGCGGTACTCACACCACACACCGAACGCCACGAAGGCGCCTCACCTAAATCTCCGGTGAGCCTCGCCACAAAGGCCTAGGTCACGGTTCCACTAAGGGATTTCCTTCGAGGCGGAAACCGGGCCTTACACAAAGATTGGGGCACACATCCACAACTTAATTGGAGGCTCCCAACAAACCGCCACAAAGGCCTAGAATCCGTCTAGGGTTCCAAGAACCCAAGAGTAACAACTTTCTTGCTTTCACCTCCAGGAATCACCGTGGAGAACTCAAACCGATGCACCAAATGCAATGGCAAGAACACCACAAAGATGCTCAAGTCCTTCTCTCTCAAATTCCAACAAAGCTACAAAAGCTATTGGGGGAATAAGAGAGGAAGAACAAAGGAATTCACAAAGAACACCAAGATCAAGATCTAGAGAGTTCCACTCACAAAGAGATGGATTTGATTGGTAGAAATGTAGATCTAGATCTCCTCTCTCTTTTCCCTCAAGTGGGGGCAAGAATCATGGAGGGATTGAGAGATAGTGCAAGCTTCTCTAGTTCAACAATGGAGGAGAGAGAGAGTGAGAGAAGCAACAGCCCAAGGAGGAAGAAGGGGGGTATTTATACCCCCCAAGAAAATCGAGCCGTTGGGCAAAACTAGGGCCGGATAATCCGGCCTAAGTAAGGGCCGGATAATCCGCCCCCCCCCCCCCCCCGGATAATCCGGCCTCTGGGACAAAACCTGGTCAAAATCCGGGCAAATGTCCGGCCCCTATACTGAGCAGCAATTCCTGAGGTCCTTAGCCGATTTCGAGGGGGCCGGATATTTCCGAAATATCCGGCCCGGATAATCCGGCCCGGATATTTCCGAAATATCCGGCCTAAGCAAACTGCAGAAACACCAAAACTAAAACGGGCATAACTTTTGCATCCGGACTCCGATTTCGATGTTCTTGGGCTCGTTGAAATCACAACAACGAGCTCTACAACAATATGCATAGAAACATCATAGTCCAGCAAAGGAGGATAGAAACAAATGATGAAAGGTTTGACCTATCTCAAAAAGACATACCGGTAAAACCTCCAATCTTGAAAATGCAACAAGTTGCCCATGGAAAAACCATTCTCAATGAACTAGAGCTTGTCATGAGAATAAGCACAAGCTCTAAAATATCACATGGATAATATCCAAATAAAACCAAGTAAGATGATGAACCAAACTCGAAAACGCAACAAGTGATCTATGCGAAATCCGTTTTCGATGAACTAGAGCTTGTCATGAGAATAAGCACAAGCTCTAAAACATCACATGGATAAGGTCCAAATAGCAACCAAGAAAGATGATGCAAGGATGCAAAGGTTTGAGCTCTCTCCGAACGATACGATCGAGATACTCACTCGAGAGCCCTCTTGATAGTACGGCAACTAAACTATAAACCGGTCTCCAACTACACTATGAGACCGGTGAGAAAGAAACCCTATCAAGAGCAAACCTTATACTTGCGCATTCCACTTGAGCTCGATGACGACGATCTTGACCTCAACAAGATGGAACGCCTTTCTTGCTTGTGCTTGCTTGACGAAGTCTTGTGGATTGCTCCCCCATAATCCACCATGGGAGAGCTTCTTCTTCGGCGCATCTTCACATAACCATGACCACCATGTGGATGGCAAGACTCAAGCAAAGGATCTCTTCGAGATGGCTCATCTTGAACTTGCACTTCATTCTTCATTCTTCATCATATTGATGTCTTGAAGTAACTTGAGGGCTCACTTCATCTTCATCTTCAAGACATACTTGACACTTGATCTCCTTCATCAATTTCTTCTTATTGCAACCTTGAAGCCAACAAATGGTTCAAGAATTGCCTATGGACAACTCCTACAAATATAACTCAATGCAAACATTAGTCCATAGGGATTGTCATTAATTACCAAAACCACACATGGGGGCTCCATGCACTTTCAGAAACCCAGAAATCAACTTCCCTTATATGAATCTTATTCTCCGGACTATTCCGGACCTCCTCGTGACATCCTGGATCACATCCGAGACTCCGAACAAACTTCGTCTCCATACCATATTCAAATCTACTTATGCGACATCGAACCTTAAGCGCGTCACCCTACGGTTCGCGAACTATGCACACATGGTCGAGACTCCTCTCCGAGCAATAACCATTAGCGGGATCTGGAGATCCATAATGGCTCCCACATATTCAACGATGACTTAGTGATCGATTGAACCATTTACATACGATGCCAATTCCCTTTGTCACACGATATTTTACTTATCCGAGGTTTGATCATCGGTATCTCCATACCTTGTTCAACCTCGTTACTGACAAGTACTCTTTACTCGCATCAGCGGTATGTCATCCCTTATGATCAAATCATATGCTTGCAAGCTAATCAGACGACATTCCACCGAGAGGGCCCAGAGTATATCTATCCGTCATCAGGATGGACAAATCCCACTATTGATCCATATGCCTCAACTCACACTTTCCAAATACTTAATCCCATCTTTATAACCACCCATTTACGCAATGGCGTTTGATGTAATCAAAGTACCCTTCCGGTGTAAGTGATTTACATGATCTCATGGTCGAAGGACTAAGACAACTATGTATCGAAAGCTTATAGAAAATTGAACTTAATGACTTGATCTTATGCTACGCTCATTTGGGTGTGTGTCCATTATATCATTCAACCAATGACATAACCTTATTATTAATAACATCCAATGTTCATGATCACGAAACTATGATCATCCATTAATCAACGAGCTAGTTATACAAGAGGCTTACTAGGGACTCCTTGTTGTTTACATAACACACATGTATCAATGTTTCGGTTAATACAATTATAGCATGGTATGCAAACATTTATCATAAACATAAAGATATTATAATAACCACTTTATTATTGCCTCTTGGGCATATCTCCAACACATAAAACTAGCATGGAACATAAGAAATTATAGATACATTTGAGACGTATCAAGCATCCCCAAGCTTAGTTCCTACTCGCCCTCGAGTAGGTAAACGATAACAAGGATAATTTCTGAAGTGACATGCTACTATCATAATCTTGATCAATACTATTGTAAAGCATATGAGATGAATGAAGTGATTCGAAACAATGATTTGCTAACAAAAAGATAATGACTAAACAACTAAATCATATAGCAAAAACTTTTCATGAATAGTACTTTCAAGACAAGCATCAAAAAGACTTGCATAAGAGCTAACTCATAAAGCAATAGATTCTTAATAGAAGGTTTTGAAGCAACACAAAGGATGATTAAGTTTCAGCAATTGCTTTCAACTTGTAACATGTATATCTCATGGATAATTGTCAACATAAAGTAATACGATGAATGCAAATAAGCAAGTATGTAAGAATCAATGCACACAGTTGACACAAGTGTTTGCTTCTAAGATAAAAAGAAGTAGGTAAACTGACTCAACATAAAGTAAAATAAAGGCCCTTCGTAGAGAGAAGCAGGGATTACTCATGTGCTAGAGCTTTTTATTTTGAAAACATGGAAACAATTTTGTCAACGGTAGTAATAATTCATATGTGTTATGCATAAAACCTCTTATAAGTTGCAAGCCTCATGCATCGAATACCAATAGTGCCCGCACCTTGTCCTAATTAGCTCGGATTTCCATGGATTATCATTGCGTTAGATATGTTTCAACCAAGTGTCACAAAGGGGTACCTCTATGCCACATGTACAAAGGTCCAAGGAGATAGATCGCATTTGATTTCTCAGTTTTGATAGATCTCAACTTGAGGACATCCATACCGGGACAACATAGAAAACAGATAATGGACTCCTCTTTAATGCTTAAGCATTCAACAACAGATAATATTCTCATAAGAGATTGATGATTAATGTCCAAACTGAAACTTCCACCATGATACATGGCTTTGGTTGGCGGCCCAATGTTCTTCTCTAACAATATGCATACTCAAACCATTTAATCATGATAAATCACCCTTAATTACTTCAGACAAGACGAACATGTATAGCAACTCACATGATATTCAACAAAGGTGTAACAGTTGATGGCGTCCCCAGAAACATGGTTACCGCTCAACAAGCAACTATAAGAACCAAGATACATAGCAACATATTCATCACCACAATAGTTTTTAAGCTATTTTCCCATGAGCAATGTATTGTAAAGACAAGGAATGAAATTTCAAAGGTAGCACGCAAGCAATTTACTTTGGAATGGCAGAAAAATACCACATAGTAGGTAGTTATGGTGGACACAAATGGCATGAGTTTTGGCTCAAGGTTTTGGATGCACGAGAAGCATTCCCTCTCAGTACAAGGCTTGGCTAGAAAGGTTGTTTGAAACAAACACAAGCATGAACCGGTACAGCAAAACTTACATAAGAACATATTGCAAGCATTATAAGACTCTACACTGTCTCCTTGTTGCTCAAACACTTTTACCAGAAAATATCTAGACCTTAGAGAGACCAATCATGCAAACCAAATTTTAACAAGCTCTACGGTAGTTCTCCACTAATAGGTTTAAACTACATGATGCAAGAGCTTAAACATGATCTACTTGAGAGCTCAAAACAATTGCCAAGTATCAAATTATTCAAGATAATATACCATTTACCACATGAATCATTTTCTGTTTCCAACCAAATAGCAATCAACGAAGCGGTTTTCAGCCTTCGCCATGAACATTAAAGGAAAGCGAAGAACACAAGTGTTCAATATGAAAAAGCGGAGCGTGTCTTTCTTCAATACAAGGATTGCTAGGATCCGATTTTATTCAAACAAAAACAAAAATAAAAACAAACAGACGCTCCAAGTAAAGCACATAAGATACGGAATAATAATATAGTTTCACTAGAAGTGACCTGTTAAGTTGTTGATGAAGAAGGGGATGCCTTGGGCATCCCCAAGCTTAGATGCTTGAGTCTTCTTGAAATATGCAGGGATGAACCACGGGGGCATCCCCAAGCTTAGACTTTTCACTCTTCTTGATCATATTATATCATCCTCCTCTCTTGACCCTTGAAAACGTCCTCCACACCAAACTTAAAGCAAACTCATTAGGGGGTTAGTGCATAATAAAAAATTCACATGTTCAGAGAGGACACAATCATTCTTAACACTTCTGGACATTACCCAAGACTACTGAAAGTTAATGGAACAAAGAAATCCACTCAACACAGTAAAAGAGGCAATGCAAAATAAAAAGGTAGAATCTGTCAAAACAGAACAGTCCATAAATACGTTTTTTTTGAGGCACTTAACTTGCTCAGATGGAAAAACTCAAAACTAATGAAAGTTGCGTACATATCTGAGGATCATGCATGAATTTTCGCTGATTTTTTTGATTCTTCTACAGAGAGAAAAACGCGAATTCGTGACAGACAAGAAATCTGTTTCTGCGCAGAAATCCAAATCTAGTATCAACCTTCTATTAGAGACTTTACTTGGCACAACAACATAATAAGGAGAGGTTGCTACAGTAGTAACAACTTCCAAGACTCAACAAAACAGTAGTAAAAATAAAAATAACATGGGTTATCTCCCAAGAAGTGTTTTTCTTTAACGCCTTTCAGCTAGGCGCAGAAAGTGCAAATCAAGTAACATCGAGGGATGAAGCATCAACATCACAATTTGTTCTAATAATAGAGTCAAAAGGCATCTTCATTCTCTTTCTAGGGAAGTGTTCCATACCTTTCTTAAGAGAGAATTGATACTTAATATTTCCTTTTTTCAAATCGATAATAGCACCAACAGTTCGAAGAAAGGGTCTTCCCAAAACAATAGGACAAGATGCATTGCATTCAATATCCAAGACAACAAAATCAACGGGGACAAGGTTATTGTTAACCGTAATGTGAACATTATCAATCCTCCCCAAAGCTCTCTTTATAGAATTATCAGCAAGATTAACATCCAAATAACAATTTTTCAATGGTGGCAAGTGAAGCATATCATAAAGTTTCTTAGGCATAACAGAAATACTTGCACCAAGAACACATAAAGCATTACAATCAAAATCATTGACTCTCATCTTAATGATGGGCTCCCAACCATCTTCCAACTTCCTAGGAATAGAAGCTTCAAGTTTTAATTTCTCTTCCCTAGCTTTAATGAGAGCATTTGTAATATGTTTTGTAAAGGCTAAATTTATAGCACTAGCATTAGGACTTCTAGAAAGTTTTTGTAAGAACTTAATAACTTCAGAAATATGACAACTATCAAAATCTAAAACATTATGATCTACAGCATTCTGAAAAATTTCAGCACTTTTATCACAAACAGTTTCAAATAGCTTCTGCAATTTTGCACGCTTTGTACTAGGAGTAGAAACATTGCCAACACCAATTATTTTACCATTGACAGTAGGAGGTTTAGCAACATGTGAAGCATCAACATTACTAGTGGTGGTAATAGTCCAAACTTTAGCTACATTATTCTCTTGAGCAAGTTTTTCTTTTTCTTCTCTTTCCCACTGATACGTCTCCGACGTATCGATAATTTCTTATGTTCCATGCCACATTATTGATGTTATCTACATGTTTTATGCACACTTTATGTCATATTCGTGCATTTTCTGGAACTAACCTATTAACAAGATGCCGAAGTGCCAGTTGCTGTTTTCTGCTGTTTTTGGTTTCAAAAATCCTAGTAATGAAATATTCTCGGAATTGGACGAAATCAACGCCCAGGGGCCTATTTTTCCACGAAGCTTCCAGAAGTCCGAAGATGAAACGAAGTGGGGCCACAGGGTGCCCAAACCCTAGGGCGGCGCGGCCCCCCTGGCCGCGCCGGCCTATGGTGTGGGGCCCCTGTGCCCCCTCCTGACTTGCCCTTCCGCCTACTTAAAGCCTCCGTGACGAAACCCCCAGTACCGAGAGCCACGATACGGAAAACCTTACTGAGACGCCGCCGCCGCCGATCCCATCTCGGGGGATCCAGGAGATCGCCTCCGCACCCTGCCGAGAGGGGAATCATCTCCGGAGGACTCTACACCGCCATGGTCGCCTCCGGTGTGATGTGTGAGTAGTCTACCCCTGGACTATGGGTCCATAGCAGTAGCTAGATGGTTGTCTTCTCCCCATTGTGCTATCATTGTCGGATCTTGTGAGCTGCCTAACATGATCAAGATCATCTATCTGTAATTCTATATGTTGCGTTTGTTGGGATCCGATGAATAGACAATACTTGTTATGTTGATTATCAAAGTTATATATATGTGTTGTTTATGATCTTGCATGCTCTCCGTTACTAGTAGATGCTCTGGCCAAGTAGATGCTTGTAACTCCAAGAGGGAGTATTTATGCTCGATAGTGGGTTCATGCCTGCATTGACACCGGGACAGTGATGTAAAGTTCTAAGGTTGTGTTGTGCTGTTGCCACTAGGGATAAAACATTGATGCTATGTCTAAGGATGTAGTTGTTGATTACATTACGCACCATACTTAATGCAATTGTCTGTTGCTTTGCAACTTAATACTGGAAGGGGTTCGGATGATAACCTGAAGGTGGACTTTTTAGGCATAGATGCAGTTGGATGGCGGTCTATGTACTTTGTCGTAATGCCCAATTAAATCTCACTATACTCATCATGATATGTATGTGCATGGTCATGCTCTCTTTATTTGTCAATTGCCCAACTGTAATTTGTTCACCCAACATGCTGTTTGTCTTATGGGAGAGACACCTCTAGTGAACTGTGGACCCCGGTCCAATTCTCTTTACTGAAATACAATCTACATATCGTTTTTTCGTTTTCTGCAAACAATCATCTTCCACACAATACGGTTAATCCTTTGTTACAGCAAGCCGGTGAGATTGACACCCTCACTGTTTCGTTGGGGCAAAGTACTTTGGTTGTGTTGTGCAGGTTCCACGTTGGCGCCGGAATCCCTGGTGTTGCGCCGCACTACATCCCGCCGCCATCAACCTTCAACGTGCTTCTTGGCTCCTCCTGGTTCGATAAACCTTGGTTTCTTTCTGAGGGAAAACTTGCTGCTGTGCGCATCATACCTTCCTCTTGGGGTTCCCAACGAACGTGTGAGTTACACGCCATCAAGCTAGATTTCTGGCGCCGTTGCCGGGGAGATCAAGACACGCTGCAAGGGGAGTCTCCACTTCTCAATCTCTTTACTTTGTTTTTTTTGTCTTGCTTAGTTTTATTTACTACTTTATTTGCTATCTTGTTTGCTATATCAAAAACACAAAAAAATTAGTTTACTTGCATTTACTTTATCTAGTTTGCTTAATTTACTGTTGCTAAAATGGCTACCGCTGAAAATACTAAGTTGTGTGACTTCACAATCACAAATAATAATGATTTCTTATGCACACCTATTGCTCCACCTGCTACTACAGCAGAATTCTTTGAAATTAAACCTGCTTTACTGAATCTTGTTATGAGCAATTTTCTGGTGTTAGTTCTGATGATGCTGCTGCCCATCTTAATAATTTTGTTGAACTATGTGAAATGCAAAAATATAAAGATGTAGATGGTGACATTATTAAACTAAAATTGTTTCCTTTCTCATTAAGAGAAAGAGCTAAAGATTGGTTGCTATCTCTGCCTAAGAATAGTATTGATTCATGGACTAAATGCAAGAATGCTTTTATTGGTAGATATTATCCCCCTGCTAAAATTATATCTTTGAGGAGTAGCATAATGAATTTTAAACAATTAGATACTGAACATGTTGCTCAAGCTTGGGAAAGAATGAAATCTTTGGTTAAAAATTGCCCAACACATGGACTGACTACTTGGATGATCATCCAAACCTTCTATGCAGGACTAAATTTTTCTTCGCGGAATTTATTGGATTCAGCTACTGGAGGTACCTTTATGTCCATCACTCTTGGTGAAGCAACAAAGCTTCTTGATAATATGATGATCAACTACTCTGAATGGCACACGGAAAGAGCTCCACAAGGTAAGAAGGTAAATTCTGTCGAAGAAACCTCTTCCTTGAGTGATAAGATTGATGCTATTATGTCTATGCTTGTGAATGATAGGACTAATGTTGATCCTAATAATGTTCCGTTAGCTTCATTGGTTGCACAAGAAGAACATGTTGATGTAAACTTCATTAAAAATAATAATTTCAACAACAATGCTTACCGGAACAATTCTAGTAACAACTATAGGCCATATCCTTATAATAATGGCAACGGCTATGGTAATTCTTATGGGAATTCTTACAACAATAATAGGAATTCATCCCCTGGACTTGAAGCCATGCTTAAAGAATTTATTAGTACACAAACTGATTTTAACAAATCTGTTGAAGAAAAGCTTGGGAAAATTGATATACTTGCTTCTAAAGTTGATAGTCTTGCTGCTGATGTTGATCTTTTGAAATCGAAAGTTATGACTAATGAGAATCATCATAATAAAATTACTACTACAGCAAATGCCATCCAAGTTAGAATTAATGAGAATATAAGATTGATGGCTGAACTGCGTGCTAGGTGGGATAGAGAAGAAAATGAAAAACTAGCTAAAGAGAAGAATGTAGCTAAAGTTTGGACTATTACCACCACTAGTAATGCTAATGCTACACATGTTGCTGCACCTCCTACTAATACTAATAAAAGAATTGGTGTTAGCAGTGTTTCCACTTCTAATGCAAAGCGAGAAACCGCTCGAAATCGCTAAAACCGCTGAAATCGCTCGTGATAAAGCTGCTGAAATTTTTTCCAACATTGGGGATGATGATCCCATTGCTTTAGATTATAATGGTTTGAATTTTGATGATTGCCACATCTCTGAAGTTATAAAGTTCTTACAAAAACTTGCTAAAATTCCTAATGCTAGTGCTATAAATTTGGCTTTTACACATCATATTACAAACGCTCTCATAAAAGCTAGAGAAGAGAAACTAGAGCGCGAAGCCTCTATTCCTAAAAAGCTAGAGGATGGTTGGGAGCCCATCATTAAGATGAAGGTTAAAGATTTTGATTGTAATGCTTTATGTGATCTTGGTGCAAGTATTTCTGTTATGCCTAAGAAAATTTATAATATGCTTGACTTGCCACCGCTGAAAAATTGTTATTTGGATGTTAATCTTGCTGATAATTCTACAAAGAAACCTTTGGGGAAAGTTGATAATGTTCGCATTACCATTAACAATAACCTTGTTCCCGTTGATTTTGTTGTCTTGGATATTGAATGCAATGCATCTTGTCCCATTATATTGGGAAGACCTTTTCTTCGAACTGTTGGTGCTATCATTGATATGAAGGAAGGTAATATAAAATATCAATTTCCTCTCAAGAAAGGTATGAAACACTTCCCTAGAAAGAGAATGAAGGTACCTTTTGATTCTATTATGAGGACCAATTATGATGTTGACACTTCATCTCTCGATAATACTTGATACACACTTTCTGCGCCTAGCTGAAAGGCGTTAAAGAAAAGCGATTATGGGAGACAACCCATGTTTTTTTTACCTACAGTACTTTGTTTTTATTTTGTGTCTTGGAAGTTGTTTACTACTGTAGCAACCTCTCCTTATCTTAGTTTTGTGTTTTATTGTGCCAAGTTAAGCCGTTGATAGAAAAGTAAGTACTAGATTTGGATTACTGCGCAGTTCCAGATTTCTTTGCTGTCAGGAATCTGGGTCTACCTCCCTGTAGGTAGCTCAGAAAATTATGCCAATTTACGTGCATGATCCTCAGATATGTACGCAACTTTCATTCAATTTGAGCATTTTCATTTGAGCAAGTCTGGTGCCATTTTAAAATTCGTCAATACGAACTGTTCTGTTTTGACAGATTCTGCCTTTTATTTCGCATTGCCTCTTTTGCTATGTTGGATGAATTTCTTTGATCCACTAATGTCCAGTAGCATTATGCAATGTCCAAAGTTTAAGAATGATTGTGTCACCTCTGAATATGTTAATTTTTATTGTGCACTAACCCTCTAATAAGTTGTTTCGAGTTTGGTGTGGAGGAAGTTTTCAAGGATCAAGAGAGGAGTATGATGCAACATGATCAAGGAGAGTGAAAGCTCTAAGCTTGGGGATGCCCCGGTGGTTCACCCCTGCATATTCTAAGAAGACTCAAGCGTCTAAGCTTGGGGATGCCCAAGGCATCCCCTTCTTCATCGACAACATTATCAGGTTCCTCCCCTGAAACTATATTTTTATTCCATCACATCTTATGTGCTTTGCTTGGAGCGTCGATTTGTTTTTGTTTTTTGTTTTGTTTGAATAAAATGGATCCTAGCATTCACTTTATGGGAGAGAGACACGCTCCGCTGTTACATATGGACAAGTATGTCCTTGGTTTCTACTCATAATATTCATGGCGAAGTTTCTCCTTCGTTAAATTGTTATATGGTTGGAATTGGAAAATGATACATGTAGTAATTGCTATAAATGTCTTGGGTAATGTGATACTTGGCAATTGTTGTGCTCATGATTAAGCTCTTGCATCATATGCTTTGCACCCATTAATGAAGAAATACATAGAGCATGCTTAAATTTGGTTTGCATATTTGGTTTCTCTAAGGTCTAGATAATTTCTAGTATTGAGTTTGAACAACAAGGAAGACGGTGTAGAGTCTTATAATGTTTTCAATATGTCTTTTATGTGAGTTTTGCTGCACCGGTTCATCCTTGTGTTTGTTTCAAATAAGCCTTGCTAGCCTAAACCTTGTATCGAGAGGGAATACTTCTCATGCATCCAAAATACTTGAGCCAACCACTATGCCATTTGTGTCCACCATACCTACCTACTACATGGTATTTTCCGCCATTCCAAAGTAAATTGCTTGAGTGCTACCTTTAAAATTCCATCATTCACCTTTGCAATATATAGCTCATGGGACAAATAGCTTAAAAACTATTGTGATATTGAATATGTAATTATGCACTTTATCTCTTATTAAGTTGCTTGTTGTGCGATAACCATGTTCACTGGGGACGCCATCAACTACTCTTTGTTGAATTTCATGCGAGTTGCTATGCATGTCCGTCTTGTCTGAAGTAAGAGAGATCTACCACCTTATGGTTAAGCATGCATATTGTTAGAGAAGAACATTGGGCCGCTAACTAAAGCCATGATCCATGGTGGAAGTTTCAGTTTTGGACATATATCCTCAATCTCAAATGAGAAAATTATTAATTGTTGTTACATGCTTATGCATAAAAGAGGAGTCCATTATCTGTTGTCTATGTTGTCCCGGTATGGATGTCTAAGTTGAAGAATAATCAATAGCGAGAAATCCAATGCGAGCTTTCTCCTTAGACCTTTGTACATGCGGCATAGAGGTACCCCTTTGTGACACTTGGTCAAAACATGTGCATTGTGATGATCCGGTAGTCCAAGCTAATTAGGACAAGGTGCGGGCACTATTAGTACACTATGCATGAGGCTTGCAACTTGTAAGATATAATTTACATGATACATATGCTTTATTACTACCGTTGACAAAATTGTTTCATGTTTTCAAAATCAAAGCTCTAGCACAAATATAGCAATCGATGCTTTTCCTCTATGGAGGACCATTCTTTTACTTTCAATGTTGAGTCAGTTCACCTATTTCTCTCCACCTCAAGAAGCAAACACTTGTGTGAACTGTGCATTGATTCCTACATACTTGCTTATTGCACTTATTATATTACTCTATGTTGACAATATCCATGAGATATACATGTTACAAGTTGAAAGCAACCGCTGAAACTTAATCTTCTTTTGTGTTGCTTCAATGCTTTTACTTTGAATTATTGCTTTATGAGTTAACTCTTATGCAAGACTTATTGATGCTTGTCTTGAAGTGCTATTCATGAAAAGTCTTTGCTATATGATTCACTTGTTTACTCATGTCATATACATTGTTTTGATCGCTGCATTCACTACATATGCTTTACAAATAGTATGATCAAGATTATGATGGCATGTCACTCCGAAATTATCTCGTGTTATCGTTTTACCCGCTCGGGACGAGCAGAACTAAGCTTGGGGATGCTGATACGTCTCCGACGTATCGATAATTTCTTATGTTCCATGCCACATTATTGATGTTATCTACATGTTTTATGCACACTTTATGTCATATTCGTGCATTTTCTGGAACTAACCTATTAACAAGATGCCGAAGTGCCGCTTGTCAAGTTGCTGTTTTTGGTTTCGTAAATCCTAGTAACGAAATATTCTCGGAATTGGACGAAATCAACGCCCAGGGGCCTATTTTTCCACGAAGCTTCCAGAAGTCCGAAGACGAAACGAAGTGGGGCCACACGGTGCCCAAACCCTAGGGCGGCGCGGCCCCCCTGGCCGCGCCGGCCTATGGTGTGGGGCCCCTGTGCCCCCTTCTGACTTGCCCTTCCGCCTACTTAAAGCCTCCGTGACGAAACCCCCGCATCTGAGAGCCACGATACGGAAAACCTTATCGAGACGCCGCCGCCGCCGATCCCATCTCTGGGATCCAGAGATCGCCTCCGGCACCCTGCCGGAGAGGGGAATCATCTCCCGGAGGACTCTACACCGCCATGGTCGCCTCCGGTGTGATGTGTGAGTAGTCTACCCCTGGACTATGGGTCCATAGCAGTAGCTAGATGGTTGTCTTCTCCCCATTGTGCTATCATTGTCGGATCTTGTGAGCTGCCTAACATGATCAAGATCATCTATCTGTAATTCTATATGTTGCGTTTGTTGGGATCCGATGAATAGAGAATACTTGTTATGTTGATTATCAAAGTTATATCTATGTGTTGTTTATGATCTTGCATGCTCTCCGTTACTAGTAGATGCTCTGGCCAAGTAGATGCTTGTAACTCCAAGAGGGAGTATTTATGCTCGATAGTGGGTTCATGCTCGCATTGACACCGGGACAAGGATGAGAAAGTTCTAAGGTTGTGTTGTCTTTGTTGCCACTAGGGATAAAACATTGATGCTATGTCTAAGGATGTAGTTGTTGATTACATTACGCACCATACTTAATGCAATTGTCTGTTGCTTTGCAACTTAATACTGGAAGGGGTTCGGATGATAACCTGAAGGTGGACTTTTTAGGCATAGATGCAGTTGGATGGCGGTCTATGTACTTTGTCGTAATGCCCAATTAAATCTCACTATACTCATCATGATATGTATGTGCATGGTCATGCTCTCTTTATTTGTCAATTGCCCAACTGTAATTTGTTCACCCAACATGCTGTTTGTCTTATGGGAGAGACACCTCTAGTGAACTGTGGACCCCGGTCCAATTCTCTTTATCAAATACAATCTATCGCAATATCGTTTTTATCGTTTTCTGCAAACAATCATCTTCCACACAATACGGTTAATCCTTTGTTACAGCAAGCCGGTGAGATTGACACCCTCACTGTTTCGTTGGGGCAAAGTACTTTGGTTGTGTTGTGCAGGTTCCACGTTGGCGCCGGAATCCCTGGTGTTGCGCCGCACTACATCCCGCCGCCATCAACCTTCAACGTGCTTCTTGGCTCCTCCTGGTTCGATAAACCTTGGTTTCTTTCTGAGGGAAAACTTGCAGCTGTGCGCATCATACCTTCCTCTTGGGGTTCCCAACGAACGTGTGAGTTACACGCCATCACCCACCTAGCATGCAATTCAGCCATCATTCTAATATTGTCATTAATTCGAACTTGGATAGCGTTTGCTGTAGCAAATGACTTAATATCGTTATCTTCATTAGGCATAACTTTAAATTTTAAAAGATCAACATCAGCAGCAAGACTATCAACCTTAGAAGCAAGAACATCAATTTTACCAAGCTTTTCCTCAATAGATTTATTAAAAGCAGTTTGTGTACTAATAAATTCTTTAAGCATGACTTCAAAACCAGAGGGTGTACTCCTACTATTGTTGTAAGAATTACCATAAGAATTACCATTATTAGAAGGATATGGCCTATAGTTGTTATCAAAATCATTCCTATAAGCATTGTTGTTGAAATTATTATTTTTAATGAAGTTCACATCAACATGCTCTTCTTGAGCAACCAATGAAGCTAAAGGAACATTATTAGGATCAACATTAGATCTACCATTAACAAGCATAGACATAATAACATCAATCTTATCACTCAAAGAAGAGGTTTCTTCAACAGAATTTACCTTCTTACCTTGAGGAGTTCTTTTAGTATGCCATTCAGAGTAGTTGATCATCATATCATCAAGAAGCTTTGTTGCAGCACCCAAAGTAATGGAAATAAAAGTACCTCTAGCAGCTGAATCCAATAGGTTCCTTGAAGAAAAATTCAATCCTGCATAAAAGGTTTGGATGATCATCCAAGTAGTTAGTCCATGGGTAGGGCAATTCTTTACCAAAGATTTCATTCTCTCCCATGCTTGGGCAACATGTTCATTATCCAATTGCTTAAAATTCATAATGCTACTTCTCAAAGATATAATCTTAGCAGGAGGGTAATATCTACCAATAAAAGCATCTTTACATTTAGTCCATGAATCAATACTATTTTTAGGCAAAGATAGCAACCAATCTTTAGCTCTTCCTCTTAAGGAGAAAGGAAACAATTTCAGTTTTATAATATCCCCATCTACATCCTTATACTTTTGCATTTAACAAAGTTCAACAAAATTATTAAGATGGGCAGCAGCGTCATCAGTACTAACACCAGAAAATTGCTCTCTCATAACAAGATTCAGTAAAGCAGGTTTAATTTCATAAAATTCTGCTGTAGTAGCAGGTGGAGCAATAGGAGTGCATATAAAATCATTATTATTGGTGCTAGTGAAATCACACAACTTAGTGTTCTCAGGAGTATTCATTTTAACAGTAATAAAAATAAACTAAACAAACCGAATTAAATAAGTAAAAACAAGTAACTAATTTTTTTGTGTTTTTGATATAAGAAAGCAAACAAGACAGAAAAATAAAATAAAGTAAAGCAAGACAATAAACAAAGTAAAGAGATTGGATGTGAGAGACTCCCCTTGCAGCGTGTCTTGATCTCCCCGGCAACGGCGTCAGAAAACAGTCTTGATGGCGCGTGATGCACACGTCCGTTGGGAACCCCAAGAGGAAGGTGTGATGCGCACAACAGTAAGTTTTCCCTCAGAAAGAAACCAAGGTTATAGAACTAGTAGGAGATGAAGGCCACGTGAAGGTTGTTGGTGGAGGAGTGTAGTCGCAACACCAGGGATTCCGGCGCCAACGTGGAACCTACACAACACAATCAAAATACTTTGCCCCAACTTAACAATGAGGTTGTCAATCTTACCGGCTTGCTGAAAACAAAGGATTAAACGTATGGTGTGGAGAATGATGTTTGTTTGCGAAGAACAACAGAGAACAGAGATTGCAGTAGATTGTATTTCAGATGTAAAAGAATGGATCGGGGTCCACAGTTTACTAGTGGTGTCTCTCCAATAAGATAAATAGTATGTTGGGTGAACAAATTACAGTTGGGCAATTGACAAAATAGAGATGCACATACATATCATGATGATTACTATGAGATTAATTAGGGCATTACGACAAAGAACATAGACCACCATCCAGCATGCATCTATGCCTAAAAAGTCCACCTTCAGGTTAGCATCCGCACCCCTTCCAGTATTAAGTTGCAAACAACAGATAATTGCATTAAGTATGGTGCGTAATGTAATCAACACAAATATCCTTAGACAAAGCATCGATGTTTTATCTCTAGTGGCAACAACACATCCACAACCTTAGAACTTTCTCACACATCGTCCTGCATTCAATGGAGGCATGAACCCACTATCGAGCATAAATACTCCCTCTTGGAGTCACAAGTATCAACTTGGCCAGAGCCTCTACTAGCAACGGAGAGCATGCAAGATCATAAACAACACATATATGATAGATTGATAATCAACTTGACATAGTATTCCATATTCATCGGATCCCAACAAACACAACATGTAGCATTACAAATAAATGATCTTGATCATGATATGCAGCTCACAAGATCTAACATGATAGCACAATGAGGAGAAGACAACCATCTAGCTACTGCTATGGACCCATAGTCCAAGGATGAACTACTCACGCATCAGTCCGGAGGCGGGCATGGTGATGTAGAGCCCTTCGGTGATGATTTCCCTCTCCGGCAGGGTGCCGGAGGCGATCTCCTGAATCCCCCGAGATGGGATTGACGGCGGCGGCGTCTCTGGAACTTTTTCCGTATCGTGGCTCTCGGTCATAGGGTTTTCGCGACGGAGAGAATATATAGGCGAATGGGCAGAGTTGGGGGACGCTCGAGGGGCCCACCCCATAGGGCGGCGCGCCCAGGGGTGGGGCCGCGCCCCCCTAGGGTGTGGCCGCCTCGTCGCCCCTCTTCGTCTCCTCTTCGGACTTATGGAAGGCTCCGTGCAAAATAAGACCGCAGGCTTTTGTTTCGTCCAATTCCGAGAATATTTCCTGTGTAGGATTTCTGAAACCAAAAACAGCAGAAAATAGGAACTGACGCTTCGGCATCTTGTTAATAGGCCAGTGCCGAAAAATGCATCAAAATGATGTAAAGTGTATATAAAACATGTGAGTATCATCATAAAACTAGCATGGAACATAAGAAATTATAGATACGTTTGAGACGTATCAGCCGATATATTTCATGTTGAGGTTGAGGGACGCGAGGCGCAGGATACGACATAGCGCAGAGGGAAACGGGCCGACGAGGTTGGCGGCCGCGAGGGAAACCACCGTCACAGCGCCGTCGTTGCAGGAGACGCCCGTCCGGTGGCAGGGCGTGACATCACCGGGGTTCCAGTCCGCGAGCACGCCTTCGGGCACGGTGAGCACGCGCTTGGCGTCGAGCAGGTAGAGGTCATCCTAGTTCCAGCCGTGCAACGTCGTAGCCAGCATGCTGACATCGACCGCGACGGCGAGGAAGAGGATGGAGGAAGGAGAATACATGTAGCGTGGCCTAAACCACTACCAAAACAGCCCATCAATCTTTAGGGGGGTTATTTGACTGGTTTTAGAAACTTGAGGGGGTTAAATGACCTAGTTCATACTTGGGGGGGGGGGGGTTAGTGACCCAAACCTGATAGATAGGGGGGTCATTTGGACTTCTTTCTATGCCCCCTCCAAGTTATGTAATGTACATTTGGCCTCGCTTGTCGTATTCATGGCTCCGTCCGTGGATGTGTCTAATTTTGTCATATCCGATGACGTATGGCTAATGCAAATATGATTTGTCGCCAACGAGCCAATGGGGCAAGGTCTGACAATTCAAATGCTGGACGCCACTACGCCAAAAGTTTCATCTTGAAGAGGTTGGTTGTATTGTTTTGTTCTAGCCCTTTTCATGCTTACATATAGGTGTGGGCATAAAAACCGATAATCGAAACCAAAAGGACCAAGACCGAACCCGAATATACCGAGACCGATCAACAAATTGATTAGAAAAAAATTCAGACCAAATTTAGATTGATCAACTCAGTCATTAGTTCCTAATAACATAATAGACCAAACTGACCGAACTATACGTGTGACCACCTCAAACTCCAGAGTTGTGTGATGTGCGTGAATTGTGGTATTGTTGTATGTCAATCAAACACTATAGCATGGATTTATTTTTGTTTGATATTGGTGCATATTTGTTTTTGCCAATTAATAAAAATACATGCATTGCAGAAAAGTACAAAACTAAGCTGAAATGCTGCCATTTTTTAACTAAATATTGTCGATTTTTTTGTTGACTACTCGACCATACTTTTGGATCATGACCGAACCCGAACCTGAATTATCGTGTACACGGATATTTCAGGTAGTAAAAATGACGATTATATTTTGGTCTTCATTTTTGGATGATCGAATTTAAAATAGACCGAAATACAAAGACTGGATTATCGGTCATGACCGAACGCCCACCCCTACTTACATAAATACTCCGTATTTGATTTTCTTACCCTAGGGCGGTTAACCATAGGCGGAGCAAACTACTCCCTCCTGCTTAAAATATGTTGCATATATTGGCCAAAGTTAAACTTCATAAAGTTCAACCATATATACAATGTCAATTTAATATTATTAGAGTTGTCATGAAATATATTTTCATATTATATGCATTTGGTATCGTAAATATTTGTATTATTTTCTATATTCTTGTAATCAAATTTTCTATATTCGTCCACGGCGCCAGTACAACAGTCCAACGCAAACCCACACACTACACAGCACCCGAAACCACGCTTGCTTCTCCCTCGTCAGATCTCTCTCACGTCACCACTCCACCAGATCCACATCCCAAAAGCTTCCGCGCCAGCAATGGCGGCGCGCCCGAGCCTCGCCTACTTCCCCTCCGACGCGGCGCTCCTCGACTCCTCCGGCCTCCCGTGGGGCGTCGCCGTCACGCCCTTCTCCCCCGTCGACGAGCGCGGGTCGCCTCCAGTCACCGGCGAGGAGGGCCACCTCATCCCGCGCTGCTCCTCCTGCTTCGGCTACTTCAGCACCCATTGCTCCCTGCACCGCTGGTCCTGGACCTGCCCCATCTGCTCCGAGGACAACGACCTCTCCGCCGACGCCGCCGCGCGCTACGCCCGCGACGGCAGCCACGACCCGCCCGAGTTGCGCTCCGCCTTCGTCGACCTCCTCCTCCCGGGTATGCCTCCCGAAGTCCCGATCTGGATGCAATGCAATGTGCTGCAGTGAGATGACGGAGGTGTGGTTTTTTGCAGACGAGGAGGGCGATGCGGCGGCTGTGACGACGCCCGTGTACGTGGCAGCGGTCGACTTATCCTGTAAGATACGATCATCTCAGAATTTCCTCGGCTTAAAGCATTAACATTCTGTTCCAGCTTATTTGTACCGTGTCTCCAAATTTTTTGTGATCATCATGGACCCACGCCTTTGTCTTCAGACAAAAGAGTGATAAACTGACGAGGGAAATGGTTTTGCCTGTTAAGGTTTAAGGTCGCTAAATATTTCCGCATGAGTAAGGTTGTACCCTGCATATGCATGGAGAAAACAACCACCTTACTTCCCAGTTCCCACATGCGTCGATTCCGGGGTTACTGTCTGTGGTACCTTTGGAGGCATGATTTGTGGGTTGGGTGTACAGAGTTTCAAGTTTAGTGTTCATGTCCTTAGCTGGGCTCTGCCTATGCGTCGGATGCGTGGTTGCTTTGCTTTCTTTGAACTGTGATGGGGAAAACAGCATTGTATCATTACTGTGAGCAACTCTACCAATCTAGTTTTCCTTTCTGTTGCCATCTTCTGTTTTCCTCTAACATGACACGTGGACTGATGCCATCCAAAATCATTCCAGTTTTGCCTGAATTCACATAGTTAAGATTACGACTTCTGAACCTGTTGTCCTGCTAGAAGAGTGTTTTGGATTTTCAAAAGAATAACTGAAGAGTCCTTTCCCAGTTCCCCTGCAAAATTCTTGAGATCTTTTGTTTCATTTTCTTTGAAGTTCACTTGTCTGGGTCTTCTCATAATTTATTTTTTCATGTTGTGTTTTAGCTTCAGAGGAGTTTTTGGAGCTAGTCAAAAGTGCTCTTCTGGCAGCTCTTGAAGGTGAGGTCCAGTCACAACTTTAGGAGCTAATCTATTTAAAGATTCTTTCATAAAACACAAAAGATTCTCATACATGTATGTGTACACTGATCTAGTGATGCCTTGCAGCTCTTTCTCCAGGATCATTATTTGGAATACTAACATATAGCAGCAAGATAGGACTATACGATGTTCAAGGTCCGATACCAATTGTGAAGAATGTTTTTATACCTCCTGATTCTGATGGCACCATACTCGTGGACCTTAAAGATGTCATGCCGTTTCATTCGTTTTTGGCTCCTGTATGTATATTACACTATAAATTACACTTGTCCTCTTATTTTAAATTCTATTTTTTTTTGTGCTTTCATGTACTCTAGCTGTGTTCCTAGAGTGTTCATCTCGCTTGTATGTACTTATGCTAATTACATGTTAACAGGTTGACACCTGCAAAGATAGCATTGCTCAAGCACTAGAAACACTTAAGCCAGTATCTTCGTGGGAAATGGCAGCAACTGCATCGCAAGTTCAAGATCATGCGTCGCATCATACACGTGGTTTTGGGGTAGCATTGGATGCTCTTGTCAACTACCTAAGTGTGGAATATGAAACTACATTTGAACTTGGTATGCAATTTTTTTCTCTCGTGGCGAAATATATGTTATTGTATTGACTACAGTACCATTATGTTATCTTCTTACTAGAAGATAGGCGCATATTCTGTCTGAAGGCTTTATTAGTATGTAAAACTGCAGTATATGGCCTTGCCTCCAACTAAATGCACTCTCCTGGTAATTTCGTTAACAGCTAGGATATTTGTGTTCTTATCGGGACCACCAAATTATGGGCCTGGCCAACTAGACGCACCAGGAAGCCATGGAGACCACAATACTGGTAAAGTGGTGGATTCAGATCATACGCAACTTCCCGAACAGACAATTTTCTACAAGAATCTGGTAGGTCTACATAAATATTGGTTCATGCATTCTGATAATATTTTAGGAGGTATCCTGATTGGCATATCACAGGCTGCTAGTGCTGTTCAAGCAGGTGTGTGTGTGGACCTTTTCGCCATTACAAATGAGTACACAGATCTTAATTCCCTGAAGGTTCTGAGTGTTGAAAGTGGTGGCTCATTGTTTCTGTACTCAAATACAGATGAATCCACAGTCCCACAAGATATGTAAGTTCAGTCGCCATCTGTACTTTGTATTTGTTTATTTAGTAGTCCAACTGTATCACTTTAAGTAAAATATATCTTAAGATGCTTCAATTCTCAAGACACTGTTTGATATGTATATACTTTATTGCTTCCTCTGATCACTAATGCCCATGTTCTGCAAATGAGTTTGACTCAAGAAATTGGGGTGCTTGGCACACCCCCATAGGCCATATACAACTGGAATCATATCTATGGACAGTTAAATCTCTGGTGACTTTTTGTTACAATTTTGATTTAAATCTGTGATAGCTGTTTATTTAGTCCTCATGCCATGGAATCTCTTAGCTAAGGCTAACTTTGGAGCTTTCTTTGGGGGTGATGATGTCGTAATAGTTTTGTTCCCGTTGTTCTATCCATGGTTTTGCCTACCCCAACTTGTTTGGGACTGAAAGGCTTGGTTGTTTTGTTGTTGTTCTATCCATGGTTTTAAAGGCGCTAAGGCATCTTAGAGCGGTTAGGGGGTGCTCTGACGCCTAAGCGACGCCTAGGCGGGCGCTTTGGATGCCTAGGCACCTAAAGCGGTCGATTTTCCAAGGCGGAGGGTGGATGCCTTGACGCCCATGGTTCTATCGTGGAGAACTGGTCCTACTGCTTCTCACCGTTAGAACCTTAGATCTTTTTGACTTGCTTAATGGCACCAAATTATGAGTGTTGGTCATGCACTGTATTTTTTTTTGTTTTCTTTCATGTGAACGGACCTACCCCCAAATTTCCAACTATAAATTGTAGTAGGCTTGGTTTTAAAGTTAGTTGGATACCTGGTACAAGGTAATAGAATCATATACCTATAACTAAATATATGTGCAGAATGTGAGAATATGCTCCACATGCTATCCTTTGAGCTATCTGCTTACTATATAGATATGATGCAAAATGTAAATTTATCCACATTTTCACATTGACAGATACAAAATGCTTAGCCGTCCATATGCCTTTGGTTGTGTACTGCGACTGAGAACATCTTCGGAGTTCAAGATTGCTGATTCTGTAAGTACTCTGAGAGACTGCAAATTGACCGACTGAACTTATATGCTCCTTCTGATGATATTGTTTAATTTATGTCCAACAGTATGGCCATTTCTTTCCGGATCCTCAATACATGCATGTTCAGCACATAAATTGCTGCGATTCGTTTGCTAGCTACACTTATGAATTTGAGTTTGAAAAGGGTTCTCAGTTTTCGAGGTAAAGGCCATTCTGACTGTGCTTTACATGTGTTATCTGTTGCAAATTTGAGCTAACTAGGAGCAATGGGCACTATCATTTTCTCTGACAAATGGAAACTTTACATTTCCTCAGTTTGACGAAATGGAAATTTCTACTGTTCCAGTTGCAGCATTGGTCTTTGATAGAAATTAGTAGTAGCGAATTTGTCTCCAAATCCTTGTATCAGAGATTTGCTTTTTCCTACTGGTAGGGTACCATTTTTTGTGGTCAAAACAATGTGAGTCCGCAGGTCTTTCGTAGCGGCTAGTTTTAGGTATTAAGTACTCTGGCAGTCTGTCCTAAATCCGCTAATGGTACTTTGTTTCCATTCTCCTATATATGGATCCTATATCTTGTTATTCACAAGTTGACTTTAGCTTTAGGTTAGAATATGTTTTCTGATGTTTAGGATCATGCCTAGTCTGAATGGAGAACTATATAAGCCAATTTGTTTTCACCATATGATACTTGAATTTAGTTTGTCACTGAACTATGGGAAAGGTAGCATAAACCACATCGTTAGCTGAAACAAGGAATATGTATTTCTTCCTTGCCTGTTGTTAGCACTTGAGTTATTGGAACAGAGGCAATGTGGAAGGATTAGGCCTGGTCAGTAACTTATCACTTGGGTGCCATGTAGAAGTGAGCAGCTAGGCCTGGAAGGCCCAGGCACAGGGATAGGGTTATGACACGTTGGGCTAACAGAAGGATGGGTCTGGTTCCTTGCTTGATTTGTTCATCACGTTGCTAACCCATTTATATAGAGGCTTTGCCTTGCATGTTTAGTCAAATGGGAGCACAATCTGACTCTTGTAATCTATTAGAACACAAACTGGACAGTAGTGATTCCTCTGTCCCTGCCATGTGCCATGCAGTAATTACCCCATAAGTAGGAACACTACTTGAAGTAAGACTCCTCTCTAATCTGAAGAACTGTTCTAGGAAGGTGCAGCTATTTCTGCCTTTCTGGTAGTGCGACTGCGACTGGACTTGGTGCACTGATGGAGTATTAGTATACAAAGTATTTCTCCGTTAGTACTTAGTACACTTGTCAGATACTAACACCAGCTTGTTCGTTGTGAGAATTGACTTCTTTTTGGGTGCTTTTGTTTCGAATACAGAGTAGTTAAAATTGACTGGAGGTCACTATGTTACTAACAGGGGAACCGTAGAAATTGTACCGTTGATTGTCGAAAGAAAAGAAAATCTAGAAAATCATCCAGCATTAGTACTTCAGTACCACATAAGAGAATATGATCATCTATTTCTGTGAGGAATCTACCATCGTTGTAGATATTTTAACCGAACTCCCAAGTAGATTTGCTGTTAAAAGACTACACTAGAATAAAAAAATATACAACGTACAAGGATGTTATCTACTACCACCATCCCAAGGCTTAAGGCTTATATTTTTTTTTACAAAGTCAAACCAAGTAAAGTTTGACCAAACTTTTAGAAGAATCTATCAACAAATATGATATTTTGTAGATACCATATGAAAATATATTTCATTATCTATTGATTTTGTATTTTCATGTTAATGATTAAAAACTTGGTCAAACTTGACATAGTTTGATTTTCTAAAAAAAATAAGCTGTAAGCCTTGGGATGGAGGTAGTACCAGGGTTCTTAACAACTATGCTATACAAATACATAAAATAATACCAAACCATAATATCCATTCCAACCATTGATTGAAAGTGATACTTTCTTGATGTCTTTTATAGATGTTACAATTTCCCTGTCAAAAAAAACTGTAACTACTGGCATTCAGAATCATTTAATTCTTAAGCCAAACTGTTCTTTAAGATTATCTCCAACAACATCATGTTTGCACCTGCAGGAAGTCAAGGCCTCCTATTCTCCAAATCGCGTTCAAGTACACGACCATTGTGCACCATGGTGATACATCTGATGTCTCAAATTCTGGTAGCAGGTAAATTTGCTTATCCCTTGACAGAGATTTGTAAATACGTAGTTTGTTGATATTTCATTCTTCAGTAGTACTAAAGCATATTGACAATTGTCCTTGTGTGTGAGATGTCAATTCTTTTTCCTTGATCCTGTGATATACACTATTTTTAATGGAACATCCTCTGATCATGTTTGCACCTGCAGGAGTATTAGCTTGCAAGTACATTACTTGCTTTCTAATGCGTATTTGATTGCCAATTTGCAGATTCTCCATGCTAGCAACAGTTTTATACACATTTTTATTTATGTTTTATATCTTAAATATACCTTGTCCAGGTCTAAGTTCTCATTGCAAAGGCGGCTAAGGGTGCGGACTATCCAGTACAACACAACTGCTAATATCTGGGACCTATATGATTTTGTTGACCCAGATGTGGTATTGACCATACTTGTACACCAGGTACAACCTTTCTTTCGTATGCAGTTTTGTTACAGAAGTTTGTGGTAAGATGGTGCGGACTATCCAGTACAATGTGACTGCTAATAAGCTGCTTGTGGTAAGCACAAATGCCATTAGCTGAACATGGATTCCCATCCTTGTCTAAGAGAGGTAGATGTTAATTTGCATAACTACTATCTATTTAAAAGCATGCCAGTTATCAACAAAGCTTTGTTAATTGGTATGTTGGCCGTCACATAAAAAATAAGGTGATATAGTTTAGAAAACTGTTCCTAGCTCGTTCTCACATGATAGCAAACCATGCATCATGCTGGGGTTTCTAGGAATCATAAGGGTCGCTTCAAATATCCAGATTTAGGTAGGCGGGAATTTATGGTTGGCAGCTACACACCTAAATTGAAACCATAAAATATATATTCCTTAGCCTAGCATGTAGGCCATACTTAGGTGATATAGTTTTACCACTTCTTTAAGTAGCAACTGCACGCATTGTGTAGACTCTAGACTAATTGGCTATTGTAGCTGTTGCAAACATGCTTTTTTGAGCTGAAAACTGTAGGGGAGGCCCCGACTGTAAATTTTATTAAGTGGCAAACATGCTAGCGCAATGGAATGTTGCTACAGCTTCTATAGGACTATAACAGCTTACTGCATGAATTAAATGCCATTCTAAAAAAATAATTTGGACTGGGGTACATACTCAGTGTTTTTATATTTTTTATTCAAACATTCATCTAATAATTTTATTTGAACATTCATCTTACATTCTTATATTTATTACTATAAGATTGATATCCATTCAAACATTCTGGGCTAAGAGTTATCAGGTCCTGTGTTGGCAGGACTGGTTTATCTTGTTTCCTGCAGTAGTTTCTTGTTTGGTGAAATTTGTTAAGGAGTATTAGTATTCATCTAGATCTCTATGAGTCCGCATTTGTCTAGGTTTACTATTCTTGTGCCTCAAGTCTTTTGTACTATATATTGTGGCCTTTGGCCCCCTGGTAATACAAGTTGCTGTTTGTCTAACAAAATCGACCCAGTCCAGCCAAGTGTTGAATTCTTGGATTCCAAAATGCTCGTGAGACTGTTAGTATGCAAGTAGCTACGCTAACTTTTATCGCAGTTATTAATGCATTATCCATTAATGCAGCATAATAAAACCCATCCTAGCTTAAACTCTAATCCTCTGAATCAGCTTGTTTACCAAGTACAATGCTATTGGGGACAATACTGTATCTTGCAGTAACCTTTGGCATTCTGAATCTACACATGCCATTTCTGTTATAAATGTTTGCTTGGCGACTGAAAAAATAGGACAGAAGTTCTCATGATTATCAAACCTAACAACATTTCTAGACTCTAGAAGAGAACAGTGCTATCGCAGAAGATCAAGCAGGTGATTATTTGAGACTGAAAAGAGTTCATTTTCCAGGTTATTTTGGCTTCTCTAAATGATGTGGTAGAAGCAAGACTATGGCTCCATGATTGGTTGGCGATTTTCATTGCCCAGTACAACAAGGCATACAAGAGTGTTAGACCAGCTGATACTGGGGTTTCTGATATTGATGTTGACTTCACAAACTGCTCACAATTGCAGCCTCTGGCACGGCTTGTATTTGCTTTTCTAGTAAGCCCCTTGCTTCAAGTTCAAGATCAACATATTCATCCAGATTATCAGACATATTTGCAATGCCTCTTCAGGTAAAGCATATATTTGATACCATGCAATTGCCAGAATTCTCAAAAGAAACAATTATATTTCACATGTTTCCTGTCTCCATTTATTTTCCAGATTCCAGATTACTCTCTCACTGCTGTAGTTTCTTTGAGCTACTCTCAAGTACTGCTTTATTATAATGGCCAACATTAATAAGGTTTGCATTATTATTTTTCTTCACAGTGCACTGGAGCCGGCTTCTGTTCGACAAGCTATATGTCCCACGTTGACTTCATACTCCTCTCCTGATACAGAAGCAGAAGTTCATCAGTCGCTAAGTCGCAGTGTAATCACCAGCGAGAGACCAATATTCCTTCTTGATGCCTACACTGACCTTTTGGTGTATTATTTGCCTACAGCCAGCACCTCAATTCCCTTCCCTCCTCCGCGTGACTGTGAGTCCAGCAGGAACTTTTTTTTTCATGCCCCACTTATTTATCCTGAGACTAACAGCATTTCCTCCTTAAATCGTACTAGCTCCATTCCTTTTGACTTTTTGTAATTTGTGCACATATATTGAAGACGTCCTATACAAAAGAATGGATGGAGTGATATTAATTGTAACTGATGCTTATTTCAGCCAATACATATACTAACACTGAAATGATCTTTGTAGGTCTGTTGAGATCAACTGTCGACAAACTGAAGCAAGAAAGGAATTTAACCCCCAGGCTTGTTTTTATTCATGGTGCGCATGATGATACTACAACATTCGAGAAATACCTTCTTGAGGACCGGGCTCTAGATGGCACAATGCTGGCTGGCACCACAGGTTTCAGATCATTCCTTGAGGAGGTTAGAAGCAGAGTAGCTGAATTTGGCATATAGAGACTGTTGTTTCAGCTGTTCAATATACGAGGATTGATGATTCTGGTCATCCTGAGCCTTTGCATGCACGAGAGCCGTTGTATTGCTTTGCTTTTTTTGTGTGTTTGTATCGCAAAATCTTTGTCATCCTTGCTGTAGCTGTGGAGTCTATTTGTCAAGACAGTTGGGGGAACCAATTGTCATCTGCATACCGACCACTGCATGATATGAAGCCAACAGCACAGGCTGATAGTATCGCTGGGTTTCATACTTCAGAAGTTTGTCTTGAACATGCTTGTACTTTTTACACCAACACAAACATGCTTCAGAGAAAATTTTAGCTTCTACTGTTGTCATGTACTGATGTGTTCCTCCTACATTATTATTAGTATTTGTTTTAGTGTTTGAAAGGCGTGCCTTTTGATATAAAAGTCTTTTTGAACGTTTTATTTGAAAAGTGAAGATTGCCCAGCTTTATCATGAAGAAACAGAACCAGGTTCTTAAAGTTTATACTTGGAGGCATAAGCAGAGAGCAGCACAGCTGTTTATCTTAGATCTAAGTAACAAATAATAGGCCGTATGGGTACACGCACAATGTTAGCAAAACGCTGAACTTAATGGAAAAGTGAAAGCACACAGCATGAATTATGGACCCGTATCGTGAGGCTCGTAGTGGTGTGTGGAGTTTGTGTGCCTGTGCTGCCGTGGCCGGGTGGTGTTTTTCACCTGTCCCTTTTCTTTATTAACTGGGTATTCCTTTTCTTCTACTACTCCACACACCACTACGAGTGTATGTTTGCTTCTGCCAAGAGAAAAAGAAACAGGACCTGAACACTGCACACCTTTTTTTTGCGGGAACGAACCCTACACATCAAGTCCAGCTTCGTGTTTATTTTGTAGCTACCCGGCTTATTGTTGATGCTGCTCTTAAAATTGCCTATTTTCTGTATTACTTCTCATTTGAGGCGTCGATATATTCTAGCCTATGCATTTTTATCATGAATTTGCTGATTTTGAAGATTGGCGATTTGAAATCTCAAATTAAACCAGGGAGCACAAATGAGGTGCGCCACAACTATGTACAAGGTTAAGGGGTTACAGAGTTTTCTGCCTGAGGGGTAGTAGTCTACGATTTAATGCCTTTAGGCTTGGGCGGTATCATAGACAAGACATACCACCTTTCCCTCATAGAATCAAATCTCGCCCAATTCTGGACTCAGGGCATCTGGTTGCGAGAAGTGGCCATCTCTAGACAAGAAAGCTGATCTTGTCATCTCTCGCACTTCACTGCCCTCTAGTAAAACAATTCTATCAGCCATCAGGATCATTTCCAACCTATGAGCAATGATTAAAACCTGAAAGTGGGAAATGTTGTACACAGTAAAATCATGAGAACTGACAGCATAGAGAAATCTCTGAAGAACGATACTGCTATGCCACTTACAGTATGATTTGTCATCAAGTTCATCAGTGCTTGTTTCAGTAGCAGCTGAGATCTGCTGTCCAAAGCAGACGTTGCTTCATCCAATATCAGTATGGAAGAGTTCTGGTAGATTGCTCTTGCAATAGATAACCTGTAGGTTGAAAATATGCACGGCAATGAGTTTCATGAAACATTAAGATCAGGTTAGTAAAAAAGATAAATATACTCCCTCCGATCCATATTACTTGATGCTAAAACGGATGTATGTACAACTAAAATGTGTCTAGATATTTCTATAGTAACATCAAGTAATACGAAGAGAGCGTACTAGATATTGTGATAGTGGGTATTTTACCTTTGTTTCTGCCCGCCACTTAAACTAGAACCTCTCTGTCCTACATATGAGCCGTATCCCTTGGGCATCATCTTAATGAACTCATCAGCATTAGCAATCTTAGCAGCATTCTCAACTTTTCTCATATCAATATTTCCCATAGGGTCTCCATAAGCAATATTTTCAGCAATTGTACCGGAAAATAACATCTATGAAATGATAAAAGATGAACTGAACATGTGAGAATACAATGATAGTGCATTACTTAATTAGTCCAACATGCAAAATAACATATTTGAATTATGTGTGTGTTGGCTGTTGAGATGCCACCTAAACTAAGTTAAATCAAGAGTTGCAAAGGAAGGACAAACAAGTAGTTTTAAACATCCCAAATGAAATGCTTTGAAACTGTACTGGCACAAAGAAAATCACCACAGGTACTAACCGGATCCTGTGAAACAAAAGCAATATGTGTTCTCAAGCATTTTAGCTCAATGTCTTGAATATCATGGTTGTCCAGAATTATATATCCTAAAAGGGAAATTTACAAATAGCAATATTAGAAGATAACCATGGAGTTTGAACACAACAAAATGGGAATTCGGGATACCAAACTACTTCAGCTGAAGGGCTAAAATATGGACAAAATTTTACAGAATCTACGCTGCTGTTCTACTGGCATTCAGCTCAGTACCACTTTGTGGATGATATAGACGGAGGAGTAATTTGGCAAGAGTAGTTTTGCCTCCACCGGATGGTCCGACAATAGCAATAGTTTCTCCTGCTCTGATATGAAGATTCACGCGATCTACTACTGGAGACATACCAGCAACATATCTGAACGTAACGTCATGGAACTGAATATCTCCCTTAACAGAATTTAGATGAACTGCACTTGGTTTATCCCTCACCTACAGCACACCAAAGAAGCATGGGCTTATGAGTTACAACTTATGATGAACACAATAAAAAAGTATTGTCATACTTTCTTTTATTTTCCCTTGATTACAGCTATTAAAAACTAAGAAAATTCTAGCAAAAACTTATATTTTCTGAAATGTTTATACTGTTGAATTCATTTCTGACAAATCTGAATAGACATCTTTATGCCTTCAAGCGGATTTTCACTTGTGTACCGAAAGCCAATCCAATCCAGAAAATAATACTTCATTGCATTTTTCGAAAACTACAAATACATTAGAAACCTTTGAAAACAACGTACTAATGACTTGTCTTGTGATCTTGTCCATGATCATCTTATATTTAAAAAAATAGAAGTCGGTCCTTAGAAAACAAGAAATGGTGATTACCTCAGGGATGAACCTTGTTAGATCAAATATGCGTTCTAATGCTGGCTCTCCTTGTTTATATTCATTGTATGCCTTCCCAAAATCCTATGCAGGGAATAGATTATAGTAAGATCTAATCAAAAGTATTTACGAGGAGAAAGCGGTGCATGATAACTAGATTTAGCACTTGAAGAAAAGCACATTCAAAGTTTCTCAAAAAATTTATGTTAATAAAACAAAGTATGAACAAGGGTAAGTTCTAAAACTTAATACCTAAATTTTCTTCTAAAGCACAAAAATGGAAAAACGTTTTTTTTTGTTGATATTCCTAATTTCCTACACAAGCAGCACTCTTTGATAATTCCTCTTCAGGTGAGAAAAGCCTTGGGGGTATACTGTGCGCATATTCCCAACGAAAGGAAGACAAATGTGCAAGTAAATTTATCTTGGGAAGAAAAAATGTTTGGTTAATCAAACACCAAACTCTCTGAACATTATCAAATCTAATAGAGTAAATAATTATCATTATCACAAGTTCTAGATGCTCCATACACTTATTTGAACATAAGTAACATTCATACAGAAAAATTAAGTGACGAGATGGCACATATGGCAAGAATTATTAAAGTAGATATACAATGGTGATGGTGATACCTGAATAGGCTCAACAAAAAGAGCTAGTGCTGTTAGGAAGGACAGAAACCCCTCAGGATCAAATGTGGTTCCAGAAATTGCTACTGAACCAGCACAGAGCACTACGAGGCCTGCAACATATGTAGTTCGAACAGCTTGAGGTATGAGAGCTTTCATCTTCTTCTTACCCAAATTATTCTTCAGATCAACGAGAGCTAACTCATGGAATCTTAATATCTCTTTGCGCTCTCCGTTGTTTACCTTCACAGTGAGCATCGATGGAAGGACCTACAAGGGGCATTCAATTCGAGTAAACAACAATCCCTGCATGGCTATAGATGAACTCTAACGAGTGCTAATTAATAAACCAGACATCGTTGAGATAGGCTGCAAGCATGGCGAGGCTAAGATGGGCCTCCCTGGCCATTTGACGGAGTCTTTCACCAAGCTTTGCGATGACTACGCACATGCATGGAATTACCTATTCAAGTAATGCAGAGAGAAAATTAAAAAGTGCACATAGAAGTGACCATGAAAGAACAGTCGAACTATGAGATTGGTTACCATTGCTGCAACTAATGAGAGGTGAGGGTTTATTGCCACCATTTGAGTGCCCATTGCTATCAACTGCAAGCTTGTCGGCACAATTGTCTGCAACAGAATTACTAACAAAAATTAGCGTGGCACAATGGCCAGAGGACACAAGTAAGGCTGAGGGGAGCATTTTCCCAAACAGCTTTCGTACAATTCATCCAACGCATCTCTATCTAGCAGGCTGGAGGAACCTCACATTGAGAACAGAGTACACCGCGTCGGCGACATCATCGGCCTCATCGGTGATCCGGTGCGCGATGTCTCCCGCGGCCATCCCCGCCCTGCCATCGAAGAAGGCGAGGTCGCGCGCGAGCAGGCGCTCGAAGGCGCGCTCCCGCAGGCGGGCCACCGCCCGCAGCGCCGCCTCCCAGAGCAAGGCCTGCTGCACGTACGACGCGGCCGCGCGCGCGGAGGCGAGCGCCGCGAGCGCGACCACGCCCCTCGAGACCTCCGGCGACACGCCCACGCCGGCGGCGAGCGCGCGCGGGAGGCGCCCCGCGGCGGGCACCGTGCGCGAGAGGCAGTACACGGCGGCCGCCGCGCACGCCCACCCCTTGGCGATGGTCCGCCACTCCGCGGCGACGTAGGGGAGGACCTCAGAGAGCGGGTGCGGCGGCGGTGCCGAGCCGTTCTTGGTGGCCCGTGCGCGGAGGTGGATGGAGCGCGCCGGCGCCGGTGTCGCGGTTAGAGCTAGGGATCGGGAGCGGGATATGGCTCTGCAGGTGCGCAGTGAAATGCTTGCGGTGAATGTACGGGATTGCGAGGAGAAGGTTGGAGGTGGTGCAGGGTTCGCCGTCGCCATGGCGGCCATGGTCCATGCCGATGTCTCGCGGCGGGGCGGGCGCCGGAAACGAAAAAGCGTGGGAGGCGATGCGAAATGTGCGGGAAGAAGAGGTGAACTGGACCTGAATCCCGATAATCATGTTTTCTAAGAATGAAATAATAACGATTCTGATGTACTAGAAGTCAATAATTAAATTGGACCGTGGCTTTCTCAAGAATTGAAGTTATACTATAAATTTCAATCCATGAACATAGAAATCCTACACCAAAGATTTTGTATGGTGTAACATTAAAAATTTATGTTTCATAATATGAATAGTTATATTCATATTGATCTACAACGAAAAATCAGCATAGGAAACACAGTATATGAGTAGGAATAGCGTAAAAATGTACTAATACATACATATTTTAAATCATATTTTTGGTACCTCATGTGAATAAAACATTTTATATCATGCATTTTTACATTCTTCTAAACTTTCAAGGTAAGACAAAATTTACGTGCCGTAAAAACCATATATAAAGAAACATAGTATGTGTACAATAACTAGGGAATAACTATTCCACTCTCTCGAAATCTAATATAACACACCCCTCCCAAAATATGGTCAAACGGGCGGGGGTCACAAAAAATACATGACTAAATTAATTCTCACTAGGAATGAAATTAAATGTATTGATCTGAGCAGCTTCTGAGATCTCCCGCGTCACTAACTTGTACAAAATTTATTCATTTTCGCTTCGTTTTGGTTGATTTTACTGATTACTTATAAGGACAAGGTTTAAATTTTAGTACCTTCGCCCAATAATATAAGATGTTATTACAACCAATATATTTCTATCTTGCTTGTACTAACATCTTATATTATGGGACTAGAAAAATAAGAGTACTAAAGTCGTACACTGTCTCCACAAGCCGTTGGGCTCATCTACTTGTTGACCCCGTTAATAAGCACCGCACTTCTCCTTAATTCACAAAGTTGCCTCTAAAAATTTCAGATAATTCGTGAAAGTATTATGATGCAAACATAATGCCAATTTTTTTTCCAATGTTATTTATATGTTGTTATATATTAAATTTTTGTGTATCATATATGAATAGATATATTCATATTGATCTACAACAAAAAATCAACATAGGAAACACAATATATGAGTCGGAATAGCGTAAAAAATATAATACATACATATTTTAAATCGTATTTTTGGTACCTCGTGTAAATAAAACATTTTTATATCATGCATTTTTTTAAAGATTCTTCTAAACTTTCATGGTAAGACAAATTTACGTGCCGTAAAAATCAAATATAAAGAAACAAAGTATGTGTAGAATAACTAGCGAATAACTATTCCACTCTCTCGAAATCAAATATACTACGCCCCTCCCAAAATATGGCCAAACAGGGGTCACAAAAAATACATGACTAAATTAATTATCATTAGGAATGAAATGAAATGTATTGATATGAGCAACTTGTGAGATTGCACACGTCACTAACTTCTACAAAATTTATTCATTTTCGCTACGTTTTGTTGATTTTACTGATTACTTATAAGGACATGGTTTAATTTTTAGTACCTTCGTCCAATAATACAAGATGATATTACAACCAATATATTTCTATCTTGCTTGTACTAACATCTTATATTATGGGACTAGAAAATTAAGTACTAAAGTTGGGGAGTGGTGTTTTAGCTCATGGGAGCATATGCTCCTTTTATTTTGAAACCCATGTTAAACATATTTTGAAATGTTAAAAAGTTTGGAATAAAAAATTTGCATATACATCTTCACGTGCTACGCACCCACAAGGTTGTTTCATGAAAAATCGACTTGTCGTGTGACGTGTGTAAAAAGATAAAAATTGGCGCTAAAAATAAGGCTTTTCACAAGATATATTTTTTCTATTTTTTACATAGACGACGAAAAATATCGTTTTTTCGCAAAACTTGACAAATGCACATATATTATGAAGATGTACATGTAACAAAAATCAAAAAATTTCGACACTTTGAAATGTATTTTTTGGTAGAGGAAGCATATGCACCTATGCACCTGTGAGTCGAATTGAATTTCCGCTAAAGTCATACAGTGATTGTCTCCACAAGCCGTTGGGCTCACCTAAATTGCTGCCCCCGTTAATAAGCACCACATTTCTCCTTAATTCACAAAGTTACCTCTAAAAATTTCAGATAATTTCATGAAAGTATTATGATGCAAACACAATGCCAATTTTTTCCCAATGTTATACGTAGCCACGTTTACAGGTTTGTGGTATCTAACCTGTGCACATCAAAGGTATCTGATATATGCAGTCTTTAGAGGCCAGTGGTGAGGGAAAAGATAATAATTAGGACCAGGCAAACTCTAAGGCATAAAATTAAACTGATGCAAAAAAATTAAATTGTATTGCCCATGTATCGTGATTTCCCTTTGTTTCTTTGGACCAGACAGAAAATGCAAAAACTGCTACCAAATAGAAATAGTCAGAGATGCATACCTATATAAATTATTTGGCCAAAATTCAAGGTAGGGCAGGTGTCGTACCTAGGTACCTTGACCTTAGAGAAGCTTCGCCCGTGTTTAGAGGTTCTCATTACGTGTGTGCACTTATAGAGCGAGTGTATCTGCGTGTATATATACATATCTGCGTTTGTATTGTGTTTGTTTTAAAAAAATTATAGTGTAAACAAGTTGAAGTCAAAATTTTAGATAATGAAGTTAGCTAGAAGAAAAACACAATTTGGATAAACTTGCACGCTTTGTTACCTTGATAAGCTCAAATTACGTTACTTCCTCTGCAGGTGGACAAGGGAAAACTGCAAGAGCGCACGTGCGCTCTGCCCACCACCTTTTTTTTTTTACTTTTGCTTTTTCATATCTCTTAAATTATATAATTTTTTGATCGCAAGTCACTCAAAAATAAAAATAAAAGAATGGGGGAAAAATAGTTTGGAATTTTTTTGTGCAATTTTAAATTGCAAATTATTTAAACTTCAAAATAAATTCTTTAAATATATATATACACAATGATTGAAAAAAATACAAAATATTTTTCCCACGTTCCTATTGTTATGCTTAAGTGGTCTGCAAATTTTCGAGTTCAAACAATGTGTGGTGTGAGAGATACGAAAATGAGAAATTGTTTGAGAGGGGAACAAAAAGAAGTTGCACGAATCTTGATGCAGTATAGACGGTATGGATACACTCTCTGTGAACAATGCTATATATCAATTAATTGGTTGATCTTGAGTAATTTTATTGTGTATGTGAGGTTTGATTTCTTAACACCAAAAAATAAGATAATAAATAACTTACATTTCCACGTGAAAACTGAAGTTAAATACGGAGTACTCCGTATGATATAAAAATCTTCTGTGATGATTAATTGTTGTTTTCCAAGTGATTTTGATATATTCAATGCAGTGTATTCCAGTTCACATGCTACGGAACAGATCGATGGAGAGACATTGGAACATGTGGGAGATGATTTTTGCAGCCATGCATGGATAGATCAGACGAGAATGCAAGATGATCATGAACATTGTTGCAGGAAGGTGAGGAATAATTCGAGTTCTGTCACGCAGGAACTAAATTACAGATAAGTCTGTCTGTTCGATCAGCCGCTCCATCATCTCAAACTGCTCCCCTTTCCCTAGTCCTGCGCCGCGGTGGGTGATCTAGCGCTGGCAACGACGCATCGGCCGCCGGCGCCGGCCTCCGGGTGCCTGAACAGCTTAAACCTCCCGTCCTCCCTGCACGGCTGGAGCAGCTCCTGCGACGGCAGCCGCATCTCCCGCAGCACGAGCCGGCCGTCCTCCCGGTGCGCCCGGAGAGTCAGCCACGGGCGCCCGCTCTTGCCGATCACCGAGATCGGTGGAGGGAACTTTACCCTCCCGCTCCTCGTCCGCCTCGGCATCACGAAACCTTGGTCGGCGTCATCATCAGGCTCACGCTGCTCTCTCTTGCAAGGCGGGTCCCGGGCTTCGACCGCGGCGACACCGTCCATGGCGACGTCGTATGGGTCTAAGCTCTCGGCCCCGAGCGCCTCGGTGAGGAGGTCGGAGCAGGGGTGGAGCGCTGGCGGGGGCGTCAATGGTGGTGCGGAACGGTGGCGCGCGATGGGCCAAGTGGGGCCTAAGTAGGGTGGGCGGTGGAGCGGTGGGGGCGCCATGGACGGACGGGCGTCGCGCGCGCTGGGAGTGGTCGGTGGCTGAGCTGCGTATGTGGTGGCCTGGTGGCTGCGAGCCTACGTACGTGGTTGCAGCAGCTGTGCCCGGCCGTCGCCTATGTATCTATGATCGCGAGAGAGAATACTGAGCAGAGCAGCTCCGAATCTCCGTCCGATGGAGCCGATCGAGAGCGGCTGAGCGGGTCTCCATGGAGGCGGGTGGTGCGCCCTCGGCGTTCACGCTCGACCGAGTGGCAGGGTGCATGCACGGAGATATATCATGGATCCAACGCGAATGGTAAATGCCGGTTGGAAGATGCATGTGCCGCTCTCGGCTCTTGCTATCCGATGAAACCGTCGTTGTTGAATGTTGGATAATCTGATCCGATTACCCACGTCATGGATAACTCCCCATATCCCAAATACACCTATATAGTATTACCTCCATTTCATCATACATCTATCTATTTCTATCTACTATATACTTAAAGGAATATACGATAGATATATGAATGTCTAATAAAGCCACCACATTAAACCACATCATCTATATTATTTCGAAAAATCGTCCAATTCAACGATTAATCGCTATTGGGCGGTCACCGATAAACTCATTTATCGATCGATTAACTTATTTATTGCCCGGTTAATTGGCAAATTTTTCTATAATTGCTAATCGCCTACCGACCGAGTTAACACCGATAGATAAACGGTTTCCTCAACATTGGTTAGATCTAAAATTTATGATTAGGATTTAACAAAACAAATTGTGGTAACAAAACAATGTAGTCTGTTTGGCATGATCGGCTACCATACCAAGTCATGTAGTAACGTAAATTGGTCTGTAGGTAATATTGATGGGAAAATCGATACAAAAATGCGGGCATGCGGTGGCAAAAAAAAATGGTGCTCTCCTCTTATAGGATGCCACCGCGCGGACACGCGGACGCTCTGTCGCCCAAGGAATCTTTGATGTGCAATTAACCAACTTCATTGCAAGTAAAACAATTTCACAAAAATAATTAAAAGCAACTTTTATACAAGGTGGAACAAATTTGGTGTACGTTGAGACACCTTCGACAAAAAGGGTGAGCAACTTTGTTATCTGATAGTGGAATGCAAAATCCGAAATGTTGAGATGTAGTATGCAAATCTGACTAGAACAGATTGTAGCTGTTTTGCCAATTCCTGTCTTGAAGGGTCCTTAATGCAAAACAGCCAAAAGATAATGTTGGACTTTTTTTTCCTCGTTCGTGAGCAGTTTCAGGATTCCCAGCGCATCCCTGGAAGACGCGAGCAATCACCGGCGTTGTTGCAAAACATACGCGAGCAATAACCGGCGACGTTGCGTCTGATGCAGGTCAGGACCGAGTCGGCTCGAGCTGGAGGACGATGAGCTCAGCTCCACTGTGCACGCGGTCGGTGCCCATGCGCATGACCTTGACAGTCTCCCAGGCCTCCTTCGCGGTGGCCTTGACGGCGAGAACGCGAGTCAGCTCTGGCGGCACCCCCTTAAGGATGAAGGCCAGAGCACGGCGATCGTCGCGCTTGCTGCCGAAGAGGTCGTTGACGAGGACGTCCCAGAGGCCCTCGGCCTCCATTTGCACCTTCATCACCAGGGACCACTCCTGGTAGTTGGTCCTGGTCAGCATCGGAGGATGCATCGATCCTCCTCCTCCTCCTCCTTGTATCACGCGCTCCACGATCCGCGTCTCACCGGCGCCGTCGAGAGACAGCCGCGCCCGTGGCTTCTGCAGGTCTGAAGCGGGTCCGTCCTTCAAAACTTTCTCAGCGTCCCCGTCCTTCAAAACTTTCTCAGCATCCGCGTCCTTGTTCGGTGACTTCGACATGGCTCCGCCGCGGATCAAACACCGCGCGGAAGTGGAGAGGTGGATCGAACACCACAAGCCCTCGTGCCACTTGTTGTTGCCGAATCACGAACTGGATACAACGAGAGAGAGAGACGCAGGTGTTTGTGTTGGGTACAACTGGTACAGCTTTTCTGTATTTCTCATTATTTGTGTGGATTCAGAGATCCACTGAAACAGGTAACAAACCAGGACCATAACCACCCGAACTTACCGGCCGTGCCATCCCACGGCGTTCGTGTGTGAGCCACTACTAGCGCTACGACCTGGCCAACATCGTGCCATCCCACGATATACCAAGTCCTAGCGACAAACTAGGCAACTGAAATCAGAAACTAACCTAGCTACATCGGACGGCGAACAGACTCACAACGCCCGACAGTTATTATGACGAAACTGAAAGTAAAACACTAAGCAGCAGGGTTTTGTTCTTCAGCCGGCGCTTGTGGTTTACTTGCCCTTACCGGCCTTCTTCCCGTCGTCGTTGTAGACGACGTTGCGTCCGGCCGGGCCGTAACCGGATACGTGCGCGCTGCCGTCGTCCTTGTGCTCGATCCATACATAGGAGCCGTCGCCCCCGCCGCCTCGCTTCTTGGAGCCACCCTTCTGGTCATCATCGGAGGAGGAGGAGCTCGTGTCATTGTAGGTGCGGGTGTAGTCATTGCTGCTGCCGTCAGACTCCTCCCTCTCAGCGTCCTCCAAGTAGCTTTTTCTCTCCTTTAGCGTCCACTCATGGTCGTCCTTGAGGTGCTCGGACAAATCAGCTTTCTTCTGGAAGAGGTGAGCATCGCAGCGGCTTATGGGGCACCGATAACCTCCCATCGGGACTGGTGGACTGGGTAGTGAAAGTGCTAGCTGGTAGAAGGAAGGGATAGTGGTTGATTGGGTGTTGAGAAGCAGCTCGATGTGCCTTTATTTATAGGCACCAGCAAGAAGGGCGTGGTGTCGTGTGTGTACGAGTTAGGACCGGGTGTTAAGAGGAGAAGCTCGATTACCGGTCAAGCTTCTTCTGGATTATAAGAGCGTCTTCACCGGCATTCATCCAAGGTGTAGGGCACTTGTCCAGCACAATTACGGGTGTCCAGCGACGCCTCCAAAGTTCTATTTGATTTTTTGAATATTTGTAAATCCATTAAAAATTGGTCGATTTTCATTGAGCTTGCTAAATTACAACGAAATTTAAGCTCATACTGAAAGTACAACTAAAAATTATACTAAAGCTAATATAATCTAGTAGCCGAGATGGGGTGGCTACGTTCCCAAATTTAGCATTAACAATTTGCTGGTTGTGTCATTCGGTGAGCCTCCACCGCTGTTGTGTGCTCACAAATTTAGCATTAACAATTTGCTGGTTCTAGAACTCGACATAATCTACACCAAGGGATTTTAATTTTAATTTCTTTGAAACATTAAAAAGGAGATTTCAAATTTTGGAAAATAACAAGCTATGCCTAGATCAGGCTCCATTTTGACTTTCTATCACGATCAAGTGTGGCGATATGGAAGCCGAGCTCCACGGGTCGCTATTCGAAACCATCCGAAATCGACATTTTTAGTTTAAAGAAGTAAGGAAAAAAAATGAGGTGTAGATAATGTCAAGCTTTATGAGTGTGCAAAATGTTGATAAAAATTTCGTCTTATTTTGGCCCGAGCAAAAGAGATAAATGCGTAGATCTCGATCGGTGAATAATACTGGGCTTGAAAATTTTGAAATTTGCCAAATTATGAATTAGATGATTCTTAAAGTACTTCTAATTAGACAACGCCCTAATTAATTTCTCTCTCTAGTTATATATCATATGTTGAGCATTAGAAATCTCTAGTCTCATATAAATTTAATCAAGTTGATTAGATCTGCCACCTATATTACCCCAAAATGTTGTCTCTCTTTTTCAGCGCAATGTAGTTCTAGACGGCGAAACGTTGACGGGTTGCTGGCGTGTACATGTTGATATTATAAGAGGGATTACCCAAGTGATCCTTACGAGAGAATGGATACGTTCATTTTGGATCACTATTTTATATCATAATTTGCACTTATTCACTGATATATTTCATATTAGAATGCAATATTTATGTTATTTTAGCTTGTTTTGCATGTTTTGCAATTATTCGGGAATAATGCGTCGGAGTTAGGAATCAGTTGGAAAAAAGCATCGTCACGATACCCAAGTTTTGGAACTCCAAAGCTTCTAGGAAAATTACATATTATTTTTATGATGATTAAGCCAAAGAGCTAGAAGGGGAAAGGATGGGAGTGATATCGCAAAAGTACCTATAATTTGATGTTTTCTGCTTGTTTTATATCATTGATACATGTTTATATTGTATAATTATATCATTTTGAGACATTTTTATGAACTAACCTATTAACAAGATTCCCAGTGCTAGTTTATGTTTCCTCCTGTTTTATTTTAGGAAAACATGTTAAAGGAAAATCCTCCAAAAAATCCGCGAAAAATAATGAGTGTTTTACTTCGGTACAAAGTTGCACACCGAAAATCAGAGAGATGGGAGGGTCCCACCCCTGGGGCACCCACCTAGGCAGGGGGAGACCATGCGCCATCCCCATATGCCAGTGCAAGGGAGGCCCACTCCCATCGCCCTTTCGCCTATTTATTCCCCCTTGACTGAAAAACCTAATACAAAGAAAATGTTCCACGAAAGACTCATGAGGCCGCTGTCACCTCGAAACCTAGTTCGGGAGGGTTCTGAAAGTCTTCCCGGTACCGTGCCAGAGGGGAGATCATCACCGGAGCCTTCTTCATGGCGATGCCTTCTGCCAAAGTTGTGCATTAGTAGTTAGACCTTTGACTATGGGTCCATAGAATTATCTAGATGGTTGTCTCTTCTACTGGTGTCACAATGTTTAGATCTTGTGAGCTTCCTAACATGATCAAGATCACTTTATTGTAATGCTACATGATGTTTTTGCTAGGATCCGATGATTCACGAAGTTATGTTCAGATTTTTTTACCATTGCTTATTCATGTTATTGTTATATTTATGATCTTACATGCTCTCTGATACTTATATTACTTTGGCCAAGTGCTGATATTGTATCTCCAAGAGAGGTATTGATGTTAGATAGTGGGTTCGGGCCTCTCGTGATTCCGAGCTGGAGTGATAGAAATGTGTAAGAAAGGGATATGCTGTTGCCACTAGGGAGAAAATAGCGGTGTAATGGTCTATATGATTACGTGCATTGCTTACATTATATACGGAATTTATTGCAATTATCAATTGCTTGGAACTTAATATTTTTTGGTGACATGCTAGATATAGTGATTCTAAGGTGAATTATTAGTCATAGATGTGGTTGAATTACGGTCTGTATATTTTGATGTAATGCCTAATATTTAATATTTCAAGTCAATATTTATTATAACAACCTCTATACAATTATTTCATGAATTTGTCAAATATCTAGCTGTAATTTGTTTATCCGCATGTATGCTAATCTTTTATTGGAGAGACGCCATTAGTGAAACTATGACCAACGATCCATCTTTGATTATATTGTTTAGGAATTTTTGGAGAATAGTTTTTGAAGAGATTTTCTAAAACAAAAATACAGCAAAAACAAAAACCAATGTTGGGGATATCGTTTATCGGGAACTTATCGGTCGACCCAAGATAAGGGATAAATCGACCAGTTTATTGGCATATCGGTAGATTTATCGACATATCGGCACACTTATCGGCCGATTTATCTTATCGGTCAGACACCGATAAGCGATATCGCACGATAAATCGGAATATCGGAAGATATCTTGAACAATGACAAAAACTGACATTAGGCATCATGTTAACAGATTAGTCAAAAATGCATACAAATATAATAATAAAGTAAAAAACCGGATATTCAAAACGGGTGGCCCACTACCCAAAAAACAATTTTCTAAATGTCAAAAAATTCAAAACAAAATTTGCATGTAAACCAACACATTTCAAGTCAGTACAAAAAGTTACGCGAACAAAAAACTTTTTTTGCAACCTGTGCAAAAAAGACAAATTCGAACATATCAAAATGTATATATACCGGTCAGAATTTTCTCTTTTTTTACAGGTTGCTAAAAAAGTTTTTTCACCATGCCAATTTTTGTGCTAACACATCACACTGAAATGTACATCCGGATTTTTTTTTCTTGAGTTTTTTGACATTCTGGAAAAAAAACAAAAAAAATTACCTAATGGGTGCATCTAGACCCACTACCCAAATCGCCTTCTCCTGCTTCTGCTTTCAGCACCTGCTCTGTCAGCGTTTTCCCATCAGCCTGTGCAGCCATCCCCATGCTTTTTTCTTGGGCGATGGTGGCCGAAAGATCACTCAACTTTGAGTCGACCTTCTCCAGCTCTGACTGGAGGATCTCCCTCGGTTTTTTTTAGCTCGGTTTGCTGCAAAACCAGCTTCTTCGCTCTGACAGCATGTTGTTAGCCTTAAGCTTGCTGCACTGGAATTTTTTCTCATTTATCTGCCACTTCCGAGCCGCTAGATCAGTTGCTCTTTTGATTGCGTCTTTATCCTTCGAAAGAGCCATGAGGTCCATTAAACTGGCGTGGAAGTCATCAGAAGGTGGGCAAGCAAGAATTTCGTTCACCATGTCCTCGATGAAACCACTGGATTCTGCAAGCTGATGTGGGAAGACATCACGAAGAGCTTCGTATAGTTGCTTCAAGGCTTTCTTCATTTTCTTTTCTTGCTTTATGGATTGAGTGGTTGAGTCAAGTTCATCATCACCATGTTCTTCTTCAAATGTCGCATCAAAATCCAGCATGAAATCAAGCAGGTCACTATCAAGCTGATCACCCGCATCAGTTGGAGTAGCATCTAGGCAGAGGTAGTTGCAAGCTGCCGTACTTGAAGTATTTATGGCCTCTGTCTTTGAGTTGTCTTAAGAAGCCTCGACAGGTTGTAACCAAAAGTCAGTGTCGTGAAAAAAGAAATTTTGTGTTTCATAGAGCTTAAAACTTAACAAAATGACGTCTTAGAAGACGCGTGCTAAATAATTTCTGCAACTTTAACTCATACTGTATTTCTTAGTTGGAATCTTGAATGATTGGAGAAGTCATGGCATGAGATGAGGTAGCCTTTATATGCTGCTTGTCCAAGATCGGTTCATTGATATGTATCGTTGATTTCATCAATGCAACCGGGGATACCGATCCCTGCTGCTCTCAAAATTAGAATGGTGGATCTGTTAGCTTTGCAAACACCATAATTGTTATTTGTTTTATTTATAGAATAGACAATTAAGTGATAAATGGATGAAACCACTGTGCAATTCTGGATCCTGCAAAGCAATGTGATCTGGACATTTCTTACTGCACTGTCTATATCTATTTTGTACTACTGTTGGAACCTTCTGATTTTTCACGATGAAGTTGTTCATAAATGTACATGCCATTGAATGTATTTGTCCAGTTTTCTACTTTTCTTAGCATTCACCAATTTCTATTCCTATTGTTCATTATGTGTGAAGTTTCTGGTTGTCCCCCATTCTTAAAATATGACCCACTTTCTGGATTTCCAGTCACATTTGCTTCTCTACGGTCGGCTACTGTTATGTCAGAACCATATATTTGTTCTTATATGTAATATATTTCCCTACTCTCAACGGTTATATGTGATATATTTACTTTTTCGTTTGGGTTTGGTTCACAGGCTGGGATACTTTCATCGGCGATTTATGCGAGCCTCCGCTGCCTGGTGAACAGATTCAGAAGATCATTTGAGGCAGCCTATCAGAGAGAGACTGATCTCGAATGCAATCTTGACTGTCCTTATTGAGTAGATAAAGTTGCATGTGACCTTAAGCGATTCACCATTTAGGATACTAAGGAGATTCTACAAATCTTAGACCTAGACTCCATTCAGCTTTAGTCTTGAATCATGTCATGATGGAAAGAGTGCACTTGGTGATGAGCGATATAAGAAACAAACCATTGATTTCCAGTACCTGCCAGCACCTATATTTTGTTTTGTGCGTTGGTTGGTTACCTTACCTGCTATTGCTTTGCATAGCTTAATGGTGAAAGCCAGTAAATTTTTCCCTTAATGTTTATTCCCTTATGGCTGTAACTCCAACCTTGCATATCTGACTGTCTACCCCAGAAGTATGTAAAACATAATTTATAGATCTGTGTTAGGGTTTCAGTCTGGAGCTGGCCTGTATCTGCTCATATTCTCATGTTTCGTTTACATTTTGCATGCCAACTGACTTTTGCTTGACTGCCTTTTGTTCTACTTTAAACGTTAAAACTACTATCGACACAAGATCATTTTTTTACAAGATCCATAGCCTTGAGGATTACCACGTACAAGAAGAGTAATCTGATCACTTGGCAGCAGTTGAAGTTTTGAGTACGCCACATCTAAGTACTGGCAAGGAATCTTGAATTATTGGAGAAGTCATGGCATGAGATGAGGTAGCCTTTTAAGTTTTAATGCTGCCTAGCTGTCCAAGAACGGTTTCATTGATGCCCACTCTATACATGTTGAGCAGTAGCGTAGACATGATCGTAGCACGTCCCAAGCCAACTTCAGTGAACTGTAGCAATAGCACGCAAGAGTACTGTACAGTAGCAACAAACGGGACAAGGATTTTGTGCACATGGGAGTCAATGCTCCCTTCACTTTTGGATTTTTGAAAATTTCAGATTCTCATATTTCTCTGCTTTCAAGAATTATGACATTAAATATGTAGATAGATGTGTATACGAGGATTGGAATCAAAAAAGTCTCGTCAAAAATACGTTATATTTTTGGAGATGCAAAAAAGACAAATTTCTGGCAGTACACTGACAAAATATACGTACTATTGTACTACTATTTATAGTCAGAAATTTGTCTTTTTTGTATTTTCCGAAATATAAAGTATTTTTTAATGGACTTTTTTGACTACACTCCTCGTGTCTAAATCTATCTACATATTTAATGCCATAATTTTTGAAAACATAAAAGAGCGAGGTTTCGAAAATTTTCAAAAATCCAAAAGTCCAAGGAGCACTTGTGCTCATGTGCACATGGTACTTTCCGCAACAAACATCCCTATTGTTGAGTACATGGCAGACTAGATCTCGTGCTTTGCTCTGCATCGTGCATTGATGCCCACTGGTTCTATGCATGTTGAGTGTGGATCCTAAACGCCGTAGGGAGTGGACGTGTCGAGTGCGCACTTGTGAAGATGAACACTATGATGCCCGGCCGGCCAGCAAGCTTAGTTTTATGACTACTAGATGACCCATTGCGCGACTGCGCAACTACCGGATGCAACTACTACATTGCCGTCACACACTTTATTTGTTGGTAAAAAGTAATTAATTTTATTTGCATTTATTTAACTAACACCATATAGAAACACTTATGTACACCGATAAAGGTGAATAATTTATTACTCAAATTGTAGTACTCAAATAGACTATTAACCAAATTAAAACAAACTTGAATCCTCACGAAATAACATTGTGAATACTTATCATCGACTGATCGCCTTGATGGCATAGCAAATCACCCCAACAGTACATGGAACACCATGCTCACTGGCTGGGCTACGTTCCTCTTAAAAAGAATAAACACAGCCATGTCAGATGCAAGACCATATTGCTGTCATAGGTTAATGATAATAAAGAGGACTCCGCATCACAAGTTGTTCTTAAAATCACCTCCTTGCAAAATAAAAAAAAAAGATTGTCATCGACACAACTCGAGCAATAATATTCTGCGTATTATTAAGATACGACATTTGTGATTTTAAAAAAATGGCAACCGATAATGAGAAACATTACACATCAAACAAAATTGTTCAAAACCTGATAGTTTTGATTGAGAGTTAAATTCCAACATCGGATTAGGACATTCCAAAACTACAATACTACACAAACTCACAATATTTTTTAATCTCTCATCACCTTATACATATACTCTTCATCAGAATAATTGATACATCACTAGTGTGTTTTAGATAGCAGACAATCGTGTTATTTCAAGAACCATAGCAGCAGCTTATGCAATTGTAGAGAGCAACTGCGACTGATAAAAAAATCTGCATCGGCAAATCTCACAAATTTGAACACAGAAGAGAAAGGTGTTTCATGTCACACAAATTTAAAATTCACGAATATGTTTCTCGGTCACTATGGTCAGAATCCTAAACGATGAACGTATGAATGAACCAAATAAAGGTCAGGTCTATGCACTGAGGACAATATTTCCAGTTCATCTCCCAGGAATGAAAGCAAGTTCGATGCTCTAAGGATATAGTTTCAATATCAACTCAGGAATGGAAGTAAGTTCAATGCACTAAGGATATATATAGTTTCCATTTCAACTCCCAAACCTTACTGTTTTAAGGCGAACGAAAATGAAGTTGCAAACACTTTTCACCTGTTTAATATTATATATACATGCCAGTCAAACGACCAGGCCAGGAGGTATACAGTCCATAATTTCAAGAAGAAAGGCATTTCCTCATCTATCACAACAATAAGCTTTTCTATAACCACTCTCAACGGTTATATGTGATATATTTACTTTTTCGTTTGGGATTGGTTCGCAGACTGGGATACTTTCATAGGCGATTTATGCGAGCCTCCACTGCCTGGTGAACAGATTCCGAAGATCATTTGAGGCAGCCTATCAGAGAGAGACCGATCTCGAATGCAATCTTGACTGTCCTTATTGAGTAGATAAAGTTGCATGTGACCTTAAGTGATTCACCATTTAAGATACTAAGGAGATCCTACAAATCTCAGACCTAGACTCCATTCAGTTTTAGTCTTGAATCATGTCATGATGGAAAGAGTGCACTTCGTGATGAGCGATATAAGAAACAAACCATTGATTTCCAGTACATGTTCCTGCCAGCACCTATATTTTGTTTTGTGCGTTTGTTGGTTGCCTTCCCTGCTATTGCTTTGCATAGCTTAATGGTGAAAGCCAGTAAATTTTTCCCTTAATGTTTATTCCCTTATGGCTGTGACTCCAACCTTGCATATCTGACTGTCTACCCCAGAAGTATGTAAAACATAATTTATAGATCTGTGTTAGGGTTTCAGTCTGGAGCTGGCCAGTATCTGCTCATATTCTCATGTTTCGTTTACATTTTGCATGCCAACTGACTTTTGTTTGGCTGCCTTTTGTTCTACTGTAAAACGTTAAAAGTACTATCGACACAAGATCATTTTTTTACAAGATCCATAGCCTTGAGGATTACCACGTACAAGAAGAGTAATCTGATCACTTGTCAGCAGTTGAAGTTTTGAGTACGCCACACCTAAGTACTGGCAAGGAATCTTGAATTATTGGAGAAGTCATGGCATGAGATGAGGTAGCCTTTTAAGTTTTAATGCTGCCTGTCCAAGATCGGTTTCATTGATGCCCACTCTATGCATGTTGAGCAGTAGCGTAGGCAGGATCGTAGCACGTTCCAAGCCAATTTCAGTGAAGTGTAGCAATAGCACGCAAGAGTACTGTACAGTAGCAACAAACGGGACAAGGATTTTGTGCACATGGGAGTCAGTGCTCCCTTCACTTTTGGATTTTTGAAAATTTCAGATTCTCATATTTCTTTGCTGTCAAGAATTATGACATTAAATATGTAGATAGATGTGTATACGAGGATTGGAATAAAAAAAGTCTCGTCAAAAAATACGTTATATTTTTTAAGATGCAAAAAAGACAAATTTCTGGCAGTACACTGATAAAATATACGTACTATTGTACTACTATTTATAGTCAGAAATTTGTATTTTTTGTATTTTCCAAAATACAAAGTATTTTTTAATGGGACTTTTTTGACTACACTCCTCGTGTCTAAATCTATTTACATATTTAATGCCATAATTTTTGAAAACGTAAAAGAGCGAGGTTTTAAAAATTTTCAAAAATCCAAAAGTCCAAGGAGCACTTGTGCTCATGTGCACATGGTACTTTCCGCAACAAACGTCCCTATTGTTGAGTACATGGCAGACTAGATCTCGTGCTTTGCTCTGCATCGTGCATTGATGCCCACTGGTTCTATGCATGTTGAGTGTGGACCCTAAACGCCGTAGGGAGTGGACGTGTCGAGTGCGCACTTGTGAAGATGAACACTATGATGCCCGGCCGGCCAGCAAGCTTAGTTTTATGACTACTAGATGACCCGTTGCGCGACTGCGCAACTGCCGGATGCAACTACTACATTGCTGCCACACACTTTATTTGTTGGTAAAAAGTAATTAATTTTATTTGCATTTATTTAACTAACACCATATAGAAACACTTATGTACACCGATAAAGGTGAATAATTTATTACTCAAATTGTAGTACTCAAATAGACTATTAAACAAATTAAAACAAACTTGAATCCTCACGAGAATACTTATCATCGACTGATCGCCTTGATGGCATAGCAAATCACCCCAACAGTACATGGAACACCATGCTCACTGGCTGGGCTACGTTCCTCTTAAAAAGAATAAACACAGCCATGTCAGATGCAAGACCATATTGCTGTCATAGGTTAATGATAATAAAGAGGACTCCGCATCACAAGTTGTTCTTAAAATCACCTCCTTGCAAAAAAAAAAAGAGATTATCATCGACACAACTCGAGCAATAATATTCTACATATTATTAAGATACGACATTTGTGATTTTAAAAAAAATGGCAACCGATAATGAGAAGCATTACACATCAAACAGAAATGTTCAAAACCTGATAGTTTTGATTGAGAATTAAATTCCAACATCGGATTAGGACATTCCAAAACTACAATACTACACAAACTCACAATATTTTTTAATCTCTCATCACCTTATACATATACTCTTCATCAGAATAATTGGTACATCCCTAGTGTGTTTTAGATAGCAGACAATCGTGTCATTTCAAGAACCATAGCAGCAGCTTATGCAATTGTAGAGAGCAACTGCGACTGATAAAAAAATCTGCATCGGCAAATCTCACAAATTTGAACACAGAAGAGAAAGGTGTTTCATGTCACACAAATTTAAAATTCACGAATATGTTTCTCGGTCACTATGGTCAGAATCCTAAACAATGAACGCATGAATGAACCAAATAAAGGTCAGGTCTATGCACTGAGGACAATATTTCCAGTTTATCTCCCAGGAATGAAAGCAAGTTCGATGCTCTAAGGATATAGTTTCAATATCAACTCAGGAATGGAAGTAAGTTCAATGCACTAAGGATATATATAGTTTCCATTTCAACTCCCAAACCTTACTGTTTTAAGGCGAACGAAAATGAAGTTGCAAACACTTTTCACCTGTTTAATCTTATATATACATGCCAGTCAAACGACCAGGCCAGGAGGTATACAGTCCATAATTTCAAGAAGAAAGGCATTTCCTCATCTATCACAACAATAAGCTTTTCTATAACCACTCTCAACGGTTATATGTGATATATTTACTTTTTCGTTTGGGATTGGTTCGCAGGCTGGGATACTTTCATAGGCGATTTATGCGAGCCTCCGCTGCCTGGTGAACAGATTCCGAAGATCATTTGAGGCAGCCTATAAGAGAGAGACCGATCTCGAATTCAATCTTGACTGTCCTTATTGAGTAGATAAAGTTGCATGTGACCTTAAGTGATTCACCATTTAAGATACTAAGGAGATCCTACAAATCTCAGACCTAGACTCCATTCAGCTTTAGTCTTGAATCATGTCATGATGGAAAGAGTGCACTTCGTGATGAGCGATATAAGAAACAAACCATTGATTTCCAGTACATGTTCCTGCCAGCACCTATATTTTGTTTTGTGCGTTTGTTGGTTGCCTTCCCTGCTATTGCTTTGCATAGCTTAATGGTGAAAGCCAGTAAATTTTTCGCTTAAGGTTTATTCCCTTATGGCTGTGACTCCAATCTTGCATATCTGACTGTCTACCCCAGAAGTATGTAAAACATAATTTATAGATCTGTGTTAGGGTTTCAGTCTGGAGCTAACCAGTATCTGCTCATATTTTCATGTTTCGTTTACATTTTGCATGCCAACTGACTTTTGTTTGGCTGCCTTTTGTTCTACTGTAAAACGTTAAAAGTACTATCGACACAAGATCATTTTTTACAAGATCCATAGCCTTGAGGATTACCACGTACAAGAAGAGTAATCTGATCACTTGTCAGCAGTTGAAGTTTTGAGTACGCCACACCTAAGTACTGGCAAGGAATCTTGAATTATTGGAGAAGTCATGGCATGAGATGAGATAGCCTTTTAAGTTTTAATGCTGCCTGTCCAAGATTGGTTTCATTGATGCCCACTCTATGCATGTTGAGCAGTAGCGTAGGCAGGATCGTAGCACGTCCCAAGCCAATTTCAGTGAAGTGTAGCAATAGCACGCAAGAGTACTGTACAGTAGCAACAAACGAGACAAGGATTTTGTGCACATGGGAGTCAGTGCTCCCTTCACTTTTGGATTTTTGAAAATTTCAGATTTTCATATTTCTTTGCTGTCAAGAATTATGACATTAAATATGTAGATAGATGTGTATACGAGGATTGGAATCAAAAAAGTCTCGTCAAAAAATACGTTATATTTTTTAAGATGCAAAAAAGACAAATTTCTGGCAGTACACTGACAAAATATACGTACTATTGTACTACTATTTATAGTCAGAAATTTGTATTTTTTGTATTTTCCAAAATACAAAGTATTTTTTAATGAGACTTTTTTGACTACACTCCTCGTGTCTAAATCTATTTACATATTTAATGCCATAATTTTTGAAAACGTAAAAGAGCGAGGTTTTGAAAATTTTCAAAAATCGAAAAGTCCAAGGAGCACTTGCGCTCATGTGCACATGGTACTTTCCGCAACAAACGTCCCTATTGTTGAGTACATGGCAGACTAGATCTCATGCTTTGCTCTGCATCGTGCATTGATGCCCACTGGTTCTATGCATGTTGAGTGTGGACCCTAAACGCCGTAGGGAGTGGACGTGTCAAGTGCGCACTTGTGAAGATGAACACTATGATGCCCGGCCGGCCAGCAAGCTTAGTTTTATGACTACTAGATGACCCGTTGCGCGACTGCGCAACTGCCGGATGCAACTACTACATTGCCGCCACACACTTTATTTGTTGGTAAAAAGTAATTAATTTTATTTGCATTTATTTAACTAACACCATATAGAAACACTTATGTACACCGATAAAGGTGAATAATTTATTACTCAAATTGTAGTACTCAAATAGACTATTAAACAAATTAAAACAAACTTGAATCCTCACGAGAATACTCATTATCGACTGATCGCCTTGATGGCATAGCAAATCACCCCAACAGTACATGGAACACCATGCTCACTGGCTGGGCTACGTTCCTCTTAAAAAGAATAAACACAGCCATGTCAGATGCAAGACCATATTGCTGTCATAGGTTAATGATAATAAAGAGGACTCCGCATCACAAGTTGTTCTTAAATTCACCTCCTTGCAAAATAAAAAAAAAGAGATTGTCATCGACACAACTCGAGCAATAATATTCTACATATTATTAAGATACGACATTTGTGATTTTAAAAAAATGGCAACCGATAATGAGAAGCATTACACATCAAACAGAAATGTTCAAAACCTGATAGTTTTGATTGAGAATTAAATTCCAACATCAGATTAGGACATTCCAAAACTACAATACTACACAAACTCACAATATTTTTTAATCTCTCATCACCTTATACATATACTCTTTATCAGAATAATTGGTACATCCCTAGTGTGTTTTAGATAGCAGACAATCGTGTCATTTCAAGAACCATAGCAGCAGCTTATGCAATTGTAGAGAGCAACTGCGACTGATAAAAAAATCTGCATCGGCAAATCTCACAAATTTGAACACAGAAGAGAAAGGTGTTTCATGTCACACAAATTTAAAATTCACGAATATGTTTCTCGGTCACTATGGTCAGAATCCTAAACGATGAACGTATGAATGAACCAAATAAAGGTCAGGTCTATGCACTGAGGACAATATTTCCAGTTCATCTCCCAGGAATGAAAGCAAGTTCGATGCTCTAAGGATATAGTTTCAATATCAACTCAGGAATGGAAGTAAGTTCAATGCACTAAGGATATATATAGTTTCCATTTCAACTCCCAAACCGTACTGTTTTAAGGCGAACGAAAATGAAGTTGCAAACACTTTTCACCTGTTTAATCTTATATATACATGCCAGTCAAACGACCAGGCCAGGAGGTATACAATCCATAATTTCAAGAAGAAAGGCATTTCCTCATCTATCACAACAATAAGCTTTTCTATAACCACTCTCAACGGTTATATGTGATATATTTACTTTTTCATTTGGGATTGGTTCGCAGGCTGGGATACTTTCATAGGCGATTTATGCGAGCCTCCGCTGCCTGGTGAACAGATTCCGAAGATCATTTGAGGCAGCCTATAAGAGAGAGACCGATCTCGAATGCAATCTTGACTGTCCTTATTGAGTAGATAAAGTTGCATGTGACCTTAAGTGATTCACCATTTAAGATACTAAGGAGATCCTACAAATCTCAGACCTAGACTCCATTCAGCTTTAGTCTTGAATCATGTCATGATGGAAAGAGTGCACTTCGTGATGAGCGATATAAGAAACAAACCATTGATTTCTAGTACATGTTCCTGCCAGCACCTATATTTTGTTTTGTGCGTTGGTTGGTTGCCTTACCTGCTATTGCTTTGCATAGCTTAATGGTGAAAGCCAGTAAATTTTTCCCTTAATGTTTATTCCCTTATGACTGTGACTCCAACCTTGCATATCTGACTGTCTACCCCAGAAGTATGTAAAACATAATTTATAGATCTGTGTTAGGGTTTCAGTCTGAAGCTGGCCAGTATCTGCTCATATTCTCATGTTTCGTTTACATTTTGCATGCCAACTGACTTTTGTTTGGCTGCCTTTTGTTCTACTGTAAAACGTTAAAAGTACTATCGACACAAGATCATTTTTTTACAAGATCCATAGCCTTGAGGATTACCACGTACAAGAAGAGTAATCTGATCACTTGTCAGCAGTTGAAGTTTTGAGTACGCCACACCTAAGTACTGGCAAGGAATCTTGAATTATTGGAGAAGTCATGGCATGAGATGAGGTAGCCTTTTAAGTTTTAATGCTGCCTGTCCAAGATTGGTTTCATTGATGCCCACTCTATGCATGTTGAGCAGTAGCGTAGGCAGGATCGTAGCACGTCCCAAGCCAATTTCAGTGAACTGTAGCAATAGCACGCAAGAGTACTGTACAGTAGCAACAAACGGGACAAGGATTTTGTGCACATGGGAGTCAGTGCTCCCTTCACTTTTGGATTTTTGAAAATTTCAGATTCTCATATTTCTTTGCTGTCAAGAATTATGACATTAAATATGTAGATAGATGTGTATACGAGGATTGGAATCAAAAAAGTCTCGTCAAAAAATACGTTATATTTTTTAAGATGCAAAAAAGACAAATTTCTGGCAGTACACTGACAAAATATACGTACTATTGTACTACTATTTATAGTCAGAAATTTGTATTTTTTGTATTTTCCAAAATACAAAGTATTTTTTAATGGGACTTTTTTGACTACACTCCTCGTGTCTAAATCTATTTACATATTTAATGCCATAATTTTTGAAAACGTAAAAGAGCGAGGTTTTAAAAATTTTCAAAAATCCAAAAGTCCAAGGAGCACTTGTGCTCATGTGCACATGGTACTTTCCGCAACAAACGTCCCTATTGTTGAGTACATGGCAGACTAGATCTCGTGCTTTGCTCTGCATCGTGCATTGATGCCCACTGGTTCTATGCATGTTGAGTGTGGACCCTAAACGCCGTAGGGAGTGGACGTGTCGAGTGCGCACTTGTGAAGATGAACACTATGATGCCCGGCCGGCCAGCAAGCTTAGTTTTATGACTACTAGATGACCCGTTGCGCGATCAAGCAACTGCCGGATGCAACTAGTACATTGCTGCCACACACTTTATTTGTTGGTAAAAAGTAATTAATTTTATTTGCATTTATTTAACTAACACCATATAGAAACACTTATGTACACCGATAAAGGTGAATAATTTATTACTCAAATTGTAGTACTCAAATAGACTATTAAACAAATTAAAACAAACTTGAATCCTCACGAGAATACTTATCATCGACTGATCGCCTTGATGGCATAGCAAATCACCCCAACAGTACATGAAACACCATGCTCACTGGCTGGGCTACGTTCCTCTTAAAAAGAATAAACACAGCCATGTCAGATGCAAGACCATATTGCTGTCATAGGTTAATGATAATAAAGAGGACTCCGCATCACAAGTTGTTCTTAAAATCACCTCCTTGCAAAAAAAAAAGAGATTGTCATCGACACAACTCGAGCAATAATATTCTACATATTATTAAGATACGACATTTGTGATTTTAAAAAAAATGGCAACCGATAATGAGAAGCATTACACATCAAACAGAAATGTTCAAAACCTGATAGTTTTGATTGAGAATTAAATTCCAACATCGGATTAGGACATTCCAAAACTACAATACTACACAAACTCACAATATTTTTTAATCTCTCATCACCTTATACATATACTCTTCATCAGAATAATTGCTACATCCCTAGTGTGTTTTAGATAGCAGACAATCGTGTCATTTCAAGAACCATAGCAGCAGCTTATGCAATTGTAGAGAGCAACTGATCGATAAAAAAATCTGCATCGGCAAATCTCACAAATTTGAACACAGAAGAGAAAGGTGTTTCATGTCACACAAATTTAAAATTCACGAATATGTTTCTCGGTCACTATGGTCAGAATCCTAAACAATGAACGTATGAATGAACCAAATAAAGGTCAGGTCTATGCACTGAGGACAATATTTCCAGTTTATCTCCCAGGAATGAAAGCAAGTTCGATGCTCTAAGGATATAGTTTCAATATCAACTCAGGAATGGAAGTAAGTTCAATGCACTAAGGATATATATAGTTTCCATTTCAACTCCCAAACCTTACTGTTTTAAGGCGAACGAAAATGAAGTTGCAAACACTTTTCACCTGTTTAATCTTATATATACATGCCAGTCAAACGACCAGGCCAGGAGGTATACAGTCCATAATTTCAAGAAGAAAGGCATTTCCTCATCTATCACAACAATAAGCTTTTCTATAACCACTCTCAACGGTTATATGTGATATATTTACTTTTTCGTTTGGGATTGGTTCGCAGGCTGGGATACTTTCATAGGCGATTTATGCGAGCCTCCGCTGCCTGGTGAACAGATTCCGAAGATCATTTGAGGCAGCCTATAAGAGAGAGACCGATCTCGAATGCAATCTTGACTGTCCTTATTGAGTAGATAAAGTTGCATGTGACCTTAAGTGATTCACCATTTAAGATACTAAGGAGATCCTACAAATCTCAGACCTAGACTCCATTCAGCTTTAGTCTTGAATCATGTCATGATGGAAAGAGTGCACTTCGTGATGAGCGATATAAGAAACAAACCATTGATTTCCAGTACATGTTCCTGCCAGCACCTATATTTTGTTTTGTGCGTTTGTTGGTTGCCTTCCCTGCTATTGCTTTGCATAGCTTAATGGTGAAAGCCAGTAAATTTTTCGCTTAAGGTTTATTCCCTTATGGCTGTGACTCCAATCTTGCATATCTAACTGTCTACCCCAGAAGTATGTAAAACATAATTTATAGATCTGTGTTAGGGTTTCAGTCTGGAGCTAACCAGTATCTGCTCATATTCTCATGTTTCGTTTACATTTTTCATGCCAACTGACTTTTGTTTGGCTGCCTTTTGTTCTACTGTAAAACGTTAAAACTACTATCGACACAAGATCATTTTTTACAAGATCCATAGCCTTGAGGATTACCATGTACAAGAAGAGTAATCTGATCACTTGGCAGCAGTTGAAGTTTTGAGTACGCCACACCTAAGTACTGGCAAGGAATCTTGAATTATTGGAGAAGTCATGGCATGAGATGAGATAGCCTTTTAAGTTTTAATGCTGCCTGTCCAAGATCGGTTTCATTGATGCCCACTCTATGCATGTTGAGCAGTAGCGTGGGCAGGATCGTAGCACGTCCCAAACCAATTTCAGTGAAGTGTAGCAATAGCACGCAAGAGTACTGTACAGTAGCAACAAACGAGACAAGGATTTTGTGCACATGGGAGTCAGTGCTCCCTTCACTTTTGGATTTTTGAAAATTTCAGATTTTCATATTTCTTTGCTGTCAAGAATTATGACATTAAATATGTAGATAGATGTGTATACGAGGATTGGAATCAAAAAAGTCTCGTCAAAAAATACGTTATATTTTTTAAGATGCAAAAAAGACAAATTTCTGGCAGTACACTGACAAAATATACGTACTATTGTACTACTATTTATAGTCAGAAATTTGTATTTTTTGTATTTTCCAAAATACAAAGTATTTTTTAATGGGACTTTTTTGACTACACTCCTCGTGTCTAAATCTATTTACATATTTAATGCCATAATTTTTGAAAACGTAAAAGAGCGAGGTTTTGAAAATTTTCAAAAATCGAAAAGTCCAAGGAGCACTTGTGCTCATGTGCACATGGTACTTTCCGCAACAAACGTCCCTATTGTTGAGTACATGGCAGACTAGATCTCATGCTTTGCTCTGCATCGTGCATTGATGCCCACTGGTTCTATGCATGTTGAGTGTGGACCCTAAACGCCGTAGGGAGTGGACGTGTCGAGTGCGCACTTGTGAAGATGAACACTATGATGCCCGGCCGGCCAGCAAGCTTAGTTTTATGACTACTAGATGACCCGTTGCGCGATCACAAGAATCACGGATGCAACTACTACATTGCTGCCACACACTTTATTTGTTGGTAAAAAGTATTTAATTTTATTTGCATTTATTTAACTAACACCATATAGAAACACTTATGTACACCGATAAAGGTGAATAATTTATTACTCAAATTGTAGTACTCAAATAGACTATTAAACAAATTAAAACAAACTTGAATCCTCATGAGAATACTCATCATCGACTGATCGCCTTGATGGCATAGCAAATCACCCCAACAGTACATGGAACACCATGCTCACTGGCTGGGCTACGTTCCTCTTAAAAAGAATAAACACAGCCATGTCAGATGCAAGACCATATTGCTGTCATAGGTTAATGATAATAAAGAGGACTCCGCATCACAAGTTGTTCTTAAATTCACCTCCTTGCAAAATAAAAAAAAAGAGATTGTCATCGACACAACTCGAGCAATAATATTCTACATATTATTAAGATACGACATTTGTGATTTTAAAAAAATGGCAACCGATAATGAGAAGCATTACACATCAAACAGAAATGTTCAAAACCTGATAGTTTTGATTGAGAATTAAATTCCAACATCAGATTAGGACATTCCAAAACTACAATACTACACAAACTCACAATATTTTTTAATCTCTCATCACCTTATACATATACTCTTTATCAGAATAATTGGTACATTCCTAGTGTGTTTTAGATAGCAGACAATCGTGTCATTTCAAGAACCATAGCAGCAGCTTATGCAATTGTAGAGAGCAATCACATCGATAAAAAAATCTGCATCGGCAAATCTCACAAATTTGAACACAGAAGAGAAAGGTGTTTCATGTCACACAAATTTAAAATTCACGAATATGTTTCTCGGTCACTATGGTCAGAATCCTAAACGATGAACGTATGAATGAACCAAATAAAGGTCAGGTCTATGCACTGAGGACAATATTTCCAGTTCATCTCCCAGGAATGAAAGCAAGTTCGATGCTCTAAGGATATAGTTTCAATATCAACTCAGGAATGGAAGTAAGTTCAATGCACTAATGATATATATAGTTTCCATTTCAACTCCCAAACCGTACTGTTTTAAGGCGAACGAAAATGAAGTTGCAAACACTTTTCACCTGTTTAATCTTATATATACATGCCAGTCAAACGACCAGGCCAGGAGGTATACAGTCCATAATTTCAAGAAGAAAGGCATTTCCTCATCTATCACAACAATAAGCTTTTCTATAACCACTCTCAACGGTTATATGTGATATATTTACTTTTTCATTTGGGATTGGTTCGCAGGCTGGGATACTTTCATAGGCGATTTATGCGAGCCTCCGCTGCCTGGTGAACAGATTCCGAAGATCATTTGAGGCAGCCTATAAGAGAGAGACCGATCTCGAATGCAATCTTGACTGTCCTTATTGAGTAGATAAAGTTGCACGTGACCTTAAGTGATTCACCATTTAAGATACTAAGGAGATCCTACAAATCTCAGACCTAGACTCCATTCAGCTTTAGTCTTGAATCATGTCATGATGGAAAGAGTGCACTTCGTGATGAGCGATATAAGAAACAAACCATTGATTTCTAGTACATGTTCCTGCCAGCACCTATATTTTGTTTTGTGCGTTGGTTGGTTGCCTTACCTGCTATTGCTTTGCATAGCTTAATGGTGAAAGCCAGTAAATTTTTCCCTTAATGTTTATTCCCTTATGACTGTGACTCCAACCTTGCATATCTGACTGTCTACCCCAGAAGTATGTAAAACATAATTTATAGATCTGTGTTAGGGTTTCAGTCTGGAGCTGGCCAGTATCTGCTCATATTCTCATGTTTCGTTTACATTTTGCATGCCAACTGACTTTTGTTTGGCTGCCTTTTGTTCTACTGTAAAACGTTAAAACTACTATCGACACAAGATCATTTTTTTTTACAAGATCCATAGCCTTGAGGATTACCACGTACAAGAAGAGTAATCTGATCACTTGGCAGCAGTTGAAGTTTTGAGTACGCCACACCGAAGTACTGGCAAGGAATCTTGAATTATTGGAGAAGTCATGGCATGAGATGAGGTAGCCTTTTAAGTTTTAATGCTGCCTGTCCAAGATCGGTTTCATTGATGCCCACTCTATGCATGTTAAGCAGTAGCGTAGGCAGGATCGTAGCACGTCCCAAGCCAATTTCAGTGAACTGTAGCAATAGCACGCAAGAGTATTGTACAGTAGCAACAAACGGGACAAGGATTTTATGCACATGGGAGTCAGTGCTCCCTTCACTTTTGGATTTTTGAAAATTTCAGATTCTCATATTTCTCTGCTTTCAAGAATTATGACATTAAATATGTAGATAGATGTGTATACGAGGATTGGAATCAAAAAAGTCTCGTCAAAAAATACGTTATATTTTTGAAGATGCAAAAAAGACAAATTTCTGGCAGTACACTGAAGAAATATACGTACTATTGTACTACTATTTATAGTCAGAAATTTGTCTTTTTTGTATTTTCCAAATTACAAAGTATTTTTTAATGGGACTTTTTTGACTACACTCCTCGTGTCTAAATCTATCTACATATTTAATGCCATAATTTTTGAAAACATAAAAGAGCGAGGTTTCGAAATTTTTCAAAAATCCAAAAGTCCAAGGAGCACTTGTGCTCATGTGCACATGGTACTTTCCGCAACAAACATCCCTATTGTTGAGTACATGGCAGACTAGATCTCGTGCTTTGCTCTGCATCGTGCATTGATGCCCACTGGTTCTATGCATGTTGAGTGTGGATCCTAAACGCCGAAGGGAGTGGACGTGTCGAGTGCGCACTTGTGAAGATGAACACTATGATGCCCGGCCGGCCAGCAAGCTTAGTTTTATGACTACTAGATGACCCATTGCGCGACTGCGCAACTACCGGATGCAACTACTACATTGCTGCCACACACTTTATTTGTTGGTAAAAAGTAATTAATTTTATTTGCATTTATTTAACTAACACCATATAGAAACACTTATGTACACCGATAAAGGTGAGTAATTTATTACTCAAATTGTAGTAGTCAAATAGACTATTAAACAAATTAAAACAAACTTGAATCCTCACGAAATAACATTGTGAATACTTATCATCGACTGATCTCCTTGATGTCATAGCAAATCACCCCAACAGTACATGAAACACCATGCTCACTGGCTGGGCTACGTTCCTCTTAAAAAGAATAAACACAGCCATGTCAGATGCAAGACCATATTGCTGTCATAGGTTAATGATAATAAAGAGGACTCCGCATCACAAGTTGTTCTTAAAATCACCTCCTTGCAAAATAAAAAAAGAGAGATTATCATCGACACAACTCGAGCAATAATATTCTGCGTATTATTAAGATACGACATTTGTGATTTTAAAAAAATGGCAACCGATAATGAGAAGCATTACACATCAAACAGAAATGTTCAAAACCTGATAGTTTTGATTGAGAATTAAATTCCAACATCGGATTAGGACATTCCAAAACTACAATACTACACAAACTCACAATATTTTTTAATCTCTCATCACCTTATACATATACTCTTCATCAGAATAATTGGTACATCCCTAGTGTGTTTTAGATAGCAGACAATCGTGTCATTTCAAGAACCATAGCAGCAGCTTATGCAATTGTAGAGAGCAACTGCGACTGATAAAAAAATCTGCATCGGCAAATCTCACAAATTTGAACACAGAAGAGAAAGGTGTTTCATGTCACACAAATTTAAAATTCACGAATATGTTTCTCGGTCACTATGGTCAGAATCCTAAACGATGAACATATGAATGAACCAAATAAAGGTCAGGTCTATGCACTGAGGACAATATTTCCAGTTCATCTCCCAGGAATGAAAGCAAGTTCGATGCTCTAAGGATATAGTTTCAATATCAACTCAGGAATGGAAGTAAGTTCAATGCACTAAGGATATATATAGTTTCCATTTCAACTCCCAAACCTTACTGTTTTAAGGCGAACGAAAATGAAGTTGCAAACACTTTTCACCTGTTTAATATTATATATACATGCCAGTCAAACGACCAGGCCAAGAGGTATACAGTCCATAATTTTAAGAAGAAAGGCATTTCCTCATCTATCACAATAATAAGCTTTTCTATAACCACTCTCAACGGTTATATGTGATATATTTACTTTTTAGTTTGGGATTGGTTCGCAGGCTGGGATACTTTCATAGGCGATTTATGCGAGCCTCCGCTGCCTGGTGAACAGATTCCGAAGATCATTTGAGGCAGCCTATCAGAGAGAGACCGATCTCGAATGCAATCTTGACTGTCCTTATTGAGTAGATAAAGTTGCATGTGACCTTAAGTGATTCACCATTTAAGATACTAAGGAGATCCTACAAATCTCAGACCTAGACTCCATTCAGCTTTAGTCTTGAATCATGTCATCATGGAAACAGTGCACTTCGTGATGAGCGATATAAGAAACAAACCATTGATTTCCAGTACATGTTCCTGCCAGCACCTATATTTTGTTTTGTGCGTTTGTTCGTTGCCTTCCCTGCTATTGCTTTGCATAGCTTAATGGTGAAAGCCAGTAAATTTTTCCCTTAATGTTTATTCCCTTATGGCTGTGACTCCAACCTTGCATATCTGACTGTCTACCTCAGAAGTATGTAAAACATAATTTATAGATCTGTGTTAGGGTTTCAGTCTGGAGCTGGCCAGTATTTGCTCATATTATCATGTTTCGTTTACATTCTGCATGCCAACTGATTTTTGTTTGGCTGCCTTTTGTTCTACTGTAAAACGTTAAAACTACTATCGACACAAGATCATTTTTTTACAAGATCCATAGCCTTGAGGATTACCACGTACAAGAAGAGTAATCTGATCACTTGGCAGCAGTTGAAGTTTTGAGTACGCCACACCTAAGTACTGACAAGGAATCTTGAATTATTGGAGAAGTCATGGCATGAGATGAGGTAGCCTTTTAAGTTTTAATGCTGCCTGTCCATGATCGGTTTCATTGATGCCCACTCTATGCATGTTGAGCAGTAGCGTAGGCAGGATCGTAGCACGTCCCAAGCCAATTTCAGTGAACTGTAGCAATAGCACGCAAGAGTACTGTACAGTAGCAACAAACGGGACAAGGATTTTGTGCACATGGGAGTCAGTGCTCCCTTCACTTTTGGATTTTTGAAAATTTCAGATTCTCATATTTCTCTGCTTTCAAAAATTATGACATTAAATATGTAGATAGATGTGTATACGAGGATTAGAATCAAAAAAAGTCTCGTCAAAAAATACGTTATATTTTTGAAGATGCAAAAAGACAAATTTCTGGCAGTACACTGACAAAATATACGTACTATTGTACTACTATTTATAGTCAGAAATTTGTCTTTTTTGTATTTTCCAAAATACAAAGTATTTTTTAATGGGACTTTTTTGACTACACTCCTCGTGTCTAAATCTATCTACATATTTAATGCCATAATTTTTGAAAATCCAAAAGTCCAAGGAGCACTTGTGCTCATGTGCACATGGTACTTTCCGCAACAAACGTCCCTATTGTTGAGTACATGGCAGACTAGATCTCGTGCTTTGCTCTGCATCGTGCATTGATGCCCACTGGTCATATGCATGTTGAGTGTGGACCCTAAACGCCGTAGGGAGTGGACGTGTCGAGTGCGCACTTGTGAAGATGAACACTATGATGCCCGGCTGGCTAGCATGCTTAGTTTTATGACTACTAGATGACCCGTTGCGCCACTGCGCAACTGCCGGATGCAACTACTACATTGCTGCCACACACTTTATTTGTTGGTAAAAAGTAATTAATTTTATTTGCATTTATTTAACTAACACCATATAGAAACACTTATGTACACCGATAAAGGTGAATAATTTATTACTCAAATTGTAGTACTCAAATAGACTATTAAACAAATTAAAACAAACTTGAATCCTCACGAGAATACTTATCATCGACTGATCGCCTTGATGACATAGCAAATCACCCCAACAGTACCTGAAACACCATGCTCACTGGCTGGGCTACGTTCCTCTTAAAAAGAATAAACACAGCCATGTCAGATGCAAGACCATATTGCTGTCATAGGTTAATGATAATAAAGAGGACTCCGCATCACAAGTTGTTCTTAAAATCACCTCCTTGCAAAAAAAAAAGAGATTGTCATCGACACAACTCGAGCAATAATATTCTACGTATTATTAAGATACGACATTTGTGATTTTAAAAAAATGGCAACCGATAATGAGAAGCATTACACATCAAACAGAAATGTTCAAAACCTGATAGTTTTGATTGAGAATTAAATTCCAACATCGGATTAGGACATTCCAAAACTACAATACTACACAAACTCACAATATTTTTTAATCTCTCATCACCTTATACATATACTCTTCATCAGAATAATTGGTACATCCCTAGTGTGTTTTAGATAGCAGACAATCGTGTCATTTCAAGAACCATAGCAACAGCTTATGCAATTGTAGAGAGCAACTGCGACTGATAAAAAAATCTGCATCGGCAAATCTCACAAATTTGAACACAGAAGAGAAAGGTGTTTCATGTCACACAAATTTAAAATTCACGAATATGTTTCTCGGTCACTATGGTCAGAATCCTAAACGATGAACGTATGAATGAACCAAATAAAGGTCAGGTCTATGCACTGAGGACAATATTTCCAGTTCATATCCCAGGAATGAAAGCAAGTTCGATGCTCTAAGGATATAGTTTCAATATCAACTCAGGAATGGAAGTAAGTTCAATGCACTAAGGATATATATAGTTTCCATTTCAACTCCCAAACCTTACTGTTTTAAGGCGAACGAAAATGAAGTTGCAAACACGTTTCACCTGTTTAATATTATATATACATGCCAGTCAAACGACCAGGCCAGGAGGTATACAGTCCATAATTTCAAGAGGAAAGGCATTTCCTCAGCTATCACAACAATAAGCTTTTCTATAACCACTCTCAACGGTTATATGTGATATATTTACTTTTTCGTTTGGGATTGGTTCGCAGGCTAGGATACTTTCATAGGCGATTTATGCGAGCCTCCGCTGCCTGGTGAACAGATTCCGAAGATCATTTGAGGCAGCCTATCAGAGAGAGACCGATCTCGAATGCAATCTTGACTGTCCTTATTGAGTAGATAAAGTTGCATGTGACCTTAAGTGATTCACCATTTAAGATACTAATGAGATCCTACAAATCTCAGACCTAGACTCCATTCAGCTTTAGTCTTGAATCATGTCATGATGGAAAGAGTGCACTTCGTGATGAGCGATATAAGAAACAAACCATTGATTTCCAGTACATGTTCCTACCAGCACCTATATTTTGTTTTGTGCGTTGGTTGGTTGCCTTACTGATGACCCACAAGTATAGGGGGTGTATCGCAGTATCTTCGATAAGTAAGAATGTCGATCTCAACGAGGAGCAGAAGGTGTTGACAAGCAGTTTCGATGAAGGATTCACTGTAAATGCTCACAGACAAGTATTCAGGGGGTTTTGATGTAATAGTTGAATAAAGTACGAGTAAGTAAAGTGCGAGAGAAATAATTGCAGCGAGTGGCCCAATCCTTTTTAGTACAAAGGACAAGCCGGTTTGTTTACTTATAATGACCAAACGTTCTCGAGGACACACGGGATTTTAGTCTAGTGCTTTCGCTACATACGGCTAAATAATCTTCATTGTTATGATAAGTGTTGTGTGGGTGAACCTATGCTAATGTACCGCCCTTCCTAGGACTAATACATACTTGTGATTATACCCCTTGCAAGCATCCGCAACTACAAGAAAGTAATTAAGATAAATCTAACCACAGCCTTAAACTCTGAGATCCTGCGATCCCTCCTGCATCGATATACCAACGGGGGTTTAGGTTTCTGTCACTCCGGCAACCCCGCAATTAGCAAACGAGTACAAGATGCATTCCCCTAGGCCCATAAATGGTGAAGTGTCATGTAGTCGACATTCACATGACACCACTAGAAGAATAACACCACAACTTAAATATCATACCATTGAATATTACTCAACCATAGTTCACTACTAACATTTAGACTTCACCCATGTCCTCAAGAACTAAACGAACTACTCACGAGACATCATATGGAACATGATCAGAGGTGATATGATGATGAATAACAATCTGAACATAAACTTGGTTCAATGGTTTCACTCAATAGCATCAATAACAAGTAGAGATCGATACCGGGAGAGTTTCCCCTATCAAACAATCAAGATCAAACCCAAATTGCTACGGCGGTGACGGTGTCCAGCGGTGGAGACGGCGGTGATGATGGTGGAGATGATGATGATGGTGATGGAGATGATGTCCAGCTCGATGACGGTGACGATGGCGTCGATTTCCCCCTCCCGGAGGGAATTTCCCCAGCGGATTCCTGCCCGCCGGAGAGCTCTTTTCTCTCTGGTGTTCTCCACCCCGCAGAGGCGGCTGTAACTCTTCGCGAGGTACCCTCTGTGGCTTAGGTTTTTGAGACGAAGGATTTCGCGAAGAAAAGGAGGCGAAAGGGGTCGTGGGCCCCCCAAACCACATGGCGGCGCGGCCAGGGCATGGGCCGCGCCGCCCTAGGGTGTGGGCCCACCCCTGGTCCTCCCGGCTCCTCCTTCAGCTTTCTTCGTCATCTTGAAAAATAGGATTTTTGGTATAATTTCCTTCCACAGCTTGATCTTCCGAAATATTGCGTTCGACGGTGCTTTTTCCCTTGAGAATCCTAGCTCCGGTGCTTGATCCTCCAATAATGATGAAACATGCAAAATAGATGAAATAACATAAGTATTGTGTCCCAATATGAAATATATCAATGAATAACAGCAAATTATGATATAAAATAGTGATGCAAATTGGACGTATCAACTCCCCCCAAGCTTAGACTTCGCTTGTCCCCAAGCGAAACTGAGCTCGATAGACAGGACCACATGTTTATGGAGTGAAGAGTCGATAAATAAAATACAGACAAGAAGCATCATATTCATTCACACAAGACATTATAGTAGACAACTTCCTCATATAACTCAACTTGAAACAAGTATAAGGTAATCACAAATAAAGGTGCATAAGAAATCATAATTGGTGATGGCAAACTTCGTTCTTGGTCAAAGAACAATTAACAGATTATACTTATCTCATTGAGCAGCGCTCTCATGTTAAAGTTTATATGGCACAACTTGCATACTCAATCATAATGGTCTCTTCATAATCATTAATAACGTGCAAAGCTATATTCATTCAGATAAAACTTGTACTAAACAAGGAAGAATAAAAGACATGATGAAGCAAATCACAATATAATGGTTTGATCACAACTACTCAAATGCTTGCTTGAGATGGAGGGAAATAGGTTTACTGACTCAACATAAAGTAAAAGACAGGCCCTTCGCAGAGGGAAGCAGTGATTAAATCATGTGCTAGAGCTTTTTCAGTTTTTGCAATCATATAAAGAGAATAAAAGTAACATTTTGAGAGGTTTTTGTTGTTGTCAACGACTGGTAGCCGGTACTCTAACTCCCTTGCCAAACAACCTCCAAAGAGCGGCTCCCATATTATTTTCATTTTACTTGGCACTCCTTCCAACCTTTTCTTTCACAAACCATGGCTAACCGAATCCTCGGGTGCCTGCCAACAATCTCATACTATGAAGGAGTGCCTTTTTATTTTGGTTTTATTATGATGATGACACTCCCCCCAACCTTTGCTTTCTCAAGCCATGGCTAACCGAATCCTTCGGGTGCCGTCCATCAATCACATACCATGGAGGAGTGTCTATTTAGTTTAATTAATTTGGGACTGGGAATCCCATTGCCAGCTCTTTTTGCAAAATTATTGGATAAGCGGATGAAGCCACTAGTCCATTGGTGGAAGTTGCCCAACAAGATTGAAAGATAAAACACCACATACTTCCTCATGAGCTATGAAACATTGACACAAATAAGAGATACTAAGTTTTGAATTGTTTAAAGGTAGCACATGAAGTATTTACTTGGAATGGCAGAAAATACCATGTAGTAGGTAGGTATTGTGGACACAAATGACATAAGTTTGGGCTAAGGTTTGGATGCACGAGAAGTATTCCCTCTCAGTACAGGTTTTTGGCTAGCAAGGTTAATTAGCAAGCATAAGAGTCGAGGGAAACAAACAAATATACATATGATAGAAACAATCATGCATCTTCCTTGTAAGTACAAACAATTTTAACTTCAGAATAATAAGCTATGAGCTAACAAGAAAGACAATGAAACATCTACATGTATTTCTCTTTTCTACTTAAACCTCAAAGTGTTGTTGCTATTGACCAATGCTAAGTTTGCCAAAACCAAATAGATTTATTCAATGCTCCCAAAGTGATACCAATACTAACAACAAGGTAAATCATATAGTAGAGATTGCAAACTAAAACAAGATGTGCAATATGTAAATGATAAGACTTCTCATTAATATTCCATAACGATAACTCACACCAAGGGATACATAGATAACCAACTAAAGGAGAGATACTTCCAAACGCAACCCATCTTATATGATAACTTCCCTACTCATGATATGACACTACTTGACAATAAAAGTAAAAGGTAGTGATAATGTGATACCGCGGCACTCCCCCAAGCTTGGGACAAACCAAGGGGATGCCAATACCGATGATGAATTACTCCTGCGGCGATGGTGGTGATGAACTCCCGTCATCAGACTTCCAAGGAAGAGGCTCTCCATCAAGAAACGACATCTTGGTCTCGGGGATCCTGAAACTAGCAGCACGGCTTATGTATTTAAACCTGTTTTCATACTCACAGTTCTGATTCTGAACGTCATAGAGTTGTGCTTGGAGCTTGTTGGTGGTGTCGTGAAGTGAGAGGATGTCGCTCCAAAGCTTTGCAGTTTCCTTCTCATGTTCAGCAATGAGTTCAGACACAATCCTGTGGAAGATATCCACCTCACGCTCAGCCATCTTCTTGTATTTGAAAACCTCTTGTTCTAGCTTCTCCATCCTGTCTTCCAAGCTTCCTTCTCCTTTAGGACCCTGGACATCCTTGACCAGCAGTTCTCCTTCAACGAGCAGCAACTCCTTGGGGTGCATCCTCAGCTCCTCCATGTACAAGTTGCCAACATCCTTGCAGGAGTTATCCTTCGGAGTTTCCGATGAAGACATGATGGCTCTAGATCCGAAACAAATCCTGGCAGAAACAGCTCGAAACAAAACACGTCGAGAACACGATATACGGACCTCCAGGGGTCCGGGGAATTATATAGCAAAAATTTTCACGACAAAAGGAAAGTACCAGATCGAACCAGAGTCGGAAAGGGGCGACGGGGCGGCCAAACCATAGGGCGGCGCGGGCCTAGGCTTGGCCGCGCCGGCCTATGGTGGCGCCCCCTCGTGCGTCCTTTCCACTCCGTTTCGAACTCGTAATTTTTCATATTTTCCAAAAATAGCGAAAATATTGTTCAGAAAGTAAATTGCGTACTTTTCATTACCAGTACTGTTACCTATTCAAAATCGAGTTCTGGCGGACTGTCAATTTGCCCTTTGATGAAGGCCTCCGGTGTTTCCACTTGAATAATATCAACATCAACATTATAGGAATCACCCGAGATATAATGCTTGAGTCTTTGTCCATTCACTACTTGCGTAGCATTGCCTTGGAGAGAGCTAATTTTGATTGCTCCTGAACGATACACCTCCTCGACAACATATGGTTCTTCCCATTTCGAGAGTAATTTCCCTGCAAAGAATCTGAGACGAGACCGATACAATAGGACTTTATCCCCAATATTAAATTCTCTTTTGATAATCCTTCTATCATGCCATTTTTTAACTTTCTCTTTAAAGAGTTTAGCATTTTCATAAGCTTCACTTCTCCATTCATCTAGAGAACTTAATTGCAACAACCTCTTATCACCGGCAAGTTTAGGATCTTTATTTAATTCTCTAACAGCCCAATAAGCTTTGTGCTCTAGTTCTAAAGGTAAATGACAAGCTTTCCCATAAACCATTTTATACGGTGACATTCCCATGGGATTTTTATAAGCAGTTCTATAAGCCCAAAGTGCATCCTTCAATTTACTAGCCCAATTCTTTCTAGTTTTATTAACAGTCTTTCCCAAAATAGATTTAATCTCTCTATTTGATAATTCTACTTGACCACTAGTTTGGGGATGATAAGCGGAAGCAATTCTATGATTAATACCATACTTAGCAAGAGTTTTTCTAAAACCTCCATGAATAAAATGAGAACCTCCATCAGTCATAATATATCTAGGTTCTCCAAATCTAGGAAAAATAATATCTAAAAGCATTCTTAAAGAGGTCTCACCATCAGCACTTTTTGTAGGTATGGCTTCCACCCATTTAGTAACATAATCAACAGCAACAAGTATATGAGTGTTACCTTCTGAAGACGGAAAAGGTCTCATGAAGTCAAATCCCCAACAATCAAATGGTTCAATAACAAGAGTATAATTCATGGGCATTTCATTACGTCTGGAGATATTACCAACCCTTTGGCATTCATCACAAGATAAAATAAACTTTCTCGCATCTTTGAAGAGAGTTGGCCAATAAAAACCTGATTGTAGAACCTTTTGCGCGGTTCTTTCTCCGGCGTGATGTCCTCCATAAGCACTACCATGACATTTACTCAATATCTCCTGTTGTTCATATTCGGGAACACATCTTCGCATAATACCATCCACTCCTTCTTTATATAAGTGTGGGTCATCCCAGAAATAATGCCTCAAATCATAAAAGAATTTCCTCCTTTGCTGAGCTGAAAAGGTTGGAGGCAAGTACTTGGAAACAATAAAGTTAGCATAATCAGCATACCAAGGACTGTCTCGCGAGCTCACCTTTATTACAGCCAATTGTTCATTTGGAAAACTATCATTAACAGGAACAGGATCATAAGCAATATTTTCCAATCTAGACAAATTATCAGCAACAGGATTATCAGCACCTTTCCTATCTACAATATGTAAATCAAATTCTTGCAAAAGAAGTACCCATCTAATAAGCCTCGGCTTAGCATCTTTCTTTGTCATAAGGTATCTAATTGCAGCATGATCAGTATGAATAGTAACTTTTGAATCAACAATATAAGATCTAAATTTATCGCAAGCAAAGACTACAGCTAATAATTCTTTTTCAGTTGTAGCATAATTTCTTTGAGCAGCATCAAGAGTTTTACTAGCATAATGAATAACATTCAGCTTTTTATCTACTCGCTGTCCAAGAACAGCACCTACAGCAAAATCACTAGCATCACACATAATTTCAAAGGGTAAGTTCCAATCAGGAGGTTCAACTATAGGAGCAGTTGTTAAGGCTTTCTTAAGAGTTTCAAAAGCTTCCTTACAATCATCATCAAAAACAAATGGTACATCTTTTTGAAGAAGATTAGTAAGAGGCTTTGAAATCTTGGAGAAATCTTTAATAAATCTCCTATAAAACCCAGCATGACCAAGAACACTACGAATACCATTAACATCCCTCGGATAGGGCATCTTCTCAATCGCTTCAACTTTAGCTCTATCAACTTCAATACCTCTCTCAAAAATTTTATGTCCCAATACAATTCCTTCATTAACCATAAAGTGGCATTTCTCCCAATTAAGAACAAGGTTAGTTTCTTCACATCTCTGCAAAACTTTATCAAGGTTTCGCAAGCAACTATCAAAAGAATTCCCATAGACGGAAAAATCATCCATGCATACCTCTACAATACTTTCACAAAAACCATGAAAAATAGCAGACATGCATCTTTGAAAAGTAGCAGGAGCATTACATAAACCAAAAGGCATGCGTCTATAAGCATAAGTTCCATAGGGACAAGTAAAAGTGGTTTTCTCTTGATCTTTAGCTTTAACAGCAATTTGTGAAAACCCAGAATAACCATCAAGAAAACAAAAATGTGTATTTTTAGACAATCTTTCTAGCATTTGATCAATAAATGGTAAAGGGTAATGATCTTTCTTAGTAACTTTATTAACTTTTCGAAAATCAATGCACATTCTATACCCTACAACTACTCTTTGAGGGATGAGCTCATCATTATCATTAGGCACAACAGTCATTCCACCTTTCTTGGGAGCGCAGTGCACAGGACTAACCCATCTACTATCAGCAATAGGATATATAATACCTGCTTCAAGAAGTCTTAATACCTCATTCCTTACCACTTCCTTCATCTTCGGAATTAGACGACGCTGATGTTCAACAACAGGCTTTGCATCCTCTTCCATATTAATAGCATGTCGGCAAATAGAAGGAGAAATCCCTTTCAAATCATCAAGAGTATAGCCAATAGCTCCTCAGTGCTTCCTCAATATTTCCAATAACCTTTCTTCTTCAATCTCTGAAAGCTTAGAACTAATAATAACAGGATATATTTTCTTATCATCAATATGAGCATATTTAAGATTATCAGGCAAAGGCTTTAAATCAAAAACAGGATCTTCCTTTGGTGGAGGTGTTGTACCCAAATCTTCTACCGGTAAATCATGCTTGAGAATAGGTTGGCGGAGAAAAATTTCCTCAAGCTCATCTCTTTCTTTCCTAAAAACTTCACTCTCGCTCTCCTCCAAGTGTTGCTGCAAAGGATTGTTAGGAACAAGAACAATAGATGCACACTGCTCCATTTTAAAATCATTACTAGGCAAATCAGCTTTATAAGGAGTTTTGGTAAATTTAGAGAAGTTAAACTCATAAGATTCACCAGCAAATTTAGTCAAAATTTTCTCTTTCTTGCAATCTATAATAGCTCCACAAGTATTTAGAAAAGGTCTACCAAAAATAATAGGACAATAATCACTAGCAGCAGAACCAAGTACCAAAAAGTCAGCAGGATATTTAATCTTACCGCGTAAAACTTCCACATCTCGAACAATACCAATTGGAGAAATAGTTTCTCTATTAGCCAGCTGAATAACCACATCAATATCTTCAAGTTCACAAGAATCAATTTCGTGCATAATCTCCGTGTAAAGCTCATAAGGAATAGCACTAACGCTTGCACCAATATCACATAATCCATAATAGCAATGATCACCAATTCTAACAGATAGCATAGGTACACTAGCTTGTTTGGGTTTATTAGGATGTGAAACAATATTAGAAGCATCTTCACAGAAAATAATATGACCATCCTCCACATTTTCAGTCACAAGATCTTTAACTATTGCAACAGCAGGTTCAACTTTTATTTGTTCTTCAGGTTCTACAGGTTTCTTTTCACTTTTATGAACCGCACTATTTATAACAGAGTACTCCTTCATTTTAGCAGGGAAAGGAGTTTTTTCAATATAAGCTTCAGGAATAACATGATCAGCAGTCTCAACTACAACGCATTTATTAATAGATGAATCAATTTTATCTTTATACGGTTCATGATACTTATCAAAATTCTTCTTTGGCAATTCATAATGAGAGGCAAAAGCTTTATAAAGATTTACAGCAACTTGAGAATCAAGACCATATGTAGCACTCATATTACGAAATTTATCAGTATCCATAAAAGCTTCAATGCATTTATAATCATAAATTATACCTGATTCTCTATCCTTGTCGTTCTCCCATCCTTCAGTATTTTCTTGGATCCGATCAAGAAGGTCCCTTTTAAACTCTTCTTTGTTGCGTGTAAATGATCCAGAACAAGAAGTATCCAGCAAGGTCTTGTCTTGAAAAGAAAGTCTTGCATAGAAATTATCAATAATAACATTACCAGGAAGCTCATGAATGGGGCATTTGAGCATTAAAGACTTCAATCTCCCCCAAGCTTGGGCAATACTCTCTCCATCATGAGGCCAAAAATTATATATGCGATTCCGATCCTTGTGAATTTCACTTGGAGGATAGAACTTAGAATAAAACCGGGGCACAATATCATTCCATTCAAGAGAATCCCCATTATCCAGTAATTTATACCAATGCGCCGCCTTACCAGACAGCGATAAAGAGAATAGTTTCTTCCTCACTTCATCCATAGCAATACCTGCACATTTGAATAAACCGCATAATTCATGCAAAAACAGTAAATGATCACCAGGATGGACAGTTCCATCCCCTTCATAGCGGTTATCCATAACACGTTCAATAATTTTCATAGGTATTTTATATGGTATTACTTCCTCACCTGGCGCCTCATCCACTACCGTTGCAGTAGTAGTAGATTTCCCAAATAAAAATTGAAGAGAAGATCTCTCCATAATGACTTATAGCAGCAGGCAGAAATAAAATCAGCACAACAGTAAAGGTTTTCCTTACCAATTCCACTTACCAATAGCGCTTCACTCCCCGGCAACGGCGCCAGAAAATAGTCTTGATGACCCACAAGTATAGGGGGTGTATCGCAGTATCTTCGATAAGTAAGAATGTCGATCCCAACGAGGAGCAGAAGGTGTTGACAAGCAGTTTCGATGAAGGATTCACTGTAAATGCTCACAGACAAGTATTCAGGGGGTTTTGATGTAATAGTTGAATAAAGTACGAGTAAGTAAAGTGCGAGAGAAATAATTGCAGCGAGTGGCCCAATCCTTTTTAGCACAAAGGACAAGCCGGTTTGTTTACTTATAATGACCAAACGTTCTCGAGGACACACGGGATTTTAGTCTAGTGCTTTCGCTACATACGGCTAAATAATCTTCATTGTTATGATAAGTGTTGTGTGGGTGAACCTATGCTAATGTACCGCCCTTCCTAGGACTAATACATACTTGTGATTATACCCCTTGCAAGCATCCGCAACTACAAGAAAGTAATTAAGATAAATCTAACCACAGCCTTAAACTCTGAGATCCTGCGATCCCTCCTGCATCGATATACCAACGGGGGTTTAGGTTTCTGTCACTCCGGCAACCCCGCAATTAGCAAATGAGTACAAGATGCATTCCCCTAGGCCCATAAATGGTGAAGTGTCATGTAGTCGACGTTCACATGACACCACTAGAAGAATAACACCACAACTTAAATATCATACCATTGAATATTACTCAACCATAGTTCACTACTAACATTTAGACTTCACCCATGTCCTCAAGAACTAAACGAACTACTCACGAGACATCATATGGAACATGATCAGAGGTGATATGATGATGAATAACAATCTGAACATAAACTTGGTTCAATGGTTTCACTCAATAGCATCAATAACAAGTAGAGATCGATACCGGGAGAGTTTCCCCTATCAAACAATCAAGATCAAACCCAAATTGCTACGGCGGTGACGGTGTCCAGCGGTGGAGACGGCGGTGATGATGGTGGAGATGATGATGATGATGGTGATGGAGATGATGTCCAGCTCGATGACGGTGACGATGGCGTCGATTTCCCCCTCCCGGAGGGAATTTCCCCGGCGGATTCCTGCCCGCCGGAGAGCTCTTTTCTCTCTGGTGTTCTCCGCCCCGCAGAGGCGGCTGTAACTCTTCGCGAGGTACCCTCTGTGGCTTAGGTTTTCGAGACGAAGGATTTCGCGAAGAAAAGGAGGCGAAAGGGGTCGTGGGCCCCCCAAACCACATGGCGGCGCGGCCAGGGCATGGGCCGCGCCGGCCTAGGGTGTGGGCCCACCCTGGGTCCTCCTGGCTCCTCCTTCTGGCTTTCTTCGTCATCTTGAAAAATATGATTTTTGGTATAATTTCCTTCCACAGTTGATCTTCCGAAATATTGCGTTCTGACGGTGCTTTTTCCCGCAGAATCCTGGCTCCGGTGCTTGATCCTCCAATAATGATGAAACATGCAAAATAGATGAAATAACATAAGTATTGTGTCCCAATATGAAATATATCAATGAATAACAGCAAATTATGATATAAAATAGTGATGCAAATTGGACGTATCACTTACCTGCTATTGCTTTGCATAGCTTAATGGTGAAAGCCAGTAAATTTTTCCCTCAATGTTTATTCCCTTATGGCTGTGACTCCAACCTTGCATATCTACCCCAGAAGTATGTAAAACATAATTTATAGATCTGTGTTTAGGTTTCAGTCTGGGGCTGGCCAGTTTCTGCTCATATTCTCATGTTTCGTTTACATTTTGCATGCCAACTGACTTTTGTTTGACTGCCTTTTGTTCTACTGTAAAACGTTAAAACTACTATCGACACAAGATCATTTTTTTGCAAGATCCATAGCCTTGAGGATTACCACGTACAAGAAGAGTAATCTGATCACTTGGCAGCAGTTGAAGTTTTGAGTACGCCACACCTAAGTACTGTCAAGGAATCTTGAATTATTGGAGAAGTCATGGCATGAGATGAAGTAGCCTTTTAAGTTTTAATGCTGCCTGTCCAAGATCGGTTTCATTGATGCCCACTCTGTACATGTTGAGCAGTAGCGTAGACACGATCGTAGCATGTCCCAAGCCAACTTCAGTGAACTGTAGCAATAGCACGCAAGAGTACTGTACAGTAGCAACAAACGGGACAAGGATTTTGTGCACATGGGAGTCAGTGCTCCCTTCACTTTTGGATTTTTGAAAATTTGAGATTCTCATATTTCTCTGCTTTCAAAAATTATGACATTAAATATGTAGATAGATGTGTATACGATGATTGGAATCAAAAAAGTCTCGTCAAAAAATACGTTATATTTTTGGAGATGCAAAAAAAGACAAATTTTTAACAGTACACTGACAAAATATACGTACTATTGTACTACTATTTATAGTCAGAAATTTGTCTTTTTTATATTTTCCAAAATACAAAGTATTTTTTAATGGGACTTTTTTGACTACACTCCTCGTGTCTAAATCTATCTACATATTTAACGCCATAATTTTTGAAAACATAAAAGAGCGAGGTTTTGAAAATTTTCAAAAATCCAAAAGTCCAAGGAGCACTTGTGCTCATGTGCACATGGTACTTTCCGCAACAAACGTCCCTATTGTTGAGTACATGGCAGACTAGATCTCGTGCTTTGCTCTGCATCGTGCATTGATGCCCACTGGTTCTATGCATGTTGAGTGTGGACCCTAAACGCCGTAGGGAGTGGACGTGTCGAGTGCGCACTTGTGAAGATGAACACTATGATGCCCGGCCGGCCAGCAAGCTTAGTTTTATGACTACTAGATGACCCGTTGCGCGATCACAAGAATCGCCGGATGCAACTACTACATTGCTACCACACACTTTATTTGTTGGTAAAAAGTAATTAATTTTATTTGCATTTATTTAACTAACACCATATAGAAACACTTATGTACACCGATAAAGGTGAATAATTTATTACTCAAATTGTAGTACTCAAATAGACTATTAACCAAATTAAAACAAACTTGAATCCTCACGAAATAACATTGTGAATACTTATCATCGACTGATCGCCTTGATGGCATAGCAAATCACCCCAACAGTACATGGAACACCATGCTCACTGGGTGGGCTACGTTCCTCTTAAAAAGAATAAACACAGCCATGTCAGATGCAAGACCATATTGTTGTCGTAGGTTAATGATAATAAAGAGGACTCCGCATCACAAGTTGTTCTTAAAATCACCTCCTTGCAAAATAAAAAAGAGAGATTATCATCGACACAACTCGAGCAATAATATTCTGTGTATTATTAAGATACGACATTTGTGATTTTTAAAAAATGGCAACCGATAATCAGAAGCATTACACATCATACAGAAATGTTCAAAACCTGATAGTTTTGATTGAGAATTAAATTCCAACAGCGGATTAGGACATTCCAAAACTACAATACTGCACAAACTCACAATATTTTTTAATCTCTCATCACCTTATACATATACTCTTCATCAGAATAATTGGTACATCCCTAGTGTGTTTTAGATAGCAGACAATCGTGTCATTTCAAGAACCATAGCAGCAGCTTATGCAATTGTAGAGAGCAATCATGATCGATAAAAAAATCTGCATCGGCAAATCTCACAAATTTGAACACAGAAGAGAAAGGTGTTTCATGTCACACAAATTTAAAATTCACGAATATGTTTCTCGGTCACTATGGTCAGAATCCTAAACGATGAACGTATGAATGAACCAAATAAAGGTCAGGTCTATGCACTGAGGACAATATTTCCAGTTCATCTCCCAGGAATGAAAGCAAGTTCGATGCTCTAAGGATATAGTTTCAATATCAACTCAGGAATGGAAGTAAGTTCAATGCAATAAGGATATATATAGTTTCCATTTCAACTCCCAAACCTTACTGTTTTAAGGCGAACGAAAATGAAGTTGCAAACACTTTTCACCTGTTTAATATTATATATACATGCCAGTCAAACGACCAGGCCAGGAGGTATACAGTCCATAATTTCAAGAAGAAAGGCATTTCCTCAGCTATCACAACAATAAGCTTTTCTATAACCACTCTCAACGGTTATATGTGATATATTTACTTTTTCGTTTGGGATTGGTTCGCAGGCTGGGATACTTTCATAGGCGATTTATGCGAGCCTCCGCTGCCTGGTGAACAGATTCCGAAGATCATTTGAGGCAGCCTATCAGAGAGAGACCGATCTCGAATGCAATCTTGACTGTCCTTATTGAGTAGATAAAGTTGCATGTGACCTTAAGTGATTCACCATTTAAGATACTAAGGAGATCCTACAAATCTCAGACCTAGACTCCATTCAGCTTTAGTCTTGAATCATGTCATGATAGAAAGAGTGCACTTCGTGATGAGCGATATAAGAAACAAACCATTGATTTCCACTACATGTTCCTGCCAGCACCTATATTTTGTTTTGTGCGTTGGTTGGTTGCCTTACCTGCTATTGCTTTGCATAGCTTAATGGTGAAAGCCAGTAAATTTTTTCGCTTAATGTTTAATCCCTTATGGCTGTGACTCCAACCATGCATATCTGACTGTCTACCCCAGAAGTATGTAAAACATAATTTATAGATCTGTGTTAGGGTTTCAGTCTGGAGCTGGCCAGTATCTGCTCATATTCTCATGTATCGTTTACATTTTGCATGCCAACTGACTTTTGTTTGGCTGCCTTTTGTTCTACTGTAAAACGTTAAAACTACTATCGACACAAGATCATTTTTTTACAAGATCCATAGCCTTGAGGATTACCACGTACAATAAGAGTAATCTGATCACTTGGCAGCAGTTGAAGTTTTGAGTACGCCACACCTAAGTACTGGCAAGGAATCATGAATTATTGGAGAAGTCATGGCATGAGATGAGGTAGCCTTTTAAGTTTTAATGCTGCCTGTCCATGATCGGTTTCATTGATGCCCACTCTATGCATGTTGAGCAGTAGCGTAGGCAGGATCGTAGCACGTCCCAAGCCAATTTCAGTGAACTGTAGCAATAGCACGCAAGAGTACTATACAGTAGCAACAAACGGGACAAGGATTTTGTGCACATGGAAGTCAGTGCTCCCTTCACTTTTGGATTTTTGAAAATTTCATATTCTCATATTTCTCTGCTTTCAAAAATTATGACATTAAATATGTAGATAGATGTGTATACGAGGATTGGAATCAAAAAAGTCTCGTCAAAAAATACGTTATATTTTTGAAGATGCAAAAAAGACAAATTTCTGGCAGTACACTGACAAAATATACGTACTATTGTACTACTATTTATAGTCAGAAATTTGTCTTTTTTGTATTTTCCAAAATACAAAGTATTTTTTAATGGGACTTTTTTGACTACACTCTGATACGCGTACAGCATGCGTCCGTTGGGAACCCCAAGAGGAAGGTGTGATGCGTACAGTGGCAAGTTTTCCTCAGTAAGAAATCAAGGTTTATCGAACCAGTAGGAGCCAAAAAGCACGTTGAAGGTTGATGGCGGTGAGATGTAGTGCGGCGCAACACCAGGGATTCCGACGCCAACGTGGAACCTGCACAACACGACCGAATTACTTTTCCCCAACGTGACAGTGAGGTTGTCAATCTCACCGGCTTCCTGTAACAAAGGATTAGATGTATAGTGTGGATGATGATTGTTTTCAGAAAACAGTAGAACAAGTATTGCAGTAGATTGTATTCGATTAAAAGAATGGACCGGGGTCCACAGTTCACTATAGGCGTCTCTCCCATAAGATAAATAGCATGTTGGGTGAACAAATTACAGTTGGGCAATTGACAAATAAAGAGGGCATGACCATGCACATACATGATATGATGAGTATAGTGAGATTTAATTGGGCATTACGACAAAGTACATAGACCGCTATCCAGCATGCATCTATGCCTAAAAAGTCCACCTTCAGGTTATCATCCGAACCCCTTCCAGTATTAAGTTGCAAACAACAGACAATTGCATTAAGTATGGTGCGTAATGTAATCAACGAATATATCCTTAGACATAGCATTGATGTTTTATCCCTAGTGGCAACAGCACATCCACAACCTTAGGGGTTGATGTCACTCCCCCAGATTTAATGGAGACATGAACCCACTATCGAGCATAAATACTCCCTCTTGGAGTTACAAGTATCAACTTGGCCAGAGTCTCTACTAGTAACGGAGAGCATGCAAGATCATAAACAACACATAGATGATATTGATAATCAACATAACATAGCATTCTCTATTCATCGGATCCCAACAAACACAACATATAGCATTACAGATAGATGATCTTGATCATGTTAGGCAGCTCACAAGACCCGACAATGAAGCACAATTAGGAGAAGACGACCATCTAGCTACTGCTATGGACCCATAGTCCAGGGGTGAACTACTCACTCATCACTCCGGAGGCGACCATGGCGGTGAAGAGTCCTCCGGGAGATGATTCCCCTCTCCGGCAGGGTGCCGGAGGCGATCTCCTGAATCCCCCGAGATGGGATTGGCGGCGACTGCATCTCTGGAAGGTTTTCCGTATCGTGGCTCTCGGTACTGGGGGTTTCGCGACGAAGGCTTTAAGTAGGCGGAGGAGATAGGTCAGGGGGCGTCACGGGGGCCCCACACAGCAGGCCGGCGCGGCCAGGGCTTGGGCCGCGCTGATACGTCTCCAACGTATCGATAATTTCTTATGTTCCATGCCACATTATTGATGTTATCTACATGTTTTATGCACACTTTATGTCATATTCGTGCATTTTCTGGAACTAACCTATTAACAAGATGCCGAAGTGCCAGTTCCTGTTTTCTGCTGTTTTTGGTTTCAGAAATCCTAGTAACGAAATATTCTCGGAATCGGACGAAATCAACACCCAAGTTCCTATTTTCACCGGAAGCATCCAGAACACCCGGGAAGGACCAGAGGGGGGGCACTGGGCCCCCAGACCCTAGGCCGGTGCGGCCCAGGCCCTGGCCGCGCCGCCCTATGGTGTCGTCGCCCCTTCGACCCTCCTGCGCCGCCTCTTCGCCTATATAAAGCCCCTGGATCAAAAACCCTGAAACGTTCGACGAAAACCACAGAAACCTTCCAGAGCCGCCGCCATCGCGAGGCCAAGATCTGGGGGACAGGAGTCTCTGTTCCGGCACGCTACCGGAGCGGGGAAGTGCCCCCGGAAGGCTTCTCCATCGACACCGCTGCCATCTCCACCGCCATCTTCATCACCGCTGCTGCTCCCATGAGGAGGGAGTACTTCTCCATCGAGGCTCGGGGCTGTACCGGTAGCTATGTGGTTAATCTCTCTCCTATGTACCTCAATACAATAATCTCATGAGCTGCTTTACATGATTGAGATTCATATGAGTTTGTATCACAATTTATCTATGTGCTACTCTAGCAATGTTATTAAAGTAGTTCTATTCCTCCTGCACGTGTGTAAAGGTGACAGTGTGTGCACCGTGTTAGTACTTGGTTTATGCTATGATCATGATCTCTTGTAGATTGCGAAGTTAACTATTGCTATGATAATATTGATGTGATCTATTCCTCCTACATATGCATGAAGGTGACAGTGTGCATGCTATGCTAGTACTTGGTTTAGTCTTTTGATCTATCTTACACTAAAGGTTACTAAAATATGAGCATTATTGTGGAGCTTGTTAACTCCGGCATTGAGGGTTCGTGTAATCCTACGCAATGTGTTCATCATCCAACAAGAGTGTAGAGTATGCATTTATCTATTCATATGTGATCAATGTTGAGAGTGTCCACTAGTGAAAGTGTAATCCCTAGGCCTTGTTCCTAAATATCGCTATCGCTGCTTGTTTCTTGTTTCTTTACCGTGTTACTACATCGCTGCAATACTACCACCATCAACTACACGCCAGCAAGCTATTTTCTGGCACCGTTGCTACTGCTCCTATATATTCATACCACCTGTATTTCATTATCTCTTCACCGAACTAGTGCACCTATTAGGTGTGTTGGGGACACAAGAGACTTCTTGCTTTGTGGTTGCAGGGTTGCATGAGAGGGATATCTTTGACCTCTTCCTCCCTGAGTTCGATAAACCTTGGGTGATCCACTTAAGGGAAAACTTGCTGCTGTTCTACAAACCTCTGCTCTTGGAGGCCCAACACTGTCTACAGGAAAGGAGGGGGAACGTAGACATCAAGCTATTTTCTGGCGCCGTTGCCGGGGAGGAAAGGTAAAAGGTACTCACACTCCGGACCTCGGCTACTAAGTTATTTTCCGTCGTCGTAAGTACTCGAAGCTATTTCCTTTAGATCCTGCAATTGCAACTTTTTGTTTCTTGTTTACACTAGTTTGGCATAATGGACAAGAATGATCTTCTTATTCTATTTCCTGATTTAAAACATGGATTGTTTGATGCGAAAATTAAAAAACCTATGGAATCTTATTTGCATGCTGGTAGTAATATTAGTATGAACGCTTTGAACACCATTGTTGATAATGATATAGAAAGTTCTAAGCTTGGGGAAGCTGGTTTTGATGAGCATGATCTTTTTAGTCCCCCAAGCATTGAGGAGAAAATTTACTTTGATGATACTTTGCCTCCTATTTATGATGATTATAATGATATTGGTCTTTTAGTACCGCCTGTTATGGAGGATAAATTTGATTATGATTACAATATGCCTCCTATATTTGATGATGAAAATAATAATGATAGCTACTTTGTTGAATTTGCTCCCATTACAACTAATAAAATTGATTATGCTTATTTGGAGAGTAATAATTTTATGCATGAGATTCATGATAAGAATGCTTTATGTGATAGTTATATTGTTGAGTTTGCTCATGTTGCTACTGAAAGTTATTATGAGAGAGGAAAATATGGTTGTAGAAATTTTCATGTTACTAAAACACCTCTCTATGTGCTGAAATTTTTGAAGCTACACTTGTTTTATGTTTCTATGCTTGTTGCATTATGCTTCTTGAACTTGTTTATTTACAAGATTCCTCTTCATAGGAAGCATGTTAGGCTTAAATGTGTTTTGTATTTGCCTCTTGATGCTCTCTTTTGTTTCAAATATTATTTCTTGCGAGTGCATCATTAAAACTGCTGAGCCCATCTTAATGGCTATAAAGAAAGAACTTCTTGGGAGATAACCCATGTGTTTATTTTGCTACAGTACTTTGTTTTTTATTTTGTGTCTTCGAAGTTGTTTACTACTGTAGCAACCTCTCCTTATCTTAGTTTTGTGTTTTGTTGTGCCAAGTGAAGCCTCTAATCGAAGGTTGATACTAGATTTGGATTTCTGCGCAGAAACAGATTTCTATCTGTCACGAATCTGGGCTGTTTTCTCTGTAGAAAAATCAGAAAAATATGCCAATTTACGTGCGTGTTCCTCAGATATGTACGCAACTTTCATTAGTTTTGAGTTTTCTGATCTGAGCAACGGAAGTATTTATTAAAAATTCGTCTTTACGGACTGTTCTGTTTTGACAGATTCTGCCTTTTATTTTGCATTGCCTCTTTTGCTATGTGGGATGGATTTCTTTGTTCCATTAAACTCCAGTAGCTTTGAGCAATGTACAGAAGTGTTAAGAATGATTGTGTCACCTCTGAACATGTGAGTTTTTGATTATGTACTAACCCCTCTAATGAAGTTTATGAGAAGTTTGGTGTGAAGGAAGTTTTCAAGGGTCAAGAGAGGAGGATGATATACTACGATCAAGGAGAGTGAAAGCTCTAAGCTTGGGGATGCCCCGGTGGTTCACCCCTGCATATATTAAGAAGACTCAAGCGTCTAAGCTTGGGGATGCCCAAGGCATCCCCTTCTTCATCGACAACATTACCAGGTTCCTCCCTGAAACTATATTTTTATTCCATCACATCTTATGTGCTTTTTCTTGGAGCGTCGGTTTGTTTTTGTTTTTTTTGTTTTGTTTGAATAAAATGGATCCTAGCATTCACTTTATGGGAGAGAGACACGCTCCGCTGTAGCATATGGACAAGTATGTCCTTGGTTTCTACTCATAGTATTCATGGCGAAGTTTCTTCTTCGTTAAATTGTTATATGGTTGGAATTGGAAAATGATACATGTAGTAATTGCTATTAATGTCTTGGGTAATGTGATACTTGGCAATTGTTGTGCTCATGATTAAGCTCTTGCATCATATGCTTTGCACCCATTAATGAAGAAATACATAGAGCATGCTAAAATTTGGTTTGCATATTTGGTTTCTCTAAGGTCTAGATAATTTCTAGTATTGAGTTTGAACAACAAGGAAGACGGTGCAGAGTCTTATAATGTTTTCAATATGTCTTTTATGTGAGTTTTGCTGCACCGGTTCATCCTTGTGTTTGTTTCAAATAAGCCTTGCTAGCCTAATCCTTGTATCGAGAGGGAATACTTCTCATGCATCCAAAATACTTGAGCCAACCACTATGCCATTTGTGTCCACCATACCTACCTACTACATGGTATTTCTCCGCCATTCCAAAGTAAATTGCTTGAGTGCTACCTTTAAACAATTCAAAATGTATCACCTCTGATTTGTGTCAATGTTTTATAGCTCATGAGGAAGTATGTGGTGTTTATCTTTCAATCTTGTTGGGCAACTTTCACCAATGGACTAGTGGCTTCATCCGCTTATCCAATAATTTTGCAAAAAGAGCTGGCAATGGGATTCCCAGTCCCAAATTAATTAACAAAAATAGACACTCCTCCATGGTATGTGATTGTTGGACGGCACCCGAAGGATTCGGTTAGCCATGGCTTGTGTAAGCAAAGGTTGGGAGGAGTGTCATCGTAATAAAACTAAAATAAAAAGGCACTCCTTCATGGTATGAGATTGTTGGCAGGCACCCGAGGATTCGGTTAGCCATGGTTTGTGAAAGAAAGGTTGGAAGGAGTGCCACCCAAAATAAAATAAAATGGGAGCCGCTCTTTGAAGGTTTGTCTGGCAAGGGGGTTAGAGTACCCGCTACCATTCGTTGACAACAACATACACCTCTCAAAACTTTATTTTTATGCTCTCTTTATGTTTTCAAAATCAAAGCTCTAGCACAAATATAGCAATCAATGCTTTCCTCTTTGAAGGACCATTCTTTTACTTTCATTGTTGAGTCAGTTCACCTATCTCTCTCCACCTCAAGAAGCAAACACTTGTGTGAACTGTGCATTGATTCCTACATACTTGCATATTGCATTTGTTATATTACTCTATGTTGACAATATCCATGAGATATACATGTTACAAGTTGAAAGCAACCGCTAAAACTTAATCTTCCTTTGTGTTGCTTCAATGCCTTTACTTTGAATTATTGCTTTATGAGTTAACTCTTATGCAAGACTTATTGATGCTTGTCTTGAAGTGCTATTCATGAAAAGTCTTTGCTATATGATTCACTTGTTTACTCATGTCATATACATTGTTTTGATCGCTGCATTCACTACATATGCTTTACAAATAGTATGATCAAGGTTATGATGGCATGTCACTCCAGAAATTATCTGTGTTATCGTTTTACCTGCTCGGGATGAGCAGAACTAAGCTTGGGGATGCTGATACGTCTCCAACGTATCGATAATTTCTTATGTTCCATGCCACATTATTGATGTTATCTACATGTTTTATGCACACTTTATGTCATATTCGTGCATTTTCTGGAACTAACCTATTAACAAGATGCCGAAGTACCAGTTCCTGTTTTCTGCTGTTTTTGGTTTCAGAAATCCTAGTAACGAAATATTCTCGGAATCGGACGAAATCAACGCCCAAGTTCCTATTTTCACCGGAAGCATCCAGAACACCCGGGAAGGACCAGAGGGGGGGCACGGCCCCCTGCACCCTAGGCCGGCGCGGCCCAGGCCCTGGCCGCGCCGCCCTATGGTGTCGTCGCCCCTTCGACCCTCCTGCGCCGCCTCTTCGCCTATATAAAGCCCCTGGATCGAAAACCCTGAAACGTTCGACGAAAACCACAGAAACCTTCCAGAGCCGCCGCCATCGCGAGGCCAAGATCTGGGGGACAGGAGTCTCTGTTCCGGCACGCTGCCGGAGCGGGGAAGTGCCCCCGGAAGGCTTCTCCATCGACACCGCTGCCATCTCCACCGCCATCTTCATCACCGCTGCTGCTCCCATGAGGAGGGAGTAGTTCTCCATCGAGGCTCGGGGCTGTACCGGTAGCTATGTGGTTAATCTCTCTCCTATGTACCTCAATACAATAATCTCATGAGCTGCTTTACATGATTGAGATTCATATGATTTTTGGTATAATTTCCTTCCACAGTTGATCTTCCGAAATATTGCGTTCTGACGGTGCTTTTTCCCGCAGAATCCTGGCTCCGGTGCTTGATCCTCCAATAATGATGAAACATGCAAAATAGATGAAATAACATAAGTATTGTGTCCCAATATGAAATATATCAATGAATAACAGCAAATTATGATATAAAATAGTGATGCAAATTGGACGTATCACTTACCTGCTATTGCTTTGCATAGCTTAATGGTGAAAGCCAGTAAATTTTTCCCTCAATGTTTATTCCCTTATGGCTGTGACTCCAACCTTGCATATCTACCCCAGAAGTATGTAAAACATAATTTATAGATCTGTGTTTAGGTTTCAGTCTGGGGCTGGCCAGTTTCTGCTCATATTCTCATGTTTCGTTTACATTTTGCATGCCAACTGACTTTTGTTTGACTGCCTTTTGTTCTACTGTAAAACGTTAAAACTACTATCGACACAAGATCATTTTTTTGCAAGATCCATAGCCTTGAGGATTACCACGTACAAGAAGAGTAATCTGATCACTTGGCAGCAGTTGAAGTTTTGAGTACGCCACACCTAAGTACTGTCAAGGAATCTTGAATTATTGGAGAAGTCATGGCATGAGATGAAGTAGCCTTTTAAGTTTTAATGCTGCCTGTCCAAGATCGGTTTCATTGATGCCCACTCTGTACATGTTGAGCAGTAGCGTAGACACGATCGTAGCATGTCCCAAGCCAACTTCAGTGAACTGTAGCAATAGCACGCAAGAGTACTGTACAGTAGCAACAAACGGGACAAGGATTTTGTGCACATGGGAGTCAGTGCTCCCTTCACTTTTGGATTTTTGAAAATTTGAGATTCTCATATTTCTCTGCTTTCAAAAATTATGACATTAAATATGTAGATAGATGTGTATACGATGATTGGAATCAAAAAAGTCTCGTCAAAAAATACGTTATATTTTTGGAGATGCAAAAAAAGACAAATTTTTAACAGTACACTGACAAAATATACGTACTATTGTACTACTATTTATAGTCAGAAATTTGTCTTTTTTATATTTTCCAAAATACAAAGTATTTTTTAATGGGACTTTTTTGACTACACTCCTCGTGTCTAAATCTATCTACATATTTAACGCCATAATTTTTGAAAACATAAAAGAGCGAGGTTTTGAAAATTTTCAAAAATCCAAAAGTCCAAGGAGCACTTGTGCTCATGTGCACATGGTACTTTCCGCAACAAACGTCCCTATTGTTGAGTACATGGCAGACTAGATCTCGTGCTTTGCTCTGCATCGTGCATTGATGCCCACTGGTTCTATGCATGTTGAGTGTGGACCCTAAACGCCGTAGGGAGTGGACGTGTCGAGTGCGCACTTGTGAAGATGAACACTATGATGCCCGGCCGGCCAGCAAGCTTAGTTTTATGACTACTAGATGACCCGTTGCGCGATCACAAGAATGCCGGATGCAACTACTACATTGCTACCACACACTTTATTTGTTGGTAAAAAGTAATTAATTTTATTTGCATTTATTTAACTAACACCATATAGAAACACTTATGTACACCGATAAAGGTGAATAATTTATTACTCAAATTGTAGTACTCAAATAGACTATTAACCAAATTAAAACAAACTTGAATCCTCACGAAATAACATTGTGAATACTTATCATCGACTGATCGCCTTGATGGCATAGCAAATCACCCCAACAGTACATGGAACACCATGCTCACTGGGTGGGCTACGTTCCTCTTAAAAAGAATAAACACAGCCATGTCAGATGCAAGACCATATTGTTGTCGTAGGTTAATGATAATAAAGAGGACTCCGCATCACAAGTTGTTCTTAAAATCACCTCCTTGCAAAATAAAAAAGAGAGATTATCATCGACACAACTCGAGCAATAATATTCTGTGTATTATTAAGATACGACATTTGTGATTTTTAAAAAATGGCAACCGATAATCAGAAGCATTACACATCATACAGAAATGTTCAAAACCTGATAGTTTTGATTGAGAATTAAATTCCAACAGCGGATTAGGACATTCCAAAACTACAATACTGCACAAACTCACAATATTTTTTAATCTCTCATCACCTTATACATATACTCTTCATCAGAATAATTGGTACATCCCTAGTGTGTTTTAGATAGCAGACAATCGTGTCATTTCAAGAACCATAGCAGCAGCTTATGCAATTGTAGAGAGCAACTGCGACTGATAAAAAAATCTGCATCGGCAAATCTCACAAATTTGAACACAGAAGAGAAAGGTGTTTCATGTCACACAAATTTAAAATTCACGAATATGTTTCTCGGTCACTATGGTCAGAATCCTAAACGATGAACGTATGAATGAACCAAATAAAGGTCAGGTCTATGCACTGAGGACAATATTTCCAGTTCATCTCCCAGGAATGAAAGCAAGTTCGATGCTCTAAGGATATAGTTTCAATATCAACTCAGGAATGGAAGTAAGTTCAATGCAATAAGGATATATATAGTTTCCATTTCAACTCCCAAACCTTACTGTTTTAAGGCGAACGAAAATGAAGTTGCAAACACTTTTCACCTGTTTAATATTATATATACATGCCAGTCAAACGACCAGGCCAGGAGGTATACAGTCCATAATTTCAAGAAGAAAGGCATTTCCTCAGCTATCACAACAATAAGCTTTTCTATAACCACTCTCAACGGTTATATGTGATATATTTACTTTTTCGTTTGGGATTGGTTCGCAGGCTGGGATACTTTCATAGGCGATTTATGCGAGCCTCCGCTGCCTGGTGAACAGATTCCGAAGATCATTTGAGGCAGCCTATCAGAGAGAGACCGATCTCGAATGCAATCTTGACTGTCCTTATTGAGTAGATAAAGTTGCATGTGACCTTAAGTGATTCACCATTTAAGATACTAAGGAGATCCTACAAATCTCAGACCTAGACTCCATTCAGCTTTAGTCTTGAATCATGTCATGATAGAAAGAGTGCACTTCGTGATGAGCGATATAAGAAACAAACCATTGATTTCCACTACATGTTCCTGCCAGCACCTATATTTTGTTTTGTGCGTTGGTTGGTTGCCTTACCTGCTATTGCTTTGCATAGCTTAATGGTGAAAGCCAGTAAATTTTTTCGCTTAATGTTTAATCCCTTATGGCTGTGACTCCAACCATGCATATCTGACTGTCTACCCCAGAAGTATGTAAAACATAATTTATAGATCTGTGTTAGGGTTTCAGTCTGGAGCTGGCCAGTATCTGCTCATATTCTCATGTATCGTTTACATTTTGCATGCCAACTGACTTTTGTTTGGCTGCCTTTTGTTCTACTGTAAAACGTTAAAACTACTATCGACACAAGATCATTTTTTTACAAGATCCATAGCCTTGAGGATTACCACGTACAATAAGAGTAATCTGATCACTTGGCAGCAGTTGAAGTTTTGAGTACGCCACACCTAAGTACTGGCAAGGAATCATGAATTATTGGAGAAGTCATGGCATGAGATGAGGTAGCCTTTTAAGTTTTAATGCTGCCTGTCCATGATCGGTTTCATTGATGCCCACTCTATGCATGTTGAGCAGTAGCGTAGGCAGGATCGTAGCACGTCCCAAGCCAATTTCAGTGAACTGTAGCAATAGCACGCAAGAGTACTATACAGTAGCAACAAACGGGACAAGGATTTTGTGCACATGGAAGTCAGTGCTCCCTTCACTTTTGGATTTTTGAAAATTTCATATTCTCATATTTCTCTGCTTTCAAAAATTATGACATTAAATATGTAGATAGATGTGTATACGAGGATTGGAATCAAAAAAGTCTCGTCAAAAAATACGTTATATTTTTGAAGATGCAAAAAAGACAAATTTCTGGCAGTACACTGACAAAATATACGTACTATTGTACTACTATTTATAGTCAGAAATTTGTCTTTTTTGTATTTTCCAAAATACAAAGTATTTTTTAATGGGACTTTTTTGACTACACTCTGATACGCGTACAGCATGCGTCCGTTGGGAACCCCAAGAGGAAGGTGTGATGCGTACAAAGGGCAAGTTTTCCTCGCAAGAAATCAAGGTTTATCGAACCAGTAGGAGCCAAAAAGCACGTTGAAGGTTGATGGCGGTGAGATGTAGTGCGGCGCAACACCAGGGATTCCGACGCCAACGTGGAACCTGCACAACACGACCGAATTACTTTTCCCCAACGTGACAGTGAGGTTGTCAATCTCACCGAGCTTCCTGTAACAAAGGATTAGATGTATAGTGTGGATGATGATTGTTTTCGAAAAACAGTAGAACAAGTATTGCAAGAGATTGTATTCGATTAAAAGAATGGACCGGGGTCCACAGTTCACTATAGGCGTCTCTCCCATAAGATAAATAGCATGTTGGGTGAACAAATTACAGTTGGGCAATTGACAAATAAAGAGGGCATGACCATGCACATACATGATATGATGAGTATAGTGAGATTTAATTGGGCATTACGACAAAGTACATAGACCGCTATCCAGCATGCATCTATGCCTAAAAAGTCCACCTTCAGGTTATCATCCGAACCCCTTCCAGTATTAAGTTGCAAACAACAGACAATTGCATTAAGTATGGTGCGTAATGTAATCAACGAATATATCCTTAGACATAGCATTGATGTTTTATCCCTAGTGGCAACAGCACATCCACAACCTTAGGGGTTGCTGTCACTCCCCCAGATTTAATGGAGACATGAACCCACTATCGAGCATAAATACTCCCTCTTGGAGTTACAAGTATCAACTTGGCCAGAGTCTCTACTAGTAACGGAGAGCATGCAAGATCATAAACAACACATAGATGATATTGATAATCAACATAACATAGCATTCTCTATTCATCGGATCCCAACAAACACAACATATAGCATTACAGATAGATGATCTTGATCATGTTAGGCAGCTCACAAGACCCGACAATGAAGCACAATTAGGAGAAGACGACCATCTAGCTACTGCTATGGACCCATAGTCCAGGGGTGAACTACTCACTCATCACTCCGGAGGCGACCATGGCGGTGAAGAGTCCTCCGGGAGATGATTCCCCTCTCCGGCAGGGTGCCGGAGGCGATCTCCTGAATCCCCCGAGATGGGATTGGCGGCGACTGCATCTCTGGAAGGTTTTCCGTATCGTGGCTCTCGGTACTGGGGGTTTCGCGACGAAGGCTTTAAGTAGGCGGAGGAGATAGGTCAGGGGGCGTCACGGGGGCCCCACACAGCAGGCCGGCGCGGCCAGGGCTTGGGCCGCGCTGATACGTCTCCAACGTATCGATAATTTCTTATGTTCCATGCCACATTATTGATGTTATCTACATGTTTTATGCACACTTTATGTCATATTCGTGCATTTTCCGGAACTAACCTATTAACAAGATGCCGAAGTGCGCGTTCCTGTTTTCTGCTGTTTTTGGTTTCAGAAATCCTAGTAACGAAATATTCTCGGAATCGGACGAAATCAACACCCAAGTTCCTATTTTCACCGGAAGCATCCAGAACACCCGGGAAGGACCAGAGGGGGGGCACTGGGCCCCCAGACCCTAGGCCGGTGCGGCCCAGGCCCTGGCCGCGCCGCCCTATGGTGTCGTCGCCCCTTCGACCCTCCTGCGCCGCCTCTTCGCCTATATAAAGCCCCTGGATCAAAAACCCTGAAACGTTCGACGAAAACCACAGAAACCTTCCAGAGCCGCCGCCATCGCGAGGCCAAGATCTGGGGGACAGGAGTCTCTGTTCCGGCACGCTACCGGAGCGGGGAAGTGCCCCCGGAAGGCTTCTCCATCGACACCGCTGCCATCTCCACCGCCATCTTCATCACCGCTGCTGCTCCCATGAGGAGGGAGTACTTCTCCATCGAGGCTCGGGGCTGTACCGGTAGCTATGTGGTTAATCTCTCTCCTATGTACCTCAATACAATAATCTCATGAGCTGCTTTACATGATTGAGATTCATATGAGTTTGTATCACAATTTATCTATGTGCTACTCTAGCAATGTTATTAAAGTAGTTCTATTCCTCCTGCACGTGTGTAAAGGTGACAGTGTGTGCACCGTGTTAGTACTTGGTTTATGCTATGATCATGATCTCTTGTAGATTGCGAAGTTAACTATTGCTATGATAATATTGATGTGATCTATTCCTCCTACATATGCATGAAGGTGACAGTGTGCATGCTATGCTAGTACTTGGTTTAGTCTTTTGATCTATCTTACACTAAAGGTTACTAAAATATGAGCATTATTGTGGAGCTTGTTAACTCCGGCATTGAGGGTTCGTGTAATCCTACGCAATGTGTTCATCATCCAACAAGAGTGTAGAGTATGCATTTATCTATTCTGTTATGTGATCAATGTTGAGAGTGTCCACTAGTGAAAGTGTAATCCCTAGGCCTTGTTCCTAAATACTGCTATCGCTGCTTGTTTACTGTTTTACTGTGTTACTACTGCTGCAATACTACCACCATCAACTACACGCCAGCAAGCTATTTTCTGGCACCGTTGCTACTGCTCCTATATATTCATACCACCTGTATTTCATTATCTCTTCACCGAACTAGTGCACCTATTAGGTGTGTTGGGGACACAAGAGACTTCTTGCTTTGTGGTTGCAGGGTTGCATGAGAGGGATATCTTTGACCTCTTCCTCCCTGAGTTCGATAAACCTTGGGTGATCCACTTAAGGGAAAACTTGCTGCTGTTCTACAAACCTCTGCTCTTGGAGGCCCAACACTGTCTACAGGAAAGGAGGGGGAACGTAGACATCAAGCTATTTTCTGGCGCCGTTGCCGGGGAGGAAAGGTAAAAGGTACTCACACTCCGGACCTCGGCTACTAAGTTATTTTCCGTCGTCGTAAGTACTCGAAGCTATTTCCTTTAGATCCTGCAATTGCAACTTTTTGTTTCTTGTTTACACTAGTTTGGCATAATGGACAAGAATGATCTTCTTATTCTATTTCCTGATTTAAAACATGGATTGTTTGATGCGAAAATTAAAAAACCTATGGAATCTTATTTGCATGCTGGTAGTAATATTAGTATGAACGCTTTGAACACCATTGTTGATAATGATATAGAAAGTTCTAAGCTTGGGGAAGCTGGTTTTGATGAGCATGATCTTTTTAGTCCCCCAAGCATTGAGGAGAAAATTTACTTTGATGATACTTTGCCTCCTATTTATGATGATTATAATGATATTGGTCTTTTAGTACCGCCTGTTATGGAGGATAAATTTGATTATGATTACAATATGCCTCCTATATTTGATGATGAAAATAATAATGATAGCTACTTTGTTGAATTTGCTCCCATTACAACTAATAAAATTGATTATGCTTATTTGGAGAGTAATAATTTTATGCATGAGATTCATGATAAGAATGCTTTATGTGATAGTTATATTGTTGAGTTTGCTCATGTTGCTACTGAAAGTTATTATGAGAGAGGAAAATATGGTTGTAGAAATTTTCATGTTACTAAAACACCTCTCTATGTGCTGAAATTTTTGAAGCTACACTTGTTTTATGTTTCTATGCTTGTTGCATTATGCTTCTTGAACTTGTTTATTTACAAGATTCCTCTTCATAGGAAGCATGTTAGGCTTAAATGTGTTTTGTATTTGCCTCTTGATGCTCTCTTTTGTTTCAAATATTATTTCTTGCGAGTGCATCATTAAAACTGCTGAGCCCATCTTAATGGCTATAAAGAAAGAACTTCTTGGGAGATAACCCATGTGTTTATTTTGCTACAGTACTTTGTTTTTTATTTTGTGTCTTCGAAGTTGTTTACTACTGTAGCAACCTCTCCTTATCTTAGTTTTGTGTTTTGTTGTGCCAAGTGAAGCCTCTAATCGAAGGTTGATACTAGATTTGGATTTCTGCGCAGAAACAGATTTCTATCTGTCACGAATCTGGGCTGTTTTCTCTGTAGAAAAATCAGAAAAATATGCCAATTTACGTGCGTGTTCCTCAGATATGTACGCAACTTTCATTAGTTTTGAGTTTTCTGATCTGAGCAACGGAAGTATTTATTAAAAATTCGTCTTTACGGACTGTTCTGTTTTGACAGATTCTGCCTTTTATTTTGCATTGCCTCTTTTGCTATGTGGGATGGATTTCTTTGTTCCATTAAACTCCAGTAGCTTTGAGCAATGTACAGAAGTGTTAAGAATGATTGTGTCACCTCTGAACATGTGAGTTTTTGATTATGTACTAACCCCTCTAATGAAGTTTATGAGAAGTTTGGTGTGAAGGAAGTTTTCAAGGGTCAAGAGAGGAGGATGATATACTACGATCAAGGAGAGTGAAAGCTCTAAGCTTGGGGATGCCCCGGTGGTTCACCCCTGCATATATTAAGAAGACTCAAGCGTCTAAGCTTGGGGATGCCCAAGGCATCCCCTTCTTCATCGACAACATTACCAGGTTCCTCCCCTGAAACTATATTTTTATTCCATCACATCTTATGTGCTTTTTCTTGGAGCGTCGGTTTGTTTTTGTTTTTTTTGTTTTGTTTGAATAAAATGGATCCTAGCATTCACTTTATGGGAGAGAGACACGCTCCGCTGTAGCATATGGACAAGTATGTCCTTGGTTTCTACTCATAGTATTCATGGCGAAGTTTCTTCTTCGTTAAATTGTTATATGGTTGGAATTGGAAAATGATACATGTAGTAATTGCTATTAATGTCTTGGGTAATGTGATACTTGGCAATTGTTGTGCTCATGATTAAGCTCTTGCATCATATGCTTTGCACCCATTAATGAAGAAATACATAGAGCATGCTAAAATTTGGTTTGCATATTTGGTTTCTCTAAGGTCTAGATAATTTCTAGTATTGAGTTTGAACAACAAGGAAGACGGTGCAGAGTCTTATAATGTTTTCAATATGTCTTTTATGTGAGTTTTGCTGCACCGGTTCATCCTTGTGTTTGTTTCAAATAAGCCTTGCTAGCCTAATCCTTGTATCGAGAGGGAATACTTCTCATGCATCCAAAATACTTGAGCCAACCACTATGCCATTTGTGTCCACCATACCTACCTACTACATGGTATTTCTCCGCCATTCCAAAGTAAATTGCTTGAGTGCTACCTTTAAACAATTCAAAATGTATCACCTCTGATTTGTGTCAATGTTTTATAGCTCATGAGGAAGTATGTGGTGTTTATCTTTCAATCTTGTTGGGCAACTTTCACCAATGGACTAGTGGCTTCATCCGCTTATCCAATAATTTTGCAAAAAGAGCTGGCAATGGGATTCCCAGTCCCAAATTAATTAACAAAAATAGACACTCCTCCATGGTATGTGATTGTTGGACGGCACCCGAAGGATTCGGTTAGCCATGGCTTGTGTAAGCAAAGGTTGGGAGGAGTGTCATCGTAATAAAACTAAAATAAAAAGGCACTCCTTCATGGTATGAGATTGTTGGCAGGCACCCGAGGATTCGGTTAGCCATGGTTTGTGAAAGAAAGGTTGGAAGGAGTGCCACCCAAAATAAAATAAAATGGGAGCCGCTCTTTGAAGGTTTGTCTGGCAAGGGGGTTAGAGTACCCGCTACCATTCGTTGACAACAACATACACCTCTCAAAACTTTATTTTTATGCTCTCTTTATGTTTTCAAAATCAAAGCTCTAGCACAAATATAGCAATCAATGCTTTCCTCTTTGAAGGACCATTCTTTTACTTTCATTGTTGAGTCAGTTCACCTATCTCTCTCCACCTCAAGAAGCAAACACTTGTGTGAACTGTGCATTGATTCCTACATACTTGCATATTGCATTTGTTATATTACTCTATGTTGACAATATCCATGAGATATACATGTTACAAGTTGAAAGCAACCGCTAAAACTTAATCTTCCTTTGTGTTGCTTCAATGCCTTTACTTTGAATTATTGCTTTATGAGTTAACTCTTATGCAAGACTTATTGATGCTTGTCTTGAAGTGCTATTCATGAAAAGTCTTTGCTATATGATTCACTTGTTTACTCATGTCATATACATTGTTTTGATCGCTGCATTCACTACATATGCTTTACAAATAGTATGATCAAGGTTATGATGGCATGTCACTCCAGAAATTATCTGTGTTATCGTTTTACCTGCTCGGGATGAGCAGAACTAAGCTTGGGGATGCTGATACGTCTCCAACGTATCGATAATTTCTTATGTTCCATGCCACATTATTGATGTTATCTACATGTTTTATGCACACTTTATGTCATATTCGTGCATTTTCCGGAACTAACCTATTAACAAGATGCCGAAGTGCCAGTTCCTGTTTTCTGCTGTTTTTGGTTTCAGAAATCCTAGTAACGAAATATTCTCGGAATCGGACGAAATCAACGCCCAAGTTCCTATTTTCACCGGAAGCATCCAGAACACCCGGGAAGGACCAGAGGGGGGGGCACTGGCCCCCCAGACCCTAGGCCGGCGCGGCCCAGGCCCTGGCCGCGCCGCCCTATGGTGTCGTCGCCCCTTCGACCCTCCTGCGCCGCCTCTTCGCCTATATAAAGCCCCTGGATCGAAAACCCTGAAACGTTCGACGAAAACCACGTAAACCTTCCGAGCCGCCGCCATCGCGAGGCCAAGATCCGGGGGACAGGAGTCTCTGTTCCGCACGCTGCCGGAGCGGGGAAGTGCCCCCGGAAGGCTTCTCCATCGACACCGCTGCCATCTCCACCGCCATCTTCATCACCGCTGCTGCTCCCATGAGGAGGGAGTAGTTCTCCATCGAGGCTCGGGGCTGTACCGGTAGCTATGTGGTTAATCTCTCTCCTATGTACCTCAATACAATAATCTCATGAGCTGCTTTACATGATTGAGATTCATATGAGTTTGTATCACAATTTATCTATGTGCTACTCTAGCAATGTTATTAAAGTAGTTCTATTCCTCCTGCACGTGTGTAAAGGTGACAGTGTGTGCACCGTGTTAGTACTTGGTTTATGCTATGATCATGATCTCTTGTAGATTGCGAAGTTAACTATTGCTATGATAATATTGATGTGATCTATTCCTCCTACATATGCATGAAGGTGACAGTGTGCATGCTATGCTAGTACTTGGTTTAGTCTTTTGATCTATCTTACACTAAAGGTTACTAAAATATGAGCATTATTGTGGAGCTTGTTAACTCCGGCATTGAGGGTTCGTGTAATCCTACGCAATGTGTTCATCATCCAACAAGAGTGTAGAGTATGCATTTATCTATTCTGTTATGTGATCAATGTTGAGAGTGTCCACTAGTGAAAGTGCAATCCCTAGGCCTTGTTCCTAAATACTGCTATCGCTGCTTGTTTACTGTTTTACTGTGTTACTACTGCTGCAATACTACCACCATCAACTACACGCCAGCAAGCTATTTTCTGGCACCGTTGCTACTGCTCCTATATATTCATACCACCTGTATTTCATTATCTCTTCGCCGAACTAGTGCACCTATTAGGTGTGTTGGGGACACAAGAGACTTCTTGCTTTGTGGTTGCAGGGTTGCATGAGAGGGATATCTTTGACCTCTTCCTCCCTGAGTTCGATAAACCTTGGGTGATCCACTTAAGGGAAAACTTGCTGCTGTTCTACAAACCTCTGCTCTTGGAGGCCCAACACTGTCTACAGGAAAGGAGGGGGAACGTAGACATCACGCGCCGCCCTGGTGTCTGGCCACCTCGTGGCCCCACTTCGTCTCTCCCTCGGACTTCTGGAAGCTTCGTGGCAAAATAGGCCCCTGGGCGTTGATTTCGTCCAATTCCGAGAATATTTCCTTACTAGGATTTCTGAAACCAAAAACAGCAGAAAACAGCAACTGGCTCTTCGGCATCACGTTAATAGGTTAGTGCCGGAAAATGCATAAATATGACATAAAGTATGCATAAAACATGTAGATATCATCAATAATGTGGCATGGAACATAAGAAATTATCGATACGTCGGAGACGTATCAACATCCCGAAGCTTAGTTCCTGCTCGTCTCGAGTAGGTAAACGATAACAAAGATAATTTCTGGAGTGACATGCCATCATAATCTTGATCATACTATTGTAAGCACATGTAATGAATGCAGCGATCAAAGCAATGTAAATGATATGAGTAAACAAATGAATCATATAGCAAAAACTTTTCATGAATAGTACTTTCAAGACAAGCATCAGTAAGTCTTGCATAAGAGTTAACTCATAAAGCAATAATTCAAAGTAAAGGCATTGAAACAACACAAAGGAAGATTAAGTTTCAGCGGTTGCTTTCAACTTATAACATGTATATCTCATGGATATTGTCAATGTAAAGTAATATAACAAGTGCAATATGCAAGTATGTAGGAATCAATGCACAGTTCACACAAGTGTTTGCTTCTTGAGATGGAGAGAAATAGGTGAACTGACTCAACATAAAAGTAAAAGAAAGGCCCTTCGCAGAGGGAAGCATTGATTGCTATATTTGTGCTAGAGCTTTGGTTTTGAAAACAAGAAACAATTTTGTCAACGGTAGTAATAAAGCATATGTGTTATGTAAATTATATCCTACGAGTTGCAAGCCTCATGCATAGTATACTAATAGTGCCCGCACCTTGTCCTAATTAGCTCAGATTACCTGGATTATCACCGCAATACATATGTTTTAACCAAGTGTCACAAAGGGGTACCTCTATGCCGCCTGTACAAAGGTCTAAGGAGAAAGCTCGCATTGGATTTCTCGCTTTTGATTATTCTCAACTTAGACATCCATACCGGGACAACATAGACAACAGATAATGGACTCCTCTTTAATGCTTAAGCATTCAACAACAATTACTTTTCTCATATGAGATTGAGGATATTTGTCCAAAACTGAAACTTCCACCATGGATCATGGCTTTAGTTAGCGGCCCAATGTTCTTCTCTAATAGTATGCATGCTCAAACCATTCAAATCATGGTAAATCGCCCTTACTTCAGACAAGACGGATATGCATAGCAACTCACATGATATTCAACAAAGAGTAGTTGATGGCGTCCCCAGGAACATGGTTATCGCACAACAAGCAACTTAATCAGAGATAAAGTGCATAAGTACATATTCATTACCACAATAGTTTTTAGGCTATTTGTCCCATGAGCTATATATTGCAAATATAGAGGATAGAAATTTGAAGGTAGCACTCAAGCAATTTACTTTGGAATAGCGGAGAAATACCATGTAGTAGGTAGGTATGGTGGACACAAATGGCATAGTGGTTGGCTCAAGGATTTTGGATGCATGAGAAGTATTCCCTCTCGATACAAGGTTTAGGCTAGCAAGGCTACTTGAAACAAACACAAGTATGAACCGGTGCAGCAAAACTTACATAAAAGACATATTGTAACATTATAAGACTCTACACCGTCTTCCTTGTTGTTCGACCCTTACTAGAAATTATCTAGACCTTAGAGAGACCAATTATGCAAACCAAATTTTAGCAAGCTCTATGTATTTCTTCATTAATAGGTGAAAAGTATATGATGCAAGAGCTTAAACATGAGCACAACAATTGCCAAGTATCAAATTATTCAAGACATTCTACCAATTACTACGTATAGCATTTCCCGTTTCCAACCATATAACAATTTAACGAAGAAGATTCAACCTTCGCCATGAACACTATGAGTAAAGCCTAAGGACATATTTGTCCATATGCAACAGTGGAGCGTGTCTCTCTCCCACACAATGAATGCTAGGATCCAACTTTATTCAAACAAAACAAAAACAAAAACAAACCGACGCTCCAAGCAAAGTACATAAGATGTGATGGAATAAAAATATAGTTTCACTAGAGGAACCTGATAATGTTGTCGATGAAGAAGGGGATGCCTTGGGCATCCCCAAGCTTAGACGCTTAAGTCTTCTTGAAATATGCAGGGGTGAACCACCGGGGCATCCCCAAGCTTAGAGCTTTCACTCTCCTTGATCATATTGTATCATCCTCCTCTCTTGATCCTTGAAAACTTCCTCCACACCAAACTCAAAACAACTCATTAGAGGGTTAGTGCACAATCACAATTCACATGTTCAGAGGTGACATAATCATTCTTAACACTTCTGGACATTGCACAAAGCTACTGAAAGTTAATGGAATCGAAAAATCCATCAAGCATAGCAAAACAGGCAATGCGAAATAAAAGGCAGAATCTATCAAAACAGAACAGTTAGTAAAGATGAATTTCTAAGAGGCACCAGACTTGCTCAAATGAAAATGCTCAAATTGAATGAAAGTTACGTACATATCTGAGGATCACTCACGTAAATTGGCATAATTTTCTGAGTTACCTACAGAGAATTAGGCCCAGATTCGTGACAGCAAGGAATCTGTTTCTGCGTAGTAATCCAAATCTAGTATGAACCTTACTATCAACGACTTTACTTGGCACAACAATGCAACAAAACTAAGATAAGGAGAGGTTTCCACAGTATTAATAACTTCCAAGACTCAAATATAAAATAAAAGTGCAGTAGTGAAATCATGGATTGTCTCCCATAAGCGCTTTTCTTTAACGTCTTTCAGCTAGGCGCATAAAGTGTGTATCAAGTATTATCAAGAGACGAAGCATCAACATCATAATTTTCACAATTTGTCCCATTAGGTATCTTAGATTCTCACTTATCTATAGTGGTTTTAAGAGCTTTATCAATTTTAGGCCTATAATAGTTTTTTGGTTTAGGCACCTTAGAGACATACATGAACTTTTGCTCCTTACCCACATAAGCTTTCTCTCTAAACTTAATAGATGAAAAAGTTGAACCTAAGGTTCCCATAGCTTCTTCAAGTTCACTAATCCTTTGGGTTTGATTATCATGAATAGCACAAGTTTCTAAGATGGCAATTTTCTCATTAATTCCACCTAGAGATTTGTCGAGCTTATCAGTGCTATTAAGTAATTCTCCCAACTTAGTCTCAATGCTTGGAAGATTTTGCTCTATGATTTCTAACTTTTTCATGACATCTTCAAAAGAGATTTCAGTTTTAACTTCATTGATAAGTGGTATTCCAAATAGACTCTCAATAATGCAACTAGCTTCTAAAGCAGGAGTGCCTAGGAAATTACCTCCCGCGAGACAATCAAGAACATACCTATTCCAGCTAGAGATACCAACATAAAAATTCCTGAGTAGAATAGTGGTGGAGTGTTTCTTAGTGCACCTATTATGAGCATCACTAATTCTATACCAAGCATCTTTTAAACATTCTCCCCCTTGTTGCTTAAATAAATGAACTTCAACTTCAGGATTACTCATTTTAGCAATAGTAAATAAAACAAACTAGATAAATTAAATGTAAGTAACTAATTTTTTTGTGTTTTTAATATGGCAAACAAGATAGTAAATAAAGTAAAACTAGCAACTAGTTTTTTTGTGTTTTGATATAATGCAGCAAACAAAGTACTAAATAAAAGTAAAGCAAGACAAAAACAAAGTAAAGAGATTGGAGGTGGAGACTCCCCTTGCAGCGTGTCTTCATCTCCCCGGCAACGGCGCCAGAAAAAGAGCTTGATACGCGTACATCACGCGTCCGTTGGGAACCCCAAGAGGAAGGTGTGATGCGTACAACGGCAAGTTTTCCCTCAGTAAGAAACCAAGGTTTATCGAACCAGTAGGAGCCAAGAAGCACGTTGAAGGTTGATGGCGGCGAGATGTAGTGCGGCGCAACACCAGGGATTCCGGCGCCAACGTGGAACCTGCACAACACAACCGAATTACTTTGCCCCAACGTGACAGTGAGGTTGTCAATCTCACCGGCTTGCTGTAACAAATGATTAGATGTATAGTGTGGATGATGATTGTTTGCAGAAAACAGTAGAACAAGTATTGCAGTAGATTGTATTTGATTAAAAGAATGGACCGGGGTCCACAGTTCACTAGAGGCGTCTCTCCCATAAGATAAATAGCATGTTGGGTGAACAAATTACAGTTGGGCAATTGACAAATAAAGAGGGCATGACCATGCACATACATGATATGACGAGTATAGTGAGATTTAATTGAGCATTATGACAAAGTACATAGACCGCTATCCAGCATGCATCTATGCCTAAAAAGTCCACCTTCAGGTTATCATCCGAACCCCTTCCAGTATTAAGTTGCAAACAACAGACAATTGCATTAAGTATGGTGCGTAATGTAATCAACGAATATATCCTTAGACATAGCATTGATGTTTTATCCCTAGTGGCAACAACACATCCACAATCTTAGGGGTTGCTGTCACTCCCCCAGATTTAATGGAGACATGAACCCACTATCGAGCATAAATACTCCCTCTTGGAGTTACAAGTATCAAATTGGCCAGAGCCTCTACTAGTAACGGAGAGTATGCAAGATCATAAACAACACATAGATGATATTGATAATCAACATAACATAGCATTCTCTATTCATCGGATCCCAACAAACACAACATATAGCATTACAGATAGATGATCTTGATCATGTTAGGCAGCTCACAAGACCCGACAATGAAGCACAATTAGGAGAAGACGACCATCTAGCTACTGCTATGGACCCATAGTCCAGGGGTGAACTACTCACTCATCACTCCGGAGGCGACCATGGCGGTGAAGAGTCCTCCGGGAGATGATTCCCTTCTCCGGCAGGGTGCCGGAGGCGATCTCCTGAATTCCCCGAGATGGGATTAGCGGCGGCGGCGTCTCTGGAAGGTTTTCCGTATCGTGGCTCTCGGTACTGGGGTTTTCGCGACGAAGGCTTTAAGTAGGCGGAGGAGATAGGTCAGGGGGCGTCACGGGGGCCCCACACAGCAGGCCGGCGCGGCCAGGGCTTGGGCCGCGCCGCCCTGGTGTCTGGCCACCTCGTGGCCCCACTTCGTCTCTCCCTCGGATTTCTGGAAGCTTCGTGGTAAAATAGGCCCCTGGGCGTTGATTTCGTCCAATTCCGAGAATATTTTCTTACTAGGATTTCTGAAACCAAAAACAGCAGAAAACAGCAACTGGCTCTTCGGCATCTCGTTAATAGGTTAGTGCCGAAAAATGCATAAATATGACATAAAGTATGCATAAAACATGTAGATATCATCAATAATGTGGCATGGAACATAAGAAATTATCGATACGTCGGAGACGTATCACACTCCTCGTGTCGAAATCTATCTACATATTTAATGCCATAATTTTTGAAAACATAAAAGAGCGAGGTTTTGAAAATTTTCAAAAATCCAAAAGTCCAAGGAGCACTTGTGCTCATGTGCACATGGTACTTTCCGCAACAAACGTCCCTATTGTTGAGTACATGGCAGACTAGATCTCGTGCTTTGCTCTGCATCGTGCATTGATGCCCACTGGTTCTATGCATGTTGAGTGTGGACCCTAAACGCCGTAGGGAGTGGACGTGTCGAGTGCGCACTTGTGAAGATGAACACTATGATGCCCGGCTGGCCAGCAAGCTTAGTTTTATGACTACTAGATGACCCGTTGCGCGATCGCAAGAATCGCCGGATGCAACTACTACATTGCTGCCACACACTTTATTTGTTGGTAAAAAGTAATTAATTTTATTCGCATTTATTTAACTAACACCATATAGAAACACTTATGTACACCGATAAAGGTGAATAATTTATTACTCAAATTGTAGTACTCAAATAGACTATTAAACAAATTAAAACAAACTTGAATCCTCACGAAATAACATTGTGAATACTTATCATCGACTGATCGCCTTGATGGCATAGCAAATCACCCCAACAGTACATGGAACACCATGCTCACTGGCTGGGCTACGTTCCTCTTAAAAAGAATAAACACAGCCATGTCAGACGCAAGACCATATTGATGTCATAGGTTAATGATAATAAAGAGGACTCCGCATCACAAGTTGTTCTTAAAATCACCTCCTTGCAAAATAAAAAAAAGAGATTGTCATCGACACAACTCGAGCAATAATATTCTGCGTATTATTAAGATACGACATTTGTGATTTAAAAAATGGCAACCGATAATGAGAAGCATTACACATCAAACAGAAATGTTCAAAACCTAATAGTTTTGATTGAGAATTAAATTCCAACATCGGATTAGGACATTCCAAAACTACAATACTACACAAACTCACAATATTTTTTAATCTCTCATCACCTTATACATATACTCTTCATCAGAATAATTGGTACATCCCTAGTGTGTTTTAGATAGCAGACAGTCGTGTCATTTCAAGAACCATAGCAGCAGCTTATGCAATTGTAGAGAGCAACTGCGACTGATAAAAAAATCTGCATCAGCAAATCTCACAAATTTGAACACAGAAGAGAAAGGTGTTTCATGTCACAAGAATTTAAAATTCACGAATATGTTTCTCGGTCACTATGGTCAGAATCCTAAACGATGAATGTATGAATGAACCAAATAAAGGTCAGGTCTATGCACTGAGGACAATATTTCCAGTTCATCTCCCAGGAATGAAAGCAAGTTCGATGCTCTAAGGATATAGTTTCAATATCAACTCAGGAATGGAAGTAAGTTCAATGCACTAAGGATATATATAGTTTCCGTTTCAACTCCCAAACCTTACTGTTTTAAGGCGAACGAAAATGAAGTTGCAAACACTTTTCACCTGTTTAATATTATATATACATGCCAGTCAAACAACCAGGCCAGGAGGTATACAGTCCATAATTTCAAGAAGAAAGGCATTTCCTCATCTATCACAACAATAAGCTTTTCTATAACCACTCTCAACGGTTATTTGTGATATATTTACTTTTTCGTTTGGGAATGGTTCGCAGGCTAGGATACTTTCATAGGCGATTTATGCGAGCCTTCGCTGCCTGGTGAACAGATTCCGAAGATCATTTGAGGCAGCCTATAAGAGAGAGACCGATCTCGAATGCAATCTTGACTGTCCTTATTGAGTAGATAAAGTTGCATGTGACCTTAAGTGATTCACCATTTAAGATACTAAGGAGATCCTACAAATCTCAGGCCTAGACTCCATTCAGCTTTAGTCTTGAATCATGTCATGATGGAAAGAGTGCACTTGGTGATGAGCGATATAAGAAACAAACCATTGATTTCCAGTACATGTTCCTGCCAGCACCTATATTTTGTTTTGTGCGTTGGTTGGTTGCCTTACCTGCTATTGCTTTGCATAGCTTAATGGTGAAAGCCAGTAAATTTTTCCCTTAATGTTTATTTCCTTATGGCCGTGACTCCAACCTTGCATATCTGACTGTCTACCCCAAAAGTATGTAAAACATAATTTATAGATCTGTGTTAGGGTTTCAGTCTGGAGCTGGCCAATATCTGCTCTTTTACATTTTGCACGCCAACTGACTTTTGCTTGGCTGCCTTTTGTTCTACTGTAAAACGTTAAAACTACTATCGACACAAGATCATTTTTTACAAGATCCATAGCCTTGAGGATTACCACGTACAAGAAGAGTAATCTGATCACTTGGCAGCAGTTGAAGTTTTGAGTACGCCACACCTAAGTACTGGCAAGGAATCTTGAATTATTGGAGAAGTCATGGCATGAGATGAGGTAGCCTTTTAAGTTTTAATGCTGCCTGTCCAAGATCGGTTTCATTGATGCCCACTCTATGCATGTTGAGCAGTAGCGTAGGCAGGATCGTAGCACGTCCCAAGCCAATTTCAGTGAACTGTAGCAATAGCACGCAAGAGTACTGTACAGTAGCAACAAACGGGACAAGGATTTTGTGCACATGGGAGTCAGTGCTCCCTTCACTTTTGGATTTTTGAAAATTTCAGATTCTCATATTTCTCTGCTTTCAAGAATTATGACATTAAATATGTAGATAGATGTGTATACGGGGATTGGAATCAAAAAAGTCTCGTCAAAAAATACGTTATATTTTTGGAGATGCAAAAAAGACAAATTTCTGGCAGTACACTGACAAAATATACGTACTATTGTACTACTATTTATAGTCAGAAATTTATCTTTTTTGTATTTTCCAAAATACAAAGTATTTTTTAATGGGACTTTTTTGACTACACTCCTCGTGTCTAAATATATCTACAAATTTAACGTCATAATTTTTGAAAACATAAAAGAGCGAGGTTTTGAAAATTTTCAAAAATCCAAATGTCCAAGGAGCACTTGTGCTCATGTGCACATGGTACTTTCCGCAACAAACGCCCCTATTGTTGAGTACATGGCAGACTAGATCTCGTGCTTTGCTCTGTATCGTGCATTGATGCCCACTGGTTCTATGCATGTTGAGTGTGGACCCTAAACGCCGTAGGGAGTGGACGTGTCGAGTGCGCGCTTGTGAAGATGAACACTATGATGCTCGGCTGGCCAGCAAGCTTAGTTTTATGACTACTAGATGACCCGTTGCGCGACTGCGCAGCTGCCGGATGCAACTACTACATTGCTGCCACACACTTTATTTGTTGGTAAAAAGTAATTAATTTTATTTGCATTTATTTAACTAACACCATATAGAAACACTTATGTACACCGATAAAGGTGAATAATTTATTACTCAAATTGTAGTACTCAAATAGACTATTAACCAAATTAAAACAAACTTGAATCCTCACGAAATAACATTGTGAATACTTATCATCGACTGATCGCCTTGATGGCATAGCAAATCACCCCAACAGTACATGGAACACCATGCTCACTGGCTGGGCTACGTTCCTCTTAAAAAGAATAAACACAGCCATGTCAGATGCAAGACCATATTGTTGTCATAGGTTAATGATAATAAAGAGGACTCCGCATCACAAGTTGTTCTTAAAATCACCTCCTTGCAAAACAAAAAAAGGGAGATTGTCATCGACACAACTCGAGCAATAATATTCTGCGTATTATTAAGATACGACATTTGTGATTTTAAAAAATGGCAATCGATAATGAGAAGCATTACACATCAAACAGAAATGTTCAAAACCTGATAGTTTTGATTGAGAATTAAATTCCAACATCGGATTAGGACATTCCAAAACTACAATACTACACAAACTCACAATATTTTTTAATCGCTCATCACCTTATACATATACTCTTCATCAGAATAATTGGTACATCCCTAGTGTGTTTTAGATAGCAGACAATCGTGTCATTTCAAGAACCATAGCAGCAGCTTATGCAATTGTAGAGAGCAACTGCGACTGATAAAAAATTCTGCATCGGCAAATCTGACAAATTTGAACACAAAAGAGAAAGGTGTTTCATGTCACACAAATTTAAAATTCACGAATATGTTTCTCGGTCACTATGGTCAGAATCCGAAACGATGAACGTATGAATGAACCAAATAAAGGTCAGGTCTATGCACTGAGGACAATATTTCCAGTTCATCTCCCATGAATTAAAGCAAGTTCGATGCTCTAAGGATATAGTTTCAATATCAACTCAGGAATGGAAGTAAGTTCAATGCACTAAGGATATATATAGTTTCCACTTCAACTCCCAAACCTTACTGTTTTAAGGCGAACGAAAATGAAGTTGCAAACACTTTTCACCTTATTAATATTATATATACATGCCAGTCAAACGACCAGGCCAGGAGGTATACAGTCCATAATTTCAAGAAGAAAGGCATTTCCTCAGCTATCACAACAATAAGCTTTTCTATTACCACTCTCAACGGTTATATGTGATATATTTACTTTTTCGTTTGGGATTGGTTCGCAGGCTGGGATACTTTCATAGGCGATTTATGCGAGCCTCCGCTGCCTGGTGAACAGATTCCGAAGATCATTTGAGGCAGCCTATCAGAGAGAGACCGATCTCGAATGCAATCTTGACTGTCCTTATTGAGTAGATAAAGTTGCATGTGACCTTAAGTGATTCACCATTTAAGATACTAAGGAGATCCTACAAATCTCAGACCTAGACTCCATTCAGCTTTAGTCTTGAATCATGTCATGATGGTAAGAGTGCACTTCATGATGAGCGATATAAGAAACAAACCATTGATTTCCAGTACATGTTCCTGCCATCACCTATATTTTGTTTTGTGCGTTGGTTGGTTGCCTTACCTGCTATTGCTTTGCATAGCTTAATGGTGAAAGCCAGTAAATTTTTCCCTTAATGTTTATTCCCTTATGGCTGTGACTCCAACCTTGCATATCTGACTGTCTACCCCAGAAGTATGTAAAACATAATTTATAGATCTATGTTAGGGTTTCAGTCTGGAACTGGCCAGTATCTGCTCATATTCTCATGTTTCGTTTACATTTTGCATGCCAACTGACTTTTGTTTGGCTGCCTTTTGTTCTACTGTAAAACGTTAAAACTACTATCGACACAAGATCATTTTTTTACAAGATCCATAGCCTTGAGGATTACCACGTACAAGAAGAGTAATCTGATCACTTGGCAGCAGTTGATTTGAGTACGCCACACCTAAGTACTGGCAAGGAATCTTGAATTATTGGAGAAGTCATGGCATGAGATGAGGTAGCCTTTTAAGTTTTAATGCTGCCTGTCCAAGAGCGGGTGAGGCGGTGCCGAGCCGTTCTTGGTGGCCCGTGCGCGGAGGTGGATGGAGCGCGCCGGCGCCGGTGTCGCGGTTAGAGCTAGGGATCGGGAGCGGGATATGGCTCTGCAGGTGCGCAGTGAAATGCTTGCGGTGAATGTACGGGATTGTGAGGAGAAGGTTGGAGGTGGTGCAGGGTTCGCCGTCACCATGGCGGCCATGGTCCATGCCGATGTCTCTGCGAGTTCAAGCGCTTGAGGATCGCTTTTTCACGAGCAGCCTGCGCGGCTTTATGCTCGCTCAAGGAAGTTTCGGCATCATGAAGTCTCTTCTCGAGATCTTCGACACCAGCAGTTTCTGCCTTGGCCTTATCAGCCTCTGCCCTAGCTTTGCCAGCATCAGATTCGGCCTTCTTGCGAGCCGCCTCACTCTGCTCTAATTTCTGAGCAAGCGTGTCGGCAAGTTTGTTGGCCTCCGCAAGTTTTTCTGCCAAAATAGTTAAAAATAGTCAAAATTGCGATAAAACAGGAGCAAGAAGTCATGAACAAAGGCAAGCAGGGAGTCATTACCTTCGGTCTTGCTGGCATACTCGCGGTACCCAACGAATTGGGCACCGATGCGAATAAGTTCTTTGATCATAGGCTGTCAAAGAAGGATAAAGAAAGAGAGCGTCGGTATGGGAAAAAACATGATGGGACAAAGAAGCAAACAGAGAAAATATAGACAATGACAAAAAGAAATTAAGGACTTACATCATCCAAAAGAGGACTCGAGGAGCCACCCAATTGTAGGGTAGGCTCCGTGATTGTTTCAACCCTTGTCCTTTTTGGTGAAGGGACAAGGGGGCTTGCAGGAGGAGTAGGAGCGTCGATGTTTTGTTGAGGAGGCGAAGATTCTTCTCCTTCAACTTGCACCTCGGAAACAACTAGAGTATGCGACGTACTCGTTCGAGCAGTCGCATCAGTAGCTGGAATTTCTTCCTCGTCACCACTACGATTAAATGGCGGCAGTATAAAAAAAAGCAAGATAGACAAAAATCTTCGAGTAGCAAAACAAGGAGAAACAAAAAGATAACTTACGAGCTGACGAGGGCTTCAAGGTATGGATCAAAAGCTGCCTTCTGGCGTGAAGGAGCAGTTTCTTCGGCTTTGGAGGTGCCGGAATCTTCGACATCAGCCCTTTTCCTTTTGTTCTTTGGAGAAACAGCAGGAGGAGGAGACTGTGCCGATGTGGTACCCTCATGTTCTGCTTCCTTTTCAGAGGATCCCGCAGATTTTCGAGAACCTGCGGGTTCACTATCAGGGACAGGAGCATCTTGGTTGTCTTCAATAACAACAGCACGTTCTTCAACTTCTCCACCTTCAGGAAGGGGAGGAAGCGAGACAAGATCTGGATGGTTCTATATGAAAACAAGGGGGGTGTCAGCAAAAGAGTTATGCAAAGGATGGCAAATAAAAATGAGCAAAAGTCGACAAAGGTTACCTTGGGGAGCGCATTGGTGGCGCTGTATGGTTTTACGCGACAAGAAGAAGGGACGGGATCTTTTTTGCTGAGGGAGGAAATTTTCCGGACAAGTTTCTCTAAGCCCTTGACCTCTAAATCCACCGACAACCGATCTGCATCCTTGTCGCCAGCATATTTCCAGAGAGGGTATTTGCGAGCCTGAAGAGGCTGCACTCTGATTCTAAGGAAATACGCTGTGATTTGGATACCTGATAGCTCTTTGCCGCGAGTGTTTTGCAACTCGTGGATGCGAGTCATCAATGCCTCCGTCGACATTTTTTCTTCTTCGGTAGCCTCTGCATCCCAGGAGCGGCGGCGATAGATTTTCTCGGCACCGTCAAAAGGAGGAATATTGTCTTCAGCACATCCATGGTTCTCCTCATGGATGTACAACCATTTCTTGCGCCACCCTTGAACTAAGTCAGGGAATTTGACGTCGAAATACTTGACATCGGGGTGAACGCAGATAACAACGCCGCCTATATTATAGGCGACAATGGGAGAGCCATTGCGGCGACAAAAGAAAATGCGCTTCCATAGCACCCAGTTAGGTTGGACGCCAAGGAAGGCTTCGCAGAGGGTGATGAAAATGGATATGTGGAGGATAGAATTGGGCGTGAGGTGATGAAGTTGCAGACCATAAACAAAAAGTAATCCTCGAAGGAAAGGGTGAATGGGGGCAGAAAGGCCGCGGATGAGATGGTCGACAAAACTAACCCGATACTCCATTGGAGGGGTTGGGTAGCTTTCTTCGCTGGGGAAGCACAACGCCTTGGGCTTCTTGCTGATCCCCAGTTTCTTCAGGAGGTTGATGTCTTGGGTGGAGATTTTGGATCTCTCCCACTCGGCGCTTCCCAGATCCACGGAAGCCATCGTCGATTCTGGCGTGCTATGTCTGGTCAATCTACGCGGTGGCATTAACAATGGCGCAGGAATGCAGCTTGGGAGAAGATGAGCTCAGGGAACTGTGGGGCGCAAGAGGAGTTTTTGCAGAGGAGAGCAGGAGAACGACGCGAGCGGAGGTGCTCGAGGAAGAAGAAGGGGATCTTATATAGAGGTGCGGCGGAGCGGCGTATCGTTGGATGGAAAAAGTGTGCGGCAGATGATGACCACGTGGAACAGGGGTACAAAAGTAATTTAACCCTGGAGGAGTTACAGTGCGTATGCCAAGAAAAGCGGAGGACGTGTGTCCCCCACTTGCACGACGTGTCAATATGATGCATAATTTGGGCCCGCAAGGCAGCGGGAGAGGACTTCTCGCGATTTCAGAAAATTGCAATCGTGGCTATCGTCAGCAATAAAGTCACTTTGGTAGGAGAAAAATTCGACTTCACAGCTTCATGAAAAAAGGCGACAGTAAAAAATATATATTGGAGAGCCTTTGATCAAATACAAGTTTTTGATCAAATGCTCGGGGGCTACTTTGGAAAGATGAAAAGTTCGAGAAAGACAAAATAGAAATGGCGTGAGCCTATGATCAAATGCAAATATTTGCTCATAGCCTCGGGGGCTACTCCCATCGGGAGCGCTGTTCGCGCACCCGAGAGATTTGAAAATTGCGGGAGAAAAAGAAAATATAGCGGCATAAGGCGTGGAGCCTACACCCAAGCACAAGTCCTTGGCTGTAGCCTTGGGGGCTACTCCCATCGGGAACGCTGTTCGCGTGCCCGATGAAATTGTAAAAAAAGGGAGAAGACGAAAGATAGAAGAACAAGAGAGTATATTTCGAGTTATAAGTAACTCTACATATACTCCCATCGGGAGGGCAATATAAGTCATCCGTTGACTCAATAAAATGTGTCATTCCAACAGCCGAATAAGCACTCGACAATATATTCTCAGAACGCCAAAGTTGCGGACAATTTCTGAATACCGCAAAACTTTGCGAAGGTAAGACCCCAGATCCGTTCTGTGTGGCGTGGCGCCGTCTCTGACGTCGGTTTGCTACTTTTATCCGTATCAACAGATACGAAGAAAAATCCTAACGGACGCGTTAGGTACCCGATAAATATGACTGGGACTCGACAGAATGGTAAGACCTTAAGCGGCACCTGTCGAAGTCTACACCAGTATCCCGAGATCATGTCCAGGGATGTGATCTTGAAGTAGGTTTTTGCGGATTGCCACTAGAGCAGTTAACTAGTACCTGATCCGTCAGATGAACTAGCCCCAACTACCATTATCCCTGTACAATATAGAAATTCATATGAAGAAATATAGAGAAGTTTTAAGTTGTCGAGTAAAAATAAACAGTGGAGATTTTCCCTGACTCTACGATTCAAGCAAAATCTCGGGGGCTAGGCATCCCAAATGGGCCTGCCGAAGATAGTACCCGGGGTTTATTGAAGGCCCGCGACTCGAAGAATAAGAAGAATCGGAAGCCCAAGTTGATATTAAGGAAAGTTAGAATTGTATTATAGATGATGTTTGTAATCTTGCGGGATGAGTTGTAAATCGTCTCGGACTATGTAACTTGTACAACACGAATCCCTCGGCTCCACCTCCTATATAAGGGGGAGTCGAGGGACAAAGAAAGCATCGAATCATTGTCTCTCAAACCCTAGTTTTCATAATCGTCGAGTACTTTTCGGCTGAAACCTTCGAGATCTACTTGCCCTCTACTTCCAACTAAACCCTAGTCTACAACCCGTAGGCATTGACAAGTTAATACCTTGTCACCGGGCGCTATGCGGAAATGAAAAAGCGAGGGAGGCGATGCGAAATGTGCGAGAAGAAGAGGTTGTGCATGACGAACTGGACCTGAATCCCGATAATCATGTTTTCTAAGATTGAAATAACGATTTTGAAGTACTCTACTAGAAGTCAATAATTAAATTGGACCGTGGCTTTCTCAAGAATTGAAGTTATAATACTATAAATTTCAATCCATGAACATAGAAATCCTACACCAAAGATTTTGTATGGTGTAACATTAAAAATTTATGTTTCATATATGAATAGTTATATTCATATTGATCTACAACGAAAAATCAGCATAGGAAACACAGTATATGAGTAGGAATAGCGTAAAAATGTAATACATACATATTTTAAATCGTATTTTTGGTACTGTACCTCATGTGAATAAAACATTTTATATCATGCATTTTTACATTCTTCTAAACTTTCAAGGTAAGACAAAATTTACGTGCCGTAAAAACCATATATAAAGAAACATAGTATGTGTACAATAACTAGGGAATAACTATTCCACTCTCTCGAAATCTAATATAACACACCCCTCCCAAAATATATATGGTCAAACAGGGGTCACAAAAATACATGACTAAATTAATTCTCACTAGGAATGAAATTAAATGTATTGATCTGAGCAGCTTCGGAGATCTCCCGCGTCACTAACTTCTACAAAATTTATTCATTTTCGCTTCGTTTTGGTTGATTTTACTGATTACTTATAAGGACAAGGTTTAAATTTTAGTACCTTCGTCCAATAATATAAGATGTTATTACAACCAATATATCTATCTTGCTTGTACTAACATCTTATATTATGGGACTAGAAAAATAAGAGTACTAAAGTCGTACACTGTCTCCACAAGCCGTTGGGCTCATCTACTTGTTGACCCCGTTAATAAGCACCGCAGTTCTCCTTAATTCACAAAGTTGCCTCTAAAAATTTCAGATAATTCGTGAAAGTATTATGATGCAAACATAATGCCAATTTTTTTCCAATGTTATTTATATGTTGTTATATATTAAATTTTTGTGTATCATATATGAATAGATATATTCATATTGATCTACAACAAAAAATCAACATAGGAAACACAATATATGAGTCGGAATAGCGTAAAAAATATAATACATACATATTTTAAATCGTATTTTTGGTACCTCGTGTAAATAAAACATTTTTATATCATGCATTTTTTTAAAGATTCTTCTAAACTTTCATGGTAAGACAAATTTACGTGCCGTAAAAATCAAATATAAAGAAACAAAGTATGTGTAGAATAACTAGCGAATAACTATTCCACTCTCTCGAAATCAAATATACTACGCCCCTCCCAAAATATGGCCAAACGGGGGTCACAAAAAATACATGACTAAATTAATTATCATTAGGAATGAAATGAAATGTATTGATATGAGCAACTTGTGAGATTGCACACGTCACTAACTTCTACAAAATTTATTCATTTTCGCTACGTTTTGTTGATTTTACTGATTACTTATAAGGACATGGTTTAATTTTTAGTACCTTCGTCCAATAATACAAGATGATATTACAACCAATATATTTCTATCTTGCTTGTACTAACATCTTATATTATGGGACTAGAAAATTATGTACTAAAGTTGGGGAGTGGTGTTTTAGCTCATGGGAGCATATGCTCCTTTTATTTTGAAACCCATGTTAAACATATTTTGAAATGTCAAAAAGTTTGAAATAAAAAATTCGCATATACATCTTCACGTGCTACGCACCCACAAGGTTGTTTCATGAAAAATCGACTTGTCGTGTGACGTGTGTAAAAAGATAAAAATTGGCGCTAAAAATAAGGCTTTTCACAAGATATATTTTTTCTATTTTTTACATAGACGACGAAAAATATCATTTTTTCGCAAAACTTGACAAATGCACGTATATTATGAAGATGTACATGTAACAAAAATCAAAAAAATTCGACACTTCGAAATGTATTTTTTGGTAGAGGAAGCATATGCACCTATGCACCTGTGAGTCGAATTGAATTTCCGCTAAAGTCGTACAGTGATTGTCTCCACAAGCCGTTGGGCTCACCTAAATTGCTGACCCCGTTAATAAGCACCACATTTCTCCTTAATTCACAAAGTTACCTCTAAAAATTTCAGATAATTTCATGAAAGTATTATGATGCAAACACAATGCCAATTTTTTCCCAATGTTATACGTAGCCACGTTTACAGGTTTGTGGTATCTAACATGTGCACATCAAAGGTATCTGATATATGCAGTCTTTAGAGGCCAGTGGTGAGGGAAAAGATAATAATTAGGACCGGGCAAACTCTAAGGCATAAAATTAAACTGATGCAAAAAAATTAAATTGTATTGCCCATGTATCGTGATTTCCCTTTGTTTCTTTGGACCAGACAGAAAATGCAAAAACTGCTACCAAATAGAAATAGTCAGAGATGCATACCTATATAAATTATTTGGCCAAAATTCAAGGTAGGGCAGGTGTCGTACCTAGGTACCTTGACCTTAGAGAAGCTTCGCTCGTGTTTAGAGGTTCTCATTACGTGTGTGCACTTATAGGGCGAGTGTATCCGCGTGTATATACATATCTGCGTTTGTATTGTGTTTGTTTTAAAAAAAATATAGTGTAAACAAGTTGAAGTCAAAATTTTAGATAATGAAGTTAGCTAGAAGAAAAACACAATTTGGATAAACTTGCACGCTTTGTTACCTTGATAAGCTCAAATTACGTTACTTCCTCTGCAGGTGGACAAGGGAAAACTGCAAGAGCGCACGTGCGCTCTGCCCACCACCTCTTTTTTTTTTTACTTTTGCTTTTTCATATCTCTTAAATTATATAATTTTTTGATTTTATTTTTTCGCAAGTCACTCAAAAATAAAAATAAAAGAATGGGGGAAAATAGTTTTGAAATTTTTTGTGCAATTTTAAATTGCAAATTATTTAAACTTCAAAATAAATTCTTTAAATATATATATACACAATGATTGAAAAAAATACAAAATATTTTTCCCACGTTCCAATTGTTATGCTTAAGTGGTCTGCAAATTTTCGAGTTCAAACAATATGTGGTGTGAGAGATACGAAAATGAGAAATTGTTTGAGAGGGGAACAAAAAGAAGTTGCACGAATCTTGATGCAGTATAGATGGTATGGATACACTCTCTGTGGACAATGCTATATATCAATTAATTGGTTGATCTTGAGTAATTTTATTGTGTATGTGAGGTTTGATTTCTTAACACCAAAAAATAAGATAATAAATAACTTACATTTCCACGTGAAAACTGAAGTTAAATACGGAGTACTCCGTATGATATAAAAATCTTCTGTGATGATTAATTGTTGTTTTCCAAGTGATTTTGATATATTCAATGCAGTGTATTCCAGTTCACATGCTACGGAACAGATCGATGGAGAGACATTGGAACATGTGGGAGATGATTTTTGCAGCCATGCATGGATAGATCAGACGAGAATGCAAGATGATCATGAACATTGTTGCAGGAAGGTGAGGAATAACTCGAGTTCTGTCACGCAGGAACTAAATTACAGATAAGTCTGTCTGTTCGATCAGCCGCTCCATCATCTCAAACTGCTCCCCTTTCCCTAGTCCTGCGCCGCAGTGGGTGATCTAGCGCTGGCAACGACGCATCGGCCGCCGGCGCCGGCCTCCGGGTGCCTAAACAGCTTAAACCTCCCGTCCTCCCTGCACACTGGAGCAGCTCCAGCGACGGCAGCCGCATCTCCCGCAGCACGAGCCGGCCGTCCTCCCGGTGCGCCCGGAGAGTCAGCCACGGGCGCCCGCTCTTGCCGATCACCGAGATCGGTGGAGGGAACTTTACCCTCCCCCTCCTCGTCCGCCTCGGCATCACGAAACCTTGGTCGGCGTCATCATCAGGCTCACGCTGCTCTCTCTTGCAAGGCGGGTCCCGGGCTTCGACCGCGGCGACGCCGTCCATGGCGACGTCGTATGGGTCTAAGCTCTCGGCCCCGAGCGCCTCGGTGAGGAGGTCGGAGCAGGGGTGGAGCGCTGGCGGGGGCGTCAATGGTGGTGCGGAACGGTGGCGCGCGATGGGCCAAGTGGGGCCTAAGTAGGGAGGGCGGTGGAGCGGTGGGGGCGCCATGGACGGACGGGCGTCGTGCGCGCTGGGAGTGGTCGGTGGCTGAGCTGCGTATGTGGTGGCCTGGTGGCTGCGAGCCTACGTACGTGGTTGCAGCAGCTGTGCCCGGCCGTCGCCTATGTATCTATGATCGCGAGAGAGAATACTGAGCAGAGCAGCTCCGAATCTCCGTCTGATGGAGCCGATCGAGAGCGGCTGAGCGGGTCTCCATGGAGGCGGGTGGTGCGCCCTCGGCGTTCACGCTCGACCGAGTGGCAGGGTGCATGCACGGAGATATATCATGGATCCAACGCGAATGGTAAATGCCGGTTGGAAGATGCATGTGCCGCTCTCGGCTCTTGCTATCCGATGAAACCGTCGTTGTTGAATGTTGGATAATCTGATCCGATTACCCACGTCATGGATAACTCCCCATATCCCAAATACACCTATATAGTATTACCTCCATTTCATCATACATCTATCTATTTCTATCTACTATATACTTAAAGGAATATACGATAGATATACGAATGTCTAATAAAGCCACCACATTAAACCACATCATCTATATTATTTCGAAAAATCGTCCAATTCAACGATTAATCGCTATTAAGTGTCACCGATAAACTCATTTATCGATCGATTAACTTATTTATTGCCCGGTTAATTGGCAAATTTTTCTATAATTGCTAATCGCCTACCGACCGAGTTAACACCGATAGATAAACGGTTTCCTCAACATTGGTTAGATCTAAAATTTATGATTAGGATTTAACAAAACAAATTGTGGTAACAAAACAATGTAGTCTGTTTGGCATGATCGGCTACCATACCAAGTCACGTAGTAACGTAAATTGGTCTGTAGGTAATATTGATGGGAAAATCTATACAAAAATGCGGGCATGCGGTGGCAAAAAAAAAATGGTGCTTTCCTCTTATAGGATACCACCGCACGGACAACGCGGACGCTCTGTCGCCCAAGGAATCTTTGATGTGCAATTAACCAACTTCATTGCAAGTAAAACAATTTCACAAAAATAATTAAAAGCAACTTTTATACAAGGCGGAACAAATTTGGTGTACGTTGAGACAACTTCGACAAAAAGGGTGAGCAACTTTGTTATCTGATAGTGGAATGCAAAATCCGAAATGTTGAGATGTAGTATGCAAATCTGACTAGAACAGATTGTAGCTGTTTTGCCAATTCCTGTCTTGAAGGGTCCTTAATGCAAAATAGCCAAAAGATAATGTTGGACTTTTTTTTCCTCGTTCGTGAGCAGTTTCAGGATTCCCAGCGCATCCCTGGAAGACGCGAGCAATCACCGGCGTCGTTGCAAAACATACGCGAGCAATCACCGGCGACGTTGCGTCTGACGCAGGTCAGGACCGAGTCGGCTCGAGTTGGAGGACGATGAGCTCAGCTCCACTGTGCACGCGGTCGGTGCCCACGCGCATGACCTTGACAGTCTCCCAGGCCTCCTTCGCGGTGGCCTTGACGGCGAGAACGCGAGTCAGCTCTGGCAGCACCCCCTTAAGGATGAAGGCCAGAGCACGGCGATCGTCGCGCTTGCTGCCGAAGAGGTCGTTGACGAGGACGTCCCAGAGGCCCTCGGCCTCCATTTGCACCTTCATCACCAGGGACCACTCCTGGTAGTTGGTCCTGGTCAGCATCGGAGGATGCATCGATCCTCCTCCTCCTCCTCCTTGGATCACGCACTCCACGATCCGCGTCTCACGGCGCCGTCGAGAGACAGCCGCGCCCGTGGCTTCTGCAGGTCTGAAGCGGGTCCGTCCTTCAAAACTTTCTCAGTGTCCCCGTCCTTCAAAACTTTCTCAGCGTCCGCGTCCTTGTTCGGTGACTTCGACATGGCTCCGCCGCGGATCAAACACCGCGCGGAAGTGGAGAGGTGGATCGAACACCACAAGCCCTCGTGCCACTTGTTGTTGCCGAATCACGAACTGGATACAAACGAGAGAGAGAGAGACGCAGGTGTTTGTGCTGGGTACAACAGGTACAGCTTTTCTGTATTTCTCATTATTTGTGTGGATTCAGAGATCCACTGAAACAGGTAACAAACCAGGACCATCACCACCCGAACTTACCGGCCGTGCCATCCCACGGCGTTCGTGTGTGAGCCACTACTAGCGCTACGACCTGGCCAACATCGTGCCATCCCACGATATACCAAGTCCTAGCGACAAACTAGGCAACTGAAATCAGAAACTAACCTAGCTACATCGGACGGCGAACAGACTCACAACGCCCGACAGTTATTATGACGAAACTGAAAGTAAAACACTAAGCAGCAGGGTTTTGTTCTTCAGCCGGCGCTTGTGGTTTACTTGCCCTTACCGGCCTTCTTCCCGTCGTCGTTGTAGACGACGTTGCGTCCGGCCGGGCCGTAACCGGATACGTGCGCGCTGCCGTCGTCCTTGTGCTCGATCCATGCGTACATAGGAGCCGTCGCCCCCGCCGCCTCGCTTCTTGGAGCCACCCTTCTGGTCATCATCGGAGGAGGAGGATCTCGTGTCATTGTAGGTGCGGGTGTAGTCATTGCTGCTGCCGTCAGACTCCTCCCTCTCAGCGTCCTCCAAGTAGCTTTTTCTCTCCTTTAGCGTCCACTCATGGTCGTCCTTGAGGTGCTCGGACAAATCAGCTTTCTTCTGGAAGAGGTGAGCATCGCAGCGGCTTATGGGGCACCGATAACCTCCCATCGGGACTGGTGGACTGGGTAGTGAAAGTGCTAGCTGGTAGAAGGAAGGGATAGTGGTTGATTGGGTGTTGAGAAGCAGCTCGATGTGCCTTTATTTATAGGCACCAGCAAGAAGGGCGTGGTGTCGTGTGTGTACGAGTTAGGACCGGGTGTTAAGAGGAGAAGCTCGATGACCGGTCAAGCTTCTTCTGGATTATAAGAGCGTCTTCACCGGCATTCATCCAAGGTGTAGGGCACTTGTCCAGCACAATTACGGGTGTCCAGCGACGCCTCCAAAGTTCTATTTGATTTTTTGAATATTTGTAAATCCGTTAAAAATTGGTCGATTTTCATTGAGCTTGCTAAATTACAATGAAATTTAAGCTCATACTTAAGTACAACTAAAAATTATACTAAAGCTAATATAATCTAGTAGCCGAGATGGGGTGGCTACGTTCCCAAATTTAGCATTAACAATTTGCTGGTTGTGTCATTCGGTGAGCCTCCACCGCTGTTGTGTGCTCACAAATTTAGCATTAACAATTTGCTGGTTCTAGAACTCGACATAATCTACACCAAGGGATTTTAATTTTAATTTCTTTGAAACATTAAAAAGGAGATTTCAAATTTTGGAAAATAACAAGCTATGCCTAGATCAGGCTCCATTTTGACTTTCTATCACGATCAAGTGTGGCGATATGGAAGCCGAGCTCCACGGGTCGCTATTCGAAACCATCCGAAATCGACATTTTTAGTTTAAAGAAGTAAGGAAAAAAATGAGGTGTAGATAATGTCAAGCTTTATGAGTGTGCAAAATGTTGATAAAAATTTCATCTTATTTTGGCCCGAGCAAAAGAGATAAATGCGTAGATCTCGATCGGTGAATAATACTGGGCTTGAAAATTTTGAAATTTGCCAAATTATGAATTAGATGATTCTTAAAGTACTTCTAATTAGACAACGCCCTAATTAATTTCTCTCTCTAGTTATATATCATATGTTGAGCATTAGAAATCTCTAGTCTCATATAAATTTAATCAAGTTGATTAGATCTGCCACCTATATTACCCCAAAATGTTGTCTCTCTTTGTCAGCGCAATGTAGTTCTAGACGGCGAAACGTTGACGGGTTGCTGGCGTGTACATGTTGATATTATAAGAGGGATTACCCAAGTGATCCTTACGAGAGAATGGATACGTTCATTTTGGATCACTATTTTATATCATAATTTGCACTTATTCACTGATATATTTCATATTAGAATGCAATATTTATGTTATTTTAGCTTGTTTTGCATGTTTTGCAATTATTCGGGAATAATGCGTCGGAGTTAGGAATCAGTTGGAAAAAGCATCGTCACGATACCCAAGTTTTGGAACTCCAAAACTTCTAGGAAAATTACATATTATTTTTATGATGATTAAGCCAAAGAGCTAGAAGGGGAAAGGATGGGAGTGATACGTCCCAAAAGTACCTATAATTTGATGTTTTGTGCTTGTTTTATATCATTGATACATGTTTATATTGTATAATTATATCATTTTGAGACATTTTTATGAACTAACCTATTAACAAGATTCCCAGTGCTAGTTTATGTTTCCTGCTGTTTTATTTTAGGAAAACATGTTAAAGGAAAATCCTCCAAAAAATCCGCGAAAAATAATGAGTGTTTTACTTCGGTACAAAGTTGCACACCGAAAATCAGAGAGATGGGATGGTCCCACCCCTGGGGCACCCACCTGGGCAGGGGGAGACCATGCGCCATCCCCATATGCCAGTGCAAGGGAGGCCCACTCCCATCGCCCTTTCGCCTATTTATTCCCCCTTGACTGAAAACCCTAATACAAAGAAAATGTTCCACGAAAGACTCATGAGGCCGCTGTCACCTCGAAACCTAGTTCGGGAGGGTTCTGAAAGTCTTCCCGGTACCGTGCCAGAGGGGAGATCATCACCGGAGCCTTCTTCATGGCGATGCCTTCTGCCGAAGTTGTGCATTAGTAGTTAGACCTTTGACTATGGGTCCATAGAATTATCTAGATGGTTGTCTCTTCTACTGGTGTCACAATGTTTAGATCTTGTGAGCTTCCTAACATGATCAAGATCACTTTATTGTAATGCTACATGATGTTTTTGCTAGGATCCGATGATTCACGAAGTTATGTTCAGATTTTTTACCATTGCTTATTCATGTTATTGTTATATTTATGATCTTACATGCTCTCTGATACTTATATTACTTTGGCCAAGTGATGATATTGTATCTCCAAGAGAGGTATTGATGTTAGATAGTGGGTTCGGGCATCTCGTGATTCCGAGCTGGAGTGATAGAACTGTGTAAGAAAGGGATGTGCTGTTGCCACTAGGGAGAAAATAGCGGTGTAATGGTCTATATGATTACGTGCATTGCTTACATTATATATGGAATTTATTGCAATTATCAATTGCTTGGAACTTAATATTTTTTGGTGACATGCTAGATAGTGATTCTAAGGTGAATTATTAGTCATAGATGTGGTTGAATTACGGTCTGTATATTTTGATGCAATGCCTAATATTTAATATTTCAAGTCAATATTTATTATAACAACCTCTATACAATTATTTCATGAATTTGTCAAATATCTAGCTGTAATTTGTTTATCCGCATGTATGCTAATCTTTTATTGGAGAGACGCCATTAGTGAAACTATGACCACCGATCCATCTTTGATTATATTGTTTAGGAATTTTTGGAGAATAGTTTTTGAAGAGATTTTCTAAAACAAAAATACAGCAAAAACAAAAACCAATGTTGGGGATATCGTTTATCGGGAACTTATCGGTCGACCCAAGATAAGGGATAAATCGACCAGTTTATTGGCATATCGGCAGATTTATCGACATATCGGCACACTTATCGGCCGATTTATCTTATCGGTCAGACACCGATAAGCGATATCGCACGATAAATCGGAATATCGGAAGATATCTTGAACAATGACAAAAACTGACATTAGGCATCATGTTAACAGATTAGTCAAAAATGCATACAAATATAATAATAAAGTTAAAACCGGATATTCAAAACGGGTGGCCCACTACCCAAAAAACAATTTCATAAATGTCAAAAAATTCAAAACAAAATTTCCATGTAAACCAACACATTTCAAGTCAGTACAAAAAGTTACGCGAACAAAAAACTTTTTTTGCAACCTGTGCAAAAAAGACAAATTCGAACATATCAAAATGTATATATACGGGTCAGAATTTTCTCTTTTTTTACAGGTTGCTAAAAAAGTTTTTTCACCATGCCAATTTTTGTGCTAACACATCACACTGAAATGTACATCTGGATTTTTTTTCTTGAATTTTTTGACATTCTGGAAAAAAAAAACAAAAAAATTACCTAATGGGTGCATCTAGACCCACTACCCAAATCGCCTTCTCCTGCTTCTGCTTTCAGCACCTGCTCTGCCAGCGTTTTCCCATCAGCCTGTGCAGCCATCCCCATGCTTTTTTCTTGGGCGATGGTGGCCGAAAGATCACTCAACTTTGAGTCGACCTTCTCCAGCTCTGACTGGAGGATCTCCCTCGGGTTTTTTTAGCTCGGTTTGCTGCAAAACCAGCTTCTTCGCTCTGACGGCATGTTGTTAGCCTTAAGCTTGCTGCACTGGAATTTTTTCTCATTTATCTGCCACTTCCGAGCTGCTAGATCAGTTGCTCTTTTGATTGCGTCTTTATCCTTCGAAAGAGCCATGAGGTCCATTAAACCGGCGTGGAAGTCATCAGAAGGTGGGCAAGCAAGAATTTCGTTCACCATGTCCTCGATGAAACCACTGGATTCTGCAAGCTGATGTGGGAAGACATCACGAAGAGCTTCGTATAGTTGCTTCAAGGCTTTCTTCATTTTCTTTTCTTGCTTTATGGATTGAGTGGTTGAGTCAAGTTCATCATCACCATGTTCTTCTTCAAATGTCGAATCAAAATCCAGCATGAAATCAAGCAGGTCACTATCAAGTTGATCACCCGCATCAGTTGGAGTAGCATCTAGGCAGAGGTAGTTGCAAGCTGCCGTACTTGAAGTATTTATGGCCTCTGTCATTGAGTTGTCTTAAGAAGCCTCGACAGGTTGTAACCAAAAGTCAGTGTCGTGAAAAAAGAAATTTTGTGTTTCATAGAGCTTAAAAGTTAACAAAATGACGTCTTAGAAGACGCGTGCTAAATAATTTCTGCAACTTTAACTCATACTATATTTCTTAGTTGGAATCTTGAATGATTGGAGAAGTCATGGCATGAGATGAGGTAGCCTTTATATGCTGCCTTTCCAAGATCGGTTCATTGATATGTATCGTTGATTTCATCAATGCAACCGGGGATATCGATCCCTGTTGCTCTCAAAATTAGAATGGTGGATCTGTTAGCTTTGCAAACACCATAATTGTTACTCCCTCCGTTCCTTTCTATAGTGCCTATAGATTTTTGGCATTGTTTCAGAATTAGCCCCTCCCCGTTCAGCTCCCAAATCGTTCAGGTTCCAAATTTGTTATGGTAAGTTAGTAAAATATGGATTTTCCAAATTTTACGTTGATCTCAAATCGTTCAGCTAGGGGTCTTGTGTAAAAAATACTCTTGCGCTAATTTCCGTGCCAAAAAATTATAGGCACTATAGAATGAAACAGAGGGAGTATTTGTTTTATTTGTAGAATAGACAATTAAGTGATAAATGGATGAAATCACTGTGCAATTCTGGATCCTGCAAAGCAATGTGATCTGGACATTTCTTACTGCACTGTCCATATCTATTTTGTACTATTGTTGGAACCTTATGATTTTTCACGATGAAGTTGTTCATAAATGTACATGCCATTGAATGTATTTGTCCAGTTTTCTACTTTTCTTAGCATTCACCAATTTCTATTCCTATTGTTCATTATGTGTGAAGTTTCTGGTTGTCCCCCATTCTTAAAATATGACCCACTTTCTGGATTTCCAGTCACATTTGCTTCTCTACGGTCGGCTACTGTTATGTCAGAACCATATATTTGTTCTTATATGTAATATATTTCCCTACTCTCAACGGTTATATGTGATATATTTACTTTTTTCGTTTGGGATTGGTTCACAGGCTGGGATACTTTCATCGGCGATTTATGCGAGCCTCCGCTGCCTGGTAAACAGATTCAGAAGATCATTTGAGGCAGCCTATCAGAGAGAGACCGATCTCGAATGCAATCTTGACTGTCCTTATTGAGTAGATAAAGTTGCATGTGACCTTAAGCGATTCACCATTTAGGATACTAAGGAGATTCTACAAATCTCAGACCTAGACTCCATTCAGCTTTAGTCTTGAATCATGTCATGATGGAAAGAGTGCACTTGGTGATGAGCGATATAAGAAACAAACCATTGATTTCCAGTACCTGCCAGCACCTATATTTTGTTTTGTGCGTTGGTTGGTTACCTTACCTGCTATTGCTTTGCATAGCTTAATGGTGAAAGCCAGTAAATTTTTCCCTTAATGTTTATTCCCTTATGGCTGTAACTCCAACCTTGCATATCTGACTGTCTACCCCAGAAGTATGTAAAACATAATTTATAGATCTGTGTTAGGGTTTCAGTCTGGAGCTGGCCAGTATCTGCTCATATTCTCATGTTTCGTTTACATTTTGCATGCCAACTGACTTTTGCTTGACTGCCTTTTGTTCTACTGTAAAACGTTAAAACTACTATCGACACAAGATCATTTTTTTACAAGATCCATAGCCTTGAGGATTACCACGTACAAGAAGAGTAATCTGATCACTTGGCAGCAGTTGAAGTTTTGAGTACGCCACACTTAAGTACTGGCAAGGAATCTTGAATTATTGGAGAAGTCATGGCATGAGATGAGGTAACCTTTTAAGTTTTAATGCTGCCTAGCTGTCCAAGATCGGTTTCATTGATGCCCACTCTATACATGTTGAGCAGTAGCGTAGACAGGATCGTAGCACGTCCCAAGCCAACTTCAGTGAACTGTAGCAATAGCATGCAAGAGTACTGTACAGTAGCAACAAACGGGACAAGGATTTTGTGCACATGGGAGTCAGTGCTCCCTTCACTTTTGGATTTTTGAAAATTTCAGATTCTTATATTTCTCTGCTTTCAAGAATTACGACATTAAATATGTAGATAGATGTGTATACGAGGATTGAAATCAAAAAAGTCTCGTCAAAAAATACGTTATATTTTTGGAGATGCAAAAAAGACAAATTTCTGGCAGTACACTGACAAAATATACGTACTATTGTACTACTATTTATAGTCAGAAATTTGTCTTTTTTGTATTTTCCAAAATACAAAGTATTTTTTAATGGGACTTTTTTGACTACACTCCTCGTGTCTAAATCTATCTACATATTTAATGCCATAATTTTTGAAAACATAAAAGAGCGAGGTTTTGAAAATTTTCAAAAATCCAAAAGTCCAAGGAGCACTTGTGCTCATGTGCACATGGTACTTTCCGCAATAAACGCCCGTATTGTTGAGTACATGGCAGACTAGATCTCGTGTTTTGCTCTGCATCGTGCATTCATGCCCACTGGTTCTATGCATGTTGAGTGTGGACCCTAAACGCCGTAGGGAGTGGACGTGTCGAGTGCGCACTTGTGAAGATGAACACTATGATACCCGGTCGGCCAGCAAGCTTAGTTTTATGACTACTAGATGACCCATTGCGCGACTGCGCAACTACCGGATGCAACTACTACATTGCTGCCACACACTTTATTTGTTGGTAAAAAGTAATTAATTTTATTTGCATTTATTTAACTAACACCATATAGAAACACTTATGTACACCGATAAAAGTGAATAATTTATTACTCAAATTGTAGTACTCAAATAGACTATTAACCAAATTAAAACAAACTTGAATCCTCACGAAATAACATTGTGAATACTTATCATCGACTGATCGCCTTGATGGCATAGCAAATCACCCTAACAGTACATGGAACACGATGCTCACTGGCTGGGCTACGTTCCTCTTAAAAAGAATAAACACAGTCATGTCAGATGCAAGACCATATTGCTGTCATAGGTTAATGATAATAAAGAGGACTTCGCATCACAAGTTGTTCTTAAAATCACCTCCTTGCAAAATAAAAAAGAGAGATTGTCATCGACACAACTCGAGCAATAATATTTTGCGTATTATTAGGATACGACATTTGTGATTTTAAAAAAATGGCAACCGATAATGAGAAGCATTACACATCAAACAGAAATGTTCAAAACCTGATAGTTTTGATTGAGAATTAAATTCCAACATCGGATTTGGACATTCCAAAACTACAATACTACACAAACTCACAATATTTTTTAATCTCTCATCACCTTATACATATACTCTTCATCAGAATAATTGGTACATCCCTAGTGTGTTTTAGATAGCAGACAATCATGTCATTTCAAGAACCATAGCAACAGCTTATGCAATTGTAGAGAGCAACTGCGACTGATAAAAAATCTGCATCGGCAAATCTCACAAATTTGAACACAGAAGAGAAAGGTGTTTCATGTCACACAAATTTAAAATTCACGAATATGTTTCTCGGTCACTATGGTCAGAATCCTAAACGATGAACATATGAATGAACCAAATAAAGGTCAGGTCTATGCACTGAGGACAATATTTTCAGTTCATCTCCCAGGAATGAAAGCAAGTTCGATGCTCTAAGGATATAGTTTCAATATCAACTCAGGAATGGAAGTAAGTTCAATGCACTAAGGATATATATAGTTTCCATTTCAACTCCCAAACCTTACTGTTTTAAGGCGAACGAAAATGAAGTTGCAAACACTTTTCACCTGTTTAATATTATATATACATGCCAGTCAAACGACCAGGCCAGGAGGTATACAGTCCATAATTTCAAGAAGAAAGGCATTTCCTCATCTATCACAACAATAACCTTTTCTATAACCACTCTCAACGGTTATATGTGATATATTTACTTTTTCGTTTGGGATTGGTTCACAGGCTGGGATACTTTCATAGGCGATTTATGCGAGCCTCCGCTGCCTGGTGAACAGATTCCGAAGATCATTTGAGGCAGCCTATCAGAGAGAGACCGATCTCGAATGCAATCTTGACTGTCCTTATTGAGTAGATAAAGTTGCATGTGACCTTAAGTGATTCACCATTTAAGATACTAAGGAGATCCTACAAATCTCAGACCTAGACTCCATTCAGCTTTAGTCTTGAATCATGTCATGATGGAAAGAGTGCACTTCGTGATGAGCGATATAAGAAACAAACCATTGATTTCCAGTACATGTTCCTGCCAGCACCTATATTTTGTTTTGTGCGTTGGTTGGTTGCCTTACCTGCTATTGCTTTGCATAGCTTAATGGTGAAAGCCAGTAAATTTTTCCCTTAATGTTTATTCCCTTATGGCTGTGACTCCAACCTTGCATATCTGACTGTCTACACCAGAAGTATGTAAAACATAATTTATAGATCTGTGTTAGGGTTTCAGTCTGGAGCTGGCCAGTATCTGCTCATATTCTCATGTTTCGTTTACATTTTGCATGCCAACTGACTTTTGTTTGGCTGCCTTTTGTTCTACTGTAAAACGTTAAAACTACTATCGACACAAGATCATTTTTTTTACAAGATCCATAGCCTTGAGGATTACCACGTACAAGAAGAGTAATCTGATCACTTGGCAGCAGTTGAGGTTTTGAGTACGCCACACCTAAGTACTGGCAAGGAATTTTAAATTATTGGAGAAGTCATGGCATGAGATGAGGTAGCCTTTTAAGTTTTAATGCTGCTTGTCCAAGATCGGTTTCATTGATGCCCACTCTATGCATGTTGAGCAGTAGCGTAGCCAGGATCGTAGCACGTCCCAAGCCAATTTCAGTGAACTGTAGTAATAGCACGCAAGAGTACTGTACAGTAGCAACAAACGGGACAAGGATTTTGTGCACATGGGAGTCAGTGCTCCCTTCACTTTTGGATTTTTGAAAATTTCAGATTCTCATATTTCTCTGCTTTCAAGAATTATGATATTAAATATGTAGATAGATGTGTATACGAGGATTGAAATCAAAAAAGTCTCGTCAAAAAATATGTTATATTTTTGAAGATGCAAAAAAGATAAATTTCTGGCAGTACACTGACAAAATATACGTACTATTGTACTACTATTTATAGTCAGAAATTTTTCTTTTTTGTATTTTCCAAAATACAAAGTATTTTTTAATGGGACTTTTTTGACTACACTCCTCGTGTCTAAATCTATCTACATATTTAATCCCATAATTTTTGAAAACATAAAAGAGCGAGGTTTTGAAAAATTTCAAAAATCCAAAAGTCCAATGAGCACTTGTGCTCATGTGCACATGGTACTTTCCGCAACAAACGTCCCTATTGTTGAGTACATGGCAGACTAGATCTCGTGCTTTGCTTTGCATCGTGCAATGATGCCCACTGGTTTTATGCATGTTGAGTGTGGACCCTAAACGCCGTAGGGAGTGGACGTGTCGAGTGCGCACTTGTGAAGATGAACACTATGATGCCCGGCCGGCCAACAAGCTTAGTTTTATGACTACTAGATGACCCATTGCGCGACTGCGCAACTACCGGATGCAACTACTACATTGCTGCCACACACTTTATTTGTTGGTAAAAAGTAATTAATTTTATTTGCATTTATTTAACTAACACCATATAGAAACACTTATGTACACCGATAAAGGTGAATAATTTATTACTCAAATTGTAGTACTCAAATAGACTATTAAACAAATTAAAACAAACTTGAATCCTCACGAAATAACATTGTGAATACTTATCATCGACTGATCGGCCTTGATGGCATAGCAAATCACCCCAACAGTACATGGAACACCATGCTCACTGGCTGGGCTACGTTCCTCTTAAAAAGAATAAACACAGCCATGTCAGATGCAAGACCATATTGCTGTCATAGGTTAATGATAATAAAGAGAACTCCGCATCACAAGTTGTTCTTAAAATCACCTCCTTGCAAAATAAAAAGAGAGATTGTCATCGACACAACTCGAGCAATAATATTCTGCGTATTATTAAGATACGACATTTGTGATTTTAAAAAATGGCAACCGATAATGAGAAGCATTACACATCAAACAGAAATGTTCAAAACCTGATAGTTTTGATTGAGAATTAAATTCCAACAGCGGATTAGGACATTCCAAAACTACAATACTGCACAAACTCACAATATTTTTTAATCTCTCTTCACCTTATACATATACTCTTCATCAGAATAATTGGTACATCCCTAGTGTGTTTCAGATAGCAGACAATCGTGTCATTTCAAGAACCATAGCAGCAGCTTATGCAATTGTAGAGAGCAACTGCGACCGATAATAAAATCTGCATCGGCAAATCTCACAAATTTGAACACAGATGAGAAAGGTGTTTCATGTCACACAAATTTAAAATTCACGAATATGTTTCTCGGTCACTATGGTCAGAATCCTAAACGATGAACGTATGAATGAACCAAATAAAGGTCAGGTCTATGCACTGAGGACAATATTTCCAGTTCATCTCCCAGGAATGAAAGCAAGTTCGATGCTCTAAGGATATAGTTTCAATATCAACTCAGGAATGGAAGTAAGTTCAATGCACTAAGGATATATATAGTTTCCATTTCAACTCCCAAACCTTACTGTTTTAAGGCGAACGAAAATGAAGTTGCAAACACTTTTCACCTGTTTAATATTATATATACATGCCAGTCAAACGACCAGGCCAGGAGGTATACAGTCCATAATTTCAAGAAGAAAGACATTTCCTCAGCTATCACAACAATAAGCTTTTCTATAACCACTCTCAACGGTTATATGTGATATATTTACTTTTTCGTTTGGGATTGGTTCGCAGGCTGGGATACTTTCATAGGCGATTTATGCGAGCCTCCGCTGCCTGGTGAACAGATTCCGAAGATCATTTGAGGCAGCCTATCAGAGAGAGACCGATCTCGAATGCAATCTTGACTGTCCTTATTGAGTAGATAAAGTTTCATGTCACCTTAAGTGATTCACCATTTAAGATACTAAGGAGATCCTACAAATCTCAGACCTAGACTCCATTCAGCTTTAGTCTTGAATCATGTCATGATGGAAAGAGTGCACTTCGTGATGAGCGATATAAGAAACAAACCATTGATTTCCAGTACATGTTCCTGCCAGCACCTATATTTTGTTTTGTGCGTTGGTTGGTTGCCTTACCTGCTATTGCTTTGCATAGCTTAATGGTGAAAGCCAGTAAATTTTTCCCTTAATGTTTATTCCCTTATGGCTGTGACTCCAACCTTGCATATCTGACTGTCTACCCCAGAAGTATGTAAAACATAATTTATAGATCTGTGTTAGGGTTTCAGTCTAGAGCTGGCCAGTATCTGCTCATATTCTCATGTTTCGTTTACATTTTGCATGCCAACTGACTTTTGTTTGGCTGCCTTTTGTTCTACTGTAAAACGTTAAAACTACTATCGACACAAGATCATTTTTTTTACAAGATCCATAGCCTTGAGGATTACCACGTACAAGAAGAGTAATCTGATCACTTGGCAGCAGTTGAAGTTTTGAGTACGCCACACCTAAGTACTGGCAAGGAATCTTGAATTATTGGAGAAGTCATGGCATGAGATGAGGTAGCCTTTTAAGTTTTAATGCTGGCCTGTCCAAGATCGGTTTCATTGATGCCCACTCTATGCATGTTGAGCAGTAGCGTAGGCAGGATCGTAGCACGTCCCAAGCCAATTTTAGTGAACTGTAGCAATAGCACGCAAGAGTACTGTACAGTAGCAACAAACGGGACAAGGATTTTGTGCACATGGGAGTCAGTGCTCCCTTCACTTTTTGATTTTTGAAAATTTCAGATTCTCATATTTCTCTGCTTTCAAGAATTATGACATTAAATATGTAGATAGATGTGTATACGAGGATTGGAATCAAAAAAGTCTCTTCAAAAAATACGTTATATTTTTGAAGATGCAAAAAAGACAAATTTGTGGCAGTACACTGACAAAATATACGTACTATTATACTACTATTTATAGTCAGAAATTTGTCTTTTTGTATTTTCCAAAATACAAAGTATTTTTTAATGGGACTTTTTTGACTACACTCCTCGTGTCTAAATCTATCTACATATTTAATGCCATAATTTTTGAAAACATAAAAGAGCGAGGTTTTGAAAATTTTCAAAAATCCAAAAGTCCAAGGAGCACTTGTGCTCATGTGCACATGGTACTTTCCGCAACAAACGTCCCTATTATTGAGTACATGGCAGACTAGATCTCGTGCTTTGCTCTGCATCATGCATTGATGCCCACTAGTTCTATGCATGTTGAGTGTGGACCCTAAACGCCGTAGGGAGTGGACGTGTCGAGTGCGCACTTGTGAAGATGAACACTATGATGCCCGGCCGGCCAGCAAGCTTAGTTTTATGACTACTAGATGACCCGTTGCACGACTGCGCAACTGCCGGATGCAACTACTACATTGCTGCCACACACTTTATTTGTTGGTAAAAAGTAATTAATTTTATTTGCATTTATTTAACTAACACCATATAGAAACACTTATGTACACCGATAAAGGTGAATAATTTATTACTCAAATTGTCGTATTCAAATAGACTATTAAACAAATTAAAACAAACTTGAATCCTCACGAAATAACATTGTGAATACTTATCATCGACTGATCGCCTTGATGGCATAGCAAATCACCCCAACAGTACATGGAACACCATGCTCACTGGCTCGGCTACGTTCCTCTTAAAAAGAATAAACACAGCCATGTTAGATGCAAGACCATATTGCTGTCATAGGTTAATGATAATAAAGAGGACTCCGCATCACAAGTTGTTCTTAAAATCACCTCCTTGCAAAATAAAAAAAAGAGATTGTCATCGACACAACTCGAGCAATAATATTCTACGTATTATTAAGATACGACATTTGTGATTTAAAAAAAATGGCAACCGATAATAAGAAGCATTACACATCAAACAGAAATATTCAAAACCTGATAGTTTTGATTGAGAATTAAATTCCAACATCGGATTAGGACATTCCAAAACTACAATACTACACAAACTCACAATAATTTTTAATCTCTCATCACCTTATACATATACTCTTCATCAGAATAATTGGTACATCCCTAGTGTGTTTTAGATAGCAGACAATCGTGTCATTTCAAGAACCATAGCAGCAGCTTATGCAATTGTAGAGAGCAACTGCGACTGATAAAAAAAATCTGCATCGGCAAATCTCACAAATTTGAACACAGAAGAGAAAGGTGTTTCATATCACACAAATTAAAAATTCACGAATATGTTTCTCGGTCACTATGGTCAGAATCCTAAACGATGAACATATGAATGAACCAAATAAAGGTCAGGTCTATGCACTGAGGACAATATTTCCAGTTCATCTCCCAGGAATGAAAGCAAGTTCGATGCTCTAAGGATATAGTTTCAATATCAACTCAGGAATGGAAGTAAGTTCAATGCACTAAGGGTATATATAGTTTCCATTTCAACTCCCAAACCTTACTGTTTTAAGGCGAACGAAAATGAAGTTGCAAACATGTTTCACCTGTTTAATATTATATATACATGCCAGTCAAACGACCAGGCCAGGAGGTATACAGTCCATAATTTCAAGAGGAAAGGCATTTCCTCAGCTATCACAACAATAAGCTTTTCTATAACCACTCTCAACGGTTATATGTGATATATTTACTTTTTCGTTTGGGATTGGTTCGCAGGCTGGGATACTTTCATAGGCGATTTATGCGAGCCTCCACTGCCTGGTGAACAGATTCCGAAGATCATTTGAGGCAGCCTATCAGAGAGAGACCGATCTCGAATGCAATCTTGACTGTCCTTATTGAGTAGATAAAGTTGCATGTGACTTTAAGTGATTCACCATTTAAGATACTAAGTAGATCCTACAAATCTCAGACCTAGACTCCATTCAGCTTTAGTCTTGAATCATGTCATGATGGAAAGAGTGCACTTCGTGATGAGCGATATAAGAAACAAACCATTGATTTCCAGTACATGTTCATGCCAGCACCTATATTTTGTTTTGTGCGTTGGTTGGTTGCCTTACCTGCTATTGCTTTGCATAGCTTAATGGTGAAAGACAGTAAATTTTTTCCTTAATGTTTATTCCCTTATGGCTGTGACTCCAACCTTGCATATCTGACTGTCTACCCCAGAAGTATGTAAAACATAATTTATAGATCTGTGTTAGGGTTTCAGTCTGGAGCTAGCCAGTATCTGCTTATATTCTCATGTTTCGTTTACATTTTGCATGCCAACTGACTTTTGTCTGACTGCCTTTTGTTCTACTGTAAAACGTTAAAACTACAATCGACAAAAGATCATTTTTTTACAAGATCCATAGCCTTGAGGATTACCACGTACAAGAAGAGTAATCTGATCACTTGGCAGCAGTTGAAGTTTTGAGTACGCCACACCTAAGTACTGGCAAGGAATCTTGAATTATTGGAGAAGTCATGGCATGAGATGAGGTAGCCTTTTAAGTTTTAATGCTGCCTGTCCAAGATCGGTTTCATTGATGCCCACTCTATGCATGTTGAGCAGTAGCGTAGGCAGGATCGTAGCACGTCCCAAGCCAATTTCAGTGAACTGTAGCAATAGCACGCAAGAGTATTATATAGTAGCAACAAACGGGACAAGGATTTGGTGCACATGGGAGTCAGTGCTCCATTCACTTTTTGATTTTTGAAAATTTCAGATTCTCATATTTCTCTGCTTTCAAGAATTATGACATTAAATATGTAGATAGATGTGTATACGAGGATTGGAATCAAAAAAGTCTCGTCAAAAAATACGTTATACTTTTGAAGATGCAAAAAAAGTCAAATTTCTGGCAGTACACTGACAAAATATACGTACTATTGTACTACTATTTATAGTCAGAAATTTGTCTTTTTTGTATTTTCCAAAATACAAAGTATTTTTTAATGGGACTTTTTTGACTACACTCCTCGTGTCTAAATCTATCTACATATTTAATGCCATAATTTTTGAAAACATAAAAGAGCGAGGTTTTGAAAATTTTCAAAATTCCAAAAGTCCAAGGAGCACTTGTGCTCATGTGCACATGGTACTTTCCGCAACAAACGTCCCTATTGTTGAGTACATGGCAGACTAGATCTCGTGCTTTGCTCTGCATCATGCATTGATGCCCACTGGTTCTATGCATGTTGAGTGTGGACCCTAAACGCCGTAGGGAGTGGACGTGTCGAGTGCGCACTTGTGAAGATGAACACTATGATGCCCGGCCGGCCAGCAAGCTTAGTTTTATGACTACTAGATGACCCGTTGCGCGACTGCGCAACTGCCGGATGCAACTACTACATTGCTGCCACACACTTTATTTGTTGGTAAAAAGTAATTAATTTTATTTGCATTTATTTAACTAACACCATATAGAAACACTTATGTACACCGATAAAGGTGAATAATTTATTACTCAAATTGTAATACTCAAATAGACTATTAAACAAATTAAAACAAACTTGAATCCTCACGAAATAACATTGTGTATACTTATCATCGACTGATCGCCTTGATGGCATAGCAAATCACCCCAACAGTACATGGAACACCATGCTCACTGGCTGGGCTACGTTTCTCTTAAAAAGAATAAACACAGCCATGTCAGATGCAAGACCATATTGCTGTCATAGGTTAATGATAATAAAGAGGACTCCGCATCACAAGTTGTTCTTAAAATCACCTCCTTGCAAAATAAAAAAAAGAGATTGTCATCGACACAACTCGAGCAATAATATTCTACGTATTATTAAGATACGACATTTGTGATTTTAAAAAAATGGCAACCGATAATGAGAAGCATTACACATCAAACATAAATGTTCAAAACTTGATAGTTTTGATTGAGAATTAAATTCCAACATCGGATTAGGACATTCCAAAACTACAATACTACACAAACTCACAATATTTTTTAATCTCTCATGCATATACTCTTCATCAGAATAATTGGTACATCCCTAGTGTGTTTTAGATAGCAGACAATCGTGTCATTTCAAGAACCATAGCAGCAGCTTATGCAATTGTAGAGAGCAACTGCGACTGATAAAAAAATCTGCATCGACAAATCTCACAAATTTGAACACAGAAGAGAAAGGTGTTTCATGTCACACAAATTTAAAATTCACGAATATGTTTCTCGGTCAATATGGTCAGAATCCTAAACGATGAACGTATGAATGAACCAAATAAAGGTCAGGTCTATGCACAGAGGACAATATTTCCAGTTCATCTCCCAGGAATGAAAGCAAGTTCGATGCTCTAAGGATATAGTTTCAATATCAACTCAGGAATGGAAGTAAGTTCAATGCACTAAGGATATATATAGTTTCCATTTCAACTCCCAAACCTTACTGTTTTAAGGCGAACGAAAATGAAGTTGCAAACACGTTTCACCTGTTTAATATTATATATACATGCTAGTCAAACGACCAGGCCAGGAGGTATACAGTCCATAATTTCAAGAGGAAAGGCATTTCCTCAGCTATCACAACAATAAGCTTTTCTATAACCACTCTCAACGGTTATATGTGATATATTTAATTTTTCGTTCGGGATTGGTTCGCAGGCTGGGATACTTTCATAGGCGATTTATGCGAGCCTCCGCTGCCTGGTGAACAGATTCCGATGATCATTTGAGGCAGCCTATCAGAGAGAGACCGATCTCGAATGCAATCTTGACTGTCCTTATTGAGTAGATAAAGTTGCATGTGCCCTTAAGTGATTCACCATTTAAGATACTAAGGAGATCCTACAAATCTCAGACCTAGACTCCATTCAGATTTAGTCTTGAATCATGTCATGATGGAAAGAGTGCACTTCGTGATGAGCGATATAAGAAACAAACCATTGATTTCCAGTACATGTTCCTGCCAGCACCTATATTTTGTTTTGTGCGTTGGTTGGTTGCCTTACCTGCTATTGCTTTGCATAGCTTAATGGTGAAAGCCAGTAAATTTTTCCCTTAATGTTTATTCCCTTATGGCTGTGACTCCAACCTTGCATATCTGACAGTCTACCCCAGAAGTGTAAAATATAAATTATAGATCTGTGTTAGGGTTTCAGTCTGGAGCTGGCCAGTATCTGCTCATATTCTCATGTTTCGTTTACATTTTGCATGCCAACTGACTTTTGCTTGACTGCCTTTTGTTCTACTGTAAAACGTTAAAACTACTATCGACACAAGATCATTTTTTTACAAGATCCATAGCCTTGAGGATTACCACGTACAAGAAGAGTAATCTGATCACTTGGCAGCAGTTGAAGTTTTGAGTACGCCACACCTAAGTACTGGCAAGGAATCTTGAATCTATAATATCTAAATTAGAGCAACCCACTATGAGTAATTCTCTTGACATGCAAGCTATACACGTCATCAACTATCTAATTGGCCCACGTCATCCAGAGCTCACCGAATTGCATGAACAGCCCATTACTATTTTTCTTCTCCACATGACATGTCCAACAACAACAACTGACAACGCATCAGCTGACAACCTCTACTTCCTCTTCTCCATTATGACACCGTGCTCTCCCCTCAACCCCACAAGAAATTAAATTATAAGGAAGAGATGCAGGCTTACCAGAGAGTCGACCATAATTTCGTGTTGTCTTCTCCCCTTCCCCTTTTAATTTCAGAAATATCTGTTCCCCTTCCTTGCATCTTCCTTTTCCTTCATATATATAGCAGGCTACCATATCACGGAAGATGAATCCCTTTCACATCCCAGTCCTCACAAATTGAATATTATTTCTATCTCCTTCTCCAACATGCACCAGCTGTCTGGCCATTTCTATTTCCATTTGTGAAGATTGAGGATTTGCATCGATTGATTACGGGAAGTATACCCTGAAGCCCCCTTTTGCTTTATTTGTTGTTGTTGTTCATTGTGGATTCACAAAGTTCTTGAGACGGGCTCCGCAACTGCAGCGAGATTGAGTACAAAAAGTATAATCCTCCATATTGCTTTTATCGTTTTGTTTCATTGTGAAAACAGAGAGTTTTTAGATAGGCTCCAAACTGTTGGGAAATCAGATCTGGCATATATCAGTGCAGATTCAGAGACTTCTTGAGATAGGCTCGGGAACTGCAGCACGATTGAGTACCAAAAGTATAATCCTCCCTCTTGCTATTAATTATTGTTTGGTTCCATTGTGAGAACGGAGAGTTTTTAGGTAATCTCCATACTACTGGGAAATCAGATCTGACATATATCAGTGAATTACTTGTGCTGGCTACTTCTGCTACTGTGTTTTGCAACTACACTTTATTTATGACCCAGTATGATTTCTTTGATTGTATAGAAAACTTAACTATGCAAGATGCTGGATACTTGGATACAAGTGAATAACCTGAATATGCCCATTTTGAAGTCACTCTTAGCCGGTAGGGTGCCCACCCAACACATTGATTTTAGTGGTCTTTTCTGGTATGTTCTTGCAGGTCACCGTATATTATATGTTTGTTTCTGAACTGATTTGATCACAAAATCAATGCGTCATATGAAGATGTTGGCGTACTTTGGATTACTCATCACATGTATGAAAGATGTCAACTGTGGGCATTCTCATCTAGATCGTGAGGATGGTGGCACAATTTGAAGAGCCATATCTCGACATACATTGCATAAATTGAATCCCCTTGGGTTGTACACTTCAAAGGGCTATTGCAAGCACCCAGTTTTCACCTGTGATATGCTGCTGTTACTACTGGATTTCTACTTCCTAGCAGTTTTACCTATTTTCCCACAAGCTTGAAATTCCATTGACAAGGGAAACGGCTGTCATGTTTAAATTCAACCAACAACGTCAATTGAGTACCTTCCATTAAATCTTTTAATGTCATTGTCTTACTGTAATCAGTTACAAGGTATAATTCAACATGCATATCTCTTCTTTCGTTTTATGTGCGTGCTAAATCTCTTATGGGCACCACTAGGAATCGGCATCCGATAAGTAGCTTCCATCGGACCAGAGGTTCACCGTACGATTGAAAGCATGGGAGCCATGAGATGGAATGCCTGATTGGAGGATTAATAATTGCCGCATGCATGCTGCCCATCCCACCCATGCGCTTCCAAATAAAAAGAGTTAAGTCCATTTTAAACCTTGTACTTGTAGGGCGTAGCTAAATCAAACCCCAAACTTACAATCCTCGAAGTTAGCACACTCAACTTAGCAATCCCAGTCTAATTCCAACCTTTGGTCCGTTTTAGTAGAAATTTGCTGACGTGGCTAGTCAAACCCTGGGATTGTTGACTTGAGCGGGCCCACTGCCAGGTTGGGCTCGACCGGCTTGGTGAGGAATGAGGATTCGAGTTGGACTGCATAATTTGGGGAAAGAGGATTCACGAGAGCAGAGGAGAGCGGGCGGCGGCGGCAGCCGGAGGGCCATCCACACCAGGTGGAGTACGCGATGGAGGGGATCAGTAACGCCGGCTCGACCCTCGATCGGCATACTCGCGGCGGATGGCGTGGTCCTCGTCAACACCGCTCGCCTCCACGCCCATCTTTACGTGCTCGCCTACCAGGAGCCCATCGCCGTCTAGCTAGCAGCTCGTCGGGGCCAACAGCCAGGCCTCCCAATCCATGATCTAGAAGGACTACCGGCCGCGAGGATGCCGTTTCCCTCGCTCTCAAGGTCCTCAGCAAGACCATGGAGGCATGGACTCCACCTGCCTGACGGCCGAGCTGGCCGAGGTAATCCAGCAGCCGGGCACTGGCGAGGTGCAGTACCAGCTGTGCTCCCTCCACGCGATGGAGAAGCTGCTTGACAAGGCCTGGCTTGCACAGCCTGGGCCCGAGGCATGATCTACAGATCTTGTTCGCTACAGTTTTTTCTCAGGTTTGGATTCGTCAGCACAGATGATCAATGCAATGCAAGCTCAGCTTGTACAAAATGCGATCGTTTTTCCTTGTCGTCACGATCTAAGCCGGCGGCAGCGTTCATCTGCTCATGTACGTAGTGAGTAGTGACTGGGCTGCTAGGACTGGGCGGCGAAAGAGACTCAACCAAAGCCTCAAACTAACGGATCCCAGCGACTGTTTTTTTCACATCGGCAATCCGCGTTTGGAATGGACCAAAGGTTGGAATTAGACCGGGTTTGCTAAGTGTGCTAACTTCAGGGATTGTAAGTTTGGGGTTTGATTTAGCTATGGTCTACAAGTACAAGGTTTAAAATGGACTTAACTCAAATAAAAACCAATTAACATATGTGGCTTTGACTTCTTCCGCTAACAAATCTCAATTCCTGATTTGTTTAGGAAATTAACTGCTGGCTAGCTTTCAAGAAACGAATTATTTATTTTCAGGAAAGTAATTAAGTACTTTATCTAGGTTACCTTATGAAGCATGCTTTGTTTCCAAGGTTATTCTACTTTGCATCGTACGAACAGAAGTTTGCTTCAAAACACAACATTCAGTTTTTTGTTTCCTATGAAGCCAAAGTTAGCTTCAATCACATGAAATCTTGTTTTCATACACCGGACTATTTGCTTCCATGTCTACCAATTACAAAAATATTTATATACTTTGCTTTATTCTGAAACACATTTTGTTTCAAAACATTTACTTTGCTTCCTTCTGAAGCACATCTTGCTTCCAAAAACTTGCTTCAAATTGAACAAAGCTCGTGCTTCAGCTTAAATTTAAATTGGTGTTATATGAAAGGATATGTATTTCAAAAGCATCACAACAATGCTTCCATCGACTATACAGTTGCTTCCATCGAAATAGGATTATTTTCTGTACGTAGATCAATATAACCATCGGCACATGTAATTTACACGAGCTTCAAACAAATTGGACAATGATCCTAAACAATAATTTGTTTGCTTCCTATCGAATCAGAACCTGCTTCCATGAACATAAATTGGGAAAAAAAATGGATTTTCCATTGTTCCTGATATTCACTTCATACATAGAGCCATAGAGGATTACATTTGCTAGAATAAAAATTGCCATGCATCAGCTATATTGACGTTGTAGCCGGTTGTCATCCTCGGGGTGGTCCAAGAACCAAGTGACGGCATGCAAGCTCTATGAAGTTTGATTCACGACATGAAGCACCTAGTTTGTAGTATAACAACAAGATTCTTTAGCAATTAGGGAACTGAACATGTGAGCTTTCATGCATCTACATCGAATGGACCTGCAATCAAAATAGATTAGTGGAAGCATAATTTGAAATTGGAAATTAGCAATTATTTAGTATCAGCACGTGGGTGCATCATTGTGTGATGTACAAACCATGCAGCTTACAAACAATTCAACAAAATAAGTAGGTGGTTTTGTGAGCTTACACACCAAAGCAAGGTAGAAAAACACATATCAGGAAAGATCGATATGAATATGGTTACCTGTTGGTGGCAAACACGTATTTCAAGTATCCATCGTTTGCAGTTTCCGGATCTGAACTACAAAATTGACAAGAACTGGTAAAAAGTACGTCAATGGAATAATGGAGGCGCTGCCATGACGCGCTGCAGATAACGGGCGGCGCACGCTGGGACATGCAGGCTGCGGTAGCAAACTCCTGCCGCCGCTTGTTCGCCTCCCTGCAGCAGCTGGAATGGCCACCTCTCGCCGGTGAATGGGTGCCGCCGTGTACACTAGCGTCGGCGACACATCGTGCGCTGGACGAGGCGTATCGGCTAATGGCGTGGAAGCGCGGTCGCCGTGGAAGCACCCTTCGGCCCACCACTTCGGCCGGAGTGTAGACAAGCCGATTTGGCTAAGCTGCCGCCACCGATCCAGTGCGCTGGCCGCCGGCGGTGCGTGCCCACATAGGTCGATGCATGTGGAAGCACGGAGATCGGCGTCGATGCAGAGCCAACTGAGGGGCGGTATGGTGGAGAGAGAGAGACTAATCATGATCGCTGCACCTGTGTCGAAATAGGGGCTCAATTTGGGGAAGGTGCACAATTGTAAGACTTGATTATCGGGATTTAGGTACGGAATCTCCGGGTTTAACGGGCCAACCTTTATTTCCTGTGGGAAGCAAAATCGAATCTGGAACCGTGCGATGGAAACGAGATCAACGGCCTGGCATCGGTCCGATGAATTGCCTCCCATCGGACTATGATGTATAGTGTTTACCATCTCTTATGCCTACTCAGCAAGGGCTTCTGAAGGGCATATTTTCAGGTTGGTTCCTACTAACTTAAAATCATTTGGTTGAGCTGTTTTACCTCTGTTTAATCCTTATCTCTACTGGGTTTTAATCATACTCCCGAATGCATGTGCTTTTATGCGTACTCAATTTTTTAGACTGAATTTACATATTTTCGGTTGCACTTAAATGCCCGCCGCAACGCGCGGGGAATCATCTAGTTATTGGAGAAGTCATGGCATGAGATGAGGTAGCCTTTTAAGTTTTAATGATGCCTGTCCAAGATCGGTTTCATTGATGCCCACTCTATACATGTTGAGCAGTAGCGTAGACATGATCGTAGCATGTCCCAAGCCAACTTCAGTGAACTGTAGCAATAGCACGCACGAGTACTGTACAGTAGCAACAAACGGGACAAGGATTTTGTGCACATGGGAGTCAGTGCTCCCTTCACTTTTGGATTTTTGAAAATTTCAGATTCTCATATTTCTCTGCTTTCAAAAATTATGACATTAAATATGTAGATAGATGTGTATACGAGGATTGGAATCAAAAAAGTCTCGTCAAAAAATACGTTATATTTTTGGAGATGCAAAAAAGATAAATTTTTAGCAGTACACTGACAAAATATACGTACTATTGTACTACTATTTATAGTCAGAAATTTTTCTTTTTTGTATTTTCCAAAATACAAAGTATTTTTTAATGGGTCTTTTTTGACTACACTCCTCGTGTCTAAATCTATCTACATATTTAACGCCATAATTTTTGAAAACATAAAAGAGCGAGGTTTTGAAAATTTTCAAAATTCCAAAAGTCCAAGGAGCACTTGTGCTCATGTGCACATGGTACTTTCCGCAACAAACGTCCCTATTGTTGAGTACATGGCAGACTAGATCTCGTGCTTTGCTCTGCATCGTGCATTGATGCCCACTGGTTCTATGCATGTTGAGTGTGGACCCTAAACGCCGTAGGGAGTGGACGTGTCGAGTGCGCACTTGTGAAGATGAACACTATGATGCCCGCCCGGCCAGTAAGCTTAGTTTTATGACTACTAGATGACCCGTTGCGCGACTACGCAACTGCCGGATGCAACTACTACATTGCTGCCACACACTTTATTTGTTGGTAAAAAGTAATTAATTTTATTTGCATTTATTTAACTAACACCATATAGAAACACTTATGTACACCGATAAAGGTGAATAATTTATTACTCAAATTGTAGTACTCAAATAGACTATTAACCAAATTAAAACAAACCTGAATTCTCACGAAATAACATTGTGAATACTTATCATCGACTGATCGCCTTGATGGCATAGCAAATCACCCCAACAGTACATGGAACACCATGCTCACTGGCTGGGCTACGTTCCTCTTAAAAAGAATAAACACAGCCATGTCAGATGCAAGACCATATTGTTGTCATAGGTTAATGATAATAAAGAGGACTCCGCATCACAAGTTATTCTTTAAATCACCGCCTTGCAAAATAAAAAAGAGAGATTGTCATCGACACAACTCGAGCAATAATATTCTGCGTATTATTAAGATACGACATTTGTGATTTTAAAAAATGGCAACCGATAATGAGAAGCATTACACATCAAACAGAAATGTTCAAAACCTGATAGTTTTGATTGAGAATTAAATTCCAACAGTGGATTAGGACATTCCAAAACTACAATACTGCACAAACTCACAATATTTTTTAATCTCTCTTCACCTTATACATATACTCTTCATCAGAATAATTGGTACATCCCTAGTGTGTTTTAGATAGCAGACAATCGTGTCATTTCAAGAACCATAGCAGCAGCTTATGCAATTGTAGAGTGCAACTGCGACTGATAAAAAAATCTGCATCGGCAAATCTCACAAATTTGAACACAGAAGAGAAAGGTGTTTCATGTCACACAAATTTAAAATTCACGAATATGTTTCTCGGTCACTATGGTCAGAATCCTAAACGATGAACGTATGTATGAACCAAATAAAGGTCAGGTCTATACACTGAGGACAATATTTCCAGTTCATCTCCCAGGAATGAAAGCAAGTTCGATGCTCTAAGGATATAGTTTCAATATCAACTCAGCAATGGAAGTAAGTTCAATGCACTAAGGATATATATAGTTTCCATTTCAACTCCCAAACCTTACTGTTTTAAGGCGAACGAAAATGAAGTTGCAAACACTTTTCACCTGTTTAATATTATATATACATGCCAGTCAAACGACCAGGCCAGGAGGTATACAGTCCATAATTTCAAGAAGAAAGACATTTCCTCAGCTATCACAACAATAAGCTTTTCTATAACCACTCTCAACGGTTATATGTGATATATTTACTTTTTCGTTTGGGATTGGTTCGCAGGCTGGGATACTTTCATAGGCGATTTATGCGAGCCTCCTTTGCACAGTGAACAGATTCCGAAGATCATTTGAGGCAGCCTATCAGAGAGAGACCGATCTCGAATGCAATCTTGACTGTCCTTATTGAGTAGATAAAGTTGCATGTGACCTTAAGTGATTCACCATTTAAGATACTAAGGAGATCCTACAAATCTCAGACCTAGACTCCATTCAGCTTTAGTCTTGAATCATGTCATGATGGAAAGAGTGCACTTCGTGATGAGCGATATAAGAAACAAACCATTGATTTCCAGTACATGTTCCTGCCAGCACCTATATTTTGTTTTGTGCGTTGGTTGGTTGCCTTACCTGCTATTGCTTTGCATAGCTTAATGGTGAAAGCCAGTAAATTTTTCCCTTAATGTTTATTCCATTATGGCTGTGACTCCAACCTTGCATATCTGACTGTCTACCCCAGAAGTATGTAAAATATAATTTATAGATCTGTGTTAGGGTTTCAGTCTGGAGCTGGCCAGTATCTGCTCATATTCTCATGTTTCGTTTACATTTTGCATGCCAACTGACTTTTGTTTGGCTGCCTTTTGTTCTACTGTAAAACGTTAAAACTACTATCGACACAAGATCATTTTTTTTACAAGATCCATAACCTTGAGGATTACCACGTACAAGAAGAGTAATCTGATCACTTGGCAGCAGTTGAAGTTTTGAGTACGCCACACCTAAGTACTGGCAAGAAATCTTGAATTATTGGAGAAGTCATGGCATGAGATGAGGTAGCCTTTTAAATTTTAATGCTGCCTGTCCAAGATCGGTTTCATTGATGCCCACTCTATGCATGTTGAGCAGTAGCGTAGGCAGGATCGTAGCACGTCCCAAGCCAATTTTAGTGAACTGTAGCAATAGCACGCAAGAGTACTGTATAGTAGCAACAAACGGGACAAGGATTTTGTGCACATGGGAGTCAGTGCTCCCTTCACTTTTGGATTTTTGAAAATTTCAGATTCTCATATTTCTCTGCTTTCAAGAATTATGACATTAAATATGTAGATAGATGTGTATACGAGGATTGGAATCAAAAAAGTCTCGTCAGAAAATACGTTATATTTTTGAAGATGCAAAAAAGACAAATTTCTGGCAGTACACTGACAAAATATACGTACTATTGTACTACTATTTATAGTCAGAAATTTGTCTTTTTTGTATTTTCCAAAATACAAAGTATTTTTTAATGGGACTTTTTTGACTACACTCCTCGTGTCTAAATCTATCTACATATTTAATGCCATAATTTTTGAAAACATAAAAGAGCGAGGTTTTGAAAATTTTCAAAAATCCAAAAGTCCAAGGAGCACTTGTGCTCATGTGCACATGGTACTTTCCGCAACAAACGTCCATATTGTTGAGTACATGGTAGACTAGATCTCGTGCTTTGCTCTGCATCGTGCATTGATGCCCACTGGTTCTATGCATGTTGAGTGTGGACCCTAAACGCCGTAGGGAGTGGACGTGTCGAGTGCGCACTTATGAAGATGAACACTATGATGCCCGGCCGGCCAGCAAGTTTAGTTTTATGACTACTAGATGACCCGTTGCGCGACTGCGCAACTGCCGGATGCAACTACTACATTGCTGCCACACACTTTATTTGTTGGTAAAAAGTAATTAATTTTATTTGCATTTATTTAACTAACACCATATAGAAACACTTATGTACACCGATAAAGGTGAATAATTTATTACTCAAATTGTAGTACTCAAATAGACTATTAAACAAATTAAAACAAACTTGAATCCTCACGAAATAACATTGTGAATACTTATCATCGACTGATCGCCTTGATGGCATAGCAAATCACCCCAACAGTACATGGAACACCATGCTCACTGGCTGGGCTACGTTCCTCTTAAAAAGAATAAACACAGCCATGTCAGATGCAAGACCATATTGCTGTCATAGGTTAATGATAATAAAGAGGACTCCGCATCACAAGTTGTTCTTAAAATCACCTCCTTGCAAAATAAAAAAAGAGAGATTGTCATCGACACAACTCGAGCAATAATATTCTGCGAATTATTAAGATACGACATTTGTGATTTTTTTAAAAATGGCAACCGATAATGAGAAGCATTACACATCAAACAGAAATGTTCAAAACCTGATAGTTTTGATTGAGAATTAAATTCCAACATTGAATTAGGAAATTCCAAAATAACAATACTACACAAACTCACAGTATTTTTTAATCTCTCATCACCTTATACATATACTCTTCATCAGAATAATTGATACATCCCTAGTGTGTTTTAGATAGCAGACAATCATGTCATTTCAAGAACCATAGCAGCAGCTTATGCAATTGTAGAGAGCAACTGCGACTGATAAAAAAATCTGCATCGGCAAATCTCACAAATTTGAACACAGAAGAGAAAGGTGTTTCATGTCACACAAATTTAAAATTCACGAATATGTTTCTCGGTCACTATGGTCAGAATCCTAAACGATGAACGTATGAATGAACCAAATAAAAGTCAGGTCTATGCACTGAGGACAATATTTCCAGTTCATCTCCCAGGAATGAAAGCAAGTTCGATGCTTTAAGGATATAGTTTCAATATCAACTCAGGAATGGAAGTAAGTTCAATGCACTAAGGATATATATAGTTTCCATTTCAACTCCCAAACCTTACTGTTTTAAGGCGAACGAAAATGAAGTTGCAAACACGTTTCACCTGTTTAATATTATATATACATGCCAGTCAAACGACCAGCCAGGAGGTATACAGTCCATAATTTCAAGAGGAAAGGCATTGCCTCAGCTATCACAACAATAAGATTTTCTATAACCACTCTCAACGGTTATATGTGATATATTTACTTTTTCGTTTGGGATTGGTTCGCAGGCTGGGATACTTTCATAGGCGATTTATGCGAGCCTCCACTGCCTGGTGAACAGATTCCGAAGATCATTTGGGGCAGCCTATCAGAGAGAGACCGATCTCGAATGCAATCTTGACTGTCCTTATTGCGTAGATAAAGTTGCATGTGACCTTAAGTGATTCACCATTTAAGATACTAAGGAGATCCTACAAATCTCAGACCTAGACTCCATTCAGCTTTAGTCTTGAATCATGTCATGATGGAAAGAGTGCACTTCGTGATGAGCGATATAAGAAACAAACCATTGATTTCCAGTACATGTTCCTGCCAGCACCTATATTTTGTTTTGTGCGTTGGTTGGTTGCCTTACCTGCTATTGCTTTGCATAGCTTAATGGTGAAAGCCAGTAAATTTTTCCCTTAATGTTTATTCCCTTATGGCTGTGACTCCAACCTTGCATATCTGACAGTCTACCCCAGAAGTGTAAAATATAAATTATAGATCTGTGTTAGGGTTTCAGTCTGGAGCTGGCCAGTATTTGCTCATATTCTCATGTTTCGTTTACATTTTGCATGCCAACTGACTTTTGCTTGACTACCTTTTGTTCTACTGTAAAACGTTAAAACTACTATCGACACAAGATCATTTTTTACAAGATCCATAGCCTTGAGGATTATCACGTACAAGAAGAGTAATCTGATCCCTTGGCAGCAGTTGAAGTTTTGAGTACGCCACACCTAAGTACTGGCAAGGAATCTTGAATTATTGGAGAAGTCATGGCATGAGATGAGGTAGCCTTTTAAGTTTTAATGCTGCCTGTCCAAGATCGGTTTCATTGATGCCCACTCTATACATGTTGAGCAGTAGTGTAGACAGGATCGTAGCATGTCCCAAGCCAACTTCAGTGAACTGTAGCAATAGCACGCAAGAGTACTGTACAGTAGTAACCAACGGGACAAGGATTTTGTGCACATGGGAGTCACTGCTCCCTTCACTTTTGGATTTTTGAAAATTTCAGATTCTCATATTTCTCTGCTTTCAAGAATTATGACATTAAATATGTAGATAGATGTGTATACGAGGATTGGAATCAAAAAAGTCTCGTCAAAAAATACGTTATATTTTTGGAGATGCAAAAAGACAAATTTTTGGCAGTACACTGACAAAATATACGTACTATTGTACTACTATTTATAGTCAGAAATTTGTCTTTTTTGTATTTTCCAAAATACAAAGTATTTTTTAATAAGACTTTTTTGACTACACTCCTCGTGTCTAAATCTATCTACATATTTAATGCCATAATTTTTGAAAACATAAAAGAGCGAGGTTATGAAAATTTTCAAAAATCCAAAAGTCCAAGGAGCACTTGTGCTCATGTGCACATGGTACTTTCCGCAATAAACGCCCGTATTGTTGAGTACATGGCAGACTAGATCTCGTACTTTGCTCTGCATCGTGCATTGATGCCCACTGTATCTATGCATGTTGAGTGTGGACCCTAAACGCCGTAGGGAGTGAACGTGTCGAGTGCGCACTTTTGAAGATGAACACTATGATGCCCGGCCGGCCAGCAAGCTTAGTGTTATGACTACTAGATGACCCGTTGCGCGACTGCGCAACTGCCGGATGCAACTACTACATTGCTGCCACACACTTTATTTGTTGGTAAAAAATAATTAATTTTATTTGCATTTATTTAACTAACACCATATAGAAACACTTATGTACACCGATAAAGGTGAATAATTTATTACTCAAATTGTAGTACTCAAATAGACTATTAACCAAATTAAAACAAACTTGAATCCTCACGAAATAACATTGTGAATACTTATCATCGACTGATCGCCTTGATGGCATAGCAAATCACCCCAACAGTACATGGAACACCATGCTCACTGGCTGGGCTACGTTCCTCTTAAAAAGAATAAACACAGCCATGTCAGATGCAAGACCATATTGCTGTCATAGGTTAATGATAATAAAGAGGACTCCACATCACAAGTCGTTCTTAAAATCACCTCCTTGCAAAATAAAAAAAGAGAGATTGTCATCGACACAACTCGAGCAATAATATTCTGCGTATTATTAAGATACGACATTTGTGATTTTAAAAAAATGGCAACCGATAATGAGAAGCATTACACATCAAACAGAAATGTTCAAAACATGATAGTTTTGATTGAGAATTAAATTCCAACATCGGATTAGGATATTCCAAAACTACAATACTACACAAACTCACAATATTTTTTAATCTCTCATCACCTTATACATATACTCTTCATCAGAATAATTGGTACATCCCTAGTGTGTTTTAGATAGCAAACAATCGTGTCATTTCAAGAACCATAGCAGCAGCTTATGCAATTGTAGAGAGCAACTGCGACTGATAAAAAAATCTGCATCGTCAAATCTCACAAATTTGAAAACAGAAGAGAAAGGTGTTTCATGTCACACAAATTTAAAATTCACGAATATGTTTCTCGGTCACTATGGTCAGAATCCTAAACGATGAACGTATGAATGAACCAAATAAAGGTCAGGTCTATGCACTGAGGACAATATTTCCAGTTCATCTCCCAGGAATGAAAACAAGTTCGATGCTCTAAGGATATAGTTTCAATATCAACTCAGGAATGGAAGTAAGTTCAATGCACTAAGGATATATATAGTTTCCATTTCAACTCCCAAACCTTATTGTTTTAAGGTGAACGAAAATGAAGTTGCAAGCACTTTTCACCTGTTTAATATTATATATACATGCCAGTCAAACGACCAGGCCAGGAGGTATACAGTCCATAATTTCAAGAAGAAAGGCATTTCCTCATTGATACGTCTCCGACGTATCGATAATTTCTTATGTTCCATGCCACATTATTGATGATATCTACATGTTTTATGCACACTTTATGTCATATTTGTGCATTTTCTAGAACTAACCTATTAACAAGATGCCGAAGTGCCAGTTGTTGTTTTCTGCTGTTTTTGGTTTCAGAAATCCTAGTAAGGAAATATTCTCGGAATTTGACGAAATCAACGCCCAGGATCCTATTTTGCCACGAAGCTTCCAGAAGACCGAAGAGTCAACGAAGTGGGGCCACGAGGTGGCCAGACCACAGGGCGGCGCGGCCCAAGCCCTGGCCGCGCCGACCTATGGTGTGGGCCCCTCGTGACGCCCCTTGACCTGCCCTTCCGCCTACAAATATCCTTCGTCGCGAAACCCCCAGTACCGAGAGCCACGATACGGAAAACCTTCCAGAGACGCCGCCGCCGCCAATCCCATCTCGGGGGATTCAGGAGATCGCCTCCGGCACCCTGCCGGAGAGGGGAATCATCTCCCGGAGGACTCTACGCCGCCATGGTCGCCTCCGGAGTGATGTGTGAGTAGTTCACCCCTGGACTATGGGTCCATAGCAGTAGCTAGATGGTTGTCTTCTCCCCATTGTGCTTAATTGTCGGGTCTTGTGAGCTGCCGAACATGATCAAGATCATCTATCTGTAATTCTATATGTTGTGTTTGTTGGGATCCGATGAATATAGAATACCATGTTATGTTGATTATCAATTTATATCTATGTGTTGTTTATGATCTTGCATGCTCTCCGTTATTAGTAGAGGCTCTGGCCAAGTTTTTGCTATTAACTCCAAGAGGGAGTATTTATGCTCGATAGTGGGTTCATGTCTCCGTGAATGCGGGAAGTGACAGAAATCTCTAAGATTATGGATGTGCTGTTGCCACTAGGGATAAAACATTGGTGCTATGTTCGAGGATGTAGTTACTGATTACATTACGCGCAATACTTAATGCAATTGTCTGTTGTTAGCAACTTAATACTAGAAGGGGTTCGGATGATAACCTGAAGGTGGACTTTTTAGGCATAGATGCATGCTGGATAGCGGTCTGTGTACTTTGTCGTAATGCCCAATTAAATCTCACTATACTCATCATAATATGTATGTGCATGGTCATGCCCTCTTTATTTGTCAATTGCCCAACTGTAATTTGTTCACCCAACATGCTGTTTATCTTATGGGAGAGACACCTCTAGTTAACTGTGGACCCCAGTCCAATTCTCTATACTGAAATACAATCTACTGCAATACTGTTCTACTATTTTCTGCAAACAATCATCATCCACACTATACATCTAATCCTTTGTTACAGCAAGCCGGTGAGATTGACAACCTCGCTGTTTCGTTGGGGCAAAGTACTTGGTTTGTGTTGTGCAGGTTCCACATTGGCGCCGGAATCCCTAGTGTTGCGCCGCACTACATCTCGCCGCCATCAACCTTCAACGTGCTTCTTGGCTCCTACTGGTTCGATAAACCTTGGTTTCATACTGATGGAAAACTTGCCGCTGTACGCATCACACCTTCCTCTTGGGATTCCCAACGGACGCGTGCTGTACGCGTATCAAGCTCTTTTTCTGGCGCCGTTGCCGGGGAGATCAAGAGACGCTGCAAGGGGAGTCTCCACATCGCAATCTCTCTACTTTGTTTTTGTCTTGCTTAGTTTTATTTACTACTTTGTTTGCTGCACTAAATCAAAAATACAAAAAAATTAGTTGATAGTTTTACTTTATTTGCTATCTTGTTTGCTATATCAAAAACACAAAAAAATTAGTTACTTATATTTGCTTTACTTGTTTCAACATGTTTCCTTTTAATTTTACCGTAAAAGACATGCCGGTAGGGCGCGGGTCTATAATTGGGAGAAATAATATAGAAGAATTTTTCAACCATGTTAGTACCGTTGATGATTTTGAAGATAGACACTTGGTAGACCTTGCTCCTACTTATGAAATTGCCGCTGCTGCTTTAGTTCGTATGATGGAAACTAAATTTGTTAATCTCAATCCTATAATCCAACACATGTTTCTTACACTCGGTGATATGGAAGAAGGGGAAAAGAAAGATTTTGTTTTAGAAACCCTTCTTAGAGAATTTGGTGGTATAGCAAGAGAGGCTAGAAAGGTCTTTGCTAAATATAATATGCTTGGTTCTTATACCAATTTTGTTAGTCTCCTTGAAAAAATGGACATGGAGAGAATAAGGTACACTAATAATGTTAATAATGGTGGGGAGATTAAAGCACCAATACCATGTAAGCTCCTAGCAATGCATGAAGCACAAGAAAATAACTATGCTTGGCTTGTTTCTGAAAATTTGTTTGATGAGAGTAGCAAGCCCAAGACTAATGAAAAGGGAGACGCTAAAACTTATGTATCCAATATACTATGCATGGTTGAGAAAACTCCACACCCCGCTGTAGATGCACCATCCTTCGATAATACTTGATACACACTTTCTGCGCCTAGCTGAAAGGCGTTAAAGAAAAGCGCTTATGGGAGACAACCCATGTTTTTACTACAATACTTTGTTTTTATTTTGTGTCTTGGAAGTTGTTTACTACTGTAGCAACCTCTCCTTATCTTAGTTTAGTGTTTTGTTGTGCCAAGTAAAGTCGTTGATAGTAAAGTTCATACTAGATTTGGATTACTGCGCAGAAATAGATTTCTTTGCTGTCACGAATCTGGGCAAAATTCTCTGTAGGTAACTCAGAAAATTATGCCAATTTACGTGAGTGATCCTCAGATATGTACGCAACTTTCATTAAATTTGAGAATTTTCATTTGAGCAAGTCTGGTGCCTCAATAAAATTCGTCAATACGAACTGTTCTGTTTTGACAGATTCTGCCTTTTATTTCGCATTGCCTATTTTGTTATGATCGATGGATATTTTGATTCCATTGACTTTCAGTAGCTTTGTGCAATGTCCAGAAGTGTTAAGAATGATTATGTCACCTCTGAACATGTATATTTTGATTGTGCACTAACCCTCTAATGAGTTGTTCTAAGTTTGGTGTGGAGGAAGTTTTCAAGGATCAAGAGAGGGAGATGATACAACATGATCAAGGAGAGTGAAAGCTCTAAGATTGGGGATGCCCCGGTGGTTCATCACTGCATATATCAAGAAGACTCAAGCGTCTAAGCTTGGGGATGCCCAAGGCATCCCCTTCTTCATCGACAACATTATCAGGTTCCTCCCCTGAAACTATATTTTTATTCCATCACATCTTATGTGCTTTGCTTGGAGCGTTGGTTTGTTTTTGTTTTTGTTTTGTTTGAATAAAATGGATCTTAGCATTCATTGTGTGGGAGAGAGACACGCTCCGCTGTAGCATATGGACAAGTATGTCCTTAGGCTCTACTCATAATATTCATGGCGAAGTTTCTTCTTCGTTAAATTGTTATATGGTTGGAATTGGAAAATGCTACATGTAGTAATTGCTAAAATGTCTTGGATAATGTGATACTTGGCAATTGTTGTGCTCATGTTTAAGCTCTTGCATCATATGCTTTGCACCCATTAATGAAGAAATACATAGAGCATGCTAAAATTTGGTTTGCATACTTGGTCTCTCTAAGGTCTAGATAATTTCTAATATTGAGTTTGAACAACAAGGAAGACGGTGTAGAGTCTTATAATGTTTACAATATGTCTTTTATGTGAGTTTTGCTGCACCGGTTCATCCTTGTGTTTGTTTCAAATAGCCTTGCTAGCCTAAACCTTGTATCGAGAGGGAATACTTCTCATGCATCCAAAATACTTGAGCCAACCACTATGCCATTTGTGTCCACCATACCTACCTACTACATGGTATTTCTCCGCCATTCCAAAGTAAATTGCTTGAGTGCTACCTTTAAATTTCCATTCTTCACCTTTACAATATATAGCTCATGGGACAAATAGCCTAAAAACTATTGTGGTATTGAATATGTACTTATGCACTTTATCTCTTATTAAGTTGCTTGTTGTGCGATAACCATGTTCCTGGGGACGCCATCAACTACTCTTTGTTGAATATCATGTGAGTTGCTATGCATGTTCGTCTTGTCTGAAGTAAGGGCGATCTACCACCTTATGGTTAGAGCGTGCATATTGTTAGAGAAGAACATTGGGCCGCTAACTAAAGCCATGATCCATGGTGGAAGTTTCAGTTTTGGACATATATCCTCAATCTCATATGAGAAAATTAATTGTTGCTACATGCTTATGCATAAAAGAGGAGTCCATTATCTGTTGTCTATGTTGTCCCGGTATGGATGTCTAAGTTGAGAATAATCAATAGCGAGAAATCCAATGCGAGCTTTCTCCTTAGACCTTTGTACAGGCGGCATAGAGGTACCCCTTTGTGATACTTGGTTAAAACATGTGCATTGCGATAATCCCGGTAGTCCAAGCTAATTAGGACAAGGTGCGGGCACTATTAGTATACTATGCATGAGGCTTGCAACTTGTAAGATATAATTTACATGATACATATGCTTTATTACTACCGTTGACAAAATTGTTTCTTGTTTTCAAAATCAAAGCTCTAGCACAAATATAGCAATCGATGCTTTCCTCTTTGAAGAACCTTTCTTCTACTTTTATTGTTGAGTCAGTTCACCTATTTCTCTCCACCTCAAGAAGCAAACACTTGTGTGAACTGTGCATTGATTCCTACATACTTGCATATTGCATTTGTTATATTACTCTATGTTGACAATATCCATGAGATATACATGTTATAAGTTGAAAGCAACCGCTGAAACTTCATCTTCCTTTGTGTTGCTTCAATGCCTTTACTATGAATTATTGCTTTATGAGTTAACTCTTATGCAAGACTTATTGATGCTTGTCTTGAAGTACTATTCATGAAAAGTCTTTGCTATATGATTCAGTTGTTTACTCAAGTCATTTACATTGTTTTGATCGCTGCATTCACTACATATGCTTACAAATAGTATGATCAAGGTTATGATGGCATGTCACTCCAGAAATTATCTTTGTTTATCGTTTACCTGCTCGGGACGAGCAGGAACTAAGCTTGGGGATGCTGACACGTCTCCGACGTATCGATAATTTCTTATGTTCCATGTCACATTATTGATGATATCTACATGTTTTATGCACACTTTATGTCATATTTGTGCATTTTCTGGAACTAACCTATTAACAAGATGCCGAAGTGCCGATTCTTTGTTTCTGCTGTTTTTGGTTTCAGAAATCCTAGTAAGGAAATATTCTCGGAATTGGACGACATCAACGCCCAGGGTCCTATTTTGCCACGAAGCTTCCAGAAGACCGAAAAGTCAACGAAGTGGGGCCACGAGGTGGCCAGACCACAGGGCGGCGCGGCCCAAGCCCTGGCCACGCCGACCTATGGTGTGGGCCCCTCGTGACGCCCCTTGACCTGCCCTTCCGCCTACAAATAGCCTTCGTCGCGAAACCCCCAGTACCGAGAGCCACGATACGGAAAACCTTCCAGAGACGCCGCCGCCGCCAATCCCATCTCGGGGGATTCAGGAGATCGCCTCCGGCACCCTGCCGGAGAGGGGAATCATCTCCCGGAGGACTCTACGCCGCCATGGTCGCCTCCGGAGTGATGTGTGAGTAGTTCACCCCTGGACTATGGGTCCATAGCAGTAGCTAGATGGTTGTCTTCTCCCCATTGTGCTTAATTGTCGGGTCTTGTGAGCTGCCGAACATGATCAAGATCATCTATCTGTAATTCTATATGTTGTGTTTGTTGGGATCCGATGAATAGAGAATACCATGTTATGTTGATTATCAATTTATATCTATGTGTTGTTTATGATCTTGCATGCTCTCCGTTATTAGTAGAGACTCTGACCAAGTTTTTGCTATTAACTCCAAGAGGGAGTATTTATGCTCGATAGTGGGTTCATGTCTCCGTGAATCTGGGGAAGTGACAGAAATCTCTAAGATTATGGATGTGTTGTTGCCACTAGGGATAAAACATTGGTGCTATGTTCGAGGGTGTAGTTACTGATTATATTACGCGCAATACTTAATGCAATTGTCTATTGTTAGCAACTTAATACTGGAAGGGGTTCGGATGATAACCTGAAGGTGGACTTTTTAGGCATAGATGCATGCTGGATAGCGGTCTATGTACTTTGTCGTAATGCCCAATTAAATCTCACTATACTCATCATAATATGTATGTGCATGGTCATGCCCTCTTTATTTGTCAATTGCCCAACTGTAATTTGTTCACCCAACATGTTGTTTATCTTATGGGAGAGACACCTCTAGTGAACTGTGGACCCCGGTCCAATTCTATATACTGAAATACAATCTACTGCAATACTGTTCTACTATTTTCTGCAAACAATCATCATCCACACTATACATCTAATCCTTTGTTACAGCAAGCCGGTGAGATTGACAACCTCGTTGTTTCGTTGGGGCAAAGTACTTGGTTTGTGTTGTGCAGGTTCCACGTTGGCGCCGGAATCCCTGGTGTTGCGCCGCACTACATCTCGCTGCCATCAACCTTCAACGTGCTTCTTGGCTCCTACTGGTTCGATAAACCTTGGTTTCATACTGAGGGAAAACTTGCCGCTGTACGCATCACACCTTCCTCTTGGGGTTCCCAACGGACGCGTGCTGTACGCGTATCACTCATCTATCACAACAATAAGCTTTTCTATAACCACTCTCAACGGTTATATTGATATATTTACTTTTTCGTTTGGGATTGGTTCGTAGGCTAGGATACTTTCATAGGCGATTTATGCGAGCCTCCGCTGCCTGGTGAACAGATTCCGAAGATCATTTGAGGCAGCCTATCAGAGAGAGACCGATCTCGAATGCAATCTTGACTGTCCTTATTGAGTAGATAAAGTTGCATGTGACCTTAAGTGATTCACAATTTAAGATACTAAGGAGATCCTACAAATCTCAGACCTAGACTCCATTCAGCTTTAGTCTTGAATCATGTCATGATGGAAAGAGTGCACTTCGTGATGAGCGATATAAGAAACAAACCATTGATTTCCAGTACATGTTCCTGCCAGCACCTATATTTTGTTTTGTGCGTTGGTTGGTTGCCTTACCTGCTATTGCTTTGCATAGCTTAATGGTGAAAGCCAGTAAATTTGTCCCTTAATGTTTATTCCCTTATGGCTGTGACTCCAACCTTGCATATCTAACTTTCTACCCCAGAAGTATGTAAAACATAATTTATCGATCTGTGTTAGGGTTTCAGTCTGGAGCTGGCCAGTATCCGCTCATATTCTCATGTTTCGTTTACATTTTGCATGCCAACTGACTTTTGCTTGACTGCCTTTTGTTCTACTGTAAAACGTTATAAACTACTGTAGACACAAGATCATTTTTTACAAGATCCATAGCCTTGAGGATTACCACGTACAAGAAGAGTAATCTGGTCACTTGGCAACAGTTGAAGTTTTGAGTACGCCACACCTAAGTACTGGCAAGGAATCTTGAATTATTGGAGAAGTCATGGCATGAGATGAGGTAGCCAATGCCGGCCCATAGGGCGGGGCAAAGGGGCGCTCGCCCCGGGCCTTCAGGAGCGAGGGCCCTGGCCCAAGATTGTTTTACATATTTGATATATTTATACTAAGACTAGCACAAATGCCCGTGCGTTGCTATGGGTTATTAGTTTTTATTGTCAAAGAGACATTGATATAGGTAGGCATTTGCATAACTCACTCTTTTTAAATATGAATCTCCTTATTAGAACTATAATAGTCTATTCTTACAATCAGTTTCTCTTTGACTAATAAGGTAACTAAGTCCCTTGATTGGAGGGATTCACAAAAACTACGAAGGAATCCATGCAATCAAGGAAAATGTCAGAGATGATTCAAATCAAAGAAGTATGGCTCATATATACTCTATGTTTCAAACCGTAAAAATGTGGCACGAAAACACCATCAAATATATCTTTTCTAATCCCATAAATAGTGAAGGAAAAAGGTAAATAATTTCAAAGGTTTCATCAAAATGCCAAGTAATTTTCACATCTTCAGAAAAGTAACACTTGGCATAATTTTTTTGTTTTAAAAGTCATAAGAACCTGATCTTTTCATGGGTTATGGCGAGGACCTAGAGTTCTCATGATCTTCCCTATGAAAGAACATATATGTTTTGAGCATGGGTTTAATCAGATATGCATTTAGTATGACTAACATCCTGTAACTAAAATAAGATAGTGTAGAAAATTCTCAGTTGTTTAATGAATCCATATATCCTGTAATATGCTCTTAAGTGTTATTGCATTGCATGGTATTCTTGGTAACATGACAAACAACGCCATTTTATCTAGAAATTTGAGATAGACCGTAAACCAGAGTGCCACAATTAGATTCTGCATATCTTGGACAAAACCGGGGAATATAAGTCAGATGGCCTAATTAACAACCAAATCAAGATGTCTTACCATGAAAAAAAACCTTCTCACTCAAGGAGTTGTAGGTGGTATGATCCGAGAAACTATCTTTGGTAAATACATGTTATATCTCAGCGCTAAACTAATCTTCACCAAATAGAAGGTTCAGAACTTCTACGCTGTATTACAAGATGGGGTTAGAGTGGGTAATTAATATATGCATGGTTAGGGCGGTAAACAAAAAAGAGTGCTACTTGTGAATATTTACAGAAAACAATATTATACTGTACTGAAGCAAATAGCTGCATGGACATATAAAATGCAAAAGCACTCCACTTATCTATATGTAAGTCACAGTTTATTTAATGTTGGAACTCTTTATTCCATCAGGTGATCTTTAGCTAGCCATCAGGTATCTTGTACCATACATGATTATGGATCTAGCTGCTTTGCTTGCATGATAGATGGAATCACATGGCTAGCTCTTGACCTTGAATGAGGCTCCTTTAGTACAAAGGAAATCGATCTAGTCTTTTGGTCATGCTTAGATGACTGAAAATCTGAAATGAGATTCATGATGTTCGGCGCCTCATGTAATTGCCGACGAAATCTCTCCAACTATTGCATGTTGAAATAACCAGCCAAACATCCCTCCGTACATTTTGATCAGCACCTGCGGCATGAGGACCAAGAGATGAGGGAAAAGTTAGTTTCTAGTACACTTGCACCTCGTCTTGTCTCCGATTCACGTTAGTCAATATAATCACCATAAAAAAATCTGCTTGAACCATACTAACGATGCGTGTTCATGAAAATAACTGAGAAAAGAAATTTACAAAATCAGAATTTATCTTTTTGTTTGGTTCATCTGGATAGATATATTGTAGATATGATAATTAGGGGAAAGAAATAGATGCACTATAAAACAGTGTACTAAAATCACCACACACACCACAAATCATCTAGCACTCCCTATTTAGCATCTTTTGCCACCAATCCATAGATAAGTGTTATTACTGAAAATGGTACACATGAAATCACATGAAATACCTAGCCACAATAAGATCATTGGTACACTTGTAGTGCAGAGACGGCTTGGGGTGACATCTTCTCGATGTCAAGGATGACAGGAAACTCGAAGGTTGATAGTCCACTTCTTGCTTGGTCCTCCTCGCCAGCACCACACTGCGTCATGCGCGAGTCGTAGTAAACCTGATCAGGGGATGACCGTTTAGTTCATTCATCGGCGATAAGAAGATCAACTACAACTTTCTGGACATATAACCACACTCCCACACAACCACTCCACGTACTCACTCGTTATCACTAAATCACCACACACCACAAAGCGCATAGCACTCCATGTTTAGCATATTTGCTGCAAATCCATTTTTTCATGAAAAGGATTCAAACTTTCAGTTATGCACTTATAGTCCTTGAATGTATCCTGGCACATTAATATAGTGATCACTAAGTTTCCCTTTGTCAGGGTACCATTGCATTCAAGGTAGTAAAGCTTGACTTTCAAGTGACTGATATGATTGATGACGATGTAAATAACAGCCTTTGTTATATTATATCTGACCAAGTTAACTTTTAGAAACATGCACATAGTAGACTGCCTTTTAATGATCCTATTGGTACTTAAAGAAGACAACTAATAAAAAATATTAGCAATACCAACATCTCTCAGAAAGTAGATACTGACAACAGTAGGATGCCTAGTAAGCTTCATTATGATCATCTACAATAAGGTAGATACAGAACAGTAGGATGCCTAGCAAGCTTCATTGTGGGCATGCATATCTCTTTTGATCTGCATAAAACAATCATCTAAGATTACATCCATTAGCCTGAAAATGATGCTTGCCCAATTAACTTATGCAGTTGCACACCACTACCGAATGACGCTTGCCCAATTAACTTATGCAGTTGCACACCACTACCAAAGAAGAGGCAGTACAAATAATATTGTTCAAGCCATACTGTCTACCTTAATTTGGCTATATTTTGCATGGTTTTAAATAGCCGACGGTAGGTTATAGCTGTGGCCTACCAAAACAGCTATAGCCCGGCTATAGCCTGACTATAGCCGGCTATTTAAGGACTTTGGCACCTGTAGCCGTGCGCATCGTGCGGGAAAGGCTATAGCGGGACTATAGAGGGCTATTTAAAACAAAGATATTTTGTGAATCAGCGTACAACATAAACAGAATTTTAACAATGATTGAAGCACACAAGTGAATTTGGCCTACATCCATGTTCAAAAGAACCAAAAATTCAAAGAAGTTAGATACATATTGCAGTGTACCACCAAAACAATAGATAAATATGAAATGAATAGAACCGGAAATTCAAAGTATGCTAACCAAGGGAAGCATTGGCATGCATATTCCTCTTTGTGTCGCTGATCATACCATGCCCATCAACTCCTTCTATTCTGCAAAAAGACAAAAATATAATAAGAGTAGGTGCGGTGCAGACGATGGAAGCGGATGATGTGCAAAACTTGTAAAGGTAAGGTGATTGTGGTGTGTTCTAACTTCTAAATATGATTCTGATAGAAAATATAAAATGAGGGCTATAGAAAAAACTCCTGCAGATAGGCAATTCAGTTTATGATATTACCATACGAAAATAAACAAATACAAAGAGCTGAAGCTACAAAGATGAAGTTAGTTTGCTACTTAAGAAATGCAAGAAACCCATAAATATGCACTTGGTTGATTAGTTTACACAAATAGGAGAGAATAGCATGATTTAAAAATAATTGCGATGCATCTCATGTAACTTGCCGAATGTCCTGCAACACCAGCAGCCACACACAAGCAGATTCACATCATAAATTTACAATCCAACAGCTGTAGATTGGAAGGTTATGAGGGGCCAGGAAATCGCCGCTCAAGCAGATGATTGATGTGTTGTTACCTTATTGTATTGTATCTTGCTTGCGTATAGCGTGGTCTGTGAGAGGCCATGAAACCGCTGCTCAAGGCAGAACATGATGTCATCAGCCCTACTCACCACCATCCATTAGCCTGAAAATGACGCTTGCCCAATTAACTTATGCAGTTGCACACCACTACCAAAGAAGAGGCAGTACAAATAATATTGTTCAAGCCATACTGTCTACCTTAATTTGGCTATATTTTGCATGGTTTTAAATAGCCGGCCGTAGGTTATAGCTGTGGCCTACCAAAACAGCTATAGCCCGGCTATAGCCTGACTATAGTCGGCTATTTAAGGACTTTGGCACCTTTAGCCGGGCACATCGTGCGGGAAAGGCTATAGCGGGGCTATAGCGGGCTATTTAAAACAGAGATATTTTGTGAATCAGCGTACAACATAAACAGAAATTTAACAATGATTGAAGCACACAAGTGAATTTGGCCTACATCCATATTCAAAAGAACCAAAAATTCAAAGAAGTTAGATACATATTGCAGTGTACCACCAAAACAATAGATAAATATGAAATGAAAAGAACCGGAAATTCAAAGTATGCTAACCAAGGGAAGCATTGGCATGCATATTCCTCTTTGTGTCGCTGATCATACCATGCCCATCAACTCCTTCTATTCTGCAAAAAAGACAAAATTATAATAAGAGTAGGTGCGGTGCAGACAATGGAAGCGGATGATGTGTAAAACTTGTAAATGTAAGGTGATTGTGGTGTGTTCTAACTTCTAAATATGATTCTGATAGAAAATATAAAATGAGGGCTATAGAAAAAATTCCTGCAGATAGGCAATTAAGTTTATGATATTACCATACGAAAATAAACAAATACAAAGAGCTGAAGCTACAAAGATGAAGTTAGTTTGCTACTTAAGAAGTGCAAGAAACCCATAAATATGCACTTGGTTGATTAGTTTACACAAACAGGAGAGAATAGCATGATTTAAAAATAATTGTGATGCATCTCAGGTAACTTGCCGAATGTCCTGCAACACCAGCAGCCACACACAAGCAGATTCACATCATAAATTTACAATCCAACACCTGTAGATTGGAAGGTTATGAGGGGCCGGGAAATCGCCACTCAAGCAGATGATTGATGTGTTGTTACCTTATTTGTATTGTATCTTGCTTGCGTCAAGCGTGGTATGTGAGAGGCCATGAAACCGCTGTTCAAGGCAGAATAGGATGTCATCAGCCCTACTCACCACCGTCAAGTCTTGTCCAACCCTATTAGGTTATTGACGTTGCTCCACGGGGACCTCCAGGGCCTAGGTGCTATGACAATATCTCTAGGCTGTTGAGCAGGTACTCCCACAAGAACTTTGTCAGGAACAACACGTGCCTGTAGATTGTGTCGCCCACCCCAGCCCGCCCAAACTGCACATTCAGTAGTCATAACCAATAGCTTCTTTATTGGAAGAACAAAATGGAAAGAAGAGAACTTTCTGGGCAAAAAATCTAAGGTTACCTTGGGAAGTATCCGCGTGTATGACTCCGGAATCGCCATCTAGATCTGGTTTGCGCAGTCATTCTTTTGCCGCAGGTCTCTTCGGGCCAACTCCGTTAGCCCGAGTTTGGTCACACATAGTGTTGGCAGCCACCACCTCTCCTCGTTAGTAAGGTGCAGACGAGCATATTACTATGTAACCTCCATCTACAACAATAAACAAAATGAGCATCAGGACATGATAATTAATTTTGCAAGATGTAAACAAAAATATCAGGTAGTATCTTTTCTCCATCTCCTGAATGTATCAACTGATGACAAAGAGCCTAAGTTTCAGAAAATCTAATGGTATCATAGAAATGATATACCAAATTGTATCATAGAAGCATTAATCGAAGACATGGGGGCGGCTACCATAGAAAGAGATCCACCCAACACAGGCATCACTGACGTGGTTGAATTGCATGGTGCAGTTGCATCAAACATGGATAAGACCACCAAACTGCCGGGAAACAATAGTAATATAGGATCAACTGTAGTAAGCATAAGTTTCATTGCAAATGAATCAAATACCAGTTTATAGACCTGCAGCGTCAATTCAATCCACTGCAGATAGAAGCAGATGAATAAGCCCACCCCGTTTTACTCAATTAATTGGAAACAGTCTCTATTGATTACACCTCCACTGCTGTACATCTTTGCTACTTGATTCAATTCAGTTCGTGATATCAATTTTCGAATGAACCTCCTACAGTATACTAAATGTAGATCGACGATTTTTGGGGGAAAATGTTTCTTTAATTTCTGTAGAATTGCTAGTATGACGGAGCAGTGTAGTAGTACCTAGTTAAGTGGTGGTGATGGTGGGTGTGCAGGTGCAGGAGGAGGCAGCCATGACGAACCTCAGCGGCCGAAGCAGCAGCCGCCGCACAACCCCCGGGGCTTGCGCGAGGTATTTAACCCCTCCTGCTCCATCGTCAACCCACCCTCCGCGTTCTGCCTCGCTTCCACTGCCAAGTCCATGCCCCCGCTCGAGGTCTTTGACCCCCTCCTCCTCCTCCACCGCCCTCCCTCCGCCGTCCTCGCTTCGCATCTGCCCCAGGATCGAAGCAGCAGAAGGAGAGAATCCGATGGCGATGTCAAAGGTGCCACCCCGTATGCTGCAGAGCCTGCTCACCTCTTTTTCTCTCCAGCACCGGCTGCTAGAGTTGGGGTCTGAAATCTCGATTAGGATGGCCACGGCATGGAGGACTTCACACCTCACGACATCAGAAAAGGAGGTGCTAGATGTCATCAGTGGCGGTAGAGGTCTTGCGTCTCTCGTCGGTGGGGAAGGCGGGCACGACAACGAGGATGCTAGGGTTATCCGCATGGGGAGGTGGGCTCGCGATTGACGGGGAAGATGGCGAGGCGGGGCACACGGCGGAGGCTGACCATCGGCGCTGGCCGGCAGCAATCTGCTTCGACCGATGGGTGTGCAGGATAGCGGCAAGCAGCGGTGGTAGGGGACGAGAGGCGGGGGCGGGTGACGAGCAGGACAACGGCGGCGGCCTGCCCTCTGGCTGTGGTGTTCGTGCTAGGCGGCCTCAGATGTAACGCCAGATCCCGATCTAGAGATTGAGTTTGGGGCTCGATGAGAAGATTGTGTGTTAGGCGGGCCCACATGTCGGCGCTGGAAAATATTGGACGACCAAACTCTTTGACGTATTGGTGGGTAGGCAGAATAAGGAACACATTCATCCTTTTTAAGTAGTGTAAGTAGTGTAGATACTTAGGTTGTTGATTTCAAAATAATTCTAAAAAACTATAGATGCCCTAAGCTACAGTTTACCGTGCCTCTTACCAAACATTTATTTAAATATTTACGCTTTAGAATGTACCATTTAGAATAATTCTATAAAATATACAAGATTCAAGCTGGATCTTACCGTGCCTCTACTCCAACTTCTGTTAACAAACTTTTTATCAAAGATATGATTTCTCTCTAGCCTTCCCAAATGTCTAGACAACACCGACCTATATCATTTTTTCATAATTAATCTTAAAGACACGTGTACACAAGTAGCCATTGGTAGAAATAAGAAACATGGCATAGTTTGCTCGATCAATAGAAATATATTTTTTCAAATATCTTCTTCAAGATTTCGAAGACCATGAATCATTCAAATGTAAATATTATTTTGTTTGTTATTGCATTACCCTAATATTTTCTCTTGCCCAATAGTAAGGGCCAGAACACGAATCTTTCTTAAACTTTAAGTAATATATATAAATTTACCATAAATAAATATTTAAAAAAAATCTAGGGGGGGCAATGGCCCCTTCCCTACGATAACTTCGCTATTGTGAACAAGGGGCCCTTGATATCGTTTCGTCCTAGGGCCTCCGAAATCTATGGACGGGCCCTGGAGGTAGCCTTTTAAGTTTTAATGCTGCTTGTCCAAGATCGGTTTCATTGATGCCCACTCTATGCATGTTGAGCAGTAGCGTAGGCAGGATCATAGCACGTCCCAAGCCAACTTCAGTGAGCTGCGCCAACTTCAGTGAACTGTAGCAATAGTATGCAAGAGTACTGTACAGTTGCAACAAACGCCCCTATTGTTGAGTACATGGCAGACTAGATCTCGTGCTTTGCTCTGCATCGTACATTGATGCCCACTGGTTCTATGGATGTTGAGTGTGGACCCTAAACGCCGTAGGGAGTGGACGTGTCGAGTGCGCACTTGTGAAGATGAACACTATGATACCCGGCCGGCCAGCAAGCTTAGTTTTATGACTACTAGATGACCCGTTGCGCATCACAAGAATGCCGGATGCAACTACTACATTGCTGCCACACACTTTATTTGTTGGTAAAAAGTAATTAATTTTATTTGCATTTATTCAACTAACACCATATAGAAACACTTATGTACACCGATAAAGGTGAATAATTTATTACTCAAATTGTAGTACTCAAATAGACTATTAACCAAATTAAAACTTGAATCCTCACGAAATAACATTGTGAATACTTATCATCGACTGATCGCCTTGATGGCATAGCAAATCACCCCAACAGTACATGGAACACCATGCTCACTGGCTGGACTACGTTCCTCTTAAAAATAATAAACACAGTCATGTCAGATGCAAGACCATATTGCTATCATAGGTTAATGATAATAAAGAGGACTCCGCATCACAAGTTGTTCTTAAAATCACCTCCTTGCAAAATAAAAAAAAAGAGAGATTGTCATCGACACAACTCGAGCAATAATATTCTGCGTATTATTAAGATACGACATTTGTGATTTTAAAAAAATGGCAACCGATATTGAGAAGCATTACACATCAAACAGAAATATTCAAAACCTGATAGTTTTGATTGAGAATTAAATTCCAACATCGGATTAGGACATTCCAAAACTACAATACTACACAAACTCACAATATTTTTTAATCTCTCATCACCTTATACATATACTCTTCATCAGAATAATTGGTACATCCCTAGTGTGTTTTAGATAGCAGACAATCGTGTCATTTCAAGAACCATAGCAGCAGCTTATGCAATTGTAGAGAGCAATCACATCGATAAAAAAATCTGCATCGACAAATCTCACAAATTTGAACACAGAAGAGAAAGGTGTTTCATGTCACACAAATTTAAAATTCACGAATATGTTTCTCGGTCACTATGGTCAGAATCCTAAACGATGAACGTATGAATGAACCAAATAAAGGTCAGGTCTATGCACTGAGGACAATATTTCTAGTCCATCTCCCAGGAAAGAAAGCAAGTTCGATGCTCTAAGGATATAGTTTCAATATCAACTCAGGAATGGAAGTAAGTTCAATGCACTAAGGATATATATAGTTTCCATTTCAACTCCCAAACCTTACTGTTTTAAGGCGAACGAAAATGAAGTTGCAAACACTTTTCACCTGTTTAATATTATATATACATGCCAGTCAAACGACCAGGCCAGGAGGTATACAGTCCATAATTTCAAGAAGAAAGGCATTTCCTCAGCTATCACAACAATAAACTTTTCTATAACCACTCTCAGCGGTTATATGTGATATATTTACTTTTTCGTTTGGGATTGGTTCGCAGGCTGGGATACTTTCATAGGTGATTTATGCGAGCCTCCGCTGCCTGGTGAACAGATTCCGAAGATCATTTGAGGCAGCCTATCAGAGAGAGACCAATCTCGAATGCAATCTTGGCTGTCCTTATTGAGTAGATAAAGTTGCATATGACCTTAAGTGATTCACCATTTAAGATACTAAGGAGATCCTACAAATCTCAGACCTAGACTCCATTCAGCTTTATCTTGAATCATGTCATGATGGAAAGAGTGCACTTCGTGATGAGCGATATAAGAAACAAACCATTGATTTCCTGTACATGTTCCTGCCAGCACCTATATTTTGTTTTGTGCGTTGGTTGTTGGTTGCCTTACCTGCTATTGCTTTGCATAGCTTAATGGTAAAAGCCAATAAATTTTTCCCTTAATGTTTATTCCCTTATGGCTGTAACTCCAACCTTGCATATCTGACTGTCTACCCCAGAAGTATGTAAAACATAATTTATCGATCTGTGTTAGGGTTTTAGTCTGGAGCTGGCCAGTATCTGCTCATATTCTCATGTTTCGTTTACATTTTACATGCCAACTGACTTTTGCTTGACTGCCTTTTGTTCTACTGTAAAACGTTATAAACTACTGTCGACACAAGATCATTTTTTACAAGATCCATAGCCTTGAGGATTACCACGTACAAGAAGAGTAATCTGATCACTTGGCAGCAGTTGAAGTTTTGAGTACGCCACACCTAAGTACTGGCAAGGAATCTTGAATTATTGGAGAAGTCATGGCATGAGATGAGGTAACCTTTTAAGTTTTAATGTTGCCTGTCCAAGATCGGTTTCATTGATGCCCACTCTATGCATGTTGAGCAGTAGCGTAGGCAGGATCGTAGCACGTCCCAAGCCAACTTCAGTGAACTGTAGCAATAGCACACAAGAGTACTGTACAGTAGCAACAAACGCCCCTATTGTTGAGTACATGGCAGACTAGATATCGTGCTTTGCTCTGCATCGTGCATTGATGCCCACTGGTTCTATGCATGTTGAGTGTGGACCCTAAACGCCGTAGGGAGTGGACGTGTCGAGTGCGCACTTGTGAAGATGATCACTATGATGCCCGGCCGGCCAGCAAGCTTAGTTTTATGACTACTAGATGACCCGTTGCGCGACTAGCAAGCTAGGATGCAACTACTATATTGCTGCCACACACTTTATTTGTTGGTAAAAAGTAATTAATTTTATTTGCATTTATTTAACTAACACCATATAGAAACACTTATGTACATCGATAAAGGTGAATAATTTATTACTCAAATTGTAGTACTCAAATAGACTATTAACCAAATTAAAACAAACTTGAATCCTCACAAAATAACATTGTGAATACTTATCATCGACTGATCGCCTTGATGGCATAGCAAATCACCCCAACAGTACATGGAACACCATGCTCACTGGCTGGGCTACGTTCCTCTTAAAAAGAATAAACACAGCCATGTCAGATGCAAGATCATATTGCTGTCATAGGTTAATGATAATAAAGAGGACTCCGCATCACAAGTTGTTCTTAAAATCACCTCCTTGCAAAATAAAAAAAGAGAGATTGTCATCGACACAACTCGAGCAATAAAATTCTGCGTATTATTAAGATACGACATTTGTGATTTAAAAAAAAATGGCAACCGATAATGAGAAGCATTACACATCAAACAGAAATGTTCAAAACCTGATAGTTTTGATTGAGAACTAAATTCCAACATCGGATTAGGACATTCCAAAACTACAATACCACACAAACTCACAATATTTTTTAATCTCTCATCACCTTATACATATACTCTTCATCAGAATAATTGGTACATCCCTAGTGTGTTTTAGATAGCAGACAATCGTGTCATTTCAAGAACCATAGCATCAGCTTATGCAATTGTAGAGAGCAACTGCGACTGATAAAAAAATCTACATCGGCAAATCTCACAAATTTGAACACAGAAGAGAAAGGTGTTTCATGTCACACAAATTTAAAATTCACGAATATGTTTCTCGGTCACTATGGTCAGAATCCTAAATGATGAACGTATGAATGAACCAAATAAAGGTCAGGTCTATGCACTGAGGACAATATTTCCAGTTCATCTCCCAAGAATGAAAGAAAGTTCGATGCTCTAAGGATATAGTTTCAATATCAACTCAGGAATGGAAGTAAGTTCAATGCACTAAGGATATATATAGTTTCCATTTCAACTCCCAAACCTTACTGTTTTAAGGCGAACGAAAATGAAGTTGCAAACACTTTTCACATGTTTAATATTATATATACATGCCATTCAAACGACCAGGCCAGGAGGTATACAGTCCATAATTTCAAGAAGAAAGGCATTTCCTCAGCTATCACAACAATAAGCTTTTCTATAACCACTCTCAACGGTTATATGTGATATATTTACTTTTTCGTTTGGGATTGGTTCGCAGGCTGGGATACTTTCATAGGCGATTTATGCGAGCCTCCGCTGCCTGGTGAACAGATTCCGAAGATCATTTGAGGAAGCCTATCAGAGAGAGACCGATCTCGAATGCAATCTTCACTGTCCTTATTGAGTAGATAAAGTTGCATGTGACCTTAAGTGATTCACCATTTAAGATACTAATGAGATCCTACAAATCTCAGACCTAGACTCCATTCAGCTTTAGTCTTGAATCATGTCATGATGGAAAGAGTGCACTTCTTGATGAGCGATATAAGAAACAAACCATTGATTTCCAGTACATGTTCCTGCCAGTACCTATATTTTGTTTTGTGCGTTGGTTGGTTGCCTTACCTGCTATTGCTTTGCATAGCTTAATGGTAAAAGCCAGTAAATTTTTCCCTTAATGTTTATTCCCTTATGGCTGTAACTCCAACCTTGCATATCTGACTGTCTACCCCAGAAGTATGTAAAACATAATTTATCGATCTGTGTTAGGGTTTCAGTCTGGAGCTGGCCAGTATCTGCTCATATTCTCATGTTTCGTTTACATTTTACATGCCAACTGACTTTTGCTTGACTCGCCTTTTGTTCTACTTTAAAACGTTATAAACTACTATCGACACAAGATCATTTTTTTACAAGATCCATAGCCTTGAGGATTACCACGTACAAGAAGAGTAATCTGATCACTTGGTAGCAGTTGAAGTTTTGAGTACGCCACACCTAAGTACTGGCAAGGAATCTTGAATTATTGGAGAAGTCATGGCATGAGATGAGGTAGCCTTTTAAGTTTTAATGCTGCCTGTCCAAGATCGGTTTCATTGATGCCCACTCTATGCATGTTGAGCAGTAGCGTAGGCAGGATCGTAGCACGTCCCAAGCCAACTTCAGTGAACTGTAGCAATGGCACGCAAGAGTACTGTACAGTAGCAACAAACGCCCCTATTGTTGAGTAATGGCAGACTAGATCTCGTGCATTGCTCTGCATCGTGCATTGATGCCCACTGGTTCTATGCATGTTGAGTGTGGACCCTAAACGCCGTAGGGAGTGGAAGTGTCGAGTGCGCACTTGTGAAGATGAACACTATGATGCCCAGCCTGCCGGCTAGCGTAGTTTTATGACTACTAGATGACCCGTTGCGCGTGGGCGCATGTGCCGGATGCAACTACTACATTGCTGCCACACACTTTATTTGTTGGTAAAAAGTAATTAATTTTATTTGCATTTATGTAACTAACACCATATAGAAACACTTATGTACACCGATAAAGGTGAATAATTTATTACTCAAATTGTAGTACTCAAATAGACTCTTAACCAAATTAAAACAAACTTGAATCCTCACGAAATAACATTGTGAATACTTAACATCGACTGATCGCCTTGATGGCATAGCAAATCACCCCAACAGTACATGGAACACCATGCTCACTGGCTGGGATACATTCCTCTTAAAAAGAATAAACACAGCCATGTCAGATGCAAGACCATATTGCTGTCATAGGTTAATGATAATAAAGAGGACTCCGCATCACAAGTTGTTCTTAAAATCACCTCCTTGCAAAATAAAAAAAGAGAGATTGCATCGACACAACTCGAGCAATAATATTCTGCGTATTATTAAGATACGACATTTGTGATTTAAAAAAAATGGCAACCGATAATGAGAAGCATTACACATCAAACAGAAATGTTCAAAACCTGATAGTTTTGATTGAGAATTAAATTCCAACATCGGATTAGGACATTCCAAAACTACAATACTACACAAACTCACAATATTTTTTAATCTCTCATCACCTTATACATATACTCTTCATCAGAATAATTGGTACATCCCTAGTGTGTTTTAGATAGCAGACAATCGTGTCATTTCAAGAACCATAGCAGCAGCTTATGCAATTGTAGAGAGCAACTGCAACTGATAAAAAAATCTGCATCGGCAAATCTCACAAATTTGAACACAGAAGAGAAAGGTGTTTCATGTCACATAAATTTAAAATTCACGAATATGTTTCTCGGTCACTATGGTCAGAATCCTAAAAGATGAACGTATGAATGAACCAAATAAAGGTCAGGTCTATGCACTGAGGACAATATTTCCAGTTCATCTCCCAGGAATGAAAGAAAGTTCGATGCTCTAAGGATATAGTTTCAATATCAACTCAGAAATGGAAGTAAGTTCAATGCACTAAGGATATATATAGTTTCCATTTCAACTCCCAAACCTTACTGTTTTAAGGCGAACGAAAATGTAGTTGCAAACACTTTTCACATGTTTAATATTATATATACATGCCATTCAAACGACCAGGCCAGGAGGTATACAGTCCATAATTTCAAGAAGAAAGGCATTTCCTCAGCTATCAAAACAATAAGCTTTTCTATAACCACTCTCAACGGTTATATGTGATATATTTACTTTTACGTTTGGGATTGGTTCGCAGGCTAGGATACTTTCATAGGCGATTTATGCGAGCCTCCGCTGCCTGGTGAACAGATTCCGAAGATCATTTGAGGAAGCCTATCAGAGAGAGACCGATCTCGAATGCAATCTTGACTGTCCTTATTGAGTAGATAATGTTGCATGTGACCTTAAGTGATTCACCATTTAAGATACTAATGAGATCCTACAAATCTCAGACCTAGACTCCATTCAGCTTTAGTCTTGAATCATGTCATGATGGAAAGAGTGCACTTCTTGATGAGCGATATAAGAAACAAACCATTGATTTCCAGTACATGTTCCTGCCAGCACCTATATTTTGTTTTGTGCGTTGGTTGGTTGCCTTACCTGCTATTGCTTTGCATAGCTTAATGGTAAAAGCCAGTAAATTTTTCCCTTAATGTTTATTCCCTTATGGCTGTAACTCCAACCTTGCATATCTGACTGTCTACCCCAGAAGTATGTAAAACATAATTTATCGATCTGTGTTAGGGTTTCGATGCAGAGCTGGCCAGTATCTGCTCATATTCTCATGTTTCGTTTACATTTTACATGCCAACTGACTTTTGCTTGACTGCCTTTTGTTCTACTGTAAAACGTTATAAACTACTATCGACACAAGATCATTTTTTTACAAGATCCATAGCCTTGAGGATTACCGCGTACAAGAAGAGTAATCTGATCACTTGGTAGCAGTTGAAGTTTTGAGTACGCCACACCTAAGTACTGGCAAGGAATCTTGAATTATTGGAGAAGTCATGGCATGAGATGAGGTAGCCTTTTAAGTTTTAATGCTGCCTGTCCAAGATCGGTTTCATTGATGCCCACTCTATGCATGTTGAGCAGTAGCGTAGGCAGGATCGTAGCACGTCCCAAGCCAACTTCAGTGAACTGTAGCAATGGCACGCAAGAGTACTGTACAGTAGCAACAAACACCCCTATTGTTGAGTAATGGCAGACTAGATCTCGTGCTTTGCTCTGCATCGTGCATTGATGCCCACTGGTTCTATGCATGTTGAGTGTGGACCCTAAACGCCGTAGGGAGTGGAAGTGTCGAGTGCGCACTTGTGAAGATGAACACTATGATGCCCAGCCTGCCAGCAAGCTTAGTTTTATGACTACTAGATGACCCGTTGCGCGACTGCGCAACTGCCGGATGCAACTACTACATTGCTGCCACACACTTTATTTGTTGGTAAAAAGTAATTAATTTTATTTGCATTTATGTAACTAACACCATATAGAAACACTTATGTACACCGATAAAGGTGAATAATTTATTACTCAAATTGTAGTACTCAAATAGACTATTAACCAAATTAAAACAAACTTGAATCCTCACGAAATAACATTGTGAATACTTAACATCGACTGATCGCCTTGATGGCATAGCAAATTACCCCAACAGTACATGGAACACCATGCTCACTGGCTGGGATACGTTCCTCTTAAAAAGAATAAACACAGCCATGTCAGATGCAAGACCATATTGCTGTCATAGGTTAATGATAATAAAGAGGACTCCGCATCACAAGTTGTTCTTAAAATCACCTCCTTGCAAAATAAAAAAAGAGAGATTGTCATCGACACAACTCGAGCAATAATATTCTGCGTATTATTAAGATACGACATTTGTGATTTAAAAAAAATGGCAACCGATAATGAGAAGCATTACACATCAAACAGAAATGTTCAAAACCTGATAGTTTTGATTGAGAATTAAATTCCAACATCGGATTAGGACATTCCAAAACTACAATACTACACAAACTCACAATATTTTTTAATCTCTCATCACCTTATACATATACTCTTCATCAGAATAATTGGTACATCCCTAGTGTGTTTTAGATAGCAGACAATCGTGTCATTTCAAGAACCATAACAGCAGCTTATGCAATTGTAGAGAGCAATCACATCGATAAAAAAATCTGCATCGGCAAATCTCACAAATTTGAACACAGAAGAGAAAGGTGTTTCATGTCACATAAATTTAAAATTCACGAATATGTTTCTCGGTCACTATGGTCAGAATCCTAAACGATGAACGTATGAATGAACCAAATAAAGGTCAGGTCTATGCACTGAGGACAATATTTCCAGTTCATCTCCCAGGAATGAAAGCAAGTTCGATGCTCTAAGGATATAGTTTCAATATCAACTCAGGAATGGAAGTAAGTTCAATGCACTAAGGATATATATAGTTTCCATTTCAACTCCCAAACCTTACTGTTTTAAGGCGAACGAAAATGAAGTTGCAAACACTTTTCACCTGTTTAATATTATATATACATGCCAGTCAAACGACCAGGCCAGGAGGTATACAGTCCATAATTTCAAGAAGAAAGGCATTTCCTCAGCTATCACAAGAATAAGCTTTTCTATAACCACTCTCAACGGTTATATGTGATATATTTACTTTTTCGTTTGGGATTGGTTCGCAGGCTGGGATACTTTCATAGGCGATTTATGCGAGCCTCCGCTGCCTGGTGAACAGATTCCGAAGATCATTTGAGGAAGCCTATCAGAGAGAGACCGATCTCGAATGCAATCTTGACTGTCCTTATTGAGTAGATAAAGTTGCATGTGACCTTAAGTAATTCACCATTTAAGATACTAATGAGATCCTACAAATCTCAGACCTAGACTCCATTCAGCTTTAGTCTTGAATCATGTCATGATGGAAAGAGTGCACTTCTTGATGAGCGATATAAGAAACAAACCATTGATTTCCAGTACATGTTCCTACCAGCACCTATATTTTGTTTTGTGCGTTGGTTGGTTGCCTTACCTGCTATTGCTTTGCATAGCTTAATGGTAAAAGCCAGTAAATTTTTCCCTTAATGTTTATTCCCTTATGGCTGTAACTCCAACCTTGCATATCTGACTGTCTACCCCAGAAGTATGTAAAACATAATTTATCGATCTGTGTTAGGGTTTCAGTCTGGAGCTGGCCAGTATCTGCTCATATTCTCATGTTTCGTTTACATTTTACATGCCAACTGACTTTTGCTTGACTGCCTTTTGTTCTACTGTAAAACGTTATAAACTACTATCGACACAAGATCATTTTTTTACAAGATCCATAGCCTTGAGGATTACCACGTACAAGAAGAGTAATCTGATCACTTGGTAGCAGTTGAAGTTTTGAGTACGCCACACCTAAGTACTGGCAAGGAATCTTGAATTATTGGAGAAGCCATGGCATGAGATGAGGTAGCCTTTTAAGTTTTAATGCTGCCTGTCCAAGATCGGTTTCATTGATGCCCACTCTATGCATGTTGAGCAGTAGCGTAGGCAGGATCGTAGCACGTCCCAAGCCAACTTCAGTGAACTGTAGCAATGGCACGCAAGAGTACTGTACAGTAGCAACAAACGCCCCTATTGTTGAGTAATGGCAGACTAGATCTCGTGCATTGCTCTGCATCGTGCATTGATGCCCACTGGTTCTATGCATGTTGAGTGTGGACCCTAAACGCCGTAGGGAGTGGAAGTGTCGAGTGCGCACTTGTGAAGATGAACACTATGATGCCCAGCCTGCCAGCAAGCTTAGTTTTATGACTACTAGATGACCCGTTGCGCGACTACGCAACTGCCGGATGCAACTACTACATTGCTGCCACACACTTTATTTGTTGGTAAAAAGTAATTAATTTTATTTGCATTTATGTAACTAACACCATATAGAAACACTTATGTACACCGATAAAGGTGAATAATTTATTACTCAAATTGTAGTACTCAAATAGACTATTAACCAAATTAAAACAAACTTGAATCCTCACGAAATAACATTGTGAATACTTAACATCGACTGATCGCCTTGATGGCATAGCAAATCACCCCAACAGTACATGGAACACCATGCTCACTGGCTGGGATACGTTCCTCTTAAAAAGAATAAACACAGCCATGTCAGATGCAAGACCATATTGCTGTCATAGGTTAATGATAATAAAGAGGACTCCGCATCACAAGTTGTTCTTAAAATCACCTCCTTGCAAAATAAAAAAAGAGAGATTGTCATCGACACAACTCGAGCAATAATATTCTGCGTATTATTAAGATACGACATTTGTGATTTAAAAAAATGGCAACCGATAATGAGAAGCATTACACATCAAACAGAAATGTTCAAAACCTGATAGTTTTGATTGAGAATTAAATTCCAACATCGGATTAGGACATTCCAAAACTACAATACTACACAAACTCACAATATTTTTTAATCTCTCATCACCTTATACATATACTCTTCATCAGAATAATTGGTACATCCCTAGTGTGTTTTAGATAGCAGACAATCGTGTCATTTCAAGAACCATAACAGCAGCTTATGCAATTGTAGAGAGCAATGATCGATAAAAAAATCTGCATCGGCAAATCTCACAAATTTGAACACAGAAGAGAAAGGTGTTTCATGTCACATAAATTTAAAATTCACAAATATGTTTCTCGGTCACTATGGTCAGAATCCTAAACGATGAACGTATGAATGAACCAAATAAAGGTCAGGTCTATGCACTGAGGACAATATTTCCAGTTCATCTCCCAGGAATGAAAGCAAGTTCGATGCTCTAAGGATATAGTTTCAATATCAACTCAGGAATGGAAGTAAGTTCAATGCACTAAGGATATATATAGTTTCCATTTCAACTCCCAAACCTTACTGTTTTAAGGCGAACGAAAATGAAGTTGCAAACACTTTTCACCTGTTTAATATTATATATACATGCCAGTCAAACGACCAGGCCAGGAGGTATACAGTCCATAATTTCAAGAAGAAAGGCATTTCCTCAGCTATCACAAGAATAAGCTTTTCTATAACCACTCTCAACGGTTATATGTGATATATTTACTTTTTCGTTTGGGATTGGTTCGCAGGCTGGGATACTTTCATAGGCGATTTATGCGAGCCTCCGCTGCCTGGTGAACAGATTCCGAAGATCATTCGAGGAAGCCTATCAGAGAGAGACCGATCTCGAATGCAATCTTGACTGTCCTTATTGAGTAGATAAAGTTGCATGTGACCTTAAGTGATTCACCATTTAAGATACTAATGAGATCCTACAAATCTCAGACCTAGACTCCATTCAGCTTTAGTCTTGAATCATGTCATGATGGAAAGAGTGCACTTCTTGATGAGCGATATAAGAAACAAACCATTGATTTCCAGTACATGTTCCTGCCAGCACCTATATTTTGTTTTGTGCGTTGGTTGGTTGCCTTACCTGCTATTGCTTTGCATAGCTTAATGGTAAAAGCCAGTAAATTTTTCCCTTAATGTTTATTCCCTTATGGCTGTAACTCCAACCTTGCATATCTGACTGTCTACCCCAGAAGTATGTAAAACATAATTTATCGATCTGTGTTAGGGTTTCGATGCTGAGCTGGCCGATTCTGCTCATATTCTCATGTTTCGTTTACATTTTACATGCCAACTGACTTTTGCTTGACTGCCTTTTGTTCTACTGTAAAACGTTATAAACTACTATCGACACAAGATCATTTTTTTACAAGATCCATAGCCTTGAGGATTACCACGTACAAGAAGAGTAATCTGATCACTTGGTAGCAGTTGAAGTTTTGAGTACGCCACACCTAAGTACTGGCAAGGAATCTTGAATTATTGGAGAAGTCATGGCATGAGATGAGGTAGCCTTTTAAGTTTTAATGCTGCCTGTCCAAGATCGGTTTCATTGATGCCCACTCTATGCATGTTGAGCAGTAGCGTAGGCAGGATCGTAGCACGTCCCAAGCCAACTTCAGTGAACTGAAGCAATGGCACGCAAGAGTACTGTACAGTAGCAACAAACGCCCCTATTGTTGAGTAATGGCAGACTAGATCTCGTGCTTTGCTCTGCATCGTGCATTGATGCCCACTGGTTCTATGCATGTTGAGTGTGGACCCTAAACGCCGTAGGGAGTGGAAGTGTCGAGTGCGCACTTGTGAAGATGAACACTATGATGCCCAGCCTGCCAGCAAGCTTAGTTTTATGACTACTAGATGACCCGTTGCGCGACTGCGCAACTGCCGGATGCAACTACTACATTGCTGCCACACACTTTATTTGTTGGTAAAAAGTAATTAATTTTATTTGCATTTATGTAACTAACACCATATAGAAACACTTATGTACACCGATAAAGGTGAATAATTTATTACTCAAATTGTAGTACTCAAATAGACTATTAACCAAATTAAAACAAACTTGAATCCTCACGAAATAACATTGTGAATACTTAACATCGACTGATCGCCTTGATGGCATAGCAAATCACCCCAACAGTACATGGAACACCATGCTCACTGGCTGGGCTACGTTCCTCTTAAAAAGAATAAACACAGCCATGTCAGATGCAAGACCATATTGCTGTCATAGGTTAATGATAATAAAGAGGACTCCGCATCACAAGTTGTTCTTAAAATCACCTCCTTGCAAAATAAAAAAAGAGAGATTGTCATCGACACAACTCGAGCAATAATATTCTGCGTATTATTAAGATACGACATTTGTGATTTAAAAAAATGGCAACCGATAATGAGAAGCATTACACATCAAACAGAAATGTTCAAAACCTGATAGTTTTGATTGAGAATTAAATTCCAACATCGGATTAGGACATTCCAAAACTACAATACTACACAAACTCACAATATTTTTTAATCTCTCATCACCTTATATATATACTCTTCATCAGAATAATTGGTACATCCCTAGTGTGTTTTAGATAGCAGACAATCGTGTCATTTCAAGAACCATAGCAGCAGCTTATGCAATTGTAGAGAGCAATCATGCATCGATAAAAAAATCTGCATCGGCAAATCTCACAAATTTGAACACAGAAGAGAAAGGTGTTTCATGTCACATAAATTTAAAATTCACGAATATGTTTCTCGGTCACTATGGTCAGAATCCTAAACGATGAACGTATGAATGAACCAAATAAAGGTCAGGTCTATGCACTGAGGACAATATTTCCAGTTCATCTCCCAGGAATGAAAGCAAGTTCGATGCTCTAAGGATATAGTTTCAATATCAACTCAGGAATGGAAGTAAGTTCAATGCACTAAGGATATATATAGTTTCCATTTCAACTCCCAAACCTTACTGTTTTAAGGCGAACGAAAATGAAGTTGCAAACACTTTTCACCTGTTTAATATTATATATACATGCCAGTCAAACGACCAGGCCAGGAGGTATACAGTCCATAATTTCAAGAAGAAAGGCATTTCCTCAGCTATCACAAGAATAAGCTTTTCTATAACCACTCTCAACGGTTATATGTGATATATTTACTTTTTCGTTTGGGATTGGTTCGCAGGCTGGGATACTTTCATAGGCGATTTATGCGAGCCTCCGCTGCCTGGTGAACAGATTCCGAAGATCATTTGAGGAAGCCTATCAGAGAGAGACCGATCTCGAATGCAATCTTGACTGTCCTTATTGAGTAGATAAAGTTGCATGTGACCTTAAGTGATTCACCATTTAAGATACTAAGGAGATCCTACAAATCTCAGACCTAGACTCCATTCAGCTTTAGTCTTGAATCATGTCATGATGGAAAGACTGCACTTCGTGATGAGCGATATAAGAAAGAAACAATTAATTTCCAGTACATGTTCCTGCCAGCACCTATATTTTGTTTTGTGCGTTGGTTGGTTGCCTTACCTGCTATTGCTTTGCATAGCTTAATGGTAAAAGCCAGTAAATTTTTCCCTTAATGTTTATTCCCTTATGGCTGTAACTCCAACCTTGCATATCTGACTGTCTACCCCAGAAGTATGTAAAACATAATTTATCGATCTGTGTTAGGGTTTCAGTCTGGAGCTGGCCAGTATCTGCTCATATTCTCATGTTTCGTTTACATTTTACATGCCAACTGACTTTTGCTTGACTGCCTTTTGTTCTACTGTAAAACGTTATAAACTACTATCGACACAAGATTTTTTTTTACAAGATCCATAGCCTTGAGGATTACCACGTACAAGAAGAGTAATCTGATCACTTGGCAGCAGTTGAAGTTTTGAGTACGCCACACCTAAGTACTGGCAAGGAATCTTGAATTATTGGAGAAGTCATGGCATGAGATGAGGTAGCCTTTTAAGTTTTAATGCTGCCTGTCCAAGATCGATTTCATTGATGCCCACTCTATGCATGTTGAGAAGTAGCATAGGCAGGATCGTAGCACGTCCCAAGCCAACTTCAGTGAACTGTAGCAATGGCACGCAAGAGTACTGTACAGTAGAAACAAACGCCCCTATTGTTGAGTAATGGCAGACTAGATCTCGTGCTTTGCTCTGCATCGTGCATTGATGCCCACTGGTTCTATGCATGTTGAGTGTGGACCCTAAACGCCGTAGGGAGTGGACGTGTCGAGTGCGCACTTGTGAAGATGAACACTATGATGCCCAGCCTGCCAGCAAGCTTAGTTTTATGACTACTAGATGACCCGTTGCGCATCACAAGAATCACAAGAATCGCAGATGCAACTACTACATTGCTGCCACACACTTTATTTTTTGGTAAAAAGTAATTAATTTTATTTGCATTTATTTAACTAACACCATATAGAAACACTTATGTACAACGATAAAGGTGAATAATTTATTGCTCAAATTGTAGTACTCAAATAGACTATTAACCAAATTAAAACAAACTTGAATCCTCACGAAATAACATTGTGAATACTTATCATCGACTGATCGCCTTGATGGCATAGCAAATCACCCCAACAGTACATGGAACACCATGCTCACTGGCTGGGCTACGTTCCTCTTAAAAAGAATAAACACAGCCATGTCAGATGCAAGACCATATTGCTGTCATAGGTTAATGATAATAAAGAGGACTCCGCATCACAAGTTGTTCTTAAAATCACCTCCTTGCAAAAAAAAAAGAGATTGTCATCGACACAACTCGAGCAATAATATTCTGCGTATTATTAAATACGACATTTGTGATTTAAAAAAATGGCAACCGATAATGAGAAGCATTACACATCAAACAGAAATGTTCAAATACTGATAGTTTTGATTGAGAATTAAATTCCAACATCGGATTAGGACATTCCAAAACTACAATACTACACAAACTCACAATATTTTTTAATCTCTCATCACCTTATACATATACTCTTCATCAGAATAATTGGTACATCCCTAGTGTGTTTTAGATAGCAGACAATCGTGTCATTTCAAGAACCATAGCAGCAGCTTATGCAATTGTAGAGAGCAACTGCGACTGATAAAAAAATCTGCATCGGCAAATCACACAAATTTGAACAGAGAAGAGAAAGGTGTTTCATGTCACACAAATTTAAAATTCACGAATATGTTTCTCGTTCACTATGGTCAGAATCCTAAACGATGAACGTATGAATGAACCAAATAAAGGTCAGGTCTATGGACTGAGGACAATATTTCCAGTTCATCTCCCAGGAATGAAAGCAAGTTCGATGCTCTAAGGATATAGTTTCAATATCAACTCAGGAATGGAAGTAAGTTCAATGCACTAAGGATGTATATAGTTTCCATTTCAACTCCCAAAACTTACTGTTTTAAGGCGAACGAAAATGAAGTTGCAAACACTTTTCACCTGTTTAATATTATATATACATGCCAGTCAAACGACCAGGCCAGGAGGTATACAGTCCATAATTTCAAGAAGAAAGGCATTTCCTCAGCTATCACAAGAATAAGCTTTTCTATAACCACGTTCAACGGTTATATGCGATATATTTACTTTTTGGTTTGGGATTGGTTCGCAGGCTGGGATACTTTCATAGGAGATTTATGCGAGCCTCCGTTGCCTGGTGAACAGATTCCGAAGATCATTTGAGGCAGCCTATCAGAGAGAGACTGATCTCGAATGCAATCTTGATTGTCCTTATTGAGTAGATAAAGTTGCATGTGACCTTAAGTGATTCACCATTTAAGATACTAAGGAGATCCTACAAATCTCATGCCTAGACTCCATTCATCTTTAGTCTTGAATCATGTCATGGTGGAAAGAGTGCACTTCGTGATAAGCGATATAAGAAACAAACCATTGATTTCCAGTACATGTTCCTGCCAACACCTATATTTTGTTTTGTGCGTTGGTTGGTTGCCTTACCTGCTATTTCTTTGCGTAGCTTAATGGTAAAAGCCAGTAAATTTTTCCCTTAATGTTTATTCCCTTATGGCTGTAACTCCAACCTTGCATATCTGACTGTCTACCCCAGAAGTATGTAAAACATACTTTATCGATCTGTGTTAGTGTTTTAGTCTGGAGCTAGCCAGTATCTGCTCATATTCTCATGTTTCGTTTACATTTTACATGCCAACTGACTTTTGCTTGACTGCCTTTCGTTCTACTGTAAAACGTTATAAACTACTGTCGACACAAGATCATTTTTTTACAAGATCCATAGCCTTGAGGATTACCACGTACAAGAAGAGTAATCTGATCACTTGGCAGCAGTTGAAGTTTTGAGTACGCCACACCTAAGTACTGGCAAGGAATCTTGAATTATTGGAGAAGTCATGGCATGAGATGAGGTAGCCTTTTAAGTTTTAATGCTGCCTGTCCAAGATCGGTTTCATTGATGCCCACTCTATGCATGTTGAGCAGTAGTGTAGGCAGGATCATAGCACGTCCCAAGCCAACTTCAGTGAACTGTAGCAATAGCACGCAAGAGTACTTTACAGTAGCAGCAAACGCCCCTATTGTTGAGTACATGGCAGACTCGATCTCGTGCTTTGCTCTGCATCGTGCATTGATGCCCACTGGTTCTATGCATGTTGAGTGTGGACCCTAAACGCCGTAGGGAGTGGACGTGTCGAGTGCGCACTTGTGAAGATGAACACTATGATGCCCGGCCGGCCAGCAAGCTTAGTTTTATAACTACTAGATGACCCGTTGCGACTAGCAAGAATCTAGGATGCAACTACTACATTGCTGCCACACACTTTATTTGTTGGTAAAAAGTAATTAATTTTATTTGCATTTATTTAACTAACACCATATAAAAACACTTATGTACACCGATAAAGGTGAATAATTTATTGCTCAAATTGTAGTACTCAAATAGACTATTAACCAAATTAAAACAAACTTGAATCCTCACGAAATAACATTGTGAATACTTATCATCGACTGATCGCCTTGATGGCATAGCAAATCACCCCAACAGTACATGGAACACCATGCTCACTGGCTGGGCTACGTTCCTCTTAAAAAGAATAAACACAGCCATGTCAGATGCAAGACCATATTGCTGTCATAGGTTAATGATAATAAAGAGGACTCCACATCACAAGTTGTTCTTAAAATCACCTCCTTGCAAAATAAAAAAAGAGATTGTCATCGACACAACTCGAGCAATAATATTCTGCGTATTATTAAGATACGACATTTGTGATTTTTAAAAAAATGGCAACCGATAATGAGAAGCATTACACATCAAACAGAAATGTTCAAAACCTGATAGTTTTGATTGAGAATTAAATTCCAACATCGGATTAGGACATTCCAAAACTACAATACTACACAAACTCACAATATTTGTTGATTTCTCATCACCTTATACATATACTCTTCATCAGAATAATTGGTACATCCCTAGTGTGTTTTAGATACCAGACAATCGTGTCATTTCAAGAACCATAGCAGCAACTTATGCAATTGTAGAGAGCAACTGCGACTGATAAAAAAATCCGCATCGGCAAATCTCACAAATTTGAACACAGAAGAGAAAGGTGTTTCATGTCACACAAATTTAAAATTCACGAATATGTTTCTTGGTAACTATGGTCAGAATCCTAAACGATGAACGTATGAATGAACCAAATAAAGGTCAGGTCTATGCACCGAGGACAATATTTCCAGTTCATCTCCCAGGAATGAAAGCAAGTTCGATGCTCTAAGGATATAGTTTCAATATCAACTCAGGAATGGAAGTAAGTTCAATGCACTAAGGATATATATAGTTTCCATTTCAACTCCCAAACCTTACTATTTTAAGGCGAACGAAAATGAAGTTGCAAACACTTTTCACCTGTTTAATACTCCCTCTGTTCCATTCTATAGTGCCTATAGTTTTTTGGCACGGAAATTAGCGCAAGAGTATTTTGTACACAAGACCTCTAGCTGAACGATTTGAGATCAACGTAAAATTTGGGAAATCCATATCTTACGAACTTACCATAACAAATTTGGGACCTAAACGATTTGGGAGCTGAACGGGGAGGGGGTAATTGAAAAAAGCTAAGCTACAACCTTATATTCTGAAACAAATGACAAAAATCTATAGGCACTATAGAAAGGAACGGAGGGAGTGTTATATATACATGCCAGTCAAACGACCAGGCCAGGAGGTATACAGTCCATAATTTCAAGAAGAAAGGCATTTCCTCTGCTATCACAACAATAAGCTTTTCTATAACCACTCTCAACGGTTATATGTGATATATTTACTTATTCGTTTGGGATTAGTTCGCAGGCTGGGATACTTTCATAGGCGATTTATGCGAGCCTCCGCTGCCTGGTGAACAGATTCCGAAGATCATTTGAGGCAGCCTATCAGAGAGAGACCGATCTCGAATGCAATCTTGACTGTCCTTATTGAGTAGATAAAGTTGCATGTGACCTTAAGTGATTCACCATTTAAGATACTAAGTAGATCCTACAAATCTCAGACCTAGACTCCATTCAGCTTTAGTCTTGAATCATGTCATGATGGAAAGAGTGCACTTCGTGATGAGCGATATAAGAAACAAACCATTGATTTCCAGTACATGTTCCTGCCAGCACCTATATTTTGTTTTGTGCGTTGGTTGGTTGCCTTACCTGCTATTGCTTTGCATAGCTTAATGGCAAAAGCCAGTAAATTTTTCCCTTAATGTTTATTCCTTTATGGCTGTAACTCCAACCTTGCATATCTGACTGTCTACCCCAGAAGTATGTAAAACATAATTTATCGATCTGTGTTAGGGTTTCAGTCTGGAGCTGGCCAGTATCTGCTCATATTCTCATGTTTCGTTTACATTTTACATGCCAACTGACTTTTGCTTGACTGCCTTTTGTTCTACTGTAAAACGTTATAAACTACTGTCGACACAAGATCATTTTTTTTACAAGATCCATAGCCTTGAGGATTACCACGTACAAGAAGAGTAATCTGATCACTTGGCAGCAGTTGAAGTTTTGAGTACGCCATACCTAAGTACTGGCAAGGAATCTTGAATTATTGGAGAAGTCATGGCATGAGATGAGGTAGCCTTTTAAGTTTTAATGCTGCCTGTCCAAGATCGGTTTCATTGATGCCCACTCTATGCATGTTGAGCAGTAGCGTAGGCAGGATCGTAGCACGTCCCAAGCCAACTTCAGTGAAATGTAGCAATAGCACGCAAGAGTACTGTACAGTAGCAACAAACGCCCCTATTGTTGAGTACATGGCAGACTAGATCTCGTGCTTTGCTCTGCATCGTGCATTGATGCCCACTGGTTCTATGCATGTTGAGTGTGGACCCTAAACGCCGTAGGGAGTGGACGTGTCGAGTGCGCACTTGTGAAGATGAACACTATGATGCCCGGCCGGCCAGCAAGCTTAGTTTTATGACTACTAGATGACCCGTTGCGCGACTTCGCAACTGCCGGATGCAACTACTACATTGCTGCCACACACTTTATTTGTTGATAAAAAGTAATTAATTTTATTTGCATTTATTTAACTAACACCATATATAAACACTTATGTACACCGATAAAGGTGAATAATTTATTACTCAAATTGTAGTACTCAAATAGACTATTAACCAAATTAAAACAAACTTGAATCCTCACGAAATAACATTGTGAATACTTATCATCGACTGATCGCCTTGATGGCATAGCAAATCACCCCAACAGTACATGGAACACCATGCTCACTGGCTGGGCTACGTTCCTCTTAAAAAGAATAAACACAGCCATGTCAGATGCAAGACCATATTGCTGTCATAGGTTAATGATAATAAAGAGGACTCCGCATCACAAGTTGTTCTTAAAATCACCTCCTTGCAAAATAAAAAAAAAAGATTGTCATCGACACAACTCGAGCAATAATATTATGCGTATTATTAAGATACGACATTTGTGATTTTGAAAAAAATGGCAACCGATAATGAGAAGCATTACGTACACATCAAACGGAAATGTTCAAAACCTGATAGTTTTGATTGAGAATTAAATTCCAACATCGGATTAGGACATTCCAAAACTATAATACTACACAAACTCACAATAATGAACCAAATAAAGGTCAGGTCTATGCACTGAGGACAATATTTCTAGTTCATCTCCCAGGAATGAAAGCAAGTTCGATGCTCTAAGGATATAGTTTCAATATCAACTCAGGAATGGAAGTAAGTTCAATGCACTAAGGATATATATAGTTTCCATTTCAACTCCCAAACCTTACTGTTTTAAGGCGAACGAAAATGAAGTTGCAAACACTTTTCACCTGTTTAATATTATATATACATGCCAGTCAAGCGACCAGGCCAGGAGGTATACAGTCCATAATTTCAAGAAGAAAGGCATTTCCTCAGCTATCACAACAATAAGCTTTTCTATAACCACTCTGAACGGTTATATGTGATATATTTACTTTTTCATTTGGGATTGGTTCGCAGGCTGGGATACTTTCATAGGCGATTTATGCGAGCCTCTGCTGCCTGGTGAACAGATTCCAAAGATCATTTGAGGCAACCTATCAGAGAGAGACCAATCTCGGATGCAATCTTGACTGTCCTTATTGAGTAGATAAAGTTGCATGTGACCTTAAGTGATTCACCATTTAAGATACTATGGAGATCCTACAAATCTCAAACCTAGACTCTGATGTCTACTCACGCTTCTTTTCCTGTAGAAAGTGTTGGGCCTCCAAGAGCAGAGGTTTGTAGAACAGCAGCAAGTTTTCCCTTAAGTGGATCACCCAAGGTTTATCGAACTCAGGGAGGAAGAGGTCAAAGATATCCCTCTCAAGCAACCCTGCAATCACGATACAAGAAGTCTCTTGTGTCCCCAACACACCTAATACACTTGTCAGATGTATAGGTGCACTAGTTCGGCGAAGAGATAGTGAAATACAGGTGGTATGAATGAATATGAGCAGTAATAACGGTGCCAGAAAAAAGCTTGCTGGCGTGCAGTTGATGGTGGTAATATTGCAGGAAGTACAGATGCAGTAGAACAGTAAACAAGCGATTATTGCAGTATTTGGAAACAAGTCCTAGGGATCATACTTTCACTAGTGGACACTCTCAACATTGATCACATAATAAAACCACTCTACACTCTCTCGTTGGATGATGAACACCACTAATTGTGTAGGGCTACAAGAGAACCTCAATGCCGGAGTTAACAAGCTCCACAACATTCGATGTTCATATTTAAATAACCTTAGAGTGCATGATAGACCAACGCAATTATACCGAGTACAAACATAGCATGCACACTGTCACCAACAGACTATGAAAGGGGGAATAGATCACATCAATACTATCATAGTAATAGTTAACTTCATAATCTACAAGAGATCACAATCATAAACTACGCCAAGTACTACATGATGCACACACTGTCACCATTACATCATGGAGGAGGAATAGAGTACTTTAATAACATCACTAGAGTAGCACATAGATGAATAGTGATACAAAGCTCATATGAATCTCAATCATGTAAGGCAGCTCATGAGATCATTGTATTGAAGTACATGGAAGAGAGATGAACCACATAGCTACCGATACAGCCCTTAGCCTCGATGGAGAACTACTCCCTCCTCATCATAGGAGACAGCAGCGGTGATGAAGATGGCGGTGGTGTCGATGGAGATGCCTACCGGGGGGCACTTCCCCGTCCCGGCGGCGTGCCGGAACAGAAACTTCTGTCCCCCAGATCTTGGCTTCGCGATGGCGGCGACTCTGGAAGGTTTCTCATCCCGTGGCTTATTCGTCTCAAAGATTTAGGTCAGGGAGCTTCTTATAGGCAAAGAGGCGGAGTCGGAAGGGCTGCGGTGGCTCCACACAATAGGGGGGCGCGCCCCCCCTTGGGCCGTGCCGGCCACCTGTGTGGTGGGCCTGTGGCTCTCCTCTGGTCCCTCTCGGGTGTTCTGGAAGCTTCGTGGAATTATAAGATGCTGGGCGTTGATTTCGTCCAATTCCGAGAATATTTCCTTACTAGGATTTCTGAAACCAAAAACAGCAGAAAACAGGAACTGGCACTTCGGCATCTCGTTAATAGGTTAGTTCCGGAAAATGCATAAAAACATCATAAAGTGTGAACAAAACATGTAGGTATTATCATAAAACAAGCATGGAACATCAGAAATTATAGATACATTGGAGACGTATCAGCATCCCCAAGCTTAGTTCCTACTCGTCCCCGAGTAGGTAAACGATAACAAAGATAATTTCTGAAGTGACATGCTACCAACATGATCTTAATCATACTATTGTAAAGCATATGAGATGAATGCAGTGATTCAAGACAATGGTAAAGACAATGATTAAACAACTGCATCATATAGCAAAGACTTTTCATGAATAGTACTTTCAAGACAAGCATCAATAAGTCTTGCATAAGAGTTAACTCGTAAAGCAATACATTCATAGTAAAGGCATTGAAACAACACAAAGGAAGATTTAAGTTTCAGCAGTTGCTTTCAACTTCAACATGTATATCTCATGGATATTTGTCAACATAAAGCAATATAACACGTGCAATAAGTAAACATGTAAGAATCAATGCACAGTTAACATAAGTGTTTGCTTCTAAGATGGAAGGAAGTAGGTAAACTGACTCAACATAAAAGTAAAAGAATGGCCCACTCACAGAGGGAAGCATGGATTGCTATATTTGTGCTAGAGCTTTTGTTTTGGAAACATAGAGAGAGCATAAAAGTAAAGTTTTGAGAGGTGTTTGTTGTTGTCAACGAATGGTAGTGGGCACTCTAACCCCCTTGCCAGACAGACTTTCAAAGAGCGGCTGCCATGAAATTTTTTATTTTTGGATGGCACTCCTTCCAACCTAGCTTTCACAAACCATGGCTAACCGAATCCTCGGGTGCCTGCCAACAATCTCATACCATGAAGGAGTGCCTTTTTATTTTAGTTTTATTTAGATGACACTCCCCCCCACCTTTGCTTTGTCAAGCCATGGCTAACCGAATCCTCGGGTGCCGTCAAACAATCACATATCATGGAGGAGTGTCTATTTGTAAAATTATGAAAGTTAATTAATTTTGGGCTGGGAACCCCATTGCCAGCTCTTTTTGCAAAATTATTGGATAAGCGGATGAAGCCACTAGTCCATTGGTGAAAGTTGCCCAACAAGATTGAAAGATAAACACCACATACTTCCTCATGAGCTATAAAACATTGACACAAATAAGAGGTAATAACTTTTGAATTGTTTAAAGATAGCACTCAAGCAATTTACTTTGGAATGGCGGAGAAATACCATGTAGTAGGTAGGTATGGTGGACACAAATGGCATAGTTTTTGGCTCAAGGATTTTGGATGCACGAGAAGTATTCCCTCTTAGTACAAGGCTTAGGCTAGCAAGGTTGTTTGAAGCAAACACAAGTGTGAACTAGTACAGCAAAACTCACATAAGAACATATTGCAAGCATTATATATAAGACTATACATTGTCTTCCTTGTTGTTCAAACCCTTACTAGAAAATATCTAGACCTTAGAGAGACCAATCATGCAAACCAAATTTTAGCAAGCTCTATGTATTTCTTCACTAATAGGTGCAAAGTATATGATGCAAGAGCTTAAACATGGTCCATATGAGCACAACAATTGCCAAGTATCAAATTATTCAAGACATTATACCAATTACCACATGTAGCATTTTCTGTTTCCAACCTTCGCCATGAACATTAAAAGCTAAGAACACATGTGTTCATATGAACCAGCGTAGCGTGTCTCTCTCCCACACAAGCATTTATTCAGAGAATGAAAATAACAAAATGAAAATAAAAGCACACAGACGCTCCAAGTAAAGTACATAAGATGTGATGGAATAAAAATATAGTTTCACTAGAGGAACCTGATAATGTTGTCGATGAAGAAGGGGATGCCTTGGGCATCCCCAAGCTTAGATGCTTGAGTCTTCTTGAAATATGCAGGGATGAACCACCGGGGCCATCCCCAAGCTTAGACCTTTTACTCTTCTTAATCATATATCATCCTCCTCTCTTGACCCTTGAAAACTTCCTCCACGCCAAACTCGAAACAAACTCATTAGAGGGTTAGTGCATAATCAAAAATTCACATGTTCAGAGGTGACACAATCATTCTTAACACTTCTGGACATTGCACAAAGCTACTGTAAGTTTATGGAAAAAATAAATCCATCCAACACAGCAAAAGAGGCAAAGCGAAATAAAAGGCAGAATCTGTCAAAACAGAACAGTCCGTAAAGACGATTTTTTAGAGGCACCAAACTTGCTCAGATGAAAATGCTCAAATTGAATGAAAGTTGCGCACATATCTGAGGATCAAGCACGTAAATTGGCAGATTTTTCTGAGTTACCTACAGAGAACTCTGCCCCTAATTCATGACAGACAGAAATCTGTTTCTGCGCAGTAATTGATACGTCCAATTTGCATCACTATTTTATATCATAATTTGCTGTTATTCATTGATATATTTCATATTTGGAGATGATACTTATATTATTTCATCTATTTTGCATGTTTCATGATTATTGGAGGATCGCGCACCGGAGTCAGGATTCTGCTGGAAAAAGCGCCGTCAGAATGCAATATTTCGGAAGATCAACAATTGACGGAATTTATTTGAAAAATCCTATTTTTCCAGAAGACGAAGGGGGCCAGAAGGGGGAGCCGAGGAGGGCCACTGTGGGCCCACCTCACAGGCCGGCGCGGGCCAAGGCCTGGCCGCGCCGCCTTGTGGGGAGGGGGCCCACAGCCCTCTCTGGCCTCCTCTCCTTCGCGTATTTCTTCGTCCCGAAAACCTAAGCCCCAGGGCGATAGTCGCGAAGAGTCACAGCCGCCTCTGCGGGGCGGAGAACACCAGAGAGCAAAGAGCTCTCCGGCAGGCTGAGATCCGCCGGGGAAATTCCCTCCCGGAGGGGGAAATCGACGCCATCGTCACCGTCATCGAGCTGGACATCATCTCCATCACCATCGTCATCATCTACATCATCATCACCGCCGTCTCCACCGCTGCACATCGTCACCGCTGTAACAATTCGGGTTGGATCTTGATTGTTTGATAGGGGAAACTCTCCCGGTGTTGATTTCTACTTGTTATTGATGCTATTGAGTGAAACCATTGAACCAAGGTTTATGTTCAGATTGTTATTCATCATCATATCACCTCTGATCATGTTCCATATGATGTCTCGTGAGTAGTTCGTTTAGTTCTTGAGGACATGGGTGAAGTCTAAATGTTAGTAGTGAAGTACGGTTGAGTAATATTCAATGTTATGATATTTAAGTTGTGGTATTATTCTTCTAGTGGTGTCATGTGAACGTCGACTACATGACACTTCACCTTTATGGGCCTAGGGGAATGCATCTTGTATTCGTTTGCCAATTGCGGGGTTGCCGGAGTGACAGAAACCTGAACCCCCGTTGGTATATCGGTGCAGGAGGGATAGCAGGATCTCAAAGGTTAAGGCTGTGGTTAGATTTATCTTAATTACTTTCTTGTAGTTGCGGATGCTTGCAAGGGGTATAATCACAATTATGTATTAGTCCTAGGAAGGGCAGTGCATTAGCATAGGTTCACCCACACAACACTTATCAAAACAATGAAGATTAATTAGCCATATGTAGCAAAAGCACTAGACTAAAATCCCGTGTGTCCTCAAGAACATTTGGTCATTATAAGTAAACAAACCGGCTTGTCCTTTGTGCTAAAAAGGATTGAGCCACTCGCTGCAATTGTTACTCTCGCACTTTACTTACTTGTACTTTATTCACCTGCTACATCAAAACTCTCTGAATACTTGTTTGTGAGCATTTACAGTGAATCCTTCATCGAAACTGCTTGTCAACACCTTCTGCTCCTCGTTGGGATCGACATTCTTACTTATCGAAAATACTACGATACACCCCCTATACTTGTGGGTCATCAAGACTATTTTCTGGCGCCGTTGTCGGGGAGTGAAGCGCTATTGGTAAGGGAAACTTTTACTGTTTGTGCTGATTTTATTTCTGCCTGCTGCCATAGTTCATTATGGAGAGATCTTCTCTTGAATTTTTATTTGGAAAATCTACTACTACTGCAAAGGTAGTGGATGAGGCGCCAGGTGAGGAAGAAATACCATACAAAATACCTATGAAAATTATTGAACGTGTAGTGGATAACCGTTATACAGGGATGGAACTGTCCACCCTGGAGATCATTTACTGTTCTTACATGAATTATGCGGTTTATTCAAGTGTGCAGGTATTGCTATGGATGAAGTGAGGAAGAAACTATTCTCTATATCGCTGTCTGGTAAAGCGGTGCATTGGTATAAATTACTGGATAATGGGGATTCTCTTGAATGGAATGATATTGTGCCCCGGTTTTATTCTAAGTTCTATCCTCCAAGTGAAATTCACAAGGATCGGAACCGCATATATAATTTTTGGCCTCATGATGGAGAGAGTATTGCCCAAGCGTGGGGGAGATTGAAGTCTTTAATGCTGAAATGCCCCATTCATGAGCTTCCTGGTAATATTATTATTGATAATTTCTATGCAAGACTTTCTTTTCAAGACAAGACCTTGCTGGATACTTCATGTTCTGGATCATTTACACGCAACAAAGAAGAGTTTAAAAGGGACCTTCTTAATCGGATCCAGGAAAATACTCAAGGATGGGAGAACGACAAAGATAGAGAATCAGGTATAAATTATGATTATAAATGCATTGAAGCTTTTATGGATACCGATAAATTTCGTAATATGAGTGCAACTTATGGTCTTGATTCTCAAGTTGCTGCAAATCTTTATAATGCTTTTGCCTCTCATTATGAATTGCCTAAGAAGAATTTTGATAAGTATCATGAACCGTATAAAGATAAAATTGATTCATCTATAAATAAATGTGTTGTAGTTGAAACTGTTGATCATGTTATTCCTGAAGCTTATATTGAAAAAACTCCTTTCCCTGCTAAAATGAAGGAGTACTCTGTTATAAATAGTGCGGTTAATAAAAGTGAAAAGAAACCTATAGAACCTGAAGAACAAATAAAGGTTGAACCTGCTGTTGCAATAGTTAAAGATCTTGTGACTGAAAATGTGGAGGATGGTCATATTATTTTCTGTGAAGAAGCTTCTAATATTGTTTCACATCCTAATAAGTCCAAGAAAGCTAGTGTTCCTATGCTATCCGTTAGAATTGGTGATCATTGTTATTATGGTTTATGTGATATTGGTGCAAGTATTAGTGCTATTCCTTATTACCTTTACACGGAGATTATGCACGAAATTGGTTCTTGTGAACTTGAAGATATTGATGTGGTTATTCGGCTGGCTAATAGAGAAACTATCTGTCCAATTGGTATGGTTCGAGATGTGGAAGTTCTATGCGGTAAGATTAAATATCCTGCTGACTTTTTGGTACTTGGTTCTGCTGCTAGTAAATATTGTCCTATCATTTTTGGTAGACCTTTTCTAAATACTTGTGGAGCTGTTATAGATTGCAAGAAAGAGAAAAATTTGACTAAATTTGCTGGTGAATCTTATGAGTTTAACTTCTCTAAATATGCCAAAACTCCTTATAAAGCTGATTCTCCTAATAATGATTTTAGAGTTGAACAGTGTGCATCTATTGCTCTTGCTCCTAATAATCCTTTGCAGCAACATTTGGAGAATAGTGAGAGTGAAGTTTTTAGGGAAGAAAGAGATGAGCTTGATGAAATTTTCCTTCGTCAACCTATCCTTAAGCATGATTTACCGGTAGAAGATCTGGGTACAACACCACCACCAAAGGAAGATCCTGTCTTTGATTTAAAACCATTGTCTGATAATCTTAAATATGCTCATATTGATGATAAGAAAATATATCATGTTATTATTAGTTCTAAGCTTTCAGAGTTTGAAGAAGAAAGGTTATTGGAAATATTGAAGAAACACCGAGGTGCTATTGGCTAAACTCTTGATGACTTGAAGGGGATTTCTCCCTCTATTTGCCAACACGCCATTAATATGGAAGATGATGCAAAGCCTGTTGTTGAACATCAGCGTCGTCTAATTCCTAGGATGAAGGATGTAGTAAGAAATGAGGTATTAAGACTTCTTGAAGCTGGTATTATATATCCTATTGCTGATAGTAGATGGGTTAGTCCTGTGCATTGTGTTCCTAAGAAAGGAGGAATGACTGTTGTGCCTAATGATAATGATGAGCTCATCCCTCAAAGAGTAGTTGTAGGGTATAGAATGTGCATTGATTATCGAAAAGTTAATAAGGTTACTAAGAAAGATCATTACCCTTTGCCTTTTATTGATCAAATGTTAGAAATGTTATCCAAAAATACTCATTTTTGCTTTCTTGATGGTTATTCTGGGTTTTCACAAATTGCTGTTAAAACTAAGGATCAAGAGAAAACCACTTTCACTTGTCCCTATGGAACTTATGCTTATAGACGTATGCCTTTTGGTTTATGTAATGCCCCTGCTACTTTTCAAAGATGCATGTCTGCTATTTTTCATGGCTTTTGTGAGAATATTGTGGAGGTATTCATGGATGATTTTTCCGTCTATGGGAATTCTTTTGATAATTGCTTGCGAAACCTCGATAAAGTTTTGCAGAGATGTGAAGAAACTAACCTTGTTCTTAATTGGGAGAAATGCCACTTTATGGTTAATGAAGGAATTGTATTGGGACATAAAATTTCCGAGAGAGGTATTGAAGTTGATAGAGCTAAAGTTGAAGCAATTGAGAAGATGCCCTATCCTAGGGATGTTAAAGGTATTCGTAGTGTTCTTGGTCACGCTGGGTTTTATAGGAGGTTTATTAAAGACTTCTCCAAGATTTCGAAGCCTCTTACTAATCTTCTTCAAAAAGATGTACCTTTTGTTTTTGATGATGATTGTAAGGAAGCTTTTGAAACTCTGAAGAAAGCCTTAACAACTGCTCCTATAGTTGAACCTCCTGATTGGAACTTACCATTTGAAATTATGTGTGATGCTAGTGATTTTGCTGTAGGCGCTATTCTTGGACAGCGAGTAGATAAAAAATTGAATGTTGTTCATTATGCTAGTAAAACTCTTGATGCTGCTCAAAGAAATTATGCTACTACTGAAAAGGAATTGTTAGCTGTAGTCTTTGCTTGTGATAAGTTTAGATCTTATATTGTTGATTCAAAAGTTACAATTCATACTGATCATGCTGCAATTAGATACCTTATGCAAAAGAAAGATGCTAAGCCAAGGCTTATTAGATGGGTGCTTTTGTTGCAAGAATTTGATTTGCATATTGTAGATAGGAAAGGTGCTGATAATCCTGTTGCTGATAACTTGTCTAGATTGGAAAATATTGCTTATGATCCTGTTCTTGTTAATGATAGTTTTCCAAATGAACAATTGGTTGTAATAAAGGTGAGCTCGCGAGACAGTCCTTGGTATGCTGATTATGCTAACTTTATTGTTTCCAAGTACTTGCCTCCAACCTTTTCAGCCCAACAAAGGAGGAAATTCTTTTATGACTTGAGGCATTATTTCTGGGATGACCCACACTTATATAAAGAAGGAGTGGATGGTATTCTGCGAAGATGTGTTCCCGAATATGAACAACAAGAGATATTGAGTAAATGTCATGGTAGTGCTTATGGAGGACATCACGCCGGAGATAGAACCGCGCAAAAGGTTCTACAATCAGGTTTTTATTGGCCAACTCTCTTCAAAGATGCAAGGAAGTTTATTTTATCTTGCGATGAATGTCAAAGGGTTGGTAATATCTCCAGACGAAATGAAATGCCTATGAATTATACTCTTGTTATTGAACCATTTGATTGTTGGGGATTTGACTTCATGGGACCTTTTCCCTCTTCAGAAGGTAACACTCATATACTTGTTGCTGTTGATTATGTTACTAAATGGGTGGAAGCCATACCTACAAAAAGTGCTGATGGTGAGACCTCTTTAAGAATGCTTTTAGATATTATTTTTCCTCGATTTGGAGTTCCTAGATATATTATGACTGATGGAGGTTCTCATTTTATTCATGGTGGTTTTAGAAAATTCTTGCTAAATATGGTATTAATCATAGAATTGCTTCCGCTTATCATCCTCAAACTAGTGGGCAAGTAGAATTATCAAATAGAGAGATTAAATCTATCTTGGAAAAGACTGTTAATAAAACTAGAAAGAATTGGGCTAGTAAATTGAAGGAAGCACTATGGGCTTATAGAACTGCTTATAAAAATCCCATGGGTATGTCACCTTATAAGATGGTTTATGGAAAAGCTTGTCATTTACCTCTAGAACTAGAGCACAAAGCTTATTGGGCTGTAAGAGAATTAAATAAAGATCCTAAACTAGCCGGTAAGAAGAGGTTGCTACAATTAAGTTCTCTAGATGAATGGAGAAGTGAAGCTTATGAAAATGCTAAACTCTTTAAAGAGAAAGTTAAGAAATGGCATGATAGAAGAATTATCAAAAGAGAATTTAATATTGGAGATAAAGTCCTATTGTATCGGTCTCGTCTCAGATTCTTTGCAGGGAAATTACTCTCAAAATGGAAAGGACCATATGTCGTTGAGGAAGTGTATCGTTCAGGAGCATTAAAATTAGTTCTCTCCAAGGCGATGCCTCACAAGTGGTGAATGGACAAAGACTCAAGCATTATATCTCAGGTGATTCTTATAATGAAGATGTTGCTTTATTCGAGTGGAAACACCGGAAGCTTTCATCAAAGGTCAAATTGATAGTCCGCCAGAACTCGACTTTGAATAGGTAACAATACTGGTAATAAAAAGTTCGCGATTTACTTTCCGAACAATGTTTTTGCTGTTTTTGGAAAATATGAAAAATTACGAGATCGAAACGGAGTGGAGGAGACGCACAAGGGCGTGCCCCCATAGGCCGGCGCGGGCCAAGGCCTGGCTGCGCCGCCCTATGAGGTGGCCACCTCGTCGCCCCTCTCCGACTCTGGTTCGACCTGGTACTTTCCTTATGACATAAAAATTCCTGCTATATAATCCCCCGGACCCCTGGAGGTCCGTATATCGTTTTCTCGACGTGTTTTGTTTCGAGCTGTTTTCTGCCAGGATCTGCTTCGGATCTAGAGCCATCATGTCTTCGTCGGAAACTCCGAGGGACGGCTTCTGCGAGGATGTCATCAACCTGTACATGAACGAGCTGAAGATGCACCCCAAGGAGTTGCTACTCATTGATGGAGAGTTGCAGATCAAAGATGTCCAGGGTCCTAAAGGAGAAGGAAGCTTAGAAGACAGGATGGAGAAGCTAGAACAAGAGGTCTTCAACTACAAGAAGATGGCTGAGCGTGAAGTGGATATCTTCCACAAGATTGTGTCTGAACTTATTGATGCACACAAGAAGGAGACTGCAAGGCTGTGGGACGACATCCTCTCGCTTCACGACACCACCAACAAACTCCAAGCTCAACTCTATGACGTTCAGAATCATAACTATGAGTATGAAAACAGGTTTAAACACATAAGCTATGCTGCTAGTTTCAGGATCCCCGAGACCAAGATGTCGTTTGTTGATGGAGAGCCTCTTCCTTGGAAGTCTGATGATGGGAATTCATCACCACCATCGCCGAAGGAGTAATTCATCATCGGTATTGGCATTCCCTTGGTTTGTTCCAAGCTTGGGGGAGTGCCGCGGTATCACATCATCACTATCTTTTACTTTTTACTATCAAGTAGTGTCATATCATGAGTAGGGAAGTTATCATATAAGATGGGTTGCAGTGTGGAAGTATCTCTCCTTTAGTTGGTTGTCTATGTATCCCTTGGTGTGAGTTATCGTTATGGAATATTAATGAGAAGTCTTATCATTTACATATTGCACATCTTATTTTAGTTTGCAATCCCTATTATATGGTTGATCTTGTTATTAGTATTGGTATCACTTTGGGAGCATTGAATAAATCTATTTGGTTTTGGCAAACTTAGCATTGGTCAATAGCAATAACACTTTGAGGTTTACGTAGAAAAGAGAAATACATGTAGTTGTTTCATTGTCTTCTTTTCTTGTTAGCTCATAGCTTATTATTCTGAAGTTAAAATTGTTTGTGCTTACAAGGAAGATGCATGATTGTTTCTATCACATGTATATTTGTTTGTTTCCCTCAACTCTTGTGCTTGCTAATTAACCTTGCTAGCCAAAAACCTGTACTGAGAAGGAATGCTTCTCGTGCATCCAAACCTTAACCCAAATCTATGCCATTTGTGTCCACCATAACTACCTACTACATGGTATTTCCTGCCATTCCAAGTAAATACTTCGTGTGCTACCTTTAAACAATTCAAAATTTACCACCTCCTATTTGTGTCAATGTTTTATAGCTCATGAGGAAGTATGTGGTGTTTATCTTTCAATCTTGTTGGGCAACTTTCACCAATGGACTAGTGGCTTCATCCACTTATCCAATAACTTTGCAAAAAGAGCTGGCAATGGGGTTCCCAGCCCCGATTAATTAACCTTCATAATTTTATAAATAGACACTCCTCCATGGTATGTGATTGTTGGAAGGCACCCGAGGATTCGGTTAGCCATGGCTTGAGAAAGCAAAGGAGGGGAGGAGTGTCACCTAAATAAAACTAAAATAAAAAGGCACTCCTTCATGGTATGAGATTGTTGGCAGGCACCCGAGGATTCGGTTAGCCGTGGTTTGTGAAAGCAAAGGTTGGGAGGAGTGCCAACCTAAAATAAAACTTTATGGGAGCCGCTCTTCGAGAGTTTGTCTGGCAAGGGGGTTAGAGTAGCCGCTACCAGTCGTTGACAACAACAAACACCTCTCAAAATGTTACTTTTATTCTCTTTATATGATTTCAAAACTGAAAAAGCTCTAGCATATGATTTAATCCCTGCTTCCCTCTGCGAAGGTCCTGTCTTTTACTTTATGTTGAGTCAGTAAACCTATTTCTCTCCATCTGAAGCAAGCATTTGAGTTGTTGTGATCAAACCATCTATATTGTGATTTACTTCATCATGTCTTTTACTCTTCCTTGTTTAGTACAAGTTTTATCCGAATGAATATAGCTTTGAAAGTTATCAATGATTATGAGGAGATTATTATGATTGAGTATGCAAGTTGTGCCATATAAACTTTAACATGAGAGCGCTGCTCGATAGATAAGTATAACCTGTTAATTGTTCTCTGACCAAGAACGAAGTTTGCCATCACCAACTATGATTTCTTATGCACCTTTATTTGTGATTACCTTATACTTGTTTCAAGTTGAATTATATGAGGAAGTTGTTTACTAGAATGTCTTGTGTGAATGAATATGATGCTTCTTGTCCATATTTTATTTATCGACTCTTCACTCCATAAACATGTGGTCCTGTTTACCGAGTTCAGTTTCGCTTGGGGACAAGCGAAGTCTAAGCTTGGGGCGAGTTGATACGTCCAATTTGCATCACTATTTTATATCATAATTTGCTGTTATTCATTGATATATTTCATATTTGGAGATGATACTTATGTTATTTCATCTATTTTGCATGTTTCATGATTATTGGAGGATCGCGCACCGGAGTCAGGATTCTGCTGGAAAAAGCACCGTCAGAATGCAATATTTCGGAAGATCAACAATTGACGGAATTTATATGAAAAATCCTATTTTTCCAGAAGACGAAGGGAGCCAGAAGGGGAGCCGAGGAGGGCCACTGTGGGCCCACCTCACAGGCTGGCGCGGGCCAAGGCCTGGCCGCGCCGCCTTGTGGGGAGGGGGCCCACAGCCCCCTCTGGCCTCCTCTCCTTCGCGTATTTCTTCGTCCCGAAAACCTAAGCCCCAGGGGGATAGTCGCGAAGAGTCACAGCCGCCTCTGCGGGGCGGAGAACACCAGAGAGCAAAGAGCTCTCCGGCAGGCTGAGATCCGCCGGGGAAATTCCCTCCCGGAGGGGGAAATCGACGCCATCGTCACCGTCATCGAGCTGGACATCATCTCCATCACCATCGTCATCATCTATATCATCATCACCGCCGTCTCCACCGCTGCACATCGTCACCGCTGTAATAATTCGGGTTGGATCTTGATTGTTTGATAGGGGAAACTCTCCCGGTGTTGATTTCTACTTGTTATTGATGCTATTGAGTGAAACCATTGAACCAAGGTTTATGTTCAGATTGTTATTCATCATCATATCACCTCTGATCATGTTCCATATGATGTCTCGTGAGTAGTTCGTTTAGTTCTTGAGGACATGGGTGAAGTCTAAATGTTAGTAGTGAAGTATGGTTGAGTAATATTCAATGTTATGATATTTAAGTTGTGGTGTTATTCTTCTAGTGTAAGTTGTGGTGTTATTCTTCTAGTGGTGTCATGTGAACATCGACTACATGACACTTCACCTTTATGGGCCTAGGGGAATGCATCTTGTATTCGTTTGCCAATTGCGGGGTTGCCGGAGTGACAGAAACCTGAACCCCCGTTGGTATATCGGTGCAGGAGGGATAGCAGGATCTCAGAGTTTAAGGCTGTGGTTAGATTTATCTTAATTACTTTCTTGTAGTTGCGGATGCTTGCAAGGGGTATAATCACAAGTATGTATTAGTCCTAGGAAGGACGGTGCACTAGCATAGGTTCACCCACACAACACTTATCAAAACAATGAAGATTAATTAGCCATATGTAGCGAAAGCACTAGACTAAAATCCCGTGTGTCCTCAAGAACGTTTGGTCATTATAAGTAAACAAACCGGCTTGTCCTTTGTGCTAAAAAGGATTGGGCCACTCGCTGCAATTGTTACTCTCGCACTTTACTTACTCGTACTTTATTCACCTGCTACATCAAAACTCTCTGAATACTTGTCTGTGAGCATTTACAGTGAATCCTTCATCGAAACTGCTTGTCAACACCTTCTGCTCCTCGTTGGGATCGACATTCTTACTTATCGAAAATACTACGATACACCCCCTATACTTGTGGGTCATCAGTAATCCAAATCTAGTATCAACCTTACTATCAAAGACTTTACTTGGCACAACAATGCAATAAAATAAAGATAAGGAGAGGTTGCTACAGTAGTAACAACTTCCAAGACTCAAATATAAAACAAAAGTGCTGTAGTAAAATAAAACATGGGTTATCTCCCAAGAAGTGCTTTCTTTATAGCCATTAAGATGGGCTCAGCAGTTTTAATGATGCACTCTCAAGAAATAGTAGTTGAAACAAAAGAGAGCATCAAGAAGCAAACTCAAAACACATTTAAGCCTAACATGCTTCCTATGCTTAGGAATCTTGTAAATAAACAAGTCATGTAGGCATAATGCAATAAGCATAGGAAAACTAGACAAGCGCAACTTCAAGATTTTTAGCATATAGAGAGGTGTTTTAGTAACATGAAAATTTCTACAACCATATTTTCCTCTCTCATAATGATTTTCAGTAGCATCATGAAAAAACTCAACAATATAACTATCAAATGAAACATTCTTATCATGAGTCTCATGCATAAAATTATTACTACTCCCAACATAAGCATAGTCATTCTTATTAATTGTAGTGGGAGCAAATTCAACAAAGTAGCTATCATCAAATATAGGAGGCATATTGTAATCATAATTAGATTTATCCTCCATAGTAGGAGGCACCAAAAGACCACTATCATTATAATCATCATAAATAGTAGGCAAAGTATCATCAAAGAAAATTTTCTCCTCCATGCTTGGTGGACTAAAAATATCATGCTCATCAAAACCAGCTTCCCCAAGCTTAGAATTTTCCATATCATTAGCAACAATGGTGTTCAAAGCGTTCATACTAATAACATTGCCATTAGCATGCAAATAAGGTTCCATAGGTTTTTCAATTTTTGCAACACACCATTTATGTCTTAACTCATGAAATAAATTAAAAAGCTCACAGTTGTTTTCCATTATGCCTTACTAGTGTTTAACAAGAAACAAAAAGATGCAATTGCAGGATCTAAAGGAAATAAATTCGAGCACTCACCCAGAAAATAGCTTAGTTGCCGAGATCCGGAGTGTCAGTACCTTTTACCTTTCCTCCCCGGCAACGGCGCCAGAAAATAGCTTGATGTCTACTCACGCTTCTTTTCCTGTAGACAGTGTTGGGCCTCCAAGAGCAGAGGTTTGTAGAACAGCAGCAAGTTTTCCCTTAAGTGGATCACCCAAGGTTTATCGAACTCAGGGAGGAAGAGGTCAAAGATATCCCTCTCAAGCAACCCTGCAATCACGATACAAGAAGTCTCTTGTGTCCCCAACACACCTAATACACTTGTCAGATGTGTAGGTGCACTAGTTCGGCGAAGAGATAGTGAAATACAGGTGGTATGAATGAATATGAGCAGTAATAATGGTGCCAGAAAAAAGCTTGCTGGCGTGCAGTTGATGGTGGTAATATTGCAGGAAGTACAGATGTAGTAGAATAGTAAACAAGCGATTATTGCAGTATTTGGAAACAAGGCCTAGGGATCATACTTTCACTAGTGGACACTCTCAACATTGATCACATAATAAAACCACTCTACACTCTCTCGTTGGATGATGAACACCACTAATTGTGTAGGGCTACAAGAGCACCTCAATGCCGGAGTTAACAAGCTCCACAACATTCGATGTTCATATTTAAATAACCTTAGAGTGCATGATAGACCAACGCAATTATACCGAGTACAAACATAGCATGCACACTGTCACCAACAGACTATGAAAGGGGGAATAGATCACATCAATACTATCATAGTAATAGTTAACTTCATAATCTACAAGAGATCACAATCATAAACTACGCCAAGTACTACATGATGCACACACTGTCACCATTACACCATGGAGGAGGAATAGAGTACTTTAATAATATCACTAGAGTAGCACATAGATGAATAGTGATACAAAGCTCATATGAATCTCAATCATGTAAGGCAGCTCATGAGATCATTGTATTGAAGTACATGGAAGAGAGATGAACCACATAGCTACCGGTACAGCCCTTAGCCTCGATGGAGAACTACTCCCTCCTCATCATAGGAGACAGCAGCGGTGATGAAGATGGCGGCGGTGTCGATGGAGATGCCTTCCGGGGGCACTTCCCTGTCCCGGCGGCATGCCAGAACAGAGACTTCTGTCCCCCAGATCTTTGGCTTCGCGATGGCGGCGGCTCTGGAAGGTTTCTCGTCCCGTGGCTTATTCGTCTCGAAGATTTAGGTCAGGGAGCTTCTTATAGGCGAAGAGGTGGAGTCGGAAGGGCTGCGGTGGCTCCACACAATAGGGGGCGCGCCCCCCCTTGGGCCGTGCCGGCCACCTGTGTGGTGGGCCTGTGGCTCTCCTCTGGTCCCTCTCGGGTGTTCTGGAAGCTTCGTGGAATTATAAGATGCTGGGCGTTGATTTCGTCCAATTCCGAGAATATTTCCTTACTAGGATTTCTGAAACCAAAAACAGCAGAAAACAGGAACTGGCACTTCGGCATCTCGTTAATAGGTTAGTTCCGGAAAATGCATAAAAACATCATAAACTATGAACAAAACATGTAGGTATTATCATAAAACAAGCATGGAACATCAGAAATTATAGATACGTTGGAGACGTATCAGCATCCCCAAGCTTAGTTCCTACTCGTCCCCGAGTAGGTAAACGATAACAAAGATAATTTCTGAAGTGACATGCTACCAGCATGATCTTAATCATACTATTGTAAAGCAAATGAGATGAATGCAGCGATTCAAGACAATGGTAAACACAATGATTAAACAACTGAATCATATAGCAAAGACTTTTCATGAATAGTACTTTCAAGACAAGCATCAATAAGTCTTGCATAAGAGTTAACTCGTAAAGCAATACATTCATAGTAAAGGCATTGAAACAACACAAAGGAAGATTTAAGTTTCAGCAGTTGCTTTCAACTTCAACATGTATATCTCATGGATATTTGTCAACATAAAGCAATATAACACGTGCAATAGGTAAACATGTAAGAAGGTTTCTCGTCCCGTGGCTTATTCGTCTCGAAGATTTAGGTCAGGGAGCTTCTTATAGGCGAAGAGGCGGAGTCGGAAGGTCTGCGGTGGCTCCACACAATAGGGGGGCGCACCCCCCTTGGGCCGCGCTGGCCACCTGTGTGGTGGGCCTGTGGCTCTCCTCTGGTCCCTCTCGGGTGTTCTGGAAGCTTCGTGGAATTATAAGATGTTGGGCGTTGATTTCGTCCAATTCCGAGAATACTACCTTACTAGGATTTCTGAAACAAAAAATAGCAGAAAACAGCAACTGGCACTTCGGCATCTCGTTAATAGGTTAGTTCTGGAAAATGCATAAAAACATCATAAAGTGTGAACAAAACATGTAGGTATTGTCATAAAACAAGCATGGAACATCAGAAATTATAGATACGTTGGAGACGTATCAGATTCCATTCAGCTTTAGTCTTGAATCATGTCATGATGGAAAGAGTGCAATTCGTGATGAGCGATATAAGAAACAAATCATTGATTTCCAGTACATGTTCCTGCTAGCACCTATATTTTGTTTTCTGCGTTGGTTGGTTGCCTTACCTGCTATTGCTTTGCATAGCTTAATGGTAAAAGCCAGTAAATTTTTCCCTTAATGTTTATTCCCTTATGGCTGTAACTCCAACCTTGCATATCTGACTGTCTACCCCAGAAGTATGTAAAACATAATTTATCGATCTGTGTTAGGGTTTCAGTCTGGAGCTGGCCAGTACCTGCTCATATTCTCATGTTTCGTTTACATTTTACATGCCAACTGACTTTTGCTTGACTGCCTTTTGTTCTACTGTAAAACGTTATAAACTACTGTCGACACAAGATTATTTTTTTACAAGATCCATAGCCTTGAGGATTACCACGTACAAGAAGAGTAATCTGATCACTTAGCAGCAGTTGAAGTTTTGAGTACGTCACCTAAGTATTGGCAAGGAATCTTGAATTATTGGAGAAGTCATGGCATGAGATGAGGTAGCCTTTTAAGTTTTAATGCTGCCTGTCTAAGATCGGTTTCATTGATGCCCACTCTATGCATGTTGAGCAGTAGCGTAGGCAGGATCGTAGCACGTCCCAAGCCAACTTCAGTGAACTGTAGCAATAGCACGCAAGAGTACTGTACAGTAGCAACAAACGCCCCTATTGTTGAGTACATGGAAGACTAGATCTCGTGCTTTGCTCTGCATCGTGCATTGATGCCCACTGGTTCTATGCATGTTGAGTGTGGACCCTAAACGTCGTAGGGAGTGGACGTGTCGAGTGCGCACTTGTGAAGATGAATACTATGATGCCCGGCAGGCCAGCAAGCTTAGTTTTATGACTACTAGATGACCCGTTGCGCGACTGCGCAACTGCCGGATGCAACTACTACATTGATGCCACACACTTTATTTGTTGGTAAAAAGTAATTAATTTTATTTGCATTTATTTAACTAACACCATATAGAAACTCTTATGTACACCGATAAAGGTGAATAATTTATTACTCAAATTGTAGTACTCAAATAGACTATTAACCAAATTAAAACAAACTTGAATCCTCACGAAATAACATTGTGAATACTTATCATCGACTGATCGCCTTGATGGCATAGCAAATCACCCCAACAGTACATGGAACACCATGCTCACTGGCTGGGCTACGTTCCTCTTAAAAAGAATAAACACAACCATGTCAGATGCAAGACCATATTGCTGTCATAGGTTAATGATAATAAAGAGGACTCCGCATCACAAGTTGTTCTTAAAATCACCTCCTTGCAAAATAAAAGAAGAGAGATTGTCATCGACACAACTCGAGCAATAATATTCTGCGTATTATTAAGATACGACATTTGTGATTTTAAAAAAATGGCAACCGATAATGAGAAGCATTACACATCAAACAGAAATGTTCAAAACATGATAGTTTTGATTGAGAATTAAATTCCAACATCGGATTAGGACATTCCAAAACAACAATACTACACAAACTCACAATATTTTTTAATCTCTCATCACCTTATACATATACTCTTCATCAGAATAATTGGTACATCCCTAGTGTGTTTTAGATAGCAGACAATCGTGTCATTTCAAGAACCATAGCAGCAGCTTATGCAATTGTAGAGAGCAATCACATCGATAAAAAAATCTGCATCGACAAATCTCACAAATTTGAACACAGAAGAGAAAGGTGTTTCATGTCACACAAATTTAAAATTCATGAATATGTTTTTCGGTCACTATGGTCAGAATCCTAAACGATGAACGTATGAATGAACCAAATAAAGGTCAGGTCTATGCACTGAGGACAATATTTCCAGTTCATCTCCCAGGAATGAAAGCAAGTTCGATGCTCTAAGGATATAGTTTCAATATCAACTCAGGAATGGAAGTAAGTTCAATGCATTAAGGATATATATAGACCTTACTGTTTTAAGGAGAACGAAAATGAAGTTGCAAACACTTTTCACCTGTTTAATATTATATATACATGCCAGTCAAACGACCAGGCCAGGAGGTATACAGTCCATAATTTCAAGAAGAAAGGCATTTCCTCAGCTATCACAACAATAAGCTTTTCTATAACCACTCTGAACGGTTATATGTGATATATTTACTTTTTCGTTTGGGATTGGTTCGCAGGTTGGGATACTTTCATAGGCGATTTATGCGAGCCTCCGCTGCCTGGTGAACATATTCCGAAGATCATTTGAGGCAGCCTATCAGAGAGAGACCGATCTCGAATGCAATCTTGACTGTCCTTATTGAGTAGATAAAGTTGCATGTGACCTTAAGTGATTCACCATTTAAGATACTAAGGAGATCCTACAAATCTCAGACCTAGAATCCATTCAGCTTTAGTCTTGAATCATGTCATGATGGAAAGAGTGCACTTCGTGATGAGCGATATAAACAAACCATTGATTTCCAGTACATGTTCCTGCCAGCACCTATATTTTATTTTGTGCGTTGGTTGGTTGCCTTACCTGCTATTGCTTTGCATAGCTTAATGGTAAAAGCCAGTAAATTTTTCCCTTAATGTTTATTCCCTTATGGCTGTAACTCCAACCTTGCATATCTGACTGTCTACCCCAGAAGTATGTAAAACATAATTTATCGATCTGTGTTAGGATTTCAGTCTGGAGCTGGCCAGTATCTGCTCATATTCTCATGTTTCGTTTACATTTTACATGCCAACTGACTTTTACTTGACTGCCTTTTGTTCTACTGTAAAACGTTATAAACTACTGTCGACACAAGATCATTTTTTTACAAGATCCATAGCCTTGAGGATTACCACATACAAGAAGAGTAATCTGATCACTTGGCAGCAGTTGAAGTTTTAAGTACGCCACACCTAAGTACTGGCAAGGAATCTTGAATTATTGGAGAAGTCATGGCATGAGATGAGGTAGCCTTTTAAGTTTTAACTAGCAAACTATTGGCACGGCGGCACGCCGCGCCCAACATGTGCCTGTGAGTTAAAGAATAATAAGTGGTATTTTTAGAGTGGACGCATACTTTTGATTGAATGCTCATTCATCGCAGCATTATTTCTGTCTAAGTTATCAGATAAATCATCTATCAAGCAACAATGTAGATGAATTCGCAAAAAGAAAAAGCAACAATGTTGATGCATGTGGTACATGTATGGGATCTCGTCGCAACTTTTATTACACCATCAAAGATAAAAACTGACTATGCAATCCCTGGAAGCCATCGTATGCACATTACACTTGGTAACTGGGACGTAAAAACATAGAACACAATTTTTGGAAAACCTTATTATTTCTACTTGGAGGGCAATCAGTATTTACCAAAGTCACCTCTTCTTTGTCAGAGAAAAGGAGGCTAATTTCCATGCCTTTGCCAACCGTGTCGGGGATAACCTACTCCTTGGTGGCACACCTGATATGTGCTTCTTCTTTGATCTTCAGCCTGAACTCGTCCATTATAAGCAAGGAGGCAACTCAGACTTAGTAAGAACATGTTTTTTAAAACTACTTCAGAGGTCATAAAGCTGAATATATTTGTAGATGAAAAAATAGAGAACTTCCAAACATTGAATTCCAAGAAATCAATAATAGATCCCTAGATCTAAGTAACAAAAAAGACAACTTCCTATGCCAAAGCTCATATATCTGGCACCTTTTAGAAGCGGGCAACTTACATTGTAGCCTCAAGAAAAGTTTATTTAGTAGACTATTATAAGGACACATGCGTAAAAAAAGAAAGTAATACATCAGAGGTAACAACCGGCTTGGAAATGATAGCATGTTACCTAGGAAAAAAAAATGTTCAATGTATTGACCAAGACACATCTAGATGGCGACATGAGATACTTAGTATGCATGGTTCTATTAAACTGAACTGTGTTCTATGTTGATAACGTGAAATAAGTAGTTGACTTCAGAAACTCGTCTAAACAGCTCGGAAGCATCTTTCTAACATTACCTGTCTTAAAAAAGAAAAAAAGAACAACCAGGGGTAAAAGAACATTCAAATAACTTATCAACTCTGATTAATATAAAAAGACGAAAAACATGGTTGAGGAGGTTTCCATGCTAGCTAGTATAAAGTGTATGCAAAATATAATTCAGAAGATCGTGTAAATTCACGAATTGGTTTGCATGAAAATTATTACTTTGTGAGGTTGCAAGGTAAGATAATTTATATATTGCAAGAAATATAAGTTTAAGGGTGGTGGCAAAACAAATATTTTTTATGCGAAAGGAAAGTTCAGATATAGGAGCATCCATTGATCTTTAATACAAAATGCAAGAAAAGTGTAATTCGAAAGATTAGGCATACTTATGAATTAGCAGACGAAAATTATTCACTGCTGTGGGATCACAAGGTTAAATAAATCATACAAAACAGGAAACATGAGTATAAGTGTAATGCTATGAAAACAATTATGATATGCAAGAAGATAACCAGATATAGAAGAATCGGTTTATCTTCGTCCACGAACGCAACATTCTAAATTAACCAGGGACAAAAAAAGAGGGAAAACAACATGGGAGCACACAATGCAAGGTAGTTCAATACAATGTTTCAGATCATAAAACACTACCTCATCGACAATAAACTCTATCTCATATAAGTTCTGCTTTGTTTTTCTGATGCCTACACTTCCATATTCGAGCAGCACACACAAGAACCTTCCAGTTGAATCTTGGGATGATAAATCTTTTAGCGTCAAGACTTGCATATTTAGCACTTTTTGGTCTGTATTAAAGCGAAAATTCTGAGTAGAGAATTGTAGGCGGCATACGAAAGAGTGAAGATCTAATTACAAAATAATGGAAATAACTTCTTAGGGTGATTTTGTTCAACTTCGTTATGGGAGATTTTGCTCAGCACATCAGCAAGGATATTAAGAAGATGAAAGAGCTTGTACCAGTTTTTGCTCATTGTAATGAGAACACCAAAACGCTCCATACATCGCAGAACCAAACAACAGTGTGTAGGTGTCTTGCAAGTGAAACAGCAAATGGGGTTGATTCAGTTGATATCTCTGTTTCATATTGTTCTAATACAAAATCATCTGTGATGTATAAAAAGAAAATAAAAATACATAAGTTAGTTATAATGCTTTTAATTAAAAGCAATAGAATATGCAGGCTACAAACTGAAGTTGACTACCTAGCATGAAACTTGCCTCACCCCTTCAGTTGAATAGTAATGCATATTTTTATAACTTTTAAGAAAACCCCTTGCCTGTTTAATTCGTAGGTTTGGCGAACTTAACATTGCATTAATGCTTGTGACTCCCATCCAAAAATCTCATTGGTGTTCTAGTTTTTTTTCATCTGAAAGTTCTGTAGATTCCTACATTGGGATCAATCATATTACTTAAACTTCTGAATTTGTGTGGCAAAAAGTGTATACCTAACCGGTAATTAATCTAAGCAGTAGGTTTATTTGGGAATCATACATATGTCCTTATTTTGGATTGATTATATGGAAAATCAAAATTCGCACCATTCACTTTCTTAAAAAAGTCTATACCTAACCGGTAATTAATCTAAGCAGTAGGTTTGTTCAGGAATCTTACATATGTCCTTATTTTTTGACATTTAGAAAAAAAAATTTGGGTAGTGGGTGCATCTGCACCCACCACCCGTTTTGAATATCCGGTTTCTTTCCTGCTACAGTACTACTTACCCACCACCCGTTTTGAATATCCGGTTTCTTTCCTGCTACAGTACTACTTGGCTTTTGATGTCCAGGCTATCTACCGGAGAGATCTGCAACCCTAAACCATTACTCCAAATGTTTGACAATACTGAACAAAGTGCATAAATTATGGGCACAAGCTGGTAAAACCAATTAACTTCAAGCATTTTAAGTACTCATATTGAAATGAACAAATGATTATTTTAAGTACTCCATCAGATAAGGTTGAGAGATCAAATTTTCAGTTACTACAACAACACCAATCACATGGAGCCAAGTACTGTGATAAACTATCATATTCATATTAACCAGCAAAAAGAGATCCAGAAAGAGATTTCAGTGGTAATAATGGTCTAATTATGAGGTGAACTTACCCATTCGCTTAGGAACTATTGTCCCTTCGGTCTGTTAATGTCGATATCGACAGCCTTGCGCCGAGTGACAAGTTCCACTAGAACTACCCCAAATTAGTAGACATCAGACTTCTCAGTAATTTACCCACCTATTGGCATATTCAGGTGCCAGAAAACTGCGTAATGAAAAAAGAGACTCAGATTTCCCAAAGTTAAAGGTTATACCAGGTTGTTTCAACCAGTTATGAATAAATTTCAACCACTCATGTACTGATAATCAGTACTTAACCCAGTGACACCAATGGGAAGAAATAAGAAGCAACCATTACAATAGATAAAAACACCCAAATACTTATTTAGCACATAGAAAAGACTAAGTACCATCTTCAACTATTTAGAAAATTTTGTATCACATTCTATTGTACCAGTAATACACCAGCCAAATCATGTACATGTGGTTCAAAAGCAGTAAGATTAAAAGCATGATATTGTTTCAAGGATAATCTACAATGCTAATAGTGTCAAGAAAAAAGTACAAGAAACTACGATACTGCTTCGAAATGAGGAGCAATGTCCCACAAAATAAGTTTACTGAGATCTCCTAATTATGCTACTTACTGCCCTCACCTTTGTTTTCTTCAAAATCGTACAGTATTTGCTTGGAAAATAAATTTGTACTTTCTCAGCAAGGCATCTACAATTTTTTTCTAGAAATATATTAAGCAAGGATCTTTAGTTGCAAATGAAGCAACAGAGCTCACATCATTGACCATATTAAGCAAACATCAGTTGTTGGAGTACAAAGAATATTGATCAGCACAAAGTAAAATTGCCTCGGAACAAATAATGTGTTGTGACGTCCTTTAAGACAGATGTAAAATATTTAGTAACCATAATGGATGCGTAAGCCTCAGAACAAATAATGTGTTGTGATGTCATTTAAGACGGATGCAAAATATTTAGTAACCATAATGGATGCGTAAGTGAGTGATGTGTGTCATGTGATGCGAAAGGCACAAATCACGAATCTGAGAGCATGCATCCTGACGTGCTCATCATGCAAGGAATTGTGTCAACCAAACAATTTGAGTCCCATTTAACTACAGTAATTCACAGGAATTTGATTTTCATCATACCTATTGCCTATTGCCTATTGCATACACAGGAGATTCCTCAGTGCACAAAGACTCTGGGCACAGTAAGAACAATAAACAAACTTGATCTAATCATCTCTTTGCCACTCCACCCTACGAATTTCAGCTTTTTGGACTGTTCTTATTGGTCCTTGAACTTTGAATGCACCGAGCCTATTGGTGTCAACACAAAAATCAGAAGATATCTACTTCCTTTTTGTTTAGGAAATTAAATGCATGAAGCTACTGCACGATACAAGTCCACACTTCAAATCAGTTTGGTTTCTCCATACATACATTAAAGTAAATTGGAAGCAATTCTTAGTGATGAGAGAAACTAACCAATCAAGTAGTCGTAAATTTGAAGCAATTCTTAGTGATGAGAAGAAACTAACCAATCAAGTAGTCAAGGTGAGTACAACAATCAAGTAGTCAAGGCCTGATTTCCGGACCAGTCTGAATCATCTGTCCAACCAACATTAACAGAAACATGGGGCCAGGGTTCTCTCTTAAAATCTATATTTCCATGAAGTACAACTTCTGCAACTCCTTGTCCAGTCTCTACAATAAAGCCAAGACCATTTGCACTAGACCAAAGCTAATTATAAAAGATTTCCATAGAGAGAAGGCAAAGTACCAACAAAAAATGGAGGCCGCATAGCAATATATATAAGATAACATAAGCACTCCATATGTCTATTTCAGGTCCATAGTTTCTCTTGAGCACTTCAGGAGCCATTTAGTAGTCACTTCCCACAATTTCAGAAAACTTTTCACCTAAACATCACACAGTGGCATCATATTGCGTACAGTACATACCAGAGGCCCAGAGCCCCAGCACAGTCGAATGCAGGATACCACAACATCCAGCCTGCTGCTAGCTCATTTCTTGAGCTTCCTAACAAGTAACTTGAGACGACCATTGGAGCGGAACCAAAACACAAATATATCGTTGTCCTTCATGTTGGTGTCCTGCACCACAACTCTCCAGTTAGTTGTGATCATGGCGCCTTTATTCTTCCCTTTGCCCATGATCATCCTCACTTGCACAGAAGATCCATTCTTGAAAGAGACTTCCACGTTATCAGCTGGAAGGTTCATATTCTTCAATATGTATTTCTGGGTAAACTTCCTTGTGAAGTACTGCAGATTAATTATAAGATGCAAAAATTCATTCAGATGTAGTCATTGTCATAAATATGCAAAAACATCCTTAAGATTATTTACCATTTTGGATTTGCCTCTCAGAGTACTTGCACCCTTTATAGTGCACACATAGAAAGGAATTGCGGGGCGCGTTTCACGAACTTGATGTTTCAGGGCTTCAAGTTGTTCAGGGTACATTTCCACTAGGTTGGGAAACACGCAATACTTGTCAAATGTCTGACCTCCCTTTATCCTGGGACCTACATATAATTAAGGAAATCAAGGATTAATTAAGGCATATAGTTCGGCAACAAAGTTTTCCTAAAATTGAAGACAGATAGGAACTGAAAAATTCCCTGAATATACATCCAAATTACTATCATGCCAAACGGCCAGGCCTACATTTTACCTATCCTGCAACTATAATTAATATGCTCCATGGTATATTTTACCTCGGCGAGTCAGCTTGGCAGAAAGTCTAGCAGCAGCAGCATCATCTAGATGAACCGGTGCACCAGCACTAGCATGAAGATCACTAGCTGCAGCACCATCACCTTCTTCCCCAAGCTTAACAACATGATCCTTTGCTGCAGCACCATCACCTTCGGAGGATGAGCTAATGTCGATGGTTTCAGCGATCTTGATCTTCTTGGCTGCGACCAAGATGGAAACTTCATGGAGGTCCATGGTGTCAACCTAATAAGCAGTGAACAATTAGATGATAGATAATTATAATAGCACTGATAGATAAACAATGAACAATTAATGATGATAAATTGCAACATTTGCGAATTATGAAACCTATTACACGTTAAAACTAAGTTGGGATGCTTAGGTTCAGGTTGCAACATTTGCACTAGCAGTTATAAATTCCTTATAAACAGTGAACAATTAGATGATAGACAATTAATTGAACTGTAATAACAAACATATGCAGTAAAAAAAAGGAGAGAACTATAGGAGCATCTAGTTTGAATCTCAAACAGCGAAAAGAGAACATAAAATTCATATCACATAGAACCCCGCTTCGCTAGGAATCGCTAGACAGTAAACCCTAGGAAAATCTCCGCTAGGAAAACCCACTAAAAATCGCCCCGCCCGCTTCGCTACCCGCCTGATTAGATACAACAAACCCTAAAAAAATCACCCCGATTCGCTAAACCACGGCAGCCGCAGGCAAGAAAGGAGACCGCTATGTGCATGCTCACGGCGCGACATGGATTGAGGAGGTGTACACGAACGAGGCCGCAACCATGGATCTAATCCTCGAGAAGTACGTGCGTTGGCTCGCGGACGAGGAGATCAAGTTCGTCGGCCTAGATCTCGAGTACAACGGCACGCAGAGGAAGGTGGCGGTGATGCAGCTCACCATGAGGGAGCATGTGCTCTTCTTTCACAAGATAAGGTACTATCATTTCCCCAAAATAATTTGCTTGAAGTCTGAGTACGACCGACCTTTGTTCTTGAGAGTGCCAAGAGTTTTATTTATTTATTTTTGGTATCAACTAGGAACAGCACATGCGCGCAATAAAATTAAAATCCGCTCTGTTAATTTGGCAACCATTGTTCTGACGGTATTTGGCATGCAAGATTGATCTGCAAATTTTCTTGTGTGGTCAAAGTTCTTCCTGTATATTAGTTCCCCAACATTTAGTGCTTAGCAATGTGTACTAGTTCCCCAACATTTGGCATGTTAGATTGATCTGCAAATGTACATTCGTCCCCCAACATTTAATTAGTGCTTAGCATGTACTATACGTATAATTAATTAGTTGTTCAACTAATTAAATTGTTCATTACACTGCATATATATAATATAAAACAAGCTCCTAATCCCATGTTAACTACATTTTTGCGTTATGATATATATGTAGGTGTTCCACGCAGCCTAAAGAATATTCTGCAGAACAAGAACATAACTTTCGTTGGGGTGGGCATAAAAGGGCACAGACGAGTGCTTGGTAACGAGTGGCTGCACATTCCTATCCAGTACCACATCAACATCCAGGACATCTACAAGATTGAAGGTGCTAGAAACGGTAGGGCAGGAATGGCAGCTATGGCTGGGAAGCTCATCCACAAAAAGTACTTGAAGATGAAGGAAGGTATGAAGGATGACGGGCAGAAACGCGAAGGGCATTCGTACTGGGAATGGAAGCCACTTTCAGAGAAGAACCTGAACTACGCTATCTTGGATGGATATATCACCTCCGAACTGTATCGCAGGATCAGCTTAGTGAACCAGGGACAGGTTCACCTGCAGAATGTGGCAGTGTACCTCCCACGACCCATGAAGAAGACCATTTAGCAGCCAAGTGAGTCGGAGGTGGCAGATTCTTCCAACAACAGCAAGAAGAGGAAGAGTGGCTGGGAGTCCTGGGACTAGGACAAGAGATGTCCCTATTCCAGCAACATGTCCTTGTCTTATTATATATGCTTATGTTATATGTATGCATGTGTGAAGAACTGAAGACCTACTATGTCATCTGGCTTTTGTAATCCTACTACTATGTCTGTGTTTCGGAAGTACTATGTTAGCAGAACAGGTTTTATGTTGCATGTAAATTTGGAAGTACTATATATGTGTGAGTAGAAAGTTTGTGTTTGGATGTTACATGTGTTGTTGTTGTGCACCCTGGAAAGTAGTAAGTTTAATTTGGATCAAGTCGTATATTTTACATATTGTTCTTGATTTCTAGTGATAGAATTGTTTACTTTATCCAAAATAAAATAAGTACAAATTAAATAAGAAAATTGTATGAAGAATTCATTCATACTATGTTTTGGATGTTTAAGTACAAATTTAAGTAATGTGAATTTCAACTACTGAAGCAAAACTATGTCTTCCAACGTTGATATTTATCAAACGTTCTCTGTTGCCAGATCTACCATATTGTTGCCGTTTACTATGAAATTGACTCTAATCCGGATTTTTACCAATACAAGGGCACAACGATGAATTCAACGCAAGATGTTGCTGGTAGGATACCGATGACGATACATCGACATCGAGTGCAAGCTTCAGAGGAAATAGATGATTCACATTACTCCTTTCTAAAAGGTACACAATTTCCTTAATTCTTAATCACTATTCTGTAACAAGGATAATGCTAACTCCTTTAATTGTTCTTGCGCTCAGTAAAGAAAGGATTTGTTCTTGTAACAAGGATGGAAAGTATAGCAGCATACAAAAACCAGCGAGGATCTGGTAAAAAATATTTGAGTCTCTACCATTTTGTATAATGCATAAAATCCTAGATTGCTTAATCTTAACAACCGTTAAACCTTATGCAGAAACTGAAGAACAATCTGACACTCCAGTGTCCGCCAATGACATGTGCGCACTGGGTGAATGGCCATCTCATGCTCGACGCAACCGTGAACTACAACAGAATGGTACAAATTTTGGTTTATATTTTTGTTCTATTCTACTATAATCAAATACCGAGTAACACAATATTTCTTGTATGCTTTTGGTTGTAGAAACTGGCGGACAGAAGAAGAAGAAGGGGCGAGGTGCTCTCAAGGGTTTTAAAGAATCTAAGAAGCGTTATGCCAATGGATCAGAAAAGCTTAATATTTCATTCTCTGAGCATTTGGGTGGTACAGTAGGAATGAACTACTGTACATTCGTAGATGACATGGTACTCATGATGAAAAAAAAGGTTACCGCTCATTGGAGTGAGAAGGTGGGCGGATATTCACCCTACCATCCATCGACAAATTGTTGTCGATATGATAGTGAGTACAACCCTTTTCACATGTGTTATTTAGTTTACCATTGAAAATGCATTGTTTAAGCATAGACATTTGTTGTACTCATTACAGGACAGATGTGCATTGGAAGATACACCGGTAATTGAGGAGAAAATTCTCAAAGTTGCACATGAGCGATATAGAGCTTGGCGTTCAACTCTAAGCGCCACATACAAGGCGTACAAAATTGATGCTGCTAGATTGGCGAATGTGCCTGAAGATGTACAACCAGAGGAGTGGCAATGGTTGATTGAGTACTCTGGCACTGATTCAAAATTCAAGGTTATACGAATGTAGACAAATGCTAATAAATCTTATTTTAAAAACGGAAGGAGCACTTGCTTATATTTTGGGTAGAACAGTTTTTATTGAACATTTTAATTGGAAAGTAACCGTTCAAGCTGAATATTCATGACTAGATATTATGTCTGAAGGTTTATAATTTATTTATCTGTTCGGCATGCCATAAAGACTGGACAAACTTCAATGCCTATCATCATATGATGTCATATTTGATCCCCGCTAAAGAATGTATTTGATAATCATATGGCATAAGATATCCCTAACCTCTTTCTCTAGTTAAAAAGGCGAACAAGTAGGCTGAAAGAATTGAGCAAAACTTACCTCTCCATTAATTCTTGCTCCCACCTCCCCTTTAGCACTCTTTGTATTTTTGGGTGATATAGGGGAATCACTGTGTTCTACAATCTTGTTATTCTGGAACATAACAGCGAGTAATATGAATGTCTGATTCTTAGTCACAGACCAAGCAATACAAAGGTAGCAAGAAAATACCGTCAGTTCTACGTAGTCACCAACATCTGGAGTGTATACAAGATCCAGTCCATCATTTTCATACATTAGTCCATCTACTTTTTTCAGAAGCATCCCATCAAACTCGCTACAAGATATATATAACCCATTTGTTAAATAGACGACAGTAAAAATAAATACAATATTGAGTGTTTAGGCTGTATCGTATTATTTTTTATCTATTTTAAATAAACCTGAAGAATCCTTTATGTACTTCCAGTATATAATCTCTTAGAATCTGAAGCACATAGCAACCATTGACCACCTGATCAGTTAAAATACATGCAACATGTCAGAGTAGTCCAATTCAGTTAAAATACATGCAACATCACAGACTAGTCTCAATTTGTTCTCTTCAGAAATTAAAATAGGGAAGAATTCAGATACATATAAATTACCTTGTCCTCAGGGCAAACTGATGGAGTGTAAGGAGGCAAATTATGAACTCGTCGTTTATCTTTGTCATCCCAAACATTCATCCGGTCATCAATCACCATCGCCATATTTGGATGGCATGAACTCTTTTGAAACACACGCTTAAGCGACTTTTTGGAACCTAACAGTCAATACAAAATAAAATAAAACGAAGGTGCATGTGGCACAAACAAGAAACATAATCGGTGTTAATCAGTCTTCCATCCATCAACAAACTTATCTTTTACTTGTACATAAGGATGTTCTAGTAGTTGTGCTTGTAACCAACATACATGATGATACAAATATTGCAACTTTTTTTTATCAAACTGCTATGCAACACTAGCTAAAGATTTTTTTAACATGAAAAGCAAGCTACCCCCCTTGTCGGGAAAAAATACTGTTTGAGAAATACTTGGTAGCTAGTGATCAACGACGCAACGTACTTCTCCCTATCCAAACTAGCTATTAGAATTTAGAATTGATCCAATGAGGGTCTCATGAAAGAAGAATAGTAAATACTCACGCAAAATTTTACCTGGCCTCACACATACTAAACGCTGTGAAATCTCTTCTGAGCTGATCAAGCTGCCTTCTGGATCAAGCAGTCTCCATGCCTCGAGAGCATATTGTCTTGCAGCTTTTGTACATACATATACCTTATATTTTCTCCATCTACTGGTTTTACTCAGATAAGTCTTCAAATTATCCCAGCCAGGCCGTATGTTTACAAAATAACTACTTCTAGGATCCTGAACGGCATATAATGTTGCAGCAGGTAAGAAGAGATGATATGGATAATTATTGACAGTAATATACAACAAATACAAGAAGGTTTTCAAGCATATATTGCAAAAAACAACTGGTCTATTTATTTAATAGATTAATAAAATAATAATGACACTTGGATTAGAAAACAAAGATGAGTTGGGAATACATCAGTAGTGTTGAACAGAGAACGCAATTTACATAACATAACATGCTAGTAGCACATGTGTTGTTATGTTGGAATTGTGAAACTGGGGAACGACTGCGTCTTCAACCACGCCGCCCCCTCCATCTCTCGCACCCTCGACAATATCAAGGATGAGGCGGCGTTCTGGTCCAGGGCTGGAGCACTATGACTTAGAGCGATCTTGCCCACAACCTGGGATGTCCACTGATTTTTTTGTCATAACAGCACTCACCTCCTAGGAGGCCCTTGTACTAAACCCTTTCTCTCTATTATATGAAAAGAAACGCAAAGGCTTTTTGCGTTTTCTCGAAAAAAAGAATTGTGAAACTGGCTTGCATGACTATATGATGTTTGGAGTTAGACCTGCATAAGGGCATGTACAATGCAAGGTGCTTATAGGAGGTGCTTAGAAAATAAACCGGTTTTTAGCTAAACACCGGTGCTTATTTGCTCTAGACAAATGCTTAACTAAGCACCCCCTCTATAGAAATAGGCACTGGTTCTTATGAAAATGCTTGGTTTATTTTTGTAAGCACCTCTCTAAGCACTGTGCATTGTACGTGGCCTAATACACAAGTTGTAAAATTTTAAAAATTATTGCCCTAAATCAGGTTTAGTCTCGAAGTAGCAACACCATATGTAAACTGATCCCATTGAACTCTGTTATAATTATCTTGACCGGACCACTGCATAAAAGTGGACGGCAGGGCGATGTTTGTTAACATGGTTTGTTGTGAACGCCAACATCCCACATTCTCATGTATACATTGACATAACACATCCAATGAAAAAACATCCGTCAACGCCATCCATAGTATCTCCAAACAACCGCCAGTTGTCCAGCCACCCTTGCCATGGGCGACCAAACCGTCCCCCTTTTGATCTCGTGTCTAACTTCTAGTCTATATACATTAGGTCTGGGTTACAAGTGCTCAAGTCCAACAGCGTTTTTTGTTGGTAATACATGTCTCATTTATTAAATAAAGATAAAGTTACATGGCACGAAAACACGGACCCGACGGAACTTTTCCCAAAGGAACGCTCAGCCAGGAACGAAAAATACAGTCTGGACCAAAGAAAACCCTAAACAAGGTACCAACACCTGCCCTTCCCCTGGCACCACAGTAGCAGCCACCTAAGAAAAAGTGGACAGATCAGCTCTTCACCTGAGGTCGACGCGGCTCCATCACTGATCTGCAGCTTTACGGACCTCCAAAGTAGCTTGCCAAAGGCAAAGCCATTGCCGTTGAAAGAATCAGACCGGGGCAGCACCCTGGACACGCCATACAACTCCAGATTTGACACCCCCCGCGCGACGTCAGAGGAGGAAACCATATCTGCCAGCCTCTAACCACGAACCTAGCACAAAATTCACCATCTTCCAGCTGTCACCAATTCAGACTACTGTCTCTGCGTACTTTTTACCAACCTCCCGAGCTCTGCTCCGACGTTGGAGTGAACGTCGTCGCAACGACGGAGCCCAAGGGCACAAGTCCACCATAAGGATGTCGCCGCCGCTACACCATCCCAGCTTGAACAGACTACGTCCCAGATCCCTCGACAACCAAAGAGCAGAACACCGCACTGCGGCCAAAAACCTAAGCTACAGAGGACCTACCCTAAACCTACACTGGTCCACACACGCGGGACTTGAGTCCAACAGCTAACCCTCCTCTTATACCAAATCAAGTTGTATCCCTATACGCATATTAGAAGCCAATTCCAACAAAACTGTGTATTTTTTGTTGACTTTTAATATACGTAACTTGAACTATACACCTTCCATCCATCAGATTAATATTGATATGCAAAAACATAAATACTTTGATTTAGAAACTAAACACACCAGCCCAAAATAACAACATATATGACCTCTTTATGAAGTTTAAAATTATTTTTACATAATATAAATACTCATTAACTACGAAAGCAATATCTATATTACATTGCTAATTTTCATGAGCATGACATGAACTAATTTCTCAACAGCAATTAAACTAGAAGTTATAAGAATAATAAATAATAATTTGGTGATTTGCAGAACAACCAAACAAATCGTACATACCATTGGGTTAAGGCGAGTCAGAACCGCATTCCTTTTCGGGACCCTGATTACAGGTCGAACAAGTTGTAGTCCGCCAGGTTTATACAACATGCCCTTCTCATGTTGGTTCCTCACAATCTCATGATCGACAGTGATAGCACCTTTATGTACAAAATCCTTCAGAAATGTATTATCCTTAGAGACCCTACAGAGTTGATTCTGAAGTACCAATTGTGTAACCGCATCAAGTTCAGAATTCTTCAGGTCTGATTTGATCGATCTCTTCCATGTGAGTTTCTAATTTTTTCTCGTTGCTGGCAAATATGATGGTCTCGTCGAGATCAAACACAATGGCTATGCATCGCTGGTTGAGCATCCCAAGGCATGCCTCGTAAAGCCCTTCTTGTGCGGACCAACACCAGAAACAAGGCACACCCTTTTCAACCTTGCTTTGCATAGCCACAAGGTGAAGTTCCTCCAGTCCGGCATCCACCACAGCGGTCTAAAACCCACAATAATCAATGAGAAAAATAAACTCTAAGCCTGTAATCTAATTAAAATGATGGAAATCCAATACTACATCTGAAATGTTACCAAGAGTGAAGGAATAAGAGAACCTGCTAGGGTTCTAAGGAGATGACCTTGCTGAAGTATAAAAGACATTCAAAGGTATCTCGCAGTAATTGTTAAGGCAAACGTCATATATTCAGTGACATACCATTGTCATCCAATAATATGACATCCAAAAAATACATTCCAGCCCTAATCTACTCTATTTCGCCTAACAAACAAACTGTATCATACTACTATGATAGGACTTGTTTTGCATCAATACTGTAAAGCTGTATCGCAACTAGTTCTAAAAGTATTTTGCATCCTAAATTGCAGGCTCCACCACCCAGTTCATAAAATGAAGCATACTAGTGCAACAAATCAACAGCTCAATGCCTCTTGCTAAGTAAAATCGCAGGCCAAGGAAATCTAATAGTGAGTTAATCCAATATATAAGGAGAGTGCACTATCTGAACCTAGGGGCATCTGCCCCGTTTTTTAAAATTGCATTCAATACTGTATGCGTACTTCTCCATAATATATAAGCACGGCGCACATAGTTTCGTGAGAAAAATAGCTTTCTATTTTGCCTCTGTAAAATGACAAATTTTGGTGCTAGAAAAAAAACTTTTCACAAGACAATTTTTTGTCTTTTTTCCACAGGCAAAGAAAAATCATTTTCCTACGAAACTTTCTGTGCGCACATAGAACGTGGGGATGTAGGCGTGCAATTTTTTCCGTAATTTTGATACAGTTGGAAACGTTCTTTTCAAAAAAGGGGTAGATGCCCCCATGTTCAGCTATGCATTTTCCAGGCCTATATATACTACTATAATAAACCTACAAGTTGGAAAATGGACGAAAGATCTGGCAGCGATTATATATGGAGTAGATTAAAGCTGTAGACGACTAGGCAAAGAAGATGTGCATACGTACGGTACCATGCGTTGGTTCCAGCAGGTGGAGTGCAGGCTGTTAAGGAGGGGGGATCTGGGATGAATATCCAACGTCGTGCTTTCCTGGATCTTGCAGCGCATGGAGTAGGCGCTGATCACCTGCAGAACGGCCAGCGGTGGGCACCTGTCGCTCGCCGGCGACCGGCGGCTGATCCGGATCTCGTTGTTTCGGAACACAGGTTCCCTGCCGCCAGATGATGGTGGAAGCAACACATCGACGTAGCCAAAGAACACGTCACCCTCGAACATCGGCATGGTCCTGACCCCGCCCGCGCCGGTGAGCGAGGCGGCCATGGCCGTGCTTGATGGTGGGGATGACCGGGGAATACTCCCTCCGTGGCTCCGTCCCGAAATAAGTGTGGCGAGTGGGACTTTGCAAAACAACCCTCCACTTTTCTGGACAGAACCTGCAGTGCACCGGCGTCGAGTAGTCCAAGTTTTCTTAGTCTCCAAGTCTTCTCCTTTATATACAACTAGGGTTGAAAATGAAACGGAAACGGACGGAAACATGCTTTACCGTTTTTGTTTCCCTCTATCTTATCGGAATCGAAAATGGAATCGGAATCCCCGGAAACGAATATGAAAACGGAAACCATCGGATATGAATACGGAACGGATACGTAGCGGATACGTTACGAAAACGAATATTTGCCACAATACAATGCGGCATGATGCCTTGGTTTGTAGACCGAAAGACACATATAAAGAAAAAGACAATAAAACAAGATATAACACTTAAGTTCGACAAGCGGCAATTCACATAAAGTAACACACATAGTTTAACAGCTGCATGCACGCGCAATTATACAGAGTGATTAGGGTTAGAGGAATTAGTGGACATGATACGTGGCCAAGCCTGGTTTCATGTGTAAATGTAGGCGTACTAAATGCACGGGCCTCTCTAGGTTATATTTCCGGAAACTTTCCGTATTTATTTTTCCGGAATTTCCCCTGCCGTTTTCGTTTCCGTCGGAAAGGGCTCCCTCGTTTTCTTTTCCGTTTCCGTTTATGCTTTTGCCGTTTCCGTTTCTTTTTCTCAAAATGCCACTTCCTTTTCCGTATTTGGTCCTCCATTTCCTTTTTCTTCGGAAATGAACGGAAAGATTCCCTTTCGTTTTCAACCCTATATACAACCCACCGTGGCTCCATTTTTTTATTAGAAAAGGGGAAACCCCCAGCCTCTGCACACAGCTGAAATTATTACAAATGTCAAGAGAGTTTCAGAGTTTACATCTCACGCATCACATAAGGTTGAGGCATCTAAAAATGGACAACATTTAGACCACTACGCTCGGAGTCGTCTAGAATGCTGCCACATAGCCCGGGAAAAGAAGTCCTGAGTGTAACATCCGGATTTTTATGACCTGAATTTTTTTTTTAGGAACGGATGTTGCAGCAAAATAAAGTAAAGGAATATTTTATTTAGGTTCTGAAGATTTATTCTTTTCAATTGATTTTCTATTTGAAGCCACAGATTGTTTTGTCTTTAAGTCATATTTGAACCTGTGGTCAATTCATGTATTTGCTTCTTATTGGTTCTCTGTGCAAAATCACATTGTTCAACCACATGCACGTGCATGCACTGCAACGGGAGATCGTGTATTTGAGTATTTTTCCTCCGTGTCCTACTCATGCACGTGTACTAGTATTCCCTCCTCTGTTCTAATTCCTTTCTTCTCTACGGATTAATCTCACCGAAGCTAACAGCCCAAGGCCCTTCATTGCCTAACGTAGTGCCGCTCCAGTAGCCCATCAAAGCCCACGCCTAGCTCAGCTAGCTGCAGCTGAGCGGATGGACGCGACGACGCACGCCAGGAATTCGTGCAGCACACGATACACCGTCGCGCGTATAATTCCGGTTCCGATTCTTTGGCAGCACAAATCGCGTCGCCCCTCAGCCTATAAAGCCTCAAGTCGACGCCCCTGCCTCTCTTTTCCTTCCCACGCCGCCACCCAAAGCCCTAGCGGCATAAACCGATCTAATCTCGCGAAGCTCCGCGAGGCCGCCGCTGAACGCCGCTCGCGTTCCCGGTGATTCAGGGCACTAGAGGCGGAGCTGCTGCGCCAGAAGGATCACAGGGACGAGGGGAGTTCATCCACGGAGCTAGAAGGCCGAGTTGCTGACCACAGACGACACCCACGGAACCAACGCCAACTCTGGACACCGACTTCAACCACGAACTGCGTCGCGCTCGGTGAGCACCAGTAGAAATCCTTGCACACACGCGCTACACATCTATATGCCTACCTCCTAGACATGGTTTCTATCCTTAGTTGTACAGTTTGTCGAGTCGCCGGTGAACCGAATGCCATCTGGTGGCATGGTCATATTAGGCAACCAAGAACACGTTTTCTGTTTTGTTTTCAACCCATGATATATACCAATCTGCTCCAGGAAACCAGTAGTGCGGTTAGTGGTGTCTATATACGACGTTTTTTTTTCAATCTATTTCCTAAAAGCTAAACTGAACTTGTTGCACCATGATACGCATATAAACATGCATGTACTGCTGTAAGCCTTTCCTGCTGTAGTGCTAGCTATTTTCTGTACTCGTGCGTGTGTTTAATCACAGCTTTTGGAATTGGCTATGCATGTTCAGTTATAGGTTAGATTTGGCTAATACAGTACGTTGATTGGTTTAATTGTTACCGGTAGCACATATTAGATCATATGTAAATACAGTTACTCAACATGTCAGTAGTTTAGAGTCACAACAGGTTTTATATAATTGCATGTGCCTCTGCATATTATTTTAACATGCAATTCTTTGTTTAGGGCATCACCAGGTTAGATGTCATACTAATACCATGCTACTGTTAAAGTCACAATAGTTCATGCATATTAGTTGTTTCTCTGGTACGCATGTACACATTATTCTAATCATGGATTATTCTACCTATGCTTGATTATGACTAGTAGCATGTAGTCTGTTTGCACATTACATTTTAAATCCAGTGTCATCTATGTAGGCTCGCTCAATATGTTTTTCTAAAATATTTTGCTACCCAATAGTGAGCGATCGCCATACCATGCGCCTTAGTTAACCCAAATCCCGGATGAGCCATTCCAGTCTCTTATACTACATGTATATCGAACGACCACATAATTTTTATTTGGATCTTTCTATTTGGACTAGGAAATTTGCCCGTGCGTTGCAACGGGAGAAGAAAAGACATGGTTGATTTCGCTATAATAGTAGAAAAGACATGCTTGATTTCGCTATAATAGTATGAGGGTGATCGGATTGCACCACCAGTGATGGTTAATGACCACGCAGAGCTGGTAAGTATCAGCGAGCTTCCAAAACAAGCGCGGGCAGCGATTTCATGCCTACCATGCCACCAAAGATGACAGTACCAACTTTCTTATGATAATGCTATTTTATCACTAAAACATTGCTATTATATCTTTATAGACAGTTAAAGATAGACCGAATGCATTGGAACAAAGAAAATATTAATTAGAACACCGAGATCCAGCCTCCATTAGTATTAATTTGGATGGCGTTAAGAAATTTTATTTAAAAACATAATTCCATTTTAGATAAAAAGGAGCAAAACAATCCATCTTTGTTTTCAAGTTGATCAAAACATTTAAGTTACACATGGACAGGCCACAATGAAATAGCTCATATGAAACAAAAGGAAGTTAAATGAAGTTATTTCACTAAGCTTAAGAGGGAAGAAATCCAAATCAGATATTAATTAGACCTGAAGGGGCCACACCACAACACTCTCACCTGCTTTGGGACAACAACAGAACAGAAAACACTAAAGGAATTACTATGATACTATCGCCGGTTCCCACCGCAGCAAGCCACCCGGGCTCTCCACTCATCCATGATCCTTGAGACGATGATGTGTAGATGCCATCAAAGACCTGACATTACGCTCGAGCCAAGAATGTGAAACAAACTATAACTCAGTATGATATGAACCTACAGCTCGACAAAGAATTCAGTATGTGAGAAGGCAAACTAAAAAAAAAAAGACTAAAAAAACAGACTGGTACTGCACACCTTTAGTGTTGCCCCCGCACCATGACCTCTTGAATCTTCCCTGACTATAAAGAAGCATAAAAACTGAGTGATATCCTCTGAGACCAATCCGTAATCCTTTCTACTATAGCAACACATGAAATAAACCGACAAAGAAAAGTGTACACACAGGCAAAATATAGGTGCGCTTCCTGATGACGTATATTGCTATTAGTTATTAGAACAAACTATAATTGAGAATTACTTTTTCACAACAAAATAGAATACTTTTTCATTAATTGACCCCTTCATCCATTGCAAAAATATCAGCTAAAGCCTCACACATGGCTTCTAGATAAGCTTTAATATCTACGATGGACATAGTTCTCTGATAATCGACCACGTTCTGCAACGTCAGATCAATAATAAATGTTTTCGAAGTTCAAATAACCAAGTTTTCAGAGAAAATGCATGTGGTTTTTTCCAATTTGACTATCAGGTAACTGGTAAAAAAAAATATTTCTTGACATGTCCCCGAGGAACATGCCAAAACAATCTGTAATCAAGAGGTCCTAATTTAGGGCCGGCTGTTGTCGTTGCGCATGAAACCATATATATATTAACGTGTAACAAAAAACATATGTATGCTTTTGATTGATTAGACGTAAAGCTCAGATTGTCATAGGAGCAAAAAATCAAAGGGATGTGATCTGTAGGCTTGCTCTCCCTAGACCTGCATATAAGGAAAAGTTATATGTATATGGAAAAAAAAAATTAGCCTATATATCCTCCAATATGGATTGGAGATAAGTATGTAGATATTCACATGATACAAAAAATTAAAACATGTACTCTTTAGAAATGCAAGACATTTAACAAACAAATATCAACAAGAAATTAACCTGTATGAATATGAATGCAAACTTTGTACATTCTAGTTAATGAAAATTTTGCTTAGGCAAGTCACGTACCAAGACAGATCGCCTCTGAAGTGAAGGCCCTCGGAATGGGAACACTCCAGGAGGCCCAGGACTTTGCTAGCTAGGTTAGCTGCTCAGAACATGGTGACCATAGTGGGCACGAGCATGGGACATGGTAGGGGCAGTTCTGTCTCAGGACTCAATGGAGATCACGCTTGCGGACAGACTTGAACATGACGACATGAAAAGAAACTGGACTGGTCTCCTCTAAGAAGCAGGTTGTCGGTGCACCTTGGCGATGGCGCCGCCAGTGATGGTTTTCAGCCAACAAAGTCCATGCATCTTTACTCACACAGGATGTGTTTTCAGACAGCAAATCTTGTCCTGTTCTTACAAGTTCTTTTTAAACATTTATTAACTTACTTATGCACCGGTACATGCAACAATGTACAGATAATTCCCCACAGGAGGGGCCTTTAAAAAAAAGATGCACCAGCATGGTGTGCCTCGCCATTTGAACCTGAATGGAGTAAGGTAGGTTTTTTATGAATATATACAATCCACTCTTGACTGTTGGCACTCCTCTGTTGATAATTTTCCCATCTGATTTAATTGTGGTGTTAAGTGTGATCATTGAGTTACACTATGGGCTTGTGCTTGATCATATAAAGGTGATTTTGACTCACATTTCGGGTCTTAAGACTTGGTGGGGAGTAGAGAGACTAACACACACTTTTTGTGTGAAAGGAATACGGTATGGGAAGCCCCTACAGTGATTTTTTAAAAAATAATAAGAAACCAAATTCACGTTCACGGATACTTGAACCTAGGTGGCTGGGTTGTACATCCACTTCCCTAACCAAGTGAGCCCTAACCAAGTGAGCTAAGCTCACTTCTTATAACACATTATTTTTAACTGAACACATACTGATTGTTGACATTTTACTAACCTGTAAATTCAGAGCAGTATGGACAGCCTAAAACAGTGGACTACATGGTCATACCTATCCCTCAAAATCATTCAGAAAACTCACATGGTAACGATACAAAAAAAGGACAACCAATATATGGTTCTAGTCAAATCCTCCCCTATATAAACTTGGTTGTTTGACATATGGTTGCAGTATACTACTATTAAACTCAAGTGCAAATAGCTAACCGGGAGAATATTTTGTTCCACAATAGCGCTCCCAGCCTAATCAATTCCAGATTGCAAACCAGACACTCTTGTCTCAAACGAATATTGAGTTGATGTACAAAAATCTGGACAAAGAAATTCAGAGATGTGATAACTCTACAACATGATGTATAAGAGTGGTACGAAAATGAATTGCAGTCATTCACCAAAAGCAAATGTCCAGGTTAACTTACCTCTACAACATACATGATCTTTTAATGTGTGTCTGCAACCATAGCTTCTATCTTTGTTACCTTTCCCTATAGATTTATACAAACAAAGGAGTGAAGCTTATAACGATGGCTATGGCATTCTAAAATTTCGCACGACAGCGCGCTTGACTTCTGTAACTTGTATGCAGGAAGGACTTTCTTCTTTGACCACATGCACACAAAATAAAAGGCACTGTAAGAAAATATAACAAGATAAGAGGAGGCTTCCTTCTTTGACCTTGTGATGAGTTTTCTTGATGGTTTTCCATGCTAAGGCATAGAAGCAGAGGGAAACTGCAACTAACCGTGTTACTCCAAGTAGAGTAGATGTAATGATTATTAAAGTGGTGCTTCTCTTGCTTCCCTATTTGGAGGTCCATGTTGCCTTCATAGCTGAAAATTTACACTGAGAAAATTAAGCTTTGAGGAAATCGGATGGTATCATGATTCCTGAACTTAAGAGAAGACATCTAGACTTAATTTGTATAGCATCAAGGTTTCAGGAGTTCCAAATATAGAAAGCAAAGAATGCAGATCAGCTGACCTTCTTATAGAAGAATGTGTTAAAGAAGTGGCATTTTAAAAATCTTGTGGGTTCTCTTTTTGCCCTCTCCTTTAACAATTCTAGGAACAAATTGATGACCTGAAAGGGGTAAAAATAGAATACAAGATAAAGCCTTGGAACTTCAAGATCATAAAAAATGTAACATGACGTTTTTCCTTAATGAAGAAAGTTCTTCAATTTAAATATTCACCTCATCGTTTAACCAACCACGAGGGCTCAAGCACCCTAGTTTATCTCTGGTAATCTCGATATTTGAAGGCTCATGCAGTACTAATATTTGTTTACTGCAAGCAGAAGAGGAATAATGCTTAATGGTGCTAACAAAATAAGAGCAGAAGTATTGAATAAAATTCACTAAGCTTGATTGCCAAGTGTGTACCTGTGACCACTACCATACAATGAGCTGTCTACTAAAGTTTCATCTTCATCTGTGAGAGGCGTAAATAATTTACGTATATCCTGAAATAGACAAGTACAAACTATGTGAGTTATATGTGAAAAGCTGTTGAAAATAGTCACAAGGAATAGGTTAAGCAATAATGCACTAATTGATCGATTTAACATAGCTAGAGTTCAAAAACAGAGCTAACCCTTTAAACATTTTTTTTTCATTGAGGAACCCAAAAGCATTCACCTTTGATACAGAGTTGCTATGATCATAGCATCGAACAAAAAAAAAGTCATCCAAAGAAAATTTCTGCTAGTTATATGGGTGAATTCACTCTGGCTAACATGTCCACGAACAGCTATTTAAAGAGCTACTTCTACGAGTCATCTCAGTAAACGCCATTCAGGTGAACATATGTGCATCAACCATTTCACCATTCATATCAGCGAGTCATGTTAATTTCCTCTTATGCCATGACCCATCAGATTGAAATGGCTACCTCTTTGGCCTTGTCCGCTTGAACCTGATTGGCACTGAGATCTCCCACGTCCCGCAATCCCTCGACATGTGTCTTGTATACCCCCAGGCCACCGTCGTCCGTGCTCCTCCTGAACAGCCCCCTCACTGAAACAACATCAAGGTTTCAGATATGCGTTCTTGAAAAGAGGAACTTATGAAAGGTCTTTGGCCTCGACGTCCTTCAGAACCTACCATGGTGACCTCCTACCCCGGGCCTGCGCGCGCCGCCCCGCTCCTCCATCTTCATTAATCCCGCCCGAGTTCCCCTTGCGCGCCGGCACCTGCTCCAGGGAGTCTTTCTCTCCCGGGTGGAACGGATCACGGAATAAATGTGTGAAGGATGCGCCGGCGGGAGTTAGCATCGATTAGCCCGGTCGTCGATCTGGCCTCCATAATGGTTGCCTGCGGAAAGAAGTCCGCCGTTGCAGGTAGTTGATGCGGCGGCGTCCTGGAGCTCAAGCGGATGCGTAGGAAATCTGGCTGCGGGAGTGCGGGGTGGGGGTGGCGGCGGGATCCAGGGGTGGCACTGGGAGGCGGCGCAGCTGAGGGGAGACTGGTTGCCAGGATCCCGTGAGCAAAACGATGGTGATTTGCTTGTGCGTGATTTCTGGAAACCTTAACGGGCCAGGTCACCAGGCCCATGCGGGTGGATGATGGATGACGAAGGAAGGACGACCAAAAGACGACGAAAGTAGGGGGAGAAGGGGGAACACGTTCCTTCTTTTTAAGTAGTAGAGATTTTATCGGTGTTTATTTGAAATTGTATTTATTTGTGGTTTATCGTTATGATGAGTAGGGAGTGACGGGAACGGGTCGAACCAAGACTACGAAGGAGGGTTTTTCGACGACAACGAAGGCATGCCCTCTCATCATATTTATCCCAGTTTTACAACTTGCATGTTATTTTATGTTTTACAAATATATGCTATTTTATTCCAGTAGCTAGCGTGTCGATTGACACACCAACTTGATCTGCTTGTCGCCTTTTACTTGATACCCTGAGTAGTGATTATATATAATTCTGATAGAGTAGAATGCTTAGCCATGCTAAATAATCATTAGGAAACTTCATGTTGCCTCTTCGGAGGAATTGATCGACCAACGGGTCAAAACACCCCTTTGAACATTGTTGAGCTCGTTGAGCTGGGCTAGTTAGCCATTGTTGTTTCCTCTACTCTATGCTACTCTGGATGAAACTTACCATCTAAACATGGCGCGGGCGACAGCTGGATCAGATATTGAAGGAGCGGTTGGCTGCCCTTCATTTGTTGGAGGGGGCAATCCGTCGTCCGTGCCGCATAAGGATCCTAACAAGTCTTGGATTTGAAGATTGTGACAACCGTACAACCACATGCTATATGGGCACTGGCTTGGTTGAGTATGTTAATCAGCCTTAGGTGTCGATGTCGCCGTACCGCTGATGAGGTGTCTGCCTACGGGGGAACCTTCGGCACAGATGGGGGGACCGGTTTGGGGACGTACTCTCAGTTCCGTGCGCCATACCCGGTGGGCATGTCACATCTTTGGGGGATCTAGCTAAAAGACCTCGTCACAAAATCCCTGTTGCTATGCTAGCGACGGCTGGTTGCAACTAGGCGAGATTGTGACATGTGGTGAAAGTGTACCACCTCTGCAGAGTTAAACCTATTCGAATAGCCGTGTCCACGGTCATGGACGACACATGAATCCTTCTTGACATACAGGAACCTGTTTTGCTATTTCCCTCTTTGCCTCCATCCTTTCCTTGGAATCTGAATCCCATGATATATGTGAGTTGTCAGGGACAGTCACATTGATGAGAAATATTACACTGAATATAAAACATGTTTTCGTCTAAAACTGCTTTTATCAAATATAGTGTATTATTGCAAATAAAATTGGCTTTTCTGCAAAAGAACCATATAGCCTTTCTTTGAAGCCTCATGTAGATTTAGTAGGTTTGCACGAGGGGGCATGTTGAGTACAAAATGTACTCATGGCAAAACTTTTGTTGATATTCAGAGTACTATGAAGATGGTGAAGACTATGCGACTACGACGACGCTGAGGAGTGAGGCCTCGGGGACTACATCGACTGCATGTGGCTGAGATGGAGTTACTTCGCATTTTATTATCCGCTATGCTTTCTGGTTGTAATAAATGTCACAAGACATTTCACTTTGTGGCTCAAACTTTGTAATAATTACTTTTTTTTGCACGTTCTGCAATGATATTTATTTCGCTGTGTCGTCAAGTTAATCCTGGATTGACGAGTTACACAGGGGGGGTCGGAATGTTAAGTTCCGGTTCTCACAGAAGTGGTATCAGAGCCGACGTCGACCTAGTCACGTGGCCTTAGTTAGAATGGAAAAACTTTTATAACAATTTGAAGAAAAAAATTATTTAATTATGAAAGTCCTCGTATTCTAATTCTCGACTATTGCTATTCCTTATCTTACCTTGTTCACCATTTGTTCTTAAATTTTTCTTCCCTAACCACTTCTTTAGTATACAATATCCTATCTAGGCGAAAGTCATCTCAAGAACGCATGGATTCAAGTGTCATATATCAAGTACTCGATACTTCAATACCCAGTTGAGAGAAGACAAACCATATAGGATGAGTTAAATAGAATCCTTTTAGGTATGTACTACGTATGTTAGGGGATTTTGCTTGAGTATTGACTACATCTGTTTGGTTATTTTATGTAGTCATACTAAACCATATTTTACAAAGTAATTTGATTGAAGTTTATTTGGATATTCCATGTTTGGTTATAGATTTGGTTATGGGTTAGTTTCTTTTTCCCTCTTATCTATCCTAACTTGGAATAACGACACAGGATGAATGCAAATCGGGGTCGTGGTCGCGGAGGACGCGGACGTGGTCGCGCGCCAGCGTTTCAGGAGGACTTCGTCGAGGGTGAAGTTCACGACACAGACACTGACACCGAGAATGAGGGACCAGAGCAGCCGCCACCACTGCCACCGGTTAACATTGCGCAAGTGATGTTGATGCAGACACAACTACTGCAGCAGATGGCCGCCACTATGGCGAACCAGAATCAGAATCAGAATCAAAATCAAAATCAGAATCCTCCTCCACCGCAGTCCAAGCTCGCAGAGTTCATGAGGACGAAGCCACCCACCTTTGCGGGATCACCGGACCCTATTGAGGCAGACGATTGGCTGAAGGATATTCGCCGGAAACTCAACCTGGTGAGTGTTAACGCTCAAGACCGTGTGAAGTATGCTGCGCACCAACTCCAGGGTGTGGCCGCCGATTGGTGGGAGAACTATTGTGAGGCGCATGATGACGCCGAGGGGATCACGTGGAATGAGTTTGCCGAATCATTTTGCACTGCACACATACCAGCTGGTCTTATGGAGCTGAAGAGGGATGAATTTCGAGCTCTAGTTCAGGGGAAGATGACAGTCTCTGAGTACTGGGACCGTTTCACCCAGTTATCTCGCTATGGAAGGGCGGATATTCCCACTGAGGCGGATAAGATTTCTAAGTTTCTGAGGGGCCTGAACCTAGGTTTGAAGGATAGGTTGGTGTCTCATGATTTTGCCAACTTCCAGAGTTTGGTCAACAAGGCTATTCTTCAGGAGAATTCAAAGAACGAACTTGATGAACACCGCAAGCGCAAGGCACCACAGAGTCAGTATGGGGCAGGGAGCTCACGCCAGAAGAACAATAACAACCCAGGATATCGTGGATCAGGTGCAAAGCCGACGAAGCCTAATCACAATGCTTCGTATGGTGCCTATCGTACTCCGAGAGCTGAAGTCGGAGGGAACCATGCCAACACTGCTGGGAGGACATGCTACAACTGTGGCGAAGAGGGTCACTTTGTTGCTGCATGTCCAGGCAAGAAGAACGCAGGGGCGACGCCAGTGAAGTTCAACTTACGTTCCGCCGCCAAGACACCAGCAGCGGGACGTGGAAGGGGCATACTGCCTACCCCAGGAGGCGCACCTCATGCCTCAGGACAGCAAGGACGTGGCCAAGTCAACCATGTCACGGCGGAACAGGCGCATGAAGCTTCGGATGTTGTCCTTGGTATGTTTCCAATCAACTCATGTTATGGTTCAGTACTTTTCGATTCTGGAGCTTCCCATTCATTCATTTCCAAGCAATTTGTTGAAAAACACCGTTTGAAAACCGAGGGTATGAGTCGGGAGATGGCAGTACAATCACCCGGGGGAATTCTTACTACGGGTTTAAAATGTCCTAAGGTGATCCTAACGATCGAGGGAATAGAGTTTCTAGCAGACCTCATAGTGTTAGACTCTAAAGGGTTAGATGTTATTCTGGGCATGAACTGGTTAGTAAAACACAAAGCTATGATAGACTGTGGCCTTGGAGTAGTATCGCTGACTAGTAAGAATGGAACTGTGGTGGATTACAAACCCAAGTCAGCACCTCATACAGCAGTGGACAGTATTCTGAACAGCTTGAAGGAGATGGTTGTCTCGGATGTTAGAGTGGTTAAGGAATACCCAGATGTTTTTCCGGATGAGTTACCTGGTCTGCCACCAGACCGTGAGATAGAGTTTGCCATCGAGTTAGTCCCGGGCACTGCTCCTATTGCAAAGAGACCATATAGGATGCCGGCAAATGAACTAGCTGAAATGAAGAAGCAAATTGAGGAGCTTTTAGAGAAGGGATATGTTAGACCAAGCACCTCGCCTTTGGGAGCACCGGTGTTGTTTGTTAAGAAAAAAGATGGTACCATGCGAATGTGCGTGGACTACCGTGCCCTGAATGAAGTGACCATCAAGAATAAATACCCTTTGCCTAGGATTGATGATCTGTTTGATCAATTGAAGGGAGCTTCTGTATTCTCTAAGATAGACCTCAGGTCGGGATACCATCAGTTGAAGATCCGACCCGAAGACATACCTAAGACAGCCTTTGTCACTCGGTATGGTCTGTACGAATTTCTGGTGATGTCCTTTGGACTCACGAATGCACCGGCCTACTTTATGAATCTCATGAATAAAGTGTTCATGGATTGCTTGGATAAGTTCGTCGTAGTGTTCATTGATGATGTGTTGATTTACTCTCGTAATGAGGAGGATCATGAAAAGCACCTTCGGATTGTTCTGGAAAGGCTTAGAGAACATCAACTCTATGCCAAGTTTAGCAAGTGTGAGTTTTGGCTGAAGAAAGTGGATTTCCTTGGTCATGTCATCTCAGCGGAAGGAGTAGCTGTGGATCTGGCTAAAGTGGAATCAGTACTTAGTTGGAAACAGCCGAAGAATGTGTCAGAGATACGTAGTTTCCTTGGTCTTGCGGGATATTACCGTCGATTCATAGAGGATTTCTCGCGGATTGCAAGACCGATGACACAATTGATCAAGAAAGATAAAAAGTTTGAGTGGACACCAGCGTGTGAAACAAGTTTTCAAGAACTCAAGAGGAGATTGACATCAGCTCCGGTGCTAATACTGCCGGATATTCGGAAGGATTTTGAAGTTTATTGTGATGCTTCTAAACAAGGATTGGGTTGTGTGCTCATGCAACAAGGCAAGGTTGTGGCCTATGCATCGAGACAGTTACGCCCTCATGAAGTGAACTATCCTACCCATGACTTAGAGTTGGCTGCCGTAGTTCATGCCTTGAAGATATGGAGGCACTACCTTATTGGAAATCGTTGTGAAATATATACAGATCATAAGAGTTTGAAATATATTTTCACTCAACCGGATTTGAATCTGAGGCAAAGGAGATGGCTGGAGTTGATCAAGGACTATAATATTGGCGTAAATTACCACCCTGGTAAAGCCAATGTCGTAGCTGATGCGTTGAGCAGAAAGGTTTATTGCAATAACCTCATGATTCAAGAAGCTCAACCAAAATTGCATGAAGAGATCAGAAAATTGAACTTGAATGTGAGTCTCGCTGAAAATGAGGAGGTATTAGAAGTCAAGTTCACTCTAGAGGATCAAGTTAGAGAAGCCCAGAAAAATGACACAGGGATCGAAGAGATTCGAGCAAAAATCAAGTCAGGAGAAGCGCCTGAATACAAGGAGGATGAAAGTGGAAGCATTTGGTTTCGAGATCGCTTATTGGTGCCCAACCAAAAAGAACTCAAGGATGCGATCATGAAAGAGGCACATGACACACCATATTCCATACACCCGGGAAGCACGAAGATGTATCACGATCTCCGAGGTAGTTTCTGGTGGTCTAGCATGAAGCGAGAGATTGCAGAGTATGTATCTAGGTGTGATGTATGCCGCAGAGTCAAGGCAGAGCATCAGAAGCCCGCGGGGCTGCTTCAACCACTCAAAGTTCCTGAGTGGAAATGGGAAGAAATCGGGATGGACTTCATTACAGGACTCTCGAGGACGACAGCGGGATATGATTCCATCTGGGTCATCGTGGATCGATTAACCAAGTCAGCTCACTTTATCCCGGTGAAGACCACTTTTAAGGGGGAGAAATTGGCCGAATTATACATGGCCAGAATTGTTTGCCTACATGGAGTCCCCAAAAAGATTGTGTCTGATCGAGGTACTCAATTTACCTCGAGATTTTGGAAGAAGATACACGAAGTCTTGGGCACGCAGTTGAATTTTAGTACCGCCTACCATCCACAGACTGATGGACAAACTGAGCGAGTGAACCAGATTTTGGAAGACATGCTTCGGGCATGTGCTCTAACCTGTCAGCGCACATGGGACAAGAGTTTGCCGTATGCAGAATTTTCTTACAACAATAGCTTTCAAGCGAGCCTACAAATGTCACCGTTTGAAGCTTTGTATGGACGGAAGTGCCGCACCCCACTTAACTGGCATGAGGTCGGAGAGAACCAAGTTTTTGGACCCGATACTCTAGAGGAAGCGGATAAGCAAGTAAAGATGATTCAGGAAAGACTACGGGCTGCCCAATCTAGGCAGAAGGTCTATGCGGATAGACGCCGTCACGAGTTATCATTTGAGAAGGGTGACGATGTGTACCTAAAAGTATCTCCACTTCGCGGGATGCGACGTTTTGGACTAAAGGGAAAGTTGGCACCTCGATACATTGGACCGTTTACGATCACCGCCCGGCGTGGCGAGGTTGCTTATGAGTTAGCACTACCCGAGAAGCTGTCGAAAGTGCATAATGTGTTTCACGTATCCCAGCTGAAGAAATGTTTCAATAAGCCAGAAGAAGAGGCTCGGAAAACCTCGTTGGATGCCATAGAAGTTCAAGATGACTTGACTTATGAAGAGTACCCCGTTAAAATTCTCGATGAACAATTGAGAACAACCAGAAGGAATGTGATCAAATTCTGCAAAGTTCAATGGAGCAACCATAGCGAGGAAGAAGCGACATGGGAGCGGGAAGATGCCCTCCAGGAGGAGTTTCCAAATCTTTTCTCTTAGGTCGAATCTCGGGGTCGAGATTCCTTGTAAGGGGGGTAGAATTGTAACATCCGGATTTTTATGACCTGAATTTTTTTTTTAGGAACGGATGTTGCAGCAAAATAAAGTAAAGGAATATTTTATTTAGGTTCTGAAGATTTATTCTTTTCAATTGATTTTCTATTTGAATCCACAGATTGTTTTGTCTTTAAGTCATATTTGAACCTGTGGTCAATTCATGTATTTGCTTCTTATTGGTTCTTTGTGCAAAATCACATTGTTCAACCACATGCACGTGCATGCACTGCAACGGGAGATCGTGTATTTGAGTATTTTTCCTCCGTGTCCTACTCATGCACGTGTACTAGTATTCCCTCCTCTGTTCTAATTCCTTTCTTCTCTACGGATTAATCTCACCGAAGCTAACAGCCCAAGGCCCTTCATTGCCTAACGTAGTGCTGCTCCAGTAGCCCATCAAAGCCCACGCCTAGCTCAGCTAGCTGCAGCTGAGCGGATGGACGCGACGACGCACGCCAGGAATTCGTGCAGCACACGATACACCGTCGCGCGTATAATTCCGGTTCCGATTCTTTGGCAGCACAAATCGCGTCGCCCCTCAGCCTATAAATCCTCAAGTCGACGCCCCTGCCTCTCTTTTCCTTCCCACGCCGCCACCCAAAGCCCTAGCGGCATAAACCGATCTAATCTCGCGAAGCTCCGCGAGGCCGCCGCTGAACGCCGCTCGCGTTCCCGGTGATTCAGGGCACTAGAGGCGGAGCTGCTGCGCCAGAAGGATCACAGGGACGAGTGGAGTTCATCCACGGAGCTAGAAGGCTGAGTTGCTGACCACAGACGACACCCACGGAACCAACGCCAACTCTGGACACCGACTTCAACCACGAACTGCGTCGCGCTCGGTGAGCACCAGTAGAAATCCTTGCACACACGCGCTACACATCTATATGCCTACCTCCTAGACATGGTTTCCATCCTTAGTTTTACAGTTTGTCGAGTCGCCGGTGAACCGAATGCCATCTGGTGGCATGGTCATATTAGGCAACCAAGAACACGTTTTCTGTTTTGTTTTCAACCCATGATATATACCAATCTGCTCCAGGAAACCAGTAGTGCGGTTAGTGGTGTCTATATACGACGTTTTTTTTTTCAATCTATTTCCTAAAAGCTAAACTGAACTTGTTGCACCATGATACGCATATAAACATGCATGTACTGCTGTTAGCCTTTCCTGCTGTAGTGCTAGCTATTTTCTGTACTCGTGCGTGTGTTTAATCACAGCTTTTGGAATTGGCTATGCATGTTCAGTTATAGGTTAGATTTGGGTAATACAGTACGTTGATTGGTTTAATTGTTACCAGTAGCACATATTAGATCATATGTAAATACAGTTACTCAACATGTCAGTAGTTTAGAGTCACAACAGGTTTTATATAATTGCATGTGCCTCTGCATATTATTTTAACATGCAATTCTTTGTTTAGGGCATCACCAGGTTAGATGTCATACTAATACCATGCTACTGTTAAAGTCACAATAGTTCATGCATATTAGTTGTTTCTCTGGTACGCATGTACACATTATTCTAATCATGGATTATTCTACCTATGCTTGATTATGACTAGTAGCATGTAGTCTGTTTGCACATTACATTTTAAATCCAGTGTCATCTATGTAGGCTCGCTCAATATGTTTTTCTAAAATATTTTGCTACCCAATAGTGAGCGATCGCCATACCATGCGCCTTAGTTAACCCAAATCCCGGATGAGCCATTCCAGTCTCTTATACTACATGTATATCGAACGACCACATAATTTTTATTTGGATCTTTCTATTTGGATTTTATCGGTGTTTATTTGAAATTGTATTTATTTGTGGTTTATCGTTATGACGAGTAGGGAGTGACGGGAACGGGTCGAACCAAGACTACGAAGGAGGGTTTTTCGACGACAACGAAGGCATGCCCTCTCATCATATTTATCCCAGTTTTACAACTTGCATGTTATTTTATGTTTTACAAATATATGCTATTTTATTCCAGTAGCTAGCGTGTCGATTGACACACCAACTTGATCTGCTTGTCGCCTTTTACTTGATACCCTGAGTAGTGATTATATATAATTCTGATAGAGTAGAATGCTTAGCCATGCTAAATAATCATTAGGAAACTTTATGTTGCCTCTTCGGAGGAATTGATCGACCAACGGGTCAAAACACCTCTTTGAACATTGTTGAGCTCGTTGAGCTGGGCTAGTTAGCCATTGTTGTTTCCTCTACTCTATGCTACTCTGGATGAAACTTACCATCTAAACATGGCGCGGGCGACAGCTGGATCAGATATTGAAGGAGCGGTTGGCTGCCCTTCATTTGTTGGAGGGGGCAATCCGTCGTCCGTGCCGCATAAGGATCCTAACAAGTCTTGGATTTGAAGATTGTGACAACCGTACAACCACATGCTATATGGGCACTGGCTTGGTTGAGTATGTTAATCAGCCTTAGGTGTCGATGTCGCCGTACCGCTGATGAGGTGTCTGCCTACGGGGGAACCTTCGGCACAGATGGGGGGACCGGTTTGGGGACGTACTCTCAGTTCCGTGCGCCATACCCGGTGGGCATGTCACATCTTTGGGGGATCTAGCTAAAAGACCTCGTCACAAAATCCCTGTTGCTATGCTAGCGACGGCTGGTTGCAACTAGGCGAGATTGTGACATGTGGTGAAAGTGTACCACCTCTGCAGAGTTAAACCTATTCGAATAGCCGTGTCCACGGTCATGGACGACACATGAATCCTTCTTGACATACAGGAACCTGTTTTGCTATTTCCCTCTTTGCCTCCATCCTTTCCTTGGAATCTGAATCCCATGATATATGTGAGTTGTCGGGGACAGTCACATTGATGAGAAATATTACACTGAATATAAAACATGTTTTCGTCTAAAACTGCTTTTATCAAATATAGTGTATTATTGCAAATAAAATTGGCTTTTCTGCAAAAGAACCATATAGCCTTTCTTTGAAGCCTCATGTAGATTTAGTAGGTTTGCACGAGGGGGCATGTTGAGTACAAAATGTACTCATGGCAAAACTTTTGTTGATATTCAGAGTACTATGAAGATGGTGAAGACTATGGCGACTACGATGACGCTGAGGAGTGAGGCCTCGGGGACTACATCGACTGCCTGTAGCTGAGATGGAGTTACTTCGCATTTTATTATCCGCTATGCTTTCTGGTTGTAATAAATGTCACAAGACATTTCACTTTGTGGCTCAAACTTTGTAATAATTACTTTTTTTTGCACGTTCTGCAATGATATTTATTTCGCTCTGTCGTCAAGTTAATCCTGGATTGACGAGTTACACAGGGGGGGTCGGAATGTTAAGTTCCGGTTCTCACACTGAGCGACCATCAGGAGCCGGGCACACCCAGTAACCATAAGTTCTCGCTGGTCCTCGGGTAGGAGATATGCCCAAAGCTGAATCCAATGAGCTGTCATGTGGATAACCTGCAGAATATGCAAATTCGAAGATATATTAAAAACAAGATTGTTTCGACAATTTCATATAGACCAACATATATCAGAAACGCCAATGCGAATTCTATCCTTGGTCTTCTTATCGATGTAATTCAACCAATTTCCAAACATATTTGTGATATTAGTTGGAGCTGGAATATTATAGGTGCTAAAAACAACACGCCAAACGAGTTGAGCAAAGGGGCAGGAAAAAAAAGGTGTTCAATTGTCTCCGACGAACCACAAAAAGCACACTTCGTACATCCTTTCCACTTCTTTTAGCCAGGTTATCCTTGGTTAACAAGATTTTCTATTAAGAAACCACACAAAAATCTTTATTTTCAAGGGTAGTTTCAGTTTCCACAAATATTTATGCAAATATGTCGTATGCCCATTCATCAAACATATATCGATTTAACGGTGAATTTACCATTTGTAGTTAGATTCCACGCAAAAGTGTCATCATTGTCTATCAAATTAATATCCATCAAACGAAGACATACATGAGACCATGCATCCCATTTGTCTCCGATTAACGCCGTTCTAAAACCAATGTTCAAAGGGGGTGCAGCAGCCAAAACATCATTAAGAGAGACATGTTTCCGTTGAATAATGTTGTAGAGCGATGGATATTGATGCACTAGAGGTTTGTCTCCTAACCAGGTATCTTCCCAAAATCTAGTAGATAGCCCATTTCCAATTTTAAAGGACCCTCTATTAAAAAAAATCTTCCTTTACCCGCATGAGGCCTTTCCGAAAGGGTGAATCATTCGGATTGATCTCAACTTGAGCTAGAGTTTTACTCTGTAGGTATTTATTATGTAGTAGCTCCTGCCACATACCTTCCTCGTTTAACAACTTAAACAGCCATTTGATAAGAAAACACTTATTTTGTAGTTCAAGGACCTCAATTCCAAGCCCCCCTTGGTCCTTGGGTCTACAGATTATGTTCCACTTTGTTAATCTATATTTTTGTTTATGTTCATCGCTTTGCCAAAAAAGCGCGACCTATAGTAATCAAATATTTTACGTACCCCTACAGGTACCTCAAAAAATGAGAACATAAACATTGGTAGGCTTGATAAAACCGAATTTATCAAAACAAGCCTGTCTCTGTCTCCGTATGAGAGCATCTTCCCTTTCCAGCACCCTAGTTTGCCCGCAAAACAACATTCAATAGGGTACCATTCAGCATTGCGTAATTTTCTATAATGGATAGGAACTCCCAAATACTTGAAGGGTAGGGACCCCGACTCACATCCAAATATTTGTCGATATTGATCCTCTACCTCTTTTGCCTTACCAAAACAGAAAATTTCGCTTTTGTGAAAGTTAATTTTGAGCCCCGATAGTTGTTCAAAAATACATAGTATTAGTTTCATATTGACCGCCTTTTCTAGATCCTGTTCCAAAAACAAAATGGTGTCGTCCGCATATTGTAAGATAGAGACTCCACCCTCAATAAGATGAGGTATTAGTCCCCCTACCTGTCCATCTTCCTTCGCCCGCGCGATAAGAATGGCCAACATATCGACGACAATATTAAAAAGCATTGGAGATAGCGGGTCTCCTTGCCTAAGGCCTTTTTTAGTTTGAAAATAATGACCAATGTCATCATTAACTCTAATACCCACACTTCCTCCTTGTATAAATTGCATAACCGAATTACGCCAATGTTGTGCAAAACCTTTCATACGCAGTGCTTGTTGGAGGAAAGGCCATTTTACTTTATCATATGCCTTCTCAAAATCAATTTTAAAAAGAACACCGTCCATTTTCTTCTGATGAAGCTCATGGGTCGTTTCATGGAGTACAACTACCCCTTCCAAAATATGCCTTCCATGCATAAAGGCAGTCTGAGTAGGTTTAATAACTTTTTGGGCAATTCCCGTTATTCTGTTAGTTCCTACTTTTGTGAAAATTTTAAACTGACATTCAGAAGACATATCGGACTATACTGTTGTATTTGAACCACATTTTCCTTTTTAGGAAGTAACGTAATGACTCCAAAGTTTAATTTATACAAGGGCAACGTTCCTTGCTGAAATTGAACAAACATAGCCATTAAATCGTCCTTTATTACTTCCCAGAAAGTTTGATAGAATTCAGCCGGAAACCCGTCCGGCCCTGCGGCTTTGTTCAATTCCATTTGAGAAATAGCTTCGAACACCTCTTTCACCGAGAAATCAGCAGTAAGAAGCGAATTTTCCTCATTTGACAATTGTGGAATATCCGAAATAAGACTTCCATCCAGCGTAAAATTATTTGGAGTCGGCTCCCCGAACAATTTTTTGTAATATTCTGTAATATAGTTCTTTAAATTATCCTCTCCTACAATGGTTCCCTCATCTTGCTCTAGTTGAAAAATCTTTTTCTTCCTATATTTTCCATTCGCAATCATATGGAAATATTTTGTATTGTTGCCACCTTCTTGGACATGTTTAACTTTAGCCCGTTGAGCCCATTTAGTCTCCTCATCTCGACGAAGGGAGCTAATGCGGTCTTGATCTTGTCGCAGTGTCTCGCGTTCAGAAGCATCAAGCAACGTGCTCTCAGCTTTAACATCAAGATCAGAAGTGATGCGCAACAATTTTCTTTTTCTACTTTGTATTTACCACTTTGGTTCTTCGCCCACCCTTTTAAAAACCGACGCAAATGTCGAATTTTGTTTTGCCACACCTCAATTGGCGATGAACCTTTAGTGAAATCCGTCCATTCAGCAGCTATCATATCAAAAAAAAACTTCCATTCTAAGCCACGAAAGCTCGAAGGAGAATCTCGCCACATTGCCGACATGGGCTTGAATCCCCGCATCAATAAGTAGGGGAGTATGATCTGACCCTGTGCGTGTCAATGCTTGTACTGTGGCTAGCGGGAACTTCTGCTCCCAAGAAATACTTGCCAAGACCCGATCCAACTTTTCAAAAGTTGGCGTTTCTCGTCTAGTCGCCCATGTGTATTGTCTACCCGTTAGCTCAATCTCTTTTAGGTTTAAACATTCAATAATAGGATTAAACATAAAAGACCAGCGGGGATTAAAGTTACTATTAATGACTCCTTTTCACAAATTCTGGCTAACTCGGCCAAAGCAGGTTTTTGAGCATCTTGTGCCGCTCCATAAACCGACACCAACACCCACTCGAAACCATCCCCTTTCGATCTAATGGAAAGCTTGACACAAAAGTCACCGGCCTCCACATTACGGACTTGTAGTGTTGCCGAATTTATCCCAATTAACATGCCCCCCAACCTCCCATGAGGTGGTAGGCAGAACCAAATAAAATCCTGACCCGCTGCTAGGTGACTTAAAAAGGGTTGAGAAAAATGGGCCCTTCCTGTCTCCGACAAGGCAATGAAGTCCAATTTCAAATCCCTAACACTCTCTAATTAAGAGATGTTTCCCGGCCCCGTATACCTTCGCTGTTCCAAAAAAATCCTTTCAAGCCTTGCATCTATAAAACAGATTGTTTTTTCAGTCGCACAACTACGCCTACGATCGGACATAGCGATTACTTCCTTTCCCCGTTTTTTAGTTGTCTTAACCGGTTTGGGAAGAAGATCCAAATGATCGACATCCTCCTCTATCGACTCCTCCTCCGCCATATCCTATGATAAACAAGAGGCTCGGCTAAGCACCAAGCTTGCTGGATCATCTCCATCAATGCCTCTATTTAAATTATTCTCTATGATATGTAATTGTCTATTAGTCTCAGATTCTTTGATTAACCTAGCTGACAACATACTACTATGTGTGGAATCTCCCAAAGAAACACCTAACCTAGCAGCTTTATCAATAATATGCTCATCGAAAAAAGACAATAAAGAGAAGGTGGGGTTCAGATTTGTACCTGAAGTGGAGTGTCAACGCTGAGCCAGAGCCATAGCCCTAGCCATCTGAGTGTCATCCGCATTAGCTTGAGCACGAATGCGGCCGCTAGAATGGGTGCCCATCGCCAGAGGGTCCGCAATGCCCCCAAACTCCTCCACTGCAGCACACCGTTCCAACGACGGCGTAAGTCCAGCTTCCCCAAGAGGAGACCGGAGTGTCCTTGAAGCTCTTGGCGGTGTGACCATCTCGCTTGCTCCATCAACTCCGCCTGAGATGATCGGAGAACGAGGCATCGTGTCGATGCCCGCCAACGCAACCTCATGTTGCATCGACGAGCTGACACAAGAGGAGGCAACCACCACCTTGGTCACCTCCGCCTGAGACTCCATAGGACCAACGCCTATGGTGGACGAGCGAGGCATCGTGTTGGCGCCCGCCAACGCAACCCCCTGTTGCATCGGCGAGCTTACACAAGAGGAGGCAACCATCGCCTTGGTCACCTCCGCCGGAGACTCCATAGGGCCAACGCCCATGGTCGACGCCCTCGGTGTCATCGCAGCTTCAGTACGCTCGTCAAAAGTCATGCTGTCCATCGAGTGGAGCTGATGCAGCTCACGACCCTGCATGCTCTCTCCGGTTGCCTCACTCGAAACAACACAATGGGCTCCCAATAGAAGCAAGGCACGCCTTGGCTTGCTGAATAGCGCGACGCACACTCGGAGAAAAAACCACACCCGTCAAGCATGCAGTTTGAGTTGGAGGCGCCGCAGCCGGTCCTCCTTCATTCTCCGCTGCCCCCTGCTTTGCAGCTCCCTCATTACCGTTGTCACTTTTGTTTTGTTGTTCTGGTTTCGCCAAAGCTTCCTTGAAGTCATCCCCTAAGTCCCCATCATCATCCGGTTTATGGTTCTGTTGTTCATCGGTTTCCAGGTCCTCAAGCTCTAGTCCCTCTTCTCCCTCCACATCAAAGGTAAGGTCATAGAAACCCTCCATTGGACCGTGGATCTCTCAAGAATTGAAATTATACTTTAAATTTCAATCCATGAACATACAAATGCTACACCAAAGATTTTGTATGGTGTTACATTACAAATTTATGTTTTGTATATGAATAGTTACATCCATATTGATCGACAATGAAAAATCAACATATGAAACACAATATATGAGTCGAATAGCGTAAAAATATAATACACAATACACGCATATTTTATAATCGTGTTTTTTGGTACCTCGTGTAAATAAAACATTTTTATGTCATGCATTTTTCTACATTCTTCTAAACTTTTAAGGTAAGACAAAATTTACGAGACGTAAAAACCATATATAGAGAAACAAAGTAAGTATAGAATAACTAGCGAATAACTATTCTATCTCGAAATCAAATATAACAAACCCCTCCCAAAATAGGATCAAACGGGGGTCACAATATTACATGACTAAATTAATTCTCACTAGGAATGAAATTAAATGCGAAAATGCAACGGTGCGACCGAAATGGGGCGTGGTGGAAATCCCTGCCATTCACATGCATAGGGATGCCCATTTATGGGGTTTACCAGGCTGCCCACTCATTGCAAAAGATTCCCTTCTTCAAATAAACTACTAATTCTAAAATGAGTATTACTTTAGCATAATAAATGCAAATGAGATTTTGTTTGCATATTCGACTTTCTCGTGACCAACTCTTCGAAATGAGTCTAATATTTAATTTTCTAAAATGGATCTATAGAGTCATCTATTTTTTGCGCATGTAGTTCGTATGCAATGTTCATGTAGTCCTGTGAAAAGTACTGCTGGACTTGTAAAGTCCTTGTCAATTTGTTCCTATGGTACATGACACGCGTACAACACGCGACCGTTGGGAACCCCAAGTGGAAGGTGTGATGCGTACAGTAGTAAGTTTCCCTCAGTAAGAAACCAAGGTTTATCGAACCAGTAGGAGCCAAGAAGCACGTTGAAGGTTGATGGCGGCGGAGTGTAGTGCGGCGCAACACCAGGGATTCCGGCGCCAACGTGGAACCTACACAACACAACCAAATTACTTTGCCCCAACATCACAGTGAGGTTGTCAATCTCACCGGCTTGCTGTAACAAAGGATTATATGTATAGTGTGGATGATGATGTTTGCAGAAAACAGTAAGAACGAGTATTGCAGTAGATTGTATTCGATGTAAAAGAATGGACCGGGGTCCACAGTTCACTAGTGGTGTCTCTCCAATAAGAAATAGCATGTTGGGTGAACAAAATACAGTTGGGCAATTGACAAATAAAGATGGCATGACAATGCACATACATATTATGATGAGTAGTGTGAAATTCAATTGGGCATTACGACAAAGTACATAGACCGCTATCCAGCATGCATCTATGCCTAAAAAGTCCACCTTCAGGTTATCATCCGAACCCCTTCCAGTATTAAGTTGCTAACAACAGACAATTGCATTAAGTATGGGGCGTAATGTAATCAACACAAATATCCTTAGACATAGAATTGATGTTTTATCCCTAGTGGCAACAGCACATCCACAACCTTAGAACTTTCTGTCACTGTCCCAGATTTAATGGAGGCATGAACCCACTATCGAGCATAAATACTCCCTCTTGGAGTTACAAGTAATGACTTGGCCAGAGCCTCTACTAATAACGGAGAGCATGCAAGATCATAAACAACACATAGATGATAGATTGATAATCAACATAACATAGCATTCCATATTCATCGTATCCCAACAAACGCAACATGTAGCATTACAAATAGATGATCTTGATCATGTTAGGCAGCTCACAAGATCCGACAATGATAGCACAATGAGGAGAAGACAACCATCTAGCTACTGCTATGGACCCATAGTCCAGGGGTGAACTACTCACACATCACTCCGGAGGCGACCATGGCGGTGAAGAGTCCTCCGGGAGATGATTCCCCTCTCCGGCAGGGTGCCGGAGGCGATCTCCTGAATCCCCCGAGATGGGATTGGCGGCGGCGTCTCTGGAAGGTTTTCCGTATCGTGGCTCTCGGTACTGGAGTTATTATCGACGAAGGCTTCTTATAGGCAGAAGGGTAGGTTTAGGGGCGACGCGAGGGGCCCACACAACAGGGCCGCGCGGCCAGGGGCTGGGCCGCGCCGCCCTGGTGTGTCGCCGCCTCGTCGCCCCACTTCGTTTCCCTCTCGGACTTCTGGAAGCTTCGTGGAAAAATAAGATCCTGGGCGTTGATTTCGTCCAATTCCAAGAATATTTCCTTACTAGGATTTCTGAAACCAAAATCAGCAGAAAACAGCAACTGGCTCTTCGGCATCTTGTTAATAGGTTAGTGCCGGAAAATGCATAAATATGACATAAAGTGTATATAAAACATGTGTGTATTATCATAAAACAAGCATGGAACATAAGAAATTATCAATACGTTGGAGACGTATCAACATCCCCAAGCTTAGTTCCTACTCGTCCCGAGTAGGTAAACGATAACAAAGATAATTTCTGAAGTGACATGCTATCATAATCTCGATCAATACTATTGTAAGCACATGTAATGAATGCAGCGATTCGAAGCAATGGTAAATACAATGGTTAAACAACTGAATCATATAGCAAAGACTTTTCATGAATAATACTTTCAAGACAAGCATCAATAAGTCTTGCATAAGAGTTAACTCATAAAGCAATAAATTCAAAGTAAAGGCATTGAAGCAACACAAAGGAAGATATAAGTTTCAGAGGTTGCTTTCAACTTGTAACATGTATATCTCATGGATATTGTCAACATAAAGTAATATAATGAATGCAAATATGCAAGTATGTAGGAATCAATGCACAGTTAACACAAGTGTTTGCTTCTGAGATGGAAGGAAATGGGTAAACTGACTCAACATAAAAGTAGAAGAATGGCCCTTCAAAGAGGGAAGCATTGATTGCTATATTTGTGCTAGAGCTTTTATTTTGAAAACAAGAAACAATTTTGTCAACGGTAGTAATAAAGCATATGTATTATGTATAAGATATCCTACAAGTTGCAAGCCTCATGCATAGATTACCAATAGTGCCCGCACCTTGTCCTAATTAGCTCGGATTTTCATGGATTATCATCGCAATACATATGTTTTAACCAAGTATCACAAAGGGGTACCTCTATGCCGCCTGTACAAAGGTCTAAGGAGAAAGCTCGCATTGGATTTCTTGCTTTTGATTATTCTCAACTTAGACATCCATACCGGGACAACATAGACAACAGATAATGGACTCCTCTTTAATGCATAAGCATTCAACAACAAATAATATTCTCATAAGAGATTGAGGATTGTTGTCCAAAACTGAAACTTCCACCATGGATCATGACTTTAGTTAGCGGCTCAATGTTCTTCTCTAACAATATGCATACTCAAACCATTCAACTCATGATAAATCACCCTTACTTCAGACAAGACGAACATGCATAGCAACTCACATGATATTCAACAAAGCGTTGATGGCGTCCCCAGGAACATGGTTATCGCTCAACAAACAACTTAATAAGAAATAAGATACATAAGTACATATTCAATACCACAATAGTTTTTAAGCTATTTTTCCCATGAGCTATATATTGCAAAGACAAAGAATGGAAATTTTAAAGGTAGCACTCAAGCAATTTACTTTGGAATGGCAGAAAAATATCATGTAGTAGGTAGGTATGGTGGACACAAATGGCATAGTTTTTGGCTCAAGGATTTGGATGCACGAGAAGTAATCCCTCTCAATACAAGGCTTAGGCTAGCAAGGTTGTTTGAAGCAAACACAAGTATGAACCGGTACAGCAAAACTCACATGAAAACATATTGCAAGCAATATAAGACTCTACACTGTCTTCCTTGTTGTTCAAACCCTTACTAGAAAATATCTAGACCTTAGAGAGACCAATCATGCAAACCAAATTTTAGCAAGCTCTATGTATTTCTTCACTAATAGGTGCAAAGTATATGATGCAAGAGCTTAAATATGATCCTTATGAGCACAACAATTGCCAAGTATCAAATTATTCAAGACATTATACCAATTACCACATGTAGCATTTTCTGTTTCCAACCATATAACAATTAACGAAGCAATTTCAACCTTCGCCATGAACATTATGAGTAAAGCTAAGGACATATTTGTCCATATGCAACAGCGGAGCGTGTCTCTCTCTCACACAATGAATGCTAGGATCCAATTTTATTCAAACAAAACAAAACAAAAACATACAGATGCTCCAAGTAAAGCACATAAGATGTGATGGAATAAAAATGTAGTTTCACTAGAGGAACCTAATAATGTTGTCGATGAAGAAGGGGATGCCTTGGGCATCCCCAAGCTTAGATGCTTGAGTCTTCTTGAAATATGCAGGGATGAACCACCGGGGCATCCCCAAGCTTAGAGCTTTCACTCTCCTTGATCATATTGTATCATCTTCCTCTCTTGATCCTTGAAAACTTCCTCCACACCAAACTCAAAACAACTCATTAGAGGGTTAGTGCATAACCAAAATTCACATGTTCAGAGGTGACATAATCATTCTTAACACTTCTGGACATTGCACAAAGCTACTAAAAGTTAATGGAATAAAGAAATCCATAGCAAAACAGGCAATGCGAAATAAAAGGCAGAATCTGTCAAAACAGAACAGTCCGTAAATACGAATTTTTTAGGTGCACCAGACTTGCTCAAATGAAAATGCTCAAATTGAATGAAAGTTGCGTACATATCTGAGGATTACTCACGTAAATTGGAAGATTTTTCGGTGTTACCTACAGAGAACACTGCTCAAATTCGTGACAGCAAGAAATCTGTTTCTGTGCAGTAATCCAAATCTAGTATGAACCTTACCATCAAAGACTTTACTTGGCACAACAATGCAATAAAATAAAGATAAGGAGAGGTTGCTACAGTAGTAACAACTTACAAGACTCAAATATAAAACAAAAGTGCAGAAGTAAAATCATGGGTTGTCTCCCATAAGCGCTTTTCTTTAACGCCTTTCAGCTAGGCGCAAAAAGTGTGAATCAAGTATTATCAAGAGATGAAGCATCAACATCATAATTTGTTCTAATGATTGAATCAAAAGGTAACTTCATTCTATTTCTAGGGAAGTGTTCCATACCTTTCTTGAGAGGAAATTGATATTTAATATTGCCTTCATTCATATCAATAATAGCACCAACAGTTCGAAGAAAAGGTCTTCCCAATATAATGGGACAAGATGCATTGCATTCAATATCCAACACAACAAAATCAACGGGGACAAGGTTATTGTTAACCGTAATGCGAACATTATCAACCCTCCCCAAAGGTTTCTTTGTAGAATTATCAGCAAGATTAACATCCAAATAACAATTTTTCAATGGTGGCAAGTCAAGCATGTTATAGATTTTCCTAGGCATAACGGAAATACTTGCACCAAGATCACATAAAGCATTACAATCAAAATCATTGACCTTCATCTTAATGATGGGCTCCCAACCATCCTCTAACTTCCTAGGAATAGAAGTTTCACGATTTAGTTTCTCTTCTCTAGCTTTTATGAGAGCATTTGTAATATGTTTCGTAAAGGCCAAATTTATAGCACTAGCATTAGGACTTTTAGCAAGTTTTTGTAAGAACTTTATAACTTCAGAGATGTGACAATCATCAAAATCTAAACCATTATGATCTAAAGCAATGGGATCATTATCCCCAATATTGGAAAAAAATTCAGCAGTTTTATCACAAGTAGTTTCAGCAGTTTTAGCAGGTTCAGACAGTTTTGCAAGCTTTGCATTAGAAGTAGAAACATTGCCAACACCAATTATTTTACCATTGATAGTAGGAGGTGTAGCAACATGTGAAGCATTAGCATTGCTAGTGGTGGTAATAGTCCAAACTTTAGCTACATTATTATCTTAAGCATTTCTTCTTTTTCCCACCTAGCACGCAATTCGGACATCAATCTTATATTCTCATTAATTCTAACTTGGATGGCGTTTGCTGTAGCAAATGACTTAATATCTTTATTTTCATTAGGCATAACTTTCGATTTCAAAAGATCAACATCAGCAGCAAGACTATCAACTTTAGAAGCAAGTATATCAATTTTCCCAAACTTTTCTTCAACAGATTTGTTAAAAGCAGTTTGTGTACTGATGTCTACGCACGCTTCTATTCCTGTAGACAGTGTTGGGCCTCCAAGAGCAGAGGTTTGTAGAACAGCAGCAAGTTTTCCCTTAAGTGGATCACTGATGACTGATACGTCTCCGACGTATCGATAATTTCTTATGTTCCATGCCACATTATTGATGATATCTACATATTTTATGCACACTTTATGTCATATTTATGCGTTTTCCGGAACTAACCTATTGGCGAGATGCTGAAAGGCTAGTTGCTGTTTTCTGCTGTTTTTGGTTTCAGAAATCCTAGTAAGGAAATATTTTCGGAATCGGACGAAATCAACACCGGAGATCTTATAATTTCGGGAAGCTTCCAGAGCACCGGAGAAAAGTCAGAGGGGAGCCAGGGGGCCCCACCCCACAGGGCGGCTCTGCCCAAGGGGGGGCGCGCCCCCCTATCATCTGGGCACCCTGTGGCTCCTCCGACTCCGCCTCTCCGCCTATATAATCGTCCCTGACCTAAAAACCTCGACCAGTTTGACGAAACCAGAGAAAACCATCCAGAGCCGCCGCCATCGCGAAACTCCAATTCGGGGGACAGAAGTCTCTGTTCCGGCACCCTACCGGGACGGGGAATTGCCCCCGAAGCCATCTCCACCGCCGTCTCCACCGCCATCTTCACCGCCATCGCTGCCTCCATGATGAGGAGGGAGTAATTCACCCCCGGGGCTGAGGGCTCCACTGTAGCTATGTGGTTCATCTCTCTCTCTTTGTGATCAGGTTGAATATCATCTATGTGCTACTCTAGTGATGTTATTAAAGTAGTGTATTCCTCCTGCACGGTGTAATGTGGACAGTGTGTGCATCGTGTAGTACTTGGTTTATGCTATGATTGTGATCTCTTGTAGATTATGAAGTTAACTATTACTATGATGGTATTGATGCGATCTATTCCTCCTTTCATAGTGTGATGGTAGAAGTGTGCATGCTATGTTAGTACTTGGTTTGGTTGTGTTGATCTATCTTGCACTCTAAGGTTATTTAAATATGAACATTGAATATTGTGTAGCTTGTTAACTCCGGTATTGAGGATTCGTGTAATCCTACACAATGGTGTTCATCATCCGACAAGAGGGTGTAGAGTAGTCCTATTATGTGATCATTGTTGAGAGTGTCCACTAGTGAAAGCAGGATCCCTGGGCCTTTCTTCCAAGCATCGAATCTCCGTTTGTTTACTGTTTTGTTGAATGTTTACTCGCTGCCATATTTTATCCAGATTGCTATTATCACTCATACTCATCCATATTACTTGTATCTCACTATCTCTTCGCCGAACTAGTGCACCTATACATCTGACAAGTGTATTTGGTGTGTTGGGGACACAAGAGACTTCTTGTATCGTGATTGCAGGGTTGCTTGAGAGGGATATCTTTGACCTCTTCCTCCCTGAGATCGATAAACCTTGGGTGATCCACTTAAGGGAAACTTTCTGCTGTTCTACAAACCTCTGCTCTTGGAGGCCCAACACTGTCTACAAGAATAGAAGCTCCCGTAGACATCAAGTACTTTTCTGGCGCCGTTGCCGGGGAGGAAAGGTAAACGGCACTCATACTGCGGTTCCAGGTAACAGTACTTTTCTGGCGCCATTGTGTGTGTGCTCGAAGCTATTTCCTTTAGATCCAGCAATTGCAACTTTTTGTTTCTTGTTTACACTAGTTAGGCATAATGGAATACAACTATGAGCTTTTTGATTTATTTCCTAAGTTAGGACATGAATTGGGTGATGCGAAAATTAAAGAACCTATGGAGCCTCAATTGCATGCTAGTAGCAATGTTATTAGTATGAACGCAATCACTACTAATGCTATGAATAAGTCTAAGCTTGGGGAAGCTAGTTTATATAAAAATAATCTTTTTTGCTCTTCAGCTTTTGAAGAAATATTTTGCTCTGATAATGCTTTATCTCCCATATGCGATAATTCTAATGATGCTTCTGATATTTTAAATCCACCTACTGCAAGTACTTCTTTCAAGATACCCATGAAAATTATTGAACGTGTTATGGATAACCGCTATGAAGGGGATGGAACTGTCCATCCTGAAGATCATTTACTGTTTTTGCATGAATTATGCGGGTTATTCAAGTGTGCAGGTATCTCTATGGATGAAGTGAGGAAGAAGCTATTCTCTGCTTCGCTGTCTGGTAAAGCGGCGCATTGGTATATATTGTTGGAGGATAGTCATTCTCTTGGTTGGTAGGAAATTGCATCTCTCTTTTATTCTAAATTTTATCCTCCTCATGAAGTGCATATTGATAGGAATTATATTTATAACTTTTATCCTCGTGATGGAGAGAGTATTTCTCAAGCGTGGGGGAGATTGAAATCACTAATGCTCAAATGTCCCATTCATGAGCTCCCCCGTAATGTTATTGTTAACAATTTTTATGCAAGGCTTTCAGGACAACACAAGGACTATCTGGATGCCTGTTCGGAGGGATCTTTCACAAGCAAGGAGGTTGAAGCTAGGTGGGATCTTCTTGATCGGATTGAGGAGAACGCTGAAGGATGGGAGAACAATGAAGGTAAAGAGTCAGGTATAAATTATGATTATGAATGCATTGAAGCTTTTATGAATACTGATAAATTCCGAAATATGAGTGCTACTTATGGTCTTGACTCTCAAGTTGCTGCAAATCTTTATAAAGCCTTTGCTTATCATTTTGAATTGCCTAAAAAGAATTTTGATAAGTATCATGAACCTTTTAAAGAGGCTTGCGTGAAGAATGAAATTGTTGTTAATGATTGCAATAAGCATGCTCAAACTCCTAAGAATGCTATTTCCTATAAGCATGTTAATTTTTGTGGAATGCATAGACCTTGTGGAATTAATCAAGTCAAAGATGAATATTGCATCCATCATATTAATGAAAAAACTAGAAAGTGGCTTAGGGCTCTAGATGATCTTGGTAAAAAGGTTTGTGCCCTCTATCCTTTTATTTGTGAAGTTTGCCATGAAGTGGGTCATTTTAATTTTCAATGCTCCTCCAATGATAATTTGAACCCAATGAGTGCTGAAAATTTGTATTGTGATGATGAAATTACTCCTAATCAGCATGATGAACTTACTTTATTTTTGGGGTGTGAAGAACTGTCGAGAAAAATCTCTTTGTTACATATGAGTGATCTTGATATTGATGATGTCCTTCATGGGTGTTTTTCTTATTGCATTGATAATAGCCATACAAATACTTACATACAAAATATTTTAGAAGATGACACCTTTCCAAAATATGATAGGACCGCTGTGTGTTTTCAACTAATTAATGAAAAGGAGGGATCCTCCCAAGTTTCTTCTATTGTTTCTGAAAGTAAATCAGGTTATGCGGACAAGCCACCCTTCAAGCCTCTTCCTCCGAAAGAAGGGAACGAGGAGAAGGAAGAGAAGAAGAAGAAGAAGAAGAAGAAGAAGAAGAAGAAGAAGAAGAAGAAGAAGAAGAAGAAGAAGAAGAGGAAGGAGAATAAAAAGAAAGAGGTAACGGCATATCCCCGCGTGAATGAGATAACGCTAGGTAACCATAAGTATGTTGCTCCTAATGATTATTATGATAATGAATCTGAATACGATGATCTTCCTATGCTCTCTACATACATTAGTGATCATGATTTGAATGAGCACACTACTTTTGATATTGCAAATCTCTGGGAAACTAATTCTGAAAATGATGATGATAATAATTGCCATAGTGTCAGTGCTATCCACGCTTCCTCCCATAATGATATAGAAAGCTCTAAGCTTGGGGAAGAGGTGTTTGAAAATCCTTTTGCTACTGATCATTATGTGTTTGATACATCTCCTTCTAATAATAATGATGGTATGGTCACAGATAAACCGACTGTGAAAGATAACTATTTTATTTCTTATGATGACACTGTGCCTCCGACTTTTGATGATTATTATAAAGAATGCTATGATATAGGTTATAACTATCCTTATGAAACTTGTCATAGTCATGATTGGATTACCAAAAACAATTCCCTTAATATGCAACTTGTTTACCATGTTCAAATTCTTGATAATAATCTTGCTCCAATTACAATTAATGCGAAGAACTCTCCTTATGCCAAAATTAATGATACTTATATGCATATGAACCATGATAAGAATGTTATAAGTGATGGGTATATTGTGGATTTCATCAATGATGCTACTGAAAGTTATTATGAGAGAGGGAAACATGGTTATAGGCATCTTAATAATATTAAGTTTCCCCTCTTTATGTTGAGAATCTTGAAGTTACTCGTGTTTTATCCTCTTATGCTTGTCACTTTGTTCTTCATGAATTCATTTGTGTACAAGATTCCTTTTCATAGGAAGCATGTTAGGCTTAAATGTGTTTTGAATTTTCCTCTTGATGCTCTCTTTTTGCTTCAAATACTATTTCCTGCAAGTGCATCATTGAAACTGCTGAGCCCATCTTAATGGCTATAAAGAAAGAACTCCTTGGGAGATAACCCATGTGTTATTTTGCTACAGTACTTTGTTTTATATTTGTGTCTTGGAAGTTGTTTACTACTGTAGCAACCTCTCCTTATCTTAGTTTTGTGTTTTGTTGTGTCAAGTAAAGTCTTTGATAGCAAGGTTGATACTAGATTTGGATTACTGCGCAGAAACAGATTTCTGTCTGTCACGAATCTGGGCAAAATTCTCTGTAGGTAACTCAGAAAATTATGCCAATTTACGTGAGTGATCCTCAGATATGTACGCAACTTTCATTAAATTTGAGCATTTTCATTTGAGCAAGTCTGGTGCCTCAATAAAATTCGTCTTTACGGACTGTTCTGTTTTGACAGATTCTGCCTTTTATTTCGCATTGCTTCTTTTGCTATGTGGGATGGATTTCTTTGTTCCATTGACTTCCAGTAGCTTTGAGCGATGTCCAGAAGTGTTAAGAATGATTGTGTCACCTCTGAACATGTGAGTTTTTGATTATGCACTAACCCTCTAATGAGTTTGTTTCGAGTTTGGTGTGGAGGAAGTTTTCAAGGGTCAAGAGAGGAGGATGATATAATGTGATCAAGGAGAGTGAAAGCTCTAAGCTTGGGGATGCCCCGGTGGTTCATCCCTGCATATTTCAAGAAGACTCAAGCATCTAAGCTTGGGGATGCCCAAGGCATCCCCTTCTTCATCGATAAATTATCAGGTTCCTTCTCTTGAAACTATATTTTTATTCGGTCACATCTTATGTACTTTACTTGGAGCGTCTGTTTGTTTGTTTCTATTTTTGTTTTTGTTTGAATAAATGTTTGTGTGGGAGAGAGACACGCTCCGCTGGTTCGTATGAACACATGTGTTCTTAGCTTTTAATTTTCATGGCGAAGGTTGAAACTGCTTCGTTAATTATTATATGGTTGGAATTGGAAAATACTACATGTAGTAAATTGCTAAAATGTCTTGGATAATGTGATACTTGGCAATTGTTGTGCTCATGTTTAAGCTCTTGCATCATATACTTTGCACCCATTAATGAAGAAATACATAGAGCATGCTAAAATTTGGTTTGCATATTTGGTCTCTCGAAGGTCTAGATAATTTCTAGTATTTAGTTTGAACAACAAGGAAGACGGTGTAGAGTCTTATAATGTTTACAATATGTCTTTTATGTGAGTTTTTCTGCACCGCTTCATCCTTGTGTTTGTTTCAAATAGCCTTGCTAGCCTAAACCTTGTATCGAGAGGGAATACTTCTCATGCATCCAAATACTTGAGCCAACCACTATGCCATTTGTGTCCACCATACCTACCTACTACATGGTATTTCTCCGCCATTCCAAAGTAAATTGCTTGAGTGCTACCTTTAAACAATTCAAAATTTATCACCTCTGATTTGTGTCAATGTTTTATAGCTCATGAGGAAGTATGTGGTGTTTATCTTTCAATCTTGTTGGGCAACTTTCACCAATGGACTAGTGACTTCATCCGCTTATCCAATAATTTTGCAAAAAGAGCTGGCAATGGGATTCCCAGTCCCAAATTAATCAAACTAAATAGACACTCCTCCATGGTATGTGATTGTTGGACGGCACCCGAAGGATTCGGTTAGCCATGGCTTGAGAAAGCAAAGGTGGGGAGGAGTGTCATCATAATAAAACTAAAATAAAAAGGCACTCCTTCATGGTATGAGATTGTTGTGTGCACCCGAGGATTCGGTTAGCCATGGTTTGTGAAAGAAAGGTTGGAAGGAGTGCCACACAAAAATAAAATAAAATGGGAGCCGCTCTTTGAAGGTTTGTCTGGCAAGGGGGTTAGAGTGCCCACTACCATTCGTTGACAACAACAAACACCTCTCAAAATTTTACTTTTATGCTCTCTATATGTTTTCAAAATCAAAGCTCTAGCACAAATATAGCAATCAATGCTTCCCTCTGCGAAGGGCCTTTCTTTTACTTTTATGTTGAGTCAGTTCACATATTTCTCTCCATCTCAAGAAGCAAACACTTGTGTGAACTGTGCATTGATTCCTACATACTTGCATATTGCATTTGTTATATTACTCTATGTTGACAATATCCATGGGATATACATGTTACAAGTTGAAAGCAACCGCTGAAACTTCATCTTCCTTTGTGTTGCTTCAATACCTTTACTTTGAATTATTGCTTTATGAGTTAACTCTTATGCAAGACTTATTGATGCTTGTCTTGAAGTACTATTCATGAAAAGTCCTTGCTATATGATTCACTTGTTTACTCATGTCATATACATTGTTTTGATCGCTGCATTCATTACATATGCTTACAATAGTATGATCAAGGTTATGATGACATGTCACTCCAGAAATTATCTTTGTTTATCGTTTACCTGCTCGGGACGAGCAGAAACTAAGCTTGGGGATGCTGATACGTCTCCGACGTATCGATAATTTCTTATGTTCCATGCCACATTATTGATGATATCTACATGTTTTATGCACACTTTATGTCATATTTATGCGTTTTCCGGAACTAACCTATTGACGAGATGCCCAAAGGCCAGTTGCTGTTTTCTGCTGTTTTTGGTTTCAGAAATCCTAGTAAGGAAATATTTTCGGAATCAGACGAAATCAACATCGGAGATCTTATAATTTCAGGAAGCTTCCAGAGCACCGGAGAAAAGTCAGAGGGGAGCCAGGGGGCCCCACCCCACAGGGCGGCGCGGCCCAAGGGGGGCGCGCCCCCTATCATCTGGGCACCATGTGGCCCCTCCGACTCCGCCTCTCCGCCTATATAATCGTCCCTGACCTAAAAACCTCGACCAGTTCGACGAAACCAGAGAAAACCATCCAGAGCCGCCGCCATCGCGAAACTCCAATTTGGGGGACAGAAGTCTCTGTTCCGGCACCCTGCCGGGACGGGGAATTGCCCCCGAAGCCATCTCCACCGCCGTCTCCACTGCCATCTTCACCGCCATCGCTGCCTCCATGATGAGGAGGGAGTAATTCACCCCCGGGGTTGAGGGCTCCGCTGTAGCTATGTGGTTCATCTCTCTCTCTCTTTGTGATCAGGTTGAATATCATCTATGTGCTACTCTAGTGATGTTATTAAAGTAGTGTATTCCTCCTGCACGGTGTAATATGGACAGTGTGTGCATCGTGTAGTACTTGGTTTATGCTATGATTGTGATCTCTTGTAGATTATGAAGTTAACTATTACTATGATGGTATTGATGCGATCTATTCCTCCTTTCATAGTGTGATGGTAGAAGTGTGCATGCTATGTTAGTACTTGGTTTGGTTGTGTTGATCTATCTTGCACTCTAAGGTTATTTAAATATGAACATTGAATATTGTGGAGCTTGTTAACTCCGGCATTGAGGGTTCGTGTAATCCTACACAATGGTGTTCATCATCCGACAAGAGGGTGTAGAGTAGTCCTATTATGTGATCATTGTTGAGAGTGTCCACTAGTGAAAGCAGGATCCCTGGGCCTTGCTTCCAAGCATCGAATCTCCGTTTGTTTACTGTTTTGTTGAATGTTTACTCGCTGCCATATTTTATCCAGATTGCTATTATCACTCATACTCATCCATATTACTTGTATCTCACTATCTCTTCGCCGAACTAGTGCACCTATACATCTGACAAGTGTATTTGGTGTGTTGGGGACACAAGAGACTTCTTGTATCGTGATTGCAGGGTTGCTTGAGAGGGATATCTTTGACCTCTTCCTCCCTGAGATCGATAAACCTTGGGTGATCCACTTAAGGGAAACTTGCTGCTGTTCTACAAACCTCTGCTCTTGGAGGCCCAACACTGTCTACAAGAATAGAAGCTCCCGTAGACATCAATGACCCACAAGTATAGGGGGTGTATCGTAGTATCTTTGATAAGTAAGAATGTCGATCCCAACGAGGAGCAGAAGGTGTTGACAAGCAGTTTCGATGAAGGATTCACTGTAAAAGCTCACAGACAAGTATTCAGGGGGTTTTGATGTAACAGATGAATAAAGTACGAGTAAGTAAAGTGCGAGAGTAACAATTGCAGCGAGTGGCCCAATCCTTTTTAGCACAAAGGACAAGCCGGTTTGTTTACTTATAATGACCAAACGTTCTCGAGGACACACGGGATTTTAGTCTAGTGCTTTCGCTACATACGGCTAATTAATATTTATTGTTTTGATAAGTGTTGTGTGGGTGAACCTATGCTAATGTACCGCCCTTCCTAGGACTAATACATACTTGTGATTATACCCCTTGCAAGCATCCGCAACTACAAGAAAGTAATTAAGATAAATCTAACCACAGCCTTAAACTCTGAGATCCTGCTATCCCTCCTGCATCGATATACCAACGGGGGCTTAGGTTTCTGTCACTCCGGCAACCCCGCAATTGGCAAACGAGTACAAGATGCATTCCCCTAGGCCCATAAAGGTGAAGTGTCGTGTAGTCGATGTTCACACGACACCACTAGAAGAATGACACCACAACTTAAATATCATAACATTGAATAATACTCAACCATACTTCACTACTAACATTTAGACTTCACCCATGTCCTCAAGAACTAAACGAACTACTCACGAGACATCATATGGAACATGATCAGAGGTGATATGATGATGAATAACAATCTGAACATAAACCTTGGTTCAATGGTTTCACTCAATAGCATCAATAACTAGTAGAAATCAACACCGGGAGAGTTTCCCCTATCAAACAATCAAGATCAAACCCAAATTGTTACAGCGGTGACGATGTGCAGCGGTGGAGACGGCGGTGATGATGATGGAGATGATGATGATGGTGATGGAGATGATGTCCAACTCGATGGCGGTGACGATGGCGTTGATTTCCCCCTCTGGGAGGGAATTTCCCCGGCGGATCTCAGCCTGCCGGAGAGCTCTTTTCTCTCTGGTGTTCTCCGCCTCGCAGAGGCGGCTGTGACTCTTCGCGACCTATCCCCTGGAGCTTAGGTTTTCGGGACGAAGACGTTCGCGAAGAAAAGGAGGCGAGATGGGGCTGTGGGCCCCCTCCTCACAGGGCGGCGCGGCCAGGCCTTGGGCCGCGCCGGCCTATGAGGTGGGCCCACCTCGGGTCCCCTCGGCTCCCCCTTCTGGCTCCCTTCGTCTTCTGGAAAAATAGGATTTTTTGTATAATTTCCGTCAACTGTTGATTGATACGTCTCCAACGTATCGATAATTTCTTATGTTCCATGCCACATTATTGATGTTATCTACATGTTTTATGCACACTTTATGTCATATTCGTGCATTTTCTGGAACTAACCTATTAACAAGATGCCGAAGTGCCGATTCTTTGTTTCTGCTGTTTTTGGTTACAGAAATCCTAGTACCGAAATAGTCTCGGAATTGGACGAAATCAACGCCCAGGGGCCTCTTTTGCCACGAAGCTTCCAGACGTCCGAAGAGGAGACGACGTGGGGCCACGAGGTGGCCACTCCCTAGGGCGGCGCGGCCCACCCCCGGCCGCGCGGCCCGTGGTGTGGGCCCTCGTGCCGCCTCCCCGACCTGCCCTTCCGCCTACTTAAAGCCTCCGTCGCGAAACCCCCGCATCGAGAGCCACGATACGGAAAACCTTCCAGAGACGCCGCCGCCGCCAATCCCATCTCGGGGGATTCAGGAGATCGCCTCCGGCACCCTGCCGGAGAGGGGAATCATCTCCCGGAGGACTCTACGCCGCCATGGTCGCCTCCGGAGTGATGTGTGAGTAGTCTACCCCTGGACTATGGGTCCATAGCAGTAGCTAGATAGTTGTCTTCTCCCCATTGTGCTTCATTGTCGGATCTTGTGAGCTGCCTAACATGATCAAGATCATCTATCTGTAATTCTATATGTTGCGTTTGTTGGGATCCGATGAATAGAGAATACTTGTTATGTTGATTATCAAAGTTATGTCTATGTGTTGTTTATGATCTTGCATGCTCTCCGTTACTAGTAGATGCTCTGGCCAAGTAGATGCTTGTAACTCCAAGAGGGAGTATTTATGCTCGATAGTGGGTTCATGTCTCCGTGAATGCGGGAAGTGACAGAAATCTCTAAGATTATGGATGTGCTGTTGCCACTAGGGATAAAACATTAGTGCTATGTTCGAGGATATAGTCACTGATTACATTACGCGCAATACTTAATGCAATTGTCTGTTGTTAGCAACTTAATACTGGAGGGGGTTCGGATGATAACCTGAAGGTGGACTTTTTAGGCATAGATGCATGCTGGATAGCGGTCTATGTACTTTGTCGTAATGCCCAATTAAATCTCACAATACTCATCATAATATGTATGTGCATGGTCATGCCCTCTTTATTTGTCAATTGCCCAACTGTAATTTGTTCACCCAACATGCTGTTTATCTTATGGGAGAGACACCTCTAGTGAACTGTGGACCCGGTCCAATTCTTTATACTGAAATACAATCTACTGCAATACTTGTTCTACTGTTTTCTGCAAACAATCATCTTCCACACAATACGGTTAATCCTTTGTTACAGCAAGCCGGTGAGATTGACAACCTCACTGTTTCGTTGGGGCAAAGTACTTTGGTTGTGTTGTGCAGGTTCCACGTTGGCGCCGGAATCTCTGGTGTTGCACCGCACTACATCCCGCCGCCATCAACCTTCAACGTGCTTCGTGACTCCTACTGGTTCGATTAAACCTTGGTTTCTTACTGAGGGAAACTTGCCGCTGTGCGCATCACACCTTCCTCTTGGGGTTCCCAACGGACGTGTCAACCACACGCATCAAGCAAATTTCTGGCGCCGTTGCCGGGGAGATCAAGACACGCTGCAAGGGGAGTCTCCACATCCCAATCTCTTTACTTTGTTTTTGTCTTGCTTAGTTTTATTTACTACTTTGTTTGCTGCACTAAATCAAAATACAAAAAAATTAGTTGCTAGTTTTACTTTATTTGCTATCTTGTTTGCTATATCAAAAACACAAAAAAAATAGTTACTTGCATTTACTTTATCTAGTTTGCTTTATTTACTGTTGCTAAAATGGCCACCCCTGAAAATACTAAGTTGTGTGACTTCTCAACCACAAATAATAATGATTTCTTATGCACACCTATTGCTCCACCTGCTACTACAGCAGAATTCTTTGAAATTAAACCTGCTTTACTTAATCTTGTTATGCGAGAGCAATTTTCTGGTGTTAGTTCTGATGATGCTGCTTCCCATCTTAATAATTTTGTTGAACTATGTGAAATGCAAAAATATAAAGATGTAGATGGTGATATTATTAAACTAAAATTGTTCCCTTTCTCATTAAGAGGAAGAGCTAAAGATTGGTTGCTATCTCTGCCTAAGAATAGTATTGATTCATGGACTAAATGCAAGGATGCTTTTATTGGTAGATATTATCCCCCTGCTAAAATTATATCTTTGAGGAGTGGCATAATGAATTTTAAACAATTAGATACTGAACATGTTGCACAAGCATGGGAAAGAATGAAATCTCTGGTTAAAAATTGCCCAACCCATGGACTGACTACTTGGATGATCATCCAAACCTTCTATGCAGGACTAAATTTTTCTTCGCGGAACCTATTGGATTCAGCTGCTGGAGGTACCTTTATGTCCATCACTCTTGGTGAAGCAACAAATCTTCTTGATAATATGATGATCAATTACTCTGAATGGCACACGGAAAGAGCTCCACAAGGTAAGAAGGTAAATTCTGTCGAAGAAACTTCTTCCTTGAGTGATAAGATTGATGCTATTATGTCTATGCTTGTGAATGGTAGGCCTAATGTTAATTCTAATAATGTTCTGTTAGCGTCATTGGTTGCTCAAAAAGAATATGTTGATGTGAATTTCATTAAAAATAACAATTACAATGATTCTAGGCCATATCCTGCTAATGGTAACTCTCATGGTAGATATGTTTCACCTAATGAAGAGAAGATGCTAGAAATTGAAAGATCCACTAAGAGCTTTATGCAATCACAATATGAGCAAAATAAATTGTTTACTAAAACAATGAATGAGCAATCTACCTTGTTGAAGAATATAGGGAATCAACTTGAAAATCTGAGTAGGGAGATCTCGGGGTTGCAAACTAAACTTGCTAATGCTGAAAATCGAATCTCATACATGTCTGCATCACAATCTTCTTTAATTAATAAAATGGCTGCTAAACCCGAGGATTTAGATAATAAAATTACTACTACAGCAAATGCCATCCAAGTTAGAATTAATGAGAATATAAGATTAATGGCTGAACTGCGTGCTAGGTGGGATAGAGAAGAAAATGAAAAACTAGCTAAAGAGAAGAATGTAGCTAAAGTTTGGACTATTACCACCACTAGTAATGCTAATGCTACACATGTTTCTGCACCTCCTACTATTAATAATAAAAGAATTGGTGTTAGCAATGTTTCCACTTCTAATGCAAAGCGCGAGAAACTGCCCGAAACTGCTAAACCTGCTGAAACTGCCTGTGATAAAACTGCTGAAATTTTTTCCAACATTGGGGATGATGATCCCATTGCTTTAGATTATAATGGTTTGAATTTTGATGATTGCCACATCTCTGAAGTTATAAAGTTCTTGCAAAAACTTGCTAAAAGTCCTAATGCTAGTGCTATAAATTTGGCTTTCACGCAACATATTACAAATGCTCTCATAAAAGCTAGAGAAGAGAAACTAGAGCGCGAAGCCTCTATTCCTAAAAAGCTAGAGGATGGTTGGGAGCCCATCATTAAGATGAAGGTTAAATATTTTGATTGTAATGCTTTATGTGATCTTGGTGTAAGTATTTCTGTTATGCCTAAGAAAATTTATAATATGCTTGACTTGCCACCACTGAAAAATTGTTATTTGGATGTTAATCTTGCTGATCATTCTACAAAGAAACCTTTGGGGAAAGTTGATAATGTTCGCATTACCGTTAACAATAACCTTGTCCCCGTTGATTTTGTTGTCTTGGATATTGAATGCAATGCATCTTGTCCCATTATATTGGGAAGACCTTTTCTTCGAACTGTTGGTGCTATCATTGATATGAAGGAAGGTAATATAAAATATCAATTTCCTCTCAAGAAAGGTATGGAACACTTCCCTAGAAAGAGAATAAAGTTACCTTTTGATTCTATTATTAGAACAAATTATGATGTTGACACTTCGTCTCTTGATAATACTTGATACACACTTTCTGCGCCTAGCTGAAAGGCGTTAAAGAAAAGCGCTTATGGGAGACAACCCATGGTTTTTACCTACAGTACTTTGTTTTTATTTTGTGTCTTGGAAGTTGTTTACTACTGTAGCAACCTCTCCTTATCTTAGTTTAGTGTTTTGTTGTGCCAAGTAAAGTCGTTGATAGTAAAGTTCATACTAGATTTGGATTACTGCGCAGAAACAGATTTCTTTGCTGTCACGAATCTGGGCTGTTTTCTCTGTAGGTAACTCAGAAAATTATGCCAATTTACGTGAGTGATCCTCAGATATGTACGCAACTTTCATTCAATTTGAGCATTTTCAGTTGAGCAAGTCTGGTGCCTCAATAAAATTCGTCAATACGAACTGTTCTGTTTTGACAGATTCTGCCTTTTATTTCGCATTGCCTCTTTTGCTATGTTGGATGAATTTCTTTGATCCATTAATGTCCAGTAGCTTTATGCAATGTCCAGAAGTGTTAAGAATGATTGTGTCACCTCTGAACATGTTAATTTTTATTGTCGCTAACCCTCTAATGAGTTGTTCTAAGTTTGGTGTGGAGGAAGTTTTCAAGGATCAAGAGAGGAGTATGATGCAACATGATCAAGGAGAGTGAAAGCTCTAAGCTTGGGGATGCCCCGGTGGTTCACCCCTGCATATTCTAAGAAGACTCAAGCGTCTAAGCTTGGGGATGCCCAAGGCATCCCCTTCTTCATCGACAACATTATCAGGTTCCTCCCCTGAAACTATATTTTTATTCCATCACATCTTATGTGCTTTGCTTGGAGCGTCGGTTTGTTTTTGTTTTTTGTTTTGTTTGAATAAAATGGATCCTAGCATTCACTTTGTGGGAGAGAGACACGCTCCGCTGTAGCATATGGACAACTATGTCCTTAGTTTCTACTCATAGTATTCATGGCGAAGTTTCTTCTTCGTTAAATTGTTATATGGTTGGAATTGGAAAATGATACATGTAGTAATTGCTATAAATGTCTTGGGTAATGTGATACTTGGCAATTGTTGTGCTCATGTTTAAGCTCTTGCATCATATACTTTGCACCCATTAATGAAGAAATACATAGAGCATGCTAAAATTTGGTTTGCATATTTGGTCTCTCTAAAGTTTAGATAATTTCTAGTATTGAGTTTGAACAACAAGGAAGACGGTGTAGAGTCTTATAATGTTTACAATATGTCTTTTATGTGAGTTTTGCTGCACCGCTTCATCCTTGTGTTTGTTTCAAATAAGCCTTGCTAGCCTAAACCTTGTATCGAGAGGGAATACTTCTCATGCATCCAAAATACTTGAGCCAACCACTATGCCATTTGTGTCCACCATACCTACCTACTACATGGTATTTTCCGCCATTCCAAAGTAAATTGCTTGAGTGCTACCTTTAAAATTCCATCATTCACCTTTGCAATATATAGCTCATGGGACAAATAGCTTAAAAACTATTGTGGTATTGAATATGTACTTATGCACTTTATCTCTTATTAAGTTGCTTGTTGTGCGATAACCATGTTCACTGGGGACGCCATCAACTACTCTTTGTTGAATTTCATGTGAGTTGCTATGCATGTTCGTCTTGTCTGAAGTAAGAGCGATCTACCACCTTATGGTTAAGCATGCATATTGTTAGAGAAGAACATTGGGCCGCTAACTAAAGCCATGATCCATGGTGGAAGTTTCAATTTTGGACATATATCCTCAATCTCATATGAGAAAATTATTAATTGTTGTTATATGCTTATGCATAAAAGAGGAGTCCATTATCTGTTGTCTATGTTGTCCCGGTATGGATGTCTAAGTTGAGAATAATCAATAGCGAGAAATCCAATGCGAGCTTTCTCCTTAGACCTTTGTACAGGCGGCATAGAGGTACCCCTTTGTGACACTTGGTTAAAACATGTGCATTGTGATGATCCGGTAGTCCAAGCTAATTAGGACAAGGTGCGGGCACTATTAGTATACTATGCATGAGGCTTGCAACTTGTAAGATATAATTTACATGATACATATGCTTTATTACTACCGTTGACAAAATTGTTTCATGTTTTCAAAATAAAAGCTCTAGCACAAATATAGCAATCGATGCTTTTCCTCTATGGAGGATCATTCTTTTACTTTCATTGTTGAGTCAGTTCACCTATTTCTCTCCACCTCAAGAAGCAAACACTTGTGTGAACTGTGCATTGATTCCTACATACTTGCATATTGCACTTATTATATTACTCTATGTTGACAATATCCATGAAGATATACATGTTACAAGTTGAAAGCAACCGCTGAAACTTAATCTTCCTTTGTGTTGCTTCAATGCTTTTACTATGAATTATTGCTTTATGAGTTAACTCTTATGCAAGACTTATTGATGCTTGTCTTGAAGTACTATTCATGAAAAGTTTTTGCTTTATGATTCACTTGTTTACTCATGTCATATACATTGTTTTGATCGCTGCATTCACTACATATGCTTTACAAATAGTATGATCAAGGTTATGATGGCATGTCACTCCAGAAATTATCTTTGTTATCGTTTTACCTGCTCGGGACGAGCAGAACTAAGCTTGGGGATGCTGATACGTCTCCAACGTATCGATAATTTCTTATGTTCCATGCCACATTATTGATGTTATCTACATGTTTTATGCACACTTTATGTCATATTCGTGCATTTTCTGGAACTAACCTATTAACAAGATGCCGAAGTGCCGATTGCTTGTCGCTGCTGTTTTTGGTTTCAGAAATCCTAGTAACGAAATATTCTCGGAATTAGACGAAATCAACGCCCAGGGTCCTATTTTGCCACGAAGCTTCCAGAAGTCCGAAGAGGAGACGAAGTGGGGCCACGAGGTGGCCACACCCTAGGGCGGCGCGGCCCACCCCCTGGCCGCGCGGCCCTGTGGTGTGGGCCCCTCGTGCCGCCTCCTGACTTGCCCTTCCGCCTACTTAAAGCCTCCGTCGCGAAACCCCCAGTACCGAGAGCCACGATACGGAAAACCTTCCAGAGACGCCGCCGCCGCCAATCCCATCTCGGGGGATTCAGGAGATCGCCTCTGGCACCCTACCGGAGAGGGGAATCATCTCCCGGAGGACTCTACGCCGCCATGGTCGCCTCCGGAGTGATGTGTGAGTAGTCTACCCCTGGACTATGGGTCCATAGCAGTAGCTAGATGGTTGTCTTCTCCCCATTGTGCTTCATTGTCGGATCTTGTGAGCTACCTAACATGATCAAGATCATCTATCTGTAATTCTATATGTTGCGTTTGTTGGGATCCGATGAATAGAGAATACTTGTTATGTTGATTATCAAAGTTATGTCTATGTGTTGTTTATGATCTTGCATGCTCTCCGTTACTAGTAGATGCTCTGGCCAAGTAGATGCTTGTAACTCCAAGAGGGAGTATTTATGCTCGATAGTGGGTTCATGTCTCCGTGAATCTGGGGAAGTGACAGAAATCTCTAAGATTATGGATGTGCTATTGCCACTAGGGATAAAACATTAGTGCTATGTTCGAGGATATAGTCACTGATTACATTACGCGCAATACTTAATGCAATTGTCTGTTGTTAGCAACTTAATACTGGAGGGGGTTCGGATGATAACCTGAAGGTGGACTTTTTAGGCATAGATGCATGCTGGATAGCGGTCTATGTACTTTGTCGTAATGCCCAATTAAATCTCACAATACTCATCATAATATGTATGTGCATGGTCATGCCCTCTTTATTTGTCAATTGCCCAACTGTAATTTGTTCACCCAACATGCTGTTTATCTTATGGGAGAGACACCTCTAGTGAACTGTGGACCCCGGTCCAATTCTCTATACTGAAATACAATCTACTGCAATACTTGTTCTACTGTTTTCTGCAAACAATCATCTTCCACACAATACGGTTAATCCTTTGTTACAGCAAGCCGGTGAGATTGACAACCTCACTGTTTCGTTGGGGCAAAGTACTTTGGTTGTGTTGTGCAGGTTCCACGTTGGCGCCGGAATCTCTGGTGTTGCGCCGCACTACATCCCGCCGCCATCAACCTTCAACATGCTTCTTGACTCCTACTGGTTCGATTAAACCTTGGTTTCTTACTGAGGGAAACTTGCCGCTGTGCGCATCACACCTTCCTCTTGGGGTTCCCAACGGACGTGTCAACCACACGCATCATTGATCTTCCGAAATATTGCATTCTGACAGCGCTTTTTCCAGCAGAATCCTGACTCCGGTGCGCGATCCTCCAATAATCATGAATCATGCAAAATAGATGAAATAACATAAGTATCATCTCCAAATATGAAATATATCAATGAATAACAGCAAATTATGATATAAAATACTGATGCAAATTGGACGTATCAACTCCCCCCAAGCTTAGACTTCGCTTGTCCCCAAGCGAAACTGAACTCGGTAAACAGGACCACATGTTTATGGAGTGAAGAGTCGATAAATCAAATACGGACAAGAAGCATCATATTCATTCACACAAGACATTCTAGTAAACAACTTCCTCATATAATTCAACTTGAAACAAGTATAAGGTAATCACAAATAAAAGTGCATAAGAAATCTTAGTTGGTGATGGCAAACTTCGTTCTTGGTCAAAGAACAGTTAACAGGTTATACTTATCTATCGAGCAGCGCTCTTATGTTAAAGTTTATATGGCACAACTTGCATACTCAATCATAATAATCTCCTCATGATCATTGATAACTTGCAAAGCTATATTCATTCAGATAAAACTTGTACTAAATAAGGAAAAGTAAAAGACATGATGAGGTAAATCACAATATAATGGTTTGATCACAACAACTCAAATGCTTGCTTAAGATGGAGGGAAATAGGTTTACTGACTCAACATAAAGTAAAAGACAGGCCCTTCGGAGAGGGAAGCAGGGATTAAATCATGTGCTAGAGCTTTTTCAGTTTTGAAATCATATAAGGAGAATGAAAGTAACATTTTGAGAGGTGTTTATTGTTGTCAACGACTGGTAGCGGGTACTCTAACCCCGTTGCCAGACAAACCTTCAAAGAGCGGCTCCCATTTTATTCATTTTTGTGTGGCACTCCTTCCAACCTTTCTTTCACAAACCATGGCTAACCGAATCCTCGGGTGCCTGCCAACAATCTCATACCATGAAGGAGTGCCCTTTTATTTTAGTTTTATTATGACGACACTCCCCCCAACCTTTGCTTACACAAGCCATGGCTAACCGAATCCTTCGGGTGCCGTCCAACAATCACATACCATGGAGGAGTGTCTATTTAGGTTAATTAATTTGGGACTGGGAATCCCATTGCCAGCTCTTTTTGCAAAATTTGGATAAGCGGATGAAGCCACTAGTCCATTGGTGAAAGTTGCCCAACAAGATTGAAAGATAAAACACCACATACTTCCTCATGAGCTATAAAACATTGACACAAATAAGAGATAATAAATTTTGAATTGTTTAAAGGTAGCACACGAAGTATTTACTTGGAATGGCAGGAAATACCATGTAGTAGGTAGTTATGGTGGACACAAATGGCATAGGTTTGGGTTAAGGTTTGGATGCACGAGAAGTATTCCCTCTCAGTACAGGTCTTTGGCTAGCAAGGTTAATTAGCAAGCATAAGAGTCGAGGGAAACAAACAAATATACATGTGATAGAAACAATCATGCATCTTCCTTGCAAGCACAAACAGTTTTAACTTCAGAATAATAAGCTATGAGCTAACAAGAAAGAAAGATAATGAAACAACTACATGTATTTCTCTTTTCTACTTAAACCTCAAAGTGTTGTTGCTATTGACCAATGCTAAGTTTGCCAAAACCAAATAGATTTATTCAATGCTCCCAAAGTGATACCAATACTAATAACAAGATCAATCATATAATAAGGATTGCAAACTAAAATAAGATGTGCAATATGTAAATGATAAGACTTCTCATTAATATTCCATAACGATAACTCACACCAAGGGATACATAGACAACCAACTAAAGGAGATATACTTCCACACTGCAACCCATCTTATATGATAACTTTCCTACTCATGATATGACACTACTTGACTATAAAAAGTAAAAGGTAGTGATGATGTGATACCGCGGCACTCCCCCAAGCTTGGAACAAACCAAGGGGATGCCAATACCGATGATGAATTACTCCTTCGGCGATGGTGGTGATGAATTCCCATCATCAGATTTCTAAGGAAGAGGCTCTCCATCAACAAACGACATCTTGGTCTCGGGAATCCTGAAACTAGCAGCATAGCTTATGTGTTTAAACCTGTTTTCATACTCACAGTTCTGATTCTGAACGTCATAGAGTTGAGCTTGGAGTTTGTTGGTGGTGTCGTGAAGTGAGAGGATGTCGCCCCATAGCTTTGCAGTCTCCTTCTCGTGTGCATCAATAAGTTCCGACACAATCTTGTGGAGGATGTCCACCTCACGCTCAGCCATCTTCTTGTAGTTGAAGACCTCTTGTTCCAGCTTCTCCATCCTGTCTTCCAAGCTTCCTTCTCCTTTAGGACCCTGGACATCTTTGATCTGTAGCTCTCCATCAACGAGCAGCAACTCCTTAGGGTGCATCCTCAGCTCGTTCATGTACAAGTTGTCAACGTCCTTGCAGGAGCTGTCCTTCGGAGTTTCCGACGAAGACATGATGGCTCTAGATCCGAAGCAAATCCTGGCAGAAACAGCTCGAAACAAAACACGTCAAGAAAACGATATACGGACCTCCAGGGGTCCGGGGGATTATATAGCAGGAATTTGTATGTAATAAGGAAAGTACCAGGTCGAACCAGAGTCGGAGAGGGGCGATGAGGCGGCCAGCTCATAGGGCGGCGCAGGCCAAGGCATGGCCGCGCCGGCCTATGGGGGCACGCCCTCGTGCGTCTCTTCCACTCCGTTTTGATCTCGTAATTTTTCATATTTTCTAAAAACAGCAAAAACATTGTTCGGAAAGTAAATTGCAAATTTTTTATTACCAGTACTGTTACCTATTCAAAGTCGAGTTCTGGCGGACTGTCAATTTGTCCTTTGATGAAAGCCTCCGGTGTTTCCACTTGAATAACATCAATATCTACATTGTAAGAATCACCTGAGATATAATGCTTGAGTCTTTGTCCATTCACCACTTGTGTGGCATTGCCTTGGAGAGAGCTAATTTTAATTGCTCCTGAACGATACACCTCCTCAACAACATATGGTCCTTCCCATTTCGAGAGCAATTTCCCTGCAAAGAATCTGAGACGAGACCGATACAATAGGACTTTATCCCCAATATTAAATTCTCTTTTGATAATCCTTCTATCATGCCATTTTTTAACTTTCTCTTTAAAGAGTTTAGCATTTTCATAAGCTTCACTTCTCCATTCATCTAGAGAACTCAATTGCAGCAACCTCTTATTACCAGCTAGTTTAGGATCTTTATTTAATTCTCTAACAGCCCAATAAGCTTTGTGCTCTAGTTCTAAAGGTAAATGACAAGCTTTTCCATAAGCCATTTTATAAGGTGACATTCCCATGGGATTTTTATAAGCAGTTCTATAAGCCCATAGTGCTTCCTTCAATTTACTAGCCCAATTCTTTCTAGTTTTATTAACAGTCTTTTGCAAGATAGATTTAATTTCTCTATTTGATAGTTCTACTTGCCCACTGGTCTGAGGATGATAAGCGGAAGCAATTCTATGATTAATACCATATTTAGCAAGAGTTTTTCTAAAACCACCATGAATAAAATGAGAACCTCCATCAGTCATAATATATCTAGGAACTCCAAATCTAGGAAAAATAATATCTAAAAGCATTCTTAAAGAGGTCTCACCATCAGCACTTTTTGTGGGTATGGCTTCCACCCATTTAGTAAAATAATCAACGGCAACAAGTATATGAGTGTTACCTTCTGAAGAGGGAAAAGGTCCCATGAAGTCAAATCCCCAACAGTCAAATGGTTCAATAACAAGAGTATAATTGCATCTGGAGATATTACCAACCCTTTGACATTCATCACAAGATAAAATAAACTTCCTTGCATCTTTGAAGAGAGTTGGCCAATAAAAACCTAATTGTAGAACCTTTTGCGCGGTTCTATCTCCGGCGTGATGTCCTCCATAAGCACTACCATGACATTTACTCAATATCTCTTGTTGTTCATATTCGGGAACACATCTTCGCAGAATACCATCCACTCCTTCTTTATATAAGTGTGGGTCATCCCAGAAATAATGCCTCAAGTCATAAAAGAATTTCCTCCTTTGCTGGGCTGAAAAGGTTGGAGGCAAGTACTTGGAAATAATAAAGTTAGCATAATCAGCATACCAAGGACTGTCTCGCGAGCTCACCTTTATTACAGCCAATTGTTCATTTGGAAAACTATCATTAACAGGAACAGGATCATAAGCAATATTTTCCAATCTAGACAAGTTATCAGCAACAGGATTATCAGCACCTTTCCTATCTACAATATGTAAATCAAATTCTTGCAACAGAAGTACCCATCTAATAAACCTTGGCTTAGCATCTTTCTTTTGCATAAGGTATCTGATTGCAGCATGATCAGTGTGTATAGTAACTTTTGAATCAACAATATAGGATCTAAACTTATCACAAGCAAAGACTACAGCTAACAATTCTTTTTCAGTAGTAGCATAATTTCTTTGAGCAGCATCAAGGGTTTTACTAGCATAATGAATAACATTCAATTTTTTATTTACTCGCTGTCCAAGAATAGCGCCTATAGCAAAATCACTAGCATCACACATAATTTCAAAAGGTAAGTTCCAATCAGGAGGTTCGACTATAGGAGCAGTTGTTAAGGCTTTCTTGAGAGTTTCAAAAGCTTCCTTACAGTCATCATCAAAAACAAAAGGTACATCTTTTTGAAGAAGATTAGTAAGAGGCTTTGAAATCTTGGAGAAGTCTTTAATAAACCTCCTATAAAACCCAGCATGACCAAGAACACTACGAATACCTTTAACATCCCTAGGATAGGGCATCTTCTCAATTGCTTCAACTTTAGCTCTATCAACTTCAATACCTCTCTCGGAAATTTTATGTCCCAATACAATTCCTTCATTAACCATAAAGTGGCATTTCTCCCAATTAAGAACAAGGTTAGTTTCTTCACATCTCTGCAAAACTTTATCAAGATTCCGCAAGCAATTATCAAAAGAATTCCCATAGACAGAAAAATCATCCATGAATACCTCTACAATACTCTCGCAAAAGCCATGAAAAATAGCAGACATGCATCTTTGAAAAGTAGCAGGAGCATTACATAAACCAAAAGGCATACGTCTATAAGCATAAGTTCCATAGGGACAAGTGAAAGTGGTTTTCTCTTGATCCTTAGTTTTAACAGCAATTTGTGAAAACCCAGAATAACCATCAAGAAAGCAAAAATGAGTATTTTTAGATAACCTTTCTAACATTTGATCAATAAAAGGCAAAGGGTAATGATCTTTTTTAGTAACCTTATTAACTTTACGATAATCAATGCACATTCTATACCCTACAACTACTCTTTGAGGTATGAGCTCATCATTATCATTAGGCACAACAGTCATTCCTCCTTTCTTAGGAACACAATGCACAGGACTAACCCATCTACTATCAGCAATAGGATATATAATACCAGCTTCAAGAAGTCTTAATACCTCATTTCTTACCACATCCTTCATCTTAGGAATTAGACGACGCTGAGGTTCAACAATAGGCTTCGCATCATCTTCCATATTAATGGCGTGTTGGCAAATAGAGGGAGAAATCCCCTTCAAGTCATCAAGAGTGTAGCCAATAGCACCTCGGTGTTTCTTCAATATTTCCAATAACCTTTCTTCTGCAAACTCTGAAAGCTTAGAACTAATAATAACAGGATATATTTTCTTATCATCAATATGAGCATATTTAAGATTATCAGGCAATGGTTTTAAATCAAAGACATGATCTTCCTTTGGTGGCGGTGTTGTACCCAGATCTTCTACCGGTAAATCATGCTTAAGAATAGGTTGACGAAGGAAAATTTCATCAAGCTCATCTCTTTCTTCCCTAAAAACTCCACTCTCGCTATTCTCCAAATGTTGCTGCAAGGGATTATTAGGAGCAAGAACAATAGATGCACACTGTTCAACTTTAAAATCATTATTAGGCAAATCAGCTTTATAAGGAGTTTTGGTAAATTTAGAGAAGTTAAACTCATAAGATTCACCAGCAAATTTAGTCAAAATTTTCTCTTTCTTGCAATCTATAATAGCTCCACAAGTATTTAGAAAAGGTCTACCAAAAATGATAGGACAATATTTACTAGCAGCAGAACCAAGTACCAAAAAGTCAGCAGGATATTTAATCTTGCTGCATAGAACTTCCACATCTGGAACAATACCAATTGGAGAGATAGTTTCTCTATTAGCCAGACGAATAACCACATCAATATCTTCAAGTTCACAAGAACCAATTTCGTGCAAAATCTCCGTGTAAAGCTCATAAGGAATAGCACTAATACTTGCACCAATATCACATAAACCATAATAACAATGATCTCCAATTCTAACAGATAACATAGGAACACTAGCTTGCTTAGACTTATTAGGATGTGAAACAATATTAGAAGCATCTTCACAGAAAATAATATGACCATCCTCCACATTTTCAGTCACAAGATCTTTAACTACTGCAACAGCAGGTTCAACTTTTATTTGTTCTTCAGGTTCTATAGGTTTCTTTTCACTTTTATGAACCGCACTATTTATAACAGAGTACTCCTTCATTTTAGGAGGGAAAGGAGTTTTTTCAATATAAGCTTCAGGAATAACATGATCAACAGTTTCAACTACAACACATTTATTAATAGATGAATCAATTTTATCTTTATACGGTTCATGATACTTATCAAAAAATTTCTTAGGCAATTCATAATGAGAGGCAAAAGCTTTATAAAGATTTGCAGCAACTTGAGAATCAAGACCATAAGTAGCACTCATATTACGAAATTTATCAGTATCCATAAAAGCTTCAATGCATTTGTAATCATAATTTATACCTGATTCTCTATCTTTGTCGTTCTCCCATCCTTCAAAGATTTTCCCTGGATCCGATTAAGAAGGTCCCTTTTAAACTCTTCTTTGTTGCGCGTGAATGATCCAGAACAAGAAGTATCCAGCAAGGTCTTGTCTTCAAAAGAAAGTCTTGCATAGAAATTATCAATAATAACAGTACCAGGAAGCTCATGAATGGGGCATTTGAGCATTAAAGACTTCAATCTCCCCCACGCTTGGGCAATACTCTCTCCATCATGAGGCCAAAAATTATATATGCGGTTCCGATCCTTGTGAATTTCACTTGGAGGAAAGAACTTAGAATAAAACCGGGGCACAATATCATTCCATTCAAGAGAATCCCCATTATCCAGTAATTTATACCAATGCGCCGCTTTACCAGACAGCGATATAGAGAATAGTTTCTTCCTCACTTCATCCATAGCAATACCTGCACACTTGAATAAACCACATAATTCATGTAAGAACAGTAAATGATCTCCAGGGTGGACAGTTCCATCCCCTGTATAACGGTTATCCACTACACGTTCAATAATTTTCATAGGTATTTTGTATGGTATCTCTTCCTCACCTGGCGCCTCATCCACTACCTTTGCAGTAGTAGTAGATTTTCCAAATAAAAACTCAAGAGAAGATCTCTCCATAATGAATTATGGCAGCAGGCAGAAATAAAATCAGCACAAACAGTAGAAGTTTCTCTTACCAATTCCACTTACCAATAGCGCTTCACTCCCTGGCAACGGCGCCAGAAAATAGTATTGATGACCCACAAGTATAGGGGGTGTATCTTAGTATCTTCGATAAGTAAGAATGTCGATCCCAACGAGGAGCAGAAGGTGTTGACAAGCAGTTTCGATGAAGGATTCACTGTAAAAGCTCACAGACAAGTATTCAGGGGGTTTTGATGTAACAGATGAATAAAGTACGAGTAAGTAAAGTGCGAGAGTAACAATTGCAGCAAGTGGCCCAATCCTTTTTAGCACAAAGGACAAGCCGGTTTGTTTACTTATAATGACCAAACGTTCTCGAGGACACACGGGATTTTAGTCTAGTGCTTTCGCTACATACGGCTAATTAATCTTCATTGTTTTGATAAGTGTAGTGTGGGTGAACCTATGCTAATGTACCGCCCTTCCTAGGACTAATACATACTTGTGATTATACCCCTTGCAAGCATCCGCAACTACAAGAAAGTAATTAAGATAAATCTAACCACAGCCTTAAACTCTGAGATCCTGCTATCCTTCCTGCATCGATATACCAACGGGGGCTTAGGTTTCTGTCACTCCGGCAACCCCGCAATTGGCAAACGAGTACAAGATGCATTCCCCTAGGCCCATAAAGGTGAAGTGTCGTGTAGTCGACGTTCACACGACACCACTAGAAGAATGACACCACAACTTAAATATCATAACATTGAATATTACTCAACCATACTTCACTACTAACATTTAGACTTCACCCATGTCCTCAAGAACTAAACGAACTACTCACGAGACATCATATGGAACATGATCAGAGGTGATATGATGATGAATAACAATCTGAACATAAACCTTGGTTCAATGGTTTCACTCAATAGCATCAATAACTAGTAGAAATCAACACCGGGAGAGTTTCCCCTATCAAACAATCAAGATCAAACCCAAATTGTTACAGCAGTGACGATGTGCAGCGGTGGAGACGGCGGTGATGATGATGATGATGATGGAGATGATGATGATGGTGATGGAGATGATGTCCAACTCGATGGCGGTGACGATGGCATTGATTTCCCCCTCTGGGAGGGAATTTCCCCGGCGGATCTCAGCCTGCAGGAGAGCTCTTTTCTCTCTGGTGTTCTCCGCCTCGCAGAGGCGGCTGTGACACTTCGCGACCTATCCCCTGGAGCTTAGGTTTTCGGGACGAAGACGTTCGCAAAGAAAAGGAGGCGAGAGGGGGCTGTGGGCCCCCTCCTCACAGGGCGGCGCGGCCAGGCCTTGGGCCGCGCCGGCCTATGAGGTGGGCCCACCTCGGGTCCCCTCGGCTCCCCCTTCTGGCTCCCTTCGTCTTCTGGAAAAATAGGATTTTTCGTATAATTTCCGTCAACTGTTGATCTTCCGAAATATTGCATTCTGACGGCGCTTTTTCCAGCAGAATCCTGACTCCGGTGCGCGATCCTCCAATAATCATGAATCATGCAAAATAGATGAAATAACATAAGTATCATCTCCAAATATGAAATATATCAATGAATAACAGCAAATTATGATATAAAATAGTGATGCAAATTGGACGTATCAATCACCCAAGGTTTATCGAACTCAGAGAGGAAGAGGTCAAAGATATCCCTCTCAAGCAACCCTGCGATCACAATGCAAGAAGTCTCTTGTGTCCCCAACACACCCAATACACTTGTCAGATGTATAGGTGCACTAGTTCGGCGAAGAGATAGTGAGATGCAAATGATATGAATGAATATGAGTGGTAATAGCAATCTGAATAAAATATGGCAGCGAGTAAACATGCAACGGAACAGTAAACAAACGGAGATTCGATGTTTGGAAACAAGGCCTAGGGATCCTACTTTCACTAGTGGACTGATGACCCACAAGTATAGGGGGTGTATCGTAGTATCTTCGATAAGTAAGAATGTCGATCCCAACGAGGAGCAGAAGGTGTTGACAAGCAGTTTTGATGAAGGATTCACTGTAAATGCTCACAGACAAGTATTCAGGGGGTTTTGATGTAGCAGGTGAATAAAGTACGAGTAAGTAAAGTGCGAGAGTAACAATTGCAGCGAGTGGCCCAATCCTTTTTAGCACAAAGGACAAGCCGGTTTGTTTACTTATAATGACCAAACGTTCTCGAGGACACACGGGATTTTAGTCTAGTGCTTTCGCTACATACGGCTAATTAATCTTCATTGTTTTGATAAGTGTTGTGTGGGTGAACCTGTGCTAATGTACCGCCCTTCCTAGGACTAATACATACTTGTGATTATACCCCTTGCAAGCATCCGCAACTACAAGAAAGTAATTAAGATAAATCTAACCACAGCCTTAAACTCTAAGATCCTGCTATCCCTCCTGCATCGATATACCAACGGGGGCTTAGGTTTCTGTCACTCCGGCAACCCCGCAATTGGCAAACGAGTACAAGATGCATTCCCCTAGGCCCATAAAGGTGAAGTGTCGTGTAGTCGACGTTCACACGACACCACTAGAAGAATAACACCACAACTTAAATATCATAACATTGAATATTACTCAACCATACTTCACTACTAACATTTAGACTTCACCCATGTCCTCAAGAACTAAACGAACTACTCACGAGACATCATATGGAACATGATCAGAGGTGATATGATGATGAATAACAATCTGAACATAAACCTTGGTCCAACGGTTTCACTCAATAGCATCAATAACAAGTAGAAATCAATACCGGGAGAGTTTCCCCTATCAAACATTCAAGATCAAACCCAAATTGCTATAGCGGTGACGATGTGCAGCGGTGGAGGCGGCGGTGATGATGATGAAGATGATGATGATGGTGATGGAGATGATGTCCAACTTGATGGCGGTGACGATGGCGTCGATTTCCCCCTCCGGGAGGGAATTTCCCCGGCGTATCTCAGCCCGCCGGAGAGCTCTTTTATCTCTGGTGTTCTCCGCCCCGCAGAGGCGGCTGTAACTCTTCGTGAGGTACCCTCTGGAGCTTAGGTCTTCGGGACGAAGGATTTCGCGAAGAAAAGGAGGCGAGAGGGGCTGTGGTCCCCCCTCCTCACAGGGCGGCGTGGCCAGCCCTTGGGTCGCGCCGGCCTATGGGGTGGGCCCACCTCGGGTCCCCTCAGCTCCCCCTTCTGGCTCACTTCGTCATCTGGAAAAATAGGATTTTTGGTATAATTTCCGTCAACTGTTGATCTTCCGAAATATTGCATTCTGACGGTGCTTTTTCCAGCAGAATCCTGGCTCCGGTGCTCGATCCTCCAATAATCATGAAACATGCAAAATAGATGAAATAACATAAGTATTATGTCCAAATATGAAATATATCAATGAATAACAGCAAATTATGATATAAAATAGTGATGCAAATTGGACGTATCAACTCCCCCCAAGCTTAGACTTCGCTTGTCCCCAAGCGAAACTGAACTCGGTAAACAGGACCACATGTTTATGTAGTGAAGAGTCGATAAATAAAATACGGACAAGAAGCATCATATTCATTAACACAAGACATTCTAGTAAACAACTTCCTCATATAACTCAACTTGAAACAAGTATAAGGTAATCACAAATAAAGGTGCATAAGAAATCATAGTTGGTGATGGCAAACTTCGTTCTTGGTCAGAGAACAATTAACAGATTATACTTATCTCATTGAGAAGCGCTCTCATGTTAAAGTTTATATGGCACAACTTTCATACTCAATCATAATAGTCTCCTCATGATCATTGATAACTTGCAAAGCTATATTCATTCAGATAAAACTTGTACTAAACAAGGAAGAGTAAAGACATGATAAAGCAAATCACAATCTAATGGTTTGATCACAACTACTCAAATGCTTGCTTGAGATGGAGGGAAATAGGTTTACTGACTCAACATAAAGTAAAAGACAGGCCCTTCGCAGAGGGAAGCAGGGATTAAATCATGTGCTAGAGCTTTTTCAGTTTTGAAATCATATAAAGAGAATAAAAGTAACATTTTGAGAGGTGTTTGTTGTTGTCAACGACTGGTAGCGGGTACTCTAACCCCCTTGCCAGACAAACCTTCAAAGAGCGGCTCCCATTTTATTTTTATTTTGTATGGCACTCCTTCCAACCTTTCTTTCACAAACCATGGCTAACCGAATCCTCGGGTGCCTACCAACAATCTCATACCATGAAGGAGTGCCTTTTTATTTTAGTTTTATTATGATGACACTCCCCCCAACCTTTGCTTACACAAGCCATGGCTAACCGAATCCTTCGGGTGCCGTCCATCAATCACATACCATGGAGGAGTGTCTATTTAGTTTAATTAATTTGGGACTGGGAATCCCATTGCCAGCTCTTTTTGCAAAATTATTGGATAAGCGGATGAAGCCACTAGTCCATTGGTGAAAGTTGCCCAACAAGATTGAAAGATAAAACACCACATACTTCCTCATGAGCTATAAAACATTGACACAAATAAGAGATAGTAAATTTTGAATTGTTTAAAGGTAGCACACGAAGTATTTACTTGGAATGGCAGGAAATACCATGTAGTAGGTAGATATGGTGGACACAAATGGCATAGGTTTGGGTTTAGGTTTGGATGCACGAGAAGTATTCCCTCTCAGTACAAGTCTTTGGCTAGCAAGGTTAATTAGCAAGCATAAGAGTCGAAGGAAACAAACAAATATACATGTGATAGAAACAATCATGCATCTTCCTTGTAAGCACAAACAGTTTTAACTTCAGAATAATAAGCTATGAGCTAACAAGAAAGAAAGACAATGAAACAACCACATGTATTCCTCTTTTCTACTTAAACCTCAAAGTGTTGTTGCTATTGACCAATGCTAAGTTTGCCAAAACCAAATAGATTTATTCAATGCTCCCAAAGTGATACCAATACTAAAATCAAGATCAATCATATAATAGAGATTGCAAACTAAAATAAGGTGTGCAATATGTAAATGATAAGACTTCTCATTAATATTCCATAACGATAACTCACACCAAGGGATACATAGACAACTAACTAAAGGAGAGATACTTCCAAACTGCAACCCATCTTATATGATAACCTCCCTACTCATGATATGACACTACTTGACAGTAAAAGTAAAAGGTAGTGGTGATGTGATACCGCGGCACTCCCCCAAGCTTGGAACAAACCAAGGGGATGCCAATACCGATGATGAATTACTCCTTCGGCGATGGTGGTGATGAACTCCTCCCGCGCTTCTTACAGATCTCCTTCAGCTTCAGTTTCTCAGCTTGGCAATTCTGCACTAAGACTCGAAGAGATTCATTGTTATCTGAAGTTGGCGGTGGCGACCTTGTGATGGGAATCGAGTAATATTCCAGCATTCTACGGAGACGGTAGTTCTCCTCCTGGAGTATCTCCACTTCTCTTCTTAGAGCCCGATATCGATCACAAAACTCATCAGTAGTCCGTAGAGCTTCTTCCAACACAGGGAAGGAGTCGAGGCTAAGAGCGGGTGGTAAGGATCCCTGCAAGTTATGAGAGAAAGAACGTCGAGTGTCAACAGATCCCACCAAGATTTGCTTACTCCCAACGGCTTGTTGCTCTTGTTTTGACGACATCCTCTTCACTTCTTCTTCAGAAAACCCCTTGCCCTTGTTGTTGGAGGCCATGGTGCTCCTAGATTGAAAATAGATCCTGGCAGAAACAGCTCGAAACAAAACACGTCGAGAAAGCGATATACGGACCTCCAGGGGTCCGGGGGATTATATAGCAAAAATTTTCACGACAAAAGGAAAGTACCAGGTCGAACCAAAGTCGGAAAGGGGCGACGAGGCGGCCAGCTCATAGGGCGGCGCGGCCTGGCTGGGGCCCGCGCCAGCCTATGGGGGCACGCCCTCGTGCGTCTCCTCCACTCCGTTTCGATCTCGTAATTTTTCATATATTCCAAAAACAGCAAAACATTGTTCGGAAGGTAAATTGCGAACTTTTCATTACCAGTACTGTTACCTATTCAAAGTCGAGTTCTGGCGGACTGTCAATTTGTCCTTTGATGAAGGCTTCCGGTGTTTCCACTCGAATAATATCAACATCTACATTATAAGAATCACCTGAGATATAATGCTTGAGTCTTTGTCCATTCACCACTTGTGTGGCATTGCCTTGGAGAGAGCTAATTTTAATTGCTCCTGAACGATACACCTCCTCAACAACATATGGTCCTTCCCATTTCGAGAGTAATTTCCCTGCAAAGAATCTGAGACGAGACCGATACAATAGGACTTTATCCCCAATATTAAATTCTCTTTTGATAATCCTTCTATCATGCCATTTTTTAACTTTCTCTTTAAAGAGTTTAGCATTTTCATAAGCTTCACTACTCCATTCATCTAGAGAACTCAATTGCAACAACCTCTTATTACCGGCAAGTTTAGGATCTTTATTTAATTCTCTAACTGCCCAATAAGCTTTGTGCTCTAGTTCTAAAGGTAAATGACAAGCTTTCCCATAAACCATTTTATAAGGTGACATTCCCATGGGGTTTTTATAAGCAGTTCTATTAGCCCATAGTGCATCCTTCAATTTACTAGCCCAATTCTTTCTAGTTTTATTAACAGTCTTTTGCAAGATAGATTTAATTTCTCTATTTGATAGTTCTACTTGCCCACTAGTTTGAGGATGATAAGCGGAAGCAATTCTATGATTAATACCATATTTACCAAGAGTTTTTCTAAAACCACCATGAATAAAATGAGAACCTCCATCAGTCATAATATATCTAGGAACTCCAAATCTAGGAAAAATAATATCTAAAAGCATTCTTAAAGAGGTCTCACCATCAGCACTTTTTGTAGGAATGGCTTCCACCCATTTAGTAACATAATCAACATCAACAAGTATATGAGTGTTACCTTCTGAAGAGGGAAAAGGTCCCATGAAGTCAAATCCCCAACAATCGAACGGTTCAATAACAAGAGTATAATTCATAGGCATTTCATTGCGTCTGGAGATATTACCAACCCTTTGACATTCATCACAAGATAAGATAAACTTCCTTGCATCTTTGAAGAGAGTTGGCCAATAAAAACCTGATTGTAGAACCTTTTGCGCGGTTCTATCTCCGGCGTGATGTCCTCCATAAGCACTACCATGACATTTACTCAATATCTCCTGTTGTTCATATTCGGGAACACATCTTCGCAGAATACCATCCACTCCTTCTTTATATAAGTGTGGGTCATCCCAGAAATAATACCTCAAGTCATAAAAGAATTTCCTCCTTTGCTGGGCTGAAAAGGTTGGAGGCAAGTACTTGGAAACAATAAAGTTAGCATAATCAGCATACCAAGGACTGTCTCGCGAGCTCACCTTTATTACAGCCAATTGTTCATTTGGAAAACTATCATTAACGGGAACAGGATCATAAGCAATATTTTCCAATCTAGACAAATTATCAGCAACAGGATTATCAGCACCTTTCCTATCTACAATATGTAAATCAAATTCTTGCAATGTAGTACCCATCTAATAAGCCTTGGCTTAGCATCTTTCTTTTGCATAAGGTATCTGATTGCAGCATGATCAGTATGTATAGTAACTTTTGAATCAACAATATAAGATCTAAACTTATCACAAGCAAAGACTACAGCTAACAATTCCTTTTCAGTAATAGCATAATTTCTTTGAGCAGCATCAAGAGTTTTACTAGCATAATGAATAACATTCAATTTTTTATCTACTCGCTGTCCAAGAACAGCGCCTACAGCAAAATCACTAGCATCACACATAATTTCAAATAGTAAATTCCAATCAGGAGGTTCAACTATAGGAGCAGTTATTAAGGCTTTCTTTAGAGTTTCAAAAGCTTCCTTACAATCATCATCAAAAACAAAAGGTACATCTTTTTGAAGAAGATTAGTAAGAGGCTTTGAAATCTTGGAGAAATCTTTAATAAACCTCCTATAAAACCCAGCATGACCAAGAACACTACGAATACCTTTAACATCCCTAGGATAGGGCATCTTCTCAATTGCTTCAACTTTAGCTCTATCAACTTCAATACCTCTCTCGGAAATTTTATGTCCCAATACAATTCCTTCATTAACCATAAAGTGGCATTTCTCCCAATTAAGAACAAGGTTAGTTTCTTCACATCTCTGCAAAACTTTATCAAGGTTCCGCAAGCAATTATCAAAAGAATTCCCATAGACAGAAAAATCATCCATTAATACCTCTACAATACTCTCGCAAAAGCCATGAAAAATAGCAGACATGCATCTTTGAAAAGTAGCAGGAGCATTACATAAACCAAAAGGCATACGTCTATAAGCATAAGTTCCATAAGGACAAGTGAAAGTGGTTTTCTCTTGATCCTTAGTTTTAACAGCAATTTGTGAAAACCCAGAATAACCATCAAGAAAACAAAAATGAGTATTTTTAGATAACCTTTCTAACATTTGATCAATAAAAGGCAAAGGGTAATGATCTTTCTTAGTAACCTTATTAACTTTTCGATAATCAATGCACATTCTATACCCTACAACTACTCTTTGAGGTATGAGCTCATCATTATCATTAGGCACAACAGTCATTCCTCCTTTCTTAGGAACACAATGCACAGGACTAACCCATCTACTATCAGCAATAGGATATATAATACCAGCTTCAAGAAGTCTTAATACCTCATTTCTTACCACATCCTTCATCTTAGGAATTAGACGATGCTGAGGTTCAACAACAGGCTTCGCATCATCTTCCATATTAATGGTGTGTTGGCAAATAGAGGGAGAAATCCCCTTCAAGTCATCAAGAGTGTAGCCAATAGCTCCTCGGTGCTTCTTCAGTATTTCCAATAACCTTTCTTCTTCAAACTCTGAAAGCTTAGAACTAATAATAACAGGATATATTTTCTTATAATCAATATGAGCATATTTAAGATTATCAGGCAATGGTTTTAAATCAAAGACAGGATCTTCCTTTGGTGGTGGTGTTGTACCCAGATCTTCCACCGGTAAATCGTGCTTAAGAATAGGTTGACGAAGAAAATTTTCATCAAGCTCATCTCTTTCTTCCCTAAAAACTTCACTCTCGCTATTCTCCAAATGTTGCTGCAAGGGATTATTAGGAGCAAGAACAATAGATGCGCACTGTTCAACTTTAAAATCATTATTAGGCAAATCAGCTTTATAAGGAGTTTTGGTAAATTTAGAGAAGTTAAACTCATAAGATTCACCAGCAAATTTAGTCAAAATTTTCTCTTTCTTGCAATCTATAATAGCTCCACAAGTATTTAGAAAAGGTCTACCAAAAATGATAGGACAATATTTACTAGCAGCAGAACCAAGTACCAAAAAGTCAGCAGGATATTTAATCTTACCACATAGAACTTCCACATCTCGAACAATACCAATTGGAGAAATAGTTTCTCTATTAGCCAGCTGAATAACCACATCAATATCTTCAGGTTCACAAGAACCAATTTCGTGCATAATCTCCATGTAAAGCTCATAAGGAATAGCACTTATACTTGCACCAATATCACATAAACCATAATAACAATGATCACCAATTCTAACAGATAGCATAGGAACACTAGCTTGTTTGGATTTATTAGGATGTGAAACAATATTGGAAGCATCTTCACAGAAAATAATATGACCATCCTCTACATTTTCAGTCACAAGATCTTTAACTATTGCAACAGCAGGTTCAACTTTTATTTGTTCTTCAGGTTCTATAGGTTTCTTTTCACTTTTATGAACCGCACTATTTATAACAGAGTACTCCTTCATTTTAGGAGGGAAAGGAGTTTTTTCAATATAAGCTTCAGGAATAACATGATCAACAGTTTCAACTACAACGCATTTATTAATAGATGAATTAATTTTATCTTTATACGGTTCATGATACTTATCAAAATTCTTCTTAGGCAATTCATAATGAGAGGCAAAAGCTTTATAAAGATTTGCAGCAACTTGAGAATCAAGACCATAAGTAGCACTCATATTACGAAATTTATCAGTATCCATAAAAGCTTCAATGCATTTATAATCATAATTTATACCTGATTCTCTATCTTTGTCAATCTCCCATCCTTCAGTATTTTCCTGGATCCGATTAAGAAGGTCCCTTTTAAACTCTTCCTTGTTGCGTGTGAATGATCCAGAACAAGAAGTATCCAGCAAGGTCTTGTCTTCAAAAGAAAGTCTTGTATAGAAATTATCAATAATAACATTACCAGGAAGCTCATGAATGGGGTATTTGAGCATTAAAGACTTCAATCTCCCCCAAGCTTGGGCAATACTCTCTCCATCATGAGGCCAAAAATTATATATGCGATTCCGATCCTTGTGAATTTCACTTGGAGGATAGAACTTAGAATAAAACCGGGGCACAATATCATTCCATTCAAGAGAATCCCCATTATCCAGTAATTTATACCAATGCGCCGCTTTACCAGACAGCGATATAGAGAATAGTTTCTTCCTCACTTCATCCATAGCAATACCTGCACACTTGAATAAACCGCATAATTCATGTAAGAACAGTAAATGATCTCCAGGGTGGATAGTTCCATCCCCTGTATAACAGTTACCCACTACGCGTTCCATAATTTTCATAGGTATTTTGTATGGTATCTCTTCCTTACCTGGCGCCTCATCCACTACCTTTGCAGTAGTAGCAGATTTTCCAAATAAACATTCAAAAGGAGATATCTCCATAATGAATTATGGCAGCAGGCAGAAATAAAATCAGCACAAACAGTAGAAATTTCCCTTACCAATTCCACTTACCAATAGCGCTTCACTCCCCGGCAACGACGCCAGAAAATAGTCTTGATGACCCACAAGTATAGGGGGTGTATCGTAGTATCTTCGATAAGTAAGAATGTCGATCCCAACGAGGAGCAGAAGGTGTTGACAAGCAGTTTCGATGAATGATTCACTGTAAATGCTCACAGACAAGTATTCAGGGGGTTTTGATGTAGCAGATGAATAAAGTACGAGTAAGTAAAGTGCGAGAGTAACAATTGCAGCGAGTGGCCCAATCCTTTTTAGCACAAAGGACAAGCCGGTTTGTTTACTTATAATGACCAAACGTTCTCGAGGACACACGGGATTTTAGTCTAGTGCTTTCGCTACATACGGCTAATTAATCTTCATTGTTTTGATAAGTGTTGTGTGGGTGAACCTGTGCTAATGTACCGCCCTTCCTAGGACTAATACATACTTGTGATTATACCCCTTGCAAGCATCCGCAACTACAAGAAAGTAATTAAGATAAATCTAACCACAGCCTTAAACTCTGAGATCCTGCTATCCCTCCTGCATCGATATACCAACGGGGGCTTAGGTTTCTGTCACTCCGGCAACCCCGCAATTGGCAAACGAGTACAAGATGCATTCCCCTAGGCCCATAAAGGTGAAGTGTCGTGTAGTCGACGTTCACACCACACCACTAGAAGAATAACACCACAACTTAAATATCATAACATTGAATATTACTCAACCATACTTCACTACTAACATTTAGACTTCACCCATGTCCTCAAGATCTCAACGAACTACTCACGAGACATCATATGGAACATGATCAGAGGTGATATGATGATGAATAACAATCTGAACATAAACCTTGGTCCAACGGTTTCACTCAATAGCATCAATAACAAGTAGAAATCAATACCGGGAGAGTTTCCCCTATCAAACAATCAAGATCAAACCCAAATTGCTACAGCGGTGACGATGTGCAGCGGTGGAGGCGGCGGTGATGATGATGAAGATGATGATGATGGTGATGGAGATGATGTCCAACTTGATGGCGGTGACGATGGCGTCGATTTCCCCCCTCCGGGAGGGAATTTCCCCGGCGGATCTCAGCCCGCCGGAGAGCTCTTTTCTCTCTAGTGTTCTCCGCCCCGCAGAGACGGTTGTAACTCTTCGTGAGGTACCCTCTGGAGCTTAGGTCTTCGGGACGAAGGATTTCACGAAGAAAAGGAGGCGAGAGGGGCTGTGGGCCCCCCTCCTCACAGGGCGGCGCGGCCAGCCCTTGGGCCGCGCCGGCCTATGGGGTGGGCCCACCTCGGGTCCCCTCAGCTCCCCCTTCTGGCTCACTTCGTCATCTGGAAAAATAGGATTTTTGGTATAATTTCCGTCAACTGTTGATCTTCCGAAATATTGCATTCTGACGGTGCTTTTTCCAGCAGAATCCTGGCTCCGGTGCTCGATCCTCCAATAATCATGAAACATGCAAAATAGATGAAATAACATAAGTATTATGTCCAAATATGAAATATATCAATGAATAACAGCAAATTATGATATAAAATAGTGATGCAAATTGGACGTATCATGGACACTCTCAACATTGATCACATAATAAAACCACTCTACACTCTCTTGTTGGATGATGAACACCACTAATTGTGTAGGGCTACAAGAGCACCTCAATGCCGGAGTTAACAAGCTCCACAACATTCGATATTCATATTTAAATAACCTTAGAGTGCATGATAGATCAACACAATTATACCGAGTACTAACATAGCATGCACACCGTCACTGACAGACTATGAAAGGGGGAATAGATTGCATCAATACCATCATAGTAATAGTTAACTTCATAATCTACAAGAGATCACAATCATAAACTACGCCAAGTACTACATGATGCACACACTGTCAACATTACATCATGGAGGAGGAATAGAGTACTTTAATAACATCACTAGAGTAGCACATAGATGAATAGTGATACAAAACTCATATGAATCTCAATCATGTAAGGCAGCTCATGAGATCATTGTATTGAATCACATAGGAGAGAGATTAACCACATAGCTACCGGTACAGTCCTTAGCCTCGAGGGAGAACTACTCCCTCCTCATCATGGAGAGCAGCAGCGGTGATGAGGATGGCGGTGGTGTTGATGGAGATGCCTTCCGGGGGCACTTCCCCGTCCCGACGGCGTGCCGGAACAGAGACTCCTGTCCCCCAGATCTTGACTTCGCGATGGCGGCGGCTCTAGAAGGTTTCTCGTACCGTGGTTTTTCCGTCTCGAAGATTTAGGTCAGGGGGCTTCTTATAGGCGAAGAGGCGGAGTCGGAAGGGTTACGGAGCCGCCACACAATAGGGGGGCGCGCCTGGCTCCTTGGCCGCGCCGCCCACACGTGTGGGCCCCCTGTGGCCCTCCTCTGGTCCCTCTCGGGTGTTCTGGAAGCTTCGTGGAATTATAAGATACTGGGCGTTGATTTCGTCCAATTCCGAGAATATTCCTTACTAGGATTTGTGAAACCAAAAACAGCAGAAAACAGGAACTGGCACTTCGGCATCTTGTCAATAGGTTAGTTCCGGAAAACGCATAAAAACGATATAAAGTGTGAACAAAACATGTAGGTACTGTCATAAAACAAGCATGGAACATAAGAAATTATCGATACGTTGGAGACGTATCAGCATCCCCAAGCTTAGTTCCTACTCGTCCTCGAGTAGGTAAACGATAACAAAGATAATTTCTGAAGTGATATGCTACCAACATGATCTTGATCATACTATTGTAAAGCATATGAGATGAATGCAGCGATTCAAAGCAATGGTAAAGACAATGATTAAACAACTGAATCATATAGCAAAGACTTTTCATGAATAGTACCTTCAAGACAAGCATCAATAAGTCTTGCATAAGAGTTAACTCATAAAGCAATAAATTCAAAGTAAAGGCATTGAAGCAACACAAAGGAAGATTAAGTTTCAGCGGTTGCTTTCAACTTGTAACATGTATATCTCATGGATATTGTCAACATAAAGTAATATAATAAGTGTAATAAGCAAGTATGTAAGAATCAATGCACAGTTAACACAAGTGTTTGTTTCTTAAGATGGAGAGAAATGGGTAAACTGACTCAACATAAAAGTAGAAGAAAGGCCCTTCGCAGAGGGAAGCATTGATTGCTATGTTTGTGCTAGAGCTTTTATTTTGAAAACATAAAGAGAGCATAAAAGTAAAATTTTGAGAGGTGTTTGTTGTTGTCAACGAATGGTAGTGGGCACTCTAACCCCCTTGCCAGACAGACTTTCAAAGAGCGGCTCCCATGAAACATTTTTATTTTTGGGTGGCACTCCTTCCAACCTTTACTTTCACAAACATGGCTAACCGAATCCTCGGGTGCCTGCCAACAATCTCATACCATGAAGGAGTGCCTTTTTATTTTAGTTTTATTTAGATGACACTCCTCCCCACCTTAGCTTTCTCAAGCCATGGCTAACCGAATCCTCGGGTGCCTGCCAACAATCTCATACCATGGAGGAGTGTCTTTTTTTTTGTAAAATTATGAAAGTTAATTAATTGGGGCTGGGAACCCCATTGCCAGCTCTTTTTGCAAAATTATTGGATAAGCGGATGAAGCCACTAGTCCATTGGTGAAAGTTGCCCAACAAGATTGAAAGATAAACACCACATACTTCCTCATGAGCTATAAAACATTGACACAAATAAGAGGTAATAATTTTTGAAGTGTTTAAAGATAGCACTCAAGCAATTTACTTTGGAATGGCAGAGAAATACCATGTAGTAGGTAGGTATGGTGGACACAAATGGCATAGTTATTGGCTCAAGGATTTGGATGCATGAGAAGTAATCCCTCTCAATACAAGGCTTAGGCTAGCAAGGTTATTTGAAGCAAACACAAGTATGAACCGGTACAGCAAAACTCACATAAAAACATATTGCAAGCATTATAAGACTCTACATTGTCTTCCTTGTTGTTCAAACACCTTTACCAGAAAATATCTAGACCTTAGAGAGACCAATCATGCAAACAAAATTTTAACCAGATCTATGTATTTCTTCATTAATAGGTGCAAAGTACATGATGCAAGAGCTTAAACATAATCTATATGAGCACAACAATTGCCAAGTATCAAGTTATTCAAGACATCATACCAATTACCACATGTAGCATTTTCTGTTTCCAACCATATAACAATTAACGAAGCAGTTTAAACCTTCGCCATGAACATTAAAAGCTAATAACACATGTGTTCATATGAACCAGCGGAGCGTGTCTCTCTCCCACACAAGCATGAATTTATTCAAACAAAACAAAAATAAAAACAAACAGACGCTCCAAGTAAAGTACATAAGATGTGACCGAATAAAAATATTGTTTCAAGAGAAGAAACCTGATAAATTGTTGATGAAGAAGGGGATGCCCAAGGCATCCCCAAGCTTAGATGCTTGAGTCTTCTTGAAATATGCAGGGATGAACCACCGGGGCATCCCCAAGCTTAGACTTTTCACTCTTCTTAATCATATATCATCCTCCTCTCTTGACCGTTGAAAACTTCCTCCACACCAAACTCAAAACAAACTCATTAGAGGGTTAGTGCATAATCAAAAACTCACATGTTCAGAGGTGACACAATCATTCTTAACACTTCTGGACATTGCTCAAAGCTACTGCAAGTTAATGGAACAAAGAAATCCATCCAACATAGCAAAAGAAGCAATGCGAAATAAAAGGCAGAATCTGTCAAAACAGAACAGTCCGTAAAGACGAATTTTTTAGAGGCACTGGACTTGCTCAGATGAAAATTCTCAAATTGAATGAAAGTTGCGTACATATCTGAGGATCACACACGTAAATTGGCAGATTTTTCTGAGTTACCTACAGAGAACCCTGCCCAAATTCGTGACAGACAGAAATCTGTTTCTGCGCAGTAATCCAAATCTAGTATCAACCTTTCTATCAAAGACTTTACTTGGCACAACAATGCAATAAAATAAAGATAAGGAGAGATTGCTACAGTAGTAACAACTTCCAAGACTCAAATATAAAATAAAATTACTGTAGTAAAACAAAAACATGGGTTATCTCCCAAGAAGTGCTTTCTTTATAGCCATTAAGATGGGCTCAGCAGTTTTAATGATGCACTCGCAAGAAATAGTATTTGAAGCAAAAGAGAGCATCAAGAAGCAAATTCAAAACAAATTTAAGTCTAGCCCACTTCCTATGAAAAGGAATCTTGTAAATAAACAAATTCAAGAAGCATAATGCAACAAGCATAGAAAGATAAAACAAGTGCAGCTTCAAGATTTTCAGCAAAAAGAGAGGTGTTTTAGTAACATGAAAATTTCTACAACCATATTTTCCTCTCTCATAATAATATCCAGTAGCATCATGAGCAAACTCAACAATATAACTATCAAATAAAACATTCTTATCATGAGTCTCATGCATAAAATTATTACTCTCCACATAAGCATAATCAATTTTATTTGTAATAGTGGGAGCAAATTCAACAAAGTAGCTATCATCAAATATAGGAGGCATATTGTAATCATAATCAAATTTATCCTCCATAACAGGCGGCACCAAAAGACCACTATCATCATAATCATCATAAATAGGAGGCAAAGTATCATCAAAGTAAATTTTCTCCTCAATGCTTGGGGGACTAAAAATATCATGCTCATCTAAACCAGCTTCCCCAAGCTTAGAACTTTCTATATCATTAGCAATAATGGTATTCAAAGTGTTCATACTAATATGTTCCATGGGTTTTTTAATTTTCGCATCAAACCATCCATGTCTTAACTCAGGAAAAAGATTAAAAAGCTCCATGTTGCTTTCCATTATGCCAAACTAGTGATAAACAAGAAACAAAAAGATGCAATTGCAGGATCTAAAGGAAATAGCTTCGAGCACTTACAACGGCCGGAAAATAGCTTAGTAGCCGAGATCCGGAGTGTGAGTACCTTTTATCTTTCCTCCCCGGCAACGACGCCAGAAAATAGCTTGATGTCTACGCACGCTTCTATTCCTGTAGACAGTGTTGGGCCTCCAAGAGCAGAGGTTTGTAGAACAGCAGCAAGTTTTCCCTTAAGTGGATCACCCAAGGTTTATCGAACTCAGGGAGGAAGAGGTCAAACATATCCCTCTCAAGCAACCCTGCGATCACAATGCAAGAAGTCTCTTGTGTCCCCAACACACCCAATACACTTGTCAGATGTATAGGTGCACTAGTTCGGTGAAGAGATAGTGAGATGCAAATGATATGAATGAATATGAGTGGTAATAGCAATCTGAATAAAATATGGCAGCGAGTAAACATGCAACGTTAACGGAACAGTAAACAAACGGAGATTCGATGTTTGGAAACAAGGCCTAGGGATCCTACTTTCACTAGTGGACACTCTCAACATTGATCACATAATAAAACCACTCTACACTCTCTTGTTGGATGATGAACACCACTAATTGTGTAGGGCTACAAGAGCACCTCAATGCCGGAGTTAACAAGCTCCACAACATTCGATATTCATATTTAAATAACCTTAGAGTGCATGATAGATCAACACAATTATACCGAGTACTAACATAGCATGCACACCGTCACCGACAGACTATGAAAGGGGGAATAGATTGCATCAATACCATCATAGTAATAGTTAACTTCATAATCTACAAGAGATCACAATCATAAACTACGCCAAGTACTACATGATGCACACACTGTCACCATTACATCATGGAGGAGGAATAGAGTACTTTAATAACATCACTAGAGTAGCACATAGATGAATAGTGATACAAAACTCATATGAATCTCAATCATGTAAGGCAGCTCATGAAATCATTGTATTGAAGCACATAGGAGAGAGATTAACCACATAGCTACCGGTACAACCCTTAGCCTCGAGGGAGAACTACTCCCTCCTCATCATGGAGAGCAGCAGCGGTGATGAGGATGGCGGTGGTGTCGATGGAGATGCCTTCCGGGGGCACTTCCCCGTCCCGGCGGCGTGCCAGAATAGAGACTCCTGTCCCCCAGATCTTGGCTTCGCGATGGCGGCGGCTCTGGAAGGTTTCTCGTACCGTGGTTTTTCCGTCTCGAAGATTTAGGTCAGGGGGCTTCTTATAGGCGAAGAGGCGGAGTCGGAAGGGTTACAGAGCCGCCACACAATAGGGGGGCGCGCCTGGCTCCTTGGCCACGCCGCCCACACGTGTGGGCCCCCTGTGGCCCTCCTCTGGTCCCTCTCGGGTGTTCTGGAAGCTTCGTGGAATTATAAGATACTGGGCGTTGATTTCGTCCAATTCCGGGAATATTCCTTACTAGGATTTCTGAAACCAAAAACAGCAGAAAACAGGAACTGGCACTTCGGCATCTCGTCAATAGATTAGTTCCGGAAAACGCATAAAAACGATATAAAGTGTGAACAAAACATGTAGGTACCATCATAAAACAAGCATGGAACATAAGAAATTATCGATACGTTGGAGACGTATCATGTACTAATAAATTCTTTAAGCATGGCTTCAAGTCCAGGGGGCACATTCCTATTATTGTTGTAAGAATTCCCATAAGAATTACCATAACCGTTACCATTATTATAAGGATATGGCCTATAGTTGTTACTAGAGTTATTACGATAAGCATTTTTGTTGAAATTATTATTTTTAATGAAGTTCACATCAACATGTTCTTCTTGAGCAACCAATGAAGCTAACGGAACATTATTAGGATCAACATTAGTTCTACCATTCACAAGCATAGACATAATAGCATCAATCTTATCACTCAAGGAAGAGGTTTCTTTGACAGAATTTACCTTCTTACCTTGTGGAGCTCTTTCCGTGTGCCATTCAGAGTAATTAATCATCATATTATCAAGAAGCTTTGTTGCGGCGCCTAGAGTGATGGACATAAAGGTACTTCCAGCAGCTGAATCCAATAGGTTCCACGAAGAAAAAATCAATCCTGCATAAAAGGTTTGGATGATCATCCAAGTAGTCAGTCCATGGGTTGGGAAATTTTTAACCAAAGATTTTATTCTTTCCCATGCTTGGGCAACATGCTCATTATCCAATTTCTTAAAATTCATTATGCTACTTCTCAAACATATAATTTTAGCAGGAGGATAATATCTACCAATGAAAGCATCCTTACATTTAGTCCATGAATCAATACTATTCTTAGGAAAATATAGCAACCAATCTTTAGCTCTTCCTCTTAATGAGAAAAGGAAACAATTTTTATTTTATAATGTTACCATCTACATCTTTATACTTTTGCATTTCACATAGTTCAACAAAATTATTAAGATGGGCAGCAGCATCATTAGAACTAACACCAGAAAATTGCTCTCTCATAACAAGATTCAGTAAAGCAGATTTAATTTCAAAGAATTCTGCTGTAGTAGCAGGTGGAGCAATAGGTGTGCATAAGAAATCATTATTATTTGTGCTAGTGAAGTCACACAACTTAGTATTTTCAGGAGTACCCATTTTAGCAATAGTAAATAAAGCAAACTAGATAAAATAAATGCAAGTAACTAATTTTTTTGTGTTTTTAATATGGAGAAAGCAAACAAGATAGTAAATAAAGTAAAGCAAGTAACTAATTTTTTTTGTATTTTGATATAATGCAGCAAACAAATTAGTAAATAAAATAAAGCAAGACAAAAACAAAGTAAAGAGATTGGAAGTGGAGACTCCCCTTGCAGCGTGTCTTGATCTCCCCGGCAACGGCGCCAGAAATTTGTTTGCTGGCGTGCGGTTGACGTGGGAGTTAGAAATCTCTGTGGTGTAATTTCCTTCACGTCCCCGGCAACGGCGCCAGAAATTTAGCTTGACACGCGTACAACACGCGACCGTTGGGAACCCCAAGTGGAAGGTGTGATGCGTACAGCAGTAAGTTTCCCTCAGTAAGAAACCAAGGTTTATCGAACCAGTAGGAGCCAAGAAGCACGTTGAAGGTTGACGGCGGCGGAGTGTAGTGCGGCGCAACACCAGGGATTCCGGCGCCAACGTGGAACCTGCACAACACAACCAAATTACTTTGCCCCAACGTGACAGTGAAAGAATGGACCGGGGTCCACAGTTCACTAGTGGTGTCTCTACAATAAGAAATAGCATGTTGGGTGAACAAATTACAGTTGGGAAATCGACAAATAAAGATGGCATGACAATGCACATACATATTATGATGAGTAGTGTGAAATTCAATTGGGCATTACGACAAAGTACATAGACCGCTATCCAGCATGCATCTATGCCTAAAAAGTCCACCTTCAGGTTATCATCTGAACCCCTTCCAGTATTAAGTTGCAAACAACAGACAATTGCATTAAGTATGGTGCGTAATGTAATCAACACAAATATCCTTAGACATAGCATTGATGTTTTATCCCTAGTGGCAACAGCACATCCACAACCTTAGAACTTTCTCACATCGTCCTGCATTTAATGGAGGCATGAACCCACTATCGAGCATAAATACTCCCTCTTGGAGTTACAAGTAATGACTTGGCCAGAGCCTCTACTAATAACAGAGAGCATGCAAGATCATAAACAACACATAGATGATAGATTGATAATCAACATAACATAGCATTCCATATTTATCGGATCCCAACAAACGCAACATGTAGCATTACAAATAGATGATCTTGATCATGTTAGGCAGCTCACAAGATCCGATAATGATAGCACAATGAGGAGAAGACAACCATCTAGCTACTGCTATGGACCCATAGTCCAGGGGTGAACTACTCACACATCACTCCGGAGGCGACCATGGCGGTGAAGAGTCCTCCGGGAGATGATTCCCCTCTCCGGCAGGGTGCCGGAGGCGATCTCCTGAATCCCCCGAGATGGGATTGGCGGCGGCGGCGTCTCTGGAAGGTTTTCCGTATCGTGGCTCTCGGTACTGGAGTTATTATCGACGAAGGCTTCTTATAGGCAGAAGGGTAGGTTTAGGGGCGACACGAGGGGCCCACACAACAGGGCCGCGCGGCCAGGGGCTGGGCCGCGCCGCCCTGGCGTGTCGCCGCCTCGTCGCCCCACTTCATTTCCCTCTCGGAATTCTGGAAGCTTCGTGGAAAAATAAGATCCTGGGCGTTGATTTCGTCCAATTCCGAGAATATTTCCTTACTAGAATTTCTGAAACCAAAAACAGCAGAAAACATCAACTGGCTCTTCGGCATCTTGTTAATAGGTTAGTGCCGGAAAATGCATAAATATGACATAAAGTGTATATAAAACATGTGTGTATCATCATAAAACAAGCATGGAACATAAGAAATTATCGATACGTTGGAGACGTATCAGTACATGCAATAGTGCCAAAAGTATTATTGCTTTTACACACATGACAGTTGTAGATTTCTTTTTCACTTAAGGCCGGGTTGAAACAAATCTCGAGGAACACAACTAACAACAACGGTCGTGATATCAACCGCGCCCCATTTCGATCGCACCATTTGCGGGTCGAATTAAATGTATTGATGTGAGCAACTTGTGAGATTGGCCGCGTCACTAACTTCTACAAAAATTATTCATTTTCGCCATGTTTTGGTTGATTTTACTGATTACTTATAAGGACAAGGTTCAAATTTTAGTACCTTCGTCAAATAATATAGTCCAGTAATATACGGAAATTCAATTCGGCTCCCGGGTGCGTATGCTCCCTCTACTAAAAAAATTATATTTCGAAATGTCGAAAAATTTGGACAAAAAATTCTACATGTACATCTTCATAATATACGTGCGTTCGTCAAGTTTCACGAAAAACCAATATTTTGTGTGGTCTATATAAAAAAGAGAAAGTTTATCTTGTCAAAAGCATTATTTTTAGCACTGAATTTTGTCTTTTTTACACACGTCACATGATAAGTCGATTTTTTATGAAACGACTTTAAGAGCACGTAGCACGTGAAGATGTACGTGCGAACTTTTAGTTTCTATTTTTTTAAATTTAAAATGTACGTAAGATGCATTTCGAAATATAGAGAGCATATGGACCCATGTTCCAAAACACCGCTCCAAGTAATATAAGATGTTATTACAACCAATATATTCCTAGCTTGCTTGCACTACCATCTTATATTATGGGGCTGGAAAAATAATTACTAAAGTCGTACAGTGACCGTCCCCACAAGCTGTTGGGCTCACCTACTTGCTGACCCGTTAATAAGCACCGAATTAATCCTTAATTCACAAAGTCACCTCTAAAAATTTCAGATAACTTCGTGAAAGTATTATGATACAAACACACAATGCCAAAAAATTTCCAATGTAATACGAAGCTACGTTTACAGGTTTGTGGTATCTAGCATGTGCACATAAAAAGTATTTGATAAGTTCTATGTAGTCTTTCAGATGCGGTGGTGGAGGACGAAAATCAGGATCAGGCAAACTCTAAAGCATAAAAATAATATGACGCAAAAAATTGAATTGTCTGGTGATTTCCCTTCGTTTCTTTGGAACAGACAGAAAATGCAAAAGCTGGTACGTAGTCAGAGATGCATACCTATATGAATTTTTCGGCCAAAATTCAAGGTAGGACAGGCATCGTACCGTGGTACTTTGCTCTTAGGGGAGCTTCGCCCATGTTCGGAGATGCTCATTGCGTGTGTGCACTTATAGGGGAGTGTATTCTCGTGTATATAACTAGGTTTGTGCTTTCATAGACCCTCAAAACTGAAACATTTTTCTGAGTGAAACACAAAAACGATTAGGATTAAACGATACCTCTTTTGAGATTAGACATATAAATCTTGTTTCTTTAAATACAACTATAGCGTAAACGTGAGGTCAAAATTTTAAATACCTAAGTTAGCCAGAAGAAAAAACATGATTTGGATAAACTTGCACGCTTTGTTCCGTTGATAAGCTCAAATAATTAGCTTACTTTCTCTGCAGGTGGACAATAATAATGCTATCAATTCTTTGGTTGATCATGAGTAAATTTATTGTGTATGTGAGGTTTGATTTGTTAATACCGAAAAACTAAGATAATAAATAACTTACATTTTCACGTGAAACCTGAAGTTAAATACGCCGTATTATATAAAAATCTGCTTCTTAGTCAACTGAGATTTTCTTAAGTCTAAGTTACTTATAAAAAGTGCTTTAAGTTGTATTTTTCTGTTAAAAAAGTGCAATTGCATCCTGTATGATTTGTTCTGTGATGATTAATTGTTGTTTTCCAAGTAATTTTGATATATTCAATGCAGTGTATGTGTATTCCAGACTTCCAGTTCACATGCTACCGAACAGATCGAGAGACATTGGAACATGTGGGAGATGATTTTTCCAGCCATGCATGGATAGATCGGACGGGAAGGCAAGATGATCATGAACATTGCTGCAGGAAAGAGAGGAATAACTCGCGAGTGCTGTGTCACGCAGGAACTAAATTACAGAATAGTCTGGTCGATCAGCTCCATCTCAAAGTGCTTCCCGGCCTTTCCCTAGTCCTGCGCCGCGGTGGGTGATCCGGCGCCGGCAACGAAGCATCGGCCGCCGGCCTCCGGGTGCCTGAACAGCTTAAACCTCCCGTCCTCCCTGCATGGCTGGAGCAGCTCCTGCGACGGCAGCCGCATCTCCCGCAGCACGAGCCGGCCGTCCTCCCGGTGCGCCCGGAGAGTCAGCCACGGGCGCCCGCCCCTGCCGATCACCGAAATCGGTGGAGGGAACACCCTCCCGCTCCTCGTCCGCCTCGGCATCACGAAACCTTGGTCGGCGTCGTCCTCAGGCTCACGCTGCTCTCTCTTGCAAGGCGGGTCCTGGGCTACGACCGCAGCGACGCCGTCCATGGCGACGTCGTCCGGGTCTAAGCTCTCGGCCCCGAGCGCCTCGGTGAGGAGGTCGGACTGTCGGAGGATGGGTGGAGAGCTGGCGGGGGGCTCAATGGCGGTGCGGAACCGGGGCGCGCGATGGGCCAAGTGGGGCCTAAGTAGGGCGGGAGGTGGAGCGGTGGGGGCGCCATGGACGGACGGACGGACGGGCGTCGCGCGCGCTGGGAGGTGCGGTGGTGGTCGGTGGTTGCGTACGTGGTGAGTGCGGGAGTACGTCTGGGTGCACCGGTGCAGCAGCTGTGCCCGGCCGCCGCCTATGTATCTGTGATCGCGAGAGAGAACAGTGAGGAGAGTAGCGCCGATGGAGCCGAGAGCGAGAGCGGCTGACTCTGAGCGGGTCTCCATGGAGGCGGGTGGTGCGCGCCTCGCCGTTTGCGCTCGACCGGGTGGCAAGGTGCATGCATGGCGATATGGCATGCATCATATCGATATGCCGGTTGGAAGCTGGGCCGCTCTCTGCTCTTGCTATCCGATGAAACAGTCGTCTTTGTTGAATGTTGGTTGTTGCCTTGTTGGGATAATCTGATCCGATTACCCACGCCATTGATAATTCCACCTATGATAGTAGTAAATCGACATCTACATCCAAACCAAATGAAAATGAACATCCAAGTTAGTTTCCGAATTTGTTTTACGAATACGAATATGAATGAGGCGCCACTACATTTTTTTTAAATCAAATGCCATATGCATTCAAGTAACAATTTGTATATATAATTAATCTTTCTTTTCGAAATAGAAACCTTAGTCCCGGTCTCTGAATTAATTGATGCACACACCAGTTTTATTACAAAGTTTTATAGTTCAAGAGTTGTACATTTCTTAGGTCGCACATGGTGCACATAAAGGTCAATCAAGGAAAACATACAAATATGATGGGGGAATCCCTTTAGAAAGCTGTCAACCATACTGGTTGTTATAGGATTGATGCACTAGCCAAATTTGCAAAAGACCGATCTGGTGTAGGAGAGCTAGGCAATTATATTCAACACCTCCCCTCACGTCTAGGTCGGTGGGCCTTATTTTAGATCTCGCACGGGTCTTAGACGTGCATTTGTTTTTAGGGAGACCGCAAATATTTATTTTAAATACCTTGTGCTCTGATACTATATAGAGAGAGGTCACCCATTACACTCTAATACTCCTCCTCACGTCTGTGGCTCCTTTTTTTAGAGTCTTGACGTGCACATCGGGAACGGCGGAAAGCTGCAATAATTTTCTTATTAATTTTATTGGGTATTGAACCCTCAACCTCAGGTTTCAAGTTGTATGCACCTAACCAATTCACCCATCAGTCCGAACTGATGGAAAAAGATTAGGCAGTATATTTATATTTAACAGTTGTAAATAGCTTGAGCGACTGTCTTTAATCGGCTGCATCCAGTATCCATATATCCATGCCGAGCCTCGGCAGAAGATAGAACGATTCCTCAATCCTATTTGTAACTATAACGACAGGCTCATTTCCCCCTCCCCCTCTCAAGAGTGAACAATACCTGCACCTTTTTTCTCTCTTGCCGGGCCTCTCCCTTCTCCTCTCCACCGGAGTAGCCGGCCGGAGATGGAGGGGAGATGGCGCCGGAGTAGCTAGGTTTCTTAGGGATAGCGGCAGTTTGCCGGTAGTGGGCTGTTTGCCCGGTAGTGGAAGCGTTTGGCGAGATGGCCGCCTGGATCTCACCATTCTTAGGGTTCTTCTGGTTTCTTCTTCTTCTCCGGTGGTCGGAGGGGAAAGGGGAGCAGGAGAACGGAGCTTCCTTCAATAAAGGTACGGCGGTCTTCTTCCTGTTGCAGCGCGGATGCGGCGGGCGACACCTTTTCTTGGCCGGCCTCGGAGGCGAGGGGGAAAAGGTGCGCCTGCCGGGGAACATCGACGTCGACAAGCTCCTGGCCGGCCGTGGAGGCGAGGAGGAGCTCAGCTACGTCGTCATCATCCTCTCTACTTCCTGGAGAGTGTATCTCTGCTGCTTCTGCGGTGGAGGTAGCACATCGACGCTGCTCCTCTCGGCCGGCCATGAAGGCGAGGGTGAGGACGGCAAGGATGCTATGGAGCTGCGTCCTCTTCGTCGACGATGTTGCTGGTGCGGTGTTCTGCCAGGGAAGTTCACAAGCGGGGGACGTATGCCGGCGTCACCGCCCTGCCCCTGCTTCTTCTGGCCGATTGGCGGCCCTTCTCCTCGAGATCTGACTTCCCACAGACCAAGCAGTCCACAGGGAAGAGCTACCGCCTCCGCCACGACGCGGGACCGATTGGTTCGTCCCCGACACCGGTGCTCTTTCGGCGGAGCAACTCGACGGCGAATCCCTTCTGCGGTGCTATGCGTCGAGGACCTGATCACGTTTTTAAATCTTTCTGCGAGGTCTTCTATGTAATAGTTCGATCCTTATCCAGAAAACCCCTGACCTGTAGGGGTTTCCTATAAAAATGAGCATTCACATTTTTGTTAAACACGGTGTCATAGATACCTATATAAAAGTTGGCAGATTTCTCGCGCTGTGAGCAGCTTAGGATCAGTTAGCACTGTTCATGTGCTATTTTTTTCCAATTAAACCACAACACGTAAGCATGCTGCTACAGAAAACAGGTGATGAACAGTGCCCACGGTGAACAGTGGTAATGAACAGTGCCGGTGGATGAATAGTACCTGTGTACAGTGCCGGTCACCATACACAGTGATATGAACAACACACACATCAGAACAGTACCAATTTTTCACACTCTCTCGCGGTAATTTTTCAACGGAACTTTCGACAAAAAAACAAATTAAAAAATTTAATATATTTACACACATCAGTCAAATGCGGATATTTAGTGCATTTAAAAAACCCAAAAAATGCCGCCACGGGAGCGGCTGTTTTTTTCCCTCTCTCGCAGTAATTTCTCGACGCAGCTTCCGATAAAAAAAAAAGTTCAACAATTTATTATATATTTTAAAACATTTGCATAGTTTAGGAGCAAACAACCAAATACGGATATTTAGTTATTTAAAATAAAACTAAAATAAATGCCACCACGGGCGCGGCGGATTTTCCCCTCTCTCGCGGTAATTTCTTGACGCACGTTTCGACAAAAAAAAGGAGTTCGACAATTTAATATATTTCTCAAACATTCACACCATTTAAAGCAAATAGCCAAATGCAGACATTTAGTGTATTTAAAACAAAAATAAAAAATGCCACCACGGGCGTGGCGGTTTTTTCCCCTCTCTCAGTAATTTTTAGACACATATCCTCCCACATAAAAAAACTTTGACAATTTAATATATATTTACCTCACATTTATGCCATTTAGAGCAAACGGATAAATGCGGATATATGCATTTTTAAAAATACATTTAGTGTATTTAAAACAAAAATAAAAAATGCCACCACGGGCGTGGCGGTTTTTTCCCCTCTCTCTCAGTAATTTTTAGACACATATCCTCCCACACAAAAAAACTTTGACAATTTAATATATATTTACCTCACATTTATGCCATTTAGAGCAAACGGATAAATGCGAATATTTGCATTTTTAAAAATACACAAAAAATGCCGCACGGGCGCGGCGTGCCGCCGTGCCAAAGCCTACTAGTTACGATAATTTCATATAGCCCACATCGAAGAACAAATATTCAAATACCTATTTAGAAATGTTCTTTAGATTTTTTTTGTCAACCCCATGAAGCCAAATTTCAAACAAATTTGTATCCTTGACTGGTGGAGGAATATAAAAGTTCATTGGATAGTTCTCTAAACAAGGCAAGCAAATGGGCAATCAAAAAATAAATGGTCCATAGTCGACGTCACAAAATGCACATTTCTTAAACGGATTTGCTAAGTCTTAGGTGACTGATATTCACTTATGTCTCAGTCGATACTGTAGGCCGTTGAATCGTTCTTTAAGATTCGTGAAAACAGCCTAAAAGGTCAGAAAAATTGGTTACGCGGGCGGACGGAGTCGAACTCACGTTCTGTTGATTCGCAGCGCGTGCTTGCAACCAACAAGGCAGTCGACTGTTCACGCTGTTGTTCCACTATGAAATTTTTTATATTGCTTATTTCACCGGTTTGTTTCCTTCTATTTAAAAGAGCAAATTAGTCTGCATTTGTGCTGATACTTTTTTATTTTTTATTTTGCCTTATTTCTAATTATTTTTATTATCTGTATACAATTTAGTTTCATTTTCGTGGCTGACCTTTAAAGAAATGTGCAACTAACTCAACAAGAAATGTGCAACCATGCTTTATATGTATTTTTTGTTTTGTTATTTATGTTGGTAGTATTTTCTAATTTTTTCATTTACATAGATTGCACTTTTCTCAAGAAATATACAACTAGTTGCACCTTTTAAAAGAAATATGTAACTCCATCCGATTTCAATATAAGTTGCATTTCTTCTCAAGAAATATGCAACTAGCAACCGGTTATTGATACGAGTTACACTTTTTTTTAAAGAAATGTGCAACTAGAAGTTTTTTCCCGATTTGCATTTTACTCCAACAATGTGTAAAACTAGAGACCGATTTTTGGTATGAGTTGCACTTTTCTCAAGAAATATGCAATTAGCAATGTATATTCTATATAAGTTACACTTTTCTCAAGATATGTGCAACTTCATCCGATTTCAATATGAGTTGCATTTTTTCGACAAATGTGCAACTAGGAACCGTGTATTGATACGAGTTATACTTTTGTGCGGAAATGTGCAACTAGAAGTTTTTATGTTAGTTGCACTTTTCTCCAACAATGTGCAAAACTAGCGAGCGATTTTTGGTACGAGTTGCACTTTTCTGAAAAAAAATGTGCAACTAGCAATCTATATTCTGTGTAAGTTGCACTTTTCTCAAGAAATGTGCAACTCCATCCGATTTCAATATGAGTTGCATTTTTTTTGAGAACTGTGCAACTAGGAACCGTGTATTGATACGAGTTACACTTTTCTACGAAAATGTGCAACTAGAAGTGTTTATATTAGTTGCATTTTTCTCCAACAATATGTAAAACTAGCAACCGATTTTTGGTATGAGTTGCAGTTTTCTCAAGAATTATGTAAATAGCACATTATTTTGTTTCCATTTTTTTGTCTTTATTTTTTTGCTTGTTCTTAAATTACTCGCACTTTTCAATTAAATTTCAAAAAAAATAATTTTTAATTTTCGGTGAAGTACCAGACTAAGTGGGATTGAAACTATTGTTAGTTAGCTTCCTCCAAATTAAAAGAACATACAATATATTGTTCAACATGTAGGGAGCTAGCTAGCTAGCAAAACACACGGGGCATATGCTGGTTGCGTGTCATGAGCGAAATGGTCTAAAACGGCTCGCTGCATGCTTCTAAGGCGTCGACTGAGACGTAACAAATTCTCAGTCAACTGCTCCCTAGCTGACAAGGGATTAACTTGTCAATGCCTATAGATTGTAGGCTAGGGTTTAGTTAGAAGTAGAGGGCAAGTAGATCTCGAAGGTTTCAGCCGAAAAGTACTCGACGACTATGAAAACTAGGGTTTGCAGACAATGATTCGATTTATTCTTTTGTCCCTCGACTCCCCCTTATATATGAGGTGAAGCCGAGGGATTCGTGCTATACAAGTTTACAGAGTCCGGGACGGTTTCTAACTCGTCCCGCCAGATTACAAACAACACTTCCTATTACAACTCTATCTTTCCTTAGTAAATCTTGGGCTCCCGAATCTTCTTATTCTTCGGGTATTGGGCCTCCAGTAAACCCCGGGTACCATCTTCGGCAGGCCCATTTGGGATGCCTATGTCGATAGCCCCGAGATTTTGCTTGAATCGTAGAGTCGGGAAAATCTCCATTGTTTATTTTTACTCAAAAGCTTTAACCTTTTATATTTCTTCACATAAAATTCTATATTGTACAGGATACCGGTAATTGGGGCTAGTTCATCCGACGGATCAGGTACTAGTTAACTGCTCTAGTGGCAATCCGCAAAAACCTACTTCAAAATCACGTCCCGGACATGATCTCGGGATACTGGTGTAAACGTCGACAGTGCCGCTTAAGGTCTTACCATTCTGTCGAGTCCCGTCAAATTTATCGGGTCCCGAACTCGTCCGTTAGGATTTTTCTTCGTATCTGTTGATACGGATAAAAGTAGCAGAGCGCAGTCTTTGGCGATGCCACGCCCAGCAGAACGGATCTGGGGTCTTACCTTCGCAAATTTGCGGCATTCAGAAATTGATCGCAACTTCGGCGTTCTGAGAATATATTGTCGAGTGCTTTTCCGGCTGTTGGAATGGCACATTTTATCGAGTCATATATGACTTATATTGTTCTCCCGATGGGAGTATATGTAGAGTTAATTATAACTCGAAATATACTCTCTTGTTTTTCTATTTTTGTTAATTTCATCGGGCACGCGAACAGCGTTCCCGATGGGAGTAGCCCCCGAGGCTACAACCAAGAACTTGTGCTTGGTTGTAGGCTCAACATTTTAGTCCACCTTGTCGCTATATTTTCATTACTTCCCAATATGATCTCTGTCTTCGTCTGTTTTTTTTTTTCTCTCGGGTGCGCGAACAGCGTTCTTGATGGGAGTAGCCCCCGAGGCTACAGCCAAGGACTTGTGCTTGGTTGTAGGCTCCCGCAATTTCTATATTTATCATACTCGAAAATTTACTTTTTTCTGAAGTAGCCCCCGAGCATTTGGGCAAAAACTTGTATTTGACCAAAGGTTCCCGAGGTATTGAATAATTCTTTCTGTCGCCGTTTTTCTTGTCGACATACTTCCCTTAATCAAATTTACTTCATCCTCCTCGAATAGTCGTGATTTTTCTGCCTGTGGGTCCATTGCTTCGACTACGTTGACACGTCGTGCAAGTAGTGGACACACGTCCTCCGCTTCCTGGCGCACGTACGGTAACGCCTATTTCAGTTAAAATACTCTTTTGCCCTTGTGTCTAGAAGATCCATCCTCACCACACGATTTCTTCATCCAACGGCACACTGCTTCACCCGAATCTTATATAAACCCTTCTTCAACCTTCGTTCATCCCCTCACTTGCGCCGCTCACCTGTTCCTCTTCGCAAAACTTCCCCTGCGCCCAACTCTCTCCAATCTTCCGTACGCACATACATTGCTCTGCCCACTGCCGTTGATGCCACCACGCACGCGTCTGACTCGCCACAGCACGCCGGAATCCAAGATGGCCGCCGAGGATCTTGAGTGGGAGAGATCCAAAATCTCCAATCAAGACATCAACACGCTGAAGAGGCTCGGCCTCATGACGAAGGAGGACGCCATCCGCTTTCCTAGCGAAGAAAGCTACCCCAAGCCTCCAATGGAGTATCGGGTTAGTTTTGTTGATCACCTGATCCGCGGCCTTTCAACCCCAATCCACGATTTCCTCCGCGGCCTTCTTTTTGTTTATGGGATTCAACTGCACCAGTTGACTCCCAATTCCATCCTTCACATTTCTATTTTTATCACACTTTGCGAATGCTTCCTCGGAATCACTCCCAATTGGGCTCTGTGGAAGCGCATTTTCTGCCTCCGCCGTAATGGCTCCCACAACGTCACTTATAACATAGGTGGCGTTGTTATCTGTGTTCGAACTGATGTCGATTATTTCGACGTCAAGTTTCCTGATTCTGTCCAAGGATGGCGCAAAAGTGGCTCTACATCCACGAAGAAAGCGCCAATTCTGTGGAGCACAACATAGTTCCTTTTGACGGAAGTGCCAGGATTCAGCGTCGCCGTTCCTGGGATGCCGAAGCTTCTGAAGAAGAGAAAAAAGCGACAGAGGCGCTCATGGCTCGTATCCGTCATCTTCAAAACACTCGAGGCAAAGAGCTATCTGGTGTTCAAATTACTGCCTACTTCCTTAGGATTAGAGTGCAGCCTCTTCAGGCTCGCAAAAATCCCCTTTGGACGTATTCTGGTGAAAATGACGCCAACAGAATCTCCAGTGATCTTTCTGTAAAGGACTTGGAAAAATTGGTTCGAAGAATTTCTCGATTAGGCAAGAAGGATCCTATTCCCTCCTCCTGTCGAGTGGAACCATACAGTGCTTCCAATCCTCTTCCCGAGGTATTTTCTCTTCTCGAAGTTTTATCTTGTTTTGAACTGTTCCTCGTATCTTATTTGCAGTGGTATCTCACTTATTCTCTTTTGTCACTATTTCTTTGTAGAATCATCCTACTATGGCTTCCCTTCCTCCTCTTCCTGAGGATGGAGAGGTCGAAGAAAGAGCCGTTGTCGATGATGTCAACCAGGAGACCCCCTCTTTTGTGAATGAACCCGCAGATTCTCGAAAATCTGCGGGATCTACTGAGAAGGATGCTGCCTCTGAAGATACAACATCAGCACAATCTCCTCCTCCTGCTGTTTCTCCGAAGAGCAAAAGGAAAAGGAGCAATGCCGAAGATTCCGGGACCTCGAAACCCGAAGAAACTGCTCCTGCACCTCGAAAAGCAGCTTATGATCCATACATCGAGAGTATCATCAGCTCGTAGGTTCCTTGCTCTTTTCCTTTTTTATTTGAAGAATTTTATTTTGCCTTGCTTTTATGCTGCCACTATTTTGTCACAGTGATGATGAAGAAACACCAACTTTAGATGTGGCTGCTCGAACGAGCACGTCACATACTTTAGTTATTTCAGAAAAACCAGTTGAAGGGGAGGAATCGTCGCCTCCTCAACAAAATGTTGATACATCTACTCCTTCGAGCCCCCGTGCCCCTTCACCAAAAAGGGCACGGATTGAAAATATTGTTGATCCTGCCCCTCAGTTGGGCAGTTCGTCGCCCCCTCTCCTAGATGATGTAAGTTTGTCGACATCTATATTTTCTTTATTTTGTTTCTTCACATCTTTTTTTTTTTTTTTTTTTTTTTTTTTTATACCGATGTTTCTCTTACTGTGTTCACGTTGAACAGCCTATGATCAAGGATCTTCTCCGCATCGGTTCCCAATTTATTGGGTACCGTGAATATGCTAATAGAGCCGAAGGTAACGACTTTCATACTTGTCGTTTTTCCTTAATTTGTCACTCCTGTTACTTGCCGCGATTTTTTGATCTTTCTTCTCTCTTTTTCCATATCTCGACAGAGAAACTTGCAGAGGCTAACGAACGCGCCGACGCACTGGCTCAAAAACTTGAGCAAAGTGAGGCGGCTCGCAAGAAAGCTGAACTCGCTGCTAGCAAAGCCAAGGTCGAAGCTGATGAAGCTAAGGCGAAAGCTGCTGGTGTCGAGGAACTGCAGAAGAAACTTGAGGATGCGACAGCTGCCTTGGATGAGCACAAAGCTGCACAAGCTTTTCGTGACGAAGGAATCCTCAAGCGTTTGAAGTCGCAAAGTCGACGTACTCTGAGTAATATTATCAATCCCTTTTATTTTACTGCACTTCCTGTTTCTTGGTTGTTGGTGATGTCTTGTCTCGTGTGGCAGCCCAAACAAACCAGGATTTTGATCTGGATAATCCTGTCAACGATCCTCTCCTTGACGCACTTTCTCTTCTGGAGTTTCACGGGCGCGAAATTCGTGAAGGCGTGGCAAATGCTAATGCAGGATTGTCAGCGTTGTTCCCTTATTTCTTCCCGAAGAAAGAAGAACCCGCAACTTTCCTTAACCTCGCCAAGATGTTTAATGCTTCGGAAGACCTGGGATTGAAGATGCGTCGGAGAATATGAAGGTTCTTTGTCGAGAATCTTGTTGCCCTGGTTGCGACAGCCAACAGACGCTTGATTGGATGAAGGTTGGCGACACCAGTCAGATAGAGCAGTCAAGATGGAGGTCGCTGATCAAGGCGGCCAAGCCCAACACGAAGAAGATATTGGCGTATCTGGGGATCAAGCCAGCTTCAACTCCTAGCTCCTCGAGGCCGGAGGTCTAGTTGCATGCCTCTCGTTTTTCTTCTGTTTCTTTTGCTTCGTCGCCAAAGTAGTCATTTGGCGACACGTACTTTCTTAACTCCACCGTAATGCCCTTGTAATTATTCCAAGAGATTAATGAAGACTTCTATCTTTGCTTGTTATTTGATGTTGTCTTGTTTATTTTTCGATTGATATTTGATAACTATACTCCATCTTCTGCTCCTTCCAATGTTTCGCCTTCTTCTTCCCGCGAGGAAAGCTTTTGGTGATACCGCTCCTGTCGACGATCCCTTGTCGCAAGAACTGGATGAACTTCGGCAACAACTTCAGTATGCGAAGAAGCAAACACTTGTGATGATGGAGCAATCTCGTAAGTCATCTGAAGCCGAAAAAATTGCTCTTCAACAAGCTCGCGAGGCCGTAGCTGCTAAGGAAATTGCTGCTTCCGAGGCTGAAAAGGCGACTATTCGAGAAAATTTCATGCTCGAATTAATGAATGAAGCCAGTGCAGATATGTCGGGTATGCCTGTTTCATCCGCTGATATCCTTTATTTGCATACTATTGTTTCTTTGAAGGTTTCCGCTTTTTTGTTTTGATAGGTGCCTTTACCGATCTTTGCTGCCGAGGAAGAGAGGGTGAATGCTAGGACAACCCTCCTTGTTAATCTCTCCTTGGACCATGGTTCTTTGTTTTGGGCTACCCCGGAAAGGACCCGCCAAATTGTCAGATTTCAAGATCGCGCCTCTCAAACTCGCGATTTCCTCGACTTCTGTACCAAGACCTTGTCCATGGTTTACAACTCCATGTTTCCTCGCAACGTCCAACCAAAAACTCTTCCTGAATTGATGGAAAGGTTCAAGGATGCTCGCAGTATCCATGATTTTGTCAAAGCTCAACTAGTAGCTGGTGCCAGATTTGCTCTTATCATGCTCCAAATCTGCCACTCGAAGCTTGACCTTACCCAGGTTGTCGAGAAGGTTCACCAAAAAGTAAAACGGCGGAGAGTTGGTGTTGACAGGATTAACACGAAGGTTACGCCTATAGCCGAAGAAATGATTGAGGACCTACTTCGGATGGATGCCGACTTTTTTGCCGATGGCCATTATGCCGATTTTCTTGGTGCTGCTCCTGAGGAAAACAGGGTTACTCTTGATGACATATTGAATCAAGACTAGTTAGTTTCTTCTTGTAGATATTTCTTCTTTGTAATCCATGACTATATTGTAAAGCAATCATTATATTTCTCTGTTTGTTTAGCCCCCGAGTGTTTCGGTGACTCTTTACTATATTTGTATACTTGCGAGGTTTTGAACCAAGGCATTTATATATTTAAGGCGAATATGAGCCCCCAAGCTTTTTATTGAGAATTATTTTGTATTTTTGTTGACTCACGAGGTATTTGAATACCAAGGCAAGTTTTTCCTTTTGTCGATGAACTATATTGAAATTCGTCGGAGCGAAGACTTTGGTCATGTCGATAAGGAAGAAAAGTTATATTGTCACTATCTTTATTATATTGCAGCACCGCGAGCCCGCCTCGTTAAAAACCTTCTCCGGCCCCACTCGGTGCCCCGAAAAAGGAAAAGAGTGCGTCTGAAAACTCGCGGGCGTTTCAGTACATTGAAGCTTTACAAAGACTATATTTTGACTCTAGGCGTAAAAACGCCTAAGTTGCGCCACGTTCCAGGGGTTTGGCTCCTCCACCCCTGTCTTCTTGTCCTTTATTCTGTATGCTCCTCCTCCAATTACTTCCGTGACAATGTAAGGGCCAAGCCATGGTGACTCGAGTTTTTCATGACTTTTTTGCGTGAGCCGAAGAACTAGGTCTCCCACCTGAAAAGATCTTGGCCGCAAACGTCGACTGTGGTAATTCTTCAAGTCCTGTTGATATTTGGTTACCCGAGATAATACTTCATCTCGAGCTTCATCAAGTGCGTCGACGTCGTCTTCTAGCACTCTTCTCGACGTTTCTTCATCATATTCAGCGACACGTGGAGAGTTGTGCTCTATCTCGATTGGTAGTACTGCCTCTGCTCCATGAACCAGGAAAAACGGAGTTTCCTGTGTTGCTGTGTTTGGTGTTGTTCGGATGCTCCACAACACGCTTGGTAGTTCTTACGGCCGTGTATGTCGAGCTTTTTCCAGTGGTCCTAACAAGCGCTTCTTGATACCATTGCAGATGATGCCATTGGCTTTCTCGACTTGCCCATTGGTTTGAGGATGTGCAACTGACGCAAAGTTCAGCTTAATACCCACCTCTTTGCAATAATCTTTGAATTCATGGGATGTGAAGTTGCTGCCGTTGTCTGTGACGATGCTGTGGGGCACTCCAAATCTGAAGACGAGGCCTTTTACGAATTTTACTGCGGATGCTCCATCTGGTGAATTTATCGGCTTCGCTTCTATCCACTTTGTAAACTTATCGACAGCTACTAGCATGTACTCCTTTCCTCCTGGCCAGGATTTGTGTAACTTACCCACCATATCAAGTCCCCATTGAGCAAAGGGCCAAGACAATGGTATTGGTGCTAGCTCTGCTCTTTGGAGAGTGAGGTTTTGCGGCGAACCTTTGACATGCGTCGCAAGTTCTTACTATGTCCTTGGCGTCCTCGATTGCTGTCAACCAGTAGAATCCTGCCCGAAAAACCTTGGCTGCGATAGCTCGACTACTTGCGTGGTGGCCACATATTCCTTCGTGTACATCCTTCAGATTATTCTTCCTTCTTCGGGTGTAACGCACCTTTGCAAAACGCCTGAAATACTTCGCTTATACAATTCTCCCTTGACCACCGTAAAAGCTTTGGAGCGTCGAATTACTCGCCTTGCTTCAACTGGATCATCGGGTATTTCTTTCCTCATGATGTATGATATGTACGGCTGCATCCACGGTATCTGTATCACCATGACCAAGTCCTGATCTTCTTCTTCGTCCTCTTGCTTTTCCTTGGCAGCCCCCGAGGGTTTCTTCTCCTTCTTTTTTGACTTTGTTGGCTTAGTGGATCTCTCTGTTATCTCTTCCCAGAATACACCTGGCGGGATTGGAAGGCACTTTGTGACCCGATGTTTGCAAGAACGTCGGCTTCGTCATTGCTCAACCTGCTAATATGATTTACTTCGCATCCATCGAATAACTTCTCAAGCTCGTTGTACACCTCCTTGTATGCCATCATGCTATCATTGATTGCATCACATTGGTTCATAACTTGCTGAGCCACCAACTGTGAGTCGCCAAAGATTTTTAATCGAGTTGCTCCGCAGGCTTTTGCCATCTTCATCCCGTGTATGAGAGCCTCATATTCTGCTTCATTGTTAGATGCGTTAAGGAACGTCATCCGGAGGATGTACTTTAATTTGTCGCCTTCAGGTGATATGAGTACTACTCCTGCGCCAGCTCCTTCTAGTCTCTTGGACCCATCAAAGTTCATGGTCCAAGTTCTCGATAAATCTGGAGGTCCGGTATTGTGCACCTCCAGCCATTCTGGGATGAAGTCCGGCGGTATTTGCGACTTTATTGCTTTTCTTTTCATACGTGATGTCCCGAGGGGAAAGTTCTATTCCCCAAAGGGAGACACGACCCGTAGCTTCCGGGTTATTCAAGATATTCGACAAGGGAGCTTCATTGACCACTATGATCGGGTGTGCCGAAAAATAGTGGCGCAATTTTCGTGCCGTCGTGAACACTCCATATGCTAGCTTTTGGTACCGGGGGTACCTTTGTTTTGAAGGTGACAAGACTTCGCTCACGAAGTATACTTGGCCGCTGCACTCCATGGATTTTCCCTTCTTCCTCTCTTTCGACAACTAATACTGTGCTAACCACTTGGGGCGTGGCTGCAATATACAGCAGGAGAGGTTCCTTTTCCTTTGGAGCCACCAGGATTGGTGGTGTCGAGATTTTTCGCTTCAGATCCTCGAAAGCTCTGTCGGCCTCTTCGTTCCACTGGAATTTATCTCCTTGTTTTATCAGCGCATAAAATGGTAACGCTTTTTCTCCTAACATGGCGACGAATCTGATCAAATCTGCGACTCGCCCGATTAGCTGCTGTATTTCTTTCAACTTTGTTGGCTTTCTCATTGTTACTATGGCTTGTATTTTGTCGGGATTTGCTTCGATCCCTCTTGCCGAAACTAGAAACCCCGTAAGTTCTCCTCATTGGGACGCCAAAAGAACACTTCGTCGGGTTCAGTTTGAGGCAGAATTTGTCGAGGTTGTCAAAAGTTTCTTTGAGATCCTCGATCAACGTTGTCCCCTTTTTTGATGTTATGACGACATCATCGATGTATACTTGCACGTTTTTCCCGATCTGTGTTGCTAAACACTTCTGGATCATCCTCGATATGTTGCTCCCGCATTTTTTAGACCAAAGGGCATTGTCTTGTAGCAAAACACGCCGTAAGGTGTAATAAACGCTGTCTTGGCTTCATCATCTTCTTTTAATCTGATCTGGTTATAACCAGAGTATGCATCCAAGAAGGAAAGACGTTCGCAACCTGCCGTGGAGTCGATAATTTGATCGATCCTTGGGAGGGGAAAGTGATCCTTAGGACAATGTTTATTGAGACACGTAAAGTCGACGCACATGCGAAGGACTGTCGTGTTTTTCTTCGGCACCATCACCGGGTTAGCTACCCATGTGGCTTCGTAGATATTTCTACGATAAAACCAGCTTCTTCGAGTCGATTTATTTCTGAAAGCATGGCTTTGCGGTTTGGTTCCGAAAACGCCGCAAAGGTTGTCTGATTGGTTTATTTGTTGGATCCAAATTTAGGTGGTGCTCGGCAAGTTCCCTGGGTACTCCTGGCATGTCGGTGGACACCATGCAAAGATTTTCCAGTTCTCACGGAGGAACTTGACGAGCGCGCTTTCCTATGCGATATCCATATCGTTTGCGATAGATGTCGTCTTTTTTGGATCTGTCGGGTGAATCTGCACCTCCTTAGAATTTTTCTCTGTGTTGAAAGTTGATTCTTTATTTGGCCTTCCAACGTCCGGCGAAGACGTCGTAATCAGTCATGCTTTTTGACGCCAAGTACTCGGCTTGCATCCCGAAAGTTTCGCCAACCCGTGAAAATCCTTGTCGCACTTATCGGCTAAGGCAAAGCTTCCCTTGACTGTGATTGGTCCTCTTGGTCCGGGCAACCTCCACAACAGGTATGTATAGTGTGGTACTGCCATAAATCTAGCATATGCTGGTCGTCCCAACCAGCGTGGTATTGTGATGGAAAATCCACGACTTCAAATTCGAGCTTCTCGATTCTATAATTTTCTCGGGTCCCAAATTGAACATCGAGATTGATTTTTCCCAATGGATAACTTGGTTTCTCTGGTGTGATGCCGTGGAACCTTGTGTCTGTTGGTTTCAAGTTTGCTAAGGATATGTTCATCTTCCTCAATGTATCTGCATACATGAGGTTCAAGCTGCCGCCGCCGTCTATGAACACTCGAGAGACATCAAATCCTGCGATAGCTGGCGGCAGAATAAGTGCTGACTGCCCTGGTCGAGGAACTTGCTGCGGATGATCTGCTATTGTGAAGCCGATATCTTGTCCTGACCAATTAAGGTACTCAACTGTTGGTGGAGGCATTTTCTCTGCCATAAACACTGTCGTGAGATTACTTTTTGAGCTCTATTGGACGGCCTTCCCTTCGAATCATCAACACCGCTCCGTTGGAGTTAGGATCAACATAGGGTGGTGGTGCGAGTGCTGCCGCTATTCTTAGCCGGTGTCGATTGTCCTCTGTAATCGCGGGAGGTGGCGGTAGATGAATCTCGCTCCTAGGCTCCCGAGGGTTTCTCGTGCTGCTCGAGCGTGAGCATTTTCTGCGTATCCGAACATTGCCTGAAAATTTCGACGGTCTTCTGCGCAGTGCCACGACTGTCTTTTCCCGTTCTTTGTCGAGGAAGAAATGCATCCGGCACGGTCCGTTCAGCATTTCCTCGGGGACACGAAAGGTCTTGGAAACCTCGGCCCACTATTTTGCTCGTTGCGTGAATCATCCCTATTATCACCTCGCTGTTCACCGCTTCTCTCGGTAATCATCTCTATTGCCTCCTGTATTTGTCCGAAAACCTGCCGAAATTTGTCCTGGAGCGTCGTAGTTACCGGTACGTCCGAGGAAATCTTCGCCTCGGTTGATAGTTTCGACCACGGTCCTCCTCGGCGACCTGTGTCGTTTGTTGTGGACAGCGTCTTCTCCATCTGCCCATTTATTTGCTATCTCCATTAACGCGGATCGTCCTTGGATTGGTCCTTCCCAAATCCTCGACAAAGTCTCCACGCGACTCCTGCGACAAACGCATCTATTGCTCTCTCGTCAGATATGTTTTCTGCCGAGTTTTTGATGATATTCCATCTCTGGATGTACTTTCTCATTGGCTCATCTGGCTTTTGTCGACACGCTCTCAACTCCTCTAACGATGCGGGTTTTTTGCATGTGGATCTGAAGTTCTTGACGAACACGTCCTCGAAACTTTCCCAGTGTCGATGGATCCCGGAGCGAGTTTCTTTATCCATGATCGTGCGGCACCACTCGGGTGCACTGGATGCTTTGCATGGCTGTTGGCCTAGTTCCTCTGTCGCCTTCACCGTCTCCGGATAGTCGACTAGCCAATCCTCCGGATCTTGAAGGCCGTCGAATTTCTTGAAATTATCGGGTAACTTGAATCCCGAGGGGACTCGCGTTTTCGGACTCTCCTCGTGAAGCATGGTAAGCCGCACATATCTTCGTCGTTGAGTTCGGGGATTGCCGATGATCCCTTCGTTTTGCCGCGCTCTGTCGACTCTTGCTTGTGCTTCTTTGTGTCTCTTGCTCCACTTGGCCCTTCAGTCTTTGCCGCTGTTCTTCTTTGCGGGTCGCGGACTATTTTGCCTTGCCACTCCTTCGGGAGGCGTTGATATAAACGCCGTCCCCATAGCTCCAACTCTGCTACCGCCATATTGTACAGTGTTTCCCTTGGGTCACCCGGAGGTGGTTTAGATGCAAGGATAAAAGCATGTGTCGCCATATACCCAGCCTCTGGTGTCTTAGGGATGATGTTTCCTCTTGTATCTATCGACATAAAGGACATGTCGAGGTTTTGAACCAAGTGTTCTCTTTCCGCTTCGGGTATGTGTTGCAGTCTTGACCTTGCTCTGTTCCGCGCCTCCCGATGGCTATCACCCGTAGTTCTAGATTGTCGACTTAGATCTGCCCTTCTCCTGCTGGATGCAGAAGCTGCCTCCTTTCTCCTGTTCAACTCAGCTGTCTGTTTTTCCAATTCCCTGGCAGCTCGTGCGAGCCTATATTGATATGCTTGCAATTCTTCTGGTGTGGCTGTGGTAGCCATTGGTTCTGTGCCGTTCATAGCTCTCGCAGCTCTGTCCCACGCTGCTTGTGAAAGTTGAACTCTATCTCGCGGCTCTGGCCCGACGTATTTGTTGCCCAAGCCTTGTCGCAGATTGGAGGGATCGACGTATGGATTTCCCAAACTGTCGAAAGCCTCAGATGTCTCCTCTTGACCTTCAATGGCGTAAATCTGATGATACCTTGTACTCAGATCTATGTTGGGTTTGGTGACATCATCGTTGAGATTGATGAAGACCTTGCCCACTGTGAGAGATTTGTCGATGAAGTCATGACTGTCGACATCGCTTGAGCCATCGCTTATATACGAGTCCGCAGATGACTCAAACGATATGTCGTTGAAGATCTTGGCGAGTTTCTCTCTTGCTCTGATGCTGACGTAGCGTGTCGCCGAGGTTTCTTCTTCTCCTGACTCGTTTGACGATGCATAGCTTGAAAAATCGGAATCGGCCACTGATGATCCCGACGAAATCGGAATCTCGACACGATACGATCCTTCCTTCTCGACGCGAAAGTGGAACCTTCCGAACGTCATCTCCATGGGCTCCGCCAGATACGCATATGCATCCAAACGGGAGGGTGGGTGAGGTACAAAATCGACAAGACCAGTAGCGATCTGTTTACCTCGATCCATTGTGTTGCTTGCGGTTGACGATGTCGAAGATCTTGAGCGTGCCATCGAGATCAGCTCCTTACGCCTCTAATCCCCACAGACGGCGCCAATTGACAAGGGATTAACTTGTCAATGCCTATAGATTGTAGGCTAGGGTTTAGTTAGAAGTAGAGGGCAAGTAGATCTCGAAGGTTTCAGCCGAAAAGTACTCGACGACTATGAAAACTAGGGTTTGCAGACAATGATTCGATTTATTCTTTTGTCCCTCGACTCCCCCTTATATATGAGGTGAAGCCGAGGGATTCGTGCTATACAAGTTTACAGAGTCCGGGACGGTTTCTAACTCGTCCCGCCAGATTACAAACAACACTTCCTATTACAACTCTATCTTTCCTTAGTAAATCTTGGGCTCCCGAATCTTCTTATTCTTCGGGTATTGGGCCTCCAGTAAACCCCGGGTACCATCTTCGGCAGGCCCATTTGGGATGCCTATGTCACTAGCCACTCCCTTTCTTAAAATCATTACATTTCCTTTTATCGTGATTGTCTTTTGTGAGACTCACTTTTTTATAGATATATCACATAAAGATCATTATATTTAGTGGAATCTTATTTTTCCAAATATATTGCGTAAGAACGCTGTATGCCGATTCATTATATGCACATACATATATTTGATAGAGAGAGTTAATTCCCAAACAAATATATATGGGTCTTGTGTCAAATTAGCTATGACGAGGCACTCGATCAAGTGCAACCCAACTTCCCACTTGTTATCAGAAAGAGTATTCTAAATTCGATATTAGGAGAGCTACCGTTAACACATCAACCACCAAAACAATTTTCGGGCGAACGAATTTATAGAGAAAAGGATATTGTTGTGTTAATGGCGGGTTGAAAATATTAAAACTAAGGAGGAAAACTTAAATATCTTATCCGCATCCAATCTATTTATGTCCATAACCTGTCTTGTCTAGCTTCGAGTTTATCATCATAGATACCCCACAGACCAGGAAGGTCCCCTCGAAGGTAGAAACTTAGATTGTAGAAAGATCGCGTTGATCTTTGGGCTGGCCCTTTCCTACTGAAAAGTATGGTGTCTCACAAATGTTTTATTAATGCCTAATATTTGTAGGATCGATTGATCCAAAGGGCACATTTGCACCATCCTGCATAGTTACATGCTACTACAAAACAACACTGAAATCCACACGATTGACGACACCATTGTTTATGTACAATGTGGAAAGTTGTACGCCGTCACATTTAATCCTTGTGCACATCTATAATATCTAAATTGGAGCAACCCACTAAAGTAATTCTCTCAACATGCAAGATGTCCACATGAGCAAATCTGCCACCTCAGCAAAACTGATCCCACTACCAGACCACGTCAACCATCCATGTTTCGTACGACATGTACCAAGCACGCTGGATGCAACCCATCGTTCCCTCTTCTTGGATGCCAAACTATGGACCAGGACCAGGCCATATCAGTGGCTTTACAGCTTTCCCCTTCATCTAAGCATTCATGACCGTCATTAGTTAGCCGAGTCGTCTCTTCTTCCTCCCTTTATTACGCGGCCTGCTCAGCTCCTCCCGTTGATTCCATAAACATCGCCCTTCTCATCTTCTCGCCTCTACCAATACTTGGCGATGCCATCTCTTTCTCTCTCTCAACCGGGCGAGTCACCCCAATCTAGGCCCTTCGCTTCCAGCTGGTATCCGCGCAGTTACTCATGGGATTATTCTCCACAGAGTCAGCCTTCCGTCGCAACATCGGCCATTCATATGTTGCCAATGTATCGTCGCCGACGTGGTCCTGAGCTTTGGTGTCGCACTGTCATTGTCCTCACCGATCCACTCCAGTTCTTTTGGGTGATTGGTAAAAGAGCAGGTGACTGATCAGAGGATCAAAGAATAATCCGTATATGCATCCACATGTGTCTCCCAGTGATTTGATGCAAGCCTGTAATGTATCATTTCCATTTCACCTTTAGTTGTATGGACTATTACTGAACTTCACCTATATATTTTGTTGTAGTGGCTTCTGATTACGATTGATATTTCATCCATATAAATATTTTCTTTCCACAGCTTATGTTTATCATTGATATTGTAACGTTTGATCAGTGACATTGGCTTATTCTCCTTTGTTTGTCAGCACTACGGATGATAATCTCATGCTCCCTCTTTGTACTAACCTCTAAACTATCCAGGTATGTTACATTCCATACCAACCAATAATTTCTTAGTAGTATTTGAAGAAACATATTTGTAGTGCTGATGTATATAATTTCTTAGGATTTTCAGTCCGCCATATCAATTTAGTTATATAGGATTCTCATAACTTATTTTCATGTGTACCAACTAAAGACTAATATTCTGCTCCTGCGTATTTTCATCCATGTATAATGTTGATTCTTTTCCATTGAGATGTTAAACTGCATTTATTTTTGCCACTACAGAAACACTGATACATTTGTGGTTCCATTTATGGATGATGCAGCGGAAGGAGGAATGAAAACTCAAAGTGATACTTATGTTAGCAGACTTCTTGCTGGTGTATGGTCGAGTGTGGCAAGATACATGGTTACCGAGAGATGCAAACTGAACTGGGTGCAGATTGACTTTTTATTTTGGTAGATACTTGTGACTATTGTCATTCAACTACTTGAGCCTCTTACTAATTGTTTCGATTCTTTCCAACCATGGGCAAGTGTAGCCACTCATAAACACATGTGCAAGTGTGAAATGGGCAAGTGTAGCAACTCATAAACTGAAGGCATGCATTGGTACGTACTCCCAACAAGTGACTTTGTTCCAATGCTGGCATATTACTGCAAGTGTTGTTTTCTTTATATCTCAATTTCTCTGTGCATCAGAAAATACCCGCAACAACGTGCGGGGAATCATCTAGTTCATCATGTTTATTACTCCCTCCAGCCCATAAAGGATGTCTATGTAAGGGAGGGAGTACTAGTAATTCACGTGTGCAGTCATCTTAAGGCACAATTTATGACCGATTTTTAGAAAGGAGGGAGTACCAAATATTTGTATTGTTGACTCTCGATAAGTTGGAGGAGTTCTAGAGTCAATGACCGATTCTGTGGATTTATTATGGACAGTGCTAGAAATCCTTCGGAAGCTCAGAGTTTTCCAGCCTCCTGCTTGCATGCGTGACACGTGTCCATTTTCACCTCAAATTCAGATTTTGCTTCGTCGCAGCAAAAAACGTCCCGTTTTTGCTTCATTGAAGCAAAAAACGGTTCAATTAAAAACAAAAGAAGAGTTTTCATAGACTTGTTCACACTATGCTTCGTTGCAGCAAAAAACCTCCCGCTTTTGCTTCATTGAAGCAAAAAACGGTTTGATTAAAAATAAAAGAAGAGTTGCCATAGACTTATTCACACCTTATCGTAGCAAAAAATCTTCCGCTTTTGCATCATTGAAGCAAAAAATGGTTCGTCTAAAAATGAAAAAGAAAACTCGCCGAAGACAAACCTTGCCGAAGACCCTCATAGCAAAGAAATTATATGAAATTAGCAGAACCACATAACATTTGTATCACAAAAATAAACAACTGTAGCATCGTGAAACTCCTCGCCGGGCACCACCGGTAGCATTCCTACTCCGGATGGTAGCACCATCACTTTCTTGCAGCTCCACCACTGACTAGTGGTAGCATCAACTGTGAACATTTGCAGCATCGCCGCTAACCATAGCGGCACCACCTCCACCCGATAGTAGCATCGTCGCCTGCCTATGGCAGCACCGCCGCCGGTCGCAGCGCCGCTGCCTATGGCGCCTCCTTGTAGCACCGTCACCGCCGGTCGTAGCATCTGCCTTACAGCACCGCCGCTACCGGTCGCAGCATCCGCCTTGCTGCATCGTCACTGCCGGTCGCAGCATTCGCCGTTGTAGCATCAACGACCTTTATTGGCAGCACCTCCGCTCAACAATGGTAGCACAACCACTCTTCCTTGGCAGCACCGGCACCGGTTGCAGCATCCCCTACCGCTGATTGTAGCATGGACGAAACTTCATTGGTAGCGCATTCGTGGTAGCACTGGCTATCAACATCGCCGACATCCTTGATGGCAGCACCTATTCCTGCCAATGAAAGCAACTACGCCCACTGCTGGTAGCATGACGTGTCCGCCTTTGCGGCACTAGGTGTGGATGCTTGCGACTGCAGAGTCACTGGCAGCGCCCATCTTGGAGCAGCAGCGGATGCTATTACAGGGATGAAGTTTGGCAAGGTCGGCGAGTGACCTCGCCGGCAGCACATCGGCTCCAGTTTGCAGCACCGGCGCCCCCTCCAAGAAGCAACACCTCCCACTGATGGTAGCACCATCGACTAACTATGGAAGCATCCCGGTCCTGGCAGCATCTTCGGTAGCACAGCCTCCTGGCTGGTAGCACCGCTGCTGCTCGTTGTAGCATTGCCGCAACTTCTTGCAGCATCTCCCATCGCTGATGGTAGCATTGACGATCTTCATTGGTAGCGCCTCCAACTAACAATGGTAGCACAACCACTCGACAGCACCGACATCCCTGCTGGAAGCACTTCTTCCCACCGCTGGAAGCATGACGTGGCCGGCTTTGCAGCACTACTAGGCGTAGAGCAGCACCCCATGTCATTATAGGGATGGAGTCGGGGCCGACAACGCTCGGAATAGAGGTGTGCAACCATCGTGGGGGACGGAGGCGGCGACGCGCGGGATGGAGGCAGCGGCCGGCGTGCTCCATCGAGGTCGGCCGTCGTGGGGAAAGGAGGCGGCGACGCGCGTGATGGAGGCAGCGGCCTTCGCGGAGGACGGAGCCGGTGGTGCGCGGGATGGTGGCCTGAGGCCGTCGCGAAGAAGGAGGCGGCGGCGCGCTTCGTCGGGGCCGACCGTCGCCAGGAAAGGAGGCGGCGGCGTGCTCCGTCGAGGGCCAGCCGTCGTGGACAAAGGAGGCAGAGGTGCGCTCCGTAGAGGCCGGCCGTCGCGGGGAAAGTTGGTAGCGGGGCGCTCCGTCGATGCGGGGGCAGCGGGGCAGAGAAGTTGGGGGGCTCGGGTGGAAGGAAAGTTGAGAACCGAGGAGGAAGATGAGATGGGAGGAGAAGATAAGATACGATGGGATGAGAGGTGGTGGGACCCCCAAACAGTCTTCTCCTGTTCGGGACACGCGGCGCGCACAGAAGCCGGAGGCTGCCAGAGACGGAACCTCCAAAGGAAATAAAGCGTTTTCCATTTATTATTTAGATGTCACTTGGAGACAACCATTTCATCAATAGTGAGGGTCCTGCAATTTTGCTGATATTTTTTTGAACAACAAAGAAAAAACATATAAAATCAGAAAGACCTTACCCAATGAACGAGAACGTGGGAGGGAGGCTCCTATATGCCACCCAATGCGGCGCCCAGGCCGCACAGCCGCCGGCTAGCTTTTTGGGTTGGGCCCATATTTTGAGGTAAGTTTTCTGTTCGGTTGTTTCTCTTTCCCGCATGTTTTCTTGGTTTTTGTTTGATTTCTGCATTTTTCCAGTTTTTGTGTTTGGTTTTTGAAAAATGCCCTAACTTTTTCAAAATTTTAACAATTTTTTGTGTGATTTTTTGAAAACCCAGTCTTTTATAAAATTTGAACATTTTGAAAATTATGACATTTCCATTTTTTTTAAATTTGAACAAGTTTAAATTTGATTTTTTAAGTTAAACATATTTGAAGATATGTAATTTTTAAAAAAACCTAAAAAACAAGTAGAACCCTAAAAATCGGGAAAGAAAACCAAAGAGCCAACAGAAAAAACTGGGCGGAAAAGAAAAAAAACCGCAATTTATGGGCTGGGCCCATGACCCAGCAGAGTTGTGCGACGCATGGTAATCACCGACCTTTTTCTTTTGCGAATTAAATGGTAACCTAACCACCGACCTTTTAGGTAGAATTGTACCCTTTACAAAGACCCACCTGTCCAAATGTCCAATTGAGAGAAATAATGTGTCTACATAAAAAAAAAACAACTTCTGTGGTAAGCCTTTGGGCTTTGAGGTGGCATACGAGCCTTGTTTATGGGTAAGATTCAGCCCACCATCGTGTTCTGTTCCAAATCCAATTTTAAACATCCTTTGCCCCGCCCTTATGAATATTCAGCACCGTCCAGTGCCCAGTAACATCAACACACCTTCGTGGTTGGTGCCAGCGATCAATTTCCCTGTCCCATTTTGGTATCGAGCATCGTTGTGCGCACGGCACGAACCCAATCGTCCTAAGATGGAAGCTGCGCGCGGTGCAATGGCTAAAAGAGGATGTAAAAGCAAACCTAAAAACTTGCCCGAATATCTTACACGAGGCAGAAACCAGCAACCACAGCAATAATACTTCCACTTTACCTCCAAAGAGAATAGAAAAACTTGTATTGGTTACCCTGAATTCGTGAATGCCCTGGGTGTTGGGGAATGGAAATTGGGTTCGGCAGGAACCGGAGAATGTGACGAGAACGTGCTTATTGGCTAGTGGGAGCTCGGTCGGTAGAGCCCAAAACGAACGGACAAGGCCTGAAAGATAAACCGTATAATTGCTGGCACGTAGGACAATACGAGTAACAGTAACAAGGCAAGTTGACAAGCGGGCGTCGGTGCGTGCCATCGAAAGCTCCCCGTCATTGACACCGAGCTGCAGGCAGCGCTTGCGGAGAGAGCCGTCGTATCTTTAGCCGCCTGCCTAATCATTTCACCTTGAATCGGTAACATTCCCTTGCTAGTAGTGGCACACGATTTAGGGCAAGGTGCACAACGCTTTCGACAGTCAACACCAAGACGCCGTTGCATACTTGCATCGTTAGGCTATATGAAGCATGTTAAGTCGATTATCTTCGAGGAAAAGGTAGTATGCGAGAAAACCACATACATTACACATTCCAGAAACCGGATTAGCTGGACATAGCGGCTCCTGCGTGATAAGCAAAGTTTGCGACTGCCACCACATCGATTTCTAATGTTCCGCACCCGTCGAATCTTACCACTAGTACGTGTGCGCTCTCCTACTTTTGTATACTTGGCATAATCTTCTTTCCCTCCTCCACTCTAAAACCAGACAAATTAAATTGATAATTACTCTCTCCCTCTCCCTCTCTCTCTCTCTCTCTCATAATTTAAGATGTTATTACAGAGTTAGTAGGTTGTAACAACATCTTATACTCCCTCCGTCCTAGAGTGTAAGGTATATTTCCAAAAATTATTTGTCCCATAACCTCCACCTCTAAGGCATAATTTTATTTAATTAGGAGGAGAGAGGGGTTGCATGCACCAATGAGGGAGAGAAAGAGAATGCATGCACGAATGAGGGAGAGAAAGGGGTTGCATGCACCAATAAGAGAGAGAAAATGAGACCCAATCATCTAGTACCTTGAGCCAAGATATTCAAAAATTATGACTTACAAACTAGGACGGAGGGAGTACTGTATCATATTTACTCCCTCTGTTCGGATTAAATCGATGCAGTGGTGCATAGAAAGTTGCTTACCTCACGTCAATTAAACATGAACGGATGTAGTAGGATAGAGGGAGTAACTTTGAAACCAGACCCGATCGGTTCCTCTCCCAACTCAAAGTGGTTTGACCAGAACAAAAAATATTAAAAAATGAAAACGTTGATTGCCATTCCCTCTTTAAGGCGCATGAAGATTTATAGAAAACAACATAAAAATAAAATACTCTAGTTAAATTATATTAGAAACCTATTTCTACATATAGGGAACATAAACAATTGGGAAGACTTTATTTTAGATGAATAACTGAAGCCATAAAATAGACGAAAATTCGCAAACTTCCCGCAAAAAAACTTGCAGTAATCTGCAAATTTTCAAGAATAATCATCGTATATCTACATCTTTCATAAATACTTCCAGACTCCAAATATTTCCATTTTCTAATCTATATTGAGGGACAATTTTCTTCAATGTTTCTGTTTCCACAACTTTTACATGAATTTTCAAATAATAATTTATTTTCTACTTTTGTTTTGAATTTCCCTCCTTTTTAAGTTTCTTTCAACCTTTTGTTGACTTCGATCAGTTCGTTGCTACATGATATGTTTTTGTCCATCAATGTGTCGTGGATCCTAGAAAGGATAAAATATGTACTGTTTGAGAATGAAGGGTCAAGTTTTTGTAGTTTCACTACTAGGAAAATAGCTATAAGCTCAGGATTACTGCCGACAGGCGAAAAACGTGCACACCGGTGATATTTTATGCCGGCACACCAAATTCAGGGGCACTAGTGATGCCCAAATACCACCGGCGTACAAAACATTTGGTGCGCTAGGTGTTAAGGTCGACCAAGTCCGGACTAGGGCAAAAATGGTGCGCCGGTGGTAATCTGATTACCGCTAGAGCCCCCTCCCCGTAGATCGCCTTTTTTGTTTTGAAAAATAAAAGAAAATGATAGAAATTTTAAAAAATAAAATTCTTCTAGATGACCATGTGTTATGTGTTCTAGTTGTTAGGAATACTAACAAACATGAATTTCGATGTTTTATGCAAAATAACGCCATGTTTTAGTAAAACGGTTTTTCTAGTTGCATACGACTTTCGATGAAAAAAGTTTTTTATATGAAAATGTATCTACAGAAAAAGTTACATAAGAATTCAATCGCCTACAACCGTTTACATATTTTTTTAGGTTCTGAAAAATCGAAATAAAAATAGGGTGTTCAGAGGTTTTAGATTTCGATGATTTTTTTTTTGCTAGTGCACCACCATATTGGTGCGCCAACGGTAACACACACTATATATTTCTAACAGCCTGATGCCCACTTCTTCTTTCTCACTTTCTCCCCTGCCCCTCCTCTTCCTCTTGTCCTTCCTCTTCCTCCTTTTCTCCTCCCTCTCGTTCCCGATGGCCTCCCCCTCCTCCGGCGGACTCCTCCTCAACCTGCACCGCACCTCCGTCATCCTCCTTTGGTGGCATCCTCCTCCACCTGCACCGCACTGATAGCCTCCTCCTCCGGCCGCCTCCTACTGCACCTCCTACACCGGTGCAGAGATGATAGCACGGCCGAGGAGGGCAGCCCACGACCACGGTTTCCAAGCCCGAGATCTAGATCTCCTTTTTTTGAATTTGGAAAAAAAATACTGCCGGTGTACCAGGTTGGTGCGCCGCGATAAATCGTGTTACCACCGACGCACTAGGATGGTACGCCGGCGATAATCCGTTACCACTGGCATGTTCCCATCGGTGTGCGCTGGTGCGACGATGACAAAGGAATTTGGTCCGTCAGCGCTAGGCTTTTTCCTAGTAGTGTTTAGAGCCCAAGGACCAAAACTAGATTCGGCTAATAGTAGAGGGAAAAAAATAATATAATGTCTCCATTGGACAAACTAGTTGGAACCAGGCTTGTAAACAATATATTGTTATTTCTATTACATTGGTGAACACATTTTCAACAATATTGGATATCACATATCACTGCTGGAATAATATACAGACTCTAGAGATAGACTAGGATTCATCTACTTATACTTCAAGTCTCCTCCCTCGATGTACTTCTATATATACTTCACGAGGATCACCACAATAAACAAGGAATGAATTCAAGGTTATCTATTTAGACATAGGCCGGGAGGGTCGCAGTTGCTCGCGTTCAGCAAGGACGACGTCTGCAACCGGCGAAGGATGGTGCGCGTGTGGCGCTGCTGCCGTGTGTTCCTTTGCAGGTCTGCTACCTACCCACCGTTCGAGTCGCGCCGCAATCGTTCCAGATTCCGTGCTGGTTTGTCTTCTCCGCGGCTGGCTAGTGGCATGGAGGCTGCTGGCCTGGCATGAATAAAGGTGGCGGTCCTAGGGTCTTTTTTGTGCGAAGATGGAGACCTTCCTGAAGTCAGTCCCTTTTGATCTGGCCAGAGTGGTGTGTTCCAGAAGGCTCCGCCGGCGAATGTAACAGCTTTTTTTTTGCCTGGAGTTTGCTGGATCGGTGGTATTCGGTCGGATACACCAATGCTTTTATTCCGGCCGTTTGGTTTTAGAGGGACACCGCAAAGCTGTTCTTTCTTGCCATATGGAAACATGCTCCATGGAGAAGTTAGAGGCGGAGAATACCACGAGGGCCGGATTGGAGGACTTGCAATAGAGGTTCAAGTTTTTTAGCGCTGTTGAGGGACTTGCTTGGTATTCGGGTTTCGCCGCAGCAATATTCAAGTGGGGGCGGCAATACAGGTGAAGTTCAGAGTCTTACCTTTCAAGATGAAAATCCAAGGTCTAACTTTAACTGGTTGTGCATAGCAATGACCTTGTTGGAGGCATTGTTTTGAAAGCGGACACTATCTTCAGGGTGAAAACCTAAGATTTTCTTATCGGGCGACGATGGTGGTTGTGCACTGTTACCTTCTTGAAGGCGTCGTTTTTGGAGAGCCTGAAGTTTAGTTGTTGTCTTGAAGGTGGGTGTACTATTGCCGCTACGGCTGGAATACCGTAGCGGGACTTTTCTTTTTTATGTAATTCTTTTTTTTTTTGCTATGTGCATCTATAATGCTATTAGAGTATTGCGTTATTGTAGAGGCTGGGTGTAATTGGTATCTTCTTGATATTAATATATACTCCTTATCAAAAAAAAAATTAGAGCGATTAGTCTCACGATGCTGATCGGGTTCCTCACTTCCAAGCGATACATACTCTACTAGTTTGGTGGTGTTTGGTCTATCTAGCTGCTGTTAGTCGTGAGCTTGTTGAGTGCTCGGCTGTTTTGGCCTAGTATTCGGCGTATATAATTGTAATTCCATTCTTTCTATCGATGCATCGAGATGCAAGCTTTACGCTTTATCAAGGAAATAAAACTTCATTAGAGAAGAATTTGTAGTTTCTTGTCAGACGATACACTACCCAAGAGATGTACCCTAGCAGAGTAGGCTTTAGAGTTCCCTAGTTACTCATGTAAATATCAGAAAGAAGCTCTGCAGTTTCTTTCCAAGTCTCACAGGTCACACAAGCAGTTCAAAACACAGCACAGAAGCTCATATCATACGAACATAATTCCAAATTAAGCTTGTCTTTGTCAGCCATACAATAGTTCAGAGATTTCCTGTCGTCTCCACGTCAGGCTATATTGGAGCGATATCTAAAGGTATAATAGCTGCCCCCCCATGGGGGCTTCACAGCGATCAGTGCTTCTGGTCCGTCAGATCTTCCCATCTGGCCAATCTCGTCCATTGATTCTGGGCAGAAGAGACAGCATCCTCTCACTAGCTGTCCTCATACAATGGCCGGTTTTTACCCGCCTCTGGCTGCATGTGGGCCCCACCTTCGCCGGCCCCGCACGTCAGTCACTGTGGCTAGAATTTCTTCCGGTGCACGAAGACTGGCCGGACAAAAAATCCCCTCGCAGTGAGACAAAAAGGTCTCCTCCTCCAATCCGCGTCAAACCCTAGCCCCAATCCCGTTCCTCTGCTCGTGTCCTCCCCTCCCGCTCCCTTGCGTGTGCCGTGGCGGCCGGAGCCGTCCCGACCCGCTGCCCCCCGCCTCGAGCTCCAGATCCTCCAGGCGTTGTCGCCCAGCAACGCCGCCTCCACCTCGTGTCGTCGGCGCCAGAAGACATGGCTGACGGCGACGCGCGCGGCCTGGAGGAGCAGGCGGCGGCCGCGGCTGAGGTGGCGCGGGAGCTGCTGGAGGCGGCGGCGGCCCTCGCCGTGCGCCGCGCCGCCGCCGACGTCGTCTCCGCCGGCAGCCCGCGACCAACGGCCGGCCTGGCTCTGCCCCACCACGACGCCTAGACGGCCCTCGCCGTGCGCCGCGCCGCCGAGGACGTCGTCTCCGCTGGCAGCCCGCGGCCAACGGCCGGCCTGGCTCTGCCCCACCACGACGCCTCGACGGCATGTGTGGAGCCAGTCATGTGGTGTTGATTCAGCACATGTTTGGCTCTTGCTAGGGCATGTGTTTGCCCGTGTCCTTGGTTCTATTTTCCCCACTGATTTGCCTCCTCCTCCTCCTCTCTCTCTTTCATTATTATTCTCTTTTGATCTAACCCTTTTCATCTATGTTTGTGCAGCTCTTTATAATTTGTGTCTACAAGGTGTTTGGTGAAAAGATAATATGGTTGTACAGAAGGATTTATCCATGTAATATTCTACTCAATAATTTACTTTTTCTAAAAGATGTAAGGTTTCACAGTAGGATTAATCCATGTAATGTATTCTCATCAATAGTTAACTTTTTCTGAAATTTAGCTACAGCAAACAATGGCTTACATGTATACTGTATCCCCCTATCAATTATGTGACTAGCAAAGTAGCAATGCCTCGCTAGCTAATGATAGTTACGTGCCCAAATAAACCTATTCAACAAATGAAGTTCTCATTTAGTCATTTGAGCTCCTTATTTCCATCTTGATTTGTAAGTTCTCATATTTCAGATAGCTTTTGTGTGGTGTCCTAAGACTGATAATATTTAGGTTCTTATAATGAAAGTTTGTGCAGGTTGATTGGTTATGTGGCCAGCCTCAGATCGGCTAGATTGTGCCAATGGATGAGGTATGACGATACTTTTCTTATATTTTTCTTCATCCTACTACCTATTAGATAGGAAAAAATTGAGCTGGGAAGGTATTGCTCACATCATTTCTCATGTTGATATTCAGGCCTAACATCTCACAATGTTGCTTGTTTATTCTATTTGATTTATAATTCTAGAAATATTGTATCTTAATTTTGGCCAAACCTATGGGTAAAACACAAAAGTTGTGACAATGCTCGTAGGCCTATAAAGCAAATGTCTCAGTTCCACAATTATCTCTTTATAACGATAAAGACCAAATAGAAATTTACATGCCTTACTATTTTTCAATTGTAGGTGCCACTACACTGCTGCTGCTGATGGATTAGTGCAACATATACTTACAAGTTTCAGTTTCCTCCTCAAATATTTTAACTTTAACAATGGATGCTTCCATTGGTTTGGCTTCTAAGTACGCATTCTCTGATTACTTCATGAGGTGAGCGATTTGGTCATGTCATAATAATTTCTAGAGTATACCTTGTCTATATAGTTGGTCAACAGTGCATTACCAATATATTAGGCATGCCTCGGGGTCATCAAGACATCACCCTCATGCCATGTCCGTACTGCCCACAAGTATGTGATTACATATATTCCAAGATTTCTTTGGATATGAGTTGGTGGCGGTGTTACTGATTTTAACATGATTAGGGGCCGACATGCCTGGTGTTATATTCTTTTTCCCATTCTCTGCGAGGAAATGACTGGATATCATTGTAGTGTATTTTGGTGTTATATTCTTTTTCCCATGGGGGCTTCACAGCGATCAGTGCTTCTGGTCCGTCAGATCTTCCCATCTGGCCAATCTCGTCCATTGATTCTGGGCAGAAGAGACAGCATCCTCTCACTAGCTGTCCTCATACAATGGCCGGTTTTTACCCGCCTCTGGCTGCATGTGGGCCCCACCTTCGCCGGCCCCGCACGTCAGTCACTGTGGCTAGAATTTCTTCCGGTGCACGAAGACTGGCCGGACAAAAAATCCCCTCGCAGTGAGACAAAAAGGTCTCCTCCTCCAATCCGCGTCAAACCCTAGCCCCAATCCCGTTCCTCTGCTCGTGTCCTCCCCTCCCGCTCCCTTGCGTGTGCCGTGGCGGCCGGAGCCGTCCCGACCCGCTGCCCCCCGCCTCGAGCTCCAGATCCTCCAGGCGTTGTCGCCCAGCAACGCCGCCTCCACCTCGTGTCGTCGGCGCCAGAAGACATGGCTGACGGCGACGCGCGCGGCCTGGAGGAGCAGGCGGCGGCCGCGGCTGAGGTGGCGCGGGAGCTGCCGGAGGCGGCGGCGGCCCTCGCCGTGCGCCGCGCCGCCGCCGACGTCGTCTCCGCCGGCAGCCCGCGACCAACGGCCGGCCTGGCTCTGCCCCACCACGACGCCTAGACGGCCCTCGCCGTGCGCCGCGCCGCCGAGGACGTCGTCTCCGGCTGGCAGCCCGCGGCCAACGGCCGGCCTGGCTCTGCCCCACCACGACGCCTCGACGGCATGTGTGGAGCCAGTCATGTGGTGTTGATTCAGCACATGTTTGGCTCTTGCTAGGGCATGTGTTTGCCCGTGTCCTTGGTTCTATTTTCCCCACTGATTTGCCTCCTCCTCCTCCTCTCTCTCTTTCATTATTATTCTCTTTTGATCTAACCCTTTTCATCTATGTTTGTGCAGCTCTTTATAATTTGTGTCTACAAGGTGTTTGGTGAAAAGATAATATGGTTGTACGAAGGATTTATCCATGTAATATTCTACTCAATAATTTACTTTTTCTAAAAGATGTAAGGTTTCACACAGTAGGATTAATCCATGTAATGTATTCTCATCAATAGTTAACTTTTTCTGAAATTTAGCTACAGCAAACAATGGCTTACATGTATACTGTATCCCCCTATCAATTATGTGACTAGCAAAGTAGCAATGCCTCGCTAGCTAATGATAGTTACGTGCCCAAATAAACCTATTCAACAAATGAAGTTCTCATTTAGTCATTTGAGCTCCTTATTTCCATCTTGATTTGTAAGTTCTCATATTTCAGATAGCTTTTGTGTGGTGTCCTAAGACTGATAATATTTAGGTTCTTATAATGAAAGTTTGTGCAGGTTGATTGGTTATGTGGCCAGCCTCAGATCGGCTAGATTGTGCCAATGGATGAGGTATGACGATACTTTTCTTATATTTTTCTTCATCCTACTACCTATTAGATAGGAAAAAATTGAGCTGGGAAGGTATTGCTCACATCATTTCTCATGTTGATATTCAGGCCTAACATCTCACAATGTTGCTTGTTTATTCTATTTGATTTATAATTCTAGAAATATTGTATCTTAATTTTGGCCAAACCTATGGGTAAAACACAAAAGTTGTGACAATGCTCGTAGGCCTATAAAGCAAATGTCTCAGTTCCACAATTATCTCTTTATAACGATAAAGACCAAATAGAAATTTACATGCCTTACTATTTTTCAATTGTAGGTGCCACTACACTGCTGCTGCTGATGGATTAGTGCAACATATACTTACAAGTTTCAGTTTCCTCCTCAAATATTTTAACTTTAACAATGGATGCTTCCATTGGTTTGGCTTCTAAGTACGCATTCTCTGATTACTTCATGAGGTGAGCGATTTGGTCATGTCATAATAATTTCTAGAGTATACCTTGTCTATATAGTTGGTCAACAGTGCATTACCAATATATTAGGCATGCCTCGGGGTCATCAAGACATCACCCTCATGCCATGTCCGTACTGCCCACAAGTATGTGATTACATATATTCCAAGATTTCTTTGGATATGAGTTGGTGGCGGTGTTACTGATTTTAACATGATTAGGGGCCGACATGCCTGGTGTTATATTCTTTTTCCCATTCTCTGCGAGGAAATGACTGGATATCATTGTAGTGTATTTTGGAGGCTGCAAGATATATTTTGGTTACATATATTCCAAGATTTCTTTGGATATGTATGCTCAAATGCACAAATAAGGCTTCCATTATTTAACAAAATAATCTTTAACTGTTTTTTAAATGATGATACCAGGCTATGCAGGTTATCAGATCAATTCTATATTATGACTTCTCAGGCTTCAACCCTGCCCAAAGAGCTTACTAAGAATTAGATAAATCACACAATGCACATGCCTACATTCTGTTTATTTGTTTGCAAAACTATTTACTTTTTTCTCATGAATTCTGAGATGTCTAAGTGGTGTGCCTTGTGCTAAATGTGTGACCCTATGTATTGGTTTAGTAGCCTTGGTAATATTTTTTCTTTAAATGGCTACGGGGAGCGAACAAGCAAGATGTGGACCGACGGAGTGGTTCGGTGAGTTCGTCAGTTCTCTCTCTCCTTTTTGTGATTATTTTTCATTGAGTTTCTTTGAGAATTCCTTGCGGTTTGTGTTATATTTCGTCCCAGATCTGTGATCCATTATTGGTTGAACGGAGCTGTGCAAAAAGATGACAGTCAAATTTTTGGTGATTGTCTGAGACATGCTACAAATAATCTTTCTCAGGTATAATACCATGTCGCTATGGATTTTGTGTGCAAATTGAAACTTCTGCGTTGTGATCTATGATAGAAAATTCAATTTTAAAGGGCTAATTTGAGCTGCTACAGGAATCTGCTGCAAAAGCAATTCTTTGCCTGGTCAAGGGGAAACAATGGACATGATGCCGATTGCAGATCCGGATGCAATTCATGCATCTCCCACCTTTATTAAGAAGGAACTCACCATTCAACTCAAAGATGATCTTGCAGCAGCTGTAAGTGACAGTAAGCAATCACTACATTTGATCTGAAAATTGTGGACGTGTGCTCTATTTCAGTAACTATACGGGGAATTCAGTTAGCATTGTCATATTGAGTTTGAGTTTTGATAACAAACACTGGCCAAACAGGTTTTATGCAGTGACATAAGTTGAATTCACACGAAATAAGATTCTGAACTTTTATTTGTGGCAACCAGAAAATCCAAAGCACAAGCCATATAAATAGACATTAGTACAAGTTTATTTATATGGGGATCATTTCCCCCCAAGTTTATGGCGGGGCGGGTACCTGGTAGCTGGCAGGTACGGGGACGGGGATCAGTTTGGCTCCGCGGATGCCCGACGGGTACCCAATGAGCACCTGAGATAAGAATAATTTAAATTTTGCATCTCTGAAACTACAGTGTCACCTAAACCAATTCCTAAACTGAATAATTTAAATTTTGCATCTCTGAAACTACAGTACCACCTATTCAGGAAGTTTGAACTTTCGATGCTCAGTATGCGCCCATCTTGCTGTGTGCTTGTTGAAATAAGAAAATAGCTGACTAATGCTATGCATGTTGCTAGGCCGAGAGCTTAATTATTTTCCTGATTTCTTCTCATTATTGCCTCTCACTTAAAATTTTGCGGTACATCCATTGCTACTTGTTCCGTGCAGCTCACCATTCTCCTGTTGTACTACCTCTGTCTATAAAATGATGTCAAAAGTTTATCTAAATTCGGATTTATCTAGGCACACTTCAGTATATAGATACATCCGATTTTGGAAAAACCTCTGACATCATTTTATAGACGGAGGCAGTAGATTATTTTTCCTGGTGGCTGTAATAATGTTAAACCGAGGTTATTTGTTTTATTTGAGAATAAAAGGCAACATTGATAAAGAACTTTGGAAAGCGCGATAAGGGAGAGTGAGGGAGGAGGAAAATGAGACCCCGGATACCTGTAGACGACTTACTTTTTTTGGTGGCTCAAAGTAGACGATAATTCATGAAATTATGGTTTTGCGAATAGAAACAACATTATTAATAAATGCAATTACAGTATCTCCTTCTAATTACACTCTCTCATCAGGTAAGTTTACACTCCCTTTTTTCCACACAGGCTCAACCAAATGTTGCACTCAGGAACCTTTTTTTTGGTTCCCTGCTTTTCATCAACCAAGGCTTGTAGTAATCAGTGTAGTAGATGTACCTCAGTACCACAACCCAGTTTACACCTGATTTTCAAAGGAGTCCTATAACATATATATTCAGTTTTGACTATTAAATTTGGTTCCATGAAACCTTCACAGCGTGCTTGGCATTCAATGGGAAGATAAATGGGAGTTTAGATGATGCAATTAGTGGAGGGGTTGGGTGTGGGACTTGGCTGTTTAGTCCCAATCCCCCGTTTGTCACAGGATGAGAATTGCTCTTTGGGACTTGGCTGTTTAGTCCCAATCCTCCGTTTGTCCCAATCCTCCGTTTGTCACAACATGCATTGTCCCATATTTAAGCTTCTTCTGGTTTGAAAACTAAAAAATGAAAATGATAGATTTACTGTTTGATGTTTGTGTTTATTGGGACCTGTAATTTGTTAGTTGGTTTGTGTTTAGTCTGCATTACTTTTATTTATGCTTACATGGTTACTGAATTTTGAATTGTTCAGCATTTATTTTTCTAGATCAAATGATTACCTGTTTCCGCCATCCCTTATAGAAAAGAATCGGAGGAAAGCTTGAAGGAGCTTTAGGTTAAATGTATGACGTTTCATCTGGTCAAGGGTATGTTCATATGTATTTAAGTATATTAAGCTAATGGATAATATTTTAGTATGATCTTTGGGTGCTTCTTTTCTCTTATTAGATAGATCACTTCAGTTTCGCAATTTCTCTTGACATTCCAATAATTGCCCTACTAATATTTCCAGTCTGTTGCACTCTATATGCATAGTGACTTGATTTTTCCACATTTGTGCCTGCAAAATCTGGTGCAAATCATTCAAAATGAGATTTGACGAGGATAGGCTTCCCCCGCTATTTTAGATACAACATTTATAAATGATGCTACATGTTCTGCTACTAATAATATAGCATATGAAAATAAATGTTGCACTTTGAAAGCTACACAGGCAGAGCACTACTACTTGTGTAGACTAATCTTTTTTACCTTATCGATAGCTACCACTTGCTTACATGAAGCTATAATTGTGTGTTTGCTCCCAAGACAGAGACAAGAGAAACTAGCTCTTGGGATTTTATACTGCTTGTATTATCCATGAATTTTGATTACAAACCGGAGAGGAGGTAGAAGGGAACAAGCATTTTGTTAACTCTTTGCTAGCAACTCTATTGTTTTCAGATCTGTTTGCCCATAGGATGTTCTTAAGATGAATACTCTGTATCGACTGAACCATGTAATTTGGTCAAGTAGGTTTACAATAATAATGTTAGACTAATTTTGGTTTGTTCTAGGTTTATGTGTCAGGATGGTCCTGATGAACACGCTGAAGAAACACGCTTGCCTCTCCACCAGGATAACACTTTGTAGGTATGTAGCTTCTCCAAAGTGATATATCACTTTCATCGATCATTCTTGTCTGGTTAAACGCGAGGATGACGCTATTGGGCCCATCACATCCTCCATTTCGAAAACAACTTTGGGACCATCATAGCTTATAAGAATGAAAATCCCAGGATGTATGTTTATAATAGTTCTATAGCAAATGTTGCTACGAAATGGTTGTCTAAAAAAAGTAGGCATCCAGTAACCTGTGCATTATTTTTTTTTGTCATTGTCTCATTGTTCTGAACCAGAAATAATCTTCTCTTCTTTTCACCTGAAGTTTTACCTCAAACTTGAATAGCATTTTCATGCCTATCAAATATGTTTCGGTGGATGCATATGCCTTCGAAATTTTGTAACTGATCCATGTATGAATGCAAATGGTTGACCATTATGCATGTCGCTGCCTTTGGTGCTTCTGGGCTTTGTGTACATCTGTCCAGTTGCTAAATCAGTTGAGATTGTTCAAAGATATGGTTGTCCAATACATGTATTTAGGTAGCTGCATATAGAAAGTTCGCTATTGTTTTCCCTGAGAAGATACTCAGCCAACTAGCCAAACTCCACTATTCTATGAACTCTTCGTTTCCAGTTTGTATCTTCCCATTCAATAGTCCACTGTCCGTGCAAGTCTAGATATGAGATTACCAGACCGAAGAGCGCTCTCTTGCTACTTGAGTGCTGGACCATCCACAGTAGATCTGGTGTAGTACCCAAGTTCTGGCTTCAAATCAGATCTAGATAGTACCAGGAGGAAAACTAAGTGAATTTATATAAGTTCAATACTGCCAAATAATAAGATATTGTTCAGGCATATTTTCTTTGGGAAGTAGGAGTACTATTGAATAGGTTGGTATCTTATTAACTTCGATCCCATGCATAGCAATCTTGCCTATTTGGATAACTTGTATATATCCAACATGTGCTTACACCAATATTCCAATATCTTATGTGTTTATTGGCCAATTCTTCTTAGGCTTCTTACGAGAATGGTGGCTCTGGATTTATAACTTACTAGTTTTTTGCATTTCTTTTCCCATTTTGATATTATTAATCATGTTATAATGAACTGAATGCCATGTATGTATAAATTTGAACTTAATTCTTTAACAAGATAAGTTGGCTGGAATCATTTTCACAGAGATAGTGGATGCCTGGAAACAATGGAAAATACGAAACAAGTCCTACTTACATGATCTAGGTTGACAGAGTGATCGCAGACCTCAAAACGTTTTGAGTGCAGTATTCGTCCTGAGCACACAAAGGCGTCCTCATTGTTATTCACTGCTACTTGCACTTGTAATATCTGTTTTCGTACCTTTTTGTGCTCGGCCAAAATGGCATAAGCCTCTGTACATATGCCATGCAAATAATTCTGCTGTTGTAATTCCTTTTTTTTTTTGGCCTGTCATGGTAGTGCCCAACTCATATATGTATATGTGTTGCTGAAAATGTATCCCTTGGTTAAGTCAGTTCACAGTTTGGTGCGAGCTAAACCAAGAGCCCAGAACGCACCATCAAAACAATTTGTCTCAGTCGATGCTTAGCGCAAAATGAAAAAGTTTGTTTCTCTGGTTATAATTTATGGTGATTTGCTATGTTTCGTGAAACCTAAAAAGATTTATTATCACTTTCCTACCTATGAATGTGTTTTACGGGGTCGTGCGCCAAGGCGCACATTTAAATCTAGTATATGTGAATCGACCGGAGTCAAAACGACATGATGGCTTGGTGTCGACTGTCAGATTACAGCGGAACGTCGACCTCTATGTCGACCGATATTTAGAAGCTTGGCCGTAGCCAAGAGCAATGCTAGCTAATGGCCGACTTATGAGTTATGACCCCCAAGGACCGGTCGATTTTATGGCTAGCGCTCCCTGCCAAGCAGCAATCTGATTCATGTAGCCTCAACTGACAAACAAACCACCTGAGATAAGAATGTCACATGAAAAAACAAATAATAGTCAGAGATGTCGGCCCCACAAGGCCACAACCCACATCGCTGGTGATTGTCGTTCAAGAACCACACGTCCTCACCAAGCTAGAATGCGGAGCAAAGCGGCTTGCCGCTTGCCGACCACGGTAGACGGCTAATGGCGGACGCGGCCAAATTATAGGCACGCCCGTAGCAGTTTACATCATGCTTGTATGTTACCGTCGCGAGGAGACCTCGCCGTACCTAGAAGATGGGATGGGATGCGCGGACGGATGATACAGAAAGTGACATGTGGGGGGAGCAAAATAGACATTGGTTTGAAATTTACAACGAAAAGCAGTTTATTTGCTCGTGTGTATATCCAACAAAGAAGAAAGAAGAAACAGAAAAACTCTGGTGAAAGATTAGTTCTAATTAACTCGGCACTAAGTAATATGATACTGTATATACATGATTTTTTCTTTCAATTATCCAACTTAGTTTTACATAGACTGTATTACTTTCGATCGAAATTCTTCTAGCAAAGAGATAGTAATAAATAAATAAAATATTGACTGAGATGTGGCTTGCTGAGCCAAAGATCAATGGAGGCTAGGTATTCATAACCTTCAAGTTATAAATACAACCCTTCTCGGTAAATGTATTTTCAAGGTACTCACCGTTGTGGCAAACATTTTTTAAGGAAAATACATAAGCTCAAAAATGTTTATTGCAATTTTTTGGCTGATCTAATAGCGACGGAGAAACATCTTTTTTCATTTCGCATCACTTAATAGTAGGGACATGCCGGATATTAGATTCTAGGAGGATAAATTGTTAGGTAATACCACACACTGTAAATAATATCCAGCTCTATACAGTATTGCCAGTCATCAAAGCGATACTGTCGCTACGGTGTTGGAGACATCTCTTCTCCGAACGTGACATTTAGAAGAGATTTAATCGGCCGGAGGCTAGCGGCATGGAATGCTCTTATAGATATCTTGGCGCCCGAGATAGATAAATTTTGGTGGAAACTACAAGAGAGCGACAATTTCTCAGTGGATTCCATGTATAGAGCACTATTCCGGCCAGAATTATGAGTCGATAATAATGAGAAAATATGAAAATGGAGATACCACGAAAAAATTAAAAATAATTTATGGTCCATACAAATGAAAACCTTGTAAAATGCAATTGGCATGGGGATACAAAGTGTGTGTTGACACACAAACCACTCATTATTGATCCGTTGCACAAACTACTCACTTTACATATTTTTGTTATACAAAACACCAACTTTAGATGTAACCCATTGCACCACCGAGGTCTAAAATCTAAGACTAAGTTGTTTAATAGAAAATCTGATGACTAGGGACCACATCTGCAAGGTTTCATCTTATATTGTTTCAATACGTGGAGTATTTTAGATTTTCTTGAAACTTTTAAATTTTCATCATCTTAAATCTCACAAAAAATGATAAATATTTTTAACAGGTAATCTAAACTATTTCAAAATTTTCCAGATGTGTTAGTTTATATTGTTTCATTTTTTGGATTTTTTTATATTTTCAAAATGTTTTACAAAGGCTAGTTTATGTCACGTGTATGCGACATAATCACTTGCATGCGGGCCATGTTTGTCAAATTTGTTGTTAAGCATCTTAATCCTAGATTTAGACTTTTGTACAACCGATTACACTTTTTTTTTATAATGGCACTTTATCAAAAACCAGCAATACACCCGGCCTCTGCATAGCTAGGATGCACAGAGCCATAAAGATATAGTTATTACAAACCTACTAAAGAGGATAACACAAATATGAGTTGAAACAAAATAAAACACCACAACTAAGGCGAAGAAGGACCAATCCGCAAATCACGCTGCCATCCATGTTGGGATAAAATATCCCTCGTCATATCCTTCAACTGTGTAGACAACTCCAAAAAGAGGTCTCGATGCTCCACACGTTGTAGAGACGACCACAAATGAAGAGTAGTAGTGCAACGGTGTATGACCTGCAACAGGGAAGAACATTTACTATTTAAAACTTTGTTATTTCTACATAGTCATAGTGACCAAATAACGACAATCGCTCCCACCCTAATAACTAGCTTAAACCTACTATCCACCCCGTTGAGCCAGTTGCCGAAAATATTCGCAACACAACAAGGTGGGTATAAGGTAGAACCTATTTGGATGGCTGACCATATTGATCTAGAAAATTGAACATTGGAAGAAAAGGTGTTTTATAGTCTTATCCTTATGACACAAAATATTCTTTTTTTGCTTCCCTGTTTGATTGCGCTTTGCAAGGTTATCTTTGGTGAGAATCACCCCACGACGAAGATACCACACAAAAACCTTACTTTTTAGCAGAATCTTCATCTTCCAAACCTTCAAATTATTATTGACTAGAATATCATGTTGGATTAAAGCATTGTTCAATTGAATCCACCGAGAAGACACCACTCTCAGTAAGGTTCCAACGAAAAAATCGGACACCTGCAACAACTAGAAAAAATCCAAATGCCGTAACAAGTCATTTCATGCTTGTCTAGGTCCAAAAAGACTTCGTCGGAGCGAGACATTCGGTGGAGTTGTTTCGAATACCTTAGCAAGTGTATCACTCTTGTGTCACACAATATTGAAAAGGCCGGATATTACTCACGGAGCGTGGCATTACCTAGCTATTAATCCATCCAGAACCTAATTTTCGATCTATCCTTAATAGAGAAAGAACCATATGGGAAGCAGAACTTCTTCGTCGCCATAAGACCCGCCCAAAAATGGGAGTCCCCAGGTTCCAGGTAACCTGAGACAACACATTTGAGCCTGTATACTTTCTCCTCATGAGGGTTTTCCATATTCCTTCCCCAGTAAGTAATTTGAATAACCACTTACCTAGAAGGGCCTTGTTTTTGATCTCGAGGTCTTGAATACCAAGACCTTATCTTTGGGACGGCAAACCACATTCCATTTCGCTAGACGATATTTTCGCTTCTCATTATCCCCTTGCCAAAAGAATCCTGACCGAAAATAATCCAATCGTTTTAAGACTCCTCTAGGAAGTTGAAAGAAAGATATCATGTATTGATAATCACTAATCTTCCTCCCAGGGAGAGTAATTTGCCTTTCCAACTACTTAATTTAATTTTTAATTGTTCCTCCACCATTTTCCATTCGGCTATGGTAAGTCTTCGATAATGAATCAGAATCCCCAAATACCTAATAGGAAACTGGTGTTGCCCACAACCGCATAAATCAACATACAAGTTAGCATGATCCTTGGCTTCGCTGAAGTAGAACAACTCACTTTAATGGAAGTTTATATTTAGACTTGCTAGTTGCCCAAGCATTGAATGCATCAACATCAGGTTCCTTGCCTTCTCAAGGTCATGTTTCATGAAAAGAATTGTATCATAGGCATACTAAAGAATAGATAGTCCACCATCAACTAGATAAGGAATCACACCTTCAATTTGACCATCGGATTTTGCGTGTTCAATCATAACAGCAAGCATATCTACCACTATGTTAAATAGCATTGGAGATAATGGATCACCCTATCTAAGCCCCTTCTTGGTCTGGAAGTACTTGCCAACATCATCCTTGACTTTAATGGCAAAACTTCCTCCTGAGACGAAACTATGGATCAAAGCACGCACCATTCATAAAAAAACCTTTCATTTTGAGTGTCTGTTGGAGGAAAGACGACTTCACCTTATCATAGGCGTTTTTGAAGTCAATTTTTAAAATCACCCCATTCATGTTTTTTATGCAATTCACGAACTGTTTAATGAAGGATAACCACCCCATCCAGGATTTTACGCCCTTGCATAAAAGCAGTTTGTGAAGGCTGCAACACATGATCAGCCACAATGTTCAGCCTAATCGTAGCAACTTTAGTAAAAAATTAAAGCTAACATTAAGAAAATAGATAGGTCGGTATTGTTGGATAGTTTCTGCTTTATTGATCTTAGACAGTAAAATTATTTCACCAAAGTTTAGACGAAAAAACTCTAACTGTCTAGTATGGTGGTCACCGAATAGGAACAATAGGTCAGACTTAATGACATCCCAGAAATACTGGTAGAACTCAGTTGGAAAGCCATCGGGACCGGGGTCCTTATTGTGTTCCATTAGGAAAGCCGCTTTTCTAACTTCATCATCGGTGTAAGGTGGAGTAAGTAAGCCATTTTCCACCTCAGACACTTGGGGGATATCATCAGTACGAGATTCATCCAAAGAGAAGTTTTCTTCCTTGGAGCACCGAATAAACCCATATAATAACTCGTGATATACGAATTCAGATGCTCATGAACCTCAATCGTACCATCCACTTGAACGAGGGAACGAATAGTTTTTTCCTTTGTATGGCATTGTCAAGACTATGGAAGTATCTCGTATTCGAATCACTTTCAAGAATAAGTTGAGCTTTCGATCGCTAGTACTATTTGAGTTCCTAGTGCAAAAATCATGCTATATCCGCATTTGATTGGCTCTTACTCTCAATTTCTAGTGCTGTTAGCGGACAAACTTCTGCCAATGCCTCGAGGTCATCTATAATAGATGAAAGTCGTAACTTCTCTTTTTTAAGTAACCCTGTTGTATGGCGCTAGATAGGTGTTTGTGTAAAGCACACATTTTATGCTACCTCTGTATTCGGTTCAAACTAGCAACGGGTATCTCCCAAACCTAAGGATGCCAATGGGCATGGTATGGGTAGGGTAGAGCAATACCATACCCATACCCGTATAGTCAATGGGTATAAACTTCTACCCATACCCGTACCCATGGGTATAAAATTTTACCCATACCCGGCGGGTACCTGTACCCATTGGGTACCCGATGGGTAGGTTAAATTGTACACAAGTCAATCACAATTTTACATTTATCGATAACAATTTGGATTAAAATAATTAATTATCTCAACTCAATAACAGGTAGTTGAGTACATAACAATTAACATAATATAAAAATTATATTCTCATATTCTAACTCATAAGTCAACAGAATTAGACGTGTCACGTAAGAATTTAACAATAAATGGGAAGGGTATGGGTATTCCCATGGGTACAAGGATATACCCGTGCCCTGCCCATGACTTAACGGGCATGGTATGGGTACCACCCATGTGCATAAAAGTGTATCCATACCCTGCCCATGTGGGTACAGTACCCGCGGGTACCCGTACCCATTGGTAAAATTGCCATCCTTACCCAAACCTTCTTAACCATATCTAGAAAGCCATCTTGTTGCAACCAACCGAGTTCAAATTTGAACTTATGAGGAGACGGTGGTCTAGACAATCCAGTAGTCAACAAGATGGGAGCATGGACTAACATACCTACAATACGTGGTAGAGCACGTGCTGACACGATAGGGAATTTAGATTTCAAATCATTATCCATGAGTACTTTGTCCAATTTCTCGTAAGTTGGTTCTAGAAGACCGATTACACCTATAGTTAGTGTTTTATGCAAAATACATGTAATCCTCTATGTAGGTTTCTAGCTTGTATCCTCCAACTAGTTTCTAGCTAGCTTATATCCTCCATGTAGTGTTTCAAATATATTTGGCAACATGTTATATGAAATCGATCAAAATTATTGAATTCATATTAGGGTGGGAGTTTTTGTCGTATATAATATGATCGCTTTGGCTATGTAGAAATGACAAAAAGAATTTATGGTAAGCATTTTTATCTTATGCATGTCATCTACCAGGTTACTAGTTTGCTTCAATCATGGCCGTCTGTATAACATGTGGAGAATCGAGACCTCTTTAGGAAGGTGTCTACATGGTTAGAGAACACTATGGTTAATATTTCTATCTCATATGGATGGCGGCGTGATCTACAGATTGGTCCTCCAACACCGTAGGATATTTACACATGAGTCTTGATTTTTCCCTTTTGTTTTCTTAATTTTTTTATGCGGTAGCCCTAGCTGTGAAGGCAGGGCATAAGCTCGTTTGAATTGTATCTTTGCGATGCTAATTTTGAGTAACAAAGCGCCCCTTATCGAGAAAAAAGAATCGCATGATCCAACCGCTAAAGTCAAATTGTGGTTTTCATCCCATAGAAAGTTCGACCAATCCCAACATAATGCCTTGAAGGTAGAGGGTAGAGGCTGTCGGTCACAACCTCACCCTTCTTGGATAAGCAGACTATATGTTCGTGGGGGCACGTAGGTGGAAATCCTATTTTGCGAAAATCATATCTCCTCCTTCGGACCACCACCAGGTGGGATTGGCGGCACCTGAGCTGCGGTTTGGGGAGTGAGGATTCCCAGACATTGGAAGGTGATAACGCGTGAAGCACACGTCCGTTGGGAACCCCAAGAGGAAGGTGTGATGCGTGCAGCAACAAGTTTTCCCTCTGTAAGAAACCAAGGTTATCGAACCAGTAGGAGATGAAGGCCACGTGAAGGTTGTTGGTGAAGGAGTGTAGTGCGGCGCAACACCAGGGATTCCGGCGCCAATGTGGAACCTGCACAACACAATCAAAATACTTTGCCCCAACTTAACAGTGAGGTTGTCAATCTCACCGGCTTGCTGTAAACAAAGGATTAAACGTATGGTGTGGAGAATGATGTTTGTTTGCAAAGAACAGCAGAGAACAATGATTGCAGTAGATTGTATTTCAGATGTAAAAGAATAGACCGGGGTCCACAGTTCACTAGTGGTGTCTCTCCAATAAGATAAATAGCATGCTGGGTGAACAAATTCCAGTTGGGCAATTGACAAATAGAGAGAGCATAGCAATGCACATACATATCATGATGACTAATATGAGATTTACTTAGGGCATTACGACAAAGAACATAGACCGCTATCCAGCATGCACCTATGCGTAAAAAGTCAACCTTCGGGTTAGCATCCGCACCCCTTCCAGTATTAAGTTGCAAACAACAGACAATTGCATTAAGTACTGCGCGTAATGTAAATAATACAAATATCGTTAGACAAAGCATTGTTGTTTTATCCCTAGTGGCAACAGCACATCCATAACCTTAGAACTTTCTGTCACTGTCCCAGATTCAATGGAGGCATGAACCCACTATCGAGCATAAATACTCCCTCTTGGAGTTACAAGTATCAACTTGGCCAGAGCCTCTACTAGCAACGGAGAGCATGCAAGATCATAAACAACACATATATGATAGATCAATAATCAACTTGACATAGTATTCCATATTCATCGGATCTCAACAAACACAACATGTAGCATTACAAATAGATAATCTTGATCATGATAGGCAGCTCACAAGATCTAAACATGATAGCACAAGAGGAGAAGACAACCATCTAGCTACTGCTATGGACCCATAGTCCAAGGATGAACTACTCACGCATCAGTCCGGAGGCGGGCATGGTGATGTAGAGTCCTCCGGGTGATGATTCCCCTCTCCGGCAGGGTGCCAGAGGCGATCTCCTGAATCCCCCGAGATGGGATTGGCGGCAGCGGCGTATCTGGAACTTTTCTCGTATCGTGGCTCTCGGTAATAGGGTTTTCGCCACGGAGAGAATATATAGGCGAAGGGGCAGAGTCGGGGGACGCTCGAGGGGCCCACCCCATAGGGCGGCACGGCTAGGGGTGGGGCCGCGCCCCCCTAGGGTGTGGCCGCCTCGACGCCCCTCTTCGTCTCCTCTTTGGACTTTTGGAAGGCTCCGTGGAAAAAAATAAGACCGTGGGCTTTTGTTTCGTCCAATTCCAAGAATATTTCCTGTATAGGATTTCTGAAACCAAAAACAGCAGAAAACAGGAACTGGCACTTCAGCATCTTGTTAATAGGTTAGTGCCGGAAAATGCATCAAAATGATATAAAGTGTATATAAAACATGTGAGTATTGTAATAAAACTAGCATGGAACATAAGAAATTATAGATACGTTTGAGATGTATCAGAAGGCACCCCGACACTATCTGTGCCTCACATTTTTTTGAGATTCGTGCAAAGTATTCCTAGTCAATGGTCGTGAAGCATTTGCATTTTCCACCCTTAGAAACAGAGGATTAACCCACAGTATGCGGTGGAGAGAATAACCTCCCCACACGGATCCAACCCTAATTGGGCATCGCCCCTCCTCTCCCCACGATCCCCAACTGCCGCCTCCCTCTCCCCTGGATCTCCAACCAGCGACACCCCTCTCACACAATGATGACCAAGCACGGGGAGGACCACCAACACTCCCACGATCAAGTGCTTGGACTTGGAGGTTGGTGCCCGCGTGGCGATGACAATCAAGCCCGTCGAAGATGACCTCGCGCGGAGCCTCCGGGAGGTCGCCTCTGACCACGTGAGGCGCCTACAGGTGCTCGCCCCCGGCCAAGCGCAGTATCTCCGGGATCGCCTCCGACCATCGTCTCTAGCGCCTTTCCACGAGTTCCTCACATATAAGGCAAGGAGGGCCTGGATCTGTACCTCGTGTTTTGATTTTTTGATTGGATTTTTTGTTTTGGTTCATGGTCATATGTTTCTGCCATAAAGTTTATTGTTTATTTTTCTAGGTTTTATTCATTTGTCTTGTTCTATGAAATTATATCTTCTTTACAAATACAATGGAGGAGCTTAAAACAACTGTATTTGAAATGGCAGCTAATAAAGCAGCTGGGCCAGATGGTTTCAACACAATTCTACCAGAAAAATTGGGAATTGGTGAAGCAAGACCTTTTTGGTCTGCTTAAAGATTTCCAAAAAGGGGAATTGGATATTGCAAGATTGAACTATGGAGTAATTACATTAGTCCCAAAAGGGAAAGATGCAGACAAGATTCAGAAGTACATGCCCATATGCCTCTTGAACGTATCCTTTAAAATTATAACAAGGGTCTTAGTTAATAGGCTCATTCAGGTAATTTGGAGGATTGTACTTTTGAATTAAACTGCTGTCATTAAAGGGAGGTACATAATGGAGGGTGTAAAATATATTGCATGAGATTTTGAATGGCACACATAAAAGGAAAAAATCTGGTGTGCTTCTCAAAATTGACTTTGAGAAAGCCTTTGACAAGGTCAAATGGACTTTTCTTCATCAATCAATGGAAGCAAAAGGATTCCCATCCAAATTGATAGACTTGATAATGAAGATAGTAACTAGTGGCAAGGTGGGGGTCAATGTTAATTGTGAGATTGGGGCCTACTTCTCCACATTTCAAGGAGTGAGACATGGGGACCCACTCTCACCCATCCTTTTTGATCTTGTTGTAGATATCCTTGATGTCCTTGTTAAAAGAGCACAAGAGGAGGGTTTAATGACTGGTATAGGTACAAATCTTGTGGAGGGGGTGTGGCTATTCTACAGTATGCAGATGACACCATCCTCCTCCTAGAAGATAACCTTGAACATGCTAGAAACCTAAAAACAATTCTATGTTTGTTTGAGCAGATGTCAGGACTGAAGATCAATTTTCACAAAAGTGATATTTATTGTCTGGGGAAGTTTCGGATAGGGAAAGGGATTTTGAGAGAATCCTCACTGTAAGTCTGGTTTGCTACCAATGAAATATTTGGGAGTACCAATAAACACAAAAGATTGAAGAATTCTGATTGGGACTCTACTGAAGGAAAAATGAGGAATAAACTAGGGCCTTGGCAAGGGAAAATGTTGGTAATGGGAGGAAGAGTTACCCTGATCAACTCATCTCTGACCAGTGTCCCTCTTTATATGCTCTCTTCTATAGGATACCAGTTGGTGTGAAAAATAAAATGGATAGGATTAGGAATAATTTCTTGTGGGATGAAACCGAGGAAAAAAATAAATACCACTTGGTAAACTGGCAGACAGTATGTATGCCAAAAGATCAAGGTGGTTTAGGGGTCCTAGACCTTGAGAAAATGAATATTACCTTATTAGCTAAATGGTTATGGAAACTCTTTAATGAAGATGGAATTTGGCAAAAAATCCTTAGGAAAAAGTATCTCCAGAAGCAAACTCTTTGCCAGGCAGTTACCAAGAATGGAGAGTCACATTTCTGGCAAGGGTTAATGGAGGTCAAGAAATCCTTTTGGCAACATTGCAAAATCCAAATTGGAGATGGATAAAAAACAAGTTGTTGGGAAGACCATTGGATAGGCTCTTCCGGTCTGGCCAAGGCCTTTCCAAGACTGTTTTTGGTATCTATGAATAGGAATGTGACAGGTAAGGAAGTTTTTGATGTAGGTGTGGGGATGCTTAGATATGGAAGAGCAATGGTGGGAGAACTTAGAGAACAATGGCTTAAACTAACACAGGGGAATTTTCAGTTAAATCTCTATATCTAGCAATGCAATGTAATGAGGTGGTTCCTTATAAATTTATGTGGAAGGTTAAGATACCCCTTAGAATTAAGACTTTCTTGTGGTTGATGTTAAAGGAAAGCATACTTACAAGAGATATATTGTTGCAAAGGGGAGGCAAGTGTGAGAAGAAATGTCTTTCTTGTGGGTGTAATGAAACTATTAGTCATCTTTTCTTCAAATGTCCCCTGGCTAGGTACATTTGGAATGTGGTCAGTTGCGCCTTTGGTTTGAAATTCCAATCTGATTCTGCTGATCAGTGCATTTCCAACTGGTTGAAAAGATTTGGGGGGAAGAAAAAAGAGATCCTTGTTGTGGTGATTGCTGCTGTTATTTGGAGTATCTAGAAAACAAGAAATTTGGCATGTTTTGAGAAAAAATGGCCTGATGAGACTTATGTTGTTATTTTGAAAATTTGCTATTATATTAATTGTTGGAGTTGTTTGCAGGTGAAGAAGGACGCTAGGAGCAGGATGGAATTCTGTGCAAGGGTGCTAGAAAGGGTAGCAATGGAAGTGTTTGGGTCAAGAAGAAGTTGGATCTCATGGACGCCAAGGTTGATGATGTAGGGAATAAAAAAGAAGACGAAGGGAAGAAGAAGGGAAAAGTTTGCAATCTGATGCAATCAGCAGGAGTAGTTGGTCTCGGATAGTAAGAAGTGTGAGGAAATGGATGCAATGTTTTCTCCTCTCCTCCCCCTGTCTTGATCTCTTCCAGATTGTATCTGCAAAAATTTCTCCTCCTTTCTTCCTCTCCTCTGCTGTCAAGAACTAGGATTTCAATCTACTTGGTCTGTAATCTACCTAAGTTCCTGTTTGTGTTGTGTTTAGTGGTGTGGATGGTACTCTGTAGCGATTGGTTTCCTTAATGAAATCGGGGATGACTCCCTTTTATCTAAAAAAAATCTTCTTTACAGATCAGAGAGTGTATGAAACTTGTAATAATCTTGTATCGTTCTTCAAACTTTTTATGGCTCTATCAAGTTCCATCAAGTTTATAAGATTTTGAAGTTTCAGTTATATCTCCACCACGTATGTGTCTATTTTACTGTGTTCTTGTCTGACCAAGCTGAATAGCAGCAACAACATTGTTTTGAAAGAAGAAGGATGATGCAGCGGACCCTTGTAGGAGTTTGATCTGAATAAAAAAAGGCAGAGTGAAGTGCCAACATAGCTTGATTTAAATAAAGATTTTAGAGCGAAGCAAACTGATCTGTTTCATCTATGAATATCTCTTGATACCGTTATAAATCTCCAAGATTTTGTCAAGTTTATTGCATGTTCCTTTCAAATTTATTTACCGCATACAGAAATGATTGCAATATTTCCTTCTTGGAGGCGTCGCTTTTGGAGAGTCTGTATTTCAGGTGTTGTATTGGTGGTGGATGTATTGCTGTTGCTAGGCCTAGAATACTGTAGCGGGACTTTTGTTTCTTAGTTTTCTTTTCTCTTTTTTGGCTGTGTGCATCCGTATTGCCACTAGGGTGGGGCGTTGTTGCAGAGGCTGGAAGTAATTGGTATCTTTCGATATTAATATATTCCCTTTATCAAAAAAAAAAGAATGATTGCAGTGTGAACATTTCGTGATTTCTATTATAATTTTGCATGAAACATGTATGTATCTTATGTGAATCTTGGTACACTAGACAAACTGCACTAAATTTGTTTTGAAACTTATAAGGAACTTGGACAAAACCATGGAAACATACGAATCATCAAAAATAATTTGTGTATCTGGAAATTCTATTATGGATTTTTTCTTCTTTTTGTTAGGGATTGTAAAAAAAAAAGTAGTTTCTTTCAATTTTCGTTCTTTGTATTTTCAATTAGGGGCCTTCTTACATCAGTTTATGCATTTCTCGCGGTTTGGGCAGGCGTCACGGTGGCCTCCGGAGATGCCTAGGCGACAGCCAGGGATGACTTTTTTTTTTTCATATCGATGTAGAAAACAATTATTAATAATTTCTTAGTAATCTCTCGCTTGAGGAATACCAAATTGTAAAGAAAGCAGATATGAATTGCTTCATGTAGTCAACCTCGCAATCGTACCTAATTAACACGGACAAGTGTATCATTGCTTGGTTTATGGTTTGGACAGCAACCGCACGTCGGCGAACCAGGACACAGAAGCTACTGGGGAGGAGCTGCGGTGTCACGTAGAGACTTAAATAATACCACTCCGTTTCATCATAATGTATTGTAAACCGTTTCAGCAAATTATCTTAGTTTGCTAAAATATATTAGTCAGCCACACAGCAACGGTGATTGCATGCCCTGATTCTTAAACAGGGGGTGGAAGATCCAAACCAGGAAACACAAAATTAAACAGTCAACGAGAACACGTGGAACAGTCCTCTGCCGCAGCAAATTATCTTGTCGATCGCAAGCATATCCCTGCTGCAAAATAGAACAGCCCGTGTTACATGCAGGCACAGCTAGCTGCCTCTAATCAGCAATCCTCCGTGGATTGTTGTTGGATCTCACCGGGAGGCCGGCGGGAGGGACCAACCTCGGCCGGCCGGCTACATGTCCGTCCGCTCGTGACGAGCCTCTGTGACCCACCGCCGACGCCATGACAGCGAATGAGTTGCCAACTTGGTACTGCTGCGTAGGTAGCCTACTGTGCAACTTGCGCGTCTGTATGCACGCGCAGGGGTAATCAAGGTGAAACCTGTAGCTGGAGCGCGCGCAGCTGTGCTAGTGGTGCTGGTGCAGATCGCAGCCTATTGTCATCGTGGAGTATCTATCTCACGGATTGTCATGGTGGAAAAATGAATCAGAGCAGCGTCGTCTCCCAATCTCGAATTGAACATCATGCATGCTACTCCCTCCATTTACTGTTATCATACCAGATTCGTTTATTTCGGTACCTATCCAGTGGACAATGAAATATGTAAAAACATCTTATATGCCTGCTCCCGAGCGACCACACCGGAGCGACCGCCGCAGTCGCCTCCGTGTCCACCCATGAACCCTCCTCCCCCTTCCTTTGTTGCCGGGCAAATGCTATGCGGCGATAGATCTCCTCTGTCGCCGACCGGGCGTGGGCGGCGGTCACAGCTGCCCTTCCCAGCGATGGTGAGGAGGGGTCTTGACATCCAACATGTTGTGATGGCCGCAGGCGGCGGCGGTGGCATGGACGTCAGGTCCCATCTGAGCCCAGATGGGCCGGGCAGGACACGGTTTCTCACGCAGTTGCTCCCGTGGCGGCTCTGTCGACGTCGCGTCGTGGGGTAGCAACTCCATGCAATTCAGTGATATGAATCAACCAAAGGAAAATGCAACAGTAAGATAGCCTATCCATTCCGAGATTGATGCAGAGGCTGGGGCGATGCTCCCATATCGAAAAAAAAAAGTTACAACCGCCATTTTTTTTTAAAAAAAAGTGAACGGAGAAATTGCCGATGATCTGGAATGTGGATTTCCTTATTGTAGCAGGCTTTGTCTCTGGAATGACACATGCGTGCGCTAGTGCAAGCAATACCCCAGCTGACCACGTTCCCCACGAACGGGATCGTGGTCAACTAACACCAAGGTTACATCGTTATTTTTCTCAAGAGCAACCAATTAAGCAAGCAACTTGTACTTGTTCACTCCTGCAACAGCGAGGAAAAATATTAAGCTAAGCTGCCAGCCAGCACGAGACGGCCATGTGGCGCGTCGACGTTTTCACCAGGATATCACACCTGATCAAAGCCTGATTTCTCTGCATCAGAGAAGCTACCTGATAAAGTCCTGCATAAACAATAGAAAATAGCCCGGGAATTCCTGATATTTCCCTATCAGACGATCTGAACTGTCTGATTCTGATCTGATTCTCTCCTGCGAAAATTCTCTCTTCATTTCAGAATTCAAGAAAGAGTGACAGTTTGTCTCCCTCTGCGAACTTTAAACTTTCAGCGGACAGCTTGCCCCTCGCACGCCCAGTGGCTTAGCTACGGCTTCGCAGTATAAATAGGACCCCTCGCTCCTCTGCTTCTGCACATCCATCGTCCCACAGCACCTTGCGCCCAAGTAGTCTGACAGCAATGGGGGTTCGTCTCGGGAGAGTAGCTTGGGCGTGCCCGGCGGTTCTGCTGCTGCTCTTGCAGCTCGCCGGAGCGTCCCATGTCGTCTACGAGACCAGCCTCCTCGAGACCGAGGCGGCGGCGGCCACCGTGCCACCCTCCATTTTTGAGCTGAGCACCGGGTACCACTTCCGGCCTCAGAAGAACTGGATCAACGGTATACTTATCTGTCAATCTGTCAACCAACACCCATCTCTATACTGTAGTATCTTCTTCGAACTAGCTAGCCTGTATGCGCGCTAGAGTGAATTAAACTTATAGGTTGGGCAGACACCCTTATATATGATGACTAACAGAACGAGCAGTGTGCGTTCTGCTCTTTGAGCTACCTCACAAAGCATGCATGACATGTATAAAGATCAAACTGTGCTTCGGACAATCTCACAAAGCATGCATGACATGAATTACCTAGTACAGCAAGAAAATGCTTTAAGGTTTCGGGGCTCTTCCTGTGCCCAGTAACAGTCTATCTTTGATTAACTAGGTCGTTTTCATATTCTAATACAGTATAGATTGGTTTGATAACGATGCTTTTTTCCAATGGTTTCATTGGGTTCTAACTTGTGACTTTTCTTATCCTTTAATTTGGTGGGATGCTACGCTCTCCGTCTGCCACGACAGATCCCAACGGTACGTCGTCCTTCTTCCTCGCTCGTTTTAATTTCTGTCACGCATCTCTGTCGCGTGATGAATCATGGGATTTGATGCTATCTACTAGCTACAATCCGTCTGTGCTGCAACTTGCAAACCCCATTGAACAGTAGCGCCTTTCCGACAAGATTAAACAATACAGAAAACTTGCATGCATACATGCAGATTGGCTCGATCTGGCATGCACACTTGGACTCACGTACATGCAAACTTACTAGCATCATACATAAACGTTCATTTTATGAATGAAATTTAGAAATTGCTGGCCATGAACTTTATGAAGATCATCATCATCTAACAAGAACTTTCCTGAGAATGTGGGTTGCAGTTTTGATCTGATGAAATGAACATTTGGTGCATATGCAGCGCCGCTGTACTACAAGGGTTGGTACCATCTGTTCTTCCAGTACAACCCCAAGGGCGCGGTGTGGGGCAACATCGTGTGGGCGCACTCGGTGTCGCGCGACCTCATCAACTGGGTGGCCCTGGAGACAGCCCTGGCGCCGAGCATCGACGCCGACAAGTACGGCTGCTGGTCGGGGTCGGCGACCATCATGCCCGACGGCACGCCGGTGATCATGTACACGGGCGTCAGCCGGCCGGACGTCAACTACGAGGTCCAGAACGTCGCCTTCCCCAAGAACAGCTCGGACCCTCTCCTCCGGGAGTGGGTGAAGCCGGCGCACAACCCGGTGATCGTCCCGGAGGGCGGCATCAACGCGACGCAGTTCCGGGACCCGACCACGGCCTGGTACGCGGACGGGCACTGGCGGATCCTGGTGGGCGCCCTCTCCGGCGCGTCCCGCGGCGTGGCGTACGTGTACCGGAGCCGCGACTTCCGGCGGTGGACGCGGGTGCGGAAGCCGCTGCACTCGGCGCCGACGGGGATGTGGGAGTGCCCGGACTTCTACCCGGTGACCGTGGACGGCAAGGAGAGCGGGGTGGACACGTCCGTGGTGTCCAGCTCGAGGGTGAAGCACGTGCTCAAGAACAGCCTCGACCTCCGCCGCTACGACTACTACACCGTCGGGACCTACGACCGGCTGAAGGAGAGGTACGTGCCGGACAACCCCGCCGGCGACAAGCACCACCTGAGGTACGACTACGGCAACTTCTACGCGTCCAAGACGTTCTACGACCCGTCCAAGCGCCGCCGCATCCTGTGGGGATGGGCGAACGAGTCCGACACCGCCGTCGACGACGTCGCCAAGGGCTGGGCCGGAATCCAGGTGCGTGCGTAGCTAATCGATCACACGAACGTGCATCTTTTCACGATGATCGATCTCAGCTAACTAACTTGCGCGATGTTTCCAGGCGATTCCTCGGAAGGTTTGGCTGGACCCAAGCGGGAGGCAGCTGATGCAGTGGCCGGTGGAGGAGGTGGAGGCGCTCAGGGGGAAGAAGCCCGTCAGCCTCAAGGACCTGGTGGTGAAGCGGGGACAACACGTCGAGGTCACCGGGCTACAAACCGCACAGGTCAGTCATACCACATACTACTCCTACAGTTTCATTTCCTTTTTAAGTTAGTTCATAGCAATCAAGGTGACATATTCTAAGACCAAAAAGCAAATTAAAAAACAACTATCCTGCAGAACTGCTCAACCGATCTCTGAATGGCAGATCGGCCAGTTGTATGTGTTATCCTGGACCGCCAATCTTATCTGTCGCAGTTCTGAATTAAGTTGTGTCCACTGTGCAGTGTCCACTGACTGATCTCTAGCAAGCACTTTCATCTGCGTGTTATACTTGTACTGCGTCGCTGTCTGCTGTGCTCTTTTAGATCTACTCCGTAGGTTCCACAACATCTGTCCTGCACTTTCATCTCAGTTAGGAATACTTGTCATTGGTTCGTCCATTAGTAACTTATAAAAAAAAAGACTCATCGTCATAAGCACATTGGCGTTGTATGGATCCCTCCGAATGTATTGATGCGACCTAATTATATCGGCTAATCCAAATTATTAGACCAGCATAATTTCCCCTTAAACTGTAAGTGTGGTGACGAGTTCATGATCAGTTAACAAAACTAACCTGTGCACACTTTGTTGGTTCGTCAGGCTGACGTCGAGGTGAGCTTCGAGGTGCCGAGCCTGGAGGGGGCGGAGGCGCTGGACCCGGCGCTGGCCAACGACGCCCAGAAGCTTTGCGGCGTGAAGGGCGCCGACGTGGAGGGCGGCGTGGGGCCCTTCGGTCTGTGGGTGCTGGCGTCGTCCAAGCTGGAGGAGAGGACTGCCGTCTTCTTCAGGGTGTTCAAGGCCGCGGGCAACGTTAACAGCACCAAGCCCCTCGTGCTCATGTGCTCCGACCCAACCAAGTGAGCGCCTCACTCGACTAGCTAATGGCATCTCATCGTTCTGATTAATTGTCCCTTAATTAAGTAGTAGCTCAATCATGTGACACAGCCACTAAGATGCACGCAGTAGCTAGTGCTGCTGGTTTGTTTAGGCTCCAGCAAAGGACATCGCACTCGCGCGGTTTCTAAAGCACGCGTGGCAGCAATGCATGCCATGAAATTTTCCTGTGTTTCTTCACTTGTCAGAGAATTGCCACTGACGTTGGTCTTCTTAATTACTTTGTCACCCTTGCTGCAGGTCATCTCTGAACAAGAACCTGTACCACCCGACCTTCGCGGGGTTCGTTGATATTGACATGGCAAAGGGCAAGATTTCTCTCAGGAGCCTGGTATTGCCACCATTAGACTATTCTTCAGCTCGGATTATACACAAATTCACATATCATCATTCGTTACTGAATTCATTCGCACATTTTCTTTCTGTGTAGATTGATCGATCCGTCGTGGAGAGCTTTGGGGCCGGAGGCAGGACGTGCATCCTCTCCCGGATCTACCCGTCGCTCGCCATTGGCAGGAATGCCCACCTTCACGTCTTCAACAACGGCAAGGCGGACATCAAGGTGTCGCGGCTCACGGCGTGGGAAATGAAGAAGCCGGCGCTCATGAACGGTGCCTAGATTTAGATTCAGGCAGGAGCACCATATGCATGATTCCTACATATGTGCTTGAATTTGGCTCAGGCATGCGTCTGGGGCGTTATTCTGATGTTAATTTGACCTCTGGTGAAACATGCTAGTTTTACAAGGGTGCGTACGTAGCTAGCTAGGTTTGCACGCTGTGTAAGTGAAGGGGGTCATTTTGTATGCCCCCGGGAATAATAAAGATCCATGCATAGCCTGAGGTGGGCATCGGTGGAAAGTTATTTTTCTTAAACGGGGGCAAAATATTTGCTCCAATCTACTACTCCTGGCATGGATTAAAATAAGGAGCAACTAAGTAGAAGTTTTACAAGAAAGTTAATGTTTTGATTATTACAATAATTACTCTCCTCGCATCTTTCGCTCAAACGCCCGCTGAAACCCAAAGCCGAGCCTCTTTCCTAGTCTTATCAAAAACTAATCACGAGGGGTTTTGTTTGTTGTGGAAGACCATCGTTTGCGCTCGCTCTCCCGTGATATGAGCAAGATGATTGTTGCCATTGCCTTACAGTTGGAAGAGTGGCTAGCCGCCACCAAGTTCCACCACTCGTTGATGGAGAGATCCCTCCATTGCCGAGGATCGATGTCGGGGATTCCCATCCATTCCTTGATGACATCCCAAAGACAGGTAGTCAAGTGACAATGAATGAAAAGGTGGAAAATATAGTGTATGTTTGTTACCAGATGAGTGTTAATTTTGTCCTTGACGGTGATAACGTTCTCAGTTTTCGATTATCTACGGTTGGAACCAAGATGTTAGTGATGAGAACTGAAACAATCTTATATGTTTTTTTCCTTACCAACAACATAATTTAGTAGCTAAATTGCGCTACTCTACACAGAATGAGTTGAACCTAAGAATGTCGAATGCTTGCTCGGTGAGGGAGCTTTCATGGAGAGGGTATCGCTAGAAAAAAGGGTATATATCCGTGTGAGAAATTGTGTGTTTGGACTATTTTTTATATATAAAGCATAAATACCTTGCTCTAAATTAATAAAGCCCCGATTAGTTTGCATGAAGGATTTACACCTGTCGGGATACTAACATACTATTACAAACCGGTGTTAGCTCTTAATTCATCATTAGAGGTCATTAAAATTAACTAATTAATCATGCATCAGAGCACTAGGTGAACTTGTAAACAAAAAATTAGGAGATGATCTTACAGGTTGATGAAGAATCCCCTTGCCTTCTCAATGCAGGCAATGTGCAACCCATCATGTTGTTGAAATAGATGAGTTGCAGGTTGGTGTACATGTCAAGGAGAGCCGCTGACACTACCCTCTTGGTGCCTAGCGGTGAAACTGGTCTTTGTCTCCCTCAACACTTCTTTTGGAAACTAGTCGATCTTTCATGAGGGTTTATTTCCTTTACATATTACGTGCTGGGTAGACTGAAATGAGTCCTACAGCTAGCCAGCACCACCGATCATGGTGCAGGAGTCTGTGGGAGCCCTTCTTCCATTTTATCTCTCGGTTAGTTAAACAGGAGATCAATTCCAACATCCCCACCCCACAGTCGTAAGGTTAACAAATATCATCAGCCCACTCTCAATAGAAATATAATACAAAAGTAACATGTTATAATGACCAATAAAGTGACATAGAATCTCATTACCCATAGTAGATCATTCTATCTTGAAATGAAAAACATAATACTTTATGGGAGTTTGATTATTCAAGGGTCCTTATTTTCAAGATCAAAAATATTTTCCAGTAACCCATGCCAGCAACATAAACATAAATATGGGTGGGTGAAAAGTATGTGATATACGTATCCGCAAAACATACAAATTATATTTTGTTAGCTTGATCATGGATTCTATGTTTCACAACATAAAACATATTGTGAATGGTTTTGACAAAACCATTTGACTTGTTAATTGCATAAAAGACTGCGAGCTCATATGCAGTAAATGGTTTGAAATGCTATCTACCACCCTAATTTCAGGGAAAAAAACTTTTGACATAAAATCTGCCTGATAGCCTCTTAACATGCTACATAATAGTTTGCATCATTACTGATGCCATCAATATCATTTTGGAGCTTTTCCATGATATAACTCATCATGCGAGGGTGAGGATTTTAATATGATGTGGAAACCATAATGCCTTTTTGAAATGATATCTACCACCTTAATTTCAGGAAAAAACTCCTCATGCGAGGGTACAACAAGAAAAAGGATATATATATATATCTCTATCAGAAATTGTCTATTTAGACTATATTTTTTTAGATATAAAGCATAAATTTGCTCTAAATCCATAAAGCTCCGATTAATTCGCATGAAGGATTTACACATTTCGGGGATACCAACTTACTATTACAAAGGGATACTAACTTACTATTACAAACCGGTGTTAGATCTTAATTCATCATTAGAGATCATTAAAATTAACTAATTAATTATGCATCATAGCACCAGATGAACCTGTAAACAATGATCTGACAGATTGATGAAGAACCCCTTCTTCCTTGGACAGTGCTCCATACACTTCTTATGTAGGAACTGGAATTTAACATTCCCTTCTTTTGAATAATTAATAGCCCATATGATTCTCAAAAATGGTCTCCCAAGAATTATAGGACTAGAGGTATTGCTACCCATGTCCATGACAATAAAATCCACATGTACATATGTCATGTGAAATTCAACCATAACATCATTAACTCTTCCTAATGCTTTTTTTAGTTGAATCATGAGCAAGTAAAAGATCAATAGAGCATTTTTCATTTTTAAGATTAAGCAAATCATATAGCTCCTTAGATATAACTGAGACACTAGATCCTAAATTTAGAATAGCATGGTGTTTCTCCTTTTCTACAGAAATTAAAATCTTGGGGATCCAAGCGCCCCCAAGCTTAGGTGGTATCATAGTTTCATTGTTATATCTTTGTATCTTCTCTTTAATAATATAATTAGCAATATAAGAACAAAAACCAGCTTGATTAACAATGATAGTTGGATCCTTATAGATTTTTTTCTAGAATAGCAATTAATTCATGCAGACTACACTTATCAAGATCTAATAATGGTTCTCTTACTTCACTAAGCATTTTCACTTCTTCTATTTGTTTATCATTTGCAGACATATGAGTTTCTTCTTCTTCATTAATAATTATAGTATTGTGTTCTTTTTCTTCAGTAGGTAAAATAATATTCTCTTCTTCCTCCTCTATTTCATTTTCTTCCTTGAAATACATATCCATGATTCCAGCATTTTTAATATTTTTATATATATCATATTCTACCAACATTTCATCTAATATCATAAACTCATCATAAGTCCTGTTGAATATAAAGTGAATGTCGGATTCTTTGTCCAAAAGACGCTTATTATGTTGGTTTAAACCAAAGTAAAAACTATTTAATAGCATCCAATCTCTTAGCCCATGTTCTAAGTTGCATATGATTTTTTTTTAAAATCTTCTCCAAGCTTTACTGATACTCTCCTTTTCTAATTGTTTAAAGTCAAGCACGGGTTTTTGGTGCTCAAGAGTGCACTCCCCAAATTTCTCCAGGAATGATGCCCTCAGATTGAACCACAATTTTAAATCTTTTGTACGCAAATTTTCATACCATAATCTAGCCAATCCAATCAAGGAGTGTGGGAATAACTTAACTCTTAATACCCCAGGATCTATATTGGAAGTCCTTATATTATCACAAAGTTTATCAAAATTTATAACATGCAAATCAGCGGTTGTGGCATTTCCATTAGCAAATTTTGTATTATAGATTGTGATCATTAGTTTTGAATCAATGCGGTATCTAAAAACTTTTTTGGCCAGATGGCTGCAACCTCGTGTTGACATTCTCAACTTTTCATGTTGTCTATGTATAATTATTATAAGAAAACCAATTTTTATGTGCTTTTGTATTTTATGAAAAAGAACTAGAAAGTAAAGACTAAAAATAAGACAAATAAAGTACTTTGCAAAATATAAAAGAGAAAATAGAGCTCATAGTTGTGCAACCTCCCCACGCTTGAGTGTTTTCACTAAGTTGATGATGAAGTTGATGGCGCCAGAAAATACCTTTGTAGTCACCTTGGAAATTGTTGTGCTCCTAGCTTGATGAAGATGCTGTTGTGAGATGCTATTCCCACTCCCCGGCAATGGCGCCAGAAAATAGTCTTGATGACGTTGGGACTCCAAGTGCAGAGTGTTGTGTCAGCAAAGTATTTTCCCCAGAAAGGTGATTCGAGGGTTATATCGAACTCTCGGGGAATGGAGTAAAGAGTTATCTCTCCCTCTCTTCTTCTAGCAATCCATCAAAATAAAATAAAGCCTTGTGTCCTCAACTCCACAGTGTGATTGTCAAGCACAAGATTTCTTGTAAGTAAAAGTAAAATAAATTAATAACTAGAGTAAAAACTAAACAAGTAAAGTAATCTAAGTAAAAATGGTAAAGGTTTGTTCGTTTTGGGGTTTTGTGTGCAAACAAGATAGATAACCTTTTTTGTATTTTCGGATTAAAATGTGCTGCAAATAAAAAGTAAGATAAATGTTATGGAAAGGTGTTTCTTATGATTAAAATAGGACCAGGGTTCATGTGTTCAATTGACTAGTCTCTCTTTTAAGTTGTAGTGGACAATAACAATTCATCAATGAGATATAAAGAATATAACTTCAACATGTGTGCAAGATACGCATTCATATGGGCATCATGTCCTAACATAGAGATGATGCAACACATCTCTCTTATACTCCACAATATAGGAAAAACTTCATGCAATGTTGTATTAAGAATTAACAGAGTCTAGCCATAAATACTTTGACATGATGTTTGAATATCAAATATGCTACCTTGAACAAACAAGATCATCACTTTTGTCACGTGACGAAAGCACATGCATTCACTTTATCCCTAGTGTGATAGCAAAAGAAAAGGCAAAGCCATAATAGATCATGAATTTGTTGTCACTATCCAATCATTAAAACCATGCTATTCCATCGAACACACACATCACCCCACACACGTTCTTGCATACAAGTTGGATCAGAACCAATACTTAAGAACGGGGTACATAATATGCATCTATCAATACATATTACACAAAGTAGAGTCAAATCTCATAGCATCATATCATGGAATAAAGATTCACCACATAGGTATTACATATATGACCATAATCATGTTGGACAGCTAATATGGTTCTAAGAACTATGAAGAACATGAGAGAAATAGATCAAGCTACTACCACAAACCCATAGTTCAGAGGTGGACTACTCCCCCTTGATCATGGTGATGATGAGGAAGACGTTGGAGAAGGTGGAGATCCCTCCGGCGGCGATTCTAGTGGAGTTTCCCCCTCCAATCTTCTCTACTGCAGCCTCCATTTTTGTGATTGTATGTTTCTGCAGCGCTCTCCTCCAGAGAATCCTCGGGGGTCATATATATTAAGTGGTTTTTAGGTCAAAATACGACCAAAACAGAGGGAGTGGCACGCCCTAGCAAGGTGGACGCGCCACCTGGTCTCTTTTGCCCATTAGGCCTCTCCAGGTTTGCTCCAAAAGCCCATGTTGCTTCTTCTGGTGAAAAAAATCATGTCTCCAAATTCCTAGATCAATTTGACTCCGTATATGTCTCTGAAAGTGAAAAATACACAAAATGGGGTTTTCTTGTTTTCTAGAGTTATAACCCAAATAAAGGGGATCATTGGTAAATCCCCATAAATCAATGTAAAATATGATACTATCATCATATATGTTGCCAATATGTGGGAATTCATGTTAATGAAGGACAAAGTTCATGTATGCATTTTACATACATCAACACCCACTAGTAGGGAAAAGGCTATAGGGGCTCGTCTAATGGAAGCGGGCTCTTCCCGCGCACGCGGTTGCTATTTTTAGCAGCGGGTAGAAATGGTGCAGGCGACTAGTAAGGCCGTAGTGGCAGCGTGTGATGGCCTGCAAGAACACAGGGTCATTCGTGAATACTTTCGTGGAAGTATTAATTCCAATTTTTATATCGTATCCCAACAATGAGCGTAGGAGTATGTTTATCAGCAGTGTTTCTGTCACACTCAAGGTGTCACAAGTCTTAGGTGAATTGACTGCAAGAATTCAAATGGAAAGTGGTGAGTGTGAATAATGAGAGTTTGGAGTATTGATAGTGCAATAAAGTAAAATGCATAAAAGTAAACAACTAATAGAAAATAAATGAGTTTCTGCAGGTTGGAAAGTAGGCGTGGGGTGACTCAGTTCATCGTGATAGTGAATGTGCCAGGTAGAATAAATGTGATAAGTGAATATGATTCTTCATATTTATATCTGAGAAGGAAAGTAACCCGTAAGAGAGAAAGACTCCTCTTGGTAGATTTCATCTTCCTCCAATAATCCTTCTACCTGTTACCAAAGCCATGGTCAGCGCATCTATTAAGGTGGTTAGACCAGATCGAGTAAAGCTTTAAGCTCGGTGGTTCTTTGTGATTTCTTCAGTACTGCTAGATCCTCTTTGATATCGGCCGTGTCACTCGGGGGTCGTTGATTCACTAGCAAACAAGTTCCCGTTTATGAGTTCTTGAGATCATGCTATATGGGCCCTTAAATTAGATAACAACATTAGGTGCACATAAACATTCATAGTCATATATGTAATAATCGCAAACATAAGTTCACAAATAGATGGAATAAAATTGGCACATCACATCTCACCAATCCCCTAATCTCCCACGCCAATGGGATCTACTCACACATGAGAGGAGAATAACATAACAACATCATAGCAAAGTAAATGGAGTTCATCTTGATATTACTGTAGCAAGCCACAATAGTTGAAGATCAAATCAAATACAAACCAAGATGAAATAGAGGTTTCAGTCCCTAATCTTACAAGTATGAATCTCTCTCTCGCAGTACAAGTGAGATGTAATGGATGGGGTGATGATCTTGATGAGGTTGATCATCGATGGAGTCGAGGTTGGTCTTCTCCTTCTTCAGATTTGATCTCCTCTGTTCTGATGCGAATGGTGGCTCCTGTGTTTTGTTTTTCATCCCTTCCGCTTCACAGGAAGGGTTCAGTTTGATAAGGTGAAGGTGGTGCCGGTCCATATGGGCAGACGGTACGGGCAAGCCTCGCCCATACTGATGCCCGTTAAAGCCCGTGCGTCGCCTGGTTTGGCCTCAAAAGGAAATGTCTTTATTTCGTTGCAATTAGCCCATAAATGTCCTTGGATACTCCATATATGATGGTTTCCTCGAATACATAATTAAAAAACAAGGTTTCGCTTGGATCGCTATATTAACGTTAATTGAAACACAAGATCCAATGAAAAACCAATGAAACCAAGGGATAGGTGATGGAGAATCCATAGTAAAATGCTTCGAAATTTGGAGCTATCAACATCCCCAAGCTTAGATGTTACTCGCCCTCGAGTGACAAAGTGATAAAAGAATAATAGTGAGAAATAAACCTTGAGTAGAAGAGCTCACAAATTTGAAGCAATATTAAATCCATCATCAAAAACCTTGCAACATCAAACATGATCGTAAGATATTCAAATGGTTGCACCTAATTTCGCATCCTAGCGACGTGTAGTTCATCAATCAAAATAAATATTAAGTCCATATAAATGTCAAGAGCTTGACTAAGATCTCCAATTAATGCATTGTTTCGGTGCCTCTCTTCTTATTGACAGTAAAATTTTGTTTTAAGCAACGAATGCTTTGATCAAGTTAAGGGTGCACATGTATAAGTCGAAAGAGAATTAATCTTAGAGCAAATCATTGAGCTTCACAACAAGAATCATGACTATCCAACACCCAATCCCCTCATTTACTTTCAAGAAAATCCACTTAATAGTAATGAACTCATAACAAGACCTTGAAGTGATAAATTGGATTCCATTTAAACTTCCAAGCAAGGGCCATGAGTGACCCTTTGGTAGAGTTGTGACAACCATGGGGTTACTGGAGGTGCTAGTGTCCCAAGGGTGTGCAAAACAGCATGATGACACGCGTAAAGCTATATCAAACATTGATTCAAGTGGTCACACGCGTAAAGCAATAGCTCACATTGATTCACAACATTAAAGTTTGTTATGTAGCTCAACCACTATTAAGTTTCAGTTCAATCAAACAATTCCTATCATGAGTGGTATATAATCACTTCATCGAGACGTGTGGTTGAGCAATACCAAGAATAAAACCTTAAGACAAACACATGGCACCAAAGTGATCAAGAGATGCTTGTTCTTATTATAAAAATAGTGGAGTTAAATCCAAATGCAGTTGTTTTTCATACCTCATTCAATGCTTATGAAGCAAAACCAAAATAGTGACACTATCATGGGAACAAAATTTATATGACGACGAGCTAAGTGGGGAGCGAGACTAGAGTGCAACCAAGCAAATAATCATATGATCATGAATGGAATTACAATGAGAGTGAAGATGAGAAATAGTACCTCATCTCGCTTGCTTGTCTTATCCCTAAGTCTTCCTCCCTTTCATTCCCATCACAAAGTCACTGGAAGTGAATAATTCAAATAGATTTCATATAAAATATGAAGAGAGCTTCACACAAATAAGAACGAGCAAAGTTAACTATTTTTTTGGTGTTTTCAAATAAGAACAAGAAATAGAAAATAAGCACACGAATAACAAGAAATATTAACTATTTTTTTGTATTTTTGGTTATAGATGCAAACTAAGAATTAAACATGCAAATAACTAGAAAAGAAAATAAATGAAAAGAACAAACTAAAATATGAATGCAAAGGTGGAGGACTTAACCTCCCCAAGCTTAGGTGTTTAGCCTAACTTGGATCATTGCCCGCTACCACCACCGTGCGGCGGCGGTGTGGTGACCCTGCATACCACTGCATGTTGTAGTATGCTAGTCGTTGACATAACATGTGCGAAGTACCAATCCACAAATATTACATCCCTCAGAGTGTACACCAGAAGCATAGCTGGTCTTTATTTCAGTCACTTCAGATTACACGCCATATATATACATCACATTGGAACTCCTCCTGGGTCCACAGGAGGATAACTCCGAGGTTCTAGGTGAACCCTATTTAACTTATACAATATATGTCTCAGAAGGTTTAACACCATTCTACCCGAGCAGCTAAATGCTATAGAGTTCGTGCTGCTCGACTACTACTATTACTAATGTTGCTCAAGCGTTGTCTTCTTCCGGAACCTCCCCAGTTCCGTACACGATCAGGTAATCTACCCCCTTTACTCCTCTAGTTAGGTCTGGTTCTTCATAGCAGATCCCATCTGCTCCTTCTTGTCCTTCAGTGGTCTCCTCCATGTGATTCAGACAATCTAAGCATGTGATTATAAGAGGTATGAGTACAAGCGTACTCAACAAGTTCATTATAGGAAAGATGTGTTTAATGCACTAGCTACGACATTAGACCAGAAAGTCAAATGCCAATGCAAGTTTTCATAAGCATTTCTTAAAAAGATTGCTTTTATTCCGAAAAACTATGTCCGTCAGCCTTCACCGGGTGTCTAGAACTTTATGGAGTTTCTTTCCGGCTGCGTTCGCAGTTCCAAAACCTGGAACATGGAGTGACAGGTCACAATTTATTACACTCTGCAGAGGTGTGCTGCTTTACCCATAAGAGATCTTAACCTTTGTCAACACCCGGATTTTTAAGTCCGGATGCCTATTATGTCATACATCGCAATCCCAGGAATATTGTTGTTGCGAGGCATAATAGTATCACAGTCATCATTCATTACAAACCATAATGTCTTACAAATTGGAATCACATGATCCATATTACACAAATAGTTGGTCTATTGATCAACGAACAAACACAGGTTCATAGCGGAAGCGTAAGATACAAGGACTCTCTAGTCCACAGGCCAACGCTTGACGTCGGAAGACTCCTAGTTGTCGTAGGCGTCCTGCTGGTCATCTCCTTGTTCATCTTCATACTCTGGCCATTTGAATAGCCAGGGACACAGCCGTGAGTACTTCAAGTACTCGCAAACTAATACTAGTGTAAGTGCTAGACATTTCTAGTAAGGTTTGCTAAGCTCTAGTTTATTTGCATAAAGCCAATTTTAGTTCACAAGTATTTGAGAAAAGCTTATTCATGTGCTAACTAACTCAAGTGGGAACATTAGTGTCATTCCCGCCATTCAAGTGGTGATTTCAATTCAATTCACCACTTCACCATTCATTTCACCCATTTCATTTCAACATCATTCTCAAGAATTTGACATCAGAAAACTGTATGGCCTTTCCAACCGTCTGTAACCGTGGACGCGGCTATTCGAATAGATTGACACTCTACAGAGGTTGCACACTTGTGCCACAACATTTGATTTCATCCGTCGGGATTACCCCGAATCATCGTAACACAGTACGCGGATCATCAACCATAACCTTTCACTTATAAATCCTAGTATGAGCACCTCTCCCCATGAGCTTGGCCTCCCAGTGAAGACCAACTGTCAACTTGGGAACTGCACAGGGCTTGGCCGTACAATTCACCTCAATTCACATCATTTCTCAACAACGGAGGCAGCCTCGGCATAACCCCTATGGCGTGTGTTCAGAGGGAACTCATACTAAGATACATAAACTTCCAGTTAAGCCCTACCCATAATCAGGTATTGTGGGGGTACTCAATATTGGAAAGGTATCGCATTCAAACCAATATCATTTTGATCAAAAATCACCATCTTCTCTTTGTCATATTCACCTTCAAAAATCATTCAATGGAATGCTTCATCATTCCAAGGTTTCAAATTTCAGTTCAAGTCACATTGTTCCCATCTAGAGTAGTCAAGTTTTAATCATTAGCACTAGCTCTAAATCATGAGGGGTGCTATCTTGCTTTGCTTGATTGAGACTAACTTTACTACTCTAGTAAACTTCTTTACTTTGACCAAAGTTAACTATAAAAGTAACTTCTTGAGAAAACAAGTAAAAACTTGTAAGGTATAAACTTGGGGTAGGCTTATGTAAGAAAAGATAAGATTCATGGTGCCTTGCCCCAAAGAGGCTTTGCACTTTGCAAGAATATTAGCTTGCCTTGGTAGTTCTCAAAGTTCTCCTCCTCCTCCTCTTGGTAGCAACCTTGTTCCTCTGGGTATTCTCCGGTGCTAGCGTCTAAATTTAAATACGAGTATAATCACTCAACTAGTTCAATGGCTATTCCATACATCACATATATTCACACAAACTATTCTAAGCACACAATTAATCTAATTAGGGTGCATTGGTTGTGTTGCTTGAGGAGAAATAGTTTCCTTTTATTTAATATGTAAAAGATAGTTTCCATAGGGTTCTTGAGAAATAATTTCCTCTCATTGAAATCTTCTTAAGATTTAATTTCTCAAACAATCATGCATGAATTTATATTGACCTAAGTCAAACATTCATTATCATCATTTGAGAAAATGAATTAAATGAGGTAGACCACCCCATACCATTTAATAATTCTACAATGATCGACGTCGGAGGGCTCACCGAGCCTAGGGGGTCGGAGGGCTCACCGAGGCTCCAGCAAGGGTGGGCAGTGTGCGTGAGGTAGTTGTGGACGACGGCGAAGCAGCTGGTAGCAGTGGCGGAGCTCGAGGTGGCCTGGATCGACGGCGATTGCTCCAGGGCTTCCGCGGCTCCGATCTTCCGATTGGCCTTGCTCCGACGACGATCGAGGTAGCTACTGGGTTGAGGTGAGGCAGTGGTGGATGGGGAACGAGATGGTGTGCTCCATGGCTTCCAGGGAACGCTCTATTTATAGAGGTGAGCAGGTGGTGCGGGGCAGTGGCAAGGTCGACAAGCGCGCGGCGATTCCGGCGAGCGGTTGGGCTAGGCAACGGTGCGGCAGCGTTCTCCTTGTCCAGGCAAAGCTATAGGTGGTGGCGACACGGTCGGGCGACGTCTGTGGGCGACGCATTGCTTCCGAGTCGAGCGGCGGCGTCTACGGGATCTTCTTCGTCGTCTCCGGCGGCTGCGGTCCAGGGTCAGGTCGAGCGCGTGTCTGGTGGGTCTGAGGTGTCACGGCGATGCTCAACGCGTTGCAAGCGGGGCCAGAGCGAGTGCGAGGCGGTGGGGTGGCGCGTGGCCAGTGTGCGTCCGCGACGTGCATGGTCGCGACGCGAGCGGCATGCTGGCGCGTTCTGCGCGCGTGTTCTCCGGCGAGTCTACGGCGGCTATGGCGAGGTGGTCGGTGCTAGGCGAGGTAGACGAGCGTGGTGGCAGCGTTGGGCACCAGGGCCAGTGGTGGCGATGAAGGAGAAGAGGGGGAGCTCGACATGGCCGGCATGGTGGCGTCATGGCCATGTGGTGGTCTCCCTAGGGTTGCTATTAGGGTTGCTATGCATCATTAAGGATGAGAGGGAACCACGGGACCAATTAGGATAGGTTTGGGGTAGATTAGAGTAGTGTAGATCACTATTTGAAATAGTGTCAAATAGTTCCATATTTGGAATTTGTCATTTTTGTCCAAATTTGAGTGAATTTAAATAGTTGCCCAATTTGAATTGTGTGTGTTTAGTTGAGTTGTATTTGACCAGAGATGATGAGAGGTGGTGGTGGAATTGTTTAATTCAAAGATTTGCAAAATTTGATAAGTGGGAGATTGTTCCACTTAATAAAATGTTGCAACTTTGGATGAGCATAGCATTTGATCTAAAAGGAATTTGGCATGGTGATATTTACAAAAAAGTGTTCACCTTGATGTTGTCTTGGATGAGGTGCAAAGAGTTGACAAAGTTTAGTTTGAAAATTTTGAATTGCAGGGCTCAAAGTAGTGATCAGACTATAATTGGCAGATTTGACCATTATCATATGTGAGCCAAATTTGAATTTGAAAACCATTTGATTTATGTTTCTTTGATTCCAAAAGTTTTAATAAGTGTTTAGTAACATTGTTCAACTAATGGTGAAGACCAAATTGGTCTAGGGTCAAAATTTATAAAAATGGCATAAGCCATATGTGAGGGTTTTAGGGTTTTTTCTTTTATTTGATTTCTTTCTCTTTTTGATTTATTTGGTTGGTGATCTTCTCATGATCACATTAGGGTTTTAGAGTATAGCACATACACATAATAACAATCATCATGGCATATCACTCAAATGCACAAGTCCTATGCATGGCACTATATGCAATTTAAAAAGTTTTTGTTGGTTTGAATTTTTGGCTCTCTGGAATCTTCTAACTTTCTTTTTATTGAAATTTGGGATGTTACAAACCCTTACCCTTACAAAAGATCTCGTCCCGAGATCGAAAAGAAAGTTAGGTACTAAAGAGATCTGGGTACTCCTTCTTCATGAAGTCTTCGCGTTCCCAGGTGGCTTCATCTTCAGTATGATTGCTCCACTGTATCTTCAGAAACTTGATGCTTCGGGTGCGGGTGGTTCGGTAAGCTTCCTCCAGGATGCGAATCGGCACTTCGCGGTAAGTCAGGTCCTTGTTGATAACCACCGATCGGTGATCGATGTTCTTGAACACTACGGTCTTCTCAGGGACTTCAAGGCACTTCCGGAGGAGTGAGATGTGAAACACGTCGTGCACAGCCGACATTTCTTCGGGTAACTCCAGTTCATAAGATACTTCACCTCGGCGACTCAGAACTTTGAAGGGTCCGACATATCGGGGTGCGAGCTTTCCTTTCAGCTGAAATCTCTGCATTCCTTTCAAGGGGGATACCTTGAGGTAGACGAAGTATCCGATCTCGAAGGTCATCTCCCGACGTCTTTTGTCGGCGTAGCTCTTCTGTTCATATTGCGCCGTCTTGAGGTACTCGCGAATCTTGTGTACTTTCTCTTCGGCTTCACGAAGAACATCTGGGCCAAAAAATTGGCTTTCTCCGACTTCCGACCAGTTCAGGGGGTACGGCATTTCCTTCCGTACAAGGCTTCAAAGGGGGCCATCTGCAGGCTAGCTTGATAGCTGTTGTTGTAAGAGAATTCTGCGTAAGGTAAGCAGTCTTCCCACTTGGATCCATACTCCAGTACACATGCTCTCAGCATGTCCTCCAGTATCTGGTTGACTCTCTCAGTCTGTCCGTCGGTCTGAGGGTGATAGGCGGTGCTGAAATTCAGACGGGTTCCTAGTCCTTCATGCACCTTCTGCCAAAATCTTGAGGTGAACTGTGATCCTCTATCTGACACTATCGACTTCGGGGTTCCGTGCAGGGCGACTATTCTGGAGATGTACAATTCAGCTAACTTTGGGCCTTGGTATGTGGTCTTGACGGCGATGAAATGGGCAACCTTGGTCAATCTATCAACAACTACCCATATTGAATCATTGCCTTTGCTGGATTTGGGCAGTCCGGTGATAAAGTCCATTCCTACGGAGTCCCACTTCCATTCTGGAATCTGCAGGGGTTGTAGCAGTCCAGCGGGTCGTTCATGTTCTGCCTTGACTCTCTGACAGATGTCACACTTGGCGATGTAGCTGCCGATTTCTCTCTTCATTCCATGCCACCAGAATTTCTCCTTCAGGTCTTGATACATCTTGGTACCTCTGGGATGGATTGAGTAAAGGGTGTCATGGGCTTGTTGCAGGATGACTTGCTTCAAGTCTGAGTCCAATGGTACGCAGAGGCGTTCTTTGTACCAAAGAACTTCGGCTTCATCTACGGTGAATCCAGGGGCTTTTCCTGCGGCTATTTGTTTCTTGATTCCGTCGATGCTAGCGTTTCCCTTCTGGGCTTCCTTGATCTGGCTAACCAAGGTGGGTTGGAGTTCTATGCTGGCTAGGAATCCTTCGCTAACAAGTTCCAGGCGAAACTGTTCAAACTCTTGATACAGGCTGGGCTGCTCGGTTGCGATCATGGAGTTCAACTGAAACGGCAGTTGACTCAAAGCATCCGCTACCACATTGGCCTTGCCGGGGTGGTAGTGAATCTCCATGTCGTAATCCTTGATCAATTCGATCCATCGGCGTTGTCTCATGTTCAGCTCCTTCTGAGTGAAGATATATTTCAGGCTCTTGTGATCCAAGTAGATCTCGCATCGATTACCCATGAGGTAATGACGCCAAACTTTCAAGGCTAGGACCACGGCTGCAAGCTCGAGGTCATGGGTTGGGTAGTTTTGTTCATGTTGCTTTAGCTGTCTTGAAAGGTAGGATACAACTTTGCCTTCTTGCATAAGCACACATCCAAGACCAGTCTTGGAGGCGTCGCAATATACGTCAAAGGGCTTTGCGATGTCTGGCATGATCAGGATTGGTGCTGTTGTCAGTCTACTCTTGAGCTGTTGAAAGCTCTCTTCACATTTGTCAGTCCACTCAAACTTCTTGTCTTTCTTCAGCAGTTGGGTCATTGGTCGAGCGATGCTCGAAAAGCCTTCTACAAATCTGCGGTAATATCCGGCTAATCCAAGAAAAGCGCGGACCTCGGTTTGGGTGGTTGGGGCTTGCCATTCCATAACGGTTTTGATCTTGGCGGGATCTACGGCAATTCCTCCTGCAGACAAGATATGTCCCATGAATCCTACTTCCTCCAACCAAAACTCACACTTGCTGAACTTGGCGTACAACTGGTGGTGTCTAAGGGTTTCTAGGACCGTCTCCAAATGCTGTTCATGTTCCTCTTCGGACTTGGAGTATACCAGAATGTCATCGATGAAGACAACGACAAACTTGTCCAAAAAGTTCATGAAGATCTTATTCATGAGATTCATGAAATAAGCGGGGGCATTGGTTAATCCAAACGACATGACGTTGTACTCATACAACCCATATCTGGTGGTGAAGGCAGTTTTTGGAATGTCGGTGGCTCGGATCTTCAGCTGATGATATCCAGTTCTAAGATCTATCTTGGAGAAAACTTTGGCTCCGGTTAGTTGATCAAACAAGTCTTCTATCTTGGGTAGGGGGTATTTGTTTTTGATGGTGACATCGTTAAGCTTACGATAGTCCGTACATAAACGATTTGCACCATCCTTCTTGTCCACAAACAAAACGGGGGATCTCCAGTGGGATGCACTAGGTCTAATCAGACCTTTGGCTAACATATCATTTATCTGTTTCTTCAGCTCCACAAGCTCCGTTGAGTTCATGCTGTAGGATCTCTGGGCTATGGGTCCAGTTCTGGGGATTAACTCGATGATGAACTCGATATCCCGATCTGGGGGCATACCAGGTAGATCATCCGGAAACACATCAGGGTAGCGACAAACGACCCTGATTTGATCCAGAGTTGGCTTGGATACAATTTGGTTGCAGGTGAATTTTCTGGGTAGTCTTTCAGAGACATGTTCTACGATGATACCGGTGCTGCTAGTCATAGTGATGGCTTTCTTGGCATAGTCTATCAATCCATTGTGTTTTGACATCCAGTCCATTCCTAGTACGACTTCCAAACCTTTGGTTCCCAGAATGATTAGATTGGCATAGAAATCTACATCATGGATTTTGATGGGTACATTTTTGCAAAATTTTCTGGCTTTGGTGGTTGATCCGGGGATTTGAACTATCATGACATGCTTCAAACTGATGGGTTGAATTTTACTTGTTGATGCAAAGTCTTCAGTGACAAAAGAATGAGATGCTCCGGAATCAAACAACACTCTGGCAGGGATGTGGTTGACAGAAAACATACCGAATACAACATCTGGTGCTTCCTGGGCTTCTTCGGCGTTCATGTGGTAGAGACGGCCGTTGCGGTTATTGGGGTTGTTGGGGGCGAACTTCTTGCCGGTGGAGACACGGCGTTGCTGCTGAGCAGGTGCAGCGGTGTTGCCGGCGAGCTTGGCGAGTCGCTTGGGACACTTGTTGGAGTAGTGCCTCACTACACCACACTCATAACAAGTGATGGTGGCCTTGTCCTTGGTCGCAACGGGGATGGTGTTGCTTCCGGTTCTGGGAGCGGTGTTGGTGTTGCTGTTGTTGTTGTTGTTGTTGTTGGGGGCTCTGGGCGGAGCGCGGTTGTAGTAGTAGTAGTAGTAGTAGTAGTAGTAGTAGTAGTAGTTGTTGTTGTTGTTGTTGTTGTTGTTGTTGTTGTAGCCTCCTGGCTTGGAGTTTCCTCCACTCCGGTTCTGATAACCGGGGCGCGCGTTCTGCATCGGGGGCTTGTTGTTGTTGTTTCTCGGAGTGAAACCTCCGCTTGAGCTGGGGCGATACTTCTGGGCATTGCTAGACCCACTCTGGTGCATCATGCGACGCTTGCGGTTCTCATTGGCTTGGTTCAGCTTGCCTTCCATCTGGATGGCGGAGTCAACAAGGGCTTCAAGGTCGGCGAAGGGGATGTTGACGAGGACAGTCTGCATCTCATCATGCAGTCCGTTCAGGAATCTCTCCTTCCTCTTCTCGGTGGTGTCGGTCTCATCGGGGGCGTACCTTGACAGTGTAAGGAACTTGTCGCGGTATTCTACCACCGTCATACGACCTTGCTTCAGTTCACGGAACTCATCCCTCATCTTTTTGATAAGACCCGGGGGTACATGATACTTGCTGAACTTGAGCTTGAAATCCTCCCAAGTCATGAACTGACTTCCGTTCATGGCACGGGTGCTTGTCCACCAAGCGCGGGCTGGTCCGGCGAGATAGTGGGTTGCAAACAAGACCTTCTCATTGGCTTCCACTCCAGCTACTTCCAAGTTATTCTCCATAGTCTGGAGCCAGTCGTCAGCGTCGAGGGGTTCTTCCGTCTTGCTAAACACCGGAGGGTTGGTGTTATGAAAGTTCTTGAGCTTGGATCCGGGGTGGTCATGATTTCCAGGGCCCTGATTGGCAATGTTCTGCAAGGCTGCGATGTTGGCTTGGCGTTCAGCTCTTTCTGTCTCCCTGTCGGCAAGCAGGGTTTGCAGCAGTTGCATCATCGCATCGTTGGTGCGATTGGGAGGGGCCATCTGAAGTTAGAGAAGATCATGAGATAAGAGGGAAAATTTCTATGGTTTATTTTGAGTAAGTTTGGAAACATTTGAAACTTGTAATCTTTTCATGACAAACATAACATTCATTCATTCATTCATTCATCACATAGTACAAACTAACACACTCATACTACCATGGTTTTAAGAACCATTCTCATGCTACGATACAAAGGACGGGATACAACTCACACCTACATAAGTGAAACTAGTGCAACTACTCCTCATCCTCGACGTCGATCGGGACGTAGTCGTCAGGTCCTGCCTCCAGGAACTCGTAGTCCTCCTCCTCGGTGAACTCGTCCTCCTCAAAGTCGTCGTCGTCACTCAGGAAGGCTCCTCCTCCTTGAAGGTCGATACCTCCGTCGTCCTCCTCCAGCTCTCTAATCTGATCCTCCTGGGCCTTGACAGTGGCCTCAAGAGACGCGATCTTGGCGCGAAGGCGCACAATCGTAGCGTCCTTCTTGGCATGCTGCTGGCGAAGGCTCTTGCGGTCGTTGTTGAGTAGTTTGATCGCCTCACCCTGCTCGACGATGTGAGCATGGGTCTGGTTCGCGTAAGCGCGAGTGGCGTCGAGGTCCTTCTGAGTTTGGTAGAGCATGAAGTCCAGGTGCTCAGCATGGTGCCTCAACTGCGGGTGCGGCTGCAGCTCCATGGGCACTCCCATGGCATCACGCCTTACGAGATGTGCGAAGCGCGAAGCGAGGATGCGCACCATGTTCTGTCCACAGAGGCGCGCAAGTGCCTCCTGAAGGCCACGTGCGAGTCCGTCGAGCCAGTTGCTCTCACGAAAGGAGAAGAGGATCCTCTCCGAGGTGGGAGGCTCCATCTTGCCCCTCAAGTCGGCAGTGATGATCCACTACAACTCTCCTCCAGGAGTGTCGTCCACCTGAATCCCGTGGAACTCAGGGTGCGGGCACTCGAGGAAGTCCGAAAGGGCGTTGAGGTCGTGCTCGAAGATCAAGCTCCCTCCGTTCCCAAGCTGGTAAAACTTGGTGTTGATGGGTGATACGTCTCCGAGGTATCGATAATTTCTTATGTTCCATGCCACATTATTGATGATATCTACATGTTTTATGCATACTTTATGTCATATTTATGCATTTTCCGGCACTAACCTATTAACGAGATGCCGAAGAGCCAGTTGCTTTTTTCTGCTGTTTTTGGTTTCAGAAATCCTAGTAAGGAAATATTCTCAGAATTGGACGAAATCAACGCCCAGGGGCCTATTTTCACACGAAGCTTCCAGAAGACCGAAGGGAAGACGAAGTGGGGCCACGGGGCGCCGCCACACTAGGGTGGCGTGGCCCAGGGGGGCCCGCGCGGCCCTAGCGTGTGGGGCCCCCGTGATGCCTCCTGACCTGCCCTTCCGCCTACATATAGCCTTCATCGCGAATACCCAGTACCGAAAACCACGATACGGAAAACCTTCCAGAGACGCCGCCGCCGCCAATCCCATCTCGGGGGATTCAGGAGATCGCCTCCGGCACCCTGCCGGAGAGGGGAATCATCTCCCGGAGGACTCTTCACCGCCATGGTCGCCTCCGGAGTGATGTGTGAGTAGTTCACCCCTGGACTATGGGTCCATAGCAGTAGCTAGATGGTTGTCTTCTCCTCATTATGCTTCATTGTCGGGTCTTGTGAGCTGCCTAACATGATCAAGATCATCTATCTGTAATGCTATATGTTGTGTTTGTTGGGATCCGATGGATAGAGAATACTATGTTATGTTGATTATCAATCTATCTATGTGTTGTTTATGATCTTGCATGCTCTCCGTTACTAGTAGAGGCTTTGGCCAAGTTGATGCTTGTAACTCCAAGAGGGAGTATTTATGCTCGATAGTGGGTTCATGTCTCTATTGAATCTGGGGGAGTGACAGAAACCCCTAAGGTTGTGGATGTGCTGTCGCCACTAGGGATAAAACATTGATGCTATGTCCGAGGATGTAGTTATTGATTACATTACGCACCATACTTAATGCAATTGTCTGTTGTTTTCAACTTAATACTGGAAGGGGTTCGGATGATAACCTGAAGGTGGACTTTTTAGGCATAGATGCATGCTGGATAGCGGTCTATGTACTTTGTCGTAATGCCCAATTAAATCTCACTATACTCATCATATCATGTATGTGCATTGTCATGCCCTCTCTATTTGTCAATTGCCCAACTGTAATTTGTTCACCCAACATGCTATTTATCTTATGGGAGAGACACCTCTAGTGAACTGTGGACCCCGGTCCATTCTTTAACATTGAATACAATCTGCTGCAATACTCGTTCTACTGTTTTCTGCAAACAATCATCATCCACACTATACATCTAATCCTTTGTTACAGCAAGCCGATGAGATTGACAACCTCACTGTTTCGTTGGGGCAAAGTACTTTGGTTGTGTTGTGCAGGTTCCACGTTGGCGCCGGAATCCCTGGTGTTGCGCCGCACTACATCTCGCCGCCATCAACCTTCAACGTGCTTCTTGACTCCTACTGGTTCGATAAACCTTGGTTTCTAACTGAGGGAAACTTACTGCTGTACGCATCACACCTTCCACTTGGGGTTCCCAACGGTCGCGTGCTGTACGCGTGTCAATGGGTTCATTCGGCTCCATCTGAAAGGGAATTGGATGAGTAAGTTAGAGAGTGAATCAAGTGTGGCAAAATTTTAAGTAGATTCAAATAAGATAGAACATGATTCATCAAATTTTGGAAAAGTCTCAAAGACAAGAGTGTAAGTAAATTTTCACAAATATTCTCTTCATTTGATTTCAAAGTTAAGTTTTTCAGAACGCCCATTCTAACTAAGGTCTTCTAAGGTCAAACAATGGCTCTAATACCAACTTGTCAACACCCGGATTTTTAAGTCCGGATGCCTATTATGTCATACATCGCAATCCCAGGAATATTGTTGTTGCGAGGCATAATAGTATCACAGTCATCATTCATTACAAACCATAATGTCTTACAAATTGGAATCACATGATCCATATTACACGAATAGTTGATCTATTGATCAACGAACAAACACAGGTTCATAGCGGAAGCGTAAGATACAAGGACTCTCTAGTCCACAGGCCAACGCTTGACGTCGGAAGACTCCTAGTTGTCGTAGGCGTCCTTCTGGTCATCTCCTTGTTCATCTTCATACTCTGGCCATTTGAATAGCCAGGGACAAAGCCGTGAGTACTTCAAGTACTCGCAAACTAATACTAGTGTAAGTGCTAGACATTTCTAGTAAGGTTTGCTAAGCTCTAGTTTATTTGCATAAAGCCAATTCTAGTTCACAAGTATTTGAGAAAAGCTTGTGCTAACTAACTCAAGTGGGAACATTAGTGTCATTCCCGCCATTCAAGTGGTGATTTCAATTCAATTCACCACTTCACCATTCATTTCATCCATTTCATTTCAACATCATTTTCAAGAATTTGACATCGGAAAACTGTATGGCCTTTCCAACCGTCCGTAACCGTGGACGCGGCTATTCGAATAGATTGACACTCTGCAGAGGTTGCACACTTGTGCCATAACATTTGATTTCATCCGTCGGGATTACCCCGAATCATCGTAACACAGTACGCGGATCATCAACCATAACTTTTCACTTATAAATCCTAGTATGAGCACCTCTCCCCATGAGCTTGGCCTCCCAGTGAAGACCAACTGTCAACCTGGAAACTGCACAGGGCTTGGCCGTACAATTCACCTCAATTCACATCATTTCTCAACAACGGAGGCAGCCTCGGCATAACCCCTATGACATGTGTTCAGAGGGAACTCATACTAAGATACATAAACTTCCAGTTAAGCCCTACCCATAATCAGGTATTGTGGGGGTACTCAATATTGGAAAGGTATCGCATTCAAACCAATATCATTTTGATCAAAAATCACCATCTTCTCTTTGTCATATTCACCTTCAAAAATCATTCAATGGAATGCTTCATCATTCCAAGGTTTCAAATTTTAGTTCAAGTCACATTGTTCCCATCTAGAGTAGTCAAGTTTTAATCATTAGCAGTAGCTCTAAATCATGAGGGGTGCTATCTTGCTTTGCTTGATTGAGACTAACTTTACTACTCTAGTAAACTTCTTTACTTTGACCAAAGTTAACTATAAAAGTAACTTCTTGAGAAAACAAGTAAAAACTTGTAAGGTATAAACTTGGGGTAGGCTTATGTAAGAAAAGATAAGATTCATGGTGCCTTGCCCCAAAGAGGCTTTGCACTTTGCAAGAATATTAGCTTGCCTTGGTAGTTCTCAAAGTTCTCCTCCTCCTCCTCTTGGTAGCAACCTTCTTCCTCCGGGTATTCTCTGGTGCTAGCGTCTAAATTTAAATACGAGTATAATCACTCAACTAATTCAATGGCTATTCCATACATCACATATATTCACACAAACTATTCTAAGCACACAATTAATCTAATTAGGGTGCATTGGTTGTGTTGCTTGAGGAGAAATAGTTTCCTTTTATTTAATATTTAAAAGATAGTTTCCATAGGGTTCTTGAGAAATAATTTCCTCTCATTGAAATCTTCTTAAGATTTAATTTCTCAAACAATCATGCATGAATTTATATTGACCTAAGTCAAACATTCATTATCATCATTTGAGAAAATGAATTAAATGAGGTAGACCACCCCATACCATTTAATAATTCTACAATGATTTAAATCTCCAAGTATTTCATATAAAAGTGTTTGACCAGGGGTTCAAACATCACATGAATTCATTTGGGACAAGATTTAAATGAAGTATAATACTTCATATGATTTGCATAATAGTTTTGGACAATATCACTTAGATAAACTAGCCATATTGTCTATTACTTAAACTAGGGCATGATCATGCAAAGTGACCACACCATTTTCTTGCATAAAAAATTAGTGTAAGTCAAATGTGAGCTGTTGGAGTTGGAGTTAACTTAATTTCTACTTTGGTTGATTTTTAATAATTATTTGAATAGGGAAAAGTCCCTGCCTTCTTCTTTTTATCAGATTAATTCGACAACAGATCTTGAAGTGGGACCAGTGGCATGTTGTAGATCTTTTGAGTATCTTTCCAACAATATGAAATTTGTTAAATTTGTCCAAGCCAAACAGATTCTATGGATTTTCAAAGTTGGGTGCAGTATTGAATTTGTTTGAATTCAATTAAATCCAATTTGAATTATTGGGCTGGGGGGAAAGAGTTTGGGCCGAAACCAATTCAAACGCAGCAAATCGGCCCAGTAACGCATCCAGTGCGCGTGGGCTTGCTGACAGGGTGGGTCCCGCATGTCAGCGGCTATTAAAACCCGAAACGGTATGACTTAACAGGGGGCGTTGGATTAGAATCGAATCGGACGGCTCACGTGCATCGTCGTCTCCGACGAGATGCCGTGGCTTCTCCGGCGAGCCTAGGGGGTCGGAGGGCTCACCGAGGCTCCAGCAAGGGTGGGCAGTGTGCGTGAGGTAGTTGTGGACGACGGCGAAGCAGCTGATAGCAGTGGCGGAGCTCGAGGTGGCCAGGATCGACGGCGATTGCTCCAGGGCTTCCGCGGCTCCGATCTTCCGATTGGCCTTGCTCCGGCGACGATCGAGGTAGCTACTGGGTTGAGGTGAGGCAGTGGTGGATGGGGAACGAGATGGTGTGCTCCATGGCTTCCAGGGAACGCTCTATTTATAGAGGCGAGCAGGTGGTGCGGGGCAGTGGCAAGGTCGACAAGCGCGCGGCGATTCCGGCGAGCGGTTGGGCTAGGCAACGGTGCGGCAGCGTTCTCCTTGTCCAGGCGAAGCTATAGGTGGTGGCGGCACGGTCGGGCGACGTCTGTGGGCGACGCATTGCTTCCGTGTCGAGCGGCGGCGTCTACGGGATCTTCTTCGTCGTCTCCGGCGGCGGCGGTCCATGGTCGGGTCGAGCGCGTGTCTGGTGGGTCTGAGGTGTCACGGCGATGCTCAACGCGTTGCAAGCGGGGCCAGAGCGAGTGCGAGGCGGTGGGGTGGCGCGTGGCCAGTGTGCGTCCGCGACGTGCATGGTCGCGACGCGAGCGGCATGCTGGCGCGTTCTACGCGCGTGTTCTCCGGAGAGTCTACGGCGGCTATGGCGAGGTGGTCGGTGCTAGGCGAGGTAGACGAGCGTGGTGGCAGCGTTGGGCACCAGGGCCAGTGGTGGCGATGAAGGAGAAGAGGGGGAGCTCGACATGGCCGGCATGGTGGCGTCATGGCCATGTGGTGGTCTCCCTAGGGTTGCTCTTAGGGTTGCTATGCATCATTAAGGATGAGAGGGAACCAGGGGACCAATTAGGATAGGTTTGGGGTAGATTAGAGTAGTGTAGATCACTATTTGAAATAGTGTCAAATAGTTCCATATTTGGAATTTGTCATTTTTGTCCAAATTTGAGTGAATTTAAATAGTTGCCCAATTTGAATTGTGTGTGTTTACTTGAGTTGTATTTGACCAGAGATGATGAGAGGTGGTGGTGGAATTGTTTAATTCAAAGATTTGCAAAATTTGATAAGTGGGAGATTGTTCCACTTAATAAAATGTTGCAACTTTGGATGAGCATAGCATTTGATCTAAAAGGAATTTGGCATGGTGATCTTTACAAAAAGTTTTCACCTTGATGTTTTCTTGGATGAGGTGCAAAGAGTTGACAATGTTTAGTTTGAAAAATTTGAATTGCAGGGGCTCAAAGTAGTGATCAGACTATAATTGGCAGATTTGACCATTATCATATGTGAGCCAAATTTGAATTTGAAAACCATTTGATTTATGTTTCTTTGATTCCAAAAGTTGTAATAAGTGTTTAGTAACATTGTTCAACTAATGGTGAAGACCAAATGTGTCTAGGGTCAAAATTTATAAAAATGGCATAGGCCATATGCGAGGGTTTTAGGGTTTTTTCTTTTATTTGATTTCTTTCTCTTTTTGATTTATTTGGTTGGTGATTTTCTCATGATCACATTAGGGTTTTAGAGTATAGCACATACACACAATAACAATCAACATGGCATATCACTCAAATGCACAAGTCCTATGCATGGCACTATATGCAATTTAAAAAGTTTTTGTTGGTTTGAATTTTTGGCTCTCTGGAATCTTCTAACTTTCTTTTTATTGAAATTTGGGATGTTACAACCTTGGTACCAACCGAGCAGCTTTCCCGTTCACACTTCCATGGTGTGGGACCCGATATAAGCTCTTAGCCAATCATTGTGTTCCTTCGCGACCCCGAACACCCACCCTTTGTTGCAGTTCCGACCTTGGGTCCTCGCCGGTCAGCGTATCCATTGGATACCATCCGACCTCGACTACTATCAGGTATCACGACCTTGATACCTTCACCGGTCGCTTCAACCCATCATAGACCGCATTACCGTGGGGACTTAGGGCTCCCCAACCACTCCGGTTGTCTCTCGAGATTCAACTGACTACGGTAAGCGCATCCGTTGATGAACGAGAGGAAGAAACACAACAGAATATTCCGTCCCACTCCAGATCTTATGGTTAACACGGGTCTTACGGCACAAGAATCATTGGATGACATTTTTTGTTAATCCTAGATGGATATAAACCCATTGCAATGGAACCTCCACCATACTCATACCATGGTACCATCGCCCACCACATAGTCATATTCATAGTTATGAAATTAACAGTTTTTGCTTTTCATGCAAGAGTGATAAGCATAGTACTTTGCAAGTAAGTTGGTAAAACATACTCATATTGACATGAGCAAGCGATGAACTTGCCCGGTGACTGCAAGGTAGTGCAGTTGGATTTTTTGGACTGACCCTGGTCCTCTGTTTCTGAAAGATAGCATCATTGTCCGATAAGGGCAATGTTCAAAGATTCAAATAAGCATGCTTTCAGTTTTTAGGGTTGTTCCCCCCTTCCCGATGCTTGATTATTTAATGTCAGAGGTGGCGAATAAGCACTATTTATAATGATCCTTAAGAGCTATTAATTAATTCTTGGTTATTTGTATTGAGATGCTTAATCAAAGAAATTATTTATTTTCTTTGATTTCCTAATTATTTAAAATATTTATGAATTTTCCTTCTTCTTTTAATTGTTTGAAAATTCCATATTTTCTTATTCAGTTTTTATTGATCTTATTTCATCACATTTATTTTTAGCATTTGTTTATTTTGTGATGAAAGTATTTTTTTTGAATAGCTCTTAAAATTTTAAAGGGCTATATATTTTTATATATATATTTTAGTTATTTTAGGGTTTTTTAGATTTAATTTTTATTTTTAGTTAAAATCTTATGGTCAAAAGACCATTTTGCCCTCCTGGGCCCACTAGACAGGCCGACCGAGCTGGTTAGGCTGGACCAGTGTTGACGCGTAAAGCACACGCCTGTTGGGAACCCCAAGTGGAAGGTGCGATGCGTACAGCAGCAAGTTTCCCTCAGTAAGAAACCAAGGTTTATCGAACCAGTAGGAGTCAAGGGCCACGTGAAGGTTGTTGGTGACGGAGTGTAGTGCGGCGCAACACCAGGGATTCCGGCGCCAACGTGGAACCTGCACAATACAATCAAAATACTTTGCCCCAACTTAACAGTGAGGTTGTCAATCTCACCGGCTTGCTGTAAACAAAGGATTAAATGTATGGTGTGGGAAATGATGTTTGTTTGCGAAGAACAGTAGAGAACAATGATTGCAGTATATTGTATTCAGATGTAAAAGAATGGACCGGGGTCCACAGTTCACTAGTGGTGTCTCTCCAATAAGATAAATAGCATGTTGGGTGAACAAATTACAGTTGGGAAATTGACAAATAGAGAGGGCATAACAATGCACATACATATCATGATGAGTAATATGAGATTTACTTAGGGCATTACGACAAAGTACATAGACCGCTATCCAGCATGCATCTATGCCTAAAAAGTCCACCTTCGGGTTAGCATCCGCACCCCTTCCAGTATTAAGTTGCAAACAACAGACAATTGCATTAAGTATGGTGCGTAATGTAATCAACACAAATATCCTTAGACAAAGCATTGATGTTTTATCCCTAGTGGCAACAACACATCCACAACCTTAGAACTTTCTGTCACTGTCCCAGATTCAATGGAGGCATGAACCCACTATCGAGCATAAATACTCCCTCTTGGAGTTACAAGTATCAACTTGGCTAGAGCCTCTACTAGCAACGGAGAGCATGCAAGATCATAAACAACACATATATGATAGATTGATAATCAACTTGACATAGTATTCCATATTCATCGGATCCTAACAAACACAACATGTAGCATTACAAATAGATGATCTTGATCATGATAGGCAGCTCACAAGATCTAACATGATAGCACAATGAGGAGAAGACAATCATCTAGCTACTGCTATGGACCCATAGTCCAAGGATGAACTACTCACACATCAGTCCGGAGGCGATCATGGTGATGTAGAGTCCTCCGGGAGATGATTCCCCTCTCCGGCAGGGTGCCGGAGGCGATCTCCTGAATCCCCCCGAGATCGGATTGGCGGCGGCGGCGTCTCTGGAACTTTTTCCGTATCGTGGCTCTCGGTAATAGGGTTTTCGCGACGGAGAGTTTAAGTAGGCGGAAGGGCAGAGTCGGAGGGCTGACGAGGGCCCCACACCATAGGCCGGTGCGGGCCCCTCCCTGGCCGCGCCGTCCTATGGTTTGGCCGCCTCGTGGCCCCACTTCGTATCCTCTTCGGTCTTCTGGAAGCTCCGTGGAAAAATAAGACCCTGGGCGTTGGTTTCATCCAATTCCGAGAATATTTCCTTTGTAGGATTTCTGAAACCAAAAACAGCACAAAACAGGAACTGGCGCTTCGGAATCTCGTTAATAGGTTAGTGCCGGAAAATGCATATAGATGATGTAAAGTGTGTATAAAACATGTGAGTATTGTCATAAAACTAGCATGGAACATAAGAAATTATAGATACGTTTGAGACGTATCAACCAGCCCGTTGGGAGGCGAAAAGTTTTATTGCTTCCTTATAGGTTAATGAATTTAGAGTTCCTCATGCACATGCATAAACCATCTGTTTAGATTCATCATTCAGACCACTATAACAATATTGTACAATAACATTGTGCATGAAACCGTGGTTGGGAACCCTCATAAGTAATCCGGAGAATCTTCCCCAAGCTTGAGCAAAGCTTTTTCCAGTATGCTGGAAGAAATTAGTAGTCTCCCTTTTTACCTGCATAGTCTTATAGAAAGGATTAAATCTATTCATGAATTCTTTTATGCAATCTTTCCAGCTAGCAATAGTATTTCTTGGTAAGGCTTGTAACCATTGGAATGCCTTGTCCTTAAGGGACCAACGAAATATTTAAGAAGTAAGAAATCTTTTGGAAAATTCTTAGGTCCAACTACCTCTCATATATCATTCACTCTAGTTAAGTGATTACCTGGATTTTCATGTTCTTCTCCTGAAAAAAGCATTTTCTTGCATCATAATTAATAACTTTCGATCTATTTCATATTCAATGCCCTTAACATCAGGATAAACGATAGGATTTTTGCAACTAAAGTTGAAGGAGTCCCATATTCCTCTAAAGCTTTGCTAGGCTATGCTGCCTTAGCTGTGATGGATAAGTTTTCCATAATGGTACTTAAACTGTTTACGTCTACATCACGCGAATTGGCTAGATATTGAAGAACTTCCAGATGTCTAGAGTCGGGTACTCGATCAAGGAAGTTTGGTAGATAAACTCTACCTGAGCGTATGGAACCTATGTCCTCAACAGAGATCATCAAAACTTACAAGTGTCAAGAAACAAACAACCTACGCTTAGTTCCCCGGCAACGGTGCCAGAAAATAGCTTGATGTCCTGCAAGAACACATGGTCATTTGTGCATACTTTCGTGGAAGTATTAATTCCGGTTTTTATATCGTATCCCAACAAGGAGTGTAGGAGGATGTTTATCAGCGTTGTTTTCTGTCACACCCAAGGTGTCACAAGTCTTCGGTAAATTGACTGCAAGAATTGAAATGTTAAGTGGTGAGTGTGAATAATGAGAGTTTGGAGTATTGCTAGTGCAATAAAGTAAAGTGCATAAAATTAAACAGCTAATAGGAATTAATTGAGTTTCTGCAGGTGGGAAAGTAGGCGTGGGGTGACTCAGTTCATGGTGATAGTGAATGTGCCAGGTGGAATAAACGTGATAAGTGAATATTATTCTTCATATTTATATCTGAGAAGGCAAGTAACCAGTAAGAGAGAAAGACTCGTCTTGGTAGATTTCATCTTCCTCCAATAATCCTTCTTCCTGTTACCAAAGCCATGGTCAGCGCATCTATTAAGGTGGTTAGACCAGAGTAAAGCTTTAAGCTCGGTGGTTCCTTGTGATTCCTCGAGTACTCCTAGATCCTCTTTGATATCGGTTGTGTCACTCGGGGGTCGCGAATTCACTAGCAAACAAATCATGTTCATGAGTTATTGAGATCATGCTATATAGGCCCTTAAATTAGATAACATCATTAGGTGCACATAAACATTCATATTCATAATGTAATAGTCTCAAACATAAGTTCACAAATAAATGGAATAAAATTGGCACATCACGTACGTCTCACCTATCCCCTACATCTCCCAGGCCAAGGAGATCTACACACACATGAGAGGAGAATAACATAACATCATCATACCAAAGAAAATGGTGTTCATCTATATATTACCATCGGAAGCCACAATAGATCGAATCAAATACAAACCAAGATGAAATAAAGGTTTCAATCTCTAATCTTACAAGTATGAATCTCTCTCTCTCCTTCATAAAAAGGGTTCGGCTTGATAAGACGAAGGCAGTGCCGTTCCGTACGGGCGGACGGTACATGCAAGCCCCACCCGTACCGATGCCCGTTAAAGCCCTTGCATCGCCAGGATCGATTTGGCCTAAAAAAATGTCTTTATTTCGTTGAAATTAGCCCATAAATGTCCTTGGATCCTCAAGATATGATGGTTTCCTGGAATACATAATTAAAAACAAGGTTTTGCTTGGATCACGATATTATCGTTATAGTTGAAACACGAAATCCAATGAAAAAACAACAAAACCAACGGATAGGTGATGGAGAATCCATAGTAAAATGCATCGAAATTTGGAGCTATCAGCGTGCGACAAGGTATAGCACGCGACTAGTAAGTGGGCCCCCACCTACGCATGGGCACAGAACTTAGCCACAGTGTGCGACCTTGCCGGCACATGGCTACTACGCTCATGTCGTTGAGACACCAAGTGCAGAGTGTTGTGTTAGCAGAGTATTTTCCCCACAAGAGTGACTAGAGGGTTTATATTGAACTCTCGGTGAACTGAGCAAAGAGTGTTCTCTCATCTGTTCTTCTAGCAATCCTTCAAGTAAAATACAAGCCTTGTGTCCTCAACTCCACCATGTGGTTGTCTAGCACAAGGTTTCGTGTAAGTAAATAAAACACAAGTAATAATAAAGCGAGTAAAACTAGATAAAATAGAGTAACTAAGTAAAATAAGTAAAGTGGTTGATTGTTTTGGGTGTTTTGGATGCAAATAAGAAAAGTAAATAATTTTGTATTTTCGGTTTAAAATAGTGCAGCAAATAGAAAACAAGATAAAAGTAATATAAATGTGTTTCTTATGATAAAAAGTGGACCGGGGTTCATGGGTTCACTTGACTATTCACTATTTTAAGTTGTGGCAGACAAATACCAATTCATCAATGAGATATGAAGATGCAAAATAATAACATGTGAAATATATGCATTCATATGGGCATCACGTCCTAACATAGAGTTGATGCAACACATATCTCTTATACTCCACAAGAAAGGGAAAACTTCATGCAATCTTGTATTAAGAATTAACATAGCATAGCCATAAGTACTTTGACATGATGTTTGAATATCATATATGCTACCTTGATAAAACATGATCATCACTTTTATCGCGTGACGAACATAGCACATGCATTCACTTTATCCCTAGTGAGGTAGCAAAAGAAAAGGCAAACCCATAATAGATCAGGAATTTGTTGTCACTATTCAATCACTAAAACCATGCTACTCCATCTAATACACACATCACCCCACACACTCTCTTGCATAGATGTTGGATCGGAACAAATACTTAAGAACGGGGTACATAATATGCATCTATCAATGCATCTTACACATAATATTATCAGATCTCATACCACAATATCATAGAATAAGGATCGACCACATAGGTATTACAAATATGGCCATAATCATGTAGGACAGCTCCTATGGCACTAAGAACTATGAAGAACATGAGATAAATAGATCAAGCTACTGCCACAAACCCGTAGTCCAGAGGTGGACTACTCCCCCTTGATCATTTGATGATGATGAAGACATTGGAGAAGGTGGAGATCCCTCCGATGGTGATCCCAACGGAGTTTACCCCTCCAATCTTCGTTGTTGCAGCCTCTGTTTTCATGTTTCTCCCTTTCTGCCGCAGTCACCTCCCGAGAACTCTTTGGGGCCATATATTGTCATTTTTAGGTCAAAATACGTCGGTGGGTGATACGCTGCAAACATATCTATAATTTTTAATGCTCCATGCTTGTTTTACACCAATTCATATATGTTTTGCTCATACTTCGTTGCACCTTTATACATTTTCCAACACTAACCTATTAACAAGATGCCATAGTGCCAGTTCCCTATTTTCTACTATTTTGTATTTCAGAAAAGTTGTACAGGAAATATTCTTGGAATTGGACGAAACAAAAGACGAAGATCTTATTTTTCCGTAACGAAGACTGTTTTGATATGTGTTTGATATATGTTAGAAATGAACCAAAGTGAATTTATTATTTTGATTGTACTAATGCTGCTAATAAAGAATTGTGTGAAGTTTTGTATGAAGTAAGTTTTCAAGTGTAGGGACAGAAGAATGATGTGATGAGATGAGGAATAGACAAAAGCTCAAGCTTGGGGATGCCCCTGCAGCCAAATAAATATCCAATAGGTACAAGCGTCAAAGCTTGGGGATGCCCAAGGCATCCCCTCTTCATCAACAAAGCAACATGTAATCTCTCTATGCGCTATATTTTTATTGCTTCATACGCTATGTGTTGTTCTTGGAGCGTCTTTATTTTAATTTTTAGTTTAGTTTAGTTTTGTTTTGTTGCTGTATCATATGTTGGATCCTGGCACATTTGTTTTGGAGAAAGACCCGCTCCATTTTAATTGCATAGAGCGCTCTTATTGTTCTACGAGTGTTCTAGTTTGCTACTAGTGCGTTCAGCTCTTGTTCTTTCACTTGAATTTTGTTCAGAGCTCATTAGTATTATTTATTTGTGTATGGTTAGCTCTGTGGTCCATAATGTATTTCATCTCGGAGAGTTATTTCAAATAAGTTGATTGGTGTTGGATACGAGTAAAATATTTCATGACTATAGTCATGCAAAAGGAAGCTTGTCTAGACTGTGGCATAGACTTTGGCATGTCATGTTGGATGTTATTATTGTCATATTCTTAGTATTTATTGTTGTAGCATGACTTGTTTCAAATGGCTGAGAGTGCATAATGTGTCATTGAAAGAACCATGTGTTGTTTCTATCATAACAACATAATATTGTGGTATTCTCATTTGATGCTTTATTGGGCTGACTTGGCGCATGCTTATACCATGTTCGGACTATAAAAAGTCAACTAAAGCCTCTATGATCATTTAGTTTTTGACTCGTAATATCACTTTATTCTTTGATTGATAATGTTTTGTCGCTATGCATGATTATGGCTATTATTGCTCTCTTAGTTGGTCGCTCCCAGTCTTTTGCTAGCTTTCACCTGTACTGAGTATGAACTTACTCGTGCATCCAACCACCATTAAACTAAAGTTTGCCAATTGTGTCCACCATATCTACCTAATAGCATTATTTCTATTCCAAGTATGCTCATCATGTTTTTATTTATCTTCCAAATTAAATTTTGGCATGAGAAAATTAGTTAGTAAAGCTCCCACGAACTTGATGGCACATTTACTTTCTTGCACTTAATTAACTTGATCATTGTGTCTATCTTATGAAGTTTATATGTTTGCAAGTTGCAAGTTGGGAGTTAGTATAACCATGCTTTCATGGGAAACACTTTCGACATTGCACTTGTATTTAGTTGATGTCATGTTCTTTTGTTTATGGAAGCCTAGCGGTGCAAAATAAAATGGAAACTTATAAGTCCATGGAGTTTGTATATGAGTTAGAGAAACGCCTGGGCCGCTAATCTAAGCCATGCATCATTCATGGTGGAAATTTACAGCTAAACCATAGTGAGCATTCTATGAAGCATTTTCAATAAAAAAAGCTATTCCCATAGTAAATAAATTTTTTGATGAGATGCTCATTATCTATGTGTCTTGTCATTTTGGCATGGGATTGCTCCTACAAGAGTACCTCCATATCATCGGGCAAGAGGTACCCCGCTGGTGGTTCTCAATGATACATGTATACTTACAATGACAAGAACTTATTTGGGACCTAAGTTGAGTAGCATGAGGTTTAGGTACTTGTATTCAAGGGGCATGAGATTTTTAAATTGTTATTTGCAAGCATATAGCTCATATTTGATTCACATTAACTTTAACCATTCAAGATGCTTATGATAGGGACAATGAGAGCTCAAAGCTAATAAGTACCATACTTTTTGGAAGGTTTATAAAACTTACTTATCTTGCTTACTCTGCAAAGAGTCTCTCTTTTACTTTATGTTGAGTCTTCATCTTCTGCTTTATGCACCAACTAAGAGAAAATAGTTGTCATTCTTAGTGCAATGTGCATAGTCCCAAAATTATTATTTATTGATTCATGATTATGCTATTGCTTGTTCTTAAATTACTTGTATCAAGTCACCCTTTGAACTTCGAAGCTGTCCTAGCATTTATGTTTTGCTACTCCATAAAGGACATGTTGAGTACCACTTTGTTATGTTTACACTATGCTCATAAACAAACAGTTGCTTACAATGCACTATTATTCATGATCCTTTGTTTGAGTTACTCTTCATGTTATAACATAGCTGCTCAGTTCTGTTGTTAGAATTATATCTATCATGCCTATGTTTAAGAGTACTTTGATCCCCACTCACAATGCTTTACAATGCTTGATCAAGATTGTGTTGGCTTCATGTCACCTCAAAAATTATTTTGTTATCACTTACCTACTCGAGGACGAGCAGGAGTTAAGCTTGGGGATGCTGATACGTTGCAAATGTATCTATAATTTTTAATGCTCCATGCTTGTTTTACACCAATTCATATATGTTTTGCTCATACTTCGTTCCACTTTTATACATTTTCCAGCACTAACCTATTAACAAGATGCCACAGTGTCATTTCCCTATTTTCTGCTGTTTTGTATTTCAGAAAAGTTGTACAGAAAATATTCTCAGAATTGGACGAAACAAAAGCCGAAGATCTTATTTTTTCGTAACGAAGACAAAGTCCAGAGGGGGGATGAAGGAAGGCCACAGGGCGGCCAGACCATGCCTAGGAGCGGCCTGGCCCTAGCCCGCGCCTAGGAGTTGTCTGGGGCCACCAGGCCTCCACCGACCTCGCCCTTCCTCCTATATAAAGCTCCCGACGCAAAAATCCTACATCAATCGGCCTCCATCCATGAAAAGTTCCGTAGCTCCGCCGCCGTCGCAGACAAGATTCAGGGGACAGAAGTCTCTATTTCGGCACCCTGCCGGGACGGGGAATTACCCCTGGAGCCATCTCCATCGACGCCACCTCCATCTTCACCGATGTTGCTGACTCCCATCATGAGGAGGGAGTAGTTCTCCCCCATGGCTAGGGGCTCTACCGGTAGCTATGTGGTTTATCTCTCTCTCCCATGGTGTGATCTTTATGTGATCATGAGCTTTGTAATCTAGATGTCGTTATGCTATTCAAGTCGATTTTACTTATTTGATCTCTGGAGACTCCTTTTCCCATGTGTGTAAAGGTGACAATGTGTGCACCGTGTGGGTCTCTTAGGCTATATTTCACAGAATACTTGTTCACTGAATTATGATTTGTGTTGGATGTCTCTATGAAATTATGGTGTGTTAGTACCTCCTATGAATGCTCAAAGTGACAGCGTGGGGTGTTCATTAGTATTTGGGAATACATCTTTAAGGTTTGCTTTTGCAGCCCTACGCGGTGAATTAGTGTTCGTTATCCAACCGGAGAGTAGTTCAGAGTAGCATAGTGAAGTGCTTATATTTATATTCATTTATGATATCATTGTTGAGAGTGACCACTAGTGAAAGTATGATCCCTAGGCCTTGTTTCCAAACATCGAATCACCATTTATTTACTGTTTTATTGCATGTTTACTTGCTGCCATATTTATTTCAGATTGTTATTACCACTCATATTCATCCATATCACTTTCATTTTACTATCTCTTTGCCGAACTAGTGCACCTATACATCTGACAAGTGTATTGGGTGTGTTGGGGACACGAGATACTTCTTGTATCTTAATTGCATGGTTGCTTGAGAGGGATATCTTTGACCTCTACCTCCCTGAGTTCGATAAACCTTGGGCGATCCACTTAAGGGAAACTTCATGTTGTTCTACAAACCTTTGCACTTGGAGGCACAACACTGTCTACAAGAATAAAAGGGTGCGTAGACACCAATGGGCAAAAGAATCAGGTCAATTGGACGATCAACGGCTGAAAGAGGGGGTGGCGCGCCACCTTAACTATTTTGGGACTCAGGATCATCCAGGTATGCTTCTAGGTGCCAGGGTGCTTCTCCTGATGAAAAAGTGATGCTCTAAAAAATCTTAGGTCAAATATAAGTCTCTGAAAGTGAAAAATACGTGAAACAGGGAAGTCACGTTCTATAGAGTTAAACAAAATAAAGGGGATCATTGGTAAATCCCCATAAATCAATGTAGAACATTGTATTATCATCATATATGTTGCAAATATGTGGGAATTCAATATGATAAAGGACAAAGTTCATGTATGCATGTTACATGCATCATACTCATTGATCTCGGTTGCATGCCCTATTTGACCGCTTTTGACATCCTGGCTAAGGGCTTAATAGGATTGATGGGATTGATACGCGTACAGCACGCGTCCGTTGGGAACCCCAAGAGGAAGGTGTGATGCGTACAGCGGCAAGTTTTCCCGCAGTAAGAACCCAAGGTTTATCGAACCAGTAGGAGCCAAGAAGCACGTTGAAGGTTGATGGCGACGAAATGTAGTGTGGTGCAACACCAGGGATTCCGGCGCCAACTTGGAACCTGCACAACACAACCAAAGTACTTTGTCCCAACGTAACAGTGAGGTTATTGATGTCTACGGGTGCTTCTATTCTTGTAGACAGTGTTGGGCCTCCAAGAGCAGAGGTTTGTAGAACAGCAGCAAGTTTCCCTTAAGTGGATCACCCAAGGTTTATCGATCTCAGGGAGGAAGAGGTCAAAGATATCCCTCTCAAGCAACCCTGCAACCACAAAGCAAGAAGTCTCTTGTGTCCCCAACACACCTAATAGGTGCACTAGTTCGGCGAAGAGATAGTGAAATACAGGTGGTATGAATAAGTATGAGCAGTAGTAACAGCACCAGAAAAGTGCTTTGCTGCCCAGGACTGGCGTGTGGTTGATGGTGGTAATATTGCGGACAGTACAGATGCAGTAGAACAGTAAACAAGCAGCGATACCAGTATTTAGGAACAAGGCCTAGGGATCATACTTTCACTAGTGGACACTCTCAACATTGATCACATAACAGAATAAATAGATAGATGCTAGACTCTACACCCTCATGTTGGATGATGAACACCACTAATTGTGTAGGATTACACGAACCCTCAATGCCGGAGTTAACAAGCTCCACAATATTCGATATTCATGTTTAAATAACCTTAGAGTGCAAGATAGATCAACATAACCGAATAGATCACATCAATACCATCATAGTAATAGTTAACTTCATAATCTACAAGAGATCACAATCATAAACTACGCCAAGTACTACATGATGCACACACTGCCCACTTTACACCATGCAGGAGGAATAGAATACTTTAATAACATCACTAGAGTAGCACATAGATGAATTGTGATACAAAACTCATATGAATCTCAATCATGTAAAGCAGCTCATGAGATCATTGTATTGAAGTACATAGGAGAGAGATTAACCACATAGTTACCGGTACAGCCCCGAGCCTCGATGAAGAACTACTCCCTCCTCATGGGAGACAGCAGCGTTGATGAAGATGGCGGTGGTGTCGATGGAGAAGCCTTCCGGGGGCACTGCCCCGTCCCGGCGGCGTGCCGGAACAGAGACTCCTGTCCCCCAGATCTTGGCTTCGCGATGGCGGCGGCTCTGGAAGGTTTCTCGTACCGTGGCTTTTTCGTCTCGAGGTTTTAGGTCGAGGGGCTTCTTATAGGCGAAGAGGCGGAGTCAGAGGGTCGAAGAGGCGGCGAGGGGGTAAGGCGGCGCGGCCAGGGCCTGGGCCGCGCCAGCCACCCTCCTGGGGCCCCTGTGGCCCACCTCTGGTCCTTCCCGGGTGTTCTGGAAGCTTCGTGTAAAAATAGGATGCTGGGCGTTGATTTCGTCCGATTCCGAGAATATTTCCTTACTAGGATTTCTGAAACCAAAAACAGCAGAAACAAAGAACTGCCCTTCGGCATCTCGTCAATAGGTTAGTTCCGGAAAACGCATAAATATGTCATAAAGTGTGCATAAAACATGTAGATATCATCAATAATGTGGCATGGAACATAAGAAATTATCGATACGTCGGAGACGTATCAGCATCCCCAAGCTTAGTTTCTGCTCGTCCCGAGCAGGTAAACGATAACAAAGATAATTTCTGGAGTGACATGCCATCATAAACTTGATCATACTATTGTAAACACATGTAATGAATGCAACGATCAAAACAATGGTAAATGACATGAGTAAACAAATGAACCATATAGCAAAGACTTTTCATGAATAGTACTTCAAGACAAGCATCAATAAGTCTTGCATAAGAGTTAACTCATAAAGCAATAATTCAAAGTAAAGGTATTGAAGCAACACAAAGGAAGATGAAGTTTCAGCAGTTGCTTTCAACTTATAACATGTATATCTCATGAATAATTGTCAATGCAAAGTAATATAACAAGTGCAATATGCAAGTATGTAGGAATCAATGCACAGTTCACACAAGTGTTTGCTTCTTGAGGTGGAGAGAAATAGGTGAACTGACTCAACAATAAAAGTAAAAGAAAGGCCCTTCGCAGAGGGAAGCATTGATTGCTATATTTGTGCTAGAGCTTTGGTTTTGAAAACAAGAAACAATTTTGTCAACGGTAGTAATAAAGCATATGTGTTATGTAAATTATATCTTACAAGTTGCAAGCCTCATGCATAGTATACTAATAGTGCCCGCACCTTGTCCTAATTAGCTCGGATTACCTGGATTATCATCGCAATGCACATGTTTTAACCAAGTGTCACAAAGGGGTACCTCTATGTCGCCTGTACATAGGTCTAAGGAGAAAGCTTGCATCGGATTTCTTGCTATTGATTATTCTCAACTTAGACATCCATACCGGGACAACATAGACAACAGATAATGGACTCCTCTTTTATGCATAAGCATGTAGCAACAATTAATTTTCTCATATGAGATTGAGGATATATGTCCAAAACTGAAACTTCCACCATGGATCATGGCTTTAGTTAGCGGCCCAATGTTCTTCTCTAACATTATGCAATGCTCTAACCATTCCAGCGGTAAGTCTCCCTTACTTCAGACAAGACGAACATGCATAGCAACTCACATGATATTCAACAAAGAGTAGTTGATGGCGTCCCCAGGAACATGGTTATCGCACAACAAGCAACTTAATAAGAGATAAAGTGCATAAGTACATATTCAATACCACAATAGTTTTTAAGCTATTTGTCCCATGAGCTATATATTGTAAAGGTAGAGAATGGAAAATTTAAACGTAGCACTCAACCAATTTACTTTGGAATGGCGGAGAAATACCATGTAGTAGGTAGGTATGGTGGACACAAATGGCATAGTGGTTGGCTCAAGGATTTTGGATGCATGAGAAGTATTCCCTCTCGATACAAGGTTTAGGCTAGCAAGGCTATTTGAAACAAACACAAAAATGAAGCGGTGCAGCAAAACTCACATAAAAGACATATTGTAAACATTATAAGACTCTACACCGTCTTCCTTGTTGTTCAAACTCAATACTAGAAATTATCTAGACCTTAGAGAGACCAATTATGCAAACCAAATTTTAGCAAGCTCTATGTATTTCTTCATTAATGGGTGCAAAGTATATGATGCAAGAGCTTAAACATGAGCACAACAATTGCCAAGTATCACATTATCCAAGGCATTATAGCAATTACTACATGCAGCATTTTCCAATTCCAACCATATAACAATTTAACGAAGAAGAAACTTCGCCATGAACATTAAGAGCTAAGAACACATGTGTTCATATGAACCAGCGGAGCGTGTCTCTCTCCCACACAAACATTTATTCAAACAAAAACAAAAATAGAAACAAACAAACAGACGCTCCAAGTAAAGTACATAAGATGTGACCGAATAAAAATATAGTTTCAAGAGAAGGAACCTGATAGTTTTGTCGATGAAGAAGGGGATGCCTTGGGCATCCCCAAGATTAGATGCTTGAGTCTTCTTGAAATATGCAGGGGTGAACCACCGGGGCATCCCCAAGCTTAGAGCTTTCACTCTCCTTGATCATAGTATATCATCCTCCTCTCTTGACCCTTGAAAACTTCCTCCACACCAAACTCGAAACAAACTCATTAGAGGGTTAGTGCATGATAAAAATTCACATGTTCAGAGGTGACACAATCATTCTTAATACTTCTGGACATTGCTTAAAGCTACTGGAAGTCAATGGAACAAAGAAATCCATCCCACATAGCAAAAGAGGCAATGCGAAATAAAAGGCAGAATCTGTCAAAACAGAGCAGTCCGTAAAGAAGAATTTTATTGAGGTACCAGACTTGCTCAAATAAAAATGCTCAAATTGAATGAAAGTTGCGTACATATCTTAGGATCACTCACGTAAATTGGCATAATTTTCTGAGTTACCTACAGAGAATTTTTCCCAGATTCGTGACAGCAAGAAATCTGTTTCTACGCAGTAATCCAAATCTAGTATGAACCTTACTATCAACGACTTTACTTGGCACAACAAAGCACAAAACTAAGATAAGGAGAGGTTTCTACAGTAGTAAACAACTTCCAAGACTCAAATATAAAACAAAGTACTGTAGCAAAATAACACATGGGTTATCTCCCAAGAAGTTCTTTCTTTATAGCCATTAAGATGGGCTTAGCAGTTTTAATGATGCACTCGCAAGAAATAATATTTGAAGAAAAAGAGAGCATCAAGAGGCAAATTCAAAACACATTTAAGTCTAACATGCTTCCTATGAAAAGGAATCTTGTAAATAAACAAGTTCATGAAGAGCAAAGTGACAAGCATAGGAAGATAAAACAAGTGTAGCTTCAAAAATTTCAGCACATAGAGAGGTGTTTTAGTAACATGAAAATTTCTACAACCATATTTTCCTCTCTCATAATAATATCCAGTAGTATCATGAGCAAACTCAACAATATAACTATCACATAAAGCATTCTTATCATGAGTCCCATGCATAAAATTATTGCTACTCCCAACATAAGCATAATCAATTTTATTAGTAATAGTGGGAGCAAATTCAACAAAGTAGCTATCATTATTATTCTCATCAAGTGTAGGAGGCATAGTATAATCATCATAAAGTGTACTCTCCATAGTAGGCGGCACCAAAAGACCACTATCATTATAATCATCATAAATAGGAGGCAAAGTATCATCAAAGTAAATTTTCTCCTCAATGCCTGGGGGACTAAAAAGATCATGCTCATCAAAGCCAGCTTCCCCAAGCTTAGAATTTTCCATAGCATTAGCAACAATAGTGTTCAAAGCATTCATATTAATAACATTCCCATTAGCATGCATATAAAGTTCCATGGGTTTTTTAATTCTCTCTTCAAACACATCATGTCCTAATTCATGGTAAAGTTCATAAAGATCTCTCATATTTTTGTTGTTTTCCATTATGCCTTACTAGTGTAAACAAGAAACAAAAAGATGCAATTGCAGGATCTAAAGGAAATAGCCTCGAGCACAAACACAATGGCACCAGAAAAGTACTGTTACCTGGAACCGGAGTATGAGTGCCTTTTACCTTTCCTCCCCGGCAACGGCGCCAGAAAAGTACTTGATGTCTACGGGTGCTTCTATTCTTGTAGATAGTGTTGGGCCTCCAAGAGCAGAGGTTTGTAGAACAGCAGCAAGTTTCCCTTAAGTGGATCACCCAAGGTTTATCGATCTCAGGGAGGAAGAGGTCAAAGATATCCCTCTCAAGCAACCCTGCAACCACAAAGCAAGAAGTCTCTTGTGTCCCCAACACACCTAATAGGTGCACTAGTTCAGCGAAGAGATAGTGAAATACAGGTGGTATGAATAAGTATGAGCAAAGAGTAACAGACTGCAAAGTGCTTTGCTGCCCAGGACTGGCGTGTGGTTGATGGTGGTAATATTGCGGACAGTACAGATGCAGTAGAACAGTAAACAAGCAGCGATACCAGTATTTAGGAACAAGGCCTCGGGATCATACTTTCACAAGTGGACACTCTCAACATTGATCACATAACAGAATAAATAGATAGATGCTAGACTCTACACCCTCATGTTGGATGATGAACACCACTAATTGTGTAGGATTACACGAACCCTCAATGCCGGAGTTAACAAGCTCCACAATATTCGATATTCATGTTTAAATAACCTTAGAGTGCAAGATAGATTAACATAACCAAATAGATCACATCAATACCATCATAGTAATAGTTAACTTCATAATCTACAAGAGATCACAATCATAAACTACGCCAAGTACTACATGATGCACACACTGCCCACTTTACACCATGCAGGAGGAAAAGAATACTTTAATAACATCACTAGAGTAGCACATAGATGAATTGTGATACAAAACTCATATGAATCTCAATCATGTAAAGCAGCTCATGAGATCATTGTATTGAAGTACATAGGAGAGAGATTAACCACATAGCTACCGGTACAGCCCCGAGCCTCGATGGAGAACTACTCCCTCCTCATGGGAGACTGCAGCGTTGATGAAGATGGCCGTGGTGTCGATGGAGAAGCCTTCCGGGGGCACTTCCCCGTCCCGGCGGCGTGCCGGAACAGAGACTCCTGTCCCCCAGATCTTGGCTTCGCGATGGCGGCGGCTCTGGAAGGTTTCTCGTACCGTGGCTTTTTCGTCTCGAGGTTTTAGGTCGAGGGGCTTCTTATAGGCGAAGAGGCGGAGTCAGAGGGTCGAAGAGGCGGCGAGGTGGTAAGGCGGCGCGGCCAGGGCCTGGGCCGCGCCGGCCACCCTCCTGGGGCCCCTGTGGCCCACCTCTGGTCCTTCCTGGGTGTTCTGGAAGCTTCGTGTAAAAATAGGATGCTGGGCGTTGATTTCGTCCGATTCCGAGAATATTTCCTTACTAGGATTTCTGAAACCAAAAACAGCAGAAAACAGCAACTGGCCCTTCGGCATCTCGTCAATAGGTTAGTTCCGGAAAACGCATAAATATGACATAAAGTGTGCATAAAACATGTAGATATCATCAATAATGTGGCATGGAACATAAGAAATTATCGATACGTCGGAGACGTATCAGTTATCAATCTCACCGGCTTGCTGTAACAAAGGATTAGATGTATAGTGTGGATGATGATGTTTGCAGAAAAGAGTAGAACAAGTATTGCAGTAGATTGTATTCGATTAAAAGAATGGACCGGGGTCCACAGTTCACTAGAGGCGTCTCTCCCATAAGATAAATAGTATGTTGGGTGAACAAATTACAGTTGGGCAATTGACAAATAAAGAGGGCATGACCATGCACATACATGATATGATGAGTATTGTGAGATTTAATTGGGCATTACGATAAAGTACATAGACCGCTATCCAGCATGCATCTATGCCTAAAAAGTCCACCTTCAGGTTATCATCCGAACCCCTTCCAGTATTAAGTTGCAAACAACAGACAATTGCATTAAGTATGGTGCGTAATGTAATCAACAACTACATCCTTGGACATAGCATCGATGTTTTATCCCTAGTGGCAACAGGACATCCACAACCTTAGAACTTTCTGTCACTGTCCCAGATTTAATGGAGGCATGAACCCACTATCAAGCATAGATACTCCCTCTTGGAGTTACTAGCAAAAACTTGGCCAGAGCCTCTACTAATAACGGAGAGCATGCAAGATCATAAACAACACATAGATAATAGATTGATAATCAACATAGCATAGTATTCTCTATTCATAGGATCCCAACAAACACAACATATAGCATTACAGATAGATGATCTTGATCATGTTAGGCAGCTCACAAGATTCGACAATGAAGCACAATTAGGAGAAGACGACCATCTAGCTACTGCTATGGACCCATAGTCCAGGGGTGAACTACTCACTCATCACTCCGGAGGCAACCATGGCGGTGAAGAGTCCTCCGGGAGATGATTCCCCTCTCCGGCAGGGTGCCGGAGGCGATCTCCTGAATCCCCCGAGATGGGATTGGCGGCGACGGCGTCTCTGGAAGGTTTTCCGTATCGTGGCTCTCGGTACTGGGGGTTTCGCGACGAAGGCTTTAGGTAGGCGGAGGAGATAGGTCAGGGGGTGATGTCTACAGGAGCTTCTATTTTTGTAGACAGTGTTGGGCCTCCAAGAGCAGAGGTTTGTAGAACAGCAGCAAGTTTCCCTTAAGTGGATCACCCAAGGTTTATCGATCTCAGGGAGGAAGAGGTCAAAGATATCCCTCTCATGCAACCCTGCAACCACAAAGCAAGAAGTCTCTTGTGTCCCCAACACACCTAATAGGTGCACTAGTTTGGCGAAGAGATAGTGAAATACAGGTGGTATGAATAAGTATGAGCAGTAGTAATGGCGCCAGAAAAGTGCTTGCTGGCGTGTAGTTGATGGTGGTAATATTGCGGACAGTACAGATGCAGTAAAAGAGTAAACAAGCAGCGATAGCAGTATTTAGGAACAAGGCCTAGGGATTATACTTTCACTAGTGGACACTCTCAACATTGATCACATAAATAAATAGATAGATGCTAGACTCTACACTCTCTTGTTGGATGATGAACACCACTAATTGTGTAGGATTACACGAACCCTCAATGCCGGAGTTAACAAGCTCCACAATATTCAATGTTCATATTTAAATAACCTTAGAGTGCAAGATAGATCAACATAACCAAATAGATCACATCAATACCATCATAGTAATAGTTAACTTCATAATCCACAAGAGATCACAATCATAGCATACGCCAAGTACTACACGATGCACACACTATCCACATTACACCGTGCAGGAGGAATAGACTACTTTAATAACATCACTAGAGTAGCACATAGATGAATAGTGATACAAAACTCATATGAATCTCAATCATGTAAGGCAGCTCATGAGATTATTGTATTGAAGTACATAGGAGAGAGATTAACCACATAGCTACCGGTACAGCCCTTAGCCTCGATGGAGAACTACTCCCTCCTCATGGGAGACAGCAGCGGTGATGAAGATGGCGGTGGTGTCGATGGAGGAGCCTTCCGGGGGCACTTCCCCGTCCCGGCGGCGTGCCGGAACAGAGACTCCTGTCCCCCAGATCTTGGCTTCGCGATGGCAGCGGCTCTGGAAGGTTTCTCGTACCGTGGCTTTTTCGTGTCGATGTTTTAGGTCAGGGACCTTTTTATAGGCGAAGAGGCGGAGTCGGAGGGGCGACGAGGCGGTGAGGGAGTATGGCGGTGTGGCCAGGGCTTGGGCCGCGCCAGCCACCCTCCTGGGGCCCCTGTGGCCCACCTCTGGTCCTTCCCGGGTGTTCTGGAAGCTTCGTGTATTTCTAAGATGCTGGGCGTTGATTTCGTCCGATTCCGAGAATATTTCCTTACTAGGATTTCTGAAACCAAAAACAGCAGAAACAGGAACTGGCCCTTCGGCATCTCGTCAATAGGTTAGTTCCGGAAAACGCATAAATATGACATAAAGTATGCATAAAACATGTAGATATCATCAATAATGTGGCATGGAACATAAGAAATTATCGATACGTCGGAGACGTATCAGCATCCCCAAGCTTAGTTTCTGCTCGTCCCGAGCAGGTAAACGATAACAAAGATAATTTCTCGAGTGACATGCCATCATAACCTTGATCATACTATTGTAAAGCACATGTAATAAATGCAGCGATCAAAACAATGGTAAATGACATGAGTAAACAAATGAATCATAAAGCAAAGACTTTTCATGAATAGTACTTTCAAGACAAGCATCAATAAGTCTTGCATAAAAGTTAACTCATAAAGCAATAATTCAAAGTAAAGGTATTGAAGCAACACAAAGGAAGATGAAGTTTCAGCGGTTGCTTTCAACTTATAACATGTATATCCCATGGATATTGTCAACATAGAGTAATATAACAAATGCAATATGCAAGTATGTAGGAATCAATGCACAGTTCACACAAGTGTTTGCTTCTTAAGATGGAGAGAAATAGGTGAACTGACTCAACAATAAAAGTAAAAGAATGGCCCTTCAAAGAGGAAAGCATCGATTGCTATATTTGTGCTAGAGCTTTGGTTTTGAAAACATATAGAGAGCATAAAAGTAAAATTTTGAGAGGTGTTTGTTGTTGTCAATGAATGGTAGTGGGCACTCTAACCCCCTTGCCAGACAAACCTTCAAAGAGCGGCTCCCATTTTATTTTTATTTTTGTGTGGCACTCCTTCCAACCTTTCTTTCACAAACCATGGCTAACCGAATCCTCGGGTGCCTGCCAACAATCTCATACCATGAAGGAGTGCCTTTTTATTTTTGTTTTATTATGATGACACTCCTCCCCACCTTTGCTTTCTCAAGCCATGGCTAACCGAATCCTTCGGGTGCCGTCCAACAATCACATACCATGGAGGAGTGTCTATTTTTATTAATTAATTTGGGACTGGGAATCCCATTGCCAGCTCTTTTTGCAAAATTATTGGATAAGCGGATGAAGCCACTAGTCCATTGGTGAAAGTTGCCCAACAAGATTGAAAGATAAACACCACATACTTCCTCATGAGCTATAAAACATTGACACAAATCAGAGGTAATAATTTTTGAATTGTTTAAATGTAGCACTCAAGCAATTTACTTTGGAATGGCGGAGAAATACCATGTAGTAGGTAGGTATGGTGGACACAAATGGCATAGTGGTTGGCTCAAGTATTTGGATGCATGAGAAGTATTCCCTCTCGATACAAGGTTTAGGCTAGCAAGGTTATTTGAAACAAACACAAGGATGAACCGGTGCAGCAAAACTCACATAAAAGACATATTGTAAACATTATAAGACTCTACACCGTCTTCCTTGTTGTTCAAACTCAACACTAGAAATTATCTAGACTTTAGAGAGACCAAATATGCAAACCAAATTTTAGCATGCTCTATGTATTTCTTCATTAATAGGTGCAAAGTATATGATGCAAGAGCTTAAACATGAGCACAACAATTGCCAAGTATCACATTATCCAAGACATTTTAGCAAATACTACATGTAGCATTTTCCGTTTCCAACCATATAACAATGAACGAAGCAGTTTCAACCTTCGCCATGAACATTAAAAGCTAAGAACACATGTGTTCCTATGAACCAGCGGAGCGTGTCTCTCTCCCACACAAGCATTTATTCAAACAAAAACAAAAACAAAAGCAAGCAGACGCTCCAAGTAAAGTACATAAGATGTGACCGAATAAAAATATAGTTTCAAGAGAAGGAACCTGATAATTTGTCGATGAAGAAGGGGATGCCTTGGGCATCCCCAAGCTTAAATGCTTGAGTCTTCTTGAAATATGCAGGGATGAACCACCGGGGCATCCCCAAGCTTAGAGCTTTCACTCTTCTTGATCATATTGTATCATCCTCCTCTCTTGACCCTTGAAAACTTTCTCCACACCAAACTCAAAACAACTCATTAGAGGGTTAGTGCATAATCAAAATTTCACATGTTCAGAGGTGACACAATCATTCTTAACACTTCTGGACATTGCACAAAGCTTCTGAAAGTTAATGGAACAAAGAAATCCATCCAACATAGGAAAAAAAGCAATGCGAAATAAAAGGCAGAATCTGTCAAAACAGAACAGTCCGTAAAGACGAATTTTATTGAGGCACCAGACTTGCTCAAATTGAATGAAAGTTGCGTACATATCTGAGGATCACTCACATAAATTGGCATAATTTTATGAGTTACCTACAGAGAATTTTGCCCAGATTCGTGACAGCAAAGAAATCTGTTTCTGCGCAGTAATCCAAATCTAGTATGAACCTTACTATCAACGACTTTACTTGGCACAACAATGCAATAAAACTAACATAAGGAGAGGTTGCTACAGTAGTAAACAACTTCCAAGACTCAAATATAAAAAAAGTACTGTAGCAAAATAACACATGGGTTATCTCCCAAGAAGTTCTTTCTTTATAGCCATTAAGATGGGCTCAGCAGTTTTAATGATGCTCTCGCAAGAAATAGTATTTGAAGCAAAAGAGAGCATCAAGAAGCAAATTCAAAACACATTTAAGTCTAACATGCTTCCTATGCAAAGGAATCTTGTAAATAAACAATTTCATGAAGAGCAAAGTGACAAGCATAGGAAGATAAAACAAGTGTAGCTTCAAGAATTTCAGCACATAGAAAGGTGTTTTAGTAACATGAAAATTTCTACAACCATATTTTCCTCTCTCATAATAACTTTCAGTAGCATCATGAGCAAACTCAACAATATAACTATCACATAAAGCATTCTTATCATGAGTCTCATGCATAAAATTATTACTCTCCACATAAGCATAATCAATTTTATTAGTTGTAGTGGGAGCAAATTCAACAAAGTAGCTATCATCAAATATAGGAGGCATATTGTAATCATAATCAAATTTATCCTCCATAACAGGAGGCAACAAAAGACCACTATCATTATAATCATCATAAATAGGAGGCAAAGTATCATCAAAGTAAATTTTCTCCTCCATGCCCGGGGGACTAAAAAGATCATGCTCATCAAAACTAGCTTCCCCAGGCTTAGAATTTTCCATAGCATTAGCAACAATAGTGTTCAAAGCATTCATATTAATAACATTCCCATTAGCATGCATATAAAGTTCCATGGGTTTTTTAATTCTCTCTTCAAACACATCATGTCCTAATTCAAGATAAAGTTCATAAAGCTCTCTCATATTTTTGTTGTTTTCCATTATGCCTAACTAGTGTAAACAAGAAACAAAAAGATGCAATTGCAGGATCTAAAGGAAATAGCTTCGAGCACAAATACAATGGCGCCAGAAAAGTACTGTTACCTGGAACCGGAGTATGAGTGCCTTTTACCTTTCCTCCCCGGCAACGGCGCAAGAAAAGTACTGTTACCTGGAACCGGAGTATGAGTGCCTTTTACCTTTCCTCCCCGGCAACGGCGCCAGAAAAGTGCTTGATGTCTACGGGAGCTTCTATTCTTGTAGACAATGTTGGGCCTCCAAGAGCAGAGGTTTGTAGAACAGCAGCAAGTTTCCCTTAAGTGGATCACCCAAGGTTTATCGATCTCAGGGAGGAAGAGGTCAAAGATATCCTTCTCATGCAACCCTGCAACCACAAAGCAAGAAGTCTCTTGTGTCCCCAACACACCTAATAGGTGCACTAGTTCGGCGAAGAGATAGTGAAATACAGGTGGTATGAATAAGTATGAGCAGTAGTAATGGCGCCAGAAAAGTGCTTGCTGGCGTGTAGTTGATGGTGGTAATATTGCGGACAGTACAGATGCAGTAAAACAGTAAACAAGCAGCGATAGCAGTATTTAGGAACAAGGCCTAGGGATTATACTTTCACTAGTGCACACTCTCAACATTGATCACATAAATAAATAGATAGATGCTAGACTCTACACTCTCTTGTTGGATGATGAACACCACTAATTGTGTAGGATTACACGAACCCTTAATGCCGGAGTTAACAAGCTCCACAATATTCAATGTTCATATTTAAATAACCTTAGAGTGCAAGATAGAACATAACCAAATAGATCACATCAATACCATCATAGTAATAGTTAACTTCATAATCCACAAGAGATCACGATCATAGCATACGCCAAGTACTACACGATGCACACACTGTCCACATTACACCGTGCAGGAGGAATAGACTAGTTTAATAACATCACTAGAGTAGCACATAGATGAATAGTGATACAAAACTCATATGAATCTCAATCATGTAAGGCAGCTCATGAGATTATTGTATTGAAGTACATAGGAGAGAGATTAACCACATAGCTACCGGTACAGCCCTTAGCCTCGATGGATAACTACTCCCTCCTCATTGGAGACAGCAGCGGTGATGAAGATGGCGGTGGTGTCGATGGAGGAGCCTTCCGGGGGCACTTCCCCGTCCCGGCGGCGTGCCGGAACAGAGACTCCTGTCCCCCAGATCTTGGCTTCGCGATGGCGGCGGCTCTGGAAGGTTTCTCGTATCGTGGCTTTTTCGTGTCGATGTTTTAGGTCAGGGACCTTTTTATAGGCGAAGAGGCGAAGTCGGAGGGGTGATGAGGCGGTGAGGGGGTATGGCGGCGCGGCCAGGGCTTGGGCCGCGCCAGCCACCCTCCTGGGGCCCCTGTGGCCCACCTCTGGTCCTTCCCGGGTGTTCTGGAAGCTTCGTGTATTTCTAAGATGCTGGGCGTTGATTTCGTCCGATTCCGAGAATATTTCCTTACTAGGATTTCTGAAACCAAAAACAGCAGAAAACAGGAACTGGCCCTTCGGCATCTCGTCAATAGGTTAGTTCCGGAAAACGCATAAATATGACATAAAGTATGCATAAAACATGTAGATATCATCAATAATGTGGCATGGAACATAAGAAATTATCGATACGTCGGAGACGTATCAGGGGGCCACACGAGGGCCCCACACGACAGGCCAGCGCGGCCAAGGCTTGGGCCGCGCCGCCCTGGTGTCTGGCCACCTCGTGGCCCCACTTCGTATCCTCTTCGGTCTTCTGGAAGCTTCGTGGAAAAATAGGCCCCTGGGCGTTGATTTCGTCCAATTCCGATAATATTTCCTTATTAGGATTTCTGAAACCAAAAACAGCAGAAAACAGCAGCTGGTTCTTCGGCATCTCGTTAATAGGTTAGTGCCGAAAAATGCATAAATATGACATAAAGTATCCATAAAACATGTAGATATCATCAATAATGTGGCATGGAACATAAGAAATTATCGATACGTCGGAGACGTATCAGCATCCCCAAGCTTAGTTCCTGCTCGTCCCGAGTAGGTAAACGATAACAAAGATAATTTCTGGAGTGACATGCCATCATAATCTTGATCATACTATTGTAAGCACATGTAATGAATGCAGCGATCAAAACAATGGTAATGACATGAGTAAACAAATGAATCATATAGCAAAGACTTTTCATGAATAGTACTTTCAAGACAAGCATCAATAAGTCTTGCATAAGAGTTAACTCATAAAGCAATAAATCAAAGTAAAGGTATTGAAGCAACACAAAGGAAGATTAAGTTTCAGCGGTTACTTTCAACTTATAACATGTATATCTCATGGATATTGTCAATGTAAAGTAATATAACAAGTGCAATATGCAAGTATGTAGGAATCAATGCACAGTTCACACAAGTGTTTGCTTCTTGAGGTGGAGAGAAATAGGTGAACTGACTCAACATAAAAGTAAAAGAAGGGGCCCTTCGCAGAGGGAAGCATTGATTGCTATATTTGTGCTAGAGCTTTGATTTTGAAAACATAAAGAGAGCATAAAAGTAAAGTTTTGAGAGGTGTTTGTTGTTGTCAACGAATGGTAGTGGGCACTCTAACCCCCTTGCCAGACAAACCTTCAAAGAGCGGCTCCCATGAATTATTTTTATTTTTGTGTGGCACTCCTTCCAACCTTTCTTTCACGAACCATGGCTAACCGAATCCTCGGGTGCCTGCCAACAATCTCATACCATGAAGGAGTGCCTTTTTATTTTAGTTTTATTATGATGACACTCCTCCCTAACCGAATCCTTCGGGTGCCGTCCAACAATCACATACCATGGAGGAGTGTCTATTTAGGTTAATTAATTTGGGACTGGGAATCCCATTGCCAGCTCTTTTTGCAAAATTATTGGATAAGCGGATGAAGCCACTAGTCCATTGGTGAAAGTTTCCCAACAAGATTGAAAGATAAACACCACATACTTCCTCATGAGCTATAAAACATTGACACAAATCAGAGGTAGTAAATTTTGAATTGTTTAAAGGTAGCACTCAAGCAATTTACTTTGGAATGGCGGAGAAATACCATGTAGTAGGTAGGTATGGTCGACACAAATGGCATAGTGGTTGGCTCAAGGATTTGGATGCATGAGAAGTATTCCCTCTCGATACAAGGTTTAGGCTAGCAAGGTTATTTGAAACAAACACAAGTATGAACCGGTACAGCAAAACTCACATAAAAGACATATTGTAAGCATTATAAGACTTTATACCGTCTTCCTTGTTGTTCAAACTCTTCTAGAAATTATCTAGACCTTAGAGAGACCAATTATGCAAACCAAATTTTAGCAAGCTCTATGTATTTCTTCATTAGTAGGTGCAAAGTATATGATGCAAGAGCTTAAACATGAGCACAACAATTGCCAAGTATCAAATTATTCAAGACATTTTACCAATTACTACATGTATCATTTCCCGTTTCCAACCATATAACAATTTAACAAAGAAGATTCAACCTTCGCCATGAATATTATGAGTAAAGCCTAAGGACATATTTGTCCATATGCAACAGCGGAGCGTGTCTCTCTCCCACACAATGAATGTTAGGATCCATTTTATTCAAACAAAACAAAAACAAAAACAAAAACAAATAGACGCTCCAAGCAAAGTGCATAAGATGTGATGGAATAAAAATATAGTTTCACTAGAGGAACCTGATAATGTTGTCGATGAAGAAGGGGAAGGGGATGCCTTGGGCATCCCCAAGATTAGACGCTTGAGTCTTCTTGAAATATGCAGGGGTGAACCACCGGGGCATCCCCAAGCTTAGAGCTTTCACTCTCCTTAATCATATTGTATCATCTCCCTCTCTTGATCCTTGAAAACCTCCTCCACACCAAACTCAAAACAACTCATTAGAAGGTTAGTGCACAATCAAAATTCACATGTTCAGAGGTGACATAATCATTCTTAACACTTCTGGACATTGCACAAAGCTACTGAAAGTTAATGGAATCGAAAAATCCATCAAGCATAGCAAAACAGGCAATGCGAAATAAAAGGCAGAATCTGTCAAAACAGAACAGTCTGTAAAGACGAATTTCTAAGAGGCACCAGACTTGCTCAAATGAAAATTCTCAAATTGAATGAAAGTTGCGTACATATATGAGGATCACTCACGTAAATTGGCATAATTTTCTGAGTTATCTACAGAGAATTAGGCCCAGATTCGTGACAGCAAAGAAATCTGTTTCTGCGCAGTAATCCAAATCTAGTATGAACCTTACTATCAAAGACTTTACTTGGCACAACAATGCAACAAAACTAAGATAAGGAGAGTCTGCTACAGTAGTAACAACTTCCAAGACACAAATATAAAACAAAAGTACTGTAGCAAAATAAACACATGGTTATCTCCCAAGAAGTGCTTTCTTTATAGCCATTAAGATGGGCTCAGCAGTTTTAATGATGCACTCGCAAGAAATAGTATTTGAAGCAAAAGAGAGCATCAAGAAGCAAATTCAAAACACATTTAAGTCTAACATGCTTCCTATGAAAAGGAATCTTGTAAATAAACAAGTTCATGAAGAGCAAAGTAACAAGCATAGGAAGATAGAACAAGTGTAGCTTCAAAATTTTAAGCATATAGAGAGGTGTTTTAGTAACATGAAAATTTCTACAACCATATTTTCCTCTCTCATAATAATATCCAGTAGCATCATGAGCAAACTCAACAATATAACTATCACATAAAGCATTCTTATCATGAGCTATATGCATAAAATTATTACTCTCCACATAAGCATAATCAATTTTATTAGTTGTAGTCGGAGAAAATTCAACAAAGTAGCTATCATCAAATATAGGAGGCATATTGTAATCATAATTAAATTTATCCTCCATAGTAGGTGGCACCAAAAGGCTACTATCATTATAATCATCATAAATATGAGGCAAAGTATCATCAAAGAAAATTTTCTCCTCAATGCTTGGGGGACTAAAAATATCATGCTCATCAATACCAGCTTCCCCAAGCTTAGAATTTTCCATATCATTAGCAACAATGGTGTTCAAAGTGTTCATACTAATATGTTCCATGGGTTTTTTAATTTTCGCATCAAACCATCCATGTCTTAACTCAGGAAATAGCTTCAAAAGCTCACTGTTACTTTCCATTATGCTTAACTAGTGAAATAAAAACATGCATGATATTAAGTAAAGTAAAACAAGTAACTAATTTTTTGTGTGTTTTAGATATAATGCAGCAAACAAAGTAGTAAATAAAATAAAGCAAGACAAAAACAAAGTAAAGAGATTGGAGGTGGAGACTCCCCTTGCAGCGTGTCTTGATCTCCCCGGCAACGGCGCCAGAAAACAGTCTTGATACGCGTACAGCACGCGTCCGTTGGGAACCCCAAGAGGAAGGTGTGATGCGTACAGCGGCAAGTTTTCCCTCAGTAAGAAACCAAGGTTTATCGAACCAGTAGGAGCCAAGAAGCACGTTGAAGGTTGATGGAGGCGAATTGTAGTGCGGCACAACACCAGAGATTTCGGTGCCAACGTGGAACCTGCACACCACAACCAAAGTACTTTGTCCCAACGTAACAGTGAGGTTGTCAATCTCACTGGCTTGCTGTAACAAAGGATTAGATGTATAGTGTGGATGATGATGTTTGCAGAAAACAGTAGAACAAGTATTGCAGTAGATTGTATTCGATTAAAAGAATGGACCGGGGTCCACAGTTCACTAGAGGCGTCTCTCCCATAAGATAAATAGCATGTTGGGTGAACAAATTACAGTTGGGCAATTGACAAATAAAGAGGGCATGACCATGCACATACATGATATGATGAGTATTGTGAGATTTAATTGGGGATTACGACAAAGTACATAGACCGCTATCCAGCATGCATCTATGCCTAAAAAGTCCACCTTCAGGTTCTCATCTGAACCCCTTCCAGTATTAAGTTGCAAACAACAGACAATTGCATTAAGTTTGGTTCGTAATGTAATCAACAACTACATCCTTGGACATAGCATCGATGTTTTATCCCTAGTGGCAACAGCACATCCACAACCTTAGAACTTTCTGTCACTGTCCCAGATTTAATGGAGGCATGCACCCACTATCGAGCATAAATACTCCCTCTTGGAGTTACTAGCAAAAACTTGGCCAGAGCCTCTACTAATAATGGAGAGCATGCAAGATCATAAACAACACATAGATAATAGATTGATAATCAACATAGCATAGTATTCTCTATTCATCGGATCCCAACAAACACAACATATAGCATTACAGATAGATGATCTTGATCATGTTAGGCAGCTCACAAGATCCGACAATGAAGCACAATTAGGAGAAGACGACCATCTAGCTACTGCTATGGACCCATAGTCCAGGGGTGAACTACTCACTCATCACTCCGGAGGCAACCATGGCGGTGAAGAGTCCTCCGAGAGATGATTCCCCTCTCCGGCAGGGTGTCGGAGGCGATCTCCTGAATCCCCCGAGATGGGATTGGCGGCGGCGACGTCTCTGGAAGGTTTTCCGTATCGTGGCTCTCGGTACTGGGGGTTTCGCAACGAAGGCTTTAAGTAGGCGGAGGAGATAGGTCAGGGGGCCACACGAGGGCCCCACACGACAGGCCGGCGTGGCCAGGGCTTGGGCCGCGCCGCCCTAGTGTCTGGCCACCTCGTGGCCCCACTTCGTATCCTCTTCGGTCTTCTGGAAGCTTCGTGGAAAAATAGGCCCCTGGGCGTTGATTTCGTCCAATTCCGAGAATATTTCCTTACTAGGATTTCTGAAACCAAAAACAGCAGAAAATAGCAGCTGGCTCTTCGGCATCTCGTTAATAGGTTAGTGCCGGAAAATGCATAAATATGACATAAAGTATGCATAAAACATGTAGATATCATCAATAATGTGGCATGGAACATAAGAAATTATCGATACGTCGGAGACGTATCAGGGATACTCATACCAACAAGTTGCAACTTCTTTTCCGGAAGCTCATCACCAAAGAACTCCAAGGTTAAGCGTGCTTGGCCTTGAGTAATTTAAGGATGGGCGACCGAACAGGAAGTAGTTCCTGGGAGCACCTGAGTGAGGACAAAGTGCACAAGAAAGACATGTGTTGGTCTCTGGGGCTAGTCTAGAGATCCTAGAGAGCTGCCAAGGGTAACAGGCCCGGCCGGGGGTTGTCGGGTTGTTACATTTGGTATCGGAGCCGACCTTCGCGGTTACACGGGCGTGTGCGGGTCAGACATTCGGGCATGTGGCGCATGGCTGGTGTGGCCCGTTGTGGCACACTGCATGGCACATGTGCCAGCACTGGACACACAGACGTGTTCCAAGAGGGGACGTTCCTAGCCTGGGGCTGATCGATGAGCGCGTCGATCTTCTAACGGGGATGAATGTGAGATCCTAGCCCAGGGCTTAAAAGGAATGATAGGATACTCATACCAATAAGTTGCAACTTCTTTTCTGGAAGCTCATTACCAAAGAACTCCGAGGTTAAGCGTGCTTGGCCTAGAGTAATTTGAGGATGGGTGACCAAGTAGGAAGTAGTTCCCGGGTGCACACGAGTTAGGACAAAGTGCGTAGGAAAGACATGTATTGGTTTGTGGGGCTGGTCTAGAGATCCTAGAGAGCTGCCAGGGGTAACAAGCCCGGCCGGGGGTGGTCGGGGTGTTACACCGCTGCTATTATTTCGACTTACACCAAAATTCACAGTGACGCGCATTTCAGTTCCCCCAGTTCACACATCTGCCCCCAATCTCTATGGATGATTAGTTGCTCCACGCCGCACCCGTGCCACGCCTCTGACCCCGCCTCACCGTCACCGGCTGCCGATGATGCCTCCTTGGCACTGACCACGCCGCACCCCCTCACCCACCCTCACCCCCACCCGGTATGAATTGCATGCCCTTAACCTGTTTGATGAAATGCCAATATGAGTTGCCGATTGCACTGGATATGCTTGATTGGCTGCGGTGATTACATGGATATGCTTGATATTTTGTTTTACAGTAATATGAGTTGTTGATGTTTTGTCGGAATGTTGATTAATTTCCATTTCGAAAAATTTATAGCACTCCGTGTGTCCTTTTTTTAGCAAAGGTCATACCAAATTTTTCCGTGATTTTCTTTTTTGATTACTAATAATTTTAAATTTTGATTATTGTTAGCTAGCCATGTTGTTTTGCGAAAAACGCAATGACGTTGTCGCCGGTTCATCTTCAAGAGGTTCGCGTGGAGGCGAAGAAGAAAATGGAGACACTGTCCACACCCTCCGAGAAGAACTTAATGTAGTTAAGCAAGAATTGGCGACCCTGAAAGCAAATACGGCCACCATTGTCGAAAACCAAATGGAAAATAGGGTCAACGACAACCTTCCTATCTTGATCTAGTTGGTCGAAGATTGGATTGTTGGAGGTCGACAAGGGCCACATACCAATTACCAACACAATGTGGCGTCTGGTTCTGCCGAGCCTGCAACACATGTGGCATCAGATCCTGCCGCGCCCGCATCACATGTGGCGCCAGATCCTGTCGAGCCTACTTTGAAAACAAAAGGGACGGAAAATACCTAAGATAAAGGATTATGTCGCTTGCCAGAAAAACCGGGTTGTGGACAAGATCTACATGCAAGACCGACAATATCATGTGGCGGGTGAACCTATGTTATCGTGGGACAAGTACCTAACGCTACATGGTGATATGAAGAGCCTGCATGACCTCATTCTTAAAGAAGAAAGGCACTTATTTGTATGGAATCTCCAACATACCCGCTTTTTGTCTTCAGGGTTCCTAAGGGCTTGGACTTTGTCGATAAACACCCCGCGAACGTGTTTTTCCTCAGATTTGAAGACATATTCTCCATGTTTCACATGAATAGACCCCACAGAAACTTTGTTCGCCTATTTACGCTTGTTGAGGCCTACCAGGCCAGAAAAGAGCAAGATTTATCCCCGAGTTTGGTGATAGCGGACCCCTACTACCTGTATGAGAGCTACTTGGTCACCCGTGAGAACAAAATCAATGCGATGCATTACATCGAAAGTCTCTTCTAGGTGAATAAGGACAAAGAAATGTTTGTCCTTCCTTATTTTCCCGAGTAAGTCACGTGCTAGCGCCACAAGATGTCTTTGCATTTATTTATTTCATTATGTTTGAGTTGACGATAAAATGGTCTGTTTGAATTGTTCTGCATAGAGACCAATATTGCACCCTCATTGTTTTGTGGATCCAATATTTGCACGCGGTGTATTTTGACTCGGGGAGGGCGAAACCGAAAAAATACACCAACATCAAGAATGTTCTGGATGATGCACTCAACTGCTACTACTTGAAAGGTAATGGCTTGAAAATAAAAGTAGTCATCAAAGGCAAGCGTGTATTCGACCACGAAACGGAGTTCCCCTGCGTGAAGCAACCAAAAGATAGCACGATGGAGGCATTCTACGCAATCCATCACATGCGTGAGTTTGTATGGGATCATCGGCTACTTGTGGAGCCATATAGTCTTACAACATGGGTCAGGGACTTTGCAAACTATAGCGAAGAACATTTCAGATTGGATTTGTATCACATTCAACATAAGCTTGGGCAACTCATTTGGAAGGATGTCTGCAGTTCGGAGGGGTTGTTCTACTTTGGCCCTATAAAACTAAGTCAGTGGTAGATAGAAGAAATTTGTCATCTTCAGGGCGACCACTGGGACTTCATGACGATTGATGGCCTCCGCCCGTTCCCTCATGCATGTTAATTTGTATGATGAACTTGCTTAGGTTTAGTTTTGAATGGTCTATGAGTCATGTATTGTAAACTGATCTTGCACATTGTTTATGGATTTGACTTGATCTTGTTGGTTGACCTCTTACCGTGTTTCTTTATATTCAAAGAACTTGTTGATGATTATACTCTGGCACCGTCTAATGAAAGAGCTAATAAGACCTTGTCTAGATGTCCATCCACATTTGACTTGGTCTTATTGGTTTGCCTCTTTTATTGTGTGTCTTTTATATGAGGCTCATCTCTTGGTACTTGACTTCTTTTAAATGTTGTGGCACTACGTCGTATATTATGTATGAAACTGCTTTACTTATGTATATTATTTATCTTATGCACTGTCGTATGTTGTTTGCAAGGGTAGGGTTCCCGGAGTCTATGCCAGTTGGAAAGACTGTTGGAGGCAGGTACACCATTTTCGCAACTGCATCTACACATGGTAGAACACTATGGAGGAGGCGGAAACTAGATACACGCACTATCTAGCTGAAGAGATGAGAGAGATGAGGAGCAATCGGATGAAGACTGCCTTCGTCCTGATGCTGCTCACCGTGACTAAATTTCTCATCTATGTGATCGATTTTAGTTTAGATTACTAATTAACTAGCTTGTGATCAAATAATGGTTTGGTACTGGTATAATCATATCACGTGTGTATGTATTCTGTATCATGTGTGTATATATTTCGTACTGCCTGTGTATGTATGCTGTTGTGTATATACATATAATTCGGAGAAATGGTAGTGTGTATTCGAAATAGGGGCCAGAAGTATTGGGGCGTGCGCGCGGAGCGCTTCCAGTATGTATATACTGGCAGAGCCGGGTCACATGTGGAGTGCGGCCCACATGCTGCCATTAACTCTATTGGTCGTGAGCCAAGTTTGCACGCGGTTGGTAAGTACCATACTAGTCATGTGCGGCTTCGCACGCGACTAGTAACGCATACCACTAGCGAGGTACTAATGCATGTAAAATGCATACATGAACTTTGTCCTTTATCATATTGAATTCCCATATATTTGCAACATATATGATGATAATACCATGTTTTACATTGATTTATGGTGATTTACCAATGAACCCCTATAGGCCTTGTTTGGTACTAGAATATTTCTGAGGATTAGTGGGCATAATACTCTAGAGTATTGGGTGAACCCCTAGTGTCACCCAATCCCCACAAAACCCCATCCCCAATCCAGTAGGTAGGGGTAGAGTATTGGGGATTGAAAAAAATACACTAAGATTTTGGGGGAAAGTGAGGATAAGCGGGGATTAAACTCGCAAATACTCTAGCACCAAACATGTATTTAAAATAAGTGGGGATTTAAAATTTGGTGGGGATCATCCCTGCTAATCCCCAATAAACTCTAGAACCAAACAAGGCCTTATTTGGTTTATAACCCTGCAGAACAGGAAACCCTTGTTTCGCGTATTTTTCACTTTCAGAGACCTATACGGAGTCAAATTGATCTAGGATTTTTGGAGCATCATTTTTTCATCAGGAGGAACAACATGGCTCCTGGAAGCACACCTGGAGAGGCACGAGGGCCAAAAGAGCACAGGTGGTACGGCCAAGAAGTCTGGTCGCGCCACCCATACTCGTTCAGCCGTTGATCGCCCCATTGCCCAAATTCTTTTGCGAACCAATGCATTTTGCCATAAAAACCACTATATATATGGCCCCGAAGAGTTCTTCGGAGGAGAGCGCCACAAAAGATAGAAACACCAAAACAGAGGCTGCAGCAGAGAAGATTGGAGGGGGAACTCCGCGGAGATCACCGCCGGAGGGATGTCCACCTTCTCCAACGTCTTCATCATCATCACCATGACCAAGAGGGAGTAGTCCAACTCTGGACTACGGGTTTGTGGTAGTAGCTTGATCTATTTCTCTCATGTTCTTCATAGTACTTAGTGAAATATGAGCTGCCTATCATGATTATGGTCATATTTGTCATACCTATGTGTGGATCCTTCTTCTATGATATTGCTTTATGAGATCTAAACATATTATATTGTGAGATGTATTGATAGATGCATATTATGTACCCCGTTCTTAAGTTTATGTTTTGATCCAACATCTATGCAAGAGCGTGTGTGGGGTGATGTGTGTGTTAGATGGAGTAGCATGGTTTTAGTGGTTGGATAGTGACAATATGTTCAAGATCTATTATGGCTTTGCCTTTATTTTGCTACCTCGCTAGGGATAAAGTGAATGCATGTGCTATGTTCATCATGTGACAACAATGATGATCTTTTTTGTTCAGGGTAGCATATTTGATATTCAAACTTCATGTCAAAGTACTTATTGCTATGCTCTGTTAATTGTTAGTACAAGATTGATAAAGTTTCTTTCTTGTGGAGTATAAGAGAGGTGTGTTGCATCATCTCTATGTTAGGACGTGATACCCATATTAATTTTGATATTACATATGATATTATTTGTACCTTCATATCTCATTGATGAATTGCTTTTTACACACCACAACTTCAATAGAGATAATAGTCAAGTGAACCCATGAACCCCGGTCCACTTTTCATCATAAGAAACACCTTTATATTGCTTTTACATTGTTTTCTATTTGCTGCACTATTTTAATCTGAAAATACAAAAATATTTACCTTTCTTATTTGCATCCAAAACACCAAAAACAATCAATCTCATTACAGTTTTTACATAGTTATTTTTTCTAGTTTAGTTTCTACTTGTTTTATTACTACTTGTGTTATTTACTTACGCGAAACCTTGTGCTTGACAACCACACGGTGGAGTTGGTTATACAAGGCATTTACTTTACTTGCAGGATGATACGCGTACAGCACGCGTCCGTTGGGAACCCCAAGAGGAAGGTGTGATGCGTACAGCGGCAAGTTTTCCCTCAGTAAGAAACCAAGGTTTATCGAACCAGTAGGAGCCAAGAAGCACGTTGAAGGTTGATGGCGGCGAGATGTAGTGCGGCGCAACACCAAGGATTCCGGTGCCAATGTGGAACCTGCACAACACAACCAAAGTACTTTGCCCCAACGAAACAGTGAGGTTGTCAATCTCACCGGCTTGCTGTAACAAAGGATTAGATGTATAGTGTGGATGATGATTGTTTGCAGAGAACAGTAGAACAAGTATTGCAGCAGATTGTATTCGATGTAAAAGAATGGACCGGGGTCCACAGTTCACTAGTGGTGTCTCTCCCATAAGATAAATAGCATGTTGGGTGAACAAATTACAGTTGGGAAATTGACAAATAGAGAGGGCATGAAAATGCACATACATGATATGATGAGTATTGTGAGATTTAATTGGGCATTACGACAAAGTACATAGACCGCTATCCAGCATGCATGTATGCCTAAAAAGTCCACCTTCAGGTTATCATCCGAACCCCTTCCAGTATTAAGTTGCAAACAACAGACAATTGCATTAAGTATGGTGCGTAATGTAATCAATAACTACATCCTCGGACATAGCATCAATGTTTTATCCCTAGTGGCAACAGCACATCCATAACCTTAGGGGTTTCTGTCACTCCCCCAGATTCACGGAGACATGAACCCACTATCGAGCATAAATACTCCCTCTTGGAGTTACAAGCATCAACTTGGCCAAAGCATCTACTAGTAATGGAGAGCATGCAAGATCATAAACAACACATAGATTGATAATCAACATAACATAGTATTCTCTATCCATCGGATCACAACAAACACAACATATAGCATTACAGATAGATGATCTTGATCATGTTAGGCAGCTCACAAGATCCGACAATGAAGCATAATGAGGAGAAGACAACCATCTAGCTACTGCTATGGACCCATAGTCCAGGGGTGAACTACTCACTCATCACTCCGGAGGCGACCATGGCGGTTTAGAGTCCTCCGGGAGATGAATCCCCTCTCCGGCAGGGTGCCGGAGGCGATCTCCTGAATCCCCCGAGATGGGATTGGCGGCTGCGGCGTCTCTGGAAGGTTTTCCGTATCGTGGCTCTCGGTACTGGGGTTTTCGCGACGAAGACTATATGTAGGCGGAAGGGCAGGTCAGGGGCATCACGAGGGGCCCAGACGACAGGCCGGCGCGGCCAAGACCTGGGCCGCGCCGCCCTAGTGTCTGGCCACCTCGTGGCCCCAGTTCGTCTCCTCTTCGGTCTTCTGGAAGCTTCGTGGTAAAATAGGCCCCTGTGCGTTGATTTCGTCCAATTCCGAGAATATTTCCTTACTAGGATTTCTGAAACCAAAAACAGCAGAAAACAGCAACTGGCTCTTCGGCATCTCATTAATAGGTTAGTGCCGGAAAATGCATAAATATGACATAAAGTATGCATAAAACATGTATACATCATCAATAATGTGGCATGGAACATAAGAAATTATCGATATGTCGGAGACGTATCAGCATCCCCAAGCTTAGTTTCTGCTCGTCCCGAGTAGGTAAACGATAACAAAGATAATTTCTGGAGTGACATGCCATCATAACCTTGATCATACTATTGTAAGCATATGTAATGAATGCAGTGATCAAAACAATGTAAATGACATGAGTAAACAAATGAATCATATAGCAAAGACTTTTCATGAATAGTACTTCAAGACAGGCATCAATAAGTCTTGCATAAGAGTTAACTCATAAAGCAATAATTCATAGTAGAGGTATTTAAGCAACACAAAGGAAGATGAAGTTTCAGCGGTTGCTTTCAACTTATAACATGTATATCTCATGGATATTGTCAATGTAAAGTAATATAACAAGTGCAATATGCAAGTATGTAGGAATCAATGCACAGTTCACACAAGTGTTTGCTTCTTGAGATGGAGAGAAATAGGTGAACTGACTCAACATAAAAGTAAAAGAAAGATCCTTCAAAGAGGAAAGCATTGATTGCTATATTTGTGCTAGAGCTTTGGTTTTGAAAACAAGAAACAATTTTGTCAACGGTAGTAATAAAGCATATGTGTTATGTAAATTATATCTTACAAGTTGCAAGCCTCATGCATAGTATACTAATAGTGCCCGCACCTTGTCCTAATTAGCTCGGATTACCTGGATTATCATCGCAATGCACATGTTTTAATCAAGTGTCACAAAGGGGTACCTCTATGCCGCCTGTACAAAGGTCTAAGGAGAAAGCTCGCATCGGATTTTTCGCTATTGATTATTCTCAACTTAGACATCCATACCGGGACAACATAGACAACAGATAATGGACTCCTCTTATATGCATAAGCATGTAGCAACAATTAATTTTCTCATATGAGATTGAGGATATTTGTCCAAAACTGAAACTTCCACCATGGATCATGGCTTTAGTTAGCGGCCTAATGTTCTTCTCTAACATTATGCAATGCTCTAACCATTCTAGCGGTAAATCTCCGTTACTTCAGACAAGACGAACATGCATAGCAACTCACATGATATTCAACAAAGAGTAGTTGATGGTGTCCCCAGGAACATGGTTATCGCACAACAAGCAACTTAATAAGAGATAAAGTGCATAAGTACATATTGAATACCACAATAGTTTTTAGGCTATTTGTCCCATGAGCTATATATTGTAAAGGTAGAGGATAGAAATTTTAAAGGTAGCACTCAAGCAATTTACTTTGGAATGGCGGAGAAATACCATGTAGTAGGTAGGCATGGTGGACACAAATGGCATGGTGGTTGGCTCAAGGATTTTGGATGCATGAGAAGTATTCCCTCTCGATAAAAGGTTTAGGCTAGCAAGGTTTATTTGAAACAAACAAAAGGATGAAGCGGTGCAGCAAAACTCACATAAAAGACATATTGTAAACATTATAAGACTCTACACCGTCTTACTTGTTGTTCAAACTCAATACTAGAAATTATCTAGACCTTAGAGAGACCAATTATGCAAACCAAATTTTAGCATGCTCTATGTATTTCTTCATTAATAGGTGCAAAGTATATGATGCAAGAGCTTAAACATGAGCACAACAATTGCCAAGTATCACATTATCCAAGACATTATAGCAATTACTACATGTATCATTTTCCAATTCCAACCATATAACAATTTAACGACGAAGAAACTTTCGCCATGAATACTATGAGTAAAGCCTAAGGACATATTTGTCCATATGCAACAGCGGAGCGTGTCTCTCTCCCACACAAAGAATGCTAGGATCCATTTTATTCAAACAAAACAAAAACAAAAACAAACTGACGCTCCAAGCAAAGTACATAAGATGTGATGGAATAAAAATATAGTTTCAGGGGAGGAACCTGATAATATTGTCGATGAAGAAGGGGATGCCCAAGGCATCCCCAAGCTTAGACGCTTGAGTCTTCTTGAAATATGCAGGGGTGAACCACCGGGGCATCCCCAAGCTTAGAGCTTTCACTCTCCTTGATCATGTTGTATCATCTCCCTCTCTTGATCCTCGAAAACTTCCTCCACACCAAACTCAAAACAACTCATTAGAGGGTTAGTGCACAATTAAAATTTACATGTTCAGAGGTGACATGATCATTCTTAACACTTCTGGACATTGCACAAAGCTACTGAAAGTCAATGGAATCGAAAAATCCATCAAGCATAGCAAAACAGGCAATGCGAAATAAAAGGCAGAATCTGTCAAAACAGAACAGTTCGTAAAGACGAATTTTATTGAGGCACCAGACTTGCTCAAATGAAAATTCTCAAATTGAATGAAAGTTGCGTACATATCTGAGGATCAGTCACGTAAATTGGCATAATTTTCTGAGTTACCTACAGAGAATTAGGCCCAGATTCGTGACAACAAAGAAATCTGTTTCTGCGCAGTAATCCAAATCTAGTATGAACCTTACTATCAACGACTTTACTTGGCACAACAATGCACAAAACTAATATAAGGAGAGGTTGCTACAGTAGTAACAACTTCCAAGACTCAAATATAAAATAAAAGTACTGTAGTAAAAAAACATGGGTTGTCTCCCATAAGCGCTTTTCTTTAACGCCTTTCGGCTAGGCGCAGAAAGTGTATATCAAGTATTATCAAAAGATGATGAGTTGACATTCTTACCAGGGGTGTTGCTCTTACCCTTCTTACTCTTATTCCTACTCTTTGGTCTAGGGAATACATGACCGCATCCGGGTGTAGAGGTAAAATTTAGAGTGCCTTTCCCCACATCTATGATTGCTCCCATGAGTTTCAGCAGGGATCTTCCAAGCGTGATTTGTCCTGTCCCTACACATTCAATAACGAGATAATCAGTGGATACCGTCCTTCCAAGAAAGGTTGTGAAAACACCTTCAGCTATACCCTTAGGAATTATAACAGAGTTATCAGTAAGAGTTATTTCTTCTCCCCCTTTAGTGAGTTCCCAAAGTGTCAAAGATTCATAAATACTTTAGGCATAAGGCAAAACTCAGACATAATATCACAACGAGCAGGAAAAGTTTCACCACCAATAGTAACTTTAATGGTAGGCACCCACATTGAAGGTTCGAAGCTTAATGGAACATAATCATAGAATTCGTGAATTTGGTTGTACACTTCTTTCAAACAGGATATATTTGTTTCGAGAGTGTTTAATCTATTATGCATGCTAGCATGAGATGGATCAAAATTATTATCGGAGCTAAATGATGTAATCAATTTCCTTATGGCATTAAAAGCTTGATCCCCATCACAATGAAGGAAATCTCCTCCCACTACAGCATCTAAGGCATATCTATAGCGAAGAATAAGCCCAAAATAAAAGTTACTAAGAAGCAAACTTAGGGTCATTTTAGGTTCAGTTTTACTATAAAAATCAAAAATTCTAGACCAAGCTTCTTTAAAATTCTCTTCACCACCTTGTTTAAAAGTGAAGATTGATTCCTCTGGTGATAGAGTGACAACTGCGGGACTAGTCATGATAATAAAAATAAAGTAAATGCGAGTAACTAATTTTTTTGTTTTTAATATGGAATGCAAACAAGATAGCAAGTAAAGTAAAACTAGCAACTAATTTTTTTGTGTTTTGATTTAGTGCAGCAAACAAAGTAGTAAATAAAATAAAGCAAGACAAAAACAAAGTAAAGAGATTGGATTGTGGAGACTCCCCTTGCAGCGTGTCTTGATCTCCCCGGCGACGGCGCCAGAAAAAGAGCTTGATACGCGTACAACACGCGTCCATTGGGAACCCCAAGAGGAAGGTGTGATGCGTACAGCGGCAAGTTTTCCCTCAGTAAGAAACCAAGGTTTATCGAACCAGTAGGAGCCAAGAAGCACGTTGAAGGTTGATGGCGGCGAGATGTAGTGCGGCGCAACACCAGGGATTCCGGCGCCAACATGGAACCTGCACAACACAACCAAAGTACTTTGCCCCAACGAAACAGTGAGGTTGTCAATCTCACCGGCTTGCTGTAACAAAGGATTAGATGTATAGTATGGATGATGATTGTTTGCAGAGAACAGTAGAACAAGTATTGCAGCAGATTGTATTCGATGTAAAAGAATGGACCGGGGTCCACAGTTCACTAGTGGTGTCTCTCCCATAAGATAAATAGCATGTTGGGTGAACAAATTACAGTTGGGCAATTGACAAATAGAGAGGGCATGACAATGCACATACATGATATGATGAGTATTGTGAGATTTAATTGGGCATTACGACAAAGTACATAGACCGCTATCCAGCATGCATTTATGCCTAAAAAGTCCACCTTCATGTTATCATCCGAACCCCTTCCAGTATTAAGTTGCAAACAACAGACAATTGCATTAAGTATGGTGCGTAATATAATCAATAACTACATCCTCGGACATAGCATCAATGTTTTATCCCTAGTGGCAACAGCACATCCATAACCTTAGGGGTTTCTGTCACTCCCCCAGATTCACGGAGACATGAACCCACTATCGAGCATAAATACTCCCTCTTGGAGTTACAAGCATGAACTTGGCCAAAGCATCTACTAGTAACGGAGAGCATGCAAGATCATAAACAACACATAGATTGATAATCAACATAACATAGTATTATCTATCCATCGGATCCCAACAAACACAACATATAGCATTACAGATAGATGATCTTGATCATGTTAGGCAGCTCACAAGATCCGACAATGAAGCATAATGAGGAGAAGACAACCATCTAGCTACTGCTATGGACCCATAGTCCAGGGGTGAACTACTCACTCATCACTCCGGAGGCGACCATGGCGGTGTAGAGTCCTCCGGGAGATGAATCCCCTCTCCGGCAGGGTGCCGGAGGCGATCTCCTGAATCCCCCGAGATGGGATTGGCGGCGGCGGCGTCTCTGGAAGGTTTTCCGTATCGTGGCTCTCGGTACTGGGGGTTTCGCGACGAAGACTATATGTAGGCGGAAGGGCAGGTCAGGGGGCGTCACGAGGGGCCCAGACGACAGGCCGGCGCGGCCAAGACCTGGGCCGCGCCGCCCTAGTGTCTGGCCACCTCGTGGCCCCACTTCGTCTCCTCTTCGGTCTTCTGGAAGCTTCGTGGTAAAATAGGCCCCTGGGCGTTGATTTCGTCCAATTCCGAGAATATTTCCTTACTAGGATTTCTGAAACCAAAAACAGCAGAAAACAAAGAATCGGCTCTTCGGCATCTCGTTAATAGGTTAGTGCCGGAAAATGCATAAATATGACATAAAGTATGCATAAAACATGTAGATATCATCAATAATGTGGCATGGAACATAAGAAATTATCGATACGTCGGAGACGTATCACAGGATTGCTTGAAGAAGAGAGAAGAGAATAATTTTCCATGCAGTTCCCCGAGAGTTCGATATAAACCCTCGAGTCACCCTTATTCCCTTGATACAACACTCTGCACTTGCAGTCTCAACGTATCAAGGTATTTTTGGCGTTGCTAGTAGCCATCATCAAGAGTATTTTATGGCGCCATTGTCGGGGAAGTGAGAAGAGTTACACCAGAGAGATTGTCAACTCCCACAACAATTGTCAGTATTTTCTGACACTGTTTCTCACCAAAGCTTGGGGAGGTAACATCATTGTGAGCTCTCCTATCCCTTTTACATTTTGCATCGCATTTTTTGTCTTGTTTTTTATATTTGTTTGCTTATTTTCGTTTTTGCTTGTTAGTTCTCTTTCTTAAAAATTGAAAAACACATAAAAAGTAGTGAAAATCATATTTAGCAAGGCAAGAAGTTAAAAGGAGCAACACATGGTTGTAGCCATCTTACATACTCAATGGGCATTAGCTACAACATTAGTTGTAAGATAATAACTGCTATCTACAAATTAAGTTTTGATCAAGGGAATGCCTTGGAAGCTTTGCATCCTATTAAAAAAATTAGGAACTTTGCACTCAAATTATTACTTCCAATAAAGACCTGGTGTTTTAAGAGTTAAGCTATTTCCACACTCCTTAGTTGGAGAAGCTACTAAATGGTATGAGACTCTGCCTCAACAAGATAAACATTGGTTTAATATGAGGGCCGCATTTTTAGAAGCATATGGGGATTGCACTAATAATCATCAAAAACTTATGCTTTCTTTCAAACAAATGAAAAATAAACTATAGTTCAAGCATGGAGAAGGTATAAGAAATTAACTTGCAATTTAGAATATGGTTTGAGATATTATATGCATTTGAATAGCTTTTATCTTTGTCTAAATCAAGATAGTATGTGTCTCTTAAACAAAGAATCCAGCACATGTTTCCTCTTCCTTAATAATTGTGATTCTATTAAGATATTAGATGGAATGTTGGTGGACAATTATATTTATAAGAGCATAAAATACACCGGAATTGAAGATATGTATACCCAAGAAAACTATGAAGATGAGGAAACTACACCTTGAGTGTTATGTATGGAAAATAAACTCTTGTGCCCAATAATGATAAACATATTGAAGAAGTTAAAATGCTTAGTGAAGTTAGGGAACCACTCTTGGATCTTGAAAAATGTAGCTTGAATGAATTGATTGCTATACTTGAGAAATTTGCTACAGATCCCACTATCAATGTTAATCAAGCTGGATTTGGTTCTTATATTGCTAACTATGTTATTAAAGAAAAGATTCAGAGGTAAAATAATGATGTCATGATACCACCTGATCTTGGGGGTGTGTGGATTCCCAATATTTTAATATCTAATTCCAAAGATACACACCATGCTATTCTTGATCTAGGATCTAGTGTTTCTGTCATCTCAAAAGAGCTATATGAATTACTCAACCTTAAAAATATGGAAAAATGCTCTATTGATTTATTACTTGCTGATGATTCAACCAAAAATGCTATAGTCAAAGTAAAAGATGTAATGGTCGAATTTCACATGACATATGTACATGTTGATTTCACTGTTATGGACACAGGGAGAAATACCTCTAGTCCTATAATCCTTGGAAGAACTTTTCTGTGAACAACAGAAGCTATTATTGATTCGAAGGAAGGAAATGTTAAGTTCAGTTCCCTCATAAGAAGTGCATGGAACACTTCCCAAGAAAGAATTAGATATCATTTATGCTACCACATAATTTTCATGACACTTGAATCAAGTAAGTAAGCCTAATTATATGGCTATAAAGAAAGCGATGTACGGGAGGCAACCCGAGATGTTCTTATTTGTGATTTTTTCGCATTCTTTCTGTAGCATGTTGGTTTTCTTTTAGTTTACTCTCTTATTTTTAAATAAAGTATCAAGTTTTTACCCATTTGGATGTTTAAAGTTGCAAACATAATATGGAGTTGCTGATTTCCGCGCGGTACTTTTAAGTGCACGATTTTTGTATTTTTTCTGATAACTCCTAAAATCTTAATAAATTCACAGTAGCTGTAGCTTTTCATCCTATATATTCACGTAAATTGGCTTAATTTTATGAGGTGTCTAAGTCGAGGAAAAATCAGTTTTGCTGCAGCAAACATTATGGACAGATTCTTCCTTACTTTGTTAGATCCATTTTTTTGAGTGTCAAATTGATTTTTACTTGGATCTTTTGATATGATATAATGAGTAGAAAATTATGTGCTCTCTTTTTCATGAATATATAATTTTTTTCTTGAGTAAAATTGCAGCAAGCATGATTTATTTGTACCTCTAAGCTCACCCATAAAAAAGAATGGACAGAAAAGTTTGTGTTCAAATTTTTTCAGATGGAATGGAGGAATATCACACTAACATGATTCAAGTATGATTAATATCATAATCTTGGAGATGCCCATGCAACCCCACTGGACTCATTTAAAATTCCTGCTTTGAGTACCTCTAGAATTTGATTTTTGAGCAACACAGAATTTTCGCAAAAGTTTGAAGCGTCCTTGTTTTATTTGTGTCTAGTTTTGTTTTGTTTTATGAAAGAATTGTCATATTGAATGTTTATAGTGCATATGCATGAGCTACTGGACCAAACTCTTTATCTCTGAATGTTCAAAGTAAAATAAGTTGCATGCTTTTAAAAGAAAAGAAGAAATGCCTAAAAGCTGAAATTTATTTTGTGTATTGTATATCTAGTTTCACATGTTCTATTGAGTGATGATTTGTTATGTGCATTATTCAGTGCTACTTCTTTCTAGTATACATAGATGTTTAACTTTAATTATCACTAGCACATTGCCCGTGCTTCGCTACGAAACCACATCAATAATAATACAACACTAATATGATTATTTAAAAAAAAACTACCAGCATTTCTTACGAATGCACATGGTCTATTAAAGATGCTTGAGATTTGATATTTTTCTACAAATGTAATATGTTGACAAATAAATAAGGGTGAAGCCATTATTTCCACAATTGTTTAGCAATTTTTTTGTTTCGGAAGTAACGGATGCTAATGTTTTTATTCTTTGAAATTTCTTTGTCCTTCAATTATTTTGTGAAAATTGATTTAGGGTGTGTATATAAATAAGGCACTTATATTATTTCAGTCACGGTTCATCTCTAGTAACCCTCGACCTCACGTTTAGACAGCAGTGAGAACATCCTCTATAATGTACTTCTATGTTTGCTACCCAAAATTAGCTACATGATGAGCTAGTTGAGTCCTATTTGCCTCTTAGTTTTGCACATGGTCGATTTTGGGTGAGACCTAGGCAGGCCATCTAAAAACATTGCTTTTACATTTTTTTCTATTTTGTACACTATTTTAATCTGAAAATACAAAAATATTTACTTTTCTTATTTGCATCCAAAACACCAAAAACAATCAGTATCTTTACAATTTTTACTTAGTTATTTTATCTAGTTTAGTTTCTACTTGATTACTACTTTTATTTACTTACGCAAAACCTTGTGCTGACAACCACACGGTGAAGTTGAGGACACAAGGCATTTACTTTACTTGCAGGATGCTTGAAGAAGAGAGAAGAGAATACTTTTCCATCTAGTTCCCCGAGAGTTCGATATAAACCCTCGAGTCACCCTTGTGGGGAAGATACTCCCTTGATACAACACTCTGCAATTGAAGTCCAAACGTATCAAGATCTTTTTGGCATTGCTAGTAGCCATCATATACCAATGGCTGGCCGCCACCCACGACTGGTAGCCTAAATCCACACGCCAGCAGTAGGCTTTTTCATACTAGTGATCCCTAGCCTATGCTCGTCCTCGAGCATAACAGTGATATAACTAACATGAACTTTGGAGTTTATTATATTTCTTCTATGTAATCGTGCAAAGTCTCACAAGGTTCATTCAATAAAGAATGAAAATAAGTAAGATGAACTCATAAAGTGATAACTCTTACATTCTACAAAGCAAGCATAATAGTAAATATCATTGTAATCAAATGAATGATAAGTATAATGAATCATAAAGCATGCTTTGGAAAATCCTTTAGAGATTGTTTGGAAGACTCTTTGTCCTCTCTTTTGATTCTTTATATACTCTTGACTCTTGAGCACACAAAAATAAGTAGGGAATATATGGGCTAGTCCTTCAACAAAATAATAAGATAAAAGAGCATAAAATAAGGTTACAAGATATGCAATTCTTCTCAACAATACTCATAAGGGTGGGGTACCATGTATCTCTTTGTTTTAGAGACACCTATGATTCATGTGTTTGACTAATTATAAGTAAGTATTGCCTCACGCCCCAGCACTTAGAATACCAAACCTCGTATTACTCAACTTTAGGTTATCACGGACCTTTCACATATTGTTTTAACCAAGAATAACACAAAGGGGTACCTATATGCTGCATGTACAATAGAAAAGGGGACTAAAAGCCTCATCTTAAGCCATCCATACCGGGACAACAAGGACAACAGTCTTGTGAGCACCCTCTCTAACTCTCTCTCACACACTTTTTTCTATATATTTTTTCTTTTATGTCTGTCTTATTTATTTTTAATTTTTTGTTTTTCTATTTCTTTTCACTCTTCCTATTTTGAGGATGCTCGTGCTAAAACTTCCACCATGTAGGTATGGCTTCTAGTTAGTACCCCAATGCACTTCTCTAACATATATGCATACCCTAGTTCTTATATGATAACCACTTTTATTTGGCCGCCAGTAACTAGGTACATGATGATCAACTTAAATGTAAGTGCAATGTTGAAAGGTATTTCCCATGATAGCATGGTTCCAACCTAGCTCATCACTCATAATCAGTCAAACCTATGACATGCATAGTGGTGCTTTCCTTCCACACCTTACTTTCCTATGAGCTTTAAATTACACAAAAAAGAATATTTTGAAATGGTTGGAGGCATAACACACATACTATACATGGAATAGTAAGTGCTATATAGGTAGATATGATAGACATTTGGGTTTGGGTGGTATTGGAAACAAGTCTATGCTTGTGTGAGAATTCATTCCTTTTGGCTAGCAAGAGATCTAGAAGCATGCAATAGTATCCAAAGAGCTATTCATTCATCATCAAACAATGACACTTAAAATTAAACATCTATGTATACTAGTGAGAAGTAGCACGGAATAAGCAACATAGCACATCATCACTCTATAAGGCATTTGAAACTAGTAGTACTATATACAATATAAATTTCAGCTTTGAATTTTGCAATCCCTCTTCAACTTTAATAGTATGCAACTTATTTTATTGACGAATCCATGAATAGAGAGTTTATATGTTGCTCCAAGTAGTACTATATACAATATAAAAGTATTCAATGTGATGGTATTCTTGAATTTAAAACAAAACTAGACACAAAACAAAGTTGCTCAAGAAACAAAGTTTAGAAGTGTGCAAACTGAGAGTTTTAATATATGTCCAGCGGGGTGCATTGGGCCTCCCAAGCTTGTGGTCTTCACCATTCTTGGAATTCTATTGGTGTGGTGTTCTTCCATTCCCTGTGAAAAAACTTCAACACAAAACTTTCTTCCCTTTCTTTTCTACGGGGTGACATTAGTGGTACAAGGATATCATGGTTGCTTCTATTTTATTCATAAATCAAATTATATCTTCATTAACCAGATAGCATATAATATTCTACTCAGTCGTATATCAAAATTTTCAAGCAAAAATCATTTTGATACTTAAAAGAATGGTTCTAACATTAAGAGACATAATCTATCTAGAATGTTTGCTGCAGCAAAACTGAATTTTCTCGACCATTTAAACATTTCAGGAATTTTATCAAATCTACATGCATATAGATGATGAAAATTTACAGCTACTGTAAATTTATCAATATTTTAGGAGTTACAAAAAAAAATTATAAAAATCGTGCACTAAAAAGTGCGGCGCATGAATCAGCAACTCCATATTTTGTTTGCACTTTTTATCATCCAAATGGGTAAAAACTTGGTACTTTATTTAGAAACCAGGGAGTAAACTAAAAAAACTAACATGCTACAGAAAACATGTAGAAAGAAAATAAAAATAAAAACATATCGGCTTGCCTCCCATAAAGTGCTTTCTTAGGCTTACTTACTTTGTTCAAGTGGTATGGAGATCATGTGGTAGCTTGAATCTTGGTGCTACCTCCTTCTTCCTTGGAAAGTGCTCCATACACTTCTTATGTGGGAATTGGAATTTAACATTTCCTTTCTTTGAATCAATAATAGACATTGTGGTTCTCAAAAATAGTCTCCCAAGAATTATGGGACTAGGAGGTATTGCTACCCATGTCCATGACAATAAAATCTACATGTACATATGTAATGTGCAATTCAACCATACCATCATTAACTCTTCCTAATGCTTTTTTAGTTGAATCATCAGAAAGTAAAATATCAATATAGAATTTTCCATGTTTGTAATATTAAGAAAATCATATAGCTTCTTAGATATAACTCACTAGATCCTAAATCTAGAATAGCATGGTGTGTCTCTCTGTCTATAGAAATTAAAATCTTGGGGATCCAATAATCATCCCCAACCTTAGGTGTTATCATAGCTTCATTTTTATATCTTTCTATCTTCTCTTTATTAACATAATTAGCAATACAAGAACCAAAACCAGCTTGATTAACATTGATGATAGGATCCTCAGAGATTTTTTCAAGAACAACAATTAATTCATGCAAGCTACACTTATCAAGATCTAATAAAGGTTCTCTTACTTCACTAAGCATTTTCACTTCTTCTATTTGCTTAACATTTGCAAGCATAAGAGTTTCTTCTTTTTCATTAATAAGTATAGTAGCATTTTCTTTTTCTTCAGTTGGTATAATAATATTCTCTTCTTCTTCCTCAATTTCAATTTCTTGCTTGACATACATATCCATGATTCCAGAATTTTTTTATACTTCTATATATATTATCTTCTACCAACATTCCATCTAATATCATAAACGCATCATAAGGCTTGTTGAATATAAAGTGAATGTTAGATTCATTGTCCAAGAGATGCTTATTATGTTGGTTTAAGCCAAAGTAAAAACTATTTAATAGTATCCAATCTCTTATCCCATGTTCTAAATTGCATGTGAATTTTTTAAATCTTCTCCAAGCTTGAACGATACTCTCATTTTCTCATTGTTTTCAAGTTAAGCATTAGTTTTTGGTGCTCAAGAGTGCACTCCCCAAATTTCTCCAGGAATGATGCCCTCAGTTTGAACCATAATTTTAAATCTTCTGCAAGCACATTTTCATACCATACTCTAGCCAATCCAATCAGGGAGTGTGGGAATAACTTAATTCACACCACAGCATCTATAATGGAAGTCCTTATTTTATCACAAGGTTTATGAAAACATAAAACATGCAATTCAGCAGTTGTGGCATTTCCATTAGCAAATCGTGAATTATAGATTGTGATCATTATTTTTTAATCAATCTAGTATATAAAACCTTTTTTGTTGGCAACACGGCTGCAACCCCATGTTGCCATTTTCACCTTTCTACGTTGTCTATTAATAATTATTATAAGAAAACCAATACTGGTTTTTACGTGTTTTGGTATTTTATGAAAAGAACTAGAAAGTAAAGACTAAAAACAAGACAAATAGTGTACTTTGCAAAATCTATAAGAGAAAAGAGATCTCACAGTTGTGCAACCTCCTCAAGGATGGGTGTTTGCACTAAGTTGATGATGAAGATGACGGCGCTAGAAAATATCTTTGCAGTCACCTTGGAAATTGTTGTGCTCCTAGCTTGATGAAGATGCAGTTGTGAGATGCTATTCCCACTCCCCGGAAATGGCGCCAGAAAATAGTCTTAATGACGTTGGGACTCCAAGTGCAGAGTGTTGTATCAGGAGATTATTTTCCCCACAAGGGTGACTTGAGGGTTATATCGAACTCTCGGGGAATGGAGTAAAGAGTTATCTCTCCCTCTCTTCTTCTAGCAATCTTGCAAAATCAAATAAAGCCTTGTGTCTTCAACTCTACCGGTTGGCTGTTAAGCACAAGGTTTCGTGTAAGTAAAAGTAAAATAAAGTAGTAAATAGAGTAAAGTAAACTAAACAAGTAAAGTAAACTAAGTAAAAGAGGTAAAGGTTTGTTTGTTTTAGGGTTTTGTGTGCAAATAAGATAGATAAGTATTTTGTATTTTGAGATTAAAATGTGTTGTAAATAAGAAGTAAGATAAATGCAATGGAAATGCGTTTCTTATGATTAAAATTGGACCGGGGTTCATGGGTTCACTTGACTGTTCTCTCTTTTAAGTTGTAGTTGACAATAACAATTCATCAATGAGATATAAAGAATATAACTTCAACATGTGTAAGATACACATTTATATAGGCATCACATCCTTACATAGAGATGATGCAACACATCTCTCTTATACCACAAGATAGGATAAACTTCATGCAATCTTGGATTAAGAATTAACAGAGTATAGCCATAAGTACTTTGGCATAATGTTTGAATATCAAATACTTTTGCCACGTGACAAACTTATCACATGCATTCACTTTATCCCCAGTGAGACAGCAAAATAAAAGGCAAAGCCATAATAGATCATGAATTTGTTGTCACTATCCAATCACCAAAACCATGTTATTCCATCTAACATACACATCACCCCACACACGCTCTTGCATACAAGTTGGATCAGAACCAATACTTAAGAACATGATAGATAATATGCATCTATCAATACATCTTACACAAAGTAGAGTCAAATCTCATAGCATCATATCATACAATAAAGATCCACCACATAGGTATTACATATATGACCATAATCATGTTGGGTAGCTCATATGATACTAAGAACTGTGAAGGACATGAGAGAAATATATCAAGCTACTGCCACAAACCCGTAGTCCAGAGGTGGACTAATCCCCCTTGATCATAGTGATGATGAGGAAGACGTTGGAGAAGGTTGAGATCCCTCCGGTTGCGACTCCGACGGAGTTTCCCCCTCCAATCTTCTCTGATGTAGCCTCCATTTTCGTGTTTCTGTGTTTCTGCGGCGCTCTCCTCCAGAGAACACTTAGACGTCATATATAAATAGTGATTTTTAAGTCAAAATACGTCGGTTCACGAAAGAATCAAGCGAATTGGACGATAAGCAGCCAAAAGACAGGGGTGGCGCGCCCTAGCAAGGTGGCGCGCCACCTGACATCTTTTGGCCCTTAGGCCTCTCTAGGTCTGCTCCAAAAGCCCATCTTGCTTCTTCTGGTGAAAAAATGACGTCCCCGGAATCCTAGCTCAAATTGACTCCATATAGTTCTCTGAAAGTGAAAAATACACAAAACAGGGTTTTCCTCTTCTGCAAAGTTATAAACCAAATAAAGGAAATCATTGGTAAATCCCAATAAATCAATGTAAAACATGGTATTATCATCATATATGCTGCAAATATGTTGGAACTCATGTTAATAAAGGACAAAGTTCATGTATGGATTTTACGTGCATCGGCTGCCCGACTTGGCGTTGCGGAGGCAGACCACTCCAAACAAGTCGTCCACACGCGGTCTCCGAAGAGTAGGGGAAGGCGGAATCGAGGGTATTGTCTGCGCTGAGGATGGTAGCCGCGGCTTTGGCCATGAAGGGGGGATGGCGTTGACGGCAAGGAGGACACTCGCCGCGGCGGTGAGCTATCGGTCGGCGCCAGGGGCGGTTCAACGAACAAGGACAAGGCAAGGAATGAACAATCCTTAGCGGTGGCGTAGTCCTTCAACGTTGCAGGCCTCCAGGAGCTCGGTTGCTCGACTACCATGTTGGCTCGCGATACGGAGCGCATCGTTGTGCGTGATCGAGCTTTGGGTGTGCTCCGCCATCGACATGGCAATTGTCGCCGCTTCTGGCGACGGATCTGGGCACCTTGGCTGCAAACTGCATTGGGGTCTTCGTTTTGAACCTCGACGAGCTGAGGCTACGGTGCCTCGAGATGAAGCGCTCAGCAAACTCGGGGCAGCTAGTGCAGCTCCATGTTGGTGAAGATTGTTCCGTCACTAGAGAACCTTGAAGTGAATGGTGCCATTACAAGGCGGAACAGAGAGGAGAGGGAAGGTGAAACGGGAGGGAGGGTAGTTTTGGAAGAGCAGCGACTCACTGCACCATGCGCGTTTTTGAGAAATATCTAGAAAAATATTTACGCCCTATCCTAAAGGAACGGAGTACTTATTGATTTATAGAATCTCAATATAAAATTGTGTAGAAAGATCTATTTGATATTATTTTTTTAGTTCTAGGTGCTATTATGTTTCCGGAAATATAACCTAGAGAGGCCCGTGCATTTAGTAAGCCTATATTTACACATGAAACTGGGCTTGGCCACGTACCAAGTCCACTAATTACTCTAACCCTAATCACTTTGTATAATTGTGCGTGCATGCAGCCGTTAAACTATGTGTGTTACTTTATATTGAATTGCCGCTTGTCGAAGTTAAGTTATATATCTTGTCTTATTGTCTTTTTATTTATGTGTGTCTTTCGCTTTACAAATCAAGGTATTATGACGCATTGTGTTGTTGCAATATCCGTTTTCGTAACGTATCCGCTACGTATCCATTTTGTATTCACATCCATGATTTCCGTTTTCATATTCGTTTTCAGGGTTTTCGATTCCGACAAGCTAGAGGGAAATAAAAATGATAAAGCATGTTTTCGTTTCCGTTTCATTTTCAACCCTATATGATACAATATCTATTATCTATGATACTATTATGTTGTCTCTCATCATTAACTGTAGTGATACGTCAGTTTTTTTATATATATGAAATGCATGATACTATCTATGATACCCTATCATGGATAATCTTACCGCCAACAGCCGGCTATAGCTTATATTATTGAACTGCTCCTAACTAATTATCTCTCATGTAGTACCGCATTTACACCGCATGCGGTGCAAATCTTACCAGGTTCACACGCGCGCGGCTGAATAGGAAGCGGAACCGTAGGGAGAGAATACTCCCAATCAACGCCCTACGCGCCTAAACCTAAACCAGCCACGAGGAATGAGTAGCGTTAGATTTGTTCCTGGCTCGATCCAACAATTAATGGACTGAGTCAGTCCATGCGTGCATATGTCTATCCATTGGTGCCTATAAATACTGATGCAGCTGCGTGTGAGTGTGAGTGTGACATATAACACACATCAGTTTTAGCGTTCCACTCTTGGTAGTCTTCTTGAGCTAGTGAGGTGCGTGAGTGCCATGAGGACGGCGGCGGCGCTGTTGATTGTGACCCTGATCTGTTGGGCGGCCTTGGTGCGCGCATCGCACATCGTTTACCCGGAGCTTCAGTCTTTGGAGGCCAAGGAGGTGGACAAGGAGCTACGCACCGGGTACCACTTCCAGCCTCCTAAGCATTGGATCAATGGTACGTCATATTGATGTTCAGCTCTTCGTCCAAATTCTTTTTGTATTGATACCTTCCAATGGCGTTGATCGTACTTCTCATGGCGACGATGCAATGGTCAATCAGATCCGAATGGTACGTACGATGCAGTCATATGGAATCGATCATCTCAATGGATCAAACAATTACCTGATTCGTGTGTGCTTGCGTGCAGGGCCGATGTATTACAAGGGCTTGTACCACCTCTTCTACCAGTACAACCCCAAGGGCGCCGTGTGGGGCAACATCATTTGGGCGCACTCGGTGTCGACGGACCTGATCGACTGGGTGGCGCTGGAGCCCGCGATCTACCCGTCCAAGCCGTTCGACGTCAAGGGCTGCTGGTCGGGCTCCGCCACCGTGCTACCCAGCGGCATGCCCGTCATCATGTACACCGGCATCGACCCCCGCGAGCGGCAGGTGCAGAACGTGGCCTACCCGGCCAACCTCTCCGACCCCTTCCTCCGCCAGTGGATCAAGCCCACCTACAACCCGATCATCTACCCCGATGAGGGCATCAACGCCAGCGCCTTCCGTGATCCCACCACTGCCTGGTACGGGCCAGACGGGTAAGTACATATCACATTTGTACCCTGGCATGCAAGGTTACACATAGTACATACGTAGAGAGGCTATGGTGTGAGTACATGAAATATGTGTTGCACGAATGCAGACACTGGAGGCTGATTGTGGGCAGCAAGGAGAACATGAGGGGGATCGCGATACTGTACCGGAGCCGGGACTTCAAGATTTGGGTGAAGGCGCACCACTCGCTGCACGCGGGGGAGACGGGGATGTGGGAGTGCCCGGACTTCTACCCCGTGGCGGTGGCCGGTGGCAGCCGCCCCCACCGGAGCGGCGTGGACACGACGGAGCTGCACAACCGCGCCGTGGCGGAGGAGGTGAAGTACGTGCTGAAGGTGAGCCTGGACCTGACGCGGTACGAGTACTACACCGTCGGCACCTACGACCACGGCAAGGACCGCTACACCCCGGACCCCCTCTTCCCGGACAACGACTACGGCCTCCGCTACGACTACGGCGACTTCTACGCCTCCAAGTCCTTCTTCGACCCGGCCAAGAAGCGCCGAGTGCTGTGGGGATGGGCCAACGAGTCTGACACCGTCCCCGACGACCGACAAAAGGGCTGGGCTGGCATCCAGGTCGCTACATAAAATCACATGAGAGATCGTGATGTAGCGGGTCGAGCGCGTACTGAGATCCTGACGTATGGTTGCTGAATATTTCCAGGCGATACCGAGGAAGATCTTCCTATCGCGGAGCGGTAGGCAGCTGATCCAGTGGCCAGTGGAGGAGATCAAGTCGCTGCGCGGGAACCACGTCAATGTCAGCAACAAGGCCGTCAAGAGCGGCAACTACTTCAAGGTCACCGGATTCAAATCCGTGCAGGTCAGTTAACCTGAATCAAACACAACGGAACCTTAATTGCATGCATGCATCAAGACTTGGTTAGTTAGCCTGATCCTGACGACTCGCGCCGCCGTTATGCATGGCATGGCAGTCGGACGTGGAGGCGGCGTTCGCGATCAAGAACCTGGACAAGGCGGAGAAGTTCGACCCGGCGTGGCGGACCGACGCGCAGGGGCTGTGCAAGAAGCTCAACTCGCACGTCAAGGGCGGCGTGGGGCCGTTCGGGCTCTGGCTGTTGGCCTCCGACGACCTCAAGGAGAGGACGGCCGTCTTCTTCAGGGTGTTCAAGACCAACGACACTAACTACGTCGTCCTCATGTGCAATGACCCTACAAGGTCACCCCTATATATAACTCTCCATGCATTATTAGATTATACATCAATTTTAGAAAAGAATATTCCTAATTTACTCTTCCGCATTGATCGAACAGGTCGTCCTACGAGTCAAAGATCTACAGGCCGACCTTTGCAGGCTTCGTGAACATCGACATTGCCAAGACCAAGAAGATCGCTCTAAGGACACTAGTACGCTCGACTATCTCTGTGCACATTCTCGCCAATTAAACCAATGTCGTAAGAGCGGTCTATCTAACCAATGTGGCGCACTTTGTTTCAGATCGACCACTCCGTGGTGGAGAGCTTCGGAGCTGGTGGCAAGACGTGCATCCTCACCAGGGTCTACCCGAGGAAGGCCATCGGCGACGACGCGCAACTCTTCGTCTTCAACAACGGCGAGTCGGAGATCAAGGTCACGAACCTGCACGCGTGGGAGATGAAGACGCCAACGATGAACCAGCCGGAGTAGCAGCTAGCCCCATCGAGGACTAGGAGTAGCCTAGCCATAGCTAGCTAGCTTCTTTGTTTGTTGAGATTAATTAGGAGGCTTCATATCGAGGTTTAGTGTACGCATCGTTAGCGAGATGAATGGTCTGGTTTGTTTCAGAATTCAGATTGCTCTCTGCTACGAGTGATTGTATTTGTAGCAGCACTTGGTGCGCGAGGAAACATGGGAATAAATAAATATCTAGTAATTGAGGATCCTAGAGTTAGTATGGCTCAAATTCTAAATTACATAGGAGTACTTGGAAAGCTACGCTTCTTCATGGACAACTTCTATTACTATGCCATTTGGGAACATTTTAGATACTAATATAGTAATATGAGCCTAATAGAGCACAAGCATCAAGCTATTTTGTACCTGCCTCTTGTGAACCAAAAAAAAAAAAACAGGTACATATGTTTGATTTAAGCAATTTTTTAATAAGTTTAATCTAGGAAAGCAATATCACAAATGCATAAGAAAAACCTATCACATAGGTAAAACTAGACATGTCTTGGTGGATATACATACAAAATAAATGCAAGTGTCAACGGTGAGATGAATAGTCCATAAGTGTCGGCTGAGAAGGCCACGGAAGCACCATTGTTGTTATCGTCCATGGTTGTGGGGATGGCGTATGAGAAAGGAAACAGACAAAGTATGACGTAGTCGAACTGATGCAAGCAGCCGCAACTAGACTTGCCAAAAACAAAACAAAAAAACCTATCCCCTCACTCGGTGCATGTTCTCAAGTGATGCGGTTTCGAAGCCTCTACTCTCATGCACGGTCATGCACGTGGTCACCGGGATTGGGAAGACCTTGAAACGGTGTAACATCCCGGTTTTTGAGGTAACATAAGAGAGAAAACATATATGTACATTGCATTCATTAATAGATAATATGGAAAAATTTCGCGTTTTTAAATAGAACTTATCACAGTGCCTGAAGTTTCATTTGAGTAGATGGAATTGAAGTAGATCATCACGTCAAGCGTTATAAAGTTTAATGTGATCTTTGCTAAAACCTTGTTTGAGTAGAATTGATTTGATCTATGAGTTAGATCTAATGGGATTTGATGTATTATAAGAACAAATTAACTAAGGATTAAATGTCGTGTCTTCTAAAGGATCATAATATAGTATTGCTTGCAACAACATATTGATATTTATTCAACTACAAATTAAATAACAAGAACATAGATAAAACATTCTTTACTTATATTTTCTAGGTCTTAGCCAAATTAATGTTCTTACCATGATCCTCATGGTATGTATTCAACCCAATACTTGAATTCATGACAAGGAGATCAAAACTAGTCTCATCAAGTTTCCCCTTATTCTTTTCTTCTCTATTCCAATCCATCCACATCAAACCCTAGAGAAGGGAGAAGTCTATACCTATCAGAGAAACAAGGTCAACTCTTGAGCTAAAACCTAGGATACAATATTAAGTGGAATAAGGAGAAACTCAATTCAGCACATAGGAGCATATGCTCCTGCCACCGAAAAAATGCATTTTAAAATATTATAAAAGTTCTAACAAAAAAAATTCACGCTTACGTATCGATATTCTACATGCACACATCAAGTTTTGCAAAAAAAAATGACATTTTTGTGACTTGTGCGGAAAAAACAAAAAAAATCACGTACTCAACATTTTTTACATCAAAATTTATCCTTTTTACACATGACACTAAAAATGTTGGTTTTCGTGAAACCACTTTGTGAACGTGTAAAATTTCGAAATGTACCAACTAAATTTTGTATCCGAATTTTTTAACATTTGAAAAGTGTATTCAAAATGAAATTTAAAAACCGGGAACATATACTCCCGGGTGCCAAAACACCACTCCTGTGGAATAAGACCTTACCCATGAATCGAATAAGAAACCAAATCAAGCTAAGATAACTAGGTGGAGCCTAAAACTATTTACTAAAGCAACTTAGGATTATGTTGCAAAACCTAACCATAGCGATGAGTATTCAAGAGAGACTAGTAGAAGTGGTATACTCTATTAGAACCAACACTTAATCTTGCAGGTGAGAATCCTATTTCACTAGTGATACCTTAGGAGGCCAATGCCATAGTCATCACAATTTGGTAATGATTATAAACCCTAAGATCCTAGAATAAGTGTGATAAGAGTAAGTTAATAAAGAGAGGTTGGTGGGGAATAAATTGATCATGTTTAACACGTGATTATGCTTAGGAGATATAAGAGAATAAGATAAAACTAATTTGATAAGCATATATTGCATTTTGTATCATCATAATAGCAACGTATAAGATTGGTTTATATTGTTATTTGCATTAATATATCATTACTTGGGTATTCTTAGATGATTTATGGGAGTTTCTTATAAAGTCCTTTTGTTTTGGTTTTAACTCTGTCTGTCAGAAAAACCTTCGGTTAGTATTTTGGATATTACAGGAGCTACAGGATTCCAAAAAGGATAGGGTCAGAGGCCACACTTTGAAATTTTTGAGACGAACAAAATGAGATGAAGTGGGCCACCATCATATCAAAAGGCTGGGAAATAGGATAGGTGGCGCGGTTCCCACCCCAGGCCACGCCAAATGGGATCGTTCTGCCCTCGGACGTCGCCTTGCCACCTCCTTTCGCGTACCTCCTTATATACCCTAAAAACTGACCTGGCCAGGTGGAGGGAGCTTTTTGCGAAACAGAGCGCCACCACCACCACAATATGTGTTATGGAGGTAAGATTGGTTCTGCTCTCCACGCCAGAGAGGGGGATTTCGACGCCATCTTCACCGCCATCGCCATCAACACCGTCTATATCAACCATGTGCTCACTCTCCATCACCATGAGTGAGAAGTTCTATGTAGGAATGTGAGGTGGATGGGGATTGTATGAGATTGATCATGTAATCATGCATATGTTTCGAGATTTGAGGTGTTTATCTTGAGGATTTCTTTTATGGTGTTGGTATACCTTTTCTATGTTTAGTGCTTGTTGCCAGGTCCCGAGTGACATGATTTTAGTACTGACATTTTATTCCCCCATCATATATATGCGTTTGGTATGTGTATGCAAAGTGTATTACCTATTATTATGTTGAACCTGCGAATCCTAAAGTGGCAATTAGGGAAAACAATGGGAATATATGGTAGTTTGAGGATATTGTGTATTCATTGAATGCTAATGCTTTGTTCCAGGCTATTCGGGTATACCTTAATTACCTATAGTTCCAAGTTGGCCCCAGTGAAATGGGCAGGTAGGATAATAGATATTGTGCAAATTCACTTGGTTAGTACACATAACTATATTTGGAACACATACATGCACACAACAGAGTTAGAGATGAACACTATGTTATTTGTATTACATTATACGATCAATATTATTCATGCAATACCCCTCTATCACATCATGCCTATGCTTTTAGCCACCGAAGTTACAAGTTCACTACTTCCGGTGAAAACTAGAAATTTGCTACTATTTACTATTTTGTTCTACTGTTTTGATTAAACTACTATAATCACCACTTGCTTCTTGAGTATATCTATGCACAGGTGTGGTTGAGAGTGGCGTCTCAATTGTTAAAGTCTTGTTGGTATTCTTGTGTTCCCCTTTAGTCGAACTATAAATTTGGGTAATACTTCTCATCGAAGATTTCAATGATCCCCTATACTTGTGGACATTTGATACGTGTATTTTGCATCATCATTATTGCTACATATAAGATTAGTTTTCATTATTTTTTGCCTTCATACATTGTTATTTAGGAATTTTTACATGATTTCCGGGACTTTCCTACAAACTCCCCTTCTTTGGTATTTAATTCCTAGGAAGTAGAAAACCTCCTTTTTCGTATTTTATTTGTTTCGGGACTTTCTTGATCGCAAAAATTTAAGGGAAAAATACCTGATCAGCTTTTCACCCGAAGGAAGGCAGTGAGCAAAAGAACCACGCGAGAGGGGCCACGAGATGCAAACGGCACTAGGTGGCGCGGCCCAACCTTCTGGCCGCACCACCCATACCCATTTGTACCTCGGGCATAGTTTTGGCCCCCTTTTATTCCATAATATCCGTTTCACCCAAAAACCTAAGCCATAATTTTCCCGAGATTTATTGAGGCGGCGATGGAGGCGAAAGTCCTCTCCTACTCCGGGAGAGGGCAGATCCTGCTACACCGGTGCCTCCGGTGAAGGGCAAATTAATGCTATCGACATCCTTGCTCCTCCTTGGCTTGGGAGGAGGCATCTCCATCAACATCTCCACCAGCACCATCATCACCACCATCTCCATCTACGAGAACAACATCATCCCCCTCATAGTTTATGTTGAATTGAACCACGGATATTGTTTTTAGTGCTATTGCATGTTCGTGATTGGTACTTTGTCATTATTTGGTGGAGAGATTATATATTCAGATTGTGTTGTAATCATTATGCCTCTGTTCCATATCATGTTTGACACTTGTGAATAGTTCCACACGTTCTTAAGGGCATAGGATGATCTGGCTATGATTATATATAATGTGCAATTAGTATTTGGTCAAGTTTTCTATCTTTTATGTTGTTTTATGATGGTTTAATGCGAACGTCGACTGCATATTACTTCACCTATATGGGCTCATAGGGTTGCACTTTGATGTAACGCATTAGCGCTGGAGGTCGGAATGACAGAAACCGTCTTCCAACATAATGGGTTGCATTAGAGGGGTTTATGTCGGGGACCCTAAATCTTATGTCTATGATGGGACATTTATGTATTAATGATTCCTATACTTGCACATGAAAATGGCTCTAGTACCAATCATAAGGGGTGTATTTTCACATGCTTATGGCTACACCTAACTATGGCTCCGCCCCTAATTGAATAAAGCTTGACAAGATATTTACCATGTTGTTTATAACTCATATGCTAGTGAATCCATGCCGCCCTCAGAAACTTTAATCTCATATAAGCACACACTTGAGCTTGTCCTCTTTCTGCATAGAGGATTGGGCTTTTCTCTCATTGAGAGCATTTACTTATTTTCTATTTACTTTCCGCACTTTATTTTTATTGCAAACTATATACTCAGAACACCAAAATCATTACTTTACTATTACTTTTTTCTTGTTATTTACGCTAACCAATACCTTCTGCTTCTCGTGGGTTCGACAACCTTTCTATTCGACAAATACTACAATTAATCTCCTACACTTGGGAGCCATCAAGACACCTTTCTGGCGCCGTTGCCTGGGAGCGTAGTGCTATTGGTAAGTGAATGGTAAGAAAGCTTTTACTGTTTTTATTATTTGCTATTTGTCTCGTCATGGATACGTCTAGCCGTGATGAGGTTGGTTTTATTTTATATGATTATCCTATATTAAATCTATTAGAGAAAATGAAGATAAACCACCTGAGCTTATGGTGGCATTTCACATTCCTGTTGCTATTGCCAAACAAGCTATGAAACTAACGTTCACACATGATAAGAGTAAAACTGCTATGGGACATCTTCATGCTATTGAAGATCTATGCCCTTTATTCAAATTGGTTGATGTTCCTCATGATCATGTGAAGAGGAAGTTATTATATCTATCTCTTTCTGATAATGCTCGCATATGGTTTAGATCTCTGGATATTAATTGTCGTTTAACTGGGAATTATTGAGGAAGGCTTTTTACACCAAGTTTTATATTCCTAAAGAAGATTATGATGATCGTTGTCATATCTATAATTTTTGGCCTCATCTTGGAGAAAGTATTGCTCAAGCTTGGGGGAGGCTTAATGAACTCATCCGTAAGAATAATTGTCATGGAATTCCTGATAAACTTCTATGTGAGGCTGCCCCAGCATCATAGGGATTTTCTAGATAATTCATCTGAATGGAGTTTTACTAATATAAGTCAACACGAAGCAACGAATTTATTGGATACTATTGCTAATAATTCAGCTGCATGGGATCTTGATGAAGGTAATGAGCCTCGTTTCGATTTTGGATATGCATGTGTAGAGAATTTATTTACTACTATATTGTTTGAAGAACTGAAGGATACGTTTGGTCTCGATCCTCATATTTTAGTAGAAGTCTCAAAATCTTTTGCTAACCATTTGAATTTTCCTAAGATAGGATTTAAGGTATTTACTGAACATCTTAAGACTTCACCATGTATCACTAAAGTTGAGAAACAGGTTCAGCAAACTTCATCAGTTATTATAGTGGAATCTCATCCATATCCGAACAGGGTGAAAGAAAATTTGCTCACCACTGTTGAAAATAAGAGTGCTAAAATATGTCATGAGCCTTAGGAACAAATCTCTATGAAGCATCAAATTTTTTCCATGAAGGAATTAAATGGAGAGAGTCCTTGTGATGTCTATTTATGCGAAGATTCCGCTAAGGTAATTCAAGGTAAGACTACTAGAACTAGTAACCTATTATATCTTGTGCTATTGGAACTTCATGCTATCATGGTCTTTGTGATATTGGATTAAGTATAAGTGTGATACCATATTCTCTTTATCTTGAAATCAAGCCCGATATTGATCACATACACATGGAGGAAACGGGTATAACTATTCAACTTACTAATAGGGAATTTATTAGTCCTCTTGGTATGGTAAGAGACGTTGAAGTATTAGTAGGCGCTGATTTTATTGTGCTTGGTTGCTCCCAAGATGCATTTTGTCCTATTATATTTGGTAGACCTTTCTTACATACTGTTGGTGCTGAAATTGATTTGCCAAAAGAGAGAGTGTTTATTAAATGTGTTGGAGAAAGGATAGAATTTATTTTTTCTAAGTTTACTGATAAACACTTATAAAAAGAAAAGTTTATAAAAGATATTGTGGAAACTCTTGCCTCTGAGGTAGTTGCTTCATCGGACGTGGTGGAACGATATGTATTTAATCAATATGAACCATATAGTAATGAAGAAAGAGAAGCATTAGAACAAATTTTATCTCAACAATCACTGCATTTACAATTGCATTTTCCACCTGATAATCTTGGAGTGTTACCACTACCCAAGGAAGATCCTAGTTTCGAATTAAAACCTTTGCCCGATGATATGAAATATGTATACCTTGATGAGAAAAATATATATCATGTTATTATTAGTGCTAATCTTTCAGGAGAGGAAGAAACAAAATTACTAGAGGTATTGCATGCTCATAGGTCGTCTATTGGGTATTATCTTGATGATCTTAAAGGTATAAGTCCAGCTCTATGCATGCAAACTATTAATTTGGAAGAAGATGCAAATCCCGTTGTTGATTACCAACACCGTCTTCATCCAAAAATGAAAGTGTGGTAAGAAAAGAGGTAATAAAACTTATAGAGGCTAGTATCATTTATCCTATAGCTGATAGTAAATGGGTACGTCCTGTTCATTGTGTTCCTAAGAAAGGTGGAATCACTGCGGTTCCAAATGTTGAAAATGAACTTGTTTCTCAGCGTACTGTTGCTAGTTACAGATGTGTATTAATTTCATAAAAGTAAATAAAGCCACTCGCAAGGATCATTATCCTTTTACCTTTTATTGATCAAATGTTAGAAATATTATCTAAGCATTCACACTTTTGTTATCTCGATGGTTATTCTGGCTTTTCTCAAATACCTGTGCACAAACATGATCAAGAAAAGACTACTTTTACTTGTTCATTTGGTACTTTTGCTTATAGAAGAATGCCATTTGGTTTATGTAATTCCCTTGCTACTTTTCAAAGATGCATCAATGCTATATTCGTTGATTATGTTGAAAAGATTATGGAAGTACTTATGGATGATTTTTTTTCTATGGTACCTCTTTCGATAATTGTCTATTCAATCTTAACAAAATTCTGTAGCGGTGTGAGGATCAACACCTAGTCCTTAATTGGGAGAAGTAACACTTTATGGTTACGGAAGGTGTAGTCCTTGGTCATCGAGTATCTGGAAGAGGCATTGAAGTTGACCGCGCAAAGATAGAAGGCATAGAGAAGCCACCATATCGGCGGGATATCAAAGGTATTAGAAGTTTCCTTGGGCATGTTGGGTTTTATAGAAGATTCATTAAGGATATTTCTAAAATATCAAAGCCTCTTACTAATATTTTGCAAAAAGATGTTCCATTTTCTTTTGATGACGATTGTGTGGAGTCTTTTAATGTTTTAAATAATGCTTTAATAAGTGCTCCTATAATTCAACCTCCTACCTTTTGAAATTAGTGTGATGCAAGTTATTATGCAGTAGGCAATGTTTTAGAAAACACTAAAAAAACTTATTTATCATAATTCTCCATTATTAATATAAATTGATATTTATTATGATTAAAACTTTCTTAAAATAAGAAAAATGTGAAACCCATTATTAACTTGTATTTAAAAGTTGTTTATTAACTTCAACCTCACTTAACAACTTAGTACTTTAAAAATGTATAACAAATAGGAAACCCTAATTCCATTATGAATAAAACCCTAATTAACTCCATAATTTTATGTAAAACCCTAGAACGATAACAAAAGTAATCATCTTGTTTTAGCAACTGATGCATGTAAAATGCATACATGAACTTTGAACTTTATTGCCACATAATAATACATATTTGCATCTTATATAATGTTATTTGCATCTTTTATATTGTTTTTGGGGATTTTCTAAACAATCCCCTCTCCTCCGGTTCTAACTCTGTCTGGCGGAAAACGCCTCTTTTTAGTACTTTTTTACTTTCCAGGAGCTAGCAAACATGATGTGTATTGCAATTGATACGTGCATTTTGCATCATCATTATTGCTACATATAGGGTTAGTTTTCGTTGTTATTTTCCTTCATACATTGTTATTTATGCATTTTTAGATGATATCCAGGACTTTCCTAAAAAGTCTCATTCTTTGGTATTTAATTCTTGGGAGCCAGAAAACCTCCTTGTTCATATTTTATTTGTTTCAGGACTTTCGGGATCGCAAAAATTCAAGGGAAAATACTTGATCAATTTTTCACCTGAAGAAAGGCCGTGAACGAAAGAATCACGCGAGAGGGGCCATGAGGTGCGGATGGGACCAGGTGGCACGACCCAACATTCTGGACGCGCCACCCATGCCTGTTTGCACCTCATGCATCGTTTCGGCGCCCCTTTACTCCAGACGTTCTGTTTCGCCCAAAAACCTAAGCCATAATTTTCCTGAGATTTATTGAGGCGGCGGCAGAGGTGAAAGTCCTCTCCTATTCCGGGAGAGGGCGGATCCTGCTGCACCGTTGCCTCCGGTGAACGGGAAATCGACGCCATCAACATCCCCACTCCTCTTTGTCTTTGGAGGAGGCATCTCCATCAACATCACTACCAGCACCATCATCACCACCATCTCCATCTACGAGATCGATGTCATCCCTCTCATACTATTTTTAGTGCTATTGCATATTCGTGATTGGTACTTTGTCATTATTTGGTGGGGAGATTATATATTCAGATTGTGTTGGAACCATTATGCCTCTGGTCCGTATCATGTTTGATACTTGTGAGTAGTTCCCCACGTTCCTGAGGGAGGGCATAGGATGATCTGGCTATGATTCTATATGATGTGCAATGAGTATTTGGTTAAGTTTTCTATCTTTTATGTTGTTCTATGATGGCTTTATGTGAATGTTGACTGCATATTACTTCACCTATATGGGCACATAGGTGTTGGAGGGGTCGGAATGAGAGAAACTGTCTTTCAACACTATGGGTTGCATTAGAGGGGTTTATGTTCGGGACCCTAAATCTTATGGCTATGATGGGACATTTATGTTATTCATATACTTGCAAATGAAAATGGCTCTAGGAGCCCATCATAAGGGGTGTATTTGCACATGCTTATGGCTGCACCTAACTAAGGCTTCGTCCCTAATTGAATAAAGCTTGACAAGATATTTACCATGTTGTTTAGAACTCAGATGCTAGTGAATCCATGCCGCCCTCGGGAATTTTAGTCTCATATAAGCACACACACACCCTTGAGCTTATCCTCTTGATGCATAGAGGATTGGACTTTTCTCTCATCGAGAGCATTTACTTATTTTCTATTTACTTTCCACACTCTATTTTTATAATTTTATTGCAAACTATATACCCAAAACACCAAAACCGTTACTTTACTATTGTTGCTTTCTTGTTATTTCTGCTAACCGATACATTCAGCTCCTCGTGGGTTCGACAACCTTTCTATTTTAAAAGTATTACAATTGATCTCCTGCACTTGGGAGCCATCTGCAATCTATCACTTTCCAATGGTATTTTGTGTCTCCATGTCTTTGTTTGAGTAGTGACTTGTTCGTGGCAATTGTGAGATAATTTGTGATGTTCCATATAAGTATTTGTTATCTTCTATGGTGATCACTTGTACTAATATATGAGTGCACACATATGTTGGGGAATGCATGAGGTTGACACCGTTGAGTATAGGAGGAGGGACAACTGGAGCTTGACCGAAACCATGTCCCAATTCTTAGATTCATGTTATATTAATTCATGGTTTATCAACGGGGGCATAACTATGGGACCTTTAAAATTACAGTGGTGGTTGGAGTTTATATCTTAATAATTCCCTTGTGTGTTCTTAACCGGCCTTGGGATCAATCACTAGTGGTGCAATTGCTCATATCAATGGATGCACCTATTTATGGCTCCTCTCTAGAAGAAAACACTAAAAAGACTATACTAAGCTTCACTAATTGTGACAACCACACAAATGAAACAGAAATTTTCCAAGACACTTACTCCCTTGATTTACTTTACCTTACTCTACTTCATATCACTTTTCTTATCTTGCATTAGTTTTAATTATTGCATTTTAATTTCAGCACTCATGGTTCTATAGTAGAAACATCTTCACACACACACACACACACACACACACACACACACTATAGATCCTAGCTTTGCATAGAAGGCCATATAAGTGGGTTATAGGCTTTAGAGAATAGATAGTTTACCTTCAGCTCCTCGTGGGTTCGACACTCAAATGCTTGTTGAATTGTACTACGATGATCCCCTGCACTTGGGAGGTTATCAACAACCACCCCTAATATCATTAACAAGTAAATTGATGCAAGCCCATGTTCTACTAGAACTTTACAAGTCCCAAATGCAAGTAAAATTATTCATTTAATGTGTGCATGCTAATAAACCCTAAATGATAATTAGTACCAACTAAATGTAAACCTAGTTTTTATTCTCAATGTCTCATCACCATTATTTTGTATCACATCATTGTGATCAACCGTAGTATCCACCCTATGTAGTAATTCACTTTATGTGTTCATTCTCTACTAAACCCTACAAATCCTAGATGCATATACACTCATTTTGTTCAAAGGCCATCTACTACTTACTTAGTGAACCAATTGAAAAAGAATAGTAAACATGTAAGGGTACATTGACCCTAAGTGTGTTTTTGGTAATTAATGACAATCCTTATGGACTAATGTTTTCATTGAGTTCATATGAAGGAATATTCAATAGGTACTTATTGTAGTCCATGTATTGGATTCAAGTGTGGATGCCATGAAGATAAAGATATACTTTTAGTATTGGCATCAAGATCAATTTGAAGAGAAGAGTAATATATGATTGAGATCTTGAGAGTTTGGTTTCAAGAGAAGAATTCAAGGTATGGCTCTAAGATTGTGTCATGGTAGTCTCATGAGTTGAGCTATGGTTGACTAAGGTTTAGAGCATGCAATCAAACGAAGAGTTCTCTGTATATCTCAAGATATTATGATAGAGCATGAGGAGATACAATGTTGATCAAGACTAATAGTATCTTGAGAACTTATGCTTGAAGTTTGTTGTCCATTCGGTGATAATGGACTTGTGAAGATGTGCTTCAAGGTATTTTTTCCATAAAAGTGTATGGGGGAGCAATCATGAGTCTTCTAGAAGCAACAATGTTTAAGTGGGCATTCCGGCTTAGGTGGAGCTTGAAGCGGTGTAATCAAGCTCAAGTGGGGTGCGCAAGGCAAAGTTACAGCCTTGTTAGGTTTTCCTTTTACCGGCCTCAAGGTGATTTTTGGGAGACCGGGTTATAGGATAGGTAGCTGCAATATCAAGAGGGGCTTTTAGTTGGGTAATTTGATTGCATCGTCTTAGGGAGATCAATACTTTGCATACCTTGCATCCTTATTCTTGTTGCATCTTGTGTTTCTCTGTTGCTCGCTTTTCAACAAGCCAAAGTTCATCGGAAACGGAATCCTCCTCTAAGTGAGGGGAACTCTTGGGATATAGATCATGGAGTCATTTGTTTATATCCTCATTTGTTCTTCCTCTCTAGTTTGTCCATATATAGCATTAATTGCTTGGGATTTATATTTTCGTGCCCTCGGGTCCTTAGTTGTACTCAGTTTTCCCCAGCTCCTTAGTTTTTCCTCAGTTTTCCCCAAGCCCTTGTTTGAAACCCGCAGAAGGAGCTCAGATGGCAGGATTCCCGTTTAGTTGATCGTTCCGTGCTGACATGTTGGGCCGCGTCATGTGGGGCCGCGTCGCGTGGGGCTGGTAGAAAGGGACCGCGTGGGACAGGACGAGACAGCGTTTGGTTGCACGTGAGCAGGAGTTGGGTTCTATCTCTCTCAGCCCAAATTGGCATTTTTAAGAGTACCTTTTCCCCCTCTTTCTCTTTGTCTTTTTTCACCTAATTAGTATCAAATCTAGAGAAGCTTGCATTTCTGTCTTTCTTCAATTATTTGTGCCTTTTGGACCTCGTTGTTTGCCCAATATGGTAGCAAATCTAGCACTCTCTCTGGTCCATATGTATGTAGTTAAATCTAGAAGAAAATCTCCAGGGTAATGTACTATAAATTCACACACTCATATAGTAGAATAGGGATAGATAATAGGGTAGATAATAGGGATCCCTGCTGGCGTGTAGTTGACGTGGGAGTTAGAAATCTCTGTGGTGTAAATTTCCTTCACGTCCCCGGCAACGGCGCCAGAAAAAGAGCTTGATACGCGTACAGCACGCGTCCGTTGGGAACCCCAAGAGGAAGGTGTGATGCGTACAGCGGCAAGTTTTCCCTCCGTAAGAAACCAAGGTTTATCGAACCAGTAGGAGCCAAGAAGCACGTTGAAGGTTGATGGTGGAGGAGTGTAGTGCGGCGCAACACCAGGGATTCCGGCGCCAACGTGGAACCTGCACAACACAACCAAATTACTTTGCCCCAACGTGACAGTGAGGTTGTCAATCTCACCGGCTTGCTGTAACAAAGGATTAGATGTATGGTGTGGATGATGATTGTTTGCAGAAAACAGTAGAACAAGTATTGCAGTAGATTGTATTCGATTAAAAGAATGGACCGGGGTCCACAGTTCACTAGAGGCGTCTCTCCGATAAGAAAAAGCATGTTGGGTAAACAAATTACAGTTGGGCAATTGACAAATAAAGAGGGCATGACCATGCACACACATGATATGATGAATATTGTGAGATTTAATTGGGCATTACGACAAAGTACATAGACCGCTATCCAGCATGCATCTATGCCTAAAAAGTCCACCTTCAGGTTATCATCCGAACCCCTTCCAGTATTAAGTTGCAAACAACAGACAATTGCATTTAGTATGGTGCGTAATATAATCAACAACTACATCCTTAGACATAGCATCGATGTTTTATCCCTAGTGGCAACAGCACATCCACAACCTTAGAACTTTCTGTCACTGTCCCGGATTTAATGGAGGCATGAACCCACTATCGAGCATAAATACTCCCTCTTGGAGTTACAAGCAAAAACTTGGCCAGAGCCTCTACTAGTAACGGAGAGCATGCAAGATCATAAACAACACATAGATAATAGATTGATAATCAACATAGCATAGTATTCTCTATTCATCGGATCCCGACAAACACAACATATAGTATTACAGATAGATGATCTTGATCATGTTAGGCAGCTCACATGATCCAACAATGATAGCACAATTAGGAGAAGACGACCATCTAGCTACTGCTATGGACCCATAGTCCAGGGGTGAACTACTCACTCATCACTCCGGAGGCGACCATGGTGGTGAAGAGTCCTCCGGGAGATGATTCCCCTCTCCGGCAGGGTGCCGGAGGTGATCTCCTGAATCCCCCGAGATGGGATTGGCGGCGGCGGCGTCTCTGGAAGGTTTTCCGTATCGTGACTCTCGGTACTGGAGTTATTATCGACGAAGGCTTCTTATAGTCGGAGAGGTAGGTTTAGGGGCGACGCGAGGGGCCCACACACTAGGCCGGCGCGGCCAGGGCCTGTGCCACGCCGCCCTAGCGTCTGGCCGCCTCGTCGCCCCACTTCGTATCTCCCCCGGTGTTCTGGAAGCTTCGTGGAAAAGTAAGATCCTGGGCGTTGATTTCGTCCAATTCCGAGAATATTTCCTTACTAGAATTTCTGAAACCAAAAATAGCAGAAAACATCAACTGGCTCTTCGGCATCTTGTTAATAGGTTAGTGCCGGAAAATGCATAAATATGACATAAAGTATGTATAAAACATGTAGGTATTATCAATAAAGTAGCATGGAACATAAGAAATTATCGATACGTTGGAGACGTATCAGCATCCCCAAGCTTAGTTCCTGCTCATCCCGAGTAGGTAAACGATAACAAAGATAATTTCTGGAGTGACATGCCATCATAATCTTGATGATACTATTGTAAGCACATGAGCTGAGATCAAATCATTGAAAGCAATTATCTATATTGATATAAGAGATGATAATGCAAGAGTTAAACAAGCTAGAAGTTTTCATGAACTATTGCTTTAAAGACATGAAACCGTACAAAGTTCATTAAGGATGTGTTAAGTATTCAGCGTAGAAGTTCTATCCTTCATTCCAAGCATCAAGTAAATTTTCACAACATAAGAAGGATTCAGTCAAGTAAACATAAACATGAACATCATGAATCAACTGTTTCGAAGTCTACTCAACCGGTGAGCGCAAGCATTTGGTATTAGCACCAGGATGTTATGGCATAAAGAACGTTAATGGGGGTTTGGAAGGCCAAATGGAAGAAATGCTTGCAAAGCTGTAAATGACCATTAGACAAGAGGAAGCCTTATGATCGAAGCTATGCAAGGAGTAGTGATTGCCATGCAACGGATGCACATAGAGCTATATGTGTATGAAAGCTCTCCAATGGAACTAGTGGGGGTGCATCCAACTTGGTTGCTCACGAAGACCTAGAGCACTTTTGAGGAGGCTCATCATTGGAATATACAACCCAAGTTCTATAGTGTAAATTCCCCACATAGTTATACTAGTAAAACATGAAAACTCTCTCATATGAAGTGTAGGTGCTAAACATGAGCACAAATGATGACTATGAATAATGTGGGTGCTAAAACATGAGCACAAGTGTGGATAAAAGATAGTAATGCTGCCCCCTTTTTCTTTATTCTCTTTTTTTCCTTCTATTTTTTTTTCTTTTCTTTCTATTTTTTTTCTTTCTTTTCTTTTTTCTCTTTTTGATGGCCTCCATGGCTCTTTTCATTTTTAGGGGAAACATCCTAATATGACAACACACTTTCTAGTACAAATAACTCATAATGAATGAAACATGATGTATAGAATTGTATGCCTCTGCCAGTGTAGCAGGATGTGCAATGATCTAGCGTAACATGGGTAAACCACACATCAGCTGTATATGATCATGCAAAGCAATATATAAATAATAAATGACAACATGGCATGTAATGTAAAGTGGAAGTTGCATGACAATATATCTCGGAACAGTTATGAAAATGCTGTGGTAGGTAGGTATGGTGGCTGTTTTGAGGAGATGTATGGGCTTATGTGTAGGAGAACAAGAGAAAGTCCTCCTACGGGTTTGGATGTACTGGCGAAGTATGCACAGTTCTCAATGTGAGCAAAAGGCAATGCACAGTACTGAAGAGGCTAGCAAATTTGGATGGTGGAAGTGCCAAAAACCGTAGCTTAACATTAGTCAAAAAGAACTCACAAGCTTATTGCAAACAACTAGCAGGTTCATCATTAAGAGCATGATTAAAATTTACTCCAAGGAGGGCCGTTCACGGTGGCACAAGTACCCCGCTAGCTCCCTCGACCTTCAGCACAACTTAGTTATTAAGATGAACTCTCAGACATGGAAAGCTATCAAGTCCAACTACACCTTCAACTATTTAAATAGAGTTTGTAGTACGGCACAAGCTTAAAGACAACAATCCACTATTAATTTTAACTTATTTATCCAGCAAGCCTTACCATATAAATACCTCAAAACATTTGCAAAGAATCAAGTTATCAAAGCTCAATGTTCTACAAGTATTTTATTATACACTACCACATGCAACATTTCCCGTTTCCAACCATACAACAACTAACGAAGCAGTTTCAACCTTTGCCATGAACATTATGAGTAAAACCTAAGGACATATTTGTCCATATGCAACAGCGGAGCGTGTCTCTCTCCCACACAATGAATGCTAGGATCCATTTTATTCAAACAAAACAAAAACAAAAACAAACCGATGCTCCAAGCAAAGTGCATAAGATGTGATGAAATAAAAATATAGTTTCACTAGAGGAACCTGATAATGTTGTCGATGAAGAAGGGGATGCCTTGGGCATCCCCAAGCTTAGACGCTTGAGTCTTCTTGAAATATGCAGGGGTGAACCACCGGGGCATCCCCAAGCTTAGAGCTTTCACTCTCCTTGATCATATTGTATCGTCTCCCTCTCTTGATCCTTGAAAACTTCCTCCACACCAAACTCAAAACAACTCATTAGAGGGTTAGTGCACAATCAAAATTCACATGTTCAGAGGTGAAATAATCATTCTTAACACTTCTGGATATTGCACAAAGCTACTGAAAGTTAATGGAATAGAAAAATCCATCAAGCATAGCAAAACAGGCAATCCGAAATAAAAGGCAGAATCTGTCAAAAACAGAACAGTCTGTAAAGACGAATTTCTAAGAAGCACCAGACTTGCTCAAATGAAAATGCTCAAATTGAATGAAAGTTGCGTACATATCTGAGGATCACTCACGTAAATTGGCATAATTTTCTGAGTTACCTACAGAGAATTATGCCCAGATTCGTGACAGCAAAGAAATCTGTTTCTGTGCAATAATCCAAATCTAGTATGAACCTTACTATCAAAGACTTTACTTGGCACAACAATGCAACAAAACTAAGATAAGGAGAGGTTGCTACAGTAGTAACAACTTCCAAGACTCAAATATAAAATAAAAGTACTGTAGTAAAATCATGGGTTGTCTCCCATAAGCGCTTTTCTTTAACGCCTTTCAGCTAGGCGCAGAAAGTGTATATCAAGTATTATCAAGAGATGATGCATCTACAGCGGGGTTTGGAGTTTTCTCAACCATGCATTGTATTTTGGATACATAAGTTTCAGAGGCTCCATTTTCATTAGTCTTGGGCTTTCTACTCTCATCAAACAAATTTTCAGGAATAAGCCAAGCATAATTATCATCTAGAGCTTCATGCATTGCTAGGAGCTTACAAGGTATTGATGCTTTAATCTCCCCACCATCATTAACATTATTAGTGTACTTAATTCTATCCATGTCCATCTTTTCAAGTGTTCTTTTAAAATCGGTGAACATACCAAGCCTCTTATGCTTAATAAAAACTTTTCTAACTTCTTTGGCTATATCCTCAAATTCTCGCACTAGGACTTTTAAAACAAAATCTCTCTTCTCTCCCCTATCCATATCAGAAAGTGTAAGAAACATGTGTTGTATCATGGGGTTGAGACTAATAAATCTAACTTCCATCATGCGTACCAAACAAACAGAGGCATCTTCATAAGTAGGGACAGCTTTTGCCAGGGTTATATCTTTAAGATCTTCATGCATACTAACATGGGTGAAAAATTCTTCTATATTATCTCTTCCAATTATAGACCCTTGTCCTACCGGTACATCTTTTAAAGTAAAATTAGGAGGAAACATGATGAAATAAGTAAAGTAAATGCAAGTAACTAATTTTTTTGTGTTTTTTAATATAGCAAATAAGATAGCAAGTAAAGTAAAGCTAGCAACTAATTTTTTTTGTGTTTTGATTTAGTGAAGCAAACAAAGTAGTAAATAAAATGAAGCAAGACAAAAACAAAGTAAAGAGATTGGAGGTGGAGACTCCCCTTGCAGCGTGTCTTGATCTCCCCGGCAACGGTGCCAGAAAAAGAGCTGCTGGCGTGTAGTTGACGTGGGAGTTAGAAATCTCTGTGGTGTAAATTTCCTTCACGTCCCCGGCAACGGCGCCAGAAAAAGAGCTTGATACGCGTACAGCACGCGTCCGTTGGGAACCCCAAGAGGAAGGTGTGATGCGTACAGCGGCAAGTTTTTCCTCAGTAAGAAACCAAGGTTTGTCGAACCAGTAGGAGCCAAGAAGCACGTTGAAGGTTGATGGCGGAGGAGTGTAGTGCGGCGCAACACCAGGGATTCCGGCGCCAATGTGGAACCTGCACAACACAACCAAATTACTTTGCCCCAACGTGACAATGAGGTTGTCAATCTCACCGGCTTGCTGTAACAAAGGATTAGATGTATGGTGTGGATGATGATTGTTTGCAGAAAACAGTAGAACAAGTATTGCAGTAGATTGTATTCGATTAAAAGAATGGACCGGGGTCCACAGTTCACTAGAGGCGTCTCTCCGATAAGAAAAAGCATGTTGGGTGACAAATTACAGTTGGGCAATTGACAAATAAAGAGGGCATGACCATGCACATACATGATATGATGAATATTGTGAGATTTAATTGGGCATTACAACAAAGTACATAGACCGCTATCCAGCATGCATCTATGCCTAAAAAGTCCACCTTCAGGTTATCATCCGAACCCCTTCTAGTATTAAGTTGCAAACAACAGACAATTGCATTAAGTATGGTGCATAATATAATCAACAACTACATCCTTAGACATAGCATCGATGTTTTATCCCTAGTGGCAACAACACATCCACAACCTTAGAACTTTCTGTCACTGTCCCAGATTTAATGGAGGCATGAACCCACTATCGAGCATAAATACTCCCTCTTGGAGTTACAAGCAAAAACTTGGTCAGAGCCTCTACTAGTAACGGAGAGCATGCAAGATCATAAACAACACATAGATAATAGATTGATAATCAACATAGCATAGTATTCTCTATTCATCGGATCCCAACAAACACAACATATAGTATTACAGATAGATGATCTTGATCATGTTAGGCAGCTCACAAGATCCAACAATGATAGCACAATTAGGAGAAGACAACCATCTAGCTACTGCTATGGACCCATAGTCCAGGGGTGAACTACTCACTCATCACTCCGGAGGCGACCATGGCGGTGAAGAGTCCTCCGGGAGATGATTCCCCTCTCCGGCAGGGTGCCGGAGGTGATCTCCTGAATCCCCCGAGATGGGATTGGCGGCGGCGGCGTCTCTGGAAGGTTTTCCGTATCGTGGCTCTCAGTACTGGAGTTATTATCGACGAAGGCTTCTTATAGTCGGAGAGGTAGGTTTAGGGGCGACGCGAGGGGCCCACACACTAGGCCGGCGCAGCCAGGGCCTGTGCCTGGGCCGCGCCGCCCTAGCGTCTGGCCGCCTCGTCGCCCCACGTCGTATCTCCCCCGGTGTTCTGGAAGCTTCGTGGAAAAATAAGATCCTGGGCATTGATTTCGTCCAATTCCGAGAATATTTCCTTACTAGGATTTCTGAAACCAAAAATAGCAGAAAACAGCAACTGGCTCTTCGGCATCTTGTTAATAGGTTAGTGCCGAAAATGCATAAATATGACATAAAGTATGTATAAAACATGTAGGTATTATCAATAAAGTAGCATGGAACATAAGAAATTATCGATACAACGTATCAATCCCTCCCTAGATAATAAGATGCATACATCAGCCAACATAGTAACAAGTTCGAGGTTCTTCACAGCACCATCATACTAACAACATAACAACAAGGGATCCCTAGCAAACAACCAAATGGAGGATGCAGCAGTAGCACACGTCCAGGACTCCGCCTACCCCATCTGGCTATGCCTCCATTTGTTGCTCCACTTGGGCACCTAGGGCTTGAGCGGAGGCATGCGGCCGGCGGCGATCTCCACCCGCTGGAAGCTACGGAGGTGCATGCCGAGCGCCTTGTGCTTGGCGCGAAAGGAGTAGGGGTTCACCATCGTGCCGACCTTGGGGAAGGTGTTGCCGATGTTCTCGGCATGCGTGAGGAGGCAGTTGAAGTCGGTACCGCCGAGTCTGCTAGTGCATAAGGGGCATATGTAGACACCCTTGGCGAAGTAGGTGACGTACTGGCCGACCTGTAGCCTCCGCAGCACCTACCGAGCCTTGGTGTCATGGTGCTCGTCGTTGCTGCTGACGTCGCTGCCAGACAGCTGATCCATATCAAATGGAAACTATGAGTGAATGAGTTGCAACGATGACTAACGAGCATGATCACAAAGTTAGGAAAAACAGAGGAAGCTTCAGTTAGAGTGGACACGATTATATATCTACAGGGAAGGGGTTAGCGAACCAAAGCTCATGCACAACATATTTGTACACAGCAAGCTGAACCCTCCCTGTAAAAAATTGTGCCCAACGATTCATCATAGGCAAAGAAATAGATTCCAGATCTGAAAATAACTGCTTGAGATCCCATGACTACTTGCATAAATTAACCGATTAAGATCCCATTATTAGTTGCATAAATTAACCAAATGGCCGAACCCCAAATCTTAAACGAAATCAAGAAGGGATCAAAACAAAATGGAATAAAATCGGCGCAAATATTAACCCAATACTCAGCCATCTACAGATTCATCTACACCAGCAAAAATAGGGTTCGAAAAGTAATGGGGAACAAAAAAGGGAGCAAACCGTAGTTACCTCGTTCCATGGGTCATCCATGAAGGTGTTGTAGGGGTTCGGGGGCGCCTCGTACGACACCTCCTCATAGGGGTCCCATCCCGCGGGGATCTGACTGCCACCGGCGGCAGCCTCCGATGCACCGGCGGCGACGGCCATTGAGGGGACGGCGTCGAAGAGGGAGGCGGCGCGCTTGGAGCCGACGGCATCGTGGACGATGGGATTGGCAGTCTCCTTGTCCATCTCGCTGGCAGAAGAGAGGGAGAGGGAGAGGGTTTTTTGCTTTGGAGAAGATGATGGGACATGAGAGAGGCGGCGTTGCGTGAGCGAGTGAGAGTGACAGAGATAGTGCGAGGAGGCGTCTATAAAGGGGAGGGGTGGTTAATGCGACCCGCGTCCTACGCGTCCACCGTTGCACGTCTGCACGTCTTGGACTTCTGCAACGCGACACGCGTCAACGATTGCACGTCTTCGACTTATGCACCGCGACCCGCGTCTACGCGTCAAAAATTGCACATCTTCCATTTCTGCACCGCAACACGTGTCCTTGAGTCTAACCCTAGAAATTTAGATATACTCAGGTATACCCTCGAGTCTTATACTAGCATTTTTTGTGTGCTCAGTTTTCCCCATGAGTGCTAATACTGGCTAGTGCAATATGCTCAGTTTTACCCTCTAGTGGCTGGTCAACAGAGAGTCAACAAATGGAATTAACTAGTTCAATGAGTCATTTAATGTGCAAAAAATTCCGAAAAAAGTGGCACTTACTCATGGAGACTTTACCATAAATTGCCACTTCTCAAATCATAGATAAAGCATAGATAAATCAAGTTTTACCATAAATTGCCACTTCTCAAATCACCTAGTAGTTATGAAGGTGCATGGTTTTCCACAATAAGCCCTTCCCAAAACAGCTTTCCCCAAAACATACTTTGTCTAAATGAGGCCACAATTCTCACACTCATGTATATTTGTATTGCAAATAGTTTGAGGTAGGCCAAGATGGGTTTCATTGTACAAATTCCATTTTTTAAATCTCATATTTGAATCCCTTAGTCTGTTTACTACTCAGGTGCCCTTGGTTTCTTGATACTAGTCAGTTTTTCCCTCTCCCTTCACAAATTCTCGCAGACGTGCAACATTGCCCTGATTGGTCTAGCCCATGTCCGTTGATCATATGATCTAACAGGCAGGATAACCCCTCTCTCTCTGTCGGCGGTTAGCTTCCACGCTCTAAGTATGCTAAAGGGCGTTTTTCTATATTACTTTTCACGCGCTAAGCCCAACTCTTTTAGGCATTACTTTTCATGCAAAAAATAATAAACCAACACCGATTTGTTGTAGCCATTACTTTCCACCCAAAAAATGATAAACCATCACCGATTTCTTGTAGCCAATACTTTTCACGCAAAAAATGATAAACCATCACCGATTTCTTGTAGCCATTACTATTCACGGTAAAAAAATGATAAACAAAACAATCTATCTATCTCTGTATTTGAAGTTTGGGAGGGTTCACCATCTAATTATGTTAACTTTTGAGGTTTTGACCTGAAAATCAAATGGGTATTGATGGCGTGTAACTCACACGTTCGTTGGGAACCCCAAGAGGAAGGTATGATGCGCACAGCAGCAAGTTTTCCCTCAGAAAGAAACCAAGGTTTATCGAACCAGGAGGAGCCAAGAAGCACGTTGAAGGTTGATGGCGGCGGGATGTAGTGCGGCGCAACACCAGGGATTCCGGCGCCAACGTGGAACCTGCACAACACAACCAAAGTACTTTGTCCCAACGAAACAGTGAGGTTGTCAATCTCACCGGCTTGCTGTAACAAAGGATTAACCGTATTGTGTGGAAGATGATTGTTTGCAGAAAACAGTAGAACAAGTATTGCAGTAGATTGAATTTCAGTAAAGAGAATTGGACCGGGGTCCACAGTTCACTAGAGGTGTCTCTCCCATAAGACAAATAGCATGTTGGGTGAACAAATTACAGTTGGGCAATTGACAAATAAAGAGGGCATGACCATGCACATACATATCATGATGAGTATAGTGAGATTTAATTGGGCATTACGACAAAGTACATAGACCGCCATCCAACTGCATCTATGCCTAAAAAGTCCACCTTCAGGTTATCATCCGAACCCCTTCCAGTATTAAGTTGCAAAGCAACAGACAATTGCATTAAGTATGGTGCGTAATGTAATCAACAACTACATCCTTAGACATAGCATCAATGTTTTATCCCTAGTGGCAACAAGCACAACACAACCTTAGAACTTTCTGTCACCGTCCCTGTGTCAATGCAGGCATGAACCCACTATCGAGCATAAATACTCCCTCTTGGAGTTACAAGCATCTACTTGGCCAGAGCATCTACTAGTAACGGAAAGCATGCAAGATCATAAACAACACATAGATATAACTTTGATAATCAACATAACAAGTATTCTCTATTCATCGGATCCCAACAAACGCAACATATAGAATTACAGATAGATGATCTTGATCATGTTAGGCAGCTCACAAGATCCGACAATGATAGCACAATGGGGAGAAGACAACCATCTAGCTACTGCTATGGACCCATAGTCCAGGGGTAGACTACTGACACATCACACCGGAGGCGACCATGGCGGCGTAGAGTCCTCCGGGAGATGATTCCCCTCTCCGGCAGGGTGCCGGAGGCGATCTCCTGGATCCCCCGAGATGGGATCGGCGTTGGCGGCGTCTCTGGAAGGTTTTCCGTATCGTGGCTCTCGGTACTGGGGGTTTCGTCACGGAGGCTTTAAGTAGGCGGAAGGGTAGGTCAAGAGGCGGCGCGAGGGGCCCAGACCATAGGGCCGCGCGGCCAAGGGAGGGGCCGCGCCGCCCTAGGGTGTGGCCACCTCGTGGCCCCACTTCGTCTCCTCTTCGGACTTCTGGAAGCTTCGTGGCAAAATAGGACCCTGGGCGTTGATTTCGTCCAATTCCGAGAATATTTCGTTACTAGGATTTCTGAAACCAAAAACAGCAGAAAACAGCAACTGGCACTTCGGCATCTTGTTAATAGGTTAGTTCCAGAAAATGCACGAATATGACATAAAGTGTGCATAAAACATGTAGATAACATCAATAATGTGGCATGGAATATAAGAAATTATCGATACGTCGGAGACGTATCAGCATCCCCAAGCTTAGTTCTGCTCGTCCCGAGCAGGTAAAACGATAACACAGATAATTTCTGGAGTGACATGCCATCATAATCTTGATCATACTATTTGTAAAGCATATGTAGTGAATGCAGTGATCGAAACAATGTATATGACATGAATAAACAAGTGAATCATAAAGCAAAGACTTTTCATGAATAGCACTTCAAGACAAGCATCAATTAAGTCTTGCATAAGAGTTAACTCATAAAGCAATAATTCAAAGTAAAAGCATTGAAGCAACACAAAAGAAGATTAAGTTTCAGCGGTTGCTTTCAACTTGTAACATGTATATCTCATGGATATTGTCAACATAGAGTAATATAATAAGTGCAATAAGCAAGTATGTAGGAATCAATGCACAGTTCACACAAGTGTTTGCTTCTTGAGGTGGAGAGAAATAGGTGAACTGACTCAACATTGAAAGTAAAAGAATGGTCCTCCATAGAGGAAAAGCATCGATTGCTATATTTGTGCTAGAGCTTTGATTTTGAAAACATGAAACAATTTTGTCAACGGTAGTAATAAAGCATATGTATCATGTAAATTATATCTTACAAGTTGCAAGCCTCATGCATAGTGTACTAATAGTGCCCGCACCTTGTCCTAATTAGCTTGGACTACCGGATCATCACAATGCACATGTTTTGACCAAGTGTCACAAAGGGGTACCTCTATGCCGCCTGTACAAAGGTCTAAGGAGAAAGCTCGCATTGGATTTCTCGCTATTGATTATTCTTCAACTTAGACATCCATACCGGGACAACATAGACAACAGATAATGGACTCCTCTTTTATGCATAAGCATGTAACAACAATTAATAATTTTCTCATTTGAGATTTGAGGATATATGTCCAAAACCGAAACTTCCACCATGGATCATGGCTTTAGTTAGCGGCCCAATGTTCTTCTCTAACAATATGCATGCTTAACCATAAGGTGGTAGATCGCTCTTACTTCAGACAAGACGAACATGCATAGCAACTCACATGAAATTCAACAATGAATAGTTGATGGCGTCCCCAGTGACATAGGCATCCCAAATGGGCCTGCCGAAGATAGTACCCGGGGTTTACTGAAGGCCCAATATCCGAAGAATAAGAAGATTCGGGAGCCCAAGATGTATTAAGGAAAGATAGAATTGTAATAGGAAGTGTTATTTGTAAATCTGGCGGGATGAGTTAGAAACCGTCCTGGACTCTGTAACTTGTACAAAACGAAATCCTCGGCTCCACCTCCTATATAAAGGGGGAGTCGAGGGACGAAGAGGCAATCGAATCATTGTTACAAACCCTAGTTTTCATAATCGTCGAGTACTTTTCGGCTGAAACCTTCGAGATCTACTTGCCCTCTACTTCCAACTAAACCCTAGCCTACAATCCATAGGCATTGACAAGTTGATACCTTGTCAATTGGCGCCGTCTGTGGGAACTAGAGGCGTAAGGATCTGATCTCGATGGCACGTTCAAGATCTTCGGCATCGTTGATGACCCACAAGTATAGGGGATCGCAACAGTCTTCGAGGGAAGTAAAACCCAATTTATTGATTCGACACAAGGGGAGACAAAGAACACTTGGAAGCCTTAACAGCGGAGTTGTCAATTCAGTTGCACCTGGAAACAGACTTGCTCGCAAGGGTTTATCAGTAGTAACAGGTTTATAGCAGTAGCAGTAGTGAAATAACAGCAGCAGAGTAACAGAGACAGCAGTAGTGATTATAGTAAACAGCAGGATTAAAATACTGTAGGCACGGGGACGGATGACGGGCGTTGCATGGATGAGAGAAACTCATGTAACAATCATAGCAGGGCATTTGCAGATAATAATAAAACGGTGTCCAAGTACAAGCAATCAATAGGCATGTGTTCCATATATAGTCGTGCGTGCTCGCAATGAGAAACTTGCACAACATCTTTTGTCCTACCAGCCGGTGGCAGCCGGGCCTCAAGGGAAACTACTGGATATTAAGGTACTCCTTTTAATAAAGTACCGGAGCAAAGCATTAACACTCCGTGAACACATGTGATCCTCACATCGCTACCATCCCCTCCGGTTGTCCCAATTCTTGTCACTTCGGGGCCATTGGTTCCGGACAGCGACATGTGTATACAACTTATAGGTAAGACCATAAACAATGATTATCTTGATGAAACAATAACATGTTCAGATCTGAGATCATGGCACTCGGGCCCTAGTGACAAGCATTAAGCATAACAAGTTGCAACAATATCATCAAAGTACCAATAACGGACACTAGGCACTATGCCCTAACAATCTTATGCTATTACATGACCAATCTCATCCAATCCCTACCATCCCCTTCGGCCTACAGCGGGGGAATTACTCACACATGGATGGGGGAAACATGGCTGGTTGATGTAGAGGCGTTGGCGGTGATGATGGCGATGATCTCCTCCAATTCCCGTCCCGGCGGAGTGCCAGAACGGAGACTTCTGGCTCCCGCGACGGAGTTTCGCGATGTGGCGGCGTTCTGGAGGGTTTCTGGCGACTTCGACTTCTTTTCTGGTGTTTTTAGGTCGAGGCGAATAAGTAGTCCGAAGGAGGGCGTCGGAGGCCGGCCGAGGGGGCCACACCACAGGCCGCGCGGCCCCCCGGGCCGCGCCGCCCTATGGTGTGGGGCCCTCGGGCCTCCACTTCAATTGCCCTTCGGCTCCGTTAGTTTCCTGGGAAAATAGGGCCTTCGCATAAATTCCGAGGTTTTTCCCGAAAGTTGGATTTCTGCACAAAAACGAGACACCAGAGCGATTCTGCTGAAAACAGCGTTAGTCCGTGTTAGTTGCATCCAAAACACACAAATTAGAGGCAAAACAATAGCAAAAGTGTTCGGGAAAGTAGATACGTTTTGGACGTATCAACTCCCCCCAAGCTTAGCTTATTGCTTGTCCTCAAGCAATTCAGTTAACAACTGAGCGATAAAAGAACTTTCACGAACACATTTGCTCATATGATGTATATATTCTCATGCAATAGCTAATACTTAAGCAGTTCATAATGAGATACATGCAAATAAGATCATCTAACAGCTATGTCAATCATGGAGAGGTACCAACAATTAATAAGAAGCATCATGAATCATGTATATAAGCAAGATTGCAATGTTCATAAGAGAGTATGATAAAGTGGTATTTCGCTTGCCTGTATTTGATTGGCAAAACATAAATGCCCGGGCACCTCTGGAGTTCATAGAAAGACTAGAAGTAGTGATTGTCAAAAGATAAATGCATCAAAGTTATACCACAATCAATCATATTTTGAGACAAGCATATTATACTAAGAATGACAGTTGTGCTCTCAAGATAGTGCTCAAAGAAATAATGGAGACACAACATAAAAGTAAAAGATTGACCCTTCGCAGAGGGAAGCAGGGATTAACATGCGCTAGAGCTTTTCATTTTTATAAAGACAGGAGTAAAATTATTTTGAGAGGTGCTTGTTGTTGTCAACGAATGGTAATGGGTACACTAACTACCTCGCCAACCGGACTTTCAAGAGCGGCTCCCATGAATTATTGCATATTTATTTGGCACTCCTTCCAACCTTTCTTTCACAAACCATGGCTAACCGAATCCTCGGGTGCCGTCCAACAATCACAAACCATGGAGGAGTGTCTATTTAAGTTAATTAATTCGGGACTGGGAATCCCATTGCCAGCTCTTTTTGCAAAATTATTGGATAAGCGGATGTGCCACTAGTCCATATGAGAGTCCGTCAAAAGTAAATGACAAGGTTGAAAGCTAAACACCACATACTTCCTCATGAACTATGAAACATAAACACAAATTGAGAAGCATTTTGAAGGTTTTAAAGGTAGCGCATGAGAATTTACTTGGAATGGTTTGAAATGCCATGCATAGGTATTTATGGTGGACACGCTGGAATAACTTGGTTTTCATGTGGTTGGAAGCACGAGCAGCGTTCCCGCTCAGTACAAGTGAAGGCTAGCAAAAGACTAGGGAGCGACAAATCAAGAGAGCAGTAACTGTCATAATCATGCTTGCGGCAAAATAAATTAACGGAGGCATAAAAGTGATACAAGAACTCTGAAGCAATATAAATCATCGAGGCTTAATTGACTTTTTGTTCAGTCATATGCATGCGTGAGCATGTGCCAAGTCGATATAAATGAATTATTCAGAGGAGGATACCACAATGCCATACTTACTTATGAATAAAACAATGCAAACAAACATACATGACATGCTACTCATATTAATAAATCGGAGCTAAACATGAGAGATCATGAACTACTAGACTTTCTCAAATAACATATACCTCACATGAACCAACTAAGCATGCTCACATGGATGAGTATATGTACAAAAATGAAAACAAATAGAGTTCATACCAGCCTCTCACCACAATCAGGTTGTCGTAGATCGTCATTATTGCCTTTTCACTTGTGTAGCTTGGATAATATAAAATGAAAACCACGCTCCAGCCACCGAAGACCATTGAACTCATAAAGAACTTTACAAAACAGAGAAGAACAGCAAATATTTTTGGCGTTTTCGAATTTAGAAACAAGAACAAAAAGAAACAAACAAACAAAGCAAAATCTTTTTGGGTTTTCTTATAGCAAACTAGCAATAGCAAATAAAGTGAAACAAATGCAAGAAACCAAAGCAAACAAATGGTGAAAAGAAACAACAGAAATATTTTTGGTCTTTTTGTGTTTTGGGAAGGAAAACAAAGCAAAACAAGAAATAGCAAACTAAAAGAAACACAGAAAAGCGAGATGGCAGAAATCTGCCAAAACCTGACAGCAGTACAGAAATCGATTTTAACAAAAATCTTACGTTGCTCAGATCGAAAAGTGTTCAACTAATGAAAGTTAGATAACAACCTGGGGAACCTGCACAAAAATTTGCAGCTTAAAATGACGCTCTGGCTATTTTTGACGATTTTTACAGTAACGTTCCAGAATCTGTTTTCAGGCAGCATTTCCCCAAATATCATCCTCCTCTCATTAGAAAACCACTCAAACGAACAAAACAAGTATGTACAAGTATCCAGCAACCATAATATGCAAAGAATTAGTGATGCCGGTATACCTCCCCCCAAGCTTAGGCTTTTGGCCTAAGTGGAGTTCAATCCCATCGATCCCATGAGGTAGTGTCTCCGTAATATGAAGATGGGTCGTATTCCGGGTATGTGCTAGAAGAAGCACCCGGATATGTGACGGTGTGGTCGTAGGAGGTCCCGACGTCCTCGGAGTCATGTTGCTGGTGGAAATCTCTTATCTTCAAATGTTCATCCACCTCCTCCTTAGTGCACGACCATGACTGCCTGTCAATACTCAACAAACTAGGTTGGGGAAGAGGGATTTCCTTCTCCTCCCCGTCAGAAAACAACATTCTATACACCATACTATCTAAAGTAGAGTCAGTAGTAACAAAATGATGACTCTTCATAGCAGTAATATCAAGTCTCCTAGGGGCCAATGGCACATCATTAGGATCAATAGGAAGATTAAGAAAAGTTAAAACACGCAGCGCAATAGTTCCTCCAAAAATAGGCCCCCTGGTAGTCAGGCGGCGAGCAATAAGAGCACCGAGGTGATAAGATGTATGACCAGTAAGTGCAATATTCAGGAAAGCAAGATGGTAGCTAGAGATATTACTAGTGTTCTCCCTACCAAGAATGCTAGTAGCAATGTAGTATGCAAAATATTTAATGGCGGGGAGTTGAATGTTTCTTATCTTGCCCCGCTGAATGGTGCGACAATCATCATCGGTGATTCCACAGTAGAGCTCCAGCAAGTCCCGGGGGTTGTCATCAATCCTACTTGCTGTACCTACAGGGGCAATATCCAGGGCACAACAAAAATCCTTCAATGGCATAGTCACAGATACCATAAATCCTGAACGCATACTGTTGGCTCATAGTGTTTGTTGTTGAACTGAAACTCTCGACGAAGATTTTGGTGAGCAAGTAGTATTGCTCCCTTTCATCGCCCATATAAGTGGTTAACCCTGCCCTGTTGACAAGGGTTAAGAAATCCTCCAGTATCCCTGCATTCCTTAGAAAATCATAACATGGAAAAGTAGAAGCATTAGGGGGACCGTTGTCCTCTTCAGGCGCGAAACTAGGTGCGAGGATGTCTTCATTGTATGATTGCCTAATCCGGGTGGCGGCCCTAGAAGGCCTCCCGGTGCTGGTTGTCCCCTTCTTGAACAACTCCCCAAAGCTAAACTTCTTCATAGCTTCTCTGAAATTTTCAACAAATGACATAAAAAATTTGGTTTGGTGACATATAATTGAGGGAAACTACCATAGGAACTTGCTAGAGTACTAATCATGCATCAAAACTAGTTTCTACCACTTAGAACAAGCATGCAAGCTCACTAAACATGTTACCTACAGCAGCAAAATATTCAAGATATACTCAACCAAACGAAATTCTACTTGGATGGGTGGAGGAGTCACATACCGAAGAGTAAATGTGCCAAATTTCAGACAGAAATCTGGGCTGAGCAAAGAGATCGAAAAATCTGGAGCTCTGGAGCAAAAACGCGAGTGAGAGGAACTTGGTGTCGATTTTTTCGGGAGAGAGAAGAGTCTGGGAGGAAGAGATGGCAAAGTGGGGCAGAGGGGGACCCACACCACATGGTGGCGCGGCCACCTCCTTGGCCGCGCCGGCCTGTGGTCTGGCGCCCTCTGGTGCCCCACAGGTCATCCTCTGGTGCTCCCAGGTGCCTCGTGGAAAAATAGGACCAACGGTATAATTTTTGTGAATTTTTGAAAACTTTGAAAAACGCACATTTCTGGGTATTTAGTTTATTATTACTGGCCAGGAAATTTTTTTGAAATCTTCGAATAACTCAAGAACTTTGCAAATTAAAAGTGCTACAGCAACTAGAGCAAGTGGAGGAAGAAAGATATGTTGTTTACCTCCTCTATGCATATAAAAGGTATTCGTTAACAAGGTTGATCAAGTCTTGTCACCAAATAAATTTTACATAGCATAAGAAGAAATAAACCTCAAATCAATCATGTTACCTTGAATTGTATTGATATGGATCCAATCACGAGAGTTTGATATTCTTCCTTAGGCTCATATATAGGACAATCAATAGTTCCCACTTTGATAGTTCTCACATTAGAAATAGTATTAACTCCACACGCTTTCTCAATCCTCTTGGGAAAATAAACGGTATGCTCCCTATCATCAACATTGAAAGTAACCTTTCCTTTATTGCAATCAATAACAGCCCCTGCGGTGTTAAGAAAAGGTCTCCCAAGAATAATAGACATATTATCATCTTCAGCATTTCCAACACAACAAAATCAGTTAATATCAAGCAGTTAGTAGTAACTTGAACAGAACATTCTCACATATACCAACAGGAATAGCAGTAGATTTATCAGCCATTTGCAAAGATATATCAGTAGGTATCAACTTATCTAAGTAAAGTCTCTTATAAAGAGAAAAAGGCATAACACTAACACCTGCTCCCAAGTCACATAGAGCAGTTTTAACATAATTATTCTTGATAGAACAAGGAATAGTAGGTATACCTGGGTCGCCCAACTTCTTTGGAATTTTGCCATTGAAAGAGTAATTAGCAAGCATAGTGGAAATTTCCTCATTGGGGATTTTCCTTTTGTTAGTAACAATATCTTTCATATACTTTGAATAAGGAGGCAATTTAATCGCATCTGTCAAAGGGATTTGCAAGAATAAAGGTTTCATCCAATCGCAAAATTTATTATAGTGTTCTTCTTCCTTTGATTTTAATTTCTTAGCAGGAAAAGGCATTTGCTTTTGCACCCAAGGTTCTCTTTCATTACCATGTTTCTCAGCAATAAAGTCTTCTTTAGTGTACTTTTTATTTTTAGCATGCTTTTCGTGTTCTTCTTCAACCTCTTCTCTATCAGAGTATCATTCTTATCATTATCATTATCATTATCATGTTCATTACCACTTTCAGTTTCAGCATCGAAATAGAAATACTATTAGGATCATTAACAGGTTCAGAGGATTCTACAACATTTTTATGTTTCTTCTTCTTTTTCTTCCTAGAATGAGCACTAGGTTCAATGCGTTGAGAATCTTGTTCAACTCTTTTGGGATGCCCTTCAGGATATAGAGGATCCTGGGTAGAGACACCACCTCTAGTTGTTACTTCATAAGCATGTTTCTCTTTAGAATTATTCCCTAACAAGTCATTTTGCACTTTAGTGAGTTGATCAATTTGAGTTTGAATCATTTGAAAATGTTTAACAAGCATCTTAACATCATTGGAGGTTCTCTCCACAATATCATGCAATTCACTAATAGCTTGAGAATTTTCCATTAAATGATTCTCTACTCTCATATTAAAATTTTCTTGCTTAACAATATAATTATCAAACTCATCTAAGCATTGTGCAGGAGGTTTCGAATACGGAATATCTTCCCTAGTAAAGCGTTGAAGGGAGTTTACCTCAATCATGGATGAAGGGGGAATTATCTCACATATATCTTCAATAGGAGGTAGATTCTTCACATCTTCAGATTTAATACCTTTCTCCTTGAGAGACTTCTTGGCTTCCCTCATATCTTCATCATTCAATTTAATTAAACCCCTCTTCTTCAATATTGGAGTTGGAGTCGGTTCAGGCGTAGTCCATTCATCATGATTCCGGCTTATCTTAGCCAATAATTCTTCAGCGTCGTCTGGAGTTCTTTTCCTGAAAACACAACCAGCACAACTATCCAGGTATGCCCTAGACTCAATGGTTAGTCCACTATAAAATATATCAAGTAAATCATGCTTTTCCAAATCATGCTCGTGTCGAGCTCTAATAAGAGAGCAGAATCTCGACCAAGCCTCAGGCAATTTCTCTTCATCTTCCTGATTAAAATTATAAATTCTCTGCAAAGCAATATGTTGAGCACTAGCAGGAAAGTATTTGCGGAAGAAAACATCAAGCAATTCTTTCGGACTTTTAATAGAATTAGGTGGCAAATTATTATACCAAGTTTTAGCGTCATCCTTTAATGAGAATGGAAATATTTTAGCAACAAAGTAAGTACGCATCTTAAAATCATCAGAAAACAAGCTACTAAGAGTAGATAGCTCAGTCATGTGTTCAACAGCACTTTCTTTTTCAGTACCACAAAAGGGTGTTTTCTCAACAATAGCTATATGAGATAGATCAAGAGAAAAATCATAATCTTTATCCCTAATGTTTATAGGAGATGTGGCAAACTTAGGATCAGGAGACAGTTTATATCTAACAGCATGTTCTGCAAGCAACTTTTTAATTTTTCTTGCATCAGTAGTAGCATTGCATTTTTCAATAAAATCATCATTAAGCTCCACATAATCTTCCTCAGGATCATCACTAAAATAACCAAGTTCAGGTGAACTAACAGGTGTAGTAGCATTAGGAGTTTCAGTATTTTCAATTTGTCTAGACCTAGCAATTGTAGCATCTAGAAAAGATCCCAATGAACCACTATCATCAAGCACAGCAGAAACATTATCAATATTATGAGAGTGTTCAGATTCAGCAGATGTACCCACATGCGAAGCATGTGACGGTGAAACAAGTTTATCAATCACAGATGGTGAATCAAGTGCAGCGGAGGTATTCAGAATTGTACCTTTTCTTGTAGTGGATGGTAATATGGCGATCTTAGTATCGCGAGGTTTACCCATGATGGAGAATTTGCAGCGAACAATATTAATCCAAGTGAGCTTCCAAATAAAGCTATGCTCCCCGGCAACGGCGCCAGAAAATAGTCTTGATGACCCACAAGTATAGGGGATCGCAACAGTCTTCGAGGGAAGTAAAACCCAATTTATTGATTCGACACAAGGGGAGACAAAGAACACTTGGAAGCCTTAATAGCGGAGTTGTCAATTCAGTTGCACCTGGAAACAGACTTGCTCGCAAGGGTTGATCAGTAGTAACAGGTTTATAGCAGTAGCAGTAGTGAAATAACAGCAGCAGAGTAACAGAGACAGCAGTAGTGATTATAGTAAACAGCAGGATTAAAATACTGTAGGCACGGGGACGGATGACGGGCGTTGCATGGATGAGAGAAACTCATGTAACAATCATAGCAGGGCATTTGCAGATAATAATAAAACGGTGTCCAAGTACAAGCAATCAATAGGCATGTGTTCCATATATAGTCGTGCGTGCTCGCAATGAGAAACTTGCACAACATCTTTTGTCCTACCAGCCGGTGGCAGCCGGGCCTCAAGGGAAACTACTGGATATTAAGGTACTCCTTTTAATAAAGTACCGGAGCAAAGCATTAACACTCCGTGAACACATGTGATCCTCACATCGCTACCATCCCCTCCGGTTGTCCCAATTCTTGTCACTTCGGGGCCATTGGTTCCGGACAGCGACATGTGTATACAACTTATAGGTAAGACCATAAACAATGATTATCTTGATGAAACAATAACATGTTCAGATCTGAGATCATGGCACTCGGGCCCTAGTGACAAGCATTAAGCATAACAAGTTGCAACAATATCATCAAAGTACCAATAACGGACACTAGGCACTATGCCCTAACAATCTTATGCTATTACATGACCAATCTCATCCAATCCCTACCATCCCCTTCGGCCTACAGCGGGGGAATTACTCACACATGGATGGGGGAAACATGGCTGGTTGATGTAGAGGCGTTGGCGGTGATGATGGCGATGATCTCCTCCAATTCCCCGTCCCGGCGGAGTGCCAGAACGGAGACTTCTGGCTCCCGCGACGGAGTTTCGTGATGTGGCGGCGTTCTGGAGGGTTTCTGGCGACTTCGACTTCTTTTCTGGTGTTTTTAGGTCGAGGCGAATAAGTAGTCCGAAGGAGGGCGTCGGAGGCCGGCCGAGGGGGCCACACCACAGGGCCGCGCGGGCCCCCCCTGGGCCGCGCCGCCCTATGGTGTGGGGCCCTCGGGCCTCCACTTCAATTGCCCTTCTGGCTCCGTTAGTTTCCTGGGAAAATAGGGCCTTCTGCATAAATTCCGAGGTTTTTCCCGAAAGTTGGATTTCTGCACAAAAACGAGACACCAGAGCAGTTCTGCTGAAAACAGCGTTAGTCCGTGTTAGTTGCATCCAAAACACACAAATTAGAGGCAAAACAATAGCAAAAGTGTTCGGGAAAGTAGATACGTTTTGGACGTATCAATCGTCAACCGCAAGCAACGCAATGGATCGAGGTAAACAGATCGCTGCTGGTCCTGTCGATTTTGTTCCTCACCCACCCTCCCGTTTGGATGCATATGCGTATCTGGCGGAGCCCATGGAGATGACGTTCGGAAGGTTTCACTTTCGCGTCGAGAAGGAGGGATCGTATCGTGTCGAAATTCCGATTTTGTCGGGATCGTCGGCGGTCGATTCCGATTTTTGAAGCTATACATCGTCAACCGAGTCAGGAGAAGAAGAAACTTCGGCGACACGCTACGTCAGCACCAGAGCAAGAGAGAAACTCGCCAAGATCTTCAGCGACATATCGTTTGAGTCAGCTGCGGACTCATATATAAGCGATGGCTCAAGCGATGTCGACAGTTACGACTTCATCGACAAATCTATCACAGTGGGCAAGGTCTTCATCAATCTCAATGACGATGTCACCAAACCAAACATAGATCTGAGTACAAAGTATCATCAAATTTATGCCATCGAAGATCAAGAGGAAACATCTGAGGCTTTCGACGATCTGGGAAACCCATACGTCGATCCCTCTAATCTGCGACAAGGCCTGGGCAATAAATACGTCGGGCCGCAGCCGCGGGACAGAGTTCAGCTTTCGCAAACAGCATGGGACAGAGCTGCGAGAGCTATGAACGGTTCAGAACCAATGGCCACCACAGCCACACCAGAGGAATTGCAAGCCTATCAATATAGGCTCGCACGAGCTGCAAGAGAATTGGAAAAACAGACAGTTGAGTTAAACAGAAGAAAGGAGGCAGCTTCTGCATCTAGCAGGAGGAGGGCAGATCTAAGTCGACAATCTAGAACTTCGGGTGATAGCCACAGGGAGGCGCGGAACAGAGCAAGATCAAGGTTGCAACACATACCCGAAGCAGAAAGAGAGCACTTGGTCCAAAACCTCGACATGTCCTTCATGTCAATAGATACAAGAGGAAACATCATCCCTAAGACACCAGAGGCTGGGTATATGGCGACACATGCTTTTATCCTTGCATCTAAACCACCTCCAGGTGATCCAAGGGAAACACTATACAATATGGCGGTAGCAGGAGTTGGAGCTATGGGGACAAATAAGTTTGTATCAACGCCTCCCGAAGGAGCGGCAAGGCAAAATAGTCCACGACCTGCAGCAAAGAATACAGCGGCAAGACTCGAAGGACCAAGTGGAGCAAGAGACACAGCAGCACAAGCAAGGGTCGACAGAGCGCGGCAAAGCAGAAGGGATCATCGGCAATCTCCGGAGCTTAACGACGAAGATATGTGCGGCTTACCATGCTTCACGAGGAGAGTCCGAAAAACTCGAGTCCCCTCAGGATTCAAGTTACCCGATAATTTCAAGAAGTTCGACGGCCTTCAAGATCCAGAGGATTGGCTAGTTGACTATCTCGAGACAGTGAAGCTCACAGGAGGAACCAGGGCAACAGCTATGCAAAGCATCCAGGTGCATTTGAGTGGAGCCGCACGATCTTGGATAAAGAAACTCACTCCAGGATCCATCGACAGCTGGGAAAGTTTCGAAGATGTGTTCGTCAAGAACTTCAGATCCACGTGCAAAAAACCTGCGTCGTTAGAGGAGTTGAGAGCATGTCGACAAAAGCCAGATGAGCCAATGAGAAAGTACATCCAAAGGTGGAATATCATCAAAAACTCGGCAGAAAATATATCTGACGAGAGAGCAATAGACGCGTTTGTCGCAGGAATTAGGCGTGGAGATTTTGTCGAGGACTTGGGAAGGACCAATCCAAAGACAGTATCCGCGTTAATGGAGATAGCAAACAGATGGGCAGATGGAGAAGACGCTGTCCACAACAAACGGCACAGGTCACCAGAGGAGGACCGTGGTCGTAACTACCAACCGAGGCGACGATTTCCTCGGCAGTATCCGAATTATGACGCTCTAGGGCAAATTTTGGCAGGCTTTCGGGCAAACACAGGAGGAAGCAATAGAGATGATTATCAGAGAAGCAATGAACAGCGAGGTGATAACAGGGATGATTCACGCAACAGGCAAAATAGCGGGCCTAGGTTCCCAAGGCCTTTCATGTCCCCTGAAGAAATGATGAATGGACCGTGTCAGATGCACTTTTTCCTCGACAGCAACGGTAAAAGACAGTCAGGGCACCTGCAGAAAGACTGTCGAAACTTTCAGGCAATGTTGCGGTATGCAGAGAACGCTAACGCGCGGGCAATACAGAGAAATCCTCGAGAACCCAGAAGCGAGATTCACTTGCCACCTCCTCCCGCGATTACAGATGACAATTGGCATCAACTCAGAATAGCGGCAGCACCTCCACCACCACCTTATGTTGATCCTAACTCCAACGGAGCGGTGTCGATGATTCAGAAGGGAAGGCCGTCCAATAGAGCTCAAAAAGTAATCTCGCGACAGGTATTCATGGCAGAAAAAATGCCTCCACCAACAGTTGAGTATCTTAATTGGTCAGGACAAGATATTGGCTTCACCATAGCAGATCATCCGCAGCAATTTCCTCGACCAGGGCAGTCAGCACTTATTCTGCCAGCAGTTATCGCGGGATTTGATGTCTCTCGAGTGTTCATAGACGGCGGCAGCAGCCTAAACCTTATGTATGCAGATACACTGAGGAAGATGAACATATCCTTAGCAAACTTGAAACCAACAGACACAAGGTTCCATGGCATCACACCGGAGAAACCAAGTTATCCATTGGGGAAGATCAATCTCGACGTTCAGTTTGGGACCCGAGAAAATTATAGAATCGAGAGGCTCGAATTTGAAGTCGTGGATTTTCCGTCGCAGTTCCACGCTCTGTTAGGACGACCAGCATATGCTAGATTTATGGCGGTGCCACACTATACATACCTGTTGTGGAGGTTGCCTGGACCAAAGGGACCAATCACAGTCAAAGGGAGCTTTGCCTTAGCCGATAAGTGTGACAAGGATTTTCACCGGCTGTCAGAAACTTTCGGGATGCAAGCTGAGTACTTGGCGTCAAAAAGCATGACTGATTACGACGTACTGCCAGACGTGGGAAGGCCAAACAAAGAATCAACTTTCAATACCGAGAAAAATTCAAAGGAGGTGCAGATTCACCCGACAGACCCGAAAAAGACGACATCTATCGCAAACGACATGGATGTCGCATAGGAAAGCGCGCTCGTCGAGTTCCTCCGTGAGAACTGGAAAATCTTCGCATGGTGTCCAGCTGACATGCCAGGAGTACCCAGGGAACTTGCCGAGCACCATCTAAACTTGGATCCAATAGCGAGACCAATCAAACAACCTTTGCGGCGTTTTTCAGAACCAAACCGCAAAGCTATGCTGTCAGAAATCAATCGACTACGAGAAGCTGGTTTTATCAAAGAGATATTCACAGAAGCCACATGGGTAGCAAATCCTGTGTTGGTGCCGAAGAAAAACACTAAGGTCCTTCGCATGTGCGTCGACTTTACGTGTCTCAATAAACATTGTCCAAAGGATCACTTTCCCCTCCCGAGGATCGATCAAATTATCGACTCCACGGCTGGATGTGAACATCTTTCCTTCCTGGACGCATATTCTGGCTACAACCAGATCAGATTAAAAGAAGAAGATGAAGTAAAGACCGCGTTTATTACACCTTACGGCATGTTTTGCTACAGAACAATGCCCTTCGGTCTAAAAAATGCGGGAGCAACATATCAGAGGATGATGCAGAAGTGTTTGGCGACACAGATTGGGAAAAACGTGCAAGTATACATCGACGATGTCGTCATAACGTCAAAAAAGGGGACAACACTGATCGAGGATCTCAAGGAAACTTTTGACAACCTCGACAAATTCTGCCTGAAGTTGAACCCGACGAAGTGTTCTTTTGGCGTCCCAGCAGGAGAACTTCTGGGGTTTCTAGTCTCAGCAAGAGGGATTGAAGCAAATCCCGATAAAATACAAGCTATCGTAACAATGAGGAAGCCAACAAAGTTGAAAGAAATACAACAACTAACGGGGCGAGTCGCAGCTTTGAGCAGATTCGTCGCCAGGCTGGGAGAAAAAGCGTTACCATTCTACGCTCTGATAAAGCAAGGAGATAAATTCCAGTGGAACGAAGAAGCCGACAGAGCTTTCGAGGATTTGAAGCGCACAATCTCGACACCACCAATTTTGGTGGCGCCGAAGGAAAAGGAACCTCTCCTGCTGTATATCGCAGCCACGCCCCAAGTGGTGAGCACAGTGCTAGTTGTCGAAAGGGAGGAAGAAGGAAAACTCCATGGCGTGCAGAGGCCAGTATACTTCGTCAGCGAAGTTTTATCGCCCTCAAAACAAAGCTACCCTCAGTACCAAAAGCTAGCATATGGAGTGTTCACAACAGCACGAAAACTGCGCCACTATTTTTCGGCACACCCGATCATAGTGGTCAATGAAGCTCCCTTGTCAAATATATTGAACAATCCAGAAGCTACGGGTCGTGTCTCCCTTTGGGGAATAGAACTTTCCCCTCGGGACATCACGTATGAAAAAAGAAAAGCAATCAAGTCGCAAGTGCTGCCGGACTTCATCGCAGAGTGGATGGAGTTGCAAAACACAGGACCTCCAGACTTGTCGAGAACCTGGACCATGAACTTTGATGGGTCCAAAAGACTAGAAGGAGCTGGTGCAGGAGTAGTACTCATATCACCTGAAGGCGACAAGTTGAAGTACATCCTTCGGATGACATTCCCTAACGCATCTAACAATGAAGCAGAATATGAAGCTCTCATACACGGGATGAAGATGGCGAAAGCTTGCGGTGCAACTCGATTAAAGATATTTGGCGACTCACAATTGGTAGCTCAGCAAGTCATGAACCAATGTGACGCAGTCAATGATAGCATGATGGCATACAAGGAGGTGTACAACGAGCTCGAAAAATTGTTTGATGGATGCGAAGTAAATCATATTAGCAGATTGAGCAACGACGAAGCCGACGTTCTTGCAAACATCGGATCGCAATGCCTTGCAGTTCCGCCGGGTGTATTTTGGGAAGAGATAACAGAGAGGTCTACAAAATCAATAAAATCAAAAAAGAAGGAGAAGAAACCCTCGGGGGCTACCAAGGAAGAGCAAGAGGAAGAGGAAGATCAGGACCTGGTCATGGTGATACAGATACCATGGATGCAGACGTACATATCATACATCCTCAGGAAAGAAATACCCAACGATCCAGTTGAGGCAAGGCGAGTAATTCGACGCTCCAAAGCTTTCACGGTGGTCAAAGGAGAATTGTACAAGCGAAGTATTTCAGGCGTCTTGCAAAGGTGTGTCACACCCGAAGAAGGAAGAATAATTCTGAAGGATGTACACGAAGGAATATGTGGCCACCACGCAAGTAGTCGAGCTATTGCAGCCAAGGTATTTCGGGCAGGATTCTACTGGATGACAGCAATCGAAGACGCCAAGGAAATAGTAAGAACTTGTGACGCGTGTCAAAGGTTTGCCGCAAAACCTCACTCTCCGGCAGCAGAACTAACACCAATACCATTATCGTGGCCTTTTGCCCAATGGGGACTCGATATGGTGGGCAAGTTACACAAATCCTGGCCAGGAGGAAAGGAGTACATGCTAGTAGCTGTCGACAAATTTACAAAGTGGATAGAAGCGAAGCCGATAAATTCACCAGACGGAGCATCTGCAGTAAAATTCATAAAAGGCCTCGTCTTCAGATTTGGAGTGCCCCATAGCATCGTCACAGACAATGGCAGTAACTTCACATCCCACGAGTTTAAAGATTATTGCGAAGAAGTGGGTATAAAGTTACACTTTGCGTCAGTTGCGCACCCGCAGACCAATGGCCAAGTCGAGAAAGCTAACGGAATCATCTGCAACGGCATTAAGAAACGCTTATTAGCGCCACTGGAGAAAGCTCGACACACCTGGCCAGAGGAGCTGCCCAGTGTATTATGGAGCATACGAACAACACCAAACACAGCAACACAGGAAACTCCGTTTTTCTTGGTTCATGGAGCAGAAGCAGTACTACCAATTGAGATAGAGCATGACTCTCCAAGAGTCGCAGAATATGATGAAGAGGTGTCGAGAAAAGCGCTAGAAGATGACGTCGATGCACTTGATGAAGCTAGAGATGAAGTACTGTCTCGAGTAACCAAATACCAACAGGACTTGAAGAATTACCACAGTCGACGTTTGCGGCCAAGATCCTTTCAGGTGGGAGACCTAGTTCTTCGGCTCACGCAAAAAAGTCATGAAAAACTCGAGTCACCATGGCTAGGCCCCTACATCGTCACGGAAGTAATCGGAGGAGGAGCATACAGGATAAAGGACAAGAAGACAGGGGTGGAGGAACAAAACCCCTGGAACGTGGCTCAACTCAGGCGGTTCTACGCCTAGAGTTGAAATATAGTCCTTGTAAAACTTCAATGTACTGAAACGCCCGCGAGTTTTCAGACGCACTCTTTTCCTTTTTCGGGGCACCGAGTGGGGCTGGGAAAGGTTTTTAATGAGGCGGGCTCGCGGTGCTGCAATATAATAAAGATAGTGTCAATATAATTTTTCTTTATCGACATGCTCAAAGTCTCTGACCCGACGAATTTCAATATAGTTCCTCAAAAAAGAAAAGCCTTGCCTTGGTATTAAAATACCTCGTGAGTCAATAAACATACAAAATAGTACTCAATAAAGAAGCTCGGGGGCTGATATTCGCCATAAATACATATTAAATAAGTGCTTTGGTTCAAAACCTCGCAATATACAAATACAGTAAATAGCCACCGAAACACTCGGGGGCTAGACAAATATAGAAATATGATGATTGTTTCACAATATAATCACAATCATGGGTCAAAAAGAAGAGTTATCTACCAAAGAAAAAAAATTAGTCATGATTCAGAATGTCATCAAGGGTAATTCTGTTTTCTTCAGGAGCAGCGCCAAGAAAATCAGCATAATGACCATTTGCAAAAAAGTCGGCATCCATCCGAAGAAGGTCTTCAATCATTTCTTCGGCTATAGGCGAAACCTTCGTGTTGATTCGGTCGACACCAACTCTTCGGCGCTTTACCTTCTCATGAACTTTCGCAACAACTTGGGTAAGGTCAAGATTTGAGTGGCAGATCTGAAGCATGATAAGAGCAAATCTGGCGCCAGCTATCAATTGAGCCCTGACAAAATCATGGATACTGCGGGCATCCTTGAATTTTTCCATTAACTCAGGAAGAGTTTTTGGTTGGACGTTCCGAGGAAACATGGAGTTATAAACCATGGACAAGGTCTTGGTACAGAAGTCAAGGAAATCGCGAGTTTGAGAGGTGCGATCCTGAAATCGACAATCATCGGGTCCTCTCTGGGGTAGCCCAAAACAGAGAACCATGATCAAGGGAAAGGTTAACAAGGAGGTTCGTCCTAGTATTTACCCTCTCTTCTTCGGCAACAGCATCAGTAAAGGAACCTATTAAAAGCAACGGAGCCGAAAACTTTAAGAGATGAAGCATGAAGACGAAAGATATTGAGGATGAAACAAGCATACCCGACATATCCGCACTGGCTTCATTCATCAACTCGAGCATGAAATTTTCTCGAGTAGTCGCCTTTTCAGCCTCGGAAGCAGCGATTTCCTTAGCAGCCACGGCCTCGCGAGCTTGCTGAAGTGCAATTTTTTCGGCTTCAGATGACTTGCGAGATTTTTCCATCATCACAAGTGTTTGCTTCTTTGCATACTGAAGTTGCTGCCGAAGTTCATCCAATTCTCGCGGCAAGGAATCTTCGACAGGTGTAGCATCAGCAAGAGTTCTCTTTGAGCGAGAAGAAGAAGGCGAAACATTGGAAGGAGTGGAAGATGGAGTGTAGTTATCAAATACCAACTGAAATTTAAAAGACAACATCAATCAACAAGCAAAAGATAGAGTTTTCATTAATCTTTTGGAATAATTACAAAGGCCTTACAGTGGAGCTAACGAAGTACGTGTCGCCAAATAACTACTTTGGCGACAAGAGCAAAAGAAACAGATAAAGAAAAACAAAGAGGCATGCAACTAGACCTCCGGCCTTGATGAGCTAGGAGTCGAAGCTGGTTTGATCCCGAGATAAGCCAAGATTTTCTTCGTATTGGGCTTGGCTGCCTTAATCAGGGACCTCCACCTTGATTGCTCTATCTGATCGGTGCCACCAACTTTTGTCCAATCAACAGTCTGTTGGCTGTCAGCAACCAGAGCAACAGTGCTTTCGACAACAATCTTCATATTTTCTTGGCGCATCTTGAGACCAAGGTCTTCGGGTGAATTGAACATCTTGGCAAGGGCAAGGAAAGTCGAGGGCTCCTCTTTCTTCGGGAAGAAGTAGGGGAACAGCGCCGACAATCCTGCATTAGCATTTGCCACGCCTTCACGAATTTCGGACCCATGCAGCTCCAGATAGGAAAGTGCGTCAAGGAGAGGGTCATCGACAGGATTCTCCAGATCAAAATCTTGGTTTGTTTGGTCTGCCAAGGAAACAAAACGTTGGTCAAACAACAAGAAACAGCGGCTCTCATAAAAATAGAAGGGATCAATAATATTACTGAAAGTGCGGCGACTTTGTGTTTTCAGGCGCTTGAGGATCCCCTGTTCACGAGAAGCTTGTGCAGCTTTGTGCTCGTTTAAGGCAGATGCAGTATCCTCAAGTTTTTTCTGCAGTTTCTCGACACTAGCAGCTTTTGCTTTGGCTTCATCAGCCTCGGCTTTGGCTTCGCTAGCAACAAGTTCGGCTTTCTTGCGAGCCGCCTCACTTTGTTCAAGTTTTTGAGCAAGTGCGTCGGCACGTTTGTTGGCCTCTGCAAGTTTCTCTGTCGAGATATAAAAAAAAAGAGAGAGAAGAAAGATCAAAAATCACGAGAAGCAACAGGAGCAAAAAGTCAAGGAAAAACGGCAAGTATAAAAGTTGTTACCTTCGGCTCTGCTAGCATATTCACGGTACCCAATAAATTGGGATCCGATGCAGAGAAGCTCTTTGATCATGGGCTGTTAAAGAAGAACACAGCAAGAGAAACATCGGCATGAAAAAGAGAGTGAAGGCTTGAAAAAGCAAAATAGGGAAAATATAGATATCGACAAACTTACATCATCTAAGAGCAGAGTCGACGAGCTGCCCAATTGAAGGGCAGGTTCAACAATCGTTTCAATCCTTGTCCTTTTTGGTGAAGGAGCAAGGGGGCTTGCTGGCGGAGTTGTGGTGACGACGTTTTGTTGAGGAGGCGAGGATTCTTCTCCTTCAACTAGCGTGTCTGAGGCAAGTACAGTATGTGACGTGCTTGTCCGAGGAGCCACGTCAACAGTTGGTACTTCTTCCTCGTCATCACTGTTGATCAAAAAATCGGCAGCATAAAAAGCAAGACAAGATAAACATTTCGAGTACAAAAATAGGGAGAAATAAAGATGACTTACGAGCTGACGAGGGATTCAATATAAGGATCATAAGCTGCCTTCGGATGAGAAGGAACAACTTTTTCAGCCTTAGAAGTGCCAGAATCCTCGGCATCATTCCTTTTCCTTTTGTTCCTTGGGGAAACAGCAGGAGGAAGGGATTGCGTCGACTCACTGGCTTCAGATTCAACTTCTTTTTCATGGGAAGCCGCAGATTTGTGAGAACCTGCGACTTCACTTTCAGGAATAGAAGAACCTTGGGTGTCTTCGGCAACGATAGCCTGTTCTTCGACTTCTCCATCCTCAGGAAGAGGAGGAAGGGAAGTCATAGTAGGATGGTTCTGCAAGAAAATAGCGACAAAAGAAAAAATTAGAGAGATACCAATACAATGAGATGCAGGGAAAGTTCAGAACAAGACAGAAACTCGAGAAGACAAAATACCTCGGGGAGAGGATTGGCGGAGCTGTAGGGTTCCACGCGACAAGAGGAGGGAATAGGATCTTCTTGGCCAGGCGGGAAACTCTTCGAAACAATTTCTCCAAGTCCTTTGCAGAAAGATCACTGGAGATTCTATTGGCGTCGTTTTCACCAGAATACGTCCAAAGGGGATTTTTGCGAGCCTGAAGAGGCTGCACTCTAATCCTAAGGAAGTAGGCAGTGATTTGAACACCAGATAGTTCTTTGCCTCGAGTATTTTGAAGCTGATGAATACGAGACATAAGTGCTTCTGTCGCCTTTTTCTCTTCTTCGGAAGCTTCAGCGTCCCAGGAACGGCGGCGCTGAATTTTGGCACTTCCGTCGAAAGGGATTATGTTGTGTTCCACAGAGTTGGCACTTTCTTCGTGAATGTAGAGCCATCTTTTGCGCCATCCTTGGACAGAATCAGGAAACTTGACGTCGAAATAATCAACGTCAGTTCGGACACAGATAACAACGCCGCCTATGTTATAGGTGGCGTTGTGGGAGCCATTGCGGCGGAGGCAGAAAATGCGTTTCCACAGAGCCCAATTAGGAGGGATTCCGAGGAAGCATTCGCACAGTGTGATAAAAATGGAAATGTGGAGGATGGAATTTGGGGTCAACTGGTGCAGTTGAATCCCGTAAACAAAAAGGAGGCCGCGGAGGAAATCGTGAATTGGGGCCGAAAGGCCGCGGATGAGGTGATCAAAGAAACTAACCCGGTACTCCATTGGAGGGTTGGGGTAGCTTTCTTCGCTGGGAAAGCGGATGGCGTCTTCTTTCTTCATCAAGCCAAGCCTCTTCAGCGTGTTGACGTCCTGGTTGGAGATTTTAGATCTCTCCCACTCAAGATCTTCGGCGGCCATCTTGGATTCTGGAGTGCTATGGCGAGTGAGTCGCGTGCGCGGTGGCATCAACGGCAATGGAAAAAGCAATGTTCGTGAGTGCGGAAGATCAGAGAGAGATGGGCGTAGGGCAAGTTTTTGCGAAGAGGAACAGATGTGCGGCGCAAGCGAAGGAGTGAACGGAGGTTGAAGAAAGGTTTATATAAGAATCGGGCAAAGCAATGCACCGTTGGATGAAGAAATCGTGTGGTGAAAAAAGATCTTCTAGATAAAAGGGTAAAAAGGTATTTTTACTGAGATAGGCGTTACTGTACGTGCGCCAGAAAAAGCGGAGGACGTGTGTCCCCCACTTACACGACGTGTCAACGTGGTGGAAACAATGGACCCACAAGGCAGAAAAATCACGACTATTAACAGAGATGAAGTAAATTTGATTAAGGGAAGCATGCCGACAAGAAAAATAAAAGAAGATTGGCGACAGGAGAAGTTATTAAATACTTCGGGAGCCTTTGATCAAATACAAGTTTTTGCCCAAATGCTCGGGGGCTACTTTCATAAAAAGTAAAATTTCGAGTATGGCAATATAGAAATTGCGGGAGCCTACAACCAAGCACAAGTCCTTGGCTGTAGCCTCGGGGGCTACTCCCATCGGGAGCGCTGTTCGCGCACCCGAGAGATAAAAAAGAGAAGAGAGATCATATTGGGAAATAATGACAATATAGCGACAAGGTGGACTAAAATGTTGAGCCTACAACCAAGCACAAGTTCTTGGTTGTAGCCTCGGGGGCTACTCCCATCGGGAACGCTGTTCGCGTGCCCGATGAAATTAACAAAGAAAAGATAGAAAAGCAAGAGAGTATATTTCGAGTTATAATTAACTCTACATATACTCCCATCGGGAAAGCAATATAAGTCATATCTGACTCGATAAAATGTGCCATTCCAACAGCCGGAAAAGCACTCGACAATATATTCTCAGAACGCCAAAGTTGCGATCAATTTCTGAATGCCGCAAATTTGCGAAGGTAAGACCCCAGATCCGTTCTGCTGGGCGTGGCATCGCCGAAGACTGCGCTCTGCTACTTTTATCCGTATCAACAGATACGAAGAAAAATCCTAACGGACGCGTTAGGTACTCGATAAATTTGACTGGGACTCGACAGAATGGTAAGACCTTAAGCGGCACCTGTCGAAGTTTACACCAGTATTCCAAGATCATGTCCAGGGACGTGGTCTTGAAGTAGGTTTTTGCGGATTGCCACTAGAGCAGTTAACTGGTACCTGATCTGTCAGATGAACTAGCCCCAACTACCATTATCCCTGTACAATATAGAATTTTATGTGAAGAAATATAAAAAAGTTAAAGCTCTCGGATAAAAATAAGCAGTGGAGATTTTCCCTGACTCTGCGATTCAAGCAAAATCTCGGGGGCTACTGACATAGGCATCCCAAATGGGCCTGCCGAAGATAGTACCCGGGGTTTACTGAAGGCCCAATATCCGAAGAATAAGAAGATTCGGGAGCCCAAGATGTATTAAGGAAAGATAGAATTGTAATAGGAAGTGTTATTTGTAAATCTAGCGGGATGAGTTAGAAACCGTCCCGAACTCTGTAACTTGTACAAAACGAAATCCTCGGCTCCACCTCCTATATAAAGGGGGAGTCGAGGGACGAAGAGGCAATCGAATCATTGTTACAAACCCTAGTTTTCATAATCGTCGAGTACTTTTCGGCTGAAACCTTCGAGATCTACTTGCCCTCTACTTCCAACTAAACCCTAGCCTACAATCCATAGGCATTGACAAGTTGATACCTTGTCACCCAGTGAACATGGTTATCGCACAACAAGCAACTTAATAAGAGATAAAGTGCATAATTACATATTCAATACCACAATAGTTTTTAAGCTATTTGTCCCATGAGCTATATATTGCAAAGGTGAATGATGGAATTTTAAAGGTAGCACTCAAGCAATTTACTTTGGAATGGCGGAAAATACCATGTAGTAGGTAGGTATGGTGGACACAAATGGCATAGTGGTTGGCTCAAGTATTTTGGATGCATGAGAAGTATTCCCTCTCGATACAAGGTTTAGGCTAGCAAGGCTTATTTGAAACAAACACAAGGATGAACCGGTGCAGCAAAACTCACATAAAAGACATATTGAAAATATTATAAGACTCTACACCATCTTCCTTGTTGTTCAAACTCAATACTAGAAATTATCTAGACCTTAGAGAAACCAAATATGCAAACCAAATTTAGCATGCTCTATGTATTTCTTCATTAATGGGTGCAAAGCATATGATGCAAGAGCTTAATCATGAGCACAACAATTGCCAAGTATCACATTACCCAAGACATTTATAGCAATTACTACATGTATCATTTTCCAATTCCAACCATATAACAATTTAACGAAGGAGAAACTTCGCCATGAATACTATGAGTAGAAACCAAGGACATACTTGTCCATATGCTACAGCGGAGCGTGTCTCTCTCCCATAAAGTGAATGCTAGGATCCATTTTATTCAAACAAAACAAAAACAAAAACAAACCGACGCTCCAAGAAAAAGCACATAAGATGTGATGGAATAAAAATATAGTTTCAGGGAGGAACCGATAATGTTGTCGATGAAGAAGGGGATGCCTTGGGCATCCCCAAGCTTAGACGCTTGAGTCTTCTTGATATATGCAGGGGTGAACCACCGGGGCATCCCCAAGCTTAGAGCTTTCACTCTCCTTGATCATGTTGCATCATACTCCTCTCTTGATCCTTGAAAACTTCCTCCACACCAAACTCGAAACAACTCATTAGAGGGTTAGTGCACAATAAAAATTAACATATTCAGAGGTGACACAATCATTCTTAACACTTCTGGACATTGCATAATGCTACTGGACATTAGTGGATCAAAAAAATTCATCCAACATAGCAAAAGAGGCAATGCGAAATAAAAGGCAGAATCTGTCAAAACAGAACAGTTCGTATTGACGAATTTTAAAATGGCACCAGACTTGCTCAAATGAAAATGCTCAAATTGAATGAAAGTTGCGTACATATCTGAGGATCATGCACGTAAATTGGCTTAATTTTCTGAGCTACCTACAGGGAGGTGGACCCAGATTCGTGACAGCAAAGAAATCTGGAACTGCGCAGTAATCCAAATCTAGTACTTACTTTTCTATCAACGGCTTAACTTGGCACAACAAAACACAAAACTAAGATAAGGAGAGGTTGCTACAGTAGTAAACAACTTCCAAGACACAAAATAAAAACAAAGTATTGTAGGTAAAAACATGGGTTGTCTCCCATAAGCGCTTTTCTTTAACACCTTTCAGCTAGGCGCAGAAAGTGTGTATCAAGTATTATCAAGAGACGAAGTGTCAACATCATAATTTGTTCTCATAATAGAATCAAAAGGTACCTTCATTCTCTTTCTAGGGAAGTGTTCCATACCTTTCTTGAGAGGAAATTGATATTTTATATTACCTTCCTTCATATCAATAATAGCACCAACAGTTCGAAGAAAAGGTCTTCCCAATATAATGGGACAAGATGCATTGCATTCAATATCCAAGACAACAAAATCAACGGGAACAAGGTTATTGTTAACGGTAATGCGAACATTATCAACTTTCCCCAAAGGTTTCTTTGTAGAATGATCAGCAAGATTAACATCCAAATAACAATTTTTCAGCGGTGGCAAGTCAAGCATATTATAAATTTTCTTAGGCATAACAGAAATACTTGCACCAAGATCACATAAAGCATTACAATCAAAATCTTTAACCTTCATCTTAATGATGGGCTCCCAACCATCCTCTAGCTTTTTAGGAATAGAGGCTTCGCGCTCTAGTTTCTCTTCTCTAGCTTTTATGAGAGCATTTGTAATATGATGCGTGAAAGCCAAATTTATAGTACTAGCATTAGGACTTTTAGCAAGTTTTTGTAAGAACTTTATAACTTCAGAGATGTGGCAATCATCAAAATTCAAACCATTATAATCTAAAGCAATGGGATCATCATCCCCAATGTTGGAAAAAATTTCAGCAGCTTTATCACAGTGCTTTAGCAGCTTTAGCGCTTTCAGTGCAGTTTCTCGCACTTTGCATTAGAAGTGGAAACATTGCTAACACCAATTCTTTTATTAGTATTAGTAGGAGGTGCAGCAACATGTGTAGCATTAGCATTACTAGTGGTGGTAATAGTCCAAACTTTAGCTACATTCTTTTCTTTAGCTAGCTTTTCATTTTCTTCTCTATCCCACCTAGCACGCAGTTCAGCCATTAATCTTATATTCTCATTAATTCTAACTTGGATGGCATTTGCTGTAGTAACAATTTTATTATGATGGTTTTCATTAGGCATAACTTTCGATTTCAAAAGATCAACATCAAGAAGAAGACTATCGACTTTAGAAGCAAGTATATCAATTTTCCCAAGCTTTTCTTCAACAGATTTGTTAAAAGCAGTTTGTGTACTAATAAATTCTTTAAGCATGGCTTCAAGTCCAGGGGGTGAATTCCTATTATTGTTGTAAGAATTCCCATAAGAATTACCATAGCCGTTGCCATTATTATAAGGATATGGCCTATAGTTGTTACTAGAATTGTTCCGGTAAGCATTGTTGTTGAAATTATTATTTTTAATGAAGTTTACATCAACATGTTCTTCTTGTGCAACCAATGAAGCTAATGGAACATTATTAGGATCAATATTAGTCCTATCATTCACAAGCATAGACATAATAGCATCAATCTTATCACTCAAGGAAGAGGTTTCTTCGACAGAATTTACCTTCTTACCTTGTGGAGCTCTTTCCGTGTGCCATTCAGAGTAGTTGATCATCATATTATCAAGAAGCTTTGTTGCTTCACCAAGAGTGATAGACATAAAGGTACCTCCAGCAGCTGAATCCAATAAATTCCGTGAAGAAAAATTTAGTCCTGCATAGAAGGTTTGGATGATCATCCAAGTAGTCAGTCCATGGGTTGGGCAATTTTTAACCAGAGATTTCATTCTTTCCCAAGCTTGAGCAACATGTTCAGTATCTAATTGTTTAAAATTCATTATGCTACTCCTCAAAGATATAATTTTAGCAGGGGGATAATATCTACCAATAAAAGCATCCTTGCATTTAGTCCATGAATCAATACTATTCTTAGGCAGAGATAGCAACCAATCTTTAGCTCTTCCTCTTAATGAGAAAGGGAACAATTTTAGTTTAATAATATCACCATCTACATCTTTATATTTTTGCATTTCACATAGTTCAACAAAATTATTAAGATGGGCAGCAGCATCATCAGAACTAACACCAAAAAATTGCTCTCGCATAACAAGATTCAGTAAAGCAGGTTTAATTTCAAAAAATTCTGCTGTAGTAGCAGGTGGAGCAATAGGTGTGCATAAGAAATCATTATTATTTGTGGTTGTGAAGTCACACAACTTAGTATTTTCAGGGTTGGCCATTTTAGCAACAGTAAATAAAGCAAACTAGATAAAGTAAATGCAAGTAAACTAATTTTTTTTTTGTGTTTTTGATATAGCAAACAAGATAACAAATAAAGTAAAACTAGCAACTAATTTTTTTGTATTTTGATTTAGTGCAGCAAACAAAGTAGTAAATAAAACTAAGCAAGACAAAAACAAAGTAAAGAGATTGAGAAGTGGAGACTCCCCTTGCAGCGTGTCTTGATCTCCCTGGCAACGGCGCCAGAAAAAGAGCTTGATGGCGTGTAACTCACACGTTCGTTGGGAACCCCAAGAGGAAGGTATGATGCGCACAGCAGCAAGTTTTCCCTCAGAAAGAAACCAAGGTTTATCGAACCAGGAGGAGCCAAGAAGCACGTTGAAGGTTGATGGCGACGGGATGTAGTGCGGCGCAACACCAGGGATTCCGGCGCCAACGTGGAACCTGCACAACACAACCAAAGTACTTTGTCCCAACGAAACAGTGAGGTTGTCAATCTCACCGGCTTGCTGTAACAAAGGATTAACCGTATTGTGTGGAAGATGATTGTTTGCAGAAAACAGTAGAACAAGTATTGCAGTAGATTGTATTTCAGTAAAGAGAATTGGACCGGGGTCCACAGTTCACTAGAGGTGTCTCTCCCATAAGACAAATAGCATGTTGGGTGAACAAATTACAGTTGGGCAATTGACAAATAAAGAGGGCATGACCATGCACATACATATCATGATGAGTATAGTGAGATTTAATTGGGCATTACGACAAAGTACATAGACCGCCATCCAACTGCATCTATGCCTAAAAAGTCCACCTTCAGGTTATCATCCGAACCCCTTCCAGTATTAAGTTGCAAAGCAACAGACAATTGCATTAAGTATGGTGCGTAATGTAATCAACAACTACATCCTTAGACATAGCATCAATGTTTTATCCCTAGTGGCAACAGCACAACACAACCTTAGAACTTTCTGACACTGTCCTGTGTCAATGCGAGCATGAACCCACTATCGAGCATAAATACTCCCTCTTGGAGTTACAAGCATCTACTTGGCCAGAGCATCTACTAGTAACGGAAAGCATGCAAGATCATAAACAACACATAGATATAACTTTGATAATCAACATAACAAGTATTCTCTATTCATCTGATCCCAACAAACGCAACATATAGAATTACAGATAGATGATCTTGATCATGTTAGGGAGCTCACAAGATCCGACAATGATAGCACAATGGGGAGAAGACAACCATCTAGCTACTGCTATGGACCCATAGTCCAGGGGTAGACTACTCACACATCACACCGGAGGCGACCATGGCGGTGTAGAGTCCTCCGGGAGATGATTCCCCTCTCCGGCAGGGTGCCGGAGGCGATCTCCTGGATCCCCCGAGATGGGATCGGCGTTGGCGGCGTCTCTGGAAGGTTTTCCGTATCGTGGCTCTCGGTAATGGGGGTTTCTTCACGGAGGCTTTAAGTAGGCGGAAGGGTAGGTCAAGAGGCGGCGCGAGGGGCCCAGACCATAGGGCCGCGCGGCCAAGGGGGGGCCGCGCCGCCCTAGGGTGTGGCCACCTCGTGGCCCCACTTCGTCTCCTCTTCGGACTTCTGGAAGCTTCGTGGCACAATAGGACCCTGGGCGTTGATTTCGTCCAATTTCGAGAATATTTCGTTACTAGGATTTCTGAAACCAAAAACAGCAGAAAACAGCAACTGGCACTTCGGCATCTTGTTAATAGGTTAGTTCCAGAAAATGCACGAATATGACATAAAGTGTGCATAAAACATGTAGATAACATCAATAATGTGGCATGGAACATAAGAAATTATCGATACGTCGGAGACGTATCAGGTATTATAAAGGGAAATAAAAGTTCAAAAAAATGTAAAAACGAAACAATCTACCTATCTTTGTATAGAAGATCGTCTGTATGATTTTTGAGGTCATTTAGAGGAGGTAGAAAAAATCCCTTTTGAGAAGGTCGAAAAAACCTAACTTGTTACAAAAGCTGGTTTCAGTGAGACCTAACCAAGTTTGGCATACATGATGCCATACCTATAACAACAAGGAATATCTAAAAGGGAAAGTTTCACAAAATTTGAAATTTAGGGTGAAAATGATGCCATACATGATGCTGTTTTTCGAGGTTTTGACCTGAAAATCAATTGGGTATTATAAAGGGAAATAAAAAGTTCGAAAAATGTAAAAGCGAAACAATCTATCGATCTATCTATGCATAGAAGATCAGCTGTATGAAATTTGAGGTCATTTAGAGAAGGTAGAAAAAATCACCTTGTTAAAAAAGCTGGTTTCAGTGAGACCAAACGGCATGCGCTTAAGCAAAGTGGTTTTTTTGAACATCTCCAAATGACCCCAAATTTTCCATACATGATGCCATACGTGTAACAACAAGGAACCCTATCTAAAAAGTGTCAAAAAGTTTGCCCAACCGTATAGCTCTATCAAAAAGAACCTCACCATGGCGCTAGTATAATTTTTAGGTACAAACTTTCGTTACCTAACCTTCAACATGAAACTTGTTTCAAATTCATTTTGGCGTACAAGAAACAAATCCCACCTTGATTCGAGCACCAAAGCCTCCAAACAATGCTGATGCCGATATCGGCATGTTCAGAACGGCTATGCTCGCCGTCACTGCTAGGTCACTGTGGGGACCCCAGACTAACTGCCTGAAATACCATGTTATGTATACAGTTCACGATCCCATGATCAGTGCGCCGTGAACACATAACCGAACTGATACCAAATTATATCATCCTTTACAAAACGGAATAAGAAAATTACAATGAGGTCACATGACCAATCTTTACATAATAGCCTTGAAGGGCCTAATCTAATCATCAGAGTAGCGGAAACACTTCAGCAGCGCAGAGCCCAAGCCATCTGCCTTAACCCTACAGGCAACTGACTGGGAAGACGTTCCTAGTTCGCATAGACGTCGTCAACTCCTTCTTCACCTGTCGAGTTCCTCCAAGTCTGGCCAAGTAAATAGCCAGGGACAAAGCCGTGAGTACATTGGAATTGTACTCGCAAACCATCAAGAAGGTGATAACAATTTTAACTAAAGAAGACAAGAGAGAAATAATAGTTTCTCTTGTGGATATAGCATGTGGAAGAGAATCAGTTTCTCTTGTGGATATAGCATCCCAACTTCGCAGTTAAAGGGAACACTAAGAGGGTTCTGTGACATCTCTATATCTTTGTTGAAGAAGATACTCTAAAAGATATCCTATGACATCTCTATATCTTTGTTGAAGAAGATAATCTAAAAGATATCCTATGACATCTCTATATCTTTGTTGAAGAAGTTACTTCGAAAGAGTTCCACAACATAAAACACTAGGATGGGGTAACCCAATTTTATTTATCCTTCCCGACCATCTCCATATGGTCGACACATCCTTTCCCGTACCCTTCTGGTACTTCAAAACAAGTTCTTTCCTTTCCTTTGTCAAACAATTTTGTAAAACAAAACTCATCAGGCTAAGCAACAGCCATTCCAACCGTCCATGACCGCGGACGCGGCTATTCGAATAGATTTTTCTCTGCAGAGTTTGCACACTTTCCCCACCTCTATCCGGATACCTATCGTGTGGGCATCATCCCCGCATAACAACATATGCCACGACGGATACCCGAACATAGCCTTTCGCTCATTCGACTTAGCTAGAGGTCCTACCCTATGGAGTATGTACCTCCCCGGCACCGTGGCAGCTCACCTCCTCTTGAGCGTGGCTCCACCGCCAAGCCAGGAGACCCATAGTGTCTTCCGGACGGGTCAGCCCCGAAGGCCTCCCGTTATACTATTGTCCCAACAATGACAACCCGGACTCGGGGGTAACCGTACCCTTGTATAGTTGTGCGGTGCCTCATGCTAAGAAGAACAAACGTCAAGCTAAGCTCCGTGCCCACGTTGGAGTTGTTGTGGTTGCGCGGGTTAATTGTCACGGGTGAATACTTAGACGCCAAAGTTTTCATAAACAAGATTCTCTTTCCAACCATCTTTGCCAAGATCCTTTTCTTTCATAAAACACACACTTAGGTAAGTCCAACTCACCCAAGGTTTTTCAGAAGTTCTTTTCAACAAGGTATTTTTCCAAGGGGTTCCCAACCTATAGTTTCATGTAAGAACTAAGAGACAACAATGGCATGATGCTAGCCATCATACCACTAAGGAGATGATAATTGAGGTGTCAAGGGGATCATACATACTTAGGATAAGCATGCATAGGGACATCATAAATAGCATGATTCAACAAGGGTCATGATGTTAATCATCATACCACTAAGAAGATGATAATATAGGTGGTCAAGGGGGCAAACATGCTTAGAGTAAGCATGCATAAGATCAACAAGGGGTTCAACACACTGGAGAGTAAGTATGTATAACAGCAACAAGGGGTTCACAAACTTGGGAGTAAGTATGCATGGCATCAACAAGGGGTTTAAGATACGACAAGGGCATGATGCTAATCACCATACCACTATGGGGTGCAAAAAGGGTGTCAAGAGGTCGACACACACAAGACAAGTGGGCGTACCCATCACACTTAGAGGGGTACACCAAGAACATGATGATGAAGACCACCATTTCACTAAAGGGGGTTGTAGGTGAGGTGTCAAAGAGAATAAACATGCTCATGGTGAGCATGCTCCATCAACATAAGTAGAAACAACACAAGATAGATCGAGAGACAAGAATAACAACAAAGTGACCACAATATGTGATTAAACATTCAGAGATCAAGAGATGGCTTGCCTTAGCTTATTTGTCCCTGGACTTCTTCAACTCCATCAATATAAGAATCCCAACAATAAAAATAAAATCCTCGCCCGAACCACTTCTCCTTCTTCTCCGAATTGTTCGCATCTAACGCCGGAAAATATAAAAGAACACAATCAACACATTGCACCAATCATAACAAGCATGCAACAATAACCAATCAAAAGCTAATCACTCTACTAAGTCTAACATATTAAGTACTTATATATACTACCAAGCAACTAAAAGAGAACCCATTTTATTTACCTAGTAAAGGTATGAGAGTATCACACTTAGCAAATGCCTCTCTCGGCATCAACATGCACTACAAGAAAAGTTGCCATGGCCGACGAAGTTGAAGTCGTGCCGTGGTTGCTGGTGTACCATGGCCGACGATTTTGGGTATGTCCGTTGTGCATGTCAAAACGTTTTTTTTCTCGTTTTTGAGGCCACCTAGCCCGACGAAACTGGCCAAAATGTTGCGTATGGTGGCCCGAGACGTGGTGCATCTCGAATTCTCGGGTTCGCCGGCCGAGTCAACGCAAATCCGCACCGCCGAGGGATGTAGGGCCCAGATGGCAGCCTCTCTGGCATTGTTTTTTTTCTCGATCGCGCCATCTCGTTCAACGCTCTCCGATCGAGCCGTTTACGATGCAGGATCATGGGTCCCGCATGTCATCCTCTATGAACCAAAATTCTTTCTATTCTTGGATTTTTTTTTTGACCCCCTGATTTCTGGCTACTTCCTTTTTCTTTTGATCCCTTGCCGCCTTGGAAACATTGACACCGCTGCTGCTAATTGGGACCTGCATGTCATCCTCTATGAGCAATCAACTTTCTTTTCTTGGAGTTTTTTTTTGGCACCTCAAATTTGGTCACTTGCCTTTTTCTTTCGATCCCCTGCCGCCTCTCAAACGGTGATACCGCTGCTGCTAAATGGGACCCGCATGTCATCCTCTATGTACTATAAAACTTTCTTTTCTTGGATTTTTTTTGGCACCTCAAATTTGGTCACTTACCTTTTTCTTTCGATCCCCTGCCGCCTCTCAAACGGTGAGACCGCTGCTGCTAAATGGGACCCGCATGTCATCCTCTATGTACTATAAAACTTTCTTTTCTTGGATTTTTTTTGGCACCTCATATTTGGTCACTTACCTTTTTCTTTCGATCCCCTGCCGCCTCTCAAACGGTGAGACCGCTGCTGCTAAATGGGACCCGCATGTCATCCTCTATGTACTATAAAATTTTCTTTTCTTGGATTTTTTTTGGAACCTCATATTTGGTCACTTGCCTTTTTCTTTCGATCCCGTGCAGCCTCTCAAACGGTGATACCGCTGCTGCTAAATGGGACCCGCATGTCATCCTCTATGTACAATCAAGTTTCTTTTCTTGAATTATTTTTGGCTCCTGATATTTGGTCACTTGCATTTTTCTTTCGATCTCATGCCACGCTGAGGACCCTGCAGGCTCATGGGACCCGCATGTCATCCTCTATGTACAATAAAATTTGTTTTGTTGGTTTTGTTTTGGCGCTTGTATTTTGGGCACTTGCCTTTTTCTTTCGATCCCGTGCAGCCTCTCAACGGTGATACCGCTGCTGCTAAATGGGACCCGCATGTCATCCTCTATGTACACTCAAGTTTCTTTTCTTGAATTATTTTTGGCTCCTGATATTTGGTCACTTGCCTTTTTCTTTCGATCTCATGCCACGTTTGAAACGTTGAGGAACCTGCTGGCTCATGGGACCCGCATGTCATCCTCTATGTGCTATAAAAGTTTATTTTCTTGGGTTTTTTTCACCCTCTGATTTTTGGCTATTTCCTTTTTCTTTTGATCCCCTGCCGCCTTGGAAACGTTGAGTAAGCTGCTGACTCATGGGACCCGCATGTCATCCTCTATGTACAATCAACTTTCTTTTTCTTTTGATCCGAAGCCGCATTTGAAACGTTGGGACCGCTGCTGCTAATTGGGACCCGCATGTCATCCTCTATGTACAATAAAGTTTTTTTCTTGGATTATCTTTGGCTCCTGATATTTTGCCTTTTTCTTTCGATCTCATGCCGTATTTGAAACGTCGAGTAAGCTGCTGGCTCATGGGTCCCGCATGTCATCCTGTACAAACAATAAAAGTTTCCTTTCTTGGAGTTATTTTTGACCCCTAATTTTTGGTTATTTGCCTTTTTCTTTTGATCTCCTGCCCCCTTTGAAACGATGAGGACGCTGTTGGCAGGTCGGTCCCACATGTCATCCTCTGTGAACAATAAAAGTTTCCTTTGATGGATTTATTTTGAACCCCTAATTAATTTTGGGATATTTCCTTTTTTTCCTTTGATCCCCTGCCGCCTTGGAATCGTTGAGGATGCTGCTGCCTCATGGGTCCCGCATGTCATCCTCTCAGAACGGTAAATGTTTCTTTTCTTGGATTTTGTTTACCAAATGATTTTTGGCTAATTTTTTCTTTCGATCTCCTGCCGCCTTTAAAACGTTGAGGACGCTGCTGGCTCACGGGTCCCACATGTCAGCCTCTATGAACAATAAACATTGAGGATGCTGCTGCCTCATGGGTCCCGCATGTCATCCTCTTAGAACGAAAATGTTTCTTTTCTTGGATTTTGTACCAACATATTTTTGGTTTATTTTTTCTTTCCATCCCCTGCCGCCTTTAAAACGTTGACGACGCTGCTGGTTCATGGGTCCCCGATGTCAGCCTCCCCGTACAAGAAACATATGATATCTTGATTATTTTGCAGACAATAAACAGTGTATTGCGCTCTGAGCTATATCAAACGGATAATTAAATCTTTATTTTTACATTAAAAAAACTTGTATGTTGAATCTCCTTGTTTTTTTGTCTTTGCGAAGCATAGGACTTTCCTGTTTTTTTTTAGAAAATTCGGAACTTTCCTGTTTTGGAGTGGGCTGAAATTGTACGAGTCAAAAGGCCAAGCAGGATAGTTCGAAGGTCCAGATGTCCAGATGCAGCCCAATTGAAATCTTTCTTCTTGGATTTTTTTCACCCCCTGATTTCTGGCTACTTCATTTTTCTTTTGGTTCTGTGCCGCCTTGGAAACGTTGAGACCGCTGCTGCAAAATGGGACCCGCATGTCATCCTCTACGTACAATAAAATTTCTTTTCTTGGATTATTTTTGGCTCCTGATATTTGGTCACTTGCCTTTTTCTTTCGATCCCGCGCAGCCTCTCAAACGGTGAGACCGCTGCTGCTAAATGGGACCCGCATGTCATCCTCTATGTACAATCAAGTTTCTTTTCTTGAATTATTTTTGGCTCCTGATATTTGGTCACTTGCCTTTTTCTTTCGATCTCATGCCACGTTTGAAACGTTGAGGAACCTTCAGGATCATGGGACCCGCATGGCATCCTCTATGTACTATAAAACTTTCTTTTCTTGAATTGTTTTTGGCTCCTCATATTTGGTCACTTGCCTTTTTCTTTCGATCTCATGCCACGCTTGAAACGTTGAGAAACCTGCTGGCTCATGGGACCCGTATGTCATCCTCTATGTACTATAAAAGTTCATTTTCTTTGTTTTTTTTCACCCTCTGATTTTTGGCTATTTCCTTTTTCTTTTGATCCCCTGCCGCCTTGGAAACGTTGAGTAAGCTGCTAGCTCATGGGACCCGCATGTAATCCTCTATGTCCATCAACTTTATTTTCTTGGATTTTTTTTTACCCCCTAATTTCTGGCTACTTTCTTTTTGTTTTGATCTCAAGCCGCATTTGAAACGTTGGGACCGCTGCTACAAAATGGGACCCGCATGTCATCCTCTATGTAAATAAAGTTTCTTTTCTTGGATTATCTTTGGCTCCTGATATTTTGTCACTTGCCTTTTTCTTTCGATCTCATGCCGCCTTTGAAACTTTAAGTAAGCTGCTGGCTCATGGGTCCTGCATGTCATCCTCTACGAACAATAAAAGTTTCCTTTCTTGGAGTTATTTTTTACCCCTAATTTCTGGCTACTTGCCTATTTCTTTTGATCTCCTGCCCCCTTTGAAACGATGAGAACGCTGTTGGCAGGTCGGTCCCACATGTCATCCTCTATGCACAATAAAACTTTCCTTTGATGGATTTATTTTGAACCCCTAATTAATTTCTGGATATTTCCTTTTTTTCTTTTGATCCCCTGCCGCCTTGGAATCGTTGAGGATCTTTCTTTGCCTCATGGGTCCCGCATGTCATCCTCTCAGAACGATAAATGTTTATTTTCTTGGATTTTTGACCAACTGATTTTTGGTTTATTTTTTCTTTCCATCCCCTGCCGCCTTTAAAACGTTGACGACGCTGCTGGCTCATGGGTCCCCGATGTCAGCCTCCCCGTACAAGAAACATGTGATATCTTGATTATTTCGCTCTGAGCTTTGCAAACGGATAAATTAAATCTTTATTTTTACATAAACAGACTTATATGTTGAATCTCCTTGTTTTTTGTTTTTGCAAAACATAGGACTTTCATGTTTTGTAGTGGGCTGAAATTGTACGAGTCAAAAGGCGTCCAGCACGATAGTTCGAAGGCCCAGATGGCAAGATGCAGCCCAATTGAAAAATATCTTTTCTTGGATTTTGTTTTGACCCCCTGATTTCTGGCTACTTCCTTTTTCTTTTGATCCCTTGCTGCCTTGGAAACGTTGAGGCCGCTGCTACTAAATGGGTCCCTGATACGTCCCCGACGTATCCATAATTTCTGTCGTTCCATGCTTGTTTTATGACAATACTTACATGTTTTGCTTGCACTTTATGATGATTTCATGCATTTTCCGGAACTAACCTATTAACGAGATGCCACAGTGCCAGTTCCTGTTTTCTGCTGTTTTTGGTTCCAGAAAGGCTGTTCGGGCAATATTCTCGGAATTGGACGAAATAAACGCCAAACCTCCTATTTTTCCCGGAAGGCTCCAGAACACCGAAGAAGAGTCGGAGAGGGGCCAGGGGGCCACCACACCATAAGGCGGCGCGGGCCAGACCCTGGCCGCGCCGGCCTAGGGTGAGGCGCCCCCAGGTGCCCGCCTGCGCCGCCTCTTCGCCTATAAAATCCCTTTCGACCTAAAAACGCAGTACCAATTGACGAAACTCCAGAAAGACTCCAGGGGCGCCGCCACCGTCGCGAAACTCCAATTCGGGGGACAGAAGTCTCTGTCCCGGCACCCTGCCGGGATGGGGAAGTGCCCCCGGAAGCCATCTCCATCAACGCCATCGCCTCCACCATGCTCCGTGAGTAGTTCCCCCATGGACTACGGGTTCTAGCAGTAGCTATGTCGGTATACTCTCCCCCATGTACTTCAATACAATGGTCTCATGAGCTGCCTTACATGATTGAGATTCATCTGATGTAATCGGTGTTGTGTTTGTTGGGATCCGATGGATGATACATTATGATTAGTCTATCTATAAAGTTTGTGAAGTTATTGTTGCTACAATCTTGTTATGCTTAATGCTTGTCACTAGGGCCCGAGTGGCATGATCTTAGATTTAAGCTCTATACTTATTGCTTAGATTGTATCTACAAGTTGTATGCACATGTCACTGTCCGGAACCAAAGGCCCCGAAGTGACAGAAATCGGGACAACCGGAGGGGATGGCGGTGATGTGAGGGACACATGTTTTCACGGAGTGTTAATGCTTTGCTCCGGTACTCTATTAAAAGGAGTACCTTAATATCCGATAGTTTCCTTGAGGCCCGGCTGCCACCGGCTGGTAGGACAAAAGATGTTGTGCAAGTTTCTCATTGCGAGCACGTACGACTATAATTGGAAAACATGCCTACATAATTAATAATCTTGATGTTCTGTCTTAATGCTTTGATTCCTATCAATTGCCCAACTGTAATTTGTTCACCCAACACCTGTCACTTATTGGAGAGTTACCACTAGTGTAGATCGCTGGGAACCCCGGTCCATCTCTCATCATTATATACTTGTTCTACATGTCATTGGAAGTAGTATCAACTATTTTCTGGTGCCATTGCTCTCATATTGCTATTACTGCTGCTGTGTTATGTTTACTACTACTCTCATATTACTGCTACTTTTACATCACCCCTGTTACTAGTGCTTTTCCAGGTGCAGCTGAATTGACAACTCAGTTGTTAAGGCTTATAAGTATTCTTTACCTCCCCTTGTGTCGAATCAATAAATTTGGGTTTTACTTCCCTCGAAGACTATCGCGATCCCCTATACTTGTGGGTTATCAAGACTGTTTTCTGGCGCCGTTGCCGGGGAGGCATAGCTCTACTCATAAGTTCACCTGGGGAGTACACTCTACCTCTCTCTCTCTGTTTTGTTTTATTTTGTTTTTCTTAGTTTACTTTTGTCTAGTTTATTTGTGCTTAGTTTATTTCTGTCTAGTATTATTTTGCGTAGTTTACTTTTGCTTAGTTTATTTTTGTCTTGTTTTATTTGTCTCATATACCCAAAAATCCATAAAAATTTGAAAAACCAAAAAATTAAAAACTGCTGTTATGGGAGAACCTACAACCTACTTGGAGCTTATAGAATGTTATAATAATTATAGAGAATCAAGAACTGGTAAAATAATGAGTGCTATGAAAGAGAAATTAAATACAATTGCTAGAATCTTGCTTAGACGCCATGATATAAACTGTTGCTCTCAACAGGATACTAAACATCTTAAATTTTAATGTGGCTTTAGTGAGGAATTTTTTATTAAGAACTATAACCGGAATTGCTATATTCATTATGGGTTCGAAGAGGTAGAACAATTTGTCTTATTTATGGGAGCCTCCGAGATAGAATCCTTCATGGTTGAGAATTATGAAACTTGTGCTATTTGTAAGGACCTTAAAGATTATGTCTCTACTATCCTTAATTCTTGCATAGAATGCTACAAAGAGGGAATCCTTATATCCTTGATTATAAAGAGAGACACATTAATGCACAAGAATGCACTCACAATTTGCAGGAACCTGTGGAAGAAGAAACTGATGAACCTGAAAGCTCATTGGATGAAAAAGAGGAGGAAATTGATGAACCTGAAAGCTCATTGGATGAAAAAGAAGAGGAGAGCGACGAACAAAAGGGGGAAGAATGGATTAGCTACCCATGCCAACCTTCTAATGAGAGTAACTCTTTATCTCTTACACTATTTGATTGTCCTCCATGCTTACCGAAAGAGGTTGAATGTTATGTTCCTGTGGATTCTCTTGAAATATTCCCTATGAGTAATACTTGCGAGAATAATTATGCTACTGTTATTTATGATAATCCATGCTACTTTGATAAATCTTATGATAATGCTTTGTTTGTGCCTGATGTCGAAATGCATGGTACTAAAGAATTTTGCTTAGCAAATGTTTATGATAAAGCTCTAGATGACAGGCCTATGTTAATTGATAATATTAATTGTACTACTAATGAAAATGGGATTGGAGAGTTCTTGACTTTATCTATGTGTCCCATATCTCTTGAGATTGATCAACTACCTTGTTATATTATTAATAAAAGTAAGTTTGAAAGTTTTAATTCCACTATTCTTGAACTTGATAAAAATTATGTGTTTGGAAATCATGAAAAGTATGCTGCATGTGATAGTTATATTGTTGAGTTTTTTCATGAAGCTACTGAAAATTATTATGAGAGAGGAAAATACGATTGTAGAAATTTTCATGGTACTAAAATACCTCTCTATATGCTCAAAATTTCGAAGTTACTCTTGTTTTATCTTCCTACGCTTGTTATTTTGCTTTTCATGAACTTGTTTATTTACAAGATTCCTTTGCATAGGAAGCATGTTAGACTTAAATGTGTTTTGGATTTTCCTCTTGATGCTCTCTTTTGCTTCAAATACTATTTCTTGCGAGTGCATCATTAAAACTGCTGAGCCCATCTTAATGGCTATAAAGAAAGCAACTTCTTGGGAGATAACCCATGTGTTATTTTGCTACAGTACTTTGTTTTATATTTGTGTCTTGGAAGTTGTTTACTACTGTAGCAACCTCTCCTTATCTTAGTTTTGTGTTTTGTTGTGCCAAGTGAAGCCTCTAATCGAAGGTTGATACTAGATTTGGATTTCTGCGCAGAAACAGATTTCTATCTGTCACGAATCTGGGCTGTTTTCTCTGTAGGAAAATCAGAAAAATATGCCAATTTACGTACGTGTTTCTCAGATATGTACGCAACTTTCATTAGTTTTGAGTTTTCTGATTTGAGCAACGGAAGTATTTTATTAAAATTCGTCTTTACTGGCTGTTCTGTTTTGGCAGATTCTGTCTCTGTTTTTTTGCATTGTCTCTTGTGGACTTTAAGCGAGCTTTTCTAGACATAGAGAGCTGTAGCTAATGTTTTATTGAGTTCTTGCAATGTGCCACTACAGGACCAAGGTGGATTCAAATTTTTTGAGTACTAACCCCTCTAATGAAGTTTATGAGAAGTTTGTTGTGAAGGAAGTTTTCAAGGGTCAAGAGAGGAGGATGATATATGATCAAGAAGAGTGAAAAGTCTAAGCTTGGGGATGCCCCCGCGGTTCATCCCTGCATATTTCAAGAAGACTCAAGCGTCTAAGCTTGGGGATGCCCAAGGCATCCCCTTCTTCATCAACTTATCAGGTTCCTCCCCTGAAACTATATTTTTATTCGGTCACACCATATGTGTTTTACTTGGAGCGTCTGTGTGTTTATTTTCGTTTTGTTTATGTTTGAATAAATTCGGATCCTAGCAATCCTTGTTTGGGAGAGATACACGCTCCGCTTTTTCATATGAACACTTGTTCTTCGTTTTACTTTTAATGTTCAATGATAAAAGTTGGAAGCTACAATACTTATCTTTATTTGGTTGGAAGCAGAAAATGCCTCATATGTCTTGGATAATTTGATACTTGGCAATTGTTTTGAGCTCTCAAGTAGATCATAAGTTTTTGCATGTAGTTTAAACCTATTAGTGGAGAACTACCGTAAAGCTTGTTAAAATTGGTTTGCATAATTGATCTCTCTTAAGGTCTAGATATTTTCTGGTAAAAGTGTTTGAGCAACAAGGAAGACAGTGTAGAGTATTATAATGCTTGCAATATGTTCTTATGTAAGTTTTGCTGTACCGGTTCATACTTGTGTTTGCTTCAAACAACCTTGCTAGCCAAAGCCTTGTACTGAGAGGGAATGCTTCTCGTGCATCCAAAAACCTTGAGCCAAAACCTATGCCATTTGTGTCCACCATACCTACCTACTATGTGGTATTTCCCGCCATTCCAAAGTAAATTGCTTGAGTGCTACCTTTAAACAATTCAAAATTTATTACCTCTGATTTGTGTCAATGTTTTATAGCTCATGAGGAAGTATGTGGTGTTTTATCTTTCAACCTTGTCATTTACTTTTGACGCACTCTCATATGGACTAGTGGCACATCCGCTTATCCAATAATTTTGCAAAAAGAGCTGGCAATGGGATTCCCAGTCCCGAATTAATTAACTTAAATAGACACTCCTCCATGGTATGTGATTGTTGGAAGGCACCCGAAGGATTCGGTTAGCCATGGCTTGTGTAAGCAATGGTTGGGGGGAGTGTCATCATCATAATAAAACTAAAATAAAAAGGCACTCCTTCATGGTATGAGATTGTTGGCAGGCACCCGAGGATTCGGTTAGCCATGGTTTGTGAAAGAAAGGTTGGAAGGAGTGCCGCATAAACATAAAAATAATTCATGGGAGCCGCTCTTGGAAGTCCGGTTGGCGAGGTAGTTAGAGTGCCCACTACCATTCGTTGACAACAACAAACACCTCTCAAAACTCTACTTTTATGCTCTCTATATGTTTTCAAAACCAAAGCTCTAGCACAAATATAGCAATCAATGCTTCCCTCTGAAGGGCCATTCTTTTACTTTTATGTTGAGTCAGTTTACCTACTTCCTTCCACCTTAGAAGCAAACACTTGTGTCAACTGTGCATTGATTCTTACATACTTGCATATTTGCATTCATCATATTACTTTATATTGACAATTATCCATAAGATATACATGTTGAAAGTTGAAAGCAACCGCTGAAACTTATATCTTCCTTTGTGTTGCTTCGATGCCTTTACTTTGAATTTATTGCTTTATGAGTTAACTCTTGTGCAAGACTTTTGATACTTGTCTTGAAAGTATTATTCATGAAAAGTTTTGCTATATGTTATCTACTTGTTAGCAACTATAGATCATTGCCTTGAGTCACTTCATTCATTTCATATGCTTTGTAATAGTATGATCAAGGTTATGTAAGTAGCATGTCACTACAGAAATTATTCTTTTTATCGTTTACCTGCTCGGGACGAGCAGGAACTAAGCTTGGGGATGCTGATACGTCCCCGACGTATCCATAAATTCTGTCGTTCCATGCTTGTTTTATGACAATACTTACATGTTTTGCTTGCACTTTATGATGATTTCATGCATTTTCCGGAACTAACCTATTAACGAGATGCCACAGTGCCAGTTCCTGTTTTCTGCTGTTTTTGGTTCCAGAAAGGCTGTTCGGGCAATATTCTCGGAATTGGACGAAATCAACGCCAAACCTCCTATTTTTCCCGGAAGGCTCCAGAACACCGAAGAAGAGTCGGAGAGGGGCCAGGGGGCCACCACACCATAAGGCGGCGCGGGCCAGACCCTGGCCGCGCCGGCCTAGGGTGAGGCGCCCCCAGGTGCCCCCCTGCGCCGCCTCTTCGCCTATAAAATCCCTTTCGACCTAAAAACGCAGTACCAATTGACGAAACTCCAGAAAGACTCCAGGGGCGCCGCCACCGTCGCGAAACTCCAATTCGGGGGACAGAAGTCTCTGTCCCGGCACCCTGCCGGGACGGGGAAGTGCCCCCGGAAGCCATCTCCAGCAACGCCATCGCCTCCACCATGCTCCGTGAGTAGTTCCCCCATGGACTACGGGTTCTAGCAGTAGCTATGTCGGTATACTCTCCCCCATGTACTTCAATACAATGGTCTCATGAGCTGCCTTACATGATTGAGATTCATCTGATGTAATCGGTGTTGTGTTTGTTGGGATCCGATGGATGATACATTATGATTAGTCTATCTATAAAGTTTGTGAAGTTATTGTTGCTGCAATCTTGTTATGCTTAATGCTTGTCACTAGGGCCTGAGTGGCATGATCTTAGATTTAAGCTCTATACTTATTGCTTAGATTGTATCTACAAGTTGTATGCACATGTCACTGTCCGGAACCAAAGGCCCCGAAGTGACAGAAACCGGGACAACCGGAGGGGATGGCGGTGATGTGAGGGACACATGTTTTCACGGAGTGTTAATGCTTTGCTCCGGTACTCTATTAAAAGGAGTACCTTAATATCCAGTAGTTTCCCTTGAGGCCCGGCTGCCACCGGCTGGTAGGACAAAAGATGTTGTGCAAGTTTCTCATTGCGAGCACGTACGATTATAATTGGAAAACATGCCTACATAATTAATAATCTTGATGTTCTATCTTAATGCTTTGATTCCTATCAATTGCCCAACTGTAATTTGTTCACCCAACACCTGTCACTTATTGGAGAGTTACCACTAGTGTAGATCGCTGGGAACCCCGGTCCATCTCTCATCATTATATACTTGTTCTACATGTTATTGGAAGTAGTATCAACTATTTTCTGGTGCCATTGCTCTCATATTGCTATTACTGCTGCTGTGTTACTTTTACTACTGCTCGCATATTACTGCTACTTTTACATCACCCCTGTTACTAGTGCTTTTCCAGGTGCAGCTGAATTGACAACTCAGTTGTTAAGGCTTATAAGTATTCTTTACCTCCCCTTGTGTCGAATCAATAAATTTGGGTTTTACTTCCCTCGAAGACTATCGCGATCCCCTATACTTGTGGGTTATCAGTCCCGCATGTCATCCTCTATGTACAATAAAATTTATTTCTTCGATTATTTTCGGGTCCTGATATTTGGTCACTTGCCTTTTTCTTTCGATCTCATGCCGCCTTTGAAACATTGAGGAAGCTGCTGGAGCATGGGTCCCGCATGTCATCCTCTATGAACAATAAAAGTTTCCTTTCTTGGAGTTATTTTTTACCCCTAATTTCTGGCTACTTCCTTTTTCTTTTGATCCCCTGCCGCCTTTGAAACGTTGAAGACTTTGCTGGATCATGGGTCCCACATGTCAGCCTCTATGAACAATAAACATTTCCTTTCTTGGAGTTATTTTGTACCCCTAATTTCTGGCTATTTGCCTTTTTTTTCTTTCGATCCCCAGTCGCCTTCTAAACGTAGAGGACGCTGCTGGCTCGTGGGTCCCAGATGTCAGCCTCCATGGACAATAAACTTCTCCTTTGTTGGATTTATTTTTCACCCTCTGATTTTGGCTATTTCCTTTTATTTTGATCCACTGCCGCCTTGGAAACATTGAGTTAGCTGGTGACACATGGGGCCCGCATGTCATCCTCTATGTACAATCAACTTGCAAGATCTTCGAGCGAAAGAGCTTGTATTAGTGGGACCCATATGTCAACCTCTATGTACAATAAAAGTTTCATTTCTTGGATTATTTTTAGATCCTGATATTTGGTCACTTTCCTTTTTCTTTCGATCTCAAGCCGCCTCTGAAACGTTGAGTAAGGTGCTGGCTCATGGGACCCACATGTCATCCTTTATGTACAATAAAGTTTCTTTTCTTGGATTTTTTTTACACCTGATTTTTGGTCACTTGCCTTGACGCTGCTGGCTCATGGGTCCCACATGTCAGCATCTATGAAAAATAAACCTTTCCTTTGTTGGATTTATTGTTTACCCCTAATTTCTGCTATTTGCCTTTTTCTTTTGATCCCCATGCCTTTGAAAACGTTGAGGAACCTGCTGGCTCATGGGACCCGCATGTCATCCTCTATGTACTATAAAATTTCTTTTCTTGGTTTTTTTTCACCCTCTGATTTTTGGCTATTTCCTTTTTCTTTTGATCCCCTGCCGCCTTAGAAACGTTGAGTAAGCTGCTGACTCATGGACCCGCATGTCATCCTCTATGTACAATCAACTTTCTTTTTTTGGAGTTTTTTTACCCCCTAATTTCTGGCTACTTTCTTTTTCTTTTGATCTCAAACCGCATTTGAAACGCTGAAACCGCTGCTGCAAAATGGGACCCGCATGTCATCCTCTATGTACAATAAGTTTCATTTCTTGGATTATTTTTGGCTCCTGATATTTAGTCACTTGCCTTTTTCTTTCGATCTCATGCCGCCTTTGAAACGTTGAGTAAGCTGCTGGCTCATGGGTCCCGCATGTCATCCTCTACGAACAATAAAAATTTCATTTCTTGGAGTTATTTTTTACCCCTAATTTCTGGCTACTTCCTTTTTTCTTTTGATCCACTGCCTTCTTTGAAACGTTGAGGATTCTGCAGACTAATACAAGCTTTTTCTCTCCAAGATCTTGCAAGTTGATAGATTAAATCATAGAATTATTAGGATATGTTTTAAATTTCAAATCCACTTTATGAATTATTAAAAATACCGTTATCCATGTGGGTATGGAGCGATCAAGGATTTTCATATTGGGCATGAGCAGTTTCAAAAATTGGAACCCAATAATTCAAAATAAATAAAAACAACTTTTATGTATAATCTCTGCGTTTTTTTTTGCCATTCATAGGATCTGTGTTTCATTAGAAAAGGGCCGAAATAGCATGAGCAGAAAGACCCATTTGTAGTTATTGGGCTTCGACAGCCGGAGCAAGTAGGCCGATAGCAATTACCATGTAGATGGCCGTTGGCAACCCAAAGTGAAATATTGGGCCCAACAGGGGAAGACTGAACAGTACTATTTTCTAATTGGAAGGTGGTACATGGCGTAATCCTGCCAAAAAAAAAGATGGACACGGGTTGCTGAAATTTGCCCACCTGCGCCTAATATCGCCGCCGTGGCTCCGCTTCCGCCGCCGCTGCCATGCCTCGTCTCGCGTCGAGCTCGCGATACTGCCGCGTCTCGGGCACGGGGTACCGCGGCGTCCGCGCGCGCCCCAAAGGTACGTATTACGCGGAGATACGTGACGGTGGCGAGCGCATCGGCCTCGGCACCTACGAGACCGCGCATGAGGCCGCGCGCGCGTACGACGCCGTGGCGTGGCGGCTCGGGCGCCCGCGATCGTCGATGAATTTCCATGACGTGTGGACGCGCCAGCAGGCCGAGGATCTCGCGCCGCCGCCGTACATCGTTAGACAGGAGGAACAGCGCCGCCGTCGCGAGACGGAGCGCCGTTTGCGCATCGCCGAGCGGGACGAGCGCGCGGTGCGCGAGTGGGCGGCCCACTTCCCCGAGGACGTTGCCGCCGAGAACGAGAACTTCCGCAGACGGAGGGCGGAGAAGGCGACGAGGCGGGATGCGAAGAAGGAGGACCGCGCACGACGGAGGGCGGAGAAGGCGACGAAGCAGGCCTTCATCGAAGCGCAGCTCGCCGGGCCGACCACCATTGGCGAGGACGACCCCCGTTGGATTGACCTCTTCTCGTCGGATCCGGTGTCGGGCACGACACCGGACTCGTCAGATGTCGAGTTTTAGTTTAGTTTTATCGCACTACTTTGTAAAAATATGAACTACGGAGTATCTATCAAGCTAATTTTATCCTATTTTATGTCTATTTCTAGTCTTTGTTTGATCTTCTGTTTTACTGCACTCTATTTTTCATTATATTCTGTTTTTGGCGCTGCATTTATAGCGCCTCTGAAAATACGCTGTTTCAGCCCTGCATTTGGCCGCCACAGTTTGCAGCTTCCGGTGAAGCTATTGCCGGCTGCATGCGCAACATCAGCCCACAGCGCCAAAATATAGAGCCACTGCTGGAGTTGCTATAATATGTTTGTCAGCAGGAGCTTACCTAATTAGTGAAAAAGATGTTCAGCGTGGGATTCGAAAAAAAGATCTTCATGTTTTTTTTCCTAGCGATCCTAGTTCGGACTTTTGATTGTGTTGGCTAGTGCATGTAGCTTGACACCTGTATTATGTGATCCTGATATGAGGATAAGAACACCTTCAGCTTGCATTGCTAATGGTGTCTACTGCAAAGATGGCGTACCTTCAATGGAGACTGATGCAAGAGAGTTGGTACTGGTGAGCCTGCACTTGACATCATCGTGCCACCTGAAGTAGGTGGTGTATTGGGATTAGACTGATAAGCATAGCACCTTGCAAAGAACAAGATGATGCTAGTGTTGGTTAACGTGATTTTACGCCAAAAGTCATGTATGCTCAACAGGTGCCATACCTAGTTTGGATATTGTGTTGTTACCCTTTTGTGGTTTGGTGTTTGTCCAACAGAGAAAGCTACTCTTTTCCCGTGTAAGTGTTATTATGTGAACAAAAGTTGTATGTAAATATATATCGGTCAGAGAACCAAGATTGCATATTCTTGCCTGGTTATAACACATAAATCATAATAACAATTAAAGAGCAAAGGAACATTTGCCTTTGCAATGTGATTGTGCCAAGTAGATCAGACAACCAACCACAAACATTACAGGTCAACAGCCAAACGCATGCGAAAGTCCTAAGGTAAGCTCCATAATACATGTTGAAACCAAAAGCCTAGAAACCATAAGAAAGGTAGCTCCACATCACGCCTCCACGACAAAGACATACTGATCATAAAACATATATCAAGTCAGGACAGCTGCACCACTGGGTAAGCATCCATGGGGTCTGGCTCAAGAGCAAAGACTGTGAATGCTGCAAAATGTGTCTCTTGCCTCACCCCACCCATACATCTTATCATGGAACCTTACCAAATTAGCATAAATCATCTTGACATAAACATAGCTCCTCTCTCCATGCTGATGGGATTGAACAATGCGCCAGTTGCAGTGCTTCAGCTTGTCAAACAGTATGCAGGAGATGACGAAGCATGCTGGCTGGTCTTTTGTAGTGACAATGGCTTGGAGTAGCTGGTCCTGTGAACCACCCAACTGGATCTTTAGAGCTTGAAGGACAGTCTGTGCCATATAAGCTACTGTTGCTGACTCCAGCTCGGGTTCAGGTGAATGACAGCTGACATCTTGTCCTCGAGATGCAGATCCTTCTTGATCAGATTCAGCGGAATCATCACCACTACTTACAGGTGCATCAGGTTCTACAGAAGGCACATCAGGTACATGCTCCAGTTCATAGGAGTTGGGTGGGACAGCACCGTTTGCTGAAATCTCTACAATACCAGCTCCAGGTAGACCACCAGTCTCTACAGAGGGTAAACCACCAATATCCACTTCATAGGATTCTCGTGGCACGACACCTTTCGCTAGAGGCTCTACCCTACCAGCTCCAGGTCCACCACCCGGCCAAGATCTTGTGGGCATAGTCATGACGGGTTCTACCAATACAAAACCTCCTTCGGGTGGCGTGGCAACTTCGGGTGCAGGATCATCAGTAGCAACTCCAGCATCAGCACCAGTTACATCGGTCTTGACAATAGGTAAACCGTCTTGCTCCAGTTCAGAGAATTCCCATGGCACGACACCGTTCACTAGAGGCTCTACACTAGCAGCTCCAGCTGCACCACCAGTTTCTACAGCAGGGGGTAAACCCAATCCATAACCTTCTTCATGTGGCACGATGATGCCAGGTATAGGCTCATCGCACTGTGTCCAACCGCATCGATCTCCATAGACAGTAAACAAGGTGGCATCGGAGGTTTAAAAGACTGGCATGCCATTTCACCTTTGTCATCAGACAATATAGAGTTTTCTTCAACTCTATGTTTCTGCAATAATAAGCACATGAACAAAAATTAGACCAGAGCATCTAGCCATCTAACAGGGGCAGCGGCAAAACAAGCGTCGGTCCATATGTTTACCTTGTCATCTGGGATATCAGAACACACAGATTTAGAAGTCATTTCACATAGCATCCGCTTTTTCGTTCCTTCCCCTACGTCCATCTGGAATAAGTAATACTATTGATCACATAAAACTAATTAATCAAATATATGCATATGTTGAGAAGTTTGCACGGCAAATTGTGGATTCTGCTTTTATCACCTACGAATCGTCGTTCTATATATTTACCTTGTCATTTGGGATATCAGAAGTCACAGAATGAGAAGTCATCTCACTAAGTATCGGTTTTTTCGCTCTTTCCCCTCCATCCATCTGCAATAAGAAGTACTATTGATCACATAAAGCTAATTCATTGAATATATGCATATGTTGAGAAGTTTGCACAACAAATTGTGGATTCTACTTCCAATCACCAAGTAATCTCGTGAGAAATGCATGATCAAGATATGTTTCTCCCTCTTGATCGACATCTGCATCTCCATTAAGACTAATCATCATGCGATGGTGCTCTTCAGAAGAGCGCATACACTTCCAATCACCAGACAAGCAAAAAATTGTTGATTCTAGTAATGCTTAATCAGCAGTGGCCATGGAACGACCACAGATCGACCAAGCAAAAAAAAAAATCATCAGCCTACTGACCACCAGACAAAACAAACTAGGCCCATACATGGCCTCACAAATCATCAACAAACGTCGATCAAACTAGCAAGTTTGAACATGGATTACTAATTTATTTTCTGATAAAGTGAGTATATTAATATCGAAAGATATTGATTACACTGAGCCTCTGCAACAACACAATACCTTACTGGTAGTACGGATGCACATGGATTCCTAATACTCCCTCTGTTCGGTTTTAATTAGTAGACGCGAGGGAGAGAAGAAAATGAACTGTCGATGCTTTCAACTAGAGTCAATTAAATACGAACGGAAGAAGTACGTAGTAGTATTGACAAATATCCGGATCTAGTCTAAAAACAAATTGGCATGTAAATCCTAGTAGTCTACTAAACTAGGATCAATACCCTAGATTAGGGTTGCAAGCGGCGTCCGCGAATCGTCCCACAAAGCAGAAAATTAGAGCAAATAGTGGTTGAGATTAGAGCAGATTTAAAGCACTCGCACTGAAACTAGCTAGCCCGCTACCCACCCCGCTTGACACCCTGCCATAGTTGTGAATCTACACCAATAAAATTTTATCCGCACATCATCATCTCTACCATACACAAGGGTATGGTGATTTCACATACAGCCATTGTTGCCGGGGGACGAGGATGAGTGATGCGCCGCGGAGAAGGTGCCTCACGCCTCTGTCGCCGCCGCTGTCAAAGAGGAAGTCGAAGCCGCGCGATTGTGGTCCATCGCCGATATGGAGGTGGAGCTACTAGGGAAGAGGTGGAGGTGGAGGTGGAGATGGAGTGATGGTTTGTACTAGTGGCGGCCGGTGAGGTAGTTATAAATACAGCCTCTCTCTCTTTTTTGGCAAGGAATGCAGCTTCTCTTGGAAGGCAACGAGGCAACGCACTCCAGATTTCGTATATTACTATAATATAATATGGGCGGAGAAATTTGGATGCATCTGTGTTGTCTTGTCAAATGAATCACCAGGATTTGCTTTTAGTACTCCAGATTTGGGCGACCCAAGGAAGTAGAGATAGTAATGTATGCCATCTAGCTGCACGCTATCAAATCAAATAAATGGTCATGCCATTTACTTTTAAGATGGTGCAGCAGTTATTCTGACCAAAGAAACATGCACGTCTGCTGATTATTTTGATAGTACTACTAGTAGTACTAATATTTCTGATGGGTATACATTTACCATCCGCTAGCAAAGAATGTTTGGCACATTGTTCTTATGGCTTTCAACATCACACCCCTTAATAATATTATTAATCAATGTTTGGGCAATTAATTGAGTGTGTTAATAAAAAATTAAAACCCACAAATCCAACTGTACTATTTTTAGGGCCATATGAAGGACAAGGAATGATTTTAAATGCCATATGGAGTACCTCCAACCATGTGAAATATTGTTCTGTCATGCAGGTGATACCCATGGCTTCGCATTAAATCCCTATGTTGTCCTACATACAGTCAACTATGAAGTACCACGATTTGGTTTTTGGGTGCAACCGGCTAGAGAATGATGCACGGGTTTGTACAGCCAGTACAATTCATATTAAGATTTTCTGATAGGATGTTGATGTGTATATGTAAGAATCATACACTAGAATGTCTTCTATGTTTAGATGGCTGATCTACGTTTATACTTTCTGTGAACCATGAGGTTAAGACCTTTGTACTGTAATAAAGATTGCTAAATAACAGTATATATGTATGCCTCTAGGGACACTGAAACAGCCAAACAACCATGCATGTGTATAGACCGTATTTGATCAAATTACAAGAAGCACCTGGGTTCATGCAAATAGCATCAATTTATCACCTAAGTACATTAGCTATAAATAGTTAAATAGGAGTCAAGACCAACTGAGCGTTGGTGTAGCTTGGGATGAACCAAAACTCTGATTGTCTTTGTTCCAGTCCAGCGCGTTGGTGTAGCTTGGGATGAACCAAAACCCCGTATGCCGATTGGCATTTGGACCGCTGCTTGAGAAAGAGATGCTTTGGTGGTCTTCGCCATTTAGACTGAAGCGGAAAATTTCTTGATGTGATGTGTCAAACTTAGAGCCAATGGCCTCGAGGCGTGGTGTAGATGCGCTTCTTCTTGTCAAATATCCTGGGGGAATGTTGCACCACCCACTGGCATGAAAATCGGATAGTTCAACCCAAGGAACATAGAATAGTCTCCAAGATTAGTAACCCTTTCCCACGGGTTGGCTGGAAGTAACCGACTAGTGTCATTCGAGAATACAAAGCAGGTATACCTCGAATAGCTGTGAACAGCGCGACCGCAATGGACAGAAGGGGTACTATCATAATAAGTTGGAGCACCGTCAGCGTCAAAATCCATTACGCCACGTGCATAGACCAGGAGAAGTCTAGAACGATCTTGAGATCTTGCCAGCCACCACGTACGACTATTACAGTCAAAATCATCATCGTCATCAAATCCAGCCGTCGACGGAATGAATGGAGCAGGGAGCACTATAGGACCTTGAAAAAGGAAAGAACACGTCACATGAAAATATATTTCATGATTTATCTACTAGTGATATTGATTTGATATTGTAGATGCCAATACTAGTACTTTATAAAATCATGGTCGAACATAAGATGGTTTGAAATATATTTCGAACATCTTGGTAAAACTTCATATGGATTTAAAACATGTTCCCCAAAATATTGGTCCAAATTTTAGATGGTTTGAATATAGTACTCCTTATTCTCTAGAACCGGGGGAATATAAACAAATGAAAGTCTTTATCAATATTGCATGGCACCTTTATTGATTCTATTTCTACTCTACCTTAAATTTTCCAGGGAGTAATAATAAAGAAACTTAATTACTAGGGGGCCTTTTTCCTACGGAACAACATGCACATTAGACCATACTAAAATTACTATAGATGTTAAATTCTATATATGTCCATACCACAAGAGGGTTATGGTGTGCGCCTATGGAATTCCTTTAAGCCAAAAGATGCCAAGACAGTTCAACAAATAAGAGGTGAAATACTATATAAGTTACGTATAAAAAAAAGATAGGGAGGAAATGTTACCAAATTGATTAGGATCCCATGCATAAACATTTCCAAGCCCAGTAACGGCGAACACAAGTTCGTTATGTATAATTGCATCGCAGTATATGGCGCCGTACTGAAACTGGTTTTCAATAAATATCCATGTACGAGGATATTCGCCATGGATGTAGTCAATTGCAAAGTCGAAGATTGCAACAAGGGAGAAATCTTTATACCCCCTAGCAGCTGTAGGAACTTGGCAAATAGCTATCTTCTGCAGTTGAATAGCATCACCCTGATACTCCAATATAAGTGGATTGCATGTGGTTTCAAACTTCTTCGTCAAAGATGGAAGCTTAATCTTGCGATGAGTGTAGACATTGAGGAGGTTCCACTTGCCTTTGGGGCCAACCATGGCGATCCAATCTCCATTGGCGCCTGCCCGCTCCTCATCCTTACCGTGTGGCATTAGGCAATCATAGGAGAACCTGTCCAGCGGCACTAGTTTGCACTTGCTGTGCATCGGCAAATCCTCCTTGAACTCCCATGGTTTATCCGCCGGGTCACAACAGAGAACACATGGAAGGCCAAACGGCTAAGAAGCAGGCAGAGTGGTACTGTATTTGGCTGACTGAAGAATACTTTTGGAGGAACCGACTAGGGACGCGGCGGTGATGGCGTCGCACTGGCTGATGAGCACTTCAAGGGGGCCTTCCGTAAACACCTTGTGAAAAAGCCCAGATCCACAGACCCTACTCGATTTCGCCATCGCAATGAGGCAGGTGGTACAATGGGGTTGGTATTTTCTTGGGAGATTTACTGATTCGAACTTTGGGAGAGAGATGGCGATCAATGGCGGCAGGTGGGGTTTGAGTTGGAGAACAGAGGCTCTCAAACTGGGCACTGCTGGATAGGATGCGAAAGCGCCATGGCGGAGACGCAGGCGCGTGCTATGGAAGCTGGGCGGAGTGGGGATAGACGGCAGAGGTGAACCGAGACGCTCCTCCTCTTATGCATATATACTGCCTACTGCAGTTTCGAGGAGAGTGTGAATGTGTTCAAAAAAAGAGGAGAGTGTGAATGTGTTCAAAAAAAGAGGAGAGTGTGAATGTGTTCAAAAAAAAGAGGAGAGTGTGACTGTGACCCGACACCCGAGTAGGAGCAGACGGACTATAGGAGTAGCCCCATCATTACAGTCCATTAATCGTGCTCCCTACAATAAATAAGTGAAACGTCCCAGGCTTGTGTTGTATAATCAAATTGATGGCCATGTCAGTATTATGGTGAACAAATAAAACAAATAGACACCAACCTTGTTCTTTTTGCAACATGGAGTACACCAACCTAGCAAGGCATCAACCTTCTCGCCATCAACTAAGACTCCGTGGCTCCGTCCCACCAAAGTTGTCTCAACTTTGTAAAAAAAAATACATCTATCCATCTAAATTTTAACAAAGGTGAGACACTTTTGGTGGGACCGAGGGAGTACAAAAAAAAACTTTACTACTCCATGCTAGTATCGGCCACTTTTCGAAAAGTAATTCAAATTTCAACTGAAGGCGTGCTATTTTATGGTCCTGAAAATAGCCAAAAAAAATACAACCAAAAAATGCAATAGATCCATGTTAAGGGGGTACACCCTACGCAATATACATTAAGAAACATCGAAACTTCAACGACCTTGTAAGAATGCCCATGACAGTGCAGTTTTGCCAAATTAGGAAGAGACGAAATATGAATTCAACCAAAGAAATCTAAACGAATCCTTAGACAATAGCATAGTTAACACGTTCAGAAAAAAATGATGACTCCAAGAGAACAACATTAGCAAGAAATACTCCATTTTATTTTGAACTTGCAGTCACATATATATAGTACTACCAAAATACTAATAATCCGAGCTGCATTTTAGCACTCCAACTAGCTAGCTAATAGTTCTGGAGTAGTAGTACTACTATACAAGTCCAAAATACATCCGAACGAACCCTATTTCGAACTAAACTACTCCCTCCGATCTTCGAGTAAATAAACGAAGATTATTATATAACCTTCTTGTTGATGCAAACGCAGATAGGAAACACACGCTGCCCTCCATTCTGCTTCGCGTAACGGGGCGGCACCGCCAGGAAAGAAGTGAGCTGCTGCAACATGATCGAACTAGGCGTCGGGGAGCTCGTCGGCTCGATTACCGCCATCAAGGTGTCCGTCGAGAGGTCACTGGTCCCAGCCGGCGCCGGCGGACCAATCACCAGCAGCTGCGCCTTGTACATCGGAAACAAGCACGCGGCCGACCTGATGCACACACAGGACACAATGGTGGTCGGGCCGAGCGCGCCAACGGTGATGGCGAACACACTACCGTCTTCTTCCCCACTGCCGATGAACAGGTGTCCCTGCGGTTGTACCGGAACACAAACTATGCACCAGGCGGGTATGCCATACTGGAACGTAAACACTGGGATGGAGTGGGATGCTCGGAGGTGTACCAGGAGCTCCCGCGGCGGGCCGGTGAAGCTGCAGCCGGTATTGATGGCCTCTGTGCAGCCGCACGGACCATGCGGGCATGCGATATAGTGCTTGTAGGACTCCGTGGAGGCGACCAAGCTCTGGCAGCCGACGCACTTGACCATTGCCCCAGATCGATTCGACGGCGGCAATCTTGCCCCAGATCAATTCGATGGCGGCAACCTCGCCGGTTGCTCGCACTTCTTGCACGGGTTCAGCGCAAGCTCGCCGATGCAGCGCCGACAGCCCATATGACCGCCCTTGCACTACACGGAACAACGTACGTGGCATCAGTTGTCATTAAAATTTCTCACAGGTGAACCTAAGAATGAAATCGGAAGGGAGCGACCTTGGATATGGGGGGTTTGAAGGGCAGCAGGCGGAGGGGGAACAAGAAGAGGGCCTCCTCCATCTTCAGAGAAGAGTGATCGGGAAAACGAGAATGGGATGGGTTCTTTTTTTTATACATGCCTTGGAGTGGAGTATGGATACTACTACTTATAGGAAGAACTTCCTTGCTAAGAATCGGCGTCGGCCGTACGCAACCATAGATGCACCAGCGGCTCTGCAGTTTGTCAAAATAAAAGGATAGAGTTGCAGTGACTTGAAGTCTCCAAATCTCATTGTGACTTGGTGCCACCATCTACCAACCATTTGAGATCCAACGTTCCAAACTATCTCTTATTTCGAACCTAAAAACAAAAATTATTCAGAAAATTATGAAAAAAATCCAGTAAAATGTAGATGCCTTGTTCTAAAATCTGTGAATATTTCATCCCACTCGGACGACTAGCTTGTGATTAAAGAGCTTTTTACGTATACGAGCACTAGTTTAAACTAAATACTCCCTCTGATTCATATTAATTGACTTCAATATGGATGTATCTAGAACTAAAATGTGTCTAGTACATCCATATTAGAGTCAATTAATATGAACCGGAGGGTGTATATATTTGCTCACAAACCTTTGATTCAAATCGAATGAAACTTCACCAAAATATAAATCGAAATATGCACGATTAACTGGAAGTTCTTGAGATATTTCTGAGCAATTATAATAATTATTTAGTTTAAATTCTAAGTCGATCGCATACATTGGATCTGAGATGGATGGTGGATGGTGGCACCAAGTCACTGTGAGACTTGGAAGTATCAAGTCGTTGAAGCTCTATCCCAAAATAAAAGCTTCGTGAAGGGGGCAATTTGGTTCAAAAAGAAGACAATGCCAAGCGGTTGTCAAACAAGACCCATATAGTCAAATGTACTCCCTACGATTCAAATGAATTGACTCAACTTTGTCTAGATATATATGGATGTATCAAGTCACCTGAAGCTCTATCCCAAAATAAAAGCTTCATGAAGGGGGAAGTTTGGTTCGAAAAAATACAAATTAGCAAAGCATTTGTCAAATAGTACCATAACGTCAAATGTACTCCCTCCGATTCAAACGAAATGACTCAACTTTGTATTTTGCATGTCAAAGGTTTTTCGTAAAACTTGGCCAATCTTAACATAGTTTGCCTTTCTAAAAAAAAGATATAAGCCCTAAGGCTCCTTTGATTCATAGGATGGGAAAACCATAGAAATATGAAAAACATAGGATTGAGATTTAATGGCTAGTTGAATCATATAGGAAGATGAGTTGTGTTTGATTGTGCCAAAGGAAATTTTCCATGAGGTATGACCTAATGTTTTATTCTTATAGGATTTGCACTGCAAGATTCCTGTAGGATATGTTCCTATGAATCAAACAACTAGTGTGGGGAAAATTCACATGTGATCTAAATCCTACATAATTCCTATACAAATCCTATACATGAATTTTAGTTGTTAGGTCACTTAAAATGACTTCACTTGAAGGGTTACATTTTTGTTTTTTCTGAATTAGTAGTGATGCCTAACCATATATATACCTAAACCAAGAGAATCAGCATAAACTTATGTATATTAATAGTAAGCGCATATATGAATGTTTTTTTATCTACAAACCCAGGGTCATATATATGTACATAGAAACATGCATATATGCTAGTTTTTGTACCTTGGTGTGTTCCTCTTTTGGGCTATCTTTTTTGTTCACCGGTTCACAACCAACGCCCTGTAATATCCCAGGTACTGGGGTTACAAAAATAGAGGAAACAGATGTGTGCATTGCATTCATGCATAGAAAATCTGGGGAATTTTCGCGCTTTAAAGTAAAACAGTCACAGTAACTGAAGTTTCACTTGACCTTGGTGGAATTGAAGTAGCTCATCAAGTCAAGCGCTATAAACCTCAATGTGACTTTACTAAAACCTTGTTTTGGGTAGAGATGATTTGATCTAAGGGGTTAGATCAAATGGAATTAAAACCAACACAAGAACATATGAATCAAGGATCAATTACTTGATCTTATTAAAGATCATAATATGGTAACCTTTGCCATAAAATAAGAACATCTGTTTAAGTACAAACCAAGTAACAATAAAATGGAGAATCCATTCTTGACTATCTTCTCCATGCCTTAAAACTAATCCTAATCCTACCATGAAACCTCATGGTATTCATTCCACTTCCACATTGGAAATATAACAAGAAGATCCACTCCATAAATAGATATTCTTCTCCATTCCAAGTTATTACACATCAAACCTAGAGAGGTGAGAGTTCTATTATAATTATTAAAGAAGCAATAACAAACTTTGAGTTAAACCTTGGATATACATCCAAGTATTCAAATCATTATCTTCAAGACAACCCTAGATAGAGATAACCATTAATGTTAAACATAGATCTTGATGTTCACATCAACCTCTATGGAGCCTAATATTAGGTTAGTATTAAAGTCTTTCCCAAATAAGAGAGGGACCAATCATGCCAATCTTAGCTTTACCTATTTAAGAATAAAGGACAACCATTGCACTAAAATATTAGGAGTACACCATAAACCCTAGAATAACTATTCCTATATTAGGGAACTCAAGTTATGGTGTTACACTCAAATTAATGAGGCAACACTTGGACTTGGGAAAAAGAACTATCCATATACTCAGATGATTATATCATCATTCCCTGGAAAGAATCCTAAGAAATAACTCAGGCAATCTCCTGGGATATCAATTATAGAGGCCACCATAATAGCTCATCCTAGAAAATAAAATAGAAGTGCTACACCTTAGTTCATCAAGACAATGCTTGATCATGGAAGTGAGAAACCTATTTAATGAGAGATACACCAGGAATCCAAACATTGATCATTATAAATTGAGTGATGATCATAAACCCTAAGAACTTGAGGTAATGATATTAAGAACAAGTTGATTATGCCTAATCCATGATCATGCTCTTGAAGTATGTGAGGATAAGTTAAACCCTAATAGGATAAGCAGATATCATTAGCCACATGAAATTATAAGGAGATCAATAATAAGCAACCCTAGGCTTAGATCCCAACCTTAACTTGTGAACCACTTGGTGATCACAGGTATAATTCTACCACACTTACATTCCATCTATTCTTCATTTAAGAACCACATGAAAACCTCTAGAGTCAAACTCTATACTTTATATGGTGAGAAACCTTCCATCCATATGACCAAAGTTAACTATAAAAAGAATTATAATCAATGTAGTTACTTTAATGATAAATTGAGGATAATAATAGAAGTTAATTGGTAGAAGATAAAACCAATTCTCAAATCCTTAGTAACTAGAGAAGCACATGAAATATTAAGCAAGTAACCATTTTATCATGCATTGGGAAGAGTAAATCTAGCCAATGCAATATGGTGGCATTCCATCCCTATAACCAGAATTGCACCCTCAATACTATCTTATGCTTCAATTCATGAACATAAGAAACCCTTGTGATATATTTTCTAATTAAAACCCATAAGTGGTGATCAACCACTTATCTCCATAACAAGACCCAACCATGATGAGGGTAATATCTACTCTTGATATTACATGGTGTATCAAAATATAATAGCAGTGCTAACCTTGAAATAGGGTTATTATAAACCTTACAAGACCCTAACAAATAAGTGCTCACATAAAATTATGTGCAAGTGCCAACATTCTCAAATAAGAGGTCAAGTTCTAAAGATAACTTCTAAAGTACTTGCAGTGGGAATTATCAACTCTTATGTTTCTAAATTGAATGGAATTAATAACAAAAAGGAAATTTAAGTGAAAATATCAATTCATGTAATATTGCTATTTTGAGTCAAGTTCACAAATATACAAATAATCTAATATAAGATATGAACTCAAAAGGAATAGTAATACAATAGTCAGTATACCAAATCTTGGTTGAATCATCATAATTGAAATATTTGCAAACAGTATTGAATTCAAATATGAATTCAAATAGGAAGTATAAAACAGAATTGAAAAACAGAAAATAAGAAGAAAAAAGAAAACAGAGAAAAAAATAAAGAGGGGCTCACCTGACTTACCTAGTCGGCCACCGAGCCCAGCAGCAGCACCGCAGCAGCCCACCAAGTACAGCCCATCACGAGCCCAACACCACCACAACCCAGTCCAGCCCGACCCACGTAACGTTTCGTATACAAAAAAAGAAGAAAACCACGTTCTTCTTCTTCCCTGTGATCGACACGGAGGAGGAGCTCGCCGGCCACGTCCTCGTTGCCGATAAGGAGGATCCTGGACGCCAAGATCACGTCCAAAGTTCGATTCAAGTTGCTCCGGGTCCGTGGCTATCGCTAACGCGCCAAGATATGTGCCGAGACGTGCTCATCGACATCGCCGCATCCCGGCCGTCTCCGACGACGTGCCGCCGTTGCCGACTGTCCCAAGCCCTATAAATACTTCCCAAGCATCACCAAAGAACCCTAATGCCCCTATGCTCAATCAATTGCTCGCTAGTCCTCCATATCTTTCGCCACCACCTCACAGACGCCGCCGGTGCCGAGCTTGAGCTCGTCGGTGGAGGCCACCCTAGGGACCCATAGGTAGTCCATGAGAAGCGCACGAGTGTGGGGATCATCCTGGTATAAGGAATCAAGGAACGACGTGCTCAATCGGTCGAATTCGAGCGTTCCCTTCCGCCGATGCTCGCCGGAAATCATGTCCGTGAGGGCAACTCCGACCATCCCGGGCTTCGTCGAGCAGCCTATCAGCTTCAGGGTGAGTGTGCGCTCCCATAGACCCCTTATTTGTGCATTTTCATCAATCGTAGCTCAATCTCGCTACTTGGCCGACGTGCGCCGCCGCAGTAGGGTTCACCGGAGCTACCTCCGGTGACCAATAGGTGGCGGAGACACCACCATCGTACTCGCCTTGAGTAGAGGATTCCAACGCAACCTCTCGCGCATCCCGTAGACCCCGGAATCGTCGTCGCCGTCAATCGCTGACCCGCCGGCGTTAGTTGACCGGCGAGATGACATGGCAGTGGGACCCTTCCGCTGGGTTGACCCAGTCATCTGCCAACGTGGCAGCTGACTCGGACCAGACCCACCTGTCTGTGTCTGGGGTACAAATCGAACCGGTATCTTTCGTATTTATAGTTAATTCTATATTCCTGAAAATAGTAGAAACTTTAGAAATTCATATCTAATTCATAAAAACTCAGAAAAATATAAATAAGATATTAAAATTCTTAGAAAAGAAAACTCTATTCAATAAAAATATAAAATGAAATTTTTATTTTTAATAAAAATTCACTTATTTAATACTTGTTAATTAAGCCTTTAATTTTAATTTCCAATCCAATTAAAATTCAATAATTAAGAAAGACTTCTAAAATTAATAAAAACCAGTAAGCCAATAAGGAAAATATTAAAACTAATTTTCCTTTGCTTATAATCTATTAAATCCTTAATAGGGGGATTTAAACCCTAATTAATAATTACCTTAATTATTAATTCTTTAAAAATAATAAAAGGACAAATCCAATATTATTTTAATTTCAAAGATATTAATAACCTCAACTTTATTAAGGAAGTTATTAATCCAAGAATTATAGAGTAATTAGGAAACCCTAGTTCAATTATAAAACAAAGTGATAACCCTATAATTTCATGTGGGATCCTAAAACCCTAATGACATTTAGAACCTAGCTCCACTATTTCATTTGAACCCTAATTTACTTCTAAAACCTAAACCCTAGATCCTCACATGTTATCATGGTGTTCTACTCTCATACATAGAATCATAATAGCAATTAAATACTTGCCATGCCACATAAAATGGTAGGAGCCCTATTCTCAATAATTTAGTACTCCATGTAGGCATACCTATCCAACCTAATTGATCAAATAAGGGCAACCAAATGCAAACCCTAACTCCTATACTTAGGGGCAACAACTTTAAATATCCATATTCATCATCACACCATGGTGATGAACCCTAATAGTAACCATACCTATTATTCTGCACTACATCCCCTGTTCCACTAAAACCTGCTAGTATGAGATATTTATTAAGCATCCTATTTAGGAAACCATCATTCCTATTTTAGTGGACCCAATAATAAAACCTAGTTAATTTCAACCCTAATTGATATACTTCTTATTATTTAAGAAGTATGTTCATCAAAAGTTATTCTTTTGAAGAAAATAAAGAATCATCATCAACCCTGCTTAAAAGAACCTATAAACCCTCGCTAGCAATCACCAGCCAGATGAATCAACCTTGATAGCAACCATGTATAAATACTTGCTTAGGATGCCTAGGCTTAACACAACCTTACAAGCCCTAGATGTTGATGAATCCAACTATGTTGTGATCCATCTAATACTTACTCCAGAAACTAACTGAAACCATAGTCAACCATAGAACCCCACCAACCTAATTATCATACTTGTTCTTTATTAAATAACATGTTCTTCAAAAGTTATTCTTTTAAAGAATATAACAAGTAATCATCAACCATGCCATATAGGACTTAAAATTGGCAACTGCTCTTTACTTATTATACAGCTACTATTCCTGGTAGTGTATGATTGTTACTATTCATTTTGCCATCTGCTTATAATTCTAAAACAACACAACCCTGAATAAGAACCTTGTTTGTGAATCACTTTAAAAGTGCAACACACCCTGAGCTAATCATTACAACTCACTGATCCTAAATCATCGGGGTTAGGTCACGCTTAGAGCGATTGCATCTCATTCTTATGCATTATTGCATCCTTGCCAATCTTTTAAACATCGTCCTTACCGGACGATGATGCTATTTCAGAATTTGGAGTTATTACGTATCGAAGACCTTGACTGCATAATCTTGCAGTCAAGAAAGGCAAGTTCATCACTTGCTCATGTCATTTGAGTATTTTTATCAAATTACTTGCAAAGTATTATGGTTATCACTATTGCACAAAAATCAAAACCACTACTTTCATAACTATGAATATGACTATGTGGTGGGCAATGGAACCATGGATTGTGTTGATATGGTGGAGGTTCCATTGCACGGGCTTATATCCATCTAGGATTAAACAACAAATGTCGCCAGTGATTCTTGTGCCGTAATATCCGTGTTAACCATAAGATCCGGAGTGGGACGGAGTAGTCAAAAGTGTTTCCACCTCTCGTTCATCAACGGATGCGCTTTACCGTAGACACTTGTATCTGTCAGGGCAAGCGGTGGGCTGGGGAAGCCTAAAGTCCCCACGGCATAGTCCGTAGACACTTGTCGCTCGAAGTGCAAGCGGTGGGCTGGGGAAGCCTAAAGTCCCCACGGTATTGCGGTCTATGATGGGTTGCAGCTACCGGCGAAGGAGTTTGGTTCGATCCCAGACTGTCGTCATGGTCGGGGTCCACCCTGAAATCTATGGGAATAATGGGACCGGCGAGGACCCAGGGTCGGGGCATGCAACAAAGGGTGGGTGTTCGAGGTAGCGGAGGAACATGATTGGCTAGACCTTATACCGGGCCTCACACCATAGGAAGTGTGGACAGGAATGTACACCTGGTTGGCACCAAGGATAAGATCTCTTATGGGTAAAGCAACACACCTCTGCAGAGTGTAAAGAACCGTGGACTGTCACTCCTCGTTCCGGGATATGGAACTGCGAACGCGGCCGGAAAGGAGCTCCATGAAGTTCTAGTAAACCGGTGAAGGCTGACGGACATAGTTCTTCTGAATAAAAGCAATCTTTTGAAGAAATGGTTACGAAAACTTGCATTGGTATTAGACTTTCTGGTCTAATGCTGTAGCTAGTGCATTAAACACCTCTTTCCTATAATGAACTTGTTGAGTACGCTCGTACTCATCCCACTCTTAAATCCCCTGCTTAGATATGGAGGCATCGAAGGAGGATCCACAGTGCAACTCGAAGGCCGAGGAGTCAACAACTACTTCAAGATACAGACCCGTCGGAGGAGTCGATACCACATCCATCAAGGAGAAAACCTAGTTTAACCATAGAAGGGAACCAGCTTCCTAAACCTAGCTCCTAAGTAGCTAGAATCTATTCTTAGCCTCTGTAGCTAGTTAGATACTCTACAAATAGAGTTCGTGATAAGATTAGACTACGAGTCATTCTTCTGGAGTTATTTGTAGTTTTACCTTATTGTAAAGTAGGAGGTTGTGATGATCTTATGTAACAGAGTCGGTGTTGTAATTCTATAGACATACCTTGGACCCGCATATGTTTCTGTTGTACCACTCTGAGCGATATAATACTAGTGGAACGGTGTTTCATTGGTGTTATATCAGACTTGCATACTACACCATGCAGTGGTATGCCGGGTCACCACAGTTGGTATCAGAGCAAATGCTTTGACCTTAGGATTAAAACCCTTTAAAGGAGACCTATAGGATTGGTAGTGTCTATAGGAAGTTGTCCTAGGTAAATGAAATACTTCTTATGACTTGAGATGGATATTCACTTGAGAATAATCCTGACACACTTGAGTCAACATTTCCTACCTATCCTTCCTAAGTGAAGTTAGTTAGCTAATCCAAAACATGTAGCACATCAATAAGTCCTTAAAACAATAGATGAGTAGATCACAGTTGGTATACAATACATGGTAGTCCAAAGAGAGGATACAACCATAAGGAAGATATCCTATTGGAAGATGTGTACCAACACACGTTATGATTAAGTAAGAACTATTCAGACATGTAATAGGAGTAATACTAGGATGAAGATAGTATATACGAAAGATATCCTACTAGAAGATGTAGACCCAGACAAGTAATAGGGTAAGTAAAATTTATTTAGACATGTGAAACAATAGATAGTAAGTGATAACTCTGATTTATATGAGGTAGTATAGACCATGATGAGTCAATCATGGGAGGTAAGGAAGAGAGATAGGAATAAAATATGCCTACTTACATGGTAGAAATAGAAATCATATATGATTCACCTGAGAATCATTATGTGATGGACTAGAACCTCATAATTAATTAAGAGGAGTACAATAAGAAGCCAAGGGCAAAACAATAGTGTAAGAATGATGCTTCAAAACAATGGGAAGTGTGCCAAGCACATCATGACCATAGACTTAGGATTGAAACACTTGGAAGAATAGGAGCTAGATTTCCATAGTTATGTACGTGTTTAGAGTAGCAAAGTTAGAACTTAGACATGTCATGTGAAGTAGTCCTCAAATAAAATGGAAGCCAAGTTAATACTTCCAAAGAACTTAGGTTAACCTCAACCATCCCAGACCACTTTGTTTCAAGTTTATCTCATTGCAAATGTGCAATTAAGGTAAAAGTTGAGACAAATAGTAGAATCCCATATATTCGTGCTAAGTATCACGATATAAACCTATCTTATGTGGTGTTATATACTACACATCGTAGCCTGATGTTTAGAGATGTCTTACTCAACTATTTTATTCAGGCCTACGATGGTGTGTATTATAAGCACAAAGCTGAATCTTCTTGGATTTTATGGATTTTCATTGTTTGACTAGATCCATACATGAAGTTTGACTTTGATATGCAAATGCATGTTGCAAAATCAAGTCCTTACTTGATGCTATAGATCTAGAGGGTAATAGTATTCGTGTGAGGAAGCGACGAATTCTGGAAGATTCGGAAGACAAGATGAAGGTTCATTAGAAGAAAGAAAACAAAGTTGTGGGAAGCAACCACAATATTCAGAAGGTAGTACCAATCAACATTCATGCTTTACCTCCACAGAGGAGTACTTTAGTACATAAGAAGCATGAAGGTGAGAAATATGATGATTATGGAGAAGTAGAAGTAGAACCATAGTCATTAAGGAAGAGGGAATGCATGGGAAATCACTTTGGATGCTATAATCATAGTATCAGCTAGTGGTTTTCTTGCAAAATAAACCCCGAATGAAGGAAGATGATATCTCGAAACCATAACAGATATAAGAAGACCATAGTTGATATCGTAAGACCACAATTGATATAGGATCAATAATGTGAGATAAAGCAGAAGATATCTCGTCCAGCTTGATCAGTAACCTATAATAAAATCCATTTTTTTAGATATCAAATAGCCACAGTTGGTATAATAACCACAGCTGGTATCAGTTGGTATTACAAATAGTCCACAATTGAGTGGATGCACCACATATATTCTTTGCAAAACCTTAGAAGGAGCACAAACCATAAGTTTGACCCAGACCAATACTCCAACTATAAGTCCTATAGTTGGAAGAAAAGGAGTTGAAAACCATAGAAAACTCTAAGGGGTAGAGTAAAAATCAAGTTGGATGTACAATGACTCAATACTTGGAACAAAATAGAAGAAGAAGGTCCGAATCGAGAGGAAGTTCAATCTTATTTTCATAAGATTGTTGAACACCACTTTCGGAAGGATGTCGGACTGTAAGTCGAGATTCATACCTCGAGGAAGAAAGAAGAGGACTAGAACTTGAGAAAGTGAGTAATATTTACTCAGAAGTACGAAAGCTCAAGTAAGTTAAGCATAAAGAAGTTGGACGAAGAAAATACTATATACCATATACAGCTCAATAAGGCCAAAGACCGAAGGAAATTGAACATACCAATACCAAAGACTAATATAATGATTCCTTTCATGGAACCTAAATAACCCAAAATAGTTATAGGTATCAATTATAAACTCTGATTGGATGGACTAAATGAGTCTAATCCATTCCTAGGGAAAGAAACCATCACAACCATTTCCATGGTAAGTGCCTTACCAAGTACCATTACTGCACTTTTGGTAGTAAGGGAAAACAAAGACCTATTTTTTTCAAATAGGAGATTGTTATCCAATTAGTCCTCAATTAAGACTGTCAGGACCAGAAGAAGTCCTAATCATTGAATATTCAATGAGAAAGGAAACAAGATTATAATAGTTGGAAGAAATCAATGAATCAAAGTAAGAGCCATGGTTCGTAGACAGTATTATTAGATTCCCTAAGAAAATCATAGAACTGGAGTTAGAAACTAATGTTCAGAGACAAACCCTAATGGATTCCAGGAAGAATCTGGACAAGGGATATATTCAATTATATCCAGTGAGATCACCAAGGAGTTTGAGAAAAGATGTAGTCTGCACAAGACAGATCCACACTCCGAAACGTGAGAGATATCAAACTTCGAGGACGAAGTTTAGTTTAAGGGGTAGAGACTGTAATATCCTGTGCATCAAGTTACAAAAATAGAGGAAACAGATGTGTGCATTGCATACATGCATAGAAAATCTGGGGAATTTTCGCGCTTTAAAGTAAAACAGTCACAGTAACTGAAGTTTCACTTGACCTTGGTGGAATTGAAGTAGCTCATCAAGTCAAGCGCTATAAACCTCAATGTGACTTTACTAAAACCTTGTTTTGGGTAGAGATGATTTGATCTAAGGGGTTAGATCAAATGGAATTAAAACCAACACAAGAACATATGAATCAAGGATCAATTACTTGATCTTATTAAAGATCATAATATGGTAACCTTTGCCATAAAATAAGAACATCTGTTTAAGTACAAACCAAGTAACAATAAAATGGAGAAGCCATTCTTGACTATCTTCTCCATGCCTTAAAACTAATCCTAATCCTACCATGAAACCTCATGGTATTCATTCCACTTCCACATTGGAAATATAACAAGAAGATCCACTCCATAAATAGATATTCTTCTCCATTCCAAGTTATTACACATCAAACCTAGAGAGGTGAGAGTTCTATTATAATTATTAAAGAAGCAATAACAAACTTTGAGTTAAACCTTGGATATACATCCAAGTATTCAAATCATTATCTTCAAGACAACCCTAGATAGAGATAACCATTAATGTTAAACATAGATCTTGATGTTCACATCAACCTCTATGGAGCCTAATATTAGGTTAGTATTAAAGTCTTTCCCAAATAAGAGAGGGACCAATCATGCCAATCTTAGCTTTACCTATTTAAGAATAAAGGACAACCATTGCACTAAAATATTAGGAGTACACCATAAACCCTAGAATAACTATTCCTATATTAGGGAACTCAAGTTATGGTGTTACACTCAAATTAATGAGGCAACACTTGGACTTGGGAAAAAGAACTATCCATATACTCAGATGATTATATCATCATTCCCTGGAAAGAATCCTAAGAAATAACTCAGGCAATCTCCTGGGATATCAATTATAGAGGCCACCATAATAGCTCATCCTAGAAAATAAAATAGAAGTGCTACACCTTAGTTCATCAAGACAATGCTTGATCATGGAAGTGAGAAACCTATTTAATGAGAGATACACCAGGAATCCAAACATTGATCATTATAAATTGAGTGATGATCATAAACCCTAAGAACTTGAGGTAATGATATTAAGAACAAGTTGATTATGCCTAATCCATGATCATGCTCTTGAAGTATGTGAGGATAAGTTAAACCCTAATAGGATAAGCAGATATCATTAGCCACATGAAATTATAAGGAGATCAATAATAAGCAACCCTAGGCTTAGATCCCAACCTTAACTTGTGAACCACTTGGTGATCACAGGTATAATTCTACCACACTTACATTCCATCTATTCTTCATTTAAGAACCACATGAAAACCTCTAGAGTCAAACTCTATACTTTATATGGTGAGAAACCTTCCATCCATATGACCAAAGTTAACTATAAAAAGAATTATAATCAATGTAGTTACTTTAATGATAAATTGAGGATAATAATAGAAGTTAATTGGTAGAAGATAAAACCAATTCTCAAATCCTTAGTAACTAGAGAAGCACATGAAATATTAAGCAAGTAACCATTTTATCATGCATTGGGAAGAGTAAATCTAGCCAATGCAATATGGTGGCATTCCATCCCTATAACCAGAATTGCACCCTCAATACTATCTTATGCTTCAATTCATGAACATAAGAACCCTTGTGATATATTTTCTAATTAAAACCCATAAGTGGTGATCAACCACTTATCTCCATAACAAGACCCAACCATGATGAGGGTAATATCTACTCTTGATATTACATGGTGTATCAAAATATAATAGCAGTGCTAACCTTGAAATAGGGTTATTATAAACCTTACAAGACCCTAACAAATAAGTGCTCACATAAAATTATGTGCAAGTGCCAACATTCTCAAATAAGAGGTCAAGTTCTAAAGATAACTTCTAAAGTACTTGCAGTGGGAATTATCAACTCTTATGTTTCTAAATTGAATGGAATTAATAACAAAAAGGAAATTTAAGTGAAAATATCAATTCATGTAATATTGCTATTTTGAGTCAAGTTCACAAATATACAAATAATCTAATATAAGATATGAACTCAAAAGGAATAGTAATACAATAGTCAGTATACCAAATCTTGGTTGAATCATCATAATTGAAATATTTGCAAACAGTATTGAATTCAAATATGAATTCAAATAGGAAGTATAAAACAGAATTGAAAAACAGAAAATAAGAAGAAAAAAGAAAACAGAGAAAAAAATAAAGAGGGGCTCACCTGACTTACCTAGTCGGCCACCGAGCCCAGCAGCAGCACCGCAGCAGCCCACCAAGTACAGCCCATCACGAGCCCAACGCCACCACAACCCAGTCCAGCCCGACCCACGTAACGTTTCGTATAAAAAAAAGAAGAAAACCATGTTCTTCTTCTTCCCTGTGATCGACACGGAGGAGGAGCTCGCCGGCCACGTCCTCGTTGCCGATAAGGAGGATCCTGGACGCCAAGATCACGTCCAAAGTTCGATTCAAGTTGCTCCGGGTCCGTGGCTATCGCTAACGCGCCAAGATATGTGCCGAGACGTGCTCATCGACATCGCCGCATCCCGGCCGTCTCCGACGACGTGCCGCCGTTGCCGACTGTCCCAAGCCCTATAAATACTTCCCAAGCATCACCAAAGAACCCTAATGCCCCTATGCTCAATCAATTGCTCGCTAGTCCTCCATATCTTTCGCCACCACCTCACAGACGCCGCCGGTGCCGAGCTTGAGCTCGTCGGTGGAGGCCACCCTAGGGACCCATAGGTAGTCCATGAGAAGCGCACGAGTGTGGGGATCATTCTGGTATAAGGAATCAAGGAACGACGTGCTCAATCGGTCGAATTCGAGCGTTCCCTTCCGCCGATGCTCGCCGGAAATCATGTCCGTGAGGGCAACTCCGACCATCCCGGGCTTCGTCGAGCAGCCTATCACTTCAGGTGAGTGTGCGCTCCCATAGACCCCTTATTTGTGCATTTTCATCAATCGTAGCTCAATCTCGCTACTTGGCCGACGTGCGCCGCCGCAGTAGGGTTCACCGGAGCTACCTCCGGTGACCAATAGGTGGCGGAGACACCACCATCGTACTCGCCTTGAGTAGAGGATTCCAACGCAACCTCTCGCGCATCCCGTAGACCCCGGAATCGTCGTCGCCGTCAATCGCTGACCCGCCGGCGTTAGTTGACCGGCGAGATGACATGGCAGTGGGACCCTTCCGCTGGGTTGACCCAGTCATCTGCCAACGTGGCAGCTGACTCGGACCAGACCCACCTGTCTGTGTCTGGGGTACAAATCGAACCGGTATCTTTCGTATTTATAGTTAATTCTATATTCCTGAAAATAGTAGAAACTTTAGAAATTCATATCTAATTCATAAAAACTCAGAAAAATATAAATAAGATATTAAAATTCTTAGAAAAGAAAACTCTATTCAATAAAAATATAAAATGAAATTTTTATTTTTAATAAAAATTCACTTATTTAATACTTGTTAATTAAGCCTTTAATTTTAATTTCCAATCCAATTAAAATTCAATAATTAAGAAAGACTTCTAAAATTAATAAAAACCAGTAAGCCAATAAGGAAAATATTAAAACTAATTTTCCTTTGCTTATAATCTATTAAATCCTTAATAGGGGGATTTAAACCCTAATTAATAATTACCTTAATTATTAATTCTTTAAAAATAATAAAAGGACAAATCCAATATTATTTTAATTTCAAAGATATTAATAACCTCAACTTTATTAAGGAAGTTATTAATCCAAGAATTATAGAGTAATTAGGAAACCCTAGTTCAATTATAAAACAAAGTGATAACCCTATAATTCCATGTGGGATCCTAAAACCCTAATGACATTTAGAACCTAGCTCCACTATTTCATTTGAACCCTAATTTACTTCTAAAACCTAAACCCTAGATCCTCACATGTTATCATGGTGTTCTACTCTCATACATAGAATCATAATAGCAATTAAATACTTGCCATGCCACATAAAATGGTAGGAGCCCTATTCTCAATAATTTAGTACTCCATGTAGGCATACCTATCCAACCTAATTGATCAAATAAGGGCAACCAAATGCAAACCCTAACTCCTATACTTAGGGGCAACAACTTTAAATATCCATATTCATCATCACACCATGGTGATGAACCCTAATAGTAACCATACCTATTATTCTGCACTACATCCCCTGTTCCACTAAAACCTGCTAGTATGAGATATTTATTAAGCATCCTATTTAGGAAACCATCATTCCTATTTTAGTGGACCCAATAATAAAACCTAGTTAATTTCAACCCTAATTGATATACTTCTTATTATTTAAGAAGTATGTTCATCAAAAGTTATTCTTTTGAAGAAAATAAAGAATCATCATCAACCCTGCTTAAAAGAACCTATAAACCCTCGCTAGCAATCACCAGCCAGATGAATCAACCTTGATAGCAACCATGTATAAATACTTGCTTAGGATGCCTAGGCTTAACACAACCTTACAAGCCCTAGATGTTGATGAATCCAACTATGTTGTGATCCATCTAATACTTACTCCAGAAACTAACTGAAACCATAGTCAACCATAGAACCCCACCAACCTAATTATCATACTTGTTCTTTATTAAATAACATGTTCTTCAAAAGTTATTCTTTTAAAGAATATAACAAGTAATCATCAACCATGCCATATAGGACTTAAAATTGGCAACTGCTCTTTACTTATTATACAGCTACTATTCCTGGTAGTGTATGATTGTTACTATTCATTTTGCCATCTGCTTATAATTCTAAAACAACACAACCCTGAATAAGAACCTTGTTTGTGAATCACTTTAAAAGTGCAACACACCCTGAGCTAATCATTACAACTCACTGATCCTAAATCATCGGGGTTAGGTCACGCTTAGAGCGATTGCATCTCATTCTTATGCATTATTGCATCCTTGCCAATCTTTTAAACATCGTCCTTACCGGACGATGATGCTATTTCAGAATTTGGAGTTATTACGTATCGAAGACCTTGACTGCATAATCTTGCAGTCAAGAAAGGCAAGTTCATCACTTGCTCATGTCATTTGAGTATTTTTATCAAATTACTTGCAAAGTATTATGGTTATCACTATTGCACAAAAATCAAAACCACTACTTTCATAACTATGAATATGACTATGTGGTGGGCAATGGAACCATGGATTGTGTTGATATGGTGGAGGTTCCATTGCACGGGCTTATATCCATCTAGGATTAAACAACAAATGTCGCCAGTGATTCTTGTGCCGTAATATCCGTGTTAACCATAAGATCCGGAGTGGGACGGAGTAGTCAAAAGTGTTTCCACCTCTCGTTCATCAACGGATGCGCTTTACCGTAGACACTTGTATCTGTCAGGGCAAGCGGTGGGCTGGGGAAGCCTAAAGTCCCCACGGCATAGTCCGTAGACACTTGTCGCTCGAAGTGCAAGCGGTGGGCTGGGGAAGCCTAAAGTCCCCACGGTATTGCGGTCTATGATGGGTTGCAGCTACCGGCGAAGGAGTTTGGTTCGATCCCAGACTGTCGTCGTGGTCGGGGTCCACCCTGAAATATATGGGAATAATGGGACCGGCGAGGACCCAGGGTCGGGGCATGCAACAAAGGGTGGGTGTTCGAGGTAGCGGAGGAACATGATTGGCTAGACCTTATACCGGGCCTCACACCATAGGAAGTGTGGACAGGAATGTACACCTGGTTGGCACCAAGGATAAGATCTCTTATGGGTAAAGCAACACACCTCTGCAGAGTGTAAAGAACCGTGACCTGTCACTCCCTGTTCCGGGATATGGAACTGCGAACGCGGCCGGAAAGGAGCTCCATGAAGTTCTAGTAAACCGGTGAAGGCTGACGGACATAGTTCTTCTGAATAAAAGCAATCTTTTGAAGAAATGGTTACGAAAACTTGCATTGGTATTAGACTTTCTGGTCTAATGCTGTAGCTAGTGCATTAAACACCTCTTTCCTATAATGAACTTGTTGAGTACGCTCGTACTCATCCCACTCTTAAATCCCCTGCTTAGATATGGAGGCATCGAAGGAGGATCCACAGTGCAACTCGAAGGCCGAGGAGTCAACAACTACTTCAAGATACAGGACCCTGTCAGAGGAGTCAGATACCACATCCATCAAGGAGAAAACCTAGTTTAACCATAGAAGGGAACCAGCTTCCTAAACCTAGCTCCTAAGTAGCTAGAATCTATTCTTAGCCTCTGTAGCTAGTTAGATACTCTACAAATAGAGTTCGTGATAAGATTAGACTACGAGTCGTTCTTCTGGAGTTATTTGTAGTTTTACCTTATTGTAAAGTAGGAGGTTGTGATGATCTTATGTAACAGAGTCGGTGTTGTAATTCTATAGACATACCTTGGACCCGCATATGTTTCTGTTGTACCACTCTGAGCGATATAATACTAGTGGAACGGTGTTTCATTGGTGTTATATCAGACTTGCATACTACACCATGCAGTGGTATGCCGGGTCACCACACGCCCTAGATTAATTTGGCACTTAGAAAATAACATTTTGTTTTTGGCGCACTAACACAAATAGTAGTAGCACGGTCAACACTGTAGAGAAGTACAAAATAAATGTGTGTGGGAAAAATTGACTTAAAGTGACCATTACAATGAGAAAAAGGGTAGAACCAAGCATTGCACAGGGAAAAAGCAGTGTAGTGCCCAGAAGAAAAAAAACAAGTTGGGCTATACTCCATCCATCCTGAAATAATGGGTGTAGAGTTAAAATTTGTCCATAAAAGAGTGTACTTCTCGTTTTGCAATGCACTTCAAAATTTGTCCACAAAAGAGTGGTACTCCTAGTTTCTTCACGACTAGTACGTACTACCTCCATCACAAAGCTTAAGGGTTCCTTTGATTCAAAGGATTTACATAGGAATTGTGTAGGATTTGGTTCCTATGGGAAAATTTCCTATACATGTTGTTTGATTCATAGGAACATATCCTATAGGAAAAAATCCTAAAGGAATCTTGTAGTGTAATTCCTATAGGAAAAAAAGCATTATCTCATGCCTCATGGAAAAATTCCTTTGCTACAATCAAACAAACTTCATCTTCCTATAGGATTCAATTAGACATGCCATTCCAATCCTAAACCTTTCCTATTCCTATGCTTTTCCTATCCTTTAAATCAAAGGAGCCCTAAGTCTTTTTTTAAGAGTCAAAGCAAGTAAAGGTTGACGAAAATTTAGAACAATCTATCAACTAATATAATATTTTGTAGATGCCATACCAAAAAAAATTCATTGTCTATGTATTGATATTAATTTTGTATTTTGCATGATAATGATTTTTGGTAAAATCTTAGTTTACCTTGACATAGTTTGAGCTTCTAAAAATAATATAAGCCTTACGCTTTGGGATGGAGGTAGTAGTATTTAGCATAATATGGTTTTCTTATTTACTACATGCATTTAGCTCATTGGAGGTGGAAAAGTTGAAGAGGAAAGTGATGGTCGATGACAGTTTCCCAATGTAATAATAAAATCCTTAATATGCCTTGAAAACCCACACGTACGCTCTTTCTAGGACAGAGGCAGTATGAGGTAATGCACCCACGCGCTATCATCTGCCCGTTCGTGCTATGTCTCCCAAATCTTTAAATATCGTCAGTTATCCATTTCATGTCCACACTTCTCCCTCTCTCCACGGACTAGGAAAAAACCCTCTCTTCGCTTCCCCTTCCCATTCCACCGATGGAGAGCCCAACCGACGCCGTCAACGCAGCAAAAGCGAAAGCCGCGCGGCTGGCCTTAGCCGCAGAGGAGGCGTCCAGAGCCGTGACCGCAGCACGCATGGCCACAACGGCGGCGATCATCGCCGCAGCGGATGCCAAAGACGAAGCGGAGGCCATTGCCGAAGGTCGGGCCATCGGTCGCTCATCGGCATCTGATGCTGTTGGTAGATGGGTCCACTCTCTTGGGAAGCATCCCCTAGATGACGAGGACGAGGTTGAACTCATCTTTGAACCGCCGCCGCCGACCTTCGACGAGAATATCGTCGACGAGGGGGAGGAAGTATGTTCCGATTCACCTCTCTCCCTTATTCAACATAGCCCTGTATCGATTTGCGCTATGGTCTCTCCCTCTTTTTTTTTGCGCTATAGCGTTTTGAATTAGCGTTAGAATCTTTTTAGATTCATATTCAGTAGTTGCAACTGCTACATATTTGCTTCACATCCGATTCACCTCTCTCCCTTATTCAACATAGCCCTGTATCGATTTGCTCTATGGTCTCTCCCTCTCTTTTTTGCGCTATAGGGTTTTGAATTAGCGTCAGAATCTTTTTAGATTCATATTCATTATTAGTTGCAACTGCTACATATTTGCTTCACCTGTTTATTTGGCATGTATCAGGTTGCTACCGATGAGGTTGACAGCGATGTCGAGTCGCGTCATAGGAAGGCCAGGGCCACTCTCAACAAGCTTAAGGCGGGGAAGTTCGACAAGTATTGGAGTGAACCCTGGATCGGTGCCAGAACAGCCTGCCCCTTCGCACAAAGAGCATAAAGGTTGGCTTTCAAAGCGTCTGCCGCAAGATGCCGGCCGGTGGGTCCGGCTGTCTCAAAGTTGGGGAAACTGTTAACCGATCTGGCTTCATAGCCAACCACATGGCCTATGGGCTATTCCTAAGGAAGAAATTGAACCAAGCTATCGAGACCGGTTGTGTGCCTCCTCCCAAGCCCAAGCCACCAAAGATTAAAGGTATGGGCAGCAAGAAGCAGAAGAAGCGGGACCGGGAGGAGGCGACAGGAAGAAGATGGTAAATATACTCCGTAACTGTTGTGCATGTTTGTCTCTCCTACTGCTTCAAAAGCAGCATCTTTTGTTGAACTCTGTTTATGTTTGTCGCTCGCAGCCGTTTGTGGTGAACCTATTAGCTTAATTAGGGGTTGTTGAACTATATATGTCTGTGTTGAACCTTGCTTAATTAGGTTGTGTTGAACTCTGTTTGTGTTGGCGTGGGAAGGGGGCATGATGCTACCTGAATTTGCGGGACCCCAAAAAACTTGCAAATACGAGTGATGCATCCAAAAGGAACAAACTTTTACATGGTAGACCCCAGTCTGAAAGCAAGAAATGCGATCGGGTCCTTAACAGCCCACCGCCCTGGATTGATCGGGGATTTTGCTCGCCTACCGCATGTGACTTGTGCTCATCAAGTTTGGGACCTCATGCATGGGCACCACACGTAAGTGACAGACCTGTTGGTGTAAAAACTCGGGTGATTATTATACTGCATTAGTACAAAGTTTCCTATGGATTCAAGGGTTGGAAAGCCAAGTTAACTCATTTTCATGACTAAGAAGGAGCCAAGCTTACTTTTTCATTTGACCAGGATTTCATGTTTTAACTTGTTTAAATCTCGGTAAACAAAGGATTTGACCAGGATTCAAATGGGCATAAAAATTCAAAAAAAAAATAAAAAAAATCACATAAGCTTCTTATGTCATCTAGTAAGCATTACAGTTGATCAACAAAGTCTAGACATATTCAAACCAGAAAAATCATGTATATACCCCCTAACCCTAAACTCTGTCTTATGAAGTCAAGCATGAAGAAAAGTGGTTTTGGGTTTCAAACATTGGAAATTAAAAAAACTCCCAAAAGCTTCATTTTGGAGTGACTAAGAAGAATCCAGGCTTACCTTTTCATTTTCATGTTTTAAACTGGTTTAAATCTTGGTCAAACCTAGGATTTGACCAAGATTCAAATGGACATAACAAATTCAAAAAAATCAAAACCAAAACACATAGTCTTTTGATGTCATATAGTAAGCATTCAAGTTGATAAACAAAGTCTAGACATATTTAAACAAGAAAAATCATGTATATACTTGGCCCCTAACCCTAAACTCTGTCTTATGAAGTCAAGCATTAAGAGAAGTGGTTTTGGGTTTCAAACATGGAAATTTAAAAAACCTCCCAAAAGCTTCATTTTGGAGTGACTAAGAAGAATCCAGGCTTACTTTTCATTTTCATGTTTTAAACTGGTTTAAATCTTGGTCAAACCTAGGATTTGACCAAGATTCAGATGGGCATAACAAATTCAAAAAAAAACATAGTCTTTTGATGTCATATAATAAGTGTTCAAGTTGATAAACAAGGTCTAGACATATTCAAACTAGAAAAATCATGTATCTACCCCCTACCCCTAAACTTTGTCTTATGAAGTAAAGCACGAAGAGATGTCATTTTGGGTTTCGGACATGGAAAATTAAAAAACCCTCCCAAAAGCTTCATTTTGGAGTGAATAAGAAGGATCCATACTTACTTTTCATTTTCATGTTTTAAACTTGTTTAAATATTGGTCAAACCTGCTAGGATTTGACCAAGATTCAAATGGGCATAAAAATTTAAAAAAAGAAATAAAAAATTAAACCGAAAACCACTTCTCTTCGTGCTTGACTTCATTAGACAAAGTTTAGGGTTTGGGGTATATACATGATTTTTATTGTTTAAATATGTCTAGACTCCGTTGATCAACATGAATGCTTACTATAACTTAAGAAGCTTATGTGTTTTGGTTTTTCATTTTTTGAATTCTTTATTGAATTTTTATGCCCATTTGAATCTTGGTCAAATCCTAGGTTTGACCAAGAATTAAACAAGTCAGTAACATGAAAATGAAAAAGTAAGCCTGGATCCTTCTTGTCTCCAAAAATGAAGCTTTTGGGAGTGTTTTTGAATTTTCCATGTTTGAAACCCAAAACCATTCCTCTTATATGCTTGACTTCATATGACAGAGTTTAGCCTTAGGGGGTAGATACATGATTTTTCTGGTTTGAATATGTCTAGACCTTGTTTATCAACTTGAATGCTTACTATAAACCAAAAATTCATGTATCTACCCCTAACCCTAAACTATGCACGAAGAGAAGTGGTTTTGGGTTTCAACTGGATATTTCAAAAACCCTCCCAAAAGCTTCATTTTGGAGTGAATAAGAAGGATCAAGACTTAATTTTTCATTTTCATGTTTTAATCTTGTTTAAATCTTGGTCAAACCTAGGATTTGACCAAGATTCAAATGGGCATAATTTAAAAAAAATGGAAAATCAAGGCACATAGTCTTCTTATGTCATATAGTAAGCATTCAATTAAGTTGATAAACAAGCTCTAGACATATTCAAACCAGAAAAATCATGTATCTACCCCCTATATATCCCTAAACCCTGACTTATGAAGTCAAGCATGAAGAGAAGTGGTTTTTGGTTTCAATCATGGAAATTTCAAAAACCCTCCCAAGAGCTTCATTTTGGAGTGACTAATTAAGAAGCATACATGCTTACCTTTTCATATTCATGTTTTAAACTTGTTCAAATCTAGGTCAACAAGCCTAGGATTTGTTGACGAAGAATCAAATGGGTATAAAAAAATTAAAACCAAGGTCTGCTCATGTCATATAGTGAGCATTCAATTAAATTGATAAACAAGGTCTAGACATATTAAAACTAGCAGGAAAATCATGTATCTATATACCCCCTAACCCTAAACTATGTCTTATGAAGTCAAGCATGCATGAAGAGAAGTGGTTTTTGGTTTACAAGAGCATGGAAATTTCAAAACCCCTCCCAAGAGCTACATATTGGAGTGACTAAGAAGGATAGATGCTTAATTTTTCATATTCATGTTTTAAACTTGATTAAATCATGGTCAAACCTAGGATTTGACCAAGATTCAAATGGGCATAAAAATTCAAAAAAAATGAAAAACCAATGCACATAGTCATCTTATGTCATCTAGTAATTAAGTATTCAATCAAGTTGATAAACAATGTCTAGACATATTCAGACCAGAAAATTTATGTATCAAGCTACCCCTAACCCCAAACTCTATCTTATGAAGTCTAGCATGAAGAGAAGTACGTGGTTTTTTGGTTTCAAACATGGAAATTTCAAAAACCCTCTCAAGATAGAGCTTCATTTTGGAGTGACTACGAAGGATACATGCTTAATTTTTCATATTCATGTTTTAAACTTTTTTAAATCATGGTCAAACCTAGGATTTGACCAAGATTCAAATGGGCATAAAAATAAAAAAAAAACAATAAAATGAAAAACCAATGCACATAGTCATCTTATGTCATCTAGTAAGCATTCAATTAAGTTGATAAACAAGGTCTAGACATATTCAAACCAGAAAATTCATGTATCAAGCTACCCCTATCCCCAAACTCTGTCTTATGAAGTCAAGCATGAAGAGAAGTACGCGGTTTTTTGGTTTCAAACATGGAAATTTCAAAAACCCTACCAAAAGCTACATTTTGGAGTGACTAAGAATGATACAGGCTTAATTTTTCATATTCATGTTTTAAACTTGTTTAAATCATGGTCAAACCTAGGATTTGACCAAGATTCAAATGGGCATAAAAATTCAAAATAAATCAAAATAAATGAAAAACCAAGGCACATAGTCTTCTTATGTCATATAGTAAGCATTCAGTTAAGTTGATAAACAATGTCTAGACATATTCAAACCAGAAAAATCAAGTATCTAGCTACCCCTAACCCTAAACTCTGTCTTATGAAGTCAAGCATGCATGAAGAGAAGTGGTTTTTGGTTTCAAACATGGAAATTTCAAAAACCCTACCAAGATCTACATTTTGGAGTGACTAAGAAGGATATATGCTTATTTTTTCATATTCATGTTTTAAACTTGGTTAAATCATGGCCAAACCTAGGATTTGACCAAGATTCAAATGGGCATAAAAATTCAGAAAAAACAAAAAATGGAAAATCAAGGCACATAGTATTCTTATGTCACATAGTAAGAATTCAATTAAGTTGATAGACAAGGTCTAGATATATTCAAACCAGGGAAATCATGTGTCTACCCCCTAACCCTAAACTCTGTCTCATGAAGTCAAGCATGAAGATATGTGGTTTTTGGTCGGTTTCAAACATGGAAATTTCAAAAACCTTCCCAAGAGCTTCATTTTGGAGTGACTAAGAAGGATATATGCTTAATTTTCATACTCATGTTTTCAACTTGTTTAAATCATGGTCAAACCTAGGATTTGACCAAGATTCAAATGGGCTTAAAAATTAAAAAAAAACAATAAAATGAAAAACCAATGCACATAGTCATCTTATGTCATCTAGTAAGCATTCAATTAAGTTGATAAACAAGGTCTAGACATATTCAAACCAGAAAATTCATGTATCAAGCTACCCTTATCCTGAAACTCTGTCTTACGAAGTCAAGCATGAAGAGAAGTACGCGGTTTTTTGGTTTCAAACATGGAAATTTGAAAAACCCTCTCAAGAGCTTCATTTTGGAGTGACTACGAAGGATACATGTTTAATTTTTCATATTCATGTTTTAAACTTGTTTAAATCATGGTCAAACCTAGGATTTGACCAAGATTCAAATGGCAAAATTTAAAAAAAATGAAAAATCATGGCACATAGTCTTCTTATGTCATATAGTAAGCATTCAATTAAGTTGATAAACAAGGTCTAGACATATTCAAACCAGAGAAATCATGTATCTACCCCCTAACCCTAAACTCTGTCTCATGAAGTCAAGCGCATGAAGATATGTGGTTTTTGGTTTCAAACATGGAAATTTCAAAAACCCTCCCAAAGAGCTTCATTTTGGAGTGACTAAGAAGGATCCATAGGAAACTATGTACTAATACAGTATAATGATCACCCGAGTTATTAGAGCAACAAGTCTGTCACGTGCGTAAGGTCCCACACTTCAGTGAGCACAAGTCACGTACGCTAGGTAGGCAAACTCCCAGCCATCTTCTTTGTCAAGAGAGAGGCATCAACACACACACTCTCTCTCTCTCTCCAATTATCCACCTCCGTTGGCTGCCAGTTTTGGCAGGTCGTTTCTAGCTCAGCTCGTAGGCCATGGTGTGCAGGCTCTGTAGCCATGGCGATTTGGTCGAGCCAAGTGGTTCGTCCCCGGCTGGGACGAGGATCAATCCGGACGGTGGCTGTTAAGGACCCGATCGCATTTCTTGCTTTCAGCATGGGGTCTACCATGTAAATCTTAGGGATTTAGACGTAATTTCCTGTTAATTTTGTGTCCCGTCAGAACCGCGCTCTGATGCGTATTGGAAATCTGGGTCCTTCAGGATCGTTCGGTTGTCCCTCTAAAAAAATCTCTCTCATTCTCGGCCTTTCTCGCTCGCTCGCACGAGTTGCACCCCCCTGCGCACTGACAACCCTGCACAACAGTCAATATCACCAGAAAAAGGATAGACACCATAAATAAGTGGGGCCCCATGACTGCTCTCCCTTCATCTCCTCCCGTGTGATCCCTCTTCCTCCGACTCCCGACCTTGCGGAAAAGAAAAATGAAATGAAAGAGTTTCACTGGACGGGCAAACACATGTGCTGCCTAGTAATAATAATAATAACGTAAAAAAATCAACCTACGAATCTATTATTAAATAAGCTAAACTAGGGTTTTGCCCAGTACTATGGATCAATTTCTGAAAATCCAACTACGGGGTTCGATTTGGCCTGCTAATATAAAATTATATAATCCGAACTAGTATTCCTCTAAAAAATCATTTTGGTATGCATCGTTTGGTACTTTTCATAGCTAGAGTGCTTACTCCCTCCGTTAGAAAATAGTCTCCGTATGTCATATAGTAAGCATTCAAGTTGATAAACAAGGTTTAGACATATTCAACCAGAAAAATCATGTATCTACCCCCTATCCCTAAACTCTGACTTATGAAGTCAAGCATCAAGAGATGTGGTTTTTGGTTTCAAACATTGAAATTTCAAAAACCCTCCCAAGAGCTACAATTTGGAGTGGCTAAGAACGATAGATGCTTAATTTTTCATATTTATGTTTTAAACTTGTTTAAATCATGGTCAAGCCTAGGATTTGACCAAGATTCAAATGGGCATAAAATTAAAAAAACAATAAAATGAAAAACCAATGCACATAGTCTTCTTATGTCATATATATAGTAAGCATTCAATTAAGTTGATAACAAGGTCTAGACATATTCAAACGAGAAAAATCATGTATCAAGCTACCCCTAACCCCAAACTCTGTCTTATGAAGTCAAGCATGAAGAGAAGTACGTGGTTCTTTGGTTTCAAACATGGAAATTTCAAAAACCCTCTCAAGAGCTTCATTTTGTAGTGACTACGAAGGATACATGCTTAATTTTCATATTCATGTTTTAAACTTGTTTAAATCATGGTGAAATCTAGGATTTGACCAAGATTCAAATGGGCATAATTTAAAAAAAATGAAAAATCAAGGCACATGGTCTTCTTATGTCATATAGTAAGCATTCAATTAAGTTGATAAACAAGGTCTAGACATATTCAAACCAGAGAAATCATGTATCTACCCCCTAACCCTAAACTCTGTCTCATGAAGTCAAGCATGAAGATATGTAGTTTTTGGCCGGTTTCAAACATGGAAATTTCAAAAACCCTCCCAAGAGCTTCATTTTGGAGTGACTAAGAAGGATATATGCTTAATTTTTCATATTCATGTTTTCAACTTGTTTAAATCATGGTCAAACTTAGGATTTGACCAAGATTCAAATGGGCATGAAATTAAAAAAAACAATAAAATGAAAAACCAATGCACATAGTCTTCTTATGTCATATATATAGTAAGCATTCAATTAAGTTGATAACAAGGTCTAGACATATTCAAACGAGAAAAATCATGTATCAAGCTACCCCTAACCCCAAACTCTGCCTTATGAAGTCAAGCATGAAGAGAAGTACGTGGTTTTTTGGTTTCAAACATGGAAATTTCAAAAACCCTCTCAAGAGCTTCATTTTGGAGTGACTATGAAGGATACATGCTTAATTTTCATATTCATGTTTTAAACTTGTTTAAATTATGGTCAAACCTAGGATTTGACCAAGATTCAAATGGGCATAAATTAAAAAAAATGAAAAATCAAGACACATAGTCTTTTATGTCATATAGTAAGCATTCAATTAAGTTGATAAACAAGGTCTAGACATATCAAACCAGAAAAATCATGTATCTACCCCCTATATATCCGTAAACCCTGACTTATGAAGTCAAGCATGAAGAGAAGAAGTGGTTTTTGGTTTCAAACATGGAAATTTCAAAAACCCTCCCAAGAGCTTCATTTTGGAGTGACTAATTAAGAAGCGTACCTGCTTACTTTTTTCATATTCATGTTTTAAACATGTTCAAATCTAGGTCAACAAACCTAGGATTTGACGAAGAATCAAATGGGTATAAAAAAATTAAAACCAAGGTCTGCTCATGTCATATATAGTAAGCATTCAATTAGATTGATAAACAAGGTCTAGACATATTCAAACTAGCACGAAAATCATGTATCTACCCCCTAACCCTAAACTATGTCTTATGAAGTCAAGCATGCACGAAGAGAAGTGGTTTTTGGTTTTCAAGCATGGAAATTTCAAAAACCCTCCCAAGAGCTACATATTGGAGTGACTAAGAAGGATATATGCTTAATTTTTCATATTCATGTTTTAAACTTGATTAAATCATGGTCAAGCCTAGGATTTGACCAAGATTCAAATGGGCATAAAAATTCAAAAAAAATGAAAAACCAATGCACATAGTCATCTTATGTCATCTAGTAATTAAGTATTCAATTAAGTTGATAAACAATGTCTAGACATATTCAAACCAGAAAATTTATGTATCAAGCTACCCCTAACCCCAAACTCTATCTTATGAAGTCTAGCATGAAGAGAAGTACGTGGTCTTTTGGTTTCAAACATGGAAATTTCAAAAACCCTCTCAAGATCGAGCTTCATTTTGGAGTGACTACGAAGGATACATGCTTAATTTTTCATATTCATGTTTTAAACTTGTTTAAATCATGGTCAAACCTAGGATTTGACCAAGATTCAAATGGGCATAAAAATTAAAAAAAACAATAAAATGAAAAACCAATGCACATAGTCATCTTATGTCATCTAGTAAGCATTCAATTAAGTTGATAAACAAGGTCTAGACATATTCAAACCAGAAAATTAATGTATCAAGCTACCCCTATCCCCAAACTCTGTCTTATGAAGTCAAGCATGAAGAGAAGTACGCGGTTTTTTGGTTTCAAACATGGAAATTTCAAAAACCCTCCCAAAAGCTACATTTTGGAGTGACTAAGAATGATACATGCTTAATTTTTCATATTCATGTTTTAAACTTGTTTAAATCATGGTCAAACCTAGGATTTGACCAAGATTCAAATGGGCATAAAAATTCAAAATAAATCAAAATAAATGAAAAACCAAGGCACATAGTCTTCTTATGTCATATAGTAAGCATTCAATTAAGTTGATAAACAATGTCTAGACATATTCAAACCAGAAAAATCAAGTATCTAGCTACCCCTAACCCTAAACTCTGTCTTATGAAGTCAAGCATGCATGAAGAGAAGTGGTTTTTGGTTTCAAACATGGAAATTTCAAAAATGCTACCAAGATCTACATTTTGGAGTGACTAAGAAGGATATATGCTTATTTTTTCATATTCATGTTTTAAACTTTTTTAAATCATGGCCAAACCTAGGATTTGACCAAGATTCAAATGGGCATAAAAATTCATAAAAAACAAAAAATGGAAAATCAAGGCACATAGTATTCTTATGTCACATAGTAAGCATTCAATTAAGTTGATAAACAATGTCTAGACATATTCAAACCAGAAAATTTATGTATCAAGCTACCCCTAACCCCAAACTCTATCTTATGAAGTCTAGCATGAAGAGAAGTACGTGGTTTTTTGGTTCAAACATGGAAATTTCAAAAACCCTCTCAAGATCGAGCTTCATTTTGGAGTGACTACAAAGGATACATGCTTAATTTTTCATATTCATTTTTTAAACTTGTTTAAATCATGGTCAAACCTAGGATTTGACCAAGATTCAAATGGGCATAAAAATAAAAATAAATAATAAAATGAAAAACCAATGCACATAGTCATCTTATGTCATCTAGTAAGCATTCAATTAAGTTGATAAACAAGGTCTAGACATATTTAAACCAGAAAATTCATGTATCAAGCTACCACTATCCCCAAACTCTGTCTTATGAAGTCAAGCATGGAGAGAAGTACGCAGTTTTTTGGTTTCAAACATGGAAATTTAAAAAACCCTCTCAAGAGCTTCATTTTGGAGTGACTACGAAGGATACATGCTTAACTTTTCATATTCATGTTTTGAACTTGTTTAAATCATGGTCAAACCTAGGATTTGGCCAAGATTCAAATGGGAAAAATTGAAAAAAAAATGAAAAATCAAGGCACATAGTCTTCTTATGTCATATAGTAAGCATTCAATTAAGTTGATAAACAAGGTCTAGACATATTCAAACCAGAGAAATCATGTATCTACCCCCTAACCCTAAACTCTATCTCATGAAGTCAAGCGCATGCATGAAGATATGTCATTTTTGGTTTCAAACATTGAAATTTCAAAAACCCTCCCAAGAGCATCATTTCGAAGTGATTAATTAAGAAGCATACATGCATGCTTACTTTTTCATATTCATGTTTTAAACATATTCAAATCTTGGTGAAACCTAGGATTTGACCAAGATTCAAATGGGTATAAAAATTCAAAAAAAAAACAAAAAAGGTCTTCTTATGTTATATAGTAGGCATTCAATTAAGTTGATAAACAAGGTCTAGACATATTCAAACAAGAAAAATCATGCATGTATCTACCCCCTAACCCTAAACTCTGTTTCATGAAGTCAAGCATGAAGATATGTGGTTTTTGGTTTCGAATATGGAAATTCAAAAACCCTCCCAAGAGCTTCATTTTGAAGTGACTAAGAAGCATACATGCTTACTTTTTCATATTCATGTTTTTAACTTATTCAAATCTTTGTGGAACCAAGGATTTGACCAAGATTCAAATGGGTATAAAAATTCAAAAAAAACAAGGTATTCTTATCTTATATAGTAAGCATTCAATTAAGTTGATAAACAAGGTCTACACATATTCAAAACAGGAAAATCATGTATCTACCCCCTAACCCTAAACTATGTCTTATGAAGTCAAGCATGCATGAAGAGAAGTGGTTTTTGGTTTCAAGCATGGAAATTTCAAAAATCCTCCCAAGAGCTTCATTTTGGAGTGACTAAGAAGCATACTTACGTGCTTACTTTTTTATATTCATGTTTTAAACTTGTTCAAATCTTGGTTAAACCTATGATTTGACCAAGATTCAAATGGGTATAAAAAATGAAAACCAAGGTCTTCTTATGTCATATAGTAAGCATTCAATTAACTTGATAAACAAGGTCTAGACATATTCAAACCAGAAAAATCATGTATCAAGCTACCCCTAACCCCTAACTCTGTCTTATGAAGTCAAGCATGAAGATAAGTACGTGGTTTTTTGGTTTCAAACATGGAAATTTCAAAAACCCTCTCAAGATCGAGCTTCATTTTGGAGTGACTACGAAGGATACATGCTTACTTTTTCATATTCAGGTTTTAAACTTGTTTAAATCATGGTCAAACCTAGGATTTGACCAAGATTCAAATGGGCATAAAATAAAAAATATGTCTAGACCTTGTTTATGAACTTTTGGGAGGTTTTTGAAATTTCCATGTTTGAAACCCAAAACCACTTCTCTTCATGCTTAACTACACAAGACAGAGTTTAGGGGTAGGGGTAGATACATGATTTTTCTTGTTTGAATATGTCTAGGCCTTGTTTATCAACTTAAATGCTTACTATATGACATAAGAAAACTATGTGCTTTGGTTTTTCAATTTTCTGATTTTTTTGGAATTTTGATGCAAATTTGAATCTTGTAAAATCCTAGGTTTGACTAAGATTTAAACAAGTATAAACATGAAAATGAAAAGGGAACAATGTATCCTTCTTAGTCACTCTAAAATGATGTTTTTGGGAGTTTTTTGAAATTTCCATGTTTGAAACCCAAAACCATGCACTTCTCTTCATGCTTGACTTCATAAGACAGAGTTTAGGGGTTAGGGGGTAGATACATGATTTGTCTAGTTTGAATATGTCTAGACCTTGTTTATCAATGTTAATGTTTACTATACGACATAAGAAGACTATGTGCTTTGGTTTTTCATTTTTCTGTTTATTTTATTTTATGCCCATTTGAATCTTGGTCAAATCCTAGATTTGACCAGGATTTAAACAAGTTTAAAACATGAAAATGAAAACGTAAGCATTGATCCTTCTTAGTCACTCTAAAATGAAGCTTTTGGGATGTTCTTGAAATTTCCATGTTTGAAACCCAAAATGACTTCTCTTCATGCTAGACTTCATAAGATCGACAGGGGGTAGATACATGATTTGTCTGGTTTGGATATATCTAGACCTTGTTTATCAACTTGAATGCTTACGATATGACACAAGAAGACTATGTGCTTTTGTTTTTCATTTTTCTGATTTTTTTTTAAATTTGTGCCCATTTGTATCTTGGACAAATCCTAGGTTTGACAATGATTTAAACAAGTTTAAAATATGAAAATGCAAAGGTAAGCATGGATCCTTCTTAGTCACTCTAAAATGAAGCTTTTTTTATATTTCCATGTTTGAAACCCAAAACCACTTCTCTTCATGCTTGACTTCATAAGACAGAGTTTAGGGGTTAGGGGTATAGATACATGATTTGTCTAGTTTGAATATTTATAGACCTTGTTTATCAACTTGAATGCTTACTATATGACATAAGAAAATTATGTGCCTTGGTTTTTCATTTTTCTGATTTTTTTAAATTTTGATACCCATTTGAATCTTGGTCAAATCCTAGGATTGATCAAGATTTAAATGTACAAGTTTAAAACATGAAAATGAAAAGGGGAGCATGTATCCTTCTTTGTCACTCTAAAATGAAGTTTTTGGGAGGTTTTTGAAATTTCCATGTTTGAAACCCAAAACCACTTCTCTTCATGCTTGACTTCATAAGACATAGTTTAGGGGTTAGAGGGTAGATACATTATTTGTATGGTTTGAATATGTCTAGACCTTGTTTATCAACTGTAATGCTTACTATATGACATAACAAGACTATGTGCTTTGGTTTTTCTTTTTTTGTTTTTTTTTTGAATTTTCTGCCCATTTGAATCTTGATCAAATCCTAGGTTTGACCAAGATTTAGACAAGTTTAACACGTGAAAACGAATAAGTAAGCTTGATAATCCCATTTGTTGACTCATTTAACTAGTTAATCCCATTTGTTGACTATCTGTTGACCATCCACTTGAGGTGAAACTGAGTACGGAGTATATTGCACTAGCCAGTATTAGTACTCAAGGGGGAAACTGAGCACACAAAAAATGCTAAATTTCCAGGGTTAGACTCGAGTACGCGTGTTGCGGTGCAGAAGTGGAAGACGTACAATTGTTGATGCGTAGACGCGGGTCGCGGTGCAGAAGTCGAAGACGTGCAATCGTGGACTCGTGTCGCGTTGCAGAAGCCCAAGACGTGCAGATGATCAATGGTGGACGCGTAGGACGCGGGTTGCATTAACCACCCCTCGCCTTTATAGACGCCTCCTCGCACTCTCTCTGTCTCTCTCACTAGCTCATGCAACGCCTCCTCTCACGTCCCATCATCATCTTCTCCAAAGAGAAAAACCCTCTCCCTCTCTGCCGGCGAGATGATGTGCAAGGAGAATGCGAATCCCATCGTCCATGACGCCGTCGGCTCCAAGCGCGACGCCTCCCTCTTCGATGCCATCCCCTCAACGGCCGTCGCCGCTGCCGGTGGCGGTCGGATCCCGCCGGGATGGGACCCCTATTAGGAGGTGCCGTACATCCCGCCTCCGAACCCCTACGACACCTGCATGGACGACCCATGGAACGAGGTAACTATGGTTTGCTCCCTTTTTTGTTCCCCATTCCTCTTTGAACCCTATTTTTGTTGGTTCCCTAGTAACTATTAGTGCCAATCTGTAGATGGATGAGTATTGGGTTAATATTTGCGCCGATTTTATTCCATTTTGCTTTGACCCCTTTGTGGTGCCCCGGACTTACCAGTCCAGAACTCCTGTTATGCATACAATTTCACGATCCCAAGATCATTCCATCGTGAATACATAACCGAACTGATATCAGATTACAACATCCATTACAGTACCGAATTAAAAGTATTACGAAAGTCTTACATCATAGGCCATCAAGGCCGTATTTCAACAAATAGCAGCGGAATTTAGTTAACTCCAAACAGCGGTGGAACCCAAGTCAGGCCTTTACCCTACAGGCGGCCGACTGGGAGAGCGTCCTAGTTCGCGTCTTCGGCGTCGTACTCTTTTTCTTCGTAGTACTCCTCTTCAAAGTCTAGCCAAGTAAATAGCCAGGACAACAATGCCAATGAGTACGTTTGAATGTACTCGCAAACCACCTTAGAGAGAAGTAAAGGATATGCAATATGGCAGTAGCAAGGAACAGGCACTAAACTAAGGCGACAAGGAGCGAGAGGTGGTTTCTCTCGAGAGTATGAAATCTATATACCTTTGTTGATAAACCTTTTTGAAAACAAGTTTAATTGAAGACTAATAGGTAAGGAGGACTCATTTTCATTTCCGGTCATCGGAGTGACCAAAACACTTTCATCTTTCCAACGTACCTCCTAGGTACATCCCCACCAGTCCCACTGGTATCTTTCCGTACCTCCCAGGTACATTTCCAAAACCTTTTTGGAAAACACTTTTGTAAAACAAAACTTTCCTTTAATGCCAAGTACCGCCATTCCCATGTCCATAACCGCGGACACGGCTATTCGAATAGTTTTACACTCTGCAGAGGTTGTACACTTTCCCCACAAGATCCGAATACTCATCGTGTGGGCATCCTCCCTGCATAACAACATATGCCACGACAAGTACCCGATCGTAGTTTTTCGCCTGCCCGCCTTAGCCTAAGACCTGCCGAATGAGTTGTACCTCCCAACACCAGAGTCCGAGGGCTGTCCAGGAGTAGCAAGGTCCCCAGCACACTCGACCCTCCGGAATGCCATCCAACCACTTAGGCATCTTTCAATGGGAGCTCATAAGTTGTACCCCGCGTACCTAAACAGGCAAATGGGTTGCGTCCCTTCTCATGGGAAGAACCCCGGTCGAAGCGTCCATGGACGGACTGCCACTACACTTGCAGGACTCAAACTAAGGCGAGACAAACTACTACACTACGCCCCTTCCCACTTCAGGGTAATGTGGTTGCACTGGCTAGGTCCGGTTTCGTACTATGGTCACCAAAGTTTTTCGAAAACAATTTTTCTCCACTTGCCTCCAGCAATTTCTCTTTCCATAAACCTTTTCATTTTCATAAACTCCCTCTTGGGCAGGGCTACCCCTTTCCAGGGTTTTCGAAACACTTCTTTTCTGGAAAACATTTTCTCAAACCTTTTTAAAGAGGGTTCCCAACCTATAGTCCGACTTTTCTTTGAAAAGCGGCGACAAGGATGATAAGGTGTTAAGCACCATATCTCTAGCAAGTGTTGGATCTATAGGTATCACGAGGGCTGCACCCATAAGGGTGGAATCATAAAACTTCGAGTGGTGGAACCACTCACATAAATAAATAAAAGACATGCAATTTAACAAAACCTGTGATAATGCAAGAGTAAGATAATTAGGGTGAGACATGCATCAAGAGGTGGCTTGCCTTGATCAGCAAAGTGTCCCTGGCCTTCTTCCTCAAATCCTCCAAATTCACCTCCTCCTTTGTTTCCGGCGGCGTTCGAATCTAGCGTCGCAAAATAAAAAGAAACAAGCACACACCAAATCAACAAACCATTCCAGAATAGTGCACACAAAAATTTGGTAAAACCACAGTATGTAAAGGTTTACAAATGCAAGCTAGTGAAAGTGGTTTCACTAATTTATGATTTTTAAAACAAAAGATATCATTTTTAAAATTCCAGAAATGACTTAAGAACCATTTAAATGGTCTAAATCTTTCTGTGAGTCACAAAAATACATGCATCATACCTACTGAAAGCTAACAAAATGTACAACACACTTGCACAAGAATCACTTGCAAATAATTTTTTAAACAATTTAGACAATTTAAATGAAACAGAAACTAGAGCACCCAATTAGCTAGCCACGCCAGCGTCAGAGCATCTCCAACCAAAACCAATCATACCCCTGGATAGATAATGTTAAATATGATCCAACCCCACTGGTTTGGCATTTTTCTGATTTGTAAAATAATTTACAAAAATCATATACTGAAAAGGCATGCTATTTCAGTAATAAAATCCTCATAATTAAACTACCACTCTGGAAAATATTTCCTTTGGCACAAAAGTACCCTAACATTACATATACCAGTAGCCCTTGGGTTTGCTCCAAAATCATTTGTAGTTTTCAAAATAAAAATCACAGAAAAGCTCACTGGTTGATATTTGATTTGTGAACCAGACAATAACCAGCAAGCTTCTGCAAGAGGGACCAGTTCCAAAATAAAATTACTCACATCTACAGCACAACAAAATTTACCTCATGCAAAAAGGGTATATAAATAACTCATACTAATTAAAAAGCTCTTACGGTAACATTTTAGGATTTTATTTATCAGCACAAATATACAAGACTAAATCGCATGTATGTAATTGTAAATGGTTAGGATTTTGTAAAGGAGCACATAGAAACTTGAATGGCAATTTTTGAACAAACGAGGAATTTGTAGAATTTCAAAAACTATAGCCATATTTACTGGCAGATTTATCTAGATTAAACAGGAAAAGGGGAATGGGCCGGGGTCGGCGGCACGGCCCAGATCTGCCCAGGTCCGCCGCTGGGTGGCCCAGCAGGCGCCGCGGATGCGCGGATGCGCGGATGCTGCGTTTGAACGCGGCCCGACGTGGACGGCCACGCTGGCACGCGGGCCAGGGGCCGGGGGGGCATGCACCAGTTGGATTAAGATCCAACGGTGGCCACCTCCCTCGTCTACCTCGCGTCGCGGAAGGTTTGCGGGGCAAACCCCAGCGACTGGGGAAAACGCAGGGGCTCACCTCGGGCTTGCTGGCGACGACGGACAGAGGCCGAGGAAGGAGCAGCGGCTCAGGGCTGCGCAGGGACGGTCGCAGTTCCGACACGCACCACCCAAACGACGGCACGGTCGCCCACGACGGTGACGGCCGTGCAGGTGGGAAGACGATGGCGACGGCATCAGGGGATCCTCTGTCCAGAAAAAAGGCGTGTTAGTCGGGGATCGACCAGAGGTTTCCGGATAGCAAAAGAAAAGGGGAAGACATGGCGGGGGGCCGACGACCACCATCTCCGTGAGCGGAGGTGTCCGGCAGCTAGCACGGTCGTTCGGAGCAGAGGCGAGCTCTCTCCGCTTGAGGGAGGTCTGAGGAGTGGGAGGAGTGCTAGCAGAGGCTGGTGGCGAGAGGAGGCAGGAGGAGAGGGCCTGTGCCCTTCTTATCGGAGACAGGTGGTGCACGGTGCGCCGTGGTCGGCATGGGAGAAAGAGAGGCGGCAGCCCGCCATTGGATGAAAGGTGTGGTGGTGCTGCGTGTCTGTGTCGTGACGGGGGTTCTTGGAGTGATGCCAGTGTCGCGGTGCCACGAGAGGGTCACGAGGAGGAGAGGTCGCATCCATCTACGACGTGTTCGACGGAATGCTGGCGGGTGGCGAGGTCGGTGTCGTGTAGAGGGAGGGAAGGGAAACGACACTACACACGCTCCCGAGGTGCAGGCGTGCTCCTTTGACCGCCACGGCCGTCCATAGGCACCAGCGAGTGTTGAAGGAATGGTCGACGTGTGTGTGCCCGTGGCGACGTGCGAGGTCACCACCAGGGCTGGCAGGGCGGTTCGGTGCGAGGGAGGGCCCTGGAGGATATCTGGGAGTAAGAGGGAGGTGGGGTGATCGTCGACTTGGCTTGGTTCCGTGCGCAGGAGCAGCAGAAAGGAGAGGGGAAGGAGTTGTCTCCCGTGCATGTTTCCAATGGAGGGAGGTGACAGGAGCTTCTCTAGCTTGGTAGGGAAGGACAGTGAGGTGATACAGGGCGTGCAGACAAGCGCATGCTCGAGCTAGGTAGAGGTTGCAGCATTGTTTTTGGCTCAAGTCCAGGCCACCGGCGTGCCTCTCCTCTTGCTATTCCCTCCAAACACATGCATCCAAAGTGAGTACTGTAGATAGCTGAAGGTGCTGTCCAACACACAGAGAGAGAGGTGAGGGGTTAGTTTAGTCTTGTGCTCATTCGGGCCAGCAATATATGGAGAGGGAGTGAGATATAGGGCTCCCGATCATGCACACGCCCATGCCCGGCCATCCTCTTCTCTCATCTTCTCTCTTACTCCACCGGATGGAAAAGAAAGTGGGCAAGTATGCACACATGTGCTGAGGTGAGGGGAGTGAAGGAAAAATGAGAGAGAGAAATAATTGTTGACAAGGAAAGGGAGAATAGGAGGAGGGACAAAATAGTTAGTGCAATGTTTATGTGACCAAATATTGCACAATGCCGATTTTCGGATTTATGTCACAACCCACCTCATGAGCTATGGATCAAGACCAAGATAAATATGGGATAAGATCTTTAGCACAAGGCTCGGAAATTTTTCGGAATAAAATTGGGAGAAAGGAAGAGAAAGATTTAGTGGAGGGAAGTTGGAGGAAATCATGATCATAGAAGGTCAGGATCACATGTAAGGTAGATCACATGATCTTAGGGTTTCGCAAGGGTTTCTTAATTGAATTCTAAAGAAAATAAGAAGAGGATCAATGCACAAAGGGTTGTGGGGTTTTAGAGTTTTACACACAAGCGGAGATTCTCACAATCAACATACACACATACTCTACAATTAATGGCAAGATCAACTATACATGCAAAATGTAAAGTCAGAAAAAAAATTTTGTTGGCCCTAAATTTTGCATTCCAAAATTTTAAACGAAGGTGAAAACGTTGGGTTGTTACAAACCTTCCCTCCTTAAAATGAATCTCGTCCTCGAGATTCGGTGGCTAAGAACTGAAGAGTGCAGGGAAATCTTTCCGAAGTTGATCTTCTCATTCCCAAGTGGCTTCTTCCTCGGAGTGATTTGTCCATTGAACCTTACAAAATTTAATCTTCCTTCTTCGGGTGAGACGAACAGCTTCTTCCAGAATCCGAAGGGGTACTTCTCGATAGGTCAAGTCAGTGTTGAGGTCGAGGGTGCGAAAATCAATGTTCTTGAATGCCTCGGGCTTGTCAGGTACTTGGAGGCATCGTCGAAGGAGGGAGATATGGAACACATCATGGAAATCCGCTAATTCAGCAGGAAGTTCTAGTTGATAAGATACTTCACCTCGATGAGCGAGAACCTTGAAGGGCCCAATATATCTGGGGGCAAGCTTCCCTTTGACATGGAATCTCTGCATTCCCTTGAGTGGAGTGACGCGAAGATAAGCGTGATCTCCAACCTTGAAGGTCAGTTCCCGGCTCTTGGAATTAGCATAACTCTTCTGGCGGGATTGAGCGGCTTTGAGGCGATCTCGGATCAGTTGGACTTGTTCTTCAGCTTCGCGAAGATGGTCAGGTCCAAAAACTTGGCTATCTCCGGTCTCAGACCAGTTGAGAGGGGTTCGGCAGCGACGACCATATAGGGCTTCAAAGGGGGCCATCTGCAGACTAGCTTGGTAGCTATTGTTGTACGAGAATTCTGCGAAGGGTAGACAGTCTTCCCATTTTGCTCCGTAAGCGAGGACACAAGCACGGAGCATATCTTCAAGAATCTGATTCACTCTTTCTGTTTGGCCACCGGTCTGTGGGTGATAAGCGGTGCTGAAAGATAGCTTCGTTCTGAGGGCTTCATGCAGGCTCTTCCAGAATTTCGAGGTGAATTGGGTACCTCGATCTGACACTATCCTCTTGGGGACTCCATGGAGACTAACAATACGGGATATATAAAGATCAGCTAGCCGGGTTCCGGGGAAAGTGGTCTTGATTGGGATGAAATGGGCGACCTTGGTGAGCCGATCAACAATAACCCAGATGGAGTCATGACCACGCTGAGATTTAGGAAGTCCAGTAATGAAATCCATTCCGACTTCTTCCCATTTCCATTCGGCGACTTGGAGGGGTTGGAGCAGTCCAGCTGGTCGCTGATGTTCAGCCTTCACTTTCTGGCACACGTCGCAACGAGCGATGAAAAAGGCTATCTCGTGCTTCATACCATGCCACCAAAATTGTTTCTTCAGGTCTTGATACATCTTCGTTCCTCCGGGGTGAATTGAGTAGGGGGTGTCGTGAGCTTCCTTCATGATGAGTTGCTTCAGGTCTTCAATATTGGGTACACAGAGGCATCTGTTGTACCACAAAACTCCCTTGGCATCAATTGTGAAACCAGGAACTTCTTCCCTATCCATCCTACGCTTGATTCCTTCAATACTTTCATGTCCCATCTGAGCTTCTTTGATCTGATCAAACAAAGTAGGCTTCAGCTCAAGATTCGCCAGGAAACCATGGCTAACCAACTCGAGGCCGAACTCCGCAAGTTCTTCATATAGTTTGGGTTGAGCAATCTTGATCAGGGCGTTCAACGAACATGGCTCTCGACTCAGGGCATCAGCTACGACATTGGCTTTACCGGGATGATAATGAATACCGAGATCGTAGTCCTTGATAAGTTCCATCCATCTGTTCTGCCTCATATTCAGCTCTCGCTGAGTGAAGATGTACTTCAGACTCTTGTGGTCAGTGTAGATTTCACAGCGATTTCCCACTAGATAGTGGCGCCAGATCTTCAGGGCGTGAACTACAGCAGCAAGCTCTAAGTCATGCGTGGGGTAGTTCATCTCGTGCGGTCGAAGTTGTCTTGACAAATAGGCTATCACCTTGCCTTCTTGCATCAGCACGCTTCCCAAACCAAGTTTCGATGCATCGCAGTACACATCAAAATTCTTGGTGATATCTGGCATGGTCAAGACGGGGGCTGTAACTAATCTCTTCTTGAGTTCCTGAAAACTGGCCTCACACTTATCTGTCCACTCAAACTTTTTATCCTTCTTCAAAAGCTGCGTTAAGGGTCTCGCAATGCTGGAGAATCCCTCGACGAACTTACGATAATAACCCGCCAATCCTAGAAACGCGCGGACTTCGGTCTGGTTTGTTGGGGCTTTCTTCTCCATGATGGACTGAATTTTGGATGGGTCGACGGATACTCCTCCGGCAGATATGACATGACCAAGAAATCCTACCTCTTTCAGCCAAAACTCACATTTACTAAACTTGGCGTAAAGCTGATGGTCTCGAAGAGTTCCCAAAACAATCCGCAGATATTCAACATGCTCTTCTTCATTCTTGGAGTAGATCAGAATATCATCGATGAAAACCACGACGAACTTGTCGAGGTACTTCATGAACACCTTGTTCATGAGATTCATGAAATAGGCAGGGGCATTGGTTAGTCCAAAAGACATCACGGTATATTCAAAAAGTCCATACCGTGTGGTGAAGGCAGTCTTGGGAATGTCCGATTCTCGCACTTTGAGTTGATGATAGCCAGTACGGAGATCAATCTTGGAGAAAACTCGGGCTCCATTCATCTGGTCGAACAGGTCTTCAATTTTCGGGAGAGGGTATTTGTTCTTAATGGTGACATCATTAAGCTTCTGGTAATCCACGCACAGGCGGATGGTACCGTCCCGCTTATCCACAAAGATAACAGGAGATCCCCAGGGTGATGCGCTCGGGCGAATCAACCCTTTCCTCAACATGTCATCCAACTGCTTCTTCAACTCGACTAATTCTTGGGGGTTCATCCGGTAGGGTCGTTGAGCGATAGGAGCAGTTCCTGGAACTAGCTCAATGACAAACTCAATATCCCGATCAGGGGGCATACCGGGTAATTCGTCAGGAAAAACTTCAGGGTATTCACAAGCTACGGGTACTTCATGCAGGGCTGGACTGGCGACACTCTTCTTGCATAGGGCCTTCGATGATGGCATGGTGGCTACATGCTCAACTACTTCACCGTCCTCAGCAGTCAGGGTTATAGCTCGGTGAACACAATCTATGTATCCCTTATACTTCAACATCCAATTCATTCCGAGGATAACCTCTAAGCCTTGCTCTCCTAATACGATCAGATCCGCGTGAAAACGCTTTCCCTGAATTTCTATGGGAACCTCCTTGCATGAACTTTGGGTTTTGCTGGTGGATCCAGGGATTTGGACTAACATAGGTCGCTTCATGGGGGTGGGGGTTAAACCTCCTTTTCTCACAAAAGGCTTGGTAACGAAGGAATGCGAGGCTCCGGAATCAAACAGAACAGTTGAGGGTACCGAGTTGACAAGGAACGTACCCAGAACAATATCTGGAGCTTCCTGAGCTTCTTCAGCGTTGACATGGTTCAGGTGTCCTCTAGGTGGTCCAGCTGGTTTCATATGGTTCTGGTTCCTGCCAGAAGCAGTGCGTGATTTTCCTTGATTTGGCTTGGGCGCATTGGGGCACTGTCCGGAAGTCACCTTGTTGGGGCACTCGTTAGAGTAATGATCCGGGTGTCCACAAGCGTAGCATCCATTGGGGGGTTTGCGAACAGTGTTGTTCTGGCGGTTGTAGTTGGGATTTCGGTTGAGGTGGTTGGGACGTGGTGCAGGGGGAGGGGTCCACTGTTGCTGGGGTGCCGGCCTAGGTGGGGGCAGACTGCGGGGTTGCTGAGTGCTGGAGCTGCCTTGCAACATCATTGCCTTGCGCTTGCGATTCTCAAATGCATTCTTGCGCTTGCTCTCAACCATGATGGAAGCATCCACCAGAGACTCGAGGTCGGGGTATGGGACAACTACTAAGATACTTTGCAGCTCATCGTGCAGACCGTTCAGAAAGCGGTCCTTCTTCTTCTCTTCAGTGTTGGTATCCTCAGGAGCATACCTAGACAGAGTGGTGAACTTGTCCAGGTAATCCACCACAAACATACTTCCTTGCCGCAGGTTCATGAACTTGTCCTTCATGAGCTTGATCAGCCCAGAGGGGATATGCGTCTTGCGGAACTTGGCCTTGAATTCTTCCCAGTTGATGACGTGTTCTTCAACTTGCATGGCTTTGATGTTTTCCCACCAAGCACGCGCAGGTCCAGAAAGAAAGTGAGTGGCAAACAACACCTTCTCATCATTGCCGACTCTGGCGACCTCCAGGTTGTTTTCTATGGTACGAAGCCAATCATCAGCGTCAAGAGGTTCAGTGCACTTGGCAAAAACAGGTGGGTTAGTGCTCTGAAAATCCTTCAGCGTAGAGCGGGGGTCTCCATTTCCGTTCCCGCCATTATCGTGGTTGGCGTTTCCGGTAGCAAGTTGAGTGAGGTGCTGAAGGGTAGCAAGGTTAGCTTGGCGCTCCTCACGGGCTGCCTCACGGTCTTCCATCATAAGGCGCAGAAGTTGCGCCATGGTTGGGTCCGGAGGTGGAGGGGGGTTTTGGTCTGACCCGCTGGCGCTTCCTCTACGGGTGTCGACCATCCTGAAGAAGGGTGGATTCAGATATTAATGGGGGAACAAGGAGATGGGCAGCCACCTAAAAGGGGAGGGTTTGGTAAAAACGAAAGTTTTGAAAACGGAAACAACAATGCAAAAGTAGGCGAAAACGAAAGCATATCATAGCAGGCGTGCCAAAGGCACAAAATAGCATCACACACCAATCACATCCAAACAATCAAGCTCACACTTCGGAAACTACAACAACTACGGGAGTCGCGCATAGGACTAGCTTCAAGGGACACCTAATATTTGGGTATCCTATTCGAAACAACTGGGCTTGTCATGTCTTCAATACCTCGAGTCCTGTGAGTCTGAGTTGGGGAACCTCGTTAAATATATATGTTTGGAAGAAGATGAGACAGTAGAATAAGAACTTTCAAATTTGCTAGACATCAGAGAGGTGAGATTTAGAAGCTTTTGAAAAGGTAAGAAGATAGAAGCCAAACTTCTAGTATTTAGGAAAATAGGTTTAGTAAATAATTTTATCAAAGTAGTATTTTTCTAAATAACGCACATGCTAACTAAGGTCTCCTACAGTCAGGATGGCTCTGATACCAGCTCTGTGGTGCCCCGGACTTACCAGTCCAGAACTCCTGTTATGCATACAATTACACGATCCCAAGATCACTCCATCGTGAATACATAACCGAACTGATATCAGATTACAACATCCATTACAGTACCGAATTAAAAGTATTACGGAAGTCTTACATCATAGGCCATCAAGGCCGTATTTCAACAAATAGCAGCGGAATTTAGTTAACTCCAAACAGCGGTGGAACCCGAGTCAGGCCTTTACCCTACAGGTGGCCGACTGGGAGAGCGTCCTAGTTCGCGTCTTCGGCGTCGTACTCTTTTTCTTCATAGTACTCCTCTTCAAAGTCTGGCCAAGTAAATAGCCAGGACAACAATGCCAATGAGTACGTTTGAATGTACTCGCAAACCACCTTAGAGAGAAGTAAAGGATATGCAATATGGCGGTAGCAAGGAACAGGCACTAAACTAAGGCGACAAGGAGCGAGAGGTGGTTTCTCTCGAGAGTATGAAATCTATATACCTTTGTTGATAAACCTTTTTGAAAACAAGTTTAATTGAAGACTAATAGGTAAGGAGGACCCATTTTCATTTCCGGACATCGGAGTGACCAAAACACTTTCATCTTTCCAACGTACCTCCCAGGTACATCCCCACCAGTCCCACTGCTATCTTTCCGTACCTCCCAGGTACATTTCCAAAACCTTTTTGGAAAACACTTTTGTAAAACAAAACTTTCCTTTAATGCCAAGTACCGCCATTCCCATGTCCATAACCGCGGACATGGCTATTCGAATAGTTTTACACTCTGCAGAGGTTGTACACTTTCCCCACAAGATCCGAATACTCATTGTGTGGGCATCCTCCCTGCATAACAACATATGCCACGACAAGTACCCGATCGTAGTTTTTCGCCTGCCCGCCTTAGCCTAAGACCTGCCGAATGAGTTGTACCTCCCAACACCAGAGTCCGAGGGCTGTCCAGGAGTAGCAAGGTCCCCAGCACACTCGACCCTCCGGAATGCCATCCAACCACTTAGGCATCTTTCAATGGGAGCTCATAAGTTGTACCCCGCGTACCTAAACAGGCAAATGGGTTGCGTCCCTTCTCATGGGAAGAACCCCGGTCGAAGCGTCCATGGTCGGACTGCCACTACACTTGCAGGACTCAAACTAAGGCGAGACAAACTACTACACTACGCCCCTTCCCACTTCAGGGTAATGTGGTTGCACTGGCTAGGTCCGGTTTCGTACTATGGTCACCAAAGTTTTTCGAAAACAATTTTTCTCCACTTGCCTCCAGCAATTTCTCTTTCCATAAACCTTTTCATTTTCATAAACTCCCTCTTGGGCAGGGCTACCCCTTTCCAAGGTTTTCGAAACAATTCTTTTCTGGAAAACATTTTCTCAAACCTTTTTAAAGAGGGTTCCCAACCTATAGTCCGACTTTTCTTTGAAAAGCGGCGACAAGGATGATAAGGTGTTAAGCACCATATCTCTAGCAAGTGTTGGATCTGTAGGTATCACGAGGGCTGCACCCATCAGGGTGGAATCATAAAACTTCGAGTGGTGGAACCACTCACATAAATAAATAAAAGACATACAATTTAACAAAACCTGTGATAATGCAAGAGTAAGATAATTAGGGTGAGACATGCATCAAGAGGTGGCTTGCCTTGATCAGCAAAGTGTCCCTGGCCTTCTTCCTCAAATCCTCCAAATTCACCTCCTCCTTTGTTTCCGGCGGCGTTCGAATCTAGCATCGCAAAATAAAAAGAAACAAGCACATACCAAATCAACAAACCATTCCAGAATAGTGCACACAAAAATTTGGTAAAACCACAGTATGTAAAGGTTTACAAATGCAAGCTAGTGAAAGTGGTTTCACTAATTTATGATTTTTAAAACAAAAGATATCATTTTTAAAATTCCAGAAATGACTTAAGAACCATTTAAATGGTCTAAATCTTTCTGTGAGTCACAAAAATACATGCAGCGTACCTACTGAAAGCTAACAAAATGTACAACACACTTGCACAAGAATCACTTGCAAATAATTTTTTAAACAATTTAGACAATTTAAATGAAATAGAAACCAGAGCACTCAATTAGCTAGCCACGCCAGTGTCAGAGCATCTCCAACCAAAACCAATCATACCCCTGGATAGATAATGTTAAATATGATCCAACCCCACTGGTTTGGCATTTTTCTGATTTGTAAAATAATTTACAAAAATCATATACTGAAAAGGCATGATGTTTCAGTAATAAAATCCTCATAATTAAACTACCACTCTGGAAAATATTTCCTTTGGCACAAAAGTACCCTAACATGACATATACCAGTAGCCCTTGGGTTTGCTCCAAAATCATTTGTAGTTTTCAAAATAAAAATCACAGAAAAGCTCACTGGTTGATATTTGATTTGTGAACCAGACAATAACCAGCAAGCTTCTGCAAGAGGGACCAGTTCCAAAATAAAGTTACTCACATCTACAGCACAACAAAATTTACCTCATGCAAAAAGGGTCTATAAATAACTCATACTAATTAAAAAGCTCTTACGGTAACATTTTAGGATTTTATTTATCAGCACAAATATACAAGACTAAATCGCATGTATGTAATTGTAAATGGTTAGGATTTTGTAAAGGAGCACATAGAAACTTGAATGGCAATTTTTGAACAAACGAGGAATTTGTAGAATTTCAAAAACTACAGCCATATTTACTGGCAGATTTATCTAGATTAAACAGGAAAAGGGGAATGGGCCGGGGTCGGCGGCACGGCCCAGATCTGCCCAGGTCCGCCGCTGGGTGGCCCAGCAGGTGCCGCGGATGCGCGGATGCTGCGTTTGAACGCGGCCCGACGTGGCCGGCCACGCTGGCACGCGGGGGCCGGGGGGGCATGCACCAGTTGGATTAAGATCCAACGGTGGCCACCTCCCTCGTCTACCTCACGTCGCGGAAGGTTTGCGGGGCAAACCCCAGCGACTGGGGAAAACGCAGGGGCTCACCTCGGGCTTGCTGGCGACGATGGACAGAGGTCGAGGAAGGAGCAGCGGCTCAGGGCTGCGCAGGGACAGTCGCAGTTCCGACACGCACCGCCCAAACGACGGCACGGTCGCCCTCGACAGTGACGGCCGTGCAGGTGGGAAGACGATGGCGATGGCGTCAGGGGATCCTCTGTCCAGAAAAAAGGCGTGTTAGTCGGGGATCGACCAGAGGTTTCCGGATAGCAAAAGAAAAGGGGAAGACATGGCGGGGGCCGACGACCACCATCTCCGTGAGCGGAGGTGTCCGGCAGCTAGCACGGTCGTTCGGAGCAGAGGCGAGCTCTCTCCGCTTGAGGGAGGTCTGAGGAGTGGGAGGAGTGCTAGCAGAGGCTGGTGGCGAGAGGAGGCAGGAGGAGAGGGCCTGTGCCCTTCTTATCGGAGACAGGTGGTGCACGGTGCGCCGTGGTCGGCATGGGAGAAAGAGAGGCGGCAGCCCGCCATTGGATGAAAGGGGCGGTGGTGCTGCGTGTTTGTGTCGTGACGGGGGTTCTTGGAGTGATGCCAGTGTCGCGGTGCCACGAGAGGGTCACGAGGAGGAGAGGTCGCATCCATCTGCGACGTGTTCAACGGAATGCTGGCGGGTGGCGAGGTCGGTGTCGTGCAGAGGGAGGGAAGGGAAACGACGCTACGCACGCTCCCGAGGTGCAGGCGTGCTCCTTTGACCGCCACGGCCGTCCATAGGCACCAGCGCGTGTTGAAGGAATGGTCGACGTGTGTGTGCCCGTGGCGACGTGCGAGGTCACCACCAGGGCTGGCAGGGCGGTTCGGTGCGAGGGAGGGCCCTGGAGGATATCTGGGAGTAAGAGGGAGGTGGGGTGATCGTCGACTTGGCTTGGTTCCGTGCGCAGGAGCAGCAGAAAGGAGAGGGGAAGGAGTTGTCTCCCGTGCATGTTTCCAACGGAGGGAGGTGACGGGAGCTTCTCTAGCTTGGTAGGGAAGGACAGTGAGGTGATACAGGGCGTGCAGACAAGCGCATGCTCGAGCTAGGTAGAGGTTGCAGCATTGTTTTTGGCTCAAGGCCAGGCCACCGTCGTGCCTCTCCTCTTGCTATTCCCTCCAAACACATGCATCCAAAGTGAGTACTGTAGATAGCTGAAGGTGCTGTCCAACACACAGAGAGAGAGGTGAGGGGTCAGTTTAGTCTTGTGCTCATTCGGGCCAGCAATATATGGAGAGGGAGTGAGATATAGGGCTCCCGATCATGCACACGCCCATTCCCGGCCATCCTCTTCTCTCATCTTCTCTCTTACTCCACCGGATGGAAAAGAAAGAGGGCAAGTATGCACACATTTGCTGAGGTGAGGGGAGTGAAGGAAAAATGAGAGGGAGAAATAATTGTTGACAAGGAAAGGGAGAATAGGAGGAGGGACAAAATAGTTAGTGCAATGTTTATGTGACCAAATATTGCACAATGCCGATTTTCGGATTTATGTCACAACCCACCTCATGAGCTATGGATCAAGACCAAGATAAATATGGGATAAGATCTTTAGCACAAGGCTCGGAAATTTTTCGGAATAAAATTGGGAGAAAGGAAGAGAAAGATTTAGTGGAGGGAAGTTGGAGGAAATCATGATCATAGAATGTCAGGATCACATGTAAGGTAGATCACATGATCTTAGGGTTTCGCAAGGGTTTCTTAATTGAATTCTAAAGAAAATAAGAAGAGGATCAATGCACAAAGGGTTGTGGGGTTTTAGAGTTTTACACACAAGCGGAGATTCTCACAATCAACATACATACATACTCTACAATTAATGGCAAGATCAACTATACATGCAAAATGTAAAGTCAGAAAAAAAAATTTGTTGGCCCTAAATTTTGCATTCCAAAATTTTAAACGAAGGTGAAAAAGTTGGGTTGTTACACCCTTCTTGATTTCGTCGAAGATTTGGAGTTCGGCCGTTCGGTTAATTTATGCAAGTAATAATGAGATCTCAATCAGTTAATTTATGCAAGTAATCATGGGATCTCAATCAGTTATTTTATGCATGAATCAAAAGATATCAACCGTTTAATTTTGCAAATAATCTGGAATCTGTTCAAATTCAGATCTGGAATCTGTTTCTTTGCCTATGATGAATCGTTGGGCACAAATTTTTACAGAGTGGGTTCAGCGAACCATTGCTGTGTACAAATCTGTTGTGCATGAGCTTTGGTTCGCTAACACCATCCCTGTAGACATATAATCGTCTCCACTCTAACTGAGGCTGGCTCTGTTTTTTCCTTACTTTGTTATCATGCACGTTAGACATCGTTGCAACTCCTTCACTCAAGTTCCAGTTTGATATGGATCAGGTGTCTGGCAGCGACGTCGGCAGCGACGATGAGGACCATCACACCAAGACTCGCCAGGTGCTGCGGAGGCTGCAGGTCGGCCAGTACGTCTCCTACCTCGATGTCGCCAAGGGTGTCTACAGGTGCCCCTTCTGCACTAGGAGACTCGGCGGCACTGACTTCAACTGCCTCCTCACGCATGCCGAGAACATCGGCATCATCTTCCCCAAGGTCGGCGCGTCGGTGAACCCCTACTCCTTCCGCGCCAAGCATAAGGCGCTCGGCATGCACCTCCGCAGCGTCCAGCGGGTGGAGATCTCCGCCGGGCGCATGCCTCCACTCAAGCCCAAGGCTCCCAAGGGGAGCAACAAGTGGAGCCAGAGGCAGATGGGGTAGGCGGAGTCCTGGACGTGTGCTGCTGCTGCAAAGCAGCTTCTATTTTGTTGTTAGCTAGGGATCCCTTGTTGTTATGTTGTTAGTATGATGGTGTTGTGAAGAACCTCGAACCTATTACTATGTTGGCTGCTATGTATGCAGCTTATTATCTAGGGAGGGATCCCTATTCTACTATATTTTGTTGGCCCTACTATGTTTTCTAGATTTACTATGACTGTGAATTTGGCGTACATTACCCTGGAGATTTGCTTCTAGATTTAACTACATACATATGGACCAGAGGGAGTACTAGATTTGCTGCCATATTGGGCAAACAATGAGGGCCAAAAGGCACAAATAATTGAAGAAAGACAGAAATGCAAGCTTCTCTAGATTTGATACTAATTTGGTTGAAAAAGACAAAGAGACATAGGGGGAAAAGGTGCTCTTTTTTTTTAGAGAGAGGGGAAAAGGTGCTCTTAAAAATGCCAATTCGCGCCGAGAGAGACAGAACCCAGCTCCTGCTCACGTACAACCAAACGCGGTCTCGTCCTGTCCCACGCGGTCCCTTTCTACTAGCCCCACACGTCAGCACGGAACGGTCAACTAAACGGGAATCCTCCCGTCTGAGCTCCTTCTGCGGGTTACAAATAAGGGCTTGCGATAACTGAGGAAAAACATAAGGCAATCTTATTGACTAATATAGCTGCTTAATTAATAAAAGGATTAGCTACAACATGCTCAGTTTGCCCATTTATTAAGGTATAAGACTGGCAGGAGAGAAAGTAATCGCTAGTTTCCTCATTTTTCCCATGCATGCTCGCACGATTAAAGCACCTTCCGCAAGCTCTGGACTCCTCGTTTCCTTAAACCTCCTCGTTTCTCGGGATAGACCAACAGTTTTTCAGGATCGTCGGTTAATGTGACCCTCATGCTCCTGGTCCTGTTTAAAGTTCAGAGCGAGGGAGTAAATTAAACATGGCATCTCGTGCATGAAGCTTGACAGATCGATCAGGTTGGCTAGAATAGCAATACAATGCTGCTCATTAGGCTAGCCATAGTGGTAAGTATCATGCATATGATACTACTACATGATACTATCTCTATAGTGGGTACTATCATGGAGTAGTATCATAGTCATGTTATATTTATTTTTTTTAGAATCTCAATGCAAATTTGTGTACAAGATTTGTTTAGCATTAACTTTTCTCGTTATTTGCGCTATGATATGGTATCTACCTATGTTACTCTAATCTTCTCTCTCCTCTTTAATTAGCTGCCACATCAGCATTTTTGTGGGACTAATCTGCATGATACTAGTTATGATACTAGCACTATGACTAGCCTTAGGCAAATGCATGCCATGTACGATAGTATACATCCAGACATGTTAAGGAAATCGGTAATCGTTAACTGCTCGGCCGGCTTGGGAGTAGCGATTAATCGGAATTCAGACGATTAACTGATTTAATCGGTCGGCTATTAACCGGTGCAACCTACACAAATTAGCACTTAAAACAATTTATATAAGAAAAATGAAAAACCAAAGCACACAGTCTTCTTATGTCATATAGTAAGCATTAAAGTTGATAAACAAGGTCTAGACGTATTCAAACCAGACAAATCATATATCTACCCGTAACCCTAAACTCTGTCTTATGAAGTCAAGCATGAAGAGAAGTTGTTTTGGGTTTCAAACATGGAAATTTCAAAAACCCTCCCCAGAGCTACATTTTGAAGTGACTAAGAAGGATAAATGCTTAATTTTTCATATTCATGATTTAAACTTGTTCAAATCTTGGTCAAACATAGGATTTAACCAAGATTCAAATGGGCATAAAAATTCAGGAAAAACAATAAAATGAAAAACCAATGCACATAGTCATCTTATGTCATCTAGTAAGCATTCAATTAAGTTGATAAACAAGGTCTAGACATATTCAAACCAGAAAAATCATGTATCAACAAGCTACCCCTAACCCCAAACTCTGTCTTATGAAGACAAGCATGAAGAGAAGTGTTTTTTGGTTTCAAACATGGAAATTTCAAAAACCCTCCCAAGAGCTACATATTGGAGTGACTAAGAAGGATAGATGCTTAATTTTTCATATTCATGTTTTAAACTTGATTAAATCATGGTCAAACCTAGGATTTGACCAAGATTCAAATGGGCATAAAAATTCAAAAAAAAATGAAAAACCAATGCACATAGTCATCTTATGTCATCTAGTAATTAAACATTCAATTAAGTTGATAAACAATGTCTAGACATACTCAAACCAGAAAATTTATGTATCAAGCTACCCCTAACCCCAAACTCTATCTTATGAAGTCTTGCATGAAGAGAAGTACGTGGTTTTTTGGTTCAAACATGGAAATTTCAAAAACCCTCTCAATTTCGAGCTTCATTTTGGAGTGACTACGAAGGATACATGCTTAATTTTTCATATTCATTTTTTAAACTTGTTTAAATCATGGTCAAACCTAGGATTTGACCAAGATTCAAATGGGCATAAAAATTAAAAAAACAATAAAATGAAAAACCAATGCACATAGTCATCTTATGTCATCTAGTAAGCATTCAATTAAGTTGATAAACAAGGTCTAGACATATTCAAACCAGAAAATTCATGTATCAAGCTACCCCTATCCCCAAACTCTGTCTTATGAAGTCAAGCATGGAGAGAAGTACGCAGTTTTTTGGTTTCAAACATGGAAATTTCAAAAACCCTCTCAAGAGCTTCATTTTGGAGTGACTATGAAGGATACATGCTTAATTTTTCATATTCATGTTTTAAACTTGTTTAAATCATGGTCAAACCTAGGATTTGGCCAAGATTCAAATGGGAAAATTTGAAAAAAAATGAAAAATCAAGGCACATAGTCTTCTTATGTCATATAGTAAGCATTCAATTAAGTTGATAAACAAGGTCTAGACATATTCAAACCAGAGAAATCATGTATCTACCCCTAACCCTATACTCTATCTCATGAAGTCAAGCGCATGCACGAAGATATGTCGTTTTTGGTTTCAAACATTGAAATTTCAAAAACCCTCCCAAGAGCTTCATTTCAAAGTGATTAATTAAGAAGCATACATGCATGCTTACTTTTTCATATTCATGTTTTAAACATATTCAAATCTTGGTGAAACCTAGGATTTGACCAAGATTCAAATGGGTATAAAAATTCAAAAAAAACAAAAAAGGTCTTCTTATGTTATATAGTAGGCATTCAATTAAGTTGATAAACAAGGTCTAGACATATTCAAACAAGAAAAATCATGCATGTATCTACCCCCTAACCCTAAACTCTGTTTCATGAGGTCAAGCATGAAGATATGTGGTTTTTGGTTTCGAATATGGAAATTCAAAAACCCTCCCAAGAGCTTCATTTTGAAGTGACTAAGAAGCATACATGCTTACTTTTTCATATTCATGTTTTTAACTTATTCAAATCTTGGTGGAACCAAGGATTTGACCAAGATTCAAATGGGTATAAAAATTCAAAAAAACAAGGTATTCTTATCTTATATAGTAAGCATTCAATTAAGTTGATAAACAAGGTCTACACATATTCAAACCAGGAAAATAATGTATCTACCCCCTAACCCTAAACTCTGTCTAATATATGAAGTCAAGCATGCATGAAGAGAAGTGGTTTTTGGTTTCAAGCATGGAAATTTCAAAAACCCTCCCAAGAGCTTCATTTTGGAGTGACTAAGAAGCATACTTACGTGCTTACTTTTTCATATTCATGTTTTAAACTTGTTCAAATCTTGGTTAAACCTATGATTTGACCAAGATTCAAATGGGTATAAAAAATGAAAACCAAGGTCTTCTTATGTCATATAGTAAGCATTCAATTAAGTTGATAAACAAGGTCTAGACATATTCAAACCAGAAAAATCATGTATCAAGCTACCCCTAACCCCTAACTCTGTCTTATGAAGTCAAGCATGAAGATAAGTACGTGGTTTTTTGGTTTCAAACATGGAAATTTCAAAAACCCTCTCAAGATCGAGCTTCATTTTGGAGTGACTATGAAGGATACATGCTTACTTTTTCATATTCATGTTTTAAACTTGTTTAAATCATGGTCAAACCTAGGATTTGACCAAGATTCAAATGGGCATAATTTAGTAAAAACAAAAAATGAAAAACCAAGGCACATAGTCTTCTTATGTTATATAGTAAGCATTCAATTAAGTTGATAAACCAGGTCTAGACATATTCAAACCAGAGAAATCATGTATCTACCCCCTAACCCTAAACTCTGTCTCATGAAGTCAAGCATGATGATATGTGGTTTTTGGTTTCAAACATGGAAATTTCAAAAACCCTCCCAAGAGCTTCATTTTGAAGTGATTAATTAAGAAGCATACATGCATGCTTACTTTTTCATATTCATGTTTTAAACTTATTCAAATCTTGGTGAAACCTAGGATTTGACCAAGATTCAAATCCGTATAAAAATTAAAAAATAAAATAAAAAACAAGGTCTTCTTATGTTATATAGTAAGCATTCAATTAAGTTGATAAATAAGGTCTAGACATATTCAAACCAAAAAAATCATGTATCTACCCCTAACCCTAAGCATGTATCTCGTTGTTTGCGCTATGATACAATATCTACCTATGTTACACTAATCTCCTCTCTCCTACTTAATTAGCTGCCACATCAGCAGTTTTGTGGGACCAATGTGTATGATACTAGCTATGATACTAGCACTATCATGTGGGTACCTAAATCTCGAATCGAAGTTTGACACGAAACCGATGTGGACTTTATTAATGGTGGAAGGGGGTAACAATCATAAGCACATTATTATTATTGATTGAACAACATTTTATTTGATGTGCCATAAGAAGTTTAGAAACTCCTAGCCCCTGGAGGTGGCGTTTTGGCACACGCGTGCATATGCACCCATTATTGAAAATAATAAAAAACAATTATATAAATGTTAAAAAAATCTGACATAATTTTTTTGGTATACATTGTGACATCCTATGTTCGTTCATAAGTTTTTGTGGAAAAACAACATTTTGTGTGGTGTGTACAAAAAAGGCAAAAAATGTGTTGTACGTAGTCGTGTTACAGCATCAAAATTTGTCTTTTTTACAGGAAAATTTTAGTTTAGAATTTTTTGACACTTTGAAATGTGGATTCACATAATGGATTCCTCTACCTCGACCCCCTTGGATTCCTGAACAGACTTACAGTACTACTAGTAGGGCCTACTATTTTTTATTATTATTACCTACTGCAGCCAAAATTTAATCTCATCGAGCGGTAAAATTCCCCGCCAACGCCCAAATATCTCGCGCCGCAAAGTTTCAGATCTGCGGATATTTTTTCCCCTCAAAAGAAGGACTGCGAAATTCCCTTTTTATCCTCTATCACCCAGCTTCGCCCTAGTTTCGCCCGCAAGCCCTCAGAGAAATCGCCCCTCTTACCTACCTCCCACCTTCACGGCCGCCGCACCGGAAAATCACCGCCGCACTTCGCCGTTCAAGCGGCCACGGCTTCAAACCTCGAGGCTGCCCTATCCGCTTGATCCGCACCTACTCCGGCGTCCACTTTACCGTATCTCTTTCGTCGACTCTATCGACCACCGCACCTGACCAGCTTCGCCGACACCGACATCCCCGTGCACTGCACATCATCTGCTTCACCGACCTTCTACTTCGGCCGGCGCGCTGAACAATTCTTCGACCGCCCAGATCTGCTTCCCCGGCACCCACCGCAACAGCAGTCCCCTCGCCGACCTCCACGTCACCCGTAAGAACGCGGAACACGTCTAAACGCCGCCCAGAAATAGGTAACCAGACATCCCTGCGCGTTTTGTTCTGTTAGGAGTATTGCAGCTGACTGTATTTCTGAATTCTTGCTATATTTTTAACTTACAAGTGCTTTCGTTGGTAACCACCTCATCCTTTAGATTTAAACATGACGCATAAGTATTTTTTCCCTGACCTAACCCACCCATTTGCTGAAACTCTACATGGTATCAGAGCCTAGGTTTCCTTCCTGCTAGTGCTAGCCGCCCCAAACAGTACCATACAAGTTCTTCCTTTGACCACAAAAACCACCGTTGAGATGTAGAAATCCCGGCGGCGGGAGGCCGCATCAGGTGCTCTGCGTGGGTTGCGGCTATCACACACAGCGATGTGAGTTGTGTGAGATCGGCGGCTGCTCGCGCGGGGACAAAGAAGAGGGTGAAAATCATTTTGGTTTAGAAAGGAGAGAAGAGGAAGTTAATCCGTGGCAGAGAGATCTGGATCCGTGCGAGGGGGAGATGTTGGAGGCGTGCGGAGTGGGCCGAGCCTTTGAGCGCAGGGCGGAGCCGGAGGTTGGTGCTGGACGTTGACCAGCGCGAGCCGGTCGATGTGGCCAGGTGCGGTCTGCCAGGTTGGCCAAGGCGCGCAGACGAGGCGCCATCCGAGTGGAAGTGAGGAGAAAATGGAGATGTGAGGCTGTGAGGATATGTTGTGATGGAGTTGATGAGGCTGCGGTTGAGTCCTAATGGAGTTGATGAGGCTGCGGTTTAGTAGTGATGGTGATGGTTGTGGATATGTCCAGGGGAAAGGCATGCGTGCCTGAGGTGAGACTGGTTGAGGCCTGACCGGGGGATAGGCATGGGTGCTTGAGGAGTGGATGGTTGAGGCAGGAGTTGGCTGGGGGTTTGTGGGAGAGACGGAAGAGGTCAGTGGCCGGGCAGTGGAGAAGAGAGGCTGAGGACATTGAGGCGAGTGTGGATGGTTCTGCGGAACTTGTGTGGTGAGGCAGCCGGGGTTGTTGAGGACGTGTATGGTTAGGAGTTGTGCCTATCCCAGATGGTTGAAGTTGGATGTCTTCGCTGCTGATGAAGAGATGAATCGAGATGACAAGATGATGGAAAGTGCAATGCTATCATGTATCCTAGGAGTTATGCTGAAAGTTCATTACTCGTCGTTGTCATATGTGTCATGTTGTTGTTGCAAGATGGCCATGGTTGTTTACCCATGATCATCTTGAGGGGGTGTGTTGGACCATGAGTGAGTTTAGTAGTAGCGCTGTAGTAATATTGTATCCAGTGTGAGGCCCATAGAGGCCCATGTCCAGTGGTATTGTAACCCTAACTCAGATTATATAAATACAGAGTGTGGTGGTCTGAGTGATTTAACCCACCCATTCGCTGAAACTCTACAAAATATGAGCCACCAATCATGAACCGTTGAATGCTCTACATGTCCACGATTGACAACAACAAAGCCTTTATTCCCAAACAAGTTGGGGTAGGCTATACAAGTCCACCATTGACACGATTACAATTTCTCACTATTTGGCCGTAGGCTACTGCTCTACTTACATCATGTTTGATATCTTTCTGCGATCCTGTATTACATGTTTATGCACGTCATAATGCTTCTACTACTGTTTGGTGTTAATTTAATTATAGCAAATCCTTGACTCGTAACTGTTTGTTGTTATTACACGTGCAGCATGCACATCTTACACTCAGAAACGTAGAGTAAAGCTCGCCTATAATCATGTAAGTACCTGCTGTTTTTTGTATATTGCTTAATGCAAACTTCTATATCTTGGATCCTGTTTCTGTTTACAATTGGCCTCTCCTTCATGCAGAGGAGAAACAAGTGAGGCACTGTGTTCTTCTGTCCAAGTACCTGATGAGGTCCGTGTGACTCAAAAAAAAGCTCACGTAAGTTCCCTGTTTTTTTGGAATGTTAATTTACCTCCTGTGCGTAGTTCAATTGCATCATTTTTCTGTATGTTGCACTACCTAAGTTTCCTAATGGAATCTAATAAAATATAAACAATTACCATATGGAACATTGCACACTGCCTTTGACCCATCTAGCATCCGGCATGCCTGGGTATAAGATACATGATTTGGCTATGTTAAACAAGTCCTGAAATTCTATTATGTTAATTTTTTGCCTGTTGCTTCATTGAGTTTGCCTGTTGTTCCATGGCTAGTGCATGAAGTTTGATAGAAATGATCCTAGCTGAAATGATGCACTTCGTGTTTTTTATTGCTTTATTCCTAACCTAGCTTCCTATTCTACTTGAAACATGATTGCTTTATTCCTAACCTAGCTTCCTATTCTACTTGAAACATGATTGCTTTATTCCTAACCTAGCTTCCATTCTACTTGAAACATTGTGAAAAAATAGTTATATTACTTGTTTAAATGTCTAGCTTTGTTTTTCTGAGTCCCATTGACATGATGTGGTATATCCATATTCAAATGATCTGGCTGTTTATATAATACGCTCCATGTTCAATTGCTTCATTCATTTTCTAGTAATCTACTAGTAAGTAGCACGTGCTTTGCACGTCACGACATATCTAATTTTAAAATATATTTCCATATTTTATTTGATGTTGATAATTATTATTTTTTGCTAAAATTACTCACAAAGCCTAAAGTTTGGCTTTTGAAAAACTAATACACCCTAAAAGAAGTAATGGAAGGAGTAATATGTGAGTTCACTACAATTAAGTTTTTTAGTCAGTATGAAATAGAAGTATACCCTAATACGAAAGTGACAAAACTTTTTCATGGACACCCCATTAGGATTATGTATATTTTTGTGATTAGAGTCGAGAATTTTTAAGGATCTATCTTACCTTTTGCGGCATGCATATTGCACGGCAAGACTATCTAATTTATATATTTCTACTCCGTCCCATATTTTTTGAAATTTAAAATACATTATCCAATATCTATGTATAAATTTACTACCTCAATACTTTTTATGTGACCCACACATGGCCACCGTTAGATTTTATATCAAAACTGGTTTGTCATGGGAAAAAAAGTTCGACCTTAATATGAGTAAATACGAAATATTAGTACTAAATTAATATATAATATTTTATCAACCTTGGTTGGTGGACCAATGAACTTCGTATCTTCGAGCTTGAAGATGGTTCTTGTAACATAGTAATTGCTATTTGTTTTCCTAGCACAGAATTATATATCAATATCTTCACATAACCATGTAAGATGAAGATGATATTTTTCATAACACAGTGCCAATGTAGACAATGGCTTGTGCTTCTATAAACTCCCAAAACAAAAATGTTTTCTTGAGTAAAACAAAAGAACGGCTGAGATTAAATGATACATGTTTGGTATTAGGGGTGAGATGGCTGAGATTAAATGATACCATGATACTCTTTCGGGGGATTACACTATTTTAAATTTTGATGGTATATGAAAGCTAAAGCCTTAGATTTTGTTGGCAAGTGAATGTTGTCATTGGCCCTGTTATGGATTTTGCATTTCTATTGCCACTACTTGTACTGACATCTCGCTTCATTCGTGTTTAATTCGGTCCCATTGGTACTTGAACCCGGGTGGGCTGGCTGTGCACTCGCAAGCCTTGCCACTGAGCTAGCACTCAGTTCTCAGATTAAGCAATGCCTCGTTATGCTTAATTTAAATGTTATGGCACTTCATACAAGCCATACAATTAATTGTTGCATTGACCTTCTACGTTGTCGAAGGCACTATCTGAGTCATGCTTAAATCAATCATACATTATTTTCCTAATTGTATCCAATCCAACATGCACATGTTTTGACTGTATTTGGCTATTTGCTAGATTTATTCTGTGCAGTGACCTGGCTTCGTTATTGGGCACATGATGTCTAGTTGCTTGGTTCATTGTATACATCATCACCATGATCTAGTTTGGTTTGTTCTAAGAGGCATGTGGCTTAACTGGTTTCTTTGTTATATCTGCCCATGGTTCTTTCAAAATTATGTCAACAGTGTTGTTTGTTTGCCGTGTATTGTATTGCATTTTAACTTGTTTTGTCTTAGTTTCAGCCTGCAAACAAAGCTGTAATGTCAGTAGGGACAACCCATTTATCAAGTGTTGCGGTCATTTCACAGAGCAACAGTGACAGTGGCATGTGCTCTCATTGGTCCACTGAGTCCAGTACACCAACCGTTCTAGAAGAAATAGATGTACGAGGCTCTATTTTGGATTGCTTGCTATGTTATATCAGCTCAATGATGCTCTTGAAATTGGAGGTCTTTTATTGCATCATATGATGTTGTAACTTGTTTTATCTAAATTTCAGGCTTCAAATAAAGCTACAAAGCTAGAAGCAAGGGCCAATGCCTCAAGTATTGATGTTTCACAAAGCAGCAGTGAGAGTGCATATTGCTCGCATAGGCCCATGGTATCTATTGCTCAACTTAATCCGGCACAAAGAGATTTGGGGGATGCACTCCAAGAGGCAGTTGATATATTTGGGCGGGAAAACAAAGATACTGATGAAATAATTGCCAACACACGCCAAGAGATACATGAATTGAAAAATAGGCAAACTTTGACAGAAAATGTTCTAAAGAATCTCCTATGCACTTGTCATGGTAAGCCAGTTGTGATGTGTCTGGGAATTGAAGGTGTCTAAATAAACTTTGATTCTGTTGTTCAGTCAAGTGGATCATTGATGCCAATCTTTGTAATTAATTACTGCTCAAAATTTCGTTCAAAATTTCCTGGTCTGTAATAATTGCAAATTTTGTTGTTGTACTAAAATTAGATATGTTCCATGTGGCTGCTGTATTTTGTGTGAAATAATATAATGATGTGTACTTCAATTAAACCATAAATCGGCTGCATGCTGAAAATTTGAATCTGAGCGCACGTGTGAACTGTTTTCTGCTCGTAATGCAATAAAGGTTGTTTCTTCGAAGACTATGAACATGGTAGCCCATTAATAATACCTTAATAATTATGCCTGCTGGCAAGATAGATGGTCCTTATTATAGTCAGGCATGCCAACTTGTATGATTAAAAGTCGTTCCTACACATTAAATCTACCATCTGCATTTTTCTCTGTAATAACTTTTCTTTTTACACAACTCAAAACTTGTCATGCTAATATGAAATTCGAGATGGCAAAACATGGGAAAGATAAAGATATCACCAAAAACTCTTTCCTGCGAAATGCTGGGTTTTGAAGCCCAAGTCCAAGTCTTTCTCTGCTCAAGTTTTGGAGGAACAACTCCAAGTAGAACGAGTTGCAACAGCTATGCTAAGAACAAAAGTTGACATGTTGAGATTGAGATTAGAAGCATGTGATGCCCTACTGCACGAGGCTAATCAAGTTCGTTATAATCTCCCAAAGACTAAGAAAATGCCATAGATAATTGGAGATGAACACTACATAGTGAGTACATTGGTCTTGTGAAATGTTTCCTTAGATTATGGCACCTTTCCTACTTTTGTTGGTGGATGCATTTATCTGCGGTTGGGATCAACTTGGTAGTTGTTCCTGTGGATGTTATATAAATTAATTGCATAGCCTTTTTCAATCAGTTCGAACTTAAATGGTATCATAGCCAAGGTCTCAAGTTTGAATTGTCGAACGTGTGGTTTAATTTAATCTCAGTCGGGCGGCAAAATCTCCCACCAATCCTGAAATATTTCAAACGCATTTTTGAATTGGATTAAGAAGATAGGGACATAGATCCAGTGCCCCCACGTTCACAGGGCACAACGTGACCTGAGGCTTCCCATCCACCATTCGTTTCAATCCAACGGCAAGGAAAGCAACAACGTGACCCGATTAATTTCTGCTGAACTGAAGAGCTGCAGTGTTCTCTCGAACCTGGAGAAATAGAGAAGGGAACATAAGATGATTTCGGTCCGAGCGCATCTGGCCGGGCCAAAAATGCGTCTGGTACACGCTCCAGCGGAGCGACGCATAGTGACTGGGCCGTTCACAGCGACGCAAACATGCCTAAATATGCTCCTCAGATCCGTCGCGCGGACGTTGCGTGGACGCGTAAAGTGTCCGCTCGCGTCTGGCTGACGTTTCGTTGGGCCCGCCTAGAAGTGACCTAGCGTCGATGCGTCTTCTCAGCGGCGCCGCTTCGGCAGTCCGCAGTCGCGTAAAATGGCGATGCCTCGCATGGCACGAGTTGTCACCTACCTCTGCGAATGGCGATGCCATGCGTGCTGCGGCCGCCGCGTGCCTCCGACCTATATAAACAGGAGCGCACACATATCATCTCCTCCCACACTAAACAGCGGTGAGTAGGAGGTTGAGCGACATCGGCTAGGGTTTAGTGTGGGAGGAGACGATATGCGCGCACCCCTGTATATATATGTCGGAGGCAGGCGACGGCCGCTGCATGCGTGGCGTCGCCATTCGCAGAGGTAGGTGACAGCGCGCGCCACGCGAGGCATCGCCATTACGCGGCCGCAGACTGCCGAAGCGGCGCCCTAAGAAGACGCATCGACGCTGGGTCACTGCCAAGCGGGCCCGACGAAACGTTCGCCAGACGCGAGCGGACACTTTACGCGTCCACGCATCGTCCGCGCGACTGATCCGAGACGCATATTTGGGCATGTTTGCGTCGCTGCGAACGGCCCAGTCACTATGCGTCGTCCCGCTGGAGTTTGTACCAGACGCATGTTTGGCCCGGCCAGATGCGCTCGGAACCGAAATCATCTTCTGTTCCCTTCTCTATTTGTTCAGGTTCGAGAGAACACAGCAGCTCTTCAGTTCAGCAGAAATTAATCGGGTCACGCTATTGCTTTCCTTGCCGTTGGATTGAAACGAATGGTGGATGGGAAGCCTCAGGTCACGCTGCGCCCTGTGAACGTGGGGGCACTGGATCTCTGTCCAGAAGATAGATGATGATCATGGTAGTAACCGGTATTTAATGTGATGATGATTTGATTTTGCACTCGACCATGAACAGAGGTACTAGTACGGTCTCACAATTTTTTATCATTATAGTTGGACCTTAGCCAAATTCAAAATCTCATAGCGGCAAAACTTCCCGCCCACAAAATACAAAAATTTCACACGCTTCCAAATTCCCATTCTACCCCTGCGGAGATGACAGCAAAGTCGGTTGGTGGGGGGGGTCTGCCCGTCATTTTTTGGATCACCACCTCCCTAGCCCGGAAACCCTCCCCCAAAAAATTCATTTCCCTCAGACCACCCACCGGAACTTCCCAAGTCCCTCTCTCCCACCTCCACGACCACCGCACCGGAACATTCCCGCCGGACTTCCCTGGCCTACCCGAGGCCTCGCGATCCTCGTCATCCGGCTGCCTGCTGGAGCCGCTTCATCGACGCCGTCATCAACCGGACCGGATCATCCCCGCCGAACCTCGAAAACCATATGCTCATCCAGTAGTCTACCGCAGTCGCTTTAGCTGCGGTATCGTCCACCCCACCGGAGCCGCTTCGCCAGATCCGTCATCCACCGCATCGGATCTTGCTCACCGACACCGCTATGCATGAACCGGATCTGCTTCACCGGCGCCGTGCATGATCTAAACTCTTCTACTGTCGCTTTTCTATTGCTTGCCTGCAAGTTCTTGTTTAATCTTGGGGGAACCTGTTTGTGCTAACGACGCGCCGTTACGTTTTTGCAGATGAGATGAGTAACCATGAAGTGTAATGGCCGTCTCTCCAACCCCAAGTAGCACATGTTGCATACTTCATCACCGGATCTATCAACCCCAGGAAGATCTGTTGTGACTCCCACAGAGTGCTTCTCCTAATGTAAGTCCCTTGTTTTAGCGCCATGTTCTGGGTTCAGATGCTTGTTTGTCTGAAGCTCTTTTAGTTCATTCCTAGCTATGACCGTAACATCTTGCTATTTTCTAGTTCATTGCTAACTTTAAGCGATTGAACATTTTGGTTTGCATTCCCTGCTCTGTAGATGTAGCCATCATAACTTCTATCTTGCTCAGTCGTTGTTACAAAAATTATAGGTATTATAGTAACATCCTGCTATTATTTAGTTCATGGCCAATTTTAAGTAATTGCACATGTTGGTTCGCATTCCCTGCTCTATAGCTTTTGGCATCGTAACTTCTATATTTGGTTTACATTGCCTGCTCTGTAGATCTAGCCATCATAACTTTATCTTGCTCAGTCGTTGTTACAAAAATTATGGCCTGCTACTATGTTGTTTGTGCCAATTTTTTACTCCATGAACATGTTGGCTTGCATTCCCTGTACTACAGGTGATGCCATTGTTTTGTATCTACTTCATTGTAAGCTAACAAAGTAAGGACTTAGTTTGGCATGCTATCACTCGCTATCTAGCCTCGTAGTACAAATAAACTTGTCATATTACTAGATAATAATTTTGCGTGCCATCTTGTTCTTCAAAAGCTGCATTATTGACTTGTTTCTCACGACTTGGCATGACGCTCACATATGGAATGCTGAACATATTGGTTTGCATTCCCTCTTATACAAGTTCACAGTGATCCCACTATATTCGTATCCGGTCCATCCTAAGCTCCAGCATTAACTATCCTCTATGTGTTGCTCATTACAAGTTTATATCCCGAAACATCTTGATTTGCATCCCCTTCACTATAAGTTCAGGAGTATTATTTAGTTCACGGCCAAAATGAAGTAATTGCACTTGGCACATGTTGGTTCACATTCCCTCCTCTTTAGCTTTTGCCATCGTAACTTCATCTTGCTAGATCGTTGTTACAAAATTTATAGCCTCGCTACTATGTTTGGTTTACATTCCTGCTCTCGTAGATGTAGCCATCATAACTTCATCTTGCTCGATCGTTGTTACAAAATTTATAGCCTACTACTATGTTATTTGTGCCAATTTTGTACTCCCTGAACATGTTGGTTTGCATGGGACTCGACAAAGAGTAAGTCTGTTGTTTCATTCTAACATGCTCTGTTATATTGGCTGTTGGTATGCGGCATGCAATCTTTGTTTGCTTATTGTGCGCATTACAATGATCTTGTTATAACGACGAAATGATGACTTCCAAATTCTTTGGCAAACAATATTGTAGTGTATTTGCCTTTCCATTGTTGCTGTCTTAACTTGTAATGTCTTTGTTTCAGATATAGGTGCTGCATGGACAACTTAAAAGATTGCCGGATCGCTTCATTGTATTGCTAGGTTTAATTACCATTCAATTTCGGGTTACGTAATATTTTTTCAAAGCCTTGCACGTGATGTAATATTTAGTTAGTTTTTATAGTTCTTTCGCGCATTTTTTCTTTGGTGCTTGTGGTAAGTGAGGTTATCCATTTAAATCAATGCTGCGTAAATATTCTAAGTATCTAAATCACGAATTCCCATCCCTTAAACGGCCCAATTAAGCGAAATCACATATGTGCCGGCCCGCAAAATCCTAAAGCGCCTATTATGCCGGCATATAAACAGCAACTAAACGGGCTGGCCCACTTACTTATTGGGCCAGCCCACTTGATTTATGGTGGACCCCACACACTAATTGGGCCGGCCCACTTACTATAAGGTGGACCCCACAAACTACTGGGCCGGCCCACTAACTAGTTGGGCCAGCCCAATTGCTTTTGTGGTGGACCCCACATACTAAATGGGCCAGCCCTTTAAGAGGAAAGTGGGACCCACCTGTGCTTTTGGCCCGGCCCACTATCTTGTTGGGCCGGCCTACTTGCTATATGGTGGACCCTACGTTCTAAATGGGCCGGCCCTTTAACAGGAAAGTGGGACCCACCTGTGCTTTTGGCCTGGCCCACTATCTTGTTGGGCCGGCCCACTTGCTACATGGTGGACCCCACATACTAAATGGGCCGGCCCTTTAAGACGAAAGTGGGACCCACCTGTGTTTTTGGCCCGGCCCACTATCTTGTTGGGCCGGCCCACTTGCTATATGGTGGACCCCACATACAAAATGGGCCGGCCCTTTAACAGGAAAGTGGGACCCACCTGTGCTTTTGGCCCGGCCCACTATCTTGTTGGGCCGGCCCACTTGCTATATGGTGGACCCCACATACTAAATGGGCCGGCCCTTTAACAGGAAAGTGGGACCCACCTGTGCTTTTGGCCCGGCCCATTTGATCTAATGTGGACCCCACGTACTGAATGGGCCGGCCCGATAGCAGTAAAGTGGGACCCACATGCTAATTGGGCCGGCCCGATAACTTCTTGGGCCGGCCTAGTTGTTTTAAGGTGGACCCCACTAGGTAAATGGGCCGGCCCGATAACAGGAAAGTGGGTCCCACATGTCTTGTGGGCCGACCCTTTTGCCTGTTGACCGGTCAAACGAGTGCATTCGGCCCGGCCCACATGCTTAGTGGGCTGGCCCATTAATGTTTTGACCAGTCAACCTTAGAGGTTAGGCCCGGCCCACGTAACTAATGGACCAGCCCAGCTACATAGTTGACCGGTCAAACTAAGTCAGCTGGCCCGGCTCGCAAACTTAATGGGCCGGCCCGCTTAAGACGTGGCAGGCCTCGTGTGGGCCTACCATCTACCACGGGGTTTCAGCGGTTAACGCCGTTAACTGCCAGTTAACGGCGTCTGCCACGTGTCAGTTTGCATGACGTCAGCAGTCAACGGGCTCCCGGAAACACTTCTGCAACGGTCCGATTTTCCGTGGCGGAAGGGCACCCAAGCGCGACGGACCGGAAAAAACGTGGTAGGACTTTGCCTGACGCAGTTTCGACAACAGAACCCATATCGTCGGGTTAGGCCCATAGGCGACGAAAAACACCCCTTAGCGGACGATTTTGAGACGTTGTCTATCAGAACTTTTCTTGTAGTGATGGCCCAACTAAGTATCCCCTGGTAGATAACATTAGAAAGAGGAAAAGTGCATAAGTTTGGAACCACAAACATTTATATTTTATAATCAAACATTTTTGGAAAAGCACAAATCATTCTTCTTATCTTATTTTGTTACAAAACACTACCAATAAAAAGGAAGTAAACAATTATTCCACACCATTTGAAAACTTAAGCCAGATAATAGAACTAAGGATAAGTTGCAGAGGTTTTGTTTTGCAAGAATAAAACATTGGTTGACCAATTTTTAATGCAAAGAGGTGGTTAAAGTTTTCAAATAAACCAAAAAGTTTTGCTTCAACAACCCATGTCACACATACACATTACTAACAGTAACAAATATGCATGAACAGAGACTAAAACTATTTTTCCTAGGTGTCCAGTACTAAAACAAGACTAACCTAATTGGACTCACCCAAAAATATTAATTCTACAATTTTAGGAATTTGCTAGAGTCTGCCGTACACATAGAACAAGTTTAATTCACCAAAACTCTTACAAAAATCCTAAAAATATGGGACCAGTGGCATTGGAAAGGTATTTAAATTTTTGAACAAATGCAATTGGTTTCATTAGATTTGGGTTAATAGAACTCAAGTTATGCTCAGATTAGTTTCTCTGGTTTATAACACATTTTAACAGCAATTTCGAGTTTTTAAAAGAATAAAAAGGGCGGGAAACGCCTGGGCCACGCGGGGGTGCAAAGTGGGCCGGCCCAGGAGATTTGCCAGGTGGGTGGGGAAAAAAAGAAGAAAAAGAGGAGAGGGCCTGGGGCGGGGCCCAGCTGCATGGGCCGACGTGGCCGGCCATGCAGTGCATGCTGGGAGGATCGGGATCGTCTCCCTCCTCGCGACCACGCACGCGCGGGCGGCCGGGAAAAACAGAGATCGGCCGGGGGGGCTTACCGGCGGGCGCGGCGGTTGCTGGCGGCGGCTGGGCGGGGGTGCGGCGGGTCGAGGCCATCCCGGGGCGCGTCCGGCGGCCTTCTTCTTCGTCCGCGGTAGCTCCGCCCGAGTTGTTCTTCCCCGCAGACGTTTCCGGGCAAACGACGGCGACGGCGGTCTCCGGCGGTCCTGGACAATGCGGAGGCGCTTGTTAGAACCAGAAAAGGATGGGGAGCATGATGGAACTGAGAGAGAGGGGAGAGAACGGCGGGGGCGAGCCCGAGCTTGCCCGTCACCCTCGCGGTGACCACGGGCAGCGGTGGCCACGCCGGCGTGCAGCGGCTATGGGGGCGCCTTGGCGTGCTCTACGGGGCTCTGGAAGGTGGAGAGAAGTGGTGTGAAGTGGAGAGGAGAGGGTGCAGGGGTGAGGCTTCTTATAGCCGACGCTGGGTGCAGGGGTGGTGGCAGTGGCCAATGGCGGGGCGCGGTGGGGGCGTTGGCCAATGCCTGGGCTCGGGTGATGTTGTGGGCGGTGGGAGGAGTGACGTAGGGGTGCTGGCGTCAGCAGGGTGGGCACAGGCGCGGGAAAGAGGGAGGGGTCGAGCGGGAGAGGGTTCCCTGGGTGCGTGCGTTGTCCTTTTGGGGTCGTGGGGTTCATGTGGGCTTGTGGCCTGGTCATTTTTGGAGAGGGAGGGAGGGTCCAGGGATAGTGTGTAGATGGTTTGGGGTTGGGCCAGAGGAGGGGATGCTTCAGCTGGTGCCCAAACAGCTCATGGCCCGGCCATGAAGAAGAAAGAAAAAGAAGGAGGGTTGGTGCACTTCTAGGGTTTTGGCAAGAGGGGAAAAAAGAGGGAAGGGGTTGCTAGATGGTGCAAGGTGATGGAGTAGGGTTGGTCCAAGATTTTTTTTAAATGCATGAGTCAAATGGGATAAGAATGAATTCAAGTGGAATTTTTGAATAAAGAGAAACAAATTTTTGGTGAGAAGTAGTAGTGGGATACATAGAAAGATTTTGGGTAAAAGTGAAACAAAGAGATCTCCTAGAACTCAATTTTGGAAAGGAAGAGATAACACCTTCCCATCTTTAATTGAGAAACTATTTTTGAAAAGGTTTGGTAATACTAGAAATAGTTGTGTAAGGAGATGGAGGTTTTCTAGGGTTTTAGGTTAAGTTGGAGGGAAACCTTAAATTTGAGAATTTGGATTAATGCCAAGGGTAGAGTTGGATAATTTTGGAAAGTTGGATCAATTACCTAGATCAAACATAGAGGGAATGATGATGTTTAAAAGATGGATCGTTGAGGTGTATTAGTGGCAATGACAATGCCATGGATATTTGATCACATATTCAAATACCCTTTTATTTGGTGTCTACGGCCTTGATTTGATTTAAAACTAGGTACATAGGGTTACTTGAAATACTTGGAAAGAGGAAGGGTTTTTTAGAGAAGTATGATGATCCATAGAGGAAATAAAATGAAATATGGATCATTCCATTTTATTTGAAGAAACCAAAACTACAAACAAAGGCTTTCACAAGATTTTAAATTCACATAAAGTAAGGGTAAGCCATTTTGTAAATACTTTGTGCCAAAATAAACAATGTCTTTTTAGAAACTCTTTTGTGATACTATGATCAAAGATGATCATAGTCAAATTTAAAAGAAGGGTTTTTGACAAAATCCTTGAATTAAGATTTTGGTTCATAGGTCAAAACAAAAAGTGGTTTTGGGGTTTAGGTCAAAAGATTCAATTATTTGAAAGAGAGGAGGTTAAGGTAATACAAGAGTGACCATAGCTTCACTATTTTCTGGAGACTAGAAATTGTGTGTTGAGGTAGTTATGGGGAAAACACCAAACATAGGGTTTATGCATTGGTAAAGAATGGAAAAGTATTTTCCAGGGCCACACACGTGTTTTATTAGGTGATTTGCTGGTTTTACCACTAGGGGTGTTGTTCTTTGGGGTAGCTCAAAACAAAACTCAATAAGCAAAACAAGACAATTCATCTACCAGTAGATCAAGGTAATTCATATTTAACAAACAGATCAAGGCAATTCATCTAATTAGTTTTTAGAAAAAGTTTTTGTTCCCCCTAATTTTTGCACTAAGAACAACTAATCATGGTTGCAAAAGTTGGGGTGTTACAGATCTTCCACCCTTAAAATAATCTCGTCCCGAGATTACTAAGCGTAGAACTAAAGGGGTTGTAAAGTTTAACTAAAGTTAGACTCCATTCTTCTATAGATGTGCCATTGTCAAGAAGGTCGTTGCTTCATCTTCTGGGAGACATGATGGATTCCTATCGAGGGCAAGCTTCGTGAAGAGGTTGACTACTCCATGCAGGTGTTATATCTGTAGCTCCTTGACGGTCCTAGAGGAGTCCACGATTCTAGGAGTGTCAGTGCACCCCAATGGTGCTTTAGCAGGGTTGATTTTTTTTAGAGTTAGCTTAATTTTAGTGGAAGACGAAGTCTTCCACCCTTAAGATTGTTCAACGGGGGTTCTGGAAAAACTTCAGAGCTTCTGCCACGGGTCTTGTCGGTTCTTTTCGAAGAAGTGATATTTCCCTTCTTGAGTTGAAACATCTTCAGGGGGCGATGCGTAGTCCACAGCTTCAAGAGGCACTCATGGTGTTTACTAGGTCATATGAGGGGCGGTAAGTTAGTAGGTCGATGAAACTCCTGGTTGGTATCCATATGAAGCAGCCACGAAGGTCGTCAGAGACAATCTTGAGCTTGAGGGTGGGTGCTGACTTAGACCAGTTGAGAAGTGAGCGGTTAAATTACACCTAATCTTGAGTCTTGAGGTATCTTTAGGGGCTTCACTTCATGAGGACCAGATGAACCATGGGATGTAGCTTGGCTTTGACGCTATTGTTCTTTCAGCTGGTTAGACGGTGTGTTAGAGGGTGTTTTTTAATAAGTTATCCTCAAGGTTAGCGCGATTACTCTAAGGTTAGACCAAGTTAGTATGTCTTCTCACAGAGGTGCAGTCACTCTTGAAGGTAGGGGCTTATGCTTTCCTGGCGTAGTAGAGATGCTTCAGTTGATCTTGAAGGTATTGGCTTCTGCTTTGTTGGCGTAGTAGAGATGCTTCGGCTGATCTTGAAAGTAGTCGGCGTAGATAGGGGTCTAAGTTAGTTTCTCTGATGGTTGAGAATTGATGGTTAACAGAGTTAACTTATCCAGTAACTAGCAGTTAGTATTCTAACGGTGAGGTAGATGAGGGTGAAAATATCTTAGGGAGGCTTGCTACGCGGGTTTATTACACTAAAGGTGTTTTTCAGACCTAAAGACCGAGTCAAACATACACACAACAAACAGATAAATACACTCAAAGCGGCACACTGGGGAACTACAAGCAATCATCACACCAAACAAAGCACTCTAAGCATCTAGGGATGCCTAATACGTCGGGGTAGATCAATCAAAGTGATTGAGTTTGCCCTATCCATCCTATAGGTCTGGGGCTGGTCACATATTTTTGCGTCTTCACCTTTTTGACATCATCTTCAACAAGGATTCTCGAAGCAGTTGGTGGTGAAACAGCCTGGTGTTGAGTCATCGAGGTTGAAGTGGAGGCGAAAACTACGTAGAACTTATGGTCTCAACATCTATGGGACGTGAGGTCTAAGGAGAGGTAGCTACTGAGGTACTCCCAAAGTCGAGATCTTCTCGTGGCTGGCCTAAAAATTACTAGTCAAAAACTGAGGACTTGATCCCAGACGACTGCAAAAGTGCAAGTCCATGAAGGAACAAGGTCAGCTCCTTGACATACTTTGGTGACAACCAAAGACATGATCTTGTTATTCTTTTATGTGCACACTAAGTCGGACTCCAATCTTCAATAGCTGCTGTTGGAGATACATGAGTCTTCCTGAGGGATTGATCCATCTGTGAGTTTGAGTATCCGGTCTGAGTTGGGGACATCGTCCCATATGTAGGTTTGAAGTGGATGAGACAATAGAGTAAGAATTTTCAAACATTCTTATAAAGCGGAGAGATAAGAATTTAGAAGTTTTGAAGAAATAAGAGGAGTAGAAGCTATGCTTCCGACTAAAGAAAGAATTTGTTTGGTAAATAGTTTTGCCCAAGTACTTGTTTCCTAACTAACGTCCATGCTAACTAAGGTCTCCTACAGTTGGGATAGCTCTGATACCAGATCTGTGGGGACCCCGGACTAACTGTCCGAAATACCCTGTTATGTATACAGTTCACGATCCCATGATCAGTGCGCCGTGAACACATAACCGAACTGATACCAAATTATATCATCCTTTACAAAACGGAATAAGAAAATTACAATGAGGTCACATGACCAATCTTTACATAATAGCCTTGAAGGGCCTAATCTAATCATCAGAGTAGCGGAAACACTTCAGCAGCGCAGAGCCCAAGCCATCTGCCTTAACCCTACAGGCAACTGACTGGGAAGACGTTCCTAGCTCGCATAAACGTCATCAACTCCTTCTTCACCTGTCGAGTTCCTCCAAGTCTGGCCAAGTAAATAGCCAGGGACAAAGCCGTGAGTACATTAGAATTGTACTCGCAAACCATCAAGAAGGTGATAACAATTCTAACTAAAGAAGACAAGAGAGAAATAATAGTTTCTCTTGTGGATATAGCATGTGGAAGAGAATCAGTTTCTCTTGTGGATATAGCATCCCAACTTCGCAGTTAAAGGGAACACTAAGAGGGTTCTATGACATCTCTATATCTTTGTTGAAGAAGATACTCTAAAAGATATCCTATGACATCTCTATATCTTTGTTGAAGAAGATAATCTAAAAGATATCCTATGACATCTCTATATCTTTGTTGAAGAAGTTACTTCGAAAGAGTTCCACAACATAAAACACTAGGATGGGGTAACCCAATTTTATTTATCCTTCCCGACCATCTCCATATGGTCGACACATCCTTTCCCGTACCCTTCCGGTACTTCAAAACAAGTTCTTTCCTTTCCTTTGTCAAACAATTTTGTAAAACAAAACTCATCAGGCTAAGCAACAGCCATTCCAACCGTCCATGACCGCGGACGCGGCTATTCGAATAGATTTTTCTCTGCAGAGTTTGCACACTTTCCCCACCTCTATTCGGATACCTATCGTGTGGGCATCATCCCCGCATAACAACATATGCCACGACGGATACCCGAACATAGCCTTTCGCTCATTCGACTTAGCTAGAGGTCCTACCCTATGGAGTATGTACCTCCCCGGCACCGTGGCAGCTCACCTCCTCTTGAGCGTGGCTCCACCGCCAAGCCAGGAGACCCATAGTGTCTTCCGGACGGGTCAGCCCCGAAGGCCTCCCGTTATACTATTGTCCCAACAATGACAACCCGGACTCGAGGGTAACCGTACCCTTGTATAGTTGTGCGGTGCCTCATGCTAAGAAGAACAAACGTCAAGCTAAGCTCCGTGCCCACGTTGGAGTAGCTGTGGTTGCGCGGGTTAATTGTCACGGGTGAATACTTAGACGCCAAAGTTTTCATAAACAAGATTCTCTTTCCAACCATCTTTGCCAAGATCCTTTTCTTTCATAAAACACACACTTAGGTAAGTCCAACTCACCCAAGGTTTTTCAGAAGTTCTTTTCAACAAGGTATTTTTCCAAGGGGTTCCCAACCTATAGTTTCATGTAAGAACTAAGAGACAACAATGGCGTGATGCTAGCCATCATACCACTAAGGAGATGATAATTGAGGTGTCAAGGGGATCATACATACTTAGGATAAGCATGCATATGGACATCATAAATAGCATGATTCAACAAGGGTCATGATGTTAATCATCATACCACTAAGAAGATGATAATATAGGTGGTCAAGGGGGCATACATGCTTAGAGTAAGCATGCATAAGATCAACAAGGGGTTCAACACACTGGAGAGTAAGTATGTATAACAGCAACAAGGGGTTCACAAACTTGGGAGTAAGTATGCATGGCATCAACAAGGGGTTTAAGATACGACAAGGGCATGATGCTAACCACCATACCACTATGGGGTGCAAAAAGGGTGTCAAGAGGTCGACACACACAAGACAAGTGGGCGTACCCATCACACTTAGAGGGGTACACCAAGAACATGATGATGAAGACCACCATTTCACTAAAGGGGGTTGTAGGTGAGGTGTCAAAGAGAATAAACATGCTCATGGTGAGCATGCTCCATCAACATAAGTAGAAACAACACAAGATAGATCGAGAGACAAGAATAACAACATAGTGACCACAATATGTGATTAAACATTCAGAGATCAAGAGATGGCTTGCCTTAGCTTATTTGTCCCTGGACTTCTTCAACTCCATCAATATAAGAATCCCAACAATAAAAATAAAATCCTCGCCCGAACCACTTCTCCTTCTTCTCCGAATTGTTCGCATCTAACGCCGGAAAATATAAAAGAACACAATCAACACATTGCACCAATCATAACAAGCATGCAACAATCAACAATCAAAAGCTAATCACTCTACTAAGTCTAACATATTAAGTACTTATATATACTACCAAGCAACTAAAAGAGAACCCATTTTATTTACCTAGTAAAGGTATGAGAGTATCACACTTAGCAAATGCCTCTCTCGGCATCACCATGGCCCAACTAAGTATCCCCTGGTAGATAACATTAGAAAGAGGAAAAGTGCATAAGTTTGGAACCACAAACATTTATATTTTATAATCAAACATTTTTGGAAAAGCACAAATCATTCTTCTTATCTTATTTTGTTACAAAACACTACCAATAAAAAGGAAGTAAACAATTATTCCACACCATTTGAAAACTTAAGCCAGATAATAGAACTAAGGATAAGTTGCAGAGGTTTTGTTTTGCAAGAATAAAACATTGGTTGACCAATTTTTAATGCAAAGAGGTGGTTAAAGTTTTCAAATAAACCAAAAAGTTTTGCTTCAACAACCCATGTCACACATACACATTACTAACAGTAACAAATATGCATGAACAGAGACTAACACTATTTTTCCTAGGTGTCCAGTACTAAAACAAGACTAACCTAATTGGACTCACCCAAAAATATTAATTCTACAATTTTAGGAATTTGCTAGAGTCTGCAGTACACATAGAACAAGTTTAATTCACCAAAACTCTTACAAACATCCTAAAAATATGGGACCAGTGGAATTGGAAAGATATTTAAATTTTTGAACAAATGCAATTGGTTTCATTAGATTTGGGTTAATAGAACTCAAGTTATGCTCAGATTAGTTTCTCTGGTTTTTAACACATTTTAACAGCAATTTCAAGTTTTTAAAAGAATAAAAAGGGCGGGAAACGCCTGGGCCACGCGGGGGTGCAAAGTGGGCCGGCCCAGGAGATTTGCCAGGTGGATGGGGAAAAAAAGAAGAAAAAGAGGAGAGGGTCTGGGGCGGGGCCTAGCTGCATGGGCCGACGTGGTCGGCCATGCAGTGCATGCTGGGAGGATCGGGATCGTCTCCCTCCTCGCGACCACGCACGCGCGGGCGGCCGGGAAAAACAGAGATCGGCCGGGGGGGCTTACCGGCGGGCGCGGCGGTTGCTGGCGGCGGCTGGGCGGGGGTTAGGCGGGTCGAGGCCATCCCGGGGCGCGTCCGGCGGCCTTCTTCTTCGTCCGCGGTAGCTCCGCCCGAGTTGTTCTTCCCCGCAGACGTTTCCGGGCAAACGACGGCGGCGGCAGTCTCCGGCGGTCCTGGACAACGCGGAGGCGCTTGTTAGAACCAGAAAAGGATGGGGAGCATGATGGAACTGAGAGAGAGGGGAGAGAACGGCGGGGGCGAGCCCGAGCTTGCCCGTCACCCTCACGGTGACCACGGGCAGCGGTGGCCACGCCGGCGTGCAGCGGCTATGGGGGCGCCTTGGCGTGCTCTGCGGGGCTCTGGAAGGTGGAGAGAAGTGGTGTGAAGTGGAGAGGAGAGGGTGCAGGGGCGAGGCTTCTTATAGCCGACGCTGGGTGCAGGGGTGGTGGCAGTGGCCAATGGCGGGGCGCGGTGGGGGCGTTGGCCAATGCCTGGGCTCGGGTGATGTTGTGGGCGGTGGGAGGAGTGACGTCGGGGTGCTGGCGTCAGCAGGGTGGGCACAGGCGCGGGAAAGAGGGAGGGGTCGAGCGGGAGAGGGTTCCCTGGGTGCGTGCGTTGTCCTTTTGGGGTCGTGGGGTTCATGTGGGCTTGTGGCCTGGTCGTTTTTGGAGAGGGAGGGAGGGTCCAGGGATAGTGTGTAGATGGTTTGGGGTTGGGCCAGAGGAGGGGATGCTTCAGCTGGTGCCCAAACAGCTCATGGCCCGGCCATGAAGAAGAAAGAAAAAGAAGGAGGGTTGGTGCACTTCTAGGGTTTTGGCAAGAGGGGAAAAAAGAGGGAAGGGGTTGCTAGATGGTGCAAGGTGATGGAGTAGGGTTGGTCCAAGATTATTTTTTTAATGCATGAGTCAAATGGGATAAGAATGAATTCAAGTGGAATTTTTGAATAAAGAGAAACAAATTTTTGGTGAGAAGTAGTAGTGGGATACATAGAAAGATTTTGGGTAAAAGTGAAACAAAGAGATCTCCTAGAACTCAATTTTGGAAAGGAAGAGATAACACCTTCCCATCTTTAATTGAGAAACTATTTTTGAAAAGGTTTGGTAATACTAGAAATAGTTGTGTAAGGAGATGGAGGTTTTCTAGGGTTTTAGGTTAAGTTGGAGGGAAACCTTAAATTTGAGAATTTGGATTAATGCCAAGGGTAGAGTTGGATAATTTTGGAAAGTTGGATCAATTACCTAGATCAAACATAGAGGGAACGATGATGTTTAAAAGATGGATCGTTGAGGTGTATTAGTGGCAATAACAATGCCATGGATATTTGATCACATATTCAAATACCCTTTTATTTGGTGTCTACGGCCTTGATTTGATTTAAAACTAGGTACATAGGGTTACTTGAAATACTTGTAAAGAGGAAGGGTTTTTTAGAGAAGTAGGATGATCCATAGAGGAAATAAAATGAAATATGGATCATTCCATTTTATTTGAAGAAACCAAAACTACAAACAAAGGCTTTCACAAGATTTTAAATTCACATAAAGTAAGGGTAAGCCATTTTGTAAATACTTTGTGCCAAAATAAACAATGTCTTTTTAGAAACTCTTTTGTGATACTATGATCAAAGGTGATCATAGTCAAATTTAAAAGAAGGGTTTTTGACAAAATCCTTGAATTAAGATTTTGGTTCATAGGTCAAAACAAAAAGTGGTTTTGGGGTTTAGGTCAAAAGATTCAATTATTTGAAAGAGAGGAGGTTAAGGTAATACAAGAGTGACCATAGCTTCACTATTTTCTGGAGACTAGAAATTGTGTGTTGAGGTACTTATGGGGAAAACACCAAACATAGGGTTTATGCATTGGTAAAGAATGGAAAAGTATTTTCCAGGGCCACACACGTGTTTTATTAGGTGATTTGCTGGTTTTACCACTAGGGGTGTTGTTCTTTGGGGTAGCTCAAAACAAAACTCAATAAGCAAAACAAGACAATTCATCTACTGGCAGATCAAGGTAATTCATATTTAACAAACAGATCTAGGCAATTCATCTAATTAGTTTTTAGAAAAAGTTTTTGTTCCCCCTAATTTTTGCACTAAGAACAACTAATCATGGTTGCAAAAGTTGGGGTGTTACAGTCACCGTCGGGATGCACCCTCAATCTCGTCCCCTCATTCGATCACTGACACACCAGAGATGCCGCCGAGGCCAATTCCGAACGTACATGTTGATGCCAATGCCGAACATGCATGCACGCCGCTGTGGGCACGACCACGCCACCCCGCTATGCTGGACACCATAGACCACCGCGAGATCTTTCCCTTCGCCACCACACTCTTCTAGCACCCATCTATACACGCCAGAAAGGAGAGACACTAGTTTTCTCTATATTGCTCGCGTTCGTGTCCGACACGGTCAGTCAAAGTTTTGAGATAGTAGTCGATGTCGTCGACCATTTATTATTTTCTTTGCATGGTTAAACGCGTCTAGTTCATATCTATCTAATGTGCCTGGTCTCGCCTCATGCAGTTCTTTGTGGACGTCGATCTCATCTCGGCACCCTGCAAGCCACCTCCTCCGTGCCATCGTTGTAGAGCTCCGTTTAAAAATCTAATCCTACCCGTGTATTGCCCCTTGTATCAGCGTCATGGCCCCACTTGTCATTCGATATACCGAAGCCCCACTCGTTCGCGTTTTGGTCAGGGATACAGCGATGCTTACGGTCAAACAAAGATGGATGGTCCGACGTGTCTTTGTGGGCTCTACGTGGCCCCACTAGTCAGAAGATAACCGTCAATCGTTGGGCAACCAGCCATTACATCACCTGTGATGGTTTCAGACAAGGTCTTGGGGAAAACTGAGGAAAAACTAAGGAGCTGGGGAAAACTGAGCACAACTAAGGACCCGAGGGCACGAAAATAGAAATCCCTGATTGCTTTGGTGGGATTTGAATGTGAAGGATTTGAACACTCTTGGTGTTCTTGCTTTTCCATCCTTACATAAGTGTTGAGATCTCCATTACGACTAGTTCGAGTGATGGACCGTGATCTTGTTACTCTTGGAGGGGTTACCTCCTAGTTGGCTTGGTGGTTGGTGCTCCGGTGATCTCTTCGTGGAAGATTGTGAAGAGGCCCCGGCTTCTCCTTCGTGGAGGTTGTGAAGTGGTTGTGGAGCTTGCCATCTCCGGAATGGAGGAAAAGCTAACCATAAGGGAAAGTAATTTTTCTTTCATGGTATTTGCATGGAGAATAAGGTGAGCCTTCGAGGTGTTCGGGAGACCTTCGTGGTAGCCCGCATCCCTCCAACGTGGCATACCTCACTTCGTGTGGGGAACACAGGAATATGTCTTCGTCTCCGCGTGTGACATAGGCATCCCAAATGGGCCTGCCAAATAAGGTACCCGAAGATAACTGAAGGCCCGCAACTCGTAGATTATGAAGTCCCGAAGCCCAATAAGCATTGATATGGAAGAAAGAGATAGATTAGGAATAGTCTTGTAATAACACGGGGCGGACTCAAGTAGTCTCCCGGATTTTGTAACTTGTACAATAAGAAAGTCTCGGCTCCACCTCCTATATAAAGGGGAGCCGAGGGAGAAAGAAAGGATCGAATCATTGTCAACACGAACCCTAGTTTTCATAATCGAGCACCTTTTTCGGCTGAACCTTCGAGATCTACTTGCCCTCTACTTTCCGCAAAACCCTAGTCTACAACTCGTAGGCATTGACAAGTTAAACCCTTGTCAAATGGCGCCGTCTGTGGGGATTGGAGGCGACAAGGAGCTGATCATGATGGCATCGTCAACATCGAAAAAATCATCAGTAGCATGCAACGCGATGGATGGAGGTAAACAGGTCAAACCTGATCTCGTCGATTTTGTTCCTCACCCTCCCGCCCGTTTGCATGCATATGCCTATCTGGAGGAGTCGACGGAGATGACGTTCGGGAGTTTCCACTTCCTTGTCCGGAAAGAAGGATCGCACCATTTAGCGGCGCCGATTTTTTCGGGACCGTCGGTGGACGATTCCCACTTTTCGGGATCATCAACATCAATCATCGAGTCGGGGGACGAGAAGGTTTCGTCGTCAAGCTTCACCAAGCCCGCCATTGGCGGAGAACTTGCTGACATGTTTGGCAACATGTATTTCGGGTCGTTCACGGGCTCCGATCTGAGCAGCGACTCGGAAAGCATCGAAAGCTTTGACTTCATCGACAGATCTACTTCTATTTGGGAGGTCTTCGCTGATCTATCATACGGTGTCACCAACCCTGAAGAAGAAAACAGAGCGACAATATATCATCAAATCTGTGTAATCGGTGAATCAAGTCATCCAGAAGAGGCGTCAGACGCTTTCAATGATCTGGGTAATCCATACATCAATCCCGCTGATCTTACGCGAGGAACCGGAAATAAGTACGTCGGCACCACACCTCGCGAAAAAGTGCAACTTCCGCAAGCAGCTTGGGATAGAGCTGGGAGAGCCATGAATGGCACAGAGCCGATGACCACAATAGCCACAGTAGAAGAATTGCAAGCGTATCAATATAGACTCGCTCGTGCCGGACGAGAGTTCGAAAAACAAAGAGTTATACTTGATCAAAGAAAAGTTGCAGCTTCCGCATTAAGTGCGTGCAGGGCCAACCTGAGCCGACAATCAGGAACTTTGGGAGATAGTCACAGAGCGGCGCGTACAAGAGGAAGATCTCGACTCGCGAACGTGCCTGAGAACGAACGCGAGAATCTAATGCAAAACCTTGAGACGTCCTTTATGTCGATAGATACAAGAGTGCACATCATCCCCAAATCACCGGAAGCATGATATATGGCGACTCATGCCTTCATATTGGCATCCAAGCCACCTCCCGGATATCCTAGAGAAGTTTTCTACCAGATTGCCATGGCAGGAGTTGGTATCATGGGGACAACGATAGCAGGATCAAGTACGCTGCAACCCGAGAGCACACCAAGAAAAAATAATCATCGGCCTACTACGGCAGCGCGAGATCCTCCACGAGAAGGTGACACAAGAAATACAACGATACAAGCATGAGTCGATAGAGCATGGCAGGAGAGAAGAGAACATCGGCACTCACTAGAAGTCGATGAAGAGGATATGTGTGGACTCCCTTGCTTTACTCGACGAGTTCGTAAAACTCGAGTGCCTTCTGGGTTCAAGTTACCTGATAACTACAAAAAGTTTGATGGCTTGCAAGAACCAGAGGATTGGTTGACCGACTACCTAGAGACAGTGATATTGACGGGTGGAACTAGAGTAACTGCCATGCAGAGCATTCAGGTTCACCTGCGCGGAGCCGCAAGATCGTGGATAAAGAAGTTATCAGAAGGATCCATCGATAGCTGGGAGACTTTCGACGACTTGTTCGTGAAAAAATTCCATTCCACATGCAAGAAACCTGTATCAATAGAGTAACTGAGGGCCTGCTAGCAGAAGTATGATGAACCAATGAGGATGTATATCCAGCGATGGAATATCATAAAAAACTCGGCAGAAAATATATCTGATGAAAGAGCAATAGATGCATTTGTTGCGGAAATCCGGAGAAGAGACTTACTCGAGGATTTGGGTAGGTCCATCCGAGAACAATAGCAGAGCTCATGGAGATAGCGAATCGCTGGGCGGACTGCAAAGATGTTGTTCAAAATAAACGGCACAGATCACCCGAGGAGGATCGCAACAGAAACAAAAACCAAAATAGGCGATGATTTTCTCGCTAGTTCTCAGATTACGACGGTCCCAGCCAAGTGGTGGCTGGCTTCCGAGGAAACAGTGGAGGAAATCATCGGGATTATTATCAGAGGAGCAACGAGCAACGCAATGATCATAGAGATGCGCCAAGCTCCAGCAGGCAAAATAATCGACCAAGGTTCCAGAGGCCATACAACATATCACCCGAAGATCTTCTGAACGGGCCATACCAGATGCACTTCTACCTCGACGGCAAAGGGAAAAGACAGCCAGTCCATCTTTAGAAGGACTGCCGAACTTTCCAAGCTTTGCATAGATATGGAGAGCACACAAATACACAAGCAGCGAATAGGGGCACGGACAGGGGCCAAGGAGTCAAGTCTATCTGCCACCACCACCCTCAATTACCAGCTCAAACCAACGTCAGTTGCAGTTGGCGGCAGCTCTAGCCAACAATGGCCCTTACATTGACACAATGGGACTAGTGTCGATGATTCAGAAAGGCAGACCCTCGAATAGGACGCAAAAGGTAATTTCACGGCAAGTATACATGGCAGAGAAGATGCCTCCACCAACCATCGAGTACCTCAATTAGTCGGCACAGGACATAGGATTCACTCAAGTGGACCACCCGCCTCAAGTTTCACGACCGGGACAATCAGCTATGATTTTACCAGCAGTGATCGCGGGATTCGAGATCCCGCGTATATTCATAGATGGGGGAAGCAGTTTGAACCTCATGTATGCAGATACCCTAAGGAAGATGAATATTTGTCTAGCAAATATAATACCAACAGACACGCGTTTCCATGGTATTACACCGGAGAAGTCGAACTACCCCCTGGGGAAGATCTTACTCGATGTACAGTTTGGAACCCGAGAGAATTTCAGGAGGGAGAAGTTGGAGTTTGAGGTTATCGATTTTCCGTCACAGTAGCATGCTCTATTGGGACGACCCGCGTAATTCTAGATTCATGGTTGTGCCACATTATACATACCTATTATGGAGGATTCCTGGTCCCAATGGCCCAATCACAGTGAAGGGAAGCTTCGCTTTAGCAGATAAATGCAACAAGGATTTTCATAAGCTTTCTGGAACCTTCGGGATGCAGGCTGAGTATGAAGCGTCTAAGCTCACCACCAACTATGACGTGCTACCCGACGGAGGAAGGCCACTCAAGGAGCAAACCTTCGACACATCCAACAATTCCAAGGAAGTGCAGATTCACCCGGCAGATCCCAAGAAGACGATAGCCATCGCAACAAACATAGATAGCGCATAGGAAAGCGCGCTCGTCGAGTTCCTCTGTGAGCGCTAGAAAATCTTCGATTGGTGTCCAGCCGACATGCCAGGAGTACCCAGGGAACTTGCCAAGCACCCTCTTAATCTAGATCCAAGAGCTAGACCAATCCGACAACCTTTGCAGCATTTCTCCGAGCCAAACCGCAAAGCTATGCTATCCGAGATTCGTCGACTCAGAGAAGCGAATTTCATCAAGGTACTACACACCGAGGCCACATGGGTCGCTAACCCAGTGCTGGTCCCGAAGAAAAAACACTAATGTCCTTCGCATGTGCGTCGACTTCACGTGTCTCAATAAACATTGTCCAAAGGATCACTTTCCCCTCCCGAGGATCGATCAAATTATCGAATCCATAGCGGGATGCGGACGTCTTTCCTTCCTGGACATGTATTCTGGTTACAACCAGATCCGCTTAAAAGAAGAAGAAGAAGTCAAAACAGCTTTCATAACCCCTTATGGCGTGTTTTGCTACAGAACAATGCCCTTCGGGTTGAAAAATGCGGGAGCTACATATCAGTGGATGATGCAGAAGTGTCTCGCCACACATATTGGCAAGAATGTCCAAGTTTATATTGACGACATCATCATAACAATAAAGCAAGGATCATCCCTGATCGATGATCTCAGAGAAACCTTCGACAACCTCGACAAGTTTCACCTCAAGTTGAACCCGACGAAATGTTCCTTTGGTGTTCCTGCGGGAGAACTCCTCGGATACTTGGTGTCAGCCAGAGGAATCAAAGCAAACGCCAAGAAAATACAGGCTATCGTGACGATGAGGAAACCAACCAAGCTCAAGGAGATACAGCAGTTGACAGGCCGTGTCGCAGCTTTGAGCAGGTTTGTCACCAGGTTAGAAGAAAAAGTGTTGCCTTTCTACGCACTCATCAAGCAACGAGATAAGTTCGAGTGGAACGAAGAAGCATACAAAGCTTTTGAGCATCTCAAGCGCACAATCTCAACGCCTCCAATATTGGTGGATCCAAAAGAAAAAGAATCTCTCCTGTTATACATAGCGGCCACACCTCAGGTGGTCAGCACAGTCCTCGTGGTGGAACGAGAAGAAGAAGGGAAGATCCATGGAGTTCAGCGGCCAGTGTACTTCATCAGCGAAGTAATGTCACCATCCAAGCAGTGTTACTTGCATTACCAGAAACTTGCATATGGAGTGTTCACAACAGCAAGAAAGCTACGACACTATTTTTCGGCACACCCGATAATAGTGGTCAATGAGGCACCTCTATAGAACATCCTAAACAATCCAGAAGCCACGGGATATGTCTCCCTATAGGGAATCAAGCTTTCCCCTCGGGACATCACATATGAAAAAGAAAGGCAATCAAGTCGCAAATTCTGCCGGACTTTGTCGCAAAGTGGATGGAACTCCAAAACACGGGACCCCCAGATTTATCGAGTACATGGCATATGAACTTCGACGGGTCCAAGAGGTTGGAAGGAGCTGGAGCAGGCGTGATACTCGTGTCACCCCAAGGCGACAAAATGAAATATATATTGCGGATCATGTTCCCCAACGCGTCCAATAATGAGGCAGAATATGAAGCCCTCATACACGGGATGAAGATGGCAAAGGCATGCGGTGCCACTCGGTTGAAAATCTTCGGCGACTCCCAAGTGGGTAGCTCAGGAGGTGATGAACAAGTGCGATGCAATCAATGACATCATAATAGCGTACACGGAGGTGTACAATGAACTTTAAAAACTCTTTGATGGTTGTTAAGTCAATCATATCAGCAGGCTCAGCAATGACTAGCTGACGTTTTGGCAAACATCGGCTCGTAATGCCTGCCAATAGCACCTGGCGGTTTTTGGGAAGAAATCAGTCAGAGATCAACCAAAGCGAAAAAAGCACCAAAACAGCCGAAGAAAAAAAAAGGCCAAGAAAGGCTCGGGGGCTCCAGCAACCCAAGAAACAAATACATCGGAAGATGAGGAAGAACCAGAGGAAGCTATGATGATACAAGTTCCATGGATGCAGAGTTACTTGGCGTACATTACAAGGAAAGAGATACCCAAAGATATGGTAGAAGCACGGCAAGTTATCCGATGATCCAAGGCTTTCACCGTGGTCAAGGGAGAACTATACAAACGGAGCATCTCAGGAGCATTGCAAAGGTGTGTCACACCCGAAAAAAGGAGAGTTATACTGAAAGACATACATGAAGGAGTATGTGGCCACCACGCAAGTAGTCGAGCAATAGTAGCCAAAGCTTTTCGAGCAGGATTTTATTGGCTGACAGCAGTAAAAGATGCAAAGGACATTGTACACATGTGCAACGTGTGCCAGAGATCCGCGGCTAAACCCCACTCTCCGGCAGCAGAGTTGATGACAATACCATTTGTGTGGCCTTTCTCACAATGGGGGCTCGATATGGTGGGAAAACTACACAACTCCTGGCCAGGAGGACACGTGTATTTGCTCGTAGATGTCGGCAAATTTACCAAGTGGATTGAGGCAGTACCAGTAACTTTGGTAGATGCAACATCGGCAGTGAACTTCATCAAGGGGATAATTTTTAGATTTGGCGTCCCTAACAGCATAGTTACAGACAATGGTAGTAATTTCACGTCTCGAGAATTCAAAGAGTACTACGCTGAAGTAGATATTAAACTACATTTTGCATCGGTAGCACACCTGCAAAGCAATGGCCAAGTCGAGAAAGCAAACGGCATTATTTGCAATGGCATCAAGAAGCGACTGCTAACACCACTAGAGAAAGCACGGCACACTTGGATTGATGAGCTACCCAATGTGTTGTGGAGCATATGAACAACACCCAACAAAGCAACATAGGAAATTCCATTCTTTTTGGTTCACGGAGCTGAGGCGGTGATCCCGATAGAAATAGAGAATAATTCTCCTAGAGTCGCAGAATATGATGAAGAAACTTCAAGAAAGGCGTTGGAAGATGATGTCGACGCACTCGACGAAGCTAGGGATGAAGTATTGTCAAGTGTAACCACGTACCAGCAGAACCTCAAAAAATTATCACAGCCGATGTTTGCGGCCCAGGTCCTTTCAAGTTGGTGACCTAGTACTTCGGCTCACACAGGATAGCCATGAAAAATTCGAGTCTCCATGGGTGGGGTTATACATGGTCACCGAAGTAATTCCAGGAGGTGCATACAGGCTGAAGGACAAGAAGACGGGCAAAGATGAGCCAAACCCATGAAACGTGGCGCAGCTATGGCGTTTCTACGCTTAAGTACCAATATAGTATCGAATATGTAAGCATACATTGTACTTTAAGAGCTCGCAAGTTTTTAGACGCACTCTTTTCCTTTCAGGGCACCGAGTGGGGCTGAAAGGTTTTTAATGAGGCGGGCTTGCAATGCTGCAACATAATAAAAATAGTGATGGTATATATTTTTCTCGCAAAACAGGGCTTGGGGGCTCGTACCCGACAAATTCACAAAATATACTCGATTTCAAAATATATCTCAATTTATGCGCCTTGGTTCCATAAAAACCTCGCGAATAAACAAAGATAGACATGCGAGCCAAAATACTCGGGGCGCCTTGAAGAAAAGATAACACATATATTGCTTTGACATCTAATAAGTCTCGCAGTAATGGTTACAATATATACAACTTATAAATAAATTCGGCTCAAACCAGATGCATCAGGAAAAACTTGTTTCTATATAAACCTATCTATGGTTGTGCTCTCCCTGGCAGCGCAAACAATCTGTGCCGAGTCATCGTAGCGATGATCCGTGAAGTAAGCAGCGTCGTACTGGAGAAGTTCATCGATCATCTTCTCAGCTACAGGCGATACAACTTCATTGTGCTTGTCGGCGTTCACCCTCCTCTTTGATGTCTTACGATAAACAATGTCGAAGACATTGTTGAAGTCCAATTTTGAGTAACAGATCCTCAACCAAATCAGAGCAAATTTAGCACCAGCTACCAATTGTGCCTTTACAAAGTCATGGATACTCTTCACATCTTTGAAATTATTCATCAATTCAGTGAGGTTCGCAGGCTGAGGGTTCCGAGGAAATAAAGCGTTGTATATCATGGCCAGAGTACTGCCGAAGAAATCACGGAATCGAATGATTCGGCGAGTGCTATCTTCATCCTCCCAGAAATCAATATCGTTCTGTTTGGCAAGTTGAAGAAGGACCTCAACTCACGAATTCACGTGCTGTTCTTCAGTGACAGCATCCAAATATGAGCCTATATGAAATAAAAGCAACAACATAGTGTGAGAGAGTATACAAAGAATCTCAAGGAAAAAAGGGGATAAAGTAAAGCGTAACATACCCGCCATATCCTGGCTGGCGTCAGTCATGAGGTCAAGCATATAAGCCTTGCGTTTAGCAGCCCGCAGAGCATCAGCAGCATCATAATCTTTCAATTCCAGAGCCTCTTGTGCTTGTAGAAGCGTAGCTTGTTCATGATCCAAGGATTTTCGAGACTGATCCATAACAATCATAGCTTGTTTATTCATAGATTGGAGCTACTGTCGAAGATCGGCTAGCTCTTGATGGATTGAATCAGCGCACGAAGAATCGTCTAAGAAAACGCCGGCAGGTGTTCTCGCAGAATGAGACGCAGCGAGTGAAGCATCGGAAGGTCCAGCAGCCTCTGTATAGTTATCAAAAACCAATTGGGAGAAAGAAATATCGACATCAATCATTCGGCAGGGAACAATTTTTCATTAATAGTCAAGGCAATTACATAAACAAGGACCCTTACAAAAGTCGACTCCTAGCGAGCCGATAAGAATAGTCGCAAGTCACAAAGAAAGAGACAACTACAAAAGGAAAGGAAAACATAGGTACAGGTTGGTCTACTCGACCTCCGTCCTAGCAGTGCTAGTGGATGCATCAGACTTCGGGCTCAGGAAGGCGAGGATCTTCTTCGAGTGGGGCTTGGCATCCTTCACCAAAGCTTTCCACTTTTCCTTGTTCATCCCTTTGGGACTGCCAGCCTTTGCCCAGTCGACGTCCTGTTCGCTGGCGGTAACCAAGGCGATGGTTCCCTCGACTCCAATCTTCAGGCTATCCTTCCGATGGACCAAGGCAGGATCTTCCTTACCCAAGAAACGCTGAACGAGCTCATAGAAAATCTCTGGTTGTGTCTCCTTGGGGAAGAAACGGGGGAAGATGCGTTTGAATGCAGTCCGGGCATTGGAAATATTGGTGCGTGCCAAGTCGCCATTTAACTCAAGGATCGACAGTGTGTCGAGAAGATGATTCTCGACCCCTTCGTGCAAGGTAAATTCTCCACCAATCAATCCTGCTGGAGCAAAATATGAGTCCATCAACATCAGATATACAAATCAAGATAAAAACAAAAATATAGGTGAAGGAAAAGCTTACTAGTGAATCTTCGGTTCTGGGTGTCGAACCGATCTGCTATGGCATTCTCACGCTCGATTTGCTGGGCCACTTTGTCGCTCAAAGCACCCTCAGCAGTCTGGAGCCTCTGGCGGATACTTTCAACAGCAGCGGCATCCTTTTCAGGTTTCTCGCGACCTTTCTCGCTGAGTTTTAGCTTAGCCTCCAGCGCATCAGCGCGTTCTTCGGCTCGGCAGAGCGCTTCTGAAATCATAGTCCGAGGGAGAAGATCCATTATCAGAAGGCAAACAGTTATTTGGCGAAAAAATGATCCATATCAAGAATAATGCAAGTTTACCTTTCAGAGTGGCAGCTTCATCACGGAACCCAATAAATTGGGAGCCAAGGCTGATGAGATTCTTCATCAGAGGCTGTCAAAGAAATAATGTCAGGGAAAAATAGTCAGTGGAAAGAAAACGTGACAAAGGTAAAAACATTCAAAAGAAAGGAAAAAACTAGACAAGCAAAAAACAAAATAGCAAAACCAAGGAAAAAAGAGGACTTACATCGTCTAGCAAAGGAGTCGAAGAACTCCCCTCGACAATTTCTTGACTGTCGCCAGCCCCAGTTCTTGCTTTCTTCAGCGCAGGTGCTCGGGGGCTTGCCACCGGAGTTGATGCTTCCGCGTTTTGCTGTGGGGTAGGCGAAGATTCCGCAGCAGTGCGGTGTTCTTCAGAAAGAACCATGGTGTTGGACGTGCTCGTAGGAGCCGTGTCGTGAACTGCGGGTTCTTCTTTCTCCTCTCCCTCTTCAGATCTGTCAATATAGCAATAAGGCAAAATATGGGTACTCCGAAGAAAAAAAAGAGATAGGAAAAGACAAAAATAAGGTAACTCACGAGCTAACAGCTGAATGGATCGTAGCAAACAAGAGGGGGTGAATGGACGCTACGTCAAGTTTTAGTCTTTTTTCAATTTTAGCGGTGCGGAAGGTAAAGGTGAATCCTTTAATGGTGTTGGTGTTCCTACAATGATTCTAGGACAAGTGCAACAAGCAAAGGAACAAGCAAGATAGTAAGAGTAAGGAGCGGGACAATCGTATGGCGCGGAGACGAGGCGAGGTTTGTTTCCCGCAGTTCCTCTCACAAAAGAGAGTACATCTGTGTTGAGGAGGTGCTAGCCTCACACAAGAGGCTAGGCGGCCACACCACGAAGGAAGACCTCACCTTCTTCCTCAAGAGAGCTCCACAAAGGGGCTCCCCCTTCTCCACTATGACACCGGTCGAGGCGGTGATTCCTTCACGAGGTTGGGGTAAGCTCCGCACCACACGGAGGCTCCCAACAACCTATGGAGCTAGCACAACACCAAGTTAGCCTTCATAGGTGCACTTTATCCAAGATCCCACCATAGGAACCCTAACACCAAGATCCACTAAGGAGTAGCAAGTATTGGTGAAATCTCTCTTGGTAGAACTATAGATCGGGGTCTCCTCCACCACTCCTCAAAATTTAGGCAAGATTGGTTGGATGGTTGGGGAGATCCTCAAGGTTTAAGCACAGCAACAATGGAGGAGAGAGAGAGAAGAGATAAAAACGAGTTGGGGAAGAAGGGCCCTTTAAATAGGCCCTCCCAAGTCCAACCGTCATGTCCAGTTTTTGCCTAAGCGGTACTACCGCTTTGGGTAAGCGGTACTACCGCTCTGAGTTCAAAATCCCACAGATCTTGTCCACGTGGACACAGAGCGGTACTACCGCTCACGGTACCGCTCGAGGTACCGCAATGGGGTCCAAACCTTACTGGACTCAAAGCGGTACCACAGCGGTACCGAAGCGGTACTGCCGTAACTAGTTACGGTACTTGAGCGGTACCATGGGCGGTACTACCACTGCAAGCGGTACAACCGCTCCAGGTACCGCAGAGGTACCGTAACTCGTACTGTGGGTCGAATCCAGCACAGAACTTCAGAGCGGTACCATGGGCGGTACCAGTAGGGGTAGCGGTACTACCGCTACTGGTACCGGTAGTACCGGCCTGACAAAAACTGTATTTCTCCCCTTTTTCTCTCCAACCATGTCACCTCGCGATACACACACAAAACCAGAAAACCTATAAGCTACGCTTCAGTCCTCCGATCTTGACGTGTCCAGCGAGGTTACCGTGTACTTGCAAATCTAACAATGATACTCAAAGCACGCGGTGAGAATCTTAAAGTGTTGTCATCAAACACACAAAACCCTGGGTTTAGACTTTGCTCTTTCAATCTCCCCCTTTTTGGTGTTTGATGACAACACAAGACTTTGCAATGGCATATGATATTACGATGAGATATATAGATTTGCAAAAGCTCGATGGAGCTCCCCCTAAACATGTGCATATTTTGAATATGTATTTGAATACAAATGCATATGTCTTAGAGGCAAAATCCCCCTAGATTTTGCAAACCAAGCACATATGCAACAAGGATACTTGACATGTTCAAATAGCATATGCACAATATGGAGGCAACACAAGATCATGCAAGGAGATTTGGGTGAAGTTATCATACCATAGCCTTGAGAATACCCAAACTCACCGTAAGATGCCTCCATAGTGTTGATGTAGCCACAAGAAAAGATAAACAACGAGGATCAAAAGGCTACAATCAACAAAAAGTCCCCATCCGAATAGGAACTTCTCCCCCTTTGGCATCGAACACCAAAAAGGAGGATAAGGAAACTATAAGGATGGAGAAAGAGAACACGCAGCCAAGCTTGCAAAAACCAAAAGGGAAAACAAGCTTGAATGTGGTTCTCCAAAAACATGGAGAAAAAGATAGCAAAGAAGAAGGACAAAAAAGAAAGTCACAAAGAAACACGAAGAACCTAAAAACTCCTCAAGGAGGAGGTTGGTGGCCGAAGCCACCGTGTAAGAGTGTAGTAGTGTGAGGTCGCGTAGATGTATCTAGGACTCATGACTACAACTCAATGAAGCTCATTAGTCACTTGATTGACAAATAGCATATGTTTTGGATTTCTTTATGCATTATGGGGGGAGGGATAGCTCAATAAGTTTAAACCCCACTCCCCCTATGTTCATGCATGCCTTTCATCTAGATATATAGTTTAGGAGTGGTATGTGCGCACGACGGTCAAGCAAAGTTTGATGGATCATTGATATTTAGCTCATGCCTCAACTCAATGAAACGCTTCTCATCCAAGGGCTTTGTGAAGATGTCCGCCAATTGCTCCTTGGTACCAATGAAGGATAGTACAATATCTCCGCGAGCAATGTGATCCCGGATGAAGTGGTTCCTTATCTCAATGTGCTTCGTCTTGCCATGAAGAACCGGATTGTAGACGATCTTGATTGCGCTCTCATTGTCACACAAAAGAGGTGCCTTGCTATACTCGAATCCATAATCCCGCAAGGTTTTCCTCATCCACAAGATTGTAGCACAACTACTTGCCGCGGCAACATACTCGGCTTCCGCAGTGGAGACGGAGACACAATTTTGCTTCTTAGAGTACCAACACACCAAGGATCTTCCAAGAAAGTGACAAGCTCCGGATGTAGACTTCCTATCAACCTTGTCGCCCGCCCAATCGGAGTCGGTGAAACCAACCAAAGCAAAGTCCGTGTCCCTTGGGTACCATAGTCCGAAGTGTGGGGTATCAACTAAATATCGAAAAATCCTTTTGACCGCCACAATGTGGCTTTCCTTCGGGCTTGCTTGAAACCGTGCACACATACCAACGCTTAACATTATATCCGGGCGAGAGGCACAAAGGTAAAGAAGCGAACCTATCATCGAACAGTATAGCTTGGGATCCACCGCCTTGCCGGTCTCGTCAAGGGAGAGTTGACACTTGAGATGCATCGGTGTTCCAATGCCTTTGGCGTCCTTCATATCGAAGCGCTTGAGCATGTCTTGGAGGTAATTTGCTTGATTGATGAAGGTGCCTTGTCGCATTTGCTTGATCTCGAACCCAAGGAAGTACTTGAGTTCACCCATCATTGGCATCTCAAACCTATTTGTCATCAACATAGCAAACTCATCATTGAATTTTGTGTTAGTCGAGCTAAATATGATGTCATCTACATAGAGTTGACATACGAAAAGCTCCCCATTGACTTTCTTAGTAAAAAGAGTGGGATTGATTTTCCCCACTTCGAAACCACGGTCTACAAGCAACTCTTTTAGATGCTCATACCAAGCTCTAGGAGCTTGTTTGAGTCCATATAGGGCCTTTTTGAGCTTGAAGACATGGTCCGGGAAATGGGCGTCCTCGAATCCCGGGGGTTGCTTCACATACACCTCCTCATGTAAAGGACCATTAAGAAAAGCACTCTTGACATCCATTTGTTGCAACTTGAAGCCATGATGAGAGGCAAAGGCCAAAAGGATACGGATGGACTCAATCCTTACATCGGGTGCAAAGGTTTCACCAAAATCCACGCCTTCAACTTGAGAATAGCCTTGTGCCACCAATATTGCTTTGTTGCGAATGACGATGCCATGTTCATCTTGCTTGTTCTTGAAGACCCATTTGGTGCCGATAACATTGTGGCAATGATCGGGTCGCTTCATGAGAGTCCACACATCATTCCTCTTGAAGTTGTTGAGTTCCTCTTTCATTGCAATCAACCAATCGGGATCTTCAAGCGCATCATTAACTTTGAGTGGTTCCACCATAGAGACAAAGGCGTGGTGCTCACAAAAGTTTGATAGTTGCCTCCCGGTGGTTACTTTGCTCTTTAGATCACCAATGACATTACGCAAAGAATGGGACTTGGGGCGCAAGTGTCTTGTAGTAGGATCTTCACAGCGAGTGTCGGCTAAAGGAGTAGATTCTTGTGGGTCCTCTTGGCTTTCATCACGGTTTAGGTCCTCGCCTTGACTTTCGTTGTTGTTGACAGGTGCATCATCATCATCATCATGAGAGCCGGATGACTCGGGGGTACTAGGAATGGGATTGTCCATAAAGATCATCCCCGAGCCATTCGGAGAATAACTTGAAGCTTGGCTTTGGTCACTTGATGTTGGTTGTTGTGGTAGGTGAGCTTGCGGAAGATGTTGTTCTTGAGCTTGTTGTGGTGAGCTTGTACTTGATTGGTGTTGTAGATGTTGAGGTTGAACTTGAGGTTGTTGGAGAGGTTGGCATGCACTTGTAGGATCAACAGAAGAAGCTTGGCCTTGTGGTGTAGATGGCTCCACTTGGGTGGAACTTGGTCCTTCCCCGGTACTCATAGAAGGTAGCTCTTGAGGTCAGCAGATGCCAACACCCATTCTTCCTATGGCATCCGGGGGAATTGCATCTCCTTTCTCAAAAGAAGCACTTCGCTCCTCCAAAGATCTATCATCTTCATCGAATGTCACATCACAAGATTCTACAACTCGCCCGCTTGACTTGTTGAAGACTCTATAGGCGTGAGAATCCGTAGCATAGCCAACGAAAATTCCTTCTTGAGCTTTTGAATCAAACTTGGATAGACGTGTGTCTTTGACAAGCACATAGCATTTGCATCCGAAGACCTTGAAATATGACACATTTGGCTTGTTTTCGGTGAGAATCTCATATGGTGTCTTCTCAAGACCTTTGCGAAAGTAGAGACGATTAGTAGCATGGCATGCGGTAGAGATAGCTTCCGCCCAAAAATTGTAGTTAGACTTGTATTCCATCGTCATGGTTCGAGCGGCTTCGATCAAGGTTCGATTCTTCCTTTCGGCGACCCCATTTTGTTGGGGAGTATATGGCGTGGAGTATTGATGTTGGATTCCTTCTTCGCCGAGGAAGTCATACAAGGTGTAGTTCTTGAACTCCGTTCCATTGTCGCTCCTTATTGCGAGGATCTTGTTGTCGTACTTGCGTTGAACTTGATTGGCAAACTCCAGCATGGTCCGTTGAGTCTCACTCTTGTACTTGAAGAAGAATACCCAACAATAACGTGAATAATCATCAACAATGACGAGGCAATACTTCTTTCCTCCAAGACTTTCATGAGACGGTGGACCGAAGAGATCAACATGTAGGAGCTCAAAGCATCTTGTGGTAGAGATGGTAGTCTTGGCCTTGTGAGGAGCTCCATGCATTTTTCCTTGTACGCAAGCCCTACAAACACGATCTTTACAAAAGGAGACATCTTATTTTAGTCCGAGAATGTGGCCACCCTTGTGGAGACTTTGCAAAGTCCTCATGTTGACATGGGCTAGTCGGCGATGCCATAACCAACCCTTGTCACCTTTGGCGAATAGGCAAAGAGCGGAAGATGTTGTCTTTCCGGAGAAATCAACAACATACAATCTGTTCTCTACATATCCAACAAAAGCTACACGGAGTGTCTTGCTCCACAAGAGGACCACCATATGTTCATCAAAGAAAGTACATAGTCCCATACGAGCAATTTGATGAACGGAGAGTAAATTGTAACCAAGGGTCTCGACAAGGAGGACATTCACAAGTGAGATGTCGGGTGTTACCACCACCTTGCCAAGACCCAATACCTTAGAACACGTGTTGTCGCCATATGATACGGTAGAGTGAGAAGGCTCGAGGTCGACAACAATATTCTTGCTTCCGGTCATATGACTTGTGGCTCCACTATCAACCACCCACTTAGCGCCACCGGAAGCATAGTCCTACAAGGAATCAAGTCTTGGGTTTAGGTACCCATTTTCCAATGGGTCCTATCATGTTAGTAACAAGGGGTTTGGGAACCCAAATAGTCCAATCAACATTGTCCTCTTGAGGACCAATAAAGCGAGCACGAATATGTCCATAGTAATCAACAAAAAGAACATGAGAGGGATTGTTAGAGCCGGCGAAACCCTTCGAGGCGGAGTTGGATCCTCCATCCCTTCTTGAGCTTGCATCGCTTTCCTCATGGTTGATCTCAATGTTCTCCTTGTTCTTCTTCTTCTTGGTCCTCCTATTCCTCTTCCTCTTTGGCTTGGTAGCCACTCCTCCTTCATTGCAAGAGCCCTCTTTGGCTCCATCTTTGGCTTCAATGACTCCTTCCAAGTACTTGGCTTGAACTTGGAGTCTATCAATTTTGGCCTTCAAACGATTGACTTCATCTTCATGCTCCAGGTGAGGGTGACAAATATCAAACACTTGGACTTCCTTTGCCTTGTTCACCCGGAAGTGTTCCATCAAAGCTTTTTCTCGGAGAGCGTTCATCTTCATGAGTATACGCTTCACTCTCCATCTTGGCAATGTCACTTTCATGAGTGCAACATGCACGGTCCTTGCTCAAAGGAAAATACTCCTTCAATGCTTTCTCTTGCATGGAATTTACCTCCATGAGTTTGGCTTCCTTCCTCTTCAAGGCGGCTATTTCTTCCTCATGATCACAACAAGTGGCCTTCTCTTTGCTCATGCGGAGGCATTCCACCAAAGACTCTTCTTGCATGCTACTCAAACTCAATAGCTTGGCCTTGGTGGTCTCGAGAGTGGAAACTTCTTCTTCATGATTGCAACATGAGGTCTTCTCCTTGCACAAGTGGTAACACTCATCCAAGGCTTCTTCTTGAAGAGCATTGACCTCCAAGAGAAGAGCATTGTGCTTCCTCAAGGAAGCAACTTGATCAACAAGTTCGTCATGGCAAGAGTTGAGGTCTTCCTCATCTTTCTCCTTGTTGGCTTCCTCAAGAGAAAACATCTTCTTCTTGAGATCACCCATCAAACCAAGAGCATGGTCTCGGTCCTTGGTGAGTTGGGAGATAATAGACTTGTTGGAGTCCTCAAGGATGATGACACTAGCTTCAAGAGACATGCGCAAATTTTGTTCTTCTTCAAGCGCTTGATTGAGAGAGGCAATCTCATTTGCCGTCTCCCTTTCAAGCCTCTCCTTCTCCTCTATAAGGTCTTGCGCTGCACCAAGTTGGGCCAAGAGAGCCCCAACATGAGTCTTGGTATCCCCTTGCATGTTAGTGAGAAAAGAATCCAAACCCATAATCTCACGCTTAATGGTGAGACTAGTGGCATCATCAATATATAAAGCATTAGTTTAAGGTGAGAGTTTGGAAGGGGATTCTACCTCCGTGGATACCTTTGCCATAAGGCAATGAGCGTTGTTGGTGATGAGGTTCTCATTAGGAGAGTCGAAGAGGGAGATAGAGGGAGTGGTACTAGCGATGGCGGCCACTCCCTCTCCTTCCTTGTTGGAGCTCTTGTCCTCATGTTCTTCATCCTCATCGGAGGAGTACTCTTCTCGAATGATGAAGGCTCTAGGCTTCTTGGTGAAGGAGACCTTGTCGTCATCGGGATTGGAGGAGAACTTGGAGAATCCTTTGGAGAGTGACTTGAACTTTTCCTTGCGGACAAGCCTTCCACCATTATCTTCTCTTCTCTCAAACATAAAATCCGCAACAAAATGATTCTTGTCGCCTCAATTGTAGCATGTTCTCCCCCTTTGCCCCTCCCTTGGGCTCTTGGAGAAGCTTTTTGGAGAATCACGTGATCTTCTTGGTCTTGTGCTTTGGGACTTGTTTCCCTCCAAAATTTCTTGGCGGCAAGATCCATATGCTCATGATAGTTGGTCTTGAGATCATCCGGTCCCCACTCAATGGGATCCTCATCGCTTTCACTAGCCTCATGTACCTCCATCTTCAATGCAAGGTTGGGCTTGCGGGTGTTGTGGGCGCGAGCAACAAGATCCTTCGCATTCTTCTTGGAGATGTCCAAAGCGATGACTTCGCTAAGAACTTCATCGGATGTCATAGCACGGAAGGAGGCATTTTGGCGGATGGCCGTCAACTTCACTTCCTAATAAGGGAGGACAGCGTTGTAGAACTTGCGCTTGATCCAATGGTCATCCACAAACGTTGCTCCAAGATCTTGCATTTGTACGGCGAGAGCGATGAGGCGCCGATACATTTCTTCTGGGTCTCTCCTTCATTCATGATGAAGTTGTCGGCCATGTTGTTCACTTCATCAAAATGAGAGCTTTGGATGCTCTCATTTCCAAGGAAGAGCTTGTCGAGTTTATCCCATGCTTCCTTGGCGGTCTTGAGCGAGCAGATATGAGCGCGGTCCTTGGGCGTGACAGCCATGTGAATCATGTTGATAGCGGTGGCGTTGAGTTGTTCATCCACCACTTCTCTTCTTGTCAAGTTCTTTGGGTCTCGTTGTGAGTAGCCCTCCTTGATGATGCGCCAAAGCTCGGTAGATGCGCTGCGCACATGAGAACGCATAAGAATTGCCAATTTTCAAAGCTATTTGATTCAAGTAACGGTGGTGAACCATGCGACAAGATATGTGGCATAGGTATTGGAACGTTTATGGTGTAATCACTTGGTGGTGGCACCGCATGATTACCCCCTAGACGTTCTGCAACCGGTGTCTCATCCTTCCCCTTTGTTGAAGTGCCAGTTTCCCCAAGCCCTTCCTTTTGTGGATCTTTTGTCGATTGCGTGACAAAATCAACAAGAGGAAATTGGTTAACTTTTGGTGGGGGATCCTCGGCACTTGCCTTAGGATCTATGATAGGGGTTGGTTTTTGAGCAACCAACTCCATCATCATTGTCTTCATTTGGTTAACGATGGATGACTCCAATTTCTTGAGGTCATCCAACGTAGCCGTTGTGCTATCGACGGGTGATGATGGAGCGGGTGGCACAAGGGAAGGTGACCCATTCACAACCGTCTCTTGTTCGGCCATTTCTTAGGCGGTAAAGCACGAGCAATAAAACCTCGCTCTGATACCACTTGAATGGATTGTAGCGAACAAGAGGGGGGTGAATGGACGCTACGTCAAGTTTTAGTCTTTTTTCAATTTTAGCAGTGCGGAAGGTAAATGTGCATCCTTTAATGGTGTTGGTGTTCCTACAATGATTCTAGGACAAGTGCAACAAGCAAAGGAACAAGCAAGATAGTAAGAGTAAGGAGCGGGACAACGGGATGGTGCGGAGACGAGGCGAGGTTTGTTTCCTGCAGTTCCTCTCACAAAAGAGAGTACATCTGTGTTGAGGAGGTGCTAGCCTCACACAAGAGGCTAGGCGGCCACACCACGAAGGAAGGCCTCACCTTCTTCCTCGAGAGAGCTCCACAAAGGGGCTCCCCCTTCTCCACTATGACACCAGTCGAGCCGGTGATTCCTTCACAAGGTGGGGGCGAGCTCCACACCACACGGAGGCTCCCAACAACCTATGGAGCTAGCACAACACCAAGTTAGCCTCCATAGGTGCACTTTCTCCAAGATCCCACCATAGGAAACCTAACACCAAGATCCACTAAGGAGTAGCAAGTATTGGTGAAATCTCTCTTGGTAGAACTACAGATCGGGATCTCCTCCACCACTCCTCAAAATTTGGGCAAGATTGGTTGGATGGTTGGGGAGATCCTCAAGGTTTAAGCTCAGCAACAATGGAGGAGAGAGAGAGAGAAGAGATAAAAATGAGTTGGGGAAGAAGGGCCCTTTAAATAGGCCCTCCCAAATCCAACTGTTATGTCTAGTTTTTGCCTAAGCGGTACTACCGCTTTGGGTAAGCGGTACTACCGCTCTGAGTTCGAAATCCCACAGATCTTGTCCACGTGGACACAGAGCGGTACTACCGCTCGCGGTACCGCTTGAGGTACCGCAATGGGGTCCAAACCTTACTGGACTCAAAGCGGTACCGAAGCGGTAGGGCCGTAACTAGTTACGGTACTTGAGCGGTACCATGGGCGGTACTACCGCTTGCAAGCGGTACTACCGCTCCAGGTACCGCAGAGGTACCGTAACTCGTACTGTGGGTCGAATCCAGCACAGAACTTCAGAGCGGTACCGTGGGCGGTACCAGTAGGTGTAGCGGTACTACCGCTACTGGTACCGGTACTACCGGCCTGAGAAAACTTGTATTTCTCCCCTTTTTCTCTCCAACCATGTCACCTCGCGATACACACACAAAACCAGAAAACCTATAAGCTACGCTTCAGTCCTCCGATCTTGACGTGTCTAGCGAGGTCACCATGCACTTGCAAATCAAACAATGATACTCAAAGCACGCGGTGAGAATCTTCAAGTGTTTTCATCAAACACACAAAACCCGGGGTTTAGACTTTTCTCTTTCAACAGCGCCAGCATCATCATAGGGATCGAAGGCATCCTTTTTTCAGGAGAAGATCCTTCGGCAGTTGGTTCAGTAGGTTTGGAGGCGCCGAAATCTGCGACATCATCTCTCTTCCTCTTGCGCCCAGGAGAAGTGGCAAGTGGAGGAGAAACGGAGTGACCAAATTCAGATTGTTGTTCTGGCCCGGTTTTGTTTTCGGAGGAACCCGCGGATTTCTAAAATCCCGTGGAAGAGGTTCCTGTGAATCGTCGGTGACAACTAGCCGACCATCAACCTCTCCACCTTCAGGAAGGGGGGAAGAGAAGATAGAATTTGGTGGCCCTATAAAGTGTAAAGCAAGAAAAATAAAAAAAGTGAGTACACATGGAAAACAAAGTAGCAGCCGAAAAAATAGTTAAGCAACTTGGAGAAAGGCTACTTACTTTGGAAAGAGAGTGGCTACCACTGAAGGGAACCATGCGATAGGATGAAGGAACTTCGTTATTCTTGCTCAACGAAGTAAAATGGCGGAAAAGTCTCTCCAAGTCCTTCAGAGGAAGCTCGGCAGAGACTCTGTCAGAATCTTCGGGACCCGAAAACATCCACATGGGATTTTTTCGGGCCTGGAGAGTCTGAATGCGGATGCGCAGAAAATATGCAATAATCTGAACACCCGATAATTCGGCTCCATTAGTGTTTTGGAGCTCATGATGCGAGTGATCAGGGCTTCTGTGGCCGCCTTTTCTTCGGCAGTTGCTTCAGCATCCCAAGATCGATGCCTTTGGATTTCCTCGTTAGTGTCGAAAGGCGCAATGACATACTCTTGGCCGATAGAAGATTTATCCTCTATATAGAGCCACTTCTTACGCCAGCCTTGGATAGAGTCGGCGAATTTTACATCAAAATAGTACACATCCGAGTGAACGCAGATAACAACACCACCTACGCTATAGGCGACGTTTTTTGAGTTGTTGCACTGATGTCTATGCACGCTTCTATTCCTGTAGACAGTGTTGGGCCTCCAAGAGCAGAGGTTTGTAGAACAGCAGCAAGTTTCCCTTAAGTGAATCACCCAAGGTTTATCGAACTCAGGGAGGAAGAGGTCAAAGATATCCCTCTCAAGCAACCCTGCAATCACGATACAAGAAGTCTCTTGTGTCCCCAACACACCTAATACACTTGTCAGATGTATAGGTGCACTAGTTCGGCGAAGAGATAGTGAAATACAAGTAATATGGATGTATATGAGTGGTAATAGCAATCTGAATAAAATATGGCAGCGAGTAAACATGCAACAGAACAGTAAATAAACGGAGATTCGATGTGTGGAAACAAGGCCTAGGGATCATACTTTCACTAGTGGACACTCTCAACAATGATCACATAATAAAACTACTCTACACTCTCTTGTTGGATAACAAGCACCATTCATTGTGTAGGGCTACAAGAGCACCTCAATGCCGGAGTTAACAAGCTCCACAACATTCGATGTTCATATTTAAGTAACCTTAGAGTGCATGATAGACCAACGCAATTATACCGAGTACTAACATAGCATGCACACCGTCACCAACAGACTATGAAAGGGGGAATAGATCGCATCAATACCATCATAGTAATAGTTAACTTCATAATCTACAAGAGATCACAATCGTAGCTTATACCAAGTACTACATGATGCACACACTGTCAACTTTACATCATGGAGGAGGAATAGACTACTTTAATAACATCACTAGAGTAACACATAGATAATATTCAACTAGATCACAAAGAGAGAGATGAACCACATAGCTACGGTAGAGCCCTCAGCCTTGGGGGAGAACTACTCCCTCCTCATCATGGGAGACAGCAGCGGTGATGAAGATGGCGGTGGTGTCGATGGAGATGCCTTCCGGGGGCACTTCCCCGTCCCGGCGGCGTGCCGGAACAGAGACTTATGTCCCCCGAATCTTGGCTTCGCGATGGCGGCGGCTCTGGAAGGTTTCTCGTACCGTGGCTTATTCGTGTCGAAGTTTTAGGTCAGGGAGGCTTATATAGGCGAAGAGTCGGAGTCGGAAGGGCCACAGGGCCCCCTCACAGTAGGGGGGCGCGCCCCCCTCCTGGGCCGCGCCGCCACCTTGTGTGGGCCCCCTAGGGCTCCCCTTTGGTCCCTCTCTGGCTCTCTGGAAGCTTCCGGGAAAAATAAGGTTCTGGGCGTTGATTTCGTCCGACTCCGAGAATATTTCCTTTGTAGGATTTCTGAAACCAAAAACAGCAGAAAACAGGAACTGGCACTTCGGCATCTCGTCAATAGGTTAGTTCCGAAAAATGCATAAAATCATCATAAAGTGTGAACAAAACATGTAGGTATTGTCATAAAACAAGCATGGAACATCAGAAATTATAGATACGTTGGAGACGTATCAGCATCCCCAAGCTTAGTTCCTACTCGTCCTCGAGTAGGTAAACGATAAGAAGAATAATTTCTGTAGTGACATGCTACTTACATAATATTGATCATACTATTGTAAAGCATATGATATGAATGCAGCGATTCGAAGCAATGGTAAAGACAATGATTAAACAACTGAATCATGTAGCAAAGACTTTTCATGAATAGTACTTTCAAGACAAGCATCAATAAGTCTTGCATAAGAGTTAACTCATAAAGCAATAGATTCAAATTAAAAGCATCGAAGCAACACAAAGGAAGATTAAGTTTCAGCGGTTGCTTTCAACTTTCAACATGCATATCTCATGGATAATTGTCAACGCAAAGCAATATGATGAATGCAAATAAGCAAGTATGTAAGAATCAATGCACAGTTGACACAAGTGTTTGCTTCCAAGATGGAAGGAAGTAGGTAAACTGACTCAACATAAAGTAGAAGAAAGGCCCTTCGCAGAGGGAAGCATGGATTACTATTTTTGTGCTAGAGCTTTTATTTTGAAAACATAGAAACAATTTTGTCAACGGTAGTAATAAAGCATATGTGTTATGTATAAGATATCCTATAAGTTGCAAGCCTCATGCATAGAATACCAATAGTGCTCGCACCTTGTCCTAATTAGCTTGGATTTACATGGATTATCATTGCATAGCATATGTTTTAACCAAGTATCACAAAGGGGTGCCTCTATGCCGCCTGTACAAAGGTCTAAGGAGAAAGCTCGCATTGGATTTCTCGCTTTTGATTATTCTCAACTTAGACATCCATACCGGGACAATATAGACAACAGATAATGGACTCCTCTTTAATGCATAAGCATTCAACAACAGATAATATTCTCATAAGATATTGAGGATTAATGTCCAAACTGAAACTTCCACCATGGTTCATGGCTTTAGTTAGCGGCCCAATGTTCTTCTCTAACAATATGCATACTCAAACCATTGATCATGATAAATCACTCTTACTTCAGACAAGACAAACATGCATAGCAACTCACATGATAGTCAACAAAGTGTAATAGTTGATGGCGTCCCCAGAAACATGGTTACCGCTCAACAAGCAACTTATAAGAAATAAGATACATAAGTACATATTCAATACCACAATAGTTTTTAAGCTATTTTCCCATGAGCTATATATTGCAAAGACAAAGAATGAAATTTTAAAGGTAGCACTCAAGTAATTTACTTTGGAATGGCAGAGAAATACCATGTAGTAGGTAGGTATAGTGGACACAAATGGCATAGTTTTTGGCTCAAGGATTTTGGATGCACGAGAACAATTCCCTCTCAGTACAAGGCTTAGGCTAGCAAGGTTATTTGAAGCAAACACAAGTATGAACCGGTACAGCAAGACTCACATAAGAACATATTGCAAGCATTATAAGACTCTACAATGTCTTCCTTGTTGTTCAAACCCTCACCAGAAAATATCTAGACTCTAGAGAGACCAATCATGCAAACCAAATTTCAACAAGCTCTACAGTATTGCTTCACTAATAGGTGCAAAGTACATGATGCAAGAGCTTAAACATGATCTATATGAGCTCAACAATTGCCAAGTATCAAATTATTCCAGACAATATACCAAATACCACATGAAGCATTTTCTATTTCCAACCAAATAACAATGAACGAAGCAGTTTCAACCTTCGCCATGAACATTAAAAGCTAAGAACACCAGTGTTCATATGAACAAGCGGAGCGTGTCTCTCTCCCACACAAGCATGAACTTATTCAGAGAATGAAAATAACAAAAACGAAAATAAAAGCACACAGACGCTCCAAGTAAAGCACATAAGATGTGACGGAATAAAAATATAGTTTTACTAGAGGTGACCTGATAATTTGTCGATGAAGAAGGGGATGCCTTGGGCATCCCCAAGCTTAGATGCTTGAGTCTTCTTGAAATATGCAGGGATGAACCACGGGGGCATCCCCAAGCTTAGAGCTTTCACTCTCCTTGATCATATTGTATCATCCTCCTCTCTTGACCCTTGAAAACTTCCTCCACACCAAACTCGAAACAAACTCATTAGAGGGTTAGTGCATAATCAAAAATTCACATGTTCAGAGGTGACACAATCATTCTTAACACTTCTGGACATTTCACAAAGCTACTGAAAGTTAATGGAACAAAGAAATCCATCCAACACAGCAAAAGAGGCAATGCGAAATAAAAGGCAAAATCTGTCAAAACAGAACAGTCCGTAAAGACGAATTTTTTAGAGGCACCATACTTGCTCAAATGAAAATGCTCAAATTGAATGAAAGTTGCGTACATATCTGAGGATTACTCACGTAAATTGGCAGATTTTTCTGAGTGACCTACAGAGAATACTACTCAAATTCGTGACAGCAAGAAATCTGTTTCTGCACAGTAATCCAAATCTAGTATGAACCTTACTATCAAAGACTTTACTTGGCACAACAATGCAATAAAATAAAGATAAGGAGAGGTTGCTACAGTAGTAACAACTTCCAAGACTCAAATATAAAACAAAAAATTTGTAGTAAAATAAACACATGGGTTATCTCCCAAGAAGTGCTTTCTTTATAGCCATTAAGATGGGCTCAGCAATTTTAATGATGATGCTCTCATAAGGATGAGAGTTGAAGCAAAGAGAGCATCAAAAAGCAAGTATGAAACAAATTTAAGCCTAACCCACTTCCTATGAAAAGGAATCTTGTAAATAAACAAGTTCATGAAGAACAAAGTGACAAGCATAGAAAGGCAACACAAGCGCAACTTCAAGATTTTCAGCATATAGAGAGGTGTTTTAGTAACATGAAAAATTCTACAACCATATTTTCCTCTCTCATAAAGGTTTTCAGTAGCATCATGAACAAACTCAACAATATAACTATCAAATGAAACATTCTTATAATGAGTCTCATGCATAAAATTATTACTACTCCCAACATAAGCATAGTCATTCTTATTAATTGTAGTGGGAGCAAATTCAACAAAGTAGCCATCATCAAATATAGGAGGCATATTGTAATCATAATCAAATTTATCCTCCATAGTAGGCGGCACCAAAACACCACTATCATTATAATCATCATAAATAGGAGGCAAAGTATCATCAAAGAAAATTTTCTCCTCAATGCTTGGGGGACTAAAAATATCATGCTCATCAAAGCCAGCTTCCCCAAGCTTAGAATTTTCCATAGCATTAGCAACAATGGTGTTCAAAGCATTCATACTAATAACATTGCCATTAGCATGCAAATAAGGTTCCATAGGTTTTTTAATTTTTGCAACACACCATTTATGTCTTAACTCAGGAAATAGATTAAAAAGCTCACAATTGTTTTCCATTATGCCTTACTAGTGTTTAACAAGAAACAAAAAGATGCAATTGCAGGATCTAAAGGAAATAGCTTCGAGCACTCACCCAGAAAATAGCTTAGTTGCCGGGATCCGGAGTGTGAGTGCCTTTTACCTTTCCTCCCCGGCAACGGCGCCAGAAAATAGCTTGATGTCTACGCACGCTTCTATTCCTGTAGACAGTGTTGGGCCTCCAAGAGCAGAGGTTTGTAGAACAGCAGCAAGTTTCCCTTAAGTGAATCACCCAAGGTTTATCGAACTCAGGGAGGAAGAGGTCAAAGATATCCCTCTCAAGCAACCCTGCAATCACGATACAAGAAGTCTCTTGTGTCCCCAACACACCTAATACACTTGTCAGATGTATAGGTGCACTAGTTCGGTGAAGAGATAGTGAAATACAAGTAATATGGATGTATATGAGTGGTAATAGCAATCTAAATAAAATATGGCAGCAAGTAAACATGCAACAGAATAGTAAATAAACGGAGATTCGATGTGTGGAAACAAGGCCTAGGGATCATACTTTCACTAGTGGACACTCTCAACAATGATCACATAATAAAACTACTCTACACTCTCTTGTTGGATAACAAACACCATTCATTGTGTAGGGCTACAAGCTAGAGAACCTCAATGCCGGAGTTAACAAGCTCCACAACATTCTATGTTCATATTTAAGTAACCTTAGAGTGCATGATAGACCAACGCAATTATACCGAGTACTAACATAGCATGCACACCGTCACCGACAGACTATGAAAGGGGGAATAGATCGCATCAATACCATCATAGTAATAGTTAACTTCATAATCTACAAGAGATCACAATCATAGCTTATACCAAGTACTACATGATGCACACACTGTCAACTTTACATCATGGAGGAGGAATAGACTACTTTAATAACATCACTAGAGTAACACATAGATAATATTCAACTAGATCACAAAGAGAGAGATGAACCACATAGCTACGGTAGAGCCCTCAGCCTCGGGGGAGAACTACTCCCTCCTCATCATGGGAGACAGCAGCGGTGATGAAGATGGCGGTGGTGTCGATGGAGATGCCTTTCGGGGGCACTTCCCCATCCCGGCGGCGTGTCAGAACAGAGACTTTTGTCCCCCGAATCTTGGCTTCACGATGGCGGCGGCTCTGGAAGGTTTTGTCGTACCGTGGCTTATTCGTGTCGAAGTTTTAGGTCAGGGAGGCTTATATAGGCGAAGAGTCGGAGTCGGAAGGGCCACGGGGCCCCCTCACAGTAGGGGGCGCCCCCCCTTGGGCCGCACCACCACCTTGTGTGGGCCCCCCCAGGGCTCCCCTCTGGTCCCTCTCTGGCTCTCTGGAAGCTTCCGGGAAAAATAAGGTTTTGGGCGTTGATTTCGTCCGATTCCGAGAATATTTCCTTTGTAGGATTTCTGAAACCAAAAACAGCAGAAAACAGGAACTGGCACTTCGGCATCTCGTCAATAGGTTAGTTCCGGAAAACGCATAAAATCATCATAAAGTGTGAACAAAACATGTAGGTATTGTCATAAAATAAGCATGGAACATCAGAAATTATAGATACGTTGGAGACGTATCAGCCGGAGGAAAAAAGATACGTTTCCAAAGGACCCAGTGAGGATGGATGGCAAGGAAACACTCACAGAGAGTGATAAAGATAGAAATATGCAGAATGGAGTTGGGGGTCAGCTTGTGCAGCTGAATCCCATAGATGAAAAGCAAACCGCGGAGAAATTCATGGAGAGGGACAGAAAGGCCACGGAAGAGGAAATCAACGAATGTTACCCGGAAATTGATGGGAGGGCGTGGAGTGCTCTCAGCACCAGGAAAGATCACAGACTCTTTGTTGAACAGGCCGAGCTTCTTCAGCATCTTCTAGTCCTGGGGAGTTATCTTCGAGTGTTCCCACCCGGAGATCTTGGCTTGCTCCATGGATGCGCTGGCGTCAGGGGCGCGGGATGTGCAGCGCTTGATATGAGTCATGCAGTGGGTAGCAAGAGGAAGAAGTAGCAACAAAAAACAACAACTGCACAAGGAGCTCAATGAAACGGCAATGGCGGAGAGAGACAGAGGGAGCGGATGTGCAGCGCGGCGAAGGGGATAAATGAGGACGATGCGGTAAATTTATAGCGAGGAGTTGATCCGCTGCGCCGTTGGATGAAGAGGAGAGGCATTTTTAGCCTTACGCGTGTCCACAAGGGTAGAATGGTCTTTTCAGCCTGAAATTACTGGACGGGAGTTACTGCGCACATGCCGGAAAATATGGAGGACGTGTGTCCCCCACTTGCACGACGTGTCGACGGCGCAGGAATTTGGACCCACGTCTCAGTGAAATGACAGGTGACGTGGCTTCCCAAGGGGGAATCGTGGCCATCATCAGCAATGACGTCATTCAAAGAAAGCTTCGAGTGGATTTATCAAAGATAGTGACGGTGAAATTTCGAGTGCTCCAGTAAGAACTTCGGGAGCCTATGATCAAATGCAAGCATCTGTTCATATGCTCGGGGGCTACTATTATCAGAAGTATTGTTCACACCTCTCATAAGAGGACAAGTTGCAAGACAAAAATATAGAGTTGGTTGAAAAAATAACCAAAGTTGAGCCTACATCCAAGTGCAAACACTTGACTATGGCCTCGGAGGCTACTCCCATCGGGAGCGCTGGTCGCGCACCCGATGAAATAAAGAAAGAAAGGTAGCAGCAAGTTTGACTTAAAAATATATAGAGTGGATTAATAGTAAAAATTGAGCCTACACCCAAGTGAAAGCACTCGGTTGTAGCCTCGAGGGCTACTCCCATCGGGAGCGTGGTCACGCACCCGATAAAAAATGAGAAGGAGAAGAAACAACATAATGATAGGACCAAAATATAGGGCGAAAAATTATTGTCGTACATCTTCGAGTTACATATAACTCGTCATGTACTCCCATTGAGAGATCAAGATATTATCAACAAACTATTCGAAGAAATTGGCAATTCCAACAGCTGATAAAGGTACTCGACAATATATTCCCAGAACGAGTCTGCCGCGGCAAAAACTCTGGATGTCGTAATATTTTACGAAGGTAAGTCCCCAGGATCCATCATGTGTGGCGTGGTATCGCACCAGAATGCGCTCTGCTACTTTATCGATGTCAGCAGACACGAAGAAAAATCCTAGCGGACGCGTTAGGTACTCGATAAAATATTACTGGAATTCGGTTCATGGTAAGGCCTAAAGCGGCACATGTCAAGTTACGCCAGTATCCCGAGGTCAAGTCCGGGGACTTGACCTTGAAGTAGGTCTTTGCGGGATTGCCACGAGAGCATTTAACTGGTACCTGATCCTTCAGATGAACCAGCCCCATTTACCATTATCCCTGTACAAAATATAAATACTTTGGGAAAAATGTTATGACAATCCGAATAATTTGTGAAGTGACTTTACGGCGGAGATTTTACTCGACTCTGCGATTCAAGCAAAATCTTGGGGGCTACTGACATAGACATCCCGAATGGGCCTATCAAATAAGGTACCCGAGGATAATTGAAGGGCCACAACTCGAAGATTATGAAGTCTGGATGCCCAATAAGTATCGATATGGAAGAAAGAGATAGATTAGGAATAGTCTTGTAATAACACGGGACGGACTCAAGTAGTCTCCCGGACTTTGTAACTTGTACAATAAGAAAGCCTCGGCTCCACCTCCTATATAAAGGGGAGTCGAGGGAGAAATAAATGATCGAATCATTGTCAACACGAACCCTAGTTTTCATAGTCGAGCACTTTTTCGGCTAAACTTTCGAGATCTACTTGCCCTCTACTTTCTGCGAAACCCTAGTCTACAACTTGTAGGTATTAACAAGTTAAATCCTTGTCAGCGTGCCTCAGTTATTTCATACCCAAGTTTACTTTCCTTGTGATAGCCATCATGCTTGAATTACTTATATCCTGTGCCTATCTTGCTTAGTTTGATTATTTGTTGTTGCACTTAGTTGAGCCTAGCATATTTAAGTTTTGTGATTGTAAAATAAACGTTAGTTTAATCCCGCATTATTACAAGCCAAATCTATAATAGTTTTTAAAAACGCTTATTCACCCCTTCTCTAGGCGACATATCGTCCTTTCAAAACCCAAGAACTCAGTAGCCCCAATTGATATACTTATTCTTCATTAATAAACATGTTCTTCAAACGTTATTTATTTTTAAGTAAATATAAAGTAATCGTTAACCATGTCTTATAGTACAAAAAACTAACAACTTTTCTATACATGTTATGCTAACTACTATTTCGTGTATCCTAATATGATTGCTATGATTTATTACATCACGGGTATGTGATCCCAAGTTAATCAAAACCCTAATAATAACCTTGTTTTAAAACCACTTTAAAAGTGTGACACGCCGTAAAAGAAATCATTATAACTCACTAAACGTAAAATCGGGGTTAAATTACGCTTAGAGAGATTGCATCTCATACTATACATTGTAGCATCTTGCAAGTTCTTTAAACATTGTCCTTACTGGACGATGATGCTATTTAAGGATTTGCAGTTATCCCGTATCAAGGCTTTTGCCTGCATTATCTTGCGGTCGAAAAATACAAGTTCACTCCTCCTCATGCCATTTGATTATTTTTATCAAATTACTTGCAAAGTATTATTTGTATCATTCCTGCATTTAAAAGCAAAGTTTCACTTTTCAAATTATGAATATGACTATGTGGTGTGCAATGGAACCATGGCATGAGTATGGTGGAGGTTCCATTGCAACTGGGTTATGTATTCACATAAGATTAACAACAAATATCATCCACTTATTATTGGGCCGTAAATATCGTGTTAATCATAAGATCTGGAATAGGGTTAGGGTTATATGTACCTTTTCCTCTCGCATATCAATGGATATACTCTACCATAGGTAGGCAGCTGGCGGGGTGGAGCCCCGTATTGTTCCCATGGTATTGTGTATCTACGATGTGGGTTGTAGGTTGTGGTTGAGGGTCATGTGCCGAGGGGAAAGCAACCAAGGTGAAGTCAGGACCTAAACTCGGTCATAGGTAAAATAACGGTGGATATGCAGGGTTGCGGAGAAGGGTAGTGATGGTCTTAGATCTTATATTGAGCCTCGCACCAAGGAAGTGTGTATGAGCATGCAACTCGGATGTCAAAAACAAGGATAAGTTCTCTTATGGGTAAAGTAATACACCTCTGCAGAGTGTATTGAATTGTGGTTTGTCACTCCCTATTTCGGGTTTGGAACTACAAACGCTTCAGGGAAGGATCCCCATGAAGTTCAAGACACCTTGTGAAGGCTAACGGATATAGCTTTTCAGAATAAAATCAACATTTTGAACAAATGTTTACGAGAAATTGCATTTTCCTATGACCCCCCGGTCTATGACTATAGCTAGTGCATGGTACACCTATTTTTACTATTGAACTTGATGAGTACATTCGTACTCACCCGTTCCCTCTTGAACCCCCTGTTTAGATTGGGAGTCATCGAAGGAGAAACTATCGCAAACTTTAAGACAGAGAAGGCAACTACTACAAGGGGCAAGAACCATGCAGAGGAGTCAGCGAAGTCAATTTCTACATACTCTATGGTGGAAACCTAGGCTAGGAGTAGGAGGAAACCAATTCCCTAACCCTAGAACATAAGTAGCTAGGGCTCACTCGTAGTTTCTATATCCAACCAAGTACCTCTATATGTATAGCTAGAAATAAGTCTAGTCTACGAGTTATTCTTCCCGAGTTTATTTGCAGTTTTACCTCATTGTAATTTGGAGGTTGTGTTAATCTTTTTTTTGTCAATTTCAACAGCGTTGCTACGTTGTGTGAACCGCACATGCATGACCAAAGTCATGTGTTGGTATGTGCCTTCTTTTTGTAAAGAGTTTGTGTTGTAACTTTATAGACATGCCTTTAACCCGCATATGTTTTTATTGTACCACTCTGAGAGATGTAATATTAGTGAAACGGTATTTTGTTGGTGTTATGTCAAAGGATCACCGCAAACAGCTTGGTAAAAGGATCTTGCCTATATCGAGGGACTGTTGTTGTTCATCATTCTTTCTCCTCTTCTTAGACTCGACCTGTTAAGCTTGGAGGACATGTGGTCAAAGAAGTGTCTAGAAACATAGAACGTTAACTTCATAATCATGCTAGTCCATCAACTCGTCCAAACGCAGCATACAAATGCATGGTCTCGTTTATTGACATGAACACCAAAAGCATAAATGGTGCACCAAATTTAAAATGTAATCTTCGAGATCATTCACAAACTCAAACTCGATTAACAAAAAAAATACAAGTTACCTGCGAGGCGAGACGAGAAGAGCGAATGAGAATGCGTGTGTTTGCCCTCTTTTCTCCAGGTACACATGAGTAAATCTCACCTTATATGTTGGTGGTTCTCCTTCTCCACTAGCAATGTAGAAGTAAAGTCACTACAATTGACATGCAGGTCAAATGGATCTTTGAGATTTTCCACAACTTTGTTGATTGAATGGTTCGTGGCCCATAAAATTAAATAGGTCATGAACCATATCTAAGGGTCCACCACAGATCTTAGAGGTGCATTAGATTGCATTTAGTTACAATGTACTGTTTGAAATACATGTACCTCGGTGGTGACATGTTAAGGTTGAATATCCACCTAGACAAAGGAGCTAAATTTATGTTGCATCCCACGCTTTGGGTTTAGTAATATAAATGCATATCATACCAATATCACATATTTTGAATTATTTAAATTTAAATAGAGCCATTTAAGTTTATTTTGATTCAAACATATATCTTGGATGAATACTCATGAAAACGACCCACTGTGCATATTTCAATCTTTAAAACCTCTGGGTACTTAACAAACCCTAGAAACATATTTTGGGAATTACTAAAAGGCTAAAGCATTTCTAAAAAAAAAACTGAGAGAAAACTAATTTCATAGACTCGGTATAAGTATTTCGTTGTATTGGAATTTTCTGGTATTTTTACTAAGTGGTTTGGCACTTATAAATCCATAAATCATTTCCACCATATCTCTATACAGGAATCATTTGATCCAAATCTAATGGATCGCATCAAACCCACCTCGCTTAATTTATTGGACTGGTATTTTCTTTCGGATGCATTTGATCTCAGTCCGATGAGCATGTGTAGTCATCCACTCTCTATATATATCTCTATATCTCTCTGCTTAGTCATTGGCATATTTTGGATGGTTTTGCAATAAGATTATCACAAGTTCTTATTTGGATAATTTTGAGTTTCACATAAAGCTTAAGAAAGAAATTAGATGCAATTTAATCCAAAAACATCACAAAAGTGCGAACCTTATGCTAAGATGATCATGACAAGATAGTTGGAAGGAATCTCGACAGGACTCCAAAAAATTGTACACAAGAAAATATAAGGGTTAATCTAAACTTCACATCATGCAGCTGTCTCAAAGGAGGTTTTGCATGAAACAATTTAAATACTTGTAAAATTATAATTTTTGGAAAATAGGGGGAAGACAATATCTTGTGATCCCATATATAAGGGGTACTCAGTGCACAAATCTCCCACAAATTGTGGGACCGGAAAATGGGATATATATGTAGGCAGTTTTTCCCTTGCTTCTTTATGAAACGAGGCTAATTCGAAACCAATAGTCTCCGAGACACAAGTGGAGATACTTTACCAGTACACCAGGCGGTCCCTTCTCTTGTGTATCCCATAGGGTTTTTTTTTAAATGTCATTTGCTCAGAAATTAGGTTTTTGGTTACTTAAATCAAAACCTTTCAATAAAATATTGTTTAGATAATTAGATTTAGTTATTTTTTTATCAAGACAGGATCACAAAGAGCATATTGATTGTATTGATTCACAATCTTGTTCAACAGATCTAAGAGCATATGTCAAAGTAAGAGTTTTTGTTACCCGCAAAAAAAAGTAAGAGTTTTTATTGACTCCAAATTTTATCTTCTTGAAGTTAAGCAATCATACTTCAAAACTGAAGGACGTGGCAAGTAAAAGGAATTCTTATGAAAAATCCTAATAAATGGAAACCTACGAATCTAATGACCTTCGTAGGGGAAAAAATACTTTGATCCATATCCTCCGAAAATCCTATGAAATTCTTTGAATCAAAGAGCTGTAATTGTGTTTGCAGGAGGTGTATGGTAAGGCAAAAGAACCCATAGTATCTCATCTTTACACATGGCTGGACAAGACAAGAAGTGGAAGCAGGCATCAAGATGCTTGGAATTCTTCGTCCAAACTGTGCTATGTAGCTGGCCACCACTGAACTTGATCTCTCCATTGTTCAACAACTTGAGGTAACTGAAGGAAATGACCCATGTTCTCGTCGTCTCGATCGACCTGGAAACCGTGTCCATCTTAGATGAGTCGAGAGATAGCATCCGATCGTGCCACTTTATCCAATCCGAGGGCCACTACGTACAGAACCAAACCAACAGAGCGACAACACATCGATCGATCCACACAGAGATCACGAGATCCGTCTACGGATCTCTAGCTACCCCTTGATGTGATATAGTCATGTTCATGCATAACGCCTCGAAAACATTTAGGGAAAAAATTTGCTACAGAACATTGTTATTTTTCGGCGTTTGCTGAAACACACCGCCCGATTATATCTTTGCCAGGTACCATTACAATTTTGTGGCATATTTGCCAGAACACACCACCTAGCTTAAAACGGAAAGTTTTGCCCTTTGTCTTCAAAACCAATCATCGCAGTCAAAAGTGCACAATTTTCCGTTTTTAGCCAGGTGGTGTGTTCTGGCAAATATGACACATAATTGTAATGGTACCTGGCAAAGACACATTGAGCAGTGTGTTTTGGCAAACGCCACAAAATAACGATGTCCTGTAGCAAATTTTCCCAAACATTTAACGGTGGTGTTCTAGGCTGGTCCCGTCACTTCCGCTCTCCAGCTGAATTCATGCGCGCATGTTCAGTTGGCTACACGTACGGCAGCTTCACGGCCTCACCCAATGCATGCGGCGCATGTAGATGGACAAGGATGGAACGGAGGAAGAGTATGCGGTGGTGAGGTGTACTTTCATTTGGTAAGAGCGGCAACACACATCGGTCGACCCACGCAGAAATCACCAGATCCGTCGACGGATCTAGCTACCCCGTGATGTGATCTACTCATGTTCACTTCCACTCTCGAGCTGAATCCATGCATGCGGTGTTGGATTGGCTACACGGCCTCATCCTTTTGTAGTGGCAAGAGCATGCCGCACCGTCCCGGGTGTAACGTGCAATGGCTAACCCTCATGTGGATGGACAAGAATGGAGGTGTAGTTCCATTTGGTCACATGCAAGCATTGCCAGGAAAGGTCCGGCCCGGAGCAGTGGAGGGTCGCAGGCCGGCGGAGAGGACGGCCACACCAAAGACCAAACCAGGCAAGTGATGAAGACGTGCATCGCATCCATGAGTCACTGCTTATGATGCAACCACTGACACCGACACAGGCGCTCCGATGTGTACTTGGCTCGATCCGTGGGCGGTGGCTCTCGCGATCAACCAAGATCCGCCTTTCGTAAGGTCGCAGAGATCGACGAGCAGGTTGCAGGCAATGGAGGTAGCGTGGAATTCCAGCTCAAAGGTGACGCCAACTGTTACTCTGTCGGGCTACCAGTTGCTAATGTATGTGGCCTCGCGGACGGCGATGTATAGTGGAGGAAATGATAGGCTGCCGAGGTAGTATATGGGGTTTGGTGAGAGATTCTCGGTGGAGAGAAATGGAGATTGCACTTTTTCCATCTGCCTGCTTCGGAGAGGAAGATATGCTACAGTAGCGCCACTGGCCATCGGTGGAAATCGAACCGGCAAGACCAGCAGCTAGATTTAGCCGCTGGCTAGCTAGGTGACGAATGACGGAGACGATGGAGCGAGGTGCCGTCCATGTCCAGATTCCTGTGCCTCGGCCATCGACGTTGCTGAATCCTAACACGGGAGAAGTGACGCCATTGACGCTCTCAAGGAAGGATACTGTCATTATTCGCCTCCCGGTTGCTGCGCTTTGCGATGCCTTTGGTACGGTTGGGCTTGGGAGTTTTCTTGAACGATCCGATTGAAATACGGAGTAATAAACTATCCCGAATACAGGTTCTAATGAAATGAAAAGCACATAGATAACAAAGATCATTCATAGAACTAATAATCTGGCTGTGTGAATTAATTGATGTAGAGAGGCCAGGGTTATATCCCCCATTTAGAAAAAAAAAATACAACTAATAATTGTATCAAAAAGACTCCTGGAGCGGTTTTTTCTAATCCTTCTTTATGCATCGTTGTTCTATAGTTTGAGTGAAAAAAACACGCAAGATCAAAGCTGTATAACATGGACTAAGCTCAAAGGTTTTATTTAAATAGTTGTTTGAGTCATGTACCACACTAGGTGAGAACTTAGGGTTGCCGAACGTGTTATTTCTATGTGACACCTCCTACAAAGCATACTAAGGATACTTTAATTCACCCTTTAGTATCGCGGAAGAAGTTGGTGAGCACAAAAAAAGGGTGTATCTCAACTCAAAAAAGTACAACTGTAGTTCAAAAAAATGTGCAACTCGAATTAGTTGCGCATTTCTAACAGAAAAGTGCAATTGCACTTTTTTAACAGAAAAGTGCAACTCAAATGCATTTTTATGGATAACTGAGACTTAACGAATTCTTGAGACCTATCAAAAATAACATGAGAACTATGTACTAGCCAGATCACACTTGACACCTCCAGATTGGAATTTTGAACTTTCTCTGGACAACTAGGTTCTTTTTAAGCACATGTGGAGTTCTTCTTTTCATACTCCCTTCATTCAAAATAAATTGAAGCAAAGTTTCTACTACCTCCGTTTCAAGGAATAAGGCGTACACATATTCCAAGACGAACTTTGATCATAAAAATTAAGCAACAAAACAATGATTATATTATATGTATATAGTATCGTTGGATTCGTATTGAAAAACACTTTTTAATGACACAAATTTCATACAAATAATTTTTATCTATTTAAAATAATTCTTGGTCAAAGAAAAAGCTCGTAAAACGAGGGCGTCTTATTCCTTGAAACGGAGGTAGTACATCAGACTGCTCCAAGTTTGACTGAGCTTGTAAAAATATATGCTAATATCTCTAAAGTCAATTCCATATAGTGCAAAAAATGTATTTTATATAAATGTGCTGAAACTAAATCAATGATTTAGATGTCAATATTATTTTTCCATCATGACAAACACACCGGAACAAGGATGGAATTAAATTACATTATACAAATCGATTCAGAGCGCCTCCATCAATCAACGTCATATCAACCACCAAATAAGAGTGGAACTGACGTACAAGATGGAAGGGGAATTTTGTCTTGCTGATTAGGTCATTTTTTAAGCACATGTGGATTTATTCTTTCCCTACTCCCTTCATTCAAAATTAATTGAAGTTCAAACTTTTTTCTAAATCAACTACTCTAATCAAATTGTGGAATTTGCCCGACTTGCAAACAAACCCAAGAGACGGCGGCGCATCTCTTCTCAACATGGGGTCTTACCAAAAGACTTTGGGAGATGGTCAAGGATTGGCTTGTCATCGCCTCCATATCAACAACCGTACAGATGATATTGCTCTTCAAACATGATGGGAGAATGTCCAGCAAAAACGTCCCAAACCGGAAGACCTTGGCATCTCTAACTATGCTTGTAAGTTGGACAATTTGGAACAAGCAAAATGCACGAGTTTTTCGTAACAAGTCCGCTCCATCTTTGGTACTTCTCAACAACATTAAGACCGGGGTGAAGCTTTGGGTGTCCACCGGGGCAAAATGTTGGAGCTATGTAATATCGGGAGAGTAGTCCTCATGTATGCTCGTTTTTTTTGTCTTATCAAGACTCTTCTACTTAATTAATGAAATGAGGTAAATCTTTTGCCTCCCTTTCAAAAAGAAAAGGTTTGACCGAGCTTGTAAAAATATATGCTACTACAGAAAATATACTTTATAACGAATGATATGAAACTATGCCATTGGTTTATATGTCAACATTTTTTTCTATAAGCTTGATCAAACTCAAATTAAATGGAACTTTAAGTTGGACTGTAGGGGTTATATTTATGTGTCTCTGGCAGTTCTGCGCCTCTGCTGCGCTCTGTCGGGGTGGCCCTGTGGATGGATGGCCTTTATCCAAAGAGAGACCTATCTACCTGCCTATCACGGGCCGAGCAGCCATGCCCATGAGGAGCAAAACAAACCTCCAAGTTCTGATCGAAATGTGCACGAAAGTCCACTAAATTAGTGGCAGTTTTTTTTATTTTGTAAAGGCTGAGATATTATAAGACTTAACAAAAATTTACAGAAAGCAGAGTGGACTAGCCAAACATCTCTCAGAGAACTAGCAGCACGGGGCCTAACCAAACATCTAAAATTGAAAGCAAGACTAGCTTGAAAATGAGCCTTGTGGATATATGAATTATCTTCTGAGGACTGCTGTCCGAGATGGTTGTTGTGGGCTGATCTCCAAATGCCCGGAGCGCAGCAAACATTCTGAGCTGCCCCTGCTTCGGCCTCGTGAAGGAAGAAACTCGCTTTAGCTGAAGAAAATCTACTTCCCCGTCGTAAAATAGTTAACCCAGATGAAGTGGCCATCCTCTTCGTGCCCCTACCTCCCTCGGGCATGCTAGCTGCCACCCACTTGCACCTGCCCTACTCTCAAAATATCTCCAATCGTGTCCTTTAAAGTGTCATCCAAAGGGATTTGAAGGCTTTGAAAAAAAACATTTTCAGTTGCGTAATCCTAAAGACTCTTTTGGGCGGCTCAATACGGTGTCCGGCGTCTCGAGCCCGTCACCACTACACCTAGACGCTCCGGGAACGTCGGGACACAACGAAAAGTGACGCAAGGAGACGTGGGACCGACGCGTCAGCGGCTCGGAAGTCTAAAACCCCATCGCCTAACTTTGGTCAAATAACGTTAATGGCGTCCCAGATTTCTCAGGCGATGCAGGGACGCGTCTCTTCGTGCATGACCGCTTCGCCTGCCTGCCGCCGTTGTATATTAAGAGCGCTCCTACGGTTCTTGTTCATCCCAATCCTTCGCCGCTCCCAAATCTTCTTCTCGCCCGCTTCAACCTCTATCCAATGTCGTCGTCCTCCCGCAAGATCGCCGCTCTACCACGGGAGATATTCCGTCCCATCGGACATACGCCTGCCAAGCAGCGGCGAGCCGTTGGACGACACCGGGAAACCGCTCGTCGACAAGGCTAGACCAAGCAACAGCGGTGAAGAACGAGCCCATCGACGAACGAGGAGGTCGTTAGCGACAACATGTCTAACTTCTACTAGTACTACGACACCTCCAACCGCCGCAAGTACTACTAAATTAGATTTAGTTTAAATTTTATCTATAACGTTAAAATCTATATAGTACTACCTCCGATTCAAGGAATAAGGTGCCCTCGTTTTACATGCTTTTTGTTTGACTAAGTATTACTTCAAATATATAAAGATTGTTTGTATAAAATTAACATCATTAGAAAGTGCTTTTCAATACGAATCCAACGATACTAATTACATACAATATAATCAAGATTTTATTGCTCAATTAAATCTTGCTCAATTTTTATGGTCAAAATTCGTCTTGGAATACATGTGCGCCTTATTCCTTGGGACGGAGGTAGTACATAGCAAGTTTGAATGAATTTGTTAAATTTTCAATATATGGAATTTTAGGAGATGCAACTAGAGATGCTCTAAGCACCAATGTAACAAGTCGGAGATGCACCAAGCACCAATGTAACAAGTCGATTGTAACAGCAGTTCATTCTGACCACATGAAACACCAAAGATATATAGAGTATCACAAGAAACAACAAGAACATATTGGCAAATTTAAATTCTTCAGCAGCTAGTATAGAAAGTTTCAGCATTGCAAATATATCTTGCATAGGACCACTGCATAAACCCTGGAGGAGGGTATCACTGAACACTGCTGAAAGAGGTAATAATTATAAATAGTAATAACTGGATTCGAAGAGGAGAAAGAACCATTTTCTAAACATCCACAGCAGGATATTGCTCAAAAGCTATAGATCCACAAAATCTGATTTGACATCATAAACAGAGTACATAACAAGTTTCAAGACACGAGATAGATAGCTTGGTGTTGTAACATCCTTGAAAAGGCATAGAATTACAGCCTCCTTCCTCTTCTACCACCCTTTCGGCGAGTGCTGTCAGTTGGGACTGGAGTAACATCCTCTGCACAACAGAAATAAGATCCCGTCATGGATTACTCTTGCAACGAAACCGTACATAGAAATGAAAGTACCAGTTGCAATTAATTGTAACATGACATTCAAAACCAAATAAACATGGCCAACTTAAGCATAGAAACAGGAAATGGGACAGCATAAACATCATTACAAAGGAAACCTGCGTAGTGTGCCAAAAATCTGTAACAAGATGAGGAGGACTACAATCACAAGCTATACTTGGAAAATTCTAACATTGTACAACTGCCAGACAAAAAACTTGGATAAAATTATGTAAATGAACCATACAATACTGTGCATGGAAGATAAATTGTTTACCATTCAGTCAAAGCAGTCCAAAAATACAAGATGCAAACAACACCCAGAAGGAAATGAAATGAGATGGCACGGCACAGAAGGTGGTCAAAGGCTTACCAATGCGTCCAATCTTCATGCCAGAACGTGCAAGAGCTCTAAGTGCAGATTGAGCACCTGGACCTGGTGTCTTTGTCTTGTTTCCACCAGTAGCACGGAGCTTAATGTGCAGAGCAGTGATCCCAAGCTCCTAAAACATAGAAAAAACACAGTTTAGTACCAGCCGATTCATCAACTTTTGAATACACAGCAAATTGACCACGCAGAACATTTCAGAAGTAGCTTGTGACGTTACCTTGCATCTTACTGCAACATCCTGAGATGCAAGCATGGCTGCATAAGGGGATGATTCATCACGGTCAGCTTTGACCTTCATGCCACCTGTAAATTGCGGTTTCTTCAGTACAGCCACATATTTATAAAATAAAAATGAATCTCATAGATGTTGAGACAAAAAAATGTAGAGAAAATAATCTGCGGCATACTATATGCACATCTTCAACTACAAGGATCTAGATGAAGCCATCTAAATCTTAGTGAAGTCAATATCTAATGGAAACGTAAACAGATAAAAGGTGTTCATGTGGAATGTACAAAATGGCTCTTGTTAGAAGCCATATTTACACGTAATTACAAATATATGTAGAAAAGATGTAGAGATGTTCAAATAGATATCAGAAATGCTACCAGCAAAATAAAGTGTAGAAATGGATATCAGAAATGCTGGAAACAGACCAAAAAATTCGGAACTGATCACAATACAATTGTATGTTCAAATAGATATCAGAAATGCTACCAGCAAAATTATGTGTAGAAAATAAGACAGCATAAATAAGACAGCATGTCCGCTTCCAATATTAAGACACCTCCATTTGATTTTCCAAAAAAGTTGCAAGGGTGCAGAACTCAAATAAGCAATACACTACAAGAAACTCAGTGGAAAGATGGAGACAGCTGGAAATAAAATTGGAAGAGAAGTTCCAGAGAAGAACTCTCTGGTGCCTCTAGTGAATTTTGCACAGCAATGACTCGACACGCTCCCACAAAAAAGAAGGGAGGCGATCTTAAGGGCGGTGCTTAACAGAAGTTAACAAGAACTAAAACTAGACATGGATGACCAAATGGAGTTCAACCAAAAACTCTAAGCGCGCAATCATAGCTCAACACTTAACTCATATTTAACATCTATTACCTATCAAATCTAACAAACCAAAACTTAATTTCAAGAAATCATGCAACTAAAACTAAAATCGAATAGTTCTAGGATTTAGGACCACACTGCTGAGTTTCTGCAAGGTTAAGTCCCACCAATGGAGATGTGGGCATCATAGACTTACCGGCATACAAGAAGGGATGATGTTCAATGAAATACTTTCTAAAAGAAGCTTGGATGAAACAAACGATTGTGTCAAAACATGCAGCATTTACGTACAGCTCCCAGCAACAAATGTGTTTTGTTCTGTGAAATCTAGCATAATATAAAGCATGTTCACTTCCAGAGTTTAGGCTGCTCCATCTAATTATATCAAAAGAGTTGCGAGGGTGCAGGACACAGCACGAGCAGTGCATAAAGCAGCTGCTACCTGCTGGCTATACACTACAAGAAACCCAATGAAATGATGGAACAGCTATAGGTAAAACAGGAAGGGAAGAAGCCCCAGAGAGAAACTCTCTGGAACCTCGTTTTCAATCTTGCATGGCTATGACTCGACACGCTCCCACTGAATAAAAGGGAGGGGATCTTAAGGGCCGTGCTTAAAAAGCAAATCAAAAATATCCTTAGCTTACCACAACTAAGCTCGATTATACTAGTACTAATACGAGTACCTATGTACAGCGTATGAAACGATAAGAACAACACAAATTAACCTGTGTACAGTGTACGAAGCGATGGATGTAACAAACGAGCAATCACAACAATACAAGTATACAACATCCAACGTGACTATAAGAAGAGAGGGATTCAATTACCGGTGATGCGGACGAGCGTCTCCCTCCCGGACAGATCCGTGACATGCTGCAACAGAGAAACCAATAAGAGCATGAGTTTCAGCACAGAGCACCACACACCCTCGTAGAGCACAAACAAAAAATGCAGAGAATAAGGTTGGCGTGTGGTCGAGGATCCTACGATGAAGGTGTCGTTGAAGGAGGCGAAGATGTGCGCGACGCCGAAGACGTGCTCCCCCTCGCGGACGGCGGGGCCGAGCGTCACGTTCTCCTCCTTGGGCTCCCGGGTCTTCTTCCTTCCGGACTGCAGGAACAGGCACGGCACCGGACGATGAGCAGATGGATAAGCACGAGCGGCGGGGAAAGAAGCGAGCGACGAGGCTTTACCATGGCTGCGTCTGCTTCCTCGCGGCGGCTGCGGCGGCGGCGGTGAGAGGGAAGAGGGGGAGGAGGCTAGGGTTTGGAGGGAAGAGTGGAGGAGTGGGCACTGATAAAGCCTCCCGCACAGCTCAGTGGGCCGCGCGGGTTTCGTTACGTGTTATACGGGCCGCACATTGAGCTGGGCTCTCAATGAAACAGCTGATTTTTTTTGCTTTCTGTTTTCCAGTAGGCTTTGCACGACGTTATCTTGGGCTGAGCTCAAACCAACTTGTTTTTTTCTTCTCTTCCTCTCGTGGTAACCATTATTCATACGAGGATTGATGCTCTAAACGCATGCCTCGTGGTAACCATTCATACGTGCTGGCTAGACAAAACCATGCTTTGATGCTATAAACGCGACGGAACAAGAGCACCTTCAGATAGTAGAATGATTCAAGTTTAACATACAAAAAAAAATGCCCACAAAATAAAATTGATTCGCCTTTCTCGCATTGAGCGAAAAGAAAAGGCCCACAAAATAAAAAGAAATTAAAAAATGGAATTGACAGCTGTGGGATTTGAACCCACGCCCTTTCGGACCAGAGCCTAAATCTGGCGCCTTAGACCACTCGGCCAAACTGTCTTTGTTGCACTGAGTTGGACAATTAACCTACTAATTCCCTACGTACGACTTTATTATTGCTTATATTCAACAGCCTGCGTAGAGAAGTTGACATGGATTTCACGACTGGAATCTGATTCAATCATGCACCCATGTTAGTTTCCTAGTAAATACTGTATATTCTAATCCAGAAAAACTAAGAGCAGAGTACATCTGAAACCTGGAACCTTGTTGGCTGGTCCGGTAGCAGGGTCAGGACATGCGCGAGAACATCAGCTGTGGCACCAGTGCATTCCGACTAATAGTCACGTTTGCCAAAGAACAAAAATACTAGTACCATGTGTTCTTAGATTATGAGAAAAGAATCTACTAGTATTAGTTACATACAGAGTGCAGCAAGTTGAGCAGGGGACAGTGCACTGACATTGCAGCTTGACTGAATATCCCATGTCCCTGAAAATCTAGAATCTGCAGCAGTCGCCTCCAACTAAACGTGATCATTATCTCGAACTGCCTACAGCGATTGAAATTCCGCGCTTGTCGTTGCCTCGGATACGCATCAAGCTCGATTATGACGCTCTGCGCAGACCAAATAATATCCTCAAACGTAAATACTGATACCGGGCAAAACACTCCCAGCAAACTGTCTGAAGCTGTTAATAACAGGGAGACGCCCTGCAGGGTGCAGGCTGTAGGGGCTGGCCGACTATTGTGCTTCTCCCTGATGCCTGTCCACGACGAACTTACGGCACTTGTGACAATTATCTATCTCTTACTGTAAAATGCAAGGCTTGTTCCCTACCTTGTGTACGCCGACGCCTCGCAGTGGCATGCCGCTTGCAGGGACAGAATAACACGATTTCGCTGTCATCCAACCTCGACCTTGCATGTAGCCCGGATTGTAAACCGGCGTCTATCTTTTTTCTTACACCTTAAACTCACTTTATTTATTCGAACTAGAGATTACATTGTGCAGCAAAAGTGGAATAAGACATCCCGACGATTACTGAGCCAAACTTAATCCATCAATCCCCTAGCTACCCTAGCTAACTTGTGAGCTACACAGTTCACCTCAAGTTAAAAATGGTCAAGTATAAATCTCGAAAATTCAATAACTAGATAATAGCAACCGTCAATAACTTCTGTCGCAAATCCCAATAGAAGTGGCAGGCTTTAGACTACTCCCTCTCCAGGTAGCTCCCGCAGGCCACTCTAAATGGCCCCAAACCCTAGAAAAGGTGGGTCGGCCGATCTCCTCTCCAGGTCGCTACCGCCACCCTCTTCATGCGGAGGCTAGGCGTTCATGGGTGGCGGCGGCAAGATGCTACGTTTGTCTTCACCGGCGCATGGCGGAGGGTGAGGTCGTCCCGGTAGCGCTCAAATCTAGGCCTACATGGGCGCGATCTCGGTCAGAGGAGTGGGGTTGTTGCAGTTGTATGGATGTCCCTTGAGTTGGTGACCACCATGGCGGGCATTCCTGGCTCATGTCGGGATGGAGGTGGAAGATGGACCTAGTCCTTAGTCGTGCAGGGCGTCAAAGGCCACGACTTTTCGACTATGACGGAAAGGAGTTGCGGTGCTGGCAGTGCAAGGCTACATGGGCAGTGTTGTCCTAATCCTCAAAGACGCGGAGATGAGCGACAATACGAATGAAAGTCCTGTCCGGCTTTTTTCGAGCAGGCGGCGACGATGCCCACGGGTGTCGTGCCCCTCCTTGGATTAGTCGCCGAGGTGTGTTGGATCTAGTCGCTCTCTCTTGGTATTGGTAGCTATATCCGAATGAAAGTCTAGATTCGGAGGTGGATCCGCGCGATGGCCGCGTCCTCGACGTCCTTACTCTGTTGGGAGCATTGTGTTTGGAGACACGTCTTGGAGGTCCTATGTTCTGCTCCTCCGGTGATCATCGTTGTCATAGATTGTTGCTCGATGGCACAATGTACAGTGTTGTCGGTGCGTACAAGATGTTGCCTTTCTCATGTCTAGCCAAGTCCCGCCATCTGCTTGTCACCTCCTTTACGGTATCAACGGTGGATGGTGCGTCGACAAGGGAAGTCAATGGCAATTGTCGGTCTTCGGAGGTGACCAACGTTGGTGCATAGTTTAGGACAAGCTTTTTTTGTTTTGTAGCCGTGTTGTCGGTGGTGGCTGTCTTCGAACTAGCCTGGTGTGAAACTCGTACTACACTCGTTACTCGTGTGTAGTTGTAGTCTTCCTGTTGTGGGTATACTTTATGGGTATATCAACGGCATGGCCTAGATCCGTGATACGTCCATTTTGCATCACTATTTTATATCATAATTTACTGTTATTCATTGATATATTTCATATTTAGAGGTGATACTTATGTTATTTCATCTATTTTGCATGTTTCATGGATATTGGAGAATCACGGACCGGAGTCAGGATTCTGCTGGAAAAAGCGCCGTCAGAATGCAATATTTCGGAAGATCAACAATTGACGGAAATTATACTGAAAATCCTATTTTTTCAGAAGACGAAGATAGCCAAAAGGAGGAGCCGAGGAGGGCCGCCATGGCCCCCCCCCCATAGGCCGGCGCGGGCCTAGGCCTGGCCGCGCCGCCTTGTGGGGAGGGGGCCCACAGCCCCCTCTGGCCTCCTCTCCTTCGCGTACTTCTTCGTCCCGAAAACCTAAGCTCCAGAGGATAGTCGCGAAGAGACACAGCCGCCTCTGCGGGGCGGAAAACACCAGAGAGAAAAGAGCTCTCCGGCAGGCTAAAATCTACCGGGGAAATTCCCTCCCGGAGGGGGAAATCGACGCCATCGTCACCGTCATCGAGCTGGACATCATCTCCATCATCATCACCATCATCTCCATCATCATCACCGCCGTCTCCACCGCTGCACCTCGTCACCGCTGTAACAATTAGGGTTGGATCTTGATTGTTTGATAGGGGAAACTCTCCCGGTATTGATTTCTACTTGTTATTGATGCTATTGAGTGAAACCATTGAACCAAGGTTTATGTTCAGATTGTTATTCATCATCATATCACCTCTGATCATGTTCCATATGATGTCTCGTTAGTAGTTCGTTTAGTTCTTGAGGACATGGGTGAAGTCTAAATGTTAGTAGTGAATTATGGTTGAGTAATATTCAATGTTATGATATTTAAGTTGTGGTGTTATTCTTCTAGTGGTGTCAGGTGAACGTCAACTACATGATACTTCACCTTTATGGGCCTAGGGGAATACATCTTGTACTCGTTTGCTAATTGCGGGGTTGCCGGAGTGACAGAAACCTAAACCCCCGTTGGTATATCGATGCAGGAGGGATAGCAGGATCTCAGAGTTTAAGGCTGTGGTTAGATTCATCTTAATTACTTTCTTGTGGTTGCGGATGCTTGCAAGGGGTATAATCACAAGTATGTATTAGTCCTAGGAAGGGCGGTGCATTAGCATAGGTTCACCCACACAACACTTATCAAAACAATGAAGATTAATCAGCTATATGAAGCGAAAGCACTAGACTAAATTCCCGTGTGTCCTCAAGAACATTTGGTCATTATAAGTAAACAAACCGGCTTGTCCTTTGTGCTAAAAAGGATTGGGCCACTCGCTGCAATTATTACTCTCGCATTTTACTTACTCGTACTTTATTCATCTGCTACATCAAAACCCCCCGAATACTTGTCTGTGAGTATTTACAGTGAATCCTTCATCGAAACTGCTTGTCAACACCTTCTGCTCCTCGTTGGGTTCGACACTCTTATTTATCGAAAATACTACGATACACCCCCTATACTTGTGGGTCATCAAGACTATTTTCTGGCGCCGTTGCCGGGGAGTGAGGCGCTATTGGTAGGTGGAATTGGTAAGGGAAACTTTTACTGTTCGTGCTGATTTTATTTCTGCCTGCTGCTATAATTCATTATGGAGAGATCCTCTCTTGAATTTTTATTTGGAAAATCTACTACTACTGCAAAGGTAGTGGATGAGGCGCCAGGTGAGAAAGAGGTTCCATACAAAATACCTATGAAAATTATTGAACGTGTTGTGGATAACCGCTATGAAGGGGATGGAATTGTCCATCCTGGAGATCATTTACTGTACTTACATGAATTATGCGGTTTATTCAAGTGTGCAGGTATTGCTATGGATGAAGTTAGGAAGAAACTATTCTCTATATTGCTGTCTGGTAAAGCGGCGCATTGGTATAAATTACTGAAGAATGGGGATTCTCTTGAATGGAACGATATTGTGCCCCTATTTTATTCTAAATTCTATCCTCTAAGTGAAATTCACAAAGATCGGAACCGCATATATAATTTCTGGCCTCATGATGGAGAGAGTATTGCCCAAGCGTGGGGGAGATTGAAGTCTTTAATGCTCAAATGCCCCATTCATGAGCTTCCTGGTAATATTATCATTGATAATTTCTATGCAAGACTTTCTTTTCAAGATAAGACCTTGCTAGATACTTCTTGTTCTGGATCATTTACACGCAACAAAGAAGAGTTTAAAAGGGACCTTCTTGATCGGATTCAGGAGAATACTGAAGGATGAGAGAATGACAAAGATAGAGAGTCAGATATTGATGTGGTTATTCGGCTAGCTAATAGAGAAACTATCTCTCCAATTGGTATTGTTCGAGATGTGGAAGTTCTATGTGGTAAGATTAAATATCCTGCTGACTTTTTAGTACTTGGTTCTGCTGCTAGTAAGCATTGTCCTATCATTTTTGGTAGACCTTTCCTAAATACTTGTGGAGCTGTTATAGATTGCAAGACAGAGAAAATTGTGACTAAATTTGCTGGTGAATCTTATGAGTTTAATTTATCTAAATTTGCCAAAACTCCTTATAAAGCTGATTTGCCTAATAATGATTTTAGAGTTGAACAGTGTGCATCTATTGCTCTTGCTCCTAATAATCCTTTGCAGCAACATTTGGAGAATAGTCTTTAGGGAAGAAAGAAATGAGCTTGATGAAATTTTCCTTCGTCAACCTATTCTTAAACATGATTTGCCAGTAGAAGATCTAGGTATAACACCACCACCAAAGGAAGATCCTGTTTTTGATTTAAAACCCTTGCCTGATAATCTTAAATATGCTCATATTGATGATAAGAAAATATATCCTGTTATTATTAGTTCTAAGCTTTCAGAGTTCGAGGAAGAAAGGTTATTGGAAATATTGAAGAAACACCGAGGAGCTATTGGCTACACTCTTGATGACTTGAAGGGAATTTCTCCCTCTATTTGCCAACATGCCATTAATATGGAAGATGATGCAAAGCCTGTTGTTGAACATCAGCGTCGTCTAATTCCTAAGATGAAGGATGTGGTAAGAAATGAGGTATTAAAACTTCTTGAAGCTGGTATTATATATCCTATTGCTGATAGTAGATGGGTTAGTCCTGTGCATTGTGTTCCTAAGAAAGGAGGAATGACTGTTGTACCTAATGATAATGATGAGCTCATCCCTCAAAGAGTAGTTGTAGGGTATAGAATGTGCATTGATTATCGAAAAGTTAATAAGGTTACTAAGAAAGATCATTACCCTTTACCTTTTATTGATCAAATGTTAGAAAGGTTATCAAAAAATACTCATTTCTGCTTTCTTGATGGTTATTCTGGGTTTTCACAAATTGCTGTTAAAACTAAGGATCAAGAGAAAACCACTTTCACTTGTCCCTATGGAACTTATGCTTAAAGACGTATGCCTTTTGGTTTATGTAATGCTCCTGCTACTTTTCAAAGATGCATGTCTGCTATTTTTCATGGCTTTTGCGAGAATATTGTAGAGGTATTCATGGATGACTTTTCTGTCTATGGGAAGTCTTTTGATAACTGCTTGCGAAACCTCGATAAAGTTTTGCAGAGATGTGAAGAAACTAACCTTGTTCTTAATTGGGAGAAATGCCACTTTATGGTTAATGAAGGAATTGTATTGGGACATAAAATTTTCGAGAGAGGTATTGAAGTTGATAGAGCTAAAGTTGAAGCAATTGAGAAGATGCCCTATCCCAGGGATGTTAAAGGTATTCGTAGTGTTCTTGGTCATGCTGGGTTTTATAGGAGATTTATTAAAGACTTTTCTAAGATTTCAAAGCCTCTTACTAATCTTCTTCAAAAAGATGTACCTTTTGTTTTTGATGATGATTGTAAGGAAGCTTTTGAAACTCTAAAGAAAGCCTTGACAACTGCTCCTATTGTTGAACCTCCTGATTGGAACTTACCTTTTGAAATTATGTGTGATGCTAGTGATTTTGCTGTAGGCGCTGTTCTTGGACAACTAGTAGATAAAAAATTAAATGTTATTCATTATGCTAGTAAAACTCTTGATGTTGCTCAAAGAAATTATGCTACAACTGAAAAAGAATTGTTAGCTGTAGTCGTTGCTTGTGACAAGTTTAGATCCTATATTGTTGATTCAAAAGTTACAATTCATACTGATCATGCTGCAATTAGATATCTAATGCAAAAGAAAGATGCTAAGCCAAGGCTTATTAGATGGGTGCTTCTGTTGCAAGAATTTGATTTGCATATTATAGATAGGAAAGGTGCTGATAATCCTGTTGCTGATAACTTGTCTAGATTGGAAAATATTGCTTATGATCCTGTTCCTGTTAATGATAGTTTTCTAAATGAACAATTGGCTGTAATAAAGGTGAGCTCGCGAGATAGTCTTTGGTATGCTGATTATGCTAACTTTATTGTTTCCAAGTACTTGCCTCCAACCTTTTCAGCTCAGCAAAGGAGGAAATTCTTTTATGACTTGAGGCATTATTTTTGGGATGATCCACACTTATATAAAGAAGGTGTGGATGGTATTCTGCGAAGATGTGTTCCCGAATATGAACAACAAGAGATATTGAGTAAATGTCATGGTAGTGCTTATGGAGGACATCACGCCGGAGATAGAACCGCACAAAAGGTTCTACAATCAGGTTTTTATTGGCCAACTCTCTTCAAAGATGCAAGGAAGTTTATTTTATCTTGTGATGAATGTCAAAGGGTTGGTAATATCTCCAGACGCAATGAAATGCCTATGAATTATACTCTTGTTATTGAGCCATTCGATTGTTGGGGATTTGACTTCATGGGACCTTTCCCCTCTTCAGAAGGTAACACTCATATACTTGTCGCTGTTGATTATGTTACTAAATGGGTGGAAGCCATACCCACAAAAAGTGCTGATGGTGAGACCTCTTTAAGAATGCTTTTAGATATTATTTTTCCTAAATTTGGAGTTTCTAGATATCTTATGACTGATGGAGGTTCTCATTTTATTCATGGTGGTTTTAGAAAAACTCTTGCTAAATATGGTATTAATCATAGAATTGCTTCCGCTTATCATCCTCAAACTAGTGGGCAAGTAGAATTGTCAAATAGAGAGATTAAATCTATCTTGCAAAAGACTGTTAATAAATCTAGAAAGAATTGGTCTAGTAAATTGAAGGAAGCACTATGGGCTTATAGAACTGCTTATAAAAATCCCATGGGTATGTCACCGTATAAAATGGTTTATGGGAAAGCTTGTCATCTACCTTTAGAACTAGAGCACAAAGCTTATTGGGCTGTAAGAGAACTAAATAAAGATCATAAACTTGCCGGTAAGAAGAGATTGCTACAATTGAGTTCTCTAGATGAATGGAGAAGTGAAGCTTATGAAAATGCTAAACTCTTTAAAGAGAAAGTTAAGAAATGGCATGATAGAAGAATTATCAAAAGAGAATTTAATGTTGGGGATAAAGTCCTATTGTATCGGTCTCGTCTCAGATTTTTTGCAGGGAAATTACTCTCAAAATGGGAAGGACCATATGTCATTGTGGAGGTGTATCATTCAGGAGCAATTAAAATTAGTTCTCTCCAAGGCAATGCCACACAAGTGGTGAATGGACAAAGACTCAAGCATTATATCTCTGGAGATTCTTATAATGAAGATGTTGATGTTATTCGAGTGGTGACTCCGGAAGCTTTCATCAAAGGTCAAATTGACAGTCCGGCAGAGTTCGACTTTGAATAGGTAACAGTACTGGTAATAAAAAGTTCGTGTTTTACTTTCCGAACAATATTTTTGCTGTTTTTGGAAAATATGAAAAATTACGAGATCGAAACGGAGTGGAGGAGACGCACGAGGGCGTGCCCTCATAGGCCGGCGCGGGCCCCAGCCTGGCCACGCCGCCCTATGAGGTGGGTCCCTCGTGGCTCCTCTCCGACTCTGGTTCGACCTGGTACTTTCCTTTTGTCGTAAAAATTCCTGCTATATAATCCCCCGAACCCCTGGAGGTCCGTATATCGTTTTCTCGACGTGTTTTGTTTCGAGCTGTTTTCTGCCAGGATCTGTCTTTGATCTAGAAGCACCATGGCCTCCAACAACAAGGGCAAGGGGCTTTCGGAGGAAGAAGTGAAGAAGATGTCGTCAAAACGAGAGCAACAAGCTGTTGGAAGCAAGCAAATCTTGGTGGGATCTGTTGACACTCGACGTTCTTTTTCTCATAACTTGCAGGGACCCTTACCACCTGCTCCTAGCCTCGACTCTTTCCCTGTTTTGGAAGAAGCTTTACGGGTTACCGATAAGTTTTGTGATCAATACCGTGCTCTGAGAAGGGAAGTGGAGATACTTCAGGAGGAGAATCACCGACTTCAAAGAATGCTAGAGCGGTTCCTCACTCCCATCGAGGTCGTCCCATCATCACCACCACCGCCGAAGGAGTAATTCATCATCGGTATTGGCATCCCCTTGATTTGTTCCAAGCTTGGGGGAGTGCCGCGGTATCACATCATCACTATCTTTTACTTTTTACTATCAAGTAGTGTCATATCATGAGTAGGGAAGTTATCATATAAGATGGGTTGCAGTGTGGAAGTATCTCTCCTTAGTTGGTTGTCTATGTATCCCTTGGTGTGAGTTATCGTTATGGAATATTAATGAGAAGTCTTATCATTTACATATTGCACATCTTATTTTAGTTTGCAATCTTTATTATATGATTGATCTTGTTATTAGTATTGGTATCACTTTGGGAGTATTGAGTAAATCTATTTGGTTTTGGCAAACTTAGCATTGGTCAATAGCAACAACACTTTGAGGTTTAAGTAGAAAAGAGAAATACATGTAGTTGTTTCATTGTCTTTCTTTCTTGTTAGCTCTTGGCTTATTATTCTGAAGTTAAAATTGTTTGTGCTTACATGGAAGATGCATGATTGTTTTCATCACATGTATATTTGTTTGTTTCCCTCAACTCTTATGCTTGCTAATCAACCTTGCTAGCTAAAAACCTGTACTGAGAGGGAATGCTTCTCGTGCATCCAAACCTTAACCCAAACCTATGCCATCAGTGTCCACCACAACTGCCTACTACATGGTATTTCCTGCCATTCCAAGTAAATACTTCGTGTGCTACCTTTAAACAATTCAAAATTTATCATCCCTTATTTGTGTCAATGTTTTATAGCTCATGAGGAAGTATGTGGTGTTTTATCTTTCAATCTTGTTGGGCAACTTTCACCAATGGACTAGTGGCTTCATCCACTTATCCAATAATTTTGCAAAAAGAGCTGGCAACGGGGTTCCCAGCCCCAATTAATTAACCTTCATAATTTTACAAATAGACACTCCTCCATGGTATGAGAATGATTGGAAGGCACCCGAGGATTCGGTTAGCCATGGCTTGAGAAAGCAAAGGTGGGGAGGAGTGTCATCTAAATAAAACTAAAATAAAAAGACACTCCTTCATGGTATGTGATTGTTGGAAGGCACCGGAGGATTCAGTTAGCCATGGTTTGTGAAAGCAAAGGTTGGAAGGAGTGTCAACCAAAAATAAAATTTTATGGGAGCCGCTCTTCGAGAGTTTGTCTGGCAAGGGGGTTAGAGTACCCACTACCATTCGTTGACAACAACAAACACCTCTCAAAATTTTACTTTTATTCTCTTTATATGATTTCAAAACTGAAAAAGCTCTAGCACATGATTTAATCCCTGCTTCCCTCTGCGAAGGGCCTGTCTTTTACTTTATGTTGAGTCAGTAAACCTATCTCCCTCCATCTTAAGCAAGCATTTGAGTTGTTGTGATCAAACCATTTATATTGTGATCTACTTCATCATGTCTTTTATTCTTCCTTGTTTAGTACAAGTTTTATCTGAATGAATACAGCTTTGAAAGTTATCAATGATTATTATGATTGAGTATGCAAGTTGTGCCATATAAGCTTTAACATAAGAGCGTTGCTCGATAGATAAGTACAATCTGTTAATTGTTCTCTGACCAAGAACGAAGTTTGCCATCACCAATTATGATTTCTTATGCACCTTTATTTGTGATTACCTTCTACTTGTTTCAAGTTGAATTATATGAGGAAGTTGTTCACTGGAATGTCTTGTGTGAATTAATATGATGCTTCTTGTCCGTATTTGGTTTATCGACTCTTCACTCCATAAACATGTGGTCCTGTTTACCGAGTTCAGTTTTGCTTGGGGACAAGCGAAGTCTAAGCTTAGGGGGAGTTGATACGTCCATTTTGCATCACTATTTTATATCATAATTTACTGTTATTCATTAATATATTTCATATTTAGAGGTGATACTTATGTTATTTCATCTATTTTGCATGTTTCATGGATATTGGAGAATCGCGCACCGGAGTCAGGATTCTGCTGGAAAAAGCGCCGTCAGAATGCAATATTTCGGAAGATCAACAATTGACGGAAATTATACTAAAAATCCTATTTTTCTAGAAGACGAAGATAGCCAAAAGGAGGAGCCGAGGAGGGCCGCCATGGGCCCCCCCATAGGCCGATGCGGGCCCAGGCCTGGCCGCGCCGCCTTGTGGGGAGGGGGCCCACAGCCCCCTCTGGCCTCCTCTCCTTCGCGTACTTCTTCGTCCCGAAAACCTAAGCTCCAGAGGATAGTCGCGAAGAGACACAGCCGCCTCTGAAGGGCAGAAAACACCAGAGAGAAAAGAGCTCTCCGGCAGGCTGAAATCTGCCGGGGAAATTCCCTCCCGGAGGGGGAAATCGACGCCATCGTCACCGTCATCGAGCTGGACATCATCTCCATCATCATCACCATCATCTCCATCATCATCACCGCCGTCTCCACCGCTGCACCTCGTCACCGCTGTAACAATTAGGGTTGGATCTTGATTGTTTGATAGGGGAAACTCTCCCGGTATTGATTTCTACTTGTTATTGATGCTATTGAGTGAAACCATTGAACCAAGGTTTATGTTCAGATTGTTATTCATCATCATATCACCTCTGATCATGTTCCATATGATGTCTCGTGAGTAGTTCGTTTAGTTCTTGAGGACATGGGTGAAGTCTAAATGTTAGTAGTGAATTATGGTTGAGTAATATTCAATGTTATGATATTTAAGTTGTGGTGTTATTCTTCTAGTGGTGTCATGTGAACGTCGACTACATGATACTTCACCTTTATGGGCCTAGGGGAATACATCTTGTACTCGTTTGCTAATTGCGGGGTTGCCGGAGTGACAGAAACCTAAACCCCCGTTGGTATATCAATGCAGGAGGGATAGCAGGATCTCAGAGTTTAAGGTTGTGGTTAGATTTATCTTAATTACTTTCTTGTAGTTGCGGATGCTTGCAAGGGGTATAATCACAAGTATGTATTAGTCCTAGGAAGGGCGGTGCATTAGCATAGGTTCACCCACACAACACTTATCAAAACAATGAAGATTAATTAGCTATATGAAGCGAAAGCACTAGACTAAATTCCCGTGTGTCCTCAAGAACGTTTGGTCATTATAAGTAAACAAACCGGTTTGTCCTTTGTGCTAAAAAGGATTGGGCCACTCGCTGCAATTATTACTCTCGCATTTTACTTACTCGTACTTTATTCATCTGCTACATCAAAACCCCCCTGAATACTTGTCTGTGAGCATTTACAGTGAATCCTTCATCGAAACTGCTTGTCAACACCTTCTGCTCCTCGTTGGGTTCGACACTCTTATTTATCGAAAATATTACGATACACCCCCTATACTTGTGGGTCATCAATCCGGCAAGCCCAGGTGGCCCATGGTTGGTGATGAGGCATGTAGGCCATCGGGCGGCCCAGTTGCTGTAGATCCTGAAGGATGAAGTCCAGCCCAGGAGAAGGAAGTCGGATCCCAACCAACCTACGGAGGAGGCCGGATCCGTGAAGGCCCATGAAGTATCCGGATCCAGCACGTACTTAGGGGAAGGCGGATCCTTTACGTACACGGCAAGACTTTGTACCGTAGTTAGGCAACTTGTATTCCGGCTAGGACTCTCCGTGTAAAACCCTAGATCCATGCGCCTTTATAAGCCGGATCCCGGGAGCCCTAGAGGCACAACCACAACTCATTGTAACAACGCGAAAGCGCCCAGATAATTCCAGACAAGCAGCAGTAGGCCCTGTCATCGTGCAGGTGTTCCGAAGCTGGGTAAATCGCGTACCACCGTCCCGTGTGCACTCCGCCCTATGGCCCCTACTTCTTCTCCCCCTCATGAGGATCCCTCCTCCGAGGCACCGTCGAATAGGCAACGACAGTTGGCGCCCACCGTGGGGCAAGCGGCGTCTGGAGGCCGGAACCGGGAGGGTTCCGCCATGGGAAGCTACGACGACACCATCGCTGTGGAGCGCGTCCTTTACACCAGAAATCTGCCGATCGTCCCTCCGAATGAGTGCTGGATTCCGGCTAAGACAAACCCCGTCAAGCTCTCCATCGTCCCAGTCGGCGGCATACACATCTTCATCGGGGAAACCATCGATTCCGACGGAAACCCACTGGTAAGTAACGCTGACGCGACCGCCGCTGAGCAGGACGCAGTCGCGAAGATCCGATCTGAGATGCAGGAGCTTCCCAAGGAAGGTTCCGCCTTGGATCTGAAAAAATCAAAACCCACCCAATCCGCCACTGAGCAGGAAATAAAGGTGGAAGACTAATGCATATCCGCCTGGGTCTCCCAGGTGTTAGAGAAGCAAAGGTGTCACTTCGTACACTTCTTGGCCCATACCGCCGGAACCGCCCCTCAAGAAGCCGGAGCTGGTCCTGAGCAGGTTGAGGCACCGGAAAACAACGGTCCACCAGATCAGCAGGAGGCTGTCGGAGAAAGCAGCGTTTCGGTTGAAGAGTCGCTCCTGGGCAACCTAAGCCCAATTTCTGGGGACACCCCCTCCATGGATACCGAAGAGTTCGATCGCAGGGTGAAGGAGTATGGGTACGGTGATCAGCCTGAAGTTGAATCCACCCAGCCTAAACAGGTTCTTGCAACCTTGGCGGCGCTGGATCAACAGGAATCAGAGGATGAAAACACCTGCTCCGACCCACAGCCATCTCATGCAGGATCTCCGCTCTCGCGGGAACAACCGCGTAAGGAAGTCTTGTCCCCAGAAGAACTGGTTGAGCAAGCAGTCATGGATGCAACTGCACACTCGGATATTCTCAACAAACCCATTACTCCCGAAGACACAGAAGCGCTAGAAGCTAAGAGAATAGAGATGCTGGCCACAACCCAAAAATTTGCCCAAACCGCAGCCGCAATGATTGACGAGAGGAAGGAAGCCGCGAATTTCGTGGACAATTTTATCAAACGCGAGCGTGAGGTGGACGAATCACTGGTGAAAGTCAAGCAACTCCGGAAGCATTGGGAAGAGAAGATCACTGAGGCTCAACAGGAGGTCGATAAGATCCGGCGAGAAACTATAGCTCCCCGGAAGATCACCTTCGCAACTCCGACCGAGCAGCAGCCATTCACTACTCCGAAGGATAACATGAAGAAGGCTGCGGAGATCTTGAAGAAAAAAGACGAGGAGATCGACATCGACTACGTCTGTACGCTCGTTGCTTCAGCAATGAAGCAGCAGAGCAAGGCAGATACTTCGCGCAAGTTGGAATCCAACCCGGAGCATTGCATCTCTACCGCGCAGAAGGACGCCTACGACAATCGCCATCGTGATGATGAATCGCAAACCAGATCCTCGAAACGCAGAAGGAAAACCAGAGAACATCCAAATCCGATCCCTGTGCCATCAAAGACGCCTCCGTCAGATCCGAAAAAGGGAAAGGATGCAATGTACACTGGTAGGGACAAGTACCGCAATCCCTCACCTCCGCCTAACGGATATCCGCGTCCTCCACCTCCTCGTCGTTGTAGTCCAGCCGGAAACGCCAGACCTCATGGGCCTGGCGGAATCAATATCCGCGACAACGTGCTACCCTCGAGGAACAGGAACAGGGAGCGAACGCCGGAACTTCGCCGGATCCAGATCAATGATCGAGAGCCGGAGCCCAGGAGGAGTCGGAACGAAGAACACGACCCGGAGCCTCGCAGAAGCCGGAACGGCCAGGGCAGCCAGCACCAAGGTGAAGGCAGCCATCGAAGCCGGAGTCAGCATCGCGAAGGGCGGGGAGAATCAGAAGGCGGAAGCAAAAGGTCACATCGGCCCCCTCGCAGATCTCCCTCACCACCACCTAGCGGTGGGGGCGGAGGCGGAGGCCGGAGATCTCGCTCGCGCTCAAAATCCCCCCGCAACGGTTCGCGTGATGCGCGGGAACGCCTCAATGAATACAAAACTGACTACATCGGCCCAAAGTGCTTTGGCAGGATGATTCGAGAGGAACCAAAGCCAAGGATGAACCTCAAGCTACCCGGAAATCTGAAGAATTATGATGGCACGGAAAGGTCGGATACCTGGATTGAGGATTACTATAATGCAGTAACCTTTGCCGGAGGAACCCCTAATATTGTCTGCCGCATGCTTCAGCTGTACCTTGTAGGTCCAGTCCGGATCTGGCTCAGCGACCTCGAGAAGAACTTCATCTTTTGTTGGTTTGACCTGAAGACCACCTTCGAAAAGCACTTCAGGGGCACCTACAAAAGGCCTGCCACAACAAGCGACTTGCAAGCATGTATCCAGAAGAAGGGAGAAACTTCAAGACACTTCCTCACACGATGGTTGGCATTTAGGGACAAGTGAGAAAACGTCGACAATCGAACAGCCATGCACGCCTTCATAGGTGGATTGCAGAGAGGAGGACTGCTGCGACACAAGCTCACTTGCTTGGTTAACGCAAATAAACTGACTTTGGATGACATGATCACCATTGCCAGCGATCTGTTGCCTGCCAAAACCCACCGGCGAGCAGCGACGAGCAACACGAAGAGCCGGGAGGCTCCCAGAACTGCTGGTGGGCCCTGGTCCCTCGGGCAACGGCCCGCAAAACTCCGGCACACGTCCTGGCTGGTGCGAGGGCGTGCCACCTGACCTATACCTGGTCAGGAAGGTGATGGATTGCTTCGATTAGTTTCCTGCATGGCAGACACGTAAACATTAAATCCGAGCCTCGATCGGCTCTCAGGTTATCCTGTGAATCGGCTCAAGGAGCCGATCCACCCATGGTTTGTATTGGATCTACGATATCATGGTGGTCCTGCTTGATCAATATTAAGTTAAAACGATCTACGATGATTTAGGGTTTTCACCGCATAACTGGAACGTCCTACACGTAGTTGAGCCTGGCAGATACGAAAGATAACAGAAAACTAGCCCTAGAAAAGGCCTAAAAACCAACATAGAGTTGATTCCCGGAACAACTCCTCTAGGATCGGCAAACCGTACCTTACGCACTACTGGATCATTCAACCCGTTTGCAAGGCCTAACCATGCGGATATCAAACTAATCCTTGGAGAACAAGGAACAACCATAACAGATCAAATCTACTAAATAAAGACTAAGCAAGGTGCTGCCCTTACACCCAAGATAGGTGCAAAGGCAGCTAGACGTGTAAGGGTAGCATAACTAAGCAAACATACCGGAAAAGTATCGATGTTAGCCCTAACACATCTATGATAATGGTGTTACTCGCCATCAAAAAAGGCTTCAGTACGAGCAACACAAAACAACGAATAAACAAGATGCTGCTCAGATCGCTAGATGCGATCTGAGCAGCATGGCGCTTACCCGGAAGAAACCCTCGAAACAAGGGGTGGCGATGCGCCTAGATTGGTTTGTTGTGAACGTGATCGTCCTCCTTTTTCAATAACCCTAGGTACATATTTATAGTCCGTAGACTTTCTATCTTTGGAATAACCTAACTGTGTACGACTAAACTCTATCTCTTAATTCTAAACTTAAACGTAACCTACCATAATATACAGATACACGGGCAATCTAGCCCAGATTCTCGTACAAGGCCGATTTAGAAATATTTTACGTGCATATCCTCTAAGCCCATCTCAATTACGGCCCATCTCCTGATCTGGTTAAAATCCGGTGATAACACATGCCCCCCTGGTTTTGGCAATAATAATTCCAAAACCACTCTGTTTTTTCTTTGTAGGGTCACGCGTGGCAGAGCAGAACCGCCACAGTATCCTTTCATCATGATGCCTTGCCTTCTCAACTTCTCTGTACTACACGATTTGACAGCTTTGGCACCACATCCTCGGAAACCGCCGCAGCATTGAATCATCTCCACTATATCCCCTTTATTTAACCGCACCGAGCAGTTCGCCTCTTCATCCTCTTGCTCCACACTAGCAATCGAAAACCCCTTCCTCTGCAACCATGGCCTCCTCCTCCTCCTCTGCCTCCTCGGGTCTTTCCTTCCAATCCTCCTCCTCTCGCGAGCCGACGCCGGAGTACGACCCGATAGCGGCGTACGAGGCCCGCGCTCCTGAGCATTGGGACGAGAGGGATTGAGACTTCGCCGTCAGGACAGACGACGAACCCTTGACCGCCGTCGGGTCAGAGGACAACGAACCCCTGACCGACGGGGAGGACGACCTCCGGTTCCTCGTTGACGGGGAGTTGGAGGTGGAGAGTGACGACGACCTCTTCTCCTGGGGCAACTTCACCTCCTCCGACGAGGAGGAGGAAGCGGAGGATGATACCTCCTCCGATGAGTACCCGCCGGCGAAGCGCTTCCGCGCCGGGTCGGAGGACGACGACGACAACGACGAGGAGGAGGAAGAAGAAGCCCCTGCCGACGGCTTCGGCAGCAGCGACGAGGACTTCGCCGGCAGCAGTGCCGATGGCAGCTATGACGGCGACGACGAGGGCAGCGACGACCCTTAGATTAGCGTCTACTAGAATAGGGCTAGTAGTAGTAGATTAGGTAGTAGATCTTCCTTTTGTGAGCAATCGGCTCTTCTTTGTAAAAAACCCTCTCCATCAATGAAGAATGTTTTCATGTCGATTTTTCCGATTGTCAAAATAAGTCAACGCGCAAAGAGCCGATGGCAGCGCATCGGCCTTTTTACCATAAAACGCTAGTAAGGCCAAACTCAGTTGCCTATCCAAACGGTAACCTGCGACCCTTGTCTGAAACAGCAAACTCAGATCCCCAAATCGCCCATCGAACAGATTCAACTCACAGCCACGCGAATCCCAGATCCCAATCGTGCAGATTCAACTCCGCAGCGAATCAGATAGCGGAATCATCCAGCACCAACGCTACGGTCTCTGGCCTGAAGGTAATCCTTAACTGCTCCTCACCATCCGAGCATAGTGTTAGAATTAACAGCAAAACATCTGAATTAATGCCTTATTTCACCATTAATTTTAGGTGTCAGTTAATTCTGTTGCCGCATCCTTCTCTTCCAAATTCTCTTTGTCTTGGTCCTCGTTCTGTCGAGAGTCCTGCCCATTTGATTTCTTGCAAGGCCAATAGAATTCCCTTCGTGAACCAGAACTTAGATCTAACTTCTTGGGCCGACTGCTTACGAGCCTGGCCTAACCCTCCTGAAGATTGGGTGTCATGGTACAGTAGAGTATCCAAGACTCACCAAGCCAAATGGGAAACCACAGGAATAGCCGATGCTTTATCTTTATCACTGTCTCCCCTTGAGAAGCATGAAAATCTTCTAAAAACCATCGGCTACTTCTGGTCTGATGCTCTGAACTACTTCATGTTTGGCCACGGCCCCATAACACCAACTCTACTAGATGTGGCCATGATCACTGGTCTAGACATTGCATCCCCCAGCCCCTCTGCTTTTATGCTGCCAAAGGTCCCTTTCAAACTCTCCTCCAAAACAGAGTGCACAAACTGGGGTGCCTACCTTAGACGCCACATGAAAAACAAAGGCCCTGTAACAGAGAAAAAACACACAGCCTTCCTGAATTTCTAGCTGGAACATTTCATATTTTGTGGCCCTTCACTTGCTCCAACCAAGAATTATCTTTCTTTAGCCTATGAACTCGCCAGAGGTACCCAGCTTGGCAACGACAAACTGTTCCTTGGAGAGGTCTACCGATATCTCCAACTAATGTCTGTCAATTTTTTTTCCCAAAAGACAGTCAAAACAGGAGGTCCCTGGTGGTTTATTCAGCTATGGGCTCAGCTGTATTTCCAGAGCCAGATCCCAAACTTTCCACCTTTGGCCACTTGCACCTTCCCAGATGCCAATGGGAAGCAGATCCGATGCACTAGCTATGGCCAAGCCTTATATAGCCTTCCAGGTAGTAAACTGATCCCCAAGGAAGCATCAGAGTGGTTCAGAATTTTCTTCCAAGGCCTGGACAATCCTCTCTTCTTTCCTTACACGGAGTCTGAAAATTTTGAAAATCCAGTCTCCTTCAGGCTAGACAGCTTTGCCGATGACCCCAGCACCCGGCAATTGTATTCCACCATGATCCGTCCCTGCTTCCTTCCAGTTGGCATGAGTACCTCAAACAGGATCATTAAACCTGGTTATGAGTCTTATCAGCCGGTCGTAGCAGCCCGGCAGTTTGGTCTTGGGCAGGTGTCTCCCCATTTCTTCCTCCACCACTTAACAGAGAGCAGAGCTGAGTTGCCCGATGTCCTCACCGATCAGAGGTGTTACTCTTTCTTTGATGCTCTAGCCATCCCAGTCCCTCACAACCTCTCTTTCACCTCATCAACTGATGGTTTTGAGACCTGGTGGTCAATGTGGAAGACCCATGCCTTCAGGAGAGCTCTGGGACCGTTGCTGAAACAACTTGATGCTGAATATGATATCCGTGCAGAACAGGTACCACCACTCACAAATTTTCTTGCAGTGGCTTACAATGATTTTTATAATCTTGCTCTGTCTCCTTGCAGCAACAAGATGGTCCAGAACCTGTACATGATGACGGCTCCCCCTTCAAATTCCTCCCACCAGCTCCGGTGGTCCTCTTCTGCAAAAACTCACCACCCTTGAAAAAGGTTGTGATGCAGAGCCAGCCGATTTCACCAAAATCGGCTTCCAAGCGCAAAGTATCTTCCGGGCCAGCTGCCCCCCGAGCCTCAATCAAGGCGAGAACGGCAGTGAGGAAAGTAGCGGCCAGGAAGACCTTGAAGCGCCAAAACCCTACCCCAGCTCAAGAAAGTTTGCATGTAAGCTTATCCATGCCTTGACTGATTTTATCTACCCTCATGGGCTTCTGTAAATATGCTGGGGCTTACTAACTCTTCTTTTATAGGCCTCCACTGAAGACAACTCCAGCGAGGAAACACAATCCAGTCGAGGGGATTCGAGTTCAGGCAACTCTAGGAAAATTACCACGCCGAGCCAGCCAGATTTGCCACCATCGGCTTCCAAGAAAAGACCAGTTCCTGAACCTGCTGCTCCCCAAGCTCCAACCAAAGTGGGGCAGGGCGGTCTACGCACAAAGAGCCGATGCATCAAGAGAGCTCGAAAGGAACCGCAAGCCCCTTCATCAAACCAAGAGGCTTCAAATGTAATTACTCTCCCTGGCTCATCTTTCATGCTAATCCACTGCTGCTCACATCAGCTAACCACCTCCTTTGCAGACTGATGACACTTCTAGTGGGGAAGTCGAGGAAGTACTGATGCCCTCCACAGACCTGGATGTCGCAACCTCTAAAGGTGTCATTGACAAGGTTGCCAACTTGGCCAAGCCCCAAGCAGAAACACAAGAACCGATTGCTTCATCATCGGCTGTCCCCCTGGTCTTAGGAGAGGTATACTCCCTTTGTTTGGCTTGCCCTTCCCTTTTGATGCATACTGACGCTGCTCTTGTTGTTTGTCAGGGTTGTGACCTCTCGGGCTTGCTATCATTCGATCCTGAATCCATCGAACCAGCTCCTTCTACGGCATGCGATGAACCAGGACCCAGCGCTATCCTTGGTCAATTCCAGCGTCTCAAAGCCCTGCTTTCCTCCTCGATCGAGATGTTGGTCGAAGACCTCGAGGAAGTGAAGAGCATTCTTGAAGAAATCCAGCCCCATCTCCCGGTAACGTTGCAGGTGAAACTCTGGCCAGTTGTGACTCTGTCTGCCTACAGGTCAAGGGTGAAGTTGGCTCGTCAGAGAATCGACCTACGCCACGCCCAACTTCCGTTGAAAGCCGATATTGCAGACAAATGTCAGCGGCTTAATGAGAAAAAGGCGGCCTTGGACGCCAAAACTGACACCTCTGTCAGCACCGCCGAACTTGAGATCTTGCGAAAGGAATTGGAGGACCTTGAAGAGAGGGTCCGGGCAACCAAAAAGCTTATCCACGATAAGGAAGCTCTTATTGCCCGCTCCCAAGAGGAAGCAGAAGGCCTCAAAGCTCAACTGAAGACTGATCTGGCAGAAATACGTGTCCTAAACAAACAGCTGGTGACGGGTAAGGATGAAAATGATGAGGCCAAGATCGCCGAGGTGGATCATGTCCGTGCTGATGCCCTCAGTGCCTTCGAGGCATTCCTTCAGTAGAGCCTATCTATATAACAGTTTGTACCTCTAGAGTCGATAGCTGTGCATCGGCTTTTTTAGTCTGAAGTCGATGTCTGTGCATCGGCTGTACTTTGCGTCCTGTTGCTTTGTATATCTTTCTAAAGTCGATGTCTGTGCATCGGCTATGCTTTGTATGTATATATTTTTCTTTTCTTTACTGGCCGATTTCATGCATCGGCCCCCATATTTCACTGTCCGTCATCCCACATACTTGGGAAATATTTCTTGAGATGCTGACCATTGACAGCTACTGGGAATTTCACACCGCTCAGCTCCTCGAGCATGTATGCATTACCCTTTAAAACTTGGTCGACTCTGTACGGCCCATGCCAATTAGGAGACCATTTACCATACATCTTATCCTTAGTCCCTAATGGCAATACAGCTTCCCATACTAGATCACCAACGTGGAACTCCTTAGGTCTCACCTTCTTATTATATGCGCGAGCTACCTTGGCTTTATTCTCTTTAATTTTCTCAAGCGACCAAAGTCTGAGTTCCGTTAGATCCTCAATGCTATCACTCATCAGGGCTGCATATTCTTCAGTTGTTAGATCATTCTGAAACGTAATACGTCTCGACCCAGCCGTGATTTCCCAGGGTAACACGGCTTCTTGTCCATAGACCAGATGGTATGGCGAGGTTTTTATCGCTCCATGACATGACATGCGATAAGCCCACAAAGCTTCTGATAATACCTCATGCCAACGTCTAGGGTGCTCGTCGACTTCCCTCTTAATCAGCTTGATAAGGCTCTGGTTGGACGCTTCAGGTTGCCCATTTGCTTGAGCATAGTATGGAGACGATCGGATCAACTTAATTCCCATGTCATCGCAGAACTTTCTAAACTCTTTAGAAATGAAGACCGAACCTCCATCGATCGTGATAGTCTGGGGGATCCCGAATCTATGAATGACATGTTCTTTAACGAAATTGATAACATCTTTCGACGCCACTGACTTCATAGGGACGGCCTCCACCCATTTAGTGAAATAATCTGTAATGGCCAAAATCCACTCATGGCCTTTGCTTGACGGAGGATTGATTTTGTCGATCATATCCATGCCCCAACCTCGAAATGGCCAAGGCTTGATGATGGGGTTCATTGCTGATGCGGGTACCATCTGAATTTTCCCAAACCTCTGACACGCTTGACACCCTTTATAGTACTTAAAACAATCCTCAAGCATGGTGGGCCAATAAAACCCCGATCGCCTGATCAGCCATTTCATCTTATGAGCCGATTGGTGAGTTCCACAGGCGCCTTCGTGTACCTCATGTAAGAGCCGATTTGACTCGGCTGGTCCTAGACATTTGAGGAGTAACCCTTCCAAAGTCCTGTAGAACATGTCATCTCCTATAAGGACATACTTCATGGCCTTGTACCTTATCCGTTTAGGTGCCCCCCGAGCCGAATCTTTCAAGTAATTGAAAATATCGGCTCTTCAGTCATCCGGTTCCAGGAACTGTACCTGAACATCGGCTCCTTCTGCTACGTCCTTGTAGCCTGACGCCATCTGTGCGAGATCGTTTGCCTTGGTATTTTGCGACCTCGGGATCCAATTGAAGTTTATGTACCTAAATTGTGCCATCAACTCACGGCAGTGCATCCATAATGGGAAGAGCGACTCGCTCTCACACTTGTATTCCTCCGTGAGTTGGGAAATCACCAATTTTGAGTCTCCAAAAAGTTCCACTGCTTCTGCCCCGGCTTCCAATAGCAACTCCATTCCCTTGCGTATTGCTTCATACTTAGCGACATTGTTGGTGCAAGGGGTAGGTAGCCTGATGGAGAAGGAATATGTTGCCCCCCGGGGCGACACGAGTAGAATGCCGATGCTGCAACCATCGTCACAAACCGATCCATCGAAAAACATGGCCCATGCACGTACCTACAGTGCTGCTATATCAGTGTTAATTCATTCAGCAATAAGATCGGCCAACGCTTGTCCCTTGACTGCTTTTGCAGGCTGATACCGGAGATCAAATTCCGATAATGCAAACATCCACTTACCGAGTCGGCCTTTCAGCACAGTAGCCGACAGCATATGTTTGACGATGTCTGACTTGCATATGATGACAATTTCCGCTGACAGCAAGACGTGGCAAAGCTTGGTGCAGGTAAAAAATAGGCAGAGGCACAACTTTTCAATCTCAGGGTACCTCGTCTCTGCATCCAACATCCTTCTGCTGAGGTAGAAAGCGACTCTCTCCAGACCATCATAAACTTGTACCACCACTGAGGCGATGGAAGTGTCAGCTACTGACAAGTAAATATAGAATGGTCTGTCTTGCTGGGGCGGAACCAACACAGGTGGCTTCGTTAGATACTCTTTAATATCGTCAAACGCTTGCTGTTGCTCTGCCCCCCAGCGAAACTCCTCATCAGATTTAATTTTTACCAATCCCATGAACGGCTCGATTCGCCCTGACAGATTGGAGATGAATCTTCTGACGAAGTTGATTTTGCCGATGAGAGACTGGAGTTCTTTCTTCGTGGTAGGTGGCTGCATTGTTCGCACTGCCTCCTGACTCTTCAAGCCGATCTCAATTCCACGTTCATGAACCAAGAAACCCAAGAATTGACCGGCCGTTACACCAAAAGCACACTTCTTTGGATTCATTCTTAGTCCGAATTTTCTAGTTCGGTCCAGGATGCGTCGCAAGTCCTCCAAGTGTCCTTCTAGTGAAACAGACTTGACTACCACGTCATCGATGTATATCTCCACCAACTTGCCGATCAGATCATGAAAGATGTAATTCATGGCTCTTTGGTATGTTGCGCCGGCATTTTTCAGTCCAAATGTCATGACTACATATTCAAACAAGCCCACCGAACCTGGTACTCTGAATGCAGTCTTGTGTATATCTTCTGGAGCCATAAAAATTTGGTTGTAGCCGGCATTGCCATCCATGAAACTTAAAACCTTGTGACCAGCAGCTGCATTGATCAATGTCTCTGCTACCGGCATGGGATATTCATCCTTTGGAGTGGCTCTATTGAGATCTCGAAAATCTATGGCGATGCGCCATCGGCCGTCCTTTTTCTGTACAGGTACGATACTAGAAATCCACTCAGCATACCTGCATGGCCTGATGAACCTGGCGTTCAACATTTTCTCGATCTCTTTCTTGACTTCTTCTAAAATTTCGGCCTTCATCTGTCGTGCTCGCTGCTGGAACGGCCGAAATCCTTTCTTGAGAGGGAGCCGATGCTCAATGATGCTCCTGTCTAACCCGGGCATCTCTGTGTAATCCCAAGCAAAACAATCCGGGTATTCTTTCAACAAAGCTATCATCCGGCCCCTCAGATGCGGATCTAACTTTTTGCTGATAAATGTTGGTCGTGGCTTATCCCCAGGACCAATGTCAATCTCTTCTAGCTCATCAGCCGATGTAAACCCATACCCTAGCTTTCCGTCGCCTGCTAGATCAATGTTGAGCACAGGCAAAACGTATGGAGAGGATAATTTGGGCCGATTGCTGGAATCGGCCCCCTTTTTGATTGCATTGCTCAATGAAGGTTTACAACTTATTTGAGCTCTACTGCGGGAGGGAGTCTCCCTAGCGACTACGTGACATGCTTGAGGTGAGATCATTGCTTTTTATTTTTTGGGGCCGGTCGCAGGGATCGGCCTTGCCACGTACGTCGGTTGACTTTGCACTTGCTACTCTGTCAGGCCGGTGGATAAGACCAGCCTCACCCCGTTTTTTGTAGCTCCGATGCGCTCACAGTCGTCCAAACTGACTCCAGAGAGCGGCTCTTGGTCTTCCGCGTCCCAAATATTCATGCCAGCTATTGAGATCTCAATCGAGTCATCTGCATGAACGACCTCCACTTCATCTCCATCCCACTGTATCAGGCATTGGTGCATTGTGGATGGAATGCAGCAGTTGGCGTGAATCCAATCCCTCCCTAGCAGGACAGCGTAGGTGCTTTTGCTGTCGACGATGAAGAATGATGTAGGGATGGTTTTTCGGCCTACGATTAGATCCACGTTCAGAACGCCTTGCGTTTCTGATGCTTGGCCGTTGAAGTCGCTTAGTGTGACGTTGGTTTTGATCAGATCTTCTTTAGAGCGTCCCAAACGCCGTAGCATGGAGTACGGCATTATATTGACTGCCGCTCCCGTATCAACCAACATCTTGCTGACAGGCTGCCCATTGATATAACCTTTCAGGTACAGGGCCTTCAAATGTTTGTAGCTCTTCTCTTGCGGCTTTTCAAAGATAACTAGCCGTGGGCTGCAGTCAAACTGTGCTATCGGCACTTCTTCGGCTCTTGGAGCACAAAACTCCGACAGAAGTATGAACACCATATTCGTGCCAGCCGATGCCTTCTCATCGGCTTTCATTTGTTTGGGACGCCATTCTTTCTTCTGTGGACGAATCTCCGCATCCAAAGTTTGCTGAATTTTCACGGCCAGATCGGGCCGCGCTTTCCTCAACGTGTGCAGGTATTGCGCCTCGGCTTCCTCCAAGCTACGTAGCCGCTGAACCCTACGCTTTTGGGAGTGACTGAGTCCATCAGGGCACCACCTTGGCCGGTGATATCTATCTTCTTCTTCATCTTCTGACTCCTCGAAATCTTCCTCTCGAGATGACTCAGATCTTCTATTCTGAGATGGGAGAGGCCCTAGACGTTTGAACACTGAAACCTCACCTGCATCCTCCTTCTGCTGTCTGCATTCTGGGCAGTTGTCGATTGTAGGCAATTGGCTCATTCCCGAATCCCAGCAGTGCTTAAAGAAAGGACAATCCCAGTGTCTGTCCATCTCTTCCTGCTCCCTTGACTTCCCCTTAGCGCGGCGTTCATATCCTTCATCGTATCTATCATACCGACGATATTTTCTGTTGTCTGCATCAGACCAATGATATCTCTCGTCGTCTACGTTGTACCGCCGGCGTCGGTCGTACTGATGCTCATATTTGTTAAGGAGATGTGCGGAGAGTGGTCGTTGATACTGCACGTTTCTCACTTGTTCTTCGGTGATGTACTGTCTATCATCATATCGGGGCCGGTCGCGTGGGCCGGCCTCCTCCTTTTCCTTGCCACGGGAGTGACCGCTTTCTTCTTTATCCCTGCCATGGTGGTATACAGGCCCTGCCATGTTAATATCGAATGAGAAGTCTGGCTGACGCCTCATGGAGCGACTGAATTCCACCATGTTAACGCCAGGAAACGGTTGCGTGTCCACTTTCATGGCAAACTGTCCAAAGATCAAACGGCCTTGTTCTATCGCCAGTTGGATCTGCCGATGCAACTCTTTGCAGTCATTGGTGACATGGGTGAACGAGTGATGCCACTTGTAGTATGGTCTCCCGTTCATTTCTTGCGCCGTAGGGATTTTATGGCCTTCGGGTAACTTCAGCTGTTTTTCCTTAAGCAATAAATCGAATATCTGCTCAGCCTTGCTTACATCGAAGTCAAACCCTTTTGCATGCCCTTGTTGTTTCACCCATTTGCAGGACACGGGGTTTGCCCCCCGAGCCCATTCAGCCACGGCTACTTCCTGGTCTTCTGCAGAGTCGCCAACTTCTTCTGTCTCGACCAGGCCTATCGGGCGTTTGAACTTGTCTTGGTACAATTCCGGGTGGCGCTGCTCATACAACGTTAATTTCCGAGCCATGTGCGCCAGTGAATTGTATTCCACTTGGAAAGCCAGATCCTTGATCGGTGCTGCGAGGCCCAACACTGCTAGCTCGACTGCTTCTTTCTCGTTCAAACGAGCCGAATAGCATCGGTTCTTGACAGTCCTGAAACGCTGAATGTATTCCGACACCGTTTTGCCCCGCTTCTGCCGCACCTGCGCCAGGTCGGCAATGCTAGCCTCGTTAGCTTCTGAGTGATATTGCATGTGAAACTGCTCTTCCAGCTGCTTCCACGTCCGGACTGAATCTGGTGGCAACGATGTGTACCACCCAAAAGCTGGTCCCGTGAGAGATTGCGCAAAAAACCTTACACGTAACGGGTCTGATGCTGAAATCATGCCCAACTGTGCCAAATATCGGCTCACATGCTCAATTGAACTAGACCCTTCTGATCCATTGAACTTTGAGAACTCGGGGAGCCGATACTTAGGCGGCAGTGGAATCAAATCATATTCGTTGGGGTACGGCTTGGAATAGCCAATTGTTCTCCTCTTTGGCACGATGCCGAACTGGTCTCTCAAGACTGTACTGATTTGTTCCACTGTATGAGCTGCAGGGGCTCAGCTTTCCTGACTCGTTCCGGTGGCATATTTAGCTAGCCACGCCTGTTTATCGGCGTCCACTCCAGAGATCCCTCCTGCTGCTCCGGAAATCCCTCCAGCTGCAATCTGGTTCGTGCGCACCAAGTTATTGCAGTCTGGCACGTACGTGCACACGTATCCATGCGGGATTTGTTTAGGCGGTTCATGCAGGAACTGGTAATCACCAGGATCGCCTCCAATCTTGTAGACGACGTATGCCGGTGAACCCGGCGGCTCTGGAGCTGCAAGCGAGAATGGCAGCTGTGGTCTGGTCTGGAACGGTATTTCTCCCTGGTGAGTCCCTAGGGCAGGTCCTGACGGAGAGTACTGATGCTTCATGATTTCCTGAACCACGCGAACCGCAACGCGCTCGAAAGCATTCACCAGGCTCTCAGAATGACTGTGTAGAGAATGAGCCACCATGTAATTAAGTTCCTGGCGCAGAGCTCTGGTGCGTTCCTCCGAAGGGAGAGACAGATCTACTTCATCAAGAGCGCCTTCGGGTGAGAACCCTTTCCACCTAATGCCATGTCTACGGGTCCTCTCGAAAGCGCCGATGAGATCGGCTTCGAAGACAGCTTTAATCTCATCATATTTCTTCTTGTGCTCCTCAGGCAGTTCTTCGTAGGTGACTGGTGCTTCCGCCATCTCAGCTGCAGATGTTGACGCAGTTGTTGTAGAGTGTCCCACCGGGCGTGCCAGAATGTGTTGCCTGCCAAAACCCACCGGCGAGCAGCGACGAGCAACACGAAGAGCCGGGAGGCTCCCAGAACTGCTGGTGGGCCCTGGTCCCTCGGGCAACGGCTTGCAAAACTCCGGCACACGTCCTGGCTGGTGCGAGGGCGTGCCACCTGACCTATACCTGGTCAGGAAGGTGATAGATTGCTTCGATTAGTTTCCTGCATGGCAGACACGTAAACATTAAATCCGAGCCTCGATTGGCTCTCAGGTTATCCTGTGAATCGGCTCAAGGAGCCGATCCACCCATGGTTCGTATTGGATCTACGATATCATGGTGGTCCTGCTTGATCAATATTAAGTTAAAACGATCTACGATGATCTAGGGTTTTCACCTCATAACTGGAACGTCCTACACGTAGTTGAGCCTGGCAGATACGAAAGATAACAGAAAACTAGCCCTAGAAAAGGCCTAAAAACCAACATAGAGTTGATTCCCGGAACAACTCCTCTAGGATCTGCAAACCGTACCTTACGCACTACTGGATCATTCAACCCATTTGCAAGGCCTAACCATGCGGATATCAAACTAATCCTCGGAGAACAAGGAACAACCATAACAGATCAAATCTACTAAATAAAGACTAAGCAAGGTGCTGCCCTTACACCCAAGATAGGTGCAAAGGCAGCTAGACGTGTAAGGGCAGCATAACTAAGCAAACATACCGGAAAAGTATCGATGTTAGCCCTAACACATCTATGATAATGGTGTTACTCGCCATCAAAAAAGGCTTCAGTACGAGCAACACAAAACAACGGATAAACAAGATGCTGCTCAGATCGCTAGATGCGATCTGAGCAGCATGGCGCTTACCCGGAAGAAACCCTCGAAACAAGGGATGGCGATGTGCCTAGATTGGTTTGTTGTGAACGTGATCGTCCTCCTTTCTCAATAACCCTAGGTACATATTTATAGTCCGTAGACTTTCTATCTTTGGAATAACCTAACTGTGTACGACTAAACTCTATCTCTTAATTCTAAACTTAAACGTAACCTACCATAATATACAGATACACGGGCAATCTAGCCCAGATTCTCGTACAAGGCCGATTTAGAAATATTTTACGTGCATATCCTCTAAGCCCATCTCAATTACGGCCCATCTCCTGATCTGGTTAAAATCCGGTGATAACACGATCACACCACCGCCGATGACGACGCAGGCGGAGATCTCCCAGCTACAGCAATACCCCTGCATCAGCAGAAGAAGAACCGTGATAACGGTAACAGCAGCGGCAGTAAGCGAAAAAACCCCCTGATGACCAGAAGAGTGGAGGATCCAAGATGGTCGCCATGGCTTTCCAACGCGGAGGTCAAGGAGGCGGAAGAGGCCGCGGTCGCGGAGGCGGAGCCAGCAGGGGCCAGCAGCATGGTGATGAAGTCACCGCTGCCGGATCCCGCGCCCCCCAAACCTACAAAGAGTACAGAGACATGCCCTGCATGGCCCATCTGGATCCGGCTACGGGGAAGTCCACTCACACTAACCGCAACTGCAAGTGGGTCAATGATCTGAAAAATGACCCGGAAGCAGGATACAAGCGAGCCCGGAAGCACCGCCCATGCGGCAAAGGAGGCAAGGGCAAGAACAAGGACAAAGAAGAGGACAGTTCCGAGGCGATGGATGAGGATGACGCTTCGCCGGATCCCAAGGAAGGATCCGCTGCTAAACCCAACCCCTTCGTCAAAAAGAGCGCAGGAGCTTACCACACTTTCCTCGGAACCCCAACAGTCCGCGCCAGCAAGTCAGCTTTCCAGATCCTGAATGACACAGTTCCGGCTGTGCCGCAGTATGTCAGGTGGTCGGAAGTCCCGTGCACATTTGATAGGCAGGATCATCCTACCATTGTGCCAAAAGAGTGCTACGCCTTGGTTGTAAGTCCCCGCATTGACGGCTTTGACTTCTCCAAGTGCCTAATGGATGGCGGAGCCAGCTTGAACATCATGTACCTGGAGACCCTGGAGCGGATGAACCTTACCAAGGAACAGCTCAAACACAGCAACACTGAGTTTCATGGCGTAGTTCCGAGTAAAAAGGCAAATTCCCTCGGCAGCATTAGACTTCCCGTGGCCTTCGGTGATGTTAATAATTTCGCGAAGAGATGATCACGTTTGAGGTCGTGCCCTTCAAGAGCTCCTACCACGTCATCTTCGGCAGGCCCACTGTAAGAACATGTCCATTACCCCATGTGTGGTTTTGGTAATTGATGACAATCCCTATGGACTAACGGTTGCATTGAGAATCGATCTTAGGTCAAGTCCATAGCTATGTGTTGGACTCAAGGTTGTAAGATGGAGAAGACGGAATACAATGTTGAAGATGGTGTCAAAGAGAGACAAAGACCGTGTTGAAGATGAAGAGAGAAGACGACGTAGAAGATGAAGAGAGAAGACGGCATTGAAGATGGATGACGATGGTGGCGTGCATACAAGATGGAAGAAGACGGTGGCGTGTATGTTGAAGGAAGACGGTGGCATGTACAATCATGAAGAGTATGAAGACGGAGCTTGCCGACTCGAGAAGAACGCTCAAGGACTAGGTTTGTGCTCGATAGGATAGTGGGTCGTATCATTGGAGAGAGCTCAAACCTTGCATGCATTGCATCGTGTTCTTGGTTCTTCGTGGTTCTTATGCATGAAACGGATTTCTGTTGCATCGCATGTTGCATATGCGAGAGTGATGATTTTCCCGATATACCGTATTGAGAGGTTACACCTCTATGACCATGAGAAAATCATCACTCACTCATTTTCATGATTTCACCTTGAAAAGTTGTAGCTCTTGTCGCCCTCTTTCCAACAAAATTGGTTTCATGTCATTCGGAGTTGTCTAGCTCAAGTTATGGATTTTACGGTTGCTGCATATTTAAAAAGAAAAAGAAAAGTCTTATTGGGCCGGGCGGTAGTACCGCGGGCGGTACCGGCCAAAGTACCGCACGCGCGTTTTGGCTTACTGGATCGCAAGCGGTACCAGGCCGGTACCGGCCCGGTAGTACCGTAACCCAATTACGGTACCAGGCCGGTACCGGGCCCGGTACTACCGGCCCACTTTTTTCTCCAACCTCCACCGTTCCCAGATCCGCCACACTGGGCCGCCGCTGGCCCAACTCCACTGCACCGCTGCCGCCTCGCTCGCCCAGGCCGCGCCGCTGCCGCTCGCCTCGATCGCCACGCCCACGCTCGCATGCGCCCGCGTCGCGCCGCCCGCTCGCTACTCGATGCCGCTGCCCCGCGCGGGAAGGCGTTGACCTGCGGGGGAGAGCTCCTGGCGCTCGATCCCCAATCGCTGCACCTGCACGCCTCCCCAGCTGTTGTTGCGCTGTCAGCAGCAGTCTCCCGCGCGCGCATGTCCTGCATGCTGCTGCTGTCTGCTTCGCTGCCCTGCTGCGTGCTGGCCCCACCTGCTGCTGCTGCTGCGCGCGCCCCATCACCGCATGCGCTGCTGCTCCCTCTCTCTCTGCATTTCTTCTCTTCAGTTTTGCACAAGCGGTAGTACCGCTCCGTGGAGCGGTACTACTGGTTTTGGGGCGACTTTCAGATCCGGTTTTTGGGCAAAATGGTAGTACCGCTTTGCACAGCGGTAGTACCGCTTTGGAGCGAATCTGACCGTTTTCTCAGCCCCAACAGCTATATTTTGCAGCCCCTATTTATACCTCTCTTCCACCTCCGACCAAACCAACCCAGCACTTCCACTCTCTCACCTCCATTGTTGACCTTGGGTTCTTTCTTCCTCCTCTTGATCCCCCCACTATTTGTTGCATATTTTTGGGGGAAAGGAGAGAGGAGATCTAGATCTAGTGCTTCACCAATTGAATCCCTCTCTAAGTGAGGGGATCTTGTTAGATCTAGATCTTGGAGTTTCTTGGTGTTTCTCCTCACTTTGTTCTTCCTCCCTTATTCCCCCAATAGCTTCTTCTAGCTTTGTTGGAATTTGGGAGAGAAGAACTTGGGCATCCTAGTGGTGTTCTTAGCCATTGCATTAGGTGCATCGGTTTGTGCTCTCTCCGGGGTTTCGATCTCGTAGGGTGTGTGTGTTCTTCCTTAGTGGATCTTGGTGGTAGAGTTCCTTTTGTGGAGCATTGGAAGGGTTCCTTGGTGGGGCATTGGAAGGGTTCCTTTTGTTAATTGTTCTCTGACCAAGAACGAAGTTTGCCATCACCAATTATGATTTCTTATGCACCTTTATTTGTGATTACCTTATACTTGTTTCAAGTTGAGTTATATGAGGAAGTTGTTTACTATAATGTCTTGTGCGAATGAATATGATGCTTCTTGTCCGTATTTTATTTATCGACTCTTCACTCCATAAACATGTGGTCCTGTCTATCGAGCTCAGTTTCGCTTGGGGACAAGCGAAGTCTAAGCTTGGGGGGAGTTGATACGTCCAATTTGCATCACTATTTTATATCATAATTTGCTGTTATTCATTGATATATTTCATATTGGGACACAATACTTATGTTATTTCATCTATTTTGCATGTTTCATCATTATTGGAGGATCAAGCACCGGAGCCAGGATTCTGCGGGAAAAAGCACCGTCAGAACGCAAAATATTTCGGAAGATCAACTGTGGAAGGAAATTATACCAAAAATCCTATTTTTCAAGATGACGAAGGAAGCCAGAAGGAGGAGCCAGGAGGACCCAGGGTGGGCCCACACCCTAGGGCGGCGTGGCCCATGCCCTGGCCGCGCCGCCATGTGGTGTGGGGGGCCCACAGCCCCTTTCGCCTCCTTTTCTTCGCGAAATCCTTCGTCCCGAAAACCTAAGCCACAGAGGGTACCTCGCGAAGAGTTACAGCCGCCTCTGCGGGGCGGAGAACACCAGAGAGAAAAGAGCTCTCCGGCGGGCAGGAATCCGCCGGGGAAATTCCCTCCGGGGGGGGGGGGGGAAATCGACGCCATCGTCACCGTCATCGAGCTGGACATCATCTCCATCACCATCATCATCATCTCCACCATCATCACCGCTGTCTCCACCGCTGGACACCGTCATCGCCGTAGCAATTTGGGTTTGATCTTGATTGTTTGATAGGGGAAACTCTCCCGGTATCGATCTCTACTTGTTGTTGATGCTATTGAGTGAAACCATTGAACCAAGTTTATGTTCAGATTGTTATTCATCATCATATCACCTCTGATCATGTTCCACATGATGTCTCGTGAGTAGTTCGTTTAGTTCTTGAGGACATGGGTGAAGTCTAACTATTAGTAGTGAACTATGGTTGAGTAATATTCAATGGTGTGATATTTAAGTTGTGGTGTTATTCTTCTAGTGGTGTCATGTGAACGTCGACTACATGACACTTCACCATTTATGGGCCTAGGGGAATGCATCTTGTACTCGTTTGCCGATTGCGGGGTTGCCGGAGTGACAGAAACCTAAACCCCCGTTGGTATATCGATGCAGGAGGGATCGCAGGATCTCAGAGTTTAAGGCTGTGGTTAGATTTATTCTTAATTACTTTCTTGTAGTTGCGGATGCTTGCAAGGGGTATAATCACAAGTATGTATTAGTCCTAGGAAGGGCGGTACATTAGCATAGGTTCACCCACACAACACTTATCATAACAATGAAGATTATTTAGCCGTATGTAGCGAAAGCACTAGACTAAAATCCCATGTGTCCTCGAGAACGTTTGGTCTTTATAAGTAAACAAACCGGCTTGTCCTTTGTGCTAAAAGGGATTGGGCCACTCGCTGCAATTGTTACTCTCGCACTTTACATACTCGTACTTTATTCAACTGTTACATCAAAACCCCCTGAATACTTGTCTGTGAGCATTTACAGTGAATCCTTCATCGAAACTGCTTGTCAACACCTTCTGCTCCTCGTTGGGATCGACATTCTTACTTATCGAAGATACTACGATACACCCCCTATACTTGTGGGTCATCAAGACTATTTTCTGGCGCCGTTGCCGGGGAGTGAAGCGCTATTGGTAAGTGGAATTGGTAAGGAAAACCTTTACTGTTATGCTGATTTTATTTCTGCCTGCTGCTGTAAGTCATTATGGAGAGATCTTCTCGTCAATTTTTATTTGGGAAATCTACTACTACTGCAACGGTAGTGGATTAGGCGCCAGGTGAGGAAGTGATACCATATAAAATACCTATGAAAATTATTGAACGTGTTATGGATAACCGCTATGAAGGGGATGGAACTGTTCACCCTGGAGATCATTTATTGTTTTTGCATGAATTATGCGGTTTATTCAAATGTGCAGGTATTGCTATGGATGAAGTGAGGAAGAAACTATTCTCTTTATCGCTGTCTGGTAAGGCAGCGCATTGGTATAAATTACTGGATAATGGGGATTCTCTTGAATGGAATGATATTGTGCCCCGGTTTTATTCTAAGTTCTATCCTCCAAGTGAAATTCATAAGGATCGGAATCGCATATATAATTTTTGGCCTCATGATGGAGAGAGTATTGCCCAAGCTTGGGGGAGATTGAAGTCTTTAATGCTCAAATGCCCCATTCATGAGCTTCCTGGTAATGTTATTATTGATAATTTCTATGCAAGACTTTCTTTTCAAGACAAGACCTTGCTGGATACTTCTTGTTCTGGATCATTTACACGCAACAAAGAAGAGTTTAAAAGGGACCTTCTTGATCGGATCCAAGAAAATATTGAAGGTTGGGAGAACGACAAGGATAGAGAATCAGGTATAATTTATGATTATAAATGCATTGAAGCTTTTATGGATACTGATAAATTTCGTAATATGAGTGCTACATATGGTCTTGATTCTCAAGTTGCTGTAAATCTTTATAAAGCTTTTGCCTCTCATTATGAATTGCCAAAGAAGAATTTTGATAAGTATCATGAACCGTATAAAGATAAAATTGATTCATCTATTAGTAAATGCGTTGTAGTTGAAACTGCTGATCATGTTATTCCTGAAGTTTGTATTGAAAAAACTCCTTTCCCTGCTAAAATGAAGGAGTACTCTGTTATAAATAGTGCGGTTCATAAAAGTGAAAAGAAACCTGTAGAACCTGAAGAACAAATAAAAGTCGAACCTGCTGTTGCAATAGTTAAAGATCTTGTGACTGAAAATGTGGAGGATGGTCATATTATTTTCTGTGAAGATGCTTCTAATATTGTTTCACATCCTAATAAACCCAAACAAGCTAGTGTTCCTATGCTATCTGTTAGAATTGGTGATCATTGCTATTATGGATTATGTGATATTGGTGCAAGTGTTAGTGCTATTCCTTATGAGCTTTACACGGAGATTATGCACGAAATTGATTCTTGTGAACTTGAAGATATTGATGTGGTTATTCAGCTGGCTAATAGAGAAACTATTTCTCCAATTGGTATTGTTCGAGATGTGGAAGTTTTATGCGGTAAGATTAAATATCCTGCTGACTTTTTGGTACTTGGTTCTGCTGCTAGTGATTATTGTCCTATTATTTTCGGTAGACCTTTTCTAAATACTTGTGGAGCTATTATAGATTGAAAGAAAGAGAAAATTTTGACTAAATTTGCTGGTGAATCTTATGAGTTTAACTTCTCTAAATTTACTAAAACTCCTTATAAAGCTGATTTGCCTAGTAATGATTTTAAAATGGAGCAGTGTGCATCTATTGTTCTTGTTCCTAACAACCTTTGTAGCAACATTTGGAGGATAGCGAGAGTGAAGTTTTTAGGAAAGAAAGAGATGAGCTTGAGGAAATTTTTCTTCGCCAACCTATTCTCAAGCATGATTTACCGGTGGAAGATTTGGGTACAACACCGCCACCAAAGGAAGATCCTGTTTTCGAATTAAAGCCTTTGCCTGATAATCTTAAATATGCTCATATTGATGATAAGAAAATATATCCTGTTATTATTAGTTCTAAGCTTTCAGAGATTGAAGAAGAAAGGTTATTGGAAATATTGAAGAAGCACCGAAGCGCTATTGGCTACACTCTTGATGATTTGAAAGGGATTTCTCCTTCTATATGCCAACATGCTATTAATATGGAAGATGATGCAAAGCCTGTTGTTGAACATCAGCGTCGTCTAATTCCGAAGATGAAGGAAGTGGTAAGGAATGAGGTATTAAGACTTCTTGAAGCTGGTATTATATATCCTATTGCTGATAGTAGATGGGTTAGTCCTGTGCATTGCGTTCCCAAGAAAGGAGGAATGACTGTTGTGCCTAATGATAATGATGAGCTCATTCCTCAAAGAGTAGTTGTAGGGTATAGAATGTGCATTGATTTTCGAAAAGTTAACAAAGTTACTAAGAAAGATCATTACCCTTTACCATTTATTGATCAAATGCTAGAAAGGTTGTCTAAAAATACTCATTTTTGCTTTCTTGATGGTTATTCTGGGTTTTCACAAATTGCTGTTAAAGCTAAAGATCAAGAGAAAACCACTTTTACTTGTCCCTATGGAACTTATGCTTATAGACGCATGCCTTTTGGTTTATGTAATGCTCCTGCTACTTTTCAAAGATGCATGTCTGCTATTTTTCATGGTTTTTGCGAGAGTATTGTAGAGGTATTCATGGATGATTTTTCCGTCTATGGGAATTCTTTTGATAGTTGCTTGCGAAACCTTGATAAAGTTTTGCAGAGATGTGAAGAAACTAACCTTGTTCTTAATTGGGAGAAATGCCACTTTATGGTTAATGAAGGAATTGTATTGGGACATAAAATTTCTGAGAGAGGTATTGAAGTTGATAGAGCTAAAGTTGAAGCAATTGAGAAGATGCCCTATCCTAGGGATGTTAAAGGTATTCGTAGTGTTCTTGGTCATGCTGGGTTTTATAGGAGATTTATTAAAGATTTCTCCAAGATTTCAAAGCCTCTTACTAATCTTCTTCAAAAAGATGTACCATTTGTTTTTGATGATGATTGTAAGGAAGCTTTTGAAACTCTTAAGAAAGCCTTAACAACTGCTCCTATAGTTGAACCTCCTGATTGGAACTTACCCTTTGAAATTATGTGTGATGCTAGTGATTTCTTTGTAGGCGCTGTTCTTGGACAGCGAGTAGATAAAAAATTGAATGTTATTCATTATGCTAGTAAAACTCTTGATGCTGCTCAAAGAAATTATGCTACAACTGAAAAAGAATTATTAGCTGTAGTTTTTGCTTGTGATAAATTTAGATCTTATATTGTTGATTCAAAAGTTACTATTCATACTGATCATGCTGCAATTAGATACCTTATGACAAAGAAAGATGCTAAGCCTAGGCTTATTAGATGGGTACTTCTTTTGCAAGAATTTGATTTACATATTGTAGATAGGAAAGGTGCTGATAATCCTGTTGCTGATAATTTGTCTAGATTGGAAAATATTGCTTATGATCCTGTTCATGTTAATGATAGTTTTCCAAATGAACAATTAGCTGTAATAAAGGTGAGCTCGCGAGACAGTCCTTGGTATGCTGATTATGCTAACTTTATTGTTTCCAAGTACTTGCGTCCCACCTTTTCATTTCAAAGCAAAGGAGGAAATTCTTTTATGACTTGAGGCATTATTTCTGGGATGACCCACACTTATATAAAGAAGGAGTGGATGGTATTATGCGAAGATGTGTTCCCAAATATGAACAACAAGAGATATTGAGTAAATGTCATGGTAGTGCTTATGGAGGACATCACGCCGGAGAAAGAACCGCGCAAAAGGTTCTACAATCAGGTTTTTATTGGCCAACTCTCTTCAAGGATGCGAGAAAGTTTATTTTATCTTGTGATGAATGCCAAAGGGTTGGTAATATCTCCAGACGTAATGAAATGCCTATGAATTATACTCTTGTTATTGAACCGTTTGATTGTTGGGGATTTGACTTCATGGGACCTTTTCCGTCTTCAGAAGGTAACACTCATATACTTGTTGCTGTTGATTATGTTACTAAATGGGTGGAAGCTATACCTACAAAAAGTGCTGATGGTGAGACCTCTTTAAGAATGCTTTTAGATATTATTTTTCCTAGATTTGGAGTGCCTAGATATATTATGACTGATGGAGGTTCTCATTTTATTCATGGAGGTTTTAGAAAAACTCTTGCTAGGTATGGTATTAATCATAGAATTGCTTCCGCTTATCATCCTCAAACTAGTGGTCAAGTAGAATTATCAAATAGAGAGATTAAGTCTATTTTGGGAAAGACCGTTAATAAAACTAGAAAGAATTGGGCTAGTAAATTGAAGGATGCATTATGGGCTTATAGAACTGCTTATAAAAATCCCATGGGAATGTCACCTTACAAAATGGTTTATGGGAAAGCTTGTCATTTACCGTTAGAACTAGAGCACAAAGCTTATTGGGCTGTTAGAGAATTAAATAAAGATCCTAAACTTGCCGGTGATAAGAGGTTGTTGCAATTAAGTTCTCTAGATGAATGGAGAAGTGAAGCTTATGAAAATGCTAAACTCTTTAAAGAGAAAGTTAAAAAATGGCATGATAGAAGGATTATCAAAAGAGAATTTAATATTGGAGATAAAGTCCTATTGTATCGGTCTCGTCTCAGATTCTTTGCAGGGAAATTACTCTCGAAATGGGAAGGACCATATGTTGTCAAGGAGGTGTATCGTTCAGGAGCAATCAAAATTAGCTCTCTCCAAGGCAATGCCACGCAAGTGGTGAATGGACAAAGACTCAAGCATTATATCTCAGGTGATTCCTATAATGTTGATGTTGATATTATTCAAGTGGAAACACCGGAGGCTTTCATAAAAGGGCAAATTGACAGTCCGCCAGAACTCGACTTTGAATAGGTAACAGTACTGGTAATGAAAAGTACGCAATTTACTTTCCGAACAATATTTTTGCTGTTTTTGGAAAATATGAAAAATTACGAGTTCGAAACGGAGTGGAAAGGACGCACGAGGGGGTGCCACCATAGGCCGGCGCGGCCAAGCCTGGGCCCGCGCCGCCCTATGGTTTGGCCGCCTCGTCGCCCCTTTCCGACTCTGGTTCGATCTGGTACTTTCCGTTTGTCGTGAAAATTTTTGCTATATAATCGTCCGGACCCCTGGAGTTCCGTATATCGCTTTCTCGATGTGTTTTGTTTCGAGCTGTTTCTGCCAGGATCTGTTTTCGGTCTAGAAGCACCATGGCCTCCAACAACAAGGGCAGGGGGCTTTCGGAGGAAGAAGTAAAGGAGGTGCCATCAAGACAAGAGCAGCAAGCCGGAGGGAGCAAGCAAATCTTGGTGGGATCTGTTGACACTCGACGTTCTTTTTCTCATAATCTGCAGGGACCTTTACCACCCGCTCTTAGCCTCGACTCCTTCCCCATGTTGGAAGAAGTTCTACGGACTACCGATGAGTTTTGTGATCAATATCGGGCTCTAAGAAGAGAAGTGGAGATACTCCAAGAGGAGAATTGCCGTCTCCGAAGAATGCTGGAATACCACTCGATTCGCATCACAAGGTCGTCATCGCCAACTTCAGATAACAATGAATCTCTTCGAATCTTAGTGCAGAATTGTCAAGCTGAAAAACTGAAGTTGAAGGAGTTTATTAAGAAGCGCGGGAGGAGTTCATCACCACCATCGCCAAAGGAGTAATTCATCATCGGTATTGGCATCCCCTTGGTTTGTTCCAAGCTTGGGGGAGTGCCGCGGTATCACATCATCACTACCTTTTACTTTTATTGTCAAGTAGTGTCATATCATGAGTAGGGAAGTTATCATATAAGATGGGTTGCAGTTTGGAAGTGTCTCTCCTTTAGTTGGTTATCTATGTATCCCTTTGTGTGAGTTATCGTTATGGAATATTAATGAGAAGTCTTATCATTTACATATTGCACATCTTATTTTAGTTTGCAATCTCTACTATATGATTTACCTTGTTGTTAGTATTGGTATTACTTTGGGAGCATTGAATAAATCTATTTGGTTTTGGCAAACTTAGCATTGGTCAATAGCAACAACACTTTGAGGTTTAAGTAGAAAAGAGAAATACATGTAGTTGTTTCATTGTCTTTCTTTCTTGTTAGCTCATAGCTTATTATTCTGAAGTTAAAATTGTTTGTGCTTACAAGGAAGATGCATGATTGTTTCTATCACATGTATATTTGTTTGTTTCCCTCAACTCTTATGCTTGCTAATTAACCTTGCTAGCCAAAAACACCTGATCGAGAGGGAATACTTCTCGTGCATCCAAACCTTAGCCCAAACCTATGCCATTTGTGTCCACCATACCTACCTACTATATGGTATTTTCTGCCATTCCAAGTAAATACTTCATGTGCTACCTTTAAACAATTCAAAACTTAGTATCTCTTATTTGTGTCAATGTTTCATAGCTCATGAGGAAGTATGTGGTGTTTTATCTTTCAATCTTGTTGGGCAACTTTCACCAATGGACTAGTGGCTTCATCCGCTTATCCAATAATTTTGCAAAAAGAGCTGGCAATGGGATTCCCAGTCCCAAATTAATTAAACTAAATAGACACTCCTCCATGGTATGTGATTGATGGACGGCACCCGAAGGATTCGGTTAGCCATGGCTTGTGTAAGCAAAGGTTGGGGGGAGTGTCATCATCATAATAAAGCTAAATAAAAAGGCACTCCTTCATGGTATGAGATTGTTGGCAGGCACCCGAGGATTCGGTTAGCCATGGTTTGTGAAAGAAAGGTTGGAAGGAGTGCCACATAAAATGAAAATAATATGGGAGCCGCTCTTAGGAGGTTGTCTGGCAAGGGGGTTAGAGTACCCGCTACCAGTCGTTGACAACAACAAACACCTCTCAAAATGTTACTTTTATTCTCTTTATATGATTGCAAAACTGAAAAAGCTCTAGCACATGATTTAATCCCTGCTTCCCTCTGCGAAGGGCCTGTCTTTTACTTTATGTTGAGTCAGTAAACCTATTTCCCTCCATCTCAAGCAAGCATTTGAGTAGTTGTGATCAAACCATTATATTGTGATTTGCTTCATCATGTCTCTTATTCTTCCTTGTTTAGTACAAGTTTTATCTGAATGAATATAGCTTGCAAGTTATCAATGTTTATGAAGAGACCATTATGATTGAGTATGCAAGTTGTGCCTTATAAACTTTAACATGAGAGCGCTGCTCAATGAGATAAATATAATCTGTTAATTGTTCTCTGACCAAGAACGAAGTTTGCCATCACCAATTATGATTTCTTATGCACCTTTATTTGTGATTACCTTATACTTGTTTCAAGTTGAGTTATATGAGGAAGTTGTTTACTATAATGTCTTGTGCGAATGAATATGATGCTTCTTGTCCGTATTTTATTTATCGACTCTTCACTCCATAAACATGTGGTCCTGTCTATCGAGCTCAGTTTCGCTTGGGGACAAGCGAAGTCTAAGCTTGGGGGGAGTTGATACGTCCAATTTGCATCACTATTTTATATCATAATTTGCTGTTATTCATTGATATATTTCATATTGGGACACAATACTTATGTTATTTCATCTATTTTGCATGTTTCATCATTATTAGAGGATCAAGCACCGGAGCCGTGGATTCTCAAGGGAAAAAGCACCGTCGAACGCAATATTTCGGAAGATCAACTGTGGAAGGAAATTATACCAAAAATCCTATTTTTCAAGATGACGAAGGAAGCCGAAGGAGGAGCCGGGAGGACCCAGGGTGGGCCCACACCCTAGGCGGCGCGGCCCATGCCCCGGCCGCGCCGCCATGTGGTGTGGGGCCCACAGCCCCTTTCGCCTCCTTTTCTTCGCGAAATCCTTCGTCCCGAAAACCTAAGCCACAGAGGGTACCTCGCGAAGAGTTACAGCCGCCTCTGCGGGGCGGAGAACACCAGAGAGAAAAGAGCTCTCTGGCGGGCAGGAATCCACCGGGGAAATTCCCTCCGGGAGGGGGAAATCGACGCCATCGTCACCGTCATCGAGCTGGACATCATCTCCATCACCATCATCATCATCTCCACCATCATCACCGCCGTCTCCACCGCTGGACATCGTCATCGCCGTAGCAATTTGGGTTTGATCTTGATTGTTTGATAGGGGAAACTCTCCCGGTATCGATCTCTACTTGTTGTTGATGCTATTGAGTGAAACCATTGAACCAAGTTTATGTTCAGATTGTTATTCATCATCATATCACCTCTGATCATGTTCCATATGATGTCTCGTGAGTAGTTCGTTTAGTTCTTGAGGACATGGGTGAAGTCTAACTGTTAGTAGTGAACTATGGTTGAGTAATATTCAATGGTGTGATATTTAAGTTGTGGTGTTATTCTTCTAGTGGTGTCATGTGAACGTCGACTACATGACACTTCACCATTTATGGGCCTAGGGGAATGCATCTTGTACTCGTTTGCCGATTGCGGGGTTGCCGGAGTGACAGAAACCTAAACCCCCGTTGGTATATCGATGCAGGAGGGATCGCAGGATCTCAGAGTTTAAGGTTGTGGTTAGATTTATTCTTAATTACTTTCTTGTAGTTGCGGATGCTTGCAAGGGGTATAATCACAAGTACGTATTAGTCCTAGGAAGGGCGGTACATTAGCATAGGTTCACCCACACAACACTTATCATAACAATGAAGATTATTTAGCCGTATGTAGCGAAAGCACTAGACTAAAATCCCATGTGTCCTCGAGAACGTTTGGTCTTTATAAGTAAACAAACCGGCTTGTCCTTTGTGCTAAAAAGGATTGGGCCACTCGCTGCAATTGTTACTCTCGCACTTTACATACTCGTACTTTATTCAACTGTTACATCAAAACCCCCTGAATACTTGTCTGTGAGCATTTACAGTGAATCCTTCATCGAAACTGCTTGTCAACACCTTCTGCTCCTCGTTGGGATCGACATTCTTACTTATCGAAGATACTACGATACGCCCCCTATACTTGTGGGTCATCAGAGAGCACCTCCGTGGAGCTCTCTCGAGGAAGAAGGTGAGGCCTTCCTTCGTGGTGTGGCCGTCTAGTCTCTTGTGTGAGACTAGCACCTCCTCAACGAGACATACTTCCTGTTGTGGAAGGAACTGCGGTAAACAAACCCCGCCTCGCCTCCGCGTCCTCCGGTTATCTCGCACCTTACTCTTACTATCTTGTTGTTTCCTTTACTTGTTGCACTTGTCCTAGTATCATTGTAGGAACATCACTATTCCTAAAGCTATCACCTTTACCTTCCGTTGCGCTAAAATTGGAAAAGGCTAAAACTTGCCACACCGCCTATTCACCCCCCTCTAGGCGACGTCCTAGAACATTCAATTGGTATCAGAGCTAGGGCTATCTTATCTTGTTGGGCTTCACCGCCTGGAGAGTATGACGTCGGCTAGAGGATTAGTGCACATTTCATCCTTTACATTTGATGGCACTAATTATGATGCTTGGAAATTCTACATGCTTGATTATTTTAGGGACATGCACCCACATGTGGAGCGAATTCTTGATATGGGGTTTTCTCCTCCTAAGGATCCACAAAATCCAACTTTTGAGGAGAAGAAAAACTCTTATCTAGATGCTCAAGCTACTAAAGTGCTTTGCCGTGTTGTGAGTCATGTAGTGATTTCCTCCATTGCGCCCTTCCGGAGTGCTCATGAGGTTTGGACAAAGCTTCGAGATACATATGGTGGATCCAAGACCATTGAGGATGATCACACTCCTTCCACTTCACCAACGTGTGGTAAGACACAAGGTAATGGTATGGTGAGTGGTGATGAACATTGCATTGTTGATAATGAGCTTTCTCTTGATGATTCTTCATCCTTATCCCATTGCAATGTCTCATCTTTGGACTTTAACACTTGTAGCACTATAAATGCTTTACATGCTAGTGTTGATAGTCCTTGCATATCTTCATTCCATGATGATATGCTTCTCTTGTCTTATTGCCATAATGAAGATACTTTGCTTTCCTCTAGTACTTGTGTGACTAACAATGTAGAGGAAACCGAAGATACTATGGGCCAAGACAAGATCTTGGATGGAGCTTCAAGTAGTTCATCTTCTTCATCATCGCACGGTTCCTACACTTGTCTTATGGCTAGGGCTTCTAAGGTATCTCCTTCCTTGGAACCCTATCTATCTAGTGATGATGAGGATGATGATATGGAAGGACTCAATGTTGCTTCCTTACACAAGTTGGGAGAGTCAGTTTTTCATGCTCTTCATAAGAAGAAACTTGCTTGCTCTAATTTCATGAAAATCTTCGATTTTACCATTGAGAGCACAAAACGTATTGAGAAAATGGAAGAGCATGAGCGCGAGTATGCAAACGAGATTGCAACTCTTAGTAAAGCTCTTAAAAAACAAAAAGCCACCAAAGAAACTCTTGAAGAGAACTTTGCTATAAGGATACTTATGGAAAGGGAATCTCGTGATAGTGCTTTAGAGGTGGCACAAGATTTTCGAACTAAAAATGTTGAGCTAGAAATTGCTCGTGATAAACTCCTTGAGGATTTTGAGCTTCTCAAAAGTAGCTCTAGGGCTATTGAGAGTGAGCTCATCAAACTCACCGAGTCACATGAGCAATTTAAAGCTCTCAACCTAATAGAGCTTGCTAAGTTGCCTTCTCCTTGTGCTATGATTGATAATGCTTGTGCTACTAACTCTACCTCTTGTGTAGCCTCCATCTTGAAGGAGAATGTTGAGCTAAGGGCTCAACTTGCTTTGCTAACAAGCAATTATGAGAAATTGAAAGAAAACTATGGACAGCTTTCTAGCTCCCATGATGATCTTCTAGTCTCTCATGATTTGCTAAAGTTAGCCCATGAGGCTATCATGACAAAGGTAAAATCTTGTGTGCCTCATGTGAGTACTAGCACTTCCTCTCAAAATGCTATTTTGCCATGTGCGAGTGCTTTTAGTTCACCTACTCATGCTATTGACTTATCTTGTGGTGAACTACCTTCTATGCCTTGTTCTACAATTACATGTGCTAGTGCTAGTAAATCACCCAGCCATGCTATTGCTATATCTTGTGGTGAATTACATACCTTGCCTTGTTGCTCTAACAATAAAGCTTCCACTTCCTCTAGTACTTGTGTTGTTACTAACCATGTAGGGGAAATCGAAGAGCTCGAGGCCCAAGTCACTTCTTTGAAGAAGGACTTGGTAAAGGGTCATGAGGGGAAGCAATTCCCCAATGAAAAGAGTGGACTTGGATTCAACTCCAACAACAAGAACAAGTCCACCTCGCACAAGCGGAAGAAGGGCCAAGGGCATGTGAAGGACCCCGCCAAGATTGTGTGCTTCAAGTGCAAGATTGAAGGGCATCATGTTAGATTGTGCCCCTTGAAGAAGAAGCCACTTGGCGTGAAGAAACAAGGGAAGTGGCCTCAAGATGGAGCTCATGGTCTACCTCAAGGCCAAGCTCAAGGTCTACCTCAACTTGAAGAAGGGCCGCTACCCGAGAAGGATCAAGCCAAGGCTCCCATTGCGGAGAAATCAAGTGAGAAGAAGGGGAGGAGAAGAAGATGCTACATATGCCGTGAGAAGGGCTACATCTCCTCCTTTTGCACTAGTGGTAACTCATCCAACCCTATCTTGATCCATGGTGCTTACTCTCTACATAAGGATAAGGTTGGCGATGTGTTTGCCAAATATGTTGGCACTCAAAGTGGTTTCGCAAAAAGAACCATTTGGGTTGCCAAGCCTATTGTGACTAACTTCTTAGGACCCAACTTAGTTGGGGACCAACAAGCCAAAACTTGATCAATAGGTACAAGTGGAGGGCATGGAGGCTTGACTAGCTCATGAAGACTTAGGGGATCTTCATCATTCTCACTTCCTCAAGTCAAGTTGTATTCCTTTCATCCTTTACCCATGCACCTCCTTGCGGTAAAGAGTCCTCAACTCCTTTACATTGAAAAGTTACTCGCTCCTCTTTTACATGTGTTGGTTTTGTACCTTGCATGTGATTGTGTATGTTGTGCTTCCTACTTGCTTATCTTGCTTCTTATATATGTTGGGTGGCACATCATGTACAATTGTTCTTTGTTGAGCCTATTGCATCTTGTTCATATCTTAGTTGTTGGCTCATGTGATAAATTAATGGACTATCCCATTTTGGGGGAGTGATATGCTTCGTGCATTTCACAATCCTAAAATGTGTGACATGATGAATTAAAATCCTATAATGTCCATTAATTATCTCACATGGTTCTTATTTGCCTCTTGCACGGAAAATGTCTTTATCACATTATGGGGGGAGTATTGTGCCTTGTGCATTTTACAAGCCTAGAAAATGTGAACATTTGAGGTTGTGTCACATAGAGTTGATATTATAGATTATCTTGTTCCTATGTGACATGTGTGCTCAAACAAATCCCACTTTGCCATTTGCTTTCTTAGTTGTAAAGATGATCTTGGACATACTCACAAACTACCATATGAATATTTCCGATACACCTCTTGTCCTTTGACAATTGGTAATAAATTGTGTAGTATTGTTCTGGATCATCCTCACACTTGGCTCATGTGCTCAATTGCTTCATTTCTTGCCAAGAATTTGTCCTTGTGGGTTAGACTCCCATTTGTCTTCCTTGCTTCTTTTGGATCTCCTTATTTAACTTGAACCTTGTTAGTGTTTTGATAAACATGGTTGAGCAATAATCCCGCATTTGTGCATTTTGTATTCAAATGCAAAATTCTAAATAGTGCACTAATTTTGGGGGAGCTCTCCTATGTTTGCTAGAACACTTCCTTGTTTCAAGAATTTGACCTTGGAAGACAAACCTTTTCTTTTCGGTACTTTTGTGCCATCATGAAAAGTGTTGAGGGTTTGGTTTATTTGGAACCTTGCTTTCTTTGGGAGTGGCTTATATCATTTCTTATGTTTGGTTTAGATTCTTAAAATGAGATAAGTCCTTGAGCATGCTTGTTTTGGATACCTTGCTCTATCTCTCTTGTACCTATCTTGTGTGTGCATGTCTCTTTGTGGACAAATGTCTTCGTGATGTTGTCCACTTAGAGAAACTTATATACATAAGAGATGGTGCATATCTTTTGATATCCCTCTTTGTTGGAGTCTATTCCTTCATTCTTATTTGACTCTTTAATGACTTCACAAAGAACTTGGCTATGAGTGCTCATTCTATATTATTTGCATCTTCCAGCACTCATAGTTGATTTTGGCACATGCTTTGAGTGGTCTTGTGGGAGTAATGATGCCATGCTTGTGCACCTTATTCTTCAATGCAAATTGTTTATCTTGTGCACAAACTTTGGCGAGCTTCCACATATTACTTAGAGCATATATAGTGTTGGTTCATTGATTGCTTGCTTCATAGTGTCTCACCTTCATATCCTCTTGCAATCTTTGATCCTCAATATAGTTTGATTTCCTCCGAATATTCGTCATTGAATATGTGCATTTGATTTCACTCACAATTATGAGAAATGCACAACTTATGGAGGAACGATCACTATATTGGCCTTTCAAAACTTTCGTCCATTTTGGCAATCGATGCCAATGGGGGAGAAGTTTGGAGGGTTTAAGGGAATTGCTTTTGTTGGTTCTTAAGCATTTGCCTTTCATGCCTTGCATTTGTTGCTTTGCATGGTTGAATATTTAGAGGATACTCCGCTAGGCTTTAATTGCCAGTATATGCAATGAAATTCAAGTTCATTCACACATGCATATATTATGGGGGAGTTTGTTCTAAATATTCAACTTGGGTTGTTCGCTAAATTCCATATCTAAACCCTCTCAAAGAGATTGTCATCAATTACCAAAATGGGGGAGATTGTAAGAACATGTCCATTACCCCATGTGTGGTTTTGGTAATTGATGACAATCCCTATGGACTAACGGTTGCATTGAGAATCGATCTTAGGTCAAGTCCATAGCTATGTGTTGGACTCAAGGTTGTAAGATGGAGAAGACGGAGTACAATGTTGAAGATGGTGTCGAAGAGAGACAAAGACCGTGTTGAAGATGAAGAGAGAAGACGGCGTAGAAGATGAAGAGAGAAGACGGCGTTGAAGATGGATGACGACGGTGGCGTGCATACAAGATGGAAGAAGACGGTGGCGTGTATGTTGAAGGAAGACGGTGGCATGTACAATCATGAAGAGTATGAAGACGGAGCTTGCCGACTCGAGAAGAACGCGCAAGGACTAGGTTTGTGCTCGAGAGGATAGTGGGTCGTATCATCGGAGAGAGCTCAAACCTTGCATGCATTGCATCGTGTTCTTGGTTCTTCGTGGTTCTTATGCATGAAACGGATTTCGGTTGCATCGCATGTTGCATATGCGAGAGTGATGATTTTCCCGATATACCGTATTGAGAGGTTACACCTCTATGACTATGAGAAAATCATCACTCACTCATTTGCATGATTTCACCTTGAAAAGATGTAGCTCTTGTCGCCCTCTTTCCAACAAAATTGGTTTCATGTCATTCGGAGTTGTCTAGCTCAAGTTATGGATTTTACGGTTGCTACATATTTAAAAAGAAAAAGGAAAGTCTTATTGGGCCGGGCGGTAGTACCGCGGGCGGTACCAGCCAAAGTACCGCACGCGCATTTTGGCTTACTGGATCGCAAGCGGTACCAGGCCGGTACCGACCCGGTAGTACCGTAACCCAATTACGGTACCAGGACGGTACCGGCCCGGTACTACCGGCCCACTTTTTTCTCCAACCTCCACCGTTCCCAGATCCGCCACACTGGGCCGCCGCTGGCCCAACTCCACTGCACCGCTGCCGCCTCGCTCGCCCAAGCCGCGCCGCTGCCGCTCGCCTCAATCGCCACGCCCACGCTCGCTACTCGATGCCGCTGCCCCGCGCGGGAAGGCGTTGACCTGCGGGGGAGAGCTCTTGGCGCTCGATCCCCATGCGCTGCACCTGCACGCCTCCCCAGCTGCTGCTGCGCGCGCCCCATCACCGCATGCGCTGCTGCTCCCTCTCTCTGCATTTCTTCTCTTCAGTTTTGCACAAGCGGTAGTACCGCTCCGTGGAGCGGTACTACCGGTTTTGGGGCGACTTTCAGATCTGGTTTTTGGGCAAAACGGTAGTACCGCTTTGCACAGCGGTAGTACCGCTTTGGAGCGAATCTGACCGTTTTCTCAGCCCCAACAGCTATATTTTGCAGCTACCTCTCTTCCACCTCCGACCAAACCAACCCAGCACCTCCACTCTCTCACCTCCATTGTTGACATTGGGTTATTTCTTCCTCCTCTTGATCCCCCCACTATTTGTTGCATATTTTTGGGGGAAAGGAGAGAGGAGATCTAGATCTAGTGCTTCACCAATTGAATCCCTCTCTAAGTGAGGGGATCTTGCTAGATCTAGATCTTGGAGTTTCTTGGTGTTTCTCCTCACTTTGTTCTTCCTCCCTTATTCCCCCAATAGCTTCTTCTAGCTTTGTTGGAATTTGGGAGAGAAGAACTTGGGCATCCTAGTGGTGTTCTTAGCCATTGCATTAGGTGCATCGGTTTGTGCTCTCTCCGGGGTTTCGATCTCGTAGGGTGTGTGTGTTCTTCCTTAGTGGATCTTGGTGGTAGAGTTCCTTTTGTGGAGCATTAGAAGGGTTCCTTGGTGGGGCATTGGAAGGGTTCCTTTTGTGGAGCATTAGAAGGGTTCCTTGGTGGGGTATTGGAAGGGTTCCTTGGTGGGGCATTGGAAGGGTTCCTTGGTGGGGCATTGGAAGGGTTCCTTTGGTGGAGCATTGGATGAGTTCCTATTGTGGGACATTGGAGATGTGCACCTATGGAAGCTAGCTTGGTGATGTACTAGCTCCATAGGGTGTTGGGAGCATCCTTGTGTGTGGAGCTCGCCCCAACCTTGTGAAGGAATCACCGCCTCGACCGGTGCCTTAGTGGAAGAGGGAGAGCACCTCCGTGGAGCTCTCTCGAGGAAGAAGGTGAGGCCTTCCTTCGTGGTGTGGCCGTCTAGTCTCTTGTGTGAGACTAGCACCTCCTCAACGCAGACGTACTTCCTGTTGTGGAAGGAACTGCGGTAAACAAACCTCGCCTCGCCTCCGCGTCCTCCGGTTATCTCGCACCTTACTCTTACTATCTTGTTGTTTCCTTTACTTGTTGCACTTGTCCTAGTATCATTGTAGGAACATCACTATTGCTAAAGCTATCACCTTTACCTTCCGTTGCGCTAAAATTGGAAAAGGCTAGAACTTACCACACCGCCTATTCACCCCCCTCTAGGCGACATCCTAGAACATTCAATTGGTATCAATGCTAGGGCTCTCTTATCTTGTTGGGCTTCACCGCCTAGAGAGTATGACGTCGGATAGAGGATTAGTGCACATTTCCTCCTTTACATTTGATGGCACTAATTATGATGCTTGGAAATTCTACATGCTTGATTATTTTAGGGACATGCACCCACATGTGGAGCGAATTCTTGATATGGGTTTTTCTCGTCCTAAGGATCCACAAAATCCAACTTTTGAGGAGAAGAAAAACTCTTATATAGATGCTCAAGCTACTAAAGTGCTTTGCCGTGTTGTGAGTCATGTAGTGATTTCCTCCATTGCGCCCTTCCGGAGTGCTCATGAGGTTTGGACAAAGCTTCGAGATACATATGGTGGATCCAAGACCATTGAGGATGATCACACTCCTTCCACTTCACCAACGTGTGGTAAGACACAAGGTAATGGTATGGTGAGTGGTGATGAACATTGCATTGTTGATAATGAGCTTTCTCTTGATGATTCTTCATCCTTATCCCATTGCAATGTCTCATCTTTGGACTTTAACACTTGTAGCACTATAAATGCTTTACATGCTAGTGTTGATAGTCCTTGCATATCTTCATTCCATGATGATATGCTTCTCTTGTCTTGTTGCCATAATGAAGATACTTTGCTTTCCTCTAGTACTTGTGTGACTAACAATGTAGAGGAAACCGAAGATCCTTCTCGGGTAGCGGCCCTTCTTCAAGTTGAGGTAGACCTTGAGCTTGGCCTTGAGGTAGACCATGAGCTCCATCTTGAGGCTGCTTCCCTTGTTTCTTCACGCCAAGTGGCTTCTTCTTCAAGGGGCACAATCTAACATGATGCCCTTCAATCTTGCACTTGAAGCACACAATCTTGGCGGGGTCCTTCACATGCCCTTGGCCCTTCTTCCGCTTGTGCGAGGTGGATTTGTTCTTGTTGTTGGAGTTGAATCCAAGTCCACTCTTGTCATTGGGGAATTGCTTCCCCTCATGACCCTTTACCAAGTCCTTCTTCAAAGAAGTGACTTGGGCCTCGAGCTCTTCGATTTCCCCTACATGGTTAGTAACAACACAAGTACTAGAGGAAGTGGAAACTTTATTGTTAGAGCAACAAGGCAAGGTATGTAATTCACCACAAGATATAGCAATAGCATGGGTGGGTGATTTACTAGCACTAGCACATGTAATTGTATAACAAGGCATAGAAGGTAGTTCACCACAAGATAAGTCAATAGCATGAGTAGGTGAACTAAAAGCACTAGCACATGGCAAAATAGCATTTTGAGAGGAAGTGCTAGTACTCACATGAGGCACACAAGATTTTACCTTTGTCATGATAGCCTCATGGGCTAACTTTAGCAAATCATGAGAGACTAGAAGATCATCATGGGATAATTTTGAGAGGAAGTGCTAGTACTCACATGAGGCACACAAGTCCCAGATCTTGGCAGATTTTGTCGCAGATTGGACAGAAGCTCCGGATATAAATTTGGAGCCGGAACCAGAGACATGGGTTATGCACTTCGATGGATCCAAGCAGCATCAAGGCTCAGGAGCCGGAGTCACCCTGTAGTCCCCTACCGGAGAATAACTGCAGTACGTTCTGCAGATCCACTTCGAAGCTACAAAATATATGGCAGAATATGAGGCTCTACTACACGGACTGCGCATTGCTAAGGAGATAGGGATCAAGCACATCATTTGCTGCGGAGATTCCGACCTGGTGGCACAGCAAGTAGCCGGAACTTGGAACGCCAGAAACTCCGTCATGGCGGCTTACAGAGACGAAGTTGACGAGATCGCCAAATGCTTCCTCGGATACGAAGTCAAGTACGTCAGGAGAGACGACAACACAGCGGCAGACATGCTATCCAAGCTCGGATCCGGCAGGAAGCCAATTCCGCCTGGTATTTTCCTGGAGCATCTCCGGATACCCTCGGTGAAGGGCGCTAACCCGGAAAACCCAGAGGTGGCAGTATCTCCGGCTAGAGAAGTGATGGTCATCACTCCCGCCTGGACACAGCCTTTCCTGGACTACCTCATTGATCAAAAGTTGCCAGAGGACGAGGTCCTCGCACGACAGATCATCAGACGAGCAAGATCCTACACAATCATTGACGGACAACTCTACAAACGAAGCGCCACGGAGTATTTCTCAAATGCGTCTCAAGTCAAGATGGTATTGAGATACTCAGAGAGATCCACGCAGGGGACTGCGGGCATCATGCCGCTCCCAGGTCACTCGTTGCAAAAGCCTTTCGGCTTGGATTTTATTGGCTCACAGCTAAAGAAGATGCTGACAAGCTGGTAAAAACCTGTCGAGGTTGCCAGTACTACGCTACTCAACCAAACGCTCCAGCCCAAGAGCTGAAGACCATACCTATCACCTGGCCATTTGCGGTCTGGGGGCTCGATATGGTTGGTAAACAAAAGAAATCATCTCCTGGCGGTTTTGAGTACCTCCTGGTCGCTGTTGACAAGTTCAGTAAGTGGATCGAGGCAAAGCCAGTGAGAAAAGCCGACGGTGCTATGGCACTAAAATTTGTCTGCAGCCTCGTGATGAGATTCGGCATCCCACACAGCATAATCACAGATAATGGCACAAACTTCGCACAGGGAGAATTGAAGGATTACTGTGAGGACGTAGGGATACAGCTGGACCTTGCTTCTGTGGCTCATCCACAGTCCAATGGTCAGGTCGAAAGGGCCAATGGTCTCATATTATCAGGAATTAAGCCATGTCTTGAAGAACCGCCGCAACGCGCAGCTGGAGCTTGGGCTGATGAGTTAGATTTTGTCTTGTGGAGTTTACGAACTACCCCTAACAGGTCAACCGGATTTACTCCTTTCTTCCTGGTATACGGATCCGAAGCCGTGCTCCCCTCCGACATCATCCATGATTCACCGCGAGTTTCCGCCTACAATGAAGAAACTGCTGACGAGGCTAGACAGCTATCTGTGGACCTGATCGAAGAAGCTCGGAACATAGCTGACCAACGCTCCACCATATACCAGCAGAAGCTCCGACGCTATCACAGCCGTCGAGTTCGGAATCGCTCTTTCATGGCCGGAGACTTGGTCCTCCGCCTTCGTCAGGTGAAAGACCATAAGCTGCAATCTCCATGGGAAGGACCCTTTGTCGTTAGCAAAGTGCTTCACAATGGATCGTACTACCTTGTTGATTTCCGGGAGCTAAAGGACAGACCTGCTAACTGGTACCGGAAATGCAAGCGAGAGGATCCGGATGACATATACGATGAAACAGATCTCCCCTGGAACATTGCACAGCTACGTCCTTTCCACACTTAGCAAAATTTTCCGTGTTATATACTCTGTAATAGTTATACATGATCAATGAAATAAAGCTTTTGGTTCACTCTTTGAGTCTTTTACCTCCTTTACTTGTTCATTTTTAGATCGTGTACGTTTTCCAACTAAAACCGCATGAAAGGACACAGATGTCGCCTAGAGGGGGGGGGGTGAATAGGCGGTTTAAAACTTTTACGAGATGGGCTTAACAAATGCGGAATAAAACTAGCGTTTACTTTGTCAAGCCCAAAGCCTATATACTATGGTTCACCTATGTGTACCAACAACTTATTCTAAGCAAAGGTTCACCTATGTGCACCAACAACTTATGCTAAGCTATACAAGCAAGTATGTGATAGCAAGATATATATAACTTCAAGCACGATGGCTATCATAAGGTAAAGTGCATAAGTAAAGAGCTCAGGTATAGAGATAACCGAGGTACGCGGGAGACGATGATTTATCCCGGAGTTCACACTCTTGCGAGTGCTAATCTCCGTTGGAGAGGTGCGGTGGCTTAGTGCTCCCGAACGCCACAAGAGGCTCACCTTGAGGTGTGGTTGCTCGATGCACACCAACGCCACAAAGGCCTCACCCCAAGATGTGGTACTCACACCACACACCGAACGCCACGAAGGCGCCTCACCTAAATCTCCGGTGACCCTCGCCACAAAGGCCTAGGTCACGGTTCCACTAAGGGATTTCCTTCGAGGCGAAAACCGGGCCTTACACAAAGATTGGGGCACACATCCACAACTTAATTGGAGGCTCCCAACAAACCGCCACAAAGGCCTAGAATCCTTCTAGGGTTCCAAGAACCCAAGAGTAACAACCTTCTTGCTTCCACCACCACGAATCACCGTGGAGAACTCAAACCTATGCACCAAATGCAATGGCAAGAACACCTCAAAGATGCTCAAGTCCTTCTCTCTCAAATTCCAACAAAGCTACAAAAGCTATTGGGGGAATAAGAGAGGAGGAACAAAGGAATTCACAAAGAACACCTAGATCAAGATCTAGAGAGTTCCACTCACAAAGAGATGGATTTGATTGGTAGAAATGTAGATCTAGATCTCCTCTCTCTTTTCCCTCAAATGGGGGCAAGAATCATGGAGGGATTGAGAGATAGAGCAAGCTTCTCTAGTTCAACAATGGAGGAGAGAGAGAGAGTAAGAGAAGCAACATCCCAAGGAGGAAGAAGGGGGGTATTTATACCCCCCAAGAAAATCGAGCCATTGGGCAAAACCAGGGCCGGATATTCCGGCCTAAGAAAGGGCCGGATAATCCGCCCCCCCGGATAATCCGGCCTCAGGGACAAAAACTGGTAAATATCCAGCCAAATGTCCGGGCCCTGTTAAGAGCTGCTTTTCTTCTGGTCCTTAGCCGATTTCGAGGGGCCCGGATATTTTGGAAATATCCGGCCCGGATAATCCGGCCCTGGGACAAAACCGGGAAAATATCCGGGCAAATGTCCGGCCCCTATCCAGAAGCATACTGAGCCACTTTTCCACGAGTCCTTAGCCAAAAAATGGGGGCCGGATATTTTGCAAATATCCGGCCGGGATTATCCGGCCTGCTGATATAAAACTGCTACTTTGTAAAAACCAAAACTTAAGATTGGTAGCTCCGAATAGAGTCAAACCAATTTTGTTGGAAAGAGGACAACAAGAGCTTACCCACCAAAAAGTGAAAATATGGAAACTAGTGGGGGTGATTTTCTATTATTTTTATAGGTGCAACACTTCAACATGAGAAACCGAGAAAATCACCAAACTCGAAAATGCAACAAGTGATCTATGCAAAATCCGTTTTCGATGAACTAGAGCTTGTCATGAGAATAAGCACAAGCTCTAAAACATCACATGGACAAGATCCAAATAACGATTAAGAAAGATGATGAACCAAACTCGAAAACGCAACAAGTGATCTATGCAAAATATGTTTTCGATGAACTAGAGCTTGTCATGAGAATAAGAACAAGCTCTAAAACATCACATGGATAAGGTCCAAATAACAACCAAGAAAGATGATGCAAGGATGCAAAGGTTTGAGCTCTCTCCGAATGATACGATCGAGTTACTCACTCGAGAGCCCTCTTGATAGTACGGCAACTAAACTATAAGCCGGTCTCCAACTACACCATGAGACCGGTGAGAAATAAACCCTATCAAGAGCAAACCTTAACATTGCACATTCCACTTGAGCTCGATGATGACGATCTTGACCGCAACAAGATGGAATGTCTTTCTTGCTTGTGCTTCCTTGACGAAGTCTTGTAGATTGCTCCCCCATAGACCACCATGGGAGAGCTTCTTCTTCGGCGCAACTTCACATATCCATGATCACCATATGGATGGCAAGACTCAAGCAAAGGATCTCTTCGAGATGGCTCATCTTGAACTTGCACTTCATTATGTTGATGTCTTGAAGTAACTTGAGGGCTCACTTCATCTTCATCTTCATCTTCAAGACATACTTGACACTTGATATCCTTCATCAATTTCTTCTTATTGCAACCTTGAAGCCAACAAATGGTTCAAGCATTGCCTATGGACAACACCTACAAATATAACTCAATGCAAACATTAGTCCATAGGGATTGTCATTAATTACCAAAACCACACATGGGGGCTCCATGCACTTTCAATCTCCCCCATTTTGGTAATTGATGACAATCTCTTTGAGAGGGTTTATATAAGGAATTTAAGTAACAAATAAGTTGAATATATAGAGCAAACTCCCCCATAATATATGCATGTGTGAATGATCTTGACTTTCATTGCATATATTGGCATTCAAAGCCTAGTGGAGTTTCCTCTAACTATTCAACTATCCAAAGCAACAAGATGCAATGCAATAAAGGCACATGCTTAAGCACAAAGCAAAGACATAACCAAATTCCCTTAAACCCTCCAAACTTCTCCCCCATTGGCACCAATTGCCGAAATGGGTGAAAAATTTAGAAGGTCAATATAGTGAGAGTTCCTCCATAGCGTGTGCATTTCTCATAATTTGAGTGGAATCAAATGCACGTATCCAATGACGAATATTCGGAAGGAATCACACTATAGATAGGATCAAAGATTGCAAAAAGATAACAAAGTCTAGAAGCTTAAACAAATGAAGCAAGCAACCAAATGAACCACAAGGAAGATACCAAAAGAAAGATATATATTATGATAAGATCAAGAAGATTGCTCTAAATAATATGAGGAAGCTCCCCAAGGTTTGTGCACAAAACTAGACAATTTGCATTGGAGTATAAAGTGCAAAAACATGGAATCATCACTCCCATAATATTATTCAAAACAAAAGATACCAAGTGAAACAAACTCTAATGATCACCACAAGATAGTGTTCTAAATCAAATGAGGAAGCTCCCCAAGGTACATGCATAAAATAAAATGTTGCATTTGAATACAATATGCATAACATGGAATCCTCACTTCCTCTTTTAAAACACAAACATTTGTAATAGATCATAGATAGGAAAGTAAGCTAAACACTTGCAACAAACAAATAGTTGAGCAACAAGTAAGAGGCACCATAATAAAAAGGCTCAACCAAGAGGATATGTGAAAGGCATGATAAAGCATATTATAAGACTATTACAAGGATGAGCAAAAAGCATCATCATAGTCTTCAATGAATTATATTGATTATCATGACCAATCAACACGCAATAAATAAATAAGATATCAAAAGGAGATGTATCATCTCTTATGTGTATAAGTTTCTCTAAGTGGGCAATATCACAAAGATATTTATCCACAAATAAACATGCACACACAAAATAGATACGCAAGAAAAATAGAATGATATCCAAGACGAAGTCATGCAATATACCAATAAGAATTTTTGCTTAATAGCATGGCCAAAGGCTCAATTTTATCTTATTGTACATTCATGAACTTCAACCACAAACAACTAAAATACATCACAAATATCAACAAGGGATAGAAGATAGTTGGGATGCATTTGAGAAAGGCAACAAGTATCACAAACAAGGATACCAAAAGAAGTAGGTAAATTTGCACTTTCATCTAAATTGCACATGTGAGAGCCTTGAGGACTTGATATGCAATAAAATTGCTAGATAGGCATAGTTGAGATGGATGAATCATGAGCATGATTTAAAATACTTCCCAACAAATGCACTCATCTCAAATTACTCACATTCACAATAAAGAGGCTTCATTAAGACTTTTGCAAGAAGCACAACATTTGCAAATCAAGAGATTCATGCCAAGATGCAACCATAAGGTTGGATACAAGAAAAGTATGCATGAGAAGATACTTGTTACCAAGATAGCATTGGTGTGGATGTAGTAGATATGTGTTCGTTGACCATCCTAGCTTGCCTCAAGTTACCATTGAGTCACCACTTCTTTCCAAGAGTGAGACAAGCATTCAATGCATATCCATTGTACCTAACACAAAGGTAAGTACAAAATGGTCCCCAAACTAATTGGGTCCGAATTAGTTAGACACACTACAACATATAGGACAAACTCCACAATTCTATGAGCATATAGATATGAAATTGAATTTCATGCACATCTTAGCCAAATTAGGATTTGATGGAGTTTACCCTATATATCGGATCAAAGAAAGTGACACATGCCATAAGATATACATATATTAAATATGCATGCACAATACTTTCAAGAACCAAAGGAAGATACAATTTGGACAAAACACCAAATAAACCAAGAGACAATGGTTGTCCAAATTATATCAAAGAATCAAATCAACACAAGATGGAACGTCTTTCTTGCTTGTGCTTGCTTGACGAAGTCTTGTAGATTGCTCCCCCATAGACCACCATGGGAGAGCTTCTTCTTCGGCGCAACTTCACATATCCATGATCACCATATGGATGGCAAGACTCAAGCAAAGGATCTCTTCGAGATGGCTCATCTTGAACTTGCACTTCATTATGTTGATGTCTTGAAGTAACTTGAGGGCTCACTTCATCTTCATCTTCATCTTCAAGACATACTTGACACTTGATATCCTTCATCAATTTCTTCTTATTGCAACCTTGAAGCCAACAAATGGTTCAAGCATTGCCTATGGACAACACCTACAAATATAACTCAATGCAAACATTAGTCCATAGGGATTGTCATTAATTACCAAAACCACACATGGGGGCTCCATGCACTTTCACCGCAGAGCTGGATATTTCCGCCTAGGCGTGTATGAAAGTTGTGATTTTTCAAAAATCGTCCTTTAGGACGTAAGCTTAAGTTTTCTGATGGAAATATTTTCTGTTGCGAACTCATGGATTCCTAGTAGCGATTTCCGGCACCTGGGCTGGGGGCTTGTTTCCGCGGTTATTGACGGATTGCCATTGGGCTTCGTCGCCGTTGGCAAGAATTTCCGGCTAAAGGTCTTCCGGCTCGCGGAATGTCAAATGAGTAAGCCGGAAAACATAGAAATCAGCACTTGCTTTCCAACAAAACGAAACATGCAAATAATATTAACGGATAGCAGGATAAGTTGTTTCCGCCCGTGCATACGTGTTTCGTCCCTAACTACTTAAGAATTTAAAGTTATATTACAAACCCTCTCGGGGCAAAATGATGCATTGTTTTTTCCATCTTTTCCGCAGGAACAAGTTTTTACTTCTCCTTAGCCGGAGAAGTTTCCACATTGACATCAGCCTTTTCTGCGTCCTCAGGAGCTTCCTTCTCTGCGTCCTTGGCGGGAGGGGAGACATCCTCGTCGTCTTCTTCTTCATCTGCAGCCGGAGTTGCAGCGCCACCTTGTTCCTTGGAGCTTGTCCAGGTGTACTGGCTTCCGGATTGGGCAGGCCTGGATTCCGCCTCGCGCTCCTTGAGAAGCTCAGCTTCGAGGGGCTCGTCGGCAGGAAGAACCGCCTTATCATAAAATTCATCATGGCGAATTCTCCGGGCAATGCGCGTATCGTAGCCACTGACTGCATCCAGAAGTGCGTTGACGTCCGCGTCCGGAGGAACACCAGCAGTTACTTGGTCAAGATTAAGCTCCGGGTTGTGCGCCAAGCACATGGCCAAGGACATGGAAGCCGCGCCCCATGCCGAAGAAGCTTGCAGATCCACCACCAGCTCCGGAAGCACATCCATCCTCTTGGTGAGCTTGCGCACATCGCAGGTTCGGCTCTTCTTGATATTTAGGTTGTGGCAGATTTTCCTGGAGGCGGAGATGAGGTCTTTGCAATCTTCTCCGGCTAGCTGAAGCAGGTCATCACGCGGGAACTGGCTCCGACGCTCTTCATCATATCCAAGAGGATCTGAAAGACACAATTTTTGATAAGTATAAAAAATTAAGCGCAACATATGCACTACTCTATGAGCTTCGAGGACATACCCATAAAGTCGGAATTCAGCAGGTCCCAGCAGTTCTCCACTGTCTCCATATAATTCTGGAGTCCTCCCAGCTCCTTCTGCTACTCCTTGATGGTCTCACTGTCAGTCTTCCTCTTGAGCCGGAACTCGCCCTCTTTGCGGATGAGCTCCGAGCTTTTCTCAGCAAGCTTTTTCTCCGCCTCGGCAAGTTTTGCCTCGAGAGTTTTCAGGGAGGCGCGCAGGGTTTCAAGCTCGGAGGAGGCTGCAGCAAGAGACGAGGATGCACCTATTCAAAAGATATGCAAACGTTAAGTTTGAGATGCGGAACATAACCTACGGGCAAAGCAGAGTCGGAACCAACCTTGGGCTTCCGACAACTGCTTCTTCAGATCCGCATTCTCCTCTTTGTAGTGTTGGATCTTTTCCGCCTGGCTGAGGGTAACGCGGCACTGAAGAGCAATGTTTTTATGCAGCTCAAAATGCAGAGCCTGCTGTTCCTGTAAATCCAGTCAGTGCAGGAGTGAGTTCCACAAGTGTTTTATGGTTAAGTCTTTCTAAAGCATTGTTGCCGGAAATCTTTCCGCCATAATGCTTGGGGGCTGCCACGACATTTAAATCTTCCTTTAGTTTGAGTTTTCTCTAAGTATCTAGACGCTAACTACAATAGTTTCCGCCTAAATACTTGGGGGCTACTGGGGAGTTACCTTTCGCTTGCATATAAGCTTGTCCAAGAACTGGCCGGTTTCCCTTTTGAAGTCCTGGATCTCCGACGTCTCGGTGTCAGGTTTGCCCCAGGCATTGTTCAGCATAGAGTAGAGCAGATCTTGCTCCAACTCCCATTTTTCCGCCTCTGTTAGTTTGTTGAAAATCTTTGTGGTATAGGTTTTGGGGGTGGAGGTAAGATCAGCCAGATCTCCAAAATTCTTGGGGAAAATGACCATATCACCAGTTGCAGCTTCAGCTTTGCCGGAGGAGGTGACCTCTGCTTCTTCACGAGCTTGTGCTTCAGCTTCTTCAGGGGCAGGGCCCTTGCTGCCGGAACTTTCTCCGTCCGCTCTGTCGCTACTAACCGGAATTATCTCCGGTGGAGTGGATGCAGCAGGGGAGATTGATCCGCGGGAGGAGGAGAAGGCTGTGGGGTAGCTTGGGGGGTGATACGTCCATTTTGCATCACTATTTTATATCATAATTTACTGTTATTCATCGATATATTTCATATTTAGAGGTGATACTTATGTTATTTCATCTATTTTGCATGTTTCATGATTATTGGAGGATCATTCACTAGTTAGGATTCTGCTGGAAAAAGCACCGTCAGAATGCAATATTTCTGAAGATCAACAATTGACAGAAATTACACGGAAGATCTTATTTTTCCCGAAGATGAAGCCAGCCAAAAGGAGGAGCCGAGGAGGGCCACCATGGGCCCCCCATAGGCCGGCGCGGGCCCTAGCCTGGCCGCGCCGCCTTGTGGGGAGGGGCCCCACAGCCCCCTTCGGCTGCCTCTCCTTCGCGTACTTCTTCGTCCCGAAAACCTAAGCTCCAGAGAATAATCGCGAAGAGTCACAGCCGCCTCTGCGGGGGCGGAAAACACCAGAGAGAAAAGTACTCTCCGGCAGGCTGAAATCTGCCGGGGAAATTCCCTCCCGGAGGGGGAAATCGACGCCATCGTCACCGTCATCGAGCAGGACATCATTGGGATGATCATCACCATCATCTCCATCATCATCACCGCCATCTCCACCGCTGCACCTCGTCACCGCTGTAACATCTAGGGTTGAATCTTGATTGTTTGATAGGGGAAACTCTCCCGGTATTGATTACTACTTGTTATTGATGCTATTGAGTGGAACCATTGAACCAAGGTTTATGTTCAGATTGTTATTTATCATCATATCACCTCTGATCATGTTCCATATGATGTCTCATGAGTAGTTTGTTTAGTTCTTGAGGATATGGGTGAAGTCTAAATGTTAGTAGTGAATTATGATTGAGTAATATTCAATGTTATGATATTTAAGTTGTGGTGTTATTCTTCTAGTGGTGTCATGTGAACGTCGACTACATGATACTTGATGTCTACTCACGCTTCTTTTCCTGTAGACAGTGTTGGGCCTCCAAGAGCAGAGGTTTGTAGAACAGCGGCAAGTTTTCCCTTAAGTAGATCACCCAAGATTTATCGAACTCAGGGAGGAAGAGGTCAAAGATATCCCGCTCAAGCAACCCTGCAATCATGATACAAGAAGTCTCTTGTGTCCCCAACACACCCAATACACTTGTCAGATGTATAGGTGCACTAGTTCGGCGAAGAGATAGTGAAATACAAGTGGTATGAATGAATATGAGCAGTAGCAATGGCGCCAGAAAATAGTTGATGTCTACAACTGGCGTGCAGTCAATGGTGGTAATATTGCAGGAAGTACAGATGCAGTAGAACAGTAAACAAGCGATGATTGCAGTATTGGAGAACAAGGCCTATGGATCATACTTTCACTAGTGGACACTCTCAACATTGATCACATAATAAAACCACTCTACACTCTATTGTTGGATGATGAACACCACTAATTGTGTAGGGCTACAAGAGCACCTCAATGCCGGAGTTAACAAGATCCACAACATTCGATGTTCATATTTAAATAACCTTAGAGTGCATGATAGATCAACACAATTATACCAAGTACTAACATAGCATGCACACTGTCACCATCACACTATGAAAGGAGGAATAGATCACATCAATGCCATCATAGTAATAGTTAACTTCATAATCTACAAGAGATCACAATCATAAACTACGCCAAGTACTACATGATGCACACACTGTCACCATTACATCATGAAGGAGGAATAGAGTACTTTAATAACATCACTAGAGTAGTGATGTCTACGCCCCCTCCTTTTCCTGTAGACAGTGTTGGGCCTCCAAGAGCAGAGGTTTGTAGGACAGCAGCAAGTTTTCCCTTAAGTGGATCACCCAAGGTTTATCGAACTCAGGGAGGAAGAGGTCAAAGATATCCCTCTCATGCAACCCTGCAACCACAAAGCAAGAAGTCTCTTGTGTCCCCAACACACCTAATAGGTGTACTAGTTCGGCGAAGAGATAGTGAAATACAGGTGGTATGAATATATATGAGCAGTGGCAACGGCACAAGAAAAGTGCTTTGCCCGTGACAAGTAAACAAGCGATAGTAACGCAGCGATGTAGTAACGCAAAGAAACGAGAAACAAGCAGCGATAGCAGTATTTAGGAACAAGGCCTAGGGATTAGACTTTCACTAGTGGACACTCTCAACATTGATCACATAACAGAATAGATAAATGCATACTCTACACTCTTGTTGGATGATGAACACATTGCGTAGGATTACACGAATCCTCAATGCCGGAGTTAACAAGCTCCACAATTCAATGTTCATATTTAAATAACCTTAGAGTGCATGAAAGATCAATAAGACTAAACCAAGTACTAACATAGCATGCACACTGTCACCTTCATGCTAAGAAAGGAGGCATAGATCATATCAATACTATCATAGCAATAGTTAACTTCATAATCTACAAGAGATCATAATCATAGCATAAACCAAGTACTAACACGGATGCACACACTGTCACCATTATACCGTGTAGGAGGAATAAAACTACTTTAATAACATCACTAGAGTAGCACATAGATAAATTGTGATACAAACACATTGCAATCATAAAGAGATATAAATAAGCACTTCACTATGCCATTCATAACAGTGAATAAGTATTCTGTGAAATATAGCCTAAGAGACCCACACGGTGCACACACTGTCACCTTTACACACGTGGGACAAGGAGTCTCCGGAGATCACATAAGTAAAATTCACTTCACTAGCATAATGACATCTAGATTACAAGCATCATCATATGAATCTCAATCATGTAAGGCAGCTCATGAGATTATTGTATTGAAGTACATAGGAGAGAGATGAACCACATAGCTACCGATACAGCCCCGAGCCTCGATGGAGAACTACTCCCTCCTCATGGGAGCAGCAGCGGTGATGGAGATGGCGGTGGTGTCGATGGAGGAGCCTTCCGGGGGCACTTCCCCGTTCCGGCGGCGTGTCGGAACAGAGACTCCTGTCCCCCAGATCTTGGCTTCGCGATGGCGGCGGCTCTGGAAGGTTTCTGTGGGTTTCGTCGAACATATCAGGGTTTTCGCGACGGAGGCTTTAAATAGGCGGAAGGGCAAGGTCGGTGGACTTCTGGGGGGCCCACACTATAGGGGGGCGTGGCCCCCCCTTGGCCGCGCCGGCCTAGGGTGTGGTGGCCCTGTGCCCCCTCTCTGGCGGTTCTCGTGTGTTCTGGATGCTTCCGGGCAAAATAGGAACCTGGGCGTTGATTTCGTCCGATTCCGAGAATATTTCGTTACTAGGATTTCTGAAACCAAAAATAGCAGAAACAAAGAATCGGCACTTCGGCATCTTGTTAATAGGTTAGTTCCAAAAAATGCACGAATATGACATAAAGTGTGCATAAAACATGTAGAAATCATCAATAATGTGGCATGGAACATAAGAAATTATCGATACGTCGGAGACGTATCAGCATCCCCAAGCTTAGTTCTGCTCGTCCTGAGCAGGTAAAACGATAACAAAGATAATTTCTGGAGTGACATGCCATCATAACCTTGATCATACTATTTGTAAAGCATATGTAGTGAATGCAGCGATCAAAACAATGTAAATGACATGAGTAAACAACCGAATCATATAGCAAAGACTTTTCATGAATAGTACTTTCAAGACAAGCATCAATAAGTCTTGCATAAGAGTTAACTCATAAAGCAATAATTCAAAGTAAAGGTGTTGAAACAACACAAAGGAAGATTAAGTTTCAGCGGTTGCTTTCAACTCATAACATGTATATCTCATGGATATTGTCAACATAGAGTAATATAACAAGTGCAATATGCAAATATGTAGGAATCAATGCACAGTTCACACAAGTGTTTGCTTCTTGAGGTGGAGAGAAATAGGTGAACTGACTCAACAATGAAAGTAAAAGAATGGTCCTCCATAGAGGAAAAGCATCGATTGCTATATTTGTGCTAGAGCTTTTATTTTGAAAACATGAAACAATTTTGTCAACGGTAGTAATAAAGCATATGTATCATGTAAATTATATCTTACAAGTTGCAAGCCTCATGCATAGTATACTAATAGTGCCCGCACCTTGTCCTAATTAGCTTGGACTACCGGATCATCGCAATACACATGTTTTAACCAAGTGTCACAATGGGGTACCTCTATGCCGCCTGTACAAAGGTCTAAGGAGAAAGCTCACATCGGATTTCTCGCTATTGATTATTCTCAACTTAGACATCCATACCGGGACAACATAGACAACAGATAATGGACTCCTCTTTTATGCATAAGCATGTAACAACAATTATTATTCTCATATGAGATTGAGGATATTTGTCCAAAACTGAAACTTCCACCATGGATCATGGCTTTAGTTAGCGGCCCAATGTTCTTCTCTAACAATATGCATGCTTAACCATAAGGTGGTAGATCTCTCTTACTTCAGACAAGACGAACATGCATAGAAACTCACATGATATTCAACAAAGAATAGTTGATGGCGTCCCCAGAAACATGGTTATCGCACAATAAGCAACTTAATAAGAGATAAAGTGCATAAGTACATATTCAATACCACAATAGTTTTTAAGCTATTTGTCCCATGAGCTATATATTGCAAAGGCGAATGATGGAATTTTAAAGGTAGCACTCAAGCAATTTACTTTGGAATGGCGGAGAAATACCATGTAGTAGGTAGGTATGGTGGACACAAATGGCATAGTGGTTGGCTCAAGTATTTTGGATGCATGAGAGGTAATCCCTCTCGATACAAGGCTTAGGCTAGCAAGGCTATTTGAAACAAACACAAGGATGAACCAGTGCAGCAAAACTCACATAAAAGACATATTGAAAACATTATAAGACTCTACACCGTCTTCCTTGTTGTTCAAACTCAATACTAGAAATTATCTAGACCTTAGAGAGACCAATTATGCAAACCAAATTTTAGCATGCTCTATGTATTTCTTCATTAATGGGTGCAAAGTATATGATGCAAGAGCTTAAACATGAGCACAACAATTACCAAGTATCAAGTTATTCAAGACATCATACCAACTACTACATGTAGCATTTTCCGTTTCCAACCATATAACAATTAACGAAGCAGTTTCAACCTTCGCCATGAAAATTAAAAGCTAAGAACACATGTGTTCATATGAACCAGCGGAGCATGTCTCTCTTCCCACAAAAGCATTTATTCAAACAAAAACAAAAACAAAAGCACACAGACGCTCCAAGCAAAGCACATAAGATGTGATGGAATAAAAATATAGTTTCAGGGGAGGAACCTGATAATGTTGTCGATGAAGAAGGGGATGCCTTGGGCATCCCCAAGCTTAGACGCTTGAGTCTTCTTGATATATGCAGGGGTGAACCACCGAGGCATCCCCAAGCTTAGAGCTTCCACTCTCCTTGATCATAATATATCATCCTCCTCTCTTGACCCTTGAAAACTTTCTTCACACCAAACTTCTCATAAATTTCATTAGAGGGGTTAGTACATAATCAAAAACTCACATGTTCAGAGGTGACACAATCATTCTTAACACTTCTGGACATTTCTCAAAGCTACTGGAAGGTAATGGAACAAAGAAATCCACCCAACATAGCGAAAGAAGCAATGCGAAATAAAAGGCAGAATCTGTCAAAACAGAACAGTCCGTAAAGACGAATTTTTAATAAATACTTCCATTGCTCAGATCAGAAAACTCAAAACTAATGAAAGTTGCGTACATATCTGAGGAACACGCACGTAAATTGGAATAGTTTTCTGAGTTACCTACAGATAAAACAGCCCAGATTCGTGACAGATAGAAATCTGTTTCTGCGCAGAAATCCAAATCTAGTATCAACCTTCGATTAGAGGCTTCACTTGGCACAACAAAACACAAAACTAAGATAAGGAGAGGTTGCTACAGTAGTAAACAACTTCCAAGACACAAATATAAAACAAAGTACTGTAGCAAAATAACACATGGGTTATCTCCCAAGAAGTTCTTTCTTTATAGCCATTAAGATGGGCTCAGCAGTTTTAATGATGCACTCGCGGGAAATAGTATTTGAAGCAAAAGAGAGCATCAAGAGGCAAATTCAAAACACATTTGAGTCTAACATGCTTCCTATGAAAAGGAATCTTGTAAATAAACAAGTTCATGAAGAGCAAAGTAACAAGCATAGGAAGATAGAACAAGTGCAACTTCAAGATTTTAAGCATATAGAGAGGTGTTTTAATAACATGAAAATTTCTACCACCATATTTTCCTCTCTCATAATAACTTTCAGTAGCATCATGAGCAAACTCAACAATATAACTATCACATAAAACATTCTTATCATGAGTCTCATGCATAAAATTATTGCTACTCCCAACATAAGCATAGTCAATTTTATTAGTTGTAGTGGGAGCAAATTCAACAAAGTAGCTATCATTATTATTCTCATCATCAAATATAGGAGGCATATTGTAATCATAATCAAATTTATCCTCCATAACAGGTGGCAACAAAAGACTTCTATCATTATAATCATCATAAATAGGAGGCAAAGTATCATCAAAGTAAATTTTCTCCTCAATGCTTGGGGGACTAAAAATATCATGCTCATCAAAGCCAGCTTCCCCAAGCTTAGAACTTTCCATATCATTAGCAACAATGGTGTTCAAAGCGTTCATACTAATATTACTACCAGCATGCAAATAAGATTCCATAGGTTTTTTAATTTTCGCATCAAACAATCCATGTTTTAAATCAGAAAATAGAATAAGAAGCTCATTCTTGTCCATTATGCCAAACTAGTGTAAACAAGAAACAAAAAGATGCAATTGCAGGATCTAAAGGAAATAGCTTTGAGTACTTACAACGGCGAAAATAGCTTAGTAGCCGAGATCCGGAGTGTGAGTACCTTTTACCTTTCCTCCCCGGCAACGGCGCCAGAAAATAGCTTGATGTCTACGCCCCCTCCTTTTCCTGTAGACAGTGTTGGGCCTCCAAGAGCAGAGGTTTGTAGGACAGCAGCAAGTTTTCCCTTAAGTGGATCACCCAAGGTTTATCGAACTCAGGGAGGAAGAGGTCAAAGATATCCCTCTCATGCAACCCTGCAACCACAAAGCAAGAAGTCTCTTGTGTCCCCAACACACCTAATAGGTGTACTAGTTCGGCGAAGAGATAGTGAAATACAGGTGGTATGAATATATATGAGCAGTGGCAACGGCACAAGAAAAGTGCTTTGCCCAGGACAGTAAACAAGCAGTAGTAACGCAGCAGTAGTAACGCAGTAAAACAGTAAACAAGCAGCGATAGCAGTATTTAGGAACAAGGCCTAGGGATTAGACTTTCACTAGTGGACACTCTCAACATTGATCACATAACAGAATAGATAAATGCATACTCTACACTCTTGTTGGATGATGAACACATTGCGTAGGATTACACGAATCCTCAATGCCGGAGTTAACAAGCTCCACAATTCAATGTTCATATTTAAATAACCTTAGAGTGCATGAAAGATCAATAAGACTAAACCAAGTACTAACATAGCATGCACACTGTCACCTTCATGCTAAGAAAGGAGGCATAGATCATATCAATACTATCATAGCAATAGTTAACTTCATAATCTACAAGAGATCATAATCATAGCATAAACCAAGTACTAACACGGATGCACACACTGTCACCATTACACCGTGTAGGAGGAATAAAACTACTTTAATAACATCACTAGAGTAGCACATAGATAAATTGTGATACAAACACATTGCAATCATAAAGAGATATAAATAAGCACTTCACTATGCCATTCATAACAGTGAATAAGTATTCTGTGAAATATAGCCTAAGAGACCCACACGGTGCACACACTGTCACCTTTACACACGTGGGACAAGGAGTCTCCGGAGATCACATAAGTAAAATTCACTTGACTAGCATAACGACATCTAGATTACAAGCATCATCATATGAATCTCAATCATGTAAGGCAGCTCATGAGATTATTGTATTGAAGTACATAGGAGAGAGATGAACCACATAGCTACCGGTACAGCCCCGAGACTCGATGGAGAACTACTCCCTCCTCATGGGAGCAGCAGCGGTGATGGAGATGGCGGTGGTGTCGATGGAGGAGCCTTCCGGGGGCACTTCCCCGTTCCGGCGGCGTGCCGGAACAGAGACTCCTGTCCCCCAGATCTTGGCTTCGCGATGGCGGCGGCTCTGGAAGGTTTCTATGGGTTTCGTCAAACATATCAGGGTTTTCGCGACGGAGGCTTTAAATAGGCGGAAGGGCAAGGTCGGTGGACTTCTGGGGGGCCCACACTATAGGGGGCGCGGCCCCCCCTTGGCCGCGCCGGCCTAGGGTGTGGTGGCCCTGTGCCCCCTCTCTGGCGGTTCTCGTGTGTTCTGGATGCTTCCAGGCAAAATAGGAACCTGGGCGTTGATTTCGTCCGATTCCGAGAATATTTCGTTACTAGGATTTCTGAAACCAAAAACAGCAGAAAACAGCAACTGGTACTTCGGCATCTTGTTAATAGGTTAGTTCCAAAAAATGCACGAATATGACATAAAGTGTGCATAAAACATGTAGAAATCATCAATAATGTGGCATGGAACATAAGAAATTATCGATACGTCGGAGACGTATCAAGTAGCACATAGATGAATAGTGATACAAAGCACATTGCAATCATAAAGGGATATAAATAAGCACTTCACTATGCTATTCTGAATTACTCTCTGGCAAGATAACATCTAACTCAAATCATAACTCAGTGAATAAGTATTCTGTGAAATATAGCCTAAGAGACCCACATGGTGCACACACTGTCACCTTTACACACGTGGGACAAGGAGTCTCCGGAGATCACATAAGTAAAATCCACTTGAATAGCATAACGACATCTAGATTACAAAGCTCATCATATGGATCTCAATCATGTAAGGCATCTCATGAGATCATTGTATTGAAGTACATGGAGAGATAGATTAACCACATAGCTACCGGTACAGCCCTTAGCCTCGATGGAGAACTACTCCCTCCTCATGGGAGACAGCAGCGGTGATGAAGATGGCGGTGGTGTCGATGGAGATGCCTTCCGGGGGCACTTCCCCGTCCCGGCGGCGTGCCGGAACAGAGACTTCTGTCCCCCAGATCTTGGCTTCGCGTTGGCGGCGGCTCTGGAAGGTTTCTCGTACCGTGGCTTATTTGTATCGAAGATTTAGGTCAGGGGGCTTCTTATAGGCGAAGAATCGGAGTCGGAAGGCTGACGGGGCCACCACACAGTAGGGGGGCGCGCCTGGCTCCTTGGCCGCGCCGCCCACACGTGTGGGCCCCCTGTGGCCCTCCTCTGGTCCCTCTCGGGTGTTCTGGAAGCTTCGTGGAATTATAAGATACTGGGCGTTGATTTCGTCCAATTCCGAGAATATTTCCTTACTAGGATTTCTGAAACCAAAAACATAAGAAAACAGGAACTGGCACTTCGGCATCTTGTCAATAGGTTAGTTCCGGAAAATGCATCAAATCATCATAAAGTGTGAACAAAACATGTAGGTATTGTCATAAAACAAGCATGGAACATAAGAAATTATCGATACGTTGGAGACGTATCAGCAACCCCAAGCTTAGTTCCTACTCGTCCCGAGTAGGTAAACGATAAAAGATAATGTCTGAAGTGACATGCTACCAACATAATCTTGATCATATTATTGTAAAGCATATGAGATGAATGAAGAGATTCAAAGTAATGATAAAGACAATGATTAAAACAACTGAATCATATAGCAAAGACTTTTCATGAATAGTACTTTCAAGACAAGCATCAATAAGTCTTGCATAAGAGTTAACTCATAAAGCAATAAATTCAAAGTAAAGGCATGGAAACAACACAAAGGAAGATTAAGTTTCAGTGGTTGCTTTCAACTTGTAACATGTATACCTCATGGATATTGTCAACATAAAGTAATATAACAAATTCAATATGCAAGTATGTAGGAATCAATGCACAGTTAACACAAGTGTTTGCTTCTAAGACAGAAGGAAGTAGGTGTACTGATTCAACATAAAAGTAGAAGAATGGCCCTTCGCAGAGGGAAGCATGGATTGCTATATTTGTGCTAGAGCTTTTATTTTGAAAACAAGAAACAATTTTGTCAACGGTAGTAATAAAGCATATGTATTATGTAAATTATATCCTACAAGTTGCAAGCCTCATGCATAGTATACCAATAGTGCCCACACCTTGTCCTAATTATCTCGGATTACCTGGATTATCATTGCAATACATATGTTTTAACCAAGTATCACAAAGGGGTACCTCTATGCCGCCTGTACAAAGGTCTAAGGAGAAAGCTCGCATTGGATTTCTCGCTTTTGATTATTCTCAACTTAGACATCCATACCGGGACAACATAGACAACAGATAATGGACTCCTCTTTAATGCATAAGCATTTAGCAACAAATAATATTCTCATAAGAGATTGAGGATTGTTGTCCAAAACTGAAACTTCCACCATGGATCATGGCTTTAGTTAGCGGCCCAATGTTCTTCTCTAACAATATGCATACTCAAACCATTCAACTCATGGTAAATTGCCCTTACTTCAGACAAGACGAACATGCATAGCAACTCACATGATATTCAACAAAGTGTTGATGGTGTCCCCATGAACATGGTTATCGCTCAACAAGCAACTTATAAGAGATAAGATACATAAGTACATATTCAATACCACAGTAGTTTTTAGGCTATTTGTCCCATGAGCTATATATTGCAAAGACAAAGAATGTAATTTTAAAGGTAGCACTCAAGCAATTTACTTTGGAATGGCAGAGAAATACCATGTAGTAGGTAGGTATGGTGGACACAAATGGCATAGTTTTTGGCTCAAGGATTTCGATGCACGAGAAGTAATCCCTCTCAATACAAGGCTTAGGCTAGCAAGGTTGTTTGAAGCAAACACAAGTATGAACCAGTACAGCAAAACTTACATAATAACATATTGCAAGCATTATAAGACTCTACATTGTCTTCCTTGTTGTTCAAACACTTTACTAGAAAATATCTAGACCTTAGAGAGACCAATCATGCAAACCAAATTTTAGCAAGCTCTATGTATTTCTTCACTAATAGGTGCAAGGTATATGATGCAAGAGCTTAAACATAATCTATATGAGCACAACAATTGCCAAGTATCAAATTATTCAAGACCATATACCTATTACTACATGCAACATTTTCTGTTTCCAACCAAATAACAATGAACGAAGCAGTTTCAACCTTCGCCATGATCATTAAAAGCTAAGAACACATGTGTTCGTATGAACCAGCGGAGCGTGTCTCTCTCCCACACAAGCATTTATTCAGAGAATGAAAATAACAAAACGAAAATAAAAGCACACATAGGCTCCAAGTAAAGTACATAAGATGTGATGGAATAAAAATATAGTTCAATAGAAGAAACCTGATAAATTGTTGATGAAGAAGGGGATGCCTTGGGCATCCCCAAGCTTAGATGCTTGAGTCTTCTTGAAATATGCAGGGATGAACCACGGGGGCATCCCCAAGCTTAGACTTTTCACTCTTCTTAATCATATATCATCCTCCTCTCTTGACCCTTGAAAACTTCCTCCACACCAAACTTAAAACAAACTCATTAGAGGGTTAGTGCATAATCAAAAATTCACATGTTCAGAGGTGACACAATCATTCTTAACACTTCTGGACATTGCTCAAAGCTACTGGAAGTCAATGGAACTAAGAAATCCATCCAACATAGCAAAAGAGGCAATGCGAAATAAAAGGCAGAATCTGTCAAAACAGAACAGTCCGTAAAGACGAATTTTTTAGAGGCACCAGACTTGCTCAAATGAAAATGCTCAAATTGAATGAAAGTTGCGTACATATCTGAGGATCAAACAAAAAAATTGGCAGATTTTTCTGATTTACCTACAGAGAACCCTGCCCAAATTCGTGACAGACAGAAATCTATTTCTGCGCAGTAATCCAAATCTAGTATCAACCTTACTATCAAAGACTTTACTTGGCACAACAATGCAATAAAATAAAGATAAGGAGAGGTTGCTACAGTAGTAACAACTTCCAAGACTCAAATATAAAACAAAAGTACTATAGTAAAATAAAAACATGGGTTATCTCCCAAGAAGTGCTTTCTTTATAGCCATTAAGATGGGCTCAGTAATTTTAATGATGCACTCCCAAGAAATAAGAGTTGAAGCAAAAGAGAGCTTCAAGAAGCAAATTCAAAACACATTTAAGTCTAACCCACTTCCTATGCAAAGGAATCTTGTGCACAAATGAATTCATGAAGAACAAAGTGACAAGCATAGGAAGATAAAACACGAGTAACTTCAAGATTCTCAACAGAAAGAGGGGAAACTTAATATTATTAAGATGCATATAACCATGTTTCCCTCTCTCATAATAACTTCCAGTATCATAATTGATGAAATCCACAATATACCCATCACTTAAAACATTCTTATCATGGTTCATATGCATAGAAGTATCATTAATTTTGGCATAAGAAGAGTTCTTCTCATTAATAGTAATTGGAGCAAGATTATTATCAAGAATTTGAACATGGTAAACAAGTTGCATATTAAGGGAATTGTTTTTGGCAATCCAATCATAACTATGACACGTTTCATAAGGATAGTTATAACCTATATCATAGCATTCTTTATAATAATCATCAAAGGTTGGAGGCATAGTGTCATCATAAGAAATAGAATAGTTATCTTTCACAGTAGGTTCATCTGTGACCATACCATCCTTGTTACTAGAAGGAGATGTATCAAACATATAATGATCAGTAGCAAAAGGATTTTCAAACACCTCATCCCCAAGCTTAGAGCTTTCTATATCATTATGGGAGGAAGCATGGATAGTACTGATACTATGGCAATTATTATCATCATCATTTTCAGAATTAGTTTCCCAGAGATTTGCAATATCAAAAGTAGTGTGCTCTTTCAAATCATGATCACTAATGTATGTAAAGGGCATAGGAACATCATTGTATTCAGATTCATTATCATAATAGTCATTAGGAGCAACATACTTACAGTTACCTATCGTTATCTCATTCACGCGGGGATATGCTGTTACCTCTTTCTCTTTATTCCCCTTCTTCTTTTTTTTCGTTCCCTTCTTCTTCTTCTTCTCTTCCTTCTCCTTGTTCCCTTCTTTAGGAGGAAGAGGCTTGAAGGGAGGCTTCTCCACATAACCTGATTTATTTCCAGAAACAATAGAAGAAACTTGGGAGGATTCCTCCTTTTCATTAATAAGTTCAAAACACACAGCGGTCCTATCATATTTTGGCAAAGTGTCATCTTCTAAAATATTTTGTATGTAAGTATTTGTACGGCAATTATCAATGCAATAAGAAAAACACCCACGCAAGACGTCATCAATATCAAGATCGTTAATATCTAACAAAGAAATTTTTCTTGATAACTCTTCACACCACAAAAATAAAGTAAGTTCATCCTGCTGATTAGGAGTAATTTCATCATCACAATACAAATTTGCAGCACTCATGGGGTTCAAATTATCATTACAGGAGCATTGAAAATTAAAATGACCAGCTCTATGGCAAAGTTCACAAATAAAAGGATAGAGGGCACAAAATTTTTTACCAAGATCATCTAGAGCCCTAGACCACTTTCTAGTTTTTTCATTAATATGATGGATACAATATTCATCTTCGATTTGATTAATTCCACAAGGTCTATGCATTCCACAAAAATTAACATGCTTATAGGAAATAGCATTCTTAGGAGTTTGGGTGTGTTTATTGCAATCATTAACAACAATTTCATTCTTCATGCAAGCATCTTTAAAAGGTTCATGATACTTATCAAAATTCTTCTTAGGAAATTCAAAATGAGAGGCAAAAGCTTTATAAAGATTTGCAGCAACTTGAGAGTCAAGACCATAAGTAGCACTCATATTTCGAAATTTACCAGTATCCATAAAAGTTTCAATGCATTCATAATCATAATTTATACCTGACTCTTTACCTTTGTTGTTCTCCCATCCTTCAGTGTTCTCCTGAATCCGATCAAGAAGGTCCCATCTAGTTTCAACCTCCTTGATTGTGAAAGATCCCTCCAAACAGGCATCTAGATAGTCCTTGTGATGTCCTGAAAGCCCTGCATAAAAATTATTATAATAACATTACGGGGAAGCTCATGAATGGGACATTTGAGCATTAGTGACTTCAATCTCCCCCATGCTTGGGAAATACTCTCTTCATCACTAGGATAAAAGTTATAAATGTAATTCCTATCAATATGCACTTCATGAGGAGGATAAAATTTAGAATAAAAGAGAGATACAATTTCCTCCCAACCAAGAGAATGACTATTCTTCAGCAATTTATACCAATGCGCCGCTTTACCAGACAGCGAAAAAGAGAATAGTTTCTTCCTCACTTCATCCATAGAGATACCTGCACACTTGAATAACCCGCATAATTCATGCAAAAACAGTAAATGATCTCCAGGATGGACAGTTCCATCCCCTTCATAACGGTTATCCATAACACGTTCAATAATTTTCATGGGTATCTTGTAAGCAGTACTTGCAGTAGGTGGATTTAAAATATAACAAGCATCATTAGAGTTATCGCATATGGGAGATAAAGTATTACCAGAGCAAATTTTCTCCCCTAAAGATGGGAAGCTAAAAATAAAAACTAGCTTCCCCAAGCTTAGACTTCTCCATAGCATTAGCAGTGATTGCGTTCATAATAATAACATTGCTACTAGCATGCAAATAAGGTTCCATAGGTTTTTTAATTTTCGCATCACACAATTCATGTCTTAACTTAGGAAATAAATTAAAAAGCTCACAGTTGTTTTCCATTATGCCTCACTAGTGTAAAACAAGAAACAAAAAGATGCAATTGCAGGATCTAAAGGAAATAGCTTCGAGCACTTACAACGGCAACAGAAAATAACTTAGTTACCTGGGACCAGAGTGTGAGTGCCTTTTACCTTTCCTCCCCGGCAACGACGCCAGAAAATAGATTGACTGTCTACAACTGGAGCGTGGTTGACGAGGGAGGAAATCTCTGTGTGTAGCTTTTCGTTCCCCGGAAAAGGCGCCAGAAAATAGCTTGATGTCTACTCACGCTTCTTTTCCTGTAGACAGTGTTGGGCCTCCAAGAGCAGAGGTTTGTAGAACAGCAGCAAGTTTTCCCTTAAGTGGATCACCCAAGGTTTATCGAACTCAGGGAGGAAGAGGTCAAACATATCCCTCTCAAGCAACCCTGCAATCACGATACAAGAAGTCTCTTGTGTCCCCAACACACCCAATACACTTGTCAGATGTATAGGTGCATTAGTTCGGCGAAGAGATAGTGAAATACAAGTGGTATGAATGAATATGAGCAGTAGCAACGGCGCCAGAAAATAGTTGATGTCTACAACTGGCGTGCAGTCAATGGTGGTAATATTGTAGGAAGTACAGATGCAGTAGAACAGTAAACAAGCGATGATTGCAGTGTTAGGGAACAAGGCCTAGGGATCTGATACGCGTACAGCACGCATCCGTTGGGAACCCCAAGAGGAAGGTGTGATGCGTACAGCGGCAAGTTTTCCCTCAGTATGAAACCAAGGTTTATCGAACCAGTAGGAGCCAAGAAGCACGTTGAAGGTTGATGGCGGCGAGATGTAGTGCGGCGCAATACCAGGGATTCCGGCGCCAACGTGGAACCTGCACAACGCAACCAAAGTACTTTGCCCCAATGAAACAGTGAGCTTGTCAATCTCACTGGCTTGCTGTAACAAAGGATTAGATGTATAGTGTGGATGATGATTGTTTGCAGAGAACAGTAAAGAACAATTGCAGTAGATTGTATTTCAGATGTAAAGAATGGACCGGGGTCCACAGTTCACTAGTGGTGTCTCTCCCATAAGATAAATAGCATGTTGGGTGAACAAATTACAGTTGGGCAATTGACAAATAGAGAGGGCATGACCATGCACATACATGATATGATGAGTATTGTGAGATTTAATTGGGCATTACGACAAAGTACATAGACCGCTATCCAGCATGCATCTATGCCTAAAAAGTCCACCTTCAGGTTATCATCCGAACCCCTTCCAGTATTAAGTTGCAAACAACAGACAATTGCGTTAAGTATGGTGCGTAATGTAATCAATAACTACATCCTCGGACATAGCATCAATGTTTTATCCCTAGTGGCAACAGTACATCCATAACCTTAGAGGTTTCTGTCACTCCCCCAGATTCACGGAGACATGAACCCACTATCGAGCATAAATACTCCCTCTTGGAGTTAAGAGTAAAAACTTGGCCAGAGCCTCTACTAATAACGGAGAGCATGCAAGATCATAAACAACACATAGATATAAATTGATAATCAACATAACATAGTATTCTCTATTCATCGGATCCCAACAAACACAACATATAGCATTACAGATAGATGATCTTGATCATGTTCGGCAGCTCACAAGATCCGACAATGAAGCACATAAGGAGAAGACAACCATCTATCTACTGCTATGGACCCATAGTCCAGGGGTAGACTACTCACTCATCACTCCGGAGGCGACCATGGCGGTGTAGAGTCCTCCGGGAGATGAATCCCCTCTCCGGCAGGGTGCCGGAGGCGATGTCCTGAATCCCCCGAGATGGGATTGGCGGCGGCGGCGTCTCTGGAAGGTTTTCTGTATCGTGGCTCTCGGTACTGGGGGTTTCGCGACGAAGGCTATAAGTAGGCGGAGGAGATAGGTCAAGGGGCGACGCGAGGGGCCCACACACTAGGCCGGCGCGGCCAGGGCTTGGGCCGCGCCGCCCTAGCGTCTGGCCACCTCGTGGCCCCACTTCGTGACTCCTTCGGTCTTCTGGAAGCTTCGTGTGAAAATAGGCCCCTGGGCGTTGATTTCGTCCAATTCCGAGAATATTTCCTTACTAGGATTTCTGAAACCAAAAACAGCAGAAACAAAGAAGCGGCTCTTCGGCATCTCGTTAATAGGTTAGTGCCAGAAAATGCATAAATATGACATAAAGTATGCATAAAACATGTAGATATCATCAATAATGTGGCATGGAACATAAGAAATTATCGATACGTCGGAGACGTATCAGCATCCCCAAGCTTAGTTTCTGCTCGTCCCGAGCAGGTAAACGATAACAAAGATAATTTCTGGAGTGACATGCCATCATAACCTTGATCATACTATTGTAAGCATATGTAGTGAATGCAGCGATCAAAACAATGTAAATGACATGAGTAAACAAATGAATCATATAGCAAAGACTTTTCATGAATAGTACTTCAAGACAAGCATCAATAAGTCTTGCATAAGAGTTAACTCATAAAGCAATAATTCAAAGTAAAGGCATTGAAACAACACAAAGGAAGATGAAGTTTCAGCGGTTGCTTTCAACTTGTACATGTATATCTCATGGATATTGTCAATGTAAAGTAATATAACAAGTGCAATATGCAAATATGTAGGAATCAATGCACAGTTCACACAAGTGTTTGCTTCTTGAGGTGGAGAGAGATAGGTGAACTGACTCAACATAAAAGTAAAAGAAAGGTCCTTCAAAGAGGAAAGCATCGATTGCTATATTTGTGCTAGAGCTTTGATTTTTTAAAACATATAGAGAGCATAAAAGTAAAGTTTTGAGAGGTGTTTGTTGTTGTCAACGAATGGTAGTGGGCACTCTAACCCCCTTGCCAGACAAACCTTCAAAGAGCGGATCCCATTTTATTTTATTTTTGTGTGGCACTCCTTCCAACCTTTCTTTCACAAACCATGGCTAACCGAATCCTCGGGTGCCTGCCAACAATCTCATACCATGAAGGAGTGCCTTTTTATTTTAGTTTTATTGTGATGACACTCCTCCCCACCTTTGCTTTCTCAAGCCATGGCTAACCGAATCCTTCGGGTGCCGTCCAACAATCACATACCATGGAGGAGTGTCTATTTTTGTTAATTAATTTGGGACTGGGAACCCCATTGCCAGGTCTTTTTGCAAAATTATTGGATAAGCGGATGAAGCCACTAGTCCATTGGTGAAAGTTGCCCAACAAGATTGAAAGATAAACACCACATACTTCCTCATGAGCTATAAAACATTGACACAAATCAGAGGTGATAAATTTTGAATTGTTTAAAGGTAGCACTCAAGCAGTTTACTTTGGAATGGCGGAGAAATACCATGTAGTAGGTAGGTATGGTGGACACAAATGGCATAGTGGTTGGCTCAAGGACTTTGGATGCATGAGAAGTATTCCCTCTCGATACAAGGTTTAGGCTAGAAAGGTTTATTTGAAACAAACACAAGTATGAAGCGGTACAACAAAACTTACATAAATGACATATTGTAAACATTATAAGACTCTACACCGTCTTCCTTGTTGTTCAAACTCAATACTAGAAATTATCTAGACCTTAGAGAAACCAATTATGCAAACCAAATTTTAGCAAGCTCTATGTATTTCTTCATTAATGGGTGCAAAGTATATGATGCAAGAGCTTAAACATGAGCACAACAATTGCCAAGTATCACATTATCCAAGACATTTTAGCAATTACTACATGTATCATTTTCCAATTCCAACCATATAACAATTTAACGAAGAAGAAACTTCGCCATGAATATTATGAGTAAAGCCTAAGGACATATTTGTCCATATGCAACAGCGGAGCGTGTCTCTCTCCCACACAATGAATGCTAGGATCCATTTTATTCAAACAAAACAAAAACAAAAACAAACCGACGCTCCAAGCAAAGCACATAAGATGTGATGGAATAAAAATATAGTTTCAGGGGAGGAACCTGATAATGTTGTCGATGAAGAAGGGGATGCCTTGGGCATCCCCAAGCTTAGACGCTTGAGTCTTCTTGATATATGCAGGGGTGAACCACCGGGGCATCCCCAAGCTTAGAGCTTTCACTCTCCTTGATCATGTTGTATCATCTCCCTCTCTTGATCCTTGAAAACTTCCTCCACACCAAACTCAAGACAACTCATTAGAGAGTTAGTGCACAATCAAAATATACATGTTCAGAGGTGACATAATCATTCTTAACACTTCTGGACATTGCACAAAGCTACTGAAAGTCAATGGAATCGAAAAATCCATCAAGCATAGCAAAACAGGCAATGCGAAATAAAAGGCAGAATCTGTCAAAACAGAACAGTTCGTAAAGACGAATTTTATTGAGGCACCAGACTTGCTCAAATGAAAATGCTCAAATTGAATGAAAGTTGCGTACATATCTGAGGATCACTCACGTAAATTGGCATAATTTTCTGAGTTACCTACAAAGAATTTTGCCCAGATTCGTGACAGCAAAGAAATCTGTTTCTGCGCAGTAATCCAAATCTAGTATGAACCTTACTATCAACGACTTTACTTGGCACAACAATGCACAAAACTAAGATAAGGAGAGGTTGCTACAGTAGTAACAACTTCCAAGACTCAAATATAAAATAAAGGTGCTGTAGTAAAAACATGGGTTGTCTCCCATAAGCACTTTTCTTTAGCGCCTTTCAGCTAGGCGCAGAAAGTGTGTATCAAGTGTTGTCGAAAGATGGAGCATCTACAGCGGGGTGTGGAGTTTTCTCAACCATGCATAGTATATTGGCTACATAAGTTTCAGCGGCTCCCTTTTCATTAGTCTTGGGCTTGCTACTCTCATCAAACAAATTTTCAGGGACAAGCCAAGCATAGTTATTTTCTAGTGCCTCATGCATTGCTAGGAGCTTACATGGTATTGGTGCTTTAATCTCCCCACCATTATTAACATTATTAGTATAATTAATTCTATCCATATCCATCTTTTCAAGTGTTCTTTTAAAATTGGTGATCATGCCAAGCCTATCATGCTTACTAAAAACTTTTCTAGCTTCTTTAGCTATATCCGCAAATTCTCGCACTAAGACTTTTAGAACAAAATCTCTCTTCTCTCCCCTCTCCATATCAGAAAGTGTAAGAAACATGTGTTGTATCATGGGGTTGAGACTAATAAATCTAGCTTCCATCATGCGTACCAAATAAACAGAGGCATCTTCATAAGTAGGGACAGCTTTTGCAAGGGGTATATCTTTAAGATCTTCATGCATACTAACATGGGTGAATAATTCTTCTATATTATCTCTTCCAATTATAGACCCTTGCCCCACAGGTATATCTTTTACAGTGAAATTAAAAGGAAACATGATTAAATGAATAAATGCAAGTAACTAATTTTTTTTTGTGTGTTTTTGATATAGAGTGCAAGATAGTAAATAAAGTAAAACTAGCAACTAATTTTTTTGTGTTTTGATTTAGTGCAGCAAACAAAGTAGTAAATAAAATAATGCAAGACAAAAACAAAGTAAAGAGATTAGGATGTGGAGACTCCCCTTGCAGCGTGTCTTGATCTCCCGGGCAACGGCGCCAGAAAATCTGCTTGATACGCGTACAGCACGCGTCCGTTGGGAACCCCAAGAGGAAGGTGTGATGCGTACAACGGCAAGTTTTCCCTTGGTATGAAACCAAGGTTTATCGAACCAGTAGGAGCCAAGAAGCACGTTGAAGGTTGATGGCGGCGAGATGTAGTGCGGCGCAACACCAGGGATTCCGGCGCCAACGTGGAACCTGCACAACGTAACCAAAATACTTTGCCCCAACAAAACAGTGAGGTTGTCAATCTCACCGGCTTGCTGTAACAAAGGATTAGATGGATAGTGTGGATGATGATTGTTTGTAGAGAACAGTAAAGAACAATTGCAGTAGATTGTATTTCAGATGTAAAGAATGGACCGGGGTCCACAGTTCACTAGTGGTGTCTCTCCCATAAGATAAATAGCATGTTGGGTGAACAAATTACAGTTGGGCAATTGACAAATAGAGAGGGCATGACCATGCACATACATGATATGATGAGTATAGTGAGATTTAATTTGGCATTACGACAAAGTACATAGACCGCTATCCAGCATGCATCTATGCCTAAAAAGTCCACCTTCAGGTTATCATCCAAACCCCTTCCAGTATTAAGTTGCAAACAACAGACAATTGCATTAAATATGGTGCGTAATGTAATCAATAACTACATCCTCGGACATAGCATCAATGTTTTATCCCTAGTGGCAACAGTACATCTATAACCTTAGAGGTTTCTGTCACTCCCCCAGATTCACGGAGACATGAACCCACTATCGAGCATAAATACTCCCTCTTGGAGTTAAGAGTAAAAACTTGGCCAGAGCCTCTACTAATAACGGAGAGCATGCAAGATCATAAACAACACATAGATATAAATTGATAATCAACATAACATAGTATTCTCTATTCATCGGATCCCAACAAACACAACATATAGCATTACAGATAGATGATCTTGATCATGTTCGGCAGCTCACAAGATCCGACAATGAAGCACATAAGGAGAAGACAACCATCTAGCTACTGCTATGGACCCATAGTCCAGGGGTAGACTACTCACTCATCACTCCGGAGGCGACCATGGCGGTGTAGAGTCCTCCGGGAGATGAATCCCCTCTCCGGCAGGGTGCCGGAGGCGATCTCCTGAATCCCCCGAGATGGGATTGGCGGCGGCGGTGTCTCTGGAAGGTTTTCCGTATCGTGGCTCTCAGTACTGGGGGTTTCGCGACGAAGGCTATAAGTAGGCGGAGGAGATAGGTCAAGGGGCGACGCGAGGGGCCCACACACTAGGCCGGCGCGGCTAGGGCTTGGGCCGCGCCGCCCTAGCGTCTGGCCACCTCGTGGCCCCACTTCGTGACTCCTTCGGTCTTCTGGAAGCTTCATGTGAAAATAGGCCCCTGGGCGTTGATTTCGTCCAATTCCGAGAATATTTCCTTACTAGGATTTCTGAAACCAAAAACAGCAGAAAACAACAACTGGCTCTTTGGAATCTCGTTAATAGGTTAGTGCCGGAAAATGCATAAATATGACATAAAGTATGCATAAAACATGTAGATATCATCAATAATGTGGCATGGAACATAAGAAATTATCGATACGTCGGAGACGTATCAGGATCATACTTTCACTAGTGGACACTCTCAACATTGATCACATAATAAAACCACTCTACACTCTATTGTTGGATGATGAACACCACTAATTGTGTAGGGCTACAAGAGCACCTCAATGCCGGAGTTAACAAGCTCCACAACATTCGATGTTCATATTTAAATAACCTTAGAGTGCATGATAGATCAACGCAATTATACCAAGTACTAACATAGCATGCACACTGTCACCATCACACTATGAAAGGAGGAATAGATCACATCAATACCATCATAGTAATAGTTAACTTCATAATCTACAAGAGATCACAATCATAAACTACGCCAAGTACTACATGATGCACACACTGTCACCATTACATCATGAAGGAGGAATAGAGTACTTTAATAGCATCACTAGAGTAGCACATAGATGAATAGTGATACAAAGCACATTACAATCATAAAGGGATATAAATAAGCACTTCACTATGCTATTCTGAATTACTCTCTGGCAAGATAACATCTAACTCAAATCATAACTCAGTGAATAAGTATTCTGTGAAATATAGCCTAAGAGACCCACACGGTGCACACACTGTCACCTTTACACACGTGGGATAAGGAGTCTCCGGAGATCACATAAGTAAAATCCACTTGAATAGCATAACGACATCTAGATTACAAAACTCATCATATGGATCTCAATCATGTAAGGAAGCTCATGAGATCATTGTATTGAAGTACATGGAGAGAGAGGTTAACCACATAGCTACCGGTACAGCCCTTAGCCTCGATGGAGAACTACTCCCTCCTCATGGGAGACAGCAGCGGTGATGAAGATGGCGGTGGTGTCGATGGAGATGCCTTCCGGGGGCACTTCCCCGTCCCGGCGGCGTGCCAGAACAGAGACTTCTGTCCCCCAGATCTTGGCTTCGCAATGGCGGTGGCTCTGGAAGGTTTCTCGTACCGTGGCTTATTCGTATCGAAGATTTAGGTCAGGGGGCTTCTTATAGGCGAAGAATCGGAGTCGGAAGGCTGACGGGGCCACCACACAGTAGGGGGGCGCGCCTGGCTCCTTGGCCGCGCCGCACACACGTGTGGGTCCCCTGTGGCCCTCCTCTGGCCCCTCTCAGGTGTTCTGGAAGCTTCGTGAAATTATAAGATACTGGGCGTTGATTTCGTCCAATTCCGAGAATATTTCCTTACTAGGATTTCTGAAACCAAAAACAGCAGAAAATAGGAACTGGCACTTCGGCATCTTGTCAATAGGTTAGTTCCGGAAAATGCATCAAATCATCATAAAGTGTGAACAAAACATGTAGGTATTGTCATAAAACAAGCATGGAACATAAGAAATTATCGATACGTTGGAGACGTATCAATACTTCACCTTTATGGGCCTAGGGGAATACATCTTGCATTCGTTTGCTAATTGTGGGGTTGCCAGAGTGATAGAAACCTAAACCCCCATTGGTACATCGATGCAGGAGGGATAACAGGATCTCAGAGTTTAAGGTTGTGGTTAGATTTATCTTAATTACTTTCTTGTAGTTGCGGATGCTTGCAAGGGGTATAATCACAAGTATGTATTAGTCCTAGGAAGGGCGGTGCATTAGCATAGGTTCACCCACTTAACACTTATCAAAACAATGAAGATTAATCAACTATATGAAGCGAAAGCACTAGACTAAATTCCCGTGTGTCCTCAAGAACGTTTGGTCATTATAAGTAAACAAACCGGCTTGTCCTTTATGCTAAAAAGGATTGGGCCACTCGCTGCAATTATTACTCCCGCATTTTACTTACTTGTACTTTATTTATCCGCTATATCAAAACCCCCTGAATATTTGTTTGTGAGCATTTACTGAGAATCCTTCATCGAAACTGCTTGTCAACACCTTCTGCTCCTCGTTGGTTTCGACACTCTTATTTATCGAAAGTACTACGATACACCCCCTATACTTGTGGGTCATCAAGACTATTTTCTGGCGCTGTTGCCGGGGACGTGAAGGAAAATTACACCACAGAGATTTCTAACTCCCACGTCAACTACACGCCAGCAACTGTTTTCTGGCGCCGTTGCCGGGGAGTGAAGCGCTATTCGTAAGTGGAATTGGTATTGCTATGGATGAAGTTAGGAAGAAACTATTCTCTATATCGCTGTCTGGTAAAGCGGCGCATTGGTATAAATTACTGAAGAATGGGGATTCTCTTGATTGGAATGATATTGTGCCTCTATTTTATTCTAAATTCTATCCTCCGAGTGAAATTCACAAAGACCGGAATCGCATATATAATTTTTGGCCTCATGATGGAGAGAGTATTGCCCAAGCGTGGGGGAGATTGAAGTCTTTAATGCTCAAATGCCCCATTCATGAGCTTCCTGGTAATATCATCATCGATAATTTCTATTCAAGACTTTCTTTTCAAGATAAAACCTTGCTGGATACTTCTTGTTCTGGATCATTTACACGCAACAAAGAAGAGTTTAAAAGGGACCTTCTTGATCGGATTCAGGAGAATACTGAAGGATGGGAGAACGACAAAGATAGAGAGTCAGGTATAATTTATGATTACAAATGCATTGAAATTTTTATGGATACTGATAAATTTTGTAATATGAGTGCTACTTATGGTCTTGACCCTCAAGTTGTTGCAAATCTTTATAAAGCTTTTGCCTCTCATATTGAATTTCCTAGGAAGAATTTTGATAAGTATCATGAACCGTACAAAGATAAAATTGATTCATCTATAAATAAATGTGTTTAATTGAAACTGTTGATCATATTCTTCCTGAAGTTTATATTGAAAAAACTCCTTTCCCTGTTAAAATGAAGGAGTATTCAGTTATAACTAGTGCGGTTAATAAAAGTGCAAAGAAACCTATATAACCTGAAGAGCAAATAAAGGTTGAACCTGCTATTGCAATAGTTAAAGATCTTGTGACTGAAAATGTAGAAGATGGTCATATTATTTTCTGTGAAGATGCTTCTAATATTGTTTCGCATCCTAATAAGTCTAGGAAAGCCAGTGTTCCTATGCTCTCTATTAGAATTGGTGATCATTGTTATTATGGTTTATGCGACATTGGTGCAAGTATTAGTGCCATTCCTTATGAGCTTTACACGGAAATCATGCATGCAATTGGTTCTTGTGAACTTGAAGATATTGATGTGGTTATTCGGTTAGCTAATAGAGAAACTATCTCTCCTATTGGTATTGTTCGAGATGTGGAAGTTCTATGTGGTAAGATTAAATATACTACTGACTTTTTAGTACTTGGTTCTGCTGCTAGTAAGTCTTGTCCTATTATTTTTGGTAGACCTTTTCTAAATACTTGTGGAGCTGTTATAGATTGCAATAAGGAGAAAATTTTGACTAAATTTGCTGGTGAATCTTATGAGTTTAATTTCGCTAAATTTGCCAAAACTCCTTATAAAGCTGATTTGCCTTATAATGATTTTAGAGTTGAACAATGTGCATCTATTGCTCTTTCTCCTAATAATCCTTTGCAGCAACATTTGGAGGATAGTGAGAGTGAAGTCTTTAGGGAAGAAAGGAATGAGCTTGATGAAATTTTCCGTCGTCAACCTATTCTTAAACATGACTTGCCGGTTGAAGATTTAGGTACAACACCACCACCAAAGGAAGATCCTGTTTTTGATTTAAAACTGTTGTCTGATAATCTTAAGTATGCTCATATTGATGATAAGAAAATATATCCTGTTATTATTAGTTCTAAGCTTTCAGATTTTGAGGAAGAAAGGTTATTGGAAATATTGAAGAAACACCGAGGAGCTATTGGCTACACTCTTGATGACTTGAAGGGGATTTCTCCCTCTATTTGCCAACATGCCATCAATATGGAAGATGATGCAAAGCCAGTTGTTGAACATCAGCGTCGTCTAATTCCTAAGATGAAGGATGTGGTAAGGAATGAGGTATTAAAACTTCTTGAAGCTGTTATTATATATCCTATTGCTGATAGTAGATGGGTTAGTCCTGTGCATTGTGTTCCTAAGAAATGAGGAATAACTGTTGTGCTTAATGATAATGATGAGCTCATCCCTCAAAGAGTAGTTGTAGGGTATATAATGTGCATTGATTATCAAAAAGTTAATAAGGTTACTAAGAAAGATCATTACCCTTTACCTTTTATTGATCAAATGTTAGAAAGGTTATCTAAAAATACTCATTTTTGCTTTCTTGATGATTATTCTAGGTTTTCACAAATTGTTGTTAAAACTAAAGATCAAGAGAAAACCACTTTCACTTGTCCCTATGGAACTTATGCTTATAGACATATGCCTTTTGGTTTATGTAATGCTCCTGCTACTTTTCAAAGATGCATGTCCGCTATTTTCCATGGCTTTTGCGAGAATATTGTAGAGGTATTCATGGATGACTTTTCTGTCTATGGGAATTCTTTTGATAATTGCTTGCGAAACATCGATAAAGTTTTGCAGAGATGTGAAGAAACTAACCTTGTTCTTAATTGGGAGAAATGCCACTTTATAGTTAATGAAGGAATTGTATTGGGACATAAAATTTCCGAGAGAGGTATTGAAGTTGATAGAGCTAAATTTGAAGCAATTGAGAAGATGCCCTATCCTAGGGATGTTAAAGGTATTCGTAGCGTTCTTGGTCATGCTGGGTTTTATAGGAGATTTATTAAAGATTTCTCCAAGATTTCAAAGCCTCTTACTAATCTTCTTCAAAAAGATGTACCTTTTGTTTTTGATGATGATTGTAAGGAAGCTTTTGAAACTCTAAAGAAAGCCTTAACAACTGCTCCTATAGTTGAACCTCCTGATTGGAACTTACCTTTTGAAATTATGTGTGATGCTAGTGATTTTGCTGTAGGCGCTGTTCTTGGACAGCGAGTAGATAAAAAATTGAATGTTATTTATTATGCTAGCAAAACTCTTGATGCTGCTCAAAGAAATTATGCTACAACTGAAAAAGAGTTATTAGCTGTAGTCTTTGCTTGTGACAAGTTTAGATCTTATATTGTTGATTCAAAAGTTACAATTCATACTGGTCATGCTGCAATTAGGTACCTAATGCAAAAGAAAGATGCTAAGCCAAGGCTTATTAGATGGGTGCTTCTTTTGCAAGAATTTGATTTGCATATTATAGATAGGAAAGGTGCTGATAATCCTGTTGCTAATAATTTGTCTAGATTGGAAAATATTGCTTATGATCCTGTTCCTGTTAATGATAGTTTTCCAAATGAACAATTGGCTGTGATAAAGGTGAGCTCGCGAGATAGTCCTTGGTACGCTGATTATGCTAAGTTTATTGTTTCCAAGTATTTGCCTCCAACCTTTTCAGCTCAGCAAAGGAGAAAATTCTTTGATTTGAGGCATTATTTTTGGGATGACCCACACTTATATAAAGAAGGAGTGGATGGTATTCTGCGAAGATGTGTTCCTGAATATGAACAACAAGAGATATTAAGTAAGTGCCATGGTAGTGCTTATGGAGGACATCACGCCGGAGATAGAACCGCGCAAAAGGTTCTACAATCAGGTTTCTATTGGCCAACTCTCTTCAAAGATGCAAGTAAGTTTATTTTATCTTGTGATCAATGTCAAAGGGTTGGTAATATCTCCAGATGCAATGAAATGCCTATGAATTATACTCTTGTTATTGAACCATTCGATTGTTGGGGATTCGACTTCATGGGTCCTTTCCCTTCTTCAGAAGGTAACACTCATATACTTGTCGCTGTTGATTATGTTACTAAATGGGTGGAAGCCATACCCACAAAAAGTGCTGATGGTGAGACCTCTTTAAAAATGCTTTTAGATATTATTTTTCCTAGATTTGGAGTTCCTAGATATCTTATGACTGATGGAGGTTCTCATTTTATTCATGGTGGTTTTAGAAAAACTCTTGCTAAATATGGTATTAATCATATGATTGCTTCCGCTTATCATCCTCAAACTAGTGGGCAAGTAGAATTATCAAATAGAGAGATTAAATCTATCTTGCAAAAGACTGTTAATAAATCTAGAAAGAACTGGGCTAGTAAATTGAAGGAAGCACTATGGGCTTATAGAACTGCTTATAAAAATCCCATGGGTATGTCACCTTATAAGATGGTTTATGGGAAAGCTTGTCATTTACCTTTAGAACTAGAGCACAAAGCTTATTGGGCTGTGAGAGAATTAAATAAAGATCCAAAACTTGCCGGTAAGAAGAGATTGTTACAATTGAGTTCTCTAGATGAATGGAGAAGTGAAGCTTATGAAAATGTAAACTCTTTAAAGAGAAAGTTAAGAAATGGCATGATAGAAGAATTATCAAAAGAGAATTTAATGTTGGGGATAAAGTCCTATTGTATCGGTCTCGTCTCAGATTTTTTGCAGGGAAATTACTCTCAAAATGGGAAGGACCATATGTCATTGTGGAGGTGTATCGTTCAGGGGCAATTAAAATTAGTTCCCTGCAAGGTGATGCCACACAAGTGGTGAATGGACAAAGATTCAAGCATTATATCTCTGGTGATTCTTATAATTAAGATGTTGATGTTATTCGAGTGGTAACTCCGGAAGCTTTCATCAAAGGCCAAATTGATAGTTCTGCAGAGTTCGACTTTGAATAGGATCTGCTTCGGATCTAGAGCCAGCATGTCTTCATCGGAGACTCCGAAGGACAGCTTCTTTGAGGACGTCGTCAACCCGTACATGAACGAGCTGAAGATGCACCCGAAGGAATTGCTGCTCGTAGATGGAGAGTTGAAGATTGAAGATGTCCGAGGTCCTAAAGGAGAAGGAAGTCTGGAGGACAGGATGGAGAGATTAGAACAATCGGTTTTCAACTACAAGAAGATGGCTGAGCGTGAAGTGGACATATTTCACAAAATTGTGTCTGAACTTATTGATGGACACAAGAAGGAGACTGCAAAGCTGTGGGACGATATCCTTTCGCTTCACGACACTACCAACCAACTCCAAGCTCAACTCTATGATGTTCAGAATCAAAACTGTGAGTATGAAAACAGGTTTAAACACATAAGCTATGCTGCTAGTTTCAGGATTCCCGAGACCAAGATGTCGTTTGTTGATGGAGAGCCTCTTCCTTGGAAGTCTGATGATGGGAAGAATTCACCACCGCCGAAGGAGTAATTCATCATTGGTATTGGCACCCCCTTGGTTTGTTCCAAGCTTGGGGGGAGTGCCGCGATATCACATCATCACTATCTTTTACCTTTTTACTGTCAAGTAGTGTCATATCATGAGTAGGGAAGTTATCATATAAGATGGGTTGCAGTATGGAAGTATCTCTCTTTTAGTTGCTATGTATCCCTTGGTGTGAGTTATCGTTATGGAATATTAATGAGAAGTTTTATCATTTACATATTGCACATCTTATTTTAGTTTGCAATCTCTATTATATGATTGATCTTGTTGTTAGTATTGGTATCACTTTGGGAGCATTGAGTAAATCTATTTGGTTTTGGCAAACTTATCATTGGTCAATAGCAACAACACTTTGAGTTTAAGTAGAAAAGAGGAAATACATGTAGATATGTTATTTCATTATCTTGCTTTCCTGTTAGCTCTTAGCTTATTATTCTGAAGTTAAAATTGTTTGTGCTTACAAGGAAGATGCATGATTGTTTCTATCACATGTATATTTGTTTGTTTCCCTCAACTCTTATGCTTGCTAATCAACCTTGCTAGCCAAAGTCCTGTACTGAGAGGGAATACTTCTCGTGCATCCAAACCCTTAAACCAAACCTATACCATCATTGTCCACCATAACTACCTACTATGTGGTATTTCCCTGCCATTCCAAGTAAATACTTCATGTGCTACTGATACGTCTCCAACGTATCGATAATTTCTTATGTTCCATGCTACTTTTATGATGATACACATATGTTTTATACATACTTTATGTCATATTTATGCATTTTTCGGCACTAACCTATTAACGAGATGCCGAAGAGCCAGTTGCTGTTTTCTGCTGTTTTTGGTTTCAGAAATCCTAGTAAGGAAATATTCTCGGAATTGGACGAAATCAACGCCCAGGGGCCTATTTTTCCACGAAGCTTCCAGAAGTACGAAAGGGAAACGAAGTGGAGCGACGAGGCGGCCACACAACAGGGCGGCGCGGCCCAGGTGCTGGCCGCGCGGCCCTAGCGTCTGGGGCCCCTCGTGGCGCCCCCTGACCTACCTCTTCGCCTACATAAGCCTTCGTCGAGAATAGTTCCAGTACCGAGAGCCACGATACGGAAAACCTTTCAGAGACGCCGCCGCCGCCAATCCCATCTCGGGGGATTCAGGAGATCGCCTCTGGCACCCTGCCAGAGAGGGGAATCATCTCCCGGAGGACTCTTCACCGCCATGGTCGCCTCCGGAGTGATGAGTGAGTAGTTCACCCCTGGACTATGGGTCCATAGCAGTAGCTAGATGGTCGTCTTCTCCTAATTGTGCTATCATTGTTGGATCTTGTGAGCTGCCTAACATGATCAAGATCATCTATTTGTAATGCTACATGTTGCGTTTGTTGGGATCCGATGAATATGGAATACTATGCTATGTTGATTATCAATCTATCATCTATATGTTGTTTATGATCTTGCATGCTCTCCGTTATTAGTAGAGGCTCTGTCCAAGTCGCTACTTGTAACTCCAAGAGGGAGTATTTATGCTCGATAGTGGGTTCATGCCTCCATTAAATCTGGGACAGTGATAGAAAGTTCTAAGGTTGTGGATGTGCTGTTGCCACTAGGGATAAAACATCAATGCTATGTCTAAGGATGTATTTGTTGATTACATTACGCACCATACTTAATGCAATTGTCTGTTGTTTGCAACTTAATACTGGAGGGGGTTCGAATGATAACCTGAAGGTGGACTTTTTAGGCATAGATGCATGCTGGATAGCGGTCTATGTACTTTGTCGTAATGCCCAATTGAATCTCACACTACTCATCATAACATGTATGTGCATGGTCATGCCCTCTTTATTTGTCAATTGCCCAACTGTAATTTGTTCACCCAACATGCTATTTATCTTATGGGAGAGACACCACTAGTGAACTGTGGACCCCGGTCCATTCTTTTACATCGAATACAATCTACTGCAATACTCGTTCTACTGTTTTCTGCAAACAATCATCATCCACACTATACATCTAATCCTTTGTTACAGCAAGCTGGTGAGATTGACAACCTCACTGTCACGTTGGGGCAAAGTAATTTGGTTGTGTTGTGCAGGTTCCACGTTGGCGCCGGAATCCCTGGTGTTGCCGCACTACACTCCGCCGCCATCAACCTTCAACGTGCTTCTTGACTCCTACTGGTTCGATAAACCTTGGTTTCTTACTGAGGGAAACTTACTGCTGTACGTATCACACCTTCCACTTGGGGTTCCCAACGGTCGCGTGCTGTACGCGTGTCAAGCTAAATTTCTGGCGCCGTTGCCGGGGACGTGAAGGAAAATACACCACAGAGATTTCTAACTCCCATGTCAACTGCACGCCAGCAAATAAATTTCTGGCACCGTTGCCGGGGAGATCGAGACACGCTGCAAGGGGAGTCTCCACTTCCAATCTCTTTACTTTGTTTTTGTCTTGCTTTACTTTTATTTACTACTTTGTTTGCTGCATTATATCAAAATACAAAAAAATTAGTTGTTAGCTTTACTTTATTTACTGTCTTGTTTGCCATATTAAAAACACAAAAAAATTAGTTACTTGCATTTACTTTATCTAGTTTGCTTTATTTACTATTGCTAAAATGGGTACTCCTGAAAATACTAAGTTGTGTGACTTCACAAACACAAATAATAATGATTTCTTATGCACACCTATTGCTCCACCTGCTACTACAGCAGAATTCTTTGAAATTAAACCTGCTTTATTAAATCTTGTTATGAGAGAGCAATTTTCTGGTGTTAGTTCTCATGATGCTGCTGCCCATCTCAATAATTTTGTTGAACTATGTGAAATGCAAAAGTATAAGGATGTAGATGGTGACATTATAAAATTAAAATTGTTTCCTTTCTCATTAAGAGGAAGAGCTAAAGATTGGTTGCTATCTCTGCCTAAGAATAGTATTGATTCATGGACTAAATGTAAGGATGCTTTCATTGGTAGATATTATCCTCCTGCTAAAATTATATCTTTGAGAAGTAGCATAATGAATTTTAAGCAACTGGATAATGAGCATGTTGCCCAAGCATGGGAAAGAATGAAATCTTTGGTTAAAAATTGCCCAACCCATGGACTGACTACTTGGATGATCATCCAAACCTTTTATGTAGGACTGAATTTTTCTTCACGGAACTTATTGGATTCAGCTGCTGGAGGTACCTTTATGTCCATCACTCTAGGCGCCGCAACAAAGCTTCTTGATAATATGATGATTAATTACTCTGAATGGCACACGGAAAGAGCTCCACAAGGTAAGAAGGTAAATTCTGTTGAAGAAACCTCCTCCTTGAGTGATAAGATTGATGCTATTATGTCTATGCTTGTGAATGGTAGGACTAATGTTGATCCTAATAATGTTCCGTTAGCTTCATTGGTTGCCCAAGAAGAACATGTTGATGTGAACTTCATTAAAAATAATAATTTCAACAACAATGCTTATCGGAATAATTCTAGTAACAACTATAGGCCATATCCTTATAATAATGGTAACTGTTATGGTAATTCTTATGGGAATTCTTACAAAAATAATAGGAATACACCCCCTGGACTTGAAGCCATGCTTAAAGAACTTATTAGTACACAAACCGCTTTTAACAAATCTGTTGAAGAAAAGCTTGGGAAAATTGATATACTTGCTTCTAAAGTTGATAGTCTTGCTGCTGATGTTGATCTTTTGAAATTGAAAGTTATGCCTAATGAAGATAAAGATATTAAGTCATTTGATACAGCAAACTCCATCCAAGTTAGAATTAATGATAATATAAGATTGATGGCCGAATTGCGTGCTAGGTGGGAAAAAGAAGAAAATGCTAAAGATAACAATGAAGCTAAAGTTTGGACTATTACCACCACTAGTAATGCTAATGCTCCACATGTTTCTACACCTCCTACTATCAATGAAATAATTGGTGTTGTCAATGTTTCTACTTCTAATGCAAAGCCTGCAAAACTGCCCAAAACTGCCCAAAACTGCTAAAACTGTAGAAACTGCCTGCGATAAAACTGCTGAATTTTTTTCCAATATTGGGGACAATGATCCCATTGCTTTAGATCATAATGGTTTATATTTTGATGATTGTCACATCTCTGAAGTTATAAAGTTCTTACAAAAACTTGCTAAAAGTCCTAATGCTAGTGCTATAAATTTGGCCTTTACAAAACATATTACAAATGCTCTCATAAAAGCTAGAGAAGAGAAAATAGAACGTGAAGCTTCTATTCCTAGGAAGTTAGAGGATGGTTGGGAGCCCATCATTAAGATGAAGGTAAATGACTTTGATTGTAATGCTTTATGTGATCTTGGTGCAAGTATTTCCGTTATGCCTAGAAAAATCTATAACATGCTTGACTTGCCACCATTGAAAAATTGTTATTTGGATGTTAATCTTGTTGATAACTCTACAAAGAAAACTTTGGGGGGAGTTTATAATGTTCGCATTACAGTTAACAATAACCTTGTCCCCGTTGATTTTGTTTTCTTGGATATTGAATGCAATGCATCTTGTCCCATTATATTGGGAAGACCTTTTCTTCGAACTGTTGGTGCTATTATTGATATGAAGAAAGGTAATATTAAATATCAATTTCCTCTTAAGAAAGGTATGGAACACTTCCCTAGAAAGAGAATGAAGTTACCTTTTGATTCTATTATTAGAACAAATTATGATGTTGATGCTTCGTCTCTTGATGTTACTTGATACACACTTTCTGCGCCTAGCTGAAAGGCGTTAAAGAAAAGCGCTTATGGGAGACAACCCATGATTTTACTACAGCACTTTTTTTTATATTTGAGTCTTGGAAGTTGTTACTACTGTAGCAACCTCTCCTTATCTTAATTTTTTTGCATTGTTGTGCCAAGTAAAGTCTATGATAGTAAGGTTCATACTTGATTTGGATTACTGCGCAGAAACAGATTTCTTGCTGTCATGAATTTGAGCAGTAGTCTCTGTAGGTAACTCAGAAAATTCTGCCAATTTACATGAGTGATCCCCAGATATGTACGCAACTTTCATTCAATTTGATAATTTTCATCTGAGCAAGTCTGGTGCACCCAAAAAATTCTTCTTTATGGACTGTTCTGTTTTGACAGATTCTGCCTTTTATTTCGCATTGCCTGTTTTGCTATGCTTGATGGATTTCTCTATTCCATTAACTTTCAGTAGCTTTGTGCAATGTCCAGAAGTGTTAAGAATGATTATGTCACCTCTGAACATGTGAATTTTGATTATGCACTAACCCTCTAATGAGTTGTTTTGAGTTTGGTGTGGAGGAAGTTTTCAAGGATCAAGAGAGGAGGATGATACAATATGATCAAGGAGAGTGAAAGGTCTAAGCTTGGGGATGCCCCGGTGGTTCATCCCTGCATATTTCAAGAAGACTCAAGCGTCTAAGCTTGGGGATGCCCAAGGCATCCCCTTCTTCATCAACAATTTATCAGGTTTCTTCTCTTGAAACTATATTTTTATTCGGTCACATCTTATGTACTTTACTTGGAGCGTCTGTATGTTTTTATTTTTGTTTTTGTTTGAATAAATTTGGATATAGCATTCATTGTGTGGGAGAGAGACATGCTCCGCTGTTGCATATGGACAAATATGTCCTTAGCTTTACTCATAATGTTCATGGCGAAGGTTGAACTGCTTCGTTAAATTGTTATATGGTTGGAAACGGAAAATGCTACATGTGGTAAATGGTATAATATCTTGAATAATGTGATACTTGGCGATTGTTGTGCTCATGTTTAAGCTCTTGCATCATATACTTTGCACCTATTAGTGAAGAAATACATAGAGCTTGCTAAAATTTGGTTTGCATGATTGGTCTCTCTAAGGTCTAGATATTTTCTAGTAAGGGTCGAACAACAAGGAAGACGGTGTAGAGTCTTATAATGCTTACAATATGTCTCTTATATGAGTTTTATTGTACCGGTTCATACTTGTGTTTGTTTCAAATAACCTTGCTAGCCTAAGCCTTGTATTGAGAGGGAATACTTCTCACGCATCCAAAATCCTTGAGCCAAACACTATGCCACTTGTGTCCACCATACCTACCTACTACATGGTATTTCTCCGCCATTCCAAAGTAAATTGCTTGAGTGCTACCTTTAAATTTCCATTCTTTGTCTTTGCAATATATAGCTCATGGGACAAATAGCCTAAAAACTATTGTGGTATTGAATATGTACTTATGTATCTTATTTCTTAGTAAGTTGCTTGTTGAGCGATAACCATGTTCATGGGGACGCCATCAACACTTTGTTGAATATTATGTGAGTTGCTATGCATGTTCGTCTTGTCTGAAGTAAGGGCGATTTACCATGAGTTGAATGGTTTGAGTATGCATATTGTTAGAGAAGAACATTGGGCCGCTAACTAAAGCCATGATCCATGGTGGAAGTTTCAGTTTTGGACAACAATCCTCAATCTCTTATGAGAATATTATTTGTTGCTGAATGCTTATGCATTAAAGAGGAGTCCATTATCTGTTGTCTATGTTGTCCCGGTATGGATGTCTAAGTTGAGAATAATCAAAAGCGAGAAATCCAATGCGAGCTTTATCCTTAGACCTTTGTACAGGCGGCATAGAGGTACCCCTTTGTGATACTTGGTTAAAACATATGTATTGCAATGATAATCCAGGTAATCCGAGCTAATTAGGACAAGGTGCGGGCACTATTGGTATACTATGCACGAGGCTTGCAACTTGTAGGATATAATTTACATAATACATATGCTTTATTACTACCGTTGACAAAATTGTTTCTTGTTTTCAAAATAAAAGCTCTAGCACAAATATAGCAATCAATGCTTCCCTCTTCGAAGGGCCATTCTTCTACTTTTATGTCGAGTCAGTTTACCTACTTCCTTCTGTCTTAGAAGCAAACACTTGTGTTAACTGTGCATTGATTCCTACATACTTGCATATTGCACTTATTATATTACTTTATGTTGACAATATCCATGAGATATACATGTTACAAGTTGAAAGCAACCGCTGAAACTTAATCTTCCTTTGTGTTGCTTCAATGCCTTTACTTTGAATTTATTGCTTTATGAGTTACCTCTTATGCAAGACTTATTGATGCTTGTCTTGAAAGTACTATTCATGAAAAGTATTTGCTATATGATTCAATTGTTTACTCATTGTATTTACCATTGCTTCGAATCGCTGCATTCATCTCATGTGCTTACAATAGTATTGATCAAGATTATGATATCATGTCACTTCAGAAATTATCTTTGTTATCGTTTACCTACTCGGGACGAGTAGGAACTAAGCTTGGGGATGCTGATACGTCTCCAACGTATCGATAATTTCTTATGTTCCATGCTACTTTTATGATGATACACATATGTTTTATACATACTTTATGTCATATTTATGCATTTTCCGGCACTAACCTATTAACGAGATGCCGAAGAGCCAGTTGCTATTTTCTGCTATTTTTGGTTTCAGAAATCCTAGTAAGGAAATATTCTCGGAATTGGACGAAATCAACGCCCAGGGGCCTATTTTTCCACGAAGCTTCTAGAAGTCCAAAAGGGAAACAAAGTGGGGCGACGAGGCGGCCACACAACAGGGCGGCGCGGCCCAGGTGCTAGCCGCGCGGCCCTAGCGTGTGGGCCCCTCGTGGCGCCCCCTGACCTACCTCTTCGCCTACATAAGCCTTCGTCGAGAATAGTTCCAGTACCGAGAGCCACGATACGGAAAACCTTCCAGAGACGCCGCCGCCGCCAATCCCATCTCGGGGGATTCAGGAGATCGCCTCCGGCACCCTGCCGGAGAGGGGAATCATCTCCCGCAGGACTCTTCACCGCCATGGTCGCCTCCGGAGTGATGAGTGAGTAGTTCACCCCTGGACGATGGGTCCATAGCAGTAGCTAGATGGTCGTCTTCTCCTAATTTTGCTATCATTGTTGGATCTTGTGAGCTGCCTAACATGATCAAGATCATCTATTTGTAATGCTACATGTTGCGTTTGTTGGGATCCGATGAATATGGAATACTATGCTATGTTGATTATCAATCAATCATCTATGTGTTGTTTATGATCTTGCATGCTATCCGTTATTAGTAGAGGCTCTGTCCAAGTCGCTACTTGTAACTCCAAGAGGGAGTATTTATGCTCGATAGTGGGTTCATGCCTCCATTAAATCTGGGACAGTGACAGAAAGTTCTAAGGTTGTGGATGTGCTGTTGCCACTAGGGATAAAACATCAATGCTATGTCTAAGGATGTATTTGTTGATTACATTACGCACCATACTTAATGCAATTGTCTGTTGTTTGCAACTTAATACTGGAGGGGGTCCGGTTGATAACCTGAAGGTGGACTTTTTAGGCATAGATGCATGCTGGATAGCGGTCTATGTACTTTGTCGTAATGCCCAATTGAATCTCACACTACTCATCATAACATGTATGTGCATGGTCATGCCCTCTTTATTTGTCAATTGCCCAACTGTAATTTGTTCACCCAACATGCTATTTATCTTATGGGAGAGACACCACTAGTGAACTGTGGACCCCGGTCCATTCTTTTACATCGAATACACCCATCGCAATACTCGTTCTACTGTTTTCTGCAAACAATCATCATCCACGCTATACATCTAATCCTTTGTTACAGCAAGCCGGTGAGATTGACAACCTCACTGTCACGTTGGGGCAAAGTAATTTGGTTGTGTTGTGCAAGTTCCACGTTGGCGCCAGAATCCCTGGTGTTGCGCCGCACTACACTCCGCCGCCATCAACCTTCAACGTGCTTCTTGACTCCTACTGGTTCGATAAACCTTGGTTTCTTACCGAGGGGAACTTACTGCTGTACGCATCACACCTTCCACTTGGGGTTCCCAACGGTCACGTGTTGTACGCGTGTCAAGCTAAATTTCTAGCGCCGTTGCCGGCGACGTGAAGGAAATTACACCACAGAGATTTATAACTCCCACGTCAACTGCACGCCAACAGCTACCTTTAAACAATTCAAAGGTTATTACCTCTTATTTGTGTTAATGTTTTATAGCTCATGAGGAAGTATGTGGTGTTTTATCTTTCAATCTTGTTGGGCGGATTTTCACCAATAGACTAGTGGCTTCATCCGCTTATCCTATAATTTTGCAAAAAGAGCTGGCAGCGGGGTTCCCAGCCCCCAATTAATTAACTTTCATTAATAACTTTCTTCACATGTTTTGCTCTGATTCATCAGTACAACTTAATTTTGCAAATAGACACTCCTCCATGGTATGAGATTGTTGGAGGGCACCCGAGGATTCGGTTAGCCATGGCTTGAGAAAGCAAAGGTTGGGAGGAGTGTCACCCATAAATAAATAAAAACTAAAGTACATGTGTAAACAAAAGAGAAGAGGGATGATCTACCTTGTTGGTAGAGATAACGTCCTTCATGGGAGCCGCTCTTTGGAAGTCTGTTTGGCAAGGGGGTTAGAGTGTCCACTACCATTCGTTGACAACAACAAACACCTCTCAAAATTTTACTTTCATGCTATTTATATGATTTCAAAACTGAAAAAGCTCTAGCACATGATTTAATCCCTGCTTCCCTCTGTGAAGGGCCTATCTTTTACTTTATGTTGAGTCAGTAAACCTATTTCCCTCTATCTTAAGCAAGCAATTGAGTTGTTGTGATCAAACCATTTATATTGTGATCTACTTAATCATGCCATTATTCTTCCTTGTTTAGTACAAGTTTTATCTGAATGAATATAACTTTGAAGGTTATCGATGATTATGAGGAGATTATTATGATTGAGTATACAAGTTTTACTATAAGCTTTAATATAAGAGCGCTGCTCGATAGATAAGTACAATCTGTTAACTGTTCTCTGACCAAGAACGAAGTTTGCCATCACCAATTATGATTTCCTATGCACCTTTATTTGTGATTTCCTTCTACTTGTTTCAAGTTGGATTATATGAGGAAGTTGTTCACTAGAATGCTTTGTGTGAATTAATATGATGCTTCTTGTCCGTATTTTATTTATCGACTCTTCACTCTATAAACATGTGGTCTTGTTTACCGAGTTCAGTTTCGCTTGAGGACAAGCGAAGTCTAAGCTTGGGGGGAGTTGATACGTCCATTTTGCATCACTATTTTATATCATAATTTACGGTTATTCATCGATATATTTCATATTTAGAGGTGATACTTATGTTATTTCATCTATTTTGCATGTTTCATGATTATTGGAGGATCATTCACCGGAGTCAGGATTCTGCTGGAAAAAGCACCGTCGGAATGCAATATTTCTGAAGATCAACAATTGACAGAAATTACATGGAAGATCTTATTTTTCCCGAAGATGAAGCCAGCCAAAAGGAGGAGCCGAGGAGGGCCACCATGGGCCCCCCATAGACCGGCGCGGGCCCTAGCCTGGCCATGCCGCCTTGTGGGGAGGGGGCCCACAGCCCCCTTCGGCCGCCTCTCCTTCACGTACTTCTTCGTCCCGAAAACCTAAGCTCCAGAGAATAACCGCGAAGAGTCACAGCCGCTTCTGTGGGGGCGGAAAACACCAGAGAGAAAAGAGCTCTCCGGCAGGCTGAAATCTGCCGGGGAAATTCCCTCCTGGAGGGGGAAATCGACGCCATCGTCACCGTCATTGAGCTGAACATAATTGGGATCATCATCACCATCATCTCCATCATCATCACCGCCATCTCCACCGCTGCACCTCGTCACTACTGTAACATCTAGGGTTAAATCTTGATTGTTTGATAGGGGAAACTCTCCCGGTATTGATTACTACTTGTTATTGATGCTATTGAGTGGAACCATTGAACCAAGGTTTATGTTCAGATTGTTGTTTATCATCATATCACCTCTAATCATGTTCCATATGATGTCCCGTGAGTAGTTCGTTTAGTTCTTGAGGACATGGGTGAAGTCTAAATGTTAGTAGTGAATTATGATTGAGTAATATTCAATGTTATGATATTTAAGTTGTGGTGTAATTCTTCTAGTGGTGTCATGTGAACGTCGACTACATGATACTTCACCTTTATGGGCCTAGGGGAATACATCTTGTATTCGTTTGCTAATTGTGGGGTTGCCGGAGTGACAGAAACCTAAACCCCCGTTGGTATATCGATGCAGGAGGGATAGCAGGATCTCAGAGTTTAAGGCTGTGGTTAGATTTATCTTAATTACTTTCTTGTAGTTGCGGATGCTTGCAAGGGGTATAATCATAAGTATGTATTAGTCCTAGGAAGGGCGGTGCATTAGCATAGGTTCACCCACACGATACTTATCAAAACAATGAAGATTAATCAACTATATGAAGCGAAAGTGATGACCCACAAGTATAGGGGGTGTATCGTAGTATTTTCGATAAATAAGAGTGTCGAACCCAACGAGGAGCAGAAGGTGTTGACAAGCAGTTTCGATGAAGGATTCACTGTAAATGCTCACAAACAAGTATTCAGGGGGTTTTGATGTAGCAGATAAATAAAGTACGAGTAAGTAAAATGCGAGAGAAATAATAGCAGCGAGTGGCCCAATCCTTTTTAGCACAAAGGACAAGCCGGTTTGTTTACTTATAATGACCAAACGTTCTTGAGGACACACGAGAATTTAGTCTAGTGCTGTCGCTTCATATAGCTGATTAATCTTCATTGTTTTGATAAGTGTTGTGTGGGTGAACCTATGCTAATGCACCGCCCTTCCTAGGACTAATACATACTTGTGATTATACCCCTTGCAAGCATCCGCAACTACAAGAAAGTAATTAAGATAAATCTAACCACAGCCTTAAACTCTGAGATCCTCGTTTATCCCTCCTACATCGATATACCAACGGGGGTTCAGGTTTCTGTCACTCCGGCAACCCCGCAATTGGCAAACGAATACAAGATGTATTCCCCTAGGCCCATAAAGGTGAAGTATCATGTAGTCGACGTTCACATGATACCACTAGAAGAATAACACCACAACTTAAATATCAAACCATTGAATATTACCCAACATAATTCACTACTAACATTTAGACTTCACCCATGTCCTCAAGAACTAAACGAACTATTCACGAGACATCATATGGAACATGATCAGAGGTGATATGATGATGAATAACAATCTGCACATAAACCTTGGTTCAATGGTTTCACTCAATAGCATCAATAACAAGTAGAAATCAATACCGGGAGAGTTTCCCCTATCAAACAATCAAGATTCAACCCTAATTGTTACAGCGGTGACGATGTGCAGCGGTGGAAATGGCGGTGATGATGATGGAGATGATGGTGATGATGATCCCAATGATGTCCAGCTCGATGACGGTGACGATGGCGTTGATTTCCCCCTTCGGGAGGGAATTTCCCTGGCAGATTTCAGCCTGCCGGAGAGCTCTTTTCTCTCTGGTGTTTTCCGCCCCGTAGAGGCGGCTGTGACTCTTCGCGACTATCCTCTGGAGCTTAGGTTTTCGGGATGAAGAAGTACGCGAAGGAGAGGAGGCCAGAGGGGGTTGTGGGCCCCCTCCCCACAAGGTGGCGCGGCCAGGCCTGGGCCCGCGCCGGCCTATGGGGGGGCCATGGCGGCCCTCCTCGGCTCCTCCTTTTGGCTATCTCCGTCTTCTGGAAAAATAAGATTTTCCGTGTAATTTCCGTCAATTGTTGGTCTTCCGAAATATTGCATTCTGACGGTGCTTTTTCCAGCAGAATCCTGACTCCGGTGCGCGATTCTCCAATAATCATGAAACATGCAAAATAGATGAAATAGCATAAGTATCATCTCTAAATATGAAATATCTCAATGAATAACAGTAAATTATGATATAAAATAGTGATGCAAAATGGACGTATCAGAAAGCACTAGACTAAATTCCCGTGTGTCCTCAAGAACGTTTGGTCATTATAAGTAAACAAACCGGCTTGTCCTTTGTGCTAAAAAGGATTGGGCCACTCGCTGCAATTATTACTCCCGCATTTTACTTACATGTACTTTATTTATCCGCTATATCAAAACCCCCTAAATACTTGTTTGTGAGCATTTACAGAGAATCCTTCATCGAAACTGCTTGTCAACACCTTCTGCTCCTCGTTGGGTTCGACACTCTTATTTATCGAAAGTACTACGATACACCCCCTATACTTGTGGGTCATCAGGGGGCGCTTGGCAGAGCAGGAGTGGCAGGACCAACGGCTGGGGACTTCTTCATGTATTTTGTGATAGGTTCTTGCACATTGGTCCGCGTAGTGGTGGTGCTCGGATTCCTGCAAGCAGGCAAAGGAAAAACATAAGTAACAAAGCTTGTCAAATTTAAAAGACGCATGGTACTCGGAAACTTACGTCGCGCCCGGAATGTTGGGGCGTGAGCGCTTTCCTGCTGTCGTCAGCAGCTTAAGACGCTCGCGCTCCGCCTTCTTGGAGTCGAGCGGAGGCGGCTTGGTCCCCTTGGGATTCTTGGTGGAGGCCTCGCTGCTAGCTCTGGCTTCAGAGCCGGAAGCTTTGGCGCGGGGACGCTTCGAAGGTCGAGGGGCAGCTTTTCGAGGCGCTCGCTCCTCTTCCTCCTCAAGGTCCTCCGGATCCTCCTCCGCCGCGTCACTGCTGACTGGGACTCAGAGTATGGTGCGCAGATCCTCCTCCGCCAAAGTATCGAGCTGCGAGGAGGGTTAGAAGAACAAGTTAAAACACTTAGAAAAATTGAGAAGTTCAAGAACAACGAAGAAGCAAGTGCTTACCGGAGGACATTGGTCGTTCGTCTTGATGTCTTTAATCAGTTCCGGGACCTCTTGGCCCCGGCCTATCTTCACCAGCTTCTTGAATCTCCTCTTGAGGGAGTCAGCCGGAAGATCATGGTGCATCACCCGGAGAGGATCGTCCGCCCCAGTATATGCGCACATCATGCATGCGTTGTAGCCCAGAGGTTGGATTCTCCGGGAGAACTAGCTAAGGGTCAGCTGGGCTCCGGTTAGTCCATCGTGGACCAACCAGGAAATCCTCCGGGCCGCCTTATCCAGTATCGGAGTTTGAGCGAGCGAGGGGATGAAGCTTGCTGGCGTGCAGTTGACGTGGGAGTTAGAAATCTTTGTGGTGTAACTTTTCTTCAGGTCCCCGACAACAGCGCCAGAAAAAGAGCTTGATACGCGTACAGCACGCGTCCGTTGGGAACCCCAAGAGGAAGGTGTGATGCGTACAGCGGCAAGTTTTCCCTCAGTAAGAAACCAAGGTTTATCGAACCAGTAGGAGCCAAGAAGCACGTTGAAGGTTGATGGCGGCGGAGTGTAGTGCGGCGCAACACCAGGGATTCCGGCGCCAACGTGGAACCTGCACAACACAACCAAATTACTTTGCCCCAACGTGACAGTGAGGTTGTCAATCTCACCGGCTTGCTGTAACAAAGAATTAGATGTATAGTGTGGATGATGATGTTTGCAGAAAACAGTAGAACGAGTATTGCAGTAGATTGTATTCGATGTAAAAGAATGGACCGGGGTCCACAGTTCACTAGTGGTGTCTCTCCCATAAGATAAATAGCATGTTGGGTGAACAAATTACAGTTGGGCAATTGACAAATAAAGAGGGCATGACCATGCACATACATGTTATGATGAGTATTGTGAAATTCAATTGGGCATTATGACAAAGTACATAGACCGCTATCCAGCATGCATCTATGCCTAAAAAGTCCACCTTCAGGTTATCATCCGAACCCCCTCCAGTATTAAGTTGCAAACAACAGACAATTGCATTAAGTATGGTGCCTAAAGGAATCAACAAATACATCCTTAGACATAGCATTGATGTTTTATCCCTAGTGGCAACAGCACATCCACAACCTTAGGGGTTGCTGTCACTCCCCCATATTTAATGGAGACATGAACCCACTATCGAGCATAAATACTCCCTCTTAGAGTTACAAGTATCAACTTGGCCAGAGCCTCTACTAATAACGGAGAGCATGCAAGATCATAAACAACACATAGATATTAGATTGAAAATCAACATAACATAGCATTCACTATTCATCGGATCCCAACAAACGCAACATGTAGCATTACAAATAGATGATCTTGATCATGTTAGGCAGCTCACAAGATCCAACAATGATAGCACAATTAGGAGAAGACGACCATCTAGCTACTGCTATGGACCCATAGTCCAGGGGTGAACTACTCACACATCACTCCGGAGGCGACCATGGCGGTGAAGAGTCCTCCGGGAGATGATTCCCCTCTCCGGCAGGGTGCCGGAGGCGATCTCCTGAATCCCCCAAGATGGGATTGGCGGCGGCGGCGTCTCTGGAAGGTTTTCCGTATCGTGGCTCTCGGTACTGGAACTATTATCGATGAAGGCTTCTTATAGATGGAGAGGTAGGTTTAGGGGCGACGCGAGGGGCCCACACAACAGGGCCGCGCGGCCAGGGGGTGGGCCGCGCCGCCCTGGCGTGTCGTCGCCTCGTCGCCCCACTTCGTTTCCCTTTCGGACTTCTGGAAGCTTCGTGGAAAAATAAGATCCTGGGCGTTGATTTCGTCCAATTCCGAGAATATTTCCTTACTAGGATTTCTGAAACCAAAAACAGCAGAAAACAACAACTGGCTCTTCGGCATCTCGTTAATAGGTTAGTGCCGAAAAATGCATAAATATGACATAAAGTATGTATAAAACATGTGAGTATCATCATAAAAGTAGCATGGAACATAAGAAATTATCGATACGTTGGAGACGTATCAGTATCCCCAAGCTTAGTTCCTACTCGTCTCGAGTAGGTAAACAATAACAAAGATAATTTCTGAAGTGACATGCCATCATAATCTTGATCAATACTATTGTAAGAACATGTAATGAATGCAGCGATTCGAAGCAATGGTAAATATAATGAGTAAACAATTGAATCATATAACAAAGACTTTTCATGAATAGTACTTTCAAGACAAGCATCAATAAATCTTGCATAAGAGTTAACTCATAAAGTAATAAATTCATAGTAGAGGCATTGAAGCAACACAAAGGAAGATTAAGTTTCAGCGGTTGCTTTCAACTTGTAACATGTATATCTCATGGATATTGTCAACATAAAGTAATATAATAAGTGCAATATGCAAGTATGTAGGAATCAATGCACAATTAATACAAGTGTTTGCTTATTGAGATAGAAGGAAATGGGTAAACTGACTCAACATAAAAGTAGAAGAAAGGCCCTTCGCAGAGGGAAGCATTGATTGCTATGTTTGTGCTAGAGCTTTTATTTTGAAAACAAGAAACAATTTTGTCAACGGTAGTAATAAAGCATATGTATCATGTAAATTATATCCTACAAGTTGCAAGCCTCATGCATAGTATACCAATAGTGCCCGCACCTTGTCCTAATTAGCTCGGATTACCTGGATTATCATCGCAATACATATGTTTTAGCCAAGTGTCACAAAAGGGTACCTCTATGCCGCCTGTACAAAGGTCTAAGGAGAAAGCTCGCATTGGATTTCTCGCTTTTGATTATTCTCAACTTAGACATCCATACCGGGACAACATAGACAACAGATAATGGACTCCTCTTTAATGCATAAGCATTTAGCAACAATTAATATTCTCATAAGAGATTGAGGATTGTCGTCCAAAACTGAAACTTCCACCATGGATCATGGCTTTAGTTAGCGGCCCAATGTTCTTCTCTAACAATATGCATACTCAAACCATTCAACTCATGGTAAATCGCCCTTACTTCAGACAAGACAAACATGCATAGCAACTCACATGATATTCAACAAAGTGTAGTTGATGGCGTCCCCAGGAACATGGTTATCGCTCAACAAGCAACTTAATAAGAGATAAGATGCATAAGTACATATTCAATACCACAATAGTTTTTAGGCTATTTGTCCCATGAGCTATATATTGCAAAGGTAAAGAATAGAAATTTTAAAGGTAGCACTCAAGAAATTTACTTTGGAATGGCGGAGAAATACCATGTAGTAGGTAAGTATGGTGGACACAAGTGGCATAGTGTTTGGCTCAAGGATTTTGGATGCATGAGAAGTATTCCCTCTCGATACAAGGTTTAGGCTAGCAAGGTTGTTTAAAGCAAACACAAGTATGAACCGGTACAGCAAAACTCACATAAAAGACATATTGTAAGTATTATAAGACTCTACACCGTCTTCCTTGTTGTTCGACCCTTACTAGAAAATATCTAGACCTTAGAGAGACCAATCATGCAAACCAAATTTTAGCAAGCTCTATGTATTTCTTCACTAATAGGTGCAAAGTATATGATGCAAGAGCTTAAACATGAGCACAACAATTGCCAAGTATCAAATTATTCAAGATATTATACCAATTACCACATGTAGCATTTCCCGTTTCCAACCATATAACAATTTAACGAAGCAGTTTCAACCTTCGCCATGAATATTATGAGTAAAGCCTAAGGACATATTTGTCCATATGCAACAGCGGAGCGTGTCTCTCTCACACACAATGAATGCTAGGATCCAACTTTATTCAAACAAAACAAAAACAAAAACATACAGACGCTCCAAGTAAAGCACATAAGATGTGATGGAATAAAAATATAGTTTCATTAGAGGAACCTGATAATGTTGTCGATGAAGAAGGGGATGCCTTGGGCATCCCCAAGCTTAGACGCTTGAGTCTTCTTGAAATATGCAGGGATGAACCACCGGGGCATCCCCAAGCTTAGAGCTTTCACTCTCCTTGATCATATTGTATCATCCTCCTCTCTTGATCCTTGAAAACTTCCTCCACACCAAACTCAAAACAACTCATTAGAGGGTTAGTGCATAATCAAAATTCACATGTTCAGAGGTGACATAATCATTCTGAACACTTCTGGACATTGCACAAAGCTACTGAAAGTTAATGGAATAAAGAAATCCATCAAGCATAGCAAAACAGGCAATGCGAAATAAAAGGCAGAATCTATCAAAACAGAACAGTCCGTAAAGACGAATTTATAGGTGCACCAGACTTACTCAGATGAAAATGCTCAAACTGAATGAAAGTTGCGTACATATCTGAGGATCACTCATGTAAATTGGCAGAATTTTCTGAGTTACCTACAGAAACTATTGCTCAAATTCGTGACAGCAAGAAATCTATTTCTGCGCAGCAATCCTAATCTAGTATGAACCTTACTATCAAAGACTTTACTTGGCACAACAATGCAACAAAACTAAGATAAGGAGAGGTTGCTACAGTAGTAACAACTTCTAAGACTCAAATATAAAACAAAAGTACTGTAGTAAAATCATGGGTTGTCTCCCATAAGCGCTTTTCTTTAACATCTTTCAGCTAGGCGCAGAAAGTGTGTATCAAGTATTATCAAGAGACGATGCATCAACAGCGGGGTTTGGAGTTTTCTCAACCATGCATTGTATTTTGTATACGTAAGTTTCAGAGGCTCCCTTTTCATTAGCCTTATGCTTGCTATTCTCATCAAACAAAATTTCAGGGACAAGCCAAGCATAATTATCTTCTAGAGCTTCATGCATTCCTAGGAGCTTGCAAGGTATTGGTGCTTTAATCTCCCCACCATCATTAACATTATTAGTGTACCTTATTCTATCCATGTCCATCTTTTCAAGTGTTCTTTTAAAATCGGTGAACATACCAAGCCTCTTATGCTTAATGAAAACTTTTCTACTTCTTTAGCTATGTCTTTAAATTCTCTATCAAGGACTTTTAAGACAAAATCCCTCTTTTCTCCCCTCTCCATATCAGAAAGTGTAAGGAACATGTGTTGTATCATAGGATTGAGACTGATAAATCTAGTTTCCAACATGTGTACTAAACAGGCAGAGGCACTTTCATAAGTAGGAGCAGCTTTTAATAATGGTATATCTTCAAAATCTTCATCCATGCTAACATGGGTGAAAAATGCTTCTATATTATCTCTTCCAATGATAGACCCTTCTCCCACATGTATATCTTTTAAAGTAAAATTAGGAGGAAACATAATGAAATAAGTAAAGTAAATGCAAGTAACTAATTTTTTTGTGTTTTTTAATATGGCAAACAAGACAGTAAATAAAGTAAAACTAGCAACTAATTTTTTGTGTGTTTTGTTTTAGTGCAGCAAACAAAGAAGTAAATAAAAGTAAAGCAAGACAAAAACAAAGTAAAGAGATTGGAGGTGGAGACTCCCCTTGCAGCGTGTCTTGATCTCCCCGGCAACGGCGCCAGAAAAAGAGCTGCTAGCGTGCAGTTGACGTGGGAGTTAGAAATCTTTGTGGTGTAACTTTTCTTCAGGTCCCCGGCAACGGCACCAGAAAAAGAGCTTGATACGCGTACAACACGCGTCCGTTGGGAACCCCAAGAGGAAGGCAGCGGCAAGTTTTCCCTTAGTAAGAAACCAAGGTTTATCGAACCAGTAGGAGCCAAGAAGCACGTTGAAGGTTGATGGCGGCGGAGTGTAGTGCGGCGCAACACCAGGGATTCCGGTGCCAACGTAGAACCTGCACAACACAACCAAATTACTTTGCCCCAACGTGACAGTGAGGTTGTCAATCTCACCGGCTTGCTGTAACAAAGGATTAGATGTATAGTGTGGATGATGATGTTTGCAGAAAACAGTAGAACGAGTATTGCAGTAGATTGTATTCGATGTAAAAGAATGGACCGGGGTCCACAGTTCACTAGTGGTGTCTCTCCCATAAGATAAATAGCATGTTGGGTGAACAAATTATAGTTGGGCAATTGACAAATAAAGAGGGCATGACCATGCACATACATGTTATGATGAGTATTGTGAAATTCAATTGGGCATTACGACAAAGTACATAGACCGCTATCCAGCATGCATCTATGCCTAAAAAGTCCACCTTCAGGTTATCATCCGAACCCCCTCCAGTATTAAGTTGCAAACAACAGACAATTGCATTAAGTATGGTGCGTAATGTAATCAACAAATACATACTTATACATAGCATTGATGTTTTATCCCTAGTGGCAACAGCACATCCACAACCTTAGGGGTTGCTGTCACTCCCCTAGATTTAATGGAGACATGAACCCACTATCGAGCATAAATACTCCCTCTTGGAGCTACAAGTATCAACTTGGCCAGAGCCTCTACTAATAACGGAGAGCATACAAGATCATAAACAACACATAGATATTAGATTGACAATCAACATAACATAGCATTCACTATTCATCGGATCCCAACAAACGCAACATGTAGCATTACAAATAGATGATCTTGATCATGTTAGGCAGCTCACAAGATCCAACAATGATAGCACAATTAGGAGAAGACGATCATCTAGCTACTACTATGGACCCATAGTCCAGGGGTGAACTACTCACACATCACTCCGGAGGCGACCATGGCGGTGAAGAGTCCTCCGGGAGATGATTCCCCTCTCCGGCAGTGTGTCGGAGGCGATCTCCTGAATCCCCCGAGATGGGATTGGCGGCGGCGGCGTCTCTGGAAGGTTTTCCGTATCGTGGCTCTCGGTACTGGAACTATTATCGACGAAGGCTTCTTATAGACGGAGAGGTAGGTTTAGGGGCGACGCGAGGGGCCCACACAACAGGGCCGCGTGGCCAGGGGGTGGGCCGCGCCGCCCGGGCGTGTCGTCGCCTCGTCGCCCCACTTCGTTTCCCTTTCGGACTTCTGGAAGCTTCGTGGAAAAATAAGATCCTGGGCGTTGATTTTGTCCAATTCCGAGAATATTTCCTTACTAGGATTTCTGAAACCAAAAACAGCAGAAAACATCAACTGGCTCTTCGGCATCTCGTTAATAGGTTAGTGCCAGAAAATGCATAAATATGACATAAAGTATGTATAAAACATGTGAGCATCATCATAAAAGTAGCATGGAACATAAGAAATTATCGATACGTTGGAGACGTATCAAAGCTCCAGCTAGCTAGTTCTTCTGGGGGCTTGTTGCTGAAGGTGGGGAGTCCATCGTGGACACTTGGAACTGAAACATTCTTCACGTAGAACCATCCGGCGTTCCAGTACCGGACGGACTCGTGAGAATCATGAGGCGGATACATACGGCCAGGTCGGAGCATGAAGGTCACGCTCCCGCAGTTCAGCATAGCCTTGTCCTTTGTCTCCTTCTTCAATCGGAAGAAAAATTGCCACAGCTTGACATCTGGTCGGATCCCAAGATGCCCTTCGCAGAGGGTTGCGAAGTTGGAGAGAAGAAGGTATGAGTTGGGGCAGATGTTGTGGGGTTGGAGCCCGTACGTGTCGAGGACGGGGAGAAAAAACTCCGAACAGGGGAGCGATAGACCGCGCTCAACCCATGCGTTGGTCATGACTCGTTCGTCCGCATCGGGTTTGGGGACGTCGGAGTCACGCATGAAGCTCCAGTGCTTGGAGATCATGCCCTCGTTCTGGAGCTCTCTAAGCTCCGCGTCAGTGGTCTCGCAGGGCCACCATTGACCCCTCACACCTTCGCGGATCCGGGCCTTGGAAGCCTTCTTGTTTTTTGCTTCATGAACCTTGGCTGTCATTCTAGCTTGGCCTTGGAGTTCTTCTTGGAGCTCTTGAGCGGTTGGAATCCGGCCTAATACGGTACTGGAAGAGGCGGAGAATGGTTGAGCGAGCCTAATGTCGGAAACGTATGGTGGAAGATATGCAATGGGATCCGGGCAGATTGGTTCTACAGTGCTTGGATCCGGGCTACTCGGAGAACTACCAGTACAGTGTGGTGAACCATGCGACATGCTTCCGGCTGCACCCATGCGAACTAAGTTGAGTAACCGGAAAACTACGCTAAGTCTACTTCTTCTTCTACGGGGCCGGTGCATGTACCGATTAATGGCGCGGCGGTCCGGCGAAGCTTCGGTGAGATGGAGGTCGTCGAACTTGCAGCTTTGAGCCTCCGATGACCACGAATAGGCGGCGGAGACGTTTTCCCGATCAACCGTGGAAAACTTGGCTTGGAGAGAGGCCTGGAACGGCGGCGCGCGAAGTTCCTGTGGAGAAAGCTCGCCGGAGTCAAGATCCGTCGGGCGGCGCGGCGCGAGGAGGAAGACGATGCGGTGAGGATGCGGTGAAAGAATGCGAAGTTACCGAGCTGAGGGGTATTTATAGACCTCGCGCGGAGATTCGTGATTCGGATCCAACGGTGGAAACGGAACGGTCACACCGTCGGATGATTGACACGTGTCTTAGGTCAAAAGCGGTAAAACGATGTGGAGGTAACTTAACTGTGCGCTCCCGAAATTTCCGGCTAAAGATTCGCATCTCCGAAAATTTAGCGCGTGAAAAGAGGAAGTTGTGCGCGGGAAAGGTGGAATCTCCGTTGCATTACCAATTCAGAAGACAAGAAGATTTCCGAGCAGATGAACCCGGAAACAAGTAAAAGTTTTGAAGCTCTTCAAGATTCTCTTCGGAGGAATGATGAATCTCGGAAAACTTCGGGGGCTACTGTTGTGGGTATACTTTATGGGTATATCAACGGCATGGCCTAGATCCGGCAAGCCCGGGTGGCCCATGGTTGGTGATGAGGCATGTGGCCCATCGGGCGGCCCAGTTGCTATAGATCCTGAAGGATGAAGTCCAGCCCAGGAGCAGGAAGCCGGATCCCAACCGACCTACGGAGGAGGCCGGATCCGTGAAGGCCCATGAAGTATTCGGATCCAGCACGTACTTAGGGGAAGGCGGATCCTTGACGTACACGGCAAGACTTTGTACCGTAGTTAGGCAACTTGTATTCCGGCTAGGACTCTCCGTGTAAAACCCTAGATCCGTGCACCTTTATAAGCCGGATCCCGGGAGCCCTAGAGGCACAACCACAACTCATTGTAACAACGCGAAAGCGCCCAGATAATTCCAGACAAGCAGCAGTAGGCCCTGTCATCGTGCAGGTGTTCCGAAGCTGGGTAAATCGCGTATCACCATCCCGTGTGCACTCCGCCCTATGGCCCCTACTTCTTCTCCCTCTCGTGAGGATCCCTCCTCTGAGGCACCGTCGAATAGGCAACGACACTTCCTGTACTTAAAATTTTGTCTTCTATAAAAATATGGTTCGTCTTGGTGTACTCTTGAAAAAAAACACGATCGCAATGCCGAGAGATGGTGTCTCTTAATTACTTCAAAGCCGTCCAACTTGAGTATGATCCAGTTGCATCCAATGGATTATCCAAAGATCAGTCCTTTCTTCTGCCATGAACATGCTCAACTTTCGAATTGCTCGCTGCTACAAAATCACCAAAACTGCCACGGATTACCGCTCTTGTATATCTTACTTGACGAAAGCATGCGAAGATTCAGTAACTTGGAACTTCTCATGAACATGACGAAACTCAGGCCTGATCGCTTATTAAAAAGTGAAGTCCAAATTAGTTCAAGCCCAAACAATTCTCTAGGGGTTTTAAGATGCAAGCGATTTCTTCATGTATGTATGGCAGTGAACCGCCGGTACCAGGAATCGGTGGTCTGTTGGTAAGAAAAATCGGTGGTCTAGCTAAGTAAAACTTCGTCGTCTTGCGCCACGATGAGGTTGTCACTCGTCAGTCAAACTAGGCTGATGCTGATACCTGAGGCTTGTACACGACTACAAGCCCCCGTGCCCGCGTCGCTGTCCGAAAGGGACCCCAACAGCGGAGCGTGGCGTCGGCATCAGTAGAGTGCGGGGACAAGTAAAAGAGACATGGGGTAGAGGGATTTTAGTGATTTAGTGGATTGGATTTTGCGTGTTTTGTCACTCACCACCCAATTGCTTACTCCGCAGTCGCTTTCTATCTTCACCTTTTCGCAGAGAAGACACTGGAATTTAGGATGAACAATGCTCTTTCTTCATCCTTCTTTTCGGACGACTCGTTCGGTTGCGGGGATAATTTGAAATTCATGTTCACAGCAAAATACCCAAAATGTCAACATATGAGCACAGTGCCCTGTACCAGATTAGCAACTCCGGTTTGCAAGGAAAACACGAGGCTGCTCTACCGTGCACTCTGGTTCAGAATGTATCCGTCTTGAGTAAGATTGATATATTTTGGAGAACTGTGCCATGTAACAGAAGTTCATGTTAGGCGTATTCTCTCGAAAAAAATATATTGAATGATGAATTGATGATAGCTAATTTTTTTTTTCCTTCCGCTCATGTTCATTGCTAAGATTGACACTGCGTGTTTTATCCGACCGTGTAAAAAATATAAGCAATAATATGCCATTGAAATGGTAGTGAGTTTTAACTCTCTTTTTCCTCCCTATTCTCAACGTTATCATAACTTTTACCTCATCTATAAAATGCGATCACTCGTTACTTTTAGCCGTGACAATGTGTACCCCATTTATATTTTGTCCAAACTAAAAAGTTAGAGATATCGGAATGATGCGACAATTGGTACGAAATCGGCATGCAACAATGTACACGTCATCCAATTAGGAATGGAGCGGGTTGAACTTTGCAACTGGATAACATAATGCACATTTCAATTGCCTTTGTATACGGAATAATCATAATCTCGACAACATGAAAGATTGAGATCTATGGACCAAATAGAATGAATAAAAGATTATCATAGTGACCAAATTTGTTATTGCGCGTGCAAGGCTCAAGTGATTAAGAGTAAAATTACCCTAAGCAAGACCTAGCACAAAGGAGAAAAAAACAAAGTTAGGCATGCTCATAAGTAAAAAGCTAGATAAAACAATGGATGTATCCAAAAGTTCATGTCTTAAGTGTCACTCTACGTCTTTGTTTGAGAGGTTTAGGCCTTTAGTCGCCTTTTCACTTAGACTTCCCCTCTTGTCCCCGCCCCTGCCCTAAACAAAGTTCATGGAGGTCTCATACAGTCACCTCTTGGTAGATATTGAGTTGATTCTCTAACATTTACGATCTTTTTTTAGACGGTTCCATGATATAGAAGCTCTCACTCATATGTGTAGGCTTCTAGGAGACATCACATTTCTAATATTAACATATCAAGAACTATAGGCTTGAAAATGTTTTTGCATGATGCTCAAGTGAAGCTCGGTCCCTCTCTCTCTCCCTCCCTATCCCTCCATCTCTCTTCAAGATTCCCTTTAAGATGTGAGTCAAGAAGAAGAGGAGGTTCTCACATGATGTGTAAATTAGAGAATCAAAATGCAAAAGTCCATATTTCTATAGGCGGGCAAGGGGGCTTCTTGAGGGAGGGGGCACCCCACTTAGCCGCGGGCCCTAGGGCAAACCCTAGGTCGCCCCACCTGCCTCCCCACCGACCTAGGGTGTCCCTAGTTCGGTTGCCCATGTGGGCTGCCTTTAGGAGGCCCATTGGGGCCCTAGGCCGGGGGGCCTAAATGAGGCCCAGAGAGGCCCATGCAGCCAAAGCTTTGAGGGCTGACTTTCGTGAGGCCTTGAGGATGTGGGAGGCCATCTACATGGGCCCCATAGAGGGCCATGCAGGCCACCTAGGAGGGTTGGATGTTCGCCCACTATCCCGACACTTCGACACTCCTCCAGCACATGATACGAATGTCCTAAACCACCCTAATTTTCTCTCACTGAAATTCTTGGAACAATTCTGTAAAATTCCCGAGACTATTTTAGTCACTCTGGAACATTATGGAGCTACCGAAATATTTCTAATAATATTTTATCTCATATTAAGTGTCGCATAAATAATAGTGTACCTCCAGAACTATTCCGATAACAACAAAATGGTTGATAATTCACCGAAACTATTTTGATGCCACTGGAACTATTCCGAACATTCACTCAACCACACACCATGTTTATAAAAAATGCATCAAGTAGTGTAAAGAACAGAAAAATTCAATGTGTAACCATGATAGGCCCAATCACTCACATACATGATTCTAAAATTATTTCGGATCAATAACTAACAGCGGGACCGAGACCTGCATAATACCTCCTGCTCGTGATTGAGTAAACCTTATGTGATATCCTATAGTATCTATCCCATTTATTCAGGGTATCATGAATACCCGATGAGAGACTTTGGTATCCTTGTAATTCAACTTGTGACCACTATACCGCTAACCTGGACCCAGTTTCATTCTCTTTTTCATGTTGTATTCTAATGTCCTTGTAATTTATATTACACAATGTCTGGCTAAACGATTGGGTGACATCGTAATACTGAGATGGTCCTTGAGTATATCTCTTCTTATTCCCGAGGTGAAATTCCCACTCTGAGTCACCAACTTGTCGGACATTTTTTCCAACATATATGACTACCACCTTTCTCGCCTTATTTTACGTTAGACTTCTGATGGTAACAAATACCTGCCTTCCGGAATGAGATCTCTTGATACTCTCATTAGTATAAAGATTTGTTTCATAATATTACACATGGATAATACTATAATCATATAACAACGTCTCATAGTATATCAAATAAAATTGGATCGGTTCAGTACCATTGTTCTTATCAACAATCTACTCACATTGTTGTTGGTATTACCAATACTCATGATCAGGAAAACATGATCATCAAACTACGAATGAGCTATTTCCTGGAGGCGGGACTAGGAACACTTGTTTGTTCATTCTTATACATGTGCTCATGAGTTTTCCTTTGAATCTCATATTCAAGACACAGAGCAGTTATTGCATATTAGAATAAACTTTAAGCATAGAAATTGGAGTCATAGTAATGAACACTTTATTATTACCTCTAGGGCATAACTCCTACATTAAACATGTGCTAATCCCATATGCACTTACTTCAAAAGCGTATCATAGACTTCTAAAGCATGACACCTATGGCAACCTGAAAGAGCATGGTTTCCCTAACTCTAGACACAATTGCCATTCTTGATAGCACCAACTTCAAACTGTTACGGCCACTATTGAAACCCAATGAGGGTTCAATAACTTAGTTCATCCAAGTTCTCAACCCTCAAACTAGAGCAAATTTGTGTACTTTCATCCTCTAGTCTGTATCACCAAGAATAACTCAATAGGTATCCGGAAGAGATTTAAAAGGCTAATTGTAACTGAGTAATCATCAAGATTCATCCAACATTTTTTATATATTACCCCTCTTTATATTGTACGGCGTGTCTTATACTCAATGCGGCCATTGGAGCCTCTAAAGGCGCAAAAACCATCTATAATATATCTTATATCTTCAGGCTAGCCATAGTGCTAGTATCATAGATACTATCATGCACATTGGTCCCACAAAAATGATGATGTGACAACTAATTAAGGAGGAGAGAGGAGATTAGAGTAACATAGGTAGATACTATATCATAGCGTATGTCACGAGAAAAGTTAATGCCAAACAAATCTTGTGCACAAATTTGCATTGAGATTCTAAAAAGCAATAAATATAGCATGACTATGATACTACTTCATGATACTAACCACTATAGAGATAGTATCATACACAAGTATCATATGCATGATAGTACTACATAATACTTACCACTATGACCATCCTCAAGTGATTCATCAATATCAATTTGTAGGGATCGACAACTATTGATTATACCAATATTTTGGGAACGATGCACATGTATATAGTTATAAAAACTTTACCCCCTTAATACTTTGTCATTATTCATAAAAGAGCATGAGGGGGACTAGATACAATTTCACAATACCCTCTCACCAACTCATGATACAAGCTTTTCATATTAGTTTCGACCCCATGAATAATCTGAAAGATCGAGATGTCGCCTAGAGGGGGGTGAATAGGCAATTAAAAACTCTTACGGATTTGTCTTGTAAGAATGTGGAATTAAACTATCGTTTAGTTTACAAACACAAACCCTAAATATGCTAAGCTCAACTAAGTGTAACAATAGCAACTAGAGCTAAGCAAGATAGGCACAAGATATATGTAGCACAAGTGATAGCAAGATATATGTACTTCAAGCACGATGGCTATCACAAGGAAAGAGAGCTCGGGTATAGAAATAACCGAGGCACACGGAGACGTGGATGTATTCCCGTGTTCCCTTCCTTTGCAAGAAGGTACGTCACGTTTGGAGGAGTGGAGGTCCCACGAAGGATTCCCCGCGCCACGAAGGCTCACCCTATTCTCCGAACCACACCCACGAAGGATAATGGCCCTTTCCTTATGGGTAGCTTTTCCTCCGCACCGGAGATGGCAAGCTCCACAACCACTTCACAAGCTCCACGAAGGAGAAACCCGGTCCCCTTCACAATCTTCCACGAAGAGATCACCGGGGCACCAACCAAGCCAACTAGGAGGTCTCCCTCCAAGAGTAACAAGCTCACGGTCTCTCACTCGAACTAATCGTGGTGGAGAGCTCAACACTATGCAATGATGCAAAGCAAGAACACTAGAGGTGTTCAAGTCCTTCACACTCAAATCCCACCCAAACAACAAATGCTAGGATGAGATTGGAGAGGAAGAACAATGGGGAAAGTCAACAAAAGACCCCAAGATCTAGATCCTAAGAGTTCCCCTCACTTAGAGGAGAAATGGATTGGTGGAAGTGTAGATCTAGATCTCCTATTTTAGATCCATCAAGAATGAGCAAGAATCATGGGGGGGGGGACACGAGAGAGAGAGCAAGTTCTTCAAATGCAACAATGGAGGAGAGAGAATGGGAAGAACTAACTTGCTCAAGGTGGAAGAAGGGCTATTTATAGCTAGGGAGCAAATAAAACCGTTGGGAGAAAAAGACAGAGAAAATGGGTAGAAAAATGGGCCAGAAATGTGCCCCAGCCGGTGGCCCAGCCGGCTGACCGGGGCTGAGGCCGGACAGGCCGGTCTGGGATCCGGCCCAGCCGGACCTGTAGCCGGGCGGAGCGGCGCCGCGCTGTGCGGCGGATAAGCCAGCCGCGCGGGGCGGAGAAGGCCCAGCCGGCCAGAGGCCGGTCGGCCGGGGTGGGAGCCGGGTGGGCCGGCGGCTGCCGGGCCCGCGGCCGAACAAGACCGGGGCCGCCTCCGTAAGGCGCCCGGCCGGCGTCAGCGCTCGGGCCGGTTTCGGCCGGGTGGGCCTGTAGGATAACGTTGCATAGAAAACAAAAATTTTCCTACCGCGAACATGCAATCCAAGCCAAGATGCAATCTAGAAGACGGTAGCAACGAGGGGTTTATCGAGTCTCACCCTTGAAGAGATTCCAAAGCCTACAAGAGGAGGCTCTTGTTGCTGCGGTAGACGTTCACTTGCCGCTTGCAAAAGCGCGTAGAAGATCTTGATCACGATCCCTCCGGCGCCACGAACGGGCAGCACCTCCGTACTCAGTCACACGTTCGGTTGTTGATGAAGACGACGTCCACCTCCCGTTCCAGCGGGCAGCGGAAGTAGTAGCTCCTCTTGAATCCGACAGCACGACGACGTGGTGTCGGTGGTGGTGGAGAACTCCAGCGGAGCTTCGCTAAAGCACGCGGGAGCTATGGAGGAGAGGGGGGCGGCTAGGGTTTGGGAGGGGGTGGCCGGCCACTTGAGGGGTGCGGCCAGGTGGTGGTCTTGAGGTGGCCGGCCCCCTCCCCTTCTCCCTCATTATATAGGTGGAAGCCCCAAGGGTTGGACTACAAGTCTCCGAATAAGACCCAAACCCAAAACCTTCCATATGATAGGGAAACCTACCCAAGCTAGGACTCCCAGTAGAGGTGGGAGTTCCACCTTCCATGGAGGGGGTGGCCGGCCCCCTTTGGGGGAGTCCACTTGGGACTCCTCCCCTTCTAGGGTTGGCCGGCCATGGAGGTGGAGTCCCTCCGGGACTCCACCTTCCTTGGTGGTTTCTTCCGGACTTTTCTAGAACCTTCTAGAACCTTCCATAGAACCTTCCGCATCATTTTAATTCACATAAAATGACATCCTATATATGAATCTTATTCTCCGGACCATTCCGGAACTCCTCGTGATGTCCGGGATCTCATCCGGGACTCCGAACAAATATTCGAACTCCATTCCATATTCAAGTTCTACCATTTCAACATCCAACTTTAAGTGTGTCACCCTACGGTTCGTGAACTATGCAGACATGGTTGAGTACTCACTCCGACCAATAACCAATAGCGGGATCTGGAGATCCATAATGGCTCCCACATATTCAACGATGACTTTAGTGATCGAATGAACCATTCACATACGATACCAATTCCCTTTGTCACGCGATATTTTACTTGTCCGAGGTTTGATCTTCGGTATCACTCTATACCTTGTTCAACCTCGTCTCCTGACAAGTACTCTTTACTCGTACCGTGGTATGTGGTCTCTTATGAACTTATTCATATGCTTGCAAGACATTAGACGACATTCCACCGAGAGGGCCCAGAATATATCTATCCGTCATCGGGATGGACAAATCCCACTGTTGATCCATATGCCTCAACTCATACTTTCCAGATACTTAATCCCACCTTTATAACCACCCATTTACGCAGTGGCATTTGGTGTAATCAAAGTACCTTTCCAGTATAAGTGATTTACATGATCTCATGGTCATAAGGACTAGGTAACTATGTATCGAAAGCTTATAGCAAATAACTTAATGACGAGACCTTATGCTACGCTTAATTGGGTGTGTCCATTACATCATTCATATAATGATATAACCTTGTTATTAATAACATCCAATGTTCATGATTATGAAACTAATCATCCATTAATCAACAAGCTAGTTTAGAGGCATACTAGGGACTCTTTGTTTGTCTACATATCACACATGTACTAATGTTTCGGTTAATACAATTATAGCATGACATATAAACATTTATCATAAACATAGAGATATAAATAATAACCACTTTATTATTGCCTCTAGGGCATATCTCCTTCAGTCTCCCACTTGCACTAGAGTCAATAATCTAGATTACATTGTAATATACCTAACACCTATGGCATTCTGGTGTTGGTCATGCTTTGCCCTAGGGAGAGCTTTAGTCAACGGATCTGCTACATTCAGATCAGTGTGTACTTTGCAAATCTTTACTTCTCCATCTTCGATGTACTCACGAATCGAGTGGTAACGCAGCTTGATATGCTTCAGCCTCTTGTGTGACCTTGGCTCTTGTGCATTGGCGATGGCACTGATACGTCCAAAACGTATCTACTTTCCCGAACACTTTTGCTATTGTTTTGCCTCTAATTTGTGTATTTTGGATACAACTAACACGGACTAACGCTGTTTTCAGCAGAACTGCTCTGGTGTCTCGTTTTTGTGCAGAAATCCAACTTTCGGGAAAAACCTCGGAATTTATGCAGAAGGCCCTATTTTCCCAGGAAACTAACGGAGCCAGAAGGACAATTGAAGTGGAGGCCCGAGGGCCCCACACCATAGGGCGGCGCGGCCCAGGGGGGCCTGCGCGGCCCTGTGGTGTGGCCCCCTCGGCTGGCCTCCGACGCCCTCCTTCGGACTATTTATCGGCCTCGACCTAAAAACGCCAGGAGAGAAGTCGAAGTCGCCAGAAACCCTCCAGAACGCCACCACATCGCGAAACTCCGTCGCGGGAGCCAGAAGTCTCCGTTCTGGCACTCCGCCGGGACGGGGAATTGGAGGAGATCATCACCGCCATCACCGCCAATGCCTCTACATCAACCAGCCATGTTTCCCCCATCCATGTGTGAGTAATTCCCCCGCTGTAGGCCGAAGGGGATGGTAGGGATTGGATGAGATTGGTCATGTAATAGCATAAGATTGTTAGGGCATAGTGCCTAGTGTCCGTAATTGGTACTTTGATGATATTGTTGCAACTTGTTATGCTTAATGCTTGTCACTAGGGCCCGAGTGCCATGATCTTAGATCTGAACATGTTATTGCCTCATCAAGATATTCATTGTTTATGGTCTTACCTATAAGTTGTATACACATGTCGCTGTCCGGAACCAATGGCCCCGAAGTGACAAGAATTGGGACAACCGGAGGGGATGGTAGCGATGTGAGGATCACATGTGTTCACGGAGTGTTAATGCTTTGCTCCGGTACTCTATTAAAAGGAGTACCTTAATATCCAGTAGTTTCCCTTGAGGCCCGGCTGCCACCGGCTGGTAGGACAAAAGATGTTGTGCAAGTTTCTCATTGCGAGCACGCACGACTATATATGGAACACATGCCTATTGATTGCTTTGTACTTGGACACCGTTTTATTATTATCTGCAAATGCCCTGCTATGATTGTTACATGAGTTTCTCTCATCCATGCAACGCCCGTCATCCGTCCCCGTGCCTACAGTATTTTAATCCTGCTGTTTACTAAAATCACTACTCGTCTCTGTTACTCTCTGCTTTGTTATTTCACTATCGCTATCGCTATAAACCTGTTACTATCGATAAACCCTTGCGAGCAAGTCTGTTTCAGTGCAATCGAATTGACAACTCCGTTGTTAAGGCTTCCAAGTGTTCTTTGTCTCCCCTTGTGTCGAATCAATAAATTGGGTTTTACTTCCCTCGAAGACTGTTGCGATCCCCTATACTTGTGGGTCATCAAGACTATTTTCTGGCGCCGGTGCCGGGGAGCATAGCTTTATTTGGAAGTTCACTTGGATTATTATTGTTCGCTGCAAATTCTCCATCATGGGTAAACCTCGCGATACTAAGATCGCCATATTACCATCCACTACAAGAAAAGGTACAATTCTGAATACCTCTGCTGCTCTTGATTCGCCATCTGTGATTGATAAACTTGTTTCACCGCCGCATGCCTCGCATGCGGGTACATCTGCTGAATCTGAACACTCTCATAATATTGATAATGCTTCTGCTGTGCTTGATGATAGTGGTTCATTGGGATCTTTTCTAGATGCTACAATTGCTAGGTCTAGACAAATTGAAAATACTGAAACTCCTAATGCTACTACACCTGTTAGTTCACCTGAACTTGGTTATTTTAGTGATGATCCTGAGGAAGATTATGTGGAGCTTAATGATGATTTTATTGAAAAATGCAATGCTACTACTGATGCAAGAAAAATTAAAAAGTTGCTTGCGTAACATGCCGTTAGATATAAACCGTCTCCGATCCTAAGTTTGCCACATCTCCTATAAACATTAGGGATAAAGATTATGATTTTTCTCTTGATCTATCTCATATAGCTATTGTTGAGAAAACACCCTTTTGTGGTACTGAAAAAGAAAGTGCTGTTGAACACATGACTGAGTTATCTACTCTGAGTAGCTTGTTTTCTGATGATGTCAAGATGCGTACTTACTTTGTTGCTAAAATATTTCCATTCTCATTAAAGGATGACGCTAAAACTTGGTATAATAATTTGCCACCTAATTCTATTAAAAGTCCGAAAGAATTGCTTGATGTTTTCTTCCGCAAATACTTTCCTGCTAGTGCTCAACATATTGCTTTGCAGAGAATTTATAATTTTAATCGGGGAGATGAAGAGAAATTGCCTGAGGCTTGGTCGAGATTTTGCTCTCTTATTAGAGCCCGACCTGAGCATGATCTGGAAAAGCATGATTTACTTGATATATTTTATAGTGGACTAACCATTGAGTCTAGGGCATACCTGGATAGTTGTGCTGGTTGTGTTTTCAGGAAAAGAACTCCGGATGACGCTGAAGAATTATTGGCTAAAATAAGCCGGAATCATGATGATTGGACTACGCCTGAACCAACTCCAACTCCAATATTGAAGAAGAGGGGTTTAATTGAATTGAATGATGAAGATATGAGGGAAGCCAAGAAGTCTCTTAAGGAGAAAGGTATTAAATCTGAAGATGTGAAGAATCTACCTCCTATTGAAGATATATGTGAGATAATTCCCCCTTCATCTATGATTGAGGTAAACTCCCTTCAACGCTTTACTAGGGAAGATATTCCGTATTCGAAACCTCCTGCACAATGCTTAGATGAGTTTGATAATTATATTGTTAAGCAAGAAAATTTTAATATGAGAGTAGAGAATCATTTAATGGAAAATTCTCAAGCTATTAGTGAATTGCATGATATTGTGGAGAGAACCTCCAATGATGTTAAGATGCTTGTTAAACATTTTCAAATGATTCAAACTCAAATTGATCAACTCACTAAAGTGCAAAATGACTTGTTAGGGAATAATTCTAAAGAGAAACATGCTTATGAAGTAACAACTAGAGGTGGTGTTTCTACCCAGGATCCTCTATATCCTGAAGGGCATCCCAAAAGAATTGAACAAGATTCTCAACGCATTGAACCTAGTGCTCATTCTAGGAAGAAAAAGAAGAAGAAACATAAAAATGTTGTAGAATCCCCTGAACCTGTTAATGATCCTAATAGTATTTCTATTTCTGATGCTGAAACTGAAAGTGGTAATAAACATGATAATGATAAAGATAATGATAAGAATGATACTCCTGATAAAGAAGAGGTTGAAGAAGAACCTGAGAAGCATGCTAAAAATAAAAAGTATACTAAAGAAGACTTTATTGCTGAGAAACATGGTAATGAAAGAGAACCTTGGGTGCAAAAGCAAATGCCTTTTCCTGCTAAGAAACTAAAATCAAAGGAAGAAGAACATTATAATAAATTTTGTGATTGGATGAAACCTTTATTCTTGCAAATCCCTTTGACTGATGCTATTAAATTGCCTCCTTATTCAAAGTATATGAAAGATATTGTTACTAACAAAAGGAAAATCCCCAATGAGGAAATTTCCACTATGCTTGCTAATTACTCTTTCAATGGCAAAGTACCAAAGAAGTTGGGCGACCCAGGTATACCTACTATTCCTTGTTCTATTAAGAATAATTATGTTAAAACTGCTCTATGTGACTTGGGAGCCGGTGTTAGTGTTATGCCTTTTTCTCTTTATAAGAGACTTTACTTAGATAAGTTGATACCTACTGATATATCTTTGCAAATGGCTGATAAATCTACTGCTATTCCTGTTGGTATATGTGAGAATGTTCCTGTTCAAGTTACTACTAACTGCTTGATATTAACTGATTTTGTTGTGTTGGAAATGCCTGAAGATGATAATATGTCTATTATTCTTGGGAGACCTTTTCTTAACACCGCAGGGGCTGTTATTGATTGCAACAAAGGAAAGGTTACTTTCAATGTTGATGATAGGGAGCATACCGTTTATTTTCCCAAGAAGATTGAGAAAGCGTGTGGAGTTAATACTATTTCTAATGTGAGAACTATCAAAGTGGGAACTATTGATTGTCCTATATATGAGCCTAAAGAAGAATATCAAACTCTTGTGATTGGATCCATATCAATACAATTCAAGGTAACATGATTGATTTGAGGTTTATTTCTTCTCATGCTATGAAAAAGTTATTTGGTGACAAGACTTGATCAACCTTGTTAACGGATACTTTTTATATGCATAGAGGAGGTAAACAACATATCTTTCTTCCTCCACTTGCTCTAGTTGCTGTAGCACTTTTAATTTGCAAAGTTCTTTAGTTATTTGGAGATTTCAAAATTTTTCCTGGTCAGTAATAATAAACTAAATACCCAGAAATGTGCGTTTTTCAAAGTTTTCAAAAATCCACAAAAATTATACCGTTGGTCCTATTTTTCGACGAGGCACCTGGGAGCATCAGAGGATGACCTGTGGGGCACCAGAGGGCGCTGCACCACAAAGCCGGCGCGGCCAAGGAGGTGGCCGCGCCACCATGTGGTGTGGGCCCCCCTTTGCCCCACTTTGTCATCTCTTTCTCCCAGCACCTTCTCTCTCCCGAAAAAACTCGTACCAAGTTCCTCCCACTCGCATTTTTGCTCCAGAGCTCCAGATTTTTCGATCTCTTTGCTCAGCCCAGATTTCTGTCTGAAATTTGGCACATTTGCTCTTCGGTATGTGACTCCTCCACCCATCCAAGTAGAATTTCGTTTGGTCGAGTATATCTTGAATATTTTGCTGCTGTAGGTAACATGTTTAGTGAGCTTACATGCTTGTTCTAAGTGGTAGAAACTAGTTTTGATGCATGATTAGTACTCTAGCAAGTTCCTATGGTAGTTTCCCTCAATTATATGTCACCAAACCAAATTTTTATGTCATTTGTTGAAAATTTCAGAGAAGCTATGAAGAAGTTTAGCTTTGGAGAGTTGTTCAAGAAGGGGACAACCAGCACCGGGAGGCCTTCTAGGGCCGCCACCCGGATTAGGCAATCATACAATGAAGACATCCTCGCGCCTAGCTTCGCGCCTGAAGAGGACAACGGTCCTCCTAATGCTTCTACTTTTCCATGTTATGATTTTCGAAGGAATGCAGGGATACTGGAGGATTTCTTAACCCTTGTCAACAGGGCAGGGTTGACCACTTATATGGGCGATGAAAGGGAGCAATACTACTTGCTCACCAAAATCTTCGTCGAGAGTTTCCAGTTCAACAACAAACACTATGAGCCAACGGTTGCATTCAGGATCTATGGTAATACTGTGACTATGCCATTGAAGGATTTTTGTTGTGCCTTGGATATTGCCCCTGTAGGTACAGCAAGTAGGATTGATGACAACCCCCGGGACTTGCTGGAGCTCTACCGCGGGATCACCGACGATGATTGTCGCACCATTCAGCGGGGCAAGATAAGGAACATTCAACTCCCCGCCATTAAATATTTTGCATACTACATTGCTACTAGCATTCTTGGTAGGGAGAACACTAGTAATATCTCTAGCTACCATCTTGCTTTCCTGAATATTGCACTTACTCGTCAAACCTCCTATCACCTTGGTGCTCTTATTGCTCGCCGCCTGACTACCAGGGGGCCTATTTTTGGAGGAACTATCGCACTGCGTGTTTTAACATTTCTTAATCTGCCTATTGATCCTAATGATGTGCCATTGGCCCCTAGGAGACTCGATATTACTGCTATGAAGAGTCATCATTTTGTTACCACTGACTCTACTTTAGATAATTTGGTGTATAGAATGTTGTTTTCTGACGGGGAGGAGAAGGAAATCCCTCTTCCCCAACCTGGTTTGCTTAGTATTGACAGGCAGTCATGGTCGTGCACTAAGGAGGAGGTGGATGAACATATGAAGATACAAGACTTCCACCAGCAACATGACTCCGAGGACGTCGGGACCTCCTACGACCACACCGTCACATATCCGGGTGCTTCTTCTAGCACATACCCGGAATACGACCCATCTTCATATTACGAAGACACTACTTCATGGGATCGATGGGATTGAACTCCACTTAGGCCAAAAGCCTAAGCTTGGGGGGAGGTATACCGGCATCACTCATTCTTTGCATATTATGGTTGCTGGATACTTGTGCATACTTGTTTTGTTCGTTTGAGTGGTTTTCTAATAAGAGGAAGATGATATTTGGGGAAGTGCTGCCAGAAAACAGACTCTGGAACGTTACCGTAAAAATTGTCAAAAATAGCCAGAGCGTCATTTTGAGCTACAAATTTTTGTGCAGGTTCCCCAGGTTGTTATCTAACTTTCATTAGTTGAACACTTTTCGATCTGAGCAACGTAAGATTTTTGTAAAAATCGATTTCTGTACTGCTGTCAGGTTTTGGCAGATTTCTGCCATCTCGCTTTTCTGTGTTTCTTTTAGTTTGCTATTTCTTGATTTCGCTTTGTTTCCTTCCCAAAACACAAAAAGACCAAAAATATTTCTGTTGTTTCTCTTCACCATTTGTTTGCTTTGGTTTCTTGCATTTGTTTCGCTTTATTTGCTATTGTTAGTTTGCTATAAGAAAACCCAAAAAGATTTTGCTTTGTTTGCTTGTTTCCTTTTGTTCTTGTCTCTAATTCGAAAACACCAAAAATATTTGCTGTTCTTCTCTGGTTTGTAAAGTTCTTTATGAGTTCAATGGTCTTCGGTGGCTGGAGCGTGGTTTTCATTTCATATTATCCAAGCTACACAAGTGAAAAGGCAATAATGACGATCTACGACAATCTGATTGTGGTGAGAGGCTGGTATGAACTCTATTTGTTTTCATTTTTGTACATATACTCATCCATGTGAGCATGCTTAGTTGGTTCGTGTGAGGTATATGTTATTTGAGAAAGTCTAGTAGTTCATGATCTCTCATGTTTAGCTCCAATTTATTAATATGAGTAGCATGTCATGTATGTTTGTTTGCATTGTTTTATTCATAAGTAAGTATGGCATTGTGGTATCCTCCTCTGAATAATTCATTTATATCGACTTGGCACATGCTCACGCATGCATATGACTGAACAAAAAGTCAATTAAGCCTCGATGATCTATATTGCTTCAGAGTTCTTGTATCACTTTTATGCCTCTGTTAATTTATTTTGCCGCAAGCATGATTATGACAGTTACTGCTCTCTTGATTTGTCGCTCCCTAGTCTATTGCTAGCCTTCACTTGTACTGAGCGGGAACGCTGCTCGTGCTTCCAAACACCTGAAAACCAAGTTATTCTAGAGTGTCCACCATAAATACCTATGCATGGCATTTCAAACCATTCCAAGTAAATTCTCATGCGCTACCTTTAAAACCTTCAAAATGCTTCTCAATTTGTGTTTATGTTTCATAGCTCATGAGGAAGTATGTGGTGTTTAGCTTTCAACCTTGTCATTTACTTTTGACGGACTCTCATATGGACTAGTGGCACATCCGCTTATCCAATAATTTTGCAAAAAGAGCTGGCAATGGGATTCCCAGTCCCGAATTAATTAACTTAAATAGACACTCCTCCATGGTTTGTGATTGTTGGACGGCACCCGAAGGATTCGGTTAGCCATGGCTTGTGTAAGCAAAGGTTGGGGGGAGTGTCATCATCATAATAAAACTAAAATAAAAAGGGCACTCCTTCATGGTATGAGATTGTTGGCAGGCACCCGAGGATTCGGTTAGCCATGGTTTGTGAAAGAAAGGTTGGAAGGAGTGCCAAATAAATATGCAATAATTCATGGGAGCCGCTCTTGAAAGTCCGGTTGGCGAGGTAGTTAGTGTACCCATTACCATTCGTTGACAACAACAAACACCTCTCAAAATAATTTTACTCCTGTCTTTATAAAAATGAAAAGCTCTAGCGCATGTTAATCCCTGCTTCCCTCTGCGAAGGGTCAATCTTTTACTTTTATGTTGTGTCTCCATTCTTTCTTTGAGCACTATCTTGAGAGCACAACTGTCATTCTTAGTATAATATGCTTGTCTCAAAATATGATTGATTGTGGTATAACTTTGATGCATTTATCTTTTGACAATCACTACTTCTAGTCTTTCTATGAACTCCAGAGGTGCCCGGGCATTTATGTTTTGCCAACCAAATACAGGCAAGCGAGATACCACTTTATCATACTCTCTTATGAACATTGCAATTTTGCTTATATACATGATTCATGATGCTTCTTATTAATTGTTGGTACCTCTCCATGATTGACATAGCTGTTAGATGATCTTATTTGCATGTATCTCATTATGAACTGCTCGAGTATTAGCCATAGCATGAGAATATATACATCATATGAGCAAATGTGTTCGTGAAAGTTCTTTTATCGCTCAGTTGTTAACTGAATTGCTTGAGGACAAGCAATAAGCTAAGCTTGGGGGGAGTTGATACGTCCAAAACGTATCTACTTTCCCGAACACTTTTGCTATTGTTTTGCCTCTAATTTGTGTATTTTGGATACAACTAACACGGACTAACGCTGTTTTCAGCAGAATCGCTCAGTGTCTCATTTTTGTGCAGAAATCCAACTTTCGGGAAAAACCTCGGAATTTATGCGAAGGCCCTATTTTCCCAGGAAACTAACGGAGCCGTAAGGACAATTGAAGTGGAGGCCCGAGGGCCCCACACCATAGGGCGGCGCGGCCCAGGGGGCCCGCGCGGCCCGTGGTGTGGCCCCTCGGCCGGCCTCCGACGCCCTCCTTCGGACTATTTATCGGCCTCGACCTAAAAACGCCAGTGAGAGAAGTCGAAGTCGCGAAACCCTCCGTAACGCCGCCACATCGCGAAACTCCGTCGCGGGAGCCGAAGTCTCCGTTTCCGGCACTCCGCCGGACGGGGAATTGGAGGAGATCATCACCGCCATCACCGCCAACGCCTCTACATCAACCAGCCATGTTTCCCCCATCCATGTGTGAGTAATTCCCCGCTGTAGGCCGAAGGGGATGGTAGGGATTGGATGAGATTGGTCATGTAATAGCATAAGATTGTTAGGGCATAGTGCCTAGTGTCCGTAATTGGTACTTTGATGATATTGTTGCAACTTGTTATGCTTAATGCTTGTCACTAGGGCCCGAGTGCCATGATCTCAGATCTGAACATGTTATTGCTTCATCAAGATATTCATTGTTTATGGTCTTACCTATAAGTTGTATACACATGTCGCTGTCCGGAACCAATGGCCCCGAAGTGACAAGAATTGGGACAACCGGAGGGGATGGTAGCGATGTGAGGATCACATGTGTTCACGGAGTGTTAATGCTTTGCTCCGGTACTCTATTAAAAGGAGTACCTTAATATCCAGTAGTTTCCCTTGAGGCCCGGCTGCCACCGGCTGGTAGGACAAAAGATGTTGTGCAAGTTTCTCATTGCGAGCACGCACGACTATATATGGAACACATGCCTATTGATTGCTTTGTACTTGGACACCGTTTTATTATTATCTGCAAATGCCCTGCTATGATTGTTACATGAGTTTCTCTCATCCATGCAACGCCCGTCATCCGTCCCCGTGCCTACAGTATTTTAATCTCGCCGTTTACTAAAATCACTACCGCTGTCTCTCGTTACTCTGTCGTTATTTCACTACTGCTATCGCTATAAACCTGTTACTACTGATAAACCCTTGCGAGCAAGTCTGTTTCCAGGTGCAACTGAATTGACAACTCCGTTGTTAAGGCTTCCAAGTGTTCTTTGTCTCCCCTTGTGTCGAATCAATAAATTGGGTTTTACTTCCCTCGAAGACTGTTGCGATCCCCTATACTTGTGGGTTATCAGGCACCCATGTTATCACAGTAAATGATTAATGGGTCCAATGCACTAGGAACCACACCGAGCTCTACAATGAACCTCTTCATCCATACCGCTTCTGATGAAGCCTCTGAAGCCGCTATGTACTCTGATTCTGTTGAAGACTTCGCCACCGTGCACTGCTTCGAGCTTGCCCAGCTTATCGCAAGACACCATTCAATATAAACACGTACCCAGACCGTGACTTAGAGTCATCGGGATCGTTGTTCGAACTTGCATCGGTGTAACCGTTTACAACGAGCTCTTGGTCACCTCCATAACAAAGAAACATATCCTTAGTTCTTTTCAAGTACTTCAGATATTCTTGATCACTGTCCAGTTGTTCCATTCCCGGATCACTTTGATATCTCGCTAGTCAAACTAACAAAGATGTGCTATATCCGGTCTAGTACATAGCATGGCATACATGATAGATCCTACTGCCGAGGCATAGGGGATATTACTCATCCTTTCTCTTTCTCCTGCCGTAGCCGGTCCTTGAGTCTTACTCAAGACCTTGCCTGGTAACATAGGTAAGAACCCTTTCTTACTTTCGTCCATTCTAAACTTCTTTAGAATCTTGTCCAGATATGTACTCTGTGATAGCCCTATTAGGCGTCTTGATCTATCTCTATAAATCTTGATGCCTAATATATACGATGCTTCACCAAGGTCTTTCATTGAAAAACTATTATTCAAATAACCTTTAACACTGCTTAATAGTTCTATATCATTCCCGATCAATAATATGTCATCTACATATAATATCAGGAATGCTACAGAGCTCCCACTCACTTTCTTGTAAATACAGGCCTCTCCATGACACCGTATAAACCCGAAGTCTTTGATCACCTTATCAAAGCGTCGGTTCCAACTTCTTGATGCTTGCTTCAGTCCATAGATTGAAAGCTGAAGTTTTCATACTTTGTCAGCATTTTTAGGATCGACAAAACCTTTGGGTTGTACCATATACAACTCTTCCTCAATGTCTCCATTAAGGAACGCCGTTTTGACATCCATCTGCCAAATCTCATAATCGAAAAATGCAGCTATTGCTAACAAAATCCTCACAGATTTTAGCTTCGCTACAGGTGAGAAAGTCTCATCGTAGTCAACTCCTTGAATTTGTCGGAAACCCTTTGCGACAAGTCGAGCTTTATAGACAGTAATATTACCATCAGCATCTGTTTTTCTCTTGAAGATCCATTTATTCTCGACAGCCTTTCGGCTATCAGGTAAGTCTACCAAAGTCCATACTTTGTTATCATACATGGATCCCATTTCAGATTTCATGGCTTCTTGCCATTTGTTGGAATATGGGCTCATCATCGCTTCTTCATACGTCGCAGGGTCCTCATCATTGTTATTCACAATCATGACATTTAGACAAGGATCATACCAATCAGGAGTGGAACGCTCCCTTGTCAATCTGCGAGGTTCAGTAGTTTCCTCGTTCGAAGTTTCATGATCATTATCATTAGCTTCCTCTGTTGCCGGTGTAGGCGGCAGTGTACAACTTCGTGCATCGCGCTACTCTGATCAACGAGTATAGATTCATCAATCTCATCGAGTTCTACTTTTCTTCCAGTCACTTCTTTAGAGAGAAATTCTTTCTCAAGAAAGGTTCCGTTCTTAGCAACAAAGATTTTGCCTTCGGATTTGTGATAGAAAGTGTACCCTATAGTTTCCTTAGGGTATCCTATGAAGACGCACTTCTCCGCTTTGGGTTCTAGCTTGTCCGGTTGTAACTTCTTTACATAGGCTTCGCAACCCCAAACTTTCAGGAACGACAGCTTAGGTTTCTTATTAAACCATAATTCATACGGTGTCGTTTCTACGGATTTTGATGGTGCTCTATTTAAAGTGAATGCGGCTGTCTCTAATGCATAACTCCAAAATGATAACAAGAAATCGCAAGAGACATCATAGAACGAACCATATCTAAGAGAGTTCGATTACGACGTTCGGACACACCGTTTCGTTGTGGTGTTCCCGGCGGTGCCAATTGTGAAAGTATTTCGCATTTCTTTAAATGCATGCCAAACTCATAACTCAGATATTCACCTCCACGATCAGATCGTAGAAATTTAATCTTCTTGTTACGTTGATTTTCTACTTCACTTTGGAATTCCTTAAACTTCTCGAAAGTTTCGGATTTATGTTTCATGAAATAGACATACCCATATCTACTCAGATCATCTATGAAGGTTAGAACATAACGATAACCACCGCGTGATGCTACGCTCATTGGTCCGCACACATCGGTATGTATGATTTCCAATAAGTCAGTAGCTCGCTCCATCATACCAGAAAATGGAGTCTTAGTCATTTTTCCCATTAGACATGCTTCGCATCTATCAAGTGACTCAAAGTCAAGTGATTCAAGTAATCCATCAGTATGGAGTTTCTTCATGCGTTTCACTCCAATATGACCAAGACGACAGTGCCACATATAAGTAGAATTATCATTCAATTTAATTCTCTTAGCATCAATGTTATATATATGCGTATCACTACTATCGAGATCTAACAGAAATAAACCATTCTTTTCTGGTGCTCGACCATAAAAGATATTATTCATAAAAATAGAACAACCATTATTCTCAGACTTGAATGAATAACCGTCTTGCATTAAACAAGATCCAGATATAATGTTCATGCTCAACGCGGGTACAAAATAACAATTATTTAGGCTTAAAACTAATCCCGAAGGTAGATGTAGAGGAAGTGTGCCGACAGCGATCACATCGACTTTGGATCCGTTTCCAACGTGCATCATCACTTCATCTTTCAGTAGTCTTCGTTTATTCTTTAGTTCCTATTTCGAGTTACAAATATGAGCAACCGAACCAGTATCAAATACCAAGGTACGATAAACATCTATAACATGTATATCAGATATACCTTCTTTCTTCTTCTTGACAAGGCCGCTCTTCAGATCAGCCAGATACTTGGAGCAATTATGCTTCCAGTGTCCCTTCTCCTTGCAGTAATAGCACTCAGCATCAGGCTTAGGGCCGTTCTTAGGTTTCACAGGAGGCGTGGCAGCTTTCTTGCCACCCTTCTTGAATTTTCCCTTAGACTTGCCCTGTTTCTTGAAACTGGTGGTCTTGTTGACCATCAATACTTGGTGCTCTTTCTTGATCTCAATCTCAGCAGCTTTTAGCATGCCAAAGAGTTCAGGTAACTCCTTGTTCATGTTCTGCATATTGTAGTTCATCACAAAGTTCTTGTAACTTGGTGGCAGTGATTGAAGGACACGATTAATCCCCAGTCTGTTAGGAATCACTATTCCCAAGTCACTGAGTTTCTTCGCATGCCCGGTCATAGCGAGCATGTGCTCACTAACAGAGCTGCCTTCTTCCATCATACAGCTGAAGAATTGTTTCGATGCTTCTGTTGGCGTCCAAAACCCACCGGCGAGTAACGACGGGCAACACGTAGAGCCGGGAGGCTCCCAGAACTGCGGCTGGCCCTGGTCCCTCGTGCGACGGCCCGCAAAGCTCCGGCACGCACGTCCGATGCTGGTGCAAGGGCGTGCCACTTGACCTATACCTGGTCAGGAAGGTGATGGATTGCTTCGCTTAGTTTCCTGCATGGCATACACGTAAACATTAAATACGAGCCTCGATCGGCTCTCAGGTTGTCCTGTGAATCGGCTCAAGGAGCCGATCCACCCATGATTCGTATGAGGTCTACGATAACATGGTGATCCTGCTTGATCAATATTAAGTTAAAACGATCTACGATGATCTAGGGTTTTCACAACATAACCGGAACGTCCTACACGTAATTGAGCCTGGCAGCCACGCAAGATGATAATAAACCAGCCCTAGATAAGGCCTAAAAACCAACATGGAGTTGATTCCCGGAACATCTTGTCTAGGGCTAGCAAACTACACCCTACGTACTACTGGATCCTTCAACCCGTTTGCAAGGCCTAACTATGTAGATATTAAACTAATCCTTGAAGAACAAGGAGCAATCGTAACGAATCGGATCTACTAAACAATGACTAAGCAGGGTGCCACCCTTGCACCTCAGATCGGTACAAGGGTGGCTAGATATCTAGGGGTAGCATGGCTAATCAAATACATCAAGAAAGTACTGATGCTAACCCTAACATATCTATGATAACTACATTGCTCGCCATCAACAAGGCTTCAGCACGAGCAACGCATGAACAATGAATAAACTTGATACTGCCTAGATCGCGAGATGCGATCTAGGCAGCATGATGCTTACCCGGAAGAAACCCTCGAAACAAGGGGTGGCTATGCGCCTAGATTGATTTGTTGTGAACATGATTGTCCTCCTTCTCAATAACCCTAGATACATATTTATAGTCCGTAGACTCTCTAACGTGGGAATAATCCCAACCGTGCACGAGCTAAACTCCTTTAATCCTAACCGACACGTATCCTACTATATTTACAGATACATGGGCAATCTAGCCCAAACTCCTTGTACAAGGCCGATTCATGTATATTTTCCGTGTATATTCTCCAAGCCCATCTTAATCACGGCCCACTTCTGATCCGGTTAAATTCTGGTGATAACACATGCCCCCCTGGTTTTGGAAATGATAATTCCAAAACCACTCTGCCTTTTCTTCGTTGGGTCACGTCGTGGCAGGGCAAAACCGCCGCAGTATCCTTCATCACGATGCCTTGCCTTCTCAACTTCTCCGCGTGATTTGACAGTTTTTTTTACTTTTGGCACCACTTCCTCGGAAACTGCTGTGGCATTAAATCCACTATATCCCCTTTTGTTTAACCGTGCCGAACAGTTCGCCTCTTCATCCCCTTGCTCTGTTCTAGCCATCGACACCAGAAATCCCCCCTCTCCTGTAGCAATGTCGTCCTCTTCCTCCTCCTCCACCTCGTCAGATCTTTCCTCCCAATCCTCTTCATCTCGTGAGCCGACGCCGGAGTGGGGCTCGCTGGCGGCACACGACATCCTCGCCCCACCAGAGTGGGACAAGGAGGACCACGACCCCTTCGTCTGGTCCGAGGACGACAAGTCCTTGACCAGCGGCGACGATGACCTCCAGTTCCTTGCCGATGGGGAACTGGAGGCGACGAGCGAGGACGACTCGTTCTCCTGGGACGGCTACACTTCCTCCGAGGAGGAGGAAGAAGAGGAGGACGACGACTCCCTTGAAGATTATCCGCCGGCGAAGCGCTTCCGCGCCGGATCAGATGACGACGACGACAACGACGACGACAAGGAGGAGGAGGCTCCCAATGAGGGCTATGGGAGCAGCGACGAGGAGCCCGCCGGCAGCAGTGCCGACAGCAGCTCCGACGACGACGAGGGCAGCAACGGCCCGTAGAGCAGCACCTATTAGTATAGGTCTAGTAGTAGTAGCAGATTGGTCAATAGACCTTTCTTTTGTTCTTCCTCCCTTGAGCAATCGGCTCTTTCTTTGTAAGAAATCCCTTCTATTAACGAAGAAAATGTTCCCATGTTGATCTTGTTTCGCCTCGATTTTGCCGATTGCCAGAGTAAGTCAACGTGTAAAGAGCCGATGGCAGCGCATCGGCTTTTTCCGTAACACGCGATTAAGGCCAAATTAGTTGCCTATTTGCACGGTAACCTGCAATCTTATCAGATCCCTCAAATCGCCATCCAAACAGGTCCAATCCATGTCTACGTCAACCTTAGATTTCAAACGCACAGACTCGACTCCTCAGCGAATTCAATGGGAAAATTATCCCAAATGCCACGATCTTGCCTAAAACTGATCTGTTAACTGCTCAATCGAGCTTGTTCCTCTAGAGTCGATGACTATGCATCGGCTTTTTATTATTCTGAAGTCGATGTCCATGCATCGGCTGTACTGGTATCCATGTTTCTAAAGTCGATGTCTGTGCATCGGCTGTGATTTGCATATAAATTTTTTTTTACTGCCCGATTTTATGCATCGGCCCCCATGTTTCACTGTCCGTCACCCCACATGCTTGGGAAATATTTCTTGAGGTGTTGACCATTTACGGCTACTGGGAATTTAACACCGTCCAGCTGCTCGAGCATGTATGCATTGCCCTTCAATACCTGATCGACTTTGTACGGACCGTGCCAATTAGGAGACCATTTGCCATATGCTTTATCCTTAGTTCCTAATGGCAACACGGCTTCCCATACTAGATCACCAACTTGAAACTATTTTGGTCTCACCTTCTTATTGTATGCACGAGCCACCCTGGCTTTGTTCTCTTTAATCTTCTCCAACGACCAAAGTCTAAGTTTCGTTGCATCCTCAATAGTATCACTCATCAGGGCTGCATATTCTTCAGCTGTCAGGTCATTCTGAAACGTAACACGTCTCGATCCAGCCGTAATTTCCCAAGGTAATACGGCTTCCTGCCCATAGACGACCTGGTATGGCGAAGTTTTTATAGCTCCATGGCATGACATGCGATAGGACCACAAAGCTTCTGACAATGTTTCATGCCAAACCCTAGGGTTCTCGTCAATTTTCCTCTTAATCAGCTTGATCAGGCTCTGATTGGACGCTTCAGCTTGCCCGTTGGCTTGAGCATAGTATGGAGATGATCAGATCAGCTTAATTCCCATGTCATCGTAGAACTTTCTGAATTCTTTAGAAATAAAGACCGAACCTCCATCGGTCGTGATGGTTTGGGGGATGCCGAATCTATGAATGACGTGTTCTTTCACAAATTTGATAACATCTTCTGATTTTACCTTCTTCATAGGGACGACCTCCAACCATTTAGTGAAGTAATCTGTAATGGCCAGAATCCACTCGTGGCCTTTGCTCGACGCAGGATGGATTTTGCCGATCATATCCATGCCCCAACCTCGAAATGGCCAAGGCTTGATGATGGGGTTCATTGCTGATGCGGGTACCATCTGAATCTTCCCAAACATCTGACACGCTTGGCATCCTTTGTAGTATTTGAAGCAGTCCTCAAGCATGGTGGGCCAATAAAACCCTGATCGCCTGATCAGCCACTTCATCTTATGAGCCGATTGGTGAGTTCCACAGGCGCCTTCGTGCACCTCGTGTAAGAGCCGATTAGACTCGGTTGGTCCCAGGCATTTGAGAAGTAACCCTTCCAACGTCCTGTAGAACATGTCATCTCCTATGAGGACATACTTCATGGCCTTGTACCTTATCCGTTTAGGTGCCCCCCCGAGCCGGATCCTTCAAGTAATTGAAGATATGGCTCTCCAGTCATCCTGTTCTAGGAACTGCACCTGAACTTCTGACCCGTCTGGTATGTCCTTGTAGCCTGACGCCATTTGTGCGAGATCGTTGGCCTCGGTATTTTGAGACCTTGGGACCCAATTGAAGTTGATGTACCGAAATTGTGCCATCAGCTCGCGGCATTCCATCCAATATGGAAAGAGTGACTCACTCTCGCACTTGTATTCGTCCGTGAGCTGGGAGATCACCAACTTCGAGTCTCCAAAAAGTTCCACCGCTTCTGCCCCGGCTTCCAAAAGCAACTCCATTCCCTTGCGTATTGCCTCATACTCAGCGACATTGTTGGTGCAAGGGGTAGATAGCCTGATGGAGAAGGAATATGTTGCCCCCCGAGGCGACACGAGCAGAATGTCGATGCCACAACCATTGTCACAAGCCGATCCATCGAAGAACATAGCCCATGCACGTACAGATAGTGCTGCTATATTAGTATTGATCCGTTCAGCTATAAGATCGGCCAACGCTTGTCCCTTGACTGCTTTCGCAGGCTGATACCGGAGATCAAATTCCGATAACGCAAACATCCACTTACCGAGTCGGCCTTTCAAAACAGGAGCCGACAGCATGTGCTTGAGAACGTCTGACTTGCAAATGATGATAATTTCTGCCGTCAACAGGATATGATGAAGCTTGGTGCAGGTGAAGAATAGGCAGAGGCATAACTTCTCGACCTCAGGATACCTTGTCTCTGCATCCAACATCCTTCTGCTGAGGTAGAAAACGACCTTTTCAACACCTTCGTAGAGTTGCACCACCACTGAAGCGATGGAAGTGTCAGCTACTGATAAGTAGATATAGAACGGCCTGTCTTGCTGAGGTGGAACTAGCACAGGCGGCGTTGTTAGATACCGCTTAATCTCATCAAACGCTCGCTGCTGTTCTGCCCCCAGTGAAACTCGTCATCAGATTTAATCTTCACCAACGCCATGAACGGCTCAATTCGTCCTGACAAATTAGAGATGAACCATCGGACGAAGTTGATCTTGCCGATAAGACATTGGAGTTCCTTCTTCGTGGTAGGTGGCTGCATGGTACATACTGCCTCCTGACTTTTCAGGCCGATCTCAATTCCTCGTTCATGAACCAGAAAACCTAGGAACTGACCGGCCGTCACACCAAAGGCACACTTCTTTGGATTCATTCTCAGCCCGAATTTCCGAGTTTGGTCTAGGATGCGTCGCAAATCATCCAAGTGTCCTTCCATGGAGACAGACTTGACCACCACGTCATCGATGTAAATTTCTACCAACTTGCCGATCAGATCATGAAAAATGTAATTCATGGCTCGTTGGTATGTTGCACCGGCGTTCTTCAGCCCAAAAGTCATGACCACATATTCAAACAAGCCTACTGATCCTGGTACTCTGAATGCAGTCTTGTGTATATCTTCTGGGGCCATGAAAATTTGGTTGTAGCCAGCATTGCCATCCATGAAACTCAACACCTTGTGGCCGGCAGCGGCATTGATCAATGTTTCTGCCATAGGCATTGGATATTCATCCTTTGGAGTGGCTCTGTTGAGATCTCAGAAATCTATGGCAACGCTCCATCGGCCGTCCTTTTTCTCTACAGGTACGATACTGGAAATCCATTCAGCATACCTGCATGGCCTGATGAACCCGGCAACCAACATTTTCTCGATCTCTTTCTTAACTTCTTCGAGAATTTCGGCCTTCATCTGACGTGCTCGTTGTTGGAATGGCCGAAATCCTTTCTTGAGAGGGAGCCGGTGCTCAATGATGCTCCTGTCTAGCCCAGGCATCTCTGTGTAGTCCCATGCAAAGCAATCTGGGTATTCTTTTAACAGAGCTATCATCTGGCTCCTGAGATGTGGATCTAACTTTTTGCTGATAAAAGTTGGTCGTGGCTTATCCCCAGGACCAATGTCGACTTCTTCTAGCTCATCAGCCGATGTAAACCCATACCCTAGCTTTCCGTCTCCTGTTAGATCGATGCTCAACACAGGCAAAACGTATGGCGAGGATAATATGGGCCGATTGCTGGAATCGGCCCCCATTTTGATTGCATTGCTCAATGAAGGTTTACATCCTGTTCGTGCTTTATCATGACTACGTGACATGCTTGAGACAAGATCATCACTTGTTATTTTTTGGGGCCGATCGCAGGGATCGGCCTTGCCACGTACGTCCATAGTCTTTGCTCTTGTTACACAGTCAGGCCGGTGGATAAGACCAGCCTCACCCCATTTTTTGTCACGTCGATGTGTTCACAGTCGTCCAAAGTGATTGCGGAGAGTGGCTCTTGGCCTGCCGTCTCCCAAACGTTCATGCCAGCCGTTGAGATCTCGGCTGAGTCATCTGCGTGGACGATCTCTACTTCATCCCCATCCCACTGTATTAGGCATCGATGCATCGTGGATGGAATGCAGCAGTTGGCGTGGATCCAATCTCTCCCCAAAAGGACAGCGTAGGTGCTCTTGCTGTCGACGATGAAGAATGTCGTAGGGATGGTCTTCCTTCCTACAGTCAGATCCACGTTCAAAACACCTTGTGCTTCTGATGCTTGGCCATTGAAATCGCTCAGTGTGACATTGGTCTTGATCAGATCCGAGCTAGAGCGTCCCAGACGACATAGCATGGAGTAGGGCATGATGTTGACGGCCGCTCCGGTGTCAACCAGCATCTTGTTGACAGGCTGCCCATTGATATAACCTCGTAAGTACAGGGCCTTCAGGTGTATGTAACTTCTTTCTCGTGGCTTCTCGAAGATAATCGTCCTTGGGCCGCAGTCAAGTTGTGCCACAGGTGCCTCTTCGGTTCCAGGAGCACAAAACTCCGCCGGAAGAATGAACACCATGTTGGTGCCAGCCGATGTCTCATCATCAGCTTTCTTTTGTTTGGGGCGCCACTCTTTCTTCTGTGGTTGACCCTCCTCGTCCAGAGTTCGCTGAATTTCGCGGCTAGATCAGGCCGCGCTTTCCTCAACGTATGCAGGTATAACCTTTCAGCTTCCTCCAAGCAACGTAGTCGCTGAACCCTACGCTTTTGGGAGTGGCTGAGTCCATCAGGGCACCACCTTGGACGGTGGTATTTATCTTCTTCTTCTTCTTCTTCTTCTTCTTCTTCTTCTTCTTCTTCGTCTTCTAACTCCTCGAGATCTTCCACCCGAGAGGACTCAGCTTGCTTGTTCCGAGATGGGAGAGGTCCTAGACGCTTGAACACTGACACGTCTCCTGTGCCCTTCTTCTTCTGTCTACATTCTCGGGCGCTGCCGATTGTGGGCAATCGGCTCATTCCTGAATCCCAGCAGTGTTTGAAGAAGGGACAATCCCAGTGCCTGTCCACGTCATCCTGCTCTCTTGACTGTTCCTTGGCATGGCGCTCATATCTTTCATCGTCCCGAACATGCTGACGATATTTCCTGGCGTCCCTGCTAGCCTGACGATCTCTTTCGTCGTCGTCGTTGTATCGCCGGTGTTGGTCGTACTGACGCTCATATTTGTTGAGGAGATGATCAGAGAGAGGTCGCTGATATCGCACATTCTTCACTTCTCCCTCTGTGATGTAGCGCTTTCCATCGTGTCGGGGCCGGTCGCGCGGAACGGCCTCCTCCTTGTCCTTGTCACGAGAGCGGCTGCCCTCGTCTCTGTCCTTACCAGGGTGGTGCACCGGCCCGACCATGTTAATACTGAACGAAAAACCTGGCTGGCACCTCCCGGGGTAAGTGCACTCCACCATGTTAACGGCGGGAAAGGGGTGCGTGTCGACTTTCATGGCGTACTGGCTGAAAATTAGACGCCCTTGTTCTATCGCCATTTGGATCTGCTGACGCCACACCCTGCAGTCGTTGGTGGTATGGGTGAACGTGTTATGCCACTTGCAATATGGCTTTCCGTTCAGCTCTTGCGCCGTAGGGATTTTATGGCCTTCGGGTAGCTTTAGCTGCCTCTCTTTGAGCAAGAGGTCGAAAATCTGCTCAGCTTTGCTTACGTCGAAGTCAAACCCTCTCGGAGGACCTTGTGGCTTAACCCATTTGCAGGACACGGGGCTTGCCCCCCGAGCCCATTCAGCCACTGCTACCTCTTGATCTCCAGCAGAGCCTTCACCTTCCTCTGTCTCAACCAGGACTACTGCACGCTTGAACTTGTCCTGGTACAACTCTGGGTGGCGCTGTTCATATAATGACAGTTTCTGAACCATATGCGCCAGTGAAGCGTACTCTGCTTGGGAAGCCATATCCTTGATCGGTGATGCAAGACCCACCACCGCCAGCTCGACTGCTTCTTTTTCAGTCAAACGAGCCGAATAGCATCGGTTCCTGATGGTCCTGAAGCGCTGGATGTATTCTGACACTGTTTCTCCGCGCTTCTGTCGTACTTGGGCTAGATCGGCAATGCCAGCCTCGGAAGCCTCTGAGTGATACTGCATGTGGAACTGCTCTTCCATCTGCTTCCAAGTCCGGATTGAATCTGGTGGCAGCGAGGTGTACCACCCGAAAGCCGATCCTGTGAGGGACTGTGCGAAGAACCTCACACGTAGTGCGTCTGATGCTGAGATCGTGCCCAACTGCGCCAAATATCGGCTCACATGCTCGATTGAACTGGAGCCTTCTGACCCACTAAACTTGGAGAATTCCAGGAGCCGATACTTGGGTGGTAGTGGGATCAAATCGTACTCGTTGGGGTACGGCTTGAAATAGCCGATTGCCCTCCTTTTCGGCACCATGCCGAACTGGTCTCTCAAGATTGCACTGATCTGATCCGCGGTGCTAGCTGCAGGAGTCGAGCTTTGAAGATTCGCTGGAGTGGCATACTTAGCTAGCCACGCTTGCTTCTCAAGATCTGAGCTAGCTGCAGGAATTGAACTTTGAAGGTTTGTTGGAGTGGCATACTTAGCTAGCCACGCCTGCTTCTCAAGATCTGATCCAGAAGCCCCTCCTGCTGTTCCAGAAATCCCTGCTGTTGCAGTCTGGTTCGTGAGTGCCCAGTTACTGCAGTCCGGCACATATGTGCACGTGTATCCGTGCGGGATCTCCTTAGGCGCCTCATACAAGAACTGGTAATCACTAGGATCGCCACCGATCTTGTAGACGATGAATGCCGGTGAACTCGACACTTCTGGTGCTGCCAGCGCGAACGGCAGCGGTGGTCTGGTCTGGAGTGGTATCTCTCCTTGGTGAGTCCCTAGAGCAGGTCCTGATGGAGAGTACTGATGCTTCATGATTTCCTGGACCACGCGAAGCGCGACACGCTCCAAGGCGTTCACCAGGCTCTCAGAATGGCGGTGTAGCGAATGAGCTACCATGTGATTAACCTCCTGACGCAGAGACCTGGTGCGTTCTTCTAAAGGGGTAGACAGATCCACTCCATCGAGCGCGTCTTCAGGTGAGAACCCTTTCCACCTGATGCCGTGTGAGCGGGTCCTCTGGAAAGAGCCGATGAGGTCGGCTTCGAAGAGAGCTTTGACATCGTCATACTTCTTCTTGAGCTCCTCCGTTAGATCTTCGTACGTGACTGGATCTTCCGCCATCTCAGATGCAGATGGCGATGCAGTTGATGTCGAAGACTGTCCCACCGGGCGTGCCAGAATGTGTTGGCGTCCAAAACCCACCGGCGAGTAATGACGGGCAACACGTAGAGCCGGGAGGCTCCCAGAACTGCGGCTGGCCCTGGTCCCTCGTGCGACGGCCCGCAAAGCTCCGGCACGCACGTCCGATGCTGGTGCAAGGGCGTGCCACCTGACCTATACCTGGTCAGGAAGGTGATGGATTGCTTCGCTTAGTTTCCTGCATGGCATACACGTAAACATTAAATACGAGCCTCGATCGGCTCTCAGGTTGTCCTGTGAATCGGCTCAAGGAGCCGATCCACCCATGATTCGTATGAGGTCTACGATAACATGGTGATCCTGCTTGATCAATATTAAGTTAAAACGATCTACGACGATCTAGTGTTTTCACCACATAACCGAAACGTCCTACACGTAATTGAGCCTGGCAGCCACGCAAGATGATAATAAACCAGCCCTAGATAAGGCCTAAAAACCAACATGGAGTTGATTCCCGGAACATCTTGTCTAGGGCTAGCAAACTACACCCTACGTACTACTGGATCCTTCAACCCGTTTGCAAGGCCTAACTATGTAGATATTAAACTAATCCTTGAAGAACAAGGAGCAATCGTAACGGATCGGATCTACTAAACAATGACTAAGCAGGGTGCCACCCTTGCACCTCAGATCGGTACAAGGGTGGCTAGATATCTAGGGGTAGCATGGCTAATCAAATACATCAAGAAAGTACTGATGCTAACCCTAACATATCTATGATAACTACATTGCTCGCCATCAACAAGGCTTCAGCACGAGCAACGCATGAACAACGAATAAACTTGATACTGCCTAGATCGCGAGATGCGATCTAGGCAGCATGATGCTTACCCGGAAGAAACCCCCGAAACAAGGGGTGGCGATGCGCCTAGATTGATTTGTTGTGAACGTGATTGTCCTCCTTCTCAATAACCCTAGATACATATTTATAGTCCGTAGACTCTCTAACATGGGAATAATCCCAACCGTGCACGAGCTAAACTCCTTTAATCCTAACCGACACGTATCCTACTATATTTACAGATACACGGGCAATCTAGCCCAAACTCCTTGTACAAGGCCGATTCATGTATATTTTCCGTGTATATTCTCCAAGCCCATCTTAATCACGGCCCACTTCTGATCCGGTTAAATTCTGGTGATAACAGCTTCATAGCATTCCAGGGCCGCATGAGTCTCAAAAATAGCTTTCAGCTCATTCATCAACTCATGAGGATCGTGGTGCTCAAAACGTTTTTGAAGATCGGATTCCAGACTGCACAGGATGGCACACTGAACTTGAGAGTACCGAATTTTCCGAGTCTCGTAAACAGCTTTTACTTCATCGGTTTCAGTTTCTGCAGGAGGGTCACCTAGCGGTGCATCAAGCACATATTGCAGATTTCCGCCAGAGAGGAAGATCCTCACATGACGGAACCAGTCGGTGAAGTTGCTACCGTTGCTCTTAAGTTTTTCTTTCTCTAGGAACTGGTTAAAATTGATTGGGGACACCATCTCTACAACATATATTTGCAAAAGTTTAGCTAAGTTTATGACAAATTGAGTTCAAATTTTAATTCAACATAATTAAAAATCTAGGTGAACTCCCACTCAAAACAATACCCCTCGCATTGTCTTAGTGATCACACGAACCAAATCCACCGCACCTATGTCCGATCATCACGAGACAAGGTGTGATTTCAATGGCGAACACTCAAAGTGTTCATCATATCAACTATATGATTCATGCTCTACCTTTCGGTATCACGTGTTCCGAGACCATGTCTGTACATGCTAGGCTCGTCAAGGCCACCTTAGTATCCGCATGTGCAAAACTGTCTTGCACCCGTTGTATGCACTTGTTGATTCTATCACACCCGATCATCACGAGATGCTTTGAAACGACAAGTCTTGGCAACGGTGCTACTAAGGATGAACACTTTATTATCTTGAGATTTTAGTGAGGGATCATCTTATAATGCTACCGTCGCGATCTAAGCAAAATAAGATGCATAAAAGGATTAACATCACATGCAGTTCATATCTGATATGATATGGCCCTTTTGTCTTTGCGCCTTTGATCTTCATCTCCAAAGCACGGACATGATCTCCATCATCTTCGGGCATGATCTCCATCATCGTCGGCGTAGCGTCAAGGTCAATGGCGCCGTCTTCATGATTGTCCTCCATGTAGCAACTATTACAACTACTTTGAAATACTACTCAACATGAAATTTAAAGACAACCATAAGGCTCCTGCCGGTTGCCACAATACAATAATGATCATCTCATACATATTCATCATCACATTATGGCCATATCACATCACCAAACCCTGCAAAAACAAGTTAGACGTCTCTAATTTGGTTTGCATATTTTACGTGGTTTAGGGTTTTCGAGAAAGATCTAATCTACCTACGAACATGAACCACAACGTTGATACTAATGTTGTCAATAGAAGAGTAAATTGAATCTTCACTATAGTAGGAGAGACAGACACCCGCAAAGCCTCTTATGCAATACAAGTTGCATGTCGAACGAGGAACAAGTCTCATGAACGCGGTCATGTAAAGTTAGTCCGAGTCGCTTCATCCCACTATGCCACAAAGATGCAAAGTACTCAAACTAAAGACAACGAGAGCATCAACGCCCACAAAACCATTGTGTTCTACTCGTGCAACCATCTATGCATAGACCTGGCTCTGATACCACTGTAGGATAACGTTGCATAGAAAACAAAAAATTTCCTACCGCGAACACGCAATCCAAGCCAAGATGCAATCTAGAAGACGGTAGCAACGAGGGGTTTATCGAGTCTCACCCTTGAAGAGATTCCAAAGCCTACAAGAGGAGGCTCTTGTTGCTGCGGTAGACGTTCACTTGCCGCTTGCAAAAGCGCGTAGAAGATCTTGATCACGATCCCTCCGGCGCCACGAACGGGCAGCACCTCCGTACTCGGTCACACGTTCGGTTGTTGATGAAGACGACGTCCACCTCCCGTTCCAGCGGGCAGCGGAAGTAGTAGCTCCTCTTGAATCCGACAGCACGACGGCGTGGTGTCGGTGGCGGTGGAGAACTCCGGCGGAGCTTCGCTAAAGCACGCGGGAGCTATGGAGGAGAGGGGGGCGGCTAGGGTTTGGGAGGGGGTGGCCGGCCACTTGAGGGGTGCGGCCAGGTGGTGGTCTTGAGGTGGCCGGCCCCCTCCCCTTGTCCCTCATTATATAGGTGGAAGGCCCAAGGGTTGGACTACAAGTCTCCGAATAAGACCCGAACCCAAAACCTTCCATATGATAGGGAAACCTACCCAAGCTAGGACTCCCACTAGAGGTGGGAGTTCCACCTTCCATGGAGGGGGTGGCCGGCCCCCTTTGGGGGAGTCCACTTGGGACTCCTCCCCTTCTAGGGTTGGCCGGCCATGGAGGTGGAGTCCCTCCGGGACTCCACCTTCCTTGGTGGTTTCTTCCGGACTTTTCTAGAACCTTCCATAGAACCTTCCGCATCATTTTAATTCACATAAAATGACATCCTATATATGAATCTTATTCTCCGGACCATTCCGGAACTCCTCGTGATGTCCGGGATCTCATCCGGGACTCCGAACAAATATTCGAACTCCATTCCATATTCAAGTTCTACCATTTCAACATTCAACTTTAAGTGTGTCACCCTACGGTTCGTGAACTATGCGGACATGGTTGAGTACTCACTCCGACCAATAACCAATAGCGGGATCTGGAGATCCATAATGGCTCCCACATATTCAACGATGACTTTAGTGATCGAATGAACCATTCACATACGATACCAATTCCCTTTGTCACGCGATATTTTACTTGTCCGAGGTTTGATCTTCGGTATCACTCTATACCTTGTTCAACCTCGTCTCCTGAAAAGTACTCTTTACTCGTACCGTGGTATGTGGTCTCTTATGAACTTATTCATATGCTTGCAAGACATTAGACGACATTCCACCGAGAGGGCCCAGAGTATATCTATCCGTCATCGGGATGGACAAATCCCACTGTTGATCCATATGCCTCAACTCATACTTTCCGGATACTTAATCCCACCTTTATAACCACCCATTTAAGCAGTGGCGTTTGGTGTAATCAAAGTACCTTTCCGGTATAAGTGATTTACATGATCTCATGGTCATAAGGACTAGGTAACTATGTATCGAAAGCTTATAGCAAATAACTTAATGACGAGATCTTATGCTACGCTTAATTGGGTGTATCCATTACATCATTCATATAATGATATAACCTTGTTATTAATAACATCCAATGTTCATGATTATGAAAATAATCATCCATTAATCAACAAGCTAGTTTAGAGGCATACTAGGGACTCTTTGTTTGTCTACATATCACACATGTACTAATGTTTCGGTTAATACAATTATAGCATGACATATAAACATTTATCATAAACATAGAGATATAAATAATAACCACTTTATTATTGCCTCTAGGGCATATCTCCTTCAGGGCCGGCGTGTGGGCCGGTCAGGCCGGTCGGCCGGCCGGCAGCCCCCCTTTTCTTTTTTCTTTTCTTTTTATTCTTTTCTCCTTTTTCCCTTTTCTTTAATAGCAAATGCTCCCGAACTCCGATTGACATGAAACCAATTTTGTTGGAAATATGTAGACTCCTCATAGATCATTTTAGATGATTTTAGAGAGGGAGTCTCCCACCGTCAAGAAACGGTGAAGACATCCAAACTCGAAAACGCAATAGAAGATGCATGCGGATTCCGTTTTTGATGAACTTGGGCTTGTTGTAAAGCTAGCAACAAGCTCAAGAACCTCACACAGAGAAACACCAAGAAGCAATAAGGATATGCAAAGTATGCAAAGGATTGAGCTCCCTAAGACGATGTGATCAAGTTACCCAACCGAAAGCCCCTCTTGATAGTGCGGCTATCTATCCTATAATCCGGTCTCCCATCAACCACCTTGAGACCGGTAAAAGGAAAACCTAGCAAGGTCATACCTTTGCCTTGCGCATCCCGCTTGATCTTGATGATGGCTCTTCAAGCTCTACTCAAACCGGAATGGCACAACTTGATCATTGTTGCTTCGTGAAGACTCACAAATGCTCCACCATACACTATGATGGGAAAGCTTCATTGATACACATCTTCAAATGTCCATTATCACCAAATGGACGGCAAGCTTCAAGCATGTGATCCACTTGAGATGCTCATCTTGAACTTTCCCAACTCAACCTTGTATCTTCTCATACTCATTTAAGATAGAGCATGGCTAATATTGAGTTCCACATAAGAACTCCATCTTCATTTCTTCTTCTTGATCATATCACATATGTATCTTCAAACCGATGATCTTGATGCCAATACACAAGGTATACCTTTATCTTCATGGCATCCATACTTGAATCCAACACATGGAGTACAAGTAACCTATGGAATATTCCTTCATATAAACTCAATGAAAACATTAGTCCATAGGGGTTGTCATTAATTACCAAAACCACACATAGGGGCAATATACCCTTACATAATCCTTACTACTCACTCACAAGTAATACCATCATTGTTATATGGTGTTTGATGAGGGGATCCCAGCAGATCCTCCTACGGTGTTGCCCGATCTTTCACAACAAGAATTCGGGTAGATAAATACCTCCAATTACGTGTGAAACGCAACCTGAAGTAGGGGATAAATCCAGCAAGCAACATGATGGAGATCACCACGCCTCAAGACCAAAGCACGACAATCCTTGATGAACACAAGAACCTCCGCAGCAATTATAATAGATAAACGACGGCGCTGTCCCCGGAGGGATGCTTCACCAAGCACACATGCGAAAGCGTCTAATCTTAACTCAAACTAGTTCTAACCCCAAAACCCCAGCCCTTATATGAGGGGGTTGGCCAGCCAACTCTAGTGGGCCTCTCTACCTTGGTTTGGATAGGCCCAAATCAAACTGACTCAACTCAATAAAATCCCTAATTGGCCCACATATGACCATAGATTTAAAATACGATAAATAAGGTAACTAGCAAGGTGGAGTCCTGAAATTGGGCTTCACCTCGGCCTTCATGCCGGTATGAGTGTTTATACCATAAATTTCCCACCAACATTGGTGAAAAGAGATTGAAAATAAAAAAATGGAATGTTACCATTCAGAGGATACAAATACCACATGACACATGATTAATGACCTATATGTATCTAATACATAATCATTTCCACCAATATCTTCAGTGGATACGACGCTAGAAACTTTTGTTTGAGAGACTTATCGAACACGTGATTCGCTACTCCTGGATAGTACTTCATTTAGGAAGACGATAACTCAATAAGCTCGAGCATTAACTTACATTAAAAAGATATCCACAATCTTTGGCATAAATTGGTCAAAATTAGATAGTCTTGATGCCACCACTCAACGGTTACTTTCATTGACTCGATGCATGGTTCTTATCTTTCTGAACGACCAACGGACGAACCATTCTTTGTTACCAACCATTCAAGCCTTCTAGGTATCATAGAGCTACAACTTATTCCACACCTTTATCTCTAAAACATATCCCAATCTGGTAAGATTTCGGCAACACGATAGTCTCTAGCTATCTTCTCCCAACAATCAATGATTTTAATATTTCAATTACCACTCATCGAACTTTACCAAATATATTTATTTTCAAGGAAGCCCCGCTCCTCGCCCAAATCTAGATGCTATCTTTTTAGAACCGATCCAAGTTGTCACGCTACTATCCGCCAAATAATATTAACTACATATGTAGCTAGTGCTTTGAATACTCTTGCTATCAATCATCCAAGATTTTATAATCAAGGGAAGATATATCTCTTGCACCAAACTCGTGTATGGGCTAAAATTACATGCAAGAAATACATTTCACCCATCTCTTAAATTTGTTGCACATGATTTACAAGTTTGTTGCACAAGATATCCGTTGTTATTGCACGATTCGTAATCTTGTTGCGGTTAAACTAAATGTTTCGTTCATACACCCATCTATTTTATTTAGAATTTCTTTGTTTAACCATCTTTTTGGCATGTAAATCGTAGCAAGAAAGTGAGGCATATTGCTCGAATGTCCATCTTAGGAATCATCTGCGTCACATCTACTCTACTCATGCAGGGGGTGACTCGCCCATGCATTCTGCTAAACCCTATCGAGTCGTGTAAACATTGTTGAAATTGACAGATTTTCGCAAGAGTCTTACAACAACACGCACGGCACAATCAACGACCTGACTACTAGTTAGTTTAGGATTCACCGATGGATGCATTTAACCTGATCGAAAAGCAAACCAAATTCATGAATCCAACGGATAGTACGTACATTGCCCAGATTCAATCCATCTTCCTTATCTCCCCCACCCGTATCCGCCACGTCCCCCGCCCCCATACAACAGAAACGGTGGGTGGGTAGGTGGGCTCGCCTCGCCTCGCCTCGCCGCCCATAAAAATCCAAACTTCCACCACCACACCTCGCCTTGCCTTCTCCTCCACCGCCGCTGGGGCCCGAGCCCGCCCACGGGGCCCTTGATTCAACCCGCACCCGCATGCGCGCGCCTCCCAGTCGTCCCTGATCCCTGAACCCCCCGCTGGCCGGAGCGGCGCCCACCATGGACGACTACCGCCCGCGCCGGTCGCCGGCGACCGAGCGCTTCGTCGGGCTCTTCTCCTCGCCCTCCTCCTCCCCCACGGAGCCGTCCTTCATCGCGGGGGACGAGTTCCACGAGGACGACTTCATGTTCTCCTCCTCCGACGCCGCCGCCCCGGACGCGCCGCCCGACGACAGCCCCACCGCGCGGGTGCCGCACGCCCACCTCGGCCTCCTCGCCGCGCTGCACGACGGGGACAAGCGCCTGCTGCTCCGCCGCGGCGCGGGCGCGCCGTCCGAGGCCATCCCGGCCGCGCTGCTCCGCCGCAAGGCCACCATCGCCGCCGCCGCCGCCTCGGCCTCATCCGGCGGCGGCTCGCTGTCCCCCACCCAAACCCCCGCCTCCGCCGCCTGGGCCATCCCGGCCAACCCGCGGCCCAGGAGCCGCGCGCCCGCCCCGCAGTACCACCAGTCGGCCCCAGTAAAAGTCCCCGTCCGCCCGCCCCGGAAGCCGGCCATGGACAGGTGGGACGAGGCCGACGACGACGACGACCAGCTCCGCCGCGGGGACGCCGCCATGCTGCCCCCGCACGAGATGGTCGCGCGCGCCTCCGCCGGCGGCGCCGGCCCGGTCGCCCCGTTCTCGATGCTCGAGGGCGCCGGCCGCACGCTCAAGGGCCGCGACCTCCGGCGGGTGCGCGACGCCGTGCTCCGGCAGACCGGCTGGCTCGACTGAATCAGGCGAGGTGATGTGGCTCTTTCTGCCCTTTTGTTCGCCTCAGAGTCGTAGATTCGATACATTAGGATAGTATAATTCTACCTACCTAGTGGGTTCGTGTTGTAGATCCAGAGGGGAAACCAGAAAGTATGTTGAGTTTTTGTTGGGTGCAACTGCTTGCAATTTTGGTATCTTTGGCAATTGGAATGGAATGTGACTAATATTATTACTGTAAGTTTCAACAGTAATAAGAACCTGTGTCTGTCATCTGTCAACTGGGAGCTCTCTGTGATTCAGGAGGAGGGGCAATTTTTGTCTATGCCTGCCTATTTTGCTATCCAGAATTTACTTCAGTTCATTTCTTCGTCTCGTGATCATCCATCACACACCATAGAGAACTTCTTATGCTTGCGAATGCATCTGATATCTATGTGGGTTTCTGTGATAATCTGAACTGGAACCAATGTACTATATCAACTTATCGACCAATTATGCTAGTTTGTCTGAAAGCATTGCCGTTTATGCTGCCATGGGAACAGCATTGGTTGGTGACTGCTGCCAGTATTCTCCAAGCATAAGCAATTCTAGTATTTGGTCTTATTTTTGGACCTTTTCATAGTAGCACTTGTCTAAACTTGAATTTCTAATGTCTTAAATTTATCACTAGTTTTATTTGGTGTCACAATGACCGAGTGGTACGTTCCCTTTTTGAAACAAAACTGATTGCTATGTTTAGGTGTACCAGTATTTTGCTTACGCTCTCAAATGCATCTGCTATGCATGTGAGTTTCTGTGATGTTATTTGACCTGGAAGCAATGTATCAACTATGCTACTACTAGTTTTTTCCAAGTAGTGGGAATAACTTTGGTTGGTGACGGACTGGTGCTAGTATGCCAAGCATAAACAATTCTACTACCTCTGATCTGAATTAGTTGTCGCAGGTTCAATGAACCTAGACAGATTTAAGCAACATTTTGCCCAAATCTGCGACAATTAATTTGTATGAGAGGGAGCAATATTTGGACCTTTTTTTTGGTCCTCCCTCCGTCTACAAAAGGATGTCGAAGATTTGTCAAAATTCGGGTCCATTTTGAACAAACTTTTGACATACTTTTATGGATGGAGGGAGGGTAGTAGTACTTCTCTACTCTTGAATTTGTCTTTTAAAACGATGGATGGAGGCTTTTGGGAGTTTCGTTTTAAATGCACTTTTAAAATGTTAAAAAATTTGAAAACAAAATTTAGTGGATACATCTTGAAATTCTACACGTTCAAAAAGTGGTTTTACAACCGACATTTTGAGTGCCATCCATCTTTTTTACACAAGTCAAAAAAATGTCGGTTTTTCGCAAGACTTGATGTGCGCACGTAAAATGTTGATACGTAAGCAGAAATTTTTTGTTTGATTTTTTTTTGAGCATTTCAAAAATGGTTTTCCGGTGGCAAGAGCATATGCTCCCACGTGCCGAATTGAATTTCCGCTTTTAAAAGGTTCATTATTACTACTTTGGTTTAGCGTCACAATGACTGATTGCTATTGCTTTTTTAAGGTAAAACTGATAGCTATGTTTAGGTGAAGTATTCTAGTGGCAGCCACCTTGTCTTATCCGATAAAAGGGATAAACACCAACAACTTCTTTGAACCATTGAAAGAAATTTTCTCTTTCATTGTCATAGTTATGCTTCGCTGTAACACACAATGCTGATAGACGCTAGGTGTATATGAGAACGCATGATCTTTCTTGAATGCTTATTAATGTGCTCTATTTTCTGCTCACCTTAGTGTTTTCAGTATCTCCTACTGCTGTCAATTTCAGTTCACTGTTTGTAGAGGCTGAGATCCACATCTGATGCTGGCATGCTGCTCTGTCTATTTACTTATTTAGGCAGGGGCTTAGGGATGCCCTGGACCATGCACTTTGTTGTTCTTTAACTTGCTACACCCATTAGAGAGTTCAAAACTTCTGTGGTATCCATGTAATTTCAGCAAATGCGAAGTTGGTTATACTGATGCATGTTGTGTAGCATCGACCGTCCGTATCTGGTCTCATTTCGAGTGGATAATGGGTTTGCTGGGACGATTAGGCTAAGATTTGGACTGTGAACCAGTCACTTTGTTCCACTTCCAGTGCTACTTTGTTGGGGGGTAAAGTTTGTTCTGCTGCCTTTTTCTAGCCGGATCTTGCTTTGTTCCTCTTTCCCGTTGTCAATTCCAGATTTGGGTGCAGTGCTTTCTTAGTCAAATGCCGGCTGAACCCGATTCTCCTTGCCAGCCATCCATCCATCCAGTCAATCCAAGGGTCGCACCGATAGTGTATGCCGTGCCACTCTTTTCTGTGGGTCTGCTCTGAGCATGAATTCACTGTCTGCATATTTGCTCATCACAAAGAATTTTACTGCTGTTGCTAGCTTTGACCCTCTCAGAGATTAAAAAAGGAAAAGAAACAGCAACATCAACCTTGTTTGTCAGAAGCTCAGTTTGCCAACTCGGTTGCTGCCATGAAATATTACACTCTACAGGTTCACAGAGGGTGGCGCTGGTCCAACCTTTTCTCCTCTTCTACCATTCCTGCTGCTTCATTTGGCCGGCATTTGATCACCACCAGCAGCATCAGTGAAAAGCGCAGTTAGCCCGACCATTGAACTCCAGATCACTTTCACTACCAATCGATACTCTAGAGCTTACTAGGCCACGGACCCACGGTGGGCCAGAGTAGTACTTAGCACTTCCTCCGTTTCATATTATAGGGTCGGCCTGATGGTCGATTTGGGGGAGTGGGGATTTTTTAGTTGGGGGATTTGAATGTGCGGGAGGAGACGACCGGAGGAGATCCCCCACCGCTGCTGTCCGTCGTGGGACAGCCTCCTCCGGCGGCAGCAGGGGTACGGAACGCAGAAGGAGATGTTGTGGTGGAGGCGGCGCTTACGCCTCAGGGTTGCCTGGGAGGGACCCGGAGGCGGCCAGGGTTTTAGAAATGTCCATATAATATTACACATCTCAAATTGAGGTAATTGTCAGCCTCCTCTTTTCCCATTTATTATGCACACTGTCTTAGGAAATCAGAATAATATGTAGCCATCTTTTCTATACACCTAGTTTTGACGTGCATCATTTTTATATATGTGCGATGAAAAAAGTTTGAGGTAATGTGGCAACACACGGGTACTTAACTAGTCTATGCACAAAATGTGTCTAATATATCCAACACAATGACAACACGCTCTTCAGTGTTAAGGAGCAGTTGATTTGTTTGTGCTGAGTCTTACTACCATTTAGGTGTCTCTTTAGGAAAAGAAGGGTAGCCTCTTGAGATTTAACCGATTCTGCACAATTTCTTCCATGCTTCGCCTCTGATTATTTGAGGGTACAAAAAAATACATTTCAAGATTTCGACAACTCAGGTACTACGATGCAAAATGCTCTTGTGGAAAGAAAAGAAAAATAAAGAAAGGGAGGGAGGATCTAAAATCTGAAACTAAGGTTCTCCAAAACAAAGAAAAAACAAGCAGTCCAAGGAGGCCCTTAATGAATGGAGAAAGTGCCAGCTGAAAAACAAATTGGATTACTTTTTTTGGCACTCTTCATTTCCCGCTGAACTTTGTTTTGTAATTTAGTGGAGGTCCTCTTTGGATTGCAAAATTTTGAAAATATATAAATAGAAAAGCACATGATTGGAATAGTAGAGCACAAGAATTGCTGCAGACTTGAGATGCTGACTTTGCAGGGTTCACACAAAATGTGTTGTTTTAGAGTAATGAAGAGAAAGCCATAAAATGCACACTTCTCATGCTAGGTTTTCTATGAAACTGGGTAAAAAGAAAGCATTTCATAGAACTCTAATTCTATGATTCAAACATGCTCTTACAAAAAGGAAAATGAACTGAAAAAGGAGATCCCCCAAAATTAAAGTTAAAATCTAACAATCCAAAGAGGCCTTTGAGGAATCACACATATGCTAGGTTTTTGGGGGTAAAATAGGAACTTCAATAAACAGATGGGGTTGCCATTTGGTCTTGTTGCAGATCCTGAAGAACAACTTCAAGTCCATACCCTAACATAGTAGTGTGGCGTTCTACCCTTGCATAATTTGCAAGAGAAAGACTAACCCTAACCTATCTCCACTTTTACAAAGACAAATTCATAACTTTGATAAACTAGGTCTTTAATCTCAGAAATTTAATAAAGATGGGTTCATTTGATGACATCCACAAGCTTGGAGCAGTCGGTTTTCACGATGATTTGGAGATGGCTATGATGCAAGGACACATCGATCCCTTCAAGACAACCCTGGAATTCAGTTTCAGTGGGATCATCACAAACTCCTACGAAACGACATGAGGTGAAGATTGAGAGGCCCTCACTGGCACACAACGCCATCCCAAGACCCGTGGAATGATCATCTGCGCGAAAGCCTGATGGTTGGTACAGATGGTGGTTGAATGTCGGAAAATCAACCCGCACTACCCCTCACGGCGGCTGCATAAATGTTTCATTGAGGTTTCACACAATTTTAATTTCACAAGAAAACACGAATAAAACTACGCACATGTCTTTGTTTCTTTGTGAAAACATGCATAAAACTATGTTGAATCTTCATACATTCATAAAACATCTGTAAGATACCTTCGTATATCTTAGAGGATTGAACTAATCAGGGACGGAGCCAGAGCCAGGAATAAAGTATAAGGGGGGCAATCTTAGTATGAGGGGAGCAGAACTAGCTAAAATCGCACAAATAAGAAGTTGCCATGGCTTGTGTTCAAAGGAAAATCATGAGCATGGGGGTGGGGCTGCGCCCCCCCTCGTCCCCCCTTGTCTCCGTCCTTGGAACTAATTCTGTGTAGTTATCTTAGAGGATGTTGCTAATATGTGTGAAGTTTTAGTACATATTTCAAATTTCGTTGGAAAAACTTTGTTGCAGTTCTCATGAATAAACGTTGATGTTTTTGCACAGAGATGGCCTCACCCTGTGCCTACGAAATTCTATAGAATCTGTACCTGAAACGCCATGGTTGTTTTGAGACCATTGTTGGGGTTAAGCAAAGTTATGACCGTGGAATTTTATTGTGATCTCCTCGTCGATGGAATCCTGTAAAATATAGACGCGGACACGCCCCGGTTATTCTTAGGCAAATTTTAGGGTAAATGTTTCGACTGGTTCAGTTTTATAGCATAGGGTCAGCTATTTTTTCATACTTTTTGGCAGCACTCTATTTTTTCATATTGGTTTCTTAGAGCCTTTTTTGTTGTTGGGTTTTTAGCAGCTTTTAATGTCCAGACACGTTTTTTTTAGGGTGGTCAAGGCAGTGAAATGCAACGTTTGGCCCATCAGTCCACCACATGCGCGGCCCAGCCAAGACGGCGCCGCCTCCCCGCCGGCGGCGACCTTTCCATTCCGATCTGCCACTAGGCCACTCCTCCCGCCGCCGACGGAATCCGGCAGACGCAGAAAATAAAGAGAGAGGAAAATAACATGGAAAACCATACTTGTCCCGCAAGACTGGCTGACAGACACCAAACGGCATCGACGTTCGAGCCAGAGCCAGCGCTCCTCACTGATTCCTCCGCTTCCTGCTCCCCAAGCCACGGCCAACAGGCTCTTCCCGCTCTGATTCCGAAGCCGGCCGCCGAGCCATGCCTAGTCGGCCTTTGTGGCCGCCGGAGCCGCCGGGCGGGGGGGATGGGGCGCCGGAGATCTTCGCTGGCGGCGTCGGCACGGTGCGCCGCGCCGTCGTCATCGGGAACGGCTGCGCCGGCGCCGAGAACCAGTGCCTCGGCCTCGTGCGCGCCCTCGGCCTCGCCGACCGCCTCACGCTCTTCGTAAGCCCCCCGTCCCACCCCTGTTTCTCTCTGCCTGCGAGGGCAGTGCGGCACCGGGCGACGCGATCGCTGTTTCAGTTGCTCTCATTTTTTGAAACTGGCGTTTCAGTTGTTTGCGTATTTACGTTGTTGGTACCTGCGTTACTCATATCATGAGCTTAGACCGGCATTACGTATACGATTCAATAATTTACTAGCTTGCAACCGGTTTACCTGCAGTTAAGAAGATCTGGCAAAATGTGTATGGTTAGTTAGTGGAATTATGCATAGTTTTTGCAATTATGTGCCAGGAGCGCACACTCTAGAAGAGTGGATTCTGCTTGTTAATGGGGTTTACGGTGCTGCCTATTCAGCTATTCCCTCAAAGTGGAATTCCCTAGAAAAAGCTCTAAGGATGTATTTGGCTTTGTTGGATGCTTATCAGACGCCTGAAACCATTTCAGATGATGCGTCGTTAAGTTAGCTATTCTTTTACACCCGAGGTTATAAGAAGAGATAGAGATTGGTCGTGGCATCTTATAATTCTGATGATGCAACATTGTACTTGATATGGCTGTTGTTAGATAGGAGTACGTTTCATGACAATCTAATCATCATTCATAACTCAAGCTGCTAGAGAATAAGAGCACCATGTACTGTATATTTTGGTGCCTTGTCCTCAGTAGGTAATGTAAGAATATTGCTTGTAGATAATAGAGGGGTTTGAAAATAAAAAACGTTGACCAACGGGGGAATGATCCCTCCCTTGGCTATACGTTGTTAGGTAGGATGAGACTCCCCGCGGATGGACGCTGGGATAATAACCCGGTTTAAAGTCCGCCCCTCCCAACGAAATTACCGCTAGATGGGGATTCGAACCTGGGTGGGCTGGCTGCGCACTCGCTAGCCTTGCCACTGAGCTAGAACTCATTTTTTTTGTCCTGCTTGTGCTTGCTCTGTTGCTGCGAATTAGAGGATGTGTCCAATGCAAACATCATTGTCAACTGCCAAGCTGATTCTGAGATGCCTCATCAACTTCATTCCAGATGGTGATTTCTTGATTTGCTACCGATTAGTAGTTGTTAGCCTGGCCTTTGCTGGATTGCAGCAACAAGTAGTGCCTTAATACCTTTTGTGCATGTGGCGTCCATGGATTGAATTTTAGGTTGTCATGTATTGATTGGAATATTAGAATGGCTTAAATCTGAAGACTCTAAATATATTGTCATTTCTCTTTCTTATTTGTTGTTGTTATCCATATACTTGTCTTGTATTTGCTCAATTAACAACATAAATAAGAAAACCAACAAGAGGAACTTAATATAAGGCCAATTTTTGTTGATGATTTTTTACTATCTTTTAACTTCTCGGTAGGCCCTATTGGGTAAAGTTTCAAATGGAAGTTAGATTGTACTATCTGGAATTTTATATGACTACAAGTGACCTCTTCCATATCTTGTTTTGCTGTTCTTATGGATTTTGAGTTGCTGATCATTATATTTTTTTGTTTGGTGAAATATGCTTGGTCACGCAGCGTATTATCAGGCCAACAGGAGGAATCAACAAGTGGCTGCACTTTCTCCCAATCTCCTTGCATAAAATTGTGGACCAAGTACTCAGAAATATATTCTCTAACACGACATTCACAACACTGTTTCAAGGAAAACTGTTGGCACCTTATCCTGTCAGTAATGTGCAATCTTTTGGATTGTCTTCTGTACTGGAAGCAGATACCAGTAAGATAGTGACACTGGTCCGTGATACCTTCGAGAAGTAAGGTTCACATTTCTTGATATTGTTGCTTTGCTGTTTGTCCACTACTGCATTATTTTATAAGAATTGCATCCGTGCAACTTCTGAATATTTTGCTCGAATCCCTTGTCAAATGCATGAATCAGTAACTCTTAATACTCATCCTAAAACTCCGTCATAGATTTTCCCTATGGCTTGGACGGAATAGGAAACTTATTAAAACATACTTCTAGTTGGTCCATTTCATATGCAAAATGTAGAGTGACCTATATATATTCTCTAGTATGTTTGTGCCACAAGGTTTCAAATATTCCCAGTTTCTAGTTTTCCTGCTCTGTTTCCTCAAAGTTTGATTCTCTTTCAGGGATGGCCTGGCAATAGTTGTTGCTTGTGGCCGTGATACCATATCATATGCAAGCTCTGTAAGGTGTTTAGCTCCAGATAATGTCTTTGTCATTCAGGTAGAACTGAAACCAATATCAGTAGCTTATTTGATAATTTATCAGTTGTTACTCAGCTATTGGTATGAAACATTGTGTTCTTGCCATATAAATCTGACCGTAGTTTTAACGATACTGTATTTATTGTGTCAGATACAACACCCCAGGTATCGCCTTGATAGGTTTGATTTGGTGGTGACTCCTCGTCATGATTACTATGCTTTAACTGCAAAGGGACAACGAGAAACTCCGTGGCTTTTCCGGAGATGGATTACTCCACGAGAACCACCTGGGCCAAATGTGGTATGCTGTTCTTTTTCTTTAAAGCAAAAATATTTCATATGTTTATATTCAGCTGTTCCAGTTCTTAACTTCGAACTTTGGAAAGCCAGGTCCTGACTGCTGGAGCACTTCACCAGGCAGATTCTGCTGCACTACGAATTGCTGCTACAAACTGGCATAATGAACTTGCTCCCTTGCCAAAGCCGTTGGTAGTAGTAAACATTGGAGGACCAGCAAGTATACCCCTCATTCTCTTCCTGCCTACTTGTCTATACGATGTTGGAGAAAAGCCGTTGTGTGCCACCAAACAGATAACCCCTGTTTCACGACATGCCATCGAATAAACCACTGCATTGCCAAACCAATGTTTTCCTTGCCATTTCAGCGCCATAGCTGAATGGGAGCTAATGTAGCTTGAATTCTTGCTACAGGCAGCGTACTCATGCTCTTTTATCTCACTCTAGTAACAGCACCTGTGTATCACTTCTGCACGCCAGTTGGAGCGGTTCCTCATATGTTTGGTTTCCGCACCATCTGTCAAGGAGGGAGAGACACATACACCCTACACACAGTTGCATAATAGATAATTTCTTATGTGCCCATGGCAAGAGAACATCTTATATCGTGATCTGCTCAACTGTCCTGCCTTTTCCTTTGTTTGGGTTTGGGTTTGGTACGCCGCATGCTGTTGAGCAAGAACAATGTCATGTATTTAGTAGCCCATATTTCATGCACTTTTTTTGGCTTACAACATAACTCTTTCATTGTGGATTTGAGGTAGAATATGCCAATTTGGATGGTCAATGCTTGATTCTGCTAATTTAAGGGGAAATTTGATCTATTTGTCATACTTTATTACAAGAATAGGTATTTCATTATACATCTAAAAAGATGGAATTGTTGGATTTCTGCAATAGATAGCGTTGCAAACTTCAAGAAGGTAGTTACTGATTGCAAGCCTAATATGCATCACCTGGAACAAAGTATTTATTTGCGTACTGCTAGCTCATAACTGCTTGTTTTCCTTTACTTTAGATCATGAAGCTAAAGCTTCCAAACTAAAATGGAGTACATGCATTTCCCAAAGGCCCTAATCCTAAATCTGCAGTTTATCAGGAATCCCATTTTGATATTGCGTTTTTCTTCTTAAATAATCATGATACTGAGCATACGTTATTTAATTTATATATGATAATTAAATTGTGCAATTCAGTTTTCAGAATTTAAGTTAGACTGTATGGCTGTATGCTCAAAGCAACAGGAGAGAGTAAATACATCGCAAGGCCACACCTTCCATTTTTCTCATTCATGTAACTCTTGAATTCGACATATTTTCTTTTCTCTATCCCTTGATTCCCTTCACACACAGGAGTGGTGTTGTGGGATAAGTGCAGTGAAACTTCTAATGTTTGGCTAACGATATTTTGTTCGAATATGCCCATTTCTTGGTGCTAACTAAATACGATGCATTTTATATGCCTTCACTTGCTTCATACATTTAAAAACTTGAGAACACAGGTTGAGGAATTTCTTCTTATCCACTGATATATGTAGATCTAATTCATGGCATTTTCAATTCTCAGAAAACTGTAATTATGGTGTAGAACTTGCCAAGCAGTTGGTAAGCTCACTGCACAATGTTGCAAATACCTGTGGAAGTGTCAGAATTTCATTTTCCAGGAGAACGCCACAAAAGGTAGGACCATGGGTTGCTCATATCTTGTTTTGTGCGTTATGCATACTTAAAATTTGCAACCATTTTTTTGCAGGTGTCTGATCTTATATTGAAAGAGTTCAGCACACATCCTAAGTTTTACATCTGGGATGGTGAAGGTAGATAGTAAATAAGAAAATGCCATCATCCAGATGTTTTGCTCTTTGTATGCAAAGCAAAATTTACGTTGATCTGGATTTGTTGCTGCAGAACCTAACCCACACCTAGGGCATCTTGCATGGGCCGATGCTTTCATCATCACAGCAGACTCAGTAAGTATGCTGAGTGAGGCGTGCAGCACTGGGTGAGTTATTGTGTTGTATATACTTACAAACGTTGCTCCTGTTTGAGGACACGTAGATAAGCTCCCTACTACATCTCTTTCAGGAAGCCTGTCTACGTTGTTGGAACTGAGCATTGCAGGTGGAAATTCTCAGATTTTCACAACACTCTGCATAAACGAGGGGCTGTTCGGCCTTTCACTGGATTGGAAGATGTAAGTTTTCTATCCCATCTCTTAGTTACTCATTACCAAGACCAAGTTCATGTACTTTTGTTACAATTTTACCATATTATGAGGAATGCAAATGTTCCTTTTCCCCTTGACGGCCATGCATATCTCAAGGACGAATTCATGGCATGTCTGTATGACCCTTTCTTCCATTGTAGATGTCAAACAGCTGGAGCTACCCTCCTCTGAACGATGCCATCGATGTGGCTGCACGGGTTCGTGAAGTGCTTGCGGAACGCGGATGGACAGTGGGGCAATAGCAAGCGAAGTAGAGAAAGAAGAGTGCCGTCTTGGTCCAGTTCTGTTCCAAGGCTCCAAGCCCAGACGATTCGAAGTCTGCACTTCAGTTAGTACATTCGTTGCATGTGGATTTCTGCATATCAGCGATGCATTGCGATATCTGCGGAAAATGGCTATAGTTTTTGGGAACATAAAAGTTTTGAGTAGCCACACACGCACAGACAGCTGCGGACATCCATGCGTCATTGCGCTCGCTGTTGCGCTGTAAAGAAGCCGGCAGAGCTGCCAATGGAAGTTAAAAATCTTTTATCACTGCGACGAGGTGACACCATAGTTTGTGGGTTGTGAGTTGAGTTGTGACTGTGCTAAGTTTATCATCAGCAAGTCATATTGGTCTGTTGCGCAACAAGCGGCGATTTTCATATCCTCCGTTTTGCATTATGGCAAATTGTGGATGCCACGTTAGGTTCCAGCATATTTTAATACCGCCACGCTCCAGCCCTCCTGTCATTTTTTTTTCCCAATTGCTAAAAAGTGCTTGGATGTTATTTGTCAAACTCAGCATCCGATTTGTGGCCGTCCGATACGATGAAGCAAGACAGATCACGCCGAGCAAACTAGCCCCGTCCCGACAAACCCACACCTGGGGTCCCCGCCCCAACAGCCCACACGTGGGGTCCGCGTCTCCATTCTTCTCCAACATTTGCATATTTCTTTCGCCGATGCCGCTATCCTAGATTCTGCCGCCGTCGCAACAAGCGGCGATTTTCATATCCTCCATTTTGCATTATGACAAATTGTGGATGCCACGTTAGGTTCCAGCATATTTTTAATGCCCTGATTCGTCAAAGCTTAATACCGCCACGCTCCAGCCCTCGTGTCATTTTTTTTTTTTTGCCTGATAAAGGAATAGCCCTCCTGTCAATTGCCTACTAAGAGCATGTCTAACAGCCCCGTATAACCCGTCCATCCCGTAAAATTCCGGCGGGATACGGGGCAGGCGCGATTTGGACCGTCTAGCAGGCCCCGTATTCGGGCTGGCCCGTTTCGGCGGAATAGGGGCCCCAGGAAATCGGCCCCGTCACCCCCTACTTATACTGGGCGCAGGTGCGAGTGAGGGGTTAACCCCTCACTCGCAACCCTAGCTCCGCCGTGCGCCGCCGCCTCCTCCATCCTTCTCCGGCGACAAATTACTCGCTCCCCCGCGCCGCATTCCACCCCATCTCCGGCATGGACTCCCGCCGCCGCAGTACCGCGTCGCCGGCGAGCGGATCGAAGCGATCCCGCTCGCCGGACACCGTAGAGGAGGCGTGGCGGCTCAAGTGCAAGAGGTCCGCCGCCGGGAGCCGCTGCACGGCGTGCCGGTACGTCGGCGCGCTGTACGTGCCGGATGCGCTCCGGGAGTACGCCGCCGGTGGGCGGTGGTACCGACAAGACCCGCCGCTCAAGCCGATGAGCGGCGGAGCCTTCGAGAAGTGGCTCGCCGAGTGGCAGCGCGACCGCGCGTCCAAGGCGGCATGGGCGGCGACCATCGGCAGCACCAGTGGCGGAGGAAGCGGAGGCGACGAGGAGGAAGAGGTGGCGGCAGAGGAGGAGGCGGCCTTCCGGCGTGCGGTGGCCGAATCCGAGGCGGATGCCGCCGAGAAAGCTCGGGCGGAGGCAGAGGAGGAGGCGGCGGCCATCGCCGCCGTCCGGGAGTTCGAGGCGCGGGAGGCGCAGGAGGAGGCGGCCTCCATCGCCTTCATCCCCTACGTCATCCTTGACGAGTAGATGTAGGATAGATGTAGTATGATCCGTAGTATGATCGCAATGTATGTATGATCCGTAGTATGATCAATGAAGATGAAATTCCCGGGGTTTTTATTTTTGAAAATACGGGGCGAAATACGGGGTCTGCTAGACGGAATGGCTCTTCCGTTAGCAGTTTTTCGATACGGGGCGAAATACGAGTGTTATACGGGGCAGCGAAATACGGGGCCTGTTAGACATGCTCTAAGCATCTCCACCGGCGTGCCCCATATAGTCGTCGGCACTGCTGTATGGCGACGCTTGCAGTGCATCCTCTATTTTGGGGACGTTGTTCCCACACCGGCGCCTCCCAAACGGCGCTTCCAAAACTTTTTTATTTTTACAATATTTTGAAACAACATATGAATCACATTTTATTCATACTATATTCAATAATTCATACAATCACATAAATAGTACATAAATTATTCATGCAATCAAACAAATCGTACTTAAATTATTTATACAATCAATCAAATAAATAGTACTTAAATTATTCATACAACCAAACAAATCATACAATCACACAAATATAAATAAAATTATGAATTATTGGTGGCTCCTTTTCTTGTCCACAAATGCGCAGCTAGATCCGCCTTAAGTTGTACATGGACACCCGCATCTCGAATTTCTTTGTGCATATGAAGAAAAGCGGCAAATTCTTGGGGTACATGCTCTACCTCAGCAAGTGGCTCTTGATAGTCAAATGGTTGATCATCCTGCACAGGTTCATCGCGCTCGCTCTTAATGATCATGTTGTGTATGATCACATAGGCGTTCATCACCTCCCACATCTGATACTCAGACCAAGTGAGAGCAGGGTACCTGACAATGGCGAAACGCTGCTGAAACACCCCAAAAGCACGTTCAACATCCTTGCGTGCTGCTTCCGGGCATGTTGCAAAATAAGCTTCCATCTCGTTTGCTGGAGAGGGAATTGTCTTCACAAATGTAGCATACGTCGGGTAGATACCATCAACTAGATAGTACCCCTTGTTGTATGCGTGGCCATTTACCTCAAAATTCACGGCAGGAGCTTGTTCCTCAGCTAGCCTGGCAAACACCGGAGAGCACTGCAGCACGTTGATATCATTGTTTGTTCCTGCCATGCCAAAAAATGCATGCCAAATCCAAAGGTCCTGGTTTGCCACCGCCTCAAGAATGACACTGCACTCACCAGTATGCCCCTTGTAGATCCTCTGCCAAGCGAAAGGGCAATTCTTTCAACCCCAATGCATACAGTCAATGATTCCGAGCATCCCAGAAAACCCTCTTGCTGCATTTTTTGCAGGATCCGAGCTGTATCATCTTCTCTTGGCGCTCTCAAATAGTCTTTAGCAAACACCGCCATGACGGCTCGGCAAAACCTGTAGAGAGTCTCTGTACATGTCGACTCTGTCATCCGTAGGTAGTCATTGGTTGTATCTGGAGGAGCTCCGTATGCAAGACATCGCCAGTAGTGCACTTCTGAATTCATGTGAAGCCCCACAAACCTGTGCAATCGTACTCCCTGACGCCGTAGACAATCTTCAAGAACAGCTCCTTCTTCATCCTAAACCGGCGCCGAATTTCCTTCGGTGAGTGAGTCGCGTCGTCGTTGAAGTAGTCGGCGTTAAGAAGCATTGCGCCGGCTTGACGATGTCGGTTGATCTTCCTCCTCTTGCCTGGCTTTGAGCCACCGCGCCGAGGCACGACGAAGAAAGGCTGGCGAACGCGCAGCATGCTCGTCAGAATCAGCTGCTCCTGTTGCCGCCGGACAGCCTCAGCGTTTGATGGCTACGCACGCTTCTATTCCCGTAGACAGTGTTGGGCCTCCAAGAGCAGAGGTTTGTAGAACAGCAACAAGTTTCCCTTAAGTGAATCACCCAAGGTTTATCGAACTCAGGGAGGAAGAGGTCAAAGATATCCCTCTCAAGCAACCATGCAATCACGATACAAGAAGTCTCTTGTGTCCCCAACACACCCAATACACTTGTCAGATGTATAGGTACACTAGTTCGGTGAAGAGATAGTGAAATACAAGTAATATGGATGAATATGAGTGGTAATAGCAATCTGAATAAAATATGGCAGCGAGTAAATATGCAACAGAACAGTAAATAAACGGAGATTCGATATTCGGAAACAAGGCATAGGGATCCTACTTTCACTAGTGGACACTCTCAACATTGATCACATAACTGAAACTACTCTACACTCTCTTGTTGGATAACAAACACCATTCATTGTGTAGGGCTACAAGAGCACGTCAATGCCGGAGTTAACAAGCTCCACAACATTCGGAGTTCATATTTAAGTAACCTTAGAGTGCATGATAAACCAACGCAATTATACCGAGTACTAACATAACATACACACTGTCAGCAATAGCTATGAAAGGGGGAATAGATCGCATCAATACTATCATAGTAATAGTTAACTTCATAATCTACAAGAGATTACAATCATAACCTATGCCAAGTACTACATGATGCACACACTGTCAACATTACATCATGGAGGAGGGATAGACTACTTTAATAACATCACTAGAGTAGCACATAGATGATATTCAACTAGATCACAAAGAGAGAGATGAACCACATAGCTACGGTAGAGCCATCAGCCTCGGGGGAGAATTACTCCCTCCTCATCATGGAGACGGCGATGGCGGTGAAGATGGCGGTGGAGATGGCGGTGGAGATGCCTTCCGGGGGCAATTCCCCGTCCCGGCAGGGTGCCGGAACAGAGACTTCTGTCCCCCGAATTGGAGTTTCGCGATGGCGGCGACTCTGGAAGGTTTTCTGGAGTTTCGTCAATCCGTGTCGAAGATTTAGGTCAGGGAGGCTTATATAGGCGAAGAGTCGGAGTCGGAAGGGGTCTGGGGCCCCCTCACAGTAGGGGGGCGCGCCCCCCCTTAGGCCGCGCCGCCACCATGTGTGGGGCCCCCAGGGCTCCCCTCTGGTCCCTCTCGGGCTCTCTGGAAGCTTCCGTGAAATATAAGATACTGGGCTTTGATTTCGTCCAATTCCGAGAATATTTCCTTACTAGGATTTCTGAAACCAAAAACAGCAGAAAACAGGAACTGGCACGTCGGCATCTTGTCAATAGGTTAGTTCCGGAAAATGCATAATAATGACATAAAGTGTGTATAAAACATGTGTGTATCATCATAAACGTAGCATGGAACATAAGAAATTATAGATACGTTGGAGACGTATCAGCATCCCCAAGCTTAGTTCCTACTCGTCCTCGAGTAGGTAAACGATAACAAAGATAATTTCTTAAGTGACATGCTATCATAATCTTGATCATACTATTGTAAAGCATATGAGATGAATGAAGTGATTCAAAGCAATGACAAAGACAATGACTAAACAACTGAATCATATAGCAAAGACTTTTCATGAATAGTACCTTCAAGACAAGCATCAATAAGACTTGCATAAGAGTTAACTCATAAAGCAATAAATTCAAAGTAAAGGCATTGAAGCAACACAAAGGAAGATTTAAGTTTCAGCAGTTGCTTTCAACTTTCAACATGTATATCTCATGGATAATTATCAACGCAAAGTAATATGATGAATGCAAATAAGCAAGTATGTAAGAATCAATGCACAGTTAACACAAGTGTTTGCTTCTAGGATGGAAGGTAATAGGTAAACTGACTCAACATAAAAGTAAAAGAAAGGCCCTTCGCAGAGGGAAGCAGGGATAAATCATGTGCTAGAGCTTTTCAAGTTTTGAAATCATAAAGAGAGCATAAAAGTAAAATTTTGAGAGGTGTTTGTTGTTGTCAACGAATGGTAGTGGGCACTCTAACCCCCTTGCCAGACAGACTTTCGATGAGCGGCTCCCATGATTATTTTATTTTTGGGTGACACTCTTTCCAACCTTTGCTTTCACAAACCATGGCTAACCGAATCCTCGGGTGCCTTCCAACAATCACATACCATGAAGGAGTGTCTATTTATTTTAGTTTTATTTTTGAGATGACACTCCTCCCCACCTTTACTTTCTCAAGCCATGGCTAACCGAATCCTCGGGTGCCTTCCATCAATCACATACCATGGAGGAGTGTCTATTAAGGTTAATTAATTTGGGGCTGGGAACCCCATTGCCAGCTCTTTTTGCAAAATTATTGGATAAGCGGATGAAGCCACTAGTCCATTGGTGAAAGTTGCCCAACAAGATTGAAAGATAAACACCACATGTTGTGGGTATACTTCATGGGTGTACCATCGACAGTGCCTAGATCCGGCAAGCCCGGGTGGCCCACAGATGGTGATGAGGCATGTGGCCCGTCGGGCGGCCCAGTTGCTGTTGATCCTGACGGAAGATGTCCGGCCCAGGAGCAGGGAGCCGGATCCAACCGACATTGAGGAGGAACCCGGATCCTCGGAGGCCCATTAAGGGACCCGGATCCGGTACGACATAGATGGAAGGGCGGATCCTTGGCGTACACGGCAAGACATTGTACCGTAGTTAGGAAACCTGTATCCGGGTAGGACTCTCCATGTAAACCCTAGATCCGTGCGCCTTTATAAGCCGGATCCTGGGAGCCCTAGAGGCAGGACCTCAACTCATTGTAACATCGCGAAAGCGCCCAGATAATTCCAGACAAGCAGCAGTAGGCCCTGTCATCGTGCAGGTGTTCTGAAGCTGGGTAAATCGCGTACCACCGTCCCGAGTGCACTCCGCCCTATGGCCCCTACTTCTTCTCCCCCTCGTGAGGATCCCTCCTCCGAGGTACCGTCGATTAGGCAACGACAGTTGGCGCCCACCGTGGGGCCTACGGTGTCTGGAGGCCGGAACCGGGAGGGTTCCGCCATGGGAAGCTACGACGACACCATCGTTGTGGGGCGCGTCCTCTATGCTGGAAATCTGCCGATCGTCCCTCCGGATGAGTGTTGGATTCCGGCTAGGACAAACCCTGTCAAGCTCTCCATCGTCCCAGTTGGCGGCATACACATCTTCATCGGGGAAACCGTCGATTCCGACGGAAAACCACTGGTAAGTAACGCAGACGCGACCGCCGCAGAGCTGGACGCAGTCGCGAAGATCCGATCTGAGATGCAGGAGCTTCCCAAGGAAGATTCCGCCTCGGATCTGGAAATTTCAAAGCCCACCCAATCCGCCCCTGAGCAGGAAATAACGGTGGAAGACCAATGCAGATCCGCCTGGGTCTCCCAGGTGTTAGAAAAGCAGAGGTGCCACTTCGTACACTTCTTGGCCCATACCGCCGGAACCGCCCCTCAAGAAGACGGAGCGGGTCCTGAGCAGGTAGAGGCACTGGAAAACGACGCTGATCCGGATCAGGCTGAGCCTGTCGGAGAAAGCGAAACTCCGGTTGAAGAGTCGATTTTGGGCAATCTGAGCCCAATTTCCGGAGATACCCCCTCCATGGATACTGACGAGTTCAACCGCAAGCTAGGGGAGTACGTTTTCGGTGATCAGCCTGAAGTTGATTCCGCCCAGCCTAAGCAGGTACTTGCGACCGTAGCGGCGCTGGGAGAACCCGGATCAGAAGGAGCTGCCACCCAATCCGATCCTCAGCCATCCCGTCAAGGATCTCCAATGTCGCGGGAGCGACCCCGCAAGGATTCTTCCTCGGAGGACCTCCTGTCACCTGAAGAGATGGTTGAACAAGCAGGCATGGATGCAGTTTATCGTTCGGATATTCTTAACAAACCCATCACTCCCGAAGACGTAGAAGCATTAGAAGCTAAGAGACTGGAGATGCTGGCCACAGCCAAGAAGTTTAAGGACACCGCAGCCGCCATGCTGGAGGAAAGGAAGCACGCCGCAGTTTTTGTGGAAGACTTTATCCAGCGTGAGCAGGAGGTGGACGAAGGACTGGCAAAGGTCAAGGAACTCCGAAAACATTGGGAGGACAAGATCGTTGAAGCTCATCATGAGGCCGAAAGGGTCCGGCGCGACTTGATAGCTCCTCGCAGGATCACCTTCGCAACTCCAACAGAGCAGCAGCCGTTCGCAACCCCAAAGGACAATATGACGAAGGCTGCAGAGATCTTGAAGAAAAAGAACGAGGAGATCGACATCGACTACGTTCGCACGCTCGTCGCTTCAGCAATGAGGCAGCAGAGCAAGGCAGACACTTCGCGCAGATTGGAATCTAACCCGGAGCATTGCGTCTCCACTGCGCACGACGATCACCATCGAGACGACGAATCGCGAACCGGATCTTCGGAACGCAGAAGGAAAGCCAGAGAACACCCAAATCCAATCCCCGTCCCATCAAGGACGCCTCCGTCAGATCCAAGGAAGGGAAAGGATGCAATGTACTCTGGACGGGACAAGTACCGCAACCCCTCTCCTCCACCTAATGGTTACCCGCGTCCCCCTCGCCGCCGTAGTCCATCTGGAAACACCAGGCCCCAAGGGCATGGTGGGATAGTTATCCGCGACAACGTGCTGCCAAGAAACAGAAACAGGGAGCGCACGCCGGAACCTCGCCGGAACCAGAACAACGCTCGTGAGCCCGAGCCTAGGAGGAGTCGGAATGAGGAGCGCGACCCGGAGCCTCGCCGGAGCCGGAACGACCAGGGCAGCCAGCGCCACGACGAAGGCAGCCACAGGAGCCGGAGCCAGCACCAGGAAGGCCGAGGAGAATCTGAAGGCGGAAGCAAGAAGTCGGATCGACCCCCTCGCAGGTCTCCCTCACCACCACCTAGCGGTGGCGGCGGAGACGGCGGCCGGAGATCTCGCTCTCGCTCACAATCTCCTCGCCACGGCCCACGCGACGCGCGGGAATGCCTTAACGAATACAGAACCGACTACATCGGTCCGAAGTGCTTTGGCAGGATGATTCGAGAGGAACCAAAGCCAAGGATGAACCTCAAGCTACCCGGAAACCTGAAGCATTATGATGGCACTGAAAGGCCGGATACCTGGATTGAGGATTACTATAACGCAGTAACCTTTGCCGGAGGAACCCCTAATATCGCCTGCCGCATGCTCCAGTTGTACCTTGTAGGTCCAGCCCAGATCTGGCTCAGTGACCTCGAGAAGAATTCCATCTTTTGCTGGTTTGACCTGAAGACCGCTTTCGAGAAACACTTCAGAGGCACCTACAAAAGACCTGCCACGGCAAGCGACTTGCAAGCCTGTATCCAGAAGAAGGGAGAATCCTCAAGACACTTCCTCACGCGATGGTTGGCATGCAGGAACGAGTGCGAAAATGTCGACCACACCACTGCCATGTACGCCTTCATTGGTGGACTGCAGAGGGGAGGATTGCTGAGGCATACACTCACTCGTTTGGATAACTCAAATAAACTGACTTTGGATGAAATGATCTCCATCGCCAGTGATCATACTGCCGCCGATGATGACGCAGGCGGTGATCTTGCAGCTACAGCAATCCCCCTACATCAACAAAAGAAGAACCGTGATAACGGCAACAGCAGCAGCCATAAACGCAAGAACCCTGATGACCAGAAGAGTGGCGGATCCGAGATGGTCGCCATGGCGTTTCAACGCGGAGGTTCAGGAGGCGGAAGAGGACGCGGCCGTGGAGGCGGAGCCGACAGGGGTCAGCAGCATGGCACTGAGGTCACAGCTGGCGGATCCCGCGCCCCGCAAACCTATGAGGAATACACATACATGCCCTGCCTGGCCCACTTGGATCCGGTTACAGGGAAGTCCACTCACACCAACCGCAACTGCAAGTGGGTTAATGATCTAAAGAATGACCCAGAGGCAGGATACAAGCGAGCCCAGAAGCACCGCCCACGCGGCAAGGGAGGCAAGGGCAAGAACAAGGACAAAGAGGAAGACAGTTCCGAGGCGATGGATGAGGACGATAACTCGCCGGATCCCAAGGCAGGGTCCGCAGGTAAATCCAACCCATTCGAGAAAAAGAGCGTGTGGGCTTACCACACTTTCCTCGGAACCCCAACAGTCCGCGCTACCAAGTCAGCTACCCGGATCCTGAACGCCACAGTTCCGGCTGTGCCGCAGTATGTCAGGTGGTTGGAAGTCCCGTGCACATTTGATAGGGAGGATCACCCTGCCATTGTGCCAAAAGAATGCTACGCCTTGGTTGTAAGTCCCCGCATAGACGGGTATGACTTCTCCAAGTGCCTCATGGATGGTGGAGCCAGCTTGAACATCATGTACCTGGAGACTCTAGAGCGGATGAACCTCACCAAGGAACAGCTCAAACACAGCAACACTGAGTTTCATGGCGTGGTTCCGGGTAAGAAGGCGAATTCTCTAGGCAGCATCACACTTCCCGTGGCTTTTGGCGATGTTCACAATTTCCGCGAGGAGAAGATCACGTTTGAAGTGGTGCCCTTCAAGAGCTCCTACCACGTCATCTTCGGCAGGCCCACCTACCACAAGTTCCACGCAAGAGCGTGCTACATCTACAACAAGCTCAAGATTCCGGGTCCTAAGGGTATGATTACCGTATCCGGAGACTACAAAAAGGCTCATGAGTGCGAGTTGGGCGAAGCCGCCTTCGCAGAGTCTGTGATATCCGGAGAAGAGCTGAAAGGCTACAGAGCCGCGGTGGATCCGACTGAAATGCAGACCACTAAGAAGCAGATCTCCGAGCACAAAAATTCCTTCAAGGCCGCGATAGAGACCAAGAAAGTCAACTTCAAGGAAGACGACGATTCCAAGCAGGTCTCAGTCGGAGCCAACATGGACCCCAAATAGGAAGACGCGCTCGTCGAGTTCCTCCGCGCTAACATGGATATCTTCGCATGGCAACCTTCTGACATGTCCGGAGTACCAAGGGAACTCGCCGAGCACTACCTCAACATAAACCCGGGGCTAAACCGGTGAAGCAAGCTATGCGATGCTTTGGAGACAAGAAGCGTCGCGCCATAGGAATGGAATTAGCAAAGTTACTAGAGGCAGGTTTTGTAATAGAAGTTATCCACACTGATTGGATCGCAAATCCCGTCCTTGTACCCAAAAAGAACACTGAAATACTAAGAATGTGCATCGATTACTCTGGCTTGAACAAACATTGCCCGAAAGATCCGTTTCCCCTGCCGCGCATTGACCAAGTCATTGATTCGACGGCGGGGGTGGAACTTCTGTGTTTTCTTGATGCGTATTCCGGGTATCATCAGATCCGGATGAAGGAGTCTGACCAAAAGGCGACCTCATTCATCACCCCATTTGGCACTTACTGCTATGTTACTATGCCTTTTGGCTTGAAAAACGCAGGTGCCACCTACCAACGTACGATGCAGCGGTGCTTGAAGGACCAGATAGGCCGGAACGTACACGCTTACGTCAACGACATCGCGGTCATGACCCGGAAAGGATCCGACTTGATCAGCGATCTCACAGAAACCTTTGAAAATCTCCGTCGGTACAAGATGATGTTGAATCCGCTGAAGTGCGTCTTTGGCGTACCAGCTGGAAAACTCCTTGGCTTCATTGTCTCTAACAGGGGCATTGAAGTAAACCCGGAAAAAATCAAGGCAATTTTGTGCATAAAAAGGCCAACTTGTCTCAAAGATGTGCAACGGCTTACTGGTTGTGTCGCAGCAATCAGCAGGTTTGTTAGCCGTCTTGGCGAGAAGGCACTACCCTTGTACAAGCTACTGAAGAAAACAGACAAATTTGTCTGGGACGAGGCAGCAGATGCAGCACTTCAAGGGTTGAAGGAAATACTCACCTCCCCACCCATCCTAGCAGCTCCAGGAGAGTCAGAGTCTATGCTCCTTTACCTGGCAGCCACCAACAGAGTCATCAGTCTCGTCATCGTGGTGGAGCGACAGGAAGAAGGTCATGAGTATGGAGTCCAAAGGCCAGTCTACTATATTAGCGAAGTCCTTACGGAATCCAAACAGCGCTACCCTCACTTTCAGAAGTTAGCCTACGGAGTATTCCTAGGCAGCAGGAAGCTGAGACACTACTTCCAGGAGCATCCAGTAACAGTCGTGAGCAAGGCTCCGCTGTCAACGATTCTCAACAACGCTGACGCAACAGGACGCACAGCAAAATGGGGCATTGAATTATCCGCCTTCGACATCAACTACAAAGCCAGGACCGCGGTCAAATCCCAGGTCTTGGCGGATTTCGTCGCAGATTGGACAGAAGCTCCGGATATGAACCTGGAGCCGGAACCTGAGACATGGGTCATGCACTTCGATGGATCCAAGCAGCATCAAGGCTCAGGAGCCGGAGTCACCCGGAAGTCCCCTACCGGAGAAGAACTGCAGTATGTTCTGCAGATACACTTCGAAGCTACAAACAATATGGCGGAATACGAGGTTCTACTACACGGATTGCGCATCGCCAAGGAGATAGGGATCAAGCACATTATATGTTGCGGAGACTCAGACCTGGTGGCACAGCAAGTAGCCGGAACCTGGAACGCCAGAAACTCCGTCATGGCGGCCTATAGAGACGAAGTTGACGAGATCGCCAAACATTTCCTCGGATACGAAGTCAAGTACGTCAGGCGAGATGACAACACAGCGGCAGATATGCTATCCAAGCTCGGATCCGGCAGGAAGCCAATTCCGCCTGGAATTTTCCTGGAGCATCTCCGGATACCCTCAGTGAAGGGCGCTAACCCGGAAAACCCAGATGTGGCAGTATCTCCGGCTAGGGAAGTGATGGCTATCATTCTGGCTTGGACACAGCCTTTCCTGGACTACCTCATCGATCAGAAGTTGCCAGAGGACGAGGTCCTCGCGCGACAGATCATCAGACGAGCAAGATCCTACACAATCGTTGATGGACAGCTCTACAAACAAAGTGCAACAGGGGTATTTCTCAAATGCGTCTCCAGTCAAGATGGCATTGAAATCCTCAGAGAGATCCATGCAGGGGACTGCGGGCATCATGCCGCCCCCAGGTCACTCGTTGCAAAAGCTTTTCGGCTAGGTTTTTACTGGCTCACAACTAAAGAAGATGCCGACAAGATAGTCAAGACCTGCCGAGGTTGTCAGTACTACGCTACTCAACCAAACGCTCCAGCCCAAGAGCTGAAGACCATACCTATCACCTGGCCGTTTGCGGTCTGGGGGCTCGATATGGTTGGTAAGTTAAAAAGATCATCTCCTGGTGGCTTTGAATACCTTCTGGTCGCTGTTGACAAGTTCAGCAAGTGGATCGAGGCAAAGCCAGTGAGAAAAGCCGACGGTGCTACGGCACTAAAATTTGTCTGCAGCCTCGTAATGAGATTCGGCATCCCACACAGCATAATCACAGACAATGGCACAAACTTTGCACAGGGAGAATTGAAGGATTATTGTGAGACAGTAGGGATTCGACTGGACCTTGCATCTGTGGCTCATCCACAATCAAATGGTCAGGTTGAAAGGGCTAACGGCCTAATATTATCAGGAATTAAGCCACGCCTTGAAGAACCGTTGCGACGAGCAGCTGGGGCTTGGGCTGACGAGTTGGAAGCTGTTTTGTGGAGTTTATGAACTACCCCTAATAGATCAACAGGGTTTACCCCATTTTTCCTGGTATACGGATCTGAAGCCGTGCTTCCCTCCGACATCATCCACGATTCACCGCGAGTTTCCGCCTACAATGAAGAAACAGCTGATGAGGCCAGACAGCTATCTGTGGACCTGATCGAGGAAGCTCGGAACTTAGCTGACCAGCGCTCCGCCATCTACCAGCAGAAGCTCCGACGTTATCACAGTCGTCGAGTTCGGAATCGCTCCTTCATGGCAGGAGACCTGGTCCTCCGCCTTCGGCAGGTGAAAGACCATAAGCTGCAGTCTCCATAACGGGTCATACTACCTTGTTGATTTCCGAGAGCTGAAGGACAGACCTGCTAATTGGCACCGGAAACGCAAGCGTGAGGATCCGGATGACATCTACGACGAGACAGATCGCCCTTGGAACATCGCACAGCTACGTCCTTTCTACACTAAGCGTATTTTTTCCGAGTTACAAACTCTGTAATAGTTATACATGATCAATGAAATAAAGCTTATGGTTCACTCTCTGAGTCTTTTACCTCCTTTACTTGTTCATTTTTAGATCATGTATGTTTTCCGACTAAAACCGCAGAGCTGGATTTTTCCGCCTAGGCGTGTATAAAAGTTGTGATTTTCAAAAATCTTCCTTTAGGACGTAAGCTTAAGTTTTCTGATTAAATTGTTATATGTTGCGAACTCATGGATTCCTAGTAGCGATTTCTGGCACCTATGCTTGGGGGCTTGTTTCCGCGGTTATTGACGGATTGCCATTGGGCTTCGTCGCCGCTGGCGAGCGTTCCCGGCTAAGGTCTTCCGGCTCGCGGAAGGTCAAGCGGGCAAGCCGGAAAACAATAAAATCAGCACTTGCTTTCCGACATAAAACGAAACATGCGCATAATATTAACGGATAGTAGGATAAGTGTTTCCGCCCCATGCATAGTCGTTTCGTTCCTAGCTACTTAAGAATTCAAAGTCTTATTACAAACCCACTCTGGGGCCAAAATGATGCAACTTGTTTCATTGTTTAAACAGGAACTCTACTCGGAGTCCTCTTCTTCAGATTCCTGGTAGGCGGAGCCGTCGCCGTCGCTGTCGCCGGATCCGGCTTCGGAGTCATCACCAGAGTCTTCCCCGGAATGCTCGACGCTTGACCCGGAGCCTTCCCCATAATACTCCGGCTCGCCTTCTTCCTCCTCTGCATCGGAAAAACCCTTGGGAAGGTCGTACTTGTTATACCAGAACGAGTGATTCACTCGCCTGACAAACAACTGCTCATAGCCTTGGGTTTCCGCAAGGATGGCGCCCATGTCGGAACCCTCTGGAGCTCCGCGTGCAACATTCGCAAAGTTGAGTGAGGGGAAGTGAGCCTTGCAGGTGGCCAAGACCAGGGACGCGACTCCGCGCGCAGAAGATTTTTGCCAGTCCTTGATGAAATCTGGCACTTGTTCCATTAGCTTGGTCATCGTATCGATGATTGAAGTTTTGGCATTCTTCAAAGACAGAGTCTTGGCGATTCCACGACAGGCTTCAAATAACGCGTCAATGGATATCCGCGCTTCGTCGTATGCCTCTGTCCTCTTCAGGTTCGACTCTTTTGACCACTCGAAGCCAAGGCTCGCTGTGGAAAAAGGAGGTCCGGTTCCGTTAGAGAGAAGAACATATGAGTTAGTCGGAGCAACAACACGAAAAAACGCTTACGGAAGATAAGTTTGTCGATGGCCTCTGCCTCCGCTTCTAGAACTTTGTTTTTGCCCACCAAGGAAGTCACGCGACCCTGGCTCTTCTTCAGTTTTTCATTCAGATCCGCCAGGTCGCGGGCATGCTTCTCGGAGAGCTCCTTCCTCGCCTCAGTCTCCTTGTTGGAGGATTCTTGGATGAAGGCTTTGAGGGACTCGTTCTCCGCCTCAAGCACCTTGACCTTGGCGGACAGCTCATCAAACGAGGAGTGCTTGGCAGTTTCTTCTGAAGGCGGAAAGTTGCACATATCATACATCATGAACAGTTATATCAATATACGAAATCAAAACTCGGATCTCGTACCATGGAGGCGGGTCTCAAGAAGCTGGATAGCCTTCTGGCTGTTTTCCGCGTTCTGACGTAGCCCTTCGATCTCCGTGATCTTCTCCAGCACATGAACGCGGAGATCTTCGTGCAATTTCCGCGTCGTCTGAGAAGCAGAGAGGAGTTAGCCGGATATTTAAAATCTGGGGGGCTGGCGAGGAATTCAAATTCTTGAAGGAATAAAATTTTAAATTTCCGCCTAAGGTACATCTTGAGAAAGCATCGGCTAACACATGTTACACGGAAATGTCTGACCCAATGCTTGGGGGCTAGTATTACCTGCCGCACTTCTTTGTGCTTGGCGAAAAACTCTTTCAAATCGTTCTCCAGGACGGTGAGCTCTTGCATCTCCTCATCCGACTTTCCCCAGACCTTGTTCAGCATGGCGGAAACTTCCGTGTGGCGCTGGGCGAGGGTAAGCTTTTGCAGAGACTGAGTCGGTCGGGGGTCTACCCGGATCGCGTTGGAGGCTTGAACGAGCTTTACCTTCTCCTCATATTCTTCCTCGGTGGGCTCCGTGAAAGTGGCGCCTGGTTGATCTTGAGGAGGGGCAGACGAGGAGGCACCCTTGGCGGAATCACCGTGGTCAGCGGGATCTTCCGGAAGGTCTTCAAGGTCGATGACATCCTTGGGATCCAGCTTGGAAGCAGATGAAGCTTTGGGTGGGACCTCCACCTCAGGAGTAACAGGAACTGAAGCCGGAGATGGCTTGACCTTCTTCTTCAAGACCTTTGGAGCCTTGGGGGGGCTGGCTTCCGGAGCTTCAGTAAAAAGAAAAAAGCATAACAACTAAGTGAGGGATTGCTCGTGAAGCTGGAACTTGGATCTCGGAAACAGACACTTACCCGGAAGGTTTGAAGAAGTTCTGGATGGCGGGCTGCCCCTTGTTGCTGGTGTTAATCAGCTTGAGGCGCTTCTTTTCCGCCTCCGCTTTACGGGTAGCCGCGGTGCTAAGCACTTCACGGGCGCGCTTAGCGGCGGGCCTGGAAGGAGCAGGCCTCTTCCTCTTAGGAGGGCGCGGGGCCTCGCGGGCTTCCGCCTCTGATGCAGCTTTCGGATCCGTGTTGCCGGTGGAAGGGACCCGGAGCAAAGTTCCGAGTTTCACTTTCTTCGAGCGCCTCGAGCTAATGCACAGTGTTAAACACTTAGACAAAAAAGTTTGAATGCGAGGAAAAACAATGGACTAAAAAGTCGAGACGACGTACCGCGGTTCCGGAACCATTCATGTGAATGTCTTTGTTGCACACGTGAACGTGAAGTTCACGCGGAACCTTGATGAGGAGCCGGATCCTTTTGTCGATGGCGTCGGAGGAAAGGTTGTCTTTTGTGGCTTGCATTGGGTCGTCGCGCCCTGAGTACTGAAACATCAGCCGATCCCTATGTTGGAGCGGCTGGATCCGCTTGGTGAACCAGGAAAGGGTCAGGTCCTTCCCTGATAGCCCCTCCTCCGTCAGCTTGCAGATCCGCCTGACGGCGCGTGTGAGCTGGGGCGACTCGGAGAGGTCGGGGCAGTGCGTCCATGTCGGAAGCTCGGTGGCGGGGCAGTTCTTAAACGGCGGCAGTTTCCTTGTGCTCGCCGGGTCGGAAACATCCTTCAAATAGAAGAAGCCTCCGGACCAGTACCGCGCGGATTCGTGGCGGTCGGTGTGGGGGTAGACGCGGCCCGGGCGGATCATGAAGGTGATGGATCCGCATGTTGCTAGCTCGGTGGAGTTCCGGATCCTTTCCTTATTGACCGTGAAGTAGTATTGAAACAGGGAGAGCTCGGGAGTTACCCGGAGATGGCCCTCGCAGAGGGTGACGTGATTGCCGATCGCAAGCACGCTGTTCGGAGAGATGTTATGTGGCTTGAGCCCATAAACCTTCAGGATCTCCAGGAAGAAGTCCGAAGGCGGAAATGAAAAACCCCGCTCCACCAGCGCTTTCGTCAGCACCATCTCGTTGTCTTCCGGAGCTGGGGCTAAGGCATTAGGAACTGACCTCCAGCTTCCGGGTTGCAGGAAGCCCTCCGCCTCGAGATTTATCAGCTCCGTCTTAGTGGTGGTGCATGGCCACCAATTTTCCCTTGGCTTCAGCATCTCGTTGACGAGCCTTTGATTTTTTGGCGGCGGTCTCTTCCGCCTTGTGCTCCGCTTGATCCTCCCCGGAGGCTTTCTCCGGGTTAGCAGAAGTCCCTTCAGTCTCTTTGCCGGAATCCTTTGAAGGACCCAGCTTAACTGGAGCGAAAGGTGGAGGGGCGGAGGAGATTGGGGTGGCCATGATCGGTTCAGAGGCTGGAGGCGGAGTCGTTGAAGACATCTGAAGAAAAGACGAATGGCGGAAAACGTTTTTTAGTCGGATCCGGCATCGTTTTCCCCAAATTCATCCCTACCAACTACGGCGCGAGGGCAAAGTTCGAAAACTCACCGTAATGGCTTTTGCGGTGGTCGGAGTTGCCGGCGACGAGGTTTCCGCGCGATGGCTTGCTGATGTTAAGAACAGGATGAACTCGACGCGGCGGCGAAGCAGCTCCGGCGAAGTTCCGGCGAAGTTCCGGCACGGCGGAGAGGGAGCTCGCGACGGCGCTTTGCAGAGAGGTGAAAAGGGGGTGAATGAGGGTTAGGCGTCGACGGCGGATATTTATAGGCCAGCGGGACGAGATTCGTGCTCCGCATCCCGTGGTCGGAACGCAAGCGTCGCGCCGTTGGATGCGTGACACATGTCCCAAACCCTAAACGGTGAAAATGGCTAGAGATAAGTTACCGCAGAAATCGCGCGAGAATGGCGCCAGAATTGGCGGAACCGTTTGAGTCTTTTAAAGATTCCGGGTAATCGCGTGAAGATAAAAAAGCTCTCATTCGCAAGCAGGGAAGTAACCCGGAAATATAACTTGAACCGTCGATGGATGAAGTCCCGCAGGATGGGAGCATTTTCCGGCTATAAGTTGGAAAAAGAAGAAAATGTGAAGTTGGAGTTCTTCAAGTTTCTCCGCGTTACCAATGTTGTCGGAGACCATGATGGACTAGCGAGGCGGAAACAGCAGGTGAAACTCGGAGAACTCTGGGGGCTACTGTTGTGGGTATACTTCATGGGTGTACCATCGACAGTGCCTAGATCCGGCAAGCCCGGGTGGCCCACAGATGGTGATGAGGCATGTGGCCCGTCGGGCGGCCCAGTTGCTGTTGATCCTGACGGAAGATGTCCGGCCCAGGAGCAGGGAGCCGGATCCAACCGACATTGAGGAGGAACCCGGATCCTCGGAGGCCCATTAAGGGACCCGGATCTGGTACGACATAGATGGAAGGGCGGATCCTTGGCGTACACGGCAAGACATTGTACCGTAGTTAGGAAACCTGTATCTGGGTAGGACTCTCCATGTAAACCCTAGATCCGTGCGCCTTTATAAGCCGGATCCTGGGAGCCCTAGAGGCAGGACCTCAACTCATTGTAACATCGCGAAAGCGCCCAGATAATTCCAGACAAGCAGCAGTAGGCCCTGTCATCGTGCAGGTGTTCCGAAGCTGGGTAAATCGCGTACCACCGTCCCGAGTGCACTCCGCCCTATGGCCCCTACTTCTTCTCCCCCTCGTGAGGATCCCTCCTCCGAGGTACCATTGATTAGGCAACGACACCACATACTTCCTCATGAGCTATAAAACATTGACACAAATAAGAGGAAATAAATTTTGAATTGTTTAAAGGTAGCACACGAAGTATTTACTTGGAATGGCAGAAAATACCATGTAGTAGGTAGGTATGGTGGACACAAATGGCATAGTTTTTGGCTCAAGGATTTGGATGCACGAGAAGTATTCCCTCTCAATACAAGGCTTAGGCTAGCAAGGTTGTTTGAAGCAAACACAAGTATGAACCGGTACAACAAAACTTACATAAGAACATATTGCAAGCATTATAAGACTCTACACTGTCTTCCATGTTACTCAAACCCTTACCAGAAAATATCTAGACTTTAGAGAGACCAATCATGCAAACCAAATTTCAACAAGCTCTACAGTATTTCTTCACTAATAGGTGCAAAGTACATGATGCAAGAGCTTAAACATGATCTCTATGAGCACAACAATTGCCAAGTATCAAATTATTCAAGACATTATACCAATTACCACATGTAGCATTTTCTGTTTCCAACCATATAACAATGAACGAAGCAGTTTCAACCTTCGCCATGAACATTAAAAGCTAAGAACATATGTGTTCATATGCAACAGCGGAGCGTGTCTCTCTCCCACACAATGAATGCTAGGATCCAATTTTATTCAAACAAAACAAAAACAAGAACATAAAGATGCTCCAAGTAAAGTACATAAGATGTGATGGAATAAAAATATAGTTTCACTAGAGGTGACCTGATAAGTTGTCGATGAAGAAGGGGATGCCTTGGGCATCCCCAAGCTTAGATGCTTGAGTCTTCTTGAAATATGCAGGGATGAACCACGGGGGCATCCCCAAGCTTAGAGTTTTCACTCTTCTTGATCATATTGTATCATCCTCCTCTCTTGACCCTTGAAAACTTCCTCCACACCAAACTCAAAACAAACTCATTAGAGGGTTAGTGCATAATCAAAAACTCACATGTTCAGAGGTGACACAATCATTCTTAACACTTCTGGACATTGCACAAAGCTTCTGAAAGTTAATGGAACAAAGAAATCCATCAAACATAGCAAAAGAGGCAATGCGAAATAAAAGGCAGAATCTGTCAAAACAGAACAGTCTGAAAAGACGAATTTTTCTGGGGCACTAAACTTGGTCAGATGAAAATGCTCAAATTTAATGAAAGTTGCCGACATATCTGAGGATCACTCACGTAAATTGGCAGATTTTTCTGAGTTACCTACAGAGAATACTACTCAAATTCGTGACAGCAAGAAATCTGTTTCTGTGCAGTAATCCAAATCTAGTATCAACCTTACTATCAAAGACTTTACTTGGCACAACAATGCAATAAAATAAAGATAAGGAGAGGTTGCTACAGTAGTAACAACTTCCAAGACTCGAATATAAAACAAAAATTGCTGTAGTAAAATAAAAACATGGGTTATCTCCCAAGAAGTGCTTTCTTTATAGTCATTAAGATGGGCTCATCAATTTTAATGATGCTCATATAAGGATGAGAGTTGAAGCAAAGAGAGCATCAAAAAGCAAGTTCGAAACACATTTAATTCTAACCCACTTCCTATGCATAGGAATCTTGTACACTAATAAATTCATGTAGAACAAAGTGACAAGCATAGGAAGATAAAACACGAGTAACTTCAAAATTTTCAGCATGTAGAGAGGTGTTTTAGTAACATGAAAATTTCTACAACCATATTTTCCTCTCTCATAATAACTTAAAGTAGCATCATGAACAAACTCAACAATATAACTATCACATAAAGCATTCTTATCATGAGTCTCATGCATAAAATAATTACTACTCCCATCATAAGCATAGTCATTCTTATTAATTGTAGTGGGAGCAAATTCAACAAAGTAGCTATCATTATTATTCTCATCAAGTGTAGGAGGCATAGTATAATCATAATAAAATTTATCATCCATAGTAGGTGGCACCAAAAGACCACTATCATTATAATCATCATAAATGGGAGGCAAAGTATCATCAAAGAAAATTTTCTCCTCCATGCTTGGGGGACTAAAAATATCATGCTCATCAAAACCAGCTTCCCCAAGTTTAAATTCTTCCATAGCATTATCAACAATGGTGTTCATACTAATAACATTGCTACTAGCATGCAAATAAGGCTCCATAGGTTTTTTAATTTTCGCATCAAACAATCCATGTCTTAACTCAGGAAATAGATTAAAAAGCTCACTGTTATTTTCCATTATGCCAAACTAGTGAAAAATAAAAACAAGAAACAAAAAGATGCAATTGCGGGATCTAAAGGAAATAGCTTCGAGCACTCACACACCGGCAACAATGTTAGGAAATAGCTTAGTAGTGGGAGGATGTGAATACCTTTTACCTTACCTCCCCGTCAACGGCGCCAGAAAATAGCTTAGTTGCCGGGGTCCGGAGTGTGAATACCTTTTACCTTTCCTCCCCGGCAACGGCGCCAGAAAATAGCTTGATGTCTACGCACGCTTCTATTCCTGTAGACAGTGTTGGGCCTACAAGAGCAGAGGTTTGTAGAACAGCAACAAGTTTCCCTTAAGTGAATCACCCAAGGTTTATCGAACTCATGGAGGAAGAGGTCAAAGATACCCCTCTCAAGCAACCCTGCAATCACGATACAAGAAGTCTCTTGTGTCCCCAACCCACCCAATACACTTTTCAGATGTATAGGTGCACTAGTTCGGCGAAGAGATAGTGAAATACAAGTAATATGGATGAATATGAGTGGTAATAGCAATCTGAATAAAATATGGCAGCGAGTAAATATGCAACAGAACAGTAAATAAACGGAGATTCGATATTCGGAAACAAGGCCTAGGGATCCTACTTTCACTAGTGGACACTCTCAACATTGATCACATAACTGAAACTACTCTACACTCTCTTGTTGGATAACAAACACCATTCATTGTGTAAGGCTACAAGAGCACCTCAATGCCGGAGTTAACAAGCTCCACAACATTCGGAGTTCATATTTAAGTAACCTTAGAGTGCATGATAAACCAACGCAATTATACCGAGTACTAACATAGCATACACACTGTCAACCATAGCTATGAAAGGGGGAATAGATCGCATCAATACTATCATAGTAATAGTTAACTTCATAATCTACAAGAGATTACAATCATAACATATGCCAACTACTACATGATGCACACACTGTCAACATTACATCATGGAGGAGGGATAGACTACTTTAATAACATCACTAGAGTAGCACATAGATGATATTCAACTAGATCACAAAGAGAGAGATGAACCACATAGCTACGGTAGAGCCCTCAGCCTCGGGGGAGAATTACTCCCACCTCATCATGGAGACAGCGATGGCGGTGAAGATGGCGGTGGAGATGGCGGTGGAGATGCCTTCCGGGGGCAATTCCCCGTCCCGGCAGGGTGCCGGAACAGAGACTTTTGTCCCCCGAATTGGAGTTTCGCGATGGCGGCGGCTCTGGAAGGTTTTCTGGAGTTTCGTCAATCCGTGTCGAAGATTTAGGTCAGGGAGGCTTATATAGGCGAAGAGTCGGAGTCGGAAGGGGTCTAGGGCCCCCTCACAGTAGGGGGGCGCCCCCCCTAGGCCGCACCGCCACCATGTGTGGGGCCCCCAGGGCTCCCCTCTGGTCCCTCTCGGGCTCTCTGGAAGCTTCCGTGAAATATAAGATACTGGGCTTTGATTTCGTCCAATTCCGAGAATATTTCCTTACTAGGATTTCTGAAACCAAAAACAGCAGAAAACAGGAACTGGCACGTCGGCATCTTGTCATTAGGTTAGTTCCGGAAAATGCATAATAATGACATAAAGTGTGTATAAAACATGTGTGTATCATCATAAACGTAGCATGGAACATAAGAAATTGTAGATACGTTGGAGACGTATCAGCATCCCCAAGCTTAGTTCCTACTCGTCCTCGAGTAGGTAAACGATAACAAAGATAATTTCTTAAGTGACATGCTATCATAATCTTGATCATACTATTGTAAAGCATATGAGATGAATGAAGTGATTCAAAGCAATGATAAAGACAATGACTAAACAACTGAATCATATAGCAAAGACTTTTCATGAATAGTACCTTCAAGACAAGCATCAATAAGACTTGCATAAGAGTTAACTCATAAAGCAATAAATTCAAAGTAAAGGCATTGAAGCAACACAAAGGAAGATTTAAGTTTCAGCAGTTGCTTTCAACTTTCAACATGTATATCTCATGGATAATTGTCAACGCAAAGTAATATGATGAATGCAAATAAGCAAGTATGTAAGAATCAATGCACAGTTAGCACAAGTGTTTGCTTCTAAGATGGAAGGTAATAGGTAAACTGACTCAACATAAAAGTAAAAGAAAGGCCCTTCGCAGAGGGAAGCAGGGATAAATCATGTGCTAGAGCTTTTCAAGTTTTGAAATCATAAAGAGAGCATAAAGTAAAATTTTGAGAGGTGTTTGTTGTTGTCAACGAATGGTAGTGGGCACTCTAACCCCCTTGCCAGACAGACTTTCGAAGAGCGGCTCCCATGATTATTTTATTTTTGGGTGACACTCTTTCCAACCTTTGCTTTCACAAACCATGGCTAACAGAATCCTCGGGTGCCTTCCAACAATCACATACCATGAAGGAGTGTCTATTTATTTTAGTTTTATTTTTGAGATGACACTCCTCCCCACCTTTACTTTCTCAAGCCATGGCTAACCGAATCCTCGGGTGCCTTCCATCAATCACATACCATGGAGGAGTGTCTATTAAGGTTAATTAATTTGGGGCTGGGAACCCCATTGCCAGCTCTTTTTGCAAAATTATTGGATAAGCGGATGAAGCCACTAGTCCATTGGTGAAAGTTGCCCAACAAGATTGAAAGATAAACACCACATACTTCCTCATGAGCTATAAAACATTGACACAAATAAGAGATAATAAATTTTGAATTGTTTAAAGGTAGCACACGAAGTATTTACTTGGAATGGCAGAAAATACCATGTAGTAGGTAGGTATGGTGGACACAAATGGCATAGTTTTTGGCTCAAGGATTTGGATGCACGAGAAGTATTCCCTCTCAATACAAGGCTTAGGCTAGCAAGGTTGTTTGAAGCAAACACAAGTATGAACCGGTACAACAAAACTTACATAAGAACATATTGCAAGCATTATAAGACTCTACACTGTCTTCCCTGTTGCTCAAACCCTTACCAGAAAATATCTAGACTTTAGAGAGACCAATCATGCAAACCAAATTTCAACAAGCTCTACAGTATTTCTTCACTAATAGGTGCAAAGTACATGATGCAAGAGCTTAAACATGATCTCTATGAGCACAACAATTTCCAAGTATCAAATTATTCAAGACATTATACCAATTACCACATGTAGCATTTTCTGTTTCCAACCATATAACAATGAACGAAGCAGTTTCAACCTTCGCCATGAACATTAAAAGCTAAGAACATATGTGTTCATATGCAACAGCGGAGCGTGTCTCTCTCCCACACAATGAATGCTAGGATCCAATTTTATTCAAACAAAACAAAAACAAGAACATAAAGATGCTCCAAGTAAAGTACATAAGATGTGATGGAATAAAAATATAGTTTCACTAGAGGTGACCTGATAAGTTGTCGATGAAGAAGGGGATGCCTTGGGCATCCCCAAGCTTAGATGCTTGAGTCTTCTTGAAATATGCAGGGATGAACCACGGGGGCATCCCCAAGCTTAGAGTTTTCACTCTTCTTTAGCATATTGTATCATCCTCCTCTCTTGACCCTTGAAAACTTCCTCGACACCAAACTCAAAACAAACTCATTAGAGGGTTAGTGCATAATCAAAAACTCACATGTTCAGAGGTGACACAATCATTCTTAACACTTCTGGACATTGCACAAAGCTTCTGAAAGTTAATGGAACAAAGAAATCCATCAAACATAGCAAAAGAGGCAATGCGAAATAAAAGGCAGAATCTGTCAAAACAGAATAGTCTGAAAAGACGAATTTTTCTGGGGCACTAAACTTGGTCAGATGAAAATGCTCAAATTTAATGAAAGTTGCGTACATATCTGAGGATTACTCACGTAAATTGGCAGATTTTTCTGAGTTACCTACAGAGAATACTACTCAAATTCGTGACAGCAAGAAATCTGTTTCTGCGCAGTAATCCAAATCTAGTATCAACCTTACTATCAAAGACTTTACTTGGCACAACAATGCAATAAAATAAAGATAAGGAGAGGTTGCTATAGTAGTAACAACTTCCAAGACTCGAATATAAAAAAAAATTGCTGTAGTAAAATAAAAACATGGGTTATCTCCCAAGAAGTGCTTTCTTTATAGCCATTAAGATGGGCTCATCAATTTTAATGATGCTCATATAAGGATGAGAGTTGAAGCAAAGAGAGCATCAAAAAGCAAGTTCGAAACACATTTAAGTCTAACCCACTTTCTATGCATAGGAATCTTGTACACTAATAAATTCATGTAGAACAAAGTGACAAGCATAGGAAGATAAAACACGAGTAACTTCAAAATTTTCAGCATGTAGAGAGGTGTTTTAGTAACATGAAAATTTCTACAACCATATTTTTCTCTCTCATAATAACTTAAAGTAGCATCATGAACAAACTCAACAATATAACTATCACATAAAGCATTCTTATCATGAGTCTCATGCATAAAATAATTACTACTCCCATCATAAGCATAGTCATTCTTATTAATTGTAGAGGGAGCAAATTCAACAAAGTAGCTATCATTATTATTCTCATCAAGTGTAGGAGGCATAGTATAATCATAATAAAATTTATCATCCATAGTAGGTGGCACCAAAAGACCACTATCATTATAATCATCATAAATGGGAGGCAAAGTATCATCAAAGAAAATTTTCTCCTCCATGCTTGGGGGACTAAAAATATCATGCTCATCAAAACCACCTTCCCCAAGCTTAAATTCTTCCATAGCATTATCAAAAATGGTGTTCATACTAATAACATTGCTACTAGCATGCAAATAAGGCTCCATAGGTTTTTTAATTTTCGCATCAAACAATCCATGTCTTAACTCAGGAAATAGATTAAAAAGCTCACTGTTATTTTCCATTATGCCAAACTAGTGAAAAATAAAAACAAGAAACAAAAAGATGCAATTGCAGGATCTAAAGGAAATAGCTTCGAGCACTCACACACTGGCAACAATGCTAGGAAATAGCTTAGTAGTGGGAGGATGTGAATACCTTTTACCTTACCTCCCCGGCAACGGCGCCAGAAAATAGCTTAGTTGCCGGGGTCCGGAGTGTGAGTGCCTTTTACCTTTCCTCCCCGGCAATGGCGCCAGAAAATAGTTGATGTCTACGCACGCTTCTATTCCTGTAGACAGTGTTGGGCCTCATAAAGCAGAGGTTTGTAGAACAGCAACAAGTTTCCCTTAAGTGAATCACCCAAGGTTTATCGAACTCAGGGAGGAAGAGGTCAAAGATATCCCTCTCAAGCAACCCTGCAATCACGATACAAGAAGTCTCTTGTGTCCCCAACCCACCCAATACACTTTTCAGATGTATAGGTGCACTAGTTCGGCGAAGAGATAGTGAAATACAAGTAATATGGATGAATATGAGTGGTAATAGCAATCTGAATAAAATATGGCAGCGAGTAAATATGCAACAGAACAGTAAATAAACGGAGATTCGATATTCGGAAACAAGGCCTAGGGATCCTACTTTCACTAGTGGACACTCTCAACATTGATCACATAACTGAAACTACTCTACACTCTCTTGTTGGATAACAAACACCATTCATTGTGTAAGGCTACAAGAGCACCTCAATGCCGGAGTTAACAAGCTCCACAACATTCGGAGTTCATATTTAAGTAACCTTAGAGTGCATGATAAACCAACGCAATTATACCGAGTACTAACATAGCATACACACTGTCAACCATAGCTATGAAAGGGGGAATAGATCGCATCAATACTATCATAGTAATAGTTAACTTCATAATCTACAAGAGATTACAATCATAACCTATGCCAAGTATTACATAATGCACACACTGTCAACATTACATCATGGAGAAGGGATAGACTACTTTAATAACATCACTAGAGTAGCACATAGATGATATTCAACTAGATCACAAAGAGAGAGATGAACCACATAGCTACGGTAGAGCCCTCAGCCTCGGGGGAGAATTACTCCCTCCTCATCATGGAGACAGCGATGGCGGTGAAGATGGCGGTGGAGATGGCGGTGGAGATGCCTTCCGGGGGTGATACGCGTATAGCACGCGTCCGTTGGGAACCCCAAGAGGAAGGTGTGATGCGTACAGCGGCAAGTTTTCCCTCAGTATGAAACCAAGGTTTATCGAACCAGTAGGAGCCAAGAAGCACGTTGAAGGTTGATGGCGGCGAGATGTAGTGCGGCGCAACACCAGGGATTCCGGCGCCAACGTGGAACCTGCACAACACAACCAAAGTACTTTGTCCCAACGTAACAGTGAGGTTGTCAATCTCACCGGCTTGCTGTAACAAAGGATTAGATGTATAGTGTGGATGATGATTGTTTGCAGAAAACAGTAGAACAAGTATTACAGTAGATTGTATTTCAGATGTAAAGAATAGACCGGGGTCCACAGTAAATTGTTTCATGTTTTCAAAATCAAAGCTCTAGCACACATATAGCAATCGATGCTTTTCCTCTATGGAGGACCATTCTTTTACTTTCAATGTTGAGTCAGTTCACCTATTTCCCTCCACCTCAAGAAGCAAACACTTGTGTGAACTGTGCATTGATTCCTACATATTTGCTTATTGCACTTATTATATTACTCTATGTTGACAATATCCATGAGATATACATGTTACAAGTTGAAAGCAACCGCTGAAACTTAATCTTCTTTTTTTTGTTGCTTCAATGCCTTTACTTTGAATTATTGCTTTATGAGTTAACTCTTATGCAAGACTTATTGATGCTTGTCTTGAAGTGCTATTCATGAAAAGTCTTTGCTATATGATTCACTTGTTTACTCATGTCATACACATTGTTTTGATCGCTGCATTCACTACATATGCTTTACAAATAGTATGATCAAGATTATGATGGCATGTCACTCCAGAAATTATCTGTGTTATCGTTTTACCTGCTCGGGATGAGCAGAACTAAGCTTGGGGATGCTGATACGTCTCCGACGTATCGATAATTTCTTATGTTCCATGCCACATTATTGATGTTATCTACATGTTTTATGCACACTTTATGTCATATTCGTGCATTTTCTGGAACTAACCTATTAACAAGATGCCGAAGTGCCAGTTGCTGTTTTCTGCTGTTTTTGGTTTCAGAAATCCTAGTAAGGAAATATTCTCGGAATTGGACGAAATCAAAGCCCAAGGGCCTATTTTCCCACGAAGCTTCCAGAAGTCCGAAGGAGAGACGAAGAGGGGCCACGGAGGGGCCACACCATAGGGCGGCGCGGCCCCCCCCTTGGCCGCGCCGGCCTGTAGTGTGGGGCCCCCGTGCCGCCTCTTGACCTGCCCTTCCGCCTATAAAAAGTCTCCGTGACGAAACCCCCGCATCGAGAGCCACGATACGGAAAACCTTCCAGAGACGCCGCCGCCGCCGATCCCATCTCGGGGATCCAGAGAGATCGCCTCGGCACCCTGCCGGAGAGGGGAATCATCTCCCGGAGGACTCTACGCCGCCATGGTCGCCTCCGGTGTGATGTGTGAGTAGTCTACCCCTGGACTATGGGTCCATAGCAGTAGCTAGATGGTTGTCTTCTCCCCATTGTGCTATCATTGTCGGATCTTGTGAGCTGCCTAACATGATCAAGATCATCTATCTGTAATTCTATATGTTGCGTTTGTTGGGATCCGATGAATAGAGAATACTTGTTATGTTGATTATCAAAGTTATGCTATGTGTTGTTTATGATCTTGCATGCTCTCCGTTACTAGTAGATGCTCTGGCCAAGTAGATGCTTGTAACTCCAAGAGGGAGTACTTATGCTCGATAGTGGGTTCATGCCTGCATTGACACTGGGACAGTGATGAAAGTTCTAAGGTTGTGTTGTTCTGTTGCCACTAGGGATAAAACATTAGTGCTATGTTCAAGGATGTAGTCACTAGTTACATTACGCACCATACTTAATGCAATTGTCTGTTGTTTGCAACTTAATACTGGAGGGGGTTCGGATGATAACCTGAAGGTGGACTTTTTAGGCATAGATGCAGTTGGATGACGGTCTATGTACTTTGTCGTAATGCCCAATTAAATCTCACTATACTCATCATGATATGTATGTGCATGGTCATGCTCTCTTTATTTGTCAATTGCCCAACTGTAATTTGTTCACCCAACATGCTGTTCGTCTTATGGGAGAGACACCTCTAGTGAACTGTGGACCCCGGTCCAATTCTCTTTACTGAAATACAATCTACTGCAATACTTGTTCTACTGTTTTCTGCAAACAATCATCTTCCACACAATACGGTTAATCCTTTGTTACAGCAAGCCGGTGAGATTGACAACCTCACTATTTCGTTGGGGCAAAGTACTTTGGTTGTGTTGTGCAGGTTCCACGTTGGCGCCGGAATCCCTGGTGTTGCGCCGCACTACATCTCGCCGCCATCAACCTTCAACGTGCTTCTTGGCTCCTCCTGGTTCGATAAACCTTGGTTTCTTTCTGAGGGAAAACTTGCTGCTGTGCGCATCATACCTTCCTCTTGGGGTTGCCCAACGAACGTGTGAAATACACGCCATCATGAGTATTGTGAGATTTAATTGGGCATTACGACAAAGTACATAGACCGCTATCCAGCATGCATCTATGCCTAAAAAGTCCACCTTCAGGTTATCATCCGAAGCCCTTCCAGTATTAAGTTGAGAACAACAGACAATTGCATTAAGTATGGTGCGTAATGTAATCAATAAATACATCCTCGGACATGGCATCAATGTTTTATCCCTAGTGGCAACATCACATCCATAATCTTAGAGGTTTCTCTCACTCCCCCAGATTCACGGAGACATGAACCCACTATCGAGCATAAATACTCCCTCTTGGAGTTACTAGCATCAACTTGGCCAGAGCCTCTACTAATAACGGAGAGCATGCAAGATCATAAACAACACATAGATATAAATTGATAATCAACATAACATAGTATTCTCTATTCATCGGATCCCAACAAACACAACATATAGCATTACAGATAGATGATCTTGATCATGTTCGGCAGCTCACAAGATCCGACAATGAAGCACATAAGGAGAAGACAACCATCTAGCTACTGCTATGGACCCATAGTCCAGGGGTAGACTACTCACTCATCACTCCGGAGGCGACCATGGCGGTGTAGAGTCCTCCGGGAGATGAATCCCCTCTCCGGCAGGGTGCCGGAGGCGATCTCCTGAATCCCCCGAGATGGGATTGGCGGCGGCGTCTCTGGAAGGTTTTCCGTATCGTGGCTCTCGGTACTAGGGGTTTCGCGACGAAGGCTATTTGTAGGCGGAAGGGCAGGTCAAGGGGTGTCACGAGGGGCCCAGATGACAGGGTGGCGCGGCCAGGGCTTGGGCCGCGCCGCCCTATCGTCTGGCCGCCTCGTGGCCCCACTTCGTTGACTCTCCGGTCTTCTGGAAGCTTCGTGTGAAAATAGGCCCCTGGGCGTTGATTTCGTCCAATTCCGAGAATATTTCCTTACTAGGATTTCTGAAACCAAAAACAGCAGAAAACAAAGAATCGGCTCTTCGGCGTCTCGTTAATAGGTTAGTTCCAGAAAATGCATAAATATGACATAAAGTATGCATAAAACATGTAGATATCATCAATAATGTGGCATGGAACATAAGAAATTATCGATACGTCGGAGACGTATCAGCATCCCCAAGCTTAGTTTCTGCTCGTCCCGAGCAGGTAAACGATAACAAAGATAATTTCTGGAGTGACATGCCATCATAACCTTGATCATACTATTGTAAGCATATGTAATGAATGCAGCGATCCAAACAATGTAAATGACATGATTAAACAACTGAATCATATAGCAAAGACTTTTCATGAATAGTACTTCAAGACAAGCATCAATAAGTCTTGCATAAGAGTTAACTCATAAAGCAATAATTCAAAGTAAAGGCATTGAAGCAACACAAAGGAAGATGAAGTTTCAGCGGTTGCTTTCAACTTATAACATGTATATCTCATGGATAGTTGTCAATGCAAAGTAATATAACAAGTGCAATATGCAAGTATGTAGGAATCAATGCACAGTTCACACAAGTGTTTGCTTCTTGAGGTGGAGAGAGATAGGTGAACTGACTCAACAATAAAAGTAAAAGAAAGGTCCTTCAAAGAGGAAAGCATCGATTGCTATATTTGTGCTAGAGCTTTGATTTTGAAAACAAGAAACAATTTTGTCAACGGTAGTAATAAAGCATATGTGTTATGTAAATTATATCCTACAAGTTGCAAGCCTCATGCATAGTATACTAATAGTGCCCGCACCTTGTCCTAATTAGCTCGGATTACCTGGATTATCATCGCAATGCACATGTTTTAACCAAGTGTCACAAAGGGGTACCTCTATGCCGCCTGTACAAAGGTCTAAGGAGAAAGCTCGCATCGGATTTCTCGCTATTGATTATTCTCAACTTAGACATCCATACCGGGACAACATAGACAACAGATAATGGACTCCTCTTTTATGCATAAGCATGTAGCAACAATTAATTTTCTCATATGAGATTGAGGATATTTGTCCAAAACTGAAACTTCCACCATGGATCATGGCTTTAGTTAGCGGCCCAATGTTCTTCTCTAACATTATGCAATGCCCTAACTATTTTGGTGGTAAATCTCCCTTACTTCAGACAAGATGAACATGCATAGCAACTCACATGATATTCAACAAAGAGTAGTTGATGGCGTCCCCAGGAACATGGTTATCGCACAACAAGCAACTTAATAAGAGATAAAGTGCATAAGTACATATTCAATACCACAATAGTTTTTAAGCTATTTGTCCCATGAGCTATATATTGTAAAGGTAGAGGATAGAAATTTAAAGGTAGCACTCAAGCAATTTACTTTGGAATGGCGGAGAAATACCATGTAGTAGGTAGGTATGGTGGACACAAATGACATAGTGGTTGGCTCAAGTATTTTGGATGCATGAGAAGTATTCCGTCTCGATACAAGGTTTAGGCTAGCAAGGTTATTTGAAACAAACACAAGGATGAAGCGGTGCAGCAAAACTCACATAAAAGACATATTGTAAACATTATAAGACTCTACACCGTCTTCCTTGTTGTTCAAATTCAATACTAGAAATTATCTAGACCTTAGAGAGACCAAATATGCAAACCAAATTTTAGCATGCTCTATGTATTTCTTCATTAATGGGTGCAAAGTATATGATGCAAGAGCTTAAACATGAGCACAACAATTGCCAAGTATCACATTATCCAAGACATTATAGCAAATTACTACATGTATCATTTTCCAATTCCAACCATATAACAATTTAACGAAGAAGAAACTTTCGCCATGAATATTATGAGTAAAGCCTAAGGACATATTTGTCCATATGCAACAGCGGAGCGTGTCTCTCTCCCACACAATGAATGCTAGGATCCATTTTATTCAAACAAAACAAAAACAAAAACAAACCGACGCTCCAAGCAAAGCACATAAGATGTGATGGAATAAAAATATAGTTTCAGGGGAGGAACCTGATAATGTTGTCGATGAAGAAGGGGATGCCTTGGGCATCCCCAAGCTTAGACGCTTGAGTCTTCTTGATATATGCAGGGGTGAACCACCGGGGCATCCCCAAGCTTAGAGCTTTCACTCTCCTTGATCATGTTGTATCATCTCCCTCTCTTGATCCTTGAAAACTTCCTCCACACCAAACTCAAAACAATTCATTAGAGGGTTAGTGCACAATTAAAATTTACATGTTCAGAGGTGACATAATCATTATTAACACTTCTGGACATTGCACAAAGCTACTGAAAGTCAATGGAATCGAAAAATCCATCAAGCATAGCAAAACAGGCAATGCGAAATAAAAGGTAGAATCTGTCAAAACAGAACAGTTCGTAAAGTCGAATTTTATTGAGGTACCAGACTTGCTCAAATGAAAATGCTCAAATAGAATGAAAGTTGCGTACATATCTGAGGATCACTCACGTAAATTGGCATAATTTTCTGAGTTACCTACAGAGAATTTGGCCCAGATTCGTGACAGTAAAGAAATCGGTTTCTGCGCAGTAATCCAAATCTAGTATGAACCTTACTATCAACGACTTTACTTGGCACAACAATGCACAAAACTAAGATAAGGAGAGGTTGCTACAGTAGTAAACAACTTCCAAGACACAAATATAAAACAAAGTACTGTAGTAAAAACATGGGTTGTCTCCCATAAGCGCTTTTCTTTAACGCCTTTCAGCTAGGCGCAGAAAGTGTGTATCAAGTATTATCAAGAGATGATGCGTTGACATTCTTACCATGGGTGTTGCTCTTACCCTTCTTAATCTTATTCCTACTCTTTGGTCTAGGGAATACATGACCGCATCCGGGTGTAGAGGTAAAATTTAGAGTGCCTTTCCCCATATCTATGACTGCTCCCATGAGTTTCAGCAGGGATCTTCCAAGCGTGATTTGTCCTGTCCCTACACATTCAATAACGAGATAATCAGTGGATACCGTCCTTCCAAGAAAGGTTGTGAAAACACCTTCGGCTATACCCTTAGGAATTATAACAGAGTTATCAGTAAGAATTATTTCTTCTCCCCCTTCAGTAAGTTCCCAAAGTGTCAAAGATTCATAAATACTTTTAGGCATAAGGAAAAACTCAGACATAATATCACAACGAGCAGGAAAAGTTTCACCACCAATAGTAGCTTTAACGGTAGGCATCCACATTGAAGGTTCGAAGCTTAATGTCGTGGTATCGTCACGGCATATGCCATAGGGTGGCTAACGAAGGTGGTTCCTAGGAGATCTCAAGGCGGTATCCGGATGCGGGTATGGGGACGAGCGACACGGCGACGTACCCAGGTTCGAGGCCCTCCAATGGAGGTAACACCTCTACTCCTGCTAGAGTGTATATGATGATCACACAATACAAGGTTGCTCCTTGAGCTGTATCCGGCTGCTCCTGGGAGGCTAAGGAAGACAAGAGTCTCTCTCACAGGGCAGCGCTAAGGGTGGAAGTGAAGTGAGAATGGTCCATCCCCTGCACGAGAGGGGGTAGTGCGGCTTATATAGGCACCGGCACTTTACATATAAGACCCTATAGTCTACTGGCCGGCTTGGCCGGCTCCAGCTTCCGCTCCTTCCCGAGGCAGTGACGTCAGGAGCCGTTGAGGCCTCATGGCCTGTCCCATCCGGCTGCCAAGGTCACCGGTATGGAGAGGAGGTGTCCCTGTCGCCATTAGCCACTGTAGCCAGTACGGATCGACGTGGACCATGATGGCCTGTCCGGCGCGTGGCACTATTGCTCCACAGTGCCCCGCGCTTTACGGAAGATGAAGTCAGCGTGGACTTTGGGAACCCAGATCACCAACCCGGTTCCTTCTAGTGCAAGACTCGCCAGCCTCGAGTCGGTCTGAGGTACAAACCCCCAGTCGGATATGGCTTGTAGAAGCCGGCCCAGCCACAGCATTGGCGGCCGTAGCCAGGCCGACTAGGACCTAGAGCCAGCCGGCTTCCGGACCAGCCGGCCACGGCGCCAGCCGGCTGCTCCTCAGCCGTCCTTTGCCGCGAGCCGGCCAGTGGCCAGCCGGCTGCTCCGCGTCCATTGCCCTACCCGGGGTCTTCCCCCCGACACTTAATGGAACATAATCATAGTATTCACGAATTTGGTTATACACTTCTTTTAAACATGATATATTTGTTTCAATAGTGTTTAATCTATTATGCATGCTAGCATGAGATGGATCAAAATTATTATCGGAGCTAAATGATGTAATCAATTTCCTTATGGCATTAAAAGCTTGATCCCCATCACAATGAAGGAAATCTCCTCCCACTACAGCATCCAAGGCATATCTATAGCGAAGAATAAGCCCAAAATAAAAGTTACTAAGAAGCAAACTTAGGGTCATTTTAGGTTCAGTTTTACTATAAGCATCAAAAATTCTAGACCAAGCTTCTTTAAAATTCTCTTCACCACCTTGTTTAAAAGTGAAGATTGATTCCTCAGGTGACAGAGTAACAACTACATGACTAGTCATGATAATAAAAATAAAGTAAATGCGAGTAACTAATTTTTGTGTGTTTTTGATATAGCAAACAAGATAGCAAGTAAAATAAAACTAGCAACTAAATTTTTTTGTATTTTGATTTAGTGCAGCAAACAAAGTAGTAAATAAAATAAAGCAAGACAAAACAAAGTAAAGAGATTGCGATGTGGAGACTCCCCTTGCAGCGTGTCTTGATCTCCCCGGCAACGGCGCCAGAAAACAGTCCTGATACGCGTACAACACCCGTCCGTTGGGAACCCCAAGAGGAAGGTGTGATGCGTACAGCGGCAAGTTTTCCCTCAGTATGAAACCAAGGTTTATCGAACCAGTAGGAGCCAAGAAGCACGTTGAAGGTTGATGGCGGCGAGATGTAGTGCGGCGCAACACCAGGGATTCCGGCGCCAACGTGGAACCTGCACAACACAACCAAAGTACTTTGTCCCAACGTAACAGTGAGGTTGTCAATCTCACCGGCTTGCTGTAACAAAGGATTAGATGTATAGTGTGGATGATGATTGTTTGCAGAAAACAGTAGAACAAGTATTGCAGTAGATTGTATTTCAGATGTAAAGAATAGACCGGGGTCCATAGTTCACTAGAGGTGTCTCTCCCATAAGATAAATAGCATGTTGGGTGAACAAATTACAGTTGGGCAATTGACAAATAGAGAGGGCATGACCATGCACATACATGATATGATGAGTATTGTGAGATTTAATTGGGCATTACGACAAAGTACATAGACCACTATCCAGCATGCATCTATGCCTAAAAAGTCCACCTTCAGGTTATCATCCGAACCCCTTCCAGGATTAAGTTGAGAACAACAGACAATTGCATTAAGTATGGTGCGTAATGTAATCAATAACTACATCCTCGGACATAGCATCAATGTTTTATCCCTAGTGGCAACAGCACATCCATAATCTTAGAGGTTTCTCTCACTCCCCCAGATTCACGGAGACATGAACCCACTATCGAGCATAAATACTCCCTCTTGGAGTTACTAGCATCAACTTGGCCAGAGCCTCTACTAATAACGGAGAGCATGCAAGATCATAAACAACACATAGATATAAATTGATAATCAACATAACATAGTATTCTCTATTCATCGGATCCCAACAAACACAACATATAGCATTACAGATAGATGATCTTGATCATGTTCGGCAGCTCACAAGATCCGACAATGAAGCACATAAGGAGAAGACAACCATCTAGCTACTTCTATGGACCCATAGTCCAGGGGTAGACTACTCACTCATCACTCCGGAGGCGACCATGGCGGTGTAGAGTCCTCCGGGAGATGAATCCCCTCTCCGGCAGGGTGCCGGAGGCGATCTCCTGAATCCCCCGAGATGGGATTGGCGGCGGCGTCTCTGGAAGGTTTTCCGTATCGTGGCTCTCGGTACTGGGGGTTTCGCGACGAAGGCTATTTGTAGGCGGAAGGGCAGGTCAAGGGGCGTCACGAGGGGCCCAGATGACAGGGTGACGCGGCCAGGGCTTGGGCCGCGCCGCCCTATCGTCTGGCCGCCTCGTGGCCCCACTTCGTTGACTCTCCGGTCTTCTGGAAGCTTCGTGTGAAAATAGGCCCCTGGGCGTTGATTTCGTCCAATTCCGAGAATATTTCCTTACTAGGATTTCTGAAACCAAAAACAGCAGAAAACAAAGAATCGGCTCTTCGGCGTCTCGTTAATAGGTTAGTTCCAGAAAATGCATAAATATGACATAAAGTATGCATAAAACATGTAGATATCATCAATAATGTGGCATGGAACATAAGAAATTATCGATACGTTGGAGACGTATCAGGGGGCAATTCCCCGTCCCGGCAGGGTGCCGGAACAGAGACTTTTGTCCCCCGAATTGGAGTTTCGCGATGGCGGCGGCTCTGGAAGGTTTTCTAGAGTTTCGTCAATCCGTGTCGAAGATTTAGGTCAGGGAGGCTTATATAGGCGAAGAGTCGGAGTCGGAAGGGTTCTGGGGCCCCCTCACAGTAGGGGGGCGCCCCCCTAGGCCGCGCCGCCACCATGTGTGGGGCCCCCAGGGCTCCCCTCTGGTCCCTCTCGGGCTCTCTGGAAGCTTCCGTGAAATATAAGATACTGGGCTTTGATTTCGTCCAATTCTGAGAATATTTCCTTACTAGGATTTCTGAAACCAAAAACAGCAGAAAACAGGAACTGGCACGTCGGCATCTTGTCAATAGGTTAGTTCCGGAAAATGCATAATAATGACATAAAGTGTGTATAAAACATGTGTGTATCATCATAAACGTAGCATGGAACATAAGAAATTATAGATACGTTGGAGACGTATCAGCATCCCCAAGCTTAGTTCCTACTCGTCCTCGAGTAGGTAAACGATAACAAAGATAATTTCTTAAGTGACATGCTATCATAATCTTGATCATACTATTGTAAAGCATATGAGATGAATGAAGTGATTCAAAGCAATGATAAAGACAATGACTAAACAACTAAATCATATAGCAAAGACTTTTAATGAATAGTACCTTCAAGACAAGCATCAATAAGACTTGCATAAGAGTTAACTCATAAAGCAATAAATTCAAAGTAAAGGCATTGAAGCAACACAAAGGAAGATTTAAGTTTCAGTAGTTGCTTTCAACTTTCAACATGTATATCTCATGGATAATTGTCAACGCAAAGTAATATGATGAATGCAAATAAGATAGTATGTAAGAATCAATGCACAATTAACACAAGTGTTTGCTTCTAAGATGGATGGTAATAGGTAAACTGACTCAACATAAAAGTAAAAGAAAGGCCCTTCGCAGAGGGAAGCAGGGATAAATCATGTGCTAGAGCTTTTCAAGTTTTGAAATCATAAAGAGAGCATAAAAGTAAAATTTTGAGAGGTGTTTGTTGTTGTCAACGAATGGTAGTGGGCACTCTAACCCCCTTGCCAGACAGACTTTCGAAGAGCGGCTCCCATGATTATTTTATTTTTGGGTGACACTCTTTCCAACCTTTGCTTTCACAAACCATGGCTAACCGAATCCTCGGGTGCCTTCCAACAATCACATACCATGAAGGAGTGTCTATTTATTTTAGTTTAATTTTGAGATGACACTCCTCCCCACCTTTACTTTCTCAAGCCATGGCTAACCGAATCCTCGGGTGCCTTCCATCAATCACATACCATGGAGGAGTGTCTATTAAGGTTAATTAATTTGGGGCTGGGAACCCCATTGCCAGCTCTTTTTGCAAAATTATTGGATAAGCGGATGAAGCCACTAGTCCATTGGTGAAAGTTGCCCAACAAGATTGAAAGATAAACACCACATACTTCCTCATGAGCTATAAAACATTGACACAAATAAGAGATAATAAATTTTGAATTGTTTAAAGGTAGCACACGAAGTATTTACTTGGAATGGCAGAAAATACCATGTAGTAGGTATGTATGGTAGACACAAATGGCATAGTTTTTGGCTCAAGGATTTGGATGCACGAGAAGTATTCCCTCTCAATACAAGGCTTAGGCTAGCAAGGTTGTTTGAAGCAAACACAAGTATGAACCGGTACAGCAAAACTTACATAAGAACATATTGCAAGCATTATAAGACTCTACACTGTATTCCTTGTTGCTCAAACCCTTACCAGAAAATATCTAGACTTTTGAGAGACCAATCATGCAAACCAAATTTCAACAAGCTCTACAGTATTTCTTCACTAATAGGTGCAAAGTACATGATGCAAGACCTTAAACATGATCTATATGAGAACAACAATTGCCAAGTATCAAATTATTCAAGACATTATACCAATTACCACATGTAGCATTTTCTGTTTCCAACCATATAACAATGAACGAAGCAGTTTCAACCTTCGCCATGAACATTAAAAGCTAAGAACATATGTGTTCATATGCAACAGCGGAGCGTGTCTCTCTCCCACACAATGAATGCTAGGATCCAATTTTATTCAAACAAAAGAAAAACAAGAACATAAAGACGCTCCAAGTAAAGTACATAAGATGTGATGGAATAAAAATATAGTTTCACTAGAGGTGACCTGATAAGTTGTCGATGAAGAAGGGGATGCCTTGGGCATCCCCAAGCTTAGATGCTTGAGTCTTCTTGAAATATGCAGGGATGAACCACGGGGGCATCCCCAAGCTTAGAGTTTTCACTCTTCTTGATCATATTGTATCATCCTCCTCTCTTGACCCTTGAAAACTTCCTCCACACCAAACTCAAAACAAACTCATTAGAGGGTTAGTGTATAATCAAAAACTCACATGTTCAGAGGTGACACAATCATTCTTAACACTTTTGGACATTGCACAAAGCTTCTGAAAGTTAATGGAACAAAGAAATCCATCAAACATAGCAAAAGAGGCAATGCGAAATAAAAGGCAGAATCTGTCAAAACAGAACAGTCTGAAAAGATGAATTTTTCTGGGGCACTAAACTTGCTCATATGAAAATGCTCAAATTGAATGAAAGTTGCGTACATATCTGGGGATCACTCACGTAAATTGGCAGATTTTTGCTGAGTTACCTACAGCGAATACTACTCAAATTAGTGACAGCAAGAAATCTGTTTCTGCGTAGTAATCCAAGTCTAGTATCAACCTTACTATCAAAGACTTTACTTCGCACAACAATGCAATAAAATAAAGAAAAGGAGAGGTTGCTACATTAGTAACAACTTCCAAGACTCAAATATAAAACAAAAATTGCTGTAGTAAAATAAAAACATGGGTTATCTCCCAAGAAGTGCTTTCTTTATAGCCATTAAGATAGGCTCATCAATTTTAATGATGCTCGCATAAGGATGAGAGTTGAAGCAAAGAGAGCATCAAAAAGCAAGTTTGAAACACATTTAAGTCTAACCCACTTCCTATGCATAGGAATCTTGTACACAAATAAATTCATGTAGAACAAAGTGACAAGCATAGGAAGATAAAACACGAGTAACTTCAAAATTTTCAGCATGTAGAGAGGTGTTTTAGTAACATGAAAATTTTTACAACCATATTTTCCTCTCTCATAATAACTTTCAGTAGCATCATGAACAAACTCAACAATATAACTATCACATAAAGCATTCTTATCATGAGTCTCATGCATAAAATAATTACTACTCCCATCATAAGCATAGTCATTCTTATTAATTGTAGTGGGAGCAAATTCAACAAAGTAGCTATCATTATTATTCTCATCAAGTGTAGGAGGCATAGTATAATCATAATAAAATTTATCCTCCATAGTAGGTGGCACCAAAAGACCACTATCATTATAATCATCATAAATGGGAGGCAAAGTATCATCAAAGAAAATTTTCTCCTCCATGCTTGGGGGACTAAAAATATCATGCTCATCAAAACCAGCTTCCCCAAGCTTAAATTCTTCCATAGCATTATCAACAATGGTGTTCATACTAATAACATTGCTACTAGCATGCAAATAAGGCTCCATAGGTTTTTTAATTTTCGCATCAAACAATCCATGTCTTAACTTAGGAAATAGATTAAAAAGCTCACTGTTATTTTCCATTATGCCAAACACTACGTGAAGGGGCCGGCACGGGAATGCCGGCGATTTTATTGAGCTCAAACACTAGCCGACGCCGTTTGAGGCGCACCGGTGCGAGCCCAAAAACCATGCCGGCCCCCAAATCGCTATCGGAGCCGCTATGGGGCGCGCCGGTGGAGATACTCTAACTCTGCATATTGGCTGATGTTCCATAGGTCCAGCCTTGTATGCGTAATGTGTTGATGAAAATTGACGTGACTAATTTTGGTCGATCTAGAACCAACTTAATTATCGATCAGCTAATTTTATGTTTAATTCATGGGTAAGTGTTAAAAAGATGTGCAATTCTAATTTGTACTAATCAAAATACAAATCTAACGCTTTTGTAGCAGATCTAGAACTAACTCAATTCTCGATTGATCTAGAACTAGCCGATGTTTGGTTGTGAATGGCAGCTGTGACCGCAGACTTTTTCCACGGTAAAAACCTATGATCTATGATCAGAACGATGACAGATGACGGTGTAATAACCCAGAACATAGGAACAACGAAGGGTAGATTTAGAAATGGGATGTGCATTTCATCGCAAAACGGGGGAAATTTTCGCGCCTTATTGCAACTAAACCTAAGAGGGATCGAGGTTCTCTCTCATTTTGCACTTAGGGTTAGGCAATGTGAGTTAGGGAAATTTCGACATGATCTCTTTTGCAACTTGTTACTTTGGGGAATGATTGCATTTGATAAGTGTTAAACAATTAAAGATAAACATCACACAATATAATAATGAATTTAAAATTCAAACACAAGATATAAATTCAAATCACTTTGAAATTCAAAGTGAATATCAAATACAATATTTAACCAAGAATTTAAACATTACATAATACAAAGCTCATAACCCAAAACTTGAGCTTTATTGATATACAACACATATACAAGGTCTTTACAATATTCTTGATACAAGAATTGAGACATAATTATCAATATAAAGGAAAAAGGAAAATTACAAGTTTAATTCTAAACTAAACCTAAACTAAGTGGCTTGAGGATGATCTTCTGGCCATAGCATCATTCAACCCTGCAAAACAAAAACAGAGAACAAGAACTAGCCAGAATACAAGTGTTAACACAAAGTTCAGTTTGGACAGTTAGCAAAATAACACAAAGTTCAGTCTGGACAGAGAAACTGTCACAGCACACTTGTGCTTGTCCAAAATCCTGGACAGCACAAGATAGACATAGGCAGACCAGCACTGAGCAAGCCACAGAGGCTCAAGTTTCACCATATGAAGGCTGTTGCTAGGCAAGTGATGTCTACGTTCCCCCTCCTTTCCTGTAGACAGTGTTGGGCCTCCAAGAGCAGAGGTTTGTAGAACAGCAGCAAGTTTTCCCTTAAGTGGATCACCCAACGTTTATCGAACTCAGGGAGGAAGAGGTCAAAGATATCCCTCTCATGCAACCCTGCAACCACAAAGCAAGAAGTCTCTTGTGTCCCCAACACACCTAATAGGTGCTCTAGTTCGGCGAAGAGATAGTGAAATACAGGTGGTATGAATATATATGAGCAGTAGCAACGGTGCCAGAAAATAGCTTGCTGGCGTGTAGTTGATTGTGGTAGTATTGCAGCAGTAGTAACGCAGTAAAACAGTAAACAAGCAGCGATAGCAGTATTTAGGAACAAGGCCTAGGGATTACACTTTCACTAGTGGACACTCTCAACATTGATCACATAACAGAATAGATAAATGCATACTCTACACTTTTGTTGGATGATGAACACATTGCGTAGGATTACACGAACCCTCAATGCCGGAGTTAACAAGCTCCACAATAATGCTCATGTTTAAGTAACCTTATAGTGTAAGATAGATCAATAGACTAAACCAAGTACTAACATAGCATGCACACTGTCACCTTCATGCATATGTAGGAGGAATAGATCACATCAATATTATCATAGCAATAGTTAACTTCGCAATCTACAAGAGATCATGATCATAGCATAAACCAAGTACTAACACGGTGCACACACTGTCACCTTTACACACGTGCAGGAGGAATAGAACTACTTTAATAACTTTGCTAGAGTAGCACATAGATAAATTGTGATACAAACTCATATGAATCTCAATCATGTAAAGCAGCTCATGAGATCATTGTATTGAGGTACATGGGAGAGAGATGAACCACATAGCTACAGCGGAGCCCTCAGCCTCGGGGGTGGATTACTCCCTCCTCATCATGGAGGCAGCGATGGCGGTGAAGATGGCGGTGAAGACGGCGGTGGAGATGGCTCCGAGGGCAATTCCCCGTCCGGCAGGGTGCCGGAACAGAGAGTTCTGTCCCCCGAATTGGAGTTTCGCGACGGTGGCGGCGCCCCTGGAGTCTTTCTGGAGTTTCGTCAATTGGTACTGCGTTTTTAGGTCGAAAGGGCTTTTATAGGCGAAGAGGCGGCGCGAGGGGGCACTGGGGGCGCCACACCCTAGGCCGGCGCGGCCTAGGCCCTGGCCCGCGCCGCCATGTGGTGTGGTGGCCCCCTGGCCCCTCTCCGACTCTTCTTCGGTGTTCGGACGCTTCCGGGAAAAATAGGAGGTTTGGCGTTGATTTCGTCCAATTCCGAGAATATTGCCCGAACAGCCTTTCGGAACCAAAAACAGCAGAAAATAGGAACTGCACTGTGGCATCTTGTTAATAGGTTAGTTCCGGAAAATGCATGAAAATGATATAAAGTGTGAACAAAACATGTTGGTATTGTCATAAAACAAGCATGGAACATCGGAAATTATAGATACGTTGGAGACGTATCAGCATCCCCAAGCTTAGTTCCTACTCGTCCTCGAGTAGGTAAACGATAAAAGATAATTTCTGAGGTGACATGCTACCAACATAATCTTAATCATACCATTGTAAAGCATATGAGATGAATGCAGCGATTCGAAACAATGTAAATGCAATGAGTAAACAAGTGAATCATATAGCAAAGACTTTTCATGAATAGTACTTTCGAGACAAGCATCAATAAGTCTTGCATAAGAGTTACTCATAAAGCAATAAATTCATAGTAGAGACATTGAAGCAACACAATGGAAGATTAAGTTTCAGCGGTTGCTTTCAACTTGTAACATGTATATCTCATGGATAGTTGTCAATGCAAAGCAATATAACAAATGCAATAAGCAAGTATATAAGAATCAATGCACAGTTCACACAAATGTTTGCTTCTTGAGGTGGAGAAAGATAGGTGAACTGACTCAACAATAAAAGTAAAAGAATGGTCCTTCAAAGAGGAAAGCATCGATTGCTATATTTGTGCTAGAGCTTTTATTTTGAAAACATGAAACAATTTTGTCAACGGTAGTAATAAAGCATATGTATCATGTAAATTATATCTTACAAGTTGCAAGCCTCATGCATAGTATACTAATAGTGCCCGCACCTTGTCCTAATTAGCTTGGACTACCGGATCATAACAATGCACATGTTTTAACCAAGTGTCACAAAGGGGTACCTCTATGCCGCCTGTACAAAGGTCTAAGGAGAAAGCTCGCATTGGATTTCTCGCTATTGATTATTCTCAACTTAGACATCCATACCGGGACAACATAGACAAAAGATAATGGACTCCTCTTTTATGCATAAGCATGTAACAACAATTAATAATTTTCTCATATGAGATTGAGGATATATGTCCAAAACTGAAACTTCCACCATGGATCATGGCTTTAGTTAGCGGCCCAATGTTCTTCTCTAACAATATGCATGCTTAACCATAGGGTGGTAGATCTCTCTTACTTCAGACAAGACGGACATGCATAGCAACTCACATGAAATTCAACAATGAATAGTTGATGGCGTCCCCCGGGAACATGGTTATCACACAACAAGCAACTTAATAAGAGATAAAGTGCATAATTACATATTCAATACCACAATAGTTTTTAAGCTATTTGTCCCATGAGCTATATATTGCAAAGGTGAATGATGGAATTTTAAAGGTAGCACTCAAGCAATTTACTTTGGAATGGCGGAAAATACCATGTAGTAGGTAGGTATGGTGGACACAAATGGCATAGTGTTGTTTGGCTCAAGGATTTGGATGCATGAGAAGTATTCCCTCTCGATACAAGGTTTAGGCTAGCAAGGTTGTTTGAAGCAAACACAAGCACGAACTAGTATAGCAAAACTCACATAAAAGACATATTACAAGCATTATAAAACTATACATCGTCTTCCTTGTTGTTCAAACATCTTACTAGAAAATATCTAGACTCTAGAGAAACCACTCATGCAAACCCAAATTTTAACAAGCTCTATGTATTTCCTCACTAATGGGTGCAAGGCATATGATGCAAGAGCTTAAACAAGAGCACAACAATTGCCAAGTATCACATTATTCAAGACATCACACCAATTTCTACATGTAGCATTTTCCAATTCCAACCATATAATAATTTAACGAAGCAGTTTCAACCTTCGCCATGAATATTATGAGCTAAGAACACATGTGTTCATACGAACCAGCGGAGCGTGTCTCTCTCCCACACAAGCATTTATTCAAACACAAACAAAAACAAAAGCATACAGATGCTCCAAGTAAAGCACATAAGATGTGACCGAATAAAAATATAGTTTCAAGAGAAGGAACCTGATAATTTGTCGATGAAGAAGGGGATGCCTTGGGCATCCCCAAGCTTAGACGCTTGAGTCTTCTTGATATATGCAGGGGTGAACCACCGGGCATCCCCAAGCTTAGAGCTTTCACTCTCCTTGATCATGGTATATCATCCTCCTCTCTTGACCCTTGAAAACTTCCTTCACACCAAACTCGAAACAAACTCATTAGAGGGTTAGTGCATAATCAAAAACTCACATGTTCAGAGGTGACACAATCATTCTTAACACTTCTGGACATTGCATAATGCTACTGGACATTAGTGGATCAAAGAAATTCATCCAACATAGCAAAAGAGGCAATGCGAAATAAAAGGCAGAATCTGTCAAAACAGAACAGTTCGTATTGACGAATTTTAAAATGGCACCAGACTTGCTCAAATGTAAATGCTCAAATTGAATGAAAGTTGCGTACATATCTGAGGATCATGCACGTAAATTGGCTTAATTTTCTGAGCTACCTACAGGGAGGTGGACCCAGATTCGTGACAGCAAAGAAATCTGGAACTGCGCAGTAATCCAAATCTAGTACTTACTTTTCTATCAACGGCTTTACTTGGCACAACAAAACACAAAACTAAGATAAGGAGAGGTTGCTACAGTAGTAAACAACTTCCAAGACACAAATATAAAACAAAGTACTGTAGCAAAATAACACATGGGTTATCTCCCAAGAAGTTCTTTCTTTATAGCCATTAAGATGGGCTCAGTAGTTTTAATAATCCATTCGCGGGAAATAGTATTTGAAGCAAAAGAGAGCTTCAAGAGGCAAATTCAAAACAAATTTAAGTCTAACATGCTTCCTATGAAGAGGAATCTTGTACACAAATGAATTCATGAAGAACAAAGTGACAAGCATAAGAGGATAAAACACGAGTAACTTCAAGATTCTCAACATAAAGAGGGGAAACTTAATAATATTAAGATGCATATAACCATATTTCCCTCTCTCATAATAACTTTCAGTAGCATCATTGATGAAATCCACAATATACCCATCACTTAAAACATTCTTATCATGGTTCATATGCATAGAAGTATCATTAAATTTGGCATAAGAAGAGTTATTCTCATTAATAGTAATTGGAGCAAGATTATTATCAAGAATTTGAACATGGTAAACAAGTTGCCTATTAAGGGGATTGTTTTTGGTAATCCAATCATGACTATGACAAGTTTCATAAGGATAGTTAGAACCTATATCATAGCATTCTTTATAATAATCATTAGAGATCGGAGGCATAGTGTCATCATAAGAAATAGAATAGTTATCCTTCACAATCGGTTTATCTGTGTCCACACCATTATTGTTATTAGAAGGAGATGTATCAAGAACATAATGACCAGTAGCTAAAGGATTTTCAAACACCTCTTCCCCAAGCTTAAAGCTTTCTATATCATTATGGGAGGAAGCATGGATAGCACTGACACTATGGCAACCATTATCATCATCATTTTCAGAATTAATTTCCCAGAGATTTGCAATATCAAAAGTAGTGTGCTCATTCAAATCATGATTGCTAATGTATGTAAAGGGCATAGGAAGATCATCGTATTCAGATTCATTATCACAATAATCATCAGGAGCAACATACTTACGGTTACCTATCGTTATCTCGTATACGCGGGATATCTTTGTTACCTCTTTCTTTTTATTCCCCTTATTCTTCTTCTTCTTCTTCGTTCCCTTCTTCTTCCTCTCCTTCTCCTTTTCCTCGTTCCCTTCTTCAGGAGGGAGAGGCTTGAAGGGTGGCTTGTCCGCATAACCTGATTTACTTTCAGAAACAATAGAAGAAACTTGGGAGGATCCCTCCTTTTCATTAATTAGTTGAAAACACACAGCGGTCCTATCATATTTTGGCAAGGTGTCATCTTCTAAAATATTTTGTATGTAAGTATTTGTATGGCTATTATCAATGCAATAAGAAAAACACCCATGTAGGACATCATCAATATCAAGATCACTCATATGTAACAAAGAGATTTTTCTCGACAATTCTTCACACCCCAAAAATAAAGTAAGTTCATCATGCTGATTAGGAGTAATTTCATCATCACAATACAAATTTGCAGCACTCATTGGGTTCAAATTATCATTGGAGGAGCATTGAAAATTAAAATGACCCACTTCATGGCAAACTTCACAAATAAAAGGATAGAGGGCACAAACTTTTTTACCAAGATCATCTAGAGCCCTAAGCCACTTTCTAGTTTTTTCATTAATATGATGGATGCAATATTCATCTTTGACTTGATTAATTCCACAGGGTCTATGCATTCCACAAAAATTAACATGCTTATAAGAAATAGCATTCTTAGGAGTTTGAGCATGCTTATTGCAATAATTAACAACAATTTCATTCTTCATGCAAGCCTCTTTAAAAGGTTCATGATACTTATCAAAATTCTTCTTAGGCAATTCAAAATGAGAAGCAAAGGATTTATAAAGATTTGCAGCAACTTGAGAGTCAAGACCATAAGTAGCACTCATATTTCGAAATTTATCGGTATCCATAAAGGCTTCAATGCATTCATAATCATAATTTATACCTGACTCTTTACCTTTGTCGTTCTCCCATCCTTCAGCGTTGTCCTCAATCCGATCAAGAAGATCCCACCTAGCTTCAATCTCTTTGCTTGTGAAAGATCCTTCCGAACAGGCATCCAGATAGTCCTTGTGTTGTCCCTGAAAGTCTCGCATAAAAATTGTTAAACATAACATTACTGGGTAGATCATGAATGGGACATTTGAGCATTAGTGACTTTAGTCTCCCCCACGCTTGAGAAATACTCTCTCCATCACGAGGATAAAAGTTATAAATATAATTCCTATCAATATGCACTTCATGAGGAGGATAAAATTTAGAATAAAACCGGGGCACAATATCATTCCATTCAAGAGAATCCCCATTATCCAGTAATTTATACCAATGCGCCACTTTACTAGACAGCGATATAGAGAATAATTTCTTCCTCACTTCATTCATAGCAATACCTGCACACTTGAATAAACCGCATAACTCATGCAAGAACAATAAATGATCTCCAGGGTGGACAGTTCCATCCCCTGTATAACGGTTATCCATAACGCGTTCAATAATTTGCATAGGTATTTTATACGGAATACTTTCGGCAGGTGGATTTAGAATATCAGAAGCATCATTAGAGTTATCGCATATGGGAGATAAAGCATTATCAAAGCAAAATATTTCTTCCAAAGCTGAGGAGCAAAAAAGATTATTTTTATATAAACTAGCTTCCCCAAGCTTAGACTTATCCATAGTATTAGCAGTAATTGCATTCATACTAATAACATCGCTACTAGCATGCAAATAAGGTTCCATAGGTTTTTTAATTTTCGCATCAAACAATTCTAAATCAGGAAAAAGATTAAAAAGCTCACCAATTTTTTTGTTGTTTTCCATTATGCCTAACTAGTGTAAACAAGAAACAAAAAGATGCAATTGCAGGATCTAAAGGAAATAGCTTCGAGCACAAACACAATGGCGCCAGAAAAGTACTTTACCTGGAACCGAAGTATGAGTGCCTTTTACCTTTCCTCCCCGGCAACGGCGCCAGAAAAGTGCTTGATGTCTACGTTCCCCCTCCTTTCCTGTAGACAGTGTTGGGCCTCCAAGAGCAGAGGTTTGTAGAACAGCAGCAAGTTTTCCCTTAAGTGGATCACCCAAGGTTTATCGAACTCAGGGAGGAAGAGGTCAAAGATATCCCTCTCATGCAACCCTGCAACCACAAAGCAAGAAATCTCTTGTGTCCCCAACACACCTAATAGGTGCTCTAGTTCGGCGAAGAGATAGTGAAATACAGGTGGTATGAATATATATGAGCAGTAGCAACGATGCCAGAAAATAGCTTGCTGGCGTGTAGTTGATTGTGGTAGTATTGCAGCAGTAGTAACGCAGTAAAACAGTAAACAAGCAGCGATAGCAGTATTTAGGAACAAGGCCTAGGGATTACACTTTCACTAGTGGACACTCTCAACATTGATCACATAACAGAATAGATAAATGCATACTCTACACTTTTGTTGGATGATGAACACATTGCGTAGGATTACACGAACCCTCAATGCCGGAGTTAACAAGCTCCACAATAATGCTCATGTTTAAGTAACCTTATAGTGTAAGATAGATCAATAGACTAAACCAAGTACTAACATAGCATGCACACTGTCACCTTCATGCATATGTAGGAGGAATAGATCACATCAATATTATCATAGCAATAGTTAACTTCGCAATCTACAAGAGATCATGATCATAGCATAAACCAAGTACTAACACGGTGCACACACTGTCACCTTTACACACGTGCAGGAGGAATAGAACTACTTTAATAACTTTGCTAGAGTAGCACATAGATAAATTGTGATACAAACTCATATGAATCTCAATCATGTAAAGCAGCTCATGAGATCATTGTATTGAGGTACATGGGAGAGAGATGAACCACATAGCTACAGCGGAGCCCTCAGCCTCAGGGGTGGATTACTCCCTCCTCATCATGGAGGCAGCGATGGCGGTGAAGATGGCGGTGAAGACGGCGGTGGAGATGGCTCCGGGGGCAATTCCCCGTCCGGCAGGGTGCCGGAACAGAGAGTTCTGTCCCTCGAATTGGAGTTTCGTGACGGTGGCGGCGCCCCTGGAGTCTTTCTGGAGTTTCGTCAATTGGTACAGCGTTTTTAGGTCGAAAGGGCTTTTATAGGCGAAGAGGCGGCGCAGGGGGGCACCTGGGGGCGCCACACCCTAGGCCGGCGCGGCCTAGGCCTGGCCCGCGCCGCCATGTGGTGTGGTGGCCCCCTGGCCCCTCTCCGACTCTTCTTCGGTGTTCTGGACGCTTCCGGGAAAAATAGGAGGTTTGGCGTTGATTTCGTCCAATTCCGAGAATATTGCCCGAACAGCCTTTCTGGAACCAAAAACAGCAGAAAACAGGAACTGGCACTGTGGCATCTTGTTAATAGGTTAGTTCCGGAAAATGCATGAAAATGATATAAAGTGTGAACAAAACATGTTGGTATTGTCATAAAACAAGCATGGAACATCGGAAATTATAGATACGTTGGAGACGTATCAGCAAGCAACAGCAAGGCAATGCAAGGTGTGAGTCATAAAGCAAATGAGCTTGTGTGTCATGGCCAGGGAAGAAGTAGAGACCATATAAATAGCACACAAACCCTAGAACCATGACAGTCGACCACATTTGCAAATCACCAGGTAAGGGTGAAGCAAGAACAAGCACAGTTCATCCAGTTCATAACCAAGAACAGAAACCAACACAACCAACTTAGCCACCAGGAATCATGGTGACCTGAGAAGATCAACCAGAGATTGGAGGTGAAGGGCTGAGCACAGAAACCCCAAGTCTGCATCAACAAAATATTTCACACTAGGAGCTGGAACAAGGTATACCAAATACCTGGACAGATCCAATGGATCTGATCCATCATATGCATGAAATAAGCATGGGATGAGCAGATGCTCATATGGGTAGATCATCACTTGGTTTTCACCAAGGATTACTGCCAGTCAAAAGCTACTAAAAATAGAAAGCATCTAGGTACAGATCTTGTACACTGAAACTAGCACACATGCACAGATGCACACCATAGCCAGATCACATGCACAGATAGCACCAGTAGATGAATTGCAAGGATTAGCAACTAAGACTACACAGTAAATCCTAAGCTATGAACCATCAGTAACCCTAGATTTCATCAGGCAAACATATTGACATTCATATCAAGTATGATTCCCAAATATGCAAGCAAAGGTGGAGTAGCCACAAGATCCAACTAAATAGGTGAGCAACCAATCAGTAGCAAAGCTACTGAGGTCACGTCACACTTAGCATCAATTAAAAGGAAGCCAAACATAGCACATCATTATCCAGGAATGGATTCATATTCAATTGCTTGCCAGATAATCATGAACAGCTAAGTCATTTGCAAGCAAATCATTTAAATCATTATTGCATAAGCAGTTCATCATAATTTAATTAATACAAGCATGAATTTATCACAGATCCATGCTTAGCACTGACAGTAACATGCTATTAAGCAACACAGTTTAATCATTGCACCAGAACCACTGGAGCAAGTCCAGTAGCTTGAGTAAGCAACAGCATAGTGATGCTTGAGCATCAGCATCACAAGGGAATTGAATCACTTAGCCATAGTATTAATCAGTAAGCCATCACTAACAATTAATTGATCAAATGGATCAATTGAATCAAGTCAAGCTACACAGGGAAGTTAGCCAACAAGCAAGGAATGATCCAATGGATCATTGGCTTGCATAGGAAGCACTGAAGCATATCACAAGCACCACTGGCACACACACAAGTGTCACTGATGCATCACAAATACACCTAGACAAGCAAGTATGATATCCCAGTAAGAATAAACAAGCCACAATCAAGCATAGCATGGCATAGCTAGCTTTTGAGCAAGCACAACAGAGCATGGCAAGTATAGAACATGCTAGGAGCAGCAGAGGAGCAAGCACAACATGAATAGCAAGAAAAGCAGCATGTACCAGTACCAGTAAATGGTAATTGGGCCATGAGCTTGCAGTAGACATAAGCACAGGAAGATTGTGCAGCAATAGCATGTCTCTGCGTGATCACAGGATCACCAGAGAGCAACAGAGCATGAGGAGGAAGAAGAACAGTAACAAGAGGAGGCGCACAGAAGAGAAAGAGGAGATGCAACACTTACTTGCGCCTGGAAGCAGAAGCTAGGGCATGGCGAGGCAGTGCTCACGCGGCCCTAACAGCTGCAAGTCCAGGGTAGGCGCCGACGTTACGCCGGCGAACCCAGACACGAACCAACACCACCGTAGCGAGCACCTGAGGCGACGGCATGAGTACTGCGAGCAGCACCCGCGCCAGGTCAACCCCAGGAGCGCACCCATCGTCGGCGAGGACGAGCGCTCGCCGGAGTTCGTCGAGGCAATTCTTCCCGAGATCCAGATCGGAGGCGATTCGCCAGGAGAGGAAGAGAAGGGGAAAACCACGCGGACAGATCGATAGATCTTCACGCGGCGGTTCCGAATCGGTAGGTGGCTACGGCGGAGAAGCACGGCGATGGCCGGAGCGAGGCGGCGGCCATGGCGGCGACGCCATCGCCAGGGCGTCGCGAGAGAGGCTAGGGTTAGAGACGAAAAGCGAGAGAGGGCCGAGTGAGTGAGAGCGGTGGGCCGTTCGGCTCCACCGAGCTGCTATGGGGCAAGCCTTAGTGGGCTGTCCCATGGGCTTAGGTCATTGGGCTGGGCCCAATAAGGTCCAGGGGGTATTTTGGTCTTTTAACATTTAATAAAAGGCCAGAACTTTACCAAATTTTAATAAATCAAATACAACTCTAAAAATCCATTAAAAATTGGATTAATGAATGAAAAATAAATCTTAACAAGAATAAAATATGAAATGGAATTTATGAAACAAATTCAAAATTATGAATTTTAAGAATTCAAATAATAACTTGGAATTTAAAATTATTATTTACTTGTATTTAAAATTCAAGGAAGAATCTCAAATAAGTTCAAATACTTATTTTCAAACATTTCAAAATGAAATTCTATTATTCCAAGTCATTTCTTTTGGAAAAGGGTATTTTTCGCAGAAAAATACTATACTCCTTTTTATTCCAAAAACTATAGAGGTAACTCTATAATTTTCAATTATTTTTGGAATGATTAAGGGAATCAACAAGTAAATAGTTTTACTTTGAATTGTTATACTTTGTGTGAATTAAAATGGTTTATACTTTTAAATCAATTGTAAATTACTGTCAAAGACATAAATCTTAAACGCAACCCTAAATTGATATGACTCAGCGGGGTAAAGGGATACAACATAAAATAATACATCCATGATTGCATTATTTGGATTTTATAACATTGTCCTTACCGGACAATGATGCTTCTTACAGAACCCGAGGTCCAGGTTCCATCAACTGCATTGAACTGCACTATCTCGCAGTCCACAGGCAAGTTCACCCTTGCTCATGTCAACTTGAGTATTTTCTACTACTTTAATGCAAAGCTATATACTTATCATTCCTGCATCACAAATGAAATGTTACTTTCCAACTATGAATATGACTATGTGGCTGGCAATGGAACCATGGTATGTGTTGATATGGTGGAGGTTCCATTGCAATGGGTTATATCACCCTAGGGTTAAATTACCAATGCCGTCCAGTGATTCTAGCGCCGTACAAATCGCGTTGACCATGAGATCTATAATGGCTCTGGGGAAGCCAGTCGTATCTTTTCCCTTCTGCACGCCAACGGATTGGTAGAGCCGGCGGGGTGTTGGAGGCACTGCCGTAGGTTGGGATAGCCTTTTAAATCCCCATCCATTAGTGATGATGGCTCTACGATCTATGAGGGATTGTCCGGAGTACACCGTGAGTAAAGCCGTATTATCGGGGGAAGTCTACTGGGGGTGTACGGTTGGACAAAAGGGTGGGTTTGCAGTCGCGGAGAAGGCGGTGTGGGCTTGGATCTTTATACCTGGTCTCACACCAAAGGAAGTGTGAACGGGGGCAAGTCCCTGCGGATGGCAAAAAGGGTGAGATCTCTTGTGGGAAAAGTAACGCACCTCTGCAGAGTGTATCAAATTGTGGCTGTCACTCCTTGTTCCGGGAAGGGAACTACGAACGCGGCAGGAAAGGAACTCCACGAAGTTCTAGTCAACCTGTGAAGACTGACGGGCATAGTTTTCATAATAAAAGCAACCTTTTGAAGAAATGATTTCAAAAACATGCATTGACCTGCGATTTCCTGATCAATGGTCGTAGCTAGTGCATCAAACACCTTTTTATTCTTTTAGAACTTGCTGAGTACCCCTGTACTCACTTTCTTTCGACACCCTTGCTAGACTGTGATCCGGAAGTGGAGGCCATCAACGATGGAGCACCAGAAGGAAGTTACGAGCTGGTCTACGAAGAACCTGATCTTACCGACGGAGTGGAAGGCGTAGACTATGGGATAGTCTACGGACCAGATGACACGGAGGTGGAGGAGTAGTGACATATCCTAGCATCATAGAGCCGAGCAACGTAGAACTTACCTAAATAAGTTGTTGAGCTCTTTATATTTGTTATGAGTTGTAATCGTACTTAAGTAGTATCTTAGGGTGTTCTCATAGGACCTGTGAGAATACCAACTTGTTAAGACAATGTCTGTAATAAAGTATGGAGTGTTATGACCTGCAATGTTTCTGTTGTACCACTCTGAGGGATATGGCAAATTGTGAAGAAGTCCCTTCGCAAAGATCATATCAACGACTTGTATACTACAACATGCAGTGGTATGCTGGGTCACCGCAGCTGGTATCAGAGCAAATGTTGCGACCTTAGGTTGGAAAAACCTAGTATAGGGAAGAAACCTGTAGGAGTCTAGTAGAAATAGTAAAGGATTCTCTAGAAATATGGTGATTATTCACTTGAGAATAGCAAAACCATATATTTTAGTGCGATAATTCTTTATTATAGCTATTATGATGCATTATCACTACTAATATTCTGCTTTTGTATACAGCCATAATGGCGAACACTTTTCCTAAGAGGACTTTGAGGAAGGTTGAGGGATGGCTCGGTGATTATGATGGACCAATAACAGCTCTCCTGTGTGGGATGCTGATACGTCTCCGACGTATCGATAATTTCTTATGTTCCATGCCACATTATTGATGTTATCTACATGTTTTATGCACACTTTATGTCATATTCGTGCATTTTCTGGAACTAACCTATTAACAAGATGCCGAAGTGCCGATTCTTTGTTTTCTGCTGTTTTTGGTTTCAGAAATCCTAGTAAGGAAATATTCTCGGAATTGGACGAAATCAAAGCCCAGGGGCCTATTTTCTCACGAAGCTTCCAGAAGTCCGAAGGAGAGACGAAGAGGGGCCACGGAGGGGCCACACCCTAGGGCGGCGCGGCCCCCCCCTTGGCCGCGCGGCCCTGTGGTGTGGGGCCCCCGTGCCGCCTCTTGACCTGCCCTTTCGCCTATAAAAAGTCTCAGTGACGAAACCCCGCACCGAGAACCACGATACGGAAAACCTTCCAGAGACGCCGCCGCCGATCCCATCTCGGGGATCCAGAGATCGCCTCCGCACCACGCCGGAGAGGGGAATCATCTCAGGAGGACTCTACGCCGCCATGGTCGCCTCCGGTGTGATGTGTGAGTAGTCTACCCCTGGACTATGGGTCCATAGCAGTAGCTAGATGGTTGTCTTCTCCCCATTGTGCTATCATTGTCGGATCTTGTGAGCTGCCTAACATGATCAAGATCATCTATCTGTAATTCTATATGTTGCGTTTGTTGGGATCCGATGAATAGAGAATACTTGTTATGTTGATTATCAAAGCTATGCTTATGTGTTGTTTATGATCTTGCATGCTCTCCGTTATTAGTAGATGCTCTGGCCAAGTTGATGCTAGTAACTCCAAGAGGGAGTATTTATGCTCGATAGTGGGTTCATGCCTCTGTGAATCGGAGGAGTGACAAGAACCACTAAGGTTATGGATGTGCTGTTGCCACTAGGGATAAAACATTAGTGCTATGTTCAAGGATGTAGTCACTAGTTACATTACGCGCAATACTTAATGCAATTGTCTGTTGTTAGCAACTTAATACTGGAGGGGGTTCGGATGATAACCTGAAGGTGGACTTTTTAGGCATAGATGCAGTTGGATGACGGTCTATGTACTTTGTCGTAATGCCCAATTAAATCTCACTATAATCATCATGATATGTATGTGCATGGTCATGCTCTCTTTATTTGTCAATTGCCCAACTGTAATTTGTTCACCCAACATGCTGTTCGTCTTATGGGAGAGACACCTCTAGTGAACTGTGGACCCCGCTCCAATTCTCTTTCTTGAAATACAATCTACTGCACATACGTTTCTACTGTTTTCTGCAAACAATCATCTTCCACACAATACGGTTAATCCTTTGTTACAGCAAGCCGGTGAGATTGACAACCTCACTTTGTTTCGTTGGGGCAAAGTACTTTGGTTGTGTTGTGCAGGTTCCACGTTGGCGCCGAATCTCTGGTGTTGCGCCGCACTACATCCCGCCGCCATCAACCTTCAACGTGCTTCTTGGCTCCTCCTGGTTCGATAAACCTTGGTTTCTTTCTGAGGGAAAACTTGCTGCTGTGCGCATCATACCTTCCTCTTGGGGTTGCCCAACGAACGTGTGAAATACACGCCATCAAGCATATTTTCTGGCGCCGTTGCCGGGGAGATCAAGACACGCTGCAAGGGGAGTCTCCACTTCTCAATCTCTTTACTTTGTTTTTGTCTTGCTTAGTTTTATTTACTACTTTGTTTGCTGCACTAAATCAAAATACAAAAAAATTAGTTGCTAGTTTTACTTTACTTGCTATCTTGTTTGCTATATCAAAAACACAAAAAAATTAGTTTACTTGCATTTACTTTATTCATCATGTTTCCTTTTAATTTTACCACAAAAAACATACCGGTAGGACGTGGGTCTATAGTTGGGAGAAATAATATAGAAGAATTTTTCAATCATGTTAGTACTATTGAAAATTTTGAAGATAGACACTTGGTAGACCTTGCGCCTACTTATGAAATTGCTGCTGCGCATTTAGTTCGCCTGTTGGAAACTAAATTTGTTAATCTTAATCCTATAATCCAACACATGTTTTTCACACTTGGTGATATGGAAGAGGGGGAAAAGAAAGATTTTGTATTAGAAACCCTTCTTAGAGAATTTGGTGGTCTAGCAAGAGAAGCTAGAAAGGTGTTTGCTAAATTTAATATGCTTGGTTCTCCTACTAATTTTGTTAGTCTCCTTGAAAAGATGGATATGGATAGAATAAGATTCACTAATAATATTGATGATGGAGGGGAGATAAAAGCACCAATACCATGTAAGCTCTTAGCTATGAATGATGCATTAGAAAATAACTATGCTTGGCTAGTTCCTGAAAATTTGTTTGATGAGAGTAGCACGCCTAAGATTAATGAAAAGGGAGATGCTGAAACTTATGTATCCAATATACTATGCCTAGTTGAGAAAACTCCACACCCCGCTGAGAATGCCGATGCACCATCTTTCGATAATACTTGATACACACTTTCTGCGCCTAGCTGAAAGGCGTTAAAGAAAAGCGCTTATGGGAGACAACCCATGTTTTTACCTACAGTACTTTGTTTTTATTTTGTGTCTTGGAAGTTGTTTACTACTGTAGCAACATCTCCTTATCTTAGTTTTGTGTTTTGTTGTGCCAAGTTAAGCCGTTGATAGAAAAGTAAGTACTAGATTTGGATTACTGCACAGTTCCAGATTTCTTTGCTGTCACGAATCTGGGTCCACCTCCCTGTAGGTAACTCAGAAAATTAAGCCAATTTACGTGCATGATCCTCAGATATGTACGCAACTTTCATTCAATTTGAGCATTTTCATTTGAGCAAGTCTGGTGCCATTTTAAAATTCGTCAATACGAACTGTTCTGTTTTGACAGATTCTGCCTTTTATTTCGCATTGCCTCTTTCGCTATGTTGGATGAATTTCTTTGATCCATTAATGTCCAGTAGCATTATGCAATGTCCAGAAGTGTTAAGAATGATTGTGTCACCTCTGAATATGTCAATTTATAATGTGCACTAACCCTCTAATGAGTTGTTTCGAGTTTGGTGTGGAGGAAGTTTTCAAGGATCAAGAGAGGAGTATGATGCAACATGATCAAGGAGAGTGAAAGCTCTAAGCTTGGGGATGCACCCGGTGGTTCACCCCTGCATATATCAAGAAGACTCAAGCGTCTAAGCTTGGGGATGCCCAAGGCATCCCCTTCTTCATCGACAACATTATCAGGTTCCTCCCCTGAAACTATATTTTTATTCCATCACATCTTATGTGCTTTTTCTTGGAGCGTCGGTTTGTTTTTGTTTTTTTGTTTTGTTTGAATAAAATGGATCCTAGCATTCACTTTATGGGAGAGATACACGCTCCGCTGTAGCATATGGACAAGTATGTCCTTGGTTTCTACTCATAGTATTCATGGCGAAGTTTCTCCTTCGTTAAATTGTTATATGGTTGGAATTGGAAAATGATACATGTAGTAATTGCTATAAATGTCTTGGGTAATGTGATACTTGGCAATTGTTGTGCTCATGATTAAGCTCTTGCATCATATGCTTTGCACCCATTAATGAAGAAATACATAGAGCATGCTAAAATTTGGTTTGCATATTTGGTTTCTCTAAGGTCTAGATAATTTCTAGTATTGAGTTTGAACAACAAGGAAGACGGTGTAGAGTCTTATAATGTTTTCAATATGTCTTTTATGTGAGTTTTGCTGCACCGGTTCATCCTTGTGTTTGTTTCAAATAAGCCTTGCTAGCCTAAACCTTGTATCGAGAGGGAATACTTCTCATGCATCCAAAATACTTGAGCCAACCACTATGCCATTTGTGTCCACCATACCTACCTACTACATGGTATTTTTCGCCATTCCAAAGTAAATTGCTTGAGTGCTACCTTTAAAATTCCATCATTCACCTTTGCAATATATAGCTCATGGGACAAATAGCTTTAAACTATTGTGGTATTGAATATGTAATTATGCACTTTATCTCTTATTAAGTTGCTTGTTGTGCGATAACCATGTTTACTGGGGACGCCATCAACTACTCTTTGTTGAATATCATGTGAGTTGCTATGCATGTTCGTCTTGTCTGAAGTAAGAGAGATCTACCACCATAGGGTTAAGCATGCATATGTTAGAGAAGAACATTGGGCCGCTAACTAAAGCCATGTTCCATGGTGGAAGTTTCAGTTTTGGACAACAATCCTCAAATCTCAAATGAGAAAATTATTAATTGTTGTTATATGCTTATGCATAAAAGAGGAGTCCATTATCTGTTGTCTATGTTGTCCCGGTATGGATGTCTAAGTTGAAGAATAATCAATAGCGAGAAATCCAATGCGAGCTTTCTCCTTAGACCTTTGTACAAAGTGGCATAGAGGTACCCCTTTGTGACACTTGGTAAAAACAATGCATTGTGATGATCCGGTAGTCCAAGCTAATTAGGACAAGGTGCGGGCACTATTAGTATACTATGCATGAGGCTTGCAACTTGTAAGATATAATTTACATGATACATATGCTTTATTACTACCGTTGACAAAATTGTTTCATGTTTTCAAAATCAAAGCTCTAGCACAAATATAGCAATCGATGCTTTTCCTCTATGGAGGACCATTCTTTTACTTTCAATGTTGAGTCAGTTCACCTATTTCTCTCCACCTCAAGAAGCAAACACTTGTGTGAACTATGCATTGATTCCTACATACTTGCTTATTGCACTTATTATATTACTCTATGTTGACAATATCCATGAGATATACATGTTACAAGTTGAAAGCAACCGCTGAAACTTAATCTTCTTTTGTGTTGCTTCAATGCCTTTACTTTGAATTATTGCTTTATGAGTTAACTCTTATGCAAGACTTATTGATGCTTGTCTTGAAGTGCTATTCATGAAAAGTCTTTGCTATATGATTCACTTGTTTACTCATGTCATATACATTGTTTTGATCGCTGCATTCACTACATATGCTTTACAAATAGTATGATCAAGATTATGATGGCATGTCACTCCGAAATTATCTGTGTTATCGTTTTACCTGCTCGGGACGAGCGTAACTAAGCTTGGGGATGCTGATACGTCTCCGACGTATCGATAATTTCTTATGTTCCATGCCACATTATTGATGTTATCTACATGATTTATGCACACTTTATGTCATATTCGTGCATTTTCTGGAACTAACCTATTAACAAGATGCCGTAGTGTCATTTGCGTTTTTCTGCTGTTTTTGGTTTCAGAAATCCTAGTAAGGAAATATTCTCGGAATTGGACGAAATCAAAGCCCAGGGGCCTATTTTCTCACGAAGCTTCCAGAAGTCCGAAGGAGAGACGAAGAGGGGCCACGGAGGGGCCACACCCTAGGCGGCGCGGCCCCCTTGGTCGCGCGGCCCCGTGGTGTGGGGCCCCGTGCCGCCTCTTGACCTGCCCTTTCGCCTATAAAAGTCTCCGTGACGAAAACCCCGCATCTGAGAACCACGATACGGAAAACCTTCCGGAGACGCCGCCGCCGCCGATCCCATCTCGGGGATCCAGAGATCGCCTCCGGCACCCTGCCGGAGAGGGGAATCATCTCCGGAGGACTCTACGCCGCCATGGTCGCCTCCGGTGTGATGTGTGAGTAGTCTACCCCTGGACTATGGGTCCATAGCAGTAGCTAGATGGTTGTCTTCTCCCCATTGTGCTATCATTGTCGGATCTTGTGAGCTGCCTAACATGATCAAGATCATCTATCTATAATTCTATATGTTGCGTTTGTTGGGATCCGATGAATAGAGAATACTTGTTATGTTGATTATCAAAGCTATGCTTATGTGTTGTTTATGATCTTGCATGCTCTCCGTTATTAGTAGATGCTCTGGCCAAGTTGATGCTAGTAACTCCAAGAGGGAGTATTTATGCTCGATAGTGGGTTCATGCCTCTGTGAATCTGGAGGAGTGACAAGAACCACTAAGGTTATGGATGTGCTGTTGCCACTAGGGATAAAACATTAGTGCTATGTTCAAGGATGTAGTCACTAGTTACATTACGCGCAATACTTAATGCAATTGTCTGTTGTTAGCAACTTAATACTGGAGGGGGTTCGGATGATAACCTGAAGGTGGACTTTTTAGGCATAGATGCAGTTGGATGACGGTCTATGTACTTTGTCGTAATGCCCAATTAAATCTCACTATACTCATCATGATATGTATGTGCATGGTCATGCTCTCTTTATTTGTCAATTGCCCAACTGTAATTTGTTCACCCAACATGCTGTTCGTCTTATGGGAGAGACACCTCTAGTGAACTGTGGACCCCGGTCCAATTCTCTTTACTGAAATACAATCTCTTTAATACTGTTCTACTATTTTCTGCAAACAATCATCTTCCACACAATACGGTTAATCCTTTGTTACAGCAAGCCGGTGAGATTGACAACCTCACTGTTTCGTTGGGGCAAAGTACTTTGGTTGTGTTGTGCAGGTTCCACGTTGGCGCCGGAATCTCTGGTGTTGCGCCGCACTACATCCCGCCGCCATCAACCTTCAACGTGCTTCTTGGCTCCTCCTGGTTCGATAAACCTTGGTTTCTTTCTGAGGGAAAACTTGTTGCTGTGCGCATCATACCTTCCTCTTGGGGTTGCCCAACGAACGTGTGAAATACACGCCATCAGATGCTGAAGGAACTTCATTGTGATCCACGGATACCTGTTATCAAGTATACCTACTATGATGGGGAAATCCTAGCCAAGTGCAGAGTATCGGTCCAACTACCGGAAAAACTGCTGATGAGTCGTATAATGCCATACGGAGAAGCCAAAACTATCACCACAGCCTACCACATGGGCCTATTCAAGGCAATCCTTGAGATAAGGCAGCACAAGTCAAGAGAACTGCTATGTTCGTAGTTTTCTCATATACCTCATGCCGAGGAAGATGAGGATCCCACTCTGAATCATTTGGTGTTAGCACACAGAAGTCCTGAAGCTGCAGCACAGCACATGGATAGCTGTAAGTCTTTATTGACCACGATGTACCTTTTACACATGAAGATGAGAGGTGAGATTGACCACATGCTAGCTGAGTTCACGGACCCTGATAAAGTCCAAACTCGGATGCGTGATTTGAGGGCACAACCACAACATACTACACCTTTCTTTAGCCTAGACAGCTATGTAGATTTGAGTGACCAGTTATCCCATAAAGATCCACTCACACCCAACTTTGTTCTACATTATCCACATGTGTCAGCATCATATGAGTCTGGATATGGGAGAGATGATTCCAGGAACCTAAACTGCTCGGAGTCACCAATCGAGAATTCGATCAAGTTGGCGTTTGAGGAACCATTTGGAGATGAAGGAGAACCCATCACTTGTGAGTCAGAGGATGAAGGAGGCGCGGTTAACCAGAATGTTAACCAAAGCTTTGGGCAGGAAGAGAAAGACACCAACTCCATTTCTTTAGATTTGGAGATGGGGTTACCCAAAACATCCCAGTACGTCGTAGGTGAGAGTTCTGGAACCAAGAAAAAGAAGAAGAAGAAGATGAGGGGTCAAGTGAATAGGAATCCTCCATGGATGAAAGGAGAAGATGAGCTGTATCCCACTGGGGATATATATGAGTCTTTATCTAGTTACTTTGGCATGACAGATCTCTGTCTCGGCACTTCGTCCGATTCAGATTACATACCTACGGGAAGAACCTTCATTCCGGACGGTGTTCGGAGGACAAACCGCTGTACCGGATGGACCCCAGGGATGTACGCGGAGGCGAGCTATGATGACGAGGAGTAGAGCTCCGAGGAAAAATAAAGTAATCTAGGTGGTATTGTAATAGAGCGTATTTTAAATTCCCGTTGGCTTGGGCTTTGAGCCAAATAAGTGGTTTATATATACCACATGTAATATAAGTTTGTGAGTGTGTTATGTATTATACAAAGTATATGCATAATAAATGTTTGTTTTGTATTTGCTTCTTGATTTCATTGTGTGACTAGTTCTGGGCATTGAGTTGAGCTCAGAAAGCATTTGCATGGTGTAATTATGAGTAATCGCTCTTTGTTACAGGACTAGGGGGAAATGGCGTTAGTAGAAACCGAAGAGGCTCGCAGAGAGCGGGAAGCAAGAGAGAAAGAGGAGGCAGATGCAGCAGCTAGAGCAGAGAACGCACCACCACCACACCCAATGATGCACCCAGACTTCCAACAGTATATGAGGTCAATGGAGGAAGATAGGAGGCGTTACCAGGAAAGCCAGAGCAAGAACATGCAAGATTTCTTTACCCACGTCATCAATGATAGGGATAATGAAGGCAAGGGAGTAACACTATCGGACTTCCAAAATGCAAGACCACTACCATTTACATCAGCTCCAGAACCAATGGATGCTGAAGATTGGCTTATGGATACGGAAAGGAAGCTGAAAACCGTTGGTTGCAACGATGAGGAGAAGATCAGATATACCACTTATCTGTTGTCAGGACCAGCAGCGTCATGGTGGGAGAATCTTGTAGCAGTACACCCTCCTGATAAGGTGTTCACCTGGGAGGAGTTCAAGAAGAAGTTCCGGGATGCTCATGTTCCGGACAGTGTGGTGGAGCTGAAGAAGAGGGAGTTTGAAGAACTAAGACAGAATACTGCACCCATCATGCAGTATGTTCGGGATTTCAATAGGTTATCCAGGTATGCACCTGAGGATGTAGATACAGAGGAGAAGCGGAAGAAGCGGTTCATGAAAGGCATGAATCCATACATGAAGATGCAACTGAGGTTGGCACGGACTGCCGAATTCCAGGAACTGATTGACTCGGCAATCACTTTCGAGGATGATTATAGGCAAGTCCAGGAGGACAGAAGGAAGAGGGCTCGTATAGAGCCAAGGAAGTACCCAATCAGTAAACCAACACCTGATCGGAGTTTCAAACCCCGATACCGACCTACTACTGGTAATCAATACAACCGGGGAGGTCAGAATCAGAATCCAATCAGCCAAATCATCTGCAACAATTGTGGCCTAAAGGGTCATTTGCAGAAGGATTGTCAGAAAACCAGAATCATTTGTTATGGTTGTGGGAAGGAGGGACACATCAAGCCGGAGTGTCCAAACAAGGCGTCTTGGAGCGGACAGAGCTCTGGAGGATGAGGTGGAAACAACAACAACAACAACAACAACAACAACAACAACAACCGCAACAACAACAACAACAACCGCAACTACAACTACAACAACAAGAGGGGAAAGCCTTATGGAAAGCTAAATTGCACATCTTTGGAACAAGCGGAAGAGTCGGATCAAACAGTCTTAGGTACGCTAAGCATTCTTACTCATCCTGGCAAAGTATTATTTGATACTGGAGCAACCACATCATTTCTTGCATTGGAATTTGTGGAAAGATTCGGGCTTAGATGTTCTAAGTTAGAAACCCCTATAACTGTTCTATCCGCGGGGGGAACGATCTTAGTAACCCACGTGAAAGAAGCACAAGTCCTAACCATATGTGACTGTGTGTATTTCGCGGACCTATTCATCATACCCATGAAGGACATATCAGTCATCCTAGGGATGGATTGGTTGACAGAAAATGGGGCGGTGATTAACTGTGGAGACAAAACAGTATCACTTCGCAACTCCATCGGAGGTCGAATAGTGTTCCAAGGAGATAAGTACAGTGAGTTGGAGATTGGATTGGAACTCAATAGTCTGAAGGAGGTGAGAATTGAAGATATTCCTGTAGTGAATGAGTTTAAGGATGTATTTCCTAAGGAACTACCGGGTATGCCACCCGATAGAGAGATAGAATTCACAATCGATCTGATTCCGAGCACGGACCAATAGCACAACCACCATATAAGATGGGGCCGAAGGAATTAGTGGAACTGAAAGCTCAGATTGATGAGTTAGAACAAAAGGGATTCATTCAAGAAAGTGTGTCACCATGGGGTACACCAGTTATTTTTGTGGATAAAAGAGATGGAGGAAAGAGAATGTGTGGAGATTACAGAAATTTGAACAATGTAACTATCAAGAACAAGTATCCTTTACCTAGAATCCAAGACCTTTTTGATCAAGTTCAAGGAGCGGGAGTCTTCTCGAAGATAGATTTAAGGTCAGGATACCATCAAATCAAGATCAAGAAGGAGGATGTACCAAAAACAGCGTTCGTATCAAGGTATGGACACCATGAATACTTGGTTGTACCATTTGGACTAACAAATGCACCAGCAATTTTCATGAATTTGATGAACAAGATATTCATGAAGTACTTGGACAAGTTTGTGATAGTGTTCATAGATGATATTCTAATATATTCTAAAGATAAAGAAGAACATGCCAAGCATTTGAAGATAGTTCTGCAAACTTTGAGGGAACATCAGCTATATGCGAAGTTTAGCAAGTGCAAATTTTGGTTAGATAGTGTTGAATTTCTTGGATATGTCATAACCAAAGAAGGCATAGCGGTGAATCCAAGCAAGGTTCAGTCCGTATTGGAATGGAAATCACCTAAAAATGCTAAGGAGATACGAGGATTTCTTGGTATGGCAGGCTATTATCGGAGATTCATTGAGGGATTTTCGAAGATTGCAGGACCAATGACCAAGTTACTCAAGAAAAATACTCCATTTGTGTGGACAGATGAGTGTGAAGCCAGCTTCCAAACACTCAAAGATAAGTTAACCACAGCACCGGTGTTAGCAGTTCTGAACACGGAAAGGATTACACGGTGTATTGTGATGCTTCCAAGAATGGACTTGGATGTGTTCTTATGCAAGATCGGAAGGTAATAGCTTATGGATCAAGACAGTTGAAACCCCATGAACACAACTACCCAGTACATGATCTAGAGTTAGCGGCAGTTGTGTATGCTCTGAAGAGTTGGAGACAATTTCTATATGGATCCAAGTGTGAGTTATACACCGATCACAAAAGTTTGAAGTATTTCTTCACCCAGAAGGAATTAAACATGAGACAGAAGAGATGGTTAGAGTTGATTAAGGATTACGACCTTAAGATCAACTATACACCAGGCAAAGCTAATGTAGTAGCAGATGCCCTAAGTAGGAAGAGTACGGAGAATCAACCTACGGAATGGGAGATTCCAAAGGAACTTCGGAAAGAGTTAGAGGATGCTCAGATTTTGTTTATTCAAGGTGATGATAAGGGAAGTATAGAAACCATGAGGATTATGGATGAGATGTACGCAGACTTGAAATATGAGATTATCCGAAAACAAGCGGATGATTTGTTCATCCAAGAGGAAATCAAGAGGATTGGAGAAGGAAAACCATCAGAATTCCATCTAGGGGATTTTGATTCATTATACTTCCAGAAAAGGATCTGTGTACCGGATGATCCAGAAGTGAAGACAATCATATTAAAGGAAGCACATGAAACCCCTTATTCAATACATCCGGGAAGTACTAAGATGTATATGGATTTGAAGGAGATGTTCTGGTGGAACAACATGAAAAGAGAAATAGCACAATATGTCTCGGAATGTCATACATGTCAACGAGTGAAGGCAGAGCATCAGAGTCCTGCGGGATTACTCAAACCATTAGAGATACCGGAATGGAAATGGGATGAAATCGGAATGGATTTTTTTACTGGTCTACCAATGACTAGTAAGAAGAAGGATATGATATGGGTAATAGTGGACAGGCTTACCAAGAGTGCTCATTTCATAGCCGTAAACACAAAGGATACTGCAGAAAAGCTTGTGGATATATATGTGAAAGAGATTGTGAGTAAGCATGGAGTACCATAGAAGATAGTTTCAAATAGAGGTTCAATTTTCACATCAGCATTCTGGAAACGACTACAAGAAGCTTTGGGATCCAAATTGGATTTCAGTACAGCATATCATCCACAAACCGGAGGACAAACCGAAAGAACCAATCAGATACTTGAGGACATGCTTAGAGCTTGTGCTCTGAACTTTGGAGGCTCATGGGAGGACCATTTACCTTTAGCGGAGTTCTCATATAACAATAGTTATCAGAGTAGCATCCAGATGGCACCGTACGAAGCATTGTACGGAAGAAAGTGTCGATCACCAATTTGTTGGTTTGAAACCGGAGAAAACAAGGAGTTTACACCGGACTACATCAAGGAGAGACAAGACGTCATCGAGGTGATCCGGGATAGACTCAAAATAGCTCAGAGTCGTCAGAAGAGTTACGCCGACTTAAAGAGAAGAGATTGGGAACCGAAAGTGGGAGACATGGTTTATTTAAAGGTTAGCCCAATGAAAGGACTTAAGAGGTTCGGAGTGAAAGGAAAGTTAAGTCCTCGATATATTGGACCATTTAAAATACTCAGTCAGAATCGAGGAACAGCTTTTGAGTTGGAGTTACCAGCACAACTAAGTCAAGTTCATAATGTGTTTCATGTTTCACAACTCAGAAAGTGTTTGAAGGCACCAGATGATCCCATCACATATGAAGAAATAGAATTGCAATCTGACCTAACTTATGTGGAAAGACCGGAAAAGATCTTAGAAGTACAATGGAAGAAGTTAAGAAACAGAGCAATCAAATACTGCAAAGTTCAATGGCAACATCATCCTGAGCGAGAAGCAACTTGGGAGACGGAAGAAGAATTAAGGAAGTCTTACCCCGAGATGTTCAGGTACCAATCTTAACTTCGGGACGAAGTTTCTGTTAAGGGGGAGAGGCTGTAATAACCCAGAACATAGGAACAACGAAGGGTAGATTTAGAAATGGGATGTGCATTTCATCGCAAAACGGGGGAAATTTTCGCGCCTTATTGCAACTAAACCTAAGAGGGATCGAGGTTCTCTCTCATTTTGCACTTAGGGTTAGGCAATGTGAGTTAGGGAAATTTCGACATGATCTCTTTTGCAACTTGTTACTTTGGGGAATGATTGCATTTGGTAAGTGTTAAACAATTAAAGATAAACATCACACAATATAACAATGAATTTAAAATTCAAACACAAGATATAAATTCAAATCACTTTGAAATTCAAAGTGAATATCAAATACAATATTTAACCAAGAATTTAAACATTACATAATACAAAGCTCATAACCCAAAACTTGAGCTTTATTGATATACAAAACATATACAAGGTCTTTACAATATTCTTGATACAAGAATTGAGACATAATTATCAATATAAAGGAAAAAAGGAAAATTACAAGTTTAATTCTAAACTAAACCTAAACTAAGTGGCTTGAGGATGATCTTCTGGCCATAGCATCATTCAACCCTGCAAAACAAAAACAGAGAACAAGAACTAGCCAGAATACAAGTGTTAACACAAAGTTCAGTTTGGACAGTTAGCAAAATAACACAAAGTTCAGTCTGGACAGAGAAACTATCACAGCACACTTGTGCTTGTCCAAAATCCTGGACAACACAAGATAGACATAGGCAGACCAGCACTGAGCAAGCCACAGGGGCTCAAGTTTCACCATATGAAGGCTATTGCTAGGCAAGCAACAGCAAGGCAATGCAAGGGGTGAGTCATAAAGCAAATGAGCTTGTGTGTCATGGCCAGGGAAGAAGTAGAGACCATATAAATAGCACACAAACCCTAGAACCATGACAGTCGACCACATTTGCAAATCACCAGGTAAGGGTGAAGCAAGAACAAGCACAGTTCATCTAGTTCATAACCAAGAACAGAAACCAACACAACCAACTTAGCCACCAGGAATCATGGTGACCTGAGAAGATCAACCAGAGATTGGAGGTGAAGGGCTGAGCACAGAAACCCCAAGTCTGCATCAACAAAATATTTCACACTAGGAGCTGGAACAAGGTATACCAAATACCTGGACATATCCAATGGATCTGATCCATCATATGCATGAAATAAGCATGGGATGAGCAGATGCTCATATGGGTAGATCATCACTTGGTTTTCACCAAGGATTACTGCCAGTCAAAAGCTACTAAAAATAGAAAGCATCTAGGTACAGATCTTGTACACTGAAACTAGCACACATGCACAGATGCACACCATAGCCAGATCACATGCACAGATAGCACCAGTAGATGAATTGCAAGGATTAGCAGCTAAGACTACACAGTAAATTCTAAGCTATGAACCATCAGTAACCCTAGATTTCATCAGGCAAACATATTGACATTCATATCAAGTATGATTCCCAAATATGCAAGCAAAGGTGGAGTAGCCACAAGATCCAACTAAATAGGTGAGCAACCAATCAGTAGCAAAGCTACTGAGGTCACATCACACTTAGCATCAATTAAAAGGAAGCCAAACATAGCACATCATTATCCAGGAATGGATTCAGATTCAATTGCTTGCCAGATAATCATGAACAGCTAAGTCATTTGCAAGCAAATCATTTAAATCATTATTGCATAAGCAGTTCATCATAATTTAATTAATACAAGCATGAATTTATCACAGATCCATGCTTAGCACTGACAGTAACATGCTATTAAGCAACACAGTTTAATCATTGCACCAGAACCACTGGAGCAAGTCCAGTAGCTTGAGTAAGCAACAGCATAGTGATGCTTGAGCATCAGCATCACAAGGGAATTGAATCACTTAGCCATAGTATTAATCAGTAAGCCATCACTAACAATTAATTGATCAAATGGATCAATTGAATCAAGTCAAGCTACACAGGGAAGTTAGCCAACAAGCAAGGAATGATCCAATGGATCATTGGCTTGCATAGGAAGCACTGAAGCATATCACAAGCACCACTGGCACACACACAAGTGTCACTGATGCATCACAAATACACCTAGACAAGCAAGTATGATATCCCAGTAAGAATAAACAAGCCACAATCAAGCATAGCATGGCATAGCTAGCTTTTGAGCAAGCACAACAGAGCATGGCAAGTATAGAACATGCTAGGAGCAGCAGAGGAGCAAGCACAGCATGAATAGCAAGCAAAGCAGCATGTGCCAGTACCAGTAAATGGTAATTGGGCCATGAGCTTGCAGTAGACATAAGCACAGGAAGATTGTGCAGCAATAGCATATCTCTGCGTGATCACAGGATCACCAGAGAGCAACAGAGCATGAGGAGGAAGAAGAACAGTAACAAGAGGAGGCGCACAGAAGAGAAGGAGGAGATGCAACACTTACTTGTGCCTGGAAGCAGAAGCTAGGGCATGGCGAGGCAGTGCTCGCGCGGCCCTAACAGCTGCAAGTCCAGGGTAGGCGCCGACGTTACGCCGGCGAACCCAGACACGAACCAACACCACCGTAGCGAGCACCTGAGGCGACGGCACGAGTACTGCGAGCAGCACCCGCGCCAGGTCAACCCTAGGAGCGCACCCATCGTCGGCGAGGACGAGCGCTCGCCGGAGTTCGTCGAGGAAATTCTTCCCGAGATCCAGATCGGAGGCGATTCGCCAGGAGAGGAAGAGAAGGGGAAAACCACGTGGACAGATCGATAGATCTGCACGCGGCGGTTCCGAATCGGTAGGTGGCTACGGCGGAGAAGCACGGCGATGGCCGGAGCGAGGCGGCGGCCATGGCGGCGACGCCATCGCCAGGGCGTCGCGAGAGAGGCTAGGGTTAGAGACGAAAAGCGAGAGAGGGCCGAGTGAGTGAGAGCGGTGGGCCGTTCGGCTCCACCGAGCCGCTATGGGGCAAGCCTTAGTGGGCTGTCCCATGGGCTTAGGTCATTGGGCTGGGCCCAATAAGGTCCAGGGGGTATTTTGGTCTTTTAACATTTAATAAAAGGCCAGAACTTTACCAAATTTTAATAAATCAAATACAACTCTAAAAATCCATTAAAAATTGGATTAATGAATGAAAAATAAATCTTAACAAGAATAAAATATGAAATGGAATTTATGAAACAAATTCAAAATTATGAATTTTAAGAATTCAAATAATAACTTGGAATTTAAAATTATTATTTACTTGTATTTAAAATTCAAGGAAGAATCTCAAATAAGTTCAAATACTTATTTTCAAACATTTCAAAATGAAATTCTATTATTCCAAGTCATTTCTTTTGGAAAAGGGTATTTTTCCCAGAAAAATACTATACTCCTTTTTATTCCAAAAACTATAGAGGTAACTCTATAATTTTCAATTATTTTTGGAATGATTAAGGGAATCAACAAGTAAATAGTTTTACTTTGAATTGTTATACTTTGTGTGAATTAAAATGGTTTATACTTTTAAATCAATTGTAAGTTACTGTCAAAGACATAAATCTTAAACGCAACCCTAAATTGATATGACTCAGCGGGGTAAAGGGATACAACATAAAATAATACATCCATGATTGCATTATTTGGATTTTATAACATTGTCCTTACCGGACAATGATGCTTCTTACAGAACCCGAGGTCCAGGTTCCATCAACTGCATTGAACTGCACTATCTCGCAGTCCACAGGCAAGTTCACCCTTGCTCATGTCAACTTGAGTATTTTCTACTACTTTAATGCAAAGCTATATACTTATCATTCCTGCATCACAAATGAAATGTTACTTTCCAACTATGAATATGACTATGTGGCTGGCAATGGAACCATGGTATGTGTTGATATGGTGGAGGTTCCATTGCAATGGGTTATATCACCCTAGGATTAAATTACCAATGCCGTCCAGTGATTCTAGCGCCGTACAAATCGCGTTGACCATGAGATCTATAATGGCTCTGGGAAGCTGATCGTATCTTTTCCCTTCTGCACGCCAACGGATTGGTAGAGCCGGCGGGGTGTTGGAGGCACTGCCGTAGGTTGGGATAGCCTTTTAAATCCCCATCCATTAGTGATGATGGCTCTACGATCTATGAGGGATTGTCCGGAGTACACTGATACGTCCAAAACGTATCTACTTTCCCGAACACTTTTGCTATTGTTTTGCCTCTAATTTGTGTATTTTGGATACAACTAACGCGGACTAACGCTGTTTTCAGCAGAACTGTTCTGGTGTCTCGTTTTTGTGCAGAAATCCAACTTTCGGGAAAATCCTCGGAATTTATGCAGAAGGCCCTATTTTCCCAGAATACTGACGGAGCCAGAAGGACAAGTAAGGTGGAGGCCCGAGGGCCCCACACCATAAGGCGGCGCGGCCTAGGGGGGCCCACGCGGCCCTATGGTGTGGCCCCCTCGGCCGGCCTCCGACGCCCTCCTTCGGACTACTTATTGGCCTCGACCTAAAAACGCACGGAGAGAAGTCGAAGTCGCCAGAAACCCTCCAGAACGCCGCCAAATCGCGAAACTCCGTCTCGGGAGCCAGAAGTCTCCGTTCTGGCACTCCGCCGGGACGGGGAATTGGAGGAGATCATCGCCATCATCACCGCCAACGCCTCTCCATCAACCAGCCATGTTTCCCCCATCCATGAGTGAGTAATTCCCCCGCTGTAGGCCGAAGGGGATGGTAGGGATTGGATGAGATTGGTCATGTAATAGCATAAGATTGTTAGGGCATAGTGCCTAGTGTCCGTAATTGGTACTTTGATGATATTGTTGCAACTTGCTATGCTTAATGCTTGTCACTAGGGCCCGAGTGCCATGATCTCAGATCTGAACATGTTATTGTTTCATCATGATATTCATTGTTTTATGATCTTACCTGCAAGTTGTATACACATGTCGCTGTCCGGAACCAATGGCCCCGAAGTGACAAGAATCGGGACAACCGGAGGGGATGGTAGTGATGTGAGGATCACATGTGTTCACGGAGTGTTAATGCTTTGCTCCGGTACTCTATTAAAAGGAGTACCTTAATATCCAGTAGTTTCCCTTGAGGCCCGGCTGCCACCGGCTGGTAGGACAAAAGATGTTGTGCAAGTTTCTCATTGCGAGCACGTACGACTATAATTGGAACACATGCCTATTGATTGCTTTGTACTTGGACACCGTTTTATTATTATCTGCAAATGCCCTGCTATGATTGTTACATGAGTTTCTCTCATCCATGCAACGCCCGTTCATCCGTCCCCGTGCCTACAGTATTTTAATCCTGCTGTTTACTAAAATCACTACTGCTGTCTTTGTTACTCTGCCGCTGTTATTTCACTACTGCTACTGCTTAAAACTGTTACTACTGATAAACTCTTGCGAGCTAGTCTGTTTCCAGGTGCAGCTGAATTGACAACTCCGCTGTTAAGGCTTTCAAGTATTCTTTGTCTCCCCTTGTGTCGAATCAATAAATTGGGTTTTACTTCCCTCGAAGACTGTTGCGATCCCCTATACTTGTGGGTCATCAAGACTATTTTCTGGCGCCGTTGCCGGGGAGCATAGCTTTATTTGGAAGTTCACTTGGATTGATATTGTTCGCTGCAAATTCTCCATCATGGGTAAACCTCGCGATTCTAAAGTCGCCATATTACCATCCACTACAAGAAAAGGTACAATTCTGAGTACCTCTGCTACTCTTGATTCACCATCGGTGATAAGTCAACTTGTTTCACCGCCACAAGCTGGTACGTCTGCTGAATCTGAAAACTCTCATAATATTGATAATATTTCTGCTGTGCTTGATGATAGTGGTTCGTTGGGATCCTTTCTAGATGCTACAATTGCTAGGTCTAGACAAATTGAAAATACTGAAACTCCTAATGAAAATGCTACTACACCTGTTAATTCACCTGAACTTGATTATTCTAGTGATGATCCTGATGAAGATTATGTGGAGCTTAATGATGATTTTATTGAAAAATGCAATGCTACTACTGATGCAAGAAAAATTAAAAAGTTGCTTGCAGAACATGCTGTTAGATATAAACTGTCTCCTGATCCTAAATTTGCCACATCTCCTATAAACATTAAGGATAAAGATTATGATTTTTCTCTTGATCTATCTCATATAGCTATTGTTGAGAAAACACCCTTTTGTGGTACTGAAAAAGAAAGTGCTGTTGAACACATGATTGAGTTATCTACTCCGAGTAGCTTGTTTTCTGATGATGTTAAGAAGCGTACTTACTTTGTTGCTAAAATCTTTCCATTCTCATTAAAGGATGACGCTAAAACTTGGTATAATAGTTTGCCACCTAATTCTATTAAAAGTCCAAAAGAATTGCTTGATGTTTTCTTCCGTAAATACTTTCCTGCTAGTGCTCAACATATTGCTTTGCAGAGAATTTATAATTTTGACCAGGGAGATGGAGAGAGATTGCCTGAGGCTTGGGCGAGATTTTTCTCTCTTATTAGAGCTCGGCCTGACCATGATTTGGAAAAGCATGATTTACTTGATATATTTTATAGTGGACTAACCATTGAGTCTAGGGCATACCTGGATAGTTGTGCTGGTTGTGTTTTCAGGAAAAGAACTCCAGATGACGCTGAAGAATTATTGGCTAAAATAGGCCAGAATCATGATGATTGGACTACGCCTGAACCAACTCCAACGCCAATATTAAAGAAGAGGGGTTTAATTAAATTGAATGATGAAGATATGAGGGAAGCCAAGAAGTCTCTCAAGGAGAAAGGTATTAAATCTGAAGATGTGAAGAATCTTCCTCCCATAGAAGATATATGTGAGATAATTCCCCCTTCATCCATGATTGAGGTAAACTCCCTTCAACGCTTTACTAGGGAAGATATTCCGTATTCGAAACCTCCTGCACAATGCTTAGATGAGTTTGATAATTATATTGTTAAGCAAGAAAATTTTAATATGAGAGTAGAGAATCATTTAATGGAAAATTCTTGAGCTATTAGTGAATTGCATGATATTGTAGAGAGAACCTCCAATGATGTTAAGATGCTTGTTAAACATTTTCATATGGTTCAAACTCAAATTGATCAACTCACTAAAGTGCAAAATGACTTGTTGGGGAAAAATTCTAAAGAGAAACATGCTTATGAAGTAACAACTAGAGGTGGTGTCTCTACCCAGGATCCTCTATATCCTGAAGGGCATCCCAAAAGAATTGAACAAGATTCTCAACGCATTGAACCTAGTGCTCCTTCTAAGAAGAAAAAGAAGAAGAAACATAAAAATGTTGTAGAATCCTCTGAACTTGCTAATGATCCTAATAGTATTTCTATTTCCGATGCTGAAACTGAAAGTGGTAATGAACATGATAATGATAATGATAATGATAATGATAAGAATGATGCTTCTGATAAAGAAGAGGTAGAAGATGAACCTGAAAAGCATGCTAAAAATAAAAAGTATACTAAAGAAGATTTTATTGCTAAGAAACATGGTAATGAAAGAGAACCTTGGGTGCAAAAACAAATGCCTTTTCCTGCTAAGAAATTAAAATCAAAGGAAGAAGAACACTATAATAAATTTTGCGATTGGATGAAACCTTTATTCTTGCAAATCCCTTTGACTGATGCTATTAAATTGCCTCCTTATTCAAAGTATATGAAAGATATTGTGTCTAACAAAAGGAAAATCCCCAATGAGGAAATTTCCACTATGCTTGCTAATTACTCTTTCAATGGCAAAGTTCCGAAGAAATTGGGCGACCCAGGTATTCCTACTATTCCTTGTTCTATCAAGAATAATTATGTTAAAACTGCTCTATGTGATTTGGGAGCCGGTGTTAGTGTTATGCCTTTTTCTCTTTATAAGAGACTTTACTTAGATAAGTTGATACCTACTGATATATCTTTGCAAATGGCTGATAAATTGATGCGTGTGGTTGGCACGTCCGTTGGGAACCCCAAGAGGAAGGTGTGATGCGCACAGCGGCAAGTTTCCCTCAGTAAGAAACCAAGGTTTAATCGGACCAGTAGGAGTCAAGAAGCACGTTGAAGGTTGATGGCGGCGGGATGTAGTACGGCGCAACACCAGGGATTCCGGCGCCAACGTGGAACCTGCACAACACAACCAAAGTACTTTGCCCCAACGAAATAGTGAGGTTGTCAATCTCACCGGCTTGCTGTAACAAAGAGTTAACCGTATTGTGTGGAAGATGATTGTTTGCAGAAAACAGTAGAACAAGTATTGCAGTAGATTGTATTTCAGTATAGAGAATTGGACCGGGGTCCACAGTTCACTAGAGGTGTCTCTCCCATAAGACGAACAGCATGTTGGGTGAACAAATTACAGTTGAGCAATTGACAAATAAAGAGAGCATGACAATGCACATACATATCATGATGAGTATAGTGAGATTTAATTGGGCATTACGACAAAGTACATAGACCGCCATCCAACTGCATCTATGCCTAAAAAGTCCACCTTCAGGTTATCATCCGAACCCCCTCCAGTATTAAGTTGCTAACAACAGACAATTGCATTAAGTATTGCGCGTAATGTAACTAGTGACTACATCCTTGAACATAGCACTAATGTTATATCCCTAGAGTCAAAATCAAATCCATAACCTTAGATGTTCTTGTCAACCCTCCAGATTCACGGAGACATTAACCCACTATCGAGCATAAATACTCCCTCTTGGAGTTACTAGCATCAACTTGGCCAGAGCATCTACTAATAACGGAGAGCATGCAAGATCATAAACAACACATAGACATAGCTTTGATAATCAACATAACAAGTATTCTCTATTCATCGGATCCCAACAAACGCAACATATAGAATTACAGATAGACGATCTTGATCATGTTAGGCAGCTCACAAGATCCGACAATGATAGCACAATGGGGAGAAGACAACCATCTAGCTACTGCTATGGACCCATAGTCCAGGGGTAGACTACTCACACATCACACCGGAGGCGACCATGGCGGCGTAGAGTCCTCCGGGAGATGATTCCCCTCTCCGGCAGGGTGCCGGAGGCGATCTCCTGGATCCCCCGAGATGGGATCGGCGGCGGCGGCGTCTCTGGAAGGTTTTCCGTATCGTGGCTCTCGGTACTGGGGGTTTCGTCACGGAGACTTTTTATAGGCGGAAGGGCAGGTCAAGGGGCGGCACGGGGGCCCCACACCACAGGGCCGCGCGGCCAAGGGGGGGGGCCGCGCCGCCCTATGGTTTGGCTCCCCTGTGGCCCCTCTTCGCCTCTCCTTCGGACTTCTGGAAGCTTCGTGGAAAAATAGGCCCCTGGGCTTTGATTTCGTCCAATTCCGAGAATATTTCCTTACTAGGATTTCTGAAACCAAAAACAGCAGAAAACAACAACTGGCACTTCGGCATCTTGTTAATAGGTTAGTTCCAGAAAATGCACGAATATGACATAAAGTGTGCATAAAACATGTAGATAACATCAATAATGTGGCATGGAACATAAGAAATTATCGATACGTCGGAGACGTATCAGCATCCCCAAGCTTAGTTCTGCTCGTCCCGAGCAGGTAAAACGATAACACAGATAATTTCTGGAGTGACATGCCATCATAATCTTGATCATACTATTTGTAAAGCATATGCAGCGATCAAAACAATGTATATGACATGAGTAAACAAGTGAATCATATAGCAACGACTTTTCATGAATAGCACTTCAAGACAAGCATCAATAAGTCTTGCATAAGAGTTAACTCATAAAGCAATAATTCAAAGTAAAGGCATTGAAGCAACACAAAAGAAGATTAAGTTTCAGCGGTTGCTTTCAACTTGTAACATGTATATCTCATGGATATTGTCAACATAGAGTAATATAATAAGTGCAATAAGCAAGTATGTAGGAATCAATGCATAGTTCACACAAGTGTTTGCTTCTTGAGGTGGAGAGAAATAGGTGAACTGACTCAACATTGAAAGTAAAAGAATGGTCCTCCATAGAGGAAAAGCATCGATTGCTATATTTGTGCTAGAGCTTTGATTTTGAAAACATGAAACAATTTTGTCAACGGTAGTAATAAAGCATATGCATCATGTAAATTATATCTTATAAGTTGCAAGCCTCATGCATAGTGTACTAATAGTGCCCGCACCTTGTCCTAATTAGCTTGGACTACCGGATCATCACAATGCATTGTTTTTACCAAGTGTCACAAAGGGGTACCTCTATGCCGCCTGTACAAAGGTCTAAGGAGAAAGCTCGCATTGGATTTCTCGCTATTGATTATTCTTCAACTTAGACATCCATACCGGGACAACACAGACAACAGATAATGGACTCCTCTTTTATGCATAAGCATATAACAACAATTAATAATTTTCTCATTTGAGATTTGAGGATTATTGTCCAAAACTGAAACTTCCACCATGGAGCATGGCTTTAGTTAGCGGCCCAATGTTCTTCTCTAACATATGCATGCTTAACCATATGGTGGTAGATCTCTCTTGCTTCAGACAAGACTAACATGCATAGTAACTCACATGAAATTCAACAATGAATAGTTGATGGCGTCCCCAGTGAACATGGCTATCGCACAACAAGCAACTTAATAAGAGATAAAGTGCATAATTACATATTCAATACCACAATAGTTTTTAAGCTATTTGTCCCATGAGCTATATATTGCAAAGGTGAATGATGGAATTTTAAAGGTAGCACTCAAGCAATTTACTTTGGAATGGCGGGAAAATACCATGTAGCATAGGTAGGTATGGTGGACACAAATGGCATAGTGGTTGGCTCAAGTACTTTGGATGCATGAGAAGTATTCCCTCTCGATACAAGGTTTAGGCTAGCAAGGCTTATTTGAAACAAACACAAGGATGAACCGGTGCAGCAAAACTCACATAAAAGACATATTGAAAACATTATAAGACTCTACACCGTCTTCCTTGTTGTTCAAATTCAATACTAGAAATTATCTAGACCTTAGAGAAACCAAATATGCAAACCAAATTTTAGCATGCTCTATGTATTTCTTCATTAATGGGTGCAAAGCATATGATGCAAGAGCTTAAACATGAGCACAACAATTGCCAAGTATCACATTACCCAAAACATTTATAGCAATTACTACATGTATCATTTTCCAATTCCAACCATATAACAATTTAACGAAGGAGAAACTTCGCCATGAATACTATGAGTAGAAACCAAGGACATACTTGTCCATATGCTACAGCGGAGCGTGTCTCTCTCCCATAAAGTGAATGCTAGGATCCATTTTATTCAAACAAAACAAAAAACAAAAACAAACCGACGCTCCAAGAAAAAGCACATAAGATGTGATGGAATAAAAATATAGTTTCAGGGGAGGAACCTGATAATGTTGTCGATGAAGAAGGGGATGCCTTGGGCATCCCCAAGCTTAGACGCTTGAGTCTTCTTGATATATGCAGGGGTGAACCACCGGGTGCATCCCCAAGCTTAGAGCTTTCACTCTCCTTGATCATGTTGTATCATACTCCTCTCTTGATCCTTGAAAACTTCCTCCACACCAAACTCGAAACAACTCATTAGAGGGTTAGTGCACAATATAAATTGACATATTCAGAGGTGACACAATCATTCTTAACACTTCTGGACATTGCATAATACTACTGGACATTAGTGGATCAAAGAAATTCATCCAACATAGCGAAAGAGGCAATGCGAAATAAAAGGCAGAATCTGTCAAAACAGAACAGTTCGTATTGACGAATTTTAAAATGGCACCAGACTTGCTCAAATGAAAATGCTCAAATTGAATGAAAGTTGCGTACATATCTGAGGATCATGCACGTAAATTGGCTTAATTTTCTGAGCTTCCTACAGGGAGGTGGACCCAGATTCGTGACAGCAAAGAAATCTGGAACTGTGCAGTAATCCAAATCTAGTACTTACTTTTCTATCAACGGCTTAACTTGGCACAACAAAACACAAAACTAAGATAAGGAGAGGTTGCTACAGTAGTAAACAACTTCCAAGACACAAAATAAAAACAAAGTACTGTAGGTAAAAACATGGGTTGTCTCCCATAAGCGCTTTTCTTTAACGCCTTTCAGCTAGGCGCAGAAAGTGTGTATCAAGTATTATCGAAGGGTGGTGCATCGTTATCATGAGCTCCCCCATCCATAGTGGTACTAAGGGCTTTGTCAATTTTAGGCCTATAATAATACTTCTTTGGTCTAGGCACTTTAGAGACATACATAAACTTTTGCTCCTTACCCACATAAGCTTTCTCCTTATATTTAAGAGAAGAAAATGTTGAACCCAAGGTTCCCATAGCTTTTTCAAGTTCGTCAATCCTATTGATTTGATCATCATGGACAGCATTAGTTCCTAGGACACTAATTCTTTCATCAATTCCTCCTAAGGATTTATCAACTTCATCAGTTTTATCAAGTAATATTTCCAATTTAGCTTCAATACTTGGAAAATTTTTCTCTATGGTTTCCAATTTTTTTATAACATCTTCAAAAGAGATTTCAGTTTTAACTTTATCAACAGGGGGTATTCCAAATAAACTCTCAATAATGCAACTAGCTTCTAATGCAGGGGTACTTAAGAAGTCACCTTTTGCGAGGCTATCAAGAACATATCTATTCCAGCTAGAGATACCAACATAAAAATTCCTGAGTAAAATAATGGTGGAGTGTTTCTTAGTGCATCTATTATGGGCATCACCAATTCTATACCAAGCATCTCTCAAACATTCTCCCCCTCGTTGTTTAAACGTGCGAACTTCAACTTCAGGATTACTCATTTTAGCAATAGTAAATAAAGCAAACTAGATAAAGTAAATGCAAGTAAACTAATTTTTTTTGTGTTTTTGATATAGCAAACAAGATAGCAAATAAAGTAAAACTAGCAACTAATTTTTTTGTATTTTGATTTAGTGTAGCAAACAAAGTAGTAAATAAAACTAAGAAAGACAAAAACAAAGTAAAGAGATTGAGAAGTGGAGACTCCCCTTGCAGCGTGTCTTGATCTCCCCGGCAACGGCGCCAGAAATTTGCTTGATGCGTGTGGTTGGCACGTCCGTTGGGAACCCCAAGAGGAAGGTGTGATGCGCACAGCGGCAAGTTTCCCTCAGTAAGAAACCAAGGTTTAATCGGACCAGTAGGAGTCAAGAAGCACGTTGAAGGTTGATGGCGGCGGGATGTAGTGCGGCGCAACACCAGGGATTCCGGCGCCAACGTGGAACCTGCACAACACAACCAAAGTACTTTGCCCCAACGAAACAGTGAGGTTGTCAGTCTCACCGGCTTGCTGTAACAAAGAGTTAACCGTATTGTGTGGAAGATGATTGTTTGCAGAAAACAGTAGAACAAGTATTGCAGTAGATTGTATTTCAGTATAGAGAATTGGACCGGGGTCCACAGTTCACTAGAGGTGTCTCTCCCATAAGACGAACAGCATGTTGGGTGAACAAATTACAGTTGAGCAATTGACAAATAAAGAGAGCATGACAATGCACATACATATCATGATGAGTATAGTGAGATTTAATTGGGCATTACGACAAAGTACATAGACCGCCATCCAACTGCATCTATGCCTAAAAAGTCCACCTTCAGGTTATCATCCGAACCCTCCAAAGTATTAAGTTGCTAACAACAGACAATTGCATTAAGTATTGCGCGTAATGTAACTAGTGACTACATCCTTGAACATAGCACTAATGTTTTATCCCTAGTGGCAACAGCACATCCATAACCTTAGAGGTTCTTGTCACCCCTCCAGATTCACGGAGACATGAACCCACTATCGAGCATAAATACTCCCTCTTGGAGTTACTAGCATCAACTTGGCCAGAGCATCTACTAATAACGGAGAGCATGCAAGATCATAAACAACACATAGACATAGCTTTGATAATCAACATAACAAGTATTCTCTATTCATCGGATCCCAACAAACGCAACATATAGAATTACAGATAGATGATCTTGATCATGTTAGGCAGCTCACAAGATCCGACAATGATAGCACAATGGGGAGAAGACAACCATCTAGCTACTGCTATGGACCCATAGTCCAGGGGTAGACTACTCACACATCACACCGGAGGCGACCATGGCGGCGTAGAGTCCTCCGGGAGATGATTCCCCTCTCCGGCAGGGTGCCGGAGGCGATCTCCTGGATCCCCCGAGATGGGATCGGCGGCGGCGGCGTCTCTGGAAGGTTTTCCGTATCGTGGCTCTCGATCGGGGGTTTCGTCACGGAGACTTTTTATAGGCGGAAGGGCAGGTCAAGAGGCGGCACGGGGGCCCCACACCACAGGGCCGCGCGGCCAAGGGGGGGGCCGCGCCGCCCTATGGTTTGGCTCCCCTGTGGCCCCTCTTCGTCTCTCCTTCGGACTTCTGGAAGCTTCGTGGAAAAATAGGCCCCTGGGCTTTGATTTCGTCCAATTCCGAGAATATTTCCTTACTAGGATTTCTGAAACCAAAAACAGCAGAAAACAAAGAATCGGCACTTCGGCATCTTGTTAATAGGTTAGTTCCAGAAAATGCACGAATATGACATAAAGTGTGCATAAAACATGTAGATAACATCAATAATGTGGCATGGAACATAAGAAATTATCGATACATCGGAGACGTATCATAAATCTACTACTATTCCTGTTGGTATATGTGAGGATGTTCCTGTTCAAGTTACTACTAACTGCTTGATATTAACTGATTTTGTTGTGTTGGAAATGCCTGAAGATGATAATATGTCTATTATTCTTGGGAGACCTTTTCTTAACACCGCAGGGGCTGTTATTGATTGCAATAAAGGAAAGGTTACTTTCAATGTTGATGATAGGGAGCATACCGTTTATTTTCCCAAGAGGATTGAGAAAGCGTGTGGAGTCAATACTATTTCTAATGTGAGAACTATCAAAGTTGGAACTATTGATTGTCCTATATATGAGCCTAAAGAAGAATATCAAACTCTCGTGATTGGATCCATATCAATACAATTCAAGGTAACATAATTGATTTGAGGTTTATGTCTTCTTATGCTATGTAAAATTTATTTGGTGGCAAGACTTGATCAACCTTGTTAACAAATACTTTTTATATGCATAGAGGAGGTAAACAACATCTCTTTCTTCCTCCATTTGCTCTAGTTGCTGTAGCACTTTTAATTTGCAAAGTTCCTTAGTTAATTGGAGATTTCAAAAATTTTCCTGGCCAGTAATAATAAACTTAATACCCAGAAATGTGTATTTTTCAAAGTTTTCAAAAATTCACAAAAATTATACCGTTGGTCCTATTTTTCGACGAGGCACCTGGGAGCACCAGAGGATGACCTGTGGGGCACCCCAGGGTGCCACACCACAGGCCGGCGCGGCCAAGGAGGGGGGCGCGCCACCCTGTGGTGTGGGCCCCTCCTTGCCCCACTATCTCATCTCTTTCTCCCAGCATCTTCTCTCTCCCGAAAAAACTCGTACCAGGTTCCTCTCACTCGCGTTTTTGCTCAAGAGCTCAGGATTTTTCGATCTCTTTGCTCAGCCCAGATTTCTGTCTGAAATTTGGCACATTTGCTCTCCGGTATGTGACTCCTCCGCCTATCCAAGTAGAATTTTGTTTGGTTGAGTATATCTTGAATATTTTGCTGCTGTAGGTAACATGTTTAGTGAGCTTGCATGCTTGTTCTAAGTGGTAGAAACTAGTTTTGATGCATGATTAGTACTCTAGCAAGTTCCTATAGTAGTTCCCCTTGATTATATGTCACCAAATCAAATTTTATATTGTTTGTTGAAAATTTCAGAAAATGGAGTGGAGTAGATATCAACTTAACCAACAATAATTGGAGGTCCAACAAGTTATGAGAGTGAATCGTGAAGAGGGAGTATACCCCTCTTACTACCCGTGCGTGGATTTCATGAGAAGCGCGGGAATATTGGAAGATGTTGGGAGTCTAATTTCTTGAGCAGGGCTGAGTGATTTTGTTGAAGGAGAGCCAAGACAATATGCAAAATTAACTATGTCTTTTGTGCAGGACTTTAAGTTCAATTGGTCGCGATCTAACCCCACGGTTCAGTATAAAATTTACAATAAAGTCACAACTTGCCATTCAGTGATTTTTGTGCAGCAATTAGAGTACCGCAATGGGGATCATGCGAGAAGATAAGGGGATCGCCGCAAGAACTCTTAAGCCTCTTCAAGATGATTTGCTATGGAAGGAGTTTCTCAGAGGATAGTGGTAAAATCACTAGCATTCAGCTCCCGGCTATCCGCTACTTTGCCTATTTCATTACTAAATGCGTTCTTGCTAGAAAGATTGGTGGTAAACTTTCTATCCCGGATTTAGCTTTTCTAGCTGCGGCACTGCAAAGTAGTAGGACTTATAATTTGGGGGCATTGATAGCTTATAGACTCGCTACTAACCGTGAGAAAGGTGGAATTTGTGGAGGTCTCATCGCCTCTCGTTTACTAGCTTTTCATAATGTAGAACCTCATCATTTTGATATTCCATTCTCCATAGAAAAACTTGACATAGCCTCTATGATTAAACATGAATTTGTTTCTGATTCCTCCAACTTGGGTAACCTGTTTTACAAGATGACATTTTATAAGAAAGTCTGGAGAATAACTAAGAAAACTGAGAAACTAGTAAGATTGCCTACGCCTGTTCTGTCTAACCTTGATTCCAGGGAAGATTGGTCGGTCACAGAAGGTGCACTGGATGCACACATAGAGGGAGGAGGCCATCATGCAAGAGACGACACGGAGGTCGAGGAGCACCTCGACTCATCATCCGATGCAGCAAGTTCCTCGCATCAACATGTTGGACATGTGGAGCCTCCACGCTTTTCTTCTGCACAGGAACTTTACTATGACTACGCCATGAATTATCCACCGGCGAGGAACAGCGATCCTCGTTGGGGTTGAACTCCACTTAGGCCAAAAGCCTAAGCTTGGGGGGAGGTATACCGGCATCACTCATTCCTTGCATATTATGGTTGCTGGATACTTGTATATACTTGTTTTGTTTGCTTGAGTGGTTTTCTAATGAGAGGAAGATGATATTTGGGGAAGTGCTGCCTGAAAACAGATTCTGGACTGTTACCGTAAAAATTCTCAAAAATACCCAGTATAGTATTTTGCGAAGCCAATTTTTGTGCAGGTTCCCCAGGTTGTTATCTAACTTTAATTAGTTGAACACTTTTCGAGCTGAGCAACGTAAGATTTTTGTAAAAATCGATTTCTGTACTGCTGTCAGGTTTTGGCAGATTTCTGCCATCTCGCTTTTCTGTGTTTCTTTTAGTTTTCATTTTCTTGTTCTTGCTTTGTTTCTTTCCTAAAACACAAAAAGACCAAAAATATTTCTGTTGTTTCTCTTCACCATTTGTTTACTTTGGTTTCTTGTATTTGTTTCGCTTTATTTGCTATTGCCAGTTTGTTATAAGAAAATCCAAAAAGATTTTGCTTTGTTTGCTTGTTTCCTTTTGTTCTTGTTTCTAATTCGAAAACACCAAAAATATTAGCTGTTCTTCTTTGGTTTGTAAAGTTTATTATGAGTTCAATGGTCTTCGGTGGCTGAAGCGTGGTTTTCATTTCATATTATCCAAGCTATACAAGTGAAAAGGCAATAATGACGATCTACGACAATCTGATTGTGGTGAGAGGCTGGTATGAACTCTATTTGTTTTAATTTTTGTACATATACTCATCCATGTGAGCATGCTTAGTTGGTTCATGTGAGGTATATGTCATTTAAAAAAGTCTAGTAGTTCATGATCTCTCATGTTTAGCTCCAATTTATTAATATGAGTAACATGTCATGGATGTTTGCTTGCATTGTTTTATTCATAGATAGGTATGATATTGTGGTATCCTCCTCTGAATAATTCATTTATATCGACTTGGCACATGCTCACGCATGCATATGACTGAACCAAAGTCAATTAAGCCTCGATGATTTATATTGCTTCAGAGTTCTTGTATCACTTTTATGCCTCCGTTAATTTATTTTGCCGCAAGCATGATTATGACAGTTACTGCTCTCTTGATTTGTCGCTTCCTAGTCTTTTGCTAGCCTTCACTTGTACTGAGCGGGAACGCTGCTCGTGCTTCCAAACACCTGAAAACCAAGTTGTTCCAAAGTGTCCACTATAAATACCTATGCATGGCATTTCAAACCATTCCAAGTAAATTCTCATGCGCTACCTTTAAAACCTTCAAAATGCTTCTCAATTTGTGTTCATGTTTCATAGCTCATGAGGAAGTATGTGGTGTTTAGCTTTCAACCTTGTCATTTACTTTTGACGGACTCTCATATGGACTAGTGGCACATCCGCTTATCCAATAATTTTGCAAAAAGAGCTGGCAATGGGATTCCCAGTCCCAAATTAATTAACTTAAATAGACACTCCTCCATGGTTTGTGATTGTTGGACGGCACCCGAAGGATTCGGTTAGCCATGGCTTGTGTAAGCAAAGGTTGGGGGGAGTGTCATCATCATAATAAAACTAAAATAAAAAGGCACTCCTTCATGGTATGAGATTGTTGGCAGGCACCCGAGGATTCGGTTAGCCATGGTTTGTGTAAGAAAGGTTGGAAGGAGTGCCACATAAACATGCAAATAATTCATGGGAGCCGCTCTTGGAAGTCCGGTTGGCGAGGTAGTTGGTGTACCCATTACCATTCGTTGACAACAACAAACACCTCTCAAAATAATTTTACTCCTGATTTTAAAAGTGAAAAGCTCTAGCGCATGTTAATCCCTGCTTCCCTCTACGAAGGGTCAATCTTTTACTTTTATGTTGTGTCTCCATTATTTCTTTGAGCACTATCTTGAGAGCACAACTGTCATTCTTAGTATAACATGCTTGTCTCAAAATATGATTGATTGTGGTATAACTTTGATGCTTTTATCTTTGACAATCACTACTTCTAGTCTTTCTATGAACTCCAGAGGTGCCCGGGCATTTATGTTTTGCCAATCAAATACAGGCAAGCGAGATACCACTTTATCATACTCTCTTATGAACATTGCAATCCTGCTTATATACATGATTCATGATGCTTATTATTAATTGTTGGTACCTCTCCATGATTGACATAGCTGTTAGATGATCTTATTTGCATGTATCTCATTATGAACTGTTTAAGTATTAGCCATAGCATGAGAATATATACATCATATGAGCAAATGTGTTCGTGAAAGTTCTTTTATCGCTCAGTTGTTAACTGAATTGCTTGAGGACAAGCAATAAGCTAAGCTTGGGGGGAGTTGATACGTCCAAAACGTATCTACTTTCCCGAACACTTTTGCTATTGTTTTGCCTCTAATTTGTGTATTTTGGATACAACTAACGCGGACTAACGCTGTTTTCAGCAGAACTGTTCTGGTGTCTCGTTTTTGTGCAGAAATCCAACTTTCGGAAAATCCTCGGAATTTATGCGAAGGCCCTATTTTCCCGACATCGACGGAGCCAGAAGGACAAGTAAGGTGGAGACCCGAGGGCCCCACACCATAAGGCGGCGCGGCCTAGGGGGGGCCCGCGCGGCCCTATGGTGTGGCCCCCTCGGCCGGCCTCCGATGCCCTCCTTCGGACTACTTATTGGCCTCGACCTAAAAACGCACGGAGAGATGTCGAAGTCGCCAGAAACCCTCCAGAACGCCGCCACATCGCGAAACTCCGTCTCGGGAGCCAGAAGTCTCCGTTCTGGCACTCCGCCGGGACGGGGAATTGGAGGAGATCATCGCCATCATCACCGCCAACGCCTCTCCATCAACCAGCCATGTTTCCCACATCCATGAGTGAGTAATTCCCCCGCTGTAGGCCGAAGGGGATGGTAGGGATTGGATGAGATTGGTCATGTAATAGCATAAGATTGTTAGGGCATAGTGCCTAGTGTCCGTAATTGGTACTTTGATGATATTGTTGCAACTTGCTATGCTTAATGCTTGTCACTAGGGCCCGAGTGCCATGATCTCAGATCTGAACATGTTATTGTTTCATCATGATATTCATTGTTTTATGATCTTACCTGCAAGTTGTATACACATGTCGCTGTCCGGAACCAATGGCCCCGAAGTGACAAGAATCGGGACAACCGGAGGGGATGGTAGTGATGTGAGGATCACATGTGTTCACGGAGTGTTAATGCTTTGCTCCGATACTCTATTAAAAGGAGTACCTTAATATCCAGTAGTTTCCCTTGAGGCCCGGCTGCCACCGGCTGGTAGGACAAAAGATGTTGTGCAAGTTTCTCATTGCGAGCACGTACGATTATAATTGGAACACATGCCTATTGATTGCTTTGTACTTGGACACCGTTTTATTATTATCTGCAAATGCCCTGCTATGATTGTTACATGAGTTTCTCTCATCCATGCAACGCCCGTTCATCCGTCCCCGTGCCTACAGTATTTTAATCATGCTGTTTACTAAAATCACTACTGCTGTCTTTGTTACTCTGCCATTTGTTATTTCACTATCACTATCGCTATAAAACTGTTACTACTGATAAACTCTTGCGAGCTAGTATGTTTCCAGGTGCAGCTGAATTGACAACTCCGCTGTTAAGGCTTTCAAATATTCTTTGTCTCCCCTTGTGTCGAATCAATAAATTGAGTTTTACTTCCCTCGAAGACTGTTGCGATCCCCTATACTTGTGGGTCATCATACACCGTGAGTAAAGCCGTATTATCGGGGGAAGTCTACTAGGGGTGTACGGTTGGACAAAAGGGTGGGTTTGCAGTCGCGGAGAAGGCGGTGTGGGCTTGGATCTTTATACCTGGCCTCACACCAAAGGAAGTGTGAACGGGGGCAAGTCCCTGCAGATGGCAAAAAGGGTGAGATCTCTTGTGGGAAAAGTAACGCACCTCTGCAGAGTGTATCAAATTGTGGCTGTCACTCCTTCTTCCGGGAAGGGAACTGCGAACGCGGGCAGAAAGGAACTCCACGAAGTTCTAGTCAACCTGTGAAGACTGACGGGCATAGTTTTCATAATAAAAGCAACCTTTTGAAGAAATGATTTCAAAAACATGCATTGACCTGCGATTTCCTGATCAATGGTCGTAGCTAGTGCATCAAACACCTTTTTATTCTTTTAGAACTTGTCGAGTACCCCGTACTCACTTTCTTTCGACACCCTTGCTAGATCGTGATCCTAAGTGGAGGCCATCAACGATGGAGCACCAGAAGGAAGTTACGAGCTGGTCTACGAAGAACCTGATCTTACCGGCGGAGTGGAAGGCGTAGACTATGGGATAGTCTACGGACCAGATGACACGGAGGTGGAGGAGTAGTGACATATCCTAGCATCATAGAGCCGAGCAACGTAGAACTTACCTAAATAAGTTGTTGAGCTCTTTATATTTGTTATGAGTTGTAATCGTACTTAAGTAGTATCTTAGGGTGTTCTCATAGGACCTGTGAGAATACCAACTTGTTAAGACAATGTCTGTAATAAAGTATGGAGTGTTATGACCTGCAATGTTTCTGTTGTACCACTCTGAGGGATATGGCAAATTGTGAAGAAGTCCCTTCGCAAAGATCATATCAACGACTTGTATACTACAACATGTAGTGGTATGCTGGGTCACCGCAGACGGTGCTTGTGCAGTATTTCCTTTTTCGAGACGTCGTTTTCGGAGATGATGGATTTATTGCATTGTCTTGGCGGTGTTTGTTTTGCTGCTACAAGGAATAGATCACTGAAATTTTTTTCCTTGTATTTTTTTATTGTTATATGCATCTGCATTGCTATTAGGGTACTGCAAGGATAGGTGTAATTAGTATCTTCTTGATATTAATATATACGTACTCTTTATTAAAAATGGGCTAGCTGATGTGGATGATTTTTTTACGGTGTAAGCAAAGCAGAGTTGCCAGCGTCACTCCATCCTCCGGCGGCCTCTCACGGAACCACCAAATACCGCCGCCTCCGTTAGGGCATCTCCAGCGGCGCGACGCAAACGGTCGCTGAGAGCGTCCGTTTTCGTCCGTCGTGACCGGAAATGCGTCTGGCACCACCTCCAGCGGGGCGACGCAAAGTGATCGAGCCGTCCGCGGAGACGCAAACCTGGCCCAAATATGCGCCTGGGATGCATCTCTGGCGGGCGCTCGGCGGACGCGGAAAGTGTCCGCTCGCGTCTGGCGGATGTTTTGTCTGGCCCACCAGGCAGTGACGCAGCGTCGATGCGTCTTCTCCGCCAGTACTGGCGCCGATGCGTCGCTTCGGCAGTCCGCGGCCGCGTTAATGGCGATGCCTCGCGTGCTGCGCGGCCGTCGCCTACCTCTGCGCACGTAGTAAATGGCGATGCCACGCGTGGCGCAGCCGTCGCACTGCCTCCGACCTATATAAACAGGGGCGCGAGCATCTCATCTCCTCCCCACAAAACCCTAGCCGCCGCTGCCGTTGCGCCGTTTCCGCTCAGCCCTAGCAGATCCGCCATGAGCAGTGCCGGACGCGGCCAGGCTGCCGCGCCTCCACCTCCACCTTCACCTCCCAATCCACCTCCCCCGGCCTCGAGCTCCGACGACGGGTTCGACTCCGAAGACATCACCGACCTCCTCCACCCGGTCAGGGACGCCGCGGCCCTGGCTGAAGCGGAGAAGGAAGCAGAGGAGGAGCGGGCGGCCCATGCGGCGGTCGACGCCGAGCTGGAACAGCGCAGGCTGGCGGCCGCCGCTGCAGCAGAGGACTCCGACTCGGAGATATCTTGGTCCTCCGATGACCCTGATGCGCCTACGCCGGAGGAGAAGGCGTCGGAGCAGAGGGCCATCGTCGAGTCTTTCGAGACGCTGAAGGACGACGCCGCTAACGCGAGGCTGGAGCAGTGCCTGCAACAGGACGCGGCGGCGCACCGAGCCATAGCGGCCGCGCGGGAGGCGGCGGAGAAGCAGGCGACGGAGCGATGCAACGACGGTGCCGACCCGTCTGGAAGTAAGTAGTCTATGCCTATAGATCTACTTTCTATAGTTTTTATGCATTCATATGTACTGCTTTGAATTTTTTTAACTATGTTGTAATTCAAAAAATGGGTCGCTCCGATGGAAGCACACCCAGACGCAAACGGACGCTCGCGACCACTTTTGGGCGTCCGAAATGCGTCGCACCGAGATGCTCTTAGGCACCGCCTTCTGATTACGGCGAGCATGAGGTGTGCGGAGAAACCGGCGACTCTTCCGGTGCACGCCGCCGAGGCTCGCGCTAAACGAAAAAACAGAATCCTCTGGAAGCAGTGTCCGGCGCGTCGTCATCAGCTGTAAAGTTTCGTGTCCTGTCGATCGAGCCGTGGCTTGCCGTTGCTGCAGTGACGTGTAAAGCAGCATCTGATCTGATGACGAGAACGAGTGCGCGTAAAGCATCGGATGACTTTGCGCTGTGTCACTCGAGCTGCACTCTCTCTTTTTTCTATTCAGTTCAGAGAGGACCCGTGCACAAGATTCCCTGGGAAAGCATTTGTAGGGCCGCCATGGCCCCGCATCCCGACGAACTTTCGCAAGGAGATCAACACGTCTCGCAGTCACAGGGGCAGAGCAGAGGGGATCAGGCCGAGATCTACACGTTCCGGAAAAGGCCGAGATCCACACGTTGTGCTGCCCAGAATATGTAATCCACACGGGTTGCATCTTGGCTACCTTCCCGTGATGGGTTTCGTGTTTTTAGCTTCGATGCCCTTTTGCATGCGGTTTTCCAAATTTAGTTGTACTAGGAGCATCGGTCTGTTGTGGCCTGTGACTGTGAGTGCTGTAGTACTTTGGACATGGTCACCCGGAGAGCGTCTGATTTACTCTAGTTAACGGTAATTTAGCGCATTTTTTTATTCTAACTTCATGTTTTTTTACTTCTACAAGTTGATCAGACCGTCTATTATTTTCACCACCAATGGTGCACCTGCTAATTTTTTTATTTGAGTTGTGCAAACATCTAGAATGGAAATATAGAATCAGTGATTAATCACATTGAAGCGTAGCATTCACAACACACACGTGTATTATTGGCAAATATATCTTCACAATAATTTCCCTTGGAAATCTATCCATGAGAACATATAGCAAACAAAGAAGTTGTCATCTAAATCTTGAAGGCGAAGCCGCTAGCTGCCTCTTACGAGAGTTAATTGCGAGGATTGTGATAGAGCACCACATCTAGGAGTAGTGAGAGGACGCTTTTCTTTTGGAAAAACATGTTAGGGATTAATTGTCTAGTTAAGACATCGACACATCTTGATTAGCAGGAAGTCAAGCTTTCTCCGTGATTCGTAGATTGGCAATCGTAACCCGTTTTTGTATGGGTTGATCATTGAAGAATTTGTACACACTCGGTCGTAGTCTCGTAGATGTATAGGTGGACCAAGTTTCATAAAGTGCACAATGTATGTGGGACCGAGCAACACATTTCATAAATATGAGAGCGAAAGTTCAATAAATTGAACAATAATTAAAATATTCTTAGCGTATCACCTTCATTTGACCAACCGGGCCATAAGTATCCATGAAAGAATCGGGGCTTTAATAAGTTTATTAAATGATAAAAATGGAAGAAAGTTTATGACGTTTCATCTCCGATGTTCCTTGCATGGTGTCGGCATGCGGCGGGGGACGTGGAGCACAAGTTTTCCTCTTTTGGCGCATTATTTCTCTAATGTGTCCGTTAGGCTTCGATGCTTCATCCAATTATTTGAATCCCGGTTAAGCACCGTTATAAAGTGATGATGCAAAATAGGAAATGAGGGAGGAGGAAATTTTCTTTTTGATGATGAGATAATGAGAAGGGCAAAACATTGAGGAGACAAAAATGAAGCGTTGCCATGATCTACACAATGTAAAAACCACAAAACGAGAGAAGCTAGCAGCAACACAAAACTAACGGCGAGGCGACGAGCACCGTCCATTCTCCACGGACGCTGCCATGCGGGCCCCGCATGTCATCCCCCGACCGCCCTCGCCCTCCCTCCACATATAAAATGTCCATCGTCTTCTTCCCCCAGCCTCACCTACTACTGCTGCTCTTTCTCTCTCTCTCTCTCCACCCAAAAAAACCAAATCCCCAAACCAGCGGCGCCACAATCGCACGGCGGCGACGCGGATCTTCTCGCCGGCTCGCCGCCCATAAACCCTAGCGCGAGTCCCCCGCCTCCATCCCTCACCATCCCCCGCCGCTCGACGCGCCGGTACAGACACGAGGTAATCCAACGGAACCCTAGGGATTTGGCGTCGTTTCGTCGAGATTGGCCGAATTGGCGGCCTGTTTAGGGTTTCGGTTCGGTGGCGCGCCGTCCGGGAGTAGCCTGCGCGTGTCGATCTCGGGGGGAGCTAGGGTTTTGGGAGGATCTGAGGCCTCGACGTCAGTCAGCGGCGTGCGTCGCCCTGGTTCTGATGAGAATTGGCAGTGTGATGCTCAGATTGGCTGCCGGCGACGACGACGAGAGGAGCAGCGTTTGCAGCGGCGGCGGAGGCAGGTTCACCTCCCCCAAGGTCCGTACAAGGGACAAGGGCGCCCCTATATCCCTCTAATTCCGGAGGGGGTGTTGCTGGTGTCGGAGCCTTCGCTGAGGAAACTGGGAGATGACGAGGATCTTCGTGCAGCGTGGGGCCGGTGGCTCTTCGTCCAACTCTGGCCGCTCAGGCTCACAGGCACAACAACAGCAGCAGCAGCAGCAGCAGCAGCAGAACCAGCCAGCATCAGCTGCCCGGGAGGAGGAGCCTACACCACAGCCACAGCCAGTGGACCCTCCGGCTTCCGACGAAACAACCGAGCATCTACCTGAGGGCGACGAGAGCAGTAGCAACAAGCCTTCGAGGCCGGCCGACCCCGTGTCCGAGAGCTCGAGCTGCGCGGAAGAGAGATCCGAGAGGGAGAAACCTCCCAGGGATGACTCAAATATGACCACCGATCCCGCATTCTTGGCGGAACTATCGGGCCTCCAGTGTTCCGACCAGTCTGAGCAGGGCAGTTCAGGTCAGTCAGGCGCCGGCTCACCGCAGATGGCTGGCGCGGCATCGCACCCACCGCCTCCGCCAGCTCCGCCGCCGAAGCCATCATCGTCTGCTAATAATGGCTTGAGGAGAATGGGGTCTGGAAGCTCGAACAGTGTGCGCATTGGGTCTTCAAGAAGGCCTGTTGCTTGGCCACCGGTGGCAGCCCGGACATCTGCTACGGGATCCCGCCCTTCTTCGCCCAGGTCACTTGCTGACTGTGAAGGGTACAATAGTGCGGATGAGCAGGGTCCCTGTTACACCTCTAGCTATGATGATTCGGTATGATTTCTTGTCTTCCTCTGTTGTATATATCTGGATTTCAGTTCTGTTCTAGTTACTTTATTTACAAAATTAGCATTGATCATATGATATGAAGATAATGCCGTATATGCTTTGGATCCTTTGCAACTGAATGGTACAATTTTGAGGGGATGTGTTTTTAATAGGAGCAGAAATGATAAGTTATTCTGATCAGTAAGTAGATATGCCTATCTAATCTTGGTCATGGGAACATATATGTTTCTTGCTTATATTATCAATTGCTCCTTTTGTCCATACAGAGTAAATATGATTTGGTGCTTGCCCTGATGTAATTTATTCACTTCAGGAAAGGGAGCATATGTTCGAACATGACCTAAGGCGAGTGAAAGGGTTTGAAATAAGGAAGATGGCTGCAGACGGAAATTGCCTGTTCAGAGCAGTTGCCGATCAGGTTTATGGTGATCCAGAAACTTATGACATGGCAAGGCAGATGTGTGTTGATTATATGGTAGGTTGTGTCACTTCATTTAATTAGTACTCCCTCTGCCTCGTAATATAAGATGTTATTACAATCAATATAGGAGTATATTGGTTGTAATAACATCTTATATTATGGGACAGAGAGAGTAGTTTAAGAGTTAAAGTATATGTTTTACAGGACATATATTTGTTGTCAACAAGTATATCCCATTGTACCTACACTTTTAATTCATAAACTTGATTCACAAGTTCTGGCTATTCATTATGTTAACATCTTAAATACTAAGCCATGTTCCCTTGTTTATCTCACTTCGTTATGGACTTATGGTCATCTTAAGCTCTTACCTTTGCTACGTTTAGGATACTCTAGATATTTATGATATGTGCTAGGTAGTATATAGTATAACTTTATGTGTGTGAAATAGTGTACAGCCTAGGACACAGTTAGACAGGCTTACAGAAGTGGGGTTACAGCCTTCCTAGTTGATGGCTGATATAGGCTGATGCCTGGCTGGTTACTCGATCGCCAGCTCTCTGTTAAGCAAGTTTGGAACAACCTGGGCACCTACTGCCATGAATATGGCCATATGGCATGGCGACAGCGTACTGGCATAGAGGATTGGGGAGGACGAACCAGGCAGACAATGGATTAACTAACTTCTCATTGCTCGATTAGATTGGTTACACACTAGTCCTTGTATAGGATGACTAACTTGATCCACAAGCTGGATCTCAATTCGAACTCAAACCAAAAAATAACTCTACTTTCCTAGCTTGGTTAGACTCTTCCTAATTTATTAAGACTCTGTCTAGTAGGCTAACCGTATCTAACAAGTATACTTACTAATTTTATGTATTCCTATTCTTAACCTTATCTTACATAACTTATCGAATGCCTTCATGGACATGCTTATCTCCTGCTGCCCTGTGCACCCGTGGCCATAACAAATATAGTTTCAGAGGTAGCGCCCAGTAAGAGCAGGACCTTGTAAAAAAAGTTTATGGCCATCTCCGTCAAGAACTTATTGTTACTTCCTTTTTGTATTTTTGTTGAAGGAATACCATCGAATACCCCGCTAAACTCATCGTAAATCGGCCGTGTAGTTAGACATGGGAAGTTCTAAGTCAATAGATGGCTTATTGTTGAATTAACATTTGTCTTTTCTGCCAGAAGGAATGTCTGCTTTTTATATTAGGTTTCCCACATTGTTACTTCCATCATTTGGTCACTCATCTTATTTGGTAGTTCGCCATGTGGTGTAGCACTACTGTCCATGTGGGCACCACATCTGTATTTAGCTTTTCTTGTAACTTTTTGCTGCCTAGTCTATGTATTTGAGAGGTCAGCGTAAGCACTTGAAAGCGTGTGGAAACTACGTAAACTCTTTGTGCTATGGACACAGTATAATATATGGAATTATTTTGTTATTATTCCATCTGGTTCAATGCAATGGCCGTTTTATAAATCTTCATGCATGTAAAACAAGTGGAGTTAATATTTGTAACTTCTGAGTGGTTGACGTAGTTAATCCTATGGATTATATATCCATTTCTGTAAAAGCACAACAAATAAGTGATTAATAGGGGGATTTTGCGAAATTTGTTCTCCCGAAAACCCAAAACTACATCTATTTGCACTGATGCGAAGTTCCAAACGCGTAACCTATTTTGGATTGGCAAGGCAACAGAAATTCTAATTGTACTTTTCTTTTTTCCATTCCAGGAAAGAGAGCGGGATCATTTCTCCCAGTTCATGACTGAAGGCTTCATGTCATACTGCAAGAGGAAGAGAAGAGATAAGGTAAGCTATTGGATACATGGTATGCTTTGCTTACATTTTGTAAGCAATTCATTTCTCACCTATTTGGTAGTCTCATTTGCACAAAATTACTTAAATATTAGAATGCCATTAAATTTTGTTTACTACATTTGATTATCCTCTTGGCAAGCATTATTCACATGTTCAAATATTGTACTCTTGTATACAATTACAAAGATTTTTTGAAGGCTCCTATTCTGCGTGTGTAGTTTATATTTTATGTGCTTCTATATAGAGAGGCATGCACTTCTCCTGACCTCTAGACCCATTCCGCGGCACATATTAGTTTTCTTAACTACTCTTAAGTGTATGCATAGTCAGCAGCTGCCTTGTAAATTCAAAAATAGGGAAAGGTTACATGGAAAAGTTGCCATCTGATCGTATTTAACTTTAAAGGATGTATTTTGATTTGTTACCTTGTTTTCTAGGTATATGGCAATAATATTGAGCTCCAGGCATTTGCTGAGATGTACAATCGTCCAATTCACATATATTCCTACAGTACAGGTAATTTTGCTCTACCATTTTAACCAAGCTCTCTATTCGATCATCTCTCTCACTTCCCAATCTCATATTTGTTTGCTCTTATTGCAGAGCCCATTAATATTTTTCATGGAAATTATAGCACTGATGTTCCTCCAGTTAGGTTAAGCTACCATCATGGTAATCATTACAATTCAGTTGTTGATCCTCGCCGTCTGACAGTTGGGGCAGGCCTGGGATTTAGCTCCCTTAGAGGGGTAAGTCTGAAACTTTCTTGTTCGACACGATTGGTTTTGGTTTATCATTTCCCTGTTAGCCATTTTGTACATGGAAGGCTTTACCTAATATCTGTATTAAATAAACTTCCCCACTTCCTTTGTGTATAGACCAATAGTGTGGATAGGGACCAAGTGAAAGCTGCAATAAAAGCTCAGCAAGACCAGCAGATTGAGAATGTGAGTAAAGCTAATTACTTCTGGGCTCTTATTTATATATTAGCACATTAGAAATTGAACCAAATTGTGCATGCTTGTCCTGGTAATTTTAGGCACTTCTGGCTGAAGGGCGGCTCTACTCTGATCTGGAGTTGACTGAGAAGGAAATAGAGCGGATGGTGATGGAGGCCTCTCGGGCTGAATTTCTTAACCAGCAGCAGGTTAACTTCAGAGAGTCATCAATGTCAGCAGGGGCAGAGCCTTCTTCTTCTGCCGCAAGTAAGAACCTCGTCTTGTTGTCTGAGGAATTTATAATGTTTTGTTGATTGGTTGCTTACCATAAACTGGAATGCTTTCCTATTCTGCAGTTAGTGGGTCGTCTGGTTCGGCTGCGGTAGGGGATAAAGGCAGTGAGAATTGTTTTGTACTCCCAGACACCGTGCTGACTCGCAGCATGCAGTTGCTCCTAGCAATGGGCTTTAGTTACATCCAAGTGATGGAAGCCTACAGCATATTCGGCGAGGACGTGGACTCGATGATCTGCTATCTGGTGGAGATGGGAGGCGCTGGAGCCTCTGCAGGTGGCAGCAATCGCCGGAAAGGAAAGGCCGCTGAGTGATGTGCGCACCTTTCTATAGGGGATAGAGATCATCGGGCATATAAATTATAATACAAATAATGATAGCCTTTGTGAGTTGAGAGTCTGAGACATCGATGTAGTGCTGCTATGTTGGGGATAATAAGGAATAAAAGGTACTCTCAGAAGTCGCTACCTTCTATGCGATCTGGTGTCTGAATGGCTGTGTTGTACTTGTGATTTGTCGAGTCATGCTGTGTTCCCCGTATGATTATCGTGGTGTTCCACTCTGATCAGTGCTCAGCATCTACCGGGCTTCATCAAGGTATATTGCACTCCTTAAATATCACACTTCACATGACGAGGCGTGCCTCTTTTTATTTTCTGTGAATCTGACGAGACGTGACTCTTTCAGTCTTTCTGAGAATCTGACAAGGCGTGCCCTGAGCAGCTTAAAATGAACGGCCATTTTGTATGACTAACCTATATGGATCTGACGAGGTTTCTTCATTTTGGGATAGTGTCATATGAAAACTATATGGAACAGAGTGTATGAACATTACAAAAGGAATAATACATGTAATCCCATAGCAAAGCATGTACAAAACCACAGATGTATGCCGGGGAGGACCGGAGGATTAGCAAGCAACTAACATGACACAAGAATTCCAAGAAAAGATACTCTTTGGGACTTAGCACGACGATTTCCCGTTTGTCTACTACAACAAACTCTACTACGACAAACTAGCGATGGAGGGGCGAGACAGCAGCGCGCCTTCGGCTCGTGCTAGTGTTTGTGGTCGCGCCTTCGGCTCGTGCTAGTGTTTGTGGTCGTCGCTAGGTGGTTTGAGTACCAATTTGTAATTTTCTTTACTTTTTGGGTCATTTGTACTACTGTTGATGATTATTAATAGATCGGTGGATTTTTCGCAAAAAAGAAAAGACGCTCTTTGGGACCCTCCCGTCCCATATGTGTAATCGGCTAACATGTATCGTTACCTTGGGGTATTTTTTCTTTTGGAACATTAGGTTTGGTGTACCTTGCAATAGCTGGGCTTTCTCACAATATCAAAAACAAAATCAAATTTATCATTATACAGTTATAGCCATGTGGATGTGGTACTGTTTTGTCGAAGTGAACATTGTACTTAACATGCAATTTGTTCAAAACTTCTTCTTACCCATCCCATGAGTAGTCATATAATTTGGTATGCAAACATTAGGTTAAAATATCCTTCCTCTGTTACAAAATATAGGACGTTTTAGTGAGCAAAAATAGCTTAATAAAACACCTTATATTTCGGTACGGAGGTACTAGTTAGCTAGCTAACTCATTTTACAAAATACATCAGACACGGCAGATACGACGCATGAGTAGCCATACAATTTGACAAGCTAGAATAGCTGGAACAGGAGGTCTGATGAAACTATAAGGTACAAACGTAAATGGCAAAAATATGTGCAGCAGCAGAAACTTTTGAGAAAAAAAAGAGGTAGAGCTTATTATACACTATGATCACATCTAGCGATACCAAACTATACTGGTGAAGAGTCAACGAAATGCCCCCACTAACATGAAAGCACTCACCTCACATATTCTATTTGTTAGTAATGATTCATAGAAATCTCAGGTGCAATCTGTGAAGATGTGCATAGCTCTCCATGGTTTATCTCAATTCTCACATGACAAGTGTGAGCCAGGAAGCATATGATGAAGAACCAAGTGTGCGACAGTCAAAAATTAATTCAGCTACAAAAAATACTAACAATTAAAACATCTGTTCCTACCACAGAAATTCGGAAGTTCATGTGGACCAACATTTAAGGTATCAACAATTGGACATATTCTCATTACCCATCAAGCACAGAATTTGGACTAGAAGATATGCTACATGTATGACTATGAAAAAATTGACAGGGCCAATTTAATTGGTTAGCAGGGTGGAAATCCTTGCATACTGAAATTTAAAATGACAGTTCGGCAAAACACTCTAAGGTGCCAAATACAGCATGTGGTAGCTTGTGAACAAGATAGGCCATGCTTGCCTATTGATTTGTTGATATTGACGAGGAAAATCACACCACTTTTATCATCTCTTGTCATTGCAAGGATGGCTGAGAAACATTAGCTTATTATGTGCTAGTAAAAATATCAACATTCTTGCAAGGGACAACCTACTAAACTGAAAATAGTATTTCAATGTATCCAAGGATTGCCTGATCTCATACTTTCTTGACAACATGACATGAGGACGGACAACTTCATAACCATGCCATAAAAGAATGGAAGTATCAGTTTCATCAGAAGTTAGCAACCACCAAACTAGAATTTAGCATACATACAATAGCAGACAACAAACATGAAGTACCAGCTTACGACGCAGAGTGAAATCTTTGGTGTGCAGCAGGCATATTCCAAACCAATACCCTGTTATATGAATCTAGCGGGCATTTCCCCACTGCAAACTGTTGCATAGTCTTCAGCGAGGTGTGGGGCAGCTTCCTTGTGAGGGTGTATGAACTTCTCCATGAATACCTTATCGCTGATTGTGACTGTGCCATAGTAGTCCCGGTCGCGCTCTAGCAATTTGTTCTCCTTGAGAAACTTCACGACATAGTAGCGAGGTCTGAGACGACCCTCCAAGTTATAAGAGAGCATTGCCGGCCGATGAGCAATGTATGCCGGTTCCAACCCCAACTCGGAGATGAGGAACTCTGACCTGCTCTGCAGCGCCTCCTTAGACCTCAACAGCACAAATGGCAACTTGGAAACAGCGATTCCCACCTCAGCATCCGACCACCTAAACGTCTTCTTCAAGAACTCAACTTTGTCGGCGATCTTCCCCTTGCCCAGGCATGCAGCAGCGTGCAGCGCGTGTCTGAACATCCGAGATTCACGAGGCACACCTACACCGTCTGCGCACGCCACAATTGCCCGGACGCGTTCCACGCTGGCGGTGAGCATCCATGGCACCGCGATGAACAGCTTGGCAATATCGCAAACACCAAGCCCGCACTCCCGCAGGACCGCGAGGTTAAGCTTAGTTGCCCTCTGACTCCTCTCGAGTCCGTATTTGAGGATATTGTCGTTGAACTTCAATGCTCGTAGGAGGTTCTGGATGGAGACGAAGAGGGGCAGGTAGTAGTGAAGCTTGGAGACGATGGATCTACGGCGGAATCCGGCGCGGCCGATCGAGACGAGGCGTGCGATCTCGGAAACCGAGAAACCGAGGCCGGTGAGATCCGTGACGTTGGGGGCCAGGGTCTTGTCCACGCTGGTGCAGAGTAACAGGGGGTCCTTCGCGACGAGGTCGGCGACGTCGGCGCTGGAGATGCCGAGGCCGGCGAGGAAGGCGAGGACGGCGTCGGGTTTGGAGGGGGACTTCACGTGGGAGAGCTTCGTGGAGGCCTTGAGGGCTTGCGCTCGGGTGAGGCCGCAGGTGGCGACGAGGTAGTCCTCCACAGCGAAGCCAGGGTTTGATGAAACGGCGGGCGCGGCGGCGGAGATGAGGCGGTGGAGAGAGGATGGACTTGGAGAGGCGGAGGGAGAGGAGAGGAGGTGGGTTAGGACACAGCTGCGGAGGCGGAGCATGGCGCCGCGGCGGCGAAGGGAAAAAAGGGATCGCCGCCGGTGAGGATTTGTGAGATTGGGAGAATCGTGAAAATTTGCGTTGGTCTGGCCCAACCCACGCGTCAGTGTCTCTCATTGTGCCACCATCTCATAGTGGGCTGGGCTGGGCTGGGCTGGACTCAGGTTGACTACTTGACTCATTTAAGCGAATTTTCTCATAAGGACGTGTAATGATCGATCATCAGTGTCCAGATTTGCACTTCGGGATAGTAGTAGCTTGCTGTGCTCATCTAAATAATCCGGCTGACTTAACTATGGAGACAAGACACTTGACAGTACTACATAATTACTCCATCTCTTCCAAATTATAAGATGCTGTACTAATTTGAAATCGAGGTTGTACATATTTAACATGGAAGTTTGCATATTGGTACACTCTCTTTATGCGTCGATTTTTACAATATTGCCGTAAATTTGGGTTTACAAATCTCATATCACTTTTGGCATGCCAGCACGAGGTGAAAATTTTATGCAACATAAAAAAATAAGGTTAAAGACCGAACAGAGCTTTAAAACTTATGTTCAAAACAATCTCCGTATACAAAATAATTTTTGGGTACAATCTTTTATGCAACTTCATGTATCAAGCAAAATATCAATCCATATCTCATAAGGACGTGTAGGGGATCGTCAGGCGATTAGGGTTCCTCTTCCTCCAGTCGGTGGCCTCCTCTGATCTAGCCGCCTCTGTGGCCTTCGTTTGCCTATGGGGATCTTCCGATCATGAGAGCTTTATCGGCAGTTCATCCTACTTCTCCATCTCCGAGACGGATGTGTTCTTTTTGATCCGTTTGGCGACTTCCCGTCCGCAGACAACAACGTTAGGCCGACTTAGGAAGGAGCGGCAGCGGCGGCGCGCTGTCGACACGGTCTGGAGGTTGAAGATGAAGGACTTCTTAAAGATCTCGTTGTAATTTTCGTTTTTCTTGGGCTGCTTTGTACCGTTCGATGTTTCTTTTAATACCAGTGTCCTATTCGCAAAAAAAAAACTTCGTGTATCAAGCGGGTGCATTTTACTTTTTTTAATAGTATATAATCTTGGTATACAGCCTACAAATACTGGTATACAAATGAAAAGAAGAAATGCAGGGCCAGCCCAGAATTTCTCATTTCGTCAGTTAATCTGGAGAAAAGTTGAAGGCCCAAGGCCCAGTTCCTCCCCGACTTTCCGTAGAAAACCCTAGCCCCATATGCCACAGAGATCTGCCCCGATGCCGTTCTAAGCCCCTCCTCTTTCTCCCACCTCTCCACCCCTCTCGCGCGCCAAGGGAGGACACCGCCGCCGTAGCCGCAGCAGGCGAGCGAGATGGTAACATCCGGTGTTCGACGCAATTTTGTGCAAGTCATGACGGTTTAATTAACTGGTACTAAACAAGCAAGCTGTGTACATGGATGCATGAATGCATGAAGCAGATTACTCGGTCCATAGCACTGGCACGTCCAAGTACATAGCACTGGCACGTCCAGAGGAGCCAAGCAAGTTGAAGATAGAGAAGACAGCTGATTTTATTAACCAACGTATTTTGCAGTACAAGCTCCGGGGTACGTACATCCATACGTACGCGTCGGCTAGTTCGCGCGTACTCGCGGAGACCTGCACGTCTACACCAGATATTTTGAAGCTAGCATTGGGACGTTCGGCCGGCTACGATTTTCCTGGAGAGCGAAAACGCGTCCCAGCGTCAAGATGGCGCGATCGCTATCCATTCTCTGGTCCGCTCTGCCTATAAAAGCATTCGACAACTAACACGAAGGCAAGGAGACACAGCCGGAGCCCGGAGGCCATCCCATCTCCTAAGAGCACTAAGGGCATCTCCAACCGGGCGACCCATCCCGCGCCCGCGCGTCCGGATGGGTCGAAACGGACAAAAACCCGGCCCAACGCGGGGACGCACCGCAAAAGCGGACGGCCGCGGCGTCCGGAACGACGCAAACCCGGCCCAAATCTGGGCTAGGTTTGCGTGGCCGCGGATGGCACGCGCCGTCCGCTCCCGTCCGCGTGGCTGTCGCCTCGTCTCCTTGGGCCCACCCGTCGGTGACCAGGGAGTCTATTAAATGGGGACAGAGGGGATCCGGCCCTCCACCCGATCCCCACTCCACTCCCGCAGCGAAACCGCCGCCATGGCCCCGAAGCGGGTTTTCGCCGGAGCCAACGACGACGAGGCGAGCAGCAGCCGGCGTCGTCCGCCGGCGCTGCGACCATCGTGTGGAAACCGAGGCGGCCTCCACATCGGAGAGGCCGCCCGCGGCGGCGCGGCATTGCCGCAACCGCCGCCGCCGCTGCCGAGCCCAAGCCCGAGTCCCTGAGGAGGACCGGACCTCCGCGCCGCCCTCATCATCTCGGCGGCGGAGGAGGAGGCGAAATGGCCGCAACTCCATGCGGCCATTCGCACCTCCGAAATGGAGGAGGCGGCGCGGCGGGAGGTGGAGGACGCGGAGGGCCGGGAGCTCTACGCCCGAGCCCTCCAGCGCGACGGGAGGAGGAGGAGGAGGCGGCGCGGCGGGAGGAGGCTGTGCGCCGCGCCGACGAGCAGCGCCGCCGCCAGAGGAGAGGTGCCGCCGCCGGAGGAGGCGGCGCCGGGAGGACAGCGCCGCCGGCCCGGCGAGAGCGGCGGCGCCTCCGGGCGGCGCGGGTGGCGGCGCGGGTGGCTCCGGACCCCCACTCGCCGTGGGAGGAGGCCCCTGTGGTCTCCTCGCCGGAGTCCCCGGCGCGGTCGAGCCACAACGGTGCCTCGCCGCCCGGGGACCTCGACGACGTCGCCGACGACGCCCACAGGGGCTAGGCGGCGCACCGGCGGCCACCGCGCCGCCGACCAAACCCTAGAGGGTTTTTTATTTTCTGTTTATATTTTAGTTTAAATTTAAAAGCCCATATAGGGGCTTCTTTTGTTAGTTTTATTTGCCCAAAATAGGGCTATGTACTAAATTTGCCCAAAATAGAGCATATGTTTAATCAAATATCGTTTAAATTTGCCATTTTCATTTTGTTTTCGTGTTTCTCCAATTTGCGATGCGTCCGCACGTTGGGCGCAGCGCGCGACCCAAACGGACACGTGGACGCGGGGCGCTGTCCGCGTGTCCGGGCGGCGACCCAAACGGCCCAAAATGGACGGCCCAGCGCGTCCGTTTGGGTCGTCCGGTTGGAGATGCCCTAAGCTCCCAGGGTTGGGAGAGCTCCTGGTCGATCGGGGAGTCGCTATCGCGGGGTCTACCAGCACGTGATTGATGACCGCTTGGCTGCCGATCGATTTGATCGTCGGTGGTTGCTTCCCCTTGTGGGCCTTGAGTCGCAGGTCGGTTTGTTGCCGTTTTGACCGGGGTCTCAGCCTCTTCTTCTTTCTTGTTGTGGCGATCAGGAATGCGATTGGATTGGAATTAGGTTGAGGCGGCGGCATGGCTGGGCAGGAAAAGCGGTTGTCGCCGCCAACGCCGGGCGGGCAACGGCGAGCACAGCGCCAAGAAGGAGAGGGCGCAGGCCTGGTGCCCGTGGTGAAGCAGAAGCCGCGACAGGAGGTAGCAGCAATGGAGCGCTAGGAAAGGGAGGTGGTGGGTTCGCTTCGCCTGGTTGTGACCTCCCGCATCAGCGCCATCTGAGCTGTGTCGGTGCGGGCGGATCTTGGGCGCCGCCGCTGTGTGGCCGGTTGTGTTCTCTGGGTGGCTGCTTCCCTGCTCTGGTTCGTTGCCCCTGATCTTGTTCTGTATTCTTTTTCGATCTTGCTGTGGTGGTGGCTCAGCTGGAGTGGGTCGTTGGGAGATTTCGGTGTGCACCTGTGTGTATTGTGGATCTATGTTGGGCGTTGATTCGGCTGCCGGCCATGATTTGGAGCCGATTTGTGTGCGCCCTGTGTGCGTTGTCGTAGATGTGTGGATTTGGGGATGGCTGGGGCCTGGGGTGTTCTTTGTGAGTTTGTGGCAGATTTTCTTCAATTAGTGCAGTTTTCTCTACTGCCAAGAAGTTCGGTTGGTATGTTGGCAGGCTATTTCAGCAGAAAGAACACACCATCTCCATACAATGAAACGAGCTGCACTTCGTGTTGAAAGATCTATCGTTCAAGATTCAGATGAATTGCATAGTTATGCAGCTTATGGCCTATCTGATTCCATTGACAATCATGTCATTCTCATCGTCTGAATTTTTATTTTATTTTGAAGATACATGCAACCTATGAGTACTATTTTTTACACTCTTATGCCTAACACTAAGTGGTACATGCCGCACTTTGAGAGCATATATCCATGTATATTCATCTGAAGCAGTTGAGATTATCAGACTAACACTAACCACTTCAGTAATTTGGTGAAGGGAAGATTTGAGATTCAGTGGCTGTTTTTTGAACCTGAAGTTTACATCATAATTTATAGAAGATAATGCAATAGTCTTGAGAGGCCTGTTGCAATATGAAATATCACATGATTTTGTGGCCCTTGAAGGCTAGATTTTTACTTATTCTAATTGAAAAGGTATTTAATTTTCTGCCTCCTAACTCGAAATCCAAAACTTTGTAAAAAGAAATTGCACACAAGATATAAGATCTCTCCTATATGTTTACTGTTTTTGCCTATATTTCATGTTATTATGGTGAAGCTAGACAATGGTACAAAAACTTCTTAGAAATGATACGCTACTACCTCTTTTGCAGATAACTAATCTGCCCCCTGTATGTCAGTTTTACTTGACAAATTGGCCAGATGTAGCTACTTAATTAGTCAATAGTGTTGTGCAACCAATGAAACATATGATATTTTGTCGTTAAAAGGCTAATTATTTCTCAATGCATTGGATGAGTTACCCTTATTTTTTTTCTCTTGGTGGACACCAATTAAGTATTGCTTATATTAGCAGTTCGGTGTGGTTTCTTTCATTTCAGAAGAAGATAACTTGCAGCAATACTTGGTTTCTGGTTTTATCATGCATAAGCGGCAGATCAAAACAAGCTGTCTAATGGCTACAAATTTTATTTCAGTATTGAGCCATTTTAAGGCCAAACAACAGCCATATATATATAGTAGTGGATGGTTATAAACAAAGTATATAAATTTGGTTGTAAGTTGGATCTTTTTCTCCTATTCGTGTACTGACCTTTAAAGTAATGGTGTCTTAATATTTAAGCAAGGAATAAGAGAGATCACTTCTCATCCTTGAAGATGTGTAGGGATTGCTCAGTGAGGAGGAAGAAATGCCAAAACGAAGCTTGGCGTCTCTCATTCTTGAAGGTGGAATCTCTCGAGACTATTGATTCCTTCATGTCTTTTACATGATCACATAAGGAGATTAATTGTGAAAGTTTTAAAAAAAAGGAGATTAATTGTAATATTTGGGTCACATTGTGTGTGCCTTAAAGACAGAATCATAAACACTTTGTACACATAAGGATTTCTTATGGTGAGCTGATAGTTTTGATCATGTTATGTCTTGAAATGTTTATGTTGGATTGTTGGATATTCAGGCATGTTAAAATGTCTATCAGATCAGCACTATATGATATGATTGGTCATGAGCAAGGTTTTGAATATATTCCATGTGTATACTCTTGAAAGGAATTAGTTTTACGCTTGTGCTTGTGACAAGTAAACATGTGTAAGATTTGTCTAATTGGGCATACAAATTACATGTCATCCATTGTATTTTCTCGAGGTTCTTACTAGCAAGTGCTGTTGGTGGTAAAGCGTAGAGGCAGGACTGCACAAGGTGACATCAAGACAAAGGAGGCATGTCCTTTGCGACGTGTTGGCAAGGCTATCGCCGCCTGATCGGGGAGCGGGTATGGACGGCACAAATATTCTGGAGAGAAGATTTTCGGGATATCATTCCACACAACAAAAGCCAAATGTTCCTGCTCGCAAAAGATAAAGCACATTGTTCTAGCTGCTTAGCCAAATCGTTTATGTTTCATGTATGTTTGTTTGTATCTAGCCTGACAATACGGAAATGCTTAACAGTTGGGTGTGGAAAAACGAGATGCCAGCCCTATTTGTCTCGCCGATCACCTTATCGCTGTGTTGCGTACCTTCAAACATGAATGAGATTTTAAGACATAATACCTTTTTATAGTTCAGATAAGATGCGCTATTTATATGAAAAATTAAACGATAACACAAATTAGGCTGAAAAATTAAAACGACAATAACAAAGAACGGCGCAGCAAAGCGCGCAAGATCCTTCTAGTCTAACCAGATGCAGCAGCCAGAGAACAAGACGGAGATAAGACCACGGAGGCGAGAACTCTCGCCCAGGTCTCGCCCCTGAAGACGCCCAGCCGGAGGCAGCTCTCGAGCAAGGAGAAGGCCATGGAGACGACGACGCCGGCGTTCCCAAACGGTGAGAATTACGGTTAACTCTCCCTCTCCATGCAGCATACTCGCCGACTGGTGTCGCTCGCTCTCGTCTTGCACGATCGCAGACGACAACGAAGCACACGCGCCGGAGCTGCCGGCTTAGCCCGGCGCCATCTGCCGCAGCGATGACGACGCCCGCGACGAGGTTGTCGGCTACTGCACGGCGCCATCAACGACATCTGCCGCGGACGACAACGAAGTACACGCGCCGGAGCTGCCGGCTCAGCCCGGCGCCATCCGCCGCAGCGACAACGACGCTCGCCACGAGGCTGCCGGCTGCTGCGCGGCGCCATCAACATCACCACAAGCCGCGACGACGATGCCGCAAGGAGGCTGCCGGCGTGCAGCGCGGCGCCATCTTCACCACCCGTGAGGCGCGACGGCGACGTCCGTGACGGGGCTGCCGGCGTGCTGCGCGGCGCCATCTTCATCCCCATGAGGCGTGAACGTCCGCGACGATGCTGCCCGCGCGTAGCATGGCACCATCAACACTGCTCCCGCGAGATACGACGACGACGTCCGTGATGTGGCTGCCACCATGCGGCGCGGCGCCATCTCCATGGCACCTGTGGGGCGCGATGACGACGACCTTGACGAGGCTGCCGGCGTGCAGCGCGGGCACCAACGCCATGGCACCCGCGAGGTGCAACGACGACGACCTTGACGAGGCTGCTGGCGTGCAACGCGGCGCCATCAACACCACATCCGTGAAGCGCGGCGACGATGTCCGTGCCGAGGCTGCCGGCGTGCAGCGTGGCGCCATCACCACCACACTTATGGGGCGCGACGACAACGCCCTCAGGTTGCCGGCGTGCAGCGCGACGCCATCTTCAACTCTACACCATGCCACCGACGACGACGTCGAGGTTGCCGGCTTACAGCCCGGTGCCATCCGCCATGACGAGGGCGACACCCGTGAGGAGGCTGTCGGCGTGAATCGCGGCGCCCTCTCCACGACGCCCACGGGGTGCAACGACGACATCCACGCAAGGCATGCCGGCATGCAGCGGCGCCATCATCTTCATCACACCATGAGGCGCGATGACGACGAGTCCGTGCCAAGGCTGCCGCCATGCAGCACGACGCCATGTCCACGACCCCGCAAGGCGCGATGACAATGTCCGTGCCAAGGCTGTTGGTACGCAACACGGTGCCATGTTGGCACCCGCCAGCACGCGACTCACGGCCCTCTCGTCCTTGGCATGCATTGGTCATGCTCGCCGCTGACACCTCGTGTCTTGTACTTGCTGCCGGTTTATGTATAGAACCAGACGGCCTAAGTCTGGCGGCATACAACTCCGGAGGACACGACCACCATGGCGGAAGCATCAATGAAAGACAGAGCCGGACAAAGTGGCTTGGACGTGCATGTACCGGGACGCGCAAGCATGATGTCCCGGAGCTGCACATGGTAGCACGTACATGTATGATAATACAGCGGCACGCCTGGCTGGTGCACTTGCTCAAGCCACACGTCTGCTCCAGTTGGCTGCCCATGAGATGCGACCTGAGCATATCACCGCCAACCTGAGAGCTACCTAAGGCGTGGCGACTCTCACGCTGCTAGCCCCACGGAGGCGGCTGAAGACGGGCAACCACACTTTGTCGCGACGATAACATCCATGCCAGGGCTGCCGTCGTGTGGGGTGGCGCCCCCAATGATACCGCTCCTGGCGAGCCCGTGAGACGGCGTCCTTGACTACGCCGACCGCCATAAACTTGGCATCAGGCTAAGGACGAGGCGCCAACCACATCGGCTACACCGACTTACGTGCGTGCGTTGGTTTTCACACCGACGCCGGTCTCCTCCATCATTTTACTCCCGCGAGGCATACCCCTTGCGCAGCCCGACGAGGCTGCTGGTCGTCGAGAAGTCCCAGATGAGCGGACCCATGCTACTTCAACTCCAACTACATCAACACCGTCAAGACCGACGAGGCACGGCGGCGAGGGCGGGCGTGGCCGAAGCAAAGGCCACGCTACTTGCGGCGCGTGTACCGACGAGGACACGGGCTCTGCCGCCGCCCCCCCCCCCCCCCCCCACACACCACCACCACATCATGCATGGAGAACGCGAAGCGAAGACGACGAAGACGACCACACGGCTTAATCGGTGGTGTCTCGCGGTGTAACCCGCGGGAATAATTAACCGGGTGCCTTCCGAGGCCCCGGGAAGCAGGAGATCGCAATCGCCATAGTCAGGCTGGACGCGCGAGCAGGCCACGGAGCGCTTTGTATTCGGGAACTTGTACTTTGTTTCTCCAAGAGAGATTAATGAAATGCATGCTTCCCTATCTTTTTCTTGTGTACTACGGTACACTGGCACGCCCGCACTTCTTTATTTTACCACGGCGCATGAGAGAAACTCGCTACCATCCTCCCCCTCAACGTAGCGCGTCTGTCTTTCACGGACGTTTTTCTCGTGTCAAACAAATTGGCACGCCCGGTGGGACGTGGTTCTCCTCACATCTTCGCTTTGCTGAGGTCGTCAAAGTCGTCTTCGCCAGTTCATCCAATCCACAACATCCTCCATGAGAAGCCACCAGCGTGGAGTTCCGCTGATCAAGAATCTTCTTCATAATGGAGGACTGTCCCGCGCCAACACCTCGGAGCCTTGGGTGATCCACTTTGGATCCAAGCTGCCTCCCATGGTCGCCATCACGCATGACGCCAAGACCTACATGCACCAAGCCTAGGAGCCAGCGCAGTTCCAAACCGTGCAATCCAAGAAGGCACAAAGGCGGGCATCCGCCACGACACAGAAGGAGCGTCGCGAGCTAATGCTCGAGGCACCCGCCCTATTGAAGGAGTCAATTAGGGCCAGCGTCAATGGCGATGCGGAGGCCTCTCAACGCCTCCAAGCCAAGGCCGCAAGCAAGAAGGCGGGTGCGGCGTCACTTCGCGCCCCTACAACGACTTGGCGCACCGAAGTGGAGCTCCTCAAAGGCTTGGAGGATGCTTCGCAGAATTTGTGGAGGCTGGTGACGGACGCACATTCATCTGATAGCCCGCATCCACTACGCAACTACAGGAGGAAGTACTACAAGGTACAACGACTCCACCAACAAATGAGCTCTCGCATCACTCAGAACACGATGCTAGAGTAGGATTGGTCCTTTGGCGCTAAGGACCTCGCAGATAAGGTGCTCGCGGGTGACTTGCTCCCTGATGAAAGGGCGAGAGATACATCAAGAGTCAAGGAGGTAGTGGGACGAGCCATAATGAAGGAGTTTTGGAAACGGTGCTCCTGCAAAGAGCCTGTTCTGCCAGACTATATGGCCTACACCAACTCCGAAGATGCTCGGGGAGGCATGTGCGCACCATGCTTCCACACTTCGATGATCAACGACCAGCCCATCCGCAACAACAACAGGTTCGCCGTTATTCGGAACGAGGCGCCTGGACCATGCGGAGAAGACCTGCGGCAGGAGTTCCATCGGCTACAGAAGCATATGGACCATCTCCAAAGGCGGCTCCATGAGCAAGGAGCGCCAAGTTCTTCATCGGCGGAAGCTGGGGGGAAGGAACAGGCGCCATACCCCTAGCCATCGCCATCGTCCTCAACATGAACGCCAAACTTTAGGTCCTCGGCGACAAGCTTCACCCACCAGATACGTGTAGGGATTCGTTGCATAGAAAACAAAAAATTTCCTACCGCGAGAACGCAATCCAAGCCAAGATGCAATCTAGAAGATGGGAGCAACGAGGGGATGAACGAGACTAACCCTTGAAGATTTCCAAAGCCTATAAGAGTAGGCTCTTATTGCTGCGGTAGACGATCACTTGCCGCTTGCAAAAGCGCGTAGAAGATCTTGATCATGGTGCCACAATCGGGCAGCACCTCCGTACTCGGTCACACGTTCGGTGTTGATGAAGACGACGTCCTTCTCCCCGTTCCAGCGGGCAGCGGAAGTAGTAGCTCCTCCTTGAATCCGGCAGCACGACGGCGTGGTGGCGGTGGCGGTGGAGATCTCCGGCGGAGCTTCGCTAAGCGTGCGGGAGAAGAGGAGGAGAGAGGGGGCGGCTAGGGTTTGGGAGAGGGGGTGGCCGGCCACCTAGGGGTGCGGCCAAGCTATGGGCTTGTGGTGGTCAGCCCCCTCTCATATGCCCCTCATTATATAGGTGGAAGCCCCAAGTGTTGGACTACAAGTCTTCGAATAAGACCCGAACCAAAAACCTTCCATGTGTAGGGAAACCTACCCAAGGTGGGAATCCCACTTGGGGTGGGATTCCCCCCTTCCATGAGGGGGGTTGGCCGGCCACCCTTGGGGAGTCCATCTTGGACTCCTCCCCTTTAGGGTTGGCTGGCCATGCAAGGTGGAGTCCCTCCGGGACTCTACTTTCCATGGTGATTTCTTCCGGACTTTTCTAGAACCTTCTAGAACCTGCCATAAATGCACCGGATCATTTCCAAACTTGGAATATGACTTCCTATATATGAATCTTATTCTTCGGACCATTCCGGAACTCCTCGTGATGTCCGGGATCTCATCCGGGACTCCGAACAAATATTTGAACTCCATTCCATATTCAAGTTCTACCATTTCAACATCAAACCTTAAGTGTGTCACCCTACGGTTCGCGAACTATGCGGACATGGTTGAGTACTCACTCCGACCAATAACCAATAGCGGGATCTGGAGATCCATAATGGCTCCCACATATTCAACGATGACTTCAGTGATCGAATGAACCATTCACATACGATACCAATTCCTTTTGTCACGCGATATTTTACTTGTCCGAGGTTTGATCATCGGTATCACTCTATACCTTGTTTCAACCTCGTCTCCTGACAAGTACTCTTTACTCGTACCGTGGTATGTGGTCTCTTATGAACTTATTCATATGCTTGCAAGACATTAGACGACATTCCACCGAGAGGGCCCAGAGTATATCTATCCGTCATCGGGATGGACAAATCCCACTGTTGATCCATATGCTTCAACTCATACTTTCCGGATACTTAATCCCACCTTTATAACCACCCATTTACGCAGTGGCGTTTGATGTAATCAAAGTACCTTTCCGGCATAAGTGATTTACATGATCTCATGGTCATAAGGACTAAGTAACTATGTATCAAAAGCTTATAGCAAATAACTTAATGACGTGATCTTATGCTACGCTTAATTGGGTGTGTCCATTATATCATTCACATAATGACATAACCTTGTTATTAATAACATCCAATGTTCATGATCATGAAACGATGATCATCTATTAATCAACAAGCTAGTTATACAAGAGGCTTACTAGGGACTCCTTGTTGTTCACATAACACACATGTATCAATATTTCGGTTAATACAATTATAGCATGGTATGTAAACATTATCATAAACTCAAAGATATTATAATAACCATTTTATTATTGCCTCTTGGGCATATCTCCAACAGTCTCCCACTTGCACTAGAGTCAATAATCTAGTTTACATTTGTAAAGATATAACACCTTGGCCTTCCGGTGCTTTATCATGTTTTGCTCACGGGAGAGGTTTTAGTCAACGGATCTGACATGCTCAGAACCGTATGTATTTTGTAATTCATTTGCGTCTCAACGCATCACTCATTTCCAAATGAGTCGGCATTAAATATGTTTGGTCTTCTGGTGGAACCTTAATTTCGCGGTCTGAAATATGTCACTAATATTGTCACACACAATATAGCTTCAAAGTTCTGACACTATCGGAACTACACCAAGTTCTCAAAGAACTTCTTGACTTAACATTCTGCCTTTCGTTTGTAGAATCCGTCACAATATTTAGAACTCTTCTAAATCTAACATAGACAACTTCTAACTCATTGTGCTACCTTTTAAACAACACTTAGTCAAATTTGAGATTATATTTTATATGTGACAAAACAAATATTGGTGTAATCACCTTACAGCGATTTGTTTGTCATTTCTCCATACAAAACTATATATATATCCTTGGTTCTTCTAAAGTACTCAAGGATACTCTTACTGTCGTCCAATGATCATCTCATGAATCATTCAGGTATATGCTCATAACATTTTTAGAGCACAGGACATCTGATTGTGTACATATTATTCGTGATCCATAATCACTCATGTGTTTTTACTCATTGAGTATCAGATACACTCAAGTCTTGTTAAAACTTCACATGACAAGAACATTTTCTTAATATTTCTATATTGAACTATTTCAATATCCATTCTATGTACTTTGACTTAAACTTATTTTGTGTTTTAATCTATCTTCATAGATCTTGACACTAGATATGTTTCAGTCCATATCCTTTCATTGAAATTAGTTTCTCAATGAAACCTTTTAATCAAGTATATAATTACATCATTTATAACCAACTATATGTCACCTACATAAAGTATTATAAATATGTCTTAGCGCTCCCACTTAATTTCTTGCAAATGCAAGCCTCTTCATCGTCTCTGATGAAATCAAAAACTCTTTGACTATTTCATCTAGTGAAGATTCCAACTCTGCGATACTTACTTCATCCAATTGAAGTTCGTATACCTATCTAGTATTCCGCGGACCAGCAAAACTCTTGGTTGTATCTTGTATACACCTTTAATACACTTCTGATAAGTAATGTATTTTGCCATCCTACTAACATATCTTATAAAAGAAATATGTAGTGATTACTAGAATAATCCACATAGACTATAAGCATTGCTACGGAAGATCTAATCTTATCGTAGTCAACTCTTTGAACTTTGTCGTAAACAACTTTTCGACAAGTTGAACTTCTTCAAGGATATTTCATCCAAGACTATAAGTATTTATCTATCTTGGATTTCATGGCGTATAGCCATTTTAACGGAGTCAGGGCCCATCATAACTTCTTTGTTTGTAGTTGGTTTATCATTGTTCAAAATCAATCCTTTGTCCACAAATCATTTATTTGATCACAAAGTAAACCATACCTACAAGGTTCAATATGTACTTCGATCTCCATGGCTAAAACACTTTGTAGTCATGGGAGCCATGATCGTCGTGGCCGCTTCCGAAACCAATTCCGATGCTGCGCTACTCTGATCATTATGCTCAGGTTCATAAACCTTATCAAATTATATTGTCCTCCCACTCAAATACTTCACTAGAAACAATTTCTCGGAAATAAGAAACATTGACAAACACTTTTGTCTTTGTCTCGTGAGAAGAATTCCCAATTAAATCTCTGGGATAACCAACAAAGACATTCATCCGATTTTGGTTGTAAACTCTTAGACCAAAATTTAAAGAAAAGACTATTAGGGTTTATACCCATACCATAACTTGTATGGTTTCATTTCAACAGATCATGATGATGCTCTATTCAGTGTAAAAGCGGTAGTCACTAAAGCATAATCCACAAAAATATAATGGCATCATAATATTTTATCTCATCATTAATCCAACAAGGTTTGGATATATCTCTCAGATACTATATCATCATTATGATGCTCCAAGAAATGTGAGTTGTAGAACAATTTCATGACTCTCTTAGATGTTCGCTAAAACTCGTAATTCAAATATTTTCACCATGATCCAATCATAGATATTTGATTTTTCTATTACGATGATTTCCACTTCATGCTGAAATTTATTTGAATCCATTCAAATGTTTCAAACTTCTTCCTTATTGAATATATCCACATATATACTCAATTCATTGTTGAAAGTTTTCATGAAGTAGAAGAATCTCCCGCACACAACTATGCTCAGTGAACCACATACATCATTATGTATTTTTTCCACTAAGTTTGTTGCCCGTTCAACTCTTGGCCTATGAATGGTATTTTAATCATTCTCTTTAGAAAAGATTTGCAAGCGCCAAATGATTCAAAAATCAAATGACTCCAAAAATCCATTTGCATGGAGTTCCTTCATGCGTTCCTTTCTAACATGACCTAAATGGCGGATCCACAAATAAGTGGAATTTAAATCATTTGCCTTATGGCATTTTAGCGTCAGTGTTATGTATGTGTGTTTCACCATTAAGATTTATAATAACTTATCCATCGTACATGGAGTAATGTCATAATTTGAACAACTCATTGTTTTCATTTGACCAGAGCAAAATAACAATTATTAAGTTCTTTATTATAAATTCTAAGGGCTAGATAGAATGCTAACGACGAACATAATAACACTTTATTTTGTTCCAGACGTGCATTCTTATCATATTCCTTGTCAGTCACTTAGGCCATTGTATTCTTGTATTGCGTTGTTTTGTATGACACTTCATACCAACCAATATAGTACTAATACCCAAGAATTTCATAGTGTGACTTTAACTAGGAATACAACCATAACATGTATATCATTTATATACACCTGAGCTAGACTTTCTAGTCTTTTCTTTCTTTTTGCCAAAATATCTTTTGCAGTTTCTCTTTTAGCTTTCCTCATTATTCAGAAAAAAAACACTTTAACATTATTAACTTCTAGGTTTGTTGGTCAAATACCAATAACCTTGAGGTTCTTACTTTAAGTTGATCATCATATGACAAGTGTTTCAGATTTCACTATTAGTAACTTTGTAATATGATGAACAATTTCACTCATAATTTTATCCATCATATCATGACGACTTTTCGAGACCATGTCTGTACATGCTAGGCTCGTAAAGTTTTAACCTTGGTATTCGCATGTGCAAATCTGGCTTGCACCCGTTGTAAGCACACGTAGAATCTATCACACCCGATCATCACGTGATGCTTCGAAACGACGAGTCTTATCAACGGTGCATACTAAGGATGATAACTTCATGGATATGCGAATATTATTAGTGCCCCAATAGTTGGAGGATTGTGACGCCTGGCGTCTTCAACCTTCATACATTCCCATAAAACTTATGAGTTCATGTAGTCTCACCAAATTATATTCTATCATCTTGCAATAAGGTTTTAGATATCACATATATCTCATACCTTGATTATTTCTGAAAACTAAATTTTCAGCTCCTTACTTTTCAAACAGATTTGAACTTCAAGTTTCACGGAGACAAGATAACTTTAGGTACTAACTGAAGCCATAGCTCTTTGAATCAACAATGTGAGGTTTACTAAAAGTTTGCAATAGGACTTAATCAATTCTTGATTCTTTAACAATACGGTACCAAACCGTAAAGTTTCTTGTCAGATTTTAATAGTATTTCTATCTCAATAACAAGACTAGCGCATGGTAGAAAAATGGATGCCAATACTACAAAATTAATTCAAAATACTACTCAGACTATGTTTAAGATAATTAGTTCATGATTTAATCTAATTACTAATGAACTCCCACTTAATACAACATCCCTCATAGTTGTTAAGTGGTACACGATCCAAATTCACTACACCAAAACCGATCATCACGTGAGATGATGTAGCTTCAATGGTGAACATCAACATGTTGATCATATCATCCATATGACTCGTGTTCAACCTTTCGGTTTCCGTTGTCCCGAGGCCATGTCTGTACATGCTAGGCTCGTCAAGCAAACCCAAGTATTCCGCGTGTGCAACATGGCTTACACCCGTTGTATGTTGAGTTTATCACACCCGATAATCACGAGATGCTTCAAAACGTCAAACAATGCAACGGTGCATACGAGGGGAGAACAATTTATTATCTTGATATTAATGTGAGGGATCATCTTATAATGCTACCGCCACGTTCTAAGCAAAATAAGATGCATAAAGGATTAACATCACATACAATTCATATGTGATATGATATGGCCCTTTTGTCTTTGCGCCTTCGATCTTCATCTCCAAAGCACGGACATGATCTCCATCATCAACGGGCATGATTTCCATCATCGTCGGCGTAGCGTCAAAGTTCATGGCGCCGACTTCATGGTTGTTCACCTCATGTAGCAACTATTACAACTACTTTGAAATACTACTCAACATGAAATTTAAAGACAACCATAAGGCTCCTGCCGGTTGCCACAATACAATAATGATCATCTCATACATATTCATCATCACATTATGGCCATATCACATCACCAAACCCTGCAAAAACAAGTTAGACGTCTCTAATTTGGTTTGCATATTTTACGTGGTTTAGGGTTTTCGAGAGAGATCTAATCTACCTACGAACATGAACCACAACGTTGATACTAATGTTGTCAATAGAAGAGTAAATTGAATCTTCACTATAGTAGGAGAGACAGACACCCGCAAAGCCTCTTATGCAATACAAGTTGCATGTCGAACGAGGAACAAGTCTCATGAACGCGGTCATGTAAAGTTAGTCCGAGCCGCTTCATCCCACTATGCCACAAAGATGCAAAGTACTCAAACTAAAGATAACAAGAGCATCAACGCCCACAAAACCATTGTGTTCTACTCGTGCAACCATCTATGCATAGACACGGCTCTGATACCACTGTAGGGATTCGTTGCATAGAAAACAAAAAATTTCCTACCGCGAGAACGCAATCCAAGCCAAGATGCAATCTAGAAGATGGGAGCAACGAGGGGATGAACGAGACTAACCCTTGAAGATTTCCAAAGCCTATAAGAGTAGGCTCTTATTGCTGCGGTAGACGATCACTTGCCGCTTGCAAAAGCGCGTAGAAGATCTTGATCACGGTGCCACAATCGGGCAGCATCTCCGTACTCGGTCACACGTTCGGTGTTGATGAAGACGACGTCCTTCTCCCCGTTCCAGCGGGCAGAGGAAGTAGTAGCTCCTCCTTGAATCCAGCAGCACGACGGCGTGGTGGTGGTGGCGGTGGAGATCTCCGGCGGAGCTTCGCTAAGCGTGCGGGAGAAGAGGAGGAGAGAGGGGGCGGCTAGGGTTTGGGAGAGGGGGTGGCCAGCCACCTAGGGGTGCGGCCAAGCTATGGGCTTGTGGTGGTCAGCCCCCTCTCCTATGCCCCTCATTATATAGGTGGAAGCCCCAAGTGTTGGACTACAAGTCTTCGAATAAGACCCGAACCAAAAACCTTCCATGTGTAGGGAAACCTACCCAAGGTGGGAATCCCACTTGGGGTGGGATTCCCCCCTTCCATGAGGGGGGTTGGCCGGCCACCCTTGGGGAGTCCATCTTGGACTCCTCCCCTTTAGGGTTGGCTGGCCATGCAAGGTGGAGTCCCTCCGGGACTCTACTTTCCATGGTGATTTCTTCCGGACTTTTCTAGAACCTTCTAGAACCTGCCATAAATGCACCGGATCATTTCCAAACTTGGAATATGACTTCCTATATATGAATCTTATTCTCTGGACCATTCCGGAACTCCTCGTGATGTCCGGGATCTCATCCGGGACTCCGAACAAATATTCGAACTCCATTCCATATTCAAGTTCTACCATTTCAACATCAAACCTTAAGTGTGTCACCCTACGGTTCGCGAACTATGCAGACATGGTTGAGTACTCACTCCGACCAATAACCAATAGCGGGATCTGGAGATCCATAATGGCTCCCACATATTCAACGATGACTTTAGTGATCGAATGAACCATTCACATACAATACCAATTCCTTTTGTCACGCGATATTTTACTTGTCCGAGGTTTGATCATCGGTATCACTCTATACCTTGTTTCAACCTCGTCTCCTGACAAGTACTCTTTACTCGTACCGTGGTATGTGGTCTCTTATGAAATTATTCATATGCTTGCAAGACATTAGACGACATTCCACCGAGAGGGCCCAGAGTATATCTATCCGTCATCGGGATGGACAAATCCCACTGTTGATCCATATGCTTCAACTCATACTTTCCGGATACTTAATCCCACCTTTATAACCACCCATTTACGCAGTGGCATTTTATGTAATCAAAGTACCTTTCCGGCATAAGTGATTTACATGATCTCATGGTCATAAGGACTAAGTAACTATGTATCGAAAGCTTATAGCAAATAACTTAATGACGTGATCTTATGCTACGCTTAATTGGGTGTGTCCATTATATCATTCACATAATGACATAACCTTGTTATTAATAACATCCAATGTTCATGATCATGAAACGATGATCATCTATTAATCAACAAGCTAGTTATACAAGAGGCTTACTAGGGACTCCTTGTTGTTCACATAACACACAAGTATCAATGTTTCGGTTAATACAATTATAGCATGGTATGTAAACATTATCATAAACTCAAAGATATTATAATAACCATTTTATTATTGCCTCTTGGGCATATCTCCAACAATACGTTCAATGGGGGCATCCTAACATGCCCCCACGTTGGAACCAGTCGTCACGTCACCAAGAGGACGGAAGGAACCCTCGTCCCACTCTACCTGGAGACCCCGGGATCCTCCACGAGCTCCACTTCTTCCTCGACCTTCATCACCTGTTAGGCGTGGGGACCAACTTCAGGTGCAACCGTTGAGGGAAGCACCCACATCATCCTGTAGGATAACGTTGCATAGAAAACAAAAATTTTCCTACCGCGAACACGCAATCCAAGCCAAGATGCAATCTAGAAGATGGTAGCAACGAGGGGGTATCGAGTCTCACCCTTGAAGAGATTCCAAAGCCTACAAGATGAGGCTCTTGTTGTTGCGGTAGACGTTCACTTGCCGCTTGCAAAAGCGCGTAGAAGATCTTGATCACGATCGCTTCCGGCGCCACGAACGGGTAGCACCTCCGTACTCGGTCACACGTTCGGTTGTTGATGAAGACGACGTCCACCTCCCGTTCCAGCGGGCAGCGGAAGTAGTAGCTCCTCTTGAATCCGACAGCATGACGGCGTGGTGTCGGTGGCGGTGGAGAACTCCGGCGGAGCTTCGCTAAAGCTACGCAGGAGATATGGAGGAGAGGGGGGCGGCTAGGGTTTGGGAGGGGGTGGCCGGCCACTTCAATGGGGCGGCCAGCTTGTGGTCTTGGGGTGGCCGGCCCCCTCCCTTGGCCCCTCATTATATAGGTGGAACCCCAAGTGTTGGTCTCCAAGTCTTCGAATAAGACCCGAACCCAAAACCTTCCATATGGTGGGCAAACCTACCCAAGCTAGGACTCCCACTAGAGGTGGGAGTTCCACCTCCCATATGGGGGGGTGGCCGGCCCCCTAAGGGGGAGTCCACTTGGGACTCCACCCCCACTAGGGTTGGCCGGCCATGGAGGTGGATTCCCATGTGGACTCCACCTTCCTTGGTGGTTTCTTCCGGATTTTTCTAGAACCTTCTAGAACCTTCCATAGAACCTTCCGCGACATTTTAATTCACATAAAATGACATCCTATATATGAATCTTATTCTCCGGACCATTCCGGAACTCCTCGTGATGTCCGGGATCTCATCCGGGACTCCGAACAAATATTCGAACTCCATTCCATATTCAAGTTCTACCATTTCAACATCCAACTTTAAGTGTGTCACCCTACGGTTCGTGAACTATGCGGACATGGTTGAGTACTCACTCCGACCAATAACCAATAGCGGGATCTGGAGATCCATAATGGCTCCCACATATTCAACGATGACTTTAGTGATCGAATGAACCATTCACATACAATACCAATTCCCTTTGTCACGCGATATTTTACTTGTCCGAGGTTTGATCTTCGGTATCACTCTATACCTTGTTCAACCTCGTCTCCTGACAAGTACTCTTTACTCGTACCGTGGTATGAGTTATCTTATGAACTCATTCGTATGCTTGCAAGACATTAGACAACATTCCACCGAGAGGGCCCAGAGTATATCTATCCGTCATCGGGATGGACAAATCCCACTGTTGATCCATATGCCTCAACTCATACTTTCCGGATACTTAATCCCACCTTTATAACCACCCATTTACGCAGTGGCGTTTGGTGTAATCAAAGTACCTTTCCGGTATAAGTGATTTACATGATCTCATGGTCATAAGGACTAGGTAACTATGTATCGAAAAGCTTATTAGCAAATAACTTAATGACGAGATCTTATGCTACGCTTAATTGGGTGTGTCCATTATATCATTCATACAATGACATAACCTTGTTATTAATAACATCCAATGTTCATGATTATGAAACTAATCATCCATTAATCAACAAGCTAGTTAAGAGGCATACTAGGGACTTCTTTGTTTGTCTACATATCACACGTGTACTAATGTTTCGGTTAATACAATTATAGCATGATATATAAACATTTATCATAAACATAAAGATATAAATAATAACCACTTTATTATTGCCTCTAGGGCATATCTCCTTCAGTCTCCCACTTGCACTAGAGTCAATAATCTAGATTACATTGTAATATACCTAACACCCATGGCATTCTGGTGTTGGTCATGCTTTGCCCTAGGGAGAGCTTTAGTCAACGGATCTGCTATATTCAGATCAGTGTGTACTTTGCAAATCTTTACTTCTCCATCTTCGATGTACTCTCGAATCGAGTGGTAACGCAGCTTGATATGCTTCAGCCTCTTGTGTGACCTTGGCTCTTGTGCATTGGCGATGGCACCCATGTTATCACAGTATATGATTAATGGGTCCAATGCACTAGGAACCACACCGAGCTCTACAATGAACCTCTTCATCCATACCGCTTCTGATGAAGCCGCTATGTACTCTGATTCTGTTGAAGACTTCGCCACCGTGCACTGCTTCGAGCTTGCCCAGCTTACTGCAGCACCATTCAATATAAACACGTACCCAGACTGTGACTTAGAGTCATCAGGATCAGTGTTCCAACTTGCATCGGTGTAACTGTTTACAACGAGCTCTTGGTCACCTCCATAACAAAGAAACATATCCTTAGTTCTTTTCAAGTACTTCAGGATATTCTTGACCGCTGTCCAGTGTTCCATTCCTGGATCACTTTGATATCTGCTAGTCAAACTAACAGCATGTGCTATATCCGGTCTAGTACATAGCATGGCATACATGATAGATCCTACTGCCGAGGCATAGGGGATATTACTCATCCTTTCTCTTTCTTCTGCCGTAGCTGGTCCTTGAGTCTTACTCAAGACCTTGCCTGGTAACATAGGTAAGAACCCTTTCTTACTTTCGTCCATTCTAAACTTCTTTAGAATCTTGTCCAGATATGTACTCTGTGATAGCCCTATTAGGCGTCTTGATCTATCTCTATAAATCTTGATGCCTAATATATACGATGCTTCACCAAGGTCTTTCATTGAAAAACTATTATTCAAATAACCTTTAACACTGCTTAATAGTTCTATATCATTCCCGATCAATAACATGTCATCTACATATAATATCAGGAATGCTACAGAGCTCCCACTCACTTTCTTGTAAATACAGGCCTCTCCATGACACTGTATAAACCCGAAGTCTTTGATCACCTTATCAAAGCGTCGGTTCCAACTTCTCGATGCTTGCTTCAGTCCATAGATTGAACGCTGAAGTTTGCATACTTTGTCAGCATTTTTAGGATCGACAAAACCTTTGGGTTGTACCATATACAACTCTTCCTCAATGTCTCCATTAAGGAACGCCGTTTTGACATCCATCTGCCAAACTCATAATCGAAAAATGCAGCTATTGCTAACAAAATCCTCACAGATTTTAGCTTCGCTACAGGTGAGAAAGTCTCATCGTAGTCAACTCCTTGAATTTGTCGGAAACCCTTTGCGACAAGTCGAGCTTTATAGACAGTAATATTACCATCAGCATCTGTTTTTCTCTTGAAGATCCATTTATTCTCGACAGCCTTTCGGCTATCAGGTAAGTCTACCAAAGTCCATACTTTGTTATCATACATGGATCCCATTTCGGATTTCATGGCTTCTTGCCATTTGTTGGAATCTGGGCTCATCATCGCTTCTTCATACGTCGCAGGGTCCTCATCATTGTTATCCACAATCATGACATTTAGACAAGGATCATTCCAATCAGGAGTGGTACGTTCCCTTGTCGATCTGCGAGGTTCAGTAGTTTCCTCGTTCGAAGTTTCATGATCATTATCATTAGCTTCCTCTGTTGCCGGTGTAGGCGGTACAGGTACAACTTCCAGATCTTGCGCTACTCTGATCAACGAGTATAGATTCATCAATCTCATCGAGTTCTACTTTTCTTCCAGTCACTTCTTTAGTGAGAAATTCTTTCTCAAGAAAGGTTCCGTTCTTAGCAACAAAGATTTTGCCTTCGGATTTGTGATAGAAGGTATACCCTATAGTTTCCTTAGGGTATCCTATGAAGACGCATTTCTCCGCTTTGGGTTCTAGCTTGTCCGGTTGTAACTTCTTTACATAGGCTTCGCAACCCCAAACTTTTAGGAACGACAGCTTAGGTTTCTTATTAAACCATAATTCATACGGTGTCGTTTCTACGGATTTTGATGGTGCTCTATTTAAAGTGAATGCTGCTGTCTCTAATGCATAACTCCAAAATGATAATGGCAAATCAGTAAGAGACATCATAGAACGAACCATATCTAAGAGAGTTCGATTACGACGTTTGGACACACCGTTTCGTTGTGGTGTTCCCGGCGGTGTCAATTGTGAAAGTATTCCGCATTTCTTTAAATGCATGCCAAACTCATAACTCAGATATTCACCTGCACGATCAGATCGTAGAAATTTAATCTTCTTGTTACGTTGATTTTCTACTTCACTTTGGAATTCCTTAAACTTCTCGAAAGTTTCGGATTTATGTTTCATGAAATAGATATACCCATATCTACTCAGATCATCTGTGAAGGTTAGAACATAACGATAACCACCGCGCGATGCTACGCTCATTGGTCCGCACACATCGGTATGTATGATTTCCAATAAGTCAGTAGCTCGCTCCATCATACCAGAAAATGGAGTCTTTGTCATTTTTCCCATTAGACATGCTTCGCATCTATCAAGTGACTCAAAGTCAAGTGATTCAAGTAATCCATCAGTATGGAGTTTCTTCATGCGTTTCACTCCAATATGACCAAGACGACAGTGCCACATATAAGTAGAATTATCATTCAATTTAATTCGTTTAGCATCAATGTTATGTATATGCGTATCACTACTATCGAGATCTAACAGAAATAAGCCATTCTTTTGTGGTGCTCGACCATAAAAGATATTATTCATAAAAATAGAACAACCATTATTCTCAGACTTGAATGAATAACCGTCTTGCATTAAACAAGATCCAGATATAATGTTCATGCTCAACGCAGGTACATAATAACAATTATTTAGGCTTAAAACTAATCCCGAAGGTAGATGTAGAGGAAGTGTGCCGACTGCGATCACATTGACCTTGGATCCGTTTCCAACGCGCATCGTCACTTCATATTTCAGCAGTTGTCGTTTATTCTTTAGTTCCTATTTCGAGTTACAAATATGAGCAACCGAACCAGTATCAAATACATAGGTACTAGAACGAGAACCAGTGAAATGAACATCTATAACATGTATATCAGATATACCTCCTTTCTTCTTCTTGACAAGGCCGCTCTTCAGATCAGCCAGATATTTGGAGCAATTACGCTTCCAGTGTCCCTTCTCCTTGCAGTAATAGCACTCAGCATCAGGCTTAGGGCCGTTCTTAGGTTTCACAGGAGGTGTGGCAGCTTTCTTGCCACCCTTCTTGAATTTTCCCTTAGACTTGCCCTGTTTCTTGAAACTGGTGGTCTTGTTGACCATCAACACTTGGTGCTCTTTCTTGATCTCAATCTCAGCAGCTTTTAGCATGCCAAAGAGTTCAGGTAACTCTTTGTTCATGTTCTGCATATTGTAGTTCATCACAAAGTTCTTGTAACTTGGTGGCAGTGATTGAAGGACACGATTAATCCCCAGTCTGTTAGGAATCACTATTCCCAAGTCACTGAGTTTCTTCGCATGCCCGGTCATGGCGAGCATGTGCTCACTGACGGAGCTGCCTTCTTCCATCATACAGCTGAAGAAATGTTTCGATGCTTCATAGCATTCCACGGCCGCATGAGTCTCGAATATAGCTTTCAGCTCATTCATCAACTCATGAGGATCGTGGTGCTCAAAACTTTTTTGAAGATCGGATTCCAGACTGCAAAGGATGGCACACTGAACTTGAGAGTACCGAGTTTTCCGAGTCTCGTAAACAGCTTTTACTTCATCGGTTTCAGTTTCTGCAGGAGGGTCACCTAGCGGTGCATCAAGCACATATTGCAGATTTCCGCCAGAGAGGAAGATCCTCACATGACGGAACCAGTCGGTTAAGTTGCTACCGTTGCTCTTAAGTTTTTCTTTCTCTAGGAACTGGTTAAAATTGATTGGGGACGCCATCTCTACAACATATATTTGCAAAAGTTTAGACTAAGTTTATGACAAATTGAGTTCAAATTTTAATTCAACACAATTAAAAACTAGGTGAACTCCCACTCAAAACAATATCCCTCGCATTGTCTTAGTGATCACACGAACCAAATCCACCACACCTAAAACCGATCATCACGAGATAAGGTGTGATTTCAATGGCGAACACTCAAAGTGTTCATCATATCAACCATATGATTCATGCTCTACCTTTCGGTATCACGTGTTCTGAGACCATGTCTGTACATGCTAGGCTCGTCAAGGCCACCTTAGTATCCGCATGTGCAAAACTGTCTTGCACCCGTTGTATGTACTTATTGAATCTATCACACCCGATCATCACGAGATGCTTCGAAACGACAAGACTTGGTAACGGTGCTACTAAGGATGAACACTTTATTATCTTGAGATTTTAGTGAGGTATCATCTTATAATGCTACCGTCGCGATCTAAGCAAAATAAGATGCATAAAAGGATTAACATCACATGCAGTTCATATGTGATATGATATGGCCCTTTTGTCTTTGCGCCTTTGATCTTCATCTCCAAAGCACGGACATGATCTCCATCATCTTCGGGCATGATCTCCATCATCGTCGGCGTAGCGTCAAAGTCAATGGCGCCGTCTCCATGATTGTCCTCCATGTAGCAACTATTACAACTACTTTGAAATACTACTCAACATGAAATTTAAAGACAACCATAAGGCTCCTGCCGGTTGCCACAATACAATAATGATCATCTCATACATATTCATCATCACATTATGGCCATATCACATCACCAAACCCTGCAAAAACAAGTTAGACGTCTCTAATTTGGTTTGCATATTTTACGTGGTTTAGGGTTTTCGAGAGAGATCTAATCTACCTACGAACATGAACCACAACGATGATACTAATGTTTTCAATAGAAGAGTAAATTGAATCTTCACTATAGTAGGAGAGACAGACACCCGCAAAGCCTCTTATGCAATACAAGTTGCATGTCGAACGAGGAACAAGTCTCATGAACGCGGTCATGTAAAGTTAGTCCGAGCCGCTTCATCGCACTATGCCACAAAGATGCAAAGTACTCAAACTAAAGATAACAAGAGCATCAACGCCCAAAAACCATTGTGTTCTACTCGTGCAACCATCTATGCATAGACACGGCTCTGATACCACTGTAGGATAACGTTGCATAGAAAACAAAAAAATTCCTACCGCGAACACGCAATCCAAGCCAAGATGCAATCTAGAAGACGGTAGCAACGAGGGTGTATCGAGTCTCACCCTTGAAGAGATTCCAAAGCCTACAAGATGAGGCTCTTGTTGCTGCGGTAGACGTTCACTTGCCGCTTGCAAAAGCGCGTAGAAGATCTTGATCACGATCGCTTCCGGCGCCACGAACGGGCAGCACCTCCGTAGTCGGTCACACGTTCGGTTGTTGATGAAGACGACGTCCACCTCCCGTTCCAGCGGGCAGCGGAAGTAGTAGCTCCTCTTGAATCCGACAGCACAACGGCGTGGTGTCGGTGGCGGTGGAGAACTCCGGCGGAGCTTCGCTAAAGCTACGCGGGAGATATGGAGGAGAGGGGGGCGGCTAGGGTTTGGGAGGGGGTGGCCGGCCACTTCAATGGGGCGTCCAGCTTGTGGTCTTGGGGTGGCCGGCCCCCTCCCTTGGCCCCTCATTATATAGGTGGAACCCCAAGTGTTGGTCTCCAAGTCTTCGAATAAGACCCGAACCCAAAACCTTCCATATGGTGGGCAAACCTACCCAAGCTAGGACTCCCACTAGAGGTGGGAGTTCCACCTCCCATATGGGGGGGTGGCCGGCCCCCTAAGGGGGAGTCCACTTGGGACTCCACCCCCACTAGGGTTGGCCGGCCATGGAGGTGGAGTCCCATGTGGACTCCACCTTCCTTGGTGGTTTCTTCCGGATTTTTCTAGAACCTTCTAGAACCTTCCATAGAACCTTCCGCGACATTTTAATTCACATAAAATGACATCCTATATATGAATCTTATTCTCCGGACCATTCCGGAACTCCTCGTGATGTCTGGGATCTCATCCGGGACTCCGAACAAATATTCGAACTCCATTCCATATTCAAGTTCTACCATTTCAACATCCAACTTTAAGTGTGTCACCCTACGGTTCGTGAACTATGCGGACATGGTTGAGTACTCACTCCGACCAATAACCAATAGCGGGCTCTGGAGATCCATAATGGCTCCCACATATTCAACGATGACTTTAGTGATCGAATGAACCATTCACATACAATACCAATTCCCTTTGTCACGCGATATTTTACTTGTCCGAGGTTTGATCTTCGGTATCACTCTATACCTTGTTCAACCTCGTCTCCTGACAAGTACTCTTTACTCGTACCGTGGTATGTGGTCTCTTATAAACTCATTCATATGCTTGCAAGACATTAGACGACATTCCACCGAGAGGGCCCAGAGTATATCTATCCGTCATCGGGATGGACAAATCCCACTGTTGATCCATATGCCTCAACTCATACTTTCCGGATACTTAATCCCACCTTTATAACCACCCATTTACGCAGTGGCGTTTGGTGTAATCAAAGTACCTTTCCGGTATAAGTGATTTACATGATCTCATGGTCATAAGGACTAGGTAACTATGTATCGAAAAGCTTATAGCAAATAACTTAATGACGAGATCTTATGCTACGCTTAATTGGGTGTGTCCATTATATCATTCATACAATGACATAACCTTGTTATTAATAACATCCAATGTTCATGATTATGAAACTAATCATCCATTAATCAACAAGCTAGTTAAGAGGCATACTAGGGACTTCTTTGTTTGTCTACATATCACACATGTACTAATGTTTCGGTTAATACAATTATAGCATGATATATAAACATTTATCATAAACATAAAGATATAAATAATAACCACTTTATTATTGCCTCTAGGGCATATCTCCTTCACATCCATGAGGCGAACTGCACTGCCGCATCCACCTACGGCCTTGGTGCCTCCAAGAACCCATGAGGCTCCCACGCGCTGAAGAAACCGCTGAGTTCTATACAAAGAACTTGAGGACTTGTGCTTTTGGAGCCGCAGGAACCCCGGGCATAGAAGCTCTTCCTCGAATACGCAAGAATACTACAATCCATCCTTCCCGGTGGGGATTGGGAGTTCTGCTCCAGTCTTGTTGGGGGCATGTTCTTCTACACCTGCCCCGATAGCCCCATTGCTTCTGAAGGCGAGGTTCCCACCAACGACGCCAATAATGTTGAGGTGTCCCGGAAAGTCCGAAGACGTTGATCGGCAACAGTAATGTGATACGTCCATTTTGCATCACTATTTTATATCATAATTTGCTGTTATTCATTGATATATTTCATATTTAGAGGTGATACTTATGTTATTTCATCTATTTTGCATGTTTTAGGATTATTGGAGGATCGCGCACCGGAATCAGGATTCTGCTGGAAAAAAGCGCCGTCAGAATGCAATATTTCGGAAGATCAACAATTGACGGAAATTATATGAAAAATCCTATTTTTCCAGAAGACGAAGGGAGCCAAAAGGAGGAGCCGAGGAGGGCCGCCATGGGCCCCCCTCTTAGGCCGGCGCGGGCCCTGCCCTAGCCGCGCCGCCATGTGGGGAGGGGGCCCACAGCCCCCTCTGGCCTCCTCTCCTTCGCGTACATCTTCGTCCCGAAAACCTAAGCTCCAGAGGATAGTCGCGAAGAGTCACAGCCGCCTCTGCGGGGCAGAAAACACCAGAGAGAAAAGAGCTCTCCGGTAGGCTGAAATCTGCCAGGGAAATTCCCTCCCGGAGGGGGAAATCGATGCCATCGTCACCGTCATCGAGCTGGACATCATCTCCATCACCATCAACATCATCTCCATCATCATCACCGCCGTCTCCACCGCTGCACCTCGTCACCGTTGTAACAATTTGGGTTGGATCTTGATTGTTTGATAGGGGAAACTCTCCCGGTATTGATTTCTACTTGTTATTGATGCTATTGAGTGAAACCATTGAACCAAGGTTTATGTTCAGATTGTTATTCATCATCATATCACCTCTGATCATGTTCCATATGATGTCTTGTGAGTAGTTCGTTTAGTTCTTGAGGACATGGGTGAAGTCTAAATGTTAGTAGTGAATTATGGTTGAGTAATATTCAATGTTATGATATTTAAGTTGTGGTGTTATTCTTCTAGTGGTGTCATGTGAACGTCGACTACATGATACTTCACCTTTATGGGCCTAGGGGAATACATCTTGTATTCGTTTGCCAATTGCGGGGTTTTCGGAGTGACAGAAACCTGAACCCCCGTTGGTATATCGATGCAGGAGGGATAGCAGGATCTCAGAGTTTAAGGCTGTGGTTAGATTTATCTTAATTACTTTCTTGTAGTTGCGGATGCTTGCAAGGGGTATAATCACAAGTATGTATTAGTCCTAGGAAGGGCGGTGCATTAGCATAGGTTCACCCACACAACACTTATCAAAACAATGAAGATTAATCAATTTGTATGAAGCGAAAGCACTAGACTAAATTCCCGTGTGTCCTCAAGAACGTTTGGTCATTATAAGTAAACAAACCGGCTTGTCCTTTGTGCTAAAAAGGATTGGGCCACTCGCTGCAATTATTTCTCTCGCACTTTACTTACTCGTACTTTATTCATCTGCTACATCAAAACCCCCTGAATACTTGTCTGTGAGCATTTACAGTGAATCCTTCATCGAAACTGCTTGTCAACACCTTCTGCTCCTCGTTGGGATCGACATTCTTACTTATCGAAAATACTACGATACACCCCCTATACTTGTGGGTCATCAAGACTATTTTAAGGCGCCGTTGCCGGGAGTGAAGCGCTATTGGTAAGTGGAATTGGTAAGGGAAACTTTCTTGTTAGTGCTGATTTTATTCCTGCACTGTGCTATAATTCATTATGGAGAGATCTTCTCTTGAATTTTTATTTGGAAAATCTACTACTACTGCAAAGGTAGTGGATGAGGCGCCAGGTGAGGAAGAAGGACCATACAAAATACCTATGAAAATTATTGAACGTGTTGTGGATAACCGTTATACAGGGGATGGAACTGTCCATCCTGGAGATCATTTACTGTTCTTACATGAATTATGCGGTTTATTCAAGTGTGCAGGTATTGCTATGGATGAAGTGAGGAAGAAGCTATTCTCTATATCGCTGTCTGGTAAAGCGGCGCATTGGTATAAATTACTGGATGATGGGGATTCTCTTGAATGGAATGATATTGTGCCCCGATTTTATTCTAAGTTCTATCCTCCAAGTGAAATTCACAAAGACCGGAAGCGCATATATAATTTCTGGCCTCATGATGGAGAGAGTATTGCCCAAGCGTGGGGGAGATTGAAGTCTTTAATGCTCAAATGCCCCATTCATGAGCTTCCTGGTAATATTATCATTGATTATTTCTATGCAAGACTTTCTTTTCAAGACAAGACCTTGCTGGATACTTCTTGTTCTGGATCATTTACACGCAACAAAGAAGAGTTTAAAAGGTACCTTCTTAATCGGATCCAGGAGAATACTGAAGGATGGGAGAACGACAAAGATAGAGAGTCGGGTATAAATTATGATTATAAATGCATTGAAGCTTTTATGGATACCGATAAATTTCGTAATATTAGTGCTACTTATGGTCTTGATTCTCAAGTCGTTGCAAATCTTTATAAAGCTTTTGCCTCTCATTATGAATTGCCTACGAAGAATTTTGATAAGTATCATGAACCGTATAAAGATAAAATTGATTCATCTATAAATAAATGTGTTGTAATTGAAACTGTTAATCATGTTATTCCTGAAGCTTATATTGAAAAAACTCCTTTCCCTGCTAAAATGAAGGAGTATTCTGTTATAAATAGTGCGGTTAATAAAAGTGAAAAGAAACCTATAGAACCTGAAGAGCAAATAAAAGTTGAACTCTTTGTTGCAATAGTTAAAGATCTTGTGACTGAAAATGTGGAAGATGGTCATATTATTTTCTGTGAAGATGCTTCTAATATTGTTTCACATCCTAATAAGTCTAGAAAAACAAGTGTTCCTATGCTATCTGTTAGAATTGGTGATCGTTGCTATTATGGTTTATGCGATATTGGTGCAAGTATTAGTGCTATTCCTTATGAGCTCTACACGGAGATTATGCACGAAATTGGTTCTTGTGAACTTGAAGATATTGATGTGGTTATTCGGCTAGCTAATAGAGAAACTATCTCTCCAATTGGTATTGTTCGAGATGTGGAAGTTCTATGTGGTAAGATTAAATACCCTGCTGACATTTTGGTACTTGGTTCTGCTGCTAGTAAGTATTGTCCTATCATTTTTGGTAGACCTTTTCTAAATACTTGTGGAGCTGTTATAGATTGCAAGAAAGAGAAAATTTTGACTAAATTTGCTGGTGAATCTTATGAGTTTAATTTCTCTAAATTTGCCAAATCTCCTTATAAAGCTGATTCGCCTAATAATGATTTTAGAATTGAACAGTGTGCATCTATTGCTCTTGCTCCTAATAATCCTTTGCAGCAACATTTGGAGAATAGTGAGAGTGAAGTCTTTAGGGAAGAAAGAAATGAGCTTGATGAAATTTTCCTTCATCAACCTATTCTTAAACATGATTTACCGGTAGAAGATCTAGGTACAACACTGCCACCAAAAGAAGATCCTGTTTTTGATTTAAAACCATTGCCTGATAATCTTAAATATGCTCATATTGATGATAAGAAAATATATCCTGTTATTATTAGTTCTAAGCTTTCAGAGATTGAAGAAGAAAGGTTATTGGAAATATTGAAGAAACACCGAGGAGCTATTGGCTACACTCTTGATGACTTGAAGGGGATTTCTCCCTCTATTTGCCAACATGCCATTAATATGGAAGATGATGCAAAGCCTGTTGTTGAACATCAGCGTCGTCTAATTCCTAAAATGAAGAATGTGGTAAGAAATGAGGTATTAAAACTTCTTGAAGCTGGTATTATATATCCTATTGCTGATACTAGATGGGTTAGTCATGTGCATTGTGTTCCTAAGAAAGGAGGAATGACTGTTGTGCCTAATGATAATGATGAGCTCATACCTCAAAGAGTAGTTGTAGGGTATAGAATGTGCATTGATTATCGAAAAGTTAATAAGGTTACTAAGAAAGATCATTACCCTTTGCCTTTTATTGATCAAATGTTAGAAAGGTTGTCTAAAAATACTCATTTTTGCTTTCTTGATGGTTATTCTGGGTTTTCACAAATTGCTGTTAAAACTAAGGATCAAGAGAAAACCACTTTCACTTGTCCCTATGGAACTTATGCTTATAGACGTATGCCTTTTGGTTTATGTAATGCTCCTGCTACTTTTCAAAGATGCATGTCTGCTATTTTTCATGGCTTTTGCGAGAATATTGTAGAAGTATTCATGGATGATTTTTCAGCCTATGGGAATTCTTTTGATAATTGCTTGCGAAACCTCGATAAAGTTTTACAGAGATGTGAAGAAACTAACCTTGTTCTTAATTGGGAGAAGTGCCACTTTATGGTTAATGAAGGAATTGTATTGGGACATAAAATTTCCGAGAGAGGTATTGAAGTTGATAGAGCTAAGGTTGAAGCAATTGAGAAGATGCCCTATCCTAGGGATGTTAAAGGTATTCGTAGTGTTCTTGGTCATGCTGGGTTTCATAGGAGATTCATTAAAGATTTCTCCAAGATATCAAAACCTCTTACTAATCTTCTTCAAAAAGATGTACCTTTTGTTTTTGATGATGATTGTAAGGAAGCTTTTGAAACTCTAAAGAAAGCCTTAACAACTGCTCCTATAGTTGAACCTCCTGATTGGAACTTACCTTTTGAAATTATGTGTGATGCTAGTGATTTTGCTGTAGGCGCTGTTCTTGGACAGCGAGTAGATAAAAAATTAAATGTTATTCATTATGCTAGTAAAACTCTTGATGCTGCTCAAAGAAATTATGCTACAACTGAAAAAGAATTGTTAGCTGTAGTCTTTGCTTGTGACAAGTTTAGATCCTATATTGTTGATTCAAAAGTTACAATTCATACTGATCATGCTGCAATTAGATACCTTATGCAAAAGAAAGATGCTAAGCCAAGGCTTATTAGATGGGTGCTTCTATTGCAAGAATTTGATTTGCATATTATAGATAGGAAAGGTGCTGATAATCTTGTTGCTGATAATTTGTCTAGATTGGAAAATATTGCTTATGACCCTGTTCCTGTTAATGATAGTTTTCCAAATGAACAATTGGCTGTAATAAAGGTGAGCTCGCGAGATAGCCCTTGGTATGCTGATTATGCTAATTTTATTGTTTCCAAGTACTTGCCTCCAACCTTTTCAGCTCAGCAAAGGAGGAAATTCTTTTATGACTTGAGGTATTATTTTTGGGATGACCCACACTTATATAAAGAAGGAGTGGATGGTATTCTGCGAAGATGTGTTCCCGAATATGAACAACAAGAGATATTGAGTAAATGTCATGGTAGTGCTTATGGAGGACATCACGCTGGAGATAGAACCGCGCAAAAGGTTCTACAATCAGGTTTTTATTGGCCAACTCTCTTCAAAGATGCAAGAAGGTTTATTTTATCTTGTGATGAATGTCAAAGGGTTGGTAATATCTCCAGACGTAATGAAATACCTATGAATTATACTCTTGTTATTGAACCATTCGATTGTTGGGGATTTGACTTCATGGGACCTTTCCCCTCTTCAGAAGGTAACACTCATATACTTGTCGCTGTTGATTATGTTACTAAATGGGTGGAAGCCATACCCACAAAAAGTGCTGATGGTGAGACCTCCCTAAGAATGCTTTTAGATATTATTTTTCCTAGATTTGGAGTTCCTAGATATATTATGACTGATGGAGGTTCCCATTTTATTCATGGTGGTTTTAGAAAAACTCTTGCTAAATATGGTATTAATCATAGGATTGCTTCTGCTTATCATCCTCAAACTAGTGGGCAAGTAGAATTATCAAATAGAGAGATCAAATCTATCTTGCAAAAGAATGTTAATAAATCTAGAAAGAACTGGGCTAGTAAATTGAAGGAAGCACTATGGGCTTATAGAACTGCTTATAAAAATCCCATGGGTATGTCACCGTATAAAATGGTTTATGGGAAAGCTTGTCATTTACCTTTAGAACTAGAGCACAAATCTTATTGGGCTGTAAGAGAACTAAATAAAGATCCTAAACTTGCCGGTAAGAAGAGATTGCTACAATTGAGTTCTCTAGATGAATGGAGAAGTGAAGCTTATGAAAATGCTAAACTCTTTAAAGAGAAAGTTAAGAAATGGCATGATAGAAGAATTATCAAAAGAGAATTTAATATTGGGGATAAAGTCCTATTGTACCGGTCTCGTCTCAGATTCTTTGCAGGGAAATTACTCTCAAAATGGGAAGGACCATATGTCGTTGAGGAGGTATATCGTTCAGGAGCAGTTAAAATTAGTTCTCTCCAAGGCGATGCCACACAAGTGGTGAATGGACAAAGACTCAAGCATTATATCTCAGGTGATTCTTATAATGAAGATGTTGATGTTATTCGAGTGGAAACTCCGGAAGCTTTCATCAAAGGTCAAATTGACAGTCCGGCAGAGTTCGACTTTGAATAGGTAACAGTACTGGTTATAAAAAGTTCGCGTTTTACTTTCCGAACAATGTTTTTGCTATTTTTGGAAAATATGAAAAATTACGAGATCGAAACGGAGTGGAGGAGACGCACGAGGGCGTGCCCTCATAGGCCGGCGCGGGCCCTAGCCTGGCCGCGCCGCCCTATGAGGTGAGTCCCTCGTGGCCCCTCTCCGACTCTGGTTCGACCTGGTACTTTCCTTGTGTCGTAAAAATTCCTGCTATATAATCCCCCGGACTCCTGGAGGTCCGTATATCGTTTTCTCGACGTGTTTTGTTTCGAGATGTTTCTGCCAGGATATGTTTTCAATCTAGAAGCACCATGGTCTCCAACAACAAGGGCAAGGGGCTTTCGGATGAAGATATTCAAGATCCCGAGTGGAAAGAGGTGGACGAGAGCGTCAAGGAAGAAGATGAAGAAGAAGTGGAGGAAGACTCGCGTGCGTACCCGCGTGCTGCCATCGCAAGCATTGAGGTGGTGGAAAACCCTTTCAGTGCCAAGAGGAGCGCAAGAATTCGCACCGGAGGAAGGGTTCCACGTCACTACCTAGCTCCAAAGACATCTTCTCCAGGCACTTACCATCCCTTCCGCAATCTAATTTACAATAGTCAAATTGAAAGGACTCCCAAGGCAGCATTGCCTAGCAATTGGGATATAGATCGTTCTAACACTGCAGGAAGGGTGAAGCCTGAAGCTGAAGAATGGGGGAATAACTCCAAGAGTTGGGACTCGCCATCGGACATACTTCTTAGCCGCGTCGAGCACAATTCGGAGATGATCCGCAACCTCATGTACAAGATTGATGAGCTTCAGGAGCTTGTTGAGAAGCTTGTCAAGAATGCATCACCACCACCGCCGAAGGAGTAATTCATCATCGGTATTGGCATCCCCTTGGTTTGTTCCAAGCTTGGGGGAGTGCCGCGGTATCACATCATCACTATCTTTTACTTTTTACTATCAAGTAGTGTCATATCATGAGTAGGGAAGTTATCATATAAGATGGGTTGCAGTGTGGAAGTATCTCTCTTTAGTTGGTTGTCTATGTATCCCTTGGTGTGAGTTATCGTTATGGAATATTAATGAGAAGTCTTATCATTTTCATATTGCAGATCTTATTTTAGTTTGCAATTTCTATTATATGATTGATCTTGTTATTAGTATTGGTATCACTTTGGGAGCATTGAATAAATCTATTTGGTTTTGGCAAACTTAGCATTGGTCAATAGCAACAACACTTTGAGGTTTAAGTAGAAAAGAGAAATACATGTAGATATGTTGTTTCATTGTCTTTCTTTCTTGTTAGCTCTTAAGCTTATTATTCTGAAGTTAAAATTGTTTGTGCTTACAAGGAAGATGCATGATTGTTTCTATCACATGTATATTTATTTGTTTCCCTCAACTCTTATGCTTGCTAATCAACCTTGCTAGCCAAAAACCTGTACCGAGAGGGAATGCTTCTCGTGCATCCAAACCTTAACCCAAACCTATTGCATTTGTGTCCACCATAACTACCTACTACATGGTATTTCCTGCCATTCCAAGTAAATACTTCGTGTGCTACTGATACGTCTCCAACGTATCGATAATTTCTTATGTTCCATGCTTGTTTTATGACAATACCTACATGTTTTATACACACTTTATATCGTTTTTATGCATTTTCTGGAACTAACCTATTGACGAGATGCCGAAGTGCCAGTTCCTGTTTTCTGCTGTTTTTGGTTTCAGAAATCCTAGTAAGGAAATATTCTCGGAATTGGACGAAATCAACGCCCAGTACCTTATTTTTCCCGGAAGCTTCCAAAGAGCCAGAGAGGGACGAGAGGGGGGGGCGCCACCCTATTGTGTGGCCCCACCAGGGACCCTCCGAGGCCGCCCTTCTGCCTACTTAAGGACTCCGTCACGAAAACCCTAGACGAATAAGCCACGGTACGAGAAACCTTCCAGAGCCGCCGCCATCGCGAAGCCAAGATCTGGGGGATAGAAGTCTCTGTTCCGGCACGCCGCCGGGACGGGGAAGTGCCCCCGGAAGGCATCTCCATCGACACCACCGCCATCTCCATCACCGCTGCTGTCTCCCATGAGGAGGGAGTAGCCTCTTCGGTACTGTGCATTGCCTTTTTCTCACATTGAGAATTGTGCATACTTCGCCAGTACATCCAAACCCGTGGGAGGACTTTCTCTTGTTCTCCTACACATAAGCCCATACATCTCCTCAAAACAGCCACCATACCTACCTACCACAGCATTTCCATAGCTGTTCTGAGATATATTGCCATGCAAATTCCATTTTAAATTACATGCCATGTTGTCATTTATTATTTATATATTGCTTTGCATGATTCTATACAGCTGATGTGTGGTTTACCCATGTTACGCTAGATCATTGCACATCCTGCTACACTGGCAGAGGCATACAGTTTCATACATCATGTTTCATTCATTATGAGTTATTTGTACCAAAAAGTGTGTTGTCATATTAGGATGTTGCCCCTAAAAGTGAAAAGAGCCATGGAGGCCATCAAAAAGAGAAAAAGAAAATAAAGAAAAAATAGAAAAGAAAAAAGAAAAAGAAAAAAAAGAGAAAAAGAAAAAAAGAAAAAAGGGGCAGCATTACTATCTTTTATCCACACTTGTGCTCATGTTTTAGCACCTGCAGTCTTCATAGTCATCATTTGTGCTCATGTTTAGCACATACACTTCATATGAGAGAGTTTTCATGTTTTACTAGTATAACTATGTGGGGAATTTACACTATAGAACTTGGGTTGTATATTCCAATGATGAGCCTCCTCAAAAGTGCTCTAGGTCTTCATGAGCAACCAAGTTGGATGCACCCCCACTAGTTCCATTGGAGAGCTTTCATACACATATAGCTCTATGTGCATCCGTTGCATGGCAATCACTACTCCTTGCATAGCTTTGATCATAAGGCTTCCTCTTGTCTAATGGTCACTTATAGCTTTGTAAGACTTTCTTCCATTTGGCCTTCCAAACCCCCATTAACGTTCTTTATGCCATAACATCCTGGTGCTAATACCAAATGCTTGCGCTCACCGGTTGAGTAGACTTCGAAATAGTTGATTCATGACGTTCATGTTTAGGTTTACTTGACTGAATCCTTCTTATGTTGTGAAAATTTACTTGATGCTTGGAATGAAGGATAGAACTTCTATGCTGGATACTTAACACATCTTTAATGAACTTTGTACGGTTTCATGTCTTTAAAGCAATAGTTCATGAAAACTTCTAGCTTGTTTAACTCTTGCATTATCATCTCTTATGTCAATATAGACATTTGCTTTGAGTGATTTGATCTCAGTTCATATGCTTTACATTATTATTGGATCGAGATTATGTTGGTAGCATGTCACTTCAGAAATTATCTTTGTTATCGTTTACCTACTCGAGGACGAGTAGGAACTAAGCTTGGGGATGCTGATACGTCTCCAACGTATCGATAATTTCTTACGTTCCATGCTTGTTTTATGACAATACCTACATGTTTTATACACACTTTATATCGTTTTTATGCATTTTCCGGAACTAACCTATTGACGAGATGCCGAAGTGCCAGTTCCTGTTTTCTGCTGTTTTTGGTTTCAGAAATCCTAGTAAGGAAATATTCTCGAAATTGGACGAAATCAACGCCCAGTACCTTATTTTTCCCGGAAGCTTCCAGAGAGCCAGAGAGGGACGAGAGGGGAGCCCTGGGGGCCCCACACGCCAGGTCGGCGCGGCCAGAGGGGGGCCGCGCCACCCTATTGTGTGGCCCCACCGGGGACCCTCCGAGGCTGCCCTTCCGCCTACTTAAGGACTCCGTCACGAAAACCCTAGACGAATAAGCCACGGTACGAGAAACCTTCCAGAGCCGCCGCCATCGCGAAGCCAAGATCTGGGGGACAGAAGTCTCTGTTCCGGCACGCCGCCGGGATAGGGAAGTGCCCCCGGAAGGCATCTCCATCGACACCACCGCCATCTCCATCACCGCTGCTGTCTCCCATGAGGAGGGAGTAGTTCTCCCTCGAGGCTAAGGGCTGTACCGGTAGCTATGTGGTTAATCTCTCTCTCATGTACTTCAATACAATGATCTCATGAGCTGCCTTACATGATTGAGATTCATATGATGAGCTTTGTATCGCTATTAATCTATGTGCTACTCTAGTGATGTTATTAAAGTACTCTATTCCTCCTCCATGATGTAATGGTGACAGTGTGTGCATCATGTAGTACTTGGCGTAGTTTATGATTGTGATCTCTTGTAGATTATGAAGTTAACTATTACTATGATGGTATTGATGTGATCTATTCCTCCTTTCATAGTATGACGGTGACAGTGTGCATACTATGTTAGTACTTGGTATAATTGCGTTGGTCTATCATGCACTCTAAGGTTATTTAAACATGAATATCGAATGTTGTGGAGCTTGTTAACTCCGGCATTGAGGTGCTCTTGTAGCCCTACACAATTAGTGGTGTTCATCATCCAACAAAAGAGTGTAGAGTGGTTTTATTATGTGATCAATGTTGAGAGTGTCCACTAGTGAAAGTATGATCCCTAGGCCTTATTTCCGAATAGCAAAGCTACACCACAAAGATTCCTATCTCCCACGTCAACCGCACGCCAGCAAGCATTTTCTGGCGCCGTTGTCACTGTTTGTTTACTGTTCCACTGCATGTTTACTCGCTGCCATATTTTATTCAGATTGCTATTACCACTCATATACATCCATATTACTTGCATTTTACTATCTCTTCGCCAAACTAGTGCACCTATACATCTGACAAGTGTATTAGGTGTGTTGGGGACACAAGAGACTTCTTGCATTGTGATCGCAGGGTTGCTTGAGAGGGATATCTTTGACCTCTTCCTCCCTGAGTTCGATAAACCTTGGGTGATCCACTTAAGGGAAAACTTGCTGCTGTTCTACAAACCTCTGCTCTTGGAGGCCCAACACTGTCTACAGGAAAAGAAGCGTGCGTAGACATCAGCTACCTTTAAACAATTCAAAATTTATCATCCTTTATTTGTGTCAATGTTTTATAGCTCATGAGGAAGTATGTGGTGTTTTATCTTTCAATCTTGTTGGGCAACTTTCACCAAGGAACTAGTGGCTTCATCCGCTTATCCAATAATTTTGCAAAAAGAGCTGGCAATGGGGTTCCCAGCCCCGATTAATTAATTTTCATAATTTTACAAATAGACACTCCTCCATGGTATGTGATTGTTGGAAGGCACCCGAGGATTCGGTTAGCCATGGCTTGAGAAAGCAAAGGAGAGGAGGAGTGTCATCTAAATAAAACTAAAATAAAAAGGCACTCCTTCATGGTATGAGATTGTTGGCAGGCACCCGAGGATTCAGTTAGCCATGGTTTGTGAAAGCAAAGGTTGGAAGGAGTGTCAACCAAGAATAAAACTTTATGGGAGCCGCTCTTCGAGAGTTTGTCTGGCAAGGGGGTTAGAGAACCCGCTACCATTCATTGACAATAATAAACACCTCTCAAAACGTTACTTTTATGCTCTTTATATGATTTCAAAACTGAAAAAGCTCTAGCACATGATTTAATCCCTGCTTCCCTCTGCGAAGGGCCTATCTTTTACTTTATGTTGAGTCAGTAAACCTATTTCCCTCTATCTTAAGCAAGTATTTGAGTTGTTGTGATCAAACCATTTATATTGTGATTTACTTCATCATGCCTTTTACTCTTCCTTGTTTAGTACAAATTTTATCTGAATGAATATAGCTTTGAAAGTTATCAATGATTATGAGGAAATTATTATGATTGAGTATGCAAGTTGTGCCACATAAGCTTTAACATAATCTGTTAATTGTTCTCTGACCAAGAACGAAGTTTGCCATCACCAATTATGATTTCTTATGCACCTTTATTTGTGATAACCTTATACTTGTTTCAAGTTGAATTATATGAGGAAGTTGTTCACTAGAATGTCTTGTGTGAATGAATATGATGCTTCTTGTACGTATTTTATTTATCGACTCTTCACTCCATAAACATGTGGTCCTGTTTACCGAGTTCAGTTTCGCTTGGGGACAAGCGAAGTCTAACCTTGGGGGGAGTTGATACGTCCATTTTGCATCACTATTTTATATCATAATTTGCTGTTATTCATTGATATATTTCATATTTAGAGGTAATACTTATGTTATTTCATCTATTTTGCATGTTTTATGATTATTGGAGGATCGCGCACCGGAGTCAGGATTCTGCTGGAAAAAGCGCCGTCAGAATGCAATATTTCAGAAGATCAACAATTGACGGAAATTATATGAAAAATCCTATTTTTCCAGAAGACGAAGGGAGCCAAAAGGAGGAGCCAAGGAGGGCCACCATGGGCCCCCCTCATAGGCCGGCGCGGGCCCTGCCCTGGCCGCGCCGCCATGTGGGGAGGGGGCCCACAGCCCCCTCTGGCCTCCTCTCCTTCGCGTACATCTTCGTCCCGAAAACCTAAGCTCCAGAAGATAGTCGCGAAGAGTCACAGCCGCCTCTGCGGGGCGGAAAACACCAGAGAGAAAAGAGCTCTCCGGCAGGCTGAAATCTGTCGGGGAAATTCCCTCCCGGAGGGGGAAATTGACGCCATCGTCACCGTCATTGAGCTGGACATCATCTCCATCACCATCACCATCATCTCCATCATCATCACCGCCATCTCCACTGCTGCACCTCGTCACCGCTGTAACAATTTGGGTTGGATCTTGATTGTTTGATAGGGGAAACTCTCCCGGTATTGATTTCTACTGGTTATTGATGCTATTGAGTGAAACCATTGAACCAAGGTTTATGTTCAGATTGTTATTCATCATCATATCACCTCTGATCATGTTCCATATGATGTCTCGTGAGTAGTTCGTTTAGTTCTTGAGGACATGGGTGAAGTCTAAATGTTAGTAGTGAATTATGGTTGAGTAATATTCAATGTTATGATATTTAAGTTGTGGTTTATTCTTCTAGTGGTGTCATGTGAACGTCGACTACATGATACTTCACCTTTATGGGCCTAGGGGAATACATCTTGTATTCGTTTGCCAATTGCGGGGTTGCCGGAGTGACAGAAACCTGAACCCCCGTTGGTATATTGATGCAGGAGGGATAGCAGGATCTCAGAGTTTAAGGTTGTGGTTAGATTTATCTTAATTACTTTCTTGTAGTTGCGGATGCTTGCAAGGGGTATAATCACAAGTATGTATTAGTCCTAGGAAGGGCGGTGCATTAGCATAGGTTCACCCACACAACACTTATCAAAACAATGAAGATTAATCAGCTGTATGAAGCGAAAGCACTAGACTAAATTCCCGTGTGTCCTCAAGAACGTTTGGTCATTATAAGTAAACAAACCGGCTTATCCTTTGTGCTAAAAAGGATTGGGCCACTCGCTGCAATTATTTCTCTCGCACTTTACTTACTCGTACTTTATTCATCTGCTACATCAAAACCCCCTGAATACTTGTCTGTGAGCATTTACAGTGAATCCTTCATCGAAACTGCTTGTCAACACCTTCTGCTCCTCGTTGGGATCAACATTCTTACTTATCGAAAATACTACGATACACCCCCTATACTTGTGGGTCATCATAATGCGCCATCAACCACCATGCTACGGGTGTGCAACGCTCCAAAGGAGGAATGTGTACCCGCACAAGGTGGCATGGTTAGAACAAGAATCAAGGAGATAGAAGAGGCCGCAAGGGGAGCTCGAGACATGCAGCCCCCATCCCTCTACGTATTTGTGGCTTCTCCATTGGAGGTTTCGGCCATCCCAAGTTCATCTGGGTATAGAACCCAAACCATTTTCTATGAAGTTCCGCAGGTAAAACATTGTGATTCCATGTATGAGCTTCCCCAACCTCGCATTAATACAGAAGAGGCTTCGTCAACAATGAAGGCCGAGCCCAAGGTGGCTCGCCTACTGGAGAAGGCTGGGTTTACCCTTCGGCGAAACAACAGGATCCCTCCACCCCCCGCAGTGTGCGAGGCATGGTGGAGGCAATCCGAGGATCTCATCAAGAAGAGGCATAAGGCTCGACCCAAGTTCGGGCTCGGTTACATCGACCTTGGCGGCTCCGACGATGAAGATGAGGGGCCATCCTACGTCCCACGAGCTACGTGCCATGCTACGTCTGTCTCTTCAGGAGACGACACCGAAACTTCACGTCGCGGTCTCCATCGACGAAACTACAATGACAATGACCAAACCGAGGTGGGGGAGCTTGACTCGATGATGTCTACAAACGCTTCTTTTCCTGTAGACAGTGTTGGGCCTCCAAGAGCAGAGGTTTGTAGAACAACAGCAAGTTTTCCCTTAAGTGGATCACCCAAGGTTTATCGAACTCAGGGAGGAAGAGGTCAAAGATATCCCTCTCAAGCAACCCTGCGATCATAATGCAAGAAGTCTCCTGTGTCCCCAACACACCTAATACACTTGTCAGATGTATAGGTGCACTAGTTCGGCGAAGAGATAGTGAGATGCAAATAATATGGATGTATATGAGTGGTAATAGCAATCTGAATAAAATATGGCAGCGAGTAAACATGCAGTGAAACAGTAAATAAACGGTGACCTCCCCGGCAATGGCACCAGAAAATACTTGCTAGCGTGCAGTTGACGTGGGAGATAGGAATCTTTGTGGTGTAGCTTTTCTATTCGGAAACAAGGCCTAGGGATCATACTTTCACTAGTGGACACTCTCAACATTGATCACACAATAAAACCACTCTACACTCTCTTGTTGGATGATGAACACCACTAATTGTGTAGGGCTACAAGAGCACCTCAATGCCGGAGTTAACAAGCTCCACAACATTCGATGTTCATATTTAAATAACCTTAGAGTGCATGATAGACCAACTCAATTATACCAAGTACTAACATAGCATGCACACTGTCACCAACAGACTATGAAAGGAGGAATAGATCACATCAATACCATCATAGTAATAGTTAACTTCATAATCTACAAGAGATCACAATCATAAACTACGCCAAGTACTACATGATGCACACACTGTCACCATTACATCATGGAGGAGGAATAGAGTACTTTAATAACATCACTAGAGTAGCACATAGATTAATAGTGATACAAAGCTCATCATATGAATCTCAATCATGTAAGGCAGCTCATGAGATCATTGTATTGAAGTACATGGGAGAGAGATTAACCACATAGCTACCGGTACAGCCCTTAACCTCGATGTAGAACTACTCCCTCCTCATGGGAGATAGCGGCGGTGATGAAGATGGCGGTGGTGTCGATGGAGATGCCTTCCGGGGGCACTTCCCCGTCCCGGCGGCGTGCCGGAACAGAGACTTCTGTCCCCCAGATCTTGGCTTCGCGATGGCGGCAGCTCTGGAAGGTTTCTCGTACCGTGGCTTATTCGTCTCGAAGATTTAGGTCAGGGGGCTTCTTATAGGCGAAGAGGCAGAGTCGGAAGGCTGACGGGGGCGCCACACAATAGGTGGGCGCCCCCCCTTGGGCCGCGCCGGCCACCTATGTGGTGGGCCTGTGGCTCTCCTCTGGTCCCTCCCGGGTGTTCTGGAAGCTTCGTGGAATTATAAGATGCTGGGCGTTGATTTCGTCCAATTCCGAGAATATTTCCTTACTAGGATTTCTGAAACCAAAAACAGCAGAAAACAGGAACTGGCACTTCGGCATCTCGTCAATAGGTTAGTTCCGGAAAACGCATCAAAACGATATAAAGTGTGAACAAAACATGTAGGTATTGTCATAACACAAGCATGGAACATCAGAAATTATAGATACGTTGGAGACGTATTAGCATCCCCAAGCTTAGTTCCTACTCGTGCCGAGTAGGTAAACGATAAAAGATAAATTTCTGAAGTGACATGCTACCAACATAATCTTGATCATACTATTGCAAATCATATGAGATGAATGAAGTGATTCAAAGCAATGGTAAAGACAATGATTAAACAACTGAATCATATAGCAAAGACTTTTCATGAATAGTACTTTCAAGACAAGCATCAATAAGTCTTGCATAAGAGTTAACTCATAAAGCAATAGATTCAAAGTAAAGGCATTGAAGCAACACAAAGGAAGATTAAGTTTCAGCAGTTGCTTCCAACTTGTAACATGTATATCTCATGGATAGTTGTCAACATAAAGTAAAATAATAAGTGCAATAAGCAAGCATGTAAGAGTCAATGCACAGTTAACACAAGTGTTTGCTTCTAAGATAGAAAGAAGTAGGTAAACTGACTCAACATAAAAGTAGAAGAAAGGCCCTTCGAAGAGGGAAGCATGGATTGCTATATTTGTGCTAGAGCTTTTATTTTGAAAACAAGAAACAATTTTGTCAACGGTAGTAATAAAGCATATGTGTTATGTATAAGATATCCTACAAGTTGCAAGCCTCATGCATAGATTACCAATAGTGCCCGCACCTTGTCCTAATTAGCTTGGATTTACATGGATTATCATCGCAATACATATGTTTTAACCAAGTATCACAAAGGGGTACCTCTATGCCGCCTGTACAAAGGTCTAAGGAGAAAGCTCGCATTGGATTTCTCGCTTTTGATTATTCTCAACTTAGACATCCATACCGGGACAACATAGACAACAGATAATGGACTCCTCTTTAATGCATAAGCGTTCAAGAACAAATAATATTCTCATAAGAGATTGAGGATTGTTGTCCAAAACTGAAACTTCCACCATGGATCATGGCTTTAGTTAGCGGCCCAATGTTCTTCTCTAACAATATGCATGCTCAAACCATTCAACTCATGATAAATCACACTTACTTCAGATAAGACGAACATGCATAGCAACCCACATGATATTCAACAAAGCGTTGATGGCGTCCCCAGGAACATGGTTATCGCTCAACAAGCAACTTAATAAGAAATAAGATACATAACTACATATTCAATACCACAATAGTTTTTAAGCTATTTGTCCCATGAGCTATATATTGCAAAGACAAAGGATAGAAATTTAAAGGTAGCACTCAAGCAATTTACTTTGGAATGGCAGAGAAATACCATGTAGTAGGTAGGTATGGTGGACACAAATGGCATAGTTATTGGCTCAAGGATTTTGGATGCACGAGAAGTAATCCCTCTCAATACAAGGCTTAGGCTAGCAAGGTTATTTGAAGCAAACACAAATATGAACCGGTACAGCAAAACTCACATAAGAACATATTGCAAGCATTATAAGACTCCACACTGTCTTTCCTGTTGTTCAAACCCTTACTAGAAAATATCTAGACCTTAGAGAGACCAATCATGCAAACCAAATTTTAGCAAGCTCTATGTATTTCTTCACTAATAGGTGCAAAGTATATGATGCAAGAGCTTAAACATGATCTATTTGAGCACAAAAGTTGCCAAGTATCAAGTTATTCAAGACATCATACCAATTACCACATGTAGCATTTTCTGTTTCCAACCATATAACAATGAACGAAACAGTTTCAACCTTCGCCATGAACACTAAAAGTAAAGCTAAGAACACATGTGTTCATATGAACCAGCGGAGCGTGTCTCTCTCCCACACAAGCATGATATTTATTCAGAGAATGAAAATAACAAAACGAAAATAAAACACACAGACGCTCCAAGTAAAGTACATAAGATGTGATGGAATAAAAATATAGTTTCAATAGAAGAAACCTGATAAATTGTTGATGAAGAAGGGGATGCCTTGGGCATCCCCAAGCTTAGATGCTTGAGTCTTCTTGAAATATGCAGGGGTGAACCACGGGGACATCCCCAAGCTTAGACCTTTCACTCTTCTTAATCATATTGTATCATCTCCCTCTCTTGATCCTTGAAAACTTCCTCCACACCAAACTCAAAACAACTCATTAGAGGGTTCTTAACACTTCTGGACATTGCAAAAAGCTACTGAAAGTTAATGGAATCGAAAAATCCATCAAGCATAGCAAAACAGGCAATGCGAAATAAAAGGCAGAATTTGTCAAAACAGAACAGTCCGTAAAGACGAATTTTTCAGGGGCACTAGACTTGCTCAAATGAAATTCTCAAATTGAATGAAAGTTGCGTACATATCTGAGGATCCCTCACGTAAATTGGCAGATTTTTCTGAGTTACCTACAGAGAACCCTGCCCAAATTCGTGACAGCAAGAAATCTGTTTCTGCGCAGTAATCCAAATCTAGTATCAACCTTACTATCAAAGACTTTACTTGGCACAACAAATGCAATAAAATAAGATAAGGAGAGGTTGCTACAGTAGTAACAACTTCCAAGAGATAACAAAACAGTAGCAAAATAAAGACATGGGTTATCTTCCAAGAAGTGCTTTCTTTATAGCCATTAAGTTGGGCTCAGCAATTTTGATGATGCACTCGCGAGAAATAAGAGTTGAAGCAAAAGAGAGCACCAAAAACCAAATTCAAAACACATTTAAGTCTAACCCACTTCCTATGAAAAGGAATCTTGTTAATAAACAAATTCATGAAGCATAATGCAACAAGCATAAAAAGACTAGACAAGCGCAGCTTCAAGATTTTCAGCAAAAAGAGAGGTGTTTTAGTAACATGCAAGCTTCTACAACCATATTGTCCTCTCTCATAAAGATTTTCAGTTGCATCATGAACAAACTCAACAATATAACTATCACATAAAGCATTCTTATTATGAGTCTCATGCATAGAATAATTACTACTCCCAACATAAGCATAATCAATTTTATTAGTAATAGTGGGAGCAACTTCAACAAAGTAGCTATCATTATTATTCTCATCAAGTGTAGGAGGCATAGTATAATCATAATAAAATTTACTCTCCATAGTAGGTGGCACCAAAAGACTACTAGCATTATAATCATCATAAATAGGAGGCAAAGTATCATCAAAGAAAATTTTCTCCTCAATGCTTGGGGGACTAAAAATATCATGCTCATCAAAACCAGCTTCCCCAAGCTTAGAACTTTCCATATCATTAGCAACAATGGTGTTCAAAGCGTTCATACTAATATGTTCCATAGGTTTTAGGTTTTTTAATTTTCGCATTAAACCATCCATGTCTTAACTCAGGAAATAAATTAAAAAGCTCCATGTTGCTTTCCATTATGCCTAACTAGTGAAATAAAAACAAGAAACAAAAAGATGCAATTGCAGGATCTAAAGGAAATAGCTTCGAGCACTTACAACGACACCAGAAAATAACTTAGTTACCTGGGACCGGAGTGTGAGTGCCTTTTACCTTTCCTTCCCGGAAACGGCGCCAGAAAATAGCTTGATGTCTACTCACGCTTCTTTTCCTGTAGACAGTGTTGGGCCTCCAAGAGCAGAGGTTTGTAGAACAACAACAAGTTTTCCCTTAAGTGGATCACCCAAGGTTTATCGAACTCAGGGAGGAATAGGTCAAAGATATCCCTCTCAAGCAACCCTGCGATCACAATGCAAGAAGTCTCTTGTGTCCCCAACACACCTAATACACTTGTCAGATGTATAGGTGCACTAGTTCGGCGAAGAGATAGTGAGATGCAAATAATATGGATGTATATGAGTGTTAATAGCAATCTGAATAAAATATGGCAGCGAGTAAACATGCAGTGAAACAGTGAATAAACGGTGACCTCCCCGGCAATGGCACCAGAAAATACTTGCTGGCGTGCTCTACTCTGATCTGGAGTTGACTGAGAAGGAAATAGAGCGGATGGTGATGGAGGCCTCTCGGGCAGAATTTCTTAACCACCAGCAGGTTAACTTCAGAGAGTCATCAATGTCAGCAGGGGCAGAGCCATCTTCTTCTGCCGCAAGTAAGAACCTTGTCTTGTCGTCTGAGGAATTCATAATGTTTTGTTGATTGGTTGCTTACCATAAACTGGAATGCTTTCCTATTCTGCAGTTAGTGGGTCGTCTGGTTCGGCCGCGGTAGGGGATAAAGGCAGTGAGAATTGTTTTGTACTCCCAGACACCGTGCTGACTCGCAGCATGCAGTTGCTCCTAGCAATGGGCTTTAGTTACATCCAAGTGATGGAAGCCTACAGCATATTCGGCGAGGACGTGGACTCGATGATCTGCTACCTGGTGGAGATGGGAGGCGCGGGAGCCTCTGCAGGTGGCAGCAACCGCCGGAAAGGAAAGGCTGCTGAGTGATGTGCGCACCTTTCTATAGGGGATAGAAATCATCGGGCATATAAATTATAATACAAATAATGATATAGCCTTTGTGAGTTGAGAGTCGAGACATTGATGTAGTGCTGCCATGTTGGGGATAATAAGGAATAAAAGGTACTCGCAGAAGTCGCTACCTTCTATGCGATCTGGTGTCTGAATGGCTGTGTTGTACTTGTGATTTGTCGAGTCATGCTGTGTTACCCGTATGATTATCGTGGTGTTCCACTGTGATCAGTGCTCAGCCTTGCTCATTCTACCGGGCTTCATCAAGGTATGTTGCACTTCTTAAATATCACACTTCACATGACGAGGCGTAGCTCTTCTTTTTTATCTGTGAATCTGACGAGACGTGACTCTTTCAGTCTTTCTGAGAATCTGACAAGGCGTGCCCTGAGCAGCTTAAAATGAACGGCCATTTTGTATGACTAACCTATATGGATCTGACGAGGTTTCTTCATTTTGGGATATTGTCATATGAAAACTATATGGAACAGAGTGTATGAACATTACAAAAGGAATAATACATGTAATCCCATAGCAAAGCATGTAGAAAACCACAGATGTATGCCGGGGAGGACCGGAGGACTAGCAAGCAACTAACATGACACACAATTCCAAGAAAAGACGCTCTTTGGGACCCTCCCGTCCCATATGTACCTTGGGGTATTTTTTTTTTGGAACATTAGGTTTGGTGTACCTTGCAATAGCTGGGCTTTCTCAGAATATCAAAAAACAAAATCAAATTTATCATTATACAGTTATAGCCATGTGGATGTGGTACTGTTTTGTCGAAGTGAACATTGTACTTAACATGCATAATTTGTTCAAAACTTCTTCTTACCCATCCCATGAGTAGTCATATAATTTGGTATGCAAACATTAGGTTAAAATATCCTTCCTCTATTACAAAATATAGGACGTTTTAGTGAGCAAAAATAGCTTAATAAAACACCTTATATTTCGGTACGGAGGTAGTAGTTAGCTAGCTAACTCATTTTACAAAATACATCAGACATGGCAGATACGACGCATGAGTAGTCATACAATTTGACAAGCTAGAATAGCTGGAACAGGAGGTCTGATGAAACTATAAGGTACAAACGTAAATGGCAAAGATATGTACAGCAGCAGGAACTTTTGACAAAAAAGAGATAGAGCTTATTATACACTATGATCACATCTAGTGATACCAACAAACTATACTGGTGAAGAGTCAACGAAATGCCCCCACTAACATGAAAGCACTCACCTCACATATTCTATTTGTTAGTAATGAGCCATAGAAAGCTCAGGTGCAATCATGTGTAGATGCGCATAGATCTCCAAGGTTTATCTCAATTCTCACATGAAAAGTGTGAGCCAGGAAGCATATGATGAAGAACCAAGTGTGCGACAGTCAAAAAATTAATTCAGCTACAAAAAATACTAACAATTAAAACATCTGTTCCTACCACAGAAATTCAGAAGTTCATGTGGACCAACATTAAAGGTATCAGCAATTGGACATATTCTCATTACCCATCAAGCACAGAATTTGGACTAGAAGATATGCTACATGTATGACTATGAAATAATTGACAGGGCCAATTTAATTGGTTAGCAGGGTGGAAATCCTTGCATACTGAAATTTAAAATGACAGTTCGGCAAAACACTCTAAGGTGCCAAATACAGGATGTGGTAGCTTGTGAACTAGATAGGCCATGCTTGTCTATTGATTTGTTGATATTGACGAGGAAAATCACACCACTTTTATCATCTCTTGTCATTGCAAGGATGGCTGAGAAACATTAGCTTATTATTATGTGCTAGTAAAAATACCAAAATTCTTGCTAGGGACAACCTACTAAACTGAAAATAGTATTTCAATGTATCGAAGGAATGCCTGATCTCATACTTTCTCGACAACATGACATGAGGACGAACAACTTCATAACCATGCCATCAAAGAATGGAGTATCAGTTTCATCAGAAGTTAGCAACCACAAAATTAGAATTTAGCATACATACAGTAGCAGACAACAAACATGAAGTACGAGCTTACGATGCAGACTGAAATCGTTCGTGTTCAGCTGGCATATTCAAAATCAATACCCTGTTCTTGGTTCATGCAAATATGAATCTAGCGGGCACTTCCCCACTGCAAACTGCTGCATAGTCTTCAGCGAGGTGTGGGGCAGCTTCCTTGTGAGGGTGTATGAACTTCTCCATGAATACCTTATCGCTGATTGTGACTGTGCCATAGTAGTCCCGGTCGCGCTCTAGCAATTTGTTCTCCTTGAGAAACTTCACGACATAGTAGCGAGGTCTGAGACGACCCTCCAAGTTATAAGAGAGCATTGCCGGCCGATGAGCAATGTATGCCGGTTCCAACCCCAACTCGAGATGAGGAACTCTGACCTGCTCTGCAGCGCCTCCTTAGACCTCAACAGCACAAATGGCAACTTGGAAACAGCGATTCCCACCTCAGCATCCGACCACCTAAACGTCTTCTTCAAGAACTCAACTTTGTCGGCGATCTTCCCCTTGCCCAGGCATGCAGCAGCGTGCAGCGCGTGTCTGAACATCCGAGATTCACGAGGCACACCTACACCGTCTGCGCACGCCACAATTGCCCGGACGCGTTCCACGCTGGCGGTGAGCATCCATGGCACCGCGATGAACAGCTTGGCAATATCGCAAACACTAAGCCCGCACTCCCGCAGGACCGCGAGGTTAAGCTTAGTTGCCCTCTGACTCCTCTCGAGTCCGTATTTGAGGATATTGTCGTTGAACTTCAATGCTCGTAGGAGGTTCTGGATGGAGACGAAGAGGGGCAGGTAGTAGTGAAGCTTGGAGACGATGGATCTACGGCGGAATCCGGCGCGGCCGATCGAGACGAGGCGTGCGATCTCGGAAACCGAGAAACCGAGGCCGGTGAGATCCGCGACGTTGGGGGCCAGGGTCTTGTCCACGCTGGTGCAGAGTAACAGGGGGTCCTTCGCGACGAGGTCGGCGACGTCGGCGCTGGAGATGCCGAGGCCGGCGAGGAAGGCGAGGACGGCGTCGGGTTTGGAGGGGGACTTCACGTGGGAGAGCTTCGTGGAGGCCTTGAGGGCTTGCGCTCGGGTGAGGCCGCAGGTGGCGACGAGGTAGTCCTCCACAGCGAAGCCAGGGTTTGATGAAACGGCGGGCGCGGCGGCGGAGATGAGGCGGTGGAGAGAGGATGGACTTGGAGAGGCGGAGGGAGAGGAGAGGAGGTGGGTTAGGACACAGCTGCGGAGGCGGAGCATGGCGCCGCGGCGGCGAAGGGAAAAAAGGGATCGCCGCCGGTGAGGATTTGTGAGATTGGGAGAATCGTGAAAATTTGCGTTGGTCTGGCCCAACCTTGCTGATGAGCAAAATGAAGTGTCCCCACGCGTCAGTGTCTCTCATTGTGCCACCATCTCATAGTGGGCTGGGCTGGGCTGGGCTGGACTCAGGTTGACTACTTGACTCATTTAAGCGAATTTTCCTTTTATATTCTGACACAGTACAATGCACTAGACTATAGTGACTCATTTGACGATTTTTTTTTAAATTTTCATTCTTTCTGAAAATATCTCCCCAGATTAGTCGCCCAGACCCACTTTAGTATGCAGACCTGTCATATTCACCCAGTTTAGTATGTACAATTGTGATATCTTAACACTGTCACGTAAAATAAATGTCTGAGTTGGAGGAGAGATTGTCGGAAAAAGGTTTGCCTTCTCTTAACTAAGAGTTAATCTCTTAACACAATTTCTCTCACGGATGTTTGGTTACTGAAGATAAGATCAAAAGATAAACCATTGTACATCATTTTTTGTCTCTATATCTAAATTATGTGGCGATGTTAAGATAAAATCTTATCAACCACTCCACATACCCAGACTCATTAAATTACAGTATCATGTTCAATTCAGTGTCATGTTCAATATTGGTTATATTAGGATCTCCTTCTCCGTATGTAAAATTTGTGTTATGCCAAGTTAGGTCCTCGGTTACAATGGACAACAATACAATATGTTCACAGAGGATCGTATGAGTCAAACTCCTAACATATTTCATTCGAAAATGTACAAGAGCGACACACCACTTGTCTCATTCTTGCACCGTTGTACGCATGCATCAGCAGCTTTGTCTTCCTCAGTTTTTGATGGTTCGTCATAAAAATGACAGCATAATCATTGAAATTAGGAAAAAATTACCGCCCAATTTCAAAAAGATCTTAGCAAATATTTAGGACAAGAGTTCTCTTGTTTGGTCGCCCTCTCCATAAATTTTTCCTGGCTCCACCATTTGTTCAGACTCGTGTACTCTCACGTGTAATGATCGATCATCAGTGTCCAGATTTGCACTTCGGGATAGTAGTAGCTTGCTGTGCTCATCTAAATAATCCGGCTGACTTCGCTATGGAGACAAGACACTTGACAGTACTACATAATTACTCCATCTCTTCCAAATTATAAGATGCTGTACTAATTTGAAATCGAGGTTGTACATATTTAACATGGAAGTTTGCATATTGGTACACTCTCTTTATGCGTCGATTTTTACAATATTGCCGTAAATTTGGGTTTACAAATCTCATATCACTTTTGGCATGCCAGCACGAGGTGAAAATTTTATGCAACATAAAAAAATAAGGTTAAAGACCGAACAGAGCTTTAAAACTTATGTTCAAAACAATCTCCGTATACAAAATAATTTTTGGGTACAATCTTTTATGCAACTTCATGTATCAAGCAAAATATCAATCTATATCTCATAAGGACGTGTAGGGGATCGTCAGGCGATTAGGGTTCCTCTTCCTCCAGTCGGTGGCCTCCTCTGATCTAGCCGCCTCTGTGGCCTTCGTTTGCCTATGGGGATCTTCCGATCATGAGAGCTTTATCGGCAGTTCATCCTACTTCTCCATCTCCGAGACGGATGTGTTCTTTTTGATCCGTTTGGCGACTTCCCGTCCGCAGACAACAACGTTAGGCCGACTTAGGAAGGAGCGGCAGCGGCGGCGCGCTGTCGACACGGTCTGGAGGTTGAAGATGAAGGACTTCTTAAAGATCTCGTTGTAATTTTCGTTTTTCTTGGGCTGCTTTGTACCGTTCGATGTTTCTTTTAATACCAGTGTCCTATTCGCAAAAAAAAACTTCATGTATCAAGCGGGTGCATTTTACTTTTTTTAATAGTATATAATCTTGGTATACAGCCTACAAATACTGGTATACAAATGAAAAGAAGAAATGCAGGGCCAGCCCAGAATTTCTCATTTCGTCAGTTAATCTGGAGAAAAGTTGAAGGCCCAAGGCCCAGTTCCTCCCCGACTTTCCGTAGAAAACCCTAGCCCCATATGCCACAGAGATCTGCCCCGATGCCGTTCTAAGCCCCTCCTCTTTCTCCCACCTCTCCACCCCTCTCGCGCGCCAAGGGAGGACACCGCCGCCGTAGCCGCAGCAGGCGAGCGAGATGGTAACATCCGGTGTTCGACGCAATTTTGTGCAAGTCATGACGGTTTAATTAACTGGTACTAAACAAGCAAGCTGTGTACATGGATGCATGAATGCATGAAGCAGATTACTCGGTCCATAGCACTGGCACGTCCAAGTACATAGCACTGGCACGTCCAGAGGAGCCAAGCAAGTTGAAGATAGAGAAGACAGCTGATTTTATTAACCAACGTATTTTGCAGTACAAGCTCCGGGGTACGTACATCCATATGTACGCGTCGGCTAGTTCGCGCGTACTCGCGGAGACCTGCACGTCTACACCAGATATTTTGAAGCTAGCATTGGGACGTTCGGCCGGCTACGATTTTCCTGGAGAGCGAAAACGCGTCCCAGCGTCAAGATGGCGCGATCGCTATCCATTCTCTGGTCCGCTCTGCCTATAAAAGCATTCGACAACTAACACGAAGGCAAGGAGACACAGCCGGAGCCCGGAGGCCATCCCATCTAACCAGATGCAGCAGCCAGAGAACAAGACGGAGATAAGACCACGGAGGCGAGAACTCTCGCCCAGGTCTCGCCCCTGAAGACGCCCAGCCGGAGGCAGCTCTCGAGCAAGGAGAAGGCCATGGAGACGACGACGCCGGCGTTCCCAAACGGTGAGAATTACGGTTAACTCTCCCTCTCCATGCAGCATACTCGCCGACTGGTGTCGCTCGCTCTCGTCTTGCACGATCGCAGACGACAACGAAGCACACGCGCCGGAGCTGCCGGCTTAGCCCGGCGCCATCTGCCGCAGCGATGACGACGCCCGCGACGAGGTTGTCGGCTACTGCACGGCGCCATCAACGACATCTGCCGCGGACGACAACGAAGTACACGCGCGAGAGCTGCCGGCTCAGCCCGGCGCCATCCGCCGCAGCGACAACGACGCTCGCCACGAGGCTGCCGGCTGCTGCGCGGCGCCATCAACACCACCACAAGCCGCGACGACGATGCCGCAAGGAGGCTGCCGGCGTGCAGCGCGGCGCCATCTTCACCACCCGTGAGGCGCGACGGCGACGTCCGTGACGGGGCTGCCGGCGTGCTGCGCGGCGCCATCTTCATCCCCATGAGGCGTGAACGTCCGCGACGATGCTGCCGGCGCGTAGCATGGCACCATCAACACTGCTCCCGCGAGATACGACGACGACTTCCGTGATGTGGCTGCCACCATGCGGCGCGGCGCCATCTCCATGGCACCTGTGGGGCGCGATGACGACGACCTTGACGAGGCTGCCGGCGTGCAGCGCGGCACCAACGCCATGGCACCCGCGAGGTGCAACGACGACGACCTTGACGAGGCTGCCGGCGTGCAGCGCGGCGCCATCAACACCACATCCGTGAAGCGCGGCGACGATGTCCGTGCCGAGGCTGCCGGCGTGCAGCGTGGCGCCATCACCACCACACTTATGGGGCGCGACGACAACGCCCTCAGGTTGCCGGCGTGCAGCGCGACGCCATCTTCAACTCTACACCATGCCACCGACGACGACGTCGAGGTTGCCGGCTTACAGCCCGGTGCCATCCACCATGACGAGGGCGACACCCGTGAGGAGGCTGTCGGCGTGAATCGCGGCGCCCTCTCCACGACGCCCACGGGGTGCAACGACGACATCCACGCAAGGCATGCCGGCATGCAGCGGCGCCATCATCTTCATCACACCATGAGGCGCGATGACGACGAGTCCGTGCCAAGGCTGCCGCCATGCAGCACGACGCCATGTCCACGACCCCGCAAGGCGCGATGACAATGTCCGTGCCAAGGCTGTTGGTACGCAACACGGTGCCATGTTGGCACCCGCCAGCACGCGACTCACGGCCCTCTCGTCCTTGGCATGCATTGGTCATGCTCGCCGCTGACAGACGGAGGTTAGACTCTGTCTAAGAAGAGCCGCCATGGCGACTTTGGCTACATGCCGGTGATTGGCGTTGATGCCGCTCTCCTTCCTCCAGATTCTTCCTTCTATTCTCAGATCAGCTCCATCCCCTTCTATCCCCCTAGTGATTTCCTCGTCGGCTCTCCCCTATTCTTCAATTTCCCCACCCTCAAGGAAACCCTAGCTAGCTTATCTTCAGCCGCCGATGCTGTTTTTGTTCGCCGCTTTCGCCACGGTGTTCCCCTTCCACCATCCATAGATTCTCTCTTCTCCTTGTTGTCTCAATCTGTAGTTTTTTGTTCCGAAGCATCTTGCCTCTCTAGTTTTTTCTTCTGGTTTCTGTGCGTTTTCCCCTTCCACGAATCTCCATGAGTGCAAACTTACAACATATTTCCAGAAGTAGGTCTCCACTCGCTGCTTCTAATTATGGCCATGTGAATACTGGAGCAGGGCTGCATCTTGCTGTTAGTGACGCACGTACAGTGGCACCTCCTACTGCGGCCTTGAAATTCGTCGGATGGAATTGCAGGGGTAAGGGACGGAGCCTTCACACTTCCAGAAAAATGGAGTATCTAGCCAGATTGATGTATTCCACAGGGGCCCAGGTAACTTTTGTTTCAGAAACTAGATCATCTAAATGCACTGCTTCTCAGTTGAAGGCTCGTTTCAATATGGCTGATAGCTTTGTAGTGCCCTCGGAAAGGCTCTCCGGCGGTCTCTGGTTGATGTGGACTGATGAAGTTTCTCTGACAATTAAGTTCTCTAATAGATATCTTATCCTTGCACTTGTTCAACATGTTCCTACTAATGTTGAGTTTGTTCTGGCTTGTGTCTATGGGGATCCACACCATCGTTTTACTAATATGATTTGGGATCACATTTCTAGCTTTGTCAATGATAATCTGGGCAAGCCAATTGTTTGTTTAGGTGACTTGAATGACATCTTGTGTGATAATGATACTACCTCTATCAATGTTAATAGGAACCGTATGCGTGCTTTTAATACTTTCATCAAGCAATGTGGTCTTTTTGATTTAGGTTATAGTGGTCCAGCCTATACTTGGACGAACAAAAGGTTTTCTTCTACTCCTATTTTTGAGAGACTAGATCGTTGTCTTGCAAATGCAGAATGGTGTGCTCTTTATCCTAATACAAATGTTTTCAATTTACCTATCATGCTCAGCGATCATGCTCCTATTCTTATCTCTACTGAGTCAAAATTCCAAAAACCAAGACTAACTTTCAAATTTGAAAATTGGTGGACTTTTGAAGATGATTTTCAAAGTGTTGCAAAAAATGCTTGGTCTTCTACTGTGAATAAATCTTTCCATGCTAGATCATCTAACCTTGCAGGTACTTTGAAAAAATGGTGTAAGAAGAAGAAGCCGATCCAACAACAGCTTGATTCCTTACAAAACCAGATCAATGACATTCAAATGCAGCCGGTGCACCAGCAGGACCACAACCTTGAAGCTAAACTGGTATCCCAATATGAGGTAACTCTGACCAAGCTTACTGAATATTATCGACAACGCGCAAAAAAGCATTGGGCGACCCATGGGGATAGAAACACGGCTTACTTTCATAATGTGGTTCAGAAACGTAAGCGAAGGAATCGTATTGTATCGATTCGTGATGCTCATGGCAATGACCTGTTTGATCCAAATGATATTGCAAATGAATTTGTTCACTATTTCCGCTCCATCTTTACTTCCACTTTTAGTAACAATGCTACTTATATCCCAAATATGAATTTACAAAATCATGCAGATGACTTCACCTACTCTGTTCCAGACAAGCAGGAAATATTAGGAATACTCAAGGACATGAGAAGAAATGCATCACCGGGACCAGATGGTTTTAATGTTGGTTTCTATATTTCAGCCTGGGAATGGATAGGAGATGATGTAACAAATATAGTTACGAGTTTCTACAACTCAGGTATTCTCCCACCAGATCTAAATGATACTCAAATTGCTCTTATCCCCAAAAAACTCCAATGCCTTGTTCCCTCTGACTTCAGACCCATTAGCTTATGTAATGTCATCTATAAAGTTATCGCAAAATCTTTGGCTAATAGGCTCAAAATGCATCTCCCTGATTACATTCACCCCTCTCAACAAGCGTTTATTGAAGGTAGGCGCATTACCAACAATATTATTGTGGCACAAGAGATAGCTCATTCTTTCTCTCTTGGATCTTGGAAAAGCCATGACTTTATGCTAAAAATTGACCTAGCTAAAGCTTTTGATCGAATAGAGTGGAATTGTATTACTTCAGCTCTTGCACGCAAAGGTATTCACGGTCATTTTATAAAACTTGTGCTTGCTTGCATCTCCTCACCGACTTTTTCAGTAATTATAAATGGTCAGTCTTACGCGAAATTTACAAGCTCCAGAGGTATCAGACAGGGTTGTCCTTTGTCGCCGTATCTTTTTGTCCTTGCAGTTAACGAACTATCTTTGAAGTTGCAGGACGCCTTGCAAGCAAACCAGCTCTCAGGTATTGTTCTTGGACCAGGTTGCCCTCCTGTTCACTCATTAATGTTTGCAGATGATCTTATCGTTTGCGGCAATGCTAACGTGCAAGAAGTTCAAACTATCTCGAACATTTTAAATCAATTTTGTCAGGACTCGGGTCAAATCCCTAACTGGAACAAGTCTGGTATTCTTTTTAGCAAAAACGTTCCTCCTCCAGATCGAGTCAATATTAAAAGAATTTTTCCAGCTCCCAATATTGATAACTCCTTTGTTCATTTGGGACACCCTCTCATTCTGCCTGCAAAAGACAGATCTGCAGCTTATGCTTTTATCTACGACAAATTCAAATCAAAGCTTTCCAACTATAAAGCCAACCGTTTATCCCATGCAGCTAGACTCACTCTAATCAAATCTGTGTTTGCCTCTATACCTGTATACTACATGTCAAATATCCTTTTCTCAAAAAAATTCCTAACAAAACTAACGGCTATTATAAGGAACTTTTGGTGGACAGGTGTACAGGAAGACCAAACGATAAAAAGCTTGTGTCTAAGAGCATGGGCGGATATATGCACTGACAAAAAAGCAGGTGGTCTAGGTATAAGGAATTTGCAGGCGATCAATCAAGGGCTTATACTCTCTGCAGCATGGAGGCTTGCAAAGGAACCTCAGAGTCAGTTAGCTCAAATTCTGAAAGCTAAGTATCATCACGACACATCTATATGGAGAGCAAAATCTAATGGGTCGAAATCTGCCTTCTGGACAGCGGTTTTAAAGGTGAGACCACTACTTGTTTCAGCAATAACTTATCAAATTGTTGACGGCAATAGTTCAGTTTGGAGCACGCCTTGGTTTCAGGGTTGGGAAGGAATTTATGATAATCTCATAATTCAACAACAACCTTTTTCTTATCCTGCTCAAGTAAAAGACCTTTGGATCACTGGACAAAAATGTTGGAATGTCAACTTAATAAACTCTTTGTTTAGTCCTGTAGTATCTATGTCGATTCTTCAAACTCCAATTATTGAAACTGCTGGTCAGGATATTCTTGTGTGGAAACTAACCCCTACAGGACAATTTTCTCCCAAAAGTGCATACAAACACTGCTTTAATAATCTCCAGCTTCCTCCAAGTCAGAGACCAAAGATTGTTCCTCCACATGTTATAGCTTTACTGGACCAGGTGTGGAAGGAGAAACAGATGGCGCCACGGATCCAAACTTTTGCCTGGAGACTTCTCAGGAATGCACTAAGCACAGGTAAAAGAGCAGGTAAGTACTCCAAACACATAAGTGAAAATTGCCCCTATTGTGGAAAACTAGAGGATGAAATGCACCTCTTTTTCTTATGCCCTTTTGCTAAAGCAGCCTGGTACAGTCATCCTTGGTATATTAAAACTGAATTTTTAGCCCAACACCATTATTCGATCCCACAAATGATCCAAGCCCTGCTTACTTCTCATCATCCACAAATAAGCATAAGCTCTCTATATACGTTCTTATGGTGTATTTGGAAAGCTCGAAACGATGCTCGTTTTTGCAGGAAATTAAGTACCCCTTCTCAAGTTCATGCTGCAGCGATGGCGATCATGCAGGGCTCCAATATGGAATCAAAAGTTTCTTCTCAGATTGGCGATACAGCCCGCTCTTCAAACTCTAGGGTGCTGCAACATGCTTCTATGCAAGGACAGCAAAGACAGGGTCATGCCGACCAACAGATAGCACCCTCGCTGGGAAGAACAATCAATAACATATCCACCATCTCTTGTCCCATCATCTTTTCGGACGCAGCTTGGTCTCCACATCCAGATGGAAGTCCGGTGGCTGCTGGCTTAGGTATTTACATAAAGCTTGGAGGCGATCGAAGTTGCTCTGAGCTTTCCATCTCAGCCATATCCCCTCCAACAACATCTGCTATTCAAGCTGAGGCATTCAGTCTGATGTTAGCATCCCGGATCGCAGAAACACTTCACATCCAGCAGGCTACTTTCTTGACAGACTGTGCGACATTGGCGACTGCGGCATCATCGCAAAACATGCTGCGTGTTCCTGGACACTGGTCCATCAGACCACAACTCGCTCAAATTGCTTCTTCAACGGCCTTTGATTCTTCTATGATATATCATATCAACAGAGGTTATAATTTCAGGGCTCATCATCAAGCCAAGTTGGCGCTGAAGATTCAGAATACATCTTTTAGCTACAGGTGTTTAGATTCAGGCACAGACACTTGCCTAAATGCAGATATAGCTGCAGTTTCATGCATCATGCAATGCAAGATTGTACATGTACGTTGTTGTTAAATCAATGAAGGTTTATGTGTTCAAAAAAAAAAAAAAAAAAAAAAAAAAAAAACTCCGGAGGACACGACCACCATGGCGGAAGCATCAATGAAAGACAGAGCCGGACAAAGTGGCTTGGACGTGCATGTACCGGGACGCGCAAGCATGATGTCCCGGAGCTGCACATGGTAGCACGTACATGTATGATAATACAGCGGCACGCCTGGCTGGTGCACTTGCTCAAGCCACACGTCTGCTCCAGTTGGCTGCCCATGAGATGCGACCTGAGCATATCACCGCCAACCTGAGAGCTACCTAAGGCGTGGCGACTCTCACGCTGCTAGCCCCACGGAGGCGGCTGAAGACGGGCAACCACACTTTGTCGCGACGATAACATCCATGCCAGGGCTGCCGTCGTGTGGGGTGGCGCCCCCAATGATACCGCTCATGGCGAGCCCGTGAGACGGCGTCCTTGACTACGCCGACCGCCATAAACTTGGCATCAGGCTAAGGACGAGGCGCCAACCACATCGGCTACACCGACTTACGTGCGTGCGTTGGTTTTCACACCGACGCCGGTCTCCTCCATCATTTTACTCCCGCGAGGCATACCCCTTGCGCAGCCCGACGAGGCTGCTGGTCATCGAGAAGTCCCAGCTGAGCGGACCCATGCTACTTCAACTCCAACTACATCAACACCGTCAAGACCGACGAGGCACGGCGGCGAGGGCGGGCGTGGCCGAAGCAAAGGCCACGCTACTTGCGGCGCGTGTACCGACGAGGACACGGGCTCTGCCGCCGCCCCCACACACACACCACCACCACATCATGCATGCAGAACGCGAAGCGAAGACGACGAAGACGACCACACGGCTTAATCGGAGGTGTCTCGCGGTGTAACCCGCGGGAATAATTAACCAGGTGCCTTCCGAGGCCCCGGGAACCAGGAGATCGCGATCGCCATAGTCAGGCTGGCCGCGCGAGCAGGCCACGGAGCGCTTTGTATTCGGGAACTTGTACTTTGTTTCTCCAAGAGAGATTAATGAAATGCATGCTTCCCTATCTTTTTCTTGTGTACTACGGTACACTGGCACGCCCGCACTTCTTTATTTTACCACGGCGCATGAGAGAAACTCGCTACCATCCTCCCCCTCAACGTAGCGCGTCTGTCTTTCACGGACGTTTTTCTCGTGTCAAACAAATTGGCACGCCCGGTGGGACGTGGTTCTCCTCACATCTTCGCTTCGCTGAGGTCGTCAAAGTCGTCTTCGCCAGTTCATCCAATCCACAACATCCTCCATGAGAAGCCACCAGCGTGGAGTTCCGCTGATCAAGAATCTTCTTCATAATGGAGGACTGTCCCGCGCCAACACCTCGGAGCCTTGGGTGATCCACTTTGGATCCAAGCTGCCTCCCATGGTCGCCATCACGCATGACGCCAAGACCTACATGCACCAAGCCCAGGAGCCAGCGCAGTTCCAAACCGTGCAATCCAAGAAGGCACAAAGGCGGGCATCCGCCACGACACAGAAGGAGCGTCGCGAGCTAATGCTCGAGGCACCCGCCCTGTTGAAGGAGTCAATTAGGGCCAGCGTCAATGGCGATGCGGAGGCCTCTCAACGCCTCCAAGCCAAGGCCGCAAGCAAAAAGGCGGGTGCGGCGTCACTTCGCGCCCCTACAACGACTTGGCGCACCGAAGTGGAGCTCCTCAAAGGCTTGGAGGATGCTTCGCAGAATTTGTGGAGGCTGGTGACGGACGCACGTTCATCTGATAGCCCGCATCCACTACGCAACTACAGGAGGAAGTACTACAAGGTACAACGACTCCACCAACAAATGAGCTCTCGCATCACTCAGAACACGATGCTAGAGTAGGATTGGTCCTTCGGCGCTAAGGACCTCGCAGATAAGGTGCTCGCGGGTGACTTGCTCCCTGATGAAAGGGCGAGAGATACATCAAGAGTCAAGGAGGTAGTGGGACGAGCCATAATGAAGGAGTTTTGGAAACGGTGCTCCTGCAAAGAGCCTGTTCTGCCAGACTATACGGCCTACACCAACTCCGAAGATGTTCGGGGAGGCATGTGCGCACCATGCTTCCACACTTCGATGATCAACGACCAGCCCATCCGCAACGACAACAGGTTCGCCGTTATTCGGAACGAGGCGCCTGGACCATGCGGAGAGGACCTGCGGCAGGAGTTCCATCGGCTACAGAAGCATATGGACCATCTCCAAAGGCGGCTCCATGAGCAAGGAGCGCCAAGTTCTTCATCAGCGGAAGCTGGGGGGAAGGAACAGGCGCCATACCCCTAGCCATCGTCCTCAACATGAACGCCAAACTTTAGGTCCTCGGCGACAAGCTTCACCCACCCGATACGTTCAATGGGGGCATCCTAACATGCCCCCACGTTGGAACCAGTCATCACGTCACCAAGAGGACGGAAGGAACCCTCGTCCCACTCTACCTGGAGACCCCGGGATCCTCCACGAGCTCCACTTCTTCCTCGACATTCATCACCTGTTAGGCGTGGGGACCAACTTCAGGTGCAACCGTTGAGGGAAGCACCCACATCATCCATGAGGCGAACTGCACTGCCGCATCCACCTACGGCCTTGGTGCCTCCAAGAACCCATGAGGCTCCCACGCACCGAAGAAACCGCTGAGTTCTATACAAAGAACTTGAGGACTTGTGCTTTTGGAGCCGCAGGAACCCCGGGCATAGAAGCTCTTCCTCGAATACGCAAGAATACTACAATCCATCCTTCCCGGTGGGGATTGGGAGTTCTGCTCCAGTCTTGTTGGGGGCATGTTCTTCTACACCTGCCCCGATAGCCCCATTGCTTCTGAAGGCGAGGTTCCCACCAACGACGCCAATAATGTTGAGGTGTCCCGGAAAGTCCGAAGACGTTGATCGGCAACAGTAATGTGATACGTCCATTTTGCATCACTATTTTATATCATAATTTGCTGTTATTCATTGATATATTTCATATTTAGAGGTGATACTTATGTTATTTCATCTATTTTGCATGTTTTAGGATTATTGGAGGATCACGCACCGGAGTCAGGATTCTGCTGGAAAAAAGCGCCGTCAGAATGCAATATTTCGGAAGATCAACAATTGACGGAAATTATATGAAAAATCCTATTTTTCCAGAAGACGAAGGGAGCCAAAAGGAGGAGCCGAGGAGGGCCGCCATGGACCCCCTCTTAGGCCGGCGCGGGCCCTGCCCTGGCCGCGCCGCCATGTGGGGAGGGGGCCCACAGCCCCCTCTGGCCTCCTCTCCTTCGTGTACATCTTCGTCCCGAAAACCTAAGCTCCAGAGGATAGTTGCGAAGAGTCACAGCCGCCTCTGCGGGGCGGAAAACACCAGAGAGAAACGAGCTCTCCGGCAGGCTGAAATCTGCCAGGGAAATTCCCTCCCGGAGGGGGAAATCGACGCCATCGTCACCGTCATCGAGCTGGACATCATCTCCATCACCATCACCATCATCTCCATCATCATCACCGCCGTCTCCACCGCTGCACCTCGTCACCGCTGTAACAGTTTGGGTTGGATCTTGATTGTTTGATAGGGGAAACTCTCCCGGTATTGATTTCTACTTGTTATTGATGCTATTGAGTGAAACCATTGAACCAAGGTTTATGTTCAGATTGTTATTCATCATCATATCACCTCTGATCATGTTCCATATGATGTCTCGTGAGTAGTTCGTTTAGTTCTTGAGGACATGGGTGAAGTCTAAATGTTAGTAGTGAATTATGGTTGAGTAATATTCAATGTTATGATATTTAAGTTGTGGTGTTATTCTTCTAGTGGTGTCATGTGAACGTCGACTACATGATACTTCACCTTTATGGGCCTAGGGGAATACATCTTGTATTCGTTTGCCAATTGCAGGGTTTCCGGAGTGACAGAAACCTAAACCCCCGTTGGTATATCGATGCAGGAGGGATAGCAGGATCTCAGAGTTTAAGGCTGTGGTTAGATTTATCTTAATTACTTTCTTGTAGTTGCGGATGCTTGCAAGGGGTATAATCACAAGTATGTATTAGTCCTAGGAAGGGCGGTGCATTAGCATAGGTTCACCCACACAACACTTATCAAAACAATGAAGATTAATCAGCTGTATGAAGCGAAAGCACTAGACTAAATTCCCGTGTGTCCTCAAGAACGTTTGGTCATTATAAGTAAACAAACCGGCTTGTCCTTTGTGCTAAAAAGGATTGGGCCACTCGCTGCAATTATTTCTCTCGCACTTTACTTACTCGTACTTTATTCATCTGCTACATCAAAACCCCCTGAATACTTGTCTGTGAGCATTTACAGTGAATCCTTCATCGAAACTGCTTGTCAACACCTTCTGCTCCTCGTTGGGATCGACATTCTTACTTATCGAAAATACTACGATACACCCCCTATACTTGTGGGTCATCAAGACTATTTTCTGGCGCCGTTGCCGGGGAGTGAAGCGCTATTGGTAAGTGGAATTGGTAAGGGAAACTTTTACTGTTAGTGCTGATTTTATTCCTGCCTGCTGCTATAATTCATTATGGAGAGATCTTCTCTTGAATTTTTATTTGGAAAATCTACTACTACTGCAAAGGTAGTGGATGAGGCGCCAGGTGAGGAAGAAGGACCATACAAAATACCTATGAAAATTATTGAACGTGTTGTGGATAACCGTTATACAGGGGATGGAACTGTCCATCCTGGAGATCATTTACTGTTCTTACATGAATTATGCGGTTTATTCAAGTGTGCAGGTATTGCTATGGATGAAGTGAGGAAGAAGCTATTCTCTATATCGCTGTCTGGTAAAGCGGCGCATTGGTATAAATTACTGGATGATGGGGATTCTCTTGAATGGAATGATATTGTGCCCCGATTTTATTCTAAGTTCTATCCTCCAAGTGAAATTCACAAAGACCGGAAGCGCATATATAATTTCTGGCCTCATGATGGAGAGAGTATTGCCCAAGCGTGGGGGAGATTGAAGTCTTTAATGCTCAAATGCCCCATTCATGAGCTTCCTGGTAATATTATCATTGATTATTTCTATGCAAGACTTTCTTTTCAAGACAAGACCTTGCTGGATACTTCTTGTTCTGGATCATTTACACGCAACAAAGAAGAGTTTAAAAGGTACCTTCTTAATCGGATCCAGGAGAATACTGAAGGATGGGAGAACGACAAAGATAGAGAGACAGGTATAAATTATGATTATAAATGCATTGAAGCTTTTATGGATACCGATAAATTTCGTAATATTAGTGCTACTTATGGTCTTGATTCTCAAGTCGTTGCAAATCTTTATAAAGCTTTTGCCTCTCATTATGAATTGCCTAAGAAGAATTTTGATAAGTATCATGAACCGTATAAAGATAAAATTGATTCTTCTATAAATAAATGTGTTGTAATTGAAACTGTTGATCATGTTATTCCTGAAGCTTATATTGAAAAAACTCCTTTCCCTGCTAAAATGAAGGAGTATTCTGTTATAAATAGTGTGGTTAATAAAAGTGAAAAGAAACCTATAGAACCTGAAGAGCAAATAAAAGTTGAACCTGCTGTTGCAATAGTTAAAGATCTTGTGACTGAAAATGTGGAAGATGGTCATATTATTTTCTATGAAGATGCTTCTAATATTGTTTCACATCCTAATAAGTCTAGAAAAACGAGTGTTCCTATGCTATCTGTTAGAATTGGTGATCATTGCTATTATGGTTTATGCGATATTGGTGCAAGTATTAGTGCTATTCCTTATGAGCTCTACACGGAGATTATGCACGAAATTGGTTCTTGTGAACTTGAAGATATTGATGTGGTTATTCGGCTAGCTAATAGAGAAACTATCTCTCCAATTGGTATTGTTCGAGATGTGGAAGTTCTATGTGGTAAGATTAAATACCCTGCTGACTTTTTGGTACTTGGTTCTGCTGCTAGTAAGTATTGTCCTATCATTTTTGGTAGACCTTTTCTAAATACTTGTAGAGCTGTTATAGATTGCAAGAAAGAGAAATTTTTGACTAAATTTGCTGGTGAATCTTATGAGTTTAATTTCTCTAAATTTGCCAAATCTCCTTATAAAGCTGATTCGCCTAATAATGATTTTAGAATTGAACAGTGTGCATCTATTGCTCTTGCTCCTAATAATCCTTTGCAGCTACATTTGGAGAATAGTGAGAGTGAAGTCTTTAGGGAAGAAAGAAATGAGCTTGATGAAATTTTCCTTCGTCAACCTATTCTTAAACATGATTTACCGGTAGAAGATCTAGGTACAACACTGCCACCAAAAGAAGATCCTGTTTTTGATTTAAAACCATTGTCTGATAATCTTAAATATGCTCATATTGATGATAAGAAAATATATCCTGTTATTATTAGTTCTAAGCTTTCAGAGATTGAAGAAGAAAGGTTATTGGAAATATTGAAGAAACACCGAGGAGCTATTGGCTACACTCTTGATGACTTGAAGGGGATTTCTCCCTCTATTTGCCAACATGCCATTAATATGGAAGATGATGCAAAGCCTGTTGTTGAACATCAGCGTCGTCTAATTCCTAAAATGAAGAATGTGGTAAGAAATGAGGTATTAAAACTTCTTGAAGCTGGTATTATATATCCTATTGCTGACAGTAGATGGGTTAGTCATGTGCATTGTGTTCCTAAGAAAGGAGGAATGACTGTTGTGCCTAATGATAATGATGAGCTCATACCTCAAAGAGTAGTTGTAGGGTATAGAATGTGCATTGATTATCGAAAAGTTAATAAGGTTACTAAGAAAGATCATTACCCTTTGCCTTTTATTGATCAAATGTTAGAAAGGTTGTCTAAAAATACTCATTTTTGCTTTCTTGATGGTTATTCTGGGTTTTCACAAATTGCTGTTAAAACTAAGGATCAAGAGAAAACCACTTTCACTTGTCCCTATGGAACTTATTGAAGGAGATATGCCCTAGAGGCAATAATAAAATGGTTATTATTTATATCTTTATGTTTATGATAAATGTTTATATATCATGCTATAATTGTATTAACCGAAACATTAGTACATGTGTGATATGTAGACAACAAGAAGTCCCTAGTATGCCTCTTAAACTAGCTTGTTGATTAATGGATGATTAGTTTCATAATCATGAACATTGGATGTTATTAATAACAAGGTTATATCATTATATGAATGATGTAATGGACACACCCAATTAAGCGTAGCATAAGATCTCGTCATTAAGTTATTTGCTATAAGCTTTCGATACATAGTTACCTAGTCCTTATGACCATGAGATCATGTAAATCACTTATACCGGAAAGGTACTTTGATTACACCAAACACCACTGCGTAAATGGGTGGCTATAAAGGTGGGATTAAGTATCCGGAAAGTATGAGTTGAGGCATATGGATCAACAGTGGGATTTGTCCATCCCGATGACGGATAGATATACTCTGGGCCCTTTCGGTGGAATGTCGTCTAAATGTCTTGCAAGCATATGAATGAGTTCATAAGAGACCACATACCACGGTACGAGTAAAGAGTACTTGTCAGGAGACGAGGTTGAACAAGGTATAGAGTGATACCGAAGATCAAACCTCGGACAAGTAAAATATCGCGTGACAAAGGGAATTGGTATTGTATGTGAATGGTTCATTCGATCACTAAAGTCATCGTTGAATATGTGGGAGCCATGATCTCCAGATCCCGCTATTGGTTATTGGTCAGAGTGAGTACTCAACCATGTCCACATAGTTCACGAACCGTAGGGTGACACACTTAAAGTTGGATGTTGAAATGGTAGTACTTGAATATGGAATGGAGTTCGAATATTTGTTCGGAGTCCCGGATGAGATCCCGGACATCACGAGGAGTTCCGGAATGGTCCGGAGAATAAGATTCATATATAGGATGTCATTTTATGTGAATTAAAATGTCGCGGAAGGTTCTATGGAAGGTTCTAGAAGGTTCTAGAAAAGTCCGGAAGAAACCACCAAGGAAGGTGGAGTCCACATGGGACTCCACCTCCATGGCCGGCCAACCCTAGTGGGGGAGGAGTCCCAAGTGGACTCCCCCTTAGGGGGCCGGCCACCCCCCCATATGGGAGGTGGAACTCCCACCTCTAGTGGGAGTCCTAGCTTAGCTAGGTTTCCCCTCCATATGGAAGGTTTTTGGTTCGGGTCTTATTCGAAAACTTGGATACCAACACTTGGGGTTCCACCTATATAATGAGGGGCATAGGGGAGGGGGCCGGCCACACCAAAGCCACAAGTTGGCCGCACCCCCTTGAGGCCGGCCACCCCCTCCCAAACCCTAGCCGCCCCCCTCTCCTCCATATCTCCCGCGTAGCTTTAGCGAAGCTCCGCCGGAGTTCTCCACCGCCACCGACACCACGCTGTCGTGCTGTCGGATTCAAGAGGAGCTACTACTTCCGCTGCCCGCTGGAACGGGAGGTGGACGTCGTCTTCATCAACAACCGAACGTGTGACCGACTACGGAGGTGCTGCCCGTTCGTGGCGCCGGAACCGATCGTGATCAAGATCTTCTACGCGCTTTTGCAAGCGGCAAGTGAACGTCTACCGCAGCAACAAGAGCCTCCTCTTGTAGGCTTTGGAATCTCTTCAAGGGTGAGACTCGATACCCCCTCGTTGCTACCGTCTTCTAGATTGCATCTTGGCTTGGATTGCGTGTTCGCGGTAGGAAATTTTTTGTTTTCTATGCAACGTTTTCCTACAGTGGTATCAGAGCCGTGTCTATGCATAGATGGTTGCACGAGTAGAACACAATGGTTTTGTGGGCGTTGATGCTCTTGTTATCTTTAGTTTGAGTACTTTGCATCTTTGTGGCATAGTGGGATGAAGCGGCTCGGACTAACTTTACATGACCGCGTTCATGAGACTTGTTCCTCGTTCGACATGCAACTTGTATTGCATAAGAGGCTTTGCGGGTGTCTGTCTCTCCTACTATAGTGAAGATTCAATTTACTCTTCTATTGAAAACATTAGTATCAACGTTGTGGTTCATGTTCGTAGGTAGATTAGATCTCTCTCGAAAACCCTAAACCAAGTAAAATATGCAAACCAAATTAGAGACGTCTAACTTGTTTTTGCAGGGTTTGGTGATGTGATATGGCCATAATGTGATGATGAATATGTATGAGATGATCATTATTGTATTGTGGCAACCGGCATGAGCCTTATGGTTGTCTTTAAATTTCATGTTGAGTAGTATTTCAAAGTAGTTGTAATAGTTGCTACATGGAGGACAATCATGAAGACGGCGCCATTGACCTTGATGCTACGCCGAAGATGATGGAGATCATGCCCGAAGATGATGGAGATCATGTCCGTGCTTTGGAGATGAAGATCAAAGGCGCAAAGACATAAAGGGCCATATCATATCACATATGAACTACATGTGATGTTAATCCTTTTATGCATCTTATTTTGCTTAGATCGCGACGGTAGCATTATAAGATGATCCCTCACTAAAATCTCAAGATAATAAAGTGTTTCATCCTTAGTAGCACCGTTGCCAAGACTTGTCGTTTCGAAGCATCTCGTGGTGATCGGGTGTGATAGAATCAACAAGTGCATACAACGGGTGCAAGACAGTTTTGCACATGCGGATACTAAGGTGGCCTTGACGAGCCTAGCATGTACAGACATGGTCTCGGAACACGTGATACCGAAAGGTAGAGCATGAATCATATGGTTGATATGATGAACACTTTGAGTGTTCGCCATTGAAATCACACCTTGTCTCGTGATGATCGGACATAGGTGCGGTGGATTTGGTTCGTGTGATCACTAAGACAATGCGAGGGATATTGTTTTGAGTGGGAGTTCACCTACTTTTTTTTAATTATGTTGAATTAAAATTTGAACTCAATTTGTCATAAACTTAGTCTAAACTTTTGCAAATATATGTTGTAGAGATGGCGTCCCCAATCAATTTTAATCAGTTCCTAGAGAAAGAGAAACTTAAGAGCAACGGTAGCAACTTCACCGATTGGTTCCGTCATGTGAGGATCTTCCTCTCTTGCGGAAATCTGCAATATGTGCTTGATGCACCGCTAGGTGACCCTCCTGCAGAAACTGAAATCGATGAAGTAAAAGCTGTTTACGAGACTCGGAAAATTCGGTACTCTCAAGTTCAGTGTGCCATCTGTGCGATGCTGGAATCCGATCTTCAAAAACGTTTTGAGCACCACGATCCTCATGAGTTGATGAAAGAGCTGAAAGCTATTTTTGAAACTCATGCGGCCGTGGAATGCTATGAAGCATCGAAACAATTCTTCAGCTGCATGATGGAAGAAGGCAGCTCCGTTAGTGAGCACATGCTCGCCATGACCGGGCATGCGAAGAAACTCAGTGACTTGGGAATAGTGATTCCTAACAGACTGGGGATTAATCGTGTCCTTCAATCACTGCCACCAAGTTACAAGAACTTTGTGATGAACTACAATATGCAGAACATGAACAAGGAGTTACCTGAACTCTCTGGCATGCTAAAAGCTACTGAGATTGAGATCAAGAAAGAGCACCAAGTGTTGATGGTCAACAAGACCACCAGTTTCAAGAAACAGGGCAAGTCTAAGGGAAAATTCAAGAAGGGTGGCAAGAAAGCTGCCACGCCTCCTATGAAACCTAAGAACGGCCCTAAGCCTGATGTTGAGTGCTATTACTGCAAGGAGAAGGGACACTGGAAGCGTAATTGCTCCAAGTATCTGGCTGATCTGAAGAGCGGCCTTGTCAAGAAGAAGAAAGAAGGTATATCTGATATACATGTTATAGATGTTTATCTCACTGGTTCTCGTTCTAGTACCTGGGTATTTGATACTGGTTCGGTTGCTCATATCTGTAACTCGAAACAGGAACTAAAGAATAAACGAAGACTACTGAAAGATGAAGTGACGATGCGCGTTGGAAATGGATCCAAAGTCGATGTGATCGCTGTCGGCACACTTCCTCTACATCTACCTTCGGGATTAGTTTTAAGCCTAAATAATTGTTATTTTGTACCCGCGTTGAGCATGAACATTATATCTGGATCTTGTTTAATGCAAGACGGTTATTCATTCAAGTCTGAGAATAATGGTTGTTCTATTTTTATGAATAATATCTTTTATGGTCGAGCACCACAAAAGAATGGCTTATTTCTGTTAGATCTCGATAGTAGTGATACGCATATACATAACATTGATGCTAAGCGAATTAAATTGAATGATAATTCTACTTATATGTGGCACTGTCGTCTTGGTCATATTGGAGTGAAACGCATGAAGAAACTCCATACTGATGGATTACTTGAATCACTTGACTTTGAGTCACTTGATAGATGCGAAGCATGTCTAATGGGAAAAATGACAAAGACTCCATTTTCTGGTATGATGGAGCGAGCTACTGACTTATTGGAAATCATACATACCGATGTGTGTGGACCAATGAGCGTAGCATCGCGCGGTGGTTATCGTTATGTTCTAACCTTCACAGATGATCTGAGTAGATATGGGTATATCTATTTCATGAAACATAAATCCGAAACTTTTGAGAAGTTTAAGGAATTCCAAAGTGAAGTAGAAAATCAACGTAACAAGAAGATCAAATTTCTACGATCTGATCATGGAGGTGAATATCTGAGTTATGAGTTTGGCATGCATTTAAAGAAATGCGGAATACTTTCACAATTGACACCGCCGGGAACACCTCAACGAAACGGTGTGTCCGAACGTCGTGTCGAACTCTCTTAGATATGGTTCGTTCTATGATGTCTCTTACTGATTTGCCGTTATCATTTTGGAGTTATGCATTAGAGACAGCCGCATTCACTTTAAATAGAGCACCATCAAAATCCGTAGAAACGACACCGTATGAATTATGGTTTAATAAGAAACCTAAGTCATCGTTCCTGAAAGTTTGGGGTTGCGAAGCCTATGTAAAGAAGTTACAACCGGACAAGCTAGAACCCAAAGCGGAGAAATGCGTCTTCATAGGATACCCTAAGGAAACTATAGGGTATACTTTCTATCACAAATCCGAAGGCAAAATCTTTGTTGCTAAGAACGGAACCTTTCTTGAGAAAGAATTTCTCACTAAAGAAGTGACTGGAAGAAAAGTAGAACTCGATGAGATTGATGAATCTATACTCGTTGATCAGAGTAGCGCAGTACCGGAAGTTGTACCAGTACCGCCTACACCGGCAACAGAGGAAGCTAATGATAATGATCATGAAACTTCGAACGAGGAAACTACTGAACCTCGCAGATCGACAAGGGAACGTATCACTCCTGATTGGTATGATCCTTGTCTAAATGTCATGATTGTGGATAACAATGATGAGGACCCTGCGACGTATGAAGAAGCGATGATGAGCCCAGATTCCAACAAATGGCAAGAAGCCATGAAATCCGAAATGGGATCCATGTATGATAACAAAGTATGGACTTTGGTAGACTTACCTGATAGCCGAAAGGCTGTCGAGAATAAATGGATTTTCAAGAGAAAAACAGATGCAGATGGTAATATTACTGTCTATAAAGCTCGACTTGTCGCAAAGGGTTTCCGACAAATTCAAGGAGTTGACTACGATGAGACTTTCTCACCTGTAGCGAAGCTAAAATCTGTGAGGATTTTGTTAGCAATAGCTGCATTTTTCGATTATGAGATTTGGCAGATGGATGTCAAAACGGCATTCCTTAATGGAGACATTGAGGAAGAGTTGTATATGGTACAACCCAAAGGTTTTGTCGATCCTAAAAATGCTGACAAAGTATGCAAACTTCACGTTCAATCTATGGACTGAAGCAAGCATCAAGAAGTTGGAACCGACGCTTTGATAAGGTGATCAAAGACTTCGGGTTTATACAGTGTCATGGAGAGGCCTGTATTTACAAGAAAGTGAGTGGGAGCTCTGTAGCATTCCTGATATTATATGTAGATGACATATTATTGATCGGGAATGATATAGAACTATTAAGCAGTGTTAAAGGTTATTTGAATAATAGTTTTTCAATGAAAGACCTTGGTGAAGCATCGTATATATTAGGCATCAATATTTATAGAGATAGATCAAGACGCCTAATAGGGCTATCACAGAGTACATATCTGGACAAGATTCTAAAGAAGTTTAGAATGGACGAAAGTAAGAAAGGGTTCTTACCTATGTTACCAGGCAAAGTCTTGAGTAAGACTCAAGGACCGGCTACGGCAGAAGAAAGAGAAAGGATGAGTAAAATCCCCTATGCCTCGGCAATAGGATCTATCATGTATGCCATGCTATGTACTAGACCGGATATAGCACATGCTGTTAGTTTGACTAGCAGATATCAAAGTGATCCAGGAATGGAACACTGGACAGCGGTCAAGAATATCCTGAAGTACTTAAAAAGAACTAAGGATATGTTTCTTTGTTATGGAGGTGACCAAGAGCTCGTTGTAAGTGGTTACACCGATGCAAGTTGGAACACTGATCCTAATGACTCTAAGTCACAATCTGGGTACGTGTTTATATTGAATGGTGCTGCAGTAAGCTGGGCAAGCTCGAAGCAGTGCACGGTGGCGAAGTCTTCAACAGAATCAGAGTACATAGCGGCTTCAGAGGCTTCATCAGAAGCGGTATGGATGAAGAGGTTCATTGTAGAGCTCGGTGTGGTTCCTAGTGCATTGGACCCATTAATCATTTACTGTGATAACATGGGTGCCATTGCCAATGCACAAGAGCCAAGGTCACACAAGAGGCTGAAGCATATCAAGCTGCGTTACCACTCGATTCGCGAGTACATCGAAGATGGAGAAGTAAAGATTTGCAAAGTACACACTGATCTGAATGTAGCAGATCCGTTGACTAAAGCTCTCCCTAGGGCAAAGCATGACCAACACCAGAATGCCATGGGTGTTAGGTATATTACAATGTAATCCAGATTATTGACTCTAGTGCAAGTGGGAGACTGAAGGAGATATGCCCTAGAGGCAATAATAAAATGGTTATTATTTATATCTTTATGTTTATGATAAATGTTTATATATCATGCTATAATTGTATTAACCGAAACATTAGTACATGTGTGATATGTAGACAACAAGAAGTCCCTAGTATGCCTCTTAAACTAGCTTGTTGATTAATGGATGATTAGTTTCATAATCATGAACATTGGATGTTATTAATAACAAGGTTATATCATTATATGAATGATGTAATGGACACACCCAATTAAGCGTAGCATAAGATCTCGTCATTAAGTTATTTGCTATAAGCTTTCGATACATAGTTACCTAGTCCTTATGACCATGAGATCATGTAAATCACTTATACCGGAAAGGTACTTTGATTACACCAAACACCACTGCGTAAATGGGTGGCTATAAAGGTGGGATTAAGTATCCGGAAAGTATGAGTTGAGGCATATGGATCAACAGTGGGATTTGTCCATCCCGATGACGGATAGATATACTCTGGGCCCTCTCGGTGGAATGTCGTCTAAATGTCTTGCAAGCATATGAATGAGTTCATAAGAGACCACATACCACGGTACGAGTAAAGAGTACTTGTCAGGAGACGAGGTTGAACAAGGTATAGAGTGATACCGAAGATCAAACCTCGGACAAGTAAAATATTGCGTGACAAAGGGAATTGGTATTGTATGTGAATGGTTCATTCGATCACTAAAGTCATCGTTGAATATGTGGGAGCCATTATGGATCTCCAGATCCCGCTATTGGTTATTGGTCAGAGTGAGTACTCAACCATGTCCACATAGTTCACGAACCGTAGGGTGACACACTTAAAGTTGGATGTTGAAATGGTAGTACTTGAATATGGAATGGAGTTCGAATATTTGTTCGGAGTCCCGGATGAGATCTCGGACATCACGAGGAGTTCCGGAATGGTCCGGAGAATAAGATTCATATATAGGATGTCATTTTATGTGAATTAAAATGTCGCGGAAGGTTCTATGGAAGGTTCTAGAAGGTTCTAGAAAAGTCCGGAAGAAACCACCAAGGAAGGTGGAGTCCACATGGGACTCCACCTCCATGGCCAGCCAACCCTAGTGGGGGAGGAGTCCCAAGTGGACTCCCCCTTAGGGGGCCGGCCAACCCCCCATATGGGAGGTGGAACTCCCACCTCTAGTGGGAGTCCTAGCTTGGCTAGGTTTCCCCTCCATATGGAAGGTTTTTGGTTCGGGTCTTATTCGAAGACTTGGATACCAACACTTGGGGTTCCACCTATATAATGAGGGGCATAGGGGAGGGGGCCGGCCACACCAAAGCCACAAGTTGGCCGCACCCCCTTGAGGCCGGCCACCCCCTCCCAAACCCTAGCCGCCCCCCTCTCCTCCATATCTCCCGCGTAGCTTTAGCGAAGCTCCGCCGGAGTTCTCCACCGCCACCGACACCACGCCGTCGTGCTGTCGGATTCAAGAGGAGCTACTACTTCCGCTGCCTGCTGGAACGGGAGGTGGACATCATCTTCATCAACAACCGAACGTGTGACCGAGTACGGAGGTGCTGCCCGTTCGTGGCGCCGGAACCGATCGTGATCAAGATCTTCTACGCGCTTTTGCAAGCGGCAAGTGAACGTCTACTGCAGCAACAAGAGCCTCCTCTTGTAGGCTTTGGAATCTCTTCAAGGGTGAGACTCGATACCCCCTCGTTGCTACCGTCTTCTAGATTGCATCTTGGCTTGGATTGCGTGTTCGCGGTAGGAAATTTTTTGTTTTCTATGCAACGTTTTCCTACACTTATGCTTAGAGACGTATGCCTTTTGGTTTATGTAATGCTCCTGCTACTTTTCAAAGATGCATGTCTGCTATTTTTCATGGCTTTTGTGAGAATATTGTAGAGGTATTCATGGATGATTTTTCAGTCTATGGGAATTCTTTTGATAATTGCTTGCGAAACCTCGATAAATTTTACAGAGATGTGAAGAAACTAACCTTGTTCTTAATTGGGAGAAGTGCCACTTTATGGTTAATGAAGGAATTGTATTGGGACATAAAATTTCCGAGAGAGGTATTGAAGTTGATAGAGCTAAGGTTGAAGCAATTGAGAAGATGCCCTATCCTAGGGATGTTAAAGGTATTCGTAGTGTTCTTGGTCATGCTGGGTTTTATAGGAGATTCATTAAAGATTTCTCCAAGATATCAAAACCTCTTACTAATCTTCTTCAAAAAGATGTACCTTTTGTTTTTGCTGATGATTGTAAGGAAGCTTTTGAAACTCTAAAGAAAGCCTTAATAACTGCTCCTATAGTTGAACCTCCTGATTGGAACTTACCTTTTGAAATTATGTGTGATGCTAGTGATTTTGCTGTAGGCGTTGTTCTTGGACAACGAGTAGATAAAAAATTAAATGTTATTCATTATGCTAGTAAAACTCTTGATGCTGCTCAAAGAAATTATGCTACAACTGAAAAAGAATTGTTAGCTGTAGTCTTTGCTTGTGACAAGTTTAGATCCTATATTGTTGATTCAAAAGTTACAATTCATACTGATCATGCTGCAATTAGATACCTTATGCAAAAGAAAGATGCTAAGCCAAGGCTTATTAGATGGGTGCTTCTATTGCAAGAATTTGATTTGCATATTATAGATAGGAAAGGTGCTGATAATCCTGTTGCTGATAATTTGTCTAGATTGGAAAATATTGCTTATGACCCTGTTCCTGTTAATGATAGTTTTCCAAATGAACAATTGGCTGTAATAAAGGTGAGCTCGTGAGATAGCCCTTGGTATGCTGATTATGCTAATTTTATTGTTTCCAAGTACTTGCCTCCAACCTTTTCAGCTCAGCAAAGGAGGAAATTCTTTTATGACTTGAGGCATTATTTTTGGGATGACCCACACTTATATAAAGAAGGAGTGGATGGTATTCTGCGAAGATGTGTTCCCAAATATGAACAACAAGAGATATTGAGTAAATGTCATGGTAGTGCTTATGGAGGACATCACGCTGGAGATAGAACCGCGCAAAAGGTTCTACAATCAGGTTTTTATTGGCCAACTCTCTTCAAAGATGCAAGAAGGTTTATTTTATCTTGTGATGAATGTCAGAGGGTTGGTAATATCTCCAGACGTAATGAAATGCCTATGAATTATACTCTTGTTATTGAACTATTCGATTGTTGGGGATTTGACTTCATGGGACCTTTCCCCTCTTCAGAAGGTAACACTCATATACTTGTCGCTGTTGATTATGTTACTAAATGGGTGGAAGCCATACCCACAAAAAGTGCTGATGGTGAGACCTCTCTAAGAATGCTTTTAGATATTATTTTTCCTAGATTTGGAGTTCCTAGATATATTATGACTGATGGAGGTTCCCATTTTATTCATGGTGGTTTTAGAAAAACTCTTGCTAAATATGGTATTAATCATAGGATTGCTTCTACTTATCATCCTCAAACTAGTGGGCAAGTAGAATTATCAAATAGAGAGATCAAATCTATCTTGCAAAAGACTGTTAATAAATCTAGAAAGAACTGGGCTAGTAAATTGAAGGAAGCACTATGGGCTTATAGAACTGCTTATAAAAATCCCATGGGTATGTCACCGTATAAAATGGTTTATGGGAAAGCTTGTCATTTACCTTTAGAACTAGAGCACAAAGCTTATTGGGCTGTAAGAGAAGTAGAGAACTAAATAAAGATCCTAAACTTGCCGGTAAGAAGAGATTGCTACAATTGAGTTCTCTAGATGAATGGAGAAGTGAAGCTTATGAAAATGCTAAACTCTTTAAAGAGAAAGTTAAGAAATGGCATGATAGAAGAATTATCAAAAGAGAATTTAATATTGGGGATAAAGTCCTATTGTACCAGTCTCGTCTCAGATTCTTTGCAGGGAAATTACTCTCAAAATGGGAAGGACCATATGTCGTTGAGGAGGTATATCATTCAGGAGCAGTTAAAATTAGTTCTCTCCAAGGCGATGCCACACAAGTGGTGAATGGACAAAGACTCAAGCATTATATCTCAGGTGATTCTTATAATGAAGATGTTGATGTTATTCGAGTGGAAACTCCGGAAGCTTTCATCAAAGGTCAAATTGACAGTCCGGCAGAGTTCGACTATGAATAGGTAACAATACTGGTTATAAAAAGTTCGCGTTTTACTTTCCGAACAATGTTTTTGCTATTTTTGGAAAATATGAAAAATTACGAGATCGAAACGGAGTGGAGGAGACGCACGAGGGCATGCCCTCATAGGCCGGCGCGGGCCCCAGCCTGGCCGCGCCGCCCTATGAGGTGAGTCCCTCGTGGCCCCTCTCCGACTCTGGTTCGACCTGGTACTTTCCTTGTGTCGTAAAAATTCCTGCTATATAATCCCCCGGACTCCTGGAGGTCCGTATATCGTTTTCTCGACGTGTTTTGTTTCGAGCTATTTCTGCCAGGATTTGTTTTCAATCTAGAAGCACCATGGTCTCCAACAACAAGGGCAAGGGGCTTTCGGATGAAGATATTCAAGATCCCGAGTGGAAAGAGGTGGACGAGAGCGTCAAGGAAGAAGATGAAGAAGAAGTGGAGGAAGACTCGCGTGCGTACCCGCGTGCTGCCATCGCAAGCATTGAGGTGGTGGAAAACCCTTTCAGTGCCAAGAGGAGCGCAAGAATTCACACCGGAGGAAGGGTTCCACGTCACTACCTAGCTCCAAAGACATCTTCTCCAGGCACTTACCATCCCTTCCGCAATCTAATTTACAATAGTCAAATTGAAAGGACTCCCAAGGCAGCATTGCCTAGCAATTGGGATATAGATCGTTCTAACACTGCAGGAAGGGTGAAGCCTGAAGCTGAAGAATGGGGGAATAACTCCAAGAGTTGGGACTCGCCGTCGGCCATACTTCTTAGCCGCGTCGAGCACAATTCGGAGATGATCCGCAACCTCATGTACAAGATTGATGAACTTCAGGAGCTTGTTGAGAAGCTTGTCAAGAATGCATCACCACCACCGCCGAAGGAGTAATTCATCATCGGTATTGGCATCCCCTTGGTTTGTTCCAAGCTTGGGGGAGTGCCGCGGTATCACATCATCACTATCTTTTACTTTTTACTATCAAGTAGTGTCATATCATGAGTAGGGAAGTTATCATATAAGATGGGTTGCAGTGTGGAAGTATCTCTCTTTAGTTGGTTGTCTATGTATCCCTTGGTGTGAGTTATCGTTATGGAATATTAATGAGAAGTCTTATCATTTTCATATTGCAGATCTTATTTTAGTTTGCAATTTCTATTATATGATTGATCTTGTTATTAGTATTGGTATCACTTTGGGAGCATTGAATAAATCTATTTGGTTTTGGCAAACTTAGCATTGGTCAATAGCAACAACACTTTGAGGTTTAAGTAGAAAAGAGAAATACATGTAGATATGTTGTTTCATTGTCTTTCTTTCTTGTTAGCTCTTAAGCTTATTATTCTGAAGTTAAAATTGTTTGTGCTTACAAGGAAGATGCATGATTGTTTCTATCACATGTATATTTATTTGTTTCCCTCAACTCTTATGCTTGCTAATCAACCTTGCTAGCCAAAAACCTGTACCGAGAGGGAATGCTTCTCGTGCATCCAAACCTTAACCCAAACCTATGCCATTTGTGTCCACCATAACTACCTACTACATGGTATTTCCTGCCATTCCAAGTAAATACTTCGTGTGCTACTGATACGTCTCCAACGTATCGATAATTTCTTATGTTCCATGCTTGTTTTATGACAATACCTACATGTTTTATACACACTTTATATCGTTTTTATGCATTTTCCGGAACTAACCTATTGACGAGATGCCGAAGTGCCAGTTCCTGTTTTCTGCTGTTTTTGGTTTCAGAAATCCTAGTAAGGAAATATTCTCGGAATCGGACGAAATCAACGCCCAGTACCTTATTTTTCCCGGAAGCTTCCAAAGAGCCAGAGAGGGACGAGAGGGGGGGGGGGGCGCGCCACCCTATTGTGTGGCCCCACCAGGGACCCTCCGAGGCCGCCCTTCCGCCTACTTAAGGACTCCGTCACGAAAACCCTAGACGAATAAGCCACGGTACGAGAAACCTTCCAGAGCCGCTGCCATCGCGAAGCCAAGATCTGGGGGATAGAAGTCTCTGTTCCGGCATGCCGCCGGGACGGGGAAGTGCCCCCGGAAGGCATCTCCATCGACACCACCGCCATCTCCATCACCGCTGCTGTCTCCCATGAGGAGGGAGTAGTTCTCCCTAGAGGCTAAGGGTTGTACCGGTAGCTATGTGGTTAATCTCTCTCTCATGTACTTCAATACAATGATCTCATGAGCTGCCTTACATGATTGAGATTCATATGATGAGCTTTGTATCGCTATTAATCTATGTGCTACTCTAGTGATGTTATTAAAGTACTCTATTACTCCATGATGTAATGGTGACAGTGTGTGCATCATGTAGTACTTAGCGTAGTTTATGATTGTGATCTTTTGTAGATTATGAAGTTAACTATTACTATGATGGTATTGATGTGATCTATTCCTCTTTTCATAGTATGATGGTGACAGTGTGCATGCTATGTTAGTACTTGGTATAATTGCGTTGGTCTATCATGCACTCTAAGGTTATTTAAACATGAATATCGAATGTTGTGGAGCTTATTAACTCCGGCATTGAGGTGCTCTTGTAGCCCTACACAATTAGTGGTGTTCATCATCCAACAAAATAGTGTAGATGGAATCCTGTAGGCTGACACGAGACATCGGTTCACAGACAAGCGGGGAGAGCGATTTACCCAGGTTCGGGGCCCTCGATGAGGTAAAACCTTTACGTCCTGCCTGTCTGTTCTTTGATTATGATGACAATGGGTTACAATGGGGTGCCGAATACTTCGGCTGAGATCTAGTCGAGATTGCTATTGCTAGGGTTACCTAGCTCTAAGCTTTTCCGGGCTAAGACTGCTAAGATTGTTCGTGTTCTTCGGCAGCCCCTCTCCTGGCCTTTATATAGGAGGCCAGGTCTCAAGGGTCCTAACCGAGTACGACTAGGTTTACAGTAGTTTAGATCTAATCTTTCCTTGTTTGTTCGCTTCCTTATCTTGCCCGTCAAGGAATCTTCTGGTGCGCCGACCTAGTGGCCCATCTCGCCTTCAGGTATCTTCATGGGCCTCCAATTTGTCAATACCGGATAGGGCAATACTGATTACCCGAAGGGTAATGCCCACGTCAGTAGCCCCCGAGTGTCTAGCCGAAGATAATTCGGGTAGAGACTAATGCATGTTTTCTCCTGACATTCTTCTCCTTCATTGTTCTTGTTCATCTTGATTATGCTTCATCTTCTTTTTATCGGGTGCGCGTCAGCGCTCCCGATGGGGGTAGCCCCCGAGTCTAGGACGGATGCTTGCAATCCGTGCGTAGACTCAAGTTGTACTACTCGAATACTTTCCTCTGCCGAGTTTTTCGCAAGTCTTCATAGGTCATCCGATACATTTTCTTTACGCAAAGGATAATGAGTAACGTGCCCAACTTTTGTTGGTTAACTGCCGATGGCAAAACAACGTTACTCTACACAGAATCAAGTCCCCGGGCATGATCCTGGAGTGCAAAAAACTTTTAACGGGTGTGCATCACATCCTCCCGATGGGAGTAATTAACGAGTCTGGGTACAGACTCAAACTTTTTTCCTTCGACTGCTTATTCTGTCGAACCTTCTTTTTATCGGGTGCGCGTCAGCACTCCCGATGGGAGTAGCCCCCGAGTCCAGGTTCGGATGCTTGCAATCCGTGCGTGGACTCAAATCCTTCATCCGATGACTTTTTATGTTTCCTTCGAATGCTTCCAATTTATGACGTCATTGCTGACGTGTAACTGCTGCGGGCTGATTTGACGGGTCCTGACATGACGGGCTAGCCCTAGCTCTGTGCAATCAGTTTTTTTTAGGGCTTGACCACTATACGCGTAACGATCGAGGTGGCTCCTCGATTTTCGCGCAATCGTGGGCGTAGTGGGCCGTCAGTTCCTCCCCTTCCTCAAGCGCCACGTGCTTACTTAACTCTTAACTTCTCCTTAAAATCTCCAAAGGGCAAAAAATTCCCAATCTTCTCCACGGTTCCCACAGCATCTCCTCATTCTCCCCCTTCTTCCTTCTTTCGCCATTGTCGCACCGCCACCACAGCTTTTTCAATCTTCCTCAGATCTCGCGATGGTGAAGAAGAGGAATACTGCCGCCGCCGCTAGCTCCACCAGCGGAGGTGCCGCCGCCAAGTCCTCCTCTTCTCTTTCGAAGGGGAGCGCTCCGAGCGCCCCTCCCCCAGCTCCGGCGCCGCCAGCGCCGTCGAGCTCAATGGTCAAACCTGGGGACTGGGTAGCTTCAACCGTCACCAAGCGTGACGAGAAGAGGTCCCGAAGCTTAGGATTGATATCCTCCGACGCGGGAGATGTGATCCTTCCAGGTGCGATTTCTCGGCCTGATCCTCCTGCTGGATTTTCTGTGATGTTCTTATCTTTTCTTCACCGAGGCCTTTCGCTCCCCACTCATGGATTCCTCCTCCATCTCTTGCGGACGTACGAAATCCAATTATGGAAACTTACCCCCAACTCAATCCTCCATGTTGCTGTGTTCATCACCCTTTGCGAGGCGTTTTTGGGTATTGAACCTCATTTCGGGCTGTGGAAGAAGATCTTCTATGTGAAGAGATACAGCAGTAGCAATGGGTACTTTGTCACCAGAGGAGTAGGTTTTGTTGCTCGCTCAGAAGTCAATTACTTTAATTTCCCAATGAGAGAGTCCGTGCAAGGATGGAGGCTGAAATGGTTTTACGTCAAAGATTCCTCGTCACCCGAGTGTCGACTCCCCTGCTATGCCGATGTTTCTGAAGCCAAGCCCAAGGACTCTTGGAAGAACATTCTCTCAGCCGACGAAAGGGCCTCAGCCGAAGAATTGTTTCCCAAATTCCTTCGAATCAAAGAGGCTGACGGCCAAACTATGATTGGTACGGAGGTGGCACCAGTATTCCTGAAGCGCCGAATCCAGCCAGTCATGGCCAGAGTTCACCCGATGTGGTTGTACTCAGGTCCAAAGGATGAGACCAGGATTAATGCTGCCGATCTATCAGAGAAAGAATTGCTTGATGAAGTCCGTCGCCTTACTTCCTTCAACCAGGAAGATTCGATTCCGCTGATCTCTTCTTATGCTCCCCTTGACGTTGATCATCCACCATCAGGGGTATTTTCCTTTCTTCACATCTCTACTATAGCTTCTTGCTTAGCCGACATAATTACCTTTGTTCTTACTTGTCATTTTTCTTTGCCAGATCCCTATGGCTTCTGAAAATACACGTGATTCACCGGATGATACTTCTGAGGGGAGAGGCTCCTCAATCCCCGTAGATTTTCACACCACCGAGCAAACAGGTCTAGAGGATGAATATAATGGTCCGATGGATCTTGAAGTTGCCCACGCTGATCTTCCCGCCTCAACCGATAACACTTGTATCGCAGATGGATCAGTGCGTAATGTCGACACTGATCGTGATACTTTTGTTGATGCAGCAGCGGAAGGGGCCAGAGCTTCTCCTGCGAAGAGGTCAACCGGCGGCTTTGCCGATGAAGATGATCTCTTCGACATGTAAGTAATTCTTTTCTGAAAGTTATGCTTTGCCTTCTTTACTTTTCACACCCTTTTTATAATCATAGTCGACCATTCTCCTTTGCAGTGACGAGGGCTTTATCGAGCCTCCGCCTAAAAAGGCCAAATCTGATGCTGTCTCGCCGGTCGTGGTGGCTTCCGAAGCTTCGGCTCCCAAGGCTGCCCCCATGGCTCAAGCATCGACTGCTTCTTCCCTTTCCAAAGGGAAGGATATTTCTCCAACTACTGCTACCGCGGTTCCTTTTTCTGTAAGTCCTCTTCTGATCGCAATACAGATTTCTTGGAGCGTGCCTTGTTTAATTGTTTTTCTTTCTTTCTTAAGGACCTGCGAGGTGTTATTTCTTCTCTGGAGGTTTTCGCCTCCCGATTCACTTCCTTAGAGGCTGACAAAGTTCGACTGCAAGAGGAAGTCGAATCTTCTTCCTCGAAACTGGACGGCGCAGTCAAGATAGCTGCCGCGGCTCGCCAAGAGATTGATTCTCTGAAGGAGGAACTGGCCAGACTGAGAGAGAAGCTGAAGGAGGAGGAAGCATCCAGGCTGGTGGCTGAGGCTCGAGCAGCCGAAAAGGATGAAGTCCTTCGTCAATCTTCTTTGGCCTTGCTTGGTAATTTCTAACATACTTCTGTCAAATGACGTACTTATGGATTCAAACTTTTTGTTAATGACTGAATTTTTTCCTTCCTTTTCACTGCAGAGGCAGCAAACATCCCTGTCGATGCCCTGGAGAGAGTTCCAAATAACTCCCTAGCGAATGCTGTATCAATGATTCTTGCTTATCACCAGCTTACTCAAGAGCTTCTTGTGAAGGGGAATGGTGCCCTGGCACGGATGCACTCGATGATCTTCCCCAAGATTAAGCAAGAGAAGACCCTGGGACAGCTGATCGATACCTTCGCGGTTGACACCAAGGAGGTCATCGAGGTATTCAAGCGTACATCGCGCACTTTTGGTGCTGTCCTTGCCTTCCAGCTTATGATGGGTTACGGCTTTAAGGGTGACATCGAGGAAATGACTAAGGGTCTTCCAAAAGAGCAAGACGGGCAACCTGTTGATTTGAGCACCTTTAAGGCGTCTGCTCTTACTTGTGCCCGTCAGCTCCTTGAACTAGTTTCATCAAGGAAGTCGTCGGCTGGCCCCAGTTTATCGACTCAAACCCAGCTCCCTTGATTCTTGTAACAAACTTGTGCCTTGAGCTGATGCGAAACGTTGCTCTGCCGCAAAACTCATGCTTGTAATAAACTCCGTGCTAGCAGTGTTGTTAGCACACTTTTGTTATGATATCACTTTCTTGCACTTCTCCCGATGGGAGTTATTTTGGATGTTCGGCTGTACCATATCCATCACTTCTTTATAATCAGTATTTTCTGCAGGTCTTCCCAGTACCCTCGTTTGCAGACGACTCGTCTAGTGCTCTTCCTGAAAACGATCGGATCCAGCGCATGAAAGACCGGATCACGCAGATGGAAAAGGACTTACGCAGCACTTATGCCTTAGCTGCCATCATCAATAAAAAGAGCGAGATCGCAGCCGACGTGGAGCAGTACATTCTTGGCGAGCTGCATAAGGCTACCGAAAGTTTAAACTGTAAGTTTCCTGATCCCTTTGCCTGTTTGCTAGCAACTTCTTGTCTGAGTCTTTACTAATTCTTTTGGCAGTCATAGCGTTGAACCATGCAGAAGAGAACAAGCGAATACACGAGCGAGTGCATGCTTTGACTCAGCTTTCCTCATTCGAAGAGATTTTCTGGCGGGAACACTCGAAGGCCTCGGCTGTCGTCAAATTTCAGGATCGAGTGCAACAAGTCCACCAGTTCTTCGACAAGTGCTACAAGGCTATGAGGGTAGTTTGGAAAACAATGTTTCCTCTGAATGCAGTTCCCCCTACCCTTTTGACTTTGATGCCTGAATTTGGAAGCGCCAAGAAGGTTCGGGAGCTAGTAAGATCTCAAGTCTTTGCAGGGGCCAAGTGCACGCTTGCCCTTGTGCTTGCTTGTTATCCTTCAGCTTGCTTGTTGTCTATTGCCAATGCAACTGGTGATTTCGAGGAGCTGTACCCGAAGGTTTTAGCACCTGCCCATATAATTGTCGACAGGCTTGAGGAGATGTCAAAGGTACCTGAGGAAAAGGAAACTCCGCAAGGGTGATGTAAAGGTGTAAAATTACTTTTGTAAATTGTATTGGCTAGTCCATCCGAGTGTTCGGATTTTTGAGCCGAAACTTTTTATCTGGTTGATACATGAATATGTACTTTTACCATGCCGTTGGCAAATATTCAAAGGAGCGAAGCTTAATTGCCCGTTGGATGTATGTGTACTAGTTGGTTAGCAAATCATTATGAGTGATCAGCTCGTGTTGCAGGTTTTGCTAAACCTGTTGTATGCGCAACTTTGCTTTCAACCGTTTGTAGATTTCGACAGTCATTCCCGAATTTTTCGGGTGTAATGATTCTGCCGATGAGCCCGTTGCTCACTGATATTTCCATAAGTGAAATATCGAGCGTGGGTTGTGTGTAAGTTTTCCAAACTCTTGCTTTGTACGGCACTCGTAGAGGCATCTCGAAGCAGAGGGGAGGATTAATGTCCTTATTCTTCTTTGCAGTACTCGTAGAGGCTTTTGCCCTGGGCGCTATCTTCTGCCGCGCGTTAAGTTATGCCGTTACTTGGCGGCAGCACGGTCATAGATGCTTTAGATGACTGCAATACTTTAACAAGAATCGAAACTTAAGTGTTTATTGAGAAGGTAAATACGAAACTAAAGGGCGAAAAACAAGAGGCCCTGTGTAAAGTAAAGGAAAAATTTAAAAACTAAGGAAGTGTTTTATCAAGGAAGGGGTTCTTCTCTTCTTCAGAGGCATCTTCCGATTTCTTTGCCATGCTGATGGTTGCTGCAGCGCTATTGATTTCGTCAGGTGCTTGGGCAGTGATTGTTAGCATCTTGCCGCCTCCTATCTCTTCTGCTTTGGCCACTGCCGAAACTTTTTCCGCCGATGCTTTTGCTGCTGGTGCTTCAGGAGTTGGCTTCTTCTTGATCTCCCTGTCGAGTTTTTCCTCCTTGATTTCTTGTATCGTCAATTTTGGCGGGGGGTCGACAGTCCCTTGCCGTGGCCCAAACTTTGCAGCAATCCTTTGGAAGTCACGATCACAATTGTCCGAGCGCGAGAAGCTTCCGTAGACTGTGATGTTTGTCCCGTTGTTCCCTGGCATCTTCAGCTTGAGGTATGCATAGTGCGGTACAGCCATGAACTTGGCATAAGCTGGTCTCCCGAGTATGGCGTGATACTGCGATTCCCAATTCACGACTTCAAACTCGATCTTCTCCTTCCTGAAGTTGTCGGGTTTGCCGAAAACGACGTTCAGGTATGCTTTGCCAAGAGAGTACGCTGGTGAAGTAGGGAGTATCCCATGGAAGCGAGTATCTGAGTCTTCCAACATTCTCATGGTGATCCCCATACTTTGAATTGTGTCAAGGAATATCAAGTTGAGTCCACTTCCTCCATCCATGAAGACTTTGCTCATCTTAAACCCTCCTATCTGTGCTTCGACCACTAGGGCGGTGTGCCCTGGCTTTGGTATAGTCATCGGGTGGTCCATTCGACTGAACGTGATTTCCTGAGACGACCATTCGACATATTCAGGAATGTTCGCCATGACGCTTTCTGCCAGGTTGATTTCTCGGGTGAGCTTCTTCATCTCTCTCCTTGAAACACCTGTCCTGTGGATCATATTCATTTGCCCACGTGGCGGTGGAAATGCCTCATTGGGTTGATGAGGTTGAGCTTGCTGTACTTGATGCTGTGACGGGGGTGGCGGTGGTGGTGGTGGTAGCTGTTTCTGGCCTGCCTGCTGGATGAGTTCATGCATATCGAGGAACTGCCGACAATCCCTGAGCAGGTGGCTAGACTTTACTTTTCCATCCTTAGAATCGTTATAAGAATGTAGGTAGCAAGGGGCGTTGATCTGTTCAACGTAAGGCAATTTGGGGGTTCTCTGAGGTCGTGGTTTATAGTTGCCACGGTTCCCAGAGTCGTTCCGATTACCGTCCTGCCGATCGTCTCGCCTGTTGTCGTACCGATCATCCTGCCGATCAGAGTAACCTGCGGCCACCAAGTTATTGTCATCGTAACTGCAGTTCTTCCTTCTCTTGTTCCGATCCCTTCGGCCACCCGAATCATTTTTCGGCTGGTCATCCTCTTCATCGTCATTGCGCTGTCGTGGCTTTCGGACGTTGTCTTCACCATCGGCCCAGCTGTTGGCGATTTCCATTAACTTGGTTATGGTTTTCGGCTTCTTGCGCCCAAGTTCTTCTATATAGCTTTCACGTCGGATGCCATCACTGAAAGCATCGATTGCTCTGTCGACGGATACGTCTTCCGTAGCATTCAGGAGTTTGGTGAACCTCCCGATATATGCGCGCATCGATTCTTTCTGCTTTTGCTGACAGTGCCGTAACTCCTCGATCCCGACGGGCCTTTTGTAGGTTGCTTGAAAGTTAGCGACAAAGGCTTCTACTAGGTCATCCCATGACTTGATGGAACCCTTCGGCAGCCCTCTGAGCCAGGCTCGTGCTGAGTCCTTTAGGTAAAGCTGCAGGCATTGCATTGCCGCTATCTGATTCCCTTTTTGCGGAATTACTGTTTGCAGATAATCCTCTATCCAGGACCTCGGTTCCTGCTGCCCATCATATTTGGCGGCATCGGTAGGTGTAGGTTTGAACTTCTTGGGTGGCATCGCCTCCCGAATTTTGTAGCTCAAACAATCGGCTCCTCTAAGCTCGCCGTCGTTCTCCTGGGTCTCGTCCGAAGAATCACTTTCAAGTTCTTCTCTGATGGCGCGTCGTCGCCTTGCTTTGTCGATCCTGCTCTGTGTGATTTCGTCCCGAGCGTCTTTTGCGCGATGTTTCGACCCGTTGACCTGCAGGGTCTTCTCTTTCGGTGGAACTAGATTATGTCCTAGTATCGCAAGACTCTCCAAAGCGCCACGGTGGGCCTGAGCCATGGATCCTTCGGGACGCTGGTTAATGAGGTATGCTGCAAGATTGGCTGTTGCTCCTGCGACGGTTTTTGGCCGTGGCATGCCCGCGGTGTCCGTGGTCATAAAAGACTTGGTCAGGTTTGATGTTATCTCCCTTGCGTCATCTTCCGAAAGCCTGGACATCCTCGATCGATGTTTGCCTCCTCCGTGGGTACTTCGGGAGGCACTCCCCTGCGAGGCCCTTCGTCGCTCGCTGGACCGGTCTGCCGCAGATAGGCGTTTCTCGAGGGTGGCTTGCTCCTTAGACAGGCGCTCCCGATTTTTCTCCAATATGGAGCGGTAAGCGTTGAGTGTGCCAACCGTGGTTCCCGCCGAAAGCGGTGTGTTGTTGAGCACGGCTGCCTTGGCTGCTGCCCACTCTTCTTCTGTAATGGTGTGGTCGCTATTGTCATTGCTGGCGCTATCCCCAAAACTAGCCCGCCTGCTGGAACGGGGGGTGCGTTCTCCGTCTCCTCTATTAGCGACGTAGACTTGGAGGGGCGCCACTCTTCGGGTGTCTCCTCGGGCGACGCTATCGATGCTGTCCTCTCCCGACGAATAGTAGGCGTTGCAGATGAATGGCGTGTCGCTTGACCCTAGTCCATGCCTGGTGTCACAGTTCACGCAGTAGTACGAGGTCATCTCCGAGGGCACGGGGTCATCAGATCCAACCGACATGGAGGATGCCGAACGAGGAGTCGATGGCGCGGACGGACTCGACGGGTTTGTCAGGCCAGCCGAAAGGTCGGGTGTCGATGACGCGCTTGGGGTTGTCGATCTGGAGATAGGAGATTCCAGCAGCCGGAGGATTCCTTCTGAGTTGACGTTGTAGTGGACGCTCCCGAACGCCATCTCCATGTTGCCTTGCAGACCAGAGAAGGTGGAGCGAGATGATTCGCTGTGCGGGGTGAATTCGTAGGAGCCAAAACGGATCGGGCTTCCCAGATGAGGCGATGACGGTGCTGATGAAGCTGCTGATGACATGACGGGTTCAGCCGATGTCCGATCTTGTGCCGATAGGGTTCCCACAGACGGCGCCAATTGTCGAGGGTACTCCTCGCCAATGCCCTCCGTTAGGGGCTTAGGGTTGATGGAATCCTGTAGGCTGACACGAGACATCGGTTCACAGACAAGCGGGGAGAGCGATTTACCCAGGTTCGGGGCCCTCGATGAGGTAAAACCCTTACGTCCTGCCTGTCTGTTCTTTGATTATGATGACAATGGGTTACAATGGGGTGCCGAATACTTCGGCTGAGATCTAGTCGAGATTGCTATTGCTAGGGTTACCTAGCTCTAAGCTTTTCCGGGCTAAGACTGCTAAGATTGTTCGTGTTCTTCGGCAGCCCCTCTCCTGGCCTTTATATAGGAGGCCAGGTCTCAAGGGTCCTAACCGAGTACGACTAGGTTTACAGTAGTTTAGATCTAATCTTTCCTTGTTTGTTCGCTTCCTTATCTTGCCCGTCAAGGAATCTTCTGGTGCGCCGACCTAGTGGCCCATCTCGCCTTCAGGTATCTTCATGGGCCTCCAATTTGTCAATACCGGATAGGGCAATACTGATTACCCGAAGGGTAATGCCCACGTCACTCTTGTAGCCCTACACAATTAGTGGTGTTCATCATCCAACAAAATAGTGTAGAGTGGTTTTTGTAGGGATTCGTTGCATAGAAAACAAAAAATTTCCTACCGCGAGAACGCAATCCAAGCCAAGATGCAATCTAGAAGACGGGAGCAACGAGGGGATGATCGAGACTCACCCTTGAAGATTTCCAAAGCCTATAAGAGTAGGCTCTTATCGCTGCGGTAGACGATCACTTGCCGCTTGCAAAAGCGCGTAGAAGATCTTGATCACGGTGCCACGATCGGGCAGCACCTCCGTACTCGGTCACACATTTGGTGTTGATGAAGACGTCCTTCTCCCCGTTCCAGCGGGCAGCGGAAGTAGTAGATCCTCCTCGGAATCCCGGCAGCACGAAGGCGTGGTGGCGGTGTCGATGGAGATCTCCGGCGGAGCTTCGCTAAGCATATGCGGGAGAAGTAGTGGAGGAGGGGTGCTAGGGTTTGGGGAGAGGGGGTGCCATGGGCGCCGGCCTCAAGGGGGCAGGGGTGGTGCGGCCAAGCCATGGGCTGCCCCTCCCTCTCCTCCTCATTATATAGGTGGAACCCCAAGGGTTTGCCCAAAGTCTTCGAATAAGACCCCAACAGAAAAACTGCCTTATGGACGAAACCTAGAGGGACAGGGACTCTCCCCTTCCCCCTTTTCTTGGCCGGCCAAGGAGGTGGAGTCCACCATGGACTCCACCCTCCCACTTGGTTGGCTGGTTAGGGTTTATGGAGTCCCTCCGGGACTCCTTCTTCCATAGTGATTTATTCCGGATAATTCTAGAAACCACCTTCCATAAATTCACCGGATCATTTCCAAACTTGGAAAGTGACTTCCTATATATGAATCTTATTCTCCGGACCATTCCGGAACTCCTCGTGATGTCCTGGATCCCATCCGAGACTCCGAACAAAACTTCGAACTCCATTCCATATTCCATATCTACTTAAACGACATCAAACCTTAAGTGTGTCACCCTACGGTTCGCGAACTATGTAGACATGGTTGAGACTTCTCTCCGACCAATAACCAATAGCGGGATCTGGAGATCCATAATGGCTCCCACATATTCAACGATGACTTAGTGATCGAATGAACCATTCACATACGATACCAATTCCCTTTGTCACGCGATATTTTACTTGTCCGAGGTTTGATCATCGGTATCACTCTATACCTTGTTCAACCTCGTCTCCTGACAAGTACTATTTACTCGTACCGTGGTATGTGGTCTCTTATGAACTTATTCATATGCTCGCAAGACATTAGACGACATTTCACCGAGAGGGCCCAGAGTATATCTATCTGTCATCGGGATGGACAAATCCCACTGTTGATCCATATGCCTCAACTCATACTTTCCGGATACTTAATCCCACCTTTATAACCACCCATTTACGCAGTGGCGTTTGATGTAATCAATGTACCTTTCCGATATAAGTGATTTACATGATCTCATGGTCATAAGGACTAGGTAACTATGTATCGAAAGCTTATAGCAAATAACTTAATGACGTGATCTTATGCTACGCTTAATTGGGTGTGTACATTATATCATTCACATAATGACATAACCTTGTTATTAATAACATCCAATGTTCATGATCATGAAACAATGATCATCTATTAATCAACAAGCTAGTTATACAAGAGGCTTACTAGGGACTCCTTGTTGTTCACATAACACACATGTATCAATGTTTCGGTTAATACAATTATAGCATGGTATGTAAACATTATCATAAACTCAAAGATATATTATAATAACCATTTTATTATTGCCTCTTGGGCATATCTCCAACAGTCTCCCACTTGCACTAGAGTCAATAATCTAGTTTACATTTGTAAAGATATAACACCTTGGCCTTCTGGTGCTTTATCATGTTTTGCTCACGGGAGAGGTTTTAGTCAACGGATCTGACATGCTCAGAAACGTATGTATTTTGTAATTCATTTGCGTCTCAACGCATCACTCATTTCCAAATGAGTCGGCATTAAATATGTTTGGTCTTCTGGTGGAACCTTAATTCCGCGGTCTGAAATATGTCACTAATATTGTCACACACAATATAGCTTCAAAGTTCTGACTCTGTCGGAACTACACCAAGTTCTCAAAGAACCTCTTGACTTTAACATCCTTTGTCATTGTCAAAACAATGACATACTCTGCCTTCTTTTGTAGAATCCGTCATAATATTTAGAACTCTTCTAAATCTAGCATAGACAACTTCTAGCTCATTGTGCTACCTTTTAAACAACACTTAGTCTAATTTGAGATTGAAATTTTATTTTCATATGTGACAAAAACAAATATCGGTGCAACACCTTACAGCGATTTGTTTGTCATTTCTCCATACAAAACTATATATATATCCTTGGTTCTTCTTAAGTACTCAAGAATATTCTTACTGTTTTTCAATGATCATCACATGAATCATTCTGGTACATGCTCATAATATTTTTAAGAGTACATGACATCTGATTGTTGTACATATTCTTCGTGATCTAAATCACTCATGTGTTTTTACTCATCGAGTGTCAGATACATTTAAGTCTTGTTAAAACTTCACATGTCAAGAACATTTTCTTAATATTTCTATATTGAACTATTTCAATATCCATTCTATGTACTTTGACTTAAACATATTATGTGTTTCAATCTATCTTCATAGATCTTGACACAAAATTTGTTTCAGTCCATATCCTTTCATTGAAGTTAATTTCTCAATGAAACCTTTTAATCAAGTATATAATTACATCATTTATAACCAACTATATGTCATCTACATAAGTATTGTAAATATGTCTCAGCGCTCCCACTTAATTTCTTGCAAATGCAAGCCTCTTCATCGTCTCTAATGAAATCAAAAACTCTTTGACTATTTCATCCGGTGAAGATTCCAACTCCATGATACTCACTTCATCCAATTGAAGTTTGTATACCTATCTAGTATTCCATGGACCAGCAAAACTCTTGGTTGTATCTTGTATACACCTTTAATACACACTTCTGATAAGTAATGTATTTTGCCATCCTACTAGCATATCTCATAAAAGAAATATGTAGCGATTACTAGAATAATCCACATATACTATAAGCATTGCTACGGAAGATCTAATCTTATCGTAGTCAACTCTTTGAACTTTGTCGTAAACAACTTTTCGACAAGTCAATTTTCTTCAAGGATATACCATCCAAGTCCATCAATTTTATAGATCCATTTACTTTCAAAAAGTATTCATCTATCTTGGATTTCATGGCGTATAGCCATTTTAACGGAGTCAGGGCCCATCATAACTTCTTTGTTTGTAGTTGGTTTATAATTGTTCAAATCAATCCTTTGTCCACAAATCATTTATTTGATCACAAAGTAAACCATACCTACAAGGTTCAATATGTACTTCGATCTCCATGGCTAAAACACTTTGTAGTCATGGGAGCCATGATCGTCGTGGTCGCTTCCGGAACCAATTTCCGATGCTGCGCTACTCTGATCATTATGCTCAGGTTCATAAACCTTATCAAGTTCTATTGTCCTTCCACTCAAATACTTCGCTAGAAAACAATTTCTTGGAAATAAGCAAGTAACATTAACAAACACTTTTGTCGTTTTACTTCATAGTGGAAAGAATTCCCAATCAATTCTTTGGGATAACCAACAAAGACATTTATCTGATTTTGGTTGTAAACTTTTAGACCAAAATTTAAAGAAATGACTATTATGGTTTATACCCATGCCATAACCTGTATGGTGTCATTTCAACGGATCATGATGATGCTCTATTTAGAGTAAAAGCGGTAGTCACTAAAGCATAATCCACAAAAATATAATGGCATCATTTTATTTCATCATTAATCCAACAAGGTTTGGATACGTCTTTCGGATACTTCATCATCACTATGATACTCCAAGAAACGTGAGTTGTAGAACAACTTCATAACTCTCTTAGATGTTTGCTAAAACTCGTAATTCAAATATTTCCACCATGATCCAATCATAGATATTTGACTTTTCTATTACGATGATTTCCACTTCATGCTGAAATTTATTTGAATCTATTCAAATGTTTCAAACTTCTTCCTTATCGAATATATCCACATATATATAATCAATTCATTGTTGGAAGTTTTCATGTAGTGGAAGAATCTCCCGCACACAACTATGCCTAGTGAACCACATACATCATCATGCATGTTTCCATTAAGTTAGTTGCCCGTTCAACTCTTGGCCTATGAACGGTATTCCAGTCATTCTCTTTTTAGAAAAAGATTTGCAAGCGCCAAATGATTCAAAAATCAAATGACTCCAAAAATCCATTTGCATGGAGTTCCTTCATGCGTTCCTTTCTAACATGACCTAAATGGCGGTTCCACAAATAAGTGGAATTCAAATCATTTGCCTTATGGCATTTTAGCGTTAGTGTTATGTATGTGTGTTTCACCATTAAGATTTATAATAACTTATCCATCGTACATGGAGTAATGTCATAATTTGAACAACTCATTGTTTTCATTTGACCAGAGCAAAATAACAATTATTAAGTTCTTTATTATAAATTCTAAGGGCTAGATAGAATGCTAACGATGAACATAATAACACTTTATTTTGTTCCAGACGTGCATTCCTATCATATTCCTTGTCAGTCACTTGGCCATTGTATTCTTGTATTGCGTTGTTTTGTATGACACTTCATACCAACCAATATAGTACTAATACCCAAGAATTTCACAGTGTGACTTAACTAGGAATACAACCATAACATGTATATCATTTATATACACCTGAGCTAGACTTTCTAGTCTTTTCTTTTCTTTTTGCCAAAATATCTTTTGCAGTTTCTCTTTTAGCTTTCCTCATTATTCAGAAAAACACTTCAACATCAATAACTTCTAGGTTTGTTGGTCAAATACCAATAACCTTGAGGTTCTTACTTTGAAGTTGATCATCATATGACAAGTGTTCCAGATTTCACTATTAGTAACTTTGTAATATGATGAACAATTTCACTCATAATTTTATCCATTGTATCATGATGACTTTCTGAGACCATGTCTGTACATGCTAGGCTCATAAAGTTTAACCTAAGTATTCGCATGTGCAAATCTGGCTTGCACCCGTTGTATGCACACGTAGAATCTATAACACCCGATCATCACGTGATGCTTCGAAACGACGAGTCTTAGCAACGGTGCATACTAAGGACGATAACTTCATGGATATGCGAATATCGTTAGTGCCCCAATAGTTGGAGGATTGTGACGCCTGGCGTCTTCAACCTTCATACATTCCCATAAAACTTATGAGTTTATGTAGTCTCACCAAATTATATTCTATCATCTTGCAATAAGGTCTTAGATATCACATATATCTCATACCTTGATTATTTCTGAAAACTAAATTTTCAGCTCCTTACTTTTTCAAACAGATTTGAACTTCAAGTTTCATGGAGACAAGATAACTTTAGGTACTAATTGAAACTATAGCTCATTGAATCAATAATATGAGGTTTACTAAAAGTTTGCAATAGGACTTAATCAATTCTTGATTCTTTAACAATACGGTACCAATCCGTAAAGTTTCGTATCAGATTTTAACAGTATTTCTATCTCAATTACAAGACTAGCGCATAGTAGTAAACGGATGCCAATACTACAAAATTAATTCAAAATATTACTCAGACTATGTTTATGATAATTAGTTCATGTTTTAATCTAATTACTAATGAACTCCCACTTAATACAACATCCCTCATAGTTGTTAAGTGGTACACGATCCAAATCCACTACACCAAAACCGATCATCACGTGAGATGATGTAGCTTCAATGGTGACCATCAACATGTTGATCATATCATCCATATGACCCGTGTTCAACCTTTCGGTTTCCGTTGTCCCGAGGCCATGTCTGTACATGCTAGGCTCGTCAAGCAAACCCAAGTATTCCGCGTGTGCAACATGGCTTACACCCGTTGTATATGAACGTTGAATCTATCACATCCGATCAGCACGAGATGTTTTGAAACGACGAATTTTGGCAATGGTGCATACGAGGGGAGAATACTTTATTATCTTGATATTAATGTGAGGGATCATCTTATAATGCTACCGTCGCGTTCTAAGCAAAATAAGATGCATAAAGGATTAACATCACATGCAATTCATATGTGATATGATATGGCCCTTTTGTCTTTGCGCCTTTGATCTTCATCTTCAAAGCACGGACATGATCTCCATCATCTTCGGGCATGATCTCCATCATTGTCGGCGTAGCGTCCATTTACGTAGTGGCGTTTGATGTAATCAAAGTACCTTTCTGATATAAGTGATTTACATGATCTCATGGTCATAAGGACTAGGTAACTATGTATCGAAAGCTTATAGCAAATAACTTAATGACGTGATCTTATGCTACGCTTAATTGGGTGTGTCCATTATATCATTCACATAATGACATAACCTTGTTATTAATAACATCCAATGTTCATGATCATGAAACGATGATCATCTATTAATCAACAAGCTAGTTATACAAGAGGCTTACTAGGGACTCCTTGTTGTTCACATAACACACATGTATCAATGTTTCGGTTAATACAATTATAGCATGGTATGTAAACATTATCATAAACTCAAAGATATATTATAATAACCATTTTATTATTGCCTCTTGGGCATATCTCCAATAGTTTTATTATGTGATCAATGTTGAGAGTGTCCACTAGTGAAAGTATGATCCCTAGGCCTTGTTTCCGAATAGCAAAGATACACCACAAAGATTCCTATCTCCCACGTCAACTGCACGCCAGCAAGCATTTTCTGGCGCCGTTGTCACTGTTTGTTTACTGTTCCACTGCATGTTTACTCGCTGCCATATTTTATTCAGATTGCTACTACCACTCATATACATCCATATTACTTGCATTTTACTATCTCTTCGCCGAACTAGTGCACCTATACATCTGACAAGTGTATTAGGTGTGTTGGGGACACAAGAGACTTCTTGCATTGTGATCGCAGGGTTGCTTGAGAGGGATATCTTTGACCTCTTCCTCCCTGAGTTCGATAAACCTTGGGTGATCCACTTAAGGGAAAACTTGCTGCTGTTCTACAAACCTCTGCTCTTGGAGGCCCAACACTGTCTACAGGAAAAGAAGCGTGCGTAGACATCAAGCTATTTTCTGGCGCCGTTGCCGGGGAGGAAAGGTAAAAGGCACTCACACTCCGGTCCCAGGTAACTAAGTTATTTTCTGGTACCGTTGTAAGTGCTCGAAGCTATTTCCTTTAGATCCTGCAATTGCATCTTTTTGTTTCTTGTTTTTATTTCACTAGTTAGGCATAATGGAAAGCAACATGGAGCTTTTTAATCTATTTCCTGAGTTAAGACATGGATTGTTTGATGCGAAAATTAAAAAACCTATGGAACATATTAGTATGAACGCTTTTAACACCATTGTTGCTAATGATATGGAAAATTCTAAGCTTGGGGAAGCTAGTTTTGATGAGCATGATATTTTTAGTCCCCCAAGCATTGAGGAGAAAATTTTCTTTGATGATACTTTGCCTCCTATTTATGATGATTATAATGATAGTGGTCTTTTGGTGCCACCTACTATGGAGAGTAAATTTTATTATGATTATACTATGCCTCCTACACTTGATGAGAATAATAATGATAGCTACTTTGTTGAATTTGCTCCCACTATTACTAATAAAATTGATTATGCTTATGTGGAGAGTAATAATTTTATGCATGAGATTCATGATAAGAATGCTTCATGTGATAGTTATATTGTTGAGTTTGCTCATGATGCTACTGAAAATCTTTATGAGAGAGGAAAATATGGTTGTAGAAATTTTCATGTTACTAAAACACCTCTCTATATGCTGAAATTTTTGAAGCTACACTTGTTTTATCTTCCTATGCTTGTCACTTTGCTCTTCATGAACTTGTTTATTTACAAGATTCATTTTCATAGGAAGTGGGGTAGACTTAAATTTGTTTTGAATTTGCTTTTTGATGCTCTCTTTTGCTTCAACTACTATTTCTTGCGAGTGCATCATTAAAATTACTGAGCCCATCTTAATGGCTATAAAGAAAGCACTTCTTGGGAGATAACCCATGTTTTTATTTTACTACAGTAATTTTGTTTTATATTTGTGTCTTGGAAGTTGTTACTAATATAGCAACCTCTCCTTATCTTTATTTTATTGCATTGTTGTGCCAAGTAAAGTCTCTAATAGAAGGTTGATACTAGATTTGGATTACTGCGCAGAAACAGATTTCTTGCTGTCACGAATTTGAGCAGTAGTCTCTGTAGGTAACTCAGAAAAATCTGCCAATTTATGTGAGTAATCCTCAGGTATGTACGCAACTTTCATTCAATTTGAGCATTTTCATCTGAGCAAGTCTGGTGCCTCTAAAAAATTCGTCTTTACGGACTGCTCTGTTTTGACAGATTCTGCCTTTTATTTTGCATTGCTTCTTTTTCTATGTTGGATGAATTTCTTTGTTCCATTGACTTCCAGTAGCCTTGGGGAATGTCCAGAAGTGTTAAGAATGATTGTGTCACCTCTGAACATGTGAATTTTTATTATGCACTAACCCTCTAATGAGTTTGTTTCCAGTTTGGTGTGGAGGATGTTTTCAAGGGTCAAGAGAGGAGGATGATACAATATGATCAAGGAGAGTGAAAGCTCTAAGCTTGGGGATGCCCCCGTGGTGCATCCCTGCATATTTCAAGAAGACTCAAGCGTCTAAGCTTGGGGATGCCCAAGGCATCCCCTTCTTCATCGACAACATTATCAGGTTCCTCTCTTGAAACTATATTTTTATTCGGTCACATCTTATGTACTTTACTTGGAGCGTCTGTTTGTTTTTATTTTTCTTTTGTTTGAATAAGTTCATGCTTGTGTGGGAGAGATACACGCTCCGCTGGTTCATATGAACACATGTGTTCTTAGCTTTTAGTGTTCATGGCGAAGGTTGAAACTGCTTCGTTCATTGTTATTCGGTTGGTTAAGGAAATGTTGCATGTGGTAGTGGTATAATGAAACACTTGCATAATCTTGTAGATCATTGAGCTTTGATAATTTGATTCTTTGCAAACGTTTTGAGGTATTTAGATGGTAATGTTTGCTGGATAAATAAGTTAAAATTAGTAGTGGATTGTTGTCTTTAAGCTTGTGCCGTACTACAAACTCTATTTAAATAGTTGAAGGTGTAGTTGGACTTGATAGCTTTCCATGTTTGAGAGTTCATCGTAATAACTAAGTTGTGCTAAAGGTCGAGGGAGCTAGCGGGATACTTGTGCCACCCTGAACGGCCCTCCTTGGAGTAAATTTTAATCATGCTCTTAATGTTGAACCTGCTAGATGTTTGCAATAAGCTTGTGAGTTCTTTTTGACTAATGTTAAGCTACAGTTTTTGGCACTTCCACCATTCAAATTTGCTAGCCTCTTCGGTACTGTGCATTGCCTTTTTCTCACATTGAGAATTGTGCATACTTCGCCAGTACATCCAAACCCGTGGGAGGACTTTCTCTTGTTCTCCTACACATAAGCCCATACATCTCCTCAAAACAGCCACCATACCTACCTACCACAACATTTCCATAGCTGTTCCGAGATATATTGCCATGCAACTTCCATTTTACATTACATGCCATGTTGTCATTTATCATTTATATATTGCTTTGCATGATTCTATACAGCTGATGTGTGGTTTACCCATGTTACGCTAGATCATTGCACATCCTGCTACACTGGCAGAGGCATACAGTTTCATACATCATGTTTCATTCATTATGAGTTATTTGTACCAAAAAGTGTGTTATCATATTAGGATGTTGCCCCTAAAAGTGAAAAGAGCCATGGAGGCCATCAAAAAGAGAAAAAGAAAAGAAAGAAAAAAATAGAAAAGAAAAAAGAAAAAGAAAAAAAAGAGAAAAAGAAAAAAAGGGGGCAGCATTACTATCTTTTATCCACACTTGTGCTCATGTTTTAGCACCTGCAGTCTTCATAGTCATCATTTGTGCTCATGTTTAGCACATACACTTCATATGAGAGAGTTTTCATGTTTTACTAGTATAACTATGTGGGGAATTTACACTATAGAACTTGGGTTGTATATTCCAATGATGAGCCTCCTCAAAAGTGCTCTAGGTCTTCATGAGCAACCAAGTTGGATGCACCCCCACTAGTTCCATTGGAGAGCTTTCATACACATATTGCTCTATGTGCATCCGTTGCATGGCAATCACTACTCCTTGCATAGCTTTGATCATAAGGCTTCCTCTTGTCTAATGGTCACTTATAGCTTTGTAAGACTTTCTTCCATTTGGCCTTCCAAACCCCCATTAACGTTCTTTATGCCATAACATCCTGGTGCTAATACCAAATGCTTGCGCTCACCGGTTGAGTAGACTTCGAAACAGTTGATTCATGACGTTCATGTTTAGGTTTACTTGACTGAATCCTTCTTATGTTGTAAAAATTTACTTGATGCTTGGAATGAAGGATAGAACTTCTATGCTGGATACTTAACACATCTTTAATGAACTTTGTATGGTTTCATGTCTTTAAAGCAATAGTTCATGAAAACTTCTAGCTTGTTTAACTCTTGCATTATCATCTCTTATGTCAATATAGACATTTGCTTTGAGTGATTTGATCTCAGTTCATACGCTTTACATTATTATTGGATCGAGATTATGTTGGTAGCATGTCACTTCAGAAATTATCTTTGTTATCGTTTACCTACTCGAGGACGAGTAGGAACTAAGCTTGGGGATGCTGATATGTCTCCAACGTATCGATAATTTCTTATGTTCCATGCTTGTTTTATGACAATACCTACATGTTTTATACACACTTTATATCGTTTTTATGCATTTTCTGGAACTAACCTATTGACGAGATGCCGAAGTGCCAGTTCCTGTTTTCTGCTGTTTTTGGTTTCAGAAATCCTAGTAAGGAAATATTCTCGGAATTGGACGAATCAACGCCCAGTACCTTATTTTTCCCGGAAGCTTCCAGAGAGCCAGAGAGGGACGAGAGGGGAGCCCTGGGGGTCCCACACGCCAGGTCGGCGTGGCCAGAGGGTGGGCCGCGCCACCCTATTGTGTGGCCCCACCAGGGACCCTCCGAGGCCGCCCTTCCGCCTACTTAAGGACTCCGTCACGAAAACCCTAGACGAATAAGCCACGGTACGAGAAACCTTCCAGAGCCGCCGCCATCGCGAAGCCAAGATCTTGGGGACAGAAGTCTCTATTCCGGCACGCCGCCGGGACGGGGAAGTGCCCCCGGAAGGCATCTCCATCGACACCACCGCCATCTCCATCACCGCTGCTGTCTCCCATGAGGAGGGAGTAGTTCTCCCTCGAGGCTAAGGGCTGTACCGGTAGCTATGTGGTTAATCTCTCTCTCAAGTACTTCAATACAATGATCTCATGAGCTGCCTTACATGATTGAGATTCATATGATGAGCTTTGTATCGCTATTAATCTATGTGCTACTCTAGTGATGTTATTAAAGTACTCTATTCCTCCTCCATGATGTAATGGTGACAGTGTGTGCATCATGTAGTACTTGGCGTAGTTTATGATTGTGATCTCTTGTAGATTATGAAGTTAACTATTACTATGATGGTATTGATGTGATCTATTCCTCCTTTCATAGTATGACGGTGACAGTGTGCATGCTATGTTAGTACTTGGTATAATTGCGTTGGTCTATCATGCACTCTAAGGTTATTTAAATATGAATATCGAATGTTGTGGAGCTTGTTAACTCCGACATTGAGGTGCTCTTGTAGCCCTACACAATTAGTGGTGTTCATCATCCAACAAAAGAGTGTAGAGTGGTTTTATTATGTGATCAATGTTGAGAGTGTCCACTAGTGAAAGTATGATCCCTAGGCCTTGTTTCCGAATAGAAAAGCTACACCACAAAGATTCCTATCTCCCACGTCAACCGCACGCCAGCAAGCATTTTCTGGCGCCGTTGTCACTGTTTGTTTACTGTTCCACTGCATGTTTACTCGCTGCCATATTTTATTCAGATTGCTATTACCACTCATATACATCCATATTACTTGCATTTTACTATCTCTTCGCCGAACTAGTGCACCTATACATCTGACAAGTGTATTAGGTGTGTTGGGGACACAAGAGACTTCTTGCATTGTGATCGCAGGGTTGCTTGAGAGGGATATCTTTGACCTATTCCTCCCTGAGTTCGATAAACCTTGGGTGATCCACTTAAGGGAAAACTTGCTGCTGTTCTACAAACCTCTGCTCTTGGAGGCCCAACACTGTCTACAGGAAAAGAAGCGTGCGTAGACATCAGCTACCTTTAAACAATTCAAAATTTATCATCCTTTATTTGTGTCAATGTTTTATAGCTCATGAGGAAGTATGTGGTGTTTTATCTTTCAATCTTGTTGGGCAACTTTCACCAAGGAACTAGTGGCTTCATCCGCTTATCCAATAATTTTGCAAAAAGAGCTCGCAATGGGGTTCCCAGCCCCGATTAATTAATTTTCATAATTTTACAAATAGACACTCCTCCATGGTATGTGATTGTTGGAAGGCACCCGAGGATTCGGTTAGCCATGGCTTGAGAAAGCAAAGGAGGGGAGGAGTGTCATCTAAATAAAACTAAAATAAAAAGGCACTCCTTCATGGTATGAGATTGTTGGCAGGCACCCGAGGATTCGGTTAGCCATGGTTTGTGAAAGCAAAGGTTGGAAGGAGTGTCAACCAAGAATAAAACTTTATGGGAGCCGCTCTTCGAGAGTTTGTCTGGCAAGGGGGTTAGAGAACCCGCTACCATTCGTTGACAACAACAAACACCTCTCAAAACGTTACTTTTATGCTCTTTATATGATTTCAAAACTGAAAAAGCTCTAGCACATGATTTAATCCCTGCTTCCCTCTGCGAAGGGCCTGTCTTTTACTTTATGTTGAGTCAGTAAACCTATTTCCCTCTATCTTAAGCAAGTATTTGAGTTGTTGTGATCAAACCATTTATATTGTGATTTACTTCATCATGCCTTTTACTCTTCCTTGTTTAGTACAAATTTTATCTGAATGAATATAGCTTTGAAAGTTATCAATGATTATGAGGAAATTATTATGATTGAGTATGCAAGTTGTGCCACATAAGCTTTAACATAATCTGTTAATTGTTCTCTGACCAAGAACGGAGTTTGCCATCACCAATTATGATTTCTTATGCACCTTTATTTGTGATTACCTTATACTTGTTTCAAGTTGAATTATATGAGGAAGTTATTCACTAGAATGTCTTGTGTGAATGAATATGATGCTTCTTGTACGTATTTTATTTATCGACTCTTCACTCCATAAACATGTGGTCCTGTTTACCGAGTTCAGTTTCGCTTGGGGACAAGCGAAGTCTAAGCTTGGGGGGAGTTGATACGTCCATTTTGCATCACTATTTTATATCATAATTTGCTGTTATTCATTGATATATTTCATATTTAGAGGTGATACTTATGTTATTTCATCTATTTTGCATGTTTTATGATTATTGGAGGATCGCGCACCGGAGTCAGGATTCTGCTGGAAAAAGCGCCGTCAGAATGCAATATTTCGGAAGATCAACAATTGACGGAAATTATATGAAAAATCCTATTTTTCCAGAAGACGAAGGGAGCCAAAAGGAGGAGCCAAGGAGGGCCGCCATGGGCCCCCCTCATAGGCCGGCGCGGGCCCTGCCCTGGCCGCGCCGCCATGTGGGGAGGGGGCCCACAGCCCCCTCTGGCCTCCTCTCCTTCGCGTACATCTTCGTCCCGAAAACCTAAGCTCCAGAGGATAGTCGCGAAGAGTCACAACCGCCTCTGCGGGGCGGAAAACACCAGAGAGAAAAGAGCTCTCCGGCAGGCTGAAATCTGTCGGGGAAATTCCCTCCCGGAGGGGGAAATTGACGCCATCGTCACCGTCATTGAGCTGGACATCATCTCCATCACCATCACCATCATCTCCATCATCATCACCGCCGTCTCCACCGCTGCACCTCGTCACCGCTGTAACAATTTGGGTTGGATCTTGATTGTTTGATAGGGAAACTCTCCCGGTATTGATTTCTACTGGTTATTGATGCTATTGAGTGAAACCATTGAACCAAGGTTTATGTTCAGATTGTTATTCATCATCATATCACCTCTGATCATGTTCCATATGATGTCTCGTGAGTAGTTCGTTTAGTTCTTGAGGACATGGGAGAAGTCTAAATGTTAGTAGTGAATTATGGTTGAGTAATATTCAATGTTATGATATTTAAGTTGTGGTGTTATTCTTCTAGTGGTGTCATGTGAACATCGACTACATGATACTTCACCTTTATGGGCCTAGGGAAATACATCTTGTATTCGTTTGCCAATTGCGGGGTTGCCGGAGTGACAGAAACCTGAACCCCCGTTGGTATATTGATGCAGGAGGGATAGCAGGATCTCAGAGTTTAAGGTTGTGGTTAGATTTATCTTAATTACTTTCTTGTAGTTGCGGATGCTTGCAAGGGGTATAATCACAAGTATGTATTAGTCCTAGGAAGGGCGGTGCATTAGCATAGGTTCACCCACACAACACTTATCAAAATAATGAAGATTAATCAGCTGTATGAAGCGAAAGCACTAGACTAAATTCCCGTGTGTCCTCAAGAACGTTTGGTCATTATAAGTAAACAAACCGGCTTGTCCTTTGTGCTAAAAAGGATTGGGCCACTCGCTGCAATTATTTCTCTCGCACTTTACTTACTCGTACTTTATTCATCTGCTACATCAAAACCCCCTGAATACTTGTCTGTGAGCATTTACAGTGAATCCTTCATCGAAACTGCTTGCCAACACCTTCTGCTCCTCGTTGGGATCGACATTCTTACTTATCGAAAATACTACGATACACCCCCTATACTTGTGGGTCATCATAATGCGCCATCAACCACCATGCTACGGGTGTGCAACGCTCCAAAGGAGGAATGTGTACCCGCACAAGGTGGCATGGTTAGAAGAAGAATCAAGGAGATAGAAGAGGCCGCAAGGGGAGCTCGAGACATGCAGCCCCCATCTCTCTACGTATCTGTGGCTTCTCCATTGGAGGTTTCGGCCATCCCAAGTTCATCTGGGTCTAGAACCCAAACCATTTTCTATGAAGTTCCGCAGGTACAACATTGTGATTCCATGTATGAGCTTCCCCAACCTCGCATTAATACAGAAGAGGCTTCGTCAACAATGAAGGCCGAGCCCAAGGTGGCTCGCCTGCTGGAGAAGGCTGGGTTTACCCTTCGGCGAAACAACAGGATCCCTCCACCCCCCGCAATGTGCGAGGCATGGTGGAGGCAATCCGAGGATCTCATCAAGAAGAGGCATAAGGCTCGACCCAAGTTCGGGCTCGGTTACATCGACCTTGGCGGCTCCGACGATGAAGAAGAGGGGCCATCCTACGTCCCACAAGCTACGTGCCATGCTACGTCTGTCTCTTCAGGAGACGACACCGAAACTTCACGTCGCGGTCTCCATCGACGAAACTACAACAACAATGACCAAACCGAGGTGGGGGAGCTTGACTCGATGATGTCTACTCACGCTTCTTTTCCTGTAGACAGTGTTGGGCCTCCAAGAGCAGAGGTTTGTAGAACAGCAGCAAGTTTTCCCTTAAGTGGATCACCCAAGGTTTATCGAACTCAGGGAGGAAGAGGTCAAAGATATCCCTCTCAAGCAACCCTGCGATCATAATGCAAGAAGTCTCTTGTGTCCCCAACACACCTAATACACTTGTCAGATGTATAGGTGCACTAGTTCGGCGAAGAGATAGTGAGATGCAAATAATATGGATGTATATGAGTGGTAATAGCAATCTGAATAAAATATGGCAGCGAGTAAACATGCAGTGAAACAGTAAATAAACGGTGACCTCCCCGGCAATGGCACCAGAAAATACTTGCTAGCGTGCAGTTGACGTGGGAGATAGGAATCTTTGTGGTGTAGCTTTTCTATTCGGAAACAAGACCTAGGGATCATACTTTCACTAGTGGACACTCTCAACATTGATCACATAATAAAACCACTCTACACTCTCTTGTTGGATGATGAACACCACTAATTGTGTAGGGCTACAAGAGCACCTCAATGCCGGAGTTAACAAGCTCCACAACATTCGATGTTCATATTTAAATAACCTTAGAGTGCATGATAGACCAACTCAATTATACCAAGTACTAACATAGCATGCACACTGTCACCAACAGACTATGAAAGGAGGAATAGATCACATCAATACCATCATAGTAATAGTTAACTTCATAATCTACAAGAGATCACAATCATAAACTACGCCAAGTACTACATGATGCACACACTGTCACCATTACATCATGGAGGAGGAATAGAGTACTTTAATAACATCACTAGAGTAGCACATAGATTAATAGTGATACAAAGCTCATCATATGAATCTCAATCATGTAAGGCAGCTCATGAGATCATTGTATTGAAGTACATGGGAGAGAGATTAACCACATAGCTACCGGTACAGCCCTTAACCTCGATGGAGAACTACTCCCTCCTCATGGGAGACAGCAGCGGTGATGAAGATGGCGGTGGTGTCGATGGATATGCCTTCCGGGGGCACTTCCCCGTCCCGGCGGCGTGCCGGAACAGAGACTTCTGTCCCCAGATCTTGGCTTCGCGATGGCGGCGGCTCTGGAAGGTTTCTCGTACCGTGGCTTATTCGTCTCGAAGATTTAGGTCAGGGGGCTTCTTATAGGCGAAGAGGCAGAGTCGAAAGGCTGACGGGGGCGCCACACAATAGGGGGGCGCGCCCCCCCCTTGGGCCGCGCCGTCCACCTATGTGGTGGGCCTGTGGCTCTCCTCTGGTCCCTCCCGGGTGTTCTGGAAGCTTCGTGGAATTATAAGATGCTGGGCGTTGATTTCGTCCAATTCCGAGAATATTTCCTTACTAGGATTTCTGAAACCAAAAACAGCAGAAAACAGGAACTGGCACTTCGGCATCTCGTCAATAGGTTAGTTCCGGAAAACGCATCAAAACGATATAAAGTGTGAACAAAACATGTAGGTATTGTCATAAAACAAGCATGGAACATCAGAAATTATAGATACGTTGGAGACGTATCAGCATCCCCAAGCTTAGTTCCTACTCGTCCCGAGTAGGTAAACGATAAAAGATAAATTTCTGAAGTGACATGCTACCAACATAATCTTGATCATACTATTGCAAATCATATGAGATGAATGAAGTGATTCAAAGCAATGGTAAAGACAATGATTAAACAACTGAATCATATAGCAAAGACTTTTCATGAATAGTACTTTCAAGACAAGCATCAATAAGTCTTGCATAAGAGTTAACTCATAAAGCAATAGATTCAAAGTAAAGGCATTGAAGCAACACAAAGGAAGATTAAGTTTCAGAAGTTGCTTTCAACTTGTAACATGTATATCTCATGGATAGTTGTCAACATAAAGTAAAATAATAAGTGCAATAAGCAAGCATGTAAGAGTCAATGCACAGTTAACACAAGTGTTTGCTTCTAAGATAGAAAGAAGTAGGTAAACTGACTCAACATAAAAGTAGAAGAAAGGCCCTTCGAAGAGGGAAGCATGGATTGCTATATTTGTGCTAGAGCTTTTATTTTGAAAACAAGAAACAATTTTGTCAACGGTAGTAATAAAGCATATGTGTTATGTATAAGATATCCTACAAGTTGCAAGCCTCATGCATAGATTACCAATAGTGCCCGCACCTTGTCCTAATTAGCTTGGATTTACATGGATTATCATCGCAATACATATGTTTTAACCAAGTATCACAAAGGGGTACCTCTATGCCGCCTGTACAAAGGTCTAAGGAGAAAGCTCGCATTGGATTTCTCGCTTTTGACTATTCTCAACTTAGACATCCATACCGGGACAACATAGACAACAGATAATGGACTCCTCTTTAATGCATAAGCGTTCAACAACAAATAATATTCTCATAAGAGATTGAGGATTGTTGTCCAAAACTGAAACTTCCACCATGGATCATGGCTTTAGTTAGCGGCCCAATGTTCTTCTCTAACAATATGCATGCTCAAACCATTCAACTCATGATAAATCACCCTTACTTCAGACAAGACGAACATGCATAGCAACTCACATGATATTCAACAAAGCGTTGATGGCGTCCCCAGGAACATGGTTATCGCTCAACAAGCAACTTAATAAGAAATAAGATACATAACTACATATTCAATACCAGAATAGTTTTTAAGCTATTTGTCCCATGAGCTATATATTGCAAAGACAAAGGATAGAAATTTAAAGGTAGCACTCAAGCAATTTACTTTGGAATGGCAGAGAAATACCATGTAGTAGGTAGGTATGATGGACACAAATGGCATAGTTATTGGCTCAAGGATTTTGGATGCACGAGAAGTAATCCCTCTCAATACAAGGCTTAGGCTAGCAAGGTTATTTGAAGCAAACACAAATATGAACCGGTACAGCAAAACTCACATAAGAACATATTGCAAGCATTATAAGACTCTACACTGTCTTTCCTGTTGTTCAAACCCTTACTAGAAAATATCTAGACCTTAGAGAGACCAATCATGCAAACCAAATTTTAGCAAGCTCTATGTATTTCTTCACTAATAGGTGCAAAGTATATGATGCAAGAGCTTAAACATGATCTATTTGAGCACAACAATTGCCAAGTATCAAGTTATTCAAGACATCATACCAATTACCACATGTAGCATTTTCTGTTTCCAACCATATAACAATGAACGAAACAGTTTCAACCTTCGCCATGAACACTAAAAGTAAAGCTAAGAACACATGTGTTCATATGAACCAGCGGAGCGTGTTTCTCTCCCACACAAGCATGATATTTATTCAGAGAATGAAAATAACAAAACTAAAATATAAGATGTGATGGAATAAAAATATAGTTTCAATAGAAGAAACCTGATAAATTGTTGATGAAGAAGGGGATGCCTTGGGCATCCCCAAGCTTAGATGCTTGAGTCTTCTTGAAATATGCAGGGGTGAACCACGGGGGCATCCCCAAGCTTAGACCTTTCACTCTTCTTAATCATATTGTATCATCTCCCTCTCTTGATCCTTGAAAACTTCCTCCACACCAAACTCAAAACAACTCATTAGAGGGTTAGTGCACAATCAAAATTTACATGTTCAGAGGTGACACAATCATTCTTAACACTTCTGGACATTGCACAGAGCTACTGAAAGTTAATGGAATCGAAAAATCCATCAAGCATAGCAAAACAGGCAATGCGAAATAAAAGGCAGAATCTGTCAAAACAGAACAGTCCGTAAAAACGAATTTTTCAGGGGCACTAGACTTGCTCAAATGAAAATTCTCAAATTGAATGAAAGTTGCGTACATATCTGAGGATCCCTCACGTAAATTGGCAGATTTTTCTGAGTTACCTACAGAGAACCCTGCCCAAATTCGTGACAGCAAGAAATCTGTTTCTGCGCAGTAATCCAAATCTAGTATCAACCTTACTATCAAAGACTTTACTTGGCACAACAAATGCAATAAAATAAGATAAGGAGAGGTTGCTACAGTAGTAACAACTTCCAAGAGATAACAAAACAGTAGCAAAATAAAGACATGGGTTATCTTCCAAGAAGTGCTTTCTTTATAGCCATTAAGTTGGGCTCAGCAATTTTGATGATGCACTCGCGAGAAATAAGAGTTGAAGCAAAAGAGAGCACCAAAAACCAAATTCAAAACACATTTAAGTCTAACCCACTTCCTATGAAAATGAATCTTGTTAATAAACAAATTCATGAAGCATAATGCAACAAGCATAAAAAGACTAGACAAGCGCAGCTTCAAGATTTTCAGCAAAAAGAGAGGTGTTTTAGTAACATGAAAGCTTCTACAACCATATTGTCCTCTCTCATAAAGATTTTCAGTAGCATCATGAACAAACTCAACAATATAACTATCACATAAAGCATTCTTATTATGAGTCTCATGCATAGAATAATTACTACTCCCAACATAAGCATAATCAATTTTATTAGTAATAGTGGGAGCAACTTCAACAAAGTAGCTATCATTATTATTCTCATCAAGTGTAGGAGGCATAGTATAATCATAATAAAATTTACTCTCCATAGTAGGTGGCACCAAAAGACTACTAGCATTATAATCATCATAAATAGGAGGCAAAGTATCATCAAAGAAAATTTTCTCCTCAATGCTTGGGGGACTAAAAATATCATGCTCATCAAAACCAGCTTCCCCAAGCTTAGAACTTTCCATATCATTAGCAACAATGGTGTTCAAAGCGTTCATACTAATATGTTCCATAGGTTTTTTAATTTTCGCATTAAACCATCCATGTCTTAACTCAGGAAATAGATTAAAAAGCTCCATGTTGCTTTCCATTATGCCTAACTAGTGAAATAAAAACAAGAAACAAAAAGATGCAATTGCAGGATCTAAAGGAAATAGCTTCGAGCACTTACAACGATACCAGAAAATAACTTAGTTACCTGGGACCGGAGTGTGAGTGCCTTTTACCTTTCCTCCCCGGAAACGGCGCCAGAAAATAGCTTGATGTCTACTCACGCTTCTTTTCCTGTAGACAGTGTTGGGCCTCCAAGAGCAGAGGTTTGTAGAACAACAACAAGTTTTCCCTTAAGTGGATCACCCAAGGTTTATCGAACTCAGGGAGGAACAGGTCAAAGATATCCCTCTCAAGCAACCCTGCGATCACAATGCAAGAAGTCTCTTGTGTCCCCAACACACCTAATACACTTGTCAGATGTATAGGTGCACTAGTTCGGCGAAGAGATAGTGAGATGCAAATAATATGGATGTATATGAGTGATAATAGCAATCTGAATAAAATATGGCAGCGAGTAAACATGCAGTGAAACAGTAAATAAACGGTGACCTCCCCGGCAATGGCACCAGAAAATACTTGCTGGCGTGCTCTACTCTGATCTGGAGTTGACTGAGAAGGAAATAGAGCGGATGGTGATGGAGGCCTCTCGGGCAGAATTTCTTAACCACCAGCAGGTTAACTTCAGAGAGTCATCAATGTCAGCAGGGGCAGAGCCATCTTCTTCTGCCGCAAGTAAGAACCTTGTCTTGTCGTCTGAGGAATTCATAATGTTTTGTTGATTGGTTGCTTACCATAAACTGGAATGCTTTCCTATTCTGCAGTTAGTGGGTCGTCTGGTTCGGCCGCGGTAGGGGATAAAGGCAGTGAGAATTGTTTTGTACTCCCAGACACCGTGCTGACTCGCAGCATGCAGTTGCTCCTAGCAATGGGCTTTAGTTACATCCAAGTGATGGAAGCCTACAGCATATTCGGCGAGGACGTGGACTCGATGATCTGCTACCTGGTGGAGATGGGAGGCGCGGGAGCCTCTGCAGGTGGCAGCAACCGCCGGAAAGGAAAGGCTGCTGAGTGATGTGCGCACCTTTCTATAGGGGATAGAAATCATCGGGCATATAAATTATAATACAAATAATGATATAGCCTTTGTGAGTTGAGAGTCGAGACATTGATGTAGTGCTGCCATGTTGGGGATAATAAGGAATAAAAGGTACTCGCAGAAGTCGCTACCTTCTATGCGATCTGTTGTCTGAATGGCTGTGTTGTTGTACTTGTGATTTGTCGAGTCATGCTGTGTTCCCCGTATGTGATTTGTCGAGTCATGCCGTGTTCCCCGTATGATTATCGTGGTGTTCCACTGTGATCAGTGCTCAGCCTTGCTCATTCTACCGGGCTTGTGTTGGTCTGCTTTTGTTGAGCTGGGCAACATATCTCTCAAAAAGGTATATTGCACTCCTTTAGGAATTGCTTCACGTACGAAGGAATCCCTCCGAACTGGTATTTTTAGAGAAAAGGGGTGGAACCCCCAGGTTCCATTAAAATGCAACCAAGTTCACAAGTTTTAACGAGATTTGTGAGCTCGTCCATTCAGCGTATAAGCCTTACAAAACTTAGAAAGCACCAAAAACCAGGAAAACATGGTGGAAGCTACTGAGCCACATTACAAGCGAACACTTTCAGTAAGCTTCTCACATGCGATCGCTGGCGCCAGAGATTCACTCTTTCAGCTGGATGGATACCCGCATGATCTTTGCCTGCAAGTCCCATCAGCAGCGAAGTCATATCCATGCTATCCGGAGCAATTCCCCACGCCGATGGTCCAGCAACCTTGGTATGTTGTGTGTGTAGCAAGCAGCGCCTCCTTAAATATCACACTTCACATGACGAGGTGTGCCTTTTTTTTCTGTGAATCTGACGAGACATGACTCCTTCTGAGAATCTGACAAGGCGTGCCCTGAGCAGCTTAAAATGAACGGCCATTTTGTATGACTTAACCTATATGGATCTGACGAGCTTTCTTCATTTTGGGATATTGTCATATGAAAACTATATGGAACAGAGTGTATGAACATTACAAAAGGAATAATACTGTACATGTAATCCTATAAGCAAAGCACGTACAAAACCACACATGTATGCCGGGGGAGGACCACAGGACTAGCAAGCAACATGACACAGAGTTCCAAGAAAAGACACTCTTTGGGACCCTCCCATCTCCTAAATAAAATCGGCAAACATGTATGGGTACCTTGGCTCTTTTTTTTCGAACCTTAGTTTTTGTGTACCTTGCAATAGCTGGGCTTTCTCAGAAGATCAAAAACAAAATCAATTTTATCATTATACAGTTATTATTATATCCATGTGGATGTGGTACTGTTTTGTCGGGGTGCACATTGTACTTAACATGCAGAATTTGTTCAAAACTTCTTCTTACCCATCCCATGAGTAGTCATCTCTACTATTAAGAGCAAACTGGTGAGTGCCTGGTGTCACATTTTCAGGATGAACAATAATACCCCCACGTCACAAAAAAACGCAACTAATAGTGGCCAGAGTAGATAAAATAAGGACGTACTTATCCAGTCCCAACAAAATCGCTAACAACACTGGGCTCTCTCGAAGTCTCGATACAGTGCGAGAGAGGCGACCAGGAGGCGAAACCGAGTTTGGTTCTTCCGCCGGCGACCTCGCCGCCCCTCCCCGCCTCCGATGGCTGTTCTAGCCTCGTGAGGTGGGGGAGCTCCGGGGATCCGTGGGCGTGTAGATAGGTTCCAGGTGACGCCGTTGAAGCGTCGGCGACGGCGCCGCGTCGGAAATAAGTCGCCTCGGCTTCGACCGCGTTTCGCGGGAGATCTTATCTCCGGCGAGAAGCTTGTGGGCGTGTGGTCCTCTTCGCTCCTCCCTGGCTCTGGGGGTGTGCTCCGGTGCGGCAGCGGGGATCGTGTGAGGGCTCGGTGTCTTTTGCGGCGGGGTTCGCCCGGATGCGCGGCTTGGTGCGGTGCTGCCGGATCCCCGCTTGGGATGGATGGAGTCTACGGCTGGCTTGGGGTTTGGCTCGTGGCGGAGGGGCCTGGCCGTCTCCAGCAAGGCGGTGTGGCGTCGTCCCCAGGCCCGGGGGGGTGAAGGAGCTCGGGGAACACGGCCGATATGGTCGTCGCCTCCGGCCGATAGAAGATTGGGGATCAGATCCGGTTCTACGGAGCCGGTGGCTGCTGCGGCTCACTAACGCCATTGTGCAAGGGGTTCCTTCATCTCCAGGTGCGCCGCTCCTTTGCGTTTTTTCCGACCCGCGGCGATGGTGGCTGGCATCGACGCGACGGAGCGGCATCGGAAGCAGAGAAGATCAAGGACGGCAGAGCTTTTCCTTGTTTGGGGTCTTCTGTAGTGCAAGGCGGAGTCAGCTCTTCGGCTTGTATCCTTCCTGTATTATCGTATTTGTATGTCTGCTGTCAAAGTTGTCTGTACTGTTTTCCTACTCGTATAAATACAAGTAGCGTATGCCTACGGGTGTACGGTTTCAAAAAGAAAAAATCGCTAATAACACTTTTTTTGGACCTGTAGCTAACAACACCTTGACGACCAGTCCTCTGTCTAAATTGGAGGAAACCTTTAAATCCGCTAACCGATCAGGGCCAACCTTTTATCGACGTTATCTCGCGATCTCCCTTTTTCTTCTCTGCCAACTCCTGCCCGCGAGTCTCAAAAAAAAAAAAACTCCTGCCCGCGTCTAGCGTGTTCACTCCACGTCTATAGGCCACCGAGCATGCACGCTCAGCAGGTCAGCAGCACAATACCACATACGAATGCATGAACCAAATTCTTACATCCATCAAGTTGCTTAGCAAGCTAGCTTTGGCTCGCTGTTTTTTGTTGAACAGTGTAAAATATATTTGTATATTTTTTACGGGGTAGAAATATAAATTATGTTTTTTTGCTAATAAAATATAAATTATGTTAAAGCACATACTACATGTTACACTAGGTTTCCTTACCTTTATGTCTACTAGCTCGACCACTCTGTCGCGCTTCCCACTCCGCTTCTACTCCACCGCACCACCCCGCGGACAGTAGAGAGGGGGTCACCGATGTTGCCGATGACGCATGCGATGGTAGGTACGGCGTTGTTGATCGACCATGTCACCGACTATAGGGATGACACCACCACCGATACGAACAATGCGCCGACATGCCACTATTGTGGGATTGGCTCCACCAAATGGTCCCGACTACTAGAGAGATGGCACCGATGATGGAACAACATGAGCAAGAGAGAATTCCTTATTTGACACTACCTTAAATTTCGCTTCCCTATTTGACACTGGAAAATATATTTTTCCTTGTTTGCCTCTAGGTATAAATTTGTTTCCTATTTTCCACTACCGTCCATTACGTTAGTCCATACCGCTGGTTTGCTTATGTTGGATCAAATTATCCTCAATCGATATGCAAACATGGAAAAGGAAAAAAGAGGTAACCAGCCCCGATAACGGCGGGGGCGTGTGCTGGTGTGCCGGATGAGGAACCCGAGCGTGGAGCTCATCTCCATCCTCTACCACGGCGCATGCCTCGTGCCTCAACGCTAGGGCATGCTTGTGTATTCTTTTATTGAAGGAATTAGTCTCATGCAAAATTTGATATATTAAATTTCTTAGTCGTACTGACTTATAATATAGTTGTATCAATGCTACTATGTGTTTGTTACCTCCATAGTAAAGATCAAGGTGTGTATATTATATGCACTATCTACTTACCCAAATATTTTTGGAAGTAAAATTACATGAAAACCACGGTGGTGTTGCGTTTGTCTTATGTGAAGTATACTTTATGACTCTTTAACCAATATTTGTTGATTTTATATGTGCAAATTGTTTCGTAACAACCATGGGTGTGTAGATAACAAATAATTAAAGTTTAGTTAAAGAAAATGTTTCTTGGCTGTAGGTAGTCAACTTTTGAGCCATATACGTTTGCAAGTAATGTAAATGTGAAGTTTTACTTGGTAAACGTATTTTAAATACAAATGACCTCGTTTGACATATTTTCAAGATGAGATTCTACAAGATTTAACTCGGAGACTGCATATGTCATTGTCGTTGTGGTAGAACGTACATCTTTTAAACAAAATACTACTATTAGACATGAATTTTTGTTTGATGTGCTTTTCACACATTAGTGATTGTGTATGTGTTAATCAAGCCATAAGTATGAAGAAATCCGTTCAACCATTTATGATTTAATTTATTCGTATTTTTTGCAGATAATGAACTTTTGGTGGTGCCAGCTTGCAAGGAGCTAATGTGACACGAACCAAAAAAAATCTCTTGCCAGGTAGATGTGGAACCCTTGCTGGAGGCGGTGAACCTACAAATAAAGCAGTACATGATTCCGTACGGAAGTGTATGCAAGCTTCTTCAGCAATAAGCCTTTGGTTTTAGATTGCACATGTGTGATCCTCGATAGCAATTAGTATATTCTTATATCAAATTGGAATGGTGTGACTAAAATATACTACTCCCTCCATCTATAAATGGATGTCTCAACTTTGTTAAAATTTAAATGTACCTAGACCTATTTTAGTATTTAGATACATCCAAATATATCCAAAGTTGAGACATCTTTCTATAGACAGATAGAGTATTTGAGAGCTCATCCAACATTAGAATTGAACAATGTACATGCTACTTTGGTTTTTTACCAACGGTGGGCACTGTGCATGATACACACAACAGCCCATGGGAGGGAGAGAGGAGCGGGTGAGTGGACAGACTGGACGAGTTACAAGGAAAGCTCATGTCATTTGCTGCAAGCAAAGCATATAGATAGGCTGGAAGACACTAAAGTTTGAGAGATGAGAGTATATTTTCACAAGTAACAAAGAAGTAATTGCTCATTTGCTTTCTATGCATATGAGTACACGACATTCCGGGGTGATGTGACGTCCAGGTGCTGACTCAATTGGACGTCATGCATCCACTTCAAGGTCTGGTTTGGGCGGCTGCCATCTCATCTTCTCCCTCCCGGCCAGCGGGCGAAAATGGAGGGTCTTCTACATCCTTGCCATGGCGATCATTGAGCTCGTATAAATCAATGGTAGAGAAGGACTCGATGGAATTCAACACTTGTTATGCAGGGTATTATGTAAAAGTATGGGATTGTGTTGTAATTTCTCTTATTGGGTGTTGTGTGCGGGGGGGGTTCTGTATTATTTTTGGGATTTTAGCAAGCATAATTAAACAAAAGTGGGATCTTAAGTTTTGCATTATTGTAGAACTATATTTACATACACATGAATTTTGAAATTCGCATGTGCAATCATGATTAAAATTAGAGGAGCCGTTGCGATCTTAAGTTTGCAGCGTGAGTACTCTATATTCACAATCTTATATTTTTTTGTGGGAAGAAAACTTCATGTTAACATGATATACCAATTGTGCAGGATGGTTACGAGCTAAGGAAAAAGTTTTTGATACACATACTCAAGTATCTGGCAAATGAAGTTGAAGACAACATTCCTGAGATCGTGCGAGAATACCTTAGACGCGTCAACGGACCATGACTTTAATAAATAGTGTATTCAGTCATTTCTCTTCTACAAAATGAATTGTGCGAAGTGGATCTTTAAATATTTTAAGTATTATATATTTATTTTATATACTTTAATATTTGCATGCATTATTTACACGTTTATGCATTTGACACTACGTTAAAGGGCCATGGCGAAGCACGGGCATTCTACTAGTATAATTTGGTATGCAAACATTAGGTTAAAATATCCTTCCTCTGTTACAAAATATAAGACGTTTTAGTGAGCTAAAATAGCTTAATAAAACACCTTATATTTTGGTACGGGGGTAGTAGTAAGCTAGCTAACTCATTTTACAAAATACATCAGTTAGCTAGCTAACTCATTTTACAAAATACATCAGACATGGCAGATACGACTCATGAGTAGTCATACAATTTGACAAGCTAGAATAGCTGGAACAAGAAGTCTGATTAAACTATAAGGTACAAACGTAAATGGCAAAAATATGTGCAGCAGCAGAAACTTTTGAGAAAAAAGAGATAGAGCTTATTATACACTATGATCACATCCAGTGATATCAACAAACTATACTGGTGAAGAGTCAACGAAATGTCCCCACTAACATGAAAGCACTCACCTCACATGTTCTATTTGTTAGTAATGATCCATAGAAAGCTTAGGTGCGATCTTGTGTACACGTGCATAGCTCTCCAAGGTTTATCTCAAGTCTTACATCACAAGTGTGAGCCAGGAAGCATATGATGAAGAACCAAGTGTGCCGACACTCAAAAAAATAATTCAGCTACAACACACACTAACAATTAAAACATCTGTTCCTACCACAGAAATTCAGAAGTTCACGTGGACCAACACTAACGGGTATCAACAATTGGACATATTCTCATTACCCATCAAGCACAGAATTTGCACTAGAAGACATGCTACACATATGATTATGAAATAATTGACAGGGCCAGTTTAATTGGTGACCAGGGTGGAAATCCTTGCATACTGAAATTTAAAATGACAATTCGGCAAAAGCAGTCTAAGGTGCCAAATACAGGATGTCATAGCTTGTGAACTAGATAGGCCATGCTTGTCTATTGATTTGTTGATATTGACGAGGAAAAGTACACCACTTTTATCCCCTCTTGTCATTGCAAGGATGGCTTAGAAACATTAGCTTATTATGTGCTAGTAAAAATACCAAAATTCTTGCAAGGGTACAACCTACTAAACTGAAAATAGTATTTCAGTGTATCGAAGGAATGCCTGATCTCATACTTTCTTGGTAACATGACATGAGGACGAACAACTTCATAACCATGCCATCAAAGAATGGAAGTATCAGTTTCATCAGAAGTTAGCAACCACCAAAATTTGAATTTAGCATACATACAGTAGCAGGCAACAGACATGAAGTACCAGCTCACGACGCAGAGTGAAATCATTGGTGTGCAGCAGGCATATTCAAAATCAATACCCTGTTCTTGGTTCATGCAAATAAGAATCTAGCGGGCACTTCCCCACTGCAAACTGTTGCATAGTCTTCAGCAAGGTGTGGGGCAGCTTCCTTGTGAGGGTGTATGAACTTGTCCATGAATACCTTATCGCTGATTGTGACTGTGCTATAGTAGTCCCGCTCGCGCTCTAGCAATTCATTCTCCTTGAGAAACTTCACGACATAGTAGCGAGGTCTGAGACGACGCTCCAAGTTATAAGAGAGCATTGCCGGCCGATGAGCAATGTATGCCGGTTCCAACCCCAACTCGGAGATGAGGAACTCTGACCTGCTCTGCAGCGCCTCCGTAGACCTCAACAGCACAGATGGTAACTTGGAAACAGCGATTCCCACCTCAGCATCCGACCACCTAAACGTCTTCTTCATGAACTCAACTTTGGCGGCGATCTTCTCCTTGCCCAGGCATGCAGCAGCGTGCAGCGCGTGCCTGAACATCCGTGATTCACGACGCACACCTACACCGTCTGCGGACGCCACAGTTGCCCGGACGTGTTCCACGTTGGCGGTGAGCATCCATGGCACCGCGATGCACACCTTGGCAATATCGCAGTCACCAAGCCCGCACTCCCGCAGGACCGCGAGGTTAAGCTTAGTTGCCCTCTGACTCCTCTCGAGTCCGTATTTGAGGATATTGTCGTTGAACTTCAATGCTCGTAGGAGGTTCTGGATGGAGACGAAGAGGGGCAGGTAGTAGTGAAGCTTGGAGACGATGGATCTACGGCGGAATCCGGCGCGGCCGATGGAGACGAGGCGTGCGATCTCGGAAACCGAGAAACCGAGGCCGGTGAGATCCACGACGTTGGGGTCCAGGGTCTTGTCCACGCTGGTGCAGAGTAACAGCGGGTCCCTCGCGACGAGGTCGGCGACGTCGGCGCTGGAGATGCCGAGGCCGGCGAGGAAGGCGAGGACGGCGTCGGGTTTGGAGGGGGACTTGACGTGGGAGAGCTTCGTGGAGGCCTTGAGGGCTTGCGCTCGGGTGAGGCCGCAGGTGGCGACGAGGTAGTCCTCCACAGCGAAGCCAGGGTTTGATGAGACGGCGGGCGCGGCGGCGGAGATGAGGCGGTGGAGAGAGGATGGAATTGGAGAGGCGGAGGGAGAAGAGAGGAGGTGGGTTAGGACACAGCTGCGGAGGCGGAGCATGGCGCCGCGGCGGCGAAGGGAAAAAAGGGATCGCCGCCGATGAGGATTTGTGAGATTGAGAGAATCGTGAAAATTTGCGTTGGTCTGGCCCGACCTTGCTGTTGCTGATGAGCAAAATGAAGTGTCCCCACGCGTCAGTGTCTCTCATTGTGCCACCATCTGATAGTGGGCTGGGCTGGACTCAGGTTGACTAATTTAAGCGAATTTTCCTTTTATATTTTGACACAGTACAATGCACTAGACTATAGTGACTCATTTGACGAGTTTTTTTTTCTTAATTTCCATTTTTTCTGAAAATATCTCCCCAGATTAATGTGGCGCAAGACATGTCATGTTCATCCAGTTTAGTATGTAGACCTATCATGTTCATCCAGTTTAGTACGTAGAATGGTCATATTTTAACAGTGTCACGTAAAATAAATGTCATAAATGTCAAGTTAGAGGAGAGATTGTCGAAAAAAAATTTGCCTTCTCTTAATTAAGAGTTAATCTCTTAACACAATGCTCTCCTTCTCCGTGTGTAAAGTTGAGACCACTGGCGGAGGCAGGACGACCAGCAGGGGCCATGCCCCCCCCCCCCCCCCCCCCAACATGCAAACTTCTGTGATTTGGTGCCTTCAAAATTTGTGTTATGCCAAGTTTGGCCCTCCGTTACAATGGACAACAGTACAATATGTTCACAGAGGATCGTATGAGTCAAAATCCTAACATATTTCATTCGAAATCAATGCACAACAAGAGAGGAGGCAGTGTGTGCTCTATTCTTGCACCGTTGTACGCATGCATCACCAGCTTCGTCTTCCTCGGTTTTTGATGGTTCGTCATAAAAATGATAGCATAATCATTGAAATTAGGGAAAAATTACTGCCCAGTTTCAAAAAAATCTTAGCAAATATTTAGGACAAGAGTTCTCTTGTTTGGTTGCCCCCTCCATAAATTTTTCCTGGCTCCACCGTTGGTTCAGACTCGTGTACTCTCACGTGTAATGATCGATCATCAGTGACCTGATTTGCACTTCGGGATAGTAGTAGCTTGCTGAGTTCATCTAAATAATTCGGCTGACTTCGCTATGGAGACAAGACATTTGACAGTACTACATAATTACTTCATCTCTTCCAAATTATAAGATGGTGTACTAATTTGAAATCGAGGTTGTACATATTTAACATGGAAGTTTGCATATTGGTACACTCTCTTTATGCGTCGATTTTTATAATATTGCCGTAGATTTGGGTTTACAAATCTCCTATCACTTTTGGCATGCCAGCAAGAGGTGAAAATTTTATGCAGCATAAAGAAAACATAAGGTTAAAGACCGAACAAGCTTTAAAAAAGTGTTCAAAACAATCTTGGTATACAGAATAATTTTTGGGTACAATCTTTTATGCAACTTCATGTATCAAGCAAAATATCAATACATATCTCATAAGGACGTGTAGGGGATCGTCACCGATTAGGGTTCCTCTTCCTCCCGTTGACGGCCTCCTCCGATCTAGCCGCCTCTGTGGCCTTCGTTTGCCTGTGGGGATCTCCCGGTCATGAGAGCTTCATCGACAGTTCATCCGACTTCTCCATCTCCGAGACGGGTGTGATCTTTTCGACCCGTTTGTCGACTTCCTGTCCGCAGCCAACAACACCAGGCCGACTTAGGGAGGAGCGGCAGCGGCGACGCGCCGTCGACATGGTCTGGAGGTTGAGATCTCGTTGTAATATTCGTTTTTTCTTGGGCTGCTTTGTACTGTTCGATGTTTCTTTTAATACCAGTGTCCTATTCAAAAAAAAAAGCTCTTGTATCAAGCGGGTGCATTTTTTTTAATAGTACAATCTTGGTATACAGCCTACAAATACTGGTATACAAATGAAAAGAAGAAATGCTAGGGCTAGCCCAGAATTTCTCATTTCGTCAGTTAATCTGGAGAAAAGTTGAAGGCCCAAGGCCCAATTCCTCCCCCACTTTCCGCAGAAAACCCTAGCTGCAAGCCTGTAACCCCATATGCCACAGAGATCTGCCCCGACGCCGTTCTAAACCCCTCCTCTTTCTCCCACCTTTCCACCCCTCTCGCGCGCCAAGGGAGGACACCGCCGCCGTAGCCACAGCAGGCGAGCGAGATGGTAACATCCGGAAGCCCCTCTGAATCCGAGCGCCGTTCATTTCTCTTAGCTCCTTTTTTTTTCTGATCGAGCTCATAGTGTATTCACGTTGCGTTTTTTTTTTTGGGATAATTTTGCAGGTGTTCGTGAAGAACCAGAAGACCAGGGCCTACTCCAAGCGGTTCCAAGTGAAGCCCAAGAGAAGGAGACGTACGTTTAATTTTGTCACTAGGCGTCGGCGACTCTGTTACTACTATGCTTAGTCGACAATGTTATTGATGGATTCTTTGCGCTGGTTTGCAGAGGGGAAGACTGATTACAGGGCCAGGCTCAGGCTCACTAACCAGGACAAGAACAAGTACAACACACCCAAGTACCGCTTTGTTGTGCGATTTGTATCCTTCAGTTGTTCATTGCCAATGCCGGTTGATCATCTCTATTGTGATCATTTATGCCCCACAATGTTCACAATGTTCACTAATCCATAGCTAGGTATATAGTCACCCAGTCTACGTCTGTAGGGATTGGTAACACCTTTTAGTGTTTTAAGTTAAATAGTATCACAAATTGACCACTTTGTTAGGACATGGATATGATTAGTTTTTACTATTTTCGGATTAAATATTCAATTAGTGAGATACGGTAACATGAGTAACTTATGGTGACACATACCGTATGCGCTGTTGCAAAAAGTTGGTATAGAGTACCTGAGTGTATAATCCCTCTGTTTGGGTTTATAAGTCCTTGAATTTCAAGCTGAATTTTGACTATGATTTTGAGTAACAAAATATGAGTTATATGTTATAAATATCATACCATTGGAAACTTCTATCGAATATGAATCCAACAGCATGTTTTTTGTGTCTTATAAATTAAGGTCAAAGTTGGACTAAAAAAATCGAGGAGGACTTATAAACCCAAAAGGAGGGAGTACCTAGCAATAGTTTCCTCTATTTTCATCTTGAATTTCCAGAGATAATTATTTTGCCCAATCACACCTGATTCTCTTTGGTGTAACACTTATGTAACTGTGTTTGCTGCTGCAGGGAGCTTTGGATGGTGGCCTTGACATTCCTCACAGTGACAAGAGATTTGCTGGTTTCAAGAAGGATGAGAAGCAGCTGGATGCAGAGGTTCACCGCAAGTACATCTATGGAGGGCATGTTGCTGACTACATGAAGGTGAGTTCAAAACCATTGCTCTTGTGATGTTATGACATCCATTTCTTCATTTTTCTGGTGTTCTTGTTGTCAAACATGCACAATTTCTCCCAGAAAGATATCTGGGCCAGATCTCATCCATATCAAGAAGCCTAAAGCACTTCACTTAGTTGTTATTTCTGAAGCAGTGTTTTGATTCTCGTTGTAACTCCTTCTGTACTCTTATTCCAGTCACTAGCTGAAGAGGAACCTGAGAAGTACCAATCTCACTTCAGTGAGTACATTAAGAGGGGGATCGAGGCTGATGGCATGGAAGCGATGTACAAGAAGGTTCATGCTGCCATCCGTGCCGATCCTACCATGGCCAAATCAACCAAGGAACCTCCAAAGACACACACCAGGTAGATATATCCATCTGCCTATTCAAGTCGGAACTGATTTCACCATTGTGATAGGATTGCACGTTAACTTGACTCCTTGCTGCAGGTACAATCTGAAGAAGCTGACCTACGAGCAGAGGAAGGCCAGTCTTGTCGAACGACTCAATGCCCTCAACTCATCTGCTGGTGCTGATGTTGATGAGGATGACGACGAGTGAAGAGTGTAATTGACCGCCCCTAGGCCCCTATAGTGATATGTTTATGCTTCTAGATGAACTTGCTCTCTATGCCATTTACCAGTAGTTTTGCGAGATTTTAGCACTCTGCACATTATGCGTGCCTCTCGAACTTGAGTATCATGCTGGAGTTCTTGATTATCTTAATCTATACAAGGTACTGGCATTTTGACATTGCTTTGAGTTTGTTGATCTAGAATTTGATTGGTTCGCGAATATCAAGGCCCTGTTCCGTGGATGTGATGTTCTGCCTCAGTAGTTTTTCACGTGTTCATTTTTTTGGTGGTTAGCTTATTTGTGTTGAAGCAAGCCTCTGGTTTGCCTCTATATGCCCTTCACTAATTAGCTGCTGACTAGCGTGTTGTACTGAACAGGACGGTTCAGCTGGTTTGGGTCGCATGTAAGCCTCAATCGTCCTTGCTTATTTCCCTTTCCAGGAGCCCACGACAGAAGCCGGTGCTTGCAACCGAATAAGAAGCATAAAAAATCATTCACAGAACAAAGTAATCACTTTTTTTATCGGAATTTAGAGCTTGTTCACCTCCTCATTCATTAAATTTGCATGCTAGTGGAGAGAGTTGCAACTGATAATTCGTTGTTACAAGTGGATTACAGCTGAGTTGCAGATTCTCCTAACTAAAGTGGGTCACAACTGAGATTTGATTTTCTAGTTGAAAATAGGTTGATAATAGATACTCAGGTAGTAACAGAAATGTAGTACAAAATCGTTTGTTCACATCAATAGACTGAGAATTCTCAATCAAATGAGAAGTAGGCGCACTCAAACAAAATACTCCCTTCCTTCCCAAAAAGACGTTCGTATATTTGTCTAAATTCAGACGTAAAGATTAAATGTAGGGAGTACTACAATTCTGATTCTCTTTATATACTTTGTTGAAAAATATTCTGAACCAACAATAGGCTGATTTCCACGAAAATTTGTTAGGAAAAAAAATCTGAACTCTCTCCGACTCAGCGGCTCTGCCTGGCTTATGTGCCGCCACCCGAGCGTTCACAATTCTACCAGACGAAGCGACGAACTTGCAGCCAGCCTCTCCCGGTCGTTGCCGCGTCCCCTGCGCCAACTCCCACAGGTTTCCCCAAGGACAAGGAGAGCACGACCATGGCCATGGCAGCGCTGCGTGAGGCCTCCCGCCGCCTGGCGTCCACCAGGAACCATGCCGTCGCCATCGGCGTCACCGCTACGCGACCCCTGCTCCTCACGCACTCTCGCGGCATCACACACAAGCTCTTCATCGGAGGTTTTGATTCTTTGTTCACTCGCCCACTCCCGTTTCCTCACGCGCGCATCCCGCTTAGGTTACATCAGTTCAGTCGTTTGTTCCATCTTGGCGTTGTCGCGTGTAGTAGTAATCTACAGGAAGCGTGCTGATGAGACCTGCCCCCATGGGTGCGTGCATAGCAGGTGTTCGACGAAATGCTGTTTTGGGCAGGCTGGTTTCATGTCATGTTTAGTCACTTTTTGGTTGCAGCAGGTCTTTGACAGATGGTTCAAGTTCTTTGCCAGTCGTTAGTTACTCGATTTGTTTTGCTAATTTGAGTACTAGAAATTAGTTTAGGAGTTAGAGCTCATCTTTTAGCAGAAACTTTTTTTTATAGTAAGGCAATGTGGGTAACTGCCTTTTCTATATCTTCCTTGCTTTATGGGGCTGTTTGGATCGTGCCCCTGCCAAATCGGGGCAAGCCAAAATTTTGGCGCATCTTTCTGCTGCCACCAGCTAGCAAACGCATTGGCGGAAATAATGAACTGGATGACCAAATAATTGGCGCATATCCAAAGTTGGGGCTTCCATCCAAACGAATGCCAACGTCCTCAGTCAACGCCAAAAAATTGGTGGGGCAGCTCATGGCTTCCATCCAAACGTACCCTATATTACCTAAAAGACAAAAGTGTGTGCCTTCAATAGGTCTAAACAATGAGTAGGACCTGTTATGTGCGGGATTCACATTCTAATGATTTCATACCTAGGCTGCAAGAAAGATAGAATAGTTCAACATTTCCATCGTAAATGCCATCTAAATGTCCGAGTAGCCAGGTTGGTAAGTTAAGTTTGATTAAAAGATCTGAAGTGAATTCATACTAACTGCACTAAGGTCAAGTGGCCACTTTATTTTATTGTCACTGCATGTTCTAGCAAGGCATAAGATTTGTTAGCTGCTACTGCTCTACAATGAATGATGATGGGTTATCACTTATCATACTAATTTCAGTTGACCATTGCATTTTTCTTGCAAGTATTCTTGGTATTACTAATACGTGCTGTTGTTCTGTCCAATCTGAAATTTATTATTGGGTAGAAGAAACAAGAAAGTAATACCTACACACATAGTTGTCAGAATCATGATTCTACTATACGATTCTATGACTTTACGACCCAAATTGAGTGGAACGATTCAACAATCCTGCTAGGTACAATCTAAGATTTTACGATTCTAAAAGTTAAGATTCTACGGTTTGCGATCCTACTATAGAGGTTCTGATCCGATTCAGAATCACGGTTCTGACAACACATTGGAGAATCATTGGGACCAGTTGGATATGGCTGTAATATGCAATTTAGAGCTGATTCTGTGAGATTGTGTGTATGTCTTAGTTTCTATCGTCTTACAGGCCTGTCACAATTTGCAACGGAAGACAGCCTATCAGAAGCTTTTGCCCGTTATGGCCAAGTATTAGAAGGTCTGTCCTCATCCCTTGCCACAACAACCTTCAGTTAGTAGTTGTTTTTCCTATTATTATGAGCTAAGCCGCAACCCTTTCTTGTTCGAGTTCAGCAACCATTGTCACGGATAAGATGACCAGCCGATCAAAAGGATTCGGCTTTGTGAAATTCGCCTCTGAGGAAGAAGCCAATAAAGCACGTGAAGACATGAACGGCAAGGCAAGTTTTCTTTTCATCTGTTGAAGAACTTGCAGGAACTCTGTCTTTTTAATCATAGTGGTGAAGAGGCAAGGTGTTGACCAAGTATTGCTAGTTTAACTTAGCAGTAATCTGTATTTTTGCCGCGCTACTGAGAAAAATGAGAGCTGACAAGCCTGTAACAGGTACTGAACGGGCGAGTTATATATGTCGACATTGCAAAGACCAAACAGGACCGTGCTGCAGACGGTGTTCCAATAGCGAGAGGCCCTCCAAAGCCAATTGGCGACAACTGATAAATGGTGTGATATGTTCATACTTCTAGTTTATCTGCTACACTGCCACTAGTATTAGACCGGTCCGTTTCAATAATCCATAAAGTAGATTGCGATGTTCTTAGAGAAAAGCTGACATGTAATACACATTTTATGTTCCGCAAGAACATAGAAAGAGTTCATTTAACAGCCCGGATATATTGATGTACATGTAATATTATGCTGAATTTTGTGTTTTGCAACAATCACATTCAATCGGAGAACGTACGTGTTCTTTTACCCCGTTTGTCATCAACAGTGTTATGATATAGTTATGTTCCCTGAACTGCCCAGTGATGTTACTGTTACGGATTAATTGCACATATATACCAGCTACATGTATCCTTGAAGCTGTGCTGGAACAATGTTTTCCCCAGGCTGCGTGTAGGGAACCAATGCCTTTGATGTTCGTATGATAAACTGCACTTAATTGCTGGAGGTGGGCGAACAGTATATTTTGATGGTAAGGATTTGTTGCTGTCAATGCACTCAACGGCTTCCCCATTTCTGTGTCATATTCGCCTTTTTTTTTCTTCAGAAGAAGGGAGAACGATGTCATTTAGGTGGTACGTACATTGCATGACAGAGAAATACTTGTGGAATTCTGTTGGGAAACAATGCCTTGCTGTTCATATACTAAACTTGATTTAATTGCTCATGGTGGTGGAACAGTAGCTTTTGGTGGCATGGATTTGTTGCTGCCAATATACTCAATGTCAGATGTTATTTTCCCCATTTCTGTGTCATTTTCACCTTTTTTCTTTCTTTATGAGAACTAATGTCATTTACATTGCTTGACAATACAAAGAAATTTCTGAATGCCAATGCAGTTAGACTCTGGCAATTTTTCTCTCTCCATTTATGTGTCATTTTCACGTTATTTTATTAGGAATAGAACTTTGTCAGTTGAAATGGCGCCTTTGATGTACACATAGTAGCCATCAAGATCGAAGATGTAAATACAGGATAGTTCCTTCCAACTTGAAGATGCAAATACACGATAAGTACTGAATGGGCAAGTTATATACGTCGACATTGCAAAGACCAGACATGACCGTGCTGCTGCGGGCGTAGTTCCACTAGCGAGAGCCCCTCCTAAGCCAATCGGCGAAAACTGATAAATGCGTGAAGTGTACATACTTGTAGTTTATCTGGTACACTACCACTAGTCCTACTACGTATTAGACTGGTCCGTTTTTCAATAATACTACATCACATAAATTAGATCGTGATACTCTTTGAGAAAATCTTACCTGCCAGCCAATACACATTTTTTGCTTTGTGTTGCAAGAACAGAGAAAGACTCCATTTAAAAGCCTGGATATATTGATGTACAGTAGTACATGTAATTATGCTGAATTTTGTGCTTTGAAAGAACATGACATTAATCAGATAACGTATGGGTTCTCTTACTACCTCGTTTGTCATCAACAGGGAGGTTGCTTCAAATGTCTAATGATGTTACTGTTACTGTTTAATTGCACATACATACCGGCTAGATGTATCCTTGACTTTGTTCCTGAATGAACAATGTTTCCACATGAGTGCCCTGTATAGAGGCAAAGCCTTTGCTGTTCACATGCTAAATTCATTTGTGATAGTACAGATTTATTGCTGCCAATACACCCAACGGTAGGTATTTCCCCCCATTTCTGTGTCATTTTCCCCTTTGGGATAGCGATGGCATTTAAATGGCACATTGTTTGGCAGTAGTACGAATTTCTGAATACCTATGCACTCAGGCAGTTAATGTAACTGTAATTAGGAGGAAAACTTGGTGATTTCAATGGCGATTTGATGTCCATCATGATCGAAGGTTTAAATACACGATAGTAGTTCCTTCCCACTTGATGCTGCGAGTCATTTTTGGAACACAGAAATTCCACAAGCATTTCTCAGTAACTTTACAGCAAACGACTATTTTCGTTGATGATGATCATGTGCCGGGCAGTAGTAGGCGATCACCGGAGCACGACGGAGGCAATGAAGGCGAGCACGACGACGGCGCTGGCGGCGGAGCAGCAGAGGTCAATGATGGCCTCCCGTCGCGCCCTGCTCTCTTTCCTCCCCTTCTTGCTCCTCACAAACGCATGGTACCTCGCCCTGACCTCCTCCCGCTCCCGCTCGCCGCCCCTCCTCACCCCCACCATCGCCGCCGCGAGGAGCCGGAGGGCGCCCTCGCCGCTGAGCGCGGATCCCTCTGCGTCCTCCACGGCGAGGCTGACCTCGCTGACGTGGGCGGCCTCCTCGGAGCATGCGACGGTGGTCTCGAAGCAGCACCCGCCCAGCACCACCGCGAACCGCACGAGTGTCTCCCCGGTGTACCAGTGCCGGCCCACCGCCACCGCGCGCCCGCTGGACACGTTCACCGCGCGGCCGCGCGCGGGGTCGACGACCAGCCAGCTCAGCTCCAGCTCCGCCGGGGAGAAGGGCGCCGTGATGGGTGCCGGTTTCTTGCAGTCCACCGCGTCGAGGCGGAACGGGGCGCCGCGGAACCAGGGCGTGGAGCACCCGGGCGTGGAGACCACGCGGGAGAGGAGGGGGGCTCCACGGTGGGAGACGTCCACCGCGGAGAGGAGGTGCTCGGGGAGGGGGAGAGGGGTGGTGAGCTGGAAGGCGGCGTCCGAGGATGGGAAAGGGGACGCGTCGGCGAAGAGGCGGTGAGGTGGGATGGCGGAGAGGTGGTGGGCGGCGAGCGCGAGGGACGGCCACTGCGCGAGGCAGAGCGCGCGCCAGGTGTCCGGGTCGGCGGCCAGCGCGCGGAGCCCCGCCGTCGCGCAGCTCGCCGCGGCCAGCGAGCGGCCGTCGAGGCGCCGCAGCGCGCAGGCCAGCACGTCCGCGTGCACGTCCTCTATCGTGGTCGCCATGTGTTGATCGATCTCGCTTCGGTCGGTTGCTGGGAAGATGGATGCTTTGGGTGTGGTCGCCTCGAGATGGGCGGCGTGGTTATATAGTAGTGGTGGAGTGCCGGAGGTGGGATGCGCGGCGGGGTCTCGGCAACGCGTGCGCGGTGGTTTGGGCGAGAAGGACGGCCCGACAGGGCCCCGCGCGCGCAGTGTAAATTTTTGGGAATTCACGGGCATCCGGTACAGTGGTACTGCGCGCGCGCGGGCGTGCCAGCACGCGGTGGCAGGCGGGCATTGGCGCGTTGTGGCGTCGGATGCTGGAAGGCAGGCGGCGTGGCAGTCTTCGGCACGCGTGGCGGCTGCTGTGAGGGGACTCGCGTGCGGCTCGTGGCGCTTCATCGACGGGGCTCCGTACCGCGCCCACTGTGCAAGTGTGGAGGTGCAGTCCGCCATTCCTCTTCGTGCCCTGGGTGTGCGCCATGTCACGGTGCTCGTGTATCAGTATCACGCCTCCGGGTTCAGCATACTGGGCATTGGCAGCCCGGCCCAAAAATCTTGGGCATATGCCTGAAATCCAGACCCAATGTCTAGGCCAGGTCGGGCCGGGCAGGGCCTGTGCTTCACATATGGTTAGCGTTAAGGCGAGTTCGATCTAGGGTTTCTTGATTCTGTTCTCTATGTATGTCTCGTGACGCCTTATAAAGGGGACGACATAGGGCTTACATGGTAACCCCGAGTCAGTTCGGGTCTTGGAGTCCTTGTACGAGTAGACCTATGCCTACTTGTCTTCTCCACCAAGTCTCCTGGCGTCTTAGCCATGGACCCCTTTTGGTTCAACATATACACATGTCGTCTGAAGTCTCCTTGTGTAAGCCTCTTTTGGGAATTGACTGTTTGGTATTCCCAAGTCACGCCACATCACAATGTCACCGATTTGAGGTTGTCGTGGCCGTCGACGAGGAGGTTATCCGGCTTGGAGGACGCCAAGGACATGCTTTACCAGGGGTCGTTCCATTAGCTACCGCATGAGCCGATGAGCCTCAACTTCGGGCAACGGCTGATCAATATTTTGTAGGGATACGATTATGCCACCATAGCGCAAATTACAAGTTTCTACCCCGTAAAACAGGATTGATGTAGTCATACATCAAGAGATAGAGGCGCATTTGCGAAATCGATGAAGCACATCCGTGAAGTGCAGTCGCACTACATCAACGTCCTCACCCTCGTCCCACGAGAAGCTCCTCTTGCTCGGTTCGTCCAAGTACTACCGATGCAACACCTCCAAGGTATCCACAAGTGCGGAGTAGAAGCATCACAAGTCATGCTAGGTCCGCGTGTGATACTGAGGCCTCAAAGGTGTGGTGGCTGGGTGGATTGATCAACCCTAATCAATAGAGACCCATTAGTACCCTAAGCCTGGTCTAATTCGGACCATAATCCGATTAGGCTTCCATCCCCTTAGGTGTGTGACCCTATAGGTTCACACACGAGGCGTGTAGACATGACCTAGTTGATATAGGTTTTTTTGTATCATCACATATGCATCATATAGGGAATTTTTTATTGTTATTTACACTGATATTGCATTATTTCCGCCTATTTAGATTATTTACGAGATTTTATTACAAAATCTCTTGTTTTAGTATTTAATTCGTCGGAGGAAAAAACCTCATTTTCGTATTGTTATGTTTCAGGGACCTTCTTGGACTCAAAATAAATCAAGGAAAAATACCAAGAAATGTTTTCATAGAAAAGAAGACCATGGAAACAAGAAGTCAACAAGGAAGGCCATGAGGCCCAAACTGGGGGCCCATGGAGCGGCTAGATATCTATGCGATGCCATGTGGTCCCACTCGACCCTATTGCGTCTCCTCCTCCTCTCCGTCTTTTTACCAGTAGCTCTGTATCACGAAAAAACCTACGCCATTATTTTCCCGAGATTTACAAAGTTGACAGAGGTGAAAGTCTTCTCCTTCTGCGGGAGAGGGCAGATTCTGCTGCTACGGGGCCTCCGTTGAGGGGGAATCGAAGCCATCATCACCACCAACTCCTCCTTGGCTTACGTGGGGTCTCCACATCATATCCAGCATCAGCATCGACCCCATCTCCAAGATCTGTTTCACCCCCTCATCTCATAGTTTGTGATAGATCATGTCAACACCCGGATTTTTAAGTCCGAATGCCTATTATGTCATACATCGCAATCCCAGGAATATTGTTGTTGCGAGGCATAATAGTTAAGTATCACAGTCATCATTCATTACAAACCATAAGTCTTACAAATTTGAATCACATGATCCATATTACACGAATAGTTGATCTATGGATCAACGAACAAACACAAGTTCATAGTTCATAGCGGAAGCGTAAGATACACGGACTCTCTAGTCCACAGGCCAACGCTTGACGTCGGAAGGCGCTTAGTTGTCGTAGGCGTCCTGCTGGTCATCTCCTTGTTCATCTTCATACTCTGGCCATTTGAATAGCCAGGGACAAAGCCGTGAGTACTTTAAGTACTCGCAAACTAATACTAATGTAAGTGCTAGACATTCTAGTATGGTTCGCTAAGCTCTAGTTTATTTGCATAAAGCTAGTTTTAGTTCACAAACATTTGAGAGAAAGCTTATTCAAGTGCTAACTAACTCAAGTGGGAACATTAGTGTCATTCCCACCATTCAAGTGGTGATTTCAATTCAATTCACCACAAGTCCTTTCACCATCATCTTTCAACATCATTTTCAAAGATATGACGTCGGAAACTGTATGGCCTTTCCAACCGTCCGTAACCGTGGACACGGCTATTCGAATAGGTTTACACTCTGCAGAGGTTGCACACTTGTGCCACAACATTTGATTTCATCCGTCGGGATTACCCCGAATCATCGTAACACAGTACGCGGATCATCAACCATAACCTTTCACTTACAAATCCTAGTATGAGCACCTCTCCCCATGAGCTTGGCCTCCCAGTGAAGACCAACTGTCAACCTGGGAACTGCACAGGGCTTGGCCGTACGATTCACCTCAATTTCACATCATTTCTCAACAACGGAGGCAGCCTCAAGCGTAACCCCTATGACGTGTGTTCAGAGGGAACCCATACTAAGACGCATAAACTTCCAGTTAAGCCCTACCCATAATCAGGTATTGTGGGGGTACTTAATAATTGGAAAGGTATCGCATTCAAACCAACATCATTGTTTATCAAAAATCACCATCTTCTCTTGTTCACATTCTCCTTCAAAAATCATTCAATGGAATGCATCATCATTCCAAGGTTTCAAATTCATTTCAAATTCACATTGTTCCCATCTAGAGTAGTCAAGTTTTATTTCATTAGCACTAGCTCTAAATCATGAGGGGTGCTATCTTGCTTTGCTTGGAGAAGACTAACTCACTACTCTAGTAACCAACTTGTACTTTGACCAAAGTTAACTATAAAAGTAACTCCTTTAGAAAACAAGTAAAACTTGTAAAGTAAAAACTTGGGATAGGTTTATGTAAGAAAAGATAAGAATCATGGTGCCTTGCCCCAAGGGGCTTTGCACTTTGCAAGAATAATAGCTTGCCTTGGTAGTTCTCAAACTGTTCCTCCTCCTCCTCTTGGTAGCAACCTTCTTCTTCGGCGTACTCTCCGGTGCTACCGTCTAAATTTGAATACGAGTATAATTACTCACTAATTCAATGGCTATTCCATACATCACATATAACACACAAACTATTCTATGCACACAACTAAATTAACTAGGGTGCATGGGTTGTGTTGTTTGAAAAGAATTCACATCTTTGTATTCCATATGTAAATGATAGTTTCCATAGGGTTCTTGAGAAATAATTTCCTCTCATTGAAATCTTTTTAAGATTTAATTTCTCAAACAATCATAGATGAACTCATATTGACCTAAGTCAAACGTTCATCATCATCATTTGTGAAAATGATTTAAATGAGGTAGATCACCTCATACTATTTAAATAACACTACATTTGATTTAAATCTCAAGTAATTCATATAAGAGAGTTTGGGACCAGGGGTCCAAACATCCCATGAATTCATGTGAGACAAGTTTAAATGAAGTATAGGACTTCACATAATTTACTTTAAAAGTTTTGGACAATATCAACTAGTTAAACTAGCCATAATATCCATTCATTAAACTATGGCATGATCATACAAAGTGACCACACCATTTTATTGCATAAACAATTAGTGTAAGTCAAATGGGAGCTATTAGAGTTGGAATTAACTTAATATCTATTTTGGTTGATTTTTAAGAATTATTTGAATAGGGAAAAGTCCCTGTTTTGTTATTTTTATCACATTAATTCTACAAAGAATCTGGCCATGGGACCAGTGGCATTGGTTAGATAATTTCTCTAGCTTTCCAACCATATAAAGTTCATCCAATTTGGTTTAGCCAATTTAAATCTATTGAATTTCAAAGTGGCAGCAGTATTGAAATTCATTTGAATTAATTAAACCCAGTTTGAATTAAAAGGCCGGCGGGAAAAGCTAGTTGGGCTCAAAGGTTTAAAAACGGCCCAAGGCCAGCCCAGCCACGGTCCAGTGCCGCGCGGGCTGCCTGACAGAGGGTCCCGCCTGTCAGCGAGTGTTAAACGCCGAAGCGGTATGGGCGAGTCTGAGGCGTTGGATTAGAACGCGATCAAACGGCTGTGGTTCATCGTCCCGCCGGCGAGAGGGGAGTTCACCGGCGGCTCAGGTAGGGGGTCGGAGAGCTCACCGTGGCTCCAGCTAGGGTTGGCAAGGTGCGCGGTGAAGTTGTGGACGACGGCGAGTCGACTGGTAGCGGTGGCTCGTCCTGGGGTGGCTCCAATCGACGGCGGCGTCCACCAGGTACTGGCGGCTCCGATCTCCAAATTGGGGCAGCTCCGGTGACGATCGAGTGAGTGGAGTGGTGGTGGCGAAGCCGTGAGAGGTGGGGAGTGAGCTGGTGTGGTTGGTTTGGTCCAGGGAACTCCCTATTTATAGAATCGCATGAGGGTTGCGGGGCAGTGAGGTGGGCGACATGGGCGCGGCGTCTCCGGCGGCTGGTCGAGCTAGGCGAGGCTATGGCGTTGCTCTACGGGTCCAGGCGATGCTACTGGCAGCGACAGCTTGGTCGGGGAGCGTCGGAATCGCTCGCGTTGCTTCCGTGTCTGGCGGTGTCCGCGTCGGGGTTTCCTCTTCGTCTCCGGCGGCGGCGGGCACGGGTCGTGGTCTGGTGGTTGTCTGGCGGCGTCCAGGTGTCGAGTGCGTGCTCAAGGCGATTCAAGCAGGGCCAGGGAGTGAGCGAGGTGGTGGCGCGGCGCGTGTACTGGGCGTGTCCGCGTCGTGCATGCGCGCGACGTGAGCGGCGTCCAGGGCGTGTGCTGGCGCGCGTCGTCCGGCGTGTGGTCGCCGTTCCTTCGACCATGGCGGTGCTAGGGCGTGCTAGGAGACGCGTTGGCGCACGGTGGCGAGGTGGTCCTGGCAGAGGAGCAAGGGGAGAGAGGGGAGGTCGACGAGCTCGGGGACATGGCCGGCATGGCCATGCCCTAGCTTGCTCTCTCTCTCTCTTAGCCTCACTATGCTCCACTTAAGGTTTAAGGGGACCAGGGAGCACAATGTGATAGGTTAGGGTAGTTTAGGTGAGGTAGATTCACTATTTGCAACTATTGCAAATAGTGCCCGAATTTGTAAAATTCAAAAATATCCAAATTTGAAATAATTCAAAAGGTGAAAGTTTTTGAAATGTGTGTTGATATAAGTTGTAAATGACCAGAGAGGTTTTGAGGTGGTGGTGGAAAAAATGAGAATTCAAGAATTGGCCAAAATGGCTAAGTGTAGAATGTTGCATATGTGAAAAAGTTGGAACTTTGGATGAGCCTTGCTCATGATCCAAGAGGAATTTGGCATGGTGCTCTTCACCAAATTTGTTCACCTTGATGTTAACTTTGAAATGGTGCAAAGAGTTAGCAAGAGTTGGTTTGGGAAATTTGAATGGCAAGGGCTCAAAGTGGTGATCAGACTAGAATTGTCCAAATTGACCATTATCATATGTGAGTTGGATTTGTGTTTGAATTCCATTTGAATTGTGAATCTTTGGTTCCAAAAGTTGTAGTAAGTGTCTAATAACATTACTCAACTAATGGTGAAGACCAAATAGGTCTAGGGTCAAAATTTATAAAAATGCCATAGGGCATATGTGAGGGTTTTTAGGGTTTTCCATTTAGTGGATTTTCTCCCTCTTTGATTTATTTGGTTGGTGATCTTCATATGATCACACTAGGGTTTTAGAGCATATCAAATACAAGTAATAACAATCATCATGGCATATCACTCAAATGCACAAGTCCTATGCATGGTACTATATGCAAATAGAAAAGTTTTTGTTGGTTTGAAATTTTGCTTTCTGGAATTCTCTAACTTTCTTTTTATTGAAATTTGGGGTGTTGCAGATCAGAACCATGCATAAGTTTCTATTGTTGTGTGCATGCTTGTGCTATGGAACTTGTTGTTATTTGGTGTTGTTATTTGGTGGGTAAGTTATATTTTCAGATTGGGTTGTATTCCATGCCACCAATCATCATCAAATTTAGGGCAAGTAGTTCCCTATCTTCCCGAGGGAATATATAAGGTTGATTGGCTATGACTTCTATATAGTATTTCATGAGTATTTGGTAAAGTTTGTACTTTTACGTGGTTCTATGATGGTAACATACGGACATCGACTGTGTGTTCAATCACATATATGGGATCATAGTGACATAGGCATCCCAAATGGGCCTGCCGAAGATAGTACCCGGGGTTTACTGAAGGCCCACTACCCGAAGAATAAGAAGATTCGGAAGCCCAAGATATTATTAAGGAAAGCTAGAGTTGTAATAGGAAGCATTATTTGTAATCTTGCGGGATGAGTTAGAAACCTTCCCGGACTCTGTAACTTGTACAATACGAATCCCTCGGCTCCGCCTCCTATATAAGGGGGAGTCGAGGGACAAAGAAATCATCGAATCATTGTCTCTCAAACCCTAGTTTTCATAATCGTCGAGTACTTTTCGGCTGAAACCTTCGAGATCTACTTGCCCTCTACTTCCAACTAAACCCTAGTCTACAACCCGTAGGCATTGACAAGTTAATACCTTGTCAATTGGCGCCGTCCGTGGGGACTAGAGGCGTCAAGGATACGATTTCGATGGCACGTTCAAGATCGTCGACTTCATCAACCGCAAGCAACGCGATGGATCGAGGTAAACAGATCGCAACTGGTCTTGTCGATTTTGTTCCTCACCCGCCCTCCCGTTTGGATGCATATGCGTATCTGGAGGAGCCTATGGAGATGATGTTCGGAAGATTTCACTTTCGCGTCGAGAAAGAGGGATCGTATCGTGTCGAAATTCCGATTTCGTCGGGATCGTCGGCGGTCGATTCCGATTTTTCAAGCTATACATCGTCAACCAAATCAGGAGAGGAAGAAACTTCGTCGTCACGCTTCATCAGCACCAGGGCAAGAGAAAAACTTGCCAAGATCTTCAGCGACATGTCGTTTGAGTCATCTGCGGACTCCTATATAAGCGATGGCTCAAGCAGTGTCGACAGCTACAACTTCATCGACAAATCTACTACAGTGGGCAAGGTCTTCGCCAATCTTCATGATGGTGTCACCAAACCCAACATAGATCTGAATACAAAGTACCATCAGATTTATGTCATCAGAGAACCAAGTCGTGATCAGGAGGAAACATCTGAGGCTTTCGACGATTTGGGAAATCCATACGTCGATCCCTCTGATTTGCGACGAGGCCTAGGCAATAAATATATCGGGCCACAGCCGCGAGACAGAGTCCAACTCCCGCAAACGGCATGGGATAGAGCCGCAAGGGCTATGGATGGCTCAGAACCAATGGCCACCACAGCCACGCCAGAAGAATTACAAGCATATCAATATAGGCTTGCATGAGCTGCAAGGGAATTGGAAAAACAGACAGCTGAGTTAAACAGAAGAAAGGAGGCAGCCTCTGCATCAAGTAGGCGAAGGGCAGAGCTGAGTCGACAATCTAGAACTTCGGGTGATAGCCACAGAGAAGCTCGGAACAGAGCAAGATCAAGGTTGCAAAACGTACCTGAAGGAGAAAGAGAGCACTTGGTTCAAAACCTCGACATGTCTTTTATGTCGATAGACACGAGAGGAAACATCATCCCCAAGACACCAGAAGCTGGGTATATGGCGACACAAGCTTTCATCCTCGCATCCAGGCCACCCCCAGGAGATCCAAGGGAGGCATTGTACAACATGGCAATGGCAGGAGTTGGAGCCATGGGGACGGCGTTTGTATCAACACCTCCTGAAGGAACAGCAAGGCAAAATAGTCCACGACCTGCGGCAGCAACAGCAGCAGCTCCCGAAGGACCAAGTGGAGCAAGAGACACGGTAGCACAAGCAAGGGTCGACAGAGCGCGACAAAGCAGAAGGGAACATCGGCAGTCCCCAGAGCTAAACGACGAGGATATGTGTGGGTTGCCATGATTCACAAGGAGAGTTCGAAAAACTCGAGTCCCTTCGGGATTCAAGTTACCTGATAACTTCAAGAAATTCGACGGCCTTCAGGATCCAGAGGATTGGCTAGTTGATTATCTCGAGACGGTGAAACTCACAGGAGGAACCAGAGTAACAGCTATGCAAAGCATCCAGGTGCATCTGAGTGGAGCCGCACGATCTTGGATAAAGAAACTTCCTCCAGGATCTATCGACAGCTGGGACAGCTTCGAGGACGTGTTCGTCAAGAACTTCCGGTCCACATGTAAAAAACCTGCGTCATTAGAGGAGCTGAGAGCGTGCCGACAAAAGCCAGATGAGCCAATGAGAAAATATATCCAAATGTGGAATATCATCAAAAAATCGGCAGAAAACATATCTGACGAGAGAGCAATAGATGCGTTTGTCGCAGGGATCAGGCGTGGAGATTTTGTCAAGGATTTGGGGAGGACCAATCCAAAGACAGTATCCGCGTTAATGGAAATAGCAAACAGATGGGCAGATGGAGAAGATGCTGTTCACAACAAACGACATAGGTCGCCAGAGGAAGAACGCGGTAGAAATTATTAACCAAGGCGACGATTTCCTCGGCAGTACTCGAGCTATGATGCTCCAGGACAAATTTCGGCTGGTTTCCGAGCGAGCGCAGGAGGAAACAACAGAGATGAGTACCAGAGAAGCAACGAGCAACGAGGCGACAATAGAGATGACTCTCGAAACAATAGGCAAAATAGCGGGCCAAGGTTCCAGAGGCCTTTCGTGTCTCCCGAGGCCGTGTCAGATGCATTTTTTCCTCGATAGCAACGGAAAAAGACAGTCAGGACATCTGCAGAAGGATTGTCGCAATTTCCAGGCAATGCTAAGGTATGCAGGGCATGCTAATGCTCAGGCAGCACCGAGAAATCCTCGAGAACCAAGGAGTGAGATTCACTTGCCACCTCCTCCCGCGATTACGGACGACAATCGACATCAGCTCAGAATAGCGGCAGCACCTCCACCACCGCCTTACGTTGATCCTAACTATAACGGAGCGGTCTCGATGATTCAGAAGGGAAGGCCATCCAATAGAGCTCAGAAAGTAATCTCGCGACATGTATTCATGGCAGAAAAAATGCCTCCACCAACAGTCGAGTATCTTAATTGGTCAGGGCAAGATATTGGCTTCACCATAGCAGATCATCCACAACAAGTTCCTCGACCAGGGCAGTCAGCACTCATACTACCAGCGGTCATCGCAGGATTCGACGTATCTCGCGTGTTTATAGATGGCGGCAGCAGCTTAAACCTTATGTACGCAAATACATTAAGGAAGATGAACATATCCCTAGCAAACCTGAAGCCAACAGACACAAGATTCCACGGTATCACACCAGAGAAGCCAAGTTATCCGCTGGGGAAGATTAATCTCGACGTTCAGTTTGGGACCCGAGAAAATTACAGAATCGAGAAGCTGGAGTTCGACGTCGTCGATTTTCCATCACAGTACCACGGTCTGTTGGGTCGACCAGCATATGCTAGATTTATGGCGGTACCACATTACACGTACCTATTATGGAGGATGCCTGGACCTAAGGGACCAATCACAGTCAAAGGAAGCTTCACCCTAGCCGATAAGTGTGATAAGGATTTTCATCGAATATCAGAAACTTTCAGGATGCAAGCTGAATATTTGGCGTCAAGGCTCATGACTGACTATGACGTGCTGCCAGACGTGGGAAGGCCAAATAAAGAATCAACTTTCAATACTGAGAAAAATTCTAAGGAGGTGCAGATTCACCCGACAGACCCGAAAAAGACGACGTCCATCGCAAACGACATGGACCTCGCATAGGAAAGCGCGCTCGTCGAGTTCCTCCGTGAGAACTGGAAAATCTTCGCATGGTGTCCAACTAACATGCCAGGAGTACCCAGGGAACTTGCCGAGCACCACCTAAACTTGGATCCACTAGCGAGACCAATCAAACAAACTTTGCGACGTTTTTCGGAACCAAACCGCAAGGCTATGCTGTCAGAAATTGATCGACTAAGAGAAGCTGGTTTTATCAAGGAGCTGCACACAGAGGCCACATGGGTAGCAAATCCAGTGTTGGTGCCGAAGAAAAACACTAAAGTCCTTCGCATGTGCGTCGACTTTACATGTCTCAATAAACATTGTCCAAAGGATCACTTTCCCCTCCCGAGGATCGACCAAATTATCGACTCCACGACAGGATGTGAACGTCTTTCCTTTTTGGACGCATATTCTGGTTATAACCAGATCAGGTTAAAAGAAGAAGATGAAGTAAAAACAGCGTTCATCACAGCTTACGGCATGTTTTGCTACAGAATAATGCCCTTTGGTCTGAAAAACGCGGGAGCAACATATCAGAGGATGATGCAGAAGTGTTTGGCGACACAGATTGGGAAAAATGTGCAAGTGTACATCGACGATGTCGTCATAACGTCAAAAAAGGGGGCAACGCTGATCGAGGATCTCAAGGAAACCTTTGACAACCTCGACAAATTCTGCCTCAAGCTGAACCCGACAAAGTGCTCCTTCGGCGTCCCAGCAGGAGAACTTCGGTTTCTAGTTTCAGCAAGAGGGATTGAAGCTAATCCCGACAAAATACAAGCTATCGTAACAATGAGGAAACCAACAAAGTTGAAAGAAATACAGCAATTAACTGGGCGAGTCGCAGCTTTAAGCAGATTCGTCGCCAGGCTGGGAGAAAAAGCATTACCGTTCTACGCTTTAATAAAGCAAGGGGAGAAATTCCAGTGGAACGAAGAAGCCGATAGAGCTTTCGAGGATTTGAAATGCACAATCTCGACACCACCAATCTTGGTGGCGCCGAAGGAAAAGGAACCTCTCCTGCTGTACATTGCAGCCACACCCCAGGTGGTTAGCACGGTTTTAGTCATTGAAAGAGAGGAAGAAGGAAAACTCCATGGAGTGCAAAGGCGGGTCATCAGTGAAGTTTTATCGCCTTCTAAACAGCGGTACCCGTAGTACCAGAAGCTAGCATATGGAGTGATTACAACGGCAAGAAAGTTGCGCCACTATTTTTTGGCACACCCGATAATAGTAGTCAATGAAGCACCTCTTTCAAATATACTGAACAATCCAGAAGCTACAGGGCGTGTCTCCCTTTGGGGAATAGAACTTTCCCCTCGGGACATCACGTATGAAAAAAGAAAGGCGATCAAGTTGCAAGTTTTGCCAGATTTCATTGCAGAGTGGATGGAGCTGCAAAACACGGGACCCCCAGATTTGTCGAGAACTTGGACGATGAACTTTGATGGATCCAAGAGAGTAGAAGGAGCTGGCGCAGGAGTGATACTTATATCACCTGAAGGCGACAAGTTAAAATATGTCCTACGGATGACGTTCCCAAACGCATCCAACAATGAAGCAGAATACGAGGCCCTCATACACGGGATGAAGATGGCGAAAGCTTGCGGCGCAACTCGATTAAAAATCTTTGGCGACTCACAATTGGTGGCTCAGCAAGTTATGAACCAATGTGATGCAGTCAATGATAGCATGATAGCATACAAGGAGATGTACAATGAGCTTGAGAAGCTGTTTGATGGATGCGAGGTAAATCACATCAGTAGGTTGAGCAATGATGAAGCCGACGTTCTCGCAAACATCGGGCCGCAGTGCCTCCCAATCCCGCCAGGTGTATTTTGGGAAGAAATAGCGGAGAGATCCACAAAGCCGAAGAAGGCGCAGAAAAAAGCAAAGGAAGAAAAAACTTCGGCGCCCCTCAAAGAAGCCGTGGAGGACGAAGAAGACCAAGAGCTTGTGATGATGGTAGAAGTTCCTTGGATGCAAGCCTACATATCGTATATCCTTCGGAAAGAAATACCTGACGATCCAGTTGTGGCAAGGCGAATTATTCGACGGTCCAAAGCTTTCACAGTGGTCAAAGGGGAGTTATACAAGCGAAGTATTTCAGGCGTCCTGCAAAGGTGCGTCACACCCGAAGAAGGAAGGATAATCCTAAAAGATGTGCATGAAGGAATATGTGGTCACCACGCGAGCAGCCGAGCTATTGCAGCCAAGGTTTTTCGGGCAGGATTTTACTGGTTGACAGCAATCAAGGATGCAAAAGAGATAGTAAGAACCTGCGACGCGTGCCAGAGATTCGCCGCAAAACCTCACTCTCCGGTGGCAGAGCTGATGCCAATACCATTGTCGTGGCCCTTTGCCCAATGGGGACTCGATATGGTGGGCAAGTTGCATAAAGCTTCGCCAGGAGGATACGAGTACATGTTGGTTGCTGTCGATAAGTTCACCAAGTGGATAGAAGCAAAGCCGATAAATTCACCAGATGGAGAATCAGTAGTCAAATTCGTAAAGGGCATCGTTTTCCGGTTTGGGGTACCTCACAGCATCGTCAAAGACAATGGCAGCAACTTTACGTCCAAAGAATTCAAGGAGTACTGCGCAGAAGTAGGCATTAAATTGCACTTTGCGTCAGTTGGGCACCCGCAAACCAATGGCCAAGTCGAGAAAGCCAACGGCATCATCTGCAACGGTATCAAAAAACGCTTGTTAGGACCGCTTGAAAAAGCTCGACATACCTGGCCAGAAGAACTGCCGAGTGTTTTGTGGAGCATCCGAACAACACCAAATACGGCGACACAAGAAACTCCGTTTTTCCTCGTCCACGGAGCCGAAGCAGTACTACCAATTGAGATAGAGCATGATTCTCCAAGAGTGACAGAGTATGACGAGGAAACTTCAAGAAAGGCTTTGGAGGACGACGTAGATGCACTCGATGAAGCTCGAGATGAAGTACTTTCACGAGTCACCAAATACCAGCAGGACCTCAAAAACTACCACAGTCAACGGTTGAGGCCAAGATCTTTCCAGGTCGGAGATTTGGTCTTGCGGTTAAATAAAAAAAGTACTGAAAAGCTCGAGTCGCCATGGCTAGGCCCTTACATCATCACAGAAGTAATCGAAGGAGGTGCATACAGGATCAAGGACAAGAAGACAGGGGCTCCCGAGAAAAACCCCTGGAACGTGGCGCAGCTCAGGCGGTTCTACGCTTAGAGTCGAAATATAGTCCCCTTCTGTAAAAAATACAATGTACTGAAACACCCGCGAGTTTTCAGACGCACTCTTTTCCTTTTCGGGGCACCGAGTGGGGCCGGAAAGGTTTTTAATGAGGCGGGCACGCGGTGCTGCAATATAATAAAGATAGTGGAGATATACTTCTTATTCTTCGACACGCTCGGGGGCTCAACGCCTTCAAGTTACAAAATACACACAATATAGATAAATTATACTTACCGAAATATTTCGCCTTGGTACAAGAATACCTCGCCAAATAGAACATCGGGAGTTAACAATTATAAATATAGTGTACTCGTCAAAATTTTACTGCTTTGGTCTGAAAACCTCGCAACAAAAATATAGAACGTCACTACCAAGACACTCAGGGGCTTTCACCCATTGACAGCAAAATATATATATTTCCTTGCAACAAAAGAAAAATCTTCGGGATAACAAAACAGCACAAACTTCAGCCAAAGGCTCGGGGGATTGATGATCAAAAATAGAAGGGATTTCTATTTTCGTGCCCCTGGCTCCTTAGTTGTGCTCAGTTTTCCCCAGCCCCTTAGTTTTTTCTCAGTTTTCCCCAAAACCTTGTCTGAAACCCGCAGAAGGAGCTCGGATGGAAGGAATCCCGTTAGTTGACGTTGGTTGGTGCTGGCAAGTGGGGCCGCTGTTGGTGCCCCGCAGTGGACACGTCTTCACTTATCCAGATCATCGTGGGACCCACAACTTGTCCACGTTAAGTGCGCCGGACCCACAGCTTACCCAGGTGACCGTTGCAAAATGGGAGCCCGAGCCAGCCCCGCGCCCGTGCCCGTGCCATTGCTTCCCCTTTCTTTCTCCGCGCCCCATTGTTCTTCTTCTCCGCCAGCGGCAGCCCTTCTCCGGTAGGCGGGTGATGTCTAGTTTCTCTTCGACCTCCCGTTCTTCATGGCCGCAGTATGGACCCGTGCCTTTGACAAGATGCCCTGACTGCCCACGCCAGGAGCCTCTGAAGCGGTCGATCTATAAGACGGACGAGAACGGCAACCGTGGACGTGAGTTCGTTGCATGCGAGAGCTTGCCATATAGAGAGGGGGATAAGGTTAGATCTCGCTCCAATTTCTCTGTTTTCTCTCGATTTTCTTGTTATTCCCTCGAATTTGGGATTTAGGGTTCACGTTGTTGTTTTCAGATCTTGAAGAAATGCAGGCATTTCGAGTGGATCGATGTGTACGTTCGTAGGCTTCGATTGCAGGAATCAATTGGCGCTATTGGGCGCAATTTGGGAGGGGGACTTCTTGCTGTAGAGAAGGCGGCAGAGAGAGGAGCCGTTCCGATTATGCCTAATGCTCCCAATGCAGAACTGGTGGAAGTGAAGGGAGAACTGAAGAAAATGAACAAGCAGTTAAGGCAGCTGATCGAGTTGAAGAAGCAAGCTAACCTGATGGCTGGTTTTTTTTTGTTGTATAATTACGATCGGATTCTTATCATTGCTCACCAGGCGCTAGAAGTTGTTACAAGGGATACCTTACAAATCCATTATTCAGTTACATGTACTTGTAGTTGTTTTCAAAGTTAGTGTGTGCATTCACCGAAATTACCAACTATATTCCCTAAAAGAAAAGGAAAGCTAAAGATAGTTGATAATTGTTAGAGGGGTGACAAATAATGCAATCACCGAAATCCGCAAATATGTATGCCTCATGTTTATAACAAAATTATACCACTTTTAGGCCGTTTCAAAATGGGATCCCTTTCAAAATAGGGTCCCTTCAAAATACCAATACAATATCCCAAACTATATTCCCTAAAAGAAAAGGACAGCTAAAGATAGTTGATAATTGTTAGAGGGGTGACAAATAATGCAATCACCGAAATCCGCAAATATGTATGCCTCATGTTTATAACAAAATTATACCACTTTTAGGCCGTTTCAAAATACCAATACTATATCCCAAACTGTATTCCCTAAAAGAAAAGGACAGCTAAAGATAGTTGATAGCAATCACCGAAATCCGCAAATATGTATGCCTCATGTTTATAACAAAATTATACCACTTTTAGGCCGTTTCAAAATACCAATACTATATCCCAAACTATATTCCCTAAAAGAAAAGGACAGCTAAAGATAGTTGATAATTGTTAGAGGGGTGACAAATAATGCAATCACCGAAATCCGCAAATATGTATGCCTCATGTTTATACCAATACTATATCCCAAACTATATTAAGTGGCAAACTCGTTATTGCACATAAATAGAGGGGTGGGCATTCTCCACCGACGAGAGAGAGAGAGGTGGCCACGAAGAGAGAGAGAGAGAGAGAGAGGTTGCCACGAAGAGACGGATAGGGGTATACCGCCTGCTAGATCGCTGGATCAATCGGTTCGTGGAGTCGATCCGTGTGACAACGGCTCAACCAATCAGGATAAGTTTGGGCTTCTCAGAGCATTTGTGACAGTACTTGAGGGCAAAACTGAGTAGTACTAAGAATCCAAGGGCACATAAATAGTAAATAGACTAAGGGATTCAAACAAAAGAATTACAAAATGAAAAATGTGTGTTTTGTACAATATAATTCATATTGGGCTACATCAAATTATTTGCAATTCAAATATACATGAGTGTGACAATTATGGCATCATTTAGACAAACTATGTTTTGGGAAAGATGTTTTGCAAAGGGGTTTGGGTGGAAAACCAATCATCTTCATAGCTACACTAGTGATTCTGAGAAGTGGCAATTTGTGGTAAAACTTGATTTATATATGTTTGTTAAGGTTTTCTAGGTGGCAGGTTGCGTAGGAAGACTCCATGAGTAGTTGCCACTATGTTTTTATTTTTTTGGATTTTTTTGCGCATGAAATGACTCAATTAGCTATGTTAATCTCATTTGTTGACTCTCTGTTGACCAGCTACTTGAGGGTAAAACTGAGTATATTGCACTTGCCGGTCTAAGTCCTCGAGGGGAAAACTGAGTACAGATAAAATTTCTGTATAAGGCCTGAGGTTATAACTGAGTACACCAAACGTCCCAGGGTTAGACTCGTGTAGCGGTGCACGCTGCAGCCGTGTATAGCGGACGCGTGTTGCGGTACACGCCACCTTCGTCTTTATAGAGCCCCTCTTTCTCTCCCTCGACGCACGTTCTCACTGGCTCACTGCAACCGCCTCTCCTGTCCCATCATCTTCTCCACAACCGAAGAAAAAACCCCGAAGAAAACCACCGGCGATGGAGAAGAATGAGATGCCCATTGTCGGCACATCAGCCGCCGCCCCCGTCCAGGCCCCTGTCGCTGCTTCCAACGTAGCAGCCGATGGATCGGCCGCCGCCCCCGTCCAGGCCCCTGTCCCTGCTTCCAACGTAGCAGCCGGCGGATCGGCCGCCGCCCCCGTCCAGGCCCCTGTCGCTGCTTCCAACGTAGCAGCCGGCGCATCGGCCGCCGCCACCGTCCAGTCCCCCGTCGCTTGGGACCCGTACGAACCAGTGCAATACGATGCGCCGAAGAACCCCTACGACACCAGCATCGTCGACAACGAGCCGGAGGTAACCCTTTGTTCCCTTGTTCTTATCTCATTAGGTAACCCTTTGTTCCCTTGTTCTTATCTCATTTCAATCATTTTGTGTTAGATCTAGCGTTATTACGGTTCGTCTGTTCCTAGTTCAATCCTTTTGTGTTAGATCTTGCGTTATTACTGTTCGTCTGTTCCTAGTTCGATCCTTTTGTGTTAGATCTTGCGTTATTAGTGTTTGTGATTTGCTTTTGTTTAAGATTTGTGCCGATGATGATGAATATTTGGGCATAAATTGATTCAGGGTTTGGTCAGTAAACAATTGGTGTGTACAAATTTGTTGTGCATGATCTTTGGTTTGCTGACTCAAATCCTGGATATAAGTGTGTCCAATGTAACTGAGGCTACCTCTTTTTTTCGAGCCCATATTATCATGCATGATTTTTTGTTCACTCTCTGTTCCATCATCGTTGCAATTGACTCCGTTTTTTTTGCACGATCTTTGGTGCTACGTGACAGGTGCAGAGCAGCGACGTCGACAGCGACGACGAGTCCTTCCACACCAAGACTTGTCACGTCCTCAGGAGGCTGCAGTCCGGCCATTACGATGGCCCCTTTGCTCGAGGCATTTACAAGTGCCCCTTCTGCAACAGGAAGCTCTGCGCCACCGACTTCAACTCCCTGGTGAACCATGCTGAATCCATTGGCAGATGTGGCGCTAGAGTTGGAAGGACCGTGAACGTGCATGCGTACATGGCCAAACACAAAGCACTTGGGATTCACCTGCGCAACCTCCAAGCGAGTCACACGCGCTACCTGGAGGTGTTGAACGTGCCTACTGCACTCTCTGTATGTGACTGCTCTATCTGTAGAGTAGCTTAAATTCATGTAAAATGTAGCTTATGTTGGATCTATCGGTACTACTTTTGGATCTGTCCTGAATATATCTATGCTATGTTGGTTGCTGTATGCAGCTTATCCTATATTTTCTCTCTGGATTTGTGCCCTAGATTTCCTACCTGATTGGGTAAAAACGAAGGCATAAAGAAATGAATGGCGTTAAAAAACAGAAGGACAAGCTACTCTAGATTTGCTACCAATTTGGGCTATCAAATATGAATGAGATCGAGCGAGAGAGAGGAAAAATGTACATTGAAAACTGCTAATCTGGGCGAAAGAGACAGAAACCACTCGTGCTCCCGTCCCGGACCCACACGGCTCCACACGCTACGGCCCCACAAACATGGTCTCGTCCTGTCCCACGCGGTCCCTTCCTACCAGCCCCACACGACGCGGTCCCACACGACGCGGTCCCACACGACGCGACCCCACAAACGACACGACCCCACTCGTCAGCACGGAACGGTCAACTTAACGGATTCCTTCCGTCCGAGCTCCTTCTGCGGGTTCAGACAAGGGCTTGGGGAAAACTGAGGAAAAACTAAGGAGCTGGGGAAAACTGAGTACAACTAAGGACCTGAGGGCACGAAAATAGAAATCCCAAAATAGAAACAGTACATATTTTCAGAGTTGACAGCTTTACAATATAGATCATGTTTACAAATACACAAAGACATATCAATGGTGAAACTACAGCAAGAAAAAGGAGAAAACCCTCAATGGATACCTAGCACATGGTCTATGGTTATTCGCTCATTGGAAGGATGAGTACTATGCTCGGCATAGCTACCCTTCACAAAGAACTCAGCATCCATCCGAAGAAGTTCATCCATCATATCTTCGTCTACAGGAGTCACTAGATCATCAATCTTGCCCATGTTTCTCTTTTTCTTCGACATCTTGGCCAGGCACGTGGGAACAATTTGATTCATGGGCAATTTTGGATAGCAAATCTTTATCATCATCATAGGAAATCTTGCGCCAGCAGAGAGTTGAGCCCGCACAAAGCCATGGATTCGAGGAGCATCTCGAAATTTTTCCATTAAAGCAGGAAGAGTTTCTGGCATCTTGTTGCGAGGGAACATGGTTCCATAAACTAAAAATAAAGTCTTCGTACAGAAGTCAAGGAAGTCACGGACCTGAGCCGCGTGATCTTGGAATCTGACAATTTGGCGGGTACACTCAGGAGTAACCCAAAAGTTAGAACCATGTTGTGCAGCCAGTCTGAGCAGAACATTGGCTCGAGCTTCAACACGTTGATCTTCGGCAGCAGTATCCAAAAATGAGCCTGGTACAGCAAACAAATTGTCAAGGAAGGAAAAATAGCAAAAACAACATCCAATATGGTTATGAACAGGAAACATACCTGTCATGTCCAGGCTGGCGTCAGTCATTAGCTGTAGCATATAATTTTCTCGAGAAGAAGCTTCGGTAGCCTCAGCAACAGCAGCATCCTTTGCAGCAATGGCTTCTTTTGCCTGTTGAAGAGCAATTTTCTCTCTCTCAGATGCTTGTCGAGATTGTTCCATCATCGCAAGAGTTTGTTTCTTCATGGATTGGAGTTGTTGGCGTAGTTCTTGCAAATCTTGCGACAAGTGTTGTCTTGAAGAACCTTCGATGAGGTTATCGTTGACTAGTGTTTTCTTCGAGAAGGAGGAAGCAGGAGAAGTATCGACAGAATGAGGATTGGCAGAGTAGTTATCAAATATCAACTGGAAAAGAAAATTCAAATATCAAAGGATTGCACAAGACATAATTCCATTGATCTTCAAGAAATTTACATGGATATTACAGAAGGAGTTCTTCAAAAGGACTACTAAGATAATTGTCGCCAAAGCTAAAGAAACAGAAAAAATAAAAAGAAGGGGCATTCAACTAGACCTCCGGCTTTGATGAGCTAGGAGTTGAAGATGGCTTGATTCCGAGATAGGACAGAATTTTCTTCGTGTTGGGCTTTGCCGCCTTGATCAGCGATTGCCATTTTGTTTGCTCTATCTGTTCTGTGTCGCCTACTTTCGCCCAGTCAATAGTTTGTTGGCTATCAGCGACCAAGGCAACAGTATTTTCAATAGCAATCTTCATGTTCTCTTGGCGCATCTTCAGTCCAAGATCCTCTGGTGGATTGAAGTCCTTGGCAAGAGCAAGGAAAGTCTTGGGTTCCGCTTTCTTCGGGAAGAAGTAGGGGAACAACCGCAACAATCCTGAGTCAGCATGTCCAATGCCTTCGCGAGCTTCGGTTCCATGAAACTCAAGGATAGAGATTGCGTCAAGAAGAGGATCGTTGTCGGGATCTTCAAGCTCAAATTCTTGGTTTGTTTTACCTGTCGCAGAAAGTATATGTTGGTCGACAGTAAGTAAAGAAAAGCAAGTCTAAGAAAAATAGAGTGGATCGACAAACTTACCGACAAAGCGCTGATTCTGCGTGTTCAAGCGCTTGATGATCGCCTTTTCACGAGTAGCCTGTGCGGCTTTGTGCTCGTTCAAAGCAGTTTTGGCATCATCAAGTCTTTTTTGCAGATCTTCGACATCAACAGCTTTTGCCTTGGCCTTATCAGCCTCCGCTTTAGCTTTGCTAGCATCAAGTTCAGCCTTCTTGCGAGCCGCTTCACTTTGCTCTGATTTCTGAGCAAGCGTGTCGACAAGCTTGTTGGCCTCCGCAAGTTTTTCTGCCAAAATAGTTAAGAATCGTCAAAAGTGTGACAAAACAGGAGCAAGAAGTTATAAACAAAGGGCCAACAAAGAATTATTACCTTCAGTCTTGCTGGCATACTCACGGTGCCCAATGAATTGGGCACCGATGCGAACAAGCTCTTTGATCATAGGCTGTTAAAGAAGGACAAAGAAAGAAAATGTCGGTATGGGAAAAGTATGATGGCATAAAGAAGCAAACAGAGGAAATATAGACAGTGACAAAAAAATTAAGAACTTACATCATCCAAGAGAGGGCTAGAGGAGCTACCCAATTGGAGGGTAGGCTCCGGGATTGTTTCAACCCTTGTCCTTTTTGGTGAAGGGACAAGAGGGCTTGAAGGAGGAGTAGGAGCGCCGACGTTTTGTTGAGGAGGCGAGGATTCCTCTCCTTCGACTGGCATCTCCGAAACAACCAGAGTATGTGACGTACTCGTTCGAGCAGCCACATCAACAGCTGGTACTTCTTCCTCATCATCACTGCGATTAAACGTCGGCAGCATAAAAAGCAAGATAGACAAAAATCTTCGAGTACAAAATAAAGTGAAATAAAAGGTAACTTACGAGCTGATGAGGGACTCAAGGTATGGATCATAAGCTGCCTTCTGGCGTGAAGGAACAACTTCTTCGGCTTTGGAGGTGCCGGAATCTTCGACCTCGTCCCTTTTCCTTTTGTTCCTTGGAGAAACAGCAGGAGGAGGAGATTGTGCCGATGCAGTGCCTTCAGAAGATCCCGCAGATTTTTGAGAATCTACGGGTTCATTCACAAAAGAGGGGGCATCTTGGTTGTCGTCGGTGACAACGGCCCTTTCCTCGACTTCTCCACCTCCAGGAAGGGGAGGAAGCGAGACAAGATTTGGATGGTTCTATATAAAAAACAGGGGAAGATGTCAAGAAAGGAGTTAAAAAAAAAGATAGCAAGGCAATAACAAATCAATCGACAAAGTTTACCTTGGGAAGCACATTGGTGGCGCTGTACGGTTTTACACGACAAGAAGAAGGGACAGGATCTTTTTTTGCTGAGGGAGGAGATTTTTCGGACAAGCTTTTCTAAGTCCTTGACCTCTAAATCCGCCGACAACCGATCTACGTCCTTGTCGCCAGCGTACTTCCAGAGAGGGTATTTGCGAGCTTGAAGAGGCTGCACCCTGGTTCTAAGAAAATACGCTGTGATCTGAATACCTGACAGCTCCTTGCCGCGAGTATTTTGCAACTCATGGATACGATTCATCAGGGCCTCTGTCGACATTTTTTCTTCTTCGGTAGCCTCTGCATCCCAGGAGTGGCGGCGAAGGATTTTCTTGGCACCATCGAAGGGAGGGATGTTGTCTTCAGCACATCCATGGTTCTCTTCCTGAATGTACAACCACTTCTTGCGCCACCCTTGAACTGAGTCAGGGAGTTTGACGTCGAAGTAGTCGATCGTGGGGCGAACAGAAATAACAACGCCGCCTATATTATAGGCGACATTGGGAGAGCCATTACGGCGACAAAAGAAAATGCGCTTCCATAGCGCCCAGTTAGGCTAGACGCCAAGGAAGGCTTCGCAGAGGGTGATGAAAATGGAGATATGGAGGATAGAATTGGGCGTGAGGTGGTGAAGTTGCAGACCATAAACAAAAAGCAGTCCGCGGAGGAAAGGATGAATGGGGGCGGAAAGACCGCGGATGAGATGGTCGACGAAACTTACCCGATACCCCATTGGAGGGGTTGGGTAGCTTTCTTCACTAGGGAAGCACAGCGCCTTCGGCTTCTTGCTGATCCCCAGCTTCTTCAAGAGATTGATGTCCTGGGTGGAAATTTTGGACCTTTCCGACTCCGCGCTTCCCAGATCCACGGCAGCCATTGATGATTCAGGCGTGCTGTGCTTGATCAACCGACGCGGGGGCATCAATAATGGCGCAGGAATGCAGCTTGGAGAAGATGAGCTTAGGGAGTTGTGGGGCGCAAGAGTAAGTTTTGCAGATGAAAGCAGGGGAACGGCGCGAGCGGAAGTGCTCAAGGAAGAAGAAGGGGATCTTATATAGAGGTGCGGTGAAGCGGCGGACCGTTGGATGGAAAAAGTGTGCGGCAGATGATAACCACGTCGAAACAGGGGTAAAAAAGTATTTTAACATTGGAGAAGTTACGGTACGTGCGCCAGGAAAAGCGGAGGACGTGTGTCCCCCACCTGCACGACGTGTCAAGATAATGGTTACTTTGGGCCCGCAAGGCAGCGGGAGAAAACTTCTCGCGATTTTCGGACTCGAAATCGTGGCTATCGTCAGCAATAACGTCACCTTGACAGGAAAAAATTCGCCTCAACAGCTTCATAAAAAAAAGGGCGACATGGAAAAATATTGCCGAGCCTTTGATCAAATACAAGTTTTTGATCAAATGCTCGGGGGCTACTTTGAAAAAATGAAAAGAACAAGAAAGAAAAAATAGAAATGGCGTGAGCCTATGATCAAATACAAATATTTGCTCATAGCCTCGGGGGCTACTCCCATCGAGAGCGCTGTTCGCGCACCCGAGAAATTGTAAAACTTCGGGAAAGAAAGAAAATATAGCGGCATAAGACGTGGAGCCTACAGCCAAGCACAAGTCCTTGGTTGTAGCCTCGGGGGCTACTCCCATCGGGAACGCTGTTAGCATGCCCGATGAAATTATAAAAAAGAAAGAAAGAACGAGAAGAAGAAAGATCAAAGAGCAAAAGAGTATATTTCGAGTTATAAATAACTCTGCATTTACTCCCATCGGGAGAGCAATATAAGTCACCTTTGAATCAATAAAATGTGCCATTCCAACAGCCGAATAAGCACTCGACAATATATTCTCAGAACGCCAAAGTTGCGATCAATTTCTGAATGCCGCAAATTTGCGAAGGTAAGACCCCAGATCCGTTCTGTGTGGCGTGGCGCCGTCTCTGACGTCGGTTTGCTACTTTTATCCGTATCAACAGATACGAAGAAAAATCCTAACGGACGCGTTAGGTACCTGATAAATATGACTGGGACTCGACAGAATGGTAAGACCTTAAGCGGCACCTGTCGAAGTTTACACCAGTATCCCGAGATCATGTCCAGGGACGTGATCTTGAAGTAGGTTTTTGCGGATTGCCACTAGAGCAGTTAACTAGTACCTGATCCTTCAGATGAACTAGCCCCAACTAACATTATCCCTGTACAATACAAAAATTTATGTGAAGAAATATAGAAAAGTTTTAAGTTGTCGAGTAAAAATAAACAGTGGAGATTTTCCCTGACTCTACGATTCAAGCAAAATCTCGGGGGCTACTGACATAGGCATCCCAAATGGGCCTGCCGAAGATAGTACCCGGGGTTTACTGAAGGCCCACTACCCGAAAAATAAGAAGATTCGGAAGCCCAAGATATTATTAAGGAAAGCTAGAGTTGTAATAGGAAGCATTATTTGTAATCTTGCGGGATGAGTTAGAAACCTTCCCGGACTCTGTAACTTGTACAATACGAATCCCTCGGCTCTGCCTCCTATATAAGGGGGAGTCGAGGGACAAAGAAATCATCGAATCATTGTCTCTCAAACCCTAGTTTTCATAATCGTCGAGTACTTTTCGGCTGAAACCTTCGAGATCTACTTGCCCTCTACTTCCAACTAAACCCTAGTCTACAACCCGTAGGCATTGACAAGTTAATACCTTGTCACATAGGGCTGCATCTTAGTGTAATTAAAAGGATTATGGATGGCATGAGATGATAGAAACCTTGTCCAAATCTTTATAGTTGCATTAGGGGGGCTTATATGATCGGGGTCTTAAGAACTTAGGGAAATGGTTTGACATTTATGTATTAATAAATCCCTAGTTGGCACATCTAAATGGCTTAGGGACCAATCATTACGGTGTGTTTGCTCATGCTTGTGGTTGCAGGTATTTCAGGCTCCATCCGATGAAAATAAAACTTGGCAAAATATTTACCATGCTGGACTATGATACGTCCCAAACGTATCTATAATTTCTGATGTTCCATGCTAGTTTTATGACAATACCTACATGTTTTGCTCACACTTTATAATGATTTCATGCATTTTCCAGAACTAACCTATTAACAAGATGCCGAAGTGTCAGTTCCTGTTTTCTGCTGTTTTTGGTTCTAGAAAGGCTGTTCGGGCAATATTCTCGGAATTCGACGAAACAAATACCAAACATCTTATTTCATCGGGAAGGTTCCAGAAGTCCGAAGGGGAGACGAAGATGGGCCAGGGGGCCCCACACCACACCTGGGCGTGGGCCCAGGCCTGGCCGCGCCACCAGGTGGGGAGGGCGCCCTGGTGCCCTTCCGACTCCGCCTCTTCGCCTATTTAAGCCTTCGTGACCTAGAAACACGACACCAATTGACGAAACTCCAGAAAGACTCCAGGGGCGTCGCCGCCATCGTGAAACTCCGTTTCGGGGGACAGAAGTCTCTGTTCCGGCATGCCGCCGGGACGGGGAAGTGCCCCCGGAGTCATCTCCATCGACACCACCGCCATCTTCATCGCCATCGGTGTCTCCCATGATGAGGAGGGAGTAGTTCTCCCCCGAGGCTGAGGGCTCTACCGGTAGCTATGTGGTTCATCTCTCTCTCCCATGTACTTCAATACAATGATCTCATGAGCCGCCTTACATGATTGAGATCCATATAATGAGCTTTGTAATCTAGATGCCATATGCTATTCAAGTGCTTAATTATGTGAACTTTGGGGTTACTGTGACCTCGGTGTAATGGTGACCGTGTGTGCGCCGTGTGTAACTCCCTTATGAATTGTGGTGTGTTAGTACCTCCTATGAATGCTCACGGTGACGGTGTGGGGTGTTTATTAGTACTTGGGAATACGCCTTTGAGGTGTGCTTTTGCACACTTGCCCAATGAATTTGAGTTCTCTATCCAATAAGAGAGTATTATGATGAAGTGCTTATATTTATATTCAATTATGATTGCAATGTTGAGAGTGTCCACTAGTGAAAGTATGATCCCTAGGCCTTGTTTCTAAGTATTGAAACACCGTTCCCAACAAGTTCTGCTGCATGTTTGCTTGCTGCCATCTTTATTTCAGATTGCAGTTACTACTTACAATCATCCATATTACTTGTATTTCACTATCTCTTCGCCGAACTAGTGCACCTATACATCTGACAAGTGTATTAGGTGTGTTGGGGACACAAGAGACTTCTTGTATCGTAATTGCAGGGTTGCTTGAGAAGGATATCTTTGACCTCTACCTCCCTAAGTTCGATAAACCTTGGGTGATTCACTTAAGGGAAACTTGCTCCTGTTCTACAAACCTCTGCTCTTGGAGGCCCAACACTGTTCCCAGGAATAGAAGCGTGCGTAGACATCAAGCTATTTTCTGGCGCCGTTGCCGGGGAGGTAAGGTAAAAGGTATTCACATCATCCGACTACTAAGCTAGTTCCTAGCACTGTTGCCGGTGTGTGAGTGCTCGAAGCTATTTTCTTTAGATCCTGCAATTGCATCTTTTTGTTTCTTGTTTTTATTTTCACTAGTTAGGCTTAATGGAAAACAACAACAAAATTAGAGATCTTTATAGTATCTATCTTGAGTTAGGACATGAGGTGTTTGAAGAGAAAATTAAAAAACCTATGGAACTTTATATGCATGCTAATGGCAATGTTATTAGTATGAATGCTTTGAACACCATTGTTTCTAATGCTATGGAAAATTCTAAGCTTGGGGAAGCTGGTTTTGATGAGCATGATATTTTTAGTCCCCCAAGTTTTGAGGAGAAAATTTTCTTTGATGATACTTTGCCTCCCATTTATGATGATTATAATGATAGTGGTATTTCGGTGCCACCTACTATGGAGGATAAAGTTAATTATGATTATACCATGCCTGCAATTTATGGTGATTACAATGATGGTTGTGATAGTTTTACTCCCACTATTACTAATAAAATTGATTATGCTTATGTGGAGAGTAATGATACTTTTATGCATGTGAATAAGAATGCTTTATGTGATAGTTATATTGTTGAGTTTGTTCATGATGATACTGAAAGTTATTATGAGAGAGGGAAACATGGTTATATGCATCTTAATAATATTAAGTTTCCCCTCTTTATGTTGAGAATCTTGAAGTCGCGCTTGTATTGCCTTCCTATGCTTGTTGCGTTATGCTTACATGATTTGTTTATTTACAAGATTCCTTTTCATAGGAAGTGGGTTAGGCTTAAATTTGTTTCATACTTTCTTTTTGATGCTCTCTTTTGCTTCAACTCTTATTTCTTGCGAGTGCATCATTAAAATTGCTGAGCCCATCTTAATGGCTATAAAGAAAGCACTTCTTGGGAGATAACCCATTTTATTATTTTACTACAGCAATTTTGTTTTATATTTGAGTCTTGGAAGTTGTTACTACTGTAGCAGCCTCTCCTTACCTTTATTTTATTGCATTGTTGTGCCAAGTAAAGTCTTTGATAGTAAGGTTCATACTAGATTTGGATTACTGCGCAGAAACAGATTTCTTGCTGTCACAAAATTGAGTAGCCCCCTCTGTAGGTAACGCAGAAAAATCTGCCAATTTACGTGAGTGATCCTCAGATAAGTACGCAACTTTCATTCAATTTGAGCTTTTTCATCTGAGCAAGTTAAGTGCCTCGTCTTTATGGACTGTTCTATTTTGACAGATTCTGCCTTTTATTTCGCATTGCCTCTTTTGCTATGTTAGATGGATTTCTTTGATTCCATTAACTTTCAGTAGCTTTGTGCAATGTCCAGAAGTGTTAAGAATGATTATGTCACCTCTGAATATGTGAATTTTTGATTATGCACTAACCCTCTAATGAGTTATTTTGAGTTTGGTGTGGAGGAAGTTTTCAAGGATCAAGAGAGGAGGATGATACAATATGATCAAGAAGAGCGAAAAGTCTAAGCTTGGGGATGCCCCCGTGGTTCATCCCTGCATATTTCAAGAAGACTCAAGCATCTAAGCTTGGGGATGCCCAAGGCATCCCCTTCTTCATCGACAACTTATCAGGTCACCTCTAGTGAAACTATATTTTTATTCCGTCAAATCTTATGTGCTTTACTTGGAGCTGATGTCTACGCACACTCCTTTTCCTGTAGACAGTGTTGGGCCTTCAAGAGCAGAGGTTTGTAGAACAGCAGCACGTTTTCCCTTAAGTGGATCACCCAAGGTTTATCGAACTCAGGGAGGAAGAGGTCAAAGATATCCCTCTCATGCAACCCTGCAACCACAAAGCAAGAAGTCTCTTGTGTCTCCAACACACCTAATACACTTGTCAGATGTATAGGTGCACTAGTTCGGCGAAGAGATAGTGAAATACAGGTGGTATGAATATATATGAGCAGTAGTAACGGCACCAGAAAATAGCTTGATGCTACAACTGGCGTGTGGTTGATGGTGGTAATATTGCAGCGATACTGATGCGAGAGAACAGTAAACAAGCAGTGATTGCAGTATTTGGAAACAAGGCCTAGGGATTATACTTTCACTAGTGGACACTCTCAACATTGATCACATAACAGAATAAATAGATATATGCTATACTCTACACTCTCTTGTTGGATGATGAACACCACTAATTGCGTAGGGCTACAAGAACCCTCAATGCCGGAGTTAACAAGCTCCACAATATTCGATATTCATGTTTAAATAACCTTAGAGTGCATGATAGATCAACACAACTATACCAAGTACTAACATAGCATGCACACTGTCACCTTCATACTATGAAAGGAGGAATAGATCACATTAATACCATCATAGTAATAGTTAACTTCATAATCTACAAGAGATCATAATCATAAACTACGCCAAGTACTACATGATGCACACACTGTCACCATTACATCATGAAGGAGGAATAGAGTACTTTAATAACATCACTAGAGTAGCACATATTAATAGTGATATAAGCACATTGCAATCATAAAGGGATATAAATAAGCACTTCGCTATGCTATTCATAATAGTGAATAAGTATTCTGTGAAATATAGCCTAAGAGACCCACACGGTGCACACATTGTCACCTTTACACACGTGGGACAAGGAGTCTCCGGAGATCACATAAGTAAAATCCACTTGAATAGCATAACGACATCTAGATTACAAGCATCATCATATGGATCTCAATCATGTAAGGCAGCTCATGAGATCATTGTATTGAAGTACATAGGGAGAGAGATTAAACACATAGCTACCGGTACAGCCCCTTAGCCTCGATGGAGAACTACTCCCTCCTCATGGGAGACAGCAGCGTTGATGAAGATGGCGGTGGTGTCGATGGAGAAGCCTTCCGGGGGCACTTCCCCATCCCGGTGGCGTGCCGGAACAGAGACTCTTGTCCCCCAGATCTTGGCTTCACGATGGCGGTGGCTCTGGAAGGTTTCTCGTACCGTGGCTTTTCCGTATCGAAGATTTTGGTCAGGGACCTTTAAATAGGCGAAGAGGCGGAGTCAGAGGGTCGACGAGGCGGTGACACCACAGGGGGGCGCGGCCCACCCCCTGGCCGCGCCAGCCTGGTGTGTGGGGCCCCCAGGGCTCCCCTCTGGTGGCTCTTGTGGTGACCCTGCATACCACTGCATGTTGTAGTATGCCAGTCGTTGATATAACATTCACGAAGTACCATTCCGCAAATATTACATCCCTCAGAGTAGTACAACAGAACATAGCAGGGTCCATAACTCATTCATTGATTATTACAACTATCATACACATGTCATCTTGGAGCTCCTCTTGGGTCCTAAGAGGAATACTCCTGGGTTCGAGGCGAACCCAACTTAACTTACAATATAAGAGTCTCATTAAACTAAACATTTATTTCCTCGAGCAGCTAAATACTAAGAGTTCGGGCTGCTCGGTTACTACTACTATCGGATATCTCTAGGCTTGTTCTCCTCCGGAAGCCTCCCCGGATCCATAGACGATGAGGTACTCTACGCCTTCAACACCTCCTGAGAGATCTGGTTCCTCGTAGCCGATGATCTCGGCTCCATCATTGTTGTCGTAGTCCTCCTCCAGACGATTCAGACAATCTAAGCATGGGATTTAAGAGTGGTATGAGTACGAGCGTACTCAACAAGTTCATTATAGGTAAGAGGTGTTTAATGCACTAGCTACGATATTAGACCAGAAAGTCTAATACCAATGCAAGTTTTGATAAACATTTCTTCAAGAGATTGATTTTATTTCAAAGAGCTATGTCCGTCAGCCTTCACCGGTTTACTAGAACTTCATGGAGCTCCTTTCCGGCCGCGTTCGCAGTTCCTCATCCCGGAACAGGGAGTGACATGTCACAGTTCTTTACACTGCAGAGGTGTGTTGCTTTACCCATAAGAGATCTTAACCTTGGTGCCAACCGGGCAGCTTTCCCGTCCACACTTCCTTTGGTGTGAGGCCCGGTATAAGGTCTAGCCAATCATGTTCCTCCGCTACCTCGAACACCCACCCTTTGTTGCATGCCCCGACCCTGGGTCCACGCCGGTCCCATTATTCCCGTAATTTCAGGGTGGACCCCGACCACGACGACAGTGCTGGGCTCTACCATACACTCCTACGTCGGTAGCTGCAACCCATCATAGACCGCATTACCGTGGGGAATTAGAATGGGATCCCCACCCTCCGGTTGTTCCGCAAGACACAACTGCTACGGCAAGCAATGCTTTACCGTGGGGAATTAGAATGGGATCCCCACCCTCCGGTTGTTCCGCGAGACACAACTGCTACGGTAAGCGCATCCGTTGATGAACGAGAGGTGGAAACACTTTTGACTACTCCGTCCCACTCCGGATCTTATGGTTAACACGGTTATTACGGCACAAGAATCACTGGCGACATTTGTTGTTTAATCCAAGATGGATTTAAACCCGTGCAATGGAACCTCCACCATATCAACACAATCCATGGTTCTATTGCCCACCACATAGTCATATTCATAGTTATGAAAGTAGTGGTTTTGATTTTTGTGCAATAGTGATAACCATAATACTTTGCAAGTAATTTGATAAAAATACTCAATTGACATGAGCAAGTGATGAACTTGCCTGAACACTGCAAAGTTTTTCAGTTGGAAGGTGTGGACTGACCCTTGTCCTTTGTCTCTGAAAAATAGCATCATTGTCCGATAAGGGCAATGGTTAAAGAAGCAATTATGCATGATTCCAGTTTTAGGGTTTGTTGCCCCCTTCCGATGTTGTTATTATTTCATGTAAGAGTTTGATACTAAGAATAATTTGGGGATACTTGATTTAAAGTAAAATACAACCTTGAAATGTTGTCAAGGTGTTTTTAAAGTCCAATTGCATTGATGGACTTATTTTCATTACTGAAAATAATATGTGTGATTTAAATCATTATTTAAATCCTTAAAATAGGACTTATTCTTAATTGTCTTCAAAAATTCTCTTTGATATTTTATTTAAATAGAGAATTTTATGCTGATCCTTTTTCATATTTTTAAGTTATTTTTAAGAGCTTTTAATAATTTTCTATTGCATTTCAAAGTTTCATGTTTTTATTGAATTATGAAAAGTCCTTTTTGCCCCTAGGCCCACCTGTCAGTGCGGCCCAGTGGTTAACCCTAACCCGAGCCGCTCGTCCGGCTCGGTCGGACGCACCCGTCCCCTTCCTCTCGCGCACGCGCTAACCCTAACCCCTCTGAGCTCTGGCGACTCCCGCGTCGCCGCCGCCTTCGCCGATTTTCTCCGACCAACTCCGGCCATCGCCGGCGGTGAGATGGGTATCAATCGAACCGCCGTTCGATGGCGCTTCGATTGATCTGCGTCGATCTGCTTTTCCTCGCCGCTGCTGTTCTTCCCCAACCCCTCTGTGACCTAGTCGGTTGATCCACGGCGACCTCGTCGCCGCCGTTGCTCCAGGGGACTTGGCGCGGCCGTGTGCCTCGTCGTGATGCTGCTGGGGACCCGTGCGCCTGGCAACACACTGGCTTGGCGTGGCCATGGCCTGGCGCCGCCGTTCGACCGGCGTGTGCCGCCATGCCGCCATGGCCGTGCCCTTCTCCGTCTAACTGGTAAGCTCGCACCGCCTCCCTACTGCTCTACTGCTTGTTCTTCCTCTCTTCCTTTTCTTCTAAGCTAGCTCTGGCCATTGCTTGCTGTTGCTGCTGCTTGAGCTACTGCCATGAATCCTAGTTACGGTGCTGCCCTATTCTGCCTATTAGCTGGGCTTAATTCTTGCTATCTTGATTGTGCACAATTCTGTGCATGTTCCAAAGCCACATGCTTGTTGAATCTTGCATATCTGGCTTGGAACCTTCCCTGTGCCTCTGTTCTATTTACTATTCTTGCTAGACATTCATGTGTATTCAATTTGGCTGCCCTGGCTTGATTACCATGTGTAATCCTTGCAATTTGCAAGTTCCAGGGCACTGATAGGCTGTCCCTTGTGCTCAATTTCCTGTGTAAGCTTGATTGAGCATTACTGCTGGTTAAATGCATGATTCAGTGATGAGCACCAAGTGCTTAACTTATTTATCTTGATCTAGGGTTCATCCTGCCTTGGATGTGCTTCTGGATACAATCATTTAATTATCTATTTGGCTGTCTGTGCAACACTTGTTGATTATCTGTGGCCAATTAAATACCTGGTCCATGTTCTGTTGCTTAGTGATGCTCTAGCATGCCCTAGCATGCTATGGCAAGCTCTGATGATCATGTGATCATCAACAGCTGATAATTAGTTTGCTTACCTGTGCCTGTGCATTGCTGTTACCTATTTATGTGTATGTATGTGGCACAGATCAGTGCTGGTGCTTACTCAAGCATCAGCTGATGCTTGCAGTGATCTTCTGGATCATTAGCAATTGTTTATTCCAAGGTTTGCTTGTTAACATCAATTATCTGTGTTGCTTTAATTGATGGAGTGGATAATTGATGTGAACTGTGATACAGTGATGATCATCACACTTGATTGGCTTAGGCTAGATGGATGCCCACAGTGGTTGGGAACCCTAGCCCTTCTTTGAACCCAACCAGGGTGATGATATTTGTATCTGGCTAGTTGGTTTGGCTGTTCTAGGGTTTGAGATGACCCTGGCAGTATTCATATGCTGCCCTAGGGTAGCTCCCCTATTTGGTGGCTTTCTGTGATGGATAGATGCTCACTGGCTAGTCACTTAGTGAATTTCCAGTAGGCTTGATGTTGATAAACAGGATAGGCACATGTTGCCTGTCAATCTGATGGTTTAGCTAGGCTAATAGGTGCTTTGCAAATTTGGATGGCTACAAGGAGTAATCCTTGCTGGATTTCTCTGGTTTTGACACTGTGTTGTCACAACCAGTGTTCCCTGGTTTAGTTTCCTTCTAGCCCTGATTATACTTGCTGGCACCAATTGGTTTAGTAACCAAATGATGATACATCCAGGGTTTTCCTACCCTCCAGTGCTCATGTGATGCAAGCATGCTTAAGTATGAGCAAGGTATAATCTTGCTCAGGCTCTTGTGTGGTATACCTCACTCCAGCTCCTAGATTGTGCTGTTGGTGTAGAGGGTTTGCTTCTGTGATGATCTTTTGCTTGCCCTGCTCCTCCTAGCAAGCTTGTGATCTTGGTTTAATTTCTGGTGATTGTGGAGTGGATAAAACAGCTTTAGTTGTTTATCTGTTCTTGGTGTTCTTGAGCTATTCTTGCTGTTCTTGGTGGCTTACCACTGCTGCCTGTCGATGGATGAAGCAAATGGCTAGGGTTTTGGCTGGGAAAAGCTTATATGTGGCCAGCCATTGCATCCCTGGTCGACAGCTCCACCTTGCCCTTTGGGTGACTCACTATGTGTGTGTGCTGCATGCACACAGCCCTGTGAGCAGGCTGTGTGTGTGTAGACAGGTGCTGTGCACCTGGACCTGGAACTTGGCTGTGGCATGGATCAGCTCGGCAGCTTGATCATATCCCCTTCATTTCCTTTATTTGCTAACCTGCCAAGTGGCTTTGCCACTTGGCTTAATTCTTGTCTTGCTTTGTTTTGTGCAGGGAATCAAGAATATAACCAAGTGAAGATGAAGATCATCAGATACAAGCTTCTTATGAAACTAGACTTGTAATTTAGAATAGGTCACTGATTGTAATCTTCTTTTTCTTATTTGAGCAATTCTTGTAATGTGTTGTATTATTCATTCATTTTCTCTTATGAATATTGTAATGACAATGTAAATTGTGTGATGATCAATAAAGCTCAAAGTTTTCCCTAATGAGCTTTACTTTATTTGAATTGCTCATATTGTTTATTATTTATAATTTACTTAATGAATTTCCTCACAATTCATTATTTAGGGTAATTATTTAATGTTTGAATTTGAAATTCAAATTCAACTTTGGTTTGAATTCAATCATGTCACTTCATTTAGAATTCAATCATGCAACTTAAATTTGATGCAAACTCTCCCCTCTCTTCTCAAAACCCTAAACTAGTTAAGTGAGATGCAAGTTTGTCGCACTCTCGAAATCCTAACCCTGTAATGTGTCGAGAGAGAAACTTGTTCCCCTTCGATGCAGTTTTTGTTTAAAAGCGCGAAATTTCCCCAGAATTTACCATGCAATGCACATCCCTTTCTAAAATCTACCCCTCGATCGTCTCTAAACCTGGGACATTACAGCCTTTCCCCCTTAAAGAAAACTTCGTCCCGAAGTTGTGGTTGTAATACCTGAACAGCTCGGGGTATGTTTTCCTCAGGTCTTCCTCTTTTTCCCAGGTGGCTTCCCTCTCGGGGTGATGCTTCCATTGTATCTTGCAATACTTGATAGCTTTATTTCTGAGTTGTTTCCAGCTCTCCTCGAGAATCTTGGCTGGCTTCTCGATGTATGTCAAGTCTGGTTGTAACTCCAGCTCATCATGTGATATTGGTTCATCTGGGGTCTTTAAGCATTTCCGGAGTTGTGACACATGGAATACATTGTGAACTTGAGCTAACCTTCCCGGTAGATCCAATTCAAAAGCTAAACCTCGGTTCTGACTCAGTATCTTGAAAGGTCCTATGTATCTAGGACTGAGTTTTCCTTTTACTCCAAACCTCTGGAGTCCTTTCATCGGGCTTACCTTAAGATAAACCATGTCTCCAACTTGTGGTTCCCATGTCCTCCTCTTCTGATCGGCATAACTCTTTTGCCGACTTTGGGCTATCTTGAGCCTGTCTCTGATAATGTCAATGATTTGTTGTTTTTCCTTGACATAATCAGGGTTGAACTCTTTGCTTGCTCTGGCTTCATACCAACATATCGGTGATCTACACTTTCTTCCATACAGAGCTTCAAACGGTGCCATCTTGATGCTGCTTTGATAGCTATTATTGTATGAAAACTCTGCTAGTGGTAAATGCTCCTCCCATGATCCTCCGAAGTCTAGGGCACAAGCCCTAAGCATATCCTCTAGGATTTGATTGGTTCTCTCCGTTTGTCCACCTGTCTGGGGATGATAAGCGGTACTATAGTCCAACTTGGATCCTAAAGCTTCGTGAAGTTGCTTCCAGAATGCTGATGTGAACACGGATCCTCGATCCGACACTATCTTCTTAGGCACTCCATGCTTACTCACGATCTCTTTGATGTAAAGATCGATAAGTTTCTCTCCTTTATCCTGCTGGTTTACCGCTAAAAAGTGTGCACTTTTCGTCAACCGGTCCACGATTACCCATATCATGTCCTTCTTTTTGTTCGTCATGGGTAGTCCGGTGATGAAATCCATCCCTATTTCCTCCCATTTCCACTCTGGAATAGGTAAAGGTTGCAACTTCCCTGCCGGACTCTGGTGTTCAGCCTTCACTCGCTGGCAGGTATGGCATTCCGCCACATATTGTGCTATCTCCCTCTTCATGTTATTCCACCAGAATAGTTCCTTTAGGTCCATGTACATCTTCGTACTTCCCGGATGTATTGAATATGGTGTTTGATGAGCTTCCCGGAGTATTACTTCCTTAATTTCAGCAATATCCGGAACGCAAATTCTCTTCTGGAACCATAATGATCCAGACTCTCCGCGATGAAATTCCGATGGTCTTCCCTCATCTATTCTTCTCATCTCCTCCATGATGAATGGATCGTCCAGCTGACCCATCATTATCTCATTCTTCAGGTTGACATTTAGCTCATCGGCTACTTGCAACGCCGATAATCCTTCATGGGCTTCCTTCTCCCAAAGTTGTATTGGGGCTTGACTTATTTCCTTCCTCAACTCCGGTGATATTTCTTGTTCCACTCCTCCGGTGCTCTTCCTACTCAGGGCATCTGCTACAACATTAGCCTTCCCTGGTGTGTAATTGATTGTCAGGTCATAATCCTTGATCAATTCTAGCCATCTTTTCTGTCTCATGTTGAGTTCCTTCTGAGTGAAGAAATATTTGAGGCTTTTATGATCTGTATAGAGCTCACACTTCGCTCCATAGAGAAAATGTCTCCAAGTTTTGAGTGCAAACACAACTGCTGCTAATTCCAAGTCATGGGTTGGATAATTTACTTCATGAGGTCTGAGTTGCCTCGATCCATAAGATATCACTTTCCGATCTTGCATGAGTACGCAACCCAGTCCGTGCTTGGATGCGTCACAGTACACGGTGTAATCCTTGCCAACTTCCGGAACCGCTAACACCGGTGCCGTGGTGAGTTTCTCCTTCAGAGTTTGAAAACTCTTCTCACACTCCTCTGACCACACGAATGGTGTGTTCTTCCTTAACAGCTTTGTCATTGGTCCTGCTATCTTAGAGAATCCTTCAATGAATCTCCGATAGTATCCTGCCATTCCTAGGAATCCTCGGATTTCCTTGACAGTTTTGGGTGCTTCCCATTCTAGAACTGCTGCTACCTTACTCGGGTTAACAGCTATTCCATCTTTACTAATGACATGACCAAGAAATTCCACTTGATCTAGCCAAAATTCACACTTACTAAGTTTGGCATAGAGTTGATGTTCCCTTAGTGTTTGCAACACTAACCTCAAATGTTCAGCATGTTTGGCCTTGTTCTTGGAATATATCAGAATATCATCGATAAATACGATGACAAACTTGTCTAGATATGGCATGAAGATCTTATTCATGAGATTCATGAATATTGCTGGGACATTGGTCAATCCAAAAGGTACTACAAGGTATTCATGATGTCCATACCTTGAGACAAAGGCAGTTTTCGGAACGTCTTCCTTCTTGATCTTTATCTGGTGATAACCGGATCTTAGATCAATCTTGGAAAAGACTCCCGCGCCTCTCACTTGATCAAATAGATCTTGTATTCTTGGAAGTGGGTACTTGTTCTTGATTGTGACGTTGTTCAGATTCCTGTAGTCTCCGCACATCCTTCTTCCTCCATCTCTTTTATCCACGAAGATCACAGGTGATCCCCATGGTGAAACACTCTCCTGAATGAATCCCTTTTGTTCCAAGTCATCCAGTTGCTCCTTAAGTTCTTTCAACTCCTTGGGCCCCATCTTGTATGGTGCTTTAGCAATCGGAGCTGTTCCTGGGATTAGGTCGATAGTGAATTCTATCTCCCTATCTGGTGGCATACCAGGTAATTCCGCAGGAAACACATCCTGGAATTCATTTACTACAGGTATATCTTCTAACTTCACCTCCTTCATGCTTTGTTCATTGTAGCTCAACTTCAATCTGTGTATGTTTGTCGCCTTGGTAGATCATTCTACTTCCATCGGGACTTTTCAAAGACACCGTCTTGTTTACACAGTCGATCAATGCTCCATTAGCTTCTAACCAGTTCATACCAAGAATGACATCAATGTCCTTCATCGGTAAAATGAACAGGTCCGCGTCAAACGCGTTCTTATTGATCATAATGACTTGTTTTTGTTTGGCATGGGTTACTACTATCGTTCCCCCCGCAGAAAGTATGGTTATGGGTGTATCTAACTTAGTGCAACTAATCCCATGTTTGGTGATGAATTGTTGAGAAATGAATGATGTAGTTGCACCAGTATCAAAAAGTACTTTGCCAGGATGAGTGAGTATACGGAGCGTACCTATCACCGCACAGTCGAGTTGACCACCTCCTCCAGACCGGTACAGTTCAGCTTGCCGAAGGGCTTCTTATTCTTCCAGCTTGCCTCCGGTGTTTCCTCCTCGATTTCCTCCTCCTCCTGACTGACCTCCTCCACTATTCTTCTTGGGGCAGTCCTTCAGCATGTGCCCCTCCTGGCGACAACCAAAGCATATAATCTTTGGCTTCTTACAGTCCTTGGCAAAATGCCCCGTGAATCCACAGCTTCTGCAAACTATTTGATTTGCAGTCTGGAATGCCTGATTCTTCCTACTACCGTAGTAGTTGCTGTTGTTGTTGTTGTTGTTGTTGTTGTTGTTGTTGTTGTTGTTGTTGCTGTATCTGGGCTTGAAACTCAAGCTGGTGTTGGGCTTGTTATTGGAAAATCTTTTAGGCTCAAACTTGGCCTTCTTCCTCTTTTCCTCCTGCAGTTGTTTGAAATCATCTTCCAGAGTGATGGCAGCATCCACCAACTCTTGAAACTCCGTCGCTCTCATCATACGGAGCTGAACCTTGAACTGGGGACTTAACCCCCTCAGAAATCTCTTTTTCTTCTTGTCCTCGGTGTTGACTTCTTCAACAGCGTACCGGGACAGCTTTGAGAATTCCCTGACATAAGTCAGGATTGCCTTGTCCTTCTGCTCGAGACTTTCAAACTCTCGACGCTTCAGTTCCACAATACTTTCAGGGACATTGGATTCCCTGAACTTCCTCGTGAATTCCTCCCAGGTAAATACCTTTCCAGCCGGATAAACGGCTACAATGTTGTCCCACCATGATGCGGCAGGTCCACATAGCAGATGGGTAGCATAACGAATCTTCTCTTGGTCGTTACATCCAACGGTGTTGAGCTTTCGCTCAGTATCCATCAGCCAATCTTCCGCGTCCATTGGCTCGGGCGCGTATGCGAAAGATATAGGCTTAGTGTTTTGGAAGTCTGCTAAGGTGACTCCCGGGTTCTCAGGTCTCTCCACCCTGTTCTGCTGTAGCAATTCTTGAAAGAATTTGTTCTACTGCTCCAGTGTTACACGCTGTCTCTCTTCTACCAGTTGCATGTACTGGATGAAATTTTGCTGCGTCATGGGTGGTGGTGGTGGTGGAAACTGATCTCTGGCTGCACCCTCAGCCTCTTCCTTTTGTTTTGCTTCGCGCTCCATGCGCTGCGCTTCGGTCTCATCTCCTAGCGTTCCCGACATAACCCCCTAGTTCTGCAACACAAGATGATACTCATAATTACTCCATGCGCAAGTTTTCTGAGCTCAACTTTGTGCACAGAACTAGTCACGCAATGGAAATCAAGAAGCAAATCCAAATCATACAAAACATATACCCTGTATATACATACTTAAGTGGTCTTATTACAATACTCAAGTCGATGTGAGTATGCAAACTCACTTATTAAAGTATATGTACAAATTTATACAAATATTACAAACTATAATACACGTGGTACTTGTGTATTATAGCCTCGCCTCCCTTGGTGGACTCTAATCGATCTTCACTCCCGGTACATTCCAGGCTTCCATCCGGTCGAACGTGTCGTCCTCCTGATAGACCCCGGAACATAAGGTCTCCCCGTTGGCTTGTAATCCGAATCCGATGATGATCCTAGGGAAAAATCAGTGTTCACAAACTGATCGTTGAGTGCATCATAGTCCACCCATCGGGTGTACTCCCCTGTAGCCCCACCATAAGGGTTACCAAAACTCATACCCGACTGTAATGTCCCAGGTTTAGAGACGATCGAGGGGTAGATTTTAGAAAGGGATGTGCATTGCATAGTAAATTCTGGGGAAATTTCGCGCTTTTAAACAAAAACTGCATCGAAGGGGGACAAGTTTCTCTCTCGACACCTTACAGGGTTAGGGTTTCTAGAGTGCGACAAACTTGCACCTCACTTCATTAGTTTAGGGTTTTAAGAAGAGAGGGGAGAGTTGCATGAGTTAATTCTTGATAAGTGACATGGTTGAATTTAAACCAATGTTGAATTTGAATTTCAAATTCAAACATTAAAGAATTACCCTAAATAATTAAATTGTGAGGAAATTCATTAAGTAATTAATCAATAATAAATAATATGGACAAGTATAAGAAAGTAAAGCTCATTAGAGAAAACTTTGAGCTTTATTGATCATCACACAAATTACATTGTCATTACAATATTCACAAGTGAAATAAATGATTAATACAACACATTACATAAATGGCAGAATAGAAGAAAGAATAATAAAGAAAAATTACAAGTTAATGATCTATCCTAAACTACACAAGATGATCATCATGGAGATCTTGCCAAGAGGATCTTGATTTTCATCCAGAGCATCATATTGTTCCCTGTAATCACACAAACATAAACCAAAGACAAGTGTTATGCCAAGTGGCATTGCCACTTGGCAGGTTAGCAAGAAAATGTGAATTTGAGAGGATATTATCAAGATCAGCCGAGCTGATCCACCAAATGGACCAAGTTCCAACCAGGAACTACACAAGCAGCTCACAAGGCAGTGTGCATGTCTACCAGCACATACACAGCCAGGGAGAGTCACCAAAGTGACCAGGCCAAGCTGTCGACCAGAGAGAGCAAGAGGGCATCATATATAACCTTTTTGAGCCAAACCCTAGCTCATTCATCGGCAGGCATTTTGGTAAGTCATCAGAAAACAAGAACACTTAGAACAGGAAGAACACATAGCCAGAACTTCATCCAGGAACAGCTCAAGCAAAGAACTGTTTCCTGTGGAGAAGTAAACCATGGAGTAGATCAAGCACAAGTCACAAGGAGGAGCAGGGCAAGCCAAGAAAGCAGCACAGAAGCAAAACCTCTACACCAACACACCATTTTCTAGGAGCTGGAGTGAGGTATAAACAGATCAACCTGAGCAAAACCAAGTTTTGCTCATAAATAAGCATACAATGCATCACAGGAACACAGAAGGGTAGAATACCCAGATTGTATCATCATCTGGCTACCAAGTCAGTTGGTGCAAGCAAAAATGGGTGAAGCCAATAGGAAATCACCAAGGGAACACTGGCTAGACCAAAACAGTGGCATAACCAAGGCAATCCAGCAAGGAAATGATCCTATCTATTCAACCAAAGCCACTTAGCACCTAAAACCTAGCACACCATCAGATAGATAGACAATATATGTCTATTTTTGTTTGTCAACATCAAAGATCACTGGAAATCCAACAAGGAATTACCCAGTGATGTATTCACTAAGCCATAGCAAGCCAACAAGGGTGGGAGCTACCTAAACAGCAATGAATTGCTGTCAAGATCACCTCAACCACTGAACTAGCCCAAACTAATAAGCCATGCACAGTTATCATCACCCAGATGGGTTCAAAAGGAGGGCTAGGGTACCAACCAAGTGGTGGCATCCATCTAGCCCTGCCAAACTCAATGAAATGATCATTACTGCAAGCAGTTCACATCACTTATCCCTTTTTAGTGAATCAAGGTAATACAGATAAGTGAATCATATAAGGAATCAAAGCAACATAGTCTTGCAGTTGACCCAATGGATCATTACAAGCATCAGCAACTGCTTGAGCAAGCAAAAGCATGCATCAGTACAGATTTTGGTGTCACACAGACACAAAAATGAGCAGAAGAGAGGCACAGTCAGAACACAGCAGCTTCTACAAGCAACTGATGATCATATGATCATCAGAAGCTTGCTAGAGCATGCTAAGACATGCTAGAGCCAAGCCTAGCAACCACACATTTAACCAGATCCATTATATAGCCATATCTCATAGATAATTGCTCCACAGATAATCAAATGAATGCTTTATAATTGTATCCAGAAGCACATCAAATACATGATGTACCACTGGATCAATCCAGACAAGGATGGCACACACACATAATCAAGCCATGATAATAACCAGAGCCATTAAACAAGTTAAGCACTTAGTGCTAATCACTGAATCATGCAGATAACCAGCAGTAATGCTTAACCAAGCTTACCATGAAAATTAAGCACAAGGGACAGCATATCAGTGCTCTGGAACTTGCAAATTGCAAGGATTACACATGGTAATCAGGCCAGAGCAGCCAAATTGAATACACATGAATTTCTGGCTAGTATAGCAAGTAGAACAGAGGCATAGGGATGGTTCCAAGCCAAATATGCAAGATACAACCAGCATGTGGCTCTGGAACATGCACAGAACTGTGCACAATCATGAACAGCATGAGCAAGCATGGCAATTGCAACACAGTAAGCAGCATACGTAGCAGTAGTAAGCCAAGAGCAGTAGAGCAGCAATAGCAGCATGGCAGACCTCCACAAGGAGGAAAACCATGGCCAGAGCACATAGAAGAGAAGAAGGTAGAACAGATAACAGAGGAGGAAAGAGGAGGAGCAACTTACAGGCGTAGCAGATGAGCACGACCCTGGCGGCATGGCGGCACACGCCCGGTGACGGCGGCGCCAAGCCAAGCCAAGCCTGGTCGCCACACCACCGCAACGCCGGCATCTCCACGGCATCACCACGGCGCCAGGGACGCCGATGAACGGCGGAGCTTCACGGATCCGTGCGGCCGAGGCGCAGATGCGTTGGGGAGGAGTCGAGGTGGACGCGAGCATCAAATCGATGCGGACCACCATGTCCGCCGTCGAGGGACGGTCCAGATCCGCACCTGATCGTCACCGATGATGGCCGGAGGCGGCCAGAGCAGGGCAGCGACGGCGGAGGCGATTCGGTGTCGCGGGAGCCGAAAGAGGAATTAGGGTTACGGGGTGGAGAACGACGAAGCGACTGGGTCAGTTGGACCGAGCCCACTGGGCTGGTCCAACCTAACCAGCTCGGCCGCCTGACAGGTGGGCCCGAGGGGTATTTTGGACATTTCCAAAATACCCATTCAAATGAGAATTTCCAAGAATTTTATAAAATAAAATACAGCCCTAAAAAAATAAGTAAAAATATGAAAAGTAATCAGCATAAAATTCTCTATTTAAATAAAATATCAAAGAGAATTTTTGAAGACAATTAAGAATAAGTCCTATTTTGATGGTTTAAATAATCATTTAAATCACACACCTAATTTTCTATCATGAAAATAAGTCCATTAATGTATTTGGATTTTAAAAACACCTTGACAACATTTCAAGTTTGTATCTTACTTTAAATCAAGTATCCTCAAACTATTCTTAGTATTAACCTCTTACATGAAATAATAACGACATCGGAAGGGGGGAACAAACCCTAAAAATAGAATCATGCATAATTGCTTCTTTAACCATTGCCCTTATCGGACAATGATGCTATTTTTCAGAAACAGAGGACAAGGGTCAGTCCACACCTTCCAACTGCAAAACTTTGCAGTGTTCAGGCAAGTTCATCACTTGCTCATGTCATTTGAGTATTTTTATCAAATTACTTGCAAAGTATTATGGTTATCACTGTTGCACAAAAATCAAAACCACTACTTTCATAACTATGAATATGACTATGTGGTGGGCAATGGAACCATGGATTGTGTTGATATGGTGGAGGTTCCATTGCACGGGTTTATATCCATCTAGGATTAAACAACAAATGTTGCCAGTGATTCTTGTGCCGTAATACCCGTGTTAACCATAAGATCCGGAGTGGGACGAAGTAGTCAAAAGTGTTTCCACCTCTCGTTCATCAACGGATGCACTTTACCGTAGACACTTGTATCTGTCAGGGCAAGCGGTTGGCTGGGGAAGCCTTAAGTCCCCACGGCATAGTCCGTAGACACTTGTCGCTCGAAGTTGAAGCGGTTGGCTGGGGAAGCCTTAAGTCCCCACGGTATTGCGGTCTATGATGGGTTGCAGCTACCGGCGAAGGAGTTTGGTTCGATCCCAAACTGTCGTCGTGGTCGGGGTCCACCCGTGAGTGGGAATAATGGGACCGGCGAGGACCCAGGGTCGGGGCATGCAACAAAGGGTGGGTGTTCGAGGTAGCGGAGGAACATGATTGGCTAGACCTTATACCGGGCCTCACACCGAAGGAAGTGTGGACGGGAAAGCTACCCGGTTGGCACCAAGGTTAAGATCTCTTATGGGTAAAGCAACACACCTCTGCAGAGTGTAAAGAACTGTGACCTGTCACTCCCTGTTCCGGGATTGAGGAACTGTGAACGCGGCCGGAAAGGAACTCCATGAAGTTCTAGTAAACCGGTGAAGGCTGACGGACATAGCTCTTTGAAATAAAAGCAATCTATTGAAGAAATGTTTGTCAAAACTTGCATTGGTATTAGACTTTCTGGTCTAATATCGTAGCTAGTGCATTAAACACCTCTTATCTATAATGAACTTGTTGAGTACGCTCGTACTCATACCACTCTTAAATCCCATGCTTAGATTGTCTGAATCATCTGGAGGAGGACTACAACGACAATGAAGGAGCCGAGATCATCGGCTACGATGAACCTGACCTCTCAGGAGGAGTTGAAGGCGTAGACTATCTCATAGTCTACGGAACCGGGGAGGCTTCCGGTGGAAATCAAGCCTAGAGGAACCGAGTAGTAGTAGCCGAGCAGCTCGAACTCTTAATATTTAGCTGCTCGAGGAAATAAATGTATCACTTAATGAGACTTATATATTGTAAACTAAGTTGGGTTCGCCTCGAACCCAGGAGTATTCCTCTGAGGACCCAAGAGGAGCTCCGTGAAGACATGTGTATGTTAATTGTAATAATATGTGAATGAGTTATGGACCTTGCTATGTTCTGTTGTACTACTCTGAGGGATGTAATATTTGCGGAATGGTACTTCGTGAATGTTATATCAACGACTGGCATACTACAACATGCAGTGGTATGCAGGGTCACCACAGTTGGTATCAGAGCAAAAGCTTTGACCTTAGGTTGGAACCTAGTAAATGGGACCAAACGTTAGGAATCAAATAGGACTAGTAAAGAATTCTCTAAAAATATGGTGTATATTCAAGTGAGAATACAACAATCATATCTTTTAGTGCGATAATTCTTTATTATCTCTATTATGATGCATTATTACTAATCTTATAATCTTTCTATTTCTACAGCCAACATGGCAAGTTCACGACCGGGAAGAAACGTGAAAGTTATGGATTCCACACTGAACGAATACCAAGGAGGACTTGCAGATATCCTACGAGCCATGTTATTGGAATTTGGGTGTGATCCCCAGATTCCAGTAAAGAAGTACATGTTCTATGATGGTCCGGTGTTGGCCAAGTGCAGGGTAGGACTGCGACTTCCCGAATCTTTGGGAATGAGCGTAGTCATGCCAGCTGGAGAAGCTAGGACAACCAACACAGCCTACCATATAGCTGTTATGAGAGCCATAACCGACATACGGGAACATAAGACAAAAGAGCTTATGGATTCCGAGTTCTCCCACATTCCTCATAATCAGGAGGAAGAAGATCCCATGCTCAACCACTACAAATATGCCAAACGCAAACCCATAGCATCGGCAAAATATATGGATAATAGCCGTAACTTCATATCATTACTCTTTCAGTTGAACCATCATCTGATAGGAGCAATTGATACGATGCTTGAGGAATTCACTGAACCCAAGGAGGAGAGTAGGGGGAAAGAACCTATGGAGAATGTAGTGCACACACCAGTTTATTCAGCTGGTGACTACATCAGCATTGATCCACTTGCACGTGAACCTACACTGCTACACTGGGAACTACAGGTAGTTCCTATGGGGGATACGAAGGCGGAGAGGAATCCGGAAACAACCAGCATTCCGAGACTCCTATCGAGAATTCCAGGGGTTGGCGTTGGGGATCGGATACTGGAACTCATAGTACTTCTGTGTATTATGATGGAGAGATGAATGATGACGCAACAACCCGGAGCAGAGCTATCCTAGTAATGAAGGAGTGGATGGAGGATATCCGACTCAAGTTGAGTCGGGTATGAGTTTTGGTAACCCTTATGGTGGGGCTACAGGAGAGTACACCCGATGGGTGGACTATGATGCACTCAACGATCAGTTTGTGAATACTGATTTCTCCTTAGGATCATCATCTGATTCGGATTACCAGCCAACGGGGAGACCTTATGTTCCAGGGTCTATCAGGAGGACGACACGTTCGACCGGATGGAAGCCTGGGATGTACCGGGAGTGAAGATCGACTAGAGTCCACCAAGGGAGGCGTGGCTATAATACACAAGTACCACGTGTATTATAGTTTGTAATATTTGTATAAATTTGTACATATACTTTAATAAGTGAGTTTACATACTCACATCGACTTGAGTATTGTAATAAGACCACTTATGTATGTATATACAGGGTATATGTTTTGTATGATTTGGATTTGCTTCTTGATTTCCATTGCGTGACTAGTTCTGTGCACAAAGTTGAGCTCAGAAAACTTGCGCATGGAGTAATTATGAGTATCATCTTGTGTTGCAGAACTAGGGGGATTATGTCGGGAACGTTAGGAAACGAGACTGAAGCGCAGCGCATGGAGCGCGAAGCAAAAGAAAAGGAAGAGGCTGAGGGTGCAGCCAGAGATCAGTTTCCACCACCACCACCACCCATGACTCAGCAAAACTTTATCCAGTACATGCAGCTGGTGGAAGAGAGGCAGCGTGTAACGCTGGAGCAGCAGAATAAATTCTTTCAAGAGTTGCTGCAGCAGAACAGGGTGGAGAGACCTGAGAACCTGGGAGTCACATTAGCAGACTTCCAAAACACCAAGCCGATATCTTTCGCATACGCGCCCGAGCCAATGGACGCGGAAGATTGGCTGATGGATACTGAGCGCAAGCTCAACACCGTTGGATGTAACGACCAAGAGAAGGTTCGATATGCTACCCATCTGCTATGTGGACCTGCTGCATCATGGTGGGATAATATTGTAGCCGTTTACCCAGCTGGAAAGGTATTTACCTGGGAGGAATTCGAAAGGAAGTTCAGGGAATCCAATGTCCCTGAAAGTATTGTGGAACTGAAGCGTCGAGAATTCGAGAGTCTCGAGCAGAAGGACAAGGCAATCCTGACCTATGTCAGGGAGTTCTCTAAACTGTCCCGGTACGCTGTGGAAGAAGTCAACACCGAGGACAAGAAGAAAAAGAGATTTCTGAGGGGGTTAAGTCCCCAGTTCAAGGTTCAGCTCCGTATGATGAGAGCGACGGAATTTCAAGAGCTGGTGGATGCAGCCATCACTCTAGAAGATGATTTCAAGCAATTACAGGAGGAGAAGAGGAAGAAGGCCAAGTTTGAGCCTAAAAGATTTTCCAATAACAAGCCCAATACCAGCTTGAGTTTCAAGCCCAGATACAACAACAACAACAACAACAGCAACTACTACGGTAGTAGGAGGAATCAAGCTTTCCAGACCGCCAACCCAATGGTCTGTCGAATCTGTGGACTTCTAGGGTATTTTGCCAAGGACTGTAGAAAGCCAAGGGTAATATGCTTTGGTTGTCGCCAGGAGGGGCACATGCTGAAGGACTGCCCCAAGAAAAATAGTGGAGGAGGTCAGTCAGGAGGAGGAGGAGGTCGAGGAGGAAACACCGGAGGCAACTGGAAGAATAAGAAGCCCTTCGGCAAGCTGAACTGTACCAGTCTGGAGGAGGTGGTCAACTCTGACCAGGCGATGATAGGTACGCTCCAGATACTCACTCATCCTGGCAAAGTACTTTTCGATACTGGTGCAACTACATCATTCATTTCTCAACAATTCATCACCAAACATGGGATTAGTTGCACTAAGTTAGATACACCCATAACCATACTATCTGCGGGGGGAACGATAGTAGTAACCCATGTCAAACAAAAACAAGTCATTATGATCAATAAGTGCGCTTTTGACGCGGACCTGTTCATTTTACCGATGAAGGACATTGATGTCATTCTTGGTATGAACTGGTTAGAAGCTAATGGAGCATTGATCGACTGTGTAAACAAGACGGTGTCATTGAAAAGTCCCGATGGAAGTAGAATGATCTACCAAGGCGACAAACATACGCAGATTGAAGTTGAGCTACAGCTGAACAGCATGAAGGAGGTGAAGTTAGAAGATATACCTGTAGTTAGTAAATTCCAGGATGTGTTTCCTGCGGAATTACCTGGTATGCCACCAGATAGGGAGATAGAATTCACTATCGACCTAATCCCAGGAACAGCTCCGATTGCCAAAGCACCATATAAGATGGGGCCTAAGGAGTTGAAAGAACTTAAGGAGCAACTGGATGACTTGGAACAAAAGGGATTCATTCAGGAGAGTGTTTCACCATGGGGATCACCTGTGATCTTCGTGGATAAAAGAGATGGAGGAAGAAGGATGTGCGGAGACTACAGGAATCTGAACAACGTCACAATCAAGAACAAGTATCCACTTCCAAGAATACAAGATCTATTTGATCAAGTGAGAGGCGCGGGAGTCTTTTCCAAGATTGATCTAAGATCCGGTTATCACCAGATAAAGATCAAGAAGGAAGACGTTCTGAAAACTGCCTTTGTCTCAAGGTATGGACATCATGAATACCTTGTAGTACCTTTTGGATTGACCAATGCCCCAGCAATATTCATGAATCTCATGAATAAGATCTTCATGCCATATTTAGACAAGTTTGTCATCATATTTATCGATGATGTTCTGATATATTCCAAGAACAAGGCAGAACATGCCAAACATTTGAGGTTAGTGTTGCAGACACTAAGGGAACATCAATTTTATGCCAAATTCAGCAAGTGTGAATTTTGGCTAGATCAAGTGGAATTTCTTGGTCATGTCATTAGCAAAGATGGAATCGCTGTCAACCCAAGTAAGGTAGCAGCAGTTCTAGAATGGGAAGCACCCAAGACTGTCAAGGAAATCCGAGGATTCCTAGGAATGGCAGGTTATTATCGGAGATTCATTGAAGGATTCTCTAAGATAGCAGGACCAATGACAAAGTTGCTAAGGAAGAACACACCATTCGTGTGGTCCGAGGAGTGTGAGAAGAGCTTTCAAACTCTAAAAGAGAAACTCACCACGGCACCGGTGTTAGCGGTTCCTGAAGTTGGCAAGGACTACACCGTGTACTGTGACGCATCCAAACATGGATTGGGTTGCGTACTCATGCAAGATCGGAAAGTGATATCCTATGGATCGAGGCAACTCAGACCTCATGAAGTGAATTATCCAACACATGACTTGGAGTTAGCAGCTGTCGTATTTGCACTAAAAACTTGGAGACATTTTCTCTATGGAGCGAAGTGTGAGCTCTATATAGATCATAAAAGCCTCAAATATTTCTTCACTCAGAAGGAGCTCAACATGAGACAGAAAAGATGGCTAGAATTGATCAAGGATTATGACCTGACAATCAATTACACACCAGGGAAGGCTAATGTAGTAGCAGACGCCCTGAGTAGGAAGAGTACCGGTGGAGTGGAACAAGAAATATCACCGGAGTTGAGGAAGGAAATAAGCCAAGCCCAAATACAACTTTGGGAGAAAGAAGCCCATGAAGGATTATCGGCATTGCAAGTAGCCGATGAGCTGAATGTCAACCTGAAGAATGAGATAATGATGGGTCAGCTAGACGATCCATTTATTGTTGAGGAGATGAGAAGAATAGATGAAGGAAGACCCTCAGAATTTCATCGCGGAGAATCTGGATCTTTATGGTTCCAGAAGAGAATTTGCGTTCCGGATATTGCTGAAATTAAGGAAGTAATACTCCGGGAAGCTCATCAAACACCATATTCCATACATCCGGGAAGTACAAAGATGTACATGGACCTAAAGGAACTATTCTGGTGGAATAACATGAAAAGGGAGATAGCACAATACGTGGCGGAATGCCATACTTGTCAGCGAGTGAAGGCTGAACACCAGAGTCCGGCAGGGAAGTTACAACCTTTACATATTCCAGAGTGGAAATGGGAGGAAATAGGGATGGATTTCATCACCGGACTACCCATGACTAATAAAAAGAAGGACATGATATGGGTAATCGTGGACCGGTTGACGAAAAGTGCACACTTCTTAGCGGTAAACCAGCAGGATAAAGGAGAGAAACTTATCGATCTTTACATCAAAGAGATCGTGAGTAAGCATGGAGTGCCTAAGAAGATCGTATCGGATCGAGGATCCGTGTTCACATCAGCATTCTGGAAGCAACTACACGAAGCTTTAGGATCCAAGTTGGACTATAGTACCGCTTATCATCCCCAGACCGGTGGACAAACCGAGAGAACCAACCAGATCTTAGAGGATATGCTTAGGGCTTGTGCCCTAGACTTCGGAGGATCATGGGAAGAACACTTACCACTAGCAGAGTTTTCATATAACAATAGTTATCAAAGCAGCATCAAGATGGCACCATTTGAAGCTCTGTATGGAAGAAAATGTAGATCACCAATTTGTTGGTATGAAGCCAGAGCAAGCAAAGAGTTCAACCCCGATTATGTCAAGGAAAAACAACAAATCATTGACATTATCAGAGACAGGCTCAAGATAGCTCAAAGTCGGCAAAAGAGTTATGCCGATCAGAAGAGAAGGACATGGGAGCCACGAGTTGGAGACATGGTTTATCTTAAGGTAAGCCCGATGAAAGGACTCCAGAGGTTTGGAGTAAAAGGAAAACTCAGTCCTAGATATATAGGACCTTTCAAGATACTAAGTCAGAACAGAGGTTTAGCCTTTGAGTTGGATTTACCGGGAAGGCTAGCTCAACTTCACAACGTGTTCCACGTGTCACAACTGCGGAAATGTTTGAAGACCCCAGATGAACCAATATCACATGATGAGCTCGAGTTACAACCAGACTTAACCTACATCGAGAAGCCAGCCAAGATTCTCGAGGAGAGCTGGAAACAACTCAGAAATAAAGCTATCAAGTACTGCAAGATACAATGGAAGCATCATCCCGAGAGGGAAGCCACCTGGGAAAAAGAGGAAGACCTGAGGAAAACATACCCCGAGCTGTTCAGGTATTACAACCACAACTTCGGGACGAAGTTTTCTTTAAGGGGGAAAGGCTGTAATGTCCCAGGTTTAGAGACGATCGAGGGGTAGATTTTAGAAAGGGATGTGCATTGCATAGTAAATTCTGGGGAAATTTCGCGCTTTTAAACAAAAACTGCATCGAAGGGGGACAAGTTTCTCTCTCGACACCTTACAGGGTTAGGGTTTCTAGAGTGCGACAAACTTGCACCTCACTTCATTAGTTTAGGGTTTTAAGAAGAGAGGGGGGAGTTGCATGAGTTAATTCTTGATAAGTGACATGGTTGAATTTAAACCAATGTTGAATTTGAATTTCAAATTCAAACATTAAGGAATTACCCTAAATAATTAAATTGTGAGGAAATTCATTAAGTAATTAATCAATAATAAATAATATGGACAAGTATAAGAAAGTAAAGCTCATTAGAGAAAACTTTGAGCTTTATTGATCATCACACAAATTACATTGTCATTACAATATTCACAAGTGAAATAAATGATTAATACAACACATTACATAAATGGCAGAATAGAAGAAAGAATAATAAAGAAAAATTACAAGTTAATGATCTATCCTAAACTACACAAGATGATCATCATGGAGATCTTGCCAAGAGGATCTTGATTTTCATCCAGAGCATCATATTGTTCCCTGTAATCACACAAACATAAACCAAAGACAAGTGTTATGCCAAGTGGCATTGCCACTTGGCAGGTTAGCAAGAAAATGTGAATTTGAGAGGATATTATCAAGATCAGCCGAGCTGATCCACCAAATGGACCAAGTTCCAACCAGGAACTACACAAGCAGCTCACAAGGCAGTGTGCATGTCTACCAGCACATACACAGCCAGGGAGAGTCACCAAAGTGACCAGGCCAAGCTGTCGACCGAGAGAGAGCAAGAGGGCATCATATATAACCTTTTGAGCCAAACCCTAGCTCATTCATCGGCGAGCATTTTGGTAAGTCATCGAGAAAACAAGAACACTTAGAACAGGAAGAACACATAGCGAACTTCATCCAGGAACGACTCAAGCAAAGAACTGCGTTTCTGTGGAGAAGTAAACCATGGAGTAGATCAAGCACAAGTCACAAGGAGGAGCAGGGCAAGCCAAGAAAGCAGCACAGAAGCAAAACCTCTACACCAACACACCATTTTCTAGGAGCTGGAGTGAGGTATAAACAGATCAACCTGAGCAAAACCAAGTTTTGCTCATAAATAAGCATACAATGCATCACAGGAACACAGAAGGGTAGAATACCCAGATTGTATCATCATCTGGCTACCAAGTCAGTTGGTGCAAGCAAAAATGGGTGAAGCCAATAGGAAATCACCAAGGGAACACTGGCTAGACCAAAACAGTGGCATAACCAAGGCAATCCAGCAAGGAAATGATCCTATCTATTCAACCAAAGCCACTTAGCACCTAAAACCTAGCACACCATCAGATAGATAGACAATATATGTCTATTTTTGTTTGTCAACATCAAAGATCACTGGAAATCCAACAAGGAATTACCCAGTGATGTATTCACTAAGCCATAGCAAGCCAACAAGGGTGGGAGCTACCTAAACAGCAATGAATTGCTGTCAAGATCACCTCAACCACTGAACCAGCCCAAACTAATAAGCCATGCACAGTTATCATCACCCAGATGGGTTCAAAAGGAGGGCTAGGGTACCAACCAAGTGGTGGCATCCATCTAGCCCTGCCAAACTCAATGAAATGATCATTACTGCAAGCAGTTCACATCACTTATCCCTTTTTAGTGAATCAAGGTAATACAGATAAGTGAATCATATAAGGAATCAAAGCAACATATTCTTGCAGTTGATCCAATGGATCATTACAAGCATCAGCAACTGCTTGAGCAAGCAAAAGCATGCATCAGTACAGATTTTGGTGTCACACAGACACAAAAATGAGCAGAAGAGAGGCACAGTCAGAACACAGCAGCTTCTACAAGCAACTGATGATCATATGATCATCAGAAGCTTGCTAGAGCATGCTAAGACATGCTAGAGCCAAGCCTAGCAACCACACATTTAACCAGATCCATTATATAGCCATATCTCATAGATAATTGCTCCACAGATAATCAAATGAATGCTTTATAATTGTATCCAGAAGCACATCAAATACATGATGTACCACTGGATCAATCCAGACAAGGATGGCACACACACATAATCAAGCCATGATAATAACCAGAGCCATTAAACAAGTTAAGCACTTAGTGCTAATCACTGAATCATGCAGATAACCAACAGTAATGCTTAACCAAGCTTACCATGAAAAGTAAGCACAAGGGACAGCATATCAGTGCTCTGGAACTTGCAAATTGCAAGGATTACACATGGTAATCAGGCCAGAGCAGCCAAATTGAATACACATGAATTTCTGGCTAGTATAGCAAGTAGAACAGAGGCACAGGGATGGTTCCAAGCCAAATATGCAAGATACAACCAGCATGTGGCTCTGGAACATGCACAGAACTGTGCACAATCATGAACAGCATGAGCAAGCATGGCAATTGCAACACAGTAAGCAGCATACGTAGCAGTAGTAAGCCAAGAGCAGTAGAGCAGCAACAGCAGCATGGCAGACCTCCACAAGGAGGAAAACCATGGCCAGAGCACATAGAAGAGAAGAAGGTAGAACAGATAACAGAGGAGGAAAGAGGAGGAGCAACTTACAGGCGTAGCAGATGAGCACGACCGTGGCGGCACGGCGGCACACGCCCGGTGACGGCGGCGCCAAGCCAAGCCAAGCCTGGTCGCCACACCACCGCAACGCCGGCATCTCCACGGCATCACCACGGCGCCAGGGACGCCGATGAACGGCGGAGCTTCACGGATCCGTGCGGCCGAGGCGCAGATGCGTTGGGGAGGAGTCGAGGTGGACGCGAGCGTCAAATCGATGCGGACCACCATGTCCGCCGTCGAGGGACGGTCCAGATCCGCACCTGATCGTCGCCGATGATGGCCGGAGGCGGCCGGAGCAGGGCGGCGACGGCGGAGGCGATTCGGTGTCGCGGGAGCCGAAAGAGGAATTAGGGTTACGGGGTGAAGAACGACGAAGCGACTGGGTCGGTTGGACCGAGCCCACTGGGCTGGTCCAACCTAACCAGCTCGGCCGCCTGACAGGTGGGCCCGAGGGGTATTTTGGACATTTCCAAAATACCCATTCAAATGAGAATTTCCAAGAATTTTATAAAATAAAATACAGCCCTAAAAAAATAAGTAAAAATATGAAAAGTAATCAGCATAAAATTCTCTATTTAAATAAAATATCAAAGAGAATTTTTGAAGACAATTAAGAATAAGTCCTATTTTGATGGTTTAAATAATCATTTAAATCACACACCTAATTTTCTATCATGAAAATAAGTCCATTAATGTATTTGGATTTTAAAAACACCTTGACAACATTTCAAGGTTGTATCTTACTTTAAATCAAGTATCCTCAAACTATTCTTAGTATTAACCTCTTACATGAAATAATAACGACATCGGAAGGGGGGAACAAACCCTAAAAATAGAATCATGCATAATTGCTTCTTTAACCATTGCCCTTATCGGACAATGATGCTATTTTTCAGAAACAGAGGACAAGGGTCAGTCCACACCTTCCAACTGCAAAACTTTGCAGTGTTCAGGCAAGTTCATCACTTGCTCATGTCATTTGAGTATTTTTATCAAATTACTTGCAAAGTATTATGGTTATCACTATTGCACAAAAATCAAAACCACTACTTTCATAACTATGAATATGACTATGTGGTGGGCAATGGAACCATGGATTGTGTTGATATGGTGGAGGTTCCATTGCACGGGTTTATATCCATCTAGGATTAAACAACAAATGTCGCCTTGATGATTCTTGTGCCGTAATACCCGTGTTAACCATAAGATCCGGAGTGGGACGGAGTAGTCAAAAGTGTTTCCACCTCTCGTTCATCAACGGATGCGCTTTACCGTAGACACTTGTATCTGTCAGGGCAAGCGGTTGGCTGGGGAAGCCTTAAGTCCCCACGGCATAGGCCGTAGACACTTGTCGCTCGAAGTGCAAGCGGTTGGCTGGGGAAGCCTTAAGTCCCCACGGTATTGCGGTCTATGATGGGTTGCAGCTACCGGCGAAGGAGTTTGGTTCGATCCCAAACTGTCGTCGTGGTCGGGGTCCACCCGTGAGTGGGAATAATGGGACCGGCGAGGACCCAGGGTCGGGGCATGCAACAAAGGGTGGGTGTTCGAGGTAGCGGAGGAACATGATTGGCTAGACCTTATACCGGGCCTCACACCGAAGGAAGTGTGGACGGGAAAGCTGCCCGGTTGGCACCAAGGTTAAGATCTCTTATGGGTAAAGCAACACACCTCTGCAGAGTGTAAAGAACTGTGACCTATCACTCCCTGTTCCGGGATTGAGGAACTGCGAACGCGGCCGGAAAGGAACTCCATGAAGTTCTAGTAAACCGGTGAAGGCTGACGGACATAGCTCTTTGAAATAAAAGCAATCTATTGAAGAAATGTTTGTCAAAACTTGCATTGGTATTAGACTTTCTGGTCTAATATCGTAGCTAGTGCATTAAACACCTCTTATCTATAATGAACTTGTTGAGTACGCTCGTACTCATACCACTCTTAAATCCCATGCTTAGATTGTCTGAATCATCTGGAGGAGGACTACAATGACAATGAAGGAGCCGAGATCATCGGCTACGATGAACCTGACCTCTCAGGAGGAGTTGAAGGCGTAGACTATCTCATAGTCTACGGAACCGGGAAGGCTTCCGGTGGAAATCAAGCCTAGAGGAACCGAGTAGTAGTAGCCGAGCAGCTCGAACTCTTAATATTTAGCTGCTCGAGGAAATAAATGTATCACTTAATGAGACTTATATATTGTAAACTAAGTTGGGTTCGCCTCGAACCCAGGAGTATTCCTCTGAGGACCCAAGAGGAGCTCCGTGAAGACATGTGTATGTTAATTGTAATAATATGTGAATGAGTTATGGACCTTGCTATGTTCTGTTGTACTACTCTGAGGGATGTAATATTTGCGGAATGGTACTTCGTGAATGTTATATCAACGACTGGCATACTACAACATGCAGTGGTATGCAGGGTCACCACACCGACTCAACTTGTGTCGGATATCCACCATCAACTCCTTCATTACTGGGATAACTCTGGTTCTGGGTTGTTGCATCATCATTCATATCCCCATCATAATACACAGAAGTACTATGGGTTCCAGTATCAGATCCCCAACGCCAACCCGTGGAATTCTCGATAGGAGTCTCGGAATGCTGGTTGTTTCCGGATTCCTCTCCGCCCTCGTATCCCCCATAGGAACTACCCAGATAGTTCCCAGGTGTAACAGGTGTAGGTTCACGCTCAAGTGGATCAATACTGATGTAGTCACCAGCTGAGTAAACTGGTGTGTGCACCACATTCTCCATAGGTTCTTTCCCCCTACTCTCCTCCTTGGGTTCAGTAAATTCCTCTAGCATCGTATCAATTGCTCCTATCAGATGATGGTTCAACTGAAAGAGTAATGATATGAAGTTGCGGCTATTATCCATATATTTTGCCGCTGCTATGGGTTTGCGTTTGGCATATTTGTAGTGGTTGAGCATGGGATCTTCTTCCTCCTGATTATGAGGAATATGGGAGAACTCGGAATCCATAAGCTCCTTCGTCTTATGTTCCCGTATGTCGGTTATGGCTCTCATAACAGCTATATGATAGGCTGTGTTGGTTGTCCTAGCTTCCCCAGCTGGCATGACTACGCTCATTCCCAAAGATTCGGGAAGTCGCAGTCCTACCCTGCACTTGGCCAATACAGGGCCATCATAGAACATGTATTTCTTTACTGGAATCTGGGGATCGCACCCAAATTCCAGTAACATGGCTCGTAGGATATCTGCAAGTCCTCCTTGGTATTCGTTCAGTGTGGAATCCATAACTTTCACGTTTCTTCCCGGTCGTGAACTTGCCATGTTGGCTGTAGAAATAGAAAGATTATAAGATTAGTAATAGTGCATCATAATAGAGATAATAAAGAATTATCGCACTAAAAGATATGATTGTTGTATTCTCAATTGAATATACACCATATTTTTAGAGAATTCTTTACTAGTCCTATTTGACTCCTAACGTTTGGTCCCATTTACTAGGTTCCAACCTAAGGTCAAAGCTTTTGCTCTGATACCAACTGTGGTGACCCTGCATACCACTGCATGTTGTAGTATGCCAGTCATTGATATAACATTCACGAAGTACCATTCCGCAAATATTACATCCCTCAGAGTAGTACAACAGAACATAGCAGGGTCCATAAATCATTCATTGATTATTACAACTATCATACACATGTCATCTTGGAGCTCCTCTTGGGTCCTAAGAGGAATACTCCTGGGTTCGAGGCGAACCCAACTTAACTTACAATATAAGAGTCTCATTAAACTAAACATTTATTTCCTTGAGCAGCTAAATACTAAGAGTTCGGGCTGCTCGGTTACTACTACTATCGGATATCTCTAGGCTTGTTCTCCTCCGGAAGCTTCCCCGGATCCGTAGATGATGAGGTAGTCTACGCCTTCAACACCTCCTGAGAGGTCTGGTTCCTCGTAGCCGATGATCTCGGCTCCATCATTGTTGTCGTAGTCCTCCTCCAGACGATTCAGACAATCTAAGCATGGGATTTAAGAGTGGTATGAGTACGAGCGTACTCAACAAGTTCATTATAGGTAAGAGGTGTTTAATGCACTAGCTACGATATTAGACTAGAAAGTCTAATACCAATGCAAGTTTTGATAAACATTTCTTCAAGAGATTGATTTTATTTCAAAGAGCTATGTCCGTCAGCCTTCACCGGTTTACTAGAACTTCATGGAGCTCCTTTCCGGCCGCGTTCGCAGTTCCTCATCCCGGAACAGGGAGTGACAGGTCACAGTTCTTTACACTCTGCAGAGGTGTGTTACTTTACCCATAAGAGATCTTAACCTTGGTGCCAACCGGGCAGCTTTCCCGTCCACACTTCCTTTGGTGTGAGGCCCGGTATAAGGTCTAGCCAATCATGTTCCTCCGCTACCTCGAACACCCACCCTTTGTTGCATGCCCCGACCCTGGGTCCACGCCGGTCCCATTATTCCCGTAATTTCAGGGTGGACCCCGACCACGACGATGATCTTGGGCTCTACCATACACTCCTACGTCGGTAGCTGCAACCCATCATAGACCGCATTACCCTGGGGAATTAGAATGGGATCCCCACCCTCCGGTTGTTCCGCAAGACACAACTGCTACGGCAAGCAATGCTTTACCGTGGGGAATTAGAATGGGATCCCCACCCTCCGGTTGTTCCGCCAGACACAACTGCTACGGTAAGCGCATCCGTTGATGAACGAGAGGTGGAAACACTTTTGACTACTCCGTCCCACTCCGGATCTTATGGTTAACACGGTTATTACGGCACAAGAATCACTGGCGACATTTGTTGTTTAATCCAAGATGGATTTAAACCCGTGCAATGGAACCTCCACCATATCAACACAATCCATGGTTAAATTGCCCACCACATAGTCATATTCATAGTTATGAAAGTAGTGGTTTTGATTTTTGTGCAATAGTGATTACCATAATACTTTGCAAGTAATTTGATAAAAATACTCAATTGACATGAGCAAGTGATGAACTTGCCTGAACACTGCAAAGTTTTTCAGTTGGAAGGTGTGGACTGACCCTTGTCCTTTGTCTCTGAAAAATAGCATCATTGTCCGATAAGGGCAATGGTTAAAGAAGCAATTATGCATGATTCCAGTTTTAGGGTTTGTTCCCCCCTTCCGATGTTGTTATTATTTCATGTAAGAGTTTGATACTAAGAATAATTTGGGGATACTTGATTTAAAGTAAAATACAACCTTGAAATGTTGTCAAGGTGTTTTTAAAGTCCAATTGCATTGATGGACTTATTTTCATTACTGAAAATAATATGTGTGATTTAAATCATTATTTAAATCCTTAAAATAGGACTTATTCTTAATTGTCTTCAAAAATTCTCTTTGATATTTTATTTAAATAGAGAATTTTATGCTGATCCTTTTTCATATTTTTAAGTTATTTTTAAGAGCTTTTAATAATTTTCTATTGCATTTCAAAGTTTCATGTTTTTATTGAATTATGAAAAGTCCTTTTTGCCCCTGGGCCCACCTGTCAGTGCGGCCCAGTGGTTAACCCTAACCCGAGCCGCTCGTCCGGCTCGGTCGGACGCACCCGTCCCCTTCCTCTCGCGCACGCGCTAACCCTAACCCCTCTGAGCTCTGGCGACTCCCGCGTCGCCGCCGCCTTCGCCGATTTTCTCCGACCAACTCCGGCCATCGCCGGCGGTGAGATGGGTATCAATCGAACCGCCGTTCGACGGCGCTTCGATTGATCCGCGTCGATCTGCTTTTCCTCGCCGCTGCTGTTCTTCCCCAACCCCTCTGTGACCTAGTCGGTTGATCCACGGCGACCTCGTCGCCGCCGTTGCTCCAGGGGACTTGGCGCGGCCGTGTGCCTCGTCGTGATGCTGCTGGGGACCCGTGCGCCTGGCAACACGCTGGCTTGGCGTGGCCATGGCCTGGCACGGCCGTTCGACCGGCGTGTGCCGCCATGCCGCCATGGCCGTGCCCTTCTCCGTCTAACTGGTAAGCTCGCACCGCCTCCCTACTGCTCTACTGCTTGTTCTTCCTCTCTTCCTTTTCTTCTAAGCTAGCTCTGGCCATTGCTTGCTGTTGCTGCTGCTTGAGCTACTGCCATGAATCCTAGTTACGGTGCTGCCCTATTCTGCCTATTAGCTGGGCTTAATTCTTGCTATCTTGATTGTGCACAATTCTGTGCATGTTCCAAAGCCACATGCTTGTTGAATCTTGCATATCTGGCTTGGAACCTTCCCTGTGCCTCTGTTCTATTTACTATTCTTGCTAGACATTCATGTGTATTCAATTTGGCTGCCCTGGCTTGATTACCATGTGTAATCCTTGCAATTTGCAAGTTCCAGGGCACTGATAGGCTGTCCCTTGTGCTCAATTTCCTGTGTAAGCTTGATTGAGCATTACTGCTGGTTAAATGCATGATTCAGTGATGAGCACCAAGTGCTTAACTTATTTATCTTGATCTAGGGTTCATCCTGCCTTGGATGTGCTTCTGGATACAATCATTTAATTATCTATTTGGCTGTCTGTGCAACACTTGTTGATTATCTGTGGCCAATTAAATACCTGGTCCATGTTCTGTTGCTTAGTGATGCTCTAGCATGCCCTAGCATGCTATGGCAAGCTCTGATGATCATGTGATCATCAACAGCTGATAATTGGTTTGCTTACCTGTGCCTGTGCATTGCTGTTACCTATTTATGTGTATGTATGTGGCACAGATCAGTGCTGGTGCTTACTCAAGCATCAGCTGATGCTTGCAGTGATCTTCTGGATCATTAGCAATTGTTTATTCCAAGGTTTTCTTGTTAACATCAATTATCTGTGTTGCTTTAATTGATGGAGTGGATAATTGATGTGAACTGTGATACAGTGATGATCATCACACTTGATTGGCTTAGGCTAGATGGATGCCCACAGTGGTTGGGAACCCTAGCCCTTCTTTGAACCCAACCAGGGTGATGATATTTGTATCTGGCTAGTTGGTTTGGCTGTTCTAGGGTTTGAAATGACCCTGGCAGTATTCATATGCTGCCCTAGGGTAGCTCCCCTATTTGGTGGCTTTCTGTGATGGATAGATGCTCACTGGCTAGTCACTTAGTGAATTTCCAGTAGGCTTGATGTTGATAAACAGGATAGGCACATGTTGCCTGTCAATCTGATGGTTTAGCTAGGCTAATAGGTGCTTTGCAAATTTGGATGGCTACAAGGAGTAATCCTTGCTGGATTTCTCTGGTTTTGACACTGTGTTGTCACAACCAGTGTTCCCTGGTTTAGTTTCCTTCTAGCCCTGATTATACTTGCTGGCACCAATTGGTTTAGTAACCAAATGATGATACATCCAGGGTTTTCCTACCCTCCAGTGCTCATGTGATGCAAGCATGCTTAAGTATGAGCAAGGTATAATCTTGCTCAGGCTCTTGTGTGGTATACCTCACTCCAGCTCCTAGATTGTGCTGTTGGTGTAGAGGGTTTGCTTCTGTGATGATCTTTTGCTTGCCCTGCTCCTCCTAGCAAGCTTGTGATCTTGGTTTAATTTCTGGTGATTGTGGAGTGGATAAAACAACTTTAGCTGTTTATCTGTTCTTGGTGTTCTTGAGCTATTCTTGCTGTTCTTGGTGGCTTACCACTGCTGCCTGTCGATGGATGAAGCAAATGGCTAGGGTTTTGGCTGGGAAAAGCTTATATGTGGCCAGCCATTGCATCCCTGGTCGACAGCTCCACCTTGCCCTTTGGGTGACTCACTATGTGTGTGTGCTGCATGCACACAGCCCGTGAGCAGTTTGTGTGTGTGTAGACAGTCTTGTGCACCTGGACCTGGAACTTGGCTGTGGCATGGATCAGCTCGGCAGCTTGATCATATCCCCTTCATTTCCTTTATTTGCTAACCTGCCAAGTGGCTTTGCCACTTGGCTTAATTCTTGTCTTGCTTTGTTTTGTGCAGGGAATCAAGAATATAACCAAGTGAAGATGAAGATCATCAGATACAAGCTTCTTATGAAACTAGACTTGTAATTTAGAATAGGTCACTGATTGTAATCTTCTTTTTCTTATTTGAGCAATTCTTGTAATGTGTTGTATTATTCATTCATTTTCTCTTATGAATATTGTAATGACAATGTAAATTGTGTGATGATCAATAAAGCTCAAAGTTTTCCCTAATGAGCTTTACTTTATTTGAATTGCTCATATTGTTTATTATTTACAATTTACTTAATGAATTTCCTCAGAATTCATTATTTAGGGTAATTATTTAATGTTTGAATTTGAAATTCAAATTCAACTTTGGTTTGAATTCAATCATGTCACTTCATTTAGAATTCAATCATGCAACTTAAATTTGATGCAAACTCTCCCCTCTCTTCTCAAAACCCTAAACTAGTTAAGTGAGATGCAAGTTTGTCGCACTCTCGAAATCCTAACCCTGTAATGTGTCGAGAGAGAAACTTGTTCCCCTTCGATGCAGTTTTTGTTTAAAAGCGCGAAATTTCCCCAGAATTTACCATGCAATGCACATCCCTTTCTAAAATCTACCCCTCGATCGTCTCTAAACCTGGGACATTACAGCTCTCGGGTGTTCTGGAAGCTTCGTTGGATTTTAAGATTCTGGGCGTTGATTTCGTCCAATTCCGAGAATATTTCCTTACTAGGATTTCTGAAACCAAAAACAGCAGAAAACATGAACTGGCACTTCGGCATCTCATCAATAGGTTAGTTCCGGAAAACGCATAAAATCATCATAAAGTGTGAACAAAACATGTAGGTATTGTCATAAAACAAGCATGGAACATAAGAAATTATCGATACGTCGGAGACGTATCAGCATCCCCAAGCTTAGTTCCTACTCGTCCCGAGTAGGTAAACGATAACAAAGATAATTTCTGAAGTGACATGCTACCAACATGATCTTAATCATACTATTGTAAAGCATATGAGATGAATGCAGCGATTCAAAGCAATGGTAAAGACAATGAGTAAACAACTGAACCATATAGAAAGACTTTTCATGAATAGTACTTTCAAGACAAGCATCAATAAGTCTTGCATAAGAGTTAACTCATAAAGCAATAGATTCATAGTAAAGGCATTGAAGCAACACAAAGGAAGATTAAGTTTCAGCGGTTGCTTTCGACTTGTAACATGTATATCTCATGGATAATTGTCAACATAAAGTAATATAATAAGTGCAATTTGCAAGTATGTAGGAATCAATGCACGGTTAACACAAGTGTTTGCTTCTAGGATAGAAGGAAATAGGTAAACTGACTCAACATAAAAGTATAAGAATGGCCCTTCGCAGAAGGAAGCATTGATTGCTATATTTGTGCTAGAGCTTTTATTTTGAAAACATAAAGAGAGCATAAAAGTAAAATTTTGAGAGGTGTTTGTTGTTGTCAACGAATGGTAATGGGCACTCTAACCCCCTTGCCAGACAAACCTTCAAAGAGCGGCTCCCATGAAACATTTTTATTTTTGGGTGGCACTCCTTCCAACCTTTACTTTCACAAACCATGGCTAACCGAATCCTCGGGTTCCTACCAACAATCTCATACCATGGAGGAGTGTCTATTTTTTGTAAAATCATGAAAGTTAATTAATTGGGACTGGGAATCCCATTGCCAGCTCTTTTTGCAAAATTATTGGATAAGCGGATGAAGCCACTAGTCCATTGGTGAAAGTTGCCCAACAAGATTGAAAGATAAACACCACATACTTCGTCATGAGCTATAAAACATTGACACAAATAAGAGGTAATAACTTTTGAAGTGTTTAAAGATAGCACTCAAGCAATTTACTTTGGAATGGCAGAGAAATACCATGTAGTAGGTAGGTATGGTGGACACAAATGGCATAGTTTTTGGCTCAAGAATTTTAAATGCATGAGAAGTATTCCCTCTCAATACAAGGCTTAGGCTAGCAAGGTTATTTGAAACAAACACAAGTATGAACCGGTACAGCAAAACTCACATAAAAGACATATTGCAAGCATTATAAGACTCTACACCGTCTTCCTTGTTGTTCGACCCTTACTAGAAAATATCTAGACCTTAGAGAGACCAATCATGCAAACCAAATTTTAGCAAGCTCTATGTATTTCTTCACTAATAGGTGCAAAGTATATGATGCAAGAGCTTAATCATGAGCACAACAATTGCCAAGTATCACATTGTTGAAGACATTATACCAATTACTACATGTAGCATTTCCCGTTTCCAACCATATAACAATGAACGAAGCAGTTTCAACCTTCGCCATGAACATTAAAAGTAAAGCTAAGAACACATGTGTTCATATGAACCAGCGGAGCGTGTCTCTCTCCCACACAAGAATTTATTCAAACACAAACGAAAACAAAAACATACAGACGCTCCAAGTAAAGTACATAAGATGTGACCGAATAAAAATATAGTTTCAAGAGAAGTGACCTGATAATTTTGTCGATGAAGAAGGGGATGCATTGGGCATCCCCAAGCTTAGATGCTTGAGTCTTCTTGAAATATGAAGGGATGAACCACCGGGGCATCCCCAAGCTTAGACTTTTCACTCTTCTTGATCGTAGTATATCATCCTCCTCTCTTGACCCTTGAAAACTTCCTCCACACCAAACTCGAAACAAACTCATTAGAGGGTTAGTGCATAATCAAAAACTCACATGTTCAGAGGTGACACAATCATTCTTAACACTTCTGGACATTGCTCAAAGCTACTGGAAGTCAATGGAACAAAGAAATCCATCCAACATAGCAAAAGAAGCAATGCGAAATAAAAGGCAGAATCTGTCAAAACAGAACAGTCCGTAAAGACGAATTTTAAAGAGGCACCAGACTTGCTCACATGAAAATGCTCAAATTGAATGAAAGTTGCGTACATATCTGAGGATCATGCACGTAAATTGGCAGATTTTTCTGAGTTACCTACAGAGAACCCTGCCCAAATTCGTGACAGACAGAAATCTGTTTCTGCGCAGTAATCCAAATCTAGTATCGACCTTGCTATCAAAGACTTTACTTGGCACAACAAATGCAATAAAATAAGATAAGGAGAGGTTGCTACAGTAGTAACAACTTCCAAGACTCAAATATAAAACAAAAGTACTGTAGTAAAAAAACACATGGGTTATCTCCCAAGAAGTTCTTTATTTATAGCCATTAAGATGGGCTCAGCAGTTTTAATGATGCACTCACAAGAAATAAGAGTTGAAGCAAAAGAGAGCATCAAGAAGCAAATTCAAAATACATTTAAGTCTAACATGCTTCCTATGAAAAGGAATCTTGTAAATAAACAAATTCATGAAGCATAATGCAACAAGCATAGAAAGATAAAACAAGTGTAACTTCAAAATTTTCAGCATATAGAGAGGTGTTTTAGTAACATGAAAATTTCTGCAACCATATTTTCCTCTCTCATAATAATATCCAGTAGCATCATGAGCAAACTCAACAATATAACTATCAAATGAAACATTCTTATCATGAGTCTCATGCATAAAATTATTACTCTCCACATAAGCATAGTCAATTTTAGTAGTTGTAGTGGGAGCAAATTCAGCAAAGTAGCTATCATTATTATTCTCATCATCAAATATAGGAGGCATATTGTAATCATAATCAAATTTATCCTCCATAACAGGCGGCACCAAAAGACCACTATCATTATAATCATCATAAATAGGAGGCAAAGTATCATCAAAGAAAATTTTCTCCTCAATGCTTGGGGGACTAAAAATATCATGCTCATCAAAACCAGCTTCCCCAAGCTTAGAATTTTCCATATCATTAGCAACAATGGTATTCAAAGTGTTCATACTAATATGTTCCATGGGTTTTTTAATTTTCGCATCAAACCATCCATGTCTTAACTCAGGAAATAGATTAAAAAGCTCCATGTTACTTTCCATTATGCCTAACTAGTGTAAAACAAGAAACAAAAAGATGCAATTGCAGGATCTAAAGGAAATAGCTTCGAGCACTTACAACGGCGCCGGAAAATAGCTTAGTAGCCGAGATCCGATGTGTGAGTGCCTTTTACCTTTCCTCCCCGGCAACGGCGCCAGAAAATAGCTTGATGTCTACGCACACTCCTTTTCCTGTAGACAGTGTTGGGCCTCCAAGAGCAGAGGTTTGTAGAACAGCAGCAAGTTTTCCCTTAAGTGGATCACCCAAGGTTTATCGAACTCAGGGAGGAAGAGGTCAAAGATATCCCTCTCATGCAACCCTGCAACCACAAAGCAAGAAGTCTATTGTGTCCCCAACACACCTAATACACTTGTCAGATGTATAGGTGCACTAGTTCGGCGAAGTGATAGTGAAATACAGGTGGTATGAATATATATGAGCAGTAGTAACGGCACCAGAAAATAGCTTGATGCTACAACTGGCGTGTGGTTGATGGTGGTAATATTGCAGGCAGTACAGATGTAGTAGAACAGTAAACAAGCAGTGATTGCAGTATTTGGAAACAAGGCCTAGGGATTATACTTTCACTAGTGGACACTCTCAACATTGATCACATAACAGAATAAATAGACATATGCTATACTCTACACTCTCTTGTTGGATGATGAACACCACTAATTGCGTAGGGCTACAAGAACCCTCAATGCCGTAGTTAACAAGCTCCACAATATTCGATATTCATGTTTAAATAACCTTAGAGTGCATGATAGATCAACACAACTATACCAAGTACTAACATAGCATGCACACTGTCACCTTCATACTATGAAAGGAGGAATAGATCACATTAATACCATCATAGCAATAGTTAACTTCGTAATCTACAAGAGATCATAATCATAAACTACGCCAAGTACTACATGATGCACACACTGTCACCATTACATCATGAAGGAGGAATAGAGTACTTTAATAACATCACTAGAGTAGCACATATTAATAGTGATATAAGCACATTGCAATCATAAAGGGATATAAATAAGCACTTCACTATGCTATTCATAACAGTGAATAAGTATTCTGTGAAATATAGCCTAAGAGACCCACACGGTGCATACACTGTCACCTTTACACACGTGGGACAAGGAGTCTCCGGAGATCACATAAGTAAAATCCACTTGAATAGCATAACGACATCTAGATTACAAGCATCATCATATGGATCTCAATCATGTAAGGCAGTCATGAGATCATTGTATTGAAGTACATAGGGAGAGAGATTAACCACATAGCTACCGGTACAGCCCCTTAGCCTCGATGGAGAACTACTCCCTCCTCATGGGAGACAGCAGCGTTGATGAAGATGGCGGTGGTGTCGATGGAGAAGCCTTCCGTGGGCACTTCCCCGTCCCGGCGGCGTGCCAGAACAGAGACTCTTGTCCCCCAGATCTTGGCTTCACGATGGCGGCGGCTCTGGAAGGTTTCTCGTACCGTGGCTTTTCCGTATCGAAGATTTAGGTCAGGGACCTTTAAATAGGCGAAGAGGCAGAGTCGGAGGGTCGACGAGGCAGTGACACGACAGGGGGGCGCGGCCCACCCCCTGGCCGCGCCTGCCTGGTGTGTGGGGCCCCCAAGGCTCCCCTCTGGTGGCTCTCGGGTGTTCTGGAAGCTTCGTGGGATTTTAAGATTCTGGGCGTTGATTTCGTCCAATTTCGAGAATATTTCCTTACTAGGATTTCTGAAACCAAAAACAGCAGAAAACATGAACTGGCACTTCGGCATCTCGTCAATAGGTTAGTTCCGGAAAACGCATAAAATCATCATAAAGTGTGAACAAAACATGTAGGTATTGTCATAAAGCAAGCATGGAACATAAGAAATTATCGATACGTCGGAGACGTATCAGGAGCGTCTGTGTGTTTTATTTTTGTTTTGTTATTTTCATTCTCTAAATAAATTCATACTTGTGTGGGAAAGAGATACGCTACGCTCGTTCATATGAACACTGGTGTTCTTAGCTTTACTTTTAATGTTCATGGCGAAGGGTGAAACTGCTTCGTTCATTGTTATTTGGTTGGAAACAGAAAATGCTTCATGTGGTAATTGGTATATTGTCTTGAATAATTTGATACTTGGCAATTGTTGTGCTCAAATAGATCATGTTTAAGCTCTTGCATCATGTACTTTGCACCTATTAATGAAGAACTACCATAGAGCTTGTTGAAATTTGGTTTGCATGATTGGTCTCTCTAGAGTCTAGATATTTTCTGGTGAGGTGTTTGAACAACAAGGAAGACAGTGTAGAGTCTTATAATGCTTGCAATATGTTTTTATGTAAGTTTTGCTGTACGGGTTCATACTTGTGTTTGCTTCAAACAACCTTGCTAGCCAAAGCCTTGTATTAGAGGGAATACTTCTCGTGCATCCAAATCCTTGAGCCAAAAACTATGCCATTTTTGTCCACCATACCTACCTACTACATGGTATTTCTATACCATTCCAAAGTAAATTACTTGAGTGCTACAGAGAGGTGAAAGTCTTCTCCTTCTGCGGGAGAGGGTAGATTCTGCTGCTACGGGGCCTCCGTTGAGGGGGAATCGAAGCCATCATCACCACCAACTCCTCCTTGGCTTACGTGGGGTCTCCACATCATATCCAGCATCAGCATCGACCCCATCTCCAAGATCTGTTTCACCCCCTCATCTCATAGTTTGTGATAGATCAGAACCATGCATAAGTTTCTATTGTTGTGTGCATGCTTGTGCTATGGAACTTGTTGTTATTTGGTGTTGTTATTTGGTGGGTAAGTTATATTTTCAGATTGGGTTGTATTCCATGCCACCAATCATCATCAAATTTAGGGCAAGTAGTTCCCTATCTTCCCGAGGGAATATATAAGGTTGATTGGCTATGACTTCTATATAGTATTTCATGAGTATTTGGTAAAGTTTGTACTTTTACGTGGTTCTATGATGGTAACATACATACATCGACTGTGTGTTAAATCACATATATGGGATCATAGGGCTGCATGTTAGTGTAATTAAAAGGATTATGGATGGCATGAGATGATAGAAACCTTGTCCAAATCTTTATAGTTGCATTAGGGGGGCTTATATGATCGGGGTCTTAAGAACTTAGGGAAATGGTTTGACATTTATGTATTAATAAATCCCTAGTTGGCACATCTAAATGTCTTAGGGACCAATCATTACGGTGTGTTTGCTCATGCTTGTGGTTGCAGGTATTTCAGGCTCCATCCGATGAAAATAAAACTTGGCAAAATATTTACCATCCTGGACTATGATACGTCCCAAACGTATCTATAATTTCTGATGTTCTATGCTAGTTTTATGACAATACCTACATGTTTTGCTCACACTTTATAATGATTTCATGCATTTTCCAGAACTAACCTATTAACAAGATGCCGAAGTGTCAGTTCCTGTTTTCTGCTGTTTTTGGTTCTAGAAAGGTTGTTCGGGCAATATTCTCGGAATTCGACGAAACAAAGACCAAACATCTTATTTCATCGGGAAGGTTCCAGAAGTCCGAAGGGGAGACGAAGATGGGCCAGGGGGGCCCCACACCACACCTGGGCGCGGGCCCAGGCCTGGCCGCGCCACCAGGTGGGGAGGGCGCCCTGGTGCCCTTCCGACTCCACCTCTTCGCCTATTTAAGTCTTCGTGACCTAAAAACACGACACCAATTGACGAAACTCCAGAAAGACTCCAGTGGCGTCGCCGCCATCGCGAAACTCCGTTTCGGGGGACAGAAGTCTCTGTTCCGGCACGCCGCCGGGACGGGGAAGTGCCCCCGGAGTCATCTACATCGACACCACCGCCATCTTCATCGCCATCGCTGTCTCCCATGATGAGGAGGGAGTAGTTCTCCCCCGAGGCTGAGGGCTCTACCGGTAGCTATGTGGTTCATCTCTCTCTCCCATGTACTTCAATACAATGATCTCATGAGCCGCCTTACATGATTGAGATCCATATGATGAGCTTTGTAATCTAGATGCCATATGCTATTCAAGTGCTTAATTATGTGAACTTTGGGGTTACTGTGACCTCGGTGTAATGGTGACAGTGTGTGCGCCGTGTGTAACTCCCTTATGAATTGTGGTGTGTTAGTACCTCCTATGAATGCTCACGGTGACGGTGTGGGGTGTTTATTAGTACTTGGGAATACGCCTTTGAGGTGTGCTTTTGCACACTTGCCCAATGAATTTGAGTTCTATCCAATAAGAGAGTATTATGATGAAGTGCTTATATTTATATTCAATTATGATTGCAATGTTGAGAGTGTCCACTAGTGAAAGTATGATCCCTAGGCCTTGTTTCTAAGTATTGAAACACCGTTCCCAACAAGTTCTGCTGCATGTTTGCTTGCTGCCATCTTTATTTCAGATTGCAGTTACTACTTACAATCATCCATATTACTTGTATTTCACTATCTCTTCGCCGAACTAGTGCACCTATACATCTGACAAGTGTATTAGGTGTGTTGGGGACACAAGAGACTTCTTGTATCGTAATTGCAGGGTTGCTTGAGAGGGATATCTTTGACCTCTACCTCCCTGAGTTCGATAAACCTTGGGTGATTCACTGAAGGGAAACTTGCTGCTGTTCTACAAACCTCTGCTCTTGGAGGCCCAACACTGTCTATAGGAATAGAAGCGTGCGTAGACATCATACTACCTTATTCCATGAAGTGTAAGTCGCCTTTGGAATGCATATAAGAACACACCCAGTCTTGTACTCTTGCTGAAGAGAGGATAAGACTTTCTCTGAAAAGAGCATTTAATTTACTTGCAATTTCTACTTATTATTTACTTTCCCGCAAACTATAAACCATAAAATACAATTCCTTGCATTTTTTTACTGTTTACTTTGTTGATTTTACTAACCAATACCTAGAAACGACTATATACCCCCTCTTGACCGTCCTCGACACATATGGAGGCGAAGATTGAAAACATGATCGAGAGAGCCAGAAGCCTGCCGTCGGAAGGAGTCGGAGGGGGGAACTGTTGTTAGAATAGCCTCCTGTGGACTCCACCCCCCTCGGGCGTGTTCATCATCAACATCTTCATCAACACCTCCAGCAACATCCTCCATGTACCTCTTGTAATCCCTTGGCAAATATGATGTGTGATGCAATCTATTGTTTTCTCATGATCTAGTGTATCTCTGTGTCTATGTTTGATTAGTGACTTGTTTATGTCAATTGTGAAATAGTTTGTTGTTGGTTTTATACAAGTATATGTTATCTTCTATGATGATCTTATGTACTGATATATGTGTCTATATATAAGGTTGTCACCGTTGCATGATGATAGGAGGAGGGATAGCCGGAGATTGGCGGAAACCATGTCCCAAGTCTTAAATATGCATGCTATATTACTTTATTATTATGGGGACCTTAAAATTTACAATGGTGGTTGGACTTTATGTCTTAATATCTCCCTAGTTTCCTCGGAAATGGAATTGGGATCAATCATTAGGGGTGTAATTGCTCATGTTTATGGATGCACCTTTTTATGGCTCCTTTCTAGAAGAAACAACACAAAAACTATCTATGTGTTTCACTGATTGTGACAACCAAACAAATGAAATAAAAATCTACCTATACACTTACTCCCATGAGTTACCCGCTTTCACTTCACTCGTTGTACTTGCACTAGCTAGTTTACTTGTATTAGTTGCTTTCATCGTTTCCTAGATAGAAGTAAAACATACCTTACACACTCTAGTCCACTGCTTTGCACGAAAGGTCATAGAAGTGGGTTGTATGGTCTTAGAGAATAGATAGTTTACCTTCAGCTACTCGTGGGTTCGACACTCAAATACTTATCGAATTGCACTACAATAATTTTTTGCACTTGGGGATTAGCAACACCTCACACCATGCATTTGATGTGTGAGGTTCTTACATCTGGGACCCTCTTTGCTTCAAGTTTCAACTTGACATGTTTATATCCCCTTGTAGATTGGCTCGGCTGATTACTTGATTCTCACTCTAGCCTATTTTGTTTGTTGGTGTAAGTACATTTGTTGTCTATTTGTTTATTGCTACCATTTATCCTTTTACCATTAATCTTGACTCAAAGTATATAGCTTATTTAATGAGTATTTAGGATAATATTGGCTATTAGTGTCAAGGTTTTCTTTCCATTTCTTGGTTGTCCCTTTTCTTTAACGCCAAAGAGCTTGACATTATGTTCTCGACCTTGTTTACAACATAGTTCATTTATGCTTTTGAGTTTCATTTCTCTGTCTCATTGATCATTGGGATTAGGTTAGTTGTGATGATTTTGATCCTCTTGATCATCTATCAAACTTGTATTTTTATTTGGTCACTTTGGTTCACCTTTCCAAATATTGATTATAGGACTTCTCCTAGAATCTATGCCAAGCTCTGAAAATAATATGCCTCACCCATTGGATGTTGGCATCATTTTAACACCAACCCCTCTCTCTAGTTGTTGCATGTGTGCAGGTTTGAAGTCTCAAGTGAAGGGTTTAACTTAGGTTTTAGTTTTAGGGTTTTCTTCATTTGTATTTTTTATTTTATTTGTTCACTCAAATTTGTAAAGACAATGTAATATCTTAATTATCAATAAAATGTGTGTTTGCTGTATTGTAGACGATCCTCCCCATTTAAATTGAATTATGATGTATTTTGAATTCAAATATGAATATAAGATTCAAATTCCATTTTTTGAATTCAAATGTTGTCCTTTATATTTCTCTTTCCTTGATTTATATTTTCAGCTAAAATCACATCAAATATTATCTTGAAATCAAACATAACTAGTTTCAAAAGAAATCAAACATAACCCTCGATGCTAACTGCTAAATCATCGAGAACTATATTATGATATCAATGACTTTGAGTTTTAAACAAAAGCAAACCCCCCCCCCCCTAATGTATGATGTATGCACAAACACTATTTTTGTCCTAAAAACCTAGGCTGTTAGAGCACAGGTTTGCCGCTAGGCACGAACGACATGTGATCATTTACTCCCCTAGATATGCTGAACACTGACATAGATGGCAACCTCTTTTTATTCAGTGATCGTCGCCGCCCATGACCCCCACCGCCTCGACGCGCCGCTTGATTTCTCCGATGGCCATGGTCGACGAAGCTGGCCGGGGCACACCCGAAGTGTGCACACTCCTATGAGAGGATGGCATGTACCGACGCAGAGATGTCATTCGTGGTGATGGACCTAAACAAGGCCAGGTCGTTCGACCTGACTTGGCATGGCACCGATGCACAGAATGTGTGCGCGACGCGGGTCACTAGCGTCAAGGTCGGTGTGGGGACATTCAAGCTCTGAGTGCTCGCATCCGATGGGCTCAAGGAGAGGTGCATTCTGCGTGTTCAAGGTGAAGACAAGCACTTTGTGCCTATGTGCAGCGACCCCTGCAGGTCATCCTACGCCGATCACCTCTACAAGCACACCTTTGATGGCTTAATCGACATCGACATCGCCAAGACAACCACCCTTGCCCAACCTTGTCCCCAACTGACAGGAGGGTGGGGGTTTCTTGATGCACCGATGTGAGCCTACAACCGACGACCAGAAGCATGTCGGAGAGGAGGAGGACTGAGGTGGACCAAAACCCATAGACGATGAGCTAGGGTAGGCAAACGTTGTTGGGGGCTGCAATGCAGTTCATAAGATTAGTTTACCATGTAGAATAGAGGTGAGAAACCATCCCTATGTACCACAATCTAACAACGAATCTCTGCATGTGATGACTAAGCGCAGTCAACCAAATACCGATGTTGCGTTTCCTCCTTGGTGCCGAAAAAGAAATTTTTTCCAAAGGAACTGCAAAAACAGGTCCAAGTTGCGTTTTACCTCATGTGGTCTTCACCGGAGTAAAACTGAAAAATGAGAAAAATCCACGCAAGCAACTAAACACGTGCATAGATACTCCCTTCATTTCTTATTTCAATGTGCCACTAGGGACGGACCGAAAGAAGAGAACAAGCACAACTAAATGTGATTAGATATATTAGATTCGAAAAAAAATCGAACATCTTATAATTTAAAATGTACCGATATTCTTTGCATGATTTTTTGTGAAACATAGTACAACTGTGGACGATTACAAATACGTACATACAGTCACACCTATAAACGCCCACACATCCTACATTTATGAGCACATTCGAAAGAGTAAGTTCAAAAATTTTAATCCGATGATTTCTAAGATTGTAGAAGTTATCATAAACATCTCCCTATCGATACCGAAGAATATCCTCACTTTATGACTTATGAGACACCAAAGTGTCAGGTTTGATCCATATGTACTATATTGCGCATCCATCGCCATCAGTACCATAGAAATCTACAGGATCATATGGAGCGCTGCGCAATATTGTACTCCCCACGAGCATGCGGGCGCGGCGCTGAGAGGGCGGTGCGGTAGTCGCGATCGGGATGGTAGCGACAGGCACGTACGGTGGAGCCATGCACCATCGTCAATGTAGCGGAAACGAGCTTACGGCCGGTGTTGCGATGATAGGTTAGGTCGGAGTTTTCCTGGCATGTATATGGGAGGCTTTAATTCCGCTGACAATGTGCCGGGGCTTAACTGCGTCAGAGCACATCCATCGTTTTTTCCCCTTGATAGTACCATATCGATCAATCGTACACTATCTATATCTTCCTCGTGCGATCGATCGGCGTATGTACCGCTGGCGAACGGGCAGTTCGGCAGATTAATGTCTTTCTATCGTACAAGGCGTAATGGCTACACTCGGTAGGAGACTGAAAAACCATGTGTTTTTCTTTCCCAGACAACTGAAAACATGTGTACCGTGTCTAGCCCGCATGATAAGCATGCTCCAACTAGCTAGTGTACCGCTGTAAAAACAAAGAATTGCTGCTAGTGTTGCCGACTTGGGGTTAGGGGGTGTGGCCATTCCAGGGTCTTAATTTGTTCTCCATTTTGAGGTTTCAAAACTAGAGCATGGCCGCAGAGTCCTTGTCAGGATTGACCGAGCAGATCATAAGACTGGAGATAAATAAAATCCATTTCTATAACCAAATGCAGGTCCTTCTCTCTGCAGGTGCAAGGTATAGTACTGTATCTCTCTCCGGAGCTTTCATTAGATTGACCGAGCTGTTAAGACTTAAGACCCGATTGGCATGTATCATGGGGCCCTGGGACATCCTTTTCTAGGTGCTGCATTCCTAATTCTCTCAATAGTTTCTAAGGCATGGCTGGCCATCATGGCATGGGCTGCATAAACCTTGATGCATTGATTTTGGAGCCCATATTCCCTCGATCTAGGATCACGAGAGAGGGGGTGGGGGGGGGGGGGGGGGGAGAGAGAGTCTCGTCTGAACTTGATCAGCTCGCGATAGCTTGATCATGCATGAAACAATCGTCTAGGAAGTTTGGTTGTCTTCTATCACCTTATCATTTGGCAACCGAAGAGTTTGTTTTGGTTAATCATCAAAAAACTTCAAACAAAGGAGGTGGCATAGGTTTCGTGAAGATGCCAACTAGTTGATCCTTTGATCATATAGACTGCACTTGGAGCAACTTCTGAGTAACTCGTTCATGAATAAAGTGGAAATTAATCTCAATATGTTTTGTTTGGGCAGGAAAAATATTTGAAGAGATAGGGACACCTATATAAACACATCATAAGACCTGTGGAGAATCCTGTTGAACACCAAGTTCCTTTAGCAATGCTTCAACCCATATCAACTGAGCGGTAGAATTAGCAACAGGCTTATACTCAGACTCTATACTCGAACGGATGATGTAGCCTACTTACGAGCACTCAATATAATTAAATTACCATCATAGAATAGAGCATATCCCCTTTGGATCGCCTATCCTATACATCACCGACCCAACCAGCATCAGATTAAGCGGACAAGGTGCTGGAGGAAGATGGGTGAAGACATTGCCCATGGTGTAAGGGTACATTGCCCCTATGTGTGGTTTTGATAATTAATGACAATCCCTATGGACTAATGTTTTCATTGAGTTTATATGAAGGAATATTCCATAGGTACTACTTGCTCTCCATGTGTTGGATTCAAGTATGGTTGCCATGAAGATAAAGGTATATCTTGTGTATTGGCATCAAGATCATCGGTATGAAGATATATATATATATGTGATATGATCAATAAGAAGAAATGAAGATGGAGTTCTTATGTGGAACTCAATATTAACCATGCTCTATCTTATGTGAGTATGTGAAGATACAAGGTTGAGTTGGGCAAGTTCAAGATGAGCGTCTCAAGTGAATCACATACTTGAAGCTTGCCGTCCATTTGATGATAATGGACTTGTGAAGATGTGCATCAATGGAGCTTTCCCATCATAGTGTATGGGGGAGCATTTGTGAGTCGTCACGAAGCAACATTGGTCAAGAGAGGCATTCCGGCTTGAGTGAAGCTTGAAGAGTTATCATCAAGATCAAGCGGGATGCGCAAGGCAAAGGTATGGCCTTGCTAGGTTTTCCTTTTACCGGTCTCAAGGTGGATGTTGGGAGACCGGATTATAGGATAGATAGCCGCACAATTAAGAGGGGCTTTCGGTTGGGTAACTTGATCACATCGTCTTAGGGAGCTCAATCCTTTGCATACTTTGCATATCCTTATTGCTTCTTGGTGTTTCTCTATGTGAGGTTCTTGAGCTTGTTGCTAGCTTTACAACAAGCCCAAGTTCATCGAAAACGGAGTTCGCATGCATCTTCTATTGCGTTTTCGAGGTTGGGTGATTTTACCGGTTATTCATGATATAAGGTTCTACCCTTTTATATTCATGATAAAATCCCCTCCAACAATTTCTTGAGTTTACACTTTCTATTGGATGGCATTTATTATTATCTTTCCAACGGAATTTGTTTCATGTCAATCGGAGTTCGGAAGCAATAATTATTAAAGAAAAGGTAAAAGAGAAAAAGAAAAAGAAAAGAAAAAAGGGGGGAGGCGGCCGGTTGCCGCCCGGCCTGCCGGGCCGCACGCCGGCCCACCCGGTCGACCGGGCGGCCACCGGCCCAAGCGCCGGCCTGCCCAGCTTGCCCTCCGGTCCGACCGGACATTTAACCGGGCCGCCACCCCGGCCGGCCCACGCTCCCGTCGCGCGCCCCGCGCGGCTCGCGCTCCGCGCCGCTCGGCGCTGCCGGGCCGCCGTGGCCCACGCGGCCAGGCTCCTCCCCCCGCGCGGCCTGTGGCATTTCCGCCGCCCAGGGCGCTTCTGCCCCGCCCGGTCGGTGGGCCGGTCCTACCGGACAGGCCACCGGCCTCTCCGGCCCAGGCTCTGGTTCGACCGGCCTGCTGGCCGGCCTGGGCACTTTTTTAGCCGTTTTTAATGTGATTTTCACCCGGTTTTCTCCCCAACGGTTATTTTTCTCTCTAGACTATAAATAGCCCTTCTTCCACCTTGAGCAATTAGTTCTTCCTATTCTCTCACCTCCATTGTTGCTATTTGAAGAACTTGCTCTCCCCCTTGATTCTTCCAACCATTCTTGCTCATATTTGAGGATTTGAGAGAGGAGATCTAGATCTACACTTCCACCAAACCATTTCTTCTCTAAGTGAGGGAATCTCTTGGGATCTAGATCTTGGAGTCTTTGGTTGACTTTCCCCCTTGTTCTTCCTCTCCAATCTCATCCTAGCATTCGTTGCTTTGGTGGGATTTGAGTGTGAAGGACTTGAACACCTCCGGTGTTCTTGCTTTGCATCATTGCATAGTGTTGAGCTCTCCACCATGATTTGTTCGAGTGAGAGACCGTGAGCTTGTTACTCTTGGAGGGTGACCTCCTAGCTGGCTTGGTGATTGGTGCTCTGGTGATCTCTTCAAGAAGATTGTGAAGAGGCCCGGGCTTCTCCTTCGTGGAGCTTGTGAAGTGGTTGTGGAGCTTGCCATCTCTGGAGCGGAGGAAAAGCTAACCATAAGGAAAGGGCCATTATCCTTCGTGGGTGTGGTTCGGAGAATAGGGTGAGCCTTCGTGGCGCGGGGAATCCTTCGTGGGACCTCCACTCCTCCAAACGTGACGTACCTTGTTGCAAAGCAAGGGAACACGGGAATACATCCTCGTCTCCGCGTGCCTCGGTTATTTCTATACCCGAGCTCTCTTTCCTTGTGATAGCCATTGTGCTTGAAGTACATATATCTTGCTATCACTTGTGCTACATATATCTTGTGCCTATCTTGCTTAGCTCTAGTTGCTATTGTTACACTTAGTTGAGCTTAGCATATTTAGGGTTTGTGCTTGTAAACTAAATGATAGTTTAATTCCGCATTCATACAAGACAAATCCGCAAGAGTTTGTAATTGCCTATTCACCCCCCCCCCTCTAGGCGACATCTCGATCTTTCAGTTGGTATCAGAGCAAGGTCTCTCCTTGTTTAAGGCTTCACCGCCTTGAGAGTAAAGATGTCGGCTAGTATAGTGCACAATGACACAATTGTCTTTAATGGCACAAATTATCTTTTATGGAGAAATTGCTTGCTTTGTAAGCTTCGGACCTTGTGTCCACATATAGAGCAATTTCTAGATGTCGGTTTTTCTCCTCCGATGGATTCTCAAAATCTATCTTTAGAGGATGAGAAAAACTTACATCTTGAAGCTCAAGTATCTAATGAGCTTTTATTCTCTTTGAGACCCGATTTTCGTAGGTTCTTGATATATATAAAGCGAAAATCGTCTCATGAGATGTGGATCAAGCTTAAGGAAATGTTTGGTGGATCCACTTCTCAATTGGTCGGTGGTGACTCCGAGGAGCTCTCTTCCCCTTCACATCATGAAGAGCTCCAAGTTGCTTCCACCTCCGGTCGTGATGAGTTATCATCTTCTTTCACTTCACCAACGTATAGCAAGACACGAGGTAATGATATGGTGAGTGGTGAGGAAAATTGCAATGTTGATATTGTGCTCAATAATGATGATTCTTCATCTCTATCCCATTGTAATGCTTCCTCTTTGGACTTAAACACATCTAGCATTGAAAATGACCTACATGCTTGTGTTGATAGTCCTTGCATATCATGTGTAAATCGCTTACATAGATCTCATGAAGATATGCTTACCTTGTCTTGTTCCCATAATCAAAATGCTTCTATTTCCTCTAGTTGGTTGTTGACTAACAATGTAGAGGAAACCGAACACTCTATGGATCAAGACACGACTTCAAATGAGGATTCAAGAATATCTTCATCTTCATCCTCCGATTTGCACATGTGCCTTATGGCAAAAGGATCAAAGGTATCTCCTACTTTGACTCCTAACACATCCTCTAATGATGAGAATGATGATGATGATGATGATAATGATGAAGAATATAATACCTTGGTGCATAATATGGCAATAGTATATGCTTCTCTTCATGGTAATAATGAAGCTCGTGCTAATCTCGAACACTCTATGGATACCTTGAATAAATATAGGGAAACCATAGTGGAGTTGGAGTCCCATGTTGAAAATGAGGAAATGAGATTCACTCTCCTCAAGCATGAGCTAAAAGATGAGAAGCATACTAATTTTATGCTTACACAAAAAATTGAATCCTATGAGCTTGAAAATGAAAAATCTATTGATGATGCTTGTGCTACTAACTCTAATTCTTGTGAAGCATCGACCTTAAAGGAGAATGTTGAGCTAAGGGCTCAACTTGAGTTGCTAACTAGCAATTATAGGGAATTGGAAGAAAGTCATAAAAGGCTCTCAAGCTCTCATGATGATCTTCTAATTTCCTATGATGGGCTAAAGTTAGCTCATGAGGCAAATATCACTAAGGTAACATCTTGTGAGCCTCATATGGATGTTAGCACAATCTCTACTACAAATGCTATATTGCCATGTGCTAGTTCTTGTAATCCATCTAGTCAAACTAGTGATACACCTTGTGTTGGATTACTTGCTTTGCCTTGTTGCTCCAACAACGAAGCTTCTACTTCCTCTAGTACTTGTATTTCTACTAACCATGTAGAGGAAATAAAAGAGCTCGAGGCCCAAGTCCTTTCTTTGAAGAAAGACTTAGAAAAGCGTCATGAAGGGAAATTCACACTTGACAAGATGCTAAGTGTGCAACAATCCCCCAATGACAAGAGTGGACTTGGATTCAACTCCAATAACAAGAACAAGTCCAAGAGCAAGAGCAACAAGAAGAAGGGCCAAGATAAAGTCAATGATCCGGCCAAGTTGGTTTGCTTCAAGTGCAAGGTTGAAGGGCATCATGTTAGATCATGCCCATTGAAGAAGAAGCACTTGAGTGAGAAACAACAAGGGAAACGGCCACAAGGTCAAGGTCAAGCTCATGCTCGACCTCAAGTTGAAGATAGGCCACTTCCCAAGAAGAATCAAGATAATGTTCCCCAAGAGAAGAAATCAATAAAGAAGAGAAAGGGGAACACTTGCTACTTATGCCGTGAGAAGGGGCACTTTGCTTCTTCTTGCTTAGGTGGTACCTTACCTAACCCTATAATTGTTGATAATGATTATTCTCTAGGGAAGGATAAGGATGGCAATGTGTTTGCCAACTTTGTTGGAACTCAAAGTGGTTTCAAGAAAAGAACCATTTGGGTTGCCAAGCCTATTGTGACTAACCTCTTAGGACCCAACTTGGTTGGGGACCAACAATCTCAAACTTGATCAATAGGTACAATTGGAGGGCTTTGGAGACTTGGCTACTTCATGAAGAATTAAGGGATCTTCATACATTATATTTTTACCAAGCCAAGTCGTATGGATTATCATCTATATCTTATATCCAATGTTCCTCTTTGCGGTAACTTATACTTCAACTCTTCATGTTTATTGTAAGTTACTTGCCCCTTTGCATGTTTGGTTTTTTACCAAATATTTGTATGTATGTGTTGTGTCTTACTTGCTTATCTTGTTTATTCAAGTATGTTTGTTTGACTCACCATATACTTGTGTATTGTTTTGAGCCTAATGCATCTTGATGATATCTTATTTGGCTCTCTTTGAAGTGATTAATGGAACATCCCATTTTGGGGGAGTGATATGCTTTGTGCATCTCTCTTTCTTTAAAATGTGTACATGGGTACCACCACTTAGCATTGATATTGCAAGATTATCTAGTCACTATCTGGTGTGTCATACTCATGAGAAATTCAAATTCTAAATATCCATTAATCATCTCTAGTTGAATTTTAGTTGCCTCTTATTTAGAAGAAATGTTTTATCACATTATGGGAGAGTAATATGTTTTGTACATATCACAAGCCTAGAAAATGTGAACATATGAGGTTATGCCACTTAGAGTTGATGCTCTTAATTATCTTGTTCCTAGGTGGCATGTTTGCTCAAACAAGCTCCACTTGTAGTAAAAAGATTTTATTGCTCATCTTTTGGTTCTTGTTTGAATAAGAAATTCTTGGTGCGGTTTTTCCTCAAGTACATACCTCTATATCTTATTTGGGACACCGTTTGCTTCAAGTTATTCTAATCATTGCCGTGCGTGATTGTGTGACTAGTTGAAGTTATCAAGAATCTTCATCCATGCATAGTGCTTAATTCTATATACTTATCCTATGCCTGTTATTGTGAAGTTGATCCTTACTATCTTTGTCAATTCACCACCGGAAATTATTTCCAATATACTCATTGTCTTTGACAATTGATAACCTTATATGTGGTTGAATTTATGGATCACCTTCACCTTGGATTGCTTCTTATTGCCTTATTTTATTTCCAACAAATCCTTGTTGCTCCCATGTGTCTTCCTTGTCTCTTTGAAAAATCTTTTGATAAAATATCTTGATTCATATCAAGTGTTTGTTTTGGAAGACAAACCTTTTCTTTATGGTACATTGTGCCATTGTGAAAGGTGTAGAGGGTTTGGTTTATTTGTTCGAACCTTGCTCTTTTGGGGAGTTTGCTATCTCATTCCTTCTTACATATTCTATTAGCTTGAATGAGATAAATCTTTGAGCATGATTGCTTTATTTCATCCTCTATGCTCAATGGTTTCTTCTTAGTTCACTTGTTGAACTTTGTTGAACAAATCTTTTGTGATTTGCTTCTTAGATATAATTTGGACAACAAATTTGTTTTGTGACACCTCTATGCCTTATTTAATTCCTTTGGTGTTTTGTCCAAAGTATATCTTTCTTGGATCTTTAAAAGTTTTGGTGCATGCTTATATGTAATTTGTTTATACTTGTAGCATGCTTGCTTTCTTTCGATCCATTATGTAGGATATACTCCATCAAATCCTAAATGGCTAAGATGTGCATGAAATTCAAACTTCATCTAAATATGCACATGTTTATATGGAGTGTGTCCTATATATTGTGGTTAGTCTAACCATGTTGGACCCAATGAGTTTGGGGACCAAGATGTACTTGAATGATGTTTTAGGTACATTGGAGATGCAATGGAGGCTTGTCTCATCTATAAGGAAGGTGTTGTCACCATATGTGGATTGGAGTCAAGCTAGGATGATCGATGAACTCTTATCTACTACATCAAGCCATTGCCATCTCGGTAACAAGTATCTTATTCATGCACTCTCATATAGCATCCAACCTCTTGTAGGTTGTATCTTGGCATGAAATTATTTATTTCGAAAATATTGCGGTTCTTGAAAAACCCTTTTAAAGTAAAACTTCTTATTGAGCATTTGAGTAATTTGAGAAGATGCATATGATAGGTTATATATATATATATATATATCATATTTTATGATTCACCTATCACAAATATGCCCTCTAGCAATTTATTGCATATCAATTCCTCAAAGAGCTCTTGTGTGCAATATTGATGAAATTGCGAAATAAATCCATATTTATGATACTTGTTGCCTTTCTCAAAACACTCCAACTAGCTCTACTTCCCTTATTGTTAGTTGTGATGTTTTTGAGGTTTAACTTGGTTGAAGTTCATTCATATATACCATAAGTGAAAATTGGAGCCATAGGCTATATATGCTTCTTAAGCAAACATCCTTTGGTATATTTTTATGACTTCATTTTGGATATCTTGTCTTATCTATTTTGTTAACCTCTTGTGTGTGCATGTTTCTTTATGGATCACTTTGTCCACTTTAGAAACTCATATACATAAGAGCGTTAATCCATCATCTTGATATCCTTGTTCTTTGCCGACCATCTTTTACCCCTTTTGTTTTTAGTGGGTTGGTAAAGAAAATTTATGAGTGCTTGGTTTATTTATTTTCTTCATGCACTCATATCTCGTAATTGTTGGACTAAAGTTGTTCTTGATAAGCATACTCTCTTTATCTTAGTTGTGTTCTAAATGATATATAGGGAGTGAGGATTCCATGTTTGTGCATATTGTATTCAAATGCAAGCATTATAAATTGTGCACGAACCTTGGGGAGCTTTCTTATTTTTAGAAGCACTATATCTCTCTTATCATGATATCTTTGTTTGTCCAATTGGATCTTTGATTGCTTGCTTTATTTGTTGAAGCTCACTTCACCATGTTATCTTTATGCAATCTTTGATCCTCAATATAGTTTGACTTCCTTCAAGTATTCATCATTGGATATGTGCACTTGATTCCACTCAAAATTATGAGAAGTGCACACTTTGGGGAGGAACTCACATTATATTGCCCTTTTAATTTTTTCACCCATTTTGACAATCGATGCCAATGGGGGAGAAGTTTAGAGGGTTTAAGGGAATGGTTTTATACTTAAGTTTGGTTTGTGCTTAAGTGTTTTGCCTCTCATGCATTCCATATTTATATGTCTTGCATGGTTGTATATATATAGTGGAAACCATCCCAAAGGTTAATCTTGACAATGTATGCAATGAATTCATGTTCATCACACGTGCATACAATGTAGGGGAGTTTTCTCTATATATATTGGTTCTACTCACATCCATTGCATTTGTTGTAGTTGTGTGAGTAGAGCCGGTTTTGATATGGACTAGTAGCTTTGTGTTACTTGACCATATCAAATACAACCTCTTGTATACAACTTATTCTCGGATAAGTTGCGTACTTGTCACTAATATTCATTATATAAACCCTCTTATTGTGGTTGTCATCAATTACCAAAATGGGGGAGATTGTAAGGGTACATTGCCCCTATGTGTGGTTTTGGTAATTAATGACAACCCCTATGGACTAATGTTTTCATTGAGTTTATATGAAGGAATATTCCATAGGTACTACTTGCTCTCCATGTGTTGGATTCAAGTATGGTTGCCATGAAGATAAAGGTATATCTTGTGTATTGGCATCAAGATCATCGGTATGAAGATATATATATGTGATATGATCAATAAGAAGAAATGAAGATGGAGTTCTTATGTGGAACTCAATATTAGCCATGCTCTATCTTATGTGAGTATGTGAAGATACAAGGTTGAGTTGGGCAAGTTCAAGATGAGCGTCTCAAGTGAATCACATACTTGAAGCTTGCCGTCCATTTGATGATAATGGACTTGTGAAGATGTGCATCAATGGAGCTTTCCCATCATAGTGTATGGGGGAGCATTTGTGAGTCGTCACGAAGCAACATTGGTCAAGAGAGGCATTCCGGCTTGAGTGAATCTTGAAGAGTTATCATCAAGATCAAGTGGGATGCGCAAGGAAAAGGTATGGCCTTGCTAGGTTTTCCTTTTACCGGTCTCAAGGTGGATGTTGGGAGACCGGATTATAGGATAGATAGCCGCACTATTAAGAGGGGCTTTCGGTTGGGTAACTTGATCACATCATCTTAGGGAGCTCAATCCTTTGCATACTTTGCATATCCTTATTGCTTCTTGGTGTTTCTCTATGTGAGGTTCTTGAGCTTGTTGCTAGCTTTACAACAAGCCCAAGTTCATCGAAAATGGAGTTCGCATGCATCTTCTATTGCGTTTTCGAGGTTGGGTGATTTTACCGGTTATTCATGATATAAGGTTCTACCCTTTTATATTCATGATAAAATACCCTCCTACAATTTCTTGAGTTTGCACTTTCTATTGGATGGCATTTGTTATTATCTTTCCAACGGAATTTGTTTCATGTCAATCGGAGTTCGGAAGCAATAATTATTAAAGAAAAGGTAAAAGAGAAAAAGAAAAAGAAAAGAAAAAAGGGGGGAGGCGGCCGGTTGCCGCCCGGCCTGCCGGGCCGCACGCCGACCCACCCGGTCGACCGGGCGGCCACCGGCCCAAGCGCCGGCCTGCCCAGCTTGCCCTCCGGTCCGACCGGACATTTAACCGGGCCGCCACCCCGGCCGGCCCACGCTCCCGTCGCGCCCCCGCGCGGCCTCGCGCTCGCGCCGCTCGGCGCTGCTGGGCCGCCGTGGCCCACGCGGCCAGGCTCCTCCCCCCGCGCGGCCTGTGGCATTTCCGCCGCCCAGGGCGCTTCTGCCCTGCCCGGTCGGTGGGCCGGTCCGACCGGACAGGCCACCGGCCTCTCCGGCCCAGGCTCCGGTTCGACCGGCCTGCTGGCCAGCCTGGGCACTTTTTTAGCCGTTTTTAATGCGATTTTCACCTGGTTTTCTCCCCAACGGTTATTTTTCTCTCTAGACTATAAATAGCCCTTCTTCCACCTTGAGCAATTAGTTCTTCCTATTCTCTCACCTCCATTGTTGCTATTTGAAGAACTTGCTCTCCCCCTTGATTCCTCCAACCATTCTTGCTCATATTTGAGGATTTGAGAGAGGAGATCTAGATCTACACTTCCACCAAACCATTTCTTCTCTAAGTGAGGGAATCTCTTGGGATCTAGATCTTGGAGTCTTTGGTTGACTTTCCCCCTTGTTCTTCCTCTCCAATCTCATCCTAGCATTCGTTGCTTTGGTGGGATTTGAGTGTGAAGGACTTGAACACCTCCGGTGTTCTTGCTTTGCATCATTGCATAGTGTTGAGCTCTCCACCACGATTTGTTCAAGTGAGAGACCGTGAGCTTGTTACTCTTGGAGGGTGACCTCCTAGTTGGCTTGGTGATTGGTGCTTCGGTGATCTCTTCAAGAAGATTGTGAAGAGGCCCGGGCTTCTCCTTCGTGGAGCTTGTGAAGTGGTTGTGGAGCTTGCCATCTCCAGAGCGGAGGAAAAGCTAACCATAAGGAAAGGGCCATTATCCTTTGTGGGTGTGGTTCGGAGAATAGGGTGAGCCTTCGTGGCGCGGGGAATCCTTCGTGGGACCTCCACTCCTCCAAACGTGACGTACCTTGTTGCAAAGCAAGGGAACACGGGAATACATCCTCGTCTCCGCGTGCCTCGGTTATTTCTATACCCGAGCTCTCTTTCCTTGTGATAGCCATCGTGCTTGAAGTACATATATCTTGCTATCACTTGTGCTACATATATCTTGTGCCTATCTTGCTTAGCTCTAGTTGCTATTGTTACACTTAGTTGAGCTTAGCATATTTAGGGTTTGTGCTTGTAAACTAAACGATAGTTTAATTCCGTATTCATACAAGACAAATCCGCAAGAGTTTGTAATTGCCTATTCACCACCCCCCCCTCTAGGCGACATCTCGATCTTTCACATGGGCAAATGCATGCTGAACATAATGAAGAATTTTCTTGACGTCATACCAATGTCCTGAGTAGGAGAATGAAGAAACTGACAAACACAATTGATCGCAAATGACAAATCAGGACGAGTAAGAGTAAGATACTGCAAGCCACCAACAATATTCTGATAATTAGTGGCCTCATCCTCGATAGGAGATGCACTGTTAGCACTGAACACTTTTGCAGTAGATGCCATAGATATGTGAGCAGGACTGCACTTCAACATACTAGCACAACGAAGAAGGTGAAGGGCATATTTGCGTTGGGTGATAGTGAGCTCATGAGACCAATGAGAAACCTCCAGTCCAAGAAAATAATGCAACGGACCCAAGTCCTTAACGGCAAACTCCTGGAGAAGACCACAAACAAGACGGTCAATGACTTAGGTGTGGAGGAACTGATAACTGCAATATCATCAACATAACTATTACATCTGGGCAATGAAGAATAAATAAGGACGTGTCAGTACTCAATAGTAGATGCCACAAAATCATGTTCTCTAAGAATAGTAGCTAGGCGAGAATGCAAGGCGCGAGGAGCTAGAACATATAAATCCTTGGCAAGATGATACAAGTGGTGAGGACATTGAGGATCCTCAAAGACAGGAGGTTGTCGCATGAAATCTTCCTCTTCAAGAAAACCATGAAAAAAAGCATTATGAATGTCAAGTTGACGAAGAGACCAACCACAAGTAACAACAAGAGAGCAACAACCTAATAGTAGTAGGCTTCACACCTGAAGTGAACATGTCTTCATTGTTCAGGCAATAGCGTTGTGAATCACTTAGCGATAAGACGAGCTTAATACCTCTCAATAGTACTATTGGCATGGCGCTTGACTTTGCACACCCATTTTCATATTTCTCTTTTGATATCCGATCTGCATAGCCCGAGTAGAGGATTGTGAGGAAAAACTGCCCTCAATAGTGGTCCATGCATCCATCGATGTTGTAGCAAACATGATCTTAGCCTCAACTTCTTGTTTCACCCAGACCGCATATGCCGGGTTGGGCTCGATGGAGGAGCCGTCGCCTTCCTTAGTGACAGTCATGGCGGTGGAGGGAAATTCAAAGGTCCCTTCAACGTAGCCATGGAGGAGGTTACTCCGGAGGAGGGAGACCACCTGCGCTCGCTAGAAGAGGTGATTCGCCGGTGATAACTTGAAGTTGATCAGGTGCCCAAAGTTAATGGGTTTCGAGGACAGGGCGCCAAGAGAGAACGACGGCATCGAGGGAAGAGCGGGGGTGGTGAGCGAAGAACACGTTGCAATGGAAGATGTCGTTTCTCAATATTGTCGGGCTCTGCTACCATGTAGAAATAAACAATAGGATGGACTGATTTTGGAGAAGATAAACAACACACACGGGTGGTATCATGTGCTCATTATATAAGGTGATCGCAAGTTTACAACCGGTACAATAGGTAATCATGGTTAGAATCTAACTACCATATTGACAGAATACTACGTAATATAAGACATATACGTATTCTATCAGTACACTTCCCATATATGTGCCTTCCTAGTCAAGCATCTAGAGCAGAAGAGATTAATTCGCCTACAACCGTTTATGACTGGGCCGGCTGGCCAACTTAGAGCAGCACCAGGCTGCACAGTCAGGTAGGTGTATCATCATCTATCGTTATGGTGCTGGCATGTGCAACCTCAGATGGAGCATCAACATCTGCAGCCATCTCCTGCAAAGCTTGATTGTGTCGCATGGCAGATTAGCTTATGCTCAAACATGCCTTGCTCCCGGACTTCCAACGAGCAAATTACCCAACATGCACTACGGGAGAGCCGGCATGTGCCGACGGCCACCCGATGTGCCGACGGCCAAATGTCGGGGCCGTCGGCACAGAAACCCTCGTCGACCGGCGATGGGGTGGACCGTCGGCACAGGCCGGCCGTCGGCACACTGCACATTATACCGACGGTCACCGTCGGCGCAACAGCGGCCGTCGGCACAAAAATATGGCGCCCGAAGGTCACCGTCGGCACAGGCACTGATAGATGGGCCCAGCCGTTAGGCTGTCACGGCGCCGTCTAGGCTATGCCGACGGTGGCCCACGGCGCAACCGCGGCCGTCGGCCCAGAGCCTGACAACTGGGTCCCATCCCCTACTGTGCCGACGGTGGCCCACGGCACAACCTCGGCCGTCGGCGCAGCAAATGATGCCCCACCTTTTTTTAACATTTTTTACTACATATAATTGTTAATCCCAATCATTTTTATTTGTTTATTTCTTTCTTACTGCTAGTTTGGCGAACCCCTTTGCGGGAAACCTATATATGTATAAGGGCAGTATAAGGGCACAAAAGTGATATACTTAAGAACTTAAGACCCAGACACGATACAAAACACTTAAATAACTAGACTCACACACATACCAAAGCGCTTACAGAACTAGACCCACACACGAACCGAAACAGTTAAAGAACTACACCCACACACATGAACCAAAACACTTAAAGAACTAGACCCACACACAAACCAAAGCATTTAAAGAACTACACCCACACACGAACAAAGCACTTAACACTGGGTCGACACATGACCCGCTAGACACACGGACTCGACACACACACATATTAATCAGAGAAGTCGAAATCTTCATCCTAGCTGGGGGTGTCCTCTGAAGCGGTGGTTGTGAGGTTCCACGACCACCGTTCATCATTCTCCCCCCATGTCGACGCCTCTCCTTTGGCGTACTCTGCTTCAACCTCGGCCTTCTGATACGTCTCCGACGTATCGATAATTTCTTATGTTCCATGCCACATTATTGATGATATCTACATGTTTTATGCACACTTTATGTCATATTCGTGCATTTTCTGGAACTAACCTATTAACAAGATGCCGAAGTGCCAGTTGTTGTTTTCTGCTGTTTTTGGTTTCAGAAATCCTAGTAAGGAAATATTCTCGGAATTGGACGAAATCAACGCCCAGGGTCCTATTTTGCCACGAAGCTTCCAGAAGACCGAAGAGGAGACGAAGTGGGGCCACGAGGTGGCGACACCATAGGGCGGCGCGGCCCAAGCCCTGGCCGCGCCGACCTAGGGTGTGGGCCCCTCGTGACGCCCCTTGACCTGCCCTTCTGCCTACAAATAGCCTTCGTCGCGAAACCCCCAGTACCGAGAGCCACGATACGGAAAACCTTCCGAGACGCCGCCGCCGCCAATCCCATCTCGGGGATTCAGAGATCGCCTCCGGCACCCCGCCGGAGAGGGGAATCATCTCCCGGAGGACTCTACGCCGCCATGGTCGCCTCCGGAGTGATGTGTGAGTAGTCTACCCCTGGACTATGGGTCCATAGCAGTAGCTAGATGGTTGTCTTCTCCCCATTGTGCTTAATTGTCGGGTCTTGTGAGCTGCCGAACATGATCAAGATCATCTATCTGTAATTCTATATGTTGTGTTTGTTGGGATCCGATGAATAGAGAATACCATGTTATGTTGATTGTCAATTTATATCTATGTGTTGTTTATGATCTTGCATGCTCTCCGTTACTAGTAGATGCTCTGGCCAAGTAGATGCTTGTAACTCCAAGAGGGAGTATTTATGCTCGATAGTGGGTTCATGTCTCCGTGAATCTGGGGGAGTGACAGAAACCTCTAAGATTATGGATGTGCTGTTGCCACTAGGGATAAAACATTGGTGCTATGTTCGAGGATGTAGTTACAGATTACATTACGCGCAATACTTAATGCAATTGTCTGTTGTTAGCAACTTAATACTGGAGGGGGTTCGGATGATAACCTGAAGGTGGACTTTTTAGGCATAGATGCATGCTGGATAGCGGTCTATGTACTTTGTCGTACTGCCCAATTAAATCTCACAATACTCATCATAATATGTATGTGCATGGTCATGCCCTCTTTATTTGTCAATTGCCCAACTGTAATTTGTTCACCCAACATGCTGTTTATCTTATGGGAGAGACACCTCTAGTGAACTGTGGACCCCGGTCCAATTCTCTTTACTGAAATACAATCTACTGCAATACTGTTCTACTATTTTTCTGCAAACAATCATCATCCACACTATACATCTAATCCTTTGTTACAGCAAGCCGGTGAGATTGACAACCTCGCTGTTTCGTTGGGGCAAAGTACTTGGTTTGTGTTGTGCAGGTTCCACGTTGGCGCAGGAATCTCTGGTGTTGCGCCGCACTACATCTCGCCGCCATCAACCTTCAACGTGCTTCTTGGCTCCTACTGGTTCGATAAACCTTGGTTTCATACTGAGGGAAAACTTGCCGCTGTACGCATCACACCTTCCTCTTGGGGTTCCCAACGGACGCGTGCTGTACGCGTATCACCTTCCTCTGCCGCTTTCCCGCCCTCCTCTCTCTCCTGTACGTCTGCTTCTCCTTCCAGAATGCGCGTGTTGCCTCGACGTCTTCGGGATGGTCTCTGCGCCACTGTGCCATGAACTGCTCGTCCGCCTCGGTGGTATCAATCCGCCGCTGGCCAGCCCTGTACCACTGCGCTTCACCCTGTGAGCGAAGTAGCGGCTCAGTAGAGAGACTCTGAGCTTCCGTCAGAGACCTGACCTCCGGGAAGTTCATTTCGTGGCGCGGTCGGCCAAACCTCCAAGCCGCAACGTCGTATGCGCGGGCAGCAGCCTCCTTCGTGTAGAAGGTGCCGAGCCACACACGCGTACCACCGGCGGTGATTTCAGCCGCGAAATGTCCCGCAGGCCGCAGGCGAACGCCGATGAAGCCCGTGTTGCTACGGCGACGAGGAGCCATCTCAGCGGCAGCTCAGCTCAGAGGATTTTGTGGTTCTATTGGATGAGAGAAGTGATGAAGGGAGAAATGTTGCTGGTGCTGTTAGTGGAGAAGCCATGGCTATATATAGGCCAACGAGGGGCTGAAACGGCGGGAAAACATGGCGGGAGAGAATGGGCGGGAAAGGGTGGGCGGGAAAAAAGGGCGGGAGAGAAGCAGCGGGAAAGGGTGGGCGGGAAAAAAGGGCGGGAGAGAAGCAACGGGAAAGGGTGGGCGGGAAAAAAAAGGGCGAGAGAGAAGCAGCGGGAAAGGGTGGGCGGGAAAAAAGGGCGGGAGAGAAGGAGCGGGAAAGGGTGGGCGGGAAAAAAAGGCGGGAGAGAAGCAGCGGGAAAGGGTGGGCGGGAAAAAAAGGGCAGGAGAGAAGTAGCACGAAAGGGATGCAGTCTCAGGGAATGGCCCCAAAAGTTGTGTGTGTCCACATGGCTTGCACAAAAGTGATTTGAGATGGTTCTATATCCAATGCTACCCCCTCCGGGTATGCCCGGCTTCTCGGACATGGGGTTCCTACACTTAGGCAGATTCTGCATGTATAGGGGGGAACTCCCTCGGAGGTGAACCGGAGAGAACCTTGCGATCATATGGGATGATCCTTGTTTACACATGTACCTATGACCTAACCAAGCTCAAACGTAGGCATACGCCCACCGGGGGAACCCCGATGGGATGCAGTCAAAGGGGTAGACGGCGCTGTCAACAGAACTAGGGTTTCGTCAGAAATCGAGCATCGGACCTAGGGAATGGCCCCAAAAGTTGTGTGTGTCCACATGGCATGCACAAAAGTGATTTGAGATGGTTCTATATCCAATGCTACCCCCTCCGGGTGTGCCCGACTTCTCGGACATGGGGTTCCTACACTTAGGCAGATTCTGCATGTATAGGGGGGAACTCCCTCGGAGGTGAACCGGAGAGAACCTTGGGATCATATGGGATGATCCTTGTTTACACATGTACCTATGACCTAACCAAGCTCAAACGTAGGCATACGCCCACCGGGGGAACCCCGATGGGATGCAGTCAAAGGGGTAGACGGCGCGGTCAACAGAACTAGGGTTTCGTCAGAAATCGAGCATCGGACCTAGGGAATGGCCCCAAAAGTTGTGTGTGTCCACATGGCATGCAAAAAAGTGATTTGAGATGGTTCTATATCCAATGCTACCCCCTCCGGGTGTGCCCGGCTTCTCGGACATGGGGTTCCTACACTTAGGCAGATTCTGCATGTATAGGGGGGAACTCCCTCGGAGGTGAACCGGAGATAACCTTGGGATCATATGGGATGATCCTTGTTTCCACATGTACCTATGACCTAACCAAGCTCAAACGTAGGCATATGCCCACCGGGGGAACCCCGATGGGATGCAGTCAAAGGGGTAGACCGCGCGGTCAACAGAACTAGGGTTTCGTCAGAAATCGAGCATCGAATCTAGGGAATGGCCCCAAAAGTTGTGTGTGTCCACATGGAATGCACAAAAGTGATTTGAGATGGTTCTATATCCAATGCTACCCCCTCCGGGTGTGCCCGGCTTCTCGGACATGGGGTTCCTACACTTAGGCAGATTCTGCATGTATAGGGGGAACTCCCTCGGAGGTGAACCGGAGAGAACCTTGGGATCATATGGGATGATACTTGTTTACACATGTACCTATGACCTAACCAAGCTCAAACGTAGGCATACGCCCACCGGGGGAACCCCGATGGGATGCAGTCAAAGGGGTAGACGGCGCGGTCAACAGAACTAGGGTTTCGTCAGAAATCGAGCATCGGACCTAGGGAATGGCCCAAAAAGTTGTGTGTGTCAACATGGCATGCACAAAAGTGATTTGAGATGGTTCTATATCCAATGCTAACCCCTCCGGGTGTGCCCGGCTTCTCGGACATGGGGTTCTTACACTTAGGCAGATTCTGCATGTATAGGGGGGAACTCCCTCGGAGGTGAACCGGAGAGAACCTTGGGATCATATGGGATGATCCTTGTTTCCACATGTACCTATGACCTAACCAAGCTCAAACGTAGGCATACGCCAACCGGGGGAACCCTGATGGGATGCAGTCAAAGGGGTAGACGGCGCGGTCAACAGAACTAGGGTTTCGTCAGAAATCGAGCATCGGACCTAGGGAATGGCCCCAAAAGTTGTGTGTGTCCACATGGCATGCACAAAAGTGATTTGAGATGGTTCTATATCCAATGCTACCCCCTCCGGGTGTGCCCGGCTTCTCGGACATGGGGTTCCTACACTTAGGCAGATTCTGCATGTATAGGGGGGAACTCCCTCGGAGGTGAACTGGAGAGAACCTTGGGATCATATGGGATGATGCTTGTTTACACATGTACCTATGACCTAACCAAGCTCAAACGTAGGCATACGCCCACCGGGGGAACCCCGATGGGATGCAGTCAAAGGGGTAGACGGCGCGGTCAACAGAACTAGGGTTTCGTCAGAAATCGAGCATCGGACCTAGCGAATGGCCCCAAAAGTTGTGTGTGTCCACATGGCATGCACAAAAGTGATTTGAGATGGTTCTATATCCAATGCTACCCCCTCCGGGTGTGCCCGGCTTCTCGGACATGGGGTTCCTACACTTAGGCAGATTCTGCATGTATAGGGGGGAACTCCCTCGGAGGTGAACCGGAGAGAACCTTGGGATCGTATGGGATGATCCTTGTTTACACATGTACCTATGAACTAACCAAGCTCAAACATAGGCATACGCCCACCGGGGGAACCCCGATGGGATGCAGTCAAAGGGGTAGACGGCGCGGTCAACGTAGACTAGGGTTTCGTCAGAAATCGAGCATCGGACCTAGGGAATGGCCCCAAAAGTTGTGTGTGTCCACATGGCATGCACAAAAGTGATTTGAGATGGTTCTATATCCAATGCTACCCCCTCCGGGTGTGCCTGGCTTCTCGGACATGGGGTTCCTACACTTAGGCAGATTCTGCATGTATAGGGGGGAACTCCCTCGGAGGTGAACCGGAGAGAACCTTGGGATCATATGGGATGATCCTTGTTTACACATGTACCTATGACCTAACCAAGCTCAAACATAGGCATACGCCCACCGGGGGAACCCCGATGGGATGCAGTCAAAGGGGTAGACGGCGCGGTCAACAGAACTAGGGTTTCGTCAGAAATCGAGCATCGGACCTAGGGAATGGCCCCAAAAGTTGTGTGTGTCCACATGGCATGCACAAAAGTGATTTGAAATGGTTCTATATCCAATGCTACCCCCTCCGGGTGTGCCCGACTTCTCGGACATGGGGTTCCTACACTTAGGCGGTCTGCATGTATAGGGGGGACTCCCTCGGAGGTGAACCGGAGATAACCTTGGGATCATATGGGATGATCCTTGTTTCCACATGTACCTATGACCTAACCAAGCTCAAACGTAGGCATACGCCCACCGGGGGAACCCCGATGGGATGCAGTCAAAGGGGTAGACCGCGCGGTCAACAGAACTAGGGTTTCGTCAGAAATCGAGCATCGAATCTAGGTAATGGCCCCAAAAGTTGTGTGTGTCCACATGGCATGCACAAAAGTGAATTGAGATGGTTCTATATCCAATGCTACCCCCTCCGGGTGTGCCCGGCTTCTCGGACATGGGGTTCCTACACTTAGGCAACATTCTCGCATGTATAGGGAACTCCCTCGGAGGTGAACCGAGAGAGAACCTTGGGATCATATGGGATGATCCTTGTTTACATGTGTACCTATGACCTAACCAAGCTCAAACGTAGGCATACGCCCACCGGGGAACCCGATGGGATGCGATCAAAGGGGTAGACGAGCGCGGTCAACGTAACTAGGGTTTCGTCGAAATCGAGCATCGGACCTAGGGAATGGCCCCAAAAGTTTTGTGTGTCCACATGGCATGCACAAAAGTGATTTGAGATGGTTCTATATCCAATGCTACCCCCTCCGGGTGTGCCAGGCTTCTCGGACATGGGGTTCCTACACTTAGGCAGATTCTGCATGTATAGGGGGGAACTCCCTCGGAGGTGAACCGGAGAGAACCTTGGGATCATATGGGATGATCCTTGTTTCTACATGTACCTATGACCTAACCAAGCTCATACGTAGGCATACGCCCACCGGGGGAACCCCGATGGGATGCAGTCAAAGGGGTAGACGGCGCGGTCAACAGAACTAGGGTTTCGTCAGAAATCGAGCATCAGACCTAGGGAATGGCCCCAAAAGTTGTGTGTGTCCACATGGCATGCACAAAAGTGATTTGAGATGGTTCTATATCCAATGCTACCCCCTCCGGGTGTGCCCGGCTTCGGACATGGGGTTCCTACAATTAGGCGGTCTGCATGTATAGGGGGAACTCCCTGAGGTGAACCGGAGATAACCTTGGGATCATATTGTATGATCCTTGTTTCCACATGTACCTATGACCTAACCAAGCTCATACGTAGGCATACGCCCACCGGGGGAACCCCGATGGGATGCAGTCAAAGGGGTAGACGGCGCGGTCAACAGAACTAGGGTTTCGTCAGAAATCGAGCATCAGACCTAGGGAATGGCCCAAAAAGTTGTGTGTGTCAACATGGCATGCACAAAAGTGATTTGAGATGGTTCTATATCCAATGCTAACCCCTCCGGGTGTGCCCGGCTTCTCGGACATGGGGTTCTTACACTTAGGCAGATTCTGCATGTATAGGGGGGAACTCCCTCGGAGGTGAACCGGAGAGAACCTTGGGATCATATGGGATGATCCTTGTTTCCACATGTACCTATGACCTAACCAAGCTCAAACGTAGGCATACGCCCACCGGGGGAACCCCGATGGGATGCAGTCAAAGGGGTAGACGGCGCGGTCAACAGAACTAGGGTTTCGTCAGAAATCGAGCATCGGACCTAGGGAATGGCCCCAAAAGTTGTGTGTGTCCACATGGCATGCACAAAAGTGATTTGAGATGGTTCTATATCCAATGCTACCCTCCGGGTGTGCCCGGCTTCTCGGACATGGGGTTCCTACACTTAGGCGCATTCTCGCATGTATAGGGGGGAACTCCCTCGGAGGTGAACTGGAGAGAACCTTGGGATCATATGGGATGATGCTTGTTTACACATGTACCTATGACCTAACCAAGCTCAAACGTAGGCATACGCCCACCGGGGGAACCCCGATGGGATGCAGTCAAAGGGGTAGACGGCGCGGTCAACAGAACTAGGGTTTCGTCAGAAATCGAGCATCGGACCTAGCGAATGGCCCCAAAAGTTGTGTGTGTCCACATGGCATGCACAAAAGTGATTTGAGATGGTTCTATATCCAATGCTACCCCTCCGGGTGTGCCCGGCTTCTCGGACATGGGGTTCCTACACTTAGGCAGATTCTGCATGTATAGGGGGGAACTCCCTCGGAGGTGAACCGGAGAGAACCTTGGGATCGTATGGGATGATCCTTGTTTACACATGTACCTATGAACTAACCAAGCTCAAACATAGGCATACGCCCACCGGGGGAACCCCGATGGGATGCAGTCAAAGGGGTAGACGGCGCGGTCAACAGAACTAGGGTTTCGTCAGAAATCGAGCATCGGACCTAGGGAATGGCCCCAAAAGTTGTGTGTGTCCACATGGCATGCACAAAAGTGATTTGAGATGGTTCTATATCCAATGCTACCCCCTCCGGGTGTGCCTGGCTTCTCGGACATGGGGTTCCTACACTTAGGCAGATTCTGCATGTATAGGGGGGAACTCCCTCGGAGGTGAACCGGAGAGAACCTTGGGATCATATGGGATGATCCTTGTTTACACATGTACCTATGACCTAACCAAGCTCAAACATAGGCATACGCCCACCGGGGGAACCCCGATGGGATGCAGTCAAAGGGGTAGACGGCGCGGTCAACAGAACTAGGGTTTCGTCAGAAATCGAGCATCGGACCTAGGGAATGGCCCCAAAAGTTGTGTGTGTCCACATGGCATGCACAAAAGTGATTTGAAATGGTTCTATATCCAATGCTACCCCCTCCGGGTGTGCCCAGCTTCTCGGACATGGGGTTCCTACACTTAGGCAGATTCTGCATGTATAGGGGGGAACTCCCTCGGAGGTGAACCGGAGATAACCTTGGGATCATATGGGATGATCCTTGTTTCCACATGTACCTATGACCTAACCAAGCTCAAACGTAGGCATACGCCCACCGGGGGAACCCCGATGGGATGCAGTCAAAGGGGTAGACCGCGCGGTCAACAGAACTAGGGTTTCGTCAGAAATCGAGCATCGAATCTAGGTAATGGCCCCAAAAGTTGTGTGTGTCCACATGGCATGCACAAAAGTGAATTGAGATGGTTCTATATCCAATGCTACCCCCTCCGGGTGTGCCCGGCTTCTCGGACATGGGGTTCCTACACTTAGGCAGATTCTGCATGTATAGGGGGAACTCCCTCGGAGGTGAACCAGAGAGAACCTTGGGATCATATGGGATGATCCTTGTTTACATGTGTACCTATGACCTAACCAAGCTCAAACGTAGGCATACGCCCACCGGGGGAACCCCGATGGGATGCAGTCAAAGGGGTAGACGGCGCGGTCAACAGAACTAGGGTTTCGTCAGAAATCGAGCATCGGACCTAGGGAATGGCCCCAAAAGTTTTGTGTGTCCACATGGCATGCACAAAAGTGATTTGAGATGGTTCTATATCCAATGCTACCCCCTCCGGGTGTGCCAGGCTTCTCGGACATGGGGTTCCTACACTTAGGCAGATTCTGCATGTATAGGGGGGAACTCCCTCGGAGGTGAACCGGAGAGAACCTTGGGATCATATGGGATGATCCTTGTTTCTACATGTACCTATGACCTAACCAAGCTCATACGTAGGCATACGCCCACCGGGGGAACCCCGATGGGATGCAGTCAAAGGGGTAGACGGCGCGGTCAACAGAACTAGGGTTTCGTCAGAAATCGAGCATCAGACCTAGGGAATGGCCCCAAAAGTTGTGTGTGTCCACATGGCATGCACAAAAGTGATTTGAGATGGTTCTATATCCAATGCTACCCCCTCCGGGTGTGCCCGGGTTCTCGGACATGGGGTTCCTACAATTAGGCAGATTCTGCATGTATAGGGGGGAACTCCCTCGGAGGTGAACCGGAGATAACCTTGGGATCATATGGGATGATCCTTGTTTCCACATGTACCTATGACCTAACCAAGCTCAAACGTAGGCATACGCCCACCGGGGGAACCCCGATGGGATGCAGTCAAAGGGGTAGACGGCGCGGTCAACAGAACTAGGGTTTCGTCAGAAATCGAGCATCGGACCTAGGGAATGGCCCAAAAAGTTGTGTGTGTCAACATGGCATGCACAAAAGTGATTTGAGATGGTTCTATATCCAATGCTAACCCCTCCGGGTGTGCCCGGCTTCTCGGACATGGGGTTCTTACACTTAGGCGGTCTGCATGTATAGGGGAACTCCTCGGAGGTGAACCGGAGAGAACCTTGGGATCATATGGGATGATCCTTGTTTCCACATGTACCTATGACCTAACCAAGCTCAAACGTAGGCATACGCCCACCGGGGGAACCCCGATGGGATGCAGTCAAAGGGGTAGACGGCGCGGTCAACAGAACTAGGGTTTCGTCAGAAATCGAGCATCGGACCTAGGGAATGGCCCCAAAAGTTGTGTGTGTCCACATGGCATGCACAAAAGTGATTTGAGATGGTTCTATATCCAATGCTACCCCCTCCGGGTGTGCCCGGCTTCTCGGACATGGGGTTCCTACACTTAGGCAGATTCTGCATGTATAGGGGGGAACTCCCTCGGAGGTGAACTGGAGAGAACCTTGGGATCATATGGGATGATGCTTGTTTACACATGTACCTATGACCTAACCAAGCTCAAACGTAGGCATACGCCCACCGGGGGAACCCCGATGGGATGCAGTCAAAGGGGTAGACGGCGCGCGGTCAACGTAACTAGGGTTTCGTCAGAAATCGAGCATCGGACCTAGCGAATGGCCCCAAAAGTTGTGTGTGTCCACATGGCATGCACAAAAGTGATTTGAGATGGTTCTATATCCAATGCTACCCCCTCCGGGTGTGCCCGGCTTCTCGGACATGGGGTTCCTACACTTAGGCGGTCTGCATGTATAGGGGAACTCCCTCGGAGGTGAACCGGAGAGAACCTTGGGATCGTATGGGATGATCCTTGTTTACACATGTACCTATGAACTAACCAAGCTCAAACATAGGCATACGCCCACCGGGGGAACCCCGATGGGATGCAGTCAAAGGGGTAGACGGCGCGGTCAACAGAACTAGGGTTTCGTCAGAAATCGAGCATCGGACCTAGGGAATGGCCCCAAAAGTTGTGTGTGTCCACATGGCATGCACAAAAGTGATTTGAGATGGTTCTATATCCAATGCTACCCCCTCCGGGTGTGCCTGGCTTCTCGGACATGGGGTTCCTACACTTAGGCAGATTCTGCATGTATAGGGGGAACTCCCTGAGGTGAACCGGAGAGAACCTTGGGATCATATGGGATGATCCTTGTTTACACATGTACCTATGACCTAACCAAGCTCAAACATAGGCATACGCCCACCGGGGGAACCCGATGGGATGCAGTCAAAGGGGTAGACGGCGCGGTCACCGTAACTAGGGTTTCGTCGTAAATCGAGCATCGGACCTAGGGAATGGCCCCAAAAGTTGTGTGTGTCCACATGGCATGCACAAAAGTGATTTGAAATGGTTCTATATCCAATGCTACCCCTCCGGGTGTGCCCGACTTCTCGGACATGGGGTTCCTACACTTAGGCGGTCTGCATGTATAGGGGGGAACTCCCTCGGAGGTGAACCGGAGATAACCTTGGGATCATATGGGATGATCCTTGTTTCCACATGTACCTATGACCTAACCAAGCTCAAACGTAGGCATACGCCCACCGGGGGAACCCCGATGGGATGCAGTCAAAGGGGTAGACCGCGCGGTCAACAGAACTAGGGTTTCGTCAGAAATCGAGCATCGAATCTAGGTAATGGCCCCAAAAGTTGTGTGTGTCCACATGGCATGCACAAAAGTGAATTGAGATGGTTCTATATCCAATGCTACCCCCTCCGGTGTGCCCGGCTTCTCGGACATGGGGTTCCTACACTTAGGCGGTCTCGCATGTATAGGGGGGAACTCCCTCGGAGGTGAACTAGAGAGAACCTTGGGATCATATGGGATGATCCTTGTTTACATGTGTACCTATGACCTAACCAAGCTCAAACGTAGGCATACGCCCACCGGGGGAACCCCGATGGGATGCAGTCAAAGGGGTAGACGGCGCGGTCAACAGAACTAGGGTTTCGTCAGAAATCGAGCATCGGACCTAGGGAATGGCCCCAAAAGTTTTGTGTGTCCACATGGCATGCACAAAAGTGATTTGAGATGGTTCTATATCCAATGCTACCCCCTCCGGGTGTGCCAGGCTTCTCGGACATGGGGTTCCTACTCTTTGGGTTATTGTGCTTGTACTGGTGGTAAATCGCTCTGAGGTGAACCGGAGAGAACCTTGGGATCATATGGGATGATCCTTGTTTCTACATGTACCTATGACCTAACCAAGCTCAAACGTAGGCATACGCCCACCGGGGGAACCCGATGGGATGCGATCAAAGGGGTAGACGGCGCGGTCAACGTAACTAGGGTTTCGTCAGAAATCGAGCATCAGACCTAGGGAATGGCCCCAAAAGTTGTGTGTGTCCACATGGCATGCACAAAAGTGATTTGAGATGGTTCTATATCCAATGCTACCCCCTCCGGGTGTGCCCGGGTTCTCGGACATGGGGTTCCTACAATTAGGCAGATTCTGCATGTATAGGGGGGAACTCCCTCGGAGGTGAACCGGAGATAACCTTGGGATCATATGGGATGATCCTTGTTTCCACATGTACCTATGACCTAACCAAGCTCAAACGTAGGCATACGCCCACCGGGGGAACCCCGATGGGATGCAGTCAAAGGGGTAGACGGCGCGGTCAACAGAACTAGGGTTTCGTCAGAAATCGAGCATCGGACCTAGGGAATGGCCCCAAAAGTTGTGTGTGTCCACATGGCATGCACAAAAGTGATTTGAGATGGTTCTATATCCAATGCTACCCCCTCCGGGTGTGCCCGGCTTCTCGGACATGGGGTTCCTACACTTAGGCAGATTCTGCATGTATAGGGGGGAACTCCCTCGGAGGTGAACCGGAGAGAACCTTGGGATTATATGGGATGATCCTTGTTTACACATGTACCTATGACCTAACCAAGCTCAAACATAGGCATACGCCCACCGGGGGAACCCCGATGGGATGCAGTCAAAGGGGTAGACGGCGCGGTCAACAGAACTAGGGTTTCGTCAGAAATCGAGCATCGGACCTAGGGAATGGCCCCAAAAGTTGTGTGTGTCCACATGGCATGCACAAAAGTGATTTGAGATGGTTCTATATCCAATGCTACCCTCCGGGTGTGCCCGCTTCTCGGACATGGGGTTCCTACACTTAGGCGGTCTGCATGTATAGGGGGGAACTCCCTCGGAGGTGAACCGGAGAGAACCTTGGGATTATATGGGATGATCCTTGTTTCCACATGTACCTATGACCTAACCAAGCTCAAACGTAGGCATACGCCCACCGGGGGAACCCCGATGGGATGCAGTCAAAGGGGTAGACGGCGCGGTCAACAGAACTAGGGTTTCGTCAGAAATCGAGCATCGGACCTAGGGAATGGCCCAAAAAGTTGTGTGTGTCCACATGGCATTCACAAAAGTGATTTGAGATGGTTCTATATCCAATGATAACCCCTCCGGGTGTGCCCGGCTTCTCGGACATGGGGTTCCTACACTTAGGCAGATTCTGCATGTATAGGGGGGAACTCCCTCGGAGGTGAACCGGAGAGAACCTTGGGATCATATGGGATGATCCTTGTTTCCACATGTACCTATGACCTAACCAAGCTCAAACGTAGGCATACGCCCACCGGGTGCACCCCGATGGGATGCGATCAAAGGGGTAGACGGCGCGGTCAACGTAACTAGGGTTTCGTCGAAATCGAGCATCGGACCTAGGGAATGGCCCCAAAAGTTGTGTGTGTCCACATGGCATGCACAAAAGTGATTTGAGATGGTTCTATATCCAATGCTACCCCCTCCGGGTGTGCCCGGCTTCTCGGACATGGGGTTCCTACACTTAGACAGATTCTGCATGTATAGGGGGGAACTCCCTCGGAGGTGAACCGGAGATAACCTTGGGATCATATGGGATGATCCTTGTTTCCACATGTACCTATGACCTAACCAAGCTCAAACGTAGGCATACGCCCACCGGGGGAACCCCGATGGGATGCAGTCAAAGGGGTAGACGGCGCGGTCAACAGAACTAGGGTTTCGTCAGAAATCGAGCATCGGACCTAGGGAATGGCCCCAAAAGTTGTGTGTGTCCACATGGCATGCACAAAAGTGATTTGAGATGGTTCTATATCCAATGCTACCCCCTCCGGGTGTGCCCGGCTTCTCGGGCATGGGGTTCCTACACTTAGGCAGATTCTGCATGTATAGGGGGGAACTCCCTCGGAGGTGAACCGGAGAGAACCTTGGGATCATATGGGATGATACTTGTTTACACATGTACCTATGACCTAACCAAGCTCAAACGTAGGCATACGCCCACCGGGGGAACCCCAATGGGATGCAGTCAAAGGGGTAGACGGCGCGGTCAACAGAACTAGGGTTTCGTCAGAAATCGAGCATCGGACCTAGGGAATGGCCCCAAAAGTTGTGTGTGTCCACATGGCATGCACAAAAGTGATTTGAGATGGTTCTATATCCAATGCTACCCCCTCCGGGTGTGCCCGGCTTCTCGGACATGGGGTTCCTACACTTAGGCAGATTCTGCATGTATAGGGGGAACTCCCTCGGAGGTGAACCGGAGAGAACCTTGGGATCATATGGGATGATCCTTGTTTACACATGTACCTATGACCTAACCAAGCTCAAACGTAGGCATACGCCCACCGGGGGAACCCCGATGGGATGCAGTCAAAGGGGTAGACGGCGCGGTCAACAGAACTAGGGTTTCGTCAGAAATCGAGCATCGGACCTAGGGAATGGCCCCAAAAGTTGTGTGTGTCCACATGGAATGCACAAAAGTGATTTGAGATGGTTCTATATCCAATGCTACCCCCTCCAGGTGTGCCCGGCTTCTCGGACATGGGATTCCTACAATTAGGCAGATTCTACATGTATAGGGGGGAACTCCCTCGGAGGTGAACCGGAGATAACCTTGGGATCATATGGGATGATCCTTGTTTCCACATGTACCTATGACATAACCAAGCTCAAACGTAGGCATACGCCCACCGGGGAAACCCCGATGGGATGCAATCAAAGGGGTAGACCGCGCGGTCAACAGAACTAGGGTTTCGTCAGAAATCGAGCATCAGACCTAGGGAATGGCCCCAAAAGTTGTGTGTGTCCACATGGCATGCACCAAAGTGATTTGAGATGGTTCTATATCCAATGCTACCCCCACCCCGGGTGTGTCCGGCTTCTCGGACATGGGGTTCCTACACTTAGGAAGATTCTGCATGTATAGGGGGGAACTCCCTCGGAGGTGAACCGGAGAGAACCTTGGGATCATATGGGATGATCCTTGTTTACACATGTACCTATGACCTAACCAAGCTCAAACGTAGGCATACGCCCACCGGGGGAACCCCGATGGGATGCAGTCAAAGGGGTAGACCGCGCGGTCAACAGAACTAGGGTTTCGTCAGAAATCGAGCATCGGATCTAGGGAATTGCCCCAAAACTTGTGTGTGTCCACATGGCATGCACAAAAGTGATTTGAGATGGTTCTATATCCAATGCTAGCCCCACCCCGGGTGTGTCCGGCTTCTCGGACAGGGGGTTCTACACTTAGGGAGTAAATAGGGTTTAGGGTTAGGGTTAAGATTAGTGTTAGTGTTAGTGTTAGTATTTGAGATGATCTATTCTGTTCTTATTATTTGGAATAAATAGTGACAATGTTTATTTAAAAAAATTTAAAAAAAATAAAAAGAAAAAATAGAAAAAAATTGTGCCGACGGTCACCGTCGGCACAACCGGGCCGTCGGCAGAGCCAGGCCACTTAACTGTGTCGACACAGCGGGGCCACTGAGCCCCATCTCCTCCACGCCCGCGCCCTGCCCCCGCACACGCGCCCACGCCCTGTGCCCCGCGCCGCCGCCGTCCCCTCCCGGCCGCCGCGCTGCCACCACCCGCCGCCACCCGCGCCGCCCGCCGGATCCCGCCGCCGCCCGCTAGATCCCGTCGCCGCCCCGGCCCTCGCAGCCCACCGCCGCGCTGCCCCGACCCGCACCTCATCCCGGCCGCGCCACCACCCGCCTCCGCGCCGCCCGCCGCCTCGCCGCAGCCCGCCGCCTCGCCGCAGCCCGCGCCCTGCCCCCACAGCCCGCGCCCTGCCCTCGCAGCAGCCCGCTGCCTCGCCGCAGCCCGGCCGCCGCAGCAGCTCGCCGCCTCACCGGCCCCGCAGCAGCTCGCCGCCTCATATGGTATGCTTGTTTTTCATTTTGTTTCTTTTTTGTAGCTTTTTAGTAGTAGGAATTAGCTTTTTAGTAGTATGAAATTGAAATGAAATAGAAATAGGAAAGATGAAATGGAATAGAAATAGAAAATATTGAAATGAAATTGAAATGAATTAGGAAATGGAATAGAAATAGGAATTGGAAAAATATTGAAATGAAAATGAAGGAATAGAAATGGAAATTGAAATGAAATAAATTAGAATTTCGTAGAAATGCATTTGTTTTATTAATTGATGAATTTGCATTGACACATTTTTATTATTTTAACTAGGTCCCGTAGTGAGCACCCCGCGTTACGACCCCGGATCTTGCGGCGCATAGCTACGGTCGTCAACATCGCCGGTTGTTCGACTACTTCCTCTACAGTCGAGGGTGAGCTGAATTGCCGACTCCCCCTCCGCATTTTTTATGTCATTAGATTTAATTTCTCCGTCAAGTCGCGTAACCTAGGTGTCAATTCCCGTCCGCAAGCGTTACGCGGATAAATATGCATTAGTGGTCAGCATATTTTGAACCGTAACGCTTGTGGCATTTACGGGACAGTCGCCGGACCCGTAGTTGGGTACGTTTTCCATGTTCTGCTCGGGTGCGAGACAGGATTTCGTCAGCGCCTCCCTGTTGTTCTCCGGATGCACATCCTCTCGGCTTTTTGCCAAGACGTGTATCGGGAGAGCAGCGGGGAGGTGCTGCCGAAATTCTGTCTCGCACCCGAGCAGAACGTGGAGAACGTACCCAACTACGGGTCCGGGGGCTGCTAGGAGCCCACCTAGTAGAGATGTAGGTTGATGCACGCGTTTTCGCCGGTAGAAAAATAAAAATATGATGCATTCAATTTCATGCTACTATTTGTTGTTTGTCACGCAATAAAGCAGGATGGCTGATAATGAGTGGATGTACAGTGGCCGTGTTAGTTCGACTCAAGTGACAGATGAATGGAAATGGAAGACCGATTTGTTAGTGAAGGAGTTAGCTCGTGGTTCGAAGGGGATTGTTCGTCCCCGTTGCCCTTGCAGTGTCTGCAGGAGGCGTCATCCTAAGGATATTCTAGAGATGACTAAACACCTTTGGTGGAATGGGTATATGCGTGACTACGACCCGCCGGTCGACTTTTCTCGGCACGAACGTGTTAGAGGTGAGGTGATGCGGCAGCGGATCGATGGCAATGAGAATGATGGCATCTTAAACTTGCTAGATGATCTTCGGGATGCTGACATGCCAGAGTTACCATGGGACGAACAGTCTGAACCGGAGGAACCGCCTGAACCGGAGGGACCGCCACAACCGGAGGAACTTCCAGAGGAGGAACCTGAGCCAACCGCGAGGGCCTTCATTGATATGATGGCCTCAGCTAGGAGGCCTCTATACCCGGGTGCAAAAATGTCTCAACTTGATGGCATCACGCAGTTGCTAGCCGACAAGTGCATGTTTGAGAGTACTCGAGCATCCTTTGAAAAGACTCTGAACACAGTAGGTAACATGTTACCTGAAGGTCATTGCTTGCCCAAGACCATGTACGAAACGAAGAAAATCTTGAAAGCATTGAAAATGGATTATGTAACATATGATGTCTGTCCAAAACTTTGCCTTTTGTTTTGGAAAGACTATGCGGATGACAAGTACTGTGCCAAGTGTGGTCACTCTAGGTATCATGAGGTAGATGTAGGCAATGGTCATAGCCATAAAGATTCTTCATTATCTCCCATTCATCAAAAGAATCCAGCGGCTTTACATGTTCGAGGAGACTGCCAAGCAGATGACATGGCATAAGACCGGGATAAGATTGCAGGACGAGAAGAAACGGGTACCCATGGTACATCCATCTGATGGTCAATCATGGAAGCACTTCGATGAAAAGCATCCAAATGAGGCAAGTGAGGCTCGGAATGTTAGAATTGCGATAGCAATCGATGGATTCAACCCATATGGTATGTCGACTGCTGCGTACAGCTGCTGGCCCGTGTTTGTTATTCCGCTCAATCTCCCTCCTGGAGTCGTAATGCAAAGGAAGAACATATTCTTGTCGATGATCCTTCCAGGGCCTGAATATCCAGGGAAGAAATTGAGTGTCTTAATGCAACCACTTGTGGATGATTTGCACCACTCGTGGCATCACGGTACATTGACATACGACCGACCATCAAAGAGAAACTTCATCATGAAAGTTTGGTTCCACTATTCGATGCATGACCTACCCGGGTACGCCCTATTCTGTGGGCATAGTATAGCTGGTAAGTTTCCATGCCCAGTGTGCAGGCACGAACTAGAATTCAGGCACCTAAAAGCTAGACACAAATATGTTGCCTTTGACAAACACCGCAAGTTCCTCAGTCCAGGGCATCGGTTCAGATCTGACAAGAAAAACTTCACGAAAGGCGTAGTTGTGCTTGAACATAAAGAAATACCAAAGTTCAATGGTGCAACTGTTGATGCTGAGCTACGTGCTCTCCAGCCTAGTAAGGAACCTGGCCACCAATTTGAGGGATATGGTAAAACGCACAACTGGACTAACATAGCAGGCATAACAGAGCTCGAGTATTACAAGGACCTTGAACTTCCCCATAATATCAATATGATGCACACCGAAAAGAATTGCGGGGAGGCATTCCTTAACACCTGCTGCAACATACCAGGCAAGTCAAGGGATAATGTTTCAGCTAGAGTCGATATTGAGGAGATATGTGACAGGGTGGCTCTACACATGCAGCCTCCTGAGGGCAATCGAAAAGGTTGGTTAAAGCCACATGCTAAGTACTGTCTTGATAGCGCCGACAAGAAGGAGGCATTTACGTGGCTCAAATATGACGTGATGTTCCCTGATGGTTATTGTTCGAATATGAGTAAGGGAGTCAATCTTGCTACAGGAAAAATAAACGGGCTCAAGAGTCACGACTATCATATATGGATTGAGCGGCTGATGCCGGTGATGCTTCGAGGGTATCTCCCCGATCATGTCTGGCGAGTGCTTGCGGAGGTGAGCCATTTTTTCCGCACGGTCTGTGCTAAGCAGATATGTACCAAGGTGATTGAGAAGCTGCAGGAGCAAGTGCCGGACATGCTATGCAAGTTAGAGATGATATTCCCCCCAGGCTTCTTCACTCCGATGTTACATCTCATCGTGCATCTCGCCAAAGAGGCACTCTTGGGGGGACCGTGCGAGATCGTTGGCAGTTTTGTATTGAGAGGGAGTTCAAATATATTCGGTACAAATGTGGAAACAAAAATAAGATTGAAGCATGCATAGCTGAGGCAACTCTCCTCCATGAGATGGCAGACGCCACGACAATGTACTATGCCAATGATGTGCCCACTAAGCATAACCCGGTCGCTCGGTACAATTCCGACGAGCCCAAGCGTGAGCCAAAGCTCTTGCTCTTCCAATATCCCGGTGGCAAGGCCGGTGCCTCAAAAGTGGAGAACATTTCGCCAGAAGAGAAGGATTGCATAATGCTTTACATGCTTATGAACATGGAGGAAGTGGTCGATTTCATGAGGTAAAATGATGAACCAATTACTTTGCAACCAGTAACTTGGTTTTGGTCTAATACGTATTTTCTCCTTTCAGCCAATTCCATGATGAAATGTGGTCAGGAAGAAATGGTCCCACTCCCACGCAGTGGTACACTCTTCTGAAAGAGGGTGCCCCGCCCTTAAATAAAAGCTTCGTGAACTGGTTCCATGAAAAAGTAATTTCTCAAATGTTCCTCTTACTTTGCAATCCGTGACTTGTCTTATTACACGTAACTAATGCACAGAATAATCTGAACTGAACTTGTAGGGAGCTGATCCCAACGTTGAGATGACAGACGAGTTGAGATGCGTTTCCCAGGGTTTTAACCGTAGAGTCCATACGCATGAGAAGTATGATGTAAATGGGTATCGCTTCCATACGGAGTTTCACCAGAAGAACCGGCCTAATGCAAAAACAATAAATACTGGGGTCTACACCCGCGGAGCCGATGATCTTGATTACTATGGAAGGTTACAAAAGGTATACGAGTTGACGTTCAACAACGCAAACATAGAACTCAAGCTCTTTGTGTTCAAATGCCACTGGTTTTACCCACACGGTGGAATGAGAAGCACCCCCTCCATTGGTTTAGTTGAACTTAGGCCTACAACCACCTACAGCGGATCCGACGTCTATGTTGTGGCTCACCAAACCAAGCAAGTTTATTATTTGTCCTACCCATGTCAGAATGAGGAACTCATGGGCTGGGAAGTCGTGTTCCAGGTATCGCCACATGGTAAGCTACCCATCCCCTCCGAGGACGATTACAACAACATTGACCCGGTAACATATGAGGGAATTTTCTATCAAGAGGAAGAGCAGTTCGGGGACCTTCAAATAGACATAGGTCTTCAGGATCTCCACAACGATGTACAAATGCGTGGTGAGACCGTGGTGGACCTGAAGGACATAGCTATGCTCACCAAGCGCCATGCGAACAAAGACAACATTGTCGAGACTCAACCGGAACTCAATGCCGACCATGAATACTCATATGATACTGATTTTGATAGTGAGGCTGAAAACCCAATGCCTAGAGATGAGAGTGGTGATGAATGGTGAGGGTCTTTTATGCTTAGTACCTACATTATCATTATGCTTAATACATACATTTTTCATTATGCTTAGTACCTACATTATCATTATGCTTAATACATACAATTGTCATTATGCTTAGTACCTACATTGTCATTATGCTTAATACTTACATTTTTCATTATGCTTAGTACCTACATTTGTCATTATGCTTAGTGTTTACTCATTTTCAACATGCTTATTAATTATTTTCTCTTTTCTTATGCAGGTAATTGCCCAATATGAGCGGACGGAAGGCATCATCGAGCTCCTTGCTTGATCAGATGCATCAGCGGAAGCCAGGGCCGGGTGCTTCCAGACGGAGTGGAAGACCCATTGTTCCCATCCGGCGTTACGAAGACGACGACGGAGGACGGGGAGGACGAGGGGGTGGACGAGCTGGAGGACGAGGGGGAGGACGAGCTGGAGGACGAGGGGGAGGACGAGGGGGGGATGCACAGCTCCTTCTAGCTGACATTCCCTCTGCTTCTGGCTCAGTGGCTTCACAGTCTATGGACGAGGAGGAGGACACTAGGGAGGAGGAGGAGGAGGACACTAGGGAGGAGGAGGAGGAGTCTAGGGACGAGGAGGCTTCGACGGAGATGGCTCCGAAGAAGTTGCGGATTCGTGGGGAAGCGCAGGTTCCCGATGAGAGTAAGGAACCTGCTACGGAGGATGAGAAGTGGCTCCTTGTCCCAGGAAAGATAGAGTAAGTAGTAAGGTGATTTCATTTTCGTTATGACACTTAGCATTTTCTAATGTTTGATAATTGTGCAGAAATTTCACATATACGGGGAAGAATGTCCGCGTGCCAGGGAGTCTGATTGGAGCTGCTATTAGGAAGTACTGGCCGGGGATGTACACTCCGGTCCTTGGGGACGAGTCCAAGCTAGCCTACACTTGGGAAGACTTTGAGATAGCGCCTTACCCTGGCTTTACTTCCACCGCCGACGCCGTGATCAAGAAGTTTTGGGTACGTAATGCATACTCTTTGGGTTTCGTTCATATGTAGTTGATAACCCCACCGTGATAACTCATGCCTCTCACACTTTCTGTTATGCTTGATTGCAGCGCAATTATAGGGTGGCGACTGAGCATAAGGAGAGGGTGGACGTGATACTCCGTAACATGTGTCGGAAGTTGACACGGCAGCAGTGGTACAACCAGAGGATCACGTGCATCGGCCACTTCTATGCTGAGCAGGGCGTAAGGTACACAAAGCCTGAGATTGTGCAGGGACTCGCCCGGCTATGACGATAGAGGACTTCATGTCGGTAAGTAATTGTCAATGCGATTCTATGTACTGCGGCTAACTTGCAACTATATTGTTTGTTCTTCAAATGAGTTTTGATTTTGCAGGTTGTACCACATTGGGCTGATAATAATAAGAGGGCCGCCTTCATGGAGTTGGTCAAGAATTGGGTCGGCGAAAACCCCGATTTCAAGGCCGTGAGCGACCGGAACAAGTCCAACCGTGGGCATCAGGGAACACACAGTGCGGGGAGCAGCAGCACCGATCGCTATCGGGAGCGTCTGGTACATATAAAAATGGAACAAGCTGCATTTTTTTGATTTTCGATGATATGCATAACATTTGTTTTGTGATGCAGGGGAAGAAGCTCGGGAGGGAACTTGGTGAGATGGAAGCATGGACGCACATGAAGCTGGTGATGCCCAGTCCGAACGAGCCTCGGCCCGCGCCTGAGATGTACTATGGCAAGGCCAAAGAGAGCAACGAAAGATACTGCGAGGAGTACGCCAAGCTCCATCCAAAGGTGGAGGACCCTATGACCGAGCCGGTCGACGAGGTGGCGATGATGCTGGCGGGGTACGGCTAGCCGCATGGACGTCCTGCCTGCCTTGCTGGGGGTTTCAAGCCTCAGAGGAACTTCACACAGATCAAGGCTACCCTCCCCTCCGGCAGCTACGCTACCTCGTCGCGGACTACATGCCGTTCTCAGGTAGAGGTAGATGTAAGTCATCCACACTTTCATCCTCTGTTTTGACTCTTGTTCCTGAATGGCTATGTTGATGAGACGCATTATTTCTGAAATTGTAGACTCAGCTCGAGGAGGCCTATGCAGTAGCTTACGAGGAGTATCTCGAGAAGATTAAGGAGCATGACCTTGTGAAAGATGCCTATGTCCAGTGGACGAGCAACCAGATGGCGGTAAGTTTCAATCTCTATGGTTGCAAAACATCATAAGTCCCCATGTTTGAATCTGAGCTATCTCTCCCGTTTCTTGCAGAGTTTCACTCGGTTCATGATGACTGGAGTGCGAGAGGAACCACTCCCAGAGCCACCTCATCCAGGGCCGACGCCAGTGTTCCCGTCCAAGGAGGAGTTCTATATAATGTATGTAACACCCCAACTTTTGCAAACATGTTTAATTGTCCAAAGTGCAAAAATTAGGGGGAACAAAAACTTTTTCTATAGACTAATTAAGATGAATTGTCTTGATCTGTGTGTTATAATGGATTGCTCTGATCTGTTGGTAGATGAATTGTCTCGTTCTGCTTGTTGAGTTTTGTCTTGAGCTACCTCAAAGAACAACACCTCTAGTGGCAAAACAATCTAGCAACTCACCTAATTCTAGTCTCAAGAAAAATAGATGAGCTATGGTCACTCTTGTATAACCTTAACCTCCTTACTTCAAAAACATTTGAGAAAAACATTTCACAAAAATCACCAAAGCTCTTTGTTTTGTTCCATAATTCAAAACCTTAATTCAAAGTATCTTGTCAAAAACCTCTCCTTTTAAATTGGCTATGATCACCTTAGATCATAAAATCACAAAATGGTTTCTAAAGTGATTTTGTTTTAACCCATAGTATTTACCAAATGGCTTACTTTATGTGACTCTAAAATCTTGTGAAAACTTCTATTTGTAGTTTTGGTTTCTTCAAATAAAATGGAATGATCCATATTTCATTTTATTTCCTCTATGGATCATCCTACTCCTCTAAAAATCCTTCCTCTTTCCAAGTATTTCAAGTAACCCTATGTATCTAGTTTTAAATCAAATCAAGGCCATAGACACCAAATAAAAGGGTATTTGAATCTGTGATCAAATATCCATGGCATTGCCATTGCCCCTAATACACCTCAATGACCCATCTTTTAAACATCATTACTCTATCTATGCTTGATCTAGGTATTTGTTCTTTGGTCCAACTTTCCAAAATCACCCAACTCTACCTTGGCAACAATCCAAATTCTCAAATTTGGGGTTTCTCTTCCACTTAACCTAAAACCCTAGGAAACCTCCTTCTCCATACACAATTACTTCTAGTCTTACCAAACCTCTCCAGAAATCTTTGCCCAATTAAAGATAGGAAAGGTGTTATCTCTTCCTTTCCAAAATTGAGTTCTAGGAGGTCTCTTTGTTTCACATTTACCCAAAATACTTGCAACACTACACATACCATATCTTGCACTTTTAGTTTAACTATGGGACATGTTAGCAAAGTATTATCAAAGGCCCTATTACCTAAGTTCTTGTGAATGGGATCTATGCCCTATTCTCTCCTCTTCCTCACCACTTAGTTTTCCACTTATAAATGTTTATCTCTTCCCTACTTAGAAATGGTGAATCTACCAATCCATGCTTCTATCAAGAATCTCCATGAAGTGATCCAAGACCTTGGGTAGCCAAAGTATCAAATTCAACAATCCTTCTTTGAATAACCTCTACTACTTCTCATCAAACGTTTGCTTCTTTTTATTCAAAATTCAACTTGAATGCAATCCTTTTCAATTTGGCTCATGCCTTTGGAAATCCTTGCTCAATCCACACCACCACCTTGCACCATCTAGCAACCACCTCTCTAATTTATTTTCCCTCCATTTGAACTACCTCTCTTTCCTCTCCCTATCTCTCTCTGCTTTGCATCAAACTTGGCCGAGCCCCGATCTGCTTGAGCACCAACCATTGCACCCTCCATAAGCTGACTCTAGAACCTCAAAAACCCCACCCATGGACCCCCTTTTCTCTCCCTTTTTTTACCTCTTGTTTGAATTTATTCTCTCTTCTCAAATTCATAAAAGTGGCCGGGCCACCTTCTCTAATGGACACCAAACCATGCACCCTTTTTGGCCCGACCCCAAAGCCCTAAACCCTCCCTCCCTCTCCAAAATCGCACCAGGCCATCGGCCCAAAGAGGACAACCACCAGACGAGCAGAGGAACGGCACGATCGTGCCGAAAGCCACCTCCCGCTCGCACCCTCCTTTTTCCCGCGCCTGCTACTCCTCTGCTGATGCCAGCGCCCCTGCGTCACCCTTCCACGCCGCCCTGACATCAGCCCTCGTGAGCCCATTTGCCACTACCACCGCGAGCTCACTCTGCCATTGGCCACGACCACCACCCGTCACTCCCGGCTCGGCTATAAAAAGCCCGCCTCTGTCGCTCCTCTTCCTCACAGCAACCCCCACTCCACCCTCTCACTACCCCAGTTCTCGCCCGTGAACGCTGCAGTGCTGCTCTGGCCGCGTGCTCGCCGGAAAGCGCCACCGTTGCCGGGGTTGCCGCGTGCATGGCGAGCAGGAAGAGCTCGGCCCCGACTCCCTCTTCTCTCCCTCTCTGTTACCCCTTGTGCGTCTCTCTCTGTGCGCCTAACCCGCTCCTCATGCTGCCCAGGACCCCATGTAGCCGCCGCCACCGTCGTCCGCCTGGGAACGCCTGCGGAGAAGAATAGCCGGGAGGAGCTGCTGCGAGGGGAAAGGGAGGCGCCGCCGAGCGCGCCCTGGGACTCCCTCGACCCGCCACCATCCGCCGGAGCCTCGCCGCCAACCGTCGCCACCCGCCGGTGAGTCCCCGCCCGCTAGCTCTCTCCGTTCCGCTCGAGCTCGCACGCACAGACGTAGGGAGAAGACGCTCCCGTGCGCTGCATGGCCAACCGGCCACGTTGGCCCATGCACATGGGCCCCGCACCGGGCCCCTCTCTCCCTTTCTCTTTTCTTTTTCTTTTTTTTCCCTGCCCGCGTGGAATTCCCCCTGGGCCGGCCCAACTCCACCACAGCGCGGCTCAAAACCCCACCCCGCACGGCCCAGTGTTTTCCCGCTCGTTTTTTTTTTGAACTTTGAAAATTTATGTAAAATGTGATAAGAATCAGAGAACTTCAAACGTTAATAACTAGAGATCTACTTACCCAAATCCAGTGAAACCAATTGTGTTAGTTCACAAATTTCAATATCTTTCCAATGCCACTGGCCTCGTATTTTTAGGATTTTTCTACGATTTATGACATGTGTATCTTGCTCTATGTATGATTCAGATTCAAGTTAATTCCTAAATTTGAAAAATTAACCTTTTTAAGTGAAACCAATTTTGTTAGCCTTGTTTAAGTACTGACCTTCTAAAATAATTAGTTTTAGCCTCTGTTCTTGAAAATTGGTTACTGTTTGTGTTTAGTGTACGTCACATGGGATGTTGAACCAAAAACCTTTTGTTTATTAAAATCTTTGACCACCCCTTTTATTTAAAAAATAGTCAAACTATGTTTAATTCTTGCACAACAAAACCCTCTGAGACTTAAACCAAGTTTTTATTGTTTTGCTTAAGATTTTAAATGGTGTGGTATATTGTTTACTCCCTTTTATTAGGTAGTATTTTATAAGCAAAATAAAATAGGAAGAATGATTTTCTGCTTTTCCAAAAATGTTTGCAAATAAAATATGAATGTTTTTGATGCCAAACCAATGCACGTGTCTTCTTTGTGATGTTATCTACCAGGGGATAATTAGTTTGGGCCATGGTGATAACAAGGGAGGAAATTGCTAATTAATAATGCTCTCATGACTATAAGATAAATTGGTTTTCTTCTAAAGTTGGTTTGTAGTATCTACAAGTCCTTAGTATGTTAGCCCTTAGTTGAATGTTAAATTCTGATTTTTCAATGTTGCTTTGATTGGTGCAATGTGTTGATTGTGTTCCTTTTATATTTTCCGGCGATAGATGCGAACAGTTCCGGAGAAGAAGAAGAAGTGGATTGGACAAGGATTTAATTTATATTGTTGGAATTCTTATTGGATGGAGTTGAAGAAGTCCAGGGACAAATAAGCCAACCAAGGCAAGCCATCTTTTGATCTCTTTCTATTTATCCTTCTTGTTGTGTTCATTGTTCCATTATATACTTGGTTCCTTGTATCTTGTGTTATGATTTGTCCTCTACACTATGCATACTTGCTCCCAAGTATGTTGAACCCCTTGTTAATAATATGCATGCTTACCATAAGCATGTATGCCCCCTTGACCGCCTATATTGTCACCTTCTTAGTGGTATGATGATTAACATCATGACCCTTGTTGAATCATCTTAGTTATGATGTCCCTATGCATGCTTATCCTAAGTATGTATGATCCCCTTGACACCTCAATTATAGTATCCTTAGTGGTATGATGGCTAGCATCATGCCTTGATGTATCTTAGTTCATCCATAAAACTATAGGTTGGTAACCCCCATGGAAAAATACCTTGTTGAAAAGAATTTTTGAAAACCTTGGGTGAGTTGGACTTACCCAAGCGTGTGTTTACGAAAGGAAAGGATCTTGGCAAACATGGTTGGAAAGAAAATCTTGTTTTCGAAAACTTTGGCGCCTAAGTATTCACCCGTGACAATTAACCCGCGCAACCACATCTACTCCAACGTGGGCACGGAGCTTAGCTTGACGTTTGTTCTTCTTAGCATGAGGCACCGCACAACTATACAAGGGTACGGTTACCCCCGAGTCCGGGTTGTCATGGTTGGGACAATAGTATAACGGGAGGCCTTCGGGGCTGACCCGTCCGGAAGACACTATGGGTCTCCTGGCTTGGCGGTGGAGCCACGCTCAAAGGGAGGTGAGCTGCCACGGTGCCGGGGAGGTACATACTCCATAGGGTAGGACCTCTTGCTAAGTCGAATGGGCGAAAGGCTATGTTCGGGTATCCGTCGTGGCATATGTTGTTATGCGGGGATGATGCCCACACGATAGGTATCCGGATAGAGGTGGGGAAAGTGTGCAAACTCTGCAGAGTAAAATCTATTCGAATAGCCGCGTCCGCGGTCATGGACGGTTGGAATGGCTGTTGCTTAGCCTTATGAGTTTTGTTTTACAAAATTGTTTGACAAAGGAAAGGAAAGAACTTGTTTTGAAGTACCGGAAGGGTACGGGAAAGGATGTGTCGACCATATGGAGATGGTCGGGAAGGATAAATAAAATTGGGTTACCCCATCCTAGTGTTTTATGTTGTGGAACTCTTTTGAAGTATCTTCTTCCACAAAGATATAGAGATGTCATAGAACCCTCTTAGTGTCCCCTTCAACCGCGAAGTTGGGATGCTATAACCACAAGAGAAACTATTCTCTTCTTCATGCTATAACCACAAGAGAAACTATTCTCTTCTTCATGCTATTTCCACAAGAGAAATTAGCTCTTCTCTCTTGTCTTCTCTAGTTAGAATTGTTATCACCTTCTTGATGGTTTGCGAGTACAATTCCAATGTACTCACGGCTTTGTCCCTGGCTATTTACTTGGCCAGACTTGGAGGAATTCGACCAGATGAAGAAGGAGTTGACGACGTCTATGCGAGCTAGGAACGTCTTCCCAGTCGGTTGCCTGTAGGGTTATGGCAGATGACTTGGGCTCTACGCTGATTTAAGTGATTCCGCGACTCTGATGCTTAGATTAGGCCCTTCGAGGCTATTATGTAAAGATTGGTCATGTGACCTCATTGTAATTTTCTTATTCCGTTTTGTAATGGATGATGTAATTTGATATCAGTTCGGTTATGTGTTCACGGCACACTGATCATGGGATCGTGAACTGTATACATAACAGGGTATTTCGGACATCTAGTCCGGGGTCCCCACAATGTACAAGCGTCAGCGTCAGTTGACCCCGGTAAGTTGCTAACTTGGCTAAGTTGCTAACTTGGTGTGACATGGCTAAGTTGCTAACTCCCTCCAACATGTAAGGATTGGGAGAATCCGGGAACGACGCTCCTGATGGTACGCCGATGCACCCCGGTCGCTGTTCTCCTGGTGCTTCTGCCAAACCTCGGCATGGTTCTGCTTCCGGTGGCTCTCGTCGTGGTTCTACCTCCCCGAGCACCGTCGAAGTACAGCGGCCTCGCTTCACCCACTCGGAGCTAGATCGTCTCTCGGGTGGTGCACCACTATAGTTTCTACATTGTACTAGCTACATGACACATGCTATATGTGTAGAATGATCTATGTAGGATGACTATATGTACCGTATTGCTTGTGTGCTATATTTGTACTAAATTTGGGATTTGGTGCCATATTTGTGCTATATCTGTGATGTGAGCTATATGTGTGCAATTCATATATGATACTGCTATTTTATATGCAATTGCTGTGCAAATGGAGCAAAATCAGGAAAATAAAAAAAACTGGGCAGCAGCTGTGCCGACGGCGGCACAGCTGCTGCCGCTTCGCGCGTTTTTTCCAGTTTGAATCGGTGCTGTTTCCCGCCGGTTCTGGGAAGAAAAAAAGTGAAACTGTGCCGACGGTTGGCGACGTTGACGGCAGCCGGCGTGACGGCACGGTGGTGTGCCGACGATGGAGCGGCCGACGGCCACCGTCCAGCCGTTGGCGTACTCCTGTGCCGACGGTGGCCTGCTACGCCGACGGTGCATGCGCGGACCCCGACGCCAGATGTGCCGACGATGAGACGCCGACGGTCACCGTCGGCACAGCCTATGCCGACGGTGATGTGCACTGTGCCGACGGTGTAGGGCCGTCGGCCCAGAAGGTTGTTCCCGTAGTGATGTCCCACAGTTTGAATGTTTAACACGGTACCAGCCATGCATATTTGCAAGTTGCACAACACAAAAGTGATGAATTATTTTAGTGGTATCGCAAAAATCTGCATTCGGGCAACCCCTCTTTTCTTTTGTTCTCGTTATCTATACACTACTAGGAAATGCCTTACCGCCGGCTGATACGTCTCCGACGTATCGATAATTTCTTATGTTCCATGCCACATTATTGATGATATCTACATGTTTTATGCATACTTTACATCATATTTATGCATTTTCTGGAACTAACCTATTAACAAGATGCCGAAGAGCCGATTCTTGTCGTCATTGCTGTTTTTGGTTTCGGAAATCCTAGTAAGGAAATATTCTCGGAATTGGACGAAATCAACGCCCAGGGGCCTATTTTCACACGAAGCTTCCAGAAGACCGAAGAGTCAACGAAGTGGGGCCACGAGGTGGCCAGACAACAGGGTGGCGCGGCCCAAGCCCTGGCCGCGCCGACCTGTCTCCTGGGCCCCTCGCGACGCCCCTTGACCTGCCCTTCCGCCTACAAATAGCCTTCGTCGCGAAACCCCCAGTACCGAGAGCCATGATACGGAAAACCTTCCAGAGACGCCGCCGCCGCCAATCCCATCTCGGGAGATTCAGGAGATCGCCTCCGGCACCCTGCCGGAGAGGGGATTCATCTCCCGGAGGACTCTACACCGCCATGGTCGCCTCCGGAGTGATGAGTGAGTAGTTCACCCCTGGACTATGGGTCCATAGCAGTAGCTAGATGGTTGTCTTCTCCTCATTATGCTTCATTGTCGGATCTTGTGAGCTGCCTAACATGATCAAGATCATCTATCTGTAATGCTATATGTTGTGTTTGTTGGGATCCGATGAATAGAGAATACCATGTTATGTTGATTATCAATTTATATCTATATGTTGTTTATGATCTTGCATGCTCTCCGTTATTAGTAGATGCTCTGGCCAAGTTGATGCTAGTAACTCCAAGAGGGAGTATTTATGCTCGATAGTGGGTTCATGTCTCCGTGAATCTGGGGGAGTGATAAGAACCCCTAAGGTTATGGATGTGCTGTTGCCACTAGGGATAAAACATTGATGCTATGTCCGAGGATGTAGTTATTGATTACATTACGCGCAATACTTAATGCAATTGTCTATTGTTAGCAACTTAATACTGGAAGGGGTTCAGATGATAACCTGAAGGTGGACTTTTTAGGCATAGATGCATGCTGGATAGCGATCTATGTACTTTGTCGTAATGCCCAATTAAATCTCACTATACTCGTCATAATATGTATGTGCATGGTTGATGTCTACGGGTGCTTCTATTCTTGTAGACAGTGTTGGGCCTCCAAGAGCAGAGGTTTGTAGAACAGCAGCAAGTTTCCCCTAAGTGGATCACCCAAGGTTTATCGAACTCAGGGAGGAAGAGGTCAAAGATATCCCTCTCATGCAACCCTGCAACCACAAAGCAAGAAGTCTCTTGTGTCCCCAACACACCTAATAGGTGCACTAGTTCGGCGAAGAGATAGTGAAATACAGGTGGTATGAATAAGTATGAGCAGTAGTAACGGCACCGGAAAAGTGCTTTGCTGCCCAGGACTGGCGTGTGGTTGATGGTGGAAATATTGCGGACAGTACAGATGCAGTAGAACAGTAAACAAGCAGCGATAGCAGTATTGGAAACAAGGCCTAGGGATCATACTTTCACTAGTGGACACTCTCAACATTGATCACATAACAGAATAAATAAATAGATGCTAGACTCTACACTCTCTTGTTGGATGATGAACACCACTAACTGTGTAGGATTACACGAACCCTCAATGCCGGAGTTAACAAGCTCCACAATATTCGATGTTCATATTTAAATAACCTTAGAGTGGACGACAGATCAACACAACCAAACCAAGTACTAACATAGCATGCACACTATCACCTTCACACTATGAAAGGAGGAATAGATCATATCAATACTATCATAGCAATAGTTAACTTCATAATCTACAAGAGATTACAATCATACCCTACGCCAAGTACTACACGATGCACACACTGTCACCATTACACCGTGCAGGAGGAATAGACTACTTTAATAACATCACTAGAGTAGCACATAGATAAATAGTGATACAAAGCACATTGCAATCATAAAGAGATATAAATAAGCACTTCACTATGCCATTCATAACAGTGAATAAGTATTCTGTGAAATATAGCCTATGAGACCCACACGGTGCACACACTGTCACCTTTACACACGTGGGACAAGGAGTCTCCGGAGATCACATAAGTAAAATTCACTTGACTAGCATAACGACATCTAGATTACAAGCATCATCATATGAATCTCAATCATGTAAGGCAGCTCATGAGATTATTGTATTGAAGTACATAGGAGAGAGATGAACCACATAGCTACCGGTACAGCCCCGAGCCTCGATGGAGAACTACTCCCTCCTCATGGGAGACAGCAGCGGTGATGGAGATGGCGGTGGTGTCGATGGAGGAGCCTTCCGGGGGCACTTCCCCATCCCGGCGGCGTGCCGGAACAGAGACTCCTGTCCCCCAGATCTTGGCTTCGCGATGGCGGCGGCTCTGGAAGGTTTCTCGTACCGTGGCTTTTTCGTATTGAAGTTTTAGGTCAGGGACCTTTATATAGGCGAAGAGGCGGAGTCGGAGGGTCAACGAGGCGACGACACAACAGGCGGGCGCGGGCCCCCATTGGCCGCGCCAGGGTGTCATCTGGTGGCCCTGTGGCCCCTCTCTGGCGACTCTCGGGTGTTCTGGAAGCTTCGTGCAATCCTAAGATGCTGGGCGTTGATTTCGTCCGATTCCGAGAATATTTCCTTACTAGGATTTCTGAAACCAAAAACAGCAGAAAACAGGAACTGGCCCTTCGGCATCTCGTCAATAGGTTAGTTCCGGAAAACGCATAAAAACGATATAAAGTGTGCATAAAACATGTAGATATCATCAATAATGTGGCATGGAACATAAGAAATTATCGATACGTCGGAGACATATCAGCATCCCCAAGCTTAGTTCCTGCTCGTCCCGAGCAGGTAAACGATAACAAAGATAATTTCTGGAGTGACATGCCATCATACCCTTGATCATACTATTGTAAACACATGTAATGAATGCAGCGATCAAAACAATGGTAAATGACATGAGTAAACAAATGAATCATATAGCAAAGACTTTTCATGAATAGTACTTTCAAGACAAGCATCAATAAGTCTTGCATAAGAGTTAACTCATAAAGTAATAATTCAAAGTAAAGGTATTGAAGCAACACAAAGGAAGATTAAGTTTCAGCGGTTGCTTTCAACTTGTAACATGAATATCTCATGGATATTGTCAATGTAAAGTAATATAACAAGTGCAATATGCAAGTATGTAGGAATCAATGCACAGTTCACACAAGTGTTTGCTTCTTGAGATGGAGAGAAATAGGTGAACTGACTCAACATAAAAGTAAAAGAATGGCTCTTCGCAGAGGGAAGCATCGATTGCTATATTTGTGCTAGAGCTTTGATTTTGAAAACAAGAAACAATTTTGTCAACGGTAGTAATAAAGCATATGTGTTATGTAAATTATATCCTACAAGTTGCAAGCCTCATGCATAGTATACTAATAGTGTCCGCACCTTGTCCTAATTAGCTTGGATTACCTGGATTATCATCGCAATGCACATGTTTTAACGAAGTGTCACAAAGGGGTACCTCTATGCCGCCTGTACAAAGGTCTAAGGAGAAAGCTCGCATCGGATTTCTCGCTATTGATTATTCACAACTTAGACATCCATACCGGGACAACATAGACAACAGATAATGGACTCCTCTTTTATGCATAAGCATTCAACAATTATTAATTTTCTCATATGAGATTGAGGATATTTGTCCAAAACTGAAACTTCCACCATGGATCATGGCTTTAGTTAGCGGCCCAATGTTCTTCTCTAACATTATGCATGCTCTAACCATTCTAGCGGTAAATCTCCCTTACTTCAGACAAGACGAACATGCATAGCAACTCACATGATATTCAACAAAGAGTAGTTGATGGCGTCCCCAGGAACATGGTTATCGCATAACAAGCAACTTAATAAGAGATAAAGTGCATAAGTACATATTCAATACCACAATAGTTTTTAGGCTATTTGTCCCATGAGCTATATATTGCAAAGGAAAAGGATAGAAATTTTAAAGGTAGCACTCAAGCAATTTACTTTGGAATGGCGGAGAAATACCATGTAGTAGGTAGGTATGGTGGACACAAATGGCATAGTGGTTGGCTCAAGGATTTGGATGTATGAGAAGTATTCCCTCTCGATACAAGGTTTTAGGCTAGCAAGGTTTATTTGAAACAAACACAAGGATGAACCGGTGCAGCAAAACTCACATAAAAGACATATTGTAAACATTATAAGACTCTACACCGTCTTCCTTGTTGTTCAAATTCTTTACTAGAAATTATCTAGACCTTAGAGGGACCAATTATGCAAACCAAATTTTAGCAAGCTCTATGTATTTCTTCATTAATAGGTGCAAAGTATATGATGCAAGAGCTTAAACATGAGCACAACAATTGCCAAGTATCACATTATCCAAGACCAATTACTACATGTAGCATTTCCCAATTCCAACCATATAACAATTAACGAAGCAGTTTCAACCTTCGCCATGAAAATTAAGAGCTAAGAACACATGTGTTCATATGAACCAGCGGAGCGTGTCTCTCTCCCACACAAACAATTATTCAAACAAAAACAAAAACAAAAGCACACAGACGCTCCAAGCAAAGTACATAAGATGTGGCCGAATAAAAATATAGTTTCAAGAGAAGGAACCTGATAATTTGTCGATGAAGAAGGTAATGCCTTGGGCATCCCCAAGCTTAGACGCTTGAGTCTTCTTGATATATGCAGGGGTGAACCACCGGGGCATCCCCAAGCTTAGACTTTTCACTCTTCTTGATCGTAGTATATCATCCTCCTCTCTTGACCCTTGAAAACTTCCTCCACACCAAACTCGAAACAACTCATTAGAGGGTTAGTGCATAATAAAAATTCACATGTTCAGAGGTGACACAATCATTCTTAACACTTCTGTACATTGCATAAAGCTACTGGAAGTTAATGGAACAAAGAAATCCATCCCACATGGCAAAAGTGGCAATGCGAAATAAAAGGCAGAATCTGTCAAAACAGAACAGTTCGTAAAGACGAATTTTATTGAGGCACCAGACTTGCTCAAATGAAAATTCTCAAATTGAATGAAAGTTGCGTACATATCTGAGGATCACTCATGTAAATTGGCATAATTTTCTGAGTTACCTACAGAGAATTTTGCCCAGATTCGTTACAGCAAAGAAATCTGTTTCTGCGCAGTAATCCAAATCTAGTATCAACCTTGCTATCAAAGACTTTACTTGGCACAACAAAACACAAAACTAAGATAAGGAGAGGTTGCTACAGTAGTAAACAACTTCCAAGACTCAAATATAAAACAAAGTACTGTAGCAAAATAACACATGGGTTATCTCCCAAGAAGTTCTTTCTTTATAGCCATTAAGATGGGCTCAGCAGTTTTAATGATGCACTCGCAAGAAATAGTATTTGAAGCAAAAGAGAGCATCAAGAGGCAAATTCAAAACACATTTAAGTCTAACATGCTTCCTATGAAAAGGAATCTTGTAAATAAACAAGTTCAAGAAGCATAATGCAACAAGCATAGAAAGATAAAACAAGTGTAGCTTCAAAAATTTCAGCACATAGAGAGGTGTTTTAGTAACATGAAAATTTCTACAACCATATTTTCCTCTCTCATAATAACTTTCAGTAGTATCATGAGCAAACTCAACAATATAACTATCACATAAAGCATTCTTATCATGAGTCTCATGCATAAAATTATTACTCTCCACATAAGCATAATCAATTTTATTAGTTGTAGTGGGAGCAAATTCAACAAAGTAGCTATCAAATATAGGAGGCATATTGTAATCATAATCAAATTTATCCTCCATAACAGGCGGTAACAAAAGACCACTATCATTATAATCATCATAAATAGGAGGTAAAGTATCATCAAAGTAAATTTTCTCCTCAATACTTGGGGGACTAAAAAGATCATGCTCATCAAAGCCAGCTTCCCCAAGCTTAGAATTTTCCATAGCATTAGCAACAATAGTGTTCAAAGCATTCATATTAATAACATTCCCATTAGCATGCATATAAAGTTCCATGGGTTTTTTAATTCTTTCTTCAAACACATCATGTCCTAATTCAAGATAAAGTTCATAAAGATCTCTCATATTTTTGTTGTTTTCCATTATGCCTAACTAGTGTAAAACAAGAAACAAAAAGATGCAATTGCAGGATCTAAAGGAAATAGCTTCGAGCACAAACACAATGGCGCCAGAAAAGTACTGTTACCTGGAACCGGAGTATGAGTGCCTTTTACCTTTCCTCCCCGGCAACGGTGCCAGAAAAGTGCTTGATGTCTACGGGTGCTTCTATTCTTGTAGACAGTTGTCGGGGGGAAGACCCCGGATAGGGCAATGGACGCGGAGCAGCCGGCTGGCCACTGGCCGGCTCGCGGCAAAGGCCGGCTGAGGAGCAGCCGGCTGGCGCCGTGGCCGGCTGGTCCGGAAGCCGGTTGGCTCTAGGTCCTAGTCGGCCTGGCTACGGCCGCCAATGCTGTGGCTGGGCCGGCTTCTACAAGCCATATCCGACTGGGGTTTGTACCTCAGACCGACTCGAGGCTGGCGAGTCTTGCACTGGAAGGAACCGGGTTGGTGATCCGGGTTCCTAAAGTCCACGCTGACTCCATCTTCCGTAAAGCGCGGGGCACTGTGGAGCAATAGTGCAGCGCGCCGGACAGGCCGTCAGGGCTTACGACGATCCGTACTGGCTACAGTGGCTGACGGCGACAGGGACACCTCCTCCATACCGCTGACCGTGGCAGCCGGATGGGACAGGCCACGATGCCTCAACCACTCCTGACGTCACCGCCTCGGGAAGGAGCGGAAGCCGAAGCCGGCCCAGCCGGCCAGTAAACTATAGGGTCTTATATGTAAAGTGCCGGTGCCTATATAAGCCGCACTACCCCCTCTCGTGCAGGGGATCGATCATTTATTGCTTCCACCCACCTACAGAGCTGCCCTGTGAGAGAGACCATCGTCTCCCTTAGCCTCTCAGGAGCAGCCGGACACAGCTCTAGGAGCACCATTGTACTGTGTGATCATCATATACACTCATAGCAGGAGTAGAGGTTTTACCTCCATCGGAGGGCCTCGAACCTGGGTACGTCGCCGTGTCGCTCGTGCCCATACCCGCATCCGGATACCGCCGTGAGATCCCTCAGGAACCACTTCGATTAGCCACCCTATGGCATATGCCGTGACGATACCACGACATTTGGCGCCCACCGTGGGGCCTTCAGCATCCTCGGCCGGTGTCTTCATCCGGACGGGCCTCACCACCACCGCCGGCGAGCGAGTCGCTTCAGGCTTGATCTGGAGATTCGGCTCCCTCGACTGCGTCAGCGACAACGCTGGCTGCTTCGCTGACCGGCCCTTCCCGGCCGGCGGCAGCGTCATCTCCTTCGGCGGCTTCGACGTCTACGTCGCCACCGTCGCACCGCCGCGCTACCCGCGGTAGGTGCTGCGCTGCGCCAGCCCTCCTCCGCGAGCCGGCAGCAGCGCTCCCGCCAGCCCCGCCGTCGTGCAAGTCATGATGGCTGGCGACGAGCTCCCCACCAAGAACCCGCGCATGCGCGGCCCCAACCTGGAGCGCAACATCGACCCCAACGCCTCCGGCTCGGGCCCGAAAGCGCCACCACCACCGTCCCGGCTGGATGCAGTCCGGGCAAAACTGAGCACCCCACTCACGCCTGGTGCCGACCCCACCGCCATCGAGGCGGACTTGGAGGCGCACCGCCAGCTCCTCCTCAAGCAAACCGAAGAACTGGCTGCTGCTAAGCGCCAGATGGAGATCACCCAGCGCGAGTACAACCGCGCCCACGGCCTCACTCCAGGCGGCGACGAGCCAAGCCGAGCTGGCCACATCCGCCGCAGGGGCCGCGACCTTGGCGCTGAGATCGCCCGCGACGGCGCTCCTTCGCCGGCTCCGTCCGCGGAGCTCCCCGTCTACAACACCCCCGACAAGAACGTGCGCGCGGCGTGCCGCCGCAGAAGAGCTGAACCGCCTCGAAGGCGAAGAGTTACGCCGCCAGACCTGGCGGGTGACTGAGCTGCTCAACGCAGCCAACAGGCAGATCGCCGACCCCAGGTATGTCAATGCCCCCAGAGCTTCTCACGCTCGCGGAGCTGCAGGCAACGACAGGGAAGGCGCCAGGGACACGGCCGAGTCCTCCTCCCCAACGCCAAGCCGGCGCCATGATTCCCGGGCCACGCACAGCTCGGGCCGGCCAAGCCACCAGCCGAGCGGCAGCAGCCGCAGCCGGCCCCCTCCAAGCCGGAACCAGGAGCAAGACTCCGGGCCCCACCGTCATCACCGAGCGGCTCCAGAAGCAAGCGGCGCGCGCCAGCCGGCACACTCCCGGCTGGGCCCGCGCATCGAGCCCGCCGACGCCCGAGATCGCCTCGACCGGCTGGTCGAATCCCGCATTGCAGAAGAAGAAGCTCCAGCCGGCCCAAAGTGCTTCGGGCCCCGCATCGCCAACGAGCCCACGCTCGAAGGCATCACGCTCCCCCGTGACACCCCCAAGTACGACGGCACCGCCAAGCCGGAGGACTGGCTGCAGGACTACTCCACCGCAGTCGGCATCGCCAAAGGCAACAAGCGCTGGGCCGTGCGCTACTCCCCCCTGATGCTGGTCGGCTCCGCCCGCACATGGCTCAACAACCTGCCAGCCGGCAGCATAAACGGCTGGCTCGACTTCGAAGCGGCCTTCATCAGCAACTTCACCGGCACCTATCGCCGGCCGGGTCGCCCCCAGCAGCTCGAGATGTGCAAGCAGGGCCCCGACGAGACGGATCGCGCGTACCTGACGCGTTGGTGCGAGATGCGCAACTCCTGTGAGGGCGTGCACGAGATCCAGGCCATCAGCTTCTTCATGGGAGGCTGTCGGCCCAACACCATGCTGTGGCACAAGTTGCGCCGCAGTGACCCCAAGTCGATGGCCGCCTTGATGGCCATCGCCGACAAGTACGCGCTGGCTGAGGAAGCCGGCAAGGCGCCGGCTGACGTTTCGCCGGCCCCCACCAGAAGGGACAACAACAAGCCGGCCGAGGGCGCCTCGCACGGCAGCCGGCGGGACAACTACCGCGGCAAGCGTCACAGCGACCAGCCGGACCGCCGGTACGGCTCCGCCCACGTGGCCGCCGTGGCAGACAACGCGGCAGGCGGCAGCCGCCGCCGAAGCAAGACCGGCGGTGGAAGCCGAAGTACACCTTCGAGCAGATGCTCGACTCGCCGTGCAAGTACCACAGTGGCAAGAACCCCTCCAACCACACCACCCGCGACTGCCACTTCATGAAGCGGCTGACAAGCGGTGAACCCCTCCCGCCTCCCCCCCCCCGCCTCCACCAGCCGGCGGGCCGGGTGGCCAAGCCGGCGCAGAGAACGCCAACCTCGAGCACCACGAGGCTAACCAAGTGCACCATGCCGGCCGATATCTGGCCGAAGACGCCACCTACATCATCTTCACCTCCGAGCCCGAGGACAGGACGAGCCAAGAGCGCCGTTCCCTCGAGGTCAACGCGGTCATACCGCCGGTCCCCCAGTACCTAAACTGGTCAGAGCAGGCCATCACTTTTGATCGCCGCGACACGCCGGCTGTCCTGCCGAAGCCGGGCAGCTACGCCATGGTCCTCGACCCCACCATTGGCACAACCCGGCGCAGCGTGCGTTTCTCGCGCGTCCTCATCGACGGCGGCAGCAGCATCAACATCCTCTACCGCGACACCGCCCGCAAGCTGGGCATCCAGGAGGCCGAGTTGCTCCCCACCCCCACCGTCTTCCATGGCATCGTGCCAGGCCATTGCTACCAGCCGATCGGCCGGATCACGCTGGAGGTGATGTTCGGGAAGCCGGACCACTTCCGCACCGAGAGAGTCGAGTTCGAGGTGGTGGACCTCGTGAGTCCCTACCACGCGCTCCTGGGCAGGCCGGCCCTGACCAAGTTCATGGCGGTGCCCCACTATGGGTACCTGAAGATGAAGCTGCCTGGCCCCAAGGGGGTCATTACCGTAGCCGGCGATTATCGCCGCTCCATGGACTGCGCCACGCAGAGCTCCAAGATGGCCCAGACGCTGGTCATCGCCACCGAGAAGCAGCTCATCCACGACGCCGTCGCCCTCGCCAAAGCCGCGCAGGCTGCACATGCCGGCTGCGGGCAACCCGGCTGGGACGACTCACTTCCAGCCGGCCGACAACACCAAGAAGATCCTGCTGGACCCGGCGCAGCCGGACAAGTTCGTCACCATCGGTGCCGGCTTGAACAAGAAATAGGAAAGCGAGCTCACCAGCTTCCTCCGTGAGAATCGGGACATCTTCGCATGGACTCCAAGAGACATGCCGGGTGTGCCGAGGGAGTTGGCTGAGCACCACCTCCACGTCCGGCCTGAAGCCAAGCCGGTGAAGCAGCCTCTCAGGCGCTTCGCCGAAGAACGAAGGAAGGCCATCGGTGAAGAAATCGCCCGGCTCCTAGCTGCCGGCTTCATCATGGAAGTGCTGCACCCGGACTGGTTGGCGAACCCGGTCCTGGTTTTGAAGAAGAACGGCTCCTGGCGCATGTGTATCGACTACACCAGCCTGAACAAGGCGTGCCCAAAGGATCCCTTCCCCCACGCGCATAGATCAAGTCATAGACTCGATCGCCGGCCGTGAACTGTTGTCTTTCCTAGATGCCTATTCGTGCTACCACCAGATTCCTTTGAATCCGGATGATCAAATAAAGACTTCGTTCATTACCCCGTACGGGGCTTATTGCTCGACGACTATGCGGTTCGGCTTGAAAATGCGGCGCCACCTACCAAAGGTGCATGCAAAAATGCTTGCAGGATCAAATCGGCGTAAACGTTCACGCATATGTGGATGATGTCGTTGTAAAGACCAAGGAGACGACTACCCTCCTTGATGACCTGAGAGAAACCTTCACCAATTTGAGAAGATTCCGGATGAAGCTCAACCCGGCCAAGTGCACATTCGGCGTGCCGTCTGGCCAGCTCCTTGGCTACCTCGTCTCTCAGCGAGGGATCGAAGCCAACCCGGACAAGATCAGTGCCCTGGAGAAGATGGAACTGCCGCAGTGCCTCAAGGACGTCCAGAAGTTTGCTGGCTGCCTGGCCTCCTTGAGCCGCTTCGTCAGCCGGCTGGGGGAGAAGGCACTGCCCCTGTATCAACTAATGAAGAAGGCGGACAAGTTCGTCTGGTCACCGCAGGCGGATGAGGCCTTCCGTGACTTGAAGCGCGTGCTCTCAACCGCGCCAATCCTTGCAACGCCGGCTTCAATGGAGCCGATGCTGTTGTACATCGCAGCCACCAACCGAGTGGTTAGCGTTGTCCTGGTGGTGGAGCGCAGAGAAGCCGGCAACAGGGAGCAGCTGGTTCAGCGCCCAGTCTATTACCTTAGCGAAGTGCTCTCCCAGTCGAAGCAAAATTACCCCCACTACCAGAAGGTCACCTACGGCGTCTACATGGCGGCTAAGAAGCTCAAGCACTACTTCCAAGAGCACCCCATCAGGGTGGTTGCCACAGCGCCCTTGGCAGAAATCATAGGCAGCAAGGATGCCAACGGCCGGGTTGCCAAGTGGGCCCTGGAGCTAGCCGCCCACACCATCCTCTACGAGCCACGCACAGCCATCAAGTCGCAGATCCTCGCGGACTTCTTCGTCGACTGGGCTGAGATGCAGTACCTGCCGCCTGTGCCGGATTCCACACATTGGAAGATGCACTTCGACGGCTCGAAGATGCGCAACGGCTTGGGAGCCGGCATCGTCATCACCTCTCCCAAGGGGGACCGGCTGGACTACGTCCTGCAGATCCACTTCGCCGCATCCAACAACGTGGCGGAATATGAAGCGCTCATTCATGGGCTGAAGCTGGCCAAGGAGATTGGCGTGCGTCGCATACTCTGCTTCGGCGACTCCGACTTGGTTATACAGCAAGCATCTGGCGACTGGGACGCGAAGGACGCCAACATGGCCTCGTACCGCTTCCATGTCCAGCAGTTATCCGGCTTCTTCGACGGCTGCGAATTCCACCATGTGCCACGAGCAAATAACGAAGCGGCTGATGCCTTATCCAAGATTGGCTCAACCCGGCAAGCCATTCCGCCGGGTGTCGCCTTGGCGGTTCTCAAGAAGCCGTCCATCATACCGTCACCGGACTCGGATTCAATATTCGTGCCGGCTGACCCGGGGGCTGCTCAGCCGAACCCGGGGGCTTCATCGCCCAAGTCGGGGGCTAACAAGCCAAACCCGCCGGCTAGCATGCCGAACCCGGGGACTTCTCAGTCCAACCCGGGGGCTTCATCGCCAAACTCGGGGGCTAGCAAGCCGAACCCGCCGGCTAGCAAGCCGAACCCGGCGACCATGCAGTCGAATCCGGAAGCTCCCACGCAGGAGGCCCTGTTGGTCAGCATATTCGAGATAAGATGCGTACCTTCATGGGCACAAGAATTCCTCTCCTACCTCACCGACGGTGTGCTACCTGATGATAGAGTCCAGGCCAGGCAGATTGAGAGAAGGGCCAAGGCCTATACCATCATCAACCACCAGCTGTACAAACGCAGCGTAAGTGGGGTGTTCTAGCGGTGCGTCGAGCCGGCTGAAGGGATTGAACTCCTACGGGAAATCCATCAAGGAGAGTGCGGACATCACGCCTCATCCAGAGCCATAGTGGCCAAAGCCTTCCGACACGGTTTTTATCGCCGATCGCGCTCGTAGACGCAGAAGATTTGGTGAAGAAGTGCAACGGCTGTCAGCGCTTCGCAAAGCAAAGACACCAGCCGGCTTCCGCCTTGAAAACCATCCCCATCACATGGCCATTTGCCGTATGGGGCTTGGATATGGTAGGCCCATTCAGAACAGCGCGAGGCGGCATGACACACCTCTTGGTGATGATTGACAAATTCACCAAGTGGATCGAAGCCAAGCCAATCAAGAAACTGGACGGGTCCACAGCCGTCACATTCCTCAAGGAAATCATTGTGAGATTCGGCTACCCCCACACCATCATCACCGACAACGGCTGACAAGGTATCAACTTGTCAATGCCTATGGATTGTAGGCTAGGGTTTAGTTGGAAGTAGAGGGTAAGTAGATCTCGAAGGTTTCAGCCGGAAAGTACTCGACGAATATGAAAACTAGGGTTTGCAGACAATGATCCGATTGATTCTTCGTCCCTCGACTCCCCCTTTATATAGGAGGTGGAGCCGAGGGATTCGTGCTATACAAGTTTACAGAGTCCGGGACGGTTTCTAACTCATCCCGCCAGATTACAAACAACACTTCCTATTACAACTCTATCTTTCCTTAATAAATCTTGGGCTCCCGAATCTTCTTATTCTTCGGGTATTGGGCCTCCAGTAAACCCCGGGTACCATCTTCGGCAGGCCCATTTGGGATGCCTATGTCAGTAGCCCCCGAGATTTTGCTTGAATCGTAGAATCAGGGAAAATCTCCACTGTTTATTTTTATTCGGAAGCTTTAACTTTTTTATACTTCTTCACATAAAATTCTATATTGTACAGGGATAATGGTAATTGGGGCTAGTTCATCTGACGGATCAGGTACTAGTTAACTGCTCTAGTGGCAATCCGCAAAAACCTACTTCAAAATCACGTCCCTGGACATGATCTCGGGATACTGGTGTAAACTTCGACAGGTGCCGCTTAAGGTCTTACCATTCTGTCGAGTCCCAGTCGAATTTATCGGATACCTAACGCGTCCGTTAGGATTTTTCTTCGTATCTGTTGATACGGATAAAAGTAGCAGAGCGCAGTCTTTGGCGATGCCACGCCCAGCAGAATGGATCTGGGGTCTTACCTTCGCAAATTTGCGGCATTCAGAAATTGATCGCAACTTCGGCGTTCTGAGAATATTTTGTCGAGTGCTTTTCCGGCTGTTGGAATGGCACATTTTATCGAGTCAAATATGACTTATACTGCTCTCCCGATGGGAGTATATGTAGAGTTAATTATAACTCGAAATATACTCTCTTGCTTTTCCATTTTTTCTTTGTTAATTTCATCGGGCACGCGAACAGCGTTCCCGATGGGAGTAGCCCCCGAGGCTACAACCAAGAACTTGTGCTTGGTTGTAGGCTCAACATTTTAGTCCACCTTGTCGCTATATTGTCATTATTTCCCAATATGATCTTTTTCTTCTTCTCTCTTTTTTATCTCTCGGGTGCGCGAACAGCGCTCCCGATGGGAGTAGCCCCCGAGGCTACAGCCAAGGACTTGTGCTTGGTTGTAGGCTCCCGCAATTTCTATATTTGTCATACTCGAAAATTTACTTTTTTCCGAAGTAGCCCCTGAGCATTTGGGCAAAAACTTGTATTTGATCAAAGGCTCCCGAAGTATTGAATAATTCTTTCTGTCGCCACTCTTCCTTAACTTTTCTTATCGACATGCTTCCCTTAACCAAATTTACTTCATCCCTCTCAAATAGTCGTGATCTTTCTGCCCTGTGGGTCCATTGCTTCCACCACGTTAACACGTCGTGCAAGTGGGGGACACACGTCCTCCGCTTTTTCTGGCGCACGTACAGTAACGCCTATCTCAGTAAAAATACCTTTTTACCCTTGTATCTAGAAGATCTATTCTCACCACACGATTTCTTCATCCAACGGCACACTGCTTCACCCGATTCTTATATAAACCTTTCTTCAACCTCCGTTCATCCCCTCGCTTGCGCCGCTCACCTGTTCCTCTTCGCAAAACTTCTCCTACGCCCAATCTCTCTCTGATTTTCCGCACTCACACACATTGCTCTGTCATTGCCATTGATGCCACCGCGCGCTGCCCGACTCGCCACAAAGACTCCGGAATCCAAGATGGCCGCCGAGGATCTTGAGTGGGAGAGATCCAAAATCTCCAACCAAGACACCAACATGCTGAAGAGGCTTGGCCTCATGAAGAAGGAGGACGCCATCCGCTTCCCTAGCGAAGAAAGCTACCCCAAGCCTCCAATGGAGTATCGGGTTAGTTTTGTTGATCATCTCATCCGCGGCCTCTCGACCCCAATCCACGATTTCCTCCGCGGTCTTCTTTTTGTTTATGGGATTCAATTGCACCAATTGACTCCCAATTCCATCCTTCACATTTCTATTTTCATCACACTTTGCGAATGCTTCCTCGGAATCCCTCCCAATTGGGCTCTGTGGAAACGCATCTTCTGCCTCCGCCGCAATGGCTCCCACAACGTCACTTATAACATAGGTGGCGTTGTTATCTGTGTTCGCACTGATGTCGACTATTTCGACGTCAAATTTCCTGATTCTGTTCAAGGATGGCGCAAAAAGTGGCTCTACATTCACGAAGAAAGCGCCAACTCCGTTGAGCACAACATAGTTCCTTTCGACGGAAGTGCCAAAATTCAGCGCCGCCGCTCCTGGGATGCCGAAGCTTCCGAGGAAGAGAAAAAGGCGACAGAGGCGCTCATGTCTCGTATTCGCCAGCTTCAAAATACTCGAGGCAAAGAGCTTTCTGGTGTTCAAATTACTGCCTATTTCCTGAGGATTAGAGTGCAGCCTCTCCAGGCTCGCAAAAATCCCCTTTGGAGATACTCGTCACCATAGCTTTTTCCAGTGGTCCTAACAAGCGCTTCTTGATGCCATTGCAGATGATACCATTGGCTTTCTCGACTTGCCCATTGGTTTGAGGATGTGCAACTGACGCAAAGTTCAGCTTGATACCCACCTCTTCGCAATAATCTTTGAATTCATGGGATGTGAAGTTACTGCCGTTGTCTGTGACGATGCTATGGGGCACTCCAAATCTGAAGACGAGGCCTTTTACGAATTTTACTGCGGATGCTCCATCTGGTGAATTTATCGGCTTCGCTTCTATCCATTTTGTAAACTTGTCGACAGCTACTAGCATGTACTCCTTTCCTCCTGGCCAGGATTTGTGTAACTTACCCACCATATCAAGTCCCCATTGAGCAAAGGGCCATGACAATGGTATTGGTGCTAGCTCTGCTGCTGGAGAGTGAGGTTTTGCGGCAAACCTTTGACACGCGTCGCAAGTTCTTACTATGTCCTTGGCGTCCTCGATTGCTGTCAACCAGTAGAATCCTGCTCGAAAAACTTTGGCTGCGATAGCTCGACTACTTGCGTGGTGGCCACATATTCCCTCGTGTACATCCTTCAGAATTATTCTTCCTTCCTCTGGTGTGACGCACCTTTGCAAGACGCCTGAAATACTTCGCTTATACAATTCTCCCTTGACCACCGTGAAAGCTTTGGAGCGTCGAATTACTCGCCTTGCCTCAACTGGATCGTCGGGTATTTCTTTCCTCAGGATGTATGATATGTACGGCTGCATCCACGGTAGCTGTATCACCATGACCAGGTCCTGATCTTCTTCTTCGTCCTCTTGCTTTTCCTTGGTAGCCCCCGAGGGTTTCTTCTCCTTCTTTTTTGATTTTGTCGACTTAGTGGATCTCTCTGTTATTTCTTCCCAGAATACACCTGGCGGGACTGCAAGGCATTGCGACCCGATGTTTGCAAGAACATCGGCTTCGTCGTTGCTCAATCTGCTAATATGGTTTACTTCGCATCCATCGAACAACTTCTCGAGTTCGTTGTATACCTCCTTGTATGCCATCATGCTATCATTGACTGCATCACATTGGTTCATAACTTGCTGTGCCACCAGCTGTGAGTCGCCAAAGATTTTTAGTCGAGTTGCTCCGCAGGCTTTCGCCATCTTCATTCCATGTATGAGAGCCTCGTATTCTGCTTCATTGTTAGATGCGTTAGGGAACGTCATCCGGAGAATGTACTTCAACTTGTCGCCTTCGGGTGATATGAGTACTACTCCTGCGCCAGCTCCTTCCAGTCTTTTGGACCCGTCGAAGTTCATGGTCCAAGTTCTCGATAAATCTGGAGGTCCTGTATTTTGCAACTCCATCCACTCTGCGATGAAGTCCGGCAGTATTTGCGATTTTATTGCTTTTCTTTTTTCATACGTGATGTCCCGAGGGGAAAGTTCTATTCCCCAAAGGGAGACACGACCCGTAGCTTCACAGGTTGTTCAAGATATTTGACAAGGGAGCTTCATTGACCACTATGATCGGATGTGCCGAAAAATAATGGCGCAATTTTCGTGCTGTCGTGAATACTCCATATGCTATCTTTTGGTACTGCGGATACCTTTGTTTAGATGGTGATAGAACTTCGCTGACGAAGTATACCGCCTCTCGCACGCCGTGGAGTTTTCCTTCTTCTTCCCTTTCGACAACTAGCACCGTGCTCACCACTTGGGGTGTGGCTGCGATATATAGCAGGAGGGGTTCCCTTTCTTTTGGTGCCACCAGAATTGGCGGTGTCGAAATTGTGCGCTTCAAATCCTCGAAAGCTCACGTCGGCTTCTTCGTTCCACTGAAATTTATCTCCTTGTTTTATCAAAGCGTAGAACGGCAAAGTGCCTTTTCTCCCAGCCTCAGCGACGAATCTACTCAAAGCTGCGACTCGCCCCGTTAGCTGTTGTATCTCCTTCAACTTTGTTGGCTTCCTCATTGTTACGATAGCCTGTATTTTGTCGGGATTTGCTTCAATCCCTCTTGCTGATACTAGAAACCCCAAAAGTTCTCCTGCTGGGACGCCAAAGGAACACTTCGTCGGGTTCAGTTTGAGGCAAAACTTATTAAGGTTGTCGAAGGTTTCCTTGAGATCCTCGATCAGCGTTGCCCCCTTTTTTGATGTTATGACGACATCATCAATGTATACTTGCACGTTCTTCCCAATCTGTGTCGCCAAACACTTCTGCATCATCCTTTGATATGTTGCTCCCGCATTTTTTAGACCAAAGGGCATTGTTCTCAGAAAGCAAAACACGCCGTAGGGTGTAATAAACGCGGTCTTTACTTCATCATCTTCTTTCAATCTGATCTGGTTATAACCAGAATATGCATCCGAGGAAGGAAAGACGTTCACATCCAGCCGTGGAGTCGATAATTTGATCGATCCTCGGGAGGGGAAAGTGATCCTTTGGACAATGTTTATTGACACACGTAAAGTCGACGCACATGCGAAGGACCTTAGTGTTTTTCTTCGGCACCAGCACAGGATTTGCTACCCATGTGGCTTCTGTGAATATCTCTTTGATGAAACCAGCTTCTTGTAGTCGATTAATTTCTGACAGCATGGCTTTGCGGTTTGGTTCCGAAAAACGTCGCAAAGGTTGTTTGATTGGTCTCGCTAGTGGATCCAAGTTTAGGTGGTGCTCGGCAAGTTCGCTGGGTACTCCTGGCATGTCAGCTGGACACCATGCGAAGATTTTCCAGTGCTCACGGAGGAACTCGACGAGCGCGCTTTCCTATGCGATATCCATGTCGTTTGCGATAGATGTCGTCTTTTTTGGGTCTGTCGGGTGAATCTGCACCTCTTTTGAATTTTTCTCGGTACTGAAAGTTGATTCTTTGTTTGGCCTTCCAACGTCTGGCAGTACGTCGTAATCAGTCATGCTTTTTGACGCCAAGTACTCAGCTTGCATCCCGAAGGTTTCTGACAACCGGTGGAAATCCTTGTCGCACTTATCGGCTAAGGCAAAGCTTCCTTTAACTGTGATTGGTCCCTTTGGTCCAGGCAACCTCCACAACAAGTATGTATAGTGTGGCACTGCCATAAATCTAGCATATGCTGGTCGTCCCAACAGAGCGTGATATTGCGACGGAAAATCCACGACTTCAAACTCGAGCCTCTCGATTCTATAATTTTCTCGGGTCCCAAACTGAACGTCGAGATTGATCTTTCCTAATGGATAACTTGGTTTCTCCGGTGTGATGCCGTGGAACCTTGTGTCTGTTGGTTTCAAGTTTGCTAAGGATATGTTCATCTTCCTCAATGTATCTGCATACATAAGGTTTAAGCTGCTGCCGCCGTCTATGAACACTCGAGAGACATCAAATCCCGCGATAACTGCTGGTAGAATAAGTGCTGACTGCCCTGGTCGAGGAACTTGCTGCGGATGATCTGCTATTGTGAAGCCGATATCTTGTCCTGACCAATTAAGGTACTCAACTGTTGGTGGAGGCATTTTTTCTGCCATAAACACCTGTCGTGAGATTACTTTCGAGCTCTATTGGACGGCCTTCCCTTCTGAATCATCAACACTGCTCCATTGGAATTAGGATCAACATAAGGTGGTGGTGCAAAGCTGCCGCTATTCTGAGCTGATGCCGATTGTCATCTGTAATCGCGGGAGGAGGCGGCAAGTGAATCTCGCTTCTGGGTTCTCGAGGATTTCTCTGTGCTGCCCGCGCATTAGCGTTCTCTGCATACCGTAACATTGCTTGAAAATTTCGACAATCCTTTTGCAAGTGCCCTGACTGTCTTTTTCCGTTGCTGTCGAGGAAAAAATGCATCTGGCACGGTCCGTTCATCATCTCTTCAGGGGACACGAAAGGTCTTGGGAACCTAGGCCCGCTATTTTGCCTGTTGCGTGAATCATCCCTGTTATCACCTCGCTGCTCACTGCTTCTCGATAATCATCTCTGTTGCTTCCGCCAGAGGTTGTCCGCAAACCTGCCGAAATTTGTCCTGGAGCGTCGTAGTTCTGGTACGTCCGAGGAAATCTTCGCCTCGGTTGATAGTTTCGACCGCGGTCCTCCTCTGGCGACCTGTGTCGTTTGTTGTGGACGGCGTCTTCTCCGTCTGCCCATTTATTTGCTATCTCCATTAACGCGGATACTGTCTTTGGATTGGTCCTTCCCAAGTCTTCGACGAAATCTCCACGCCTGACTCCTGCGACAAACGCATCTATTGCTCTCTCGTCAGATATATTTTCTGCCGAGTTTTTAATGATATTCCACCTCTGGATGTACTTCCTCATTGGCTCATCTGGCTTCTGTCGACACGCTCTCAACTCCTCTAACGACGCGGGTTTTTTGCACGTGGATCTAAAGTTCTTGACGAACACATCCTCGAAACTTTCCCAGCTGTCGATGGATCCTGGAGCGAGTTTCTTTATCCAAGATCGTGCGGCTCCACTCAAATGCACCTGGATACTTTGCATGGCTGTTGCCCTAGTTCCTCCTGTGAGCTTCACCGTCTCCGTGATAGTCGACTAGCCAATCCTCGGATCTTGAAGACCGTCGAACTTCTTGAAATTATCGGGTAACTTGAATCCCGAGGGGACTCGAGTTTTCCGGACTCTCCTCGTAAAGCATGGCAAGCCACACATATCTTCGTCGGTCAATTCCGGAGATTGCCGATGATCCCTTCGCTTTGCCGCGCTCTGTCGACTCTTGCCTCGTGCCGCCGTGTCTCTTGCTCCACTTGGCCCTTCAAAGCCGCCGCTGTTGCTGCTGCAGGTCGTGGACTATTTTGCCTTGCCACTCCTTCGGGAGGCGTTGATACAAACGCTGTCCCCATAGCTCCAACTCCTGCTACCGCCATATTGTACAATGTTTCCCTTGGATCACCTGGAGGTGGTTTAGACGCAAGGATAAAAGCATGTGTCGCCATATACCCAGCCTCTGGTGTCTTAGGGATGATGTTTCCTCTTGTATCTATCGACATGAAGGACATGTCGAGGTTCTGGACCAAGTGCTCTCTTTCTGCTTCGGGTATGTGTTGCAGCCTTGATCTTGCTCTGTTCCGCGCCTCCCGGTGGCTATCACCCGTAGTTCTAGATTGTCGACTTAGATCTGCTCTTCTCCTGCTGGATGCAGAAGCTGCCTCCTTTCTCCTGTTCAACTCAGCTGTCTGTTTTTCCAATTCCCTGGCAGCTCGTGCGAGCCTATATTGATATGCTTGCAATTCTTCCTCGTGTGGCTGTGGTAGCCATTGGTTCTCGTGCCGTTCATAGCTCTCGCGGCTCTGTCCCACGCTGCTTGTGAAAGTTGAACTCTATCTCGCGGCTCTGGCCCGACGTATTTGTTGCCCAGGCCTTGTCGCAGATTGGAGGGATCGACGTATGGATTTCCCAAACTGTCGAAAGCCTCAGATGTCTCCTCTTGATCTTCAATGGCGTAAATCTGATGATACTTTGTACTCAGATCTACGTTGGGTTTGGCGACATCATCGTTGAGATTGATGAAGACCTTGCCCACTGTGAGAGATTTGTCGATGAAGTCGTAACTATCGACATCGCTTGAACCATCGCTTATATATGAGTCCGCAGATGACTCAAACGACATGTCGTTGAAGATCTTGGCGAGTTTCTCTCTTGCTCTGGTGCTGACGTAGCGTGTCGCCGAGGTTTCTTCTTCTCCTGACTCGGTTGACGATGCATAGTTTGAAAAATCGGAATCGACCACCGACGATCCCGACGAAATCGGAATCTCGACACGATACGATCCTTCCTTCTCGACGCGAAAGTGAAACCTTCCGAACGTCATCTCCATGGGCTCCGCCAGATACGCATATGCATCCAAACGGGAGGGTGGGTGAGGAACAAAATCGACAGGACCAGCAGCGATCTGTTTACCTCGATCCATTGTGTTGCTTGTGGTTGACGATGTCGAAGATCTTGAGCGTGCCATCGAGATCAGCTCCTTACGCCTCTAGTTCCCACAGACGGCGCCAATTGACAAGGTATCAACTTGTCAATGCCTATGGATTGTAGGCTAGGGTTTAGTTGGAAGTAGAGGGTAAGTAGATCTCGAAGGTTTCAGCCGGAAAGTACTCGACGAATATGAAAACTAGGGTTTGCAGACAATGATCCGATTGATTCTTCGTCCCTCGACTCCCCCTTTATATAGGAGGTGGAGCCGAGGGATTCGTGCTATACAAGTTTACAGAGTCCGGGACGGTTTCTAACTCATCCCGCCAGATTACAAACAACACTTCCTATTACAACTCTATCTTTCCTTAATAAATCTTGGGCTCCCGAATCTTCTTATTCTTCGGGTATTGGGCCTCCAGTAAACCCCGGGTACCAACTTCTCCCAAGGCATCTTCTCTCGCTATTGCGGGGAAATGGGGATCCGGATGGCCCTATCTTCTGTGGCACACCCAGAGTCCAACGGACAAGTGGAAAAGGCTAACGGCTTAGTCCTAGCCGGCATCCGGCCCCGGCTGGTGGAGCCGCTCGAGCGAGCAGCCGGCTGCTGGATTGAAGAACTGCCCAATGTGCTGTGGAGCCTGCGCACAACGACAAACCGCTCAGTCGGCTTCACACCATTTTTCCTCGTATACGGGGCCGAAGCCGTCTTGCCGACTGATATCGAGCATGACGCGCCAAGGATCAAGCTCTACACAGAAGCCGAAGCCAAAGAAGCTCGCGAAGATGGAGTTGACCTGGTCGAAGAGGCCCGGCTGCTGGCTGAGTCTAGATCCACTATCTACCAGCAAAGCCTCCGACGCTATCACAGCCGGAAGGTCCAGCCCTTAGCATTCCGAGAAGGAGACCTAGTGCTCCGGCTGATCCAAAGGACAGCCGGACAACATAAACTGTCATCCCCAAGGGAGGGTCCCTTCATCGTGAGCAAGGCAGTAGGCAATGATTCCTACTATCTCATAGATGCCCAAGAGGCTAAGAAAAACAAGCCGGACAAGGCTGACGAGGAGACTAAACGTCCCTGGAATGTCAGGTTACTCCGCCCATTTTACACATGAGAGCAGGAATGTATGTATCCCTTGTATCCCTTTTGTGAGTTATGAAAAAGCTTGCGCCAAGAGCGCCGTTTCTGACAAGTTTTTCGCGTACTTTACCTTGTTTCGCCAATTGGCTTGAACCCTCTCACGCGGCCGGCTCAGTAACGTGATCCGGTTTCCGACAGCCGGCTTCCGATCCAGCTACAGACCGCAACCCGGCTGTCCGGCTGGCGGGAGTAAGGCCTAGGGAGCCGGCACGCGAAAAACGACTAAGGGAAAGAGTAAAAGCGAGTTGACTTGCAACTTTTCATATAAGTGCCGGATTGCCGAATTCAGCTCGTTCGACTGAAATACTGTCAGCCTCACCCAGCGGCCCGCTCTTGATCCGGCGACGGATCGCAAGTCGGACGTACGACCGGCAAGAGCACAACCAAAGAGTGGGGCGGATGGGAAAAAGCGAACGAGTCGGAAGAAAGCAACTCGGCACACAAATGATTAACAAACACATTAAAGTGTGACATAATTAAAGGGCGATAATATTCATACATCTGCACCCGGCATCCCGGGGATTTAATAAATTGTCTTGGCAAAAGAACAGCTGGAAAGCAGGAAATCTAAGCCGGAGGGGCATCAGTGGAGCCGGCTGCCGGGTCGTCCTCAGGCACGTCCTCCGCCTCCTCATCGTCCATGTAATCTCCATCGGATGGAGGAGGGTTCGGGTCCGCGACGAAGAGGGCCTTGTCGACGAAGTCGGCGATGGTGCTGGCTCGAGCAAGGCGGGCGGCCTTGAGATCGGCTGGGAGCTTGTCCTCCACGCCGGCTCGCCGGAACTCAAGCTGCCCCAGGTCCACCTCGTTGTACCAGGAGAGGACGAAGGACAGCGCCATGTCGGCACCGGCGCGCGTGGCCGACTCCTTCCAGTCGAGGAAGCGGTCCGGCGCCCGCTCCATCGCGGAGATGAGGCCGGAGATATCTTGCGGCGCCGCCTCTTCAGGCCACAGCATGGGCACCAGCTCTTCAGCCGCCTTCCGGAGCTCCCAGCCGAGCTTGGTGACGGGCTCGATGCGGGCAGCCATGGACGCCAGGTGGTCCTCCATGGAGAAGTACTCCGAGCTGCCCTCGCCGGTCTCCCGCCTCCTAGAGTCGCGCGCGACGCCAACGGCTGCCAAAGCCGCCTCCTGCGTCTCCGGGAAGGCCGCTGCAAGAAGAAGAAGCAAGTTAGAAACCATCAAAGCCGAAATAAGCTGAAAAATGCAAATTTTCGAAGTCCTAAGCCAAAAGGAAAAGCCTGGCGGCAGCCGGCAAGAACCGACTGTCGCCAGCCCGAAGATGAGGATAACGAAGAAATCAGAAGTTTCTGCTGCCGGCTGCCAACGAAAGCCGGCAGTCGACAGCCGAAAGCCGGCAAAGGGAAAGGAACATAGAGATGTACTCACCCGCCAAGCCGCGATCAAGCGCGCTAAAATCGTCGGTCCAGCGTTTGGCGGTAGCCGTCAGCTCTGTGGACTTGGCGGTGACCTCCTCCTGCAGCGCAAGCCGCTGCTTCTCCACCTCCGTCAGCCGCCGGCTCAGATCATCCACCTTCGCCTTCTCCGCCGTCCTGAGGGAGTTGAGCTCGGTGAGATGGTTCTGCTCCAGCAGGCGCAGCCGCGTCAGCTCCTGCTCAGCCAGCTTGAGCTTGCCGGCGGCGGATCGGCCCGCCTCCTCGCTCTCGGCGCACTGGGCGCGAGCGGCTCGGAGATCCGACTCCAGCTGCGGGACCTTGGCGGCTTCAACTGCGAGGCGGCCAGAAAGAAATGTCAGCCAACCAAGACTGAAAGAAAACAAGACATTAAGTCGAAAGAAGCATAGAGCTTACCCTTGACGGCTTCCAGCTCGCGGGCCAAGTCGGCCCGGTCCAGCTTGGCCTTGTGGTAATGGGTGACGGCGCGATTGTACAAAGTGGTGCGCCGGTCCATCACAGCCTAAGGAAAAGAAAAAGTTAGTCGATCAGGCGAAACCCGTGCCGGCTCCAAGCAGCCGGCCCATGCCTCGGAGGGCTACCAGGATAATGATCAGATCAAAAACAGACGAAGCTTACCTTGCCGGCTTCCTCCACCTTGGCAACGTTAGCCGCGGCCTCGGCTGCCCTGGCCTTGAGATTGGCCTGCAGGCTGGAGAAGAACATCTCCACCGATGCTTGGCCGGGGTTCCCCTCCCGGCTGGACACCTCGTAGGAGTCGGCGCGGAGCCACGCCTGCTCCATGGTGGCAGCCGAGCCGAGGCTGGAGTCGGAGGCGGACGGCACCTGAAGAAGAAGTGCGCCCTTGGCCACGTGCAGGCCTTGCGGTGACGCCGATGGGGTCCCCGTCCTCACCAGCGCGCGCGAGTCGGCGCCCTCCATGCGCGCCGGCTCGTCTCTCGCCGGCTCCTTCCTGGCCGGCTCCTCTGTCGTCGGCTGCGGCGGCGGCGTCGCTCCGGGCGCAGCGGATGGCCCAGCCGGCCCAGCTTGTCTCCGGCGCTCGGGGCGCCCTCCGGGCTCTCGTCCAGCTCCACCACGGTGGGCCCAGTGCCGGCTCCGGCCGCGGGCGGCGCGGCCCTGCCAGTGCCGGTTCCAGGAGCAGCCCTGCCGGCTCCGGCTCCGGCTGCAGGCGGCATGCCCCGCCCGGCCCCAGCGGCTGGGTCCGTAAGAGGTGTCCGGCGCGGGAACATGTCGTCCAGCGTCGGCCGCCGAGTCGGCTCGACCCGCGTGCCGCGATCAGGCGCTGAGGCCAGCGGCACGGCGAAGGAAGGTGCCCCTGCGGAAGGCGCAGTACCCGCAGGCGGCGGTGGCATAGGAGCGCGCGATGAAGGCTGCGGCGTCGGCTCCCTCCTTTGGCGCAGCGGCGGCGACGCGACGCGCGGAGCTTGCCGGGAGCCGCCGCCCTGGGCGAACTTGATAGGGGCCCTAGCCGGATAAACAGAAAGACAATAAGCATGAAAGCAAGGAAAGAAAAGGAATCAAACAAGAAAAAGAAAGAGAACTCACCCGGCCTGCTCCGGGACCTTCTTCGGCTGCTGCCGGCGCTGCTTCTTCGCCTTCGCCTCCAAGGCGGCGGTGGAGCCGGCTTGCTTCGTGCCCTTGGGCGCCGAAGTCGCCGTGGTGCTTGGCGGCCTCGTACGCAGAGGCACGGCGGGGATTGGCCCCGTGCCGGACGTCGCCGGCTCCTCCTCCTCCTGCTGCTCTGGTGAGGGGGGCGGATTGTGCTCCCCCTGGCCGCCTAGATCAGGCGCCTGCGGCAGGTCGTCGTCGCCGGCATGGTCGCCGGCTTGGTCAGCCGGATCGACGTGATCCGGCGTCCACCTCCTCGTCGCCAGGTCGCCGTCCTCGGCGTTCTGGCGCTCAAAAAGCTAGAAAGACAGAGAAAACATGAGCACATGACAAGCCGGAAGTCGGCAAAAGAAAAAGGAAGTCGGCCCCGCAGCCGCAAGCCGGAAAATGGCAAAGACACGAGGCTTACCCGCGCCGGTGGATGGTTCCTGTCGCAGGGCACCAGCCCGTAACTCCAGTCCTCCGGCAGGTTCGCCTTGGTGATGTGGTTCACCCGGCTGGCCACCTGGGCCTTGGTGAGCGGCGCAATGGACGTCCGGTTCGGATCGAACCGGCCGGACATGTGCCCGATCTTGTGGGTGCGCATCTGGAGCGGCAGCACCCGGCGCTCGGCGATGGTGCAGAGGAGATCTTCGGCAGTCAGCCCGCCATCGGTGGCTGTCGCCAGGAAGTCCCAAAGCAGGTTCACCTCGGCGTTCTGATCCGTCGAGCGGGCGTTGTGGCTCCAGTTGATCCGGCCGACTGGAGGGGCCGGGTTGAACTCCGGCAAGTTGATCCGGTCGACGAGCTCCCCCTCGTTGCGCACGTAGAAGAACGACATCTGCCAGTTCTTCACCGAGTCGACGGTGGGGATTTTAGGGAAAGGCGTACCAGGCCGGGTGTAGATCGAGGCGGCGCCGCAGGCTCGCAGGCGGCCGTCGTTGGTCTGCGCCTTCAAGAAGAAGAGCCGACTCCAGAAGTCGATGTCGGGCCACAAGCCGGCGTAAGCCTCCATGAACGCCACGAAGCAGCTCAGGAGGACGCACGCGTTGGCCGGCAAGTGATGCGGCTGAAGGCCGAAGTAGTCGAGGAACTGCCGGAGGAACGTCGAAGCCGGCAGGCCCAGCCCGCGATCGAGGTGCGCGCCGAAGACGACGCGCTCGCCGGGCTGCGGCTCGGGCTCCACCTCCTCGCCGGGCACCCGCGTGATCACCGACTGCGGGATCCGCCGGAGGCGCACCAGGCGTTCGATGTCGTCCTCCTGCATGTAGGAGCCCCTCCACGATCCGCTGGGGGACGCCATTGACGAGGTCGAGGAAGAAGATGACCAGGAGAGACTAAACGGCGAGGAAGAACCTTGCGACCACGGCGGCGACAACGGCGGCTGAGGACGCTCCGTCGAGACGCGCGGCCCCGTGGCGCCGGATTGACGGAGTGGCGGCGGCGGATCGGTGGAGATTCGCCCGCCGGAGTTCGCCAGCGGGAGGCGTTCGCCGGAGCAACAGCGAGCTCGAGCGCGCAGGGAGCGATGGAAGCAGGAGCGCGAGGAGGAAGAGAATGGCAAGTGGCCGCCTCGATGCCTCCCCCGCGGCATTTATAGCCTCCTGCCGCGGGCGGTTGGCCTCCAAGTGGCGGTCGTGGGCCACGTCCCCGGATTTACTGCGCCATAACTCCTCCCACGTCCACGACGGTTTTCGGAAACGGCCACACCACGTCGCCCACTACCACACCGGATCCGGGGGGACATTGATGTGACCAGACGAACCGACCGCCGGGCCAGGCGTCAGACCAGTCAAGTCGGGCGCAGGACCCGAGGCGGCGGAGACTCCGGCGCGCCGCAAGCCGGAGCCGGACAATAAGTTCCACCCGAGCCAAAATTCATCAGCAAGGCGGAGGCGCCATCAGATCTTGCGAAAAAGTAAAAAGTGTACAAGTGTAAAAAGCGGCCGGCTAGAAGCAGCCGGCAGGAACGAGCCGGATGAGGGCGCAGCCGGCTGAATGGAAATTCTCAGTCGGCCCCTCCAAGTGCCGTCTAATATATTCGAGAAGCCAGGAAAACCTGCCTAGGTCCTTCTGGACGCAGGACCTTGCCAGCTTCGGGGGCTAATGTCGGGGGGAAGACCCCGGATAGGGCAATGGACGTGGAGCAGCCGGCTGGCCACTGGCCGGCTCGCGGCAAAGGCCGGCTGAGGAGCAGCCGGCTGGCGCCGTGGCCGGCTGGTCCGGAAGCCGGTTGGCTCTAGGTCCTAGTCAGCCTGGCTACGGCCGCCAATGCTGTGGCTGGGCCGGCTTCTACAAGCCATATCCGACTGGGGTTTGTACCTCAGACCGACTCGAGGCTGGCGAGTCTTGCACTGGAAGGAACCGGGTTGGTGATCCGGGTTCCTAAAGTCCACGCTGACTCCATCTTCCGTAAAGCGCGGGGCACTGTGGAGCAATAGTGCCGCGCGCCGGACAGGCCGTCAGGGCTTACGACGATCCGTACTGGCTACAGTGGCTGACGGCGACAGGGACACCTCCTCCATACCGCTGACCGTGGCAGCCGGATGGGACAGGCCACGATGCCTCAACCACTCCTGACGTCACCGCCTCGGGAAGGAGCGGAAGCCGAAGCCGGCCCAGCCGGCCAGTAAACTATAGGGTCTTATATGTAAAGTGCCGGTGCCTATATAAGCCGCACTACCCCCTCTCGTGCAGGGGATCGATCATTTATTGCTTCCACCCACCTACAGAGCTGCCCTGTGAGAGAGACCATCATCTCCCTTAGCCTCTCAGGAGCAGCCGGACACAGCTCTAGGAGCACCATTGTACTGTGTGATCATCATATACACTCATAGCAGGAGTAGAGGTTTTACCTCCATCGGAGGGCCTCGAACCTGGGTACGTCGCCGTGTCGCTCGTGCCCATACCCGCATCCGGATACCGCCGTGAGATCCCTCAGGAACCACTTCGATTAGCCACCCTATGGCATATGCCGTGACGATACCACGACAACAGTGTTGGGCCTCCAAGAGCAGAGGTTTGTAGAACAGCAGCAAGTTTCCCTTAAGTGGATCACCCAAGGTTTATCGAACTCAGGGAGGAAGAGGTCAAAGATATCCCTCTCATGCAACCCTGCAACCACAAAGCAAGAAGTCTCTTGTGTCCCCAACACACCTAATAGGGGCACTAGTTCGGCGAAGAGATAGTGAAATACAGGTGGTATGAATAAGTATGAGCAGTAGTAACGGCACCAGAAAAGTGCTTTGCTGCCCAGGACTGGCGTGTGGTTGATGGTGGAAATATTGCGGACAGTACAGATGCAGTAGAACAGTAAACAAGCAGCGATAGCAGTATTGGAAACAAGGCCTAGGGATCATACTTTCACTAGTGGACACTCTCAACATTGATCACATAACAGAATAAATAAATAGATGCTAGACTCTACACTCTCTTGTTGGATGATGAACACCACTAACTGTGTAGGATTACACGAACCCTCAATGCCGGAGTTAACAAGCTCCACAATATTCGATGTTCATATTTAAGTAACCTTAGAGTGCACGACAGATCAACACAACCAAACCAAGTACTAACATAGCATGCACACTGTCACCTTCACACTATGAAAGGACGAATAGATTATATCAATACTATCATAGCAATAGTTAACTTCATAATCTACAAGAGATTACAATCATACCCTACGCCAAGTACTACACGATGCACACACTGTCACCATTACACCGTGCAGGAGGAATAGACTACTTTAATAACATCACTAGAGTAGCACATAGATAAATAGTGATACAAAGCACATTGCAATCATAAAGAGATATAAATAAGCACTTCACTATGCCATTCATAACAGTGAATAAGTATTCTGTGAAATATAGCCTAAGAGACCCACACGGTGCACACACTGTCACCTTTACACACGTGGGACAAGGAGTCTCCGGAGATCACATAAGTAAAATTCACTTGACTAGCATAACGACATCTAGATTACAAGCATCATCATATGAATCTCAATCATGTAAGGCAGCTCATGAGATTATTGTATTGAAGTACATAGGAGAGAGATGAACCACATAGCTACCGGTACAGCCCCGAGCCTCGATGGAGAACTACTCCCTCCTCATGGGAGACAGCAGCGGTGATGGAGATGGCGGTGGTGTCGATGGAGGAGCCTTCCGAGGGCACTTCCCCGTCCTGGCAGCGTGCCGGAACAGAGACTCCTGTCCCCCAGATCTTGGCTTCGCGATGGCGGCGGCTCTGGAAGGTTTCTCGTACCGTGGCTTTTTCGTATCGAAGTTTTAGGTCAGGGACCTTTATATAGGCAAAGAGGCGGAGTCGGAGGGTCAACGAGGAGACGACACAACAGGCGGGCGCGGGCCCCCCCTTGGCCGCGCCAGGGTGTCATCTGGTGGCCCTGTGGCCCCTCTCTGGCGACTCTCGGGTGTTCTGGAAGCTTCGTGCAATCCTAAGATGCTGGGCGTTGATTTCGTCCGATTCCGAGAATATTTCCTTACTAGGATTTTTGAAACCAAAAACAGCAGAAAACAGGAACTGGCCCTTCGGCATCTCGTCAATAGGTTAGTTCCGGAAAACGCATAAAAACGATATAAAGTGTGCATAAAACATGTAGATATCATCAATAATGTGGCATGGAACATAAGAAATTATCGATACGTCGGAGACGTATCAATGGTCATGCCCTCTTTATTTGTCAATTGCCCAACTGTAATTTGTTCACCCAACATGCTATTTATCTTATGGGAGAGACACCACTAGTGAATTGTGGATCCCGGTCCAATTCTTTACATCTGAAATACAATCTACTACAATTGTTCTACTGTTCTCTGCAAACAATCATCATCCACACTATACATCTAATCCTTTGTTACAGCAAGCCGGTGAGATTGACAACCTCACTGTTTCGTTGGGGCAAAGTACTTGGTTTGTGTTGTGCAGGTTCCACGTTGGCGCTGGAATCCCTGGTGTTGCGCCGCACTACATCTCGCCGCCATCAACCTTCAACGTGCTTCTTGACTCCTACTGGTTCGATTAAACCTTGGTTTCATACTGAGGGAAAACTTGCCGCTGTACGCATCAAACCTTCCTCTTGGGGTTCCCAACGGACGCGTGCTGTACGCGTATCAAGCTCTTTTTCTGGTGCCGTTGACGGGGAGATCAAGACACGCTGCAAGGGGAGTCTCCACATCCCAATCTCTTTACTTTGTTTTTGTCTTGCTTTATTTTATTTACTACTTTGTTTGCTGCACTAAATCAAAACACAAAAAAATTAGTTGCTAGTTTTACTTTATTTACTGTCTTGTTTGCCATATTAAAAACACAAAAAAAATTAGTTACTTGTTTTACTTTACTTAATATCATGCATGTTTTTATTTCACTAGTTAAGCATAATGGAAAACAACAAAAATATGAGAGATCTTTATGAACTTTATCTTGAATTAGGACATGATGTGTTTGAAGAGAGAATTAAAAAACCCATGGAACTTTATATGCATGCTAATGGGAATGTTATTACTATGAATGCTTTGAACACCATTGTTGCTAATGCTACGGAAAATTCTAAGCTTGGGGAAGCTGGCTTTGATGAGCATGATATTTTTAGTCCCCCAAGCATTGAGGAGAAAATTTTCTTTTATGACTACAATATGCCTCCTATATATGATGATAGCCACTTTGTTGAATTTGCTCCCACTACAACTAATAAAATTGATTATGCTTATGTGGAGAGTAATAATTTTATGCATGAGACTCATGATAAGAATGCTTTATGTGATAGTTATATTGTTGAGTTTGCTCATGATACTACTGAAAGTTATTATGAGAGAGGAAAATATGGTTGTAGAAATTTTCATGTTACTAAAATGCCTCTCTATATGCTGAAATTTTTGAAGCTACACTTGTTTTATCTTCCTATGCTTGTCACTTTGCTCTTCATGAACTTGTTTATTTACAAGATTCCTATGCATAGGAAGCATGTTAGACTTAAATTTGTTTTGAATTTGCCTCTTGATGCTCTCTTTTGCTTCAAATACTATTTCTTGCGAGTGCATCATTAAAATTGCTGAGCCCATCTTAATGGCTATAAAGAAAGAACTTCTTGGGAGATAACCCATGTGTTTATTTTACTACAGTACCTTTATTTTATATTTGAGTCTTGGAAGTTGTTTACTACTGTAGCAACCTCTCCTTATCTTAGTTTTGTGCTTTGTTGTGCCAAGTAAAGTCGTTGATAGTAAGGTTCATACTAGATTTGGATTACTGCGCAGAAACAGATTTCTTTGCTGTCACGAATCTGGGCAAAATTGTCTGTAGGTAACTCAGAAAATTATGCCAATTTACGTGAGTGATCCTCAGATATGTACGCAACTTTCATTAAATTTGAGCATTTTCATTTGAGCAAGTCTGGTGCCTCAATAAAATTCATCTTTACGAACTGTTCTGTTTTGACAGATTCTGCCTTTTATTTCGCATTGCCTGTTTTGCCATGCTCGATGGATATTTTGATTCCATTGACCTTAAGTAGCTTTGTGCAATATCCAGAAGTGTTAAGAATGATTATGTCACCTCTGAATATGTATATTTTGATTGTGCACTAACTCTCTAATGAGTTGTTTTGAGTTTGGTGTGGAGGAAGTTTTTAAGGATCAAGAGAGGGAGATGATACAACATGATCAAGGAGAGTGAAAGCTCTAAGCTTGGGGATGCCCCGGTGGTTCACCCCTGCATATATCAAGAATACTCAAGCATCTAAGCTTGGGGATGCCCAAGGCATCCCCTTCTTCATCGACAACATTATCAGGTTCCTCCCCTAAAACTATATTTTTATTCCGTCACATCTTATGTGCTTTGCTTGGAGCGTCGGTTTGTTTTTGTTTTTGTTTTGTTTGAATAAAATGGATCCTAGCATTCATTGTGTGGGAGAGAGACACGCTCCACTGTTGCATATGGACAAGTATGTCCTTAGGCTTTACTCATAATATTCATGGCGAAGTATCTTCTTCGTTAAATTGTTGTATAGTTGGAAACGGGAAAAGTTGCATGTGGTAGTGTATAATAAAATACTTGTAGAACATTGAGCTTTGATAACTTGATTCTTTGCAAATGTTTTGAGGTATTTAGATGGTAAGGCTTGCTGGATAAATAAGTTAAAATTAGTAGTGGATTGTTGTCTTTAAGCTTGTGCCGTACTACAAACTCTATTTAAATAGTTGAAGGCGTAGTTGAACTTGATAGCTTTCCATGTCTGAGAGTTCATCGTAATAACTAAGTTGTGCTGAAGGTCGAGGGAGCTAGTGGGGTACTTGTGCCACCGTGAACGGCCCTCCTTGGAGTAAATTTTAATCATGCTCTTAATGTTGAACCTGTTAGATGTTTGCAATAAGCTTGTGAGTTCTTTTTGACTAATGTTAAGCTACGGTTTTTGGCACTTCCACCATCCAAATTTGCTAGCCTCTTCGGTACTGTGCATTGCCTTTTTCTCACATTGAGAATTGTGCATACTTCGCTGGTACATCCAACCCCGTGGGAGAACTTTCTCTTGTTCTCCTACACATAAGCCCATACATCTCCTCAAAACAGCCACCATACCTACCTACCACAGGATTTCCATAGCTGTTCCGAGATATATTGCCATGCAACATCCATTTTACATTACATGCCATGTTGTCATTTATTATTTATTATATTGCTTTGCATGATCATATACAGCTGATGTGTGGTTTACCCATGTTACGCTAGATCATTGTACATCCTGCTACATTGGCAGAGGCATACAGTTTCATACATCATGTTTCATTCATTATGAGTTATTTGTACCAAAAAGTGTGTTGTCATATTAGGATGTTGCCCCTAAAAATGAAAAGAGCCGTGGAGGCCATCAAAAAGAAAAAAAAAGAGAAAGAAAAAAAAATGAAAAAAAAAGAAAAAAAAGGAAAAAAGAAAAAAAAAAGAGAATAAAGAAAAAGGGGGCAGCATTACTATCTTTTATCCACAATTGTGCTCATGTTTTAGCACCCGCATTATTCATAGTCATCATTTGTGCTCATGTTTAGCACCTACATTCATATGAGAGAGTTTTCATGTTTTACTAGTATAACTATGTGGGGAATTTACACTATAGAACTTGGGTTGTATATTCCAATGATGAGCCTCCTCAAAAGTGCTCTAGGTCTTCGTGAGCAACCAAGTTGGATGCACCCCCACTAGTTCCATTGGAGAGCTTTCATACACATATAGCTCTATGTGCATCCGTTGCATGGCAATCACTACTCCTTGCATAGCTTCGATCATAAGGCTTCCTCTTGTCTAATGGTCATTTACAGCTTTGCAAGCCTTTCTTCCATTTGGCCTTCCAAACCCCCATTAACGTTCTTTATGCCATAACATCCTGGTGCTAATACCAAATGCTTGCGCTCACCGGTTGAGTAGACTTCGAAACAGTTGATTCATGACGTTCATGTTTATGTTTACTTGAATGAATCCTTCTTATGTTGTGAAAATTTACTTGATGCTTGGAATGAAGGATAGAACTTCTATGATGAATACTTAATACATCTTTAATGAACTTTGTACGGTTGCATGTCTTTAAAGCAATAGTTCATGAAAACTTCTAGCTTGTCTAACTCTTGCATTATCATCTCTTATATCAATATAGACACTTGCTTTGAATGATTTGATCTCAGCTCATATGCTTTACAATAGTATGATCAAGGTTATGATGGCATGTCACTCCAGAAATTATCTTTGTTATCGTTTACCTGCTCGGGACGAGCAGAAACTAAGCTTGGGGATGCTGATACGTCTCCGACGTATCGATAATTTCTTATGTTCCATGCCACATTATTGATGATATCTACATGTTTTATGCATACTTTACATCATATTTATGCATTTTCTGGAACTAACCTATTAACAAGATGCCGAAGAGCCGATTGCTTTGTTTCTGCTGTTTTTGGTTTCAGAAATCCTAGTAAGGAAATATTCTCGGAATTGGACGAAATCAACGCCCAGGGGCCTATTTTCTCACGAAGCTTCCAGAAGACCGAAGAGTCAACGAAGTGGGGCCACGAGGTGGCCAGACAACAGGGCGGCGCGGCCCAAGCCCTGGCCGCGCCGACCTGTCTCCTGGGCCCCTCGCGACGCCCCTTGACCTGCCCTTCCGCCTACAAATAGCCTTCGTCGCGAAACCCCCAGTACCGAGAGCCACGATACAGAAAACCTTCCAGAGACGCCGCCGCCGCCAATCCCATCTCGAGGGATTCAGGAGATCGCCTCCGGCACCCTGCCGGAGAGGGGATTCATCTCCCGGAGGACTCTACACCGCCATGGTCGCCTCCGGAGTGATGAGTGAGTAGTTCACCCCTGGACTATGGGTCCATAGCAGTAGCTAGATGGTTGTCTTCTCCTCATTATGCTTCATTGTCGGATCTTGTGAGCTGCCTAACATGATCAAGATCATCTATCTGTAATGCTATATGTTGTGTTTGTTGGGATCCGATGAATAGAGAATACCATGTTATGTTGATTATCAATTTATATCTATGTGTTGTTTATGATCTTGCATGCTCTCCGTTATTAGTAGATGCTCTGGCCAAGTTGATGCTAGTAACTCCAAGAGGGAGTATTTATGCTCGATAGTGGGTTCATGTCTCCGTGAATCTGGGGGAGTGACAAGAACCCCTAAGGTTATGGATGTGCTGTTGCCACTAGGGATAAAACATTGATGCTATGTCCGAGGACGTAGTTATTGATTACATTACGCGCAATACTTAATGCAATTGTCTGTTGTTAGCAACTTAATACTGGAAGGGGTTCGGATGATAACCTGAAGGTGGACTTTTTAGGCATAGATGCATGCTGGATAGCGGTCTATGTACTTTGTCGTAATGCCCAACTAAATCTCACTATACTCATCATAATATGTATGTGCATGGTCATGCCCTCTTTATTTGTCAATTGCCCAACTGTAATTTGTTCACCCAACATGCTATTTATCTTATGGGAGAGACACCACGAGTGAACTATGGACCCCGGTCCAATTCTTTACATCTGAAATACAATCTACTGCAATTGTTCTACTGTTCTCTGCAAACAATCATCATCCACACTATACATCTAATCCTTTGTTACAGCAAGCCGGTGAGATTGACAACCTCACTGTTTCGTTGGGGCAAAGTACTTGGTTTGTGTTGTGCAGGTTCCACGTTGGCACCGGAATCCCTGGTGTTGCGCCGCACTACATCTCGCCGCCATCAACCTTCAACGTGCTTCTTGACTCCTACTGGTTCGATTAAACCTTGGTTTCATACTGAGGGAAAACTTGCCGCTGTACGCATCACACCTTCCTCTTGGGGTTCCCAACGGACGCGTGCTGTACGCGTATCACCGGCGTCCCAAAATGCCTTACCGCCGGCGTTTTCGCATTTGCCGGCGATCACCTCGCCGGTGGTAATGTCTTATCGCCGGCATTTTCCAAATCGCCGGTGGTAACTGCCGTTATCCCCGGCGCTTTCTGATGGCGTGTATTTCACACGTTCGTTGGGCAACCCCAAGAGGAAGGTATGATGCGCACAGCAGCAAGTTTTCCCTCAGAAAGAAACCAAGGTTTATCGAACCAGGAGGAGCCAAGAAGCACGTTGAAGGTTGATGGCGGCGGGATGTAGTGCGGCGCAACACCAGGGATTCCGGCGCCAACGTGGAACCTGCACAACACAACCAAAGTACTTTGCCCCAACGAAACAGTGAGGTTGTCAATCTCACCGGCTTGCTGTAACAAAGGATTAAACGTATTGTGTGGAAGATGATTGTTTGCAGAAAACAGTAGAACAAGTATTGCAGTAGATTGTATTTCAGTAAAGAGAATTGGACCGGGGTCCACAGTTCACTAGAGGTGTCTCTCCCATAAGACAAGCAGCATGTTGGGTGAACAAATTACAGTTGGGCAATTGACAAATAAAGAGAGCATGACAATGCACATACATATCATGATGAGTATAGTGAGATTTAATTGGGCATTACGACAAAGTACATAGACCGCCATCCAACTGCATCTATGCCTAAAAAGTCCACCTTCAGGTTATCATCCGAACCCCCTCCAGTATTAAGTTGCAAAGCAACAGACAATTGCATTAAGTATGGTGCGTAATGTAATCAACAACTACATCCTTAGACATAGCATCAATGTTTTATCCCTAGTGGCAACAGCACAACACAACCTTAGAACTTTCTCACACTGTCCTGTGTCAATGCAGGCATGAACCCACTATCGAGCATAAGTACTCCCTCTTGGAGTTACAAGCATCTACTTGGCCAGAGCATCTACTAGTAACGGAAAGCATGCAAGATCATAAACAACACATAAGCATAACTTTGATAATCAACATAACAAGTATTCTCTATTCATCGGATCCCAACAAACGCAACATATAGAATTACAGATAGACATTCTTGATCATGTTAGGCAGCTCACAAGATCCGACAATGATAGCACAATGGGGAGAAGACAACCATCTAGCTACTGCTATGGACCCATAGTCCAGGGGTAGACTACTCACACATCACACCGGAGGCGACCATGGCGGCGTAGAGTCCTCCGGGGAGATGATTCCCCTCTCCAAACAGGTGCCGGAGGCAATCTCCTGGATCCCCCGAGATGGGATCGGCGTTGGCGGCGTCTCTGGAAGGTTTTCCGTATCGTGGCTCTCGGTACTGGGGGTTTCGTCACGGAGGCTATTTGTAGGCGGAAGGGCAGGTCAAGAGGCGGCACGGGGGCCCCACACCACAGGGCCGCGCGGCCAAGGGGGGGCCGCGCCGCCCTAGGATGTGGCCCCCTGCCGCCCTCTTCGTCTCTCCTTCGGACTTCGGAAGCTTCGTGGAAAAATAGGCCCCGGGCTTTGATTTCGTCCAATTCCGAGAATATTTCCTTACTAGGATTTCTGAAACCAAAACAGCAGAAACAAAGAATCGGCACTTCGGCATCTTGTTAATAGGTTAGTTCCGTAAAATGCACGAATATGACATAAAGTGTGCATAAAACATGTAGATAACATCAATAATGTGGCATGGAACATAAGAAATTATCGATACGTCGGAGACGTATCAGCATCCCCAAGCTTAGTTCTGCTCGTCCCGAGCAGGTAAAACGATAACACAGATAATTTCTGGAGTGACATGCCGTCATAATCTTGATCATACTATTTGTAAAGCATATGTAGTGAATGCAGCGATCAAAACAATGTATATGACATGAGTAAACAAGTGAATCATAAAGCAAAGACTTTTCATGAATAGCACTTCAAGACAAGCATCAATTAGTCTTGCATAAGAGTTAACTCATAAAGCAATAATTCAAAGTAAAGGCATTGAAGCAACACAAAAGAAGATTAAGTTTCAGCGGTTGCTTTCAACTTGTAACATGTATATCTCATGGATATTGTCAACATAGAGTAATATAATAAGTGCAATAAGCAAGTATGTAGGAATCAATGCACAGTTCACACAAGTGTTTGCTTCTTGAGGTGGAGAGAAATAGGTGAACTGACTCAACATTGAAAGTAAAAGAATGGTCCTCATAGAGGAAAAGCATCGATTGCTATATTTGTGCTAGAGCTTTGATTTTGAAAACATGAAACAATTTTGTCAACGGTAGTAATAAAGCATATGCATCATGTAAATTATATCTTATAAGTTGCAAGCCTCATGCATAGTGTACTAATAGTGCCCGCACCTCGTCCTAATTAGCTTGGACTACCTGATCATCACAATGCATTGTTTTTACCAAGTGTCACAAAGGGGTACCTCTATGCCGCCTGTACAAAGGTCTAAGGAGAAAGCTCGCATTGGATTTCTCGCTATTGATTATTCTTCAACTTAGACATCCATACCGGGACAACATAGACAACAGATAATGGACTCCTCTTTTATGCATAAGCATATAACAACAATTAATAATTTTCTCATTTGAGATTTGAGGATATATGTCCAAAACTGAAACTTCCACCATGGATCATGGCTTTAGTTAGCGGCCCAATGTTCTTCTCTAACATATGCATGCTTAACCATATGGTGGTAGATCTCTCTTACTTCAGACAAGACGGACATGCATAGCAACTCACATGAAATTCAACAATGAATAGTTGATGGCGTCCCCAGTGAACATGGTTATCGCACAACAAGCAACTTAATGAGAGATAAAGTGCATAATTACATATTCAATACCACAATAGTTTTTAAGCTATTTGTCCCATGAGCTATATATTGCAAAGGTGAATGATGGAATTTTAAAGGTAGCACTCAAGCAATTTACTTTGGAATGGCGGAAAATACCATGTAGTATAGGTAGGTATGGTGGACACAAATGGCATAGTGGTTGGCTCAAGTATTTTGGATGCATGAGAAGTATTCCCTCTCGATACAAGGTTTAGGCTAGCAAGGCTTATTTGAAACAAACACAAGGATGAACCGGTGCAGCAAAACTCACATAAAAGACATATTGAAAACATTATAAGACTCTACACCGTCTTCCTTGTTGTTCAAACTCAATACTAGAAATTATCTAGACCTTAGAGAAACCAAATATGCAAACCAAATTTTAGCATGCTCTATGTATTTCTTCATTAATGGGTGCAAAGCATATGATGCAAGAGCTTAAACATGAGCACAACAATTGCCAAGTATCACATTACCCAAAACATTAATAGCAATTACTACATGTATCATTTTCCAATTCCAACCATATAACAATTTAACGAAGGAGAAACTTCGCCATGAATACTATGAGTAGAAACCAAGGACATACTTGTCCATATGCTACAGCGGAGCGTGTCTCTCTCCCATAAAGTGAATGCTAGGATCCATTTTATTCAAACAAAACAAAAAACAAAAACAAACCGACGCTCCAAGAAAAAGCACATAAGATGTGATGGAATAAAAATATAGTTTCAGGGGAGGAACCTGATAATGTTGTCGATGAAGAAGGGGATGACAAGGTATCAACTTGTCAATGCCTATGGATTGTAGGCTAGGGTTTAGTTGGAAGTAGAGGGTAAGTAGATCTCGAAGGTTTCAGCCGGAAAGTACTCGACGAATATGAAAACTAGGGTTTGCAGACAATGATCCGATTGATTCTTCGTCCCTCGACTCCCCCTTTATATAGGAGGTGGAGCCGAGGGATTCGTGCTATACAAGTTTACAGAGTCCGGGACGGTTTCTAACTCATCCCGCCAGATTACAAACAACACTTCCTATTACAACTCTATCTTTCCTTAATAAATCTTGGGCTCCCGAATCTTCTTATTCTTCGGGTATTGGGCCTCCAGTAAACCCCGGGTACCATCTTCGGCAGGCCCATTTGGGATGCCTATGTCAGTAGCCCCCGAGATTTTGCTTGAATCGTAGAATCAGGGAAAATCTCCACTGTTTATTTTTATTCGGAAGCTTTAACTTTTTTATACTTCTTCACATAAAATTCTATATTGTACAGGGATAATGGTAGTTGGGGCTAGTTCATCTGACGGATCAGGTACTAGTTAACTGCTCTAGTGGCAATCCGCAAAAACCTACCTCAAAATCACGTCCCTGGACATGATCTCGGGATACTGGTGTAAACTTCGACAGGTGCCGCTTAAGGTCTTACCATTCTGTCGAGTCCCAGTCGAATTTATCAGATACCTAACGCGTCCGTTAGGATTTTTCTTCGTATCTGTTGATACGGATAAAAGTAGCAGAGCGCAGTCTTTGGCGATGCCACGCCCAGCAGAACGGATCTGGGGTCTTACCTTCGCAAATTTGCGGCATTCAGAAATTGATCGCAACTTCGGCGTTCTGAGAATATATTGTCGAGTGCTTTTCCGGCTGTTGGAATGGCACATTTTATCGAGTCAAATATGACTTATACTGCTCTCCCGATGGGAGTATATGTAGAGTTAATTATAACTCGAAATATACTCTCTTGCTTTTCCATTTTTTCTTTGTTAATTTCATCGGGCACGCGAACAGCGTTCCCGATGGGAGTAGCCCCCGAGGCTACAACCAAGAACTTGTGCTTGGTTGTAGGCTCAACATTTTAGTCCACCTTGTCGCTATATTGTCATTATTTCCCAATATGATCTTTTTCTTCTTCTCTCTTTTTTATCTCTCGGGTGCGCGAACAGCGCTCCCGATGGGAGTAGCCCCCGAGGCTACAGCCAAGGACTTGTGCTTGGTTGTAGGCTCCCGCAATTTCTATATTTGTCATACTCGAAAATTTACTTTTTTCCGAAGTAGCCCCCGAGCATTTGGGCAAAAACTTGTATTTGATCAAAGGCTCCCGAAGTATTGAATAATTCTTTCTGTCGCCACTCTTCCTTAACTTTTCTTATCGACATGCTTCCCTTAACCAAATTTACTTCATCCCTCTCGAATAGTCGTGATCTTTCTGCCCTGTGGGTCCATTGCTTCCACCACGTTAACACGTCGTGCAAGTGGGGGACACACGTCCTCCGCTTTTTCTGGCGCACGTACAGTAACGCCTATCTCAGTAAAAATACCTTTTTACCCTTGTATCTAGAAGATCTATTCTCACCACACGATTTCTTCATCCAACGGCACACTGCTTCACCCGATTCTTATATAAACCTTTCTTCAACCTCCGTTCATCCCCTCGCTTGCGCCGCTCACCTGTTCCTCTTCGCAAAACTTCTCCTGCGCCCAATCTCTCTCTGATTTTCCGCACTCACACACATTGCTCTGTCATTGCCATTGATGCCACCGCGCGCGCGTCTGACTCGCCACAGCACTCCGGAATCCAAGATGGCCGCCGAGGATCTTGAGTGGGAGAGATCCAAAATCTCCAACCAAGACACCAACATGCTGAAGAGGCTTGGCCTCATGAAGAAGGAGGACGCCATCCGCTTCCCTAGCGAAGAAAGCTACCCCAAGCCTCCAATGGAGTATCGGGTTAGTTTTGTTGATCATCTCATCCGCGGCCTCTCGACCCCAATCCACGATTTCCTCCGCGGTCTTCTTTTTGTTTATGGGATTCAATTGCACCAATTGACTCCCAATTCCATCCTTCACATTTCTATTTTCATCACACTTTGCGAATGCTTCCTCGGAATCCCTCCCAATTGGGCTCTGTGGAAACGCATCTTCTGCCTCCGCCGCAATGGCTCCCACAACGTCACTTATAACATAGGTGGCGTTGTTATCTGTGTTCGCACTGATGTCGACTATTTCGACGTCAAATTTCCTGATTCTGTTCAAGGATGGCGCAAAAAGTGGCTCTACATTCACGAAGAAAGCGCCAACTCCGTTGAGCACAACATAGTTCCTTTCGACGGAAGTGCCAAAATTCAGCGCCGCCGCTCCTGGGATGCCGAAGCTTCCGAGGAAGAGAAAAAGGCGACAGAGGCGCTCATGTCTCGTATTCGCCAGCTTCAAAATACTCGAGGCAAAGAGCTTTCTGGTGTTCAAATTACTGCCTATTTCCTGAGGATTAGAGTGCAGCCTCTCCAGGCTCGCAAAAATCCCCTTTGGACATATTCTGGTAAAAATGACGCCAACAGAATCTCCGGTGATCTTTCCACCAAGGACTTGGAGAAGTTGATTCGAAGACTTTCTCGCCTGGGTAAAGACCCAATTCCTTCCTCTTGTCGCGTGGAACCGTACAGCGCCGCCAATCCACTCCCCGAGGTATTTTGTCTTGCCGAGTTTTTTACCTTATTTTGCACTTTCTCTGCACCTCATTATATTGTCATCTCTTTTAATTTTCCTTCGGTCACTATTTTTTACGTAACCATCCTATCATGACTTCCCTTCCTCCTCTTCCGGAGGGTGGAGAAGTCGAAGAACAGGCCATCGTTGCCGAAGATACTCAAGGTTCTGCTATTCGTGAAAGTGAAGTCGCGGGTTCTCACAAATCTGCGGCTTCTCATGAAAAAGAAATTGAGTCTGAAGCCAATGAATCGACGCAATCCCTTCCTCCTGCTGTTTCTCCCAAGAACAAAAGGAAAAGGACTGATGTTGAAGATTCTGGCACCTCTAAGGCTGAAGAAGTTGTCCCTTCTCATCCGAAGGCAACTTACGATCTTTATGCCGAATCCCTCATCAGCTCGTAAGTCGTTTTTATTTCTCTCTATTTTTGTACTCGAAATATTTAGCTTGTCTTGCTTTTTATGCTGCCGATTTTTTGATTATTAGCGATGACGAGGAAGAAGTTCCAACTACTGACGTGGCTCCTCGGACAAGCACGTCACGTACTGTACTTGCCTCAGACACGCTAGTTGAAGGAGAAGAAACTTCGCCTCCTCAACAAAACGTCGTCACCACTACTCCGCCATCCAGCCCCCTTGCTCCTTCACCAAAAAGGGCAAGGGTTGAAAAGATTATTGAACCTGCCCTCGCTGGGCAGTTCGTCGACTCTGCTCCTAGATGATGTAAGCTTGTCGACATCTATATTTTCCTTATTTTGTTTTTTCACACCTTTTCTCTTTTTCATGCCGATGTTTTTCTTTCTGTGTTCACGTTGAACAGCCTATGATCAAGGATCTTCTCCGCATCGGTTCCCAATTTGTTGGGTACCGTGAATACGCTAATAGAGCCGAAGGTAACGACTTCTGTACTTGCCGTTTTCCTTGATTTTTTACTCTTGGTGCTTGTCGCGATTTTTGATCTTTCTCCTCTCTTTTTTTCATATCTCGACAGAGAAACTTGCAGAGGCTAACGAACGCGCCGACGCACTTTCTCGAAAACTTGAGCAAAGTGAGGCGGCTCGCAAGAAAGCGGACCTCGCTGCTAGCAAAGCCAAGACCGAAGCTGATGAAGCCAAGGCGAAAGCTGCCGGTGTCGAGGAACCGCAAAAGCTTGAGGATGCTACAGCTGCTTTAGATGAGCACAAAGCTGCGCAAGCTTCTCGTGAAGAAGGAATCCTCAAGCGCTCGAAGACTCGTAGTCGCCGTACTTTCGGTAATTTTACTGCTCCCTTCTATTTTAGGAGAATCTTTGTTTCTTGTCTTTTCACTAATACTTTGTTTCCTTGACAGTCCAAACAAACCAGGATTTTGACCTGACGAATCCTGTCGATGATCCGGTGCTTGACGCACTTTCCTATCCTGAGCTTCATGGGTCCGAGATTCGGGAAGGTGTATCGAATGCTAATGCAGTATTGTCGGCATTGTTCCCCTACTTCTTCCCGAAGAAGGAGGAGCCTGCGACTTTCCTCAACCTTGCCAAGATGTTCAATACACCGGAAGACCTTGGACTGAAGATGCGCCAAGAGAATATGAAGGTTGCCGTTGAAAACACTGTCGCCTTGTTGCCGACAATGACAAACTATCGACTGGATGAAAGTTGGCGACACCGAGCAAATAGAACAATCAAGGTGGAAGTCGCCGATCAAGGCGGCCAAACCCAACACGAAGAAGATCTTGGCCTATCTCGGGATTAAGCCGCCGTCGACTCCTAGCTCGTCAAGGCCGGAGGTCTAGTTGCATGCCTCTCGTTTTTCTTTGTTTCTTTTGCTTTTGTCGCCAAAGTAGTCGTTTAGCGACACGTATTTCCTTAGCTCCACTGTAATGCCCTTGTAATTATTCCAAGAGATTAATGAAAAATTCTATCTTTGCTTGTCGTTTGATTTTATCCTGTTTATATTTCAGTTGATATTTGATAACTATACTCCAACTTCCGCTCCTTCCAATGTGTCGCCTTCTTCTTCTCACGCGAGGAGAACTTTTGCTGATACTGCACCTGTCGACGATACCTTATCGCAAGAACTGGACGAACTTCGACAAAGAAATTTTCAAAGATGCAAAGAAGCAAACACTTGTGATGATGGAACAATCTCGCAAGTCATCTCGCCGAAAGTTGCTCTCCAGCAAGCTCGCGAGGCCGTGGCTGCCAAGGAGTTTGCTGCTTCCGAGGCTGAAAAGGCGACTACTCGAGAAAATTTCATGCTCGAGTTAATGAATGAAGCCAGTGCAGATATGTCGGGTATGCCTGTTTCATCCTCTGATATCTTTCATCTTCATGCTATTGTCTCTTAAAGGTTTCCACTTCTTTGTTCTGATAGGTGCCTTTACTGATGCTGCTGCCGAGGAAGAGAGAGTAAGTGCTAGGACAAACCTCCTTGTTAATCTTTCCCTGGATCATGGTTCTTTGTTTTGGGCTACCCCGGAGAGGACTCGCCAAATTGTCAGATTTCAAGATCGCACCTCTCAAACTCGCGATTTCCTTGACTTCTGTACCAAGACCTTGTCCATGGTTTACAACTCCATGTTTCCTCGGAACGTCCAACCAAAAACTCTTCCTGAATTGATGGAAAGGTTAATGGATGCTCGCAGATCCATGATTTTGTCAAAGCTCAACTAGTAGCTGGCGCCGCATTTGCTCTTATCATGCTCCGTATCCTGCCACTCGAAACTTGACCTTGCCCAAGGTTGTCGAGAAGGTTCACCAAAAGGTAAAACGTCGGAGAGTTGGTGTTGACAGGATTAACACGAAGGTTACGCCCATAGCCGAAGAAATGATCGAGGACCTGCTTCGGATGGATGCCGACTTTTTTGCCGATGGCCATTATGCCGATTTTCTTGGTGCTGCTCCTGAGGAAAACAGAGTTACTCTTGATGACATACTGAATCAAGACTAGTTATTTTCTTCTTGTAGATATTTCTTCTTTGTAATCCATGACTATATTGCAAAGCAATCATTATATTTCTCTGTTTGTCTAGCCCCCGAGTGTTTCGGTGACTCTTTACTATATTTGTATATTTGCGAGGTTTTAAACCAAGGCATATATATATTTAAGGTGAATATGAGCCCCCGAGCTTTTTGCTGAGTACTATTTTGTATTTTTATTGACTCACGAGGTATTTGAATACCAAGGCAAGGTTTTTCTTTTGTCGATGAACTATATTGAAATTCATCGGAGCAAAGATTTTGGTCATGTCGATAAAGAAGAAAAGTTATATTGTCACTATCTTTATTATATTGCAGCACCGCGAGCCCGCCTCATTAAAAACCTTCTCCGGCCCCACTCGGTGCCCCGAAAAAGGAAAAGAGTGCGTCCGAAAACTCGCGGGCGTTTCAGTACATTGAAGTTTTACAAGGACTATATTTCGACTCTAGGCGTAGAACCGCCTAAGTTGCGCCACGCCCAGGGGTTTGGCTCCTCCACCCCTGTCTTCTTGTCCTTTATCCTATATGCTCCTCCTCCGATTACTTCCGTGACGATGTAAGGGCCAAGCCATGGTGACTCGAGTTTTTCATGACTTTTTTGCGTGAGCCGAAGAACTAGGTCGCCCACCTGAAAAGATCTTGGCCGCAAACGTCGACTGTGGTAATTCTTCAAGTCCTGTTGATATTTGGTTACCCGAGATAATACTTCATCTCGAGCTTCATCAAGTGCGTCGACGTCGTCCTCTAGCGCTCTTCTCGATGTTTCTTCATCATATTCATCGACACGTGGAGAGTTGTGCTCTATCTCGATTGGTAGTACTGCTTCTGCTCCATGAACCAGAAAAAACGGAGTTTCCTGCGTTGCTGTGTTTGGTGTTGTTCGGATGCTCCACAACACGCTTGGTAGTTCTTCTGGCCAGGTATGTCGAGCTTTTTCCAGTGGTCCTAACAAGCGCTTCTTGATGCCATTGCAGATGATACCATTGGCTTTCTCGACTTGCCCATTGGTTTGAGGATGTGCAACTGACGCAAAGTTCAGCTTGATACCCACCTCTTCGCAATAATCTTTGAATTCATGGGATGTGAAGTTATCGCCGTTGTCCTGTGACGATGCTATGGGGCACTCCAAATCTGAAGACGAGGCCTTTTACGAATTTTATCGCGGATGCTCCATCTCGGTGAATTTATCGGCTTCGCTTCTATCCATTTTGTAAACTTGTCGACGCCTACTAGCATGTACTCCTTTCCTCCCGGCCAGGATTTGTGTAACTTACCCACCATATCAAGTCCCCATTGAGCAAAGGGCCATGACAATGGTATTGGTGCTAGCTCTCGTCGCCGGAGAGTGAGGTTTTGCGGCAAACCTTTGACACGCGTCGCAAGTTCTTACTATGTCCTTGGCGTCCTCGATTGCTGTCAACCAAGAGAATCCTGCTCGAAAAACTTTGGCTGCGATAGCTCGACTACTTGCGTGGTGGCCACATATTCCCTCGTGTACATCCTTCGTAATTATTCTTCCTTCCTCCGGTGTGACGCACCTTTGCAAGACGCCTGAAATACTTCGCTTATACAATTCTCCCTTGACCACCGTGAAAGCTTTGGAGCGTCGAATTACTCGCCTTGCCTCAACTGGATCGTCGGGTATTTCTTTCCTCAGGATGTATGATATGTACGGCTGCATCCACGGTAGCTGTATCACCATGACCAGGTCCTGATCTTCTTCTTCGTCCTCTTGCTTTTCCTTGGTAGCCCCCGAGGTTTCTTCTCCTTCTTTTTGATTTTGTCGACTTAGTGGATCTCTCTGTTATTTCTTCCTGCATACACTCGCGGGACCGCAAGGCATTGCGACCCGATGTTTGCAAGAACATCGGCTTCGTCGTTGCTCAATCTGCTAATATGGTTTACTTCGCATCCATCGAACAACTTCTCGAGTTCGTTGTATACCTCCTTGTATGCCATCATGCTATCATTGATCGCATCACATTGGTTCATAACTTGCTGTGCCACCAGCCGTGAGTCGCCAAAGATTTTTAGTCGAGTTGCTCCGTTGTGCTTTCGCCATCTTCATTCCATGTATGAGAGCCTCGTATTCTGCTTCATTGTTAGATGCGTTAGGGAACGTCATCCGGAGAATGTACTTCAACTTGTCGCCTTCGGGTGATATGAGTACTACTCCTGCGCCAGCTCCTTCCAGTCTTTTGGACCCGTCGAAGTTCATGGTCCAAGTTCTCGATAAATCTGGAGGTCCTGTATTTTGCAACTCCATCCACTCTGCGATGAAGTCCGGCAGTATTTGCGATTTTATTGCTTTTCTTTTTTCATACGTGATGTCCCGAGGGGAAAGTTCTATTCCCCAAAGGGAGACACGACCCGTAGCTTCGGGTTGTTCAAGATATTTGACAAGGGAGCTTCATTGACCACTATGATCGGATGTGCCGAAAAATAGTGGCGCAATTTTCGTGCTGTCGTGAATACTCCATATGCTATCTTTTGGTACTGCGGATACCTTTGTTTAGATGGTGATAGAACTTCGCTGACGAAGTATATCGCCTCTCGCACGCCGTGGAGTTTTCCTTCTTCTTCCCTTTCGACAACTAGCACCGTGCTCACCACTTGGGGTGTGGCTGCGATATATAGCAGGAGGGGTTCCCTTTCTTTTGGTGCCACCAGAATTGGCGGTGTCGAAATTGTGCGCTTCAAATCCTCGAAAGCTCTGTCGGCTTCTTCGTTCCACTGAAATTTATCTCCTTATTTTATCAAAGCGTAGAACGGCAGTGCCTTTTCTCCCAGCCTAGCGACGAATCTACTCAAAGCTGCGACTCGCCCCGTTAGCTGTTGTATCTCCTTCAACTTTGTTGGCTTCCTCATTGTTACGATAGCCTGTATCTTGTCGGGATTTGCTTCGATCCCTCTTGCTGATACTAGAAACCCCAAAAGTTCTCCTGCTGGGACGCCAAAGGAACACTTCGTCGGGTTCAGTTTGAGGCAAAACTTATCAAGGTTGTCGAAGGTTTCCTTGAGATCCTCGATCAGCGTTGCCCCCTTTTTTGATGTTATGACGACATCATCAATGTATACTTGCACGTTCTTCCCAATCTGTGTCGCCAAACACTTCTGCATCATCCTTTGATATGTTGCTCCCGCATTTTTTAGACCAAAGGGCATTGTTCTGTAGCAAAACACGCCGTAGGGTGTAATAAACGCGGTCTTTACTTCATCATCTTCTTTCAATCTGATCTGGTTATAACCAGAATATGCATCCAGGAAGGAAAGACGTTCACATCCAGCCGTGGAGTCGATAATTTGATCGATCCTCGGGAGGGGAAAGTGATCCTTTGGACAATGTTTATTGACACACGTAAAGTCGACGCACATGCGAAGGACCTTAGTGTTTTTCTTCGGCAAAAGCACAGGATTTGCTACACATGTGGCTTCGTGAATATCTCTTTGATGAAACCAGCTTCTTGTAGTCGATTAATTTCTCGACAAAGATGGCTTTGCGGTTTGGTTCCGAAAACGTCGCAAAGGTTGTTTGATTGGTCTCGCTAGTGGATCCAAGTTTAGGTGGTGCTCGGCAAGTTCCCCGGGTACTCCCGGCATGTCAGCTGGACACCATGCGAAGATTTTCCAGTGCTCACGGAGGAACTCGACGAGCGCGCTTTCCTATGCGATATCCATGTCGTTTGCGATAGATGTCGTCTTTTTTGGGTCTGTCGGGTGAATCTGCACCTCTTTTGAATTTTTCTCGGTACTGAAAGTTGATTCTTTGTTTGGCCTTCCAACGTCTGGGCAAGACGTCGTAATCAGTCATGCTTTTTGACGCCAAGTACTCAGCTTGCATCCCGAAAGTTTCTGACAACCGGTGGAAATCCTTGTCGCATTTATCGGCTAAGGCAAAGCTTCCTTTAACTGTGATTGGTCCCTTTGGTCCAGGCAACCTCCACAACAAGTATGTATAGTGTGGCACTGCCATAAATCTAGCATATGCTGGTCGTCCCAACAGAGCGTGATATTGCGACGGAAAATCCACGACTTCAAACTCGAGCCTCTCGATTCTATAATTTTCTCGGGTCCCAAACCGAACGTCGAGATTGATCTTTCCCAATGGATAACTTGGTTTCTCCGGTGTGATGCCGTGGAACCTTGTGTCTCGTTGGTTTCAAGTTTGCTAAGGATATGTTCATCTTCCTCAATGTATCTCGCATACATAAGGTTTAAGCTGCTGCCGCCGTCTATGAACACTCGAGAGACATCAAATCCCGCGATAATCGCCGCAGAATAAGTGCTGACTGCCCTGGTCGAGGAACTTGTCGCGGATGATCTCGCTATTGTGAAGCCGATATCTTGTCCCGACCAATTAAGGTACTCAACTCGTTGGTGGAGGCATTTTCTCTGCCATAAACACCTGTCGTGAGATTACTTTCTCGAGCTCTATTGGACGGCCTTCCCTTCTCGGATCATCAACACTGCTCCATTGGAATTAGGATCAACATAAGGTGGTGGTGCAGTGCTGCCGCTATTCTGAGCCGATGCCGATTGTCGTCTCGTAATCGCGGGAGGAGGCGGCAAGTGAATCTCGCTTCGGGTTCTCGAGGATTTCTCTCGTGCTGCCCGCGCATTAGCGTTCTCTCGCATACCGCAACATTGCTTGAAAATTTCGACAATCCTTCTCGCAAGTGCCCCGACCGTCTTTTTCCGTTATCAAGTCGAGGAAAAATGCATCCGGCACGGTCCGTTCATCATCTCTTCAGTGGGACACGAACGGTCTTGGGAACCTAGGCCCGCTATTTTGCCTCGTTGCGTGAATCATCCCCGTTATCACCTCGCTGTTCACCGCTTCTCCGGTAATCATCTCTCGTTGCTTCCTCCCGTATTTGTCCGAAAACCTGCCGAAATTTGTCCCTGGAGCGTCGTAGTTCGCACGTCCGAGGAAATCTTCGCCTCGGTTGATAGTTTCGACCGCGGTCCTCCTCTCGGCGACCCGTGTCGTTTGTTGTGGACGGCGTCTTCTCCGTCTGCCCATTTATTTGCTATCTCCATTAACGCGGATACCGTCTTTGGATTGGTCCTTCCCAAGTCTTCGACGAAATCTCCACGCTCGACTCCTGCGACAAACGCATCTATTGCTCTCTCGTCGATATATTTTCTGCCGAGTTTTTAATGATATTCCACCTCCGGATGTACTTCCTCATTGGCTCATCTCGCTTCGTCGACACGCTCTCAACTCCTCTAACGACGCGGGTTTTTTGCACGTGGATCTAAAGTTCTTGACGAACACATCCTCGAAACTTTCCCACTGTCGATGGATCCCGGAGCGAGTTTCTTTATCCAAGATCGTGCGGCTCCACTCAAATGCACCTGGATACTTTGCATGGCTGTTGCCCTAGTTCCTCCCGTGAGCTTCACCGTCTCCGCATAGTCGACTAGCCAATCCTCCGGGATCTTGAAGACCGTCGAACTTCTTGAAATTATCGGGTAACTTGAATCCCGAGGGACTCGAGTTTTCCGGACTCTCCTCGTAAAGCATGGCAAGCCACACATATCTTCGTCGGTCAATTCCGGAGATTGCCGATGATCCCTTCTGCTTTGCCGCGCTCTCGTCGACTCTTGCCCGTGCTGCCGTGTCTCTTGCTCCACTTGGCCCTTCGGTGCTGCCGCCGCTCGTTGCTGCCGCAGTCGTGGACTATTTTGCCTTGCCGCTCCTTCGGGAGGCGTTGATACAAACGCTGTCCCCATAGCTCCAACTCCTGCTACCGCCATATTGTACAATGTTTCCCTTGGATCACCTGGAGGTGGTTTAGACGCAAGGATAAAAGCATGTGTCGCCATATACCCAGCCTCTGGTGTCTTAGGGATGATGTTTCCTCTTGTATCTATCGACATGAAGGACATGTCGAGGTTCTGGACCAAGTGCTCTCTTTCTCGCTTCGGTATGTGTTGCAGCCTTGATCTTGCTCGTTCCGCGCCTCCCGGTGGCTATCACCCGTAGTTCTAGATTGTCGACTTAGATCTGCCCTTCTCCCCGCCGGATGCGTGCTGCCTCCTTTCTCCCGTTCAACTCAAAGCCTGCTTTTCCAATTCCCCGGCAGCTCGTGCGAGCCTATATTGATATGCTTGCAATTCTTCTGGTGTGGCTGTGGTAGCCATTGGTTCTGTGCCGTTCATAGCTCTCGCGGCTCTGTCCCACGCTGCTTGTGAAAGTTGAACTCTATCTCGCGGCTCTGGCCCGACGTATTTGTTGCCCAGGCCTTGTCGCAGATTGGAGGGATCGACGTATGGATTTCCCAAACTGTCGAAAGCCTCAGATGTCTCCTCTTGATCTTCAATGGCGTAAATCTGATGATACTTTGTACTCAGATCTACGTTGGGTTTGGCGACATCATCGTTGAGATTGATGAAGACCTTGCCCACTGTGAGAGATTTGTCGATGAAGTCGTAATCGTCGACATCGCTTGAGCCATCGCTATATATGAGTCCGCAGATGACTCAAACGACATGTCGGTGAAGATCTTGGCGAGTTTCTCTCTTGCTCTGGTGCTGACGTAGCGTGTCGCCGAGGTTTCTTCTTCTCCTGACTCGGTTGACGATGCATAGTTTGAAAAATCGGAATCGACCACCGACGATCCCGACGAAATCGGAATCTCGACACGATACGATCCTTCCTTCTCGACGCGAAAGTGAAACCTTCCGAACGTCATCTCCATGGGCTCCACCAGATACGCATATGCATCCAAACGGGAGGGTGGGTGAGGAACAAAATCGACAGGACCAGCAGCGATCTGTTTACCTCGATCCATTGTGTTGCTTGCGGTTGACGATGTCGAAGATCTTGAGCGTGCCATCGAGATCAGCTCCTTACGCCTCTAGTTCCCACAGACGGCGCCAATTGACAAGGTATCAACTTGTCAATGCCTATGGATTGTAGGCTAGGGTTTAGTTGGAAGTAGAGGGTAAGTAGATCTCGAAGGTTTCAGCCGGAAAGTACTCGACGAATATGAAAACTAGGGTTTGCAGACAATGATCCGATTGATTCTTCGTCCCTCGACTCCCCCTTTATATAGGAGGTGGAGCCGAGGGATTCGTGCTATACAAGTTTACAGAGTCCGGGACGGTTTCTAACTCATCCCGCCAGATTACAAACAACACTTCCTATTACAACTCTATCTTTCCTTAATAAATCTTGGGCTCCCGAATCTTCTTATTCTTCGGGTATTGGGCCTCCAGTAAACCCCGGGTACCATCTTCGGCAGGCCCATTTGGGATGCCTATGTCAGGGGATGCCTTGGGCATCCCCAAGCTTAGACGCTTGAGTCTTCTTGATATATGCAGGGGCGAACCACCGGGGCATCCCCAAGCTTAGAGCTTTCACTCTCCTTGATCATGTTGCATCATACTCCTCTCTTGATCCTTGAAAACTTCCTCCACACCAAACTCGAAACAACTCATTAGAGGGTTAGTGCACAATATAAATTGACATATTCAGAGGTGACACAATCATTCTTAACACTTCTGGACATTGCATAATGCTACTGGACATTAGTGGATCAAAGAAATTCATCCAACATAGCAAAAGAGGCAATGCGAAATAAAAGGCAGAATCTGTCAAAACAGAACAGTTCGTATTGACGAATTTTAAAATGGCACCAGACTTGCTCAAATGAAAAATGCTCAAACTGAATGAAAGTTGCGTACATATCTGAGGATCATGCACGTAAATTGGCTTAATTTTCTGAGTTACCTACAGGGAGGTGGACCCAGATTCGTGACAGCAAAGAAATCTGGAACTGTGCAGTAATCCAAATCTAGTACTTACTTTTCTATCAACGGCTTAACTTGGCACAACAAAACACAAAACTAAGATAAGGAGAGGTTGCTACAGTAGTAAACAACTTCCAAGACACAAAATAAAAACAAAGTACTGTAGGTAAAAACATGGGTTGTCTCCCATAAGCGCTTTTCTTTAACGCCTTTCAGCTAGGCGCAGAAAGTGTGTATCAAGTATTATCAAGAGACGAAGTGTCAACATCATAATTTGTTCTCATAATAGAATCAAAAGGGTACTTCATTCTCTTTCTAGGGAAGTGTTCCATACCTTTCTTGAGAGGAAATTGATATTTTATATTACCTTCCTTCATATCAATGATAGCACCTACAGTTCGAAGAAAAGGTCTTCCCAATATAATGGGACAAGATGCATTGCATTCAATATCCAAGACAACAAAATCAACGGGAACAAGATTATTGTTAACGGTAATGCGAACATTATCAACTTTACCCAAAGGTTTCTTTGTAGAATGATCAGCAAGATTAACATCCAAATAACAATTTTTCAGCGGTGGCAAGTCAAGCATATTATAAATCTTCTTAGGCATAACAGAAATACTTGCACCAAGATCACATAAAGCATTACAATCAAAATCTTTAACCTTCATCTTAATGATGGGCTCCCAACCATCCTCTAGCTTTTTAGGAATAGAGGCTTCACACTCTAGTTTCTCTTCTCTAGCTTTTATGAGAGCATTTGTAATATGATGCGTGAAAGCCAAATTTATAGCACTAGCATTAGGACTTTTAGCAAGTTTTTGCAAGAACTTTATAACTTCAGAGATGTGGCAATCATCAAAATTCAAACCATTATAATCTAAAGCAATGGGATCATCATCCCCAATGTTGGAAAAAATTTCAGCAGCTTTATCACAGTGCTTCAGCTTTAGCAGCTTTAGCAGTTCTCGCGCTTTGCATTAGAAGTGGAAACATTGCTAACACCAATTATTTTATTAGTATGAGTAGGAGGTGCAGCAACATGTGTAGCATTAGCATTACTAGTGGTGGTAATAGTCCAAACTTTAGCTACATTCTTCTCTTTAGCTAGTTTTTCATTTTCTTCTCTATCCCACCTAGCACGCAGTTCAGCCATTAATCTTATATTCTCATTAATTCTAACTTGAATGGCATTTGCTGTAGTAACAATTTTATTATGATGATTCTCATTAGGCAAAACTTTTGATTTCAAAAGATCAACATCAGCAGCAAGACTATTGACTTTAGAAGCAAGTATATCAATTTTCCCAAGCTTTTCTTCAACAGATTTGTTAAAAGCAGTTTGTGTACTAATAAATTCTTTAAGCATGGCTTCAAGTCCAGGGGGTGAACTCCTATTATTGTTGTAAGAATTCCCATAAGAATTACCATAGCCGTTGCCATTATTATAAGGATATGGCCTATAGTTGTTACTAGAATTGTTCCGGTAAGCATTGTTGTTGAAATTATTATTTTTAATGAAGTTTACATCAACATGTTCTTCTTGTGCAACCAATGAAGCTAACGGAACATTTTTAGAATTAACATTAGGTCTACCATTCACAAGCATAGACATAATAGCATCAATCTTATCACTCAAGGAAGAGGTTTCTTCGACAGAATTTACCTTCTTACCTTGTGGATCTCTTTCCGTGTGCCATTCAGAGTAGTTGATCATCATATTATCAAGAAGCTTTGTTGCTTCACCAAGAGTGATGGACATAAAGGTACCTCCAGCAGCTGAATCCAATAAATTCCGTGAAGAAAAATTTAGTCCTGCATAGAAGGTTTGGATGATCATCCAAGTAGTCAGTCCATGGGTTGGGCAATTTTTAACCAGAGATTTCATTCTTTCCCAAGCTTGAGCAACATGTTCAGTATCTAATTGTTTAAAATTCATTATGCTACTCCTCAAAGATATAATTTTAGCAGGGGGATAATATCTACCAATAAAAGCATCCTTGCATTTAGTCCATGAATCAATACTATTCTTAGGCAGAGATAGCAACCAATCTTTAGCTCTTCCTCTTAATGAGAAAGGGAACAATTTTAATTTAATAATATCACCATCTACATCTTTATATTTTTGCATTTCACATAATTCAACAAAATTATTAAGATGGGCAGCAGCATCATCAGAACTAACACCAGAAAATTGCTCTCGCATAACAAGATTTAGTAAAGCAGGTTTAATTTCAAAGAATTCTGCTGTAGTAGCAGGTGGAGCAATAGGTGTGCATAAGAAATCATTATTATTTGTGGTTGTGAAATCACACAACTTAGTATTTTCAGGGTTGGCCATTTTAGCAACAGTAAATAAAGCAAACTAGATAAAGTAAATGCAAGTAAACTAATTTTTTTGTGTTTTTGATATAGCAAACAAGATAGCAAATAAAGTAAAACTAGCAACTAATTTTTTTGTATTTTGATTTAGTGCAGCAAACAAAGTAGTAAATAAAACTAAGCAAGACAAAAACAAAGTAAAGAGATTGAGAAGTGGAGACTCCCCTTGCAGCGTGTCTTGATCTCCCGGCAACGGCGCCTTAAAATGTGCTTGATGGCGTGTATTTCACACGTTCGTTGGGCAACCCCAAGAGGAAGGTATGATGCGCACAGCAGCAAGTTTTCCCTCAGAAAGAAACCAAGGTTTATCGAACCAGGAGGAGCCAAGAAGCACGTTGAAGGTTGATGGCGGCGGGATGTAGTGCGGCGCAACACCAGGGATTCCGGCGCCAACGTGGAACCTGCACAACACAACCAAAGTACTTTGCCCCAATGAAACAGTGAGGTTGTCAATCTCACCGGCTTGCTGTAACAAAGGATTAACCGTATTGTGTGGAAGATGATTGTTTGCAGAAAATAGTAGAACAAGTATTGCAGTAGATTGTATTTCAGTAAAGAGAATTGGACCGGGGTCCACAGTTCACTAGAGGTGTCTCTCCCATAAGACAAGCAGCATGTTGGGTGAACAAATTACAGTTGGGCAATTGACAAATAAAGAGAGCATGACAATGCACATACATATCATGATGAGTATAGTGAGATTTAATTGGGCATTACGACAAAGTACATAGACCGCCATCCAACTGCATCTATGCCTAAAAAGTCCACCTTCAAAGTTATCATCCGAACCCCTCCAGTATTAAGTTGCAAAGCAACAGACAATTGCATTAAGTATGGTGCGTAATGTAATCAACAACTACATCCTTAGACATAGCATCAATGTTTTATCCCTAGTGGCAACAGCACAACACAACCTTAGAACTTTCTCACATCGTCCTGTGTCAATGCGAGCATGAACCCACTATCGAGCATAAGTACTCCCTCTTGGAGTTACAAGCATCTACTTGGCCAGAGCATCTACTAGTAACGGAAAGCATGCAAGATCATAAACAACACATAAGCATAACTTTGATAATCAACATAACAAGTATTCTCTATTCATCGGATCCCAACAAACGCAACATATAGAATTACAGATAGACGATCTTGATCATGTTAGGCAGCTCACAAGATCCGACAATGATAGCACAATGGGGAGAAGACAACCATCTAGCTACTGCTATGGACCCATAGTCCAGGGGTAGACTACTCACACATCACACCGGAGGCGACCATGGCGGCGTAGAGTCCTCCGGGAGATGATTCCCCTCTCCGGTAGGGTGCCGGAGGCGATCTCCTGGATCCCCCGAGATGGGATCGGCGTTGGCGGCGTCTCTGGAAGGTTTTCCGTATCGTGGCTCTCGGTACTGGGGGTTTCGTCACGGAGGCTATTTGTAGGCGGAAGGGCAGGTCAAGAGGCGGCACGGGGGCCCCACACCACAGGGCCGCGCGGCCAAGGGGGGGCCGCGCCGCCCTAGGGTGTGGCCCCCTCGTTGCCCCTCTTCGTCTCTCCTTCGGACTTCTGGAAGCTTCGTGGAAAAATAGGCCCCTGGGCTTTGATTTCGTCCAATTCCGAGAATATTTCCTTACTAGGATTTCTCAAACCAAAACAGCAGAAAACAAAGAATCGGCACTTCGGCATCTTGTTAATAGGTTAGTTCCAGAAAATGCACGAATATGACATAAAGTGTGCATAAAACATGTAGATAACATCAATAATGTGGCATGGAACATAAGAAATTATCGATACGTCGGAGACGTATCACTTTCCCCGAATCGCCGGCGGTAATGACTTAGCACAGACGGTTTGCAAATTCGCCGGGGGGTAATCTGCTGCAGCGCTAGCGATTTCAATTTCGCCAGGGGTACAGTTTAGGGGCACCGGTGGTATTGATTACAGGATTAAAAAAATAAAACTCGAAATATACACCAGAATACACACAAAATACACAGTATACACCAGAATACACAGAATACACATAGAATACACAGTTATATAGAAAGTCCCAAATGTTCATAACATGCATGCATTAATAACACAAGTTTAGATACTAGATAGTTGACCATATGGTTCAAACTCGAAGTAGCACATGATACACAAATACATATAAGTCCAGTGTCGATGACCTAGCTAAACAACAATGACATAATAAACTAGAGAGACGGTGGCGGCAAGCAGCATCACGATGAAAGGGGTCCTCCACATCTCCCTCCTCTGTCCCGCTCGAAAGTTGGCGTATCGAGTTTCCGCCTCCTCCAAAGTGGTGTACCCCTTGTAGCTGTTGCCGCTGAAACGGTGGACCTGCCTCCTACAGTCTTCCCAGTCCTCGTAGACTCCAGGAACCCTGCCGTGGTAGACGACATAGTACGTCATCTATGCAAACACAGAAAAAAGAAATGAAAGTTGTTAGTACATTAGTATAGAGAGATATAACATAGAGTAGTGCAAAGAAAAAGCATGGAAATTACTTAAGTAATTTTATGACTAACATTTGCAAAGGACAAAAGTGTTTGAGTCAAGTCGGCTTCGGCGGGAAGGGACGGATGCCCTCGAGCGTGTTGAATGTTCTGTCGTCACATCCATCTTCTAATCGGCCTTCTATCTCGGCCTTAGAAAGTGCGGGACCATAGTGGAACAAGCCACCATTACCGCAGACATCCCTCCAGAGTATTGTGCAAATGGTCCGCTGGATGGCACGGAACTCGGCTCTCACGTTTCATCGGTGGTGTCCGCCATGTTCACGAACATCCGCTGAAGACTGGATGGCAACAAGAGATCGTTCTGAGACCTTACAATCGACCTCATATGTAGGATGGCAAACCAGGCCTCCATCCCATTGTCATGCGCCGATTGCTTGAGGCAGGGGAACTTGGTTATGTGGTTGCACACATAGCAACCTTTCACTTTCTTCTCATGCCTGATTTTGTCGATGCCAACCTCGGCTATGAAGCCGCTGAGGGCTTTATCAAGTGTAGACTTAAGGTCGGTGAAGTCCTTGTCCGGATCAAGCCCGGAGTCGAGGTAACTGACATGTGAATGATACGGGTGAAAGAGGAGGAGGGTGCAGTACTTGAATCTGCGCAAAATGGAAATAAACCATCATACTCGATCAACTATGAAGGAAATTCATGAAAGAATGTAATAGAGGGTACTCTAGTAACCAAATACTTACTCGCGGAAATATGGTATGGCAAAGCATTTCTTATCCTTGTTTAACACCAAGAAATCCTTGATGTACTTCGCTAGAAACGCTTGTTTGTTCTGGACGACAGTTGGAGTCATGTAGAAGGGGTCCATGATAGCGATGTCCGCTGTGTTCTCCATGGCGATATCGTGCGCCATGCTGAGCGATAGGAGGCGGACCAAGTTTCGGTCGAGCTGTTGCATGTTCAAGAGCCTGAAGATGTCTTCATATCGAATGAACATCAAGTCCGCAATGTATGTGGTGACAAAGCCAAAGTCACTGGGCACCTTGGCCGTCAAAACCGGGTACGAGGGATTTCTATCTCGAAGAAGTAGGTCCTCCTTCATTAGAACAGCATCATGCAAGCTCCTCATATCGGGCGTCACCTGCTGGACAATGTGTGCCGGCAGCATAGGCTGGCCTAGGTGATGCATCTTCCTCCACGGAGTCGGCAACTTGTCATTAACCACTTTCTTGCTTGCGGCAACATCTCCGGACTTCTTCCGCTTCCTGGCCTTCTTCTTACTGCAACTGGGAGTGGCGTTTTGTTTCATACCCTCTGTGGTCGCACCAAGGAGTGTCCTCGGGGTAAGCCCAACTCGGGGTGGAGCGGTGAAGGCGGTAGTGTCTTCCTGCTCGGGAGTTTCTTGTGAAAGGAACAACTTCTTCTTTAGCGTACGATCGGCGGGTGGCTTGTAAGGAGAAACCCCGTCGCCCTCCATCTCAGCGATGAACGTATCTATTGGAGCTTGATCGATGTCCAAAGCGTTGCCGTGCTGACTGTCGGGCTGGCTATCGAGCCCAAAAGGACCACCAGCCGGTGGAGGACTCGGGGCAGCCGTCGCATCCTGAGGAGTGACCATTCCATAGCTTGCCTCCGAACCTGAGGCGGCGGTGTTCAGCCGAATTAGGGCTTTCGGCCATAGAAGGATGTGATTCTTGAGGTCCCCGAGAGTGAGCGGGGTTTCCGTTTCCGGGGGTTGATAAGGAGGATGGAGGTCTTGGCATGCCGGTAACGACCGGTTCACGCGAACCTGGCTCACGCTATCATCCATCCTGACGCAGTGGAAAATCCGCTGTGTTGGCAGGATGACACTGCCGCTCGCTACAGCCTTCAACTTGTTGTCCACATTCAGTAGCAAGGTGCAAGGAGTCGCGTTCTCCTGTGAAAACATGTGTAGGTCAGAGAGGGGCGACGACAAAGTAACTAATTTGTAGAGCTTGAGAGACTAAATTAATTACTGTGAGGGCGTCGAGCTCGGCTCGCGTTGAAGGACCGAGGCCAGGCGTGCAGGTGACTGAGGGGCTAGTACTGTGCCCCCCCAGGTCCGGCGAATCCTCTCTAGCGCCGACATTGCCGGCGGGTGGAGTCACCAAGTTGGGTGTGCATTGAGCGTGTCTAGTTGGAGGCCGGTTGTCCGAGTTGCTGGCGCCTAGGCTGATAACCGGCATCGGTCCCTTTTGGCCGCCGGCGAAGTAATTCTTCATCGACAACACAAGATCAGGGATGATTTCATTAACCCTGGTGGCCACCGCGTCATCGACCTTGCTAGCAACCTTGGCACTGACGCGTTGCTGAACCTCGGCACTGACTCGTTGCTGAACCTCGGCACTGACGCGTTGCTCCATGGTTCTTTCCAAGTCGGCCACCTTTTTCAGAAGAGCCTCGTGCTCCCGGTCCTTCTGCGCCTGCCGCGACTCCTTAGTGATTGCGGGCACGTCCAAGCCATAGTCGGCAAGCTTGCGACCTCCTCCGGCGCCGGGGACACGGTGGGGCTTGTCCAAAAGCGACCGCACCTTCACGGTGTTCAGACCTCTGATAAAAGGCATGTCCCACGGGACTTTGCCCGTCGACGTCTGGGACGAGGAGCCAGCTGATTCGGCGGCTGCTTGTTCCGTCAACTGCCAGAAGTAACATGAACAATTTTAGAATGTAATGGACTTGGTGAGCAGTATCAAATTAATAAGCTGGTAAATTGCTTACCATTGCTTTCTCTAGTGCCATCACCTTCGCGTCGGCGACCAACTCAACTCCCACCACCACATCAGGTTTCGTGACACGTTTCCCAGCCAATTCTCGATGGTATCGGGACCTGAGATATGCCCTGAAGAGTGGGTCTTTGTACTTGGCAAAAGGGGGCTCGAGGCCAGCCTTTATGTAGGCCTGGTCCTCCTTGTCCCATACCGGCTGCTTGCCTTCGAAGCCATGGCAACCGAGATTGTGGTGACCGATGTTCTTATCCGCCAGCTCCTTCCCCCAGGTCGATTGTCGTTTGGTGTACTCGAGCTCCTCGTTTTCCAAGAATTTATTATACTGCTCCAGCGTCATCCGCGGGAAGTGGCGCTGGATCTCTTCCCAAGTCTCATTGTCACCAAGCATCCCCCTCAGCATGGTTTTATAACCGTTGAGGTTCTTGGAGAACTTAGAGAGGGCTCGTCTGTTCACGATGTTATCCTTGGGATCCTCGTTCCTGTATTCCACAGGGAACTCATACCATGCGTGCAGCCGTGCAAGGAGTTGGGCCTACAGATGCTGCTTCTTCTTGGTTCGGAGTTTCGTCTCGTTGATGTCGACGACGTCCCAAAGGATTGCTCCCAGTTGGAGGCCGTACCCCTTCGCCACGTGCTTGGGCTCAGTAGGAAGACCGGTCTTGGCGTCCACCGCGGTGATTATGTCGCGAGTGGTGCCGACCCTGTTTGGGCACCGCTGCTTCCGTTTCCTCTTGGCCTCGGTAGTAGTATCCGAGCTATCCCCGGCAACGCCACTGTCAGTGGTCTCGTCGGCAGCGGCCCTCTCATCCTCACCATCGTTGTCCATCTCATCATCCCCCTCCTCCGAGGACCCGTCATCGCTGCCTGGAAGTTCCTCCAGCTGATCCGAGACCATGAGCCTGTAGTGCTCATCCAACTTCCGCTAAGAAGACCCGTCAACGTCTTCATTGGGGTCTGCAGAAGACGACATCGCTAGCTACGTGCTTCTGCCATGTATTTGGAACTACTATTAGTCAAAGAAAGAAAACAGGTAGTGTTTTAGGAACATGCTAACAAAGGTAGATGTGACAAAGATTAGGCAAAGATACACATGCAGATGAAGCAGCATCTTATTAAACTATACCAACAGGTGACACATTTTTTGTCTGGAGATCAGAGAGTCAATTGGATCATACTTCAAAAGCCTTCAACTATACCAACAAAAAATTCGGCATGACCTTTGCTAAAAAATGGTCATGCCGGAGTGCCAGAAATTCATTTAACGGAAGTTAATCGACATTCCGGCGAAACATTGGCACTCAATGTACCTGCAGACACATTTCACACAACTTTTCCTTCCAGACATATCAATATAGCAATGACCTGAGCCTCCAGCATATGCTCATGTGTATCTTTACAGTAAAATAATCTATAGAAGAGCAGCAACTCAGTTCACTGACATAACAAGATTATAGTGCTGCCAAACATGCTACCAATACATGCTCACATCAAAGAAATCAAATACTGGAGGTGTCTGTGGCCTTAAAAACACACAGAATAATTAATCATCTCAGTTGGAAAAGTAAGGTTACTTGTTCACAGCCACAACTAGTATGTCCAAAAACCCTTAACTAACAACATACATATGTAAAAAAGGAGCTTCTGCTAGAAACTAAGCATAAACAAAAAAGGTGCTGACAGAGAAGCATCAAGTAGTTTAGTATGAAGCAACTATGTCCATTATCAAGCTTATATATTGATGTAAAGCGTTAATAAACAGTGGATTATTCCGTACTTGATGAACAGGCTAATGGAGATATTAACTTGGAGATTTATAGATACTGAATTGAACAAATATAGATACATATGGTGCTGAATCAAGTTTTGGCATCTAAAAAAATCAGCAAGAACTGACTCATTTTGATGCTACTGTATCTCTGAATTTCTGGTGGAACAATTTAGGCACAAGCTACAAGCACTGCCATGAGAATTGATATGACCTGTGAATGGTTTTCTATCCTTTTCACCAAACATCTGCTTAGCTCCTTTACAAATCAGATTAGCTTCTGCATATAGATTTTAGAATCAGATAAGATAGTACTCCTTTATGATGCATTGGAATACATTGGATCATTTTAATAATATAAAGATTGTGAGAATTGCATTTCAATTAATGAGTATTCAACTTGAAATACGCATACTCATGCCCATGGGCCATTGTGTTCTTGCAGTTGAAGGATGCTAGAATAAATTGCCAGTCAATCACCAAATAATGTCTTACTAATTTTGTTCTTAAAGTTGTGATCCATTTACAATACTTATTATGGCTGAAAACAATCTACCATGAAACACATACAGCAATGCAGGGGCTGTAAAGTACAGGGGCTGTAAAGTATGCATTGTAAATTAAACTAGCAAGTGCAGCAATGCAGTAAAGAGGTTTATTATTCATCAAGAAAACAAGGAACGGTACAGGAGAGGGGGCAGAGGAGAGGACGCGCACCTGTGGAGAGGCAGCGACGGCGGCAGACGAGCTTGAGCGGCTGGAGGTGCAGGGGAGAGGCAACGGATCGAGGAAGACGGCGACAGATCGACGGCGGATCAACGGCGGATCGATAGCGGCAGGGGTCCTCGGGGTCAACGTCGGGCGACGGGACGAGGTTCTGCTTTCCAGGCGACGGGGGACCTAGCTACTGCGACGGAGGCCAACGGTGAGGAACAAGGAGAGGGGAACGGCGGCAAGGGAGAGGAGAGGGGGCGCACCTGCGGTGGGGACAGCAGCGACGGAGGCCAGCGGTGAGGAACGAGGAGAGGGGAACGGCGGCATGCGGCGACGGCGGATCGACGATGGCGGATTTGCGGTCGATTTGGGGTGAACGACACGCGCGGCCACCAAAACGACTAAGTCGTGGACGCTTTACCCCCGGCGTTTTGCTGTAAACGCCGGCGGTAATGTTTGAGCCACTAACAGGTGGGCCCAAGTGCATTTACCACCGGCGAAATCGACCAATTCGCCGGGGATAACAGGTGACACCATAATAATTCCGTAAACCAGGTTCATTATACAAAATCGATTCGCTAACGCAGTGGTTCCAGTCGGTTCTGCACAGCCGAAGCACCCAGGGTTCGAATCCCTGTGGGTGCAAAAAAGGCACCCTTTTTTCTTTTCTTAAGACCTTTTTTTATTGTTTCTAGTTATTTAGATAAATTGTAAAGTCCTTTGGCAACCTTTTTTTTATTTTCTTAAGACCTTTTTTTATTGTTTCTAGTTATTTAGATAAATTGTAAAGTCCTTTGGCAACATCCGATAAAATAAAGCAATGAAGGATAAATTGCGAGACATAAATTGATGATTTTAATTCTTGAATGACTTCAAAGTCCTTTCGAGGATATCCGATAAAAAACCAAGACATAAATTTAGGATACACTTGAGAAGGACAAATGGTTGTTCGAGAGATAATTATTATAAATACACAAATGACTTCAAAGTCCCTTCCGCTTGGTCCTTGTGACCCCACCGGTATCGTCGCGACTCCTTGTGTACGGAGGAACACTTGACCTAGGTAGCATCGTCCTTCTTCTTCTTCTTAGTGTGTAGGTTCTATCGTCTTCATCGGGTTCTTCCATCATTGGGTCTCCGACGAGGCCGTCGAAGTCTTGCTCGTCGGCAACTCCATCCATTCCGACGAGGGCCCTTTTTCCTCTCCTTACGACAACACGGCTGGGCCTTGACGGGTCAGTTATGAAGAAGCATTGCTCGACGTGCTTAGCCAATACCCAAGGCTCATTTTGCGCGGTGGGGTTCTTGGTCTTGGATTTGGGGGGCAGTCGCATGGTGGTGACATACGCATCTTCTTTTGTGACGTCCGTAGCCCATCTGACACGAAACATCGGTAGCTTCTCCCCGACGTAGTCGAGCTCCCAGATTTCCTCGATCCTTCCATAGTACCTTTTCTTCTCTTCACCCGTGTACGATTCCATCGTCACACCCGAGTTCTGATAGTCGCTTCTTTTGTCACTCTCCTCTGTGGAGAATGTGTAACCATTGATGTCGTATTTCTGATAAGTCATGAGGTTGGGGGCGGGCCCACAAGACAAGGCCAATATCATTTTGTCTACGCCGCTTGCCATTGGTGGGGGATTGGCATCAATCTGGTCTTTGAACCAGCTCGCGAAAGAGGAGTTGTGCGCTCTAAATACCTCTTCTTCCGTCATCGGCTTGTCAGCCCTGCTCTTGATCATGTTTATGTGCTGATCCACCCAAGGCTCTACCTCGTTCATGTGATGTAGTGCTACTAAGTGGGCCCTGTTAAAGTCTGTTCTCCTATCATCTTGATCCGCGTCGAGTTCCCTCCTGCCAGCGTTGTGGCCTACTCCCTCGAATCTGCCGAGGTGCTTGTTGGCGGGCAATCCAACCGGATGTGGGTCGTCCTCGTTTAAATAATTCTTGCAGAAAGAGATGCACTCCTCGGTGAGAAAGCCCTGGATGATGCTTCCATCCGGATGTGCCCTGTTACGAACGTATCCTTTGATGAAGCCGTTCATTCTTTCTAACGCCATCATGTTGTGAAGGAACGCGGGCCCAAGATCCTCGATATCGTCCACTATATGCACCAGTAGATGGACCATGATGTCAAAGAATGCGGGCGGGAAGTACATCTCCATCTCGCATAGGATGGTGACGATCTCTTCCTGCAGCCTCCCGAGTTTCTTGACGGTTATCGACTTTCGAGTGATGACGTTGAAGACGTTACACAGGTCAGTCAGCGTCGCACGAACGTGCGGTTCCATTATCCCTCGGATAGCAACCGGAAGTATCTGCGTCATCATGACATGACAGTCATGAGACTTCATCCCGCTGAAGATTTTTTTCGTCGGGTCCAGCCATCTGCGTATCATCCCCGCGTAGCCTAGGGGAAATTTGACTTCTAGTAGGCACTTGAAGAATTGTTCGAGCTCATCGGGATTTAGAGTGAAGGAGGAGGGGCGAGGAGTTTCGCGCTGCTTGGCCACCCTTTTGCGTTTGCGACCATCCGTCTCCTCCTCCTCGGTTTCCTGGTCAACCTAGGCGAAATGAAGCTCTTTTCTGATATCAAGGGCCATCAGGCCGTGTCTTGCTTTCGACCCGTCTTTGGTCCTCTCCAGCATGTTGAGCACAGTGCCAAGCAAGCTCTCGCACACGTTCTTCGTGATATGCATGACATCTAGGCTATGAGGCGTACCGAGGATCTTCCAAAGACGGCAAGTCCCAAAACACGGACCTCCTTTTCCATACCCCCAAGAGCGGCCCGGGTTCCTTTTTCTTTCTCTTGTCTCCTTTCTTCCGCTTCTGGATCTTTATCTTACCCGCCGGAGGGCAGTCTTTCCAGTTTTTCAACAGAGTATCTATCTCTTCGCCGCTTCTCCTAGGTGGAGGTCCCTCGACCTCATTGAACAGGTCTCCACGCTTCCTCCACGGGTCATTCTTGGGAAGCCACATTCGATGCCTCATGTAGACGGTTTTTGAAGACCCGGGATCCTTACCCAGCTGTAAAAACGGCGTCTTTTCCATGCACCTCACACATGCCTTGTGTCTGTGGCACACCTGGCACGCGATATATCCGTATCCAAGATAGTCCTGCACCGTCGTCAACAGTGCGGCTTTCATACGGAAAGTTTCTTGTCCGTAGGCGTCCCAAGTTTCTATCCCTTCCTCCCACAGAGTGACTAGCTCCTCCTTCAATAGCTCCAGATACAGGTTGATATCGCTCCCTGGCTGCGTCGGCCCTTGGATTAGCATACTCATGTGTATGTACTTCTTCTTCAGGCATAGCCATGGAGGGAGGTTGTACATCCATAGAAACACGGGCCAGGTGCTGTGCTTGCTGCTTTGGTTCCCAAACGGATTGAGTCCGTCGGTGCTCGCACCCAACCTGATGTTCCTTGGTTCTTTCCCGAATTCTTCGTAATACTCATTGTCTAATGTTTTCCACTGGCTTGCATCCGAAGGGTGTGTTAGCACTGGGTTTTCAACCCGTTCCACATCACGCATCACCGCCTCCTTTCTTTCCGCGTGCCAGCGCATGAGCTTTGCTTCCTTGGGGTCCACGAAGTACCGCTGCAGACGGGGCGTGAGCGGGAAGAACCACACAACTTTTCGAGGAGATTTTCTTGTCCCTCTCTTGTATCGAGATTCGCCACACTGTGGGCATGTATCGAGATTGGCATGCTCGTTCCGATATATTACGCAACACCGATGCATGCGTGGTATTTCTGGTGCGGTAAATCGAGAGGGCACACGATTTTCTTGGCCTCCTGTAGGCTACCGGCACACGTGTTATCTTTAGGAAAGTGGATCTTCAAGTATCCGAAGAGTTCGTCCACGCTTGTGTCCGTCCATTTGTGCTTTGCCTTCATCTCCATAATATCGAGAGCGTATCTCAGACGGCTCTCCTCCGTCCCACGAGCTGCATCGTACAACGGAGTTCTCGAGTCTACCTCGAGTTGATCCAGCTTAGCCTTCCGTCTACCAGCGATTTTGGGGTCGGTCGATGTGTTGCTGAGAAGAAGTTCTTGAACATGACGGTCCTGCACGGCCGCGGTTAGCGGGGTATTTCTACTCATGTCCTCGTCGGCCGCATGTTCTTCCCGGCCTTCTTGATCACCATCAACGTGTGCGCCATCCTCTTCAACCTCGTCTCCATTGTCGTGTCGGGCATCCTCTCCATCACCTTCGTTATCATCATCTCCACCATCATCATCTCCATCATCATCACCATCGATATCATCATCTCCATCATCACTCATCCACTGACTATGCCCCTCCATGAAACTATACCTGAGCAGGTGTTGATTCACTATGCCTGAGAAGGGGTCAAACAACGATCCTAGCTTGCATCTTCGACAAGGACACATTATATCCTTTCGCTTTTTTTCGATACATGTCGGCCGTCGCGCGTTCCACGTATCTATCCACGACGCTTTCCCTCATCGCGATGACCATCGCCGCCTACAAGATAAGATAATTGATTACACCGCCGTCTCGGTTTTCACGGAAAAAATTCGGCACGACCTTTGCTAAATATTGTCATGCTGGAGTTCCAAAATTCGCCGGAACGGAAGTTAATCAACATTCCGGCAAAACATTGGCAACTCAATGTTCCTGCACGCGTAAACAAATGCAAAACAATGCATTTACATATATGGACCACCTTTTGCCACCACTAGTGATATAACCGCGAATTTTCGCCAACACATGAACATTCCACTCATTTAGTTATGTACCTATTAGTTGACGCGACGTCCAAAAGCACCGGAGAGACGCCACACGTCGACTTTAATGCTTGAGAGATCTAGAGATCTAAGAAATAGAGAGATCTAGCTAGATCTAGTGGAAAAGGTGGTGGGAGGAGATAGATCTAGATCTGGATTATGCAAATCATGCTAGAGAGGCTAGGTAGTGCATGATTTGCTCAAATACATCATAGTTTATTGGTTGAAATAGCTAAAATGGGTGGGGGAATGAGCTAACTAGTGCTTAGGTTGATTTGCCATCACATATGAGTGTGTGTGGGTGGTGCTAGGTGTCTGGTCGTCCTAAATGGACATGCCCAGGTTACCGCCGGCGCCTACAAACGAAATTGCCAGCGGTAGGGCACGTTACCGCCGGCATCTGCTGGCCGAAGACGCCGGCGGTAAGTTAAGGCCTGGTGGCCCACCCTGGCTCGGCGATACCGCCGGCATCTACTGCGCACGTTCGCCGGCGGTACAGCCCAGTATCCCTGGCGCTTTGGGCCCAATTCGCCGGCGGTAAGGCTAGGCCCAAATGGGACCCCGCGGCCCATTGCACCCCCGGCGCCTCCGTTTCCATTTCGCCGGCGATAATGGAGCCACCCCCGGCGCTATCCTACCTATTTCGCCGGCGGTACTGTTAGGCCCCCCTGGAAGGTATTACCGCCAGCATCTTCAGCTCGTATTTGCCGGCGGTAAGGAGTGCGGCTATAAGCCTTTCCCTAGTAGTGATAGTCTCCATAGCATTGTGTGAGATCCTTTTTTTTGTGCTCGGGCAAAAGCGTTAGTGCTGCGATCGTTCCTGATTCCTGATCCCCTTACTTTGCTGACACTGAAGCCCAAAGGAACTGTCAGTAGCCTCGCCATTTTTTTAGACCATCGATGAAAATGACCACCATGTTGTTTCTGGATACAAATGACTTATCAGGGCCATAACTAGAAACATGCATGTACATTGACTTTACATAGAGGATTTTTTTTTTTAAATTTGGTCCATTTCCATTTAGGAGGACCAATTCCAACAATAAGATCCACTCCATCACGACATCTACATCTCTATAAGGTGCGTGCATTGTTGGCCTGCATCGATCATTAATTTGCGGGTGTCACCATCTTTAGCCGCCTGCCAACCTCCCCAAGCTTGTGACCTGGACGCCATGACCTAGATTAAGCAATCTTTCCCATCTCTTCATGTATCCATTTCCGGCCTGGTTCTCCCCCTAAAGTGTCGCTTGGCTAATCTTATTCGTCAATCCTCACAATCTTTTCATGTCTTCTCTCCTCAAGAAGCGCATGGTGTACCTGGATGCGATCTCCTCGAGCGTTTTCATTTGGCCAGTGAGCAACTTGCCTCCATGGATCCATTCTTTAATTTCCCCTGACGCATCTGGCAGGTTGGGGTCAGCTGCACATTTTCTTTGCGCAGCTCCGAATGAATCGATCTGGACATGCATGGACTGACGCTCTGCCCGGCCGGCCCGGCTTCAGAGCGATATTTTGGCTCGCCAGTCGCCATCTCAGACACCGGTCTTACTGTAGGCCTTGAGCGGTTTAACTGTGCGCTCGCCATCTGATGCTGATCTTACTGTGGGGAGTGCCGCCTTGAGCTGTGTTTGGCGATGGGTGCGCGATCTCAAGCGAGTGTGTGTTTGACGCAACGGAAGCTCAAGTTCAGATACTTCCTTACTGTTCAATCTTCCATGAAATACGCATGCGTCTTATTTATAGAAACAAAGACATTAGTGCACTAGCGCAACCTCGCTGCTCACCCAAAGATACTACTCTTAATTGTTCTCGAAAATGGACGATCAAGTATGCAAATAACAGATGTAGTGAATAATTGATCTTTTTTGTGTGTGTGTGTTGGACTTGAAGTCGAGGACGACAGGGACGAGGGAGTGGACGCTTGGCCTGCGCCCATAGATGGGCATCGGGGTGACGGGTGGGAGGCTCAGACGGCGCCATCGGGAGGAGAGGAGCGGCGGCCAACTAGGGTTTGGGGGGGGGGGGGGGGGCGGGGGGAGGGGGCGGCTAGGGTTGGGAGAGGAGGTAGATGCGGAAGCGGTTTAGGAAAATTAGGCTTTGATACCATGTGAGAGAATTGACCACATTTGGGCCTTCCATTGCATGTATATATAGACAAACATTACAATTTTAATCATAAATGAGAGATCATACAAATAAGGACTCTCCACGATTTAGGAGATTAAGGGATATGTCACGCTACGTGACATATCAGTGTGTGTTTGGGTAGCTGTGAACAGAGAAGCTGACATGATATTTTTTTTTTCTAGAACCGACTGAACAAGATGAGAAGTTGTAGTACAAGTGTACAACTCATTCTGAGATTCACCTTTTTATGAACTTGGTTCGTCACTTCGGCACTGTTTCCCTCCCCGAAATGCGCGCTAACAGCCCATAAACATCAACAGCCATACTTCAGGTTCCAGGTTTAAAAACAGCTTGGCTAAAGCCCACCGAAGTTAGCCCACGAACATCCAACCAACCATTTGCGAAACTAGGTATTTTTTTATATAGAAAAAAGATACCAAGCACAACATAGACGTTTACACAAAGCTCATGTCTCAACCAAACACACAGCTCGTCTATTAAAATAAACCTTAAACTAACTGAGGCGTATAGCGTCAAACATAAGGTATGATCTCTGCTGGGCTGAGGGTAAAACCATCTTAATGTAACATAATCGAACCACATGTTGCTTCTCTTGCAAAAATAGACATTGTTATTTACCAAAGAAGTGAAAATGCCACTTAATATGCGTAGAGAGATGACACCAATTAAAGAATATATCTCACTTTAGGATGTGATTTTCATCAACGTACCCAATCAAACGACCTAATTATCCCAATGATTTGACTAATTGCACCCAATTGACATGGCTGACCCACTTTTTATCACATGACCAATGGTAGGATGACATGTATAGGCGCATTGGTTCGATGTTTCCTGGCATCGGGGGTCCAAGGTAGGCTCGCCTTGGCCTAGTTAACTCGAACCGATGCGTCGAGTCGGTTGGTCCATTGGGACACAGCTAGATTTAAAGATCAATTGCAACAACTATTATAAGGTATGGCGGACTACCGTCTGCAGGCAACAAGAGTGAAGTCATAAGCAACGGCTTCTATTTTTTTCGATAAAAAAAATTAATATCATGAAGATAATAATTACAGTCAGCCTCTCCAACAACGTAATGCCCTAATAACAACACAGATGCACACAGCCAAAAAGAAGAGGGCGTAGAGATACAAAAGAATAGCATGTCTCTATGATCTTAGTTTTTGGCTATGCAAGCCTAGCAGGCGCAACCATCTTTATGATATTCAGGGAAAATAGTTAAAATAGTTAAATGTATTTGTAGCAAATATAAGTCTTTATAAAGGGTGGTTCTTGTGATGCATGATCTTCATGTGGGCGATGCCAGATGCAAAGGATTCATGGATATATCTCATGTTCATAGAAAAAACGGTGGAGTGATCCTCGTAAAAAGTGAGAGAATTTTTTCCGATAAGGGGAATATATTAATATCAAGAGATACCAATTACACCCAGCCTCTGCAACAACGCAACGCCTTAATGGCAGTACGGATGCACACAGCTAAGAAAGAAAAAAAGAAAACTAAGAAACAAAAAAGTCCCGCAGCGGTATTCCGGCCCTGACAGCAACAATACAACCACCACCAAGACAACACTTGAATTCTAGACTCTTCAAAAAACGACGCCTTCAAGAAGGAAAAAAACACAAGCACCATCATCGCCCGATCAAAGATCTCAGGTTTTCACCTTGAAGATAGTCTCTGCTCTCAAAACAATGTCTTCAACAAGATCATTACCAGGTACAACTAATTAAGACCAGACTTTAGATTTTCACCCTAAAAGGTAAGACTGTAAACTTCACTTGTGTTGCCGCCCCCGATTCCAAAAGTGAGAGAAATGTCTTTCTCACATGCAAAGCGTTCACTCAGTTTCTTTCTACGGAGTATTTCATTCAATCCGGTTCCTCTGCAGTTTACAGAAAACTTAATGAAACACAAACGGGCAAATCTTAAATCACCAGATGGAAAGCTAAAACATGCACGGGGCACTGAAGAATCGCTGCGTTCCACAAAAATGACCGCTTCAAGGGAGAGGTGATCCAATCGGAAGCTACACAATCTTCTCACGTGCAGTCACTGAACTCACAAGTTGCACAAATTGAGTACCGCAGTGCTGGAAACAAGAACCAACTGCGCGTCTACGACAAAGATCACGATCAAACATACCTCGCCTTATCCACACATATCCAAGTGGAGCGCCACCATAGGCCGCTCCTCGGGCGAAAAATCTATTTCATCCACTGCAAGTGATCCACATCAGGAACGACCCCACGGCAATCTCCCCCTCTCGTTTCCACGCAACCACGCGTCTCCATCCGCCCCGTAGCGCCCACCGGGAAATAAGAGCTAGCCCGCCGCTGCTCCACAGAGAGACGTACGATCATTTGCAGACGCAGACCAGCAGCATAGCCATGGCCGCCGCCACCTCCACCGTCTCCGGCCTCGCCGGCGCCGCCCTCGCCCGCCGGCCAGCCTTCTCTACCAGTACGTGCCACTTTCTGTTACATGTGCCTGACATTGATGTTCTTTGTGTGTTGAAAACTTGAAATTAATGTGGGATCGATCTCTGTGTACATAGGCTTCACGAGTGGAAGCCGGGTGTCGGCCAGGAACCCGCTGATGACGAGGAACCTGGAGAGGAACGGCAGGATCACCTGCATGACGTAAAAATCAACTCGATCTTTTTTAGTTTCTACGTCGGCGTCTGAATTTGCTGCGTCACTACTGACCGATGTCCTCTTGTGTTCATCATCAGGTTCCCACGGGACTGGCTGCGGAGGGACCTGAACGTGATCGGGTTCGGGCTCATCGGGTGGCTGGCGCCGTCGAGCATCCCGCTGATCAACGGCAACAGCCTGACGGGGCTCTTCTTCTCCAGCATCGGCGAGGAGCTCGCACACTTCCCCTCGCCCCCGGCGCTGCAATCGCAGTTCTGGTCAGAATAACAGTTAACCCAGCCACCGATCAAACATACTATAAGTATCTTTTGCTAACTTGGGTCGTCGTTGTTGAATATGTACTGCAGGCTGTGGCTGGTGACGTGGCACCTGGGTCTGTTCATCGCGCTCACCTTCGGCCAGATCGGCTTCAAGGGCAGGACCGAGGACTACTTCCAGAAGTAGTGGATTATTGAACAGCTTAACTAGCTTTGGGTTCATGCATGTGCCTTTGTGCTTCCTTTGTGCGCGTGCGTGTTCAATGTAAAATCTCTCCCATGTAAGATGTGCCTTCGCGGTTTCGTTCTTGCCACCGTGTGGTCACCGGTAACCTCTTCCATTCTAACCACAAAACTGATGGATGTCCCGAGGAACTTAAATTCAATCGACAATAAGAAAAACTTGCCAAAACATGTATGCATGGTAGCCAATTAGCTAGAACTCTTAAACCTATTTATTAAAAAAAAATCGATCCGTCTATTGGAATCTGCTACGGCTTTGGTCCCTGTGTGCGCACGCGTGTTCGGTGTAAATTTGTCCTCCTCCCTTCGTCCATGAACAAATGTATTTCTAGGTTTTGTTAACAGTTAAGCATTTATAAATTACCAACTTACGCAAAATTGTTGCAATATTTATGATATGGAGCTACTATATTACAAAAATACATTCCAATATGCATCTTGTGATATTAGTTTGGTGTCAAAAATACTGATACTAATTTCAAAAAGTTAGAACAAAATTTAACTTATGGTAAATCTAAGATTTACACTCATTTATGGACGGAGGCAGTATGTAAGTTCATGCTTGCACATAGCGATAGTTACCGGTTACCTCTTCCATCCTAAGCACAAAACTAAGGGATGTCCCGAGAAACTTAAATTCAACAAGAAAAGCTTTCCAAAACATGCATGCTATCCAATTAGCTAAACTTTTTATTAGGAGAACTCTATCTTTCCAGATATTGTAGCTACAAGTGGTTCGTTGGCGAGCGAGACGTCGCCTTATTTTATGGGCCATGCCAAGCGTCCCCGGATCCCTCGTCTTCCCATGTCTTCACATGCTGTCATTTGCCTCAAAATCTCACTTTTACTTTTACTCACATTTGATTCTATTTAGCAAGAATAGTTTTTTTACAAAATAAAAGAAAACTATCATTAGGACATGGGGCTTGCCGAAGACCTCGTAGCAAAACGTTTGTGTTATCGTAGCATAGTTGCAACATTTTTCCTACCATGGGTTAAACACATAAAAAAACATTGTAGCATTTCAAAAAAAAGAAGAGTATGTATCAATTCCCCCATTGGTCCGCAGAAAAAAAAACCATACATGACCTTGGCCGATAGCATCATCGACCCCCTCTGGCAGCACGCCGAACACCATTGGTAGCTGCGCCGACCACCATTGACAACAAAATTAGTCAGCACTTGCATCATAGCTGACCCCTGGAAATAGAAGTATCACAAAAATGATGGTAGCACCCCCATTGACGGACAGTAGCACCGCCGCCCTTCCTTTGTAACACCGGAGGCCACCACTCGTAGAAGCGGGGTACCGAAGCACCGAGGCTCGTGCGTCTATGGAACACCGTAGCGCCACCATTTCCTTCGTTGTTTTCTACCGGTTGTCGCCCCAACGAGGAAACCTCCACGTGGGACCACTCAACGTGGGCACGAACTGCAGCAAACTGGAGGTGCATGGGTAGCGAGATCTTCGCAGGGGTGTCACCGCAACACCAACTGCTCAACTCGTCCATGCGGTGCCGGTAGGGGCGGCGTACGAGGGGTGGGACGCAGCCATGGATGGAGTTTCCGTCAGTGGTGGTAAGGCAACACGGGAGGAGAGGAGGGGAGGGATAGGATGTGCTAGAGGAGGCCACCAGCCGTGAGAACCAGGATGAAAAAAGTTGGGCAAGAAGATAACCATTGTGCAGGTCCCACATGACACGCCTCCAAATCTAGAGGAGGAGAACACAAGCGACGGATGCCTCGGGTGAAAGCCATCATTTTCTTAGGGTGTTCGGGTGTGGGTAGTTCACAATCGACTAAGTTCTCGTGTTACATGGGTATCAACTTCCAAGTTGTAGCAGCATGTGAGGAGAGGATGGCCTGCAATTTGGTTTCCGAATAACTAAGGTGCTCCGCCGTCTCACAACGGCGTTAGTGGAGGGGAAAAGAGAAACCAAACCGTTAATATCAGTTGATGGTGGCATAGACCCGTAAATTGTTTCAAGTTGAGGAGCAATTTTGGATGAGGTACCGACCATCATGACCTTTCTCGATTTAATGATCCCTCTGTCCATACCTTATCAAGATATATCTAAATTTAGATAAATTAATGATGTCCCCAGGACAGAGGTAGTAGTAAAGATCGAGACCCACCAGCATTCTAATTTCTATCATGTTGAGGTATTATATTACCCACCGGTTATGATGAGTACGTGCAGCTCCAGTAAAATACACTTATTCAGAGCAGTGAGAACAACATAATGTAACAAGGTTGTAAAGTAACACATTCACACCTTGAACTTACATAAACAGCACTTTAGGTACATTAAAATATTGCTTGATGAGTAGAAATGGTAATTCCCCGTCCCACAGCCGCCTTTTTTTTAGATGAAAGGCATTACTGCCCGACTTTAAATTAATAAAGCCCTGGCGACGTTTACAAAGTTATTACACACTGTTGTGGCGTACAACTTAGCCAAAGTACGGGAAACTACTGGGTGCATGCCAGCTTTCGACGCACCAAGCAGCAAATGAACAATTTGGCAGGCATGCCACTATCACAATCTTCTGTAAGATAGATATAATGCAGGCTAAGTCAACAGAGTAAGATCAGCCCAGCTTAATCTTACATAAAAAGGTCCCTCAAATAATTGTAACTAGATGAGTCGAACCATGGACAACAATAGATAGACAATAGCATAACGACAGTAGTGATGACATTTTAGTGCCGTTTACTGGGGTTGCCTTCCACCAAGCTTAATCTTACACAAAAAGGTCCCTTAATAATTGCAACCAGATGAGTCGGAACAGTAATGATGACGTTTTACTGCGGTTTACAGGGGTTGCCTTCCACCAAACTGGCACAGAGGACTCTTAGGTTTTGTTGATTTATTGCACGATGATCTTATTGCAAAAGACCACCAAACTGGCTCGTGGTATACTTTTCACTCAGGACTGGCCGGGAATCCATGCCAAGTGTTATACTGGTAGCTTCAGGTGGTATTCGTGTTTGACATATGCCATCGCTGATCGAAATCTTTGTGGATGATTCGGTATTACAAATTTGGTGGGGGGACTTTAGGACATCCTCGGGGAGTGGCGCCAAATGAAGGATGGTACCAATATGGCTTAGGCACGGGCCACCTGTCATCCAAATTCATTTATCAATGCAAGTTAATCTTGTATAACTAGTATACGAATTTGGACTGGGAAACAGCAAGAGTACCTGTTTTTAACTGCGGATTCATTCATTATGTTTATGGGCTGGCTCATTCCTCTGCCATTAAGAAAAGAACAACGTAAGGACAATTGATAAGTATATGCCTACACGATAAGAACCAGGGCAGTTAAAAAAGGAACTGACATGACACATCAGGAAAAGGAAGTACATTTGTGATGGGAGATCAGTTTTACTTAGAACTTCTGCAATGATACGCCTTGGCAGATAAGGTGTTTTCCTAGTTCCATCATAGAAGTTCATGCCAGCATAACTTCCATCAATAAAATTAACAAGTGGACCACCAATCCCAGCCTAGTACAAAGAATAAGATGGAGATATAATGTTGTAGATAGATACGACAACTTAGTAAATGTGTTGATAGATTATAGATAGTCACTGATTTTGACCAGCGTACCTTCTTGATTTTACAAGTAGACAGCTTAAGGTCTTTGCAGTCAAGATTTCTAGGTTTGTCATAAGGCTTATCAGGCACAAAACCAATTGTCCCCATTAATACTCCATCCTCAACCTCGCGCCCTATAGCTACTACCTTTTTACGTCCCTTTTCTCCATGGAAAATATTCTCCGGATGAATACACCGTAGACGTGGCTGAACACTGATTACAGCAATGTTATAATCTGAATGATACAGTTCCAATGTCCCGGTAGCATGCTGATTTGGTGGGAGAAACACATCAATCTGCAACAATAAAGTAAGCTTAATTAGCCAACATCTAACTTAGGGCAAGAAAAATAATTACGAGAAGCAACCTTAAATTTCTCATTGATCTTGCTTTCATTATCTGAACTTCTAATCAAACTGGCCGAGGTCAGAATAACGGGTGTGCCTTTCTTATGCCACTTTATAAGGTAGCCAGTGCATGCGAAAGATCTCTTGTCTCCTACACATCACAACTTTGGCCATTATTCTGTGAAAACAAGGTACATGAAAAATAAACTGTGTAAACTGTAAAATTACCATCGTATGAAGTAAGCAAAACAACCCGCCGGCATAATTTTGTCACTACTTCTGTCCGAAGTTTAGAAAAGACCAGCTCCTCAGTACCACGACACCAGAGATTGTAATCTAAGCCCTTGTAACCATATAAATCACCAAAATCATCTTCAAATTTATCACACAATTGCCCACCTACTGCTTGAACAAGTACAGAAGTAGTGTCACAGAGGTAGCTAGAAAAGGCTACCGAAGGCAGAAGTATGGCACTATAGAAAGCAATGACTTACACTCAAGCGCAAATGGTGGTGGCTTATGATATCCCATGGATGTTAGATGCTTGACTGTACTCCAATATCCTGATCCAATTAAAGCGGACAGTATTAGTACTCAGATGATGTGTATAATTAAATCCACATGACAATCTGCAAATAATGATCAATACGTAACATCAATATAGAATCACACCTGATGGGACTATGCTACATAAATCTTCAGGCAAGGCATATCACTACAGGAATGGCGCGCTGCGCCGACGGTGAGGCCCTCGGCGTATCGGGAGGTAGGAGCGACCAGGCGGCGCCACGCGTCCAACTACGCCGACGGGGAGGCCCTCGGCGTATCGACCGCCAAGGTCGACCAGGGCTCGCCACGCGTCACCGTACGCCGACGGTGCGGCGCTCGGCGTAGCCGTAACGGCCGTCACCTTGACGGTGCCGGTTAGCGACCTGCGCCGACGGCCACTACGCCGAGGGGTGGAGCCAGCCGTCGGGCCACTTCGTCTACGCCGACGGGCGTAGCTACGCCGAGGGCCAAGTGGCATGCGCCGAGGCCCACCTTCCCCGAGGAGCTACGCCGAGGGGCCCCGTCGGCGTAGTGTACGCCGAGGGCGAGGCGGTGATACGCCGAGGGCTGGAGGCCGTCGGCATCTTGGCAGATTCCTGTAGTGTATTCACGGTAGTTGGTACTGTTCGGGCTGCAATAAAACAATGTCACGTAGTCATGATAAGTAAATACAGGGAAGTACTAGCTCAACAACGCAACTAAACAAACACATGAGCCAAATAAAGGAATATCTACTATCTTCAACACTGAAGCAGAAGCTCTAAATTAGCAACATGAGATGTGGTACTAATGCAACTACCGGATGAAGCCTGCTGACCGGGTGTATACGTGAGGGACAGAGGGAGTGCATCTTTTACCCAGTTTACTCATGTATTTGATGTAATAACATATTATATTTTAAGGGACAGAGGGAGTGCATCTTTTACCCAGTTTACGTATCTATATATATTGTAAAGTGAGTCATTTTTTTGATACACGTATTAGCGTCTTAGGAGTTCTCACACAGTAATCTGTGCATTAATAACTATTTGGTTCTTTCTACCTCTAGCTGTACTTGCATGAGAGGGGATTTGGATATAATATGTTATTACATCAAATACATGAGTATATTAGATGTAATAACATCTTATATTATGGGATAAAGGGAGTAGCTAATAAATACTAGAAGCATAGGAGACATACAAGTACTTCTCAAAATACCGCAAGCGCTCCTGAAGTAACTTCAATGGTAGGATTGAGGTCCTATTTGTTTTGGTATCATCAGAATCAACGATCAACCCCAGAATGAATTTTCCATACCCCCCACATAGTCGTAAGTGGACCTCCAAGTCCAGCCTAGGACCAAAATAAAGTTGTAAGGATTATTACGAAGGGAAAAACGATCCCAACAAAGAGTATCAGTGCAGAAAGTTCAATAGACACAAGTAAAGCGGCAGGGATTACAAGACAAATTATGTTTAGACATTTTTCATCATGCCAAAATGAAGGAAATAATACAGCAGCGCACCTCTGTGATAGCACAAGTACTGTACATCAGAGCATGTTCAGGAAGATTTGGAGTCCGGTCATAAATCGGCTTCCCGGTAGCGGACATCAAAGTGCCCGAGCTGAAGGCACGCCCAAGAGCTCTTACTTTATCAATACCAGCAGGTTGTATATCAGAAGGGATATCATGTACAGCATATGGATTTGAGTAGTAGAAGCACATGACAAGAGCAATATCTTTATCATATAGTCCCAGTGACCCGTATATTTTGATATTTCTTTCGCGAGGAAAGAGCACTTGAATCTATAGTGAAAAGAGTGGTAGTACATCAGCACATGGAATGAGCACAATCACCTTGAAAAAACAAAGCAAATAGAACGCTATGATTAGCAGCACCAACCCTCAATCTATCATCTCTGTTTCTTATTTTATTAAATTCTGTAACCAAACGTTTTGAAGTCACAATTATTGTTACTTCACGCCTCGTCATTGCCATACACTTCACAGCTAGGCCCGAGCATGCAAATAAAATCTGTTCTTCTGCACAAGATAGTCATTCAGATCACGAACTAGTGGTTATTAGATACAAATTAGAAAGTTCACAAGCGCAAAGAAGCATAATTACCATCGACTAAAGCAAGCGAGACAATATTGGAAGCCAACGAAATATCAGAATTCATAATATCACCACCAAATGGCTTCTCCACAAAACTCCGGTCCAAATCAACTGGATCAGGATGTCCATATTTCTCACAAAAATCTTGTGTCCGCTTCATCAACAACCGGTTGACTAAATAAAGAACATGGTAAGTAAACCACGACTGTGAGTTCTCTATAATAGAGGAATATATGCAAGAGAAGAACCAGCAAACATGAGATAACTGACTCACGTTCCACCATTTGATTTATATGGAGTGTTCCGGGAGAACTATCTCCTGAAACCTGTTTTTCTTTTGCCAGTTTCCCTCTGTTTCTGGCTCTTTTGTCCCTTGCCTTTGCCTGCATCTTGACAGTCAGTCTCTTATTTTCATCTATGGCTCTTTGGTCCCTCTTGTCCTTACGCTTCTTTGCAGTCCTGAAGCAAAGTAATAATAAGGGGTGGAAATGCTTCACAGAAGACACAAAGTGAAACTCAAATTTAGACCCCACGCATAGTAAAAAAATTAAAGGATATTTTTTATCATGTCGGTAATATAACCTATTTTCCTTGTAAGAACTACAACTTGCTACCCCTTCTGTTCTGAGTTGTAATCACAAAAGAGAACGGAGGGAGCACTAATCTATACTTTTTGCTGAAATAATGCCGCATCCTTATAGCTTGCCTTGATTTAAGAACTTTGAATATGTTCATCTGCAACGTTCTCCAAAATATATTTTGCTAGAAGTAGTTGTGTTTCTTGTGAAAGCAGTGCGAGAGTTGTTGTGTTAGCAGATTTCTACAAGAAAATTCTAATTTCAGAGATCTGTATAATAAATTTACAAGTACTAATTCTAATTACTTGTATTCAACACAAACTTGGCGGACTTTCACTGGCCTCATTCAGAAAGCAACATGGTGACGTGCGCTTTACCTGTTATTTTTTATCAAATCTTAAATCGCAGTGCTTTATGGGGAAATCAGGAAGAGGACGAAATACTGGCAGCCAGTTCCTAGCACAATAGGAGTAGACCCTAACTAGTTGTAATCGAACACCAACAAATGCGTCGAGACTAGGTCGAACGTTATTTGCAGATTGACAATCCTATCGAAATTTGGCTGTGATTAGAAGGGACGATGATGGATAGTATCCTATGTACATGGATTTTACTTCGATCAATCAAAGAGGAAGAGCGCAATCTTTGGAGTCACAGAGATCAACCGGATAATCGACTGAAGTAGCACTAGAAAAGTAAGCAAGGGAGGAAATAGACACTTACATCCCGATTCCGGGCGGCGAACAAGGGTGGGTAGCGTGGCTTAGCAAAGGGATAGCTGCTCAATGGAGGAAGGGGTGCGCTGCGCCGGGGTCAGATCTGTGAAGGACTGAAACTGAAGGGTGCCGGCGAGATGGAGCGGCCGAATCGGGGACTTAGGGTTTATTAGGGGTCCTCCTAATCAGCGTTTCAACTTTCAACTGCCATCGAGCACACCGACGCGTCAAGAAAATAGCATATGGGCCGCGACCCACCTCCGCATCGTCTTCATCGTGCCCATCACCAACTCCTCCGCGCCATCGCTGCTGCTCGCCCCCCGCCCCTGCCGCTGGCCGCAACCGCCTGCTCACGCCTCCTGTGGCCCCTCTTCCTGTTCTCTGCATGAAGAGCCACCAGAACTTTTTCCCGCACAGGTCGAGGTAGTGCAGGTTCGCAGGCTTGCCTGGGTTTGGAACAGCGTCGGGTGCAGCTTTCGGACAGGTCGGGGTAGTAGAGGTTTCCTGACATGTTCGAACCTAACCCCATTAATTTATCAGCTCGGAATTCTAAAAAAAAAAAAAAAATCAGCTCGGCTTTCAATCACGTACATGTACATGTACTCAGGGATTTGGTTACCGCCCGGGAAATCTGGTTCCCGGCCGAGAACCGGATATCCCGACCACCCCCGGGAATTGGTCTAACCGGGTAAAAAATCCCGATTTTTTTGTTTTTTTGCGAAAAATTTAAATTTTAGCGAATATTCTATATAATTTAGGGAATATTCTCTTTGAATTTAAATTTTTGATTTTGAATTCGTCCGGTAACCGGGCGGGATTTCCCGGTTACCGCGGTAACCGGGAATCCCGAGCACCCCCGGGATTTTTTTCCTGTCGGGAGCCAAATCCTTGCATGTACTACTCCGAGCTGAGAATGAAACGATTTCGTTCCTGAGTAAATGGTGAAAATATCCTTACTTTTGTTTCATCTAATAGCAAAACTCAACGGGCACATCCATGAGTGTGGGTGTTTTTTTTCGATAAAAGATGCTTTATATATTACTTTGAGAAAGTAATTACATCTGCATAACCAGGATGCATACAGACATTTTTGTTGTCTCGAGTCAAAAGATAGAAAAAAACTAGGCGAGATACATATCGGAACGATGAATCATATGACGTCTAAGGTGTAGGTGGGGCTTCAATCCGTAGACTATGCTGCCACCCATGTAGAGAAAAAGTATACCTCGCTGTAGCTTTCAACCGTGTACAGACCTCCGTAAATAGGTCTCGGTTCTCCACTCGCTGAAGAGGTAACCACAAACGGAGAATACATGTACATCTGTAGATGACCCGCAACAAAGAACAATTCTTATTGTTAAAAATCTTATGATTTCTACTTAGCTAAAGCGCCCAGATAACTGCTAGCACCCTGCTGGCGCAAAGTTGACGTGGGAGTTAGAGATCCCTGTGATGTAACTTTTCTTCAGGTTCCCGGCAACGGCGCCAGAAAACAGTCTTGATACGCGTACAGCACGCGACCGTTGGGAACCCCAAGAGGAAGGTGTGATGCGTACAGCGGCAAGTTTTCCCTCAGTATGAAACCAAGGTTTAATCGAACCAGTAGGAGCCAAGAAGCACGTTGAAAGTTGATGGCGGCGAGATGTAGTGCGGCGCAACACCGGGATTCCGGCGCCAACGTGGAACCCGCACAACACAAACCAAGTACTTTGCCCCAACGAAACAAAGGAGGTTGTCAATCTCACCGGCTTGCTGTAACAAAGGATTAGATGTATAGTGTGGATGATGATTGTTTGCAGAGAACAGTAGAACAATTGCAGTAGATTGTATTTCAGATGTAAAGAATGGACCGGGGTCCACAGTTCACTAGTGGTGTCTCTCCCATAAGATAAATAGCATGTTGGGTGAACAAATTACAGTTGGGCAATTGACAAATAGAGAGGGCATGACCATGCACATACATGATATGATGAGTATTGTGAGATTTAATTGGGCATTACGACAAAGTACATAGACCGCTATCCAGCATGCATCTATGCCTAAAAAGTCCACCTTCAGGTTATCATCCGAACCCCTTCCAGTATTAAGTTGCAAACAACAGACAATTGCATTAAGTATGGTGCGTAATGTAATCAATAACTACATCCTCGGACATAGCATCAATGTTTTATCCCTAGTGGCAACAGCACATCCATAACCTTAGAGGTTTCTGTCACTCCCCCAGATTCACGGAGGCATGAACCCACTATCGAGCATAAATATGTAGGGATTCGTTGCATAGAAAACAAAAAAATTCCTACAGCAGAACGCAATCCAAGCCAAGATGCAATCTAGAAGACGGGAGCAACGAGGGGTGATACGTCTCCGACGTATCCATAATTTCTGTCGTTCCATGCTTGTTTTATGACAATACTTACATGTTTTGCTTGCACTTTATAATGTTTTTATGCGTTTTCCGGAACTAACCTATTAACAAGATGCCACAGTGCCGCCTCGTTTTCTGCTGTTTTTGGTTCCAGAAAGGCTGTTCGGGCAATATTCTCGGAATTGGACGAAATCAACGCCAAACCTCCTATTTTTCCCGGAAGCATCCAGAACACCGAAGAAGAGTCGGAGAGGGGCCAGAGGGCCACCACACCCTAAGGCGGCGCGGCCAAGCCTGGGCCCGCGCTGCCTAGGGTGAGGCGCCCTGTGTGCCCCTGCGCCGCCTCTTCGCCTATAAAACCCCTTTCGACCTAAAAACACCGTACCAATTGACGAAACTCCAGAAAGACTCCAGGGGCGCCGCCACCGTCGCGAAACTCCAATTCGGGGGACAGAACTCTGTTCCGGCACCCTGCCGGGACGGGGAAGTGCCCCCGGAAGCCATCTCCATCAACGCCACCGCCTCCATCATGCTCCGTGAGTAGTTCCCCCATGGACTACAGGTTCTAGCAGTAGCTAGTTGGTATTCTCTCCTCCATGTACTTCAATACAATGATCTCATGAGCTGCCTTACATGATTGAGATCCATCTGATGTAATCGGTGTTGTGTTTGTTGGGATCCGATGGATGATACATTATGATTAGTCTATCTATAAAGTTTGTGAAGTTATTGTTGCTGCAATCTTGTTATGCTTAATGCTTGTCACTAGGGCCCGAGTGGCATGATCTTAGATTTGAGCTCTATATTGTTGCTTAGATTGTATCTACAAGTTGTATGCACATGTCACTGTCCGGAACCAATGGCCCCGAAGTGACAGAAATCGGGACAACCGGAGGGGATGGTAGTGATGTGAGGATCACATGTTTTCACGGTGTGTAAATGCAGGGCTCCGGTACTCTATTAATAGGAGTACCTTAATATCCAGTAGTTTCCCTTGAGGCCCGGCTGCCACCGGCTGGTAGGACAAAAGATGTTGTGCAAGTTTCTCATTGCGAGCATGTACGACTATATACGGAAAACATGCCTATATAATTAATAAGCCTGATGTTCTTTCTTAATGCTTTGATTCCTATCAATTGCCCAACTGTAATTTGTTCACCCAACACTTGTCGCTTATTGGAGAGTTACCACTAGTGTATATCGCTGGGAACCCCGGTCCATCTCTCATCATTATATACTCGTTCTATATGTCATTGGAAGTAGTATCAACTATTTTCTGGTGCCATCGCTCTCATATTGCTATTACTGCTGCTGTGTTACTGTTACTATTGCTCTCATATTACTGCTACTTTCACAACACCCCTGTTGCTAGTGCTTTTCCAGGTGCAGCTGAATTGACAACTCAGTTGTTAAGGCTTATAAGTATTCTTTACCTCCCCTTGTGTCGAATCAATAAATTTGGGTTATACTACCCTCGAAGACTATCGCGATCCCCTATACTTGTGGGTCATCAAGACTGTTTTCTGGCGCCGTTGCCGGGGAGGCATAGCTCTACTCATAAGTTCACCTGGGGAGTACACTCTACCTCTCTCTCTGTTTTATTTTATTTTATTTTGCTTAGTTTACTTTTGTCTAGTTTATTTGGGCTTAGTTTATTTCTGTCTAGTATTATTTTGCGTAGTTTACTTTTGCTTAGTTTCTTTTTGTCTTGTTTTATTTTCCTCATATACCCAAAAATCCATAAAAATTTGAAAAACCAAAAAAATTAAAAACTGTTGTTATGGGAGAACCAACAACCTACTTGGAGCTTATAGAATGTTATAATAATTATAGAGAATCAAGAACTGGTAAAATAATGAGTGCTATGATAGAAAAATTAAATACAATTGCTAGAATCTTGCTTAGACGCCATGATATAAACTGTTTCTCTCAACAGGATACTAAACATCTTAAATTTGAATGTGGTTTTAGTGAGGAATTTTTTATTAAGAACTATAACCGGAATTGCTATATTCATTATGGGTTCGAAGAGGTAGAACAATTTGTCTTATTTATGGGAGCCTCCGAGATAGAATCCTTCATGGTTGAGAATTATGAAACTTGTGCTATTTGTAAGGACCTTAAAGATTATGTCTCTACTATCCTTAATTCTTGCATAGAATGCTACAGTAGGAATCCTTATATCCTTGATTATAAAGAGAGACACATTAATGCACAAGAATGCACTCACAATTTGCAGGAATCGGTGGAAGAAGAAACTGATGAACCTGAAAGCTCATTGGATGAAAAAGAGGAGGAAATTGATGAAATTGAAAGCTCATTGGATGAAAAGGAAGAGGAGAGCGACGAACAAAAGGAGGAAGAATGGATTAGCTACCCATGCCAACCATCTAATGAGAGTAACTCTTTATCTCTTACACTATTTGATTGTCCTCCATGCTTACCGAAAGAGGTTGAATGTTATGTTCCTGTGGATTCTCTTGAAATTTTCCCTATGAGTAAAACTTGTGAGAATAATTACGCTACTGTTATCTATGATAATCCATGCTACTTTGATAAATCTTATGATAATGCTTTGTTTGTGCCTGATGTCGAAATGCATGGTACTAAAGAATTTTGTTTAGCAAATGTTTATGATAAAGCTCTAGATGATGGTCCTATGTTACTTGAGAATATTAATTGTACTACTAATGAAAATGGGATTGGAGAGTTCTTGACTTATTCTATGAGTCCCATATCTCTTGAGATTGATCAACTACCTTGTTATATTATTAATAAAAGTAAGTTTGAAAGTTTTAAATCCACTATTCTTGAACTTGATAAAAATTGTGTGCTTATGGATCATGGAAATTATGCTGCATGTGATAGTTATATTGTTGAGTTTGTTCATGAAGCTACTGAAAATTATTATGAGAGAGGAAAATATGGTTGTAGAAATTTGCACGGTACTAATACACCTCTCTATATGCTGAAATTGTTGAAGTTACACTTGTTCTATCTTCCTATGCTTGTTACTTTGCTTTTCATGAACTTGTTTATTTACAAGATTCCTATGCATAGGAAGCATGTTAGGCTTAAATGTGTTTTGAATTTGCCTTTTGGTGCTCTCTTTTGCTTCAAATACTATTTCTTGCGAGTGCATCATTAAAACTGCTGAGCCCATCTTAATGGCTATAAAGAAAGAACTTCTTGGGAGATAACCCATGTGTTATTTTGCTACAGTACTTTGTTTTATATTTGTGTCTTGGAAGTTGTTTACTACTGTAGCAACCTCTCCTTATCTTAGTTTTGTGTTTTGTTGTGCCAAGTGAAGCCTCTAATCGAAGGTTGATACTAGATTTGGATTTCTGCGCAGAAACAGATTTCTATCTGTCATGAATCTGGGCTGTTTTCTCTGTGGGAAAATCAGAAAAATATGCCAATTTACGTGCGTGTTCCTCAGATATGTACGCAACTTTCATTAGTTTTGAGTTTTCTGATTTGAGCAACGGAAGTATTTATTTAAAATTCGTCTTTACTGGCTATTCTGTTTTGGCAGATTCTGTCTCTGTTTTTTGCATTGTCTCTTGTGGACTTTAAGCAAGGCTTTCTAGACGTAGAGGGCTGTAGCTAATGTTTTATTGAGTTCTTGCAATGTGCAACTACAGGACCAAGCTGGATTCAATTTTTTTTTGAGTACTAACCCCTCTAATGAAGTTTATGAGAAGTTTGGTGTGAAGGAAGTTTTCAAGGGTCAAGAGAGGAGGATGATATATGATCAAGAAGAGTGAAAAGTCTAAGCTTGGGGATGCCCCCGTGGTTCATCCCTGCATATTTCAAGAAGACTCAAGCGTCTAAGCTTGGGGATGCCCAAGGCATCCCCTTCTTCATCAACTTATCAGGTTCCTCCCCTGAAACTATATTTTTATTCGGTCACATCATATGTGTTTTACTTGGAGCGTCTGTGTGCTTTTATTTTTGTTTTTGTTTGAATAAGATCGGATCCTAGCAATCCTTGATTGGGAGAGAGACACGCTCCGCTTTTTCATATGAACACTTGTTCTTCGTTTTACTTTTAATGTTCAATGATAAAAGTTGGAAGCTACAATACTTATCTTTATTTGGTTGGAAGCAGAAAATGCCTCATATGTCTTGGATAATTTGATACTTGGCAATTGTTTTGAGCTCTCAAGTAGATCATAAGTTTTTGCATGTAGTTTAAACCTATTAGTGGAGAACTACCGTAAAGCTTGTTAAAATTGGTTTGCATAATTGATCTCTCTTAAGGTCTAGATATTTTCTGGTAAAAGTGTTTGAGCAACAAGGAAGACAGTGTAGCGTATTATAATGCTTGCAATATGTTCTTATGTAAGTTTTGCTGTACCGGTTCATACTTGTGTTTTCTTCAAATAACCTTACTAGCCCAAAGCCTTGTACTGAGAGGAAATGCTTCTCGTGCATCCAAAACCTTGAGCCAAAACCTATGCCATGTGTGTCCACCATACCTACCTACTATGTGGTATTTCCCGCCATTCCAAAGTAAATTGCTTGAGTGCTACCTTTAAACAATTCAAAATTTATTACCTCTGATTTGTGTCAATGTTTTATAGCTCATGAGGAAGTATGTGGTGTTTATCTTTCAATCTTGTTGGGCAACTTTCACCAATGGACTAGTGGCTTCATCCGCTTATCCAATAATTTTGCAAAAAGAGCTGGCAATGGGATTCCCAGTCCCAAATTAATTAACTAAATAGACACTCCTCCATGGTATGTGATTGTTGGACGGCATCCGAAGGATTCGGTTAGCCATGGCCTGTGTAAGCAAAGGTTGGGAGGAGTGTCATCATAATAAAACTAAAATAAAAAGGCACTCCTTCATGGTATGAGATTGTTGGTAGGCACCCGAGGATTCGGTTAGCCATGGTTTGTGAAAGAAAGGTTGGAAGGAGTGCCACCCAAAAATAAAAATAATCATGGGAGCCGCTCTTTGAAGGTTTGTCTGGCAAGGGGGTTAGAGTGCCCACTACCATTCGTTGACAACAACAAACACCTCTCAAAACTTTACTTTTATGCTCTCTATATGTTTTCAAAACCAAAGCTCTAGCACAAATATAGCAATCAATGCTTCCCTCTGTGAAGGGCCATTCTTTTACTTTTATGTTGAGTCAGTTTACGTACTTCCTTCCATCTTAGAAGCAAACACTTGTGTCAACTGTGCATTGATTCTTACATACTTGCTTATTTGCATTCATCATATTACTTTATGTTGACAATTATCCATGAGATATGCATGTTGAAAGTTGAAAGCAACCGCTGAAACTTATATCTTCCTTTGTGTTGCTTCGATGCCTTTACTTAGAACTTATTGCTTTATGAGTTAACTCTTGTGCAAGACTTTTGATGCTTGTCTTGAAAGTACTCTCCATGAAAAGTTTTGCTATATGTTATCTACTTGTTAGCAACTATAGATCATTGCCTTGAGTTACTTCATTCATTTCATATGCTTTGTAATAGTATGATCAAGGTTATGTAAGTAGCATGTCACTACAAAAATTATTCTTTTATCGTTTACCTGCTCGGGACGAGCAGGAACTAAGCTTGGGGATGCTGATACGTCTCCGACGTATCCATAATTTCTGTCGTTCCATGCTTGTTTTATGACAATACTTACATGTTTTGCTTGCACTTTATAATGTTTTTATGCGTTTTCCGGAACTAACCTATTAACAAGATGCCACAGTGCCAGTTCCTGTTTTCTGCTGTTTTTGGTTCCAGAAAGGCTGTTCGGGCAATATTCTCGGAATTGGACGAAATCAACGCCAAACCTCCTATTTTTCCCGGAAGCATCCAGAACACCGAAGAAGAGTCGGAGAGGGGCCAGAGGGCCACCACACCCTAAGGCGGCGCGGCCAAGCCTGGGCCCGCGCCAGCCTAGGGTGAGGCGCCCCCAGGTGCCCCCCTGCGCCGCCTCTTCGCCTATAAAACCCCTTTCGACCTAAAAACACCGTACCAATTGACGAAACTCCAGAAAGACTCCAGGGGCGCCGCCACCGTCGCGAAACTCCAATTCGGGGGACAGAACTCTGTTCCGGCACCCTGCCGGGACGGGGAAGTGCCCCCGGAAGCCATCTCCATCAACGCCACCGCCTCCATCATGCTCCGTGAGTAGTTCCCCCATGGACTACGGGTTCTAGCAGTAGCTAGTTGGTATTCTCTCCTCCATGTACTTTAATACAATGATCTCATGAGCTGCCTTACATGATTGAGATCCATCTGATGTAATCGGTGTTGTGTTTGTTGGGATCCGATGGATGATACATTATGATTAGTCTATCTATAAAGTTTGTGAAGTTATTGTTGCTGCAATCTTGTTATGCTTAATGCTTGTCACTAGGGCCCGAGTGGCATGATCTTAGATTTGAGCTCTATATTGTTGCTTAGATTGTATCTACAAGTTGTATGCACATGTCACTGTCCGGAACCAATGGCCCCGAAGTGACAGAAATCGGGACAACCGGAGGGGATGGTAGTGATGTGAGGATCACATGTTTTCACGGTGTGTTAATGCTTTGCTCCGGTACTCTATTAAAAGGAGTACCTTAATATCCAGTAGTTTCCCTTGAGGCCCGGCTGCCACCGGCTGGTAGGACAAAAGATGTTGTGCAAGTTTCTCATTGCGAGCACGTACGACTATATACGGAAAACATGCCTACATAATTAATAAGCCAGATGTTCTTTCTTAATGCTTTGATTCCTATCAATTGCCCAACTGTAATTTGTTTACCCAACACTTGTCGCTTATTGGAGAGTTACCACTAGTGTAGATCGCTGGGAACCCCGGTCCATCTCTCATCATTATATACTCGTTCTATATGTCATTGGAAGTAGTATCAACTATTTTCTGGTGCCATCGCTCTCATATTGCTATTACTGCTGCTGTGTTACTGTTACTATTGCTCTCATATTACTGCTACTTTCACAACACCCCTGTTGCTAGTGCTTTTCCAGGTGCAGCTGAATTGACAACTCAGTTGTTAAGGCTTATAAGTATTCTTTACCTCCCCTTGTGTCGAATCAATAAATTTGGGTTATACTACCCTCGAAGACTATCGCGATCCCCTATACTTGTGGGTCATCAAGGGGATGATCAAGACTAACCCTTGAAGATTTCCAAAGCCTATAAGAGTAGGCTCTTATTGCTGCGGTAGACGATCACTTGCCGCTTGCAAAAGCGCGTAGAAGATCTTGATCACGGTGCCACAATCGGGCAGCACCTCCGTACTCGGTCACACGTTCGGTGTTGATGAAGACGATGTCCTTCTCCCCGTTCCAGCGGGCAGCGGAAGTAGTAGCTCCTCCTTGAATCCGGCAGCACGACGGCGTGGTGGCGGTGGAGATCTCCGGCGGAGCTTCGCTAAGCGTGCGGGAGAAGAGGAGGAGAGAGGGGCGGCTAGGGTTTGGGAGAGGGGGTGGCTGGCCACCTATGGGTGCAGCCAAGCTATGGGCTTGTGGTGGTCAGCCCCCTCTCCTATGCCCCTCATTATATAGGTGGAAGCCCCAAGTGTTGGACTACAAGTCTTCGAATAAGACCCGAACCAAAAACCTTTCCATGTGTAGGGAAACCTACCCAAGGTGGGAATCCCACTTGGGGTGGGATTCCCCCCTTCCATGAGGGCGGTTGGCCGGCCACCCTTGGGGAGTCCACCTTGGACTCCTCCCCTTTAGGGTTGGCTGACCATGCAAGGTGGAGTCCCTCCGGGACTCTACTTTCCATGGTGATTTCTTCCGGACTTTTCTAGAACCTTCTAGAACCTGCCATAAATGCACCGGATCATTTCCAAACTTGGAATATGACTTCCTATATATGAATCTTATTCTACGGACCATTCCGGAACTCCTCGTGATGTCCGGGATCTCATCCGGGACTCCGAACAAATATTCGAACTCCATTCCATATTCAAGTTCTACCACTTCAACATCAAACCTTAAGTGTGTCACCCTACGGTTCGCGAACTATGCGGACATGGTTGAGTACTCACTCCGACCAATAACCAATAGCGGGATCTGGAGATCCATAATGGCTCCCACATATTCAACGATGACTTCAGTGATCGAATGAACCATTCACATACGATACCAATTCCCTTTGTCACGCGATATTTTACTTGTCTGAGGTTTGATCATCGGTATCACTCTATACCTTGTTCAACCTCGTCTCCTGACAAGTACTCTTTACTCGTACCGTGGTATGTGGTCTCTTATGAACTTATTCATATGCTTGCAAGACATTAGACGACATTCCACCGAGAGGGCCCAGAGTATATCTATCCGTCATCGGGATGGACAAATCCCACTGTTGATCCATATGCCTCAACTCATACTTTCTGGATACTTAATCCCACCTTTATAACGACCCATTTACGCAGTGGCGTTTGGTGTAATCAAAGTACCTTTCCGGTATAAGTGATTTACATGATCTCATGGTCATAAGGACTAGGTAACTATGTATCGAAAGCTTATAGCAAATAACTCAATGACGTGATCTTATGCTATGCTTAATTGGGTGTGTCCATTACATCATTCATATAATGATATAACCTTGTTATTAATAACATCCAATGTTCATGATTATGAAACTAATCATCCATTAATCAACAAGCTAGTTAAGAGGCATACTAGGGACTCTTTGTTGTCTACATATCACACATGTACTAATGTTTCGGTTAATACAATTATAGCATGATATATAAACATTTATCATAAACATAAAGATATATAATAACCACTTTTATTATTGCCTCTTGGGCATATCTCCTTCAAAATACCCCCTCATGGAGTTAAGAGTAAAAACTTGGCCAGAGACTCTACTAATAACGGAGAGCATGCAAGATCATAAACAACACATAGATATAAATTGATAATCAACATAACATAGTATTCTCTATCCATCGGATCCCAACAAACACAACATATAGTATTACAGATAGATGATCTTGATCATGTTCGGCAGCTCACAAGATCCGACAATGAAGCATAATGAGGAGAAGACAACCATCTAGCTACTGCTATGGACCCATAGTCTAGGGGTGAACTACTCACTCATCACTCCGAAGGCGACCATGGCGGTGTAGAGTCCTCCGGGAGATGAATCCCCTATCCGGCAGGGTGCCGGAGGCGATCTCCTGAATCCCCCGAGATGGGATTGGCGGCGGCGGCGTCTCTGGAAGGTTTTCCGTATCGTGGCTCTCGGTACTGGGGGTTTCGCGACGAAGACTATATGTAGGCGGAAGGGCAGGTCAGTGGGCCACACGAGGGGCCCAGATGACAGGGCCGTGCGGCCAAGACCTGGGCCGCGCCGCCCTATCGTCTGGCCGCCTCGTGGCCCCACTTCGTTGACTCTTCGGTCTTCTGGAAGCTTCGTGTGAAAATAGGCCCCTGGGCGTTGATTTCGTCCAATTCCGAGAATATTTCCTTACTAGGATTTCTGAAACCAAAAACAGCAGAAAATATCAACTGGCTCTTCGGCATCTTGTTAATAGGTTAGTTCCAGAAAATGCATAAATATGACATAAAGTATGCATAAAACATGTAGATATCATCAATAATGTGGCATGGAACATAAGAAATTATCGATACGTCGGAGACGTATCAGCATCCCCAAGCTTAGTTTCTGCTCGTCCCGAGCAGGTAAACGATAACAAAGATAATTTCTGGAGTGACATGCCATCATAACCTTGATCATATTATTGTAAAGCATATGAGCTGAGATCAAATCATTCAAAGCAAGTATCTATATTGATATAAGAGATGATAATGCAAGAGGAAGCCTTATGATCGAAGCTATGCAAGGAGTAGTGATTGCCATGCAACGGATGCACATAGAGCTATATGTGTATGAAAGCTCTCCAATGGAACTAGTGGGGGTGCATCCAACTTGGTTGCTCACGAAGACCTAGAGCACTTTTGAGGAGGCTCATCATTGGAATATACAACCCAAGTTCTATAGTGTAAATTCCCCACATAGTTATACTAGTAAAACATGAAAACTCTCTCATATGAATGTAGGTGCTAAACATGAGCACAAATGATGACTATGAATAATGCGGGTGCTAAAACATGAGCACAAGTGTGGATAAAAAATAGTAATGCTGCCCCCTTTTTCTTTATTCTCTTTTTTTTCTTTTTTTTCTCTTTTTTTTCTTTTTCTTTTTCTTTTCATTTCATTTTTTTCTTTCTTTTCTCTCTTTTTTTCTTTTTGATGGCCTCCATGGCTCTTTTTATTTTTAGGGGCAACATCCTAATATGACAACACACTTTCTGGTACAAATAACTCATAATGAATGAAACATGATGTATGAAACTGTATGCCTCTGCCAATGTAGCAGGATGTGCAATGATCTAGCGTAACATGGGTAAACCACACATCAGCTATATATGATCATGCAAAGCAATATATAAATAATAAATGACAACATGGCATGTAATGTAAAATGGATGTTGCATGGCAATATATCTCGGAACAGCTATGGAAATGCGGTGGTAGGTAGGTATGGTGGCTGTTTTGAGGAGATGTATGGGCTTATGTGTAGGAGAACAAGAGAAAGTCCTCCCACGGGTTTGGATGTACTGGCGAAGTATGCACAATTCTCAATGTGAGCAAAAGGCAATGCACAGTACCGAAGAGGCTAGCAAATTTGGATGGTGGAAGTGCCAAAAACCGTAGCTTAACATTAGTTAAAAAGAACTCACAAGCTTATTGCAAACAACTAGCAGGTTCATCATTAAGAGCATGATTAAAATTTACTCCAAGGAGGGTCGTTCACGGTGGCACAAGTACCCCGCTAGCTCCCTCGACCTTCAGCACAACTTAGTTATTACGATGAACTCTCAGACATGGAAAGTTATCAAGTCCAACTACGCCTTCAACTATTTAAATAGAGTTTGTAGTACGGCACAAGCTTAAAGACAACAATCCACTACTAATTTTAACTTATTTATCCAGCAAGCCTTACCATCTAAATACCTCAAAACATTTGCAAAGAATCAAGTTATCAAAGCTCAATGTTCTACAAGTATTTTATTATACACTACCACATGCAACATTTCCCATTTCCAACCATACAATAATTTAACGAAGAAGAAACTTTGCCATGAATACTATGAGTAAAGCCTAAGGACATATTTGTCCATATGCAACAGCGGAGCGTGTCTCTCTCCCACACAATGAATGCTAGGATCCATTTTATTCAAACAAAACAAAAACAAAAACAAACCGACGCTCCAAGCAAAGCACATAAGATGTGATGGAATAAAAATATAGTTTCACTAGAGGAACCTGATAATGTTGTCGATGAAGAAGGGGATGCCTTGGGCATCCCCAAGCTTGGACGCTTGTGTCTTCTTGATATATGCAGGGGTGAACCACCGGGGCATCCCCAAGCTTAGAGCTTTCACTCTCCTTGATCATGTTGTATCATCTCCCACTCTTGATCCTTGAAAACTTCCTCCACACCAAACTCAAAACAACTTATTAGAGAGTTAGTGCACAATCAAAATATACATGTTCAGAGGTGACATAATCATTCTTAACACTTCTGGACATTGCACAAAGCTACTGAAAGTCAATGGAATCGAAAAATCCATCGAACATATCAAAACAGGCAATGCGAAATAAAAGACAGAATCTGTCAAAACAGAACAGTTCGTAAATACGAATTTTATTGAGGCACCAGCCTTGCTCAAATGAAAATGCTCAAATTGAATGAAAGTTGCGTACAGATCTGAGGATCACTCACGTAAATTGGCATAATTTTCTGAGTTACCTACAGAGAATTTTGCCCAGATTCGTGACAGCAAATAAATCTGTTTCTGCGCAGTAATCCAAATCTAGTATGAACCTTACTATCAATGACTTTACTTGGCACAACAATGCACAAAACTAAGATAAGGAGAGGTTGCTACAGTAGTAAACAACTTCCAAGACACAAAATAAAAACAAAGGTACTGTAGTAAAAACATGGGTTGTCTCCCATAAGCGCTTTTCTTTAACGCTTTTCAGCTAGGCGCAGAAAGTGTGTATCAAGTATTATTAAGAGACGAAGTGTCAACATCATAATTTGTTCTAATAATAGAATCAAAAGGTAACTTCATTCTCTTTCTAGGGAAGTGTTCCATACCTTTCTTGAGAGGAAATTGATATTTAATATTACCTTCCTTCATATCAATGATAGCACCAACAGTTCGAAGAAAAGGTCTTCCCAATATAATGGGACAAGATGCATTGCATTCAATATCCAAGACAACAAAATCAACGGGGACAAGGTTATTGTTAACGGTAATGCGAACATTATCAACTTTCCCCAAAGGTTTCTTTGTAGAATGATCAGCAAGATTAACATCCAAATAACAATTTTTCAATGGTGGCAAGTCAAGCATATTATAAATTTTCTTAGGCATAACAGAAATACTTGCACCAAGATCACATAAAGCATTACAATCAAAGTCATTGACCTTCATCTTAATGATGTGCTCCCAACCATCCTCTAGCTTCCTAGGAATAGAAGCTTCGCGTTCTAGTTTCTTTTCTCTAGCTTTTATGAGAGCGTTTGTAGTATATTTTGTAAAGGTTAATTTTATAGGACTATCATTAGGAGATAGTTTATGTCTAACAGAATGTTGTGCAAGAAGCTTTTTAATGTCGCTTGTACTAGTAGTGGCATGGCATTTATTAATAAAATCATCATCAACTTCCACATAATATTCATAAAGATCATCACTAGATTGCTCAGACTCAGGTGAATTAACAGGTGTAGATCTAGACATGGTAACAAAAGTAAAATGCAAGTAACTAATTTTTTTTTTTTTTTTTGATATGGGGTATGCAAACAGGACAGTAAATAAAGTAAAACTAGCAACTAATTTTTTTTTGTATTTTGATATAATGCAGCAAACAAAGTAGTAAATAAAACAAAACAAGACAAAAACAAAGTAAAGAGATTGGGATGTGGAGACTCCCCTTGCAGCGTGTCTTGATCTCCCCGGCAACGGCGCCAGAAAACAGTTGCTGGCGCAAAGTTGACGTGGGAGTTAGAGATCCCTGTGATGTAACTTTTCTTCAGGTCCCCGGCAACGGCGCCAGAAAACAGTCTTGATACGCGTACAGCACGCGACCGTTGGGAACCCCAAGAGGAAGGTGTGATGCGTACAGCGGCAAGTTTTCCCTCAGTATGAAACCAAGGTTTAATCGAACCAGTAGGAGCCAAGAAGCACGTTGAAGGTTGATGGCGGTGAGATGTAGTGCGGCGCAACACCGGGGATTCCGGCGCCAACGTGGAACCTGCACAACACAAACCAAGTACTTTGCCCCAACGAAACAGTGAGGTTGTCAATCTCACCGGCTTGCTGTAACAAAGGATTAGATGTATAGTATGGATGATGATTGTTTGCAGAGAACAGTAGAATAATTGCAGTAGATTGTATTTCAGATGTAAAGAATGGACCGGGGTCTACAGTTCACTAGTGGTGTCTCTCCCATAAGATAAATAGCATGTTGGGTGAACAAATTACAGTTGGGCAATTGACAAATAGAGAGGACATGACCATGCACATACATGATATGATGAGTATTGTGAGATTTAATTGGGCATTACGACAAAGTACATAGACCGCTATCCATCATGCATCTATGCCTAAAAAGTCCACCTTCAGGTTATCATCCGAACCCCTTCCAGTATTAAGTTGCAAACAACAGACAATTGCATTAAGTATGGTGCGTAATGTAATCAATAACTACATCCTCGGACATAGCATCAATGTTTTATCCCTAGTGGCAACAGCACATCCATAACCTTAGAGGTTTCTGTCACTCCCCCAGATTCACGGAGGCATGAACCCACTATCGAGCATAAATACTCCCTCTTGGAGTTAAGAGTAAAAACTTGGCCAGAGCCTCTACTAATAACGGAGAGCATGCAAAATCATAAACAACACATAGATATAAATTGATAATCAACATAACATAGTATTCTCTATCCATCGGATCCCAACAAACACAACATATAGTATTACAGATAGATGATCTTGATCATGTTCGGCAGCTCACAAGATCCGACAATGAAGCATAATGAGGAGAAGACAACCATCTAGCTACTGCTATGGACCCATAGTCCAGGGGTGAACTACTCACTCATCACTCTGGAGGCGACCATGGCGGTGTAGAGTCCTCCGGGAGATGAATCCCCTCTCCGGCAGGGTGCCGGAGGTGATCTCCTGAATCCCCCGAGATGGGATTGGCGGCGGCGGCGTCTCTGGAAGGTTTTCCGTATCGTGGCTCTCGGTACTGGGGATTTCGCGACGAAGACTATATGTAGGCGGAAGGGCAGGTCAGGGGGCCACACGAGGGGCCCAGATGACAGGGCCGCGCGGCCAAGACCTGGGCCGCGCCGCCCTATCGTCTGGCCGCCTCGTGGCCCCACTTCGTTGACTCTTCGGTCTTCTGGAAGCTTCGTGTGAAAATAGGCCCCTGGGCGTTGATTTCGTCCAATTCCGAGAATATTTCCTTACTAGGATTTCTGAAACCAAAAACAGCAGAAAACAAAGAATCGGCTCTTCGGCATCTTGTTAATAGGTTAGTTCCAGAAAATGCATAAATATGACATAAAGTATGCATAAAACATGTAGATATCATCAATAATGTGGCATGGAACATAAGAAATTATCGATACGTCGGAGACGTATCACACCCCCACCCTAAGAAGCAACTTGAACCTTGAATCGATACCGTGAAGCCAATTGCCAAAAACATTAGCCACACTAGTCGGAGGATACAGAGAAGATGCAACTTGGATGACTGACCATATAGATCTCGCAAATTGGCACTGAAAGAAAAGGTGTTTAATGGTTTCATCATGATGACAGAAAACACATTGTGTACTTCCGTGCCAATTCCGCTTAATAAGATTGTCTTTGGTGAGGATAACTCCTCGACGAAGATACCATCCGATTTATTTTTTATTTTTAATGGTATCTTCATCTTCCAAATTTTCTTATTATTATCAACTGGTAAATCAGAATGAAGGATCGCATTGTATAATGATTTGACCGAGAAGGTGTCATCTACATGAAGATTCCATCTAAATTCGTCTAGTTCAGGCGATAGGTATCTCCAAGCCGTTGAAGAAGTGAATTCCATGCCACTAGCCTTTATCCAAGCAAAACCCGTCTGAACGTCACATTCAGAGGTGAGGTAGCCATTACTGTGGCAATGGTATCACCTTTGCGACGAATAATACTATACAAAGCAGGATATTGTTCACTTAAGGAAGCATTGTTGATACGTCTCCGACGTATCGATAATTTCTTATGTTCCATGCCACATTATTGATGTTATCTACATGTTTTATGCACACTTTATGTCATATTCGAGCATTTTCTGGAACTAACCTATTAACAAGATGCCGAAGTGCAGTTCTGTTTCTGCTGTTTTTGGTTTCAGAAATCCTAGTAACGAAATATTCTCGGAATCGGACGAAATCAACGCCCAGGTTCCTATTTTACCCGGAAGCATCCAGAACACACGAGAACCGCCAGAGAAGGGTGGCAGGGCCACCACACCACACCCCGACGCGGCCTAGGGGGGGGCGCGCCCCCCTAGGGTGTGGGCCCCCCTTCGACCTTCCTGCGCCGCCTCTCCGCCTATAAAAAGCCCCTGGATCAGAAAACCCTATCACAATTGACGAAACCCACGAAAACCTTCCAGAGCCGCCGCCATCGCGAGGCCAAGATCTGGGGGACAGGAGTCTCTGTTCCGGCACGCTGCCGGAGCGGGGAAGTGCCCCCGGAAGGCTTCTCCATCGACACCGCTGCCATCTCCACCGCCATCTTCATCACCGCTGCTGCTCCCATGAGGAGGGAGTAGTTCTCCATCGAGGCTCGGGGCTGTACCGGTAGCTATGTGGTTCATATCTCTCCATGTACTTCAATACAATGATCTCATGAGCTGCTTTACATGATTGAGATTCATCTGAGTTTTGTATCACTACTATCTATGTGCTACTCTAGCGATGTGTTATTAAAGTAGTTCTATTCCTCCTGCACGTGTGTAAAGGTGACAGTGTGTGCACCGTGTTAGTACTTGGTTTGTGCTATGATCATGATCTCTTGTAGATTATGGAGTTAACTATTGCTATGATATTATTGATGTGATCTATTCCTCCTACATATGCATGAAGGTGACAGTGTGCATGCTATGCTAGTACTCGGTTTAGTCTGTTGATCTATCTTACACTAAAGGTTACTTAAACATGAGCATTATTGTGGAGCTTGTTAACTCCGGCATTGAGGGTTCGTGTAATCCTACGCAATGTGTTCATCATCCAACAAAAGTGTAGAGTATGCATTTATCTGTTCTGTTATGTGATCAATGTTGAGAGTGTCCACTAGTGAAAGTGTAATCCCTAGGCCTTGTTCCTAAATACTGCTATCGCTACTTGTTTACTACTGCTGCGTTACTACTTGCTGCGTTCTTTTCTTGTCTCTTTTTTTACTGCGTTACTACTACTGCAATACTACCACCATCAACTACACGCCAGCAAGCTATTTTCTGGCACCGTTGCTACTGCTCATACTTATTTATACCACCTGTATTTCACTATCTCTTCGCCGAACTAGTGCACCTATTAGGTGTGTTGGGGACACAAGAGACTTCTTGCTTTGTGGTTGCAGGGTTGCATGAAAGGGATATCTTTGACCTCTTCCTCCCTGAGTTCGATAAACCTTGGGTGATCCACTTAAGGGAAAACTTGCTGCTGTTCTACAAACCTCTGCTCTTGGAGGCCCAACACTGTCTACAGGAAAGGAGGGGGAACGTAGACATCAAGCACTTTTCTGGCGCCGTTGCCGGGGAGGAAAGGTAAAAGGCACTCATACTTCGGTCCCAGGTTAAGTACTTTTCTGGCACCATTGTGTTTGTGCTCGAAGCTATTTCCTTTAGATCCTGCAATTGCATCTTTTTGTTTCTTGTTTACACTAGTTAGGCATAATGGAAAACATCTGTGAGCTCTTTGTACTATTTCCTGAGTCAAGACATGAATGGTTTAATGCGAAAATTAAAAAACCCATGGAACATGTTAGCATGAATACTTTGAACACCATTGTTGCTAATGATATGGAAAATTCTAAGCTTGGGGAAGCTGGTTTTGATGAGCATGATCTTTTTAGTCCACCAAGCATTGAGGAGAAAATTTTCTTTGATGATACTTTGCCTCCCATATATGATGATTATAATGATAGTGGTCTTTTGGTGCCACCTACTATGGAGAGTAAATTTTGTTGTGATTATACTATGCTTCCTACACTTGATGAGAATAATAATGATAGCTACTTTGTTGAATTTGCTCCCACTACAACTAATAAAATTGACTATGCTTATGTTGGGAGTAGTAATAATTTTATGCATGAGACTCATGATAAGAATGCTTTATGTGATAGTTATATTGTTGAGTTTGCTCATGTCACTACTGAAAGTTATTATGAGAGAGGAAAATATGGTTGTGGAAATTTTTATGTTACTAAAACACCTCTCTATGTGCTGAAATTTTTCAAGCTATACTTGTTTTATCTTCCTATGCTTGTTACTTTGCTCTTCATGAACTTGTTTATTTACAAGATTCCTACGCATAGGAAGCATGTTAGACTTAAATGTGTTTTGTATTTGCCTCTTGATGCTCTCTTTTGCTTCAAATACTATTTCTTGCGAGTGCATCATTAAAACTGCTGAGCCCATCTTAATGGCTATAAAGAAAAGAACTTCTTGGGAGATAACCCATGTGTTATTTTGCTACAGTATTTTGTTTTATATTTGTGTCTTGGAAGTTGTCTACTACTGTAGCAACCTCTCCTTATCTTAGTTTTGTGTTTTGTTGTGCCAAGTAAAGCCGTTGATAGAAAAGTAAGTACTAGATTTGGATTACTGCGCAGTTCCAGATTTCTTTGCTGTCACGAATCTGGGTCCACCTCCCTGTAGGTAGCTCAGAAAATTAAGCCAATTTACGTGCATGATCCTCAGATATGTACGCAAGTTTCATTCAATTTGAGCATTTTCATTTGAGCAAGTCTGGTGCCATTTTAAAATTCGTCAATACGAACTGTTCTGTTTTGACAGATTCTGCCTTTTATTTCGCATTGCCTCTTTTGCTATGTTGGATAAATTTCTTTGATCCATTAATGTCCAGTAGCATTATGCAATGTCCAGAAGTGTTAAGAATGATTGTGTCACCTCTGAATATGTCAATTTATATTGTGCACTAACCCTCTAATGAGTTGTTTCGAGTTTGGTGTGGAGGAAGTTTTCAAGGGTCAAGAAAGGAGGATGATATACTATGATCAAGAAGAGTGAAAGCTCTAAGCTTGGGGATGCCCCGGTGGTTCATCCCTGCATATTTCAAGAAGACTCAAGCGTCTAAGCTTGGGGATGCCCAAGGCATCCCCTTCTTCATCGACAAATTATCAGGTTCCTTCTCTTGAAACTATATTTTTATTCGGTCACATCTTATGTGCTTTACTTGGAGCGTCTGTATGCTTTTGTTTTTGTTTGTGTTTGAATAAATGCTTGTGTGGGAGGGAGACACGCTCCGCTGGTTCGTATGAACACATGTGTTCTTAGCTCATAATATTCATGGCGAAGGTTGAAACTGCTTCGTTAAATTATTATATGGTTGGAATTGGAAAATGATACATGTAGTAATTGCTATTAATGTCTTGGGTAATGTGATACTTGGCAATTGTTGTGCTCTTGTTTAAGCTCTTGCATCATATGCTTTGCACCCATTAATGAAGAAATACATAGAGCATGCTAAAATTTAGTTTGCATATTTGGTTTCTCTAAGGTCTAGATAATTTCTAGTATTGAGTTTGAACAACAAGGAAGACGGTGTAGAGTCTTATAATGTTTTCAATATGTCTTTTATGTGAGTTTTGCTGCACCGGTTCATCCTTGTGTTTGTTTCAAATAAGCCTTGCTAGCCTAAACCTTGTATCGAGAGGGAATACTTCTCATGCATCCAAAATACTTGAGCCAACCACTATGCCATTTGTGTCCACCATACCTACCTATACTACATGGTATTTTTCCGCCATTCCAAAGTAAATTGCTTGAGTGCTACCTTTAAAATTCCATCATTCACCTTTGCAATATATAGCTCATGGGACAAATAGCTTAAAAACTATTGTGGTATTGAATATGTAATTATGCACTTTATCTCTTATTAAGTTGCTTGTTGCGCGATAACCATGTTTACTGGGGACGCCATCAACTACTCTTTGTTGAATATCATGTGAGTTGCTATGCATGTTCGTCTTGTCTGAAGTAAGAGCGATCTACCACCCTATGGTTAAGCATGCATATTGTTAGAGAAGAACATTGGGCCGCTAACTAAAGCCATGATCCATGGTGGAAGTTTCAGTTTTGGACATATATCCTCAATCTCATATGAGAAAATTATTAATTGTTGTTACATGCTTATGCATAAAAGAGGAGTCCATTATCTGTTGTCTATGTTGTCCCGGTATGGATGTCTAAGTTGAGAATAATCAATAGCGAGAAATCCAATGCGAGCTTTCTCCTTAGACCTTTGTACAGGCGGCATAGAGGTACCCCTTTGTGACACTTGGTTAAAACATGTGCATTGTGATGATCCGGTAGTCCAAGCTAATTAGGACAAGGTGCGGGCACTATTAGTACACTATGCATGAGGCTTGCAACTTATAAGATATAATTTACATGATGCATATGCTTTATTACTACCGTTGACAAAATTGTTTCATGTTTTCAAAATCAAAGCTCTAGCACAAATATAGCAATCGATGCTTTTCCTCTATGGAGGACCATTCTTCTACTTTTCAATGTTGAGTCAGTTCACCTATTTCTCTCCACCTCAAGAAGCAAACACTTGTGTGAACTGTGCATTGATTCCTACATACTTGCTTATTGCACTTATTATGTTACTCTATGTTGACAATATCCATGAGATATACATGTTACAAGTTGAAAGCAACCGCTGAAACTTAATCTTCTTTTGTGTTGCTTCAATGCCTTTACTATGAATTATTGCTTTATGAGTTAACTCTTATGCAAGACTTATTGATGCTTGTCTTTAAGTACTATTCATGAAAAGTCTTTGCTTTATGATTCAGTTGTTTACTCATGTCATTACCATTGTCTTCGATTGCTGCATTCATTACATATGCTTTACAAATAGTATGATCAAGTTTATGATGGCATGTTACTCTAGAAATTATCTGTGTTATCGTTTTACCTGCTCGGGACGAGCAGAACTAAGCTTGGGGATGCTGATACGTCTCCGACGTATCGATAATTTCTTATGTTCCATGCCACATTATTGATGTTATCTACATGTTTTATGCACACTTTATGTCATATTCGAGCATTTTCTGGAACTAACCTATTAACAAGATGCCGAAGTGCCGCTTCTGTTTTCTGCTGTTGTTGGTTTCAGAAATCCTAGTAACGAAATATTCTCGGAATCGGACGAAATCAACGCCCAGGTTCCTATTTTACCCGGAAGCATCCAGAACACACGAGAACCGCCAGAGAAGGGTGGCAGGGCCACCACACCACACCCCGGCGCGGCCTAGGGGGGGGGGCGCGCCCCCCTAGGGTGTGGGCCCCCCTTCGACCTTCCTGCGCCGCCTCTCCGCCTATAAAAAGCCCCTGGATCAGAAAACCCTATCACAATTGACGAAACCCACGAAAACCTTCCAGAGCCGCCGCCATCGCGAGGCCAAGATCTGGGGGACAGGAGTCTCTGTTCCGGCACGCTGCCGGAGCGGGGAAGTGCCCCCGGAAGGCTTCTCCATCGACACCGCTGCCATCTCCACCGCCATCTTCATCACCGCTGCTGCTCCCATGAGGAGGGAGTAGTTCTCCATCGAGGCTCGGGGCTGTACCGGTAGCTATGTGGTTCATATCTCTCCATGTACTTCAATACAATGATCTCATGAGCTGCTTTACATGATTGAGATTCATCTGAGTTTTGTATCACTACTATCTATGTGCTACTCTAGCGATGTGTTATTAAAGTAGTTCTATTCCTCCTGCACGTGTGTAAAGGTGACAGTGTGTGCACCGTGTTAGTACTTGGTTTGTGCTATGATCATGATCTCTTGTAGATTATGGAGTTAACTATTGCTATGATATTATTGATGTGATCTATTCCTCCTACATATGCATGAAGGTGACAGTGTGCATGCTATGCTAGTACTCGGTTTAGTCTGTTGATCTATCTTACACTAAAGGTTACTTAAACATGAGCATTATTGTGGAGCTTGTTAACTCCGGCATTGAGGGTTCGTGTAATCCTACGCAATGTGTTCATCATCCAACAAAAGTGTAGAGTATGCATTTATCTGTTCTGTTATGTGATCAATGTTGAGAGTGTCCACTAGTGAAAGTGTAATCCCTAGGCCTTGTTCCTAAATACTGCTATCGCTACTTGTTTACTACTGCTGCGTTACTACTGCTGCGTTACTGCTGCTTGTCTACTGTTTTACTGCGTTACTACTACTGCAATACTACCACCATCAACTACACGCCAGCAAGCTATTTTCTGGCACCGTTGCTACTGCTCATACTTATTTATACCACCTGTATTTCACTATCTCTTCGCCGAACTAGTGCACCTATTAGGTGTGTTGGGGACACAAGAGACTTCTTGCTTTGTGGTTGCAGGGTTGCATGAGAGGGATATCTTTGACCTCTTCCTCCCTGAGTTCGATAAACCTTGGGTGATCCACTTAAGGGAAAACTTGCTGCTGTTCTACAAACCTCTGCTCTTGGAGGCCCAACACTGTCTACAGGAAAGGAGGGGGAACGTAGACATCAATTGTCTAACCAAATATCTTCCCAGAACCGTATTTGTGCTCCATTATTGATGGAGAAAGTACCATGGCGAAAAAAGACATTCTTTGTCGCCATGAGATCAGCCCAGAAGTGTGAATCCCCAGGTTTCCAAACCACTTGGGATAATGTTTTCGAGCCGATATATTTTCTCCGAAGAATAGATTGCCAAATCCCATCCTCGGCAAGAAGCTTAAATAGCCATTTACCTAGCAGAGCTGAGTTCTTGACCTCCAGGTCATGAACTTCAAGCCCGCCTTGATCTTTGGGACTACAAACTATACTTCATTTGACTAGTCGATATTTCTTTTTCTCACTGCCCCCTAGCCAAAAGAATCTGGATCGATAATAATCGAGTTTTTTTTTGCAGAATTCCTTTCGGTATTAGGAAGAAACATAACATATGCATTACCATATTTGTCAGTACCGAGTTGATGAGTACCATTCTTCCTCCCAGGGACAACAACTTGCCTTTCCAACTACTAAGACGCTTTTGTAATCTTTCTTCCACTATTTTCCATTCAGCGATTGTAAGTCTCCGATAATGAATCGGAATACCCAAATAGCGAATAGAAAATTGGCCTTGCCCACAACCAAACAACTCAGTATACAGAGTTGTATCATTTTGGGCGTCACCGAAACAGAACAATTCACTTTTATGGAAATTGATTTTCAATCCTGATAGCTGTTCGAAAGCCGCCAAAATTAATTTCAGATTTACGAGATTTTTCAAGATCGTGATCCATAAACAAAATTGTATCGTCGGCATATGATGGATAGATAAACCACCATCAACCAGATGTGGAATCACACCTTCAATCTGACCATCGGACTTGGCCCGCTCTATGAGTATAGCCAGCATATTCGCTACAATGTTGAATAACATTGGTGATAACGGATCCCCTTGGCGTAACCCTTTTCGTGTTTGGAAGTAGTGATCGGTGTCATCATTAACCCGGATTGCCACACTAGCTCCATACACAAAATCATTTATTAAAGCACGCCATTCAGGAGAAAAACCTTTCATCATGAGCGTCTGCTGTAAGAAAGATCATTTGACCTTATCATAAGCCTTTTCTAAATCTAATTTTAAAATAACCTCATTTAATTTCTTAGTATGCATCTCATGTACCGTCTCATGCAAGACCGCCACTCCATCGAGGATATTTCTATCTTGCATGAAAGCGGTTTGTGATGGTAGAACTACATGGTCTGTAACCGTATTAAGTCTAATGGTGACCACTTTCGTGAAAATCTTGAAACTTACGTTTAAGAGACAGATAGGTCTATATTGTTGAATCCTTTCTGCCTCATTAACTTTCGGTAACAAAATTACTTCACCAAAATTTAGACGAAATAATTCTTGTTTTTTCGTGTGCAGGGCACTGAACAAATCTAGAAGATCTGGTTTAATAGTATCCCAGAAAGTTTGATAGAACTCCGCTGGAAAACCATCCGGTCCCGGTGCTTTGTTGCATTCCATTTGGAAAACGGCCTTTTGAACCTCTTCCTCGGAATAATGTGCAGCTACTAAGCCATTTTCTTCCATAGAAACTTGGGGTATGTCATCCGTTAAGTCCTCGTTAAGGGAAAAGGAACTTTCCTCCAGAGGACCAAACATGCCTTTATAATAATTAGTGATGTAAGATTTGAGTTGCGCATGGCCTTCAATCAACCCTTCATCTTGAAAGAGAGAGTGAATACTTTTCCGATATCTCCCATTGGCTAAGCCATGGAAATATCACGTATTTGAGTCTCCTTCCAATATGAATTGGGCTTTAGAGCGTTGATACCATTTGAGTTCCTCTTCGCGAAGAAGACTCGCCATATGTGCATTGGATTGATTCTTAAGTTCAATCTCATGCATGGATAGCGGTCTTACCTCAGCAACAGCCTCTAACTCATCAATCACATTGGATAAACGAGCCTTCTCTTTTTAAGGATATCAGCCGTGTGGGCAACCCAACCAGAGAGATGTTTACGCATTGCGCCCATCTTATTATTCCATCTCAAAATTGGAGTGTTGCCACCAACTGGTCTTTCCCAAACCGTCTTAACCATCTCATGGAACCCCTCTCGATGTAGCCAACCGAGTTCAAACTTGAAAGGTCGTTTACAAACGGGTCGAGGATTCCCAGTAGTTAGGAGGATAGGAGCATGGTCTGACAATTTTTCAATACGTTCTAGTGCACGGACTGACACCATAGGGTATTTATCTTCCCATTTCGGTATCCATCAACACGCGGTCTAGTTTTCCGTATGTGGGTTCAGGCAAGCTGTTGGCCCAAGTAAACTGTCGACTGGACATAAACACCTCTCTTAAGTCAAGGCTGTTAATAACATCATTAAATAAGAAAGGCCAATGTCCATCAAAATGGTCTTTACTTTTTTCATGTGGAAATCTCAGCATATTAAAATCCCCTCTGATCAGAATCGGATATGGATTATCTTTTGTAAGATTTACCAACTCAGCCTTAAAAGCATCTTGGGTGGCACCATACACAGCAACCAGACCCCAAATGAAATCGTCCGCTTTGTTCTGAATGTTGAGCTTAATGTGGTACTCTCCATCAGAACTAGCTAAAACAGTCATAGTGTCTATGCGGACGCCAAGTAAGATGCCCCCGAACCTACCACGAGGCGGGCGAGAAAACCACTGAAAGTTAATCCCGCCTGACAAACGGTCGAGAAAACTCTGTGAGAAATTCCGCCTACCCGTCTCCGATATAGCAATAAAATCTAAATCACAATCTCTACAACCATCGGTAATGTGAGAATGCTTAGCCAAGTCACCAAGACCTTTGCTATTCCAAAACATGTCATTCATTGAGAAACTATTTTAGATTTAGTATTCTTGCCATATCGATGAGATTTCGTTCCAGCCGACGATCGAGAACCACGTGCAGAAGCTTTTCGATCATAAACTGAATTAAGCTCTGAGTGTTCTAAATCCACTTCTGCAATATTACCAATGATAGCCGAGAGAAGTTGACCATCTAGGATGTCATCTTCTTCACCATCGTCTACCATAGTAGTTTCAAGGTCGGTGGAGTCATTCGGAACAACCGTTAATGTAATAACCCTAGTTTTAAAGTTATTAATTAATTTAAGTTGAAAATGATTAGCTTCTAATAATTTTTTTTGGCTAATCTCTAGTTTTTGAATTGGACTTTAAAATTTCGTAAGCTGCAAATATTAGTGGAGCTAATTAGAAGTAGCAAGTTAAAACCTGACTAGTTGTAGCATGTCAAGTATAGTACGTACTAGTAGTATGCTCGATGGAGCTAGGCAGAAGTAGTTAGCTTGTTGGAGTAGTACACTACATGCATTCTTCTAGAGAGATGACCGTGGCAGCATGTAAGTGGCTGAGTCGGTTTTGTTTTCCCTATGTGGAGTTTGTGCATGGTAACAGCCTGGGAAATGTTGACACGTACTCATACTGGATTGGTCTTTGACCCACACAAGCGCAGCACCTAGACGACTATCAGTCGGCAATAGAGAAGTGAAGCGGCAAGGCGGTAGTGAGGCATAGATATTCTTAGATATTTATTCGTTAGCGTTTTCCCTGCTCACTCTATAAATAGGCCAGGTTTGCTGCGCTGGGCACTTTACACGCAACACCACAGCGAGCACACTAGCTTAGAGAATGAGAGAAGATAGAAGTGACGTCACAGGATAACTTACGACAAAGTTTGACCTAACCGCCGCCGCCTGGCGATTAGGGTTTTCTGACCCGCCGTCGGACTTCGAGCCGGCCGGGGACTTCGTTCGCTTACCCGCCTTTGGGAGGGATCCCTGATCGCTTCCCGGAGTCCTCGCCGAGTCCCTCGCGACCCGGCGTTTGTCTGTCTTCTCTGGTTCGTTTCTAGGGTTGTGGCAGCGGAAATCCTTCCTTGCTCGCTCCATGGCGAGCCCTGCACAATCGTCGAATCAAGCGAGCGGCTCCGGTAGCAAGAAACCTGAGGCTATTGGAGACCTGCTGCAACGTCTTGGAATCGATGATGATGAGTTGGATGACCTTGTCTTCGAAGATGAGGAGTCTGCACCTAAACAGGGCATCAAGTGGATGGCTCTCGCCAAGGTTCATTCATCTGCTCAGTTTAGTCCTTTGGCGTTTGAACAGAATATGAGGAACGCGTGGTCGCCTGCCCAGCGAATTGAATTCAATCACCTAGAAGGTAACCTCTTTACCGTTCAATGTTCGTGTCTCGGAGATTGGTTCAAGGTGAAAGAGGGTGGTCCATGGCTGTTTCGACAGAACATTGTTTGCATAGAGGAATATGATGGCCTAGTTGATCCGGAGTCAATTGATCTAAATTTTTTTGATAGATCCAAATTCACAAACTTCCAATAGGGTACCGCAATGAGGCTCTAATAAAAAACCTTACTGAGAAGAAAGTGGGAAAGGTAATTAAAGTGGATACAAAGGTTCACGGCTTGGGCAATTTCATTCGTGTTCGGGTGAGACTTGATGTAAGGAAAATCATTGCACGCGTGGTCACTATCTCAAGAAACCGTGAACGGGAGTATTATCAAGTGCAGTACGAAAAGATCCCCAAATTTTGTGGCGCCTGTGGGTTCTTTGGTCATGGTCATCTAGAATGTGGCACAGGTGAGCATGAAGAGGACAAATTAAAGTGGGGCGATTTTTTAAAAGCAGACAGGGAAACTTGGTTTGGTCGGAGTCTCAATTTTGGTCCTGGAGGTGGCCGAGGCACTGGTCGTGCTGGCTGGGATGGAGGACGTAGTCCTGGCCGTGGGCGTGGCCAGGGTCCTCTAACTACTGGTGCAAACCGTACCCCATTAGGCCGCGTTACTGGAGAGAAAATTGACTGGCGACACAATGCTATGGCTACCCTTAATGGTACAGCTGCTGATGGAGAGCTTGAAGATACTGCTACAAGCCCTACCAAGGATATGGATATGGACAAGGGTTCTCCAAGTGACTCCTCCGCTAAAAGAAGGCTTGAGTTAGATGGAAAAGAGGACATGGAAAAGAACAGTTCTGATCAGCAAGGGAATATGCAATCTAGCGACATGAATACAGATGGGTCTTCACCATCTGACCAATTGGAACCAGTTGATGATAAGGATCGCAAAAAGAGAACAAAGAAGGACGGAGCAATCTCCTCTTCACTAGGATCGGCGGCCTCCCTCGAGGAGTCCGTCCGGTCGCAATGAAACTTTTAGCTGCGAACTGTCAGGGTGCGGGCAATCGCCCGACAGTTCGATCTCTTCTGGCTGTCCAGAAGCGTATTGACCCCGATGTGATGTTCTTATCGGAGACTCACCTCGACTCTTATCCGGCTGACTGTCTTCGTAAGAATCTGAAAATGAGTTCTATGATCGTCAATCCCACTACTACTCGGAGTGGTGGGGTTCTCTTGTTGTGGAAGCAAAGTATTAATATTCAACAAATTTTTTCGGCGCCTAACTACATTGATGTCTCCGTTCATGAAAGCCCTACGAAGGTTTGGAGGTTCACTGGTATTTATGGGGAGCCTAAATGGGAAGACAAATACAAAACGTGGGACAAGCTACGTGATCTGAAAAGGGACAGTAATCTCCCATGGGTTGTTATGGGCGACTTCAATGAGATTTTATATTCACATGAAAAGGAAGGAGGCAACCACCGGCCCCAGAATTTTATGCAGGCGTTCAGAGATTCGTTGATTGCATGTGACCTGCACGATGTTGGTTATAGTGGTGATCCTTTCACTTGGCGTCGCGGGCGTATCCGAGAGCGACTGGACCGGGCTACAGCGAACTCCGACTGGTTAGCAATGCACCCGGATGCCTCTCTCACACACCTGGAGAGTATCAAGTCTGATCACCGCCCAATTCTTCTTGATACGGAACCCCATGTTTCTGTGCCTAACCATAGTCCCTCGATGAAATTTGAGGCCAAATGGTTTAAAGAAGACTCGTTCCGTGAGGTTGTGGAGACAGCGTGGGCTTCTGCTGGGTCGGCCGTGGGCAATGCAAACGTGCTCGCCAAGCTGGCTCATATGCATGCCTCGCTGCATGCGTGGGACAAGGAAATACTACAGAAACCAAAACGCCGTCTGAAGAATGCACAGAGGAAGCTTGAGCGGGCTCTAACTGGCCCATTATCAGAGGAAAATGAAACTATTGCCAAAGAGCAATCAGCGTTGATTGAATTACTTCTTGAACAGGATGAGGTCCATTGGATGCAACGGTCTAGGGCGAATTGGCTTCAGCAAGGCGATCGAAATACGGCCTTTTTTCACCAGTTTGCGACGGCCAGACGCAAAAAGAATATGATTAAGAAGCTGAAACATAATAATATTTGGGTGGAGGGTAATGCAGCTTTGAAACCTATTGTCAAAGATTATTTCTCTAACCTATTTTCCTCGGAAGTGCAGGCTGTTGATCCCGAGCTCCTTGATAAGATCCAGCCTAAGGTGACTGAAATTATGAATGAAAGCCTCATTGCACCGTTTTCTGCTGATGATGTTAAAAAAGCTGCATTCAGTATCGGTGATCTTAAAGCGCCAGGCCCGGATGGTCTCCATGCCATTTTCTACAAAAGATTCTGGAGTATTTGTGGGGCGGAAATTACTTCTGAAATTTTGCAAGCTTTGAATACGGGGGTGATACCTGATGGCTGGAATGATACTATGGTTGTGCTCATACCCAAAGTTGATAATCCAGAGTTGATAACTCAGTTCCGACCGATCAGCCTTTGTAATGTGATATACAAAATCATCTCTAAAATGCTGGCCTTCAGATTGAAGCGGATCCTCCCTGAGGTAATTTCTCCGATGCAAAGCGCCTTCGTCCCAGGACGCTTGATTACAGACAATGTTCTGCTTGCCTATGAAAGTATTCATACTATCAAAAATAAAAGAAACGGATTTAATGGTGCATGTGCAGTTAAACTTGATATGCATAAGGCCTACGATAGAGTGGAATGGATTTTCCTTGAAAATATGTTGAGGCGACTGGGTTTTTCTGAAAGGTGGACCTCGTTGATGATGGCTTGTGTCAGCTCAGTTCGATATCAAATTAGATTCAATTCTCAGGAGACCGATATGTTTTCTCCAACTAGAGGTCTTCGCCAAGGGGATCCCCTCTCCCCTTATTTGTTCCTCATTTGTGCGGAGGGTTTATCCAGTTTGTTGTTGCATGAAGAAGAAGTTGGTGGCATTGCTGGGGTAAGGGTGTGCAGAAATGCACCATCAGTTTCACATCTACTCTTTGCTGATGATTCCCTAATTCTCATGAAGGCAGATACGAATAATGCAACTTCCTTGCAACGAGTCCTGGATACTTACTGTGCAAATTCAGGTCAGATGGTGAGTCTAGCAAAATCGAGCATTTTCTTCTCCCCGAATACAAATGTTCTTGTTAGAGCTGAAATGTGTCAAGCACTTCACATTGACACGGAAGCAATTTCTGATAAATATCTGGGCCTCCCTTCTCTTGTGGGGGCGGAGAGAAGTGACTGTTTTGAGCATTTTATTGAGAGAATTATCCAACGGATTAATGGTTGGAAGGAGAAACAACTGTCTATTGGGGGCAAGGAAATTTTACTGAAGGCGGTGGCCCAGGCCATCCCAGTCTATGCAATGTCAGTTTTTCTTATTCCTATGGGTGTCTGTAAAAAGATGATGGACGCCATCTCGAGCTTCTGGTGGGGTGATGATGAAAATAGTAATAAATTGCACTGGATGGCTTGGTGGAAGCTATGTTACCCAAAGAGAGAGGGCGGTTTGGGATTCAGAGACTTCCACTCCTTTAATCTGGCCATGCTAGCTAAGCAGGTATGGAGACTTGCTACAGAATCTGACTCTTTGTGTGCAACTGTTCTTAAGGCGAAATACTATCCTCATTGTGATATCCTGAAAGCGGGTCCAAAAGCTGGATCTTCTTTCACCTGGCAGAGTATTGTGGCAGGGATTTCTACTTTCAAAAGGGGCTATATTTGGAGAATTGGCAATGGCGAAAAAGTCAATATTTACACGGATCCGTGGATACCCTCTAGTGATGATCGTAAGATCATTACCCCACGTGGGAGAGGGGTTTACACCAAAGTTGCAGATTTGATTGATCCGGCGACTGGACAATGGGATATCGAACTCCTAAAATCTCTATTCTTTGACATTGATGGCACGCGTATTCGGGAAATTCCATTGAATCATGATGTCTATGCCCCCTCCTTTTCCTGTAGACAGTGTTGGGCCTCCAAGAGCAGAGGTTTGTAGAACAGCAGCAAGTTTTCCCTTAAGTGGATCATCCAAGGTTTATCGAACTCAGGGAGGAAGAGGTCAAAGATATCCCTCTCATGCAACCCTGCAACCACAAAGCAAGAAGTCTCTTGTGTCCCCAACACACCTAATAGGTGCACTAGTTCGGCGAAGAGATAGTGAAATACAGGTGGTATGAATATATATGAGCAGTGGCAACGGCACCAGAAAAGTGCTTGCCCAGGACAGTAAACAAGCAGTAGTAACGCAGCAGTAGTAACACAGTAAAACAGTAAACAAGTAGCGATAGCAGTATTTAGGAACAAGGCCTAGGGATCAGGCTTTCACTAGTGGACACTCTCAACTTTGATCACATAACAGAATAGATAAATGCATACTCTACACTCTTTTGTTGGATGATGAACACATTGCATAGGATTACACGAACCCTCAATGCCGGAGTTAACAAGCTCCACAATTCAATGTTCATATGTAAATAACCTTAGAGTGTAAGAAAGATCAATACGACTAAACCAAGTACTAACATAGCAAGCACACTGTCACCTTCACACTATGTAGGAGGAATAGATCACATCAATACCATCATAGCAATAGTTAACTTCATAATCTACAAGAGATCATAATCATAGCATAAACCAAGTACTAACACGGATGCACACACCATCACCATTACACCGTGTAGGAGGAATAGACTACTTTAATAACATCACTAGAGTAGCACATAGATAAATAGTGATACAAAACGCATATGAATCTCAATCATGTAAAGCAGCTCATGAGATTATTGTATTGAGGTACATGGGAGAGAGATGAACCACATAGCTACAGCGGAGCCCTCAGCCTCAGGGGTGGATTACTCCCTCCTCATCATGGAGGCAGCGATGGCGGTGAAGATGGCGGTGAAGACGGCGGTGGAGATGGCTCCGGGGGCAATTCCCCGTCCGGCAGGGTGCCAGAACAGAGACTTCTGTCCCCCGAATTGGAGTTTCGCGATGTAGCGGCGCCCCTGGAGTCTTTCTGGAGTTTCGTCAAGCGGTGTCGAAGTTTTAGGTCACGACGGCTTAAATAGGCGAAGAGTCGGAGTCGGAAGAGTCCCGAGGCGATGACACCATAGGGTGGGGTGACCACCCTCCAGGCCGCGCCGGCCTATGGTGAGGAGGCCCTGGGCCTCCCCCTGGCTTGCCCTTCTGGCTCCGTGAGTCTTCCAGCGAAATAGAATTTCTGTAATTTTTCTGGATTTTTCCGAGCACTTTGGTTTTTGGGCCTTTTCTGCAATAAACAGACATAATAAATGTAAACCGGCACTGTGGCATCTTGTTAATAGGTTAGTCCAATAAATGCCATAATATGATATAAAGTGCAAGCAAAACATGTAGGTATTGTCATAAAACAAGCATGGAACATCAGAAATTATAGATACGTTGGAGATGTATCAGCATCCCCAAGCTTAGTTCCTACTCGTCCTCGAGTAGGTAAACGATAAAAAGATAATTTCTGAAGTGACATGCTACCAACATAATCTTGATCATACTATTGCAAATCATATGAGATGAATGCAGCGATTCGAAGCAATGTTAATGCAATGAGTAAACAATTAATCATATAGCAAAGACTTTTCATGAATAGTACTTTCAAGACAAGCATCAATGAGTCTTGCATAAGAGTTACTCATAAAGCAATAAATTCTTAGTAAAGACATTGAAGCAACACAATGGAAGATTAAGTTTCAGCGGTTGCTTTCAACTTGTAACATGTATATCTTATGGATAGTTGTCAATGCAAAGCGATATAACAAGTGCAATAAGCAAGTATGTAAGAATCAATGTACAGTTCTCACAAGTGTTTGCTTCTTGAGGTGGAGAGAAATAGGTGAACTGACTCAACAATGAAAGTAAAAGAGTGGTCCTCATAGAGAAAAAGCATCGATTGCTATATTTGTGCTAGAGCTTTGATTTTGAAAACATGAAACAATTTTGTCAACGGTAGTAATAAAGCATATGTATCATGTAAATTATATCTTACAAGTTGCAAGCCTCATGCATAGTATACTAATAGTGCCCGCACCTTGTCCTAATTAGCTTGGACTACCGGATCATCACAATGCACATGTTTTAACCAAGTGTCACAAAGGGGTACCTCTATGCCGCCTGTACAAAGGTCTAAGGAGAAAGCTCGCATTGGATTTCTCGCTATTGATTATTCTCAACTTAGACATCCATACCGGGACAACATAGACAACAGATAATGGACTCCTCTTTTATGCAATAAGCATGTAACAACAATTAATAATTTTCTCATATGAGATTGAGGATATATGTCCAAAACTGAAACTTCTACCATGGATCATGGCTTTAGTTAGCGGCCCAATGTTCTTCTCTAACAATATGCATGCTTAACCATAAGGTGGTAGATCTCTCTTACTTCAGACAAGACGGACATGCATAGCAACTCACATGATATTCAACAAAGAATAGTTGATGGCGTCCCCAGAAACATGGTTATCGCACAACAAGCAACTTAATAAGAGATAAAGTGCATAAGTACATATTCAATACCACAATAGTTTTTAAGCTATTTGTCCCATGAGCTATATATTGTAAAGGTGAATGATGGAATTTTAAAGGTAGCACTCAAGCAATTTACTTTGGAATGGCGGAGAAATACCATGTAGTAGGTAGGTATGGTGGACTCAAATGGCATAGTGGTTGGCTCAAGGGTTTTAGATGCATGAGAAGTAATCCTTCTCGATACAAGGCTTAGGCTAGCAAGGTTGTTTGAAGCAAACACAAGCATAAACTAGTACATCAAAACTTACATAAAAGACATATTACAAGCATTATAAGACTATACATCATCTTCCTTGTTGTTCAAACACCTCACTAGAAAATATCTAGACTCTAGAGAAACCACTCATGCAATCCAAATTTTAACAAGCTCTATGTATTTCTTCACTAATAGGTGCAAAGTATATGATGCAAGAGCTTAAACAAGAGCACAACACTTGCCAAGTATCAAGTTATTCAAGACATCATACCAATTACTACATGTAGCATTTTCCGTTTCCAACCATATAACAATTAACGAAGCATGAAAATTAAAAACTAAGAACACATGTGTTCATATGAACCAGCGGAGCGTGTCTCTCTCCCACACAATCATTTATTCAAACAAAAACAAAAACAAGAAACATACAGACGCTCCAAGTAAAGTACATAAGATGTGACCGAATAAAAATATAGTTTCAAGAGAAGGAACCTGATAATTTATCGATGAAGAAGGGGATGCCTTGGGCATCCCCAATCTTAGACGCTTGAGTCTTCTTAGAATATGCAGGGGTGAACCACCGGGGCATCCCCAAGCTTAGAGCTTTCACTCTCCTTGATCATATTGCATCATACTCCTCTCTTGACCCTTGAAAACTTCCTTCACACCAAACTTCTCATAAACTTCATTAGAGGGGTTAGTACATAATCAAAAACTCACATGTTCAGAGGTGACACAATCATTCTTAACACTTCTGGACATTGCTCAAAGCTACTGGAAGGTAATGGAACAAAGAAATCCACCCAACACAGCGAAAGAAGCAATGCGAAATAAAAGGCAGAATCTGTCAAAACAGAACAGTCCGTAAAGACGGATTTTTAATAAATACTTCTGTTGCTCAGATCAGAAAACTCAAAACTAATGAAAGTTGCGTACATATCTGAGGAACACGCACGTAAATTGTCATATTTTTCTGATTTTTCTACAGAGAAAACAGCCCAGATTCGTGACAGATAGAAATCTGTTTCTGCGCAGAAATCCAAATCTAGTATCAACCTTCGATTAGAGGCTTCACTTGGCACAACAAAACACAAAACTAAGATAAGGAGAGGTTGCTACAGTAGTAAACAACTTCCAAGACACAAATATAAAACAAAGTACTGTAGCAAAATAACACATGGGTTATCTCCCAAGAAGTTCTTTCTTTATAGCCATTAAGATGGGCTCAGCAGTTTTGATGATGCATTCGCAAGAAATAGTATTTGAAGCAAAAGAGAGCTTCAAGAGGCAACTTCAAAACACATTTAAGCCTAACATACTTCCTATGCAAAGAAATCTTGTACACAAATGAATTCATGAAGAACAAAGTGACAAGCATAAGAGGATAAAACACGAGTAACTTCAAGATTCTCAACATAAAGAGGGGAAATTTAATATTATTAAGATGCATATAACCATATTTCCCTCTCTCATAATAACTTTCAGTAGCATCATTGATGAAATCCACAATATACCCATCACTTAAAACATTCTTATCATGGTTCATATGCATAGAAATATCATTAATTTTGGCATAAGAAGAGTTATTCTCATTAATAGTAATTGGAGCAAGATTATTATCAAGAATTTGAACATGGTAAACAAGTTGCATATTAAAAGAATTGTTTTTGGTAATCCAATCATGACTATGACAAGTTTCATAAGGGTAGTTATAACCTATATCATAGCATTCTTTATAATAATCATCAAAGATAGGAGGCACAGTGTCATCATAAGAAATAGAATAGTTATCTTTCACAGTCGGTTTATCTATGACCATACCATCATTGTTATTAGAAGGAGATGTATCAAACACATAATGATCAGTAGCAAAAGGATTTTCAAACACCTCTTCCCCAAGCTTAGAGCTTTCTATATCATTATGGGAGGAAGCATGGATAGCACTGACACTATGGCAATTATTATCATCATCATTTTCAGAATTAGTTTCCCAGAGATTTGCAATATCAAAAGTAGTGTGCTCATTCAAATCATGATCTCTAATGTATGTAAAGGGCATAGGAAGATCATCATATTTAGATTCATTATCACAATAATCATTAGGAGCAACATACTTACGGTTACTTAGCGTTATCTCATTCACGCGGGGATACGCCGTTACCTCTTTCTTTTTATTCTCCTTCTTCTTCTTCTTCTTCTTCGTTCCCTTCTTCTTCTTCTTCTCTTCCTTCTCCTCATTTCCTTCTTTAGGAGGAAGAGGCTTGAAGGGTGGCTTGTCCGCATAACCTGATTTACTTTTAGAAACAATAGAAGAAACTTGGGAGGATTCCTCCTTTTCATTAATTAGTTCAAAACACATGGCGGTCCTATCATATTTTGGCAAGGTGTCATCTTCTAAAATATTTTGTATGTAAGTATTTGTATGGCTATTATCAATGCAATAAGAAAAACACCCATGCAGGACATCATCAATATCAAGATCACTCATATGTAACAAAGAGATTTTTCTCGACAGTTCTTCACACCCCAAAAATAAAGTAAGTTCATCATGCTGATTAGGAGTAATTTCATCATCACAATACAAATTTGCAGCACTCATTGGGTTCAAATTATCATCGGAGGAGCATTGGAAATTAAAATGACCCACTTCATGGCAAACTTCACAAATAAAAGGGTAGAGGGCACAAACTTTTTTACCAAGATCATCTAGAGCCCTAAACCACTTTCTAGTTTTTTCATTAATATGATGGATGCAATATTCATCTTTGACTTGATTAATTCCACAAGGTCTATGCATTCCACAAAAATTAACATGCTTATAAGAAATAGCATTCTTAGGAGTTTGAGCATGCTTATTGCAATAATTAATAACAATTTGATTCTTCATGCAAGCCTCTTTAAAAGGTTCATGATACTTATCAAAATTCTTCTTAGGCAATTCAAAATGAGAAGCAAAGGATTTATAAAGATTTGCAGCAACTTGAGAGTCAAGACCATAAGTAGCACTCATATTTCGAAATTTATCGGTATCCATAAAAGCTTCAATGCATTCATAATCATAATTTATACCTGACTCTTTACCTTCATTGTTCTCCCATCCTTCAGCGTTCTCCTTAATCCGATCAAGAAGATCCCACCTAGCTTCAACCTCCTTGCTTGTGAAAGATCCCTCCGAACATGCGTCCAGATAGTCCTTGTGTTGTCCTGAAAGCCTCGCATAAAAATTGTTAACAATAACATTACGGGGAAGCTCATGAATGGGACATTTGAGCATTAGTGATTTCAATCTCCCCCAAGCTTGAGAAATACTCTCTCCATCACGAGGATAAAAGTTATAAATATAATTCCTATCAATATGCACTTCATGCGGAGGATAAAATTTAGAATAAAAGAGAGATGCAATTTCCTCCCAACCAAGAGAATGACTATTCTCCAACAATTTATACCAATGCGCCGCTTTACCAAACAGCGAAACGGAAAATAGCTTCTTCTTCACTTCATCCATAGAGATACCTGCACACTTGAATAACCAGCATAATTCATGCAAAAACAGTAAATGATCTCTAGGATGGACAGTTCCATCCCCTTTATAGTGGTTGTCCATAACACGTTCAATAATTTTCATAGGTATTTTATACGGAATACTTTCAGCAGGTGGATTTAAAATATCAGAAGCATCATTAGAGTTATTGCATATGGGAGATAAAGTATTATCAGAGCAAATTTTCTCCCCTAAAGATGGGAAGCTAAAAATATCACAAAAACTAGCTTCCCCAAGCTTAGACTTCTCCATAGCATTAGCAGTAATTGCATTCATACTAATAACATCGCTACTAGCATGCAAATAAGGTTCCATAGGTTTTTTAATTTTCGCATCAAACAATTCTAAATTAGGAAAAAGACTAAAAAGCTCACCAATTTTTTTGTTGTTTTCCATTATGCCTAGCTAGTGTAAACAAGAAACAAAAAGTTGCAATTGCAGGATCTAAAGGAAATAGCTTCGAGTACTTACAACGGCGCCGGAAAATAGCTTAGTAGCCGGGATCCGGAGTGTGAGTACCTTTTACCTTTCCTCCCCGGCAACGGCGCCAGAAAATAGCTTGATGTCTACGCCCCCTCCTTTTCCTGTAGACAGTGTTGGGCCTCCAAGAGCAGAGGTTTGTAGAACAGCAGCAAGTTTTCCCTTAAGTGGATCACCCAAGGTTTATCGAACTCAGGGAGGAAGAGGTCAAAGATATCCCTCTCATGCAACCCTGCAACCACAAAGCAAGAAGTCTCTTGTGTCCCCAACACACCTAATAGGTGCACTAGTTCGGCGAAGAGATAGTGAAATACAGGTGGTATGAATATATATGAGCAGTGGCAACGGCACCAGAAAAGTGCTTGCCCAGGACAGTAAACAAGCAGTAGTAACGCAGCAGTAGTAACACAGTAAAACAGTAAACAAGTAGCGATAGCAGTATTTAGGAACAAGGCCTAGGGATCAGGCTTTCACTAGTGGACACTCTCAACTTTGATCACATAACAGAATAGATAAATGCATACTCTACACTCTTTTGTTGGATGATGAACACATTGCGTAGGATTACACGAACCCTCAATGCCGGAGTTAACAAGCTCCACAATTCAATGTTCATATGTAAATAACCTTAGAGTGTAAGAAAGATCAATATGACTAAACCAAGTACTAACATAGCAAGCACACTGTCACCTTCACACTATGTAGGAGGAATAGATCACATCAATATCATCATAGCAATAGTTAACTTCATAATCTACAAGAGATCATAATCATAGCATAAACCAAGTACTAACACGGATGCACACACCATCACCATTACACCGTGTAGGAGGAATAGACTACTTTAATAACATCACTAGAGTAGCACATAGATAAATAGTGATACAAAACTCATATGAATCTCAATCATGTAAAGCAGCTCATGAGATTATTGTATTGAGGTACATGGGAGAGAGATGAACCACATAGCTACAGCGGAGCCCTCAGCCTCAGGGGTGGATTACTCCCTCCTCATCATGGAGGCAGCGATGGCGGTGAAGATGGCGGTGAAGACGGCGGTGGAGATGGCTCCGGGGGCAATTCCCCATCCCGGCAGGGTGCCAGAACAGAGACTTCTGTCCCCCGAATTGGAGTTTCGCGATGTGGCGGCGCCCCTGGAATCTTTCTGGAGTTTCGTCAAGCGGTGTCGAAGTTTTAGGTCACGACGGCTTAAATAGGCGAAGAGTCGGAGTCGGAAGAGTCCCGAGGCGACGACACCATAGGGTGGGGTGACCACCCTCCAGGCCGCGCCGGCCTATGGTGAGGAGGCCCTGGGCCTCCCCCTGGCTTGCCCTTCTGGCTCCGTGAGTCTTCCAGCGAAATAGAATTTCTGTAATTTTTCTGGATTTTTCCGAGCACTTTGGTTTTTGGGCCTTTTACGCAATAAACGGACATAATAAACAGAACCGGCTTTGTGGCATCTTGTTAATAGGTTAGTCCAATAAATGCCATAATATGATATAAAGTGCAAGCAAAACATGTAGGTATTGTCATAAAACAAGCATGGAACATCAGAAATTATAGATACGTTGGAGACGTATCAAATCACCATGGTTTTGATGATTTTATTGCTTGGAAGTATAACAAAAATGGCCGATATTCGGTCCGATCGGGATACCATCTTCAGTGGCGTCATGCCTTCGGTGCTCGGGCGGGTCAACTTGCTCTCCCTGGACATTCAGCTCTGAACCCGGTCTGGAAAGCACTATGGTCTTTAAAATTGCCTGGTAAGATTAAGATCTTTATGTGGAGGGCCTTACATGGTATTATTCCCCTGAAGTCAATATTGGTGAACCGTCATATTGGTACGTCCGGACAGTGCCCGATCTGCATGCAGGGACCTGAGGACATGGCTCATCTCCTCTTCCAATGTCATATGGCAAGAGAGCTTTGGACTTCTTTGGGCGTCATTGATTGCATTGATGAAGCTTTGCTGTCCGACCGGTCTGGCTCGGCTATCCTCGAATATCTCATACGTGACCTGAACTCTTGTGTTCCGGGGTTTACTAATATGGGCTTTAAGGAACTTGTAGGGGCTTCGTGTTGGTACCTCTGGTGGATCCGTCGTCGCCGTACGCATGGTGAGGAGGTGCCCCCGATCCTTCAATGCAAAATGTCTATTCTCTCAATTGTCTCCAATGCAGCGAAAGCAGCAGCAAAACCACCATGCGGGGTTCATCGGTGGGAGAAACCTGAGGCTAGACAGACCAAAGTAAATGTGGATGCTTCCTTTCATTGCGATGTTCGAGCTGGAGCAACTGCGGCTGTTATTCGTGATGTCCAGGGTAAATTCATGGCGGCTTCGAGCACTTATTATCCCAACCTTTCTTCGACGGCATCTGCTGAAGCTCTGGCAATGAGAGAGGGACTAGCTCTGGCTAACCGTTACGGTGGCGACAATGTGATTATGGAATCTGATTCTCTGGAAACTGTAAATGCGTGCAATGGTGATGAAGCTTGGTGGGGCGAAGAATCAGCAATATTTGCAGATTGTGTCGATCTGGCCTCTTTCATTGACAAAATTCAGTATAGACACTGTCCAAGAGAAGCAAATGAGGTAGCCCACGAGTTAGCGAAAGTCTGTTTCGCTGATAAAAATTCCTGTAATTGGCTAGTAGAGCCTCCTAGTTTTATCCTGCCGATGCTCATTAACGATGTAACTGTTATTTGATTGGCGGCAGCAGGTTCCAGACGCACTCTTTTCCTTCCAGGGTACCTAAGGGGGCTGGGAGGTTTTTAATGAGGCGGCCTGCTGTTTGCGTAATATAGTGATTTTAAGTTCAAAAAAAAAAAAAAGCTTAGAGAATGAGAGAAAGAAATAATAAAGAGATGATGCGCTAGCGAGAGTCGGAGATGACGGTGAGTTCAAGTAGGAAATTATAGAGCGGGCCCGAGCGAAAAGTGTACTTGGCACATGAGCAACAGTGCTCCTGATTTTTAAAAATCATATTTTTTTGGTTTGAAAAAATATGAAATTAAATACCCACATACATATAAACATTCTGAAGGTAGGGTAGAAATTTTGAAGAAAAATATGTTATATTTTAGGCCATACAAAAAAGACAAATTTCTGACAAATATATACCTCTATACGTAGCCACAAATTTGTTTTTTTCCTATAGCTCAAATTACAATGCAATTTCTACCGAAACTTTGCATGAATGTTCAGAATATGTGTGTATGTATTCATGGAATAAATGTGATAATTTTTGAAATGCAGAAATTCAGTTTTTAAATATTTTAAAAACTGAGATCACCGGTGTTCATGTGCACCAAATTTGCTTCCGGGCCTGAGCTGACTGAGGAGGAGCTTCTGGTATTCTTACATACATGATCTGGAGGGAGTGAACGTAGTCGGAGATGCTGTCAAATCATAAAAGACAGCCGGATAGTCGAGTAGTAGTTGATGTTTGGTACTGGTATTAGCTTTCGATCATCTGGCGTGCATGCTATTGATTGATTGGAATGGTTCTTGTTGTGAAGTGTATACGTGGATTGTCTAGTCTTTTCTATCAGTTTGGACTTTTGGTTCAAGTGCCTAGTGCATGAAGCTTAACATGGTATCAGAGCCCCAAGTCTCGAGTTCAAATCCTGGTTTTCGCAATTAAGCCTAAAAATTGTTGTTGCCCCCCTCTTTAGCCACCGCTGATACCCTGTTTCCGTGTGCTCTTCTTCTTTCACATGTTGACTTTCTCTTCTCATGTCACACGCAAGTGGGGGTGTTGTGAGGTGTATGTGGATTGCCTAGCCCTTTCCATCAGTTCGAACTTTTGGTTCAAGTGGCTAGTGCATGAAGCTTAACAGTTCTAACATGGTTCTTAATATATCTACCGAGGCAAGTAGATCTTGATTCCCTATCTTGCAAAGCATACATCATCCTAATCTTGATTCCTAGAAGTCATATCTATGCTATTTCGATTCATATATTGTTGTTGCTCCATTGTGGTGCTTGTACCTTTACAAGCACTAGACTACTGTTAATCTTGTCTTTGTCCTAATATTGCTAGAGACATATTTGGTTCATTCCATCTTTAGCACATATACTTGTTATCCGATTGGATATTATTGATGGGATTCGTAGCATAGAAAAAAACTCCTACCGCGAGAACGCAATCCAAGCCAAGATGCAATCTAGAAGACGGTAGCAACAAGGGGATGAACGAGACTAACCCTTGAAGATTTCCAAAGCCTACGAGATTAGATCTCGTTGTTGCAGAAGATGATCACTTGCCGCTTTCAAAAGCGCGTAGAAGATCTTGACGGTGCCACAATCGGGCAGCACCTCCGTACTTGGTCACACGTTCGGTGTTGATGACGACGACGTCCTCCTCCCCATTCCAGCGGGCAGCAGAAGTAGTAGATCCTCCTCGAAATCCCGGCAGCACGACGGCGTGGTGGCGGTGTCGATGGAGAACTCCGGCAGGGCTTCGCCTAAGCGTATGTGGGAGTTGTAGTGGAGGAGAGGTAGCTAGGGTTTGGGGAGAGGGGGCTTGGGCGCCGGCCCTCAAAGGGGTGCGGCCAAGGTGGAGGATTGAGTGGCCGGCCACCCTCCCGTTGTCCCTCATTATATAGGTGGAAGCCCCAAGAGTTGTAGTCTATGTCTTTGAATAAGACCCCAACACCAAAACTTCCCAAAGGTGGGAAACCTACTCAAGGGGGGAGTCCTACCCAAGGTGGGACTCCCACCTTTCCTTTAGGTGGGGTGGCCGGCCACCTATGGTGGAGTCCACCTGGGACTCCACCCCCTTAGGGTTGGCCGGCCTAGCTAGTGGGGTCCCTCCGGGACTCCGCCTTCCATAGTGATTTCTTCCGGACTTTTCTAGAACCTTCTAGAACCTTCCATAAATGCACCGGATCATTTTCAAACTTATAAAATGACTTCCTATATATGAATCTTATTCTCCGGACCATTCCGGACCTCCTCGTGATGTCCTGGATCCCATCCGAGACTCCGAACAAAACTTCGAACTCCATTCCATATTCCATATCTACTTAAACGACATCAAACCTTAAGTGTGTCACCCTACGGTTCGCGAACTATGCAGACATGGTTGAGACTTCTCTCCGACCAATAACCAATAGCGGGATCTGGAGATCCATAATGGCTCCCACATATTCAACGATGACTTAGTGATCGATTGAACCATTCACATACGATACCGATTCCCTTTGTCACGCAAATTTTACTTGTCTGAGGTTTGATCATCGGTATCTCTATACCTCATTCAACCTCGTCTCCTGACAAGTACTCTTTACTCGTACCGTGGTAGGTGGTCTCTTTATGAACCATTCATATGCTTGCAAGCTAATTAGACGACATTCCACTGAGAGGGCCCAGAGTATATCTATCCGTCATCGGGATGGACAAATCCCACTGTTGATCCATATGCCTCAACTCATACTTTCCGAATACTTAATCCCACATTTATAACCACCCATTTACGCAGTGGTGTTTGATGTAATCAAAGTACCCTTCTGGTATAAGTGATTTATATGATCTCATGGTCGAAAGGACTAGGTAACTATGTATCGAAAGCTTATAGCAAATAACTTAATGATGTGATCTTATGCTACGCTTAATTGGGTGTGTCCATTACATCATTCACATAATGACATAACCTTGTTATTAATAACATCTAATGTTCATGATCATGAAACTATGATCATCTATTAATCAACAAGCTAGTTATACAAGAGGCTTACTAGGGACTCCTTATTGTTCACATAACACACATGTATCAATGTTTCGGTTAATACAATTATAGCATGATATGTAAACATTATCAGAAACACAAAGATATATAATAATAACCATTTTATTATTGCCTCTTGGGCATATCTCCAACAGTCTCCCACTTGCACTAGAGTCAATAATCTAGTTTACATTTGTAAAGATATAACACCTTGGCCTTCCGGTGTTTTATCATGTTTTGCTCACGGGAGAGGTTTTAGTCAACGGATCTGACACGCTCAGAATCGTATGTATTTTGTAATTCATTTGCGTCTCACCGCATCACTCATTTCCAAATGAGTCGGCATTAAATATGTTTGGTCTTCTGGTGGAACCTTAATTCCGCGGTCTGAAATATGTCACTAATATTGTCATACACAATATAGCTTCAAAGTTCTGACACTATCTGAACTACACCAAGTTCTCAAAGAACCTCTTGACTTAACATCCTCAGTCATTGTCAAAACAATGACATACTCTGCCTTCGTTTGTAGAATCCGTCACAATATTTAGAATTTATCTAAATCTAGCATAGACAACTTCTAGCTCATTGTGCTACCTAAAACAACACTTAGCCTAATTTGAGATTGAAATTTTATATGTGACAAAACCAATATCGGTGCAACATCTTATAGCGATTTGTTTGTCATTACCCCATATAAAACTATATATGTATCCTTGGTTCTTCTAAAGCACACCGGGATATTCTTACTGTTTGTCCAATGATCATCACATGAATCATTCTGGTACATGCTTCTAACTTTTTAGAGCATAGGACATCTGATTTTGTACATATTATTCGTGATCTAAAATCACTCATGTGTTTTTACTCATCGAGTGTCAAATACACTCAAGTCTTGTTAATCCTTCGCATGAAAAGAACACCTTCTTAATATTTCTATACTGAACTACTTCAATATCCATTCTATGTACTTTGACTTAAACTTATTATGTGCTTTAATCTATCTTCATAGATCTTGACACTAAATATGTTTCAGTCCATATCCTTTCATTAAAGTTAATTTCTCAATGAAACCTTTTAATCAAGTATATAATAAGATCATTTATAACCAACTATATGTCATCTACATAATTAAGTATTATAAATATGTCTCAGCGCTCCCACTTAATTTCTTGCAAATGCAAGCATCTTCATCGTTTCTGATGAAATCAAAAACTCTTTGACTATTTCATCCGGTGAAGATTCCAACTCCATGATACCCACTTCATCCAATTGAAGTTCATATACCTATCTAGTATTCAATGGACTAGCAAAACTCTTGGTTGTATCTTGTATACACCTTTAATACACACTTCTGATAAGTAATGTATTTTTTCATCCTACTAGCATATCTCATAAAAGAAATATGTAGTGATTACTAGATTAATCCACATAGACTATAAGCATTGCTACGGAAGATCTAATCTTATCGTAGTCAACTCTTTGAACTTTATCGTAAACAACTTTTCGACAAGTCAAGCTTCATCAATTTTATAGATCCATTTCCTTTCAAAAAGTATTCATCTATCTTGGATTTCATGGCGTATAGCCATTTTAACGGAGTCAGAGCCCATCATAAATTATTTGTTTGTAGTTGGTTTATCATTGTTCAAAATCAATCCTTTGTCCACAAATCATTTATTTGATCACAAAGTAAACCATACCTACAAGGTTCAATATATACTTCGATCTCCATGGCTAAAACACTTTGTAGTCATGGGAGCCATGATCGTCGTGGCCGCTTCCGGAACCATTTCCGATGCTGCGCTACTCTGATCATTTTGCTCAGGTTCATAAACCTTATCAAGTTCTATTGTCATCCCACTCAATTACTTCGCTAGAAAACAATTTCTTGGAAATAAGCAAGTAACATTAACAAACACTTTTGTTTTTACTTCATAGTGGAAAGAATTCCCAATCAATTCTTTGGGATAACCAACAAAGACATTCATCCGATTTTGGTTGTAAACTATTAGACCAAAATTTAAAGAAAGAACTATTAGGGTTTATACCCATGCCATAACTCGTATAGTGTCATTTCAACGGATCATGATGATGCTCTATTTAGTGTAAAAGCGGTAGTCACTAAAGCATAATCCACAAAAATATAATGGCATCATTTTATTTTTATCTCATCATTAACCCAACAAGGTTTGGATACATTTCTCGGATACTATATCATCACTATGATACTCCAAGAAATGTGAGTTGTAGAACAATTTCATAACTCTCTTAGATGTTCGCTAAAACTCGTAATTCAAATATTTTCCCAATGATCCAATCATAGATATTTGACTTTTCTATTACGATGATTTCCACTTCATGCTGAAATTTATTTGAATCCATTCAAATGTTTCAAACTTCTTCCTTATCGAATATATCCACATATATATACTCAATTCATTGTTGAAAGTTTTCACGAAGTAGAAGAATCTCCCGCACGCAACTATGCCCAGTGAACCACATATATCATCATGTATGTTTTCACTAAGTTAGTTGCCCGTTCAACTCTTGGCCTATGAATGGTATTTTAGTCATTCTCTTTAGAAAAGATTTGCAAGCGCCAAATGATTCAAAAATCAAATGACTCCAAAAATCCATTTGCATGGAGTTCCTTCATGCGTTCCTTTCTAACATGACCTAAATGGCGGTTCCACAAATAAGTGGAATTCAAATCATTTGCCTTATGCCATTTTAGCGTCAGTGTTATGTATGTGTGTTTCACCATTAAGATTTATAATAACTTATCCATCGTACATGGAGTAATGTCATAATTTGAACAACTCATTGTTTTCATTTTACCAGAGCAAAATAACAATTATTAAGTTCTTTATTATAAATTCTAAAGGCTAGATAGAATGCCAACGACGACATAATAACACTTTATTTTTGTTCCAGACGTGCATTCCTATCATATTCCTTGTCATCAGTTACTTAGGCCATTGTATTCTTGTATTGCGTTGTTTTGTATGACACTTCATACCAACCAATATGGTACTAATACCCAAGAATTTCATTGTGTGACCTAACTAGGAATACAACCATAACATGTATATCATTTATATACACCTGAGCTAGACATTCTAGTCTTTTCTTTTCTTTCTGCTAAAATATCTTTTGTAATTTCTCTTTTAGCTTTCCTCATTATTCAGAAAACACTTCATCTTTAATAACTTCTAGGTTTGTTGGTCAAATACCAATAATCTTGAGGTTCTTACTTTGAAGTTGATCATCATATGACAAGTGTTCCGGATTTCTCTATTAGTAACCTTTTAATATGATGAATAATTTCACTCATAATTTTATCCATCATATCATGACGACTTTTCGAGACCATGTCTGTACATGCTAGGCTCGTAAAGTTTAACCTCAGTATTCGTATGTGCAAATCTGGCTTGCACCCGTTGTATGCACACCTAGAATCTAGAACACCCGATCATCACGTGATGCTTCGAAACAACGAGTCATAGCAACGGTGCATACTAAGGACGATCACTTCATGGATATGCGAATATCGTTAGTGCCCCAATAGTTGGAGGATTGAGACGCCTTGCGTCTTCAACCTTCGTACATTCCCATAAAACTTATGAGTTTATGTAGTCTCACCAAATTATATTCTATCATCTTGCAATAAGGTCTTAGATATCACATATATCTTATACCTTGATTATTTCTGAAAACTAAATTTTCAGCTCCTTACTTTTCAAATAAATTTGAACTTCAAGTTTCACGGAGACAAGATGACTTTAGGTACTAATTTGTAACATCCCAAAATTTACCATTTTAGAATGTTAAGTAAAATAAATATTTTATTAAATGAGTGTTTTGCTATGTGTTGAATTTTCCAAGAAATTAAACATTTTGAGGGCTAATTGAATTTTCTTCTAAACCTTGTTTAAATCAATAAACAAAGGGGTGAGAAAATTGTATATTTAGTCGAATTGGATTTTATTTGATTGCATTTGGATTTATTGAATGTTCTTAAAACTTTTCAAATTTTTCGAGAGAGCGGATTCCCAAAGGTTTGCAAAGGAAATGTATTTATAAAATTTTAGTTGGGTTGGAAAAAGTTTCCCTAGCCCTATATACTTATTTTATTTCATAGAATTTTTCTAGATTCTCCAGAAAACAATTTGATGTTAAAATCCCTATATATTTTCTAGTTAAAAAGAAAAGATACAACAATAATAAAAGAAAATAAACATTAAAGAAATAGGAGAGGAAGTTACATGTGTACGTGGAACTTTTAGTTCAACTCACGCAGACACGGTGCAGGAAGTCGACCGCACCGGATCAGGCCATCTCCCTTCTTGTTTTTCTTTCTTCTGTACAGAGTACATTTCTCCCAACACCCAGGCCCACCCATCGTCTACCTCTGGTTCTTTCAGTGAGCTTGAGGAACTGAAAGTCTGAAACCAATCCCGACGACGCCGCGCATGCGCGCCTTCCCCGGCCTTCCCCGCGTCCAGGCGCGTCCCCCCTGGGGCAGATAAGCTCACCGCGCCCTGGAGCCCTATCTCATCCGCAGGCCGCGAAATCGCCGCGCCGATCCGCTGGCCGTCGCCGCGCTTTCCTCCTCGACCGCTCGCCCCCGCGGCCTATAAAATGAAGCCCCGAGACCCCCTTGACCTCCACAACACCACGCCCCACTCCCATCTTCCCTCGGGCTCCCAGTAGCCCGAATTTTGTCGAGGAGCTGCCGCTGTTTTCTCCGACGCCGGCGACGATTTCCGTCGCTGTGAAGGTTGCCTCGTCGTTCTAACGACTCCCTGGTCGTTTTCCCGTCCTTCCGCGTCTCCCTAATGCCCTCTTTCTTTCATAGGAGCTCGGGAGCATCCGCGGCAACGGGAGCCGAACACACCGGCGGTGCGGACGTGGCTCTCGTCGCTGTCCAACTTCGCCGGAACCAGCTGACCACCGGTGGAGCTCCGTCACGCCTCCAAGCCTCGCCCAAACCATCCGACGTCTGCAGCTCCGTTTCCGTCCACGACCGGAGTTGCAAAATCCCTTGCCGGACACACATCGTGAGCACATCCACGTATTCCCTTGTCTTTTCTTTTTCTTTGTTTCTGTTCCTAGTTTCAGCCTAGTTCAGATCATAGACGTAGGGCTAGTGTAAATTCCTGTAACTCTGCACGAGTAGATACTGATAGCCTGAACCCAAATTTCTGCAGTAGCTTCATAAACTAAAATACTTCTTATTTTTTTAAAATTTACTAACTTCACTTTTCAAACTAAATAAAGTTGTTCTAGCTCAAACTTAAGTTGGAAGCTATTTTGTCCGTACCAACATAGCCGCGAACCCTTTTTCGACCATTCTCCGTCCTAAGCCTAAACTATAATGAAAGGACTAAAATTTTGGATAATAAAATCCACCGCAGTAATAATTTTGTAGAGTTTTCATTGCATGTTTCAAGTTGGTTCTTTTATTCCAATGGTTGTTTACGCGATGTTTTACTTTACGTTAGATTGTCCGGACTGCGGAAGAAGTAGGAGGTCACTGCTCAGGCAAGTTACATCTACATGTCTATCCCATTTATTTTTGCTATGCTATTTTGATTATAAAAGTAGGAATGCATGCGATAGTTTTATTTTGTTAGCCAAGTATTTTTAGAAATGGCGATGTTTTATAGTTATGTCCTATGGTAGAAATAAGCCGTAGGGATTATCACCCACTTTGTAACCTTAGGTAAATATATGCTAGATTAAGTTCTAGTAAAGTTTTGAACTATATAGTTATGCTTAGTCATGCTAAAATAAAATCCGTTGGGGGGTTCAAATGAAATAATGTTTACGAAATAGAAATGGTTTGTGAAATGTGTTTACCAAATTAAAATGTAAAATTATTTCATCCTGGGCGGAGTGGTATGATGGGTCATCGCGTGTGGAGCTGTGTGCTCAAATTGGTTGGGTCCGCCGCCCAGGGACCCCTAAAAGAACAAATTCATGTTTAGAATTACTCAGTTATTTCGTGCAACCACATGTCATATGGGCTCTGGCTTGGTTGATTATCTTGTGGAAACCTACTTAAGGACCGTCATCGGTATGAGACTTTGTGTCTATTTTGGAGCGGGCGTGCCTGGAAATAAGTAGTTAGCCATTTGGGAAAGACCTCGGCATAACCTTCGGGTTGTGCCATGTGGTGAAAGTGTGCAACCCCTGCAGGGTGTAGAACTAATCGATTAGCCGTGCCCACGGTTACGGGCGAAGCTGAGTAACCTTTACCTGAAGATGTCTCTTCTCAACTTTGTCTTTCTAAACATAAATTGAATTTCAAACCCTATGTCCGTGTGTCGTTCATAGGTGGGATTTTGGGGAAAGCCCTGTGTTCGTGTGTCGCTCACGGGTACTTTCATCTAGGCTAGTTGGACTATGTGACCTCTAGTCATATATTACTTGATAAAATTGTTTATTAAAGATAGGACGAGTTAGAACTTTGGAAATGTTAAAATGTGGTTTATTGATGTAAAATATTGTTTTGCGCAAATGTTAAACCCTATGGCCATTTCCTTTGATATTCCTAAGCATGTAGAAATAGGTATATTATTGCATTGGTGTAACTTGCCACACATTCAAAGTGTTGACCACTCTCGTGGCTGCAACGTCTCATGTTGCAGGTTGTTCCGATGACGAGTGAGATACGATGTTAGGGTCACGATGCTCCAGTCGATTGCATGTGGCACATTTGCTGGATTCGCCGCTTTATTTGTCTTCCGCTGTTCATTTTGGCCTACGGGCATTTATGTAATAAATAACTATGTATCGGATTTGATGCGTTGTAATAATGATATGACTGTGATATTTATCTCGTGAATGTGCGTACTAGCAAATCCTTGGGACTAGTACAGTGGATGCACATAGACTCCGGATCTCTCCAGGTTCGGGTCGCCACATAATTGAAACCATAGCTCTTTGAATCAACAATGTGAGGTTTACTAAAAGTTTGCAAATAGGACTTAATCATTTCTTGATTCTTTAACAATACGGTACCAGTCCGTAAAGTTTCTTGTCAGATTTTAACAGTATTTCTACCTCAATTACAAGACTAGCGTATGGTAGAAAAACGGATGCCAATACTACAAAATTAATAAAAAAATACTACTTAGACTATGTTTATGATAATTAGTTCATGTTTTAATCTAATTACGAATGAACTCCCACTTAATACAACATCCCTCATAGTTGTTAAGTGGTACACGATCCACATCCACTACACCAAAACCGATCATCACGTGAGATGATGTAGCTTCAATGGTGAACATCAACATGTTGATCATATCATCCATATGACTCATGTTCAACCTTTCGGTTTCGTTGTCCCGAGGCCATGTCTGTACATGCTAGGTTCGTCAAGCAAACCCAAGTATTCCGCGTGTGCAACATGGCTTACACCCGTTGTATGTAATCGTTGAGTCTATCACATCCGATCATCACGAGATGCTTTGAAACGACGAACTATATCAACGGTGCATACGAGGGGAGAACACTTTATTATCTTGATATTAATGTGAGGGATCATCTTATAATGCTACCGTCGCGTTCTAAGCAAAATAAGATGCATAAAGGATTAACATCACATGCAATTCATATGTGATATGATATGGCCCTTTAGTCTTTGCGCCTTCGATCTTCATCTCCAAAGCACGGACATGATCTCCATCATCAACGGGCATGATCTCCATCATCGTTGGCGTAGCGTCAAGGTCCATGGTGCCGTCTTCATGGTTGTTCACCTCATGTAGCAACTATTACAACTACTTTGAAATACTACTCAACATAAAATTTAAAGACAACCATAAGGCTCCTGCCGGTTGCCACAATACAATAATGATCATCTCATACATATACATCATCACATCATGGCCATATCACATCACCAAACCCTACAAAAACAAGTTAGACGTCTCTAATTTGGTTTGCATATTTTACGTGGTTTAGGATTTTTGAGTAAGATCCAATCTACCTACGAACATGAACCACAACGGTGATACTAGTGTTGTCAATAGGAAGAGTAAATTGAATCTTCACTATGGTGGGAGAGACAGACACCCGCAAAGCCACTTATGCAATACAAGTTGCACGTCGAACGTGGAGCAAGTCTCATGAACGCGGTCATGTAAAGTTAGCCCGAGCCGCTTCATCCCACCATGCCGCAAGATGCAAAGTACACGAACTAAAGACAACAAAGCATCAACGCCCACAAAACCATTGTGTTCTACTCGTGCAACCAATCTATGCATAGACACGGCTCTGATACCACTGATGGGATTCGTAGCATAGAAAACTAAAAATTTCCTACCGCGAGAACGCAATCCAAGGCAAGATGCAATCTAGAAGATGGTAACAACGAGGGGATGAACGAGACTAACCCTTGAAGATTTCCAAAGCCTACGAGATTAGATCTCGTTGTTGCAGAAGATGATCACTTGCCGCTTTCAAAAGCGCGTAGAAGATCTTGACGGTGCCACAATCGGGCAGCACCTCCGTACTCGGTCACACATTCGGTGTTGATGACGAACTCCGGCAGGGCTTCGCCTAAGCGTATGCAAGAGTTGTAGTGGAGGAGAGGTAGCTAGGGTTTGGGGAGAGGGGGCTTGGGCGCCGGCCCTCAAAGGGGTGCGGCCAAGGTGGAGGCTTGAGTGGCCGGCCACCCTCCCCTTGTCCCTCATTATATAGGTGGAAGCCCCAAGAGTTGTAGTCTAAGTCTTCGAATAAGACCCCAACACCAAAACTTCCCAAAGGTGGGAAACCTACTCAACGGGGGAGTCCTACCCAAGGTGGGACTCCCACCTTTCCTTTAGGTGGGGTGGCCGGCCACCTATGGTGGAGTCCACTTGGGACTCCACCCCCTTAGGGTTGGCCGGCCTAGCTAGTGGAGTCCCTCCGGGACTCCGCCTTCCATAGTGATTTCTTCCGGACTTTTCTAGACCCTTCTAGAACCTTCCATAAATGCACCGGATCATTTTCAAACTTATAAAATGACTTCCTATATATGAATCTTATTCTCCGGACCATTCCGGACCTCCTCGTGATGTCCTGGATCCCATCCGAGACTCCGAACAAAACTTCGAACTCCATTCCATATTCCATATCTACTTAAATGACATCAAACCTTAAGTGTGTCACCCTACGGTTCGCGAACTATGAAGACATGGTTGAGACTTCTCTCCGACCAATAACCAATAGCGGGATCTGGAGATCCATAATGGCTCCCACATATTCAACGATGACTCAGTGATCGATTGAACCATTCACATACGATACCGATTCCCTTTGTCACGCGATATTTTACTTGTCCGAGGTTTGATCATCGGTATCTCTATACCTCGTTCAACCTCATCTCCTGACAAGTACTCTTTACTCGTATCGTGGTATGTGGTCTCTTTATGAACCATTCATATGCTTGCAAGCTAATTAGACGACATTCCACCGAGAGGGCCCAGAGTATATCTATCCGTCATCGGGATGGACAAATCCCACTGCTGATCCATATGCCTCAACTCATACTTTCCGAATAATTAATCCCACCTTTATAACCACCCATTTACGCAGTGGTGTTTGATGTAATCAAAGTACCCTTCTGGTATAAGTGATTTATATGATCTCATGGTCGAAAGGACTGGGTAACTATGTATCGAAAGCTTATAGCAAATAACTTAATGATGTGATCTTATGCTACGCTTAATTGGGTGTGTCCATTACATCATTCACATAATGATATAACCTTGTTATTAATAACATCTAATGTTCATGATCATGAAACTATGATCATCTATTATTCAACAAGCTAGTTATACAAGAGGCTTACTAGGGACTCCTTGTTGTTCACATAACACACATGTATCAATGTTTCGGTTAATACAATTATAGCATGATATGTAAACATTATCATAAACACAAAGATATATAATAATAACCATTTTATTATTGCCTCTTGGGCATATCTCCAACAATTATTGCACCATGATTGTTGGTCATCGTGTCGTTGGAGAGAGACGGGTAGTCATCTATGGCTTTTAAATCGTATAATTTGCGGGAGCTCATGTGGAGCCGTGAGGTTGTTGACCTCGTGACAGTGATTGTATCACTTACCTGCGAATATCTTGATCTTGTTGTATTGGTATCACGACGGCAAACATATTGTACCGGTCACAGTTCAGGTATGGGACTGTCTGTGTTCTCCGCTGGGGACGGCCTCTGTTCGGGAACGTGTCGGTGATGGATCCGTAGGAGCGGACGACATCAGTAGGTCAGAGTGTCCGGGTCTTAGCGGGTAAAAAGGGCACTGCTTGGCTAGCGTCGGTGGAGCTAGTCAAGACTGTCGATGTCGAAGTACCCCTCTACAGAGCGTAAAAGTGTGGAATTTCACCCATGTGACTCCCGGGTTGGGAAGCTTGATGTCATGTGTGATACCAATATTTTCCTTGTCTATTTTTGTTAAGTTCCATTCCTTTGTTGTATCCATGATATCCGGTTCCGACTAACACTTTGTTATTCTTCACTTTGTTATTTTTAATGCTATAGAAAAACCCAAGCTTGGGGAAGCTAGTTTACATAAAAATAATCTTTTTTGCTCCTCAGCTTTGGATGAAGTATTTTGCCTTGATAATGCTTTGTCTCCAATATGTGGTAATTCGAATGATGCTTGTGATATTTTCAGTCCATCTACTATTGAGGATAAAATTCATTATGATTATTCTATGCCTCCAATTTATGATGATTATAATGATGGATGTGATAGTTTTACTCCCATGATACGTCTCCGACGTATCGATAATTTCGTATGTTCCATGCTTGTTTTATGACAATACCTACATGTTTTATACATACTTTATGATGATTTTATGCGTTTTCCGGAACTAACCTATTGACGAGATGCCGAAGTGCCAGTTCCTGTTTTCTGTTGTTTTTTGGTTTCAGAAATCCTAGTAAGGAAATATTCTCGGAATTGGACGAAATCAACGCCCAGATTCTTAAAATTGGACGAAGCTTCCAGAACACCCGAGAGCCGCCAGAAGGGGGCCACAGGCCCACCAGACAGTAGGCTGGCGCGGCCCAGGCCTTGGCCGCGCCCCCCTACTGTGTCGCCGCCTCGTCGACCTTCCGACTCCACCTCTTCGCCTATATAAAGGTCCCTGACCTAAAACATCAATACGAAAAAGCCACGGTACGAGAAACCTTCCAGAGCCACCGCCATCGGGAAGCCAAGATCTGGGGGACCGGAGTCTCTGTTCTGGCACGCCGTCGGGACGGGGAAGTGCCCCCGGAAGGCTTCTCCATCGACACCGCTGCCATCTCCACCGCCATCTTCATCACCGCTGCTGTCTCCCATGAGGAGGGAGTAGTTCTCCATCGAGGCTAAGGGGTTGTACCGGTAGCTATGTGGTTAATCTCTCTCCTATGTACTTCAATACAATGATCTCATGAGCTGCCTTACATGATTGAGATTCATATGAGTTTTGTATCACTATTCATCTATGTGCTACTCTAGTGATGTTATTAAAGTACTCTATTCCTCCTGCACGGTGTAATGGTGACAGTGTGTGCATCGTGTAGTACTTGGCGTAGGTTATGATTGTAATCTCTTGTAGATTATGAAGTTAATTATTGCTATGATAGTATTGATGTGATCTATTCCTCCTTCATAGTGTGATGGTGACAGTGTGCATGCTATGTTAGTACTTGGTTTAGTTGTGTTGATCTATCATGCACTCTAAGGTTATTTAAACATGAATATCGAATATTGTGGAGCTTGTTAACTCCGGCATTGAGGGTTCGTGTAATCCTACGCAATTAGTGGTGTTCATCATCCAACAACAGAGTGTAGAGTATAGCATTTATCTATTTTATTATGTGATCAATGTTGAGAGTGTCCACTAGTGAAAGTATAATCCCTAGGCCTTGTTCCTAAATACTGCAATCATCGCTGCTTGTTTACTGTTATACTGCATCTGTACTGCCTGCAATATTCCCACCATAAACCACACGCCAGTTGTAGCATCAAGCTATTTTTTGGTGCCGTTACTACTGCTCATATAAATTCATACCACCTGTATTTCACTATCTCTTCGCCGAACTAGTGCACCTATACATCTGACAAGTGTATTAGGTGTGTTGGGGACACAAGAGACTTCTTGCTTTGTGGTTGCCGGGTTGCATGAGAGGGATATCTTTGACCTCTTCCTCCCTGAGTTCGATAAACCTTGGGTGATCCACTTAAGGGAAAACTTGCTGCTGTTCTACAAACCTCTGCTTTTGGAGGCCCAACACTGTCTACAAGAATAGAAGCACCCGTAGACATCAAGCACTTTTCTGGCGCCGTTGCCGGGGAGGAAAGGTAAAATGTACTCACACTCCAGATCTCAGCTACTAAGCTATTTTCCGGTGCCGTTGTAAGTGCTCGAAGCTATTTCCTTTAGATCCTGCAATTGCATCTTTTTGTTTCTTGTTTTACACTAGTTTGGCATAATGGAAAGCAACATGGAGCTTTTTATTCTTTTTCCTGAGTTAAGACATGGATGGTTTGATGCGAAAATTAAAAAACCCATGGAACATATTAGTATGAACACTTTGAACACCATTGTTGCTAATGACATGGAAAATTCTAAGCTTGGGGAAGCTGGTTTTGATGAGCATGATCTTTTTATTCCCCCAAGCATTGAGGAGAAAATTTCCTTTGATGATACTTTGCCTCCTATTTATGATGATTATAATGATAGTAGTCTTTTGGTGCCGCCTGTTATGGAGGATAAATTTGATTATGATTACAATATGCCTCCTATATTTGATGATGAGAATAATAATGATAGCTACTTTGTTGAATTTGCTCCCACTATAACTAATAAAATTGACTATGCTTATGTGGAGAGTAATAATTTTATGCATGAGACTCATGATAAGAATGCTTTATGCGATAGTTATATTGTTGAGTTTACTCATGATGCTACTGAAAGTTATTGTGAGAGAGGAAAATATGGTTGTAGAAATTTTCATGTTACTAAAACACCTCTCTATGTGCTGAAATTTTTGAAGCTACACTTGTTCTATCCTCCTATGCTTGTTACTTTGCTCTTCATGAACTTGTTTATTTACAAGATTCCTTTTCATAGGAAGCATGTTAGACTTAAATGTGTTTTGAATTTGTCTCTTGATGCTCTCTTTTGCTTCAAATACTATTTCTTGCGAGTGCATCATTAAAACTGCTGAGCCCATCTTAATGGCTATAAAGAAAGAACTTCTTGGGAGATAACCCATGTGTTTATTTTACTACAGTAATTTTGTTTTGTTTGAATAAATTCATGCTTGTGTGGGAGAGAAACACGCTCCGCTGGTTCATATGAACACATGTGTTCTTAGCTTTTAATGTTCACGGCGAAGGTTGAAACTGCTTCGTTCATTGTTATTTGGTCGGTTCAGGAAATGCTACATGTGGTAGTGGTATAATGAAACACTTGCATAATCTTGTATATCATTGAGCTTTGATAACTTAATTCTTTGCAAATGTTTTGAGGTATTTAGATGGTAAAGCTTGCTGGATGAATAAGTTAAAATTAGTAGTGGATTGTTGTCTTTAAGCTTGTGCCGTACTACAAACTCTATTTAAATAGTTGAAGGTGTAGTTGGACTTGATAGCTTTCCATGTCTGAGAGTTCATCGTAATAACTAAGTTGTGCTGAAGGTCGAGGGAGCTAGCGGGGTACTTGTGCCACCGTGAACGGTCCTCCTTGGAGTAAATTTTAATCATGCTCTTAATGATGAACCTGCTAGTTGTTTGCAATAAGCTTGTGAGTTCTTTTTGACTAATGTTAAGCTACGGTTTTTGGCACTTCCACCATCCAAATTTGCTAGCCTCTTCGGTACTGTGCATTGCCTTGTGCTCACATTGAAAATTGTGCATACTTCGCCGGTACATCCAAACCCGTGGGAGGACTTTCTCTTGTCCTCCTACACATAAGCCCATACATCTCCTCAAAACAGCCACCATACCTACCTACCACAGCATTTCCATAGCTGTTCCGAGATATATTGCCATGCAACATCCATTTTACATTACATTTCATGTTGTCATTTGTTATTTATATATTGCTTTGCATGATCATATACAGCTAATGTGTGTTTACCCATGTTACGTTAGATCATTGCACATCCTGCTACACTGGCAGATGCATACAGTTTCATACATCATGTTTTATTCATTATGAGATATTTGTACCAAAAAGTGTGTTGTCATATTAGGATGTTGCCCCTAAAAGTGAAAAGAGCCATGGAGGCCATCAAAAAGAGAAAAAGAAAAGAAAGAGAAAAAAAATAGAAAAGAAAAAGAAAAAGAAAAATAAAGAATAAAGAAAAAGGGGGCAGCATTACTATCTTTTATCCACACTTGTGCTCATGTTTTAGCACCTGCAGTATTCATAGTTGTCATTTGTGCTCATGTTTAGCACCTATATTCCATATGAGAGAGTTTTCATGTTTTACTAGTATAACTATGTGGGGAATTTACACTATAGAACTTGGGTTGTATATTCCAATGATGAGCCTCCTCAAAAGTGCTCTAGGTCTTCGTGAGCAACCAAGTTGGATGCACCCCCACTAGTTCCATTGGAGAGATTTCATACACATATAGCTCTATGTGCATCCGTTGCATGGCAATCACTACTCCTTGCATAGCTTCGATCATAAGGCTTCCTCTTGTCTAATGGTCACTTATAGCTTTGCAAGCCTTTCTTCCTTTTGGCCTTCCAAACCCCCATTAACGTTCTTTATGCCATAACATCCTGGTGCTAATACCAAATGCTTGCACTCACCAGTTGAGTAGACTTCGAAACAGTTGATTCATGACGTTCATGTTTATGTTTACTTGACTGAATCCTTCTTATGTTGTGAAAATTTACTTGATGCTTGGAATGAAGGATATAAATTCTATGCTGAATACTTAACACATCTTTAATGAACTTTGTACGGTTTCATGTCTTTGAAGCAATAGTTCATGAAAACTTAGCTTATTTAACTCTTGCATTATCATCTCTTATATCAATATAGACATTTGCTTTGAGTGATTTGATCTCAGTTCATATGCTTTACATCATTATTGGATCAAGATTGTGTTGGTAGCATGTCACTTCAGAAATTATCTTTGTTATCGTTTACCTACTCGGGACGAGTAGGAACTAAGCTTGGGGATGCTGATACGTCTCCGACGTATCGATAATTTCTTATGTTCCATGCTTGTTTTATGACAATACCTACATGTTTTATACATACTTTATGATGATTTTATGCGTTTTCCGGAACTAACCTATTGACGAGATGCCGAAGTGCCAGTTCCTGTTTTCTGTTGTTTTTGGTTTCAGAAATCCTAGTAAGGAAATATTCTCGGAATTGGACTAAATCAACGCCCAGAGTCTTAAAATTGGACGAAGCTTCCAGAACACCCGAGAGCCGCTAGAGGGGGGCCACAGGCCCACCAGACAGTAGGCTGGCGCGGCCCAGGCCTTGGCCGCGCCCCCCTACTGTGTCGCCACCTCGTCGACCTTCCGACTCCACCTCTTCGCCTATATAAAGGTCCCTGTCCTAAAACATCGATACGAAAAAGCCACGGTACGAGAAACCTTCCAGAGCCGCCGCCATCGCGAAGCCAAGATCTGGGGGACAGGAGTCTCTGTTCCGGCACGCCGCCGGGACGGGGAAGTGCCCCCGGAAGGCTTCTCCATCGACACCGCTGCCATCTCCACCGCCATCTTCATCACCGCTGCTGTCTCCCATGAGGAGGGAGTAGTTCTCCATCGAGGCTAAGGGGCTGTACCGGTAGCTATGTGGTTAATCTCTCTCCTATACAATGATCTCATAAGCTGCCTTACATGATTGAGATTCATATGAGTTTTGTATCACTATTCATCTATGTGCTGCTTGATGTCTACTCACGCTTCTTTTCCTGTAGACAGTGTTGGGCCTCCAAGAGCAGAGGTTTGTAGAACAGCAGCAAGTTTCCCTTAAGTGGATCACCCAAGGTTTATTGAACTCAGGGAGGAAGAGGTCAAAGATATCCCTCTCATGCAACCCTGCAACCACAAAGCAAGAAGTCTCTTGTGTCCCCAACACACCTAATAGGTGCACTAGTTCGGCGAAGAGATAGTGAAATACAGGTGGTATGAATAATTATGAGCAGTAGTAACGGTGCCAGAAAAGTGCTTTGCTGTCCAGGACTGGCGTGTGGTTGATGGTGGTAATATTGCAGGCAGTACAGATGCAGTAAAACAGTAAACAAGCAGCGATAGCAGTATTTAGGAACAAGGCCTAGGGATCATATTTTCACTAGTGGACACTCTCAACATTGATCACATAACAGAATAAATAAATAGATGCTAGACTCTACACTCTCTTGTTGGATGATGAACACCACTAACTGTGTAGGATTACACGAACCCTCAATGCCGGAGTTAACAAGCTCCACAATATTCGATATTCATGTTTAAATAACCTTAGAGTGCATGATAGACCATTGCAATTACACCAAGTACTAACATAGCATGCACACTGTCACCATCACACAATGAAGGAGGCATAGATCACATCAATACTATCATAGCAATAATTAACTTCATAATCTTCAAGAGATTACAATCATAACCTACGCCAAGTACTACACGATGCACACACTGTCACCTTTACACCGTGCAGGAGGAATAGAGTACTTTAATAACATCACTAGAGTAGCACATAGATGAATAGTGATACAAAACTCATATGAATCTCAATCATGTAAGGCAGCTCATGAGATCATTGTATTGAAGTACATAGGGAGAGAGATTAACCACATAGCTACCGGTACATCCCTTAGCCTCGATGGAGAACTACTCCCTCCTCATGGGAGACAGCAGCGTTGATGAAGATGGTGGTGGTGTCGATGGAGAAGCCTTCCGGGGGCACTTCCCCGTCCCGGCGGCGTGCCGGAACAGAGACTCCTGTCCCCCAGATCTTGGCTTCGCGATGGCGGCGGCTCTGGAAGGTTTCTCGTACCGTGGCTTTTTCGTATAGAAGATTTAGGTCAGGGACATTTAAATAGGCGAAGAGGCGGAGTCGGAAGGTCGACGAGGCGACGACACAATTGGGCGGCGCAGCCAAGGCCTGGGCCGCGCTACCCTGTCGTCTGGGGCCCACAGGGCCCTCCTCTGGCGGCTCTCGGGTGTTCTGGAAGCTTCGTGTGATTCTAAGATGCTGGGTGTTGATTTCGTCCAATTCCGAGAATATTTCCTTACTAGGATTTCTGAAACCAAAAACAGCAGAAAACAGGAACTGGCACTTCGGCGTCTTGTTAATAGGTTAGTTCCGGAAAACGCATAAATATGACATAAAGTATGCATAAAACATGTAGGTATCATCAATAAAGTGGCATGGAACATAAGAAATTATCGATACGTCGGAGACGTATCACTACTCTAGTGATGTTATTAAAGTACTCTATTCCTCCTGCACGGTGTAATGGTGACAGTGTGTGCATCGTGTAGTACTTGGCGTAGGTTATGATTGTAATCTCTTGTAGATTATGAAGTTAATTATTGCTATGATAGTATTGATGTGATCTATTCCTCCTTCATAGTGTGATGGTGACAGTGTGCATGCTATGTTAGTACTTGGTTTAGTTGTGTTGATCTATCATGCACTCTAAGGTTATTTAAACATGAATATCGAATATTGTGGAGCTTGTTAACTCCGGCATTGAGGGTTCGTGTAATCCTACGCAATTAGTGGTGTTCATCATCCAACAACAGAGTGTAGAGTATAGCATTTATCTATTTTATTATGTGATCAATGTTGAGAGTGTCCACTAGTGAAAGTATAATCCCTAGGCCTTGTTCCTAAATACTGCAATCATCGCTGCTTGTTTACTGTTATACTGCATCTGTACTGCCTGCAATATTCCCACCATCAACCACACGCCAGTTGTAGCATCAAGCTATTTTCTGGTGCCGTTACTACTGCTCATATAAATTCATACCACCTGTATTTCACTATCTCTTCGCCGAACTAGTGCACCTATACATCTGACAAGTGTATTAGGTGTGTTGGGGACACAAGAGACTTCTTGCTTTGTGGTTGCAGGGTTGCATGAGAGGGATATCTTTGACCTCTTCCTCCCTGAGTTCGATAAACCTTGGGTGATCCACTTAAGGGAAAACTTGCTGTTGTTCTACAAACCTCTGCTCTTGGAGGCCCAACACTGTCTACAAGAATAGAAGCACCCGTAGACATCATCCCACTATTACTAATAAAATTTATTATGCTTGTGTGGAGAGTAATGATACTTTTATGCATGTGGATCATGATAAGAATGCTTTATGCGATAGCTATATTGTTAAGTTTATCAACGATACCACTGGAAATTATTATGAGAGAAGGATACATGGTTTTATATATCTCAATAATATTAAGTCACCTCTCTTTTTCTTGAAAATTTTGAAGTTGCACTTGCTTTGTATTTTTATGATAGTAGCTTCATGCTTCAATAATTTGTTTTCTTACAAGATTCGTTTGCATAGAAAGTGGGTTAGACTTAAATTTGTTTGGTATTTGCTTTTTGATGCTCTCTTATATTCAACTCTCATCTTTATAAGAGCATCATGAAAATTATCATGCCTAGCTAAAAGGCTTTAAAGAAAAGCGCTCTTGGGAGACAACCCATTGTTTTATTTCTGCAATTTTTTTATTTTTGAGTCAAGGTACTGCCTACTACTGTAGCAATACCTTTGTATCTTTGTTTTCTTGCATTGTTGTGCCAAGTAAAGTCTTTGATAGAAAGTTGATACTAGATTTGGATTTCTGCGCAGAAACAGATTTTTAGCCGTCACGGTTTTGAGTTTTTCGCTCTGTAGAAAAATCTGAAAATCCTGAAAAAAATTCATGAGTAATCCTCAGATATGTACGCAACTTTCATTGAACAGGAGATTTTCCATCTGAGCATGTTAAGTGCCTCGAAAAAATTCGTCTTTACGGACTATTCTGTTTTTGACAGATTCTGCCTTTTATTTCGCATTGCCTCTTTTACTGTGTTTGAGTGGGTTTCTTTGCTCCATTAAATTTCAGTAACCTTGGGTAATATCCAGAAGTGTTGGGAATGATTGTGTCCTTGCTGAACATGTGAAGTTTTGACTATGCACTAGCCCTCTAATGAGATTGCTTTGAGTTTGGTGTGAAGGAAATTTTCAAGGATCAAGAGAGGAGGATGATATAATATGATCAAGAAGAGTGAAAAGTCTAAGCTTGGGGATTCCCCCGTGGTTCATCCCTGCATATTTCGAGAAGACTCGAGCGTCTAAGCTTGTGGATGCCCAAGGCATCCCCTTCTTCATCAACAACTTATCAGGTCACCTCTAGTGAAACTATATTTTAATTCCGTCACATCTTATGTGCTTTATTTGGAGCGTCCGTGTGCTTTTATTCTTGTTTGTTATTTTAGTTTTCTGAATAAATCAGATCCTAACATGCTTGTGTGGGAGAGAGACACGCTCCGCTTTTTCATTTGAACACTTGTGTTCTTCGTTTTTATTTTTCATGTTCATGGCGAAAGATGAAAGCCGCAACACTTATTGCTATTTGGTTGGAAACAGAAAATTCTTCATGTGGTAGTTGGTATATTGTCTTGAATAATTTGATACTTGGCAATTGTTTTGAGCTCTCAAGTAGATCATGTTTAAGTTCTTGCATCATGTAGTTTAAACCTATTAGTGGAGAACTACCGTAGAGCTTGTTGGAATTTGGTTTGCATGATTGGTCTCTCTAAGATCTAGATATTTTCTGGTAAAAGTATTTGAGCAACAAGGAAGACAGTGTAGAGTCTTATAATGGTTGCAATATGTTCTTATGTAAGTTTTGATGTACCGGTTTATACTTGTGTTTGCTTCAAACAACCTTGCTAGCCAAAGCCTTGTACTGAGAGGGAATGCTTCTCGTGCATCCAAAACCTTGAGCCAAAACCTATGCCATTTGTGTCCACTATAACTACCTACTATGTGGTATTTTTCTGCCATTCCAAGTAAATACTTCATGTGCTACTGATAACCCACAAGTATAGGGGATCGCAACAGTCTTCGAGGGAAGTAAAACCCAAATTTATTGATTCGACACAAGGGGAGGTAAAGAATACTTATAAGCCTTAACAACTGAGTTGTCAATTCAGCTGCACCTGGAAAAGCACTAGTAACAGGGGTGATGTGAAAGCAGCAGTAATATGAAAGCAATAGTAATAGTAACACAGCAGCAGTAGCAGTAACACAGAGGCAATGGCACCAGAAAATAGTTGATACTACTTCCAATGTCATATAGGAACGAGTATATGATGATGAGAGATGGACCAGGGTTCCCAGCGATCTACACTAGTGGTAACTCTCCAATAACAAGTGACAAGTGTTGGGTGAACAAATTACAGTTGGGCAATTGATAGGATTGAAATAGCATTAAGACAGAACATCAAGATTATTAATCATGTAGGCATGTTTTCCATATATAGTCATACGTGCTCGCAATGAGAAACTTGCATAACATCTTTTGTCCTACCAGCCGGTGGCAGCCGGGCCTAAAGGGAATCTACCGGCTATTAAGGTACTCCTTTTAATAGAGCACCGGAGCAAAGCATTAACACTTGGTGAAAACATGTGATCCTCATACCTACGCCTTCCCCTCCAGTTATCCCAGTTGTTGTCACTCTGGGGCCTCGGGTTCCGGACATAGACATGTGCAAACAACTTGTAGATACAATCTAAGCAACAATTATAGAGTTTAAATCTAAGATCATGCCACTCGTGCACTAGTGACAAGCATTAAACACAACAAGATTGCAGCAACAATAACTTCACAAACTTTATAGATAGACTAATCATAATGTAACAATCCATCGGATCCCAACAAACACAACACCGATTACATCAGATGAATCTCAATCATGTAAGGCAGCTCATGAGATCATTGTATTGAAGTACATGGGATAGAGAGTACCAACTAGCTACAGCTAGAACCCGTAGTCCATGGGGGAACTACTCACGGAGCATGATGGAGGCAGTGGCGTCGATGGAGATGGCTTCCGGGGGCACTTCCCCGTCCCGGCGGCGTGCCGGAACAGAGATTCTGTCCCCCGAATTGGAGTTTCGGGATGGCGGCGGTGCCCCTGGAGTCTTTCTGGAGTTTCGTCAATCCGTATCGCGTTTTTAGGTCGAAAGGGCTTATATAGGCGAAGAGGCGGCGCAAGGAGGCGCCTGGGGCCCCCTCACCATAGGCTGGCGCGGCCAGGGGTCCACCCGCGCCGCCTTATGGTGTGGGCCCCCTGCTGCCCGCCTCCGACTCTCCTTCGGTGTTCTGGAATCTTACGGGAAAATAAGATATTGGGTCTTTGTTTCGTCGAATTCCGAGAATATTGCCCAAACAGCTTTTCTGGAACCAAAAACAACAGAAAACAGGAACTGGCACTTCGGCATCTTGTTAATAGGTTAGTTCCGGAAAATGCATAAAAACATTATAAAGTGCGAGCAAAACATGTAGGTATTGTCATAAAACAAGTATGGAACATCAGAAATTATAGATACGTTGGAGACGTATCAAGCATCCCCAAGCTTAGTTCCTACTCGCCCTCGAGTAGGTAAACGATAAAAAGAATAATTTCTGTAGTGACATGCTACTTACATAATCTTGATCATACTATTGTAAAGCATATGAGATGAATGCAATGACTCAAGGAAATGATCTATATTTGCTAACAAATAGATAACATATAGAAAAACTTTTCATGAATAGTACTTTCAAGACAAGCATCAAAAGTCTTGCATAAGAGTTAACCCATAAAGCAATAATTTCAAAGTAAAGGCATTGAAGCAACACAAAGGAAGATTTAAGTTTCAGCAGTTGCTTTCAACTTTCAACATACATATCTCATGGATAATTGTCAACACAAAGTAATATGATGAATGCAAATAAGCAAGTATGTAAGAATCAATGCACGGTTGACACAAGTGTTTGCTTCTAAGATGGAAGGAAGTAGGTAAACTGACTCAACATAAAGTAAAATAAAGGCCCTTCGCGGAGGGAAGCAGGGATTAAATCATGTGCTAGAGCTTTTCAAGTTTTGAAATCATATAGAGAGCATAAAAGTAAAGTTTTGAGAGGTGTTTGTTGTTGTCAATGAATGGTAGTGGGCACTCTAACCCCCTTGCCAAACAGACTTTCAAAGAGCGGCTCCCATGAAGGATGTTATCTCTACCAGTGTCAACACCCTGATTTTTAAGTCCGAATGCCTATTATGTCATACATCGCAATCCCAAGAATATTGTTGTTGCGAGGCATAATAGTTAAGTATCATAGTCATCATTCATTACAAACCATAATGTCTTACAAGTGGAATCACATCATCCATATTACACGAATAGGTGATCTATTGATCAACGAACAAACACAAGTTCATAGCGGAAGCGTAAGATACAAGGACTCTCTAGTCCACAGGCCAACGCTTGACGTCGAAAGACTCCTAGTTGTCGTAGGCATCCTGCTGGTCATCTTCTTGTTCATCTTCATACTCTGGCCATTTGAATAGCCAGGGACAAAGCCATGAGTATTTTAAGTACTCGCAAACTAATACTAATGTAAGTGCTAGACATTCTAGTAAGGTTTGCTAAGCTCTAGTTTATTTGCATAAAGCCAATTTTAGTTCACAAGTATTTGATAAAAACTTATTCAAGTGCTAACTAACTCAAGTGGGAACATTAGTGTCATTCCCACCATTCAAGTGGTGATTTCAATTCAATTCACCACAAGTCATTTCACCATCTCAATTCAACATCATTTTCAAAGATATGACATCGGAAACTGTATGGCCTTTCCAACCGTCAGTAACCGTGGACGCGGCTATTCGAATAGGTTTACACTCTGCAGAGGTTGCATACTTGTGCCACAACATTTGATTTCATCCGTCGGGATTACCCCGAATCATCGTAACACAGTACGTGGATCATCAACCATAACCTTTCACTTATAAATCCTAGTATGAGCACCTCTCCCCATGAGCTTGGCCTCCCAGTGAAGACCAACTGTCAACCTGGGAACTGCACAGGGCTTGGCCGTACAATTCACCTCAATTTCACATCATTTCTCAACAACGGAGGCAGCCTCAAGCATAACCCCTATGACGTGTGTTCTGAGGGAACCCATACTAAGATGCATAAACTTCCAGTTAAGCCCTACCCATAATCAGGTATTGTGGGGGTACTAAATAATTGGAAAGGTATCGCATTCAAACCAACATCATGTTTATCAAAAATCACTATCTTCTCTTGGTCATATTCACCTTCAAAAATCATTGAATGGAATGCTTCATCATTCCAAGGTTTCAAATTCATTTCAATTCACATTGTTCCCATTGATACGTCCAAAACGTATCTACTTTCCCGAACACTTTTGCTATTGTTTTGCCTCTAATTTGTGTATTTTGGATGCAACTAACACGGACTAACGCTGTTTTCAGTAGAACTGCTCTGGTGTCTCGTTTTTGTGCAGAAATCCAACTTTCGGGAAAAACCTCGGAATTTATGCAGAAGGCCCTATTTTCCCAGGAAACTAACGGAGCCAGAAGGGCAATTGAAGTGGAGGCCCGAGGGCCCCACACCATGGGGCGGCGCGGCCCAGGGGGGGCCCGCGCGGCCCTGTGGTGTGGCCCCCTCGGCCGGCCTCCGACGCCCTCTTTCGGACTACTTATTCGCCTCAACCTAAAAACACCAGAAGAGAAGTCGAAGTCGCCAGAAACCCTCCAGAACGCCGCCACATCGCGAAACTCCGTCGCGGGAGCCAGAAGTCTCCGTTCTGGCACTCCGCCGGGACGGGGAATTGGAGGAGATCATCGCCGCCATCACCGCCATCACCTCTACATCAACCAGCCATGTTTCCCCCATCCATGTGTGAGTAATTCCCCCGCTGTAGGCCGAAGGGGATGGTAGGGATTGGATGAGATTGGTCATAGATTGGTCATGTAATAGCATAAGATTGTTAGGGCATAGTGCCTAGTGTCCGTTATTGGTACTTTGATGATATTGTTGCAACTTGTTATGCTTAATGCTTGTCACTAGGGCCCGAGTGCCATGATCTCAGATCTGAACATGTTATTGTTTCATGAAGATAATCATTGTTTATGGTCTTATCTATAAGTTGTATACACATGTCGCTGTCCGGAACCGATGGCCCCGAAGTGACAGAAATCGGGACAACCGGAGGGAATGGTAGCGATGTGAGGATCACATGTGTTCACGGAGTGTTAATGCTTTGCTCCGGTACTCTATTAAAAGGAGTACCTTAATATCCAGTAGTTTCCCTTGAGGCCCGGCTGCCACCGGCTGGTAGGACAAAAGATGTTGTGCAAGTTTCTCATTGCGAGCACGCACGACTATATATGGAACACATGCCTATTGATTGCTTTGTACTTGGACACCGTTTTATTATTATCTGCAAATGCCCTGCTATGATTGTTACATGAGTTTCTCTCATCCATGCAACGCCCGTCATCCGTCCCCGTGCCTACAGTATTTTAATCCTGCTGTTTACTATAATCACTACTGCTGTCTCTGTTACTCTCTTCTTTGTTATTTCACTACTGCTATCGCTATAAAACTGTTACTATCGATAAACTCTTGCGAGCAAGTCTGTTTCCAGTGCAACTGAATTGACAACTCCGTTGTTAAGGCTTCCAAGTGTTCTTTGTCTCCCCTTGTGTCGAATCAATAAATTGGGTTTTACTTCCCTCGAAGACTGTTGCGATCCCCTATACTTGTGGGTCATCAAGACTATTTTCTGGCGCCGTTGCCGGGGAGCATAGCTTTATTTGGAAGTTCACTTGGATTAATATTGTTCGCTGCAAATTCTCCATCATGGGTAAACCTCGCGATACTAAGATCGCCATATTACCATCCACTACAAGAAAAGGTACAATTCTGAGTACCTCCGCTACACTTGATTCACCATCTGTGATTGATAAACTTGTTTCACCGCCACATGCTTCGCATGTGGGTACATCTACTGAATCTGAACACTCTCATAATATTGATAATGTTTCTGCTGTGCTTGATGATAGTGGTTCATTGGGATCCTTTCTAGATGCTACAATTGCTAGGTCTAGACAAATTGAAAATACTGAAACTCCTAATGCTACTACACCTGTTAGTTCACCTGAACTTGGTTATTTTCGTGATGATCCCGAGGAAGATTATGTGGAGCTTGATGATGATTTTATTGAAAAATGCAATGCTACTACTGATGCAAGAAAAATTAAAAAGTTGCTTGCAGAACATACCGTTAGATATAAACTGTCTCCGATCCTAAATTTGCCACATCTCCTATAAACATTAGGGATAAAGATTATGATTTTTCTCTTGATCTATCTCATATAGCTATTGTTGAGAAAACACCTTTCTGTGGTACTGAAAAAGAAAGTGCTGTTGAACACATGACTGAGTTATCTACTTTGAGTAGCTTGTTTTCTGATGACGTTAAGAAGCGTACTTACTTTGTTGCTAAAATATTTCCATTCTCATTGAAGGATGACGCTAAAACTTGGTATAATAATTTGCCACCTAGTTCTATTAAAAGTCCAAAAGAATTGCTTGCTGTTTTCTTTCGGAAATATTTTCCTGCTAGTGCTCAACATGCTGCTTTGCAGAGAGTTTATAGTTTTGATCAGGGAGATGAAGAGAAATTGCCTGAGGCTTGGGCGAGATTTTGCTCTCTTATTAGAGCTTTGCCTGACCATGATTTAGAAAAGCATGAATTACTTGATATATTTTATAGTGGACTAACCATTGATTCTAGGGCATACCTGGATAGTTGTGCTGGTTGTGTTTTCAGAAAAGAACTCCAGGCACGCTGAAGAATTATTGGCTAAAATAGGCCGGAATTATGATGATTGGAATACGCTTTGAACCAACTCCAACGCCAATAGTGAAGAAGAGGGGTTTAATTAAATTGAATGATGAAGATATGAGGGAAGCCAAGAAGTCTCTCAAGGAGAAAGGTATTAAATCTGAAGATGTGAAGAATCTACCTCCTATAGAAGATATATGTGAGATAATTCCCCCTTCATCCATGATTGAGGTAAACTCCCTTCAACGCTTTACTAGGGAAGATATTCCGTATTCGAAACCTCCTGCACAATGCTTAGATGAGTTTGATAATTATATTGTTAAGCAAGAAAATTTTAATATGAGGGTAGAGAATCATTTAATGGAAAATTCTCAAGCTATTAGTGAATTGCATGGTATTGTGGAGAGAACCTCCAATGATGTTAAGATGCTTGTTAAACATTTTCAAATGATTCAAACTCAAATTGATCAACTCACTAAAGTGCAAAATGACTTGTTAGGGAATAATTCTAAAGAGAAACATGCTTATGAAGTAACAACTAGAGGTGGTGTCTCTACCCAGGATCCTCTATATCCTGAAGGGCATCCCAAAAGAATTGAACAAGATTCTCAACGCATTGAACCTAGTGCTCATTCTAGGAAGAAAAAGAAGAAGAAACATAAAAATGTTGTAGAATCCTCTGAACCTCGCTAATGATCCTAATAGTATTTCTATTTCTGATGCTGAAACCGAAAGTGGTAATGAACATGATAATGATAAAGATAATGATAAGAATGATACTCCCGATAAAGAAGAGGTCAAGAAGAACCCGAGAAGCATGCTAAAAATAAAAAGTATACTAAAGAAGACTTTATTGCTGAGAAACATGGTAATGAAAGAGAACCTTGGGTGCAAAAGCAAATGCCTTTTCCTGCTAAGAAACTAAAATCAAAGGAAGAAGAACACTATAATAAATTTTGCGAATGGATGAAACCTTTATTCTTGCAAATCCCTTTGACTGATGCCATTAAATTGCCTCCTTATTCAAAGTATATGAAAGATATTGTTACTAACAAAAGGAAAATCCCCAATGAGGAAATTTCCACTATGCTTGCTAATTACTCTTTCAATGGCAAAATTCCAAAGAAGTTGGGTGACCCAGGTATACCTACTATTCCTTGTTCTATTAAGAATAATTATGTTAAAACTGCTCTATGTGACTTGGGAGCCGGTGTTAGTGTTATGCCTTTTTCTCTTTATAAGAGACTTTACCTAGATAAGTTGATACCTACTGATATATCTTTGCAAATGGCTGATAAATCTACTGCTATTCCTGTTGGTATATGTGAGAATGTTCCTGTTCAAGTTACTACTAACTGCTTGATATTAACTGATTTTGTTGTGTTGGAAATGCCTGAAGATGATAATATGTCTATTATTCTTGGGAGACCTTTTCTTAACACCGCAGGGGCTGTTATTGATTGCAATAAAGGAAAGGTTACTTTCAATGTTGATGATAGGGAGCATACCGTTTATTTTCCCAAGAGGATTGAGAAGGCATGTGGAGTTAATACTATTTCTAATGTGAGAACTATCAAAGTGGGAACTATTGATTGTCCTATATATGAGCCTAAGGAAGAATATCACACTCTCGTGATTGGATCCATATCAATACAATTCAAGGTAACATGATTGATTTGAGGTTTATTTCTTCTTATGCTATGAAAAAGTTATTTGGTGACAAGACTTGATCAACCTTGTTAACGGATACTTTTTATATGCATGGAGAGGGTAAACAACATCTCTTTCTTCCTCCACTTGCTCTAGTTGCTGTAGCACTTTTAATTTGCAAAGTTCTTGAGTTATTCGAAGATTTCAAAATTTTTCCTGGCCAGTAATAATAAACTTAATACCCAGAAAATATGCATTTTTCAAAGTTTTCAAAAATTCGCGAAAATTATACCGTTGGTCCTATTTTTCGACGAGGCACCTGGGAGTACCAGAGGATGACCTGTGGGGCACCAGAGGGCGCCACACCACTGGCCGGCGCGGTCAAGGAGGTGGCCACGCCACCATGTGGTGTGGGACCCCCTCTGCCCCACTTTGTCATCTCTTTCGCCCAGAACAGTCTCTCTCCCGAAAAAACTCGTACCAAGTTCCTCTCACTCGCGTTTTTGCTCCAGAACTCCAGATTTTTCGATCTCTTTGCTCAGCCCAGATTTCTGTCTGAAATTTGGCACATTTGCTCTTCGGTATGTGACTCCTCCACCCATCCAAGTAGAATTTCATTTGGTTGAGTATATCTTGAATATTTTGCTGCTGTAGGTAACATGTTTAGTGAGTTTGCATGCTTGTTCTAAGTGCTAGAAACTAGTTTTGATGCATGATTAGTACTCTAGCAAGTTCCTATGGTAGTTTCCCCCAATTATTTGTCACCAAATCAAATTTCTATATTGGTTGTTGAAATTTCAGAAAATGGAGTGGAATAGATATCACTTGAACCAGCAAGAATTGGAAGTCCAACAAGTTATGATGGTCAATCGTGAAGAGGGAGTATACCCCTCTTACTACCCATGTGCGGATTTCATGAGAAGCGCAGGGATATTTGAAGATGTTCAAACTCTAATTTCTCATGCAGGGCTGAGTGACTTTGTTGAAGGAGAGCCAAGACAATATGTAAAATTAACTATGGCTTTTGTGCAGGACTTCAAGTTTAATTGGTCGCAATCTAACCCCACGGTCCAGTATAAAATTTACAATAAAACTGTCAACTTGCCATTTAGTGCTTTTTGTGCAGCGATTAGAGTACCGCAATGGGGATCATGTGAGAAGATAAAGGGATCGCCGCAAGAACTCTCGGATCTCTACAAGATGATTTGCGATGGAAGGAGTTTCTCAGGTGAAAGTGGTAAAATCACTAGTATTCAGCTCCCGGCTATCCGCTACTTTGCCTATTTTATTACCAAGTGCGTTCTAGCTAAAAGGATTGGTGGTAAACTTTCTATCCCGGATTTAGCTTTTCTAGCTGCAGCACTGCAAAATAATAGGTCTTATAATTTGGGGGCATTAATAGCTTATAGACTTGCTACTAACCGTGAGAAAGGTGGAATTTGTGGAGGTCTCATCGCCTCCCGTTTACTAGCTTTTCATGATGTAGAACCTCATCATTTTGATATTCCGTTCCCCATAGAAAAACTTGATATAGCCTCTATGATTAAACATGAATTTGTTTCAGATTCCTCCAACTTGGGTAACCTGTATTATAAGATGATATTTTATAAGAAAGTTTGGAGAATAACTAAGAAAACTGAGAAACTAGTAAGATTGCTCACTGCTGTTTTGTCTAACCTTGATTCCAGGGGAGATTGGTCGGTTACAGAAGGTGCACTGGATGCACACATAGAGAGAGGAGGTCAACATGCAAGAGACGACATGGAGGTCGAGGAGCACCTCGACTCATCATCCGATGCAGCAAGTTCCTCGCATCAACACGGTGGATATGCGGAGCCTCCACGCTTTTCTTCTCTTGCAGGAGCTTTATTATGACTACTCCATGGACTACCCACCGGCAAGAAACAATGACCCTCGTTGGGGTTGAACTCCACTTAGGCCAAAAGCCTAAGCTTGGGGGGAGGTATACCGGCATCACTCATTCTTTGCATATTATGATTGCTGGATACTTGCACATACTTGTTTTGTTCATTTGAGTGGTTTTCTAATGAGAGGAAGATGATATTTGGGGAAGTGCTGCCTGAAAACAGATTCTGGAACGTTACTGTAAAAATCGTCAAAAATAGCCAGAACGTCATTTTAAGCTGCAAATTTTTGTGCAGGTTCCCCAGGTTGTTATCTAACTTTCATTAGTTGAACACTTTTCGATCTGAGCAACGTAAGATTTTTGTAAAAATCGATTTCTGTACTGCTGTCAGGTTTTGGCAGATTTCTGTCATCCTGCTTTTCTGTGTTTCTTTTAGTTCGCTATTTCTTGTTTTTGTTTTGTTTCCTTCCCAAAACACAAAAAGACCAAAAATATTTCTGTTGTTTCTCTTCACCATTTGTTTGCTTTGGTTTCTTGCATTTGTTTCACTTTATTTGCTATTGCTAGTTTGCTATAAGAAAACCCAAAAAGATTTTGCTTTGTTTGTTTGTTTCCTCTTGTTCTTATTTGCAAATTGAAAACACCAAAAATATTTGCTGTTCTTCTTTGGTTTGTAAAGTTCTTTTTGAGTTCAATGGTCTTCGGTGGCTGGAGCGTGGTTTTCATTTCATATTATCCAAGCTGCACAAGTGAAAAGGCAATAATGACGATCTACGACAATCTGATTGTGGTGAGAGGCTGGTATGAACTCTATTTGTTTTCATTTTTGTACATATACTCATCCCTGTGAGCATGCTTAGTTGGTTCATGTGAGGTATATGTTATTTGAGAAAGTCTAGTAGTTCATGATCTCTCATGTTTAGCTTCAATTTATTAATATGAGTAGCATGTCATGTATGTTTGTCTCGCATTGTTTTATTCATAAGTAAGTATGGCATTGTGGTATCCTCCTCTGAATAATTCATTTATATCGACTTGGCACATGCTCACGCATGCATATGACTGAACAAAAAGTCAATTAAGCCTCGATGATCTATATTGCTTCAGAGTTCTTGTATCACTTTTATGCCTCCGTTAATTTATTTTGCCGCAAGCATGATTATGACAGTTACTGCTCTCTTGATTTGTCGTTCCCTAGTCTTTTGCTAGCCTTCACTTGTACTGAGCGGGAACGCTGCTCGTGCTTCCAAACACATGAAAACCAAGTTATTCCAGAGTGTCCACCATAAATACCTATGCATGGCATTTCAAACCATTCCAAGTAAATTCTCATGCGCTACCTTTAAAACCTTCAAAATGCTTCTCAATTTGTGTTTATGTTTCATAGCTCATGAGGAAGTATGTGGTGTTTAGCTTTCAACCTTGTCATTTACTTTTGACGGACTCTCATATGGACTAGTGGCACATCCGCTTATCTAATAATTTTGCAAAAAGAGCTGGCATTGGGATTCCCAGTCCCGAATTAATTAACTTAAATAGACACTCCTCCATGGTTTGTGATTGTTGGACGGCACCCGAAGGATTCGGTTAGCCATGGCTTGTGTAAGCAAAGGTTGGGGGGAGTGTCATCATCATAGTAAAACTAAAATAAAAAGGCACTCCTTCATGGTATGAGATTGTTGGCAGGCACCCGAGGATTCGGTTAGCCATGGTTTGTGAAAGAAAGGTTGGAAGGAGTGCCAAATAAATATGCAATAATTCATGGGAGCCGCTCTTGAAAGTCCGGTTGGCGAGGTAGTTAGTGTACCCATTACCATTCGTTGACAACAACAAACACCTCTCAAAATAATTTTACTCCTGTCTTTATAAAAATAAAAAGCTCTAGCGCATGTTAATCCCTGCTTCCCTCTGCGAAGGGTCAATCTTTTACTTTTATGTTGTGTCTCCATTATTTCTTTGAGCACTATCTTGAGAGCACAACTGTCATTCTTAGTATAATATGCTTGTCTCAAAATATGATTGATTGTGGTATAACTTTGATGCATTTATCTTTTGACAATCACTACTTCTAGTCTTTCTATGAACTCCAGAGGTGCCCGGGCATTTATGTTTTGCCAACCAAATACAGCAAGCGAGATACCACTTTATCATGCTCTCTTATGAACATTACAATTCTGCTTATATACATGATTCATGATGCTTATTATTAATTGTTGGTGCTTCTCCATGATTGACATAGCTGTTAGATAATCTTATTTGCATGTATCTCATTATGAATCGCTTAAGTATTAGCCATACCATGAGAATATATACATCATATGAGCAAATGTGTTCGTGAAAGTTCTTTTATCGCTCAGTTGTTAATCGAATTGCTTGAGGACAAGCAATAAGCTAAGCTTGGGGGAGTTGATACGTCCAAAACGTATCTACTTTCCCGAACACTTTTGCTATTGTTTTGCCTCTAATTTGTGTATTTTGGATGCAACTAACACGGACTAACGCTGTTTTCACAGAATCGCTCTGGTGTCTCGTTTTTGTGCAGAAATCCAACTTTCGGGAAAAACCTCGGAATTTATGCAGAAGGCCCTATTTTCCCAGGAAACTAACGGAGCCAGAAGGGCAATTGAAGTGGAGGCCCGAGGGCCCCACACCATGGGGCGGCGCGGCCCAGGGGGGGCCCGCGCGGCCCGGTGGTGTGGCCCCTCGGCCGGCCTCCGACGCCCTCTTTCGGACTACTTATTCGCCTCGACCTAAAAACACCAGAAGAGAAGTCGAAGTCGCCGAAACCCTCCGTAACGCCGCCACATCGCGAAACTCCGTCGCGGGAGCCGAAGTCTCCGTTACGGCACTCCGCCGGGACGGGGAATTGGAGGAGATCATTGCCGCCATCACCGCCATCACCTCTACATCAACCAGCCATGTTTCCCCCATCCATGTGTGAGTAATTCCCCCGCTGTAGGCCGAAGGGGATGGTAGGGATTGGATGAGATTGGTCATGTAATAGCATAAGATTGTTAGGGCATAGTGCCTAGTGTCCGTTATTGGTACTTTGATGATATTGTTGCAACTTGTTATGCTTAATGCTTGTCACTAGGGCCCGAGTGCCATGATCTCAGATCTGAACATGTTATTGTTTCATGAAGATAATCATTGTTTATGGTCTTATCTATAAGTTGTATACACATGTCGCTGTCCGGAACCGATGGCCCCGAAGTGACAGAAATCGGGACAACCGGAGGGAATGGTAGCGATGTGAGGATCACATGTGTTCACGGAGTGTTAATGCTTTGCTCCGGTACTCTATTAAAAGGAGTACCTTAATATCCAGTAGTTTCCCTTGAGGCCCGGCTGCCACCGGCTGGTAGGACAAAAGATGTTGTGCAAGTTTCTCATTGCGAGCACGCACGACTATATATGGAACACATGCCTATTGATTGCTTTGTACTTGGACACCGTTTTATTATTATCTGCAAATGCCCTGCTATGATTGTTACATGAGTTTCTCTCATCCATGCAACGCCCGTCATCCGTCCCCGTGCCTACAGTATTTTAATCCTGCTGTTTACTATAATCACTACTCTTTGTCTCATACTCTGCCTTTGTTATTTCACTACTGCTATCGCTATAAAACTGTTACTACTGATAAACTCTTGCGAGCAAGTCTGTTTCCAGGTGCAACTGAATTGACAACTCCGTTGTTAAGGCTTCCAAGTGTTCTTTGTCTCCCCTTGTGTCGAATCAATAAATTGGGTTTTACTTCCCTCGAAGACTGTTGCGATCCCCTATACTTGTGGGTCATCACCCATCTAGAGTAGTCAAGTTTTATTTCATTAGCACTAGCTCTAAATCATGAGGGGTGCTATCTTTTTTTGCTTGAGTAATACTAACTTTACTACTCTAGTAAACCTCTTTTCTTTGACCAAAGTTAACTATAAAAGAAATCTCTTAAGAAAACAAGTAAAACTTGTAATGTATAAACTTGGGGTAGGCTTATGTAAGAAAAGATAAGATTCATGGTGCCTTGCCCCAAAGGGCTTTGCACTTTGCAAGAATATTAGCTTGCCTTGGTAGTTCTCAAAATGCTCCTCCTCCTCCTCTTGGTAGCAACCTTCTTCTTCGGTGTACTCTCCGGTGCTAGCGTCTAAATTTGAATACGAGTATGATTACTCACTAATTCAATGGCTATTCCATGTATCACATATAAACACACAAACTATTCTATGCACACAAATAATCTAATTAGGGTGCATGGGTGGTGTTGCTTGAGGAGATTTTATTTCTTTTTATTTATTATGTAAATGATAGTTTCCATAGGATTCTTGAGAAATAATTTCCTCTCATTGAAATCTTCTTAAGATTTAATTTCTCAAACAATCATATATGAACTTATGTTGACTTAAGTCAAATGTTCATCATCATCATTTTGAGAAAATGATTTAAATGAGGTAGACCACCTCATAGCATTTAATAATACTACATAGGATTTAAATCTCTAAGTAATTCATATAAGAGAGTTTGGGCCAGGGGTCCAAACATCCCATGAATTCATGTGAGACAAAGTTTAAATGCAGTATAAGACTTCATATGAATTACTGAATAGTTTTGGACAATATCAACTAGTTAAACTAGCCATATTATCCATTAATTAAACTAGGGCATGATCATGCAAAGTGACCACACCATTTTATTGCATAAACAATTAGTGTAAGTCAAATGTGAGCTATTAGAGTTGGAATTAACTTAATATCTATTTTGGTTGATTTTTAATAATTGTTTGAATAGGGAAAAGTCCCTGCCTTCTTCTTTTTATCAATTTAATTCTACAACTAATCTGGTCATGGGACTAGTGGCATTGTGTAGATATTTTTCTTAGCTTTCCAACAACATAAAATTCATTGAATTTGGTTAAGCCAATTTGAATCTATGGATTTTCAAAGTTTGGGCAGTATTGAATTTGTTTGGAATTGTTTAAATCGAATTTGAATTAAACAGGCCGGCGGGAAAACTAACTGGGCCTAAAGATTTAAAACGGCCCAAGGCCAGCCCACCACGCGTCTGTGCCCGCGTGGGCTGCCTGACAGAAGGGGGCCACCCGTCAGCGAGTCTTAAAACCCGAAGCGGTATGGATCACTCTGGCGCGTTGGATTAGAACACGGATCAACGGCTCAGGTTCATCTTCTCGCCGGCGAGAGAGAGAGTTCGCCGGCGGCTCAGGTAGGGGGTCGGAGGGCTTACGGCGGCTCCAGCTAGGGTTGGCAGTATGCTTGACGAAGTTGTGGACGACGGCGATTCTCCTGGTACAGGTGGCGTCGCCTGAGGTGGTCGGGATCGCCGGCGATTGCTGCAGGGCTTCCGCGGCGGTGATCGCCCGATTGAGCTTGCTCCGGCGACGATCGAGTGAGCTAAGTGGTTGAGGAGAGGCAGTGAAGAGTGGGGAGTGAGGTGGTGTGCTCCGTTGCTTCCAGGGAACTCCCTATTTATAGAATCGAGTGAGGGTTGCGGGGCAGTGAGGTGGTCGACATGCTCGCGGCGTCTCTGGCGAGCGGTCGAGCTAGGCGAGGGTGCGGCAGTGTTCTACAGTTCCTGGCGAAGCTAACGGTGGCGACAGCTTGGTTGGGCGGCGGCTAAATTGGTCGCATTGCTTCCATGTCTGCCGCGGCGTTCACGGGAACATGTCATCGTCTCCGGCGCCGGTGGTCACGGCTCTGGGCTACGAGCGTGTCTGGCGGCGTCGCGGTGGCGTGGTGATGCTCAACGTGCTGAGAAGTGGTCCAGGGCGTGCTCGAGGTGGTGGCGCGGCGCGTGGCCAGTGACGTCTGCGAGCGTGCACACGCGTGACGTCATCGGCATGGCGTCGCCGTGCTGGGCGCGTGCGTCCCGGCCAGTGTCGAGCTCCTCCTCGACCGTGGCTTGCCCTAGCATGCTCAATAGGGTGCGGTGGCGTTGTTTGGCAAGGTGGGCAGGGGTGGCGATGAAGGGGAGAGGAGGTGGTGCGGCATGGTGGCGCCATGGCCGGCATGCCATGCACATGTGAGCTATCCTCTCCTCCTTAGCTTCACTATGTGCCATTGATGGTTAGAGGGAACCAGGGGACCAAATGGGCTAGGTTTGATGTAGATTAGATGTGTAGATCACTATAGCAAATAGTGTCAAATAGTGCCATAGATGCTATTTGCAAAATTTTGCCTAAATTTGATTGAATTCAAATGGTTGACCAATTTGAATTGTGTGTGTTTGGTTGAGTTCTAAATGACCAGAGATGATGAGAGGAGGTGGTGGAATTGTTGAATTCAAAGTTTTGCAAAAAATGATAAGTGAGAGATTGTTGAACTTAATAAAAAGTTGCAACTTTGGATGAGCATAGCTAATGATCAAGAAAGAATTTGGCATGGTGATCTTTACAAAAAGTGTTCACCTTGATGCTGGCTTGGATGTGGTGCAAAGAGTTAGCAAGGTTTGGTTTGAGAAAATTGAATTGCAATGGCTCAAAGTAGTGATCAGACTATAATTGGCAGTTTTGACCATTATCATATGTGAGCAAGTTTTGCATTTGAAATCCATTTGATTTGTGATTCTTTGATTCCAAAAGTTGTAATAAGTGTTTAGTAACATTATTCAACTAATGGTGAAGACCAAATTGGTCTAGGGTCAAAATTTATAAAAATGCCATAGGGCATATGTGAGGGTTTTTAGGGTTTTGCTTTTATTTGATTTTCTTCCTCTTTTTAATTTATTTGGTTTGTGATCTTCTCATGATCACTTTAGGGTTTTAGGGTTTATCATATACACCTAATAACAATCATCATGGCATATCAATCAAATGCACAAGTCCTATGCATGGCACTATATGCAATTTGAAAAGTTTTTGTTGGTTTGAAATTTTGCTCTCTGGAATTCTTCTAACTTTCTTTTATTGAAATTTGGGATGTTACAAACCCTTCCCCCTTACAAAAGATCTCGTCCCGAGATCGAAAAGAAAGTTAGGTACTAAAGAGATCTGGGTACTCCTTCTTCATGAAGTCTTCGCGTTCCCATGTGGCTTCATCCTCGGTATGATTGCTCCATTGTATCTTCAGAAACTTGATGCTTCGGGTGCGGGTGGTTCGGTAAGCTTCCTCTAGGATGCGAATCGGCACTTCGCGGTAAGTCAAGTCCTTGTTGATATCCACTGATCGGTGATTGATGTTCTTGAACACTTCGGTCTTCTCGGGGACTTCAAGGCACTTCCGGAGGAGTGAGATATGAAACACGTCGTGTACAGCCGACATTTCTTTAGGTAGCTCCAGTTGATAAGATACTTCACCTCGGTGGCTGAGGACTTTGAAAGGTCCGACATATCGGGGTGCTAGCTTTCCTTTTAGCTGAAATCTCCGCATTCCTTTCAAGGGGGATACCTTGAGATAGACAAAATCTCCGATCTCAAAGGTCATCTCCCGACGTCGCTTATCGGCGTAGCTCTTCTGTCTTGATTGCGCAGGCTTGAGGTACTCGCAAATCTTGTGTACTTTCTCTTCGGCTTCACAAAGAACATCTGGGCCAAAAAATTGGCTTTCTCCGACTTCCGACCGGTTCAGGGGGGTACGGCACTTCCTTCGGTACAAGGCTTCAAAAGGGGGCCATCTGTAGGCTAGCTTGGTAGCTGTTGTTGTAAGAGAATTCTGTGTAAGGTAAGCAGTCTTCCCACTTGGATCCGTATTCTAGTACACATGCTCTCAGCATGTCCTCCAGTATCTGGTTGACTCTCTCAGTCTGTCCATCGGTCTGAGGGTGATAGGCGGTGCTGAAATTCAGACGGGTTCCTAGTCCTTCATGCACTTTCTGCCAGAATCTTGAGGTGAACTGTGATCCTCTATCTGACACTATCGATTTCGGGGTTCCGTGCAGGGCGACTATTCTGGAAATGTACAGTTCCGCTAACTTTGGGCCTTGGTAGGTAGTTTTGACGGCGATGAAATGGGCGACTTTGGTCAATCTATCGACAACTACCCATTTTGAATCATTGCCTTTGCTGGATTTGGGCAGTCCGGTGATAAAGTCCATTCCTACTGAGTCCCATTTCCATTCTGGAATCTGGAGAGGTTGTAGTAGTCCGACGGGTCATTGATGTTATGCCTTGACTCGCTGACAGATGTCACACTTGGCGATATAGCTGCCGATTTCTCTCTTCATTCCATGCCACCAGAATTGCTCCTTCAGGTCTTGGTACATCTTGGTACCTCCGGGGTGGATTGAATAAAGAGTGTCATGGGCTTCTTGCAGGATGACTTGCTTCAAGTCTGAGTCCGATGGTACGCAGAGACGTTCTTTGTACCAAAGAACTCCGGCTTCGTCTACGGTGAATCCGGGGGCTTTTCCTGCGGCTATCTGTTTCTGGATTCCGTCAATGCTAGCGTTGTCCTTCTGGGCTTCCTTGATCTGACTAACCAAGGTGGGTTGCAGTTCTATGCTGGCTAGGAATCCTTCACTAACAAGTTCAAGTCTGAACTGTTCAAACTCTTGATGCAAGCTGGGCTGTTCAGTTGCGAGCATGGAGTTCAACTGACACGGCAGTCGACTCAAAGCATCCGCTACCACATTGGCCTTGCCGGGGTGGTAGTGAATCTCCATGTCGTAATCCTTGATCAATTCGATCCATCGGCGTTGTCTCATGTTCAGCTCCTTCTGGGTGAATATGTATTTGAGGCTTTTGTGGTCGGAGTAGATCTCGCATCGATTACCCATGAGGTAATGACGCCAAACTTTCAAGGCTAGGACCACGGCTGCAAGCTCGAGGTCATGGGTTGGGTAGTTCTGTTCATGTTGCTTTAGTTGTCTCGAAAGGTAGGATACAACCTTGCCTTCTTGCATAAGCACACATCTGATGGCGTGTAACTCACACGTTCGTTGGGAACCCCAAGAGGAAGGTATGATGCGCACAGCAGCAAGTTTTCCCTCAGAAAGAAACCAAGGTTTATCGAACCAGGAGGAGCCAAGAAGCACGTTGAAGGTTGATGGCGGCGGGATGTAGTGCGGCGCAACACCAGGGATTCCGGCGCCAACGTGGAACCTGCACAACACAACCGAAGTACTTTGCCCCAACGAAACAGTGAGGTTGTCAATCTCACCGGCTTGCTGTAACAAAGGATTAACCGTATTGTGTGGAAGATGATTGTTTGCAGAAAACAGTAGAACAAGTATTGCAGTAGATTGTATTTCAGTAAAGAGAATTGGACCGGGGTCCACAGTTCACTAGAGGTGTCTCTCCCATAAGACAATCAGCATGTTGGGTGAACAAATTACAGTTGGGCAATTGACAAATAAAGAGAGCATGACCATGCACATACATATCATGATGAGTATTGTGAGATTTAATTGGGCATTACGACAAAGTACATAGACCGCCATCCAACTGCATCTATGCCTAAAAAGTCCACCTTCAGGTTATCATCCGAACCCCCTCCAGTATTAAGTTGCAAAGCAACAGACAATTGCATTAAGTATGGTGCGTAATGTAATCAACAACTACATCCTTAGACATAGCATCAATGTTTTATCCCTAGTGGCAACAGCACAACACAACCTTAGAACTTTCTCACATCGGTCCCTGTGTCAATGCAGGCATGAACCCACTATCGAGCATAAGTACTCCCTCTTGGAGTTACAAGCATCTACTTGGCCAGAGCATCTACTAGTAACGGAAAGCATGCAAGATCATAAATAACACGTAGATATAACTTTGATAATCAACATAACAAGTATTCTCTATTCATCGGATCCCAACAAACGCAACATATAGAATTACAGATAGATGATCTTGATCATGTTAGGCAGCTCACAAGATCCGACAATGATAGCACAATGGGGAGAAGACAACCATCTAGCTACTGCTATGGACCCATAGTCCAGGGGTAGACTACTCACACATCACACCAGAGGCGACCATGGCGGCGTAGAGTCCTCCGGGAGATGATTCCCCTCTCCGGCAGGGTGCCGGAGGCGATCTACTGGATCCCCCGAGATGGGATCGGCGTTGGCGGCGTCTCTGGAAGGGTTTCCGTATCGTGGCTCTCGGTACTGGGGGTTTCGTCACGGAGGCTATTTGTAGGCGGAAGGGCAGGTCAAGAGGCAGCACGGGGGCCCCACACCACAGGGCCGCGCGGCCAAGGGGGGGCCGTGCCGCCCTAGGGTGTGGCCCCCTCGTGGCCCCTCTTCGTCTCTCCTTCGGACTTCTGGAAGCTTCGTGGAAAAATAGGCCCCTGGGCTTTGATTTCGTCCAATTCCGAGAATATTTCCTTACTAGGATTTCTGAAACCAAAAACAGCAAAAACAAAGAATCGGCACTTCGGCATCTTGTTAATAGGTTAGTTCCAGAAAATGCACGAATATGACATAAAGTGTGCATAAAACATGTAGATAACATCAATAATGTGGCATGGAACATAAGAAATTATCGATACGTCGGAGACGTATCAGCATCCCCAAGCTTAGTTCTGCTCGTCCCGAGCAGGTAAAACGATAACACAGATAATTTCTGGAGTGACATGCCATCATAATCTTGATCATACTATTTGTAAAGCATATGTAGTGAATGCAGCGATCAAAACAATGTATGTGACATGAGTAAACAAGTGAATCATAAAGCAAAGACTTTTCATGAATAGCACTTCAAGACAAGCATCAATAAGTCTTGCATAAGAGTTAACTCATAAAGCAATAATTCAAAGTAAAGGTATTGAAGCAACACAAAAGAAGATTAAGTTTCAGCGGTTGCTTTCAACTTGTAACATGTATATCTCATGTATATTGTCAACATAGAGTAATATAATAAGTGCAATAAGCAAGTATGTAGGAATCAATGCACAGTTCACACAAGTGTTTGCTTCTTGAGGTGGAGAGAAATAGGTGAACTGACTCAACATTGAAAGTAAAAGAATGGTCCTCCATAGAGGAAAAGCATCGATTGCTATATTTGTGCTAGAGCTTTGATTTTGAAAACATGAAACAATTTTGTCAACGGTAGTAATAAAGCATATGCATCATGTAAATTATATCTTATAAGTTGCAAGCCTCATGCATAGTGTACTAATAGTGCCCGCACCTTGTCCTAATTAGCTTGGACTACCGGATCATCACAATGCATTGTTTTTACCAAGTGTCACAAAGGGGTACCTCTATGCCGCCTGTACAAAGGTCTAAGGAGAAAGCTCGCATTGGATTTCTCGCTATTGATTATTCTTCAACTTAGACATCCATACCGGGACAACATAGACAACAGATAATGGACTCCTCTTTTATGCATAAGCATGTAACAACAATTAATAATTTTCTCATTTGAGATTGAGGATATATGTCCGTAACTGAAACTTCCACCATGGATCATGGCTTTAGTTAGCGGCCCAATGTTCTTCTCTAACATATGCATGCTTAACCATAAGGTGGTAGATCTCTCTTACTTCAGACAAGACGGACATGCATAGCAACTCACATGAAATTCAACAATGAATAGTTGATGGCGTCCCCAGTGAACATGGTTATCGCACAACAAGCAACTTAATAAGAGATAAAGTGCATAATTACAAATTCAATACCACAATAGTTTTTAAGCTATTTGTCCCATGAGCTATATATTGCAAAGGTGAATGATGGAATTTTAAAGGTAGCACTCAAGCAATTTACTTTGGAATGGCGTAAAATACCATGTAGTAGGTAGGTATGGTGGACACAAATGGCATAGTGGTTGGCTCAAGTATTTTGGATGCATGAGAAGTATTCCCTCTCGATACAAGGTTTAGGCTAGCAAGGCTTATTTGAAACAAACACAAGGATGAACCGGTGCAGCAAAACTCACATAAAAGACATATTGAAAACATTATAAGACTCTACACCGTCTTCCTTGTTGTTCAAACTCAATACTAGAAATTATCTAGACCTTAGAGAAACCAAATATGCAAACCAAATTTTAGCATGCTCTATGTATTTCTTCATTAATGGGTGCAAAGCATATGATGCAAGAGCTTAATCATGAGCACAACAATTGCCAAGTATCACATTACCCAAGACATTTATAGCAATTACTACATGTATCATTTTCCAATTCCAACCATATAACAATTTAACGAAGGAGAAACTTCGCCATGAATACTATGAGTAGAAACCAAGGACATACTTGTCCATATGCTACAGCGGAGCGTGTCTCTCTCCCATAAAGTGAATGCTAGGATCCATTTTATTCAAACAAAACAAAAAAAAAACAAAAACAAACCGACGCTCCAAGAAAAAGCACATAAGATGTGATGGAATAAAAATATAGTTTCAGGGGAGGAACCTGATAATGTTGTCGATGAAGAAGGGGATGCCTTGGGCATCCCCAAGCTTAGACGCTTGAGTCTTCTTAATATATGCAGGGGTGAACCACCGGGGCATCCCCAAGCTTAGAGCTTTCACTCTCCTTGATCATGTTGCATCATACTCCTCTCTTGATCCTTGAAAACTTCCTCCACACCAAACTCGAAACAACTCATTAGAGGGTTAGTGCACAATATAAATTGACATATTCAGAGGTGACACAATCATTCTTAACACTTCTGGACATTGCATAATGCTATTGGACATTAGTGGATCAAAGAAATTCATCCAACATAGCAAAAGAGGCAATGCGAAATAAAAGGCAGAATCTGTCAAAACAGAACAGTTCGTATTGACGAATTTTAAAATGGCAACAGACTTGCTCAGATGAAAATGCTCAAATTGAATGAAAGTTGCGTACATATCTGAGGATCATGCACGTAAATTGGCTTAATTTTCTGAGCTACCTACAGGGAGGTGGACCCAGATTCGTGACAGCAAAGAAATCTGGAACTGTGCAGTAATCCAAATCTAGTACTTACTTTTCTATCAACGGCTTTACTTGGCACAACAAAACACAAAACTAAGATAAGGAGAGGTTGCTACAGTAGTAAACAACTTCCAAGACACAAAATAAAAGCAAAGTACTGTAGGTAAAAACATGGGTTGTCTCCCATAAGCGCTTTTCTTTAACGCCTTTCAGCTAGGCGCAGAAAGTGTGTATCAAGTATTATCAAGAGACGAAATGTCAACATCATAATTTGTTCTCATAATAGAATCAAAAGGTACCTTCATTCTCTTTCTAGGGAAGTGTTCCATACCTTTCTTGAGAGGAAATTGATATTTTATATTACCTTCCCTCATATCAATAATAGCACCAACAGTTCGAAGAAAAGGTCTTCCCAATATAATGGGACAAGATGCATTGCATTCAATATCCAAGACAACAAAATCAACGGGAACAAGGTTATTGTTAACGGTAATGCGAACATTATCAACTTTACCCAAAGGTTTCTTTGTAGAATGATCAGCAAGATTAACATCCAAATAACAATTTTTCAGTGGTGGCAAGTCAAGCATATTATAAATTTTCTTAGGCATAACAGAAATACTTGCACCAAGATCACATAAAGCATTACAATCAAAATCTTTAACTTTCATCTTAATGATGGGCTCCCAACCATCCTCTAGCTTTTTAGGAATAGAGGCTTCGCGCTCTAGTTTCTCTTCTCTAGCTTTTATGAGAGCATTTGTAATATGATGCGTGAAAGCCAAATTTATAGCACTAGAATTAGGACTTTTAGCAAGTTTTTGCAAGAACTTTATAACTTCAGAGATGTGGCAATCATCAAAATTCAAACCATTATAATCTAAAGCAATGGGATCATCATAACCAATTTTGGAAAAAATTTCAGCAGCCTTTATCACAGGCAGTTTAATAGCTTTAGCAGCTTTCAGCTTTTTCGCGCTTTGCATTAGAAGTGGAAACATTGCTAACACCAATTCTTTTATTAGTATTAGTAGGAGGTGCAGCAACATGTGTAGCATTAGCATTACTAGTGGTGGTAATAGTCCAAACTTTAGCTACATTCTTCTCTTTAGCTAGTTTTTCATTTTCTTCTCTATCCCACCTAGCACGCAGTTCAGCCATTAATCTTATATTCTCATTAATTCTAACTTGAATGGCATTTGCTGTAGTAGCAATTTTATTATGATGATTCTCATTAGGCAAAACTTTTGATTTCAAAAGATCAACATCAGCAGCAAGACTATCGACTTTAGAAGCAAGTATATCAATTTTCCCAAGCTTTTCTTCAACAGATTTGTTAAAAGCAGTTTGTGTACTAATAAATTCTTTAAGCATGGCTTCAAGTCCAGGGGTGAACTCCTATTATTGTTGTAAGAATTCCCATAAGAATTACCATAGCCGTTGCCATTATTATAAGGATATGGCCTATAGTTGTTACTAGAATTGTTCCGTAAGCATTGTTGTTGAAATTATTATTTTTAATGAAGTTTACATCAACATGTTCTTCTTGTGCAACCAATGAAGCTAATGGAACATTATTAGGATCAATATTAGTCCTATCATTCACAAGCATAGACATAATAGCATCAATCTTATCACTCAAGGAAGAGGTTTCTTCGACAGAATTTACCTTCTTACCTTGTGGAGCTCTTTCCGTGTGCCATTCAGAGTAGTTGATCATCATATTATCAAGAAGCTTTGTTGCTTCACCAAGAGTGATGGACATAAAGGTACCTCCAGCAGCTGAATCCAATAAATTCCGTGAAGAAAAATTTAGTCCTGCATAGAAGGTTTGGATGATCATCCAAGTAGTCACCCATGGGTTGGGCAATTTTTAACCAGAGATTTCATTCTTTCCCAAGCTTGAGCAACATGTTCAGTATCTAATTGTTTAAAATTCATTATGCTACTCCTTAAAGATATAATTTTAGCAGGGGGATAATATCTACCAATAAAAGCATCCTTGCATTTAGTCCATGAATCAATACTATTCTTAGGCAGAGATAGCAACCAATCTTTAGCTCTTCCTCTTAATGAGAAAGGGAACAATTTTAGTTTAATAATATCACCATCTACATCTTTATATTTTTGCATTTCACATAGTTCAACAAAATTATTAAGATGGGCAGCAGCATCATCAGAACTAACACCAGAAAATTGCTCTCGCATAACAAGATTCAGTAAAGCAGGTTTAATTTCAAAGAATTCTGCTGTAGTAGCAGGTGGAGCAATAGGTGTGCATAAGAAATCATTATTATTTGTGGTTGTGAAATCACACAACTTAGTATTTTCAGCGTTGGCCATTTTAGCAACAGTAAATAAAGCAAACTAGATAAAGTAAATGCAAGTAAACTAATTTTTTTTGTGTTTTTGATATAGCAAACAAGATAGCAAATAAAATAAAACTAGCAACTAATTTTTTTTGTATTTTGATTTAGTGCAGCAAACAAAGTAGTAAATAAAACTAAGCAAGACAAAAACAAAGTAAAGAGATTGAGAAGTGGAGACTCCCCTTGCAGCGTGTCTTGATCTCCCCGGCAACGGCGCCGTAAAATATGCTTGATGGCGTGTAACTCACACGTTCGTTGGGAACCCCAAGAGGAAGGTATGATGCGCACAGCAGCAAGTTTTCCCTCAGAAAGAAACCAAGGTTTATCGAACCAGGAGGAGCCAAGAAGCACATTGAAGGTTGATGGCGGCGGGATGTAGTGCGGCGCAACACCAGGGATTCCGGCGCCAACGTGGAACCTGCACAACACAACCGAAGTACTTTGCCCCAACAAAACAGTGAGGTTATCAATCTCACCGGCTTGCTGTAACAAAGGATTAACCGTATTGTGTGGAAGATGATTGTTTGCAGAAAACAGTAGAACAAGTATTGCAGTAGATTGTATTTCAGTAAAGAGAATTGGACCGGGGTCCACAGTTCACTAGAGGTGTCTCTCCCATAAGACAATCAGCATGTTGGGTGAACAAAATACAGTTGGGCAATTGACAAATAAAGAGAGCATGACCATGCACATACATATCATGATGAGTATTGTGAGATTTAATTGGGCATTATGACAAAGTACATAGACCGCCATCCAACTGCATCTATGCCTAAAAAGTCCACCTTCAAAGTTATCATCCGAACCCCTCCGGTATTAAGTTGCAAAGCAACAGACAATTGCATTAAGTATGGTGCGTAATGTAATCAACAACTACATCCTTAGACATAGCATCAATGTTTTATCCCTAGTGGCAACAAAGACAACACAACCTTAGAACTTTCTCACATCGTCCCAGGTGTCAATGCAGGCATGAACCCACTATCGAGCATAAGTACTCCCTCTTGGAGTTACAAGCATCTACTTGGCCAGAGCATCTACTAGTAACGGAAAGCATGCAAGATCATAAATAACACGTAGATATAACTTTGATAATCAACATAACAAGTATTCTCTATTCATCGGATCCCAACAAACGCAACATATAGAATTACAGATAGATGATCTTGATCATGTTAGGCAGCTCACAAGATCTGACAATGATAGCACAATGGGGAGAAGACAACCATCTAGCTACTGCTATGGACCCATAGTCCAGGGGTAGACTACTCACACATCACACCGGAGGCGACCATGGCGGCGTAGAGTCCTCCGGGAGATGATTCCCCTCTCCGGCAGGGTGCCGGAGGCGATCTCCTGGATCCCCCGAGATGGGATCGGCGTTGGCGGCGTCTCTGGAAGGTTTTCCGTATCGTGGCTCTCGGTACTGGGGGTTTCGTCACGGAGGCTATTTGTAGGCGGAAGGGCAGGTCAAGAGGCGGCACGGGGGCCCCACACCACAGGGCCGCGCGGCCAAGGGGGGGGGGGCCGCGCCGCCCTAGGGTGTGGCCCCCTCGTGGCCCCTCTTCGTCTCTCCTTCGGACTTCTGGAAGCTTCGTGGAAAAATAGGCCCCTGGGCTTTGATTTCGTCCAATTCCGAGAATATTTCCTTACTAGGATTTCTGAAACCAAAAACAGCAGAACAAAGAATCGGCACTTCGGCATCTTGTTAATAGGTTAGTTCCAGAAAATGCACGAATATGACATAAAGTGTGCATAAAACATGTAGATAACATCAATAATGTGGCATGGAACATAAGAAATTATCGATACATCGGAGACGTATCAACATCCAAGACCAGTCTTGGAGGCGTCGCAATATACGTCAAAGGGCTTTGCGATATCTGGCATGATCAGGATTGGGGCGGTTGTCAGTCTACTCTTGAGCCGTTGGAAGCTCTCTTCACATTTGTCGGTCCACTCAAACTTTCTGTCCTTCTTCAACAATTGGTCATTGGTCGAGCGATGCTCGAAAAGCCTTCTACAAATCTGTGGTAATATCCGGCTAATCCAAGAAAAGCACGGACCTCGGTTTGGGTGGTTGGGGCTTGCCATTCCATAACAGTCTTGATTTTGGCGGGATCTACGGCAATTCCTCCTGCAGACAAGATGTGTCCCAGGAATCCAACTTCTTCCAGCCAAAACTCACACTTGCTGAACTTGGCATACAACTTGTGATGTCTAAGGGTTTCTAGGACAGTCTCCAAATGCTGTTCATGTTCCTCTTCGGACTTGGAATACACATGGATGTCATCGATGAAGACAACAACAAACTTGTCCAAAAAGTTCATGAAGATCTTATTCATGAGATTCATGAAATAAGCGGGGGCATTGGTCAGTCCAAATGACATGACGTTGTACTCATACAACCCATATCTGGTGGTAAAGGCATTTTTTGGAATGTCGGTGGCTCGGATTTTCAGCTGATGATATCCAGTTCTAAGATCTATCTTGGAGAAAACTCTGGCTCCGGTGAGTTGATCAAACAAGTCTTCTATCTTGGGTAAGGGGTATTTGTTTTTGATGGTGGCATCGTTAAGTTTACGATAGTCCGTACATAAACGATTTGCACCATCCTTCTTGTCCACAAACAAAACGGGTGATCTCCAGGGGGATGCACTAGGTCTAATCAGACCTTTGGCTAACATATCATCTATTTGTTTCTTCAGCTCCACAAGCTCGGTTGCGTTCATGCTGTAGGCTCTCTGGGCTATGGGTCCAGTTCCGGGGATTAACTCGATGATAAACTCGATATCCCGATCCGGGGGCATACCAGGTAGATCATCCGGAAACACATCAGGGTAGCGACAAACGACCCTGATTTGATCCATAGTTGGCTTGGATACACTTTGGTTGCAGGTGAATTTTCTGGGTAGTTTTTCAGAGATGTGCTTTACTACGATACCGGTGCTGCTAGTCATGGTTATAGCTTTCTTGGCACAGTCTATCAATCCATTGTGTTTGGACATCCAGTCCATTCCTAGGACAACTTCCAAACCTTTGGTTCCCAGAATGATTAAATTAGCATAGAAATCTACATCATGGATTTTGATAGGTACATTTTTGCAAAATTTTCTGGCTTTGGTGGTTGATCCGGGAATTTGAACTATCATAACATGCTTCAAACTGAGGGGTTGAATTTTACTTGTTGATGCAAAGTCTTCGGTGACAAAAGAATGAGATGCTCCGGAATCAAACAACACTCTGGCAGGGATGTGGTTGACAGAAAACATACCCAGTACAACATCTGGTGCTTCCTGGGCTTCTTCGGCGTTCATGTGGTAGAGGCGGCCGTTGCAGTTATTGGGGTTGTTGGGGGCGAACTTCTTGCCGGTGGAGACACGGCATTGCTGCTGAGTAGGTGCTGCGGTGTTGCCGGCGAGCTTGGCAAGACGCTTGGGACACTCGTTGGAGTAGTGCCCCACTACACCACACTCATAGCAAGTAATGGTGGTCTTGTCCTGCTTGTTCGCAACGGGGACGGCGTTGCTTCCGGTTCTGGGAGCGGTGTTGGTGTTGTTGTTGCTGTTGTTGGGGGCTCTGGGCGGAGCGCGGTTGTAGTTGTTGTTGGTGTTGTAGTTGTTGTTGTAGCCTCCTGGCTTGGAGTTTCCTCCACTCCGGTTCTGATAACCGGGGCGCGAGTTCTGCATCGGTGGCTTGTTGTTTCTTGGAGTGAAACCTCCGCTTGAGCTGGGGCGAAACTTCTGGGTATGGCTAGACCCACTTTGATTCGCCATGCGGTGCTTGCGGTTCTCATTGGCTTGGTTCAGCTTGCCCTCCATCTGGATGGCGGAGTCAACAAAGGCTTCAAGGTCGGCGAAGGGGATGTTGACGAGGACAGTCTGCATCTCATCATGCAGTCCGTTCAGGAATCTCTCCTTCCTCTTTTCAACGGTGTCGGTCTCATCAGGGGCATACCTCGACAGTGTGAGAAACTTGTCGCGGTATTCAACCACCGTCATGCGACCTTGTTTCAGTTCACGGAACTCATCCCTCATCTTTTTGATAAGACTCGGGGGTACATGGTACTTGCTAAACTTTAGCTTGAAATCCTCCCAAGTCATGAACTGACCTCCGTTCATGGCACGGGTGCTTGTCCACCAAGCGCGGGCTGGTCCAGCGAGATAGTGGGTTGCAAACAAGACTTTCTCATTGGCTTCCACTCCGGCTACTTCCAGGTTGTTCTCCATAGTCTGGAGCCAGTCGTCGGCGTCGAGGGGTTCCTCGGTCTTGCTAAACACCGGGGGATTGGTGTTCTGGAAGTTCTTGAGTTTGGATCCAGGGTGGTCATGATTTCCAGGGCCTTGATTGGCAATGTTCTGCAAGGCGGCGAAGTTGGCTTGACGTTCAGCTCTTTCGGTCTCCCTGTCGGCAAGCAGGGTTTGCAGCAGTTGCATCATCGCGTCGTTGGTGCGATTGGGAGGGGCCATCTGAAGATATAGAAGATCATGAGATGAGAGGGAACATTCTATGGTTTATTTTGGTTAAGTTTGAAAACATTTGAAAACTTGTAATCTTTTCATGACAAACATAACATTCATTCATTCATTCATTCAACACATGGTACAAACTAACACACACATACTTCAATGGTTTTAAGAACCATTCTCATGCTACGATACAAAGGACGGGATACAACTCACACCTACATAAGTGAAACTAGTGCAACTACTCCTCATCCTCGACATCGATCGGGACGTAGTCGTCAGGTCCTGCCTCCAGGAACTCGTAGTCCTCCTCCTCGGTGAACTCGTCCTCCTCAAAGTCATCGTCGTCGCTCAGGAAGGCTCCTCCTCCCTGAATGTCGATGCCTCCGTCGTCATCCTCCAGCTCACGAATCTGATCCTCCTGGGCCTTGACAGTGGCCTCAAGTGACGCGATCTTGGCGCGAAGGCGCACAATCGTAGCGTCCTTCTTGGCACGCTGCTGGAGAAGGCTCTTGCGGTCATTGTTGAGTAGCTTGATCGCCTCACCCTGCTCGATGATGTGAGCATGGGTCTGGTTCGCGTAAGTGCGAGTGGCGTCGAGGTCCTTCTGAGTCTGGTAGAGCATGAAGTCCAGGTGCTCAGCATGGTGCCTCAACTCCGGGTGCGGCTGCAGCTCCATGGGCACTCCCATGGCATCACGCCTCACGAGATGCGCGTAGCGTGAAGCGAGGATGCGCACCACGTTCGGTCCACAGAGGCGCGCAAGTGCCTCCTGAAGGCCACGTGCGAGTCCGTCGAGCCTGCTCTCGCGGAAGGAGAAGAGGATCCTCTCCGAGGTGGGAGGCTCCATCTTGCCCCTCAAGTCGGCAGTGATCACCCACTGCAACTCTCCTCCGTGCGTGTCGTCCAGCTGAACCCCGTGGAACTTGGGGTGTGGGCGCCCAAGGAAGTCAGAGACGGCGTTGAGGTCGTGCTCGAAGATCAAGCTCCCTCTGTTCCCAAGCTGGTAAAACTTGGTGTTGATGGGTTCATTCGGCTCCATCTGAAAGAGAATTGGATGAGTAAGTTAGAGAGTGTAAAGTGTGGCAAAATTTTAAGTAGATTCAAATAAGATATAACATGATTCATCAAATTTTGGCGAAGTCTCAAAGACAAGAGTGTAAGTAAGTTTTCACAAATATTCTCTTCATTTGATTTTAAAAGTTAAGTTTTTCAGAACGCCCATTCTAACTAAGGTCTCCTAAGGTCAAACAATGGCTCTGATACCAACTTGTCAACACCCGGATTTTTAAGTCCGAATGCCTATTATGTCATACATCGCAATCCCAGGAATATTGTTGTTGCGAGGCATAATAGTTAAGTATCATAGTCATCATTCATTACAAACCATAATGTCTTACAAGTGGAATCACATCATCCATATTACACGAATAGTTGATCTATTGATCAACGAACAAACACAAGTTCATAGCGGAAGCGTAAGATACAAGGACTCTCTAGTCCACAGGCCAACGCTTGACGTCAGAAGACTCCTAGTTGTCGTAGGCGTCCTGCTGGTCATCTTCTTGTTCATCTTCATACTCTGGCCATTTGAATAGCCAGGGACAAAGCCGTGAGTACTTTAAGTACTCGCAAACTAATACTAATGTAAGTGCTAGAGATTCTAGTAAGGTTTGCTAAGATCTAGTTTATTTGCATAAAGCCAATTTTAGTTCACAAGTATTTGATAAAAACTTATTCAAGTGCTAACTAACTCAAGTGGGAACATTAGTGTCATTCCCACCCTTCAAGTGGTGATTTCAATTCAATTCACCACAAGTCATTGCACCATCTCAATTCAACATCATTTTCAAAGATATGACATCAGAAACTGTATGGCCTTTCCAACCGTCCGTAACCGTGGATGCGGCTATTCGAATAGGTTTACACTCTGCAGAGGTTGCACACTTATGCCACAACATTTGATTTCATCCGTCGGGATTACCCCAAATCATCGTAACACAGTACGCGGATCATCAACCATAAGCTTTCACTTATAAATCCTAGTATGAGCACCTCTCCCCATGAGCTTGGCCTCCCAGTGAAGACCAACTGTCAACCTGGGAACTGCACAGGGCTTGGCCGTACAATTCACCACAATTTCACATCATTTCTCAACAACGGAGGCAGCCTCAAGCATAACCCCTATGACGTGTGTTCAGAGGGAACCCATACTAAGATGCATAAACTTCCAGTTAAGCCCTACCCATAATCAGGTATTGTGGGGGTACTTAATAATTGGAAAGGTATCGCATTCAACCCAACATCATGTTTATCAAAAATCACTATTTTCTCTTCGTCATATTCACCTTCAAAAATCATTCAATGGAATGCTTCATCATTCCAAGGTTTCAAATTCATTTCAATTCACATTGTTCCCATCTAGAGTAGTCAAGTTTTATTTCATTAGCACTAGCTCTAAATCGTGAGGGGTGCTATCTTGCTTTGCTTGAGTAAGACTAACTTTACTACTCTAGTAAACCTCTTTTCTTTGACCAAAGTTAACTATAAAAGAAATCTCTTGAGAAAACAAGTAAAAACTTGTAATGTATAAACTTGGGGTAGGCTTATGTAAGAAAATATAAGATTCATGGTGCCTTGCCCCAAAGGGCTTTGCACTTTGCAAGAATATTAGCTTGCCTTGGTAGTTCTCAAAATGCTCCTCCTCCTCCTCTTGGTAGCAACCTTCTTCTTCGGTGTACTCTCCGGTGCTAGCGTCTAAATTTGAATACGAGTATGATTACTCACTAATTCAATGGCTATTCCATGTATCACATATAAACACACAAACTATTCTATGCACACAAATAATCTAATTAGGGTGCATGGGTGGTGTTGCTTGAGGAGATTTTATTTCTTTTTATTTATTATGTAAATGATAGTTTCCATAGGATTCTTGAGAAATAATTTCCTCTCATTGAAATCTTCTTAAGATTTAATTTCTCAAACAATCATATATGAACTTATGTTGACCTAAGTCAAATGTTCATCATCATCATTTTGAGAAAATGATTTAAATGAGGTAGACCACCTCATAGCATTTAATAATACTACATAGGATTTAAATCTCTAAGTAATTCATATAAGAGAGTTTGGGCCAGGGGTCCAAACATCCCATGAATTCATGTGAGACAAAGTTTAAATGAAGTATAAGACTTCATATGAATTACTTAATAGTTTTGGACAATATCAACTAGTTAAACTAGCCATATTATCCATTAATTAAACTAGGGCATGATCATGCAAAGTGACCACACCATTTTATTGCATAAACAATTAGTGTAAGTAAAATGTGAGCTATTAGAGTTGGAATTAACTTAATATCTATTTTGGTTGATTTTTAATAATTGTTTGAATAGGGAAAAGTCCCTGCCTTCTTCTTTTTATCAATTTAATTCTACAACTAATCTGGTCATGGTACCAGTGGCATTGTGTAGATATTTTTCTTAGCTTTCCAACAACATAAAATTCATTGAATTTGGTTAAGCCAATTTGAATCTATGGATTTTCAAAGTTTGGGCAGTATTGAATTTGTTTGGAATTGTTTAAATCAAATTTGAATTAAACAGGCCGGCGGGAAAACTAACTGGGCCTAAAGATTTAAAACGGCCCAAGGCCAGCCAACCACGCATCTGTGCCCGCATGGGATGCCTGACAGAAGGGGGCCACCCGTCAGCGAGTCTTAAAACCCGAAGCGGTATGGATCACTCTGGCGCGTTGGATTAGAACACGGATCAACGGCTCAGGTTCATCTTCTCGCCGGCGAGAGAGAGAGTTCGCCGGCGGCTCAGGTAGGGGGTCGGAGGGCTTACGGCGGCTCCAGCTAGGGTTGGCAGTATGCTCGACGAAGTTGTGGACGACGGCGATTCTCCTGGTACAGGTGGCGTCGCCTGAGGTGGTCGGGATCGCCGGCGATTGCTGCAGGGCTTCCGTGGCGGTGATCTCCCGATTGAGCTTGCTCCGGCGACGATCGAGTGAGCTAGGTGGTTGAGGAGAGGCAGTGAAGAGTGGGGAGTGAGGTGGTGTGCTCCGTTGCTTCCAGGAAACTCCCTATTTATAGAATCGAGTGAGGGTTGCGGGGCAGTGAGGTGGTCGACATGCTCGTGGCGTCTCCGGCGAGCGGTCGAGCTAGGCGAGGGTGCGGCAGTGTTCTACGGTTCCTGGCGAAGCTAACGGTGGCGAAAGCTTGGTCGGGCGGCGGCTAAATTGGTCGCATTGCTTCCATGTCTGCCGCGGTGTTCACGGGAACATGTCGTCGTCTCCGGCGCCGGCGGTCACGGGTCTGGGCTACGAGCGTGTCTGGCGGTGTCGCGGTGGCGTGGTGATGCTCAACGTGCTGAGAAGTGGTCCAGGGCGTGCTCGAGGTGGTGGCGCGGCGCGTGGCCAGTGACGTCTGCGAGCGTGCACACGCGCGACGTCATCGGCATGGCGTCGCCGTGCTGGGCGCGTGCGTCTCGGCCAGTGTCGAGCTCCTCCTCGACCGTGGCTTGCCCTAGCATGCTCAGTAGGGTGCGGTGGCGTTGTTTGGCAAGGTGGGCAGGGGTGGCGATGAAGGAGAGAGGAGGTGGTGCGGCATGGTGGCGCCATGGCCGGCATGCCATGCACATGTGAGCTATCCTCTCCTCCTTAGCTTCACTATGTGCCATTGATGGTTAGAGGGAACCAGGGGACCAAATGGGCTAGGTTTGATGTAGATTAGATGTGTAGATCACTATAGCAAATAGTGTCAAATAGTGCCATAGATGCTATTTGCAAAATTTTGCCTAAATTTGATTGAATTCAAATGGTTGACCAATTTGAATTGTGTGTGTTTGGTTGAGTTCTAAATGACCAGAGATGATGAGAGGAGGTGGTGGAATTGTTGAATTCAAAGTTTTGCAAAAAATGATAAGTGAGAGATTGTTGAACTTAATAAAAAGTTGCAACTTTGGATGAGCATAGCTAATGATCAAGAAAGAATTTGGCATGGTGATCTTTACAAAAAGTGTTCACCTTGATGTTGGCTTGGATGTGGTGCAAAGAGTTAGCAAGGTTTGGTTTGAGAAAATTGAATTACAATGGCTCAAAGTAGTGATCAGACTATAATTGGCAGTTTTGACCATTATCATATGTGAGCAAGTTTTGCATTTGAAATCCATTTGATTTGTGATTCTTTGATTCCAAAAGTTGTAATAAGTGTTTAGTAACATTATTCAACTAATGGTGAAGACCAAATTGGTCTAGGGTCAAAATTTATAAAAATTCCATAGGGCATATGTGAGGGTTTTTAGGGTTTTGCTTTTATTTGATTTTCTTCCTCTTTTTAATTTATTTGGTTTGTGATCTTCTCATGATCACTTTAGGGTTTTAGGGTTTATCATATACACCTAATAACAATCATCATGGCATATCAATCAAATGCACAAGTCCTATCCATGGCACTATATGCAATTTGAAAAGTTTTTGTTGGTTTGAAATTTTGCTCTCTGGAATTCTTCTAACTTTCTTTTATTGAAATTTGGGATGTTACAACCAGCAAGGTAGATCACCCCTCTTCTCTTTTGTTTACACATGTACTTTAGTTTAGTTTATTTTTATTTTTGGATGACACTCCTTCCAACCTTTTGCTTTCACAAGCCATGGCTAACCGAATCCTCGGGTGCCTTCCAATCATTCACGTACCATGAAGGAGTGTCTATTTATTTTAGTTTTATTTAGAGATGACACTCCTCCCAACCTTTGCTTTCTCAAGCCATGGCTAACCAAATCCTCGGGTGCCTTCCAACATTTCACATACCATGGAGGAGTGTCTATTTGCAAAATGAAGTTGCTTACTGATGAATCAGAGCAAAACATGTGAAGAGAATTATTAATGAAAGTTAATTAATTGGGGCTGGGAACCCCATTGCCAGCTCTTTTTGCAAAATTATTGGATAAGCGGATGAAGCCACTAGTCCAATGGTGAAAATCTGCCCAACACGATTGAAAGATAAAACACCACATACTTCCTCATGAGCTATAAAACATTGACACAAATAAGAGATGATAAATTTTGAATTGTTTAAAGGTAGCACATGAAGTATTTACTTGGAATGGCAGGAAATACCACATAGTAGGTAGGTATGGTGGACACACATGGCATAGGTTTTGGCTCAAGGTTTTGGATGCACGAGAAGCATTCCCTCTCAGTACAAGGCTTTGGCTAGCAAGGTTGTTTGAAGCAAACACAAGTATGAACCGGTACAGCAAAACTTACATAAGAACATATTGCAAGCATTATAAGACTCTACACTGTCTTCCTTGTTTCTCAAACACTTTTACCAGAAAATATCTAGACCTTAGAGAGACCAATCATGCAAACCAATTTCAACAAGCTCTACGGTAGTTCTCCACTAATAGGTTTAAACTACATGGTGCAAGAGCTTAATCATGATCTACTTGAGAGCTCAAAACAATTGCCAAGTGTCAAATTATTCAAAACAATATGAGGCATTTTCTGTTTCCAACCAAATAACAATAAGTGCAGTAGCTTCCAACTTTTATCATGAACATTAAAAGTAAAACGAAGAACACCAGTGTTCATATGAAAAAGCGGAGCGCGTCTCTCTCCCAAACAAGGATTGCTAGGATCCGAATTTATTCAAACACAAATAAAAATAAAAACACATAGACGCTCCAAGTAAAGAACATAAGATGTGACCGAATAAAAATATAGTTTCAATAGAAGAAACATGATAAATTGTTGATGAAGAAGGGGATGCCTTGGGCATCCCCAAGCTTAGACGCTTGAGTCTTCTTGAAATATGCAGGGATGAACCACGGGGGCATCCCCAAGCTTAGACTTTTCACTCTTCTTGATCATATATCATCCTCCTCTCTTGACCCTTGAAAACTTCCTTCACACCAAACTTCTCATAAACTTCAGAGGGGTTAGTACTCAAAAAACTTTTAATCCACTTTAGTCCTGTAGTGACCCATTGAAAGAACTCAATAAAACATTAGCTACAGCTCTCCACGTCTAGAAAGTCTTGCTTAAAGTCCATAAGAGACAATGCAAAAAAAAGAGACAGAATCTGTCAAAACAGAACAACCAGTAAAGACGAATTTTTAAGAGGTACTTCCGTAGCTCAAATCAGAAAACTCAAAACTATTGAAAGTTGGTTACATATCTGAGGAACACGCACGTAAATTGGCAGATTTTTCTGAGTTTCCTACAGAGAGCCCTGCCGAAATTTGTGACAGATAGAAATCTGTTTCTGCGCAGAAATCCAAATCTAGTATCAACCTTCTATTAGAGACTTTACTTGGCACAACAATGCAATAAAATAAAGATAAGAACAGGTTGCTACAGTAGTAACAACTTTCAAGACACAACAAAACAGTAGCAAAATAAAGACATGGGTTATCTCCCAAGAAGTGCTTTCTTTATAGCCATTAAGATGGGCTCAGCAATTTTAATGATGCTCACATAAGAAATAAGAGTTGAAGCAAAAGGAGCATCAAGAAGAAAATTCAAAACACATTTAAGTCTAACCCACTTCCTATGCATAGGAATCTTGTACACAAATAAATTCATGAAGAATAAAGTGACAAGCATAGGAAGATAAAACAAGAGTATCTTCAAAAGTTTCAGCATATAGAGAGGTGTTTTAGTACCATGCAAATTTCTACAACCATATTTTCCTCTCTCATAATAATTTTCAGTAGCTTCATGAACAAACTCAACAATATAACTATCACATATAGCATGCTTTTCATGATCCATAAACACATAATTCTTATCAAGCTAAAAAATAGTGGGATTAAAACTTTCAAATCCACTTTTATCAATAATATAACAAGATGATTGATCAATCTCAAGAGATATGGGGCTTCTACATAAAGTCAAGAACTCTCTAATCCCATTTTCATTAGTAGTACAATTAATATTATCAAGTAACATAGGACCATCATCTAGAGCTTTATCATAAACATTTGCCAAGCAAAACTCTTTAGTACCATGCATTTCGATATCAGGCACAAACAAAGCATTATCATAAGATTTATCAAAATAGCATGGATTATCATAGATAACAGTAACATAATTATTCTCACACGTTTTACTCATAGGGAATATTTCAAGAGAATCCACAGGAACATAACATTCATCCTCATTTGGTAAGCATGGAGGATGATCAAATAGTGTAAGAGATAAAGAGTTACTCTCATTAGAAGGTTGGCATGGGTAGCTAATCCATTCTTCCTCCTTTTGTTCATCACTCTCCTCCTTCTTTTCATCCAATGAGCTTTCAGGTTCATCAATTTCCTCCTCTTTTTCATCCAATGAGCTTTCAGGTTCATCAATTTCTTCTTCCACGGGTTCCTGCAAATTGTGAGTGCATTCTTGTGCATTATTGTGAGTGCATTCTTGTGCATTAATGAGTGTCTCTTTATAATCAATGATATAAGGATTATCGCTGTAACTTTCTATGCAAAAATTAAGGATAGAAGAGACATAATCTTTAAGATCCTTACAAACAGCACAAGTTTCATAAATTTTAGCCATGAAGGATTCGATTTCAGAAGCTCCCATAAATAAGACAAATTGTTCTACCTCTTCGAACCCAAAATGAACATAGCTATTCCAATTATAGTTCTTAATTAAAACTTCTTCACTAAAGCCACATTGGAATTTCAGATGTTTAGTATCCTGTTTAGAGCAACAGTTTATATCATGGCGTTTAAGCAAGATTTTAGCAATTGTATTCAATTTTTCTATCACAGCAGTCATGACTTTACCCGTTCTTGATTCTCTATAATTATTATATATTTCAATAAGCTCCAAATAGGTTGTGGGTTCTCCCATAACAGCAGTTTTTTAATTTTTAGGTTTTTCAAATTTTTATGGATTTTTGGGTATATGAGAAAAATAAAACAAGACAAAAAGAAACTAGACAAAAGTAAACTAAGCAAAATAATACTAGACAGAAATAAACTAAGCACAAATAAACTAGGAAAAAGTAAACTAAGTAAAACAAAACAAAATAAAATAAAATAAAAACAGAGAGAGGTAGAGTGTACTCCCCAGGTGAACTTATGAGTAGAGCTATGCCTCCCCGGCAACGGCGCCAGAAAATAGTCTTGATAACCCACAAGTATAGGGGATCGCAACAGTCTTCGAGGGAAGTAAAACCCAAATTTATTGATTCGACACAAGGGGAGGTAAAGAATACTTATAAGCCTTAACAACTGAGTTGTCAATTTAGCTGCACCTGGAAAAGCACTAGTAACATGGGTGATGTGAAAGCAGCAGTTAATATGAAAGCAATAGTAATAGTAACACAGCAGCAGTAGCAGTAACACAGAGGCAATGGCACCAGAAAATAGTTGATACTACTTCCAATGTCATATAGGAACGAGTATATGATGATGAGAGATGGACCGGGGTTCCCTGCGATCTACACTAGTGGAACTCTCCAATAACAAGTGACAAGTGTTGGGTGAACAAATTACAGTTGGGAAATTGATAGGATTGAAATAGCATTAAGACAGAACATCAAGATTATTAATCATGTAGGCATGTTTTCCATATATAGTCATACGTGCTCGCAATGAGAAACTTGCATAACATCTTTTGTCCTACCAGCCGGTGGCAGCCGGGCCTCAAGGGAATCTACTGGCTATTAAGGTACTCCTTTTAATAGAGCACCGAAGCAAAGCATTAACACTTGGTGAAAACATGTGATCCTCATACCTACGCCTTCCCCTCCAGTTATCCCGATTCTTTGTCACTCTGGGGCCTCGGGTTCCGGACATAGACATGTGCAAACAACTTGTAGATACAATCTAAGCAACAATTATAGAGCTTAAATCTAAGATCATGCCACTCGTGCACTAGTGACAAGCATTAAACACAACAAGATTGCAGCAACAATAACTTCACAAACTTTATAGATAGACTAATCATAATGTAACAATCCATCGGATCCCAACAAACACAACACCGATTACATCAGATGAATCTCAATCATGTAAGGCAGCTCATGAGATCATTGTATTGAAGTACATGGGATAGAGAGTACCAACTAGCTACAGATAGAACCCGTACTCCATGGGGGAACTACTCACGAAGCATGATGGAGGCGGTGGCGTCGATGGAGATGGCTTCCGGGGGCACTTCCCCGTCCCGGCGGCGTGCCGGAACAGAGATTCTGTCCCCTGAATTGGAGTTTCGCGATGGCGGCGACGCCCCTGGAGTCTTTCTGGAGTTTCGTCAATCTGTATCGCGTTTTTAGGTCGAAAGGGCTTATATAGGCGAAGAGGTGGCGCAAGGAGGCGCCTGGGGCCCCCTCACCATAGGCTGGCGCGGCCAGGGGTCCACCCGCGCCGCCTTATGGTGTGGGCCCCCTGCTACCCGCCTCCGACTCTCCTTCGGTGTTCTGGAATCTTCCGGGAAAATAAGATATTGGGTCTTTGTTTCGTCGAATTCCGAGAATATTGCCCGAACAGCCTTTCTGGAACCAAAAACAACGGAAAACAGGAACTGACACTTCGGCATCTTGTTTATAGGTTAGTTCTGGAAAAAGCATAAAAACATTATAAAGTGCGAGCAAAACATGTAGGTATTGTCATAAAACAAGCATGGAACATCAGAAATTATAGATACGTTGGAGACGTATCAAGCATCCCCAAGCTTAGTTCCTACTCGCCATCGAGTAGGTAAACGATAAAAAGAATAATTTCTGTAGTGACATGCTACTTACATAATCTTGATCATACTATTTTAAAGCATATGAGATGAATGCAATGACTCAAGGCAATGATCTATATAAGCTAACAAATAGATAACATATAGCAAAACTTTTCATGAATAGTACTTTCAAGACAAGCATCAAAAGTCTTGCATAAGAGTTAACCCATAAAGCAATAATTTCAAAGTAAAGGCATTGAAGCAACACAAAGGAAGATTTAAGTTTCAGCAGTTGCTTTCAACTTTCAACATACATATCTCATGGATAATTGTCAACACAAAGTAATATGATGAATGCAAATAAGCAAGTATGTAAGAATCAATGCACAGTTGACACAAGTGTTTGCTTCTAAGATTGAAGGAAGTAGGTAAACTGACTCAACATAAAGTAAAAGAAAGGCCCTTCGCAGAGGGAAGCAGGGATTAAATCATGTGCTAGAGCTTTTCAAGTTTTGAAATCATATAGAGAGCATAAAAGTAAAGTTTTGAGAGGTGTTTGTTGTTGTCAACGAATGGTAGTGGGCACTCTAACCCCCTTGCCAAACAGACTTTCAAAGAGTGGCTCCCATGAAGGACGTTATCTCTACCAGCAAGGTAGATCATCCCTCTTCTCTTTTGTTTACACATGTACTTTAGTTTAGTTTATTTTTATTTTTGGATGACACTCCTTCCAACCTTTTGCTTTCACAAGCCATGGCTAACCGAATCCTCGGGTGCCTTCCAATCATTCACGTACCATGAAGGAGTGTCTATTTATTTTAGTTTTATTTAGAGATGACACTCCTCCCAACCTTTGCTTTCTCAAGCCATGGCTAACCGAATCCTCGAGTGCCTTCCAACATTTCACATACCATGGAGGAGTGTCTATTTGCAAAATTAAGTTGCTTACTGATGAATCAGAGTAAAACATGTGAAGAGAATTATTAATGAAAGTTAATTAATTGGGGCTGGGAACCCCATTGCCTGCTCTTTTTGCAAAATTATTGGATAAGCGGATGAAGCCACTAGTCCAATGGTGAAAATCTGCCCAACAAGATTGAAAGATAAAACACCACATACTGCCTCATGAGCTATAAAACATTGACACAAATAAGAGATGATAAATTTTGAATTGTTTAAAGGTAGCACATGAAGTATTTACTTGGAATGGCAGGAAATACCACATATTAGGTAGGTATGGTGGACACACATGGCATAGGTTTTGGCTCAAGGTTTTGGATGCACGAGAAGCATTCCCTCTCAGTACAAGGCTTTGGCTAGCAAGGTTGTTTGAAGCAAACACAAGTATGAACCGGTACAGCAAAACTTACATAAGAACATATTGCAAGCATTATAAGACTCTACACTGTCTTCCTTGTTGCTCAAACACTTTTACCAGAAAATATCTACTGGCTATTAAGATACCTTTTAATAGAGCACCGGAGCAAAGCATTAACACTTGGTGAAAACATGTGATCCTCATACCTACGCCTTCCCCTCCAGTTATCCCGGTTGCTGTCACTCTGGGGCCTCGGGTTCCGGACATAGACATGTGCAAACAACTTGTAGATACAATCTAAGCCACAATTATTGAGCTTAAATCTAAGATCATGCCACTCGTGCACTAGTGACAAGCATTAAACACAACAAGATTGCAGCAACAATAACTTCACAAACTTTATAGATAGACTAATCATAATGTAACAATCCATCGGATCTCAACAAACATAACACAGATTACATCAGATGAATCTCAATCATGTAAGGCAGCTCATGAGATCATTGTATTGAAGTACATGGGATAGAGAGTACCAACTAGCTACAGCTAGAACCCGTAGTCCATGGGGGAACTACTCACGGAGCATGATGGAGGCGGTGGCATCGATGGAGATGGCTTCCGGGGGCACTTCCCCGTCCCGGCGGCGTGCCGGAACAGAGATTCTGTCCCCCGAATTGGAGTTTCGCGATGGCGACAGCGCCCCTGGAGTCTTTCTGGAGTTTCGTCAATCCGTATCGCGTTTTTAGGTCGAAAGAGCTTATATAGGCGAAGAGGCGGCGCAAGGAGGCGCCTGGGGCCCCCTCACCATAGGCTGGCGCGGCCAGGGGTCCACCCGCGCCGCCTTATGGTGTGGGCCCCCTGCTGCCCGCCTCCAACTCTCCTTCGGTGTTCTGGAATCTTCTGGGAAAAATAAGATATTGGGTCTTTGTTTCGTCGAATTCCGAGAATATTGCCCAAACAGCTTTTCTGGAACCAAAAACAACAGAAAACAGGAACTGGCACTTCGGCATCTTGTTAATAGGTTAGTTCCGGAAAACGCATAAAAACATTATAAAGTGCGAGCAAAACATGTAGGTATTGTCATAAAACAAGCATGGAACATCAGAAATTATAGATACGTTGGAGACGTATCAGCTACCTTTAAACAATTCAAAACTTTATTACTCCTTATTTGTGTCAATGTTTTATAGCTCATGAGGAAGTATGTGGTGTTTTATCTTTCAATCTTGTTGGGCAGACTCTCACCAATGGACTAGTGGCATATACATCCGCTTATCCAATAATTTTGCAAAAAGAGCTGGCAACGGGGTGCCCAGCCGCAATTAATTAACTTTCATTAATAATTCTCTTCACATGTTTTGCCCTGATTTATCAGTAAGCAACTTAATTTTGCAATAGACACTCCTCCATGGTATGTGAAATGTTGGAAGGCACCCTAGGATTCGGTTAGTCATGGCTTGTTGAAGCAAAAGGTTGGGAGGAGTGTCATCTATAAATAAAACTAAAATACATGTGCAAACAAAAGAGAAGAGGGATGATCTACCTTGCTGGTAGAGATAACGTCCTTCATGGGAGCCGCTCTTTGAAAGTCTGTTTGAAAAGGGAGTTAGAGTGCCCACTACCATTCGTTGACAACAACAAACACCTCTCAAAACTTCATTTTTATGCTCTCTTTATGATTTCAAAAACTTAAAAAGCTCTAGCACATGATTTAATCCCTGCTTCCCTCTGCGAAGGGCCTTTCTTTTACTTTATGTTGAGTCAGTTTACCTACTTCTTTCTGTCTTAGAAGAAAACACTTGTGTCAACTGTGTGCATTGATTCTTACATGCTTGCTTATTGCACTTATTATATTACTTTGTGTTGACAATTATCCATAAGATATGCATGTTGAAAGTTGAAAACAATTGCTGAAACTTAAATCTTCCTTTATGTTGCTTCAAAACCTTTTATTAAGAATCTATTGCTTTATGAGTTAACTCTTATGCAAAACTTTTTTATGCTTGTCTTGAAAGTACTATTCATGAAAAGTTTTTACTATATGATTCAGTTGTTTAGTCATTATCTTTTTGTTAGCAAAATATAGAGCATTGCTTTGAGTCACTTCATTCATCTCATATGCTTTGCAATAGTATTGATCAAGATTATGTTGGTAGCATGTCACTCCAGAAATTATTCTTTTTATCGTTTACCTACTCGAGGGCGAGTAGGAACTAAGCTTGGGGATGCTTGATACGTCTCCAACGTATCTATAATTTCTTATGTTCCATGCTAGTTTTATAGCTACATGTTTTATATGCACTTCATATCATATTATGGCATTTATTGCACTAACCTATTAACAAGATGCCACAGTGCCAGTTTCTGTTTATTATGTCTGTTTATTGCAGAAAAGGCCCAAAAACCAAAGTGCTCGGAAAAATCCAGAAAAATTACAGAAATTCTATTTCGCCAAAAGACCCATGGAGCCAGAAGGGCCAGGCCAGAGGAGGCCCACGGCCTCCTCCCCATCCACTGGCGCGGCCAGGAGGGAGGCGGCACCGCCCTATGGGGTGGGCCCCTCGGGCACCCCCTCGCGCCGCCCTTTCGCCTATATTAAGCTCCTGCCCTGAAAACCCTAAAGGGATGGATGATTTCTCCAGAAGAGTTTCGTAGCTCCGCCGCCACCAAAAACCCTAATTCGGGGGGACAGAAGTCTCTGTTTTGGCACCCTGCCGAGACGGGGAATTGCCCCGGAGCCATCTCCATCGACTCCATCGCCATCTTCATCGCCGTTGCTGTCTCCCATGATGAGGAGGGAGTAGTTCTCCCCCGAGGCTGAGGGCTCTACCGATAGCTATGTGGTTCATCTCTCTCTCCCATGGTGTGATCTTTATGTGATCATGAGTTTTGTAATCTAGTTGAATATGTAGATGTTACTCTTGTCTATTATGCACTCTAGAGGTTACTTTAATATGAACTCCGGAGTCACTCTCCACGGTGTGATGGTGATAGTGTGTGCATCGTGTGTGATTCCTTTATGACGTTGTGGAGCTTGTTTACTCCGGCTTGAGGTGTGCTTTTGCAGCCCTACACAATGAATAGTGTTTGTTATCCAACAAGAGAGTATTTGAGAGTAGCATTTATTTATTCAGTTATGTGATCATTGTTGAGAGAGTCCACTAGTGAAAGTATGATCCCTAGGCCTTGTTTCTAAGCATTAAAACGCCGTTTCCAACAAGTTCTGCTACATGTTCGCTTGCTGCCATTTTTATTTCAGATTGCAATTACTACTTGTAATCATCCATATTACTTGTATTTCACTATCTCTTCGCCGAACTAGTGCACCTATACATCTGACAAGTGTATTAGGTGTGTTGGGGACACAAGAGACTTCTTGTATCTTAATTGCAGGGTTGCTTGAGAGGGATATCTTTGACCTCTACCTCCCTGAGTTCGATAAACCTTGGGTGATTCACTTAAGGGAAACTTGCTGCTATTCTACAAACCTCTGCTCTTGGAGGCCCAACACTGTCTACAGGAATAGAAGCGTGCGTAGACATCAAAGATGAAGACGGTGCCCCCCGCTGCGCGCTCGGTGAAGCGGCCCGTGAAACAGTCGAGGAAGTTGGACGAGTGCGACCCTGCATGAAAGTCCGAACTCTGGACGGTGAGGAAGCCCGAGAAGATGTCGGTGGAGAAGCTACCAGGTGAGGGTACTCCACCCTAGAACGAGCCACAATCTCTTGCCCTCTATCCTTCATCGGTGATTGGTTGAATGGAGTCAAAGCCACCTGCGCAGACGGCACCGCTGAAGTGCCACAAGTATGTGTCGGAGGATGTCCATCAACATCCATATTAGCTGCCTCCGGTGCAGCGTCCGCTATAGCATCATCAAACCCCTCCTCCTCAAAACCGTGAGAACCATCATCATCCCCTCCGTCCTTCCAGAAAAAAGGGCGGAACTGAGGGTCTGGCTGAAACCCAACTGCCTCTCGACGGAAACGAAACATGTATCCATTAAGCTGTAAGAGTGCTATCACCTCCATGCAACCAATATCCTTCTCCCGCTGTAGGTCACGCATAGCCACAAGAACACGAATAATCCCATGACTCCGAAGGGAAAACAAATCAACATCGAGAGTGGTACCAACAAGAGAACCCAGAGACCTAAAAAATGTCGAACAGAGTCAGGTACGCCGTCAACATGCACCCAAACCGGCTCCATAACAAACGCTGGAATAACATCCTGATGCACCCAAGATGAGTGTGGGTCTAGCACCCTCGAGCCAAAAATCCCGATTAGAGGATGCGGTTTTCATATTATGATCCAAATTTAGAGAGCAAACTTTGTCTTTTTTTGTATAGCTCAAAATACAACATATTTTAATCCGAAATTTGCAGGGTACCTTTGAATTGTTTACATGTATGTGTGCATTTAATTTTAGTATTTTCGAAATCACATAAATATGTTTTTTAAATACCGGGAGCACCGGTATTCATGTGTCAAACACAATTTTTGCCAAATTTATATAAAAAAGAAACTAGCTTCTAACAATGCCTCATAGTTGGAGGCTTCGTAATGGTCGTTATCTCCAGCTATATATACATCATGTAAGTTACCAGCAATGATTGATAGATTCATTGGAAAACCTACGAACGTTGTGTAAACACTTAAATTTTGCTAGCTAGCACTTGTGGTTGTCTCTTCTTTTTTTATTAGAGAAGTTTTCCCAAGTTTAATATCATGTCTCATGTGTATGTTTTTGTTGATTCTTCATTATTTGGTTGTCACCTTTATAACACACGTTGCATGCTCCTGGTCATCATGGGAGGACAAGGGACAGATGACCATCACATGTGGATGCTCTTGTTGGTTCTTCGTTATTTTGCTTGCCACTACTCTTGTTGGTTCTTCATTATTTGCTTGGAGAGAAAACATTTCACAACTAATTGCGGGTGCACCTTATTTTTGTTGGGAGACTTCAAGTTTTCAAAAAATGTATGCTAAAATTATGAACATCGGTTATGTTATATGTTGTGAACCTGCAAAATTTTGTGTCAAAATATGACCATATGCGACCTGTGCAAAAAAGAGAAGACATAAGTGAATAGTATCATGTAATATTTACACATTATTTGTTCCTTTCTTGTTGTGTAGATTACAGATTGTTATATTTTTTTATTGAAATTTCACAAATGTAAGATACAACACAATGTAGGTCTATAATTTTAGTTACATTTTTTTGGAAACTTGAAAGTGTCTGAAAATAAATAAGTTGTTCTGGATTCTGAAAATAAATAAGTTGTTCTGGATTCTTTTTTTTTTTGAAACGAGGCAAAAGTTTTGCCTTTCATTGATACAAGAGAAAAAAGTTGGCCCGTTTATGAGGAAAAATGGCCGAAAAACCGTTACAACACGACACCAGACGCGAGCCCCGAGGCTGCGCTCCACACGGGTCGACGACCAACCAGGTCGACACCACACCTCAACGCAAACAGGCGGAGGCGAAAAGACCGGAGCCACCGCTCCAACTACCACACCGACCCCGAGGCCGGGTCCCGCCTGGCCGAAGATGAACCCGCCTCCGCTGAACCGCCAAAACACTCCACAAACCACTGTGGACGTCCAAAGCGAGGCCCCAAGAGGCAAAGCGACACAAGAGCGCCGCCCACGCCCGATCCCGTGAGGGATCTAGGGTTTCCCCCGGAGAGCCCGGACGGAGATCAAGAGACACCCTCTTCGACGACGGCTTCAAGAAGGATGCGGCGCCCACGGGCGTCACCGTCGTCGGTCCTGGCCGACCTCCAAGACAAAGCTTTCGCCCAGCGAAGAGTCCCAAGAAACTCGCGCCCGCCAAAAAAGGACCGGCACAGACCACCACCTGCATCCTCCGGATCGCGATCCCCGGAGCAACGCGCCTGTAGCCAACGGAGCACCGCCGAAGAACACCGTGGGCGCCACCGGAACGCCGCATAGAGGGGACGCCGACCAACTCCAACACGGGGCTCGAGGATGAACGTCGAAGCCCGCAGACAAGAACTCCCAGATTCGGCCGCCACGCCGCCCACGCGGCCACCGCAGCCGCCACACCGCCGAGGATTCCGGGGCCGCCGTCCCGTCGTGCCCCTCACCCAGCTCCTCCTCCCAGGGACTTGCCACGCCCGCCCAGGCCTCCACACGCCGGCGACAGCACTTCACCACCGCGCCGCACGGCCCCAGCACGCAACCACGCCGCCAACGCAACCCTCACGCAGCAACCTCGTGGCCAACCCGAAGCCGCCGCCGCGCAGCCCTCCCGGCCCAGGGCCATGGCGGCGCCGCGTCGCCCGGCGCCCAAAGCGGTCGCGGCCCGCATGGCCCAGATCGGGGCCCGCCCATGGCGCCGCCGCCGATCACCGCCTACGCCTCCGTCTCGAACTCCCGACGCCGCAACCACCTCGACGCCGGCAGCCACCACGCGCGCTCGTAGCCTCGCTGCCGTCAGCAGCGCCCCACGTGCCGGGAACGCGAGGAGACAGAGAGGAACCGCCCCGCCGCCACCGTCCTTGAGGCGCGCGCGGCTTCGCCGGCGCCCCCTCCGGCGGCGGCGATGCAGGGGAGGAAGAGGGAGGTACCAAGGGCCAGCGCTAGGGTTTCCCCGTGTCGCCAGAGGAGGGCGGCGCGGGGAGAGAGGGGTTATCCTTCTAGTTGTTCTGGATTCTAGTTTCCCATTTGGTTGTCCTCGCAAAAAAAAAAAGTGTAGGATGGGAAAGGGGCACGACAGTTTAAGGCGCCAACATTAACACCGGGAGCAGCCTAGCGGCAGTAGGGAGCACAGGAGAAACCGCATGTCAAAACAGAGCGAACCCAGATAAATTTTTGCATTTTAGGAGCCGACCCACCGTATAAACAGGAAACTAACTCCCATTCTTAGATGTCCTGTCCCACAGCTGCATTCACGAATCACGGCCCTAATTGCCAAACGCACTTTACGTACGTTAAAATATTTCTTGATGAGTAGAAATGGTAGCGCCCTGTCCCACAGCTGCATTCACGGCCCTAATTGCCAGCTTTGAACAGAAAAGCAGCAAGGAACCAATTTGACAGGCACGAACGATATAACGCAGCAAAGTCTACATAGTAACATCAGCCCAGCTTAATCTTACATGAACAGCACTACAGGTCCGTTAAATAATTGCAACCATATGATCTGAACCATGGACAACGATAGGTAGACAATAGCACTACAACATTACTGATGACGTTTTACTGGGGTTCCTTCCACCAAGCTGGCTCGGAGACATCAAATCGAGGATGGTACCAGTATGGCTTAGGCACAGGCCACCTGTTCCAAAAAAAATCTCAATGCAAGTTCATGTTATATGAAATCGGACTGGGAAACATCAAGTATACCTGTTTTTAACTATGGATGTACCCGATCTGCTTGTGCGCTTGTACTTTCCTCTGACAGGGCTTCTGTGGTCCAAATTGTTTACTCAATGCAAGTTCATGTTGTATAACTAGTATATGAATTTGGACTGTGAAACAGCAAGAATACCTTTTTTTAACAGATACATTAGTTATGTTTGTGGGCTGACTCATTCCTTTTCTGCCATTAAGAAAAGAACAATGTGAGGACAATTGATAAGTATATGCCTACATAATAAGAACAGATCAGAAAAAGTAAGTACATTTGTGATGGGAGATCAGTTACACTTAGAACTTTTGCAATGATATGCCTGGGCAAATAAGGGGTTTTCGTAGTTCTGTCGTAGAAGTTCATGCCAGCATAACTTCCATCAATAAAATTAACTAGTGGACCACCAATCCCAGCCTAGTACAAAAAATAAAATGAAGATGTTACGTTGTAGGTAGAGATGACAACTTGGTAAATGTGGTACTGTAATAGATTATAGAGGATAGTCACTGATCTTCAACAGTGTACCTTCTTGATTTTACAAGTAGACAGCTTAAGGTCTTTGCAGTTAAGCTTGCTAGGTCCATCCATAGGCAGCTTAGCCACTACACCAATTGTCCCCATTAATAATCCATCCTTAACCTCACGCCCTAAAGCTACTACCTTTTTGCGTCTCTTTTCTTCGTGGAAAATATTCTCCGGGTGAACACAATGCAGACGTTTCTGAACACTGATTACAGCAATGTTATAATCTAAATGGTACAGTTCCAACGTTCCAGTAGCATGCTGATTTGGTGGGAGAAAAACAGCAATCTGCAAACAGTAAAGTAAGCTTAATTAACCATTAACTAACTTAGAGGGCAAGAAAAATAATTAGGAGCAGCTGATTTGGTGGGAGAAACACATCAATCTGCAACAGTAAAGTAAGCTCAAATACCATCATTAAACTTAAGAGGACAAAAAATAATTAGGAGCAGCAACCTTCAACTTCTCATCAATCGTGTCTTCATTATTCAAACTTCTAATCAAACTGGCCGAGGTCAGAATAACGGGCGTGCCTTTTTTATGCCACTTTATAATGTAGCCTGTGCATGCAAAAGATCTCATGTCTCCTACACATCACAACTTTGGCCATTATTCAGTGCAAACAATGTATATGAAAAACTAACTAGTGTAGAACTGTAAAATTACCATCGAATGAAGTAAGCAAAACAACACGACGGCATAGTTTTCGTAGAACTTCTGTCCGGAGTTTAGAAAATACCGGTTCCTCAGTACCACGACACCAGACATTGTAATCTAAGCCCTTGTAACCATATAAATCACCAAAATCCTCTTCAAATTTATCACACAATTTCCCACCGGCTGCTTATAGGAACAATTACAAAAGTAGTGTCACAGAGGTAGCTAAAAAAAGTTATCGAATGCAGAAGTCAGCACTATAGGAAGCAATGACTTACTCTCAAGCACGAGTGGTGGTGGCTCAGGATATCCCATGGATGTTAGATACTTGACAGTATTCCAATGTCCTGATGCAATTAAAGCGACCAGTATTAGTAGTCAGATGATGTGTATGACTAAATCCAAATGACATTCTGTGTATAATGATCAACATGTAACATCAATATAGAACAATGATTCACACCTGGTGGGACTACGCTGAATAAATCTTTAGGCAAGGTATATTCACGGTAGTTGGTAGAATTCGGGCTGCAATAATACAATGTATGAGTACTGAGTAGTCATGATAAGTAAATACAGGAAGTACTAGGTCAACAACACAACAACTAAACCAACACATGAGCCAAGTAGAACAGAACAAAATGAGGATTTAAGAAAGACAGGTAATCAGGCCTACACCTATATTAAACAAAAGAAGTGAGAGGATAGAGCAGATCACATGTCCATGTTTTATCTGAGAAAAATGGCTTATATATCTTCCTCATTTAAAGTAAGGGAATATATACTATCTTCAACAATGAAGCGAAAGCTCTAAATTAGTAACATGAGATGTTGTACACCAGCTAGAGATAGAAAGAACCAAATAGTTATTAATGCACAGATTACTGTGTGATAACTCCTAAGGAACCAACGCTTGTATCAAAAAATTGACTCCCTTAGAGCATCTTCACCGGCGCCCCCGATAGCATTTTGGGGGCCGGCAGCGAAAATGGGCTCGCACCGGTGCGTCCCAAACGGCGTCGGCCAATTTTGGAGCCCAATAGAATCGCCGGCAACCCCGTGCCGGCCCCTTCGCCAAGGGCGCGAATCGGGCATGCCGGCACCTCGCGGCACATCTGAAAACGAGCGTGGGCTCCGCCTGGCAGCCAGACACCGATTTTCCACCTCCTACACACGCCCGAGCCGACTCCCACCCCTCTAGATCGCCACCGTCGCCGTCGCCGCCGCGGCCCCCCTGCTTGCAATAGACACCGCCGACTGTCTAGGAACCACCGTCCATCGACACGGCCGCCACCCCCTTGACCGGCGGCCGCTGTTTCGCTCGAAACAGAGCTCCCCGCCACCGCGATAGTATCGCCCCGCCCGCAAGGTGTTCTTCCTATTGCCGCGATGGACAGCGACGACGAGATGATGGACAGCCCCGATTGTTCACGGAGGAGCAGAACGCTCAGGTTGTTCGGCGGCAACAACAGCAACTGATTCTGACGAACATGCTGCGCGTTCGCCAGCCTTTCTTCTTCGTGCCTCGGCGCGGCGGCTCAAAGCCAGGCAAGAGGAGGAACATCAACCGGCATCGTGAAGCCGGCGCAATGCTGCTTGATGCCGACTACTTCAACGACAACGCGACTCATTCGCCGAAGGAATTTCGGCGCCGGTTTAGGATGAACAAGGAATCGTTCTTGAAGATTGTCCACGGCATCAAGGAGTACGACAAGTACTTCATGGCCAAGAAAGATTGCACAGGTTTGTGGGGCTTCACCTCAATTCAGAAGTGCACTGCTGCAATGCGCTGTCTTGCATACGGAGCTCCTCCATATACAGCCAACGACTACCTACGGATGGCAGAGTCGACATGTACAGAGACTCTCTACAGTTCTGCCAAGCCGTCATAGCGGTGTTTGCTAAAGACTATTTGAGAGCACCAAGAGAAGATGATACAGCTCGGATCCTGCAAAAGAATGCAGCAAGAGGGTTTCCTGGGTATGCACTGGGGCTGGAAGAATTGGCCTTTTGCTTGGCAGGGGATCTACAAGGGGCATACTGGTGTCATTCTTGAGGCTGTGGCAGACCATGAGCTTTGGATTTGGCATGGCATGGCAGGAACAAACAATGATATCAACGTGCTGCAGCACTCTCCGTGTTTACCAGGCTAGCTGAGGGACAAGCTCCTGCCGTGAACTTTGAGGTAAACGGCCACGCATACAACAAGGGGTACTATCTAGCTGATGGTATCTACCCGACGTATGCTACATTTGTGAAGAAAATTCCCTCTCCATCAAACGAGATGGAAGCCTATTTTGCAACATGCCATGAAGCAGCACGCAAGGATGTTGAGCGTGCTTTTGGGGTGCTTCAGCAGCGTTTCGCCATTGTCAGGTACCCTGCTCTCACTTGGTCTGAGGCACAGATGTGGGAGGTGATGAACGTCTGTGTGATCATCCACAACATGATCATTGAGAGCGAGCGCGACGCACCTGTGCAGGATGATCATCCATTTGATTATCAAGGGCCACTAGCTGAGGTAGAGCATGTACCCCAAGAATTTGTTGCTTTTCTTCATATGCACAATGAAATTCGAGATGCAGGTGAGGTGTCCATGCACAGCTGAAGGCGGATATAGTTGCGCATTTGTGGGCGAGGAGAGGAGCAGCCAACAATGCATGATTTTATTTCTATTTATTTGCCTCTATGAATAATTTAAGTACTATTTATTTGTTGGATTGTATGAATATTGAAGTATTATTTATTTGATTGATTGTATGAATAATTTAATTATATTTGTTTGATTGATTGTATGAATAATTTAAATCTATTTGTGTGATTGTATGAATAAAATGTGATTGATATGTTGTTTCAAAATATTGTAAAAAGAAGAAAAAAATTGGGGGCTGCCGTTTCGGAGGCATCGGTGTGGGAGCAGCCTCCCCAAATGGAGGATGCACTGCCGGCGCCCCCCAAACGGAGGTGCCGGCGCCCCTGCCAGCGCCTATTTGGGGGCTGCTGGTGGAGATGCTCTTACAACATATAGATACATAAATTCAGTAAGATATAGCTAATAAATACAAGCACATGAGACATACCTGTACTTTTCAAAATACACAAAGCGTTCCATAAGCAACTCCCATGGTAGGATCAAGGTAGAATTGTCCTTGGTATCACAATCAATGTTCAACCCAATAAAGTGTCCATCCTTAGTCACAACTGGACCTCCAAGTCCAGCCTAGAAGCAAAACAAAGCGGCAAGGATTATGAAGGAAAAAACGAGCCCAACAAAGAGTATCAATGCACAAAGTTTAACTGACACAAATAAAGTGGCAGGGGTTACAACACAAATTATGTTCCAACTTTTTTATCATGCCAAAATTAAGGAAATAATACAGCAGCTCACCTCTGTGATAGCACAATTACTGTACATCAGATGACCTTCGTGAGACCCACTAGTTGGGAGATAAATCTGCCCCTTAGCAGACATCAAAGTGCCCAAGCTGAACGCACGCCCAACAGCTTCTACTGAATTAGGACGCAAATACTCTGGTTTTAAATCTCTATACATTTGGTGTTCATCCACATGTATCTTACATGGATCTGAGTAGTAGAAGCACGTTACAATAGCAATATATTTATCATATAGTCCCAATAACCCATCTACGCAAATATTTTTTTTGCCAGGAAAACGCACTTCAACCTATAGTGAAAAGAGTGGTACATCAGCTCATGGAATGATCAGTTACTTTGAAAAACAAAGATAATGGAACACAATGATTAGCAGCACCAACCTTCACTTTATCATCTCTGTTTCTTATTTCCTTAAATTCTTCAACCAAACGCTTTGATGTCACAACTATTGTTACTTCTGGATTCGTCATTGGCAGACGTTCCATAGCTATTCCTGAGCATGCAAACAAAATCTTGTTTTCTGCACAAGATAGTCATTAAAATCACAAACTAGATGTAATTAGATACAGAATAGAAAATTCATAAGCATAAAGAAGCATCATTTACCATAATTACCATCAACTAAAGCAAGCGAGACAATATTGGAAGGCAAAGAAGTATCACAATCCACATATGCAGAACCAAATGGTTTCTCTACAAAACTCCGGTTCGACTTCTGATCAGGATGTCCATACTTTTCACAAAAATCTTTCCTGTTCTTCTTCCACATTCGGTTGACTAAATAAGAAACATGGTAATTAAACGACAACTGTTAGTTCTCTATAATAGTGCAATAAATGCAAAGAAGAACCAGTAAACATGAGATAATTAACTCACGTTCCGCCATTTGTTTTATTCGGAGTGTTCTGGGAGAAGTATCTCCTGAAACCAGTTTTACTTTTGACAGATTCTCTCTTCGATTCGCTCTTTCGTCCCTTGCATCTGCCTGCATCTTGACACTCAGCCTACTCTTTTCATCTCTGGCTCTTTGGTCCCTGTTCTCCTTATGCTTCTTTGCAGTCCTGAAGCAAAATGAAAATAATAATAATAATAATAATAATAATAATAATAATAATAATAATAATAATAATAATAATAATAAGGGACGGAAATGCTTAGCAGAGCATCATATTCAGGTGCAATGTTCTCCAAAGTACTTTTTTGCTAGCGCTACTTTAGCTGTCTTTCTTGTGAAAGAAGTTGGAATTTAAGCAAATTACCCTAATCAATGCTACAGTCAAGACTCACTAGAGGTCAGCTTGCATGCATTAGGCACACAATCTAACCGGCGCAGAAAATCAAAAGCACCTGCTTTTAGGATTATTGTTCTAGTCGAATAGAGCAAATGCACAAGGATGGGAGAGGGGCTTGTTTGAGAAAATCTCCCGAGAGAGGAAAGTACGAGAGTTGTTAGGTTAGCAGATTTCTAGAAGCAAATTACCGCTGTTGTTTATAACCTACTTAGTTATATGATAGGATTGAGAGAAGAATTGTATAATAAATTTACAAGTACTAGTTCTAATTACTACTTGCATTCAGCACTAACTTGGGAGACTTTCACCTGCCACATTCGGAAAGCAACATAGTAAAGTGCGCTCTACCTGTTGTTTTATCAAATCTTAACTCGCCTTGTTTTATGGGGAAATCAGGAAGAGTATGAATTACTGGCAGCCAGCCAGTTCCTAGCACAATAGACCCTAACTATTTGTGATGGACATGGAGTGGGTAAAAGAATCTACCAAAAGATGGATCATGGACAGGGCAAGCCCAAACAAACAAAATAATTTGACCTGTCTACAGGCATGGTTGGTAGAATCAAACACCAACAAATGCGTCGAGACTAGGTTGAACGTTATTTGCAGATTGACAATTCTACCAAAATTTGGTTGTGATTAGAGGGGACGATGATGGACAATGTACTATGTAGGAGTACATGGGTTTTACTTGGATCAATCAAAGAGGAAGAGCACAATCTTTGGAGTCACAGGGATAATCGGATAATAATCGACTGAAGGAGGACTAGAATAGTCTTACATCCCAATTCCGCCGGGGTCAGATCTGTGAAGGGTGCCGGCGAGATAGAGCGGCCGAATCGGGGACTTAGGGTTAGGGGATCCTCCTAAATCCTAATCAGCGCTTCAACCGCCATCGAGCACACCGACGCGTCAAGAAAATAGCATATGGGCCGACCCACCTCCGCATCGTGCCCAACACCAACTCCTCCGCGCCATCGCTGCTGCTCGCCTCCCGCCCCTGCCGCCGGCCGCAACCGCCTGCTCACGCCTCCTGCGGCCGGCGGCGCTCCCCGTCCCGCCTCGCCGCCCCGCTCTGACTGAGCCGCGGCCACCGCCGTCCAGCCTTCCCTCTAAATCTCCCCCATCTTCTGCAGTTCCGGCGAGGTACCCGCACCATCACCAGAACCTAAGTCGTCGACCACCCTACCCACCCTAGAACCCCAAGGTTTTCCTTCATCTCCGGTGAGATACATTCCTCGCCAAGCTCATCGCCTTCGTTTTCTCCGATGAGTTTGGTCACCACGGGAGGATGGTGGGCCAACCCGTTGCGTGGGTACGCATTAAAAAATATTTTAAACCTTCAACTTTTTTCTTTGAAACAAGGCAAAAGTTTTGCCAGGAGAAAAATAGATGGGTTATTTATGAGGAAAACTGGCTAAAATTAAGTGTTCATACATTTGAAGACCAAAAGCAAACGTTCCAATGAACATTGTTGATGTAGTCATATGGAGATGCTGATCTCAAGGACGTTCACACCTATAAGGCTATAAGCGATGGAGTGCTACAACCGGCAACATTTCTGCAGTTCCACATGTGTTCGGTGTAGACAATGTCTCCCGGACTCTGATCCATGAAACTAGCGGAGGAAGAAAGATTTGGACATCGCAACAATGTGTGTATGATGGAGATCTCAAACATCGTATGCACATTCCAATATTTTGAAACCATGTGTGAGGGAGAGAGGGTGAGAGGCAAAATCAAAGGGGGTGGAATGAGGAGAGTAGTGGCGATGCCCTTAGAGCATCTCCAGTAGTGGCGATATATCGCGCCCGCGCTAAAATAACCGTTGATATACCACGCGAGCGGCTGATTTGTGCCTCCAGCAGATGTGCCAAAAGTTGCGTGCACTCTAAAACTCGCGCACGCATTCTGCGCCCTCCAACGCCCCAAAAATAGCGCTTTTGGTCGAGCGCGGGCTATCATTGTGGCTCGCGCGCAAACATCCAACCTCCGCGATGAAACTTCACCCGCACCTGCGCTTCTCCTTCCCCATAGCAGTGCGATTCCGCCGCCGCATACACACCGATTCATTCGCGGCGGTGCTTCTCTCCCCACTCCCGCAGTAGATCCGCCGGCGTCGCGCCTCGATAAAGCTTCCCCAAGGTCGTCGCGAGCGAGCCGTCACGCCTCTTTTTCCCGGGCACATTGATGAGTCCAGATTGCACACCATTGGGGAACCCCAAGAGAAATGTATGATGAGCACAGTAGCAATTTTTTCCTCAGTAAGAAACCAATGTTTAATCGATCAGTAGAAGAAAAACGTGACTTCTGAAGGTGTTGCTAGCTGACTTGTGGCAGGGCGCACTACCGGCGTCAGCAACAACGTGGAACCTGTACACAACATAACCAAAATACTTTGCTCCAACTTACAGTGAGGTTGTCAATCTCACCAGTTTTGCTGAAAACAAATAATTAACTGTATAGTGTGGAAAAAGACGGAAATTCAATTTGGTTCCCGGGTGCATATGCTCCCTCTACCAAGAAATATATTTTGAAGTGCCAAAAAAATTTGACAAAAAAATCTGCCTCTAGATCTCCACAATATATGTTCATACGCCAAGTTTCGAGAAAAACCGATATTTTTTGTGATCTATATAAAAAAGAGAAAATTTATGTTGTAACAAGCTTTATTTTAAGCACTGAATTTTGTCTTTTTTACACACGCCACAAGACAAGTCGAATTTTGACGAAACAACTTTGTAGACATGTAGCATGTGAAGATGTTCATGCCAAATTTTTGTTTCAAATTTTTTTGATGTTTCAAAATGTATCTAAGATGCATTTTAAAATAAAGAGATCATATGATCCCATGTGCCAAAACACCACTCCCGGAAAAAGATGTTTGTTTGCAGTGTAAATTAAAGAGAACAGTGCTTGCAGTAAGTAAACAGAACATGATGATTTTATCAGTTTAAAATAAAGAACTGAGGTCCACAGTTCACTAGAGATGTCTCTCCATAAAGATAAATAACATACTGGGTGAACAAATTACAGCTGGACAATTGATAGAATAAAGACCATACATGACAAGATGATTACTATGAGATTCATTTGAGCATTACAACATAATACATAGACTGTAATCCAACTGCGTCTATGACTAATAATCCACCTTCAGGTTATCATCCGAACCCCTTCCAGTATTTAGTTGCAAGCAACAAATTATCGCATTAAGCAATGTGTGTAAAGTAAACAATAGAATTATCCTTTGACAAAGCATTGTTGTTTTCTCCCTAGTAGCAATAGCACATCTACAATCTTAGAAGTTATTGACACTCTTCCAGATTACTAGAGGCATGAACCCACTATCGAGCATAAGTACTCCCTCTTGGAGTCACAAGCACATACTAGGCCAAAGCATCTACTAGCAACGAAGAGCATGCAAGATCACAAATAACATATGACAAGTATATAATCGATCCCAACCATAGTATTCAATATTCATCGGATCTCAGCAAACACAACATGTAGCATTACATAAAGATGATCTTGATCATGATAGACAGTTCACAAGATCTAAACATGAAGCATAAATTAGAGAAGACAACCATCTAGCTACTGCTATAGATCCGGAGTCCAGATATGAACTACTCACGCATCACTTCGGAGGCGGGCATGGCGATGTAGAGGCCTATGGTGATGATCTCCCTCCCCGGCAGGGTGCTGGGAAGAGCTTCAGAACCCTCCCGAGCTAGGGTGGGCAATGACGACCGCGACGGAACTTTTCGTGGATGTAGGCTCGGGTATTTAAGTTTCTTGTGAAACATGTTTACGCCGGTGCTAGCGCGCTGCATTTTAGCGTGCCTACTGGGGCAACTTTTCCTATTTTTGGTGCACCGCTTTTTAGCGCTGCCAATGAAGTAGAAATCGGCGACGCGTGCTATACTACGATGAAACGCGCTGCAAAGTGGTTTTAGAGTTTTAAAGAAAATTTGGAACAAAAAACTAGGGGTTACTAATAATGTATGCTACGTTGGTGTAAAATCTTAATGCAAACAAATATGAATTCTAGGCTACATAAAATTAACAAAATCTGATAAATTTTATAGTCTTGAAATATGCACTATATTTACTATAGTATAAAATTTATCAGAATTTATCTTTTTTATGTAGTCTAGAATATGAAGTACTCCCTCCGATTCATATTAATTGAGTTCAATATGGATGTATCTAGAACTAAAATGTGTCTAGATACATCTATATTAGAGTCAATTAATATGAACCGGAGGGATTTTGAGTTGAGATTTTGCACCATTATAGTATACATCATTGGCTATCTCTAAAATTTTATTTCAAAAAGGGCTAGGTGTAGCTTAGGCCTCCCTTTTAAAATTTCCAGTTAAAAGGCCGAAATCAACACTTCCAGGCCCCCCAAAAAAAGGCAGCTCCAAATGCCAGCACCCCAGCCGCCTGCCCACTCGCCGGAGCAGCCGCATGAGACTCGCCGCCAGCCGCCCATCCCCGCCGGTCGCCACCCTCCTCGGCCGCTGCCGCACACCGCGCTGCCTCGCCCAGCTCCACGCCCGCATCGTCCGCCTCGGCCTCCACAACCAGCACGCCCTGCTCGCGCGCTTCGCCGCCGCCTGCGACGCCCTCGCCTGCCCCTCCGTCGCCGACTCCCTCCTCTCCGCTCTCCCTCCCCACGCCGTCCCGCTCAGCCTCCGCAACACCCTGCTCTCCTCGCTCTCCCGCCACTCCCCGCTCCACGCCGCTCTCGCGCAGTTCGGTCTGATCCGCCGCAACGCCTCCCCCGACGCCTTCTCTTTCCCTTCCCTCCTCCGCGCGTGCGCCCGCGTGCCATGCCTACACACCGGCTCCGCACTGCACGCCGCGGCCATACGCCTCGGCGTCGACACCGACCTCTTCGTCCGCACGGCGCTCATCCAGTTCTACGGGAGGTGCAGCGCCGCCGGAGCAGCCCGGGCGCTGTTCGACTCAATGATCGTCGCCAGCGAGGTTTCCTGGACCTCCATCATCATGGTCTACGTCGACTGCGGTGACATCTTATCCGCCCGCGAGTGTTTCGATCGGATACCGCACAGGAACGTGGTCCATTGGAACGCCATGGTACACGGGTATGTCAAGTGCGGGGACCTGGACAGTGCAAGGAGGCTGTTCGAAGAAATGCCCCAAAGAACTGCTGCGGCACACACATCGCTGATTGGAGGGTACGCAAAGGCAGGGAATATGCAAGGTGCCAAGCTGCTGTTCGATAAGTTGCAGGACCGGGATGTGTTCGCGTGGTCAGCGATGATATCAGGCTATGCGCAGAATGGTTACCCTCGAGAGGCTTTAAGGATTTTCAACCAGTTCCGCAAGAAAGACATATGCCCAGATGAGCTTGTTATCGTTGCTCTCATGACAGCATGCTCCCAGCTGGGTAACATCATGCTAGCCAAATGGATTGAGGGTTACGTCATGCGCTATTCTATAGATATGAGCAATGCCCATGTGTTGGCTGGTCTCGTGAACATGAACGCAAAGTGCGGGAACATGGAGAGGGCTACTGTTTTGTTTGAGTCTATGCCGGTTCGAGATGTGTTCTCGTACTGTTCAATGATGCAAGGTCATTGCCTCCATGGTTCAGCTAACAAGGCTGTGGAGCTTTTCTCTAGGATGCTCTTGGAGGGCCTCTCTCCAGATAATGCGGTGTTTACAGTTGTTCTGACAGCTTGCAATCATGCTGGCCTGGTTGAAGAAGGGAAGAAGTACTTTGGCATGATGAAGAATGAGTACTTGATTGTGCCATGCGGCGATCACTATGCTTGCCTTGTAAGTCTTCTTGGACGTTTTGGGATGCTGAGAGATGCATATGAGATTATCAAGTCGATGCCTGGAAAACCTCATCCGGGATCATGGGGTGCATTGTTGGGTGGATGCATACTCCATGGCGATGTTGAACTTGGGAAAATTGCAGCGCAGAAGCTCTTTGAAGTTGAACCCGATAATGCTGGGAATTATGTCTCCCTGTCAAATATTTATGCTAACATTGACAGATGGGTGGATGTTTCTCAAGTTAGAGCTGAAATGACTGGAAAAGGGATCACGAAAATAGCAGGTCGAACCCTTGTTCTCCAGTGAAGCATTAGGCGAGAAGATTGATGCATTTGCCTTGCCTTAGCTGTGCTGGAACTTATAGGAAAGTTGACTAGAATAATAGGCCTCTGTTGTGAATGTGGAAAAAGACAACATGTGTGTTTTTCATTGTTGACTCGTGATGGCTTAGATCATCTGGTTTACACTCAAATAGAAGATGTTTACGGTAGAAGATGGCTCCCTTCTGACTTAGATGACACGGTAGTTTATGACCTGTCTCAGGTTAATCAGAGGCATGAAGCCATCCTAGGTAGAATGTTCACTTCTGCATAGTGCTTCTACTTATTGCTGACATTGCCCCGTGTTCAGAACCAGAGGATTATTTGATTGCTGGTGAGATATCATCCACCTCTGATGAGATGAAGTCCTGTGAGTATTCTTTCACACCGAGTCATTCCTTAATCTTCTTTACTGCCAATTATGATATCCAATTAGTGTGATGCACTGCTGCTAATACGACTGTCCTATGTGATTACTATTTACTACCGAACTCCTGCTTCCAGCATACAAGGTAGTGCGGTTATGTCTGTAGTTGCAATGTAGATGAAAGCTATAACTTTGATGAATTGAAATCATATGTTTCACAAATATTTCAAGTATAAAAAACTTCTTACATAAAATGGTATATTTTTTTATATTTGTTTTTACTAATATACATATTTTGAACAACATATCAGTATAGTCTTTACACAACTTTTAGAATGTGAAAAATTCCCTTTTCCTGCACAATGTGAATGCACGGATTGGCTATCTTTTAACTCTTAATATTACCTAGGTCCCCCCAAATCATCTAAAACACACCTTTTAACTATCAAAACGCTGGCTTCACTCCTTCGACCGATTCCAGAGTTGTTTCGACTGATGTTGGTGTCAGCTGTATGCTCCATCACCATCAGATTATATTAAAAAGCCAAACAAAAAATAATATGAAATGGCTATCAGTGCTTCACTAGCTACCTTGCAATATTCTTCTTTGTCCTCTGTTCCTCCCTGTCTGCCATGCCTTGTCCTTGTACTCAAACTCACTCTGCCCTTGCTCCTGCACTCTTTGAGGAGGAGCTCCAAGTTATTCTCAAGCTTAGCACGGAGCACCTAAGAGCAGACTCCCACAACAGGAACTGTGCAGAACGATTTTTGCTCTTAAAGTCTTTATGGCTATGCCCATTGTGTTTTTTTTTTCCATGACCGGCTGCTCCTCGTTCTGCTGTGTCGTTTACATGGACTTGATTTTGGAGCTTCACTATGTCCACTGTTGTCCCAGATGAACCCCGGCCCATGTCCCTCGCATTGCATCTGGACACCCACAACACCATGTCTAAGCCACTGTCAGACCCCAAGGGATGGGGTCTACCTCATGGCGAGATTAGGGTTGTGGAGGCAGAGGTGGTCTCCTGGAACAGGCACACAATGGCGAATTTGTTGGCATGCAGCTTCCTCGCCCTTGTGGTGAAGTGTCGCCCATATGGCTGTGGATTAGCTCAGTGGAGGCTAGGGCGAGGATGGTAGAGGGATCAACGCTGGTTGTGCCGGCGTCACCTCTGGGGCCACAAACTGGCACACACTTTACCATGGTGGATGCAAAGACAGGGATGGGGAGGGAGATATAGAAAGCGAGAAAATATGGTTCTGAGGATGAGCACTTGTTCATGTAAGTGCCATATCAATGAAAACGTTTTCATGTAACCGCCACATCAGTGAAGAGCACTTGTGGAACCAACTGACGGTTTCAAATAGTTAGCTGGTGAGGTTTAGGTGGTTTTACAGCTATGCTTGTGGTTTCTTGTGTGGCAGAAGCAAACCGAACCTCTGATCTTACCCAGACTCATAAAAAAATCTGCCTTGCTATGTAAAATGGCGGTAACTTCCGTTAATACTTTGGTAATAAATGTCTCTCACATCTGTTTTTATTTGAGTATCCTAATGTCTTAGGTGAACTGGATGCCAAGTTTAATGGGGAAGGGATCCTTTTTAATGGGACTTTGTGTAAACTGGCGGTAACTTTAGTTGATACTTTGGTAGAATTCTCTTAGATCCGCTTCTATTACTTGGGAAGGGGTTCTTTTTAGTTTCATCTGAGACATCCATACATATATTTCCATACTGGTGTAACTTTGAGATGCACCATGTTAAATGCTCCATCTAGTTATTCAAGCTCTGTTGGCCTTTTATATAGATCTTTTTTTAAGGGAGATGCCTGGCGTTAGGAACTAATAGAAAGCCCTCTTTTCCTTGCAAAAACGAAAAAATGCTCTGTAAGCCTTGTTACCACCCCTCATGTAGGGCTGAGTTTTCAGTGCCACCATCTGTCAAATGAGCATCTCTTCATCAGTTTTGTGGAGTAAAGTTTCTAAGCATCATTGCCTCAACTATATTTCCTGAAGGCGCTAACTGCGGAGTTCAGTTGTACTTGCTAGCTAAATGTTGCAACTAAATAATTGCTTTCATGAATGTGCCTCAGTGTGTTATTTGCAGGTACTGTGTGTGAAGGACCCATGTAGTATTGCACAATAATGCCCTGATCAAGAATTCAAGATACAAAGTGTTGGCATTTGATATGAAGGTACTTTTCAGCTTCACCTTGTAAAGTTACGTAGAGGACACGTTGCACGCCCAGTTGTTGATACTTCTCCATGACACATGCTCTAATCTCATCGATATGTGAATGGGGGACCTTTATTCACAGGTATTTCTTCTTTGGATTAATGTGCATGAATTTGGAAATATGTATCTGTTATTTCAATTATTCATAATGCCTGCATGACCTGCCATGTTTTGCTGTAGAATATAAGTCTTACAAAGGTGTAGTTCGATATGTTGATAATTACATGAATATCATTGCAAATGTTGCAGCTATGCGCTATTTTAACAAATCTTAAGAGAGTGGCATTCATACATTTAGGCTGCGATTGCATTGAGGTTGATTATGATAATCCAGTTTATCCAACTAGCTTTTGTCCATTTCACTGTTTGACCAACCAGATTTTTCATGCTTTCCTGTCTATTTTTCCGTGGCAGATTGTAAAAAATAAATTCAGTACAACACAGTTCAGCAATTGCAAACTGGGCCTCAATTTTAAGACAAAATTTAGCATAAATAAAAAAATTGATAAAGCCCTGTTATCATACTTAATATAATACCTTTGTTATGCCCTTACACATTAACTCCATCGATGACTCTGTTAATGCTTGATAGTAAGGCTAAAGTAAACAAGTGAAATAGGTTTGAAAGGTTCTCTAGTCACAGACTCACAGTGCCAACCATTATTCAGTTTATTTTTGTAGAAATCTTGAGAAAAACAGTCATGTTTCGAAATTTGGGTAGATCTACACTTCCCTCATAATGGTCACACTGTTTCAGGTCCGGAATAGGGTTTTTGAACTGTTGTTGCATATGGCAGGCACGGAAGTATATTATATAAACCTAGATAACTTAATTTTGTCTCACTTGATGGAATCCAGAAGGATATGCTTTAGTTACTATACTTAAATTTCAAGCAGTTTCTCAGATCTCAATTGATGCAAACTTGCTGTTTTACTTTTAGCTTGATGAAAGGTGCTTTCGAATGCTTGAATTTGGAAATTTCGTTATTGCTGGTTGTAGAAACAGTATGTCAGAAACATGTCCCACACTTATTAAATCATATGTTCCTCATCCTAGTCTTAAAGAAAGTGATTAGACCGTTTCCTGCATGGAATCAAGTGGATTACCTTCTGTAGGCCCTCTGGCCATTGAATCTGCATGTGAAGTTCCTACACATGGCTCTGTGGTCCTGCATCATATGGTTGAGAAATGTTGAAGTTGATAGTAGTTTTTAACTTTGTAAATCCATGTTAGTTATTTCCCCTAGCATACAGAACTAGGATGATAATTCCTCAGATAGATATGCATGTCAGTAAATCAGTGGATATTGTTGGGAGAGATAATTGCTTAAAAAATAAGATGGAGCTAAACCAGCTAGGAAATGGCCACCTTCTCTCAGGATTATTATACACAGTTGTTGACTATTGAGACCATGAATTTGCACTATGGTTTTGAGACTTCTTGTTAGAAAATACAGTGTCGGCCTGTAGTTAAGAGCATGAATAGGCACTATGTTGCACTGTATCATTGATTATTCTTGTATCTCCAATTCTTCATAATCATATGTATATCACGATTTACATAAGATCTGGGTATGACGATGTAGTGGGATCATTGGCTGAGTCATGATCTTCTGTCTTTTCTGATTATAGAAAGGATATAGTACATTCATAGATACATGATACCTCTCTCCAAGTTTAGTGTTTACATGTGCCCGCCTAGGTATATAGACCTCATCCAATCACCTACCCTGTTGGAGCACCTCTACCATTAGGCTCCGTTTATGGCAGACAAACTTATAACCATGTCGACCCTAGGTGTATTAATAACTTGCTGCTGCATCAACAACGCTATCCCAGGTCAGTGAACTTGTTCTTAATTAAACCACAATATGATTCAAACATCTCGCTTATGATATTTGTACTAGCTAGTACTAGCCTACAAGAGTAACGACAATTTGGGAAATATATAAATAATGCCATTAAATTCTCTGGCTATCTGGTTGGTCTATGTTAGATTCTTCGTGGGATGTGTGCATTGCAGCACTATGTCTTTAGGTGGGCGTGTGCACGAGCGCCTGTGTCTACTGTGTTCATGTTGCAGCACGTGGCTAACATTATCATGCACGAACTGAATCCTGGAATGATATCGTGTCGAAACTATCAGCACGATAGGAGGTGCAACTAAATATATGCTACGTACTTGATTTTGTTAGGGAGAATAATGGAGTTATTTTTACTAAGAATAATGTCATGTATAAATTTGAATTCCTTAACAAATAAGATTAACAAATGGGGTTTCCGTACAGGTTGGATTTTGAGGAGCTTGACCACTTAGGAATGCCTTAACATCCAATGTCCTCTTACTGCATATCTATCAGTAACATGGTGCATTAATGTTTTTACTGATATCTGCCAGAAAGAAGCTTCAGTTCAGAACACAGAAGAGATGCATTGAGGTAAATGTTCAGTAAGCATATAAAATAGGAGTACATAAGCTGATTAGTACGTACAGTGAATAAAGAATGAATAAAGATCTAGAGTAGTCCAAAGGGTTTGACATTAGGACTGGACTCTTGAGTATGATACTTATGGGGGTATTATGAGGTTCAAATCTTTAGGTTATCTTTATCGAGGTTAGGCTATGAAGTTTGGAGTAGTATCTTCAAATCAATTGGGCTAGTAGTTTTCCTCTCGCAACGTGTCGGTAGTTTACTCCCGAGTTCGTACTAGCATTAAAAGGAGCTAAACTTTGCGTAACAAAGTTTAATGCGATGCCTGCACTCTAAGTCCACTCTCTTTGAATTAGCGTTAAACAAATCCTATAGCTTAATGCATAGTTAGTTGCATACGCTCGTGCGTGTGAGCAGAGATTAGGTGTTTGACTCACTCCTGTAGCATTAATGCTATAAAGGTTCCCTTTAATTATGATTAGGATATGATATTTGGCCTTAACCAATATGAACCTGGGGTTTAGAGAGAACCGTGGCACTTAAACCCCATGCTAACAGCATGGTTAAAATAATAAGGGGATGTTCCCTTCGTGGGTGGGATGATCTATTTTTTATTCTTCCAATGCAACAAGAGAAGACATGGCAAAATAATGGCCCACGGTATATGGCTGATTGGGAAGATTATTTCTGTAGTTACTCCTTACCCACTCTTTCTTTTCACTCACGAAACATGTCAGTAATAGTCATAATAGTTCTCCGTATGTCCAAGTGTGTATTCTTTTAGCGTGAGCGCTCAAATCTTCATTTTTTGATTTGTTGAATCGATAAATTGCAGAGTACTTTATAAAGCAGTAACTCAGTCATGAGTTTACTAATTCATTTTTCTGCTTCTTTTCCCTTTCAGGATTTTAAGGTAGCATATCAGGCCACGGACCATATATCATCTTTGTCTAGCCAAGTGCCAAATTAGTGCTTACGATCCAAGATAAATTTCTGCATAGTACAACTGTTGTGAGCCAGTGATACTTCAAATATCTATTAATTTTCGGTTTTACTAGAAATGGTTTTGCAAGAAATATTTCCCTAGTTTTAATTTCTGAGCAAACTACCTAAAGAAACATCAGTATAAGTGAGTTTCTCATCATACTGGATCAATCGTTTAACCCGTTTGTGTTCACTTCCACAAAGAACAACGGTTAAGCTGGGTTGAAAAATGACCTCGAAAGCAGATTATCCAATTCTCCGGGTCTAATCGTATCTTAAACATCTCAGCTTGTGTTATCATTATGGCCGACTATGATAACTTTGTTTTGTTGAATCATTTCTTACATGTTTTGTCATTTGGTTAGCTGCTTTGATATGTGGAAAGATGATTTTCTAGTATAAAAAATGATATATACCATCTTTAAAAAATTCTACATAAACATGATTCCACGTCTAAAATTCGAGATCTTGAGCTCGCGTGCGTGATGGTGCAATGCAACCTGAGCCGCATGATTTTTTCAGGGGTTAAGTGCACTTTTGGTCCCTTAAGTCTTGTAAAAGTCTAATTTTAGTCCCTTAAATCTGCTTTGGCCTAAATCTACCCTTGAACTTTTAATTAAGTCCAGTTTTGGTGGTTCACTGGTTTTGGACTCTCTTTTTTGCCACCGTGGATAAAATTGGCCAGTTTTAATCTACGTGGAATCATTTTTCCTCAATCAGTCCGCCATTTCTTCCTTTCCCGCTCGGCTTATCCGCTCACTTAGTGTCAGGCCCCGCCGCTAGGTGTTGGGGAAGAGTTAGGGTTACTATGCCAAACGGATAATGATCACGATCTCACAGGTGAACTCTCATAATGCTAAGTGCATAACTGATATCGAGGTGAGATGGTCCTAAGTGGACTAAACCTGTCCAAATATGTCCTTGGTGGCAAAAAAAGAGTTAAAAACCGGTTAATCATTGTTAAACCGCTACCAAGGATCAAAATTGGACTTAATTAAGAGTTTGAGGGCAGGTTTAGACCAAAACAGAGTTAGAAGACCAAAGTTAGACTTTTGCAAAACATGAGGGACCAAAAATGCACTTAACCCTTTCTTTTATTCTGAAAATCAGGTGTATCTACATATTCCAGTGACTTCCGGATCATGTATGGAACCTAAACACACCTTGACACCAGTGACATAAATCAGCATCATGTGAGAGGTCATGTACTCACGGTTACCATCACAAATAATCTGGGTACAAATACACAACTCAAAATAGGGTAGCAAAAATGAAAAAAAAACTCAACCATATAATTAAACTAAACAATAAAAAGAACAGCGGAACCGCAACAATGTTGCACATTCCTTTGCTCTGTATGAGTACATAGAAGAAGATGTAGCACCACAGATGGAACCAACGAACCCGCGAGATGATTCACCCAGGAGACTTTTCCTTTATAATCTGCAATTAAGCTCCTTAGATCCCTCCATGAAATTAAAGAAGAGCACATGGGTCTGGCCACAAACACCGACTAATCGCAATTCTGTACGTGCAAGAAACATTTTAAACCATATCCTGTACTAAGTAACCTAGTGCCATAGTTATGAGCTCCAGTTCAGGTCAAACCTCCTTGTCTCCGGAGTTGAGCCGGGGTTGCCTTCAACTCCAGACCTCTTTACCTGCAATGTTAAACACCATCTATCATGGCGAATGATGGCGAGATATTATACGCTCTATCGGTAAACTGAATTTGATCTTTGATCCCGAGGCTGATAGCACTGGCTCTGGATCCCAAACCATCCATTACTGCTTCCATTTGCCTGAAAACGAGGCATTGATGGTGTAATTAGTCCTAACAAAGAAAAAATGAGAGTTCCAGAAGGCTCTCTCTTACTCCCTCCTTCACTGTTTATTAGGCGCGCGCGTACCCCTAGGTCATCAATTTAACCTATATAATTTAAATTATATAATACAAAAATTATATCATTAGAAAATAGAACATCTTAACTTTCTAATGATATAATTTTTATAACATATAACTAATGCTAACTTGATCAAATTTACAACCTAGGGGTACGCGCGTGCCTTATAAACTGTGAGAGAGGGAGTAGTATGTAGAGGAGGAGCAGCAGCAGCATTGACCAAACCAATTGCAACACACAAACCAAAACAGCTTTAAGTGAGTTGTATGCCATCGCTTCATTAATCAAGGTGGGATATGGAAGCAATCTTGGGGGATTACATTAGTGAGTTATGACTTAAGCTAGTTTCAAACTTTTCTTAAATGCAAGGGCGCACCATCTCTAAGAAGTCAACTCTCAGAGTTAATATCAGCTGTCAGCAATTAAACACAGCGAGCGAGCTGGAAACAAACAAAATCCCCAACGGAGCGGGCGATGACATTTGAAGAAGAAGGGAAGAGGGGGCTGCTCTTATGTGCATGAAACAAAGTGGCATTGATGTATTGCTTATCTCTTCGTCATTGTTGTATGAGGATGCGCACCAGAGGCAACCGCGCGCATGGGTGCACACATAGGCCTTGCGTTTGCACCATTTAAAGGCCTAAAATTTGCAGAGTAGCAGCATATATATCTCCAAGAACCCCATAAAAACCATGGATGGCTCAACATTCAAGTCTATTCAGTACTAGTACTCCTTTTTTAGCTACGCAGTGTTCATTTGAGACACTGTGCCCAATTGAATCCCATTCAAGATCGATCACATTCAAGTTATGAAATCGATTGGGGGCCAGTCAAATTTTTATAAGCTTTCGAAGCAATTAGAAGGACACATATTGATGAGGTTCAACTGTCAACTACACGTCCAATAATAATAATTGTCATAATTACCTGACGAGTGTATCAAACTTCCTGGCATGTACACTGTCGAGATATAAAAGCTGCAGGAGGCCAGTCATTTGCAAACTTTTGGGACGTTTGAATTGCCATGATGTCTCATGTTTCAAGTAAACGCAATTTTGAAAATGAACACGCAGCGAGGACATTATCCCGCTCGTATATGCGGATTCTGTTTCGAAAACATGACAGAAAGGAAGTGTGGGGTAAGAGCTAATACTATTGGCAAGCTAAAAGCACTGGCCAACAGTTTCAATCCCAGAATAAAAAGAAGATTTCATTGATTTTGTTCATTAGGGTGTGGATGAAAGAAAAGCTCCAGGCTCTGTATTCTCCATTTAGATTGCGTATCTTGTGTGCACGAGTAGCCCTCTCACCTCGCACCTCTCTTCCACCCAGACACAGATTATTCAGCCATGCCACTCTCCAACCATGATTTCCTAGGTAATAAAATGCCTCTCCGTGTACATGCTCGCAAGAGAGAGAAGCAGAGTACCTCTCCTCACTGCTGCATTAAACAAAACCAATTGACCTCTCCTCGTCCATCTTCCCTCCCCCACTATAAATACTTGCCATCTCTTTTCCAACCACACCAACGCTCCTATCATTCCAACTCTCAGAGTTCTCTCCTTCCAGAGCATCCCCTCCCTGTCGCTGCAAGCCTCCTGCCTCTCGAACAACAGTAAGTTCCTTCCCTATACCCATCTCTAATCCCTTCCGAGTTGCAACGATCGATCGATGATACCTTTCAGCATGTATGCTAATCGACTCTTTTGATGTGTGCAGACCTGAGGATGAGCCGCAGCAACAAGAGGAGCTCATCAAAGGGCCTCGACCTGAAGCTGAACCTCTCGCTGACGACGAGAGGGGACTCCTCCAACAACAGGGCGATGGCCAACGACGAGGAGTCGTCCCCGAGCTCCTGCCTGTCTTCGGAGAACGAGCACGGCCTGCAGTGGTCCAACAGCCCCGAGGCGACGTCCATGGTGCTCGCCGCCTGCCCGCGCTGCTTCATCTACGTCATGCTCCCACAGGATGATCCTCGGTGCCCCCAGTGCAAGAGCCCCGTGCTCCTCGACTTCCTCCAGGACAATACCAGCAGCAACAACAAGAGCAGCAACGGCAGCAGGAAGAGCAGGAGGGGGTGAAAGAAGAGAACGGTCAAGAGGCAGCTCTCCTTTGGCATCAAGAAAAATGCGTTTATAATGAATGAAGTCCTAGGTCCAGTAGTTCTCTTTCGTTTGGTTGTTTCTTCAGTGTAACCATGATATGTCAGTACTAAGATCGTGAGGCTGGCATATTTCCATGTGCTAGTGCTGCGATTTCGATATATCATGGGTACACTGGGGACTATATCCCCTCTCCTGGGTTCTTCTCTAGTGGTTCTAAATGAAGTAGACTTCTTTAGGCATAGGACCAGACTTCTTCTCTTCTGTTTCTTATTTTCAAGACAACAAGAAAAGTTTACCCCTGACGTCGTCTCGAGTCAGGATGAGATAATATCATTCTAAAACGTCTACAATCTCAAGCTTCTGCGATTGCAGACCATGAGCAGCTGTGTGTGTGTGTGTGTGTGCGTGTGTTCGTTCTTTTGTGTTCAGACTTAGACAAGGTAGAATGGGGAGAGGGCAAGAAGAACAGTCAACCCAAGATTTTCTCAAAGAAATACACAGAGTCAACCCCAGAAATGAAGTGTTAGGAATTTGTCGCCACAGTTTAGTTGAACTAACCAAATTGCACTACTACTCCCACGTTGCAAAAATAATGAGGACTCTTACCTACTATCCTTGAAAAAGACATCATGTAATTAAAAAGGTGACGAAATTTCAAATCGCAAGGAGATAGAGTATTTTGAAGCGGTTGAACAGTCTACGCTGTGACGCCATGCAATGAATACCGGTTGATTTGAGCATCCATCACTCTATCTCTTGCCATTATACTTCCATCTGAATACGTGCATTGTGACGCAGAAAGCCAGCAACCTAACTTAATGCCCGTTTTGGTCAACTTTGCAGGCCGATAGATTTATGTTTACTCGACGAAGACATCTCAGGTTAAGTCCACATCATCATAACCAGATACGTAGACCAGCCATACTACTAGTTGGCTTGAATCACATCAGAAAGGGAAAAGGAAGAACAGATAGGTAATGAAAAAACATGTGCTTTATAAAGTGTTTGTACCTTAATTTGTGTTGATTGGAACGGTAAGCATGTCACTTTCATTTCATCTATCAGAGAAAAGATGGGTGTATCAGGATGTCTTCTCGTGTCGTTCAACGACAAGGCAAGAAGAGGAAATGATCCTGATGCTACAAGAGGATAGTAGATGACATTACATGGATGTGTGAGATTTTTCTGTTCTTTCCTTCTCCAGTAACTAGCAAACACATCATCCAAACAAAGTCTGACATTCCTGCAATGCAAGCAAACACTTTCTGGAAATGAGATCAGAAGGTTGTAGAACCACTTAGTGTGCACATCATAACAACCCAGTAACTTGAAACAGATAAGTAATCAACTAACCTGTATACAATCATCGAAAAATTACAACCATAAGAGTATACTAAAAACAGACAACTCCAGGCCTGAATGGATCACTGAAAATAAGGGAACTAGATAAATTAATTACAGGGAACTTTCTAAATTATGAAAATAAATTTTAATCGCAGGCCTTCCACTGTTGGGTTCAGGGATCTTCTTAACTCAAAAGAACGATCAGCATTCAGGATTCAGAAGTGACAAGCACCGGTATACATGTATTCAGATGTTCATGATGCGGAGGGTCAGACCACATACTGAAGCACAAAGAAGCTTTTCTAATGTCAGATGTGTGTTTTATTTGAGTCAATATGAGAAGAGGCAGATTATGGATCACTGTCCGAATGGGAGTAATATGGTTGAGAATGAACAATATTGAGAATGATCAGAAATAAGACAAGCAGCATTTCTGGTGTTCTTAACAATCTTTGGCTATATTTGTGGCCCGAAACAATATCCTTGGCAAATAACTGATGGTGTTACATCTGAGCCAATAGCCCAATATGTTCCGAGACCAGATGATTTAACTATTTATTACGACCAGTTAGCAGGTTAGATGTGTTCTCTTCACAAATATTTTTGGCTGTAAGACCTGCATCATCTTGACGCCTTCTTCTAATACAAAATGGCGCACACTTTAGTGTGTTTTCGAGGAAAAAAAAATCCTCTGCAACCAATGCATTAGCTGAAGAATACGCTAGAAAACAATATCGATCTTCTTGGGTACTGTTATGCCTAACTCATAGTTGTTCAAGGCCAACAGAGTCTGCATCTGCAAACGTATCTATAGCTGTGCAATGGAAGAGTTGAAGGATGCAACATTTTACTACAGGCATAAACTCCAAAAACAGGAAAAGTGAGCAATAAACATCTCCTTTGAATTTACTCTTCAAGCAGGTGCAGACTTACTGCCCTGCCCTGTTTGCTGTTGATTCTTTCCCCTTTTGTTTGGTCAGCAATTCATATTGGATACATGGATTGGATAAACAAATTCAACACTACCATGTCCTGTAACAAGATGGGGTTTCACAAATTCTGATCGGATAAGAGCATGTCTAACAGGCCCCGTATTTTTCCGCCCCGTAAAACGCGAGTAGAGGGCCCTGTATCCGGTTTTCACGGGCCGGAAACTCGGACGAGCTAGTAGAACCCGTATCCCCACCCCGTAAAACAGAATCCTCAAAACAGGGTTTTAGAGAGCAATTTGCACACCAATTTCACATCAAACATAGCACATCGAAAATATGTGATGCATAATTCATAGTTTTAACATCACAACGCGATCATAGGCAATGTTCAAGCCACGGAAGTTCCCAAATGTGATCAACCATCAACGAGTCCATCGCCACCGGCGCCACCACTCGCCGGAGACTCACCTTGAGCACGAGCTTGACACGCAGCCTTCTTCCTCGCAATGATGTCCGCCTCGGTCTCGTTCCACCACGCCAGCTGATCCTCGTCCATGCTGTCGGTGCGCATCATCATGATTTCCCTCTCCTCGGCCAAGAGCTCCTTCATGGCCTTGGCTTCTTTGGCTGCGATCATCTTCATGTCAAGCTCGGCCTTCAACTTGGCATCTTCCCGCCTTGCTTGTACCTTGGCAAGCTTCACCTCCTTCTTCTTGTCGGTGATGAGGAGCTTGGTCTCCAACGTCTTCATCGCCAATGCCTCCTTGAACTTCATGAGTTGATCCAACTTCTCCCGGAAGCTAGCTGCTTCAAGTTCTACCTTGACCCTCTCCTTGGCCTTCTTGTTGCCCTCGGGCTTGCCGGTGTTTCTCCCACTCATGTCCTCCGCTTCATCATCCATGGTGATCGAGCAGTGCCTCCTTCTTGCACTTTGGCTCGTTGTTCCGCAACTTCCACTTAGGAAGATGTTGAAGGATGGAAAAGCAATGATGAAATTGAAATTCCTTGTTCTTCGAGCCGGCCATGTCCTTGTACCGTTGTTGAGCATACTTGGGCTGCACAACAATAGTATGAGATGTTTCCACATCATCAACACATAATATGGATAGCATGTGATGTTTCCACATCATCAACACAAGGAAAACTTACATAGTCCTCCGGCACGCATCCACTAGGGGGGTTGTCGGCCACTTGATCCATGACAGCACTCCAACGAGAACAAGCCGGCTTGATGATGTTCCATCGGCCTTCAAGGGAGCGGTAGGATCTGTCCGCCATGCTCTTCGTGCGAGGTTTCAGCTGGTGGTACAGATCCTCAATGCGCTGTCAATAGCGCTTGCCGCCTTGGTCCACTCCGGTGCACGCATCCATCCCCACCTTGCTCCAAGCACGGACCAAGATGGCGTCTTCGATCTCGCTGTAGTTCGCCGTGCGTGGCTTCGGCGTCGATGAAGAACCGGCGGCAGCCGGATCAACCTCAACCACCTCCTCCTCGTCACCCTCATCCTCCTCCTCGTCATCAATCTCTTCGACGTTGCACTCCCCATCGAATGCATCGATACCGGTGTCCAAATTCACCGCAGAACCGTTGAGCATGTCCATGTAGGATGTTGTGGACTCAAGATCGAACACCTTGTCTACGTCCATGGTGGGTGGCGGCGGCGCGGGCGGCGCATCGGACGGAACGGAGGGAGGAGAGGGCGTGGCCTTGGAGGGCGGTGGAGGCGCGAGGCCGATGCGGCTGATTGCCTTTGTCCGCACCTTGGCCGGCGCGGCGCCCCTCGGCCCGGCCGCCTTGGTCTTCATCCTGCCCGCCTTCTTGGCAGTCGGCGGGGCTTCACCCGGTGAAGCTGCGGCCGGCGAAGCTGCCGCCGCCGCAGGAGCTTCGAAGAATTGCTTCGGAAACCTCTTCCTCTTCGACGGGATGGTGGCGGAGATCATGGCCGACACGACGCCGGCGTTCGGCGCACCTCCGACGGGGACATCGACCACCGCGGCCGGAGGAGATGCATCGCCGGAGGTAGGCGGCTCTTGCGGACGATCCATGGCAGCGGGATCCGGCCGGGAATGGCGCGGCGGAGGAGATCGGGTGGCGGCAGCGGCGGTTGGCTTCAGCGAAACCCTTCGCGCGCAGTGGAGTGGGCGATACCGGTTTGGCCCTCTATCCCCGCTCCCACCCCGCACAAGTAGGGGGCGACGACCCGCCCCGTAATCGAAAACAGCAAAAAACGATACGGGGGCCGTTTTTACGGGGCGTGCTAGACGGCCGGGTAGAGCCGAAACCCGTATATCGGTGGTTATTATACGGGTTTGCCCCTTTTACGGGGTCTATTAGACATGCTCTAAGGGCCTGCATAATGCCAGAATTCACAGTACTCCAACATGAAAAACTGGTTCCAATGGGGTACGGAAATCAGGGCGTGCTGGGGCTAAACCCCACAAAACGACCCACGTATCGCACAAAAAACATGCCAATTGCGACGGGAAAGAGGCCTCAAAGTCCTCAAATTAGGGTTATTGCATTGCAACAAAACAAAAGGGAAAACGAAACAACCAAAAAAGTTCAGGGAGAAACGAACGCGACCTAGACCGCCCCCTCGGATGGAGACCACGGAAGGCTACCAACGTCGAAGCGCTCGCTTCGACTCTTCAGAAAGTCGTGAGGCGGCGAGGCGCGACAAGAAGCGCCGGCCGGAGACGACGCGACGCAAGAAAAATTTCAAGTGCGGGGAGTTCAGATACTTTCAAGAAAAAAAAAGATTAGGGCATGGGCTTTGATTATCCAGAAGTTCATCGGCCCAGCGAGAGTATAGCTTTAGTGCAATTAGCCCATTCGAAAATCTGTCTAAAATTTAACCTGCCTGGTACTACCTCCGTCCTAAAATATAAGGCGCCTAATCTTTAGTTAAAAGTCAATATATTTTAAGTTTGACAAAATTTATACGTAAAAATATAAATATTCATAATACCAAATCAATATCAATAGATTCACTAGAAAGTATAGTTTCTCAAAATGTCAATTTGATATTGTAGATATCCATATTTTTGTTGTATAAATTTGGTCAAACTTAGAAGATATTGACTTTGGCTAAACCTTAGGCGCCTTACATTTTAGGACAGATGGAGTAGTTTTTTTTTCCTCTATTATATATGTTCTAGAAAAAAAGGTGTTTCCCCCATTTTTTTGAAACATGGTGCAATCCCTCGCTATAAGTGAGCATACTCGCAACCTACCCCTATAAGCACATATGACAGACTGAACCAGCACATCTTAAGATTGACGAAGTCACCACAAGAACTATGTTTTTTTACGTACTGACCTACCACAGAAAGAATATTGCCAATTAATTTTTGAAATAAATCTCGATTAATGAGATGGCGGAGAATTTTTTTTACCAAATCCTGCAGGAATCAGGTTCAACCCGCAGATGCACTACCAGTTCTGCCAGATCCAGCAGTGGATCAAGCTCAACCTGCTGGTGCGATCCCCACTCTGCCTGCTCCACCAGTTAAAGTCCCTGCCATTTTGAACTCGCCCCAGCTTCCGTCACCTGTGCTACGACTTGAGCCCAGGTGAAATGGTTTCACATGAAGAGGAAACACTTAGTTCGCCCTTGTTTCAATTGGAAGAAAAGTTACCACTACAAACACCTAGCCGCAAAAAAGTTAGCTCCTCACATCGGCTCCTCAGGCATCCAGATATATGCGTTTAGAGCATGGCCTTTTCTTCTATATTAAAATTATGCATAGAGTGACACTTGTTTCAACGGTAGACACGACATCACGCGAAACAAAATTCACATGGCTCTACCCCCTCCTGGTTAGGATTGTTGGCTTAAAAACCTGGCTAAGGCTATGTAACAAACATGGTCAATGCTAAAATCGTCATCGATGATTTTGTCTAAAAGTATATCTCGTGTTTTTTATGTTTTTTTCTAAGGTGCTAATTATTGTAAATTAAGTCATCCCAAAATCCGGTTGATCAAGTGATCAAGATGATGTATGGCCCTAAGAGCATCACTAGTAGTACCCCTAAACCCTCAAACCCTAAAAAATAACCGCTTTTTTTATAGTTTGCGGCCGAAAAAACACGTAGACTAAAACCCCTTAACCCTCGAACCCTCAAAAAAATTTAAGGTCCAACCCCTACTCCTCCTCCCAACCTGTACATTTGAGGGTTGGAGAGGCCCTACCCCTTCAACCCCTACTCCTCCACACATGCGCACGGGAGGGAAAATTCAGCCCGCCTCATCCCACGCCGCCGCCTCCAAGCACGCCGCCGGCGGCCGCCGTCCCCCAACCTCCGCCCTCCCGCCCGCCTCCTCCGTCGCCGCCCCCGTCGCCTCCCTCGCGGCCCTGCCCCCAATCCCCGCCCCCGCCACCGCGGTGGAGCACATGTCCCTCCCGAGCGGTGCGGAGGTGGCCACGGTGGTCGCCGCCACCCACGTTGGCGCGAAACAGCGGCGTGCTGGGCAGCACGCCGTCCAGCCGCAGCCCGCCACCGCCCCGGCCCCGCCCGTCGCCCCGCCCGACGCCCACCACCAAGGGCCGTCGAAAGACGGCGGCCCTTGGGCCGAATAAGCCTGCGGGCGCCAAGCCCGCCGTCAAGAAGACCACCTCGCGGAAGAAGTCCGCGCCGACGCCTACAATCGCCGACCCTCCACCCGTCGTGCACGTGGTGCTCGATGTAATGCCCACAACGACGACGACATTCATGGGGCTTCTCCAAGACGCAGGTTTGAGGGTTTGAGGATTCTAGTCTCTGCGATCAATCCTCAATCCTCAGTTTTAAGGGTTCGAGGGTTCTAGTCTTTGCTCCTGTTTTTCACCCCTTAAAAGTGCCAAAAAATGCCCATTCTCAACCCTTAAACTGCTTTGAAATTTTGAGGGTTTAGGGGCTCTACTAGTGCTCTAAGAATATGAATAATCGTTCCTAGTACTTGCCGCCAAGGGCAGCGCTACGGGTGGGCCATACTGGGCCGTGGCCCACCCTTTTCTGCCAGCTTTCCTTTATATTTGTCATAAATTTAGTCCACTAGCAGTAAATAGCACACAAATAGCCCAATCTCTACTGACCGGCCCACCCTTCATTTTCTGTCATGCTCTTGCCGCACTTCATATACGCACTCTTGTCTAGAGCAGTCGAAATTTAAGTGGCACATGAAATGATTCTCGACAGATAAAACTGATTGAGAGCGGTACCTTTGCCCAGAAAAGACCAAAACATTAAGCATCGACGACACTCAACAGATAAGAGACGATTCTCGACAAGATAAGTTCGCTGTTCGCTACAGGCAAATCAGGTCACTTCACGGTCACCTACTACTACTCTCGATTTGTCTAAGCCAGCCTTGTCGGGTCAAATTTTCGTCTTTGTCCCAGTGATCCATCGTACAGTTCCCTATGATCTTGTCTCTCGATTTTGGTCATGCATGGCATGGATGGATCGGCTCTAACTTCCAGTCGCTCAGTGTCTCATAGGGGAAACTAAACATGCTCGAAGCTGGTGATCTATGGGAATCCCGAACACTAGGGTGATTCTGCTATGAAATATAGATGTTCAAGAAACAAGCCAGGAGTCAACGTTGCATGTGCAGAAATGCTGCTGAAGAAGAACTGTTTGCAAAAAACAGACTAATGTTGCTATGTCAGATAAGGAACTTTTGTTCCCCATCTCTGAAGTCTGCTCCTCATCAACGGAACTACCAACTCCGCATCATCAGTGCATGCATCCATACTCCATCAACTATGGACAATTTTTTTCACTGTATTTTAAATGTCAGCTGGCCAACCGTAATAAAACATATACAAGGATAAACCTTTCCAACAGTTAAGAAGAGAAACACAAACACTGCAAGAAAACAAGGAGATGGTATCGAACCACTACCAAAAACCTGGAAAAAAAGCTCTAAAGCAAAACGTCTGTTTAACTAGCCTTTTTGTCGGTTTATGATCACCACCACCTTTCTTATCCTTTTGCCAGTGGAACGGAACAGGTCGTTTGGCCCTGAAAAGAGCAAGCAAGGCCCCTTTTAAGCGCGAGCGCTTTGGGTCAACCTTCCTTATACCCACAATCCAATTTTCTTCTGTGGAAGTGGAACCAGCTTGATTCATATTCCAAGCCTTTTTTTTGTGAGGATTCGTCACCTTTGGCCCATTCATTTCATTCTTTTGCCAGATTCGTTTCATTCTTTTGTCAACTCACTGCATCGACTGCGTTCAGCATTAAGATGAACTTTCTTGTCTTCACAGCCTATTTTCATCTGATTTAGTGTTGGATAACTACGTTTTCTCTTTTCGTTTCCTAACTGATAAAAAAAAATCAACATGGCACGGTTCAACAACTGTGATCATGATTGTGATCAGGGTCCCCTAATTTCTTTTCACATTGTTTATGCTGGAATTGCTGCTAGCTTTTGGTTATTTAGTTTTGCACACATGACATTGTTTGGACATGAAAAATGTATACACTCTATTACATGTCCAATATTAGTCTATCAGTTGCGAGAACATATCTAGTAGACCTAGTATTGGTGCGCAACTGGGGAACCCGAGATTAAAAGCGGATACTAATGTTGTTAGAAAAACTTGAAAAACAACATGTAAATACATTATATATTTGACATGCCATAAATTTTCGATGCAGATTCATCTTACAACTCGAGAAACGAGAAACTAAAACCATGACATCAATAGTAGTTATTTCAATTGGGCAAGAAAAAATTGGTGCAGATATGTTCGTTGTTGTGATTGAATGCGCAAAGTCTGATGGAGAAATTGAAGGGGTGATTCCTCATCAGGTTGATGGCGAATTATTTATTCTTCAATATGCCGATGATAAAATTCTTTTTATGGAACATGACATCAAAAAAGCAAGAAACATGAAGTTAATTATTTCAACGTTTGAGCAATTATCGGGTCTAAAGATTAACTTCCATAAAAGTAATTTGTTTTGTTTTGGCGATGAGAGGTTGATGCTGACATGTACATTGAATTTTTCAGTTGCGGGCAAGGTCAAATTCCTATTATGTATCTAGGTATTCTGATTCGTTATCGAAGACTTACGAATGTCGAACGGAAAATGGTAGAGTAACGACTGCAAATTAGATTAATTAGGTGGAAAGGCAAGTTATTATCCATGGGTGGTAGATTTGTACTCATTAATTAAATACTAAGTAATATGATGATGTATATGATATATTTCTTCCAACTACCAAAATGAGTCTTAAAAAGATTGGATTATTTTCGATCAAGATTCTTCAGGCAAGAAGATAAATGATTAGCTAAACTGAGTGTGCTCTACCTTTCGGTCAGGGAGGTCTTGGAATCCAAGACCTTGAGGTCAACAATAGGCCCCTTCTTGGTAAATGGTTGTTCAAGTTGCACTGAGAATGGGATTTGGTAGACCCTTCTTAGAGGGAAGTATGTTGGCTCAAATGCGTTGTCTGAGGTTCACTGGAAACCTGGAGACTCACGTTTTTTGGGATGGCATTATGGCGATGAAGAAGTTCTTCTTCCCATATGGATCATCTTGTATTTGGAATGGAATGGCGATTAGATTATGCGAGTATAAATTGCTTGGTAATGCTACTCTATGTGATCAATATCATGTATTGTACAATACTGTGCAACATAAGGGTGACACAATCGCTAAGGCGTTGGAGTCTTCACCATCAAATATGCCGTTCATAAGAAGTCTCATTGGTCCTAGACAAGCATTGTGGAATGGCTTGTTACAACGTCTGGATTCGGTCCAATCGACGCATGGATCCAATGTATTTCGTTGGAATCTTACTTAGAATAGCACTTTCTCGGTAGCTTCTATGTGTAATGCTCTAACCCAACCTGATGTTTCAATTGGCAATAAAAAGAAAATTTGGAAGATGAAGATCCCGCTTAAGACTAAGGTGTTTGCGTAGTATCTTCATCGAGTGGTAATTCTCATCAAAGATAACCTTGTTAAACACAATTATAAGGTAAGTAATTAAAACTTGTGTCTTTTGTCATCACGATGAGACTATAAAACACTTACTCTTTCAGTGCATTTTTGCTAGATCTACATGGTCATCTAGATAGGTTCTTCCTTATACCCACCACGTAGCATTGCGAATATTTTTGTCAATTGGCTAATGGTGTGGATCCTAGGTTTAAAATACTGACTAGAGTGGGAGCGATTGCCGTTATTTGGTTGCTTTAGATATGTAAAAATGACAAGTTTTTAACTGTAAAATGTTTCTCTTATGCAGGTCACCTACCGATGCACAGCTACACTCCGTTTGTGGTCACCTCTAAAGCGTGTGGAGCATCACAACCTCTTTACGGAGGGGTCTACACGGTTGGAGGATACGGCGCGGGATATTTTTTCCCAATATGGATGGCAGCGTGATCTTCAGATTAAACCTTCTTCTTCTTAGTCTTTATTTTGTTGCCTTTTGTTTTCATCAAGGATTAGACTTTTTATGGTTGTAACTTCTGGGCTCAGTTATCTAAGTAATAAAGCGACTATTATCGGAAAAACTCAAGCCTTGTAGGGTGTTTTTTCACTTCTGGTGTACCAGGTAAGTTTTCTATTAATTGGCTACTTTCGTAGTAATTTGAGCTACTTAACATGGATTTTATATGTCAGATTTTGTGGCTATAGTGTAGCATGATATAAATTTTCACGGAATAGCTAATCTGACCCGTGGTCCCAAATACTCCTATGTGGCTTACACATGGAAATTGCGCAAAGTCAAATAGTAAAAGTCCAAACAACTACTTAAGGTCAACTAGTCAAAGAAGATTAATGAGCTAAAAGGAAAAATATCAAATGGATAAGGCCCAAGAAAACAAGCACGTTATGCGTAGGTGTATGTGGGTAGGTCCATCCTGAACTATGCAACATCCCCTCTTCCTTAGTAGATTATTGTAATATCCCAGGTTTAGAGGCTATAAAATAAGAGAACACCAAAGTGTGCATTGCATTCATGCATAGAAAATCCGGGGAATTTTCGCGCTTCAAATAAAACTTACCACAATAAATGAAGTTTCACTTGACTTGCTGGAACTGAAGTAGATCATCAAGTCAAGCGCTATAAACTTCACTGTGATCTTTGCTAAAACCCTGTTTTGGGTAGATATGATTTGATCTTTGGGCTAGATCAAATGGAATTAGTTTTACAACAAACCACATCTTAAGTAAGGGTCAACTACAAGAACATATAAGGGATCTCAACATGACATTCCTTACAACAACACATGAATAATTATTCAACTATAAATCAAAGAACACAACTAATTAAGAACCTATGCTTTACTTATCTTTTCCATGTCTTTACCAAATAAACATTTCTACCATGATTCACATGGTATATCTTTTCAACTGTAATAAGGAATCCATGCCAAGGACATTCATATTCATTCTTCATTAACTTTGACCATTCTGACCTTGTTTCCCAACTCATATCATTAAACCTAGAGAAAGGAGAGAATCATTCATATGCCTATTCTATCTATTGAATAGAACTTAGATTACTATTTAAACCTTATCCAATTGAGGTACTTGTTGATACTAACCAATGATACAAGAAATATAAGTCAAGTATTTGTGGTGACCCGGCATACCACTGCATGGTGTAGTATGCAAGTCTGATATAACACCAATGAAACACAGTTCCACTAGTATTATATCGCTCAGAGTGGTACAACAGAAACATATGCGGGTCCAAGGCATGTCTATAGAATTACATACAGACTCTGTTACATAAGATCAGCACAGCCTCCTACTTTACAATGAGGTAAAGCTACAAATATCTCCAGAAGAACGACTCGTAGTCTAGTCTTATCACGAACTCTACTTGTAGAGTATTTAACTAGCTATAGAGGCTATGAATAGATTCTAGCTAAATAGGAGCTAGGTTTAGGAAGCTAGTTCCCTTCTATGGCTAAACTAGGTTTTCTCCTTGTTGGATGTGGTATCTGACTCCTCTGACAGGGTCCTGTCTCTCGAAGTAGCTGTTGACTCCTCGGCCTTCGAGTTGTACTGTAGATCCTCTTTCGATGCCTCCATATCTAAGCAGGGGATTTAAGAGTGGGATGAGTACGAGCATACTCAACAAGTTCATTATAGGAAAGAGGTGTTTAATGCACTAGCTACGGCATTAGACCAGAAAGTCTAATACCAATGCAAGTTTTCATAACCATTTCTTCAAAAGGTTGATTTTATTCAGAAGAACTATGTCCGTCAGCCTTCACCGGTTTACTAGAACTTCATGGAGCTCCTTTCCGGCAGCGTTCGCAGTTCCATATCCCGGAACAGGGAGTGACAGGTCACGATTCATTACACTCTGCAGAGGTGTGTTGCTTTACCCATAAGAGATCTTAACCTTGGTGCCAACCGGGCGTACTCCCCGTCCACACTTCCTTTGGTGTGAGGCCCGGTATAAGGTCATAGCCAATCATATTCCTCCACTACCTCGCACACCCACCCTTTGTTGAAAACCCCGACCATGGGTCCTCGTCGGTCGTCTTACACCACTTAAGGATGGACCCCGACCACGACGACTCGTCGGTCGTCTTACACCACTTAAGGATGGACCCCGACCACGACGACAGTCTGGGATCGAACCAAACTCCTTCGCCGATAGCTGCAACCCATCATAGACCACATTACCGTGGGAAATTAGAAGGGGATCCCCACCCACCAATTGTTCCGCAAGCAGCAACCGCTACGGTAAGCAACAGCTATACCGTGGGGAATTAGAAGGGGCTCCCCACCCACCAATTGCTCCGCAAGATACAACCGCTACGGTAAGCGCATCCGTTGATGTACAAGAGGTGGAAATACGATTGACTATTCCGTCCCACTCCAGATCTTATGGTTAACACGGTTATTACGGCACAAGAATCACTGGACGACATTTGTTGTTTAATCCTAGATGGATATAAACCCTTGCAATGGAGCCTCCACCATATCAACACAATCCATGGTTCCATTGCCCACCACATAGTCATATTCATAGTTATGAAAATAGTGGTTTTGGTTTTTATGCAATAGTGATAATCATAGTACTTTGCAAGTAATTTGATAAAGATACTCAAATGACATGAGCAAGTGATGAACTTGCCTTTCTTGACTGCAAGATTATGCAGGCAAGGTCTTCGATACGCAATAAATCCAAATTCTGAAATAGCATCATCGTCCGGTAAGGACGATGTTTAAAAGATTGGCAAAGATGCAATAATGCATAAGTATGAGATGCAATCGCTCTAAGCGTGACCTAACCCCGATGATTTAGGATTAGTGAGTTGTAATGATTGGTTCAGGGTGTGTTGTACTTTTAGAATGATTCACAAACAAGGTTCTTATTCAGGGTTGTGTTGTTTTAGAATCATAAGCCGGTGGTAAAATGAATAGTAACAATCATACATACCCAGGAATAGTAATTGTATAATAAGTAAAGAGCAGTTGTCAATTTTTTAAGTCCTATAATGCATGGTTGATGATTACTTATTAGATAATTAAAAAGAATAACTTTTGAAGAACATGTTCTTTAATGAAGAACAAGCATGTTAATTAGGTTTGTGGGGTTCTATGGTTTTCTATGGTTCTAATTGGTTTCTGGAATAAGTAGTAGATGGATTACAACCTAGTTGGATTCATCAACACCTAGAGATTGTAAGGTTGAATTAAGCCTGGGCATTCTAAGCAATTATTCATACAAGGTTGCTATCAAGATTGGTTTATCTTATTGGTGATAGCTAGCTAGGGTTTATAGGTTCTTATAAGTAGGGTTGATGATGATTCTTTATTTACTTCAAAAGAATAACTTTTGAAGAACATACTTCTTAAATAATAAGAAGTATATCAATTAAGGTTGAGGTGGTCTATGTTTTACTGTTGGTTCTATTAAGTAGGGAATAATTGGCTCCTAAATAGGATGGTTGATAAGTATCCAACACTAGTAGGGTTTAGTGGAATATGGTTAGGTAATGCTCAAGGTTTGGCATAGTTGCTCCTGAGGCTCATCACATTGGTGTGATGCTAAATTAAGGATGATTAAGGATGATGGTGTTGGGAATAGGAGCTAGGGTTTAGACTTGGTTGATCCTACTTGATCATCTTGGTTTAAGTGTATGCATACATGGAATACTACATTGCTAGTGATAGGGTTCTCCATTTTATGTGGGCATAGGTATGTCTTTAGTTGCTACTATGGAGCTATAAATGAAAGAAGGTACCATGATCACATGCTCTAACCTAGGGTTTAGGTTAGAAGCAATTTAGGGTTCACATGTAATAATAGAGCTAGGTTTCTAAATGAGTTAGGGTTTAGGATTACACATGAAATGATGAGTTCCTAGTTTTCTTCCATATGGACTAGGGTTTACTATTTACCATATAGTTCTATGATTAATAACTTCATTTTGAATTTGAAGTTATTAATAACTTCTAAATAAAAACAATATTGAATTTGGCATTTATTATTTTTAAACAATTAATAATTAGGGTAATTATTATTTAGGGTTTAAATTTCCACTAATAAAGATTTAACAAAATAATAAATAAAGAAATTAGCTTTAATGTTTTCTTTATTTTCTTACTGGTTTTTATTTATTTTTGAAGGTTTTCCTAATTATTGAATTTTAATGTAATTAGGAATAAAAGAAAGGACTTAATTATTAAGTATAAACAATTAAATTTTTATTAAAAATAAAAAATTCATATTATATTTTTATTGGATAGAGTTTACTTTTCTAAGAATTTTGATATCTTATTTATAATTTTCTGAGTTATAATGAGATTTATACATTTATTTAAAGTTGCAGAGATAATTGGATTTGAATAAAAATGGAAGGACTGCTAAACCTACCCGGGCTAAACTACACACAGTCACTGACCAGTGGGTCCAGGGCCACGTCAGCTGTCACCGTGGCGCCGATGTGGCATGGCTCACGGTGGTCTGCGAGGTGGTCGACGACGGCGCCGGCGTTCCCGGGCTCCCGCAGGGGCGTGCACATGCTTGTGCGAACGAGGGCAACGAGGTGAAGCTACTGGTGGTCGCGCCGCTCGGGAATGGTCACCGGAGCAAGCTCGCCGGCGATGCTGCACGGTGGTGCTCACGGGTTAACGGCGCGGCGATGATTCGGGAAGCAATAGGGCTAGGCGAGCATGCTAGGAGGGTCAGTGGCTCACCAGGAGCACGATGCGCATGACGGCGAGGTCGGAGGTGGCCTCGTTCGCCGGAATTGAGGGCTCCGGCCGTCGGAGAAATGAGGTCGTCGGCGGCGATTTAGGTCACGGCGGCTCGATTCCTCCCGTGGGCGTAGCAAGTCGAGGACGGCGGTTGTGCTGGTGTGCTCGGCTTGGCTCGGGGAGGCTCCAAACGGCGGCGATGGTCGATGGCCGGGCGGCTAGGGATTCGGCATGGGGAAATTTTAGGGGAGGAGAAAGAATCCGACGCTCATTTTCGTCCTGGAGCTTTTATACTGCGTTGGAGGTTGCCTCGTCACGTCGTCGTTCAAGGAGGAGGTGCCAGCGAGAGGGAGAAGGAGAGCACGTCGTCGTGCTGTCCTCCATGCGGAAGGAGAGGATGAGGATGGTCCCTCCTCTCGTTGATATTTCAACGAAGGGGTATGGGCTGATGTTGGGCTGGTGCTTGGGCCGTGGTGCTGGGCTGCTCCGCAGGCTGCTGCTGGGCTGAGGTGGCCCGATAGGTAAGCCTCCTCTTTTTCTTATTTTCTTTTCTGTTTTCTTTTTCTATTTTATATTTGCTTATTTAAATTCAGTTTTGAATTCAATCTCCTTTGTAGGATTTGCTTGTTTGAATTACTGCTGGAATACATTCAAAGCACTTAAAATATTGTTGTGGTGTATTAACAAATTTTAATATGGTTCCTAGAACATTTGTTGATTAAATACTATTTGGCTTTGAATTAAGTACCCACATGACATGAATGTGAATATCATCTTGTAAGGATTCAAAGTAGTTTCCAAGTGATATTGTTCTTATTTGATGATATGTAGAGTTTTATTGGTTATTACTTTGCAAGAAACAATTTCATGGTAATATGTATTACTGAATTACAAATAAGAAGGTGGCTTTAATGGCATGATTTCATGTACTAAAATGTGTCTAAGGATTTGACCTCTTATTTGGGAATGTTGTCACTTGCACATAATTTTATGTGAGCACTTGCTTGTTAAGGTTTTGTAGATTTGATTATAACCATTTTGCAAAGGTGGTGCTGGATTAGATTTAATAACACCTTTTGAATGGCCTGGAGTAGACATTCCTCTCATCATGGTTGGGTCTGGGTGATAATGATAAGTGGTTGATCACCACCTATGGTTTTAATTATCGAGTTTAGCACTAGATTATTCTTAAGTTCCATATTTAAGCATAAGCTTTAACTAGTGAACAATTCTAGGATTCTCATCATATTCACCTAATGGCAATTAGTTTGGATCTCAATTATGGCCTGGTTTTATATTATGATCACCATAGTGATACATAAACTAGGGTTGAGATATAGCTCTGGTTTATGGAATTGGAATAACCTCATATTGCATTTGCTAGGGCTTAATCTCCCCTAACCATGGTAATATGGTTACTGGCTTCATATGTTATGTGCTTCCCTAGTTACTAATGATTTGAGAATTGGTTTTATCTTCTACCAATTAACTTCTATTATTATCCTCAATTTATCATTAAAGTAACTACAGTGGTTATAGTTCTTTTTATAGTTAACTTTGGTCATATGGATTGATGGTTTCTCACCATATAAAGTATAGAGTTTGACTCTAAAGGTTTTATTGTGGTTCTTAAGTGAAGAATAGGTGGAATGTAAATGTGGTAGGATTCTACTTATGATCACCAAGTGATTCACAAGTTAAGGTTGGGATCTAAGCCTAGGGTTTGCTTACTAGTTACCTCCCTATGATTTCATGTGGTGAAGGATATCTACTTATCCTCTTAGGATTTAACTTATCCTCACATACCTCAGGAGCATGATCATGGTTTAAGCATGATCAACTTTTTCTTAATAACTTCCACCTCAAATTCTTAGGTTTTATGATCATCACTCAATTTATACTTCCTAAAGTATTTCTAATGGAATGCATGGTTTTCACTTCCATGATCAAGTGTTGTCTTGATCAGCTAAGCATAATAACTCTCTTATAGTTTCTTGGGTGGACATGGCTATGGTTGTCTCTATAGATTATATCCCAGGAGAATGCCTGAGATATTCTGTTAGGGTTCCACTTAATTAATGTTGATATTATCATCTTGGTATATGGATAATTCTCTCCCTCACATTCAAGTGTTGGCTTTAACATTCTTGAGGGTAACACCTTAGCTTGGGCTCTCTTATAAAGGAATGGTTTACTCTAGGGTTTATGGTGTATTCACCATATCTCAATAGGTATCTAGTCTAAACTCCACCTGGCTATCTTGGTTGAATTAATCTCATACTTACTTTATCAATTCATGGATATGGTTTGATTCCATGTGATATTAAGTTAACTCACCACTCCAAGGGAAATGATTTACAACCTAATACTTTAGTTGAAAGGTTGTCATTTATTCTTAAATAGACAGAGCTAGGATTAGTATGGATGATCTCTCTCATTTGGGAAGGACTTTAATACTAACCTAAGGTTAGGCTCCATAGAGAATGATGTGGTCACCAATATCTATGGTTAAAATAAATGGGTTCTCTCTCTAGGGAAGGTCTTGAATAATATTCTAGGGTTTCTCTTTAAAGGTGATGGTTTGAATATATGGATGTATATCCAAGGTTCAGTTCAAGGTTTATCATTGATCCTCTAATAAGTAATATAGAACTCTCACTTCTCTAGGTTTGATGTATAATAATTTGGAATGTAGAAGAATATATACTTCTTGAGTGGATCTCCTTGTTATAATTCCAATGTTGAAGTGGAATGAATACCATGAGGTTTCATGGTAGGATCATGGATAGTTTTAAGACATGGAGAAGATAGTCAAGAATGGTTTCTCCATTTTATTGTTACTTGGTTTGTAATTGAACAGATGTTCTTATGTTATTGCAATGATCACCATATTATGATCTGTTATAAGATCAAGCAATGGATCATTGGTTGAAGTGTTGTTGTGTTAGATTTAATTCCATTTGATCTAACCCCTTAGATCAAATCATCTCTACTCAAAACAAGGTTCTAGCAAAGTCACATTGAGGTTTATAGCGCTTGACTTGATGAGCTACTTCAATTCCACCAAGGTCAAGTGAAACTTCAGTTACTGTGACTGTTTTACTTTAAAGCGCGAAAATTCCCCAGATTTTCTATGCATGAAAGCAATGCACACATCTGTTTCCTCTATTTTTGTAACCCCAATACCTGGGATATTACAGTCTCTACCCCTTGAACTAAACTTCGTCCTCGAAGTTTGAACTCTCTCACGTCTCCGGAGTGTGGTTCTGACTTATGCAGACTTAAACCTTTCTCGAACTCCGTAGTGATCTTACTAGATATAATTGAATATATCCCTTGTCCAGATTCTTCCTGAAATCCATTAGGGTTTGTCTCCGAACCATGGTTCTTACTTTGATTCATTGATTTCTTCCAACTCTATAAGCTTGTTTCCTTTCTCATTGAAGATTCAATGATTGAGACTTCTTCTGATGCTGCTAGTCTTAACTGAAGACTAGTTTGATAACATACTCCTAATTGGTAAATAGGTCTTTGTTTTCCCTTACTACCAAAACTGCAATAATGGTACTAAGTAAGGTACTTACCATGGAAATGATCATGATGGTTTATTCCTCTAAGAATGGATTAGACGCATTTAGTCCATCCAATCATGGTTTATAATTGATACCTATAACTATTTTGGGTTATTTAGGTTCCATGAAAGGAATCTTTCAAATAGACTTTAGTTTTGGTATGGTCAATCTACTTCATTCTTTGGCCTTCTTGAGCTGTATTTGGTCTATGGTATTTTCTTCGTCCAACTTCATTAAACTTAGCTGACTTGAGCTATCGTACTTCTGAGTAAATATTACTCACTTTCTCAAGTTATAGTTTACTTCTTATTTCCTCGAGGTATAAACCTCGGCTTTTGGTTTGACATACTTCTGAAAGTAGTGTTCAAAAATCTTATGAAACTAAGATCAAACTTCCTCTCAGTTCAGACCTTCTGCTTCTATCTAGCTTAAAGTATTGAGTTATTGTACATCCAACTCAATCTTTACTCTACCCCTTAGAGTTTTCTTATGGTCTTCAACTCCTTTTCTTCCAACCATTGGATTGATGGTTGGAATATTGGTCTAAATATAGCTTATGGTTTGTACTCTTCTAAGGTCTTGCGAAGAATGTTTGTGGTGTATCCACTCAATTGTGGACATCCAATGTGAATCGTTCGACTAAATAATTATAGGTTAGTGTTATTTGGCTAACAAAGTTTTATTTGTTCAAAATTTCTTGGTACAAATAATCCAATGATGGACTACTTGATACCAATTGTGGCTATATGTTATCTAAAAATGGATTCTATTATAGGTTCTCAACTGGACGAGACATCTTCTACACTATCTCGCAGTATTGATCCTATACCAATTGTGGTCTTTTGATATCAACTATGGTCTTCTTTTATCTGCTATGGTTTCATATATCATCTTCCTTCATTCAGGGTTTATTTTGCAAGAAAACCACTAGCTGACACTATGAATATAGTATCCTAAATGATTTCCCATGCATTCCCTCTTCTATGTTGGCTATGGATTTGCTTCTGCTTCACCATAATCACCAGATTTCTCACCTTAATGCTTCTTCCGTACTAAAGTACTCCTCTGTTGAGGCAAAGCATGAGTTTTGATTGGTACTAACTTCAGAGTATTGTGGTTACTTCCCACGACTTTGCTTCCTTTCTCTGATGAACCTTCATCTTGTCTTCAGAATCATCATAATTCATCACTTCCTCACACGAATACCATTACCCTCTAGATCTATAGCATCAAGTAAGAACTTGATATTGCAACATGCATTTGCATATCAAAGTTAAACTTCATGTATGGATCTAGTCAAACAATGAAAATCCAATAAAATCCAAAAAGATTCAGCTTTGTGCATATAATACACACCATCATAAGCCTGAATATACTAGTTGAGTAAAACATCTCTAAACATCAGGCTCTGATGTGTAGTATATAACACCACATAAGATAGGTTTATATCGTGATACTTAGCTAATATATTTGGCATTCTACTATTTGTATTGACATTTACCTGAATTGCACAATTGCAATGAGATAAACTTGAAGCAAAGTGGTCTAGGATAGTTAAGGTTAACCTAAATTCCTTTGGAAGTATTAACTTGACTTCTATTTTGTTGATCAGGACTACCTCACATGATATCTTTTGGTTCTAACCTGGCTACTCTAAACACCTAGCTATTGGAATATAGCTCCTATACTTTCAAGTGTTTCTACCATAAACCTACGGTCCTGATGTGCTTGGCACAATTACCATGGTTGTGGAACATAGCTCTTGTACTATTATTTAGCACTTGGCTTCTTATTGTATTCCTACCAAATGTTTATGATGTTCTAGTCCATCACATAATGACTCTCAAGTGAATCATATATGATTAACAACTCTATCCTGTAAGTATGCATAAATTATTCCTATCACTCTTCCTTACCTCCCATGATTGACTCATCATGGTCTATACTACCTCATATGACTCATAGTTATCACTTACTATCAATTGTTTCACATGACTAGATAATTTTACTTACTCATTACTTAACTTGGTCTACATATTCTATTAGGATATTTTATTTACCTATCTTTATCACTTGATATCGTTCCTATTACAGGCCTGAATAACTCTTATTTATTCATGACAGCTGTAGGTACACATCTTCCAATAGGATATATTCCTTATGGTTGTATCCTCTCTTTGGACTACCATGTATTGTATACCAACTGGGGTCTACTTGACACGCGTACAGCACGCGACCGTTGGGAACCCCAAGTGGAAGGTGTGATGCGTACAGCAGTAAGTTTCCCTCAGTTAGAAACCAAGGTTTATCGAACCAGTAGGAGTCAAGAAGCACGTTGAAGGTTGATGGCGGCGAGATGTAGTGCGGCGCAACACCAGGGATTTCGGCGCCAACGTGGAACCTACACAACACAAACCAAGTACTTTGCCCCAACGAAACAGCGAGGTTGTCAATCTCACCGGCTTGCTGTAACAAAGGATTAGATGTATAGTGTGGATGATGATTGTTTGCAGAAAACAGTAGAACAGTATTGTAGTAGATTGTATTTCAGTATAGAGAATTGGACCGGGGTCCACAGTTCACTAGAGGTGTCTCTCCCATAAGATAAACAGCATGTTGGGTGAACAAATTACAGTTGGGCAATTGACAAATAAAGAGGGCATGACCATGCACATACATATTATGATGAGTATAGTGAGATTTAATTGGGCATTACGACAAAGTACATAGACCGCTATCCAGCATGCATCTATGCCTAAAAAGTCCACCTTCAGGTTATCATCCGAACCCCCTCCAGTATTAAGTTGAAAACAACAGACAATTGCATTAAGTATTGCGCATAATGTAATCAGTAACTACATCCTCGAACATAGCACCAATGTTTTATCCCTAGTGGCAACAGCACATCCATAACCTTAGAGGTTCTTGTCACTCCTCCAGATTCACGGAGACATGAACCCACTATCGAGCATAAATACTCCCTCTTGGAGTTACTAGCATCAACTTGGCCAGAGCATCTACTAATAACGGAGAGCATGCAAGATCATAAACAACACATAGACATGAATTGATAATCAACATAACAAGTATTCTCTATTCATCGGATCCCAACAAACGCAACATATAGAATTACAGATAGATGATCTTGATCATGTTCGGAAGCTCACAAGACCCGACAATTAAGCACAATGGGGAGAAGACAACCATCTAGCTACTGCTATGGACCCATAGTCCAGGGGTAGACTACTCACACATCACTCCGGAGGCGACCATGGCGGCGTAGAGTCCTCCGGGAGATGATTCCCCTCTCCCGGCGAAGTGCCGGAGGCGATCTCCTGAATCCCCCGAGATGGGATTGGCGGCGGCGGCGTCTCTGGAAGGTTTTCCGTATCGTGGCTCTCGGTACTGGGGGTTTCGCGACGAAGGCTATTTGTAGGCGGAAGGGCAGGTCAGGGGGCCACACGAGGGGCCCACACTACAGGTTGGCGCGGCCAAGACCTGGGCCACGCCGCCCTAGGGTGTGGCCACCTCGTGGCCCCACTTCGTCTCCTCTTCGGTCTTCTGGAAGCTTCGTGGCAAAATAGGACCCTGGGCGTTGATTTCGTCCAATTCCGAGAATATTTCCTTACTAGGATTTCTGAAACCAAAAGCAGAAAAACAAGAATCGGCACTTCGGCATCTTGTTAATAGGTTAGTTCCAGAAAATGCACGAATATGACATAAAGTGTGCATAAAACATGTAGATATCATCAATAATGTGGCATGGAACATAAGAAATTATCGATACGTCGGAGACGTATCAGCATCCCCAAGCTTAGTTCCTGCTCGTCCCGAGCAGGTAAACAATAAACAAAGATAATTTCTGGAGTGACATGCCATCATAACCTTGATCATACTATTTGTAAAGCATATGTAGTGAATGCAGCAATCGAAACAATGTATATGACATGAGTAAACAAGTGAATCATATAGCAAAGACTTTTCATGAATAGTACTTCAAGACAAGCATCAATAATTCTTGCATAAGAGTTAACTCATAAAGCAATAATTCATAGTAAAAGCATTGAAGCAACACAAAGGAAGATTAAGTTTCAGCGGTTGCTTTCAACTTGTAACATGTATATCTCATGGATATTGTCAACATAGAGTAATATAATAAGTGCAATATGCAAGTATGTAGGAATCAATGCACAGTTCACACAAGTGTTTGCTTCTTGAGGTGGAGAGAAATAGGTGAACTGACTCAACATAAAAGTAGAAGAATGGTCCTTCAAAGACGAAAGCATCGATTGCTATATTTGTGCTAGAGCTTTGATTTTGAAAACAAGAAACAATTTTGTCAACGGTAGTAATAAAGCATATGTATCATGTAAATTATATCTTACAAGTTGCAAGCCTCATGCATAGTATACTAATAGTGCCCGCACCTTGTCCTAATTAGCTTGGACTACCGGGATCATCGCAATGCACATGTTTTAACCAAGTGTCACAAAGGGGTACCTCTATGCCGCCTGTACAAAGGTCTAAGGAGAAAGCTCGCATCGGATTTCTCGCTATTGATTATTCTCAACTTAGACATCCATACCGGGACAACATAGACAACAGATAATGGACTCCTCTTTTATGCATAAGCATGTAACAACAATTATTTTTCTCATATGAGATTGAGGATATTGTCCAAAACTGAAACTTCCACCATGGGTCATGGCTTTAGTTAGCGGCCCAATGTTCTTCTCTAACAATATGCATGCTCTAACCATAAGGTGGTAGATCGCTCTTACTTCAGACAAGACGAACATGCATAGCAACTCACATGAAATTCAACAAAGAGTAGTTGATGGCGTCCCCAGTGAACATGGTTATCGCACAACGAGCAACTTAATAAGAGATAAAGTGCATAAGTACATATTCAATACCACAATAGTTTTTAAGCTATTTGTCCCATGAGCTATATATTGTAAAGGTGGAGGATAGAAATTTAAAGGTAGCACTCAAGCAATTTACTTTGGAATGGCGGAGAAATACCATGTAGTAGGTAGGTATGGTGGACACAAATGGCATAATGGTTGGCTCAAGTATTTTGGATGCATGAGAAGTATTCCCTCTCAATACAAGGTTTAGGCTAGCAAGGCTTATTTGAAACAAACACAAGGATGAAGCGGTGCAGCAAAACTCACATAAAAGACATATTGTAAACATTATAAGACTCTACACTGTCTTCCTTGTTGTTCAAACTCAATACTAGAAATTATCTAGACTTTAGAGAGACCAAATATGCAAACCAAATTTTAGCATGCTCTATGTATTTCTTCATTAATGAGTGCAAAGCATATGATGCAAGAGCTTAAACATGAGCACAACAATTGCCAAGTATCACATTATCCAAGACATTTTAGCAAATTACTACATGTATCATTTTCCAATTCCAACCATATAACAATTTAACGAAGAAGAAACTTCGCCATGAATACTATGAGTAGAGCCTTAGGACATATTTGTCCATATGCTACAGTGGAGCGTGTCTCTCTCCCACAAAGTGAATGCTAGGATCCATTTTATTCAAACAAAACAAAAACAAAAACAAACCGACGCTCCAAGAAAAGCACATAAGATGTGATGGAATAAAAATACAGTTTCAGGGGAGGAACCTGATAATGTTGTCGATGAAGAAGGGGATGCCTTGGGCATACCCAAGCTTAGACGCTTGAGTCTTCTTGATATATGCAGGGGTGAACCACCGGGGCATCCCCAAGCTTAGAGCTTTCACTCTCCTTGATCATGTTGTATCATCTCCCTCTCTTGATCCTTGAAAACTTCCTCCACACCAAACTTAGAACAACTCATTAGAGGGTTAGTGCACAATCAAAATATACATGTTCAGAGGTGACATAATCTTTCTTAACACTTCTGGACATTGCACAAAGCTACTGAAAGTCAATGGAATCGAAATATCCATCGAACATAACAAAACTGGCAATGCGAAATAAAATGCAGAATCTGTCAAAACAGAACAGTTCGTATTGACGAATTTTATCGAGGCACCAGACTTGCTCAAATGAAAATGCTCAAATTGAATGAAAGTTGCGTACATATCTGAGGATCACTCACGTAAATTGGCATAATTTTCTGAGTTACCTACAGAGAAAACAGCCCAGATTCGTGACAGCAAAGAAATCTGTTTCTGCGCAGTAATCCAAATCTAGTATGAACTTTACTATCAACGACTTTACTTGGCACAACAAAACACTAAACTAAGATAAGGAGAGGTTGCTACAGTAGTAAACAACTTCCAAGACACAAAATAAAAACAAAGTACTGTAGTAAAAACATGGGTTGTCTCCCATAAGCGCTTTTCTTTAACGCCTTTCAGCCAGGCGCAGAAAGTGTGTATCAAGTGTTATCAAAGGATGGTGCATCTACAGCGGAATGCGGAGTTTTCTCAACCATGCATAGTATATTGGATACATAAGTTTTAGCGTCTCCCTTTTCATTAGTCTTGGGCTTGCTACTCTCATCAAACAAATTTTCAGGAACAAGCCAAGCATAGTTATTTGCTAGTGCTTCATGCATTGCTAGGAGCTTACATGGTATTGGTGCTTTAATCTCCCCACCATCATTAATATTATTAGTGTACTTTATTCTATCCATATCCATCTTTTCAAGGAGACTAACAAAATTGGTATAAGAACCAAGCATATCATATTTAGCAAAGACCTTTCTAGCCTCTCTTGCTATACCACCGAATTCTCTAAGAAGGGTTTCTAAAACAAAATCTTTCTTTTCCCCTTCTTCCATATCACCGAGTGTAAGAAACATGTGTTGGATTATAGGATTGAGATTAACAAATTTAGTTTCCATCATACGAACTAAAGCAGCAGCGGCAATTTCATAAGTAGGAGCAAGGTCTACCAAGTGTCTATCTTCAAAATCATCAACGGTACTAACATGGTTGAAAAATTCTTCTATATTATTTCTCCCAATTATAGACCCGCGCCCTACCGGCATGTTTTTTACGGTAAAATTAAAAGGGAACATGATGAAATAAGTAAAGTAAATACAAGTAACTAATTTTTTGTGTTTTCGATATAGCAAACAAGATAGCAAATAAAGTAAAACTAGCAACTAATTTTTTTGTATTTTGATTTAGTGCAGCAAACAAAGTAGTAAATAAAATAAAGCAAGACAAAAACAAAGTAAAAGAGATTGGGATGTGGAGACTCCCCTTGCAGCGTGTCTTGATCTCCCCGGTAACGGCGCCAGAAATTTAGCTTGACACGCGTACAGCACGCGACCGTTGGGAACCCCAAGTGGAAGGTGTGATGCGTACAACAGTAAGTTTCCCTCAGTTAGAAACCAAGGTTTATCGAACCAGTAGGAGTCAAGAAGCACGTTGAAGGTTGATGGCGGCGAGATGTAGTGCGGTGCAACACCAGGGATTTAGGCGCCAACGTGGAACCTGCACAACACAAACCAAGTACTTTGCCCCAACGAAACAGCGAGGTTGTCAATCTCACCGGCTTGCTGTAACAAAGGATTAGATGTATAGTGTGGATGATGATTGTTTGCGTAAAACAAGAGAACGATATTACGATGGGTGTATTTCAGTATAGAGAATTTGACCGGGGTCCACAGTTCACTAGAGGTGTCTCTCCCATAAGATAAACAGCATGTTGGGTGAACAAATTACAGTTGGACAATTGACAAATAAAGAGGGCATGACCATGCACATACATATTATGATGAGTATTGTGAGATTTAATTGGGCATTACGACAAAGTACATAGACCGCTATCCAGCATGCATCTATGCCTAAAAAGTCCACCTTCAGGTTATCATCTGAACCCCCTCCAGTATTAAGTTGAAAACAACAGACAATTGCATTAAGTATTGCGCATAATGTAATCAGTAACTACATCCTCGAACATAGCACCAATGTTTTATCCCTAGTGGCAACAGCACATCCATAACCTTAGAGGTTCTTGTCACTCCTCCAGATTCACGGAGACATGAACCCACTATCGAGCATAAATACTCCCTCTTGGAGTTACTAGCATCAACTTGGCCAGAGCATCTACTAATAACGGAGAGCATGCAAGATCATAAACAACACATAGACATGAATTGATAATCAACATAACAAGTATTCTCTATTCATCGGATCCCAACAAACGCAACATATAGAATTACAGATAGATGATCTTGATCATGTTCGCCAGCTCACAAGACCCGACAATTAAGCACAATGGGGAGAAGACAACCATCTAGCTACTGCTATGGACCCATAGTCCAGGGGTAGACTACTCACACATCACTCCGGAGGCGACCATGGCGGCGTAGAGTCCTCCGGGAGATGATTCCCCTCTCCGGCAGGGTGCCGGAGGCGATCTCCTGAATCCCCCGAGATGGGATTGGCGGCGGCGGCGTCTCTGGAAGGTTTTCCGTATCGTGGCTCTCGGTACTGGGGGTTTCGCGATGAAGGCTATTTGTAGGCGGAAGGGCAGGTCAGGGGGCCACACGAGGGGCCCACACTACAGGTCGGCGCGGCCAAGACCTGGGCCGCGCCGCCCTAGGGTGTGGCCACCTCGTGGCCCCACTTCGTCTCCTCTTCGGTCTTCTGGAAGCTTCGTGGCAAAATAGGACCCTGGGCGTTGATTTCGTCCAATTCCGAGAATATTTCCTTACTAGGATTTCTGAAACCAAAAACAGCAGAAAACAACAACTGGCACTTCGGCATCTTGTTAATAGGTTAGTTCCAGAAAATGCACGAATATGACATAAAGTGTGCATAAAACATGTAGATATCATCAATAATGTGGCATGGAACATAAGAAATTATTGATACGTCGGAGACGTATCACTACTCATCTATTGTTTAAGGACTTCATGGTATACTTCATACTTGGGATTAGCTAACTAACTTCCTTTAGAAAAGATATATAAGAAATATTGACTTAAGTGTGTCAGGATTATTCTCAAGTGAATATCCATCTTAAGTCATAAGAAGTATTTGGTTTATTTAGGACAACTACCTATAGACACTACAAATCCTATAGGTCTCCTTTAAAGGGTTTTAATCCTAGGTCAAAGCATTTGCTCTGATACCAACTGTGGTGACCCGGCATACCACTGCATGGTGTAGTATGCAAGTCTGATATAACACCAATGAAACACAGTTCCACTAGTATTATATCGCTCAGAGTGGTACAACAGAAACATATGCGGGTCCAAGGCATGTCTATAGAATTACATACAGACTCTGTTACATAAGATCAGCACAGCCTTCTACTTTACAATGAGGTAAAGCTGCAAATATCTCCAGAAGAACGACTCGTAGTCTAGTCTTATCACGAACTCTACTTGTAGAGTATTTAACTAGCTATAGAGGCTATGAATAGATTCTACCTAAATAGGAGCTAGGTTTAGGAAGCTAGTTCCCTTCTATGGCTAAACTAGGTTTTCTCCTTGTTGGATGTGGTATCTGACTCCTCTGACAGGGTCCTGTCTCTCGAAGTAGATGTTGACTCCTCGGCCTTCGAGTTGTACTGTAGATCCTCCTTCGATGCCTCCATATCTAAGCAGGGGATTTAAGAGTGGGATGAGTACGAGCGTACTCAACAAGTTCATTATAGGAAAGAGGTGTTTAATGCACTAGCTACGACATTAGACCAGAAAGTCTAATACCAATGCAAGTTTTCATAACCATTTCTTCAAAAGGTTGATTTTATTCAGAAGAACTATGTCCGTCAGCCTTCACCGGTTTACTAGAACTTCATGGAGCCCCTTTCCGGCAGCGTTCGCGGTTCCATATCCCGGAACAGGGAGTGACAGGTCACGATTCATTACACTCTGCAGAGGTGTGTTGCTTTACCCATAAGATATCTTAACCTTGGTGCCAACCGGGCGTACTCCCCGTCCACACTTCCTTTGGTGTGAGGCCCGGTATAAGGTCATAGCCAATCATATTCCTCCGCTACCTCGCACACCCACCCTTTGTTGCAAACCCCGACCCTGGGTCCTCGTGGGTCCTCTTACACCACTTAAGGATGGACCCCGACCATGACGATAGTCTGGGATCGAACCAAACTCCTTCGCCGGTAGCTGCAACCCATCATAGACCACATTACCGTGGGGAATTAGAAGGGGATCCCCACCCACAAATTGTTCCGCAAGCAGACCGTGGGGAATTAGAAGGGGCTCCCCACCCACCAATTGCTCCCCAAGATACAACCGCTACGGTAAGCGCATACGTTGATGTACAAGAGGTGGAAATACGATTGACTATTCCGTCCCACTCCAGATCTTATGGTTAACTCGGTTATTACGGCACAAGAATCACTGGACGACATTTGTTGTTTAATCCTAGATGGATATAAACCCTTGCAATGGAACCTCCACCATATCAACACAATCCATGGTTCCATTGCCCACCACATAGTCATATTCATAGTTATGAAAATAGTGGTTTTGGTTTTTATGCAATAGTGATAATCATAGTACTTTGCAAGTAATTTGATAAAGATACTCAAATGACATGAGCAAGTGATGAACTTGCCTTTCTTGACTGCAAGATTATGCAGGCAAGGTCTTCGATACGCAAGAACTCCAAATTCTGAAATAGCATCATCGTCCGGTAAGGACGATGTTTAAAAGATTGGCAAAGATGCAATAATGCATAAGTATGAGATGCAATCGCTCTAAGCGTGACCTAACCCCGATGATTTAGGATTAGTGAGTTGTAATGATTGGTTCAGGGTGTGTTGTACTTTTATAATGATTCACAAACAAGGTTCTTATTCAGGGTTGTGTTGTTTTAGAATCATAAGCCGGTGGTAAAATGAATAGTAACAATCATACATACCCAGGAATAGTAATTGTATAATAAGTAAAGAGCAGTTGTCAATTTTTTAAGTCCTATAATGCATGGTTGATGATTACTTATTAGATAATTCAAAAGAATAACTTTTGAAGAACATGTTCTTTAATGAAGAACAAGCATGTCAATTAGGTTTGTGGGGTTCTATGGTTTTCTATGGTTCTAATTGGTTTCTGGAATAAGTAGTAGATGGATTACAACCTAGTTGGATTCATCAACACCTAGATATTGTAAGGTTGAATTAAGCCTGGGCATTCTAAGCAATTATTCGTACAAGGTTGCTATCAAGATTGGTTTATCTTATTGGTGATAGCTAGCTAGGGTTTATAGGTTCTTATAAGTAGGGTTGATGATGATTCTTTATTTACTTCAAAAGAATAACTTTTGAAGAACATACTTCTTAAATAATAAGAAGTATATCAATTAAGGTTGAGGTGGTCTATGTTTTACTGTTGGTTCTATTAAGTAGGGAATAATTGGCTCCTAAATAGGATGGTTGATAAGTATCCAACACTAGTAGGGTTTAGTGGAATATGGTTAGGTAATGCTCAAGGTTTGGCATAGTTGCTCCTGAGGCTCATCACATTGGTGTGATGCTAAATTAAGGATGATTAAGGATGATGGTGTTGGGAATAGGAGCTAGGGTTTAGACTTGGTTGATCCTACTTGATCATCTTGGTTTAAGTGTATGCATACATGGAATACTACATTGCTAGTGATAGGGTTCACCATTTTATGTGGACATAGGTATGTCTTTAGTTGCTACTATGGAGCTATAAATGAAAGAAGGTACCATGATCGCATGCTCTAACCTAGGGTTTAGGTTAGAAGCAATTTAGGGTTCACATGTAATAATAGAGCTAGGTTTCTAAATGAGTTAGGGTTTAGGATTACACATGAAATGATGAGTTCCTAGTTTTCTTCCATATGGACTAGGGTTTACTATTTACCATATAGTTCTCTGATTAATAACTTCATTTTGAATTTGAAGTTATTAATAACTTCTAAATAAAAACAATATTGAATTTGGCATTTATTATTTTTAAACAATTAATAATTAGGGTAATTATTATTCAGGGTTTAAATTTCCACTAATAAAGATTTAACAATATAATAAATAAAGAAATTAGCTTTAATGTTTTCTTTATTTTCTTACTGGTTTTTATTTATTTTGGAAGGTTTTCCTAATTATTGAATTTTAATGTAATTAGGAATAAAAGAAAGGACTTAATTATTAAGTATAAAACAATTAAATTTTTATTAAAAATAAAAAATTCATATTATATTTTTATTGGATAGAGTTTACTTTTCTAAGAATTTTGATATCTTATTTATAATTTTCTGAGTTATAATGAAATTTATACATTTATTTAAAGTTGCAGAGATAATTGGATTTGAATAAAAATGGAAGGACTGCTAAACCTACCCGGGCTAAACTACACGGGCTATTCTTAAGTTCCATATTTAAGCATAAGCTTTAACTAGTGAACAATTCTAGGATTCTCATCATATTCACCTAATGGCAATTAGTTTGGATCTCAATTATGGCCTGGTTTTATATTATGATCACCATAGTGATACATAAACTAGGGTTGAGATATAGCTCTGGTTTATGGAATTGGAATGACCTCATATTGCATTTGCTAGGGCTTAATCTCCCCTAACCATGGTAATATGGTTACTGGCTTCATATGTTATGTGCTTCCCTAGTTACTAATGATTTGAGAATTGGTTTTATCTTCTACCAATTAACTTCTATTATTATCCTCAATTTATCATTAAAGTAACTACAGTGGTTATAGTTCTTTTTATAGTTAACTTTGGTCATATGGATTGATGGTTTCTCACCATATAAAGTATAGAGTTTGACTCTAAAGGTTTTATTGTGGTTCTTAAGTGAAGAATAGGTGGAATGTAAATGTGGTAGGATTCTACTTATGATCACCAAGTGATTCACAAGTTAAGGTTGGGATCTAAGCCTAGGGTTTGCTTACTAGTTACCTCCCTATGATTTCATGTGGTGAAGGATATCTACTTATCCTATTAGGATTTAACTTATCCTCACATACCTCAGGAGCATGATCATGGTCTAAGCATGATCAACTTGTTCCTTAATAACTTCCACCTCAAATTCTTAGGGTTTATGATCATCACTCAATTTATAATGATCAAAGTTTGGCTTCCTAAAGTATTTCTAATGGAATGGTTTTCACTTCCATGATCAAGTGTTGTCTTGATCAGCTAAGCATAACAACTCTCTTATAGTTTCTTGGGTGGACATGGCTATGGTTGTCTCTATAGATTATATCCCAGGAGAATGCCTGCGATATTCTGTTAGGGTTCCACTTAATTAATGTTGATATTATCATCTTGGTATATGGATAATTCTCTCCCTCACATTCAAGTGTTGGCTTTAACGTTCTTGAGGGTAAGACCTTAGCTTGGGCTCTCTTATAAAGGAATGGTTTACTCTAGGGTTTATGGTGTATTCACCATATCTCAATAGGTATCTAGTCTAAACTCCACTTGGCTATCTTGGTTGAATTAATCTCCTACTTAATTTATCAATTCATGGATATGGTTTGATTCCATGTGATATTAAGTTAACTCACCACTCCAAGGGAAATGATTTACAACCTAATACTTTAGTTCAAAGGTTGTCATTTATTCTTAAATAGACAGAGCTAGGATTAGTATGGATGATCTCTCTCATTTGGGAAGTACTTTAATACTAACCTAAGGTTAGGCTCCATAGAGAATGATGTGGTCACCAATATCTATGGTTAAAATAAATGGGTTCTCTCTCTAGGGAAGGTCTTGAATAATATTCTAGGGTTTCTCTTTAAAGGTGATGGTTTGAATATATGGATGTATATCCAAGGTTCAGTTCAAGGTTTATCATTGATCCTCTAATAAGTAATATAGAACTCTCACTTCTCTAGGTTTGATGTATAATAATTTGGAATGTAGAAGAATATATACTTCTTGAGTGGATCTCCTTGTTATAATTCCAATGTTGAAGTGGAATGAATACCATGAGGTTTCATGGTAGGATCATGGATAGTTTTAAGACATGGAGAAGATAGTCAAGAATGGTTTCTCCATTTTATTGTTACTTGGTTTGTAATTGAACAGATGTTCTTATGTTATTGCAATGATCACCATATTATGATCTGTTATAAGATCAAGCAATGGATCATTGGTTGAAGTGTTGTTGTGTTAGATTTAATTCCATTTGATCTAACCCCTTAGATCAAATCATCTCTACTCAAAACAAGGTTCTAGCAAAGTCACATTGAGGTTTATAGCGCTTGACTTGATGAGCTATTTCAATTCCACCAAGGTCAAGTGAAACTTCAGTTATTGTGACTGTTTTACTTTAAAGCGCGAAAATTCCCCAGATTTTCTATGCATAAATGCAATGCACACATCTGTTTCCTCTATTTTTGTAAACCCAATACCTGGGATATTACAGTATTAAACCCTACTTGACCTAGCTAATACTTGATAGTAAGTAAGAACCTCTTTTACTAGTGATCCAAGAGAGAGACAAGTGTTGTGAACATTACAACTTGGTAATGATCATAAACCCTAGAGAAACCCTATCTATCCAAGAGAGCTCAAGTTATGAGGTGTACCCAAGTGTATGTACTAATACTTGATCTTGGAGAGAGAACCATAATTCACTAATGAATTGTTATAAGGCCAATACTTTGATCATTACAAATTGGGTGATGATCATACACCCTAATGTTGGAGATATGCCCAAGAGGCAATAATAAAATGGTTATTATAATATATCTTTGTGTTTATGATAATGTTTACATACCATGCTATAATTGTATTAACCGAAGCATTGATACATGTGTGTTATGTGAACAACAAAGAGTCCCTAGTAAAGCCTCTTGTATAACTAGCTTGTTGATCAATAGATGATCATGGTTTCGTGATCGTGAACATTGGATGTTATTAATAACAAGGTTATGTCATTATATGAATGATGTAATGGACACACCCAATTAAGCGTAGCATAAGATCACGTCATTAAGTTATTTGCTATAAGCTTTCGATACATAGTTACCTAGTCCTTTCGACCATGAGATCATGTAAATCACTTATACCGGAAAGGTACTTTGATTACATCAAACGCCACTGCGTAAATGGGTGGTTATAAAGGTGGGATTAAGTATCCAGAAAGTATGAGTTGAGGCATATGGATCAACAGTGGGATTTGTCCATCCCGATGACGGATAGATACACTCTGGGCCCTCTCGGTGGAATGTCGTCTAATAGCTTGCAAGCATATGAATGGTTCATAAGAGACCACATACCACGGTACGAGTAAAGAGTACTTGTCATGAGACGAGGTTGAACGAGGTATAGAGATACCGATGATCAAACCTCGGACAAGTAAAATATCGCGTGACAAAGGGAATCGGTATCGTATGTAAATGGTTCAGTCGATCACTAAAGTCATCGTTGAATATGTGGGAGCCATTATGGATCTTCAGATCCCGCTATTGGTTATTGGTCGGAGAGAAGTCTCAACCATGTCTACATAGTTCGCGAACCGTAGGGTGACACACTTAAGGTTTGATGTCGTTTAAGTAGATATGGAATATGGAATGGAGTTCGAAGTTTTGTTCGGAGTCTCGGATGGGATCCAGGACATCACGAGGAGTTCCGGAATGGTCCGGAGAATAAGATTCATATATAGGATGTCATTTTCTAGGTTTGAAAATGATCCGGTATTTTCTCTGGAAGGTTCTAGAAGGTTCTAGAAGAGTCCGGAAGAAATCAGCATGGAAGGTTGAGTCCCAGAGGGACTCCACCCACCTTGGCCGGCCAGCCTAAGGGAGGAGGAGTCCCAAGTGGACTCCTCCCCATGGTGGCCGGCCACCCCACCAAGGAAAGGGGGGAGTCCCACTCCCCGTAGGTTTGGTCATATGGAAGGTTTATGTTGGGGTCTTATTCGAAGACTTTTGACCTAATCCTTGGGGCTTCCACCTATATAAAGAGAGGAGGGGAGGGGCTGGCCGGCCACTCTTGGCTCCACCTTGGCCGCACCCCTTTGAGGGCCGGCGCCCAAGCCCCCTCTCCCCAAACCCTAGCTACCTCTCCTCCACCACCTCTCCCGCATATGCTTAGAGAAGCTCCGCCGAAGATCTCCATCGACACCGCCACCACGCCGTCATGCTGTCGGGATTCCAAGGAGGATCTACTACCCACTGCTGCCCATTTGGAGCAGGGGAGAAGGACGTCGTCTTCATCAACACCGAACGTGTGACCGAGTACGGAGGTGCTGCCCGATTGTGGCACCGTCAAGATCTTCTACGAGCTTTTGAAAGCGGCAAGTGATCATCTACCGCAGCAACGAGAGCCTCCTCTTGTAGGCTTTGGAAATCTTCAAGGGTTAGTCTCGTTCATCCCCTCGTTGCTCCCATCTTCTAGATTGCATCTTGGCTTGGATTGCGTTCTCGCGGTAGGAAATTTTTTGTTTTCTATGCTACGAATCCCTACAGTGGTATCAGAGCCGTGTCTATGCATAGATGGTTGCACGAGTAGAACACAATTGTTTTGTGGGCGTTGATGCTTATGTTGTCTTTAGTTCGAGTACTTTGCATCTTTGTGGCATGGTGGGATGAAGCGGCTCGGGCTAACTTTACATGACCGCGTTCATGAGACTTGCTCCATGTTCGACATGCAACTTGTATTGCATAAGTGGCTTTGCGGGTGTCTGTCTCTCCCACCATAGTGAAGATTCAATTTACTCTTTCTATTGACAACACTAGTATCACCGTTGTGGTTCATGTTCGTAGGTAGATTAGATCTCACTCGAAAACCCTAAACCACGTAAAATATGCAAACAAAATTAGAGACGTCTAACTTGTTTTTGCAGGGTTTGGTGATGTGATATGGCCATAATGTGATGATGAATATGTATGAGATGATCATTATTGTATTGTGGCAACCGGCAGGAGCCTTATGGTTGTCTTTAAATTTCATGTTGAGTAGTATTTCAAAGTAGTTGTAATAGTTGATATATGAGGTGAACAACCATGAAGACGGCGCCATGGACCTTGACGCTATGCCGACGATGATGGAGATCATGCCCGTTGATGATGGAGATCATATCCGTGCTTTGGAGATGAAGATCGAAGGCGCAAAGACTAAAGAGACATATCATATCACATATGAATTGCATGTGATGTTAATCCTTTATGCATCTTATTTTGCATAGAACACGACGGTAGCATTATAAGATGATCCCTCACATTAATATCAAGATAATAAAGTGTTCTCCCCTCGTATGCACCGTTGATATAGTTCGTCGTTTCGAAGCATCTCGTGATGATCGGATGTGATAGACTCAACGTTCACATACAACGGGTGTAAGCCATGTTGCACACACGGAATACTTGGGTTTGCTTGACGAGCCTAGCATGTACAGACATGGCCTCGGGACAACGGAAACCGAAAGGTTGAACACGAGTCATATGGATGATATGATCAACATGTTGATGTTCACCATTGAAGCTACATCATCTCATGTGATGATCGGTTTTGGTGTAGTGGATGTGGATCGTGTACCACTTAACAACTATGAGGGATGTTGTATTAAATGGGAGTTCATTAGTAACTAGATTAAAACATGAACTAATTATCATAAACATAGTCCAAGTAGTATTTTGAATTAATTTTGTAGTATTGGCATCCGTTTTCTACCATACGCTAGTCTTATAATTGAGATAGAAATACGGTTAAGTCTGACAAGAAACTTTACGGACTGGTACCGTATTGTTAAAGAATCAAGAAATGATTAAGTCCTATTTGCAAACTTTTAGTAAACCTCACTTTGTTGATTCAAAGAGCTATGGTTTCAATTAGTACCTAAAGTCATCTTGTCTCCGTGGAACTTGAAGTTCAAATTTGTTTGAAAAGTAAGGAGCTGAAAATTTAGTTTTCAGAAATAATCAAGGTATGAGATATATGTGATATCTAAGACCTTATTGCAAGATGATAGAATATAATTTGGTGAGACTACATAAACTCATAAGTTTTATGGGAATGTACGAAGGTTGAAGACGCAAGGCGTCCCAATCCTCCAACTATTGGGGCACTAACGATATTCGCATATCCATAAAGTTATCGTCCTTAGTATGCACCGTTGCTAAGACTCGTCGTTTCGAAGCATCTCGTGATGATCGAGTGTTGTAGATTCTACGTGTGCATACAACGGGTGCAAGCCAGATTTGCACATGCGAATACTAAGGTTAAACTTTATGAGCCTAGCATGTACAGACATGGTCTCAGAAAGTCGTCATGAATTGATGGATAAAATTATGAGTGAAATTGTTCATCATATTACAAAGTTACTAATAGTGAAATCTGAAACACTTGTCATATGATGATCAACTTCAAAGTAAGAACCTCATGGTTATTGGTATTTGACCAATGGACCTAGAAGTTACTAAAGGTGAAGTGTTTTCTAAGAATGAGGAAAGCTAAAAGAGAAACTATAAAAGATATTTTGGCAGAAAGAAAGAAAATACTAGAAAGTCTAGTTCAGGTATATATAAATGATATACATGTTATGGTTGTATTCTTTGTTTGGTCACATAATAAAATTCTTGGGTATTAGTACCATATTGGTTGGTATGAAGTGTCATACAAAACAACGCAATACAAGAATACAATGGCCTAAGTGACTGACAAGGAATATGATAGGAATGCACGTCTGGAACAAAAATAAAGTGTTATTATGTTCGTCGTTGGCATTCTATCTAGCCCTTAGAATTTATAATAAAGAACTTAATAATTGTTATTTTGCTCTGGTCAAATAAAAACAATGAGTTGTTCAAATTATGACATTACTCCATGTACGATGGATAAGTTATTATAAATCTTAATGGTGAAACACACATACATAACACTGACGCTAAAATGCTATAAGGCAAATGATTTGAATTCCACTTATTTGTGGAACCGCCATTTAGGTCATTTTAGAGAAGAACGCATGAAGAAACTCCATGCAAATGGATTATTGGAGTCATTTGATTTTTGAATCGTTTGGCGCTTGCAAATCTTTTCTAAAGAGAATGACTAAAATACCGTTCATAGGCCAAGAGTTGAACGGGCAACTAACTTAGTGAAAACATACATGATGATATATGTGGTTCACTGGGCATAGTTGTGTGCGTGAGATTCTTCTACTTCATGAAAACTTCCAACAATGAATTGAGTATATATATGTGGATATATTCGATAAGGAAGAAGTTTGAAACATTTGAATGGATTCAAATAAATTTCAGCATGAAGTGGAAATCATCGTAATAGAAAAGTCAAATATCTATGATTGGATCATAGTGGAAATATTTGAATTACTAGCTTTAGCAAACATCTAAGAGAGTTATGAAATTGTTCTACAAATCACATTTCTTGGAGTATCATATTGATGATGAAGTATCCGAGAGATGTATCCAAACCTTGTTGGGTCAATGATGAGATAAAATATTAATGCCATTATATTTTTGTGGATTATGCTTTAGAGACTACCGCTTTTACACTAAATAGAGCATCATCATGATCCATTGAAATGACACCATACAAGTTATGGCATGGGTATAAACCCTAATAGTCCTTTCTTTAAAATTTTGGTCTAAGAGTTTACAACCAAAATCAGATGATTGTCTTTGTTGGTTATCCCAAAGAATTGATAGGGAATTCTTTCCACTATGAAGTAAAAGACAAAAGTGTTTGTTAATGTTACTTGCTTATTTCCAAGAAATTGTTTTCTAGCGAAGTATTTGAGTGGGAGGACAATAGAACTTGATAAGGTTTATGAACCTGAGCATAATGATCAGAATAGCGCAGCATCAGAAATTGGTTCCGGAAGCGGCCACGACGATCATGGCTTCCATGACTACAAAGTGTTTTAGCCATGGAGATCGAAGTACATATTGAACCTTGTAGGTATGGTTTACTTTGTGATCAAATAAATGATTTGTGGACAAAGGATTGATTTTGGACAATGATAAACCAACTACAAACAAAGAAGTTATGATGGGCCCTGACTCTGTTAAAATGGCCACGCGCCATGAAATCCATGATAGATGAATACTTTTTGAAAGTAAATGGATCTATAAAATTGATGAAGCTTGACTTGTCGAAAAGTTGTTTACGACAAAGTTGAAAGAGTTGACTACGATAAGATTAGATCTTCCGTAGAAATGCTTATAGTCTATGTGGATTATTCTAGTAATCACTACATATTTATTTTATGAGATATGCTAGTAGGATGGCAAAATACATTACTTATCAGAAGTGTGTATTAAAGGTGTATACAAGATACAACCAAGAGTTTTGCTGGTCCGTGGAATACTAGATAGGTATACAAACTTCAATTGGATGAAGTGAGTATCGCGGAGTTGGAATCTTCACCGGATGAAATAGTCAAAGAGTTTTTGATTTCATCAGAAACGATGAAGATGCTTGCATTTGCAAGAAATTAAGTGGGAGCGCTGAGACATATTTATAATACTTATGTAGATGACATATAGTTGGTTATAAATGATGTAATTATATACTTGATTAAAAAGTTTTCATTGAGAATTAACTTCAATGAAAGAATAAGGACTGAAACATATTTAGTGTTAAGATCTATGAAGATAGATTGAAACACATAATAAGTTTAAGTCAAAGTACATAGAATGGATATTGAAGTAGTCCAATATAGAAATATTAAGAAGATGTTCTTTTCATGCGAAGGTTTAACAAGACTTGAGTGTAATTGACACTCAATGAGTAAAAACACATGAGTGATTTTAGATCACGAATAATATGTACAAAAATCAGATGTCCTATACTCTAAAGAGTTAGGAGCATATACCAGAATGATTCATGTGATGATCATTGGACAAACAGTAAGAATATCCCTGTGTGCTTTAGAAGAACCAAGGATACATATATAGTTTTATATGGGGTAATGACAAACAAATCGCTGTAAGGTAGTGCACCGATATTTGTTTGGTCACATATAAAAATGAAATTCAAATCTCAATTAGACTAAGTGTTGTTTAAAACGTAGCACAATCCTAGATTTAGAAGAGTTCTAAATATTGTGACGGATTCTACAAATGAAGGCATAGTATGTCATTGTTTTGACAATGAACTGAGGATGTTTAAGTCGAAGAGTTCTTGGAGAATTTGGTGTAGTTCCGATAGTGTCAGAACTTTGAAGCTATATTGTGTATGACAATATTAGTGACATATTTTAGACCGCGGAATTAAGGTTCCACCAGAGGACTGAACATATAAGAATAATGCCGACTCATTTGGAAAATGAGTGATGCGTTGAGACGCAAATGAATTGCAAAATACATACGTTTCTGAGCGTGTCAGATCCGTTGACTAAAACCTCTCCCGTGAGCAATACATGATAAAGCACCGGAAGGCCAAGGTGTTATATCTTTACAAATGTAAACTAGATTATTGTCTCTAGTGCAAGTGGGAGACTGTTGGAGATATGCCCAAGAGGCAATAATAAAATGGTTATTATAATATATCTTTGTGTTTATGATAATGTTTACATACCATGCTATAATTGTATTAACCGAAGCATTGATACATGTGTGTTATGTGAACAACAAAGAGTCCCTAGTAAAGCCTCTTGTATAACTAGCTTGTTGATCAATAGATGATCATGGTTTCGTGATCGTGAACATTGGATGTTATTAATAACAAGGTTATGTCATTATATGAATGATGTAATGGACACACCCAATTAAGCGTAGCATAAGATCACGTCATTAAGTTATTTGCTATAAGCTTTCGATACATAGTTACCTAGTCCTTTCGACCATGAGATCATGTAAATCACTTATACCGAAAAGGTACTTTGATTACATCAAACGCCACTGCGTAAATGGGTGGTTATAAAGGTGGGATTATGTATCCGGAAAGTATGAGTTGAGGCATATGGATCAACAGTGGGATTTGTCCATCCCGATGACGGATAGATATACCCTGGGCCCTCTCGGTGGAATGTCGTCTAATAGCTTGCAATCATATGAATGGTTCATAAGAGACCACATACCACGGTACGAGTAAAGAGTACATGTCATGAGAAGAGGTTGAACGAGGTATAGAGATACCGATGATCAAACCTCGGACAAGTAAAATATCACGTGACAAAGGGAATCGATATCGTATGTAAATGGTTCAGTTGATCACTAAAGTCATCGTTGAATATGTGGGAGCCATTATGGATCTCCAGATCCCGCTATTGGTTATTGGTCGGAGAGAAGTCTCAACCATGTCTACATAGTTCGCGAACCGTAGGGTGACACACTTAAGGTTTGATGTCGTTTAAGTAGATATGGAATATGGAATGGAGTTTGAAGTTTTGTTCGGAGTCTCGGATGGGATTGATGACCCACAAGTATAGGGGGTGTATCGTAGTATCTTCGATAAGTAAGAATGTCGATCCCAACAAGGAGCAGAAGGTGTTGACAAGCAGTTTCGATGAAGGATTCACTGTAAATGCTCACAGACAAGTATTCAGGGGGTTTTGATGTAACCGATGAATAAAGTACGAGTAAGTAAAGTGCGAGAGTAACAATTGCAGCGAGTGGCCCAATCCTTTTTAGCACAAAGGACAGGCCGGTTTGTTTACTTATAATGACCAAACGTTCTCGAGGACACACGGGATTTTAGTCTAGTGCTTTCGCTACATACGGCTAAATAATCTTCATTGTTTTGATAAGTGTTGTGTGGGTGAACCTATGCTAATGTACCGCCCTTCCTAGGACTAATACATACTTGTGATTATACCCCTTGCAAGCATCCGCAACTACAAGAAAGTAATTAAGAATAAATCTAACCACAGCCTTAAACTCTGAGATCCTGCTATCTCTCCTGCATCGATATACCAACGGGGGTTTAGGTTTCTGTCACTCCGGCAACCCCGCAATTGGCAAACGAGTACAAGATGCATTCCCCTAGGCCCATAAAGGTGAAGTGTCATGTAGTCGACGTTCACATGACACCACTAGAAGAATAACACCACAACTTAAATATCATAACATTGAATATTACTCAACCATACTTCACTACTAACATTTAGACTTCACCCATGTCCTCAAGAACTAAACGAACTACTCACGAGACATCATATGGAACATGATCAGAGGTGATATGATGACAAATAACAATCTGAACATAAACCTTGGTTCAACGGTTTCACTCAATAGCATCAATAACAAGTAGAAATCAATACCGGGAGAGTTTCCCCTATCAAACAATCAAGATCAAACCCAAATTGCTACGGCGGTGACGATGTCCAGCGGTGGAGACGGCGGTGATGATGGTGGAGATGATGATGATGGTGATGGAGATGATGTCTAGCTCGATGACGGTGACGATGGCGTCGATTTCCCCCTCCCGGAGGGAATTTCCCCGGCGGATCTCAGCCCGCCGGAGAGTTCTTTTCTCTCTGGTGTTCTCCGCCCCGCAGAGGCGGCTGTAACTCTTCGTGAGGTACCCTCTGTGGCTTAGGTCTTCGGGACGAAGGATTTCGCGAAGAAAAGGAGGCGAAAGGGGCTGTGGGGCCCCCTCACCACCAGGTGGCGTGGCCAGGCCATGGGCCGCGCCGCCCTATGGTCTGGGCCCACCTTGGGTCCAGCTGGCTCCCCCTTCTGGCTTCCTTCGTCATCTGGAAAAATAGGATTTTTGGTATAATTTCCTTCCACAGTTGATCTTCCGAAATATTGCGTTCTGACGGTGCTTTTTCCAGCAGAATCTTGGCTCCGGTGCTCGATCCTCCAATAATGATGAAACATGCAAAATAGATGAAATAACATAAGTATTATGTCCAAATATGAAATATATCAATGAATAACAGCAAATTATGATACAAAATAGTGATGCAAATTGGACGTATCAACTCCCCCAAGCTTAGACTTCGCTTGTCCCCAAGCGAAACTGAACTCGGTAAACAGGACCACATGTTTATGGAGTGAAGAGTCGATAAATAAAATACGGACAAGAAGCATCATATTCATTCACACAAGAAATTCTAGTAAACAACTTCCTCATATAACTCAACTTGAAACAAGTACAAAGTAATCACAAATAAAGGTGCATAAGAAATCATAGTTGGTGATGGCAAACTTCGTTCTTGGTCAGAGAACAATTAACAGATTATACTTATCTCATTGAGCAGCGCTCTCGTGTTCAAGTTTATATGGCACAACTTGCATACTCAATCGTAATAGTCTCCTCATGATCATTGATAACTTGCAAAGCTATATTCATTCAGATAAAACTTGTACTAAACAAGGAAAAATAAAAACATGATGAAGCAAATCACAATATAATGGTTTGATCACAACTACTCAAATGCTTGCTTGAGATGGAGGGAAATAGGTTTACTGACTCAACATAAAGTAGAAGACAGGCCCCTTCGCAGAGGGAAGCAGGGATTAAATCATGTGCTAGAGCTTTTCAGTTTTGAAATCATATAAAGAGAATAAAAGTAACATTTTGAGAGGTGTTTGTTGTTGTCAACGACTGGTAGCGGGTACTCTAATCCCCTTGCCAGACAAACCTTCAAAGAGCGGCTCCCATTTTATTTTCATTTTGTGTGGCACTCCTTCCAACTTTTCTTTCACAAACCATGGCTAACCGAATCCTCGGGTGCCTGCCAACAATCTCATACCATGAAGGAGTGCCTTTTTATTTTAGTTTTATTATGATGACACTCCCCCCAACCTTTGCTTACACAAGCCATGGCTAACCGAATCCTTCGGGTGCCGTCCATCAATCACATACCATGGAGGAGTGTCTATTTAGTTTAATTAATTTGGGACTGGGAATCCCATTGCCAGCTCTTTTTGCAAAATTATTGGATAAGCGGATGAAGCCACTAGTCCATTGGTGAAAGTTGCCCAACAAGATTGAAAGATAAAACACCACATACTTCCTCATGAGCTATAAAACATTGACACAAATGAGAGATAGTATATTTTGAATTGTTTAAAGGTAGCACACGAAGTATTTACTTGGAATGGCAGAAAATACCATGTAGTAGGTAGATATGGTGGACACAAATGGCATAGGTTTGGGTTAAGGTTTGGATGCACGAGAAGTATTCCCTCTCAGTACAGGTCTTTGGCTAGCAAGGTTGATTAGCAAGCATAAGAGTTGAAGGAAACAAACAAATATACATGCGATAGAAACAATCATGCATCTTCCTTGTAAGCACAAACAGTTTTAACTTCAGAAGAATAAGCTATGAGCTAACATGAAAGAAAGACAATGAAACAACTACATGTATTTCTCTTTTCTATTTAAACCTCAAAGTGTTGTTGCTATTGACCAATGCTAAGTTTGCCAAAACCAAATAGATTTATTCAATGCTCCCAAAGTGATACCAATACTAACAACAAGGTAAATCATATAATAGAGATTGCAAACTAAAATAAGATGTGCAATATGTAAATGATAAGACTTCTCATTAATATTCCATAACGATAACTCACACCAAGGGATACATAGATAACCAACTAAAGGAGAGATACTTCCAAACTGCAAACCATCTTATATGATAACTTCCCTACTCATGATATGACACTACTTGACAGTAAAAAGTAAAAGATAGTGATGATGTGATACCGCGGCACTCCCCCAAGCTTGGAACAAACCAAGGGGATGCCAATACCGATGATGAATTACTCCTTTGGCGATGATGCTGATGAACTCCTCCCGCGCTTCTTACAGATCTCCTTCAGCTTCAGTTTCTCAGCTTGGCAATTCTGCACTAAGACTCGAAGATGTTCATTGTTATCTGAAGTTGACGATAGTGACCTTGTGATGGGAATCGGGTAGTATTCCAGCATCCTACGGAGACGGTAATTTTCTTCCTGGAGTATCTCCACTTCTCTTCTTAGAGCCCGGTATCGATCACAAAACTCATCGGTAGTCCGCAGAGCTTCTTCCAACACGGGGAAAGAGTCGAGGCTAAGGGCAGGTGGTAAGGATCCCTGCAAGTTATGAGAGAAAGAACGTCGAGTGTCAACAGATCCCACCAAGATTTGCTTACTCCCAACGGTTTGCTGCTCTTGTTTTGGCGACACCCTTCTCACTTCCTCCTCCGAAAGCCCCTTGCCCTTGTTGTTGGAGGCCATAGTGCTTCTAAACTAAAAACATATCCTGGCAGAAACAGCTCGAAACAAAACACGTCGAGAAAGCGATATACAGACCTCCAGGGGTCCGGGGGATTATATAGCAAAAATTTTCACGACAAAAGGAAAGTACCAGGTCGAACCAGAGTCGAAAAGGGGCGACGAGGCGGCCAGGCCATAGGGCGGCGCGGGCCAAGGCCAGGCCGCGCCGGCCTATGGTGGCACGCCCTCGTGCGTCTTTTCCACTCCGTTTCGATCTCGTAATTTTTCATATTTTCCAAAAACAGCAAAAATATTGTTCGGAAAGTAAATTGCGAACTTTTCATTACCAGTACTGTTACCTATTCAAAGTCGAGTTCTGGTGGACTGTCAACTTGTCCTTTGATGAAAGCCTCCGGTGTTTCCACTCGAATAATATCAACATCAACATTATAGGAATCACCTGAGATATAATGCTTGAGTCTTTGTCCATTTACCACTTGTGTAGCATTGCCTTGGAGAGAGCTAATTTTGATTGCTCCTGAACGATACACCTCCTCGACAACATATGGTCCTTCCCATTTCGAGAGTAATTTCCCTGCAAAGAATCTGAGACGAGACCGATACAATAGGACTTTATCCCCAATATTAAATTCTCTTTTGATAATCCTTCTATCATGCCATTTTTTAACTTTCTCTTTAAAGAGTTTAGCATTTTCATAAGCTTCACTTCTCCATTCATCTAGAGAACTCAATTGTAGCAACCTCTTATTACCGGCAAGTTTAGGATCTTTATTTAATTCTCTAACAGCCTAATAAGCTTTGTGCTCTAGTTCTAAAGGTAAATGACAAGCTTTCCCATAAACCATTTTATAAGGTGACATTCCCATGGGATTTTTATAAGCAGTTCTATAAGCCCAAAGTGCATCCTTCAATTTACTAGCCCAATTCTTTCTAGTTTTATTAACAGTCTTTTGCAAGATAGATTTAATCTCTCTATTTGATAATTCTACTTGCCCACTAGTTTGAGGATGATAAGCGGAAGCAATTCTATGATTAATACCATATCTAGCAAGAGTTTTTCTAAAACCACCATGAATAAAATGAGAACCTCCATCAGTTATAATATATCTAGGAACTCCAAATCTAGGGAAAATAATATCTAAAAGCATTCTTAAAGAGGTCTCACCATCAGCACTTTTTGTAGGTATTGCTTCCACCCATTTAGTAACATAATCAACAGCAACAAGTATATGAGTGTTACCTTCTGAAGAGGGAAAAGGTCCCATGAAGTCAAATCCCCAACAATCGAACGGTTCAATAACAAGAGTATAATTCATCGGCATTTCATTGCGTCTAGAGATATTACCAACCCTTTGGCATTCATCACAAGATAAAATAAACTTCCTCGCATCTTTGAAGAGAGTTGGCCAATAAAAACCTGATTGTAGAACCTTTTGCGCGGTTCTTTCTCCGGCGTGATGTCCTCCATAAGCACTACCATGACATTTACTCAATATCTCTTGTTGTTCATATTCGGGGACACATCTTCACAGAATACCATCCACTCCTTCTTTATATAAGTGTGGGTCATCCCAAAAATAATGCCTCAAGTCATAAAAGAATTTCCTCCTTTGCTGAGCTGAAAAGGTTGGAGGCAAATACTTGGAAACAATAAAGTTAGCATAATCAGCATACCAAGGACTGTCTCGCGAACTTACCTTTATTGCAGCCAATTGTTCATTTGGAAAACTATCATTAACTTGAGAGCAGGATCATAAGCAATATTTTCCAATCTAGACAAATTATCAGCAATAGGATTATCAGCACCTTTCCTATCTACAATATGTAAATCAAATTCTTGCAACACAAGTACCCATCTAATAAGCCTTGGCTTAGCATCTTTCTTTTGCATAAGGTATCTGATTGTAGCATGATCAGTATGAATAGTAACTTTTGAATCAACAATATAAGATCTAAACTTATCACAAGCAAAGACTACAGCTAACAATTCCTTTTCAGTAGTAGCATAATTTCTTTGAGCAGCATCAAGAGTTTTACTAGCATAATGAATAACATTCAATTTTTTGTTTACTCGCTGTCCAAGAACAGCGCCTACAGCAAAATCACTAGCATCACACATAATTTCAAATGGTAAGTTCCAATCAGGAGGTTCAACTATAGGAGCAGTTGTTAAGGCTTTCTTTAGAGTTTCAAAAGCTTCCTTACAATCATCATCAAAAACAAAAGGTACATCTTTTTGAAGAAGATTAGTAAGAGGCTTTGAAATCTTAGAGAAATCTTTAATAAACCTCCTATAAAACCCAGCATGACCAAGAACACTACGAATACCTTTAACATCCCTAGGATAGGGCATCTTCTCAATTGCTTCAACTTTAGCTCTATCAACTTCAATACCTCTCTCGGAAATTTTATGTCCCAATACAATTCCTTCATTAACCATAAAGTGGCATTTCTCCCAATTAAGAACAAGGTTAGTTTCTTCACATCTCTGCAAAACTTTATCGAGGTTTCGCAAGCAATTATCAAAAGAATTCCCATAGACAGAAAATCATCCATGAATACCTCTACAATACTCTCGCAAAAACCATGAAAAATAGTAGACATGCATCTTTGAAAAGTAGCAGGAGCATTACATAAACCAAAAGGCATACGTCTATAAGCATAAGTTCCATAGGGACAAGTGAAAGTGGTTTTCTCTTGATCCTTAGTTTTAACAGCAATTTGTGAAAATCCAGAATAACCATCAAGAAAGCAAAAATGAGTATTTTTAGATAACCTTTCTAACATTTGATCAATAAAAGGCAAAGGGTAATGATCTTTCTTAGTAACCTTATTAACTTTTCGATAATCAATGCACATTCTATAACCTACAACTACTCTTTGAGGTATGAGCTCATCATTATCATTAGGCACAACAGTCATTCCTCCTTTCTTAGGAACACAATGCACAGGACTAACCCATCTACTATCAGCAATAGGATATATAATACCAGCTTCAAGAAGTCGTAATACCTCATTTCTTACCACATCCTTCATTTTAGGAATTAAACGGCGCTGAGGTTCAACAACAGGCTTCGCATCATCTTCCATATTGATGGCGTGTTGGCAAATAGAGCGAGAAATCCCCTTCAAGTCATCAAGAGTGTAGCCAATAGCACCTCGGTGTTTCTTCAATATTTCCAATAGCCTTTCTTCTTCAAACTCTGTAAGCTTAGAACTAATAATAACAGGATATATTTTCTTATCATCAATATGAGCATATTTAAGATTATCAGGCAAAGGTTTTAAATCAAAGACAGGATCTTCCTTTGGTGGCGGTGTTGTACCCAGATCTTCCACCGGTAAATCATGCTTAAGAATAGGTTGACGAAGAAAAATTTCCTCAAGCTCATCTCTTTCTTTCCTAAAAACTTCACTCTCGCTATTCTCCAAATGTTGCTGCAAAGGATTATTAGGAACAAGAACAATAGATGCACATTGTTCCATTTTAAAGTCATCATTAGGCAAATCAGCTTTATAAGGAGTTTTGGTGAATTTAGAGAAGTTAAACTCATAAGATTCACCAGCAAATTTAGTCAAAATTTTCTCTTTCTTGCAATCTATAATAGCTCCACAAGTATTTAGAAAAGGTCTACCAAAAATGATAGGACAATAATCACTAGCAGCAGAACCAAGTACCAAAAAGTCAGCAGGATATTTAATCTTACCACATAGAACTTCCACATCTCGAACAATACCAATTGGAGAAATAGTTTCTCTATTAGCCAGCTGAATAACCACATCAATATCTTCAAGTTCACAAGAACCAATTTCGTGCATAATCTCTGTATAAAGCTCATAAGGAATAGCACTAATACTTGCACCAATATCACATAAACCATAATAGCAATGATCACCAATTCTAACAGATAGCATAGGAACACTAGCTTGCTTGGGTTTATTAGGATGTGAAACAATATTAGAAGCATCTTCACAGAAAATAATATGACCTTCCTCCAAATTTTCAGTCACAAGATCTTTAACTATTGCAACAAAGCAGTTCAACTTTTATTTGTTCTTCAAAGTTATATAGGTTTCTTTTCACTTTTATGAACCGCACTATTTATAACAGAGTACTCCTTCATTTTAGCAGGGAAGGGAGTTTTTTCAATATAAGCTTCAGGAATAACATGATCAACAGTTTCAACTACAACGCATTTATTAATAGATGAATCAATTTTATCTTTATACGGTTCATGATACTTATCAAAACTCTTCTTAGGCAATTCATAATGAGAGGCAAAAGCTTTATAAAGATTTGCAGCAACTTGAGAATCAAGACCATAAGTAGCACTCATATTACGAAATTTATCAGTATCCATAAAAGCTTCAATGCATTTATAATCATAATTTATACCTGATTCTCTATCTTTGTCGATTTCCCATCCTTCAGTATTTTCCTGGATCCGATTAAGAAGGTCCCTTTTAAACTCTTCCTTATTACGCGTGAATGATCCAGAACAAGAAGTATCCAGCAAGGTCTTGTCTTCAAAAGAAAGTCTTGCATAGAAATTATCAATAATAACATTACCAGGAAGCTCATGAATGGGGCATTTGAGCATTAAAGACTTCAATCTCCCCCAAGCTTGGGCAATACTCTCTCCATCATGAGGCCAAAAATTATATATGCGATTCCGATCCTTGTGAATTTCACTTGGAGGATAGAACTTAGAATAAAACCGGGGCACAATATCATTCCATTCAAGAGAATCCCCATTATCCAGTAATTTATACCAATGCGCCGCTTTACCGGACAGCGATATAGAGAATAGTTTCTTCCTCACTTCATCCATAGCAATACCTGCACACTTGAATAAACCGCATAATTCATGCAAGAACAGTAAATGATCTCCAGGGTGGACAGTTCCATCCCCTGTATAATGGTTATTCACCACGCGTTCAATAATTTTCATAGGTATTTTGTATGGTATCTCTTCTTTACCTGGCGCCTCATCCACTACCTTTGCAGTAGTAGCAGATTTTCCAAATAAGCATTCAAGAGGAGATCTCTCCATAATGAATTATGGCAAGAAAGAAATAAAATCAGCACAAACAGTAGATATTTCCCTTACCAATTCCACTTACCAATAGCGCTTCACTCCCCGGCAACGGCGCCAGAAAATAGTCTTGATGACCCACAAGTATAGGGGGTGTATCGTAGTATCTTCGATAAGTAAGAATGTCGATCCCAACAAGGAGCAGAAGGTGTTGACAAGCAGTTTCGATGAAGGATTCACTGTAAATGCTCACAGACAAGTATTCAGGGGGTTTTGATGTAACCGATGAATAAAGTACGAGTAAGTAAAGTGCGAGAGTAACAATTGCAGCGAGTGGCCCAATCCTTTTTAGCACAAAGGACAAGCCGGTTTGTTTACTTATAATGACCAAACGTTCGCGAGGACACACGGGATTTTAGTCTAGTGCTTTCGCTACATACGGCTAAATAATCTTCATTGTTTTGATAAGTGTTGTGTGGGTGAACCTATGCTAATGTACCGCCCTTCCTAGGACTAATACATACTTGTGATTATACCCCTTGCAAGCATCCGCAACTACAAGAAAGTAATTAAGAATAAATCTAACCACAGCCTTAAACTCTGAGATCCTGCTATCCCTCCTGCATCGATATACCAATGGGGGTTTAGGTTTCTGTCACTCCGGCAACCCCGCAATTGGCAAACGAGTACAAGATGCATTCCCCTAGGCCCATAAAGGTGAAGTGTCATGTAGTCGACGTTCACATGACACCACTAGAAGAATAACGCCACAACTTAAATATCATAACATTGAATATTACTCAACCATAGTTCACTACTAACATTTAGACTTCACCCATGTCCTCAAGAACTAAACGAACTACTCATGAGACATCATATGGAACATGATCAGAGGTGATATGATGACAAATAACAATCTGAACATAAACCTTGGTTCAACGGTTTCACTCAATAGCATCAATAACAAGTAGAAATCAATACCGGGAGAGTTTCCCCTATCAAACAATCAAGATCAAACCCAAATTGCTACGGCGGTGACGATGTCCAGCGGTGGAGACGGCGGTGATGATGGTGGAGATGATGATGATGGTGATGGAGATGATGTCTAGCTCGATGACGGTGACGATGGCGTCGATTTCCCCCTCCCGGAGGGAATTTCCCCGGCGGATCTCAGCCCGCCGGAGAGTTCTTTTCTCTCTGGTGTTCTCCGCCCCGCAGAGGCGGCTGTAACTCTTCGTGAGGTACCCTCTGTGGCTTAGGTCTTCGGGACGAAGGATTTCGCGAAGAAAAGGAGGCGAAAGGGGCTGTGGGGCCCCCTCACCACCAGGTGGCGCGGCCAGGCCATGGGCCGCGCCGCCCTATGGTCTGGGCCCACCTTGGGTCCAGCTGGCTCCCCCTTCTGGCATCCTTCGTCATCTGGAAAAATAGGATTTTTGGTATAATTTCCTTCCACAGTTGATCTTCCGAAATATTGCGTTCTGACGGTGCTTTTTCCAGGAGAATCCTGGCTCCGGTGCTCGATCCTCCAATAATGATGAAACATGCAAAATAGATGAAATAACATAAGTATTATGTCCAAATATTAAATATATCAATGAATAACAGCAAATTATGATACAAAATAGTGATGCAAATTGGACGTATCAGGGATCCATGACATCACGAGGAGTTCCGGAATGGTCCGGAGAATAAGATTCATATATAGGAAGTCATTTTCTAGGTTTGAAAATGATCCGGTATTTTCTCTGGAAGGTTCTAGAAGGTTCTAGAAGAGTCCGGAAGAAATCAGCATGGAAGGTGGAGTCCCAGAGGGACTCCACCCACCTTGGCCGGCCAGCCTAAGGGAGGAGGAGTCCCAAGTGGACTCCTCCCCATGGTGGCCGGCCACCCCACCAAGGAAAGGGGGGAGTCCCACTCCCCCTAGGTTTGGTCATATGGAAGGTTTATTTTGGGGTCTTATTCGGAGACTTTGGACCTAATCCTTGGGGCTTCCACCTATATAAAGAGAGGAGGGGAGGGGCTGGCCGGCCACTCTTGGCTCCACCTTGGTCGCACCCCTTTGAGGGCCAGCGCCCAAGCCCCCTCTCCCCAAACCCTAGCTACCTCTCCTCCACCACCTCTCCCGCATATGCTTAGCGAAGCTCCGCCGGAGATCTCCATCGACACCGCCACCACGTCGTCGTGCTGTCGGGATTCCAAGGAGGATCTACTACTTTCGCTGCCCGCTGGAACGGGGAGAAGGACGTCGTCTTCATCAACACCGAATGTGTGACCGAGTACGGAGGTGCTGCCCGATTGTGGCACCGTCAAGATCTTCTACGCGCTTTTGAAAGCGGCAAGTGATCATCTACCGCAGCAACGAGAGCCTCCTCTTGTAGGCTTTGGAAATCTTCAAGGGTTAGTCTTGTTCATCCCCTCGTTGCTCCCATCTTCTAGATTGCATCTTGGCTTGGATTGCTTTCTCGCGGTAGGAAAATTTTTGTTTTCTATGCTACGAATCCCTACACCTAAGAATCTAAGTGAGGGTGATGAGAGGAGTATTAAAGAAGAGAGACTAGTGAGGAATAAGTGGATCATATCTAATGCATGATCTTACTTTATAAATTGAGATGATAAGTTAAACCTATATATATGTGATCCATGGATCTCATTCTTCTCAGGAAATAATAAGTAAATCACTAGTAGTTAACAAACCAATCCTCATGTCTTGTGTAGAGAAGTATTGATATTGTATTTCAAACTTGCTTATCCAAAACCTTGAGAGAAACCTAGCTTTGCCTTGATAAAAGAATTCTACCTAAGTGAGGAGGAATAACCCTAAACAATTAAACATAATCATGCTTATGCTCATACCTAAACCTAGTTGTGTATCACATTGGTGATCACTACTTAAACCCTAAACTATATTTTAATTCCAACTCATGGATTACTTTGGATTGTAATTAGAACCCTGCCATGCCTCATGCCTATTATATTTCAATTCAAGGAAGTTTATGCAAAACCCTAAACCATTTCATATGGGATCCACTCCACATAAAATAATATGTCCTAACTTGTGTATCATGGATCACAAGTATAAGCTAAGTCATATATACTTAAAGATTAAATGCCATTGGTGAGTAGAGTGAAACCAATATCCATTTCTACTTTGACTCCCTATTACCTTGCTTAGTTTCTCAAATGGAATATTGTCTCATAATTGAACCGTCACCTTAGTGAATAGACTATGAGGAGTGTAGAATTTATTCGAAATGAGTTCAGCTAGGTGTGGCTAAGGAAGAGTATTAAAAATAAAGTGTATCCGCCCATATGCTTAAACCTTAGAAATAATTCTTCACATGAAATGATGAATCCATCTCATTCTCGTTGCCATCTGTTCTAAAATTCTAGACATAATTAAAATATGTGGGAATCATCAATATTGTTAAACACCCTAGTAAATTAATAGTATGTTTACTATGCACCTATTAAAAATCCAAAACAGTAAACAAATCTAGTTCCTAAATTATATAGGATTGAGATAAATATTTAAGTCCATGTCTATTTTCATTAAACCTCCCAAATTAGCAATCTAATCATAAAACAAATATTTATTTAATCAACAACACTATGCAGTAAGCAATAGTACCAAATTATTTTGATACTAAAATAGTTTAGAACCTGTAAAACAAAACAGATTTCAAATTTGATTTCAAATAACAAATTCAAAATAGAAAATAGAAAAGAGAGAAAAAGAGAGGAAGTTTACCTGGCAGGCCACCGCAGCCCATGGACGGCCCAAACTTTGGCTCAAAGACCGCAGCCCAGCACCAACCCACCTGGCCACTTACCTCTTCGTCGCTGGCACGAAACAAAGGGAGGGGCGTCATCTTCTTCCTCTTCCCTGCAGATGACACGACGCCGGCGAACCTCTGCCACCTCCTCGATGAAGATAAGGACGCCGCCGGACGTCGCCAAACCTTCCAGAACCGTGCCCTGGCGATTTCGCGTCCGTGTTATCCAAAATCATCACGATTCGTGCACTGGAACCCTAATTCACCTTGTCTCCGTATCCTGGCCACCCGTCGCCGATGCTCGTCGTCGTTCCCGACCATCTCAAGCCCTATAAAGCCACCAGGAGGATCTCCGTGCTTCCCTTGTTCACCTCTGCCACTCAAATCCCTCTCAGTCGCACCCTATTTCTCAGCTTCTTCCTTCACTGTTCGCCGGTGACCTCCATGGCGCCGTCGATTGAGAGCACCCCGGAGAGTGTGGTGTGGCTTGGGAGGTGCGCAAGAGCGTGCAGATCATCTCTGCGAAAGGAATCGAGCTTGGGTGCCTCCGGTCAAGCTAATTTTGCCGTTCCCTTTCTCCGGCCATCGCCTGGAATGGCGAACTGGAGCTCGTCCCCGTCCTCCATCCACCTCGTCAAGCAGTCCACAAGCCTCACGGTGAGCTTGCGCATCTCAGGGACCATCTCGCTCGCTTGATCATCAACTGTAGCCCCGATTTGATAGTTGGCCGACATGCGCCGCCGCAGATGATGCTCGCCGGAGCAACTCCGGTGACCATTTGGCAGAGGCATCACCACCGTTCGGTTCAACGTTTAGTGCTACGTCGATTGAGCCTAGTCGCACGTCCGCGGGAACCCCCTAGCGCCGCCGTCGTCGGGAGTCAGCTCGCCGGAGTTGAGCCCCCGGGCCAGTCAAACATTTTGACTCGGTCTTGCTCACGTGGCTACCACACTGGACCTGGTCCTACTCGTCAGTCTCTGTGTGTGTAACCCGAACCGGTATGTTTTGTATTTTCTGTTTAATTTAAAAACCAGTAAATTTCTGAAACTTTGCAAAATCATATAAAATTCATTTTAGCTCAGAAAAATATGAATAATATATCAAAATGCTCACAAAAATAAACTCTATTAAAATAAAATATAAAACAAAAATGTGTGTCAAAATAAAAATTCACTTATTTTTAACCTTGTTAATTATGCCTTTTCAATTGTTTTGAATCCAATTTGAATTCAATAAATAGTTAAATTTCAAAATTAAATATCATCTATTCAGTAAGTAAATAAAATGTTAAGATTAAATTTCTTGATCATATTTTCATCAATTAAAATATTAGTGGTAATTCGTAAACCCTATTGTGCAAATTACCATTTACTATTTCTTTAAATATTAATAAAGCAAGAAAATACCAACAACTAATATTATTTTGATAACTCAAATTTTGTAACTTAAACATTATTTAATTAACAAGTCATTATTTTAAAACCTAATCATAATTATAAAACCCTAATTCTGGAAATTAAACCCTAACTAAAATTTGTCTTAATTCTTAAACCTTTTAAAATAATTAAATGATAAGGCTATTATTACTTTTGTGCAAAGTACTTAATCACATTAATTCTAATACCAAGTATTACTTTAAGTATTGGATCATAATTTAGAAACCCTAGTTTTATTATAAGTTAGAATCTGGATCCCATTATTTTATGAGATCATTCCAAAATGATTTAACTCTAAAACCCTAGTTGCTTATCACATGTGATCATGTGAATTTCCCCTTACATAGAGAACCTTATTATGTGACCAACAAATACAAGTCATGATCCACCAACATAGAACCAATTCACATGAGACTATCATTTCATGTTCCTATTCTTAATTAAAACCTTTATGATCCACTAATGTCACATAGGTATAAACCCTAGCTTGTTAATATGTTAGCACCATTAGAATCAACCTCAACCATCATAATTTATAGGAACCCTTGTGATTTACCATTGTACCAACCATGAGTAGCAATTCACAACACATGCTCCTATCCCACAAAACCCTACTTAAGGATCATAAACCACTTAGCTTGGAAACCATTAGTGATTCCTTAGTGAAACAAATAGGAAGTTATAGTAAACCCTAACCCATAGTATCACCTTGAACCATCCTTGATATGATGTCTAGGAGAAACCATAATAATAAACCTACTAATACTTGCTACATGTAGATCACTTCTACTTAAGAACCAACTAGCTCTATTAATAAACCCTAATAGCACTTAGCTCCTATTTAAAGTAGTTCTTATTATTATTTAACCTGTTCTTCAAAAGTTATTCTTTTGAAGTACAAATGTCAATCAAACCCTAGAAGCCCTAATCCTTCTTTGAAATACTCATTATTTCTTAAACAACATGTTCTTCAAAAGTTATTCTTTTGAAGTATAGGATAAGTAATCATCAACCATGTCATGTAGAACTTAAAACTGACAACTATTCTTGTATTGTTATGCAACCATTAATCCTTTGTATGTATGATTGTTATGATGCATTATATCACTTGTTTATGTTATCATATCATCAACCCTAATAAGAACCTTGTTTGAAAACCATTCTAAAAGTGCAACACACCCTAAATAAATCTTTACAACTCATCAATCCTAAATCATCGAGATTAGGTTACGCTCGGGACGATTGCATCTTATACTATGCATTATAGCATCTTTGCCAGTTCTTTAAACACTGTCCTTACCGGACAATGATGGTATTTCAGAATTTGGAGTTCTCACGTATTGAAGCTTTTGCCTGCATAAGCTTGCAGTCAAGAAAGGCAAGTTCATCGCTTGCTCATGTCATTTGATTATTTTTATCAAACTATATGCAAAGTACTATACTTATCACTCATGCATTGAAAAGCAAAGTATTATTTTACAATTATGAATATGACTATGTGGTGGGCAATGGAACCATGGTATGTGTTGATATGGTGGAGGTTCCATTGCATGGGTACTACTCATCTAGGACTAAGTACCAATGCCGTCCAATGTTTCTAGCGCCGTACAAATCGCGTTAACCATAAGATCTATAATGACACTGGGGAAGCCAGCCGTATCTTTTCCCTCCTGCACGCCAACGGACTGGTAGAGCTGCGGGGTGTTGGAGGCACTGCCGTAGGTTGGGATATCCTTTTAAATTCCCATCCGTGTGTGATGACGGGCTCTACGGTCTATGATGGATTGTCCAAAGTACACCGTGAGTAAAGCCGTATTATCGGAAGATGTCTACTGGGGGTGTGCGGTTGGACAAAAGGGTGGGTTTGCAGGGTCGCGGAGAAGGCGGTGTGGGCTTGGATCTTACACCTGGCCTCACACCAAAGGAAGTGTGGACGGGAAAGTATACGCCTGGTTGGCAACAAGGATAAGGTCTCCTATGGGAAAAGTAACGCACCTCTGCAGAGGATCTTGACCAGATTGTCACTCCTTTGTTCCGAAGGGAATCGCGAACGCGGTAGGAAAGGAACTCCATGAAGTTCTGGTCAACCTGTGAAGACTGACGGGCATAGTTTTCAGAATAAAATAAACCTTTTGAAGAAATGTTTATGAAAACTTGCATTGGCCTATGACTTTCTGGTCTATGGCTGTAGCTAGTGCATGATACACCTATTTCCTAATATGAACTTGCTGAGTACGCTCGTACTCATTCCCTCCCATTTGAACCCCCTTCTTAGATCAAGGCACCGAAGGAGAAACTACCGTGGAACTCGAAGACAAAGGAGTCAACTTCAACAAGATGAAGAATCCAGTCAAAGAAGTCAATGGAGTCAATTTATGCATCAGCTATAATGGAAACCTAGACTAGTAATAGAAGGGAACCTTTCCCTTATCCTAGCACCTAAGTAGCTAGATTTCTATAGCAAGCCAAGTAGCTCTTAAACTTGAGTTAGTAATAAGATAGACTACGAGTCATTCTTCTGGAGCTTTATTTGAAGTTTTACCTCACTGTAAAGTAGGAGGCTGTGTTGATCTTATGTAAACAGTTCGTGTGTACTTCTATAGACATACCTTGGACTCGCATATGTTTCTGTTGTACCACTCTGAGGGATGTAATATGAGTGGAACGGTGTTTCACTTGTGTTATGTCAACGACTTGTGTACTACACCATGCAGTGGTACGCTGGGTCACCCACAACTGGTATCAGAGCAAATGCTTTGACCCTAGGATTAAAACCCTTTAAAGGAGACCTATAGGTTTGCTAGTGTCTATAGGAAGTGTCTTAGCTAAGTCAACTATGTTAAACCAATCATTCTTTTGACTTGAGATGGGTATTCACTTGAGAATAATCCTGACACACTTGAGTCAATCTTTCTTCTCTATTTTCTTAAGTAAAGTTAATTAGTTATCTTGCTTCATTCCAAATAACTAGAACACCACTGGAGTTTAAGATAATGGGTGGTAGTAGACCACAACTGGTATACAACACATGGTAGTCCAAAGAGAGGATACAACCATAAGGAAGATATCCTATTGGAAGAAGTATACCAATGCAAGTTATAGTTAAGTAGGAGTCATTTAAAATGTCAAATGACTAGCATAAAATGAGGAAGATAAGACATACGAGGTAGTTTAGATCTATGATGAGTCAATCATAGGAGGTAAGGAAGAATGATAGGGGTATTTAAGTCTACTTTTCATGTAAAGTTGGTAATCATATATGATTCACTTGAGAATCATGATGTGAGGGAGAAGAACATCATAAGTGAGTTAACAGAAGTATGATGAGGAGTAGGATTTAAGGAATAGTTCGAAAGCTTAGGCCTTAAAATCCTAATAATTGTACCAAGTATGTTAGAACCATAGTCCTTAATTTAAAGAAGGCTTAATTAGAGCATATCACATAGAGAAATCCTAGAGTTATAGGTGGTATATTCTAAACAATCATGTGTTTAGAGTAGACATGTTAGAACTAATTGTATTATAGGAAGTAGTCCTCAATAGCACATATATATGGTATACTATTTTGTTAGTACTTCCAAAGAAAACTAGGTTAACTCCAACTATCCCAGGACATTTTGTTTCAAGTTTGTCTCATTGCAAATGTGCAATTAAGATAAATGTTGAGACAGATAGTAGAAATTCACGTATTGTGCTAAGTATCACAACCTAAACCTATCTTATGTGGTGTTATATACTACACATCTGATCCTGATGTTTAGGGATGTCTTACCCAATTATTATATTCAGGCATATAAGGATGTGTATTATAAACACAAAGCTGATTTTCTTGGATTTTATTGGATTTTCATTGTTTGACTAGATCCATACATGAAGTTTGACTTTGATATGCAAATGCATGTTGCAATATCAAGCTCCTACTTGATGTTATAGGTCTAGAGGGTAAAGGTATTCGTGTGAGGAAGTGACGAATTCTGAAGATTTTGAAGTCAAGATGAAGGTTCACTAGAAGAAGGAAGTAAAGTTGTGGGAAGTAACCACCATACTCCGAAGGAAAGACCAATCAAAACTCACTTCTATCCTTAATCAAGGAGTACTTCAACATGGAAGTACCATGAAAGTGAGAAAAATAGTGAATATGGAGTAGTAGAAGTAGAGCCGTATTCATTATGGAAGAAGGAAATGCAAGTGAAGTCACTTACAATACAATTTTCATAGTATCAACAAGTGGTTATCTTGAAAAACAAATCCTAGAAGAAGGAAAATAGATAAGTGAAGTCGCATCTGGTATCATAAGACCACAGCTGATATAGGATAACCATGAAGAGAAAGAATGTAAAGTGAGGTATATCTTAACTAAAACTATGTTAGTAGCCACAGCTGGTAGGTAGATATTGACTAGAACCATAACATAGCCACAGCTGGTATCCAATAAGCCACATCTGGTACTAGGTAGTCTGCAGCTGGTACCAGATAGCCCACAGCCTGAACATTTCTTTACCCTAAAAGAAAGATGGATTCCGCAGCTAATATTCCGCAGATGGTATCCCGTAGCTGGTAAACATTTAGTCGGGAGATTCACATCGGATACCCACAATTGTGTGGATACACCGCAAAGAATTCTTCGTGAGACTTTAGAAAAGTACAAACTATACGCTAGACCAAGACTAATCTTCTAACCTTGGAGTTTAATGATTAGAAGAAAGGAAGTTTGAAGATCATTAGAAAACTCCAAGGGGGAGAGGAAGGCTTATGGAGAAGTATTAAGATATTATTTGTAGTATGATAGGCGGAGAAAAAGGTCTGAACTGAAAGGAAGTCCGATCTTATTTTTATAAGGTTGTTGGGAAGTACCCATATAAAAGTACTCTCAGGAGGTTGTCAGACCAAAAGCCGAGGTTTATATCTCGAAGAAGTAAGGGTTAGACCCTAACTTAAGTGGGTAATTAATAATTACTCAGAAGCAGAAGAGTTCAAGTAAGTCTAAGATAATGAAGTTGGATGAAGAAGATACCGGAGAACAATCAAAGCCTAAGAAGATACTATACGAAGGAGTTTGACCATAATAAAACATAAGCCTAGTAGAAAGATTCCTTTCATGGAACCTAAAGAAACCAAAAGGAAGATAACTAGTATAAACTAGAGGCCATGATTGGATGGACTAAATGAGTCTAATCCATTCGTAGGACTAAAACAACCAGGACCATGCCTATTGTAAATACCTTACTAAGTACCATTACTTTTGTTATGGTAGTAAGGGACAACAATAACTTACTTTAAACAAATCCTTTAAACTTAAGGTTTGGGCACCGCAGCAGGATTACCGCAGCTGGTGGAACCAGGCTTTGAGTACCCAAATAGGAAGATGTCACCACAACCATTAGTAAAGTCCATTAACACAATAAGATGTCCTAATCCAATAATCTTTGGAGAGTAAGACTATAAGCTTAGAATATTGGGAGAAGACCTAGAATAAAAGAAAGTATCAGTGCCAGACATCAGAAGACTTCCGGAAGGATCTGAACAAGGGATATATTCAATTATATCTAATGAGATCACTAGGGAGTTTGAAAGGATTGTGATCTGTTCTAGTCAGTTCCACGTTCCGAAACATGAGAGCGTTCGAACTTCGGGATGAAGTTCAGTTTAAGGGGGAGAGGCTGTAATATCCCAGGTTTAGAGGCTATAAAATAAGAGAACACCAAAGTGTGCATTGCATTCATGCATAGAAAATCCGGGGAATTTTCGCGCTTCAAATAAAACTTACCACAGTAACCGAAGTTTCACTTGACTTGCTGGAACTGAAGTAGATCATCAAGTCAAGCGCTATAAACTTCACTGTGATCTTTGCTAAAACCCTGTTTTGGGTAGATATGATTTGATCTTTGCTCTAGATCAAATGGAATTAGTTTTACAACAAACCACATCTTAAGTAAGGGTTATAAGGCCAAGTTATGAGGTGTACCCTATCTATCCAAGAGAGCTCAAGTTATGAGGTGTACCCAAGTGTATGGACTAATACTTGATCTTGGAGAGAGAACCATAATTCACCAATGAATTGTTATAAGGCCAATACTTTGATCATTACAAATTGGGTGATGATCATACACCCTAAGAATCTAAGTGAGGGTGATGACAGGAGTATTAAAGAAAAGAGACTAGTGAGGAATAAGTGGATCATATCTAATGCATGATCTTACTTTATAAATTGAGATGATAAGTTAAACCTATATATATGTGATCCATGGATCTCATTATTCTCAGGAAATAATAAGTAAATCACTAGTAGTTAACCAAACCAATCCTCATGTCTTGTGTAGAGAAGTATTGATATTGTATTTCAACCTTGCTTATCCAAAACATTGAGAGAAACCTAGCTTTGCCTTGATAAAAGAATTCTACCTAAGTGAGGAGGAATAACCCTAAACAATTAAACATAACCATGCTTATGCTCATACCTAAACCTAGTTGTGTATCACATTGGTGATCACTACTTAAACCCTAAACTATATTTGAATTCCAACTCATGGATTACTTTGGATTGTAGTTAGAACCCTGCCATGCCTCATGCCTATTATATTTCAATTCAAGGAAGTTTATGCAAAACCCTAAACCTTTCATATGGGATCCACTCCACATAAAATAATATGTCCTAACTTGTGTATCATGGATCACAAGTATAAGCTAAGTCATATATACTTAAAGATTAAATGCCATTGGTGAGTAGAGTGAAACCAATATCCAATTATACTTTGGCTCCCTATTACCTTGCTTAGTTTCTCAAATGGAATATTGTCTCATAATTGAACCGTCACCTTAGTTAATTGACTATTAGGAGTGTAGAATTTATTCTAAATGAGTTCAGCTAGGTGTGGCTAAGGAAGAGTATTAAAAATAAAGTTTATCCGCCCATATGCTTAAACCTTAGAAATAATTCTTCACATGAAATGATGAATCCATCTCATTCTCATTGCCATCTGTTCTAAAATTCTAGACATAATTAAAATATGTGGGAATCATCAATATTGTTAAAAATCCAAAACAGTAAACAAATCTAGTTCCTAAATTATATAGGATTGAGATAAATATTTAAGTCCATGTCTATTTTCATTAAACCTCCCAAATTAGCAATCTAATCATAAAACAAATATTTATTTAATCAACAACACTATGCAGTAAGCAATAGTACCAAATTATTTTGATACTAAAATAGTTTAGAACCTGTAAAACAAAACAGATTTCAAATTTGATTTCAAATAACAAATTCAAAATAGAAAATAGAAAAGAGAGAAAAAGAGAGGAAGTTTTCCTGGCAGGCCACCGCAGCCCATGGACGGCCCAGCCTTGGCCCAGCACCGCAGCCCAGCACCAACCCACCTGGCCACTTACCTCTTCGTCGCTGGCACGAAACAAAGGGAGGGGCGTCGTCTTCTTCCTCTTCCCTGCAGACGACACGACGCCGGCGAACCTCTGCCACCTCCTCGACGAAGATAAGGACGCCGCCGGACGTCGCCAAACCTTCCAGAACCGTGCCCTGGCGATTTCGCGTCCGTGTTATCCAAAATCATCACGATTCGTGCACTGGAACCCTAATTCACCTTGTCTCCGTATCCTGGCCGCCCGTCGCTGATGCTCGTCGTCGTTCCCGACCATCTCAAGCCCTATAAAGCCACCAGGAGGATCTCCGTGCTTCCCTTGTTCACCTCTGCCACTCAAATCCCTCTCAGTCGCCCCTATTTCTCAGCTTCTTCCTTCACTGTTCGCCGGTGACCTCCATGGCGCTGTCGATTGAGAGCACCCCGGAGAGCGTGGTGTGGTTTGGGAGGTGCGCAAGAGCGTGCAGATCATTTCTGCAAAAGGAATCGAGCTTGGGTGCCTCCAGTCAAGCTAATTTTGCCGTTCCATTTCTCCGGCCATCGCCGGGAATGGCGAACTGGAGCTCGTCCCCGTCCTCCATCCACCTCATCAAGCAGTCCACAAGCCTCACGGTGAGCTTGCGCATCTCAGGGACCATCTCGCTCGCTTGATCATCAACCGTAGCCCCGATTTGATAGTTGGCCGACATGCGCCGCCGCAGATGATGCTCACCGGAGCAACTCCGGTGACCATTTGGCAGAGGCATCACCACCGTTCGGTTCAACGTTTAGTGCTGCGTCGATTGAGCCTAGTCGCACGTCCGCGGGAACCCCCTAGCGCCGCCGTCTTCGGGAGTCAGCTCGCCGGAGTTGAGCCCCCGGGCCAGTCAAACATTTTGACTCGGTCTTGCTCACGTGGCTGCCATGCTAGACCTGGTCCCACTCGTCAGTCTCTGTGTGTGTGTAACCCGAACCGGTATGTTTAGTATTTTCTGTTTAATTTAAAAACCAGTAAATTGCTGAAACTTTGCAAAATCATATAAAATTCATTTTAGCTCAGAAAAATATGAATAATATATCAAAATGCTCACAAAAATAAAATCTATTCAAATAAAATATAAAACAAAAATGTGTGTCAAAATAAAAATTCACTTATTTTTAACCTTGTTAATTATGCCTTTTCAATTGTTTTGAATCCAATTTGAATTCAATAAATAGTTAAATTTCAAAATTAAATATCATCTATTCAGTAAGTAAATAAAATGTTAAGATTAAATTTCTTGATCATATTTTCATCAATTAAAATATTAGTGGTAATTCATAAACCCTAATGTGCAAATTACCATTTAATATTTCTTTAAATATTAATAAAGCAAGAAAATACCATCAACTAATATTATTTTGATAACTCAAATTTTGTAACTTAAACATTATTTAATTAACAAGTCATTATTTTAAAACCTAATCATAATTATAAAACCTAATTCTGGAAATTAAACCCTAACTAAAATTTGTCTTAATTCTTAAACCTTTTAAAATAATTAAATGATAAGGCTATTATTAGTTTTGTGCAAAGTACTTAATCACATTAATTCTAATACCAAGTATTACTTTAAGTATTGGATCATAATTTAGAAACCCTAGTTTTATTATAAGTTAGAATCTGGATCCCATTATTTTATGTGATCATTCCAAAATGATTTAAGTCTAAAACCCTAGTTGCTTATCACATGTGATCATGTGAATTTACCCTTACATAGAGAACCTTATTATGTGACCAACAAATACAAGTCATGATCCACCAACATAGAACCAATTCACATGAGACTATCATTTCATGTTCCTATTCTTAATTAAAACCTTTATGATCCACTAATGTCACATAGGTATAAACCCTAGCTTGTTAATATGTTAGCACCATTAGAATCAACTTCAACCATCATAATTTATAGGAACCCTTGTGATTTACCATTGTACCAACCATGAGTAGCAATTCACAACACATGCTCATATCCCACAAAACCCTACTTAAGGATCATAAACCACTTAGCTTGGAAACCATTAGTGATTCCTTAGTGAAACAAATAGGAAGTTATAGTAAACCCTAACCCATAGTATCACCTTGAACCATCCTTGATATGATGTCTAGGAGAAACCATAATAATAAACCTACTAATACTTGCTACATGTAGATCACTTCTACTTAAGAACCAACTAGCTCTATTAATAAACCCTAATAGCACTTAGCTCCTATTTAAAGTAGTTCTTATTCTTATTTAACCTATTCTTCAAAAGTTATTCTTTTGAAGTACAAATGTCAATCAAACCCTAGAAGCCCTAATCCTTCTTTGAAATACTCATTATTTCTTAAACAACATGTTCTTCAAAAGTTATTCTTTTGAAGTATAGGATAAGTAATCATCAACCATGTCCTGTAGAACTTAAAACTGACAACTATTCTTGTATTGTTATGCAACCATTAATCCTTTGTATGTATGATTGTTATGATGCATTATATCACTTGTTTATGTTATCATATCATCAACCCTAATAAGAACCTTGTTTGAAAACCATTCTAAAAGTGCAACACACCCTAAATAAATCTTTACAACTCATCAATCCTAAATCATCGAGATTAGGTTACGCTCGGGACGATTGCATCTTATACTATGCATTATAGCATCTTTGCCAGTTCTTTAAACACTGTCCTTACCGGACAATGATGGTATTTCAGAATTTGGAGTTCTCACGTATTGAAGCTTTTGCCTGCATAAGCTTGTAGTCAAGAAAGGCAAGTTCATCGCTTGCTCATGTCATTTGATTATTTGTATCAAACTATATGCAAAGTACTATACTTATCACTCATGCATTGAAAAGCAAAGTATTATTTTACAATTATGAATATGACTATGTGGTGGGCAATGGAACCATGGTATGTGTTGATATGGTGGAGGTTCCATTGCATGGGTACTACTCATCTAGGACTAAGTACCAATGTCGTCCAGTGATTCTAGCGCCGTACAAATCGCGTTAACCATAAGATCTATAATGGCACTGGGGAAGCCAGCCGTATCTTTTCCCTCCGGCACACCAACGGACTGGTAGAGCTGCGGGGTGTTGGAGGCACTGCCGTAGGTTGGGATATCCTTTTAAATCCCCATCCGTGTGTGATGACGGGCTCTACGGTCTATGATGGATTGTCCAAAGTACACCGTGAGTAAAGCCGTATTATCGGAAGATGTCTACTGGGGGTGTGCGGTTGGACAAAAGGGTGGGTTTGCAGGGTCGCGGAGAAGGCGGTGTGGGCTTGGATCTTACACCTGGCCTCACACCAAAGGAAGTGTGGACGGAAAAGTATACGCCTGTTTGGCAACAAGGATAAGGTCTCTTATGGGAAAAGTAACGCACCTCTGCAGAGGATACCGACCAGATCGTCACTCCCTCGTTCGGGAAGGGAACTGCGAACGCGGCAGGAAAGGAACTCCATGAAGTTCTGGTCAACCTGTGAAGACTGACGGGCATAGTTTTCAGAATAAAATAAACCTTTTGAAGAAATGTTTATGAAAACTTGCATTGGCCTATGACTTTCTGGTCTATGGCTGTAGCTAGTGCATGATACACCTATTTCCTAATATGAACTTGCTGAGTACGCTCGTACTCATTCCCTCCCATTTGAACCCCCTTCTTAGATCAAGGCACCGAAGGAGAAACTACCGTGGAACTCGAAGACAAAGGAGTCAACTTCAACAAGATGAAGAATCCAGTCAAAGAAGTCAATGGAGTCAATTCATGCATCAGCTATAATGGAAACCTAGACTAGTAATAGAAGGGAACCTTTCCCTAATCCTAGCACCTAAGTAGCTAGATTTCAATAGCAAGCCAAGTAGCTCTTAAACTTGAGTTAGTAATAAGATAGACTACTAGTCGTTCTTCTGGAGCTTTATTTGAAGTTTTACCTCACTGTAAAGTAGGAGGCTGTGTTGATCTTATGTAAACAGTTCGTGTGTACTTCTATAGACATACCTTGGACTGACATATGTTTCTGTTGTACCACTCTGAGGGATGTAATATGAGTGGAACGGTGTTTCACTTGTGTTATGTCAACGACTTGTGTACTACACCATGCAGTTGTACGCTGGGTCACCATAATTATGGTCCTATAGATAGTATTTTTCCACTTTGCCCTTACTTTATCTCTTCGTAAAGGAAGGCACCAAAGGGTTTAGAAATAAGTGCCGGATCTGAGGGACCCCTAAGAGCAAGTACAATAAGGCTGACTCAGCAGGCTATAAGAATTAAAATAGTGTTGTTTTGCTTAGGTGGATGAGAGAGAAGTGGAGAGAGAAGAGAGATGAGCTCTCATGCAAGAGCTAGCTCTTGCACGTGCTCCTAGACACTTTGTGAGTATGTGTGGTGGGCCTTTTACACATAAAGGTATCAATCCTTAAAGCCAACTATTGTACAAGGGGGTGTGCTCCGCTGTCCCCCCCTTAGCTCCACGGTTCTGAGAAGTTGGAGCTGCTCCAACTTTTGGTATAATTACGTGAAGTTGAATTCGTGAAATATAAAAATGCAGAGCACACTGGGACGCACCGCGTGAGCGCTTAAATCTTTGGCTGAAAGTTTATCTGGCCCGTGGCGAAGTACTTCCTGGCGGTGGAGTTGGCCTAGCCACGACGGTGAGGATGGCTATGACGGCGGCGCTGAACCACCCGGCACTGCCGTGACGTTCCAAAACACCGGGTAATTAGAAATATTGAAATGCGCTCAAGAGAGGAGAGGGATTTAAAAAGTTAACTGCAAGCTGCTCTAGCTTTTGGTACACAAACATAAAAAAAACATGGAGCGCCGTAATTTACATCCGACTGCTACTGATTTTACTTCATCGCAACATGATTTACATTTGTCGCTACTAAATCATGTACTCCGGTGAACGAGTCGACGTACCTTCAGCTGAAGTTAAACTTGTCCGATTCGTTCTCGCCGCCACACAAATCGAGTTGTAGCTCGCTGCCTCCACCGCCAGGAGCTTGCTGTCGCCGCCACTACGTCGCGCGTCGCCTCACCCACGACGAAGTTGGTTGAGGTGGTCACAACAAGTTTCTGGCGGCGGCAACAAGCTACAACTCGATTTACGAGGCAGCAAGAATGATTCAGACAAGTTTGACTCCGGCTGAAGGTAAATTCATTCGTTTGCCGGCGGCCTCGATTCGGTGGCGGCAAGCGTGAATCACGCTACGGTGAAGTCAAATCGGGGAGAGTCTGGGCATTGGGAAACATACCTGAGAGATGAGGGGGAGAAAGATAAAACATGCGTAACATTTTGGTCACTTATCGGTGGCAGTGGAACGTAAATAAACAACAAATCCATGTTTTTTGTTCTGCGGAACCAACTCCACGTATTTGTACCAAAAGCTGAAGCAACTACACATATTTGTACTAAAAGCTGGAGCAACTCCACGAATCAAAACAAAAAACCTGGAGCAGCTACAATTTTTTTGAACGATGGAGCTGAAGGGGGGGCACCGGAGCAATCACGTTGTACAAGTTAGCTATAAGCTGACTATAGCTGGTCTTATAGCCAGCACCCAGCTGCACTATTGGAATTGCTCTAAGGACTCAGGATGATAACGAGTGAAGGGAACCTCAGGGAAGCATTAGCTTAACCGTTCCTAGGAACTAGTCTAAAACTCAAAGTAATTCACTTGTACTGGAAAGGGAGTCTAAGGCGACATTACCTATTTAGGTCCTAGCCGCTAGTCGAATCTTCTCTCGTCGTCTCTTGCAACGTAGAATTAGGCCTTGCTCCAATGAACCGTCCGAACCTTTAAAAACATCATCATTTAAGTACTTGCAGAGTGTACGAAGACATTCACCATAAAGCCACCATACATGCCTCCTACTTATTACCTTATTTTTTGATCAAGTTACTCAAGATATCCCCTACTCTTTTATTGTCTTGACAACAACATAATTGATTGTTCTGTCACGTGTGTAATTTTTCCGCCCACATTATATTGGATGATTTTGTACATAGTTTTCATTATAAAAATAGTGTTGGTCGAATGCATCCTTGATGTTTAGGTTGGGAGTAACGAGTTTTCCTTTTACGGAATAATCGGTTGTGAAACAATACTTGGAAACAAAAAGAGATAATTAGCCAAACTATACGATACAAGTTGCGTGTATACCAATGTTTAAAGGGAAACAACATTTCCGCATCGCTAAAAACCTATATACTTCCTCCATACCGACTTATTAGGATATTACGTATTTCAAGAAAAACTTTAACTAGTAATTAGCCAACACAATATAAGATATATACCAAAAAAAGATTATGCCATTGGAAACTTTTATAAAATTTAAATCCAGTGACATAATTTTTGCCACATATATCTCATTTTTTAAACCAATTAAAGATTATTTTTTCTCTAAATACGTAATACCCTAATTAATTGGTACGGAGTAGTAGCAAAATCCACCTCTTCCGATGAAAGCGACTCTTTGTAAGCGCTTAATTGATTTATCTTATATTAATAATCGTTAAAATGCATAAGTATTGGTCCCTAATCAAGCATGTATCCTTCCCAATAAGCACCAATCTATCATGGAAAATTAGTCATTAACATAGAGAGAACGACACTAAACAAACCCAAAAAAAAGTGGTTGGGCAAACGGGGTTATCGTGGGCAACCGCAACGGTAAACACATTCTTCTTACCTATAGCAGCGTTGGCCTAGTATACCCACAAATAAGAACTTGATATTTCTATGGCACTCATCCTCACCGTGGATCGGGAGATCTGACGACCCAAGCACGCACGCGCGCAGCCTAATCCACGTGCAGCTCCCACTTCCGGCACGAGCTTACGAAAACACTCTGCATCATCCTGTAATTTTAAACCATGGCACGAGCAGACGACGACAGAGCTTTCCTCCTCAAAAGCTCCGACGGCAACGCTTGATTAAGCAATCAAAGATGGCAGGACGCCTGATCTTGATAATGATGACACGCTCGCGCGCGTGGAGATTAACTAGCGAAAAAACATACTGCGCCCCGAGACGAGAACCGCTTGGTTATCGGCGACGATGCAGGAGCAGGGACAGGAGCAGCAAGGCGCATACTGGTTAAATAATCAATCGATTTGGAAGAGATGCTGAGCTTGGAGTGAGAATTTCTCCGTGATATCTCCCTCAGTTCTTTCGCTCCCAAATTTGTCACATTGCCCAACCCATGATTGCCTTTGCCCTGGGATGATCTCTCCTCAGTTCTCTCGCTCCGTTTCAAGCTTCAGACAGAGGATACACGGATGGATCACATCACACGTTTGTGATACGAAACGCTGCAACAGCTTCAGCGCAATTTCCTCCAGATGATTGAATGTCTGGTGGCAAGTCTTTCCCATGCCATTCCTCGCAGCAGCGGAGCAGAAAACCATAAGTGTGAGACGTGATATCCTGCACCGGCCTCCTTGTTGCATTCAATAGCTTGCAGATTGTGCCAGCCTGCCAGGCACATCTACTGTAGATTTCTGCATCTATATCTATATGATCTCAATCTTCAAATGCTACAGAACCGTGAAACTATTCGGGTAGTGATGAATGTGAAATTCAGAAAGTGATGGTGCAAGCAGATTAGCAGTTCAGGAGTGTTGCATATGTGAAGTTCTTCAGCAAGAAATGAACTGCAAACCAGGAGTATGAAAACCAAGGCGCCACTGCGCAAAGCCGCAAACTCTTCATTTCGTGCTGTTTTCCTATTGTTGCGTTCTACTAGCAGAAAGCCGGAAACAGCTGAGTCTTTGATATTACAATATTTTGCAAAGTAGCTTTCGACCCATTAAAAACACGGATATAAAATAAGCAGAGAAAGCTGTTGATCAGTGGGCACAGCCGGAGAGAAAGGAACATGATGAGCACGCCCCAATCTGTGCAACAAACATGTCTTGATGTCCACCTAAAAAGATACTACTAGTTGTTCATAGAAACCTTTCTGACAAAACTTCTAAATTCAGAGATGTCTCTATTTTGCTAAAGTCTAAAGTTAAGGATGAACTGTTAAACATATGGCGATTCAAACAAAAAAAACTCATATGGTATGCATATGCAGGATAAAAAACATAGGACATATTCATCAAAGGGCCATTAGGTGTGCACGATTTTCCAGGAAATTCAAAATTGAGCCTGGGAGCACATGCCCCTGCATAAAAAAAGGGCCGTTCTGAATGAAAAAAAAGGTGAAAATTTCAACACATGTATCTGCCAAGTCCTAAGTTTTCACATTAGTTTTCAGGAGAAAAGTTTTCCCCACATACATAAAATAAACAAATTTTGTGCTCCAGAGTTGCTTTTTACAACACTATTTTTTCATAGGACACAACATATGTATAATATTCATGAAACTTTGCAGACATAGACACAAACATGTACACTGTAAAACAAATTTTTAAAAGTTTCTGAACATTTTAATGTATTTACTGATCACTGGGGCATGTGCGCCTAGTAGCCAAAACACCATGCTCCCATTTTGCCAACATTATCAAATCAAATGATTTGCCACCCATGATAATTGGAAACATGGTGAAGCAAAGAACCATCTATGTGGACCTAAATACGTATATAAAGAAATTCAGCTTACAACACTGAACCACAATAGACTAGATACAGCTTAAATTCAAGTTACAATATTGAACTAGGATAGACAAGATAATGAGATATAGCTCTTAGCTCATTTAGATTGCTATTCCTCTAGCATAACAATCTATTCACATAATTGGCACCATTATAAGTTTACCTTTCCCTTAAGAAAAAAACTAGTGAAGTTACCAAATAAGAAAACTGCGAAAATGCTAAAAAAGGGCTTGTTTGATTCAAAAGAATCCTATAGAAAATTTATAGAAGTTTATCCTTAGGAATTTTTTCTATATGCACCGTTTGATTTGTAGGATTGAATCCTTAGGAATGCGTACGAATTTTTCCTATAGGATTGCGTTGCACTATGTTTCGTTGGAACTTTTCATCCACTCAAACCTCATGTTACTATTCATTTTTTTTCTGTAAATCAAACGCTACATGAGAAAATTTCTCGTAGATTCCAAATCATGTAGGATTCAACTGGACTTGACATTCCAATCCCGCGATTTTGCTATTCATGTATTCTAAGAATCCTACGAATCAAACATGCCCTAGAAGGGTGGAAGACAAGGGAGAAAAATATAGTTGTGAGCAAGAGATCATTTGGGTTGTAGGAATTCAGTAATATCTAGGATTTTAGCTCTTATTATCTATTCCTGCATGATCCTCTTTGGACCCTACAAAATGTGTATGATTTTTTTTGTACGACTTAGTTGTTATTCGGATCAAGTGATTTATTATGTTATTAAATGATTTGTTTCATATGCGTCAAGCAACTGTTTTACACTTATTCGTCTAGGATCAAGACACTATTCGAGTGTTTTATTTTGTATTTTCCATCAAACAAATATTCATATGTATTTCTTGTGTTTTGCAGACGTCTATTTTGCACAGGCGGTCATCAAAATTTATGTACTTTTTTTTTCTATTCATGCGACCCAAAGAGATTCTAAGTGGCATTTGTCTAAATTTGATGGTTCTGTTTTTTATGCCTCTGTTCTCAGAAAATTTCAACTCTACTCCAACCTTGTCTTACACTTGTTGGTGTACGGTCAAGTTACTTATTTCTCCTCCAACCTTGTCTTACACTTGTTGGTGTACGGTCAAGCTATTTATTTCTGCGTCCAATCCAAACAAAACTTTTACTGTGGTTTGCCAAAACAAAAAAAAAATGAACTTTGTGCTTAGCAATTTTTATATTTCACACTTGCATTTCTGTCAAATTCTCATGTTTTTTTTAGCCAAAGCGACCCCAAAGGCAAATCTTGTGGTCGCCACAGGCCAATAGACCACACTTCTACTCCGGTGCTCCTCCCCTGAAAAAAATATGGGCGCGTAAAATACAATAACGATGGAGATCTTCCCATAGATATTCGTAAGAGGGCTCACGATCGCAATTTTGAGTGTAGGTCCACCGTCCGTATAACCATGTACAGGCTCGTATGGTCCGTGTTGTGTTGTACCTCGTTTTATACGTATCTACGGTCACGTGCGGGTGCCGAAATAGAAAAATGCTATAAAGATCTTGCTCATGTGACCTCTTCTTTTTCCTTGCGCGACGTATACATACCGTATCAATATAGACAGGTATACATGGGCTAGATATGAATTTCGGCGGATTCAACATAGAAAAAAAAATCAACTATGACCCTTCAAGTTTGTTTAGGGGGGAGCACCGGAGTAGCCCTCAATAGACCATTCAACGGCAGTATTCAATTCTTTACTGAACCCTCTCCAACCTTGCAGTAAATGAGCTCACTTACCTTCATCTCCCTCCTCTCTATAAATCGAGCAAAATAAAGAGAGCAGAAGCGCCAAGAGCAGAGCAGCACGACCGACCCCTTCCGTGAAACGCGGCAGCGCAATGTCTCTCCTGCACCCTCCCCACCTGCATTTCAACAAGCTCAAGAAGCGCGCGCGCGCCGCCATCGCCAGCGGCACCGGCAGCCACCGCCCCGCTGCCAAGGCCAGGAAGGGCCTCGCGGCAATCCTGTACAAGCTCCGCGACGTGCACCGCCCGCCGTCGTCGCCGCCATCGCCCTTGCCATGCCCGTCGCCGTCCACCCCGCACCACCGGCAGCTCTGCTACCCGCCGGCCCCGTCCACCTGGCCGTGGCCGTCGTGCCGGCACCCGCGCACCAGCTCCTTCCGCGCGAGGCCGGAGGACATTGCCGTCGCCGCGGCCGTGTACCGGACCGCCAACGCGGTGTACGACGCGTCGTCGGAGCACTTCCTCCGGCGCCCGTCCCTGGACGAAGCGTGGTGCGGTAAACGGAGCTCCGTCTCCGTGTCGGGGCAGGACGCCGTCGATCGGGAGCCGGAGGCGGAGGAGACGAACAAGGAGGTGCAGCTGCGCGAGACGGCCGTCGTGTGCGGCGTGCGGTCGGAGCGGCTCTTCTTCGAGCCGGCCGGCGCAGAGTTCTTGTCCCCCAAGCAGGTAATGCAGTGCACGTCCTGTAACTATCTGGCCAGTTGACGGTGACAACAGAAAGCAGTCCTGTTAACACGATAGAGATGCTTTTCGTTTCGTTTCAGGCGGAGGCGCTACTAGGCGAGGCCACCAGGGACGCGCCGACCAAGACCGACGAAGCCACTACCGCGCCGGCCGGCGAGAAGGACCACCATACGCCACCGGCGGAGCCCTCCGAGCTGAAGGGTGGCACGGTGGTGGTGATGGTGGAGTCGGAGGACCCGTACGGCGACTTCCGGGCGTCGATGGTGGAAATGGTGGCGGCGCACGGGCTGCGGGACTGGGAGGGCCTGGAGGAGCTCCTGGCGTGGTACCTCAAGCTCAACGCCAAGGGCGTGCACGCCGTCATTGTGGGCGCCTTCGTGGACATGCTCGTGGGCCTGGCCACCCCGCCGAGCCCGTCGCCGCCGTCGCAGTCGCCGTCGTCGTCGTGCATTACGTTCGAGGATCGATTACTCGTCGGCGACCCTCGATGAGGAAGAGAAGAGCTGATGATCGGGAGCTCGATTTTTGCCCTATTTTTTTTAAGAATCTCAACCAGAGTCAGACCAGAGTTTTTGTTAATTCTTTGCGAGCTGGTGAGAGAGGTACAATGGAATGATTGTACAGTTGCTAAAACTAATCGATGCTGACCCCTTACTCCATTAGCTGTAGTATGTTTGTTGCTGAGATGTTTCATTGACCAAATTTGCGCGTACTTGTGTTTTTCCAGCCTGCGACGGCATAGCTGTGCTTGCCTCACAATTTTCTTGGCGCCAAGGGTTAAGTATCCAAAATTCCTTGTCAAGATCCGGCCTTTGTTGGCGCCCCTTGCGATGCAATAGATCGGACACCATAGCATTCTGGATCCGGCTTCCTATTAATGCCTCACCAGCAGCTAGCTCATAAATACTCCAGTTTATGTCCTTTGAATGCACTAGCCACCAGCACATAACACTCGATCCGAGCATTGTATGCTTGCCCGGATGCAAACATCGGTCCTTCTGGACATTTACATGCTCTCCATGTTACACTTTGACCACTACTAATTTCGACCAAAATTGTTTCACGACGACTTTGTTTTGCTAAATCTCAGTGGCCTGTTTTTTTTTTCCTGCACTATATCTTACTCAGTTCCAGCCATGGCGGTGGTGGCCTCCTCCTCCACCGGAGGTGGTCGGCCAGGTGTCTTCGACGGCGAGTTGGGAGGTGCGGATGCCGGTGAAAATCCAGCCCCTGGTCACAGGGGGTGATGGTGGCATGGGAACGGCGTTACCTTGTTGCATGGCGTTTGCAGCCCATGTGTACCCACTCGTGCTACTTCAGGGGAAAACCAAGATCTGGATCTTTTGGATCGGACCATGGCACCACTTTCTGCATCCTTCTACCTCTTGAAGCATCGTTTTTCGAGCAAATGCTAGATGGTGGCTAGTAGTGGTGGAGTAGTATGCATCTACCACGTCGACGACGGTGAGTCTCAGCAGCATGGTGTAGCGGGGTCTCGGTGACGGACAAAGTGCGATGGACTCGCGCAGGATGGAAGCGATATCGGGCGTCATGGTGGCCTCGACGATAGGCCTTGCAAGGGCTATTCAGATCTCTGCCCTGAAGATGGACCAGCGGCTAATGATGACGACGACTACTGCAGCCTAGGCATGAGACACTCGTCAAGGGTCTCCTAAACCGGATGTGTTTTCCTGCTATTGTCATAGGGTGATTCAGTGATGCTCGCGGTAATTAGTTGGTGATGTGTTGTTTGTGTTTTTAGGGCATGAGGTCCCGACGGCATGTTATTTCAACCATTGTCGGGTTTTTAGGTGTTGAGTGGTGGCTTTGGTTTTATGATTTATGCTCTTGACAAATCGTAGCTGAATAAAATCTAAATAAAAACATGTGCATAGATTGATGTAGAGGTTATGCCTGGCTATTTCAAAAAAAACTCAGTTCGAATAACATATAACACTAAGAGCAACTGTAGCAGGTTATTTCCCTTCCTTATAACTTTTCAAGTGGATTCTAATATTTTTCGTAAGCACACGTATTTACCTTATGGCAACTCTAGAGCACGTGTAAGGTGGATGCTTGTATTTTTGCAGAGCTATAAGGTAATATGGGTTTCTCTTCTTTTTCGATAAAGAAAATTTATTAATATCGCGAAGATATCAATTACACCAGCCTCTACAACAACGTAGTGTCTTAATAGCCATACGGATGCACACATTTAAAAAAATTACAGAAAAGAAAAGTCCCACTACAATGACCAAATAATTGAAATTTTAATTGTTCATTCTCTTTGTGATTCTAATTTTGGTTCTTAACCGCCATAATAATTTAAACATCTATGTTTGACATATAATTTAACAATGTTTCAATTCATGATTTAAATTTACAATTTCAAATTTATCCCAGATGTGCAACAGACATGAATCAAAATACCCCACCGTGGTCACAAAGTCATGTTCACAAACATAGGGCATAATGTATCAAACATCTCCCAAAATAAAAATTTAAAGAAAATAAGAGATCATCTGAATACAAATATCATCCAAAATGAGGGTCACATACCACGTCCACTCCCTTCCCCTTCATGTTGGGCCATGCAACAGAAAACAAAACTTTTCCTACACGGTACTTTTAAGATCTAGTTAAGGAAGAAGGCCACAAGAATTACAACTAGACATGCATGTGTGGAAAGAAGCGCGTCAGGCCAGTGCAGTCATCGATCCGATCCAAGACGATCCCACAAACAGCTCTCTGGATCTGTGACCTCCTTCACCTTGAAGCGTCACACGTGCAACACCTTTGCCGGTATCCACACGTACGAGGAAGAGCATCGGTGGTGGACTACTAGATCCAGTATGACTGGTAGACTAAAATGGGGCTAGGGTTTCCAACCCATGGAATGGTCTGATACGTCTCCAACGTATCTATAATTTCTGATGTTCCATGCTAGTTTTATGATAATACCTACATGTTTTGCTCACACTTTATAATGATTTTATGCATTTTCCGTAACACACCTATTAACAAGATGCCGAAGTGTCAGTTCCTATTTTCTGTTGTTTTTGGTTCCAGAAAGGCTGTTCGGGCAATATTCTCGGAATTCGACGAAATAAAAGCCAAACATCTTATTTTACCGAGACGGACCAGAACACCGAAGGGGAGACGGAGTGGAGGCCCAGGGCCCCCACACCATAGGCCGGCGCGGCCAAGAGGGGGGGCGCGCCGCCCTATGGGGTGGGCCCCCCAGGCACCTCCTTGCGCTGCATCTTCGCCTATATAATCTCTCGCGACCTAAAAACCCGACACCAATTGACGAAACTCCAGAAAGACTCCAGGGACGCCGCCGCCATCGCGAAACTCCGTTTCGGGGGACAGAAGTCTCTGTTACGGCACGCCTCCGGGACGGGGAATTGCCCCCGGAGTCATCTCCATCGACACCACCGCCATCTTCATCGCCATCGCTGTCTCCCATGATGAGGAGGGAGTAGTTCTCCCCCGAGGCTGAGGGCTCTACCGGTAGCTATGTGGTTCATCTCTCTCTCCCATGGTGTGATCTTTATGAATATGTAGATGTTACTCTTGTCTATTATGCACTCTAGAGGTTACTTTAAATATGAACTCCGGATGTTGTGGAGCTTGTTTACTCCGGCTTGAGGGAGCTCTTGTAGCCCTACACAATGAATGGTGTTTGTTATCCAACAAGAGAGTGTTTGAGAGTAGCACTTATTTGTTCATCTATGTGATCGTAGGCTTTGCAATCTAGATGTCATATGCTATTCAAGTGTTTTATTATGTGAACTTTGGAGTTACTGTGATCTCGGTGTAATGGTGACAGTGTGTGCGCCGTGTGTAACTCTCTTATGAATTGTGGTGTGTTAGTACCTCTTATGAATGCTCACGGTGACGGTGTGGGGTGTTTATTAGTACTTGGGAATACACCTTTGAGGTGTGCTTTTGCACACTTGCCCAATGAATTTGAGTTCTTTATTCAACAGGAGAGTAGTATGATGAAGTGCTTATATTTATATTCAATTATGATTGCAATGTTGAGAGTGTCCACTAGTGAAAGTAGGATCCCTAGGCCTTGTTTCCAAATACTGCAAACATCGCTTATTTACTGTTTTACTGCATCTTTACTTCCTGCAATATTTACTTCAGATCGCAATTACCGTTCACCACCGTTCACCACCATCTATACCACCTGCATTTTACTATCTCTTCGCCGAACTAGTGCACCTATACATCTGACAAGTGTATTAGGTGTGTTGGGAACACAAGAGACTTCTTGTATCTTAATTGCAGGGTTGCTTGAGAGGGATATCTTTGACCTCTACCTCCCTGAGTTCGATAAACCTTGGGTGATCCACTTAAGGGAAACTTGCTGCTGTTCTACAAACCTCTGCTCTTGGAGGCCCAACACTGTCTACAGGAATAGAAGCGTGCGTAGACATCAAGCTATTTTCTGGCGCCGTTGCCGAGGAGGTAAGGTAAAAGGTATTCACATCCTCCGGCTGCTAAGCTATTTCCTACCACTGTTGCCGGTGTGTGAGTGCTCGAAGCTATTTCCTTTAGATCCTGCAAATATATTTTTTTGTTTCTTGTTTTTAGTTTCACTAGTTAGGCTTAATGGAAAACAACAAAAAAATTAGAGATCTTTATGAACTTTATATTGAATTAGGACATGATGTGTTTGAAGAGAGAATTAAAAAAACCCATGGAACTTTGTTTGCAAAATAGTTGTAGCAATGTTATTAGCATGAACTCTTTAAATACTATTATTGCTAATGCTATGGAAGAATTTAAGCTTGGGGAAGCTGGTTGTGACATTTTTAGTCCCCCAAGTTTTGAGGAGAAAATTTTCTTTGATGATACTTTACCTCCTATATATGATGATTACAATGATGACTATCATATTTTCAGTCCACCTACTATTGAGGAGAAAATTAATTATGATTACAATATGCCTCCTATATATGATGATTATGGTGATGAGAATAATAATGATAGCTATCTTATTGAATTTGCTCCCACTACAATTAATAGTAATGACTATGCTTATGTAAAGAGTAATAATTTCATGCATGTAGCTCATGATAAGAATGTTTCATGTGATAGTTATATTGTTGAGTTTGTTCATGATGCTACTGAAAGTTATTATGAGAGAGGGAAACATGGTTATATGCATCTTAATAATATTAAGTTTCCCCTCTTTATGTTGAGAATTTTGAAGTTACTCGTGTTTTATCTTCCTATGCTTGTCACTTTGTCCTTCATAAATTTATTTGTGTACAAAATTCTTATGCATAGGAAGTGGGTTAGGCTTAAATGTGTTTTGAATTTGCTTCTTGATGCTCTCTTTTACTTCAACTCTTATTTCTTGCGTGAGCATCATTAAAATTACTGAGCTCATCTTAATGGCTATAAAGAAAGCACTTCTTGGGAGATAACCCATGTATTTATTTTGCTACTGTTTTGTTGTGTCTTGGAAGTTGTTACTACTGTAGAAACCTCTCCTTATCTTTACTTTATTGCATTGTTGTGCCAAGTAAAGTCTTTGATAGTAAGGTTGATACTAGATTTGGATTACTGCACAGAAACAGATTTCTTGCTGTCACGAATTTGAGTAGCCCCCTCTGTAGGTAACTCAGAAAAATATTCCAATTTATGTGAGTGATCCTCATATATGTACGCAACTTTCATTCAATTTGAGCATTTTCATCTGAGCAAGTTAAGTGCCTCTAAAAAATTCGTCTTTACGTACTGTTCTGTTTTGACAGATTCTGCCTTTTATTTCGCATTGCCTCTTTTGCTATGTTGAATGGATTTCTTTGTTCCATTAACTTTTAGTAGCTTTGTGCAATGTCCAGAAGTGTTAAGAATGATTATGTCACCTCTAAATATATGAATTTTTGATTATGCACTAACCCTCTAATGAGTTTGTTTTGAGTTTGGTGTGGAGGAAGTTTTCAAGGATCAAGAGAGGAGGATGATATAATATGTTCAAGAAGAGTGAAAGGTCTAAGCTTGGGGATGCCCCCGTGGTTCATCCCTGCATATTTCAAGAAGACTCAAGCATCTAAGCTTGGGCATTCCCAAGGCATCCCCTTCTTCATCGACAACTTATCAGGTCACCTCTAGTGAAACTATATTTTTATTCCGTCACATCTTATGTGCTTTACTTGGAGCGTCTGTGTGTTTTTATTTTCATTTTGTTATCTTAGTTCTCTGAATAAATTGGATCCTACCTTGTTTGGGAGAGAGACACGCTCCGCTTTTTCATTTGAACACTTGTGTTCTTAGCTTTACTTTTAATGTTCATGGCGAAGGTTGAAAACTGCTTCGTTCATTGTTATTTGGTTGGAAACAGAAAATGCTTCATGTGGTAATTGGTATATGGTCTTGAATAATTTGATACTTGGCAATTGTTTTGCTCAATAGATCATGTTTAAGCTCTTGCATCATGTACTTTGCACCTATTAATGAAGAACTACCATAGAGCTTGTTGAAATTTGGTTTGCATGATTGGTCTCTCTAAAGTCTAGATATTTTCTGGTGAAGTGTTTGAACAACAAGGAAGACAGTGTAGAGTCTTATAATGCTTGCAATATGTTCTTATGTAAGTTTTGTTGTACCGGTTCATACTTGTGTTTGCTTCAAACAACCTTGCTAGCCAAAGCCTTGTACTGAGAGGGAATACTTCTCGTGCATCCAAAACCTTGAGCCAAAACATATGTCATTTGTGTCCACCATACCTACCAACTATGTGGTATTTCTCTGCCATTCCAAAGTAAATTGCTTGCGTGCTACCTTTAAAATTTCATTTCTTGTCTTTGCAATACATAGCTCATGGGAAAGTAGCCTTACAAACTATTGTGGTGATGAATATGTCGCTTATGTATCTTATTTCTTATAAGTTGCTTGTTGAGCGGTAACCATGTTTCTGGGGACGCCATCAACTATTACACCTTTGTTGAATATCATGTGAGTTGCTATGCATGTTCGTCTTATCTGAAGTAAGGGTGATTTATCATGATCAAATGGGTTGAGTATGCATATTGTTAGAGAAGAACATTGGGCCGCTAACTAAAGCCATGTATCATGGTGGAAGTTTCAGTTTGGACATTAATCCTCAATCTCTTATGAGAATATTATCTGTTGTTGAATGCTCATGCATTAAAGAGGAGTCCATTATCTGTTTTCTATGTTGTCCCGGTGTGGATGTCCTAAGTTGAGATGTATCAAAAACGAGAAATCAAATGCGATCTATCTCCTTAGACCTTTGTACATGCGACATAGAGGTACCCCTTTGTGACACTTAGTTGAAACATATGTTATGCAATGATAATCCATGTAAATCCAAGCTAATTAGGAAAAGGTGCAAGCACTATTGGTATTCTATGCATGAGGCTTGCAACTTATAGGATGTTTATGCATAACACATATGAATTATTACTACCGTTGACAAAATTGTTTCTATGTTTTCAAAATAAAAGCTCTAGCACAAAAATAGTAATCCATGCTTCCCTCTGCAAGGGGCCTTTCTTTTACTTTATGTTGAGTCAGTTTACCTACTTATTTCTATCTTAGAAGCAAACACTTGTGGCAACTGTGTGCATTGATTCCTACATACTTGCTTATTTGCACTCATCATATTACTTTGTGTTGACAATTATCCATGAGATATACATGTTGAAGTTGAAAGCAACTGCTGAAACTTATATCTTCCTTTGTGTTGCTTCAAAACTTTCACCTAAGAATTTATTGCTTTATGAGTTAACTCCTATGCAAGTCTTATTGATGCTTGCCTTGAAAGTACTATTCATGAAAAGTCTTTGCTATATGATCAGTTGTTTAGTCATTATCTTTACCATTGCTTTGAATCACTTCATTCATCTCATATGCTTTACAATAGTATTGATCAAGATTATTATAGTAGCATGTCACTTCAGAAATTATCCTTGTTATCGTTTACCTACTCGAGAGCGAGTAGGAACTAAGCTTGGGGATGCTTGATACGTCTCCAACGTATCTATAATTTCTGATGTTCCATGCTAGTTTTATGACAATACCTACATGTTTTGCTCACACTTTATAATGATTTTATGCATTTTCCGGAACTAACCTATTAACAAGATGCCGAAGTGCCAGTTCCTATTTTCTGTTGTTTTTGGTTCCAGAAAGACTGTTCGGGCAATATTCTCGGAATTCGACGAAACAAAAGCCAAACATCTTATTTTACCGAGACGGACCAGAACACCGAAGGGGGGACGGAGTGGAGGCCCAGGGCCCCCACACCATAGGCCGGCGCGGCCAAGAGGGGGGGCGCGCCGCCCTATGGGGTGGGCCCCCCAGGCACCTCCTTGCGCCGCCTCTTCGCCTATATAATCTCTCGCGACCTAAAAACCCGACACCAATTGACGAAACTCCAGAAAGACTCCAGGGACGCCGCCGCCATCGCGAAACTCCGTTTCGGGGGACAGAAGTCTCTGTTCCGGCACGCCGCCGGGACGGGGAATTGCCCCCGGAGTCATCTCTATCGACACCACCGCCATCTTCATCGCCATCGATGTCTCCCATGATGAGGAGGGAGTAGTTCTCCCCCAAGGCTGAGGGCTCTACCGGTAGCTATGTGGTTCATCTCTCTCTCCCATGGTGTGATCTTTATGAATATGTAGATGTTACTCTTGTCTATTATGCACTCTAGAGGTTACTTTAAATATGAACTCCGGATGTTGTGGAGCTTGTTTACTCCGGCTTGAGGGAGCTCTTGTAGCCCTACACAATGAATGGTGTTTGTTATCCAACAAGAGAGTGTTTGAGAGTAGCACTTATTTGTTCATCTATGTGATCATAGGCTTTGCAATCTAGATGTCATATGCTATTCAAGTGTTTTATTATGTGAACTTTGGAGTTACTGTGACCTCGGTGTAATGGTGACAGTGTGTGCGCCGTGTGTAACTCCCTTATGAATTGTGGTGTGTTAGTACCTCCTATGAATGCTCACGGTGACAGTGTGGGGTGTTTATTAGTACTTGGGAATACACCTTTGAGGTGTGCTTTTGCACACTTGCCCAATGAATTTGAGTTCTTTATTCAAAAGGAGAGTAGTATGATGAAGTGCTTATATTTATATTCAATTATGATTGCAATGTTGAGAGTGTCCACTAGTGAAAGTAGGATCCCTAGGCCTTGTTTCCAAATACTGCAAACATCGCTTATTTACTGTTTTACTGCATCTTTACTTCCTGCAATATTTACTTCAGATCGCAATTACCGTTCACCACCATCTATACCACCTGAATTTTACTATCTCTTCACCGAACTAGTGCACCTATACATCTGACAAGTGTATTAGGTGTGTTGGGGACACAAGAGACTTCTTGTATCTTAATTGCAGGGTTGCTTGAGAGGGATATCTTTGACCTCTACCTCCCTGAGTTCGATAAACCTTGGGTGATCCACTTAAGGGAAACTTGCTGATGTTCTACGAACCTCTTCTCTTGGAGGCCCAACACTGTCTACAGGAATAGAAGCGTGCGTAGACATCATGGTCTTACCGTGCCTTTTGGGCAGCATCCGCTCCATTTTATATAGGGAGTGAGTGTGCGCTTCACAACACTTGCAGCCCACTCAGTTGGACCCTATTTTGGTCACCGCGAGTCCAACTAACTGACATAGTTTTGGTCTGGTTCGATTCCAACTGGAACCGACTCTATTTCAGTCGGATCACATCCATCTGGCTCCTACCTCTCTTAGGTGTGTGATCATGTAGGTTTACGATCACTTAGAATCGACTAGATTTACTCCTCTAAGTATCATGTCATGGCTCCAAGTCTCACTCGCCTCCATGAACACCTGGTCTCAAGTGATAACTGGTAGCAGCTGATAAGGAATAACCTTATCAATGCCCATGATGATGGACTTGGGTTTCAAGAAAGGAGAACGTTGGCGAATCAATAGACCGGTGCCCACGACAAGTATGATCAGGGGGAAATCGCCGAGATTGTATTATTGAGAATTAGGGTTAGAGTGTGTTGCGAGTTGTGGGATCTGTCTCCTTGGTGGCTCCTCCTATCCTTTATATAATAGGCTAGGTCTCAGAGACCACCTCGAGGTCTAGTTACATCATAGTAGGTTCACCCGATATGGGCTTAATTTTCTTGTTTACATACATATTGGGCTTCGACTTCATGTCGGTTTCTTCATGGGCCTTCGCCTATTTCTTCCTAGACTTTGAACCAAGGATGGTAATACTGAGTACCCGATATGGTATATCCATGTCAGCTGTTAGCTCCTAGAATAATGTGCCAGCTCCCAAGTGATGTGAAGTCATTACGACTAACCTTTCAATGCGACTTATGTCAAAGTCCATTTTACCTCACGATATACCTTTACAAGCTATATACAAGTTATCGGCATCCCTTTAATAGCTCAACTCTCTTCTTGATCCGTGATATGTGATTCACCAGACTAACTCTTAGTTGATCTCCTCGGTTAGCACTTTACCGGGTCACACATGTTCATGCTTTTAGAATCATATCATCCGAGAAGGGTCCAAAGAATATCTATCCAAGTGGAGGGGAAAATCACATACTGGTGTAAGTCAGATTAGCATCGCCGTGCCCATGACAAGTGGAACTGATTCATCAGCCGACTTGCATATTAGGCTAAGTTGTGCCAACACAAACTCAATGACTAAGGACAGTTTAATATGAACAACATGAATATATAGTTCCATAATCGTATCACGTATTCGATGATACATATAAGATTTCATACATAGACAACTTTACTTTATGAATACATCATCCATGATTGCCTCTAGCGCATATTTCCAACACTTCGAGCCAAAATGATCTCAAGGGTGAGGTCCCAACATGCCCTTGCTTTATTATGTGTCTCGTTTGGATCCATGATCATAATCCTGGCCTCCTCCATTCTCCTTCCCCTGCTCTTCACTTCCTCCCGCCTATATTTTGCCTCCTCAATCACATGACTATACTCCTTTAAGTGAGCACTGTGTGCCTCCATCCTTGCCTCATAGTTTCTCACCTCTTCAACTTTCTCATTTAGCTTTCATGATATATTGTCACCTCATCTTCTTCCATTTGTTTCTACCACTCAGTGAATTCCATATTTACTTCAAGAGTCCACCCTGCCATCTCATTCCTTATCTTGATCAACACATCGAGTCGCTCCTTCGTGGAAGCTAGCATTTTTCTTTCTTTACCTTGTCATTTCTCCTTGAGACCTCCATGAGCATGGAGTAGGACTTATTGGCTTAACTTAATCATTACCTCCCTCCTTTGCATCAATAATTTGGGCATTTCCCTAACAATGACAAGACAAAGCCTTGGATTTTGAGTTTACGCATTGTAGAATTTTATGAGTAATCATGTTTGAAAAATGGCATAGCATATATTATTGCATGATCACATGAAAGTACTCACATGGTGCTATTGTGGTCTTGTTTTTGGCCATGGGCCAGCAATGGTGGCCCGGGGTGGTGACACTGCCAGGGCGAGGTATGTGGCCTATTATTTTTGTCGATCGGGAGGTTCAAAAATTGGGATACTGATTGGGTGCATTTTTGTAAAAAAATTACATATCAACAGGGCATTTAAGGAAATTTAAAAAAAATTAAGGAACGAGTTCTTTAAAGGAATTAGCTGAAGTGGTTCCATATATTTATGGAATTGAGGCGTTATAAGGAATCTATTAGATTTTCTCTAAGCCCAAATACACACTCTAAAAATAATAATGCAATGTTTGTTTGTAGCTTATGCATGTAGTAAGATTGGGAAATAATGGTAGAATTTTGATTGTACTTTGAAGTGTGTCCGAGATGTAACATTCATGGTGATAGAAATAGCTTTTCAAACGAGAGTATATCCAGAACATGTATAAAATATCAAGACATAATAACTATCCAACAAATTACATATATGAGTAGTATATCCCTTTAAGAAATGTCGAGCAAAACTTGATCCGCCCACCCACCCATACGATCTTTATACTAACACAACATTTTTTGAAGGTCGAGTTGTGGAGCTTCAAGAAGATTGACGTAGTCACTAGTGAAATCTCACTATCAACAGAAATTGTTGTCACCCATAGAAAGAATAATATATTTAATAAGATATTCATGGCATTGAATCTATGGTTTGACCCCAATGTGTTGGGGTGCAACAATATCCTCCTATCTAATGAGCATCACACACACGACCTCCACTCCCTTCTCATTCGATACAAAACAATCGCAAGGGTGAGTTCTCAATAGGCCATTAGCTTATTATGCATCTCACTTGGATCCATCATCATAATCTTGGTCTCCTCCATTCTCCTTTCCCTTCCCTTCTTTTCCCCGTGCCTATATTTTGCCTCCTCAATCACATAGTTACATTCCTTAAAGTGAGCACCGTGTGCCCCCATCCTTGCCTCATATTTTTCCCAGCTCTTCAACATTCTCATTTTAGCTTTTTTGATGTATTTTTGTACCTCATATTCTTCCCTTGGTTTCTACCACTCAGTCAACTACATCTTTACTTCAAGTATCCTCTCCTTTCCATCTCATTCCTTGTCTTGATCAGTTCATTGAGCCTCTACCTCATGGAATCTAGCACTTTTGCTTTCTTGTCCTTCTCCTTCCCCCTTAAGACCTCCATGAGTATGGAGTAGGACTTATGGACCTCTCTTAATCAATACCTCTCTCCTCTACGTCCTTTGGGCATTGCCCTAGGCCTCTTGTCTTCTTTTTTCTTGACCAATACCTAACAATGGTAGAAGGCAAAGCCTTGCCTTTTGACTTGAGACATTATAGAATTTCATGAGCCATGGTGTTTGCAAAATAGCATAGTAAGTAGTATTGTACTCACATGGTGTCGTCGTGGTCTTTCTTTTGTCCATGGGGCAACGACGGTGGCCCTAGGTGACGACACTATCGGGTGAGGTCCGTGGCAAATTATTTTTGTCGCTTGGGAAGGGTCATGAATTGGTATACGGAGTGGGTACATTTTCTGTAAATTTACATATCGGTGGGGATTTAAGGACAATCTGTAAAAAATTATAAGGAATACATTGTTTAAAGGAATTATCTGAAGTGTCATTTTATCCCATATTCAATATATTATGGAATAGAGGCATTATAAGGAATCTATTAAATTTTCTCTAAGCCCAAATACGCACGCTAAAAAGTGCAACTTTAGCAAAATATTAATGCAATGTTGGTTTCTAGCCTATTCTTGTAGTAAGCTAGGGAAATTAATGCTATAACTTTGATCATATTTGGAAGTGTACCTGAGATGTAACATTCATGGTGATAGGAATAGCTTTGCAAACCAAAATAACTATCTAGAAAGGCAAAATAACTAACCAACAAATTATCTATTAGTGTATTAATTGTATCCCTTTAAGAAAGTGGGAGTACAACGTCGATCTACACACCCATCCATATGACCACTACACTTACACAACATTTATTGAATGTCAAGTTGCCGAGTTTCAAGGTTGACTAAAGTCACTATTGACATCTCACCATTAATATAACATTTTCACCCATAGAAAGTATAATATACTCCCTCCGTCCTCAATAAGTGTACCTTGGAACATGTCTTAAGTCAATCTTTACTAATTTTAATTAACTCGTAGAAAAAATTAGCAACATTTATGACACTAAATTAATGCCTGCTAGATTAATATTGACATTTAGTTTAATAATATAGTAATTTGATGTTATATATGTTCCTATTTTTTGTAATTTTTTTTGTCAAATTTGAAAATATTTGACTTCAAAACGGAGGGAGTTCTTCAAAGAGATACACCCGACGTCGAATATATGGTTTAACCTTTGATGTGTTCAGGTGCACAAATATCCTCCTAGTCACCGTAACAGCCCGACCACCTCGGCCAAGCATGTCACCACTTACAACTCCCTTGGATCTTTTGACTGGCCTCATAAATCAACACTAGTTTTTATGCGCACTTTTTTCTTACTCGTGCGCATCCGGGATCAGTGGCGGAGCCAGGACAACAACCATGTGTTGTTAGCTTGAAGTTCTGTAGTTACATAAATGTATTTTTTTGCACACTATCAACTTCTATTGTTTAAAAAACTTTGTAGTCATTTGACAACGCAGCTTAGGCGCGGCTCCGCCAGAGTGCCACTGCCCAGGATCACCTTCCCGACTTAACCTCGGGACATTTTGGAGATGAGCTTTCGGAAAAAAAAAGTTACAACTTATCAATCCTATTAAGCCACGGACCACATCCACCGACCAACAAATACCCACTTCAGTTCACAATAAGTGATGTTAGGGACGTAGCCTTAGTCAAGATTTCATAACTTTGTTTCAAATATTAAATATTGAAAATATCTCATAGGTATAGATTGAAGACGATACATTTTTTCATAACGATACCCATCTGTTTTTGAAATTAAGGCCCATATCTTTTTTTCTAGAAGTCAGACAATTTAAAGTTTGACCATTTGTTTAGGAAAACATTAACATCTAGAATACCAAATTGATACAATTTTGATATATCGTACCCAGTGCTGAGAGCTCCCGCACTGTGCGGGGTCTGGGGAAGGTGTTAGTGGAAAGCCTTACCCTCATGAAGTGCAATGTGAGGAGACCGCGACTCGAACCTGGGACGGTCCCAGGCGGTGAGGCTCTACCGCTGCACCAGGCCCGCCCTTCACAATTTTGATATATCATAAAATATATTTTCATATGATAGGCATTTTATAAATTAGTTCTTAAAAGTCTTTTCTAAAACAAGTCGGCCAAACTTTACAATGTTTGACTTAAAAGAATATAAGTCTTAATTTCCCGAACGGAACAAGTATATATTATTTTGTGATGAAAATGCACTTTTGATCCCAGGTGCATATGCTCCCTTTGCAACAACGACAACAACATGAAAGCCTTTTTCCCAAATAAAGTGTGGTAGGTTAGATATGAAACCCTAACAGAAATAAAAGGAAGCCAAAACAAGAACGAGATAGAAAAAAGAGGAAACTAAGATTTTGGTACATGGATCGTTGATCTCCATCTAGTCCTATGATACGTCTCCAACGTATCTATAATTTCTTATGTCCCATGCTAGTTTTATGACAATACCTATATGTTTTGCTCATACTTTATATCACTTTGATTCATTTTCCGGAACTAACCTATTAACAAGATGCCGAAGTGCCAGTTCCTGTTTTCTGCTGTTTTTGGTTCCAGAAATTCTACACAGAAAATATTCTCGGAATTGGACGAAACAAAAGCCCAACGCCTTATTTTCCACGGATTATTCTAGAACACCGAAGCAGAGACGGAGAGGGGCCACGAGATGGCCACCCCACCAGGCGGCGCGGTCAAGAGGGGGGGCATGCCCCCCTATGGTGTGGGCCCCTCGGGACTCCACCGACATCGCCCCTTCGCCTATATATTCTTCCAGTCGCGAAAACCCTAAAGAATCAACTCATATTCCACGAAGAGTTCCGTAGCCGCCGCCATCGCGAAGACAAGTTTCGGGGGACAGAATCTCTGTTCCGGCACATCGCCGGGACGGGGAAGTGCCCCCGGAATCCATCTCCATCGACGCCACCGCCATCTTCATCACCGTTGCTGTCTCCCATGATGAGGTGGGAGTAGTTCTTCCCCGAGGCTGAGGGCTCTACCGGTAGCTATGTGGTTCATCTCTCTCTCCCATGGTGTGATCTTTATGAATATGTAGATGTTACTCTTGTCTATTATGCACTCTAGAGGTTACTTTAATATGAACTCCGGATGTTGTGGAGCTTGTTTACTCCGGCTTGAGGTGTGCTCTTGTAGCCCTACACAATGAATGGTGTTTGTTATCCAACAGGTGAGTGTTTGAGAGTAGCACTTATTTGTTCATCTATGTGATCGTAGGCTTTGCAATATAGATGTCATGTGCTATTCAAGTGTTTTATTATGTGAACTTTGGAGTTACTGTGACCTCGGTGTAATGGTGACAGTGTGTGCGCCGTGTGTAACTCCCTTATGAATTGTGGTGTGTTAGTACCTCCTATGAATGCTCACGGTGACAGTGAGGCGTGTTTATTAGTACTTGGGAATACGCCTTTGAGGTGTCCTTTTGCACACTTGCCCAATGAATTTGAGTTCTTTATCCAACATGAGAGTAGTATGATGAAGTGCTTATATTTATATTCAATTATTATTGCAATGTTGAGAGTGGCCACTAGCGAAAGTAGGATCCCTAGGCCTTGTTTCCAAATACTGCAAACATCGCTTATTTACTGTTTTACTGCATCTTTACTTCCTGCAATATTTACTTCAGATTGCAATTACCGTTTACCACCATCTATACTACCTGCGTTTTAATATCTCTTCGCCTAACTAGTGCACCTATACATCTGACAAGTGTATTAGGTGTGTTGGGGACACAAGAGACTTCTTGTATCTTAATTGCATGATTGCTTGAGAGGAATATCTTTGACCTCTACCTCACTAAGTTCGATAAACCTTGGGTGATCCACTTAAGGGAAACTTGCTGCTGTTCTACAAACCTCTGCTCTTGGAGGCCCAACATTGTCTACAAGAATAGAAGCACGCGTAGACATCAAGCTATTTTCTGGCGCCGTTGCCGGGGAGGTAAGGTAAAAGGTATTCACATCCTCCGACTACTAAGCTATTTCCTAGCACTGTTGCCGGTGTGTGAGTGCTCGAAGCTATTTACTTTAGATCCTGCAATTATATCTTTTTGTTTCTTGTTTTTATTTTCACTAGTTAGGCTTAATGGAAAACAACAAAAATATTAGAGATCTTTATAGTATTTATCTTGAGTTAGGACATGAGGTGTTTGAAGAGAAAATTAAAAAACCTATGGAACTTTATATGCATGATAATGGCAATGTTATTAGTATGAATGCTTTGAACACCATTGTTGCTAATGCTATGGAAAATTCTAAGCTTAGGGAAGCTGGTTTTGAGGAGCTAGCATGATATTTTTAGTCCCCCAAGCATGGAGGAGAAAATTTACTTTGATGATACTTTACCTCCTATATATGATGATTACAATGATGACTATCATATTTTCGGTCCACCTACTATTGAGAAGAAGATTAATTATGATTACAATATGTGTGGTGACCCGGCATACCACTGCATGGTGTAGTATGCAAGTCTGATATAACACCAATGAAACACCGTTCCACTAGTATTATATCGCTCAGAGTGGTACAACAGAAACATATGCGGGTCCAAGGTATGTCTATAGAATTACAACACAGACTCTGTTACATAAGATCATCACAGCCTCCTACTTTACAATGAGGTAAAACTGCAAATAAACTCCAGAAGAACGACTCGTAGTCTAGTCTTATCACGAACTCTATTTGTAGAGTATTTAACTAGCTACTGTGGCTATGAAAAGATTCTAGCTAAATAGGAGCTAGATTTAGGAAGCTAGTTCCCTTCTATAGCTAAACTAGGTTTTCTCCTTGATGTATGTGGTATCTGACTCTTCTGACAGGGTCCTGTCTCGTGAAGTAGTTGTTGACTTCTCGGCCTTCGAGTTGCACTGTAGATCCTCCTTTGATGCCTCCATATCTAAGCAGGGGATTTAAGAGTGGGATGAGTACGAGCGTACTCAACAAGTTCATTATAGGAAAGAGGTGTTTTATGCACTAGCTACGGTATTAGACCAGAAAGTCTAATACCAATGCAGGTTTTGATAATCATTTCTTCAAAAGGTTGCTTTTATTCAGAAGAACTATGTCCGTCAGCCTTCACCGGTTTACTAGAACTTCATGGAGCTCCTTTCCGGCCGCGTCATAGCGATTCCATATCCCGGAACAGGGAGTGACAGGTCACAGTTCTTTACACTCTGCAGAGGTGTGTTGCTTTACCCATAAGAGATCTTAACCTTGGTGCCAACCGGGCAATTTCCCCGTCCACACTTCCTATGGTGTGAGGCCCGGTATAAGGTCTAGCCAATCATGTTCCTCCGCTACCTCGCACACCCACCCTTTGTTGCATACCCCGACCCTGGGTCCTCGTCGGTCCTCTTATACCAATTAAGGATGGACCCCGACCACGACAACAGTTTGGGACTCGTTAACCAAACTCCTTCGCCGGTAGCTGCAACCCATCATAGACCACTTACCGTGGGGAATTAGAATGGGATCCCCACCCCACCGCTTGCCCAACCTGGGTCAAGTGTCTACGGTAAGCGCATCCGTTGATGTACGAGAGGTGGAAACACTTTTGACTACTCCGTCCCACTCCGGATCTTATGGTTAACACGGGTATTACGGCACAAGAATCACTGGCGACATTTGTTGTTTAATCCTAGATGGATATTAACCCTTGCAATGGAACCTCCACCATATCAATACAATCCATGGTTCCATTGCCCACCACATAGTCATATTCATAGTTATGAAAGTAGTGGTTTTGGTTTTTATGCAATAGTGATAACCAAAATACTTTGCAAGTAATTTGATAGAAATACTCAAATGACATGAGCAAGTGATGAACTTGCCTTTCTTGGCTGCAAGATTATGCAGACAAGGTCTTCGATACGCAATAACTCCAAATTCTGAAATAGCATCATCGTCCGGTAAGGACGATGTTTAAAAGATTGGCAAGGATGCAATAATGCATAAGTATGAGATGCAATCGCTCTAAGCGTGACCTAACCCCGATGTTTTAGGATCAGTGAGTTGGAATGATTGGTTTAGGGTGTGTTGCACTTTTAGAGTGATTCACATACAAGGTTCTTATTCAGGTGTGATTTACTTGGTATTATAAACAGGTAGATAATAAAGCATAATAATCAATTGAGCACACAAAGATTGATAATTGGCATAATGTTAACAAGTAAAGAACAGTGGTCAGTTTTAGTACTATATGGCATGGTTAATTATTAATTATCATATACTTTAAAAGAATAACTTTTGAAGAACATGTTCTTTAATAAAGAACAAGTATGATAATTAGGTTGAGGGGGTTCTATGGTTGACTATGGTTTCAGTTAGTTTCTGGAGTAAGTATTAGATGGATCCAAACAGGGTTGGATTCATTAATAACTAGGGCTTGTATGGATTGAGTTAATGCCTAGGCATCCTAAGCAATTCATTATACATGGTTGTTGTCAAGGTGGGTTTATCTTGCCAGTGATAGCTAGCTAAGGTTGATAGGTCTTTATAAGCAGGGTTGGTGATGATTCTTTATTTACTTCAAAAGATTAACTTTTGAAGAACATACTTCTTAAGTAATAAGAAGTATTTCAATTAGGGTTGAGGTTGTCTAGGTTAGCTATTTAATTCCCTAAGTAAAGATTGGTTGATTCCTAAATAGGATGTTTGATAGATATCTAACACTAGTAGGGTTTAGTGGTTATGGTGTGTGATGCACAATTAATGGACAGGGTTGCTATTATGGTTCATCATAGGGTGTGATGCTAAATAAGGTTAATTAAGGATGATATCCTTGGGATAGGAACTAGGTTTGATTAAGATGAACACATGGGATGCTAATTAGTAGTGATAGGGTTCCCATATGTTATGTGGATTTGAACAAGCATTTAGTTGCTAAATATGAATCTATGGTTACTAATGAAGTAACATGATCACATGTTACTTAGGGTTCATGTTTGGGAATAATTTAAGGTTCATATGAAGTAGTGGAGCTAAGGTTCCTAATTGAATTAGGGTTTTAGGGTTTCACATGAAATGATGAATTCATGTTTTCCTACCATATGGAATTAGGGTTTTCTAATTACCCTATAATTCTTGGATTAATAACTTCATTATCAAGTTGAAGTTATTAATGAGTTTGAAATAAAAATAATATTGGATTTGGCATTTTTATTGTTTTTAAACAATTAATAATTAAGGTAATTATTAATTAGGGTTTAAATTTCCACTAATAAAGGTTTAACAAAATAACAAATAAAGAAAAATAGCTTTCATGTTTTCTTTATTTTTCTTACTTGTTTTTATTTATTTTAGAAAGTTTTCCTAATTATTGAATTTTAATTGAATTTAGAATTAATAATTAGGGCTTAAATAACAAGCATTAAATAAGTAATTTTTTATTAAAAATAAAAATTTCCTTTTATAATTTTATTGGATAGAGTTTTCTTTTCTAGGAATTTTAATATCTCATTTATATTTTTCTGACTTAATTCGGATTTTCTAAATTTATTTGAAGTTGCAGCAATAATTGTATTTGAATTAAAACGGAAATGCTAACTACACCCGTGCCTGTGCTACTCACAGGCACAGACAGGTGGGGTCTGGCTGAGTCAGCTGCCACGTAGCGCCGACGTGGCAAGAAGAACGGTGACCGGCGGGCAGTGGTGGTGGTCACCGGCGATTCCGGCTCCCCGCGAGACCGTGTGTGGGCGCGTTGGAACGAGAGTAACGAGAGGAACCTACTGGTGGTATCGCCGCCTCCATATGGTCACCGGAGCTTGGCCGGCGGCGAGACGGAGCGGCAGAACTCACGGCCCAAAGGTGCGAGGTATGCTACGGGGTGTAATCGAGCGAGCAACGCATGCGAGGAAGATCAGTGGCTCACCAGGAGCACGCAGAGCTTGACGACATAGCAAGGGGAGGTCTGGTTCGCCGGGAATCATCGGTGCTGGCGTTGGGGAAGATGAGGTTGACGGCGAAGCTACGGCTCGCCCCAACTCGATTCCTGTTGCAGGTAGAGCAAGTCGAGGACGGTGGAGATGATGGTGGTCACGGCGAGGTCCGGGGGTGCTCCGAACGGTGGCGATTGGAGATGGCCGGGCGGTTAGGGTTTCGGATTTTGGGGAAAATTGGACAGAGGGGGAAGAACTCGAGCTAGGGTTCGTCGTCGGGCTTTTATATGGCGCCAGGGAGTGCCTTGTCACGACGCCGAGCTCGGGGAGGTCGCCAGCGAGCGGGAAGGACGGGCACGCCGTCGTGCTGTCGTCCATGCACGTTGGAGAGGATGAGGACGAGCTCCTCTCCTCTGTTTTAATCGAAGGGGTATCTCGGGCTGCTAGGTGGGCTGGTTTTGGGCTCAGGCTTGGGCCAGTGTTAGGCCACTTCACGGGCTGCACGGCCAGGTAAGTGTTCCTCCTATTTTTCTTTTCTGTTTTTATTTTCCTGTTTTATATTTATCCATTGAGATTCATATTTGGGTTTGGTTTTCTTTTGCAGATCTTTCAATTATCCAAATTTCAATTAAGATTTAGTTTCCTGTCTTTCATACCAATATTCTATTGGAACAATTATTTTAGATGAAATTATATTGCATATTAGTGACTTATTCAAAATAACAATTTAATCATAAATTTTAAATGTTCCCTTTAATTCTCCTTTTGCTATGCAATCAATTCTGTTTAGAATTATGGAGGTGGATACTTTCATCTCAAAGTTTTTCAGAGATTGTTATTAAGTCTTGGTTTCCATTCGAGGAATTAATCACTTGCATATTATTTTATGTGAGCAACATTTTATTAGAGCTTTATGATTTTCTATTACAACCCCCTTGTAAAGTTAATGCTATTATTATCTTTGAAAGGATCTAGGGTAGGCATTGTTCCATCATGGTTGTGCTTGGTTACGAAAATAAATAGTTGATCACTACATATATGGTTTGAACCATATAATGTAGCACAGGGTTTTTCTTATGTTCAAGAGTTGAAGCATAAGATTTTAATGAGTGAGCAATTCTAGGGCTATAAGCATATTCACCTAATGGCACATGGTTTGGAATTTAACTGTGGCTTAGTTTATATTATGATCACCATAGTGATACATAAACTAGGGTTGAGATTTAATTCTAGGTTATAGAGATGGGGTGTCTCCATATTGCATGTGCTAGGGTTTAATCTCCCCTAACCATTATAAGGTGGTTGTTTATTTAACATTTAATGTTCTCCTCTAGTAACTATGATATTGAGAATTGGTTTTATGTTCTATTAATTGGCTTCTATTATTAACCTTAATTTATCATTTAAGTAACTACATTGGTTATAGTTTTTTATAGTTAACTTTGGTCATATAGATATATGGTTTCTCACCATATAAAGCATAGAGTTTAACTCTAAGGTTTTCTTAAGTGGTTTAACTTCTGAAGTATGGATATTGTAGGATTCTACTTATGATCACCAAGTGGTTCACAAGTAAAGGTTGGGATATAAGCCTAGGGTTGCTTACTAATGATCTCCCCATAATTTTATGTGGTGAATGATATCTACTTATCCCCTTTTAAGGTTTATCTTATCCTCACATATCTCAAGAACATGATCATGGTTAGACATGATCAACTTGTTCTTGATATCAATTCCTCAAGTTCTTGGATTTTATGATCATCACTCAATTTATAATGATCAAGGTTTGGCTTCCTAAGGTATCTCTCCTGAGTTAGGTTTCTCACTTCTAAGATCAAGTATTGTCTTGATCAAGTAAATATATACTTTCTTTTATAGTTTCTTGAATGGGCATGGTTATGGTTGTCTCAATTATCTTGAGTATAACACCATGGGTTGAGCTTTCTCATTTAAGAATGGTTATTCTAGGGTTTATGGTGTACTCCTAATATTTATTTAGGTTGCTGAGCCAAAGATTCAATTGTCTATCTTAGTTGGTTTATTCCACTCCTTATTTCACTAAGTCATGGATATAGTCTTATTCCATTTGGTATTTGGTGATCTCACCACTTCAAGGTGGAATGGTTTACCTAATACTTTAGTTCAAAGTTTAACATTGATTCTTAAATAGGTAAAGCTAGAACTAGTATGATTGGTCTCTCTCTCATTTGGGAAGGACTTGAATAATACTCTAGGGTTCCTCTTGAAGATGATGATTTGAATACTTGGATGTATATCCAAGGTTTAGCTCAAGGTTTGTTATTGCTTCTCTAATAATTATAATAGAACTCTCACCTCTCTAGGTTTGATACGTAACTATTTGGAATAGAGAAGAATATATATTTCTAGAGTTGATCTCCTTGTCATGTTTCCAAGAATGAAGTAAAATGAATACCATGAGGTTCATGGTAGGATCATGGATTAGTTTAAGACATGGAAAAGATAAGTGAAGAATGGTTTCTCCATTTTATTGTTACTTGGTTTGCAATTGAATTGGTGTTCATATGTTATGACAAGGATTACCTTATTATGATCTGTTATGAGATCAAACAATTGATCATTGATTCAAGTGTTGTTGTGTTGATTTTAATTCCATTTGATCTAACCCCTTAGATCAAATCATCTCTACCCAAAACAATGTTTTAACAAAGTCACATTGAGGTTTATAGCGCTTGACTTGATGAGCTACTTCAATTCCACCAAGGTCAAGTGAAACTTGATTCGTGACTGTTTTACTTTAAAACGCGAAAATTCCCCAGATTTTCTATGCATGAATGCAATGCACACATCTGTTTCCTCTATCTTTGTAACCCCATTACCTGGGATATTACAGTCTCTACCCCTTAAACTAAACTTCGTCCTCGAAGTTTGATATCTCTCACGTTTCGGAGTGTGGATCTGACTTGTGCAGACTACATCTTTTCTCAAACTCCTTGGTGATCTCACTGGATATAATTGAATATATCCCTTGTCCAGATTCTTCCTGGAATCCATTAGTGTTTAACATCAAACAACTATTACTTTCTTTACTTCCATGATTTCCTCCAATATTATAAGCTTGTTTCCTTTCTCATTGAATATTCAATGATTGGGACTTCTTCTAGTACTGACAGTCTTAATTGAGGACTAATTGGATAACATTCTCCTATTTGATAAAATAGGTCTTTGTTTTTCCCTTACTACCAAAACTGCAATAAGGGTACTTGGTAAGGTACTAAACATGGAATGGTCGTGATGGTTTATTTTCCTAAGAATGGATTAGGCTAATTTAGTCCTTCCAATCATGGTTTATAGTTGATACCTATAACTATTTTGGATTATTTAGGTTCCATGAAAGGAATCATTCTATTAGTCTTTGGTATTGGTAGGGTCAATCTACTTCAGTCTTTGGCCTTCTTGAGCTGTATTTGGTCTATGGTGTTTTCTTCGTCCAACTTCTTTATGCTTAACTTACTTGAGCTTTCGTACTTCTGAGTAAATACTACTCACTTTCTCAATTTATAGTCCACTTCTTACTTCCTCGAGGTATGAACCTCGGCTCCTGGTCTGACATACTTCTGAAAGTAGTGTTCAACAATCTTATGAAAATAAGATCGAACTTCCTCTCAGTTCAAACCTTCTTCTCTATCTTACTCAAAGTATTGAGTCATTATACATCCAACTCAATATTTTACTCTACCCCTTAGAGTTTTCTTATGGTCTTCAACTCCTTTTCTTCCAACTATTGGACTTATGGTTGGAATATTGGTCTGGTTCTAACTTATGGGTTTTACTTCTTCTAAGGTCTTGTGAAGAATGTTTGTGGTGTATCCACTCAATTGTGGACATCCAATGTGAATCCTTCAACTAAATGATTATAGATCTAGCTATTTGGCCGGCAAAATTTTTATTTGTTCACAAACTTTTGTTACAATTAATTAAATCGTGGACTATTTGTAATACCAACTGATACCAGCTGTGGTTATTATACCAACTGTGGCTATTTGATATCTAAAAAATAGATTCTGTTATAGATTCTGATCATCTGGACGAGACATCTTCTGCTTTATCTCGCAATATTGATCCTATACCAATTGTGGTCTTCTGATGTCAACTATGGTCTTCTTATATCTGCTATGGTTTCATAGGTCATCTTCCTCTCTTCAGGGTTTATTTTGCAAGAAAACCACTATGAATATAGTATCCAAGGTGATTTCCCATGCATTCCCTCTTCTATATCAATTATGGATCTGCTTGAGCTTCACCATAATCATTATCTTTCTCACCTTCATGCTTCTTTCGTACTAAAGTACTCCTCTATTGAGGTAAGCATGAGTTTCTGATTGTACTTCCTTCAGAGTATTGTGGTTACTTCCCACAACTTTGCTTCCTTTTTCTGATGAACCTTCATCTTGTCTTCAGAATCTTCAGAATTCGTCAATTCCCCACACGTTTACCATTACCCTCTAGATCTATAGCACCAAGTAAGGACTTGATATTGCAACATGCATTTGCATATCAAAGTCAAACTTCATGTATGGATCTAGTCAAACAATGAAAATCCAATAAAATCCAAGAAGATTCAGCTTTGTGCTTATAATACACATCATCTTAAGCCCGAATATAATAGTTCAGTAAGACATCTCTAAACATCAGGCTCTGATGTGTAATATATAACACCACATAAGATAGGTTTATATCGTGATACTTAGCACGAATATATGGGATTCTACTATTTGTCTCAACCTTTACCTTAATTGCACATTTGCAATGAGATAAACTTGAAACAAAGTGTTCTTGGATAGTTAAGATTAACTTAATTTCCTTTGGAAGTATTAGATTAACTTCCATTTTGTTGAGGGCTACCCCAAATGGTATCTCTGGGGTCTAACATGTCTACTCTGAATACCTATTTATTAGAATATAGCTCCTATACTTCCAAGTGTTTTCCTATTGTAAGACTATGGTCATGATGTGCTTGGCACACTTCCCATGGTTTTGGAACACAATTCCTGCATTATTGTTGAACAAGTGGCTTCTTATTGTACTTCTTCTAAGTATTTATGATGTTCTATTCCATCACATAATGATTCTCAGGTGAATCATATATGATTAGCTACTCTACCTTGTGAGTAGACATATATTATTCCTATCACTCTTCCTTACCTCCCATGATTGACTCATCATGGTCTTTACTACCTCATATAACTTATTTATATCACTTACTATCAACTGTTTTACAAGTTTGGATAGCTTACTTACCCATTACTTGTATTGGGTTTACTCTTTCTAGTAGGATATCTTTCTTATATACATATCTTCATTACTTGATATCACTCCTATTACAGGTCTGGGTAATTCTTATTTAACAATAACTTGAGTTGGTACACATCTTCCAATAGGATAGTTTCCTTATGGTTGTATCCTCTCTTTGGATTACCATGTATTGTATACCAACTGTGATCTACTCATCTATTATTTTAAAGACTTAATAATGTGCTACATATATGGGATTAGCTAACTAACTTCATTTAAGAAAGGTAGGTAAGAAGGGTTGACTCAAGTGTGTCAGGATTATTCTCAAGTGAATATCCATCTCAAGTCATAAGAAGATTTGGTTTAACTAAGACAACTTCCTATAGACACTACCAATCCTATAGGTCTCCTTTAAAGGGTTTTAATCCTAAGGTCAAAGCATTTGCTCTGATACCAACTGTGGTGACCCGGCATACCACTGCATGGTGTAGTATGCAAGTCTGATATAACACCAATGAAACACCGTTCCACTAGTATTATATCGCTCAGAGTGGTACAACAGAAACATATGCGGGTCCAAGGTATGTCTATAGAATTACAACACAGACTCTGTTACATAAGATCATCACAGCCTCCTACTTTACAATGAGGTAAAACTGCAAATAAACTCCAGAAGAACGACTCGTAGTCTAGTCTTATCACGAACTCTATTTGTAGAGTATTTAACTAGCTACTGTGGCTATGAAAAGATTCTAGCTAAATAGGAGCTAGATTTAGGAAGCTAGTTCCCTTCTATAGCTAAACTAGGTTTTCTCCTTGATGTATGTGGTATCTGACTCTTCTGACAGGGTCCTGTCTCGTGAAGTAGTTGTTGACTTCTCGGCCTTCGAGTTGCACTGTAGATCCTCCTTTGATGCCTCCATATCTAAGCAGGGGATTTAAGAGTGGGATGAGTACGAGCGTACTCAACAAGTTCATTATAGGAAAGAGGTGTTTTATGCACTAGCTACGGTATTAGACCAGAAAGTCTAATACCAATGCAGGTTTTGATAATCATTTCTTCAAAAGGTTGCTTTTATTCAGAAGAACTATGTCCGTCAGCCTTCACCGGTTTACTAGAACTTCATGGAGCTCCTTTCCGGCCGCGTTCGCAGTTCCATATCCCGGAACAGGGAGTGACAGGGTCACAGTTCTTTACACTCTGCAGAGGTGTGTTGCTTTACCCATAAGAGATCTTAACCTTGGTGCCAACAGTAATTTCCCGTCCACACTTCCTATGGTGTGAGGCCGGTATAAGGTCTAGCCAATCATGTTCCTCCGCTACCTCGCACACCCACCCTTTGTTGCATACCCCGACCCCGGGTCCTCGTCGGTCCTCTTATACCAATTAAGGATGGACCCCGACCACGACAACGATTTGGGACTCGTTAACCAAACTCCTTCGCCGGTAGCTGCAACCCATCATAGACCACTTACCGTGGGGAATTAGAATGGGATCCCCACCCCACCGCTTGCCCAACCTGGGTCAAGTGTCTACGGTAAGCGCATCCGTTGATGTACGAGAGGTGGAAACACTTTTGACTACTCCGTCCCACTCCGGATCTTATGGTTAACACGGGTATTACGGCACAAGAATCATCAAGACATTTGTTGTTTAATCCTAGATGGATATTAACCCTTGCAATGGAACCTCCACCATATCAATACAATCCATGGTTCCATTGCCCACCACATAGTCATATTCATAGTTATGAAAGTAGTGGTTTTGGTTTTTATGCAATAGTGATAACCAAAATACTTTGCAAGTAATTTGATAGAAATACTCAAATGACATGAGCAAGTGATGAACTTGCCTTTCTTGGCTGCAAGATTATGCAGACAAGGTCTTCGATACGCAATAACTCCAAATTCTGAAATAGCATCATCGTCCGGTAAGGACGATGTTTAAAAGATTGGCAAGGATGCAATAATGCATAAGTATGAGATGCAATCGCTCTAAGCGTGACCTAACCCCGATGTTTTAGGATCAGTGAGTTGGAATGATTGGTTTAGGGTGTGTTGCACTTTTAGAGTGATTCACATACAAGGTTCTTATTCAGGTGTGATTTACTTGGTATTATAAACAGGTAGATAATAAAGCATAATAATCAATTGAGCACACAAAGATTGATAATTGGCATAATGTTAACAAGTAAAGAACAGTGGTCAGTTTTAGTACTATATGGCATGGTTAATTATTAATTATCATATACTTTAAAAGAATAACTTTTGAAGAACATGTTCTTTAATAAAGAACAAGTATGATAATTAGGTTGAGGGGGTTCTATGGTTGACTATGGTTTCAGTTAGTTTCTGGAGTAAGTATTAGATGGATCCAAACAGGGTTGGATTCATTAATAACTAGGGCTTGTATGGATTGAGTTAATGCCTAGGAATCCTAAGCAATTCATTATACATGGTTGTTGTCAAGGTGGGTTTATCTTGCCAGTGATAGCTAGCTAAGGTTGATAGGTCTTTATAAGCAGGGTTGGTGATGATTCTTTATTTACTTCAAAAGATTAACTTTTGAAGAACATACTTCTTAAGTAATAAGAAGTATTTCAATTAGGGTTGAGGTTGTCTAGGTTAGCTATTTAATTCCCTAAGTAAAGATTGGTTGATTCCTAAATAGGATGTTTGATAGATATCTAACACTAGTAGGGTTTAGTGGTTATGGTGTGTGATGCACAATTAATGGACAGGGTTGCTATTATGGTTCATCACAGGGTGTGATGCTAAATAAGGTTAATTAAGGATGATATCCTTGGGATAGGAACTAGGTTTGATTAAGATGAACACATGGGATGCTAATTAGTAGTGATAGGGTTCCCATATGTTATGTGGATTTGAACAAGCATTTAGTTGCTAAATATGAATCTATGGTTACTAATGAAGTAACATGATCACATGTTACTTAGGGTTCATGTTTGGGAATAATTTAAGGTTCATATGAAGTAGTGGAGCTAAGGTTCCTAATTGAATTAGGGTTTTAGGGTTTCACATGAAATGATGAATTCATGTTTTCCTACCATATGGAATTAGGGTTTTCTAATTACCCTATAATTCTTGGATTAATAACTTCATTATCAAGTTGAAGTTATTAATGAGTTTGAAATAAAAATAATATTGGATTTGGCATTTTTATTGTTTTTAAACAATTAATAATTAAGGTAATTATTAATTAGGGTTTAAATTTCCACTAATAAAGGTTTAACAAAATAACAAATAAAGAAAAATAGCTTTCATGTTTTCTTTATTTTTCTTACTTGTTTTTATTTATTTTAGAAAGTTTTCCTAATTATTGAATTTTAATTGAATTTAGAATTAATAATTAGGGCTTAAATAACAAGCATTAAATAAGTAATTTTTTTATTAAAAATAAAAATTTCCTTTTATAATTTTATTGGATAGAGTTTTCTTTTCTAGGAATTTTAATATCTCATTTATATTTTTCTGACTTAATTCGGATTTTCTAAATTTATTTGAAGTTGCAGCAATAATTGTATTTGAATTAAAACGGAAATGCTAACTACACCCGTGCCTGTGCTACTCACAGGCACAGACAGGTGGGGTCTGGCTGAGTCAGCTGCCACGTAGCGCCGACGTGGCAAGAAGCACGGTGACCGGCGGGCAGTGGTGGTGGTCACCGGCGATTCCGGCTCCCCGCGAGACCGTGTGTGGGCGCGTTGGAACGAGAGTAACGAGAGGAACCTACTGGTGGTATCGCCGCCTCCATATGGTCGCCGGAGCTTGGCCGGCGGCGAGACGGAGCGGCAGAACTCACGCCCCAAAGGTGCGAGGTATGCTACGGGGTGTAATCGAGCGAGCAACGCATGCGAGGAAGATCAGTGGCTCACCAGGAGCACGCAGAGCTTGACGGCATAGCAAGGGGAGGTCTGGTTCGCCGGGAATCATCGGTGCCGGCGTTGGGGAAGATGAGGTTGACGGCGAAGCTACGGCTCGCCCCAACTCGATTCCTCTTGCAGGTAGAGCAAGTCGAGGACGGCGGAGATGATGGTGGTCACGGCGAGGTCCGGGGGTGCTCCGAACGGCGGCGATTGGAGATGGCCGGGCGGTTAGGGTTTCGGATTTTGGGGAAAATTGGACAGAGGGGGAAGAACTCGAGCTAGGGTTCGTCGTCGGGCTTTTATATGGCGCCAGGGAGTGCCTCGTCACGACGCCGAGCTCGGGGAGGTCGCCAGCGAGCGGGAAGGACGGGCACGCCGTCGTGCTGTCGTCCATGCACGTTGGAGAGGATGAGGACGAGCTCCTCTCCTCTGTTTTAATCGAAGGGGTATCTCGGGCTGCTAGGTGGACTGGTTTTGGGCTCAGGCTTGGGCCAGTGTTAGGCCACTTCACGGGCTGCACGGCCAGGTAAGTGTTCCTCCTATTTTTCTTTTCTGTTTTTATTTTCCTGTTTTATATTTATCCATTGAGATTCATATTTGGGTTTGGTTTTCTTTTGCAGATCTTTCAATTATCCAAATTTCAATTAAGATTTAGTTTCCTGTCTTTCATACCAATATTCTATTGGAACAATTATTTTAGATGAAATTATATTGCATATTAGTGACTTATTCAAAATAACAATTTAATCATAAATTTTAAATGTTCCCTTTAATTCTCCTTTTGCTATGCAATCAATTCTGTTTAGAATTATGGAGGTGGATACTTTCATCTCAAAGTTTTTCAGAGATTGTTATTAAGTCTTGGTTTCCATTCGAGGAATTAATCACTTGCATATTATTTTATGTGAGCAACATTTTATTAGAGCTTTATGATTTTCTATTACAACCCCCTTGTAAAGTTAATGTTATTATTATCTTTGAAAGGATCTAGGGTAGGCATTGTTCCATCATGGTTGTGCTTGGTTACGAAAATAAATAGTTGATCACTACATATATGGTTTGAACCATATAATGTAGCACAGGGTTTTTCTTATGTTCAAGAGTTGAAGCATAAGATTTTAATGAGTGAGCAATTCTAGGGTTATAAGCATATTCACCTAATGGCACATGGTTTGGAATTTAACTGTGGCTTAGTTTATATTATGATCACCATAGTGATACATAAACTAGGGTTGAGATTTAATTCTAGGTTATAGAGATGGGGTGTCTCCATATTGCATGTGCTAGGGTTTAATCTCCCCTAACCATTATAAGGTGGTTGTTTATTTAACATTTAATGTTCTCCTCTAGTAACTATGATATTGAGAATTGGTTTTATCTTCTATTAATTGGCTTCTATTATTAACCTTAATTTATCATTTAAGTAACTACATTGGTTATAGTTCTTTTTATAGTTAACTTTGGTCATATAGATATATGGTTTCTCACCATATAAAGCATAGAGTTTAACTCTAAGGTTTTCTTAAGTGGTTTAACTTCTGAAGTATGGATATTGTAGGATTCTACTTATGATCACCAAGTGGTTCACAAGTAAAGGTTGGGATATAAGCCTAGGGTTGCTTACTAATGATCTCCCCATAATTTTATGTGGTGAATGATATCTACTTATCCCCTTTTAAGGTTTATCTTATCCTCACATATCTCAAGAACATGATCATGGTTAGACATGATCAACTTGTTCTTGATATCAATTCCTCAAGTTCTTGGATTTTATGATCATCACTCAATTTATAATGATCAAGGTTTGGCTTCCTAAGGTATCTCTCCTGAGTTAGGTTTCTCACTTCTAAGATCAAGTATTGTCTTGATCAAGTAAATATATACTTTCTTTTATAGTTTCTTGAATGGGCATGGTTATGGTTGTCTCAATTATCTTGAGTATAACACCATGGGTTGAGCTTTCTCATTTAAGAATGGTTATTCTAGGGTTTATGGTGTACTCCTAATATTTATTTAGGTTGCTGAGCCAAAGATTCAATTGTCTATCTTAGTTGGTTTATTCCACTCCTTATTTCACTAAGTCATGGATATAGTCTTATTCCATTTGGTATTTGGTGATCTCACCACTTCAAGGTGGAATGGTTTACCTAATACTTTAGTTCAAAGTTTAACATTGATTCTTAAATAGGTAAAGCTAGAACTAGTATGATTGGTCTCTCTCTCATTTGGGAAGGACTTGAATAATACTCTAGGGTTCCTCTTGAAGATGATGATTTGAATACTTGGATGTATATCCAAGGTTTAGCTCAAGGTTTGTTATTGCTTCTCTAATAATTATAATAGAACTCTCACCTCTCTAGGTTTGATACGTAACTATTTGGAATAGAGAAGAATATATATTTCTAGAGTTGATCTCCTTGTCATGTTTCCAAGAATGAAGTAAAATGAATACCATGAGGTTCATGGTAGGATCATGGATTAGTTTAAGACATGGAAAAGATAAGTGAAGAATGGTTTCTCCATTTTATTGTTACTTGGTTTGCAATTGAATTGGTGTTCATATGTTATGACAAGGATTACCATATTATGATCTGTTATGAGATCAAACAATTGATCATTGATTCAAGTGTTGTTGTGTTGATTTTAATTCCATTTGATCTAACCCCTTAGATCAAATCATCTCTACCCAAAACAATGTTTTAACAAAGTCACATTGAGGTTTATAGCGCTTGACTTGATGAGCTACTTCAATTCCACCAAGGTCAAGTGAAACTTCGCCATCGTGGACTGTTTTACTTTAAAACGCGAAAATTCCCCAGATTTTCTATGCATGAATGCAATGCACACATCTGTTTCCTCTATCTTTGTAACCCCATTACCTGGGATATTACAATATGCCTCCTATATATGATGATTATGGTGATGAGAATAATAATGATAGATATTTTATTGAATTTGCTCCCACTACAATTAATAGTAATGACTATGCTTATGTGGAGAGTAATAATTTTATGCATGTAGCTCATGATAAGAATGTTTCATGTGATAGTTATATTGTTGAGTTTGTTCATGATGCTACTGAAAGTGATTATGAGAGAGGGAAACATGGTTATATGCATCTTAATAATATTAAGTTTCCTCTCTTTATGTTGAGAATCTTGAAGTTGCGCTTGTGTTGCATTTCTATGCTTGTTGCATTATGCTTACATGACTTGTTTATTTACAAGATTCCTTTTCATAGGAAGTGGGTTAGACTTAAAAGTGTTTCTTATTTGTTTTTGATGCTCTCTTTTGCTTCAACTCTTATTTCTTGCGTGAGCATCATTAAAATTCCTGAGCCCATCTTAATGGCTATAAAGAAAGCACTTCTTGGGAGATAACCCATTTTTTTTTATTTTGCTACTGTTTTGTTGTGTCTTGGAAGTTGTTACTACTGTAGCAACCTCTCCTTATCATGTTTATTTCGTTGTTGTGCCAAGTAAAGTCTTTGATAGTAAAGTTGATACTAGATTTGGATTCCTGCGCAGAAACAGATTTTTACCTGTCACGAATTTTTGTAGATCTCTCTGTAGGAAACTCGTAAAATGCTGAAAAAATTTATGCGTGATCCTCAGATATGTACGCAACTTTCATTCAATTTGAGCTTTTTCATCTGAGCCTGTTAAGTGCCTCTAAAAAATTCGTCTTTACGGACTGTTCTGTTTTGACAGATTCTGCCTTTTATTTCGCATTGCCTCTTTTACTGTGTTGAGTGGATTTCTTTGTTCCATTAACTTTCAGTAGCTTTGGGTAATGTCCAGAAGTGTTAAGAATGATTGTGTCCTCTCTGAACATGTGAATTTTTGATTATGCACTAACCCTCTAATTAGTTTGTTTTGAGTTTGGTGTGGAGGAAGTTTTCAAGGGTCAAGAGAGGAGGATGATATGATATGATCAAGAAGAGTGAAAAGTCTAAGCTTGGGGATGCCCCCGTGGTTCATCCCTGCATATTTCAAGAAGACTCAAGCATCTAAGCTTGGGGATTCCCAAGGCATCCCCTTCTTCATCAACAACTTATCAGGTCACCTCTAGTGAAACTATATTTTTATTCCGTCACATCTTATGTGCTTTACTTGGAGCGTTTGTGTGCTTTTATTTTTGTTTTGTTATCTTAGTTATCTGAATAAATTGGATCATACCTTGTGTGGGAGAGAGACACGCTCCACTTTTTCATATGAACACTAGTGTTCTTCGCTTTTACTTTTAATGTTCAATGGCGAAAGTTGATCGCTTCACTTATTGTTATTTGGTTGGAAACAGAAAATGCTTCATGTGGTAATTGGTATATTATCTTGAATAATGTGATACTTGGCAATTGTTTTGAGCTCTCATAGATCATGTTTAAGCTCTTGCATCATGTAGTTTAAACCTATTATTGGAGAACTACTGTAGAGCTTGTTAAATTTGGATTGCATGATTGATCTCTCTAAGGTCTAGATATTTTCTGGTAAAAGTGTTTGAGCAACAAGGAGAAAGTGTAGAGTCTTATAATGCTTGCAATATGTTCTTATGTAATTTTTGCTGTACCGGTTCATACTTGTGTTTGCTTCAAACAACCTTGCTAGCCAAAGCCTTGTACTGAGAGGAAATGCTTCTCATGCATCCAAAAACCTTGAGCCAAAACTCATGCCATTTGTGTCCACCATAACTACCTACTATGTGGTATTTCTCTGCCATTCCAAAGTAAATTGCTTGTGTGCTACCTTTAAAATTTCATTCCTTGTCTTTGCAATACATAGCTCATGGGAAAATAGCTTAAAAACTATTGTGGTATTGAATATGATGCTTATGTATCTTATTTCTTATAAGTTGCTTGTTGAGCGGTAACCATGTTTCTGGGGACGCCATCAACTTTTTACACCTTTGTTGAGTATCATGTGAGTTGCTATGCATGTTCGTCTTGTCTGAAGTAAGGGTGATTTATCATGATTAAATGGTTTGAGTATGCATATTGTTAGAGAAGAACATTGGGCCGCCAACCAAAGCCATGTATCATGGTGGAAGTTTCAGTTTGGACATTAAACCTCAATCTCTTATGAGAATATTATCTGTTGTTGAATGCTTAAGCATTAAAGAGGAGTTCATTATCTGTTTTCTATGTTGTCCTGGTATGGATGTCCTTAAGTTGAGATCTATCAAAACTGAGAAATCAAATGCGATCTATCTCCTTGGACCTTTGTACAGGTGGCATAGAGGTACCCCTTTGTGACACTTGGTTGAAACATATGTAATGCAATGATAATCCATGGAAATCCGAGCTAATTAGGACAAGGTGTGGGCACTATTGTTATTCGATGCATGAGGCTTGCAACTTATAGGAGGTTTTATGCATAACACATATGAATTATTACTACCGTTGACAAAATTATTTCCATGTTTTCAAAATAAAAAGCTCTAGCACATGAGTAATCCCTGCTTCCCTCTGCGAAGGGCCTTTCTTTTACTTTATGTTGAGTCAGTTTATCTACTTCTTTCTATCTTAGAAGCAAACACTTGTGTCAACTGCGTGCATTGATTCTTACATGTTTACTTATTGCACTTATTATATTACTTTATGTTGACAACTATCCATGAGATATACATGTTACAAGTTGAAAGCAATTGCTGAAACTTAATCATCCTTGGTGTTGCTTCAAAACCTTCTATTAAGAATCTATTGCTTTATGAGTTAACTCTTATGCAAGACTTGTTGATACTTGTCTTGAAAGTACTATTCATGAAAAGTCTTTGCTATATGATTCAGTTGTTTAGTCATTATCTTTACCATTGCTTTGAATCACTTCATTCATCTCATATGCTTTACAATAGTATTGATCAAGATTATTATAGTAGCATGTCACTTCAGAAATTATCCTTGTTATCGTTTACCTACTCGAGGGCGAGTAGGAACTAAGCTTGGGGATGCTTGATACGTCTCCAATGTATCTATAATTTCTTATGTTCCATGCTAGTTTTATGACAATACCTACATGTTTTGCTCATACTTTATATCACTTTGATGCATTTTTCGGAACTAACCTATTAACAAGATGCCGAAGTGCCAGTTCCTGTTTTCTGCTGTTTTTGGTTCCAGAAATTCTACACAGGAAATATTCTCGGAATTGGACGAAACAAAAGCCCAAGGCCTTATTTTCCACGGATTATTCCAGAACACCGAAGCAGAGACAGAGAGGGGCCACGAGGTGGCCACCCCACCAGGCGGCGCGGCCAAGAGGGGGGGCGCGCCCCCCTATGGTGTGGGCCCCTCGGGACTCCATCGACATCGCCCCTTCGCCTATATATTCTTCCAGTCGCGAAAACCCTAAAGAATCAAGTCATATTCCACGAAGAGTTCCGTAGCCTCCGCCATCGCGAAGACAAGTTTCGGGGGACAGAATCTCTGTTCCGGCACGCCGCCGGGACGGGGAAGTGCCCCCGGAATCCATCTCCATCGACGCCACCACCATCTTCATCGCCGTTGCTGTCTCCCATGATGAGGAGGGAGTAGTTCTTCCCCGAGGATGAGGGCTCTACCGGTAGCTATGTGGTTCATCTCTCTCTCCCATGGTGTGATCTTTATGAATATGTAGATGTTACTCTTGTCTATTATGCACTCTAGAGGTTATTTTAATATGAACTTCGGATGTTGTGGAGCTTGTTTACTCCGGCTTGAGGTGTGCTCTTGTAGCCCTACACAATGAATGGTGTTTGTTATCCAACAAGAGAGTGTTTGAGAGTAGCACTTATTTATTCATCTATGTGATCGTAGGCTTTGCAATCTAGATGTCATGTGCTATCCAAGTGTTTTATTATGTGAACTTTGGAGTTACTGTGACCTCGGTGTAATGGTGACAGTGTGTGCGCCGTGTGTAACTCCCTTATGAATTGTGGTGTGTTAGTACCTCCTATGAATGCCCACGGTGACAGTGAGGGGTGTTTATTAGTACTTGGAATACGCCTTTGAGGTGTGCTTTTACACACTTGCCCAATGAATTTGAGTTCTTTATCCAACAGGAGAGTAGTATGATGAAGTGCTTATATTTATATTCAATTATGATTGCAATATTGAGAGTGGCCACTAGTGAAAGTAGGATCCCTAGGCCTTGTTTTCAAATACTGCAAACATCGCTTATTTACTGTTTTACTGCATCTTTACTTCCTGCAATATTTACTTTAAATCGCAATTACCGTTTACCACCATCTATACAACCTGCGTTTTAATATCTCTTCGCCGAACTAGTGCACCTATACATCTGACAAGGGTATTAGGTGTGTTAGGGACACAAGAGACTTCTTGTATCTTAATTGCAGGATTGTTTGAGAGGAATATCTTTGACCTCTACCTCCTTGAGTTCGATAAACCTTGGGTGATCCACTTAAGGGAAACTTGCTGCTATTCTACAAACCTCTGCTCTTGGAGGCCCAACACTGTCTACAAGAATAGAAGCACACGTAGACATCATCCTATCAAGATCCAAGACTTAGGTATATTCCAATCTCTCAAGTCTCTTTTTACCACCTCCTCCCATGTAAATTTTGGTCGTTCTTTACCCCTTCTTGTCTCATCCATACTCCTTAGAATTCCGTTGGTAATTGGGGCTTCTAGAGGCCTCTGCTGGATATGGCCAAACCACCTTAGTCGGTGTTGGATTAGCTTCTTGTCGATCGGTGCCATCCCTAGCCTATCTCAAATTACCTTGTTCCTAGTCGGGTCCTTTCTTGTATGGACGCACATTCATCGTAACATGTGTATCTCCGCAGTACTCATTTGTTGGATGTGTTGTCTTTTAGTTGGCCAACATTCTATCCCATATACCATCGCTAGTCTAATTTTCCTAGAAATTACCTTTTAGCTTTGGTGGGATCTTCTTGTCACATAGGATACCAGATGCTCGCCGCCACTTTATCCACCCTGCATTAATACTATTGGAAACATCCTCGTCGATATCGCCATTGCTTTGCAACATTTATCCCAAGTATCGAAAGATGTCCCTCTTAGGCACTATCTTTTCTTCTAATTTTGACATCTCTGTGTTCGCCACAAACACCACTAAAGCTGCATCACATGTACTCAGTTTTGGTCCTGCTAAGTCTAAACACCTTCGACTTCAACGTCTGCCTCCATACCTCTAACTTTCTATTTACGCTGGTCCTGGTTTCATCTGCTAGCGCCACATCATCATCAAAGAGCATATACCAAAAAATATCTCCTTGTATATCCTTGGTCACCTCATCCATCACAAAGGAAAACATGTATGAGCTTAAGACTGACCCTTGATGTAGTCCTATCGTGATTTAGACAAGATACTCATAAATAGCTTAAGGTATCACATGCGCAAACACTTGTCACAACAAGGTTGTACATATCCCTGATGTGGGTAATGTAATTTGTTGGAACTTCATGTTTCTCTAGCGCTCAACACATGACCGTCCTTAGTATCTTATCATACGCCTTCTCCAAGTCGATGAAGACCATATGTAGGTCATTCTTTTGCTCCCTATATCTCTCTCCATAAGTTGGCAAAGTAAGAAAATCGCTGCTGTAGTCAATTTCCCGGGCATAAGACCGAATTGGTTTTTAGTGTCATTTTCCACTCTCTCAAAGCCATGCTTAATGATTCTCTTCCAAGGTTTCATAGTATGGCACATAAGCTTAATCCCTCGTTAGTTAGTACAACTTTAAATAAATTCTTAATTCATGAAGATCGATAGTTACTAATATGCTTTTTTCTTCACTCTTCGGGCATCTTGTTTGAGCGAAAATATGGTTAAATAGCTTAGTTAGCCATACTATTGCCACGTTTTCAAGGCTTCTCCACACCTCAATTGGGACATCATCAGGGCCAAGGGTATTTCCTCCTTTCATCATTTTGAGGGCCTCTTTAATCTCAAGCTCTTGGATCATGCGCACAAAACGCCTATTTGGGTCATCAAAAGAGTCATCCAGCTTAGGCACAGTGCACTCCTTAGATCTCATCATTGAATAACCAATCAAATTACCCCCTCGATCTCTTCATCTTTCACTAGAAGTCGACTAGCCTGGTCCTTGATGCACTTAACTTGGTTGAGGTTCATCGGCCTCCTCTCACGAAATTTTGCCATCTTGTAGATATCCTTCTCGCCTCCCTTTGTGCCTAGTAGTATATCATATAACTCATCATAGCCCCGCCCCTTTCTCCACTCACAACTCGCCTTACATTTTTCATGGCCTCTTTGTACTTCATCATGTTGCTTGTGCTTCTATTGTGATGCCAACTCTCGTAGCACTCCTTCTCCTTGATAGCCCTTTAGACATTCTCATTCCACCACCATGTGTCCTTAGCTTTTGGCTTCTTGCCCTTTGTCACTCCAAGCACCTCCGTAGCTACCTTCCGAATGCAAGTACCCATCTTCATCCATATGTTCCCTTTGCCCAAAAAACAAATTTTAAAATTTTAAATAATTCAGGAATTTCTTTTTATCCCGTATATCCCCACATTCTATTTTCTCGTTTAAAGTTTCGTAAAAATACTAACATTTTTCATGCCTATGCAAAAAAATTCAATTTTTTGTATCTTTTTGCACAAGGCACATAAAATTCGATTTCCTTAAAGCGACTTCAAAAGCACGTAAGACGTGGAGATATACGTGCAACATTTTATTTTGAAATATTGTGACGTTATTAATATTTTTACAATGCATTTTTAATAAGAGAGCATATGCACAGAGAAGAAAAAAACGCTAGCAAGTAAGTAGCATCTTGAATACTGTATGAATGTTCAAAACTTCACTTATTTGTGAGTATGAGGGAGTATATATAATGTAACCATCTTGTAGGTACCGCGCACCATGCATGTTGTCACAATTCTTTGCAAAACTATAGACATTTTGAACAAAAAATCACATCATCAAGCTCATATCCATTTTAGACGTGATGGACTTTAGCTCAGAAAATCATATCCATCATCAAGTGCAACAATTCTCTTGGCGGTTTTCTCGGACATATTCTCACCGTAATCAAAATATGCCCTCTTTTGTACAGTTTGGTCGGGTTTTTCCTCTTACTTAATGAAAAGTCTGCCGGTTGCTAAAAAAAAGAAATGGTTCCATACATGACAATTGTTGCGCTTATCATGATCCATAAATGAGAAGTACACGGGGCTGTTTGGTTAAGCCTCGGTGGGCAGTCCTGTTCAGCGCCTAGCTTGCTTGCCTTGAATGCATTGAGCAAGCTGTAGCCTATAGGTAGGAGGGCCATGAATCTATTGTTGCTTATCATGATCCATAACTATTACTACCTCAGATGACAGGACGCACGAGTAATATCAAGCAGGTGACGCAGGTCCCATCGAAATGCATCAACCCATTCCCAAGCGATTGGGTTTCTTGACCGGTCATCAACACTCCATGCATGCATTTTTTCGATAAAAAAAATATATTAATATCGAAAGATATCAATTACATTCAGCCTCTGCAACAACGTAATACCCTAATGGCAGTACAGATGCACACAACAACAAAAAACTATGAACAAAAAGTCCCGCTACGATATTTCAGTCATAGCAATACATCCACCACCATGGCAACACGTGAAATCCAGGCTCTCCAAAAGCGACATCTCCAAGGGAAACAGTGCACAAGCATCGTTGTCGCCCGATCAAAAGATCTTAGTTTTTCACCCAGATGATAGTCTCCGCTCTCAAAACAATGCATTCAATAAGGTCATTGTCAGGCACAACAAATTAAGGCCACACTTTGGATTTTCACCCTGAAAGGTAAAACTCTAAACTTTACATGTGCTGCCGCCCCCACTTGCATACTGCTGCTGCGAAAACAAGAACACCAAGCAAGTTTCTCATTATCACAGAGACTCAAACTTCCATTGGTAGTCCTCTAATCCCGCCTTCGTGATATTCTCCGCCTCTGATTTTACCACGGACTAGAATGTCATATGATGGCAATACAGAGCAGAGCTTCACGCCGCTCCCTCCAGAACCAAACGGTCGGAATAAAAGCATGAATGCGCACGACCGAATTTCACCCGATCCAACAAACTCCAGGCATAAGGTGCACTGTTACATTTGTTGGCGGAACCTCCGTGCATGTATACCCGCAAAAAAAACATCCATGCATGTGGACCTTGTTTTGAAGAGAGTTACACTGTCTTGACCTGCCATCCCGGTTAATCAGGTTGATGTGAGAAAAATAAAACTCACTTGTTAAGCAGAGTTGACGTATATTTGTGTGGCTCATGCCTAGTGTTTGGCTTAGTCTCACATGGCCCATTTGGTAATCTGGGGATTCCTTCACCACTGCGTCAGTAAGATGAAACGTATTGCGTGTTGCATGCATATGAGCCACATGCCAAGAAAAAATGCCCTTCGTTTGGTGGCCTGGGCAACATCAGTTGGTATCAAGTGCCAATTTGTTTCGTTGGTCGAATGCTCTTTGTAGCCTCACCTATATGGCAGTATGGTTACATTACCTCACCCATGACAAGCATTGCTACATCGGCGATCACGAAGCTAGACATCACCATGACACCGCCGTTGACGTGGGCATTACCCTTCGGGTAACCGACGTTGCCCTATCCTGTATTGACCAATTGGAGGCCCATGAAGACACCCAAAGGCTAGATGGGCCACCTGGACAGCGCACCGGGAGAAACCTTGGCGGGCAAGACAAAAAAGCATTCAACAAGGAAAGATTAGATCTAAAAAGTACCGTAAACCTAGTCGTACTCGGTTAGGACTCTTGAGACCTGGCCTCCTATATAAAGGCCAGGAGAGGGGCTGCCGAGGACACGAACAATCTTAGCAATCTTAGCCCGGAAAAGCTTAGAGCTAGGTAACCCTAGCAATAGCAATCTCGACTAGATCTCAGCTGAAGTATTCGGCACCCCATTGTAACCCATTGTTACCATAATCAAAGAACAGACAGGCAGGACGTAAGGGTTTTACCTCATCGAGGGCCCCGAACCTGGGTAAATCGCTCTCCCCGCTTGTCTGTGAACCGATGTCTCGTGTCAGCCTGCAGGATTCCATCAACCCTAAGCCCCTATCGGAGGGCATTGGCGAGGAGTACCCTCGACAATTGGCGCCGTCTGTGGGAAATCTGTTGGCACAAGGCAGGTCATCGGCAGCACCAGTTACGTCCGCGGCGTTCTTACTCGAGTCACCGACGCCAGCAAAGTCAAGAGACCCGATCCGCTGCGGATCCTTCGAATTTGTGCCGCACCGCGAAGAGCTTCACCCGAACTTTATGGCATCATCTCGCAACACGGAAGCTGTTTTCGGTGGCGTCCACTTCGTCGTCGACTCCGGAGGTTTTCTCCGCCTCCCCGGGGCCGGCGCGTCCCACTCAAAGGCTGAGCCTCAGGAGGGTGTCCCTTCAGCAGCAACCCTAAAGGCTTCGCCCAGGAGCATACGAGAGAGCAACCGGGAAAATCTCGACGCCGCGGCTGGACAAAGAAAGAGACGAAGGAGTTCGCACCGTGAAGAGGAAGGCAGAACAGTAGTCCACTCTCGATGCTATGACATGTCATCAATCAGAGGACGCACCCGCTCTCCACACCTCTCAGCTACAGAGCAACTTGAAGCGCCGTGTTATCTCCACTCTTATTTCGATCCTAAGGATGGTCGGGAGAAGTCCAGCCATCTATTAAGGAACTGCCGACACTTCTTAGAGATTCGGCAGTTCTGCGACGATCTTAGAGCCGAAGCCACATCAAGAGTTCGCATGATGGAAGAGAAAGCAAGGTCCTATGGTCATCAGCCAGAGCCATATGTACCAGAACCATACGAGCCAATGGAAAAAGACGAATATGAACCAGTCGAGGCATTCCCAGCACTGCGTGGACAGATTAACATGATCCACAAAACCAGCTTTTCGAAAAGAGAAATCAAAAAGTTCTCCCGAGAAGTAAAATACGCGGAAGTTGCCATGGTTGATACGCCGGATTTTATCGATTGGTCAGACCAGAGCATCACCTTCAGCAGGGCGGACCACCCGAAGGCCGTCCCAAGGCCCGGTCACGCGGCCCTTGTTCTGGAAGCACAGATTGGAGGATACAATATGGGCAAAGTATTTATGGACGGTGGAAGCGGCTTGAACCTGTTATTCGCCAGCACAATGAGGGCAATGGGTTTAACAGTCGACATGCTAAAAGAATCCGACACAGGGTTCCACGGCATTATACCGACTCGACCCGCCTACTCGTTGGGTAAAACATCATTGGACGTAGTCTTCGGCGCGCTCAGTAATTTCAGGAAAGAAAGGATTGAGTTCGAGATGCCAGGCAACAACGGGACCCCAATAACCGTTCACGGCAGCTTCGCTCGGTCAGACAACTGCGACAGGGAATTTCAGAAGATCGCCTCGAAGTTTGGAGCCAAGGAAGAACTCAACGCGATCGACGCCATTACAGATCACACACAGCCACCAGCCGACAATCGAAACGCAAGATCCGATGAGTTCGATACTGCGAAGGAAACCAAGAAACTGCAGGTGCACCCTACTGATCCGAAGAAAACGGTCAACACCTCGGCTGACCTAGATGTCGCATAGGAAAGCGCGCTCATCGAGTTCCTCCGTGAGCGCTGGGAGATATTTGCATGGGAGCCATCCGACATGCCAGGTATCCCCAGGGAACTCGCTGAGCACGCCCTAAATGTTGACCCGACGGCCAAGCCAGTACAGCAGTCGATCCGGCGATTCTCCGAACCTAAAAGAAGAGCAATCGGCAAAGAAGTTAATCGACTCCGCAAGGCGGGATTTATCCGAGAGCTTAAGGAATCCGAATGGGTGGCTAATCCAGCCATGGTGCCAAAGAAGGACACAACCGCCCTCCGCATGTGCATCGATTACACTAGCCTCAACAAGCATTGCCCGAAAGATCATTTTCCACTGCCTCGAATAGATCAGATAGTCGACTCTACAGCCGGGTGCGATCGTCTCTCTTTCCTCGATGCGTACTCCGGGTACAACCAGATCAAACTGAAGAAGGAGGACCAGGAGCTAACCGCATTCATCACTCCACACGGCGTTTTCTGTTACAACGTCATGACCTTCGGGTTAAAAAATGCAGGAGCTACCTACCAACGCTGCATGCAAGCCTGCCTCGCGGAGCAGATTGGAAGGAACATTGAAGTCTACATCGACGATATCGTGGTGAAAACAAAGCACGCAGCCACGCTCATCGATGACTTGTGGGAGACCTTTGACAATCTGGACAGATACAGAATTAAGTTGAATCCGAAGAAATGTTTCTTCGGGGTGCCCGGAGGACAAGTACTCGGGTACTTCATATCAGCCAGAGGAATCGAGGCTAATCCCTTGAAGATCAAAGCTATTCTCGACATGGAGCCGCCAAAGAATCTGCACCAAGTGCAGCAGTTGGCAGGCCGATTAGCAACGCTTAGCAGGTTCATCGCGAAGCTAGGGGAGAAAGCTTTGCCCTTCTACAACTTGATGAAAAAGTCAGAAAAGTTCGAGTGGACAAAGGAAGCACAAGACTCCTTCGACAACTTGAAGAAAATCCTATCGACCTCCCCGGTGCTCGTGACTCCGCGCGAAAAGGAGACACTGCTGATGTACATAGCCGCTACAGCTCAAGTCTTCAGTAGCGTTTTGGTTGTCGAACAAGAAGAAGCAGGAAGAGTTCATGGTGTGCAGAGGCCTGTTTAATACCTCGGTGAAGTACTTACCCCCGCAAGACAGAGGTACCCTCATCACCAGAAGTTGGCATATGCAGTATGGAGGTCGGCTCGCAAGCTGAGGCACTACTTCACGGAGCACCCGATCAAAGTTGTGAGCGAAGCACCCCTGAAGAGCATAATGGCCAATCCAGAAGCCACAGGTCGAGTGTCTCAATGGGCCATCGAGTTAGCGCCACACGACATAACTTACGTCAACCGAACGGCGGTAAAATCCCAAATCCTCCCAGATTTTGTGGCAGATTGGATCCAATCACAGACACCAGCAACACCCGACATGTCGGGGTCGTGGGTAATGTACTTTGATGGGTCAAAACGAAGTACAGGAGCAGGGGCAGGAGTGGTACTGATATCACCACAGGGAGATAAGATGAAGTATATAGTACGTATGAATTTCTCCCTGCCAACAAACAACGAAGCAGAATACGAAGCACTGCTGCACGGAATGAAAATGGCGAAGGCGTGTGGCCCAACGCGCCTAGAGATCTACGGAGATTCGAACCTGGTGGTCCAGCAGTCAATGAACCTGTGCGATGCAGTCAGTGACAACATGGTTGCTTATCGGCAGCTGTATCAGAACATGGAGGCTAAATTCGAAGGATGCGAGCTTAAGCACATCGGCAGAGCCAGTAACGAGGAAGCCGACACTTTGGCAAATATCGGGTCCACATGCTCCCCCATCCCAGATGGAGTTTTTTACGAAGTGATCGCCCAAAGATCAATCAAAGAAAAGCCATCTGCAAAACCATCGGCTGAAGAGAAAAGCTCATTGCAAAAGCCTTCGACTGAAGAACCTCCAGGCCTCCCAACCGAACAAGTTCTCCTCCTCGAGCCATTATGGACCAAACCATTACTAGCGTACCTGTCAAAGCAAGAGCTGCCGGAAGACCCTGTGGAAGCTAAGCGAATCATCAGACGATCAAAGGCTTTCACGGTAATAAACGGCGAGCTTTACAAGCGTAGCATCTCAGGAATCTTCCAAAGGTGCATCGCCATCAACGATGGAAAGGCATTGTTGCGCGAGATACATGAAGGAACCTGTGGGCATCATGCAGGAAGTAGAGCCCTTGTGGCGAAGGCCTTTAGGGCAGGATTTTACTGGCCAACAGCAGCATCGGATGCCAGGGATCTAGTCATGAAGTGCGATGCGTGCCAACGTTTCTCGTCGAAACCACACGCTCCTGCAACGGATTTAATGACAATACCCTTGGCATGGCCGTTCGCTCAATGGGGACTCGACCAAGTTGGACCGTTGCCAAGATTGTCACCCGGAGGACACACGTACTTACTGGTTGCAGTCGACAAATTCACTAAGTGGATCGAGGCAGTACCAGTGCGCAACCAAAAAGCTGAAACGGCGGTTCAATTCTTCAAAGGAATAACCTGTCGATTCGGTATGCCCCACAGCATCGTCACAGACAACGGTTCCAATTTTGATTCCGAGGAGTTCAGGAAATTTTGTGATGATGGAGGAATAAAATTGAAGTTCGCATCAGTCTCTCACCCCCAGACCAATGGCCAGGTGGAAAGGATCAACGGTTTAATAGGGGACGGTTTAAAGAAACGCCTTAAAGGTGCAGCCGGAGCCTGGGTTGAAGAATTAACATCTGTGCTATGGAGTTTGCGTACCACCCCCAACAGGTCGACTCAATACACTCCATTCTTCTTGGTGTACGGAGCCGAAGCAGTTCTACCAGTCGACGTCCGATTTGAAGCGCCTCGAGTAACGGCGTAGAAAGAGTCCTCCTCCAATATCGCGCTACAAGATGCTGTCGATCTCCTTGACGAAGCACGAGATATCGCCTTGGCAAGAACAACGGTCTACCAGCAAGCACTGAGAAATTATCACAGTCGGCGGATACGCAGTCGAAGTTTCAGTGTTGGAGATATGGTACTTCGGTTGAAGCAAAAAAGACCTTTGAAGCTAGAATCTCCATGGGAAGGACCATACATCATCACCGAAGTGATACCAGGAGGAGCTTATCGGCTCAAAAATCCAGCCTCAGGAAAAGATGTCGAGAATCCATGGAACATCGCGCAATTGCGATGGTTTTATACATAGGATACGATTGTTTTCATTTAACGGCCTACAAGGTTGCCTTACATTATGAATAAAGATCTAATCAGATTTCTGTTACCCTTTTTTCTTGCTTCAGGCTTTGGCACCCGAACGTAACGTTCGGAACCTTTTTCCATCGGCTCTAACTCCCATCGGGAGCGCTGGCCCACACGATGACATTAATCAAATACTCTCAGCGAGAGCTAAGATTAATGACACATAAAAACAACCAATCCAAGTCTCGAAAAATACGCGAGTGCTGCAGTCGATGGTTACATTAAGATAAGGCTCAAACCGGTGCACCGTGTGACGAAGCCGAACTTTTGCATAAATTACATATCGACTTCGCAATAACATTGCATAAAATACAACGAAGTCGTCGAGTAAGCAGGTTGAACTGATCACTCAGCCGCACTCGACAACAAAATATCAAATCAAAATAACATAAGCGTACAGCGTATGCAGTAAACAATCTTATGTGAATACAGGGTTATTCCATTTATAATCGGGATCCCCGGTCCCAATGGGCCTTCAGTTCCTTTTCGAGGCATGACTCCATCCGAGAAACAATGGTGTGAGCAGGACCTCGAGCAACGTCATAATATTGGCCTAAATCTCTTTCAGTGTTTGCCACGGCTCTTAAATCCAAAGATGGATGACATGCCAATATTGAAGCAAAGGCAAGCTCAGCACCAGCTAGAAGCTCTTTCCGCACCAGCAGCCGAATCCTCTCGGGAGACTTAAATCGGGTGAACAAACCAGACAAGGTTTCGGGTGCCTGATCCAGAGGAAACAAGGTGTGCCAAACCATCGTAAGAAGGGCATAGTATTTATCAAAATAGTAATGCGCCTTCATCACTCGGTACTTAAACTTCGCCATGATGACGGCCTTCGGACGATGCAGCCATAAGCCATGCGTTGGGTGCGCAACGTCGGTCATCGCCTCAACCTCTTCATGAATCTTCCTGTCCTCTTCAGCTGCATCCGAAGCTACGACTGGAAAAGGAACGAATGTTAGAACATTCAAGCTATACCCGGAATTAGAAGATAGGCTAAACACTCATAGCCTAGGCTTTCGGAAGCAACACGAAGACCATCGAGAGCGTATTGTTCGACATCAGTCGCTATTTCTACCTTCTTCTTCACCAAGGCAGCCATTGCACGAAGGGAAGTAATGTCTTTATTCAGACTAGACACCTGGTCACATAACTGACGAACAAGGCTTGACTCGTCATTTCCCGAAGAATTTGAAAAAAGCTCGGCACGGGAAGAAGACGAAGGAATCTGCAGTACGTCCTCAGTTCAGACCAAGCATTAATATAAAAACTCCCATCGGGAGTATTGAGTGCACATCATACAGGCAAAAGGATGTTTGGCAACAGAGCCGAGTTTAAAAAGAGTTGCGGTAATCTTATGTACAACAAAGCAAATAATGGTTCAAGGATTCGCCGACGTTGAACCAGGGGCTGACTCAGGGATAGGCTCGGCTTGTGCTTCATTCACCAACTTCAGAAGCCGGTTGGCGCAAGTTATTGCTGACCTCTTGTAAGGCTCAAGGTTGACTAGATGATTTTCATCATCAGTAGGCAGCGCCTTAGAGAACTCTTCCAATTCCGACCCCATCCCGTGGCCCATAAGCAACTGGAAAGTAAGAACTGCACCCATCAAGCGGCTGCGATGTTTCAGTACCTCTACAGGCTCGGAAGGGTCAACAAGGAAAGCTTCCGCCATTTCGTCGAGAGTCTTGTCCAGCTTCGCCTTTGGGAAGATCATCGAGTATAACTTCGACAGAGCTCCCTTGGACTTCTGCAGTAACCTGAGAATCTGGATGTTCGACTCAGCAGCAAGTGACAAAGCGTCGGCTGTGGAATCCTCCCGAAGCTGATGGCGTCGGCTGACAGTTAAATGTGGCGGCCTCTGGAAAAGAGATGTATCAGTAATCAATGGAGAAAGCATCAAGAAAGGAGCGGAACACCATAAGAATTTTTACCCAGTAAATCCTTGATGGATTCGCGGAGGACACCTTCCTTCTCGTCAATTGCAGCCGCCGTTGCACGCCTGGCATCCTGATCATCCTTCATCTGACGCTTCAGCCTCTTTACCTCCTCCTTCAACAAGGCGTTTTCACTCTTGGCATCGGCAGTGATCCTGTTAGCTTCGACTGCTTGATCAGCCGAAGACTTGACGGCCTTCCGAAGTTGGGCGTTTTCGGCCTCTAGGCGAGTAAATTGTTCAGCAAAATCCGCCACAGCATCGACTGTAGCGTAAATTGGCTGCAGCCAGGGAAAATCAAGAGGAGTCAGGTGATGAAAATTCAGCAAAGCCAGACAGATTAAGTACTTACGTGATCGCGGCCAGCCGGCGGGGTGGGAGCATCATCAGGAGGAATAACTCTTGATAATGGGACCTTCTCTACACCCGTTCGGGGTGGAGGTGTCGACTTGGCAGGAGAAGGGTTCGATTCCTTAGCCGATGCCGCTCTCTCAAAAGCTAGTTTAGCCCTCTTTGCGAGAGGAACATCGTCATCGTCATCGGTAGAGCTGTTTAAGTACAGCGTGCAGTTAGCATACAAGGTGACAAGAAATAAAAGTAACAAGAGTATAAATGCTCACAGGTCCAGATCATCTTCGTCCACAAAGAAACTCGTTGAACCCTTCTTAGCAGGAGGAGGCGAAGCAGCTTCGTCGGCATCATTATCTCCTCCTTTAGGACTTGATTCAGCCGAAGTGATAAGATCATCATGTACCTGCTTGCGATGTCTGCTCGTGAGAAAGGCGTCATCTTCAGCAGTTTCCTCCTCTTGGACATCGCTGTCCTCAAGGGCGTGCTGAGCATCCTCGGTTCCCTCAGAATCGTCATCGTCATCCTCTAGTACCACTCTGCTCTCGGGTGAGGGAGGATAACATTGGGCGACAGCAGGAACCTGCAGAAGGATAGAAAACGTGTAAGGCACAAATAGAAAGAAGAAGTAATGACAGTAAACGAAGAACGATAAGGTTACCTCGGACGGAGGATGCTTGGAATCATAAGGAGGGCGCGCCGATGTCAAGACAATGGTGTCCTTGGTGCTGAGGCATGTTAGGCGACGAACTTCGTTCTGGAGCTCATATGCCGATAGGTCGGCAGAGTTGATCCTCGACTTGTCGTTCTTGCCAGTGAAAAGCCACAGCTGGTGAGGGCGAGACATCAGCGGCTGTACTCGACGTTGCAGGAACACTGAAACTACTTCAGTACCGCGCATCGTCATGCCTCCTGAATTTTTCAAAGTGACAATTTGCTTGAATAGCTCATCGGCTGTCGCCTTTTCTTCGGGAGAAAGGGCGTTGTTCCAAGACTTCTTCTTGTGAGCCACCAAGACATCGTCAAAAAAAGGGAGATTTGAATGCCGCCTAGGAACAACAGGGTCCCGAAGATAGAACCACTTGTTGCGCCAGCCCTGGACGGACTCCTTCATCGGATAGTCGAAGTAGTCGACCTCCTTCCTGACAACGAAGCCAACGCCGCCGACAACGGGGGGGCCGTTGCTATCGTTATGACGCTTCACATAGAAGATCTTCCTCCAAAGGCCCCAGTGAGGCTCAATGCCGAGGAAGGCTTCGCAGACAGTGATAAAATGGAAAGGTGGAGGATGGAATTTGGGGTGAGCTGCCAGAGCTGAATCCCGTAGAAGAAAAGGAGGGAGCGAAGGAACTCGTGCGCCGGAAGAGAGAGGCCACGAAACAGAAAAGCGACAAACATGACGGTGAAGCCCTTTGGGGGGCTTGGGCGAGAAACCTGACCTGGGAGACGAATGTCATCCTCAGATGCGGAGATGAAGCTGAGGGCGCGAAGTTTGTTGATGTCGCGGTTGGTAATGGCAGAGGCGCTCCAGTCGCGGCTAACTTTGGCCGCCTCCGATGTGCTGCCACTCTTCCTTTTGCCCATGGCGAACGAAGCTTCTGATGAAGAGGCAGAGGAACAGGAGGCTTGGAGGAGAAGATGAGCAGTGAACGGGGCAAAAGGTAAAAAAGAAAGGAGGCTCCCTATTTATCCCGAAAGAATTTGAGCACAGACGTGGCCATAACTCCACAAAGCATCGTGGGGAGAGGAGCAGATCTGACTGTACACGTGGCGCTAGCAGAAGGAGTGGAACCGGCGGCCCATTATTCCCACGTCGCGCGAAAAATGAGGAGACGCCTCGATCGCCGCGCGTGCACTAATCAAGACCTAAAAACTGCCTGCGCAGAGCTAGGGTGGGCCCGTCAGGTCAAGTCCTATCAATTGGCCCACGGCAGTTACACGTCAAGTCAAATCCCGTCAATCGGCCCACAACCATGACGTCATATAAAAAAAAAACTAGAAGCACTCGAAGGAAATATGAAAAGTTGATGAGTCCACACACGGATTGCAAGCATCCGAACCTGGACTCGGGGGCTACTCCCATCGGGAGCGCTGACGCACACCCGATAAAAAGAGGACTCGACAGAATAAGCAGTCGAAGGAATAAGGTTTGAGTCTCTATCCAGACTCGACATTTACTCCCATCGGGAGGACGTGGTGCACACCCGTTGAAAGTTTTTTTGCACCCCAGGATCATGCCCGGGGACTTGATTCTCTGTAGGGTAACGTTGTTTTGCCATCAGCAGTTAACCAACAAAAGTTGGGCACGTTGCTCATTATCCTTTGCATGAAGGAAATGTATCGGGTGACCTATGAAGACTTGCAAGAAAACTCGGCAGAGGAAAGTATTCGAGTAGTTCAACTTGAGTCTACGCACGGATTGCAAGCATCCGTACCTAGACTCGGGGGCTACTCCCATCGGGAGCGCTGACGCGCACCCGATAAAAAGAAGATGAAGCAGAATCAAGATGAACAAGAACAATGAAGGAGAAGAATATCATGAGAAGATATGCATTAGTCTCTACCCGAATTATCTTCGGCTAGACACTCGGGGGCTACTGACGTGGGCATTACCCTTCGGGTAACCGACGTTGCCCTATCCTGTATTGACCAATTGGAGGCCCATGAAGACACCCAAAGGCTAGATGGGCCACCTGGACAGCGCACCGGGAGAAACCTTGGCGGGCAAGACAAAAAAGCAGTCAACAAGGAAAGATTAGATCTAAAAAGTAATGTAAACCTAGTCGTACTCGGTTAGGACTCTTGAGACCTGGCCTCCTATATAAAGGCCAGGAGAGGGGCTGCCGAGGACACGAACAATCTTAGCAATCTTAGCCCGGAAAAGCTTAGAGCTAGGTAACCCTAGCAATAGCAATCTCGAATAGATCTCAGCCGAAGTATTCGGCACCCCATTGTAACCCATTGTTACCATAATCAAAGAACAGACAGGCAGGACGTAAGGGTTTTACCTCATCGAGGGCCCCGAACCTGGGTAAATCGCTCTCCCCGCTTGTCTGTGAACCGATGTCTCGTGTCAGCCTGCAGGATTCCATCAACCCTAAGCCCCTATCGGAGGGCATTGGCGAGGAGTACCCTCGACAGCCGTTCATGCCAGTCACAAGCGTCACGACGTCGTTGTACACCACCATGACACCACCGTTCACGCCGGTCACTATGTCACCGGCGACGTCACCGAACACCACCATGACGCCGCCGGTTACAAGCATCAACACGTCGCCATATGCCACCATGACACCGCCGTTCACGCCGGTCACAAGCATCACAATGTCGCCGGTGACATCTCCGAACACCATCATGACACCGCCGGTCACGCCGGTCAGTAGCGTCACCACATCGTTGCACACCACCATGACACCGACGTTCACGCCCGGTCACAAGCATCACCATGTCACCGAACACCACCATGACATCGCCAGTCAGAAGCATCACCACATCGCCGACCACGAAGACGAACATCACCTTTACGCCACCGTTCATGTTAACCGGACAACACCATGTCGTTGTGGTCACGCCGGCATATCACGACGGCGCACCAAAATAACACCATACCACGGCCACGACCATAGATTATCACATCTCACTTCTCACCTATCATCACCACTTCGCCGTACATAAAGATGACAAGTGAGAAGTTAAGCAAGAGTACTCTAAAATATGCTCATACATATGTACAAATTACAATATACTAGAGAGTCATTTATCTATCATTCTATGTCCACCGAAACAAAAACCTTTCAACAAGAGAGTCCTGTGAAATGGTGAGGTGGTGTGGTGACCCGGCATACCACTGCATGGTGTAGTATGCAAGTCTGATATAACACCAATGAAACACAGTTCCACGGGTATTATATCGCTCAGAGTGGTACAACAGAAACATATGCGGGTCCAAGGCATGTCTATAGAATTACAACATCGACTCTGTTACATAAGATCATCACAGCCTCCTACTTTACAATGAGGTAAATCTGCAAATAAACTCCAGAAGAACGACTTGTAGTCTAGTCTTATCACGAACTCTATTTGTAGAGTATTTCACTAACTACAGAGGCTAAGAATAGACTCTAGCTAAATAGGAGCTAGGTTTAGGAAGCTAGTTCCCTTCTATGGCTAAACTAGGTTTTCTCCTTGTTGGATGTGGTATTTGACTCCTCTGACAGGGTCTTGTCTCGTGAAGTAGTTGTTGAATCCTCGGCCTTCGAGTTGTACTGTAGATCCTCCTTTGATGCCTCCATATCTAAGCAGGGGATTTAAGAGTGGGATGAGTACGAGCGTACTCAACAAGTTCATTATAGGAAAGAGGTGTTTAATGCACTAGCTATGGCATTAGACCAGAAAGTCTAATACCAATGCAAGTTTTCATAACCATTTCTTCAAAAGGTTGCTTTTATTCAGAAGAACTATGTCCGTCAGCCTTCACCGGTTTACTAGAACTTCATGGAGCTCCTTTCCGGCCGCGTTTGCAGTTCCATATCCCGGAACAGGGAGTGACAGGTCACGGTTCTTTACACTCTGCAGAGGTGTGTTGCTTTACCCATAAGAGATCTTAACCTTGTTGCCAACCGAGCACGTTACCCGTCCACACTTTCTTTGGTGTGAGGCCCGGTATAAGGTCTAGCCAATCATGTTCCTCCGCTACCTCGAACACCCACCCGTTGTTGCATGCCCCGACCCTAGGTCCACGCCGGCCCCATTATTCCCGTAGATTTCAGGGTGGACACCGACCACGACGATAGTGCTGGGCTCTACCATACACTCCTACGCCGGTAGCTGCAACCCATCATAGACCGCAATACCGTGGGGACTTAAGGCTTCCCCAGCCTACCGCTTGTTCTTCGAGCGACAAGTGTCTACGGACTATGCCGTGGGGACTTAAGGCTTCCCCAGCCTACCGCTTGCCACCGACAGATACAAGTGTCTACGGTAAAGCGCATCCGTTGATGAACGAGAGGTGGAAACACTTTTGACTACTCCGTCCCACTCCGGATCTTATGGTTAACACGGGTATTACGGCACAAGAATCACTGGCGACATTTGTTGTTTAATCCTAGATGGATATAACCCTTGCAATGGAACCTCCACCATATCAACACAATCCATGGTTCCATTGCCCACCACATAGTCATATTCATAGTTATGAAAGTAGTGGTTTTGGTTTTTATGCAATAGTGATAATCATAGTACTTTGCAAGTAATTTGATAGACATACTCAAATGACATGAGCAAGTGATGAACTTGCCTTTCTTGACTGCAAGATTATGCAGGCAAGGTCTTCGATACGCAATAACTCCAAATTCTGAAATAGCATCATCGTCCGGTAAGGACGATGTTTAAAAGATTGGCAAGGATGCAATAATGCATAAGTATGAGATGCAGTCGCTCTAAGCGTGACCTAACCCCGATGATTTAGGATCAATGAGTTGTAATGATTGGTTTAGTGTGTGTTGCACTTTTAGAGTGATTCACATACAAGGTTCTTATTCAGGTGTGATTACTTGGTATTATAAACAGGTAGATAATAAAGCATAATAATCCATTGAGCACACAAAGAATGATAATTGGCATAATGTTAACAAGTAAAGAATAGTGGTCAGTTTTAGTACTATATGGCATGGTTAATGATTGATTATCATATACTATAAAAGAATAACTTTTGAAGAACATGTACTTTGATAAAGAACAAGTATGGTAATTAGGTTGGGGGTTCTATGGTTGATTATGGTTTCATCTAGTTTCTGGAGTAAGTATTAGATGGATCACAATAAGGGTGGTTTCATTAACATCTAGGGCTGGTAAGGTTGAGTTAAGCCTAAGCATCTTGATAAATTCATTATACATGGTTGTTGTCAAGGTTGGTTTATCTTGCTAGTGATAGCTGGCTAGGGTTTATAGGTCCTTATAAGCAGGGTTGATGATGATTCCTTATTTTCTTCAAAAGAATAACTTTTGAAGAACATACTTCTTAAATAATAAGAAGTATATCAATTAGGGTTGAAGTGGTCTAGGTTTTACTGTTGGTTCTATTAAGTAAGGAGTAATTGGCTCCTGAATAGGATGGTTGATAAATATCCAATACTAGTAGGGTTTAGTGGAATATGGTTAGGTAATGCTCAGGGTTTGGCATAGTTGCTCCTGAGGTTCATCACATTGGTGTGATGCTAAGTAGGAAGGAATATGGATGATGGCTTTGGTAATAGGATCTAGGGTTTACACTTGGTTGACCCTACTTTGATTATCTAGGTTTGATGAAGATGAACACATGGGGTACTAATTTAGTAATGATGGTTACTACATTTTATGTGATCAAGGTATGTCTTTTAGTTGCTAATGATGGCTCTATGATTTGAAATAAAGTACCATGATCACCTGTCCTAATCTTGGTTTTAGGTTAGAAGCAAATTAGGGTTCACATGTAATAATGGAACTAGGGTTTCTAATTGAATTAGGGTTTTGGGTTTCACATGACATAATGAGGTTGTAATCTTCATTCAATATGAAATTAGGGTTTTCTAATTATCATGTAGTTCTATGATTAATAACTTCAATTTAAAGTTGAAGTTATTAATAACTTGGGAATAAAAATAATATTGAATTTGGCATTTTATTATTTTTAAACAATTAATAATTAGGTAATTATTAATTAGGGTTTAAATCTCTCTAATAAAGATTTAACAAATAATAAATAAGGAAAATTATTTTTAATGTTTTCTTTATTTATTTACCGGTTTTTATTTACTTTTGGAATTTTTTACTAATTATTGAATTTTAATTGAATTTAGAATTAAAATTAAAGGTTTAAATAACAAGTATTAAATAATTGAATTTTTGATTAAAAATAAAAATTTCATTTTATATTTTTATTGGATAGATTTTATTTTTAGGAACATTTTGATATCTCATTTACATTTTTCTGAATAAGTATGAATTTTATACATTTATGTGAAGTTTCAGCAATTTTAGGGGGTTTAAATTAAAACTAGAATTGCTAACTACACCCGGACTAAACCTACCCGCAGTCACTGATGGGTGGGCCAGTGGCCATGTCACTCGCCACGGTGGCGAAGACTGGGTCAAAATAGGGGAACATGGCGACGGAAGTTCCTGGCCGGCGGCCAGTCAAGGTCGACGCCGGCGATCTACTGCTCACGCGGACGGCCGACGGGTTCCGTTCGAATCAGGGGCTCAGGAGGAATATAATGGTGGTTTTGCTGCTAGCTACCGACTACCGGAGCATGGCCGGCGGCAAAGTGCTGCGGCGGCGGAGATAGGCACACGGTAAGGAGGCTCTGCGAGGCATGATTGACCAAAACGAGTACACAGGCAGATTTAGAGGCTCACCGTGAGCCTGTAGGACTTGACGGCAAGGCAAACGGTGGTCCGAGTCGCCGGAATTAACAGCTCCGGTCGTCGAAGAAATCGAGCTCGACGGAGATGCTCCAGGGTGATTCGGTTCGATTCCTCGAGCTGCTGGAGCAAGTCGAGCACGGCGGTCATCACGGCGGTCACGGCGAGGCTTGGGGACGCTCCGGACGGCGGCAATGAGGATGGCCGGGGCGAGCTAGGGTTCCGTCTGAGGAGGATTTTGGAGCAGAGAGAGGAGAAAACTCGGTTCAGCGCTGTTGTGGTGCTTTTATAGGGCGTTTGAGCGTGCCTTGTCATGGCTTCGGACGAGGAGGGATCGACAGCGACGACGGGAAGTCGAGCACGCCGTCGTGCTGTCCTCCACGGGCGCAGGAGAGGATGAGGATGACTCCTCCAGGCTTTTTAGAACGAAGGGGTATTTTGGGCCAGACTGGGCTGTGTTGGGTTGGCGCTTGTTGGGCTGTTGTTGGGCTGCCACGGCCAGGTAAGGTCTGGTAAGGTTTTTTTCTCTCCTCTTTTCTATTTTCTATTTTCTGTTTTATATTTTCTATTTGAATCAGATTTGGATTCAAATTTTTATTTGCAGGTTTCTTGTTATGTTCACTGAATTAAGATATAGTGCAATGACTATTACACCCTTCTTTATTTGAAACAAATATTTATATTTGATTATATTTCATACTTGCGGGTTTATTCAAAATAGCAAATAGGGATGAGTTTATATTCTCATTTTTTTTAATTTCCTTTTTCTTGTGAATTAAATCCTTTGGAATGATTAGAGTTAATACTTTGAACCCAAAGTATTTCATAGATTGTTTTTAGTGCTTGGTATCTATTTGAAGAATTTGTCACTTGCACATAATTTTATGTGAGCACTTGCTTGTTAGAGTCTTGGAGGTTTTTATTATAACCATATTTCAAAGGTAGCACTAGGATTATATTTAATAACACCTTGAAATATAAATACTACTCTCATCATGGTTTGGTCTAATTATAAGGATAAGTGGTTGATCACAAATATGGTTTGAATTATAGTATTTAGCTCTAGGTTAATCTTAGGTTCAATAATTGAAGCCTAAGATTTAGTTTGTGAGCAATTCTAGGGTTGTAATGATATTCACCTAATGGTAAATAGTTTGAAACTCATATGTGAACTAGGCCTATAGTTGTGATCACCCAAGTGATACACAACCAGGGTTTAGTTTCCCTATCCATTTTAAGGTGGTTACTTGCTTAATAGTTGAGATTCTCCTTTAGTTACTAAGGACTTAAGATTTAGTTTTGTCTTCTCCCAATTAACTTCTATTGCTATCCTCAATTTATCATTAAAGTAACTAAAGTGGTTATGGTTCTTTTTATAGTTAACTTTGGTCATATGGATGTATGGTTTCTCACCATATGAAGTATAGGGTTTAACTCTAAGGTTTTCTTATGTTTCTTAGGTGAAGGATAAGTGGAATGTAGAGGTGGTAGAACTCCACTTATGATCACCATGTGGTCCACCAGTTAAGGTTAGGATATAAGCCTAGGTTTGCTTATTAGTTACCTTCCTATAATTTCATGTGGTGAATGATATCTCTTATCTTATTAAGGTTTAACTTGTCCTTACATATCTCCAAAGTATGATCATATATTATATATGATCATCTTGTTCTTAATATCTTAACCTCAAGTTGATTTAGGGTTTATGATCATTACACAATTTATAATGATCAAGGTTGGACTTCCTAAGGTATCTCTGATGAATTTGGTTTCTCACTTCCAAGATTAAGTGTTGTCTTGATCAACTAAATATAGACTTTCCTTTATAGTTTCTTGAATAGACATAGTTATGGTTGACTCAATAATTTATATCCCAGGAGAATGCCTGAGATATTATGTTAGGGTTCTACTTAATTAATGATGATATAATCATCTGGTTGTATATATAGTTCTCTTCCCCAAGTCCAAGTGTTGCCTCATTAACTTGAGTGTAACACCATAACTTGAGCTCTCTCTCATAGGAATATTTATTCTAGGGTTTATGGTGTACTCACAAGATCTCATTATGTATGAAAGGTTAAGTCTTTACCTAGGTGACTTAGTTGAGTTAGTCCCTACTTTCTTTTACCAATTCATGGATATAGTCTTGTTCCATTTGATATTAGGTTATCCTACCATTTCAAGTGAAATGGTTTAGGTCCTAATACTTTAGTTCAAGAATTGTCCTTGATTCTTAATTAGGTAAAGCTAGGGTTGATATGAATGCTCTCTCTCATTTGGGAAAGACTTCAATAATATCCTAGGGTTCCTCTTGAGGATGATGTTGTGATCATATGGATATTTATATCCAAGGTTTGCCTCAAGGTTTGTCATTGCTTCCTTAATTGAAATAGGACGCTCACCTCTCTAGGTTTGATGTATAATAATATGGAATAGAGGAAGATATGTATTCCTTGGTTGGAGCTCCTTGTCTTGCTTCCAAGGATGAAGTAAAATGAATACCATGAGGTTCATGGTAGGATCAAGGATTAGTTTAAGACATGGAGAAGATAAGTGAAGAATAGTTTCTCCAATTATTGTTACTTGATTTCCAATTAATTGTAGGTTCATATGTTATGGCAAGGAATTCCATGTTATGATCTTTTATAACATCAAGCAATTGATCATTGAGTAAAGTATTGTTGTGTTGATTATTAGTTCCATTTGATATAACCCCTTAGATCAAATCATCTCTACCCAAAACAAGGTTTTATCAAAGTCACATTGAGGTTTATAGCGCTTGACTTGATGAGCTACTTCGATTCCACCAAGGTCAAGTGAAACTTCAGTTACTGTGACTGTTTTACTTTAAAGCGCGAAAATTCCCCAGATTTTCTATGCATGAATGCAATGCACACATCTGTTTCCTCTATTTTTGTAACCCATTACCTGGGATATTACAGTCTCTACCCCTTAAACTAAACTTCGTCCTCGAAGTTTGATATCTCTCACGTTTCGGAGTGTGGATCTGACTTGTGCAGACTACATCTTTTCTCAAACTCCTTGGTGAACTCACTGGATATAACTGAATATATCCCTTGTCCAGATTCTTCCTGGAATCCATTAGGGTTTGTCTCTGAACCATGGTTCTTACTTTGATTCATTGATTTCTTCCAACATTATAAGCTTGTTTCCTTTCTCATTGAATATTCAATGATTGGGACTTCTTCTTGTCCTAATAATCTGAATTGGGGACTAATTGGTTAACATACTCCTTATTGGTAAATAGGTCTTTGTTTTCCCTTACTACCAAAACTGCAATAATGGTACTAAGTAAGGTACTTAACATGGAATGGTCGTGATGGTTTATTTTCCTAAGAATGAATTAGACTCATTTAGTCCATCCAATCATGGTTTATAGTTGATACCTATACTATTTTGGGTTCTTTAGGTTCCATGAAAGGAATCATTCTATTAGTATTTGGTTTTGGTATGTTCAATCCTCTTCGGTCTTTGGCCTTCTTGAGCTTTATTGGCCTACGGTATTTCCTTCGTCCAACTTCCTTATACTTGACTTAATTGAGCTTTCGTACTTCTGAGTGAACATTACTCACTTTTTCAAGCTATAGTCTACTTCTTACTTCCTCGAGGTATAATTCTCGACTTCTGGTCTGACATCCTTCTGAAAGTAGTGTTCACAATCCTATGAAAATAAGATCGAACTTCCTCTCAGTTCAGACCTTCTTCTACTATCTTGCTCAAAATATTGAGTTATTATACAGCCAACTCAATCTTTACTCTACCCCTTAGAGTTTTCTTATAGTCTTCAGCTCCTTTTCTTCCAACCATTGAATTGATGGTTAGAATATTGGTTTAGGTGTAGCTTATGGTTTATATTCTTCTAAGGTCTCGTGAAGAATCCTTGTGGTGTATCCACTCAATTGTGGACATCCAACATGAATCCTTCGACTAAATGATTATGGGTCATTGTTAGTTGGCTAACAAAATTTTATTTGTTCACATCTTCTTGGTACAATTAATCCAATGGTGGACTACTTGATATCAATTGTGGCTATTTGTTATCTAAAAATGGATCTTATTATAGGTTCTGATCAACTGGACGAGACATCTTCTACTTTATCTCGCAGTTTTGATCCTATACCACAACAGTGGTCTTTTGATATCAACTATGGTCTTCTTATATCTGTTAAGGTTTCATAGGTCATCTTCCTTCTGTCAGGGTTTATTTTGCAAGAGAACCACTAACTGACACTATGAATATAGTATCCGAAGTGATTTCCCATGCATTCCCTCTTCCATGATGACTAGGGATCTGCTTGAGCTTCACCGTAATCATCATATTTCTCACCTTCATGCTTCTTCTGTACTAAAGTACTCCTCTGTTGAGGCTAAGCATGAGTTTTGATTAATACTTCCTTCAGAGTTTTGTGGTTGCTTCCCACAATTTTACTCCTTTCCTCTGATGAACCTTCATCTTGTATTTAAGATCTTCAGAGTTCGTCACTTCCTCACACGTTTACCATCACCCTCTAGATCTATAGCATCAAGTAAGAACTTGATATTGCAACATGCATTTGCATATCAAAGTCAAACTTCATGTATGGATCTAGTCAAACAATGAAAATCCAATAAAATCTAAGAAGATTCAGCTTTGTGTTTATAATACACACCATCATAGGCCTGAATATAATATTTGAGTAAGACATCTCTAAACATCAGGCTGAGATGTGTAGTATAAAACACCATATAAGATAGGTTTATATCGTGATACTTAGCATGAATATATGGGATTCTACTATTTGTCTCAACTTTTACCTTAATTGCACATTTGCAATGAGATAAACTTGAAACAAAGTGGTCTAGAATAGTTGTGGTTGACCTAAAGTTCTTTGGAAGAATTAACTTAGCTTCCCTTCTTGTTGAGGACTACTTCACATGATATATCTAAGTTCTAACTTTTCTACTCTAAACACATAACTATGGAAATATAGCTCCTATACTTCCAAGTGTTTCTACCATAATTATATGGTCATGATGTGCTTGGCACACTTCCCATATTTTTGGAACACAGTTCTTGCACTATTGTCTGGCTTCTTATTGTACTTCTTCTAAGTATTTGCGATGTTCTAGTCCATCACATAACGATTCTCTGGTGAATCATATATGATTAACAACTCTACTCTGTAAGTAGACATGATTTATTTCTATTTCTCTTCCTTACTTCCCATGATTGACTCATCATAGTCTATACTACCTCATATAACTCATAGTTATCACTTACTAGCAACTGTTTCACAAGTTTGGATAGATTGTACTTACCCTATTACTTGTTTTAGTATACACATTCTAGTAGGATATTTTATTTGCCTATCTTTATCACTTGATATCGTTCCTATTACAGGTCCGAGTAATTCTTATTTAATTATAACATGTGTTGGTACACATCTTCCACTAGGATATCTTCCTTATGGTTGTATCCTCTCTTTGGACTACCATGTATTGTATACCAACTGTGGGCTACTCATCTATTGTTTTAAGGGCTTAATGGTATGCTACATACTTGGGATTAGCTAACTAACTTCACTTAGGACAGATAGGTAAGAAATGTTGACTCAAGTGTGTCAGGATTATTCTCAAGTGAATACCCATCTTAAGTCACAAAAAGTATTTGGTTTACCTAGGACAACTTCCTATAGACACTACCAATCCTATAGGTCTCCTTTAAAGGATTTTAATCCTAGGGTCAAAGCATTTGCTCTGATACCAACTGTGGTGACCCGGCATACCACTGCATGGTGTAGTATGCAAGTCTGATATAACACCAATGAAACACAGTTCCACGGGTATTATATCGCTCAGAGTGGTACAACAGAAACATATGCGGGTCCAAGGCATGTCTATAGAATTACAACATCGACTCTGTTACATAAGATCATCACAGCCTCCTACTTTACAATGAGGTAAATCTGCAAATAAACTCCAGAAGAACGACTTGTAGTCTAGTCTTATCACGAACTCTATTTGTAGAGTATTTCACTAACTACAGAGGCTAAGAATAGACTCTAGCTAAATAGGAGCTAGGTTTAGGAAGCTAGTTCCCTTCTATGGCTAAACTAGGTTTTCTCCTTGTTGGATGTGGTATTTGACTCCTCTGACAGGGTCTTGTCTCGTGAAGTAGTTGTTGAATCCTCGGCCTTCGAGTTGTACTGTAGATCCTCCTTTGATGCCTCCATATCTAAGCAGGGGATTTAAGAGTGGGATGAGTACGAGCGTACTCAACAAGTTCATTATAGGAAAGAGGTGTTTAATGCACTAGCTACGGCATTAGACCAGAAAGTCTAATACCAATGCAAGTTTTCATAACCATTTCTTCAAAAGGTTGCTTTTATTCAGAAGAACTATGTCCGTCAGCCTTCACCGGTTTACTAGAACTTCATGGAGCTCCTTTCCGGCCGCGTTCGCAGTTCCATATCCCGAACGAGGAGTGACAGTCACGGTTCTTTACACTGCAGAGGTGTGTTGCTTTACCCATAAGAGATCTTAACCTTGTTGCCAACCGAGCACGTTACCCGTCCACACTTCCTTTGGTGTGAGGCCCGGTATAAGGTCTAGCCAATCATGTTCCTCCGCTACCTCGAACACCCACCCGTTGTTGCATGCCCCGACCCTAGGTCCACGCCGGTCCCATTATTCCCGTAGATTTCAGGGTGGACCCCGACCACGACGACAGTGCTGGGCTCTACCATACACTCCTACGCCGGTAGCTGCAACCCATCATAGACCGCAATACCGTGGGGACTTAAGGCTTCCCCAGCCTACCGCTTGTTCTTCGAGCGACAAGTGTCTACGGACTATGTCGTGGGGACTTAAGGCTTCCCCAGCCTACCGCTTGCCACCGACAGATACAAGTGTCTATGGTAAAGCGCATCCGTTGATGAACGAGAGGTGGAAACACTTTTGACTACTCCGTCCCACTCCGGATCTTATGGTTAACACGGGTATTACAGCACAAGAATCACTGGCGACATTTGTTGTTTAATCCTAGATGGATATAACCCTTGCAATGGAACCTCCACCATATCAACACAATCCATGGTTCCATTGCCCACCACATAGTCATATTCATAGTTATGAAAGTAGTGGTTTTGGTTTTTATGCAATAGTGATAATCATAGTACTTTGCAAGTAATTTGATAGACATACTCAAATGACATGAGCAAGTGATGAACTTGCCTTTCTTGACTGCAAGATTATGCAGGCAAGGTCTTCGATACGCAATAACTCCAAATTCTGAAATAGCATCATCGTCCGGTAAGGACGACGTTTAAAAGATTGGCAAGGATGCAATAATGCATAAGTATGAGATGCAATCGCTCTAAGCGTGACCTAACCCCGATGATTTAGGATCAATGAGTTGTAATGATTGGTTTAGTGTGTGTTGCACTTTTAGAGTGATTCACATACAAGGTTCTTATTCAGGTGTGATTACTTGGTATTATAAACAGGTAGATAATAAAGCATAATAATCCATTGAGCACACAAAGAATGATAATTGGCATAATGTTAACAAGTAAAGAATAGTGGTCAGTTTTAGTACTATATGGCATGGTTAATGATTGATTATCATATACTATAAAAGAATAACTTTTGAAGAACATGTACTTTGATAAAGAACAAGTATGGTAATTAGGTTGGGGGTTCTATGGTTGATTATGGTTTCATCTAGTTTCTGGAGTAAGTATTAGATGGATCACAATAAGGGTGGTTTCATTAACATCTAGGGCTGGTAAGGTTGAGTTAAGCCTAAGCATCTTGATAAATTCATTATACATGGTTGTTGTCAAGGTTGGTTTATCTTGCTAGTGATAGCTGGCTAGGGTTTATAGGTCCTTATAAGCAGGGTTGATGATGATTCCTTATTTTCTTCAAAAGAATAACTTTTGAAGAACATACTTCTTAAATAATAAGAAGTATATCAATTAGGGTTGAAGTGGTCTAGGGTTTACTGTTGGTTCTATTAAGTAAGGAGTAATTGGCTCCTGAATAGGATGGTTGATAAATATCCAATACTAGTAGGGTTTAGTGGAATATGGTTAGGTAATGCTCAGGGTTTGGCATAGTTGCTCCTGCGGTTCATCACATTGGTGTGATGCTAAGTAGGAAGGAATATGGATGATGGCTTTGGTAATAGGATCTAGGGTTTACACTTGGTTGACCCTACTTTGATTATCTAGGTTTGATGAAGATGAACACATGGGGTACTAATTTAGTAATGATGGTTACTACATTTTATGTGATCAAGGTATGTCTTTTAGTTGCTAATGATGGCTCTATGATTTGAAATAAAGTACCATGATCACCTGTTCTAATCTTGGTTTTAGGTTAGAAGCAAATTAGGGTTCACATGTAATAATGGAACTAGGGTTTCTAATTGAATTAGGGTTTTGGGTTTCACATGAAATTATGAGGTTGTAATCTTCATTCAATATGAAATTAGGGTTTTCTAATTATCATGTAGTTCTATGATTAATAACTTCAATTTAAAGTTGAAGTTATTAATAACTTGGTAATAAAAATAATATTAAATTTGGCATTTTATTATTTTTAAACAATTAATAATTAGGTAATTATTAATTAGGGTTTAAATCTCTCTAATAAAGATTTAACAAATAATAAATAAAGAAAATTAATTTTAATGTTTTCTTTATTTATTTACTGGTTTTTATTTACTTTTGGAATTTTTTACTAATTATTGAATTTTAATTGAATTTAGAATTAAAATTAAAGGTTTAAATAACAAGTATAAAATAATTGAATTTTTGATTAAAAATAAAAATTTCATTTTATATTTTTATTGGATAGATTTTATTTTTAGGAACATTTTGATATCTCATTTACATTTTTCTGAATAAGTATGAATTTTATACATTTATGTGAAGTTTCAGCAATTTTAGGGGGTTTAAATTAAAACTAGAATTGCTAACTACACCTGGACTAAACCTACCCGCAGCCACTGATGGGTGGGCCAGTGGCCATGTCACTCACCACGGTGGCGACGACTGGGTCAAAATAGGGGAACATGGCGACGGAAGTTCCTGGCCGGCGGCCAGTCAAGGTCGACGCCGGCGATCTACTGCTCACGCGGACGGCCGACGGGTTCCGTTCGAACCAGGGGCTCAGGAGGAATATAATGGTGGTTTTGCTGCTAGCTACCGACTACCGGAGCATGGCCGGCGGCAAAGTGCTGCGGTGGCGGAGATAGGCACACGGTAAGGAGGCTCTGCGAGGCATGATTGACCAAAACGAGTACACAGGCAGATTTAGAGGCTCACCGTGAGCCTGTAGGACTTGACGGCAAGGCAAACGGTGGTCCGAGTCGCCGGAATTAACAGCTCCGGTCGTCGAAGAAATCGAGCTCGACGGAGATGCTCCAGGGTGATTCGGTTCGATTCCTCGAGCTGGTGGAGCAAGTCGAGCACGGCGGTCATCATGGCGGTCACGGCGAGGCTTGGGGAGGCTCCGGACGGCGGCAATGAGGATGGCCGGGGCGAGCTAGGGTTCCGTCTGAGGAGGATTTTGGAGCAGAGAGAGGAGAAAACTCGGTTAAGCGCCGTTGTGGTGCTTTTATAGGGCGTTTGAGCGTGCCTTGTCATGGCTTCGGACGAGGAGGGATCGACAACGACGACGGGAAGTCGAGCACGCCGTCGTGCTGTCCTCCACGGGCGCAGGAGAGGATGAGGATGACTCCTCCAGGCTTTTTAGAACGAAGGGGTATTTTGGGCCAGACTGGGCTGTGTTGGGTTGGCGCTTGTTGGGCTGTTGTTGGGCTGCCACGGCCAGGTAAGGTCTGGTAAGGTTTTTTTTCTCTCCTCTTATCTGTTTTCTATTTTCTGTTTTATATTTTCTATTTGAATCAGATTTGGATTCAAATTTTTATTTGCAGGTTTCTTGTTATGTTCACTGAATTAAGATATAGTGCAATGACTATTACACCCTTCTTTATTTGAAACAAATATTTATATTTGATTATATTTCATACTTGCGGGTTTATTCAAAATAGCAAATAGGGATGAGTTTATATTCTCATTTTTTTAATTTCCTTTTTCTTGTGAATTAAATCCTTTGGAATGATTAGAGTTAATACTTTGAACCCAAAGTATTTCATAGATTGTTTTTAGTGCTTGGTATCTATTTGAAGAATTTGTCACTTGCACATAATTTTATGTGAGCACTTGCTTGTTAGAGTCTTGGAGGTTTTTATTATAACCATATTTCAAAGGTAGCACTAGGATTATATTTAATAACACCTTGAAATATAAATACTACTCTCATCATGGTTTGGTCTAATTATAAGGATAAGTGGTTGATCACAAATATGGTTTGAATTATAGTATTTAGCTCTAGGTTAATCTTAGGTTCAATAATTGAAGCCTAAGATTTAGTTTGTGAGCAATTCTAGGGTTGTAATGATATTCACCTAATGGTAAATAGTTTGAAACTCATATGTGAACTAGGCCTATAGTTGTGATCACCCAAGTGATACACAACCAGGGTTTAGTTTCCCTATCCATTTTAAGGTGGTTACTTGCTTAATAGTTGAGATTCTCCTTTAGTTACTAAGGACTTAAGATTTAGTTTTGTCTTCTCCCAATTAACTTCTATTGCTATCCTCAATTTATCATTAAAGTAACTAAAGTGGTTATGGTTCTTTTTATAGTTAACTTTGGTCATATGGATGTATGGTTTCTCACCATATGAAGTATAGGGTTTAACTCTAAGGTTTTCTTATGTTTCTTAGGTGAAGGATAAGTGGAATGTAGAGGTGGTAGAACTCCACTTATGATCACCATGTGGTCCACCAGTTAAGGTTAGGATATAAGCCTAGGTTTGCTTATTAGTTACCTTCCTATAATTTCATGTGGTGAATGATATCTACTTATCTTATTAAGGTTTAACTTGTCCTTACATATCTCCAAAGTATGATCATATATTATATATGATCATCTTGTTCTTAATATCTTAACCTCAAGTTGATTTAGGGTTTATGATCATTACACAATTTATAATGATCAAGGTTGGACTTCCTAAGGTATCTCTGATGAATTTGGTTTCTCACTTCCAAGATTAAGTGTTGTCTTGATCAACTAAATATAGACTTTCCTTTATAGTTTCTTGAATAGACATAGTTATGGTTGACTCAATAATTTATATCCCAGGAGAATGCCTGAGATATTATGTTAGGGTTCTACTTAATTAATGATGATATAATCATCTGGTTGTATATATAGTTCTCTTCCCCAAGTCCAAGTGTTGCCTCATTAACTTGAGTGTAACACCATAACTTGAGCTCTCTCTCATAGGAATATTTATTCTAGGGTTTATGGTGTACTCACAAGATCTCATTATGTATGAAAGGTTAAGTCTTTACCTAGGTGACTTAGTTGAGTTAGTCCCTACTTTCTTTTACCAATTCATGGATATAGTCTTGTTCCATTTGATATTAGGTTATCCTACCATTTCAAAGTGAAATGGTTTAGGTCCTAATACTTTAGTTCAAGAATTGTCCTTGATTCTTAATTAGGTAAAGCTAGGGTTGATATGAATGCTCTCTCTCATTTGGGAAAGACTTCAATAATATCCTAGGGTTCCTCTTGAGGATGATGTTGTGATCATATGGATATTTATATCCAAGGTTTGCCTCAAGGTTTGTCATTGCTTCCTTAATTGAAATAGGACTCTCACCTCTCTAGGTTTGATGTATAATAATATGGAATAGAGGAAGATATGTATTCCTTGGTTGGAGCTCCTTGTCTTGCTTCCAAGGATGAAGTAAAATGAATACCATGAGGTTCATGGTAGGATCAAGGATTAGTTTAAGACATGGAGAAGATAAGTGAAGAATAGTTTCTCCAATTATTGTTACTTGATTTCCAATTAATTGTAGGTTCATATGTTATGGCAAGGAATTCCATGTTATGATCTTTTATAACATCAAGCAATTGATCATTGAGTAAAGTATTGTTGTGTTGATTATTAGTTCCATTTGATATAACCCCTTAGATCAAATCATCTCTACCCAAAACAAGGTTTTATCAAAGTCACATTGAGGTTTATAGCGCTTGACTTGATGAGCTACTTCGATTCCACCAAGGTCAAGTGAAACTTCAGTTACTGTGACTGTTTTACTTTAAAGCGCGAAAATTCCCCAGATTTTCTATGCATGAATGCAATGCACACATCTGTTTCCTCTATTTTTGTAACCCATTACCTGGGATATTACAGGTGGGCTACTCCTCAAAGGATATTTCAAACGGTTGAACGTGTGCGATGAATTTGGCAAAATTCGCTGAAAACTTCATACACGAAATTGATGATTTACGACTGATGAAACTCGAAACCGATAGTCGGAATAGATTCATATCATCGACACACATCTTTTTCATATACAACTTATTTTGATTCGGAATACGTTTGTGTTGATTTGAAGAGAGAGAGTGTGAAGTTGTTTAAGAGAGAGTGAGCCTAACCCAGTCCACGTGCAGCATGGATCGATCGCACGAGTGAAGAGAATGGGACAAGCCAGTAGAAATGACCTATTGGGGCATTTCTTCAGAGTTGTCCAAACATTGCTTTAAGAACCGTGCGATGCAACAAGACGGAGAATCCCAGGCAACCAAACGGGTAGAAAATTGCTGGCCCAATGCGAACTAAGGGATCTCTAAGTATGAGGAGGCGTTATGCGACTTATAACGGTAAGGATCTTCCATTCTAACAGGGTATGACCGATCAGTGTGAGTACACATGAGATTTGCATCTGAACATCTCGGCTCTAGTACCAATTATAAGGGTTGTTATCGCAATCTCAGGTTCATTTTTGCAGTGTTTTTGACTGACATGGTCCATCAATGTAGCCCAACCAAAAACTAACATGAACTTGCGATAGGCCTTGGGCACTCTCCCCGAGAGACATGGTCAGTGGGCTGGAAACATCGTGTTAAGTTGGTCCATCTTACCGGTATGAGGGAAAGATTTGTTAGGTTTAGTCTCGCATCCATTGTGGGGTGAGTGTCTCCGCCGAACTGGGTAGTCTTTCGAGGAAGAGAGCTCATGGCATGATGTAAATTTCTTTTGGTCTTCGGTTGAACTGGGTTGGTGGTCCTAGACGCTCATGCAACATATTCATGATACATGTGGATCGAAAACACTGTGAAAATGGACCGAGATAGCAATAACAGCCGTTACAATTAGTTTAGCTAGGTCCAAATATGCAATGCTACTCTTCTTAGTAAGAAATTATAAATCGCCAGTCCTTTCGATAAAACATGATTCAGACTTCAGACTGCCTGCACCTTTTGCTCTTCACAGGCCACAGCTTGAACAACTACCAGAAGCAAATCTTTCTACATATCCGCTCCCTTGAAACAAAAAAACCCATCCATCTTCTATACCCTGCAAAACATGTGTGGACAGTTCTGGCAAAGTAGTAGCCACTGTGGTTCTGAAGCGGCTAATCTTTGCACCTGTAAAAGCCAAACCTGGGCCACGAGCGCAAGTGCAGAAGAGACCCATTAAACCACACAGGGAGCACTGTGCGACGAAACGGACGTACGATCGATCGATGCGGGCGAATTTAAGAAGCTGAACGTATTGATTATCTCTGCGTCTTCATCATTGGGACGCATTAGCACTGTGCGCTGCACTGCTACTCGCAGCACGGTTGCAGCTGAGCGTAACCAACCCCATGATGGTGGTGTGTAAGCAGTGTCTGTTTTTTCACCTGTAGATCAGAGCTATTACGCACAGTAGGGTGGGATAAGCAGCGCCGTCAGATTCCAGTTCCTCAGTTTAATCGGCGCATGTTTGCAATAGTACAAATTATAAATTGCCTGCCTGCTTGCCTGTGTGGCGCTGTTCATGTATCTAAGCATCTCACAGTTACAGAGGCATCAGGTATTCAGGTTTCGCCATCGCTAATCAGTTGGTATATAGGCGGCATGACAAGTCAGATTTTGAACTGCAGTTAGGAAACATGCAGATTCTGAAGCTAAAACATCTGCAAATTCTGAAGCTAAAACATGTGGTAGGGCACTTGTGATGGAAGTTTCTGAAAAATCTATCGGGGACCATTGATTTTCTTGCAAGGGCATGCTCCATCCAGTAAGAGTTCGGACTGTCCAACTCCTAAATTCATGAACCTCTCACGAAAGTTTCAGCGTCGTCAACGACATTATATAGCATCCCGAGCTGCCAGGGCTAATTTGGCATCCAAATTGATTAATTTACACTGCTCCCTTCGCCGAGACAGCTTGGCGTGCGAGCCGAATGCATAGAGCGAGCTGCGTGCAAGATATATTACGATTACGGCATGGGACCGCACAAGTTACAAGATGACATGACATGAACAGATGAGAAAACCTAATTACAGGTTCGAGGCACAAAGTCATAAGGAGTTAGTGGCGCCCGTTGCAACTTGCATTGTCACAGTTTTGATGTTACCAAAAATAGCCAGTTGGATGCGTGCTAAGGTAGGCAGGCCTATGCAAAGGATAAAAATTTAGAAAGGGGCCATATTTTTAGACAGGGGGAACATTAATTACAAGAAAACCTGAGAACTTTGCACAATTATCTATGTTATTTGAAAGGAAAATGCTTATTATCAGGCGGAGGCACGCGGGCTTGCAACCTCCGGTTTGGCAGCGCGACACGCGTCTACCGGGACCCACAGGCCACATCGAACCTTATCTTCTCTTCTTCCTCCCCACAATTTTTCCTCCCGAACCACGGTCTGAGGCCGCTCCCGTCGTCGGCTTGACCTCCGCGAGCGCATTGCCGCCGGCTCCCACCTCCGCGAGTGCCTCGCCGCCCAACTTCCACCTCCGCGAGCGCATCGCCGCCGGCTCCCACCTCCGTGAGCGAGCCGCCTCACGGGGATCCTACATGGCCTCCAGCCCTCCTCCACCGCGAGCTGCCCTGCCATGGCCCTCCACCTCCGCGAGCTTCCTCGCCGTCGCTGCCCTCCACCGAGCGCGCTCTGTACTGGGGCCGCCACCGATCCGGCGAGGTCGTACGCCGCCGCCTCCGTTCCCGGCGGTGGCCAATCTCTATAGGAGCATGGCGCTAGCTCCTTTCCTCACGACGACCGGCCTTGACGACGCCGCATCCTTCCTCGGCGGCGTCTGCTTTGTCCACCGCGGATGGTCGCCGCCTCCTTCCCCCACGGCGCTGGTGTTAACCATAGTGACTAGGCGTGCCTCTGTACATTTAGTAAGACATGGCATGATCTGGTCTTCCCCACGATGTGTAGCAAGATCTACTAGTTGAGTTGTACATGTTCAGGTGCTAACTGCACATATAAATCGGGTATTTAAGCCCATGATAAGATCAATGCAGTGTGTTAAATCCTATTCCCTTCTTCATTCGGCTCCTTTCCGTTCGCCGCCGCCTCCTTCCCCCGTGGCGCTGGCTACGCGCGCCGCCTCCATCCCCCACCATAGCTGCACGCCACCATCACGAGCGCCACCTGGGCCCGACTCCATGGCGCTGCTGCAAGCTGCACGTCGCCGGCAACTCCACTGTCGCAAAATATCTATAGCTGCAAGCTGGCTACATCATGCTTCCATCGGTAGATGTAGTTGCTTCCAGCGGTGGGAATAGGTGCTGCCATCGGGGGCATTGATATCGTCGAGCAGTAGTGCTACAATTGTTGGGTGAAGATGCTACCAGTCAAGTTTGGCGGTGCTTTCATTGGCGGGGACAGATGCTGCGACGAGGCACCGATGCGACCAAGGAAGAGCGGTGCTGCTACCATTGTTGGGCGGAGGTGCTACTAATGTATGTTGTAGATGGTACCATCGGTAGTGGGAGATGCTTCAAGAAGATGGACGGTGCTGGAACAAGCGGTGATGGTGCTGCTGGTCGGGCAGTTGTGCTACCGGTGGTGCTACCGTCGGGTGGTGCTGCCGGCGAGGTCGCTCGCTAGACTTCTTCGGCGACCGTGCGTGGTGAGGCATTGCGGCGCCTCTGCCTGGGATTTGGTTTTCGTTGTCTTTCTTCGGACGGGCTAGCTGCCATGGATGACGACGATACCGCGAGCAACGTCGAGTGGTGCTTCCAGGGGCCTTCGGGTGGTGCTACCAATGGTGAGGGCTGGTGCTACGAGCCAAGGTCAACGTTGCCGCTAAGGGCGACGGCAATGCTACCACCTCCGACCGGTGTTTGCTACCATCTTGTGGCAGAGGTGCTGCAAAGGACAAACGATAATGCTGCCAACAGCCCACGACGATGCTATCAACAGTTAGTGACGGTGCTGCAGAAAGCAAGTGAGGTGCTGCCAGCCGGAGTTGGGATGCTGCCGGCGGTGCACCGGTGACTAGTATTTCACTATGCTACAATAGTATAAATCTTTTGGTACACATGTTTTGTGGTTCTGCTACTTTAGTACATTTTTGTTGCTACAAGGACTCCGGCGACGTCTCCGGCGAGGTCCATTTTTATTTACTTCTAGATGAACCATTTTTTTGCTTCAATGAAGCAAAAGCGGGACTTTTTTGCTGCGATGAAATAAAGTTTGAAGAATCATCACATCTCTTCTTCTATTTTAGTAGAACCATTTTTTGCTTCAATGAAGCAAAAGCGGGGCTTTTTTTTGCTTCAATGAAGCAAAAGTGGGATTTTGAGATAAAACTGAGCTCTTCTTGTATTTTAGTCGAACCGTTTTTTGCTTCAATGAAGCAAAAGCGGGGCTTTTTTTGCTTCAATGAAGCAAAAGTGGGATTTTGAGACAAAACTGAACACAGAAGTTGATCTAACGGTTCAAATTGGTTTGATCCAACGGTGGAGGACCCGGAGGCTGGGGGGTTTGCAGCCTCCGAAGGATTCTCGGCACTACCCTATTTGAAACCTTTTTTTAGTGAAATTAATCTGCAGGTACATACAACATCGAACAAGGTACATATAGACTGTTTATGAAAATTTTGGAACTGCAAGACATAGTTTCTATGGGTTTTGGGCATCTTGTTATGCAAAATCGCAATGTGAGACTTTGTTGGTTGTATTGTCTCGATGCAACTTATTAAGTCAATGAAAAATTTCATTATCAAAAAATTATAAGACCCCCCTCCCCCCACCCCACAGAGGTTATTCTAAAGTATTACTCACTCTGTCCCAAAATATAAGCCGTATAAATTTATTCCAAAGTTAAACCCTACAAAATTCGACCAAATAATTACAAAAAATATCAAAATCTACACTATTGAATAGACATATTAAAATAATATACTTTATAGTGAATCTATTGATATTGATTTAGTATTCTAGATGCTCATATCTCTTTATAAACTCGGTCAAACTTAGAAGATGTTGACTTTTGATTGAACTTATATGCCTTATATTTTTGTAAATACGGATTATCATCAGAAACATAATTTTTCATGTTTTTTTTTTCTTTTCCTAGTTCGTCTTCCATGGCGCAGGATAACCCCAAGGAAATATGGGTTCCTATGAAACATGTGACAAGTTAATGACAAATTACGCGTAAATTCACCTTTTCCACACAGTAGTTACACAATGTAGAAAATAGTACTTCCTCCATCCTTATTTACATGTCGTCTCCATTTTGCATGATCTAGCTTTCACCATGAACTTAAGAGTGTCATGAAAATTATATCATTAGAGATTTAAAAGTGCAACTTCGGTGATATAATTTTTCTGGCACATAACACATGTTTTATTGATCAAATCAATGTCAAAATTGATTCTCGAAATACCGCGAAAAATGCAGTATCACATTTTGAAGTCTTCGTACTGAATTCAATGGTTTACTAGGTTGACCTGCATGTCAGGTCCATCCAGGCATGATGAGACAGATGCAACACGGATTCCATATCACTCATTATTGAAAAGTACACGTTTCTAGACAGATTTGACTCACATTGTGGCCTTAGGTATTAATATATTTGTACCTTTCAGTGAATATTATGAATCAAATGGAGGGACAATGAAATGGCAGAATTTTGTGACAAACATAAAGATAAATTGAAGAGTTCCCTTCTATCTTCAAATATGTAAACGGAAATATTGTGCACATGATATTCTTGAAAAATTGTATGATTTGTCACACTTTTCTTTGAAGTATCTATTATTTGCCACATGATCACTGATACGCGTACAGCACGCGTCCGTTGGGAACCCCAAGAGGAAGGTGTGATGCGTACAGCGGCAAGTTTTCCCTCAGTATGAAACCAAGGTTTATCGAACCAGTAGGAGCCAAGAAGCACGTTGAAGGTTGATGGCGGCGAGATGTAGTGCGGCGCAACACCAGGGATTCCGGCGCCAACGTGGAACCTGCACAACACAAACCAAGTACTTTGCCCCAACGAAACAGTGAGGTTGTCAATCTCACCGGCTTGCTGTAACAAAGGATTAGATGTATAGTGTGGAAGATGATTGTTTGCAGAAAACAGTAGAACAGTATTGCAGTAGATTATATTTCAGTATAGAGAATTGGACCGGGGTCCACAGTTCACTAGAGGTGTCTCTCCCATAAGATAAACAGCATGTTGGGTGAACAAATTACAGTTGGGCAATTGACAAATAGAGAGGGCATGACCATGCACATACATATTATGATGAGTATAGTGAGATTTAATTGGGCATTACGACAAAGTACATAGACCGCTATCCAGCATGCATCTATGCCTAAAAAGTCCACCTTCAGGTTATCATCCGAACCCCTTCCAGTATTAAGTTGCTAACAACAGATAATTGCATTAAGTATTGCGCGTAATGTAATCAATAACTACATCCTCGAACATAGCATCAATGTTTTATCCCTAGTGGCAATAGCACATCCATAACCTTAGAGGTTCTTGTCACTCCTCCAGATTCACGGAGACATGAACCCACTATCGAGCATAAATACTCCCTCTTGGAGTTACTAGCATCAACTTGGCCAGAGCCTCTACTAATAACGGAGAGCATGCAAGATCATAAACAACACATAGATATAAATTGATAATCAACATAACATGGTATTCTCTATTCATCGGATCCCAACAAACACAACATATAGAATTACAGATAGATGATCTTGATCATGTTCGGCAGCTCACAAGACCCGACAATTAAGCACAATGAGGAGAAGACAACCATCTAGCTACTGCTATGGACCCATAGTCCAGGGGTAGACTACTCACTCATCACTCCGGAGGCAACCATGGCGGCGTAGAGTCCTCCGGGAGATGAATCCCCTCTCCGGCAGGGTGCCGGAGGCGATCTCCTGAATCCCCCGAGATGGGATTGGCGGCGGCGGCATCTCTGGAAGGTTTTCCGTATCGTGGCTCTCGGTACTGGGGGTTTCGCGACGAAGGCTATTTGTAGGCGGAAGGGTAGGTCAGGGGGCGTCGCGAGGGGCCCAGGAGACAGGTCGGCGCGGCCAAGGGCTGGGCCGCGCCACCCTACCTCCTGGCTGCCTCGTGGCCCCACTTCGTTGACTCTTCGGTCTTCTGGAAGCTTCGTGTGAAAATAGGCCCCTGGGTGTTGATTTCATCCAATTCCGAGAATATTTCCTTACTAGGATTTCTGAAACCAAAAACAGCAGAAAACAGCAACTGGCTCTTCGGCATCTTGTTAATAGGTTAGTTCCAGAAAATGCATAAATATGATGTAAAGTATGCATAAAATATGTAGATATCATCAATAATGTGGCATGGAACATAAGAAATTATCGATACGTCGGAGACGTATCAGCATCCCCAAGCTTAGTTTCGTCATTCCGAGTGTAAACGATAAACAAAGATAATTTCTGGAGTGACATGCCATCATAACCTTGATAATACTATTGTAAGCATATGTAATGAATGCAGCGATCAAAATAATGTAAATGACATGAGTAAACAACTGAATCATATAGCAAAGACTTTTCATGAATAGTACTTCAAGACAAGCATCAATAAGTCTTGCATAAGAGTTAACTCATAAAGCAATAATTCAAAGTAGAGGTATTGAAGCAACATAAAGGAAGATTAAGTTTCAGCGGTTGCTTTCAACTTATAACATGTATATCTCATGGATAGTTGTCAACATAGAGTAATATAACAAGTGCAATATACAAGTATGTAGGAATCAATGCACAGTTCACACAAGTGTTTGCTTCTTGAGGTGGAGAGAGATAGGTGAACTGACTCAACATAAAAGTAAAAGAAATGTCCTTCAAAGAGGAAAGCATCGATTGCTATATTTGTGCTAGAGCTTTGGTTTTGAAAACAAGAAACAATTTTGTTAACGGTAGTAATAAAGCATATGTGTTATGTAAATTATATCTTACAGGTTGCAAGCCTCATGCATAGTATACTAATAGTGCCCGCACCTTGTCCTAATTAGCTTGGATTACCGGGATTATCGCAATGCACATGTTTTAACCAAGTGTCACAAAGGGGTACCTCTATGCCGCCTGTACAAAGGTCTAAGGAGAAAGCTCGCATTGGATTTCTCGCTATTGATTGTTCTCAACTTAGACATCCATACCGGGACAACATAGACAACAGATAATGGACTCCTCTTTAATGCATGAGCATGTAGCAACAATTAATTTTCTCATATGAGATTGAGGATATATGTCCAAAACTGAAACTTCCACCATGGATCATGGCTTTAGTTAGCGGCCCAATGTTCTTCTCTAACAACATGCATGCTCTAACCATTAGGTGGTAAATCTCCCTTACTTCAGACAAGACGAACATGCATAGCAACTCACATGATATTCAACAAAGAGTAGTTGATGGCGTCCCCGGGAACATGGTTATCGCACAACAAGCAACTTAATAAGAGATAAAGTGCATAAGTACATATTCAATACCACAATAGTTTTTAAGCTATTTGTCCCATGAGCTATATATTGTAAAGGTAGGGGATAGGAATTTAAAGGTAGCACTCAAGCAATTTACTTTGGAATGCCGGGGAAATACCATGTAGTAGGTAGGTATGGTGGACACAAATGGCATAGTGGTTGGCTCAAATATTTTGGATGCATGAGAAGTATTCCCTCTCGATACAAGGTTTAGGCTAGCAAGGCTATTTGAAACAAACACAAGGATGAAGCGGTGCAGCAAAACTCACATAAAAGACATATTGAAAATATTATAAGACTCTACACCGTCTTCCTTGTTGTTCAAACTCAATACTAGAAATTATCTAGACCTTAGAGAGACCAAATATGCAAACCAAATTTTAGCATGCTCTATGTATTTCTTCATTAATGGGTGCAAAGTATATGATGCAAGAGCTTAAACATGAGCACAACAATTGCCAAGTATCACATTATCCAAGACATTTTAGCAAATTACTACATGTATCATTTTCCAATTCTAACCATATAACAATTTAACGAAGAAGAAACTTCGTCATGAATATTATGAGTAAAGCCTAAGGACATACTTGTCCATATGCAACAGCGGAGCGTGTCTCTCTCCCACACAAAGAATGCTAGGATCCATTTTATTCAAACAAAGCAAAAAACAAAAATAAACCGACGCTCCAAGCAAAGCACATAAGATGTGATGGAATAAAAATATAGTTTCAGGGGAGGAACCTGATAATGTTGTCGATGAAGAAGGGGATGCCTTGGGCATCCCCAAGCTTAGACGCTTGAGTCTTCTTGATATATGCAAGGGTGAACCACCGGGGCATCCCCAAGCTTACAGCTTTCACTCTCCTTGATCATGTTGTATCATCTCCCTCTCTTGATCCTTGAAAACTTCCTCCACACCAAACTCAAAACAACTCATTAGAGGGTTAGTGCACAATCAAAATATACATGTTCAGAGGTGACATAATCATTCTTAACACTTCTGGACATTGCACAAAGCTACTGAAAGTCAATGGAATCGAAATATCCATCGAGCATATCAAAACAGGCAATGCGAAATAAAAGGTAGAATCTGTCAAAACAGAACAGTTCGTAAAGACGAATTTTATTGAGGCACCAGACTTGCTCAAATGAAAATGCTCAAATTGAATGAAAGTTGCATACATATCTGAGGATCACTCACGTAAATTGTCATAATTTTATGAGTTACCTACAGAGAATTTTGCCCAGATTCGTGACAGCAAAGAAATCTGTTTCTGCGCAGTAATCCAAATCTAGTATGAACCTTACTATCAACGACTTTACTTGGCACAACAAAACACTAAACTAAGATAAGGAGAGGTTGCTACAGTAGTAAACAACTTCCAAGACACAAAATAAAAACAAAGTACTGTAGTAAAAACATGGGTTGTCTCCCATAAGCGCTTTTCTTTAACGCCTTTCAGCTAGGCGCAGAAAGTTTGTATCAAGTATTATCAAAAGATGGTGCATCTACAGCGGGGTGTGGAGTTTTCTCAACCATGCATAGTATGTTGGATACATAACTTTTAGCGGCTTCCTTTTCATTAGTCTTGGGCTTGCTACTCTCATCAAGCAAATTTTCAGGAATAAGCCAAGCATAGTTATTTTCTAGTGCGTCATTCATCGCTAGGAGCTTACATGGTATTGGTGCTTTGATCTCCCCACCATCATTAATATTATTAGTGTACCTTATTCTCTCCATGTCCATCTTTTCAAGGAGACTAACAAAATTGGTATAAGAACCAAGCATCTTATATTTAATAAAGACCTTTCTAGCCTCTCTTGCTATACCACCAAATTCTCTAAGAAGGGTTTCTAAAAAAAAATCTTTCTTTTCCCCTTCTTCCATATCACCGAGTGTAAGAAACATGTGTTGGATTATAGGATTGAGATTAACAAATTTAGTTTCCAACATGCGAACTAAAGCAGCAACAGCAATTTCATAAGTAGGAGCAAGTTCTACCAAGTGTCTATCTTCAAAATCTTCAACGGTACTAACATGATTGAAAAATTCTTCTATATTATTTCTCCCAATTATAGACCCACGTCCCACCGGCATGTCTTTTACGGTAAAATTAAAAAGGAAACATGTTGAAATAAGTAAAGTAAATGCAAGTAACTAATTTTTTTTTGTGTTTTTGATATAGCAAACAAGATAGCAAGTAAAGTAAAACTAGCAACTAATTTTTTTTGTATTTTGATTTAGTGCAGCAAACAAAGTAGTAAATAAAATAAAGCAAGACAAAAACAAAGTAAAGAGATTGGGATGTGGAGACTCCCCTTGCAACGTGTCTTGATCTCCCCGGCAACGGCGCCAGAAAAAGAGCTTGATACGCGTACAGCACGCGTCCGTTGGGAACCCCAAGAGGAAGGTGTGATGCGTACAGCGGCAAGTTTTCCCTCAGTATGAAACCAAGGTTTATCGAACCAGTAGGAGCCAAGAAGCACGTTGAAGGTTGATGCGGCGAGATGTAGTGCGGCGCAACACCAGGGATTCCGGCGCCAACGTGGAACCTGCACAACACAAACCAAGTACTTTACCCCAACGAAACAGTGAGGTTGTCAATCTCACCGGCTTGCTGTAACAAAGGATTAGATGTATAATGTGGAAGATGATTGTTTGCAGAAAACAGTAGAACAGTATTGCAGTAGATTGTATTTCAGTATAGAGAATTAGACCGGGGTCTACAGTTCACTAGAGGTGTCTCTCCCATAAGATAAACAGCATGTTGGGTGAACAAATTACAGTTGGGCAATTGACAAATAGAGAGGGCATGACCATGCACATACATATTATGATGAGTATAGTGAGATTTAATTGGGCATTACGACAAAGTACGTAGACCGCTATCCAGCATGCATCTATGCCTAAAAAGTCCACCTTCAGGTTATCATCCGAACCCCTTCCAGTATTAAGTTGCTAACAACAGACAATTGCATTAAGTATTGCGCGTAATGTAATCAATAACTACATCCTCGAACATAGCATCAATGTTTTATCCCTAGTGGCAACAGCACATCCATAACCTTAGAGGTTCTTGTCACTCCTTCAGATTCACGGAGACATGAACCCACTATCGAGCATAAATACTCCCTCTTGAAGTTACTAGCATCAACTTGGCCAGAGCCTCTACTAATAACGGAGAGCATGCAAGATCATAAACAACACATAGATATAAATTGATAATCAACATAACATGGTATTCTCTATTCATCGGATCCCAACAAACACAACATATAGAATTACAGATAGATGATCTTGATCATGTTCGGCAGCTCACAAGACCCGACAATTAAGCACAATGAGGAGAAGACAACCATCTAGCTACTGCTATGGACCCATAGTCCAGGGGTAGACTACTCACTCATCACTCCGGAGGCGACCATGGCGGCGTAGAGTCCTCCGGGAGATGAATCCCCTCTCCGGCAGGGTGCCGGAGGCGATCTCCTGAATCCCCCGAGATGGGATTGGCGGCGGCGGCGTCTCTAGAAGGTTTTCCGTATCGTGGCTCTCGGTACTGGGGGTTTCGCGACGAAGGCTATTTGTAGGCGGAAGGGTAGGTCAGGGGCGTCGCGAGGGGTCCAGGAGACAGGTCGGCGCGGCCAAGGGCTGGGCCACGCCGCCCTACCTCCTGGCTGCCTCGTGGCCCCACTTCGTTGACTCTTCGGTCTTCTGGAAGCTTCGTGTGAAAATAGGCCCATGGGCGTTGATTTCGTCCAATTCCGAGAATATTTCCTTACTAGGATTTCTGAAACCAAAAACAGCAGAAAACAGCAACTGGCTCTTCGGCATCTTGTTAATAGGTTAGTTCCAGAAAATGCATAAATATGATGTAAAGTATGCATAAAACATGTAGATATCATCAATAATGTGGCATGGAACATAAGAAATTATCGATACGTCGGAGACGTATCAATCACCACATGAAAATGGCAAATAATTGCATCAGGGTAAGCCTAAAGAGCACATCCCCCGCATATGGTTGGTCCCCGCCCAAGATGAAAGCATTTCGACCACTGACCTAGCAATGGTTTCATGGTTGCAGCCAACACAATACACATCGAGGGAAAAAAAAGTTTGACGAAACAATGATTTCTTTCGATACACTTAGAGAGAAGGGTAATTAAGAAACAAAAAATACATACAATGGTTGAAATGATTTTATTGATATAAAGTTGCAAAATCAGATAATTTGAAGAAAAGAGAAAAATGAGAAGAAAGGAACATTAAGAAAATAAGGAATTATAAAACGAAAAAAATCGAAATTCAATAAAAAGAATATTTTTGAATGTACATAAGTATAGTCACCATATTTCTCAATACTAAAAAAATGTGCCTAGAAATTTTTTACTTTCTCAAATTTCCTTATTTCCAGCGAATACTTTAGGTTTTTTCCCTATCTATATTTTATTTTTAAAATTTAAGTGCTTTCTAATATATTTTTATGGTACTTTTAACGTTCGAACTTTTCTATAGTATGAAGAGTTGGAGTTTTTTTTGAATTTTTGTGGTTTAAGCTCTATTTTTTTCATGCTTATCAGCCATGTTAAAGTTGCGATACCACATAGTTAGGTCATACGGCCATAAGTCTGACCACATAGAAAAAAAATAACACACATAAAACGGAAAGTAAAAAAAATTAGGGTAGCTTAAGGAGGAGAAAATCAAAACAAAGGAAAGTAACAAAAGGAAATCTAAAGGAGTAAAACTCAAGGAAAAGCTTAAATAATGAGGAACTAAACTAAAACAAAACCTATTTATGAATGTGCAAAGAAAAATATGACAAATTGTAAAATCCCCCGATATTCTCGTGTATGATTTCAGTACAATGCAATAGCCAACGGATTTACTTTTTTTTTAGATGCCAACGGATTTCCTTGATTTGGCATGATGCATGGAAGTCTCGTATGCGCAAACGTCACATACGTGCAATGTCATTGCATCAGACATCAGTCATAGCTTACATGTGTATGTAAAACGACGACACTTGTAGGGACTTTGGCTAATCCAGTGTTTTATAATTGCACGTCACATGATATCTTATTAGTAACGTTTTCGTGACGAACCAAGTCATTTACTTGTCAACCCTGGAAACAGACGTGGAAAGCACGATTAAGATGCTAAATAAGATCCAGCAACTAGGCTACCTTTGTCATGGAAAGGGAAAATTGATATGCAATATCTTGTTTTTGACACGTGCATCTTTTGGTGAAAGGGTGACACTTAGAATAGACAACATAAAATAATAATTTAATATTACCATCATGACAAATCTAATACTCATGACATTTAGTAGTAAGCATCAGCATACAAAGTAGAGATCACAGCCACCCCCAGATGGACCCATCTCGTAGGCTCGTAGCTACCCTATAGAAAATAACAATGGAAGTCCTCAGCCTCCCGAGTCGCCTCTCAGATGACACCAGACCCCCTCCCCTGCCGACGCCACCTAAGAAGTGCCTCTTTTCTGCCCTGTCCACCCTGCCATCGCTAGTTGGTGGCGATGAGGTGCCCCCAATAAATACATTCTCTTGGCATTTTTCGCCTCTTTTATTGGTCCCAATGATTTTTGCCGCCACCGCCATGTACAACCTCTATCCATGAACGTTGGACTGGTACGGGAGGACGGATCCTGGTGTGGCCAAGGAATACCTCCTATGGCTGGTTCCTAGCACCAATCGGGCGACTCGTCAATCCCACGTGGGCTGCTTAGGCAAGGCGCACACTGCAACTCGATCAGGAGGTGTGCATGCTTGGATCTAAAAGCACCATATTGGCATCCGTGGTAGACATAGCAATGATCGAGCTTGTTCACCTAGTCTACATTTTCCATGGAGTGTGTCCCGATGTACCGCTATCGTTGATGGAAAGTGACGATCCTTGTTCCTATGGCTAGTGGCAACCCCCATTCACCTTGGGTCCGCCTTGGCACCTTCATTGATGCGATTACCAAGGTGTAGATGCCGGATCATGGTAGTCGTGTTTGATGAAGACCAGATGGGGTGGTTCAATCTCACATGCTCATGTAAAGTTGAAAGACGGTGAAGATTTCAGAGGGTACTTGCAGAGGATCGGGAGAAGTATGAGTGTCGGATGATCAACATTTTGTATCAGTGTTCTCGATGAGTGGGGCAGTGACAATGACAATGGCAGACTTTATTGCTGGAGGTCTTAGTTTCTGAGGTGAAAACGCTAGGTCTGACCATGGATTGTTGTACCTGGAAATGGTGGCTTCCTAGTCGTTGTCTCGAGTTTGAGCTTTCTCCAGGGTGAAAACCCAAGATCTAATCATGCTGGTTAGACCGAATGACGATGGTGTTTGTGCAGTGTTACCTTCTTTAAGGCATCGTTTGAAGAACCTTTTTCGGAATGTAGGTGTGGTCACCATTAGTGTTGCTTTTTTTTGCAAAAAGGCCTAAGGTTATATATTATTTGAAACTAGCCTTACAAGAACATCTTTACATGAAAAAGTAATAAGCGCAAGTCCTTGGAAAGCTCAGCACCATCTTCTTTCAGCATCCCTCGATGGCGCGCCATGAGCAAAGCTTGATGCCACCTCTAGGCCTCCAGCGTAGCGAAGCTCGTGTTGGAGAAAGCTTGAAAATCCAAGGCGCTTGTAGAAGCAGCAGCTGGGAAGTCCTCGACATAGACCAGAAGATGGTGGCCACCATGACCTGGAGAGATCATCACCCGAGAGAAGCTGGTACCGAGAAGGCATGGGAGATAATCCCAACTCCGGCCAGATGAAGATGGCGGACACTAAACTCGCAAGTTCTCCGATAAAGCCGTACCTTGCCGAGCTTCATCAAGTGGGAGGCAGAACTTGAGGACACCAATACGCTGCGACATCATCCCCTCCAATGTACGCTGCCACCGTAGACAAAAATTATCACGCAAGGCCTAATGTCCGACAAGCGACTACAAACTCCAACTCGTCAACGCTCCTTCAGCGAAGAACACCGATCTGGGTAGGCTGAAGGACCTTTATTCACGTTGTTGGTGATGTTCCTTTTGCTAATGCGAGTATCTGATTTCTTCTTCTTCTTAGTTGTGTGCATATTTAATATATAGAATGTGTTGAGGTGGCAATTTGGCTCATAGGAGCAAATGCTCTCATTATATAAAATAATTAAAAATCAACTTTAAAAATGTTAAAAAATTCTGATATAAATTTTTTGGTGTACATCGTGACATTCTATATTAGTGCACAAATTTTCGTGGAGAAACAACATTTTATATGGCGTGTACAAAAAACACAAAAAAATATCCTGTACGTAGTCGTGTTATAGCATCAAAACTTATCTTTTTTACAGGAGCCACATTTGTTTTTAGTTTTTTTTTGAAAACTTGTGTACCAACATAAAATATCTAGATGTACATGTAAAAATTTAGTTTAGAATTTTTTAACACTTTGAAATGTGGATTCACATAATGGGAGCGTATGCTCCTATGAGCCAAAGTGCATTTCTCTTGTTACAAAGGCTGAGTGTAATGGATATTATCTTAATATTAATATGTTTTTTTATATAAAAGAGGGGGATACGGGGCAACCTGGGTCTTATGGCACGGTGTATTGGCTAGTGCAGCTTGTGATGATGAGTTAATGACAGCGCTTCACCGTTTTGAAAATAAAAAAATAAATAAATGGTTGAGTATTTCCATAATAATCTATCGTCTGTGCAAAAAGAATGCACAAACCATTCCCTCCCTTCGTTACTGAGTAATTTTCGGTCAATTAGAAATTGCCGGCTAGATAGATACCAATGTTGTGTAGTGACCCAATAATTTTGTTCTCACTTCCTGCTTGAGTAGGTTTTGTGTCACACCAGCTAATAGCACCAAATTAGGCTCACATTATTGAGATCACCTTTTTAAACACTCCCAATCACCTTTTCCTTTAAGTATATTCAGAAATACTTCCCTGATCCTCCAATCCAGCATGCGTCCCAAAACGCCCAATCCAATGGCCCACTCATCATTGACCACAAAAAGGAGTTGATAGGGCAAAATCGCACATTTCCTTCCCAGAAGAGACCCTGCCGGTGCCGGTTGGGGCCGCTGAACATGAGCTAAGCTAAGGTAACCACCTGTCTTCTCCTGTCCGCAAGCAACTTGGCAAGGCAAGGCAAGTAAGCAAGTCATCATAGGCCACCAAACACATCACTTGGCCGGCCAATTTATCTATCTTGTACTTCCAAGAACTCATCAAGAAATTTGGTAGATAGATTAGACAGATCTTGGCCGCCGTCTCTTCCTCCTCCTCCTCCTCCTGAGAATTCGGCACCGGTTCAAGATGTCTGTCGAGCTGCTGACGAAATTTCTCACGTAAGTGGTTTCCTCCGACCTCTTTTGCCTGTAATTCTGGTGGAATTAGCCGTGCCCCCGCTTCGTCGACTCGATCGCTGATCGTCTGTGCTGCAGGATTCTGTTCGGGTACGCCATGCCGGCGATGGAGTGCTTCAAGGCGATCGAGCAGCGGACCGGCCGGACCGATCAGCTCCGGTTCTGGTGCCAGTACTGGTACTGATCCAGAAGCCCTTTTCTTGAGTAATTGTCATTCTTTCGTTTGCAATTGGTTAGTAATTGATACAATCGAGGACGCTTCACCACGCGATTTCAGCAATTGGGAACGCATCACTTGATTGCTGAAATGCTTGTCTAGTTTGACTTCGTAGCGTGGACTAACTGGCTAGAGATCTTGATCTGGCTGAGCTCGACTAACTTCAGCAACCTTGCAGGATCATACTAGTCATGCTGGTCATATTCGACGAAATCGCGGGCGCTCTGGTATCAAAGTAAATCACCTCTTAGGACTCATTGACTGTGGACGTGCTCTGCTCTTGTAGAAGGAAGATGACTTGTATTTTTACGAAAAAAAAACGGTTGTCTGACATACCATTTCGCTCCGATCACAGGATACCGATGTTCTATGAACTCAGGCTCGCCTTCCTCGTCTACCTATGGTACCCCCAGACAAGGGTAGGTCACTAATTTAGCTGCATAACTCTGACACCACTGGTCTGCTGACTCATACATATCTGAACAAACAAATTGCTTGCTTATTGTGTGTGTGTGACTGTCGCCGTTGGACCAGGGAACTGACATCGTGTACGAGACCTTCGTGCGGCCGCTGGTGATGCAGTACGAGCCCAACATCGAGGAGAGGCTGCGCTACCTGCGGGCCAACGCCGGCGACCTCATCGTCTTCTACCTCAAGAACTTCACCGACAGAGGATACGAGATGTTCCTTCGGGTACTCGACTACGTCCGCTCGCAGGCGACCAGTGGCTCAAAGACAAGGGTACGTCTCCTCAGTACTTTTCTTCTGCCACTTTGGTAGCTACTGCATTCAGGTGTTTCATGTGGCGATTCTGTTTCTGCTGATGCAGAGGTTCTTCTCGTTCCGAGGGGACAGAGCGGAGAGGCCGAGCTTCCTCGAAGATGACTACGTCCCCGGCGGCGATCGGAGGGGAGCTGCCAGGCAGCGGCGACCACGAGGTGGTGATTACTGATTACTAGCGGACAATGACTCAAGGAGAGTTCGTCGTAGGAGGATAGAAGTGCAAAAAAGTACTCCATGTAGGAAAAAAATCACTGTGTAAAAAAGGAAATTTGACTCGAACAAGAGCGCATTGATTGTGGATATTTAGGTGATAGGTTTCCATGTACCCCATGGTCAGGCTGATTATTAGTTTACTACACAATATATAGTTTGTTGTGATTATGTATTCAATAATGTGATTAGTGTTGATGCCAATTTTCTATCAATCTAATTTGGAACTTTTAGTGGGAATGCTTACTGCATACGCATCAAATTAATTTACATGTGTTTTAGTCAATCTCCATTCTATCCTCGTATCATGGTCTTTCTCCTAAATGCGAAAGAGATGACGTGGTTCAGATGATTGACTGAAAGTTGAGGGTTTTTCGAGTCATTGTGCATGATTGTCCTGTTTGTTTCTATTTGGTGGGTAAAACGTACGAATAACTGACACACAACCTATCTTAGCTCCTTCTGAAACTGGCACTTATAAAGTAGCTGACAAATAACCTATTCTGCTTCTGAAACTAGGCAAGGACTTGTAGCGTTGTCGAGTTGTTCTTCTATTTCAGTCGCAACAGATGTTGATGGTCTGTGATATCAGGGCTGACGATGTTCCGCTGATAGTTTTTCCGTTCTTGCGAACTGGACTGTATGCCTCATCAGGCCATGTGCAATGCAAGGCGCTTGTTTTGGCGCTTGAGCAGATAAACAAATTGACCGCCTGGTTCTCTGATCCCATAGTCAATTGAAGCTAATTGGATGTAGATTTCATATAACCAGTTTCCTGAATTGGTTCCAACAAATGGCAATAAAGAATGAACCTGCTGAACAACAATAGAGCTTGTTGTTGTACCTTTGCCTGCAAGGTACTGAATTTTGTTCCTAGCTTACATTTTCTAGAGGTTTTGAGGCAGCTCCTATTGTTTACTCCATTATAAGTACTTCGTTACTTGAGAACATGTACTTTTTCATGACCATGTACCTCGATGGTCAGACTGATTATACATACTAGTATATAATTTGGTGTAATTTTGTTTTCTCTGATGTGATTAATGTGTTAGTGTCAATTCTCTGTCTAACTAATTTTGAATTCTCCTAACCGCAAAAAGATCATATGGTTGAGATGATTGACTGAAACCATAGGATCCTTCGAGAAATTGTGCATTAGCAGTCCCGCTTGTTTCTATTAGGTGGTTTAAACGTATGAATAACTGACAAACAACCTATACCGTACGTCCGTCTGAAAATGCACTTATAAAGTAGCTGACAAGTAACCTATTCTGCTTCTGAAACTAGGCAAGAACATCTGAACATGTAGTATTGTTGAGTTGTTCTTCTGTTTCAGTCACAACAGTTATTGATGGTCTGTGATGTCAGGGTGGAGGATGTATTTGCCAGCAGGCCATGTCCGATGCAAGGCGCTTGTTTTGGCGCTCGAGCAGAAAAAAATGAGAGAAACAAATTGATCGCCTGGTTCGCTGATCCCATGGTCAATTAAAGCTAATTGAATGTAGATTTTTTTAAGCTAATTGGATGTAGGATTCATATCAAGAGTTTCCTGATTTGGTTCCAACGAATGACATGATGCATTAAGAATGAACCCGCTGAACAATATAGAGCCTACTGTTGTAACTTTGCCCGCAGCTGCTGAATTTTGGTCCTAGCTTGCATTTTGTAAAGGGTCGGTTAATATTTTACATGACAACTTGTAATTTTTCATGTGGTTACCAGTGGTTCATTATGTCATCGTGCTGACTTCAGAAGACTGTTTGTTCTCGATTGACATTATACCATTTAGATGAATACATTTTTGCCTATCAGAGTCTGCTGTGCCGGAATGAAGCCTATTTTGGTACTTAATTCAATGTTATTTTCCATATCGGGTTAAGTTTATTGAAAACACCGAGCCAGCTGGATTCGATCAACTAATTGCTCAAGTTAGCCAATAACTCCTATTCTACTAATTGTCATTTGCTAGGTATTTAAGGTGGCAAGGTAATGTTTACAATGCCAGATGCCATGACAGATTGGGATCACCTGCAAAGCGAGCACCTCTGTTTTGATTTTTTTCCTACTATTGTCCATGCATGAGATAAGTAATAATGTCATCGCTGACATCTCATTTGTTTCTTGGATATATGTACGTATGACATAATGACTTTACAAAGTTCAAAGTTTTTGCATGAAGCTTTCAACTTTGCCACATGAAATTTTATGCTTGCAATGATCATGGTTTTCAAGAATTCGTGGTATTGATGCTATTATAAGATGATTATATGTACTTGATTCCTAGTCTGTATATTCATGATTACAATACTAGTTCAGCTTCTAAACCTCTCTCTATTTCTCTGGATGAAGCAAGACATATCTCCTGACCCCATCCGCCTAATGCCCTCATCCACTGAGAGAGAAAAAAAAGCGACAGGGGTGTTGGTTTACTCTTTCTTCCTCGACAGAAAATTGTTTCCATGGAATCGATCGTAAATCGGGAAAAACAGCCAAAGAAAATCGATTGTGGTGCCTATGTTGGACATGCCCTTGGTTTCATGAGGCTGGGGTTTTTCTCAGAACTCCTGCATTAAGAAAACACAATATCTGGAACACATGCATGCATGTTGTAATTAAATAAGACAAAGAGTCATAGACGTAACAATATCTGAAAATCAAACCCACTTCCAAAATTACTCTCAAACAAACCGACCCGGATCTTGACTGAGAAAGTATCTCAAAGATTCCACGGGAATATACAACGGTTTGGAGAACTAGCTAACTAACTCGCTAAGTAACGCAACGGAATTGACTGATCTAAGAACAGTCAATTCAGTGCATGGATGGCTCAAACAATACTAACCGCATACTTAATGCCCTACAAGGATGGATGTCACAATGAACCGATCAATGAGCGGGCGCGCCTGGCATGCAGCCGAAGGCTCTTGCGACGAAGGCCAAGCAAGGGGTGACGTAATTTTTGACAAACCGGTGCATGGCGCCGCCGCGGCGTGTTCCTAGCGGCCCCGGCGACCGCCGCCGGTGGCGCGGGTGCCCGGCGCGCGAGTATAACCGCGGCGCTGTCCCCACGAGTGGGTCGCCGATCCTCGCCTCTGGCGGCCTGCTACCGTCCTCCCGGAACTCCAGGGAGCTCATCATGTCCTCGAAGCTCACGTAGCCTTCACCTGATGCGATCTGGCGGCGCTTGAAGTAGACATCGGTGCCGTCGCTCCCGCGACGGCGGATGCAGCCGGTGATCATGTCATCGTAGGAGCGAACCCTCAGCGTGCTGCCGCCGGTGGGCAATAGCGAGCCGCCGCTGCTGCTGCCTTGGGCGCTGGAGAGCAGATCACGATCGTTTTGATCATCCCTGCGGTGGCTGAGAAGAGGCTGCGAGTGGGAGTGGGAGATAACCATGGACGCCGTCGAGAGGAGGCGGCGTAGGGATAGGATAGGCGGGAGTGAAGACAGAGATTAGGAAGGTAGCTCGATAAACAAGGCTTCTGATGATCTAATCTAAGCGCTAGGGATCGAACTACGATCTGTAGAGCAGAACTTCGTCAGTAAGTCGTCCCGATCGGCCCTTCATGGGCCTAAATAGTCCTAGAAAGGTGTACCTGGCCTGCTCCGTTTTATCCACCATTGAGCCTAAATAGTAAGCCGGCGCACCTGGGCTCTCCCTCACCGGGTTTGAACTTTTTTTGGAACCTTCCAGCAGCTTTGGGCCTCATTTTGTTAGTTCTCTTTTCGGTTTACTATCTTTTTTCCTCCCCCTAAAAAAAATACTATCTTTTTTCCTGTCCCTTTTTTCTGTTCTTTTTTCATGTTCATTTTTTCTTATATTCTTCTCTTTTTAAAAATTAAAGATATTTTAAATTTTGCAAACACTTTTAAATGCAGGAAGATTTTTTAATTCATGAGTTTGTAAAAGTCCACATTTTTTTAAAATTTTGCGAACAACTTTTCTAAATTCATAATTTTTTACATTGACGTACAGTTTTTTAGTTCATGAACATAATCCAAAAAAAATTGTGAACAATTTTTACAATTCCTTAATGTTTTAAAATACACATATTTTAGATACACCAACACTTAAAAAAATCTATAAACATTTTTAAATCTATAAACTTATTTTCCAAAACCATGGATATTTTATAAGGGGTGTACTGCAATACATAACTATTTTTAAATGGAGCGACAAGTCTTTGGTATATAAGTGGAAATTGACTCCTGAATTTGGAACCATTAAACGGATGACAATTGTTTTTTGAAATGAAGGATTCACCCGGAGCCTTTACACCAAAATTAAATGATGTATCGATATTTTTTAATTAAATTATTCACCAAAACATTATAAGATAACACATCGATCAACCCGATACTTTCTTTCTTGGTGATAAAGCAACACCTACAAAATGATGAAGGGGGTGGCTATAATCAGGGTATTACGCTCTGACCTTACATATACGCACATCATCTAAGACCGGTGCACCGGTCCAGTAGACCCTGAGCTTGAAAATCATGCGCACACTACAGCAGTCACCACCATCGTATTTGGCAAACCCATCTTCAGGACAGGTGAAAGTATAGAGATGGTAAACCTAGAGGGGGGGTGAATAGGTTTCTACAGATTTTAATTCTTTCTTTGCAATATTAGGCTTTGCGGAATATAAAGGTGAGCCTAATGCAAATTAGGTGAAGCAACCTATATGAGGATACAACTAACTCGAGCACGAAGGCTCTCTCAGGCAGTTAAATCACAAGTAAGGAGTTCGGTTAGAGATAACCGATAGCACGCGGAGACGAGGATGTATTCCCGTGTTCCCTTCCTTTGCAAGAAGGTACGTCAGTTTGGAGGGGTGGAGGTCCCACGAAGGATTCCCCACGCCACGAAGGCTCACCCTATTCTCCGGAGCCTATCCCACGAAGGAATAGCTCACTCACTTGTGGTAGACTTTGAGGTAGCCTCCAAACCTTTACAATCTTGCCCGGAGCAAATCCACTGCCCGGATGCTTCCGGACTCCTCTTGCCCACCTAGGGTTTCCAAGGAACCCTAGGAAGCAAGCTTCTCGATGAATACAAGGGGGAATGAGATTTTGCTTGGTAGAACAGTAGATCGGGTCCTCCTCTAGTGATTCCCCGGAGGGATTTGAGTTTGGGTGGAGGAGGAGGGAGATCGGAGGCTTTTGGTGTTTCTAGTAATGGTGTAAGAGAGAGAGAGCTCAATAACAGTTTGTAATGTAGTGCCTACCCCTTCCAAGGTAGGAGAAGGGGTATTTATAGTGTTCTTCGAAATCTGGCCGTTGCAACTTGCCACATCATCAATTTCCTCGAGGAACCCGGTCGACCGGATTTGGCGCTGGACTGGCCGGCGCACAGGCCGGTCAGACCGGGCCTGTGACCGGGACGGCCGGTTTCAACCGGAGCTGGGACCGGGTCTTGACCGGATGAGCTTCTGAGCTTACTGGATCATGCCCGGATGGCACAAGTGCAAACTCCGGTTGGGCGCCGGGGATGGTCGGTCTGGAACCCGGTCCAACCGGGTCGTGGACCGGATGGGCCGGTCCAAACCGGGCTGGCGACCGGACGCTGACCGGGTGATCGCCCAGCCTTTACTGGATTCTGCCCGGATGGCATAAGCGCTGGATCCGGTTGCCGCCGGGCCGTCCGGTGCCAGGGCCGGTCTGACCGGGTCTGGGACCGGCCAGGCACTGGGAAAACCTTGTTGATTTTTCGTCGAAGTGGGGGGTCTCCCATTGCCATCTTGTTCCATTGTTACACCATTAAACCTCTTTGGCTAATACCTGGGAATCATCTTGTAGACATGTATTAGACCAAATACACTAGCAGGGTGTCATAGTTACCAAAATAATGGATAAGGGTAAAATACCCTTACAATCTCCCCCTTTTTGGTATACGATGACAAACCGAGCTAGAGTCACATAAAGATATTATGATAAGCTTTAAACCTTGATTCCATATAAGATATTGAGACGGCTCCCCCATAAGGTGTGCACTTGGAGAATTTGCGTTTGAATGCAAAGTGCAACCTTTGTGGAACATGAGAAGCTCCCCCAATATCTTTAGGAAACAAGCATGGTATGGAGATGTGCATATCAAGATATATAAGCATAACACACATAATCATCCTAACATAGAGTAGCACATATAGTAGAGTTTAAGCATATAGGTACATGTCCATACACGAATTACTTAAAATAGCAAATGGTTCTTGAAACGATAAAAGCAAGGAAGCACAAGCCATATAAGAATCAAATAAAGCAACACCCATGGCTTGTGACATCCAAAGCAACACCCGTGAATCCTAGACTCTACTCTCTTCTCCCCCTTTGGCATCGGAACACCAAAAAGGCGAGGAAAAGAGGAGAGATGCTAGCGCACCCATCAATAGAACTGATGCCCAACGGAGTATGAGCTCTCGCCATCATCACGCGCATCAGTATCACCTTCATCCTCTTCAGCATCATCATCAGTAGGGACACGAGCAGGCCTAGGAGGAGGACCGCCAAAGGTGTACAAGGAGGGGTCAAAGTTCTGGAACATCTGATCAGAGAGGAGAGGCATCTCCCAGTTAGGTGCATGTACGGGATCCAACTCAGGACCAGGAGGAGGAACAGGGGCATTCCTAGCAGACATGAACTCATTTTGGCGCCTCCTCGTCTCTTGGTTCAAGGCAAGACTTTGGTGTGCAACATCATTGGTATTTTTGCACATCTGCCATAAGCTAGAGAAGAACCGTGAGACACCATGCTGTGGGCGGCTAGAGTGGCTGGAGCTACCAGGGTCATGGCGTTCCTTGGACCGGCGCTCATAGGGCATCATTTCAGGGACATCTGGTCTGTCACCTTGGATAGGAACCGTGAAGGCTTCCATCCTAACCCTTTCACCTTGCGTATTGAGAGGTGCTGGCACAACCCTGTTGATGAGCAGCTGAACATATTGAGAAAAGTTAGGTGTCATCCGTTCGCGAACACATCGCCGCAGCTCACAGTAGAGGAAATCACACCCATCAATGAGTTTCCGGTACTCGGGATGACAGTAGTACATCAAGTTCAGATGATAGCCACGGCATTCACTTGTGTCCCCGGACTTGCTGATGAGGGTCTCACGGAAGAGCTTGGCAAGTAGCAGGTAGGAGTAGTACATGCCAGAAATAGTGGGAGGTCCAGCCGTGGGATCCGAAGGATAGCAGAAGGCAATGTCTCCCTTGGTGAACTTCTGCTGAGAGTATATCTTGAAACCACGAGCACGACCTCCACCAAACCCCAGGGCTTCACAGAAATCAAGATAGTTGCAAGTGTATTTCTGTTTGCCAGTCATCCAAGTCATAGTCCGAGCTGCATCATCATGGAAAAAGACTGTGCAATGAAACTGCCTCACCAAGATTGGACAGTAGCACTCATCAGTGGGCATCAGGCACATCAGCTCATACAACCCCATCCGCTTCAAGGTCTCAACCACAAAGCGAAACTTGGTGGCTTCATGCAGTGCAAGAACATCCTTGATGGCCTTGGGCATAACAAAAGTACCATTCTTCATGTGATCTTGGGTGTCATAGTACTCTTCCCACATCCTCTGATGTGTCTTAGTCCAGAAAAAGTGATCTCCCCCTGTGTAAGTGGGTTCCGCAAAGCGATAGGGGTTGGACTCTCTAATTCTTCTCCATGCCCCAACTTGTACATCGCCAACATTATATGTTGGCAAGATCTCATCTTCTTCTTGTGCTGCATGCTTATCTCTCTTCCTGTTGGGAAGCGACTTAGTTCTTCCAGAGGAGGTACCATCAGTAGGCACACGACCGCTAGTACGTCGTGGTGGGTGTCCTGCGTGCCTCCCTCTCTTGGCAGTGGTGTCACGGTCCTCAATGCTCCAATCTCCTGTGAATAAGCAATATAGGGCGAGAAGAGCAATGGGGTAAGTGTACATGTCATCAGTATATAGGGAGGCCAAAGAAACATAGCATATATCCAAGTGTTTCGATGAGTTTGTGCGAAGAACTGGGCGATCCGGCGCACGGGCCGGTCGGACTGGACAACAGACCGGACGAGCCGGTTGTAAATCCAGTTGACCGGGCGGCACGCCGGAACGGCCGGTTGAGAGGCCGGTTGACCGGGCTGTGAACCGGGTGCTGCTGCCTTGTGATGTTTGCCCAGAAATTCGACCACAAAATCATGCAAAAACTCACAAACTTGAACATAGACTATACCAAGGGAGTGAACAATGTGCATAGGGGTGTGAGACACTATACATGGCATGAGGACTTACAAACCCTAACCCTAACCCTAACTTTTCTCAACTTTCCTGAACATGTGGCAATGGGAGAGGGAAAGCAAGAAGGAGAGGGAATGGAAGGAAGATTTACCCGAAGACATTGTCCTTGTTGCCCAAGTGAGCAAGAAGAACACGTGAGGAGGGCTTGAGGGCCAAATCCCCAAGATCTCCCAAACGAGCTTGAGAAGGACCAAATCCTTTGGTGAAGAAGCTTGAGAGATCCCGATCTACGGTTGGGTGTAGTTTGGGGAAAAACTAGTGGTGGGAAGGGCCTAGGATGTGGTGGAGATGGGGGAGGCGGCGGCCATGGAAGTTTTGGAGGTGGGGGATAATGAGGAAGAAGACCCCCAAGGGGTATCCTCCTCCAATACATAACAGCCGCACGACCGGTTGGTTGCCCGGTCGACCGGGCCAGACGCCGGACGGCCCGGCGCAAAGGCCGGTCCGACTGGGCCAGTGACCGGCCGAAGTCAGTTTGCCCAATATTGTGTCATTTTGCCTCGTTTTGCCCCTATTCTTTGTGTAAATGTGTATGAATGCTCAGATGATAACATGTACATATAGATAGATAGATGATGATGAGATGAGCATAGACATGGGGTTGGAAACACAAAGTTCTCTAGGCATACCCATTGGAGGTAAATCCAAACAAGATATAAATAGCGACAATGGGTATGATTTGAAGTATATCAAGAGCCATAAAACATTTTTAGAATAGTTTTTTTTTGCAATAAGATCATTTAGCCTTATATAGTCAAATCAAGTTATAATTAAGGCTCAATGAGGGGCGGGGGATTACTCCCCCTATGTGAAAGCGCAAATGTCATGAGACCTCAAAGAGACATGCTTGGGTCCATATAATGACATTGGGTCTATTTATGTTGCACACATAGGTATGCATCGTACCAAGACATGGTAGGATGACTATCCCCATATGTGCTATGCCTCTAAGCTAGATAGCAAGATAAATGCAAGAATATAGTGCAAGAAGTTAATCAATCCAAGTTTTTAGGATCAAGAATACCAAGTTCTCCTCTCAAGTTAACAAAGCGGGCTTCATCCAAAGGCTTAGTGAAAATATCCGCCAATTGGTAGGTTGTTCCCACATGAGTGAGATCAATATCCTTATTGGCAACATGATCACGTAGGAAGTGATGGCGAATGTCAATATGTTTGGTGCAACAATGTTGAACCGGGTTGTTGGCGATCTTTATTGCACTTTCATTGTCACAAAGAAGAGGCACCGTACCAAGAGACACACCATAGTCTTTCAAGGTTTGCTTCATCCATAACAATTGAGTGCAGCAAGATGCCGCGGATATGTATTCGGCTTCGGCGGTGGATAGGGCGGTGGAGTTTTGTTTCTTGGATGACCAACTCACCAATGACCGGCCAATAAATTGGCAAGCCCCGGAGGTAGACTTCCGATCAACCTTATCACCAGCCCAATAGGAATCCGAATAGCCAATGAGTTCAAAGGTTGACCCCTTTGGATACCATAGCCCGAGAGTAGGAGTGAGAACAAGGTATCTTAGAATCCGTTTGACCGCCATTAAATGGCTCTCCTTGGGAGCGGATTGAAAACGAGCACACATCCCTACACTTAGCATGATATCCGGCCTAGAGGCACAAAGGTAGAGCAAGGATCCTATCATGGAGCGGTATACCTTTATGTCCACATCCTTCTCACCGTCACATGAGCCAAGTTGCCCCTTTACGGGCATGGGTATCTTCATTGGACTCGCATTGGTCATGTTGAATTTCTTGAGCATGTCCCTCACATACTTTTCTTGAGAGATGAAGGTGCCTTTTGCAAGTTGCCTCACTTGGAAGCCTAGGAAGAACTTCAACTCTCCCATCATGGACATCTCAAATTTCCTAGTCATCAATAGCTCAAAGGATTTGTTATGATTGGGGTTAGTTCCACCAAAGATAATATCATCAACATATATTTGACATATAAAGAGGCCACCCCCTTTAACCCGCTTGGTGAAAAGGGTGGAATCGACCGTACCCATGCAAAACCCATCATGTAGTAAGAAATCCCTAAGGAACTCATACCAAGCACGTGGAGCTTGCTTGAGACCGTAGAGTGCCTTATGGAGTAAATACACGTGGTTGGGTCGGCATGGGTCTTCGAAACCCGGGGGTTGAGCCACATATGAGGTTTCTTTTAGGGGACCATTCAAAAATGCACTTTTCACATCCATTTGATATAATTTGAAATTGTGGAAAGATGCAAATGCAAGCAAAAGATGAATAGCTTCAAGACGGGCTACCGGCGCAAAGGTATCCTCAAAATCCATACCTTCTATTTGAGCAAACCCTTGCGCCACTAACCTTGCTTTGTTTCGTATGACAATGTCATTCTCATCTTGCTTGTTCTTGAATACCCATTTTGTCCCAATGACATTGATGCGATGATCCTTGGGTCTCTCAACTAGAGACCATACTTCATTACGAGTGAAACACTCCAATTCTTCTTGCATGGCAACTACCCAATCCAGATCGACCAAGGCTTCATGTACCTTAAGTGGTTCAAAACTAGACACAAAAGCATGATGTTGACAATAAGCGATAAGTAATGCATGGTGTCTACGAGTTACCACTCCTCTTGAGATGCTACCAAGGACTTGATCCACTTTCATGTCACTTGCCCTTGTAGCGGCCTTGATCTTTGATACGTCTCCGACGTATCGATAATTTCTTGTGTTCCATGCCACATTATTGATGATATCTACATGTTTTATGCACACTTTATGTCATATTCGTGCATTTTCTGGAACTAACCTATTAACAAGATGCCGAAGTGCCGATTCTTTGTTTTCATTGTTTTTGGTTTCAGAAATCCTAGTAACGAAATATTCTCGGAATTGGACGAAATCAACGCCCAGGGTCCTATTTTGCCACGAAGCTTCCAGAAGACCGAAGAGGATACGAAGTGGGGCCACGAGGCGGCCACACCTTAGGGCGGCGCGGCCTGCCCCTTGGCCGCGCCGACTTGTAGTGTGGGGCCCTCGTGTGGCCCCCTGACCTGCCCTTCCGCCTACTTAAAGCCTCCGTCGCGAAACCCCCAGTACCGAGAGCCACGATACGGAAAACCTTCCAGAGACGCCGCCGCCGCCAATCCCATCTCGGGGGATTCAGGAGATCGCCTCCGGCACCCTGCCGGAGAGGGGAATCATCTCCCGGAGGACTCTACGCCGCCATGGTCGCCTCCGGAGTGATGAGTGAGTAGTCTACCCCTGGACTATGGGTCCATAGTAGTAGTTAGATGGTTGTCTTCTCCCCATTGTGCTTAATTGTCGGGTCTTGTGAGCTGCCTAACATGATCAAGATCATCTATCTGTAATTCTATATGTTGCGTTTGTTGGGATCCGATGAATAGAGAATACTATGTTATGTTGATTATCAAAGTTATGTCTATGTGTTGTTTATGATCTTGCATGCTCTCCGTTACTAGTAGATGCTCTGGCCAAGTAGATGCTTGTAACTCCAAGAGGGAGTATTTATGCTCGATAGTGGGTTCATGTCTCCGTGAATCTGGGGAAGTGACAGAAATCTCTAAGATTATGGATGTACTGTTGCCACTAGGGATAAAACATTGGTGCTATGTTCGAGGATATAGTCACTGATTACATTACGCGCAATACTTAATGCAATTGTCTGTTGTTAGCAACTTAATACTGGAGGAGGTTCGGATGATAATGGACTTTTTAGGCATAGATGCATGCTGGATAGCGGTCTATGTACTTTGTCGTAATGCCCAATTAAATCTCACTATACTCATCATAATATGTATGTGCATGGTCATGCCCTCTTTATTTGTCAATTGCCCAACTGTAATTTGTTCACCCAACATGCTGTTTATCTTATGGGAGAGACACCTCTAGTGAACTGTGGACCCCGGTCCAATTCTCTATACTGAAATACAATCTACTGCAATACTTGTTCTACTGTTTTCTGCAAACAATCATCTTCCACACAATACGGTTAATCCTTTGTTACAGCAAGCCGGTGAGATTGACAACCTCACTGTTTCGTTGGGGCAAAGTACTTTGGTTGTGTTGTGCAGGTTCCACGTTGGCGCCGGAATCTCTGGTGTTGCGCCGCACTACATCCCGCTGCCATCAACCTTCAACGTGCTTCTTGACTCCTACTGGTTCGATTAAACCTTGGTTTCTTACTGAGGGAAACTTGCCGCTGTGCGCATCACACCTTCCTCTTGGGGTTCCCAACGGACGTGTCAACCACACGCATCAAGCAAATTTCTGGCGCCGTTGCCGGGGATCGAAAGAAGAGTTACACCACAAAGATCTCTAACTCCCACGTCAACTACACGCCAGCAGCAAATTTTTGGCGCCGTTGCCGGGGAGATCAAGACACGCTGCAAGGGGAGTCTCCACTTCCCAATCTCTTTACTTTGTTTTTGTCTTGCTTAGTTTTATTTACTACTTTGTTTGCTGCACTAAATCAAAATACAAAAAAATTAGTTGCTAGTTTTACTTTATTTGCTATCTTGTTTGTTATATCAAAAACACAAAAAAATTAGTTACTTGCATTTACTTTACTTGATTCATCATGTTTCCTTTTAATTTTACCACGAAAGACATACCGGTAGGACGTGGGTCTATAATTGGGAGAAATAATATAGAGGAATTTTTCAACCATGTCAGTACCGTTGACGATTTTGAGGATAGACACTTGGTAGACCTTGCCCCTACCTATGAAATTGCTGCTGCTGCTTTAGTTCGCATGTTGGAAACTAAATTTGTTAATCTCAATCCTATAATCCAACACATGTTTCTCACACTTGGTAATATGGAAGAAGGGGAAAAGAAAGATTTTGTTTTAGAAACCCTTCTTAGAGAATTTGGTGGTATAGCGAGAGAGGCTAGAAAGGTCTTTGCTAAATTTAATATGCTTGGTTCTTACACCAATTTTATTAGTCTCCTTGAAAAGATGGATATGGATAGAATAAAGTACACTAATAATATTAATGATGGAGGGGAGATCAAAGCACCAATACCATGTAAACTCTTAGCTATGAATGATGCACTAGAAAATAACTATGCTTGGCTTGTTCCTGAAAATTTGTTTGATGAAAGTAGCACGCCTAAGACTAATGAAAAGGGAGATGCTAAAACTTATGTATCTAATATACTATGCCTGATTGAGAAAACTCCACACCCCGCTGAGAAAGCACCACCCTTTGATAACACTTGATGCACACTTTCTGTGCCTAGCTGAAAGGCGTTAAAGAAAAGCGCTTATGGGAGACAACCCATGTTTTTACCTACAGTACTTTGTTTTTATTTTGTGTCTTGGAAGTTGTTTACTACTGTAGCAACCTCTCCTTATCTTAGTTTAGTGTTTTATTGTGCCAAGTAAAGTCGTTGATAGAAAAGTTCATACTAGATTTGGATTACTGCGCAGAAACAGATTTCTTTGCTGTCACGAATATGGGCTGTTTTCCTGGTAGGTAATTCAGAAAATTATGCCAATTTACGTGAGTGATCCTCAGATATGTACGCAACTTTCATTCAATTTGAGCATTTTCATTTGAGCAAGTCTGGTGCCTCGATAAAATTCGTCAATACGAACTGTTCTGTTTTGACAGATTCTGCCTTTTATTTCGCATTGCCTCTTTTGCTATGTTGGATGAATTTCTTTGATCCATTAATGTCCAGTAGCTTTATTCAATGTCCAGAAGTGTTAAGAATGATTGTGTCACCTCTGAACATGTTAATTTTTATTGTCGCTAACCCTCTAATGAGTTGTTCTAAGTTTGGTGTGGAGGAAGTTTTCAAGGATCAAGAGAGGAGTATGATGCAACATGATCAAGGAGAGTGAAAGCTCTAAGCTTGGGGATGCCCCGGTGGTTCACCCCTGCATATATTAAGAAGACTCAAGCGTCTAAGCTTGGGGATGCCCAAGGCATCCCCTTCTTCATCGACAACACTATCAGGTTCCTCCCCTGAAACTATATTTTTATTCCATCACATCTTATGTGCTTTTCTTGGAGCGTCGGTTTGTTTTTGTTTTTTTGTTTTGTTTGAATAAAATGGATCCTAGCATTCACTTTATGGGAGAGAGACACGCTCCGCTGTAGCATATGGACAAGTATGTCCTTAGTTTCTACTCATAGTATTCATGGCGAAGTTTCTTCTTCGTTAAATTGTTATATGGTTGGAATTGGAAAATGATACATGTAGTAATTGCTATTAATGTCTTGGGTAATGTGATACTTGGCAATTGTTGTGCTCATGTTTAAGCTCTTGCATCATATGCTTTGTACCCATTAATGAAGAAATACATAGAGCATGCTAAAATTTGGTTTGCATATTTGGTTTCTCTAAGGTCTAGATAATTTCTAGTATTGAGTTTGAACAACAAGGAAGACGGTGTAGAGTCTTATAATGTTTTCAATATGTATTTTATGTGAGTTTTGTTGCACCGGTTCATCCTTGTGTTTGTTTCAAATAAGCCTTGCTAGCCTAAACCTTGTATCGAGAGGGAATACTTCTCATGCATCCAAAATACTTGAGCCAACCACTATGCCATTTGTGTCCACCATACCTACCTACTACATGGTATTTTCCGCCATTCCAAAGTAAATTGCTTGAGTGCTACCTTTAAAATTCCATCATTCACCTTTGCAATATATAGCTCATGGGACAAATATCTTAAAAACTATTGTGGTATTGAATATGTAATTATGCACTTTATCTCTTATTAAGTTGCTTGTTGTGCGATAACCATGTTCACTGGGGACGCCATCAACTACTCTTTGTTGAATTTCATGTGAGTTGCTATACATGTTCGTCTTGTCTGAAGTAAGAGCGATCTACCACCTTATGGTTAAGCATGCATATTGTTAGAGAAGAACATTGGGCCGCTAACTAAAGCCATGATCCATGGTGGAAGTTTCAGTTTTGGACAATATCCTCAATCTCATATGAGAAAATTATTAATTGTTGTTACATGCTTATGCATAAAAGAGGAGTCCATTATCTGTTGTCTATGTTGTCCCGGTATGGATGTCTAAGTTGAGAATAATCAATAGCCAGAAATCCAATGCGAGCTTTCTCCTTAGACCTTTGTACAGGCGGCATAGAGGTACCTGATACGTCTCCAACGTATCTATAATTTCTGATGTTCCATGCTTGTTTTATGACAATACCAACATGTTTTGTTCACACTTTATATCATTTTTATGCGTTTTCCGGAACTAACCTATTAACGAGATGCCACAGTGACAGTTCCTGTTTTCTGCTGTTTTTGGTTCCAGAAAGGCTGTTCGGGCAATATTCTCGGAATTGGACGAAATCAACGCCAAACCTCCTATTTTTCCCGGAAGGCTCCAGAACACCGAAGAAGAGTCGGAGAGGGGCCAGGGGGCCACCACACCACATGGCGGCGCGGCCAGGGGGGCCCGCGCCACCCTATGGTGTGGGCACCCCTTCGACCCCCCTGCGCCGCCTCTTCGCCTATAAAATCCCTTTCGACCTAAAAACGCAGTACCAATTGACGAAACTCCAGACAGACTCCAGGGGCGCCGCCGCCATCGCGAAACTCCAATTCGGGGTACAGAACTCTGTTTCGGCACCCTGCCGGGACGGGGAATTGCCCCCGAAGCCATCTCCACCGCCGTCTTCACCGCCATCTTCACCGCCATCGCTGCCTCCATGATGAGGAGGGAGTAGTTCTCCCCCGAGGCTGAGGGCTCCGCTGTAGCTATGTGGTTCATCTCTCTCCCATGTACCTCAATACAATAATCTCATGAGCTGCTTTACATGATTGAGATTCATATGAGTTTTGTATCACAATTCATCTATGTGCTACTCTAGTGATGTTATTAAAGTATTCTATTCCTCCTGCAAGGTGTAAAGGTGACTAGTGTGTGCACCATGTGGTTCTTGTCGTAGGCTATGATCATGATCTCTTGTGGATTGTGAAGTTAACTATTACTATGATGGTATTGATGTGATCTATTTGGTTATGTTGATCTATCTTACACTATAAGGTTACTAAAATATGAACATTAATTGTGGAGCTTGTTAACTCCGGCATTGAGGGTTCGTGTAATCCTACGCAATGTGTTCATCATCCAACAAAAGTGTAGAGTATGCATTTATATGTTCTGTTATGTGATCAATGTTGAGAGTCTCCACTAGTGAAAGTGTAATCCCTAGGCCTTGTTCCTAAATACTGCGTTACTACTGCTTGTCTACTGTTTTACTGTGTTACTACTGCTGCAATACTACCACCATCAACTACACGCCAGCAAGCTATTTTCTGGCACCGTTGCTACTGCTCATATATATTCATACCACCTGTATTTCACTATCTCTTCGCCGAACTAGTGCACCTATTAGGTGTGTTGGGGACACAAGAGACTTCTTGCTTTGTGGTTGCAGGGTTGCATGAGAGGGATATCTTTGACCTCTTCCTCCCTGAGTTCGATAAACCTTGGGTGATCCACTTAAGGGAAAACTTGCTACTGTTCTACAAACCTCTGCTCTTGGAGGCCCAACACTGTCTACAGGAAAAGGAGGGGGAAGTAGACATCAAGCTATTTTCTGGCGCCGTTGCCGGGGAGGAAAGGTAAAAGGTACTCACACTCCGGACCTTGGCTACTAAGCTATTTTCCGGCGCATTGTAAGTACTCAAAGCTATTTTCTTTAGATCCTGCAATTGCATCTTTTTGTTTCTTGTTTACACTAGTAAGGCATAATGGACAACAATGAGCTTTTTACTCTATTTCCTGATTTAAGACATGGATGGTTTGATCCGAAAATTTAAAAAACCCATGGAACATATTAATATGAACACTTTGAACACCATTGTTGCTAATGATATGGAAAATTCTAAGCTTGGGGAAGCTGGTTTTGATGAGCATGATCTTTTTAGTCCCCCAAGCATTGAGGAGAAAATTTTCTTTGATGATACTTTGCCTCCTATTTATGATGATTATAATGATAGTGGTCTTTTGGTGCCACCTACTATGGAGAGTAAATTTTGTTGTGATTATACTATGCCTCCTACACTTGATGAGAATAATAATGATAGCTACTTTGTTGAATTTGCTCCCACTATTACTAATAAAATTGATTATGCCTATGTGGAGAGTAATAATTTTATGCATGAGACTCATGATAAGAATGCTTTATGTGATAGTTATATTGTTGAGTTTGCTCATGATGCTACTGAAAGTTATTATGAGAGAGGAAAATATGGTTGTAGAAATTTTCATGTTACTAAAACACCTCTCTATGTGCTGAAATTTTTCAAGCTACACTTGTTTTATCTTCCTATGCTTGTTACTTTGCTCTTCATAAACTTGTTTATTTACAAGATTCCTATGCATAGGAAGCATGTTAGACTTAAATGTGTTTTTAATTTGCTTCTTGATGCTCTCTTTCGCTTCAAATACTATTTCTTGCGAGTGCATCATTAAAACTGCTGAGCCCATCTTAATGGCTATAAAGAAAAGAACTTCTTGGGAGATAACCCATGTGTTATTTTGCTACAGTACTTTGTTTTATATTTGTGTCTTGGAAGTTGTTTACTACTGTAGCAACCTCTCCTTATCTTAGTTTTGTGTTTTGTTGTGCCAAGTGAAGCCTCTAATCGAAGGTTGATACTAGATTTGGATTTCTGCGCAGAAACAGATTTCTATCTGTCACGAATCTGGGCTGTTTTCTCTGTAGAAAAATCAGAAAAATATGCCAATTTATGTGCGTGTTCCTCAGATATGTACGCAACTTTCATTAGTTTTGAGTTTTCTGATCTGAGCAACGGAATTATTTATTAAAAATTCGTCTTTACGGACTGTTCTGTTTTGACAGATTCTGCCTTTTATTTCGCATTGCTTCTTTCGCTGTGTTGGGTGGATTTCTTTGTTCCATTACCTTCCAGTGGATTTGAGCAATGTCCAGAAGTGTTAAGAATGATTGTGTCACCTCTGAACATGTGAGTTTTTGATTATGTACTAACCCCTCTAATGAAGTTTATGAGAAGTTTGGTGTGAAGGAAGTTTTCAAGGGTCAAGAGAGGAGGATGATATACTATGATCAAGAAGAGTGAAAGCTCTAAGCTTGGGGATGCCCCGGTGGTTCACCCCTGCATATATCAAGAAGACTCAAGCATCTAAGCTTGGGGATGCCCAAGGCATCCCCTTCTTCATCGACAAATTATCAGGTTCCTTCTCTTGAAACTATATTTTTATTTGGTCACATCTTATGTGCTTTGCTTGGAGCGTCTGTATGTTTCTTATTTTTGTTTGTGTTTGAATAAATTGGATTACATCATGCTTGTGTGGGAGAGAGACACGCTCCGCGGTTGCATATGAACACATGTGTTCTTAGCTTTTAGTATTCATGGCGAAGTTTCTTCTTCGTTAAATTGTTATATGGTTGGAATTGGAAAATGATACATGTAGTAATTGCTATTAATGTCTTGGGTAATGTGATACTTGGCAATTGTTGTGCTCATGATTAAGCTCTTGCATCATATGCTTTGCACCCATTAATGAAGAAATACATAGAGCATGCTAAAATTTGGTTTGCATATTTGGTTTCTCTAAGGTCTAGATAATTTCTAGTATTGAGTTTGAACAACAAGGAAGACGGTGTAGAGTCTTATAATGTTTTCAATATGTCTTTTATGTGAGTTTTGCTGCACCGGTTCATCCTTGTGTTTGTTTCAAACAACCTTGCTAGCCTAAACCTTGTATCGAGAGGGAATACTTCTCATGCATCCAAAATACTTGAGCCAACCACTATACCATTTGTGTCCACCATACCTACCTACTACATGGTATTTCTCCACCATTCCAAAGTAAATTGCTTGAGTGCTACCTTTAAACAATTCAAAATTTATCACCTCTGATTTGTGTCAATGTTTTATAGCTCATGAGGAAGTATGTGGTGTTTATCTTTCAATCTTGTTGGGCAACTTTCACCAATGGACTAGTGGCTTCGTCCGCTTATCCAATAATTTTGCAAAAAGAGCTGGCAATGGGATTCCCAGTCCCAAATTAATTAACTTAAATAGACACTCCTCCATGGTATGTGATTGTTGGACGGCACCCGAAGATTCGGTTAGCCATGGCTTGTGTAAGCAAAGGTTGGGAGGAGTGTCATCATAATAAAACTAAAATAAAAAGGCACTCCTTCATGGTATGAGATTGTTGGCAGGCACCCGAGGATTCGGTTAGCCATGGTTTGTGAAAGAAAGGTTGGAAGGAGTGCCACCCAAAATAAAATAAAATGGGAGCCGCTCTTTGAAGGTTTGTCTGGCAAGGGGGTTAGAGTACCCGCTACCATTCGTTGACAACAACATACACCTCTCAAAACTTTATTTTTATGCTCTCTTTATGTTTTCAAAATAGAAGCTCTAGCACAAATATAGCAATCGATGCTTTTCCTCTATGAAGGACCATTCTTTTACTTCCATTGTTGAGTCAGTTCACCTATTTCTCTCCACCTCAAGAAGCAAACACTTGTGTGAACTGTGCATTGATTCCTACATACTTGCATATTGCACTTGTTATATTACTCTATGATGACAATGTCCATGAGATATACATGTTACAAGTTGAAAGCGACCGCTGAAACTTAATCTTCCATTGTGTTGCTTCAATACCTTTTACTAAGAATTTATTGCTTTATGAGTAACTCTTATGCAAGACTTATTGATGCTTGTCTTGAAAGTACTATTCATGAAAAGTCTTTGCTATATGATTCAATTGTTTACTCATTGCATTTACATTGTTTCAAATCGCTGCATTCATCTCATAAGCTTTACAATGGTATGATTAAGATTATGTTGGTAGCATGTCACCTCAGAAATTATCTTTTATCGTTTACCTACTCGAGGACGAGTAGGAACTAAGCTTGGGGATGCTGATACGTCTCCAACGTATCTATAATTTCTGATGTTCCATGCTTGTTTTATGACAATACCAACATGTTTTGTTCACACTTTATATCATTTTTATGCGTTTTCCGGAACTAACCTATTAACGAGATGCCACGGTGCCAGTTCCTGTTTTTTGCTGTTTTTGGTTCCAGAAAGGCTGTTCGGGCAATATTCTCGGAATTGGACGAAATCAATGCCAAACCTCCTATTTTTCCCGGAAGGCTCCAGAACACCGAAGAAGAGTCGGAGAGGGGCCAGGGGGCCACCACACCACATGGCGGCGCGGCCAGGGGGGGCCCGCGCCACCCTATGGTGTGGGCACCCCTTCGACCCCCCTGCGCCGCCTCTTCGCCTATAAAATCCCTTTCGACCTAAAAACGCAGTACCAATTGACGAAACTCCAGAAAGACTCCAGGGGCGCCGCCGCCATCGCAAAACTCCAATTCGGGGGACAGAACTCTGTTTCGGCACCCTGCCGGGACGGGGAATTGCCCCCGGAGCCATCTCCACCGCCGTCTTCACCGCCATCTTCACCGCCATCGCTGCCTCCATGATGAGGAGGGAGTAGTTCTCCCCCGAGGCTGAGGGCTCCGCTGTAGCTATGTGGTTCATCTCTCTCCCATGTACCTCAATACAATAATCTCATGAGCTGCTTTACATGATTGAGATTCATATGAGTTTTGTATCACAATTCATCTATGTGCTACTCTAGTGATGTTATTAAAGTATTCTATTCCTCCTGCAAGGTGTAAAGGTGACTAGTGTGTGCACCATGTGGTTCTTGTCGTAGGCTATGATCATGATCTCTTGTGGATTGTGAAGTTAACTATTACTATGATGGTATTGATGTGATCTATTTGGTTATGTTGATCTATCTTACACTATAAGGTTACTAAAATATGAACATTAATTGTGGAGCTTGTTAACTCCGGCATTGAGGGTTCGTGTAATCCTACACAATGTGTTCATCATCCAACAAAAGTGTAGAGTATGCATTTATCTGTTCTGTTATGTGATCAATGTTGAGAGTGTCCACTAGTGAAAGTGTAATCCCTAGGCCTTGTTCCTAAATACTGCGTTACTACTGCTTGTCTACTGTTTTACTGTGTTACTACTGCTGCAATACTACCACCATCAACTACACGCCAGCAAGCTATTTTCTGGCACCGTTGCTACTGCTCATATATATTCATACCACCTGTATTTCACTATCTCTTCGCCGAACTAGTGCACCTATTAGGTGTGTTGGGGACACAAGAGACTTCTTGCTTTGTGGTTGCAGGGTTGCATGAGAGGGATATCTTTGACCTCTTCCTCCCTGAGTTCGATAAACCTTGGGTGATCCACTTAAGGGAAAACTTGCTGCTGTTCTACAAACCTCTGCTCTTGGAGGCCCAACACTGTCTACAGGAAAAGGAGGGGGAAGTAGACATCAGTACCCCTTTGTGACACTTGGTTAAAACATGTGCATTGCGATGATCCGGTAGTCCAAGCTAATTAGGACAAGGTGCGGGCACTATTAGTATACTATGCATGAGGCTTGCAACTTGTAAGATATAATTTACATGATACATATGCTTTATTACTACCGTTGACAAAATTGTTTCATGTTTTCAAAATAAAAGCTCTAGCACAAATATAGCAATCGATGCTTTTCCTCTATGGAGGACCATTCTTTTACTTTCATTGTTGAGTCAGTTCACCTATTTCTCTCCACCTCAAGAAGCAAACACTTGTGTGAACTGTGCATTGATTCCTACATACTTGCATATTGCACTTATTATATTACTCTATGTTGACAATATCCATGAGATATACATGTTATAAGTTGAAAGCAACCGCTGAAACTTAATCTTCCTTTGTGTTGCTTCAATACCTTTACTTTGATTTATTGCTTTATGAGTTAACTCTTATGCAAGACTTATTGATGCTTGTCTTGAAGTACTATTCATGAAAAGTCTTTGCTATATGATTCACTTGTTTACTCATGTCATTTACATTGTTTTGATCGCTGCATTCACTACATATGCTTTACAAATAGTATGATCAAGGTTATGATGGCATGTCACTCCAGAAATTATCTTTGTTATCGTTTTACCTGCTCGGGACGAGCAGAACTAAGCTTGGGGATGCTGATACGTCTCCGACGTATCGATAATTTCTTGTGTTCCATGCCACATTATTGATGATATCTACATGTTTTATGCACACTTTATGTCATATTCGTGCATTTTCTGGAACTAACCTATTAACAAGATGCCGAAGTGCCGATTCTTGTTTTTCTGCTGTTTTTGGTTTCAGAAATCCTAGTAACGAAATATTCTCGGAATTGGACGAAATCAACGCCCAGGGTCCTATTTTGCCACGAAGCTTCCAGAAGACCGAAGAGGATACGAAGTGGGGCCACGAGGCGGCCACACCCTAGGGCGGCGCGGCCTGCCCCTTGGCCGCGCCGACTTGTAGTGTGGGGCCCTCGTGTGGCCCCCTAACCTGCCCTTCCGCCTACTTAAAGCCTCCGTCGCGAAACCCCCAGTACCGAGAGCCACGATACGGAAAACCTTCCAGAGACACCGCCGCCGCCAATCCCATCTCGGGGGATTCAGGAGATCGCCTCCGGCACCCTGCCGGAGAGGGGAATCATCTCCCGGAGGACTCTACGCCTCCATGGTCGCCTCCGGAGTGATGAGTGAGTAGTCTACCCCTGGACTATGGGTCCATAGCAGTAGCTAGATGGTTGTCTTCTCCCCATTGTGCTTAATTATCGGGTCTTGTGAGCTGCCTAACATGATCAAGATCATCTATCTGTAATTCTATATGTTGCGTTTGTTGGGATCCGATGAATAGAGAATACTATGTTATGTTGATTATCAAAGTTATGTCTATGTGTTGTTTATGATCTTGCATGCTCTCCGTTACTAGTAGATGCTCTGGCCAAGTAGATGCTTGTAACTTCAAGAGGGAGTATTTATGCTCGATAGTGGGTTCATGTCTCCGTGAATCTGGGGAAGTGACAGAAATCTCTAAGATTATGGATGTACTGTTGCCACTAGGGATAAAACATTGGTGCTATGTTCGAGGATATAGTCACTGATTACATTACGCGCAATACTTAATGCAATTGTCTGTTGTTAGCAACTTAATACTGGAGGGGGTTCGGATGATAACCTGAAGGTGGACTTTTTAGGCATAGATGCATGCTGGATAGTGGTCTATGTCCTTTGTCGTAATGCCCAATTAAATCTCACTATACTCATCATAATATGTATGTGCATGGTCATGCCCTCTTTATTTGTCAATTGCCCAACTGTAATTTGTTCACCCAACATGCTGTTTATCTTATGGGAGAGACACCTCTAGTGAACTGTGGACCCCGGTCCAATTCTCTATACTGAAATACAATCTACTGCAATACTTGTTCTACTGTTTTCTGCAAACAATCATCTTCCACACAATACGGTTAATCCTTTGTTACAGCAAGCCGGTGAGATTGACAACCTCACTGTTTCGTTGGGGCAAAGTACTTTGGTTGTGTTGTGCAGGTTCCACGTTGGCGCCGGAATCTCTGGTGTTGCGCCGCACTACATCCCGCCGCCATCAACCTTCAACGTGCTTCTTGACTCCTACTGGTTCGATTAAACCTTGGTTTCTTACTGAGGGAAACTTGCCGCTGTGCGCATCACACCTTCCTCTTGGGGTTCCCAACGGACGTGTCAACCACACGCATCAATCTTCCGAACGGTTCCTTCATGATCAATGAATTCATCTCTTGCTAGTGCTTGATCATGAGGGATCACTTGAGCTTGATCATGAGTTGAGGATGTTTCTTGATCATCATCATGGTCTTGCTCCGTGGAATGAGGATCTTCTTCTTGTTCTTCGGAACGTGACTCATCTTGAGTAGAGGATGGTTCTTGAGTTGCACTTGATGGTTCGGCTTGAGTTGAGCTAGGCTCCACTTGAGCCGTGCTTGATACATCTACTCCATCATCTTGATCATCATTATGAACTTCCATGGGCTGGATGTGTCCAATGCCCATATTCTTGATGGCACTAGATGGATCATCATCATTACCTGCAACACATGGAACAACTTGCTCCACTTGGGAGCCATTATCCTCCAAGTAGTCCCGGTGGACCGGTTGTAGTATCTATAGGCGTGAGAGTTCTCCGCATATCCAACAAATATACCCTCTATGGTTCTAGTTTCAAATTTACCGAGCTTTCCTTTGTTGTTCTTAACAAGAAATTTTCATCCAAAAACACGAATGTACATGACATTAGGCTTGTTACCGGTAAGGAGCTCGTATGGAGTTTTGTTGTGGAGGGGACGGAGGAAGAGCCGGTTGGAGTAGTGGACGGCCGTAGAGATGGCTTCTCCCAAAAGTTGTGGGGTGAGTTGAATTCACTCAACATGGTTCTTGCCATCTCAATGATAGTCCGATTCTTCCTTTCAACAACACCATTTTGTTGAGGGGTGTATGGAGCTGAAAACTCATGCTTGATGCCCTCATCATCAACAAACTCTTGCATAGTGTAGTTCTTGAACTCGGTGCCATTGTCGGTCCTAATTGCCTTGATCTCGGATTCATACATACGTTGAGCTTTCTTGGCGAAGATGATGAACTCTCTATGGGTCTCGTCCTTAGACTTAAGGAGAAAGACTGATACGTCTCCGACGTATCGATAATTTCTTATGTTCCATGCCACATTATTGATGTTATCTACATGTTTTATGCACACTTTATGTCATATTCGTGCATTTTCTGGAACTAACCTATTAACAAGATGCCGAAGTGCCAGTTGCTGTTTTCTGCTATTTTTGGTTTCAGAAATCCTAGTAAGGAAATATTCTCGGAATTGGACGAAATCAACGCCCAGGGTCCTATTTTGCCACGAAGCTTCCAGAAGACCGAAGAGGAGACGAAGTGGGGCCACGAGGTGGCAACACCCTAGGGCGGCGCGGCCTGGCCCCTGGCCGCGGCCCTGTGGCGTGGGCCCCTCGTGCCGCCTCCTGACCTGCCCTTCCGCCTACTTAAAGCCTCCGTCGTGAAACCCCCAGTACCGAGAGCCACGATACGGAAAACCTTCCAGAGACGCCGCCGCCGCCGATCCCATCTCGGGGGATTCAGGAGATCGCCTCCGGCACCCTGCCGGAGAGGGGATTCATCTCCCGGAGGACTCTACGCCGCCATGGTCACCTCCGGAGTGATGAGTGAGTAGTCTACCCCTGGACTATGGGTCCATAGCAGTAGCTAGATGGTTGTCTTCTCCCCATTGTGCTTCATTGTCGGATCTTGTGAGCTGCCTAACATGATCAAGATCATCTATCTGTAATTCTATATGTTGCGTTTGTTGGGATCCGATGAATAGAGAATACTTGTTATGTTGATTATCAAAGTTATATCTATGTGTTGTTTATGATCTTGCATGCTCTCCGTTACTAGTAGATGCTCTGGCCAAGTAGATGCTTGTAACTCCAAGAGGGAGTATTTATGCTCGATAGTGGGTTCATGCCTCCATTGATATCTGGGACAAGGATGTAAAGTTCTAAGGTTGTGGATGTGCTGTTGCCACTAGGGATAAAACATTGGTGCTATGTTCAAGGATGTAGTTACTGATTACATTACGCGCAATACTTAATGCAATTGTCTGTTGTTAGCAACTTAATACTGGAGGGGGTTCGGATGATAACCTGAAGGTGGACTTTTTAGGCATAGATGCATGCTGGATAGCGGTCTATGTATTTTGTCGTAATGCCCAATTAAATCTCACTATACTCATCATAATATGTATGTGCATGGTCATGCCCTCTTTATTTGTCAATTGCCCAACTGTAATTTGTTCACCCAACATGCTGTTTATCTTATGGGAGAGACACCTCTAGTGAACTGTGGACCCCGGTCCAATTCTCTATACTGAAATACAATCTATTGTTCTACTGTTTTCTGCAAACAATCATCTTCCACACAATACGGTTAATCCTTTGTTACAGCAAGCCGGTGAGATTGACAACCTCACTGTTTCGTTGGGGCAAAGTACTTTGGTTGTGTTGTGCAGGTTCCACGTTGGCGCCGGAATCCCTGGTGTTGCGCCGCACTACATCCCGCCGCCATCAACCTTCAACGTGCTTCTTGGCTCCTCCTGGTTCGATAAACCTTGGTTTCTTTATGAGGGAAAACTTGCTGCTGTGCGCATCATACCTTCCTCTTGGGTTCCCAACGAACGTGTGAGTTACACGCCATCAAGCTCTTTTTCTGGCGCCGTTGCCGGGGAACTGAAGAAAAGTTACACCGCAAAGATTTCTAACTCCCACGTCAACTACACGCCAGCAGCTCTTTTTCTGGCGCCGTTGCCGGGGAGATCAAGACACGCTGCAAGGGGAGTCTCCACTTCCCAATCTCTTTACTTTGTTTTTGTCTTGCTTAGTTTTATTTACTACTTTGTTTGCTGCACTAAATCAAAATACAAAAAAATTAGTTGCTAGTTTTACTTTATTTGTTATCTTGTTTGCTATATCAAAAACACAAAAAAATTAGTTACTTGCATTTACTTTATCTAGTTTGCTTTATTTACTACTGCTAAAATGAGTAATCCTGAAGTTGAAGTTCGTACGTTTAAGCAACGAGGGGGAGAATGTTTAAGAGATGCTTGGTATAGAATTAGTGATGCCCATAATAGGTGCACTAAGAAACACTCCACCACTATCTTACTCAGGAATTTTTATGTTGGTATCTCTAGCTGGAATAGGTATGTTCTTGATAGTCTCGCAAAAGGTAACTTCCTAAGTACTCCTGCATTAGAATCTAGTTGCATTATTGAGAGTCTATTTGGAATACATCCTGTTGATGAAGTTAAAACTGAAATCTCTCTTGAAGATGTTATGAAAAAATTGGAAACCATAGAGAAAAATTTTCCAAGTATTGAAGCTAAATTGGAAATGTTACTTGATAAAACTGATGAACTTGATAAATCCTTAGGAGGAATTGATGAAAGAATTAGTGTCCTAGGAACTTGTGTTGTCCATGACGATCAAAGCAATAGGATTGACGAACTTGAAAAAGCTATGGGAACCTTGGGTTCAACATTTTCTTCTCTTAAATATAAGGAGAAAGCTTATGTGGGAAAGGAGCAAAAGTTTATGTATGTCTCTAAAGTGCCTAAACCAAAGAAGTATTATTATAGGCCTAAAATTGACAAAGCCCTTAGTGCCACTACGGATGGGGGAGCTCATAATAACGACACACCTTCTCTTGATAATACTTGATACACACTTTCTGCGCCTAGCTGAAAGGCGTTAAAGAAAAGCGCTTATGGGAGACAACCCATGTTTTTACCTACAGTACTTTGTTTTTATTTTGTGTCTTGGAAGTTGTTTACTACTGTAGCAACCTCTCCTTATCTTAGTTTAGTGTTTTGTTGTGCCAAGTAAAGTCGTTGATAGAAAAGTTCATACTAGATTTGGATTACTGCGCAGAAACAGATTTCTTTGCTGTCACGAATCTGGGCTGTTTTCTCTGTAGGTAACTCGGAAAATTATGCCAATTTACGTGAGTGATCCTCAGATATGTACGCAACTTTCATTCAATTTGAGCATTTTCATTTGAGCAAGTCTGGTGCCTCGATAAAATTAGTCAATACGAACTGTTCTGTTTTGACAGATTCTGCATTTTATTTCGCATTGCCTCTTTTGCTATGTTGGATGAATTTATTTGATCCATTAATGTCCAGTAGCTTTATGCAATGTCCAGAAGTGTTAAGAATGATTGTGTCACCTCTGAACATGTTAATTTTTATTGTCGCTAACCCTCTAATGAGTTGTTCTAAGTTTGGTGTGGAGGAAGTTTTCAAGGATCAAGAGAGGAGTATGATGCAACATGATCAAGGAGAGTGAAAGCTCTAAGCTTGGGGATGCCCCGGTGGTTCACCCCTGCATATTCTAAGAAGACTCAAGCGTCTAAGCTTGGGGATGCCCAAGGCATCCCCTTCTTCATCGACAACATTATCAGGTTCCTTCCCTGAAACTATATTTTTATTCCATCACATCTTATGTGCTTTGCTTGGAGCGTCGGTTTGTTTTTGTTTTTTTTGTTTTGTTTGAATAAAATGGATCCTAGCATTCACTTTATGGGAGAGAGAAACGCTCCGCTGTAGCATATGGACAAGTATGTCCTTAGTTTCTACTCATAGTATTCATGGCGAAATTTCTTCTTCGTTAAATTGTTATATGGTTGGAATTGGAAAATGATACATGTAGTAATTTGCTATAATGTCTTGGGTAATGTGATACTTGGCAATTGTTGTGCTCATGTTTAAGCTCTTGCATCATATGCTTTGCACCCATTAATGAAGAAATACATAGAGCATGCTAAATTTGGTTTGCATATTTGGTTTCTCTAAGGTCTAGATAATTTCTAGTATTGAGTTTGAACAACAAGGAAGACGGTGTAGAGTCATATAATGTTTACAATATGTCTTTTATGTGAGTTTTGCTGCACCGGTTCATCCTTGTGTTTGTTTCAAATAAGCCTTGCTAGCCTAAACCTTGTATCGAGAGGGATTACCTCTCATGCATCCAAAATACTTGAGCCAACCACTATGCCATTTGTGTCCACCATACCTACCTACTACATGGTATTTTCCGCCATTCCAAAGTAAATTGCTTGAGTGCTACCTTTAAAATTCCATCATTCACCTTTGCAATATATAGCTCATGGGACAAATATCTTAAAAACTATTGTGGTATTGAATATGTACTTATGCACTTTATCTCTTATTAAGTTGCTTGTTGTGCGATAACCATGTTCACTGGGGACGCCATCAACTATTCTTTGTTGAATTTCATGTGAGTTGCTATGCATGTTCGTCTTGTCTGAAGTAAGAGCGATCTACCACCTTATGGTTAAGCATGCATATTGTTAGAGAAGAACATTGGGCCGCTAACTAAAGCCATGATCCATGGTGGAAGTTTCAGTTTTGGACATATATCCTCAATCTCATATGAGAAAATTATTAATTGTTGTTACATGCTTATGCATAAAAGAGGAGTCCATTATCTGTTGTCTATGTTGTCCCGGTATGGATGTCTAAGTTGAGAATAATCAATAGCGAGAAATCCAATGCGAGCTTTCTCCTTAGACCTTTGTACAGGCGGCATAGAGGTACCCCTTTGTGACACTTGGTTAAAACATGTGCATTGTGATGATCCGGTAGTCTAAGCTAATTAGGACAAGGTGCGGGCACTATTAGTATACTATGCATGAGGCTTGCAACTTATAAGATATAATTTACATGATACATATGCTTTATTACTACCGTTGACAAAATTGTTTCATGTTTTCAAAATCAAAGCTCTAGCACAAATATAGCAATCGATGCTTTTCCTCTATGGAGGACAATTCTTTTACTTTCAATGTTGAGTCAGTTCACCTATTTCTCTCCACCTCAAGAAGCAAACACTTGTGTGAACTGTGCATTGATTCCTACATACTTGCATATTGCACTTATTATATTATTCTATGTTGACAATATCCATGAGATATACATGTTATAAGTTGAAAGCAACCGCTGAAACTTAATCTTCCTTTGTGTTGCTTCAATGCTTCTACTTTGAATTATTGCTTTATGAGTTAACTCTTATGCAAGACTTATTGATGCTTGTCTTGAAGTACTATTCATGAAAAGTCTTTGCTATATGATTCACTTGTTTACTCATGTCATATACATTGTTTTGATCGCTGCATTCACTACATATGCTTTACAAATAGTATGATCAAGGTTATGATGGCATGTCACTCCAGAAATTATCTGTGTTATCGTTTTACCTGCTCGGGACGAGCAGAACTAAGCTTGGGGATGCTGATACATCTCCGACGTATCGATAGTTTCTTATGTTCCATGCCACATTATTGATGTTATCTACATGTTTTATGCACACTTTATGTCATATTCGTGCATTTTCTGGAACTAACCTATTAACAAGATGCCGAAGTGCCGATTCTGTCATTTTCTGTTTTTGGTTTCAGAAATCCTAGTAAGGAAATATTCTCGGAATTGGACGAAATCAACGCCCAGGGTCCTATTTTGCCACGAAGCTTCCAGAAGACCGAAGAGGAGACGAAGTGGGGCCACGAGGTGGCGACACCCTAGGGCGGCGCGGCCTGGCCCCTGGCCGCGCGGCCCTGTGGTGTGGGCCCCTCGTGCCGCCTCCTGACCTGCCCTTCCGCCTACTTAAAGCCTCCGTCACGAAACCCCCAGTACCGAGAGCCACGATACGGAAAACCTTCCAGAGACGCCGCCGCCGCCGATCCCATCTCGGGGGATTCAGGAGATCGCCTCCGGCACCCTGCCGGAGAGGGGATTCATCTCCCGGAGGACTCTACGCCGCCATGGTCGCCTCCGGAGTGATGAGTGAGTAGTCTACCCCTAGACTATGGGTCCATAGCAGTAGCTAGATGGTTGTCTTCTCCCCATTGTGCTTCATTGTCGGATCTTGTGAGCTGCCTAACATGATCAAGATCATCTATCTGTAATTCTATATGTTGCGTTTGTTGGGATCCGATGAATAGAGAATACTTGTTATGTTGATTATCAAAGTTATGTCTATGTGTTGTTTATGATCTTGCATGCTCTCCGTTACTAGTAGATGCTCTGGCCAAGTAGATGCTTGTAACTCCAAGAGGGAGTATTTATGCTCGATAGTGGGTTCATGCCTCCATTGATATCTCGGGACAAGGATGAAAGTTCTAAGGTTGTGGATGTGCTGTTGCCACTAGGGATAAAACATTGGTGCTATGTTCAAGGATGTAGTTACTGATTACATTACGCGCAATACTTAATGCAATTGTCTGTTGTTAGCAACTTAATACTGGAGGGGGTTCGGATGATAACCTGAAGGTGGACTTTTTAGGCATAGATGCATGCTGGATGATAACCTCTAGTGAACTGTGGACCCCGGTCCAATTCTCTATACTGAAATACAATCTACTGCAATACTGTTCTACTGTTTTCTGCAAACAATCATCTTCCACACAATACGGTTAATCCTTTGTTACAGCAAGCCGGTGAGATTGACAACCTCACTGTTTCGTTGGGGCAAAGTACTTTGGTTGTGTTGTGCAGGTTCCACGTTGGCGCCGGAATCCCTGGTGTTGCGCCGCACTACATCCCGCCGCCATCAACCTTCAACGTGCTTCTTGGCTCCTCCTGGTTCGATAAACCTTGGTTTCTTTCTGAGGGAAAACTTGCTGCTGTGCGCATCATACCTTCCTCTTGGGGTTCCCAACGAACGTGTGAGTTACACGCCATCAAAGACCCAAGAGTATCTTGAGTAATCATCAACAATGACAAGTCCATACTTGCTCCCACCAAGAGTATCATAATGTGATGGCCCAAAGAGATCCAAATGAAGGAGCTCCAAAGGCCTAGATGTGGTAACAATACTCTTGATAGGATGATTCTTCTTGAGTTGCTTTCCGGCTACACATGCACTACAAACACGATCTTTCTCAAAAGAAATGCCGGTTAGTCCCACAATGTGCTCACCCTTTAGGAGTTGCTTAAGATTTCTCATGTTAACATGACCAAGGCGGCGATGCCACAACCAACCTTCGTCATGCTTGGCCGCCATTAGACATGTGGAGAAAGAGGGGCTCTCTTTCGAGAGGTCAACCACGTAAAGGTTGTTCTCCACATATCCAACAAGGACCAATTTGAGATTGTCACTCCTAAAGACTTGCACATAATATTTAGTGAAATATGAATTGTAACCGGCATCGGAAAGATGATATATAGAAAGTAAGTTATAGCCAAGGGATTCAACAAGCATAACCGTCTCAATGCACAAGTCCTTAGAGATTGCTACCTTGACATACCCAAGTACCTTTCCCTTTGAGTTGTCACCAAAAGTGATGCTTGACTTCTTGTTGATATCTTCAATGAATTGATCAAGCACACCTCTTCCTCCGGTCATATGATTGGTGCATCCACTATCAAACACCCATTTTGGACCACCGGAGGAATACCCCTACAAAATCAAGTAGAGGATTTAGGAACCCATCGATTAATGGGTTCCTTTGCAATGGCAACAATATCTTTTGGTACCCAAATTGAGTACTCTCTATAAGCATAGCCATTAGGAGGGCCAACATAGTTAGCATAGACATCACCATAATAATCAACAAATAATGCATAGTGATCGTTTGGCCCCGTGCGGTCACCACTAGTGGCTTTGCCCTTTGAGGCTTTGCCATTATTAGTGACCTTCTTGTTCTTATCTTGAGCGGGGTTCTCCTTCTTGTAGTTTTTCTTCTTGTGGGACTTGGGAACATATCCAAGTCCATACTTTTGATTGTTTGACCTTTGCTTACTCAAGAGGTCATCCAATCCCATCTTGTTCTTGGCGGTGGTGAACTTTGCAAGTTCCTTTGTTAACCAAACATTTTCCTCAAGAATAGATGCTTGCTCACAAGAAGATTCATTAGGATGATAGTCAAGACCATATTTGGTCACCAAGGATTCAAGATATGCATTGGTCTCAACATGCAAAGAAAGTTCCTCTTGTAAACGAACATGTTCCTCAACAAGTTTAGCATGCTCACTAGTAAAGGAAGTGGAGGAACAAGCAAGCTTTTCAACATCAATGGGATCCTTCATTGATCCAAGAGCCTTTTTGTAGGATTCTTGGAGTAGATCATGGTTCTCTCCAAGTTTCTTGAGCTCATCCTTGACAAGCTTGTTAGCCTTTTCAAGGTGGTCAAGATCCCTAGTGAGAGAAGCATGAGCAACTTCAAGCTCCTCCTTTGAGGCATTGAGCTCTTGGGTCAATAATTGAGCCCTATCAATAGTTTCTAGGTCCTTAACTTTATCAAGTTCATAAGTTTCAATTTGTTGCTTAAGGACTTGAGATATGCACCTTTCGGTTTTTAGCTCTTGTCTTAGGAGATTGAATCTCAGTTCCTTCTCATTCAAATGATATTCTAATTCCTCAATGGACTCATCCTTTTCTTTGAGTGAGTCCATCAAGAAATCAAACTTGACAAGAGCTTCACCACGAAGGGTGCATCTAACATCATAGAGTTCCTTAAGCACAATTAATTCATCTTGATTTTCATTTTCATCATCAACAACACTAGATAGGGAAGGTGGAGGTTCCATTACCTTGGTTTCCCTTGCCATAAAACAAGAGCCAATGAGTGTAGATGAGGTAGAGTCATCGGAGTCATCATCTTGAGTTATCCTTGCCATGAAGGAGGATCCAACATCATTCTCCGTGGAGTAGTCCTTGGAGTAGTCATATGTGAAGAGTGACCCGGGCTTAGAGAAAGCCAAACCGGCCACCCCGGCCTCCTTCTCCTCATCTTCCTCTTCATCATCGGACAAGTACTCGGCCCCAACAAAGGCTCTTCCCTTGTTCTTCTTGTATCGATCATTGATTGGGTTTGGCTTCAATCTTGGCTTGACCCCTTTGATGGCTCTTGGCTTGTCCACCCTTTTCTCATAAGGGCACTCATTTGCAAAGTGGCTATCTTCATCACAATTGTAGCAAGTTCTCTTCTTCTTCTTGTCATTGAGGAGCATAGGGAACTTTGCCTTGTACTTCTTGGCAAAGAAAGCAAAGTCGGTAGCCATGTCACTAATTGAGGTCATCTCTTCATCTTCTTCAATTTCATAGTCTTCTTTGCTTCCATGATTGGCCCTAGCTTTGAGAGCAAGGTTGTGTGGCGCTTCATGATTGTGTGAGGCTTCATCAACACGGTTCATTGCCATGAGCCTCTTTCCCGCTTTGGCCATGTTTTCATTGGCGGCCACATAGGAGACTAGATCATCGGAGTTGAGGTCGGCACTCTTGGTCATGATTTGCAAGTTGAGTGCGAGATTGGTGTCTTCTTGTTTGAAGGCAATCATAGCAATGACCTTGGACTTTATGAATGCTTCATTCTTCTCGAAGCCGTCATTGTACTTCTCAACACCAAGTCCCTTGACCCTTACTCTAAGAGCACCAAGTCTTGCATAAGCATCGGCCACAGACTCTCCTTCTCGAATCATGAATTGATGGGCCTCTTGCTTTGCGGTCTCATAAAGAGTAGATCGGATCAAATCGGTTCCCTCTTGGAGTACTATGATTCGATCCCACAACTCTTTAGAGGAGTCTATGTCATTGACTTGATCAAGGAGCTTGCGGTTGATGCCACTCCTAATCTTGTCACGTGCGGATGCGTTGAGTTGACGGTTGTAGAATTCGGTGGAGGTCAACCGAATGGGATCTTGAGGCTCCCGGTATCCATGAACAATGATCTCGCACAACTCCACGCTGCAGCTGCGAATATGAGATTCCATAGAAGATTTCCAAAAAGGAAAGTGAGTTCCATCAAAATGGGGAACATTCCCACTATGGTTTATATGAGGCATGGGTGAAGTGTTTTTGGGATAGTCATGGTTGACTTCGCGATAGGTCCCTAGGGAGGCCGAAGCCGTACTAGGAGACCCATTAGTCAAGTTCTTAAGCATGACAGGCATCTCTGCCATTTGGCTTTGTAGCTCATCCTCCTTTTTCTTCTTCTCGGCATCATATGCCAAGAATCTAGATTTCATCTCTTTAACCGAAAGGTTAGAGTCTTCATCTAGACCCTCGAATAGTTTATCCATCTCACTCTTAAGGCGGTGAAGCCCTTAATAAGAGTCCAGGCTCTGATACCAATTGAAAGTATAGAGATGGTAAACCTAGAGGGGGGGTGAATAGGTTTCTACAGATTTTAATTCTTTCTTTGCAATATTAGGCTTTGAGGAATATAAAGGTGAGCCTAATGCAAACTAGGTGAAGCAACCTATATGAGGATACAACTAACTCGAGCACGAAGGCTCTCTCAGGCAGTTAAATCACAAGTAAGGAGTTCGGTTAGAGATAACCGATAGAACGCGGAGACGAGGATGTATTCCCGTGTTCCCTTCCTTTGCAAGAAGGTACGTCACGTTTGGAGGGGTGGAGGTCCCACGAAGGATTCCCCACGCCACGAAGGCTCACCCTATTCTCCGGAGCCTATCCCACGAAGGAATAGCTCACTCACTTGTGGTAGACTTTGATGTAGCCTCCAAACCTTCACAATCTTGCCCGGAGCAAATCCACTGCCCGGATGCTTCCGGACTCCTCTTGCCCACCTAGGGTTTTCAAGGAACCCTAGGAAGCAAGCTTCTCGATGAATACAAGGGGGAATGAGATTTGGCTTGGTAGAACGGTAGATCGGGTCCTCCTCTAGTGATTCCCCGGAGGGATTTGAGTTTGGGTGGAGGAGGAGGGAGATCGGAGGCTTTTGGTGTTTCTAGTAATGGTGTAAGAGAGAGAGAGCTCAATAACAGTTTGTAATGTAGTGCCTACCCTTTCCAAGGTAGGAGAAGGGGTATTTATAGTGTTCTTCGAAATCTGGCCGTTGCAACTTGCCACATCATCAATTTCCTCGAGGAACCCGGTCGACCGGATTTGGCACCGGACTGGCCGGCGCACAGGCCGGTCAGACCGGGCCAGTGACTGGGACGGCCGGTTTCAACCGGAGCTGGGACCGGGTCTTGACCGGACGAGCTTCTGAGCTTACTGGATCATGCCCGGATGGCACAAGTGCAAACTCCGGTTGGGCGCCGGGGATGGTCGGTCTGGAACCCGGTCCAACCGGGTCGTGGACCGGATGGGCCGGTCCAAACCGGGCTGGCGACCGGACGATGACCGGGTGATCGCCCAGCCTTTACTGGATTCTGCCCGGATGGCATAAGCGCTAGATCCGGTTGCCGCCGGGCCGTCCGGTGTCAGGGCCGGTATGACCGGGTCTGGGACCGGCCAGGCACTGGGAAAACCTTGTTGATTTTTCGTTGAAGTGGGGGGTCTCCCATTGCCATCTTGTTCCATTGTTACACCATTAAACCTCTTTGGCTAATACCTGGGAATCATCTTGTAGACATGTATTAGACCAAATACACTAGCACGGTGTCATAGTTACCAAAATAATGGATAAGGGTAAAATACCCTTACAACAGGGATCTACGCAATGACCTTTCCAGGCTTCTGTCGACGGCACCGTGACGTTAGACATCGCCACCTCCTTGCCGTGTGCAACATCGCGTCAGCTACCGAGACTTCGATGTGTCACGCCGCCGAGACTCGTCGTCGATGATACGCTAGAAACAACACCACTCCACAAGAAAACCGTCCACTGGTCCCTCGGTCCAATGCGCACCTCCAAGATTGGTGCCCCCAACTAGGGAATGACACGAGAGCGCATGCATCATCCGATCCATGGATCTAGGGTTTCCCCCAGATGTATTGGAGGTAGGTGGGAGCTTCACCTCAGCGATGCCTTCAAGAAGGAAACGACTAAAAACCCAGAAGTATAGGGGATCGCAACAGTCTTCGAGGAAAGTAAAACCCAATTTTTTTGATTCAACGCAAGGGGAGGTAAAGAATACTTATAAGCCTTAATAGCAGAGTTGTCAATTCAGCTGCACCTGGAAAAGCACTAGTAACAGGGGTGATATGAAAGCAACAGTAATATGAGAGCAATGGAAATAATAACACAGCAGCAGTAGCACAGAGGAGATGGCACCAGAAAATATTCTAGTGCTTAGTTGACTGTAGAGAAATGCTGATGATAGAAGGACCGGGGTTTCTATCTATGCTAGTGGTAACTCTCCAAGCAAATAACATGTGTTGGGTGAAAAAATTACAATTGGACAATTGATACTTGTGAGGGCATGACAGCGCATGCTATGATAAGATAAAGGTTACTGTAGTATTTAATTGGGCATTACAATATAATACATAGTCCGTAATCCAACTGCGTCTATGACTAATAATCCACCTTCAGGTTATCATCCGAACTCCTTCCAGTATTAAGTTGCAAGCAGCAGACTATCGCATAAAGCAATGTGCGTAAAGTAAACAATAGAATTATCCTTAGACAAAACATTGTTGTTTTCTCCCTAGTAGCAATAGCACATCTACAATCTTAGAAGTTATTGTCACTCTTCCAGAAAACTACATGCATGAACCCACTATCGAGCATAAATACTCCTTCTTGGAGATACATGCAACTACTTGATCAGGGTGACTACAAGTACCAGAGAGCATGCAAGATTTAAATAACAGTAGTATGATAATATGATGAATAATATGATCACAATTCCACAATTTATCGGATCCCAACAAACACAACACCGATTACATCATATGGATCTCAATCATGTAAGGCAGCTCATGAAATCATTGTATTGAAGTACATGGAAGAGAGAGTACCAACTAGCTACAACTGAGAACCTGTAGTCCCGGGGGGAACTACTCACGAACCATCATGGAGTCGAAGTGGAGGCGATTGAGTCGATGGAGATGGCTCCCGCGGTCAATCCCCGTCCCGGCAGGGTGCCGGAATAGGAACTTCTAACCCCCAAAACTTGTCTGGACGATGGCGGCGGCGATGGAAATTTTCGTGGATGGAGGCTGGATTTTTCAGGGTTTTCGCGTCGGAGGAAATTTATAGGCGGAAGGGCGAGGTCGGTGGGCGCCAGGTGCGCCCACACCACCCCTAGGCGCGGACCAGGGCCAGGCCGCACCTAGGCATGGTCTGGCCGGCTTCTGCCCCCCTCCGTCTGTCCTCTGGACTCTGTCTTTGTTTCGGTAGAATAGGTTTGTGCTGGAAAATTCATAAAAGTACCACAAACTGTAAACAAAACATATTGGAATTGGTGTAAAACAAGCAAGCATCAAAAATTATAGATACGTTTGAGACGTATCAACGACACGCAAGGTGTCACCACCACCAATTTTAGCCACCGGCCGAATAGGGTTTTCACCCGGATCTTGCTCCATGAACCTCCATCGAAAGCTTGTGTTATCACCAGATTTTAACCAAGTCAGGAGGTGGGCCGTGATTGAGATGGGCTTGGAGAATATACACGGGAAATATTCATGAATCGGCCTCGTGCAAGAGTTTGGGCTAGATTGTCCGTGTATCTGTAAATTATAGTAGGTTACGTGTCGGTTAGGATTAAAAGATAGAGTTTAGCTCGTGCACGGTTGGGATTATTCCCAAGTTAGAAAGTCTACGGACTATAAATATGTATCTAGGGTTATTGAGAAAGGAGTACGATCACGTTCACAACAAACCAATCTAGGCGCATCGCCACCCCTTGTTTCGAGGGTTTCTTCCGGGTAAGCGCTATGCTGCCTTGCGATCTAGGCAGTATCTTGTTTATTCGTTGTTCATGTGTTGCTCGTGCTGAAGCCTTTTTGATGGCGAGCAACACCATTATCATAGATATGTCAGGGTTTGCATCGATATTTACTTGATGTATCCGCTTAGCTTTGCTATCCCTAGATATCTAGCTGTCCTTACACCTATTTTAGGTGTAAGGACAGCACCTTGCTTAGTCTTTATTTAGTAGATTCGATCTGTTACGGTTGTTCCTTGTTCTTCAAGGATTAGTTTAATATCCATATGGTTAGGCCTTGCAAACGGGTTGAAGGATCCAGTAGGGCGTAAGGTACGGTTTGCTGATCCTAGAAGGGATGTTCCGAGGATCAACTTAATGTTGGTTTTTAGGCCTTTTCTAGGGTTGATTTTCCGTCATCTTTCGTACCTGCCAGGCTCAATTACGTGCAAGATGTTCCGGTTGTGTGGTGAAAACCCTAAATCGTCGTAGATTGTTTTAGCTTAGTACTGATCAAGCAGGACCACCATGTTATCGTAGATCTAATACGAATCATGGGTGGATCGGCTCCATGAGCCGATTCACAGGATAACCTGAGAGCCGATCGAGGCTCGTATTTAATGTTTACGTGTATGCCATGCAGGAAACTAGTCGAAGCAATCCATCACCTTCCTGACCAGGTATAGGTCAGGTGGCACGCCCTTGCACCAGCTTGGACGTGTGCCGGAGCATTGCGGGCCATCGCCCGAGGGACCAGGGCCCACGAGCAGTCCTGGGAGCCTCCCGGCTCTACGTGTTGCCCGTCGCTGCTCGGCGGTGGGTTTTGGTGGTCAACACATTCTGGCACGCCCGGTGGGACATTCTTCTACATCAACTGCATCAACATCTGCATCAGGGATGGCGGAAGACCCGGTCACGTACGAAGATCTGACTGAGGAGTACAAGAAGAAGTATGATGAGATCAAAGCTCTCTTCGAAGCCGACCTCATCGGCTCTTTCTAGAGGACCCGCTCACACGGCATTAGGTGGAAAGGGTTCTCAGCTGAAGGCGCTCTCGATGAAGTGGATCTGTCTACTTCTTCAGAAGAATGCACCAGAGCTCTACGCCAGGAAGTTAACTACATGGTAGCTCATTCGCTACACCGTCATTCCGAGAGCCTGATGAACGCTTTCGAGCGCGTTGCGCTTCGCGTGGTCCAGGAAATCATGAAGCATCAGTACTCTCCATCAGGACCTACACTAGGGACTCACCAAGGAGAGATGCCGCTCTACACCAGACCGCAGCTGCCGTTCTCGCTAGCAGCTCCAGAGCCGCCGGGTTCACCGGCGTTCGTCGTCTACAAGATTGGAGGCGACCCTGCTGATTACCAGTTCATGCTGGAACCACCTAAGGAAATCCCGCATGGATACACGTGCATGTACGTGCCAGACTGCAACAACTTGGCGCGCACGAACCAGACTACAACAGGAGGAATTTCTGGAGCCACAAGAGGAATTTCTGGAGCCACAGGAGCAATTACTGGAGGAGATGCCGATAAACAGGCGTGGCTGGCTAAATATGCCACCGCAACAGATCAGCAAAATTCAACCCCAGCAGCTCCTACAGTGGACCAGATCAGTGCAATCTTGAGAGACCAGTTCGGCATGGTGCCGAAAGGGAGGGCAATCGGCTATTCCAAGCCGTACCCCAACGAGTATGATGTGATTCCTCTGCCGCCCAAGTATCGGCTCCCTGAGTTCTCAAAGTTTAGTGGCTCAGAAGGCTCTAGCTCAATTGAGCACGTGAGCCGATACTTGGCACAGTTGGGCATGATCTCAGCATCAGACCCGCTACGCGTAAGGTTTTTTGCGCAGTCTCTCACGGGATCAGCTTTTGGGTGGTACACCTCGCTGCCACCAGATTCAATCCGGACGTGGAAGCAGATGGAAGAGCAGTTCCACATGCAATATCACTCAGAAGCTTTCGAGGCTGGCATTGCCGATCTGGCACAAGTACGACAGAGGCGCGGAGAAACAGTGTCAGAATACATTCAGCGCTTCAGGGACGTGAGGAACCGATGTTATTCGGCTCGTTTGAATGAGAAAGAAGCGGTTGATCTGGCAGTGGTAGGTCTCGCGTCGCCGATCAAGGACATGGCTTCCCAAGCGGAGTACACTTCACTGGCGCATATGGTTCAAAAACTTTCATTGTATGAACAGCGCCACCCAGAATTGTACCAGGACAAATTCAAACGCGCGATAAGCCTGGTTGAGACAGAAGAGGATGAAGACTCTCCAGGAGACCAGGAAGTAGCCGTGGCTGAATGGGCTCGGGGGGAAAACCCCGTGTCCTGCAAGTGGGTTAAACCACAAGGTCCTGCAAAAGGGTTTGACTTCGACGTAAGCAAAGCTGAGCAGATTTTCGATCTTTTGCTTAAGGAGAAGCAGCTGAAGTTACCCGAAGGCCATAGAATCCCCACGGTGCAAGAGATGAACGGAAGGCCATACTGCAAGTGGCATCATTCGTTCACCCATACCACCAGCGACTGCAAAGTGTTGCGTCAGCAGATCCAAATGGCGATAGAACAAGGCCGTCTGATTTTCAGCCAGTATGCCATGAAAGTGGACACGCAACCGTTCCCTGCCGTCAACATGGTGGAGTACAGTTACCCTACGAGGCGTCAGCCAGATTTCTCGTTCAGTATTAACATGGCAGGGCCCGTATACCACCCTGGCAAGGACAAAGAAGAGAGCAGTCGTGCTCGTGGTAAGGACAAGGAGGAGGCCGGTTCACGCGATCGGCCCCGATATGATGACAAACGGTACATCACCGAGGAACAAGTGAGAAGCGTGCGGTACCAACGACCACTCTCCGAGCACCTTCTTAACAAATATGAGCGTCAGTATGACCAACGCCGGCGGTATGACACAGCTGTTGAAAGGGATCGTCGGCCTAACGTCAACGACAGAAAGTATCGTCGGTATGATGGAGACGACGAGTATGAACGCCGCGCTAGGGGAAGGTCAAGAGAGCAAGAAGACATGGACCGACACTGGGATTGTCCTTTCTTTAAACACTGCTGGGACTCAGGAATGAGCCGATTGCCTACAATCGAAAGCTGCCCAGAATGTAGACCAAAGAAGAAGGACGCAGGAGACGTGTCAGTGTTCAAACGTCTAGGGCCTCTCCCATCTCGGAACAAACAAGCTGAGTCCTCTCGAGTGGAAGATCTCGAGGAGTTAGAAGAAGAAGAAGAAGAAGATAGATACCACCGACCAAGGTGGTGCCCGGATGGACTCAGCCACTCTGAAAAGCGTAGGGTGCAGCGGCTACGTAGCTTGGAGGAAGCCGAAAGGTTATACCTGCACACGCTGAGGAAGGCGCGGCCCGATCTGGCCGCGAAAATTCAGCAAACTTTGGACGAAGAGGGTCGTCCACAGAAGAAAGAGTGGCGCCCCAAACCAAAGAAAGCCGATGATCAGACATCGGCTAGCACAAACATGGTGTTCATACTTCCGTCGGAGTTCTGCGCTCCAAGAGCAGAAGAGGCATCGGTAGCACAACTTGACTGTGGCCCACGGCCAGTTATCTTTGAGAAGCCGCGAGAAAGGAGCTACAGACATCTGAAGGCCCTGTACCTCAAAGGTTATATCAACGGGCAGCCTGTCAACAAGATGCTGGTTGACACGGGAGCGGCAGTCAATATAATGCCGTACTCCATGCTACGTCGCCTGGGACGCTCTAGCGCGGATCTGATCAAAACCAACGTCACATTGAGCGATTTCAACGGCCAAGCATCAGAAGCGCAAGGCGTTCTGAGCGTGGATCTGACTGTAGGCCGAAAAACAATCCCCACGTCATTCTTCATCGTCGACAGCAAAAGCACCTACGCTGTCCTACTAGGGAGGGATTGGATTCACGCCAACTGCTGCATTCCGTCAACAATGCACCAATGCTTGATACAGTGGGATGGAGATGAAGTGGAGGTCGTCCATGCAGATGACTCAGCCGAAATCTCAACGGCTGGCATGAACATTTGGGACGCAGTAGACCAAGAGCCACTCTCTGGAGTCAGTTTGGACGGCTGTGAGCGCATCGAAGTGACAAAAAACGGGGTGATGCTGGTCTTATCCACCGGCCTGACAGTATAGTAAGAGCAATGGACGTACGTGACAAGGCCGATCCCTGCGATCGGCCCCAAAAAATTAGAAGCAACGATCTCAACTCAAGCATGTCACGTAGATATAGTAGAGCACGAATAAGATGTAAACCTTCATTGAGAAATGCAATCAAAATGGGGGCCGATTCCAGCAATCAGCCCATATTATCCTCGCCATACATTTTCCCTGTGTTGAGCATCGATCTAGCAGGAGACGGAAAGCTAGGGTATGGGTTTACATCGGCTGATGAGCTAGAAGAGGTTGATATTGGTCCTGGGGATAAGCCACGACCAACTGTTATCAGCAAAAAGTTAGATCCGCACTTGAGGAGCCTGATGATAGCTCTGTTGAAAGAATACCCAGATTGCTTTGCATGGGATTACACAGAGATGCCTGGGTTAGACAGGAGCATAATTGAGCATCGGCTCCCTCTCAAGAAAGGATTTCGGCCGTTCCAGCAACGAGCACGTCAGATGAAGGCCGAAATTCTTGAAGAAGTAAAGAAAGAAATCAAGAAAGTGTTGGATGCCGGGTTCATCAAGCCATACAGACATGATGACTGGAGAGCCGATATCTTCAATTACTTGAAAGATTCGGCTCGGGGGGCACCTAAACGGAGCATACATGGACAGTGAAACATGGGGGCCGATGCATAAAAAATCGGCCAGTAAAAAAAATGTACATACAGATCACAGCCGATACATAGACATCGACTTTAGAGATATGGATACAAGTACAGCCGATGCACAGACATCGACTTCAGAATAAAAAAGCCGATGCATAGCCATCGACTCTAGAGGAACAAGATCGATTGAGCAGTTATCAGCAGTTATCAGATTACAAAGAGAGACTCTACTGAAGGAATACACTAAGGGCATGGAGGGCGTCAGCACGGACACGATCCACCTCGGCGATCTCGGCCTCATCATCCTCGTCCTTGCATGTCACCAGCTGGCTGTTCAGGGCGCGTATTTCGGCTAAATCAGTCTTCAGTTCAGCTTTGAGGCCTGATACGCGTACAACACGTGTCCGTTGGGAACCCCAAGAGGAAGGTGTGATGCGTACAGCGGCAAGTTTTCCCTCAGTATGAAACCAAGGTTTATCGAACCAGTAGGAGCCAAGAAGCACGTTGAAGGTTGATGGCGGCGAGATGTAGTGCGGCGCAACACCAGGGATTCCGGCGCCAACGTGGAACCTGCACAACACAAACCAAGTACTTTGCCCCAACGAAACAGCGAGGCTGTCAATCTCACCGGCTTGCTGTAACAAAGGATTAGATGTATAGTGTGGATGATGATTGTTTGCAGAAAACAGTAGAACAGTATTGCAGTAGATTGTATTTCAGTAAAGAGAATTGGACCGGGGTCCACAGTTCACTAGAGGTGTCTCTCCCATAAGATAAACAGCATGTTGGGTGAACAAATTACAGTTGGGCAATTGACAAATAAAGAGGGCATGACCATGCACATACATATTATGATGAGTATAGTGAGATTTAATTGGGCATTACGACAAAGTACATAGACCGCTATCCAGCATGCATCTATGCCTAAAAAGTCCACCTTCAGGTTATCATCCGAACCCCCTCCAGTATTAAGTTGCTAACAACAGACAATTGCATTAAGTATTGCGCGTAATGTAATCAGTGACTACATCCTCGAACATAGCACCAATGTTTTATCCCTAGTGGCAACAACACATCCACAATCTTAGAGGTTTCTCTCACTCCCCCAGATTCACGGAGACATGAACCCACTATCGAGCATAAATACTCCCTCTTGGAGTTACTAGCATCAACTTGGCCAGAGCATCTACTAATAACGGAGAGCATGCAAGATCATAAACAACACATAGATATAAATTGATAATCAACATAACATAGTATTCTCTATTCATCGGATCCCAACAAACACAACATATAGAATTACAGATAGATGATCTTGATCATGTTCGGCAGCTCACAAGACCCGACAATTAAGCACAATGGGGAGAAGACAACCATCTAGCTACTGCTATGGACCCATAGTCCAGGGGTAGACTACTCACACATCACTCCGGAGGCGACCATGGCGGCGTAGAGTCCTCCGGGAGATGATTCCCCTCTCCGGCAGGGTGCCGGAGGCGATCTCCTGAATCCCCCGAGATGGGATTGGCGGCGGCGTCTCTGGAAGGTTTTCCGTATCGTGGCTCTCGGTACTGGGGGTTTCGCGACGAAGGCTATTTGTAGGCGGAAGGGCAGGTCAAGGGGCGTCACGAGGGGCCCACACCATAGGTCGGCGCGGCCAGGGCTTGGGCCGCGCCGCCCTATGGTTTGGCCACCTCGTGGCCCCACTTCGTTGACTCTTTGGTCTTCTGGAAGCTTCGTGGCAAAATAGGACCCTGGGCGTTGATTTCGTCCAATTCCGAGAATATTTCCTTACTAGGATTTCTGAAACCAAAAACAGCAGAAAACAAAGAATCGGCACTTCGGCATCTTGTTAATAGGTTAGTTCCAGAAAATGCACGAATATGACATAAAGTGTGCATAAAACATGTAGATATCATCAATAATGTGGCATGGAACATAAGAAATTATCGATACGTCGGAGACGTATCAGCATCCCCAAGCTTAGTTCCTGCTCGTCCCGAGCAGGTAAACGATAAACAAAGATAATTTCTGGAGTGACATGCCATCATAACCTTGATCATACTATTTGTAAAGTATATGTAGTGAATGCAGCGATCAAAACAATGTATTTGACATGAGTAAACAAGTGAATCATATAGCAAAGACTTTTCATGAATAGTACTTCAAGACAAGCATCAATAAGTCTTGCATAAGAGTTAACTCGTAAAGCAATAATTCATAGTAGAGGCATTGAAGCAACACAAAGGAAGATTAAGTTTCAGCGGTTGCTTTCAACTTGTAACATGTATATCTCATGGATATTGTCAACATAGAGTAATATAATAAGTGCAATATGCAAGTATGTAGGAATCAATGCACAGTTCACACAAGTGTTTGCTTCTTGAGGTGGAGAGAAATAGGTGAACTGACTCAACATAAAAGTAAAAGAATGGTCCTTCAAAGAGGAAAGCATCGATTGCTATATTTGTGCTAGAGCTTTGATTTTGAAAACATATAGAGAGCAATAAAAGTAAAATTTTGAGAGGTGTTTGTTGTTGTCAACGAATGGTAGTGGGCACTCTAACCCCCTTGCCAGACAAACCTTCAAAGAGCGGCTCCCATTTTATTTTATTTTTGTGTGGCACTCCTTCCAACCTTTCTTTCACAAACCATGGCTAACCGAATCCTTCGGGTGCCTGCCAACAATCTCATACCATGAAGGAGTGCCTTTTTATTTTAGTTTTATTATGATGACACTCCTCCCCACCTTTGCTTTCTCAAGCCATGGCTAACCGAATCCTTCGGGTGCCGTCCAACAATCACATACCATGGAGGAGTGTCTATTTTTATTAATTAATTTGGGACTGGGAATCCCATTGCCAGCTCTTTTTGCAAAATTATTGGATAAGCGGATGAAGCCACTAGTCCATTGGTGAAAGTTGCCCAACAAGATTGAAAGATAAACACCACATACTTCCTCATGAGCTATAAAACATTGACACAAATCAGAGGTGATAAATTTTGAATTGTTTAAAGGTAGCACTCAAGCAATTTACTTTGGAATGGCGGAGAAATACCATGTAGTAGGTAGGTATGGTGGACACAAATGGCATAGTGGTTGGCTCAAGTATTTTGGATGCATGAGAAGTATTCCCTCTCGATACAAGGTTTAGGCTAGCAAGGCTATTTGAAACAAACACAAGGATGAAGCGGTGCAGCAAAACTCACATAAAAGACATATTGAAAACATTATAAGACTCTACACCGTCTTCCTTGTTGTTCAAACTCAATACTAGAAATTATCTAGACCTTAGAGAAACCAAATATGTAAACCAAATTTTAGCATGCTCTATGTATTTCTTCATTAATGGGTGCAAAGTATATGATGCAAGAGTTTAAACATGAGCACAACAATTGCCAAGTATCATATTATCCAAGACATTATAGCAATTACTACATGTCTACATGTATCATTTTCCAATTCCAACCATATAACAATTTAACGAAGAAGAAACTTCGCCATGAATATTATGAGTAGAGCCTAGGGACATACTTGTCCATATGCTACAGCGGAGCGTGTCTCTCTCCCACACAGTGAATGCTAGGATCCATTTTATTTAAACAAAACAAAAACAAAAACAAACCGACGCTCCAAGAAAAGCACATAAGATGTGATGGAATAAAAATATAGTTTCAGGGGAGGAACCTGATAGTATTGTCGATGAAGAAGGGGATGCCTTGGGCATCCCCAAGCTTAGATGCTTGAGTCTTCTTGATATATGAAGGGTTGAATCACCGGGGCATCCCCAAGCTTAGAGCTTTCACTCTCCTTGATCATGTTGTATCATCTCCCTCTCTTGATCCTTGAAAACTTCCTCCACACCAAACTTAGAACAACTCATTAGAGGGTTAGTGCACAATCAAAATATACATGTTCAGAGGTGACATAATCATTCCTAACACTTCTGGACATTGCACAAAGCTACTGAAAGTCAATGGAATCGAAAAATCCATCGAACATAACAAAACAGGCAATGCGAAATAAAAGACAGAATCTGTCAAAACAGAACAGTTCGTATTGACAAATTTTATTGAGGCACCAGACTTGCTCAAATGAAAATGCTCAAATTGAATGAAAGTTGCGTACATATCTGAGGATCACTCACGTAAATTGGCATAATTTTCTGAGTTACCTACAGAGCATTTTGCCCAGATTCGTGACAGCAAAGAAATCTGTTTCTGCGCAGTAATCCAAATCTAGTATGAACTTTTCTATCAACGACTTTACTTGGCACAACAAAACACTAAACTAAGATAAGGAGAGGTTGCTACAGTAGTAAAAAACTTCCAAGACACAAAATAAAAACAAAGTACTGTAGTAAAAACATGGGTTGTCTCCCATAAGCGCTTTTCTTTAACGCCTTTCAGCTAGGCGCAGAAAGTGTGTATCAAGTATTATCAAGAGACGAAGTGTCAACATCATAATTTGTTCTAATAATAGAATCAAAAGGTAACTTCATTCTCTTTCTAGGGAAGTGTTCCATACCTTTCTTGAGAGGAAATTGATATTTTATATTACCTTCCTTCATATCAATGATAGCACCAACGGTTCGAAGAAAAGGTCTTCCCAATATAATGGGACAAGATGCATTGCATTCAATATCCAAGACAACAAAATCAACGGGGACAAGGTTATTGTTAACGGTAATGCAAACATTATCAACTTTCCCCAAAGGTTTCTTTGTAGAATGATCAGCAAGATTAACATCCAAATAACAATTTTTCAGCGGTGGCAAGTCAAGCATATTGTAGATTTTCTTAGGCATAACAGAAATACTTGCACCAAGATCACATAAAGCATTACAATCAAAATCTTTGACCTTCATCTTAATGATGGGTTCCCAACCATCCTCTAGCTTTCTACGAATAGAAGCTTCGCGTTCTAATTTCTCTTCTCTAGCTTTTATGAGAGCATTTGTAATATGTTGCGTGAAAGCCAAATTTATAGCACTAGCATTAGGACTCTTAGCAAGTTTTTGCAAGAACTTTATAACTTCAGAGATGTGGCAATCATCAAAATTCAAACCATTATAATCTAAAGCAATGGGATCATCATCCCCAATGTTGGAAAAAAATTCAGCAGTTTTATCACGAGCGATTTCAGTAGCTTTAGCGATTTCAGTTTCTCGCGCTTTGCATTAGAAGTGGAAATATTGCTAACACCAATTCTTTTATTAGTATTAGTAGGAGGTGCAGCAACTTGTGTAGCATTAGCATTACTAGTGGTGGTAATAGTCCAAACTTTAGCTATATTATCTTCTTTTTCATTTTCTTCTCTTTCCCACCTAGCACGCAATTCAGCCATCAATCTTATATTCTCATTAATTCTAACTTGGATGGCATTTGCTGTAGTAACAATTTTATTATGATGATTTTCATTAGGCATAACTTTCGATTTCAAAAGATCAACATCAGCAGCAAGACTATCGACTTTAGAAGCAAGTATATCAATTTTCCCAAGCTTTTCTTCAACAGATTTGTTAAAAGCAGTTTGTGTACTAATAAATTCTTTAAGCATGGCTTCAAGTCCAGGGGGTGTATTCCTATTATTGTTGTAAGAGTTCCCATAAGAATTACCATAGCTGTTGCCATTATTATAAGGATATGGCTTATAGTTGTTACTAGAATTGTTCCGGTAAGCATTGTTGTTGAAATTATTATTTTTAATGAAGTTTACATCAACATGTTCTTCTTGCGCAACCAATGAAGCTAACGGAACATTATTAGGATCAATATTTGTCCTATCATTCACAAGCATAGACATAATAGCATCAATCTTATCACTCAAGGAAGAGGTTTCTTCGACAGAATTTACCTTCTTACCTTGTGGAGCTCTTTCCGTGTGCCATTCAGAGTAGTTGATCATCATATTATCAAGAAGCTTTGTTGCTTCACCAAGAGTGATGGACATAAAGGTACCTCCAGCAGCTGAATCCAATAGGTTCCGCGAAGAAAAATTCAGTCCTGCATAAAAGGTTTGGATGATCATCCAAGTAGTCAGTCCATGGGTTGGGCAATTTTTAACCAAAGATTTCATTCTTTCCCATGCTTGTGCAACATGCTCAGTATCCAATTGTTTAAAATTCATTATGCTACTCCTCAAAGATATAATATTAGCAGGGGGATAATATCTACCAATAAAAGCATCCTTGCATTTAGTCCATGAATCAATACTATTCTTAGGCAGAGATAGCAACCAATCTTTAGCTCTTCCTCTTAATGAGAAAGGGAACAATTTTAAATTTATAATGTCACCATCTACATCTTTATATTTTTGCATTTCACACAATTCAACAAAATTATTAAGATGGGTAGCAGCATCATCAGAACTAACACCAGAAAATTGCTCTCGCATAACAAGATTCAGTAAAGCAGGTTTAATTTCAAAGAATTCTGCTGTAGTAGCAGGTGGAGCAATAGGTGTGCATAAGAAATCATTATTATTTGTGGTTGTGAAGTCACACAACTTAGTATTTTCAGGAGTACCCATTTTAGCAACAGCAAATAAAGTAAACTAGATAAAGTAAATGCAAGTAACTAATTTTTTTTTGTGTTTTTGATATAGCGAACAAGATAGCAAATAAAGTAAAACTAGCAACTAATTTTTTTGGATTTTGATTTAGTGCAGCAAACAAAGTAGTAAATAAAACTAAGCAAGACAAAAACAAAGTAAAGAGATTGGGATGTGGAGACTCCCCTTGCAGCGTGTCTTGATCTCCCCGGCAACGGCGCCAGAAAAAGCTGCTTGATACGCGTACAGCACGCGTCCGTTGGGAACCCCAAGAGGAAGGTGTGATGCGTACAGCGGCAAGTTTTCCCTCAGTATGAAACCAAGGTTTATCGAACCAGTAGGAGCCAAGAAGCACGTTGAAGGTTGATGGCGGCGAGATGTAGTGCGGCGCAACACCAGGGATTCCGGTGCCAACGTGGAACCTGCACAACACAAACCAAGTACTTTGCCCCAACGAAACAGCGAGGTTGTCAATCTCACCGGCTTGCTGTAACAAAGGATTAGATGTATAGTGTGGATGATGATTGTTTGCAGAAAACAGTAGAACAGTATTGCAGTAGATTGTATTTCAGTAAAGAGAATTGGACCGGGGTCCACAGTTCACTAGAGGTGTCTCTCCCATAAGATAAACAGCATGTTGGGTGAACAAATTACAGTTGGGCAATTGACAAATAAAGAGGGCATGACCATGCACATACATATTATGATGAGTATAGTGAGATTTAATTGGGCATTACGACAAAGTACATAGACCGCTATCCAGCATGCATCTATGCCTAAAAAGTCCACCTTCAGGTTATCATTCGAACCCCCTCCAGTATTAAGTTGCTAACAACAGACAATTGCATTAAGTATTGCGCGTAATGTAACCAGTGACTACATCCTCGAACATAGCACCAATGTTTTATCCCTAGTGGCAACAACACATCCATAATCTTAGAGGTTTCTCTCACTCCCCCAGATTCACGGAGACATGAACCCACTATCGAGCATAAATACTCCCTCTTGGAGTTACTGGCATCAACTTGGCCAGAGCATCTACTAATAACGGAGAGCATGCAAGATCATAAACAACACATAGATATAAATTGATAATCAACATAACATAGTATTCTCTATTCATCGGATCCCAACAAACACAACATATAGAATTACAGATAGATGATCTTGATCATGTTCGGCAGCTCACAAGACCCGACAATTAAGCACAATGGGGAGAAGACAACCATCTAGCTACTGCTATGGACCCATAGTCCAGGGGTAGACTACTCACACATCACTCCGGAGGCGACCATGGCGGCGTAGAGTCCTCCGGGAGATGATTCCCCTCTCCGGCAGGGTGCCGGAGGCGATCTCCTGAATCCCCCGAGATGGGATTGGCGGCGACGGCGTCTCTGGAAGGTTTTCCGTATCGTGGCTATCGGTACTGGGGGTTTCGCGACGAAGGCTATTTGTAGGCGGAAGGGCAGGTCAAGGGGCGTCACGAGGGGCCCACACCATAGGTCGGCGCGGCCAGGGCTTGGGCCGCGCTGCCCTATGGTTTGGCCACCTCGTGGCCCCACTTCGTTGACTCTTCGGTCTTCTGGAAGCTTCGTGGCAAAATAGGACCCTGGGCGTTGATTTCGTCCAATTCCGAGAATATTTCCTTACTAGGATTTCTGAAACCAAAAACAGCAGAAAACAAAGAATCGGCACTTCGGCATCTTGTTAATAGGTTAGTTCCAGAAAATGCACGAATATGACATAAAGTGTGCATAAAACATGTAGATATCATCAATAATGTGGCATGGAACATAAGAAATTATCGATACGTCGGAGACGTATCAAGGCCTTCTGCTTCCTCTCGGGAGCGGGCAATAAGAGCTTCCTTATCTTGGATAAGCTGTTTGGTTACCCTGACCCTCTCCTCAAGATTCTCCAGTTCCTTGTGCAGGGTCTCAAGTTCGGTACTGCTGACAGAAGTGTCAGTTTTGGTGTCCAAGGCAGCCTTTTTCTCATTAAGCCGTTGACACTTGTCTGCAATATCGGCTTTCAGCGGGAGTTGGGCGTGGCGAAGGTCAATTCTCTGACGAGCCAACTTCACCCTTGACTTGAAGGCTGATAGAGTCACAACGGGCCAGAGTTTCACCTGCAGTGTCACCGGGAGATGGGGCTGAATGTCTTCAAGAATGCCCTTTACTTCCTCGGGGTTTTCAATCAATGTCTCAATTGAAGAGGAGAGCAAAGCCCTGAGATGCTGGAGTTGTCCATGGGTAGTGCTAGATCCTGGCTCTTCACTGGCCCTGGAAGTATCTGGTTCGATGGACTCAGGGTCGAACGTCTGCAAGCTTGAGAGGTCATAACCCTGACAGACAAACAAGAACAGCGTCAGTATGCAGCAAAAGAAAAGGGTAGAGCCAAGGGAATGGAGTGTACCTCTCCTAAGACCGGAGGGACAGCCGATGTTGTGGTGATCGGCTTTTCTGTGGGCTTGGCTAGGTTGGCCACCTTGTCAGCCACGCTCTTTGAGGTTGCTAGATCCAGAGTGGCGGATGGCATCAGTACCTCCTCGACGTCCCCACTAGAGGTGTCATCAGTCTACAGAGGGAGTAGTTAGCCGATGCGAGTAACGATGGGTTGGTGTGAAATATGAGCCAGGGGGATAATTACATTTGAAACCTCCTGGCTTGGTGAAGAAGCTTGCGGTTCTTTGCGAGCTCTCTTGACGCATCGGCTCTTTGTGCGTAGCCCTGTTTTGATTGGAGCTTGGGAGGAAGCAGGTTCAGGAGCTGACCTTTTCTTGGAAGCCGACGGTGGCAAGTCTGGCTGGCTTTGCGTGGTGGTTTTCCCAGAGTTGCCCGAGCTCGAGTTCTCTCGACTGGACCGTGTCTCCTCACTAGAGTTTTCTTCAGTAGAGGCCTGTGAAAGAAATACAAGCATGTTGCAAAAATCTGGAAAGATAGATGAAATTAACCAAGGCATGGATCAGCTTACGTGCAAACTTTCTTGAGCGGGAGTAGGGTTTTGGCGCTTCAAGGTCTTCCTGGCAGCTACTTTCCTTACTGCTTTTCTCGCCTTGATTGAGGCTCGGGGGGCAGCTGGCCCAGAAGATGCTGTGCTCTTAGGAGCCGATTTTGGCGGAATCGGCTGACTCTGCATCACAACCTTCTTCAAGGGTGGTGAGCTCTTGCAGAAGAGAACCACTGGAGCCGGGGGAAGGAACTTGAAGGAGGAGCCATCCTCATGTACAGGTTCTGGACCATCTTGTTGCTGCAAGGAAACAGAGTCAGGTTACAAACAATCATTATGAACCACTGTAAGAAATTTGTGAGTAGTGGTACCTGTTCTGTAGGGATATCGTATTCAACATCAAGTTGTTTCAGCAACGGTCCTAGAGCTCTCCTGAAGGCGTGGGTCTTCCACATTGACCACCAGGTCTCAAAGCCATCGGTTGACGAGATGAAATGGAGGTTGTGAGGGATTGGAATTGCTAGAGCATCGAAGAAGGAGTAACACCTTTGGCCGGTGAGGACATCAGGTAACTCGGCTCTACTTTCTGTCAAGTGGTGAAGGAAGAAGTGTGGAGACACCTGCCCAAGACCAAACTGCCGGGCTACTACGACCGGCTGGTAAGACTCATAACCAGGTTTGATGATCCTGTTAGAGGTGCTCATGCCAACTGGAAGGAAGCAGGGACGGATCATAATGGAATATAAGTGCCGAGTGCTAGGGTCATCGGCAAAGCTGTCTAGCCTGAAGGAGACTGGATTTTCAAAATCTCCAGGTTCGGTGTAAGGAAAGAACAGGGGATTGTCCAGGCCTTGGAAGAAAATCCTGAACCACTCTGATGCTTCCTTAGGGATCAGTTTGCTGCCTGGAAGGCTATATAGAGCTTGGCCGTAGCTAGTGCATCGGATCTGCTTCCCATTAGCATCTGGGAAGGTGCAAGTGGCCAAAGGTGGAGAGTTTGAGATCTGGTTTTGGAAGTACAGCTGAGCCCATAGCTGAATAAACCACCAGGGGCCTCCTGTTTTAACTGTCTTTTGGGAGAACAGTTTGACAGACATCAGTTGGAGAGATCGATAGACTTCTCCAAGGAATAGTTTGCCGATGCCGAGCTGAGTGCCTTTGGCAAGCTCATAGGCCAGGGAGAGGTAATTCTTGGTTGAGGCGAGTGAAGGGCCACAGAATATGAAGTGTTCCAACCAGAAGTTCAGGAAGGCCGTGTGTTCTTTCTCTGTCACAGGGCCTTTGGTTTTCATGTAACGTCTAAGGTAGGCACCCCAGCTTGTACACTCTGTTTTGGAGGAGAGGGTGAAAGGAACCTTTGGCAGCATAAAAGCAGAAGGGCTTGGGGATGCAATATCTAGACCTGTGATCATGGCCACGTCTAGCAGAGTTGGTGTCATGGGGCCATGGCCAAACATGAAGCAATTCAGTGCATCAGACCAAAAGTAGCCGATGGTTTTCAGAAGGTTCTCGTTCTTCTCAAGGGGAGACAATGATAATGACAAAGCATCGGCTATCCCTGTAGTTTCCCATGTGGCATAGTGAGTTTTGGATACTCTACTATACCATGCCACCCAACCCTCAAGAGGATTAGGCCAGGCTCGTAGGCAGTCGGCCCAAGAGGTCAGATCTAAATTCTGGTTTACGAAGGGAATTCTATTGGCCTCGCATGAAATTAAATGGGCAAGACTCTCGGAAGAACGGGGGCCAAGACAAAGAGAATTTGGGAGAGAAGGATGCGGCAGCAGAATGTCTGAAACCTAAAATTAATAACGAAATAGGACATTAATTCAGGTGTTTGCTTTTAGTCCTAACACTTACTCAGATGGCGAGGAGCGGTTAAGGATTACCTTCAGACCGGCGACCGTAGCGTTGGCGTTGGATGATTCCGCCATTGGATTCGCTGCGGAGTTGACTTGGCGCGGTTGAGATCTGAGATTCGTGTGGCCGTGAGTTGGATCTGTTCGAACGGCGATTTGGGGATCTGAGTTTACTCTCTCAGACGAAGGTTGCAGGTTACCGTTTGAATAGGCAAATGATTTGGCCTTACTCGCGTTTTATGGTAAAGGCCGATGCGATGCCATCGGCTCTTTGAGAGTTGACTGACTTTGACTATCGGCAAAACCAATTGGAAACGCTTCTTCATTAATAAAGGGGGTTTTTTACAATGAAGAGCCGATTGCTCAAGGAAGGAAGAACAAAAGAAGAGCCGATTTCTCAAGAACTACTACTAGTCCTATACTAGTAGTTCCTATTCTAAGGGCCGTCGCTGGCCTCGTCGTCGCCGTCGTAGCTGCCGTCGGCGCTGCTTCCGGCGAGCTCCTCGTCGCTGCTGCCGTAGCCCTCGGCAGAGGCTTCGTCCTCCTCCTCATCATCGTCGTCGTCCTCCCACCCGGCGCGGAAGCGTTTCGCCGGTGGCTCGTCGGAGGAGGCGTCGTCCTCCTCTTCTTCCTCCTCGTCGAAGGAGGAGAAACTCGCCCAGGAGAAGAGGTCGTCCTCGCTCTCCGCTTCCAATTCCCCGTCGACGAGGAACTGGAGGTCCGCCTCCCCGTCTGTCAAGGACAAGTCGTCGTCTGACCCGACAGGGACCAGGGGTGCGTCGTTCACCCTGATGGTGAAGTCCCACTCCTCGTCGTCCCAATGCTCGGGAGCTTCCTTCTCGTACTGCGCCATTAGGTCGTGCTCTGGTATCGGCTCGCTGGAGGAGGAAGACTGGAAGGACAGACCCGATGAGGCAGAGGAGGAGGAGGAGGAGGAAGACATGGCTACAGAGGAGGGGGTTTTTTTGCCGATGGCTAGTACAGAGCAAGGGGATGAAGAGGCGAACTGTTTGGCGCGGTTAAATAAAGGGGATATAGTGGAGATTTAATGCCACAGCAGTTTCCGAGGAAGTGGTGCCAAAAAACTGTCAAATCGTGCAGAGAAGCTGAGAAGGCAAGGCATCATGATGAAAGGATACTGCGACGGTTCTGCTCTGCCACGACATGACCCTACGAAGAAAAACAGAGTGGTTTTGGAATTATCATTGCCAAAACCAGGGGGCATGTGTTATCACCAAATTTTAACCAAGTCAGGAGGTGGGCCGTGATTGAGATGGGCTTGGAGAATATACACGGGAAATATTCATGAATCGGCCTCGTGCAAGAGTTTGGGCTAGATTGCCCGTGTATCTGTAAATTATAGTAGGTAACGTGTCGGTTAGGATTAAAAGATAGAGTTTAGCTCGTGCACGGTTGGGATTATTCCCAAGTTAGAAAGTCTACGGACTATAAATATGTATCTAGGCTCGTGCCACCCCTTGTTTCGAGGGTTTCTTCCGGGTAAGCGCTATGCTGCCTTGCGATCTAGGCAGTATCTTGTTTATTCGTTGTTCATGTGTTGCTCGTGCTGAAGCCTTTTTGATGGCGAGCAACACCATTATCATAGATATGTCAGGGTTTGCATCGATATTTACTTGATGTATCCGCTTAGCTTTGCTATCCCTAGATATCTAGCTGTCCTTACACCTATTTTAGGTGTAAGGACAGCACCTTGCTTAGTCTTTATTCAGTAGATTCGATCTGTTACGGTTGTTCCTTGTTCTTCAAGGATTAGTTTAATATCCATATGGTTAGGCCTTGCAAACGGGTTGAAGGATCTAGTAGGGCGTAAGGTACGGTTTGCTGATCCTAGAAGGGATGTTCCGAGGATCAACTTCATGTTGGTTTTTAGGCCTTTTCTAGGGTTGATTTTCCGTCATCTTTCGTACCTGCCAGGCTCAATTACGTGCAAGATGTTCCAGTTATGTGGTGAAAACCCTAAATCGTCGTAGATTGTTTTAGCTTAGTACTGATCAAGCAGGACCACCATGTTATCGTAGATCTAATACGAATCATGGGTGGATCGGCTCCATGAGCCGATTCACAGGATAACCTGAGAGCCGATCGAGGCTCGTATTTAATGTTTACGTGTATACCATGCAGGAAACTAGTCGAAGCAATCCATCACCTTCCTGACCAGGTATAGGTCAGGTGGCACGCCCTTGCACCAGCTTGGACGTGTGTCGGAGCATTGCGGGCCGTCGCCCGAGGGACCAGGGCCCACCAGCACTCCTGGGAGCCTCCCGGCTCTACGTGTTGCCCGTCGCTGCTCGCCGGTGGGTTTTGGTGGTCAACAGCTTGTACATTAGACCAACCACCCTCGGAGATCACGTCGTTGCCATCCAAGAACCAGACTCACCGATTTAAGACCACCCTGAGATATGTATCGCGTCCATGGAACCCACAGGTGCCCAAGCCAACAGGAGGACGCTCAAACCGTGGCCATGGCGCCAAGTGGCCGAGCCAGGAGGAAGGATGACCGACCTGACCGCTACCAAGAACCGCATTGTCGGTCACGCCGATCCCCACCACTAGATCGCAGCGAAGGAGCTTCGTTGCCGCACCGCAAGTCCATCACCCGACGTCAACAGAGAACATGAGTAGGTGGCGAAAGCCCAGTTACGGTGGAGTTTGGAATCCCTTTGTCGCCTCGGGGGAAACGAGAGGGGTTCGAGAGATTGGATCAGGAGATTGGATCAACATATGACAATAAAATGCTAAAATAACTTATGGTACTCGCCTCGTTCATAAAAAAATATCAGAGATTTGTTTAAATTTAGAGCGCTAAGAAGTTTCTAGATACGTCTAAATTTAGACAAACTTGCGAAGTGTCTACATACGTTAAATTTAGATAAATTTGTGGTATCTTTTTATAAATAGAGCTAGTATTCAGAAATGAGAAAAGGACAAGGAGTGGAGGCAGTGGCGGACACTCACACCAAGGAACTAATTATGCTGGCGTGCTATCCAAAATGTTCGAAAGGAACCTCACACCTAGATACTGCAAAGTTTGTTTTCCTCCAGCTACAGGGTTGCTGCAGAGTGTTTGTTGCTTGCACGAGAGAGAAAGAACCATTAAAAACTCCAGGGTCAGTAGATAGATTCCATCGAAATGGGAAAACGTCGAGAGTGAGATCAGTGCCATCTCTAGCAGGTTGGTCATGCTTTCCCGACTCCCACCTGCTGGCTGTGCACGGTGCACCCAGCAAATACCACCGGTATAGGAGTTGACGATACAGTAACCGAACCTCGTAGCAAAACCATCGATCTTCAGATGCCAATCCGTAACCGGTAGCTACGGCGTACTACAAAAATGTCCCGGTCGAGCGAGCGCCGCAGAGCAAGCGACAACGTTCCGGTCCCTCCCCGGTTGTTCAGTGCAGTCACGGGACAGAAGCTCTTCCCACCGCTCCGCCATGCGATCCTCCTGACTGATTTTAGTTTCTTTCTTCCGCGCCACTGTCACCCTATATCTGCGTTCCGTCCCACTGCAGCTTCCCCAATCCGTTTCCACTCTCCTTTGGCCAAGAACCAGAGAAACATCTACTACTAGCAATCAATGAGGGGCATGGCCATGGGCGGCGACATGGGGGCGATGACGATGGCGCCGCCGCGGGCCGCCGACCACGCGGCGGCGACGCCGCACAAGATGGCGGGGATGATGCACATGGCCTTCTTCTGGGGCGACCGCGCGGTGGTCCTCTTCCCGGGCTGGCCGGGCGACCGCGGCGCCGGGATGTACATCCTCTGCCTCCTCCTCGTGCTCGCCCTCGCCGCGCTCACCGAGGCGCTCGCGCTGCTCTCGCGCCGCCTCGCCCGGCGCGGCGGCGGGGAGGCCACGGCGTCCTCCGCGGCCCTGCTCACGGCGGTGCATGCCGCCAGGATGGGGTTGGCGTACCTGGTGATGCTGGCCGTCATGTCCTTCAACGTCGGCGTGCTCCTCGCGGCCGTCGCCGGACACGCCCTCGGGTTCCTCCTCGCGCGCAGCAGGGTGCGCACCGGCGCCGCGCGTGGGAGTGGCGACGCGTCCCCGGAGCTCTGCGGCATCCCGCCGCCCAACGGATCCAAGCCTTAGTCACATTCCCGTTTGCTTATTCTGTAATCTTCATGTACTAGCAGCAGACACTATATCCTATCCAATGTGTACTGGCACTGGCAGTCCTTAATCCTACTCCAGAAGTTCAGATATCTTTGCTAGAACGTGTGTTCTATAGCATCTGTCGACATTACACCATCTCCACCGGCGCCCCACCAAATAGGGGAGGCGCCCGCACGTCCTCCCTAATTTGAAGAGAGGTAGCACACACCAACGACCCCGAAAACTCGGCTCCAATAGAAACACAAAATTAAAACTCTGGTGGGTTTCTTTAAATTTTGTACAAAGTTTGATAAATTTAAACTAGAAAGATAAAATAAAATCTAACGACGGTGGCCAAATGCGCTGAAGTCTAGGTTGTCGGCACCGTCGCCTTCGAGGAGCCAAAGTCGAAGTCGCTGTTGTCGTCGCCATCCTACGGCTTTACCGCCCGTCGAACTCGATGATGTTGTGGTTGTCGATGGCTGACCACAGCGGTTGTCGTTGCGTCGCCACTGAGACGTCCTCGTTGATCGACCGGTGCGGCAGCGAATGCTGCCCCGGCGCGTCCTTTGGGTCGACGGTACCGCGGTTCACCGCCTGCATTGATCTCTAGCTCCACCTCGCACCACTTCTTCTCCGGCTGCGGCAACGGAAGGACCGGCGGGAGGAGTGACGCCCATCCGACGCCCGAGGTATAGGCACCCGCGCGGCGGTGAATGCCCTCCTCCTTCTTCACCCCTGCCTCCCTCTTTACCGGCGTCGAGGAACCACGTGGTGCATCGCGGATCACGATGTCGTTGCCGTGTCTCGGCAGCGGATAGAGAAGCATTGGTCAATTCTGCCCGTCTTAGTTGTGTTTATCTCTTGGAGACGGAGCTTCTATTTCTCCGGGGCCTTGGTGGTGGCGCGCGAGGACCACGACCGCGCTTGGAAGATCCACTTCCTTTCATTTCCCGCCTAAGTTTGGTAGGACAGGACCGATAGTGTTCAGCGTTTTCATCGTCCTCCGCCTCAGACGGAGCGCCAGTCTCAGAAGGACCCGGAGCCAGTTGCCGCATCAGGACTCCAAAGTCGTTCTGTTCCAAAGAGTCAAACTGAAAAGGCAAAGAACTATTAGTAGAAAAATAACAAGTATACAAGAGATGTTGATCAAGTTGAAAGTTTTCTTACCGGGGACCAGCTCCTTCTATGTAGATGTTGAAGTTGTACGTATGATAGTGGGCGTCTCGAGGGACCTTGATCATTACCCGAAGCCATTTGTTCAGGGCATCAGACGACAAGTTGTCCTTGATGGCACGCATAGCATCTTCATGGCCATTGTAGAAGTACATCAACCTACTCCTGTGTTGGAGAGGTTGGATCCACTTTGAAAACCAGGACAACGTCAAGTCCTTGCTATTCAATCCGGACTCCACAAGCTTTGAGAATCGCCTAGCTATCCGCTCAAGATTCGGATGATCTGCTATGGTAGGATGAATGTTCCAGAAGGCATCCTCTTTCGGTGCTCCGTCCTTGAATGGCGGAACTCGGAAGTCTGTGATCCCTACATGCGTCTTTGGTGTACTTCACATAGAAGAATCCGCCTAACCATTACCTCGCGCATTCGTGACAATCCAGTTGAGGATATATCCGGTTAGGCTAGATCTTGAAGGTCACACTACTGAACTTGGCAAGTGTATTGGTCTTGGGCACAGACTCCTTGATGGGGTAGTAATACTGGAACAAAGTGAGATCCGGCTCCAGCCAGAGATAACCTTCGCAGAGCGCCACATAATTGGAGAGGGCAAGGATGCTGTTTGGCGGAATATTGCGAGGTTGGAGGTGGTACTTCATTAGAAGTTCAACAAAGAAGTCGTTGGGTTGCTAGAACCAGCTCGCCTTTGTTTGTAACGGGCATTAAAGCAGTCGGAACCACCCGCTAGGTGCCATGTTTCACAAAACCCTCCGCCTCCAAGTTTTGCAACTTTGTTTCAATAACGCTGCAGGGTCACCATTTCCCTTTAATCTCCTCCTCGTGATTTGGGGTTTTGGATTTTTTGTGACCTCCTCCACTTTTTGTTTCATCTTCTTGGAACCATCTTGCTCTGCTAGATCCGGCATATGTTCTTCGCCCTCTAAAGCTTGGTCGGAACCTTGGTCGAGATTTGGATCCAAAGTAAAGGTGGCTAGAGGCGGAGGCGCGGTGGAGATGGGAGGAATATCTAGAGCATTGGATAGCGAGGAAGCAGAAGGAGACGAAATTTCTATATTTTCACGAACAAGTATGAAATTCTAGTCGAAAACTACACAAGCATGTCCGAACAGAAACTACGAATAACCCTAGATGGCTTAGTCATCACTACTGGCTCTAGTCAACTAGCTTCGAGGAAGAATAAGTTACCAGAATGGCGGATGATGTGGAGCAAGACGTCGGTGACGAGGTTTATGTGCAGTGGCTCGACGTAGTTAAGAACTCGCGATGAACACAGCGCGGTGGCTCAACAACATCGAAGTTTCGGCGCGGTGGTGTGGTGAACTCAGAAGCGGCGCTTGCTAGAGGGGCTGATAATGACAAGCGAATGGGGAGAATGAGGGTAATGTCTCTCGGCGCGGTATATATAGGCTGAGGTAGATATTCGTGTTCCGCATCCTATGCTCGGAACACAACCGTCGCGACCATTGGATTGACGACATGTGTCCAAAACCAGGCCTAACAGTGATATCGGTTGTTGATGCATGTAAAATGCATAGATGAACTTTGTATTGTATTAACATGAATTCCCACATACTTGCAACATATATGATGATAATACCATGTTTTATATTGATTTATGGGGATTTACCAATGATCCCCTTCATTTTGGTTATAACTCTGCAGAACAGGAAAACCCTGTTTTGTGTATTTTTCACTTTCACAGACCTATATGGAGTCAAACTGAGCTAGGATTTCGGGGACATCATTTTTTCACCGAAAGAAGGACCTGGAGCACTTGGACCTCACCTCGGGGCCTTGGAGGCCCAAAAGAGACCAGGTGGCGCCCCCAGGGAAGGAGGGTGCACCACCCACTCTCTTTCAGCCGTCGATCATCCAAATCGCTTGATACTTTCGCGAATCGACGTATTTTGACCAAAAAATCACTATATATATGACCCCTGAGGGTTCTTTGGGGGAGAAACACAGAAACACAAAAATGGATGCTGCAACGGAGAAGATTGAAGGGGAAACTCCATGGACGCAACCGCCGGAGGGACCTCCACCTTCTCCAACATCTTCATCATCATCACCATGTTCAAGAGGGAGTAGTCCACCTCTGGACTACGGGTTTGTGGCAGTAGCTTGATCTATTTCTCTCATGTTCTTCATAGTTCTTAGTATCATATGAGATGCCCAACATGATTATGGTCATATATGTAATACCTATGTGGTGGATCTTTATTCTATGATATTGTGTTATGAGATTTGACTCCGCTTTGTGTAAAATGTATTGATAGATGCATATTATGTACCCCATTTAAAGTATTGGTTCTGATCCAACTTGTATGCAAGAAATGATGTGTGTGTTAGATGGAATAGCATGGTTTTAGTGATTGGATAGTGACAACAAATTCATGATCTATTATGGCTTTGCCTTTTCTTTTGCTATCTCACTAGAGATAAAGTGAATGCATGTGCTATGTTCGTCACGTGACAAAAAGTGATGATCTTGTTTGTTCAAGGTAGCATATTTGATATTCAAACATCATGTCAAAGTACTTATGGCTATAATCTGTTAATTCTTAATACAAGATGCATGAAGTTTTTCCTGTCTTATGGATTATAAGAGAGATGTGTTACATCATCTCTATTTTAGGACGTGATGCACATATGAATGTGTATCTTACACATATTGAAGTTATATTCTGTATATCTCATTGATGAATTGGTATTTGTACACAAGAACTTAAAAGAGATAATAGTCAAGTGAACCCATGAACCCCGGTCCAATTTTAATCCTAAGAAACACCTTTCCATTACATTTATCTTACTTCCTATTTGCAGCACTATTTTAATCCGAAAATAAAAAAATATTTAGGTATCGTATTTACACATAAAACCCTTAAAACAAACAAACCTTTACCGCTTTTACTTAGTTTACTTTACTTGTTTAGTTTGATTTACTTTAGTTGCTACTTTATTTTACTTTTACTTACACAAAACCTTATGCTTGACAACAACACAATGGAGTTGGGGACACACGGCTTTATCTTAGTTTGCAAGATTGCTAGAAGAAGAGAGGGAGAGATACCTCTTTACCCATTTCCCGAGAGTTCGATATAAACCCTTGAGTCACCCTTGTGGGGAAAATACTCTGCTGACACAACACTCTACACTTGGAGTCCCAACGTCATCAAGACTATTTTCTTGCGCCGGTGCAGTGGAATTGGAAGATCATCTCACAACCAGTGACTGTCGGACTATTTTCTGGCACCATTATCTTCATCTTCAAGTTAGTGTAAACACCCAAGCTTGGGGAGGTTGCACAATTGTGAGCTTTCTTTTCTCTTTTAGATTTTGCAAAGTATTTTATTTGTCTTGTTTTTAGTCTTTATTTTCTAGTTCTTCCTTTTAAAAACACAAAAACAAATAAAAATTAGTATCAATTTTCTTGTAGTAATTATGAATAGAAAACATAAAAATTTGAAAATGGCAACACGTGGTTGCAGCTATGTTGCCAACAAAAAAGGTTTTAGATACTACGTTAATCCCGAAATAATGATCACAATTTATAATACAAGATTTGCTAATGGAAATACCACAACCGCTAAATTGCATGTTATAAATTTTGATAAACTTTGTGATAAAATAATGAATCCAAATATAGATCATGGAGTATTAAGAGTTAAGTTATTTCCACACTCCTTGATTGGATTAGCTAGAGTATGGTGTATGAAAATGTGCCTGCAAAATATTTAAAATTATGGTTCAATTTGAGGGCATCATTCCTGGAGAAATTGGGGAGTGCACTCTTGAGCACCAAAAACTCATGCTTGACTTTAAACAATTAGAAAAGGAGAGTGTCATTCAAGCTTGGAAAAGACTTAAAAAAATTACATGCAACTTAGAACATGGGCTAAGAGACTGGATGCTATTAAATAGTTTTTACTTTGGATTAAACCAACACAATAAGCGTCTCTTAGATAAAGAATCCGACATTCACATTATATTCAACAAGCCTTATGATGTGTTTATGATATTAGATGGAATGGTGGTAGAAGATAATATATATAAAATTATAAAAAATGCTGGAATCATGGATATGTATATCAAGGAAGAAATTGAAATTGAGGAACAATAAGAGAATATTATTATACCTATTGAATAAAAGGAAAATACTAATACACTTATTGATGAAAAAGAAGAAACACTTATGCTTGCAAATGTAAACAAATAGAAGAAGTGAAAATGCTTAGTGAAGTAAGAGAACCATTATTCAATTTTGATAAGTGTATGATGACGGCTACTAGCAACGCCAAAAGAAATTAATACGTTGGGACTCCAAGTGCAGAGTGTTGTATCAGCAAAGTATCTTCCCCACAAGGGTGACTCGAGGGTTTATATCGAACTCTCGAGGAACTAGACAAAAGAGTATTCTCTTCTCCCTTCTTCTAACAATCCTGCAAGTAAAATAATTGCCTTGTGTCCCCAACTCCACCGTGTGGTTGTCAAGCACAAGGTTTTCGCGTAAGTAAATAACACAAGTAGAAATAAAACAAGTAAAAACTAAACTAGATAAAATAACTAAGTAAAAACTGTAAAGAGGTTGATTGTTTTTGGTGTTTTTGATGCAAATAAGAAAAGTAAATATTTTTGTATTTTCGGATTAAAATAGTGCAGCTAATAGAAAACAAGGTAAAATCAATACAAATGTGTTTCTTATGATAAAAAGTGGGCCGAGGTTCATGGGTTCACTTGATTATTGTATCTTAAAGTTGTGGTGGACAAATGGCAATTCATCCATGAGATATGAAGGTGCAGATAATAGTATATGTAAGCTAGATCGGAATTAATATGGGCATCACGTCCTAACATAGAGATGATGCAACACACCTCTCTTATACTCCACAAGAAAGAAACTTCATCAATCTTGTATTAAGAATTAATAGAGCATATCAATATGTACTTTGACATGAAGTTTGAATATCAAATATGCTACCTTGAACAAACAAGATCACCACTACTGTCACATGATGAACATAGCACATGCATTCACTTTATCCGTAGGGAGGTAACAAAAGAAAGGCAAAGCCTTAATAGATCGTGAACATATTGTCACTGTCCAATCACTAAAATCATGATACTCCATCTAATACACACATCACCCCACACACGCTCTTGCACATATGTTTGATCAGAACAAATACTTAAGAACAGGGTACATAATATGCATCTATCAATACATCTCACCATATAATATGATCAGATCTTATAAACAATATCATAGAATAAGGATCCACCACATAGGTATAACAAATATAGCCATAACTATGATAGGCAGCTCATATGGCACTAAGAACTTTGAAAAAAATGAGAGAAATAGATCAAGCTACTGCCACAAACCTGTAGTCCATAGGTGGACTACTCCCTCTTGGTCATGGTGATGATGAGAGAAGGTGGAGATCCCTCCGGCGGTGATCCTGGCGGAGTTTCCCCTTCCAATCTTCTCTGCATCAGCCTCTGTTTTCGTGTTTTTGTGCTTGTGCGGCACCCCCTCCCGAGAACTCTTCGGGGTCATATGTATAGTCGTTTTTAGGGCAAAATACCCTGGTTCGCAAAAGAATCAGGGCAAACGGACGATCGACGGCTGAAAGAGGGGGGTGGCGCGCCCTCCCTTCCTGGGCGTGCCACCTGGCCTCTTTCGGCCCTCAGGCATCCCCAGGTGACCTTCCAGGTCCCAGGGTGCTTCTTCCGATGAAAAAGTGACGCTCCAAAAATCCTAGGCCAATTTGACTCTGTATAGGTCTCTGAAAGTGAAAAATACACAAAACATGATTTTCCTGTTCTGCAGTGTTATAACCCAAAGAAAGGGGATCATTGGTAAATCACAATAAATCCATGTACAACATGGTATTAGCATCATATATGTTGCAAATATGTGGGAATTCAATATGATAAAGGACTAAGTTCATGTATGCATTTTACATGCATCAATATCCCCAAGCTTAACATATGCTCGTCCCGAGCATGAAGGTGATAAAACTAACATGAACTTTGAAGTTTATAATATATGGATTTTAAATAATCATGCAAAGTATCCCAAGGTTCAATCAATAAAGAATGACAATAAGTAATATGAACTAATCAAGTGATAACTCTTACATTCTACAAAGCATGCATAATAGTAAATAGCATTGAAAGAAACATGAATGATAAGTATTATGAATCATAAAGCATGCTTGGAAGAATCCTATGGAACTGTTGGAAGACTCTTTGTCCTCTCTTTTCAGGAATATTTCTTTTGACTCTTGAACACAAGAAAGTAAGCAGGAAATGCATGTGATAAACTTCCAACAAAATAAAAAGTAAATAGCATAAAACATGGTTTTGAGATATGCAATTCATGTCAACAATAATAATAAGGATGGGGTACCAATTATCTCATGCATGAAGATATCTATGTGTCATGAGTTTGACCTCTTGTGAGTAAGTGTTACCTCAATTTCTTGAATGCTAAGGATGATGCGTGCAGTTAACACACGTCCGTTGGGAACCCCAAGAGGAAGGTGTGATGCGTACAGTAGCAAGTTTTCCCTCAGAAAGAAACCAAGGTTTATCGAACCAGTAGGAGCCAAGAAGCACGTTGAAGGTTGATGGCGGCGAAGTGTAGTGCGGCGCAACACCAAGGATTCCGGCGCCAATGTGAAACCTGCACAACACAATCAAAGTACTTTGCTCCAACGTAACAGTGAGGTTGTCAATCTCACCGGCTTGCTGTAACAAAGGATTAAACGTATTGTGTGGAAGATGATGTTTGTTTGCGAAGAACAGTAAAGAACAAGTATTGCAGTAGATTGTATTTCAGATGTAAAGAATGGACCGGGGTCCATAGTTCACTAGCGGTGTCTCTCCCATAAGATAAATAGCATGTTGGGTGAACAAATTACAGTTGGGCAATTGACAAATAAAGAAGACATAACAATGCACATACATATATCATGATGAGTACTATGAGATTTAATCAGGGCATTACGATAAAGTACATAGACCGCTATCCAGCATGCATCTATGCCTAAAAAGTCCACTTTCAGGTTATCATCCGAACCCCTTCCGGTATTAAGTTGCAAACAACAGACAATTGCATTAAGTATGGTGCGTAATGTAATCAACACAAATATCCTTAGACAAAGAATCGATGTTTTATCCCTAGTGGCAACAGCACATCCACAACCTTAGAACTTTCACATCATCCTAGATTTAATGGAGGCATGAACCCACTATCGAGCATAAATACTCCCTCTTGGAGTTACAAGTATCAACTTGGCCAGAGCCTCTACTAGCAACGGAGAGCATGCAAGAACATAAACAACTTATATGATAGATTGATAATCAACTTGACATAGCATTCAATATTCATCGGATCCCAACAAACACAACATGTAGCATTACAAATAGATGATCTTGATCATGATAGGCAGCTCACAAGATCTAACATGATAGCACAACGAGGAGAAGACAACCATCTAGCTACTGCTATGGACCCATAGTCCAGGGGTGAACTACTCACACATCGATCCGGAGGCGATCATGGCGATGAAGAGCCCTCCGGGAGATGATTCCCCTCTCCGGCAGGGTGCCGGAGGCGATCTCCTGAATCCCCCGAGATGGGATTGGCGGCGGCTGCGTCTCTGGAAGGTTTTCCATATCGTGGCTCTCGGTACAGAGAGTTTCGCGACGAAGACTTTAAGTAGGCGGAAGGGCGGAGTCGGAGGAGTCACGGGGGCCCCACACGCTAGGGCCACGCGGGCCCCCTCTAGGCCGCGCCGCCCTAGTGTGGCGGCGTCCCGTGGCCCCACTTCGTATCTCCCTCGGTCTTCTGGAAGCTTCGTGGAAAAATAAGCCCCTGGGCGTTGATTTCGTCCAATTCCGAGAATATTTCCTTTGTAGGATTTCTGAAACCAAAAACAGCAGAAACAAAGAATCGGCTCTTCGGCATCTCGTCAATAGGTTAGTGCCGGAAAATGCATAATAATGACATATAATGTGTATAAAACATGTGAGTATCATCATAAAAGTAGCATGGAACATAAGAAATTATAGATACGTTTGAGACGTATCAAGCATCCCCAAGCTTAGTTCCTACTCGCCCTCGAGTAGGTAAACGATAACAAGGATAATTTCTGAAGTGACATGCTATCATAATCTTGATCAATACTATTGTAAAGCACATGAGATGAAGACAATGAGTAAACAACTGAATCATATAGCAAAGACTTTTCATGAATAATACTTTCAAGACAAGCATCAATAAGTCTTGCATAACAGTTAACTCATAAGCAATAAATTCTTAGTAGAAAGGTTTGAAACAACACAAAGGAAGATATAAGTTTCAGCGGTTTCTTTCAACTTCAACATGTATATCTCATGGATAATTGTCAACACAAAGTAATATAACAAGTGCAATAGGTAAACATGTAAGAATCAATGCACGCAGTTTACACAAGTGTTTGCTTCTAAGATAGAAAGAATAGGTAAACTGACTCAACAATAAAGTAGAAGAATGGCCCTTCGCAGAGGGAAGCATGGATTACTATTTTTGTGCTAGAGCTTTTCGTTTTGAAAACATAGAAACAATTTTGTCAACGGTAGTAATAAATCATATGTGTTATGTATAAGATATCCTATAAGTTGCAAGCCTCATGCATAGAATACTAATAGTGCCCGCACCTTGTCCTAATTAGCTTGGATTAACACGGATTATCATTGCATAACATATGTTTCAACCAAGTGTCACAAAGGGGTACCGCTATGCCGCCTGTACAAGGGTCTAAGGAGAAGGTTCGCATTGGATTTCTTGCTTTTGATCATTCTCAACTTAGACACCCATACCGGGACAACATAGACAACAGATAATGGACTCCTCTTTTAATGCTTAAGCATTCAACAACAGGTAATATTCTCATAAGAGATTGAGGTTTTGTGTCCAAACTGAAACTTCCACCATGATTCATGGCTTTAGTTAGCGGCCCAATGTTCTTCTCTAACAATATGCATACTCAAACCATTTGATCATGAAAATCTCCCTTACTTCAGACAAGACGAACATGCATAACAACCCACATGATATTCAACAATGGTAAAAGTTGATGGCGTCCCCAGAAACATGGTTACCGCTCAACAAGCAACTTATTAAGAAATAAGATACATAAGTACATATTCTTCATCATAATAGTTTTTAAGGCTATTTTCCCATGAGCTATATATTGCAAAGGCAAAGAATGGAAGTTTAAAGGTAGCACTCAAGTAATGTACTTTGGAATGGCAGAGAAATACCATGTGGTAGGTAGGTATGGTGGACACAAATGGCATGGATTTTGGCTCAAGGATTTGGATGCACGAGAAGAATCCCTCTCAATACAAAGCTAGGCTAGCAAGGTTGTTTGAAGCAAACTCAAGTATGAAATGGTGCAGCAAGACTCACATATGAACATATTGTAAGCATTATAAGACTTTACATCGTCTCCTTGTTGTTCAAACACCTTAACCAGAAAATATCTAGACTTAGAGAGACCAATCATGCAAACCAAATTTTAACAAGCTCTATGTAGTTATTCATTAATAGGTGCAAAGTACATGATGCAAGAGCTTAAACATGATCTATATGAGCACAAAAATTGTCAAGTATCAAATTATTCAAGACATTATACCATTTACCACATGCGGCATTTTCCGTTTCCAACCATATATCAGTGAACGAGGTAGTTCAACCTTCGCAATGAACATTAAGAATAAAGCTAAGAACACATGTGTTCATACGAAAGAGCGGAGCGTGTCTCTCTCCCAAACAAAGAATGCTAGGATCCGACTTATTCAAACAAAAACAAAAATAAAAGCAAACAGACGCTCCAAGCAAAGCACATAAGATGTGACTGAATAAAAATATAGTTTCACTAGAGGTGACCTGATAAGTTGTCGATGAAGAAGGGGATGCCTTGGGCATCCCCAAGCTTAGATGCTTGAGTCTTCTTAAAATATGCAGGGATGAACCACAGGGGCATCCCCAAGCTTAGACTTTTCACTCTTCTTGATCATATTGTATCATCCTCCTCTCTTGACCCTTGAAAACTTCCTCTACACCAAACTCGAAACAAACTCATTAGAGGGTTAGTGCATAATTGAAAATTCATATATTCAGAGGTGACATAATCATTCTTAACACTTCTGGACATTGCACAAAGCTACTGAAAGTTAATGGAACAAAGAAATCCATCAAACATAGCAAAACAGGCAATGTGAAATAAAAGGCAGAATTTGTCAAAACAGAACAGTCCGTAAAGACGAATTTTCCAGGGGCACTTAACTTGCTCAGATGAAAATTCTCAAATTGAATGAAAGTTGCGTACATATCTGAGGATCACGCACGTAAATTAGCAGATTTTTCTGAGTTACCTACAGAGAACCCTGCCCAAATTCGTGACAGCGAGAACTCTGTTTCTGCGCAGTAATCCAAATCTAGTATTGACTTTACTATCAAAGACTTTACTTGGCACAACAATGCAATAAAATAAAGATAAGGAGAGGTTGCTACAGTAGTAACAACTTCCAAGACACAAATATAAAACAAAACTACTGTAGTAAAAACATGGGTTGTCTCCCATAAGCGCTTTTTTTTAACGCCTTTCAGCTAGGCGCAGAAAGTGTGAATCAAGTATTATCAAGAGATGAAGCATCAACATCATAATTTGTTCTAATGATAGAATCATAAGGTAACTTCATTCTCTTTCTAGGGAAGTGTTCCATACCTTTCTTGAGAGGAAATTGATATTTAATATTACCTTCCTTCATATCAATGGTAGCACCAGCAGTTCGAAGAAAAGGTCTTCCCAATATAATGGGACAAGATGCATTGCATTCAATATCCAAGACAACAAAATCAACGGGGACAAGGTTATTGTTAACCATAATACGAACATTGTCAACTCTCCCCAAAGGTTTCTTTATAGCATTATCAGCAAGATTAACATCCAAATAACAATTTTTCAATGGTGGCAAGTCAAGCATATCATAGATTTTCTTAGGCATAACAGAAATACTTGCACCAAGATCACATAAAGCATTACAATCAAAATCATTGACCCTCATCTTAATGATGGGCTCCCAACCATCTTCTAACTTCCTAGGAATAGAAGTTTCAAGTTTTAGTTTCTCTTCTCTAGCTTTTATGAGAGCATTTGTAATATGTTTTGTAACGGCCAAATTTATAGCACTAGCATTAGGACTTCTAGCAAGTTTTTGTAAGAACTTTATAACTTCAGAGATGTGACAATCATCAAAATCTAAACCATTATGATCTACAGCAATGGGATCATTGTCCCCAATGTTGGAAAAAATTTCAGCAGTTTTATCACAAGCAGTTTCAGCAATTTTAGCAGTTTCAGGTAATTTTGCACGCTTTGCACTAGGAGTAGAAACATTGCCAACACCAATTATTTTACCATTGATAGTAGGAGGTGTAGCAACATGTAAAGCATTATCATTACTAGTGGTGGTAATAGTCCAGACTTTAGCTACATTGTTCTCTTTAGCAAGTTTTTCATTTTCTTCTCTTTCCCACCTAGCATGCAATTCAGCCATCAATCTTATATTCTCATTAATTCTAACTTGGATGGCATTTGCTGTAGTAACAATCTTATTATCATTATCCTTATTAGGCATAACTTTCAATTTTAAAAGATCAACATCAGAGGCAAGTCTATCAACCTTGGAAGCAAGAATATCAATTTTATCAAGCTTTTCCTCAATAGATTTGTTAAAAGCAGTTTGTGTACTAATAAATTCTTTAAGCATGGCTTCAAGACCAGGGGGTACACTCCTATTATTGTTGTAAGAATTCCCATAAGAATTACCATAACCATTACCATTAGCAGAAGGATATGGCCTATAGTTGTTACCAGAATTATTCCTATAAGCATTGTTGTTGAAATTATTATTTTTAATGAAGTTCACATCAACATGTTCTTCTTGGGCAACCAATGAAGCTAAAGGAACATTATTTGGATCGACATTAGATCTACCATTCACAACCATAGACATAATCACACCAATCTTATCACTCAAGGAGGAGGTTTCTTCAACAGAATTTACCTTCTTACCTTGTGGAGCCCTTTCCGTGTGCCATTCAGAGTAATTTATCATCATATCATCAAGAAGCTTTGTCGCCGCCCCCAAAGTGATGGACATAAAAGTACCTCCAGCAGCTGAATCCAATAGGTTCTGCGAAGAAAAATTCAATCCTGCATAGAAGGTTTGGATGATAATCCAAGTAGTCAGTCCATGGGTTGGGCAATTCTTTACCAAAGATTTCATTCTCTCCCATGCTTGAGCAACATGTTCATTATCCAATTTCTTAAAATTCATTATGCTACTTCTCAAAGATATAATTTTAGCAGGAGGATAATATCTACCAATAAAAGCATCCTTACATTTAGTCCATGAATCAATACTATTCTTAGGCAAAGATAGCAACCAATCTTTAGCTCTTCCTCTTAAGGAGAAAGGAAACAATTTCAATTTTATAATATCACCATCTATATCCTTATACTTTTGCATTTCACATAGTTCAACAAAATTATTAAGATGGGCAGCAGCATCATCAGAACTAACACCAGAAAATTGCTCTCTCATAACAAGATTCAGTAAAGCAGGTTTAATTTCAAAGAATTCTGCTGTAGTAGCAGGTGGAGCAATAGGTGTGCATAGGAAATCATTATTATTAGTGTTTGTGAAGTCACACAACTTAGTGTTTTCAGGAGTATTTATTTTAGCAATAGTAAATAAAGCAAACTAAATAAAGTAAATGCAAGTAACTATTTTTTTTGTGTTTTTGATATAGAGAACGCAAACAAGATAGTAAATAAAGTAAAGCTAGCAACTAGTTTTTTTGTGTTTTGTTTTAGTGCAGCAAACAAAGTAGTAAATAAAATAAAGCAAGACAAAAACAAAGTAAAGAGATTGGAAGTGGAGACTCCCCTTGCAGCGTGTCTTGATCTCCCCGGCAACGGCGCCAGAAAAAGAGCTTGATGCGTGCAGTTAAAACACGTCCATTGGGAACCCCAAGAGGAAGGTGTGATGCGTATAGTAGCAAGTTTTCCCTCAGAAAGAAACCAAGGTTTATCGAACCAGTAGTAGCCAAGAAGCATGTTGAAGGTTGATGGCGGCGAAGTGTAGTGCGGCGCAACACCAGGGATTCTGGTGCCAACGTGGAACCTGCACAACACAATCAAAGTACTTTGCCCCAACGTAACAGTGAGGTTGTCAATCTCACCGGCTTGCTGTAACAAAGGATTAAACGTATTGTGTGGAAGATGATGTTTGTTTGCGAAGAACAGTAAAGAACAAGTATTGCAGTAGATTGTATTTCAGATGTAAAGAATGGACCGGGGTCCACAGTTCACTAGCGGTGTCTCTCCCATAAGATAAATAGCATGTTGGGTGAACAAATTACAGTTGGGCAATTGACAAATAAAGAAGGCATAACAATGCACATACATATATCATGATGAGTACTATGAGATTTAATCAGGGCATTACGACAAAGTACATAGACCGCTATCCAGCATGCATCTATGCCTAAAAAGTCCACTTTCAGGTTATCATCCGAACCCCTTCCGGTATTAAGTTGCAAACAACAGACAATTGCATTAAGTATGGTGCGTAATGTAATCAACAAAAATATCCTTAGACAAAGCATCGATGTTTTATCCCTAGTGGCAACAACACATCCACAATCTTAGAACTTTCTGTCACTGTACCAGATTTAATGGAGGCATGAACCCACTATCGAGCATAAATACTCCCTCTTGGAGTTACAAGTATCAACTTGGCCAGAGCCTCTACTAGCAACGGAGAGCATGCAAGAACATAAACAACATATATGATAGATTGATAATCAACTTGACATAGTATTCAATATTCATCGGATCCCAACAAACACAACATGTAGCATTACAAATAGATGATCTTGATCATGATAGGCAGCTCACAAGATCTAACATGATAGCACAACGAGGAGAAGACAACCATCTAGCTACTGCTATGGACCCATAGTCCAGGGGTGAACTACTCACACATCGATCCGGAGGCGATCATGGCGATGAAGAGCCCTCCGGGAGATGATTCCCCTCTCCGGCAGGGTGCCGGAGGCGATCTCCTGAATCCCCCGAGATGGGATTGGCGGCGGCTGCGTCTCTGGAAGGTTTTCCGTATCGTGGCTCTCGGTACAGAGGGTTTCGCGACGAAGACTTTAAGTAGGCGGAAGGGCGGATTCGGAGGAGTCACGGGGGCCCCACATGCTAGGGCCGCGCGGGCCCCCTCTAGGCCGCGCCACCCTAGTGTGGCGGCGCCCCGTGGCCCCACTTCGTATCTCCCTCGGTCTTCTGGAAGCTTCGTGGAAAAATAAGCCCCTGGGCGTTGATTTCGTCCAATTCCGAGAATATTTCCTTTGTAGGATTTCTGAAACCAAAACAGCAGAAAACAACAACTGGCTCTTCGGCATCTCGTCAATAGGTTAGTGCCGGAAAATGCATAATAATGACATATAATGTGTATAAAACATGTGAGTATCATCATAAAAGTAGCATGGAACATAAGAAATTATAGATACGTTTGAGACGTATCAAAGGACTACACCTCTTGTTACTCAACTCCGGGTTACCAAGACTTTTCGACATACATGTTTTAACCAAGTGTCGCAATGGGGTACCTTCATGCCACCTGTACAAAGGACCAAAGGAGATGTGCATCTCAACTATAGGCCATCCATACTGGGACAACATGAACAACAGACGTTGAGCATTCTCTCTAACTCTCTCTCATTATTTTCTCATACTCTTTTTGTTTCTTTTCTCACTCCTTTTTTACAACTCTTTTTTCACAACTCTTTTTTAACACAACTCTTTTTTATGCAACTCTTTTTCACTCTTCCTATTGAGGATGCTCGTTGCGGAAACTTCCACCATGATTAAGCATGGATTCGGTTAGCGGACCATTGCTCTTCTCTAACAATGCAAGCTTACTTGCTTAAATAACCTCTACTTATTTCAGAAGAGATGGCCATCAACAAAACAAAATAAATGATGATCAACGCAGGGTGCAACACCCCAAAAGTGCAAGTTTGAAAGACTTCCCCAGTAAACATGGTTATGATGCGTGCAATTAACACACGTCCGTTGGGAACCCCAAGAGGAAGGTGTGATGCAGACAGTAGCAAGTTTTCCCTCAGAAAGAAACCAAGGTTTATCGAACCAGGAGGAGCCAAGAAGCACGTTGAAGGTTGATAGCGGCGAAGTGTAGTGCGGCGCAACACCAGGGATTCCGGCGCCAACGTGGAACCTGCACAACACAATCAAAGTACTTTGCCCCAACGTAACAGTGAGGTTGTCAATCTCACCGGCTTGCTGTAAACAAAGGATTAAACGTATTGTGTGGAAGATGATGATTGTTTGCGAAGAACAGTAAAGAACAATTGCAGTAGATTGTATTTCAGATGTAAAGAATAGGACCGGGGTCCACAGTTCACTAGTGGTGTCTCTCCCATAAGATAAATAGATGTTGGGTGAACAAATTACAGTTGGGAAATTGACAAATCAAGAAGGCATAACAATGCACATACAAATATCATGATGAGTACTATGAGATTTAATCAGGGCATTACGACAAAGTACATAGACCGCCATCCAGCATGCATCTATGCCTAAATAGTCCACTTTCAGGTTATCATCCGAACCCCTTCCGGTATTAAGTTGCAAGCAACAGACAATTGCATTAAGTATGGTGCGTAATGTAATCAACACAAATATCCTTAGACAAAGCATCGATGTTTTATCCCTAGTGGCAACAGCACATCCACAACCTTAGAACTTTCTGTCACTGTCCCAGATTCGATGGAGGCATGAACCCACTATCGAGCATAAATACTCCCTCTTGGAGTCACAAGTATCAACTTGGCCAGAGCCTCTACTAGCAACGGAGAGCATGCAAGAACATAAACAACATATATGATAGATTGATAATCAACTTGACATAGTATTCAATATTCATCGGATCCCAACAAACACAACATGTAGCATTACAAATAGATGATCTTGATCATGATAGGAAGCTCACAAGATCTAACATGATAGCACAACGAGGAGAAGACGACCATATAGCTACTGCTATGGACCCATAGTCCAGGGGTGAACTACTCACACATCGATCCGGAGGCGATCATGGCGATGAAGAGTCCTCCGGGAGATGATTCCCCTCTCCGGCAGGGTGCCGGAGGCGATCTCCTGAATCCCCCGAGATGGGATTGGTGGCGGCTGCGTCTCTGGAAGGTTTTCCGTATCGTGGCTCTCGGTACTGGGGGTTTCGCGATGAAGACTATATGTAGGGGGAAGGGTAGGTCAGGGGGCATCACGAGGGGCCCACACAACAGGCCGGCGCGGCCAGGGCCTGGGCCGCGCCGCCCTATTGTGTCGCCACCTCGTGGCCCCACTTCGTATCTTCCTCGGTCTTCTGGAAGCTTCGTGGAAAAATAAGCCCCTAGGCGTTGATTTCGTCCAAATCCGAGAATATTTCCTTACTAGGATTTCTGAAACCAAAAACAGCAGAAAACAACAACTGGCTCTTCGGCATCTCGTCAATAGGTTAGTGCCGGAAAATGCATAATAATGACATATAATGTGTATAAAACATGTGAGTATCATCATAAAAGTAGCATGGAACATAAGAAATTATAGATATGTTTGAGACGTATCAAGCATCCCCAAGCTTAGTTCCTACTCGCCCTCGAGTTGGTAAACGATAACAAAGATAATTTCTGAAGTGACATGCTATCATAATTTTGATCAATACTATTGTAAAGCACATGAGATGAATGCAGCGATTCGAAGCAATGATGAAGACAATGAGTAAACAAATGAATCATATAGCAAAGACTTTTCATGAATAATACTTTCAAGACAAGCATCAATAAGACTATCATAACAGTTAACTCATAAGCAATAAATTCTTAGTAGAAAGCTTTGAAACAACACAAAGGAAGATATAAGTTTTAGCGGTTGCTTTCAACTTCAACATGTATATCTCATGGATAATTGTCAACACAAAGTAATATAACAAGTGCAATAGGTAAACATGTAAGAATCAATGCACACAGTTTACACAAGTGTTTGCTTCTAAGATAAAAAAGAATAGGTAAACTGACTCAACAATAAAGTAGAAGAATGGCCCTTCGCAGAGGGAAGCATGGACTACTATTTTTGTGCTAGAGCTTTTCATTTTGAAAACATAGAAACAATTTTGTCAACGGTATTAATAAATCATATGAGTTATGTATAAGATATCCTATAAGTTGCAAGCCTCATGCATAGTATACTAATAGTGCCCGCACCTTGTCCTAATTAGCTTGGATTAACACGGATTATCATTGCATAACATATGTTTCAACCAAGTGTCACAAAGGGGTACCTCTATACCGCCTGTACAAGGGTCTAAGGAGAAGGTTCGCATTGGATTTCTCGCGTTTGATCATTCTCAACTTAGACACCCATACCGGGACAACATAGACAACAGATAATGGACTCCTCTTTTAATGCTTAAGCATTCAACAACAGGTAATATTCTCATAAGAGATTGAGGTTTTATGTCCAAACTGAAACTTCCACCATGATTCATGGCTTTAGTTAGCGGCCCAATGTTCTTCTCTAACAATATGCATACTCAAACCATTTGATCATGAAAATCGCCCTTACTTCAGACAAGACGAACATGCATAGCAACTCACATGATATTCAACAAAGATAAAAGTTGATGGCGTCCCCAGAAACATGGTTACCGCTCAACAAGCAACTTATTAAGAAATAAGATACATAAGTACATATTCTTCACCACAATAGTTTTTAAGGCTATTTTCCCATGAGCTATGTATTGTAAAGGTAAAGAATGGAAGTTTAAAGGTAGCACTCAAGTAATGTACTTTGGAATGGCAGAAAAATACCATGTGGTAGGTAGGTATGGTGGACACAAATGGCATGGATTTTGGCTCAAGGATTTGGATGCACGAGAAGAATCCCTCTCAATACAAGGCTAGGATAGCAAGGTTGTTTGAAGCAAACTCAAGTATAAATGGTGCAGCAAGACTCACATATAAACATATTGTAAGCATTATAAGACTTTACATCGTCTCCTTGTTGTTCAAACACCTCAACCAGAAAATATCTAGACTTAGAGAGACCAATCATGCAAACCAAATTTTAACCAGCTCTATGTAGTTCTTCATTAATAGGTGCAAAGTACATGATGCAAGAGCTTAAACATGATCTATATGAGCACAACAATTGCCAAGTATCAAATTATTCAAGACATTATATCATTTACCACATGCGGCATTTTCCGTTTCCAACCATATATCAATGAACGAGGTAGTTCAACCTTGGCAATGAACATTAAGAATAAAGCTAAGAACACATGTGTTCATATGCAACAGCGGAGCGTGTCTCTCTCCCACATAAAGAATGCTAGGATCCGATTTTATTTAAACAAAAACAAAAACAAAAGCAAACAGACGCTCCAAGTAAAGCACATAAGATGTGACTGAATAAAAATATAGTTTCATTAGAGGAACCTGATAATGTTGTCGATGAAGAAGGGGATGCCTTGGGCATCCCCAAGCTTAGATGCTTGAGTCTTCTTAAAATATGCAGGGATGAACCACGGGGGCATCCCCAAGCTTAGACTTTTCACTCTTCTTGATCATATTGTATCCTCCTCCTCTCTTGACCCTTGAAAACTTCCTCCACACCAAACTCAAAACAAACTCATTAGAGGGTTAGTGCATAATTGAAAATTCATATATTCAGAGGTGACATAATCATTCTTAACACTTCTGGACATTGCACAAAGCTACTGAAAGTTAATGGAACAAAGAAATCCATCAAACATAGCAAAACAGGCAATGCGAAATAAAATGCAGAATCTGTCAAAACAGAACAGTCCGTAAAGACGAATTTTTAAGAGGCACCAGACTTGCTCAGATGAAAATGCCCAAATTGAATGAAAGTTGCGTACATATCTGAGGATCACGCACGTAAATTGGCAGATTTTTCTGAGTTTCCTAGAGAGAGGCATATCGAAATTCGTGACAGCAAGAAATCTGTTTCTGCGCAGTAATCCAAATCTAGTATTGACTTTACTATCAAAGACTTTACTTGGCACAACAATGCAATAAAATAAAGATAAGGAGAGGTTGCTACAGTAGTAACAACTTCCAAGACTCAAATATAAAACAAAGGTACTGTAGTAAAATAATGGGTTGTCTCCCATAAGCGCTTTTCTTTAACGCCTTTCAGCTAGGCGCAGAAAGTGTGAATCAAGTGTTGTCAAGAGATGAAGCATCGACATTACCTCGGGCTTTACGCCTACCCTTCTTACTCTTTTTCTTACTCTTTGGTTTAGGGAATACATGTCTGCCTCCCGGTGTAGAGGTGAATTTAAGGGTGCCTTCTCCCACATCTATGATTGCTCCCAATAGTTTCAGCTGGGATCTTCCAAGTGTGATTTGTCCTGTTCCTACACATTCAATAACAAGATAATCAGTGGATACCGTTCTTCCAAGAATGGTTGTATGCACACACTCGGCTATTCCCTTAGGAATTATAACAGAGTTATCAACAAGAGTTACTCCTTCTCCCCCTTCAACGAGTCCCCAAAGTGTCAAAGATTCATAAATACTCTTAGGCATAAGGCAAAATTCAGACATAATATCACAACGGGCATGAAAAGTTTCACTACCAATAATAACCTTAATAGTAGGGTCTCATATTGAAGGTTCAGAGTTCACTAAAACTTGATCAAGACGGTTACGAACATAACTATAATTTTCTTTCAAGCAAGATGCACTTGTCTCAAGAGTGTTTAATCTATTATAAATGCTAATAAGAGCTGAATCAAAGTTATTAGCTGAACTATGTGACGCAACCAATTTCTTTATGGCATTAAAAGCTCGATCGCCATCGCAATGAAGGAAATCTCCTCCCACTACAGCATCCAAGGCATATCTATAGCGAATCATAAGCCCAAAATAAAAGTTACTAAGGAGCAAACTTAGAGTCATTTGAGGTTCAGCTTTACGATAAGAATCAAAAATTCTAGACCAAGCATTTTTAAAACTCTCCTCATCCCCTTGTTTGAAAGTAAAAACTAATTCCTCAGGTGAGGAAGTAACAGGTACAGAGCTAGACATGATAACAAAAGTAAACTAAATGCAAGTAACTAATTTTTTGTGTGTTTTTAATATAGAGAGCGCAAACAAGATAGTAAATAAAGTAAAGCTAGCAACTAATTTTTTTTGTGTTTTGTTTTAGTGCAGCAAACAAAGTAGTAAATAAAGTAAAGTAAAGCAAGACAAAAACAAAGTAAAGAGATTGGAAGTGGAGACTCCCCTTGCAGCGTATCTTGATCTCCACTCCTCAAGAACGAGCGCCGTAAAAATATGCTTGATGCGTGCAATTAACACACGTCCGTTGGGAACCCCAAGAGGAAGGTGTGATGCGTGATAAGAGCAAGTTTCCCTCAGAAAGAAACCAAGCTTTATCGAACCAGGAGGAGCCAATAAGCACGTTGAAGGTTGATGGCGGCGAAGTGTAGTGCGGTGCAACACCAGGGATTCCGGCGCCAACGTGGAACCTGCACAACACAATCAAAGTACTTTGCCCCAACGTAATAGTGAGGTTGTCAATCTCACCGGCTTGCTGTAAAACAAAGAATTAAACGTATTGTGTGGAAGATGATGATTGTTTGCGAAGAACAGTAAAGAACAACTGCAGTAGATTGTATTTCAGATGTAAATAATAGGACCGGGGTCCACACTTCACTAGTGGTGTCTCTCCCATAAGATAAATAGATGTTGGGTGAACAAATTACAGTTGGGCAATTGACAAATAAAGAAGGCATAACAATGCACATACAAATATCATGATAAGTACTATGAGATTTAATCAGGGCATTACGACAAAGTACATAGACCACCATCCAGCATGCATCTATGCCTAAATAGTCCACTTTCAGGTTATCATCCGAACCCCTTCCGGTATTAAGTTGCAAGCAACAGACAATTGCATTAAGTATGGTGCGTAATTTAATCAACACAAATATCCTTAGACAAAGCATCGATGTTTTATCCCTAGTGGCAACAGCACATCCACAACCTTAGAACTTTCTGTCACTGTCCCAGATTCGATGGAGGCATGAACCCACTATCGAGCATAAATACTCCCTCTTGGAGTCACAAGTATCAACTTGGCCAGAGCCTCTACTAGCAACGAAGAGCATGCAAGAACATAAACAACATATATGATAGATTGATAATCAACTTGACATAGTATTCAATATTCATCGAATCCCAACAAACACAACATGTAGCATTACAAATAGATGATCTTGATCATGATAGGCAGCTCACAAGATCTAACATGATAGCACAACGAGGAGAAGACGACCATCTAGCTACTGCTATGGACCCATAGTCCAGGGGTGAACTACTCACACATCGATCCGGAGGCGATCATGGCGATGAAGAGCCCTCCGGGAGATGATTCCCCTCTCCGGCAGGGTGCCGGAGACGAGCTCCTGAATCCCCCGAGATGGGATTGGTGGCGGCTGCGTCTCTGGAAGGTTTTCCGTATCGTGGCTCTCGGTACTGGGGGTTTCGCGACGAAGACTATATGTAGGCGGAAGGGTAGGTCAGGGGGCGTCACGAGGAGCCCACACAACAGGTCGGCGCGGCCAGGGCCTGGGCCGCGCCGCCCTATTGTGTCGCCACCTCGTGGCCCCACTTCGTATCTCCCTCGGTCTTCTGGAAGCTTCGTGGAAAAATAAGCCCCCGAGCGTTGATTTCGTCCAATTCCGAGAATATTTCCTTACTAGGATTTCTGAAACCAAAAACAACAGAAAACAACAACTGGCTCTTCGGCATCTCGTCAATAGGTTAGTGCCGGAAAATGCATAATAATGATATATAATGTGTATAAAACATGTGAGTATCATCATAAAAGTAGCATGGAACATAAGAAATTATAGATACGCTTGAGACGTATCAGGTTACGGTCTAGCTCATTACTCATAATCATTCATACCACAACATGCATTGTGGTATTTCTCACCAAACCTTACTTTCTTATGAGCTTTAAATTACACAAAAGAAGGAAATTTTGAAAAGGTTGGAGTCTTATGAGCTTTAAATTACACAAAAGAAGGAAATTTTGAAAAGGTTGGAGGAAAAACACATACATTATTCTTGGATATCAAGCGCCCTCCTTCCTCTCCCTTTCTCTCTGTGAGCGCGAGCAAACCCTGGCCCCGACCAACGCTCGTCGTCGCCGTCGCTCCGGCCACACCCGCGCCCAACCGCCACCACCATCGGCTCCGCCTCCTCCTGCTGCTCCACCCCGTCAAAGGAATCGACGAGGGGAGGCTCCAATCGCCCGCCCCGACCCCATCTTCCCCGCGGCCGGCCACCGCCTCCGACGACCATGGCGTCGCCGTCCGACCACCTCCGGCCTCGCCGTCGCTTCCGTCGCGCTCAGGGTGAGCTACCCGTCACGCCGGTGCCCTCGGCCTGCTCCCTCTCGTCCTCTAGCTCCACCCTCCACGGGCAACTGTCCCGGCCGCCGCCGCCCATCGTCGCCGGCCACGCTCCGGCCACCATTTGGCAGCGGCGCCGCCACCAAATGGTCGGCCGCGTCGAGCTGCCCAGTATGCCCCCACGCGCGCACGCTATCGCCCTCTGAATCGGCCAATTGCAGCTCCACCTGCGAGCTCATTGCCGCGCTGATGTCACCATGACGTCAGCGTGACGCAGTAATCCTTTTTCCTAATTTCCAGAAATGTTTTTAAATGATTAAATCTGGTAAAATTCATAAGTAATTCAATTTTAATCAGAAAATGATGTATAATATGTCAAAATGTTCAGAAAAATGAAACCTATCTACTTATGCTATCATCATGCATAGTTAAGCAACTTCAATTAACACTTTTGTTAGAACAACGAAATACCACTTTATGGAAGTCATCGAAATGCAATGTTTTATGCATTCGAATTCCATTTAATTTGACAATGATGGCTTAGGGTTAGTTTCAATAACATTAATATGACATATCATTCATACTTGTATGCGCATTGCATCGATGCCATGTGTTGATTGTTATTTCTCTATTTCTAGTATTTGCTTCTTCGCGATCGATAGAGCACGAGTCCGAGACGACGAAGATCGACATCACCGAAGGTCAATACTTGTCCACCGACAAACAAGTCAAGCATGGGATCTCCGAAGATCCACATTGGTTTGTCAGGGACAAAGGCAAGCCCTAACCTGGCTCATCTATGATTTCGAAATGCTTTTATCTGTGGTTCCTACATATCGCATACGATTCAACTGTCTTTTATCGATAGATAGAGTTACCCTATCTGTTGCATGTCCGACCTTTGTAGCCTCGATACCCTGATCCACTGCTCCTAGCATAACTAGGTTTGGCATGTGTGCGTCGCGAGAGCCTTTATCTCTTATGCTTAGCCATGCTTAGTTTGTTACGCTACTACTCCGGTCTTCGGACTGGAGCCTTACAATGAAATGAATCTAGCATGACAGGTTGACGTGGTAAGTATGGAGATGATGATAAACATGATTAAAGGCTCAGACGAGAGGCCACATTGGGATGTGGTGGGTTGTTTCGTTTCTGCCGACCCTAGGAACCGAGTTCTCGCCTCTTGAACCAAGACCGAGCGTACAACCACACGAGGCCCTATTATGGTACCCTCTCGACTCACTAACTTGCCTAGTAGATTCCATGAGTCACATAGTTTGCGCGTTATTTGGACATATGCATTGAAAATGTTTGTGAAAAGGTGCATAGCATACAGGTAGGTAAGCGTGGCCGAGGTGGCTTGGGTTAGAGTCCCTGGTGAAACCCACCTCGCCTCACATCGTTAGGGACCGACTTCGGGACTTGACCCGTTACGGCGGAACAATCCTTAGCGCGTGACTCATGGTCTCGGCGACAGCAAGGTAAAGGTCGTGGTCGACCACCCTCTGCCAGCTTTCCACGGAAGAGAGCTAATATATTGGCATTAAGAGTCGGTTGGCACGTGTGGGTAAAGTTGTGCACCCCTGCAGGGTTATGAATCTTTTCGAAAAGCCGTGTCCACGGTTATGGACGACTTGGGAACGGACGTGGAGATCATAGAGAACATGAATCTAATCGTAAAACTTGGCAACCAATGTGTGCTTACGGACACCTTCTTCGGGTGTTGAGGGGGTGATCCGAGGATAGTGGTTCGAGATGATGAAGATTGGTGGATACAATATGATGATCAATAGAGATAGAGATGTCGCTCTCTTATCCCTTTTTAAAGGTTCTGAGTAGTCGAGCTTCTTCTCCCTCCTGTTTATCAAAGGAAAACTGGCTTTACGCAAAAGAAGCCCTACAGAAAGCCCGCATACCCGCTTTGCTAAAAGGTTGTACTAAGTCTTGCCGAGTCCCCGTACTCAGCTTTGCATGCTTTTGTTTCGCATTTAAGTCGCTCCAACAGATGGTGGTTTCTTTTCGACATCGACGAGTAGCTTGGGGTTCCCAGGTGGCAGCCTGGAATCTATGGGCTGGGACGTCGCCGTTATGCTCCTGGCCTCTTAGGCCTTTTGCTATCTTGCTATGTCTAATAGCATAACTTTGCTTCCGTTGGTTGATGTATGTCAGGTCAGTGACCTCTGCTTGTAATACTTTGGTTCTTCGCTCAGTTATGAGCTTGTATTACTTCTTGAGTCATAGAGTCACTGTTGTGTTACCGATTCTCTCACTGTAGTCTCTCGAGCTCTAGGTTAGGCTTATGTCAGAAGAAGATCTGGTATTTGTCTAACCCTGATCCCGGGGGTGCCACAGGTTTTGGTATCAGAGCAGGACTGCCTGTAGGAAGCCCTTTCTACTGGTCGATGTTGAGTCTAGTGTTTGTGAAAACTATTTGAAAGCTAAAAGTATTTGCGAAAATCTGATTAGGATTCTTTTTACTCCTTATCTGGTATCGCTCTAATTCTAAGGTGCCTTACCTTGTGTTGATTTGAAAGTTTTTCTGTCTCTTCTGGTCTTTCAAACTTAGGTCCCTCAAGGGCATGTCGTTTCTAAACCAGTTGACCTAGTGCAGAGTTTTCTAGAGTCGTGTGTGTTCTTTGCTTCCTCTTTGTTTTGTTTGTTTTGATAGAGAGATCTCCTTCCATCATGATCTTTCTATTTTGTGGGTTCCACAAAATTCTGATCTAGGCTTCGAGGTTTCCTTTCACCTTGGATGCCTCCTTTTCCTTTTTCTTGGATACTTCTGAAGCTTACCTTGTGATTACTACCTTGCAGTGTCCTCCGTGTCACTCATCTAGTATTCCTTTCTTTGTTTTTAATCCTTGGATTTGAACCGAAGGTCCCCGATTGTGTTGGATTCGATTGTATGAATCTGCGTACATGAAGCTGGCCTTTAACCCAAGATCCATGCCATTAAACACTAGTGTTAATGTTCATACATTACACTGGGATGGCTAAATTTTAATCAAGCTATTCTTCAAGCTTGTGGTTATTGTCGTGTTGAATTGCGGCAATAAATATCTTCCCCTTCCACTAGCTATCGCAGAGGTTCTTTCATTGAACCAAACAGATCATGACAAGAGTGCTCTTTGTGAGTATCTTATTTATGTATGTATCTCTGCCACACCTCCTTTTTCAGCATAATCCTCACGAAAGTGTTATCTTGTGCATCTACATCTCAGGGATTCTGTTCATGATGGTGTTCCTCCTCTTTAGTTGCTTTTCGACCTTTGTCTGCTAGTTATCAACAAAGTTGTAAATGTGCATTGGTGTTTCCAGTGTATATTACTTTGTGGTTCATCAAGACATTCCACTTCGGTATGTCAGGAGAAACAAACTCCAGTACCTTGTCCATCAAAGACTTGGTCAAAGTGTTGTAATCTGCAGATTAATAGGCCTCGTTTGCTTCTGTTCTGTTCTACCTTAGAGTATCACCCTCTTTTATATCATGAGGACATGTTGTGTATCATGGCCTTATTGATGAAGTGATTCTCTTACATATCTTTCCTCGCCCTTCCTCCGAGCTGTCGTGCTTGGGAATGTTGGGGTGTATTTATTGATGTGGCTATCCGAGATTCTTAGAAATTCTTATTTCTTTGAAATCCGAGGACATTGATATCATTCTTACCGTAACTGGTTCGCCAATTATTAAGCGAAGTTTGACTGTGTTGCCAAGTCTGTTTGTTCATGCACTCCTTCTTTGGTCAAAGAGTTTTGTTTACGCCGAAGCTCTCAAGACCACATCCTTATGCCTTGTACAACAAGATTCCCTCTCGAACTTAGTGATATATCGGTGGTTCGTGATATTCTGGATGTGTTTCTAGAAGTATCGCCATGTTGTCACATGACCGTGTTGTCGAGTTCATGAGTATGTTGGTTCGTTGAACTACTCCTTCTCCAAGAACCGTGCTGGATAACCCTGGACTAGTTGGTTGAGCTTAAACAACAACTTGGAGAGTTGAAAGACAAGAGCTCTATCCAACTTGATTCTTCTTAAAGGGATGTCTAGTTTTGTTCGTGTTGAAGTCAGGAAGTATCTCCTTTATGGATATGCTATCTTCCCCATATTTGATTTGAGTTTGGGCTATCGTAAAATCAAACTCAGTTCCAAGGACTATCTTGATGATGCATATACTCATGGTGTCTCGTCTGAGTTTACCTTCATGTCCTTTGGTCTGACCAATACTTCTGCCTCGTTCATGCAAAATATGAGTTCCTCATTGGAGTATCTTGATAAGTTTGTCATTAAGCCCATCAATGAAATTCTTATTTCTTCCATGTCTAAAGAGGTTCATATTGAACAGTTGGCACTAATATTGGAAACTTTTGTGAACCATCTTTGTGTTATCATGAAGTATGATGTTCTGGATGTTGGAGTTGACCTTCTCTGGTTCACGTGCATTTGTTGAAAGATGTCGCCGTGGATCCGAGTCGAGTTTCCTTTGTTTTCCTCGGGAATCATCGCAAGTCGGTCAGGCATGTGCAAACTATTCTTGAGATGGAAGGTTGTTACCTCCATTCTTTGAAACGTTTCTCTATGCACACCAAGCCACTGACTGGTTTGTTCAAAGAGAAGAAGCTTAATAACTTCATTATCTTATTTGATGTCCCCACAATGACTCAAAGGTGTTACATTGCAAGTTCATATGCGCGCAATTGCCTTTTGACAATCGCAACCACATGTATTATGCAATCTAGCTCAATCCTTTGGAGCTTGACATTGTGGTCCATATCTTGAGAATCTAGCAACTTTACCTTGGTGGTAGTTGTTGCAAATTCTATTCATACATTTTGAGTCTGAAATATCTTTACACCTAACCTAAGCTGAATCTCAAGCGGCAATGATGGTTAGCGTTTCTCAAGGATTTTTGACATAGGTCTCTTTGTAAATCCGACAAGATTGATGTTGTGGTTAACACAATTAGTCGGAAGGACTAATGCCATAATCTCTTGAATCATCAAGAATAACCACTCCCCGTAAGGATCTTGTGCGACTTATTCTAGGTGTTGCCCTTACGATGCTTTTCAAATCCTGAAGTCTTGACCTCCGCTTGACGACCTATTGAAGGCTGTTCAATAGCCTAATATTGGTGTCTAGACCATCAAGGAGAACATCATAAGCAGAGTTGCTAAATGTCTCTCGGTCAATCCCTCGAAATCATTTCTCCGGTGACAACCATTCCGTTAGGAGAAATTTCACTCCCCGCTGATCCTTGGCACTTCCCTAGACAGTACCCTTCTCTTTCCTTTGGTTAGTACTTGAAGTTCCAATCAATTCATACGTTGTGTGAATTCGTCAGCCATCTAGAGCCCCAACCTTTTTGGTAGACAACATTTATTTTATGTATCCTTGCCTGAAGAGTGACTATGACTATGAAGTCTAAAGTTGCTCTCGTTGTATAATCATCCCTGCTTCTACGAGTCACCCTATCTATGAGTGCCTCGTCATGGTATCAAAGGCAATTTAAGTCTTCGCTACCTTGTTCCTTTGTATTCTTCTCGAGCGTGGAGCAATTGCCTACCAAACTTGAAACTTCTTTTGTATCCTCTATTACCTTGGTGTGTTTCATGTTTGTCCGCTCATGAGTTGTTTCTGAACACTCCTTCCATGAGTTGACCCTGAGATACTCTATCTTCTAGAGATCCTTCGTTCTAGAGTTATTCCCTCTTTCCTTTAGGTGCAGTTGAGCAACAACTTCAAAGGAAGAAAATGAAGAGTTCTTCATGGTGTTGTGGGTCAACCTTCTTCATGGTGTCGTGGATCAACTCCTTCAACAAAGAAGATCATCGTGCTATCGACAAGCTCGTTGAATACCGGTTTAGTCCTTGTTACCTTCTCTTTTCCTACCTTAGGAATCTCGGGGACAAGATTCTTGTAAGGGGGATAGAGTTGTAACATCCCTGTTTAGCAAACCCTAATTAGGAATTGTTTTGTGCATCATGAGCATCATTTTAAATGCATTAATAAAAATTTGCAATTAAATTAAAATGGAAACCCTAGGTTTATGCAAGTCTTTGTCTTTTTGAAATGTGTTCAAATGTTTGAAAACCCCAAAATAAAAATATGTGGACTTTCAACTATTATTAGGAAGGCCACTAAATATTTTCCCTTAAGTGTTTGAGTTATTTCAAATCTTCAAAAGGTTACCAAATAGCAAAATACAATTGGTTTTGTCCCTGTTTTGAAGTTTTCTGGAAAAATATGCAAAACCAGGGGGGGTATTTGAAAGATGTGGGCGTTGTCTTCTTCCTGGTGCCCAGGCAGGCACCTGCGTGGCCGTGCCCGCGCCGGCCACCTCCTGCTCGCCGCCCTCCTGGACGAGGAGGCGTCCTGGAGGCCCCCTCTCCCTCTCCCTCGTCCCTATCTTCCCCCTGGCGCCCTCCTTCCTCTCCCTTTCTCTCTGTGAGCGCGAGCAAACCCTGGCCCCGACCAACGCTCGTCGTCGCCGTCGCTCCGGCCACACCCGCGCCCAACCGCCACCACCATCGGCTCCGCCTCCTCCTGCTGCTCCACCCCGTCAAAGGAATCGACGAGGGGAGGCTCCAATCGCCCGCCCCGACCCCATCTTCCCCGCGGCCGGCCACCGCCTCCGACGACCATGGCGTCGCCGTCCGACCACCTCCGGCCTCGCCGTCGCTTCCGTCGCGCTCAGGGTGAGCTACCCGTCACGCCGGTGCCCTCGGCTTGCTCCCTCTCGTCCTCTAGCTCCACCCTCCACGGGCAACTGTCCCGGCCGCCGCCGCCCATCGTCGCCGGCCACGCTCCGGCCACCATTTGGCAGCGGCGCCGCCACCAAATGGTCGGCCGCGTCGAGCTGCCCCGATGCCCCCACGCGCGCACGCTATCGCCCTCTCGAATCGGCCAATTGCAGCTCCACCTGCGAGCTCATTGCCGCGCTGATGTCACCATGACGTCGCCGTGACGATAATCCTTTTTCCTAATTTCCAGAAATGTTTTTAAATGATTAAATCTGGTAAAATTCATAAGTAATTCAATTTTAATCAGAAAATGATGTATAATATGTCAAAATGTTCAGAAAAATGAAACCTATCTACTTATGCTATCATCATGCATAGTTAAGCAACTTCAATTAACACTTTTGTTAGAACAACGAAATACCACTTTATGGAAGTCATCGAAATGCAATGTTTTATGCATTCGAATTCCATTTAATTTGACAATGATGGCTTAGGGTTAGTTTCAATAACATTAATATGACATATCATTCATACTTGTATGCGCATTGCATCGATGCCATGTGTTGATTGTTATTTCTCTATTTCTAGTATTTGCTTCTTCGCGATCGATAGAGCACGAGTCCGAGACGACGAAGATCGACATCACCGAAGGTCAATACTTGTCCACCGACAAACAAGTCAAGCATGGGATCTCCGAAGATCCACATTGGTTTGTCAGGGACAAAGGCAAGCCCTAACCTGGCTCATCTATGATTTCGAAATGCTTTTATCTGTGGTTCCTACATATCGCATACGATTCAACTATCTTTTATCGATAGATAGAGTTACCCTATCTGTTGCATGTCCGACCTTTGTAGCCTCGATACCCTGATCCACTGCTCCTAGCATAACTAGGTTTGGCATGTGTGCGTCGCGAGAGCCTTTATCTCTTATGCTTAGCCATGCTTAGTTTGTTACGCTACTACTCCGGTCTTCGGACTGGAGCCTTACAATGAAATGAATCTAGCATGACAGGTTGACGTGGTAAGTATGGAGATGATGATAAACATGATTAAAGGCTCAGACGAGAGGCCACATTGGGATGTGGTGGGTTGTTTCGTTTCTGCCGACCCTAGGAACCGAGTTCTCGCCTCTTGAACCAAGACCGAGCGTACAACCACACGAGGCCCTATTATGGTACCCTCTCGACTCACTAACTTGCCTAGTAGATTCCATGAGTCACATAGTTTGCGCGTTATTTGGACATATGCATTGAAAATGTTTGTGAAAAGGTGCATAGCATACAGGTAGGTAAGCGTGGCCGAGGTGGCTTGGGTTAGAGTCCCTGGTGAAACCCACCTCGCCTCACATCGTTAGGGACCGACTTCGGAACTTGACCCATTACGGCGGAACAATCCTTAGCGCGTGACTCATGGTCTCGGCGACAGCAAGGTAAAGGTCGTGGTCGACCACCCTCTGCCGGCTTTCCACGGAAGAGAGCTAATATATTGGCATTAAGAGTCGGTTGGCACGTGTGGGTAAAGTTGTGCACCCCTGCAGGGTTATGAATCTTTCCGAAAAGCCGTGTCCACGGTTATGGACGACTTGGGAACGGACGTGGAGATCATAGAGAACATGAATCTAATCGTAAAACTTGGCAACCAATGTGTGCTTACGGACACCTTCTTCGGGTGTTGAGGGGGTGATCCGAGGATAGTGGTTCGAGATGATGAAGATTGGTGGATACAATATGATGATCAATAGAGATAGAGATGTCGCTCTCTTATCCCTTTTTAAAGGTTCTGAGTAGTCGAGCTTCTTCTCCCTCCTGTTTATCAAAGGAAAACTGTCTTTACGCAAAAGAAGCCCTACAGAAAGCCCGCATACCCGCTTTGCTAAAAGGTTGTACTAAGTCTTGCTGAGTCCCTGTACTCAGCTTTGCATGCTTTTGTTTCAGACGAAGTCGCTCCAACAGATAGTGGTTTCTTTTCGACATCGACGAGTAGCTTGGGGTTCCCAGGTGGCAGCCTGGAATCTATGGGCTGGGACGTCGCCGTTATGCTCCTGGCCTCTTAGGCCTTTTGCTATCTTGCTATGTCTAATAGCATAACTTTGCTTCCGTTGGTTGATGTATGTCAGGTCAGTGACCTCTGCTTGTAATACTTTGGTTCTTTGCTCAGTTATGAGCTTGTATTACTTCTTGAGTCATAGAGTCACTGTTGTGTTACCGATTCTCTCACTGTAGTCTCTCGAGCTCTAGGTTAGGCTTATGTCAGAAGAAGATCTGGTATTTGTCTAACCCTGATCCCGGGGGTGCCACAATATGCTTGTGTAAGAATTCAAATCTTTTGGCTAGCAAGAGGTCGAAAAGCATGCAATAGTATCCATAGGCTATTCATTCATCATCAAACAATGATACTTAAAATTAAACATCTATGTATACTAGCAAGAAGTAGCACTGAATAAGGCACAAAACAAATCATCACTCAGTAGAACATGTGAAACTAGAAATACAATACACAAAATAAATTTCAGCTTTTAGGCATTTCTCCTTTTCTTTTATAAGCATGCAACTTATTTAACTTTGAACATTCAGAGATAAAGAGTTTAGTCCAGTAGCTCATGCATATCCATTATAAACATTCAATATGATGGTAATCTCATAAAACAAAACAAAACTAGACACAGATAAAACAAGGACGCTTCAAGTTTTCGTGAAAATTGTATGTTGCTCAAAATACAGAGTTTAGAGGTGCTCAAACTAGGAGTTTTTAAATGTGTCCAGTTGGGTGTCATGGGCATCCCCAAACTTACGATCTTCATCATACTTGAATCATCTTAGTGTGATATTCCTCCATTTCCTATGAAAAATCTTCAACACAAACTTTTATGTCCATTCTTTTCTACGGGTGATGTTAGAGGTACAAAAAAATCATGCTTGATGCTATTTTACTCAATAATAAAATTATATATTCATGAACCAGAGAGAACATAATTTTATAATCATTATAGCATATCAAAAGTTTCAAGTAAATATCATTTTGATACTCAAAAGAATGGATGTAAAAAAGTAAGGAAGAATCTGTCCAGAATTTTTGCTACAGAAAAACTGAATTTTTAGTACAACTTAGACATCTCAAAAAATTAAGACAATTTATGTGAGTATAGAGGATGAAAATTTTCAGCTAATACATTATTATCAAGATTTTAGGAGCTACTAGTAACGAGACAAAAATCGTGCACTAAAAAGTGCAACGTAGAAATCAGCAACTCCATATTATGTTTGCAACTTTAAACATCAAAATAGGTAAAAACTTGGTACTTTATTTAAAAACCAGAGAGTAAACTAAAATAAAACTAACGTGCTACAGCAAGCATGAAAAAATAAAAACTACAAATAAAAAATATCACGGGTTGCCTCCCTTAAAGCGCTTTCTTTCTAGCCATATAGCTAGGCTTACTTACTTGGTTGTAGGAGCAATGATCTTGTAGGAGTGATGCTTCTTGATTATCTCCTTCTCATTGTTAGAAATAATATATGAAAACAAGATACCAGGGTGCCATGGTGTGATCATACCAATAAATATATTTAACACTTCAAAGCACATTAGCACAAAACATGAAATATGCAACAAGTAGTAACGAAGCCTAACTTTCTTCCTATGCATTGGTATTTTATATATGAATGAACCACAACACATAAGAGTATACCAAAGCATATATAGAGTATACCAAATCATATATACAGTAGGTAAATGCATTTTATAATTATCATTAGTATATAGAGGTGCTTATATCATCCTCTTTCATAATAATTGCATTTACTTGAAGGAAAGTCAAGAGTGTAACTATTTGAATCATAAATCTTAGAGAATTGTGCCATATAAAGAGGATAATTAAATTTATGGAGGGATTCATGATCATGCTTTACTCTTTCAAAATAATTATTAGTACCACTTCTAATCATGACATTATGGCTGCAAGAAGATTTTCCATAGGCATAAGATAGTTGCAAACCATACAAGTATTTCTCAACATGAGCATATTTTTTCTCTATTGTGTAAATAGGAGATTTTAATAATAACATGGAATTCTCATGAATGAGAGAATGATCACAAACAGAAAGTTTATCATTTTTATCCTCACATAACATAATACTTTCTAATCATCGAGTATTCTCAAGGAAAAATAAGCCATCATCTAGAGCATATTCAGTTTTACATATTGATGGTGAAGGTGTAAGATCCCGCTCTTCCCCAAGCTTAGATGGAACTATGGCTTCTTCATTTTCTTCTTCATATAATAAGCTACGAATGAAGCCCGGTGATCAGGTGTATATGTGAGCACACGCTGACTGACTGCCACGTGTCCAACGGACGTTTGTTGTCCGTGAGATGAAAACACAATCAGTAGTCTCACCCTGTGAGCTTGAATGGTCTCACGTGAGCTGTATCAGACGTGACATGAAGTAGTACTCCCTCCGTACCGAAATAAGCTGCGCAGGCTGTATATAAATTTAATTTTACAAAAAAAAACCACACAGATTTCAACCACTACATATTAGGCTGGATTCAAAATCCCGTAATTAGCGTGGCCGCTGCCCGCGATCCTAGGAGTCGGTTTCTTTCATCTTGCGGGCCATCGGGTTCAGGAACTCCAGGAAGTCAATGGTGTTGTTGCCATCTGCATCAACCTCGTTGATCATATGGTGCAGATCCACTTTACCAATAAGTGTTGAAGCAACAAAGTGAAAGGGCAGTCAGATGAAGTCTAGATATCAAGGATAGTAAAAAGTTAACATCTCTCGAAGTATAATCCATTTGATGACCTGAGAGATATCACCGTTCTTTTCATGTAAAGTTCTTGTTCAGGAATGCTACAGTACCATAGTTCTGATTCAGGTTGCCCACCCTTACACTACCGTGCCTGGTACCACAGATTCGTAAGCTGTAAACACCATACACTTATATTTTGTTCGGTATTGCTCTTAACTCTTAAGTACTCGACAATATTATTAGTGTATCCATAGAAAACTTCACAAAAACAGAATCTAGAGCAAAGACTGAGAAGAACTAATGGCAATGTTTTCTTGAAAAAGTATCTCTGAATCTAGAGCAAAGATTGAGAAGAATCACGAACGAACTAGGATCACACAGAGCACTAACTGGGAAACTGGGAGGTAGGGGGCGATTTTAATTGTACCTTGGAGAGGATGTAGTCGACGAGATCCATCGGCGCCCGGACACTAGGCTCTGCAGAGAGGGAGCATCAGAGGAAGGGGACGCGCTGGCGGCGCGGCCGGTGGAGGCATCAAGAACCCTGCCTCCAACCGAACGCCTCCTCGTTTCATTGCAGGCAGCGTTCATGGAAGGCAGCGCTGAGGTCCCCGGATCCGGCAACTCCACCATCGAACTTCGCCAGCAAATCCGACACAGCCACTATCGAATTTGGTACCACAAAAGCATCCAGGTCAAAAAAATCGATCTTTCTGAGCTTGGACTAGATGCAGCGATGCTAGGGGAATGAAGGCAGCGATGCTACCTAGGGGACAGAGGCAGCGAGGTGAGGAGATTGCGGCGGCGCGGCGAAGAGATCGGCGGCGGTTCGCCTCGTCATCTTCCGAACGGCGGAGGCAGGTGGGTGCAGGAGGAGAGAGGCGGAACTAAGGCGCCGGTGCTCTGAGCCGAGACGCATGGGGCGGCCGCCGCCATGCGCACGAGAGGGGTTGGCGGCAGAGGTCCTGGTCTGGCTGTTGTGGAGGAAGTGGAGTAGTGGGTGGAGGTGGGCGTGATTAGGGGAAAAATACGACAACAGCTAAAAAAGGCATTCACGCCGTATGGTCGCTGTGAGCCAGAGAATGAATCTCAACGTTGATCCAACGGTAACTAAGACGTGCTCACAAAGTCTATGCAATCGTCTATGCCTTCTTGAGTTATGTGGTTTCGCTTATTATATTCAAGAACATAGATATTATCAGAAAAATCGTCTATGCAATGATTTAGGATAGTAGAGACCACAAAGTCACAGTCATGAGTCACACCACTAATTTCTTAGATATCATCAAGAAAAATCTTTAATTCAAAGGCTGCCATAAAGCTCACAAATTGTTCTACTTCTTCCATCACATGAACATAATTATAAGTATTATAGGAGGAAATTTTATGTTGTTCATGGGATCTATGGAAATCAAAGTATTAACCACAGGCTCCACAGCAGAATTCACAAGACCTTTCATAATGTGCAAGCAACTCAGTAGCAGCTTTATTTAGAAGTCTTAAAACACTTTTTAGTCGTTTCCCTTCACATGATTCTCTATATTTCATAAATGTCATAGCATTTTTATATTCCTCTTCCGACGTGACATTTTTTTCTTGACTAGTAGCCATACCATGAGTATTTTTGAAAATTTTCCATTTTTATTTTTTATGGGTTTTTAAATTTTTATGAAAAAGAACTAACAAGCAAAGAATAAAAACAAGCAAGCAAAGACTAAAAACAAGACAAATAAAATACGATGCAAAATCTAAAAAAAAGATAAGAGAGCTCATAGTGATGTTACCTCCCTAAGCTTTGATGAGACACGGTGCCAGAAAATATCTGCAGTCGCTGTGGGAGTTGGCAATCTCTGTGGTGTGACTCTTTACAGTTCCCTAGCAACGGCACCAGAAAATACTTTGATGGCGCTTGACAGGGCTTGATGGAGTGTCTTGATTACTCCCCGACAACGACGCTAGAAAATACTCTTGATGACGGCTACTAGCAACGCCAAAAAGATCTTGATACGTTGGGACTCTAAGTGCAAAGTGTTGTATCAGCAGAGTATCTTCCCCACAAGGGTGACCCGAGGTTTTATATCGAACTCTCGGGGAACTGGCCAAAAGAGTATTCTCTTCTCCCTTCTTCTAACAATCCTGCAAGTAAAATAAATGCCTTGTGTCCCCAACTCCACCGTGTGGTTTTCAAGCACAAGGTTTCGCGTAATTAAATAACACAAGTAGAAATAAAACAAGTAAAAACTAAACTACATAAAATAACTAAGTAAAAATTGTAAAGAGGTTGATTTTTTTGGTGTTTTGGATGCAAATAAAAAAGTAATTTTTTTGTATTTTTTGGATTAAAATAGTGCAGCAAAGAGAAAACAAGGTAAAAGCAATATAAATGTGTTTCTTATGATAAAAAGTGGACCGGGATTCATGGGTTCACTTGACTATTCTATCTTAAAGTTGTCGTGGACAAATGGAAATTCATCAATGAGATATGAATATGCAGATAATAGTATATGTAAGATCAAAATTAATATGGGCATCATGTACTAACATAGAGATGATGCAACACACCTCTCTTATACTTCACAAGAAAGAAACTTTGTCAATCTTGCATTAAGAATTAACAGATCATAGCAATAAGTACTTTGACACGAAGTTTGAATATCAAATATGCTACCTTGAACAAACAAGATCACCAGTACTGTCACATGATGAACATAGCACATGCATTCACTTTATCTCTATTGAGGTAGCAAAAGAAAGGCAAAGCCATAATAGATCTTGAACATATTGTCATTGTCCAATCACTAAACCATGCTACTCCATCTAATACACACATCACCCCACACATGCTCTTGAACATATATTTGATCAGAACAAATACTTAAGAACAGGGTACATAATATGCATCTATCAATACATCTCACCATATAAGATGATCATATCTCATAAAATAATATCGTAGAATAAGGATCCAACACACAGGTATTACAAATATGGCCATAATCATGATAGGCAGCTCATCTGGCACTAAGAACTATGAAGAACATGAGACAAATAGATCAATCTACTGTCACAAACCCGTAGTTCAGAGGTGGACTACTCCCTCTTGGTCATGGTGGTGATGATGAAGACGTTGGAGAAGGTGGAGATCCCTCCGGCAGTGATCCAAGCAGAGTTTCCCCCTCCAATCTTCTCTGCAGCAGCCTCCGTTTTTGTGTTTCTGTGTTTGTATGGCGCCCTCCTCCCGAGAACCCTTCGGGGTCATATGTATAGTCGTTTTTAGGGTAAAATACGTCGGTTCGTGAAAGAATCAGGGAAAACAGACGATCAACGACTGAAAGAGGGGTGGTGGCGCGCCCTCCCTTCCTGGGCGTGCCACCTGGCCTCTTTCGGCCCTCAGGCATCCCCAGGTGAGCTTCCAGGGCCCAGGGTGCTTCTCCCGATGAAAAAGTGACGCTCCAAAAATCCCAGGCCAATCTGACTCTGTATAGGTCTCTGAATGTGAAAAATACACAAACATGGTTTTCCTATTCTGCAACGTTATAACCCAAATAAAGGGGATCATTGGTAAATCCCCATAAATCAATGTAAAACATGGTATTATCATCATATATGTTGCAAATATGTGGGAATTCAATATGATAAAGGACAAAGTTCATGTATGCATTTACATGCATCAGTGTAGCTTGATGAATTAATTTTTATTCTTGAAAAATTCTCTAAAGATTCTACTATCAATGTGAGTCAAGATGGTTTTGTTTCTTATATTGCTAATTATTATATTACAGATAAGATACAAAGATATAACAATGAAGCTATGATACCACCTAAGCTTGAGGATGCTTGGATCCCTAATATTTTAATTTTTATAGACAACGAGACACATCGTGCTATTTTAGATTTAGGATCTAGTGTCTCAATTATATCTAAGAAGATATTGCATTTGCTTAATCTTAAAAACATGAAAAAATGCTCCATTGATCTTATACTTGCTGATGATTCAACTAAAAAACACTAGGAAGAGTTAATGATTTTACGGTTGAATTGCATATGACATATGTACCTGTGAGTTTTATTGTCATGGACATGGATAGGAATACCTCTAGTCCTATAATTCTTGGGAGACCATTTTTGAGAACCACAGGAGCTATTAATGATTCAAAAGAAGGGAAAGTTAAATTCCAATTCCCACATAATAAGCGTAAGGAGCAATTTCCAAGGAAAAAGGGAGGTAGCACCAAGATCCCAGCTACCACATGATCTCCATACCACTTGATCCAAGTAAGTAAGCCTAGCTATATGGCTATAAACAAAACGTTTTACGGGAGGCAACCGGATATGTTTTTATATTTGGTTTTTATTTTCAGCTCTTGCTGTAGCAAGTTAGTTTTATTTTTGTTTAATCTCTAGTTTTTAAATAAAGTACCAAGTTCTTACCCATTTGGATGTTGTAAAGTTGCAAAACAAAATGAGAGTTGCTGATTTCTGCGCTGCACTTTTTGCACGGTTTTTCTGATTTTTTTGGAAACTACAAAAATCTTGATAAATTCACAGTAACTGTAAATTTTAATCCTATATATGCAAAAAAAATATTGGCTAAAATTCCTCACATGTCTAAGTGGTCGAAAAAAATCAGTTTAGATGCTGTCCAAAAATCTTGACAGATTATATCTTCTTTTGTTTGCATCTTTCTTTTGGATTCCAAAATGATTTTTTTGAATCTTTTGAATTGGTGATAATTTGTATAAATTTATGTTTTTATGTTACATAAAGATAATATTTTTATCTTTGAATAAAATGGAAGCAAGCATATTATTCTTATACAACTAATGTCACCCATAGAAATGAATGGGAAGAAAAGTTTGTGTTGAAGTTTTTTCACAGGTAATGGAAGAACACCACATCAAGAGAAATACTGGACTCATATTAAATCTCACGGTTGAAATATATTCTGTGCATGGTATTTCTAGTTTCAAGTGCTTTATTGAGTGATGCTTTGCTATGTGCATTATTTAGTGTTGATTCTTAGTAGTATACATATATTTTTAACATTAAGTATAATTGTTTGATTATGAATTAATAGCAGTATGTATACTATTGCATGCTTCTAGATCTCTTGCTAGCCATAAAAATGAATTCTCACGCAAGCGTAGACTTATTTCCAAAATCAACTCAAACCCAAATGTATATCATACCTACCTACAGAGCACTTCCTATTTCAATTATAATATGTGTGTTATGCTACCAACCATTTCAAAAAATTCCTTTTTTGTGTGATTTAAAGCTCATAGGAAAGTAAGGCGTGGAAGGAAAATACCACTATGCACGTCATGGGTTTAACTATTTATGAGTAATGAGCTAGACCTTAACCAAGCTTACATGGGGATGTTTTTCGACATTGCACTATTAAGTTCTTTACCTTAAGTTGATTGTCACTTATTTTGGGTTCATTGATGGTTATCTCAAGCGAAATGAAGTGGGTTTTGTCAACATCAGGACTAGAGTATACATATTTGTTTGAGAAGAGCAATGGGTCGTTAACATGATGCCATGCTTAATCATGGTGGAAGTTGCAGCAAAGAGCATCCTCAGTAGGAAGAGATAAAATAAAAAAAAAATAAAAAAAAAGAGTGAGTGGAAAAAAGAAAGAAAGAAAGACAAAAAAGTGAGAGGGAGTTTAGAGATATACTCACCGTCTGTTGTCCATGTTGTCCCGGTATGGATGGCCTATAAAGTTGAGACTCGAAATATCCTAAGGTACTTTGTACAGGCGGCATGGAGGTACCTCATGGCGATACTTGGTTAAAACAATATGTGAAAGGTATGTGACAATCCAAAGTTTAGTAATCAGAGGAATAGCCGACCCTTAGCACCAGGAGGGTGGGGCAATATTTACTTATAGGAGGTCAAACACATGAATCATAGATATCTCTAAAATAAAGAGATGCATAGTAACCCATCCTTATGAGTATAGTTGACATGAATTCATATCTCAAAATTTCACTTTATGCTCTCTTTACCTTTTTGTTTTGTTGGAGGACTAGCACATATATTCCCTACTTACTTTGTTGTGTTCAAGAGTCAAGAGTACCAAAAGAATCAAAAAGAGAGGACAAAGAGTGTTCCCAAAAATTCTATAGGATTTTCCTAAGCGTGCTTTATTGGTTCATAATACTTATCATTCATGTTTTTACAATGCTATTTATTGTTATGCATGCTTTGTAGAATATAAGAGAATGCTTCCAAATAAGGTATGAAAGGAAAACACCACTATGCATGTTGTGGGTTTGATTAATTATGATTAATGATTTTTTGACACAAAAATTATGATTAATGATTAATAAGGTATGAAAGGAAAACACCACTATGCACCGTCATGGGAATGTCTTTCAAAATTGCACTATTGGGGTACTACACCCTGAGTTGATTGTATTTTTATGGGTTTGTCTAACGGTTATCTCTTGCAAAATAAAGGGGGTTGTCAAACTAAGGACTAGAGTACGCATATTTGTTAGAGAAGAGCAATGGGCCGCTAACATGAAGCCATGCCAAATCATGGTGAAAGTTTCAGCAAAGAGCATCCTCAATAGGAGTGAAAAATAAAGAGAGTGAAAAAAGAAAAATAAAAAAGAGAAAGAGAAAAAAAAGATAGTTAGTGGAAAGGAAAAAAATAGTTAGACAAAAAGTGAGAGAGAGAGTTTAGAGAGGATGCTCACTGTCTGTTGTCCATGTTGTCCTGGTATGGATGGCCAAGATAAGTAGAGATTTTTAATCTCCTTTGGTCCTTTGTACATGCGGTATTGAGGTACCCCATTGCGATACTTGGTTAAAACAATATTTGAAAGGTATATGACAATCTATAGTTGAGTAGCAAGAGGAGTAACTTTTAGCACCAAGAGGGTGAGGCAATATTTACTTATAAGAGGTTAAACACATGAATCATAGATATCTTTGTAACTAAGAGATGCATGGTACCCCATCCTTATGAGTATTGTTGAAATGAATTGCATATCTCAAAATCTCACTTTATGCTCTCTTTACCTTTTTGTTTTGTTGGAGGACTAGCACATATATTCCCTACTTAGTTTCTTGCGTTCAGGATTCAAGTACCAAAAGAGTCAAAAGAGTTACAAGAGTCTTCCAATAAATTCTATAGGGTTTTCCAATGCATGATTTATGGTTTATAATACTTGTCATTCATGTTTCTTACAATGCTATTTATTGTTATGCATGCTTTTTAGAATGTAAGAGATATCACTTTATACTTCATATTTCTTATTGTTATTCATTAAGGACTGAACCTTGTAAGACTTCGCATATGATTACATAGAAGCAATATAATAAACTTCAAAGTTCATGTTAGTTTTATCACCTTTACATATGCTCGAGGACGAGCATTGGTTAAGCTTGGGGGATATGTTGATGCATGTAAAATGCATATATGAACTTTGTACTTTATTAACATGAATTCCCACATATTTGCCACATATATGATGATAATACCATGTTTTATATGGATTTATGGAGATTTAACAATTATCTCCTTTATTTGGGTTATAACTCTGCATAACAGGAAAATCTTGTTTTTGTGTTTTTTTACTTTCAGAGACCTATACGGAGTCAAATTGAGCTAGAATTTCGGGAACATCATTTTTTTCACTGAAAGAAGGACCTGGAGCACCTGGAAAACCATGTTACGAAGTAATGTTTGAAGATCTTGTGACATAGACTAGATCAACAAGCCAGATGACGACCTTGGAGTGTTCTTGGGCCTACTGTTGGGGACATACCAAATAGGTGTACCACGACATGGAGATAATCTAGGAGACCAAACTGGCCAACTAGTGTTATATCCGGCTAGCATACTAGACGGCCCAGTCTGCTAATAACCAAGACGAAGGCCCAATCGGCTAAGGAAGGCCAAAGCCGGAGTCCGCCTAAGCCACGCAAGCTAGAAGTCTTCAAGTAAAAGACATGCATTATACTAGGACTCTGTAACCGTAACCGGGTATGTCTATATAATCCGGCATGTGGGAAACCATTAGGCTCCTAAATATAAAATCTCATTGTAACATACACATGTGTTGCAATTATAGTAGCTACGCTATAGATCTGCTACCATCGTGGATCTTGAACTGGGTAACTCGTCTGTATCACCGCCCCGATCATCTACGCGCCTTACATCCCCTCTCTCTTATCGTCGTGAGACACCCTCCATGATGTATGTGTTGATAATACCACGATGTGGGGGGGGGGGGGGGGGGCTAAACACTTTCACCTAAGCCCTTCCAAAAAATCCTTCTGAACTTGGTGGCTTGTACTAAGCTCCACCACTGGATATACAACAATAAAATATATTTTATTTTATATTAAAACTTTGAGTCATATGGGCCTGGTCAATTGATTAATGTGAAGGTGGGACATTCGATGCAACAAGGCCGGCTGCAATCCATTGCTGACCGCGGTTTGAACGGTGCATATGATTCTGAAGAAGTTGTAAAGGTTATCAAAATATCACTCATATGCACGAACATGGATCCAATACCCGCCCTATGATGTCAGAAATTGTGAAAATGCTTCAAGTAGATGGGTGGGATGAGTGGTTGCACGCTCAGCTTACCAGTTAGCAAAGGTATGAGATACAACCGTATATACTATTTGTTCGGCTTCATCGAGCAGTTAGGTGCCATCGAGGAATCACTCAACGTCTAGGAATATGATGAGCTGTCTGGTGGCAGATGAGCTGCACTAGAAGCTCATCAAAATGTAGCAGATTGGTAGCATTTGAAGCTTATCCTAATCTCTGCCTTGATTGGCAAGTTCAATGGCATAAAGATTAAAGCTGAAGTTAATTAGTCTTGAAGGATATTAAGGATATTAGGGAATTGATTAACCTGCAAGACTATTGTTTAGCTCTATGATTGTTTTGTTCAAAGCTTGATTACATTTAACTTTGTTTGGGGAGGGGGCAGCGCCCCCTGTGGCTTGAAGGTTCTGCGTATGGGACTAATAAATTGATTAATGTGAAGGTGGGACATTCGATGAAAGAAGGCCAGATGGAACTCATTTTAACCACAGTTTGAAAAATGTATATAACTCTAGAAGGTTGGTTACTCTTATCAAAATATAACTCATGTGCACCAACATGGATTCAATGCATGCCCTACGATGTCAGAAATTGTTAAGATGCTTGAAAGAGATGGCCCATAGATGGGAGGGATGAGTAGCAGTTGTCGAGGTTATGATATTATACACGATAGGGGCTTAAACTAGCAAGCCCGGGTGGTCTACCTAGGTGCAGAAACTATCAAGGTTGTCAGACGGCCCAGTTGCTAGAAGATGGAGGCCCGAACCAACTAAAGAAGACCTAAGCCGGACTCCTAGAAGGATTAGTAAGAAGTATAATCCATTCGGCTAATCACGCAGGTCATGGAGGTAAGCTATTAGATTCTTCTCTGTCGCTACTAAATCCCTTCCATAAAGGACAAATGTAATGTGTTAGTGTTAAGTGCTGAGTCCATGTAGCTTCTCATGATGTTACTGCGTAAGACTAGTCACAATGGGTGATATCATATAGTGTAGTATCATGCATAGGATACTACTGTATAATACTATCTCTACAATGCATAGTATCATGTAGTAGTATCATAATCTAGTTATATTTAGGGATTTCTATTTTCGTGCCCCTAGCTCCTTAGTTGTGCTCAGTTTTCCCCAGCCCCTTAGTTTTTCCTCAGTTTTCCCCAAGACCTTGTCTGAAACCCATAGAAGGAGCTCGAACGCGTTGGTTGGTGCTGGCAAGTGGGGCCGCTGTTGGTGCCCTGCAGTGGACACGTCTTCACTTATCCAGATCATCGTGGGACCCACAACTTGTCCACGTTAGTGCGCCGGACCCACAGCTTACCCAGGTGACCGTTGCAAAATGGGAGCCCGAGCCAGCCCCGCGCCCGTGCCCGTGCCATTGCTTCCCCTTTCTTTCCCCGCGCCCCATTGTTCTTCTTCTCCGCCAGCGGCAGCCCTTCTCCGGCAGGCGGGTGATGTCTAGTTTCTCTTCGACCTCCCGTTCTTCATGGCCGCAGTATGGACTCGTGCCTTTGACAAGATTCCCTGACTGCCCACGCCAGGAGCCTCTAAAGCGGTCGATCTGTAAGACAGACGAGAACAGCAACCGTGGACGTGAGTTCCTTGCATGCGAGAGCTTGCCATATAGAAAGGGGGATAAGGATAGATCTAGCTCCAATTTCTCTGTTTTCTCTCGATTTTCTTGCTATTCCCTCGAATTTGGGATTTAGGGTTCCCGTTGTTGTTTTCAGATCCTGAAGAAATGCAGGCATTTCGAGTGGATCGATGTGTACGTTCAGAGGCTTCAATTGCAGGAATCAATTGGCGCTATTGTGAAGCGCAATTTGGGAGGGGGGACTTGCTGTAGAGAATGCGGCGGAGAGAGGAGCCGTTCCGATTATGCCTAATGCTCCCAATGCAGGACTGGTGGAAGTGAAGGGAGAACTAAAGAAAATGAACAAGCAGTTAAGGCAGCTGATCGAGTTGAAGAAGCAAGCTAATCTGATGGCTGGTTGTTTTTTCTGTTGTATAATTGCGATCGGATTCTTATCATTGCTCACCAGGCGCTAGAAGTTGTTACAAGGGATACCTTGTTACAAATTCATTATTCAGTTACATGTACTTGTAGTTGTTTTCATAGTTAGTGTGTGCATTCACCGAAATTACCAACTATATTGGAATGCTAAAGAAAGTTGATAATTGTTAGAGGGGTGACAAATAATCTAGGGCTCCCAATAATCTATTCACCGAAATCCGCAAATATGTATGCCTCATGTTTATACCAAAATTATACCACTTTTGGGCCGTTTCAAATTACCAAAACTATATGCCAAAACTATATCCCCTAAAAGAAAAGGAAAGCGAAAGATAGTTGATAATTGTTAGAGGGGTGACAATAATGCATTCACCGAAATCCGCAAATATGTATGCCTCATGTTTATACCGAAATTATACCACTTTTGGGCTGTTTCAAATTACCGAAACTATATGCCAAAACTATATCCCCTAAAAGAAAAGGAAAGCGAAAGATAGTTGATAATTGTTAGAGGGGTGACAATAATGCATTCACCGAAATCCGCAAATATGTATGCCTCATGTTTATACCAAAATTATACCACTTTTGGGCCGTTTCAAATTACCAAAACTATATGCCAAAACTATATCCCCTAAAAGAAAAAGGAAAGCGAAAGATAGTTGATAATTGTTAGAGGGGAGACAATAATGCATTCACCGAAATCCGCAAATATGTATGCCTCATGTTTATACCAAAATTATACCACTTTTGGGCCGTTTCAAATTACTAAAACTATATGCCAAAACTGTATCCCATAAAAGAAAAGCGAAAGATAGTTGATAATTGTTAGAGGGGTGACAATAATGCATCCACCGACAGAGAGAGAGAGAGGGGTGGCCACGAAGAGAGAGAGAGGGGTGGCCACGAAGAGACGGGGAGGGGTATACTGCCCGTTAGATCAGTTGATCAACGGTTCGTGGAGTCGATCCGTGTGACGACGACTCAACCAATCAGGATAAGTTTGGGCTTCTGAGAGCATTTGTGACAGAACTTGAGGGCAAAACTGAGTAGTACTAACAATCCAAGGGCACATAAATAGTAAATAGACTAAGGGATTCAAACAAAAAAGAATTACAAAATGACAAATGCGTGTTTTGTACAATATAATTCATATTGGGCTACATCAAATTATTTGCAATTCAAATATACATGAGTGTGACAATTATGGCATCATTTAGACAAACTATGTTTTTGGGGAAGATGTTTTGCAGAGGGGTTTGAGTGGAAAACCATGCATCTTCATAGCTACACTAGTGATTCTGAGAAGTGGCAATTTATGGTAAAACTTGATTTATATATGTTTGTTAAGGTTTTCTTGGTGGCAGGTTGTGTAGGAAGACTCCATGAGTTGGTGCCACTATGTTTTTATTTTTTTGAATTTTTTTACGCATGAAATGACTCAATTAGATATGTTAATCTCATTTGTTGACTCTCTGTTGACTAGCTACTTGAGGGTAAAACTGAGTATATTGCACTTACCAGTCTAAGTACTCGAGGGGAAAACTGAGTACAGATAAAATTTCTGTATAAGGCCTGAGGTTATAACTGAGTACACCAAACGTCCCAGGGTTAGACTCGTGTCGCGGTGCACGCTGCAGCCGTGCATAGCGGACGCGTGTTGCGGTAAACGCCACCTTAGTCTTTATAGAGCCCTTTTTCTCTCCCTCGACGCACGTTCTCACTGCAACCGTCTCTCCTGTCCCATCATCTTCTCCACAACCGAAGAAAAAACCCCGAAGAAAACCACCGGCGATGGAGAAGAATGAGATGCCCATTGTCGGCGCATCAGCCGCCGGCGCATCGGCCGCGGCCCCCGTCCAGGCCCCTGACGCTGCTTCCAACGTAGCAGCCGGCGCATCAGCCGCCGGCGCATCGGCCGCCGCCACCGTCCAGGCCCCCGTCTAGGCCCCCGTCGCTTGGGACCCGTACGAACCAGTGCCGTACGTCGCGCCGGAGAACCCCTACGACACCAGCATCGTCGACGACGAGCCGGAGGTAACCCTTTGCTCCCTTGTTCTTATCCCATTTCAATCCTTTTGTGTTAGATCTAGCGTTATTAGGGTTCGTCTGTTCCTAGTTCAATCCATTTGTGTTAGATCTAGCGTTATTAGGGTGCGTCTGTTCCTAGTTCAATCCTTTTGTGTTAGATCTTGCGTTATTAGTGCTTGTGATTCGCTTTTGTTTAAGATTTGTGCCGATGATGATGAATATTTGGGCACAAATTGATTCAGGGTTTGGTCAGTAAAAAATTGGTGTGTACAAATTTGTCGTGCATGATCTTTGGTTTCCTGACTCAAATCCTGGATATAAGTGTGTCCAATATAACTGAGGCTACCTCTTTTTTTCGAGCCCATATTATCATGCATGATCTTTGTTCACTCTCTGTTCCATCATCATTGCAATTGACTCCGTGTTTTTTGCACGATCTTTGGTGCTACGTGACAGGTGCAGAGCAGCGACGTCGACAGCGACGACGAGTCCTTCCACACCAAGACTCGTCACGTCCTCAGGAGGCTGCAGTCCGGCCATTACGATGGCCCCTTTGCTCGAGGCATTTACAAGTGCCCCTTCTGCAAGAGGAAGCTCCGCGCCACCGACTTCAACTGCCTGGTGAACCATGCTGAATCCATTGGCAGATGCGGCGCTAGAGTTGGAACGACGGTGAACGTGCATGCGTTCATAGCCAAACCCAAAGCACTTGGGATTCACCTGCGCAACCTCCAAGCGAGTCACAGGCGCAACCTTGAGGCGTTGAACATGCCTACTGCACTCTCTGTATGTGACTGCTCTATCTGTAGAGTAGCTTAAATTCATGTAAAATGTAGCTTATGCTGTAGGGTTCTATCGGTACTACTGTTGGATCTGTCATGAATATATCTATGCTATGTTGGCTGTAGTATGCAGCTTATCCTACCTGATTTGTGCCCTAGATTTCCTACCTGATTGGGTAAAAACGAAGGCATAAAGAAATGAATGGAGCTAAAAAACAGAAGGAGAAGCTGCTCTAGATTTGCAACCAATTTGGGCTATCAAATATGAATGAGATCGAGCGAGAGAGAGGAAAAAGGTACATTGAAAACTGCTAATCTGGGCGAAAGAGACAGAAACCACTCGTGCCCACGTCCCGAACCCACACGGCTCCACACGCTACGGCCCCACACGCTACGGCCACACAAACATGGTCTCGTCCTGTCCCATGCGGTTCCTGCCTACCAGCCCGACACGACGCGGCCCCACAAACGACACGACCCCACTCGTCAGCACGGAACGGTCAACTTAACGGATTCCTTCCGTCCGAGCTCCTTCTACAGTTCTGCGGGTTTCAGACAAGGTCTTGGGGAAAACTGAGGAAAAACTAAGGAGTTGGGGAAAACTGAGCACAACTAAGGACCCGAGGGCACAGAAATAGAAATCCCTTATATTTATTGATATGTAGAATCTCAATGTAAAATTGTGTAAAATATTTGTTTGGCATTAATTTTTCTATTTCTACGTGCTATAATATACATTTTAAGACGAAGCTTGACCAAAAAAATTGAGCAAAAATCTTAATTAGATTGTATGTAATTGGTATCATTCGATTCATATTGAAAAACACTTTATAATGATGCTAATTTTAAAAAATATTTATATATTTGGAGTAATTTTTAGTCAAAGAAAAAACACGCAAAATGAGGGCTTCTTATTCTCTGAAACGGAGGGAGTAGTATCTAATTATGGTACCACTACCATCTTTTTCATCATTAATTAATGTGACACATCAGTATTTTGCATGCATGTACTCCCTGCGTCCTCAAATAAATGTACTTTTAGGTTCAAAATTTGTCCAAAATAGTGTACATTGATACGTCCAAAATGTATCTACTTTCCCGAACACTTTTGCTGTTGTTTTGCCTCTAATTTGTGTATTTTGGATGCAACTAACACGGACTAACGCTGTTTTTAGCAGAACTGTTCTGGTGTCTCGTTTTTGTGCAGAAATCCAACTTTCAGGAAAAACCTCGGGATTTTGACAGAAGGCCCTATTTTCCCACAATACTGACGGAGCCAGAAGGACAAATCAAGTGGAGGCCCGAGGGCCCCACACCATAAGGCGGCGCGGCCTAGGGGGGGCCCGCGCGGCCCTATGGTGTGGCCCCCTCGGCCGGCCTCCGACGCCCTCCTTCGGACTACTTATCGGCCTCGACCTAAAAACGCACGGGAGAAGTCGAAGTCGCGTAAACCCTCCGTAACGCCGCCACATCGCGAAACTCCGTCTCGGGAGCCAGAAGTCTCCGTTCTGGCACTCCGCCGGGACGGGGAATTGGAGGAGATCATCGCCGCCATCACCACCGACGCCTCTCCATCGACCAGCCATGTTTCCCCCATCCATGTGTGAGTAATTCCCCCGCTGTAGGCTGAAGGGGATGGTAGGGATTGGATGAGATTGGTCATGTAATAGTCATAAGATTGTTAGGGCATAGTGCCTAGTATCCTTAGATGTTACTTTTATGATATTGTTGCAACTTGTTATGCTTAATGCTTGTCACTAGGGCCCGAGTGCCATGATCTCAGATCTGAACATGTTATTGATTCATGAAGATATTCGTTGTTTATGATCTTACCTGCAAGTTGTATACACATGTCGCTGTCCGGAACCAATGGCCCCGAAGTGACAGAAATCGGGACAACCGGAGGGGATGGTAGTGATGTGAGGATCACATGTGTTCACGGAGTGTTAATGCTTTGCTCTGGTACTCTATTAAAAGGAGTACCTTAATATCCAGTAGTTTCCCTAGAGGCCCGGCTGCCACCGGCTGGTAGGACAAAAGATGTTGTGCAAGTTTCTCATTGCGAGCACGTACGACTATAATTGGAACACATGCCTATAGATTGATTAGTACTTGGATACCGTTTTATTATTATCTGCAAATGCCCCTGCTTGACTGTTACATGAGTTTCTCTCATCCATGCAACGCCCGTTCATCCGTCCCCGTGCCTACAGTATTTTAATCCTGCTGTTTACTAAAATCACTACTGCTGTCTTTGTTACTCACTGCTGTTATTTCACTATCGCATCGCTATAAAACTGTTACTAGTGATAAACTCTTGCGAGCAAGTCTGTTTCCAGGTGCAGCTGAATTGACAACTCCGCTGTTAAGGCTTTCAAGTATTCTTTGTCTCCCCTTGTGTCGAATCAATAAATTGGGTTTTACTTCCTGCGAAGACTGTTGCGATCCCCTATACTTGTGGGTCATCAAGACTATTTTCTGGCGCCGTTGTCGGGGAGCATAGCTTTATTTGGAAGTTCACTTGGATTGATATTGTTCGCTGCAAATTCTCCACCATGGGTAAACCTCGCGATACTAAGGTCGCCATATTACCATCCACTACAAGAAAAGGTACAACTCTGAGTACCTCTGCTGCTCTTGATTCACCATCTGTGATAAGTAAACTTGTTTCACCACCACAAGCTTCAAATGCTGGTACTTCTGCTGAATCTGAAAATTCCCCTTATAATTGTGATGATGCTTCTACTCTGCTTGATAATGATGGTTCGTTAGGATCTTTTCTAGATGCTACAATTGCTAGGTCTAGACAAATTGAAAATACTGAAACTCCTAATGAAAATGCTGTTACACCTGTTAATTCACCTCGAGTCTCGTTGAATACTCTAGTGATGATCTTGATGAAGATTATGTGGAACTTGATGATGATTTTATTGAAAAATGCAATGCTACTACTGATGCAAGAAAAATTAAAAAGTTGCTTGCAGAACATGCTGTTAGATATAAACTGTCTCCTGATCCTAAGTTTGCCACATCTCCTATAAACATTAAGGATAAAGATTATGATTTTTCTCTTGATTTATCTCATATAGCTATTGTTGAGAAAACATCCTTTTGTGGTACTGAAAAAGAAAGTGCTGTTGAACACATGATTGAGCTATCTACTCTGAGTAGCTTGTTTTCTGATGATGTTAAGAAGCGTACTTACTTTGTTGCTAAAATCTTTACATTCTCATTAAAGGATGACGCTAAAACTTGGTATAATAGTTTGCCACCTAATTCTATTAAAAGTCCAAAATAATTTCTTGATGTTTTCTTCCGTAAATACTTTCCTGCTAGTGCTCAACATATTGCTTTGCAGAGAATCTATAATTTTGACCAGGGAGATGGAGAGAAATCGCCTGAGGCTTGGGCGAGATTTTGCTCACTTATTAGAGCTCGGCCTGACCATGATTTGGAAAAGCATGATTTACTTGATATATTTTATAGTGGACTAACCATTGAGTCTAGGGCATACCTGGATAGTTGTGCTGGTTGTGTTTTCAGGAAAAGAACTCCAGACGACGCTGAAGAATTATTGGCTAAAATAGGCCGGAATCATGATGATTGGACTACGCCTGAACCAACTCCAACGCCAATATTGAAGAAGAGGGGTTTAATTAAATTGAATGATGAAGATATGAGGGAAGCCAAGAAGTCTCTCAAGGAGAAAGGTATTAAATCTGAAGATGTGAAGAATCTTCCTCCCATAGAAGATATATGTGAGATAATTCCCCCTTCATCCATGATTGAGGTAAATTCCATTCAGCGCTTTACTAGGGAAGATATTCCGTATTCAAAACCTCCTGCGCAATGCTTAGATGAGTTTGATAATTATATTGTTAAGCAAGAAAATTTTAATATGAGAGTAGAGAATCATCTAATGGAAAATTCTCAAGCTATTAGTGAATTGCATGATATTGTGGAGAGAACCTCCAATGATGTTAAGATACTTGTTAAACATTTTCATATGGTTCAAACTCAAATTGATCAACTCACTAAAGTGCAAAATGACTTGTTGGGAAATAATTCTAAAGAAAAACATGCTTATGAAGTAACAACTAGAGGCGGTGTTTCTACTCAGGATCCTTTATATCCCGAGGGACATCCCAAAAGAGTTGAACAAGATTCTCAACGAACTAAAACTAGTGCTCCATCTAAGAAAAAGAAAAAGAAACATAAGAATGTTGTAGAATCCTCTGAACCTGTTAATGATCCTAATAGTATTTCTATTTCTGATGCTGAAACTGAAAGTGGTAATGAACATGATAAAGATAATGATAATAATGATACTCCTGATAAAGAAGAGGTTGAAGAAGAACCTGAAAAGCATGCTAAAAATAAAAAGTATACTAAAGAAGATTTTATTGCTGAGAAACATGGTAATGAAAGAGAACCTTGGGTGCAAAAGCAAATGCCCTTTCCTGCTAAGAAACTAAAATCAAAGGAAGAAGAACACTATAATAAATTTTCTGATTGGATGAAACCTTTATTCTTGCAAATCCCTTTGACTGATGCTATTAAATTGCCTCCTTATTCAAAGTATATGAAAGATATTGTTACTAACAAAAGGAAAATCCCCAATGAGGAAATTTCCACTATGCTTGCTAATTACTCTTTCAATGGCAAAGTTCCAAAGAAGTTGGGCGACCTGTATACCTACTATTCCTTGTTCTATTAAGAATAATTATGTTAAAACTGCTCTATGTGACTTGGGAGCCGGTGTTAGTGTTATGTCTTTTTCTCTTTATAAGAGACTTTACTTAGATAAGTTGATACCTACTGATATATCTTTGCAAATGGCTGATAAATCTACTGCTATTCCCGTTGGTATATGTGAGGATGTTCCTGTTCAAGTTACTAATAACTGCTTGATATTAACTGATTTTGTTGTGTTGGAAATGCCTGAAGATGATAATATGTCTATTATTCTTGGGAGACCTTTTCTTAACACCGCAGGGGCTGTTATTGATTGCAATAAGGGAAAAGTTACTTTCAATATTGATGACAAGGAGCATACCGTTTATTTTCCCAAGAGGATTGAGAAAGCATGTGGAGTTAATACTATTTCTAATGTGAGAACTATCAAAGTTGGAACCATTGATTGTCCTATATATGAGCCTAAAGAAGAATATCAAACTCTTGTGATTGGATCCATATCAATACAATTCAAGGTAACATGATTGATTTGAGGTTTATTTCTTCTTATGCTATGTAAAATTTATTTGGTGGCAAGACTTGATCAACCTTGTTAACAAATACTTTTTATATGCATAGAGGGGGTAAACAACATCTCTTTCTTCCTCCACTTGTTCTACTTGCTGTAGCACTTTTGTTTTGCAAAGTTCCTTAGTTAATTAGAGATTTCAAAAATTTTCCTCGCCAGTAATAATAAACTTAATACCCAGAAATGTGCATTTTTCAAAGTTTTCAAAAATTCAAAAAAATTATACCGTTGGTCCTATTTTTCGACGAGGCACCTGGGAGCACCTGGGGATGACCAGTGGGGCACCCCAGGGTGGCACCCCACAGGCCGGCGCGGCCAGCAAGGGGGGCGCGCCACCCTGGTGTGTGGGTCCCCCTTTGCCCCACTTCATCATCTTTTCCTCCCACTTTCTTCTCTCTCCCGAAAAAACTCGCACCAGGTTCTTCTCACTCGTGTTTTTGCTCAAGAGCTCCAGATTTCTCGATCTCTTTGCTCAGCCCAGATTTCTGTCTGAAATTTGGCACATTTGCTCTTCGGTATGTGATTCCTCCAACCATCCAAGTAGAATTTTGTTTGGTGGAGTATATCTTGAATATTTTGCTGCTGTAGGTAACATGTTTAGTGAGCTTGCATGCTTGTTCTAAGATGTATAAACTAGTTTTGATGCATGTTTAGTACTCTAGCAAGTTCCTATGGTAGTTTCTCTCGATTATATGTCACCAAATCAAATTTTATATTGTTTGTTGAAAAATTTCAGAAAATGGAAGGGAGTAGGCACCAACTCAACCAACAAGAATTGGAGGTGCAACAGGTTATGAGAGTTCACCGCGAAGAAGGAGTATACCCCACTTACTACCCGTGCGTGGATTTTATGAGAAGTGCAGGAATCTTGCAAGATGTTGAAAGTCTAATCTCTCGTGTAGGGTTGGATGATTTTGTTGATGGTGAACCATGCCAATATGCAAAACTGACTACGTCTGTAGTGCAGGATTTTAAAATCAATTGGTCGTGATCTAACCCCATGGTTCAGTACAAAATTTATAATAAAACTGTCAACTTGCCATTCAATGATTTTTGTGTAGCAATTAGAGTGCCGCAATGGGGATCATGCGAGAAGATAAGAGGATCGCCGCAAGAGTTCTTGGACCTTTTCAAGATGATTTGTCATGGAAGAAGCTTCTCAGAGGATGGTGGTAAAATCAGTAGCATTCAACTCCCAGCTATTCGCTACTTTGCTTATTTCATCACCAAGTGCGTTCTAGCAAGAAAGAATGGAAGTAAAATATCTATCCAGGATTTAGCCTTTCTAGCTGCTGCATTACAAGGTGATAAGACTTATAACTTGGGTGCTTTGATAGCCAACAGACTTGCTACTAACCGTGAGAAGGGAGAAATTTGTGGAGGTCTCATCGCCTCTCGTTTATTAGCTATGCATGGTGTGGAACCTCACCACCTTGATATTCAACTTCCCATAGAGAAACTTGATATAGTCTCCATGATTAAGCATGAATTTGTTTCTGATTCATCTAATTTGAGCAACATGTCCTATAGAATAACATTTTACAAGAAAGCTTGGAGAATAACTAAGAAATCTGAAAAATTAGTAGGATTGCCTGCACCTGCTCTGTTTAACCTTGATTCCAGGAAGGATTGGTCAGTCACGGAAAGTGCAGTTAATGCACACATAGAGGGAGGAGGCCATCGTGCAAGAGACAACACGGAGGAGGACGAGGAACACCTCGACTCGTCATCCGATGCAGCAAGTTCTTCGCATCCACAAGCTGGGCATGAGGAGCCTCCACGCTTTTCTTCTGCATCGGGACTTTATTATGACTACGCCATGTATGATCCACCGGCATGGAACCCAGACCCTCGTTGGGGTTGATCTCCACTTAGGCCAAAAGCCTAAGCTTGGGGGGAGGTATACCGGCATCACTCATTCTTTGCATATTATGGTTGCTGGATACTTGTACATACTTGTTTAGTTTCTTTGAGTGGTTTTCTAATGAGAGGGAGATGATATTTGGGGAAGTGCTGCCTGAAAACAGATTCTGGACTGTTACTAGAAAAATTCGTGCGCACAGTCAGAACGTTATTTTGAGCTGCCAATTTTTGTGCAGGTTCCCCAGGTTGTTATCTAACTTTCATTAGTTGAACACTTTTCGAGCTGAGCAACGTAAGATTTTTGTAAAAATCGATTTCTGTACTGCTGTCAGGTTTTGGCAGATTTCTGCCATCTCGCTTTTCTGTGTTTCTTTTAGTTTTCATTTTCTTGTTCTTGCTTTGTTTCTTTCCTAAAACACAAAAAGACCAAAAATATTTCTGCTGTTTCTCTTCACCATTTGTTTATCTTGGTTTCTTGCATTTGTTTCGCTTTATTTGCTATTGCCAGTTTGCTATAAGAAAACCCAAAAAGATTTTGCTTTGTTTGTTTGTTTCCTTTTGTTCTTGTTCTCAAATTCGAAAACACCAAAAATATTTGCTGTTCTTCTTTGGTTTTGTAAAGTTCTTTATGAGTTCAATGGTCTTCGGTGGCTGGAGCGTGGTTTTCATTTCATATTATCCAAGCTACACAAGTGAAAGGCAATAATGATGATATTCGACAATCTGATTGTGGTGAGAGGCTGGTATGAACTCTATTTGTTTTCATTTTTGTACATATACTCATCCATGTGAGCATGCTTAGTTGGTTCATGTGAGGTATATGTCATTTAAGAAAGTCTAGTAGTTCATGATCTCTCATGTTTAGCTCCAATTTATTAATATGAGTAGCATGTCATGGATGTTTGCTTGCATTGTTTTATTCATAGATAGGTATGATATTGTGGTATCCTCCTCTGAATAATTCGTTTGAATTAACTTGGCACATTCTCACGCATGCATATGACTGAACAAGAGTCAATTAAGCCTCAATGATTTACATTGCTTCAGAGTTCTTGTATCACTTTTATGCCTCAGTTAATTTATTTTGCCGCAAGCATGATTATGACAGTTATTGCTCTCTTGATTTGTCGCTCCCTAGTCTTTTGCTAGCCTTCACTTGTACTGAGCGGGAACGCTGCTCGTGCCTCCAAACACATGAAAACCAAGTTATTCCAGAGTGTCCACCATAAATACCTACGCATGGCATTTCAAACCATTCCAAGTAAATTCTCATGCGCTACCTTTAAACCTTCAAAAATGCTTCTCAATTTGTGTTAATGTTTCATAGCTCATGAGGAAGTATGTGGTGTTTAACTTTCAACCTTGTCATTTACTCTTGACGGACCTTCATATGGACTAGTGGCACATCCGCTTATCCAATAATTTTTCAAAAAGAGCTGGCAATGGGGTTCCCAGCCCCGATTAATCAACTTTCACTAATAATTCTCTTCACATGTTTTGCTCTGATTCGTCAGTAGGCAACTTAATTTTGCAAATAGACACTCCTCCATGGTATGTGATTGATGGAAGGCACCCGAGGATTCGGTTAGCCATGGCTTGTGTAAGCAAAGGTTGGGGGGAGTGTCACCCATAATAAAACTAAAATACGTGTGTAAACAAAAGAGAAGAGGGATGATCTACCTTGCTGGTAGAGATAACGTCCTTCATGGGAGCCGCTCTTGAAAGTCCGGTTGGCGAGGTAGTTGGTGTACCCATTACCATTCGTTGACAACAACAAACATTTCTCAAAATAATTTTACTCCTACTTTACAAATGAAAAGCTCTAGCGCATGTTAATCCCTGCTTCCCTCTGCGAAGGGTCAATCTTTACTTTTATGATTGTGTCTCCATCCTTTATTTGAGCACTTTCTTGAGAGCACAACTGTCATTCTTAGTGTAATATGCTTGTCTCAAAATATGATTGATTGTGGTATAACTTTGATGCTTTTATCTTTGACAATCACTATTTCTAGTCTTTCTATGAACTTCAGAGGTGCCTGAGCATTTATGTTTTGCTGATCAAATATGGGCAAGCGAGATACCACTCTATCATATTCTTTTATGAACATTGCAATCCTGCTTATATACATGGTTCATGATGCTTATTATTAATTGTTGGTACCTTTCCATGATTGACATAGCTATGGATGATCTTATTTGCATGTACCTTATTATGAACTGCCTAAGTGTTAGCCATAGCATGAGAATATTTACATCATATGAACAAATGTGTTCGTGAAAGTTCTTTTATCGCTCAGTTGTTAACTGAATTGCTTGAGGACAAGCAATAAGCTAAGCTTGGGGGGAGTTGATACGTCCAAAACGTATCTACTTTCCCGAACACTTTTGCTGTTGTTTTGCCTCTAATTTGTGTATTTTGGATGCAACTAACACGGACTAACGCTGTTTTTAGCAGAACTGTTCCGGTGTCTCGTTTTTGTGCAGAAATCCAACTTTCAGGAAAAACCTCGGGACTTTGACAGAAGGCCCTATTTTCCCAGAATACTGACGGAGACAGAAGGACAAATCAAGTGGAGGCCCGAGGGCCCCACACCATAAGGCGGCGCGGCCTAGGGGGGGCCCGCGCGGCCCTATGGTGTGGCCCCCTCGGCCGGCCTCCGATGCCCTCCTTCGGACTACTTATCGGACTCGACCTAAAAACGCACGGGAGAAGTCGAAGTCGCCAGAAACCCTCCAGAACGCCGCCACATCGCGAAACTCTGTCTCGGGAGCCAGAAGTCTCCGTTCTGGCACTCCGCCGGGACGGGGAATTGGAGGAGATCATCGCCGCCATCACCACCGACGCCTCTCCATCGACCAGCCATGTTTCCCCCATCCATGTGTGAGTAATTCCCCCGCTGTAGGCTGAAGGGGATGGTAGGGATTGGATGAGATTGGTCATGTAATAGTCATAAGATTGTTAGGGCATAGTGCCTAGTATCCGTAGATGTTACTTTTATGATATTGTTGCAACTTGTTATGCTTAATGCTTGTCACTAGGGCCCGAGTGCCATGATCTCAGATCTGAACATGTTATTGATTCATGAAGATATTTGTTGTTTATGATCTTACCTGCAAGTTGTATACACATGTCGCTGTCCGGAACCAATGGCCCCGAAGTGACAGAAATCGGGACAACCGGAGGGGATGGTAGTGATGTGAGGATCACATGTGTTCACGGAGTGTTAATGCTTTGCTCCGGTACTCTATTAAAAGGAGTACCTTAATATCCAGTAGTTTCCCTAGAGGCCCGGCTGCCACCGGCTGGTAGGACAAAAGATGTTGTGCAAGTTTCTCATTGCGAGCACGTACGACTATAATTGGAACACATGCCTATAGATTGATTAGTACTTGGATACCGTTTTATTATTATCTGCAAATACCCCTGCTTGACTGTTACATGAGTTTCTCTCATCCATGCAACGCCCGTTCATCCGTCCCCGTGCCTACAGTATTTTAATCCTGCTGTTTACTAAAATCACTACTGCTGTCTTTGTTACTCTGCTGCTGTTATTTCACTACTCGCCATCGCTATAAAACTGTTACTACTGATAAACTCTTGCGAGCAAGTCTGTTTCCAGGTGCAGCTGAATTGACAACTCCGCTGTTAAGGCTTTCAAGTATTCTTTGTCTCCCCTTGTGTCGAATCAATAAATTGGGTTTTACTTCCCGCGAAGACTGTTGCGATCCCCTATACTTGTGGGTCATCATACATCTACACTACAAATGCAGTTAATCAATGCAATTAGCTCCTTGTAATCACTTCCCAACTACATTCTCCAATCCTCATTTCTTTCCTCCACCTCAGACACCAATCATCATTCCTCTCTTTCAATTAATAGACCGGAGATTCATAAAAGATGAGAGAGAACTAAGGGTGTGTTTGGTAGCCCGGCCGAACACAGATATTCTCCTCTCATCCTAGCCCAACCAACAAAATGTTGTTTGTTAGACTGGGTCGGTTCACCTCAGCACTGCCGAACTCATACGAAAACAGCCTCTCAGCCAGGCCGGGTTGCGAAGCTCAAATCGAGCTTCACAACTCGCCCAGGCTGAGCACATCCCGCAGAGCACTGTAGCATGCCCCGGCGGACCCCCAGACCATCACCCCCACCTCTCTCTCTCCCTCATTTTCCCCCCAACCTCCTCTCCCGCCCCGGCCACCTTCCTCACGCGCCCAAGCCTTCTCCTCTCCTGTCGGCCTTCCAGGAGCAGAGAGCCACGCCGCCGCCTCCCTCCCGTTCTCCTCTCCCGTCGGCCGAGCAGGAGCAAAACGAAGGGCCACCACGCCGCCGCCTCCACGCGCCGCCAACCGCCGGGAACCGCCGCCAGTACGCTACACCGGCTAGGACGCGACGCACCGGCCAGAACCCGCCGCCCGGACGCCTCCTTGACGCGCCTCCAGTGTGCCGCGAGCACACCGCCAGGACGCGCCGCCAGGTCACCGCAGATCGGCCAGGACACGCCGCCAGGTCGGCCGCATCGGGCCAGGACGCTCGGCCATTAGGTTGTCTTGAAGGAGAAAGGACCTGATTGCTTTTTATTTTTCTGCTCAAGGACCGTTGTGTAATTTTTTTTGACCCAGCACGTCTCAACACATACAACCTACGCCAAACAACATCTGAACTCACCATCTCTCAACTGATACACACTACCAAACAAGCAACAAATCTCAGTTGGGCATGTATGAGGTCACCTTGTATGAGGGGAGATAGTTATTCTGAGGTGGCGCAAGCTACCAAACACACCCTAAGTTGTCTCCTATTTCCTAGAAATACACTTATTCGCGGACGGAAGAAGTAATGAACGATACTAGCTACGATATTCCCATTGTGGGTAGTCTAAAGACTCTTTGTATTCAATAATTTTTTATGCTATCGTTTGCATCTCCAAGAAACTTTCAAGCTTTATCTTTCAGATGCGATTGATCTCCTTATCTCATGCGCACCTTATGTGTCCCATTTGGCCATTTGTGCAATTGCCTCTAGCCGAGGGGCAGAGACCTCATCATCTTCCTATGATAGTCGATGCACCCTAGTGCTTGCCATGCTTGCTTGGTCGATCGTGTGTATCTACTTGGTTTGCTCTATCGAAATTTGGACCCACATGGTGCGTCCAGGGCTAGGTCATAACCGACCAGTTCTTGCTTCTCCATCGTGTGCATGTTTGGCTGGACTGATATTTACCCAAGGGATGATGAAGTGGGAGATATAATGTTTCTCTTTTTCTTCCGTTGGAGTGATCTGAATTCTCTACTTAATATTCACTATTTACCGCCACTAGTGGAAAACAGGCCTTTTGATCCGGGTGGTTAGGGCCTTTTGTCGCGGGCGGCCAGCCGCGACAAGCAAGGCGCGATAAAAGGGTGGCCTTTTATCCCGGGTCACTTACGACCCGCGACATAAGGTCCACCACGTGGCAGCCGCGGGGCGCGCAGGGCACAGGCCCTTTTGTCGCGGGCGGTATTACCACCCGCGACAAAAGGCCCTCTACGTGGCGCGCGCACAACGCTTCTGCTTTAGGGTTTGAGGGGTGCAGCACCCCTCCCCCCCGCCACCGACCGCCTGTTATTTCATTTTTTTCGTCCGAAAATAAAAGTTGCATATATTTGTACGCTACTAGAAGTTGTACACATTCATTCATTATATATATATAGATCGATCAAACAAAGATTGGAAGCAGAAGTCGATTCCCCTTACACATATTCGTAGGTTCCCTACATATATACATGGAGCTCACGATCGACAAACGGTACTAACGACCGTCTATTTGGAGGTAGAACAACTATCTGGACTAAACAAGCCTTTGTTGTTTATTACTTCTCTAACCAAAAGTCCCGCCAGTTCCTCCGCGATTCCTAGTGCGTGTTCCTTTGGTTGGAGTCTGTCCCGCATGAAGTCGACCTATATACGAAAATGAGATGAGTATGACTATATCAGTCTTGATAACGAAATATTGATGATAATAAATAAAGTTGTGAATGTTATTGCTTACGTCGAATTTATTTCTGTTCTGCTTCTCAGTGGTTAACATGCGAATGGACTCGCAAACGTAGTATCCACATAGATTCGTCCCTTGTGGCTGCTGGGGGCACGGTACAGGATTAAATGTTAGCTTCTTTGCAAAGGTAATCTCCTTATGAACATTCTTCAAAGCTTGCCAAGCCCTGCCATGCAAAAGAATGATTGAATGAGTGGATAATTAATTGATATCTCACGAAAGATAAAGCGCGGCGATGAAGGAAATTACACTTGGAGCAACTTCTGCAAGTCCTGGAACCCGTCCAGGCCTCTACTCAGTGGGTCTTTTACTTCAACTATTCCCTTATCAGGTTGAATGTCTAGTAGAATCCAGTGGAAGCTGCACATGTTATGCATATACGTCAGGAATTACACTTAACATCGAGTAAGAAAAATTGAATGTGCATATATAAAAGATCATTAAGACTCTCACTCGTAGTTGTAAGGAAACAATATTGAATCACAGAAATATTGCTGCCCCAAAAACCTTAGTAGGTTTCCCCCCGTTTCTTCGCGTTTATGCTTCACCGTTTCAACATGTATTTTATCTGGGTCAACAAACCCAACATTGATAATATTATTACTTTTGCACTCACCGATCTTCATCTGCAAAAGAGAACCCATAAGATATAATGAGTATATATATGCAATGAAAACGAACATGAACTGAATGAAAATGAACTTATATGTAGTTAACAACTTACAAGCAATAGCAACTCATGAGAGATTTGTCGAGGGCTTCTAGATTGAATAACTGCCGAGTTCATTCATCTCAATATGGATCTCCTCCTTTCGGTAGTAATATTCCCATGGTATACTCGCCACGATGTACATTTTTTCTCCTTGCATGCATCAAGGTACCACCGATGCAAATTCCGCATATGTGTTGGTAGTTTATGCAGCTGCTCTCTGCTGACCAAGTCGGCCCCGTAGACAAATTTAGGAGCTATATCAGCGGTGGGTAGTGCAGCATCTGCTGCAAGTAGCAATTCCTCCACGGAAACTTTACGGGCAGCCGCTAGGCTAGCAGCTTCTTCCATATCGAAACCACCATGTTCCTGGTATACCTTGGGAACATTAAACACTTTGAGTGGTGGGATCGATTGTTTGGGCTGAGCACCGAGGAGGGGAACTTCCTTTCTCTTTTTGCCTTTTGTCGTTTGCTTGGCCTTGAGGGGTGCACTTGTTGAACTTGACCTTTTCTCATCTGCACTTCTAGCCGATGATTTGCTCGTGCCAGCAATGTCCTTCTCCTTAGCCTTTTCATCCTTCTTTTGGTCAATTACCTTCGCAAGAGTGCGTGTATAGTCATCCTTCTTCTCGTGTAACTCATCTTTGCGATGGTGTGTTCGTAAAACTAGTAGCATATTCTATTTGCTTCTCTGTGTATGGCTCTCGCGCCTGGAGGTTTTGGCTTATGGAAATGATCATAGTTGTGTTTCGCAACAGCGGCCGCATTTTCCTCGACAAGAAGATCCCAAGGACGGGGGGAGGAACCTTTGGTACTTTTGGGAGGGGCGACCTCTTGGGGACAGGACTCTTGAAACGCTTCCGGCTGGATGCATTCCGAGTCTTAGTGGGCGGAGGCGGCGGCGCCTGGAGATGGAGATGGACTACCGATGTCGTGGTCGACGTCGTACCCACGGGGTGATGGTGGCGACATGTGATCGGTAGGAGGAGGTGATGGTGGCTGCGATCACCCGGAGGAGGTGATGGTGACCCGCCGGGACGACCGGTACTAGGTGCTACCCAGCCTGGCAGCCCGATGTTCTTCTTTTCCCGAGAGAATGATTTCTCCCAGCACCTCTTCCGAGTGTAAGCCCCCCATCACCTCCAGGGATATGGAGCTCCAATGTCTCCCACTGCGGGACAACCGAATCCACCCCGACACGAGCATAGCCAGCTGGAATCGGATTGCCATGCCATGTTGCCGGCTCACCTTCAGGTCCAAATGCCGGTAAGACATAGCCGACCGCCACCTTAACGAAACCTTCCCGAACACCTCATGGAGATCACAAGGTGTTGTCTCCTTGATTCCATCCAAGGGGTCGCCAGACCGGCATCTATCATCATCCGTGTAGGAGGGGCCTCCGAGTCGGCCACGCTGCTGTCTCGTCGCCGAGATATTTCAGCGGTATTATCCGGCGGGCGCTGTCCTTTTAGTTCATTTATCTCCCGCCGTCGTCGCTGAAGCTCCCGCCGCTGCTGGTCAAGTCGGCGTTGGAACTCGGCCATCCGGTCATTCTGCACCTCCACTGGCGTTGTTTAGCTCTCGCTCGGCTTCTATAAGTCTCCGCGTCGGCCGGAAACCCAAGCGACCACGGAACACTAGGGCCGAAGCCTCTTGTTCGTCCTCCCTTCTCGGGATTACCGAGGACAAGCGTCGACAAGTCTTTCTCTCTATCGGGAGCAAACTTTAGTTTTCCCGCCTTTATATCTGTCGTCACTTCAATCCATTTTTGCCTGGGTACCCTAACCCTGGTGTCACTTTCAACAATGTTCCCTGTCTTCATGTCATACTCACAGCCATGCGCGAGGAACCAATTTCGAGCCCTTATGTCCCATCCTTCTCGCGTGGGTTCTGAGTGATCCCGTTCAGCTCCATCTCAGCCTCTTGTGCATCCCACTTAGGCATGGATCTTCCGTAGCCCACTCGCCCCGTATGATGGTGATATTTCTTCTCGCTTGCATTCTTCTTGTTTTTCGTGACAGGTTCACAGCCTCCTCTCGATTCTTTGTACCTCACAAATTCTTCCCGCTTATGCTCCTGCTTCGCTAGGTAGTTCTCGAATACTGGAGGCTTCTTGTCTTTCTTATAATTTTTCCATAACCGGTTCTTATACGCCCGAAAAGTTCGCCCATCTTCTTAAGAGCCCATTTCTTCACTAGCTCTCGCTGCAGCATTCTCGGACTCCGATCCCAACCGGCAAAGTGAAATGTGCCATGAGGTCTCTGAAAAGTGTGTCCTTGTACCTATCGGCAACCTGATTTTCGGACACATTCTTCGTCTTGTTCCATTCTCTCGACGGTGATCGGGACACGATCTCTAACCACAACTCCGCACTGATTTTTGAACTTCACTCCGACATTCTCGGGTGCCACCGGTTGGCCTTCCGGTGATATAACTTCAATTGTGAAGTGGTCTTTCTTGGTCAACTTCTTTGCCGGGCCTCGTTTCTCTATCTTATCTTCGGAGGCCTAAGAGAATACATATAGAATTGCATTAATGCCTCTATACTAATGCCTCAATACATATGTACATATAGAATTCCATTAATACCTCGTCACCGGAGCCGTCGTCGGCTTCTCCGTCACCGGAGCCGTCGGCTTCTCCGTCACCGGAGCCGTCGGCTTCTCCATGACCGGAGCCGTCGGGTTCTCCATGACCGGAGCCGTCGGCTTCTCCATCACCGGAGCCGGCTCGGTCGGCTTCGTACCATCGCGGATCATGTCCTCGAATATGTCTTCCTGTTCCAAGTCCCGTTCGAATTGATCCATTGTTTCGCAAAAGAATTAAATCGATAAGTAAATGTTCAAACACAAACCAAACCCTAACCCTAATCAAACACAAACCAAACCCTAACCCTAATCGGCGACACGTGTTTGCGAGAGGGGGAGGGTGTCGGCGACGCGTGTTTGCGAGAGGGAGAGGGTCTCGGCGGCGCGTGTATGCGAGAGGGAGAGGGGTGTCGGCGCGTGTTTGCGAGATGGAGAGTGCGCGTGTTTGCGAGAGGGAGAGGGGTGTCGCGCGTGTTTGCGAGCGGGAGAGGGCGCGTGTTTGCGAGAGGGGAGGGTGTCGGCGACGGGTTTTTGCGAGGGGAGGGAGTCGACGTCGCTTGTTTGCGAGAGGGGTCTCGGCGGGTGTTTGCGAGAGGGGTGTGTTTGCGAGGGGTGTGTCGGCGGGTGTTTGCGAGAGGGTGTGTCGGCGGCCGATCCGAATTTGAACTAACTAATCAAATTTAAACTACAAATTTGAACTAACTAATTACATTTAACAAAAATAAACTAACTAATTACAACAAAATACTTACAAAATTTAAACTACAAATTTGAACTAACTAATTACAACAAAAATAAACTAACTAATTACAACAAAATACTTACAAAAATGAACTAACTAATTACATACTAAAATGTCTATATACAAAAATGAACTAACTAATTACATACTAATTATCTAACTAATAACTAATTACTAAAATGTCTATATACAAAAATGAACTAACTAATTACATACTAATTATCTAACTAATAACTAATTACTAAAATGTCTATATACAAAAATAAACTAACTAATAACTAATTACAAAAATGAACTAACTAATTATACAAATTATCTAACTAAGAAAAAAAATTAAAAAAAAGAGGGCCGTAGGCGCCGCGTCACAAGACATGGTCGGCGGCTTGTACCTGCGGAGGGGCGCGGCGCGCGGCGGCGGGCCGGCACGGGCATTGTGGCGGCGGCGGCGCGCGCACGGCGGCAATCGACGGCGCGGCGGCACGCTGGCGGCGGCAATCGACGGCGGCAGAGGGCGCGGGCGGGCAGAGGGCACGCGCGGCGACGCGCGGCAGATCGACGGCGGCACGGCAATCGACGGCGGCAGAGGGCGCGGCGGCGACGGCGCGGCAATCGACGGCGGCAGAGGGCGCGGGCGGCGACGGCGCGCAGATCGACGGCGGCACGGCAAAATCCGGCAGCTGGCGGCGTGAATTTCGCTAAGTGTTGGCCTCCGTGTGTCGCGGGTGGGGCTCCGCCCGCGGGGTTAGGTATTTATACCTAACCCCTTTTGTCGCGGGTCGTGGCACGACCCGTGATAAAGGCCCCCTTTATCACGGGTCGTGCCACCACCCGCGACAAAAGGGGTCCCTATCGCGGGCCGTGGCTCGACCCGCGACAAAAAGGGGGTGGGAGGGGGAGGCGGCCGATCCGCGTGAAGCGCATCCAACGGCTCCAGGCCGTTGGATTCAAACGGCCTGGAGCCGTTGGATGCGCTCACGCGGATCAGCTCGCAACAGTTTTTGTGTTTCTGTTTTTTTCTGTTTTTTGTTTTTCTGTTTTTTTTAATAAAAACTATTATTTCAATAACTTTTAAATGGTAACTCAAAAAGAAAAGTTTTATATATGAAAATTGATCAGAAAAATCCAATGAACATGAATATGATATCCATATAACTATTTGCATCTCGCATCATATCCACTCGTGTCGCGTCCCCGTGCCACGTGTCGCCACCTCTTCCACGTGCCTCGCCCGCCGACGCCGGCGTGCGACGTGTAGCCACCGCTGCCACGTGCCTCACCCCGCCGACGCCGGCGTGCGACGTGTAGCCACCGCTAACACGTGCCATGCCCCGCGTGCGCTATATAGAGCGACGAGTGCGGGCGCAACCACACGTCGCCACCGCCTCCGCTCATTCATCTCCGGGATGCCTCCATGTCGTCGAGGCGTCCGGTTTCCGTGGCGTTCGAGTGAATCCGAGCGGTAGGTTCACCGCCGAGATACGCGCCGGTGGCTTCCGCCACACCCTCGGCACGTACAACACGCCGGATGAGGCGGCGCGCGCTACGACGCGGCGGCGTGGCGCTTTCGGCGGCCAGGGCACGACATCAACTTTCCGGATGTTGAATCGCTAGAGGAGGCGGAGTTCCTCGCGCCACCGCCGTGCCTCGTCACCGACGAGGACCGTCGCCGGCATCGCCAGTGCAGCGCAGATCGCCATCGCCGAGCGCGACGAGCGGTTGATGCGCCGGTGGAGGGCGCGGTCCCCGACGCGTTCTTTGCTAACCTTAGGGCACAACGCAGGTCCAACAGCGCAACCGTCGGGCCGTCGCCGCCTTCGAGCTCGAGAACTCGAATACAACTTGGACCGAAACGACCCTCGGTGGGATGACCTTTGGACGGAGACAACCTCCGACGACGAGTAGAGACTAGACTAGTAATTTATCTATTTTATTGTAATTTCAATAAAGTCGTTGTCGGTTCTATTAGTTTAAATTTAGTTTATAAAGTCGTTGTCGGTTGTTTTTGTTCAATAAAGTGGTTGACACGAAATTTATTACGATTGAACTGAAATTAAAGTACAGAGCTCAACTGAAAAATAAGATACATGGCTAGATTCGAATGTTGGAGCCATTCAATCATAGTCGTGCCTAGTCCTATACACGTCGCCACTGTAGTCATCAAAGTCGCCGACGTCATCGTCGCTAGCATCGGGGTCGCGGTTGTCGAACCTCGGCGGATGACCACGCGTGGGCTGGGATTGAGGGTAGCGCAGGCGGGGGCCACGATAGGCCAGGACGCTCCGGAGAGTCCGGCCGCGCCACCACATCCGACGGCCGGCCTCGTTGAAGTTCGAAGGAGGCGGGCCGTCCTCCTCGTACACTGCAACCGCCCTCTCACGCCGATTGATGAAGAAGCTGTCCCAAGTCGGGCTGTAGTCGGGATGCCACCGGGGATTCCTCCGCTGCTCGTGCGTGAGCTCGAAATAGTAGTGGTTCGTGATGGCCATCTCGCGTGGCACACCTACAGGGATAGGAGGGACCGGTGCGCCTCCGACGCTCAGCAACCAGCCGGTCGGGACGCGGTAGCCGGGCGGGCAGGGTAGTTCGAGGCGCAAAGCGCCTCCGCCTCCCGGGGTGTTAGACATACGATGGAAGCCATGGGAGAGAGTGATGAGGTTTGCAGATATGAGAGTCCAAGCCTACATATATATAGTGGAAAATGGCGGGAATGCGGGAAGAAAATAGGCGGGAACGAAGTGGCGCGCGAAACTTTCATCCCGGGTGGAGGCTCAAACCGCGACAAAAGACTGGGGAGGCTTATCTAGGAGGGCCTTTTGTCACGGTTGGTGGCTGCAACCGCGACTAAAGATGTCGGCAGGATAATAAGGATGTGTCGGTAACCTTTTGTCACGGTTGGTGGCTGCAACCGCGACTAAAGCTGTCGGCAGGATAAGGATGTGTCGGTAACCTTTTGTCACGGTTGGTGGCTGCAACCGCGACTAAAGGTGTCGGCGAGGATAAGGACGCGTGGGTGGACGCACCGCTCGATGAGATAAAGCATGTAGCGCACGACGGCTGTCGAAGTAATAAGACAAAGTAGAAGCGGTGCCGTGCCTATAAAAGGAGCATCGATACGCCTTGCCAAGCAGATCAACAAGCCAAGCACGCTTAATCTTCATTATTACATAAATGTAGAGATTGTCTTGGGAACTATATATGAAGAATACATTATTACATCGCCATCTAGTGTTGTGATCTTCTACGCCGTAGCCATGGAGAATCTTCATCATTTAGCAAGATGCTTGGGTCAATTTTCACCGTGAAGGGCGGAATTTCTTTAAACTTATTATAATCTTCGACATGTCTGTCTTGTCATCCACTCCCACGATGTTTCTTTTCCCGAAAGAACTATGTGGCGCTTTGGCTCCTCGATTGATGTATTCTTTTGTTGATTTCTTTTTCTTGATTTGCTAGACATGTCCTTCACGTAGAAAACTTGAGCCACCTCGCTGGCTAGGACAAAAGGCTCGTCCAGTACGCAAGATTGTTGGGATCCACCGTTATCATACCGTACTTATCGTCAATATGTATAGCGCTCGAGCTTCACCCATTTGCACCGAAACAAAGGGACCTTAAAAGTGGGACCATAGTCAAGTTCCCATATCTCCTCTATGTATCCATAATATGTGGTGGTCTGCCCATTCTCGTCTGTTGCATCGAAGCGGACACCGCTGTTTTGGTTGGTGCTCTTCTTATCTTGGTCGATCGTGTAAAATGTATTCCCATTTATCTCGTACCCTTGGAATGTACATATGTTTGAAGATGGTAACCTGGCCAACAAGTACAGCTGCTCCACCGCAGATGGGTCATTAATGAGATGTCTTTGCAACCAACTCGCCGAAGGTATTCATGTGTTGACGTGTAATCAAGGACTCGGGCTGGCCCGGGTTTATTTCTCGTAAAACATTCTTATGTTTCTCGATGTACGGAGCCACCAAGCTGGAATTGTATAGAACCGTGTAGTGCGCTTGATTGAAAGAAATCTTGTCCCTCCACACCGTTGCTTTCCTTCCTAGTGTGCCTTTTCCAGTCAGCCTCCCCTCATACCGAGATTCAGAACACCAATCGGCTTAAGGTCGTGAAGAAAGTCAACACAAAACTCAATGACCTCCTCGGTTCCGTAGCCCTTTGAGATACTTCCTTCCGGCCTAGCTCGGTTATGAACATATTTCTTTAAGACTCCCATGAACCTCTCGAAGGGGAACATATTGTGTAGAAATACAGACCGAGAATTCTAATCTCTTCAACTAGGTGAACGAGGAGGTGCGTCATAATATTGAAGAAGGATGGTGGGAACAACAACTCGAAGTGACAAGACATTGGACCACATCTTCCCGTAATCCCGACAAAGTTTCGGATCCATTACCTTCGAGAAATTGCGTTCAGAATGCACATATCTTCACAATGGCTAGTCGAACATTTTCTGGTAGAAGTCCCCTCAATGCAATCGGAAGCAATTGTGTCATAAGCACGTGACAGTCATGGGACTTCGTGTTCTGGAATTTTTTCTCCTTCATATTTACTATCCCCTTTATATTCGACGAGAAACCAGACGGAACCTTGATACCGAATAGGGCTTCAAAAAAGATCTCCTTCTCTTGTTTGGTAAGAGCATAGGTAGCGAGGCCCTACAAACTGCCCTGGATGATTGCCGTTTCGTCCTTTATGAAGTTCCTGGTCCTCCCGTGCTTCGTTGTATCTTTTGTCTTTCCATACACGCCCGTAAAACCTAGAATATTCACACAAAGATTCTTGGTCAGGTGCATCACGTCGATTGCGGAGCGGACTTCCGAGGACTTTCCAATATTCTAGCTCCCGGAAAATAGATTTCTTCTTCCACATGGGCGCGTGTCCGTCATCGTCTTTCGGAACAGGTCGACCGCTCGGACCCTTTCCAAAGATAACATTTAAATCCTTGACCATGTCAAATATATCAGCACCACTACGGGGACGAGGCTTCGGACGGCGGTCTGCCTCGCCATCGAAATGCTTGCCTTTTTTCCTTAAGGGATGCTTGCGCGGAAGGAAACGACGATTGAACGGGTACACAACTTTTCGCTTTTTCCCAAATATTTACTTTCAGTCTCATCTAAACAGTGTGTGCATGCATTGTATCCTTTGTTCGTCTGTCCCGAAATGTTACCGAGAGCAGGCCAATCATTGATGGTTACGAATAGCAACGCTCGTAGGTCAAATTCTTGCTCCGTGTGCTCATCCCACACACGTACACCTGGTTTGGCCCACAACTCCAAAAGTTCATCGACTAATGGCCTTAGGTACACATCAATGTCGTTGCCGGTTGCTTTGGGCCTTGGATAAGCACGGCATCATAATGAACTTCCGCTTCATGCACAACCAAGGAGGAAGGTTGTAGATACATAGAGTCACGGGCCAGGTGCTGTGGATCGCAGCTCTGCTCCCCAAAAGGATTCATGCCATCTCGTACTTAGACCAAAGTATAAGTTCCTTGCCTCACCCGCAAAATCCGGAAACTCTCTCCCGATGTTTCTCCACCGCCGACCATCAGCGGGGTGCCTCAACATCGCGTCTTTCTTACGTTCTTCCATGTGCCATCGCAACAACTTGGCATGCTCTTTGTTTCGAACAAACGTTTCAACCGTGGTATTATTGGAGCATACCACATCACCTTCGCAGAACCCTCTTCTGGGTGGCTCGCCCTCAACATCACCAGGGTCATCTTTTCGATCTTATACCGCAATGCACCACATATCGGGCATTTATTCAAATTCTCGTACTTCTCACCGCGGTAGAGGATACGATCATTAATGCATGCATGTATCTTACGCACATCTAATCCTAGAGGGCAGACAAGCTTCTTTGCTTCATATGTACCTTGACGGGCAATTCATTATTTCTTGGAAACAGCTTCTTTAATATTATCATCAATTTCTCAAATCCCGAGTCAGTCACACCGACCTCTGCCTTCCATTTCAGCAATTCCAATATGCTACCCAGCTTTCTATGCCCATCTTCACAACCTGGGTACAACAATTTGTGGTGGTCCTCTAACATCTTGTCGAACCGCAACCTCTCCTTATCCGTGTCACAGTCTCTTCTTGCATCGAAATGGCCCGACGAAGATCATCATCAACAGGATCATCGATGCCTGTTCTTCACCTCCTTCTTCTTCATTGTCGTCCATTGCGGTATCAAAGCATTCAGAGAACATAGATCGATAATACTTCTCATCATTATCTTCTTCCTCATCGCCGTCTTCCATCATAACCCCTTCTTCTCCGTGCTTGGTCCAAACATTATAACTGGACATGAACCCAAACCGAAGCAGGTGGCTCTTAATATCTCTTGAGCAAGAGTAATCCTTCTCGTTCTTACATTTTAGACATGGACAGCACATAAAACCTTGCTTCGACTTGTTGGCCTCGGCCACAAGCAAGAAAGAATTCACGCCCTCTCGAAAGCGGGAGCACATCGGTTACCGTACATCCATGGATGACTCATCTGCATCATAAGCACAATTATATATGTATCAGATGCAATCACCTTGCTAAAATTAGTATTGTACGGACTATGCATATATATATAGTCAAGAAAATAGTTGCTAACCTTTTTGGATCAAAAAGAGGAGAAATCTTATCAAATAAACCAAGTGGCATCCCTCTCACAAGCATTCCATCAAACACCTCTTGTGCACATGTAGAAAAAATGAGCTAGCATACACCTCCACCTTCACCACCAAGGAAAAAATGAGGTGGGGGGGGTGGCTGGCTGCTTCTATATATAGGGCGGGGACATTTTGTCGCGGGCCGTATTACGACCCGCGACAAAAGGGGTGGCCACGTCGCTCCTACCCCTTTTGTCGCGGGTCGTAATACGGCCCGCGACAAAAGGCCGCGACAAAAGCCTCCGCGCGCTCCACATGGTTTCGGGGCGACGTGGCCAGGCCATTTGTCGCGGGTGCAGGCGCGCCCGCGACAAAAGGCTCCCACGGAAGCCCTGTTTTCCACTAGTGCGCAGGCAACAATGCACAACAAATCTTCATAAAACTATGTAGAGGATGGCGAGACGAATGGCTTTCACCATTGCCACGAAGGTAGTTAATTTTACACCACCAAACCATCCACGTGCATGGCAGAAGTGAAGCAGTCCACAAGATTAATCATCGGACATGATTTGCCGTACACATAGGAGAAATACACTTATACATGCACGGGACATCTCGGTCATGTAGCCACGTTCATATGCAACTAGCTAGATTCGAAAATTCACTCTCTCTCCTACTGTGTGCAGTGACAATGTCTGACACACATGCAAGTATCTTTCCTATTCACTCCACCACACTATCTCTATCTCTCCTCTCATTCCCATGCTTTTTCATTGGACTCTAAATTTTGTATATATTTTATCTTTGAATCAAATGTCCGATTTATATTTCGAGTGCATATTTGTGTTCCAAATGACGAGTACTTTGAAACAAGACCAGAATATATTCCGACAAATTTTAAAAATTAAATTTTGAAACATGGTGAAACTCTATGAAACCCGATGAAACACACGAGTTTTCATCAAGTTTTACTGAGTTTCGGATCTCAAAATAAGCTTGGTTTCATAAAATTCTACCAAGTTTCACCAAGTACCAAACCTCAAAATTTTAAATTTATCAAAATACATTCAATATTACTAGATGTATAAAATTTATTATAAACACACAAAATTCAGATACTGGCTATCAAAACATAATGAAACCGCATGATTTATTTTGAAACCCAATGAAACTAATTCAAACATGATGATGCACATCGGAAAGTGTTGTTTCAAAAAATAGTTTTGCTAGTTTTTCATTAAGTTTTCAAAGTTTCATCGGGTTTCAAAAGTCGATTTTTAAATATTATCAAAATATATTCAATATTAGTATTGTTTTGTATCTCTTCTATAGGAACCCAAATATTCGAACAGTTTTCAAATTAAACTTTTGGTCAAAAAGTTACAGATTTTTCAAGTTCTACAACTAGTACTACAAAGCGTGGGAGAGAGAGAGAAGTAACCTGAAACATACTCTGCAAAAGTTGAAGAGAGAGAGGATGGACACGTGCACCGTTCATGGGAAATATGCCGTTCTCGTACGCATAGAGGTTTCGAGAAAAATTACAACTGGTGGTTAGACCATTAAAAGAATAGCACTAGATCTGTCTCAAAACAACATGTTTAACCATTTCTAGATACGAATAATACTACACATGAAAAATATGTTTAGATATAATTAAGAAGTTTATTTTAGGATAGAGGGAGCACTAAATAGCTAGACAATTTCTTGAGCTACAAGTAAAAGGAAAAATATCAGTATCCATAATACCAATTACATATAATATAAAATAAAATACTTTATGATGATTCTAAAATCATAATTTTTAAATTTTATATGTTGTTACTTTTTTGAAAATACTTTGGCAAAATTACAAAGTCTAACTGTGAATGCAAAATTATTATGAACGAAGGGAGTACAGATACAGTGAAGACATGGTACTAGTACTCCCTCTATTTGCAATTACCTCGTGTTTTGGGTTTAGTTAAAGTAGAAATTTATAAAGTTTTACTGAGAATAGAACAAAAAAATATTAACATTTATAATATGAAATATATATAATTTTAAATATAGTTTATGAAAATTTTAATGTAATATATTTTGTATTGTAGTGTTGATATTTTTTCTAGATATTCGGTTAAACTTTTTGAAGTTTGAATTTAACTAAATCCAGAACGCGAGATGACAGTGAGTATACTCTGAAGATGAGTACTAGTATAGTAAAAAACATAGCACAAAGTACACTAAAAATGAGTACAACTACATTGAAAAGGGAGTACTAAAATGACGAGATGTCGCCCAAAGGGGGATGAATATAGGCATTTTTAAAAGTAATTACGGATTTGGCTTGTAAAAATATTTTTATTTCACAAGAGCAAAACCTAATAAGCTAGACTAAACTAAGTGCAATAACAACAACTCAAGCTAAGCAATATATGCACAAGATATATATAACACAAGTGATAGCAAGCTATAAGTACTTCAAGCTCGATGGCTATCACAAGGATAGGCTCCGAAGAATAGGGTGAGCCTTCGTGGCGTTGGGGAATCCTTCGTGGGACCTCCACCCCTCCAAACGTGACGTACCTTCTTGCAAAGGAAGGGAACACGTGAATAAACCCTCGTCTCCGCGTGCTATCGGTTATCTCTAACCGAACTCCTTACTTGTGATATAACTGCCTGTGAGAGCCTTCGTGCTTGAGTTACTTGTATCATCATATAAGGTGCCTCACCTAGTTTGCATTAGGCTAACATTTATATTCCGCCAAGCCTAATATTTGAAAGAACATCTCTCGGATTATGTTTTGAATGTTTGATGTCAATATATGTGATACACTAATGTTTGATGAGATGGTGCAGAGAATATATATATATCTATATGGTTGTTTTGTGTGGAAAAACAAGTCAAAAGGATGCAGGGTTATATTCTCCAGGCCGGATATTCTGGGCCGGATATTTGCAAAATATCCGGGCCCCCAAAATCGGCTAAGGACTTTTGGAAGTGTGGCGCAGTAATACCCTGGACAGGGGGCCGGACTTTTGCCCGGAATTTCCCGGAGGCCGGATTTTCCGGGGGGGGGGGGGGGGGGAGGGGATTATCCGGCCCTTACTTACACCGGATAATCCGGCCCTCGAAATGCCCCAACGGCTGGATTTTGGGAGGGGGTATAAATTACCCCCCTTCTTCCTCCTCCCCAAGCTGCTCAATCCATTGCAAGTTCATCACCATTAGAGCCACTTCAAGAAACACAAGAATCACTAGATCTCCTACTCCACCCAACCAAAGCTCTTGATCTTTGGAGATTCAAATGAGAAGATCCCAATCTACATCTTCACCGAAGCGATTTGCATTTCCCCCTCATATGCTTGAGGGCCCCTTTGCTAGTGTTCCTCTTTTGAGAAACCCTAGTTGTTTGTAGTTGATATTGTTCTTGTTGTTGTTGTTATAGATTTGGGAGCCTCCAATTTGGTTGTGGATGTGTGCCCCAAGAACCTTGTAAAGGCCCGGTTTTCGCCTCGAGGAAATCCCTCAGTGTAAGTGGGCTAGGCCTTCGTGGCGGTGCTCACAGGAGACCTGAGTGAAGCCTCCGTGGCGTTGGTCTGGCTTTCGTAGCGACCACACTCCTCCGAACGTAGACGTACCTTCTTGCAAAGGAAGGGAACTACGGGAATCAACTCCGTGTCTCTGCGTGCTCCACTCTCGGTTACCTCTATCCTATTATCTCCTCTATATATTGCGTAGCTATATCTTGCTTAGTAGTTGACTTTGTCATATAGGTAAATTCACATAGTTGCATATCTAGAGAATTTACCTTTGTGTCAAGCCTAAATTGAAAAGGAACTAAAAATTGGTTAGCACCTATTCACCCCCCTCTAGGTGCGGCATACGATCCTTTCAATTGGTATCAGAGCCTCGGCTCTTATTTCGGGCTTAACCGCCTAAAAGTATGCCGGAAGATGAGGGTACGGAAGGGGCCGCAAAGCCGGTCTCCATGGATGATCTCAAGTCGATGGAAACATCTTTGAGGTCCGCCATGGAAGCTCAAATGGAAAGCTTGATGAAAATGATTTCCGACCGCTTGCCATCGGCTCCCTCCGTGGCTCCCGTCATAGAGGAAAAGGACAAGGGTGCGTTAGAAGAGGGAGGTGCTTCGGTATTACCCTCCTCTACCAAGCCCTTGATGGTGATCACTTAAACATAATTAAAACCCATTTTGCTTCTCCTAGGGCAACTAGTGGGGGTGTGAGCTACAATACTGTGGCTCCACCCTTCCGCTCTCCCGATATCCCGGTTCCCCATCCTCATATAAAAACTAGGGGTGATCCACCCAAATTTAATGATAAAGATTTTAGTACATGGCAATTTGAGATTAAATCTTATGTGTGCAGTGCCTCCAATGAACTTTGGAGAATTATCTTGGAAGGTTACAAGTCTTACAACCCCGAAAGGTTGACTAGAAGAGAAGAAGTTGATAACCAACTCAACTTGATTGCCTTGCACAGGATTCAAACTAGTGTGGGGACACAAGACTTGTCTCTTATTTGGAACTTCTCAACGGCCAAGGAAGCATGGGAGGGTTCGGACACAAGCTTCATGGGAAGTGAAAGCATGAAGAGAAACAAGTATAATGCTCTTCGGATTCAAGCCGAAGGATTCATGAGGTTGCCGGATGAAGATCATCAAGTCATGTATAGAAGACTTATCACAGTTGCCGATGCTTTTCGAAATGTGGGTGCCAAAAATATTGATGATTTTTGGATCAAGGATAAGTATATTGATTGCATGATGCCGTTTGAACCCATTGATGTCAAGACTCTCGTTGGGAGAGAAAGCTTTCCGTCTCTCACCTCACAACAAGTGGTGCACGAGTTGCAAGCTCTCAAGGTGCTCGAACAAAACTCTCAATATTCTCGCAATCGTGCCATTGGGATGTCAAGAGGGGCCAATCTTGCCTTGACGGTCAACACCATGGAAGAAGTGAGCCCACAAGAACCATATAGGACATCTTGGAGCATGTCCCATCCGGAAGATTTGGAATACCACTACAATGATCACATGGCATTCCATGCAAAAACCTTTTGGGTTGATCCATCCAAGGCGAAGGAAGACAACATCAAGAGAAACAACTCGAGTGGGTTCAAGAGCTTGGGCCCAAAATCAAGACCGTGCTACAATTGTGGTGACAAGCGCCATTTCATAGCCGATTGTCCCTATGAGCATAGAGAAACTCATGGTGGAAGGCTCATTCCCAAGGACAAGAGTAAAGATTCAAAGGCCCCCAACAAGAAATTCTACAACAAGAGTAAGAAGGGCAAGAGACCATCAAGGATTGTGCTAGTGACTAAGGAAGAATATTCTTCCGATGAAGTTGTGACTAGTAGTGATGAAGAAGAAAGTTCAAAGGAAGTGGCCGCCATTGCCACCACCAATATTCCCTCTTCATCTCTCTTTGAATCCCCCAATGAGAACCCTCACATCAAGAATGAACATTGCTTCATGGCAAGGTCCTCCTTGGACACATCTATGGTGCTTTCAACTCAAGAAGAATATACCTCCGGAGATGATGATGTTGATGATGAAGAAGATGAAACTTCAAATGGATTGGTTGCTCTTGCTTCACTCTCCACCAACTCTTCATCACCAATTGAATTCCCCAATGAAAACATTCACATGGAGGAAGAAAGTTGCCTCATAACTAAATCTTCCGAGGTATCATCCCCTAACCCCTCTATGCCTAACATATCAAATGATCTAGGGGTTGATCATGCTAGTTTAAAAGTGAAACAAGAAATGCTTGATTTTGATGAGTTCATTCTTAACTTGAAAGGTGACACTAAAAGGCATGTTTCGAATCTCATGGTTCGACTAGCACAACTAGATGATACCCTTGATAAAAAAATGTCAAATAGAGAGAGAGGACTCTCTTGAAATACACGCTCTTAAAAATGCCCTTGAGGAAGGACAAGAAACTATAGCTTCTCTTGAAGAGAGGCTAGAAATTCTTGAAGAGCCTCAAGATGACATTAATAAGCTTACTAAAGATAGAGATCTTGCTAGGGCTAAGGTAAAAGTGCTTAAAAGGGAAAAAGCCAAATTTGGTGTTGATCATGAGAAACTTGTGAAGGATCTAGATGAACTAGACAAGGCTCACAAAGCTTTGAAGAGTGAATACTCTCTCCTCTCCAAGTCTAATGAGCAACTTCAAATTAGGCTTGCGTCATATGATGTGCCTAGCTCCTCTACCTCTTATTGTGATCATGCAAACCTTGTTGAGGAAAATGCTAGGTTGAAGGATGAACTTGCTAAGGCCTCCTCTCCCCAAAGTAAGTTATCTTTGGATGATCTTTTGAGTAAGAAAAGATCAAACAATGGGAAGGAGGGCATTGGTTTTAATGCCAAGGCAAAGAAGGAAAACGAGAAGAAGGCCAAGCCCGCACAAGAAAAGAAGAAAGCTATCACTAATGGTGAAGCCCCTAAGGCCAAAACTATTAATGATGATGATGCGGGAATTGCTAACCCTCACTATGTTTTATTTAAAGATTATTATGGTGATGTTTATGCAAAATATGTTGGCCCATATGATGGTTATGTTGCTTGGTCTATTTGGGTCCCAAAGACCCTTGTTGCTAACAAAAGAGGACCCATTGAAAAATGGGTACCTGAATCCAAGAATTGATCTCATGTAGGACTATGCAGCCGGAGGTTCAAAATGGGTGCTTGATAGTGGATGCACAAGTCATATGACCGGCGGCAGCAATCTCATTAAGGAGTTGAGGCCGAACATAAATAATATCACCGTCTCCTTTGGCGATAATTCTACATCCGAGGTATTGGGTTTTGGCAAGGTTGTGGTTGCACACAACATTACTCTTGTGTATGTCATGCTTGTAAAAACCCTTGGTTACAATTTATTATCCGTTTCCACCCTTGGAAAGATGGGATTCTCCGTCTTTATTGATAATAATATTGTGGTCCTCTTGTGGAGCAAAACTCTAAAAGTTGCTTTCGTTGGGTATCGCGAACATAACTTGTATGTGGTGGACTTCTCGGGGGCCACCACCTCAAGTGCGATGTGCCTATTCGGAAAGGCGGATGTGGGTTGGTTGTGGCATCGCCGCTTGGCCCACGTCAACATGAGAACTTTGCAAAGTCTTCACAAGGGGAACCATATTGTGGGACTAATGGAAAATGTTTCTTTTGCCAAATATCGTGTTTGTAGGGCTTGTGTTGAAGGCAAAATGCATGACTCTCCGCACCCAAGCAAGACTATTATCTCTTCCAAGAGGATCTTGGAGACCCTCCATGTGGATCTCTTTGGTCCTACCACTCATGCAAGTCTTGGTGCGAAGAAATATTGCTTGGTAATTGTTGATGACTATTCGATATACACTTGGGTCTACTTTCTCAAGAAGAAAGATGAGACTCAACAAATATTCATTGACTTTGCTACCGAGGTGCAACATCAACACAACCTCCTTATAATGGCAATAAGAAGTGACAACGGCTACAAGTTCAAGAACTACACACTCTATGATTTTCTTAGTGATGAGGGGATAAGACATCAATATTCCGCTGCATACACCCCTCAACAAAATGGTGTTGTGGAGAGGAAGAACCTGACTCTTATGGATATGTCAAGATCTATGATGGCGGAATATAAATCCCGCTATAATTTTTGGGCCGAAGCCAATTCCACCGCTTGCCATTCTTCTAACCGGCTCTATCTCCGTAAGGGATTGAACAAGACTCCATATGAAATACTCACTGGCAACAAGCCTAATATCTCATACTTCAAGGTGTTCGGGTGTAAGTGTTTCTATAAAATCAAAGGAGTTCGTTTATCTAAATTTGCTCCTAAAGCTTTGGAGGGTATATTTGTTGGTTACGGTGCCGAGTCTCACACTTATAGAGTCTTTGATATATCTTCCAAGATTATCATCGAATCTTGTAGTGTGAAGTTCGAAGAAAATGATGGCTCCCAAGTGGGGCAAGTTGATGTTTGTGCAGGTGATGAAATACCTCAAGATGCTAGTAAGAATGGGTGTGAGATTTTTCCGCCCCATTGAGGGATACGGTGTGGCGTCTCGGGAAGGACTATGCTCTACCACGGTGGAGCCCTCATCTTCTCAACATCAACAAACTCCATCTCTTGAAGCTAATGATGCACCAACCCAAGAACAGGAAGAAAACCCTCCCTCTCATGTACAAGATCAAGGACAAGATCAATCAAGGATTCATGATGGCTCCGATGAGTATCCATTCGATATTCGCTCTTCACCGAATAATGTCCAAGATCAAGCACATGAGGTTGAGAACTCTCAAGAAATTGAGGAACTTCAAATTGAAGGTCAAGACGGGGACCCAAATGATCAAGTTGATCAAGTGATACCTCCTAGGCCAAGAAGAACCAAGGAGGAGATCGAGGCCCGTCGTCTAGCAAGAAGAGATAGGAACTTGGAAATTCTTGGACACACTCATGATAAGGTCCTAAGTGATGTAAGAGGAAGGGTCTCCACAAGAAGGCAATTGGCTAACTTTAGCAATCATCATGCTTATATCTCCTTAGTGGAAACCAAGAAAGTATTTGAAGCTCTTGAAGATCCGGATTGGTTGGAAGCTATGCACGATGAACTCAACAACTTCAAGCGCAACAAAGTGTGGTCTTTAGTAGAGAAGCCAAAGGAGTGCCGCAATGTTATAGGTACTAAATGGATATTCAAGAACAAGCAAGATGAATTTGGAAATGTTGTGAGGAACAAGGCAAGATTGGTGGCTCAAGGTTTCTCCCAAATTGAAGGAATTGACTTTGGAGAAACTTATGCTCCCGTGGCTCGCCTTGAGTCCATCCGTATCCTTCTTGCTTATGCATCACATCATAACTTTAAGTTTCAACAAATGGATGTGAAAAGTGCATTTCTTAATGGTCCTTTGCATGAAGAGGTTTATGTTAAGCAACTCCCGGGGTTTGAGGATCCCGACTTTCCTAACCATGTCTATAAGCTTGATAAAGCACTTTATGGTCTCAAACAAGCTCCTAGAGCTTAGTACGAGCACCTTATAGAATTGTTGATAGACCGTGGGTTTGATGTTGGGCTAATCGATCCCACTCTTTTTACTAAGAGGGTCAATTGGGAGCCTTTCATTTTCCAATTATATGTTGATGATATTATCTTTGGCTCTACTAACAAAGCTTTCAATGATGAATTCTCAAAGCTTATGACCGATAGGTTTGATATGTCTATGATGGGAGAGATGAGTTTCTTTCTTGGTTTTGAGATCAAGGAATTGAGAGAAGGAACTTTCATCAATCAAGCAAAATATCTCCAAGACATGCTAAAGAGGTTCAAGATGACGGAGATGAAGGGAGTAGCCACTCCAATGGTTACTAAATGTCATCTTGCACTTGATCCCAATGGTAAAGAGGTGGATCAAAAGGTATATCACTCCATGATTGGATCCTTGCTTTACCTTTGTGCATCTAGACCGGACATAGTGTTGAGTGTTGGTGTGTGTGCAAGGTATCAAGCTTCTCCTAAGGAGAGTCACATGATGGCTCTCAAAAGAATCTTTCGATATTTAGTTGATACCCCAAGATATGGTCTTTGGTATCCTAAAGGCTCAAGTTTCTTTCTCAATGGATACACCGATGCGGATTGGGCGGGAGACAAGGATGATAGGAAATCAACCTCCGGGGCTTGCCAATTCCTTGGTAGGTACTTGGTGTGTTGGCTTCTAAGAAGCAAAATTGTATATCTCTCTCCACCGCCAAAGCCGAATATGTTGCCGCCGCAAGTGGATGCACTCAATTGTTATGGATGAGGCAAACTTTAAAGGAATACGGTGTCACTTGTGACAAAGTGCCTCTTTTATGTGACAATGAAAGTGCCATCAAGATTGCTTATAATCCGGTGCAACATTCAAGAACGAAGCATATTGAGATTCGGAATTATTTTATTAGGGATCATGTTGCCCGTGGTGATATTGAGCTATGCTATGTTCCTACCAAAGATCAACTTGCCGATATATTCACGAAACCTCTTGATGAAGTAAGGTTTTGCTATTTGAGGAATGAGCTAAATATCATTGATTCAAGGAGTATAGCTTGACCATCTTGCAAACACACCTTCGCCTCAAAACTTTATTTGGTTTAGATGTGGGCATGGAAATAGGGGGAGCGCGGTTTAAACTATTGAGCTATCCCTCCCCCCATAATGCCTACATTAAGAAATCATTCTCTTTATATCATATGTTGATATGTGAGATTCAATGACGAGTAGTGGTTTTGGGCCCAAGATATATCTTTGCGGTGCCATGCCATAACACTCATATATGGTGGCCTAGGCCACCACACTCTTCTTTGTGAAGAGTTGAGGTTATTTGGATCTTAAATGAATTTTATTTGACACCTACATGTTCTTATGCGAAGTCACTTTAGTTTGGCCTTATTTGCTCGTATCTTGCAAACTTGAGTGATCATGTACCATTAACAGTTCGTATGTTCTAAACCCAAGCCTACACTCATCTACAAGCCATTTCCATCTTGCTCCTATGTCATGTTTTGGTAAAAACTTGGAGTTTGAGTTGTTTCGATCGGATGATCTCGGGTGTCCCATCTTATTGGTCAATTTGGATCTTATATGTGACGTGATATCTTATTGCATCACATATGGGCATAGGCAAATAACCAAAAAAGATAGGCAGGATTTCCGGTGTTCTGGAATTTTCCAGAAAACTGGATAATCTGACCCGAGGATAGCCCGGAAAATCCAGCCCGGCCGGATTATCCGCCCCAACTTTGGGCCGGAATATCCGGCCTGGGCAGGTTTCAAAGGGTCTTGAGAGGGAGGCCGCGGGGTGAACGGTTCCAGAACCAGTTCCCCCACGCGCCTCTCTCTCTCTCTTCCCTCAACTCGTCGGAGCTCCTCCTCCTCACCGGAGTCGCCCCGTCCGATCCCTCTCGGAGTTTTTGGGTGGATCGGGTGCTCCACCTCCCTAGCTTTCATCCCCTCCAAGCGGCTCCTCCAATGGAAGAGGGTATGGCTCACAATCCCTAACCCTAGGTGTTGTGATTTATATGTGCTATTTTCTTGATGGGGAGTTGTCTAGTTGTTCCAAATTGTGTGTAGTATACTCCTTTTGCATGCTATGAGGCCGATCTGGTTCTAGACAAGTTTTTGCTTGAGATTCCTGCAGATTCGCAGGGCCGGATTATCCGGCCCCCGCGATGGCCGGATTATCCGGCCAGGTCGGATTATCCGCCCCTCGGGGACATCGGATTATCCGGCCTGGAACTATGTTGCTGCTGCAGTTCTGTTCAATTTATCCTGTCTAAACTATTAACGACTCCTAATATGCTTCTAGAGTACACTACTGTATCAATACATGACTTATGAGCATTCTTTTCTCTATGCTACCCATCTTTGTCTATCATAGGTAGTGGTACCCGGAGGCGCTCTCGGACTGAAAGGTCGAGTGATAAGTTTGCACAGAACGCTCCTCGGAAGTCCGCCACTCTGAGGAGGAAAGGCAAGGAAACAAGGGAGAACTACAACACTATGGATATTATCTTATATGCTGCTATCAGACAGAAGAAATGGTATGAGGATGTTGAGAGGGATTTTGATATTGAGGATAAGCGCTTCTGGTGCATGGAGCAGAGTTACATCTTCAAGGATATCTATGAACCTATGAAGAAGGTGAGACCTATGCAATCCATTGATGTGGAACTTCTGGCTGTGAATAATCACTTTGAGGATGCTATTTGGGTCACCTGAAGGATGGGCTTGCAGAAGCTAATGAAGGTCCAGTGTGACTACAATCCTGATTTGGTCAACCAATTCTTTGCCACTCTGGCATTCAAGAAGGATGAAGAGCGCACTATTCAGTGGATGTCTGGCTCCTCTTCATGTGAGGCCTATTTTCGCCGGTTTGCCGCGGTTCTTGGCCTTCCCTATGGAGGTGGTCACCGCCTCCATGGCCCTCAGAAGACTAATAAGAATGTGCGATATAATCTATATGACGAGTCTGGAGCTGTTGGTACTACCAAGGGGCTTCTACCTATCTATGGTCAGCTGCTCCGCTTCTTTAGAGCCACCATTGCTCCAAGTGGTGGGAACAATGATGCTCTCTGTGGAGCTCTAGTGGACCTTATGCATCTTGCCTATGAGTGTGCTCAGGATGGTGATGAGGAATCAGATTTCACTCTTGATATCATGGACTATATCTTTAATGAGATTCATGATGCCATGGTCTCCCGGACAACTATGCCTTATGCTCCATACATTCAGCTTCTCATCAACAACACTGCGCTAGCAGAAGACTTGAGTCGGTTCCCTACAGAGAGTCACGCATTCAAGAAGGCATATAAGAAGAAGCCTGTTCCCCGTGCTACACCAGCCTCTGGCTCATTTATGGGAGATGCCCGCTCTAGTGGCTTTGCACCCGGTCGCCCTGTTGCTACCCCTCTGATTCAGAAGCAAGTGAGGAAGCTCAGTTGGTTCCAGCGCAATGTTCTATGCATGGACATTGAGATTCACAAGGAGAACTTTGAGGCCAGCCGTCAGCGCAGAGATTCAGCATACTCAAGCGGTCATTCTACACAGGCTCAGTGGTGAGCAAGGGCCTCCTCCTCAGCCTCCAGTTCACCCCGCTTACAGTGGGTGGCACTCTTCCCAGGTTCCGTGGTCAGACCTCGAGCAGAGTATTCAGAGGGCCAACATCGATCGCGACTCTCCTCCAGCTGCTGACAGTGGTGATGACGAGCATGTCTCCGAGTCGGGCTCCGAGTGATCTCCATGGGGCGAGTAGCATCGCGCTTTTCCCCTTTTTGGCGTTTCGATGCCAAAGGGGGAGAAGTGTTATATTTAGGTTATCTATGGGCTTTGCATGGGTAGGGCACAAGCATATGCGTTTACCATTCCTTTATCACTTGTGTCCTCTTTCTTATCATTTGTTTGAACTATTTGGCTTGGTTTGTTCGTTCAAAACTATGTTATTTGTGTGGTTGTGAGACATTGTGTCAAGGATTTCGGAATTCTATATGTTGAGACCAAGGTTTATGATATGGTGTGTTATTTTAAATATACGGTATTATATATCTCCATATGGGTATGATCTCTATCACCTTTTCTCAACTTTATATATGCCTATGTCTCTTGTTTTGAGCTCATGTTGGATATCTTGTGTTGAGGCACCTCACACCTATATGTTGTGCATTTGTATTCAAATGCAAATTACTTGTATGCACACATGTAGGGGGAGTGCCTCTATGTTTTGCCACATGTTAGTTCTCTCTAGTGGTTTTATTGCAAATCCGTATATTGTCATCAAACACCAAAAAGGGGGAGATTGAAAGAACATCTCTCGGATTATGTTTTGAATGTTTGATGTCAATATATGTGATACACTAATGTTTGATGAGATGGTGCAGAGAATATATATATATATATATATATATATATGTATATGGTTGTTTTGTGTAGAAAAACAAGTCAAAAGGATGCAGGGTTATATTCTCCAGGCCGGATATTCCGGGCCGGATATTTGCAAAATATCCGGCCCCCAAAATCGGCTAAGGACTTTTGGAAGTGTGGCGCAGTAATACCCTGGACAGGCGGCCGGACTTTTGCCCGGAATTTCCCGGAGGCCGGATTTTCCGGGGGGGGGGGGGGGGGGCGGATTATCCGGCCCTTACTTACACCGGATAATCCGGCCCTCGAAATGCCCCAACGGCTAGATTTTGGGAGGGGGTATTTATACCCCCCTTCTTCCTCCTCCCCAAGCTGCTCAATCCATTGCAAGTTCATCACCATTAGAGCTACTTCAAGAAACACAAGAATCACTAGATCTCCTCCCCCACCCAACCAAAGCTCTTGATCTTTGGAGATTCGAAGGAGAAGACCCCGATCTACATCTTCACCGAAGCGATTTGCATTTCCCCCTCATATGCTTGAGGGGCCCTTTGTTAGTGTTCCTCTTTTGATAAACCCTAGTTGTTTGTAGTTGATATTGTTCTTCTTGTTGTTGTTACAGATTTTGGAGCCTCCAATTTGGTTGTGGATGTGTGCCCCAAGAACCTTGTAAAGGCCCGGTTTCCGCCTCGAGGAAATCCCTTAGTGGAAGTGGGCTAGGCCTTCGTGGCGGTGCTCACAGGAGACCTGAGTGAAGCCTTCGTGGCGTTGGTCTGGCTTTCGTAGCGACCACACTCCTCCGAACATAGACGTACCTTCTTGCAAAGGAAGGGAACTACGGGAATCAACTCCGTGTCTCCGCGTGCTCCACTCTCGGTTACCTCTATCCTATTATCTCCTCTATATATTGCGTAGCTATATCTTGCTTAGTAGTTGGCCTTGTCATATAGGTAAATTCACATAGTTGCATATCTAGAGAATTTACCTTTGTGTCAAGCCTAAATTGAAAAGAACTAAAAATTGGTTAGCACATATTCACCCCCCCTCTAGGTGCGGCATACGATCCTTTCAATATTGCAAAGAAAGAACTGAAATTTGTAGAAACCTATTCACCCCCTCCCTTCTAGGTTTACCATCTCTGAACTTTCACTTACTAAGTTGTGGAAAACGCCTGTTGTTAAAAAATGTTTCCTTTATAAAGTCAGATACATGTAGAATTTCAAGGAAACTTATTCACTATGAAATAAAGAGAAAAGTCCATTATGAATTAAAACAAATACGCTTCTACCACCAAAACATGACCTTCAAATGGACCGAGTATGAAATTTTCATGGCTTCTCTTCCTTAGCATGACGTTTCCTGGGAGATAGTGGTAGTTGCAGTGGTGGCATGCTTGACCCCTTTGACTCCAAAGACAACCGATCTGCAATTTCTTTCTGGACCCGCTTGAGCTCTTGGTACAATTCCAAAAGCTCCTCCAGGATAAGATCCCCTTCCTTGCGGAATAGATAACTTGCGACCGTCCCCTTGCTTTGTTCCTCAAGATCTTTTAATTGTTGGGTATTGTGTCTAGCTCTCTCTTCCACCATCGCCGCTTTTCTCTCTAACCGGCCTACCTCAGATTGCAACAATGCAATCCTTGCCTTGTTTTCCTCATCGTTGATCTCCCGCACACCCGAACCACTCCCTTTCTTCGGCATGCTCGTCGTGGATAGTGATTTGTGAGCTAGAAGTATATATCTTGAGATATTGATCTCGCGATAAGTTTTGGAACGAAAGAGGAGATGGGAACACCTTTTATAGATGGAAACATCTCTCCTGGTGCTTGTAAATATTTTCCAAATATAGTTTGTTGGATAAGGATACTTGAAATTAATTGCAATAAAGCGTGTAGGCAATTGTACACAATCCTGGTGCGCTCAATTAATGTTTCCATTGTTGGGTATTTTTTGCAAAGATAATTTATCACATCAAGACACTTGAAATATATTGTGGTCTTCCGAACACCACGAAGGCTCACCTTCTTCTCCAAGCCAATACCACGAATGACAAATGCCCTTTTCTTATGGCTTGCTTTTTTCCTCCACTCTAGAGATGACAAGCTTTACAACCACTCCACAACCTCGACGAAGGAGAAACTCGGGCCTCTTCACAATCCTGCACGAATAGGTTATTGGAGCACCAACCGCTAAGACAACTAGGAGGTCATCCTCCAAGAGTAACAAGATCATGGTCGCTCACTCAAACTAATTATAAGATCAACACTTATGCAAGGATGCAAATGTAAGAGCACCAAGGGTGTTTAGATCCTTCACACTCAAATCTCACCAAAGTAACAAATGCTATGGAGTAACTAGAGAGGAAGATCAGTGGAGAAAATCAACAAATGACTCCAAGATCAAGATCCCAAGAGTTCCCCTGACTTGGAGGAGGAATTGATTGGGGGAGATTATAGGTCTAGATCTCCTCTTCAAAAACATCAAGAAATGCAAGAATCATAGGTGTGAATGGAGAGGAAGAAAGGTTTTGAGGTTCCACAATGGAGTATGAGAGAGAGAGAGAGAAAATTTAATGGTTAACCTTACCAACTCAAGGAGGAAGAAGGGCTATTTATAGTCCAAATGAGAAAACTAGTTGTTAGGTGAAATTCCTACGATCCCAACCCGGCACCGGTAAAATTGGTGATGCTGACCCTCCCACCGGACTGGACCGGTGTACAAACTGGCATACCAGAATACTCGATGGATCGGTCCAAGTGCACAACACTGGGTCGGTTTCGAACCGGCACGCCGGTTTCATCATCCGATCGAGACGGAACTATTCTGGTTTCACCTAAACGACTCCCTGATGCGACTTTTGGAACATATCGGAGCAATCTAGCGGCACCAGACAGTTCCGACGGGACCGCCAGTTTCTGCGCCAATTTCACCACAACCCCTCAAACTGAAGTTTTCTCAAAAGAACTAAATTCTCACAATGTCCAAAACTCCTATTAAGATGAAACCAATTATGTCGGAAAGATAAAGGCAAATCAAAGCCCAAAAAACATCCAAACTTGAAAATGCAATAGAAAATGCATACGAATTCTGTTTTCGATGAACATGAGCTTGTTGAAAATCTAACAACAAGTTGAAGAACCTCACACAGAAAAACACCAAGAACCAACAAGAGGAAGGGATGAAAAGTATGCAAAGAGTTGAGCTCCCTAAGAAGATGTGATCAAGTTACCCAACCGAAAGCTCATCTTGATAGTGTAGTTATCTATCCTATAACCTGGTCTCCCACCAACCACCTTAAGACCGGAAAAAAGGAATACCTAGCAAGAAAGGTCATAAATTTATCTTCCGCACCCCGCTTGATCTTGATGACAACGCTTTAAGCTCAATTAAAGCTGGAATGCTTCACTTGATCATTGTTGCTTCCTGAAGATCACAATATTTTTCATCATACACGACTATGGGATAGCTTCACTAAGGTGTGTCTTCACATGTTCATTTTCACCGAATGGACGACAAGATTCAAGCATAGGATATTCTGGAGATACCTAACCCATATAGACAACAAAAACACACATATATGATGGTTAGTTCACAAAGCATAATTGACAAAGCTTGCCCCACCACAAGATCACATGATCCAAAGTGATACAATCTTTATGCTTCATGTGTTGACCACCTTGAATTCAATATTCACTCTTAGACTTGGTCAACCTTGTATATCTCTTCATGCTCTATCATAATATCATAACCATCCACTGCTTAACACATAAGCTAGATCATGGATAAATTGACTTTCACACAAGAACGCCATCTTCATTCTTTTTTATCATGTCACATTTGTCTTTTCAAATCGATGACCTCGATGCCAATATTTAATGTATATCATTATCTTCATGACATCCACACTTGAATCCAACACATGAACTACAAAAATTACCTATGAACTCAATGAAACCATTAGTCCATAGAGATTGTCCCTAATTGCACATAACACACATAGGGGAAATGTACCTTTAAAAGTACACTTAGATTGTAACCCGGAGTACAACAATTACTATTTTTGAAAGTACAAAGTAAATTCTCTTAACCTAACAGCACCAGATCTGTTTTTGTAGGGAGCATAATGCAGAAAACTGTTCGTAATTCTAACAAACAATTAAAAATACATTTTATTTAAAATATCATTTCTTTGAAAGGAGCAAAACTGAAGCCCCTTATCCTCCCGGTCCCTTTCTCTCTTATAATTATCCCACTTTGTTGCCGCTTACGATATTCGGCGAGCATGCAGACACTCCACGGTGATCCTCGCGGACCCATAACGTGATACTTAGTGAGAAGATAGCGCGTGAGCCAAAGTTCTATCTTTTTTTTCTAAAGATTTGCGCTTGCCGCAAAAATTAAATCTCTCCCCGTACTATTTTCGCGTCTTTGGACCTGACTGGACAGAAATATGTACTGGGCTTCTGTGTTGTGTTGAGGTGCACCGGCTGGATCGTGGCTTTATGTCAATTGCGTTCTTAATTCTGGCTTGCATTTTCCCATTTCTTCCTTGTATGTTGCTCTTTGCTTTTCAACTTTTTTCTCTTTTTGTTATATTGTCATGTATCTTCTTTATAGCCTTAACTTTTTTACCATTTTCTATTTTCTATTTTCATGTTTTGTTTTTATTTGTACTTTGTAATGTGGTATTCACTTTTCTTCACACGTTAATTCTTTCGCAATTTCTGATTTTTTTTCTAGCTACTAGTATTCTCAAGTTTTTGCCCAAGATTTTTTCTTTCTTAGTTTTATATTTTTTTTGTACAGAAACAAAAGGTAATGTTCATTTTCCAATCAAAACTGATCACACAGCAAATGGAAAATGTTCACTATTTCACCCAATAATGTTCGTCTGTGTACAACAACCATAGTAGATGGAAAGATTACTTTCTCTCTTGTATTTTTATTTGAATCTCAAAGCATAATGAACGGTGACAGAAACATCCACACATGCGTGTATGTACAAAAGTATTTCATATAAAAAGACCAAACCTTTGTTCACGACATAAACAAACATTTTCTGGAATAGGAGCTCTACTGTTCGTCGTTGGGTAAATCTGTACGACTGTACACGAAAGTGCATCGTAGGCGGACTCGCAAAATGGGCTAGGTCTACGTATAATGGGGCCGTAGTAGACTCTGTATCAGAAGATGACACCACCACCGAGGCACCGACACTGGCCGCACCAGCGCGATGAACGCTTGTTTAAGACTACCCACAATGGGAGTATCATAGGTAGTATCATGCATTCCATGCATGCAAAATGCTGATGTGGCAGTGCAATTAAGGATGAGAGAGAGGGTACTAGTATCATAGGTAGATACTGTATCATAGCACATACTACTAGAAATATTAATGTCAAGTAAATCTTGTACATATATTTGCATTGAGATTCTACATAACAATTAATATATAGAGACTATGATACTAGTATATGATACCATGCATTGTGGAGATAGTAACGTGTAGTAGTATCATAGCATGATACTTCCATATGATACTATGCATTGTGACTAGTCTAAGTCCTTCCCAGCAGAGCTTCCCGTTAATTTTGGTAATAACAAGTCGAAGTGCCGCGTCCACTGAAACACCCTGATCATGAGAGCCACTCGACAATGCTTTAGCTGCTTCAATTCAGGCATGCTCCCAAAGCAAAGCGTCCCAGCTCCCACTTGAACTGCAGATTAAGCTTCCGGCCGGCGCCGCGAGTCCGGCCAGGGGCACGTATGCAACTTCGCGTGAGGGACAACAACCCACTAGCTGCTGCCTGGCCGAGCTTGGCGCGACGCCATTGGACGAGGCGCCCGGTGCCGACACAGCGCGCGCCGGTGTGCGCTAGTGCTCGCTCCACCGTTGCCCCGCGGCCATCATGAGCTCGGGTCGGTCGCCACTGTCACACTCGACGCTAGCACTATATAAGCACCAGCTCCGAGGCCATGAAGCAGGCAGCAAGCTAGCTACCATACGAGTACCACGTACGTACTGAGCAGTGAACTCTGAGCCACACTGACATATTAGTGATCGACGAGACGAGGCGACGATGTCGATGAGGGGTCTGCTGGTGCTCGCTCTGGTGGCCGTGGCCGCGGCGGCGCTCACCGCGCCGCGTGGCGCGTACGGTGCCGGCGAGTGCGGGTCGACGCCGGCAGACAGGATGGCGCTGAAGCTGGCGCCGTGCGCGTCGGCGGGGCAGGACCCCAATTCGGCGCCGTCCAGCAAGTGCTGCACGGCGGTGCACACCATTGGGAAGCAGAGCCCCAAGTGCCTCTGCGCCGTCATGCTCTCCAGCACCGCCAAGAGCGCCGGCATCAAGCCGGAGGACGCCATCACCATCCCCAAGCGCTGCAACCTCGTCGATCGCCCGGTCGGCTACAAGTGCGGAGGTAAGCAAATGGATTAGTACCTGACAATGTTCTACCTAGCTTATGCTATGTTGTTACTGCCAGTCTGAACTTACTCTTTTGCAATTTGCAGCCTACACTCTGCCGTGAGCTTTGAGGCCACTTCATGCCACTGGAGCCGTGTGAGGTCAAGTGTGGATGCACCTGAGCTGAGTGTTGTTCATCACACACCAATAAAATGAGTTCCATGCTGTGGGACTCTCTGATTTAGAGGTGTACTACTACCTCTTGTAAAATAATATCTGTGTGTGTACTATGTATGTTGTAGAGTACTTGTTATCTCGAGAGTTGCACCTCAAATGTGATCCAGTAATCTCAGAATAATAATGAAATTTACTTCTTCAACAAATCGAGCGGGACATGAAGAAAATTGATACTCTCCCCGATCCATAATATTTGCCGCTGAATCGCATTGATCTAGACACATTTCAGCAACAAGTATTATAGTTCGAGGGAGTAACGTATGTTTGTATGTACACTCTACAACTTAGTAAGCAAACCGAAGTAACCAGTCCATGTGTATTGATTGTGTCCGTAGTATCTACTAGCGAGTTTACCTGATCTTAAGCTATTCAGAGTAGGCGGGAAATATATTTGAGTACTTCCCCATATTGTTGCTCCACAGGCTTTAGACGTGTTGGAGGTAAAGCTGTTTTTTTTTGTAATAGTGGCCAGGGCGGGTCTTGAACTAAATATATATATTAGTTCCCATACCATATTGGGTCAGGTGCACCAGCAAGATCATCCAAGAGTTTAATTGTTGCAAAAGTTGGCAATTTATGTTGCACAAACTGAAAATCAAGGGAAAACAAGAGTACAAACGACGACCTTGGTGGCGTCCACCTTCAAAGTACACTTTATGTCTCTGGCCATGTTTACCAACTCGAGATGGAAATACGATAACATGAAGAAACCGTAGCAGGTGACCATACTAGGGGGTCTCAACCTCCTTTTCCAAAAAAAAACAGGTGACCACCATAGTATGTGGTTCCTTCATAAGCCAAATTAAAATATCATGAGCAATTAACCACCATGGTGATAGTTTAAGCGAGAGACAGAACCAAAACATATTTTAGAGCACATAACAATAAAGTTTTATGTGAGTTCATCTTCTTTTACGAGATTTGTTTCTTCCTCACATTCTAGATGATCCAACAAGGCTGCAAGCTGTGGACAAGGGATGAAAACCGAGAGGAAATACACGGAACTAAGTGATGCAGATTTTTTCATATTTTCTTGCAGAAGACTAATATAAAAATAATGAAAACGATACACACACAGTAATGTCGGAAACAGATACAAACCATATATGATGATATGCACACATGTATGGAAGTATAGGATGGTGACGGACATCGCGCCACTGCAGTGTTGTTAGGGGAGAAGATCAATGTGATTACGATATTCGGTAGCAGAATAGGTTGAGTTGGGCCTACTTTGCAGAGATTGAGTTCTTTCAGAACTGGCCAAACACAGCCACAACGACCACGCTAACATTGAGAAAAGTGAGTTTCCATTCCGGAGACGGAAACTCCATTCCCGTGTTCCTGTTCCGTATTTCCTCTTTGTTTCCGTTTTTACCAAAAATAATTTGCAAATATTTTCATTCCATTTTCATACTCTTTAGCAACTCTATGAAACACAAAACATACGCAAACGTTGACGAAAACATACATACACTCACCTCCTATGAAAACACGCACGCACATCCTACCGCTATGAGCATCACCGAGAGATTAAGTCCAAAAAACTAATTCGATGGGTCACTATAGTAGCTTCGCTATTGATGAAAACATCACCTCCTACTAAAAAATATTCTACTTTTATGAAACACCAAAATTTCAAAATCTAAGCTTTAAACTCCTGAACGAGGGTGTTAGTGTCCTCTTAACCATCCAAACATGTTGGTTCTCACACATTAGCCTTGCATGGTTGGACACGGACTATTTGAAGAGGCAAAGTCGACACATCGGGTTGATATGTAGCCGCACGCTACGGAAAAAGGTTGTGTCACACATTTATCGTGGCGAGAAACAAAAACGGACGCCATGCCATGCATACTTATCTTGTGCAAGGAATTGCGCACTTCCATCGATTTGGTCATTGGTACATGAGATGAGCTTGCATCTGGGACTGCCAAGCGTTCTCTGTCCATCACGAGGTTCTTGCCCCTTTCGCCAGTCCCCGCACTACATAAGCAGCAGCTGCGCTAGCCGTGTTCCCCACAAGCGCACACACAGGTCAAGAAAAGGAAGCATAAACCCCACAGGAAGCTTGCACAGCAATGAGGTCCGTCTCCGTGTCCGTGGTGGTGCTGGTCCTGGCCGGCGCCGTCCTCGCCGCGGCGCGTCTCGCTGATGGCGCAGGCCCTTGCGGCGCCAGCCCGCCGGACCAGGTGGCCCTGAAGCTTGCGCCGTGCGTGTCGGCGGCGAAGGACCCGGATTCGACGCCGTCGCAGCGCTGCTGCGCGGCGGTGAAGGACATCGGGGAGAAGAGCGCCGAGTGCCTCTGCGCCGTGCTGCTGTCCAAGACCGTGCGGCAGATCGGGGTGAAGCCGGAGATGGCCATCACCATCCCCAAGCGCTGCAACATCGCCAACCGCCCCATCGGCTACAAGTGCGGCGGTACGTACGTGAGCTCGTAAGAGAACGGCCTCTATACTGCGCGCGGGCGACGATGCAAACTCTGCTTGCATAAAAACTGGTTTTAATTATGAACCGATCGATCAAGAATGCGTCGGCAAGTAATGACGTTTCTTGTGTGTTGTGTGTTTTTGCAGATTTCACCTTGCCCAACCTGCAGCTGCAGGGCTGATCGATCGACGGGTTACGAGGATCTGGAACCGAAGCGAGGAAATAAAGCTAGCAAGGAACTCCGTGTGTCTGTCTCCGTAGTAGTCCGTAACTCCGTATGCATGAAGCACTACACTGGTATGGAGAAAATGATGTGTTTCAGTGACTGTGTGTTTGTGTTGTCGATTGAGCAATGCAGAATATCGTCGTTCCATACTCTGAAAAATAGTAGTATCTGAATGATGGTTGCCAGGAACTCAAATGGCAGCACAACTCCGTACTAAGTACTCCCTCCGTTCCATGACTCCAATAAAAATTATGGAACCGAAAGAGTACGAACTAACATAAATACCTAAAGCATAAAACACTGTCACAAGTGACGGCTAAACCAACTGACTCACAATTCTGGAAAAGGTTAATGGGAGTTAAGGATGAATTATTTAGTAGAGGATCTTTTAGCGTAGGAAATGGATCTTTTAGCGCGCACAACATATTGGCTGCAATAGATTTATCATCCAATCTGATAATATTCAAGTGGTGGAAGCAAAGCTGGATGGTGGTTTCTCGGCTACAGCTGCAGCTGCAATTTTTCTTGATTGCAATATTTTAGCTCCAGGGTTCAGCAAAGTGTCGTATGAATTTTGTCCAAGAGAATCAAATTGGGTGGCTCATGAGCTAGCTAGAAACTGTTTTCAGACTTTCAATTCTTGTATTTGGGACGATGATCCTCCTAGTTTTATTCTCACCTCTTTGATAAACGATGCAAGCATGTCTGGTATGAAATAAAGCTAGCCGAATGGCATTCCCTAAAAAAGGCTCGCTTTTGGAAGATACTTGGCTAGATGACACACCGTTGGCCAAACAATACTCATCTCTTTATAATATTGTGCGATGAAAAAATGTTGCAGTTGCCAATGTTTTGACGGGATCTCACCTAAATATTGAATTTAGAAGAGTTCTTTCCGAGCATAGAAGGAAAACCTGGATTCAATTAGTGAGAAGTTTAATGAAAGTTAATTTCCGAAGGAGATAGATTCATATGGGATCTTTCAACCTCAAGTTCTTTGACAGTAAAATCTATGTGCATGGATATGATGAATCGCCCTACGATTTTCTTGAGGGAATACATCTGGAAAATGGAAGTACCTTTAAAGATTAAGATCTTTATGTGGTTTCTTCATCAGAAGGTTATATCCACGAAAAACAATTTAGCTAGCGAAATTTGAATGGTTGTACCTAGAGGAGTCTATTAACCATCCCTGTTTTGTGTCCCTTTGCTCATCTTGCTTGGAGAGTTGTTCACTTTACCTTTAATATTCCTCCACTACCAATATGTTCGGTAATTGGTTCAATGAAGTTGAGAAGCAAACTGAAGCTAGTATATGTGTAGGCGTTTGTGCTTTAGTATGGAAGTCGTGAAACTGTAGAAATGATATAATTTTTAACAAGGTCGAAACTGCTCATTGTTTTACAAGTGAAGCCTCCCATGAGTGATTGGCACTACACAGTTTAAACTAGGAATATTTTTTACCCAGGGCAAATAAATCTCTACACCAAGAAATGCACGAGATAAGATCAACAAGATTGCGAGGCTGGTAATGAGGAAGAACACTCTACTCAAGGAAAAGCGTTGGTGAATTAAACTAGGACTATTTTTTACCCAAGGAAAAGGGTTTATAGACCCAAGAATTTGGGAGGGTTTGGGATGCCATATATTGAGAGATCTCACCATGCGCTACGTCTACGCTGGCCTTGGCTCCAATGGACTAACCTAGAATGCACCTAGGCTGGATCCAAGCTTCCCTGCGATGATGTGACATGGCTCTTTTCAGTGTTTCTACCAGGATCGCCCTTGGTTACGGGGAAACTGCCTCTTTCCGGCACGATAGTTGGTTGCAGCCCTCTTTCACTGCGGCTATCTGGAAATTGGTGCAATCTTGGGACAACGATGCCATTGTCGGCCACAACCGGAGCTTCAGCTCCACTTCTGAATGGTGGGACTCCTTGGTCGTTGAAAAGCCTCAAAAGGACCAAAGACGCATTATCGGCGCTTCCTCTATTTTCTTTGGAACGCATGGAAGGAACAGAATTGACGGATCTTCACGGTATGCCGGCTTACCTACCTCGAGGTGGTACATATTGATGGGAAAGACATCCTCCGGCACGACCGTGCTTTTGCCGACACAAGAATGCGTGGAAGGAGCGGAATTGACGAATCTTCACGGGATGTCGGCTTATCTACCTCAAGGTGGTAGATATTGACAGGGAAGACATCCTCCATCGCAACCGTGCTTTCGCCGGTTTCGTGCAGGCTATCCCGATAGAGTTGGGTTAGACCTTTTTGTTCCTTTTACGGTGGTTTCTGGCATAATCTGCACTAATCTAAATATGCCCTCTCGTTTGGCCGGATTTTTCTCTCTTGCTTGATTAATGAAAAGGCAGAGCTCCTTCAGTTGCTTAAAAAAATTGCATACAAACGCCTAAAATTCCGATGGTAACGTGCGGCCACCCCGTGATAGAAGCCGAAACACTGAACGAAGAATGCTTTCGTGTGTGAAATCGTTCCACCTGGAAGTTTAGTGGAGCAAAAATAAAGCAGGAGCTCTCGAAGAAAAGCACACTCGGTCCACCATAGTCCGTACATACTCAATGGCACACCGATGGCTACTTGTCACCTGCTTCGACCTCACGCTGCTGCCACTCGTGGGCGTCCACCACAGCAGCCCAGGAGCCCAGAAAGGTCGAGGCCTGCGTCGATCACAGCCGTCCATCGCAAGCACCAACTCAGTGATAACGTAACACGTGGCTTCCCCGGTTCCTATCATGTCCTACCTCTGTTTGGTCTTCGCTCTGCATCCTCTGCTCGACCCACTCCAGCCATCCAATCGTTCGTCCGTGCTCCATCCATGGCAGCTTCAGCACTCTTCCTCGCCAACCACCTCCCGTCCACGGCCACGGCCAGGTATCACCACCGTCACCACCGATTGCTGCAGCCCAGGAGGCAGCAGCTCCCGCCCGGCTCGCTCGCCTCTCGTGCTATCCGGCCTCAGCCGCGCCGGCGGCTCTCCGCCGTCAAAGAAACCAAGGAGGAGGAGGCCAAGACGGCCGAGGAGATCACCGAGAAGTACGGCCTCGAGGTCGGCCTCTGGAAAGTAAGCACGCCGCAGCAACACACCAACTGAAATTTCCAAGTGCTTGTGAGCTGAATTCCGTGACGTGCTGTTTGCCTCCTCAGATATTCAGCTGGAAGGAAGAGGAAGGAGGCGAGGAAGGGGGAGAGAAGAAGACCAAGTCGAGGACCGACCAGGCCAAGGATCTCCTGGCCAAGTACGGCGGCGCGTACCTGGCCACATCGATCACGCTCTCCATCATCTCCTTCACCGCCTGCTACCTCCTCATCAACGCCGGCGTCGACGTCCAGCAGCTACTCGCCAAGGTCAGAGCCAAACCTCTCCCAGGTTTCCATTGGAGTTGGTGACAAGCTTACCAATAGCAAACTTATTACTGTTGTGCCTTGTGCGTGTAAATAGAACAATTCCAATAGTATATCCAGCTGTTGGCTATAAATCAAGTGTCATATTATCTATAGTCAACTTAAAGCCAACATATACAATAGTGAGTTATAAAAATATAATACTTAATCAATGTGTGGCTCACCTTTCACTCTTACAAAGTGCTTAGGAGCACGTGCTAGAGCTGGCTCTTACATAAGAGCCTACTCCCCTTCTCTCTCCTCCAACTAAGCAATAATATACTATTTTAATCTTTATAGCCAGCTGACTAAAACTTATTGTACTTGCTCATACAGCTCTTGCATAAGAGCCTACTCTCCTTCTCTCTCCTCCAAATAAGCAATAATATACTATTTTATTCTTTATAACCAGCTGACTAAAACTTATTGTACTTGCTCATACAGATTGGCATCACCACGGATGAGACCGGAGGGAAGGTCGGGACATTCGCACTGGCCTACGCGGCGCACAAGGCGGCCTCGCCGATAAGGTTCCCGCCGACGGTGGCACTGACGCCGGTCGTCGCCAACTGGATAGGGAAGATCACCAAGGGAGGCGACTGATGCACCGGCAACGTACAGAGCACTTCGATGTGCACTTGCTCTGGTTTTGGCTAAATACTACTACAGTATGATCTTCGCTACCTGTAAGTCCACTGCCGCTATTACAGAAAAGATGGTATGATCCCAGTGTATCAGAGAACAACTAGTAGTACCAGTAATAGGAAATACGATCGAATTTTAGCTAGTACTGACAATGATTGGTTAGTGCAGAAAGAAACCACTGGGGCCTTGTAAAATGCTTTGTACACTCTTCTGCATTGTAGTTTGTACAGGTCTAATAACACAATATTTACAAAATCATGTGGCATAACTTAAAGGGAGAACCCACCCACTAAGACCGACCTCAACTGCTGAACTAAAGTTGGAAAATGGCACCTTAACTGGAAGGACGTGCTGAAACCATAAGAGGTGTGGCAAAGCAAAAATAAGTTACTGAACCCATGTCGTCAAACAATGGCAAGATGCATTTCTCAGGCTGTATATCTAGAACGATGCTACACCGCCTTCCATTTTCCGAGAAAGGATGCAGAACTTGATAGAAATCACCAGCCTCCAAAGAGTCCTAGAAAAACCATTTGCCATCCCAAAAAAAAGAACTCGGTTGCTCCAAAATATCCTTAAATAGAGATATCCCTTAATTTATCTCGTTGGTTATCCTTGGGCAGGGGACACAACTGTAGCTTTACCCAGAACCGCTGGTTGTTCCCTCATTGCCTGTGGGGTAGTCACCTCTTGAGCTAAGAACTGATCCCACTGCGCTTCTGCTGTTTATCATGTTAAGTGCTTCAAAGTTCCAAGTTGCAACTGCGTGTATATTTAGCATACGAGAAGACAAAGATCTCAAGGAATGCATTAGAGGATACGTGCAGTTCTCCAGATATCAGTCATGCTAACATCACCATCAGTGAGAAGCCAGTAGTCTGCATCAGTCTGCAAAAGTGTGGCAAGACCATAAGTCACTGGATCTTTGAGAGTCTGGGTATCATATCAGAAGAAGATAATAAAGAACGAAAAGAAACAAGTTAAATTATTGTTGACGCTAGTAGAAACTTTACTGTTCAGTATGGAGATCAAGAATTCAGAGGTATGCAACTAATTACTAATGTAGTGATGAGTTGTATGAAAAAAATCTGATGAAATCAAAGGTTAGAATAGGATGTTCTTTGCGGTTTGGGTTAGGTTATTATGATGTTTCCCCATGTTTCATAAAAGTATTATTTATACTGAAAGAGAACTTACATCAACATCTGGAATGATCTTGGTCATCCCTCCCAAATCTTGAGCATTTAGATCAGGAATTTTGTGGACATGCTCAATGTTCGGCGATTTGTCGTTCCATCTGCTGCTCTGTCCAGCTTCTATGGTTCTGAAGCCCTCCGTGGTGGTAGGTATTGCCACATCTGCATGTTTTTGAGGCGTTGCAACACCAACCAGCTCCTCCAAGTTCCCGTCAAAATTACTATTAATATAACAAAACTGTTAATGGGGCGATTTACCAGTTGATATCAAGCATCAAGAGAAGACTAAAACATTACCTAACCAAGTAGAGATCGATTGAACCCATTGTACTCCTTATAACTATTCTATATCTCCTTTGGATGTAATCACCAGCCTGCTTATAGAACAGATGAACAGAACTCAACAAAATAGTTAATAACAACTTAACAGCCAGTGTATATGGAGAGCTCATTATTTTCACTATTTTGTTACCTCATCAGGATCTGGTACTTCCAGCATAGTACCATGAGGTGCCTTTATTGCAATTAGTGTTTTATCCTGCAGAATAACAAAGATCATATGAGCTCGCAACAAAATATTTAGTTAAAAGCATCAACATAATTATCTCCAGATGGATATTTATATATGGTGTTAGGCAAACTATGAATAATCAACAATAAGATGACTATCTTTGGGAAAGAATAATATTGCATTTCTTACTAAAATAAACAAACCTTAAAGCAGGGCAACCCCTTGATGTCATCCTCAGTAAGGTATAGCCATCTAAAGGTAAGAATTACAAAAGATGAATTAGTACATGATTAAACATGGCATGCTAGTAAGTCCAAAAACAAAACACGGAAGGAATAAAATTTACCTCTGATTGCTTTCCTCTTCAGTTAACTCCCTGACCTTTTCTTGCATTTCGCTGTAGGGTAATTATTTTCAGGTCATATAAGCATTTTATTTACGTAGCAGATAAATAAAGGTTCACAATTTTGCAACCTCCAGTAGCTACCAACCTTATACTTTCATCCAATTCTTGCTCCTGGAGAATAAGGTTTTCAACTTCTGTCTGGAAGAAAGTCACAGCAAAGGCTACTTAAATTAAAATGGTTTTATTTCCATGTTCAGACATATTTACCATAAGTCTGATCATTTGAACATGATTACATGATGCTAGAAATTACAAAATACATACCTGCAGATCCGAAATTCCTAAGTTAGTTCCTGAGGCATCCAAACCCCTGCAGTGTTGAGAGCTTAGCATTTTGCACCATAAATACAGGCATGCATAGTTAAGAAATGAGGGGAGACAAAGATTACTTCCAACGGATTCTGTTCTTAAGCGTCTTTTCTATTAGCCCAATTCCTTCAAGGACGTTTGTAATGTCATATATGCGCCTTTTTTGAACCTGAGTTGTTAGAAACCACGTATAAGCTTGTGTCCAAAGGAACTACTGAAATGCAGCTTCATGAGAAAGAAAAAAAAAAGCCATACCTCCAATGTCTCTGCAGCATTATTTAAATCTAGAATGCCATCTTCAGCTTGCTTGAGCAAACTAATGAATTTTTTGGTCAACAATCCTGAACGAACATCACATAAAGAGATGTCAGGAAAAGAATAAGTATCAAAAAAGATGATGTACCAGATCTAAAAAGCAACCATGATGGGGGATAAAAAAAGTCAAATTAAGCAGAATTGCAGATTGTTTGAGATGGGATGAACCTAATGAATTGTCATAGCGGCAAGAACCAACAGGAGTGACTGGATTGCCAGGTGAACCTGCAAAACACAAAGGTGTATGCATTAAACCATTAGTAAGGGATACACATATGAATTTAAAAACAAAAGTTGTGAGAAACAAATTATTTGATTCATGGAGCAAGAATATCTACGTGCCAGCATTTGATATAGGGGTCTGAGGTCCAGCTTTGCCAACTTTAGCCTTCGACTTGTATGTCCTAGCAGCTTTTCCAGAAACTGGGGTCATAAGTGGACTGCCAGCTCCTTCAGTAAACCCAGGGCTACTTATCATGATACATTCAGTTGACTCAGCAGCAATGCTTTCTCCACATAGAGCTTTTCTTTTTAGCTACAAAAAGAGGAAGGGTATCATTCAGTGACAATTATGTCAGAAATGGACGTAAGTCAAACCCTCTGCCGCCGTGCCGCGTATGTTAAATGCTAACAACAGACCTAAAATTATAAAGTATGCAAGGATGATTTGCAAAATAAATTAATATGCAAGAAATGGATCATGACTAAGTTAAAATGCCACATGTGGCTAGGGTTCACACAAATGTTTTGCCGAACAGCTACATAATCTACACAGGAACAATAAGTTACCATAAAACTAGAAACAACTGCTAGATGACAAAACAATCCAAGAAAATCCTTGTGCAGTTAACAGCTGTGTCAACTGTCAAGCATAGCTGCATTGAGCCTGTGACTTGAAAGAATACCACAGCAACCAATAATCCCAATTTATGATTTTACTTCATTGTTAAAATCATAAAATCTCTAAAAGCACAACTATACTTGTCGATCTTCAACCTGAGAGGCTGTGTGAACTATCCATGATACCAATTATCATAGATCTAGAAAGCAGTCATCGGCAAGTATAGCTGCAGTCAGCCTATGACTTTAGAATGGTGATCATACTATAGCGATTGATAGTTTTACTTCACCGACAAATTCAGAGTATCTCTATAAGCACAACTGTACTTGTTAGGCTTCAACCTGAAAAACTGTTTGAACAATCCAAGAAAGATAAATGTACATTTGCTATAAGTACTAGAGATCGAATGTTTACACAGGAATAGAGCATGGTGCTCCAATAAAACAGTGTTTTCTAGCAAATTGCAGTGGTGTCAGTCAGCTAATATGCAAGAACTTGTAGGTTGCAGATACTGATAGTTCAGGCATCTCGACTTGCAGTATTAACAACCAAATTAGCGCTAACATGGCAGAAGCACCCGAAGTGAGACTTTTCAATTCTAGATACAAGCAACCGAGTGAAACAACAGAGAATGCACATCTAAACTGACCGTACAAAGCATTGATCCTAATCTAGTACCCTACCGAGCCGATGTGAAGCAGCTCGGAAGCAGCTCCCAAGGATTATATTCAGCGAGAGTAAACAAGCTGCCGACAATTCCACCGGAATCAGCATGCTAATCGTAGGCATAAACGCCACGGGACCTTTTCCAAAATACTGCACAACATGTTCCGCCAAATGAGGGGTCGAACCGCAGTTAAACCTCACACCCCAATCCGTACGAAAAACCCCAACACGCAAGCAAACCGATAATACTCCAGTAAAAAGCTCCCAGGTAAAGCTCAGAGCGGGCAACTCACGGGCGTCCTGGTGACGATCTCCTCCTGGACGTCGCCGCCGACGCCGCCCGGGGACGCTGCTGCTGCCGCCGCGTCGGCGGGGGACAGCGTGAGGGGGAAGCGGTGGTAGTCGCCGGGGACGGCGAAGGGCGGGCGGCCCGGCTTGAGCGGGACGTGCCGCTGCACCGACTGCACGATCTGCTGCGCCGCCTGCGGCCGGCCACCCCCCGCTCCCGACATGGTGGTGTCCGGCGGGGCACCACCCGAATCCGGCGATCACCTGCAGGCGCGTAGAAAGGAACCCGCGGCCGGGCTTGATCGTCTCGCGGGCGATCGCGCTCGATGCAGGGCTCCGGCACTAGGGTTCCGGCGAGGTCGGCGGCGGGAGGCGGGGCGGCGGCGAGGCGAGGGGTTAGTGGGGAAAAGCGTGGGGAGAGAAGAAAAAGGAGGGAAATTTATTAGGCGTTTGCGAGTTGCGGCTTCGGATAGGTATGTGGAGGGGGAACCGGATGGGTCTGGGTAGATGTTTCTAATTCTTTGAGGGGTCTGCGCGTAAAAGTGGCTTGGGTGGAGCCCGCGAGAGCTTGGTTTTTATTGGTGCCTTGGTGACGTCATGTCGGTTCATGGAGTTGTTGGGAACGTGTTGCCGAGTTTTGCTCGTGTTTCATCATCCCTTCCAGAATAATCCTAAACAATCGGAAATCTAAAAAACATAACGTAATTTTATCTATATTTCGGAAAGTGTTTAGATTAACATTGTAGACACTAAGACATTTTTATACTATAAAATCTGCCAAACTTAAAAGAGATTGAATTAGACATAGAACACAAATTATTTTGGACCGGGTAAAGTACTTGGAATTGAATAAAGTCTAGAATTGAATTCGACCGGCAATGCAATTTCAAATCTAAGACGGAAAGGAAATGGCTTCCAAATCAAATTACACATTAAGATAGAGAATAGCATAATTTTATAAACTCGGTCAAACTTACATAAACTTGTAGACATGGAACACCAATTATTTTGGAACACCAATCATAGACATGGAACAACACCTAGTGCATAAATTTGTAGACATGGAGTACTTGCTATTAACTTACACTATTCCATGTGAATCAGTTTAACAAGTGCGCACATAGTTTAAGAAATATTTTAACAATTATTTTGATTAATTAAATATGAATTATAAGTCACAAAAATTATATTATTGAAACCCTTTTTTAAATACCAACATAAAGGTAGTGCTTTTATAGCTATATAATTCATATCTCGTGGCCAAATTAATGATCAATGTTTGTTTTAAATTACGTGCACGCCTGTTAAACTATACCGGCGGGAGTATGTTGATAAGCTAGAAATTATTTCCTCTTAGGCTGGCCATAGTGCTAGTATCATAGTATCATGCATTCTAGGCCCACAAAAATGATGACGTGGGATCTAATTAATGAGGAGAGATAGGATTAAAGTAACATATGTAGATACTGTATCATAGCGCACGTTACGAGAAAAGTAAATACCAAATAGATCTTATACATAGATTTACATTGGGATTCTACAAAATAATAAATTTACAAGTTTATGATACTACACTATAATACCACCCACTATAGAGATAGTATCATAAACAAGTATCATATGCATGATACTAGTATATATGATACTATGCACTATGACCAGCCTTAATGATGTAAGGTGCTCCTGCTGGTGGCATAGTTGTTGTCACTAGTTCCTTGTTGATAATAGTAGGGACATTCTTTTTTTCTTAAACATGAGGCAAATATTTTATTCACCAAGAAATTGACTTTTGTTGATTTAGTTGCTAAGAAACATGTGATGATTTTTGTTGATTTAATAATACAATCATGAACAAGAAACCATAAAGATGTTCTACGGTTCCAATCTACACAAACTGCGAGGGGGTGACTTTGATCTCGAAGATGGTGATTGTGTTGATGGTGGTGACAGTGAAGATGTCAATGTAGATGTGCTCCTACACCTAGGAGGAGTTCGTGGCGATGATGACTTCGATTTCCTCTCGACGACGGTCGTGGGACAAGAAGATATGCCCTCCCAAGATGAAGAGGAGAATGTTTGTCTTCGCGTTGCTTCAAAAAAATCCCGTAAAATTGTGGCATAACTTTTCCTTCAAGATGGAGAGTTACATAAAAGGAAGAGGCCATGCGATGCTCCAGGCGGCTAGGGCCCTCCATGGTACAGCTGGCCTTGTGGGTCGCGCTATGGGTCTCCCGGCCCCTCCTAGCTCGTCTCGTGGGCCTCCACATTTGCAGTCTTCGTCCAGACAAATAATTGGAGGGATATTTTACCTCGAATTAATTAAGCTTTGTAAGGCCACTGAAACAAAAAAAAGTAACAAAAAAGAGGGTTTTCTACTTCCCAAAATTAAATACCAAAACACAAATACTTTGGAAGAAAAGCACGTAAATAATCTAAACAAAGGCAAATAATTCAAGATCAATGCAAATAACATCAAAATAATGAGCAATGTGATTAGATAATGGTGATACAAAATACACCTATCACCTTCATACATCATCTTTCACATCCCCACCTTCTACCCCTAAGCCGCTGCACTGCCGGCCTCCATCCTTACGCTGCTTTGAATGTCTCATTTTCGTAACCACGTGAACAACTTGGCTCCCCGATTGACCCCATTTTGGGTTTCCTTCTTTACCTGCAGATTTGCCCAATGGTATTGGTCATAACAGCAGTATAATTGGGTCTAATGAAGCGAAAACAAGCAACACGTATTTCATATACTCCCTCCAATCCTAAAAAAGTGTCGGACGGTTAGCACATTTACATTTTACACTTAAACCCTTCTAAGATTAGAAAAACATGGTCTGTTCTCTTCTTGTTGCTCCAGCATCCGAGCTCTGGCAACCAGGAGGAGGTGGCCCAAGTTCATCACATGACGGCCACGTCCCCGCCTCCACTGCCCTCGCCAGAGAGCCGACGCCCCGAACGCCGCTTCGCATCGATGGCGGCCGCGCGCCTCCCCGTGATCCGCTCGGGCGCATGGTCCCCGCCACCCTCGGCCATGGCCCCGGCGCTGCATGCTCCGGCGAGCTCTCCTCCTCCATGGTGGAGCCCTCCTCTGCATGTGCTCACTTGCACCGGGCACCAAAGCAGCGGCGGTCGACGGGATCGATGGGGGAGGCGGCGAGATTGGGAATTTCTATCCCTAACCGCACCCCAGCTTCTCCCTGGGTGAACGCGTGGGTGGTAGTTTGGGCTGCGGGTTGAGGAAGAAACAAAGGCAATGTTGTTTTTGCAAAATGAGTCGTCCGACAGTTTTTTCAGACCGGAGGGAGTAGAAGAATTACAGCAATCTCAAGTGACACCTACCTAAAGTCGCTCAACCAGTCACCAAGCAAATGTTGCATTGAATCGCCGCAGGCAACATTCCACACAAGCACACATATCGACCCAGAGGACAAGAAAGGGACAGATGTACTAGTATATATTCCGATAATTAACCTGCATCGATCCTTCTTCTCGCTAAACGTGCGTGACGTGTCCTACACGAAGGACGGGATTGCGAAACAAGCCAAGGCCAAGGACCGCATCGCAAAACTCCCTACATACAGTGCGGCCAGACCCAAAACGGCGTTGTGGGCGTGTGACACGATCCCGCGTTATTTCTCCACGTCCCGAGGAACTAGCGTACGAGGAGATGGTGGGGCCTTGGCGCCGCCACTTCGCCTCATCCCACCGTCCGATTCAGCGTCCAAGGCACGCTAGCTCGCCACGAGCAAACCATGTCCCACGCGCCCCCGTTTTCTCAATCTATACGTGCTGCGATCTTTTGCGGAGATCCACGAATGAGGCTCCGAAAAAAATGGGAGTATTTCATACTCCCTCAAGTCCCAAAATAAAGAGGCACGGTATTTCCTTTTCCTAATATATAGTACAAAATTACATGATTTCAGAGTGTACAAATGTTATTGTTGTATTCATCTTGCAAATCTGTTTTATTTCATATATATGTTTATACAAATTTTACGGGCACATTATTAGTACAAATTGTAATCAAAGTTATAGTTTTTGGCAAGTGGAATTTAAAAACGCCTTATATTTTGAAACAAAGGAAGTACAATATTTCCCTATTTGAGACTAGATGTAGATTTCAGTTACTAATATGACGCTCTAAAACATTTTAAGCACTAATGGTGTTAAGTGAGGATGTAAGAAGACGCTTTGCACCTGGTGCATTATGTGGCAAAACATAATGAGACCCCTCAAATATTTGGTCACGAAACTGATTTTAATTCAAAAGCTTACTTCTCATACTAGTTTCATTCAAAACAAAAGTTGCACACAATCTCCCATGTAATTGATGTCATATCCCATGCTTATAACCCACAAGTGTAGGGATCAATTATATTAACTTTCGATAAGTAATAAGTGTCAAACCTACGAGAAACTGAACGAATTATTTCACTGACTTGCGAATGTAGCAAATAAAAGATGCAATCATTTTTATATTTCGGTGTATAAGTTCCTAGTAAAACACAAAAAAGATAAAATGCAAGTAACAAAATAAAAGCCACTCTTTTTGAAGAAAGCACAATCTTATGCAACAAGAGGACAAGATTGGTTTGCACTTATGTGAGATAAACGTTTCAGAGGTTGAAATGGATTCATTAAGCACATAGATTTCTAAATGAACATTATGAATATCTTGTTAAATTTTAATACTTACACATATGATAAAATACACCCCTGATGATTGATCCTAAGACCACAAATGTGAGCAATCAAGGGATTTATTAAGACAAAAGTCTAACCACCGCTTTACGTTTTAGTGTCCTCGATCAAGAACCCATATTCAAGTCTAAGGGTGTGTACCTATGAGCTCATAAAGATGAAGCAACATACGGTCAAGCTTGGTACATTGACATCATAGAACCACATGAAAGTATAAATACTCAGAGCATATTATATAGAAATCATGGGTAGGTCATCTTATGCCCTCACGAACATGAGGAACTACTCAAAAGGTTAAAAGACATGGACATGATCAGTGTCATATGGATTAAAACACAATCTAAAAATATAACTTCACCACAAAATAACCTCGATAAGACACCACAAAGATGTTATAAGGTTCCGATCTACACAAACCGCGAGGGGGATGGCGTCGATCTCAAAGGTGGTGATGGTGCAGATATCGATGTAGATGCACCTACACCTAGGATGATTTGGTGGCGACAACGGATTCGATTTCCCCTCGGCGGTGGCCGTGAGACAACAAGATATGCACTCTCTATGGAATAACAAGACTTTCGCCTCCGCCACGTGCCGCCTCAGAAGAATCACGTAATATTGTGGCGTAGCTTTTTCTTCGAGACAGAAAGTTACTTAAAAGAAGGAGACGGGGCGATGCTCAACTCGACGCTTGGGCTCCACCGCCACCGGTACTGTTTGGTCAGGAGGGGAATGTGTTGGTACTGGTCGGTTTAGATCTCCTTTGCGTTCAAGTGTTGATATTGGTTCATTTCAAGGGCAAATTGGTCTAACAAAAACAAAAGTAACATCAGGGTATAACAGAAGAGGAATGAAATGAAGATGCAATATCAAATAAAAAATCAAAAATTCAGGACCAAATAAGGATTTTTGAAATTTTATAAGTAGTGTCAAAAAAGGATTTTTTTCCAAAAAATAGGTCTGGCACGAAACTCATATTGGACCGAAACTGCATGGGCTTTTCCCTGAGGCCCGTAGCCCAGAATGGACTTGAATAAGCTTCCAGATATTTTTGGCCCAGATAACGTGGGCACGTGGCGGAGTGGCACGTCCTCCGTTTAAACGGCGTCTTCAAATCCTGGAGAGAACCCTATCTACCTAATCCACCTCCCCGCCTGACAACCACGGCCATGGCGTGCGCCTTATCCGCCTCCGCCGTGTCCCCGGCCGCCGCCGCGCTCGTCGCCTCCCCGAAACCCGCCGCGGCGCCGCAGTGCCTGTCCTTTCCCCGCGCCTTCTCCGGGGCCGCCGCCAGGTCCTCCCGCCTCGCCGCCGCCGGCTCGAGAACGGCCAGGCCCCGCAGCCTCGTCGCCCGCGCCGCCGAGGTTCGTCGCGCTCTGGTTCGGTACGCGGTTCGCGCTGTCGGTTTCCGTGAGTTCGATTTTCATTGTTTTGGATGCGTGCTTTGTGCCCGCAGAACGACCTGCCGCTGGTGGGGAACAAGGCGCCCGACTTCGCCGCGGAGGCCGTGTTCGACCAGGAGTTCATCAATGTATGACCGTATCCAGCTGCATTTTTCACGCTCGTTGATTGAGCTTCGAATACTAGCCTGTGTACTCCAGCAAAACCGTGGGCCTGCTGTATGTTAGGTTCGGTCATCCATTTTTCTGATAACGTCCTATTGTAATTATACAGGTCAAGCTATCCGATTACATCGGCAAGAAGTACGTGATTCTGTTCTTCTACCCTCTGGACTTCACCTTCGTCTGCCCAACTGGTGCGCTAACCATCTCGTGCTCCCTGATGGCAAACATTTATTTCGGTTTGGAGCTCTAAAATGTGTATATACATACAAACTTTGCAGAGATTACCGCTTTCAGCGACAGACACGAGGAGTTCGAGAAGATAAACACCGAAATTCTCGGCGTCTCAGTTGACAGTGTGGTATGCTCTGCGTGACTTTCCTTGTAGTTACGATACATATACCGATCCCTGCATGTATGCGCTTGTTCAGACTTCGGAGAAGCAACCCCTCGTTACTTCCTTTGTACTATTCTTGTCAGAATAACAGTATTGCATTACATGCCTCTTTATCATCTAGAAGACATGCAGTGAAACTATTTGTCTAACAAGAATTAAGTTATCATGCATTAAGTCCATCATCAGAAAATTAACTGTAAAGTGTTCTTCAGTTTGCGTGAGTGGACATTGTGTTTCCTCTTGATGCGAAACTTAAATCTGGGCACGTTTGGATCATAAGCGCTAACATTGCAGTAGCGCAATGTTGGAGGTTCGTTGTATTTCTTGGATGCAACTATGTGGCATCAGTTATGGCTAGTGTGAAAATAAAGCGATGCTCTGTATTTATCAGAGAATGGAGCTAGAATCTTTTTGATTTCACACGTTAAATATGCTCATCAACTCCATTGAGAATGATGTAGGGCTAACATATTTATATTCTCCCACCCCTCCTGCCTAGAAAGTGAATTTTATCCTCAACCTATTAGTTTAACTTATATCCAGAAAACAAGTGACTCGTTTGCAGACAGTATCTCTACTCTGTCTTCTTTCGTTCTGCTTTTGCATTGAACATTTCACTCTATAGTCCTGTACTTATTATTAACTGTAATTATTCTACGAAGTAATACGTAACCATAAACCTATGCTTCATTGATGTCTCTTAATAAATTGACGCTTGAAATGCTGTGCTTGTAGTTTTCCCATCTTGCATGGGTGCAGACAGAGAGGAAATCTGGTGGGCTGGGTGATCTGAAGTACCCTCTGGTTTCTGATGTCACCAAGTCAATCTCAAAGTCTTTTGGTGTATTGATTGCTGATCAGGTATACTGCTATTTTGTTGACCACCTGTTCGTTACATATGACTTGGTCATTCTATTGGATATTTTACTTTTATTATGCATTTCCTTCTGTATTATTAAATTTCATGAGAGTTTTCAATATTATTCTACCAGGGAATTGCTCTGAGAGGATTATTCATCATTGACAAGGAGGGTGTGATTCAGCACTCGACTATTAACAACCTTGGTATTGGGCGTAGTGTGGACGAGACCTTGAGAACCCTTCAGGTAGAATAGCAAGAGAAAATTTTATCTTTCTTAACTTGCATTTTCATGACATTTTTTTCCAATTTTGATAGGATATATGGCAATGTCTGTTTTGTTTACTCTCTGTTTAATTAATATTGAGCTAGTATTCAACACAGCAAAGCTTTGCCCTACTAGGAGTAGAAAAGGACATACAATTAATGCAACTTATAAAGTTTATTAGTAGAAAAGGACCTACAAGTGTGTATAATCTGATCATCATCTTTCTTGGTGACAGGCTCTGCAATACGTCCAAGAAAACCCAGATGAGGTTTGCCCGGCAGGATGGAAACCTGGGGAAAAGTCAATGAAGCCTGACCCTAAGGGCAGCAAGGAGTACTTTGCTGCTATCTAGACATGTCTGTTGCACTTGCAGTAAATTTTTGTCATGGCCGTTGCTCGGTTCCACATTGTTCTTGTGACCTGAGTTGTAGTTATCGTGCATACATTTGACTCTGTAATTTCTGCAATAAGGGTTTGTCTGCGTGTGGATTTTCCATGCTCCAATTTGGAAAGGAAATTCTATAACATTGAAGTGAAATCCTATTCTGTATTGGCCAATGTCTTTATTTGAAAATTGAAATTGATCATGGCCAGTTCAAGATATCTGTTTCGAGGTATTCTGTTAATCTTGGTGCTGTGAAGCTAACTGGAGTAATAAAATTCTTCGAATGTTTTTTTTTTTTGAAAAGGAGGTTGAGACTCCAGCCTCTGCATCGAAGAGATGCATACAGCATTTATTTGCAAATTCTTTGTGTACATGTAATTGTTAGTATTTAGTCATACTTTCTGTCAATGAGCAGATCTTTGAAGTCCAGCCTCTGAGCCCAGCCCAGCATGCTCGATGGGATGGGTGCAAACATTTAGCCCAGATAACCTACTGTAAGTATAATCTCCCCCTCAATCTGCTTCCATTGCAAAGCCAAATGGTGACGAATCTTCTTGTTCTTTTGTGTGTACAATAGAGACATCTGGTTGGCTTTTACTTTTCAAGTAAGCTCTTGCTGATATGCAGTTGCTTCTTGTTTGCTGGGGCCTTGGGCAAAGAAGATTGGAAATGAACAAAATGGAGCTCCAAAAACAAAGTAGTGGATTGGAAGCAGTCTCTGTCGCTTTATCACAAATGCAAAACCATCTAATATCTGTTCGAGGTACTCTCTTCACCAACTTTTCATATACAAGAGCCTTTATGACAAGCACAATAATATGTGTCATGTTCTTGTTTCAAAATAAATCAAGTAATACTGTATACATTCCCTTGGGGGGAAAGGGCGATGGCGTGCTACATATCTTATATAATCTTACTTATAGTTGTACTGGCAGAACCACAGGTGTCACTTTTTCCATCACCTCGGAGTGGTAGTATAGTGGCTCTGCTGCACCTTCTGCTCCCATTACCAGCGCGCCAGGGGTATTAAAATGCGGAAGCTTTCCTGCAGATAATGCCACTTATGCACTTTTTTAGCATCCACTCTAGCTCCACTTTAAAAAGCTGCCTGCAAGAACACAGTGCTTAGTGTTTGTTTAATTCCTGGGCGCACCACACTGTCCCTTTGCCATGAAAGATCTAAACAGCAGCCTAACTGCTGCTTGTATTAAGTAGCTAGATAAAGAAAAAGAAAAGAAAAAAGGATCAAAAGAAGGGCATGCAGTGATTAGGGTTTCTTTTCTGCTTTTGTCTTTGTGTTTTCCTTTACAGTATTTGCTCTTCTCGATCTCTGCTCGAGTCGTTTCTCAAACTGCGTATATACTTTTTTCCTTGGAGCGCTCCTTTTGGGGCAAATGGCTTTGTGATGATTAGGGGTTTGGTCTTTTGCTTCCCTTTTGGGTCATATGTGACCAAAGATTTCTTTGACTGTGACCACTACCTCAGATTAGTTTGAACAGATCATACAATGCTGCGTGCATAGTTCTAGATAGCTCATCAATGGCAGAATCTTAGAAAGAAGGAGATTGCTTGCTCTCTTCAGGAGTGACATGGGACTATGGGCGTTTAGGAGAAGTAATTACTATTAATTAGTCTTGTGAACTTCACAAACATGTATAGTTCTGATGGATGTGAATAGAAATTCAGAAGTGCATTGCAGTGATGAAATTTATAGGAGATTGATGATTGATGAATGAGGGGAAATCTTTTGGGCAGGCCGCGTAAGCAGGAAGTCATTTCTGATCCTTTGTTATGGACGGCTGATTACCCGATCCCTTTTCGCTGTTCGTATCCCCATAAAGAACATTGTTCCGGCACGACTTTTGATGCAAATGCACACAGTAATGACCAGTCAATGATGCTGTTAACCTGGCTTTGTTCATGCTTTGGCTTTTTTCCTGACAGTTAACTCTGCTCATAGTGATGTACTACTACTATTGCAAAATGTAAACCACTTAACCACTGCTTCGAAGCCTTGATATTAGCTCCTTGAGCCTCAATATCGTTTTAGATTTGCACATCAATGCTAGAAATGCATCATCCTGCCGCTAGTATTTGCTAGATTTCGCATGACAAGTAGTTAGTTAACCAGTTTATATGTTTATTCTCTGCACTCTAGCTAGCCTATAGGCACATCCCGGCACTGAAACCTGAGAGCTGGCCTGTATCTGGTCACTGAATTCGTCAATTCCTGAGTCTAGTAATCCAGTCTTCTTTCAAGGGAGCAGGATTGCTGAAAAGCCCCAGCTTTGCTGAACACCATGTGGCTGTTTTGTGTGCTACTTTCTTGAGTCGTGTTTTATGTGCTACTGGCCTGCTGCTGCTACTAGTAGTTTTTGTAACTGATGGTAATCGTCGCCATGCCATGCATATATACAGCATATGGGTGTAGAGCAGCACTTTATTCCTTATACTTTGAGTCTGGAGAGAAAGAGGCCGTACACAGTTCCCAAGTCTTTTAGGGCACAGAGATCTCTCACAGAAAAAGAAAACCAATTTAAACGGGCCCTCTCAAAAGATGAGAGGTCGCTGCAGGCCACATCAGATCGATCGTATCGATCACATAAAGCATCACATGTTGTATCGTCATCATTGCAACATCAGACACATTCCCTGTTCTTAATGCGATCAACTGTATCATTATACAAGCAGTGAGCAGGCCCAAAAGTATGTATGTACTTCCTAAATGATAGATATATGTGCTCATTACTTAAATTTGAGGCATCATTTTTTTTAAGTATTCTGTTTTTTCGGTAGTTACATTTTTTTTACGGATGGTAGTTACATTTGTTAGTCCTAAATGTCTTCTTTTAAGTACTCCCTCCGACTCATATTACTTGACACTAGTATGAGGGTATGTAGAACTAAAATATGTCTAGATACATTTATATTAGTTGCAACTAATATGGATCGAAGAAAGTATTGTGTTTTGTTCCCCTAGAGGTGCCGCTTGTGTTTATACACAATTATGTAACTGGAAAGTTCTAAATAATTCCGTTTTAGAGCATACAAATTCATGTTAGTCCCTGTTCTACAGTCTGCAAGTTTAGCTCTATCTTGAAAAAAAACATTTTGTAGAAATTCCTCTAATGCTTATTACTAATTGTTAGCAGTAGTTATCTATCAGATCACCTAAGTATTTTGCTATGTTTTGTCTTGCTCCAGTAAGGTTTTCCGGAGATATGTTATATGTCGTGGCATGTAGAGATGGCAAGGGAATAAATTCTTGCAGGTAGAGAGAAAATTGTATGAAAGTGCTAAATATAGCAACCTACCGTATGTATGGACTCTTTTCCGATTTTCCATTTTTATTGGCTGGTTGCACAAAAAGATTCCATGACCATGATGATTAGTCACAAACCCAACCCACAAACGTGTATATGTTATTCTTGGTTTTGTCTAAAACCTTAGTGCTTGTTTGGTTCCAAGAATTTTCATAACGTCGAAATAGGGAAACATAGGAATAAAATGTCACACCCAACAGGAATTGAAAACACATGAGTTTTTAATACATGTTGTTTTGTTGCTTTGTAGAAAAACACAAGATATGTTCTGCATGATTGTGTTATTTCCATAGTTTTCATAGAAAGAAAGGAAATTTAGGTTGGGCCTTAGGGAAATTTTTATTTGTGTGATTGTATGTTTACCAAATTTGTCACAGAAACAAGCGAAATTTCTGAGGTTGGATATAGGGTAATTTTTCTATGGAATTGCATGCGAAGCAGTATACCATAGAATAATCTTCTATTGTTTGATAGTTTCACATACTACAAACCAAACAAGTTGTGGGTGTATGATTTTAAAAACACATGAATAGGGAAAACACAAGAATATGAGAGGAACACATGTACAAATAGATAAATTGAAAAAAAATGCAATTTTGTAAACTTGGGTGTCCGGTTCACATAAATGGAAAAAAACATGTGGTCAAACTGAAGTAAAACCACACGGGAACGTATAATTAAGATGTTACCGTGCCATTAAGGGCACGTACAATGGTAGAGAAGACATCAAAAGAAGATGATAAATATAAGTGTACAATGCCTAAAATGGTAGAGAGAATACATGTCTTCCCTTATCAGTTCACGCCATCTAGTAATTAATGCGGCTTAATTCAGTTTTAATAGAAAATTATGTTGGTAAGGGGAGATACGTGGTACAATGGAGAAAGTAGAGTTCTCTTATTTTCTAAGAGATCACCTTTGGTTAAGGAAAGACAACCCTCTCTTTTCTCATTCTCTCTCCTCCAACTAAGCATAAATCTCCAAGTAAGCAAAAATTCAACATGGCAACCATAATAGCCATCAACCCATTGTACATGCCCTAATTAATGACCTAAGTATTGTTCTTTGCGTTTAGGAATTTGAAAAGGAAATACAAATGGATTGTACAATTGCTGTGTTTTTCCTTTGAAACCAAGTCAAATGATTATTTTTGTGTTTTTCTTTTTTTTTCTCTTGGAACCTTGGAAATTAATCCTATTCCTGTCTTATTCATCCACTTCTCCTTTGAACCAAAAAAAAGGCCCTCCATAGCTAAATTCGTATGAATCAAACGAACCCTTATATCATCATGTAGATGGATTCTTCGGGTGTAAGGCTTATACTATTAAGTAATAAAGCGCCCTTTATCGAAAAAAAAGATGGATTCTTCGGGCTTAATTGTGTTGGCGAGGCAACTACTTGTGTGTGAGGAGAAAAGGGGCATGTCATGAAATGCTGATATTTGCATTGCATGTATCATGTTTCTCTCAGCTGAAAGCTTAATGTACTAGTAGTATTTTACTGAGAGCTGGAGTATCTTTCACAAAGTTGATCTTTAAATTCTTCCTGATTGCATCCACTGAACCAATGAGCAATGCAGATCTGTCACCCTGTCCAAATCCTTCTAGATCGGGTTATAAATCCCATGTTTGGCTGTTTGCTCACTTTGATGCAGTTATCCATAGAATTTAGCTCCCTGGTCATTCTTTAGAGGCAACTGTTGGTTTACAAAATTCCAGGCACAAGATACTGTGTATCTCATACGATCACTGAGAAACTGGTAGAGATAGAGAGAGAGAGAATGGGGGAAAGCTGAGGCGCCTTTGTGTATCTGCTTTGTCAGCACATGCATTCTACCTAGCCAACACCTTTTTCTTTCCCACCACAAAATCCACTTTGGACCAAAAAAAAAAAATAGAGCCCCCAAAGAGAAAGGTAAAGAGAAATAAACATACGCAGCCCTCCCCAACAAGAAAGGCACAAATTCATACACCGAAATCCGTTCCTCATTCCCCTCAGTACCTCACCCTCTATCCAAGCTAGCAGCTACTACTACGAGTACTCAAAAAGATGAACACTCATTCACCAATATAAAGCAGCACCACATCAACCACTTGCTGCTGCAGTGACACCCTCTATATCTGCACATCACATTCCCTCTCTTTGTTCCTCACATCCGCTCTGGGATAGATCAAGCACGCACGTACGTACACTCTACCGTTGCTACATCCATCATCAGATCGATCGGAGCTACTCCTTAAAGGTGGTGGCGCGAGATGAGGGCTGGGGGGTGCACGGTGCAGCAGGCTCTCACGGCGGAGGCGGCGGGAGTTGTGAAGCAGGCGGTGAGCCTGGCACGGCGTAGGGGGAACGCGCAGGTGACGCCGCTGCACGTGGCGAGCGCGATGCTGGCGGCTCCGGCGGGGCTCCTGCGCGCGGCGTGCCTCCGGTCACACTCCCACCCGCTCCAGTGCAAGGCACTGGAGCTGTGCTTCAACGTGGCCCTCAACCGCCTTCCGGCTTCTGCGGCGGTGGCCTCCTCGCCGCTGCTCGGCGGCCACGGCCACCACCATTACTACCCGCCGTCGCTGTCCAACGCGCTCGTGGCGGCGTTCAAGCGTGCGCAGGCGCACCAGCGGCGCGGCTCCGTGGACAGCCAGCAGCAGCCGGTGCTGGCCGTCAAGATCGAGCTCGAGCAGCTCGTCGTCTCCATCCTCGACGACCCGAGCGTCAGCCGCGTCATGCGCGAGGCCGGCTTCTCCAGCACGCAGATCAAGGCCAACGTCGAGCAGACGGTGTGCAGCCCCACGACCACAGCGGCAACCGCCGATGCTCACCAAAACCCTAACCCTAGCAGCACGGCCACCACGAGCAAGCATCATCAAGAGACCACCAAAGCCAAGCTCCCAGTCGGCCAGGTGCGGGACGAGGACGTCGGCGCCGTGCTCCACTGCCTTGCCGCCCGGAGCAAGACGAGGGTGGTGGTCATCGCCGAGAGCACGGCCGCGGCGGAGGCCACGGTGCGCGCGGCCATGGACAAGGTCAAGAGAGGCGATGCCAAGCACGACGCGCTGCGGAGCGCGCAGGTCGTCAGCCTCCGCGTGTCGTCATTCCGTGACATGCCGAGGGAGGAGGCGGAGCGGCGGCTGGCGGAGCTGCGGTGCCTCGTCAAGAGCCGAGGGCACGTGCTGCTCGTCGTGGAGGACCTCAAGTGGGCGGCCGAGTTCTGGGCCAGGCACGTCCAGGGCGGAGGGAGGAGAGGCTACTACTGCCCCGTCGAGCACGTGGTCACCGATGTGCGCGCGCTGGCCGGCGGCGATCAAGGGCTGTGGCTCGTCGGGTTCGGGACCTACCAGACGTACATGAAGTGCAGGGCTGGGCAGCCGTCGCTGGAGAGCCTGTGGGGGCTGCAGACGCTCACCGTCCCCGCCGGCAGCCTCGCGCTGAGCCTCACCTGCGCGTTCGACGACAGGTAAATCCTGATGTCCCGATCGGTGCCGATCTAAAGCTTTTTAGTTTTCCCAGGGCACAGTATGTTGCTGTCACTTCAGGTGGACGGATCATCCTGAATTGAGACGTCTCTAGCTCTGACAATTCGTTGCTGAGCAAGTAGCCTAGCCTAGCCTTCCCAGTTGTCTTGTACCACAGCAGGCTTCATGCCCCGGCCTGCAATGTGGCTTTCATGCTTTCTCTTGCCCTTTTCTCTTTGCCAAGCCTAGCTACCATGAGTGTGAGCGACTGACTGAAAGCTAGCACCTTTTATTTTGCGTGCTTTCAGGACAAAAGCTTTAGGGCCGGCCGTAGCTAGCTCTTCACATCCTTTGTTTCCCCAGCTAATCAATCTTAGCATCTCAAATCGGTTAGCTGATGATTCTGTGTGGACGACGTACATGTCGATCGATAGATGAGTGAGGTGACAGAGGAATCTTATTCCGTTTGTTCCATCTTTGTGCAGTGCACTAGTCAATCAGTCCATGAAAGCGAGCTCCGACACGGATGGGAACGGACCGGTGCCTCGCAGCTGGCCGCTTTTGGGCGGCGCCCAGCTGACCTCCAGATGCTGCGGCGATTGCTCCGCCGCCAGGACTGACACCAAAGCCGCATTGCCGACCTCCTTCGTGTCCTCGTCGAGCATCCCATCCTGGCTCCAGCATTGCCGTCACCAGGTACTGCACCATACTCACTCGAGTGTTCAATCATACAGTATTAATATTCGATGCATGTTCCTACCTTTAGTTTGCACGGATGCTAATCTTCATCACTGAATGTCGTGTTAATTTGCACCTGCAGGAGCCTACACATTTCATGGATCTTGGCAGGAACTGGAGCTCCATCTGCAGCAAACCATCTCAGCGGATGACGCTGCACTTCTCGGCGCCGGTGTCTCCGGCCTCCTCCATCTCCTCCTACGAACACGGCCACCAGCCTCGCCAGTCATGGCTCCTCGCCGACATGGACGGGAAGCATCCATGGAAGCCCAAGAGCGAGGCTGGGGAGAAGGTCTCCTCGCACGACTCCGGCGCTTCCAATGGTTCGGTGGAGGTGGAGTGCCGATCAAGGTTCAAGGAGCTCAATGCGGAGAACCTTAAGCTTCTCTGCGCCGCACTTGAGAAGGAGGTGCCATGGCAGAAGGAGATCGTCCCTGAGATCGCGAGCACCGTCCTCCAGTGCCGGTCGGGGATAGCGAAGAGGCGTGACAAGTCGAGGTCGACGGATGCCAAGGAGGAGACATGGCTCTTTTTCCTCGGGGGCGACGCCGACGGCAAGCAGAAGGTCGCGAGAGAGCTGGCCAACCTTGTCTTCGGGTCCGTCAAGAACTTTGTGTCCATTAAACTCGGCGCCGCCTCCTCGCCGTCCGCGTCCTGCTCCGCCGAAGAGCACAGGAGCAAGAGGCCCCGGACATCGGCGGCGAGCGAGGGCGAGGCGTACCTCGAGCGGCTCTATGAGGCCATCTCCGAAAACCCTCACCGCGTCATTCTCATGGAGGACTTCGAGGAGGCCGACCAGCACTGCCAGGTCGGCATCAAAGAAGCCATCGATAGCGGGGTGATACGGACCCAAGCTGGCGACGAGGTCGGCGTGAGCGACACCATCGTTATCCTCTCCTGCGAGAGCTTCGACTCCAAGTCTAGAGCTTGCTCGCCGCCGGGCAAGCAGATGAAGCCGGAGATGGAGGAGATCAAGGAAGACTACACAACCGATCAGGATCATAAAGAAGGTGGCGCCTCCTCGTCTTGCTTTGATTTGAACCTCAACATAGAGAGTGAGCATGCGGATGAGCCCAACTCCGGTGATGTCTGCCTGCTTACGGCGGTGGACAGGACGCTGTTTTTCAGAAGACAGGATGGTTTGTGATTGTGCACATGAAGGACCCATGTGTTCGTCAGGCTGCTTCCGATAAGAGAAAACTCTAGATTAACTACATGTATGATTAGCTCTTCTTTCCTTTATTTCTTTGTGGTTTGGTTTTTGGGATACTAAGGCGTTTAAGGATTGGATCAATGGCGTATTAACTGGAGTTGCGGTAAATTTGTTATGGTGATATCAATGTATGTTCATCTACTCTACGGTTTGGACATTTGGAATTTCGGTATGTTTATCTAATTTTGATGCTTCTAGGGCGATACACCTGCGACTTCTGACAGAGTGGGGTGTCTTTCTCCCGCGTTCTTCCTCTATGACAACCACCATGCATGAACCTTAAGGATCACCATGCATAAACCAATCAAGCTCTTTTTTTTCCTTCTTTTCTACGCCGGTACCTTGAAGACATATGGCAACAAGAACACTTTATTAAAGTTCATCTTAGTTTTAAATTTAAATTTTCTAGGGATGTGGATGCTCTACGTAAGCTTAGGTGGTTGTAGAAGAAGTGCGAACACGGATTTTCTGACACAACTGGTCTCAATTTGACCGGTGGTGGCCTCGTGATTCGTGGTGATTTCTCTCCAATTTGTTGTCTATTTCACCGTGATATGGTATCTCTATGATATTTATTAGATATAAAATAAATTGTAATGAAATATTTTTATTTCAACCACATTAGTTGTTTTTCATTTAGATTTTACCACGAACCCCGGTTTATATAAAAAATTACGAGATTTTACTAAAGTTTTATTTAGATTCCAAAGATATGTCATATGAAGATGATACACACTAAATATAGCGAAGGGTCTTGCACGAATCACGAGGATATGGACGGTGGATGGGTACCCGGTAGGCACCGGCTCCGTTAGAAATGACTTCCTGGAAGAATCACCCCTGCAGGTCCCATACATAGATGTGGTATGATTATAGGGAGGCTATTGCATTCTATTTTTTGATTTTTTTAAACATCTTCATATTTGTTGTTTAAATCATTCCATGACAATTGACGAATGTAATGCACATAAGCTCTGCACAACTATTGTTTCAAACTCATCCCTGCATAATCAAGAAATAGATAAGATGCCTTGTGATGGCGGGGTAGATGTGTAAACAAATTGGACCATGAACAACTTAGCTCTTTGTACCGAGGAGTTTTGCTGGCCTACTTAATATTATGTGTATTCACGGATTCACCATCTCAATTAGTTTTGTTAATGTTTTAGAAACAATACTATACCACACATCTCTCTATAGTGGTTCGTCTCCTTTCGAACAAAAGTATCCTTCCAATTCCCCACCAGAAGATTACCACAAAAGCTTGATATGGTTGATAAGATATCTATAGTACATGGATTTCTCCGGGCAGAAATGAGTGCAAAAATTTCAGCTGCTTTCCACCGAAAGTTTTAATAGAAGTTTCTTTGATCATGTGGCATTTGTTAGGATTAATGCGGAATTTTGGATTGATTCACCTTACAATATCAATATTTTTCATGTTTGGTATCTTGCACCTTGATGATGTTCCATCTGACCTGGTCAATCTCACACACATCACGATAATGTTATATCACTGTCTGGTCTGATATGTTACCGAAGGACGAAAATCTGACTGATGCCCAACTGAAAGTCAGCTATACGCAGATTAGACAAATCAACTACTGTTACACGTCAATTACTACTTACTTCGTATGTACAACCCCCGTCCTCAAATAAGTGTATGTTAGGACATGTCTTAAATCAAAATTTACTAACTTTGACTAACTTTCTAGGAAAAAGTAGAAATATTTATGATACTAAATTAATATGGCTATTCATCTTGATATGTACTTCAATTATATAGTAGTTTGATGTTACATATGTAGCTATTTTTTGTAAACATTTGGTCAAATTTTAAAAATGCTTGACTTCCAAAAAATGAAAACATACACTTATTCATAGACGGAGGGAGTAACTTAAGAACATGTTTTGTTTACCTAATTGTTTGTTCATTTGTGTCCACGCAATTTCCTAGTGTAGTGATCTTTTTTTAAAAGAAGAGCCATTTCCTCAGTCCGTACATCGATTGATGCAGACAACCATTTCATCGCGAAGTTTATAGCCGATTATAAATGAATAAAACGGTTAAGCACAAGTTTTATTGCACGCAAAGTGTACTGTATAGTGTACATTTATTTCTTGGATCCCTCATTAGCTAGTCATTACGCTTGATGATGCTAGACACCAATGCATAGTACTGTACTAGCTCGATCAGTAGTATAGCATTCGTTGTGACACAATACGCTAAAAGATGTGTACAGTATTAATTACAGCTACATATGTAGCTCAAGTACTATAGTTTGGGAGTGGTTCCGGCTGCACATAACCGAACCGAAACCGAAAACCGAACCGAAAAAAACCTAATCGAAACCGAATCTCCGGTTTTTTCAGTTTGTGGTTAAGGTTACAGTTAGCAGAATTGCTAACCGAATATAGTTCGGTTATTTCAGTTAATAACCGAATAACCGCAGTTTAACCGAAAAAAACCGAATAGCCCAGCCCAACAAAGAAATATTCATTCCAGGCCCAGTCCAACTTCACGTGATTGTTCTATATGGACAATATGGTGCGTTCAGTCTACGAAATGTGTCCAGCTTGGTGGTTTTCACGTGTGGTTGCCTCAGATTAGTGCATAGGTCTTGAGTTCGACTCCAATGATGTAGCTATTTTTTATGCTTGTCCGTAATTTCATTGTTTTTTTGTTTCTTTCTCTTGCAATACATTCAGTTCTGTCATAAAAAAATACAAAACCAAAATATATGTCTATAAAACTTAGATGTTATTCGAAAATTTGCGTCAACTTTGGTTATTTTGGTTATTACCGAAACCGAACCGAATTTATTTGGTTATTACCGAAACCGAATCGTATTTTTATACGTAACCGTATTTACCGAAGTATTGAAATCGTATTTACCGAAAAACTGTATAAACTAAACCGAAATAACCGTTTTAACCGAATGCGCAGCCGGAGGAGTGGTCAATGATGGCTTTGGGATCCAAGGATACCAGAGCTAGCTATCACCCTTTAGAGCATCCCCAGCCGTTCGACGTCCCCGGACGAAAATTCGAATTTAACAAACGCTGGATTGGATGAAACTTTGGTCGGGGAGCGCCGAAGTTCCAGCCGTCTCCCCGTCTGGAACACCCGGGGTTCGCCGTTTTTTTGAGAAAAACATCCTTGGATGACAAATTTCATGCATAATTCGGCGAATTTGGCCAGTTTTGCCAACATTTGGCTTATTTTTACAAATAAACGTTACAGTTTAACAAAACAAGACAAGTTTTCAAACAAATCAAATGGAAACTAGTTGGTGTTGCCTCGAAGCGTTCATAAGTGCTCCACCAGATCATCCTGCAGCTGTTGGTGCATTGTGGAGTCTCGAATCTCCTGACGCACAGCGATGAACGCGGTCCACGATGGCAACACCTGGTGGTTAGGTTGTGCAAGAGGACCCTCTCTGTCATATGGTGCAGCTTGTTCGCTCAGAGGTACCGGATGCTTCCGCTCATCCTTGATAATCATGTTGTGTAAGCACACACAACAGTTCATCACCTCCCACATCTGATCTTTCAACCAAGTCAAAGCGGGGAACCGGACTACAGCAAATCTCTGCTGGAGGACACCAAATGCACGCTCAACATCCTTTCAGCAAGCTTCTTGTTCCTTGGTAAACTGCTGCTCCTTCGGAAGGCCAGAGTTTGAGATAGTCTTCACAAATGTTGCCCACTTTGGATAGATACCGTCTGCAAGATAGTATCCCTTGTTGTAGTGCCGTCCATTGATCACAAAGTTAACCAGGGGAGCATGACCCTCAACAAGCTTGGAGAAGACCGGCGAGCACTGCAAAACGTTGATGTCGTTGTTGGATCCCGACATACCAAAGAAGGAGTGCCAAATCCAGAGATCATGGGTAGCCACTGCCTCAAGTATCACAATGCAACCTTTTTTGTGACCCTTGTACATTCTCTGCCAGGCAAACGGACAGTTCTTCCATTTCCAATGCATGCAGTCAATGCTTCCAAGCATCCCTGGAAATCCTCGAGCTTCATTGATAGCGAGGATCTAAGCAGTGTCTTCGACAGTCGGTGATCTCAAGTAGAAGTCCCCGAACACTGCTATCACCGCCCTGCAGAACCGGTAGAAACAATCAAGGGCGGTGGACTCCGCCATCCGAAGATAGTTATCTGCAGAATCACCAGGAGCTCCATATGCCAGCATCCGCATAGCCACCGTGCACTTTTGGAGGGCGGAAAACCCTGCCATGCCGGTGCAATCCAACTTGCATCTGAAATAGGAGTCGTAGTCTCGAAGGGCATACACAATTTTCAGGAAGAGCTTCCGGCTCATCCTGAAACGACGCCTGAAAACAGCCTCACCGTGCAATGGATCGTCGGTGAAGTAGTCGGTGTAGAGCATGCAGTACCCCTCCATTCGCTGTCTTGGCTTGCACTTCCGGCGTCCTAGTGCCGACCCACCACGGCGACCAATGACAGACTCGGCGTACAAGCCGAACAAGCAAGCGAGGATGAGCAGGTGCTCCTCGTCTTGGGCGGCGGCATCCGTTTCTTCTTCAAGAAGCTCGGCGAACATCTGCTCCTCCTCCTCGTCGGAGTCCATGTCCGGCCAGGCAGTTGGACGAATACCTGCCGGGCGTGTCGACGAGGAGCGACGCGAGGGAGCTGCCCGGCGGCGGAAAATAGGCAGAGGGTACGACGGGCGGAAAATAGGCTGCTGGGTGGAGGAACGGCGGAGTTGGGGCAACCCGCCGGCGGATTGGCGAGGGGTGGTGCCGGCGGCGAGAGAGCAAGGGGAGGGGAGGAGGGATTTGCGTCGACAAAGTGGTGGGGTTCGTCTGTTCTCTCGCCGACAGAGCGGGCCCGTCCCCGCTTTTCTCTCGTCCGGAGTCCCCGAGCGCTCCCCGGGGGGCCGGGAATGGCCCTTAGCTCTCCGGACGGATGAAAGGCCTAATCCGGATGAAAACGAGGAACCGGGGGTACGACTGGACCGTTTTCGTCCATCCGGATGACAAAAAGGCGTCCTGGGGGTCTCGTCGGGGAGACGGCTGGAGATGCTCTTAGATCTCTTTTACATGATAATTTGTGATATGCTACGTACATATACGCCTACATATGCATGGCAGGAAAAGGTCTGGACAGCTAGCAAGCAACCCATACGTATCATGACAATATGGTGTCTTTAACTCTAACACCCTTCTCTTTTTCTCTTTTGTTCCTTCTTTTGGTGCATCTTTTGTAAGTAAAAATATACAAAAGGGTAAATACTCAGTTGATCAGCATGGAACCTGGAGTGTGGACTGGTCAAGAAAAGATCCAGAGTACTGAAAGACATGGCTAGTCGGTTAGAAGAACAGGATACCATACATGAGATCGTAGGTACCCAAACTAATGTCTTGCGTGGGTCAGGGAGAGATGATGAACGAATGATAATCCCGAGGCAAGCCTCGATACCGCAAGACCGGCCATTACAGGATCTTGCCTACTTTCAGAAAAGGTACACCAGCAGGGCACCACCCTCACTAGCTTGATGTGTCTTGCTTTACATAGAGAGCTTTAATTCAAGCAGATCTTGCTGCTTGTCTAATTTGTGAGTGCATGATGGTGGTGGTACAATGGTACATTGCTCATCTCTGTACAATGGTACATTGCTAAACATTCTCACATTGCCGACGGTTGTAGAGATTATGATTTAGATTTTATTGCTATTTCTGAGACGGGTAGGCGAAAATTCTCACAAAGTTTCCTCGACCGATTATCGGGTGGGATTAACTTTCAGTGGTTTTCTCGCCCGCCTCGTGGCAGGTCTGGGGGCATTTTACTTGGCGTCCGCATAGACACCATGACCGTTTTAGCTAGTTCTGATGGCGAGTATCACATTAAACTCGATATTCAGAACAAAACAGATGGTTTCATCTGGAGTCTGGTCGCTGTGTATGGTGCCGCCCAAGACGCTTTTAAGGCCGACTTTTTACGTGAGTTGGTAAATCTTGCAAAAGATAATCCGCATCCGATTTTAATCGGAGGGGACTTCAATTTGCTGAGATTTCCTCATGAGAAAAGCAAAGGCATTTTCGATGGACATTGGCCTTTCTTGTTTAATGCTGTCATAGATAGCTTAGACTTAAGAGAGGTTTTTATGTCCGGTCGACAGTTTACTTGGGCCAACAGCTTGCCTGAACCCACATACGAGAAACTAGATCGCGTGTTGATGGATACCGAATGGGAACATAAATATCCTATGGTGTCCGTCCGTGCACTAGAACGTATTGAAAAACTGTCTGACCATGCTCCTATCCTTCTAACTACTGGGAATCCCCGACCTGTTTGTAAGCGGCCGTTCAAATTTGAAATTGGCTGGTTACATCGGGACGGATTTCATGAGATGGTTAAGACGGTTTGGGAAAGACCAGTAGGGGCTAGTTCGCCAATATTGAGATGGAATAATAAGATGCGTGCTATGCGTAAACATCTCTCTGGTTGGGCTGCCCATACGGCTGGTATTCTTAAAAAAGAGAAGGCTCGCTTATCAAAAGTGATCGATGATCTTGAGGCCGTAGCGGAAGTGAGACCGTTGTCTACGCAAGAGATTGATCTTAAGAATCAATCCAATGCACAGATGGCGAGTCTTTTTCGCGAAGAGGAACTCAAATGGTATCAAAGATCCAAAGCCCAATTCATTTTGGAAGGTGACTCGAATACGCGATATTTTCATGGCTTGGCCAATGGCAGACATCGGAAAAAGCGTATTCATTCTCTCATTCAAGATGAAGGGGTGATTGAAGGCCACGAGCAACTCAAATCATACATTACTAATTATTATAAAGACCTGTTCGGTCCTCCGGAGGAAAGTTCTTTTTCTCTTAACGAGGACTTAACGGATGACATACCCCAAGTTTCTATGGAAGAAAATGGCCTACTAACCGCACCTTATTCTGAGGATGAGGTTCAGAAGGCAATTTTTCAAATGGAATGCAATAAAGCACCGGGTCCAGATGGTTTTCCAGTGGAGTTTTATCAAACCTTTTGGGATACTATTAAATCGGACCTTCTAGATTTGTTCAGTGATCTCCACACAGGACAACTAGAATTATTTCGTCTAAATTTTGGTGAAGTAATTTTGTTACCGAAGGTTAATGAGGCAGAAAGGATTCAACAATATAGACCTATTTGCCTATTAAACGTCAGTTTCAAGATTTTCACGAAAGTGGCCACCATTAGACTTAATACGGTTGCGGATCATGTCGTTCAACCATCACAGACCGCTTTCATGCAAGGAAGGAATATCCTTGATGGACTGACAGTGTTGCACGAGACGGTACATGAGATGCATTCTAGGAAACTAAATGGGGTCATTTTAAAATTAGATTTCAAAAAGGCGTATGATAAGGTCAAGTGGTCTTTCTTACAGCAGACACTTAGGATGAGAGGTTTTTCTCCTGAGTGGCGTGCTCTAATTTATGATTTTGTGTATGGAGATAGTGTGGCGATCCGGGTTAATGATGACACCGGCCACTATTTCCAAACACGAAAAGGGTTACGCCAAGGGGATCCGCTATCACCGATGTTGTTTAACATTGTAGCGGATATGCTGGCGATACTTATAGAGCGGGCCAAGGCTGATGGTCAGATTGAAGGTGTGATCCCACATTTGGTTGATGGGGGTTTATCTATCCTTCAATATGCCGACGATACAATTCTATTTATGGATCACGATCTTGAAAAAGCTCGCAATCTGAAATTAATTTTGGCGGCTTTTGAACAGTTGTCGGGATTGAAAATCAATTTCCATAAAAGTGAATTGTTCTGTTTCGGTGAGGCCCAAAACGATATGACTCTATACACAGAGTTGTTTGGTTGTGGGCAAGGCCAATTTCCTATTCTCTATTTGGGTATTCCGATTCATTATCGGAGACTTACAATTGCTGAATGGAAAATAGTGGAAGAAAGATTACAAAAACGCCTTAGTAGTTGGAAGGGTAAATTGTTGTCCCTCGGAGGAAGATTGGTTCTTATTAATTCAGTACTGACAAATATGGTACTGTATATGTTATCATTCTTCCTGTTGCCAAAAGGAATTCTGCATAAACTCGATTATTATCGATCCAGATTCTTTTGGCAAGGGGACAGCGAGAAAAAGAAATATCGACTGGTTAAATGGAGTGTAGTTTGTAGTCCCAAAGATCAAGGCGGACTGGGAGTTCATGACCTGGAGGTCAAGAATTCAGCTCTGCTAGGTAAATGGTTGTTTAAGCTTCTTACTGAGAATGTGATTTGGCAAACTATTCTTCGTAGAAAGTATATTGGCTCGAAGGCGCTATCCCAAGTGGTTTGGAAACCTGGGGATTCTCACTTCTGGGCTGGCCTCATGGCGACAAAAAATGTATTCTTTCGCCATGGTACTTTCTCTATTAAGAATGGAGAACAGATACGGTTTTGGGAAGATGTTTGGTTAGACAATGCTTCCTTAAGTGAACAGTATCCTGCCTTGTATAGTATTGTTCGTCGCAAAGGTGATACCATTGCCACAGTAATGGCTACCTCACCTCCGAATGTGACGTTCAGACGGGTTTTACTTGGACAAAGGCTATTGGCATGGAATGCTTTAATTCAACGGCTGGGAGATATTCACCTATCACCTGAACCGGATGAATTTAGATGGAATCTTCATGTAGATGGCACTTTCTCAGTCAAATCTTTATACAATGCGATTCTTCATTCTGATATACCGGTCGATAATAACAAGAAAATCTGGAAGATGAAAATACCATTAAAAATTAAAATTTTCGGATGGTATCTTCGTCGCGGAGTTATTCTTACCAAAGATAATCTTGTCAAGCGGAATTGGCATGGAAATTCTAGGTGTGTTTTTTGTCACCAAGACGAAAATATTAAACACCTTTTTTTTCAGTGCCACTTTGCGAGATCTATTTGGTCAGTCATCCAAGTAGCATCTACCCTGTATCCCCCTACTAGTGTAGCCAATGTCTTTGGCAACTGGCTTCACGGTATCGATTCAAGGTTTAAGTTGCTTCTTAGGGTGGGGGCGCTAGCAGTTATCTGGGCACTCTGGCTAAGTAGAAATGACAAGATTTTTAATGATAAAAATTGTTCTTTGTTGCAGGTCATCTACAGATGTACAGGTATTCTCCGTTTGTGGTTACCTCTTCAGCGGATGGAGAACCGAGACCTATTTACGGAGGTCTGTACACGGTTGGAGGCTACGGCGAGGGATACTTTTTCCCTACATGGGTGGCAGCATAGTCTACGGATTGCAGCACCACCCACACCTTAGGCGTTATATGATTCATCGATCCGATATGTATTCCGCCTAGTTTTATATACTTTGAATCCAGACACTTTAAACGGCTGTGTGCATCCTGGTTATGCAGAGGCTGGATGTAATTGCTTCCACAAAAGTAATAAAACATCCTTTATCGAAAAAAGCATATCTACTAAAACATGTAGTGTGTTAATAGTTGAGTGGATATTTCAATCTTTTTTCTAAGAACGAAAATCATATTGCTGAATTTTAAATTTTTTTGAAAGAAAAATCAGGATGTAGCCGGTAACAAACGTGCAAATTATCAATTGGGAGTAATGCGTATTATTAGGATGCACCAAAATAAACAAAATTGTAGATCTCTACTTATATTAAATGGCTACAGGCGGTACGATGGCTACTTCAGTCCCCCCCACCCCCCCCCCCCCCCCAAAATCGCCCGCATCCCACGACTTGGGCGCTGTCACCATCCCCACCTCGATGGCATGGAAGCCGCCGACCCTTGCCTCGTTGGCTTGCACGCCCCCGCCGCCACCTCGCTAGGGCATACGCTAGGGCACCAGGCCCACCACGCGTGCCTTGATGCCTCCGTCAGCAACACGTCCTAGACGCAGTCGCCACTGTTCCTTGACACCTACGTGCTCCATGCGGGGACTTCTCTGGCACGAAGCTCTGCCACCGCCCCACCGTTCTCCACGTGCGTATGCCAAGTCAAGCATGGCAGGCTTCCATGCCATCGAGGTGGCAGGCTTAAATCTATCTCTTGACAACTCACAACGTAGTCAAGTAGTACCTAAGGTGAACCTATATGTCAAGTATTTTCTTAACTGGACCGACATAGGGTTTTCTATGAAACTTTAAATCAGTTGTTGCTTGAGAAGTACTCCCTCCGTCCCAAAATATAAGGCGCCTAAGGATTAGTCAAAAGTCAACGTTTTTTAAGTTTGACCAAGTTTATACACAAAAATATAAACATTTACAATACTAAACCAACATCAATAGATTCTCCATCAAGTATATTTTCTTAATATGTCCATTCGATATTGTAGATATAAATATATTTTTCTAAATATTTGGTCAAAGTTTGTAATGTTTGACTTTTGATCAATCCTTAGACGCCTTATATTTTGGGACGGAGTGAGTACTGCTGGTGAGTGGTGAGATCATGAGCAATGCCTCCCTACCGCGCATCCCCCGTTGCATTATGCCTCTCCTCCTGTGCCTTCTTCGTGAGTGGTTGATGGATCTCAAAGCAGAATTTTGATCTTGTTCCCACTTTATTTTGCATACCAGAGTACCAGACTTCATTGCTGCCACAGGAAGCAAGAAGAAAATGAGATACAAAACGTCCTGGCTGTTAAGTCTTGCATGGTTGTTGATCCATGCTTTTTTTTTCAAGTAACCGACGCGCTGCAGATGCAGGTTTTTAAACGCCAAGGCAGTGGCGACTCAATTAGATAGAGCAATTTATTTCCTATTTATAGGGTAATGGATGTCGATGAACGCGGAGATGCCGTTTCATGCAATTTTATCGTGGGGAGATGGTGCGTCGCCGCAGCGAAGGAGTTAGTGGCGGCGTTAATGGTCGTAATCAGCAGGGGAGATGAAGCATGCGCGAGTCGAACTTGGCTAGCTTGTTTCATCATGGGTTATACGTGCCCAGGTTGATCATGGGCTATACTCCCTCCATCCACAAATAAGTGTACATGCGAGTTTTTCAAGACAAATTATGTAGTGGAGTAAAAAATACATTGAAAAGATGCATCTTTTTTTTTAATTCTTTCACCTCTAATAAGCTAATTGCATGTAGAAAACAAGAAGAATATGTGCTTAATATTATTGGGTTTGATTTTCGTGCGAGAGAGAAGCAATTAAAGTGCATTGGGAAGATATGAGTACACTCTTTTGTAGACCAAGTTTAGAGCTAGATATCCACTTATTTGAGAACGGAGGGAGTATGTGCTCGAATATGTGCCTAGATTCAAGTTCGAGCCTTCCACAACCCACGTGTAAGAGGAAGTCTGGGACGAATCAGACCGGCAGACATGCGTAGCCTAGTGCGAGAGCAAGTCTAGGACATATTCGACTGGTAGAATAAAAGGTGACGTGGCTGGAGGAGAGTTCAGGAAAATGAGGGAGTGGGACTCCTATTTAGAGATAAAAAATTATTTGTCGCTAATATGGATGTATCTACAACTAAAATGTGTATAAATACATCCACAATAGCAACGGTTAATATGAACTAGAGGGGGTAATTTTTTTGAAGAAGTCCTTATTGATTATTAACCTTTTTCAGCTCATATAGTGACCAATCTATTTAGCGTGTGATATGCACTAGAAGCACACACGTCATTCAACTTGAATTTTCTGTTGGTTATACCTACACTTACACTTGTCTAAGGTTGCGTCTGTATGTTCTGCGGTTAGTTGTGTCGTCATAGCCGTTCGCCTCCTCTCTGTCCTATAAGCTTGACCTGATGAATATCCCTTCAAAATTAGAGCGGACTTTAGAGCAAGGGAGAGATAGTGTTATTATACTTAGTGAGAGAGTAGACCCAGGCTATGTGAGTGGTCCTTCCACTTGAATGATAGGAATAAAAGTAAAATTTAAGTAGAAAAAACACTATTGTTGTACACATATTTAAGTTTTTTAGTTGTGTTTTTTGGACATTATTATCGTACCTGAAGTTTTGTTGTGTTGTCACATTAACCAGAAGTACTATTTTTTGGGTTAATTATGTTCAGACGTCTCGCTTGATTTTCACGTGACTATAAGGGTTATTACCTATAATGGTTTAAATTGATTTTAGACAAGCTGCGCAGTTTATGAATGTGATTTTCAAGATATCCGTTCTATTTGCAAATTAACTTTGCAGACAAACTAATGCTTTCAATACTAGGCCAAGATGTGTCATATTTTCATTATATGTTTTCTACACTTGTTGATTATCTCCTAAGTTTTCCAAAGACGACTAATGCACTTTAACTACAGCCAGTTTACTCTAATATGAAATGTTTGGCCACGACAAAAAAATAATCAGGCCGTGTATAACTAAGTATTGTACTATATCACTATATTGTTTCTCTTGACTTTAGTTAGTAGAAAGGACTTGAATTGTAAATTAGAATATGGAATATTAATTCTAAACGCTCAACGAAATGCTTTAAAGTTCAATGCAAAACCTCTATGGTGAAGACATTTTCATGACCACGAATGTAAACAAGGAAATATGCATAATTATGCATTGGTAGCACTAGACTAACCATAGTTATTTACAACCATGTTCATTTACAAAACCATGTTATATATCTAGCACAATTCACTTCGTTCCTGAAAGAGCTGCTCAAGTACAACTCAACTATGTTATATTCACACTTCTTTGGTTGTTGTCAAGTTCTTACATAGTTTTATTTGCATAGTAGCTGGCTGCTATACACGATAAAAGCACTCCTGCTTCGGTTACTTCTGAAATTATGAGACTATTTTGTGCTTGCTATGGAGCGGTTAACATTGCATTAAATCGGTGGTTTTTAGACGTGGGTGCTTCCTATGCATCTGTATGTATACTGCATTTTGTTCCAAATTTTGGTTATCGGTACATTGTAGGATTTCTACCAAAGACAAAACTCCGTCATATCTTATATGTGTCACTCTCCTATATCTTTGCTGATCCAGTCACTATCAGTCATTCTTCCTTGTAGAGCATGGGCACACAGGGAAGGCTTAGAACCTGAAGGAAGAAGCCTTAAAATCAACACTCTAGGTAGCTATTTCGGTCAAATGGTTCTTGGTTTTATTTTCTATTTGAATTAATATTTATTGAGAGAACAAACATCACTATACACTTTTCGACAAATGGATTTTGTTCCAGGAAACCATGCATCTCTTCTTTAATGTTAGGCACACATGCTCATGGCCAGAGCTAACTTATGCTAAGTGAGACTAGGTGAAACTGTTTTAGGATCTAATTAATCAACTTATTGATCCCAAGATGTTATCTTTGCTTAGATTTGGTGGTTTGTAATGCTACATTTGAATTATGGTTTGCCGACTTGTGTTTCCATGGTGGATAGGCACGGATGCATCCAACGGTTCGAAGTGAAGCCGTTAGTATGTTGTCCTTAGCTTCGTCCAACAAGTGTGCGCCTAAGTCTAAACGATACGCTGATTGCGGCCTCCACTGCGATGCTTGTGCATCCCTACAATTTACTGTGTTTCCCTGGGGATGCAAGATGGAGCGAGCTTGCCTCTGAATTCCGCGCTATGACAGTGCAACTAGAGAAACAAAAGGTAGAGCGCAAATCAAATCAAAGCACACACACCATACCTTATGTTTCAAGCAAGGATCCTCGTCATGGACAAGATCCGTTGCAGGATGCACACACCTAACAAAACCAGACGCTCAAAGAAAATGCATAATTTTTTAAATGGCAAATCAAAATATAGAAATGTTCCGTTTCAGATCAAGTTCCAGCATCATGAAGCACAAAAGAAATTAACAACAACTAACCATGAACAAAAATGTGACATGTCTCAACATATGACTATTGAGAATGAGCGGGAAATCCGAATGCCCCTATCTTGGTCCCTACTCTGCCTTCTCATCACCATACTCCTCAATGTCATCTTCACCAAGCTACAGTGGTCAAGGGGCGGATCCATGATTTAAGCATAGGGGGAGAAGAACACATTGACAATAATCCGTTGGCGCTTTCCGGGGTCTCGCTCATATGCTATGCTTCCTACTCTTGCTTGTTCTAGGATTGCGACAAATGACTTGATACTCAGATCATAAGTCTGCACGTCAACTAGATTAGGATTGGAATTATTATTTATGATAGGTTGATCTGTAATCTTTGTCTCCAAAGATGATTTTGTATTATCAGCCGTATAGTTGGAGCCAAATAGATTGGCTTGGCGATGTCTTCCTCTTCGTGACAAACAACTGTATCGGACAAATAACATCAAACTAGCACATATCAATTATTGGATTCGGTAATCAAACTAGCACGTACAAATTCCAAAACATATAGCGGGATTACGAGGCTGGAGGGCCATTTCCCTGGGACCAAGACAATTTTCAGAATTGTTTCAACTGCCCTTGTTCATGCCTCTATAATTTCCTCTCCTTTTATTTTGCACTTGCACAATTAGAGAAAGAAGTTGCAAATCCACTCATTGTTTATAGCGCACCACTGATCGCTGCAGTTATTCTGTAGAGAGAAAATGGGATGTGGCCGCTAGAAATTAGGGGAAGTATTAATTAGGGTGCTGGGAAATTAGGAAAGTTAAGACTACGTCCTAATAATCTTGAAATATTTGAAAAGCCTCTCCAGCCTAATAATCCCATACAGAGGGTGTACCCAAGAGTGATCATGCTAAGGGTGTGGCCCCATTGTGCGCGTGACGGCGGCTGGTTGTAGTCATCGTCGTCAATTGACGAAGATGCAAAGATGCAACTTAACTAATCACCGAAGCAGTGACGCTAAAATCCTATGCGGCCATGTCCTGGAGGCGGCGGCGAAGCTCAATTAGGAAAATGTGTGTGGCTTGGCAACGTGCGAGGAGGATAATACATATCGTGTATTGCATGGAAACCTAGAATAGAAGCATTAATAAATCGATTGTTTTATATCAAGGCTAGTATGTGCATGGCATTGTGGCCTTTGGCCCTTGCCTAACTATTTTGGGCTTGGCCCATTAAGGACAACATGTTGGTGCACTCGCTGGACAAAATTATATAGTTAGACCCTTGCCCTTGTGCTGATCGCTGAAGTAACAAAGCATACAACTGATTGACATTGCTATGTACTATCAGGGAGGGCCGAACCATAGGTGGGCTGACCACCGCTCGCCTATTGGATCCGCCTCCGACGATTCTGTCACCTCCTCATCATAGCGTAGAATGCAAAATTTCTTCAAGGACACGAGCAGTCTTCCACTAACAAACTATTGAGTGTTGCATGCCTTTTAACTTGTTGTCGCCTTCAACCGGAACCTCGATTGCAAGTTTCAATGATTTAGTTATGGTGCGGAAGTTGCGGGGGAATAGATAGCCGGTGCCTTCACATGGCAAGTTGAAGTTAAAAGTTTCACTTATTTATACTCCGTACTAAATATTTTTTTACTTTGTCATAACTCATCTTGACATGTCATGTGTATCGCCCGCTTATTGACACATCTTTAATACTATTAGTATAACTAATTATGATAAAATCGTTCACTTATGTGTATTAATAAACATAATTGTTATACGGTTCTAACATATGAATAGTAAATATATTTTCATGTGCTAAACTGAAATTGCGTTTTACCAAATGCAGTTTATTTTATGAATTCACTTTGGGCTGTCTAAGAAGTACATTCTTCGTTGAATTTTGCACATTACTATGCAAATTATATGTTGATTCTTCACATTTTGTAGTATGTATGTTTCCTTGTTTGTATTATAATTAAAAATATGCACACATGTTAGTGGTGGTTTCCTATAGAGTGTATATATATGTGGCCGCACTTGGTAACGCAATCCATATCGTTATTCGTGACATGAATGTACGAGTATTTGGAATTCAAATTTTGTACTGTATGTTGTAACGCTGCTCACTGGATGTTTCCTAAATACATACTCTATATACTTTAAGCCCTAAATTATGTAACCAACTCAAAGATTTCTATGACTTCTGCGGCAGAATGTCGACACCAAAATACGTGTGGAAGGAAGGACCGAAGGAGACATGTACGAGAACATACCAGAGTTACCCACCGCGTTGTCAAATTGAGATTTTAAAGCAGAAGATGGATAATAACAAATAAGTACCCAATATAAAACAACCTCTCGCCGGCCTGACCGCGTTGACTCCACACGCCCGAGCCCGCGTACGTGCGAGATGGCAAACTCAAAGCGAACGATGCTACCGGACGCCGCCATCTACGACTACGATACGCCCCGCAAGCCGCCATGGACGCCGCCACCAGGCGACGCCGCATCACCGCCGCCATCCCCGCCGGCTCCAAGGCAGTCGTGCGCGGCGTGCAAGCACCAGCGGCGTCTGTGCACGGCGAACTGCATCCTGGCACCTTACTTCCCCGCCGACTGTCCCACGCGGTTCCGGAACGCGCACCGGCTGTTCGGCGTGAAGAACATCCTCCGCCTCCTCGAGGAGGCCGGTCCAGAGAACAGAGACGACTGCGCGCGAAGCATCATATACGAGTCCAACGCCCGCGCGGAGTACCCGGTGCACGGCTGTGGAGGCATCGCCAGAAGCCTCGAAGACCAGTGGGAGCGCGAGGCTGCCGAGCTCGACATGCTGCGGCGGCGACTGGCGGCGTGCCGGGAAACATGCTGCCTGCCTCAGCCGCAGCCGCCATACCCTCCTTGCGTCGCATTGCCGCTGGCGACAGCAACACATGAGCCGAAGACGTACGACGAGCAGGGGCATGCGAGAAAGAAGATGATGCGTGCCAATGGGCAATGGCGTGCGGAGGAAGATGAAGTAAGAAGAAGGTGATCTAGTACGTGGAACGACATCAACGCTAGAAGTGAACCACCCTGCGATAATTTGAAGGCTGTTAGGAATTTGGCATGGAGAAATCGAAATAAATTAGGTAGTTAGGATTCCTCGAAAAAAACATAGTGCAGGTTTCGTGTGCCAAATTCAACATCGACTCCAGGTTAGTTCGAAAAATATTTGGTTACAATTTCTGTTACTTATCAATTGTCAATTTGAACTAAGTATTCGGTTATATGAAAACAAACAAGTATCCACTGAAACAAGTATTTAGTTCGAAATAAATTAGGTAGTTTGGATTCCTCAAAAAATATTTAGGTAGTTAGGATTCTTTTATTCATTTATACTTTTACCCCTTTTTTAAGGCTGTTAGGACTTTAGCATAGAGAAATCGAAATGAATTAGACAGTTAGGATTTTTTATTCATTTATTCCTTTTATTTTTTGAAAAGGAGACGATGCCACGACCTCTTTATCGATTGATGCAAGCGGTTTTATTTCCTAATTAATTTATATTCTTTTATTTCTAGGGTTTATCATTCTTTTGATTCACTCTTTCTTTTGTTGTTTCCATCGGGTGATATGTCAACAAAAGGTCAATGATTAGGTCTTTCGGTTAATTTCCTATTTTCCAATGAGTTATTAGCATCAACAATTCAACAAGGTTAAGATCGTTAGTGCAGGTTTATGTGCCAAATTCTACATCGACTCCAAGTTAGTTAGAGAAATATTTGGTTACAATTTTTGTTACTTGTGAATTGTTAATTTGAACTAAGTATTTGGTTATATGAAAACAAACAAGTATCCACTAAAACAAACAAGGCATCGGAGCTCCACTCCAAAACACCGGCATAGCGCCAACAACACGAAGATCGAAGATATAACCTAGCTACTTCTGTACAGGGAGGGACACTCACCTTCTCGTCGTCGACCGCCGCCGTAGAGGAGAGGGGAGGGGCCAACGACCCTGGTCTGAGAGAGGCGAAGCTACAGGCAAGAGGAGAGAGCGCCGATCGCTTGGTTAACTTCGCTGGTGGGTGTGTACCGGAGAAGAGCCTTAGACTTTGGTGTTTACATTACTTCATTGCCATCTCTATAAAGCCTGCCTATGGTGTAACGATACATGCTGTCAGGTTAAAAATACAGGACATGTAACGATGCAAGTCGTCTTCGTGTTGAAGACAATGCCTTTTGTCTTTACCTGATCACAACATTTTTAAAAGAAAAGTCGTGAGAGAGACCCTGCAGTGAGTTTTTGTTTAAATAATAAGAACCTAGATTTGGGTCTGTGAGGACTTGAATTTCGATGGCAGCGTTCTACATCCACTCTCCTAGCATTAACGGCTCGACTTTCTCTTGTTAGCCTCTGACCGGGGCGGAGCTTGAGGCTATGTCACCCTGATGCACCCTTTGACAAAAAAAAAAAAAAAAATCAAGCAACAATCTACTAGATCGAGGTGTGGTTTCACCGGTCCCATGCCTAAAAAGCACATCTCGACTGTAGCGGTGGCAAAAGATAACAAAATTACTAGTTTCAGCAACTGATTTTCATGAGATTTTTTTTTGAGAAGAAACTTGTTCATAATATTTGATAAATAAATATTTTTCATAAGACTTAGAGTTTACTTAAGAAAATATGCATAAACCCTAGCCACAATTTTCATGAGGTTTCATCTACTAGCAATAATTTTTGTAGTATAATAGAAGAGAATTTAGCAAGAAGTGTTTAGCACATGAGCACCAGTTGCTCCTGATTTTTGAAAAACATATTTCTACCATTCTGAAAAAATTAAAAATAAATGCGGACATACATATAAATATTCGGAAGGTGCGGCATAAATTTCGGATGAAAACATGTTGTATTTTGACCTATACTAAAAAGACAAATTTCTGATAAAATTTCCATCCCTTTTCACAGCCACAAATTTGTTATTTTTCTGTAGCTTAAAATACAACGTAATTTCTACCGAAACTTTGCACGTGTATTCAGAACATGTGTGTATATTCATGGAATAAATTTATGATTTTTTCAAACACAAAAATATAATTTTTAAATATTACGAAAAATCAGGAGCACTGGTGCTTGGGTGGACCAAATCTCTATCTAGAATTTAGGGAATTACTTAATCAAACCGGTACGTTGAGAATCTAGGGTTTTGTTCTCCTCGTCGGCGATGCCGCATGTCTGCTCTGCCTCCGGTGGCCTTGGGGCCTTGGATGTGTAGTGGACCACGGCCTCTCGCCGGCGGGGAATTTTCGTTCTTATTTAGGTTGTTCTTCGGTGTTTTCTTTGAGATGGTTAGGCGGCAACTACATTCTGTAGCCAGAATAAGGTCCTCCATGCCCGATCCTCGTTCTGGTGGTGCGTCTAGCGTTGGCGAAGGGCGCGTGAAGTCATGTGCCCAACGTATCTCACGAGATCCGATCGTTTTATGTGTTCGTCGGTATGGTTTCATGTTAGTCTCTTCCGATCTACGGTTGTCATCAGTGGCGATGGTTGCTGCTTTGGTGCGCTGATCCCTTAAGATCTTAGCACGACGACTTCCCGTCTATGTATTGCAATAAGTTCTACCACGACAAACTTTACCCGACTCCGATGATGGAGGACGAGGACGGCGGTGCACCTTCGGCTCGTGGTAGTTTTTGTAGTCGTCGGTAGGTGGTCCTAGTACCTGTTTGTATTTTCTATTAGTTTTTAGATTATTTGTAGTACATTTGATAATTATTAATATATGGGTGGAATTTTCGTAATTTTTTTTGTAGGAAATACCAATGGAAGAATTGAATTCTATGTAGATTTGTCATTTGGGAATTAATCGAATGGTAATGCCAAGGGCACCGGGACAGCAAATAGGTTGGATTGATCGCTCGTTGGCGCGAGCATATGGCACGCACGCATGCTCCATCGTTTTGGGCCGGTCCACGTTTGATCAGTTAAAATAACAATACGTTTCTCTATGTAGTTAGGGCATCTCCAGCGGCGCGACGCATTTTAGCGTCCGCACGCGTCGGCTGAAATGGTTGAAATCGACCGCACGTTCATTTGCATCGGGGGTTGCTCCAGCGGCACGACGCATTTTTTTTGCCGAATCATTTTTTTAATACATGAAACATAATTTACATAGCTAAAACATGAAAAAAAAACCTAACGCCTACTGCTGCTCCTCGTCGTTGTCGAGCACGATAAGGTCCGGTATCGCTCACGGCGAGTTGCCATCCGGGGGAGCATACGCCGGGCGCGCCGGCGGTGCTGGAGGTGGAGGCGCCCAGAGCTGCGGTTGTGGCGGAGGTGGAGGCGCCCAGAGCTGCGGCTGTGGCGGCGGTGGAGACGCCCAGGGATATGGTTATGGCGGCGGTGAAAGAGGCGCCCAGGGCTGCGGCTGTGGCGGCGGTGGAGGAGGCACCCAGGGCTGCGGTTGTGGTACCGCCGAGTCCTGTAGTGCCAGTCGAAGGGCTTCATCCTCCGACAGGCCCGACGGCATGACGCCGGTGGTGTATCGGGGCAGCGGCGGCTGCACAGGCGCGTCGTTTTCGGAGACGAGGACGCCGAGTGATGACCCACAAGTATAGGGGATCGCAACAGTCTTCGCGGCAAGTAAAACCTAATTTATTGATTCGACACAAGGGGAGCCAAAGAATATTTGGAAGCCTTAACAGCGGAGTTGTCAATTCAGCTGCACCTGGAAACAGACTTGCTCGCAAGAGTTTATCAGTAGTAATAGTTTTATAGCAGTAGCAGTAGTGAAATATCAGCAGCAATGTAACAAAGACAGCAGTAGTGATTATAGTAAATAGCAGGATTAAAAAATACTGTAGGCACAGGGATGGATGAACGGACGTTGCATGGATGAGAGAAACTCATGTAACAATCAAGGTAGGGCATTTGCAGATAGTAATAAAATAGTATCCAAGTACTAAACAATCCATATGCATGTGTTCCATATTTAGTCGTACGTGCTCGCAATGAGAAACTTGCACAACATCTTTTGTCCTACCAGCCGGTGGCAGCCGGGCCTCTAGGGAATCTACTGGTAATTAAGGTACTCCTTTTAATAGAGCACCGGAGCAAAACATTAACACTCCGTGAACACATGTGATCCTCACATCACCGCCTTCTCCTCCGGTTGTCCAAATTTTCTGTCACTTTGGGGCCTCGGGTTCCGGACAGCGACATGTGTATACAACTTGCAGGTAAGATCATAAAACAATGAATATCATCATGAAACAATAACATGTTCAGATCTGAGATCATGGCACTTGGGCCCTAGTGACAAGCATTAAGCATAACAAGTTGCAACAATATCATCAAAGTACCAATTACGGACACTAGGCACTATGCCCTAACAATCTTATGCTATTACATGACCAATCTCATCCAATCCCTACCATCCCCTTCAGCCTGCTGTCGGGGGGAAGACCCCGGGTAGGGCAATGGACGCGGAGCATCCGGCTTGAGGTCGGCCGGCTCGCGGCAAAGGCCGGCTGAGGAGCAGCCGGCTGGAGCCGTGGCCGGCTGCCTCGGAAGCCGGCTGGATCTAAGTCCTAGTCGGCCTGGCTACGGCCGACTGCGCTGTGGCTGGGCCGGCTTCCATATCCGACTGGGGTTTACACCCTAGACCGACTCGAGGCTGGCGAGTCTTGCATGAGAAGGAACTGGGTAGGTGGTCCGGGATCACATGTCCACGCTGACCTCATCTCCCGTAAAGCGCGGGGCACTGTGGAGCAATAGTGCCACGCGCCGGACAGGCCATCATGGCGTACGTCGGTCCGTACCGGCTACAGGGCATGATGGCGACAGAGACACCTCCTCTCCATACAGCTGACTCAGGTAGTCGGATGGGATGGGCCATGAGGCCACAACGGCTCCTGAAGTCAACGCCTCGGGAAGGAGCGGAAGCCGAAGCCGGCCAAGCCGGCCAATAGATCATAGGGACTTCTATGTAAAGTGCCAGCGCCTATATAAGCTGCACTACCCCCTCTCGTGCAGGGGATCGATCATTCTCACTTCATTCTAGTCTTAGTGCTGTCCTGTGAGAGAGACCTTCGTCTACCTTAGCCTCCCAGGGCAAGCCGGATACAGCTCAAGGAGCACCATTGTACTGTGTGATTACCATATACACTCATAGCAGGAGTAGATGTGTTACCTCCACAGGAGGGCCTCGAACCTGGGTACGTCCACCGTGTCATTCGTCCCCATACCCGCATCCGGATACCGCCGTGAGACCATCTAGGAACCACCTTTAGCCATCCTATGGCATATGCCGTGACGATTCCACGACATTTGGCGCCCACCGTGGGGCCTTCAGTGTCCTCGGCCGGTGTCTTCATCCGGACGGGCCTCACCATCACCACCGGCGAGCGAGTCGCTTCAGGCTTGATCTGGAGATTCGGCTCCCTCGACTGCGTCAGCGACAACGCTGGCTGCTTCGCTGACCGGCCCTTCCCAGCCGGCGGCAACGTCATCTCCTTCGGCGGCCACGACGTCTACGTCGCCACCGTCGCACCGCCGCGCTACCCGCGGCAGGTGCTGCGTTGCGCAAGCCCTCCTCCAGGAGCCGGCGCCAGCAGCGTTCCCGCCAGCCCCTGCGTCGAAGTCATGACGGCTGGCGAGGAGCTCCCCACCAAGTCCACTCGCGTTCGCGGTCCCAACCTAGAGCGCAACGTCGACCCCCACGCATCCGGCTCGGGCCCAAAGGAGCCCCCGCCACCATCCCGGCTGGACGAAGTCCGGGCAAAGCTGAGCTCTCAGCTCACCGCAGGCGGCGACGCCACCGCCGTCGAGGCAGATCTGGAGGCGCATCGCCAGCTCCTCCTCAAGCAGGCTGACGAGCTGGCCACTGCCAAGCGCCAGCTGGAAATCACCCGGCGCGAGTACGAGCGCGCCCATGGCTTCACGCCAGGCGGCAACAACCCCAGCTGAGCCGGCATGATCCGCCGGCGAGGAGGCGGCCTAGGCGCCGAGATCGACCGCGACGGCGTGGAAGCGCCGGCTCCATCCACGGAGCTACCCGTCTACAACACCCCCGACAAGAACATCCTCGCAGCCGAAGCCGCTGCGGAAGAACTGGGCCTCCTCGAAGGAGAAGAGCTGCGCCGCCAGACGAAGCGGGTAGCTGAGCTGTGCCGGGCCGCAGCCGAGCAGACCAAGGACCCCAGGTACAACACTCTCAGAGCCCCTCAGGTTCGCGCTGCTGCAGGCAACAGCAAGGACGCCCCCAGGGACACGGCCGAGTCCTCTTCGCCAGGACCAAGCCGGCGCAAGGACTCCCGCGCCACCCACGCAGGTTCAAGCCGGACAAGCCGGCTGGACAGCGGCCACAGCGGCCGCAGCCGGCCACCACCAAGCCGGAACCAGGAGCACGACTCCGAGCAGGCGGCTCCAAGGCACCAACACCGGCCGGCTCCAGAGCCGGCCAGCACTCGCCAGCCGGCACGTTCCCGGCTGGGCCCCCGCATCGAGCCCGCCGACGCCAGAGACTGCCTTGACCGGCTGGTCGAATCCCGCATCGCGGAGGAAGAGGGGCCAGCCGGCCCAAAGTGCTTCGGGCCCCGCATCGCCAACGAGCCCATGATTGACGGCTTCCAGCTCCCACGCTACACCCCCAAGTACGACGGCACCGCCAAGCCGGTGGACTGGCTGCTGGACTACTCCACCGCAGTCGGCATCGCCAGGGGCAACAAGCGCCGGGCGGTGCGATACTCCCCCCTGATGCTAATCGGCTCCGTCCGCACCTGGCTCAACAACCTGCCAGAGCACCTACCACCGGCCGGGTCGCCCCCAGCAGCTAGAGATGTGCAAGCAGGGCCCGGACGAGATGGATCGCGCGTACCTGACGCGCTGGTGCGAGACGCGCAACTCCTGCGAGGGCGTGCACGAGATCCAGGCCATCAGCTTCTTCATGGGCGGCTGCCGGCCCAACACCATGCTATGGCACAAGCTGCGCCGCAGCGAGCCCAAGACCATGGCCTCCCTCATGGCCATCGCCGACAAGTACGCGCTGGCTGAAGAAGCCGGCAAGGCGCCGGCTGAAGCATCGCCGGCTCCCTCCAGGCGGGACCACCACAAGTCGGCTGAGAACAAGCCGATAGAGGGCGCCTCTCATGGCAGTCGGCGGGACAACTACCGCGACAAGCGGCACAGCGACCAGCCGGACCGCCGGTACGGTTCCGCCCATGTGGTAGCCGTGTCGGACAACGCGGCTGGCGGCAGCTGGCGCCAGAAGCAAGACCGGCCCTGGAAGCCGAAGTTCACGTTTGAGTAGATGCTCGACTCGCCGTGCAAGTACCACAACGGCAAGAACCCCTCCAACCACACCACCCGCGACTGCCACTTCATGAAGCGGCTGACAAGCGGCGAACCTCTCCCGCCTCCACCCCCGCCCCCTCCAGCCGGCGGGCCGGGTGGCCAAGCCGGCGCAGAGAACGCCAACCTCGAGCACCACGAGGCTAACCAAGTGCACCATGGCCGATACCTGGCCGAAGATGCTACCTACATCATCTTCACTTCCGAGCCCGAGGACAAGATGAGCCAGCAGAGCCGTTCCCTCGAGGTCAACACGGTCATACCGCCGGTCCCCCAGTACCTAAACTGGTCAGAGCAGGCCATCACTTTTGATCGCCGCGACACACCGGCTGTCCTTCCGAAGCCGGGCAGCTACACCATGGTCCTTGACCCCACCATTGGCACAACCCGGCGCAGCGTGCGCTTCTCGCGCCTCCTCATCGATGGGGGCAACAACATCAACATCCTCTACCGCGACACCGCCCGCAAGCTAGGCATCCAAGAAGCCGAGTTGCGTCCCACCCCCACCGTCTTCCATGGCATCGTGCCGGGCCACTGCTGCCAGCCGATTGGCCGGATTACGCTGGAGGTGATGTTCGGGAAGCCGGATCACTTCCGCACCGAGAGAATCGAGTTCGAGGTGGTGGACATCGTCAGTCCCTACCACGCGCTCCTGGGCAGGCTGGCCCTGACCAAGTTCATGGCGGTGCCCCATTACGGGTACCTGAAGATGAAGCTGCCTGGCCCTAAAGGCGTCATCACCATAGCCGGCGACTATCGCCGCTCCATGGACTGCGCCACGCAGATCTCCAAGATGGCCCAGACGCTGGTCATCGCCACCGAGAAGCAGCTCATCCACGACACTGTCGCCTTGGCCAAGGCCGTGCAGACGGACATGCCGGCTGCAGGCAACCCGGCTGGGACGACTCACTTCCAGCCGGCCAACAACACCAAGAAAATCCTGCTAGACCCGGCGCAGCCGGACAAGCACGTCACCATCGGTGCCGGCTTGAACAAGAAATAGGAAAGCGAGCTCACCAGCTTCCTCCGTGAGAATCGGGACATCTTCGCATGGACTCCAAGAGACATGTTGGGTGTGCCGAGGGAGTTGGCTGAGCATCACCTCCACGTCCGGCCTGAAGCCAAGCCGGTGAAGCAGCCTCTCAGGCGCTTTGCCGAAGAAAGAAGGAAGGCCATTGGTGAAGAAATCGCCCGGCTGCTGGCAGCCGGCTTCATCATGGAAGTACTGCACCCGGACTGGTTGGTGAACCCGGTCCTGGTCCTGAAGAAGAACGGCTCCTGGCGCATGTGTATTGACTACACTAGCCTGAACAAGGCGTGCCCGAAGGACCCCTTCCCCTGCCGCGCATAGATCAAGTCATAGACTCGACTGCCGGCTATGAACTGTTGTCTTTTTTAGACGCCTATTCAGGCTACCACCAGATTCCTTTGAATCCGGATGATCAAATAAAGACTTCGTTCATTACCCCGTATGGGGCTTATTGCTACACGGCTATGCCGTTCGGCTTGAAAAATGCAGGCGCCACCTATCAAAGGTGCATGCAAAAATGCTTGCAGGATCAGATCGGCAGAAACGTTCACGCATATGTGGATGATGTCGTTGTAAAGACCAAGGAGACGACTACCCTCCTTGATGACCTGAGAGAAACCTTCACCAATCTGCGAAGATTCCGGATGAAGCTCAACCCGGCCAAATGCACGTTCGGCGTGCCATCCGGCCAACACCTTGGCTACCTCGTCTCTCAGCGAGGGATCGAAGCCAACCCGGAGAAGATCAGTGCCCTGGAGAAGAAGGAACTGCCGCAGTGCCTCAAGGACGTCTAGAAGTTCACTGGTTGCCTGGCCTCCTTGAGCCGCTTCGTCAGCCGGCTGGGGGAGAAGGCACTGCCCCTGTACCAGTTGCTCAAGAAGTCGGACAAGTTCATCTGGTCACCGAAGGCGGAGGAAGCCTTCCGTGACTTGAAGCGCGTGCTTTCAACCGCGCCCATCCTCGCATCGCCGGCTTCAATGGAGCCGATGCTGTTGTACATCGCTGCCACCAATCGAGTGGTTAGCGTCGTCCTGGTGGTGGAGCGCAAAGAAGCCGACAGAGAGCAGCTGGTTCAGCGCCCAGTCTACTACCTCAGCGAGGTGCTTTCCCAGTCGAAGCAGAACTACCCCCACTACCAGAAGGTCACCTACGGCGTGTACATGGCGGCCAAGAAGCTCAAGCACTACTTCCAAGAGCACCCCATCAAGGTGGTTGCCACGGCACCCCTGGCGGAAATCATCGGCAGCAAGGACGCCAACGGCCGGGTTGCCAAGTGGGCTCTGGAGCTAGCCGCCCACACCATCCTCTACGAGGCACGCACGGCCATCAAGTCGCAGATCCTCGTGGACTTCTTCGTCGACTGGGCCGAGATGCAATACCTGCCACCTGTGCCTGATTCCACACATTGGAAGCTGCACTTCGACGGCTCGAAGATGCGCAACGGCTTGGGAGCCGGCATCGTCATCACCTCTCCTAAGGGAGACCGGCTGGACTACGTCCTGCAGATCCACTTCGCCTCATCCAATAATGTGGCGGAGTACGAAGCGCTCATCCATGGGCTGAAGCTGGCCAAGGAGATAGGCGTGCGTCGCATACTCTGCTTCGGCGACTCCGACTTGGTTATACAGCAAGCATCTGGCGACTGGGACGCGAAGGACGCCAACATGGCCTCATACCGCTTCCACGTCCAGCAGTTATCCGGCTTCTTCGACGGCTGCGAATTCCACCATGTGCCACGAGCAAACAACGAGGCGGCTGACGCCCTATCCAAGATTGGCTCAACTCGGCAAGCTATTCCGCCAGGCGTTGCCCTGGCATTCCTCAAGAAGCCGTCCATCACACCGTCACCGGACTCGGATTCAATATTCGTGCCGGCTGACCCGGGGGCTGCTCAGCCGAACCCGGGGGCTTCATCGCCCAAGTCGGGGGCTCCAAAGCCAAACCCGCTGGCTTCCATGCCGAACCCGGGGGCTTCTCAGTCCAACCCGGGGGCTTCATCGCCAAACTCAGGGGCTAGCAAGCCAAACCCGCCGGCTTCCAAGCCGAACCCGGCGACCAAGCAGTCGAATCCGGAAGCTCCCACGCAGGAGGCCTTGTTGGTTAGCGTATTCGAGATAAGATGCGTACCTTCATGGGCACAAGATTTCCTCTCCTACCTCACCGACGGTGTGCTGCCTGATGACAGAGTCCAGGCTAGGCAGATTGAGAGAAGGGCCAAGGCCTATACCATTATCAACCACCAGCTGTACAAACGCATCGTAAGTGGGGTGTTTCAGCGGTGCGTCGAGCCGGCTGAAGGGATTGAACTCCTACGGGAAATCCATCAAGGAGAGTGCGGCCATCACGCCTCCTCCACAGCCATAGTGGCCAAAGCTTTCCGGCACGGTTTTTACTAGCCGACTGCGCTCAGGGACGCAGAAGAATTGGTGAAGAAGTGCAACGGCTGCCAGCGCTTCGCAAAGAAGAGGCACTCGCCGGCTTCCGCCTTGAAAACCATCCCCATCACATGGCCGTTTGCCGTATGGGGCTTGGATATGGTGGGCCCGTTTAGAACGGCGCGAGGCGGCATGACACATCTCTTGGTGATGATTGACAAATTCACCAAGTGGATTGAAGCCAAGCCGATCAAAAAAATGGACGGCACCACAGCCATCACATTCCTCAAGGAAATCATCGTGAGATACGGCTACCCCCACAGCATCATCACCGACAACGGTAGCAACTTCGCCCAAGGCATCTTCTCCCGCTATTGCAAGGAAATGGGGATCCGGATGGACCTAGCCTCTGTGGCACATCCGGAGTCTAACAGGCAGGTGGAGAAGGCCAACGTCTTGATCCTAGCCGGCATCCGGCCCCGGCTGGTGGAGCCGCTCGAGCGAGCAGCCGGCTGCTGGATTGAAGAGCTACCCAATGTACTGTGGAGCCTGCGCACAACGCCAAACCGCTCAGTCGGCTACACACCATTCTTCCTCGTATACGGGGCCGAAGCCGTCCTGCCGACTGATATCGAGCACGATGCGCCAAGGATCAAGCTCTACACAGAAGCTGAAGCTAAAGAAGCTCGTGAAGATGGAGTCGACCTGGTCGAAGAGGCCCGACTGCTGGCCGTGTCCAGATCTACCATTTACCAGCAAAGCCTCCGACGCTATCACAGCCGGAAGGTCCAGCCCTTGGCATTCCGAGAAGGAGACCTAGTGCTCCGGCTGATCCAACGGACAACCGGACAGCATAAACTGTCATCCCCATGGGAGGGTCCCTTCATCGTGACCAAGGCGGTAGGAAATGATTCCTACTATCTCATAGATGCCCAAGAGGCTAGAAAGAACAAGCCGGACAAGGCTGACGAGGAGACTAAACGTCCCTGGAATGTCAACTTGCTTCGCCCATTTTATACTTGAGAGCAGGAATGTATGTATCCCTTGTACTCCTTTTGTAAGCTATGAAAAAGCAAGCGCCAAGAGCACCGTTTCCGACAAGTTTTTCGCGTACTCTACTTTGTTTCGCCGATTGGCTAACGCCCTCTCACGTGGCCGGCTTAGTAACGTGATCCGGTTTCCGACAGCCGGCTTCCGATCCAGCTACAGACCGCAACCCGGCTGTCCGGCTGGCGGGAGTAAGTGCCTAGGGAGCCGGCACGCGAAAGACGGCTAAGGGAAAGAGTGAAAGGAAATTGACTTGCAACCTTTCATAAAAGTGCCAGATTGCCGAACTCGGCTCGTTCGACTGAAATACTGTCGGCCTCACCCAGTGGCCCGCTCTTGATCCGGCGACGGGTCGCAAGTCGGAAGTACGACCGGCAAGAGCAAAGCCAAAGAGTGGGGCGGATGGAAAAAAGCGAACAAGCCGGAAGAAAGCAAGCCGGCACACAAATGATTAACAAACACATTAAAGTGTGACTTAATAAAAGGATAACAATATTCATACATATGCACCCGGCATTCCGGGGATTTAACGAATTGTCTTGCAAAAGCAACATCTAAGACAGGTACATTTAAGCACCGACTGGATCAGGACCAGCCGGGGGAGCATCAGCGGAGCCGGCTGCCGGTCGTCCTCAGGCACGTCCTCCGCCTCCTCATCTTCTGTCTCCTCGCCCTCGTCTTCAGGCGGCGGGTTCGGATCCTCGATGAAGACGCCCTTGTCGACGAAGTCGGCAATGGCGCAGGCTCGGGCCAGCCGGGCAGTCTTGTTTTCCGCCGGGAGAGCGTCCTCCACGCCGGCTCGCCGGCACTCAAGCTGGTCGAGGCCGACTTCGTTGTACCAAGAAAGCACGAAGGAGAGCGCCATGTCGGCTCCAGCGCGTGCAGCGGACTCCTTCCAGTCGAGGAAGCGGTCAGGCGCCTTCTCCAGCCAGGTGATGAGGTTGGCGAGGTCCTGCGGCAGCGTCTCATTCGGCCACAGCAGCCGGATCAGCTCCTCCGCCGCCTTCCGGAGCTCCCAGCCAAGCTTTGTGATGGGCACGACGCGGGCGGCCATGGACGCCATGTAGTCCTCCATGATGAAGTACTCCGCGCTGCTCTCGCCGGTCTCCCGCCTCCGGGCATCGCGCGCAACACCAACTGTTGTCAGCGCCGCCTCCTGCGCCTCAGGGAAGGCCGATACAAAGAAAACACATGTCAGAAATCTATCGAAGCCGGAAAAAGCTGAAAAATGCAAATTTCCGAAGTCCTAAAGTAAGACTGGCGGCAGCCGGCATGAGCCGACTGCCCCCAGCCCGAAGATGGAGATTCTGAAGCTCTAAAGTAAGCCTGGTAGCAGCCGGCAAGAACCGACTGCCCCCAGCCCGAAGATGGAGATTTCGAAGTTAAAAGAAAAAAGACTGGCGGCAGCCGGCATGAGCCGACTGCCCCCAGCCCAAAGATGGAGATTCCGAAGCTCTAAAGTAAGCCTGGCGGCAGCCGGTGATGTCTACTCACGCTTCTTTTCCTGTAGACAGTGTTGGGCCTCCAAGAGCAGAGGTTTGTAGAACAGCAGCAAGTTTTCCCTTAAGTGGATCACCCAAGGTTTATCGAACTCAGGGAGGAAGAGGTCAAAGATATCCCTCTCAAGCAACCCTGCGATCACAATGCAAGAAGTCTCTTGTGTCCCCAACACACCCAATACACTTGTCAGATGTATAGGTGCACTAGTTCGGCGAAGAGATAGTGAAATGCAAGTGGTATGAATGTATATGAGCAGTAGTAACGGCGCCAGAAAATAGCTTGCTGCTACAACTGGCGTGTGGTTGATGGTGGGAATATTGCAGGCAGTACAGATGCAGTAGAACAGTAAACAAGCGATGATTTCAGTATTTGGGAACAAGGCCTAGGGATTATACTTTCACTAGTGGACACTCTCAACATTGATCACATAACTGAATAGATAAATGTTATACTCTACACTCTCTTTTTGGATGATGAACACCACTAATTGTGTAGGGCTACAAGAGCACCTCAATGCTGGAGTTAACAAGCGCCACAATATTTGATATTCATATTTAAATAACCTTAGAGTGCATGATAGATCGTTGCAATTATACCAAGTGCTAACATAGCATGCACACTGTCACCATCACACTATGAAAGGAGGAATAGATCACATCAATACCATCATAGTAATAGTTAACTTCATAATCTACAAGAGATCATAATCATAAACTACGCCAAGTACTACATGATGCACACACTGTCACCATTACATCATGGAGGAGGAATAGAGTACTTTAATAACATCACTAGAGTAGCACATAGATTAATAGTGATACAAAACTCATATGAATCTCAATCATGTAAGGCATCTCATGAGATCATTGTATTGAAGTACATAGGAGAGAGATTAACCACATAGCTACCGGTACAGCCCCTTAGCCTCGATGGAGAACTACTCCCTCCTCATGGGAGACAGAAGCGGTGATGAAGATGGCAGTGGTGTCGATGGAGATGCCTTCCGGGGGCACTTCCCCGTCCCGGCGGCGTGCCGAAACAGAGACTCCTGTCCCCCAGATCTTTTCTTCGCGATGGCGGCGGCTCTGGAAGGTTTCTCGTACCGTGGCTTTTCGTATCGAAGATTTAGGTCAGGGACCTTTAAATAGGCGAAGAGGCGGAGTCGGAGGGCTGACGAGGTGGTGACACCATAGGGGGGCGCGCCCCCCCTTGGGCCGCGCCGCCCTGTCATCTGGTGGCCCTGTGGCCCCCCTCTGGTCCCTCTCGAATTTTAAGACTCTGGGCATTGATTTCGTCCAATTCCGAGAATATTTCCTTACTAGGATTTCTGAAACCAAAAACAGCAGAAAACAGGAACTGGCACTTCGGCATCTCATCAATAGGTTAGTTCCGGAAAACGCATAAAATCATCATAAAGTGTGTATAAAACATGTAGGTATTGTCATAAAACAAGCATGGAACATAAGAAATTATCGATACATTGGAGACATATCAGCAACCCCAAGCTTAGTTCCTACTCGTCCCGAGTAGGTAAACGATAACAAAGATAATTTCTGAAGTGACATGCCATCATAATCTTGATCAATACTATTGTAAGCACATGTAATGAATGCAGCGATTCGAAGCAATGGTAAAGACAATGGTTAAACAATTGAATCATATAGCAAAGACTTTTCATGAATAGTACTTTCAAGACAAGCATCAATAAGTCTTGCATAAGAGTTAACTCATAAAGCAATAAATTCATAGTAAAGGTGTTGAAGCAACACAAAGGAAGATTAAGTTTCAGCGGTTGGTTTAAACTTGTAACATATATATCTCATGGATAGTTGTCAACATAAAGTAATATGATGAATGCAAATATGCAAGTATGTAAGAATCAATGCACAGTTAACACAAGTGTTTGCTTCTAAGACAGAAAGAAGTGGGTAAACTGACTCAACATAAAAGTAAAAGAATGGCCCTTCAAAGAGGGAAACATCGATTGCTATATTTGTGCTAGAGCTTCTATTTTGAAAACATAGAGAGAGCATAAAAGTAAAGTTTTGAGAGGTGTTTGTTGTTGTCAACGAATGGTAATGGGCACTCTAACCCCCTTGCCAGACAAACCTTCAAAGAGCGGCTCCCATGAAACATTTTTATTTTTGGGTGGCACTCATTCCAACCTTGCTTTCACAAACCATGGCTAACCAAATCCTCGGGTGCCTGCCAACAATCTCATACCATGAAGGAGTGCCTTTTTATTTTAGTTTTATTTAGATGACATTCCTCCCCACCTTTGCTTTCTCAAGCCATGGCTAACCGAATCCTCGGGTGCCGTCCAGCAATCACATACCATGGAGGAGTGTCTATTTTTGTAAAATTATGAAGGTTAATTAATTTGGGACTGGGAATCCCATTGCCAGCTCTTTTTGCAAAATTATTGGATAAGCGGATGAAGCCACTAGTCCATTGGTGAAAGTTGCCCAACAAGATTGAAAGATAAACACCACATACTTCCTCATGAGCTATAAAACATTGACACAAATCAGAGATGATAAATTTTGAATTGTTTAAAGGTAGCACTCAAGCAATTTACTTTGGAATGGCAGAGAAATACCATGTAGTAGGTAGGTATGGTGGACACAAGTGGCATAGTTTTTGGCTCAAGGATTTGGATGCACGAGAAGTAATCCCTCTCAATACAAGGCTTAGGCTAGCAAGGTTATTTGAAGCAAACACAAGTATGAACCGGTACAGCAAAACTCACATAAAAACATATTGCAAGCATTATAAGACTCTACACTGTCTTCCTTGTTGTTCAAACCCTTACTAGAAAATATCTAGACCTTAGAGAGACCAATCATGCAAACCAAATTTTAGCAAGCTCTATGTATTTCTTCACTAATAGGTGCAAAGTATATGATGCAAGAGCTTAATCATGAGCACAACAATTGCCAAGTATCAAGTTATTGAAGACATCATACCAATTACCACATGTAGCATTTTCTGTTTCCAACCATATAACAATGAACGAAGCAGTTTCAACCTTCGCCATGAAAATTAAAAGCTAAGAACACATGTGTTCATATGAACCAGCGGAGCGTGTCGCTCTCCCACACAAGCATGAATTTATTCAAACAAAACAAAAATGAAAACATAAGCACACAGACGCTCCAAGTAAAGTACATAATATGTGACCGAATAAAAATATAGTTTCAAGAGAAGGAACCTGATACTTTGTCGATGAAGAAGGGGATGCCTTGGGCATCCCCAAGCTTAGATGCTTGAGTCTTCTTGAAATATGCAGGGATGAACCACCAGGGCATCCCCAAGCTTAGAGCTTTCACTCTTCTTGATCATATTGTATCATCCTCCTCTCTTGACCCTTGAAAACTTCCTCCACACCAAACTCAAAACAAACTCATTAGAGGGTTAGTGCATAATCAAAAATTCACATGTTCAGAGGTGACACAATCATTCTTAACACTTCTGGACATTGCTCAAAGCTACTGAAAGTTAATGGAACAAAGAAATCCATCCAACACAGCAAAAGAGGCAATGCGAAATAAAAGGCAGACTCTGTCAAAACAGAACAGTCCGTAAAGACGAATTTCTAAGAGGCACCAGACTTGCTCAAATGAAAATGATCAAATTGAATGAAAGTTGCGTACATATCTGAGGATCATTCACGTAAATTGGCAGAATTTTCTGAGTTACCTACAGAGAATTCAACCCAGATTCGTGACAGCAAGAAATCTGTTTCTGCGCAGTAATCCAAATCTAGTATGAACCTTACTTTCAAAGACTTTACTTGGCACAACAATGCAACAAAATAAAGATAAGGAGAGGTTGCTACAGTAGTAACAACTTCCAAGACTCAAATATAAAACAAAAGTACTGTAGTAAAATAAAAACATGGGTTATCTCCCAAGAAGTGCTTTCTTTATAGCCATTAAGATGGGCTCAGTGATTTTAATGATGCACTCTCAAGAAATAGTAGTTGAGGCAAAAGAGAGCATCAAAAAGCAAATTCAAAACACATTTAAGTCTAACATGCTTCCTATGCATAGGAATCTTGTAAATAAACAAGTTCATGAAGAGCAAAGTAACAAGCATAGGAAGATAGAACAAGTGTAGCTTCAAAAATTTCAACACATAGAGAGGTGTTTTAGTAACATGAAAATTTCTACAACCATATTTTCCTCTCTCATAATAACTTTCAGTAGCATCATGAGCAAACTCAACAATATAACTATCAAATGAAACATTCTTATCATGAGTCTCATGCATAAAATTATTACTACTCCCAACATAAGCATAGTCAATTTTATTAGTTGTAGTGGGAGCAAATTCAACAAAGTAGCTATCATTATTATTCTCATCATCAAATATAGGAGGCATATTGTATTCATAATCAAATTTATCCTCCATAACAGGCGGCACCAAAAGACCACTATCATTATAATCATCATAAATAGGAGGCAAAGTATCATGAAAGAAAATTTTCTCCTCCATGCTTGGGGGACTAAAAAGATCATGCTCATCAAAACCAGCTTCCCCAAGCTTAGAATTTTCCATATCATTAGCAACAACGGTGTTCAAAGTATTCATACTAATATGTTCCATGGGTTTTTTAATTTTTGCATCAAACCATCCATGTCTTAACTCAGGAAATAATTTTAAAATCTCACTATTGCTTTCCATTATGCCAAACTAGTGTAAAACAAGAAACAAAAAGATGCAATTGCAGGATCTAAAGGAAATAGCTTCGATCACTTACAACGGCGCCGGAAAATAGCTTAGTAGCCGAGATCTGGAGTGTGAGTACCTTTTACCTTTTCTCCCCGGCAACGGCGCTAGAAAATAGCTTGATGTCTACTCACGCTTCTTTTCCTGTAGACAGTGTTGGGCCTCCAAGAGCAGAGGTTTGTAGAACAGCAGCAAGTTTTCCCTTAAGTGGATCACCCGAGGTTTATCGAACTCAGGGAGGAAGAGGTCAAAGATATCCCTCTCAAGCAACCCTGCGATCACAATGCAAGAAGTCTCTTGTGTCCCCAACACACCCAATACACTTGTCAGATGTATAGGTGCACTAGTTCGGCGAAGAGATAGTGAAATGCAAGTGGTATGAATGTATATGAGCAGTAGTAACGGCGCCAGAAAATAGCTTGCTGCTACAACTGGCGTGTGGTTGATGGTAGGAATATTGCAGGCAGTACAGATGCAGTAGAACAGTAAACAAGCGATGATTTCAGTATTTGGGAACAAGGCCTAGGGATTATACTTTCACTAGTGGACACTCTCAACATTGATCACATAACTGAATAGATAAATGCTATACTCTACACTCTCTTGTTGGATGATGAACACCACTAATTGTGTAGGGCTACAAGAGCACCTCAATTTCGGAGTTAACAAGCTCCACAATATTCGATATTCATATTTAAATAACCTTAGAGTGCATGATAGATCATTGCAATTATACCAAGTACTAACATAGCATGCACACTCTCACCATCACACTATGAAAGGAGGAATAGATCACATCAATACCATCATAGTAATAGTTAACTTCATAATCTACAAGAGATCATAATCATAGACTACGCCAAGTACTACATGATGCACACACTGTCACCATTACATCATGGATGAGGAATAGAGTGCTTTAATAACATCACTAGAGTAGCACATAGATTAATAGTGATACAAAACTCATATGAATCTCAATCATGTAAGGCAGCTCATGAGATCATTGTATTGAAGTACATAGGAGAGAGATTAACCACATAGCTACCGGTACAGCCCCTTAGCCTCGATGGAGAACTACTCCCTCCTCATGGGAGACAACATCGGTGATGAAGATGGCGGTGGTGTCGATGGAGATGCCTTCCGGGGGCACTTCCCCGTCCCGGCGGCGTGCCGGAACTGAGACTCCTGTCCCCCAGATCTTGGCTTCGCGATGGCGGCGGCTCTGGAAGGTTTCTCGTACCGTGGCTTTTCGTATCGAAGATTTAGGTCAGGGACCTTTAAATAGGCGAAGAGGCGGAGTCGAAGGGCTGACGAGGTGGTGACACCATAGGGGGGCGCCCCCCCTTGGGCCGCGCCGCCTTGTCATCTGGTGGCCCTGTGGCCCCCCTCTGGTCCCTCTCGGGTGTTCTGGAAGCTTCGTGGAATTTTAAGACTCTGGGCGTTGATTTCGTCCAATTCCGAGAATATTTCCTTACTAGGATTTCTGAAACCAAAAACAGCAGAAAACAGGAACTGGCACTTTGGCATCTCGTCAATATGTTAGTTCCGGAAAATGCATAAAATCATCATAAAGTGTGTATAAAACATGTAGGTATTGTCATAAAACAAGCATGGAACATAAGAAATTATCGATACGTTGGAGACGTATCAACCGGCAAGAACCGACTGCCCCCAGCCTGAAGATGGAGATTTCGAAGTTAAAAAGAAAAAAGACTGGCGGCAGCCAGCATGAGCCAACTGCCCCCAGCCCGAAGATGGAGATATTGAAAAAATCAGTTTCTGCCACCGGCTGCCAACCTAAGCCGGCAGCCGACAGCCGAAAGCCGGCAAAGGGGAAGGAAAGAGAAAAATAAAGGACTCACCCGTCAAGCCGCGGTCGAGTCGGCCAATCTCATCCACCCACCGCTTGGCGGTGGCCGACAGCTCTTCAGACTTGGCGGTCACCTCTTGGCGAAGCGCAAGCCGCTGCTGGTCCACCTCCTCCAGCCGCTTGCTCAGGCCCTCCACCTTCTCCTCCTCAGCCTTCTTGAGGGCGGCAAGCTCCTTGAGGTGATTGTCCTCAAGCCGGCGCAGCCGTGTCAGCTCCCCCTCAGCCACCTTTAGCTTGGCGGCAGCAGCCCGGCCCGCCTCCTCGCTCTCGGCGCATTGGGCGCGGGTGGCCCGAAGGTCCGCCTCCAGTTGCGGAACCCTGGCGGCTTCAGCTGCAAGTCGGCCAGAAAGGTCGTTAGCCAAGTAAAATCAAAGAAAAAGAAATCAAGTCAAGTCAAAAGGAAGAAAACCCTACTCTTGGCGGCCTCCAGCTCACAAGCCAAGCCGACCCGCTCAATCTTGGCCTTGTGGTAGCGGGTCACAACCTGGTTGTACAAGACGGTGCGTCGCTCCGTAACCGTCTGAGAAAAACAAAGTCAGATGTCTAGGCGAAACCCGGACCGGCTCCAAGCAGCCGGCCCATGCCTCGGAGGGCTACCAGGATAACAACAAAATTGCAAAAAGCGAGATAAAAACACCTACCTTGTCAGCTTCCTCCAGCTTGGCCAGGTTGGCGGCGGTCTCAGCGGCCCTGGCCTTAAGGTTGGCGCGGAAGCCGGAGAAGAACATCTTCATGGGCGCCACGCCTGGATGCCCCTCCCGGCTGGTCACCTCGCAGGCATCCGCCTGGTGCCACGCCTTCTCCATGGTGCCAGCCGAGCCAAGGCTGGAGTCGGAGGCGGACGCCACGTTCAGCAGCCGGGCGCCCTTGGCCACGTGGAGGCCTTCAGACGGCTCCGGCGGGCCCTCCGTCCTCACCAGCGCCCGGGAGCCGGCGTCCCTCGAGCGCGCCGGCTCATCCCTTGCCGGCTCCTTCCTGGCCAGCTCCTCCCTTGACGGCTCCGAAGATGGAGGCGGCGCAGTCGAAGCAGTCGGCCCGGTGGGGGCCGCCGTCTCCGGCGCCTGATGAGCTCCCTCCGGGCTCTCCTCCAACACCACGACGCTGGGAGCGGCACCGCCAACTCCGGCCGCAGGCGGCGCAGCCCCACCAGCTCCGGCTCCGGTCGCAGGCGGCGCACCCCTGCCGGCTCCGGCCGCAGGCTCCAGAAATCGAGCGCGGCGCGGGAAGAGGTCATCAAGAGTTGGCCGGCGTGCCGGCTCACCCTGGGCGCCGCAGCCAGGCGCTGTAGAAAGAGGCACAACCGAAGAAGACGCCCCCGCAGAAGGCGGCGTAGCCGCAGGTGGCACGACAACGAGGGGCGGCGTGGGCGCACGCGCCGAAGGCTGCGGTGTCGGCTCCCTCCTCTGCCGCGGGAGCGGCGACACGACGCGGGGAGCCGACCGAGAGCCGCCGCCCTGGGTGAATTTGATGGCAGCCCTAGGCGGACAAACAAGAGAAGATAAATACAAAAAGAAAGGAAAGAAAAGGAATCAAACAGCGAAAAAGAGAAAGTTACCCGGCCTGCTCTGGAACCTTCTTGGGCCCCAGCCGGCGCTGCTTCTTCACCTTCGCCTCCAAGGCGGCCGTGGAGCGGTCGCTGGCCCGCTTCTTCCCCTTGGGCGCAGAAGTCGCCAAGGCGACAGGCGGCCTCATGCGCAGGGGCACCGCATGGATCGGCCCCGTGGTGGACGTCGCCGGCTCCTCCTCCTCCTCCTGCTGCTCTGGCGAAGGTGGCGGGTTGTGCTCCCCCTGGCCGCCCTGGTCGGGCACCTCCGGCAGCTCGTCATCGCCGGCTTGGTCGCCGGCTTGGTCAGCCGGATCAGCATGATCCGGCATCCAGATCTTCTGCGCCAGGTCGCCATCCTCGAGGCCCTGGCGGTCGAAAAGCTGAAAAACAAAGCAAAAACTATAAGTAACAAGTCGGCCATGCAGCCGCAAGCCGGAAGTCGGCCAAAGCACAGAAACTTACCAGCTCAGGCAGCGACGCCCGGCTGTGGGGCACCAGCCCCCAGTCCCAATTCTCCGGCATGTTGGCCTTGTTGACGTTGTTCACCCGGCGGGCCACCTGGGCCTTGGAGAGCTCCACCTTGGACGTCCGGGTCGGATCAAACCGTTCGGACATGTGCCCGATCTTGTGGACGCGCAGCTGGAGCGGCAGCACCCGGCGCTCGACGTAGGTGCAGAGGAGATCCTCGGCGCTCAGCCGGCCTCCGGAGACACAAGCCCCCAGAAAATCCCACAGAAGGTTTACCTCTGCGTCTGGGTCCGTTGTCCTGGCGTTGTGGCCCCAGTTGATCCGGCCGATTGGCGGCGCCGGGTTGTACTCCGGCAGGTTCAGCTGGTCGAAGGCCGGGTTCTCATTCCGGACGTAGAAGAAAGACATTTGCCAATTCTTCACCGAATCCACCGTCGGGATCCTCGGAAAGGGCGTACCCGGGCGGGAGTATATCTAGGCGGCGCCGCAGGCTCGCAGGTGGCCGCCAATCGTCTGCGCCTTGATGAAGAAGTGCCGACTCCAAAAGCCGGCGTAGCCCTCCATGAAGGCCACATAGCAGCTCAGGAGGACGCATGCGTTGGCCGGCAGGTGATGAGGCTGCAGGCCGAAGAAGTCCAAGAACTGGCAGAAGAAGTTCGAAGCCGGCAGGCCCAACCCACGGTCGTAGTGCGCTCCGAAGACCACGCGCTCGCCGGGGTTCGGCCTGGGCTTCACCTCGTCGCCGGGCACCCTCGTGATCACCTCCGCCGAAATCCGGCGGAGGCGCACAAGACGCTCGACATCATCCTCCCGCATGTAGGAACCCCTCCAAGAACCGTTTGGATGGGCCATCGATGAGGAGGAAGATGAAGAGGACCAAGAGAGAGGAAAAGGCGAGGAAGAACCATGAGACGGCGGCGACGGCGGCGGCGGAGAGCGTACCATGGACACGCGCGGCCCCGTGGCGCCGGATTGACGGAGTAGCGGCGGCGGCTCGGTGGAGGAACATCGGAGCGGCTGCCCGCCGGAGTTCGCCAGGGAAACGGTGAAGAAAATCCGCCGGAGCGACGAAAAGCTCAAGCGAAGAAGAGGAATGGAGCGGGAGCGCGAGGAGGAAGAAAGTGGCACAGTGGCCGCCTCGATGCCTCCCCCGCGGCATTTATAGCTACCTGCCGCGGGCAGTTGGCCTCCAAGTGGCAGACGTGGGCCACGATCTCCGGATTTACTGTGCATTAACGTTCCCCACGACCGCAACGGTTACCGGAAACTGCCACACCATGTCCCCCACGACCGCACCAGATCCGGAGGCGACAGTGATGTGACCAGACAAAGCGGCAGCAGGAACCAACCGTCAGACCAGTCAAGTCGGGCGCAGGGCCCGAGGCGGCGGAGACTCCGGCGCACCCAAGCCGGAACCAGACATTAAATTCAATCTGGCCCCAAACTCTCCTAGCAAGGCGGAGATGTCGCCAACACTTGTGAAAAAGCAAAAAGCTGCAGAAGCGAAAATAGCGTCCGGCTAGAAGCAGCCGGACAAAACGAGCCGGATGAGAGCGCAGCCGGCTGAATGGAAATTCTCAGTCGGCCCCTCCGAGTGCCGTCAAACATATTCAAGAGATCTAAAGCCAGGAAAACCTGCCTAGGTCCCTCTTAACGCAGGACCTTGCCAGCTTCGGGGGCTAATGTCAGGGGGAAGACCCCGGGTAGGGCAATGGACGCGGAGCAGCCGGCTTGAGGTCGGCCGGCTTGCGGTAAAGGCCGGCTGAGGAGCAGCCGGCTGGAGCCGTGGCCGGCTGCCTCGGAAGCCGGCTGGCTCTAAGTCCTAGTCGGCCTGGCTACGGCCGACTGCGCTGTGGCTGGGCCGGCTTCTACAAGCCATATCCGACTGGGGTTTACACCCTAGACCGACTCGAGGCTGGCGAGTCTTGCATGAGAAGGAACTGGGTAGGTGGTCCGGGTTCACAGGTCCACGCTGACCTCATCTCCCGTAAAGTGCGGGGCACTATGGAGCAATAGTGCCACGCGCCGGACAGGCCATCATGGCGTAAGTCGGTCCGTACCGGTGATGTCTACGTTCCCCCTCCTTTCCTGTAGACAGTGTTGGGCCTCCAAGAGCAGAGGTTTGTAGAACAGCAGCAAGTTTTCCCTTAAGTGGATCACCCAAGGTTTATCGAACTCAGGGAGGAAGAGGTCAAAGATATCCCTCTCATGCAACCCTGCAACCACAAAGCAAGAAGTCTCTTGTGTCCCCAACACACCTAATAGGTGCACTAGTTCGGCGAAGAGATAGTGAAATACAGGTGGTATGAATATATATGAGCAGTAGCAACGGTGCCAGAAAATAGCTTGCTGGCGTGTAGTTGATGGTGGTAGTATTGCAAGATAGTAACGCAGTAAAACAGTAAACAAGCAGTAGTAACTCAGCAGTATTTAGGAACAAGGCCTAGGGATTATACTTTCACTAGTGGACACTCTCAACATTGATCACATAACAGAATAGATAAATGCATACTCTACACTCTTGTTGGATGATGAACGCATTGCGTAGGATTACACGAACCCTCAATGCCGGAGTTAACAAGCTCCACAATTTGTTCATATTTAAGTAACCTTATAGTGTAAGATAGATCAACATAACCAGATAGATCACATCAATACCATCATAATGATAATTAACTCCACAATCTACAAGAGATCATGATCATAGCCTACGACAAGAACCACACGGTGCACACACTAGTCACCTTTACACACGTGCAGGAGGAATAGAACTACTTTAATAACATCACTAGAGTAGCACATAGATGAATTGTGATACAAAACTCATATGAATCTCAATCATGTAAAGCAGCTCATGAGATCATTGTATTGAAGTACATGGAGAGAGATTAACCACATAGCTACCGGTACAGCCCCGAGCCTCGATGGAGAACTACTCCCTCCTCATGGGAGTAGCAGCGGTGATGAAGATGGCGGTGGAGATGGCAGCGGTGTCGATGGAGAAGCCTTCCGGGGGCACTTCCCCGTTCCGGCAGGGTGCCGGAACAGAGTTCTGTCCCCCGAATTGGAGTTTCGCGACGGTGGCGGCGCCCCTGGAGTCTTTCTGGAGTTTCGTCAATTGGTACTGCGTTTTTAGGTCGAAAGGGCTTTTATAGGCGAAGAGGCGGCGCAGGGGGGCACCTGGGGGCGCCACACCCTAGGCCGGCGCGGCCTAGGCCTGGCCCGCGCCGCCATGTGGTGTGGTGGCCCCTGGCCCCTCTCCGACTCTTCTTCGGTGTTCTGGACGCTTCCGGGAAAAATAGGAGGTTTGGCGTTGATTTCGTCCAATTCTGAGAATATTGCCCGAACAGCCTTTCTGGAACCAAAAACAGCAGAAAACAGGAACTGGCACTGTGGCATCTTGTTAATAGGTTAGTTCCGGAAAATGCATGAAAATGATATAAAGTGTGAATAAAACATGTTGGTATTGTCATAAAACAAGCATGGAACATCGGAAATTATAGATACATTGGAGACGTATCAGCATCCCCAAGCTTAGTTCCTACTCGTCCTCGAGTAGGTAAACGATAAAAGATAATTTCTGAGGTGACATGCTACCAACATAATCTTAATCATACCATTGTAAAGCATATGAGATGAATGCAGCGATTCGAAACAATGTAAATGCAATGAGTAAACAAGTGAATCATATAGCAAAGACTTTTCATGAATAGTACTTTCGAGACAAGCATCAATAAGTCTTGCATAAGAGTTACTCATAAAGCAATAAATTCATAGTAGAGACATTGAAGCAACACAATGGAAGATTAAGTTTCAGCGGTTGCTTTCAACTTGTAACATGTATATCTCATGGATAGTTGTCAATGCAAAGCAATATAACAAATGCAATAAGCAAGTATATAAGAATCAATGCACAGTTCACACAAATTTTTGCTTCTTGAGGTGGAGAAAGATAGGTGAACTGACTCAACAATAAAAGTAAAAGAATGGTCCTTCAAAGAGGAAAGCATCGATTGCTATATTTGTGCTAGAGCTTTTATTTTGAAAACATGAAACAATTTTGTCAACGGTAGTAATAAAGCATATGTATCATGTAAATTATATCTTACAAGTTGCAAGCCTCATGCATAGTATACTAATAGTGCCCGCACCTTGTCCTAATTAGCTTGGACTACCGGATCATCACAATGCACATGTTTTAACCAAGTGTCACAAAGGGGTACCTCTATGCCGCCTGTACAAAGGTCTAAGGAGAAAGCTCGCATTGGATTTCTCGCTATTGATTATTCTCAACTTAGACATCCATACCGGGACAACATAGACAACAGATAATGGACTCCTCTTTTATGCATAAGCATGTAACAACAATTAATAATTTTCTCATTTGAGATTTGAGGATTGTTGTCCAAAACTGAAACTTCCACCATGGATCATGGCTTTAGTTAGCGGCCCAATGTTCTTCTCTAACATATGCATGCTTAACCATAAGGTGGTAGATCTCTCTTACTTCAGACAAGACGGACATGCATAGCAACTCACATGAAATTCAACAATGAATAGTTGATGGCGTCCCCAGTGAACATGGTTATCGCACAACAAGCAACTTAATAAGAGATAAAGTGCATAATTACATATTCAATACCACAATAGTTTTTAAGCTATTTGTCCCATGAGCTATATATTGCAAAGGTGAATGATGGAATTTTAAAGGTAGCACTCAAGCAATTTACTTTGGAATGGCGGGAAAATACCATGTAGTAGGTAGGTATGGTGGACACAAATGGCATAGTGGTTGGCTCAAGTATTTGGATGCATGAGAAGTATTCCCTCTCGATACAAGGTTTAGGCTAGCAAGGTTGTTTGAAGCAAACACAAGCACGAACTAGTACAGCAAAACTCACATAAAACACATATTACAAGCATTATAAAACTATACATCGTCTTCCTTGTTGTTCAAACATCTTACTAGAAAATATCTAGACTCTAGAGAAACCACTCATGCAAACCAAATTTTAACAAGCTCTATGTATTTCTTCACTAATGGGTGCAAGGTATATGATGCAAGAGCTTAAACAAGAGCACAACAATTGCCAAGTATCACATTACCCAAGACATTTATAGCAATTACTACATGTATCATTTTCCAATTCCAACCATATAACAATTTAACGAAGGAGAAACTTCGCCATGAATACTATGAGTAGAAACCAAGGACATACTTGTCCATATGCTACAGCGGAGCGTGTCTCTCTCCCACACAAGCATTTATTCAAACAAAAACAAAAACAAGAAACATACAGACGCTCCAAGTAAAGTACATAAGATGTGATGGAATAAAAATATAGTTTCAGGGGAGGAACCTGATAATTTGTCGATGAAGAAGGGGATGCCTTGGGCATCCCCAAGCTTAGATGCTTGAGTCTTCTTGAAATATGCAGGGATGAACCACCGGGGCATCCTCAAGCTTAAACTCTTCACTCTTCTTGATCATGCTGCATCATACTCCTCTCTTGATCCTTGAAAACTTCCTCCACACCAAACTCGAAACAACTCATTAGAGGGTTAGTGCACAATATAAATTGACATATTCAGAGGTGACACAATCATTCTTAACACTTCTGGACATTGCATAATGCTACTGGACATTAATGGATCAAAGAAATTCATCCAACATAGCGAAAGAGGCAATGCGAAATAAAAGGCAGAATCTGTCAAAACAGAACAGTTCGTATTGACGAATTTTAAAATGGCACCAGACTTGCTCAAATGAAAATGCTCAAATTTAATGAAAGTTGCGTACATATCTGAGGATCATGCACGTAAATTGGCTTAATTTTCTGAGCTACCTACAGGGAAGTGGACCCAGATTCGTGACAGCAAAGAAATCTGGAACTGCGCAGTAATCCAAATCTAGTACTTACTTTTCTATCAACGGCTTTACTTGGCACAACAAAACACAAAACTAAGATAAGGAGAGGTTGCTACAGTAGTAAACAACTTCCAAGACACAAATATAAAACAAAGTACTGTAGCAAAATAACACATGGGTTATCTCCCAAGAAGTTCTTTCTTTATAGCCATTAAGATGGGCTCAGTAGTTTTAATGATGCACTCATAAGAAATAGTATTTGAAGCAAAAGAGAGCATCAAGAGGCAAATTCAAAACACATTTAAGTCTAACATGCTTCCTATGCAAAGGAATCTTGTAAATAAACAAGTTCATGAAGAGCAAAGTAACAAGCATAGGAAGATAAAACAAGTGTAGCTTCAAAAATTTCAGCACATAGAGAGGTATTTTAGTAACATGAAAATTTCTACAACCATATTTTCCTCTCTCATAATAACTTTCAGTAGCAACATTAGCAAACTCAACAATATAACTATCACATAAAGCATTCTTATCATGAGTCTCATGCATAAAATTATTACTCTCCACATAGGCATAATCAATTTTATTAGTTGTAGTGGGAGCAAATTCAACAAAGTAGCTATCATTATTATTCTCATCAAGTGTTGGAGGCATAGTATAATCACAACAAAATTTACTCTCCATAGTAGGTGGTACCAAAAGACCACTATCATTATAATCATCATAAATAGGAGGCAAAGTATCATCAAAGAAAATTTTCTCCTCAATGCTTGGGGGACTAAAAAGATCATGCTCATCAAGACCAGCTTCCCCAAGCTTAGAATTTTCCATATCATTAGCAACAATGGTATTCAAAGTATTCATGCTAACATGTTCCATGGGTTTTTTAATTTTCGCATTAAACCATTCATGTCTTGACTCAGGAAATAGTACAAAGAGCTCACAGATGTTTTCCATTATGCCTAACTAGTGTAAACAAGAAACAAAAAGTTGCAATTGCAGGATCTAAAGGAAATAGCTTCGAGCACAAACACAATGGCGCCGTAAAAGTACTTTACACCGGAACCGAAGTATGAGTGCCTTTTACCTTTCCTCCCCGGCAACGGCGCCAGAAAAGTGCTTGATGTCTACGTTCCCCCTCCTTTCCTGTAGACAGTGTTGGGCCTCCAAGAGCAGAGGTTTGTAGAACAGCAGCAAGTTTTCCCTTAAGTGGATCACCCAAGGTTTATCGAACTCAGGGAGGAAGAGGTCAAAGATATCCCTCTCATGCAACCCTGCAACCACAAAGCAAGAAGTCTCTTGTGTCCCCAACACACCTAATAGGTGCACTAGTTCGGCGAAGAGATAGTGAAATACAGGTGGTATGAATATATATGAGCAGTAAGCAACGGTGCCGAGAAAATAGCTTGCTTTGGCGTGTAGTTGATGGTGGTAGTATTGCAGCAATAGTAACGCAGATAAAACATAAACAAGCAGTAGTAACTCAGCAGTATTTAGGAACAAGGCCTAGGGATTATACTTTCACTAGTGGACACTCTCAACATTGATCACATAACAGAATAGATAAATGCATACTCTACACTCTTGTTGGATGATGAACGCATTGCGTAGGATTACACGAACCCTCAATGCCGGAGTTAACAAGCTCCACAATTTGTTCATATTTAAGTAACCTTATAGTGTAAGATAGATCAACATAACCAGATAGATCACATCAATACCATCATAATGATAATTAACTCCACAATCTACAAGAGATCATGATCATAGCCTACGACAAGAACCACACGGTGCACACACTAGTCACCTTTACACACGTGCAGGAGGAATAGAACTACTTTAATAACATCACTAGAGTAGCACATAGATGAATTGTGATACAAAACTCATATGAATCTCAATCATGTAAAGCAGCTCATGAGATCATTGTATTGAAGTACATGGAGAGAGATTAACCACATAGCTACCGGTACAGCCCCGAGCCTCGATGGAGAACTACTCCCTCCTCATGGGAGTAGCAGCGGTGATGAAGATGGCGGTGGAGATGGCAGCGGTGTCGATGGAGAAGCCTTCCGGGGGCACTTCCCCGTTCCGGCAGGGTGCCGGAACAGAGTTCTGTCCCCCGAATTGGAGTTTCGCGACGGTGGCGGCGCCCCTGGAGTCTTTCTGGAGTTTCGTCAATTGGTACTGCGTTTTTAGGTCGAAAGGGCTTTTATAGGCGAAGAGGCGGCGCAGGGGGGCACCTGGGGGCGCCACACCCTAGGCCGGCGCGGCCTAGGCCTGGCCCGCGCCGCCATGTGGTGTGGTGGCCCCCTGGCCCCTCTCCGACTCTTCTTCGGTGTTCTGGACGCTTCCGGGAAAAATAGGAGGTTTGGCGTTGATTTCGTCCAATTCTGAGAATATTGCCCGAACAGCCTTTCTGGAACCAAAAACAGCAGAAAACAGGAACTGGCACTGTGGCATCTTGTTAATAGGTTAGTTCCGGAAAATGCATGAAAATGATATAAAGTGTGAACAAAACATGTTGGTATTGTCATAAAACAAGCATGGAACATCGGAAATTATAGATACGTTGGAGACGTATCAACCGGCTACAGGGCATGATGGCGACAGAGACACCTCCTCTCCATACCGCTGACTCAGGCAGTCGGATGGGACGGGCCATGAGGCCACAACGGCTCCTGACGTCAACGCCTCGGGAAGGAGCGGAAGCCGAAGCCGGCCAAGCCGGCCAGTAGATCATAGGGACTTCTATGTAAAGTGTCAGCGCCTATATAAGCTGCACTACCCCCTCTCGTGCAGGGGACCAATCATTCTCACTTCATTCTAGTCTTAGCGCTGCCCTGTGAGAGAGACCTTCGTCTACCTTAGCCTCCTAGGGCAAGCCGGATATAGCTCAAGGAGCACCATTGTACTGTGTGATCACCATATACACTCATAGCAGTAGTAGAGGTGTTACCTCCACAGGAGGGCCTCGAACCTGGGTACGTCGACCGTGTCATTCGTCCCCATACCCGCATCCGGATACCGCCGTGAGACCATCTAGGAACCACCTTTAGCCATCCTATGGCATATGCCGCGACGATACCACGACACCTGCAGCGAGGGAATTACTCACACATGGATGGGGGAAACATGGCTGGTCGATGGAGAGGCGTCGGTGGTGATTATGGCGATGATCTCCTCCAATTCCCCGTCCAGACAGAGTGCCAGAACGGAGTTTCTGGTCCCAAGACGGAGTTTCACGATGGTGGCGGTGTTCTGGATGGCTTATGGCGTTTCGTCTTACCCCCCGTGTGTTTTTAGGTCGAAACCCTTAAGTAGTCCAGAGGGGGGCATCGGAGGCTGGCCGAGGCGGCATCACCATAAGGCGGCGCGCCCCCCTCCTAGGCCGCGCCGGCCTATGGTGTGGAGGCCGTGGGCCTCCCCCTGGCCTGCCCTTCTGGCTCCGTGAATCTTCTGGGAAAATAGGCCCTTTGACATTAATTCCGGGGATTTTCCTGAAAGTTGAGTTTCTGCACAAAAAACGAGACACCAGGGCAATTCTGTTGAAAACAGCGTTAGTCCGTGTTAGTTGTATCCAAAATACATAAATTAGCGGCAAATAAATAGCAAAAGTGTTCGGGAAAGTAGATACGTTTTGGACGTATCAACTCCCCCCAAGCTTAGCTTATTGCTTGTCCTCAAGCAATCCAGTTAACAACTGAGTGCGATAAAAGAACTTTCACGAACACATTTGTTCATATGATGTAAATATTCTCATGATATGGACAAGTACTTAGGCAATTCATAATAAGATACATGCAAATAAAGTCATCTAATAGCTATGTCAATCATGGAAAAGGGTACCAACGAATTAATAATAAGCATCATGAATCATGTCTATCAGCAGGATTGCAATGTTCATAAAAGGATATGATAAAGTGGTATCTCGCTTGCCCGTATTTGTACAGCAAAACATAAATGCTCGGGCACCTTTGAAGTTCATGGAAAGACTAGAAGTAGAGATTGTCAAAGATAAAAGCATCAAAGTTATACCACAGTTAATCACATTTTGGGACAAGCATATTATACTAAGAATGATAGTTGTGCTCTCAAGAAAGTGCTCAAAGAAAGGATGGTGACTCAACATAAAAGTAAAAGATTGACCCTTCGCAGAGGGAAGCAGGGATTAACATGCGCTAGAGCTTTTCATTTTTAAATCAGGAGTAAAATTATTTTGAGAGGTGTTTGTTGTTGTCAACGAATGGTAATGGGTACTCCAACTACCTCGTCAACCAGACTTTCAAGAGTGGCTCCCATGAAGGACGTTATCTCTACCAGCAAGGTAGATCATCCCTCTTCTCTTTTGTTTACACACGTACTTTAGTTTTATTATGGGTGACACTCCCCCCAACCTTTGCTTACACAAGCCATGGCTAACCGAATCCTCGGGTGCCTTCCAACATTCTCATACCATTGTGGAGTGTCTATTTGCAAATTAGTTTGCTTACTGATGAATCAGGGCAAAACATGTGAAGAGAATTATTAATGAAAGTTAATTAATTGGGGCTGGGAACCCCGTTGCCAGCTCTTTTTGCAAAATTATTGGATAAGCGGATGTGCCACTAGTCCATTATGAAAGTCTGTCAAAAGTAAATGACAAGGTTGAAAGATAAACACCACATACTTCCTCATGAGCTATAAAACATCGACACAAATTGAGAAGCATTTTGAAGGTTTAAAGGTAGCGCATGAGAATTTACTTGGAATGGTTTGAAATGCCATGCATATGTATTTATGGTGGACACTCTAGAGTAACTTGGTTTTCAGGGGTTTGGAAGCACGAGCAGCGTTCCCGCTCAGTACAAGTGAAGGCTAGCAATAGACTGGGGAGCGACAATCAAGAGAGCAGTAACTGTCATAATCATGCTTGCGGCAAAATAAATTAACGGAGGCATAAAAGTGATACAAGAACTCTGAAGCAAAGTAAATCATCGAGGCTTAATTGAATTTTGTTCAGTCATATGCATGCGTGAGCATGTGCCAAGTAGATTCAAGTGAATTATTCAGAGGAGGATACCACAATGTCATACCTATTTATGAATAAAACAATGCAAGCAAATATCTATGACATGCTACTCATATTAATAAACTGGAGCTAAACATGAGAGATCATGAACTACTAGACTTTCTTAAATGACATATACCTCACATGAACCAACTAAGCATGCTCACATGGATGAGTATATGTACAAAAATGAAAACAAATAGAGTTCATACCAGCCTCTCACCATAGTCGAATTGTCGTAGATCGTCATTATTGCTTTTCACTTGTGTAGCTTGAATAATATGGAATGAAAACCAAGCTCCAGCTACCGAAGACCACTGAACTCCATAATGAACTTTACAAAACCAAAGAAGAACAACAAATATTTTTGGTGTTTTCGAATTGGAAACAAGGACAAAAGAAAACAAGCAAACAAAGCAAAATCTTTTTGGATTTTCTTATAGCAAACCAACGATAGCAACTAAAGCAAAATAAGAGCAAGAAACCAAAATAAACAAATGGTAAAGAGAAACAACAGAAATACTTTTGGTCTTTTTGTGTTTTAGGAAATAAACAAAGTAAAAACAAGAAAATGAAAACTAAAAGAGTCACATAAACGCAAAGCAGCAGAAATTTGTCAAACTTGACAGCAGTACAGTAATCGATTTTTAAGAAATTCTTCCGCTGCTCAGCTCGAAAAGTGTTCAACTAATGAAAGTTAGATAATAACCTGGGGATCATGCACAAAAATTGGCTTCACAAAATAACGTTCTAACCGTTTTTGAGAATTTTTTTGGTATCAGTCCAGAATCTGTTTTCAATCAGCACTTCCCCAAATATCATCTCCCTCTTATTAGAAACCACTTTAAGAAACTAAACAAGTATGTACTAGTATCCAGCAATCGTAATATGCAATGAATGAGTGATGCCGGTATACCTCCCCCCAAGCTTAGGCTTTTGGTCTAAGTGGAGATCAATCCCATGGTGCCCATGAAGTGGCACCTCCGTAGTACGACGAAGATGGATCCTGTTCTGGGTATGTGCTGGAAGTTGAATGCTACTGATTTTACCACTATCATCTGAGAAGCTTCTCCCTTGACAAATCATCTTGTATAGACTTAAGAACTCCTGCGGTAGTCCCCTAACCTTCTCGCATGATCCCCATTGTGGCACTCTAATTGCTGTACAAAAATCATCAAAAGGCAAGTTGACAGTTTTATTATAAATTTTGTATCGAACCATGGGGTTAGTTTGGGACCAATTAAATTCAAAATCCTGCACCACTGACATGGTTAGTTTTGCATATTGGCAAGGTTCACCAACAACAAAACCTTCCAACCCTGCATTGGAAATCAGATTTTGAACATCCCGCAAGATTCCTGCACTCCTCATAAAATCAACACATGGGTAGTAAGAGGGGTATACTCCCTCTTCGCGGTGAACTCTCATAACTTCTTGCACCACCAATTCTTGTTGGTTCAGTTGGTGCCTATTCCACTCCATTTTCTTGAATTGTATTGATATGGATCCAATCATAATATTTTGATATCCTTCTTTAGGCTCATATATAGGACAATCAATAACTCCCACTTTGATAGTTCTCACATTAGAAATTGTATTAACTCCACATACTTTATCAATCCTCTTGGGAAAATAAACAGTATGCTCCTTGTCATCAACATTGAAAGTAACTTTTCCTTTATTGCAATCAATAACAGCCCCTGCGGTGTTAAGAAAAGGTCTCCCAAGAATAATAGACATATTATCATCTTCAGGCATTTCCAACACAACAAAATCAGTTAATATTAAGCAATTATTAGTAACTTGAACAGGAACATCCTCACATATACCAACAGGAATAGCAGTGGATTTATCAGCCATTTGCAAAGATATATCAGTTGGTATCAACTTATCTAAATAAAGTCTCTTGTAAAGAGAAAAAGGCATAACACTAACACCTGCTCCCAAATCACATAGAGCAGTTCTAACATAATTATTCTTGATGGAACAAGGAATAGTCGGTATATCTGGGTCGCCCAGCTTCTTTGGAACTTTGCCATTGAAAGAGTAATTAGCAAGCATAGTGGAAATCTCCTCATTAGGAATTTTCCTTTTGTTAGAGACAATATCTTTCATATACTTTGAATAAGGAGACAATTTAATAGCATCAGTCAAAGGGATTTGCAAGAATAAAGGTTTCATCCAATCGCAAAATTTATTATAGTGTTCTTCCTCCTTTGATTTTAGTTTCTTAGCAGGAAAAGACATTTGCTTTTGAACCCAAGGTTCTCTTTCATTACCATGTTTCTTAGCAATAAAATCTTTTTTAGTATACTTTTTAATTTTAGCATGCTTTTTAGGTTCATCTTCAACCTCTTCTTTATCAGAAGCATCATTCTTATCATTATCTTTATCATGTTCATTGCCACTTTCATTTTCAGCATCAGAAATAGAAATACTATTAGGATCATTAACAGGCTCAGAGGATTCTACAACATTTTTATGTTTCTTTTTCTTTTTCTTAGAAGGAGTACTAGTTTCAATTCGTTGAGAATCTTGTTCAACTCTTTTGGGATGCACCTCAGGATATAGAGGATCCTGAGTAGAAACACCGCCTCTAGTTGTTACTTCATAAGCATGTTTTTCTTTAGAACTATTTTTTAACAAGTCATTTTGCACTTTAGTGAGTTGATCAATTTGAGTTTGAATCATATGAAAATGATAGCATCTTAACATCATTGGAGGTTCTCTCCACAATATCATGCAAATTACTAATAGCTTGAGAATTTTCCATTAAATGATTCTCTACTCTCATATTAAAATTTTCTTGCTTAACAATATAATTATCAAACTCATCTAAGCATTGAGCAGGAGGTTTTGAATACGGAATATCTTCCCTAGTAAAGCGTTGAAGAGAATTTACCTCAATCATGGATGAAGGGGGAATTATCTTGCATAAATCTTCTATAGGAGGTAAGTTCTTCACATCTTCAGATTTAATACCTTTCTCCTTAAGAGATTTCTTGGCTTCCCTCATATCTTCATCATTTAATTTAATCAAACCCCTTTTCTTCAATATCGGCGTCCGGGCTGGTTCAGGTGTAGTCCAATCATCATGATTCCGGCTTATTTTAGCCAATAATTCTTCAGCTTCGTCTGGAGTTCTTTTCCTGAAAACACAACCAGCACAACTATCCAAATATGCCCTAGACTCAATGGTTAGTCCACTATAAAATATATCAAGTAAATCATGCTTTTCCAGATCATGTCCAGGTCGAGCTCTGATAAGAGAGCAAAATCTTGCCCAAGCTTCAGGCAATTTCTCTCCATCTTCCTAGTCAAAACTATAAATTTTCTGCAAAGCAATATGTTGAGCACTAGCAGGAAAATATTTCCGAAAGAAAACATCAAGCAAACCACTTGGACTATCAATAGAATCAGGAGGCAAACTATTATACCAAGTTTTAGCATCATCCTTTAATGAGAAAGGAAAAATTTTAGCAACAAAATAAGTACGCTTCTTGATATCATCAGAAAACAAGCTACTCAAAGTAGAAAGTTCATTCATGTGTTCTACAACACTTTCTTTTTCAGTACCACAAAAGGGTGTTTTCTCAACAATAGCTATATGAGACAAATCAAGAGAAAAATCATAATCCTTATCCTTAATGTTTATAGGAGATGTGGCAAATTTAGGATCAGGACACAGCTTATATCTAACAGTATGTTGTGCAAGAAGATTTTTAATTTTACTTGCATCAGTAGTAGCATTGCATTTAACAATAAAATCATCATCAAGTTCCACATAATCTTCATCAGGATCATCACTAGAGTATTCAACAGACTCAGGTGAATTAACAGGTGTAGCAGTATTTTCATTAGGAGTTTCAGTATTTTCAATTTGTCTAGACCTAGCAATTGTAGCATCTAGAAAAGATCCCAATGAACCACTATCATCAAGCACAACAGAAGCATCATTAAAATTATAAGAAGAATTTTCAGATACAGCAGAAGTACCAGCATGTGCAGCTTGTGGTGGTGAAACAAGTTGACTTATCACAGATGGTGAATCAAGAGCAGCAGAGGTACTCAGAGTTGTACCTTTTATTGTAGTGGATGGTAATATGGCGACTTTAGGATCGCGAGATTTACCCATGATGGAGAATTTGCAGCGAACAATATCAATCCAAGTGAACTTGCAAATAAAGCTATGCTCCCCGGCAACAGCGCCAGAAAATAGTCTTGATGACCCACAAGTATAGGGGATCGCAACAGTCTTCGCGGGAAGTAAAACCCAATTTATTGATTCGACACAAGGGGAGCCAAAGAATATTTGTAAGCCTTAACAGCGGAGTTGTCAATTCAGCTGCACCTGGAAACAGACTTGCTCACAAGAGTTTATCAGTAGTAACAGTTTTATAGCAGTAGCAGTAGTGAAATATCAGCAGCAGTGTAACAAACACAACAGTAGTGATTATAGTAAACAGCAGGATTAAAATACTGTAGGCACAGGGATGGATGAACGGGCATTGCATAGATGAGAGAAACTCATGTAACAATCAAGGTAGGGCATTTGCAAATAGTAATAAAACATTATCCAAGTACTAAACAATCCATAGGCACGTGTTCCATATTTAGTCGTACGTGCTCGCAATGAGAAACTTGCACAACATCTTTTGTCCTACCAGCCGGTGGCAGCCGGGCCTCTAGGGAATCTACTGGAAATTAAGGTACTCCTTTTAATAGAGCACCGGAGCAAAGCATTAACACTCCGTGAACACATGTGATCCTCACATCACCGCCTTCCCCTCCGGTTGTCCCAATTTCTGTCACTTTGGGGCCTCGGGTTCCGGACAGCGACATGTGTATACAACTTACAGGTAAGATAATAAAACAATGAATATCATCATGAAACAATAACATGTTCAGATCTGAGATCATGGCACTCGGGCCCTAGTGACAAGCATTAAGCATAACAAGTTGCAACAATATCATCAAAATACCAATTATGGACACTAGGCACTATGCCCTAACAATCTTATGCTATTACATGACCAATCTCATCCAATCCCTACCATCCCCTTCAGCCTACAGTGGGGGAATTACTCACACATGGATGGGGGAAACATGGCTGGTCGATGGAGAGGCATCAGTGGTGATGATGGCGATGATCTCCTCCAATTCCCCGTCCCGGCGGAGTGCCAGAACGGAGTTTCTGGTCCCGAGACGGAGTTTCGCGATGGCGGCGGTGTTCTGGATGGCTTCTGGCGATTTCGTCTTACCCCCCGTGCATTTTTAGGTCGAAACCCTTAAGTAGTCCAGAGGGGGGCATCGGAGGCTGGCCGAGGCGGCCTCACCATAAGGCGGCGCGCCCCCCTCCTAGGCCGCGCCGGCCTATGGTGTGGAGGCCGTGGGCCTCCCCCTGGCCTGCCCTTCTGGCTCCGTGAATCTTCTGGGAAAATAGGCCCTTTGACATTAATTCCGGGGATTTTCCTGAAAGTTGAGTTTCTGCACAAAAACGAGACACCAGGGCAATTCTGCTGAAAACAGCGTTAGTCCGTGTTAGTTGTATCCAAAATACACAAATTAGAGGCAAAACAATAGCAAAAGTGTTCGGGAAAGTAGATACGTTTTGGACGTATCACCGAGCTTCGCCATCTCGTCGCTCGTCATGTTCTTCGGGAACTCAAAAATGCGACCCTCCGCCGCGGCCTGCTGCCATTCGTGGAAGACGGCCGCGACGTAGTCATCGCTGTCGTCCTTCACCTCCTCGTTATGGAACGCCAGTGCCTCGATGTGGTCGTCCTCGTCGTCGTACGCGGCGTAGGCATCGTCGTCGCGGTCGTCGTCGTCGTCGTCATTGTGCTGCGCGCGCGTCGCCGCCTGCTGACGACGCCTCAACGCCTCCTGTCTTCGTGGACGAGTCGGCGGTGCAGCCCCGAAGGGAAAATCCCTGTCGCCCATGAAGCCCGCCCTTCTTCTCTTATCCGTCTCGGTCGACAGATACGTACGCCAGCTGTCGGAGTCGATGGCGTACGCCGGATCGGCGAGGAGGTCCGGCGGCAGGTACCACCTCCTTCGCCGGATCTCCGCTGTCCGGTCAGGCTCGCGGGCAGGGACTGGAGAGATGGGCACCTGATACGTCTCAAACGTATCTATAATTTCTTATGTTCCATGCTAGTTTTATGACAATACTCACATGTTTTATATACACTTTATATCATTATTATGCATTTTCCGGCACTAACCTATTAACAAGATGTCGAAGCGCCTTGATTTCACTGTTTACTTTGTTTTTGTTTCAGAATCCTACACAGGAAATATTCTCGGAATTGGACGAAACAAAAGCCCAGGGTCTTATTTTCCACGGAGCTTTCCAGAAGACCGAAGGAGATACGAAGTGGGGCCACGAGGTGGCGACACCACCAGGCGGCGCGGCCAGGAAGGGGCTCGCGCCGCCCTATGGTGTGGGGCCCTCGTGCGTCTCCCGACTCTGCCCTTCCGCCTATTTATTCCCTCTGTCGCGAAAACCCTATTACCGAGAGCCACGATACGAGAAAAGTTCCAGAGACGCCACCGCCGATCCCATCTCGGGGGATTCAGGAGATCGCCTCCGGCATCCTGCCGGAGAGGGGAATCATCACCCGAAGGACTCTACATCACCATGATTTCCTTCGGACTGATGTGTGAGTAGTTCATCCTTGGACTATGGGTCCATAGCAGTAGCTAGATGGTTGTCTTCTCCTCTTGTGCTATCATGTTTAGATCTTGTGAGCTGCCTATCATGATCAAGATCGTCTATTTGTAATGCTACATGTTGTGTTTGTTGGGATCCGATGAATATGGAATACTATGTCAAGTTGATTCTTGATCTATCATATATGTGTTGTTTATGATCTTGCATGCTCTCCGTTGCTAGTAGAGGCTCTGGCCAAGTTGATACTTGTGACTCCAAGAGGGAGTATTTATGCTCGATAGTGGGTTCATGCCTTCATTGAATTTGGGACAGTGACAGAAAGTTCTAAGGTTATGGATGTGCTGTTCCTACTAGGGATAAAACAACAATGCTTTGTCTAAGGATATTTGTATTGTTTACATTACGCACAGTACTTAATGCAATTGTCTGTTGTTTGCAACTTAATACTGGAAGGGGTGCGGATGCTAACCCGAAGGTGGACTTTTTAGGCATAGATGCATGCTGGATAGCGGTCAATGTTATTTATCGTAATGCCCTAAGTAAATCTCATATTAATCATCATGATATGTATGTGCATTGTTATGCCCTCTCTATTTGTCAATTGCCCAACTGTAATTTGTTCACCCAACATGCTATTTCTTATTGGAGAGACACCACTAGTGAACTGTGGACCCCGGTCCATTCTTTTACATCTGAAATACAACCTAGTGCAATCATTGTTCTCTGCTGTTATTTGCAAACAAACATCATTCTCCACACCATACGTTTAATCCTTTGTTTACAGCAAGCCGGTGAGATTGACAACCTCATTGTTAAGTTGGGGCAAAGTATTTTGATTGTGTTGTGCAGGTTACACGTTGGCGCCAGAATCCTTGGTGTTGCGCCGCACTACACTCCTCCACCAACAACCTTCACGTGGCCTTCATCTCCTACTGGTTCGATAACCTTGGTTTCTTACTGAGGGAAAACTTGCTGCTGTACGCATCACACCTTCCTCTTGGGGTTCCCAACGGACGTGTGCTTTACGCGTCATCAGCACCCGGCGGCAGCTAAGCCGCCAGCCGCCAGGCAGTTGGACGCCGGACCAGCCCTCGCACGGCAACCATTTGCCCTGCATTAGCCTCCCCAGCGTGACGGGGAGCGGCACCCTCTTGCTGCCGCTGCCGGAGGCCTCGAAGTCGTTCTTCTTCCCCATGGCACTGCGGCGGTGGTGGTGTGAGTGCAGGTGTGGGGGAAGGAGGAACGCGGCCGGTGGTCTTTTAAGGGCGTTCGCGCGGGGGATACGATGCGATTGAAGGCGGCGCAGAAGCCCAGGCACCGCCCGCCAGTGCGCGTGCAGAACAGGCAGCCGCGCCATTGATGGAGAAGGCTGCGGCGCAGACGCGGAAGCGCTGACCGCCGAAGTGATGCCCTCGATGCAGACTCGCTGCCAGGCGGGCTCGGTGGGGAAGCGAGCGGACACTTTGTGCGTCCGCCGAGCGTCCGCAGAGACGCAAACCTGGCGCATATTTGCGGCAGGTATGCGTCTCCGCGGACGGCCCGTTCACTTTGCGTCGCGTCGCTAGAGAGGGTGCCAGACGCATTTCCCGTCCACGCGAACGCAAACGGTCGCTCAGCGTCCGTTTGCGTCACGCCGCTGGAGATGCCTTTACACCTCTAGACGAGTTGGTTGTGGCTTCGCTCCATAGCAAAGACTAGTAACATGATTTTTTTTCTTAAAATTAAATTTGAACAATTTGTTGAAAATAATTTGTGGCTAGAGGGCATCCGGATACTTGTTTGTACTCCGTATATGTTAGCACTTAGGGCATCTCCAACGGGGCGACCCATCCCGCGCCCGCGCGTCTGGATGGGTCGAGCCGGACAAAATCCCGGCCCAACGCGGGGACGCACCGCAAAAGCGGACGGCCGCAGCGTCCGGAACGACGCAAACCCGGCCCAAATCTGGGCTAGGTTTGCATGGCCACGGATGGCACGCGCCGTCCGCTCGCGTCCGGGCGCTGGTCGCCTCGTCTCCCTTGGGCCCACCTGTCGGTGACCCGGGAGGCTATTAAATGGGGACTAGAGGGGATCTGGCCCTCCACTGCAGTCCCCACTCCACTCACCGAGTGAAAGCGCCGCCATGGCCCCGAAGCGACGGTTCGCTCCCGGAGCCAACGATGACGAGGCGAGCAGCAGCCGCCGTCGTCCGCCGGCGCTGCGGCCATCCGGAGGAAACCGAGGCGGCCTCCACATCGGAGAGGCCGCCCGCGGCGCCGCGGTATTGCCGCAACCGCCGCCGCTGCTGCTCGCCCAAGCCCGAGTCCTCGGAGGAGGACCCCGACCTCTGCGCCGCGCTGCTCATATCGGCTGTGGAGGAGGACGCGAAATGGCCGCACCTCCTTGCGGCCATTCGCACCTCCGAGATGGAGAAAGCGGCCCGGCAGGCGGTGGAGGAAGCCGAGGCCTGGGAGCTGTACGCCCAGGCCCGCCAGGCGCGACGGGAGGAGGAGGAAGCGGCGCGGCGGGAGGAGGCCACGCGCCGCGCGGAGGAGCAGCGGTGGCAGGAGTCTCGGCGCCGCGCGGAGGAGGAGCGGCGCCAGAAGGCCAGGCGCCGCGCCTAGCAGGAGAGGGAGCAGTGCCTCAGGGAGGAGGCGCTGCTCCGTGCGCCGCCGCTACCTCGGGTGGCTCCGGACCCCCACTCGGCCTGGGAGGAGGCCCTGTGGTTGCCTAGCAGGAGAGGGAACAGTGCCTCGCCGCCCGGGGACGTCGTCCACGACGACGACGATGCCGACGACGCCCACAGGGGCTAGGCGGCGCACCGGCGGCCACCGCGCCACCGACCAAACCCTAATAGAGGGTTTTTAGTTTAAATTTTAAAGCCCATACAGAGGGCTTCTTTTGTTACTTATTTACCCAAAATAGGGCTATGTACAAATTTGCCCAAAATAGGGCATATGTTTAATCAAATTTCGTTTAAATTTGCATTTTTTACTTTTATTTTTCTATTTCTTCGATTATGTGCTGCGTCCACGCGTTGGGCGGCGCGTGCGACCTAAACGGACACGCGGACGTGGGCCACTGTCCGGGTGTCCACGCGGCCACTCAAACGACCCAAAACGAACGACCCAGCGTGTCCGTTTGGATCGCCCGGTTGGACATACCCTTAGCCCATAAAAAGAAAGTTGAAGTAGCTCTTTACCCCACGTGCCAGAAAAGGAAATTTCTGAATGGACCGTAATCACTCAAAAGCACCACAGCCCATGCGCGGAGTCTATTCCCGCACGCAGGCGGGCGATGTATAGGATTTGCCGAAGAAGATGGAGCCGATAGGCTGGGTGATGTAGGCCGGAGCATTGGCCGGTGATCGAAAGAGCCGTCGACCTGCACGACTGTCGGTCTGCATCCGCGCGTCTTGCCTCTGTGTGTGAAGCCTGAATCCACCCATGCGTGCGAGGGAAGCACCGAGCGCGGGCTTGCGGGACGGCCGGCGCTCAACGCCCTTCCTGTAGTCTGTCCAGCCCACTCTGATGCAAAACTTCCGGCCCACCATGATGCCCATGCCCCTTTTGATTGCCAGCACTTCTAAAAAAATTCATGGACCCATATTTCTTGAATTGTGTTGTAACTATATGCAAACATAACCCATTTTTGATATTTGACTGTCTTTATTACCTAGGTTGTCCTTGGTGAAGCAGAATAGTTATTTTCTATCGGTTCATCAAATATCAAGTGAGCAAACACTCCATGCCTAGCATGTAGTAGTAATTCCATATTTAATCTTTAGAGCTCTATGCGGGGACAAATCTATACACCGTCCAAGTCGGTGCCTAGCAGGCACCGCACACCCCGTTGCGGGTGTTGGCTTGTTTTCCCTTTTTTTATTGTTCATATTTTCTTTAGATTTATTTTTTCTAGTCTTATCTATTTCTTTTTATTTCTTTTTAACTTTCTAGATTTGAAAAATATCAAAATTCAAAAAATTTAGGATTTGAAAATTTTCAAATATGGAAATATTTAAATTTGAAAAATATTCAAATCCGAAAATGTGTATACTTTAAATAACTTCAAAATTTTGGAAAAATACTTTTTCAAATTATAAAGAATGTTCAAATTCAGAATATGTTCATATTCAAAAAAGTTTCAAATTTTGGAAAAAAAACAAAAAAATAGAGCTAAGAAAATGATTGCTTTTTTCAAAAAATTTAGTCGAATTAACAAGCAAAAATTTTGGAAAAGAAAAAAAGAAATACTATGGTGGAAAATGAGAAAAATGAAAATTAGAAAGAAAACAAGGCACTGGGGCTGGCCCAACATAGTGCCTTGGTCCTTGGATGTGCAGTCGGTGGCCGACCCTGGTCGTGTATAGCATCGCCCCTCTATGCAGGGGTGTTCATATAGGTAAAACCTATACACCGACCAGGTCGGTGGCTACCGGCCACCGCACACCCCCTGGTCGGGTATGGGCCAGGCCCATTTGTGGCTGTTTAGCCTGTAGCAGTTTTTCGTTTTTCGTTTTTCTTTTCTGGTTTTTTTCTGTTTTCTTTTCTTTTTTCTGTTTTCAGTTTTGTTTATATTTTTCAGATTCAAAATTTTTAATTTTTACAAATTGTTCAAATTAAGAAAATGTTTAAATTAAAAAATGTTCAAATTCGAAAACCGTTAAAATATGAAATTTGTTCAAATTTGAAAATTATTTTAAATATGAAAATCGTTCAGATTCAAAATTGTTCAAATATGAATTTGTTCAAATTCGGAAATTGTTCATAGAAAAAAATACATTTTTGTTCAAATTTAAAAATGTTCAAATCTGAAAAATGTCCAGATTTGTAAAAAGTGATTTCTTTTATTTTCTTTTTTATTTAAACTAATATTCAGATTTAAAAAATGTTTTTAAAAAGAAAACAAACAACAGAAAACAAAAAGAAACGAAAAAGAAAAAACGAAAAAACAAAAAAATAAGGAGTGAGGATGTTGGGCCGGCCCAACAACCCGCCTGGGGGGAGGGGTGTGCGGCGCCTGGTCCGCGCCGACCAGGTCGGCGTACAGCACCCCCGTTGATATACACTGCACGCCCTATAACCAGGCAGCTCCCGCACACCCATGGACTTGGCCCATTTAGCGATCGCAGTTACGTTCGCTTTTTGAATCTTAACTTTTCTAAAAATTGAATAATTTTGAAATTTCAACAAATTTTGCATATGAATATTTTTTCAAACTGAAGTTTTTTGAATCTAAACAATTTTGAATGGAATAATTTTATATTTGAACAACTTTTAGATTATATATATATTTCACATTTTAATAATTTTCAAATTTAAATATTTTCTTGAACATTTTTCTAATTTGAACGTTTTTTTAAAAAAATGAACAATTTAAAAAAATTAGTTTTAAACAGAAACGATGAAATGAAAAAATGAAAAAATAAACATGGAAAAAATATAAAAAGAAACGGATAAGAAAAGGAAAAATGAAAGAAGTAGGAAAAAAATTCGCCTAACCGGGATGGCCCATACCGCGCTGGTTGATAACATTTAGTCCTGCTTTATACTATTGAGAAAAAAAAAATCGCACGCTAGAGTCCGGAACGATCTGAGGCGCGAGCCCTCGTCGGTTATCAGGGCTCGAGCCACGCAGCAACCATCACCGCTCTCCGCTGGCGCTGGGTTATCTCGTCTTCATCTTCGTCCTCCCACCGTCCCACGTGATCGCAGCATGATTCATGAAGAACCGCGAAGAGCGCGTCGTAGCGCGGAAGGACTTGACCGCCGCATGCGCACGTCGGTCTCAGATTTTCCGATGCGGTCGGAGGTTGCTGTGCGAAAATGAAGCTGTCAAGCCTGTCACGCGTCGGTGCGGGCTAATTTTTCAGGCTAATAAAACCGCCACTACTGCTCTGCTACCTCCTAATGATGCTGCCTGTTTGGCGCCATCTCTGCCCCAGTCGACTTGCTACTGCTTGCTAGGCTGTGGTAGTGAGTGGTTGCTCTTCCCGCTGGTCGCTGCACGTACGGTGGTGACGTGACGCGCTGCCAAATTCCGTTTCATACGCACGTTGGCCTGTCACTCTCCATCCCTACCTCAAATCATTCTGCATCTCTCTTTCCTTGAATCATCTGTGAAAAGGCTCCATCCTCGATGAGACGATGGCACATGAACTCGCATGAGGGATACGCGATGGTCTTATAATCTCTATGTAATTGTGCGAGTGGAATATGCAGTGAATGCAAGACAGTACTCCCTCCGTCCCGGTTCACAGGGCTTGCGCGTATCCCTAGGTTGCCTATTTGACCAACATAATATCAATTGTATAGTAAAAAAATTATATCATTAGAAAGTAGAACATCTAAGCTTTCTAATGATATATATTTTTTAATATATATTATGTAGGGAAACTATACTTTGCTTTTAGTACATTCTTCCAAGTAGGCTGTGCTTGAGATTCAGTTTGTCCAACAACAAAATGGATACCCACGTACTAATGATAAATTATACCATGTATACATAAAGTAGTAGCAGCATTATTCTGCACAGATTCAAAACAGGCTAAAGGAAATTGATAATTATACACTATACCGTGATTGCTACTCTACAAGATTACTCCTGCAAACGATCGATCGCACCGGCCGATCCACCTGTCGCTCGCTCTGAACGTCGCCGTACTCTGCTTACGAACGAACCCCATCGGCGACGGCCGGAGCCTACACGTCGACGGTGCAGTACGAGGGCTGCGTGAACTTGAGCGAGACCATTGTCCCGTTTCTCCCGCCGCCGGCGGTGGCGGCGCTCATGGAGAAGGCGCCGCCGGCGTTGCCGCCGGTGGCGGAGAGCAGCGCGGGGCAGTTGACGAAGAGGTGGTAGCCGCCGGAGACCCAGCTGCCGACCTTCCACTTGACGCGCCCGTCCACCTTGACGTGCAGCAGCACGTACCCGGCGCCGATGTCCTGCTTCATCGCGTCCGCCACGTACGGGGCCACGGGCACCGAGTCGCCAGACATCACCGGCGACCACACCGACTGGTCCTTGTGGCCCTGGTAGATCGCCGGCAGCGACACCGGGATCGTCACCGGCTCGTCGCGGTAAGTGGTGAAGGCGTGCAGGGTCTTGTAGTAGATGCCCACGCGGTCGTTCGGGTTCCGGGACGCGATCGTCACCTGCATCAGTCAAATTGGGGCCAAACAGCAGAGCAGAAACCACTTCAGAATTTCAGACAGGAAATGCCCAAATTGTAGTACTTTCCTTGCCGAGCTAGGCTCCCTCAAAAGATTACCCTCTCTATATCTAGATCATGACCAGAAAAGCTAAGCTAGAGTTTTGGGCCAGAATATACATTTTCGCCGAACAGTCCCAAACGCAAATAGTGAAAACGTTGAGACGACGGGCCAACCTGGACGTCCAGGGAGATAGACGGGTCGGCGAGGTCGATGGAGCGGAGCTGGATGTCCTGGAGGTAGAAGGACGGCTTGGAGGGGTGCAGGGCGAGGTAGATGACGAGCACGACGAACCCCACGACGACGGCGAGCGTGAGGATGCAGGCGGCGATGGAGCCGCAGCACCGCCGGAGGATCCAGTCGTGGTGCTCCTTGCCCTTGCTCATGGCGACGGCTGATCAGCTGGCTTACTGGCACAGAGTGAGAGCTCGCTAGCTACAAGGAGTGTGTGTGATGACTGATGAGCATGTGAGTCGATGGAAAGCTCGATGTGAGTGGGAGTGGCTGCCCTTATAATAAAAGTCCCGAGTAGATTGAAAGAGGAGGTGTGGTGTGGCGCATGTTTTAAAAGGCTAATTCTTTTGGGGTTAGGGGAGGTGGCGAAAGCTACAGCTCAACCCACGAAGATTCTTCGGCTTCTTCCTGGGCCCTCGGCGGCATGGAGCTTACTTACCTATCTCACTATCTGTTCCACCACCAGCTGCTTAATTTGAGATCGATGTGAAGTGAAGTGATGCAAGTACACGAGTCTCTGGACACTGGTGCTTGCGATTCACTCCAATCTCAGGTGATCAGCTGATGCCGATTCCTTCGCTCGCACTATCAAGGTTGGTGTTCCGCATGCGCACGCCCAAGGATGTGATTTCATCGTTTGACTTGCAGTTGCTCTGTCAATCATTGACCTCTGTTCCGCTGAACATTTCATGCTAAAGGCCGAGTAAATAAACAGAGAGACATGAAACATTTGATTTCATTTTTCTTTGGCTTACAGTCAGACGTGATGGGTGCTATTTAGTGTCAGCACACTAAAATTTTCTATTGGGACAGCCTCACCCGTGAGTGTTCGTATAAGTTTTTAGGAGTTGATTTAAATTCAAAAAATTCAAATGAAGATGGTGATTTTCATTCAATTATAGACATGTCTAATAAATTTGAACATAAATCGATAAAAACTAAAACTAAATCCTAATCTGGTCGGAGAAGTCGTCGTCGACGACAAGGTCGATGATGCGTCCATTCTCCCATTCCAGCGATGCCTAGCCGAAGCCGCTCATCGCTGCTGGAGGGATGTCAAACGACCCGCGGAGCGTCGGGTTCAGGCCGAGGAACTCGGCCATATCATTTGGGTCGTGGGCAGGGACAAAGCCAGCAGGGGGCTGGCTAGGGTCATGGCCCCCCTCATGGCGGAAGTTTTTGTGAAAACCCCCTTGCTAATATGCTGATTTCACGTGTAATTTCACGTAAATTTAGCTATATGGCCCCCTCGAAGAAATTTTACATGTTGTTGGCCCCCTCATGTCACTTTCCTGGCTCCTCCCTGGTCGTGCGGAGCAAATTGCGCATTCTTCCCCCGCCTCCGGCTCCTCCTTGACCAACTTCGGAGGAGGCGGCTTGGCTGCTTCCTGGAGAAATGGAGGAAGAGGCGGCTCGACGACGGCTCGGGCTTGGGCTGCCGAAACGCAATGCCGTCGTTGCTTCACTACTCACCGCTGACTCAACTCCTACGCCAACATTGGACATTGATGGCTAGGGCTAGTAATACTAGACCCGCTAGTCTACTCTCCCTACTCCCACGACCAACGCCATTGCTGGAAGCCAGCCAACCGCCGCCGCCAACACCTTCAATTAAGATACCGGCGTGGCTGAAGAAGAAGAACGCCAATAACCATGAGGTAGACTTTTATAGTTTTCATTGAATGAATGATATTTTTTCAAAATCTCGCTTGCTTTTATAGTTTTCATTTGAATTCATGTTCTTTGTTGCAAACGGGTCGGAATAACCATCGCGGAACGAATGGATCGCGCCGCTGGAGCCACTGGTCTGCCAAGCCGAACCGCGGCCCAATTTATATCTGTGGCGTATAAATCCAAACGGATAGCGCCAGAGATGACCTAATGGCATGGACGCTGGCATGGTCGGTCGCACGCATGGCGGGGACGGGCCAGATCAGGCTCGGGGCAATCGGCACAGCGCCAGAGAAATCTTCGGATCCAGATTTCCCCTATCCCTACCTTCTCCCCCCATCCCACCGCAACCTAGAACAGCGCGGCACACAATAATTCCGATCATGCAGGTGCCCGCTCTCCCATGGCCGATCATGGTAGTGGGAGCGGTTGGTGGCGCGTAGCACGCGAGCGTCGACGACGGTTCCCACGTCGCCTCACGCAACGCAACACGGCAAGAAACTCCCCGAATCGGCTGAAACAAACGCGCGTGGCGCCGTTCGACGTTCCGGCGTGGAGCGTGCGTTCGGCCGGCGCCCTCCCTCCGTTCATTATCTCCCCCACCCCCACCCCCACCGGCCCTATGCCACCATGTGCCCGTGCTAAACAACCACGCGGCCTTACCAAACCCCTTACCTAATCAATTCTATCAAAATTTGATTACAAGGATCAAAGGCGTGTAGGAGTGCTACTGCGTACGCAGCATTGCTACATGACAGATCATCGTCGTCTCTCCCAAAAGTCTCTTAGATCCCGAGCTATTGTGCTCCTTTATTTAGCAAATTATCAGAAAATTATATTTCTGGTTTGCTAAATTCTTGGTTACGTTAGGTCTCGATCAAGTTTTTTTCCTTTCATTTTTCTTCTTGCGTCGAACTCTTCCTCCGTGGGTCTGCGCATTGTAATTCACATCCTGATGGGTTGTTGTTTATGGGCAAGTATTATCGTTTATGAGAATGTGTTTTGTTTATAATATGTTCTTGTTCATAATTATGATGTTTATAATGTGTGGTTTTTATAAATTATGGTTACATGCTATTATTTACGACTATTGTTTTGTTAATTTGTTGTGTTATAAGCGCATATATTTTTATGTGCGCGTACCTATTTACCCTGCTAGGTGACGAGTATAGGAAAAGCTTATACCCATCGACGGATATGGATATGGGTGACGGGTAAGAATGGGAGTAACGGGTATGGATATGGGATGGCTCGGCCCCTAGCCATATCTGTGGGTATCATCCCTAGTTGTAGCTTGTAGGTTTTATATTTAGGGATTTCTATTTTCGTGCCCCTGGTTCGTTAGTTGTACTCAGTTTTCCCCAGCCTCTTAACTTTTCCTCAGTTTTCCCCTCCCTCTAGTTTGAAACCCCTCGCAGAGGCTCGGACGGGAGGGTTGCCGTCTGTTCAGAGGCCTTCCGTTACCGGTGACGGCTAGGGAGCCGCGGTGGTTTTGACTTGACCGTTGCTTTCGAAATGTGTTGACTATTGACTGGAAGAGCTGACCCAAAGCTTTCCTCCGCCCGAGACTGGAGGAGCTCACACACCGCCCCTCCGCCGCCACGCCATCCTGCCCACCTACCTTATGGCGTCGTCCGCCGCCGAGCCGGCCCCGCCCCCACCACCACCCCCGGGCTCCGCCTCCACCAGATCTGGATCTACCCCTGTCCTCTTTGTAATTCCGTCATGTGTGCCGACTATTGTCGCCAGCCGTGGAGAAGATTGGGAATCGGAGGGATCTAACGCATGGATTCCATCTGGGTAAGCATCATCTGCCTATGTGAATTAACAGTAGGCAGTTTTTGAGCGCCAATCGTTGTTGCTCAACTAACTGCGTTGCTTTTCGAATAGGATGGATCCAGTGACGGCTTTTCGGTGGTGGTTAGGCTGGATTCTAGCTTTACACGTGATTCTAAACGCCGTAAGACTGGGTTTAACTTCCTGCGGTGGTTGCAACCACCATCTCGTTAACGGATTTCAAAGCTAACATCTACGATAACTACACTGGAGCTCTCTCGATGCGAGTTCATTTCGAATATTTCAACAGCTCGGAGGGAAGATTTGTTCCACTAATTTCCGAAGACGATCTGGGATTTCTTTTTGCTTTGAATGCTTCTTGCCGGTTCGGTAAAATTCGTATCCATGTGGACAGGGGCCAGGCATCATCTCTCTCTGGTGCTGGGGCATCATCAGGTGGTCGGGCATCATGTCTCTCTACTGCTGCTGCCTCTGCTAATAGTGTGCGCCGTGGCGCTCCTTGTAGGTCCACGCGGCACCATCTGTCCCAGTGCTAGTGGTAGCCGGATCGTTCGTACGGTCGATGTGGAGGACGATGCGGACATTGAGGATCAGCCTCCTCAAGATGATGAGGATGAGTTGATGTTTCTGAATTGGTAGATCGATGCGATGGAGGCAATGGAGGATCAATACATGGAAGATATGGCTTTTGGTGCCGGATTTGATGACACCGATGATGAAGAGAAGAATGAGAATGATGACAGCCTCGTTTTAGCCGATTACGAAGGTGAAGACTTGCCAACAATTGAGTGGAACAGGAGAATCCCGACTTGTAGAAGGCACCGTGTTTCAAACGATGATGGACTGCCGTAATGCAATTACTACATATCACATTCTCACTAAGAATAATTTTGAGGTTATTAAAAGTGAGCCGGTAGGTTCACAATTAAATGCCCATACCCAAGGTGTAGGTTTAGGCTGCATGCATCCACAATGCGCGAAGCGACTTGGTTCGGGTACTACGCCAACCGATTTGTGTATTTAGATCACGGTGTAAAATTTGTTATCTATTCTTGACATCCCTTATCATTATGTTTCAGATAAAGAAGAATAAGGAGATCCATAGGTGTCCACCTCTAGGGGAGAGCCGAGCTGAAAACAAAGCTAGCGAAGACTAGGTGGTTGGCGAGATATAATCCTAGATTGGTGAGAGAAGATCCTTCACTTGGTCCAACGACACTCGTAAAAAAGGTGGTTGAGAAGTATAAAATGGAAGTACCTTACATGAGGATGTTCTATGCAAAGGAAATGGCTCTTGACAAGATCAATGGTCCATGGAATGAAAGCTTTCAGTTGCTTTACACTTTCAAAGCTAAAGTGGAGATGGCTAGTCCGAGCGATGTTGTAGCGATAGACAAGCATACGATTCCCTACAAATTGAAAAGCGGGAAGGTAATGCACAAGGAATGTTTTAGAAGGGCTTTTGTTTGTTTCAAAGCGTCTTTGAAAGGCTTTTTGGACGGTTGCGAGTGCCTTATTTGGCCGTGGATGCATCAGCTCTTCATGGCAGGTTTAAAGGACAGCTAGTTGCTTGCTACGAGTTGATGGACATAATTGGATGTTCCCTGTTGCTTATGGGGTTTTGGAGGTTGAGTCACGGGAAAGTTGGACTTGGTTTACTGCAGAATTTGCGCGACCTTATAGGTCATCCACCGGGACTTGTTATCCACACGAGGCAGCTTGCAAAGGTTTGGAGACTGCGGTAGAAAGCGGTATTCCCTGGAGTGGAGCATAGGGAATGTATGCGACACTTGGTACAGAATTTTACAAAGAAATTCAAGGGTAAAGTTTTTACCGACAACCTATGGCCAGCTTCATACACATGCAGCTCTAGGAAGCATCTGTTTCATTTGGATGTGTTGTATAAACAAAAACCTGGGGTGAAGGAGTACTTGGATGAACATCATGGTAGGGTGTGGTCAAGAAGCCAATTCAATGAAATTTGCAAGGTAGACTATGTAACAAGTAACCTTGCGGAGAGTTTCAATTCAAAGGTCAAGTCATTGAAAGGGCTTATGCTTTGTGGCAAATATTTGATAAGATTAGGCGAGATGATCATGATAAAGATCGATCTGCGTCAAAGAATTGCATCCACAAATTATGTTGGCCATCTCATGCTCCCATCTTTGATTAAGTCTTTGCATGCCAGGGCAAAACAATTGAGGATGCAATGCGTCAGAAAAGGAATGGAGGCTGAGGTAACATACACTGACAAAGAAAACAGGCAGTGGAGGTATCCAGTGAGTTTGGTTGATAGGACATGCCATGGTAGGGGATGGCGGATCCGTGGGATACCACTGCATACACGCATTGTTTTTCATGAGTGTTATAGGGGGTGAAGATGGTGAAGTTGATCGGTATGTGTCGGAGTATTTCTCATTTGCCAAATTTAGGGCTGCATATGCTATGAATGTTCCTACCTTGTTGGGAAAAGACCAATGGATGAAAGTCGATCCAGGCTTCAAACTGTACTCTCCAGTATTGACTAGACCGGCAGGTAGGCCGAGAAAGAATAGGATCAGAGCTAGTGCAGAGGGTGGTGCACCGATTCGAAAACGTAAGTGCAAACGTTGTGGAATCCCTGTACACATTGCTAGGCTTTGTAAAAATGGAGTTGACCCAGCTTTTGGAATGGAAGATCAGGCGGGAGCGAGAAAATGCGAGAGGAGAATGAAGCAGCAATTCAACTTGAGATTGAAGCGACGAGTTCAACATGAGGTGATTGAATCAGCAAATGCGAGAGGAGATTGAAGCGACGAGTTCAACATGAGGAGATTGAAGCAGCAAATGCGAGAGGAGATTCAAGCAGCAGTTCAACATGAGGAGATTGAAGCAGCAAATGCGAGAGGAGATTGAAGCGACGGTTCAACATGAGGAGATTGAAGCGACAAATGCGAGAGGAGATTGAAGCTGCAATTGAACATGAGGAGATTGAACCGATGGATCGAGAGCGGAGGAGCAGATGGATGTAGAATGGCTTCAACCGATGAGTCTAGAGGAGAGGGAACAGTATAGTCGAGAATGCCTCGAAAGTAGTAAGGCCATGATAGAAGCTAACTTCGAAGAGTACATGGCAGAAGAAAAAGTACAAGCTTTGCAGAAGAAGAAGAACAAGAAAGAGGGCAAAAGGAAGGTAGACACCGGTAATATCCCTGGTAGGGTTACCCGGAGTAAGGTGGTGGCCCCGGCGAGTCACACCAGGAGCAAGAGAAAGATTTTATTCTGAACAACTAATTTGAATTTGTATGAACAATTTGTATTGTGGTTCCCTTTGTATTGGGGATCCCTTTGTGTTGAACAATTTGTATTGGGGATGCCTTTGTGTTGAACAATTTGAATTTGTATGAACAATTTGTATTGTGGTTCCCTTTGTATTGGGGATCCCTTTGTGTTGAACAATTTGAATTTGTATGAACAATTTGTATGCCACATTTAAGCCACATTTATCATTTTAGGGTTTTAGGGTTTTAGGGTTTTAGGGTTCAATTCAAAATAATTCAAAACATGGTGGAACCTTCCCATGGAGCCTTGTTATGTTACCTACAACCTAGAGAAATAATAATGGAAAATGAAATATAGAGATATGAAGTTTTTATGCCAAAAGCTTCAAAAGCACTTCCTAGTCCATGAGCTACTAGATATGAAGATGCAGGGCTTTCTGCTCAATGCACCTCCCAAATACCCACTATGCTTACAAACTTTGTCCAAATGAGTCCAAATTCGTCACACTTGTGTATCTTTGAGTAGCAAACAATATCTAGTCGGCCAAAATGTAATATATTGTTCAAATAACACAATTTTACAAATTTTATGCCAAAAGCTTCAATTTCCCTTAGTCCGTTTATTATTTGGGTGCCCCTGTTTTACTTAGTGTTACTCAGTTTTCCCCCTCCGGGCCCACTTGATTTACTCAGTCATACTCAGTTTTGCCCTTCCGATAAACATTTCCTCACTTTTCCCCCTCTTAGTTCTACTCAGTTTTCCTAACTTGTACTCACTGGCTGATCTCTGATTGGTCGAGATGTATGTCACACGGATCTTGGTTAGTTGAAATCTCAACGAACGCTTGCACCGTTCGATCATTTATGATCGGACGGCCTGTATCTCTCTCTCTACCACGATGGACGCATACGGAGATAAGAGCAGAGCACATACCTACCAACCACAGCGATCGCATATTCCGATCGCATCCTCCTCTCTCGTATTTCCTCTCTTACTACGGCGGTCGCGGCGGCGCGGATCTAACCGTGCGTGCGGCGGCGTGCGGCGGTGCGGATCTAACCGTGCGTGCGGCGGCGTGCGGCGGCGCGGATCTAACCGTGCGTGCGGCGGCGTGCGGCGGCGCGGATCTAACCGTGCGTGCGCCGTGGATCTAAGAGTGCCGGTGAGGATCTAACCGTCAGAAATAGTTGAAATGTCTCTCTCTGTCTCTCTCTGTCTCTAACCGGTGAGGATTCTATTCTCAGATCTGTTGAATGATGAAGAACACCAAGACGGTGGCCGTGCCGACAGTGGTCATCTATGCCACGAACATTGAAGCCATCGCCTACAACATCGCTTCGACGGCGCAAACCCAGCCTTCAATGTCGGAGCCTGTTGATGTCTCACTTCCGGTGCCGAGAGTGCGAATCGATGCCAAGACGATTGAACCCATCGTCTACAACCGCGCTGCAAAGCCGCCGATCCAGCCCTCCGCAGATCCGTCGCTGATGAAGTACACCAAGACAGCGGCGGTTCCGACACTGGTCATCGATGCCACGAACATTGAAGCCATCGCCGATAACATCGCTTCAACGTTTGATGGCGCAGATGACCGTGTTCGACGCCGCAAATTGGGATAAATTATGATAAATTTGTATTTTTCAATTTCCAAATGGGATAAAATTGTTCGAACTACTACCTCCGTCTCAAAAAAAGCTTCTCCACGTTCTTGATGTGTCCATGTACATCCGTATGTATGATTTGAATTCTATCCCAACTTGATTGGGAAGATATTGATATGTACTTGATCCGGAGGCTGGTACATGCTTTCACTTTTGGGATCCCTTCACTTTTATAAAATGTTCATGCATTCTAAAATTATCGTGCGCAGTACTTAGCACAAGTAGGAAATTGTACACCAAAATACAGTGCTTAGAGCCACAACAAAATACAGTGGTTAGAGCCATCTACTGAATAACAATTCTATACTAAATCGTCTACCAGAACCACATAACTGCTAGGATAGGGATGACACCTAATAAAACTGCACAGATGAATCTACTTTTCTCCTCTCCCATCACTTTAAGTTCATGTTCTAGATTTTCTACCACTTGATCAAATACGGCAAGATCTGTCTCAACTCTCAACTTCTCCTTGCGAATAAGCTCTGAATTCTTCTTTTCTTCCTCCACAATACGCTTCAGCTCGAATATCATCAGGTTTTTACGGGCCAATTCATCACTTAAATTGGCCACCTTCTCCTCCAAATCCATCCTCTGGCTACACCACTGGGTTGATTCATCTTGGTATGCAATGTACCATGGATCATCGGCTTGCCTGGCTAACTGTAACAATAATGGAAAAAAGAACAACTGAAATCACCCCAACAGGCCATGGCGGAACTTCAAATTCAACGGTAGTACAGAGGCTGAAGCTAGATACCCGCACTTCCGACGAGGTAGGAGAAGTAGAACGTGGCCACGACATGATCGAATCCCCACCCTCGCCGGTGTACCCGCTACGACCAGGACATTGAGGACTATTTCGTACCTGCAAACTCCAATAAATTACGGGAACCGAATCGATTAGGGGCGGGGAGGCGAAGCGGAGGTCTTACCAAGCTATACCAATTGGTGCGCGGAACAAATCCCGGTCGTCGTGGGCGGCGGATCTGCTTGCGGCGGACTTTCCTGCGGTGGGTACAATGCGTGCGGACGAAACAAGTGCTGGAGCCGTGGTTGACGTGCAGCGCCGCAGTTCGTCCGACGCCGCCGGGGAGCCAGGCGGCGCGACGAGGCGCCGCCGGCGATGGCTGCTCCGTCCGACGGTGGGGAACGAGCAGGCCAGCGGTTCTCCGGTCTAGCTTAAGAATAATTAAGTAGCGACCTTGTTGCTTCTCTCTATGATATTCTCTAAAGACATATATCGTAGCGGCAATATGTGAGTTTTCTGAAAAATAGACGACCCACTGGTCATTGGCTGCGCAGGCCCCACAGAGCGGCAATATATGATTTTTTCTCTCTAAATAAGTAGACGATCCCACTGGTCATTGGCTGCGGCAGCCACACAGAGCGACAATATGTGTCTTTTCCTGAAAAATAGACGACCCCACTGGTCATTGGCTGCGGAGGCCCCACAGAGCGGCAATATATAATTTTATCTAAATAAATAGACGACCCCACTGGTCATTGGCTGCGGCAGCCCCACAGAGCGGCAATATATGTCTTTTCCTGAAAAATAGACGATCCCACTGGTCATTGGCTGCGGCAGCCCCACAGAGCGGCAATATATGTCTTTTCCTGAAAAATAGACGACCCCACTGGTCATTGGCTGCGGCAGCCCTATAGAGCGGCCCCATTTGTCATTGGCAGCACCGCGTATAAAATCATGAAATAAAACGGCCCACACGTTAGCGATAGATGGATGGCTGCTCCGACGTGTCTCCTGACCCTACCCGTCAGCACGAGACGGTCAGGGAGGAGCTGCCCCTGTGCGGCCCCACCCGGTCAGACTAACGGTCAAGGCCTCTGACCTGACGGCTACCGGCCGTTCCAGCACTTGTGCGTGTTTCAAACTAGAGGAGGGGAAAACTGAGGAAAAACTAAGGGACTGGGGAAAACTGAGTACAACTAACGAACCAGGGGCACGAAAATAGAAATCCCTTATATTTATATTTATGTTGAGTCGTTGGAGTAAGATAATGCTTAGGGGAGGTTTGCTTGTATTTTTACTCGACTTTTTTCATCCAGTTTTCACCTAGGTGTGGATACGTCATTAGGCTTTCGTTTTCTTATATTTTTTAGATTATTCATAGGAGTTTTTTATGTTCTCTATTCCTACAATCGCATATATGTGTAATAGAAAACTCATGGTAGTTTTTTAAGTGCAATTGCATGTATATGGGCAATTGCACTTATATCTGCAACAACTGGGAACCAACCGACCCCCCCTTTTTAGTGAAATTATATAAAGATGTGCAATTGCATTTATGTGTGCAATTGTATACATGTGTGTAATTTAAATGCATCTTCACATTTATATGCGTTATGTATTTGTTCACTAGAAAAATCTATGCATATTTTTTCTCATAGATGTACAATTGCATATGGATGTGTAATTGCATTATATTTGTAATCTGCAATTTTATTTTGCAATTGCATTCTTTCATCCCCTTTGTAAAAAAGACCTACTTAAAAAATGTGATCCAAATAAAAACCTGCTCGGTTGATCACGATGGGGTGCTGTAATTTCGCAATTGGCCGAGCACTAGGCGCTTACAAATTAAAATTAGGTGTAGTCATTGATGTACTTCCTTTGTTCCATAATTCTTGTTGTGATTTTAACTGAAGTTTGAACTGAAACCACGACAAGAACTATTGAATGGAAGGTGTATCCAACAAACATGAAAATTTGCAACGGTAAATTATTTAAATATCTACACATACATGATAAATCAGATAAGTTTTAGAGTTCTGAAAATAAGCACCATTCATTATACTTTTTTTTGAAACGATTCATTATACTTATATTCATATATTTTTACATTTGTGTATTTAAAATACAAAGAATTTTTAAAGTTTTCTAGACACTTCATCGGGTACAACCAAAAATGTTTTTCAATTTCTTATAACTTGTCCTTTTTTTGAATTCAAAAAAAAAATGGAGCACTGAAGCTCGGGACCAGAAATCCCTTCTTGGCGTCTCTCATTCTTTAATGTATCCCCTTTTCCCTTTTCAAATCGCATGCCCTTTGATCGGCATCCATGAATATACTTCTGTTGCTCAAAAGTTGAGGTTAAGGAAATCAATAAATGTTTAATGTATCCCCTTTTCCCTTTTCCTTTGATCGGCATCGATGAATAATATACTTCTGTAGATCAAAAGCTGTAGTCAAGGAAATCAGAATGGAAACAAGCAGAATGCCTGTTGGATAATGTTGTCGCATAGCAGTGCATACGGCGCACTTATTATATTTCCTTTCGAATTTTGGTTTTCGGATAGAAAGACGTTGAAGCAAAAGCTGTGGAGGGGGGCGCTTTCGGATCGCTAGATTCACTTCTGAACCAGCATGGCCGTGAGAGGCCGCATCTTTGCGAGAAAGGCAGAATTCGCTTGGTAAATGTCATGCGCCGAAAAGAAGTAGGGAAATGCCTCGTCTATCTCTTCCATAAAAAGTGAGACAAAAGGCGGGCACCAAAAGGAAGCTGCCGCACCAGGGCGGTGTCCCTTTTAACTTACCCTGGAAGTAAACATTTCCATGTAGATCCGCGCTGGTTAGTGACGCACCAAATCACTCTGATGTAATCAGGCATACCAATTGCTTAAGATGGAACTGAATGTCAGCTAGTTCCTAATTAAGACTGGACAGAATGATAAGGCACAATGCTGCACATCCAAGTTCAGCTGTTCAGGCATCACGCACAGTCTTGCAGGCACGATTTACATGACTACGTATTACGTAACATGGTGTACATAATATACTACCTTCTCTATATACGGCTAACGGTATTTCCTGGCTAACTAGCACTCTGGTGACTGTCAGCATAGTTCAGACATTGAGAGGCTCGCTCTCTTAGCATCTCCACTCGTTGGCGCTTCCCCCACGCCCAAATCAGGCGAAAGTTTCGTCTGAATTGAAGGAAATTTGGCATGTGGAGCCCATTTTTCCCAGCGGCGAGCCCAGAACGGATGTAAAGTTTTTGACAAAATACGACGAATTCGAACAGAAATAGGCGAAACTCATGCAAACATAATCGAAATTTAGTGATATTTAACTTATATAGACGAGTTCGTGCATATATAGACTGAATTCGTACATATATTTGAATTTGGCGACAGGGAAACATTAACTTAAACTAAAAGCGGCCTCCTACATGCCGAAATGGCGGTAGAAGGCCGTGTAGTCCGCGCCGTCGTCATCGCTCGAGCTGGCGGCGTCCTGGGACGGCGCCGCCTCGTACCAGCGGCTCGAACCCTGGCCAGGGTCGCCGGCGCGTGGCGGCGTCGGCCGGTAAATGTCGTCGTCGCTGCTCTCCTCGAGCTTGATCAGCTCGACGTGCATGGGCGCGACGTTCGTTGGCGCGGACGGTGCGGCGGCGCGGACGGCGCGTTGCCGCGCGGCAGCCAGGTCCAGCAGCTGCCGCTGCTACTCCGCCTCCTGGCGCTCCCAGTCCCGCCTGGACCACTCCAGTGCGGCGTCCTCGGGGAGGCTATTGCCGGCGGGCACCAGGTCCGTGAGCGACCTGGCGATCGCCTCCGCCACGGCGGCATCCTCCGCGCGCTTCGCCTCCTCCTCGGCGAGCTTGTTGGCGGCATTGATGATGGCGGCAGCGGCGGCCTCCTTCTTCGACGACTTCCTCTACCGCCCGCGCTGCGGAGAGGAAGGCTGGTCGTGGATGACAAGGGCGCCGCTGCTGCGCCCTCTGGTCGGCGGTGGCGACGCCGGTTCCTTCTTGACGGTCGAAGGAGACGTCCACTCCTTCTTGACGGTGGCCGGCGTCGACCCGCCGGACCTGGACGCCGACCTCGAGCCAGACGAGGAGGAGGATGGCGCCATCCTCCTCGGCATCCAGGAACTACCGTATCGGCGCGACACAGTAGCCGCCACCGGCGGCGGCATCCCCAGGACGGGGGAGTTCCCGTCCTCGATGTGTGCGAGCACATTCTCGAGGGTGCGGCCAGGCGTGCTCCACCATCGGCGGCGGCCGGCGGCGTTGTTCCTTGCCGGAGGAGGAGGAGGGCCGTCGTACGCAGCGAGTTCGCGTTCGTACCTGCGCCGGAAGGCGTCGACCCGCCGGACCTGGACGCCGACCTCGAGCCAGACGAGGAGGAGGATGGCGCCATCCTCCTCGGCATCCAGGAACTACCGTATCGGCGCGACACAGTAGCCGCCACCGGCGGCGGCATCCCCAGGACGGGGGAGTTCCCGTCCTCGATGTGTGCGAGCACATTCTCGAGGGTGCGGCCAGGCGCGCTCCACCATCGGCGGCGGCCGGCGGCGTTGTTCCTTGCCGGAGGAGGAGGAGGGTCGTCGTACGCGGCGAGTTCGCGTTCGTACCTGCGCCGGAAGAACGCGGTCCACGCTTCGTAGTTGTCGGGTGATGTCTACTCACACTTCTTTTCCTGTAGACAGTGTTGGGCCTCCAAGAGCAGAGGTTTGTAGAACAGCAGCAAGTTTCCCTTAAGTGAATCACCTAAGGTTTATCGAACTCAGGGAGGAAGAGGTCAAAGATATCCCTCTGAAGCAACCCTGCGATCACAATGCAAGAAGTCTCTTGTGTCCCCAACACACCTAATACACTTGTCAGATGTATAAATGCACTAGTTCGGCGAAGAGATAGTGAAATACAAGTGGTATGAATGTATATGAGTGACAATAGCAATCTGAATAAAATATGGCAGCGAGTAAATATGCAACAAAACAGTAAACAAACGGAGATTCGATGTGTGGAAACAAGGCCCAGGGATCCTGCTTTCACTAGTGGACACTCTCAACATTGATCACATAATAAAACTACTCTACACTCTCTTGTTGGATGATGAACACCATTAGTTGTGTAGGGCTACAAGAGCACCTCGATGCCGGAGTTAACAAGCTCCACAACATTCGATGTTCATATTTAAATAACCTTAGAGTGCATGATAGACTAACGCAATTATACCGAGTACTAACATAGCATGCACACTGTCACCGACAAGCTATGAAAGGGGGAATAGATCACATCAATACCATCATAGTAATAGTTAACTTCATAATCTACAAGAGATCATAATCATAGCATATACCAAGTACTTCATGATGCACACACTGTCACAATTACATCATGGAGGAGGAATAGACTACTTTAATAATATCACTAGAGTAGCACATAGATGATATTCAACTAGATCACAAAGAGAGAGAGATGAACCACATAGCTACAGCGGAGCCCTCAGCCCCGGGGGTGAATTACTCCCTCCTCATCATGGAGACAGCGATGGCGGTGAAGATGGCGGTGGAGACGGCGGTGGAGATGACTCCGGGGGCAATTCCCCGTCCCGGCAGGGTGCCGGAACAGAGACTTCCGTCCCCCGAATTGGAGTTTCGCGATGGCGGCGGCTCTGGAAGGTTTTCTCGGGTTTCGTCAATCAGTGTCGATGTTTTAGGTCAAGAGGCAACTTATAGGCGAAGAGGCGGAGTCGGAGGGGCCACGGGGCATCCACACAGTAGGGGGGGCGCGCCCCCCTGCGCCGCGCCGCCCACACGTGTGGGGCCCCCAGGGCTCCCCTCTGGTCCCCCTTTGACTTTCTGGAAGGTTCCGGGAAAAATAAGATGTTGGGCATTGATTTCGTCCGATTCCGAGAATATTTCCTTTGTAGGATTTCTGAAACCAAAAACGGCAGAAAACAGCAACTGGCACTTCGGCATCTTGTCAATAGGTTAGTTCCGGAAAACGCATCAAAACGATATAAAGTGTGAACAAAACATGTAGGTATTGTCATAAAACAAGCATGGAACATCTGAAATTATAGATACGTTGGAGACGTATCAGCATCCCCAAGCTTAGTTCCTACTCGTCCTCGAGTAGGTAAACGATAACAAAGATAATTTCTGAAGTGACATGCTACCAACATAATCTTGATCATACTATTGTAAAGCATATGAGATGAATGCAGCGATTCAAAGCAATGGTGAAGACAATGTTTAAACAACTGAATCATATAGCAAAGACTTTTCATGAATAGTACTTTCAAGACAAGCATCAATAAGTCTTGCATAAGAGTTAACTCATAAAGCAATAGATTCTAAATAAAGGCATTGAAGCAACACAAAGGAAGATTAAGTTTCAGCGGTTGCTTTCAACTTGTAACATGTATATCTCATGGATAGTTGTCAACATAAAGTAATATGATGAATGCAAATATGCAAGTATGTAAGAATCAATGCACAGTTAACATAAGTGTTTGCTTCTTGAGGTGGAAGGAAATAGGTAGACTGACTCAACATAAAAGTAGAAGAAAGGCCCTTCGAAGAGGGAAGCATCGATTGCTATATTTGTGCTAGAGCTTTTATTTTGAAAATAAGAAACAATTTTGTCAACGGTAGTAATAAAGCATATGTGTTATGTAAATTATATCCTACAAGTTGCAAGCCTCATGCATAGATTACCAATAGTGCCCGCACCTTGTCCTAATTAGCTCGGATTACCTGGATTATCACTGCAATACATATGTTTTAACCAAGTATCACAAAGGGGTACCTCTATGCCACCTGTACAAAGGTCTAAGGAGAAAGCTCGCATTGGATTTCTCGCTTTTGATTATTCTCAACCTAGACATCCATACCGGGACAACATAGACAACAGATAATGGACTCCTCTTTAATGCATAAGCAGTCAACAACAAATAATATTCTCATAAGAGATTGAGGATTGTTGTCCAAAACTGAAACTTCCACCATGGATCATGGCTTTAGTTAGCGGCCCAATGTTCTTCTCTAACAATATGCATGCTCAAACCATTCAACTCATGGTAAATCGCCCTTACTTCAGACAAAACGAGCATGCATAGCAACTCACATGATATTCAACAAAGGGTAGTTGATGGCGTCCCCAGGAACATGGTTATCGCACAACAAGCAACTTAATAAGAAATAAGATACATAAGTACATATTCAATACCACAATAGTTTTTAGGCTATTTGTCCCATGAGCTATATATTGAAAAGACAAATGATAGAAATTTAAAGGTAGCACTCAAGCAATTTACTTTGAAATGGCGGAGAAATACCATGTAGTAGGTAGGTATGGTGGACACAAATGGCATAGTTATTGGCTCAAAGATTTGGATGCACGAGAAGTAATCCCTCTCAATACAAGGCTTAGGCTAGCAAGGTTATTTGAAGCAAACACAAGTATGAACTAGTACAACAAGACTCACATAAGAACATATTGCACGCATTATAATACTATACATTGTCTTCCTTGTTGCTCAAACCCTTACTAGAAAATATCTAGACCTTAGAGAGACCAATCATGCAAACCAAATTTTAGCAAGCTCTATGTATTTCTTCACTAATAGGTGCAAAGTATATGATGCAAGAGCTTAATCATGAGCACAACAATTTCCAAGTATCAAATTATTCAAGACATTATACCATTTACCACATGTAGCATTTTCTGTTTCCAACCATATAACAATTAACGAAGCAGTTTCAACCTTCGCCATGAACATTGAAAGCTAAGAACACATGTGTTCATATGAACCAGCGGAGCGTGTCTCTCTCCCACACAAGCATGGATTTATTCAAACAAAACAAAAATAAAAACAAACAGACGCTCCAAGTAAAGTACATATGATGTGATGGAATAAAAATATAGTTTCACTAGAGGAACCTGATAATGTTGTCGATGAAGAAGGGGATGCCTTGGGCATCCCCAAGCTTAGATGCTTGAGTCTTCTTGAAATATGCAGGGATGAAACACGGGGGCATCCCCAAGCTTAGAGCTTTCACTCTCCTTGATCATATTGTATCATCTTCCTCTCTTGATCCTTGAAAACTTCCTCCACACCAAACTCAAAACAACTCATTAGAGGGTTAGTGCATAATCAAAATCCACATGTTCAGAGGTGACATAATCATTCTTTAACACTTCTGGACATTGCACAAAGCTACTGAAAGTTAATGGAATAAAGAAATCCATCAAGCATAGCAAAACAGGCAATGCGAAATAAAAGGTAGAATCTGTCAAAACAGAACAGTCTGTAAAGACGAATTTTTAAGGTGCACCAGACTTGCTCAGATGAAAATTCTCATATTCAATGAAAGTTGCGTACATATCTGAAGATCACTCACGTAAATTGGCAGAATTTTCTGAGTTACCTACAGAGAATTCAACCCAGATTCATGACAGTAAGAAATCTGTTTCTGCGCAGTAATCCAAATCTAGTATGAACCTTACTATCAAAGACTTTACTTGGCACAACAATGCAACAAAATTAAGATAAGAAGAGGTTGCTACAGTAGTAATAACTTCCAAGACACAAATATAAAACAAAAGTACTGTAGCAAAATAACACATGGGTTATCTCCCAAGAAGTGCTTTCTTTATAGTCATTAAGATGGGCTTAGTAATTTTAATGATGCACTCCCAAGAAATAAGAGTTGAAGCAAAAGAGAGCATCAAGAAGCAAATTCAAAACACATTTAAGTCTAACCCACTTCCTATGCAGAGGAATCTTGTACACAAATGAATTCATGAAGAACAAAGTGACAAGCATAGGAAGATAAAACACGAGTAACTTCAAGATTCTCAACATAAAGAGGGGAAACTTAATATTATTAAGATGCATATAACCATGTTTCCCTCTCTCATAATAACTTTCAGTAACATCATTGATGAAATCCACAATATACCCATCACTTAAAACATTCTTATCATGGTTCATATGCATAGAAGTATCATTAATTTTGGCATAAGAAGAGTTCTTCTCATTAATAGTAATTGGAGCAAGATTATTATCAAGAATTTGAACATGGTAAACAAGTTGCATATTAAGGGAATTGCTTTTGGCAATCCAATCATAACTATGACAAGTTTCATAAGGATGGTTATAACCTATATCATAGCATTCTTTATAATAATCATCAAAGATCGGAGGCATAGTGTCATCATAAGAAATAGAATAGTTATCTTTCACAGTACGTTCATCTGTGACTATACCATCATTGTTACTAGAAGGAGATGTATCAAACATATAATGATCAGTAGCAAAAGGATTTTCAAACACCTCATCCCCAAGCTTAGAGCTTTCTATATCATTATGGGAGGAAGCATGGATAGTACTGATACTATGGCAATTATTATCATCATCATTTTCAGAATTAGTTTCCTAGAGATTTTTCATATCAAAAGTAGTGTGCTCTTCTAAATCATGATCACTAATGTATGTAAAGGGCATAGGAAGATCATTGTGTTCAGATTCATTATCATAATAGTAATTAGGAGCAACATACTTACGGTTACCTATCGTTATCTCATTCACGCGGGGATATGCCGTTACCTCTTTTTCTTTATCCCCCTTCTTCTTCTTCTTCGTTCCCTTCTTCTTCTTCTTCTCTTCCTTCTCCTCGTTCCCTTCTTTAGGAGGAAGAGGCTTGAAGGGAGGCTTCTCCACATAACCTGATTTATTTCCAGAAACAATAGAAGAAACTTGGGAGGATTCCTCCTTTTCATTAATAAGTTCAAAACACACAGCGGTCATATCATATTTTGGCAAGGTGTCATCTTCTAAAATATTTTGTATGTAAGTATTTGTATGGCAATTATCAATGCAATAAGAAAAACACCCATGCAGAACATCATCAATATCAAGATCGTTAATATCTAACAAAGAAATTTTCCTTGATAACTCTTCACACCACAAAAATAAAGTGAGTTCATCATGCTGATTAGGAGTAATTTCATCATCACAATACAAATTTGCAGCACTCATGGGGTTCAAATTATCATTGGAGGAGCATTGAAAATTAAAATGACCCACTCTATGGCAAAGTTCACAAATAAAAGGATAGAGGGCACAAACTTTTTTACCAAGATCATCTAGAGCCCTAAACCACTTTCTAGTTTTTTCATTAATATGATGGATACAATATTCATCTTTGATTTGATTAATTCCACAAGGTCTATGCATTCCACAAAAATTAACATGCTTATAAGAAATAGCATTCTTAGGAGTTTGAGCATGTTCATTGCAATCATTAACAACAATTTCATCCTTCATGCAAGCATCTTTAAAAGGTTCATGATACTTATCAAAAGTCTTCTTAGGCAATTCAAAATGAGAGGTAAAAGCTTTATAAAGATTTGCAACAACTTGAGAGTCAAGACCATAAGTAGCACTTATATTTCGAAATTTACCAGTATCCATAAAAGTTTCAATGCATTCATAATCATAATTTATACCTGACTCTTTACCTTTGTCGTTCTCCCAATCTTCAGCGTTCTCCTCAATCCGATCAAGAAGATCCCACCTAGCTTCAACCTCCTTGCTTGTGAAAGATCCCTCCAAACAGGCATCTAGATAGTCCTTGTGGTGTCCTGAAAGCCTTGCATAAAAATTATTAATAATAACATTACGGGGGAGCTCATGAATGGGACATTTGAGCATTAGTGACTTCAATCTCCCTCATGCTTGGGAAATACTCTCTCCATCACGAGGATAAAAGTTATAAATGTAATTTCTATCAGTATGCACTTCATGAGGAGGATAAAATTTAGAATAAAAGAGAGGTACAATTTCCTCCCAACCAAGAGAATGACTATTCTTCAGCAATTTATACCAATGCGCCGCTTTATCAGACAGCGAAATAGAGAATAGTTTCTTCTTCACTTCATCCATAGAGATACCTGCACACTTGAATAACCCGCATAATTCATGCAAAAACAGTAAATGATCTCCAGGATGGACAAATCCATCCCCTTCATAGCGGTTATCCATAACACGTTCAATAATTTTCATGGGTATCTTGAAAGCAGTACTTGCAGTAGGTGGATTTAAAATATCACAAGCATCATTAGAGTTATCGCATATGGGAGATAAAGTATTATCAGAGCAAATTTTCTCCCCTAAAGATGGGAAGCTAAAAAGATCATAAAAACTAGCTTCCCCAAGCTTAGACTTCTCCATAGCATTAGCAGTAATTGCGTTAATACTAATAACATTGCTACTAGCATGCAAATAAGGTTCCATAGGTTTTTTAATTTTCGCATCAAATAATTCATATCTTAACTCAGGAAATAGATTAAAAAGCTCACTAAATTTTTTGTTGTTTTCCATTATGCCTAACTAGTGAAAATAAAAACAAGAAACAAAAAGATGCAATTGCAGGATCTAAAGGAAATAGCTTCAAGCACTTACAACGGCAACAGAAAATAACTTAGTTACCAGGGACCAGAGTGTGAGTGCCTTTTACCTTTCCTCCCCGGCAACGGCGCCAGAAAATACTTGACTGTCTACTACTGGCGCGTTGTTGACGAGGGAGGAAATACCCGTGGTGAAGCTTTTCGGTCCCCGGCAACGGCGCCAGAAAATAGCTTGATGTCTACTCACACTTCTTTTCCTGTAGACAGTGTTGGGCCTCCAAGAGCAGAGGTTTGTAGAACAGCAGCAAGTTTCCCTTAAGTGAATCACCCAAGGTTTATCGAACTCAGGGAGGAAGAGGTCAAAGATATCCCTCTCAAGCAACCCTGCGATCACAATGCAAGAAGTCTCTTGTGTCCCCAACACACCTAATACACTTGTCAGATGTATAGGTGCACTAGTTCGGCGAAGAGATAGTGAAATACAAGTGGTATGAATGTATATGAGTGAAAATAGCAATCTAAATAAAATATGGCAGCGAGTAAATATGCAACAAAACAGTAAACAAACGGAGATTCGATGTGTGGAAACAAGGCCTAGGGATCCTACTTTCACTAGTGGACACTCTAAACATTGATCACATAATAAAACTACTTTACACTCTCTTGTTGGATGATAAACACCATTAGTTGTGTAGGGCTACAAGAGCACCTCGATGCCGGAGTTAACAAGCTCCACAACATTCGATGTTCATATTTAAATAACCTTAGAGTGCATGATAGACTAACACAATTATACCGAGTACTAACATAGCATGCACACTGTCACCGACAAGCTATGAAAGGGGGAATAGATCACATCAATACCATCATAGTAATAGTTAACTTCATAATCTACAAGAGATCACAATCATAGCATATACCAAGTACTTCATGATGCACACATTGTCACAATTACATCATGGAGGAGGAATAGACTACTTTAATAACATCACTAGAGTAGCACATAGATGATATTCAACTAGATCACAAAGAGAGAGATGAACCACATAGCTACAGCGGAGCCCTCATCCCCGGGGGTGAATTACTCCCTCCTCATCATGGAGACAGCGATGGCGGTGAAGATGGCGGTGGAGACGGCGGTGGAGATGACTCCGGGGGCAATTCCCCGTCCCGGCAGGGTGCCTGAACAGAGACTTCTGTCCCCCGAATTGGAGTTTCGCGATGGCGGCGGCTCTGGAATGTTTTCTCGGGTTTCGTCAATCAGTGTCGATGTTTTAGGTCAAGAGGCAACTTATAGGCGAAGAGGCGGAGTCGGAGGGGCCACGGGGCAGCCACACAGTAGGGGGGCGCGCCCCCCCTGGGCCGCGCCGCCCACATGTGTGGGCCCCCCAGTGCTCCCCTCTGGTCCCCCTTTGACTTTCTGGAAGGTTCCGGGAAAAATAAGATGTTGGGCATTGATTTCGTCCGATTCCGAGAATATTTCTTTTGTAGGATTTCTGAAACCAAAAACAGCAGAAAACAGCAACTGGCACTTCGGCATCTCGTCAATAGGTTAGTTCCGGAAAACGCATCAAAACGATATAAAGTGTGAACAAAACATGTAGGTATTGTCATAAAACAAGCATGGAACATCAGAAATTATAGATACGTTGGAGACGTATCATCGGGGAAGAAGCGTGGATCCGCGCGCTGCTCGTCACTGAGAGTGACGAGCACCTCGTCGATCGCTGCTTCGAGTGTGCCCCCACCCGTTGGTGGCGGCGGGATCGGCACGCCGCCTGCGCTCAGCCTCCATCCTCCCGGCGTGCGGAAGTCCGGCGGCGCCGGGTAGCCCGCCATGTGGAGGAGCCGCCCCTCCCATTGGTGGAGAGAGCGGCGGCCGAAACCATTGTTAGCCGCTCCGTCGTTCGCCATTGCTTTGCTCGCCGCGGGTTCGTGCGAGATCGGGGAAGATTTGGGGAAGGTGAGCGAGGAGGTGAATGCGGGGCAGACGCGGTTGATCGGTGATAAATAGAGGTAGATGCGCGTGCTACCGAGGCGATGGCATTAACTCGCCGCGTAGAAGCTACGCGTCGGCGAATAGTGACCGGTGGCAGGCTTTTGCAGCGCGCGGAAGACGATGCGATGAGGACGACGATCGGTGTCTCTCGCCGACAAGTTGGGACCACCAGACGCGCGGGAAGTTTTCTCGACGTTTCGCGCGCTTTCGTTTCATCCGGAGTCCCCGAGCGCTTCTCGGGAGACCGAGGGTGGCGTGGACTCGCCGGATAAATTTAGGTCCAAATCCGGACGAAATCGAGAAACCGGGGGACGCGATTGGGCTGAATTACGCTATCCGGATTGGAAAAACGTCGCTCGAGACCCCTGGTCGGGGAGACAAGTGGGGATGCTCTTACCGTCAGGCCGTTCTCGAACCGTCACGGTACCGTGCAGTCTTCTTTCTTCCGTTTGGTGGTAGTACTCCTACGTACATTATTTGCACGCGCGGGCCCAAAAGACGGAAAGTCAGACCCATAGTAATGTTTTTTTTTGGAGCAAACTCTACAGATGTGTTTTTGTTTACAGGACCTATGGACGTGTTGGTTCACTAGACCTCTAATTTTGCTGATGTAAACTCAGACTTAATGTTTTTTTTTCTTTTGAAACGGAGGTAAAAGCTTTGCCTCATCCATTAATTAAGCAGAAGGTGCTCGATTTTTAGGAGAAAATCGGGCAAAAACCTACAATGACGGGGCCAAGCCCGCACGCATCCACACGACAGCGCGAAGGCACACCGAGTCACCCTGGCTATCCACATAAGCTACACAAACGCGAAACTCGAGTTGGCCTATGCCAAACAGATGGCTCCCCAAGAAAAGGCCGGTAGCTCCGATTCTGACAACGAGCCGCGGAGAGGAGATGCACAAGACCTGCGCCGAAAAGGACCTTCACCGTCGGACCGCCCTCGAAGGTCATCGTACACCACCCAAAGGCAGCTTCGACTTCACAACAAGAGGAGGCCAACTTGAAGACATTAGGACACGTCGGGACGGAGCCGACTAACACGGTCTTGCAGCAACCAAACCATGCTCATCATCATTGTCGTTGCCGCCCAAGCCCACCGTCAAGAGTCACCTTATCGCCCAAGCGACCCAAGGTCGAGCACCCTCGAAGATGACGAACATTCGGAGCCGCCGCTCCGACATACCGCTGCTCCGTCGCGTCCTGCGCGTCCACAAAAACCACCACCTTCCGGGGCCGCCGCCCCGACGTACCACCGCTCGCTCTCGAGCTGCAACGCCGCACGAACCGTTCACCCGCAACCCAAGCTGCACAGGGCAAAAGGCCGTAGACCACGGGCAACTCAGACGCAATGCGATAACATTGCTAATGCAAGCAAGAATAAGTTTCCCCGGATCCTCGCCCACCTCGCCAATGTGGGTCTCATCACGGTGTTTACGAGGCACAGACTCTTCTAGCCGCTGCTCTTTTGGGGTGGTGGATGTTGTTATTTTGATGCGTCTTGGTTTGCTAGTTTCTTCTCCGATGGACAAGGTTCAACTAGCTTGCTTCGTCTTTGTCGCGGTGTCAGCGCGGTCATGGACTCTCTGGATTTGTCTGGCCGAATCTAAGGCAGTCGTCTGTTTCATCGCTTTGTTCTCCAGGGCAGCGATCTGTCTCTCAGAACTTCAAAACTGTTTTTTTTCTTGGATGTCTTGGAGTTAATAATACATGGTTTTTATTTGAACTTTTCTCTGTTTTCCTGAGATTTCCTAATAAATGAAAATCATTTTCATTTTCTCTCCTAAACCACATGAGCTGAAAGCCCAGCTGTCAAACCAGTAAACCAACTAGTAAGCGGGCACGTGCAATGCACGTCTTGAATGTCATTAATAAAATTTCTTAATAACCACTTCACAAGGATTTTTTGAGGTATTGATTGTCGCCTCTGTCCAGCAACAATGTAAGGTCACCTCCAAACTTGAGTTCCTAACTCATGAAGATTCCCACGACACTTCTGTAGATGAAGCCTAGGTGGTTTACATCTGGAAGTCCCAACACCACTATACATGCAAGGATGTTCTCAGCAAATACGAATGAAGCCAAATAAAAGAGCTCAAAATTATATTACTCATTTCTCCATCTATATTTGAAATGTTCTGCCACAAAACAATTCAATGCTTAATTAAGATATAATTTCCAAAACAAATATAATTAATAAGCTAAAATAAATGAATCGATCTACTTGACCTGAAGGATCGATTGAGCTCTCAAACTTGATGGAAACCAGAAGTCCGAAGATAGAGTGCCATATCTAACACACAAAGAAAAAGAAATCAACTAATCAAAAGATACTCTTCACATTGTTATCTACCTCGTTAGTGTTGCTCATCTCACTCAAAAAGAGTATTACAAATAACTTACGTTTGCCCAAATCTCTTCTAGGCAGGGTTGATAAGAATGTGAAACCTCCTTGTTGCTTTAATATGGAATGTGGCCTATTCACTTCGACAACCAATCATGTTGCAATTTTGTAGTCAGAGGCATTGCTTCTCCAAATGAATGGTATAAAGATGTGTATAGGTGGTTGCAGATATACCTTGATCAGCTGGACAAATATATAAGCTACTACACCTCAATATATGCGCATTGGCCTTCACTTTCAAGAACAATGCCGTGTGCCCCACTGGACACCAGCAGCACGCTGTAGCACAATTGTAATATTGAAGATATGAGACAACCACACAAACTGTAGGCAACCAGATTTCATAGGATCGTTATGTGAAGTGCATGTCTCAAAAAGTTCCAATTTCTACGAATCGCATCAAATACATCTTGCTTGAGTGATGTGGGCATAGTTTTTCTTTTCTTTGTAAAACATCAGGTGCACAAGTTCAATCTCGTGTGTTTTTCTCTGAAACCATAGCATCAAGAAGTGATGAGAAATTTGACCCAAAAAAATTCACCATTAGTTACGGCTGGCACTTCTTTGGGATAAGGAATCAGAGGGCACCGTTGTGCACGCCCATGACGCCCTAGAAGAAACAGAAAAGGCTGAAGGCATCAGAAAAAGGAAGACCTCTCTGCGCCCAGGATGCCCAGCATGCTTGAGACACCCGCCGGAAGACCTCTCTGCGTACGTCGTCGAGGCATTGAAGCGCCATCCTGGACATCTTCGTACACTACAAAAATACCTTGCCGCGCATGCGTTGCGGGCTCCATGCTTGTTCTTGAGGGAGCCGCCACCGACGGGGACGTTGCGCAAGGATCCGCCCTCGCCCCTCGGTCTAGTACCGGCGGCAGGTCTTGCAGTACCTGAAACTGTTTGTTGTGCACGCCATGCGAATCTTCAACGGCACGCTGTGCGACGGACGTGGGAGTAGTTATGGCGGACGCGGCTGTCCTCCTCATGGTCGCGCAAGGGCCTTCCACAGTTCCACGTACATGTCACCGGTGTGGGAACGACGGAACCCAGGGCCTCTCTGACGCGACAACATCCAAGCCGATGGCGGCGAGTCGAGGGAGCCAGCAATTTGTCTCCAGCTCCCCTCATTTGATTAAATTAGGCAAGGAAAGTATATTTCGGGAGATAATTATGCTGCGTGATTTTTGGAATGGTTGGCCTGCATATGTAGCTGTTAATTTACAACGTAATTTTAGGATCTACCAAATTGCGGGCGTGGCCGACGGTTGAGGGTTGTGGGAGAACAACGAAATCTGGGCCGTGTGATGCGTGTACATAAACGGTGGAGATTCAATTTTCCTACGGCACTTCGTGCCTTTATAAGTAGTAGAGATAGAGATGAAACCATAGCATCAAGAAGTGATGAGAAATTTGACCCAAAAAAATTCACCATTAGTTACGGCTGGCACTTCTTTGGGATAAGGAATCAGAGGGCACCGTTGTGCACGCCCATGACGCCCTAGAAGAAACAGAAAAGGCTGAAGGCATCAGAAAAAGGAAGACCTCTCTGCGCCCAGGACGCCCAGCATGCTTGAGACACCCGCCGGAAGACCTCTCTGCGTACGTCGTCGAGGCATTGAAGCGCCATCCTGGACATCTTCGTACACTACAAAAATACCTTGCCGCGCATGCGTTGCGGGCTCCATGCTTGTTCTTGAGGGAGCCGCCACCGACGGGGACGTTGCGCAAGGATCCGCCCTCGCCCCTCGGTCTAGTACCGGCGGCAGGTCTTGCAGTACCTGAAACTGTTTGTTGTGCACGCCATGCGAATCTTCAACGGCACGCTGTGCGACGGACGTGGGAGTAGTTATGGCGGACGCGGCTGTCCTCCTCATGGTCGCGCAAGGGCCTTCCACAGTTCCACGTACATGTCACCGGTGTGGGAACGATGGAACCCAGGGCCTCTCTGACGCGACAACATCCAAGCCGATGGCGGCGAGTCGAGGGAGCCAGCAATTTGTCTCCAGCTCCCCTCATTTGATTAAATTAGGCAAGGAAAGTATATTTCGGGAGATAATTATGCTGCGTGATTTTTGGAATGGTTGGCCTGCATATGTAGCTGTTAATTTACAACGTAATTTTAGGATCTACCAAATTGCGGGCGTGGCCGACGGTTGAGGGTTGTGGGAGAACAACGAAATCTGGACCGTGTGATGCGTGTACATAAACGGTGGAGATTCAATTTTCCTACGGCACTTCGTGCCTTTATAAGTAGTAGAGATGTAGCGTCCACCTTCAACTTCAACTCCAGCGAGCCAAGGCCGTATCCTTATGTTTTCTATGTACTCAAACTCCTTCGTTGGCCCAGAATCTAGAGCCAGGTGTACGAAAGTTAATTCCTCTCTACTGGGCCTCGCATCTGCCAGCACATGGGCTCTCTTACAAGCTTGTATCCCTTGACTATCGAGACGATTCATTTAGTTATCCCTCGCGTTAGGGCATAGTTTTTCTCTCGTCGGCGCCGTCGACGTTGAGCCATCCCTTCCACGAATTGTTCCTGCATCGAATTCTGGGGACTCTCGGGCTGATTAAGGAAGGGTCCTGGCACCCTTTCCCGGCCTTGGATCACTGGTTGTTCACCTGCGAGATAGGGTGTCGTTTTTCCAATCTACAACTTTGTTCTTTGGTTTGTGTTCTGTTTGCCATGGAGACAGAGAGATCTACTGAGGGAGTTAAGGATCATGATGATGTGGCTAGTATGATGGCGAGGCTAGGGCTGACAGAAGATGATCTAGATGATGTGGTTTTTGAGGAGATGGAGAAGCAGCCAGAGGAGGCCACGCGGTCGATGGCAGTGGCCAGAGTTCACACAGAAACTGAATTTAGCCACTTTTGGTTCTTCAAAAACATGCGTTTTGCATGGGAGTTGGCTAAAGATGTAAAGATCCGAGTTGTGGAAGATAATCTTTTTGTTCTCCAATTTGCATGCCTTGGTGACTGGGAGAAAGTGATGCATGGAGGACCATGGGCGTTTAGAGGAAATAGTGTCCTGCTAGCTCCATATGATGGGTTTACGAAGCCCTCAACTATTGAGTTGAATACTTTGACTCTGTGGATCCAAATTCATGACTTGCCGGATGGATACAAGGGTATGCTGAAGATTTTGGCAGGGAAGGTTGGAGAATATGTCTCGATTGAGATGCCTTCTGATGATTTTGTAGGAAACTTTTATAGAGTGCAAGTCAGAATTGATGTTCGCAAGCAGCTCAAACAGGTTGTATCGATTATACGCGACTCGAAGCGGCATCTTTTCTTGGTTAAATATGAGCGCCTTCCTGACTGGTGTGCTGTTTGTGGCATGTTGGGTCACATGTACAAAGAGCATGGAGATGGTGTCCATGCCCCAAATACTTTGGTATTTCAAGGTTTACGCGCTGATTGGCGTTCTGGAGGTCGGCCTGCTGCCCGTGGAAGGGGTCATGGCAGCCAGGGAAGAAAGGGTCGTTTTGGTCCTGGAGGAAGTCTTGGTCGGGACGGGTATGAGACATTTGATGATAAAGATGATATTATGAGTGAGGATGATCTAGGTTTGGATCCAAACAGGAAAAGGGCGGCATTGCCCCCACCTGATTCAGGGGTGGATATGAATGGAAAAGGGAGGGTGGGAGATATTCTTACTGTTTTTGAGCCAAATGGACAGCTTCCTCAGACTGTTCCACCTAGTCCTCCAATGAAACGAGATCCAAAAAGGACAAAAACAGGTTTACCTGAGGGTGAAAATGAGGTGACTGGTGGCAAGGTAAACACACCTGGATCGGCGGGCTCCCAAGAGGAGTACCGCCGGGAGCAATGAGTACCATGAGCTTCAACTGTCGCGGAGCTGGCAACGCTGCGACAGTTCGTGAGATGCGCGATCTCGTGCAAAGGTTTGCCCCGGCCGTTTTTTGTATCCTGGAAACTCAAGTCCATAAGAAACGGTCGGAACGGCTTTGTCATACTTTAGGTTATGATAATGCTTATGGTGTGAGTAGTGATGGCAGAAGTGGTGGTATGTGTGTTTTCTGGAATAAGTCAATAAGTCTCAATGTGATCAAGTTTTCTTGTTATCACATAGATACTGTGGTTGTTGAAGGAACTAATGACCCGTGGAGGATTACTTTCTGGTATGGTGAAGCTCAGAGGAGTGAGAGATATAAGATGTGGGATATGATGACTCGTATACGCTCTGATTCAGATCTCCCATGGCTATGTATTGGCGATTTTAATGAAGTACTACGAAGGGAAGAGCATATGAGTGTGTGCGATCGTGATGAGAGCCAAATGAGGGGTTTCAGAGAAGCAGTTGATGTATGTGGATTGTGCGATATCGGTTATATCGGTCTAGACTGGACTTTTGAAAAGAAGGTGGCAGGTGGGCACTACTGTAGAATCCGGCTAGACAGAGCTCTTGCATCCCCGAGTTGGTGTTCCCGGTTCCCTTATGCAAGCTTGCGTCATCTAACTGCAGCCACGTCGGATCACTCGCCAATATTGCTGTTGATAGAGAGAGATTCAACAGACATTGTTCGTGTCGTGGATGTAACCACGGCAGATGCTACAGGGGGTAGCACTTCGTTGATGCGAGGGCAAGGGAACATCGCCATCTACGGGTCGAGGTGCAAGTGACGCAAGGTTTTACCCAGGTTCAGCCCCTCCGGAGAGTAAAAGGCATACGTCCTGCTAGATCTTATTGCTCAGTGGAGAATTACAATGGGGGGGGGGGGGGCTCAGTCGGCGCGGAGCCAAGAGCTTACGATGGGGAGATTGGATCTCAGATGATGTGTCGTCTAGGGTTTAGCCCGGGGGTTTATATATCCACCCCCGGCCTAGGGTTACAGGGAGATAACTCCGAATCGTATCAGTTACTATTAATCCGGGATACCACACCCTTCTTCAAGTAATCTCCATCTTCAGCCGAGCAGATCATCTCCTTGGGACTTCGGCCCAGTCGCCTTCGAGCCCAGTCGGTTAGGCGACTGGCGGTCCTTCCTGGGCCTTCGTCCTTGTGGCGAGTGGGACTGGCGACCCACCCCCTATGGGCATATCCCCATCAGTAGTCCCCGAGCGCGGTGGTGATGAAGCGTAGATCCGGCGCGGGTCGCGAAGAGGCACAGGGGCGGACTGGGATGAATCGCCGCCGGGCTCCTCAAGTAACCATCATCTGGTCACCATTCTTCACTCGCCTGAACTTGATGAGCCGGTCGGCGCTTGACAGTCGGCGTATGCCAGTCGTCGTATGACAGTCGGCGCATGCCAGTCGTCGCAGGCCAGTCGGCGTAAGTCCTGGGTGCAGACACGTGGAGGAAGCAACGGCTAGATTTCACGTTGACCGAGGCGCGAGCCGTTTGCATGAAATTGACCGTTGGGCCCGATGTGACCGCTAACGGCTAGCTTTAACGCCCGTTCCGCCGATCCCGCCGTCGATCCTGACCGTTAATTGCGGGGCGGTAATCTCGCGGCAAATCAACGGACGGATTTGATGCCTATCTGGAGCGAGTGCGGCGATATAAAAGGCCGGACCCCGGGGTTAGGGCTTATCACTCTGCCACATTCTTCCTCCATTCCCATTCCGCTTTCTTCTCGTCGAGAGCTCCCGAGCGCAGTCATGGCGGCGAGAGCCTGGGGCAAGTCCAAGGTCACGCGCGAGTCCCTCCTCCCGTACGTCGCCTCCGGGGTCATCCCCGAATTCAAGCAGGAGCGCTGGCGGGTACCGCTGGCGAAGGAGGTGGAGCCGCTCCCGAGGCCGGGCGAATTCGTACTCTTCCTCAGCTTCTTGGATCGCGGATTCGCGCTCCCCTCCTCCGACTTCATCCGCCAGCTGCTGGCCTTCTACGGCATAAAGATATGCGACCTGGGGCCGCATAGTGTGCAGCAGATCTCTCTGTTCGTGGCACTGTGCGAGTGCTACCTGGCTGCCCGCCGTACTTCCCGCTGTGTGTATCGATCTTCCATGGGCGGGCGACCCGGGCCAGCAAGAGCAGCGAGGCGCTCATCCCGAACGGCGGGATCACTTTCCAAGTGAAGTCCGGGGAGAGCTTCATCGACATGGCGCTCCCCAAGAAGGCGCAGTCGCAGTGGCGCCGCTTCTGGTTCTACGCCAAGGAGTACACTCCCCCCGGCGAGGTTTGCATTCCTCAGTACGACCCCGAGCCCAGCGTCCCGCGACGTCTCAACGTCCGGTCGCTGCCGCGCGAGCAAGAGGAGGTGGTGAAGGGGATGCGCCAGGCGATCCAGGCGCTGAAGGACAAGGGCCTGACGGCGGCCAACATGTACAACTGCTGGCTCGGCCGCCGGCTGATCCCCCTGCGGTGCCGAGCTCATTCCATGTGGGAGTACCGGGGGCAAAACGACTGCACCCGGTCGACGGCGACCGAGTGGGACGAGAGCGAGTACCGGAAGGCACTCGCCAAGATCACCACGGCCACCTTTACCTCCTTCGAGGACGGCCTGCAGCCCTTCTCCGAGGACAACCCGGCGCCTCAGGTATTGACTCGTGCAGCGACCCCGGATGCCTAGGTAGTGCTTCTCCTTTCTAACTTATTTCCTTGATTCAAATGCAGCGGTGGCAGAAGATCGCCGACCATCTCCCCCCTCTCACCGGAAAGGAGCCTCCGGAAATGACCGAAGGCGAGGAGGAGGAGGTTGACGATGAGGAGGAGCGCACCGAGTCGGACTCCGAAGCGCGAGACTTCGTCCGACTCCCGCGCGGATCGAAGAGGGGCGCCGGGTCTTCATCACAGGGCACTCTGAAGCCGCAGGAGGGCGAAGGGGACGAAGAGGCGACCTCCCACCCGGAGGAGGGGGAGCCTTCAAAGGAAGGAGCCGAGCTGCTGTCCAAGCGGCTGCGCCCGACTATCCTGGAGGGCTCCATAAGGCTTCAGCGCCCCCTGAAGGACGCGATCGACGCTGGGGCCCGAGCCGGCCCGGGCGTGAAGGCGATCCCCACGGTGAAGTAAGTATTCCTTGCCGAGCTTGCTTCCTTCATGGCGGGATTCGCTGACGACCCACCCTGCTCCCCCGTAGGTCTAAGAGGAAGGTCTTGGCGAGACCGGCTACAATTGGGGCGGCGGCCACGAGGGCGGCCGAGGCGAAGAAGGCGGCCGAGCTGAAGAAGGCCGCGGAGAAGAAAGCGGCGCCTTCCGATCTTGGGGGCGCGGGGTCGGCTCCGGAGGAGCCCGTCGCCGCGAGCCAGGCTGAGAAGGCGAGCGCCAGCCGTGCCGAGCCCACCGCCGATGTTTTCCCCTTGCCCAGCATGGGTCGCGGGGGCACGGCGAGCGCGGCGATGGGACCGAGCGCCGCTCCTCCCGTGGTAGAAGAGGAGTCGGTAGGCGTCGGGTCGACCGAGGGCCAGAAGGTGCCCGAAGTCGAAGATGACACTGATGGCGTGTAACTCACACGTTCGTTGGGAACCCCAAGAGGAAGGTATGATGCGCACAGCAGCAAGTTTTCCCTCAGAAAGAAACCAAGGTTTATCGAACCAGGAGGAGCCAAGAAGCACGTTGAAGGTTGATGGCGGCGGGATGTAGTGCGGCGCAACACCAGAGATTCCGGCGCCAACGTGGAACCTGCACAACACAACCAAAGTACTTTGCCCCAACGAAACAGTGAGGTTGTCAATCTCACCGGCTTGCTGTAACAAAGGATTAACCGTATTGTGTGGAAGATGATTGTTTGCAGAAAACAGTAGAGCAGTATTGCAGTAGATTGTATTTCAGTAAAGAGAATTGGACCGGGGTCCACAGTTCACTAGAGGTGTCTCTCCCATAAGACGAACAGCATGTTGGGTGAACAAATTACAGTTGGGCAATTGACAAATAAAGAGAGCATGACCATGCACATACATATCATGATGAGTATAGTGAGATTTAATTGGGCATTACGACAAAGTACATAGACCGTCATCCAACTGCATCTATGCCTAAAAAGTCCACCTTCAGGTTATCATCCGAACCCCCTCCAGTATTAAGTTGCTAACAACAGACAATTGCATTAAGTATTGCGCGTAATGTAACTAGTGACTACATCCTGGAACAGAGCACTAATGTTTTATCCCTAGTGGCAACAGCACATCCATAACCTTAGTGGTTCTTGTCACTCCTCCAGATTCACAGAGGCATGAACCCACTATCGAGCATAAATACTCCCTCTTGGAGTTACTAGCATCAACTTGGCCAGAGCATCTACTAATAACGGAGAGCATGCAAGATCATAAACAACACATAAGCATAGCTTTGATAATCAACATAACAAGTATTCTCTATTCATCGGATCCCAACAAACGCAACATATAGAATTACGAGATAGATGATCTTGATCATGTTAGGCAGCTCACAAGATCCGACAATGATAGCACAATGGGGAGAAGACAACCATCTAGCTACCGCTATGGACCCATAGTCCAGGGGTAGACTACTCACACATCACACCGGAGGCGACCATGGAGGCGTAGAGTCCTCCGGGAGATGATTCCCCTCTCCGGCGGGTGCGGAGGCGATCTCTGGATCCCCGAGATGGGATCGGCGGCGGCGGCGTCTCTGGAAGGTTTTCCGTATCGTGGTTCTCGGTGCGGGGTTTTCGTCACGGAGACTTTTTATAGGCGAAAGGGCAGGTCAAGAGGCGGCACGGGGCCCCACACCACAGTGGCCGCGCGGCCAAGGGGGGCCGCGCCGCCCTAGGGTGTGGCCCCTCCGTGGCCCCTCTTCGTCTCTCCTTCGGACTTCTGGAAGCTTCGTGAGAAAATAGGCCCCGGGCTTTGATTTCGTCCAATTCCGAGAATATTTCCTTACTAGGATTTCTGAAACCAAAAACAGCAGAAACAAAGAATCGGCACTTCGGCATCTTGTTAATAGGTTAGTTCCAGAAAATGCACGAATATGACATAAAGTGTGCATAAAACATGTAGATAACATCAATAATGTGGCATGGACCATAAGAAATTATCGATACGTCGGAGACGTATCAGCATCCCCAAGCTTAGTTACGCTCGTCCCGAGCGGGTAAAACGATAACACGAGATAATTTCTGGAGTGACATGCCATCATAATCTTGATCATACTATTTGTAAAGCATATGTAGTGAATGCAGCGATCGAAACAATGTATATGACATGAGTAAACAAGTGAATCATATAGCAAAGACTTTTCATGAATAACACTTCAAGACAAGCATCAATAAGTCTTGCATAAGAGTTAACTCATAAAGCAATAATTCAAAGTAGAGATATTGAAGCAACACAAAAGAAGATTAAGTTTCAGCGGTTGCTTTCAACTTGTAACATGTATATCTCATGGATATTGTCAGCATAGAGTAATATAATAAGTGCAATAAGCAAGTATGTAGGAATCAATGCACAGTTCACACAAGTGTTTGCTTCTTGAGGTGGAGAGAAATAGGTGAACTGACTCAACATTGAAAGTAAAAGAATGGTCCTCCATAGAGGAAAAGCATCGATTGCTATATTTGTGCTAGAGCTTTGATTTTGAAAACATGAAACAATTTTGTCAACGGTAGTAATAAAGCATATGTATCATGTAAATTATATCTTACAAGTTGCAAGCCTCATGCATAGTATACTAATAGTGCCCGCACCTTGTCCTAATTAGCTTGGACTACCGGATCATCACAATGCATTGTTTTTACCAAGTGTCACAAAGGGGTACCTCTATGCCGCCTGTACAAAGGTCTAAGGAGAAAGCTCGCATTGGATTTCTCGCTATTGATTATTCTTCAACTTAGACATCCATACCGGGACAACATAGACAACAGATAATGGACTCCTCTTTTATGCATAAGCATATAACAACAATTAATAATTTTCTCATTTGAGATTTGAGGATTGTTGTCCAAAACTGAAACTTCCACCATGGAACATGGCTTTAGTTAGCGGCCCAATGTTCTTCTCTAACATATGCATGCTTAACCCTATGGTGGTAGATCTCTCTTACTTCAGACAAGACGAACATGCATAGCAACTCACATGAAATTCAACAAAGAGTAGTTGATGGCGTCCCCAGTAAACATGGTTATCGCACAACAAGCAACTTAATAAGAGATAAAGTGCATAATTACATATTCAATACCACAATAGTTTAAAGCTATTTGTCCCATGAGCTATATATTGCAAAGGTGAATGATGGAATTTTAAAGGTAGCACTCAAGCAATTTACTTTGGAATGGCGGAAAATACCATGTAGTAGGTAGGTATGGTGGACACAAATGGCATAGTGGTTGGCTCAAGTATTTTGGATGCATGAGAAGTATTCCCTCTCGATACAAGGTTTAGGCTAGCAAGGCTTATTTGAAACAAACACAAGGATGAACCGGTGCAGCAAAACTCACATAAAAGACATATTGAAAACATTATAAGACTCTACACCGTCTTCCTTGTTGTTCAAACTCAATACTAGAAATTATCTAGACCTTAGAGAAATCAAATATGCAAACCAAATTTTAGCATGCTCTATGTATTTCTTCATTAATGGGTGCAAAGCATATGATGCAAGAGCTTAATCATGAGCACAACAATTGCCAAGTATCACATTACCCAAGACATTTATAGCAATTACTACATGTATCATTTTCCAATTCCAACCATATAACAATTTAACGAAGGAGAAACTTCGCCATGAACACTATGAGTAGAAACCAAGGACATACTTGTCCATATGCTACAGCGGAGCGTGTCTCTCTCCCATAAAGTGAATGCTAGGATCCATTTTATTCAAACAAAACAAAAAAACAAACCGACGCTCCAAGAAAAAGCACATAAGATGTGATGGAATAAAAATATAGTTTCAGGGGAGGAACCTGATAATGTTGTCGATGAAGAAGGGGATGCCTTGGGCATCCCCAAGCTTAGACGCTTGAGTCTTCTTGATATATGCAGGGGTGAACCACCGGGTGCATCCCCAAGCTTAGAGCTTTCACTCTCCTTGATCATGTTGCATCATACTCCTCTCTTGATCCTTGAAAACTTCCTCCACACCAAACTCGAAACAACTCATTAGAGGGTTAGTGCACATTATAAATTGACATATTCAGAGGTGACACAATCATTCTTAACACTTCTGGACATTGCATAATGCTACTGGACATTAGTGGATCAAAGAAATTCATCTAACATAGCGAAAGAGGCAATGCGAAATAAAAGGCAGAATCTGTCAAAACAGAACAGTTCGTATTGACGAATTTTAAAATGGCACCAGACTTGCTCAAATGAAAATGCTCAAATTGAATGAAAGTTGCGTACATATCTGAGGATCATGCACGTAAATTGGCTTAATTTTCTGAGTTACCTACAGGGAGGTGGACCCAGATTCGTGACAGCAAAGAAATCTGGAACTGTGCAGTAATCCAAATCTAGTACTTACTTTTCTATCAACGGCTTAACTTGGCACAACAAAACACAAAACTAAGATAAGGAGAGGTTGCTACAGTGGTAAACAACTTCCAAGACACAAAATAAAAACAAAGTACTGTAGGTAAAAACATGGGTTGTCTCCCATAAGCGCTTTTCTTTAACGCCTTTCAGCTAGGCGCAGAAAGTGTGTATCAAGTATTATCAAGAGATGAAGTGTCAACATCATAATTTGTTCTCATAATAGAATCAAAAGGTACCTTCATTCTCTTTCTAGGGAAGTGTTCCATACCTTTCTTGAGAGGAAATTGATATTTTATATTACCTTCCTTCATATCAATGATAGCACCAACAGTTCGAAGAAAAGGTCTTCCCAATATAATGGGGCAAGATGCATTGTATTCAATATCCAAGACAACAAAATCAACGGGAACCAGGTTATTGTTAATGGTAATGCGAACATTATCAACTTTACCCAAAGGTTTCTTTGTAGAATGATCAGCAAGATTAACATCCAAATAACAATTTTTCAAAGCGGTGGCAAGTCAAGCATATTATAAATTTTCTTAGGCATAACAGAGATACTTGCACCAAGATCACATAAAGCATTACAATCAAAATCTTTAATCTTCATCTTAATGATGGGCTCCCAACCATCCTCTAACTTTTTAGGAATAGAGGCTTCATGCTCTAGTTTCTCTTCTCTAGCTTTTATGAGAGCATTTGTAATATGATGCGTGAAAGCCAAATTTATAGCACTAGCATTAGGACTTTTAGCAAGTTTTTGCAAGAACTTTATAACTTCAGAGATGTGGCAATCATCAAAATTCAAACCATTATAATCTAAAGCAATGGGATCATCATCCCCAATGTTGGAAAAAATTTCAGCGACTTTATCACGAGCGATTTCAGCGATTTTAGCAGTTTCGGGCGCTTTTTCGCGCTTTGCATTCGAAGTGGAAACATTGCTAACACCAATTCTTTTATTAGTATGAGTAGGAGGTGCAGCAACATGTGTAGCATTAGCATTACTAGTGGTGGTAATAGTCCAAACTTTAGCTATATTCTTCTCTTTAGCTAGTTTTTCATTTTCTTCTCTATCCCACCTAGCACGCAGTTCAGCCATTAATCTTATATTCTCATTAATTCTAATTTGAATGGCATTTGCTGTAGTAGTAATTTTATTATGATGATTCTCATTAGTCATAACTTTCGATTTCAAAAGATCAACATCAGCAGCAAGACTATCAACTTTAGAAGCAAGTATATCAATTTTCCCAAGCTTTTCTTCAACAGATTTGTTAAAAGCAGTTTGTGTACTAATAAATTCCTTAAGCATGGCTTCAAGTCCAGGGGTGAACTCCTATTATTGTTGTAAGAATTCCCATAAGAATTACCATAGCCGTTGCCATTATTATAAGGATATGGCCTATAGTTGTTACTAGAATTGTTCCGGTAAGCATTGTTGTTGAAATTATTATTTTTAATGAAGTTTACATCAACATGTTCTTCTTGTGCAACCAATGAAGCTAATGGAACATTATTAGGATCAATATTAGTCCTATCATTCACAAGCATAGACATAATAGCATCGATCTTATCACTCAAGGAAGAGGTTTCTTCGACGAATTTACCTTCTTACCTTGTGGAGCTCTTTCCGTGTGCCATTCAGAGTAGTTGATCATCATATTATCAAGAAGCTTTGTTGCTTCACCAAGAGTGATGGACATAAAGGTACCTCCAGCAGCTGAATCCAATAAATTCCGTGAAGAAAAATTTAGTCCTGCATAGAAGGTTTGGATGATCATCCAAGTAGTCAGTCCATGGGTTGGGCAATTTTTAACCAGAGATTTCATTCTCTCCCAAGCTTGAGCAACATGTTCAGTATCTAATTGTTTAAAATTCATTATGCTACTCCTCAAAGATATAATTTTAGCAGGGGATAATATCTACCAATAAAAGCATCCTTGCATTTAGTCCATGAATCGATACTATTCTTAGGCAGAGATAGCAACCAATCTTTAGCTCTTCCTCTTAATGAGAAAGGGAACAATTTTAGTTTAATAATATCACCATCTACATCTTTATATTTTTGCATTTCACATAGTTCAACAAAATTATTAAGATGGGCAGCAGCATCATCGAACTAACACCAGAAAATTGCTCTCGCATAACAAGATTCGATAAAGCAGGTTTAATTTCAAAGAATTCTGCTGTAGTAGCAGGTGGAGCAATAGGTGTGCATAAGAAATCATTATTATTTGTGGTTGTGAAGTCACACAACTTAGTGTTTTCAGCATTGGCCATTTTAGCAACAGTAAATAAAGCAAACTAGATAAAGTAAATGCAAGTAAACTAATTTTTTGTGTTTTTGATATAGCAAACAAGATAGCAAGTAAAGTAAAACTAGCAACTAATTTTTTTGTATTTTGATTTAGTGCAGCAAACAAAGTAGTAAATAAAACTAAGCAAGACAAAAACAAAGTAAAGAGATTGAGAAGTGGAGACTCCCCTTGCAGCGTGTCTTGATCTCCCCGGCAACGGCGCCGAGAAAATATGCTTGATGGCGTGTAACTCACACGTTCGTTGGGAACCCCAAGAGGAAGGTATGATGCGCACGGCGAGCAAGTTTTCCCTCGTAAAGAAACCAAGGTTTATCGAACCAGGAGGAGCCAAGAAGCACGTTGAAGGTTGATGGCGGCGGGATGTAGTGCGGCGCAACACCGGAGATTCCGGCGCCAACGTGGAACCCTGCACAACACAACCAAAGTACTTTGCCCCAACGAAACAAAGTGAGGTTGTCAATCTCACCGGCTTGCTGTAACAAAGGATTAACCGTATTGTGTGGAAGATGATTGTTTGCAGAAAACAGTAGAACACGATATTGCGGTAGATTGTATTTCAAGAAAGAGAATTGGACCGGGGTCCACAGTTCACTAGAGGTGTCTCTCCCATAAGACGAACAGCATGTTGGGTGAACAAATTACAGTTGGGCAATTGACAAATAAAGAGAGCATGACCATGCACATACATATCATGATGAGTATAGTGAGATTTAATTGGGCATTACGACAAAGTACATAGACCGTCATCCAACTGCATCTATGCCTAAAAAGTCCACCTTCAGGTTATCATCCGAACCCCTCCGGTATTAAGTTGCTAACAACAGACAATTGCATTAAGTATTGCGCGTAATGTAACTAGTGACTACATCCTTGAACATAGCACTAATGTTTTATCCCTAGTGGCAACAACACATCCGTAACCTTAGTGGTTCTTGTCACTCCTCCAGATTCACGGAGGCATGAACCCACTATCGAGCATAAATACTCCCTCTTGGAGTTACTAGCATCAACTTGGCCAGAGCATCTACTAATAACGGAGAGCATGCAAGATCATAAACAACACATAAGCATAGCTTTGATAATCAACATAACAAGTATTCTCTATTCATCGGATCCCAACAAACGCAACATATAGAATTACAGATAGATGATCTTGATCATGTTAGGCAGCTCACAAGATCCGACAATGATAGCACAATGGGGAGAAGACAACCATCTAGCTCCTGCTATGGACCCATAGTCCAGGGTAGACTACTCACACATCACACCGGAGGCGACCATGGAGGCGTAGAGTCCTCCGGAGATGATTCCCCTCTCGGCGGCGGTGCCGGAGGCGATCTCTGGATCCCCCGAGATGGGATCGGCGGCGGCGGCGTCTCTGGAAGGTTTTCCGTATCGTGGTTCTCGATGCGGGGTTTTCGTCACGGAGACTTTTATAGGCGAAAGGGCAGGTCAAGAGGCGGCACGGGGGCCCCACACCACAGGGCCGCGCGGCCAAAGGGGGCCGCGCCGCCTAGGGTGTGGCCCCTCCGTGGCCCCTCTTCGTCTCTCCTTCGGACTTCTGGAAGCTTCGTGAGAAAATAGGCCCCTGGGCTTTGATTTCGTCCAATTCCGAGAATATTTCCTTACTAGGATTTCTGAAACCAAAAACAGCAGAAAACAAAGAATCGGCACTTCGGCATCTTGTTAATAGGTTAGTTCCAGAAAATGCACGAATATGACATAAAGTGTGCATAAAACATGTAGATAACATCAATAATGTGGCATGGAACATAAGAAATTATCGATACGTCGGAGACGTATCAGACACCGCCGAGGAAGGCGGACTCTCGGTGCCGATGAAGGAACGCCGGTCCAAGGCCGCCAGGGACCGAGTCCACCCCGGCGACCCCGAGACGCGGACGGACGGGGCGCCGTCGACCGACGCGGTGATGCACGCGGGTGAAGCGGCCGAGTCGCGTCGTCCTCCGCCTTCCATTTTGACCTTCACTGAGCTCCACACGGCGCTCGGTGAAGCGCACGTGGTAAGTGCTTTTGTATTCGCAGTCCAGTCGCCCCCCAGTCCCCGAGGGTCGACTTGGCTTGGAAGGGCGAGTCGAGTCTCTTTTTGCCTGCCTGGACTGCCTTTATTGATCTTGGCATTGTTTTTTGTGCAGGCGGAGGTTAAGCGACTGACGGCGCTCGTGGAGGAGGCGGCGCAGAAGAACCGGAAGCTCATCGCTCTAGGCAGTAAGTCGCACCCGCGCGCTTTCCCCTCATAGTCGCGCTTGTGCGACTGTACTTTTGTTCTCACTGCCCCCCTTTCTTTGTAGCAGAGGCGCAGGCGAAGGCGCTCGCCGAGGCTCGGGAGGGATTCGTCAAGGAATCCTTCTACCGTGAAGCCGAATTCCGGGCGAAGCAGGCCGAAGAGGCCCGGAAAAAGGCGAAAGCGGAGGTGGCGGACCTGACGCACTACAAGAAAAGTTCTGATAGACAACGTCTCAAAATCGTCCGCTAAGGGGTATTTTTCGTCGCCTATGGGCCTAACCCGACGATATGGGTTCTGTTGTGGAAACTGCGTCAGGCAAAGTCCTACGACGATTTTTTCGGTCCGGCGCGCTTGGGCGCCCTTCCGCCACGGAAAATCGGACCGTTGCCCAAGTGTTTCCGGGAGCCCGTTGACTGCTGACGTCATGCAAACTGACACATGGCAGACGCCGTTAGCGCGCGATTAACGGCGTTAACTGAAACCCCGTGGTAGATGGTAGGCCCACACGAGGCCTGCCACGTCTTAAGCGGGCGGCCCATTAAGTTTGCGGGCCGGGCCAGCTGACTTAGTTTGACCGGTCAACTATATGGGCCAGGCTGGTCCATTAGTTACGTGGGCCGGGCCTAACCTCTAAGGTTGACTGGTCAAAACTTTAATGGGCCGGCCCACTAAGCATGTGGGCCGGGCCGAATGCACTCGTTTGACCGGTCAACAGGCAAAAGGGCCGGCCCACAAGACATGTGGGACCCACTTTCCTGGTATCGGGCCGGCCCATTTACAAAGTAGGGTCCACATTAAAGCAACTGGGCCGGCCCAAGAAGTTAGTGGGCCGGCCCAATTAGCATGTGGGTCCCACTTTCCTGCTATCGGGCCGGCCCATTTAGTACGTGGGGTCCACATTAGATCAAATGGGCTGGCCCAACAAGCCAGTGGGCCGGGCCAAAAGCACCGGCGGGTCCCACTTTCCTGTTAAAGGCCCAGCCCATTTAGTATGTGGGGTCCACCATATAGCAAGTGGGTCGGCCCAACAAGATAGTGGGCCGGGCCAAAAACACAGGTGGGTCCCACTTTCCAGTTAAAGGGCTGGCCCATTTAGTATGTGGGGTCCACCATATAGCAAGTGGGCTGGCCCAACATGCTAGTGGGCCGGGCCAAAAACACAGGTGGGTCCCACTTTCCTGTTAAAGGGCCGGCCCATTTAGTATGTGGGGTCCACCATATAGAAAGTGGGCCGGCCCAACATGCTAGTGGGCCGGGCCAAAAACATAGGTGGGTCCCACTTTCCTGTTAAAGGGCTGGCCCATTTAGTATGTGGGGTCCACCGTATAGCAAGTGGGCCGGCCCAACACGCTAGTGGGCCGGGCCAAAACACAGGTGGGTCCCACTTTCGTCTTAAAGGGCTGGCCCATTTAGTGTGTGGGGTCCACCACAAAAGCAATTGGGCTGGCCCAACTAGTTAGTGGGCCGGCCTAGTAGTGGGTGGGGTCCACCTTAAAGCAAGTGGGCCGGCCCAATAAAAGTGTGGGGTCCACAGTAAATCAAGTGGGCTGGCCCAATAAGTAAGTGGGCCAGCCCGTTTAGTTGCTGTTTATATGCCGGCGTAATAGGCGCTTTAGGATTTTGCGGGCCGGCACATATGTGATTTCGCTTAATTGGGCCGTTTAAGGGATGGGAATTCGTGATTTAGATACTGAGAATATTTACGCAGCATTGATTTCTGTCGGATAGCCTCACTTACCACAAGCACCAAAGAAAAAATGCGCGAAAGAACTATAAAAATAACTAAATATTACATCAGCTGCAAGGCATTGAAAAAATATTACAGAACCCAGAGAAATTGAATGGTAATTAAACCTAGCAATACAATGAAGGGATCCGGCAATCTTTTAAGTTGTCCATGCAGCACCTATATCCGAAACAAATACATTACAAGTTAAGACAGCAACAATGGAAAGGCAAAGACACTACAATATTGTTTGCCAAAGAATTTGGAACTCATCATTTCGTCGTTATAACAAGATCATTGTAATGCGCACAATAAGCAAACAAAGAGTGCATGCCGCATACCAACAGCCAATATAACAGAGCATGTTAGAATGAAACAATGAGACTTACTACCGCCGAGTCCCATGCAAACCAACATGTTCAGGGAGTACAAAATTGGCATGAACAACATAGTAGCGAGCTATAAATTTTGTAACAACGATCGAGCAAGATGAAGTTATGATGGCTACATCTACGAGCGAGGAATGTAAACCAAAAATAGAAGTTACGATGACAAAAGCTAAAGAGGAGGGAATGTGAACCAACATGTGCCAAGTGCAATTACTTCATTTTGGCCGTGAACTAAATAATACTCCTGAACTTATAGTGAAGGGGATGCAAATCAAGATGTTTCGGGATATAAACTTGTAATGAGCAACACATAGAGGATAGTTAATCTTTGGAGCTTAGGATGGACCGGATACGAGAATATAGTGGGATCACCTGTGAACTTGTATAAGAGGGAATGCAAACCAATATGTTCAGCTTTCCATATGTGAGCGTCATGCCAAGTCGAGGAGAAACAAGTCAATAATGCAGCTTTTGAAGAACAAGATGGCACGCAAAATTATTATCTAGTAGTATGACAAGTTTATTTGTACTACAAAGCTAGATAGCGAGTGATAGCATGCCAAACTAAGTCCTTACTTTGTTAGCTTACAATGAACTAGATACAAAACAATGGCATCACCTGTAGTACAGGGAATGCAAGCCAACATGTTCATGGAGTAAAAAATTGGCACAAACAACATAGTAGCAGGCCATAATTTTTGTAACAACGGCTGAGCAAGATAAAGTTATGATGGCTAGATCTACAGAGCGGGGAATATAAACCAAATATAGAAGTTACGATGCCAAAAGCTATAGAGCAGGGAATGCGAACCAACATGTGCAATTACTTAAAATTGGCCATGAACTAAATAATAGCGAGGATGTTACTATAATACCTATAATTTTTGTAACAACGATTGCAAGATAGAAGTTATGATGGCTACATCTATAGAGCAGGGAATGCAAACCAAAATGTTCAATCGCTTAAAGTTAGCAATGAAGTAGAAAATAGCAACGTGTTACGGTCATAGCTAGGAATGAACTAAAAGAGCTTCAGACAAACAAGCATCTGAACCCAGAACATGGCGCTAAAACAAGGGACTTACATTAGGAGAAGCACTCTGTGGGAGTCACCACAGATCTTCACAGGGTTGATAGATCCGGTGATGAAGTACGCTACATGTGCTACTTGGGGTTGGAGAGACGGCCATTACACTTCATGGTTACTCATCTCATCTCGCAAAAAGTAACGGCACGTCGTTAGCACAAACAGGTTCCCCCAAGATTAAACAAGAACTTGCGAGGCAAGCAATAGAAAAGCGACGATAGAAGAGTTTAGATCATGCACGGCGCCGGTGAAGCAGATCCGGTTCATGCACGGCGGTGTCGGTGAGCAAGATCCGATGCGGTGGAAGACGGATCCGGCGAAGCGGCTAAGCTGAAGCGACTGCGGTAGACTGCTGGATGAGCATATGGTTTCGAGGTACGGCGGGGATGATCCGGTCCGGTTGATGACGGCGTCGATGAAGCGGCTCCGGCAGGCAGCCGGATGATGAGGATCGCGAGGGCTCGGGTAGGCCAGGGAAGTCCGGCGGGGATGTTCCGGTGCGGTGGTCGTGGAGGTGGGAGAGAGGGACTTGGGAAGTTCCGGTGGGTGGTCTGAGGGAAATGAATTTTTTCTGGGAGGGTTTCCGGGCTAGGGAGGTGGTGATCCAAAAAATGACGGGCATACCCCCCCCACCAACCGACCTTTCTGTCATCTCCGCAGGGGTAGAATGGGAATTTGGAAGCGTGTCAAATTTTTGTATTTTGTGGGCGGGAAGTTTTGCCGCTATGAGATTTTGAATTTGGCTAAGGTCCAACTATAATGATTAAAAAATGTGAGACCGTACTAGTACCTCTGTTCAAGGCCGAGTGCAAAATCAAATCATCATCACATTAAATACCGGTTACTACCATGATCATCATCTATCTCTGAAATTGGCTCATCCGCTAGATCTTGCAAATTATAGTGATAAAAAATTGTGAGACCGTACTAATATTTCAGTTCAAGGCCGAGTGCAACATCAAAACATCATCACGTTGAAAATTTGTTACCCTGATCATGATCTATCTCTGAAATTGGTGCATCCATTGCAAAGTATAATGCTAAAATTTTGAGTGACCGTACTAGTACTTCTGTTCAAGCCCGAGTGCAACATCAAATCATCATCATGCTGAAAATTTGTTACCATGATCATGATCTATGTCTGAATTTGGCGCATCTGCTAAATGTTGCAAAGTATAATGATTAAAAAAATTGTGAGACCGTACTAGTACTTATGTTCAAGGTCGAGTGCAACATCAAATCATCATCACGTTGACGATTTTTTCTGTTACCATGATCATTATCTATCTATAAGAGCATCTCCACCGCACAAGATCCTCTATTTGGGGACGCTGCTCCCACACCGGCGGCCCCAAAACGGCAGCCCCGATAGATTTTAAAATTTAAATTGACATCTAAAAACCCAAATTCATATGAAATTTATACCAAAGTAGCTCGAATTTAAACATAACTAAACATAAACTTAATCCTGGTCTACTGGCCATCGGTAGGGGCGCTCGACGGCCCTACCTCGTCGTTGTTCTTCGCCATTGCCGCCTGCTTCCGTGCCCGCTTCTCCTCCGTTGCTTCGCGCATCTGGCGGTGGAGCATGGCGGCCGGCATCGCAGGGGCTTGCCGGCGGCGCTGTCCCCGCGCTTCCAGCCTTTCCCGAGAAGCTTCGATCTCGGCGCGCCTCGCCTGCTGGCGAGCGAACGCATCCTGGTGGCGATGAGCGTTGAGCTCTGTGAGCTTCTGTCGCTCCGCCTCCTTGAGGCGGCATCCCGCCTCCTCCGTGACCGCTCGCTGGCGCGATATCTCGAGGACGTGCTCGAGGTTCGCGTCATTGACGAACTCGCGCTCCTCCTCCCTCAACCGCTGGTATCGTTGTGCGTTCAGTGACGCGAGGATCGCCGCCTGCTCCGGGTCGGCGGGGGCCTGCGGCGGCTCGCCCGACTGCGCTGACTCCTCGATCCGCCGCCTCTGCTTCCGCTTCTGCTACGTAGACATCGTGCCAGGACTCGAACCGTGGGTCCTCGTCCTCGTCGGAGCTGTGCTCGTCGTCGGCCTGCAGCTCCGGCTCCGGCTCCGGCTGCGGCTGCCGTGGTGGTGGAGGCAGCACGCGGCCGTTGAGGCCAAGCATCGAGTAGGTGGTCTTCAGACGGCGCGGCATCTTGATGTGGAGAGTAGAGAATGGAGCGGCGGTGGTGGACGGCGTACGTCCTATATATCTAGCGGTGGCAACTACCCACATTTACGGCGACTGGACGCCGCGTGGCCAGTCGCTGCCTCGGTTTCCGCGCGGGAGGCCATTTAAACGCCGACGACCAACCTTCCCGCGTCGTGGCCAGTCGATGCGAACCGTCGCGTCCTCTCGCTGACAAGGCGCCTCCACCAGCGAAAACCGTCGTTCCGCGAGGCACCGGAGCGCGATTCGCGCCCCTGGCGAAGGGCCGGCTCGGGGATGCCGGCGATTCTACTCGGCTCGACAAATAGCCGGCGCCGTTTGGAGCGCACCGGTGCGAGCCCTAAAACGACGCCGGCCCCCAAATCGCTATGGGTGCTCTGAATTTGGGGCGACCGCTAAATCTTGCATAGTATAATGATAAAAAATTGTGAGACCATACTAGTAGTTCTGTTTAAGGCCGAGTGCAAGATAAAATAATCATTACATTGAAAATTTGTTACAATGATTGCAAACTATAGCAATAACAGGAAAAAATGCTCAAGGATTACAATAACAGCAAAAATTCTCAAATACAACAACAAGTCGAAATAACTCAAATGATACAAGCCATACAAATGGCATCATCGGCAAAACTGCATTTCTGTTAGGTAGAATTCATCGGAGTGCAAGTAACAGCTGGCTTTCCATTAGATCTGCAGAGTAGATTATTAAGGATCTGCTCAATCCAAGCTTGCCTATTTTTCAATTCATGTATCTCATTGACTGTTATGATGATATTTGAATCTCTTTCATCTCTTTGCTGCTGAATTATATCAATTGATTCGTGTGCAAAGGCAGCGATTGTTTGCGCTGGAATGGCTGGGACAGTAGCTATCATCTGACAATCAGATGAATTGGCATTGTCACGGCTGTCTTTGTGGAAAGACCTGGACACTTGATGTACATGCCACCTGCCATCTGCCTTCCTTGCTCTATTCAGGGGCTGAAAACAAGACAGTGCAAGTTCTGAGAACCATACAATTTGAGAAAACAACCATATTATTAGTTGTCACAGATTTTTGCAAAGCATCAAAACAGATGGAAGATTTTCACAAAGCACAAGGCATAATATAACAAAGCAAGCTATCAACCCCAATGCAATAGGCAGAGCAACCGGATGGCAAATATGAACAAAATAAATCAAGTAACTAGACAGTCTGCCTAATAAAATAAGCCAGGAAACTGCATAACAGCTGTCTATTAAAATTGATACTTGGAAGGGGTGCTTCAGATCCCTTAAGTTCCACAAAAGTGGTCATGTGGACAAAACTATCCAGACATTGTGCAGTTGGAGAATCTCCAACCCCCTAAATTTCATTATTTTAATCATCGGCCAGCCATGGGAATGCCTCAGATAAAAGAGAAATATATCCATTTGGTGCCAAATATAAACGAGCAGGACCAATTAAGATAGATTAGACGACAACCATTACGGGATTCATATAAACTGACATATTATTTCAATGTTTAACCCATGAGCGCAATATAAGGGAAGGAGAAACAAACAAATGAACCATTTTGTGCCTAAAAATAAAAGATGGGTCAGCCAAAATGTAACAACAAATCTTATTTATGATACCTACTGAAGGTGGATTTCCTACTACAGAAGGTGGCATTGGATTAATCAACAGTGAAATCCGAAAAAAGTCTTACAAAAAACAAATATGCTCATTATATCCCACAACAAGCATGCCAGATAGTCGCAAGGTTTATATGTTTTAATCATCACCAACTCAATGAATCAAGGACTAATAACCAATTGAATCATCATCTGACTCATATTCACCAAGCAAAACATTCTTATCATTATGGAAGAAATCCAGAAGACATAACGGTATGAGGAAGTGCATGAGCAATCAAACATTATGTGGCTGGAATAAAATACCAGATCATTTAAGTTAAGCAGAACAATTAAATTGGTTTAATCACGATCAAACAAAAAAAGATTAGACAGGCAATAGAACAAGTTTGAGAAGCTAGCAGGAAAATGAACGAAGACGTGCAGTCATACAAATAGCATGATTTATTTCAAACCAGTTATCCTATCTATATGGAGAGTAAATGTGTTAAACACAAACTGGTTCCAGCACGATAAGCATATCAATACAAAAATGAAAGGTACTTACTGGATTATAGGGGTGATTCACTCCACGATTTGCTGTGTTCCATGTGATAGTGCAACATGAAATTACGGCAAAGAGTTAGGGTTGCAGCTCTTGAAGAACAAAAACAATGAAGAATTTAAATGTACCAGAGCAATGAGTTCACACATGTACTACAGGATGGCAAAAGGATAGCAGAAAGGAAATAGTAATTGGCATTTACCGTCATTGTTTACAACAAAACAGATGGAAATTATAATGTAAAACCTTGTGAACACAGAAGAGCACAGAATGGCGGAATATAAAACAACATTTTGCAACGAACAAAACAGACGGCGGCTATGGTCCCAGCACACAACCTGTCACCTGAGAATAAGAAAAGCAAACAAACATGTAGGTTTCCTGACAAAAATAGATGAATTACATAGCATGCAATTACTGTTCTAACATTAGGACGAACTAGATAGATATTATAGGGGTGTTTCTTGAGAGTTTATAGAGCAGGAAACGCTTTGCTAGTCTTAGTATGAACAAGACAAAATTAATACTATTTTTTGCAACACACAGTACAATCATAGACGCTCACACGTACATACATACACTCATCACTCAAGCACACACACTACCCCTTCGAGCACCTTCAAGAAACTGCATCCAAGAAACTGTTCCGACGGGTATTGAGATTGACGAAGTCACCACTAGCACCACAATGTCATCGGGAACGCCGCATCCCACGTAAGAATATTCCTCCATTTTTGAGACACCAAAGCGTTAAATGCAGGGGTGCCACTGCCCTCCTAACCATCCAAACACAAAGTTGGTTCTCGGTGATTTGGTACTTGACATGTACTACATGATATCTAAAATGAAGTCGGTGTCGGAGCTAACAAGCAGGGTGCGGCGTCGTTGCTTGACGTGAGTCGGTGTGATGCCATCACAAGATGAAGTGCATGGTCCATGTGATCTGGATTAGGGGATACTAGCATAATACGCGTGTGTTGCAACGGGTTAATAACGAAAGATGGCTCCCTCCAAATATAGAATAAATGGAATATAATCGCAATGTCTATGTCCAGGATGTGTGGCCACATGGTCCTCATTTTTCTTTAGAATCTGTGGTACGTCAGTATCATACAATGTGCACTATTTTTTGTCATCACTGAGACAACTCTGATGCTCGATCGACCGATCCGAGTTGATCAATCGACCGATCTAATTAACATGTTTGAACAAACGATCGAATAATTCATAGTATTTATTGAATGATACTCCCTCCGTGCCAAAAATAAGGCGTCTAAGGATTAGTTAAAAGTCAATGTTTTTAAAGTTTGACCAAGTTTACACACAAAAATATAAATATTTACAATACTAAATCATTATCAATAGAGTCACCCTAAAGTATAATTTCTTAATATGTCAATTTGATATTGTAGATGTAAATATTTTTTAAAATATTTGGTCAAAGTTTGTAAGGTTTGACTTTTGACCAATCCTTAGACGCCTTACATTTTGGGACGGAAGGAGTATATCGTAAAAGGTGCCCGTTTTACACCATCTTTTTTAACAAAACACGGTACAATATAAATGCTCACTAAATGCATACTCGCTCCTACGAACGCACAAATGCACATGCAATCTCTATGAACACCTTCGAGATACTTTGTACGAGAAACCGATTTGTCGAGAACACACGTCGAAACGTGGCCCCAACTGAACAGATATTTCTCTTTATTAATGAAACACCCACGCATGAAACATGGTTTTTTTTAGGGAGAATGTCACTGCGCTCCAAAACATGTGGTTGATTCTTGTCACTAACCTCTTAAAAGCTGCAGGGTATGAAAGCTTTGTTTTTTTTAAGGATTTTTAGTTGCATAATTGTTGAGATTTGTATGTCCTACGAATTTTAAAGGGAAAATGCATGCACGTGCAAAAATTAGGAAAAGAAACCTAGAGTCATATAGGTTGTCACTGTATGTTTGCGAATGAAAGAAAAGTTAGAAAATTTAAAGTAGCACGGCAAGAGGAGCCTAATCAATGGGTCTCTTTTGGCCTTTTTCTTTTTGCCGATTGTGTCGATCTAACCGGGATTGCCGGACACGCGTTGATGAACTACGGCGAGAGGAGAAAGGACGGATCACCTGCCGATCTTTTACGTAACTATGCCAGAAAGGATATAAAGATTGACCGGTACAAAAACCATCTCCATCAATCTACGCTCGTTAAGGAGAGGGTTCCTTAGAGAATAAAAAGGGGAGCGAACGAAAAAGATGTGTGGCTGAACCGATCTATGCTTGTCTTACCGATTAGAATTAGGAAAGGGATGCTGATTTTGCTACCTAGTGCTACGGATTGGATTTTGGTCGTGACCTAACTAATCCTGATAAGAACTCCTCATGGAGCCGGTCACGCTGACCTTACTTTTTATGTTCGGGGTGAGTTGTATACACGTTTGACGTACCATCACCAACCACCGCGGCCTATTTTAAATTTAATAGTAAAGATAGTTTATATGACAAGATTATGGGGGGGATTGTTAGTAGTAATCTTATCAATGTGGTTGGCTAGTAAAGGAGCTAGCTTAGTCATGAACTATCCAAGGTATGTAGAGAGAATTGTAGAATGGGGAATGTTCTAGAGTAAGATATTTACGAGTAGTATGAAATATCTAGAGTTTGTAGAGTATTCTAGAAGTATGGTATAGGGTTTGGATTACGGCACATGGCAACAATCTAAAGGGTCATGTACAAAAGTTTAAATAGAGTATCACCCGTCCCATGTAAGTAAGCTTTGTACCACTGAGATATCCAATAAAGCTTCCTAGTAGTAGTAGCCCTGTGTGTAAGTGTATGTGAGGCACAAGCTTCCTAGTATTATAAGCCCTGTGTGTGAAGCACATCAAGACAGAGAGCTCAAGGAGTGGCATGGGCAAATGCGCGGGATCACGCCATCTGCCACGCGCATTGAGAGCGGGGCGGAGCTGGATCTATGGGACTTCTCTGTCGATGCTTTTTTAGACGGACGAATCAGTATATAGACACATTCTAGTTGACCAAGACATGCTTGAACCTTCTATGGTAACAGACCAAAACGTGTAGGGGGGAGGGGATCTGGTTACCTCGACGGCGGCTTCGTGTAGTCATACTCGGCATCCTTGCGGGTCACGTCGACGACGGCGGGGGTGCTGCGGTTGCGGTGGGCGTCGGCGTCGAGGAAGCAGATGCAGGCGGTCGATGATGGGTTCGGGAAGCAGATCTGAAACGAGGGAGTCGGTGAAGCAGATCCGGTGCGGTGCACGGTGTCGTTGGTGAAGCGGATCAGAGTACGGCAGACGAGGGAGTCGGTGAACTCAGATAGTGCGGTGCACGGCGGCGTTGGTGAAGCGGATGCAGTGCTGCGGATGAAGCGATCGGTGAAGCGAGATCCGATGCAGTACACGGCGGCGTTGGTGAAGCGGATCTGGTGCTGCGGACGAGGGAGTCGGTGGCCTCAGGTAGGTGAGGTGGTATGCCGGCTAAGTACGGCTGGGATATTCCGGTGCGGTGGTCCGGCAGGTGAGAGATGATGGGCCAGGAGTATTGCGACAGATTTTTTGCGGAAATGGGGAAGACGAATGGAAGGCGGTAGACTATATATATCAGAGGGGATGTGTAAATTACGAACGAGACCCCAACCAACGCCGGCTTCACTTGTCTTCCTTTGCGTCATTGGTAATAGGGGTCGAAAGGGAATTCGAAATATGTGTATGGAGGCGGGAGTTTTGGCGCTCAACTCGTATTTTGAATCTCCCTGGTGTATAAGCAGTACAGTATACTAGATATTGAATCATAGACCAGGGAAGACAAGTACAGTAGTACAAAAATACTGTAATGTGTACATTGCATGATGCTGATCTACCTTGCGTTAGTGTTTGTACTTTGTAGTGGTAGCTAAGTGGTGCAAAGAAGACATATTTGTAATTTCTACAACTAAGATGTATAAGCAGTACAGTATACTAGATATTGAATCATAGACCAGGGAAGACAAGTATAGTAGTACAAAAATACTGTAATGTGTACATTGCATGATGCTGATCTACCTTGCGTTAGTGTTTGTACTTTGTAGTGGTAGCTAAGTGGTGCAAAGAAGACATATTTGTAATTTCTACAACTAACATATGTCTATAGACATCCGTATTAGACAAAACTAAGACACCTCCTTTTAGACGAAGGTAATATTAATTTTGAATCTCTTTGTACTAATGTTGATGATTTTTAATAGATCTTCAGAGTTTCGTAAAAAAAACTAGGCTCCTCTCGAGAAACAAATAAGCATACAATTAATTAAGTACGTGGGCGGTTATTATTATTTTAACAGGGAAACTGCATTCGTGCCCTATGGCCCGTCATCTTCAAAACCGTCCAAATGCATGCATCTAGCGACGGGCGGTTTGCAGGCCCTGGCGTGGCGGTTAACATTCGTCTTCCTCATTTCGTCTTCTCCCTGACACTCTCGCCTGTGCCCCTCTCTCGCTACCCTCCATGGAAGCGTTCTACCAAGGACACACTTTCCTCGCTCATGGAACAACCACCATTACGGCGAACTATACCAATATGGCGTCTAAGGTGGAGGAACACATCAACAAAATCGAGTTGATACTGGAGAAAGAAGACTCGTACAAAATTGTTGGCCTAGACGTAGAGTACACCTATGGGCCTGAACAGAAGGCTGCCCTCATACAGTTGTGCATGGGCACAGACTGCCTCCTGTACCAGATTTCCTCGGCCGACCAGCCCTGCCCCAAACTCGCTGACTTTCTTGGCATGCCTGACATAACATTTGCAGGTGTTGACATCGGCAACGACATTACCAGGCTTGGGCGTTGCAACCTCTCAGTGGCGAACTTCGTGGACATCCAGAAAAGGTGGAAGCCTGCCGATTCCACAAGTAACAATAAGGATTCGTTGGCTGACTATGCTGCGGCCATTATAGACAGCCAGTACAAATCTATCATGAAAAAACTTACGAAAGAGGAACACAAGCTGTGGAAGCAGGTGCCCTTGTCCATGAAGCATATCCTGTATGCAAGCATCGACGCATACGCTACATATGAGGTATACAGGCGAATAGTGAACTTTGAGAAGGGTCAACAAAAATTGGCGGAATTCCAGGACAGCGGGAGTAAGAAGAAGAAGAAGAAGAAGAAGAAGAAGAAGAGCAACATGGTACAGGCTGTGGAAGCTGAAGAGGAAGACCACTGATAAGTAGTTCTGTACATCTAGCTATATTTTATCCTAGTGTTAAAAGTAGTACAGTACTAGTATGTATACGATCGTGTGTGTATGCACCCAGTGATAAGTAGTTTTGTACATCCAGCTATATTTTATCTTGCAAGTAGTTTTAAAAGTAATACGATTGCCTCTTTGTAGTATGTACGATCGTGTGTGTATGCTCCCAGTGTCATGAGTACATAACTGATGATAATAATACTAATATGTATGGTAGATCTTTTTTTATCTTGCATACTCCCTACGATCCATAATAAGTGTGCCGTTTCACTCTAACAACATCCACTGTGTTGTCCACAACAGCTATCCTCGTCCACAAGCAATAAGTGTAGTCCATGCCCATATATATAGTGGACACGTACAAGCTTTTGGTTGCCCATAAGTAAATAGTAATTATTTTACTCTATGCTCTGTCTTGCATGTGTGTACTTCTAACAAATATGTGCGTACCAGCGTGTGCCAAACTTAACCTTATACTGAGTATATTGTATAGTATTACTCCCTCCGATCCACATTACTTGATGCTAAAATAGAAGTATCTATAGCTACAATATGTCTAGATACATCTACATTAGAGTCAAGTAATGTAGTTGCTGTTTCAGTAATCTTGTGGTTCCCATAGGTGGTGCCTTAAATGACAAAAGTCATGGCCATATCTAAACCATGATTAAGCCGAACCTCTGCCCCAAGACATGACATCTCTTCTAGTAGAATGCTCTCCGTCCATAATAAAATAATCAATGGATGGGACTAGATACCTTTGTTGGGAAGGTATCGTCACCTGCCGAGTAGGGTGTATTTAGGCATCCTATCACGTCAGGACAGCTATCCAGTAGTAATATCCATCTCCCAGTGACCCAGTCTATGTGTGTGTCTTGTCTTGTCGATCCATGGACATGGCACCTATCGAGGTACTCCACTGCTGATGATTTTGTAGAGTACGTATATTTATATGAGCACGATGCTTTGAACAAAGTTGTCCCGGTCACCTCATGGTTGCATTAGCAGGACGAAAAACAGTTACTCCCTTTCTTGTTCTTTTTCTTTTGTTGTCACATATTTGAAACCAATAAGTTCAAGTTATGTTCCTGATGATGTTACCCAACAATAGAAGCGAAACTGAAATAATAGTACAACTCAGACAGTGTTAGTACTAGTACTTTACTAGAGGTTACATCCGCATTAGCACTATACTAGTACGTATCATCATATGGAGTAGGAGTACTTATTTTGAGGATTAATTGTTCTCCTTCTCGATGCGAATGTAGAAACGCAGCAGCTTGGAAGGTCCACCAAGCACCAGGTACAGCGGCGGCACCGAGAGGAACGACGTGAGTTCATCAAACGCGACGTCGCCCGGCAAGGCGCAGCTCGACGCCTCCAAAGACACACTCACGGTGTCCGCCCTGCTCCTCGCGTGCGCCAACGAGCACGACGCCGGCCCATTCGCCCACATCTTTGCCGTGTACAGAGGCCACACGCACGCGGCCGCCCTAACGCACACGGTAGACACGATGGTGGTCGAAGTCGAACCGAGCACGCCGATGATCAGGACGAACACGGCGCCGTCCTCCCCTTCGGCGATGATCCGCAGGCACGGCGAACCCAGCACCGGCACCGGCACCTGGAACACTTTGGTCGTGTTGTACGGCGGGAGCTTGTGCACTTGGATCGAGTGGGCCGCTGCGAAGTGGGCGATGAGCGCTGTTGGCGGGGCGGCGAAGTGGCAGCCGGGCTCCGTGCAAGCGCAAGGGGCGTGCGGGCATGCAATCTTGTGGTCGTGGACCTGGTGGTAGGCCACCAAGCTCCCGCAGCTACTGTGAGGGCACTCAACCGTCGCCGCTGATACGACGGCGTCCATTGCCGGGTCCTGCTTGAATCCGCCGCGGGGTTCCACGCACCTATGGCACCGGTTCCCGGGAAGCTCGCTGAGGCAGCGGCCGCAGGCCAAATGATTACCCTTGCACTGCACAAATCAAAGTTCGTGGATTCCCATTTTTGCAGTAGTGAACCCACAAAAGAAACATCAATGGAGTGTGGGAGGGAAAGGGATCGACCTTGAAGACGGGGGGCTGGAGGGGCTGGGAGCAGAAAATGCAGTGAAGCACGGTGGAGTCCATCTTCAGGGTAACGGTGACAGTTTCCAACATTGCGAGCGCGCGAGGAGTATGGCCTATCGATGGCCTCTCTTATCTCCTAGCCTCGAGGCTGGAGTACTCTATTTAAGGGGATGGGAAGGGATTTTGCTTAAGACGAGGAAAACCCAATATAGTACCTCCATCTCAAAGCTTAAGGCTTATATTATTTTTAGAAAGTCAAATTATGTCAAAATTGACTAAGCATTTACCGAAAATCATGGTAGTTAAAAAATGTGTATCTCCACCATCATACTATTTGAGACTATATTTGTGATGGTAATAGGCACAACTATATACACAAAAATTGACATCATCTGATTATTAGTTATTTGGACTGCGGGATGAACTTTTTGGAACTGTGCATTAAGCACCGGTAACCACTTAGGGCTTCTTTGATTCATAGGATTGACATAGGAATTATGTTGGATTTGATTCCTATGGGAAAATTTCAATCCTACACCTTTCCTATTTCTACACTCTCCACATTCCTTTGAATCAAAGCAAGCGGTGCTTCTTTGTTTTTTATAGTAAGTGAAAGGACATCTAAAAAACAGGAGAAATGATCTGGAAGTGCACATAGTTTTATATAAATCAGATGGAGGGGTTACAATTACATATAGTTGGAGTATTCACTTCCGATTCACAAAAAAAAGGAGTATTCACTTCCACGCTGCATTATTATTAAGTATAAGTACTACTACAAACAGTTCAGTACAAATATGAAACGAGGAATCCATAAAAAAATAGCAGCCGTACGAACAATCAAGTACTTTTCAGCGAAATTTATCATTCCTCATGACAAATTGACAGTTTTTTCAACTACGCAAAGTAGCAGTAGCTACATCTGCTTGCATATGCGAATGTAGAAACGCAGCTCCTTGGACGATCCAGCACCAACGAGGTATGGCCCCGGCACAACGAGGAACGACGTGAGCTCCTCAAACACGATAGCGCCCGGCGACGCGCTGCCAGAAGCATCGGCAGACATCTTCACGACATCCCGCCTGCAGTCCGATTTCGAGGACGGCGGCGGGCCGTGCGCCTAGATCTTCACCCTGTAGAGCGGCCACACGGATGTGGCCGAACTGACGCATACCAAAGACAAGACAATGGCCGGGCCGAGCGCGTCGATGTACAGGACGAACACGGAGCCGTCATCCCCTTCGACGATGAGCAGCCTGCACGGCGAGCACGGGTGCGTCATGGTCACCCGGAACTCTATGGACTTGCCATACTCTAACCTGTGCACCTGAATCGAGTGGGCCTCTGCGAGGTGAACGAGGAGCGCTGACGGTGGGGCGGCGAAGTCGCAGCCCTGCTCCGTGCAGTTGCACCGGCCGTGCGGGCACGCGATCTGGTGGCTTAGGGACTCGTGGTAGCTGACGATGACCCCGCAGCCGTTGTGGGAGCACATGACCTGCGCCGTTCCAGCGATGTTGTACGCGATGGCCTCCAAATTCGTAGCGTTTATTTCCATAGTGCCGTCCATCGCCGCCAGTTGGTTGAATTCGGAGCCGCGCTACTCTTCTTCTGGCGCCGTTTACTTGGAACCTCACCGACGGTGGCAGGCGGCAGGCCTCATACCACGCTGCAACTCCGATCAATATTAATTGATGGTAAAATGGATGTATCTACAACTATAATGTGTGTAGATGCATCTATATTACCATCAAATAATATGAATCGGAGGGAGTACAAGGAATGACAGTTTAGCACAAGTGACACCAGCAAATAAAAATCAATGGACTCTCAGAGGAAAAGGGGGCGACCTTGTTGAACTTGGGGCAAATCAATGGAGTCTGACAGACAAATGATGCGATATCTAAAGCCGGTTAGAGAGAGAGAGAGAGAGAGAGTGTGTGTGTGTGTGTGTGTGTGTGTCCGTGGCGGGGGGGGGGAGAGAGTTTGTTCACTTCTTCTTGGTTTAAAACGAGGATTCGTACAAGGAAATAGAGCCCGCATGCTCGGCTGGGTAGACAGCCAGGAGTGACCCCAACATGGTCGTGCCACAAGGATTCATGTCAAATGAAAAGGGAAGCATGTATCTTTGAATCTTATCAAATCCTAGGTTTGACCAAGATAATTTAAACAAGTTTAAAACATGAAAATGAAAAGGGAAGCATGTATCCTTCTTAGTCACTCTAAAATGAAGTTTTTGGGAGGTTTTTGAAATTTCCATGTTTGAAACCCAAAACCACTTCTCTTCATGCTTGACTTCATAAGACGGAGTTTAGGGGTTAGGGGGTAGATACATGATTTGTATGGTTTGATATGTCTAGACCTTGTTTATCAATTTTAATGCTTACTATATGACATAAGAAGACTATGTAATTTTGTTTTTCATTTTTCTGTATGCACTATAATAATCAATCGAGTTTTTACACCAACAGGTCTGTCACTTACGTGTGGTGCCCACGCTTGAGGTCCCACACTTCAGTGATTACAAGTCACGTGCAATAGGTAAGCAAACTCCCAGCCATCTTCTTTGTCAATAGTAGACGCATCAGGATGCGTATTGGAAGTATGTGGGTCCTTCTGGATCCTTCGGTTGTCCCTCTCACAAAAAAAAAACAAATCTCTCTCATTCTCGGCCTCGCTCGACTCGCTCGCTCGCACCTCCTGCTCACTGACAAACCCTGCACAAAAGTCATCATCATCACCCGAAAAAGTGGAGACACCATAATGCTCTCCCTTCTTCTCTCCTTCCGAGTGATCCCTCTTCCTCTGAGTTTCACTCGACGGGCAAACACCCATGTGCTGCATAGTAATAATAAATAGGTAGTAGAAAAATCGATATACGAATCTATAATTAAATAGGTTAAACTCGGGTTTTGCCCAGTTCTACAGATCAAGGGTTCAAAAAAAATCCAACTACGGGGTTCGAACAACACGATTCTAATCCAAGAATTTTTTCGACCTCATCCAAATGGCCTCAAACTATAGGGTTAGTATCTAGTGCAGTATGTGTGAAAATGTATGCACTATGTGTGCTATAAATTGTATGTCTTTCAAATTTGAACCAAATTTGAATAAGTTTGAAATATTTGAAAAGGGGCTTTTGGCTTAAACGTTTGAAACCAAAACCACTTCTCTTCATGCATGCTTGACTTCATAAGACAGAGTTTAGCTAGGGTTCGGGGGTAGATACATGATTTTCCTGGTTTGAATATATGTCTAGACCTTGTTTATCAACTTAATTGAATGCTTACTATATGACATAAGAAGACTATGTGCCTTGGTTTTTCATTTTCTGATTTTTTTAAAAAAATTATGCCCATTTGAATCTTGGTAAAATCCTAGGTTTGACCATGGTTTAAACAAGTTTAAATCATGGATATGAAAAAATAAGCATCTATCCTTCTTAGTCACCCCGAAATGTAGCTCTTGGGAGGGTTTTTGAAATTTCCATGTTTGAAACAAAAAAAATCACTTCTCTTCATGCATGCTTGACTTCATAAGACAGAGTTTAGGGTTAGGGGTGTAGATATATACATGATTTTCTAGTTTGAATATGTCTAGACCCTGTTTATCAACTTTAATGCTAACTATAGACATAAGAAGACCATGTGCTTTGGTTTTCATTTTTCTGTTTTTTTTTTGAATTTTATGCCCATATATTTGAATCTTGGTCAAATCCTAGGTTTAACCAAGATTTAAACAAGTTTAAAACATGGAAATTAAAAGGTAAGCCTGTATCCTTCTTAGTCACTCTAAAATGAAGCTTTTGGGATGTTCTTGAAATTTCCATGTGTTATCACCAGATTTTGGCCAAATCAGGAGGTGGGTCGTAAGGGAGATGGGCTTGGAAGATTACATGTGGAAGATCTCTGAAGCGGCCTTGCACGAAGAGTTTGGGCTAGATTGCCCGTGTATCTTTAATTATAGTAGATTGCATCGTAGATTAAAAGTTAGAGTTTGTCTCGTGCACGGTGGGGATTATTCCCACGTTAGAAAGTCCTCTGGACTATAAATATGTATCTAGGGTTTATGGAATAAACAACAACCAACGTTCAACCAACCAATCAATCTCGACGCATCGCCAACTCCTTCGTCTCGAGGGTTTCTACCGGTAAGCATCATGCTGCCTAGATCGCATCTTGCGATCTAGGCGTGAGCTTTATGTTGTTCATGCGTTGCTCGTACTGAAGCCTTTTTGATGGCGAGCAACGTAGTTATCATAGATGTGTTAGGGTTAGCATCGTTCTTCGTATAACATGCTATCGTAGTGCAACCCTTGCATATCTAGCCGCCCTTACACCTATCTTAGGTGTAGGGGCGGCACCCCGCTTGATCATTATTTAGTAGATCCGATCCGTTACGGTTGCTCCTTGTTCATCAAGGATTAGTTTAATATCTGCAATAGTTAGGCCTTACAAAGGGTTGGAGGATCCAGCGGCACGTAGGGTGTCGTTTGCTAGTCCTAGACAGGATGTTCCGGGGATCAACCTCGTGTTGGTTTTTAGGCCCTATCTAGGATCGGCTTACGATCACCGTGCGTGGCCGCGAGGCCCAATCGTGAGTAGGATGATCCGATTATGCGGTGAAAACCCTAAATCGTCGTAGATTGCATTAGCTTTATCTTGATCAAGCAGGACCACCATATATTCGTGCACCTCGTACGAATCATGGGTGGATCGGCTCCTTGAGCCGATTCACAGGATAACCTGAGAGCCGATCGAGGCTCGTATTTAATGTTTACATGTATGCCATGCAGGAAACTAAGCGAGGCATCTCCATCACCTTCCTGACCAGGTATAGGTCAGGTGGCACGCCCTTGCATCAGCATCGGACGTGTGCACCAGAGGCTTTGCGGGCCATCGCTCGGAGGGACCAGGGCCAGCCGCAGCCCTAGGTTGTTCCCGGCTCTACTGTGTTGCCCGTCGCTGCCCGCCAGTGGGTTTTGACCGCAACAAATTCTGGCACGCCCGGTGGGACAAGCTTCGACATCAACCACCTCGCCATCTACATCTGAGATGGCGGACGGCACCTCGATCACGTACCAGGATCTGACCGACGAGCTCAAGAAGAAGTATGACGAGGTCAAAGCCATCCTCGAAGCCGACCTCATCGGCTCTTTTCACAGAACCCGTTCACATGGCATCAGGTGGAAGGGGTTCTCGCCTGATGGTGCACTCGATGGGATAGACCTCTCTGCCCCGTCAGAAGAACGCACCAGGTCCCTGCGGCAGGAGATCAGCTACTTGGTGGCTCACTCGCTACACCGCCACTCTGAGAACCTGGTAAACACGTTGGAGCGTGTCGCTCTTCGGGTGATCCAGGAGATCATGAGGCACCAGTACTCGCCGTCAGGACCAGCTCTCGGGACGCATCAAGGAGAGTTGCCACTCCAGTCCCATCCACCGCTGCCATTTGCGTTGGCAGCACCAGAAGTGCCGAATTCACCGGCATTCGTCGTCTACAAGATTGGTGGTGACCCTAGTGACTGCCAGTTCTTGCATGAGGCGCCTAAGGAGATCCCTCACGGGTACACGTGCACGTATGTGCCAGATTGCGGTAACTGGGCGCTCACGAACCAGGCCACAACATCAGGGACTTCTGGGAAAACAGGAGGAACGTCAGCGACAGATCCTGAGAAGCAGACGTGGCTAACTAAGTACGCCACCCCGACGAACCTCCAGAGCTCAGCTCCTGCAGTTGGCTCAGAGCTGGAAAAGCAAACATGGCTGGCTAAGTACGCCACCCCGGCGAATCTTCAGAGTTCAACTCCTGCAGCCAGCACAGCGGATCAGATCAGTACCATACTGAGAGACCAGTTCAGCATGGTGCCGAAAAGGAGGGCAATCGGCTATTCCAAGCCGTACCCTGACGAGTACGAGTTGATCCCGCTACCACTCAAATATCGGCTCCCTGATTTCTCCAAATTCAGTGGATCAGATGGTTCCAGCTCCATCGAGCACGTGGGCCGATATTTGGCACAGCTAGGAACGGCCTCAGTGTCGGATTCACTACGCGTGAGGTTCTTCTCACAGTCCCTCACGGGATCGGCTTTCGGGTGGTACACCTCGTTGCCACCAGACTCGATCCGGACTTGGAAGCAGTTGGAAGAACAGTTCCATATGCAGTACCACTCAGAGGCTTCCGAGTCGGCCTTGCCGATCTAGCACAAATACGTCGAAGCGTGGAGAAAGCGTGACGAGAATACATCCAGCGCTTCAGGAATCTTAGGAACCGATGTTATTCGGTTCGTGTGACTGAAAAGGAAGCAGTCGAGTTGGCAGTGGCGGGCCTCGCAACACCGCTCAAGGACATGTCCTCCCAAGCAGACTACCCCTCACTGGCGCACATGGTTCAGAAACTGTCAGCATATGAACAGCGCCACCCGGACCTGTACCAGGACAAATTCAAGCGTGCAGTAGTCCTAGTCGAGGCAGAGGAAGACGAAGTTTCTGCGGGAGATCAAGAGGTAGCAGTGGCTGAATGGACTCGGGGGGCAAACCCCGTGTCCTGCAAATGGGTAAAGCCACCAGGCCCGCCCAGGGGGTTTGATTTTGACGTGACCAAAACTGAGCAAATCTTCGACCTCCTGCTCAAGGAGAAGCAGTTGATGATTCCCGAAGGTCTCAAATTCCCCACGGTACAAGAGCTGAACGGAAAGCCATACTGCAAATGGCATAACTCGCTCTCCCATGCCACCAACGACTGCAGGGTGTGGCGTCAGCAGATCCAAATGGCGATAGAAAAAGGACGTCTGATTTTCAACCAGTACTCCATGAAGGTCGACACCCAACCCTTCCCCGCCGTTAACATGGTGGAATGCACTTACCCTGAAGGTTGCCAGCCAGGATCCTCGTTCAGCATCAACATGGTAGGACCTGGGCACCACTCTGGCAAAGATGGAGACGAGGGCAGCTGCTCTCGTAGCAAGGACACAGAGGAGGCCGCTCCACGCGATCGGCTCCGTCATGATGGCAAGCGCTACGTCACAGAGGGAGAAGTGAAGAGCATAAGATATCAGCGACCCCTCTCTGATCACCTCCTCAACAAGTATGTGAGTCAGTATGACCAACGCCGACAATCCAGCGATGATGATGAAAGAGATCGTCTGGCTAGAGAAGCCAGAAGACATCGTCGGCACGATCGCGATGAGGAGGAGCACGAGCGCTGTGCCAAAGGAAAATCAAGGGAGCAAGACGACAACGATAGGCACTGGGACTGCCCCTTCTTCGGTTTCTTGCTGGGATTCAGGAATGAGCCGATTGCCCACAATCGGCAATTGCCCAGAATGCAACCAGAAGAAGAAGGAGGCAGCCAACGTGTCCGTGTTCAAGCGCCTGGGGCCTCTCCCACCACAAAGCAGACGCGCTGAGTCTCCTCGGTTGGAAGATCTCGAGGATTCAGAAGACGAGGGAGAAGAAGAAGACAGGTACCACCGGCCAAGGTGGTGCCCTGATGGACTCAGCCGTTCACAAAAGCGCAGGGTTCAGCGATTGCGCGGCCTGGAGGAAGCCGAAAGGTTATACTTGCATACGTTAAGGAAGGCACGACCTGATCTGGCTGCGAAAGTTCAACAAACCCTGGACGAAGAGGGCCGTCCACGGAAAATGGAGTGGCGCCCCAAGCAAAGGAAAGCCGATGATGAAACATCGGCTGGCACAAACATGGTGCTCGTCCTTCCAACGGAGCTTAGTGCTCCACGATTACACGATGCACTCGAGGTGGACGACAGCAAGCGCATCAACATGATAAAGTCAGAGGTTGGGCTGGTTTTATCCACTGGCCTAACCCTGTAGCAGGAGCAAAACAATGAGCAAACGTGGCGAGGCCGATCCCTGGGGATCGGCCCCCCAAGGATCTATGAAGGAACGTTACGAAGCCTTCATTGAGCGCTTCAGTCAATATGGAGGCCGATTCCAGCAATCGGCCAAAATTATCTTCACCACATGTTCTGCTTGTGTTCAACATCGATCTACTGGGCAGCGGTCACGTCGGCGGATGAAAGTCAACACGAATCCTCGCGGAGCCGACGTGCAAGTACAGTGCCTTGGCTAACCACAAAGCCGATATCTGCAGTCACCTGGCAGATTCGGCTCGGGGGGCATATAGTCAGATGAACATGTGTGCAGTGAAACACTGGGAGCCGATTAGGAAAAATCAGCCAGTAAAAAAATTTTTTACAGCCGATGCGCAGCCATCGACTCTAGTACAGTTACACAAGACCAAGACCTACTGGCTATGTGCTCAAGGTTCACATTTTCGCCAAGATGGTTTTCAGTTTGGTGAAAGCTGATCAATGACCTGTGCATCCTCGCCGGTATTCTCGCCTTGATTAAGGCTCGGGGGGCAGCTAACTTGGTAGATGTTCTGTTTTGGGAGCCGATTGGAGTCGCATCGACTGACCCTGCATCGTGATCCTCTCTGAAAGCAGTTCAGGTGTTGCAAAAGAAAACTGCTAAAGCTACGGAGAGGAGTCGGAAAAGGAGGCCGTCGGCTGTACAGGTTTTGGACCATCCTGTTGCTGCAAGAAAAGGAAAGGGACTAGATTCTCAAAATAGCCGATGAGTAGTCATCGGCTAAGGGATTGCGAAAAATTATGGTCAGATATCAAATCGCAGTCTGAATTTGAGAAGTGCTTGACTGACGGTCTAATCGACATTTGAGTCCGGCTTCACGGGCGTCCAAAGGAAAAAGGAATCCGATACGTTGCTATCGGTCTTGGTATGACAAGCGGAAGGAGGGAAATTGGATTAATTGAAAGATGAATTGAAAGAACAATTTTCATTAATTCAAAGGAGCGGCTTTACAAGAAAGAGCCGATGGCTCTCAAAAGAGGGATCTGGTGCCTAGTGCACTGCTACTACTAGTCCTACTCTACTAGTCGTCGCTGTCCTCATCGTCGCCGTCGTCGATGTCGTCGGTGCTGCTCCCGGGAAGCTCCTCGTCGCTGCTACCCCAGCCCTTGGCCGGAGCTTCGTCTTCCTCGTCATCATCATCATCCTCGCTGTCCGCTCAGGAGCGGAAGCGCTTGGTCGGCGGATACCCGATGGAGGAGGAGGATTCATCCTCCTCCTCTTCCTCCTCGTCATCATCATCGTCTTCGCTGTCCGCCCAAGCGCGGAATCGCTTGGCCGGCAGAAGCTTAGCGGGGGAAGAGGGGCCGCCCTCCTCTTTTTCTTCCTCTTCCTCTACTTCTTCCCCCTTCCCGTCGGGGGAAGTGAGTTTCGCCCAGGGATGGAGGTCATCTTCACTTTCGCTTATCAGCTCCCCATCGATGAGGAACTTGAGGTCCTCTTCCCCATCAGTCAGAGGCAGGTCGCCCTCTGGCGCGTGATCGGAGTTCCACTCCGGCTCGCTCGAAGAGAAGGATTGGAGGGAGAGGCCGGAGGAGACAGAGGAAGAGGAAGACATCGCTACAGGGGGAGAGGGTTTTTTGGTGCCGATAGCTGGAACAGAGGAAGGGGATGAAGTGGGCTAATCAATCGGCACGGTTAAATAATAAGGAGCCTAGTGGAAATTTATTGCTCGTGCGATTCAGGGGATGGAGCCAAAATTGTCAAATCGTGCAGAGAAGTTGAGAAGGCAGGTTATCATGATGAAGAATACTGCGACAGTTCTGCTCTGCCACGACATGACCCTTCGAAGGAAAAACAGAGTGGTTTTGAAATTATCATTGCCAAAACCAGGGGGCATGTGTTATCACCAGATTTTGGCCAAATCAGGAGGTGGGCCGTAAGGGAGATGGGCTTGGAAGATTACATGTGGAAGATCTCTGAAGCGGCCTTGCACGAAGAGTTTGGGCTAGATTGCCCGTGTATCTTTAATTATAGTAGATTGCATCGTAGATTAAAAGTTAGAGTTTGTCTCGTGCACGGTGGGGATTATTCCCACGTTAGAAAGTCCTCTGGACTATAAATATGTATCTAGGGTTTATGGAATAAACAACAACCAACGTTCAACCAACCAATCAATCTCGGCGCATCGCCAACTCCTTCGTCTCGAGGGTTTCTACCGGTAAGCATCATGCTGCCTAGATCGCATCTTGCGATCTAGGCAGCAGAAGCTTTATGTTGTTCATGCGTTGCTCGTACTGAAGCCTTTTTGATGGCGAGCAACGTAGTTATCATAGATGTGTTAGGGTTAGCATCGTTCTTCGTATAACATGCTATCGTAGTGCAACCCTTGCATATCTAGCCGCCCTTACACCTATCTTAGGTGTAGGGGCGGCACCCCGCTTGATCATTATTTAGTAGATCCGATCCGTTACGGTTGCTCCTTGTTCATCAAGGATTAGTTTAATATCTGCAATAGTTAGGCCTTACAAAGGGTTGGAGGATCCAGCGGCACGTAGGGTGTCGTTTGCTAGTCCTAGACAGGATGTTCCGGGGATCAACCTCGTGTTGGTTTTTAGGCCCTATCTAGGATCGGCTTACGATCACCGTGCGTGGCCGCGAGGCCCAATCGTGAGTAGGATGATCCGATTATGCGGTGAAAACCCTAAATTGTCGTAGATTGCATTAGCTTTATCTTGATCAAGCAGGACCACCATATATTCGTGCACCTCGTACGAATCATGGGTGGATCGGCTCCTTGAGCCGATTCACAGGATAACCTGAGAGCCGATCGAGGCTCGTATTTAATGTTTACGTGTATGCCATGCAGGAAACTAAGCGAGGCATCTCCATCACCTTTCTGACCAGGTATAGGTCAGGTGGCACGCCCTTGCATCAGCATCGGACGTGTGCACCAGAGGCTTTGCGGGCCGTCGCTCGGAGGGTCCAGGGCCAGCCGCAGCCCTAGGTTGTTCCCGGCTCTACTGTGTTGCCCGTCGCTGCCCGCCGGTGGGTTTTGACCGCAACACCATGTTTGAAACCCAAAACGACTTCGATCTCTTCATGCTAGACTTCATAAGATCGACAGGGGGTAGATACATGATTTGTCTGGTTTGGATATACCTAGACCTCGTTTATCAACTCGAATGCTTACGATATGACATAAGTAAACTATTTGAGTTGGTTTATCTGTTTGCTCATAATATTTTAAATTTTGATGCCCATTTGAATCTTGGTCAAATCCTAGGTTTGACCATGGTTTAAACAAGTTTAAATCATGAATATGAAAAAATAAGCATCTATCCTTCTTAGTCACCCCAAAATGTAGCTCTTGGGAGGGTTTTTGAAATTTCCATGTTTGAAACAAAAAAACCACTTCTCTTCATGCATGCTTGACTTCATAAGACAGAGTTTAGGGTTAGGGGTGTAGATATATACATGATTTTCTAGTTTGAATATGTCTAGACCTGTTTATCAACTTTAATGCTAACTATAGACATAAGAAGACTATGTGCTTTGGTTTTTCATTTTTCTGTTTTTTTTGAATTTTATGCCCATATATTTGAATCTTGGTCAAATCCTAGGTTCAACCAAGATTTAAACAAGTTTAAAACATGGAAATTAAAAGTTAAGCATGTATCCTTCTTAGTCACTCTAAAATGAAGCTTTTGGGATGTTCTTGAAATTTCCATTTTTGAAACCCAAAACGACTTCTCTTCATGCTAGACTTCATAAGATCGACGGGGGGTTGATACATGATTTGTCTGGTTTGGATATACCTAGACCTCGTTTATCAACTCGAATGCTTACGATATGACATATATAAGAAGACTATGTGCTTTTGTTTTTCATTTTTCTGATTTTTTGAATTTTGTGCCCACCCATTTGTATCTTGGTCAAATCCTAGGTTTGATAATGATTTAAACAAGTTTAAAATATGAAAATGCAAATGTAAGCATGGATCCTTCTTAGTCACTCTAAAATGAAGCTTTTGGGAGGTTTTTGAAATTTCCATGTTTGAAACCCAAAACCACTTCTCTTCACATGCTTGACTTCATAAGACATAGTTAATTAATTTAGGGGTTAGGGGGTATAGATACATGATTTGTGTGGTTTGAATATGTATGGACCTTGTTTATCAACTTCAATGCTTACTATATGACATACGAAAACTATTTGCTTTGGTTTTTATTTTTTCTGATTTTTTTTCAATTTTGATGCCCATTTGAATCTTGTCAAATCCTAGGTTTGACGACCAAGATAATTTAAACAAGTTTAAAACATGAAAATGAAAAGGGAAGCATGGATCCTTCTTAGTCACTCTAAAATGAAGCTTTTGGGAGGTTTTTGAAATTTCCATGTTTGAAACCCAAAACCACTTCTCTTCACATGCTTGACTTCATAAGACAGAGTTTAGGGGTTAGGGGGTATAGCTACATGATTTGTCTGGTTTGAATATGTCTAGACCTTGTTTATCAACTTTAATGCTTACTATATGACATAAGAAAACTATTTGCTTTGGTTTTTCTTTTTGCTGATTTTTTTCAATTTTGATGCCCATTTGAATCTTGTCTAATCCTAGGTTTGACCAAGATAATTTAAACTAGTTTAATACATGAAAATGAAAAGGGAAGCATGTATCCTTCTTAGTCACTCTAAACTCGGGTTTTGCCCAGTTCTACGAGATCAAGGGTTCAAAAAATCCAACTACGGGGTTCGAACAACACGATTCTAATCCAAGAATTTTTTCGACCTCATCCAAATGGCCTCAAGCTATAGGGTTAGCATGTAGTGCAGTTTGTGTGAAAATGTATGCACTATGTGTGCTATAACTTGTATGTCTTTCAAATTTGAACCAAATTTGAATAAGTTTGAAATATTTGAAAAGGGGCTTTTGGGAGGATTTTGAAATTTCCATGTTTGAAACCCAAAGCCACTTATCTTCATGCTTGACTTCATAAGACGGAGTTTAGGGGTTAGGGGGTAGATACATGATTTGTATGGTTTGATATGTCTAGACCTTGATGATCAACTTAAAAGCGTACTAAATGACATAAGAAGACTATGTGATTTGGTTTTTCATTTTTCTGTGTTTTTATTTTTCTGCCCATTTGAATCTTTGTCAAATCCTAGGTTTGACCAAGATTTAGACAAGTTTAACACGTAAATGAGTTAACTTGGATTTCCTACCCTTGAATCCATAGGAAACTTTGTTCTAATGCACTATATTAATCAATCGAGTTTTTACACCAACAGGTCTGTCACTTACGTGTGGTGCCCACGCTTGAGGTCCCACACTTCAGTGAGCACAAGTCACGTGCAATAGGTACGCAAACTCCCACCCATCTACTTTGTCAAGAGAAGACGCATCAGGATGCGTATTGGAAGTCTGTGGGTCCTTCTGGATCCTTCGGTTGTCCCTCTCACAAAAAAAACAAATCTCCCTCATTCTCGGCCTCGCTCGACTCGCTCGCTCGCTCGCACCTCCTGCTCACTGACAAACCCTGCACAAAAGTCAACATCATCACCCGAAAAAGGGGAGACACCATAATGCTCTCCCTTCTTCTGTCCTTCCGAGTGATCCCTCTTCCTCCGAGTTTCACTCGACGGGCAAACACCCATGTGCTGCATAGTAATAATAAAAAGGAAGTAGAAAAATCGATATACGAATCTATAATTAAATAGGTTAAACTCGGGTTTTGCCCAGTTCTACAGATCAAGGGTTCAAAAAAAATCCAACTACGGGGTTCGAACAACACGATTCTAATCCAAGAATTTTTTCGACCTCATCCAAATGGCCTCAAACTATAGGGTTAGTATCTAGTGCAGTATGTGTGAAAATGTATGCACTATGTGTGCTATAAATTGTATGTCTTTCAAATTTGAACCAAATTTGAATAAGTTTGAAATATTTGAAAAGGGGCTTTTGGCTTAAACGTTTGAAACCAAAACCACTTCTCTTCATGCATGCTTGACTTCATAAGACAGAGTTTAGCTAGGGTTCGGGGGTAGATACATGATTTTCCGGGTTTGAATATATGTCTAGACCTTGTTTATCAACTTAATTGAATGCTTACTATATGACATAAGAAGACTATGTGCCTTGGTTTTTCATTTTCTGATTTTTTTTTAAAAAAATTATGCCCATTTGAATCTTGGTAAAATCCTAGGTTTGACCATGGTTTAAACAAGTTTAAATCATGGATATGAAAAAATAAGCATCTATCCTTCTTAGTCACCCCGAAATGTAGCTCTTGGGAGGGTTTTTGAAATTTCCATGTTTGAAACAAAAAAATCACTTCTCTTCATGCATGCTTGACTTCATAAGACAGAGTTTAGGGTTAGGGGTGTAGATATATACATGATTTTCTAGTTTGAATATGTCTAGACCCTGTTTATCAACTTTAATGCTAACTATAGACATAAGAAGACCATGTGCTTTGGTTTTCATTTTTCTGTTTTTTTTGAATTTTATGCCCATATATTTGAATCTTGGTCAAATCCTAGGTTTAACCAAGATTTAAACAAGTTTAAAACATGAAAATTAAAAGGTAAGCCCGTATCCTTCTTAGTCACTCTAAAATGAAGCTTTTGGGATGTTCTTGAAATTTCTATGTTTGAAACCCAAAACGACTTCGATCTCTTCATGCTAGACTTCATAAGATCGACAGGGGGTAGATACATGATTTGTCTGGTTTGGATATACCTAGACCTCGTTTATCAACTCGAATGCTTACGATATGACATAAGTAAACTATTTGCTTTGGTTTTTCTTTTTGCTGATTTTTTTTTCAATTTTGATGCCCATTTGAATCTTGGTCAAATCCTAGGTTTGACCATGGTTTAAACAAGTTTAAATCATGAATATGAAAAAATAAGCATCTATCCTTCTTAGTCACCCCAAAATGTAGCTCTTGGGAGGGTTTTTGAAATTTCCATGTTTGAAACAAAAAAACCACTTCTCTTCATGCATGCTTGACTTCATAAGACAGAGTTTAGGGTTAGGGGTGTAGATATATACATGATTTTCTAGTTTGAATATGTCTAGACCTGTTTATCAACTTTAATGCTAACTATAGACATAAGAAGACTATGTGCTTTGGTTTTTCATTTTTCTGTTTTTTTTTTTGAATTTTATGCCCATATATTTGAATCTTGGTCAAATCCTAGGTTCAACCAAGATTTAAACAAGTTTAAAACATGGAAATTAAAAGTTAAGCATGTATCCTTCTTAGTCACTCTAAAATGAAGCTTTTGGGATGTTCTTGAAATTTCCATGTTTGAAACCCAAAACGACTTCTCTTCATGCTAGACTTCATAAGATCGACGGGGGGTAGATACATGATTTGTCTGGTTTGGATATACCTAGACCTCGTTTATCAACTCGAATGCTTACGATATGACATATATAAGAAGACTATGTGCTTTTGTTTTTCATTTTTCTGATTTTTTGAATTTTGTGCCCACCCATTTGTATCTTGGTCAAATCCTAGGTTTGATAATGATTTAAACAAGTTTAAAATATGAAAATGCAAATGTAAGCATGGATCCTTCTTAGTCACTCTAAAATGAAGCTTTTGGGAGGTTTTTGAAATTTCCATGTTTGAAACCCAAAACCACTTCTCTTCACATGCTTGACTTCATAAGACATAGTTAATTAATTTAGGGGTTAGGGGGTATAGATACATGATTTGTGTGGTTTGAATATGTATGGACCTTGTTTATCAACTTCAATGCTTACTATATGACATACGAAAACTATTTGCTTTGGTTTTTATTTTTTCTGATTTTTTTTCAATTTTGATGCCCATTTGAATCTTGTCAAATCCTAGGTTTGACGACCAAGATAATTTAAACAAGTTTAAAACATGAAAATGAAAAGGGAAGCATGGATCCTTCTTAGTCACTCTAAAATGATGCTTTTGAGAGGTTTTTGAAATTTCCATGTTTGAAACCCAAAACCACTTCTCTTCACATGCTTGACTTCATAAGACAGAGTTTAGGGGTTAGGGGGTATAGCTACATGATTTGTCTGGTTTGAATATGTCTAGACCTTGTTTATCAACTTTAATGCTTACTATATGACATAAGAAAACTATTTGCTTTGGTTTTTCTTTTTGCTGATTTTTTAAATTTTGATGCCCATTTGAATCTTGTCTAATCCTAGGTTTGACCAAGATAATTTAAACAAGTTTAAAACATGAAAATGAAAAGGGAAGCATGTATCCTTCTTAGTCACTCTAAACTCGGGTTTTGCCCAGTTCTACAGATCAAGGGTTCAAAAAAATCCAACTACGGGGTTCGAACAACACGATTCTAATCCAAGAATTTTTTCGACCTCATCCAAATGGCCTCAAGCTATAGGGTTAGCATGTAGTGCAGTTTGTGTGAAAATGTATGCACTATGTGTGCTATAACTTGTATGTCTTTCAAATTTGAACCAAATTTGAATAAGTTTGAAATATTTGAAAAGGGGCTTTTGGGAGGATTTTGAAATTTCCATGTTTGAAACCCAAAGCCACTTATCTTCATGCTTGACATCATAAGACGGAGTTTAGGGGTTAGGGGGTAGATACATGATTTGTATGGTTTGATATGTCTAGACCTTGTTTATCAACTTTAATGCTTACTATATGACATAAGAAGACTATGTGATTTGGTTTTTCATTTTTCTGTGTTTTTATTTTTCTGCCCATTTGAATCTTTGTCAAATCCTAGGTTTGACCAAGATTTAGACAAGTTTAACACGTAAATGAGTTAACTTGGATTTCCTACCCTTGAATCCATAGGAAACTTTGTTCTAATGCACTGTAATAATCAATCGAGTTTTTACACCAACAGGTCTGTCACTTACGTGTGGTGCCCACGCTTGAGGTCCCACACTTCAGTGAGCACAAGTCACGTGCAATAGGTACGCAAACTCCCAGCCATCTTCTTTGTCAAGAGAAGACGCATCAGGATGCGTATTGGAAGTCTGTGGGTCCTTCTGGATCCTTCGGTTGTTCCTCTCACAAAAAAAACAAATCTCCCTCATTCTCGGCCTCGCTCGACTCGCTCGCTCGCTCGCACCTCCTGCTCACTGACAAACCCTGCACAAAAGTCAACATCATCACCCGAAAAAGGGGAGACACCATAATGCTCTCCCTTCTTCTCTCCTTCCGAGTGATCCCTCTTCCTCCGAGTTTCACTCGACGGGCAAACACCCATGTGCTGCATAGTAATAATAAAAAGGTAGTAGAAAAATCGATATACGAATCTATAATTAAATAGGTTAAACTCGGGTTTTGCCCAGTTCTACAGATCAAGGGTTCAAAAAAAATCCAACTACGGGGTTCGAACAACACGATTCTAATCCAAGAATTTTTTCGACCTCATCCAAATGGCCTCAAACTATAGGGTTAGTATCTAGTGCAGTATGTGTGTAAATGTTTGCACTATGTGTGCTATAAATTGTATGTCTTTCAAATTTGAACCAAATTTGAATAAGTTTGAAATATTTGAAAAGGGGCTTTTGGCTTAAACGTTTGAAACCAAAACCACTTCTCTTCATGCATGCTTGACTTCATAAGACAGAGTTTAGCTAGGGTTCGGGGGTAGATACATGATTTTCCGGGTTTGAATATATGTCTAGACCTTGTTTATCAACTTAATTGAATGCTTACTATATGACATAAGAAGACTATGTGCCTTGGTTTTTCATTTTCTGATTTTTTTTAAAAAATTATGCCCATTTGAATCTTGGTAAAATCCTAGGTTTGACCATGGTTTAAACAAGTTTAAATCATGGATATGAAAAAATAAGCATCTATCCTTCTTAGTCACCCCGAAATGTAGCTCTTGGGAGGGTTTTTGAAATTTCCATGTTTGAAACAAAAAAATCACTTCTCTTCATGCATGCTTGACTTCATAAGACAGAGTTTAGGGTTAGGGGTGTAGATATATACATGATTTTCTAGTTTGAATATGTCTAGACCCTGTTTATCAACTTTAATGCTAACTATAGACATAAGAAGACCATGTGCTTTGGTTTTCATTTTTCTGTTTTTTTTTTGAATTTTATGCCCATATATTTGAATCTTGGTCAAATCCTAGGTTTAACCAAGATTTAAACAAGTTTAAAACATGAAAATTAAAAAGTAAGCATGTATCCTTCTTAGTCACTCTAAAATGAAGCTTTTGGGATGTTCTTGAAATTTCCATGTTTGAAACCCAAAACGACTTCGATCTCTTCATGCTAGACTTCATAAGATCGACAGGGGGTAGATACATGATTTGTCTGGTTTGGATATACCTAGACCTCGTTTATCAACTCGAATGCATGCTTACGATATGACATAAGAAAACTATTTGCTTTGGTTTTTCTTTTTGCTGATTTTTTTTTCAATTTTGATGCCCATTTGAATCTTGGTCAAATCCTAGGTTTGACCATGGTTTAAACAAGTTTAAATCATGAATATGAAAAATAAGCATCTATCCTTCTTAGTCACCCCAAAATGTAGCTCTTGGGAGGGTTTTTGAAATTTCCATGTTTGAAACAAAAAAACCACTTCTCTTCATGCATGCTTGACTTCATAAGACAGAGTTTAGGGTTAGGGGTGTAGATATATACATGATTTTCTAGTTTGAATATGTCTAGACCTGTTTATCAACTTTAATGCTAACTATAGACATAAGAAGACTATGTGCTTTGGTTTTTCATTTTTCTGTTTTTTTTTGAATTTTATGCCCATATATTTGAATCTTGGTCAAATCCTAGGTTCAACCAAGATTTAAACAAGTTTAAAACATGGAAATTAAAAGTTAAGCATGTATCCTTCTTAGTCACTCTAAAATAAAGCTTTTGGGATGTTCTTGAAATTTCCATGTTTGAAACCCAAAACGACTTCTCTTCATGCTAGACTTCATAAGATCGACGGGGGGTAGATACATGATTTGTCTGGTTTGGATATACCTAGACCTCGTTTATCAACTCGAATGCTTACGATATGACATATATAAGAAGACTATGTGCTTTTGTTTTTCATTTTTCTGATTTTTTTGAATTTTGTGCCCACCCATTTGTATCTTGGTCAAATCCTAGGTTTGATAATGATTTAAACAAGTTTAAAATATGAAAATGCAAATGTAAGCATGGATCCTTCTTAGTCACTCTAAAATGAAGCTTTTGGGAGGTTTTTGAAATTTCCATGTTTGAAACCCAAAACCACTTCTCTTCACATGCTTGACTTCATAAGACATAGTTAATTAATTTAGGGGTTAGGGGGTATAGATACATGATTTGTGTGGTTTGAATATGTATGGACCTTGTTTATCAACTTCAATGCTTACTATATGACATACGAAAACTATTTGCTTTGGTTTTTATTTTTTCTGATTTTTTTTAAATTTTGATGCCCATTTGAATCTTGTCAAATCCTAGGTTTGACGACCAAGATAATTTAAACAAGTTTAAAACATGAAAATGAAAAGGGAAGCATGGATCCTTCTTAGTCACTCTAAAATGAAGCTTTTGGGAGGTTTTTGAAATTTCCATGTTTGAAACCCAAAACCACTTCTCTTCACATGCTTGACTTCATAAGACAGAGTTTAGGGGTTAGGGGGTATAGCTACATGATTTGTCTGGTTTGAATATGTCTAGACCTTGTTTATCAACTTTAATGCTTACTATATGACATAAGAAAACTATTTGCTTTGGTTTTTCTTTTTGCTGATTTTTTTTTCAATTTTGATGCCCATTTGAATCTTGTCTAATCCTAGGTTTGACCAAGATAATTTAAACAAGTTTAAAACATGAAAATGAAAAGGGAAGCATGTATCCTTCTTAGTCACTCTAAACTCGGGTTTTGCCCAGTTCTACAGATCAAGGGTTCAAAAAAATCCAACTACGGGGTTCGAACAACACGATTCTAATCCAAGAATTTTTTCGACCTCATCCAAATGGCCTCAAGCTATAGGGTTAGCATGTAGTGCAGTTTGTGTGAAAATGTATTCACTATGTGTGCTATAACTTGTATGTCTTTCAAATTTGAACCAAATTTGAATAAGTTTGAAATATTTGAAAAGGGGCTTTTGGGAGGATTTTGAAATTTCCATGTTTGAAACCCAAAGCCACTTATCTTCATGCTTGACTTCATAAGACGGAGTTTAGGGGTTAGGGGGTAGATACATGATTTGTATGGTTTGATATGTATAGACCTTGTTTATCAACTTTAATGCTTACTATATGACATAAGAAGACTATGTGATTTGGTTTTTCATTTTTCTGTGTTTTTATTTTTCTGCCCATTTGAATCTTGGTCAAATCCTAGGTTTCACCAAGATTTAGACAAGTTTAACACGTAAATGAGTTAACTTGGATTTCCTACCCTTGAATCCATAGGAAACTTTGTTCTAATGCACTATAATAATCAATCGAGTTTTTACACCAATAGGTCTGTCACTTACGTGTGGTGCCCACGCTTGAGGTCCCACACTTCAGTGAGCACAAGTCACGTGCAATAGGTACGCAAACTCCCAGCCATCTTCTTTGTCAAGAGAAGACGCATCAGGATGCGTATTGGAAGTCTGTGGGTCCTTCTGGATCCTTCGGTTGTCCCTCTCACAAAAAAACAAATCTCCCTCATTCTCGGCCTCGCTCGACTCGCTCGCTCGCTCGCACCTCCTGCTCACCGACAAACCACCTGCACAAAAGTCAACATCATCACCCGAAAAGGGAGACACCATAATGCTCTCCCTTCTTCTCTCCTTCCGAGTGATCCCTCTTCCTCCGAGTTTCACTCGACGGGCAAACACCCATGTGCTGCATAGTAATAATAAAAAGGTAGTAGAAAAATCGATATACGAATCTATAATTAAATAGGTTAAACTCGGGTTTTGGCCAGTTCTACAGATCAAGGGTTCAAAAAAATCCAACTACGGGGTTCGAACAACACGATTCTAATCCAAGAATTTTTTCGACCTCATCCAAATGGCCTCAAATTATAGGGTTAGCATCTAGTGCAGTTTGTGTGAAAATGTATGCAATATGTGTGCTATAACTTGTATATCTTTCAAATTTGAACCAAATTTGAATAAGTTTGAAATATTTGAAAAGGGGCTTTTGGGAGGTTTTTGAAATTTCCATGTTTGAAACCCAAAACCACTTCTCTTCATGCTTGACTTCATAAGACGGAGTTTAGGGGTTAGGGGGTATAGATACATGATTTGTCTGGTTTGAATATGTCTAGACCTTGTTTATCAACTTTAATGCTTACTATATAACATAAGAAAACTATTTGCTTTGGTTTTTCTTTTTGCTGATTTTTTCAATTTTGATGCCCATTTGAATCTTGGTCAAATCCTAGGTTTGACCATGGTTTAAACAAGTTTAAATCATGAATATGAAAAAATAAGCATCTATCCTTCTTAGTCACCCCAAAATGTAGCTCTTGGGAGGGTTTTTGAAATTTCCATGTTTGAAACAAAAAAACCACTTCTCTTCATGCATGCTTGACTTCATAAGATAGAGTTTAGGGTTAGGGGTGTAGATATATACATGATTTTCTAGTTTGAATATGTCTAGACCTGTTTATCAACTTTAATGCTAACTATAGACATAAGAAGACTATGTGCTTTGGTTTTTCATTTTTCTGTTTTTTTGAATTTTATGCCCATATATTTGAATCTTGGTCAAATCCTAGGTTCAACCAAGATTTAAACAAGTTTAAAACATGGAAATTAAAAGTTAAGCATGTATCCTTCTTAGTCACTCTAAAATGAAGCTTTTGGGATGTTCTTGAAATTTCCATGTTTGAAACCCAAAACGACTTCTCTTCATGCTAGACTTCATAAGATCGACGGGGGGTAGATACATGATTTGTCTGGTTTGGATATACCTAGACCTCGTTTATCAACTCGAATGCTTACGATATGACATATATAAGAAGACTATGTGCTTTTGTTTTTCATTTTTCTGATTTTTTTGAATTTTGTGCCCACCCATTTGTATCTTGGTCAAATCCTAGGTTTGATAATGATTTAAACAAGTTTAAAATATGAAAATGCAAATGTAAGCATGGATCCTTCTTAGTCACTCTAAAATGAAGCTTTTGGGAGGTTTTTTGAAATTTCCATGTTTGAAACCCAAAACCACTTCTCTTCACATGCTTGACTTCATAAGACATAGTTAATTAATTTAGGGGTTAGGGGGTATAGATACATGATTTGTGTGGTTTGAATATGTATGGACCTTGTTTATCAACTTCAATGCTTACTATATGACATACGAAAACTATTTGCTTTGGTTTTTATTTTTTCTGATTTTTTTTCAATTTTGATGCCCATTTGAATCTTGTCAAATCCTAGGTTTGACGACCAAGATAATTTAAACAAGTTTAAAACATGAAAATGAAAAGGGAAGCATGGATCCTTCTTAGTCACTCTAAAATGAAGCTTTTGGGAGGTTTTTGAAATTTCCATGTTTGAAACCCAAAACCACTTCTCTTCACATGCTTGACTTCATAAGACAGAGTTTAGGGGTTAGGGGGTATAGCTACATGATTTGTCTGGTTTGAATATGTCTAGACCTTGTTTATCAACTTTAATGCTTACTATATGACATAAGAAAACTATTTGCTTTGGTTTTTCTTTTTGCTGATTTTTTTTTCAATTTTGATGCCCATTTGAATCTTGTCTAATCCTAGGTTTGATCAAGATAATTTAAACAAGTTTAAAACATGAAAATGAAAAGGGAAGCATGTATCCTTCTTAGTCACTCTAAACTCGGGTTTTGCCCAGTTCTACAGATCAAGGGTTCAAAAAAATCCAACTACGGGGTTCGAACAACACGATTCTAATCCAAGAATTTTTTCGACCTCATCCAAATGGCCTCAAGCTATAGGGTTAGCATGTAGTGCAGTTTCTGTGAAAATGTATGCACTATGTGTGCTATAACTTGTATGTCTTTCAAATTTGAACCAAATTTGAATAAGTTTGAAATATTTGAAAAGGGGCTTTTGGGAGGATTTTGAAATTTCCATGTTTGAAACCCAAAGCCACTTATCTTCATGCTTGACTTCATAAGACGGAGTTTAGGGGTTAGGGGTAGATACATGATTTGTATGGTTTGATATTTATAGACCTTGTTTATCAACTTTAATGCTTACTATACGACATAAGAAGACTATGTGATTTGGTTTTTCATTTTTCTGTGTTTTTATTTTTCTGCCCATTTGAATCTTGGTCAAATCCTAGGTTTCACCAAGATTTAGACATGTTTAACACGTAAATGAGTTAACTTGGATTTCCTACCCTTGAATCCATAGGAAACTTTGTTCTAATGCACTATAATAATCAATCGAGTTTTTACACCAACAGTGTTCTGTCACTTACGTGTGGTGCCCACGCTTGAGGTCCCACACTTCGGTGAGCACAAGTCACGTGCAATAGGTACGCAAACTCCCAGCCATCTTCTTTGTCAAGAGAAGACGCATCAGATGTGTATTGGAAGTACAGTGGGTCCTTACGGATCCTTCGGTTGTCCCTCTCACAAAAAAACAAATCTCCCTCATTCTCGGCCTCGCTCGACTCGCTCGCTCGCTCGCTCGCACCTCCTGCTCACTGACAAACCCTGCACAAAAGTCAACATCATCACCCGAAAAAGGGGAGACACCATAATGCTCTCCCTTCTTCTCTCCTTCCGAGTGATCCCTCTTCCTCCGAGTTTCACTTGACGGGCAAACACCCATGTGCTGCATAGTAATAATAAAAAGGTAGTAGAAAAATCGATATACGAATCTATAATTAAATAGGTTAAACTCGGGTTTTGCCCGGTTCTACGAATCAAGGGTTCAAAAAATCCAACTACGGGGTTCGAACAACACGATTCTAATCCAAGAATTTTTTCGACCTCATCCAAATGGCCTCAAATTATAGGGTTAGCATCTAGTGCAGTTTGTGTGAAAATGTATGCAATATGTGTGCTATAACTTGTATGTATTTCAAATTTGAACCAAATTTGAATAAGTTTGAAATATTTGAAAAGGGGCTTTTGGGAGGTTTTTGAAATTTCCATGTTTGAAACCCAAAACCACTTCTCTTCATGCTTGACTTCATAAGACGGAGTTTAGGGGTTAGGGGGTATAGATACATGATTTGTCTGGTTTGAATATGTCTAGACCTTGTTTATCAACTTTAATGCTTACTATATAACATAAGAAAACTATTTGCTTTGGTTTTTCTTTTTGCTGATTTTTTTCAATTTTGATGCCCATTTGAATCTTGGTCAAATCCTAGGTTTGACCATGGTTTAAACAAGTTTAAATCATGAATATGAGAAAATAAGCATCTATCCCAGAAACTCAATTCGGCTCCCGGGTGCGTATGATCCCTCTACCATAAAAATATATTTCCAAGTGTTAAAAAAATTTGACAAAAAAATTTACATGTACATCTCCATAATATATGTGTATTCGTCAAGTTTCACGAAAAAATGATATTTTTTGTAGTCTAAGCGAAAAAGAGAAAATTTATCTTGTGACAAGTCTTTGTTTCAGCACTGAATTTTGTCTTTTTTACACACGCCACATGACATGTCGATTTTTCATGAAACGACTTTGTGAGCGCGTAGCACATGAAGATGTACGTGCAAAATTTTTGTTTCAATTTTCTTTGACATTTTAAATTGTGTCTAACATGTATTTCAAAATAAAGGGAGCATATGCTCCCATGTGCCAAAACATCACTCCCCATCTATCCTTCTTAGTCACCCCAAAATGTAGCTCTTGGGAGGGTTTTTGAAATTTACATGTTTGAAACAAAAAAATGAATAAAAAAATAAAAAACCAAATCACATAGTCTTCTTATGTCACAGAGTAAGCATTCAAGTTGATAAACACGATCTAGACATATTCAAACAAGGAAAATCATGTATCTACCCCTAACCCTAAACTCTCTCTTATGAAGTCAAGCATGAAGAGAAGTGGTTTTTGGGTTCAAACATAGAAATTTTAAAAATACCAAGAGCTTCATTTTGAAGTGATTAAGAAGGATACGGGCTTACCTTTTCATATTCATGTTTTAAACTTGTTTAACTCTTGGTCAAACCTAGGATTTGACCAAGATTCAAATGGGCATAAAAAATCAAAGCACATAGTCTTCGATCTTATGTCCTATAGTAAGCATTCAAGTTGATAAACAAGATCTAGACATATTCGAACCAGAAAAATCATGCATCTACCCCTAATTAACCCTAAACTCTATCTTATGAAGCCAAGCATGCATGAAGAGAAGTGGTTTTTGGTTTCAAACATAGAAATTTTAAAAACCTCACAAGAGCTTCATTTTGGAGTGATTAAGAAGGATACAAGCTTACTTTTTCATATTCATGTTTTTAAACTTGGTTAACTCTTGGTCAAATTAACCTAGGATTTGACCAAAATTCATATGGGCATAAAAATTCAAAAAAATGAAAAATGAAAAACTAAAGCACATTGTCTTCTTATGTTATACAAGAAGCATTCAAAAGTTGATAATAAACGTACAAAGCTCGATCTAGACATATTCAAACCAGGAAAAATCATGTATCTACCCTAACCCTAAACTCTGTCTTAATTATGAAGTCAAGCATGAAGAGAAGTGGTATTGGGTTTCAAACATGGAAATTCCAAAAACCTCCCGGCCACGAGCTCCATTTTGGAGTGACTAAGAAGGATCGATTTTACTTAGGTATGTAGTATTGTACATCACAAATGTGAAATGAAACAAGCTTGATGTGAATCTCTATAAACCCTAAACCCTAATTATATTAAACCCCTAGACCCTAACACTAAACCTTGTATATATATAAACCATAAACCTATATATCACTACCAAAAAATGAGTCATGCGATTCAAATGTTTGGCATTGTTTTCTCGTAGCATGCAAAATGCTCTCACACACACTTCTGGGGAAGCGAGGCCTCAAACACATGGTGCAAAAAAATATGCAGGGTTCTTGTCTAAACATAGAAGTGTATATATGCCATGTTTATTTGGTACTGTTCATAGAGGTATTATGTAAACCACAAATGATATGACTATGCATGCTTTGTTTCGATCTTTTCTATCAATCCCCACAATAACTTATTAATTCGGCTTGTTTTAAAATTTAGCTAGGTCGAGCAATCTCACGATGCTCTCACCCTGCTTGTTTTAATTTGTTCTAGTAGGAGGGTGCGGTGCATGTGTTTGGCCATTATTATATAAAATGTACTTGGCTCGATCCACACATTCGTGCCACACACCCATGTATTTTTTAAATTATTTGTTTGATCTCGTACTTCATCTACACACCGTGTCAAATTTGCATTTTATCGGATTTAGCCCAAGAAATTGTATATATATGGATGCACATTGAGATAATTCATGAAACCTTGGAAATGGTCATCCTGTCATGCATGTTTCCCCGCGAATGAAAACTTGATTGGTGGCAGACAAGCAAAAACACATTTATGGGCGACAACCCAAAATGCACATATTTTGCAAAGTATTCATGCGTGCATGATGAAAAGTTGCAAATATATACATAAAATTGGGCCATGATTCAAAAGTTTGGCATGGTTCTTGTGTAGTGGTACCAAGCTCACATGCATGTGGGAGGAAATTTAGCTGGACGGACTCCAACATGGTGCCAATCTACTTGAGGGTTCTTCTCTAAAACACTGGTATGGCATGTTTGGTATTTTCCCTAGATATATGTACTACAAAATGATGAATACTCCATGTTTTTAGATTGCCTTTTTTGAATCACGTGTGCCTTGATTTCAAATCTAGGTCAAATCACTGGGGGAGGGGGATGAATGTGTTTCTTTTTGATGCATCGCTAGCTCGTATTTCCGAGTTTTTTTTGGGTCCCACAAATTCAGGGTAGCATCACCCCCCACCCCCCCCCCAGTAAAAGTTTTAGGCGAGTAGTAGAATGGCATGACCAACTAGTTTCAAGTAAAAGTTTGAATATAACCAAAATATACCAATTGATTGATGAGTTAACTTGGCTTCATGGAAAAAATAATGTCTTGTAAATGAGATAACTTGGCTTACCCTTGGATCTATAGGAAACTATGGAGTACTAATACATTATAATAATCACCCGAGTACACCAACTGGTCTGTCACTGACGTGTGGTTCCCATGCGTGAGGTCCCACACTTCAGTGAGCACAGGTCATGTGTCCACCAGTCTAGAGGCTCCCGTTAAAAGAAGAGCCCACTATATTATTACTCGTATAAAGAAACATCAATCTCCATAAACATCAATCTCCCTTCTCAGTTCTCAGCTTCTCACTACTCCCCCCTCGCTCGCGCCGCCGCCGCCACAACCCCCCGCGCCCCTTTCCGATCCCTCATCAGACCTTAGACTATGGAGTTGCACGTGCCGAAGAAGCAGCCTCTAGGCCGATGATCCGGTGTATCAACGGCGGTGCGGGAGGGAGATCCCTTACAACGAGGAAGACAAGCACATGATGGCGTGCCCGCACGGCTATTGCTTCGCACGCACCCCGGGCTGCGAGTCGCCGATTCGAAGGTACCGTTCCCCCTACCCCCCAGAGAAGCCCACTTGACCGCTGTGGATAGGTTCCCGTACGACGAGGACTTCAGATTTGTTCATCTGAAGGTGCCGGCACCGGGCTCGCCAAAACGACAGCTCATCGGCTACGGGACGGATGGCGCAGTGTTCGCCTTGCACATCCACCCTTGCGGCATGGACACCACGGTATCCTTCGTGTGCGTCAGGCCGGCGGCGTGCAACTTGCCCCGGTATAGGGTGACAATGTGGGCGAACGGCCCGCCGATGCCGGGGCCGCGTAAGCTTACCGGGGAACACTTGTTTGACGTGGTGAAGGCGGTATTAGAGCCGACGAGCAGCCCGACTCCGGGCACAGTTTCTTTGGGAGATGTCACTTCCTTCCTCTCGGTGCCGCCGCGGTACCTGTGCGGCAATGAATCATCGAAGCAGCTGACTATCTATTTGCGCATCGATAAGGAGTGAGTGAACATAACACTACCCTCAATCTTATTGGGACGATGCTAATGCGGATTTAAGTAATGCTGAATTAATTTGTTTTTCTTGTGACAGGGCGATTAGCAAGGAGAAGAGGATCTCCGTGCACAGCTAGCGACCTATATCTCGGCGTCCACCAAGTGTCCCTGAGTAGGAGATCTTGTTCTGCCTCTTCTTTTGATGTTTATATTGCTTCATCACCGTAAAAGGAAGGGTGTGTATGGGGCTTCCTGCTTCAAAGTACTCAGTACAAGGACTAAAAGAGACGTTTTGCTGATGGTTCTTGTCAGGACGGCCGTAGTGTTGGAGGTGGTCATCTACTTGGTGGGGAAGGACTACTTAGACCTTTATCTAAAAATGTTGAGGGATTGGATGTATTTTATGTTTACCATGAATTAGTCTATGTAATATGTAACCCAATTCGCCGATTAATGCAACTCTGGATCCTTCACTGTCATACGACTACTAAAACAAAATAAATAAATAGGAATTTTAAGTTTAATGCACATTTAATCAAGCCACATAATGTTGGCGTACTTGTAAGCAATCAGGTTTACTATTGTTGGCATGTGTGGTACAATTTCATGGGGCAATACCCAATCTAGCTTGTTCAATTACATTACATGAAGTAATTAAAAAATGGATGCCTAGAATTATTCACTTCCGTACATTGCGATGGCTTATAGCGATTTCTATGACCAATCTACATCACAAATCTAGTTCAAATTTGATCTATTTTTATGAACAAAATTGGAAACTCTACTTGGCATTTTCGTTTACTATGACCAGATTCACATATGTAGTGATTCATTTTCTTTTCAAATCGCCATACCATTTCCTCGTGAACTCTTCATCTTTTTTTGGTTTTAATGAATTTCCATTGGTTGCATTCAATTTGCTTCAAATTCACCGGCTTCACCATTCGTACAAATTGTTCATCTTTTCTTTGTATTTTTTTCATGCATGAAGCATAACACCTTACCATGGTAAAATCTGCATATTTTCTACCAAAACTCGTGCCGAACTTTAAAGAACATGCAATTTTAAATTGACTAAAATTGGTTAAAACTCAACATAAGTCCACATATATTACAAACTCGAGAAATAATCAACATATATATCACCTAAATGGTCATCTTATGAAGTATGCCATGTTTCGAAATTGTTACCTTGAAAATTTGGCCCTTCTCTCAGGCAGCCACTTCACAATAAAGCTCACATAAAGCTCTTATTTTACACTAATAAAGTAGAATGTATTTTTGTGTGAAATGAAGTTGAATAAAATATATGTGAACGGTAAGATGCACATTGTTGCCAATATTTGGGATAATTATTAGTAAGTTCATACTAATATACAATGCAATCAACATGACCACACATGTGTAAGCAAGAAAATAAATCTTTCTTAAATTACCTTAAGGTTGTAAGTTTGTTATTTGTATAGCAATTTTATCTCATACGATGACTCAAGCTAGCACATTTTTTTTTGAATTTGCTTCAATATTCTAGGACCCACCACATTCGTAAAATGGTAGTGCCAATTTTACGTATCGTAGTGCACAAAAGACACACACACACACACACACACACACACATGCTCACTTATTTCAATATTTAAACTATATTTTCTTCATTCAAATTTTCCGACCTGGTAATTTGAACATGTAGTTGAATTTTGAGTAAAACCGCTCATACATCAAACATGAATCCAAATAAGGTACAATTCGAGAAAATCTACACATCACATTTTGGCCAATATACATTGTATAATGCTTGTGAAAATGTAGACTATGAAATAGTCAACGCCACCTTTTTAGGTCATGAATGTCTTGGGCATCGACCAAAGTCTGGTAGGATGGTGAGGCATGAGTTACGAACATCCTTCTTCTCCTCTCACCCCCATTTGAGAGAGAGAGAGAGTGTGTGTGTGTGGGGGGGAGGGGGGTGGGGTAGAAAGCCATGTTAATAAATTAACTCATACATGAAAGCAAGAAATCAAACTTGATTTATATAAATCACTCTTAGGATTGTAGTTTGTTATTTTTATACCATCTATATCTCATATGACGACACAAGCTAGTCCACATTTTTAATTTTATTGAAGTTCTTTTTGTTGCACTCAAATTACTTCAACTTTTAGGACCCACCATCCGTACAAGGGTAATGGAAATTTCTATGATCTTAGTGCAAGGCTTCACACAGAGACACTCAAAGTATTTCAATATTTTAAAATTCATTTTCTTCCCTCAAAATTGCCGACCGTCCATTCATAACATGTAGTTCAATTTTGAGTAACATCACACATATGTCAAACATCAATCTATTTTTTTTTGATATTTCGAGAAAATCTTCATATCCCATTTTTGGCCATCATATAAGGTGTACTGCGTGTGAAAACATAGATAGTGAAACTTTCAGCGTCACCTTTTTTAGGGCCCTTTTGTTGTGGTTTTTTTTTGGCTTTTTGGCTTTGGCAAAAGCCAAAAAAAGCACCCAAAAAAAGCACCTAAATAGGTGCTTTTTTGGATTTTGGATTTTGGAAGCCAAAAACAAAGATCCTATTTTTTTGGCTTCCAAAATCCAAAAGCCACAAAAGCACCTATTTAGGTGTTTTTTTGGCTTTTGCCAAAGCCAAAAAGCCAAAAAAAGCCACAACAAAAGGGCCCTTAGCCAAGCTGGTGGGACGGTGAGGCCCGAATTAATAAAGCCACCACCAGCCTTCTTCTCCACTCGCCCCTCCCCTCCCTCCCCATCAATATCCTCTTCAAAGCAGATTAAAGTGGATGGAGTGCCCCCACGACGGGTGCGGGATCGTGGTCGCCACAACGAGCTCCACGACCACGAGCTCGCGTGCCCGCACGGCCCGTGCGATCGCACGAGAGGCCGGCTGCGACTTCTCCGCCTCGCCGGCAGCGCTCATCGCCCACCTCGGAGAAATCCATTCGATTTGTGTGGACATGATCCCGTACGGCACCGCGATGGCGTTCATCATCCCGGTCGGGCACCGCCGAGCCAAGACGTCCGGTCATCTTCTACGGGAACGATGGTACCGTGTTCGTCTGGCACACATATACGCAAGTCCAGCCGAAAAATGGATGCGTGCTGGCCAGCCTATCCGTTGAGTGCGTTAGGTCGGCGGCGTGCGTGTGGCCGGAGTACAAGGTGAGTATGTCGTCGCACGGCAAGCCATTACTTAATCGCTCTGAGATTGGTTTAATGCTCCCCAACTATACGGCCACTATTCTGGCGAACAGCACGACCACGCCGGGCACCGCCAAATGGTCGGAACTAGAGCGGTCGTTGCAATGGTATCAACCGTGCACGGAGCTGACTATCTGGGTTCGCATCGACAGGTGATACATGCGCCTATCTTAATCTTCGTGTTTATCTAATTGAAATTGCGGTTTATGCGATCGAATTAATTAATTTTTGTTGTCGTAAAGTTCTCGTCGGACGGAAGTTCCTATTCGGAGCGGCGGGTTTAGGTTGCCAACTATGGGCTTTTTTCATTCAGAGGATTCACCAGGGCGGCCCTAACGACGATATATGATCTTATTTGGCGGAGAGGGACTTGCTTGCGTTTTCTATCTTCAGTTAGGGCCCTTTATGTAAACACTAAGCGCTTGATTGTATTCTGTGTTTATGTTCACATACTCTATGGTGTAAAATACTATGGAATCCCATGTCCGATTAAATGCACCTCTGGACCCTGCCAGGCATTTCCCTTGTTATCTTTTCTTTTTACACATACTGTAACCATTGTTCAACGCGCAGTCCATCGGCTTGGGTGCTAGATGCTTCCTCGGGAAGGTACCCTATCTTGCCCATTTGAGAACACACGTCCCTATAATTGCTCAGAAGCCCCGCGAGGGCACGATGGTCTTTTCTGGGTGTATGTAAGATTTAGCCTTGACCAGCCCTCCGCCCTTCTTCTCTTTTTGTTCTGCTGGTAGCTAGTAACTAGCCTTCACCAGCCCTCCACCCTAACTACTGAGTAGTAAAGTACTACGTACCTCGCAAGCCATGGCTCCATTGAGCCGGGCGGCCCGGCGGCAGGATATCCTAGGGAAGACGATGAGGACTATGACCGCCGAGAAAACCTCATCTAGCCAGCTAGCGCGTCGTTGTATGGCCACTTATGATCGCCTGAGCATTCTCGCAGAGCAGTCTATCCTCTATTCGATGGAGAGCGAGCCAGTGGGCGAGGGTTCGTCCGGGTAGGTTTCTAGTGGCGTGTCCTCCAGTTCATTCTTATTTTCTAATAACTGTTTTTTCCATTTATTTACATCTCATAGGGCCGGCGGTTCAAACGTCTACCCGGTAACCCCCACGACGGTGGCGCCCCAAGTCCGGTCGTCGGAAGCTGAGTTCGGCCCCGTTTCACGGCCAAGCCAGGTAGGCTGTATGCCTCTATCCACTTTTTTTTTATACTCCCTCCAATCCATTTTAATAGACTCAGATTTAGTACTCCCTCCGATCCATTTTATTTGACTCAAATTTAGTACAACTTTGTACTAAATCCGAGTCAACTAAAAGGGATCATAGGGAGAATACAACTTTACTAAATCCGTGTTTACTACTACTACTAAAAGGGATAGGATGGAGTAGTTTATGTAATCACGGCTTTCCTTTTAATTATGTGTTGATGAACACTGTGATATTTGTGGAGCGTCCAAGTGATGTCCATTCCTGTATCAAGATCTGTGCTAGAAATTAGTAGTACTCCTATTTTTTTGCGTGTAATTACTCATATATGAATTGGTTGGATTCTTTTTTGTTCCATACAATGATCGTGCCAGCAAATGGAGGTGAACATGGCCCACATAGGCAGCCAGGCTGGGAATGAACTCTCCCTCACCCCGAGTTTGAGCCTGTTCACGTAGATTTGGCATCCGAGAACAAGATCTGCCATAATCTTCAGCAGCAAGGCATCAATACCTTTACCGCCGAGCTCGACGGGCTTAATGAGCAGAACCGCGTTTGTGTGGAACTGCATAACCGTAGTGTCACATTGATGAATGATGATGATGCAAACACCACCATCAAGGGCGAGGGTTCGTCCGGTAAGTTTCTAGCGGGGTGTCCTTCGATTGATTCTTATTTTCTAACCATTTTTACATTTATTTACATCTCACAGGGCCGGCGGTTCAAATGTCTCCCCGGTAACCACAACGACGGTGGCGCCCCAAGTCCGGCCGTCCGAAGCTAAGTTCGGCCCCGTTTCCCGGCCAAGCCAGGTAGGTTGTATGCCTCTGTCCACTTGTTTTTTATAGTTTATGTAATCACTGCTTTCCGATTATTATGTGTTGATGAACCCTGTGGTATTTGTGGAGCGTCCGAGTGTTGTCCATTCCTTTATCAATATCCATGCTAGAAATTAGTAGTCCTATTGTTTGCGGGTAATTAATACTCATATATGAATGGGTTGATTTCTTTTTTTCATACAATGATTGTTGTAGCAAAAGGAGGAGAACAAGGCCCACATAGGCAGCCAGGTGGAGAATGAACACTCCCTCACCACAGGAGTGTGATCGTCTTCACGAGTTTTGGCGTACGAGAAGGAGATCTCCTTTCATCTTGCGCAATGCGTCGACATGCTTAAGCAGCAGAACGCCCTGCGGGTGGAACCGAACAACAAGAGCGTCACATGGATGGATCTGGAAGCAACCTCATCAAGTATCTCATGGAACGAGAAGTTGAAATTAAAGCTCAAGAGGCAGATCTCGAGGGTGCTAATGCGCGGACAAACCGCCGTCCTTAAGGCGATTATCAAGGAGAAGGAGGATCTCCGTGCACAGCTAGCGACCTATATCTCGGCGTCCACCAAGAGCGTCCCTGAGTAGGAGATCTTGTTCTGCTAGTTAACTGCTTCATCACCTTAATATCGCCATGTGCTCGTAAAACTGCTAGTTAACTTTCTGTTGGTATGTTGCACATTTGATCTGAACTTTGTGTTTTGCAATGCACAATTGATCAACTACTAGTAAGTGTATATTAAAATGGCGGGATACTCTTTTTAGCGGCGAAAATTTTCCATTTGTTGCTATTGTAGCGAATCTAAGCCCTTCAGAATCTTCCCTATCGTCAAGAAAACTTTCCAAAAACATAAGCATTTTGGAGGGAAACCTTGATGATATAGGCTATGAGGATGATCCTGGGTTGTGGTTCTTAGCGTGATCTGTAGATGGCAATATGCTTCTTGTTCATACCTGAGGCTTTACTGAGGCTGCAAGATGTTCTCTAAGGACAACATCGGTTATGTTCAGATAAGCTAGGGAAGAGATTACTGGTCTTGGAGCATATTATCTTTTCGTGGGATTGAATTATCCGCTCACATTGCAGTAAATCATGCATATTTCGATTTATATTTTGGTGGAGTTTCATTCGATTTGAATCATAGGTTTGTGAGAAAATATATATTATTTTAAACTAGTGCTCGAATACGTAAGAAGCTATTTAATCACAAGCTAGTCATCCGAATGGGATGAAATATTCATAGATTTTAAAACAAGGCATCTACATATTACTGGATTTTTTTCAAAATTTTCTGAATAGTTTTTTCTTTTTTAGCTTCGAAATAACAGATAGTTTGGAACGTTGGATCTCGAATGATGGTAGATGGTGGCACCTAGTCACAATGAGACTTGGAAGCATCAAGTCACTGAAGCTCCGTCCGGTTTCCAAACCAAGCTAGGAAAGGCATTGAAAATGAAGTTCTGCTCTAAAACATCTCTCATTTCATTTTGGTGCTCGCGCGGTTGCATGCTGCCCACGTGTTAAGGTACGTGTCTCTACCATAGAGTACTACGATTATCGGCGAAAAATATATCGTAATGGAAACTGTAAAAAAAAACCCTCTCTGCTCAAGCTGATGTGACGAGACATCACTGCACCAAACGTCGTCGCAAATTTATAGATGGGTGGCGTGCTAGTCTACCATCTACCAACTGTCAAATCGGCGCCCAGTCGCAGCAGCAGCAGCCTAGAGTACTGCCTAGGTTTTGCCCCTTGCATGTCTATCATCTTTTTCTTCACCCTCCCAGAATCACGCGCACGCGCAGGATCTCGATCCCCACCACGCCGCATCGTTCCTTCCATAGCGCTCGCCCTCTCCTCCGAAAACCCCAAGCGCAGTTGCATCCGCCATCCACCTAAATCCATCTTCACGTGATGGAATATTCTAGGCTTTGCCGGGGCGGAGGGGACGGCCACTTGGAGGCTCTCACCGGCGACAACATCGACCTCATCGCTGCGCATCTGGACGTTACCTACACCGTCCGACTTGCCGCATGTTCCAGGGAGCTCTACGACCGGATCAGCAAGGATGAAGGTAAGATGCACCATTAGGGTGAACCCCGCCTCGCCGATGCCTCCGCCTCGCTTATTGGTTCGATGAACACCGGGATTGGGCGACAGCATCTCGTCTCGCATGATACCGTGTACGACCTGGTGCCCTCGACCATCCTCGCCGTTCGCCCCCTGCCGTTCATGCACGACGTAAAATGGCTTGGCGCGAACGGCGATCGGATCGCCGCCTCCGATCATCATGGGTACCGGTGGTGCCTCGTGAACGTCTACACCGAAGCGACATATCCCCTTCCATCCCTACCGCTTCGAAGATCGATCATAGTAGTTTTTCATATCAACTGCATACTCTTTTAAGCGGGGTCCAGCAATTGATTTGTTGAAGATTGTAATCTGCCAAGTGCCCACAAACGGTGGGAGGTACCCAGATTACAAGCTAATCGCCTTGTGTGACAACACGATTTTCTACCTTGAAGGGGTGGCGACCGGAGAATGCCCATGCTTTGGAGGCCCTTACACCTGCACCTGATTATCCAAATTACTGTGATGCCATTGAACTCGGTGGCCACGTTTTTGCGGTGGACGAAACTGACGGCTCCACGTACTTCTGGGACACCGCAAATGGTATTTTTTCAGTCCTTTTGCATTGCATGATACACTGCCTTAACCAATGAAGTTATTAATGAACTACCTTGTTTATATTTTACCTTTCTTAAATGACTTAATGATCACACCCCCTTTTGCTGAATATGAATGAACCGTTGCTTGCAATGAATTAGTAGTACTAATTAGCCACCAACAAACATAGTATGCTCAGTATGTGATTGCATTCCTGAATTAGTAACTCTACGCCAATGCAGAATATGGATGTAATTAACCAGTATCTCAAAAGATAACGTAGCACTATGAAGGCACCCTTTTTGATAACCTTTTACACCCATTGTTTCATATATAACTAATTGATTTTGCCTCCAAAAGGAGGACGAGAGACCCCGCCATCCGCATCGTAGAGATGCATAAGGACTTTCATAAGTATATGACTTAACGATCACATCCTTTATCTGAATATGAATGAACCGTTGCTTGCAATGAATTAGTACTAGTCAGTCATCAGCAAACATAGTATACTCCGTATGTGAATGCATTCCTGAATTAGTAACTCTATACAACTGCAGAATATGGATGTAATTAACAAGTATCTCAAATGTTAATGTAGAAACAGAAAAATAGAAGAAAATCGTTTGTAATTACATGCGTAGCTTATATTTTCTAGAGATCGGGGAAAAAGCGTTGATTGGATGTACCTACATGCAGATCAAACAGTTCTTTGTTTATATCGGTGAACAATCTGCAAAATGGTATAATTAATTTTGTGTTTGATACATTATTTCTCCCATTTTCTTGAATAGATTTCAGTTTCCCACAATTATCTTTGATTAGTGATTGTGACGTCCCCTCATTCAAAATAACTCAGGTTATCTTTTTCCTAATCAAGTGTTATTTAAGTTTGAGTAAGTTTACGACTAATATCTACAACCTCATATATATATATATATAAGATTTAGCACCTGCAGGCCTAGCAAAGTTAGCTGCCTGTAGTCCCCTGTATAGTTCTTTCTTTTTGCTTTCTCAGTTTTTCGTAGCCTTGCTACAACCCTGTATGCTCTAATATATAATGATGCACGACTAGGCATGTGTTCGAGAAAAGAAAATCTAAATATCTTTTGTAATATATGAGCCTATATTGATGTTTTAGATGTTGGTAGTATAACTTTCGATAAACTTGAACAGACTTAAATCAGTTTAACTTAGCACAACCATATGGCGTACCTTTTTTAGAACGCGAAAATGAGGTAAAGAAATACCCTGTGTACCCTTAACTATCAATAGTAGAGAAGAGATTATGAACCTTCAACTCTAAAATGCAAATTCTTCTACTGAATGGATAGCTGCATCTGATACCTTTTTGCAAATGTTACCAGACTTGGGGTTAGCTATAAAAAGGCATTTCTTTCTTGTCAAGCTTAATGCACTACCAACACAACCAAAAGTCCGAATTGATCGCAAGGGCGGCAATTTTAGGATAAATTGCGAAAGCCAGGACTCGAACTCGAGACCCTGGCTCTGACACCATGTCAAGCTTCATCGACTAGCCAACGCAACCAAAAGTCCGAACTGATGGAAAGGTCTAGGCAATCCACTTATACAGTTAAACATTTCTTACCCTTCGGGTGGTCACAGGGAAGCTCTCTAATAGATCACTTAAGACAAAGGGAATTAACTACAGCACAAGACTTAAACTTAAGATGATATATATTTGTCAAAATTTGAATCTATCTATATGCTTTCACTGTCTAGATACATCTGAATTTGGACAAATCTCGGACACTTTCGGTGGGACAGAGGTAGTATATAAGCTGTGTATACACTAACTAGTGTCTAGTTTTGGCATCAATAATAACCTAGATGACACAAATGCTAAAACCGCAAGAATGCTCGATGTCGATCACGAAACATTATTGCAAGACCACTTTAGTATGTAAACATCGGTTGAAGTAACGAAAGACTCAAATAGAGTTAGCTACCGAATTCATTCTTATCCCGATGTAGAGTTATTTTCTATATATTATTGAGACGTTTCGATGCTTAGTTTCTGTTGGGCTTTTCATCTGGACAAATCATTAGCTGAAATGGGCAGCTACTATTTTTAGATTATATCAACTAAGGCAGCTGTTACTTTTCTCTGTTCTTACTAATTACTGTTCATGAAACTATAGTTCATATTACATGTGTCAAGGTGAGACGATTGCTAAAGTAGAATTATCTGCATTTAGTTTGCCGTGCTTTCCCTGAAAATAGTCTGTTGTATTTGGCTACTAATTCATACGCTCACATCTTCACATGTTAAACATGGATGTACACTAGACCAACTTAGATGAGGCAATTGTCCACTTTTGCTGGTGTAGCAATTTTAGTATTTCATCTTACACTCAATTACTTCAGGGTAGCCGTCTTTTGTTTTCAGATGTCTTTTAATAGATCAAATTCTGAGAAGGATGCAATTACCTTCCCACGGTCAGTTTCCTACATGGGGTAGCTAGCTGAGCATTTGGCTAAGTATATGAACTCTTACTTTCACAACTGGAGACATGAACCATCAGTATTAGTAGATGGCCTAGCAATTTAACCGATACCGCACAAGATACACACCAAGGAGTGATAACAAATGGCATCACAAAATTGTGTTCTGTAAAAAATAATCCTGAAGTTGTGTTGTGATCTATTTATGAGTTGCAGCAATATGTGCAACGGATTCGTTCTCTACACATCAGGATTAGACAGTTTTGTTAAATTAAATGTTGATCTCTTCACAGTTGAGATTGTTTCAGACTTCCGGATAGCATGATGTTTGATTGCGTTGTCTCAGGGCTTAGGGAAAGTGGGTATGTGCCTAATATCATCTCCCTTAACGTTGTAAGGGCAGTTTGAGAATCGGTGAGTTTGAGCATCATTTATTCAAAAAAAATCATGCTACAACTGCTAAACTTCACTTCATGTTGTGCCATCATCATTGCTGATGAAAAGCCCATAAATATTTACAACTGCTAAACATTTACTCCATCTCACAGCTTAAGGTGTAAATAAATTGGCGCTAGGATTAAGTAGGGTTGGCGTGGAAATTAGCTTCCATACTTGCCCCTCATAAATCTCTAATAACTCACTCCTTCTACTCCGTATTTCTCTCTCTTCCCTAAAGTAGCCACATCAGACTCCTCGTTAACTACCATCTCATGCATGCACCGTATACAACCAATGAGGCACCGGTTTTAGAGGAGATTGACTGGAGGAGCAGTTAATTCAGCGTGAATACCGTGTGCATGCCATAGCTGGGTCAATTGTCTCCCTGTTTTTAGCAAACGAGCTTGGTGAGAGGGGCATCTTCGGTAGAAATAGGATAGAGTTCACCCTACGCCTTATGCTTTGATCAAAAATCGAATTTATTTTTACGCCTTAAGCTACGAGATAGAGGGAGTATATTAGTTAGACACGCCGCGCCGATCATTGCTAGTGCCTTACTATATGACATAAGAAGACCATGTGAAGGAGACATGCATCACCTTTTTTGGTGATGTAACTAGTCGTCCTGTAGCCCTTGTCAAATTCCTCTGATACTGATGGGAGGGCATGCTCACCCTATACGCTAGTACAGTAGTAGTAGTTGCATTTTTTGGGCTCACACCGGCGAAGGGCGCGAATCGGGCGCGTCGGCGCCTCGCGGCACGACGGTTTTCGCGTGTGGGGCCGCCTTGTCAGCGGGAGGACGTGACTGTTCGCATCAAAGGCGACGCGGGAAGGTTGGTAGTCCCCGGCGTTTAATGGTCTCCCGCGCCTAAACCTAGGCGGCCACGAGGGCAGCGGCCGGACACGTGGCGTCCAGTCGCCTACCCCGCCGTAAATGAGGGTAGTTGCCTACCACCAGCATAAAGTACCTACTACGCCGTCCACCCCCGCGGTGCTATCCTCTCATTTCCACCACCGCTTACGCTCCATTCTCTCCTCTCCACCTCAAAAATGCCGCGCCATCGGAAAACGAGGTTCTGTAGGCTTGGCCTCAAAGTCCGCGCGCAGCCTCCACCACCATCGCAGCCGGAGCCGGAGCCGGAGCCGCAGTCCGACGCCGAGTACAGCTCCGATAACGACGAGGACCCACGGTTGAAGGAGGAGTACAGCGAGCACGACCTCCGGATCTTGGAGGCTTCCCAACGGAAGTTCTGCGAGGACAGGGCTCATCGCCATTATGAGGCGTTCGCCCGCCAGCAAGCGATACTCTTCTTCCAGAAGGAGATTTCTCGGCTAAGGACTGAACCGCTGGGACAGCGCCGCCGGCAAGGTCTTTTGACGGCGTCCGCCATGCTCGACCGCCTAGAGCGCGAACAGTGGCTGTGCCAGTGTTGAAGTGCTGGGTATTCATTTTCAACCTGTGTATTCATTTTGCCAAAATCCTCATGTATTTGCCAAATTTTTCCCTGATTTATGAGGAAAATCTAAGGTTTTGTCAAAATCTTGGGTATTCAGCTGCATACGCAAGAATACCCCTGGGGCCGCCCCTATCGCGAAGCATGGGACCAGAAGCGGGCACGGACGTAGGCGGCATAGGCGAAGAACGAGGACGAGGCAGACCCGTCGCGCGCCCCAACCGACGTCCATTAGATTAGGATTAAGTTTAAGTTTTATTTAGGCCTCCCCAACCGACGGCATCACTTGTGTTCATGTAGTATTATTATGGTGGTGTACTTGTGTTCATGTACTTGCTTCAGACATGTACTGCTGTGTTTGTTGAAGGAGACATGCATCACCCTTTCTTGGTGATGTCTTCCTGTAGCCCTTGTCAAATTAAATTCCTCCGATATCTTTATGGGAGGGCTTGCTCACCACACACGTCAGGAAGAAGTGGAGAGAAACTACTCGTCCCTTGTTGGACACGGACCATTGGAAACTTATTTTCATTATCAATCCTACGTATTATTTTTGTGGCATATATCTTATATTACACCTTGTCAGTGCCCATGATGATGGACTTGGGTGTCTAGGAATAGGAAGGAGGACACTAGCGAATAAACAAACCGGTCAGCCAAACTGGGCAGCCGATGAAAAGTATGATCAAGTGCGAATCGTCGAAATTGCAATACAATAATTTCCGGGGAAAATATATGTTGATATGAACTTGCAAGTGTGGGCTACCCACAAACTATTTGCAAACACGGGCTATGCATCCACCATGCCATGCTATCTATAGTTCTATTCCTGTTGCTTAGTTTTTCCCGGTTTATCATTTGAAGCTGATAAACCGTTCCTACGAAATAGCCAAACTAGATCCAGAGGCATAATGATCATATTGTGTGCTTCATAATTATACCATTTTGGACCATTTTTGTTGTTGCATTGTTCGTGCAACAAGATCAAGCTTGTAGAGAGCTCATCTTCGAAAAAAGGGAGCTGCCACGATGATCGTGCCACCAAACGCCGGTGAGCGGACCCGCCCTGGCAGCTTCGCAAGTTGCGGATGGGCTCATCCCCTGCTTTTAAGCCCTGGTTTGAAGGTTTGTGGCCGAGACCATCAAGTTGAAGATCTCCACCGATTGCATGCGGGAGGTCGGCACGAAGGAGGAAGATGGCAAGATTGTTATGGACGCACGCTGGTCGGCGTTTGTCAAAGCACATGACTTGAAGATAGGTTTCTTCACAGTATTCAAGAGGATTGACACCAGATCCTTGAAGGTGCTCGTATTTGATCACGAAAACTGCGAGAAGGTCATCAAGTGTAAAGGCAATCATGCACCACTGGAGGAACAATATGGATCACAGCTCAAATAAGGTGGTGCATGTTCGGTTCTAATTACCACTTTTTTGTAGAGAGGTGGTCAATAAGTATATTTACCACTCTCTTCGATGATGCATTTGTGGTCAACATGATGGTACTCTTATATACTATGTGCGTGGCTCCTCCACACACAATGTTATGTTAAACATGAAGGCTCAATCTGTACTCAATGTCTCTAGTTACATTAGTTAATGCTTGTGTTGGCTGTATTGTGAAGAACACATGCTGTTCAGTTGTCTGGTGAAGTCAAAATGCTGCATTTGGTTCCTCGCAAACGTATGCATGCACCAACAAACTCCCCTTCCATAGTTTTCCAACAAATAGCAAACCTCCTGCTGACAAGCATATTAGGCGCAAATGTGCAACCTTCGATAACGATCGGGCTTCCAAGATCGCCCCATGTAACCGAGACATTTTTTGTGTGTGAGGCTAACCTTACCAATAGAAAAATGTACAACTTCCCCCGCTTGGGCCAAAATTTCCCCTTTTGGGTTGCCGTCTACATGGTAATTGATGTGGGCCTACTTACTAGGACTATAATGCCCAATAACTACAAACGGGCAACTCAAACACTTTCGGCCCCTTTTCTAATACAACACGGATACTATGATTCACCACAAAAAACAGGGACATTCTACGTACAAGTTGTTTTTAAAGTGATCAAATATCGAGCCAAAAAAACTTCAACAAAAGAAACGTGAGTGTACATAGAGGTTGACATGCGGGTCCCATTTAGCAGCAGCGGTATCACCGTTTGAGAGGTTGCACGGGATCGAAAGAAAAAGGCAAGTGACCAAATACGAGGTGCCAAAAAAATCCAAGAAAAGAAAGTTTTATAGTACATAGAGGATGACATGCGGGTCCCATGAGCCAGCAGGTTCCTCAACGTTTCAAAGGTGGCATGAGATCGAAAGAAAAAGGCAAGTGACCAAAAATCAGGTCCAGAAAAAAATCCAAGAAAAGAAACTTTATTGTACATAGAGGATGAAATGCGGGTCCCATGAGGCGCTTACTTCACCGAACGTTTCAGAGGCGGCATGAGATCGAAAGAAAAAGGAAAGTGACCAAATATCAGGAGCAAAAAATAATCCATGAAAAGAAACTTTCATTGTACATAGAGGATGACATGTGGGTCCCATTTTGCAGCAGCGGTCTCAACGTTTCAAATGCGGCTTGAGATCAAAAGAAAAAGGCAAGTGCCAAAACATCGGTAGCAAAAAATAATCCAAGAAAAGAAACTTTATTGTACATAGAGTATGACATGCGGGTCCCATTTTTCAGAAGGGTCTTAACGTTTCCAAGGGGCACGGGATCGAAATAAAAAGGAAGTGACCAAATATCAGAGCCAAAAATAATCCAAGAAAAGAAACTTTATTGTACATAGAGGATGACATGCGGGTCCCATTTTGCAGCAGCGGTCTCAACGTTTCCAAGGCGGCACGGGATCAAAAGAAAAAGGAAGTAGCCGTAAATCAGGGGTAAAAATAATTCCAAGAAAGGAAACTTTTATTCTACATAGAGGATGACTTGCGGGACCCACGAGCCAGCAGCTTACTCAACGTTTGAAAGCGGCATGATACCGAAAGAAAAAGGCAAGTGACAAATATCAGGTCCCAAAAATAATCCAAGAAAAAATGTTTATTGTACATAGAGGATGACATGCGGGTCCCATTTTGCGAGCGTTCTCAACGTTTCAAAGTTGGCATGAGATCGAAAGAAAAAGGCAAGTGACAAATATCGGGAGCCAAAAATAATCCATGAAAGAAACTTTTATTGTGCATAGAGGATGACATGCGGGTCCCATCAGGCAGCGGCGGTCTCGACGTTGCCAAGGCGGCATAGGACCAAAAGAAAAAGGAAGTAGGCAGAAATTAGGGGTCAAAAATAAACTCCAAAAAAAGAAAGTTGATTGTACATAGAGGATGACATGTGGGTCCCATGAGTCGCAGCCTTACTCAACGTTTCCAAGGCAGCAGGGGATCAAAAGAAAATCAGAGGGTGAAAAAAATCCAAGAAAAGAAAGTTTTATAGTACATAGAGGATGACATGCGGGTCCCATGAGCCGGCGGGTTCCTCAACGTTTCAAAGGTGGCATGAGATCGAAAGAAAAAGGCAAGTGACCAAATATCGAGCCAAAAATAATAATCCAAGAAAAGTAATTTTTATTGTACATAGAGGATGACATGTGGGTCAAAGGCCGCGAGGATCAAAAGAAAAAAAAGGCAAATAGCCGTAAATTAGGGGTAAAAAATAAATCCAACAAAGGAAAGGTTAGTTGTTCATAGAGGCTGACATGTGGGACCCATGAGCCACGGCGACCTCAATTTCAAAGGCGGCATATGATCGAAAAGAAAAAGGCAAGTTAGCAAAAATCAGGGGGTAAAAAATCTAAGAAAAGAAACTTTTATTGTCCATAGAGGATGACATGCGGGTCCCATGAGCCAGCACCTTACTCAACGTTTCGAGGCGGCATGAGATCAAAAGAAAAGGAAAGCCGACCAAATATCGGGAGCAAAAAATAATCCAAGAAAAGAAACTTTTATTGTACATAGAGGATGACATATGGGTCCCACTTATACAAGCTCTTTCGCTCCAAGATCTTGCAAGTTGATTGTACATAGAGGATGACATGCGGGGCCCTTGTGTCGACAGCTTAATCAACGTTTCCAAGGCGGCGAGGATCAAAAGAAAAAGGAAATAGCCAAAAATAAGAGGATGAAAAAATCCAAGAAAAGAAACTTTTATAGTATAGAGGATGACATGTGGGTCCCATGAGCCAGCAGCTTCCTCAACGTTTCGTAGGCTGCATGAGATCGAAAAAAAAGGCAAGTGACCAAAAATAAGAGGGTAAAAAATTCCAAGAAAAGAGACTTGATTGTACATAGAGGATGACATGCGGGTCCCATCGATTCGCAGCTTACTAAACGTTTCCAAGGCGGCAGGGATCAAAAGAAAATGGAAATAGCCAAAGATCGGAGGGTGAAAAAATCCAAGAAAAGAAACTTTTGTAGTACATAGAAGATGACATGCGGGTCCCATGGGCCGCGGGTTCCTCAACGTTTTCAAGGGCGGCATGAGATCGAAAGAAAAAGGCAAGTGACCAAAAATCGAGAGGGTGAAAAATAATCCAAGAAAAGAAACTTTTATTGTACATAGAGGATGACATGTCATCCCAACGTTTCAAATGCGGCTTGAGATCAAAAGAAAAAGAAAGTAGCCAGAAATTAGGGGGTAAAAAAACTCCAAGAAAAGAAAATTGATTGTACATAGAGGATGACATGCGGGTCCCACGAGTTAGCATCTTACTCAACGTTTCCAAGGCGGCGAGGATCAAAAGAAAAAGGAAATAGCCAAAAAATCAGAGAGTGAAAAAAAACCCCTAGAAAATAAACTTTTGTAGTACATAGAGGATGACATGCGGGTCCCATGAGCCAAAGCGGGTTCCTCAACGTTTCAAACGTGGGATGTGATATAAAGAGAAAGTCAAGCGACCAAATATCAGGAGCAAAAAATACTCCAAGAAAAGAAACTTGATTGTACAAAGAGGATGACATGCGGGTCCCATTGTGCGGCGGTGGTCCCAACGTTTCAAATGCGGCTTGAGATCAAAAGAAAATGAAAGTAGCCGAGAAATTAGGGGGTCAAAAAAAACTCCAAGAAAGGAAAGCTTTATCGTTCATACAGGTGACATGTGGGACCTATGAGCCAGCAGCCTTACTAAACGTTTCAAAGGCGGGGGATCAAAAGAAAAAGGAAATAGCCAAAAATCAGAGGGTGTAAAAAATCCAAGAAATCAAACTTTTATTGTACACAGACGATGACATGCGGGTCCCATGAGTCGTGATTCCTCAACGTTTCAAACGTGGCATGAGATCGAAAGAAAAAGGCAAGTGACCAAATATCGAGCCAAAAATAATCCAAGAAAAGAAACTTTTTTGTACATAGAGGATGACATGCGGGTCCCATTTTGCAGCGGCGGTCTCAACGTTTCCAAGGCGGCACGGGACCAAAAGAAAAATGAAGTAGCCGTAAATCGGGGGTGAAAAAAATCCAAGAAAAGAAAGATTTCAATTGGGCTGCATCTGGACATACGGGCCTTCGAACTATCCTTCGGGCCTTTTGACTCGTACAATTTCAGCCCACTCGAACATGAAAGTTCGGATTTTTCTCAAAAAAAAAAAACGAGGAATGTCCTATGCTTCGCCAAAACAAAAAACAAGGAGATTCAAGATATAAGTTGTAAAAATAAAGATTTAATTTATCCGTTTGCAATAGCTCGTAGCGAAATACACCTGTTTTATTGTCTGCAAAATAATCAAGATATCACATGTTTCTTGTACGGGGAGGGCCGACATCGGGGACCCATGAGCCAGCGGCGTCGTCAACGTTTCAAAGGCGGCGGGGGATCGAAAATAAAAAAACCAAATATCGGTTGGTAAAAAAATCCAAGAAAAGAAAACATTTATCGTTACGAGAGGATGACATGCGGGACCGATGAGGCAAAGCACATCCTCAACGTTTCCAAGGCGACGGGGATCAAAGAAAAAAAGGAAATAGCCGAGAAATTAATTAGGGGTTCAAAATAAATCCATCAAAGGAAAGTTTTATTGTTCATAGAGGATGACATGTGGGACCGACCCGCCAACATATGACGTCCTCATCGTTTCAAAGGGGGCAGGAGATCAAAAGAAAAAGGCAAATAGCCAGAAATTAGGGGTAAAACATAACTCCAAGAAAGGAAACTTTTATTGTTCGTAGAGGATGACATGCGGGACCCATGAGCCAGCAGCTTACTTAACGTTTCAAAGGCGGCATGAGATCGAAAGAAAAAGGCAAGTGACAAAATATCAGGAGCCCAAGATAATCCAAGAAAAGAAACTTTATTTACATAGGGGATGACATGCGGGTCCCATTTTGCAGCAGCGGTCCCAACGTTTCAAATGCGGCTTGAGATCAAAAGAAAAAGAAAGTAGCCAGAAATTAGGGGGTCAAAAAAAATCCAAGAAAATAAAGTTGATGGACATAGAGGATGACATGCAGGGCCCATGAGCTAGCAGCTTACTCAACGTTTCCAAGGCGGCAGGGGATCAAAAGAAAAAGAAAATAGCCAAAAATCAGAGGGTGAAAAAAAACAAAGAAAATGAACTTTTATAGTACATAGAGGATGACATGCGGGTCCCATGAGCCAGCAGGTTCCTCAACGTTTCAAACGTGGCATGCGATCGAAAGAAAAATGCAAGTGACCAAATATCAGGAGCCAAAAATAATTCAAGAAAAGAAACTTGATTGTACATAGAGGATGACATGCGGGTCCCAATTAGCGACGGCGGTATCACCGTTTGAGAGGCTGCACGGATCGAAAGAAAAAGGCAAGTGACCAAATATCGGGAGCCAAAAATAATCCAAGAAAAGAAATTTTATTGTACGTAGAGGATGACATGCGGGTCCCATTTTGCAGCAGCGGTCTCAACGTTTCCAAGGCGGCACAGAACCAAAAGAAAAATGAAGTAGCCAGAAATCGGGGGGTGAAAAAAATCCAAGAAGAAAGATTTCAATTGGACTGCATCTGGACATCTGGGCTTTCGAACTATCCTGCTTGGCCTTTTGACTCGTACAATTTCAGCCCACTCCAAAACAGGAAAGTTCCGAATTTTCTAAAAAAACAGGAAAGTCCTATGCTTCGCAAAGACAAAAAAATAAGGAGATTCAACATATAAGTTTGTTTATGTAAAAATAAAGATTTAATTATCAGTTTGTAATAGCTCGTAGCGCAATACATTGTTTATTGTCTCGCAAAATAATCAAGATATCATATGTTTCTTGTACGGGAGGCGACATCGGGGACCCATGAGCCAACAGCGTCGTCAACGTTTTAAAGGCGGCAGGGGATGGAAAGAAAAAATAAACCATAAATCTGTTGGTAAAAAATCCAAGAAAAGAAACATTTTCGTTCTGAGAGGATGACATGCGGGACCCATGAGACAGCAGCATCCTCAGCGTTTATTGTTCATAGAGGTTGACATGTGGGACCCGTGAGCCAGCAACGTCCTCAACGTTTTAAAGGCTGCAAGTGATCGAAAGAAAAAATAAGCCAAAAATCGTTTGGTCAACAAAATCCAAGAAAATAAACATTTACCGTTACGAGAGGATGACATGCGGGACCCATGAGGCAGCGACATCCTCAACGATTCCAAGGCGGCAGGGGAAATATCCAGAAATTAATTAGGGGTTCAAAATAAATCCATCAAAGGAAACTTTTATTGTTCATAGAGGATGACATGTGGGACCGACCTGCCAACAGCGTCCTCATCGTTTCAGAGGGGGCGGGAGATCAAAAGAAAAAGGCAAATAGCTAGAAATTAGGGGTAAAAAATAACTCCAAGAAAGGAAACTTTTATTGTTCGTAGAGGATGACATGCGGGACCCATGAGCCAGCAGCTTACTCAACGTTTCAAAGGCGGCATGAGATCGAAAGAAAAAGGCAAGTGACAAAATATCAGGAGCCAAAGATAATCCAAGAAAAGAAACTTTATTGTACGTAGAGGATGACATGCGGGTCCCATTTAGCGACGACGGTCTCAACGTTTCAAATGCGGCTTGAGATCAAAAGAAAAAGAAAGTTGATTGTACATAGAGGATGACATGCGGGTCCCATGAGTCAGCAGCTTACCCAACATTTCCAAGGCGGCAGGGGATCAAAAGAAAAAGGAAATAGCCAAAAATCAGAGGGTGTAAAAAAAAATAAAGAAAATAAACTTTTATAGCACATAGAGGATGACATGCGGGTCCCATGAGCCAGCAGGTTCCTCAACGTTTCAAATGTGGCATGAGATCGAAAGAAAAAGGCAAGTGACCAAATATGAGGAGCCAAAAATAATTCAAGAAAAGAAAGTTTTATAGTACATAGAGGATGACATGCGGGTCCCATTTAGCGGACGATATCACCGTTTGAGCGGCCGCAGGGGATCAAAAGAAAACACAAATTGCCAAAAATCAGAGGGTGAAAAAAAACCTAGAAAATGAACTTTTATAGTACATAGAGGATGACATGCGGGTCCCATGAGCCTGCAGGTTCCTCAACGTTTCAAACGTGGCATGAGATCGAAAGAAAAAGGCAAGTGAAAAAATATCAGGAGCCAAAAATAATTCAAGAAAAGAAAGTTTTATAGTACATAGAGGATGACATGCGGGTCCCATTTAGCAGCAGCGGTATCACCGTTTGAGAGGCGGCAGGGGATCGAAAGAAAAAGGCAAGTGAAAAAATATGAGGAGCCAAAAATAATTCAAGAAAAGAAAGTTTTATAGTACATAGAGGATGACATGCGGGTCCCATTTAGCAGCAGCGGTATCACCGTTTGAGAGGCGGCATGGGATTGAAAGAAAAAGGTAAGTGACCAAATATGAGGTGCCAAAAATAATTCAAGAAAAGAAAGTTTTATAGTACATAGAGGATGACATGCGGGTCCCAGTTAGCAGCAGCGGTATCACCGTTTGAGAGGCGGCAGGGGATCGAAAGAAAAAGGCAAGTGACCAAATTTGAGGTGCCAAAAAAAACTCCAAGAAAAGAAAGTTGATTGCACATAGAGGATGACATGCGGGTCCCATTTAGCAGCAGCGGTCTCAACATTTCCAAGGCGGCAAGGGATCAAAAGAAAAAGGAAGTAGCCAGAAATCAGGGGGTCAAAAAAAATCCAAGAATAGAAAGAATTTTGGTTCATAGAGGATGACATGCGGGACCCATGATCCTGCATCGTAAACGGCTCGATCGGAGAATGTTGAACGAGATGGCGCGATCTAGAAAAAAAACAATGCCAGAGAGGCTGCCATCTGGACCCTACATCCCTCGGCGGTGCGGATTTGCGTTGACTCGGCTGGCGAACCCGAGATTTCGAGATGCACCACGTCCCGGGCCACCATACGCGACGTTTTGGCCGCTTTCGTCGGGCTAGGTGGCCTCAAAAACGAGAAAAAAAAAAGTTTTGACATGCACCACGGAGGGACCCAAAATCGTCGGCCATGGTACACCAGCAACCACGGCGCGACTTCAACTTCGTCGGCCATGGCAACTTTTCTTGTAGTGACGAAGGTCTTGGAGCAAAAGGGGCGGGAGCTGGAAGATGTCATCGCCGAGTACAAGGGGAAGCTGGAGGCCGCGACGGATGCGCGGTATTCCGCACGGGGGGCTGCCGCAGCTTTGCGAGAAGAGGTCGCGGCCTTGAAGCAGCAGCACGCCAAGGAGTTGGCCGCGGAGAAGGAAGCGTCCGAGAGCATCGTCCTGGCGGTGCAAGCCGAGAAGACCAACTTCGAGGCATTTGTCCGCGAGATGTCGCGGCAGCTCCTTGGTAAGTTTCCATGTCCTTCCATTACTTTTATTGTCGATTGCGGCGGCGGCGAGTCCCCGAGTGTGGCGAGTCGGTGTCGGGGGCCAGTCCCCGAGCGTGGCGAGTCAGCTTCGGGGGCCAGTCCCCGAGCATGGCGAGTCGGCGTCGGGGGCCAGTCCCCGAGCATGGCGAGTCGGCTTCGGGGGCCAGTCCCCGAGCATGGCGAGTCGGCGTCGGGGGCCAGTCCCCGAGCATGGCGAGTCGGCATCGAGGGCGAGTTCTCACTTCTCTTTCTTTTTGTTGTTGGTGGTAGGTACAAGCGATTTCACGGAGACGGCGACTCCACGGGAGTGCCTGTCGACCGCGACCGCGCGCATCATTGCCTGCGCGGGGAGATGCGCGGCGCTCCGATGCACGAGTCCGCGGGAGGTGATTCCGCGGGACACCCCGTCCGTCTTCAGGGCCGTGTCCAACATCCCGGCCGTCGTTGACTGGCTTCGCCGCTCCTCCTGCCGCGTTGGCATTACCATGGCTTTGAGCATGGTGCTGGCGCACTACTCTGAGGGGTTTGACGTGGAGGAGGTCACTGCTGGCTTCCCCTCGGAGACTGGCGAATTCGACGTCGCCAAGGTGCTGCGCTTGATGGAGGCGGTGCGCCCCTTTGCCGACCGGGTGCTGGCGACCGCTGACTTGGAGACTCACATCCCCAGCCAGGCGGTGCCTGGGGACGCGGAGAAGGAACCCGGCCCGGTGGACTACCCCGCGGAGCGCCTCTTCCACGCCGCGGCCACCGGCTCCTTGTCCACGTACCCGGTCGTCCTGTACACGCCGAAGTTTCGTCATGGCGACGGTGGCGCCGAGCCTATAGTGGAGGAAGCTCCGGGGCCGTCCCAGTAGGTTCTTGAGCCCCTGTGTAAGAAGTAACTCGAATTCCCGCGAGCGGGTGTCAGTTGTAAATAAAGTGTCAGCTTTTGCTTATTCATAACTCGATGGTTGCTTTTGAATTATGTGAGTGTGACGGCGATGTTTTGGAGTTGGGTCCGACTCTCCATAGCCTACAGGCCAGTCGCCATGCGACCCCGATGAAGGCTATCGACTTGACTGTTTTCCTTGTCGAGCTGGGCATCCCCAGTCGCAGTACGTAGTCATTATAGTGCGAATAGCAGCCTCATGGGTGGAGTAGCGGTGAGCTTGTAGTTGCGCTGTTTGCATGTAGCACGCCACTCGTCGTGGCTCGGTGAGCCAGTCGCTAGGCGACTCCAAAGGGGGTTCTTGCGGGCGTTTTTCCTTGGCGAGCCGCGGGTCCGTTTTGCGGGGTCCCTAGTCGAAGTACTTGGCCATTCAAGTCACCAGCCTAAGGTAGAGGAGGGCATTGGTGTGCTGTATAACGTAGCACGAGACGGTCGCCGTGGCCCGGGGGGCTGGTCGAGCATGCGACCCTGCTGTGGGTTCCAGTCGCCGTTTTCACCCGACGGCGTAAGGGGTGGTAGGTGACCGGGCCTGGTGTTGCGCCCAGTCGCCCCGCCGTGCCCTTGTTAGCCCGGCTACTTGGCCAATCGTGGACTTCACTCTTCCAGCAGCGGCGACCGAAGGTCTCTCAGTACCAAGTCGCTTGTCACGGCGACTAGGCCGGTATGTACCGAGATGAGAGATGGAGACAGCTAACGGGTGATGGAGAGGCGATCGGAGTTGGAGATCAATGCAATCGGCGACTTTTATTAACCTCTGAATTTGTGGGTTACACTTTTTCCTTAGGTGTAAAACCGTCGGAGGAGGTTGACGTTCCAGGGGCGCTCCACCTCTCTGGTGAGCGGTTCGCCTTTGTCGTCCTTGCGGACGTCTGTGAGGTAGTAGGAGTCGTTGCTGAGTACGCGGCTGACGGCGAACGGTCCTTCCCAGGGCGGGGATAGCTTGTGCATGCCTTTCTTGTCTTGAATTAGCCGGAGCACGAGATCTCCAACTTGGAAGGAGCGACTCCGAACGCGATGACTGTGGTAGCGGCGGAGATCTTGCTGGTAGATGGCGGTCCTGGAGAGTGCGAGGTCCCTGGCCTCGTCAAGGAGGTCGATATCATCTTGGCGAGCTCGCTCGTTGTCTTCTTCGGCGTAGTTAACGACCCGAGGCGAGTCGTAGGCGATGTCCGTAGGCATGACAGCCTCGGCGCCATACACCAGGAAGAAAGGCGTGAAGCCGGTTGACCTGTTTGGTGTTGTGCGGATGCCCCACAATACTGAGGGGAGCTCTTCTGCCCAGCAACCTGTTGCACATTCTAGGGGCACGACCAGGCGCGGCTTGAGTCCATGGAGGATGCTCTGGTTCGCTCTTTCTGCTTGGCCGTTCGACTCGGGGTGTGCGACTGACGCGAGGTCGAGTCGGATGCCTTTCTCCTCGCAGAAGTCGGCCATCTCCCCTTTGGCGAAATTGGTGCCATTGTCAGTTATGATGCTGTGAGGGTAGCCATATCGATAGATGAGTTCGCGTAGGAACTTTGTGGCTGTCTTCCCGTCGCACTTCTTTATGGGTTTTGCTTCTACCCATTTGGTGAACTTGTCCACCGCGACCAGGAGGTGAGTGTATCCGCCGGGGGCCGTTTTGAACTTCCCTACCATGTCCAGGCCCCAGACGGCGAAGGGCCAGGTGAGGGGGATGGTCTTCAATGTTGACCCCGGCATGTGCGACTAGCTTGCGTACTTTTGGCACCCGACGCACGAACGGACGAGCGCGATTGCATCTTCGTGGGCTGTTGGCCAATAGAAGCCGTGACGGAAAGCTTTGGCGACTATGGAACGTGCGCCTGCGTGGTGGCCGCAGTCCCCTGCGTGGATGTCACGCAGGATGTTGCGCCCTTCTTCGGTGGCGACGCATCGCTGGAACACTCCCGAGACGCTGCGCTTGTACAGTTCTTTATTGATGATGGTGAAAGACTTGCACCTGCGTACGATAGCTCGTGCTTTGGCTTCGTCCATTGGCAGTATCTGGCGCTCGAGGTAGCTCATGTATGGCTCGGTCCAGTCGACGCTGTCGGAAGCGAGTGCGACTAGGGTGGAGTCGGGAGCAGGAGGTTCAGCAATGTCCAGCTCGCGGGGTGCGCGCACCGAGGGGTGGCTGAGGATATCCAGGACGACGCCTGGAGGGGGTTGGAGCCGCTTGGACCCGATTCTGGCTAGCGCATCAGCTTCCTCATTCTTGCGCCTGTCGACCCATTCGACGACGTGGCCGGCGAAGCTAGCGCCGGCTTGATCGACGGCGCGCTTGTATGCAATCATGTTGGTGTCGGTGGCGTCGCAGGTGCCGGAAGTCTGGCTGGCGACCAGGTCGGAATCGCCGAGGCAGCGCAGCCGTGTTGCGCCCATCTCTTTTGCTACTCGCATGCCGTGTAGAAGCGCTTCGTACTCAGCCATGTTGTTGGTGCAGGGCTCGAATCTGAGTTGCAGGACGTACTTCACGGTGTCGCCCTTTGGCGATGTGAGGATGACTCCCGCGCCTGCCCCCTCGAGGTTCTTGGAGCCGTCGAAGTGCAGTGTCCAATGCTTGAGGTCCGCGGGGGAGCTTGGTTGCTGGGCCTCTTCCCAGTCGGCGAGGAAGTCGGCGAGTGCCTGAGATTTAATGGCGTGGCGCGACTCGTAGGTGATGTTGTGGACGCCGAGTTCGACTGCCCACTTGGCGATCCGGCCAGTTGCGTCGCGGTTACGGATGATGTCGGCGAGTGGCGTTGAGGCGACTACCTTGATGGGGTGTTCGTGGAAGCAGGGGGCCAGTCGCCTCTGGGCCCTGAGGACTGCGTACACCAGCTTTTGGTAGTGCGGGTACCGTTGCTTGGATTCGATTAAGGCTTCGCTGATGTAGTAGAACGGGCGCTGTACCAGCTGCTCTTTTCCCTCTTCCTTGCGTTCGACGACCATGACCGCGCTTATCGCGCGGTTCGACGCGGCGACGTATAATAGCATAGTCTCTTTTGGTAGCGGGGCCGCGAGGATAGGGGCGTTCCGAAGGGCATGTTGGAGTTCTTCCAGAGCCCGTTGCGCTTCGTCCGTCCACCTGAATGACTCTGACTTCTTGAGCAGGCGGTAGAGTGGCATGGCCTTGTCGCCGAGCCGGGGTATGAAGCGACTGAGGGCGGCGACCCGGCCGGCGAGTTTTTGTGCGTCGACCAGGCAGGTTGGTTGCTTGGTGCGCATGACCGCCAGTGTCTTCTCCGGGTTGGGCTCGATGCCTCATTTGGAGACGACGTAGCCGAGCAACTGTCCAGAAGGGACCCCGAAGGTGCACTTCAGAGGATTGAGCTTGATCTTGTATCGCCGCAAGTTGGCGAATGTCTCAGCAAGGTCGGTGATGAGGTCGGCCTGGCGAGTCGACTTGACTACTACGTCGTCGATGTAGACGTGTACGTTGCGGCCGAGTTGGCTTTCCAGGCAGCTGTTCATACACCGTTGGTATGTCGCTCCGGCATTTTTGAGGCCGAAGGTCATAGATGTGTAGCAGTAGGCACCCAAGGGCGTGATGAACGCTGTCTTCTCTTGGTCTTCCTTGGCCATCTTTATTTGGTTGTACCCAGAGTAAGCATCGAGGAAGCATAGCGACTCGGACCCGGCGACCGCGTCGATAATCTGATCGATTCGTGGCAGGACGAACGGGTCCTTGGGGCACGCGCTATTGAGGCTAGTGTAATCGATACACATTCGCCATGTCTTGTTCTTCTTTAGCACCAGGACTGGGTTTGCCAGCCACTTGGGGTGTTTGATTTCGATGATGAAGCCGGCGGCGAGTAGTCGGTTCACTTCTTCGGCGATTGCGCGTCGCCGCTCTTCTCCTACATGGCGCATTGCTTGCCTAACGGGGCGTGCGGAGGGATCGACGTGTAATTTGTGCTCAGCAAGTTCTCTCGGGACACCCGGCATGTCAGACGGTTTCCATGCAAAGATATCTCGATTCTCACGGAGGAACTTGATGAGCGCGCTTTCCTATTGGGCGGACAGGCCCGTCCCAATGGTAATTTGCCTACTTGGATCATTCTCTACAAGATCTACTTGACGAGTGTCGGTTGCAGGCTTGAAAGTTGCTGCGGACGAGTCGAGCTCGGTCGGCTTTTCCAGGATGGCGGGATCGTTGCGATCGACTGGGTACTTGGCGAGCTCGGCGGAGTTGTCTTGCTCGTCGGCGATGACGGCGTCGGCGAGCTTGGCGCTGACGTCCTCGCACTCCAGTGCCATCTCCGGGTCGCCGTGGACGGTGATGACGCCGCGAGGCCCTGGCATCTTCATCATGTTGTATGCGTAGTGGGGTGCCGCCATGAACCGGGCGAACGTCTGCCGGCCGAGCACACAGTGGTAGGAGCTGCGGAAGTTCACCACCTCGAATGTTATCCGCTCGGTGCGGTAGTTCACGGGCGTACCGAAGGTGACTGGCAACGTAACCTTGCCGATCGGGAAGGCCTTCCGCCCGGGGACGATGCCATGGAATGTGACCTTGGTGTTCTCGAGGCGTGAGTCTGGTAAACCGAGTCGCTGGAAGGTATCGTAATACAGAATGTTGATGGAGCTTCCCCCATCCATCAGGGTTTTCGGCAGCCAGTAGTCGGCGACCTTGGGCCTGACGACCAGTGCCACTCGACCGGGGTACTCGATGCGGGGTGCGTGATCTTCGCGGCTCCAGGTGATGCTCTGCTCGGACCAGTTGAGCCACCAGGGCACGTCAGAAAGGATTACCGCGTGTACTGCCACTGCCCTTGCGAGGACCTTCCTGTCCCGCCGATCGCCGACCCCGGTGAAGGTGTGGAGCGAGCCGGCGCTGCGACCGAAGCCTTCTCCCTTTTGCTGGTCTGGGTCCTTGGCGTGGTCCTTGTGCTGATTACCGCCGTCGTTTTCCTTGGCGCGGCGGGCCTTCTCTATCTGCTTCAGGGAGTAGCAGTTTCCCGTCGTGTGATTGGAGGGCTTGCCCTCCTTGCTGTGATAGATGCATGGGGCATCTAGGAGGCTGCGGGCGTCGAAGCGCTTGGGCTGAGGCCGATCCTCCCATGGTGCACGGTTGTCACGCCGGAAGGATTTTGGCTCGCGCTGCTCGTAGTCGGCGTTGGCGACGAGCTCGTTGTGTCCTCCTTCTCCGCGACGCTTGCCATTGTTAGACCGTCCGCTGAATCGGTAGTCGCCGCGTCGGGGTTCTGAGTGAGTGGGACGGCGATTGCGTCGCTGGCCGTACTCGTCATCCGAGTCGACTATAGGATCTTCGTCGGCGTAGCGAGTGGCGATGTCGAAGAGCTCGGAGATTGAGATGTTATCTCTGCTGACGCGACGGAGCTTGGCGCTTAGCGGTTCGTACCGGCAGCACCGTCGGAAGCAGTAGATTGCCGTGTCCGTGCTGATGCCGCTGGAGGTCGTCCACATGTCTTGCCAGCGCTGGACCCATCGACGAGTCGACTCGCGCGGGCCCTGGACACAGCGATCCAAATCTTCTATAGTTGTCGCGCGGGTGTACGCGCTGGCGAAGTGCTGGATAAATGCGGCGCGGGCTTCTTCCCACGAATCGATGCTGTTGGCGGTGAGGGTGTTGAACCAGTGGCGATTGACGCCGTCCATCATGAGAGGCAGGTAGCGTGCCGCGAGTAACTCGGAGTGGCCTTGGATCCCCATTGCCATGGCGTACGAATCGATCCAGACTGTGGGGTCGATATGTGTGTCGTACTTCTCGATGTCACGGGGCCCCTTGAACCCAGCGGGGTACGGCTCGCCTCTGATCATTGGCCCGAAGCAGGCGGGGCCGACTCGAGTGAACGCGCTCTGGCGCGGGGCTTCATCGGCGTAGCGGTCGTTCAGCCGGTTTCGCGCCCGCCATTCTTGATCGTTGACAATGTGGGTTCGCGCGTCGATGGGCTGTCCGTTGGCGGCGACCATCACCCGTGCGGGGCGCGGCTCGATTCGGTTGTTGGTCGAGTGGGCCGCGCGCGGTGCTGGCGGCGGACCGTTGTTGGCGTTGACGACCGCACGATTTGCCGCGCCCGACAACGCCGCGCGACTGGCGGAGGTGCGCGAATAGAGTCGCCCTTGTGAGTCGGCTGCGGCGTGCTGTTGCTCCAATGCCTTGGCAACCAGGGCCTTGGCGTGCTGGACGAGGATCGCGCCGTCTCCCGTTTCGGGGAGCCTTGCAAGGACGGCTTGGGCGGCCGCGATGTTGTCGGCTGGAGACGAGTGCAATGGTAGGCCGTTGGCGTCAACTTCCGCCCAAGGAACTTCAGGTGGTGGTGGTGGTGGTGCTCCGTGTGCCGCTCTGTCGGCGGCAGCCCGACTTCCTTCCGGGATGTCGGGGTTCTGAACTTGGGCGACCCGAGTTTCTCCATCTGGATCGTCGAAGTTAAGGCGCGAGCTGGGGAAGTCGTTCGCGCGGGCACGCTCCATGCGCAGGCGATTGCGCTGCTGGCGGTAGTGGGATACGGCTCTCACTTCGTCTTGCTCGAGACGAAATTTCTGCCGTTCGGCGAGCTCCTTCTTCCTCTGCTCTTCGAGGGCCGCCCGGTGCGCCTCGATCTCCGTCACGGTGGCGGTTGCAGGGAGCGGGGAGGTGAAGGCGTCGACCGGAGGCTCCTCCTCGGCTCCTGCCATGAAGACTGCGGTTGGGTAGCGATATCGTGGGCCCTCGACGAAGTCCGAGTCGGAGTCGCTGCCGAAGAGGGAGAGGATGGAGTCGTCCTCGAAGCCATCCTCGAAGTCACTTGGGTGAGAGACCAAGGAGATGGAGTCTTTGAACGACGCCGTGGCGATAGAGGGGGCAGTCGGGGACACAACGGTGGACCCAGCGACCGATGCCGTGGCGATGAAGTCAGCGTCGATTGCTGCGATACCGGAGTCGGCGGCTGGGACGGTGTCGATGGAGTCGGCGGCTGACGCGGTGACGATGGGGTTGGCGATTGGCGCCACGGCCGCCGAGTCGGCGTCGTCCTCCAGGGCCAACTCGGCCTCCGCGTATACCTCGCCGGTAACTGGGCGAGTGGCGGTGAGGAGCTGTCCCGGCGCGAAGGGGTCATGCGATCGACCAGGGCGGGGCTCGGTGGGGTCGCTGACACCGGTGAGCCCAACGAAGAGGTTGATGGAGCCATCGGCACCATCCAGGCGTGCTTGAGAGGTGACGAGGCGGGCCGGTAGGTGCTTGGCTGGATGTGGAAGAAATTGCCGGTGGCGATCATCCTGCCGGAAGCGACCGGCCGCTGCACTGGCGAGTAGGGCCTCGCCGTAGCTCGGAGGCTTGATGTCCCAGGCCCCACGGTGGGCGCCACTGTCGTGGATGTAACCACGACAGATGCTACAGGGGGTAGCACTTCGTTGATGCGAGGGCAAGGGAACATCGCCATCTACGGGTCGAGGTGCAAGGGACGCAAGGTTTTACCCAGGTTCAGCCCCTCCGGAGAGTAAAAGGCCTACGTCCTGCTAGATCTTATTGCTCAGTGGAGAATTACAATGGGGGGCTCAGTCGGCGCGGAGCCAAGAGCTTACAATGGGGAGATTGGATCTCAGATGATGTGTCGTCTAGGGTTTAGCCCGGGGGTTTATATATCCACCCCCGGCCTAGGGTTACAGGGAGATAACTCCGAATCGTATCAGTTACTATTAATCCGGGATACCACACCCTTCTTCAAGTAATCTCCATCTTCAGCCGAGCAGATCATCTCCTTGGGACTTCGGCCCAGTCGCCTTCGAGCCCAGTCGGTTAGGCGACTGGCGGTCCTTCCTGGGCCTTCGTCCTTGTGGCGAGTGGGACTGGCGACCCACCCCCTATGGGCATATCCCCATCAGTTCGGGATAGAAGCAATAAAAGTTTCAGATATGAAATTATGTGGGAAACTCATGCCGAGTTGGTACCCCTTGTTGAGCAGGTTTGGAAGAATGAAGGGGAGAGTCGTTCACTCAATGATGTTCAGTGGAAATTAACGTCACTCTCCAATGCTTTAATGGGGTGGGATACGGTGACTTTTGGTAACGTCCATACAGAGATCAGAAAGCTTAGGCTCAGGCTAGAATTATTGCGCCAGGAGCCTGGACGTGTTGGACCAAGCTATGAGGAAATAAAAGTCCAGGATCGTTAAGTTGAACTGAATTACAGGGAAGAGATAATGTGGAAGCAAAGATCACGGATTCAGTGGCTTTCCGAAGGAGACAGATATACCAAGTTTTTTCATCAGCATGCTAGTGGGAGGAAGAAAAGAAATAAGATATCCAATTTAACTAGAGTTGATGGTTCAGTCACGGAAGATAATGAGGAGATGAAGGGGATGACAGTGGATTTTTACAAAACTTTGTATACGTCTGAAGGTACATCACACATGGATGAGGTGTTATCACACGTTCCAGTAAGAGTAACAGCTGATATGAATATCTCACTCATTGAGACCATCTCATCGAAAGAAGTAAAAGTGGCCCTTTTCCAAATGTTTCCGTCTAAAGCCCCTGGACCTAACGGTTTTCAAGCCCACTTTTTTCAAAAACACTGGACAGTGTGTGGACCAGATGTAACAATGGCTGTTACTCGGATACTGGCAGGAGAGGACAATTTGGAAAGTTTGAATGAAACATTACTAGTGCTCATACCCAAGGTTCCTAGTCCGAGCCTTTTATCACAATACCGACCGATCGGTCTTTGTAATGTCTTGTTTAAAATAGCTTCGAAGGCGATGGCCAATAGGTTAAAACTCATCCTCCCTGATATTATTTCCCCAGAACAATCAGCTTTTGTTCCTGGGAGACTAATTACTGATAATATAATTACAGCTTATGAGTGCCTTCATTTTATGAAGAAGAAAAAAGTTAGAAACAGATGCTTTGGAGCTGTAAAATTGGATATGATGAAAGCCTATGATAGAGTTGAATGGGTTTATCTGGAGGAGATCATGCTAAAACTGGGTTTTCATCGGCAGTGGGTAGATATGGTGATGAGGGGAGTCTGTTCAGTCTCCTTTTCGGTTCTTTTTAATGGTGGAAGAAATGAGGTTTTTAAACCCACTAGAGGGATCCGTCAAGGGGATCCGCTTTCTCCTTACTTGTTTTTGCTTGCAGCTGAAGGATTGTCGTGTTTGCTTCAACACAGAGAGATATCGTGCAGACTTGAGGGTTTAGTGGTGGCGAATTCGGCGCCTCCCATCAACCATCTGTTATTCGCAGACGACAGTCTTTTATTCTTCAAAGCAAATAAAGAAACCGCGGAAGAGTTGGATGCAACTTTGGAATTATATTGTAAAGCTTCTGGACAGAAGATAAACCGAGATAAGTCGTCCATTTTTTCACTAAGGGTTGTCCAAATGAAGTTAAAGAAATGGTAAAAGTGATTCTTCAAGTTGCTAATGAATCTCTCAATGAGAAGTACTTGGGATTACCTTCTGATGTTGGTAGGAAAAAGAGTGGGGCATTCAAATACTTGAAGGATAGGGTTTGGAAAAAGATTCAAGGTTGGATGGAGCAAATTTTATCTGTTGGTGGTAAGGAAGTTCTTATTAAATCAGTGGCACAGTCCATACCGGTTTTCTCTATGTCATGTTTTAAATTGCCTCGGGTTTGTGTGAGCATATAAACTCTCTTATTCGGAAATTTTGGTGGGGAAGCAAGGATGGCATACATAAACCTGCTTGGATTTCATGGGATGTTATGATACAACCAAAATATATGGGTGGTCTTGGTTTTCGTGATCTCGAAATTTTCAATTTGGCAATGTTGGCGCGTCAAGCTTGGCGAATCTTGCAAGATCCTACATCCTTGAGTGCGAGAGTCTTGAAAGCTGTTTATTATCCAACTTCTAAATTTTTGGATACACAGATTGGGAGTTCTCCTTCACAGATCTGGCGTGCCATCCATGAAGGTAAAGGTGTGTTGAAACAAGGGCTTATAAAACGAATTGGTGACGGGAAATCTACTCTGATTTGGGATCATAATTGGATACCAAGGCAAGAATTCCTTCGTATCATGACAAGTCAAGGCAGATCTAGGCTTAGATTGGTTTCAGAACTTATTAATCAAGCAGAAACGTGTTGGAAGGAGGATATTCTTAATGCTTCTTTTGTGCCAATGGATGTTCAAGAAATAATGAATATTCCGCTAAGTTCAGTGAGACAAGATGACAGATGGGCTTGGAATTATGAGCGCAATGGGAGCTTCAGTGTTCGATCAACATATCGAATGATTATCTGCACGAAAAAGAGACGGGAGGATTGGCTTGAACACCGTGTATCTTCGTCAAATGATGAGTCTCAAAATTGGTCTATGTTATGGAAGACTAATGTACCTTCAAGAGTGAGATTATTTGCTTGGCACTTGGCCCATAATAGCCTTCCGGCTGCAGATGTTCTTCATTCCAGGAACATGACAACCCGTCCCGACTGTCAGATTTGCAGTGCAGCTACGGATTCATGGCAACACTCTCTCCTTGATTGCAATATGGCGCGCTGTGTGTGGGCTTTAGTTGATGAGGAGATTACTGAGCACATGATCATGAACACTTCTCCTGATGCTAAACAGTGGTTGTTTTCTATGCGAGAGACTTTAGATCATGGAAAATTTACAAAGATTTTGGTGACACTATGGGCAATTTGGACAGCCAGAAGGAAAGCTATTCATAAAGACATTTATCAAAGTCCGCTAAGTACATATGGTTTCGTCCTTAGATATTTACAAGAATTGGGTGATTGTACAAGTCAGTCTACAAGAAATCCCAGAACATGTGCACGTTCAGCTCATTGGGTTCGCCCTCCAGAAGTTTTTGTCAAGATAAATGTTAATGGTGCTGTATCATGTAATGGAGACCATGGAGCGATCAGTGCGGTTTGTAGAGATGAAAACGGTTTTTTCTTGGGTGCATCGACGAGGACAATTAATGGCATCTCACATCCAACGACCCTAGAAGCAATGGCATGTTCTGAAGCACTATCGCTTGCGGAGGACCTGGGAGTGACAATGATTCATGTCTCCTCTGACTGCTTGGAGGTTATAAATTCGCTGAAAGGTGAAAGTTTATGTTCTTATACCTCTATCCTAACTGAGTTTGGTATTAGATCTAGTCGTTTCAACTCAGTTAGGTTTTATCATGAAAGTAGGGATTTAAATGGCGATGCTCCTGTTCTAGCTAGAAATGCTCTAGGCCAAGTTTTTGGTCGCCGTTTGTGGCTTATAAACCCACCAGATTTTGTAAACTTATTATCAGATGAATAAGTCCCTACTTTCACTCAAAAAAAAATTTAGTTATCATGAAAGAGCTCTCACTGTCCCAACTTTATTTTAAAAAAAGAGCTCAAAAAAGTTATCCCTAAAACACATTATTACTCCCTCTATTTTGTTCCATAATTTTCATAAACAAACCTAATTTAAATTCGATCAAGTTTTTTCAAAAAATATATCAACCTCTAGAAAAGTTATAATTTTGCGTGCTATAAAGAGTTAAGGGTGTTGACACTTTTCTTCTTCAATAATTCAGATAAACCTATAGAAGTTTGAGTTGGAACGAAACTAGAACACCAATTATTTCGAAAGAAACTGATTTTTGGGAAAGATATTTGTTCCTCCGCTCTTCTCGTGATGTGTATCATGTGACGGAGTGTCAACATAGATTCTTTGAGATTTTCTCTTGGGAAGCGGGATATGTGTGCGCATGTTGGATGTGCATTGTTTTTGGAATTGAGGATTCAAGAGTAAATAGCTTTGGAACCACTTATTTAAATTGCGAACAAATTTTACCGTTACATTGCTAGTGTCAACATCATCAAAAGTAGATCACATGTTAATAGTGTAAGGGTATATTGCCCCTATGTGTGGTTTTGGTAATTAATGACAACCCCTATGGACTAATGTTTTTATTGAGTTTATATGAAGGAATATTTCATAGGTACTACTTGTATTCCATGTGTTGGATTCAAGTATGGATGCCATGAAGATAAAGATACACCTTGTGTATTGGCATCAAGATCATCGATCAAGATAGTATGAAAGAGCATGAGAAGATACAAGGTTGACTAATACAAAGAGTGAAGAATAGATTCAAGTTTGGTCAGCACATGAAGCATGAAGAATGTGCCACGTGAAGTCACGTGGTATGCCCATGAGAGGATGATGGCAAGTGGTGATTGTCATCAAGGTTGAGTTGGGCAAGTTCAAGTTGAGCATCTCGAGAGGATTATATGCTTGAAGCTTACCGTCCATTTGATGATAATGGACATGTGAATATGTACATAAATGGAGCCTTCCCATCATAGTGTATGGGGGAGCATTTGTGAACCTTCACGAAGTAACGATGATCAAGTAAGGCATTCCGGTTTGAGTGGAGCTTGAAGAGGTATCATCAAGATCAAGCGGGATGCGCAAGGCAAAGGTATGGCCTTGCTAGTTTTTCCTTTTACCGGTATCAAGGTGGTTGTTGGGAGAACGGATTATAGGATAGATAGCCGCACTATCAAGAGGGGCTTTCAGTTGGGTAACTTGATCACATCATCTTAGGGAGCTCAATCCTTTGCATACTTTGCATATCCCTATTGCTTCTTGGTGTTTCTCTATGAGAGGTTTTTGAGCTTGTTGCTAGCTTTACAACAAGCCCAAGTTCATCGAAAACGGAATCCGCATGCATCTTCTATTGCGTTTTCGAGTTTGGACGTCTCCACCGTTTCTTAACGGTGGGAGACTCCCTCTCTAAAATCATCTAAAAATATCCTGTGAGGAGTCTCCATATTATTGGTTTTTGTTGGGATTCTATTCGTCGTTATCTTTCCAACAAAATTGGTTTCATGTCAATCGGGGTCCGGACACAAAAGTTATCACAATTTTTGTATAACATGTTTTTCCCGCTGGCCCGGTTTCTCACCCGGCGTGACCGGCCGGCCCGGCTCAAACCGGCCCATGGACTGGTGCCAACCGGACCATGTACTGTAAGACACAGAAGTGTCCCGGTCATGGCCCGGTCACAGGCCCGGTTTGGACCGGCCGGGTCCGGCCCCTCGTCCGGTCTGACCGGGCGGTGGACCGGCCTCCCCGGCGCACGTTCTGCGCGACAAAGACTCGCCCCGGTCACGACCCGGCACCTGGTCCGGTTTGGACCGGCTGGTCCGGTCTGTGGCCCGGTCTGACCGGGTCCTGGACTGGATGGCCCGGCCCTAGGCCCGGTTGACCGGCCTCCTCGACGGCTGACTCAGCCCAACGGTTATATTTGCTCTTGGGCTATAAATAATTAAATAGCCCTTCTTCCACCTTGGGCTGAATAAGTTCTTCCACTCTCTCTCCTCCATTGTTGCCTTTGAAGAACTTACCCTATCTCTTGATCCCCCCATGATTCTTGCTCATTCTTGAGGGACCTAAGAGAGGAGATCTAGATCTACAATCCCCACCAATCCATTTCTCCTCTAAGTGAGGGGAACCCTTTGGATCTAGATCTTGGAGTCATTTGTTGATTTTCTCTTTGTTCTTCCTCTCCAATCTCATCCTAGCATTTGTTGCTTTCGTGGGATTGTAGTGTGAAGGATTTGAACACCTCTAGTGTTCTTGCTTTGCATCATTGCATAGTGTTGAGCTCTCCACCACGATTAGTTCGAGTGAGAGACCGTGAGCTTGTTACTCTTGGAGGGAGACCTCCTAGTTGGCTTGTCGGTTGGTGCTCCGGTGATCTCTTCAAGGAAGATTGTGAAGAGGCCCGGGCTTCTCCTTCGTGGAGCTTGTGAAGTGGTTGTGGAGCTTGCCATCTCCGGAGTGGAGGAAAAGCTAACCATAAGGAAAGGGCCATTATCCTTCGTGGGTGTGGCTCGAAGAATAGGGTGAGCCTTCGTGGTGTTGGGGAATTCTTCGTGGGACCTCCACTCCCCCAAACGTGATGTACCTTCTTGCAAAGGAAGGGAACACGGGAATACATCCTCGTCTCCGCGTGCCTCGGTTATTTCTATACCCGAGCTCTCTTTCCTTGTGACAGCCATCGTGCTTGAAGTACATATATCTTGCTATCACTTATGCTACATATATCTTGTGCCTATATTGCTTAGCTCTAGTTATTATTGTTACACTTAGTTGAGTTTAGCATATTTAGGGTTTGTGCTTGTAATCTAAACGTTAGTTTAATTCCGCATTCTTACAGGACAAATCCGTAAGAGTTTTTAATTGCATATTCACACCCCCTCTAGGCGACATCTCGATCTTTCAAATAGGAATGATATAACATCTCGATAACTTTTTTTTAAACAACATGGTTAGGCCCTCCATCAACGTCCCCACACTGCCTTTGCGAACTTTGTCAGCAACCATATCCCGAGTGCCACGCATGTCGGTAGGAGATGGTCACAGAGGGGATTACGTTCCGTGTTCTTATTTCTGCCATGAGAGAGGACATATGATATTTTGAGCTTACGTGCATATCTTTTCGTGAAACTATCGTGGTTCGTGACTTTGCTTGACCATGTGTTTGGTTATTCAGCGTGCGGTGTAACCCATGAATTCTAATTTTGCCCCACATAGTTTTTCTTTTCTTTTTGAGGTAACTTACAAGCGCTAGGAAAGCAAGAGAGAACATCTACCAAAAATCAGAGGAGGAGATATGGAGAGAGATGACCGACAAGTTTTCGTCCTTGTCATTTCACGGTAAGTAATATTTTAGGCCGGCCAGGGACGGAGACAAGGGGGGACGAGGGGGGGCTGCGCCCCCTATGCTCATGATTTTCCTTTGAACACAAGCCATAACAGCTCCTTATTTCTATGATTTTAGCTAGTTCTACCCCCCTCATACTAAAATTGCCCCTCTTATACTTCATTCCTGGCTCCGTTCGTGAGGCCGGCGATAATAATTACATATGACAGTCTAAGCTTAGGTAGCATGCTTTTTGTCGTCGAGCTACCATGGTTGGTTGCTCTGCTCAAGCGTGTTCCAATGCATTAGGGGGCAAGCCATGAATTTTAGTTTTGCCCCACGAAATGGTGTTCCTTTCGTTTTCGAAATAGCTAGCAACCACTAAAAAAAGACACGAGAAAAGGACGATGAGAGCTAGAGCCTTCTACGTGCTACAGTTGCATGGTAGTATCCCAAAGATCTCTATCCAAAAAGGCAAAAAATCAGATCCACGGAAAGAAGAAGAGCTTTCCAGAAGGAAAAATAATGTGGGGGAAATGCAAATTTCAGGGGCAAAAAAGGGGAAGGAAGCGCCGTGCCAAGTCACCCGCCACCACACATCAAGATTTCCCAAAGGCCCACCGGGCCAAGTGTCGCCATTCCAACGGTCCTCACCTCTGTCGTACCTCACGTGGGCCGAGCGCCGCCCGAGCCGGACCAAAATCTCGCCGTCCCTTCCGCCGGCCGGACGCCACCGTCTTCTTCTTCTTCTTCGCCCCCGCACACCGTCTCCCGCCTCGCCACCGTCCTGCCCCGCGCGCTTCCAGAACCCACCGCCGATCCCAAACCCCGCTCCCGGTGCATGGGCGCGAAGAACAAGAACCCGCAGCCGACCACCGGCGCCGGCCGCGACGGCGGCGCGTTCGCCTTCATCTCCAAGGGCTGGCGCGACGCGCGGGACACCGCCACCGCCGACCTGTCGCTGATGCGGGCGCGCGCGGACCACCTGATCGCGTCGGCGGCGCCCTTCGCGGAGGAGCTGGACCTCGTGCGGAAGCGGATCCAGCCCAAGATTACGGAGCTCAGGAACCACTGCTCGCTCGAGGGGTGGCCGCCCAGGGCCGGCGCCAGCCTCCGCGTCGACCTCGCGGCGATCCGGAACGCCGTCGTGGCCGACGGGGGGGAGTGGCCGTGGAAGGGCGGCGGCAAGGGGAGGGCGGAGTGGGGCGTGGCCACGTTTGTACGGGGCGGGCTCAAGGAGTGTGAGCTGGCTGCGACCATACGGAGCGGGTTCAAGGAGCTCGAGCGCCGGAGCCTGGCGAGTGAGATGTTTGGTGGGTTTCGGGGACGCGGCGAGTTTCTGGAGAAGCTGAAGCTGAGCTTGGTAAATTCGACTATACTATAGCCTTTAATACTGAAACCGATGATGCACTCCTACAGTTTTATTTATTTATTTATTTATTTATTTCAACCATAGGCTTCCGAAATTTAGTTTCTCACGACTTTTTCTTAATAATTTAGTTATTTTTCATATCTGGGAGAAGTATGACTGAAAACCACTCTAAAACTTTGGCATCCATATAGCAAACGAAAATTAGAGGTTTTCTTTCTCTGCACTAATTTTTTACTGTACATGTTACAGTACATTCCAGCAGAACTGAATGTTGCAGTAGTTAGAGAATTTTTTGTCGCTTTTGCTGGCATTGCATTTCATACGCTAATTTCTCTATACAACCAAACCTTGTTATTAAAAAAATTAGATCATGTTTCTAAAAAATGCTAAAATCAGCAATTTCAAATTTGAACTTTGTATACAGCCAACTATGTGCAACAGTACCGCCTTAGGAAATAAAAGTAACACCTAAGTGTATAATGTCATTGTACTCGTATGAGCGTTGCTGTCTATTGAAGTTCTCATTTGTGTTACTCATTTTCTTGCAGAAATTGCTGAACAAAGAGTCTCGCGAGCAAAAGGTAATGCCATGGAAATAATGCTTAAGCTTAAATGCACAATCTGTTTTATGCAGTGCAAATTTTGTCAACAGAATGCTTTGTATACGTTTTCCTATTGTCAATTTCAATGCAATTTTCATTTGCCCTGTAGTGTATTGTGACCAAAGCAAGTCCATTAAGGCATCAATAAAGATCTGTATAATTTTGCAAACTACAACTTTTGGCACACTAAAAACATAGCCTGCGGGAAAAAATGAATCCAATACAAAGGATTTGATGCTTATGATTATGAAGCAAAATAGCCATACCCAGCTTGCTACTTTTAGATGGCATGACAGTTCCATTTTGCATTTAAAATCCTCAAATTCATAGGCAGTGAGTTTGTCGTTCCTGGGTACCACTGGCCGGTATGTTCTCACGGCAATCCTTTTGCTGCAAAGGCATTTGATTTCACTCATGATGCAGTCTCTGCTTGCTTTTTCATTCGATTATTCATTGTTTAAGGTGCATTTTCTCTAAACTGATTCTGGAATGTAAAGCAGGAAGTTCCCCCGCTGGATCTAATGGAAATTCTGGCATATCTAGTCCGGCAGTCTGGACCATTTTTGGATCAACTTGGTGTACGAAGAGGTATAAAATGTTACTGTTGGTCTCTGCTCCTCCAACTCTTGGTTCTTTTGTGGTGACATTTCTTCATTTGTTAATTCCTAGCTACTAATATTGTGTTACAGATCAATGTGAAAAGCTAGTGGAGACGTTGTACAGTAAACGGGATGGCCGGCTCATGTATCCGTCTCTTTCAGCAGATAGTTCCTTAACTGGGAACGAGAACACAACTGATGATCTTGATCTAAGAATAGCTAGGGTGCTAGAAAGCACTGGCTATCACACAGACGAAGGTTTTCGGAAAGATCCTACAAACTTGAGAATCTCAGACAACAGACGACATGTTGCAGTTTTCACCACAGCAAGCCTTCCATGGATGACGGGGACAGCAATCAATCCATTGTTCCGTGCTGCTTATCTGGCAAGAAGTACTATGCAAAAAGTGACACTGGTTGTTCCTTGGCTTTGTAAGTCAGACCAACAACTAGTTTATCCGAATAACATCACCTTTAATTCACCAGAAGAGCAAGAAACCTATATAAGGGACTGGCTACAGGAAAGACTTGGCTTTGAAGCAAATTTTAAGATATCATTTTATCCTGGCAAGGTAAACATCCAACATGTATCATCCCAAGGTTTAAGTCTCCAGTTCATACTTTATTCTCTGTTTCTACCAAAAGATTTTCATTGTTCGTTATCTTCCACAGTTCTCAGAAGAACGGCGCAGCATTATTCCTATAGGGGATACCTCACAGTTTATTTCCTCCAAAGAAGCTGATATAGCAATTTTGGAAGAACCAGAGCATCTTAACTGGTATCATCATGGGAAGCGCTGGACAGATAAGTTTAATCATGTCATTGGCGTAGTTCATACAAATTACCTAGAGTATATCAAGAGAGAGAAGAATGGTGCCCTTCAAGCTTTCCTTGTTAAACATATCAACAATTGGGTGACAAGGGCATACTGCCACAAGGTACATTTTGTTTAGGTCAGCTTTTGTTTTAAAGTTCAGGTCGCCATAGTAGTGTAGCTAATAATGGCGCCTTTAGGTTTTACGTCTGTCGGGAGCAACTCAGGATCTTCCCAGGTCCATTATTTGCAACGTTCATGGTGTGAACCCGAAGTTCCTCAATGTTGGCGAAAAAGTAGCAGCTGATATGGAGCGTGGGCAGAAGGCCTTTACGAAGGGAGCATATTTTCTTGGGAAGATGGTTTGGGCTAAAGGTTATAAAGAACTTATTGATCTACTATCGGAACACAAAAATTGTCTGGAGGGCTTCAAGCTAGATGTGTATGGAAATGGTGAGGATTCACAGGCTGTCCAGGCTGCTGCTAGGAAGTTGGATTTGGGCATCAATTTTTTCAAGGGAAAGGACCATGCCCATGATTCACTCCATGGGTGAGACTAGAATCAAGCAAGCTGCTAAATGAATTCTCTTTCACTTTTTTCTATATTATGTTGAATACTGACACGGTGTTTATATTCCCTTGTTAAATTGTAGGTACAAGGTTTTCATCAATCCAAGTGTTAGTGATGTCCTATGCACAGCAACTGCTGAGGCTCTCGCAATGGGGAAATTTGTTGTCTGTCCCGATCATCCATCAAATGAGTTTTTCAAGTCATTTCCCAACTGCTTGACATATAAAGCTCCAGAGGAATTTGTTGCCAAAGTGAAAGAGGCCATGGCTAGCGAACCTCAACCTCTGACCCCTGAGCAAAGATACAGCTTATCATGGGAGGCAGCAACCAAGAGATTTATGGAGTACTCGGAGCTTGACAAAGTTCTGAAAGAGAGAAATGGTCACTGTGGACAAGGTGTAAAGAGAAACCGTGTGAGGAAGATACCTTTACTTCCTAAATTCTCAGACATCATGGATGGAGGACTGGCATTCGCTCATTACTGCCTAACTGGGAATGAGATCCTCCGATTGGCGACAGGAGCAATTCCTGGTACCCGGGACTATGATAAACAGCAGTGCATGGATTTGAATCTCTTACCTCCCCAAAATCAACACCTTGTATATGGCTTGTGATGTGAATCTGGTTGCACTTAACTAATGTATAGTTGAAGGAATTTCCTCCTTAGGTATGTGCATACCAAGTTTTATCCAATTCCTGTACTGCTGACTAGCGACTAGAGAGTAGAACCTGTACATATGTAGAATCTTATCAGGTTTGTCTTGTTTGTACTCTTTGCCTATAATCTTTTCCTTCTATTCTCCAAATAAGCAAGTTGCTTTAATAATGGATATTTCTACTAGCTTTGTATCTTTATATTTGGCTTCATCATCTGCCAATGGCATCTTTACTTGTTATGGATCATGCTAATACAAGTACAATATATTCAGTAGAAGAACAGATAGCCACAGCAAAACCTATGAGCTATAGTGCGTAACTGTAGGAAGGGGAAAGGTGCATAGGATATTTTAGCTTGCTTCAACTAGCTAGAGTGATCATGTGAGAATAGAGATTAATTAAGTAGGTTATGGAACCATGAACTTGTGCATATTTTCTGACCTCATCTTGTTTCTTTACTAACCTAATCATGTGAGAATTTATTTTCATTAAAGAGGTTATGGAACCATGAACTTGAGTACCGAGTCACTCTTGTTTCTTTATTAACCCAAGATCCTTCTTTTTCGGAAGTACTTTTCTGGCTCATATAAGTTGGCTTGACCTTACAACTTGTTATATGTAAATATGTGAAGCAGCACAAGGTTGTGGAGGAACAACTCCACTGTGTTGCTACAACGTGGACAGCACAAATGTTGAAGGAACCGCTTCAACGTGTTGCGCTAGATATCGCTCTAGGGACGTAACCTAGATGTCGCCCTAGGGGCGGGGCTGTCAAGAGTTTAGTTCAACCTCTCAACACACAAGATCTAATCCAAGATCTAAAAGAAGAACACAAAGTTCTCTTTATTGATAGGTAGATGGTACATAGTCTGGTTACATATGTAGAGGATGGACCTCTATTTATAGGATGGACCTCTATTTATAGGCTGCATGAGCCCTCGCAAGTTAGCTCTACTCACAACTAGAACATTCTAGGGAACACTACTAAAGCTAGGAAAGAGATAAGTTACAACTCATACCTAGAACACTCTAGAAACCCCTATAATACATATGACTAAAGGATCATTTTATGTGGAATAATATAGAAGTGTGTAGAAGCCACTACTAAAGTTTAGTTATATTTTATTTTCTCTACTTTCCTCCATCACTCTTCCCTGGTTGTTTAGAACTCGACCTCGAGTTATCCTCATAAAGTGCTTGTTCTGGGTGATAAAGAGTCAAGTCTGCCACATTGAATGTGTTAGATATCCCCATCTCTGTTGGAAGTTCTATCATATAAGTGTTATCATTTATCTTCCTTAGGATAGAGAAGGGTCCATATTTCCGTTGCCTAAGCTTTCCTTTAACGCCTAAAGGAAGTCTTTCTTTTCGGAGGTATACCATCACTTTATCACCAACTTGGAATGATTTTAGCCTCCGTTTACAATCAGCCAACTGTTTATACTTCTGATTTTGTTATTTTGTGCCTCCAAGACAGTGCGAATTTCTTCAAATAGTTTTGTGTAGTTCTCAGCAAAGGACAATGCTGCCTTTGAGCTTCCCTTTGATGGTAGCTTCAGCAGATCCGCCACATGTATTGGAACTTTAGTGTAGACAATAGAGAAAGGACTTCTTCCTGTTGATCTATGGAGTTGTTGTAGGAGAATTCAGCAAAAGATAAAGCTAAATCCCATTGTCCCTTTTTATCACCACAAATGCACCGGATCAGATTACCCAAAGACTTGTTCACCACTTCTGTTTGGCCATCTGTTTGTGGATGAGCTGTAGTAGAATTTTTTAACTCGGTGTTGAATTGCTTCCACAAAGTCAACCAAAATGCAGCAAGGAACTTGCTATCATGGTCTGAAACAATGGACCGTGGAACCCCATGAAGTCTGACCACTTCTCGGAAGAATAAATTTGCAACATGACGAGCATCTGTTGTCTTGCGGCATGGGATGAAATGAGCCATTTTGGAGAATCTGTCCACCACCACAAACACAACATCATTCCCACGCCTTGTTCTTGGCAAACCCAAGACGAAGTCCATAGAGATATCCTCCCATGGACCATCAGGAATAGGCAAAGGCATGTATAACCCTGAGTTTTGGACCTGGCCTTTGCATGCTTGACATGTGGAACATCATTCCCACGCCTTGTTCTTGGCAAACCCAAGACGAAGTCCATAGAGATATCCTCCCATGGACCATCAGGAATAGGCAAAGGCATGTATAACCCTGAGTTTTGGACCTGGCCTTTGCATGCTTGACATGTGGGGCATCGCTGAACAAACTTTCCTGCATCTCTCTTCAATTGTGGCTAATAGTAACGAGCCTCTAGATTAGCGATAGTCTTGTCACGTCCCACATGGCCACTAAGATCACTTGAATGGAGCTCTCTAATCAACTTGTCACGTAGATAACTTCTTGGGATGCATAACCGATCACCCTTGAAGAGATAACCATCTTGCACTAAATAGTCATCGCCTAATGGTTGGTCTCTTAGGTGCTTTACCCAAACATGGCCGAAGTCTTCGTCCTCTTCATACAACTCCTTTATTTGATCCATGCCTGGAAGTTCAGCCTCGAAAGAAGTCAAGAGCCATGCACGACGACTCAAAGCATCGGCGACTCTGTTGGTTGTTCCAGATTTATGCACAATAAGGTAGTTCAACCTCTCCAAATATGCTGCCCATCTTGCTAGCATGCGATCCACATGCTTTTGATTTCTAAAATGCTTCAAGGATTGATGATCACTGTAAACAATGAACTCCTTAGGCAACAAATAGACTTCCCAGGTCTTTAAAGCCCGGAAAACAACATACAATTCTTGCCGATAGGTACTCCACTTCTGTCTTGCTTCGCTTAGCTTCTCACTAAAGAATGCAATGGGTTTTCGTTCTTGAGATAGAACAACCCCAATGCCTACTCCGCTTGCATCGCACTCTAGCTCAATTTTTTTAGTGAAATCGGGTAGTACTAAGACAGGAGCTTGTGAGAGTTTTTCCTTTATCTCCTTGAAACTAGTTTCAGCAGATTCGTTCCCTTTCTTTAGGCATTCGGTAATTGGTGCCATGATGGTACTGAAATTTTTCATAAACTGCCTATAGAAAGTTGCAAGGCCATGGAAACTTCTCACCTCAGAAATAGTCTTTGGAGTTGGCCATTCTCTGATTGCTTTAACTTTAGAGTCATCAACGTGAATGCCCTCACTTGTTATGACAAAGCCCAAGAAAATAAGTTTTGTTTGAAGAAAAACACACTTCTTCAGGTTGAGATAGAGTTCGTTCTCCTTTAGTACACATAGTACCTTACGGATGTGATCCAAGTGTTCATCTTCATCCTTGCTATATATTAGGATGTCATCTAAATAAACCACAACAAAGTGGGATAAGAAGGGTCGAAGTACCTGGTTCATCAAGTGCATAAAGGTACTTGGTGCATTAGAGAGTCCAAATGGCATCACCATCCACTCAAACAACCCTTCCTTTGTCTTAAAAGCTGTTTTCCATTCGTCCCCAGGTCTAATGCGAATTTGATGATAACCGCTCTTTAAATCGAGCTTTTTGAACACTCTTGCACCACTAAGCTGATCTAGCATATCATCCAAACGGGGAATAGGAAATCTGTACCTTATGGTGATCTTGTTGATAGCTCTACTATCTGTACACATGCGTATAGATCCATCTTTCTTTGGTGTGATCAAAGCTGGTACGACGCATGGACTAATACTCTCTCGAATGTGCCCTTTATGCAACAACTCCTCCACCTTTTCCTTGAGTATATCATGCTCTTTTGGGCTCATTCGGTAGTGTGGCAGATTAGAAAGACTTGCTCCGGGAATGAAGTCAATTCGATGTTGAATTCCTCTCATTGGTGGTAGGCCTTATGGCTCTCCAAGTATGCTCTGGAATTCAGCTAGTAGGTTATGTACCTTTGCTAGAATTTCAACCTCTGGTTGCACTTCTCCTTTCACAAAAAGTGCAGCACACAAATTTGCCTCCTTCAAGTCTCCCGTAAACTCATTAGAGGTGTGAGAAATAGTTAACATATTTTCCTCCTTCTCTTTAGAGCTATCACGATCTGATTGGTTGGGTAGAATGATGATCTTTCTCTTGTTCCAAGTGAAGGAGTATGAATTTTCTTTCCCTCTATGTGTGGTATCCACATCAAACTGCCAAGGTCTCCCAAGAAGAACATGGCTGGCATCCATATCAACCACATCACATAATACATTTGAGCGGTAGTACTTGCCCAAAGAGAGTGGCAGGTTGCATTGTTTGGTGACCCTCATATTCACCCTTTTCTTGATCCATCCAATAGTGTATAGGCTTGGGTGATCATGAGTCTCAAGTTTTAAATGGTTCACCAAATTTTGGGAGATAAGATTCTCGTAGCTGCAACTATCAATTACTAATTTGCATACCTTGCCATTCACCATGCATTTGCTCTCAAATATTTTTCTTCCTTTGTGTGTTGTCGGGCTGCGGTGTTGAGCACAAGAGGCGTTGGATCACACATACCACCTCTTCTCCCTCTTCTTCACAAATATCTTGTCCTTCTACATCTTCAGATTCATATCCTTCATCATCTTCACCATCATGGACTGTGGTGTTGACAGATTTCTTCAACGGGCAGTTGCTAGATACATGTCCCTCTTCACCACATTTATAACACTTTATCACAGGCTTAGCCCTGCTCTTACCACCAACTTGTTTTGGGGCAGGTTGTTTTTCCTTGAGTGGTCTTTTCTTCCGCTTTATGGGAGTTACTCCTAGGTGAGGCTTCCGTATGAGAATATGGAGCCTTACTTGCCTTTCTTGTTTTTACCAACCTCTCGGCCTTTAAGGCTAGAGCTTGTGCTTGATCAAGGGACCAAATTTGCTGCATCATTAAACGATCCTCCATTGATGTACCTTGCAACTTCTTGATCTTCTGTTTCAGCAAGGTTGCACCTCACTTGTAGCTTTAGAAACTCCTCTGTATAAACAGTCCTATTTCTTTGGGCACAATTCTGAAATTGAATAAATAGGATCTGATCATAATCTGCAGGCAAAAATCTCCCCTTTAAAAGATTCTTCATTTGCCGCCAAGATCGCACACGAGCTTCTCCTCTGAGTTCGCGGTCTTCTTGAAGGCGATGCCACCATGCACCAGCTCCTCCTTTCAGCTTGTATGCGACCAAAGAGACTCTACGGTCTTCTGGAATATTCATGACTTCAAAGAAAGTCTCCACCTCGTACAACCAATCAAGGCACCCTTAAATATCAACATTTCCATTGAAAGTAGGGATCTCAGCTTTCACCTTGTATGTATCCCTCGCATACGTAGTGTTGGGTACTCTTGGATGTGCATAGGGGTCAGGTTCTTCAAGGTCCTCAACATATTCTTCACCTTCAGAAGTTTCAGCATAAGTTGGCCTTCTTGTGGTACGCTGAACAACATGTGGTTGAGGTGTTTTTGCTCCAAGACGACCTCCCTTTCTTCTCCGCTGAGCATCGTCTCCATCCTTTGATGATTCTTCATCATTGGCACTAGGAGAAACACCCTTTCTAATCATCTCAACTAGCTGATCAAATCTCCGGTTAAGATCTTCACGCAATGCTTGGATTTTCTGTTCTGCAGCATCCATTCTCTTTCCCAACTCCTCCATTGCTTCCTGCAACTCGCTCTTACTGAGGGAACCAACAACAGCTATAACGGATCAGCAGAGCTCTGATACCACATGAAGCAACACAAGGTTGTGGAGGAACAGCTCCACTGTGTTGCTAAAACGTGGACAACACAAATGTTGAAGGAACCGCTTCAACGTGCTGCGCTAGATATCTCTCTAGGGGCGTAACCTAGATGTCGCTCTAGGGGCGGGGCTGTCAAGAGTTTGGTTCAAACTCTCAACACACAAGATCTAATCCAAGATCTAAAAGAAGAACACAAAATTCTCTTTATTGATAGGTAGATGGTACATAGTCTGATTACATATGTAGAGGCTGTGTAACGGCCCCGGGTAGTACCCCTAATAGATATGCTTGTTCTTTTTCTCTTGTGCATCAACATGGCCTCGTGCATGCATCATATACATGTTTTCAACAAAATAAAATTATTTTATAAACCCTAATTATTTTATTTTGCTCTTATATGGTTTCTATAATAAACCACCCCCTTTATCTTTTCTATTAAAATAAAACTCTAACTTTTCTAACCAGGCCACCCCTCTTTGGCCCGTCTGTCCCTTTCTTCCTGGCAGCCCAGCTCTCCTCTTCCTCTGGCCCGATCCGGCCCAACCCACCTTACCCTCCACCAGGCCCATACCTCTTCGAGTGGAGAGGCTCTCCACTTTTGTCCTGTTGTCGTCTTCCTCATCTCACGAGAAGGACGTGAGCGAGCAGCTCATCCGGTCCTCACCTGCTCCCCTGGTCCTCCACCACATGTTTCCCTCTTTTATCCCCAGCGTTGCACCCTCCTGGAAACCCTAGCCCTATCCTCCTCCCTCGCGCCGCCACCCCATCCTCGCTCCCCTTGGTTTCCTCTCTACCTGCTCACAGAGAGCGACCCAAACAGCCACCGGGAACACCACCTCGCCATGGCGTCGCCGCTCCAAGGCTCCCCCCACCATTCCGAGGGCACCATCAGATGCGGCTCGTCGTCCTCGTCATCCCCCTGCAAGGAATCGAGTCAATACCCTGTAAATCGAGCGCAAGGTCGCCGATTCTTCGCGCCGGACTTCATGCTTCTTCTCCGATTCCGGCCGCCCTCGTCCTCCTCCGGCCAAACCGAGCGCACCTCCAGCTTCCCCGTGTCCAGGCGCACCCTCGACGCCCTCGCGCTCGCGCTGTTTCGCACGCAACCGTCGGGTTCTTCTCCGACCAGGGTCGTCCGCCATGGCTGCCATCGAGCTCCGCCTCTATCTCTTTCATCTTGCAGCGCAGCGTCCTCTTGACATGATGTGAACAGTAGCATACTGGTTCGTCCTTGGTTTCCCTAACCGTTTGGCCTGAGTTCAACTCCCACGCGTGTTGTTTATCCCCATCCTTTTTATCTCTGTTTTCTCCAGATCTGGCATTCAAAGATGCTTCACCTCGTGCCTGAGATCATCCTAGACAACATCAGCAACCAGCCTGCTGGTTCGTGCCCTTCTACTTCGATCAGGAGGTCATGTGTTCAAATCGTTGTACAGGCGAATTAAGCCACAATTCTTTTTATCTGTTCCAGATCGGCAGATGGGCCTCAGCCAAGATCTATCCGGTGCAGCTGCTCACCCGCGCGGCCTGTAACTCCTCATCGCCGCTTGCACGCCCAACAGGCCGGCCCACGTGCGCGAACCTTCCTCCCGCCGGCCAGGTAGCAGGCCTCTTCCAGATCCAGCCCGCCCCTCTCTGTCTATTTTAATCTTTTTGCAAACTTTGCATAAATCATATCTCTCAAAATATAACTCAAAATAAAATGTGTTATATATGAAAGTTGATCAGAAAAATGCAAGGATCATGAATATGCCATCCATTCATCTGTTTGCATCTTACATCATGTCGCGCGTTGATAGTTGTGTCGGTTCACCTCACATATATGCGGAGTTTTTGGGACACCGACTAGGGATTTCCCCGCTCCGTTTAATTTTGAAGTAGCGCACCCTTGCCATGTTATGCCATGCTAACAACCACCTAATTTTGCCGGTAGAAATGCAACTCCAACCTAATTTGTTTGTCCGGGGTTCCGACTCCGATTAAATTGGATAAGTGCATCGCATCATCCTTGCCATGTCATGTATGCATATCATATCATGAGCATGCCGATTCTTCTTCCGTAGTAGTAAGACTTGCATGCGTTGTGTGTTCCAGCATTTGCTTCTTCCCGGATAGGATCACGAAGTGGTGTGTGAGATACGACGAGTGCTCCGACAAGTTCTTCATGACTTTTCACAAAGTAGCCCACCCCTTCACCTATTTTACTTTTACATGCTCTTTTGATCTATTGCTATCCTTATGTTGCGATTCTGTTGTGTCACGTGTCCTATCCACCTGTTACCTATATGTCCGAGATACACCTCCTCGCCCTACCTATTGTTTGTTGTTTGCCAGCTTTGCGAGTCGTAGGCGAGTTTAGGGTCTTGTTGATATCTCGAGATGTTCGGGATATCTCTTTGGGAGGTTATCACATGCTATATATTTTGTTGGAGATAATCACACTTTACTTTATTGTTAACAACTAAAATTGTAAGCAGAGGCATCTGTGAGCCCCTTTGCGAAAGCATCGGAACTTTGACTTGCTAATGTCCCCTAGGACCCGAGTTCTTGTTATCTGTTCCGAGATTGAGCGCTCTACCCGTACGTGGGGGAGTGGGACCCCCATCACCCACTACCTTTCCTCGAGTCTGTTTATTGGGAGCCACAACCTTGGTTTTATTTGCTCATATGCACGATGCACGATTTACTTCTGTTGCCTTCGGGTGTTTATATTCTGTATTGTACTCATCTTGTGGAACGATTAGCGACAGCAGGTTGTTCACACTTAGCTTAGCCGTTGGCACAAACCTCTGGGTCCGTATCGGAGTACGGCCGAACTTCGTCACGGGTAGCTTAGTGGGGTGGCTCCCATTAAACTTTCTCTTGCATTGGGAACGGTCTTGATGTGAGACTCCACCTGTAGTAAGTGGATTCGAGCATGCGTATGGTTACATTTGGGCAACCTGCAGGTGTACATCTTATCGATAAGCCGTGTCCGCGGTTATGGACGACTTGGAATTGTATGTATTGATCATAGAACAACTTACACCTGATACTTGTTGTTAATAATCTGATAATAACTTGTGTAGTCATATAGCATTACCACAACCGATCCCTAATAAAAGTTGTCCACCGTTGAGTGCCTTTTACATTGCCTCTTCGCTTGGTTGAAGTGGATATGTGTAATCGGTAGGTTATGTTTGTGTAGTATTTATCTCATTACCTTGTGCGCTCTCTTATCTTCTCTGAGTAGACGGATGTTGTAGCGTGTCTCTATTGGATAGTAGCTTTGCTGCCGCTAAACTCCACATATAGCCGGGTGAAGTTTATACCGCCCACCAGCGAGCATAGCTGGTCTTGTCTCGCAAGTACGTGCCAATGGTACTTACCCTCGCCTTCCTTTCTTTTTGTCTCCTCCCCCTGTTGTCGGCAACCGATGGCCCGACTTTGACAGGTACGAGATGACGACGTTAGCAAGGTTACCCTTCCGGCTTGGCCTGGGCAGGGTTATGGACGCCGCTGGTTATCTTCAGGACTCTTAGTCCAATTTGTATCTTGTCCGTACTCGGACGTATTTGATCTTCTGTATGATTTGGATCTTTGTATTGTATATTTGTATCTTGACTCGTTGGAGTCGTTGTTGTAATATATGTATCTTGTGGGCTCTATTGTAATCCTGTTGTAATGTTACCGCTCGTGTTAATTCCTCTGGCATCACGTGTGGGATTCGTCGCGCACGTCGTGTCGGAGGGCGTCTCTGGATCGATATCGTGCGGATTTCGGCGGGTTCGCTGGAATCCTCATGGTACCGGTTCCGGGGCGTCACAAGTTGGTATCAGAGCCCAGATTGTCGGTACCCCACTAGTCCAGCCTGTAGGTTAACCTTGCCAACGGATGCTGTTGTGTCTAGTGTCGAAAACCTATTTTCTAAAAATCGCTGGATAGTTCTGATTAGTTCTGATTTTTCTCCTTATCCCTATTCTTTCTCCTCTTACCTTTGCGAGTTTTGGGTCTTCTCTCTTATCTGTGTTCTCTGAGTTTTAGGTTCCGACGAGGGTGGACGATCTTTGACCCTTACCTATTAGGTTCATTCTTCGGAGGATCTCGACAACAGTGCATCATCAACATCGGAACAACGACTTCTTGTTAGTGGTGTCGACCGATCAGCATGGAGCAAGAATCCTCGTTAGTGGTGTCGAGGAGATCAACACGTCGCCAGAAGATCCGATAGTTCACCTCTCTTCCCCGTACCTTGAGGTGGAACCTCGGGGCGAGGTTCCTTGTTAGTGGTGTCGATTGTAACGGCCCCGGGTAGTACCCCTAATAGATATGCTTGTTCTTTTTCTCTTGTGCATCAACATGGCCTCGTGCATGCATCATATACATGTTTTCAACAAAATAAAATTATTTTATAAACCCTAATTATTTTATTTTGCTCTTATATGGTTTCTATAATAAACCACCCCCTTTATCTTTTCTATTAAAATAAAACTCTAACTTTTCTAACCAGGCCACCCCTCTTTGGCCCGTCTGTCCCTTTCTTCCTGGCAGCCCAGCTCTCCTCTTCCTCTGGCCCGATCCGGCCCAACCCACCTTACCCTCCACTGTGCCCATACCTCTTCGAGTGGAGAGGCTCTCCACTTTTGTCCTGTTGTCGTCTTCCTCATCTCACGAGAAGGACGTGAGCGAGCAGCTCATCCGGTCCTCACCTGCTCCCCTGGTCCTCCACCACATGTTTCCCTCTTTTATCCCCAGCGTTGCACCCTCCTGGAAACCCTAGCCCTATCCTCCTCCCTCGCGCCGCCACCCCATCCTCGCTCCCCTAGGTTTCCTCTCTACCTGCTAACGGAGAGCGACCCAAACAGCCACCGGGACAACCACCTCGCCATGGCGTCGCCGCTCCAAGGCTCCCCCACCATTCCGAGGGCACCATCGATGCGGCTCGTCGTCCTCGTCATCCCCCGCAAGGAATCGAGTCAATACCCCTGTAAATCGAGCGCAAGGTCGCCGATTCTTCGCGCCGGACTTCATGCTTCTTCTCCGATTCCGCCGCCCTCGTCCTCCTCCGGCCAACCCGAGCGCACCGCCAGCTTCCCCGTGTCCAGGCGCACCCTCGACGCCCTCGCGCTCGCGCTGTTTCGCACGCAACCGTCGGGTTCTTCTCCGACCAGGGTCGTCCGCCATGGCTGCCATCGAGCTCCGCCTCTATCTCTTTCATCTTGCAGCGCAGCGTCCTCTTGACATGATGTGAACAGTAGCATACTGGTTCGTCCTTGGTTTCCCTAACCGTTTGGCCTGAGTTCAACTCCCACGCGTGTTGTTTATCCCCATCCTTTTTATCTCTGTTTTCTCCAGATCTGGCATTCAAAGATGCTTCACCTCGTGCCTGAGATCATCCTAGACAACATCAGCAACCAGCCTGCTGGTTCGTGCCCTTCTACTTCGATCAGGAGGTCATGTGTTCAAATCGTTGTACAGGCGAATTAAGCCACAATTCTTTTTATCTGTTCCAGATCGGCAGATGGGCCTCAGCCAAGATCTATCCGGTGCAGCTGCTCACCCGCGCGGCCTGTAACTCCTCATCGCCGCTTGCACGCCCAACAGGCCGGCCCACGTGCGCGAACCTTCCTCCCGCCGGCCAGGTAGCAGGCCTCTTCCAGATCCAGCCCGCCCCTCTCTGTCTATTTTAATCTTTTTGCAAACTTTGCATAAATCATATCTCTCAAAATATAACTCAAAATAAAATGTGTTATATATGAAAGTTGATCAGAAAAATGCAAGGATCATGAATATGCCATCCATTCATCTGTTTGCATCTTACATCATGTCGCGCGTTGATAGTTGTGTCGGTTCACCTCACATATATGCGGAGTTTTTGGGACACCGACTAGGGATTTCCCCGCTCCGTTTAATTTTGAAGTAGCGCACCCTTGCCATGTTATGCCATGCTAACAACCACCTAATTTTGCCGGTAGAAATGCAACTCCAACCTAATTTGTTTGTCCGGGGTTCCGACTCCGATTAAATTGGATAAGTGCATCGCATCATCCTTGCCATGTCATGTATGCATATCATATCATGAGCATGCCGATTCTTCTTCCGTAGTAGTAAGACTTGCATGCGTTGTGTGTTCCAGCATTTGCTTCTTCCCGGATAGGATCACGAAGTGGTGTGTGAGATACGACGAGTGCTCCGACAAGTTCTTCTGCAGCTTTTCACAGGCGAGCCCACCCCTTCACCTATTTTACTTTTACATGCTCTTTTGATCTATTGCTATCCTTATGTTGCGATTCTGTTGTGTCACGTGTCCTATCCACCTGTTACCTATATGTCCGAGATACACCTCCTCGCCCTACCTATTGTTTGTTGTTTGCCAGCTTTGCGAGTCGTAGGCGAGTTTAGGGTCTTGTTGATATCTCGAGATGTTCGGGATATCTCTTTGGGAGGTTATCACATGCTATATATTTTGTTGGAGATAATCACACTTTACTTTATTGTTAACAACTAAAATTGTAAGCAGAGGCATCTGTGAGCCCCTTTGCGAAAGCATCGGAACTTTGACTTGCTAATGTCCCCTAGGACCCGAGTTCTTGTTATCTGTTCCGAGATTGAGCGCTCTACCCGTACGTGGGGGAGTGGGACCCCCATCACCCACTACCTTTCCTCGAGTCTGTTTATTGGGAGCCACAACCTTGGTTTTATTTGCTCATATGCACGATGCACGATTTACTTCTGTTGCCTTCGGGTGTTTATATTCTGTATTGTACTCATCTTGTGGAACGATTAGCGACAGCAGGTTGTTCACACTTAGCTTAGCCGTTGGCACAAACCTCTGGGTCCGTATCGGAGTACGGCCGAACTTCGTCACGGGTAGCTTAGTGGGGTGGCTCCCATTAAACTTTCTCTTGCATTGGGAACGGTCTTGATGTGAGACTCCACCTGTAGTAAGTGGATTCGAGCATGCGTATGGTTACATTTGGGCAACCCCTGCAGGGTGTACATCTTATCGATAAGCCGTGTCCGCGGTTATGGACGACTTGGAATTGTATGGCTTGATCATAGAACAACTTACACCTTATACTTGTTGTTAATAATCTGATAATAACTTGTGTAGTAATATAGCATTACCACAACCGATACCTAATAAAATTTGTCCACCGTTGAGTGCCTTTTACATTGCCTCTTCGCTTTGTTGAAGGGGATATGTGTAATCGGTCAAGTTATGTTTGTGTAGTATTTATCTGTTACCTTGTGCGCTCTCTTATCTTCTCTGAGTAGACGGATGTTGTAGCGTGTCTCTATTGGATAGTAGCTTTGCTGCCGCTAAACTCCACATATAGCCGGGTGAAGTTTATACCGCCCACCAGCGAGCATAGCTGGTCTTGTCTCGCAAGTACGTGCCAATGGTACTTACCCTCGCCTTCCTTTCTTTTTGTCTCCTCCCCCTGTTGTCGGCAACCGATGGCCCGACTTTGACAGGTACGAGATGACGACGTTAGCAAGGTTACCCTTCCGGCTTGGCCTGGGCAGGGTTATGGACGCCGCTGGTTATCTTCAGGACTCTTAGTCCAATTTGTATCTTGTCCGTACTCGGACGTATTTGATCTTCTGTATGATTTGGATCTTTGTATTGTATATTTGTATCTTGACTCGTTGGAGTCGTTGTTGTAATATATGTATCTTGTGGGCTCTATTGTAATCCTGTTGTAATGTTACCGCTCGTGTTAATTCCTCTGGCATCACGTGTGGGATTCGTCGCGCACGTCGTGTCGGAGGGCGTCTCTGGATCGATATCGTGCGGATTTCGGCGGGTTCGCTGGAATCCTCATGGTACCGGTTCCGGGGCGTCACAGGCTGGACCCCTATTTATAGGCTGCATGAACCCTCACAAGTTAGCTCTACTCACAACTAAAACATTCTAGGGAACACTACTAAAGCTAGAAAAGAAATAAGTTACAACTCATACCTAGAACACTCTAGAAACCCCTATAATACATATGACTAAAGGATCATTTTATGTGGAATAATATAGAAGTGTGGAAGCCAGTACTAAAGTTTAGTTATGTTTTATTTTCTCTACTGTCCTCCATCAATATGTTTGTTCATTTGAGAAGTTTCTCCGACCATACATTATACAAATACACATCACAATTTAGGTGTCGGTCATGACCTCCTTTGTATACTTGATTTTAGACATACCAACCAAAGGAATGATAGTACAAAAAAAGATTGGTAAACAGCAGACGTGAAGGTAAAAAATAATGCGGGATTGAGATTAACCCACCAATCAATACAAAAGTAAGTGATAGGTTCCCCCATTAGCGCTGGTGAAGGATAATCGAGGGGAGGCAATTTACATGAACAGATAATATTAGGTTGTGCTTCGCTGCAGCTGGTCTCTCCTTGATTAATACATGTCTTTTTGAGAAGGAACCACGCTTGCGATATCATTAATGAAATTGCAGTTCAGGAACATTTAGAATTCACATCCAAAACAAAACAGGGGCGATCCAGGCCAACAGCATTCCCGAAGCTCAGAATAATAAACACCATTAGTACAATATTACATGACCAAATATTCAAACCCCAGCCATGTGTTCTGCCAAGAGCTTCAGCTGTGACCTGATGCAACATTCTGGACGAGATCAATATATGGTAGACTAAGATTCAGCGTTAACCTTGTTAATTATCGCTGAATTTCTCGAAAAATGAACAGTAGGAAAATCCTGGGGAGCTTTAGTGAGTTGTGCTAGTGTCACGACTGACACGCCTTAGATCTGAGAGGCGCCACCTAGGGAGTGTTTAGCTGGACAAGGTGGGGTGTTTATTGTGTGTTGCAGGGTCATTTGCCAGTACATGTGTGAGCCATGCGCCTGTGTGCTGTTGCGTGTTATAAGCAACCGAGTTGTAACGTTTGGACCAAGTCTGACTGTGATGGATACAATCGAAACGGAACACTTCTCTCTCTCTCTCTCTCTCTCTCTCTCTCTCTCTCTCTCTCTCTCTCTCTCTCTCTCTCTCTCTCTCTCTCTCTGTTTCGCTTTGTTCGTCTTTCTTCTCTTGCAAGGCTCAGCGAGATTGGTGTTGATCCTCACGCTGGTGATCATACCAGCAACGGGGTGCTACAGCTGGTAAGTTCTTTGAGTAGATTGGTTTTGCCGTATCTCCAGATTGCCACGAACTTTGTGTTTATCTTTTCTGCAATATTGAGGAAATCGCTTATCGGGGTTAACTCGGTTGGCTGACGATTAGCGATTAATAGGCAATTCGACCGATTAATCGGGCGATAAATGAGTTAATCAGGTGATAAATGAGTTTATCGGCTAATCGGTGACCACTGAATAGGGATTAATCGGGCGATTAATCGTTGAATAGGACGATTTTTTAAACAGTGCTTTTGTGAGGCTTCAAGAATTTCAGGAAAATCATTATTAAATCATTGCAGCTTCTAAAGTGATGTTGCAAAAGTGTATAATGAAACCATGATTGTTGGCCCCTCAACCAGACAGCCCAAAAAAGGAAGATGGAAGGTTTAGGAGAAAACTAGTCATTGACATCTACAGTATATGTAATAACTGTTTTTTTTTTTTTTTTGCAGCATGTCTGTTGGAAATACAGCAGTGCTTTATTATCAAAATTTAGCATCATAATTACTTCTATATCATTGAAGAATTAATCACATGCTGTGTACACAATATGGTATTGTACAATGTACACCATCACCATACTAGTTGATCCCGCTTAGAATTGATGCTCCCATGGTATTCTCTGGATAGAATAACCACACCCGACATAAGTTTGCCTCTTCGTCAACTCTGAATGTTGATAATGACATCTTTCTGAGTTTTTTCAGGATTCTTGAAATGGGCATGCCATGCTAGATTATCAACTGTTTCTGCAATTTTCACTATTATCGTAACCAAGTCTGAGAGAAGCGTTGCAGTAACGGCCACATGCATCACTTGCAACAGGGCCGCGTCCCCTGATAATTCGTTTCTGAGGCCTTTTGCAACTTTGATGGCTGCAGACATGGTTATGCTGGCTGGTGGTGGTACAGTCATTGTTTGAATCGCTGTTGATAGCTCCCTGAGCGCCTTAGCAGAGTGCGAGCTCATTTCTCCGCATGCCCTGCGGACCTTCAAGGTTAGCTCTGGATTGGCTTCAGGGTACTGTTGATCAGGCAAATGCTGTCTTGGTTAATAACTTGGATCCGTAGTATTTTGAGCACATGAAATGGGGGAGAATCTGCAATTACCTGAGATTTTTGCAATGTGATGACATAGGAAGCAAGAGCTTCCATTGAAGTCGCGCACTGGCGACAGAGAGCTCCGAGCTTCTGGTATTGGCTCCATGGGTGTCGGAAGCCGAATTTACCATGGCCGGGCTCCCACTTGGCAAAGTTGCTCTGCGATGTTCGAAATAACATTACAAAAACTGCCGGGTATACAAGCTGTTTTCTCGCAGATGCTTGTCATCAGTAAAGGAAGCTTACCAGTGAGTCCTCAGTGGCCTTAGAATTGAGGACGCTCTTGTACACTTGGAGAAAGGGTTTTCCCTCCAAATTCTCACTGGTAGCCTTTTCTCCAAAGCATTGAGATTCCATTCCTGCATACAAGTGTACAGTTTCAGTCTCACACTCTGGAGCCCGTCTGAAGTAACTAACTCCAAGTGCCCGCCTGAAGTAACTAACTCCAAGTGCATGATATAGTTTTCTAGAGTACTTTTCTTTTCAATTTATTTTTTTGGCAGAGTAGAACGGTGCCATTGTAAGGTAGTCTGTTGGTTCCCTATTTTATCAGCAATTTTTTGTCAGCAAAATTGTCCCAGATTCAAGTGCTAGTTCTCTGTATTCTTATGAAGTTGCTCCAGGGGGGTTTGACAAGCAGAAATATAAAACAGAGTATGCCTGGTTACTGTAGTCAGGAAGTTTCCGCTGCTGTTGCTTGCTTGTTTCTGCCTTTCCTTAATATCTAGAGAACACAAGTTCGGTCTTCTGTTTGAGATTAATTCCAGATCAATTTGCGTTGTATAGTTTGATTACCATACATAGCTTGAACAAGAATGACAGCGACGTGCAGGGATCTTTGTAACTGATTAACTGAATGTGGTAGTAATGCATGCATGGCCAGAAGTCCAGGACACATATATACGTAGTCGTCGAGATCAAGAGGTCCAAATCAAATATCGTTATCAGTCCGTTCAGAATTATAGGGTGTTCTAGTTTTTCTTCTTCTGAATTCATAGGTATCTAGATGCATTTCGGCATGCGTGTTCACTCATTTGTACTTCGTAGTCCACGTAAAAATATTCAAAACATGTTATAATTTGAAACTGAAGGAACTAGTACCTTCAAGGAACTGTGCGAGCTTATCTAGGTTTGCAGTGGCAAGCTTATGCAGGTCCTCGCCTGCCCAGACGGGGAAGACGAAGATGGTGGTGCAGAGGCAGGTGAGTACGCCGATGACGATGGTGGAGAAGCGCTGGTGTGCGAGTTGGATGAGCTCCTCCACGCGGTAGCTGGACACTGCCACCAGGCTGAAGGTGAGTATGAAGATGGTCACGCCGTAGTCGTACTTGGCCTTGATCTCCGGGATGAACCGCGAGAAGGTCGCCGCCGATGCTGCAATAATATACACCATCCATATTAGTTCTCTTCTAGCTCGATCTCTTGCTTTATCACGCCAGTACACTACTTCTAGTCTAGAGAGGAAAGTCCATAGAAGATACATGCGTACCTAGCAAGAAGACGAAGATGCCTAGCAGTATAGGCTCCCCCTGCGCGCCGCAGCGGTTGGCTATCTGATGAGCTCCGACGGCGATGAACCCAGCCACCAGCGTCGCGAAGGCTCTATTCAACCCCTTGCTCAGCGTGCCACCTGTTTACACGCATGTTCAGTTCATGTATGGCGTGACGCACACAGAGGAAGCTATTACTGCCATAACATTAATTGTAGCATACAGTTGCACACACGCTAATACATGGCGTGACGCACACTAGAGATTATTAATCTGCCATTAATTCATCAAACACGAACTGACTCAGACCGATCGTAGCACGCACTTACCGACGGTGTACTCCATGACGACGACGACGGTAAGCACGGCCCACAGCGTGGAGACGCCGAAGCCCTTGAAAAGCGGCGTGACGTAGTAGAGCACGGAGACCAGCGTGAGTGCCAGGCCGACCTTGAGCGAGTGCGCTACTCTCCTGGGATCCTCCCTGGCGATCCGGCCGACCTTCCCGGCGAACCCGGCGACCCGGCACCATAGCCTGACGAGAACCGACCGGAGCCGCTGCCAGCAGCTCGCGAAGAAGCCGCCGCCGCCAGCACTGTGTCCGGCCGTCGTCTCGCCGTCGTTGACACCCTCTCTTATCTGGTGTACCACATCCATGCTAGCACTAATGGTGGATATATACGGATCAAACGGTGATCGATCGATGTTCCTAGCCTACTTGTAGATTACAACAAAGCAGAAATGCATGTCATGTGTGTGTGTGTGAGATATGAAGTCATGGCTATGGCGCGCGAGGGGTTATATAGGCGGAGGGAAACGCCAGCTGCACGCGGCGCCTTTTTGGAAGCGATACGGTGATGCGACAGACAGGGCAGGGAGCGATCGGTATAGTGGAGCAAAAGCGTAGGCATTGCGCCATGGGCTTTCCCGGAGAATATGACTGGGGAGATCTTGCCGCGCGCTGTCGTGTTCGCTTTCGTCTCGTCTTCTCCACCGTACACCGGTGTACGGTCGCTCTTGCCACCACTACATTGCTACGTGATCGGTTGCCGCTGCTCTGCTCCAGCCTCCAGGGGATGCACAACGCGGTCACCGATACTTGGAAATGTGTTGCATTCGGTTGCGTTTTTAGCTGTGCGTCATGTTTTGAAATCCATAGCAGGAAGATCATTTGCACATGTGCTTGATTATTCAGCTATTTTGTATGTACTCTTTGCATCCATGGATGTGCTTAGAAATGCAGAGCGGCGTCCAAGCCGGCCCACGCGTCGGATTCATAATCCGTTAAATTAGTTGTATCAGTTTTAGCAAATGAGTTAATTACAATAAAATTACACTAAGCCAGTACGTACGGGGAAGAGAGGAGGCGATAAAAAACAAATCTAGGGTTTCGTCCCTCCCACATCCTATATGGCCTTAGAGGTGTGGCAGATCACGGCCTCTTGCATTACTAGCGGGAGGTTCCCATTCTTATTTTCTAGGTATTTGCAATGTCTTGTTCAGGATAGTGAAACAGTGGCTGTCTACTCAAATATCTATTTGTAATTTTATTACTTTCAGAGCTTTTTGTACTACTGTTGATAATTATTAATAGATCAGTGGATTTTTTATAAAAAAAATAACCTATACTATTGCAGGCTTATGCGTGTGTGCGTGTATGAACTTTGTGTTGCTGTAGACAGGTGTGCGCGCATTGGGCGTGTTAGTTTGTTCTAGAAGCTCTTGGTTTATCTAACTTGGCATTTGCATGCATATTTTTAGTACCGCCTTTCCTAGTCCATGTTATTATATGCATGTGTTGCGTTCTCTCGTAACATTATGTACTCTTCCGTACGTACGTAGCTTGGGACCGACAGATCACTTATAGTGGTAATTAGTTTAGATTATCTGCTTTTTGACTAGCATATTCATACTTTGAAACTACTGTCGGATGAGGTAAAACGTAACTTGTTCTTCAGTTCTTGGCTTACAAAGGTACGCCTGACTTTACCAGTGCTGACTCCATGATGTAAAAATGACCCTACCAGCTAGCCACCTCTGAGTACTTATGATAAACAGACAGGCGAGCAAAAAGCCAAAAGTATCGGAAAGTATCATTTGCTCCTGAGCACCAGTGCTCTCGTCGTTCAAATAAATTTAAAATCATGATTTAAAAGTTTTAAAAAAATCTGAAAATAATTCTGCATATAGTTAGTGTTGTAACCCACAAGCATGTAAAATCGTGACTTGAAATTGTTTGTATTGTGGGCTACACAAAAATGACAAATCTGATAAAATTTGGGGATTTGAAACATACTTCTACAGATCTACATTTTTGTTATTTTTTTACAGCTCAGAATACAATATATTTGGAATTGATATTTTACACGTTTGTGGGATAATTCATGAACTACATCCGAATATTTTTTTCAATTTTTTTTAAGACTCACAGATATGGTTTTGAATATTTTGAACTAACCGGGAGCACTGGAGCTCGGGAGCACGAAATCTGCTTCCCAAAAGTATTGTCTTTTTTCCTATTCTTTCACGTTTGTGACATGTAAAGATACTCGGTGCTTCATTTGAAAAACACAAAAGCAATTTGATGACTCGCCGTATACACTATTCCAAGCATGTCTGATGTCCCTACTCTCTGCTAGCTAGCTATCACGCAACAATATGTGGCCTGGCTTATCATTCTATCCATTTTTTTTCTTCTGAATTTCTTAGGTAGATCTCAACTACAGCTTATCACGTTGAATTCCATGCGTGGAAGCTCTTGTCCTGTTGCTCCAAGACTCCAATGATGCACACACTTCTATGCTCTGACTCGCCGAAACCATGTTCAATGCATGTAGACAGAGATCTATCGTCTTGTCATAGTTCTCAACCTCTTCCTTCCACCGTTCACCGCTACCGTACCACCGCTGCTTCAGTTTCTTTGCGCACTCGCGTGGACCTCTTGTACGGACCCGACCTGTTACCAGTCACAGTCTCAGGCGGAAACTGATACACGCATCCATTACCTATGTTGATTGCAATGGTTCAGATAACCTGATTGCGGTACAGCGGTTCTCTCGATCATGCAGTTCATGATAGCTGGCTTTCGTGCGATTCTGCACGCAAGTGAATCGAAGTTCAGAGTACAGTTTCGCAAGTGTTGGTGAAATGCTCAAGCTCAGGCTTCTCTATTTGCGTGAAACAGATAAGACGCGCGCGCAACCGGACAGCTACCCACTCTGAACTTCACGAAAGCTCTCGACCGTTTATTACACCTTTAATTTTTCTCTCGCCGGCAAATATTCGCCTTATCCCTGGCTGTGGATGCAACTTCAAATCCGTGTCTCTCACATCACAAGTAGGACACCCAGATCGATCGGCCATACAAGAAGTAAGGGAGCATGCGAACAACGTTTGCGTCGAGAATATGTGCCAATATTCTTCCCAAGATCCCATCCAAGTGCGTGTGCATCGTCTACTTCTGGTCTTGCACCACTGACCGACTTATATACGTGAAATCGCGGAGAAAGAGAGAATCATCATCATTTCGGTCGTTCAAGTGAAATCGTGGAGAAAGCGAGAGAAAGTTTCCGCCTTCGCATGTGCGATTGATCGAGCTACCTCAGTTTTTCATAGGGGCAATATATTTTCTCCATCTAAATACAACTAACTTAATTTTATCTAGGTACTGATCATAAGCGGACCCAGAATTTTTTTGAAGCCTAGGCAAATAGGCTTAGTGTGCTAATTTTGTATCAAATACATGTAAAATAGGGACGAAACTAAGCCTGTCGGCCGGCCGGAAGCCTGGGCGGTCGCCCGGGCTGGAGGGATGCTAGGTCCGCCTATGGTACTGATATATCCAGATCTATTTAATTTATATATGTATACACCTATGTGTAGAAAAAAATAAGCCACTTTTTTTACTTATGGAAGGTGTCCGGAAGTCGGACAAAAATATGCGCAGTGGATATGCCTTTGTAGGCACAAAATGGCTAGCCGGCGCCTTTTTCCAGCACTCATTAGTGTTACTATAGTAATGGCATTTGCAACTGAATACATCACACACGATAGATGTCCGTACAGCTTTCTATCTTGTGTTCCCTCCTTTCATGAAGTTGTCTGAGATTTATTAAAATTTAGATGTACCCCACATCCCACGAAGGTTATATGATATTTTCCAAAGACAAACTTCATGGGAAGGGTGAAGTGCTATGGTGTAATGCTATGAATTCCGTACGCCATTCGTGTGGCCACTACAGGAATGGCGCGCTACGCCGATGGCTTTTTATACGCCGACGATCAAAAGTTGGGGCCGTGGCGAATGGCTCGGCCAGGCCAGCCTGCCAGTCCAACCCTCGGCGTAGCGTTGCCATCGGCGTAGCAAGATCTACACTGAGGGCAGCTCTCGGCATATCTTTGACCCTAGGCTAGACAGGGCTACGCCGACGGCCACCCTCGGCGTAGGCTATTTTTCAAAAATTTCTAATTTTGTAAAACTCATAACTAATTCATATGATGTCAGAAAAATGCGTATAAGGTATTAAAATGTTTGATTCTCTAATCGTTTATGTCAAAATCATGCATATTTGAATCATGTACAGTGCCATGTTAGCATAGTAACAATTCAAACACTTGCTTATATATCCTCGGGTTCCCGTTTTGGCCAGATGGCAATTTAAAGGAAGTCAGAAAATTCCGCGGAGCCGCATGGCGTCATTTTATGTGTCCTAATAACCGCTCCAAAAGTCGAAATTAGGATACGGCAATTATTTTGGAAAACCCTTCACAAACAGGGATATCAAGTCCGGAGTTCTATGACTCTTAGGAGAAATGAGTAGGAAACGGCATGTGACACCGCATAGTTTGTCGGAACGAGGCCATATTTGGCACGTATGGGGTCCCTGGGATGGGAAGCAAGGTCCCGGGTTTGGATTTCCAATCTGACCCATGTACGATGGCTTTTTTATTTTTGGGTGCCAAAACGGGTTTTTTTTGTGAAGCAGCTACATGAGGCGCATTTTAGTATTGCGCGAGATCTCCGCGTAGTGGTAGGACACCGCCTCCGCACCACATATCACATGCCATATGTGCACGCTAGGTACCTAGAAATCTCTGCGGCTTCCTGCGGTGTCCAGCCGAATCCGCTGGAAACTGACCAGATTTGAACTAGGGGTACACTTTCCGTCGCTCAAGAAATTCCGGGAAAATGTTTTTAGGTCTAAAACACATCACTTTATGTCTTTCCATTTAGCGCGATGGTGAACGAGTGCACCAGCACGCCCAGTACGGCCATACCGCTTCTCCGTGGGGACCTGTTTTGGCCAAATGGTAATTTAAACAAAGTCAGAAAATCCCGTGGAGCCGCATGGCGTCATTTTATGTGTCCTAGTAACCACTCAAAAGTCAGAATTAGGATACATCAATTATTTTGGAAAACCCTTCACAAACAAAATTATCACGTCCGGAGTTCTATGGCTTTTAGGGAAAATGAGTAGGAAACGACCTGTGACACCGCATAGTTTGTCGTAATGAGGTAATATTTGGCACGTGTGTGGTATCTGAGATGGGAAGCAAGGTCTCGGGAGCGGATTTCCAATCCGACCCATGGGCGATGGTTTTTTCATTTTCGGGGTGTCAAAACGGGTTTTTTTTGAAGCAACTACATGGGGTGCATTATAGTATTGCGCGAGACCTCCGCGTAGTGGTAGGACACCACCTCTGCACCACATATCACATACCATATGTGCGTGCTAGGTATCTGGTAATCCCTGCGGCTTCCTGCGGTGTCCCGCCGAATCTACTAGAAACTGACCGTATTTGAACTAGGGGTATACTTTCCATCGCTCAATAAATTACACGAAAAATGGTTTTAGGTATATAACACATCACTTTATATGCTACTTTTTATCCGTTTAGCGTGTTGACGAACCGTGCACCAGTGCGCCCGGTATGGCCATTTCGCATCTCCCGAGAGGGCCATTTTGGCCAGATGGCAAACTGGACGTCATATTTGGATTCCTCTAATTTTTTAGGTTCAAATGATGATATGGATGTGATGACCCACAAGTATAGGGGGTGTATCGTAGTACTTTCGATAAATAAGAGTGTCGAACCCAACGAGGAGCAGAAGGTGTTGACAAGCAGTTTCGATGAAGGATTCACTGTAAATGCTCACAGACAAGTATTCAGGGGGTTTTGATATAGCAGATAAATAAAATACAAGTAAGTAAAATGCGAGAGTAATAATTGCAGCGAGTGGCCCAATCCTTTTTAGCACAAAGGACAAGCCGGTTTGTTTACTTATGATGACCAAACATTCTTGAGGAAACACGGGAATTTAGTATAGTGCTTTCGCTTCATATAGTTGATTAATCTTCATTGTTTTGATAAGTGTTGTGTGGGTGAACCTATGCTAATGCACCGCCCTTCCTAGGACTACTACATACTTATGATTAAACCCCTTGCAAGCATCCGCAAATACAAGAGAGTAATTAAGATAAATCTAACCACAGCGTTAAACTCTGAGATCCTGCTATCCCTCATGCATCGATATACCAACGGGGGTTCAGGTTGCTGTCACTCCGGGAACCCCACAATTAGCAAACGAATACAAGATGCATTCCCCTAGGCCCATAAAGGTGAAGTATCATGTAGTCGACATTCACATGACACCACTAGAAGAATAACACCAGAACTTAAATATCAAACTATTAAATATTACTCAACATAGTTCACTACTAACATTTAGACTTCACCCATGTCCTCAAGAACTAAACGAACTACTCACAAGACATCATATGGAACATGATCAGAGGTGATATGATGATGAATAACAATCTGAACATAAACCTTGGTTCAATGGTTTCACTCAATAGGATCAATAACAAGGAGTAATCAACACCGTGAGAGTTTCCCCTATGAAATAATCAAGATTCAACCCTAGATGTTACAGCGGAGACGAGGTGCAGCGGTGGAGATGACGGTGTCGGTGGTGGAGATGATGGTGATGATGATCCCAATGAAGTCCAGCTCGATGACGGTGACGATGGCGACGATTTCCCCCTCCGAGAGGGAATTTCCCCTGCAGATTTCAGCCTGCCGGAGAGCTCTTTTCTCTCTGGTGTTTTCCGCCCCGCAGAGGCGGCTGTGTCTATTCTCGATCGTCCCCCGCACCTTAGGGTTTTCGGAAGATGAAGTACGCGAAGGGGAGATTGCGGTGACCCAGCGTACCACTGCATGGTGTAGTACACAAGTCGTTGACATAACACAAGTGAAACACCGTTCCACTCATATTACATCCCTCAGAGTGGTACAACAGAAACATATGCGAGTCCAAGGTATGTCTATAGAAGGATACACAATATGTTTACATAAGATCAACACAACCTCCTACTTTACAGTGAGGTAAAACTTCAAATAAAGCTCCAGAAGAACGACTCATAGTCTATCCTATTGCTAACTCAAGTTTAAGAGCTACTTGGCTTGCTAAAGAACTCTAGCTACTTAGGTGTTAGGATTAGGGAAAGGTTCCCTTCTATTACTAATCTAAGTTTCCACTTTAGCTGATGCAGAAGTTGACTCCATTGACTTCTTTGATCGTATTCTTCATCTTATTGCAGTAGACTCCTTTGTCTTCGAGTTCCACGGTAGTTTCTCCTTCGGTGCCTTGATCTAAGAAGGGGGTTCAAATGGGAAGGAATGAGTACGAGCGTAGTCAGCAAGTTCATAGGAAATAGGTGTATCATGCACTAGCTACAGCCATAGACCAGAAAGTCATAGGCGAATGGAAGTTTTTGGTAAACATTTCTTCAAAAGGTTTATTTTATTCTGAAAACTATGCCCGTCAGTCTTCACAGGTTGACCACAACTTCGTGGAGTTCCTTTCCTGCCGCGTTCGCAGTTCCCTTCCCGGAACAGGGAGTGACAGTCACAATTCAGTATCCTCTGCAGAGGTGTGTTACTTTCCCCATAAGAGAACTTATCCTTGATACCAACCGGGTGATCGTTCCAGTCCACACTTCCTTGGTGTGGGGCCAGGTGTAAGGTCCAAGCCAATCACTGCCTTCTCCGCGACCCTGCAAACCCACCCTTTTGTCCAACCGTACACCCCCAGTAGACATCTTCCGATCATACGGCTTTACTCACGGTGTACTTTGGACAATCCATCATAGACCGTAGAGCTCGTCATCACACACGGATGGGGATTTAAAAGGATATCCCAACCTACGGCAGTGCCTCCAACACCCCGCAGCTCTACCAGTCCGTTGGCGTGCAGAAGGGAAAAGATACAGCTGACTTCCCCAAAGCCATTATAGATCTTATGGTCAACGCGATATGTGCGGCGCTAGAATCACTGGACGGCATTGGTACTTAGTCCTAGATGAGTAGTACCCTTGCAATGGAACCTCCACCATAAACACATACCATGGTTCCATTGCCCACCACATAGTCATATTCATAATTGTAAAATAATACTTTGCTTTTCAATGCAAGAGTGATAAGTATAGTACTTTGCATATAGTTTGATACAAATAATCAAATGACATGAGCAAGCGATGAACTTGCCTTTCTTGACTGCAAGATTATGCAGGCAAAAGCTTCAATACGTGTTAACTCCAAATTCTGAAATACCGTCATCGTCCGGTAAGGACAATGTTTAAAGAACTGACAAAGATGCTATAATGCATATTATGAGATGCAATCGTCCCGAGCGTAACCTAACCTCAATGATTTAAGATGTATGAGTTGTAAAGATTTCATTAGGGTTGGTTGCACTTTTAGAATGGTTCTCAAACAAGGTTCTTATTAGGGTTTGGTTATATTAGCATCATATCCAAGTGATATAAGACATCATAACAATCATACACATAAAGAATAGTGGTGGAATAATATGTAAAGAACAATTGTCAATTTTAAGTTCTACAGGATATGGTTGATGATTACTTATATTATACTTCAAAAGAATAACTTTTGAAGAACAAGTTAAATAAGAATATGAACTACTATACATAGGAGCTATGTAACTCTAGGGTTTACTATTGGGTTCATTTAGTTTCACTTAATAGGAACTAGTTGGTTCTTAATTTGGAATAGGTTTCTATATAGCAAGTATTGGTAGGTTTATTGCTATGGTTTCTTCTAAGCATCATATCAAAGGATGGTTATCAAGATGGTTCTATAAATTAGCTATTAGGGTTTACTATGGTTTCACAATTGCTTCACTAAGCAATCTCTAATTGCTTCTAAACTAGATGGTTTATTATTTCTTTAATAAGGTTTAGTTGAATAGGAGCATGTGTTGTGAATTGTTACCCAAGGCTGATACTAGGGTTCATCATTATGGTTCTACTAAATTATGATGGTTAAGGTTGATCTCAATGGTGCTATATATTAACAAGCTAGGGTTTGCTCCTAAGTGGTACTAATTAGTTATACAAGTTTTATTCAAAAATAAAGACATGGAATGATGACTCATGGGAATTGGTTCTATGTTGGTGGATCATGACTTGTATTTGTTGGTCACATAATAAGATTCTCTATGTAAGGTGAAATTAACATGATCACATGTGATAAGTAACTAGGGTTTTAGGGTTAAAGCATTTTCAAATGATCACATAAAATAATGGGATCCAGATTCTAACTTATAATAAAACTAGGGTTTCTAAATTATGATCCAATTCTTAAAGTAATACTTGGTACTAGAATTAATGTGATTAAGTACTTTGCACCAAATTAATAACAGCCTTCTCATTTAATTATTCTAAATGGTTTAATAATTAAGACAAATTTGAGTTAGGGTTTAATTTCCAGAATTAGGGTTTTATAATTCTGATTAGGTTTTAAAATAATAACTTGTTAACTAAAAATGCTTAAGTAAACAATTGTTGGGCTACCAAAATAATATTGACTTTTAACACTTTCTTGAGTTCTTACTATTTAAAGAAAATAGAAAATAGTAATATGCAAACTTAGGGTTTATGAATTATCACTAATATTTAAATAAATGAAACATGATACTTAAATTAATCTTAATATTTTATTTAGTTACTGAATAGTTAAAATTTAATTTTTGAAACTTCACTAATTATTGAATTCAAATTGTATTTTAAATAATTGAAATGGCATAATAAATAAGGTTAAATAAGTGAATTTTGATTTTGACACACATTTTTGTTTTATATTTTATTTGAATAGAGTTTATTTTTGTGATCATTTTGATATATTATTTGAATTTTTCTGAGTTGAAACAAATTTTATATGATTTTGCAAAGTTTCAGTTATTTACTGGAATTTGAAATTTGAACGAAATACTAAACATACCCGTTCATTTCTACCCCCAGACACAGACAGGTGGGGCCTAGTCCACGTGGAAGGCCACGCAGACGAAGACTGGTCAACAACCACGAGAGGGGCCTACTGGACACGTCAGCTTCGCCGGCGGCTTGACGCCGGCGACCAGACGGAAACGGCGCCGCCGATTAACGGCACCCCTGGATGCGCGGTTTACACTAAACGAATCCCCTCGACTCACTGGTCACGATGGTGGTGGTGGAACAAGCTATAGGTCACCGGAGCTTCGTCGGAAATCATGTCCCGTGGCGGTGCACTCCGGCGAGATGTCGAAATCGAGCTACAGACGATGCCAGGAAGCGAGACTAAGCTCTAAAGATGCGTATGCTCACCCTGAATTCAAGGTGTGGTCGGCTCCGGCGATTGTCGACGGAGACGGCGAGGAATTCGCCATTCCCGACGATCTGCTGCGGAAGAAAATGCTGAAATTGAGTCGATTCCTAGCTCCCCTGGATGCGTGCTTGCGTCCAGATGCTCCTCTCGATGAGACGCTCCTCCTCGACCAAGCTACGAGCTCCGGGGTGGCTCCAGTAGACGGCTTCGTCTTCAACTCCGGCGACAGTGAGTGGATCGTGGCGAGAGATAGAGAGCGATTGAGAGGGATTGAAGTGGCGGAGGTGAACAAGGCGTGCACGGCGATGCCCTTCACCTATTTATAGGCCAAGGGAAGCCTTGTGGCCTCGACACGGCGACGGCCATGGTTGAAGAGGTGGCGGTCTCTAGAAGCTTCTGGCTGACATGGATCTCTTCGGGCGTGGGTAAGCTCGGACGCGAATCGTGTTGGGCGTGGTTCTGAGAGTCCTGGCGACGTCCGGGCAAGCTTATCGACGAGGAGGTCGTGGCCTACTAGCGCTGCCGTGCTGTCGAGCTCGGAGACGACGACGATGAAGACATTTCTCCATGCACGATTTTTGACGCACGCGAAACGTTATTTGGACGTGGGCTGGACTGCTCCTGGGCTTCGACGTGGGCTGCTGTTGGGGTAGGCTTCGAGCTGCTGCGGTCCAGGTAAGGTAAGTGAGCCTTCTTTTCTTTTTCCCCTTTTCTATTTTCTGTTTTTATTTTCTGTTTTGAATTTGAATTCAAATTTTGATCCTGGTTTTGCTTTGCAGGTTCTAATATATTTGAATATCAAAAAAAAATTGATAATGCCACCTACTGTATTGTTTTGTTTTTAAACCACCATTATATAATTGATTTATTTTGTGTTCTTATGAGACACAATTCAAATTTTCAAATAGATATGATTTTAGGGTTTATCTCAATTGCTTTGTTAAGGAATTAAACATGTTTTAATTGATTTGAAATTTAGAACATGTGCATGGTGAACACATTCTATTTTTCTAGTGCTTAACCATAGTGATCATTCACATATAATTTAATTATGGCTAGGGTTTAACAAATGGTAAAGGAAATGGAATTGGTTCATGATTTTATGTGAATGATAGTTCTTAAGGTTTAAGAAGATGATTTGGATATTGGTTTCACTCTACTCACTTATATCTCATTTAAGCTTAAGTATAACTAGTTTATTTTATACTTGGGATCCATGATACACAAGTTAGGACATATTTTTTTATGTAGATTGGTTCCATATGACAAGGTTTATGGTTTTGGGAATACATCACTTTTTGAAGTATTAAATAGGCATGAGGCATGGCTCTACTTATGATCCAAAGTAATCCATGGATTGGAATTTCAAATGTAGTTTAGGGTTTAAGTAGTGATTACCAATGTGATACACAACTAGGATTAGAATATGAGCATAAGCTTTGATTATGTTTTACTAATGGAACATGGCTCTCATCTACAAGATTAAAGGTTGGTTTAAACAAGTAAGATGTAATACTACTCTAGTATTCTCTAGGGTAGACATGGCTATGGTTATCATCTATAATCTCTCTCACTTCTAAATGTCTTGTAATAGCCTAAGGTCCTACTCAAGATATGATGATATGATTCTCTAAATATATGGTTTGCCTAGGAATTATACCTTCGTATTTTCTGTAGCTTGTTCTTCAGGATATCTGGTAAACCTGCATCTTGTGGTATGCCTCCACCTCCTAGCTTCTTCATCTTAATCCAAGCTAATTCACATGGAGTGGCTCTATGTGTTTGTTCCCATGTATCATGGTACTTGATGAGCAAATGGATGAAGGGTGTGGCCCTATTTATAGGCTTGGGTAAGCTCTAATATCATGACACATAGGTGGTGACTCTTGTGTTGGTTAGATGAGTAAGGTGCTTGGTTGTCATGCCCTCATCCATAGCAATCCTTTGAGCATGAGGTGGCAAGTCTTGGGATGCAAGTCATGTAGATATTTTCATCCTATGTGGCATGATCATTATCCTCTCATATGATTTATGTTTGGATAGCCAAGTGGCATTTGTTACTAAATATCTTGTGGATGGTTTTATTATTGTGGATGAGTCACTATATCATATTGGATTGGATTTACATTATAATATTGATCAAAAGATCAAGGTTGAAGGTTATTCCTCAAATTTGGATAGTTGGTGTTTGATTTCACCAAGGCATGATCATATGAGTTTCAAAATACTCAGAGTTAAATTTTATTCAAATAGTTTGAACTATAATTTGTAATGTAAATGGATTTAGTTTTATGATATTCCATATATTTAATAAGTTATGATTTAAATAAGAATGTGTGGCCTTTATGCAATTTAGACCCTGTGATTTACCTTATTTATTAATAAGTTTAGAAGTGAATTAAATTACACACAAAGGTAGTTGCTAACTTTTAAGTGTTAATAAGTTAGGGTTTGATTATTAAAGAATGTGTTGTTGTAAGGAATACCATGTTGAGATATTTTATAAGATCTTGTAATTGACCCTTACTTAAGATGTTATTTGTTGTAACATTAATTCTATTTGATCTAGCACATAGATCAAATCATCACTACCCAAAACAAGGTTTTAGCAAAGATCACAGTGAAGTTTATAGCGCTTGACTTGATGATCTACTTCAATTCCAGCAAGTCAAGTGAAACTTCAGTTACCGTGGTAAGTTTTATTTGAAAGCGCGAAAATTCCCTGGATTTTCTATGCATGAATGCAATGCACACTTTGGTGTTCTCTCATTTTATAGCCTTTAAACCTGGGATATTACAGAGATGGCCGAGGGGGGTCGTGGGCCCCCTCCCCACAAGGCGGCGCGGCCAGGGTGGAGCCCGCGCCGGCCAATGGGGGGCCCATGGCGGCCCTCCTCAGCCTCTCCTTTTGGCTGGCTCCTTCTTCTGGAGAAATAAGACCTTCGGTATATTTTCCGTCAATTGTTGATCTTCAGAAATATTGTATCCTGACGGTGCTTTTTCTAGTAGAATTCTGACTCCGGTGAATAATTCTCCAATAATCATGAAACATGCAAAATAGGTGAAATGACATAAGTATCATCTCTAAATATGAAATATATCAATGAATAACAGTAAATTATGATATAAAATAGTGATGCAAAATGGACGTATCAACTCCCCCCAAGCTTAGACCTCGCTTGTCCCCAAGCGAAACTGAACTCGGTAAACAAGACCACATGTTTATGGAGTGAAGAGTCGATAAATGAAATACGGACAAGAAGCATCACATTAATTCACACAAGATATTCTAGTGAACAACTTCCTCATATAACTCAACTTGAAACAAGTAGAGGGAAATCGCAATTAAAGGTGCATAGGAAATCAATATTGGTAATGGCAAACTTCATTCTTGGTCAAGGATCAATTAACAGATTGTACTTTATCTTTCGAGCATAGATAACCTTCAAAATCATATTCATTCAGATAAAATTTGTACTAAACAAGGAAGGATAAAAGACATGATTAAATAGATCACAATATAAATGGCTGGATCACAACAACTCAATTGCTTGCTTAAGATAGAGGGAAATAGGTTTACTGACTCAACATAAAGTAAAAGATAGGCCCTTCGCAGAGGGAAGCAGGGATTAAATTATGTGCTAGAGCTTTTTAAGTTTTGAAATCATATAGAGGGCATAAAAGTATAATTTTGAGAGGTGTTTGTTGTTGTCAACGAATGGTAGTGGGCACTCTAACCCCCTTGTCAAACAGACCTTCAAAGAGCGGCTCCCATGAAGGACGTTATCTCTACCAGCAAGGTAGATCATCCCTTTTCTCTTTTGTTTACACATGTACTTTAGTTTTATTTATGGATGACACTCCCCCCAACCTTTGCTTACACAAGCCATGGCTAACCGAATCCTTGGGTGCCTTCCAACATTCACATACCATGGAGGAGTGTCTATTTGCAAATTAAGTTGCTTACTGATGAATTAGGGCAAAACATGTGAAGAGAATCATTAATGAAAGTTAATTAATTGGGGCTAGGAACCCCGTTGCCAGCTCTTTTTGCAAAATTATTGGATAAGCGGATGTGCCACTAGTCCATTGGTGAAAGTCTGCCCAACAAGATTGAAAGACAAAACACCACATATTTCCTCATGAGCTATAAAACATCGACACAGATAAGAGATAATAACTTTTGAATTGTTTAAAGGTAGCACATGAAGTATTTACTTGGAATGGTAGAAAAATACCACATAGTAGGTAGTTATGGTGGACACACATGGCATAGGTTTGGTTTAAGGTTTTGGATGCACGAGAAGCATTCCCTCTCAGTACAAGGCTTTGGCTAGCAAGGTTGTTTGAGGCAAGCATAAGAGTTGAGGGAAACAAACAAATATACATGTGGTAGAAACAATCATACATCTTCCTTATAAGTACAAACAATTTTAACTTCAGAATACTAAGCTAATAGCTAACAAGAAAGAAAGATAATGAAATAATATATCTACATGTATTTCCCTTTTTTTTACTTAAATCTCAAAGTATTGTTGCTGTTGACCAATGCTAAGTTTGCCAAAACCAAATAGATTTACTTAATGCTCCCAAAGTGATACCAATACTAACAACAAGATCAATCATATAACAAAAATTGCAAACTAAAGTAAGGTGTGCAAAAAGTAAATGATAAAACTTCTCATTAATATTCCATAACGATAACTCACACCAAGGGATACATAGATAGCCAACTAAGAGAGAGATATTTCCCCACTGCAAACCATCTTATATGATAACTTCCCTACTCATGATATGACACTACTTGATAGTAAAAATGTAAAAGATAGTGATGATGTGATACCGCGACACTCCCCCAAGCTTGGAACAAACCAAGGGGGTGCCAATACCAATGATGAATTACTCCTTCGGTGGTGATGGTGGAACGACTCTGATGGGAGTGAGGAATTGCTCTAGCATTCTGCGAAGCCGGTTGTTCTCCTCTTCAAGTATCTCCACTTCCCTTCTCAGAACACGGTATTGATCACAAAACTCATCGGTAACCCGAAGAGCTTCCTCCACAGCAGGGGAAGAGTTGAGGCTAGGAGCAGGTGGTAAAGGTCCCTGCAAGTTATGAGAAAAAGAACGTTGAGTGTTAACCGATCCCACCAAGATTGGCGTACTCCCCACAGCTTGCCGCTCTCTTTTTATTGATGACATCTTCTTCACTTCCTCCTTGACACTCTCATCCATCTCTTTCCGTCTTGTCACGACCCTTTCCTCTTCCACCCATCCAACGAAAGTTCCTTGATCTAGATCCTGGAGGAGCTCACGGTTGCGACGCATTGCATAATCTTTTGAGGATGAACCTTGCGACGACATCTGAACAGAAACATGTCGAAACAAAACACGATGAAAAAACGATATACGGACCTCGGGGGATCCGGGGGATTATATAGCAAAAATTTTCACGACAGAAGGAAAGTACCAGGTCGAACCAGAGTGGAAGAGGGACTCAGAGGAGCCGTCCCCATAGGGCGGCGCGACCAGGGTGGGGCCCGTGCCGGCCTATGGGGGCACGCCCTCGTGCGTCTCCTCCGCTCCGATTTGATCTCGTAATTTTTCATATTTTCTAAAAATAGCAAAAACATTGTTCGGAAATTTAAACGCGGACTTTTTATTACCAGAACTGTTACCTATTCGAAGTCGAACTCTGCAGAACTATCAATTTTATTTTTTATGAAAGCTTCCGGAGTCATCACTCGAATAACATCAACGTCTTCATTATAAGAATCCCCAGAAATATAATGCTTGAGTCTTTGTCCATTCACCACTTGTGTGGCATCACCTTTCAGAGAACCAATTTTAATTGCCCCTGAACGATACACCTCCATGATGACATATGGTCCTTCCCATTTTGAGAGTAATTTCCCTGGAAAAAATCTGAGACGAGATCGATACAATAGGAATTTATCTCCAACATTAAATTCTCTTTTGATAATTCTTCTATCATGCCATTTCATAACTTTCTCCTTAAAAAGTTTAGCATTTTCATAAGCTTCACTTCTCCACTCATCTAAAGAACTCAATTGTAGCAACCTTTTCTTACCGGCAAGATTAGGATCTTTATTAAGTTCTCTTACAGCCCAATAAGCTTTGTGCTCTAGTTCTAAAGGTAAATGACAAGCTTTTCCATAAACCATTTTATAAAGAGACATTCCCATAGGATTTTTATAAGCAGTTCTATAAGCCCATAGTGCTTCCTTCAACTTACTAGCCCAATTTTTTCTAGATTTATTAACAGTCTTTTGCAAGATAGATTTAATTTCTCTATTTGATAATTCTACTTGCCCACTAGTTTGAGGATGATAAGCGGAAACAATCCTATGATTAATACCATATTTAGCAAGAGTTTTTCTAAAACCACCATGAATAAAATGAGAACCTCCATCAGTCATAAGATATCTGGGTACTCCAAATCTAGGAAAAATAACATCTAAAAGCATTCTTAAAGAGGTCTCACCATCATCACTTTTTGTGGGTACGGCTTCCACCCATTTAGTAACATAGTCAACAGCGACAAGTATATGAGTGTAACCTTCTGAAGAAGGGAAAGGACCCATGAAGTCAAATCCCCAACAATCAAATGGTTCAATAACAAGAGTATAATTCATAGGCATTTCATTGCGTCTAGAGATATTACCAACTCTTTGACATTCATCACAAGATAAAATAAACTTTCTTGCATCTTTAAAGAAAGTTGGCCAATAAAAACCTGACTATAGAACCTTTTGCGCGGTTCTATCTCCGGTGTGATGTCCTCCATAAACACTACCATGACACTTACTCAATATCTCTTGTTGTTCATATTCGGGAACACATCTTCGCATAATACCATCCACTCCTTCTTTATATAAGTGTGGGTCATCCCAAAAATAATGCCTCAAGTCATAAAAGAATTTCCTCCTTTGCTGAGCTGAAAAGGTTGGAGGCAAGTACTTCGAAACAATAAAGTTAGCATAATCAGCATACCAAGGACTATCTCGCGAGCTCACCTTTATTACAGCCAATTGTTCATTTGGAAAACTATCATTAACAGGAACAGGATCATAAACAATATTTTCCAATCTAGACAAATTATCAGCAACAGGATTATCAGCACCTTTCCTATCTATAATATGTAAATCAAATTCTTGCAAAAGAAGCACCCATCTAATAAGCCTTGGCTTAGCATCTTTCTTTTCCATAAGGTACCTAATTGCAGCATGATCAGTATGAATTGTGACCTTTGAATCAACAATATAGGGTCTAAACTTGTCACAAGCAAAAACCACAGCTAATAATTCTTTTTCAGTTGTAGCATAATTTCTTTGAGCAGCATCAAGAGTTTTACTAGCATAGTGAATAACATTTAATTTTTTATCTACTCGCTGTCCAAGAACAACACCTACAGCAAAATCACTAGCATCACACATAATTTCAAAAGGTAAATTCCAATCAGGAGGTTCAACTACAGGGGCAGTTGTTAAGGCTTTCTTTAGAGTTTCAAAAGCTTCCTTACAATCATCATCAAAAACAAAAGGTACATCTTTTTGAAGAAGATTAGTAAGAGGCTTTGAAATTTTAGAGAAATCTTTAATAAATCTTCTATAAAAACCAGCATGACCAAGAACACTACGAATACCTTTAACATCCCTAGGATAGGGCATCTTCTCAATTGCTTCAACTTTAGCTCTATCAACTTCAATACCTCTCTCAGAAATTTTATGTCCCAATACAATCCCTTCATTAACCATAAAGTGGCATTTCTCCCAATTAAGAACAAGGTTAGTTTCTTCACATCTCTGCAAAACTTTATCAAGGTTTCGCAAGCAATTATCAAAAGAATTCCCATAGACAGAAAAATCATCCATGAATACCTCTACAATCTTTTCACAAAAGCCATGAAAAATAGCAGACATGCATCTTTGAAAAATAGCAGGAGCATTACATAAACCAAAAGGCATGCGCCTATAAGCATAAGTTCCATAGGGACAAGTGAAAGTGGTTTTCTCTTGGTCTTTAGTTTTAACAGCAATTTGTGAAAACCCAGAATAACCATCAAGAAAACAGAAACGAGTATTTTTAGACAACCTTTCTAACATTTGATCAATAAAAGGTAAAGGGTAATGATCTTTCTTAGTGACTTTATTAACTTTTCGATAATCAATGCACATTCTATACCCTACAACTACTCTTTGAGGGATGGGCTCATCATTATCATTAGGTACAACAGTTATTCCTCCTTTCTTAGGAACACAATGCACAAGAGTAACCCATCTACTATCAGCAATAGGATATATAATACCAGCTTCAAGAAGTTTTAATACCGCATTCCTTACCACATCCTTCATCTTAGGAATTAGACGACGCTGATGTTCAACAACAGGCTTTGCATCATCTTCCATGTTGATGGCATGTTGGCAAATAGAGGGAGAAATCCCCTTCAAGTCATCAAGAGTATAGCCAATAACTCCTCGGTGTTTCTTCAATATTTCCAATAACCTTTCTTCCTCAAAATCTGAAATCTTAGCACTAATAATAACATGATATGTTTTATTATCATCAATATAAGCATACTTAAGATTATCAGGCAACGGTTTCAAATCAAAAACAAGATCTTCCTTTGGTGGTGGTGGTGTACCTAGATCTTCAACCGGTAAGTCATGTTTAAGAATAGGCTGACGAAGGAAAATTTCATCAAGCTCATTCCTTTCTTCCCTAAAGACTTCACTCTCAGAATCCTCCAAATGTTGCTGCAAAGGATTATTAGGAGCAAGAGCAATAGATGCACATTGTTCAACTCTAAAATCATCATTAGGTAATTCAGCTTTATAAGGAACTTTGGCAAATTTAGAGAAATTAAACTCATAACATTCACCAGCAAATTTAGTCACAATTTTCTCCTTCTTGCAATCTATAATAGCTCCACAAGTATTTAGAAAAGGTCTACCAAAAATGATAGGACAAGTCTTACTAGCAGCAGAACCAAGTACCAAAAAGTCAGCAGGATATTTAATCTTACCACATAGAACTTCCACATCTCGAACAATACCAATAGGAGAGATAGTTTCTCTATTAGCTAGCCGAATAACCACATCAATATCTTCAAGTTCACAAGAACCAATTTCATGCATGATTTCCTCGTAAAGCTCATAAGGAATGGCACTAATACTTGCACCAATATCGCATAAACCATAATAACAATGATCACCAATTCTAACAGAGAGCATAGGAACACTGGCTTTCCTAGATTTACTAGGATGTGAAACAATATTAGAAGCATCTTCACAGAAAATGATGTGACCATCTTCTACATTTTCAGTCACAAGATCTTTAACTATTGCAATAGCAGGTTCAACTTTTATTTGCTCCTCAGGTTCTATAGGTTTCTTTGCACTTTTATTAACCACACTAGTTATAACAAAATACTCCTTCATTTTAGCATGAAAAGGAGTTTTTTTAATATAAGCTTCAGGAAGAATATGATCAATAGTTTTAATTTCAACACGTTTACCTATAGGTGAATCAGTTTTATCTTTGTAAGGTTCATGATACTTATTAAAATTCTTCCTAGGCAATTCAAAATGAGAGGCAAAAGCTTTATAAAAATTTGCAACAACTTGAGAGTCAAGACCATAAGTAGCACTCATATTACGAAATTTATCAGTATCTATAAAAGTTTCAATGCATTCATAATCATAATTTATACCTGACTCTCTACCTTTGTCGTTCTCCCATCCTTCAGTATTCTCCTGAATCCGATCAAGAAGGTCCCATTTAAACTCTTCTTTGTTGCGTGTGAATGATCCAGAACAAGAAGTATCCAGCAAGGTTTTATCTTGAAAAGAAAGTCTTACATAGAAATTATCAATGATGATATTACTAGGAAGCTCATGAATGGGGCATTTGAGCATTAAAGACTTCAACCTCCCCCATGCTTGGGCAATACTCTCTCCATCATGAGGCCAGAAATTATATATGCGGTTTCGGTCTTTGTGAATTTCACTTGGAGGATAGAATTTAGAATAAAATAGAGGCACAATATCTTTCCAATCAAGAGAATGCCCATTCTTCAGCAGTTTATACCAATGTGCCGCTTTACCAGACAGCGATATAGATAATAGTTTCTTCCTAACTTCATCCATAGAAATACCTGCACACTTGAATAACCCGCATAATTCATGTAAAAACAGTAAATGATCTCCAGGATGGACAGTTCCATCCCCTTCATAGCGGTTACCCACAACATGTTCAATAATTTTCATAGGTATTTTATATGGAACCACTTTCTCACCTGGCGCCTCATCCACTACCTTTGCAGTAGTAATAGATTTTCCAAATAGGAATTCAAGAGAAGATCTCTCCATAATGAATTATAGCAGCAGGCAGAAATAAAAACAACACGTACAGTAAAAGTTTTCCTTACCAATTCCACTTACCAATAGCGCTTCACTCCCCGGCAATGGCGCCAGAAAATAGTCTTGATGACCCACAAGTATAGGGGGTGTATCGTAGTACTTTCGATAAATAAGAGTGTCGAACCCAATGATACGTCTCAAACGTATCTATAATTTCTTATGTTCCATTCTAGTTTTATGACAATACTCACATGTTTTATACACACTTTACATCATTTATACGCATTTTCCGGCACTAACCTATTAACGAGATGCCGAAGAGCCAGTTCCTGTTTTGTGCTATTTTTGGTTTCAGAAATCCTACACAGGAAATATTCTCGGAATTGGACGAAATCAACGCCCAGGGTCTTATTTTTCCACGAAGCTTCCAGAAGACCGAAGAGCATACGAAGAGGGGGCCACGAGGCACCCAAACCATAGGGCGGCGCGGCCAGGGAGGGGGCCACGCTGGCCTATGGTGTGGGGCCCCCGTGCCTCCTCCGACTCTGCCCTTCCGCCTATTTATTCCCTCCGTCGCGAAAACCCTATTACCGAGAGCCACGATACGAGAAAACATACTGAGATGCCGCCGCCGCCAATCCCATCTCGGGGGATTCAGGACTGCCGGAGAGGGGAATCATCTCCCGGAGGACTCTACATCACCATGATCGCCTCCGGACTGATGTGTGAGTAGTTCATCCTTGGACTATGGGTCCATAGCAGTAGCTAGATGGTTGTCTTCTCCTCTTGTGCTATCATGTTAGATCTTGTGAGCTGCCTATCATGATCAAGATCATCTATTTGTAATGCTACATGTTGTGTTTGTTGGGATCCGATGAATATGGAATACTATGTCAAGTTGATTATTGATCTATCATATATGTGTTGTTTATGATCTTGCATGCTCTCCGTTGCTAGTAGAGGCTCTGGCCAAGTTGATACTTGTAACTCCAAGAGGGAGTATTTATGCTCGATAGTGGGTTCATGCCTCCATTGAATCTGGGACGCTGACGAGAAAGTTCTAAGGTTGTGGATGTCTTTGTTGCCACTAGGGATAAAACATCGATGCTTTGTCTAAGGATATTTGTGTTGATTACATTACGCACCATACTTAATGCAATTGTCTGTTGTTTGCAACTTAATACTGGAAGGGGTGCGGATGCTAACCCGAAGGTGGACTTTTTAGGCATAGATGCATGCTGGATAGCGGTCTATGTACTTTGTCGTAATGCCCTAAGTGAATCTCATATTACTCATCATGATATGTATGTGCATTGTTATGCCCTCTCTATTTGTCAATTGCCCAACTGTAATTTGTTCACCCAACATGCTATTTATCTTATTGGAGAGACACCACTAGTGAACTGTGGACTCCGGTCCATTCTTTTACATCTGAATACAATCTACTGCAATCATTGTTCTGTACTGTTCTTTGCAAACAAACATCATTTTCCATACCATACGATTAATCCTTTGTTTACAGCAAGCCGGTGAGATTGACAACCTCACTGTTAAGTTGGGGCAAAGTATTTTGATTGTGTTGTGCAGGTTCCACGTTGGCGCCGGAATCCCTGGTGTTGCGCCGCACTACACTCCGTCACCAACAACCTTCACGTGTTCCTTGACTCCTACTGGTTCGATAAACCTTGGTTTCTTACTGAGGGAAAACTTGCTGCTGTACTCATCATACCTTCCTCTTGGGGTTCCCAACGGACGAGTGCTTTACCGTCACAAGGAAGCTACTTTCTGGTGCCGTTGCAATCCAACTCCCACGTCAGCAGCTACTTTTCTGGCGCCGTTGCCGGGGAGATCAAGACACGCTGCAAGGGGAGTCTCCCACATCCAATCTCTTTACTTTGTTATTGTCTTGCTTTACATTATTTTATTTACTTCTTTGTTTGCTTTCTTATATCAAAATACAAAAAAATTAGTTACTTGCTTTACTTTATTTACTGTCTTGTTTGCGTTCTCTATATTAAAAACACAAAAAAATTAGTTACTTGCATTTACTTTATTTACCTTTTGTTTATTTCATCATGCTTTCCTCTAAGTTCACTTTGAAAGATATACCGGTAGGGCAAGGGTCTATCATTGGAAGAGATAATATAGAAGAATTTTTCACTCACGTTAGTATGGTTGAAGATTTTGAAGATAGACACTTGGTAGAACTTGCTCCTACTTATGAAATTGCTACCGCCTCTTTGGTACACATGTTGGAAGCTAGATTTGTTAATCTCAATCCTATAATGCAACACATTTTTCTTACACTCTCTGATATGGAAATAGGAGAAAAGAGAGATTTTGTTTTAGAGGTCCTTCTTAGAGAATTTGGTGATATAGCTAAAGAAGCTAGAAAAGTTTTTATTAAGCATAAGAGGCTTGGCTTTTATACCAATTTTGTAAAAACACTTGAAAAGATGGACATGGATAGATTAAAGTACACTAATAACGTCAATGGTGAGGGGGAGATTAAAATACCTATACCTTGCAAGCTCCTAGGAATGTGCGAGGCACTAGAAAAGAATTTTGATTGGATTGTTCTAGAAAATTTATTTGAGGAGGATAGTAAGCCTAAGAGTAATGAAAGAGGAGCCTCTGAAACTTACATAGATAAGATACAATGCATTGTTGAGAAAACTCCCAATTCCTATGTTGATGCTTTATCTCTTGATAATACTTGATTCACACTTTCTGCGCCTAGCTGAAAGGCGTTAAAGAAAAGCGCTTATGGGAGACAACCCATTATTTTACTACAGCAATTTTGTTTTATATTTGAGTCTTGGAAGTTGTTACTACTGTAGCAACCTCTCCTTATCTTTATTTTATTGCATTGTTGTGCCAAGTAAAGTCTTTGATAGTAAGGTTGATACTAGATTTGGATTACTGCGCAGAAACAGATTTCTTGCTGTCACGAATTTGAGTAGCCCCTTCTGCAGGTAACTCAGAAAATCTGCCAATTTACGTGAATGATCCTCAGATATGTACGCAACTTTTATTCAATTTGAGCGTTTTCATCTGAGCAAGTTAAGTGCCGCTAAAAAATCCGTCTTTACGTACTGTTCTGTTTTGATAGATTCTGCCTTTTATTTCGCATTGCCTATTTTGCTATGTTTGATGGATTTCTTTGTTCCATTAACTTTCAGTAGCATTGTGCAATGTCAAGAAGTGTTAAGAATGATTATGTCACATCTGAATATGTGAATTTTTGATTATGCACTAACCCACTAATGAGTTTGTTTTGAGTTTGGTGTGGAGGAGGTTTTCAAGGATCAAGAGAGGAGGATGATACAATATGATCAAGGAGAGTGAAAACTCTAAGCTTGGGGATGCCCCCGTGGTTCATCCCTGCATATTTCAAGAAGACTCAAGCATCTAAGCTTGGGGATGCCCAAGGCACCCCCTTCTTCATCGACAACTTATCAGGTCACCTCTAATGAATCTATATTTTTATTCCGTCACATCTTATGTGCTTTACTTGGGGCGTCTGTATGTTTTTATTTTTGTTTATGTTTGAATAAAATCGGATCCTAGCATTCTTTGTGTGGGAGAGAGACACGCTCCGCTCGTTCATATGAACACTGGTGTTCTTAGCTTTACTTTTATTGTTCATGGCGAAGGTTGAAACTGATTCGTTCATTGTTATTTGGTTGGAAACAGAAAATGCTTCATGTGGTAATTGGTATATTGTCTTGAATAATTTGGTACTTGGAAATTGTTGTGCTCAAATAGATCATGTTTAAGCTCTTGCATCATGTACTTTGCACATATTAATGAAGAACTACCATAGAGCTTGTTGAAATTTGGTTTGCATCATTGGTCTCTCTAAAGTCTAGATATTTTCTGGTGAGGTGTTTGAACAACAAGGAAGACAGTGTAGAGTCTTATAATGCTTGCAATATGTTCTTATGTAAGTTTTGCTGTACCGGTTCATACTTGTGTTTACTTCAAACAACCTTGCTAGCCCAAAGCCTTGTATTGAGAGGGAATTCTTCTCGTGCATCCAAAATCCTTGAGCCAAAAACTATGCCATTTGTGTCCACCATACCTACCTACTATGTGGTATTTCTCTGCCATTCCAAAGTAAATTGCTTGAGTGCTACCTTTAAAATTTCATTCCTTGTCTTTGCAATATATAGCTCATGGGAAAGTAGCTTAAAAACTATTGTGGTGAAGAATATGTAGCTTATGTATCTTATTTCTTAATAAGTTGCTTGTTGAGCGGTAACCATGTTTCTGGGGACGCCATCAACTATTACACCTTTGTTGAATATCATGTGAGTTGCTATGCATGTTCGTCTTGTCTGAAGTAAGGGTGATTTATCATGATCAAATGGTTTGAGTATGCATATTGTTAGAGAAGAACATTGGGCCGCTAACTAAAGCCATGTACCATGGTGGAAGTTTCAGTTTGGACAATCAATCCTCAATCTCTTATGAGAATATTATCTGTTGTTGAATGCTTATGCATTAAAGAGGAGTCCATTATCTGTTTTCTATGTTGTCCCGGTATGGATGTCCTAAGTTGAGATCTATCAAAAACAAGAAATTAAATGCGATCTATCTCCTTGGACCTTTGTACAGGCGACATAGAGGTACCCCTTTGTGACACTTGGTTGAAACATATGTTATGCAATGATAATCCATGTAAATCCAAGCTAATTAGGACAAGGTGCGAGCACTATTGGTATTCTATGCATGAGGCTTGCAACTTATAGGATGTCTTATACATAACACATATGAATTATTACTACCATTGACAAAATTGTTTCTATGTTTTCAAAATAAAAGCTCTAGCACAAATATAGCAATCCATGCTTCCCTCTGCGAAGGGCCATTCTTTTACTTTATGTTGAGTCAGTTTACCTACTTCTTTTCATCTTAGAAGCAAACACTTGTGTCAACTGTGTGCATTGATTCCTACATACTTGCTTATTTGCATTCATCATATTACTTTGTGTTGACAATTATCCATGAGATATACATGTTGAAGTTGAAAGCAACTGCTGAAACATATATCTTCCTTTGTGTTTCTTCAAAACTTTCTACTAAGAATCTATTGCTTTATGAGTTAACTCCTATGCAAGTCTTATTGATGCTTGTCTTGAAAGTACTATTCATGAAAAGTCTTTGATACATGATTCAGTTGTTTAATCATTGTCTTTACCATTGCTTCGAATCACTTCATTCATCTCATATGCTTTACAATAGTATTGATCAAGATTATGATAGCATGTCACTTCAGAAATTATCCTTGTTATCGTTTACCTACTCGAGGGCGAGTAGGAACTAAGCTTGGGGATGCTTGATACGTCTCAAACGTATCTATAATTTCTTATGTTCCATGCTAGTTTTATGACAATACTCACATGTTTTATACACACTTTACATCATTTATACGCATTTTCCGGCACTAACCTATTAACGAGATGCCGAAGAGCCAGTTCCTGTTTTGTGCTGTTTTTGGTTTCAGAAATCCTACACAGGAAATATTCTTGGAATTGGACGAAATCAACGCCTAGGGTCTTATTTTTCCACAGAGCTTCTAGAAGACCGAAGAGCATACGAAGTGGGGCCACGAGGCACCCAAACCATAGGGCGTCACGGCCAGGGAGGGGCCCGCGCCGGCCTATGGTGTGGGGCCCCCGTGCCTCCTCCGACTCTGCCCTTCCGCCTATTTATTCCCTCCATCGCGAAAACCCTATTACCGAGAGCCACGATACGAGAAAACATACTGAGACGCCGCCGCCGCCAATCCCATCTCGGGAGATTCAGGAGATCGCCTCCGGCTCCCTGCCGGAGAGGGGACTCATCTCCCAGAGGACTCTACATCACCATGATCGCCTCCGGACTGATGTGTGAGTAGTTCATCCTTGGACTATGGGTCCATAGCAGTAGCTAGATGGTTGTCTTCTCCTCTTGTGCTATCATGTTAGATCTTGTGAGCTGCCTATCATGATCAAGATCATCTATTTGTAATGCTACATGTTGTGTTTGTTGGGATCTGATGAATATGGAATACTATGTCAAGTTGATTATTGATGTATCATATATGTGTTGTTTATGATCTTGCATGCTCTCTGTTGCTAGTAGAGGCTCTGGCCAAGTTGATACTTGTAACTCCAAGAGGGAGTATTTATGCTCGATAGTGGGTTCATGCCTCCATTGAATCTGGGACAGTGACAGAAAGTTCTAAGGTTGTGGATGTGCTGTTGCCACTAGGGATAAAACATCGATGCTTTGTCTAAGGATATTTGTGTTGATTACATTACGCACCATACTTAATGCAATTGTCTGTTGTTTGCAACTTAATACTGGAAGGGGTGCGGATGCTAACCCGAAGGTGGACTTTTTAGGCATAGATGCATGCTGGATAGCGGTCTATGTACTTTGTCGTAATGCCCTAAGTGAATCTCATATTACTCATCATGATATGTATGTGCATTGTTATGCCCTCTCTATTTGTCAATTGCCCAACTGTAATTTGTTCACCCAACATGCTATTTATCTTATTGGAGAGACACCACTAGTGAACTGTGGACCCCGGTCCATTCTTTTACATCTGAATACAATCTACTGCAATCATTATTCTCTACTGTTCTTTGCAAACAAACATCATTTTCCACACCATACGATTAATCCTTTGTTTATAGCAAGCCGGTGAGATTGACAACCTCACTGTTAAGTTGGGGCAAAGTATTTTGATTGTGTTGTGCAGGTTCCACGTTGGCGCCGGAATCCCTGGTGTTGCGCCGCACTACACTCCGTCACCAACAACCTTCACGTGTTCCTTGACTCCTACTGGTTCGATAAACCTTGGTTTCTTACTGAGGGAAAACTTGCTACTGTACTCATCATACCTTCCTCTTGGGGTCTGTAAGGTTTAGATATTTTCTGGTAAAAGTGTTTGAGCAACAAGGAAGACAGTGTAGAGTCTTATAATGCTTGCAATATGTTCTTATGTAAGTTTTGCTGTACCGGTTCATACTTGTGTTTGCTTCAAACAACCTTGCTAGCCTAAGCCTTGTATTGAGAGGGAATACTTCTCGTGCATCCAAAACCTTGAGCCAAAAACTGTGCCATTCGTGTCCACCATACCTACCTACTACATGATATTTCTCTGCCATTCCAAGTAAATACTTCATGTGCTACCTTTAAACAATTCAAAATTTACTATCTCTTATTTTTGTCAATGTTTTATAGCTCATGAGGAAGTATGTGGTGTTTTATCTTTCAATCTTGTTGGGCAGCTTTCACCAATGGACTAGTGGCTTCATCCGCTTATCCAATAATTTTGCAAAAAGAGCTGGCAACGGGGTTCCCAGCCCCAATTAATTAATTTTCATTAATAATTCTCTTCACATGTTTTGCTCTGATTCATCAGTAAGCAACTTAATTTTGCAAATAGACACTCCTCCATGGTATGTGAAATGTTGGAAGGCACCCGAGGATTCAGTTAGCCATGGCTTGAGAAAGCAAAGGTGGGGAGGAGTGTCATCTCTAAATAAAACTAAAATAAATAGACACTCCTTCATGGTATGTGATTGTTGGAAGGCACCCGAGGATTCGGTTAGCCATGGCTTGTGAAAGCAGAGGTTGGAAGGAGTGTCACCCAAAAATAAAAATAAACCAAACTAAAGTACATGTGTAAACAAAAGAGAAGAGGGATGATCTACCTTGGCGGTAGAGATAACGTCCTTCATGGGAGCCGCTCTTTGAAAGTCTGCTTGGCAAGGGAGTTAGAGTGCCCACTACCATTCGTTGACAACAACAAACACCTCTCAAAACATTACTTTTATGCTCTCTATATGATTTCAAAACTTAAAAAGCTCTAGCATATGATTTAATCCCTGCTTCCCTCTGCGAAGGGCCTTTCTTTTACTTTATGTTGAGTCAGTTTACCTACTTCATTCCATCTTAGAAGCAAACACTTGTGTCAACTGTGTATTGATTCTTACATATTTGCTTATTTGCACTCATCATATTACTTTGTGTTGACAATTATTCCTGAGATATACATGTTGAAAGTTGAAAGCAACTGCTGAAACTTGTATCTTCCTTTGTGTTGCTTCGATGCCTTTACTTTGAATCTATTGCTTTATGAGTTAACTCTTATGCAATACTTTTTGATGCTTGTCTTGAAAGTACTATTCATGAAAAGTTTTGCTATATGTTATCTATTTGTTAGCAAATATAGATCGTTGCCTTGAGTCACTTCATTCATCTCATATGATTTACAATAGTATGATCAAGGTTATGTAAGTAGCATGTCACTACAGAAATTATTCTTTTTATCGTTTACCTACTCGAGGGCGAGTAAGAACTAATCTTGGGGATGCTGATACGTCTCCAATGTATCTATAATTTCTGATGTTCCATGCTTGTTTTATGACAATACCTACATGTTTTGCTCACACTTTATAATGTTTTTATGCGTTTTCCTGAACTAACCTATTAACAAGATGCCGAAGTGCCAGTTCCTGTTTTCTGTTGTTTTTGGTTCCAGAAAGGCTGTTCGGGCAATATTCTCGGAATTCGACGAAACAAAGACCCAGTATCTTATTTTTCCCGGAAGACCCCAGAACACCGAAGGAGAGTCAGAGGCGGGCCAGAGGGCCACCACACCATAAGGCGGCGCGGCCCCAGGCCTGGCCGCGCCAGCCTATGGTGAGGAGGCCCCAGGCACCCTCCTGCGCCGCCTCTTCGCCTATAAGACCCCTTTCGACCTAAAAACGCGATACGAATTGATGAAACTCCAGAAAGACTCCAGGGGCGCCGCCGCCATCGCGAAACTCCAATTCGGGGGGACAGAATCTCTGTTCCGGCACGCCGCCGGGACGGGGAAGTGCCCCCGGAAGCCATCTCCATCGACGCCACCGCCTCCATCATGCTCCGTGAGTAGTTCCCCCATGAACTACGGGTTCTAGCTGTAGCTAGTTGGTACTCTCTCTCCCATGTACTTCAATACAATGATCTCATGAGCTGCCTTACATGATTGAGATTCATCTGATGTAATCGGTGTTGTGTTTGTTGGGATCCGATGAATTGTTACATTATGATCAGTCTATCTATAAAGTTTGTGAAGTTATTGTTGCTGCAATCTTGTTGTGTTTAATGCTTGTCACTAGGGCCCGAGTGGCATGATCTTAGATTTAAGCTCTATAATTATTGCTTAGATTGTATCTACAAGTTGTTTGCACATGTCTATGTCCGGAACCCAAGGCCCTAGAGTGACAACAACTGGGATAACCGGAGGGGAAGGCGTAGGTATGAGGATCACATGTTTTCACCAAGTGTTAATGCTTTGCTCCGGTGCTCTATTAAAAGGAGTACCTTAATTGCCAGTAGATTCCCTTGAGGCCCGGCTGCCACCGGCTGGTAGGACAAAAGATGTTATGCAAGTTTCTCATTGCGAGTACGTATAACTATATATGGAAAACATGCCCTACATAATTAATAATCTTGATGTTTTGTCTTAATGCTATTTCAATCCTATCAATTGCCCAACTGTAATTTGTTCACCCAACACTTGTTATTGGAGAGTTACCACTAGTGTAGATCGCTGGGAACTCCGGTCCATCTCTCATCATCATATACTCGTTCTACATGTCATTGGAAGTAGTATCAACTATTTTCTGGTGCCATTGCCACTGTGTTACTACTACTGCTGCTGTGTTACTGTTACTATTGCTCTCATATTACTGCTGCTTTCACATCACCCCTGTTACTAGTGCTTTTCCAGGTGCAGCTGAATTGACAACTCAGTTGTTAAGGCTTATAAGTATTCTTTACCTCCCCTTGTGTCGAATCAATAAATTTGGGTTTTACTTCCCTCGAAGACTGTTGCGATCCCCTATACTTGTGGGTTATCAAGACTATTTTCTGGCGCCGTTGCCGGGAAGGCATAGCTCTACTCATAAGTTCACATGGGGAGTACATTCTACCTCTCTCTCTTTTTGTTTTATTTTATTTTGTTTTTCTTAGTTTTCTTTTGGTTAGTTTATTTTTGCTTATTTTATTTCTGTCTAGTATTATTTTGCTTAGTTTCTTTTTGTCTTGTTTTATTTTTCTTATATACCCAAAAATCCATAAAATTTTGAAAAACCGAAAAATTAAAAACTGTTGTTATGGGAGAACCCACAACCTATTTGGAGCTTATTGAAATTTATAATAATTATAGAGAATCAAGAACGGGTAAAGTAATGAGTGCTGTGATAGAAAAATTGAATACAATTGCTAAAATCTTGCTTAAACGCCATGATATAAACTGTTGCTCTAAACAGGATACTAAACATCTTAAATTTCAATGTGGCTTTAGTGAGGAAGTTTTAGTTAAGAACTATAATTGGAATAGCTATATTCATCTTGGGTTCGAAGAGGTAGAACAATTTGTCTTATTTATGGGAGCCTCTGAGATAGAATCCTTCATGGTTAAAATTATGAAACTTGTGTTGTTTGTAAGGACCTTAAAGATTATGTCTCTTCTATCCTTAATTTTTGCATATAAAGTTACAGCAATAATCCTTATATCATTGATTATAAAGAGAGACTCATTAATGCACAAGAATGCACTCACAATTTGCAGGAACCAGTGGAAGAAGAAATTGATGAACCTGAAAGCTCATTGGATGAAAAAGAGGAGGAAATTGATGAACCTGAAAGCTCATTGGATGAAAAAGAAGAGGAGAGTGATGAACAAAAGGAGGAAGAATGGATTAGCTACCCATGCCAACCTTCTAATGAGAGTAACTCTTTATCTCTTACACTATTTGATTGTCCTCCATGCTTACCAAAGGAGGTTGAATGTTATGTTCCTGTGGATTCTCTTGAAATAGTACCTATGAGTAAAACTTGTGAGAATAATTATGCTACTGTTATCTATGATAATCCATGCTATTTTGATAAATCTTATGATAATTCTTTGTTTGTGCCTGATGTCGAAATGCATGGTACTAAAGAATTTTGCGTAGCAAATGTTTATGATAAATCTTTAGATGATGGTCCTATGTTACTTGATAATATTAATTGTACTACTAATGAAAATGGGATTGGAGAGGTCTTGACTTTATCTAGGAGTCCCATATCTCTTGAGAATGATCAATCATCTTGTTATATTATTGATAAAAGTAGGTTTGAAAGTTTTTATCCCACTATTTTTGAGCTTGATAAAAAATATGTGTTTGTAGATCATGAAAAGCATGCTGCATGTGATAGTTATGTTGTTGAGTTTGTTCATGAAGCTTCTGAAAATTATTATGAGAGAGGAAAATATGGTTGTAGAAATTTTCATGGCACTAAAACACCTCTATATATGCTAAAAATTTTGAAGTTACTCTTGTTTTATCTTCTTATGCTTGTCACTTTGTTCTTCATGAATTTATTTGTGTACAAGATTCCTATGCATAGGAAGTGGGTTAGACTTAAATGTGTTTTGAACTTGCTTTTTTATGCTCTCTTTTGCTTCAACTCTTATTTCTTGCGAGTGCATCATTAAAATTGCTGAGCCCATCTTAATGGCTATAAAGAAAGCACTTCTTGGGAGATAACCCATGTCTTTATTTTGCTACTGTTTTGTTGTGTCTTGGAAGTTGTTACTACTGTAGAAACCTCTCCTTATCTTTATGTTATTGCAATGTTGTGCCAAGTGAAGTCTCTAATAGAAGGTTGATACTAGATTTGGATTTCTGCGTAGAAACAGATTTCTATCTGTCACGAATTTGGGCAGGGTTCTCTGTAGGTAACTCAGAAAAATCTGCCAATTTACATGCGTGTTCCTCAGATATGTACGCAACTTTCATTAGTTTTGAGTTTTCTGATTTGAGCAACAGAAGTACCTCTTAAAAATTCGTATTTACTGGATGTTCTGTTTTGATAGATTCTGTCTCTATTTTTTTGCATTGTCTCTTGTGGACTTTAAGCAAGGCTTTCTAGACGTGAAGAGCTGTAGCTAATGTTTTATTGAGTTCGTGCAATGTGTCACTACAGGACCAAGGTGGATTAAATTTTTTTGAGTACTAACCCCTCTAATGAAGTTTATGAGAAGTTTGGTGTGAAGGAAGTTTTCAAGGGTCAAGAGAGGAGGATGATATATGATCAAGAAGAGTGAAAAGTCTAAGCTTGGGGATGCCCCCGTGGTTCATCCCTGCATATTTCAAGAAGACTCAAGCATCTAAGCTTGGGGATGCCCAAGGCATCCCCTTCTTCATCAACAATTTATCAGGTTTCTTCTATTGAAACTATATTTTTATTCGGTCACATCCTATGTGCTTTACTTGGAGCGTCTGTGTGTTTTTATTTGTTTGTGTTTGAATAAATTCGGATCCTAGCAATCCTTGTGTGGGAGAGAGACACGCTCCGCTTTTTCATATGAACACTTGTGTTCTTCGTTTTACTTTTAATGTTCAATGACAAAAGTTGGAAGCTGTTGCATTTATTGCTATTTGGTTGGAAACAGAAAATGCCTCATATTGTCTTGGATAATTTGATACTTGGCAATTGTTTTGAGCTCTCAAGTAGATCATGTTTAAGCTCATGCATCATGTAGTTTAAACCTATTAGTGGAGAACTACCGTAGAGCTTGTTGAACTTGGTTTGCATGATTGGTCTCTATAAGGTCTAGATATTTTTTGGTAAAAGTGTTTGAGCAACAAGGAAGACAGTGTAGAGTCTTATAATGCTTGCAATATGGTCTTATGTAAGTTTTGCTGTACCGGTTCATACTTGTGTTTGCTTCAAACAACCTTGCTAGCCTAAGCCTTGTATTGAGAGGGAATACTTCTCGTGCATCCAAAATCCTTGAGCCAAAAACTATGCCATTCGTGTCCACCATACCTACCTACTACATGGTATTTCTCTGCCATTCCAAGTAAATACTTCATGTGCTACCTTTAAACAATTCAGAATTTACTATCTCTTATTTTTGTCAATGTTTTATAGCTCATGAGGAAGTATGTGGTGTTTTATCTTTCAATCTTGTTGGGCAGCATTCACCAATGGACTAGTGGCTTCATCCGCTTATCCAATAATTTTGCAAAAAGAGCTGGCAACGGGGTTCCCAGCCCCAATTAATTAACTTTCATTAATAATTCTCTTCACATGTTTTGCTCTGATTCATCAGTAAGCAACTTAATTTTACAAATAGACACTCCTCCATGGTATGTGAAATGTTGGAAGGCACCCGAGGATTCGGTTAGCCATGGCTTGAGAAAGCAAAGGTGGGGAGGAGTGTCATCTCTAAATAAAACTAAAATAAATAGACACTCCTTCATGGTATGTGATTGTTGGAAGGCACCCGAGGATTCGGTTAGCCATGGCTTGTGAAAGCAAAGGTTGGAAGGAGTGTCACCCAAAAATAAAAATAAACCAAACTAAAGTACATGTGTAAACAAAAGAGAAGAGGGATGATCTACCTTGGTGGTAGAGATAACGTCCTTCATGGGAGCCGCTCTTTTAAAGTCTGCTTGGCAAGGGAGTTAGAGTGCCCACTACCATTCGTTGACAACAACAAACACCTCTCAAAACTTTACTTTGATGCTCTCTATATGATTTCAAAACTTAAAAAGCTCTAGCACATGATTTAATCCCTGCTTCCCTCTGCGAAGGGCCTTTCTTTTACTTTATGTTGAGTCAGTTTACCTACTTCCTTCCATCTTAGAAGCAAACACTTGTGTCAACTGTGCATTGATTCTTACATATTTGCTTATTTGCACTCATCATATTACTTTGTGTTGACAATTATCCATGAGATATACATGTTGAAAGTTGAAAGCAACTGCTGAAACTTGTATCTTCCTTTGTGTTGCTTCGATGCCTTTACTTTGAATCTATTGCTTTATGAGTTAACTCTTATGCAATACTTTTTGATGCTTGTCTTGAAAGTACTATTCATGAAAAGTTTTGCTATATGTTATCTATTTGTTAGCAAATATAGATCGTTGCCTTGAGTCACTTCATTCATCTCATATGCTTTACAATAGTATGATCAAGGTTATGTAAGTAGCATGTCACTACAAAAATTATTCTTTTTATCGTTTACCTACTCGAGGGCGAGTAGGAACTAAGCTTGGGGATGCTGATACGTCTCCAACGTATCTATAATTTCTGATGTTCCATGCTTGTTTTATGACAATACCTACATGTTTTGCTCACACTTTATAATGTTTTTATGCGTTTTCCGGAACTAACCTATTAACAAGATGCCGAAGTGTCGGGCCTCGTTTTACGTTGTTTTTGGTTCCAGAAAGGCTGTTCGGGCAATATTCTCGGAATTCGACGAAACAAAGACCCAGTATCTTATTTTTCCCGGAAGACCCCAGAACACCGAAGGAGAGTCGGAGGCGGGCCAGAGGGCCACCACACCATAAGGCGGCGTGGCCCCAGGCCTGGCCGCACCAGCCTATGGTGAGGAGGCCCCAGGCACCCTCCTGCGCCGCCTCTTCGCCTATAAGACCCCTTTCGACCTAAAAACGTGATACGAATTGACGAAACTCCAGAAAGACTCCAGGGGCGCTGCCGCCATCGCGAAACTCCAATTCGGGGGACATAATCTCTGTTCCGGCACGCCGCCGGGACGGGGAAGTGCCCCCGGAAGCCATCTCCATCGACGCCACCGCCTCCATCATGCTCCGTGAGTAGTTCCCCCATGGACTACGGGTTCTAGTTGTAGCTAGTTGGTACTCTCTCTCCCATGTACTTCAATACAATGATCTCATGAGCTGCCTTACATGATTGAGATTCATCTGATGTAATCGGTGTTGTGTTTGTTGGGATCCGATGAATTGTTACATTATGATCAGTCTATCTATAAAGTTTGTGAAGTTATTGTTGCTGCAATCTTGTTGTGTTTAATGCTTGTCACTAGGGCCCAAGTGGCATGGTCTTAGATTTAAGCTCTATAATTATTGCTTAGATTGTATCTACAAGTTGTTTGCACATGTCTATGTCTGGAACCCGAGGCCCCAGAGTGACAGCAACTGGGATAACCGGAGGGGAAGGCGTAGGTATGAGGATCACATATTTTCACCAAGTGTTAATGCTTTGCTCCGGTGCTCTATTAAAAGGAGTACCTTAATTGCCAGTATATTCCCTTGAGGCCCGGCTGCCACCGGCTGGTAGGACAAAACATGTTATGCAAGTTTCTCATTGCGAGCATGTATAACTATATATGGAAAACATGCCCTACATAATTAATAATCTTGATGTTCTGTCTTAATGCTATTTCAATCCTATCAATTGCCCAACTGTAATTTGTTCACCCAACACTTGTTATTGGAGAGTTACCACTAGTGTAGATCGCTGGGAACCCCGGTCCATCTCTCATCATCATATACTCATTCTACATGTCATTGGAAGTAGTATCAACTATTTTCTGGTGCCATTTCCACTGTGTTACTACTATCGCTGTGTTATCACATACTATTGCTCTCATATTATCGCCTGCTTTCACATCACCCCTGTTACTAGTGCTTTTCCAGGTGCAGCTGAATTGACAACTCAGTTGTTAAGGCTTATAAGTATTCTTTACCTCCCCTTGTGTTGAATCAATAAATTTGGGTTTTACTTCCCTCGAAGACTGTTGCAATCCCCTATACTTGTGGGTTATCAGTTCCCAATGGACGAGTGCTTTACCGTCACAAGGAAGCTACTTTCTGGTGCCGTTGCAATCCAACTCCCACATCAGCACCCAACGAGGAGCAGAAGGTGTTGAAAAGCAGTTTCGATGAAGGATTCACTGTAAATGCTCACAGACAAGTATTCAGGGGGTTTTGATATAGCAGATAAATAAAATACAAGTAAGTAAAATGCGAGCGTAATAATTGCAGCGAGTGGCCCAATCCTTTTTAGCACAAAGGACAAGCCGGTTTGTTTACTTATGATGACCAAACGTTCTTGAGGACACTCGGGAATTTAGTCTAGTGCTTTCGCTTCATATAGTTGATTAATCTTCATTGTTTTGATAAGTGTTGTGTGGGTGAACATATGCTAATGCACCGCCCTTCCTAGGACTACTACATACTTGTGATTAAACCCCTTGCAAGCATCCGCAAATACAAGAGAGTAATTAAGATAAATCTAACCACAGCCTTAAACTCTGAGATCCTGCTATCCCTCATGCATCGATATACCAACGGGGGTTCAGGTTGCTGTCACTCCGGCAACCCCACAATTAGCAAACGAATACAAGATGCATTCCCCTAGGCCCATAAAGGTGAAGTATCATGTAGTCGACGTTCACATGACACCACTAGAAGAATAACACCACAACTTAAATATCAAACCATTAAATATTACTCAACATTGTTCACTACTAACATTTAGACTTCACCCATGTCCTCAAGAACTAAACGAACTACTCACAAGACATCATATGGAACTTGATCAGAGGTGATATGATGATGAATAACAATCTGAACATAAATCTTAGTTCAATGGTTTCACTCAATAACATCAATAACAAGGAGTAATCAACACCGGGAGAGTTTCCCCTATGAAATAATCAAGATTCAACCCTAGATGTTACAGCGGAGACGAGGTGCAGCGGTGGAGATGACGGTGTCGGTGGTGGAGATGATGGTGATGATGATCCCAATGAAGTCCAGCTCGATGACGGTGACGATGGCGACAATTTCCCCCTCCGGGAGGGAATTTCCTCGGCAGATTTCAGCCTGCCGGAGAGCTCTTTTCTCTCTGGTGTTTTACGCCCCGCAGAGGCGGCTGTGTCTATTCTCGATCGTCCCCCGCACCTTAGGGTTTTCGGAAGATGAAGTACGCGAAGGGGAGATGGCCGAGGGGGGTCGTGGGCCCCCTCCCCACAAGGCGGCGCGGCCAGGGTGGAGCCCGCGCCGGCCTATGGGGGGCCCATGGCGGCCCTCCTCAGCCTCTCCTTTTGGCTGACTCCTTCTTCTGGAGAAATAAGACCTTCGGTATATTTACCGTCAATTGTTGATCTTCAGAAATATTGTATCCTGACGGTGCTTTTTCCAGCAGAATTCTGACTCCGGTAAATAATTCTCCAATAATCATGAAACATGCAAAATAGGTGAAATAACATAAGTATCATCTCTAAATATGAAATATATCAATGAATAACAGTAAATTATGATATAAAATAGTGATAAAAATGGACGTATCATGATGTTAAATTTAGATTCCTCTCATTTTTCTGATCGATTTAGACATATTATTTGTGGAACTTCAATTTTCCGATTTAAAGATATTAATTATTCCATATTAAATTGAAAAAAGACCAAAAAATAAAATCATTTTATTGTTATTTAAATTCAATATTATTATTATTACTTATATATTTATTATTGTTTACTTGAGTAATTGTTTGAAATTCAAAAATAAAGAGGTGTGACATCACTGTGCAAGGGTTAATAGGGTTGATATGCTATTATTATCAGCAAGATGTCAACTCTTTAATGGAAACTCATCCGAATGGAACCAAGAAGTTAAACGTGCTGAGGCTAGAGTAGTGTGAGGATGAGTGACCGACTGAGAAGTTTAACCATGATTGTAATTTGACCTAAGATTAAGTGTACTTAGAGTTAAAAGTGTCTTGGGTGGGTGAAAGATAAAGAAGTAAAAAAAGAAAGGAAAAAAGAAAAAATAGTGTGAAACAAAGTAAAATTTGAAAAAACTTAAAACTATATGCCGAGGGTTTTGCCGTCGGCATAGCCAAAAATGATTTTTTTGGATTTTTTTTGGAATTTATTTTTTGAAAATGGAAATTTGAATTTTTTTTAAATTTGTATGCCGACGGTTTTGCCGTCGGCGTAGGGTACGCCGAGGGCCGGGCTACACCGACGGTAATAGTGACTCTGCCGAGAGAGGTAGTCGCCGAGAAGATATGCCGAGAGCGGCCCTCGGCGTAGGCTATGCCGACGGCCAAAACAGTCTACGCCGAGAGTTCCCGGCCCTCGGTATATCGGCCCATTCCTGTAGTGCATCCCTTTCTACCCGTTGTGCACGTACACCATGGTCTTGTGCTTTGTAGCTAACAGAGGTGCAAAGTATTTGGGGAGGGAAAGAAATGGGGGCGTACACTGTTGCAGAAAAAGGAACGGCTCCTGATCAGTTTTGACGGCTGCACTTGTTAGGTCAGTCGGGCTTTCTAGCTGTGGTTTGTACATCGTGCAATGCACTTGGGAGGAAAACAAAAGAGATCTAGGAGAAATGGCGCGTAGGAACTAGATGCCACGAATCCCCAAGCTTTTCCTTCAGGATAGAGTCTCAGGTGAAAGCCATATGCATCACTTGAAACCCCAACTCTCAATCCTTGTAGTCTAAACAGACCTTTAACTTGCAGGTAGGCTCCACTTTCCGAAAAAAACTTGTAGGTAAAAGCTATATTGAACCCTCAACTCTCAATCTTTGAACGTCATTCTAAACTCTGTTATCTCAATCTATTTCAAACCTTGGGGCTGTTTCAACCAGTATTCAATGACGTGGAAAGTAAGAGCCCGTGATGGTTGACTCGGAGGCTCACAAACCTTGACCTGAGAAGGCACGCACTAGAATGACGATGCGCATGTGCCGGCTTCACCCCTCTCGATGGAGAATGAGAGTTCATAGTCTCCCACTCTGCTGCCTTGGAAGCTTTACCGCACACGCGGGAGCGAGCATGAGCAGATGAGCGAGCAGATCGGGGGGTTGCGGCATCCGGCAGCACACTAGTGCCGTGGAAGATTGTGACCGTGCTCTCCACTTGTGTCTTCTATGGGCGATTCCTTAAGCTTGGGAATTTTCTAATCGGCGAGGTGGAGCCAAAGATAGGGTGGTGAGACTTGGTGTGGTCTAATTAAGGTGCCAGGAGGACGTCGATGCCAGCGGCGGCACACTCTAAATGCCACTCGTGTTCTCGATTTTTAGTTCATGGTAGGATATCATCTTTTAGGGAGAGCTAGAGCTTTAGCGAGGACGCAAAAGCATGGTGGTGGTGCTAGACTGCGAGATGGTTGACATGAGAGGGGAGAGAAGGGAGAGGAGTGGTGGCCGACATACGGATGGGAGATGGGAGGACGAACGCGCTGAGGAGAGGCTGCACTCTCGCTGAGGCCGTCCCCAATTCCAGGTGCTCGACTCGTCCTCCTGCTTCCGCTCATCGAACGAATCGACCTCGAAGGCTCCCAACCGTTGGTACATGCGATTCTACCCCACCTCCAATCGGGAGTTGCAGACGACGAAGACGTCGCTGCTATGCATCTCCGGCCTACCTAACCTCGTCTTCATCCTCTGGGTGAGTGTCTAGTACTGCAAACCCTCTTCCGCCTCCTCTGCTATTGTCATGCCCGTCGGAACGCTCTGCCGCCATGTGAATGTGCCTCGCCTCCATGCCTCGATTCTCTGCTTGACCGGAAGAAAGCTATGGCATGTTGTAAAAAATAGAAAATTAATGAATATGACATGTGGTCTCACGAGATTAGCCCATAATCCCGGTTGTAATCTTCGCTTTCCTGCCGTGCCAAACATGTCTAGGGTTCAAAGTACACCATGATCAACAAGTTTGTAGTGCCAATTTCAAGAATTGAAGTTGAGGGGTTTAATTTAGAATTTAACTATAAGTTGAAGGTTAATTTGTTTTGTATTTTTTCTTTTTTCACACACTGAGAATCGCCCTTCATCTTCGACCGCGTGATTGTTCTTTTACACAAAGAACCATCGAGCACTAGCGATGAGAATCGTGCCTTGTACGGATGATCTGCCTGTTGGAATTGGTGCCCAAGAGACAATAATAAAGGATATTTATTATCATCAATTCATGTTCATGATATTATTGGTTCACCATGCTTGTTTGTATTATTCGGAAATATAATACTTGTGTGGAGAAATAAATGAAGTGTCCCTAATATGCCTCTATATATACTAGTTCGCTAAGTAAGTGTTGATTATTGGTTTCCTTAACCATGGATATGATGTCACTTATTAGCGAGGTCATATTATTAAGGGGAATAATATGATGGACTTGACCTAACCAAGGAATATATAGCAATGATCGTGTTACATAGTTCCGATTGCGAAGCTTTTCCATTGTCATCTATACTATTCCTTTGACCATGAGATTATACAACTCCCGGGTATCGAAATAATGCATAGCTTGTTGCAAGCGTCACTTCGTAATTGGGTGATTATAAAGCTATATCACATGTGTTCCATAAGATATTAGTTGGGTTGTATGTTATCAAGAGTGGAATATTTCCATCCAAGTAATGGAAACATATTCTCTGAACCCTCTTGGTAATACGCACTCTACCATTTGCAAACACGTGACTAGGTCACAAGAGGGTATGGTATTATAACGAGAAAATAGTACTTACCATTAACAAGATAAGAACAAGGTATGGATATACCGACTATCAAATCTCGGGTAGCTAAGATATCGCATGACATGGGAACTATAGCTGTATGACATAAGTGGTTCACTCGATGAGATCATCGTTGAATATATGGGGGTTATTATGGATCTCCAGATCTGTCTATTAACCATTGGCTATGAATATAGTCTTGTCCACATATTCGTGAACCCATAGGGTCAAGCCCTTAAGGTACAATGTCGTTGGGGTTAGAGAGATATTTAGTGAGATGTTTTCGGAGTCCTGAATGGTTTTGGGAATATCACGAATGGTTCCGTAATGGCGGCAAACCTATAGGAACATATATGGGAAGTATCAGAATGGTTCCAGAAATTTCGGAAATTTCGGATTTACCAGAAACTTTTGGAAGGGGGGAACCCACCGCCCTAGGGATGGGCTGGCCGCCTGGCTGGGCTAGTGGGAGGGAGGAACTCCTCCTCCCTCCACTCGGATTGGAGGTGGGGGAGGAGATCCCCCTCTCCTCTTCCCTTTCCAATTTTGTTGGCGACTTCCATATAGGGTCCAATTTGAGTTTGAAAAGTTTTGACCGTGAAATCAATTAGGATTCGGAGATCCTATGGCCTCACGGATCACGAGCCTTTATATACGGGTGCCCCGGGGAAGCCAAAACATACAGGTCCACGCAGCCCGGAGCTCCCCACCGCTTGCACCATCCGCGCCACCACCGTCACCGCGCCGCTGTTGCCTGCCAACGCTGCCGCGCCACGTTGTCGCCGGCCTCTACCGCCGCCGTTGTGTCTCGCTGACGGTGATCCCCGTCGGAACCCTAGGGTTTTCGGCAATCTCCATCAAGACCGTCCGGGCGGAGCCCTGCCGACGCCATCAAGTTGTACGTATGCAACACCTCGGAGACGCCGCACAAGCGACGGAATTGATCGAGATGGATCATCAAGACATGACGGATGGTGATCGTCTCTTCATCGATGCCAACAGTCAAAACTGCTGCATCGATTTGCTCTGGTTAGTAAATCAAGTTACCACATTGTTATATGCATCTCCTAGATATGATCTTGGTCATTTATTCGTTTATGCGTAGGAATTTTTTTGTTTTATGTGCTACGAATTCCTACAGTGGTATCAGAGTCGATTCTATGCGTAGATACTTCGTACGATTAGAACACGATTGACATCCTGGGCGTTGGATCTTCTTGCTTGCTACTTTCTCGTTCAATTCTCGTTTTTGCGGCAGAATCGAAACTGGCTCGGACCGACTTTACACGTACGCTTACGCGAGACTGGTCTCAGAAGACACGTGGTCTTACACCACGTAAGTGATTTACGAGTGGCAGCCTCTTCTACTATAGTGAAAACAAAATTGCACTAGAAAGCTGGGTAGATTTTTTATAAAGTCTACACGGGGCTCACGCGTATGTGATGAAGTTAATGGTCGATGGCTTTAGATTATTGTCATATCTTTCTATTGAACAACCTAGAAAGGTTAATAAGAAATAAGCGGATCCACGTTGTGGCTTTGCGTAAGTAGATGTTCGATCTAGTGACGTCGCCCCTAGAAGCCGCGTAAAACATGCTCAACTAAGTAGAGGAACATCTAACTTGGTTTTGGAGGGGCAACCCTGATGTGGTATAGCAATATTCATTGCATTGCATGTTTATGTTAATCATGTTTTGTCCTATTCTTATACCGGAGTACATCGTGTACGGGAGCCAAAGACCGTGGTGCCTACGACATTGGAGGTCATGCCGGCACGGCAATATGTAGATCATGGCGTGAAGAAAAGGCTATACCATATCACATTTAACTGCATGTGATGAGTTAACCCTTTTATGCATCTTGTAACGCTTAGATCAACGGTAGCATTATAAGATGATCCCTCATGGCAATATCAAGATATTAGTGTTCACCTAAATAGGCAACACTGCGAAAGTTCTGCGTTTCTAAGCACTTTGTGTTAATCGGGTGTGGTGGATCCCTACGTTCACATACGAAGGGTGCGAAACTATTTCTCACACATCTGGAGATAGTTTTTCACATGCAGAATATTTAGATTTACTTGACGAGCCTAGCATATATACATATGGGCATGAAACACAAGGACCGAAAGGTCAAACTCGAATCACATGGCGTTGTGATTGACGATGATGCATATACTATTGAAGCTACTTTGCCTCACGTGTCAATCGATCGTGAAGTAGTGAATATTGCGTTCCTGGTATTATATGTCGACAACATATTAATAGTGGAAATGATGTGGAGTTACTAAGTGATGTGAAGTCATATTTGAATACAAGATTCTCTATTAAGTATTTAGGCGAAGGGTCATACATATTGGGAACAAAGATCACAAGAGATAGATCTAGACGCACAATAACGCTTAGCCAGAGTACATACATTGATAAGATCTTAAGAAATTCAAGATGGATCAATCTAAGAAGGGATGCCTACCGATGCTACATAATAAGGCATTGAGTGCATCTCAATGTCCTGTAATGGCAGAGGATGGAGAAAAAATGTTGAGCATCTCCTATGCTTCAGCCACAGGCTCTATCATGTATGCCATATTATAAGTACTCGACCAGATGTGTACAATGCTCTCAATATGACGAGAAGATGTCCCTAAAAAAATATGACGAGCAGATACCAAAGCAATCCTGGTATAAAACATTGGACAACAGTTAAGAACATTCTTCAGTACCTAAAGAGGACTAAAGATATGTTACTCATCTATGGTGGTGATGAAGAGTTGGTCATAAAGGGTTACATCGATACAAGCTTCAACACCGACCCAGATAATTGAAAATATCAAACTAGGTACTTGTACATTTTGAACGAGGCAGCTGTAAGCTGGAAAAGCTCCAAGAAGAGCATTATTACGGCATCTAAAATTGAAGCAGAGCATGTAGCTGCATCTGAAGCAGCACAAGAAGGAGTGTGGATGAGAGCATTCACCACAGATCTTGAAGTGATTCCAAGCGCGTTGGACTCCATGGTGATCTGTTGTGACAACATTGACGCAATAGCGAACTCGCGGGAACCACGGTCTCACAAGAACTCCAAGCATATCAAGCGTCGCATTCACATTCTATGTGAATATGTCAAGGAAGGAGACATAATTATTTGCAAAGTACACACGGATCAAAACATAGCGGATTCGTTGACTAAACCTCTTCCACGAGCAAAAGATGATAAGCACCTAGAGGCTATGGGTGTTAGATTCTTATCAAATATAAACTAGAATTATTGACTCTAGTGCAAGTGGGAGACTGTTGGAATTGGTGCCCAAGAGGAAACAATAAAGGATATTTATCCTCATCAATTCATGTTCATGATATTATTTGTTCACCATGCTTGTTTGTATTATTTGGAAACATAATACTTGTGTGGAGAAAGAAATAAAGTGTCCCTAGGATGCCTCTATACTAGTTCTTTAAGTAAGTGTTGGTTATTTGTTTCATTAAACATGGACATGGTGTCACTTATTAGCAGGTCATATTATTAAGGAGAATAATATGATGGACTTGACCTAACCAAAGCATATCAATTGATCGTGCTACATAGTTTCGATTGTAAAGCTTTTCCATTGTCATCTATACTATTTCTTTGACCATGAGATTATACAACTCCGGGTATCGGAAGAATGCATAGCTTGTTGCAAGCGTCACTTCGTAATTGGGTGATTATAAAGCTATATCGCATGTGTTCCATAAGATACTTGTTGGGTTGTATGTTATCAAGAGTAGGATTGTCCATCCAATTAACAAAAATATATTCTCTGAGCCTCTTGGTAATACACACACTACCGTTTGAAAACATGTGACTAGGTCACAACAGGGTGTGGTACAACAACGAGAAAAGAGCACTTACCAGTAACGAGATACGACCAAGGTATGGACATACCGACGATCAAATCTCAGGTAACTAAGATATCACAGGACATGGGAATTATATATGTATTTCATAAGTGGTTCCCTCGATGAGATCATTGTTGAATATATAGGGGTTATTATGGATCTCCAGATCCCTCTATTAACCATTGGCTATGAATATAATCATGTTCACATATTCGCGAACCCGTAGGGTCACACACTTAAGATACAATGTTGCTAGGGTAAGAGAGGTATTTGGTATGATGTTTTCAGAGACCCAAATGATTTCGGGAATTTCACGGTTGGTTCCAGAATGGCGGCAAACCTATAGAAACATATATGGTAAGTATCAAAATGGTTCCGGAAAGTTCCAAAAATTTCGGATGTACCGGAAACTTCTGGAAGGGGGAACCCACCGCCCTAGGGCTGGGTGGGCCCAGCACACCCCATGGGCCGGCTGGCTGGCCGAGTGGGAAGGAGGGAATCCTTCTCCCTCCACTCGGATTGGAGGTGAAGGAGGACTTACATATTGTGTCCAATTTGAGTTTTAAAAGGTTTGACCGAGAAACCAATTAGGATTCGGAGATCATTTGGCCCTCACGGATCTCGAGCCTTCAATACGGGAGCCCCAGGGCAGCCTAGACATACAAGTCCACGCAGCCCGGAACTTCCCACCGCCTGCACCATCCGCGCCACCATCGCCACCGCGCCGCTATCGGCCAACACCGCCCCGCCGTCGTGTCCTGCTGCCGATGATTCCCGTCGGAACCCTAGGGTTTCCGGTAATCTCCGTCAAGACCGTCCGGGCGGAACCCTGCCGATTTTTTGCCAAGTTCATCACCACGCCGTCATGCTGACGAACCGATCTCTCTACTTTGACTCCAACTCGCTGGAACGAGGAGGAGCCGATGCCATCAAGCCGTACGTGTGCAACACCTCGGAGCCGCCGCCCAGGCGACAAAATTGATCGAGATGGATCATGAAGACAAGACGGATCATGATCGTCTTCATCGACGCCAACCGTCAAAACTTGCACATTGATTTACTTTGGTTAGTAAATCAAGATACCACATTACATGCATCTTCTAGATATGATCTTGATCTATGAATTTTTTTATTTTCTATACTACGAATCCCTACGCTGTCTATAATTTTATCATGAAGTGCGTTTCCTACAACAACATGTGGCAATTGTATCGCGGAGAACTCGACCAAGAGTCTCTAGCAGAGGCCAGCGTACACGGCCTTACGTACGTGACAAGGCATCCGCATTTTGTGTCAAATCCAAGGAGTCACGGTTCGCCTTTTAGTCCTCGTACGAATCGTGGTTGTGACTTGTGAATGTAGGATGGGCTGTATAATGCAGTCTTTTTGTTGTTGTTGCGACACACAGGTTGATCTCCTGTACAGATCAAGTTGTACAAGATGTAACAGGAGGCGCTGCAGCCACATACGTCGCGTCTTGCAATTGGAGTAGGTCTCGAATCGCGCAGGCGCATCACTACGGGAAAAAAGGGCATTGCTGTGCGCCGTAACGTCAAAAAAGTTTTTACCGTGCGATGGCACGAAACCGCACGGCAAAGAATGAAGGCATGGCAAAAAATGAAGAAAAACACACGGCAAAGATCCTTCAGGGCGCACGGTAAAGAAAGTGTTGACGGCAAAACCGTATCAAGGCGCACGGCAAAGCTCAAAAAGCATCGTTGTACACGCCTTTGTCTAGTGTTTTTAACAAACGCACGGTAAAACAAGCCTTTTCCTAGTGTTTTTAAGAAACACACGGTAAAGAAGTCTTTGCCTAGTGTAAGCGCACGGCAAAGCTGTAAAAAATGGATTTCTTCTCAGCTCAAAAGACGTGGCGTGGTATAATCACTGGTGGAAAAAAGGGCTTTGGTCGCGGTTGGCAACTGCCATTAGTCGCGGTGGCGCAACCGCGACCAAAGCTGCGCGACTAAAGGCCCCCCCCCTTTAGTCGCGGTTCCTTACGAACCGCGACTAAAGGCCCGTCCACGTGGGCCGCAGGCGAGCGCCAGGGCGGAGGACCTTTAGTCGCGGTTCTTCTGGCCAGCCGCGACTAAAGGCCTCCGCAGGGTTTAGGGTTTTAGCCCCCCTCCCCCTAAATCTGGTTTCTTTTTAATTTGTATTATTTTATTTCTTTTGGGTTTTAATTCTGAAGGAGTTTCACATATTTAGGCCAACCGCGACTAAAGGCCTCCGCAGGGTTTAGGGTTTTAGCCCCCCTCCCCCTAAATCTGGTTTCTTTTTAATTTGTATTATTTTATTTCTTTTGGGTTTTAATTTTGAAGGAGTTTCACATATTCTACGGTACTGTATACATACATGCATATGAATGTACAATTTCAAACAAATTTGAAATTAGAACCAAAAAGAATTCAAGAGGAATATACAATATATATTCAATATCGGATGACCATATACAATATATATTCAATATCGGATGACCATATACAATTTTGAACAAGTTAGTTACAAATTCTGGTGCATATAAAGTTCTACGTCATCGTAATAGTGTTCTCCTTTAGGATCGATGACTTCCCTCGCCAACCATCCAGCTAGTTCCTCTTGAAGTGGTCGGAAGCGAGCTCGGACTAAGCGTCTTCCGGAGGTTATTCCTCAGATGTTGTTCTCACACGTCTGGTCCCGCTCATTGCAGTATCTCCGGATCCTCTCACAAACATAGTATCCACATAGGTTGGTCCCCGGTGGCTGAGTATCCCCGATCGTCCGCACCGCCATTTTAAAATGTAGCTCTTTTTTGAATTCACCGACCTTGGTATCTACGAACCGTCTCCAAACCCTACGAGGCAAAGAAAATTAAATAAACAAGAGAGTTATTAATTAGTTACTTGATATTAGGAAATGATGAACGAAATAGGCCGATCGATATAGAGCGCAAATGAATGAAAATAATTACTTTTGCATCATTTTTCTCATGTCGCCCCAAAGCGCCGGATCCATATTCAGAGAGTCGTGGACGAGAACCGAGGAGGTCTGAACTTTAATTACCATAAGAATCCAGTGGAACCTGCGGACACGATACATGCACAGTCATGCATAACTCATCGATTAGCCACATACCATGCATGGAGTAAACAAAAGAGAATGTGCTCAAGACAGAAACACTCACCCAAAATGGTAAGGAAATAGAATATCACTTTTCTGTTGCTGTTTTCTAATAAACCGCCACAGGTCATCCTCCACGTCGGCGGGGTGGTGTTCTAACACATGTGAATTAACGATGTGTGGGTCAATGAACCCAACATCATGGATGTTCCTTATTCGCATTTCCCGCTTCTTCATTCTCGCATAATAGCGTACACAACAAGATAGTTAGGACAGTGCAGGCAATGAACGAGATGGGGTAGAAATTAATAAATCACTTACGTAACGTAGCAACCGATGATAGATTTGTCGAGGTCGCGCAGATTGAACAGCTGGAACAATTCACTCGCAGGAATTTGTACCCGGTAATGTTTGAAGTGATGCTCATATCTAACTTCCGCATAGATATAGTCTTTGGCGTTTTTATGTTTTATGTAACCCTTGTACCAATTTAGCAGACCTAGCATTTGTCGAGGTAGATCCCCTTCTGCGCAGCTCGACGAGAGGGCCATTCTTGACATATGTTAATTCTACGTTCTTCTTTGGCGCCTCTTCTTGGGCTAGCAGTGCACGAAGAGTGATACCTAACTCGGCCGCTTGTTCTCTGGCACTCGTTACAGTCAATCCATGTGCTGCCGCAGCTGCTATGATATCGGGGGCATCCGGATCGGCGGCTTGCACTATGAGCGGGGCGATCGATTGTTTACTTTGTTCCCCGAGCTGGGCAACTTCTTTCCCCCTTTCTAATTTTGACTCGGCCTCGTCCTTCACGGCTTTCTTCTCCGCCAACTCTTTCCTGTTCTTGAACGCGAGTGCTTGCCTACGAAGTTCACGTAAATAGTCGTCGTGCAGATTCTTCGCGGCTTGGGACGGTGTGTTCAAAAATGACTTAGCCCACCGCTTTTCCTTGTCGAATATACCGGCTTGGGCTCGCCCTCTATTTTTCTCTTGACGCTCGCCTTCCATTTCTCTAAATCAGCAGCCGCGCCCGCCTCGACTTCCTCGGCACTACTTTCCCAAGGCCTCGTGGGGAGAGGCTTCGGTGATACCTCCGGTACCTTTGTTTTCTTAGGTACGTAAGGGTCCGGTTAATAACCCAGGACTGCTTCGCTTCTTCGCCGGAGGTGGATTGGGGGCGGTACCGGTGTCCGATCACCCGCCGGACGAGGACCGGGGCGGCGGCGTGGGCTGACGTGAATGAGGTGTATTAGGTGAAGCACCACCGCCACCGTCACCGCCACCGCCACCGTCACCGCCACCGCCACCGCCACCGTCACCGCCACCGCCACCACCACCACCGTACGGGTGGACTTGTTGGCGCCTCGCCTGAAACTTGATAAATTTCTTCTCGCCATAGAATGAACCGGCGCTTGACATCTCCAAGTCTTTTCACCCCTTCGTGTGTAGCAATGTCAATGTCCAGGTTCTCAAACCCTTGGACTATCTCCTCCACCGTCACACGAGCATAGCCATCTTGAATGGGGTTGTTGTGGTGGAGTGCTCCAGGTGGTAAAGCATCGCCGATGGCTACCTTCATGGACATGTTCCCGATAGGATAATACAGTATGACATGCTTTCATCTCCTTTATATCGTCCACGGGGTAGCGAGGAGGCTCCGGTGCAGTAATTTCGACCACCGTAGGCTCCGGTGCAGTAATTTCTATCGTCGGTGCACCAGCCGGTGAGGCCTCCGTGGAAGCCACGCTGCTTCTTCTCTCGCTGGCTTCCGAGATCCATTGGATGATCTTCAAAGATGTCGCGCCCGAGCTGCATCTCTTTCGGCGACTAGTACACTCACGGTTTTCTTCATCACATCCATTTCCGTTACCAACTTCGCCACAACATCTCGCATCCCGATCCATCTTTCTCTTACGGCTTCTCAGAACCGTACGGGTCATCGTTCCTGGGAACCCTATTTTCCACGGAATGGGCCCCATGCCTCGTATACGTCCTCCGTGTTCAGGATTCCCGAGGGCTTTTGTCGTGGCGTCGTTCTCTGTTGAACCTGATCCTCCCTCTTGAGCCTCCCTCATTGCCTCAATAAGCTTTTGGGTGGGTGTAATTATTTTGCCCCGATAAACACACTCCCCTGTCTCCGGGTTCAGCGATCCCCCATGCCCGTACCACCAGCTTTTGGCCCTTGGGTCCCATCCCTCCGTACCTGACGGATTCCTCGCGCCCTCAGCTCGTTCTCCATCTTCTCCCACTTAGGCTGCCAAAAGCGATACCCTCCTGGCCCCATTTTATGATTGTACTCCTTCTTGGCCGCATTTTCCTTATTTTTTTTCGATAGTTCAAGGAACTGCTCCGATTTCTTTTGCTTCACAAATTCTGGCCAATCATGTTGCAGTTTCTCATATTGTCCTTTGAAATCCGGAGTCTTGCCCTGGTTGACAAAGTCATGGGCTAGATTTTGCTTGTATTTCCTAATGCGTTGGCCATCCTAGAAAGAGCGAACTGTTTGACTAGCTTGCGCCTCTTCTTGTTTTCCGCAATCTTGTTACCCTCCTCATCGTATTTGCGGTATTCCGGAGGTAGAACGAAATGTTCCATAAGCTTGTTGAAGCAATCTTTTTTTTCTCTCTTATCGACAAAAGTGAAACCAACACGTGCCTTCTTTGGCTCATTCCACTCCTGGCGGGTGATCGAGACGTTGTCTCTAACAACGGCTCCGCATTGGCTGACAAACTTGGTGGCGTTCTTGCTGGGCTCCAGCGGCCTGCCGGTTTCTTCGTCGACAACATCGATGGTGCATGTTTCTCCTGCTTTCATCGTCTTGGTTGCGCCACGCTTTGACGACGTACTCGATTTTTTCGACGATCCGGCCGAGGGCTAAAATAAGAAAGAGAGTCGCGCGTGTTAGTACACACACATTTATTCAAATCAGTTAGTTGTATCACCAGACGCTCAATATGTATATATATATATATACCTCGGCGCCGGAGGTGGTTGCTACTTCCAATTGAAGATCGTCGTTTATCGACGTTTCTTCGGCATCATCTGCTTGCTGACGGCGCCCTTCATCTTCACACTCAAGGTTCAGATAAGAAGAGATATCATCTTCTTCTTCTCCGGTCGGCACATATGGAATATCGCCTTTTATGATGCCGAACATATGGTCTTCAGCGTCCGGATCATAGTTGTCCAGAATCGGGTCAGCTCTATCGTCCGCCATATGTCAGTCCTGAAAACATGTAGTCAAAACAAATTAATTGTGTATATGCCAGCATTATCACATCTCTTCTACATATAAAGAGAGAGGGCGACGAGGAGGCGAGAGGGGGACGCGTGTATTAGATGTGTATATGCGGACGATCGACCTCGCCTCGCATGCCGTGACCGCGTGACCGAGAGAACGGTGGTGGTGGCGAAAGGGGACGCAGTGACCGCGTGGACCGAGACACCGCGGGCGGTGGCGCACGGGGGCCGCAGTGACCGCGTGACCGAGAGACCGGTGTGGCGGTGACCGAGAGGGCGGTGGCGGTGCCGTGGACACATAACCCTCGCCGCCCCATCTCGATCCAAAATAAATTTTTGTTAATTTAAAATTTTTATCATTAAGTCTAATTTTTGTGGGGGTGGGGGTGGTGGTGGTGGTGGCGGTGGTGGTGGCGGTGCCGATCCTTCTCTCTCTCGTAAAAAAACAAAAAAAAACCCCGCGCGTATACGGAGGGGGCGGCGAAGCGTCTCGTCGCCCTCCGTATACACGCGGGGTCGGTGTCGAAAGGGCGGTGGCGAAATGGCGGTGGCGGTGGCGGTCCCTCCTTTCTCTCTCTTTCTCTCTAGCGCGAGAGGGTCGCGCGGCGCCCCCTCCGTATACACACGGGCGAGCGCGCAAGTTTTTTAAGTCAAATTTTACTTTTTTTAAGTCAAATTTTCGTTTTTTTAGACAAACTTTTTAAGTCAATTTTTAGTTTTTTAAAATCAAATTTTAGTTATTTTTATATTTGTTTTTGTTTTGTTATTAGTTAAGATCTGTTTACTAAAAAACAAAAAACAAAAAACAAAAAAGGCCGGTCGCTCATATCTTCTCTCTCTTTCTCTCCCTCCTCTCTTTCTCTCTCAGAATCGTCGGCCAGCGGGCGCGCGACGGCGCGCGGCAAAGCGAGGCGACGAGGCGGCAAAGCGAGGCGACGGCGGCGGCGGGCGAGGCTAGGACGGCGACGGCGGCGGTGCGAGGCTAGGGCGCGCGGCGGGGTCTTCGCGCGCTCGGCGCGCGCGGCAAAGTGCATCGAGGGCGCGCGCCGGCCGTTACCTTGGCGGCGGCGGAGACTCCGTTCGGCAAGGGCGCGGCAGGCGAGGGCCGCGGCGAGGTCGTCGAGGCGCGGCGGAGGCGGCGACGGCGTCAGAGGCGGGGCGGCGACAGCGTCTCGGTCGGGCAAAGCACTCGCGGAGAAGACGATGGGCGCGCGGAGAAGAAGAAGAAGTGGCGCGGCGCCGCCCGCGCGGCATTTATAGCTCCAACCTTTAGTCGCGGTTGGGGAGCCCAACCGCGACTAAAGGGTACTTTAGTCGCGGTTGGTGACCCCAACCGCGACTAAAGGATTTTTTCGCCCCAATTTGCGGTTCCGCGGAGAGACCTTTAGTCGCGGTTGGCCGAGCCAACCGCGACTAAAGGCCTTTTTTCAAAATTATTTCATTTCAGAAATGTTTAGAATACATATAATATATCAAAAAATTCATAAAAATAAAACTAATTCAATTCAAAATTTTAAAAATACAAATAATACATCAATAATTTCAGAAAAATAAAACTAAGTCAATTCAAAATATTAAAAATACAAATTATATCTCAAAAAAGTAAGAAATATAAAACTAATTCATTTCAAAATATGAAAATTACATAGACTAGATCAAAAAATTCATAAAAATACAACTAATTCAATTCAAAATTTTAAAAATAAATATAATATATCAAAAAATTCATAAAAATAAAACTAATTCAATTCAAAATTTTAAAAATACATATAATATATCAATAAATTCAGAAAAATAAAACTAATTCAATTCAAAATCTTAAAATACAAATAATATATCAAAAAATTCAGAAAAATAAAACTAATTCAATTCAAAATTTTAACACCCCTCTTCCCGCCTCTTTCCGCCGACCCCCTCTTCCCTCCTCGTCTTCCCGCCATTTCTTCCCTGTCTTCCCGCCTCTTTCTTCCCGCCAATTGTTTCCCGCCAATTTCTTTCGGCCTCTTTCTTCCCGCCAATTTTTTCCCCGCCAATTTCTTCCCGCCACTTTCTCCCGCCTCTTTCTTCCCGCGTCCTGTCTTTCCCGCTCCCATTTTTCCCGCCATTTGTCAAGACATATAGGTAGCCCGCCTTGGCCAAGCATCACATCTCTACAATCTCTCATCACTCTCTCATGGCTTCCACCGCACCCACTCTAACCTACCCAGCAGTGGAGGAGCTTTGCGCCTCGAACTACCCTTGCCCTCGTGCTATGGTGGTACGGCCGGACTCGCAGAGCGTCATGGACTACATCACGGCCGGCGATATCCCCCGCCCGCGCTACCCTCAGCTTGAGCCACGAGCGCCGCCCGACGACAACGACGACAGAAAGCGACGACGATGCCGGCAACTTAGAAGGCGACGACTACCGCACAACGGCGGCGGCTATGAAGACTACGAGTATGCATATTATACGCCTAGGCAGGAGTATGACTAAATCACTCCAAATTTCATGTATGCAGGAGTATGACTTAGTCACTCCAAATTTCCTGTATGAAGGAGTATGACTTAGTCACTCCAAATTTCATGTATGCATGCAGGAGTATGACTTAGTCACTCCAAATTTCATGTATCATCGTGCTATCTCGAGTCAATTGAATCATTCGAAAATGGACACCAAACACATCACGGGTAATATAATTCACATGATTCATTCAACAAAGTTTGGTACAATAAATTATTACACATCATTTCTTCCCTTGTGTCCCGCTTGCTTACGATTGTGCCGTATCCATGGAGCATCCTCATCATTTAACTTAATGCTTGGGTCGGTGTTCACTTTGAAGGGCGGAATTTCAGCAAACATATTATAATCTTCGACATGTCTGTCTTGTCCTCCACTCCCACGATGTTTCTTTTCCCGAAAGAACAATGTGGCGCTTTGGATCATCGCATGATGTACCGATCGTTTTCTTATCTTTCCGTTTCCTCGATTTGCTACTCATGTCCTTCACATAGAAAACCTGAGCGACATCTTTCGCTAGGACGAATGGTTCGTCAAGATAACCAAGATTGTTGAAATCCACCATTGTCATTCCGTATTGCTGGTCCACCTTTACCCCACCTCCCGTTAGCTTGAACCATTTGCACCGGAACAAAGGGACCCTAAAGGAGGGTCCATAGTCAAGTTCCCATATCTCCTCTATGTAACCATAATATGTGACCTTTTGCCCATTCTCGGTTGCTGCATCAAAGCGGACACCACTGTTTTGGTTGGTGCTCTTTTTATCTTGGGCGATCGTGTAAAATGTATTCCCATTTATCTCGTACCCTTGGAAAGTCGTTATAGTCGAAGATGGTGTCTTGGCCAACATGTACAGCTGATCTACAACCTTATTGTCACTCATTAAATGTTTTCTCAACCAACCGCCGAAAGTCTCCATGTGGGCCTTCCTAATCCAGGATTCAGGCTTCCCGTGGTTGTCCGAGCGTAAAATATTCTTGTGTTTCTCAAAGTACGGAGCAACCAAGCTGGAATTGGTCGAACCGTGTGGTGTGCTTCGATCGAGAGAATGGCCGTCCATACATATCATTGATTTCCTTCCGATCGTGCCTTTTCCACTTAGTCTCCCCTCGTGCCGCGATTGAGGAAGACCAATCGGCTTAAGGTCAGGAACAAAGTCAACACAAAACTCAATTACCTCCTCATTTCCATAGCCCTTGGCGATGCTTCCTTCTGGCCTAGCACGGTTACGAACATATTTCTTTAATACTCCCATGAACCTCTCGAAGGGGAACATATTGTGTAGAAATACAGACCGAGAATGGAAATCTCATCGACTAGGTGAACCAGGAGGTGCGTCATAATATTGAAGAAGGATGGCGGGAACACCAACTCGAAACCGACAAGACATTGGATCACATCGTTCAGAATCGTGGTAGAACTTCTGGATTGATTACCTTCGAGAGATTGCATTGAGGAATGCACATAGCTTCACAATGGGCAGTCGAACATTTTCCGTAGGAGCCCCTCAAAGCAATCGGAAGCAATTGCGTCATAATCACGTGGCGGTCGTGAGACTTCAGGTTTTGGAACTTTTTCTCCGCCATGTTTATTATTCCCTTTATATTGGACGAGAATCCTGACGGGACCTTCATACCGCTCGGGCATTCAAAAAAGATGACCTTCTCTTCTTTGGTCGTAGCGTAGCTGGCACGACCTTGAAACCGTTCCGGATGCCGGTCATCATGGTCTTTCAAACTTTGCTGGTCCTGCCGTGCTTCCTTTGTATCATTTGACTTCCCATACACGCCCAAGAAGCTTAGGATGTTCACGCAAATATTCTTCGTAACGTGCATCACGTCGATTGCAGAGCGGACTTCTAGGACTTTCCAATATTCTAGCTCCCGAATATAGATTTCTTCTTCCACATGGCTACGTGCCCGTCAGCTCCCTTCGGGCGATTGTCCGCCAGACCCTTTCCAAAGATGACTTTCAAACCCTTGACCATATCAAATACCTCAGCACTGGTGTGTTCCGCAGTGCTTCGGCCGGTGATCTGCCTTGCCGTTGTAATGCTTGCCTTTCTTTCTTCATCGGATGACCTTTCGGAAGAAATCGACGATGCCCAAGGTACACGTTCTTCTTACAATTTGGCAAATGTACACTTTCGGTCTCATGTAAGCAGTGCGTGCATGCATTGTATCCCTTATTTGACAGTCCCGAAAGGTTACTAAGAGCAGGCCAATCGTTGATGGTTACGAAAAGCAACGCTCGTAGGTCAAATTCCTCTTCTTTGTGCTCATCCCACACACGGACACCAGGTCTGCCCCACAGCTGTAAAAGTTCATCAACTAATGGCCTTAGGTACACATCGATGTCGTTGCCGGGTTGCTTCGGACCTTGGATGAGCACTGGCATCATAATGAACTTCCGCTTCATGCACAACCAAGGAGGAAGGTTGTAGATGCATAGAGTCACGGGCCAGGTACTATGGCTGGAGCTCGCTCGCCAAAAGGATTCATGCCATCCGTACTTAGACCAAATCTTATGTTCCTTGCGTCAGCCGCAAAATCTTTGAACTCTCTGTCGATCTTTCTCCATTGCGTTCCATCTGCGGGGTGTCTCAACTCCCCGTCCGACTTACGGTCCTCTTTGTGCCATCGCAACAACTTGGCATGCTCTTTGTTCCTGAACAGACGTTTCAACCGTGGTATTATAGGAGCATACCACATCACCTTGGCGGGAACCCTCTTCCTGGGTTTCGGGCCCTCAACATCGTCACCAGGGTCATCGCCTCTGATCTTATAACGCAATGCAAGGCATACCGGGCATTCATTCAAATTCTCGTATTCACCGCGGTAGAGGATGCGATCGTTGATGCATGCATGTATCTTCGTAACCTCTAAACCTAGAGGGCAGACAACCTTCTTTGCTTCGTACGTAGTGGCGGGCAACTCGTTATTCTTTGGAAACATATTCTTCAACATTTTCAGCAAGTTTTCAAATGCCGAGTCAGCTACACCTGCCCGTGCCTTCCATCTCAGAAATCCAGTGTGCAGCCCAGCTTTTTCAGACCATCATCGCATCCGGGGTACAGCGCCTTCTGTGATCCTCTAACATGCGATCCAAATTCTCCCTCTCTTTTTCAGTTTCGCAGCGTCTCCGTGCATCAGCAATGGTCCGACCAAGATCATCAACGGGATCATCACGTGCCTCTTCTTCACCTTCCCTTCACCTTCCCCTTCACCTTCAGCATCCTCCATGAAAGTATCACCGAAATGAGCAAGATAGCTTTCATCGATGAAATCATCCCCTTCTTCATCTTCTTCCATTATAACCCCTCTTTCTCCATGCTTGGTCCAACAATTATAGCTTGGCATGAAACCGTGCCGAAGCAGGTGCATGTGAACATCTCTTGAGGAAGAGTAACCCTTCCGATTCTTACATTTAACACATGGACAGATAACAAAACCCTCCCGCTTGTTCGCATTAGCCACTACGAGGAAATCTTTCAAACCCGCACTGAACTCGCCGGAGAGTCGGTTACCGTACATCCATTGTCGATTCATCTGCATTATTATAATATAAAATATATAATTAACCATCATGCATTTGTTAAACTAACTAGCTACAAACAATATAAATTAAACAATGAACTACACACACATGCACATTTTATCAACGACACATCAAAGGTTCAAGTTGCTAACCGCGATCGAGGAGGAAAAAATAAATGAGAAAGCTCAAGTGTGGCTCCAACACTTCATATCATGTTTGTTTCATGCTCTTGGGGCATTTCATCAAACACCTTATGTGCATAAGAGGAACCAAAAGCAAACCTAACACCCACTTGTGAGCTTGTGAAGAGAATGGCACCAAATGGCTAAGTGTTGGCTGCTGGATGGGTATATATAGGGGAGGGGCTTTAGTCCCGGTTGGCCTGGCCAACCGCGACTAAAGGCCTTCGGGCACCTTTAGTCGCGGTTGGCCTGGCCAACCGCGACTAAAGACCCCCCACGTGCACCGGCTGGCCACCGAGCGCCCTGGGCCCAGGCCTTTGGTCGCGGTTCTCCTCCCGAACCGCGACTAAAGGTACCATTTGTCGCGGATCCTGCAGCATCGCGACTTATGGGGCTCACCCGAAGCCTGTTTTTCCACCAGTGAATTATCAACAAACGAATATTTAGCCTAGTGGCAAGGTTGCACGCTTTTTCTACTTTGCGTCCTAGGTTTGAATCCCAGACCGGCCAGTTTAGGGCCTTTTTTTTAGATAAAACAGCGTCGCACGTCAAAGCCTTTGCCGTGCAACATTTGCGAGTCACACGGCAAATATGCCTTTGCCGTCAGTGGTATTGCCATGCGACCTTTGTGCAAAATCGTATTTTCCCATAGTGATGCATGTGTACGTGCTTGATTGTTCCTCTTCAAACGTCGACTACATTCAGCACATGCATGGCAAATGGGTAGCGCATTCGTTGGGAATAAAGGGGTCGATAAACTCCCCCCAAGTGGGCAAGTGCTTTCACCAATCACAACTCAAGCTTGTGCTCGGCAAGTGGATCGGAGGGGATCAAGTCACGTTGTTCTATAGACAGTAAAATTTGCACGAACAAAGTCCAGTTCCCCCCTAAACCTTTCACTTGGCTCATATTTCCTCCCTAAATTTTACTTGGCTCACTAAACCCCTAAATTATCATTAATGGTCCACTTTACCCCCTTAATCTGGATTTTTGATCCAAATTTTGAACCAGGTAGAGGGGTTAAATAGAACATTATTCATAGTTTAGGGGGGTTAGTGAGCCAAGTGAAGTTCAGGAAAGAAATATAAGCCAAGTAAAAGATTATGGGGGAAACCAGACATTGTTCAATTCGCAATATTACATAAAGCAGAATATATTGCTCCCTACCGGGTGATTGCGCCCACGGTCAACTTGCATACACATGGTGGGGCCAACCTACTTCTGTATCCATACCCTTCACTTTTCCGAATCATTTGAACCGTTTGGTCGCCTTTTCTTGTTCTTTCTAGTTTTTGGCTCATGAGAGAGAAGAATAGAGGGCAACGCCGCCACCACACCATATGCACCTCACCGTCGCCTTATATGCCATACATCGAACTTCATTTGAGTTGGTTAGTGCATCAATTCAACATGGTATCAGAACTAAGATGTATCGAATCAAGACCATAGATCTGAGAGGTAGTGATGAAATATAGTATCCTTCCTTCTTCATCAATTTAGACTTTTGATTAAGTTGGCTACTGCATCAATTCAATATTGGATAAGTGTGGGTATGAACTTTGTGGTGTTATAGACAGGTGTGCGCGCATTGGGCTTGCTAACTTGTTCTTGAAGCTCTTGGTTTGTCTAACTTGGCAAGTTGGCATTTGCATTCATACTATTAGCACCACACCTTTCCTAGCTCATGTTATTATATGCCTGTGTTGCGTTCTTCTGTAAGATCATGTATTCTTCCGTACGTACGTAGCTCGGGATCGACAGATCACTTGTAGTCTTGTAGTGTTAATTAGTTTAGAGTATCTGCTTTTTGACCTGCATAATATTCATACTTGGGAATACTGTCGGATGAGGTAAAACGCAACTTGTTCTTTCCTTATGCGCCTTGCTTTACCAGTGCGCTGACCCCATGAGCTCTGTAAATGATGCTGGCACTGACATGATTGTTAATGGACAAAGCTGAGAAACGCGCTAAAGCATCGATTTTCCTTTTCTTTCACCTTTTATATTATGTAAATGTAAAGGACCCCGTTGCTTCATTTGAAAACACAAAAGCAATTTGAAGACTCGGCGTATACCCCCCATTCCATTCCTCTAGTCAATGGCTCTCTGCTAGCTAGCTGGCTATCACGCATCAAGATGTGGCCTGACTTATCATTTTATCCACTTTTCTGAATTTATTAGGTAGATCTCAGCTATGGCTTATCATCACGTTGAATCCCATGCGTGGAAGCTCTTGTCCTGTTTCTCCAAGAATGCACTCACTTTTATGTACGTCCCGACTCAACGAAATTTATGAAGTCTTATTCAGTGCATCTAGACAGACTATCGTTTTCGTCAGCCTCTTCCCTCCAGCGTTCTCGCCTGAAGCTGACGGCGGGTACCGTACCACCGAGCTATTTTTTGTGTCTTTCTGTAGATGATGTCTCCCCTACGTGGACCTCTTGATGTGCGGTCGGGCACCGTACCACCGAGCTATTTTTGTGTCTTTTTGTAGATGATGTCTCCCCTACGTGGACCTCTTTTGCAGTCGTGTCAGTCCTAAACTGATGCACGCATCCATAGACTGATTGCAATGGTTCAAATAACCCGTACACTAAATAAGAAAAATTGTATACTCTTTGACAAAGCTCATATCGAGGAGGCACCATTATCTGATGGGTGTCTTTAACGCTCAGTCGACTGCGACTTAACTTACGTCTCAGTCGAGTTACATCAGCGTGTTTTAACACGGATCTAAACAAAGTGCAAACTGTTGAAATTTTGGGCATTTGGCCTTTGGTCCGTGGCCCATTATCAAATTCTGAAACTCACATGGCCCATTCCAATAATCAGTGGCAGCACTAGTGGGGGGCTAAAGTTTAGTCCCACATTGCTAGTTGGGAGAGAGTTGGAGTGGTGTATAAGGTGGGCTGTTCTAGTCCTAGTAAGTGAGTGAGAAGAGAGAGCCCTCGCGCACTCCTCCTCCTCCGCCGCCCGCCTCGCCCCGCCGCGCCGCGGGTTGCGGGAATCTCGCCGAGCCGGTTTTTCTGGATCGTGGCTGTGCCGACTCGGACGTGGACTGCGCCCCACGACCTTCCCGAACCGCACTATATAAGCGCGGACGCCAACCCTAGTCTGTAAGAGACACATATGCGACTACCTGTTTCCAGTTCATTGCGCCGCCGCCTTCGTCTTCCTCATCCCGTCCGTCGGCGTGCACCGACTACCGGGACAGTAGGCCTCCGGAACCCTGCCTCTCTTGAACCTGTACGGGTGAGGGGCAATCAGGTTTTTGGGGAGCGCTCAGGCGCGACTACTGGCATCACGACGTCGTCATCGGACGACGAGTTTCTCCACACCGACAACTTCTTCCCGGACCTCAACGACTTCTTTAACAACCTCAACATGGGTGACAACGACGCTGCTGCGAAGTATGTGATCTTGTCGTTTCTCTTTCAGTTTCTGTTAGAGTTCCTTCTTCTAGTCTTTGTGGTAGATGCGATCGGTTTATCTTGTTTAGATGTGATCTGTCCATCTATCTTACTAGTCTACATGATTAGTATACTCTTTGTTTTCGTAGTCATGATTTATCAATTATTTCTACGGATTATTTCATATGGATATTTGCTTATATATTCAACAATCCAAAAACCTGATTTTAGGCAAATCAATTCAAGCAGTGTTGCTGCCGCTACTCGACCTCCCCTCTTTGATGGTATGCATTACAAGAGGTGGCGCACAAAGGCAGTTCTATGGTTTACAAACCTAGGCTGTTTTAGCGCCACAGATGCTAGACCTGAGGGGCCTCTCTCTGCAGAGGAGCAGGAAAAGTTTGAGAAGGTCGATGCCATGTTTAAGGCAGCCTTGTTCAACATTCTTGGGGACAACATTGTTGACCCGTACATGGCTTTCGACCATGGTAAAGATACGTGGGATGCGCTCGAGGCCAAATTTGGGGTCTCGGACGCTGGCACTGAATTGTATGTCATGGAGCAATACTATGACTACAGGATGACTGATGAGCGCTCCGTGGTTGAGCAGGCTCATGAGATTCAGTCACTTGCCAAAGAACTCGAGCAGTTTAAGTGTACCTTACCGGACAAATTTGTGGCCGGTGGCATTATTGCCAAGCTTCCTCCTTCGTGGAGGAACTTTGCTACTTCTCTGAAACATAAGAGACAAGAGTTTTCCGTTTCGGATCTCATTGGCTCGCTTCATGTGGAAGAGAAGGCGAGAGCAAAGGACACACACGCTCGTAGTTTTGAGGGAGGTTCTAGTGCCAATGTGGTACAGAAGAAAAACTTCCAATCTCACAAGTCTAAGAATAAGAACAATGGAAAAGGCAAGTTTGACGAGAAGAACAAAGCCTCTAACTCAACCAACTTCAAGAGGAAGACTCCTTATAAGAAGAAAGGGAACTGCCATGTTTGTGGCGCTCCTAGACATTGGGCTCCTGATTGCCCAGAACGCCATGATCGGCGTGGGAACAGCGGCAAGTCGGCAAATGTTGTTATTGGTGTTGATACTGAGATGAAGGACGTTGGGTACGGTATTTCTCCTACTGTCCTTTCAGTATGTAATTCTCCTGATTGGTGGATAGACACCGGAGCCAATACACATGTATGTTCTGATGTCTCTATGTTTTCTTCTTATCAGGTCGCAAGGACTTGCTCCGTGCTGATGGGAAACGGCTCACGTGCTTCTGTTCGTGGTGTTGGTACGGTGGATCTGAAGTTTACTTCGGGAAAGACCATCCAGCTGAAGAATGTGCAGCACGTTCCCTCCATTAATAAGAATCTCGTTAGCGGATCGCTTTTATGTCGAGATGGTTTTAAGTTGGTTTTCGAGTCCAATAAAGTTGTAATTTCCAAGTGTGGACAATTTGTTGGAAAGGGTTATGTGTGCGGAGGCTTGTTCCGCTTATCTCTGTCAGACATATGTACTCAAATTATTAATCATGTTTGCAATGATAGTGAGTCCGACATTTGGCATTCACGACTTTGTCATATTAATTTTGGGTGCATGACGCGGCTAGCGAATATGAATATAATTCCGAAATTTGCTATTGTCAAGAAATCCAAGTGCCAAGTATGTGTGCAAGCTAAGCAACCACGTAAGTCTCACAAGACTGCGGAGGCAAGAGACTTGGCACCGCTGGAACTTATACATTCGGATCTTTGTGAAATGAATGGTGAATTGACAAAAGGAGGGAAAAGATACTTCATGAATTTAATTGATGACTCTACTCGATATTGTTATGTGTACCTCCTGAAATCTAAAGATGAAGCTCTTAATTACTTCAAAATCTTTAAAGCTGAAGCAGAAAACCAACTTGATCGAAAGATCAAGCGGCTAAGGTCTGACCGTGGTGGAGAGTATTTTTCCAACGAGTTTGATTCTTTTTGTGCGGAACATGGTATTATCCATGAGAGGACGCCTCCCTACTCACCTCAGTCAAATGGGGCGGCCGAAAGAAAGAACCGTACTCTAACTGATTTGGTTAACGCCATGTTAGATACATCGGGTCTATCCAAGGCATGGTGGGGGGAGGCGATATTGACTGCATGTCATGTCCTAAACTGTGTCCCCACAAAGAACAAAACCATTACCCCGTTTGAGGAATGGGAAAGGAAAAGGTTGAAACTCTCTTACCTACGATCTTGGGGCTGTATGGCGAAAGTAAATGTGCCAATACCCAAGAAGCGCAAGCTTGGACCAAAAACCGTGGATTGTGTTCTTCTGGGATATGCATTTCATAGTATTGGCTACAGATTTTTGATAGTAAAATCGGAGGTATCCGACATGCATGTTGGTACTATTATGGAATCGAATGATGCGACTTTCTTTGAGGACATCTTTCCTATGAAAGAAACGTCTAGCTCATCAATTCAGGAGATGCCCAGTTCATCTACTCAAGAATTATTTCCTGAACCTACCATGGCTAGAGAACACTTTGATAATCCTGTGGAGGATGACAATGAAACTCCTAGAAGGAGCAAGAGACAGAGGACTGCAAAGTCCTTTGGACATGATTTCATTGTGTACCTCGTGGATGATACTCCCACTTCTATTTCAGAAGCCTATGCATCTCAGGATGCTGACTACTGGAAGGAAGCTGTCCGTAGCAAGATGGATTCCATCTTAGCTAATGGAACTTGGGAGGTTACTGATCGTCCTTATGGGTGCAAACCTGTAGGATGTAAATGGGTGTTCAAGAAAAAGCTTAGACCTGATGGTACTATTGAAAAGTACAAGGAACGTCTTGTGGCCAAGGGTTATACCCAGAAAGAAGGTGAAGATTTCTTTGATACATACTCACCTGTTGCCAGATTGACCACCATTCGAGTGCTACTATCCTTGGCTGCCTCACATGGTCTTCTCGTTCATCAAATAGATGTTAAGACTGCTTTCCTAAATGGAGAGCTTGAAGAGGAAATTTATATGGAGCAGCCTGATGGATTTGTAGTAGATGGTCAAGAAGGAAAGGTGTGTAAATTACTGAAGTCTTTGTATGGGCTTAAGCAAGCACCTAAGCAGTGGCATGAGAAGTTTGAAAGAACTTTAACCGCTGAAGGCTTTGTTGTAAACGAAGCTGACAAGTGTGTATACTATCGCCATGGTGGGGGCGAGGGAGTTATTCTTTGTCTCTATGTCGATGACATATTGATATTCGGGACCAGCCTTACTGTGATTAAGGAAGTCAATGAGTTCCTATCTCGTTGTTTTGAGATGAAGGACTTGGGAGTAGCTGATGTGATCTTAAACATCAAGCTGCTGAAGGATGACGATGGCGGGATTACATTGCTTCAGTCCCATTATGTGGAAAAGATTCTGAGTCGCTTCGGGTATAGCGACTGCAAATCTTCTCCAACGCCTTATGATCCTAGCGTGATAATTCGTAAGAATAAAAGAGTTGCTAGAGATCAATTGCGATATTCGCAGATCATTGGCTCACTCATGTATTTAGCCAGCGCCACGAGGCCTGACATCTCCTTTGCTGTAAGTAAACTCAGCCGTTTTGTGTCTAGACCTGGAGATGTTCATTGGCATGCTCTTGAGAGAGTTTTGCGCTATTTGAAAGGTACTGCGAGTTATGGCATTCACTATACTGGGTATCCAAGGGTACTTGAGGGTTATAGTGATGCAAATTGGATATCTGATGCTGATGAGACTAAGGCCACAAGTGGTTATTTATTTACACTTGGAGGTGGCGCTGTTTCCTGGAAGTCTTGCAAGCAGACCATCATTACGAGGTCAACTATGGAAGCAGAACTCACAGCATTAGACACAGCCACTGTTGAAGCAGAGTGGCTTCGTGAGCTTTTGATGGACTTACCTGTGGTTGAGAAACCAATACCCGCTATCCCTATGAACTGTGATAATCAAACTGTGATCGTCAAAGTAAACAGTTCTAAGGATAATATGAAGTCATCAAGGCATGTGAAGAGGAGACTGAAAACTGTCAGGAAAATGAGAAACTCCGGAGTTATAGCGTTGGATTATATCCATACGTCTAGAAACCTGGCAGACCCCTTCACAAAGGGACTATCACGAAATGTGATAGAAAATGCATCGAGGGAGATGGGTATGAGACCCACACTATGAGCTGCCCACGGTGGTAACCCACTCTATGTGATCGGAGATCCCGTGAATTAGAACTGGGAGACAAGCTGTTGGTCAGCTGAGAGGAGAGTATATATCCCTATAGCAATTTTACCACTCCATAAGATGCAATACTCTCCTAATCTGCATGGCAGGTTGATAATTATCTTAATGTGTTCTAAGTGGCTTATTTTAACAGAGATGTTGTCCTGCAGAACATCTTTTTGAAGAACACACCTATACGAGTTTGATTATTAAACATCGCAATCTATGAGAGTTGGGTGCTCTCTAGTAAACTCATGAAAGGCCCTGGAGTATGACGTATAAGCTCCAAACCGCGAGGAAGCCTCGCAGCAGCCTATTATCGGTCTAGGCTTTGTATGAAGCTAGTGTGCAGACTTGTAGTTCAAGGCATAGTCCACTATCCAAGTTGCAATCTAGTGAAATATGAAGCCTTAAGTGGAAGTTCAACTTAACAGTCTCCACGACATACCGGTATATAAAACAATGTTCTGAAAACTTACTGATGAGATGTGCCAATGAGAGTTTGTGGGGGATTGTTGGAATTTTGGGCATTTGGCCTTTGGTCCGTGGCCCATTATCAAATTCTGAAACTCACATGGCCCATTCCAATAATCAGTGGCAGCACTAGTGGGGGGCTAAAGTTTAGTCCCACATTGCTAGTTGGGAGAGAGTTGGAGTGGTATATAAGGTGGGCTGTTCTAGTCCTAGTAAGTGAGTGAGAAGAGAGAGAGCCCTCGCGCACTCCTCCTCCTCCCTCGCCCGCCTCGCCTCGCCTCGCCTCGGCTCGCCTCGTCACGACGCGCCGCGGGTTGCGGGAATCTCGCCGAGCCGAGCTTATCTTTTTGCTGTTTGGGAAATTAATTGTGTAATCAATTACGAGTCATTTACGGACATGTAACTCAGCCATTTTGCCTTCCGGTTTTTCTGGATCGTGGCTGTGCCGACTCGGACGTGGGCTGCGCCCCACGACCTTCCCGAACCGCACTATATAAGCGCGGACGCCAACCCTAGTCTGTATGAGATACATATGCGACTACCTGTTTCCAGTTCATTGCGCCGCTGCCTTCGTCTTCCTCATCCCGTCCGTCGGCGTGCACTGACTACCGGGACAGTAGGCCTCCTGAACCCTGCCTCTCTTGAACCTGTACGGGTGAGGGGCAATCAGGTTTTTGGGGAGCGCTCAGGCGCGACTACTGCCATCACGACGTCGTCATCGGACGACGAGTTTCTCCACACCGACAACTTCTTCCCGGACGTCAACGACTTTTTCAACAACCTCAACATGGGTGACAACGACGCTGCTGCGAAGTATGTGATCTTGTCGTTTCTCTTTCAGTTTCTGTTAGAGTTCCTTCTTCTAGTCTTTGTGGTAGATGCGATCGGTTTATCTTGTTTAGATGTGATCTGTCCATCTATCTTACTAGTCTGCATGATTAGTATACTCTTTGTTTTCGTAGTCATGATTTATCAATTATTTCTACGGATTATTTCATATGGATATTTGCTTATATATTCAACATAAACAACAGCAAACACGAATCTTCAAGCACAAATAAAATCCAACGCAGGAGCACGTGACTGAGACATAAGGCTGAAATTAGCAATTCCGTTATCTGATATGTTGTATATACTGTATTATGTATTGTACCTAATACTCCTGTAATCTCTGATATAAATACAAAGCCACCCCTATTCGGGAAGTGTGCAATACCCTACCCATACACGTTTTCATGGTATCAGAGCCTGGCAGCGCTAACCCTAGATTGCTCGCCCGCTCGTCCGCTTGAGTTGATCGCTCGAGCTTGCTTCCACAACAATGGCGCATACCTCCTCTACACCCTCCTCGTAGATCTCCTCTGGTTCCTTCGCGTCCTCCTCCTCGGCCATCCCCAGCGGCGCGACAATGGTATGCGTGATCCCCTCCTCGCCGATCAGTCTGACGAATCAAATCACGATCAGACTATCTAGCGAGAATTACATCTACTAGTGGACTCAAGTTGTTCCGATTCTGCGGAGCAATTTGCAGTTTGGGTTTGTCGACGGCTCTCTTCCATGCCCGAGCGCGACCATACCCAATATTGCGGCGGTGGTGAAGGAAGGTGGCCCAACAACTATTCCAAATCCTCGGTATGCAGCATAGCAACAACAAGATCTGGCCATCCTTTCTGCAATAGTCTGCTCCTTTACCGAGAGTGTTCGGGGGATGATGACAATGGTCACCACGTCCCGTGAGGCATGGGAAACTCTCGCCAGCTACTTTGTTTGCATGATCCACAGCGCGGGCTATGCACATCCGCAACGAGCTCAACCAGACGAAGAAGCTAGACACCACGGCAACAATATACTTCAATAAGATCAAGGCTTTTGCTGATGCACTCTCCGCGATGGGTTTACCCCTGCGTCCAGATGAGTTTACAGGATATTTTTGTCAAGGCCTCAACAATGAGTATGATTCGCTGGTGCAAGTTGATTCGCCTAGAGCACTCACGGATCCGATGCTAGTTCGCGAAGTCTATGCGCAACTCCCGGCAACTGAGCAGAGGATGGATGCACGCCGTGTTGAACTTAGCGCCAATATACAGATGATGTCGTACTAGGTCTCTCGGGTGGTGGTTATCCAGCGTCCCAACATGCTCCCTCGCCGGCCTACTTACCTAAGCCGGCCTTTACTTCTAAGCCAGCCTACACTCCTTCGCCTGCACCCGCTGCCAATCGTCGCCCTGATCAGCGCACTGGCGGTACATATCCTACCTGCCAGATTTGCAGCAAGGTTGGTCACGTGGCTTCATGTTGCTTCAAGAGATTTGATCGCAACTTCCTTGGTGATGGCAATGATGGCCGCTATATGGATCGCTAAGTTTCTACCTTCTCAGTGACTACTACTCGTGGTGGTTCCACTTCGTCTTACCCGGTTGACCCTACTTGGTATGCTGATACGGCAACCACTGATCACCTCAACAATAATCTGGACAAGCTTACGATGAAGGAGCAATACCGTGGAAAAGATCATGTTCAGACAGCTAATGGAGCAGGTATGCACATTACACATATTGGTCATTCCACACTGCCCACCTTTTCGCACCCTTTACATCTCAAAAATATTCTTCATGTTCCATCTGTCACACGTAATCCTCTCTCTGTTAAAAAATTCTCTCGTGATAATAATGTGTTCTTTGAATTTCACCCTTGAAATTTTCTTGTCAAGGATCGGGTTTCTAGGCTGGTTCTTCTTAGATAGGGATGTGGTGGAGGTCTCTATAATCTCGATGAGTCATCTATCAAGCAAGTTCTCAACAGTGTCAGTGTCGCTTGAGCAATGGCACTCACGCCTAGGTCATCCAGCTACACAAATAGTTCAACATATTTTGCATCGTTATGAGCTTCCCTCAGAGCCAGTCAATAAAAATGTAATATGTGATGCCTGTCAACAAGACAAAAGTCATCAATTACCATTTTCTTTGTCTACTCGTGTTACTACTGCACCACTTGAGATTATTTATTCTGATGTATAGGGCCCTGCCCAAACTTCTGTGAATGGACATGAGTTTTATGTTAGCTTTATTGATGCCTATAGTCGTTTTACTTGTATTTATCTCCTCAAACTTAAATCCTATGTGTTTCGGATCTTTCTTTAGTTTCAAAGGCATGTTGATCGACTCTTGAATAAAAATCTTACATGTTCAAACGACTCTTGAATACAAAATCTTACATGTTCAAACTGACTGGGGAGGCGAGTACCATAGACTGAATAAGTTCTTTACTTATATTGGTGTCTCTTGTCATGTCTCTTCTCCTCATACACACCAACAGAATGACACTGTTGAACGAAAACATAGACACATTGTTGAAACATGACTCATCTTGTTAGCTCATGCTTATGTCCCTCTTCGTTTTTTGGACTGATGCTTTTACCAGCTTCCTTATTAATCGACTTCCTAGTCGTGTCATCGATAGGAAAACTCCCATTGAAAGTTTGTTAGGAGAAGTCCTGGATTATACTTTCTTTAAAGTCTTTGGGTGTGCCTGTTGGCCTCATCTCCGTCCGTACAATAAACGAAAACTTGAGTTTCGCTCCAGACAATGTGTTTTCCTTGGGTATAGCTCGCTTCACAGGGGTTATAAATGCCTTCACATTCCTACCGACGGAGTCTATATATTTCGTGATGTTGTTTTCGATGAGCATGTTTTCCCTTTTTCTCAAAAATCATCCAACTCTCCTCCACATACATCCACTACCCCGCTTTTACGACCTGACCAATTTGTTTATGCCGCACATAATCCTATGCTTCTTGCTAACCATGGTGTAGGTGCGGGACGTGGTGCTCGACTTGAGCTCTTGGATGATGTGCCAGATGATATTGGTTCTGTTGACTCCAGCGATCCAGACTACTTCGATCATAGCGACCTGCCCGCTCACGTCGATCGGGTGCATGGCCTCGAGGTGCCTGCCCATGCATCGAGCGGTACCGGCCCGCCCACTCCTGCATGGTCTCCAGCCTCTTCGGTGCGCGATGGACCGGCTTCTCTCTCGCGGGCCTGTCCAGGCACCACCTCATCCTCGTCTCAGGCGCTCCCTCCTAGGCCGGACGTTGCTCCGCATCAACCAGCGATGAATCCAGTTCGGCGTGCTGTTACTCGTCTACAGCGCGGCATCAGACAACCCAAGCAACAGAGTGATGGTACAGTAGCCTGGAGTGCTACTCGCTTGGCAAGTTGGCATGTTCTACTGATCTTACTCAGTCCAAACCACGTGATCATCATGCTGCACTGACATGTCCTCAATGGCGTGAGGCCATGGAAGCCAAATTATATGCATTACAAACAAACAAAACATGGACACTAGTACCACCACCATCAGGAGTGAACATTATCGACTGCAAGTGGCTGTTTAAAATCAAGCAGAAGTCCAATGGACCAGTTGAATGATATAAAGCTCGTTTGGTTGCTAAGGCTTCAACAAAGATATGGTCTCGACTATGAAGATACATTCCGTCATGTGGTCCTATGACTATCCGCTTTCTCTTGTCCATGGATGTTACCAAGAGTTGGCATCTCCATCAACTCGATATTCAAAATACCTTCTTACATGGTGTTCTTGAAGAAGAGGTGTTTAGGCGCCAGCCTCCTGGCTTCGAGGATTCTCATCACCCTGGATACTTATGTCGCCTTGACAAGGTACTTTATGGCCTAAGGCAGGCCACTCAGGCGTGGCATGCTCGACTCAGGTCTGTCCTCATTGGTCTTGGGTTTACACCGTCTACCGCTGATACGTCTCTGTTTATACTTCAGCGTTCTGACATTACCCTCTATCTTCTTGTCTATGTGGATGACATTATTGTGTCAGTTCGCCTGCTGCAGCTACTGGTCGCCTGATTCATCAGCTCCGTACTCCTTTTGCTCTTAAGGATCTTGGTCCGCTGCACTATTTTCTGGGCGTTGAGGTTCATCATTTACCTACTAGTGGTCTTCTTATAAGTCAACCAAAGTAAGCGTCTGAACTGTTGCAGCGTGTTGGTCTCTTGCATATATAGTGGATCTATGACCACACCTATGGATTCTTCGGATAGACTTTCCTCCACTGATGGTACTCCACTCTCATCTGAGGAGTCTACACGATATCGCAGTGTTGTTGGTGGTCTTCATTATCTTACTCTGATACGTCATGACCTCTCATTTGCGGTGAACAGGGTGTGTTAGTTCCTTCATGCTCTCACATCTACTCACTGGTCAGTAGATAAACGCATTCTTCGCTATGTTAAGGGGATCTTGTCACACAGACTAATACTTCGTCCTTCTACTTCATCTCTTGACTTGCTCTCTGCGTTCTCTGATGCTGACTGAACTGGTTACTCTGATGATCCACGGGGGATTTGCTATTTTCTATGGTGGCAACTTGGTTTACGGGAGTGCTCGCAAGTAGGAAACCGTCTCTCGATCGAGTACAGAGTCTGAGTACTACAGGACTCTTGCGAATGCCATAGCTGAAGTTATTTGGGTACAAACACTTCTTGAAGAACTCGGTGTCTATAAAACAACTTCACCAATATTATGGTCTGAAAATGTCGGTGCAACATACTTGTCCTCTACCCCGTGTTCCATGCTGAAACCAAGCATATTGAGGTGGACTTTCACTTTGTGCGAGAACGAGTTGCTCAGAAGTTGCTTTAAATTCGGTTTATCTCCTCCAAAGATCAGTTGGCTGATATCTTCACTAAACCTATACCTTTACCTCTATCCCAGACATGTAGAAAGCAATCTCAACTTGTCTAGACTAGTTGAGATTGAGGAAGGGTGATAAACTCTAGATATGTTGTATATACTATACTATATTATGTATTGTACCCAATACCCTTGTAATACTCTGATATAAATACAAAGCCACCCCTATTCGGGAGGTGTGCAGTACCCTACACTAGTGGAAAACGGGGCTATAGGCCCGGTCCATTTGGGCCTTTAGTCCCGGTTTCCAAACCGGGACCAATTAGGCGGGACTAAAGGGTCCCCCCTTTAGTCCCGGTTCAAAAATGCACCGGGCCTAAAGGCGTCGCCACGTGGTGCGACCAGGGAGCTCGAGGTGGATGGCCTTTGGTCCCGGTTCGTGGTACGAACCGGGCCTTAGGTTCTCTGCCACGGCAGAGAATTGCTATTTCTCTGCCGCGGCACAGGTTTAGGCTGTAGCAGCGTTTCTCTGCCGCGGCAGAGAAGGCGTTTCTCTGCCGCGGCAGAGTTTCAGCAATGCATATATATCATTCAAGAAACCACAAAATATCGTCGTGAATATTTATAGACATCGTCAACAGTACACGTAATGCATGCATATTTATAATATAAAGCTAGTCGGATCTCTTTACTAAATCTATAAGCCTCTACGGAGTTGCGCCTCATCTATGACCTCCACATAGTGCTCTCCACCTCGGGTAATGATCTCGGTAAGAAAGAATCCCGCGATTTCCTCTTGAATTGCTCGTATTTGATCCTCCGTTATGAGAGTGTCCCGCAGGCGTATCATCTATATTTAAAAAAGGAGATCAATATATGAATGGAACTCAATACAATAGATGGTACTAATTAAGATAATTGTGAGAATTTGTTATCGTACACGAGTGTGGTGTATACGGGCATCCCCACCATTGGGACAGGCCATGTCACGAATGAAGGTGCAGACGTAGTATCCACATAAGTTATTCCCGGGTTCCTGCCTCATACACTTTACGAAAAAATAGTTCGATCAAACTAATAATCAAGCATCGTATTGAAAGTAAATATCATATATAGAGTTTCACGGACATAGCTATATATATAGTACTACTTACAGGGTAATCTTGAAATGTAAGCTCCGGTTTCCATTACCAGGAACAGTATTGATGAACCGTTTCCAAGCCCTGTCCGGCAAAAAATAATGAGTAAATGAGTTATTGATTAGTTGATGATATCGTCGAATTAGAACAGATGAAGATGCCAATACGAAATTGATTGAAATTACCTCTGGAGGATGGCAGCCATGTCCGCCCATTCCGCATGTTCTTTACGTTTCGAGTCCATGACATTTACGACCCCTTTGTGAAGATCAATGATTAGGAGAATAAAGTGGAATCTGCACAAGCATAGCTCAATGATTACTAGAATAAAGTGGAAGCTGCACAAGCATAATGTATGTTATATATAACATTCACTTGAAGTTGTAGGGAAAGAATATATCCTCTTTTTTTTGCTTGCTTCACTAAAAACATTACCATGTTGTCCTCTGTGTCCTTGGCGTACTGTTGAACCGTAACTTCATGAACTGTGTCTGGGTCAATGAAGCCCAGCGGTAGGAGCTTGCCTCTTTTGCATTCGAGCTTCTTCATTCTGCATAATTAAATGTATAGCGTACACAAAGAATATAGTGAGGATAATTGTTAGTGCAAATGAATTAGCTGAGCTACAGACTTAATTACATAAATAAATCACTTACAGGCAGTAGCAACTAATGACAGCTTTGTCGAGGGCGTCTTGATTGAATAACTGAAACAGTTCTTCTAACTCAAGGTTTATCTCCTCGTTCCCCCGGAAGTAATGCTCATCTCTAAGATACACCGTGAGGTAGCGATCACCTCTTCGATAGGCTCTCAGGTACCATTCATGCAACCTTCGCATCTGAGTCCCTAGACGCGCGAGCTCGCCAGGTTTGACGAGATCATGTCCGTATCTATACTTGTTTACCACTTCAGCCGTTGGATAGTAATCTTCGTACTCAACTGATGCTCCATGAGCTCTAGCCTCCCGTTCGATCATCGATGCCGTCTCTGGATCATCATAGGGCTGCACGACGAACTGGGGTATGGCCTGATTTTCCTGCTGTCCAAGCTGGGCGACTTTTTTTGCTTTGCTCGCTCTAGAGGACTGTCCAAGAGAGCGGTCATAATCAGCTCTCAGCTCAGGTCTCTTCATTCTCGTCTCGGCAAAGTGCTTCACTGTATGCGGTGGAATGAACATCTTCTTCGGCGCAAGAAACGCCTTTTGCTCTTCAGTCTACTCATGTGGTAACAACTCTGGAGTCTGTGCCCTCATCGGAGTTGATGATCTCTTCGGAGCTGTAGGAGGTGCCGCGGTTAGCTTCCTCTTTTGCTTAGGTGGAGGCGGCGGAGTCTCCTGACGACGAGGAGGAGGCGGCGGAGTATTCTCACGCGGAGGAGACTGCTCATGCACAGGGGAATCATCATCGCGCAGAGGAGAATCATCACGCGGAGGAGACTGCGCAGGTGGCGGAGGAGGCGGACGAGGTGGCCTGCTTGGTGGCTTCTCACCTGGAAACACAATGTTCTCCTTCCGCCATTGCACGGTGGTTCTACGGGCTTCTCCCAGTTCTTTGATTTCCCCATCTTCACCTGCATGGTGCTCAAGCACCAACCCCTCATATTCTCTCAACACTTCATCCACCATCACAACAGCAAAGTCGTCTTGGACCGGACGGCAATGGTAAGACCTTGTAGGTAAGAGGATGCCGACCGCCGCCTTGAAGGATAGGTTGAAAACTTTAACATGCAGCTCACAAGGACGGCTCTCAGTGAGATCATCCATGGGGGGGTAGCGAGGAGGCTCGACCACCTGGTCATCATCATCATTATCCACCTGATGCGTGGAAGCCACGCTGCTTTTCCGGTGTTGTTGAGATTGCAGCGGGACGATAGCATCGAGCAATGCAGGATCTACAGCCTGCCCCTGAGCCATCTGGGATGTAAGTACTTGGGTTACCATGGTTAATTGGGCTTTCATGGTGCTAAAACCCTCCTCTAAGGACGCTATGCGGTCTGTTTCCCTTGCCTTTCTCCTCTCATGGCTTTTATCAGGAAATATCTTCCTTTCCACAGGAAAGCCATACTTCCACGGAACGGAGCCTTCTGTGCCTCGTGTTCGTCCGCCGTGTTCTTTGTTCCCAAGGGCGCGTGTCAGCTCATCGTTCTCTCCGTCGGGCTGGAACCTCCCCGCCTCCACGTCCCTATGTGCTTGTTCCAGGGCTTCAATGGGAACCTTCAGATGAGCTTTCTTATAGATGCACTTCCCTGTTTCTGGATGCAACGTTCCCCCAATCCCGTAGAACCACTCCTTGCACCGTTCGATCCAACCGTGTGTCCCTAATCTGATCCCTTTCCTGGTCAGTTCCGCCTCAGCTGCCTCCCACTTAGGACGGTTAGCCCTGTATCCACCTGGACCCAGAATTTGGTGATATAGCTTCAACGCAGCATTTGCCTTATTTGTTTCCGACCTTTTCTTAAATTCTTCTGACTCCGTGTTGTACTTCACGAATTCGTCCCAGTGATTTTTTACCTTCTCATTGTCTAGAGTCTTGTCTTTCTTGATAAAGCTGCGCAATCTTTTCTTGTGGTTCTTGAATAGTTCGGCCATCTTCTTCTTGGCAAAGTTGCGGAGGGCCTGCTCCATCTTTGCCTTTTCAGCGGCATCCCCCTCTGGAGGTACTATGTTGAAATGTGCCATGAGCTTGTTCAGAATGCTGTCTTTGGCTACATCATCGATATAAAGACCTTGAGCTTCTTCCTCTGCAGACAGCACTAGTCCCTTCGGCTTGTTCCATTCTCGAACGGTGATCGGGACGTGGTCCCTAACAAGCACTCCGCATTGAGCTATAAATGACTTTGCACCTTTCTCTGGAGCAATCGGTTTACCATCCTTACAGATATGGGTGATGTCGTGCCTAACACCGTCGTCCAACTTTTTGGCCGGGCCTCGCTTCTTCGACTTTACAGAAGAAGTGCTCGATCCGGAGGGCTAAAAAAGAAATAATTCATAGTTAGTACAATTTAATTAGTTAATGCATCTAGTCGATCAACAGCGGCTTAATTAATTTATATACCTGGGTAACTACGGTTCTGGAGCCATTATGATGATCTTCTTCCTCGCCATTAGGATCTTGTTCCTCAATATTCTCCGCTCCCTCACCGGAGTCATTCAAAAAAGTTGCAGTGACATCGTCACCGTCATCGTCGCGATCATCCAGAGTACCGTTGGCTATGAGCTCTTCCATGAAATTTTCTTGAATTTCATCTCTCTGTCCCGCCATGCTTTCTACAACGACTTGCAAGCTATATATAGGAACCATCATATGATCAAATTAAGGATAATGCAGAAAACTGAAAATGGAGTTACATATGTAGTTCTTAAGTAAGGATCGATAATATAGTGCTGAAAGCAGATAGTGCAGTTACATGCATACATAGATCGGGTCCATGTTTATTTAACCCTAATACATCAATCACTACTACAACCTCTCAACCGCGTCGACCGGGTCCTATAACGCGCCGACCGGGTCCTGAGCCGTGCCGGGTGAACCCCCAAAGCCACAGAACAACAACGGGAGCATAGCTAACATGAGATCCCTGCATAACGCTCCATCCAGTCCTACACATGGTGTCTAACGCATACATGTAACGGCGAACGTGCTCGTCCTCCGCTGCAATGCGCTGAGCTACCTCCTCCGGCGGGGCCGGCTCCCTCTGAAACGACCGTGGCCCATAGGACCTCCACCAGAGAATATCCGGGTCGACGACGGGACCCGGATTCCGCACCAAGGTGCGTGCCCCGAAAGCTAAGACCTCCCAGTGCCACCCCGGCGGAGCCCAGTCCCGGACCTCCCCCATCTGCTGCATCTCCTCCAGAATAGTCATACCACGACGCGGTGGCTGTCGCGGCATCGTAGCTACGAAAACAAATCATATATATATGTACCAACGTTAACATAAATAAAAAAATAACTTCACTACTTTTATGTTAGTCGGCGCCGGCACTACCGTTTGGGGGGCGCCGGCACTACATACTCTATTTTGGGGCGCCGGCAGGGGCGTCGGCACTACCCGTATTTTGGGGGCGCCGGCACTACCGGAGATGGTGGCGGTCGGCCGGTGGCGGCGGCGACACTAACTTTTTTCTAACTATTTGCACTACTACTAAATTCACTAGACTAATCTAACAAAAAAATTCTAACTTTTTTCTAACTATTTGCACTACTACTAAATTCACTACACTAACAATATACTAACTATATACTAACATATATACCAACTATATACTAACATATACTAACATTTTAACTACACTAATCTAACATTTTTTTCGAATTAACTATAGTAACAATATACTAACTATATACTAACATTTTTTTCGAATTTGATAAGAAATAAAAAAATAAAAAAGGGTGGCCGCCGGCCGGCCGGGGCCGTCGGTCGGCCGGCCAGAGGAGGGAGAGGGAGGGCGCACGCGCCATACCTGCGGGAGGCGCGGTGGCGGTCGGCGGCAGAGGGCGCCGACTGCGGCACCGGGCGGCGGGCGGCGGGCTTCGGCGGGCGGCGCGCGTGGCCGTGCGGGGGAGGATGCGGACAAGGGGCGCGCGCGGCGTGGCGGCAGGAGGGGGCGGCGGCGCGAGCGGCGGGCGGCGGGTGGCGGCGCGGCGGACGGCGACGGCTACGGCGCGCGCGGCGATTGGGCAGCCTGGCGGCGCCGTTGCCTTCGTCTCCGCGGGATTGATCTCCGTGGAGACGAAGGGGTTACAGTTATAGTGCCCCCCCCTTTGGTCCCGGTTCGTATTACAAACCGGGACTAAAGGCCTATCTTGCTGCAGTTTTCGCTGCGCGCGCAAAATAGGCCTTTATTCCCACTTTTTAATAAAAAACGGGACCAAAGGCCAATTTTTTTTAAAAAATTTGTTCCCGCCTTATTTCAAATCAAAAAAAGGCCACGTACTGGCCACCGACGCACACGTGTGCACCGCCGCCACCGCTGTGTACTGGCCACCGCCGCCACCACCACCGCCGTGTACTGGCCACCACCGCCACCGCCACCGCCGTGTACTGGCCACCACCGCCACCGCCACCGCCGTGTACTGGCCACCGCCGCCACCGCCACCGCGGTTATCGCGCCACCGCCATACCGCCACCGCCGTGTCGCCACCGCCGCCCAGTGTGTGGCCACGCCGCCGTCGTGTACTGGCCACCGCCGCCGCCGTGTACTGGCCACCGCCACCGCCGTGTACTGGCCACCGCCGCCACCGCCACCGCGGTGTACTGGCCACCGCCACCACCGCCACCGCCGTGTACTGGCCACCCGCCGCCACCACCACCGCCGTGTACTGGCCACCGCCGCCACCACCACCGCCGTGTACTGGCCACCGCCGCCGCCGTGCCACACGTGTCCCTTCCCCGTGCCATGTGTCCCTTCCCCGTGCCACGTGTCCCTTCCCCGTGACACGTGTCCCTTCCCCGTGCCACGTGTCGCCGCCGCTTCCACGTGCCTCGCACCGCCACCGCCACCACCGCCACCGCCGTGTACTGGCCACCCGCCGCCACCACCACCGCCGTGTACTGGCCACCGCCGCCGCCGTGCCACACGTTTCCCTTCCCCGTGCCACGTTTCCCTTCCCCGTGCCACGTGTCCCTTCCCCGTGCCACGTGTCGCCGCCGCTTCCACGTGCCTCGCACCGCCGCCACCGCCGTGCGACGTGTAGATGCCGCTTCCACGTGCCACGCCCCGCCGCTTCCCCGCGCCACCTGTCGCCAAACTTGCTGCGTCGCTGTGCTATAAAGCGTCGCGTGCGCGCGGAACCACACATCGCCTTCACCTCCGTTCATCCGTCGCCGGGATGCCGCCGCGCCGTCGTGGCTCGTCCGGCTTCCGTGGCGTCCGAGCGCGTCCGAACGGTAGGTTCTACGCCGAGATGCGCGCCGGTGGCTTCCGGCTCACCCTTGGCACGTACAACACCCCGGAGCTGGCGGCGCGCGCTTACGACGCGGCCGCATGGCGATTTCGGCGGCCACGGCGCGACATGAACTTCCCAGACGTTGAATCACTAGAGGAGGCGGAGTTCCTCGCGCCGACGCCGTGCCTCGTCGATGACGACGACCGTCGCCGCCACCGCCAGGTGCAGCGCCGGATCGCCATCGCCGAGCACGACGAGGAGTTGATGCGCCAGTGGAGGGCGCAGTTCCCCAACGACGTCGACAACACCGACGCGTTCTTCGCTGACCTCCGGGCACATCGCAGGTCCAACAGGCGCCACCGTCGGGCCGTCGCCGTGTTCGAGCTCGACAACCCGAATACAACTTGGGCCGACAACGACCCTCGGTGGGACGACATTTGGACCGAGACAACCTCCGACGACGAGTAGATCGACTAGACGAGTTGTTTATCTTTTTAATTGTATTTTCAATAAAGTCGTTGTGGCAGACGCTGATGGTGAGAAAAGTTCCCGCCAGATACATGGAATGAAAGTACAGAGCTCAACTGAAATTAATTAAGATACATGGCCAGATTCGATTGTTCGAGTCATTCAGTCATACTCGTGCCTAGCCCTATAGTACTCGCCACTGTAGTCGTCGTAGTCGCCGTCATCATCGTCGCTGGCATCGGGGTCGCGGTAGTCGAACCTCGGCGGGAGAGAACGCGTGGGCTGGGACTGAGGGTAGCGCAGGCGGGGGCCACGGTAGGCCATGACGCCATGGAGAGTTCGGCCGTGCCACCACAGCCGACGGCCGGCCTCGTTGAAGTTCGAAGGAGGAGGGCCGCCTTCCTCGTGCCTGGCAAGCGCCCTCTCACGCCGATTGATAAAGAAGCTTTCCCAAGTCGGGCTGTAGTCGGGATGCCACTGGGGATTCCTCCGCTGCTCTGGCGTGAGCTCGAAGTAGTAGTGGTTCGTGATGGCCATCTCGCGCGCCACACCTAGAGGGACAGGAGGGACTGGTACGCCTCCAATGCTCAGCAACCAGCCGGTCGGGACGCGGTAGCCCGGCGGGCAGGGGTAGTTCGACGCGCAAAGCGCCTCCGCCTCCCGGAGGGTTAGAGATACGATGGAAGCCATTGGACAGAGTGATGAGGTTTGCAGATATTAGTCTAGATGTGATATGTAAATGGAGGCCAAGCCTACATATATATAGTGAAAAAATGGCGAGAGGACGGAGGCGGGAAGCAGTGGAAAGCGCGGGAAGAAAAATAGGCGGGAACGCAGTGGCGCCGAAAACATTAGTCCCGGCTGGTGGGTACAACCGGGACTAAAGATCATTTTTTTTGTCATCTAACAAAACTGTCGGTGGGATAAGGACGTGTGGGTAACCTTTAGTCCCGGCTGGTGGGTACAACCGGGACTAAAGATCTTTTTTTTGTCATCTAACAAAACTGTCGGTGGGATAAGGACGTGTGGGTAACCTTTAGTCCCGGCTGGTGGGTGCAACCGGGACTAAAGATGTCGGCCGGATAAGAACGCATGGGTGGACGCACTGCTCGATGAGATAAAGCATGTAGCGCACGACGCCCTGTCGAAGGAAGAAGACAAAGTAGAAGAGGTGTCATGCCTATAAAAGGAGCATCGATACGCCTTGCCAAGCAGATCAACAAGCCAAGCAGAGTTTCATTCCCATGGATGAAGGGAAGGGTTGGGAAATCTCCCGTGGCGCAGCTTCTCGAAGATGTCGTTGGTGCACACGCCCTACGGAATCTTCGGAAGCTGCTCCTCGGAATTTTTTCCTGCAAGCCCCTGAACGACTACATCTCCTCTAACAGTGTTGGGGAAAGGGTTGGGAAATCTCCCGTGGCGCAGTTTCTCGAAGATGTCGTTGGTGCACACGCCCTACGGCATCTTCAGAAACTGCGCCTTGGAATTTTTTCCTGCAAGCCCCTGAAAGACTACATCTCCTCTAACAGTGTTGGGGAAAGGGTTGGGAAATCTCCTGTGGCGCAGTTTCTCGAAGATGTCGTTGCTGCACACGCCCTATGGCATCTTCAGAAACTGCGCCTTGGAATTTTTTGCTGCAAGCCCCTGAACGACTACATCTCCTCTAACAGTGTTGGGGAAAGGGTTGGGAAATCTCCCGTGGCGCAGTTTCTCGAAGATGTCGTTAGTGCACACGCCCTACGGCATCTTCAGAAACTGCGCCTTGGAATTTTTTCCTGCAAGCCCTTGAACGACTACATCTCCTCTAACAGTGTTGGGGAAAGGGTTGTGAAATCTCCCGTGGCGCATCTTCACTTTTAATATCTTACATACAGTTAAATGATTACACAAAAATAAATGGGAATTTGATTGCCACTTTTAATATCTTCATCATTTAATCTTCTTCGGCCGTAACCATGGAGCATCTTCATCATTTAACTTGATGCTTGGATCATTGTTCACTCTGAAGGGTGGAATTTCATCAAACTTATTATAATCTTCTGACATGTCTGTCCTGTCCTCCACTCCCACAATGTTTCTTTTTCCAGAAAGAACTATGTGGCGCTTTGGCTCATCGTTTGATGTATTTGTTTCCTTATGTTTCCTTTTTCTTGGTTTGGTAGACATATCCTTCACATAGAAAACCTGGGCCACATCCTTGGCTAGGACGAATGGTTCGTCTCTATACCCAAGATTGTTGAGATCCACGGTTGTCATTCCATACAACTTGTCTACCTGAATCCCGCCTCCTGTTTTGTTGACCCATTTGCACCTAAACAAAGGGACCTTAAAAGAAGGTCCATAGTCAAGTTCCCATATATCCTCTATGTAACCATAATATGTGTCATTTGGGCCTTCATTCATTATTGCATCAAATCGGACACCACTGTTTTGGTTGGTGCTCTTTTTATCTTGGGCGATCGTGTAAAATGTATTCCCATTTATCTCGTACCCTTGGAAAGTCACTACAGTCGAAGATGGTGTCTGGGCCAGCAAGTACAGCTGATCTTCAATATCTTTGTTATTCATGAGATGTTTTTGCAACCAACCGCCGAAAGTCGACATGTGTTCACGTCTAATCCAATCGTTCGACTGCCCCGGGTTCTAGGAGCGTAGAAAGTTCTTGTGGTCACCGATATACGGAGCCACCAAGGTGGAACTTTGTAGAACTGTGTAGTGTGCTTGAGTCAAAGAAATCCCGTCCCTACATATCATTGATTTCCTTCCTAGCGTGCCTTTTCCACTTAGTCTCCCTTCATGCCGCGATTCAGGAACACCAATCGACTTAAGGTCGTGAATAAAGTCAACACAGAATTCAATGACCTCCTCTGCTCCATAGCCCTTGGAGATGCTTCCTTCGGCCTAGCACGGTTATGAACATATTTCTTTAAGACTCCCATGAACCTCTCGAAGGGGAACATATTGTGTAGAAACACAGACCGAGAATGGAAATCTCATCGACCAGGTGAACGAGGAGATGTGTCATCATATTGAAGCTGGATTGTGGGAACACCTGCTCAAACCGACGAGACATTGGACCACATCATTCTCGCAACCTCGGTAGAATTTCTGGATTGATTACCTTCTCGAGAAATTGCATTGAGGAATGCACATAGCTTCACAATGGGCGATCGAACATTTTCCGGTAGAAGCCCCCTCAATGCAATCGGAAGCAACCGTGTCATTATCACGTGATGTCATGAGACTTCGTGTTCTGGAATGTTTTCTTCTCCATATTTATTATTCCCTTTATATTGGAGGAGAAGCGGATGGGACCTTGATACTGCTCAGACATTCAAAAAATATTTCCTTCTCTGCTTTTGTAAGAGCTTAGCTGGAGTAATGACGTCCTTTAACTCTCTCATGCAGTTTTTTGGGGTCTTTCCTACGTTGCTGGTCCTCCTGTGCTTCTGGTGTATCTTTTGTCTTCCCGTACACGCCCAGAAAGCCTAGCAGATTCACGCAAAGATTCTTCGTCACGTGCATCACATCGATTGAAGAGCGGACCTCTAAGACTTCCCAATAGGGTAGATCCCAAAATATAGATTTCTTCTTCCACATGGGCGCGTGTCCGGCATCGTCATTCGAAACAGACCGTCCGCCAGGACCCTTTCTAAATATTACATCTAGATCCTTGACCATACCAAATATATCAACACCATCACGATGGGGAGGCTTCCTCCGGTGATCAGCCTCACCGTTGTAATGCTTGCCTTTCTTTCTTACGGGATGGGTAAGCCTAAGAAATCGACGATGCCCCAGGTACACGACCTTCTTACATTTTTCCAAATAATCACCTTCGAGCTCATATAAACAGTGCGTGCATGCATTGTATCCCTTGTTTGACTGTCCTAAAATGTTACCAAGAGCAGGCCAGTCATTGATGGTTACGAAAATCAGCGCTCTTAGGTCAAATTCCTCCTGCTTGTGCTCGTCCCACACACGTACACCTGCTAGGGATCACAGCTGTAGAAGTTCTTCGACTAATGGCTTCAGGTACACATCAATGTCGTTCCCGGGTTGCTTTGGGCCTTGTATGAGCACTGGCATCATAATGAACTTCCGCTTCATGCACAACCAAGGAGGAAGGTTATATATACAAAGAGTCACAGGCCAGGTGCTATGGCTGCAGCTCTGCTCTCCAAAAGGATTCATGCCATCTGTACTTAGACCAAACCGTAAGTTCCTTGCATCCTGTGCAAAGTTTGGGAACTCTCTATCGATTTTTCTCCATTGGGAGCCATCAGCAGGGTGCCTCAACATCACGTCTTTCTTACGGTCTTCTTTGTGCCATCGCAACAACCTAGCATGTTCTTTATTTCTGAACAAGCGTTTCAGCCGTGGTATTATAGGAGCATACCACATAACCTTGGCAGGAACCCTCTTCCTGGGGCGCTCGCCCTCAACATCACCAGGGTCATCTCGTCTGATCTTATACCGCAATGCAGTGCACACCGGACATGCATCCAAATTCTCGTACTCACCGCGGTAGAGGATTGATACGTCCAAAACGTATCTACTTTCCCGAACACTTTTGCTATTGTTTTGCCTCTAATTTGTGTATTTTGGATGCAACTAACACGGACTAACGCTGTTTTCAGCAGAACTGCTCTGGTGTCTCGTTTTTGTGCAGAAATCCAACTTTCAGGAAAATCCTCGGAATTTATGCAGAAGGCCCTATTTTCCCAGAATACTGATGGAGCCAGAAGGACAAGTCAGGTGGAGGCCTGAGGGCCCCACACCATAGGGCGGCGCGGCCCAGGGGGGGCCCGCGCGGCCATGTGGTGTGGCCCCCTCGGTCGGCCTCCGACGCCCTCCTTCGGACTACTTATCGCCCTCGACCTAAAAACGCACGGGGGGAAGTCGAAGTCGCCAGAAACCCTCCAGAACGCCGCCACATCGCGAAACTCCGTCTCGGGAGCCAGAAGTCTCCGTTCTGGCACTCCGCCGGGACGGGGAATTGGAGGAGATCATCGCCACCATCACCACCGACGCCTCTCCATCAACCAGCAATGTTTCCCCCATCCATGTGTGAGTAATTCCCCCACTGTAGGCTGAAGGGGATGGTAGGGATTGGATGAGATTGGTCATGTAATAGCATTAGATTGTTAGGGCATAGTGCCTAGTGTCCGTAATTGGTACTTTGATGATATTGTTGCAACTTGTTATGCTTAATGCTTGTCACTAGGGCCCGAGTGCCATGATCTCAGATCTGAACATGTTATTGTTTCATCATGATATTCATTGTTTATGATCTTACCTGCAAGTTGTATACACATGTCGCTGTCCGGAACCAATGGCCCCGAAGTGACAGAAATCGGGACAACCTGAGGGGATGGTAGTGACGTGAGGATCACATGTGTTCACGGAGTGTTAATGCTTTGCTCCGGTACTCTATTAAAAGGAGTACCTTAATATCCAGTAGATTCCCTTGAGGCCCGGCTGCCACCGGCTGGTAGGACAAAAGATGTTGTGCAAGTTTCTCATTGCGAGCACGTACGACTATAATTGGAACACATGCCTATTGATTGCTTTGTACTTCGACACCGTTTTATTATTATCTGCAAATGCCCTGCTATGATTGTTACATGAGTTTCTCTCATCCATGCAACGCCCGTTATCCATCTCCGTGCCTACAGTATTTTAATCCTGTTGTTTACTATAATTACTACTCAGTGGCGGAGCTAGAAAAAAATTAAAGCCTGGGCGAACTATAAAGTAAGAAGAAAAAATTGCGACAAACATGATGACATAATTGGATATATATACATAATCAAAATATAAGTATCTTTTTCTGAAATTAAATATTTTATACGATGATTTAAAGTGATTTTCTTACTAAGATTCCAGTGTAAAGTGGTCAACTAGTTGAACAAACTTCTTTTTTCCCAAATCGTAGATTAAGAGCAGCTCCACTAGCGGCTCCTAAATAGACCCCGAGAGGTACACCGACACGAGTGTATGTGGGACGCCAACACATCCTCCCAAATTATAGGGACGACTGTCCCACACCGGTGTCCCCCAAACTTTGGCTAGCAGGGTGGGGATAGGAGGTGGGAGAAACAAGCGAGTTTGGCTAGCACAAGGACCCATGGGCGTTTTTCCTACGTGGACGAGGTTGTCGGCGCCCCCGATTCGCACCGTGCGGCTTGCACGAAGGGGTGGCACGGGTTACCGGCGATTCTATTCTCGAAACGGCACCAGCCTTTATTAGGCACGCTGAGGTGAGCCCAATTTTTTCGCCCATTCCAAATAACTATCGAGAGCATTATTGGGCTCGCTCTGTGAAGATGTTTTTTTAATGAAGAAAAATATGTGTCCCCATCCTTGATCAGTGCAGCCTGTGCGAACGGCGGCCGTCGTGGGCACGTGTCTCGTCAGCGTTGCTGCAGCCGCCGTCGCCTGTCAGGAGACGAACAGATGAACGAGCAGTTCTGTTCGTTCCTTTCTTGGCGAGTGGACGGAACGATTGAATCGGAGCCCCTGAGGCCATGACTGTTCAGTTGCTTTTTTTTATTGAGCAGAGACTGTTCAGTTGCTACGTGAGTTGGTTCTGGGCCTGTTGGGCTATTAGCAAATTGGGCCAAAGGAGCAACGCAATGTCTGGAATTTTAGCCCGGGCAAGCAGCCATCTAATCACGAAATTAGGCCTAACAATATCGAGGTTTGCACGCGGCCGGACGAGATCGAGCCCGGGCAGCTGCCCGGGCATGCCGGGCTGAAGCTCCGCCCATGTTACTACTGCTGTCTTTGTTACTCTGCTGCTGTTATTCTACTACTGCTACTGTTATAAAACTGTTACTACTGATAAACTCTTGCGAGCAAGTCTGTTTCCAGGTGCAGCTGAATTGACAACTCCGCTGTTAAGGCTTCCAAGTATTCTTTGTCTCCCCTTGTGTCGAATCAATAAATTGGGTTATACTACCCGCGAAGACTGCTGTGATCCCCTATACTTGTGGGTCATCAAGACTGTTTTCTGCCGCCATTGCCGGGGAGCATAGCTTTATTTGGAAGTTCACTTGGATTGATATTGTTCGCTGCAAATTCTCCATCATGGGTAAAACTCGCGATCCTAAAGTCGCCATATTACCATCCACTACAAGAAAAGGTACAACTCTGAGTACCTCTGCTACACTTGATTCACCATCTGTGATAAGTCAACTTGTTTCACCGCCGCAAGCTTCACTTGCTGGTACTTCTGCTGAATCTGAAAACTCTCATAATATTGATAATATTTCTGCTGTGCTTGATGATAGTGGTTCATTGGGATCCTTTCTAGATGCTACAATTGCTAGGTCTAGACAAATTGAAAATACTGAAACTCCTGATGTTACTACACCTGTTAATTCACCTGAACTTGATTATTCTAGTGATGATCCTGATGAAGATTATGTGGAGCTTAATGATGATTTTATTAATAGATGCAATGCTACTACTGATGCAAGAAAAATTAAAAAGTTTCTCGCACAATATACTGTTAGACATAAGTTATCTCCTGATCCTGAATTTGCCACATCTCCTATATGCATTAAGGATAAAGATTATGATTTTTCTCTTGATCTATCTCATATAGCTATTGTAGAGAAAACACCCTTTTGTGGTACTGAAAAAGAAAGTGCTGTAGAACACATGATTGAACTTTCTTCTATGAGTAGCTTGTTTTCTGATGATGTCAAGATGCGTACTTACTTTGTCGCTAAAATTTTTCCTTTCTCATTAAAGGATGATGCTAAAACTTGGTATAATAATTTGCCTCCTGGTTCTATTAAAAGTCCAACTGATTTGCGTGATGTTTTCTTTCGAAAATACTTTCCTGCTAGTGCTCAACATATTGCTTTACAGAAAATTTATAGGTTTGACCAGGGAGATGAAGAGAAATTGCCTGAGGCTTGGACAAGATTTTGTTCTCTTATCAGAGCTCGACCTGGACATGATTTAGAAAAGAATGATCTACTTGATATATTTTATAGTGGACTAACCATTGAATCTAGAGCATATTTGGATAGTTGTGTTGATTGTGTTTTCAGGAAAAGAACTCCGCATTTAAGTCAAGAATTATTGGCTAGAATAAGCCGGAATTATGATGATTGGAATATACCTGAACCAACTCCAACGCCAATATTGAAGAAGAGGGGTTTAATTGAATTGAATGATGAAGATATGAGGGAAGCTAAGAAGTCTCTCAAGGAAAAAGGTATTAAATCCGAAGATGTGAAGAATCTACCTCCCATAGAAGATATATGTGAGATAATTCCCCCTTCATCCATGATCGAGGTAAACTCCCTTCAACGCTTTACTAGGGAAGATATTCCGTATTCAAAACCGCCTGCTCAATGCTTAGATGAGTTTGATAATTATATTGTTAAGCAACAAAATTTTAATATGAGAGTAGAGAATCATCTAATGGAAAATTCTCAAGCTATTAGTGAATTGCATGATATTGTGGAGAGAACCTCCAATGATGTTAAGATGCTTGTTAAACATTTTCAAATGGTTCAAACTCAAATTGATCAACTCACTAAAGTTCAAAATGACTTGTTAAAAAATAATTCTAAAGAGAAACATGCTTATGAAGTAACAACTAGAGGCGGTGTCTCTACCCAGGATCCTCTATATCCTGAAGGGCATCCCAAAAGAATTGAACAAGATTCTCAACGAATTGAACCTAGTGCTCATTCTAAGAAAAAGAAAAAGAAACATAAAAATGTTGTAGAATCCTCTGAACCTGTTAATGATCCTAATAGTATTTCTATTTCCGATGCTGAAACTGAAAGTGGTAATGAACATGATAATAGTAATGATAATGATACGAATGACGCTTCTGATAAAGAAGAAGTTGAAGATGAACCTGAAAAGCATGCTAAAAATAAAAAGTATACTAAAGAAGATTTTATTGCTAAGAAACATGGTAATGAAAGAGAACCTTGGGTGCAAAAGAAAATGCCTTTTCCTGCTAAGAAACTAAAATCAAAGGAAGAAGAACACTATAATAAATTCTGTGATTGGATGAAACCTTTATTCTTGCAAATCCCTTTGACTGATGCTATTAAATTGCCTCCTTATTCAAAGTATATGAAAGATATTGTTACTAACAAAAGGAAAATCCCCAATGAGGAAATTTCCACCATGCTTGCTAATTACTCTTTCAATGGCAAAGTTCCAAAGAAGTTGGGCGACCCAGGTATACCTACTATTCCTTGTTCTATTAAGAATAATTATGTTAAAACTGCTCTATGTGACTTGGGAGCCGGTGTTAGTGTTATGCCTTTTTCGCTTTACAAGAGACTTTATTTAGATAAGTTGATGCCTACTGATATATCTTTGCAAATGGCTGATAAATCTACTACTATTCCTGTTGGTATATGTGAGGATGTTCCTGTTCAAGTTACTACTAACTGCTTGATATTAACTGATTTTGTTGTGTTGGAAATGCCTGAAGATGATAATATGTCTATTATTCTTGGGAGACCTTTTCTTAACACCGCAGGGGCTGTTATTGATTGCAACAAATGGAAGGTTACTTTCAATGTTGATGATAAGGAACATGCCGTTTATTTTCCCAAGAGGATTGAGAAAGCATGTGGAGTTAATACTATCTCTAATGTGAGAACTATCAAAGTTGGAACTATTGATTGTCCTATATATGAGCCTAAAGAAGAATATCAAACTCTTATGATTGGGCCCATATCAATACAATTCAAGGTAACATGATTGATTTGAGGTTTATTTCCTCATATGTTATGTAAAATTTATTTGGTGGCAAGACTTGATCAACCTTGTTAACAAATACTTTTTATATGCATAGAGGGGGTAAACAACATCTCTTTCTTCCTCCACTTGTTTTACTTACTGTAGCACTTTTTGATTTTCAAGGTTCCTTAGTTCATTAGAGTTTTCAAAAATTTTCCTGTCCAGTAATAATAAACTTAATACCCAGAAATGTGCATTTTTCAAAGTTTTCAAAAATTTACAAAAATTATACCGTTGGTCCTATTTTTCGACGAGACACCTGGGAGCACCTGGGGATGACCAGTGGGGCACCACAGGGTGGCACCCCACAGGCCGGCGCGGCCAGCAAGGGGGGCGCGCCACCCTGTTGTGTGGGCCCCCCTTTGCCCCACTTTGCCATCTCTTTCTCCCAGAATCTTCTCTCTCCCGAAAAAACTTGAACCAGCTTCCTCTCACTCGCGTTTCTGCTCAAGAACACCAGATTTTTCGATCTCTTTGCTCAGCCCAGATTTCTTGCTGAAATTTGGCACATTTGCTCCTTGGTATGTGACTCCTCCAATGATCCAAGTAGAATTTTGTTTGGTTGAGTATATCTTGAATATTTTGCTGCTGTAGGTAACATGTTAAGTGAGCTTGCATGCTTGTTCTATGATGTATAAACTAGTTTTGATGCATGATTAGTACTCTAGCAAGTTCCTATAGTAGTTTCCCTTGATTATATGTCACCAAATCAAATTTTATAATGATTGTTGAAAAATTTCAGAAAATGTAGTGGAATAGATATCAACTGAACCAACAAGAATTGGAGGTGCAACAAGTCATGAGAGTGAACCGCGAAGAGGGAGTATACCCCTCTTACTACCCGTGCACAGATTTCATGAGAAGTGCGGGAATACTGGAAAATGTTCAGAATCTGATTTCTCGTGCAGGGTTGGGTAATTTTGTTGATGATGAACCATGCCAATATGCCAAACTGACTATGTCTGTAGTGCAGGACTTTGAATTCAATGGGTCTCAATCTAACCCCATGGTTCGGTACAAAATCTATAACAAAATTGTCAACTTGCCTTTCAATGATTTTTGTGCAGCCATTAGAGTGCCGCAATGGGGATCGTGCGAAAAGATGAGGGGATCGCCGCAAGAGTTCTTGAATCTCTACAAGATGATTTGTCATGGAAGGAGCTTCTCAGAGGATAGTGGTAAAATCAGTAGTATTCAACTCCCAGCTATTCGTTACTTTGCTTATTTCATCACGAAGTGCGTTCTTGCCAGAAAGAATGGAAGTAAGTTATCTATCCCGGATTTAGCCTTCTTAGCTGTTGCATTACAAGGTGATAGGACTTATAACTTGGGAGCTTTGATAGCCTATAGACTTGCTACTAACCGTGAGAAGGGAGGAATTTGTGGAGGTCTCATCGCCTCTCGTTTATTAGCTATGCATGGTGTAGAACCTCACCATCTTGATATTCCGCTCTCCGTAGAGAAGCTTGACATAGCCTCCATGATTAAACATGAATTTGTTTCCGATTCATCTAACTTGGGTAACATGTTGTACAAGATGACTTTTTATAAGAAAACTTGGAGATTAACTAAGAAAACTGAAAAACTAGTAAAATTGCCTGCACCTGTTCTATTTAACCTTGATTCCAGGAATGATTGGTCAGTCACAGAAGATGCGCTGAGTGCACACATAGAAGGAGGAGGCCACCATGCAAGAGACAACACGGAGGCCGAGGAACACCTCGACTCATCATCCGATGCAGCAAGTTCCTCGCATCAACATATTGGGCATGTGGAGCCTCCACGCTTTTCTTCTGCACAGGAACCTTACTATGACTACGCCATGCATTATCCACCGGCAAGGAACAACGACCCTCGCTGGGGTTGAACTCCACTTAGGCCAAAAGCCTAAGCTTGGGGGGAGGTATACCGGCATCACTCATTCTTTGCATATTATGATTGCTGGATAATTGTACATACTTGTTTAGTTTGTTTGAGTGGTTTTCTAATGAGAGGGAGATGATATTTGGGGAAGTGCTGATTGAAAACAGATTCTGGGCTGTCACCATAAAAATTCTCAAAAACAGCCAGAACGTTATTTTGCGAAGCCAATTTTTGAGCATGTTCCCCAGATTATTATCTAACTTTCATTAGTTGAACACTTTTCGATTTGAGCAGTGGAAGAATTTCTTAAAAATCGAGTACCGTACTGCTGTCAAGTTTGACGAATTTCTGCTGCTTTGTGTTTATGTGGCTCTTCTAGTTTGCCATTTCTTGTTTTCGCTTTGTTTCTTTCCTAAAACACAAAAAGACCAAAAATATTTCTGTTGTTTCTCTTCACCATTTGTTTATTTTGGTTTCTTGCTTTTACTTTGCTTTATTTGCTATCTTTGGTTTGCTATAAGAAAATCCAAAAAGATTTTGCTTTGTTCGCTTGTTTCCTTTTGTTCTTGTTTCTAATTCGAAAACACCAAAAATATTTATTGTTCTTCTTTGGTTTGTAAAGTTCATTTTGAGTTCAATGGTCTTCGGTGGCTGGAGCGTGGTTTTCATTTCATATTATCCAAGCTACACAAGTGAAAGGCAATAATGACGATCTACGACAATTGGATTGTGGTGAGAGGCTGGTATGAACTCTATTTGTTTTCATTTTTGTACATATACTCATCCATGTGAGCATGCTTAATTGGTTCATGTGAGGTATATGTCATTTGAGAAAGTCTAGTAGTTCATGATCTCTCATGTTTAGCTCCAATTTATTAATATGAGTAGCATGTCATGGATGTTTGCTTGCATTGTTTTATTCATAAGTAGGTATGGCATTGTGGTATCCTCCTCTGAATAATTCATTTATATCGACTTGGCACATGCTCACGCATGCATATGACTGAACAAAAGTCAATTAAGCCTCGATGATTTACATTGCTTCAGAGTTCTTGTATCAATTTTATGCCTCCGTTAATTTATTTTGCCGCAAGCATGATTATGACAGTTACTGCTCTCTTGATTTGTCGCTCCCCAGTCTATTGCTAGCCTTCATTTGTACTGAGCGGGAACGCTGCTCGTGTTTCCAAACACCTGAAAACCAAGTTGTTCAAAGTGTCCACCATAAATACCTATGCATGGCATTTCAAACCATTCCAAGTAAATTCTCATGCGCTACTTTTAAAACTTTCAAAATGCTTCTCAATTTGTGTTAATGTTTCATAGCTCATGAGGAAGTATGTGGTGTTTAACTTTCAACCTTGTCATTTACTCTTGACGGACTTTCATTATGGACTAGTGGCACATCCGCTTATCCAATAATTTTGCAAAAAGAGCTGGCAATGGGGTTCCCAGCCCCGATTAATCAAACTTCATTAATAATTCTCTTCACATGTTTTGCTCTGATTCATCAGTAAGCAACTTAATTTTGCAAATAGACACTCCTCCATGGTATGTGATTGATGGAAGGCACCCGAAGGATTCGGTTAGCCATGGCTTGTGTAAGCAAAGGTTGGGGGGAGTGTCACCCATAATAAAACTAAAATACGTGTGTAAACAAAAGAGAAGAGGGATGATCTACCTTGCCGGTAGAGATAACGTCCTTCATGGGAGCCGCTCTTGAAAGTCTGGTTGGCGAGGTAGTTGGTGTACCCATTACCATTCGTTGACAACAACAAACACCTCTCAAAATAATTTTACTCTTGTTTTAAAAATGAAAAGCTCTAGCGCATGTTAATCCCTGCTTCCCTCTGCGAAGGGTCAATCTTTTACTTTTATGTTGTGTCTCCATCCTTTCTTTGAGCACTTTCTTGAGAGCACAACTGTCATTCTTAGTACAATATGCTTGTCTCAAAATATTATTGATTGTGGTATAACTTTGATGCTTTTATTTTTGACAATCTCTATTTCTAGTCTTTCTATGAACTTCAGAGGTACCTGAGCATTTATGTTTTGCTGATCAAATATGGGCAAGCGAGATACCACTTTATCATACTCTTTTATGAACATTGCAATCCTGCTTATAGACATGATTCATGATGCTTATTATTAATTGTTGGTACCTCTCCATGATTGACATAGCTGTTAGATGATCTTATTTGCATGCATCTTATTATGAACTGCCTAAGTGTTAGCCATAGCATGAGAATATATACATCATATGAACAAATGTGTTCGTGAAAGTTCTTTTATCGCATCAGTTGTTAACTGAATTGCTCGAGGACAAGCAATAAGCTAAGCTTGGGGGGAGTTGATACGTCCAAAACGTATCTACTTTCCCGAACACTTTTGCTATTGTTTTGCCTCTAATTTGTGTATTTTGGACGCAACTAACACGGACTAACGCTGTTTTCAAAGAAACTGCTCACAGTGTCTCGTTTTTGTGCAGAAATCCAACTTTCAGGAAAATCCTCGGAATTTATGCAGAAGGCCCTATTTTCCCAGAATACTGACGGAGCTAGAAGGACAAGTCAGGTGGAGGCCTGAGGGCCCCACACCATAGGGCGGCGCGGCCTAGGGGGGGGGGCCGCGCGGCCATGTGGTGTGGCCCCCTCGGTCGGCCTCCGACGCCCTCCTGCGGACTACTTATCGCCCTCGACCTAAAAACGCACGGGGGGAAGTCGAAGTCGCCAGAAACCCTCCAGAACGCCGCCACATCGCGAAACTCCGTCTCGGGAGCCAGAAGTCTCCGTTCTGGCACTCCGCCGGGACGGGGAATTGGAGGAGATCATCGCCGCCATCACCACCGACGCCTCTCCATCAACCAGCAATGTTTCCCCCATCCATGTGTGAGTAATTCCCCCGCTGTAGGCTGAAGGGGATGGTAGGGATTGGATGAGATTGGTCATGTAATAGCATTAGATTGTTAGGGCATAGTGCCTAGTGTCCGTAATTGGTACTTTCATGATATTGTTGCAACTTGTTATGCTTAATGCTTGTCACTAGGGCCCGAGTGCCATGATCTCAGATCTGAACATGTTATTGTTTCATCATGATATTCATTGTTTATGATCTTACCTGCAAGTTGTATACACATGTCGCTGTCCGGAACCAATGGCCCCGAAGTGACAGAAATCGGGACAACCGGAGGGGATGGTAGTGACGTGAGGATCACATGTGTTCACGGAGTGTTAATGCTTTGCTCCGGTACTCTATTAAAAGGAGTACCTTAATATCCAGTAGATTCCCTTGAGGCCCGGCTACCACCGGCTGGTAGGACAAAAGATGTTGTGCAAGTTTCTCATTGCGAGCACGTACGACTATAATTGGAACACATGCCTATTGATTGCTTTGTACTTCGACACCGTTTTATTATTATCTGCAAATGCCCTGCTATGATTGTTACATGAGTTTCTCTCATCCATGCAACGCCTGTTATCCATCCCCGTGCCTACAGTATTTTAATCCTGTTGTTTACTATAATTACTACTGCTGTCTTTGTTACTCTGCTGCTGTTATTCTACTACTGCTACTGTTATAAAACTGTTACTACTGATAAACTCTTGCGAGCAAGTCTGTTTCCAGGTGCAGCTGAATTGACAACTCCGCTGTTAAGGCTTCCAAGTATTCTTTGTCTCCCCTTGTGTCGAATCAATAAATTGGGTTATACTACCCGCGAAGACTGCTGCGATCCCCTATACTTGTGGGTCATCAAGGATGCAGTCATTAATGCATGCATGTATCTTTTGCACATCTAATCCTAGAGGGCAGACAATCTTTTTCGCTTCGTACGTACTGGCGGGCAATTCGTTACCCCTTGGAAGCTTCCCCTTAATTATTGTCAGCAACTTTCCAAATCCTGAGTCAGTGACACCGTTCTCTGCCTTCCATTGCAATAATTCCAGTGTGCTGCCTAGCTTTTTATGGCCATCTTCGCAAGTTGGGTATAACAATTTGTTGTGATCTTCTATCATCTTGTCGAAGGCCAACCTTTCCTTTTCAGTTTCACATTCTCTCCTTGCATCAGCAATGGCCCGACCAAGATCATGATCAGCAGGCTCATCTGGTGCCTCTTGATCTTCTACTTCATTGTCTTCATTGCCTTCTGCAGTATCATCGTATTCGGGGAAATTGGGATAACCGTCATCATCCTCTTCCTCTTCTTCATTGTCTTCCATCATAACCCCTCTTTCTCCGTGCTTGGTCCAACAATAGTAACTGGGCATGAAACCGGATCGCAGAAGGTGGCTGTGAATGAGACTCGAGCGAGCGTAATTTACGGTATTCTTGCAGTCCACACATGGACAATACATGAAGCCACCATGTTTGTTTGCCTCCGCCACGGCCATAAAATTATCCAGGCCCGAAGTGAACTCGTCAAACCGTCGGTCAATGTACATCCATTGCCGATTCATCTGCATGATATAATTAAGCTGATCAAAACCATTACAGAACATCACGATGTATATATACACATGCATTTTATCAATTGCACATGAAAAGGATAAAGTTGTTAACCTCGATGAAGAAGAAAAAAACAAGTTAAGTGTGGCTTGATTTGTGTAAACTCAAGTGGCAAATCCTCTTAAGCATTTCATCGAACACCTCTTGTGCATGTGAAGAAGAGAGGAGAGCAATACACCCCTCTTGTGAAGAAAGTGAAAAAATGGCCAAGTGTGGCTCACACTTGAGCAGGGGCAAGGTTATATAACCAGGTTGGGGACTTTGTCCCGGTTTGTAATACAAACCGGACCCAGAGGGGGGGCCTTTGGACCCGTTTTGTATAACAAACCGGGACTAAAGCTTTCCCGCGCCCAACACGGGCTGCCGCGCCCTGCAGCCGACCCTTTGGTCCCGGTTTTTAGTACCAACCGGGACCAAAGGCCACTACCGGACAAGCTCCAGCTAGTGGGGTCGTCCTGGGCAAAACGAACCGGGACCAATGCCCCCCATTGGTCTCGGTTTGGTTCTGCACTGGGACATTTGCTTGGGACCAAAGGCCTCTTCTCCACTAGTGCTACCCATACACGTTTTCAGCGTGCAGCTATCTGCTATATATCTGGAATCAATGCAAGTGAAAAGTACAGTTTCACTGCGTGCTGCTGAAATGCTCATCCTCTCAAGCTTTACCACTTGCAAGAAACAACTGAGGTCCACAACTACACAGCAGCCACGAGCTGTGAACCTCATGAAGCAGCAGCAACGCTAGCTAGCGTTCCGGCGTTTGTTTCGCCTTTAGTTCTCCTCTCACTAGTCTGCGGACTTCAGCTGTCGTCCTCGAGCCCCGTGTCGGTGTTGTCGGCGTCCCCTCTATGTGGCGTACCGGCGGCGCCCACGGTGATCTTCGGCGATTCTCCATTGGCTTCGGGATGTGTTGCCCTCTGCGCGTCGGTGGCTACGGGTTAGCGGTTGCTGATGGTGGTTTGTGCCGGTCCTTGTTGGCGGGCGCGAGGTCTTGGAACTCTTCGCTGGGCGAAAGCTCTGTCTTGGCGGCCGGCCGGGACCGACGAAGGTGACGCTTTGGGCGCCGCATACTTCTTGAAGGCGTCGTCGAAGCGAGTGTTTCTTGTTCTCTGCTCGGGTTCTCCGGGGGAAACCCTAGATCCCTCGCAGGATCGGGCGTGGGCGGCGCTCTTGCGTCGCTTTGCCTCTTGGGGCCTCGCTTTGGATGTCCACCGGACAAGGGGACTTGTGGAGTGTTTTGGTGGTTTTCGGCGGAGGTGGGTTCGTCTTCGGCCAGGCGGGGCGCGGCCTCGGGGCCGGTGTGGTAGTTGGAGCGGTGGCTCCGGTCTTTCGCCTCCGCTTTTTTGCGTTGAGGTGTGGTGTCGACCTGGCTGGTTGATGACCCACAAGTATAGGGGATCGCGATAGTCTTCGAGGGTAGTATAACCCAAATTTATTGATTCGACACAAGGGGAGGTAAAGAATACTTATAAGCCTTAACAACTGAGTTGTCAATTCAGCTGCACCTGGAAAAGCACTAGTAACAGGGGTGATGTGAAAGTAGCAGTGATATGAGAGCAATAGTGATAGTAACGCAGCAGCAGTAATAGTAACACAGAGATAATATGATGACATGTAGAACAAGTATTTGATGATGAAATATGGACCGGGGTTCCCAGCGATCTACACTAGTGGTAACTCTCCAATAAGTGACAAGTGTTGGGTGAACAAATTACAGTTGGGCAATTGATAGGAATCAAAGGCATTAAGAAAGAACATCAGGCTTATTAATTATGTAGGCATGTTTTCCGTATATAGTCGTACGTGCTCGCAATGAGAAAATTGCACAACATCTTTTGTCCTACCAGCCGGTGGCAGCCGGGCCTCAAGGGAAACTACTGGATATTAAGGTACTCCTTTTAATAGAGTACCGGAGCAAAGCATTAACACACCGTGAAAACATGTGATCCTCACATCACTACCATCCCCTCCGGTTGTCCCGATTTCTGTCACTTCGGGGCCATTGGTTCCGGACAGTGACATGTGCATACAACTTGTAGATACAATCTAAGCAATAAGTATAGAGCTCAAATCTGAGATCATGCCACTCGGGCCCTAGTGACAAGCATTAAGCATAACAAGATTGCAACAACGATAACTTCACAAACTTTATAGATAGACTAATCATAATGTATCATCCATCGGATCCCAACAAACACAACACCGATTACATCAGATGAATCTCAATCATGTAAGGCAGCTCATGAGACCATTGTATTGAAGTACATGGGGGAGAGTATACCGACATAGCTACTGCTAGAACCCGTAGTCCATGGGGGAACTACTCACGGAGCATGGCGGAGGCGGTGGCCTTGATGGAGATGGCTTCCGAGGGCACTTCCCCGTTCCGGCAGGGTGCCGGAACAGAGTTCTGTCCCCCGAATTGGAGTTTCGCGACTGTGGCGGCGCCCCTGGAGTCTTTCTGGAGTTTCGTCAATTGGTACGGTGTTTTTAGGTCGAAAGGGATTTTATAGGCGAAGAGGCGGCGCAGGGGGGCACCTGGGGGCGCCACACCCTAGGCCGGCGCGGCCTAGGCCTGGCCCGCGCCGCCATGTGGTGTGGTGGCCCCCTGGCCCCTCTCCGACTCTTCTTCGGTGTTCTGGAGCCTTCCGGAGAAAATAGGAGGTTTGGCGTTGATTTCGTCCAATTCCGAGAATATTGCCCGAACAGCCTTTCTGGAACCAAAAACAGCAGAAAACAGGAACTGGCACTGTGGCATCTTGTTAATAGGTTAGTTCCGGAAAACGCATAAAAACATTATAAAGTGCAAGCAAAACATGTAAGTATTGTCATAAAACAAGCATGGAACAACAGAAATTATGGATACGTCGGGGACGTATCAGCATCCCCAAGCTTAGTTCCTGCTCGTCCCGAGCAGGTAAACGATAAAAAGAATAATTTCTGTAGTGACATGCTACTTACATAACCTTGATCATACTATTACAAAGCATATGAAATGAATGAAGTGACTCAAGGCAATGATCTATAGTTGCTAACAAATAGATAACATATAGCAAAACTTTTCATGAATAGTACTTTCAAGACAAGCATCAAAAGATTGCACAAGAGTTAACTCATAAAGCAATAAGTTCATAGTAAAGGCATCGAAGCAACACAAAGGAGGATATAAGTTTCAGCGGTTGCTTTCAACTTTCAACATGTATATCTCATGGATATTGTCAACACAAAGTAATATGATGAATGCAAATATGCAAGTATGTAAGAATCAATGCACAGTTGACACAAGTGTTTGCTTTTAAGGTGGAAGGAAGTAGGTGAACTGACTCAACATTAAAAGTAAAAGAATGGTCCTTCAAAGAGGAAAGCATCGATTGCTATATTTGTGCTAGAGCTTTGGTTTTGAAAACATATAGAGGGCATAAAAAGTAAAGTTTTGAGAGGTGTTTGTTGTTGTCAACGAATGGTAATGGGTACACTAACTACCTCGCCAACCGAACTTTTAAGAGCGGCTCCCATTTTATTTTATTTTTTTGGTAGCACTCCTTCCAACCTTTCTTTCACAAACCATGGCTAACCGAATCCTCGGGTGCCTGCCAACAATCTCATACCATGAAGGAGTGCCTTTTTATTTTAGTTTTATTATGATGATGACACTCCCCCCAACATTTGCTTACACAAGCCATGGCTAACCGAATCCTTCGGGTGCCTTCCAACAATCACATACCATGGAGGAGTGTCTATTTAGTTTAGTTAATTCGGGACTGGGAATCCCATTGCCAGCTCTTTTTGCAAAATTATTGGATAAGCGGATGTGCCACTAGTCCATATGAGAGTCCGTCAAAAGTAAATGACAAGGTTGAAAGCTAAACACCACATACTTCCTCATGAGCTATGAAACATAAACACAAATTGAGAAGCATTTTGAAGGTTTAAAGGTAGCACTCAAGCAATTTACTTTGGAATGGCAGGAAATACCACATAGTAGGTAGGTATGGTGGACACAAATGGCATAGTGGTTGGCTCAAGTATTTTGGATGCATGAGAAGTATTCCCTCTCGATACAAGGTTTAGGCTAGCAAGGTTGTTTGAAGCAAACACAAGTATGAACCGGTACAGCAAAACTTACATAAGAACATATCGCAAGCATTATAATACTCTATACTGTCTTCCTTGTTGCTCAAACACTTTTACCAGAAAATATCTAGACCTTAAGAGAGATCAATTATGCAAACCAATTTTAACAAGCTTTACGGTAGTTCTCCACTAATAGGTTTAAACTACATGCAAAAAACTTATGATCTACTTGAGAGCTCAAAACAATTGCCAAGTATCAAATTATCCAAGACATATGAGGCATTTTCTTTTCCCAACCAAATAAAGATAAATATTGTAGCTTCCAACTTTTATTCATTGAACATTAAAAGTAAAACGAAGAACAAGTGTTCATATGAAAAAGCGGAGCGTGTATCTCTCCCAAACAAGGATTGCTAGGATCCAAATTTATTCAAACATAACAAACGAAAAAGTAAACACACAGACGCTCCAAGTGAAACACATATGATGTGACTGAATAAAAATATAGTTTCAGGGGAGGAACCTGATAAGTTGATGAAGAAGGGGATGCCTTGGGCATCCCCAAGCTTAGACGCTTGAGTCTTCTTGAAATATGCAGGGATGAACCACGGGGGCATCCCCAAGCTTAGACTTTTCACTCTTCTTGATCATATATCATCCTCCTCTCTTGACCCTTGAAAACTTCCTTCACAACAAACTTCTCATAAACTTCATTAGAGGGGTTAGTACTCAAAAAATTTGAATCCATCTTGGTCCTGTAGTGGCACATTGCAAGAACTCAATAAAACATTAGCTACAGCCCTCTACGTCTAGAAAACCTCGCTTAAAGTCCACAAGAGACAATGCAAAAAACAGAGACAGAATCTGCCAAAACAGAACCGCCAGTAAAGACGAATTTTAATAAAATACTTCCGTTGCTCAAATCAGAAAACTCAAAACTAATGAAAGTTGCGTACATATCTGAGGAACACGCACGTAAATTGGCATATTTTTCTGATTTTTCTTCAGAGAAAATAGCCCAGATTCGTGACAGATAGAAATCTGTTTCTGCGCAGAAATCCAAATCTAGTATCAACCTTCGATTAGAGGCTTCACTTGGCACAACCAAACACAAAACTAAGATAAGGAGAGGTTGCTACAGTAGTAAACAACTTCCAAGACACAAATATAAAACCAAGTACTGTAGCAAAATAACACATGGGTTATCTCCCAAGAAGTTGCTTTCTTTATAGCCATTAAGATGGGCTCAGCAGTTTTAATGATGCACTCGCAAGAAATAGTATTTGAAGCAAAAGAGAGCATCAAGAGGCAAATCCAAAACACATTTAAGCCTAACATGCTTCCTATGCAAAGGAATCTTGTAAATAAATAAGTTCATGAAAAGCAAAGTAACAAACATAGGAAGATAGAACAAGTGTAACTTCAACAATTTCAGCATATAGAGAGGTGTATTAGTACCATGAAAATTTCTACTACCATATTTTCCTCTCTCATAATAATTTTCAGTAGCTTCATGAATAAACTCAACAATATAACTATCACATGAAGCATACTTTTCATGATTTCCAAACACATAATTTTTATCAAGTTCAAGAATAGTGGAATAAAAACTTTCAAACTTACTTTTATTAATAATATAACAAGGTAGTTGATCAATCTCAAGAGATATGGGACTCATAGAATAAGTCAAGGACTCTCCAATCCCATTTTCATTAGTAGTACAATTAATAGTATCAAGTAACATAGGACCATCATCTAGAGCTTTATCATAAACATTTGCTAAGCAAAATTCTTTAGTACCATGCATTTCGACATCAGGCACAAACAAAGCATTATCATAAGATTTATCAAAGTAGCATGGATTATCATAAATAACAGTAGCATAATTATTCTCACAAGTTTTACTCATAGGGAATATTTCAAGAGAATCCACAGGAACATAACATTCAACCTCTTTCGGTAAGCATGGAGGACAATCAAATAGTGTAAGAGATAAAGAGTTACTCTCATTAGAAGGTTGGCATGGGTAGCTAATCCATTCTTCCCCCTTTTGTTCGTCGCTCTCCTCTTCTTTTTCATCCAATGAGCTTTCAGGTTCATCAATTTCCTCCTCTTTTTCATCCAATGAGCTTTCAGGTTCATCAATTTCTTCTTCCACCGGTTCCTGCAAATTGTGAGTGCATTCTTGTGCATTAATGTGTCTCTCTTTATAATCAAGGATATAAGGATTCCTACTGTAGCATTCTATGCAAGAATTAAGGATAGTAGAGACATAATCTTTAAGGTCCTTACAAATAGCACAAGTTTCATAATTCTCAACCATGAAGGATTCTATCTCGGAGGCTCCCATAAATAAGACAAATTGTTCTACCTCTTCGAACCCATAATGAATATAGCAATTCCGATTATAGCTCTTAATAAAAAATTCCTCACTAAAGCCACATTGAAATTTAAGATGTTTAGTGTCCTCTTTAGAGCAACAGTTTATATCATGGCGTCTAAGCAAGATTCTAGCCATTGTATTCAATTTTTCTATCATAGCACTCATTATTTTACCAGTTCTTGATTCTCTATAATTATTATAACATTCTATAAGCTCCAAGTAGGTTGTAGGTTCTCCCATAACAGCAGTTTTTTAATTTTTTGGTTTTTCAAATTTTTATGGATTTTTGGGTATATGAGACAAATAAAACAAGACAAAAATAAACTAAGCAAAAGTAAACTAAGCAAACTAATACTAGACAGAAATAAACTAAGCACAAATAAACTAGATAAAAGTAAACTAAGCAAAACAAAATAAAATAAAACAGAGAAAGAGGTAGAGTGTACTCCCCAGGTGAACTTATGAGTAGAGCTATGCCTCCCCGGCAACGGCGCCAGAAAACAGTCTTGATGACCCACAAGTATAGGGGATCACGATAGTCTTCGAGGGTAGTATAACCCAAATTTATTGATTCGACACAAGGGGAGGTAAAGAATACTTATAAGCCTTAACAACTGAGTTGTCAATTCAGCTGCACCTGGAAAAGCACTAGTAACAGGGGTGATGTGAAAGTAGCAGTGATATGAGAGCAATAGTGATAGTAACGCAGCAGCAGTAATAGTAACACAGAGATAATATGATGACATGTAGAACAAGTATTTGATGATGAAATATGGACCGGGGTTCCCAGCGATCTACACTAGTGGTAACTCTCCAATAAGTGACAAGTGTTGGGTGAACAAATTACAGTTGGGCAATTGATAGGAATCAAAGGCATTAAGAAAGAACATCAGGCTTATTAATTATGTAGGCATGTTTTCCGTATATAGTCGTACGTGCTCGCAATGAGAAACTTGCACAACATCTTTTGTCCTACCAGCCGGTGGCAGCCGGGCCTCAAGGGAAACTACTGGATATTAAGGTACTCCTTTTAATAGAGTACCGGAGCAAAGCATTAACACACCGTGAAAACATGTGATCCTCACATCACTACCATCCCCTCCGGTTGTCCCGATTTCTGTCACTTCGGGGCCATTGGTTCCGGACAGTGACATGTGCATACAACTTGTAGATACAATCTAAGCAATAAGTATAGAGCTCAAATCTGAGATCATGCCACTCGGGCCCTAGTGACAAGCATTAAGCATAACAAGATTGCAACAACGATAACTTCACAAACTTTATAGATAGACTAATCATAATGTATCATCCATCGGATCCCAACAAACACAACAACGATTACATCAGATGAATCTCAATCATGTAAGGCAGCTCATGAGACCATTGTATTGAAGTACATGGGGGAGAGTATACCGACATAGCTACTGCTAGAACCCGTAGTCCATGGGGGAACTACTCACGGAGCATGGCGGAGGCGGTGGCGTTGATGGAGATGGCTTCCGGGGGCACTTCCCCGTTCCGGCAGGGTGCCGGAACAGAGTTCTGTCCCCCGAATTGGAGTTTCGCGACGGTGGCGGCGCCCCTGGAGTCTTTCTGGAGTTTCGTCAATTGGTACGGTGTTTTTAGGTCGAAAGGGATTTTATAGGCGAAGAGGCGGCGCAGGGGGGCACCTGGGGGCGCCACACCCTAGGCCGGCGCGGCCTAGGCCTGGCCCGCGCCGCCATGTGGTGTGGTGGCCCCCTGGCCCCTCTCCGACTCTTCTTCGGTGTTCTGGAGCCTTCCGGAGAAAATAGGAGGTTTGGCGTTGATTTCGTCCAATTCCGAGAATATTGCCCGAACAGCCTTTCTGGAACCAAAAACAGCAGAAACAGAACTGCACTGTGGCATCTTGTTAATAGGTTAGTTCCGGAAAACGCATAAAAACATTATAAAGTGCAAGCAAAACATGTAAGTATTGTCATAAAACAAGCATGGAACAACAGAAATTATGGATACGTCGGGGACGTATCACTGGTCATCGACCCGTGTGGAGCACAGCCTCGGGGCTGGCGTGTGGTGTCGTGTTGTAATGGTTTTCGGTCAGTTTTCCTCATAAACGGACCAACTCTTTTCTTCTATATCAATGAAAGGCAAAGCTTTTGCCTCGTTTCAAAAAAAAAAAGTTCTCCTCTCACCAGCAGCATGCATTCGCATTATCCTGGCTCCTGAATCCTGATGTATCATCAGCTCGGCGTCTTTCACATCACACGCGCAATTGGGTACGAAGCTAAGTTGCTAGCGACATCCAGATCGATCGGAGAGCACTGGTAGAAAAAGGGCTTTAGTCCCGGTTTGCAACTGCCATTAGTCGCGGTTGCTCAACCGGGACCAATTAAGCGTGACTAAAGCCCCCCTCCCCCCTAATTGCGGTTGCTTACGAACCGCGACTAAAGGCCCGTCCACGTGGGCGCCAGGCGTCCGTCGGGGCGGAGGACCTTTAGTCGCGGTTCGCCTAGCCAATCGCGACTACAGGCCTCCGCAGGTTTAGGGTTTTAGCCCCCCCCCCCCCCCCCCCAAAATCTGGTTTCTTTTTAGTGTTCAATTTCTTTTATATTTTATTTTGTGTTTTATTTTAATTTTGAAGAAGTTTCAGTACACATATTCTACACTACTATATACATGCATATGAATGTACAATTTCAAACAAGTTTGAAATTAGAAACAAGAAGAATTCAAGAGGAATATACAATATATATTCAATCTCGGATGACCATATACAACTTCGAACAAGTTTCCATACACAATATACGGCATCAGAAGTTCTTCATCCTCGTGATAGTGTTCTCCTTTAGGATGGAGGACTTCCTCATCAAAAATCCTGCTAATTCCTCTTGAATTGGTCGGAAGCGAGCTTCTGGACTAAGCGTCTTCCGCAAATTATTTCTCCGCATGTTGCTATCCGATGGCTTCCGCTCAGAGGTGTGTCTCCGGATGAACTGACAAACATAGTATCCACATAGATTGGGGGTTCGAATATTTTGGGGACTAAGAGCATCTCCAGCCGCGTCCCCCAAAGTGTCCCCCAAACCGCGCCGGATTGAGCGTTTGGGGGACGTGTTTTGTTCGTGCCGCCTTTGGGGGACGTCGCTCCCCAGCCGCGTCCCCCAAACGCCGCCCCCAAACATTTAAAATACTTTTTTTGCCTTTTTTATTTCAATTTCCATAAACTAATACATAATTGGGTACGTGGTTTACACGAAAACACAGTTAGGCACATGGTTTTCCACAAACTAATACATAATTTGAACCGTCGTGGACACAAATATAAAATTTTGCAAAGAAACTAAACCTAACTAGGCCGTGCATCGAAGGTTGCATGTGTTCGCTGCTAAGAAAGAACACTCGAGGGCACACCCAGTCACCTAAACTGGAAAATCCAGCGGGATGATGGTGCCCTTGTTGGTTCTACCGATGAGGCGAACATCCAGAAACCTCCGTGCACGTGTTCGCTGCGAAGAAAGAACACTCAGTCGTCCTCCTTGTCGGTGCTGTCGCCGTGGTAGTCCCGGCGGCACCGCGTCTCGCCGAAGACCTTGACGCTCATGTCCCTGTCGCCGAAGTAGGAGAACAGGAGGATGAAGCCGGCTTCGAGGCTGTGGTGCCGCGCGAACTTCTCCCAGCCGATGTTGAGGTACATCTTGCCGCGCGCGTCGTAGATCACGTCGACGATCCACCGGTAGTAGCCGCACGCAGCCTCCCACAGATGCATCGTGCGCGGGCGGTCGTCGCCGGCGACGTAGTCGGCGAAGGAGTCCGGCAGCCTCTGGATGCCGCGCGGGTCGCCCTTGAGGACGAGGACAAACTCGAACCGCACGTCCGGCTCCACGTCCATCTCCGACGATGAAGCCGGCGACGTGGAAGGCGACGGCGAGCGTTCAGCTCTGCCGCGGCCACGACCACGACCACGACCACGGCCGCGAGGTCGGCCTCCGCCTCTACCAGACATAGCGTCGAGTCTTGTTGAGATGGTGGCGGCTAGGTTTTGGGAGAGAGGCGCTAGGGTTTGTGTGTGAGAGGGACGATGAGAGGCGGCCTTTTATAGGCCGGAGGGAGGCGGAGGAGCGGTGGCGCTCATTAACGCCGGCACACAGAGCTAGGCGCGACGGGACGCGTCGCTGCGTCGCTGCGGGAACTGCACCGTCGCTGCGTCGCTGCGGGAACTGCACCGTCGCTGCGTCGCTGCGGGAACTGCACCGCCAATAACTTCCGTCGCGAGGTAGGCGACGGTTAGGTTAAAAATTTATTGTGCCGCTGACGAGTCGGCCCCGCCACTCCCCGCCTCGCTTTTCGTTGTGTCCGGCATCCCCGGTGCGTCCCCTGTGGGACGGGGACGGGCTCGGGGCGCCGGACAAAAATGGCCTTTGGGGGACGCGGCTGGAACGGTTTTTTGGTCCAGGGCGCTCCAAATTCCTTTGAGGGACGCTTTGGGGGACGTGGCTGGAGATGCTCTAATGGGGATGGACGGAAGCCTCTTTTTCAACTAGTGGAGACAAGGAGGGGAACATACGAATAACTGTCTCGTCAGTGAACCTGTGCCCCAGCCCCCAGGACGAGCTAGCTAAGAATAAGATGGCAGAATTAATCCGAGAATATGTGCCGATCGATATGCTTCCCAAGATTCCACCCAAGTGCGTGTGCATCTTCACCCTCCGGTGTCGGGAGAAATCGCCACATTACCTACAGACTATTCATTACTCAAAACTCATACGAAGTATCTTTCTCTTGGTTTCGTTCTTTGAAATTCAAGTAAAATCGCCGAGGAAGCCAGAGACACAGCTTCTGCATGCGACGCATGTGCGATTGAGCTGGTTAGTGACCTTTCAACTCGTAGGCGCAATATACATCAGCTGCATTATAGTAGAACTATATATGGGAGGCGCCGCGAAGCCGGCCTGGGAAAATTAATGTACGTAGTGGAGATACCCCTTTGTAGGCAGAAAAGGGCTCCTTTTTCCGACACGGATTAGTGTTGCTGTCTGACTATATCTTGGCCTTTACGTCTTTACCGTTGGTCATGGCCTTTGCACCACGCGTTAATCGCGATCTCCGTACACAGCTCTGTCCTGATATGCCGTGAACTTGGCCGTACTTGTCGCTTGTCCCTTTCTGCCTGTCGTGCACCTACAGCGTCGTTTTTGTGCTTTCGGGGGCGATATCGATGTTGTAGCTAGCGAGAAAGAAATTGGAGATGTGCACAGTTGTGAAAAAAAGAACGGTTCTCATCAGTTTTGACGGCTGCATTTGATGATTCAGCCAGGCCAGCTTGCTAGCTGTGGTTTGTACATCGTGCAATGCACTTGGGAAGAAAGCAAAAGAGATCTAGTAGGAGTAATACAGAAGTAGGAACTAGATGCCACGATCATACCGTAATTGTCGGCAGCCTTTTTTTCCTTTTCGCCGATGGAGAACCGCCCTTCGCCGTCGACCGCGCGATTGTTCTTTTACACAGAAGAATCATCGGGCATGCTAGCGACGAGAACCGTGCCTTGTAGGGACGATCTACTTACACAACTTCACCACGAAGTTAAACACTGGAAAATTTCCGACGAGCCCTGCTCCGGTGTTCCTTCTCAAAGAAAGTTGAGGGGTTATATTCGGATTTTTTTTCTACCTTAGGCTCGTCGAAACCTATATCCAGCCTATGTATATTCGTCCCATATATATGCATATGGATATATCGTAGCTATACGCTGCGTTAGAAAAAAAGAGAGGTTAATCCAGTTTCCTAACTACCGCCCCACGTTGTGCATGCCTGGTTTTAAAACCTGCTGGCTATGTACGCATCTGTTAGGATCTGACGACGGCGCCGCCGAACGACGAAATCACTACGCCGGCAGGGATTCTGCTAATTAAGGGTGGCACGCGCGCAGGTCGTCTCCGCCATTGCAGTGATATCGTGGCCGCTCCAAATCCGCCAGTCCATCTACGGAGGGTAACCTCATACAAGAAAACGCGGGTCATACGGGCCACTACATGGCTGTACGTAGTATTTTAATTTTATGATCATGCCTCCGCTTACGAAGGAGTATGTAAAGATCTTCACCGTCTTTGTTTTTATCGCGGCCAGAATTTTATCAAGTGGGGAGCACCGGAGCAGAAGTAATTTCCGACAAGATCATGTGGCGAGAGTACGGCGGAGAACTCGACCAAGAACTTGATCCACTATGTATTCTCAGCAGCTGCCAACCTACACGACCTTCCGTACGTGACAGTGTATCCGCGTTTTATTTCAAATCCAGGGAGTCATTCACACGGTTCACCTTTCGACCCTCTTAAATATCGTGGCTGTGGATGCAACATGGGCTGCATAAGAGCATCACTAGTAGTACCCTTAAACCCTCAAACCCTCATAAATAACCGTTTTTCTACGGATTGAAATGAAAAAACGCAAAGATTAGAACCCCTAAACCCCTAAACCCCTAAATAATTTTGAGGGTTGGACCCCGGGTTGCCCTCCCAACCTTTAAAAGTGAGGGTTGGAGAGGGGAAACAACCCCAACCCCTATTCCTCCACTGTGGGAAATAACCGTTTTTTACGGGTTTGAGGGTTCTAGTATTTGCCCCTATTTTTCAACCCTTATAAGTGCTAAAAAATGTTAATTCTCAACCCTTAGACTGGTTTGAGGATTTGAGCATTTGAGGGTACTACTAGTGATGCTCTGATGCAGCGCAAGTTGTAACAGGCTGGGGAGGTGCTGGAGCCACAGACGTCGCATCCTTTGAGATTGAGTTGGTCTATAAACGTGTGCATGCAGTAAGTACGTGCTTCATCGCTGGCTGAGGCAACTATAGGCTGGGGGTGGAGGTCGACCGGATTTAGCCCATGCAAGGCAACGGATAGCGCAATCGTTGTTGGGAATCGATGAACTCTCTAACTTGGCAAGTGTTTTTCAGAACTCAAGATTGCGTTGAGCAAGTGGATGAGGACATGAGGGGATCAACCCCCATTTCCCATCTCCCTATAGACAGTAGATCCGCATCATATGTGGAACAAAGCTGTTTGGTTGCTTTTACATTTGCGTAGAGGATTGTCTGTGCCCTATACAATGATGGTCTGTATTTTATCCGTTCTGCTATTCCAGGGTCGATGTCTAGACCGTTTGATTACATCGTGATACATGCTGCCATGAGCTGCAACACGGGTCAACCGATATATTTTTAGTTACACGTCTCTTGGCCCTATGAACTGCTTCGTTATTTATGTTACACTGGTGGAAAAACAGGCTTCGGGTGAGCCCCATAAGTCGCGATGCTGCAGGAACCGCGACTAATGGTACCTTTAGTCGCGGTTCGGGAGGAGAACCACGACCAAAGGCCTGGGCCCAGGGCGCTCGGTGGCCAGCCGGTGCACGTGGGGGGTCTTTAGTCGCGGTTGGCCAGGCCAACCGCGACTAAAGGTGCCCGAAGGCCTTTAGTCGCGGTTGGCCAGGCCAACCGGGACTAAAGCCCCTCCCCTATATATACCCATCCAGCAGCCAACACTTAGCCATTTGGTGCCATTCTCTTCACAAGCTTCACAAGTGGGTGTTAGGTTTGCTTTTGGTTCCTCTTATGCACATAAGGTGTTTGATGAAATGCCCCAAGAGCATGAAACAAACATGATATGAAGTGTTGGAGCCACACTTGAGCTTTCTCATTTATTTTTTCCTCCTCGATCGCGGTTAGCAACTTGAACCTTTGATGTGTCGTTGATAAAATGTGCATGTGTGTGTAGTTCATTGTTTAATTTATATTGTTTGTAGCTAGTTAGTTTAACAAATGCATGATGGTTAATTATATATTTTATATTATAATAATGCAGATGAATCGACAATGGATGTACGGTACCCGACTCTCCGGCGAGTTCAGTGCGGGTTTGAAAGATTTCCTCGTAGTGGCTAATGCGAACAAGCAGGGGGGGTTTTGTTATCTGTCCATGTGTTAAATGTAAGAATCGGAAGGGTTACTCTTCCTCAAGAGATGTTCACATGCACCTGCTTCGGCACGGTTTCATGCCAAGCTATAATTGTTGGACCAAGCATGGAGAAAGAGGGGTTATAATGGAAGAAGATGAAGAAGGGGATGATTTCATCGATGAAAGCTATCTTGCTCATTTCGGTGATACTTTCATGGAGGATGCTGAAGGTGAAGGGGAAGGTGAAGGGGAAGGTGAAGAAGAGGCACGTGATGATCCCGTTGATGATCTTGGTCGGACCATTGCCGATGCACGGAGACGCTGCGAAACTGAAAAAGAGAGGGAGAATTTGGATCGCATGTTAGAGGATCACAGAAGGCGCTCGTACCCGGATGCGATGATGGTCTGAAAAAGCTGGGCTGCACTGCTTGGATTTGCCGAGATGGAAGGCACGAGCAGGTGTAGCTGACTCGGCATTTGAAAACTTGCTAAAAATGTTGAAGAATATGTTTCCAAAGAATAACGAGTTGCCCGCCACTACGTACGAAGCAAAGAAGGTTGTCCGCCCTCTAGGTTTAGAGGTTCGAAGATACATGCATGCATCAACGATCGCATCCTCTACCGCGGTGAATACGAGAATTTGAATGAATGCCCAAGTATGCACCGCATTGCGTTATAAGATCGTAGACGATGATCCTGGTGACGATGTTGAGGGCCGTAAACCCGGGAAGAGGGTTCCCGCCAAGGTGATGTGGTATGCTCCTATAATACCACGGTTGAAACGTCTGCTCAGAACAAAGAGCATGCCAAGTTGTTGCGATGGCACAAAGAGGACCGTAAGTCGGACGGGAGTTGAGACACCCCGCAGATGGAACGCAATGGAGAAAGATCGACGAGAGAGTTCAAAGATTTTGCACTGACGCAAGGAACATAAGATTTGGTCTAAGTACGGATGGCATGAATCCTTTTGGCGAGCGTAGCTCCAGCCATAGTACCTGGCCCGTGACTCTATGCATCTACAACCTTCCTCCTTGGTTGTGCATGAAGCGGAAGTTCATTATGATGCCGTTGCTCATCCAAGGTCCGAAGCAACCCGGCCACGCCAGCGTGGTGTTCCTAAGGCGCGTAGTTGATGAAGTTGTACAGCTGTGGGGCAGACCTGGTGGCCGTGTGTGGGATGAGCACAAAGAAGAGGAATGTGACCTACGAGCGGTGCTTTTCGGTACCATCCTCGATTGGCCTGCTCTTAGTAACCTTTCGGACTGTCGGATAAGGGATACAATGCATGCACGCACCGCTTACATGAGACCGAAAGTGTACATTTGCCAAATTGTAAGAAGAACGTGTACCTTGGGCATCGTCGATTTCTTCCGAAAGGTCATCCAAAGAAGAAAGAAAGGCAAGCATTACAACGGCAAGGCGGATCACCGGCCGAAGCTCGCGGAACACACCGGTGCCGAGGTATTTGATATGGTCAAGGGTTTGAAAGTCATCTTTGGAAAGGGTCCTGGCGGACAATCGGTTCCGAAGGGAGCTGACAGCACGTAGCCATGTGGAAGAAGAAATCTATATTCGGGAGCTAGAATATTGGAAAGTCCTAGAAGTCCGCTCTCGCAATCGACGTGATGCACGTTACGAAGAATATTTGCGTGAACATCCTAAGCTTCTTGGGCGTGTATGGGAAGTCAAATGATACAAAGGAAGCACGGCAGACCAAAGCAAAGTTTGAAAGACCCCGATGACCAAAGCATCCGGAACGGTTTCAAGGTCGTGCCGGCTACGCTACGAGCAAAGAAGAGAAGGTCATCTTTTTTGAATGCCTGAAGCGGTATGAAGGTCCCGTCGAGATTCTCGTCCAATATAAAGGGAATAATAAACATGGCGGAGAAAAAGTTCCAAAACCTGAAGTCTCACGATCGCCACGTGATTATGACGCAATTGCTTCCGATTGCTTTGAGGGGGCTCCTGCCGGAAAATGTTCGAGTAGCCATTGTGAAGCTATGTGCATTCCTCAATGCAATCTCTCGAAGGTAATCAATCCGTAAGTTCTACCACGGTTACGTAACGATGTGATCCAATGTCTTGTCGGTTTCGAGTTGGTGTTCCCGCCATCCTTCTTCAATATTATGACGCACCTCCTGGTTCACCTAGTCGATGAGATTTCCATTCTCGGTCTGTATTTCTACACAATATGTTCCCCTTCGAGAGGTTCATGGGAGTATTAAAGAAATATGTTCGTAACCGTGCTAGGCCGTAAGGAAGCATCGCCAAGGGCTATGGAAATGAGGAGGTAATTGAGTTTTGTGTTGACTTTGTTCCCGACCTTAAGCCGATTGGTCTTCCTCAATCGCGGCACGAGGGGAGACTAAGTGGAAAAGGCACGATCGGAAGGAAATCAATGATATGTATGGACGGCCATTCTCCGATCGAAGCACACCACACGCTTCGACCAATTCCAGCTTGGTGGCTCCGTACTTTGAGAAACACAAGAATATTTTACGCTCGGACAACCCCTGGGAAGCCCGAATCCTGGATTAGGAAGGCCCACATGGAGACTTTCGGCTTGGTTGAGAAAACATTTAATGAGTGACAATAAGGTTGTAGATCAGCTGTACATGTTGGCCAAGACACCATCTTCGACTATAACGACTTTCCAAGGGTACGAGATAAATGGGAATACATTTTACACGATCGCCCAAGATAAAAAGAGCACCAACCAAAACAGTGGTGTCCGCTTTGATGCAAAGCAACCGAGAATGGGCAAAATGTCACATATTATGGTTACATAGAGGAGATATTGGAACTTGACTATGGACCCTCCATTAGGGTCCCATTGTTCCGGTGCAAATGGTTCAAGCTAACAGGAGGTGGGGTAAAGGTGGACCAGCAATACGGAATGACAATGGTGGATTTCAACAATCTTGGTTATCTTGACGAACCATTCGTCCTAGCGAAAGATGTCGCTCAGGTTTTCTATGTGAAGGACATGAGTAGCAAACCGAGGAAACGGAAAGATAAGAAAACGATCAAGACATCGTTCGATGATCCAAAGCGCCACATTGTTCTTTCGGGGAAAAGAAACATCGTGGGAGTGGAGGACAAGACAGACATGTCGAAGATTATAATATGTTTGCTGAAATTCCGCCCTTCAAAGTGAACACCGACCCAAGCATTAAGTTAAATGATGAGGATGCTCCATGGATACGGCACAATCGTAAGCAAGCAGGGACACAAGGGAAGAAATGATGTGTAATAATTTATTGTACCAAACTTTGTTGAATGAATCATGTGAATTATATTACCCGTGATGTGTTTGGTGTCCATTTTCGAATGATTCAATTGACTCGAGATAGCACTGATGATACATGAAATTTCGAGTGACTAAGTCATACTCCTGCATACATGAAATTTGGAGTGACTAAGTCATACTCCTGCATATAGGAAATTTGGAGTGACTAAGTCATACTCCTACATACATGAAATTTGGAGTGATTTAGTCATACTCCTGCCTAGGCGTATAATATGCATACTCGTAGTCTTCATAGCCGCCGCCATTGTACTGGTAGTCGTCGCCTTCTAAGTTGCCGACGTCGTCGTCGCTGCTGTCGTCGCTGTCGTCGGGCGGCGCTCGTGGCTCGAACTGAGGGTAGCGCAGCGTGGGATATCGCCGCCGTGATGTAGTCCATGACGCTCTGCGTAGTCCCGCCGTACCACCATAGCCGACGGCGGCCTCGTGGAAGTTTCCAGGAGGCAGACCGTCCTCCTCATACACAGCGAGCGCCCTCTCACGCCGATTGATGAAGAAGGCGTCCCAAGTATGCTGGTTATCGGGATGCCAGCGGGGATTCATCCGCTGCTCCGGCGTGAGGTCGAGGTAGTAGTGGTTCGTGATGGCCGCCCGGCGCGCAGTACCCTGAGGGACGGGAGGGACCGGGAAGAGGGGGCCAACGAACTTTTGAATTGAATTAGTTTTATTTTTATGAATTTTTGATAATTTGTATTTTTAAATTTTTGAATTGAATTAGTTTTATTTTTCTGAATTTTTTGATATATTATTTGTATTTTTAAGATTTTGAATTGAATTAGTTTTATTTTCATGAATTTTTTGATATATTATTTGTATTTTTAAGATTTTGAATTGAATTAGTTTTATTTTTATGAATTTTTTGATATATTATATGTATTTTAAACATTTTGAATTGAATTATTTTATTTTTATGAATTTTTTGATATATTATATGTATTTTTAACATATTGAATTGAATTAGTTTTATTTTTCTTAATTTTTTGATATATTATTTGTATTTTTAACATATTGAAATGAATTAGTTTTATTTTTCTGATTTTTTTGATATATAATTTGTATTTTTAAAATTTTGAAATGAATTAGTTTTATTTTTCTGATTTTTTTGATATATTATTTGTATTTTTAAGAATTTGAATTGAATTAGTTTTATTTTTCTGATTTTTTTGATATATTATTTGTATTTTTAAGAATTTGAATTGAATTAGTTTTATTTTTCTGATTTTTTTGATATATTATTTGTATTTTTAAGAATTTGAATTGAATTAGTTTTATTTTTCTGAATTTTTTGATATATTATTTGTATTTTATGATTCTGAAATGAATTAGTTTTATTTTCTGAATTGAAAAAGAAAAGTAATTTGAAAAAAGACCTTTAGTCGCGGTTGGCCTCCTTCAGCGCGGGAACGAAAAACCCGGCGAAAAAACCCTTTAGTCGCGGTTGGTCTGGCCAACCGCGACTAAAGGGTACCCTTTAGTCGCGGGTCGCGTCCCCAACCGCGACTAAAGGGGGGGGGTTATAAATGCGCGCGCGCGGCGCCAAGCGCCAGTTCCTCTTCTACTCCGCCGCGCCTCCTCGTTTCTCTGCAGAGTCCGTGCTCGCCGCCGCGCCTCCTCGACGCCCTCGTCGCCGCGCCGAACTCTCCTCGCCGCCGCCGTGCGTTGCGCGCGCGTCGCCCCGCTCCTCCCTCTCGCTGCGTCGCCGCGCTGCGTCTCCCCGACCCGCTCCTCCCTCTCGCCGAGCCACGGCCGCGCGCTGGCCGCCTCTCGCTCGCCCAACGCCGCGCGCCCTCGCCCACGGCCGCGCGCGCATGGCCGCCTCGCTCGCCCGCCCAACGCCGCTCTCGCCCGCCGGCGCCGCGCCTGTGTTGCCGCGCGCAGCTCTGTGCCGCGTGATACTGAGAGAGATCGTGTGGGGCGCCGGCCGCCTTTTTTTAGTTTTTTAGGTTTTTTAGTTTTAACTAGTTAATTAGTTTTAGAAAACGGTAAAATTTGATAATTAACAAAAAAAACTATAAACTTAAAAAGAACTAAATTTTGTAAACTTAACAAAAAGAACTATAAACTTAAAAAGAACTTATCATAAAAGTTTTCGGGACTATATACTTAACAAAAAGAACTATAAACTTAAAAAGAACTAAATTTTAAGAACTTAAAAAGAACTATAAACTTAAAAAGAACTAAATTTTGTAAACTTAACAAAAAGAACTATAAACTTAAAAAGAACTTATCATAAAAGTTTTCGGGACTATATACTTAACAAAAAGAACTATAAACTTAAAAAGAACTAAATTTTAAGAACTTAAAAAGAACTAAATTTTAACTATATACTTAACAAAAAGAACTTAAAAAACTTAAAATTTTGTAATTTTGTAATTATGTTTGTTATTTTTAATTTTAACTATATAATTAACTATAACTCCTTCGTCGTTGTCGCCGTGGTGTCGCCGCCGTACCGTCGCCAACACCGTCAACGCCGTCAAACGCTACCTATTCATAAAAATGTAACGCCGTCAACGCTACCGCCTCTATTCAACGCGCCAACGCCAACGCCGTCAACGCGCCACCGCCACCGCGAGGGTTATGTGTCCTCGTCACCGCCACCGCCCTTTCGCCACCGCCCTTTCGCCACCGCCACCGTTCTCTCGGTCACGCGGTCATCGTCCCCCCTCTCTCGCCTCCCTCGTCGCCGTCTCTCTTTATATGTAGAAGAGATGTGATAATGCTGGCATATATACACAATTAATTTGTTTTGACTACATGTTTTCAGGACTGACATATGGCGGACGATAGAGCTGACCCGATTCTGGACAACTATGATCCGGACGCTGAAGACCATATGTTCGGCATCATCAAAGGCGATATTCCATATGTGCCGACCGGAGAAGAAGAAGATGATATCTCTTCTTATCTGAACCTTGAGTGTGAAGATGAAGGGCGCCGTCAGCAAGCAGATGATGCCGAAGAAACGTCGATAAACGACGATCTTCAATTGGAAGTAGCAACCACCTCCGGCGCCGAGGTATATATATATACATATTGAGCGTCTGGTGATACAAACTAACTGATTTGAATAAATGTGTGTGTACTAACGCGCGCGACTCTCTTTCTTATTTTAGCCCTCGGTCGGATCGTCGAAAAAATCGAGTACGTCGTCAAAGCGTGGCGCAACCAAGACGATGAAAGCAGGAGAAACATGCACCATCGATGTTGTCGACGAAGCAACCGGCAGGCCGCTGGAGCCCAGCAAGAACGCCACCAAGTTTGTCAGCCAATGCGGAGCCGTTGTTAGAGACAACGTCTCGATCACCCGCCAGGAGTGGAATGAGCCAAAGAAGGCACGTGTTGGTTTCACTTTTGTCGATAAGAGATAAAAAAACATAGCTTCAACAAGCTTATCGAACATATCGGGCTACCTCCTAATACCGCAAATACGATGAGGAGGGTAACAAGATTGCGGAAAACAAGAAGAGGCGCAAGCTAGTCAAACGATTCGCTCTTTCTAGGCTGGCCAACGCATTCCGGAAATACAAGCAAAATCTAGCCCATGACTTTGTCAACCAGGGCAAAACTCCGGATTTCAAAGGACAATATGAGAAACTGCAACATGATTGGCCAGAATTTGTGAAGCAAAAGAAATCGGAGCAGTTCCTTGAACTATCGAAAAAAAATAAGGAAAATGCGGCCAAGAAGGAGTACAATCATAAAATGGGGCCAGGAGGGTATCGCTTTTGGCAGCCTAAGTGGGAGAAGATGGAGAACGAGCCGAGGGCGCGAGGAATCCGTCCAGTACGGAGGGATGGGACCCAAGGGCCAAAAGTTGGTGGTACGGGCATGGGGGATCGCTGAACCCGGAGACAGGGGAGTGTGTTTACCAGGGCAAAATAATTACACCCACCAAAAAGCTTATTGAGGCAATGAGGAGGCTTAAGAGGGAGGATCAGGTTCAACAGAGAGAACGACGCCCGACAAAAGCCCTCGGGAATCCCGAACACGGAGGACGTATACGAGGCATGGGGCCCATTCCGTGGAAAGTAGGGTTCCCCGTAACGATGACCCGTACGGTTACGAAGCCGTAAGAGAAAGATGGATCGGGATGCAGATGTTGTGGCGAAGTTGGTAACGGAAATGGATGTGATGAAGAAAACCGTGAGTGTACTAGTCGCGAAAGAGATGCAGCTCGGGCGCAAAGATGTCGAAGATCATCCAATGGATCTCGGAAGCCGCAGCGGAGAAGAAGCAGCGTGGCTTCCACGGAGGCCTCACCGGCTGGTGCACCGACGATAGAAATTACTGCACCGGAGCCTCTGGTGGTCGAAATTACTGCACCGGAGCCTCCTCGCTACCCCGTGGACGATATAAAGGAGATGAAAGCATGTCATCTGTATTATCCTATCGGGAACATGTCCATGAAGGTAGCCATCGGCGATGCTTTGCCACTGGAGCACTCCACCACAACAACCCCATTCAAGATGGCTATGCTCGTGTGACGGTGGAGGAGATAGTCCAAGGGTTTGAGGACCTGGACATTGACATTGCTACACCCGAAGGGGTGAAAAGACTTGGAGATGTCAAGCGCCGATTCATTCTATGGCGAGAAGAAGTTTATCAAGTTTCCAGGCGAGGCGCCAACAAGTCCACCCCCCTACGGTGGTGGTGGTGGCGGTGGCGGTGGCGGTGGCGGTGACGGTGGCGGTGGCGGCGGTGGTGGTGGTGCTTCACCTAATACACCTCCTTCACGTTAGCCGACGCCGCCCCCCAGTCCTCGTCCGGCGGTGCGACGCCGCCCCCTAGTCCTCGTCCGGCGGGTGATCAGCGAGACACCGCCCCCAATCCACCTCCGGCGAAGAAGCGAAGCAGTCCTGGGTTATTAACCCGGACCCTTATGTACCTAAGAAAACAAAGATACCAGAGCCATCACCGAAGCCTCTCATCCCGAGGCCTTGGGAACTTAGTGTCGAGGAAAATGCGGCGGCCGTGGCTGCTCGGCATGAGAAATGGAAGGAGGAGTGCAAGAAGAAAAGAGAGGGCGAGCCCAAGCCAAGATATTCGACAAGAAAAAGCAGTGGGCTAAGTCATTTTTGAACACACCGTCCCAAGCCGCGAAGAATCTGCCTGACGACTATTTACGTGAACTTCGTAGGCAAGCACTCACGTTCAAGAACAGGAAAGAGTTGGCGGAGAAGAAAGCCTTGGAGGACGAGGCCGAGTCAAAATTAGAAAGGGGGAAAGAAGTTGCCCAGCTCGGGGAACAAAGTAAACAATCGATCGCCCCGCTCATAGTGCAAGCCGCCGATCCGGATGCCCCCGATATCATAGCAGCTGCGGCAAGACATGGATTGACCGTAACGAGTGCCGGAGAACAAGCGGCCGAGTTAGGTATCACTCTTCGTGCAATCGCTAGGCCTTGATGAGGCGCCAATGAAGGACGTAGTATTTACATATGTGAAGAATGGCCCTCTCGTCGAGCCTGCGCAGAAGAGGATCTACCTCGACAAATGAAAGGTCTGCTAAATTGGTACAAGGGTTACATAAAACATAAAAACGCCAAAGAGTATATCTATGCGGAAGTTAGATATGAGCATCACTTCAAACATTACTGGGTACAAATTCATCTGAGTGAATTGTTCCAGCTGTTCAATCTGCGCGACCTCGACAAATCTATCATCAGTTGCTACGTTACGTAAGTGATTTATTAATTTCTACCCCATCTCGTTCATTGCCTCGCACCGTCCTAACTATCTTGTTGTGTACGCTATTATGCGTAATGAAGAAGCGGGAAATGCGAATAAGGAACATCCATGATGTTGGGTTCATTGACCCACAAATCGTTAATTCATATGTGTTAGAACACCACCCCGCCGACGTGGAGGATGACCTGTGGCGGTTTATTAGAAAACAAGAATGTAAAAGTGATATTCTATTTCCTTACCATTTTGGGTGAGTGTTTCTGTCTTGAGCACATTCTCTTTTGTTTACTCCATGCATGGTATGTGGCTAATCGATGAGTTATGCATGATCGTGCATGTATCGTGTCCGCAGGTTCCACTTGGATTCTTATGGTAATTAAAGTTCAGACCTCCTCGGTTCTCGTCCACGACTCTCCGAATATGGATCCGGCGCTTTGGGGCGACATGAGAAAAATGATGCAAAAGTAATTATTTTCATTCATTTGCGCTCTATATCGATCGGCCTATTTCGTTCATCATTTCCTAATATCAAGTAACTAATTAATAACTCTCTTGTTTATTTAATTTTCTTTGCCTCGTAGGGTTTGGAGACGGTTCGTAGATACCAAGGTCGGTGAATTCAAAAAAGAGCTACATTTTAAAATGGCAGTGCGGACGACTGGGGATATTCAGCCACCGGGGACCAATCTATGTGGATACTATGTTTGTGAGAGGATCCGGAGATACTGCAATGAGCGGGACCAGACGTGTGAGAACAACATCCTGAGGAATAACCTCCGGAAGACGCTTAGTCTAGAAGCTCGCTTCCGACCACTTCAAGAGGAACTAGCTGGATGGTTGGCGAGGGAAGTCATCGATCCTAGAGGAGAACACTATTACGATGACGTAGAACTTTATATGCACCAGAATTTGTAACTAACTTGTTCAAAATTGTATATGGTCATCTGATATTGAATATATATTGTATATGGTCATCCGATATTGAATATATATTGTATATTCCTCTTGAATTCTTTTTGGTTCTAATTTCAAATTTGTTTGAAATTGTACATTCATATGCATGTATGTATACAGTACCGTAGAATATGTGAAACTCCTTCAAAATTAAAACCCAAAAGAAATAAAACAATACAAATTAAAAAGAAACCAGATTTAGGGGGAGGGGGGCTAAAACCCTAAACCCTGCGGAGGCCTTTAGTCGCGGTTGGCCAGAAGAACCGCGACTAAAGGTCCTCCGCCTCGGCGCCGCCTGCGGCCCACGTGGACGGGCCTTTAGTCGCGGTTCGTAAGGAACCGCGACTAAAGGGGGGGGCCTTTAGTCGCGCTGCTTTGGTCGCGGTTGCGCCACCGCGACTAATGGCAGTTGCCAACCGCGACCAAAGCTCTTTTTTCCACCAGTGTTAATCATCAATTGCAACATTGGTTGCGAGTGAGAAAAATGCATCGGACCGTTAAATTGATTTGTGATTCATGCTAAGTGATGACTTGCAACATTGTTTGCAACTAAGATTTGGTAACATTACCTGACTACGAATTAAGACAATTCTCGGTCGAATGACCCATGGATTTTATTTAGGTTATCGTATGGATCAGGCTTCTCGCTTCCACGTATATGCCTTCCGACAATCTTATTATCACTATGGACCACAACATAATTATAGCCAAGGTAGCCAGAATCCCAATTTTATTCTACGATTGTATAGCTTTACGATCTAAATTCTATGATTTCAATAAGTAGAATTTCACGATTTTCTCACTTCACCTTACACTGAGGAGGAAGTAAGGAAAGCTGTTTTCCAGATGGAGCATAATAAAGCCCCTGGTTCCGATGGTTTTCGAGCTGAATTTTATCAGTCTTTCTGGAAATGTCATCAAGGTTGACCTGTTGGCTCTTTTCGCGGATCTTCATGCTGGCCAGTTGGAGCTTTTTAAGCTAAATTTTGGTGAAATTATTTTATTGCCGAAGGTTAATCAAGTAGAAAGGATCCAACAATATCGTCCTATCTGTCTCCTTAACGTGAGCTTTAAAATTTTCACTAAGATTGCCACGATCCGCCTCAACACGGTGGCTGATCATGTGATAAGTACTTCACAAACTGCTTTTATGCAAGGACGAAATATCCTGGATGGGGTTGTAGTCCTCCATGAAACATTTCATGAGTTGCATAGAAAGAAGTTAAATGGGGTGATTTTAAAGATTGATTTCGAAAAAGCCTATGATAAGGTTAAGTGGTCTTTTCTGCAACGAACTCTCAGAATGGAAGGATTCTCTGATGAGTGGTGTGCGTTGATCAGTAGTTTCGTCTCGGGGGGAGTGTTGCCATTAAAATCAATGATGATGTGGACAAATACTTTCAAACCAATAAAGGACTTAGACAGGGAGATCGCTATTTAATATAGTGGCTGATCTGCTTGCTGTTTTAATTGAACGCGCAAAGTCTGAGGGTGAGATTGAAGGGGTCATTCCTCATCTTGTTGATGGAGGTTTGTCCATTCTTCAATATGACGACGATACAATTCTTTTTATGGATCATGACATCGACAAGGCTCGTAATCTAAAGTTAGTTCTTTCAGCATTTGAGCATCTATCGGGTCTAAAAATCAATTTTCATAAAAGTGAGTTATTTTGTTTTGGTGAGGCCCAAGACCATGTTGCAGACTATGCTGAACTGTTCGGCTCCGGTCAAGGACAATTTCTGATTAGGTATTTGGGTATCACGATTCATTATCGGATACTCATCAATGTTGAATGGAAAATGGTCGAGGAAAGACTACAGATTAGATTAAGCAGTTGGAAAGGTAAATTAGTGTCCTTGGGAGGTAGATTAGTACTCATAAATGCGGTACTTAGTAATATGATACTATATATGTGATACGTCCAAAACGTATCTACTTTCCCGAACACTTTTGCTATTGTTTTGCCTCTAATTTGTGTATTTTGGATACAACTAACACGGACTAACGCTGTTTTCAGCAGAATTACCCTGGTGTCTCATTTTTGTGCGGAAACTCAACTTTCAGGAAAATCCCCGGAGTTTATTCCAATGGGCCTATTTTCATAGAAGAGGGACGGAGCCAGAAGACCAGAAGGAGGGGGGCCACGAGGCGCCAAACCCATAAGGCGGCGCGGTGGGCCCCTGGGCCGCGCCGCCCTATGGTGGCGACGCCACAGGCAGCCCCAGGTGCCCCCCTCTTGACTACTAAAGGGTTTCGACCTAAAAACGCACGGGGGTTAGACGAAATCGCCAGAAGCCATCCAGAACACCGCCGCCATCGCGAAACTCCGTCTCGGGACCAGAAACTCCGTTCTGGCACTCCGCCGGGACGAGGAATTGGAGGAGATCATCGCCATCATCACCACCGACGCCTCTCCATCAACCAGCCATGTTTCCCCCATCCATGTGTGAGTAATTCCCCCGCTGTAGGTTGAAGGGGATGGTAGGGATTGGATGAGATTGGTCATGTAATAGCATAAGATTGTTAGGGCATAGTGCCTAGTGTCCGTAATTGGTACTTTGATGATATTGTTGCAACTTGTTATGCTTAATGCTTGTCACTAGGGCCCGAGTGGCATGATCTCAGATCTGAACATGTTATTGTTTCATGATGATATTCATTGTTTTATGATCTTACCTGCAAGTTGTATACACATGTCGCTGTCCGGAACCCGAGGCCCCAAAGTGACAGAAATTGGGACAACCGGAGGGGAAGGCGGTGATGTGAGGATCACATGTGTTCACGGAGTGTTAATGCTTTGCTCCGGTGCTCTATTAAAAGGAGTACCTTAATTTCCAGTAGATTCCCTAGAGGCCCGGCTGCCACCGGCTGGTAGGACGAAAGATGTTGTGCAAGTTTCTCATTGCGAGCACATACGACTAAATATGGAACACGTGCCTATGGATTGTTTAGTACTTGGATACTGTTTTATTACTATCTGCAAATGCCCTACTTTGATTGTTACATGAGTTTCTCTCATCCATGCAGCGCCCGTTCATCCATCTCTGTGCCTACAGTATTTTAATCTTGCTGTTTACTATAATCACTATTATTGTCTTTGTTACACTGCTGCTGATATTTGACTACTGCTACTGCTATAAAACTGTTACTACTGATAAACTCTTGCGAGCAAGTCTGTTTCCAGGTGCAGCTGAATTGACAACTCCGCTGTTAAGGCTTACAAATATTCTTTGGCTCCCCTTGTGTCGAATCAATAAATTGGGTTTTAATTCCCACGAAGACTGTTACGATCCCCTATAATTATGGGTCATCAAGACTATTTTCTAGCGCCGTTGCCGGGGAGCATAGCTTTATTTGGAAGTTCACTTGGATTGATATTGTTCGCTGCAAATTCTCCATCATGGGTAAACCTCGCGATCCTAAAGTTGCCATATTACCATCCACTACAAGAAAAGGTACAACTCTTAGTACCTCTGCTGCTCTTAATTCACCATCTGTGATAAGTCAACTTGTTTCACCACCACAAGCTGCACATGCTGGTACTTCTGCTGAATCTGAAAATTCTTATAATTTTGATGATGCTTCTGCTGTGCTTGATGATAGTGGTTCGTTAGGATCTTTTCTAGATGCTACAATTGCTAGGTCTAGACAAATTGAAAATACTGAAACTCCTAATGAAAATACTGCTACACCTGTTAATTCACCTGAGTCTGTTGAATACTCTAGTGATGATCCTGATAAAGATTATGTGGAACTTGATGATGATTTTATTGTTAAATGCAATGCTACTACTGATGCAAGTAAAATTAAAAAGCTTCTTGCACAATATACTGTTAGATATAAGCTGTCTCCCGATCCTAAATTTGCCACATCCCCTATAAACATTAAGGATAAGGATTATGATTTTTCTTTTGATTTATCTCATATAGCTATTGTTAAGAAAACACCCTTTTGTGGTACTGAAAAATAAAGTGCTGTAGAACACATGAATGAACTTTCTACTTTGAGTAGCTTGTTTTCTGATGATATCAAGAAGCGTACTTATTTTGTTGCTAAATTTTTTCCTTTCTCATTAAAGGATGATGCTAAAACTTGGTATAATAGTTTGCCTCCTGATTCTATTAATAGTCCAAGTGGTTTGCTTGATGTTTTCTTTCGGAAATACTTTCCTGCTAGTGCTCAACATATTGCTTTGCAGAAAATTTATAGTTTTGACCAGGAAGATGGAGAGAAATTGCCCTGAAGCTTGGGCAAGATTTTGCTCTCTTATCAGCTCGACCTGGACATGATCTGGAAAAGCATGATTTACTTGATATATTTTATAGTGGACTAACCATTGAGTCTAGGGCATATTTGGATAGTTGTGCTGGTTGTATTTTCAGGAAAAGAACTCCAGACGAACCTGAAGAATTATTGGCTAAAATAGGCCGGAATCATGATGATTGGACTACACCTGAACCAGCCCCGATGCCGATATTGAAGAAGACGGGTTTGATTAAATTAAATGATGAAGATATGAGGGAAGCCAAGAAATCTCTTAAGGAGAAAGGTATTAAATCTGAAGATGTAAAGAATTTACCTCCCATAGAAGATTTATGCAAGATAATTCCCCCTTCATCCATGATTGAGGTAAACTCTCTTCAACGCTTTACTAGGGAAGATATTCCGTATTCAAAACCTCCTGCTCAATGCTTAGATGAGTTTGATAATTATATTGTTAAGCAAGAAAATTTTAATATGAGAGTAGAGAATCATTTAATGGAAAATTCTCAAGCTATTAGTAATTTGCATGATATTTTGGAGAGAACCTCCAATGATGTTAAGATGATTGTTAAACATTTTCATATGATTCAAACTCAAATTGATCAACTCACTGAAGTGCAAAATGACTTATTAAAAAATAGTTCTAAAGAAAAACATGCTTATGAAGTAACAACTAGAGACGGTGTTTCTACTCAGGATCCTCTATATCCTGAGGGGCATCCCAAAAGAGTTGAACAAGATTCTCAACGAGCTGAACCTAGTACTCCTTCCAAGAAAAAGAAAAAGAAACATAAAAATGTTGTAGAATCCTCTGAGCCTGTTAATGATCCTAATAGTATTTCTATTTCTGATGCTGAAACTGAAAGTGGTAATGAACATGATAAATATAATGATAAGAATGATGCTTCTGATAAAGAAGAGGTTGAAGATGAACCTGAAAAGCATGCTAAAAATAAAAAGTATACTAAAGAAGATTTTATTGCTAAGAAACATGGTAATGAAAGAGAACCTTGGGTTCAAAAGCAAATGCCTTTTCCTGCTAAGAAACTAAAATCAAAGGAAGAAGAACACTGATACGTCCAATTTGCATCACTATTTTATATCATAATTTGCTGTTATTCATTGATATATTTCATATTGGGACACAATACTTATGTTATTTCATCTATTTTGCATGTTTCATCATTATTGGAGGATCAAACACCGGAGCCAGGATTCTGCGGGAAAAAGCACCGTCAGAACGCAATATTTCGGAAGATCAACTGTGGGAGGAAATTATACCAAAAATCCTATTTTTCAAGACGACGAAGGAAGCCAGAAGGAGGAGCCAGAGGACCCAGGTGGGCCCACACCCTAGGCGGCGCGGCCCATGCCCCGGCCGCGCCGCCATGTGGTGTGGGGGCCCACGACTCCTTTCGCCTCCTTTTCTTCGCGAAATCCTTCGTCCCGAAAACCTAAGCCACAGAGGGTACCTCGCGGAGAGTTACAGCCGCCTCTGCGGGGCGGAGAACACCAGAGAGAAAAGAGCTCTCCGGCGGGCAGGAATCCGCCGGGGAAATTCCCTCCGGGAGGGGGAAATCGACGCCATCGTCACCGTCATCGAGCTGGACATCATCTCCACCATCATCACCACCGTCTCCACCGCTGGACACCGTCACCGCCGTAGCAATTTGGGTTTGATCTTGATTGTTTGATAGGGGAAACTCTCCCGGTATCGATCTCTAATTGTTGTTGATGCTATTGAGTGAAACCATTGAACCAAGTTTATGTTCAGATTGTTATTCATCATCATATCACCTCTGATCATGTTCCATATGATGTCTCGTGAGTAGTTCGTTTAGTTCTTGAGGACATGGGTGAAGTCTAAATGTTAGTAGTGAACTATGGTTGAGTAATATTCAATGGTGTGATATTTAAGTTGTGGTGTTATTCTTCTAGTGGTGTCATGTGAACGTCGACTACATGACACTTCACCATTTATGGGCCTAGGGGAATGCATCTTGTATTCGTTTGCTAATTGCGGGGTTGCCGGAGTGACAGAAACCTAAACCCCCGTTGGTATATCGATGCAGGAGGGATCGCAGGATCTCAGAGTTTAAGTCTGTGGTTAGATTTATTCTTAATTACTTTCTTGTAGTTGCGGATGCTTGCAAGGGGTATAATCACAAGTATATATTAGTCCTAGGAAGGGCGGTACATTAGCATAGGTTCACCCACACAACACTTATCATAACAATGAAGATTATTTAGCCGTATGTAGCGAAAGCACTAGACTAAAATCCCGTGTGTCCTCGAGAACGCTTGGTCATTATAAGTAAACAAACCGGCTTGTCCTTTGTGCTAAAAAGGCACTACTAAGAAAAGCCTTATAGCCGCAATTATTACCGCCGGCAAGTCCACTTCGAGGTGGCCGGTGTTAAGTTACCACCGGCGAGCTGGTTTGAGGTCGCCGGGGATAGACCCCTTACCGCCGGCGAGTCGGGACTGAAACCGCCGGAGGTAAGTTGGACCAGGAGCATCCAGATAAACTTCCCATTACCGCCGGCGATTTGGCCCCGAAAACGCCGGGGGTAACTTTAACACCACCGGCAAGAACGAATTATTTTCGCCAGAGGTAAACCTTGGCTAACTGTGAGCGAGTTGGACCAAATTTAGCGCCGGCTTTTTCAGCTGAAACTCGCCGGGGGTATTTGGCTCTATGCCACCCGTTCCACCCCCACCTATTCCCCACTCCCGTCTCCTCCCCAACCCCCACTTCTCTTCCCCAACCCCGTGACGCGCCGGCGGCGGCCACCCAAGCCCCTCCTCCTCCGCCTCCGGGCACCACCGCCCTCTTCTCTCCCCTGCACCCCAACCTCTCTCTCACTCCTGCAGCCCCCTCCCCCTCGTTCCCACGGTGAACCCTAGCCCTGGTGCTCGATTTGGGCTACCCAACTCCGGCGAACGGACCACCCCGCCACCGGCGTGGCTCTCACGGCCGGCAGGGACGAGGACGGCAACAAGTTCAAGGTCACCACCACCACCCGCGTCCGCAAGCTCGCCCGCGCGCGACTCTCCAAGGCCGCCGTCGAGCGCCACAACTGGGCCAAGTTCGGCGACGCCGCCAGCACCCTCCTTCCCCTCGTCGAATCCTTCTCCCCCAGCGCACCAAGGTACCGCGCCTCCTTCCCATCTCCCCGCCCCTTCTAGATCTGCGTTTCCGAGGTGCTCTGCCAATTCATCGCTGTGTAGTTCGTGGCGTAGCGCTGTCGGATTTGTGTAGTTCGATCCGATGTTGCGGTGGCCTGGACTTGGCAGTCGATCTGCTCGCTCATGTTAGATCGACGACGCGCTTGCTATTTCCTAGGGATTTTACTGGTTGATTTCCTAGGGAATTTGTCGAATTGTTGTTGTCGAGATCTGTTCGTGTTAGGGCCGAGTTCCAACTAGCTCCTCGGTTCTGCTTGTTACGTACGTCTAACTGGGCATAGCTGAATCTTGTAGTAGCTTGCGAGCCTTAATTTTGTCCTCTATATGCGTATAAGGCTTGATCTGTTGCTCTTGATTGGGTAATTACCACTGTGATGAGCCTGCTAAACCGGATGAGATAGGTATGTAGCTTGCCGATCTTTAACTTAGATGCTACGCATGCTCGTCAGCTGTGGTCTCAAGATGGATGTTATCTTACTTTTTTGTGCGTGTTCAGATGTAGAAACCTCTCAGGCTGTAGACATCCTACTGATCAAGTTCTGTTCTTGTATTGTTGGTTAATTCTCCATAATTTGATGACTATTTGCAGATTATGGATAATGTAATACATGTGTACTGTAAACATTTCTAGTCGGTATGCAATAAATCGAGGTGGCCATTGGGATAACAGTAAATCGATTGGTAGCCATGATATGTTTTGAAGCAATGCTGCCATTGGGTAAGGGGCAGAACACTTGTTTTGGAAGCTGTTACGAAAATTCAGTTATGAATTGAGAGAAGCAAGCTGCAGTTGAATGTAATTCAGTCAGTAGGTCTAGATAGGTTATTCCGATAACTATGTTCTGATTGAGTTAGTCAGGCCATGTAGAATGTCAACTTGTCTTTCTTTTGTAGCCCACCCAGTAACCTTTTGTAGTTGCAACAGTTCATTAATAGCGTTCTGTTAAATTCTGTAGTTGCAACAGTTTATTAATCCTCCTGGTGCTTGAATTCACTATTAACAGCAAATATGGCCGCAATGTCCAATAAACATATCCCTGGGGCTGAAGCCCAGGCTTACAATTGATTTTGATGAAGAAAGCTTTTGATCATTGTGTTTCAATTTATTTTGGATTTCAGAATTGCTTACTGGCTCAAAACATACACATGTATATGCTGATCTGAATTCTGTCGGTTGCCACTTAACTAGGTGCACATTTCAAGAACGGTTTGGTTTGAAGATATATCAGGTGACAAAGACAATAAAGAGGTACGTTAATCTGTTTTTTGCTCAACCAGTTGAAAATAATGCGCTTTGCTTGATGCTAATATCCATAATTATTGCTTTCCGTTTATTTTTTATCGGACTTGAATATACATGCCTGCATCAGCTTATCTGAATATGAAGTACAGCAACTTCGTTTTTGCTTGTGCAGGTTATCTGAATAATTATGCTATATCGGTTCCTGACTTGAGGAGAACGTTGAGGATGACGACAAGGTCGGGGAAGCTCTCCTTGTCGAGCCGGCGAGACCGACACTGCCCTCTCGGTGGCAAGAAGCTGAGACAAGCTGGAGCTCTGCTTGTCCAGCTAAAGCTTCCACGAGGCCGCAAGCTGGAGGCGTCCTGAGCCCAGCACTTGATGGATCGAGAGGAAGCTGGCGGGATGGAGGCGGGCATCCGCGCGCTGTGCTGGGTGCAGCGGGCAGCTAGCTAGCTTGTTGTGCTACATCTGATCGCACATTGTAACTTTATAATTATTTAAAATCTTTTTTTTGTTTCTTAAATTCATTACCGCCGGCGCTTAGCCCTGGATGCCAGGGGTAACTGATTTTAATTCTTTTTTTTTTGTTTCTTTAAATATGTACCGCCGGCATATACAAATATGGCTTATGTGCCGGGGGTAACAGATACCCCCGGCGAATATGCGAAGGCGCCGGGGATAATGGCATGTTACCACCGGCGAAAACGAATGTGCCGGCGGTAAGGCGTTACCACCGGCGAGGTGATCGCCGGCGAATCCGAAAATGCCGGCGGTAAGCCTTTTCAGGTCGCCGGTGGTAAGCCTTTTCATAGTAGTGAGGATTGGGCCACTCGCTGCAATTATTACTCTCGCACTTTACTTACTCGTACTTTATTCAAATGTTACATCAAAACCCCCTGAATACTTGTCTGTGAGCATTTACAGTGAATCCTTCATCGAAACTGCTTGTCAACACCTTCTGCTCCTCGTTGGGATCGACATTCTTACTTATCAAAGATACTACGATACACCCCCTATACTTGTGGGTCATCAAGACTATTTTCTGGCGCCGTTGCCGGGGAGTGAAGCGCTATTGGTAAGTGGAATTGGTAAGGAAAACCTTTACTGTTGTGCTGATTTTATTTCTGCCTGCTGCTATAAGTCATTATGGAGAGATCTTCTCTTCAATTTTTATTTGGGAAATCTACTACTACTGCAACGGTAGTGGATGAGGCGCCAGGTGAGGAAGTGATACCATATAAAATACCTATGAAAATTATTGAACGTGTTATGGATAACCGCTATGAAGGGGATGGAACTGTCCATCCTGGTGATCATTTACTGTTTTTGCATGAATTATGCGGGTTATTCAAATGTGCAGGTATTGCTATGGATGAAGTGAGGAAGAAACTATTCTCTTTATCGCTGTCCGGTAAGGCGGCGCATTGGTATAAATTACTGGATAATGGGGATTCTCTTGAATGGAATGATATTGTGCCCCGGTTTTATTCTAAGTTCTATCCTCCAAGTGAAATTCATAAGGATCGGAATCGCATATATAATTTTTGGCCTCATGATGGAGAGAGTATTGCCCAAGCTTGGGGGAGATTGAAGTCTTTAATGCTCAAATGCCCCATTCATGAGCTTCCTGGTAATGTTATTATTGATAATTTCTATGCAAGACTTTCTTTTCAAGACAAGACCTTCTTTGGATACTTCTTGTTCTGGATCATTTACACGCAACAAAGAAGAGTTTAAAAGGGACCTTCTTGATCGGATCCAAGAAAATACCGAAGGTTGGGAGAACGACAAGGATAGAGAATCGTATAATTTATGATTATAAATGCATTGAAGCTTTTATGGATACCGATAAATTTCGTAATATGAGTGCTACATATGGTCTTGATTCTCAAGTTGCTGTAAATCTTTATAAAGCTTTTGCCTCTCATTATGAATTGCCAAAGAAGAATTTTGATAAGTATCATGAACCGTATAAAGATAAAATTGATTCATCTATTAATAAATGCGTTGTAGTTGAAACTGCTGATCATGTTATTCCCGAAGTTTATATTGAAAAACTCCTTTCCCTGCTAAAATGAAGGAGTACTCTGTTATAAATAGTGCGGTTCATAAAAGTGAAAAGAAACCTGTAGAACCTGAAGAACAAATAAAAGTTGAACTCTTTGTTGCAATAGTTAAAGATCTTGTGACTGAAAATGTGGAGGATGGTCATATTATTTTCTGTGAAGATGCTTCTAATATTGTTTCACATCCTAATAAACCCAAACAAGCTAGTGTTCCTATGCTATCTGTTAGAATTGGTGATCATTGCTATTATGGATTATGTGATATTGGTGCAAGCGTTAGTGCTATCCCTTATGAGCTTTACACGGAGATTATGCATGAAATTGATTCTTGTGAACTTGAAGATATTGATGTGGTTATTCAGCTGGCTAATAGAGAAACTATTTCTCCAATTGGTATTGTTCGAGATGTGGAAGTTTTATGCGGTAAGATTAAATATCCTGCTGACTTTTTGGTACTTGGTTCTGCTGCTAGTGATTATTGTCCTATTATTTTTGGTAGACCTTTTCTAAATACTTGTGGAGCTATTATAGATTGCAAGAAAGAGAAAATTTTGACTAAATTTGCTGGTGAATCTTATGAGTTTAACTTCTCTAAATTTACTAAAACTCCTTATAAAGCTGATTTGCCTAGTAATGATTTTAAAATGGAGCAGTGTGCATCTATTGTTCTTGTTCCTAATAATCCTTTGCAGCAACATTTGGAGGATAGCGAGAGTGAAGTTTTTAGGAAAGAAAGAGATGAGCTTGAGGAAATTTTTCTTCGCCAACCTATTCTCAAGCATGATTTACCGGTGGAAGATTTGGGTACAACACCGCCACCAAAGGAAGATCCTGTTTTTGATTTAAAGCCTTTGCCTGATAACCTTAAATATGCTCATATTGATGATAAGAAAATATATCCTGTTATTATTAGTTCTAAGCTTTCAGAGTTTGAAGAAGAAAGGTTATTGGAAATATTGAAGAAGCACCAAGGTGCTATTGGCTACACTCTTGATGATTTGAAAGGGATTTCTCCTTCTATATGCCAACATGCTATTAATATGGAAGATGATGCAAAGCCTGTTGTTGAACATCAGCGTCGTCTAATTCCGAAGATGAAGGAAGTGGTAAGGAATGAGGTATTAAGACTTCTTGAAGCAGGTATTATATATCCTATTGCTGATAGTAGATGGGTTAGTCCTGTGCATTGCGTTCCCAAGAAAGGAGGAATGACTGTTGTGCCTAATGATAATGATGAGCTCATTCCTCAAAGAGTAGTTGTAGGGTATAGAATGTGCATTGATTTTCGAAAAGTTAATAAAGTTACTAAGAAAGATCATTACCCTCTACCATTTATTGATCAAATGCTAGAAAGATTGTCTAAAAATACTCATTTTTGTTTTCTTGATGGTTATTCTGGGTTTTCACAAATTGCTGTTAAAGCTAAGGATCAAGAGAAAACCACTTTTACTTATCCCTATGGAACTTATGCTTATAGACGTATGCCTTTTGGTTTATGTAATGCTCCTGCTACTTTTCAAAGATGCATGTCTGCTATTTTTCATGGTTTTTGTGAGAGTATTGTAGAGGTATTCATGGATGATTTTTCCGTCTATGGGAATTCTTTTGATAGTTGCTTGCGAAACCTTGATAAAGTTTTGCAGAGATGTGAAGAAACTAACCTTGTTCTTAATTGGGAGAAATGCCACTTTATGGTTAATGAAGGAATTGTATTGGGACATAAAATTTCTGAGAGAGGTATTGAAGTTGATAGAGCTAAAGTTGAAGCAATTGAGAAGATGCCCTATCCGAGGGATGTTAAAGGTATTCGTAGTGTTCTTGGTCATGCTGGGTTTTATAGGAGATTTATTAAAGATTTCTCCAAGATTTCAAAGCCTCTTACTAATCTTCTTCAAAAAGATGTACCATTTGTTTTTGATGATGATTGTAAGGAAGCTTTTGAAACTCTTAAGAAAGCCTTAACAACTGCTCCTATAGTTGAACCTCCTGATTGGAACTTACCCTTTGAGATTATGTGTGATGCTAGTGATTTTGCTGTAGGCGCTGTTCTTGGACAGCGAGTAGATAAAAAACTGAATGTTATTCATTATGCTAGTAAAACTCTTAATGCTGCTCAAAGAAATTATGCTACAACTGAAAAAGAATTATTAGCTGTAGTCTTTGCTTGTGATAAATTTAGATCTTACATTGTTGATTCAAAAGTTACTATTCATACTGATCATGCTGCAATTAGATACCTAATGACAAAGAAAGATGCTAAGCCGAGGCTTATTAGATGGGTACTTCTTTTGCAAGAATTTGATTTACATATTGTAGATAGGAAAGGTGCCGATAATCCTTGTTGATAATTTGTCTAGATTGGAAAATATTGCTTATGATCCTGTTCTGTTAATGATAGTTTTCCAAATGAACAATTGGCTGTAATAAAGGTGAGCTCGCGAGACAGTCCTTGGTATGCTGATTATGCTAACTTTATTGTTTCCAAGTACTTGCCTCCAACCTTTTCACTCAAAGAAAGGAGGAAATTCTTTTATGACTTGAGGCATTATTTCTGGGATGACCCACACTTATATAAAGAAGGAGTGGATGGTATTATGCGAAGATGTGTTCCCGAATATGAACAACAAGAAATATTGAGTAAATGTCATGGTAGTGCTTATGGAGGACATCACGCCGGAGAAAGAACCGCACAAAAGGTTCTACAATCAGGTTTTTATTGGCCAACTCTCTTCAAGGATGCGAGAAAGTTTATTTTATCTTGTGATGAATGCCAAAGGGTTGGTAATATCTCCAGACGTAATGAAATGCCTATGATTTATACTCTTGTTATTGAACCGTTTGATTGTTGGGGATTTGACTTCATGGGACCTTTTCCGTCTTCGTAAGGTAACACTCACATACTTGTTGTCGTTGATTATGTTACTAAATGGGTGGAAGCTATACCTACAAAAAGTGCTGATGGTGAGACCTCTTTAAGAATGCTTTTAGATATTATTTTTCCTAGATTTGGAGTGCCTAGATATATTATGACTGATGGAGGTTCTCATTTTATTCATGGAGGTTTTAGAAAAACTCTTGCTAGTATGGTATTAATCATAGAATTGCTTCCGCTTATCATCCTCAAACTAGTGGTCAAGTAGAATTATCAAATAGAGAGATTAAATCTATTTTGGGAAAGACCGTTAATAAAACTAGAAAGAATTGGGCTAGTAAATTGAAGGATGCACTATGGGCTTATAGAACTGCTTACAAAAATCCCATGGGAATGTCACCTTATAAAATGGTTTATGGGAAAGCTTGTCATTTACCTTTAGAACTAGAGCACAAAGCTTATTGGGCTGTTAGAGAATTAAATAAAGATCCTAAACTTGCCGGTGATAAGAGGTTGTTGCAATTAAGTTCTCTAGATGAATGGAGAAGTGAAGCTTATGAAAATGCTAAACTCTTTAAAGAGAAAGTTAAAAAATGGCATGATAGAAGGATCATCAAAAGAGAATTTAATATTGGGGATAAAGTCCTATTGTATCGGTCTCGTCTCAGATTCTTTGCAGGGAAATTACTCTCGAAATGGGAAGGACCGTATGTTGTCGAGGAGGTGTATCGTTCAGGAGCAATCAAAATTAGCTCTCTCCAAGGCAATGCTACGCAAGTGGTGAATGGACAAAGACTCAAGCATTATATCTCAGGTGATTCCTATAATGTTGATGTTGATATTATTCAAGTGGAAACACCGGAAGCTTTCATCAAAGGGCAAATTGACAGTCCGCGTAACTCGACTTTGAATAGGTAATGATCGGTAATGAAAAGTACGCAATTTACTTTCCGAACAATATTTTTGCTGTTTTTGGAAAATATGAAAAATTACGAGTTCGAAACGGAGTGGAAAGGACGCACGAGGGGGCGCCACCATAGGCCGGCACGGCCAAGCCTGGGCCCGCGCCGCCCTATGGTTTGGCCGCCCCGTCGCCCCTTTCTGACTCTGGTTCGATCTGGTACTTTCCGTTTGTCGTGAAAATTTTTGCTATATAATCCCCCGGACCCCTGGAGGTCCGTATATCGTGTTCTCGACGTGTTTTGTTTCGAGCTGTTTCTGCCAGGATCTGTTTTTAGTTTAGAAGCACCATGGTCTCCAAGAACAAGGGCAAGGAGTTTCCGGATGAAGATGATCGAGATCTTGGGTGGAAAGAGGAAGACAAGGACGTCAAGGAAGAGGATGAAGAAGAGGTGGAGGAAGATTCGCGCGCACACCCGCGTGCTACTATCGCAAGCATCAAGGTGGTGGACAACCCTTTTAGTGCAAACAAGAGCGCAAGAATTCGCACTGGAGGAGGGGTTCCACGTCATTACCTAGCTTCGAAAACATCTCTATCAGGCACTCATCACCCCTTCCACAATCTAATTTTCAATAATCAAATTGAAGGGACTCCCAAGGCAGCATTGCCTAGCCAGTGGGATATAGATCGCTCTAACACTGCAGGAGAGAAGGAGCCTGAGGCTGAAGAGTGGGGAAATAACTCCAAGAGCTGGGACTCGCCGTCAGACAGACTCTTTAACCGCGTCGAGCACAATTCAGAGATGATTCGCAATCTCATATACAGGATTGACGAGCTTCAGGAGCTTATTGAGAAGCTTGTCAGGAATTCATCACCACCATCGCCAAAGGAGTAATTCATCATCGGTATTGGCATCCCCTTGGTTTGTTCCAAGCTTGGGGGAGTGCCGCGGTATCACATTATCACTACCTTCTACTTTTTATTGTCAAGTAGTGTCATATCATGAGTAGGGAAGTTATCATATAAGATGGGTTGCAGTTGGAAGTATCTCTCCTTTAGTTGGTTGTCTATGTATCCCTTGGTGTGAGTTATCGTTATGGAATATTAATGAGAAGTCTTATCATTTACATATTGCACATCTTATTTTAGTTTGCAATCTCTATCATATGATTCACCTTGTTGTTAGTATTGGTATCACTTTGGGAGCATTGAATAAATCTATTTGGTTTTGGCAAACTTAGCATTGGTTAATAGCAACAACACTTTGAGGTTTAAGTAGAAAAGAGAAATACATGTAGATGTTTCATTGTCTTTCTTGTTAGCTCATAGCTTATTATTCTAAAGTTAAAATTGTTTGTACTTACAAGGAAGATGCATGATTGTTTCTATCATATGTATACTTGTTTGTTTCCCTCGACTCTTATGCTTGCTAATTAACCTTGCTAGCCAAAGACCTGTACTGAGAGGGAATACTTCTCGTGCATCCAAACCTTAACCCAAACCTATGCCATTTGTGTCCACCATACCTACCTACTACATGGTATTTTCTGCCATTCCAAGTAAATACTTCATGTGCTACCTTTAAACAATTCAAAACTTAGTATCTCTTATTTGTGTCAATGTTTCATAGCTCATGAGGAAGTATGTGGTGTTTTATCTTTCAATCTTGTTGGGCAACTTCCACCAATGGACTAGTGGCTTCATCCGCTTATCCAATAATTTTGCAAAAAGAGCTGGCAATGGGATTCCCAGTCCCAAATTAATCAAACTAAATAGACACTCCTCCATGGTATGTGATTGATGGACGGCACCCGAAGGATTCGGTTAGCCATGGCTTGTGTAAGCAAAGGTTGGGGGGAGTGTCATCATCATAATAAAACTAAAATAAAAAGGGCACTCCTTCATGGTATGAGATTGTTGGCAGGCACCCGAGGATTCGGTTAGCCATGGTTTGTGAAAGAAAAGGTTGGAAGGAGTGCCACACAAAATGAAAATAATATGGGAGCCGCTCTTTGAAGGTTGTCTGGCAAGAGGGCTAGAGTACCCGCTACCAGTCGTTGACAACAACAAACACCTCTCAAAATGTTACTTTTATTCTCTTTATATGATTGCAAAACTGAAAAAGCTCTAGCACATGATTTAATCCCTGCTTCCCTCTGTGAAGGGCCTGTCTTTTACTTTATGTTGAGTCAGTAAACCTATTTCCCTCCATCTCAAGCAAGCATTTGAGTAGTTGTGATCAAACCATTATATTGTGATTTGCTTCATCATGTCTTTTATTCTTCTTTGTTTAGTACAAGTTTTATCTGAATGAATATAGCTTTGCACGTTATCAATGATTATGAAGAGACCATTATGATTGAGTATGCAAGTTGTGCCCTATAAACTTTAATATGAGAGCGCTGCTCAATGAGATAAGTATAATCTGTTAATTGTTCTCTGACCAAGAACGAAGTTTGCCATCACCAATTATGATTTCTTATGCACCTTTACTTGTGATTACCTTATACTTGTTTCAAGTTGAGTTATAAGAGGTTGTTTACTATAATGTCTTGTGTGAATGAATATGATGCTTCTTGTCCGTATTTTATTTATCGACTCTTCACTCCATAAACATGTGGTCCTGTTTATCGAGCTCAGTTTCGCTTGGGGACAAGCGAAGTCTAAGCTTGGGGGAGTTGATACGTCCAATTTGCATCACTATTTTATATCATAATTTGCTGTTATTCATTGATATATTTCATATTGGGACACAATACTTATGTTATTTCATCTATTTTGCATGTTTCATCATTATTGGAGGATCAAACACCGGAGCCAGGATTCTGCGGGAAAAAGCACCGTCAGAACGCAATATTTCGGAAGATCAACTGTGGGAGGAAATTATACCAAAAATCCTATTTTTCAAGACGACGAAGGAAGCCAGAAGGAGGAGCCAGGAGGACCCAGGGTGGGCCCACACCCTAGGGCGGCGCGGCCCATGCCCTGGCCGCGCCGCCATGTGGTGTGGGGGGCCCACAGCTCCTTTCGCCTCCTTTTCTTCGCGAAATCCTTCGTCCCGAAAACCTAAGCCACAGAGGGTACCTCGCGGAGAGTTACAGCCGCCTCTGCGGGGCGGAGAACACCAGAGAGAAAAGAGCTCTCCGGCGGGCAGGAATCCGCCGGGGAAATTCCCTCCGGGAGGGGGAAATCGACGCCATCGTCACCGTCATCGAGCTGGACATCATCTCCACCATCATCACCACCGTCTCCACCGCTGGACACCGTCACCGCCGTAGCAATTTGGGTTTGATCTTGATTGTTTGATAGGGGAAACTCTCCCGGTATCGATCTCTAATTGTTGTTGATGCTATTGAGTGAAACCATTGAACCAAGTTTATGTTCAGATTGTTATTCATCATCATATCACCTCTGATCATGTTCCATATGATGTCTCGTGAGTAGTTCGTTTAGTTCTTGAGGACATGGGTGAAGTCTAAATGTTAGTAGTGAACTATGGTTGAGTAATATTCAATGGTGTGATATTTAAGTTGTGGTGTTATTCTTCTAGTGGTGTCATGTGAACGTCGACTACATGACACTTCACCATTTATGGGCCTAGGGGAATGCATCTTGTATTCGTTTGCTAATTGCGGGGTTGCCGGAGTGACAGAAACCTAAACCCCCGTTGGTATATCGATGCAGGAGGGATCGCAGGATCTCAGAGTTTAAGGCTGTGGTTAGATTTATTCTTAATTACTTTCTTGTAGTTGCGGATGCTTGCAAGGGGTATAATCACAAGTATGTATTAGTCCTAGGAAGGGCGGTACATTAGCATAGGTTCACCCACACAACACTTATCATAACAATGAAGATTATTTAGCCGTATGTAGCGAAAGCACTAGACTAAAATCCCGTGTGTCCTCGAGAACGCTTGGTCATTATAAGTAAACAAACCGGCTTGTCCTTTGTGCTAAAAAGGATTGGGCCACTCGCTGCAATTATTACTCTCGCACTTTACTTACTCGTACTTTATTCAACTGTTACATCAAAACCCCCTGAATACTTGTCTGTGAGCATTTACAGTGAATCCTTCATCGAAACTGCTTGTCAACACCTTCTGCTCCTCGTTGGGATCGACATTCTTACTTATCGAAGATACTACGATACACCCCCTATACTTGTGGGTCATCAAACACTATAATAAATTTTGTGATTGGATGAAACCTTTATTCTTGCAAATCCCTTTGACTGATGCTATTAAATTGCCTCCTTATTCAAAGTATATGAAAGATATTGTCTCTAACAAAAGGAAAATTCCTAATGAGGATATTTCCACTATGCTTGCTAATTACTCTTTCAATGGCAAAGTTCCAAAGAAGCTGGGCGACCCAGGTATACCAACTATTCCTTGTTCCATCAAGAATAATTATGTTAGAACTGCTCTATGTGATTTGGGAGCATGTGTTAGTGTTATGCCTTTTTCTCTTTACAAGAGACTTTATTTAGATAAGTTGATACCAACTGATATATCTTTGCAAATGGCTGATAAATCTACTGCTATTCCTGTTGGTATATGTGAGGATGTTCCTGTTCAAGTTACTAATAATTGCTTAATATTAACTGATTTTGGTGTGTTGGAAATGCCTGAAGATGATAATATGTCTATTATTCTTGGAAGACCCTTTCTTAACACTGTAGGGGATGTTATTGATTGCAATAAAGGAAAGGTTACTTTCGATGTTGATGACAAAGAACATACCGTTTATTTTCCCAAGAGGATTGATAAAGTATGTGGAGTTAATACAATTTCTAATGTGAGAACTATCAAAGTGGGAGTTATTGATTGTCCTATATATGAGCCTAAAGAAGGATATCAAAATATTATGATTGGATCCATATCAATTCAATACAAGGTAACATGATTGATTTGAGGTTTATTTCATCTCATGCTATGTAAAATTTATTTGGTGGCAAGACTTGATCAACCTTGTTAACAAATACATTTTATATGCATAGAGGAACTAAACAACATTTCTTTCTCCCTCCACTTGTTCTATTTGTTGTAGCACTATTTGTTTTGCAAAGTTCTTTAGTTATTTAGAGATTTGAAAATCTTTTTCTGCCCAGTAATAATAATTTTAACACCCAGAAATGTGCATTTTTCAAAGTTTTTAAAAATTCACAAAAATTATACAGTTGGTCTTATTTTTCGAAGAGCCATCTGGGAGCACCTGGGGATGACCAGTGGGGCACCCCAGGGGTGCACCCCACCAGCCGGCGCGACCAAGGAGGGGGGCGCGCCACCCTGTGGTGTGGGCCCCTCCTTGCCCCACTTATTCATCTCTTCCTCCCATTCCACTCTCTCTCCCGAAAAAACTCGTACCAACTTTCTCTCACTCGCGTTTTTGCTCAAGAGCTCAGGATTTTTCGATCTCTTTGCTCAGCCCAGATTTCTGTCTGAAATTTGACACATTTGCTCTCCGGTATGTGACTCCTCCGATTATCCAATTAGAATTTTGTTTGGTTGAGTATATCTTGAATATTTTGCTGCTGTAGGTAACATGTTTAGTGAGCTTGCATGCTTGTTCTAAGTTATAAAAACTAGTTTTGATGCATGCTTAGTACTCTACCAAGTTCCTATAGTAGTTTTCCTCAATTATATGTCTCCAAATAAAATTTTATAATGTTTGTTGAAAAATTTCAGAAAAGGAGGATGGATAACTATAACTTTAGAGAAGTGTTCAAAAGAGAGACGACAAGCACGGGGAGGCCCTCAAGGGCAGCCACTCGATTTAGACGATCCTATAATGAGGATGTCATCGCATCGAGCATCGAAGTTAAAGAGGATAGTGGAGTCCCTAACGCTTCATCTTTTCCATGTTATAACTTTTTGAGTAATGCAGGGCTGCTTGATGATTTCTTGGTCCTCATCAATAATGTGGGCTTAACCACCTATATGGAAGATGAGAGGGATCAATACTACACGCTAACTAAAATCTTTGTTGAGAGCTTTCAGTTCAACAACAAGAACTATCAACCGTCAGTTACATTCAGGATTTATGATAATCCTATTACTATGAAGTTGAAGGATTTTTGTATTGCATTGGATATTGCCCCTGTAGGTACAGCGAAGAAGATCGAGAATAATCCCAAGGCTTTGCTGGAGCTCTATCGAGAAGTTACCAATGATGATAGCCGCACCATTCAGCGCGGCAAGATAAGAAACATTCAACTCCCTGCCATTAGATATTTCGCTTACTATCTTGCTACTAGCATTCTTGGTAGGGAGAACACTAGCAACATTTCTAGCTACCATCTTGCTTTCTTAGTTGCTGCACTTACTGGAAAAACACCTTATCATCTTGGTGCTCTTGTTGCCCGTCGTTTGTCCACTAGGGGGCCCATTTTTGGAGGAATTGTTGCCTCACGTATGTTGGCATATCTAGATCTTCCTCTTGACCCTACTGACGTGAAATTAACTCCTATAAGGCTTTATATTGCTGCTATGAAGAGTCATCAATTTGTTACAACTGACTCTAGTTTAGATAATATTGTCTATAAAATGTTGTTTATTGACGGGGATGAGAGGAAAATCCCTTTGCCGCAAACAGTTTTGTTCGATATTCACAGGAAACCGTGGTCGCGCTCTAAGGAGGAGGTGGATGAGCAGCTGAGGATACATGGCTTCCACCAGCAGCATGACTCCAAGGACGCCGAGCCCTCCTACGGGTACACGGTCGCGTATCCTGGTGCATCTTCCAGCACATACCCAGAACAGGATCCATCTTCGTCTTACTACGGAGGTGCCACTTCATGGGCACCATGGGATTGATCTCCACTTAGGCCAAAAGCCTAAGCTTGGGGGAGGTATACCGGCATCACTCATTCATTGCATATTATAGTTGCTGGATACTTGTACATACTTGTTTAGCTTCTTTAAGTGGTTTTCTAATAAGAGGAAGATGATATTTGGGGAAGTGCTGCCTGAAAACAGATTCTTGACTGATACCAAAAAAATTCTCAAAAACAGCCAGAACATTATTTTGCGAAGCCAATTTTTTTGCATGTTCCCCAGGTTATTATCTAACTTTCATTAGTTGAACACTTTTCGAGCTGAGCAGCGGAAGAATTTCTTAAAAATAGATTACTGTACTGCTGTCAAGTTTGACTAATTTCTGCTGCTTTGTGCTTATGCGACTCTTTTAGTTTTCATTTTCTTGTTTTTGCTTTGTTTCTTTCCTAAAACACAAAAAGACCAAAAATATTTCTGTTGTTTCTCTTTACCATTTGTTTATTTTGGTTTCTTGCTTCTATTTTGCTTTATTTGCTATCGTTGGTTTGCTATAAGAAAATCCAAAAAGATTTTGCTTTGTTTGCTTGTTTCCTTTTGTTCTTGTTTCCAATTCGAAAACACCAAAAATATTTGTTGTTCTTCTTTGGTTTTGTAAATTTTATTATGGAGTTCAGTGGACTCCGGTGGCTGGAGTTTGGTTTTCATTCCATATTATTCAATCTACACAAGTGAAAGGCAATAATGACGATCTACGACAACTCGACTATGGTGAGAGGCTGGTATGAACTCTATTTGTTTTCATTTTTGTACATATACTCATCCATGTGAGCATGCTTAGTTGTTTCATGTGAGGTATATGTCATTTAAGAAAGTCTAGTAGTTCATGATCTCTCATGTTTAGCTCCAGTTTATTAATATGAGTAGCATGTCATAGATATTTGCTTGCATTGTTTTATTCATAAATAGGTATGACATTGTGGTATCCTCCTCTGAATAGTTCACTTGAATCGAATTGGCACATGCTCACGCATGCATATGATTGAACATAAGTCAATTAAGCCTCGATGATTTACTTTGCCTCAGAGTTCTTGTATCACTTTTATGCCTCCGTCAATTTATTTTGCCGCAAGCATTATTATGACAATTACTGCTCTCTTTATTGTCGCTCCCCAGTCTATTGCTAGCCTTCACTTGTACTGAGCGGGAACGCTGCTCGTGCTTTCAAACCCCTGAAAACCAAGTTATTCCAGAGTGTCCACCATAAATACCTATGCATGGCATTTCAAACCATTCCAAGTAAATTCTCATGCGCTACCTTTAAACCTTCAAAATGCTTCTCAATTTGTGTCGATGTTTTATAGCTCATGAGGAAATATGTGGTGTTTATCTTTCAACCTTGTCATTTACTTTTGACAGACTTTCATAGTGGACTAGTGGCGCATCCGCTTATCCAATAATTTTGCAAAAAGAGCTGGCAACGGGGTTCCCAGCCCCAATTAATTAACTTTCATTAATAATTCTCTTCACATGTTTTGCCCTGATTCATCAGTAAGCAACTTAATTTTGCAAATAGACACTCCTCCATGGTATGAGAATGTTGGAAGGCACCCGAGTATTCGGTTAGCCATGGCTTGTGTAAGCAAAGGTTGGGGGGAGTGTCACCCATAATAAAACTAAAGTACGTGTGTAAACAAAAGAGAAGAGGGATGATTTACCTTGCTGGTAAAGATAACGTCCTTCATGGGAGCCGCTCTTGAAAGTCTGGTTGACGAGGTAGTTGGGGTACCCATTACCATTCGTTGACAACAACAAACACCTCTCAAAATAATTTTACTCCTGATTTAAAAATGAAAAGCTCTAGCGCATGTTAATCCATGCTTCCCTCTGCGAAGGGTCAATCTTTTACTTTTATGTTGAGTCACCATCCTTTCTTTGAGCACTTTCTTGAGAGCACAACTGTCATTCTTAGTATAATATGCTTGTCCCAAAATGTGATTAACTGTGGTATAACCTTGATGCTTTTATCTTTGATAATCTCTACTTCTAGTCTTTCCATGAACCTCAAAGGTGCCCGAGCATTTATGTTTTGCTGTACAAATACGGGCAAGCGAGATACCACTTTATCATATCCTTTTATGAACATTGCAATCTTGCTGATAGACATGATTCATGATGCTTATTATTAATTTGTTGGTACCTTTTCCATGATTGACATAGCTATTAGATGATTTTATTTGCATGTATCTTATTATGAATTGCCTAAGTACTTGTCCATATCATGAGAATATTTACATCATATGAACAAATGTGTTCGTGAAAGTTCTTTTATCGCACTCAGTTGTTAACTGAATTGCTTGAGGACAAACAATAAGCTAAGCTTGGGGGGAGTTGATACGTCCAAAACGTATCTACTTTCCCGAACACTTTTGCTATTGTTTTGCCTCTAATTTGTGTATTTTGGAAAGAACTAACACGGACTAACGCTGTTTTCAGCAAAATTGCCCTGGTGTCTCGTTTTTTTGCAGAAACTCAACTTTCAGGAAAATCCCCGGAGTTTATTCCAATGGGCCTATTTTCATAGAAGAGGGACGGAGCCAGAAGACCAGAAGGAGGGGGGCCACGAGGCGCCAACCCCATTAGGCGGCGCAGTGGGCCCCTGGGCCGCGCCGCCCTATGGTGGCGACGCCACGGGTAGCGCCAGGTGCCCCCCTCTGGACTACTTTAGGGTTTCGACCTAAAAACGCACGGGGGTTAGACGAAATCGCCAGAAGCCATCCAGAACACCGCCGCCATCGCGAAACTCCGTCTCGGGACCAGAAACTCCGTTCTGGCACTCCGCCGGGACGGGGAATTGGAGGAGATCATCGCCATAATCACCACCGACGCCTCTCCATCGACCAGCCATGTTTCCCCCATCCATGTGTGAGTAATTCCCCCCTGTAGGCTGAAGGGGATGGTAGGGATTGGATGAGATTGGTCATGTAATAGCATAAGATTGTTAGGGCATAGTGCCTAGTGTCCGTAATTGGTACTTTGATGATATTGTTGCAACTTGTTATGCTTAATGCTTGTCACTAGGGCCCGAGTGTCATGATCTCAGATCTGAACATGTTATTGTTTCATGATGATATTCATTGTTTTATGATCTTACCTGCAAGTTGTGTTCACATATCGCTGTCCGGAACCCGAGGCCCCAAAGTGACAGAAATTGGGACAACCGGAGGGGAAGGCGGTGATGTGAGGATCACATGTGTTCACGGAGTGTTAATGCTTTGCTCCGGTGCTCTATTAAAAGGAGTACCTTAATTTCCAGTAGATTCCCTAGAGGCCCGGCTGCCACCGGCTGGTAGGACAAAAGATGTTGTGCAAGTTTGTCATTGCGAGCACGTACGACTAAATATGGAACACATGCCTATGGATTGTTTAGTACTTGGATACTGTTTTATTACTATCTTCAAATGCCCTACTTTGATTGTTACATGAGTTTCTCTCATCCATGCAGCGCCCGTTCATCCATCCCTGTGCCTAAAGTATTTTAATCCTGCTGTTTACTATAATCACTATTACTGTCTTTGTTACACTGCTGCTGATATTTGACTACTGCTACCGCTATAAAACTGTTACTACTGATAAACTCTTGCGAGCAAGTCTGTTTCCAGGTGCAGCTGAATTGACAACTCCGCTGTTAAGGCTTACAAATATTCTTTGGCTCCCCTTGTGTCGAATCAATAAATTGGGTTTTACTTCCCGCGAAGACTGTTGCGATCCTCTATACTTGTGGGTCATCAATATGATATCTTTCTTCCAACTTCCTAGAGGAGTCTTAAAAAGATTGGATTATTTCCGATCAAGATTCTTCTGGCAAGGGGATAGTGAGAAGCGTAAATATCGGCTGGCTAAGTGGAGTGTTCTTTGTCGACCTAAAGATCATGGGGGACTTGGTATACAAGATCTCCAGATCAAGAACATGGCACTTCTAGGTAAATGGATATCCAAGCTTCTTACCAAAGAGGGTATCTGGCAAACACTCCTCAAGATAAAGTATATTGGCTCAAAAGCTCTATCCTAGGTTCTTTGGAAATCGGGATACTTTCATTTTTGGGTTGGTCTTATGGACACAAAGAAGTATTTCTTTCCATATGGATGTTTCTCTATTAAGGATGGATCGGAAGTTCGTTTCTGGGAGGATAAATGGTTAGGTAATACCACGCTCCGAGAACAGTATCTGACATTGTATAATATTGTGCGACACAAAAGTGATACTATCGCTAAGATGATAAAAAATTTCCCACGAAATGTGGCCTTTAGAAGAAGCCTCATTAGTCCCAGGCAAACCTCTTGGCAGGAATTGTTACAGCGTCTTGAGTTAGTTCAATTGACGCAGGAAACGGATGTGTTTCGCTGGAATCTTACCGGGAATGGTTCATTGTGAGTAGCCTCCATGTACAATGCTCTTATCCAGCCTGATATTCTGGTTGATAATAACACAAAAATTTGAAAGATGAGGATACCGCTTAAAACAAAAGTCTTTGCATGGTATCTTCGTCGTGGGGTTATTCTAACTAAAGATAATCTTGCCAAATTCATCAGGATGAGACTATCAAACACTTATTATTTCAATGTAACTTTGCTAGGTCTATATGGCCAGCCGTTCAAATAGGGTCTACCTTATACCCATCCCGTAGTGTTGCTAATATATTTGGCAACTGAATCAATGGTGTGGATGTAAGGTTTAAACGTCTTATTAGGATGTGAGCGATTGCAATTATTTGGTCGCTGTGGCTATGTAGAAATGACAAGATTTTCAACAATATTTCTTCCTCTTTTATGCAGGTGATTTACCGGTGCACAGCTACATTCCGCTCTTGGATGCCATTGCAGCGGGTGGAGCATCGAGACCTCTTTACGGAGGTATCTTCACGATTGGAGGACACAACGAGGGATATTTTTTTCCAATATGGGTGGCAGCGTGATCTTCGGCTGGATCCACATAGCTAGTCTTTTATCTTCGTGGAACTTTGTTATCGTTTTCGAACATCAGTGTGGTTTTGTAACAGATATTTGTGCGACTGTGTGAATCTTAGATATGCAGAGGCCGGGTCTATTGCATTAAGTAATAAAGTGCCCATTTTTTTTTAAAAATAATTTCACGATTTTATGATTCTACTAGTTATGATCCTATGATTTACGATCTTACCTGATATGTGTCAATCTGATCTAGAATTCCGATCCTAACTACCTTGATTACAACTGACATCGGCGGCCTCGATCGGCTGCCCCAAGGGGGTTAGGTCATCATTGAATCGGTGCCATGGGCAACAACCGAGCAAAGAGTGCGTACCCATTATCCATTCATGCCCACGGGCACGCGTTCAAAGAGATAGGCGGCCGACGTCTACTAATCTGCTAAATTGTCGAGTCTAGTGGAACGCTGTCATGTTGAAACCCCAAGATCATGGTTGGTAGTCTGACATAATTTTCGAGCCATAACACGATTTGGGTAATTTTCTCCAATTTATTCGCTTACCATGGCATTGGGTGGGCATCTATTCTCCTTTGCTTGTTAGACTGCACCTAACCCTTAACTTGTTGTCTCGACTGGTGCAAATCAAAGGCATTTGGTCGCAAGCAATAGGCTAATGTGCTAACCTCTTACATTGGAGTGGTTCAGTGTCCGATATTTTCATTTTATGTACCCATTTCATGGGTAAAATCTCCCAACTATATTGGAAAATGGATTGCTTATCCATAAATGAAAATAAAGAAAGCTTTATTTTGGTTCCGCTTCTTGCTCTAAGTAGAAAGACTTGTCGGAAATCGCTGGTTGGGTTGGTCCGACCAAGAAAGACATGGGAGTGGAGAGGTAGAAGTGAAAGACTAGCTACCAATAAAGATCCCTCACTGCACACTTCATATAGTTATGTATCCAGGATCGGCTGCATGCTCTAGTGTTGAATCGACCACTCCAATGTAAGAGGTTAGCACATCAGCTTACTAAGGAGTTCAAATAATCAATTCGTTAAAAGGGGTGGTAGTAGACAACACCACCCGAACTAATAGTTTCCCTAATGGTTGATGCACCACAAGTTAAGGAACTATATCTTGTCATATATGCATTACAAGTTCATCATCAGAGGGGTTAATATGTACCATCTCCCACAATATGAAAGACCAGAGATCAGTTTTAATCAAGTCCTAGACAATGGAGGGATATCAGTCCCCTCCCAAAATATACATGACCTCGCCAACATAGCATGACCACCATCGATAGAAGATGAACAACAAAGGAGTAGCACTGATCATATTGCCTTCATAGTTAGGTCCTATGCCAGGCCCTCCCGTCTGTCATCTAAGCATAGAGACCACCTTCAGCTTTCTTGATCAGTAAGCACGGATCGAAGAGTTGGCTAGGATGAACGTACTTGGGCATGAAGATCATGCTCATCTGAGGGATTCACTATGGACTTGTTCAGCAAGTTAACATGATTTAGGAAGGCCTACGATTGAGAATATATTATATTAGTTCAGATCAACATGTAGGCCACGAGCAAGTCAAATAGAAAACAAATCAACATGTAGGCCTACAATGGTAAGCGCTTGCATATGACCCAACTACACACTCACTAGCAACAAGAACCATCAAATCCATTCAGATCCACACATATCTAGCACATGCTTATTGTCTAAGCTACAAGATCAAGGATCTGAGATTCTTACATCCACCAAAAGAGCATCCATCACACATCTTGGGGAAGAGGGAGAAGCTACCTGGTCACCGACGACCGCCACCACCGTGCTCGTAGGTGCAACCGGTGAAGAAGCTCACGTGGATTTTGAAGGGCGGAGGAGCTCGAAGGGGAGAAATGGTGGATTTGGATTTGGGCGGTGACAGTGCCGCACCCATAAAGGGAGGGGGTAATTTTACGCGGGTGGTGGTAGAATTTGTCCCTCCACATTCGTTGCAGCGCGCGAGCTCGTGGCATCTCCATGGATGGCCCTACCGACCAGATTCTCCATTTTGGCGCGGGTGACTCCACGGAAATGGCCAATTTGTCAGTTCCTAGCGGGCTTGGCCACATGATGCTTTAATCATCCCGCGGGTCACAACTTGAAGGGCAGGCATGCATACAATCAGACCAAAATCTTCTCTTGAGGGTCTAACTATATTTCACGTGAACCACCAAACTAACATGCTCCAAATGGCCATGATATGGCCAGCCGCTAGCAACAGGCCAACAGCCCACGAGCGACCGCCTCCGCTCCACACCATATCGAAGCAAAGCTGCCCATGTTGCTGCATTTCCTAGCCAGTACATAGCTTTCACTACGGGCACCCTCTCTCTTCCTAGTGTTCCTTATGGGCCGGTCTACACAGATCGCTTGCACCGGTTTTGGGAGGCTCTCAGAAACTTACGCCCGTTTTTTTTTCTCGTTTTCTTCTTCTTTTACCAGTTCTTTTGGCGTTTTTTCTGTTGTTTTCATTTTGGTTCCTTTTCAGTTTATCTAAATATTTAAAAAATCTAAACTTCTTCAAAAATTGAACATTTATCAAATCCAAATATTCATTGTATCTGAATTTGAGTTTCATGTTTTGAATATTTTTAAAATCTGAATATTTGTTTGAAATCTGACTTTTTCAAAATATACGATTTTAAATAATTGTGACAATTTTAATTCTGGGGACATTTTTTATTTCACCAAAGTTTCCCCGTTCTTGGTACTTGGGCTTCTATTAGATCAGACAAAATATGTCTGGGCCGCACGGTATGTCCCATAGGATGGGCCGCACTCCCACATCCACAACAGCCAGGAGGCCCGTGAACGGTCGTGCAAAACAGTCTCGAAGAGTTCAGCGTTTCATACTTACCAGAGTTCAGCATCATAGATTCATGGTTTAGTTCACTGTATAAGGAAAGTTCGAAGAAATTAGACACTAGATGTAGATGTAGTAGTAGTACATACTTCTATAGTACCACTTTGATCTGCACCATACATCCATATCATCTCTTATCGATGCTCTCGACACGGGTTTACTCTGGACACTGAACAACAACGTCCGGCAAAGGACCGCTTCTCCCTCGACTCAAGGTATCCACGGCGACGTCTCTCCGTTCGTCCTTAGGGTTCTTGAAGTGTGCTTCTCTTGCCAGGACATCCACGCAGTCCGCGATTTCCTTCACCTGAGCAACCAAGTCCGCGAGAAGCGACGCGGTGACGGCAACGTGCATCACCTGCAGCATAGCCGCGTTCTCCGCAAGCTCGAGTCTGAGGCCTTCCGCTGCTTTCATGGCCGCGGACACGGCGAGGTTCGCCGGAGGCGGCACGGTCATGGTTTCAGTTGCCGTCTCGAGCTGTCTGAGCGCCTTGGCGGAATGCAAGCTCATTTCGCCGCATGTTTTTCGAACCTTATAGGACAGATCTGGGCTGGCAGCTGCAGGGTACTGGTGATGGACAGGAGACAAGAATCATCGAAGTTGGTTAGTCATTTCGTTCCGTAGTGGGGGAATTTTGTTAAGAGTTATATGTACCTGAGTTTTTGTGGTCGTGATGACATATGAAGCAAGAGCCTCCATGGATGATGCGCATTGCCGACACAGAGTTCCGACCTTCTGGTATTGGCTCCATGGGTGTCGAAATCTGAATTTCCCATGACGAGGCTCCCATTTCGCAAAGGTGCTCTGTGGTTTGGAGAATAGCACTGTAAAAACCTTTTATTTTAATAAGAATCTTTGAATGAACTACATACTAGTACATTTTTTCGCTAAAGATATTCCAACCAGTTTTCGACGAGAGATATAATCATTTGCAAATGACACAGTGGTATAGTTAATTTTCAATGGTTAGCTATTCAAGATTGATTACAAGCAAAGACTCCTACCTGCATTTTGACACGATCTAACTAGAATAAATAAGAAAAAAGTTTAAAATCTCATAAAAAGAAAACAGCCAGACACTACCCCCCCCCCCCCCCTCGAAGTGCTAAATTTGCAAACCCACAACGGCTATCCACTCGGCCTCCTCAAAGCCATCCCACTCGAGCCATTTTTTTCAAGTTTGACTGCATCCCCGCCATCTTATCGTTCTCCTCTAGATTGTAGTCACTGGCCAACCTTCTCCCCCGGCCTATGTTTCCCTATCTCCGACGTTATTCCCACCACCTCGACCAATAGACTAATTAAACTTAAAAAATGTTAAATAGAAAATTAATGGCGTAAGGACTGAATGGCCCATTCCCACAAAAAATAAGGACTGGATGGCCCACGTCCATATTAGGACAAAATTATCTACTGGATAGGCCTTTCATATCATCTAGTTATCAGAAAAACTAAATTTGAAAATGTGAAATTTTTGCAAATATATATAATATAAATCTATACTTAATAATAAAAGCAAAAGGGTTTCTCCCTCGGTCGTCGTCCTAATTAGAATTGCCTCCAAAGTTTGCAGAAATTACCCACTGTGCCATCCATAAGTGCCCTCCGTCGCTGGAGTTTGTGTTCCTTCCGGCCTGGATCGTCCCGATGAGAAAGAAAAAACAACTCCTCCCCGATCACCCAGCTGAACCTCACGTGCGTAGCGTTTGTCCAAAGTCTGCTGCTGCCGAGACGGAGGCGAGCAAGTAGCAGATCGAGCCGTTGAGCGGATGTCCCAGCCGCTGCTCCCCCTCCGCTGTTGAGTTGACCCTGCTTCCCACCAAGATTGGGATCCAGTGAAGATGAAAAGGAGTTCATGCCTCTTTTTTTAGATCGGGTTAATTCGAAGATTTTTTTTCCTGGATCTCCAGCCCTATTTATTCTACTCCCAATCTCCATGGATTGTCCACGTTTCTCCCGATGTCATTTTCTTCCATCGATTCACCATCAGATTCGTCTCGAGGATGATGGCAGAGACCTGGTCGATGGCGCCCGTGAATAGAACGGAGATTCGCGACTTCGCGTCCCCCCGCTGTAGGCCATGGCCACTACTTCGTTGAGAGCTGAATGAATCGAGCTGAATCAATCAGGTGTTGATTGTTAACCGGTGCTCTATACCTGTTTGTTCATATGCTCGTGAGAATTGAATCACTCAGGTGTTGATTTTTTGTAGCTGTAAGCGCAGATTAATGTATTTACTTTGCTGCTCTGGTAGTTAATAATGCAAGCATCCTCTACTGGGAAATTTGGTTAGTAAAATTCAGAAGACGCGCATCCGGCTTAAGAAGCGCAAATGCGTCAAGGTACTCCATTCACTGCTTACGCAGCTCTTCCATTCCCTGGTCTCCACTTTTGGGTATCACGATTTACGGCAAGCGCCCATGTAGATCTTTAGGCCATTTTCAATGGGGCGACGGGGCATCGTGGTCTGGGGCCTACGTGGAGACGCAAACACGACCTAAATATGCGACACGTTTGCGTCTCTGCGGACGCTGGGCGGTCACGTCAAGTGATCGCGTTGGTTGCATTCGGGGCCGATAGGCAGTGACTAAGGTAAGCAAAATAGTTCCAGCCAAAATGTCCGTCTTTACGTCTTTACAAAAATGGTTAGTCGAGTTAACTTAAAACTACAACAACCGTACCTACTCGCCGTCGCGCGGCCTACTACGGTTGGGGTTACTCGCAGTCGCGCAGCCTACTACTGTCCGCCTGAGGGCCCGACACCGTCGTCGGAGCGCGTCGGCCTAACGCACTCCTTGCGTCGCGCAAGCCGCCGATCGGACTCCTCGTCCTGCCGCTTGCGGCGTTTGAGGGCCTCGGCAGATAGGAGTCCAAGTGGAATCTTTTCGCCGTCGCCTCCGCCGCCGCCATGTCGACGTGGTAGCGGGCCCTAGCCGCCACTGCTTCGTCCCTTGTGGCGATGACGTCCTCCAGCTCGCGGTTCTCCCGGTCGACCCGCGTGTGCTCTGGTTCCATCCGCGCGACCGAATCCAGGTCGGAGCACAGGTGCGCCCGACTCATGGCGAGCGCATGGGTTGCAAGCTTCTGCCTCCGCTGCCAGAGCCTGAAGACGATCGGCGTCCCTAGGTAGGCTCTCGAACGACGCGAGCAGAGCCCGCTGCTCGCCGCCGTACAGGATGTGGTCATCCTCGTCGTCGTTGGCGATGTCGTGGATGGCGACATCTGTGGGTGGGACCGCCGGCAACAGAGGACCCGCCGCCATCTCCACTCGCGCCTCGGCGAGCTCCACCCTGGCCTCGGTGAGCTACTCCTGGAGTCCCTCCATGGCCGCCGCCCGGTGCTCACGCTGCCCCGGACGCTCTAGCGTCAGGGTGAACGTGCGCCCTGCCGCCTCTGCCTCTGCAACCTCCGCCTCTGCCGCCTCCCCGTCCAGCTGCTAGGCCTGAAGGGCATCGGCGGCGAGCTGCTCCTCATCGAACGCCTCCATCGCGCGGAGCTCGGCGAGGTCCACATCATCCGGGTAGACTTGGCGGGCAATCTGAACAAGGCGGGCACATGTGCGGTTGTGCTCGGCCATATGGATGGATGCTAGGGTTTAGGTTGAGGTGTGCCTGTCACGCTCGTTGGCGTCCACGATACATAGCCACTGCGGGGGCAGGAAACGACATTCGCGTGTAGTCGTTTCCTGCCCGCGCGAAACGCCGATAAAACGTGCCAATCTGTTGGCCACATGCGGAAACCACCGTCGTCGCGCGGGAACCGGTAATCGCCGGCGGCAGCCTCGACGGGACGTTAAACCGCCATTACCGATCTTGACGGTGTCAGTGCTAAAAAAAAATGCATCCACACTGCTAGGAATACCCCCGACGCAAACAGTCATCACGGTTCGTATGGGTCCGCGAGCCGACACATGCGGTCAATTTGACCGTCTGAAATGCGTAGGCCCGCTGGAGATGCCTGATTCAATATTTATGTGCATGTTTTTGGATCATTCAACTATTTTATTAGGGAAGTACACCCGTTCAAGCTGAGAAGGCATTATTACAATTCAGGTTGCGCACGTTTGACGGTTATATAAAAATTAGATAAAATACATATTGGCACAAAGTGAATAGTTCTTGTGATAATAAAAACATAGCGAACAAATCAGAGTCTTCAAAAGTTTAATCTATAATGCACAGACTTATTTTGAAACCATTTGTGTCATTCGATATATCATATCTTAATAAATTTAAGGATGACACATCCACCATCATGACCAGTATGCGGTATTACAAGTCCGTGCAGTGAGGAGCTTGTAATCTAATTTTTAGTAGGTATGTTTATGCTCCTCATGAATATGAGTAAATGTGAATAAACACACATGATTCACTATAGCTTTTACTAATTTGTTTCTCCCAGTGCAACGCACGGGCATTTTTGCTAGTATATACTATAAAATTGAATAAATACACTATGCAAATATATTTTGTGGTGTATCTATTGATACTCTATTAATTTAGTCATGTAGTACTTGTCTATAAACTGGTTAAACATAGAAAACATTGACTTCTTGACTAAATTTAGAGGCACTGTTTTTGTCAACTATTGAAGTACCCAGTAGTATTACTCTAGTGGGATGTTTGAACTAGTATTAACCAATGTCTAATCTTGATGACATGAGATTACAATAACACAATTAAGGGTGATACCATAAGATCCCGTAAAGTACACTTACCAGAGAGTCCTGGGTGGCCTTCGAGTTTAGAACACTCTTGTATTCTTGAAGGAAGTCTTTTGCTTCCAAATTATCGGTGACTGTGCTTATTCCAAAGCATTCGGATTCCATTCCTGCATGCCGATAAATTATAGAAGAATGAAGTTCAAAGTTTGAATATCCACCGTGGGACACTTGTGCCTTAAACATAACACATAACATAAAAGATATACTACCATAAAAGATATTAACATGGCCTCACAATGTTTCAATTGCTCAAGTTTGCCGAAAGGCACTACACTCAGGGACGAAGCTCCTCTTTGGGCAAGGCAGGGCAGCCGCCCTACCTTGATTTTTGGTAAATGCATTTAAATGCACGTGTTTTTTTCTGAATAATTCGAGTGGTCATACATCGAAAAAGGACTTCGTGTGAAAAAGTTATACTTATTTTAGTGAACACTGCGTAAAACTTATTTCGAACCCAAAAAGAAACTAGGTATTAAAAAAATATAGACTCATTTTCTATATTGAATGTGAATAAGATTGCTTGACTTAATAAGATTTACCATGAACCTTACTATATACAAGATAACATTGAGCTAATTGTTATTCATACAAGGAGAATTGGTGGCTTTAACTTCTTGATATTTGAAAGGCACACCATATTTCCTATGGGGGACATTATCAGCTCAATGAATTAGATTTGCTTTTACCAGTGACGATGGTAAGAACTGAAATGTATTTCCCGGCAACAAAGATCATCAAGACCGAGTTACGCATCGATCGAGGGATATTCAGAAGTTTTGATCGATAGAATTATAGAGAATATGAAAAAACATTGAGATGACATTTTGGTATGTTGGTAGGTTCTACTTATAATCAAATATGTTTATATTTTTATTGTTCTAAGGGATTGTGTTAGAATCATATGTAACATCAATGTCTCATGACTATTTTTGGTCTCTGCATCATTTTCTAAGAATTCGCCGCCCACCTCATATTATTTCCATCTTTCGCCACTGACTACACTGGATTTGTTACATTTGGAGAAGTTGGATCCATCATTACATATGATTACTGAAGAAGGATGGGAGTTACTGTAAAGAAACTGTGGGAGGATAGGGGCAATGACTAATTCTCTGGTGTGCGGCCTGGAAGAATAATCTGTTTCAAGCCATAGAGAAGTGCTATCTATCAGAATGTTGCTTTGTGATCTGATCCTTTTTCTTTTCGAGAGCACAAGTCTCTCGGTTTCTATTTCAGGGCACTAGCCCTGCATCAACTAGCACTAGTGGAAAACAGGGCTTCCGTGGGAGCCTTTTGTCGCGGGCGCGCCTGCACCCGCGACAAATGGCCTGGCCACGTCGCCCCGAAACCATGTGGAGCGCGCGGAGGCTTTTGTCGCGGCCTTTTGTCGCGGGCCGTATTACGACCCGCGACAAAAGGGGTAGGAGCGACGTGGCCACCCCTTTTGTCGCGGGTCGTAATACGGCCCGCGACAAAATGTCCCCGCCCTATATATAGAAGCAGCCAGCCACCCCCCCACCTCATTTTTTCCTTGGTGGTGAAGGTGGAGGTGTATGCTAGCTCATTTTTTCTACATGTGCACAAGAGGTGTTTGATGGAATGCTTGTGAGAGGGATGCCACTTGGTTTATTTGATAAGATTTCTCCTCTTTTTGATCCAAAAAGGTTAGCAACTATTTTCTCGACTATATATATATGCATAGTCCGTACAATACTAATTTTAGCAAGGTGATTGCATCTGATACATATATAATTGTACTTATGATGCAGATGAGTCATCCATGGATGTACGGTAACCGATGTGCTCCCGCTTTCAGAGAGGGCGTGAATTCTTTCCTGCTTGTGGCCGAGGCCAACAAGTCGAAGCAAGGTTTTATGTGCTGTCCATGTCTAAAATGTAAGAACGAGAAGGATTACTCTTGCTCAAGAGATATTAAGAGCCACCTGCTTCGGTTTGGGTTCATGTCCAGTTATAATGTTTGGACCAAGCACGGAGAAGAAGGGGTTATGATGGAAGACGGCGATGAGGAAGAAGATAATGATGAGAAGTATTATCGATCTATGTTCTCTGAATGCTTTGATACCGCAATGGACGACAATGAAGAAGAAGGAGGTGAAGAACAGGCATCAGATGATCCTGTTGATGATGATCTTCGTCGGGCCATTTACGATGCAAGAAGAGACTGTGACACGGATAAGGAGAGGTTGCGGTTCGACAAGATGTTAGAGGACCACCACAAATTGTTGTACCCAGGTTGTGAAGATGGGCATAGAAAGCTGGGTAGCATATTTGAATTGCTGAAATGGAAGGCAGAGGTCGGTGTGACTGACTCGGGATTTGAGAAATTGATGATAATATTAAAGAAGCTGTTTCCAAGAAATAATGAATTGCCCGTCAGTACATATGAAGCAAAGAAGCTTGTCTGCCCTCTAGGATTAGATGTGCGTAAGATACATGCATGCATTAATGATCGTATCCTCTACCGCGGTGAGAAGTACGAGAATTTGAATAAATGCCAGATATGTGGTGCATTGCGGTATAAGATCAGAAAAGATGACCCTGGTGATGTTGAGGGCGAGCCACCCTGGAAGAGGGTTCCTGCGAAGGTGATGTGGTATGCTCCAATAATACCACGGTTGAAACGTTTGTTCAGAAACAAAGAGCATGCCAAGTTGTTGCGATGGCACATGGAAGAACGTAAGAAAGACGCGATGTTGAGGCACCCCGCTGATGGTCGGCGGTGGAGAAACATCGGGAGAGAGTTCCCGGATTTTGCGAGGTGAGGCAAGGAACTTATACTTTGGTCTAAGTACGAGATGGCATGAATCCTTTTGGGGAGCAGAGCTGCAACACAAAGACCTGGCCCGTGACTCTATGTATCTACAACCTTCCTCCTTGGTTGTGCATGAAGCGGAAGTTCATTATGATGCCGGTGCTTATCCAAGGCCCAAAGCAACCGGGCAACGACATTGATGTGTACCTAAGGCCATTAGTCGATGAACTTTTGGAGTTGTGGGCCAAACCAGGTGTACGTGTGTGGGATGAGCACACGGAGCAAGAATTTGACCTACGAGCGTTGCTATTCGTAACCATCAATGATTGGCCTGCTCTCAGTAACATTTCAGGACAGACGAACAAAGGATACAATGCATGCACACACTGTTTAGATGAGACGGAAAGAAAATATTTGGCAAAAAGAATAAAAGTTGTGTACACTTTCAATCGTCGATACCTTCCGAGCAAGAATCCATTAAGGAAAAAAGGCAAGCATTTCTATGGCGAGCAAGACAGCCGTCCGAAGCCTGTCCCCGTAGTGGTGCTGATATATTTGACATGGTCAAGGATTTAAATGTTATCTTTGGAAAGGGTCCAGCGGTCGACCTGTTCGAAAGACGATGACGGACACGCGCCCATGTGGAAGAAGAAATCTATTTTACGGGAGCTAGAATATTGGAAAGTCCTGGAAGTCCGCTCTGCAATCGACGTGATGCACCTGACCAAGAATCTTTGTGTGAATATTCTAGGTTTTCTAGGCGTGTATGGAAAGACAAAAGATACAACAGAAGCACGTGAGGACCAGGAACTTCATAAAGGACGAAACGGCAATCATCCAGGGCAGTTTGTAGGGCCTGCCAGCTATGCTCTTACCAAACAAGAGAAGGAGATCTTTTTTGAAGCCCTATTCAGTATCAAGGTTCCGTCTGGTTTCTCGTCGAATATAAAGGGGATAGTAAATATGAAGGAGAAAAAATTCCAGAACCTGAAGTCCCATGACTGTCACGTGCTTATGACACAATTGCTTCCGATTGCATTGAGGGGACTTCTACCGAGAAAATGTTCGACTAGCCATTGTGAAGATATGTGCATTCCTGAACGCAATTTCTCGAAGGTAATGGATCCGTAAACTTTGTCGGGATTACGGGAAGATGTGGTCCAATGTCTTGTCACTTCGAGTTGTTGTTCCCACCATCTTTCTTCAATATTATGACGCACCTCCTCGTTCACCTAGTTGAAGAGATTAGAATTCTCGGTCCTGTATTTCTACACAATATGTTCCCCTTCGAGAGGTTCATGGGAGTCTTAAAGAAATATGTTCATAACCGAGCTAGGCCGGAAGGAAGTATCTCAAAGGGCTACGGAACTCGAGGAGGTCATTGAGTTTTGTGTTGACTTTCTTCCTGACCTTAAGCCGATTGGTGTTCCTGAATCTCGGTATGAGGGGAGGCTGACTGGAAAAGGCACACTAGGAAGGAAAGCAACGGTGTGGAGGGACAAGATTTCTTTCAATCAAGCGCACTACACAGTTCTATACAATTCCAGCTTGGTGGCTCCGTACATCGAGAAACATAAGAATGTTTTACGAGAAATAAACCCGGGCCAGCCCGAGTCCTTGATTACACGTCAACACATGAATACCTTCGGCTTGGTTGCAAAGACATCTCATTAATGACCCATCTGCGGTGGAGCAGCTGTACTTGTTGGCCAGGTTACCATCTTCAAACATATGTACATTCCAAGGGTACGAGATAAATGGGAATACATTTTACACGATCGACCAAGATAAAAAGAGCACCAACCAAAACAGCGGTGTCCGCTTCGATGCAACAGACGAGAATGGGCAGACCACCACATATTATGGATACATAGAGGAGATATGGGAACTTGACTATGGTCCCACTTTTAAGGTCCCTTTGTTTCGGTGCAAATGGGTGAAGCTCAGCGCTATACATATTGACGATAAGTACGGTATGATAACAGTGGATCCCAACAATCTTGCGTGCACTGGACGAGCCTTTTGTCCTAGCCAGCGAGGTGGCTCAAGTTTTCTACGTGAAGGACATGTCTAGCAAATCAAGAAAAAGAAATCAACAAAAGAATACATCAATCGAGGAGCCAAAGCGCCACATAGTTCTTTCGGGGAAAAGAAACATCGTGGGAGTGGATGACAAGACAGACATGTCAGAAGATTATAATAAGTTTAAAGAAATTCCGCCCTTCACGGTGAAAATTGACCCAAGCATCTTGCTAAATGATGAAGATTCTCCATGGCTACGGCGTAGAAGATCACAACACTAGATGGCGATGTAATAATGTATTCTTCATATATAGTTCCCAAGACAATCTCTACATTTATGTAATAATGAAGATTAAACTGTGCTTGGCTTGTTGATCTGCTTGGCAAGGCGTATCGATGCTCCTTTTATAGGCACGGCACCGCTTCTACTTTGTCTTATTCCTTCGCGCTACATGCTTTATCTCATCGAGCAGTGCGTCCACCCACGCGTCCTTATCCTGCCGACACCTTTAGTCGCGGTTGCAGCCACCAACCGTGACAAAAGGTTACCGACACATCCTTATCCTGCCGACAGCTTTAGTCGCGGTTGCAGCCACCAACCGTGACAAAAGGTTACCGACACATCCTTATTATCCTGCCGACATCTTTAGTCGCGGTTGCAGCCACCAACCGTGACAAAAGGCCCTCCTAGATAAGCCTCCCCGCCTTTTGTCGCGGTTTGAGCCTCCACCCGGGATGAAAGTTTCGCGCGCCACTTCGTTCCCGCCTATTTTCTTCCCGCATTCCCGCCATTTTTCCACTATATATATGTAGGCTTGGACTCTCATATCTGCAAACCTCATCACTCTCTCCCATGGCTTCCATCGTATGTCTAACACCCCGGGAGGCGGAGGCGCTTTGCGCCTCGAACTACCCCTGCCCGCCCGGCTACCGCGTCCCGACCGGCTGGTTGCTGAGCGTCGGAGGCGTACCGGTCCCTCCTATCCCTGTAGGTGTGCCACGCGAGATGGCCATCACGAACCACTACTATTTCGAGCTCACGCCTGAGCAGCGGAGGAATCCCCAGTGGCATCCCGACTACAGCCCGACTTGGGACAGCTTCTTCATCAATCGGCGTGAGAGGGCGGTTGCCAGTACGAGGAGGACGGCCCGCCTCCTTCGAACTTCAACGAGGCCGGCCGTCGGATGTGGTGGCGCGGCCGGACTCTCCAGAGCGTCCTGGCCTATCGTGGCCCCCGCCTGCGCTACCCTCAATCCCAGCCCACGCGTGGTCATCCGCCGAGGTTCGACAACCGCGACCCCGATGCTAGCGACGATGACGTCGGCGACTTTGATGACTACAGTGGCGACGTGTATAGGACTAGGCACGACTATGATTGAATGGCTCCAACATTCGAATCTGGCCATGTATCTTATTTTTCTGTTGAGCTCTGTACTTTAATTTCAGTTCAATCGTAATAAATTTCGTGTCAACCACTTTATTGAACAAAAACAACCGACAACGACTTTATAAACTAAATTTAAACTAATAGAACCGACAACGACTTTATTGAAATTACAATAAAATAGATAAATTACTAGTCTAGTCTCTACTCGTCGTCGGAGGTTGTCTCCGTCCAAAGGTCATCCCACCGAGGGTCGTTTTCGGTCCAAGTTGTATTCGAGTTCTCGAGCTCGAAGGCGGCGACGGCCCGACGGTGGCGCCTGTTGGACCTGCGTTGTGCCCTAAGGTTAGCAAAGAACGCGTCGGGGGACCGCGCCCTCCACTGGCGCATCAACTGCTCGTCGCGCTCGGCGATGGCGATCCGGCGCTGCACCTGGCGATGCCGGTGACGGTCCTCGTCGGTGACGAGGCACGGCGGTGGCGCGAGGAACTCCGCCTCCTCTAGCGATTCAACATCCGGGAAGTTCATGTCGTGCCCTGGCCGCCGAAAGCGCCACGCCGCCGCGTCGTGGCGCGCGCCGCCTCTTCCGGCGTGTTGTACGTGCCGAGGGTGAGGCGGAAGCCACCGGCGCGTATCTCGGCGGTGAACCTACCGCTCGGATGCACTCGAACGCCACGGAAACCGGACGCCCCTCGACGACATGGAGGCATCCCGGAGATGAATGAGTGGAGGCGGTGGCGACGTGTGGTTGCGCCCGCACTCGTCGCTCTATATAGCGCACGCGGGGCATGGCACGTGTCAGCGGTGGCTACACGTCGCACGCCGGCGTCGGCGGGGTGAGGCACGTGTCAGCGGTGGCTACACGTCGCACGCCGGCGTCGGCGGGCGAGGCACGTGTCAGCGGTGGCTAAACGTCGCACGCCGGCGTCGGCGGGGTGAGCCACGTGTCGGCCGGTGGCTAAACGTCGCACGCCGGAGTCGGCGGGGTGAGCCACGTGTCAGCGGTGGCTACACGTCGCACGCCGGCGTCGGCGGGGGGAGCCACGTGTCAGCGGTGGCTAAACGTCGCACGCCGGCATCGGCGGGGTGAGCCACGTGTCAGCGGTGGCTACACGTCGCACGCCGCCGGCGTCGGCGGGCGAGGCACGTGTCAGCATTTATATATGCGAGATGCAAATAGTTCTATGGATGTCATATTCATGTTCATTGGATTTTTCTGATCAATTTTCATATATAACACTTTTCTTTTTGAGTTACCATTTAAAAGTTATTGAAATAATAGTTTTTATTTAAAAAAAACAGAAAAACAAAAAACAGAAAAACAAAAAACAGAAAAACAAAAACGGTCCAGGCCTGATCCGCGTCCAACGGCTCCAGGCCGTTGGATTCAAACGGCCGGAGCCGTTGGATGCGCTTCACGCGGATCGGCCGCCTCCCCCCTCCCCCCCCCTTTTGTCGCGGGTCGAGCCCCGGCCCGCGATAAAGACCCCTTTGTCGCGGGTGGGGGCTTGACCCGCGACAAAAGGGGGGTCTTTTGTCGCGGGTCAAGCCCCCACCCGCGACAAAAGGCCCTAGGTATAAATATCTACCGCCGCGGGCGGAGCCCCCACCCGCGACACCGGAGGCCATTTTCCTTAGCAGAAATCGCGCCGTCAGGCTGCCGAAATCCACCGCCGCCGCCGCCGGCCATCTTCCTCGCCTCCGGCCGCCGCCCCTGCCACTTCTGAGCCGCCTCTTCGCCGCCCCCGCCCTCTGCGCCACCTCCGCCACTGTGGGCCGCCTCTGCGCGCCACCTCGACGAGATCTCCCGCGCGCGCCACCTCCGGCCGCCGCCTCCTCCGGCCGCCGCCTCCTCTGGGACACCCCCGGCCGCCGCCGCCTCTGCGCCACCCTCGAGAAGCAGGTAGCCGCCACCCTCCGCCGCCCCGCGCGGCCGCCGGTGCCGGCCGGCGCCCATGCCCCGGCCTTTTTTCATTAAGTTTTTTAATTAAGTTAGTTAGTTTAGTTTAGTTAGTATTAGTATTTAGTTTTAATTAGTATTAGTTAGTTAGTATTAGTATTAGTATTTAGTTTTAATTAGTATTAGTTAGTTAGTATTAGTATTTAGATTAAATTTAGTATTAGTTAGTTAGTTTAAATTTTTGTAGATAGTTAATTCAAATTTCGTAGTTACTTAATTCAAATTTCGTAGTTACTTAGTTCAAATTTCGTAGATTAAACCGACGCAAACACTCTCGCGAACACCGCTCTCCCTCTCGTGAACAACACTCGCCGACACCCCTCTCCATCTCACGAACACTAGCCGACACCCCTCTCCCTCTCGCGAAAACCATCGACGCCGCAACTCCCCTCTTCTCTCCCTTCTCGCGAACAACACTCGCCGACACCCCTCTCCATCTCGCGAACACTAGCCGACACCCCTCTCCCTCTCGCGAAAACCATCGACGCCGCAACTCCCCTCTTCTCTCCCTTCTCGCGAACAACCGACGCCGACACCCTCTCTCTCTCTCTCTCGCAAACACGCGTCGCCGACACCCTCTCCCTCTCGCAAACACGCGTCGCCGACACCCTCTCCCTCTCGCAAACACGCGTCGCCGACACCCTCTCCCTCTCGCAAACACGTGTCGCCGATTAGGGTTAGGGTTTGGTTTGTGTTTGATTAGGGTTAGGGTTTGGTTTGTGTTTGAACATTTACTTATCGATTTAAATCTTTTGCAGAAACAATGGATCAATTCGAACGGGACTTGGAACAGGAAGACATATTCGCGGACATAATCCGCGATGGTACAGAAGCCGACCGAGCCGGCTCCGGTGATGGAGAAGCCGACGGCTCCGGTCATGGAGAACCCGACGGCTCCGGTCATGGAGAAGCCGACGGCTCCGGTGACGGAGAAGCCGACGGCTCCGGTGACGGAGAAGCCGACGACGGCTCCGGTGACGAGGTATTAATGGAATTCTATATGTACATATGTATTGAGGCATTAGTATAGAGGCATTAATGCAATTCTATATGTATTCTCTTAGGCCTCCGAAGATAAGATAGAGAAACGAGGCCCGGCAAAGAAGTTGACCAAGAAAGACCACTTCACAATTGAAGTTATATCACCGGAAGGCCAACCGGTGGTACCCGAGAATGTCGGAGTGAAGTTCAAAAATCAGTGCGGAGTTGTGGTTAGAGATCGTGTCCCGATCACTGTCAGAGAATGGAACAAGACGAAGAATGTGTCCGAAAATCAGGTTGCCGATAGGTACAAGGACACACTTTTCAGAGACCTGATGGCACATTTCACTTTGCCAGATTTGGGATCGGAGTCTGAGAATGCTAAGCAGCGAGCTAGTGAAGAAATGGGCTCTTAAGAAGATGGGGGAACTTTTCCGGGCGTATAAGAACCGGTTATGGAAAAATTATAAGAAAGACAAGAAGCCTCCATTATTCGAGAACTACCTAGCGAAGCAGGAGCATAACTGGGAAGAATTTGTGAGGTACAAAGAATCGAGAGGAGGCTGTGAACCTCGGCGAAAAACAAGAAGAATGCAAGCGAGAAGAAATATCACCATCATACGGGGCGAGGGGGCTACGGAAGAGCCATGCCTAAGTGGGATGCACAAGAGGCTGAGATGGAGCTGAACGGGATCACTCCAGAACCCACGCGAGAAGGATGGGACATAAGGGCTCGAAATTGGTTCCTCGCGCATGGCTGTGAGTATGACATGAAGACAGGGAACATTGTTGAAAGTGACACCAGGGTTAGGGTACCCAGGCAAAAATGGATTGAAGTGACGACAGATATAAAGGCGGGAAAACTAAAGTTTGCTCCCGATAGAGAGAAAGACTTGCTGACGCTTGTCCTCGGTAATCCTGAGAAGGGAGGACGAACAAGAGGCTTCGGCCCTAGTGTTCCGTGGTCGCTTGGGTTTCCGGCCGACGCGGAGACTTATAGAAGCCGAGCGAGAGCTAAACAACGCCAGCTGGAGGTGCAGAATGACCGGATGGCCGAGTTCCAACGCCGACTTGACCAGCAGCAGCGGGAGCTTCAGCAGCAGCAGCGGGAGATAAATGAACTAAAAGGACAGCGCCCGCCAGATAATACCGCTGAAATATCTCAGCGACGAGACAGCAGCGTGGCCGACTCGGAGGCCCCTCCTACACGGATGATGATAGATGCCGGTCCTGGCGACCCCTTGGATGGAATCAAGGAGACAACACCTTGTGATCTCCATGAGGTGTTCAGGAAGGTTTCTGTTAAGGTGGCGGCCAGCTATGTCTTACCGGCATTTGGACCTGAAGGTGAGCCGACAACATGGCATGGCAATCCGATTCCAGCTGGCTATGCTCGTGTCGGGGTGGATTCAGTTGTCCCGCAGTGGGAGACATTGGAGCTCCATATCCCTGGAGGTGATGGGGGGCTTACACTCGAGAGAGGTGCTTCGGGAGAAATCATTCTCTGGGAAAAGAAGAACATCGAGCTGCCAGGCTGGGTAGCACCGAGTCCCGATCGTCCCCGCAGGTCACCATCACCTCCTCCAGGTGATCGCAGGCCACCATCACCTCCTCCTACGGATCACATGTCGCCACCAGCACCCCGTGGGTACGACGTCGACCACGACATCGGTAGTCCATCTCCATCTCCAGCGCCGCCGCCTCCGCCCACTAAGACTCGGAATGCACCCAGCCGGAAGCGTTTCAAGAGTCCTGTCCCCAAGAGGTCGCCCCTCCCAAAAGTACCAAAGGTTCCTCCCCCCCGTCCTTGGGATCTTACTGTCGAGGAAAATGCGGCCGCTGTTGCGAAACACAACTATGATCATTTCCATAAGCCAAAACCTCCAGCGCCAGAGCCATACACAGAGAAGCAAATAGAATATGCTACTAGTTTTATGAACACACCCTCGCAGTATGAGTTACACGAGAAGAAGGATGACTATACACGCACTCTTGCGAAGGTAATTGACCAAAAAAGGATGAAAAGGCCAAGGAGAAGGACATGGCCGGCACGAGCAAATCATCAGCTAGAAGTGCAGATGAGAAAAGGTCAAGTTCAACAAGTGCACCCCTCAAGGCCAAGCAAACGACAAAAGGCAAAAAGAGAAAGGAAGTTCCCCTCCTCGGTGCTCAGCCCAAACAATCGATCCCAGCACTCAAAGTGTTTAATGTTCCCAAGGTGTACGAGGAACATGGTGGTGATGTCAATATGGAAGAAGCTGCAACTCTAGCGGCTCAATGTGGAGTTACCGTGGAGGAATTGTTTGGTGCCGCAGATGCTGCACTACCCACTCGCTGATATAGCTCCTAAATTTGTCTACGGGGCCGACTTGGTCAGCAGAGAGCAGCTGCATAAACTGCCAACACATATGCGGAATTTGCATCAGTGGTACCTTGATGCATGCAAGGAGAAAAAATGTACATCGTGGCGAGTATACCATGGGAATATTACTACCGAAACGAGGAGATCCATATTGAGATGAATGAACTCTGGCAGTTATTCAATCTAGAAGCCCTCGACAAATCTCTCATGAGTTGCTATTGCTTGTAAGTTGTTAACTACATATAAGTTCATTTTCATTCAGTTCATGTTCGTTTTCATTGCATATATATACTCATTATATCTTATGGGTTCTCTTTTGCAGATGAAGATCAGTGAGTGCAAAAGTAATAATATTATCAATGTTGGGTTTGTTGACCCAGATAAAATACATGTTGAAACGGTGAAGCATAAACGCGAAGAAACGGGGGGAAACCTACTAAGGTTTTTGGGGCAGCAATATTTCTGTGATTCAATATTGTTTCCTTACAACTACGAGTGAGAGTCTTAATGATCTTTTATGCACATTCAATTTTTCTTACTCGATGTTAAGTGTAATTCCTGACGTATATGCATAACATGTGCAGCTTCCACTGGATTCTACTAGACATTCAACCTGATAAGGGAATAGTTGAAGTAAGAGACCCACCGAGTAGAGGCCCGGACGGGTTCCAGGACTTGCGAAGTTGCTCCAAGTGTAATTTCCTTCATCGCCGCGCTTTATCTTTCGTGAGATATCAATTAATTATCCACTCATTCAATCATTCTTTTGCCTGGCAGGGCTTGGCAAGCTGTGAAGAATGTTCATAAGGACATTACCTTTGCAAAGAAGCTAACATTTACTCCTGTAGCGTGCCCCCAGCAGCCACAAGGGACGAATCTATGTGGATACTACGTTTGCGAGTCCATTCGCATGTTAACCACTGAGAAGCAGAACAGAAATAAATTCGACGTAAGCAATAACATTCACAACTTTATTTATTATCATCAATATTTCGTTATCAAGACTGATATAGTCATACTCATCTCATTTTCGTATATAGGTCGACTTCATGCGGGACAGACTCCAACCAAAGGAACACGCACTAGGAATCGCGGAGGAAGTGGCGGGACTTTTGGTTAGAGAAGTAATAAACAACAAAGGCTTGTTTAGTCCAGATAGTTGTTCTACCTCCAAATAGACGGTCGTTAGTACCGTTTGTCGATCGTGAGCTCCATGTATATATGTAGGGAACCTACGAATATGTGTAAGGGGAATCGACTTCTGCTTCCAATATTTGTTTGATCGATCTATATATATATATAATGAATGAATGTGTACAACTTCTAGTAGCGTACAAATATATGCAACTTTCATTTTCGAACGAAAAAAATGAAATAACAGGCGGTCGGTGGCGGGGGGAGGGAGGGGTGCTGCACCCCTCAAACCCTAAAGCAGAAGCGTTGTGCGCGCGCCACGTAGAAGGCCTTTTGTCGCGGGTGGTAATACCGCCCGCGACAAAAGGGCCTGTGCCCTGCGCGCCCCGCGGCTGCCACGTGGTGGACCTTATGTCGCGGGTCGTAAGTGACCCGGGATAAAAGGCCACCCTTTTATCGCGCCTTGCTTGTCGCGGCTGGCCGCCCGCGACAAAAGGCCCTAACCACCCGGATCAAAAGGCCTGTTTTCCACTAGTGTAGAATGTTAAACAAATTTAGGACTTGACACTAACGTAAGTACCTTCGAAGAACTGAGCCAGTTTGTCGAGGTTGCCTACGGTGAGCTTGTGGACGCCCTCGCCGGCCCAGACGGGGAAGACGAAGACGGTGGTAAGGAGGCAGATGACGACACCGACGATGATTGTATAGAAGCGATCATGCGCGAGCTGGATGAGCTGCTCGACGCGGTAGCTGGACACGGCCACCAGGCTGAAGGTGAGTATGAAGATAGTCACGCCATAGTCATACTTGGCCTTGATCTCCGGGATGAACCGCAAGAACGTTGCCGCCGATGCTGCATTATTGCCAGCAGCACATATGCAAATGCCGTACTTTAGGCAACTTGTTTCTGATTCTGATACCGTTGAGAAGAGTCTAATAAAAAGGGTACTGAACAAACAAGTGAACATGCATATGCTTAGCGTACCTATGATGAAGACGAACACTGTGAGCGATATGGGTTCTCCCTGTACACCAAAGCGTTCAGCTAATTCGGCTAGCTGATGTGCTCCGACGGCGATGCAGGCGGCTACCAGGGTGGCGAAACCTCTGTTCAAACCTTTGCTCAGCGTGGCTCCTGTTACAGGAAAGGAAATACTTTCGTACGCACGTTTCAGATGACGGACATTCTACATTGTGCGTATGACAAAATCATGCTCGTACACGTTCGTACCGACGGTGTACTCCATGACGACGACGACGGTAAGCACGGCCCACATGGTTGATTCCCCTAGTCCGTTGAAGAGCGGCGTGACGAAGTAGACGACGGACACCAGCGCGAGCGCCAGGCCGACCTTGAGCGAGTGGGTCACTCGCCGCGGGTCCTCCCTGGCGATCTCGCGCACCTTCCTGGCGAACCCGGCGGCGCCACGCCCGAGCCTGGCGAGGAGCGAGTGGAGCAGCAGACCGCAGCTGGCGATGGCGCCGACCATCTCGTCTCCATTGCTCTCTCTGTTGTTGTCAAGATCCATGGCAGAACTAACCAATGGTGGGTGGCTAGAATGTCCTGGCTCTGCTCAGGTAGGATCGATGCTGCCAATTAAGTAGTAGCGCCAGGTTTGTAGCCTAGTACGTCCGTGTCTTCCTTGTGAAGCAATGTGCATGGCAGACAAACATATGGAGCAAAAGTAGGCGCGCGCACACCTTCCTAATCCATCAGCCGCACCGTCCGAACACCGCGACGCTACGGCCTACGGGGGCACGAAGAGCCGGCCTCTCCCCCCGCGCGGCGGGCCTGCGCTGGATACGACCTCTCTCCGTGCTCGCCTCCGCCGGACCCGACTGCCTCGGGCGACACCGCCGCCAGGTCCTGCCTCGATCGATCGCCCGACCATCCGTACGGTCTCCCTTTCCTGGATGCATGGGCAGCATGGCGCGTGGCATGGATCCCATGTGCCGCGAGGAAATTGCACAAATCACCACCTTTTGTTGTCTTTGTTGCGCAAAACACCACCTTTACATATTTGTTGCAGAGATCACCACCTTTTGATGTAATGTGTGCTGGAATTTAGGGCATTTAGCCTTTGGCTATGGCCCATTATCAAATTCTGAAACTCACATGGCCCATTCCAAAATCAGTGGCAGCACTAGTGGAGGCTAAAGTTTAGTCCCACATTGCTAGTTGGGAAAGAGTTGGAGTGCTATATAAGGTGGGCTGTTCTAGTCCTAGTAAGTGAGTGAGAAGAGAGAGAGCCCTCGCGCACTCCTCCTCCTCCGCCTCCCGCCTCGCCTCGACACGACGCGCCGCGCCGCGGGTATCTCGCCGAGCTGAGCTTCTCTTTTTGCTATTTGGGAAATTAATTGTGTAATCAATTTTGAGTCATTAACGGACGCGTTACTCAGCCGTTTTGCCTTCCGGTTTTTCTGGATCGTGGCTGTGCTAACTCGGACGTGGGCTGCGCCCCACGACCTTCCCGAACCGCACTACATAAGGCTCTGCGCAACCCTAGCCGCAAGTCTAGACGCATACGCGACTACCTGTTTCCAGTTCTTTGCGCCGCCGCCTTTGTCTTCCTCATCCCGTCCGTCGGCGTGCACCGACTGCCGGGACAGTAGGCCTCCGGAACCCTGCCTCTCGTGAACCTGTACGGGTGAGGGGCAATCAGGTTTTTGGGGAGCGCTCCGGCGCGACTACTGGCATCACGGCGTCGTCATCGGACGACGAGTTCCTCCACAACGACAACTTCTTCCCGGATCTCAGCAACTTCTTCGACAACCTCAACATAGGCGACAACGACGCTGCTGCGAAGTATGTGATCTTGTCGTTTCTCTTTCAGTCTCTGTTAGAGTTTCTTCTTCTAGTTTCTGTTGTAGATGCGATCAGTTTGTCTTTTTTTCATGTGATCTATTCATCTACCTTACTAGTCTGCATGATTAGTTTATTTGTTATTTTCGTAGTCATGATTTATCAATTACTCGTACGGATTATTTCATATGGATATTTGCTTATATTTCCAACAATCCAAAAACCTGATTTTAGGCAAATCAATTCAAGCAGCGTTGCTGCCGCTACTCGACCTCCCCTCTTTGATGGTATGCATTACAAGAGGTGGCGCACAAAGGCAGTTCTATGGTTTACAAACCTAGGCTATTTTAGCGCCACAGATGCTAGACCCGAGGGGCCTCTCTCTGCAGAGGAGCAGGAAAAGTTTGAGAAGGTCGATACCATGTTTAAGGCGGCCTTGTTCAGCATTCTTGGGGACAACATTGTTGACCCGTACATGGCTTTCGACCATGGTAAAGATGCGTGGGATGCGCTCGAGGCCAAATTTGGGGTCTCGGACGCTGGCACTGAATTGTATGTCATGGATCAATACTATGACTACAGGATGACTGATGAGCACTCCGTGGTTGAGCAGGCTCATGAGATTCAGTCACTTGCCAAAGAACTCGAGCAGTTTAAGTGTACCTTACCGGACAAATTTGTGGCCGGTGGCATTATTGCCAAGCTTCCTCCTTCGTGGAGGAACTTTGCTACTTCTCTGAAACATAAGAGACAAGAGTTTTCCGTTTCGGATCTCATTGGCTCGCTTCATGTGGAAGAGAAGGCGAGAGCAAAGGACACACGCGCTCGTAGTTTTGAGGGAGGTTCGAGTGCCAATGTGGTACAGAAGAAAAACTTCCAATCTCACAAGTCTAAGAATAAGAACAATGAAAAAGGCAAGTTTGACGAGAAGAACAAAGCCTCTAACTCAACCAACTTCAAGAGGAAGACTCCTTATAAGAAGAAAGGGAACTGACATGTTTGTGGCGCTCCTGGACATTGGGCTCCTGATTGCCCAGAACGCCATGATCGGCGTGGGAACAGCGGCAAGTCCGCAAATGTTGTTATTGGTGTTGATACTGAGATGAAGGACGTTGGGTACGGTATTTCTCCTACTGTCCTTTCAGTATGTAATTCTCCTGATTGGTGGATAGACACCGGAGCCAATACACATGTATGTTCTGATGTCTCTATGTTTTCTTCTTATCAGGTCGCAAGGACTTGCTCCGTGCTGATGGGAAACGGCTCACGTGCTTCTGTTCGTGGTGTTGGTACGGTGGATCTGAAGTTTACTTCGGGAAAGACCATTCAGCTGAAGAATGTGCAGCACGTTCCCTCCATTAATAAGAATCTCGTTAGCGGATCGCTTTTATGTCGAGATGGTTTTAAGTTGGTTTTTGAGTCCAATAAAGTTGTAATTTCCAAGTGTGGACAATTTGTTGGAAAGGGTTATGTGTGCGAAGGCTTGTTCCGCTTATCTCTGTCAGACATATGCACTCAAATTATTAATCATGTTTGCAACGATAGTAAGTCCGACATTTGGCATTCACGACTTTGTCATATTAATTTTGGGTGCATGACGCGGCTGGCGAATATGAATATAATTCCGAAATTTTCTATTGTCAAGAAATCCAAGTGCCAAGTATGTGTGCAAGCTAAGCAACCACGTAAGTCTCACAAGACTGCGGAGGCAAGAGACTTGGCACCGCTGGAACTTATACATTCGGATCTTTGTGAAATGAATGGTGAATTGACAAAAGGAGGAAAAAGATACTTCATGACTTTAATTGATGACTCTACTCGATATTGTTATGTGTACCTCCTGAAATCTAAAGATGAAGCTATTAATTACTTCAAAATCTTTAAAGCTGAAGCAGAAAATCAACTTGATCGAAAGATCAAGCGGCTAAGGTCTGACCGTGGTGGAGAGTATTTTTCCAACGAGTTTGATTCTTTTTGTGCGGAACATGGTATTATCCATGAAAGGACGCCTCCCTACTCACCTCAGTCAAATGGGGTGGCCGAAAGAAAGAACCGTACTCTAACTGATTTGGTTAACGCCATGTTAGATACATCGGGTCTATCCAAGGCATGGTGGGGGGAGGCGATATTGACTGCATGTCATGTCCTAAACCGTGTCCCCATGATGTCTACGGGTTCTTCTATTCTTGTAGACAGTGTTGGGCCTCCAAGAGCAGAGGTTTGTAGAACAGCAGCAAGTTTCCCTTAAGTGGATCACCCAAGGTTTATCGAACTCAGGGAGGAAGAGGTCAAAGATATCCCTCTCAAGCAACCCTGCAACCACAATACAAGAAGTCTCTTGTGTCCCCAACACACCCAATACACTTGTCAGATGTATAGGTGCACTAGTTCGGCGAAGAGATAGTGAAATACAGGTGGTATGAATATATATGAGCAGCAGTAACAGCGCCAGAAAATACTTGATGCTACAACTGGCGTGTGGTTGATGGTGGTAATATTGCAGGCAGTACAGATGCAGTAGAACAGTAAACAAGCAGTGATAGCAGTATTTGGAAACAAGGCCTAGGGATTATACTTTCACTAGTGGACACTCTTAACATTGATCACATAATAAAACCACTCTACACTCTGTTGTTGGATGATGAACACCACTAATTGTGTAGGATTACACGAACCCTCAATGCCGGAGTTAACAAGCTCCACAACATTCGATATTCATATTTAAATAACCTTAGAGTGCATGATAGATTAATAGTGATACAAAACACATTGTAATCATAAAGGGATATAAATAAGCACTTCACTATGCTATTCATAACAGTGAATAAGTATTCTGTGAAATATAGCCTAAGAGACCCACACGGTGCACACACTGTCACCTTTACACACGTGGGACAAGGAGTCTCCGGAGATCACATAAGTAAAATCCACTTGACTAGCATAATGACATCTAGATTACAAGCATCATCATATGAATCTCAATCATGTAAGGCAGCTCATGAGATTATTGTATTGAAGTACATAGGAGAGAGATGAACCACATAGCTACCGGTACAGCCCTTAGCCTCGATGGAGAACTACTCCCTCCTCATGGGAGATAGTAGCGGTGATGAAGATGGCGGTGGTGTCGATGGAGAAGCCTTCCGGGTGCACTTCCCCGTCCCGGCGGCGTGCCGGAACAGAGACTCCTGTCCCCCAGATCTTGGCTTCGCGATGGCGGTGGCTCTGGAAGGTTTCTCGTACCGTGGCTTTTCCGTATCGAAGATTTAGGTCAGGGACCTTTATATAGGCGAAGAGGCGGAGTCGGAGGGCTGACGAGGCGACGACACAATAGGGGGGCGCGGCCCACCCCCTGGCCGCGCCAGCCTATCATCTGGGGCCCACAGGGATCCCCTCTGGCGGCTCTCGGGTGTTCTGGAAGCTTCGTGGGATTTTAAGATTCTGGGCGTTGATTTCGTCCAATTCCGAGAATATTTCCTTACTAGGATTTCTGAAACCAAAAATAGCAGAAAATAGGAACTGACACTTCGGCATCTCGTCAATAGGTTAGTTCCGGAAAACGCATAAAATCATCATAAAGTGTGAACAAAACATGTAGGTAATGTCATAAAACAAGCATGGAACATAAGAAATTATCGATACGTCGGAGACATATCAGCATCCCCAAGCTTAGTTCCTACTCGTCCTCGAGTAGGTAAACGATAACAAAGATAATTTCTGAAGTGACATGCTACCAACATGATCTTAATCATACTATTGTAAAGCATATGAGATGAATGCAGCGATTGAAAGCAATGGTAAAGACAATGAGTAAACAATTGAATCATATAGCAAAGACTTTTCATGAATAGTACTTTCAAGACAAACATCAATAAGTCTTGCATAAGAGTTAACTCATAAAGCAATAAATTCTAAGTAAAGGCATTGAAGCAACACAAAGGAAGATTAAGTTTCAGCGGTTGCTTTCAACTTGTAACATGTATATCTCGTGGATATTGCCAACATAGAGTAATATAACAAGCGCAATAAGCAAGTATGTAAGAATCAATGCACAGTTAACACAAGTGTTTGCCTCTAAGATAGAAAGAAGTAGGTGAATTGACTCAACATAAAAGTAGAAGAAAGGCCCTTCGCAGAGGGAAGCATCGATTGCTATATTTGTGCTAGAGCTTTTATTTTGAAAACATAAAGAGAGCATAAAAGTAAAGTTTTGAGAGGTGTTTGTTGTTGTCAACGAATGGTAGTGGGCACTCTAACCCCCTTGCCAGACAAACCTTCAAAGAGCGGCTCCCATGAAACATTTTTATTTTTGGGTGGCACTCCTTCCAACCTTTACTTTCACAAACCATGGCTAACCAAATCCTCGGGTGCCTGCCAACAATCTCATACCATGAAGGAGTGCCTTTTTATTTTAGTTTTATTTAGATGACACTCCTCCCCACCTTTGCTTTCTCAAGCCATGGCTAACCGAATCCTCGGGTGCCGTCCAACAATCACATACCATGGAGGAGTGTCAATTTTTTTTGTAAAATTATGAAAGTTAATTAATTGGGACTGGGAATCCCATTGCCATCTCTTTTTGCAAAATTATTGGATAAGCGGATGAAGCCACTAGTCCGTTGGTGAAAGTTGCCCAACAAGATTGAAAGATAAACACCACATACTTCCTCATGAGCTATAAAACATTGACACAAATCAGAGGTAATAACTTTTGAAGTGTTTAAAGATAGCACTCAAGCAATTTACTTTGGAATGGCAGAAAATACCATGTAGTAGGTAGGTATGGTGGACACAAATGGCATAGTTATTGGCTCAAGGATTTGGATGCACGAGAAGTATTCCCTCTCAATACAAGGCTTAGGCTAGCAAGGTTGTTTGAAGCAAACACAAGTGTGAACTAGTACAGCAAAATTTACATAAAAACATATTGCAAGCATTATAAGACTCTACACTGTCTTCCTTGTTGTTCAAACACCTTTACCAGAAAATATCTAGACCTTAGAGAGACCAATCATGGAAACCAAATTTTAGCAAGCTCTATGTATTTCTTCACTAATAGGTGCAAAGAATATGATGCAAGAGCTTAAACATGATCCATATGAGCACAACAATTGCCAAGTATCAAATTATTCAAGACATCATACCATTTACCATATGTAGCATTTTCTGTTTCCAACCATATAACAATTAACGAAGCAGTTTCAACCTTCGCCATGAAAATTAAAAGCTAAGAACACATGTGTTCATATGAACCAGCGAAGCGTGTCTCTCTCCCACACAAGCATTTATTCAAACAAAAACAAAAACAAAAACATACAGACACTCCAAGTAAAGCACATAAGATGTGACCGAATAAAAATATAGTTTCAAGAGAAGTGACCTGATAGTTTTGTCGATGAAGAAGGGGATGCCTTGGGCATCCCCAAGCTTAGATGCTTGACTCTTCTTGAAATATGCAGGGATGAACCACCGGGGCATCCCCAAGCTTAGAGCTTTCACTCTTCTTGATCATATTGTATCATCCTCCTCTCTTGATCCTTGAAAACTTCCTCCACACCAAACTCAAAACAACTCATTAGAGGGTTAGTGCACAATCAAAATTCACATGTTCAGAGGTGACATAATCATTCTTAACACTTCTGGACATTGCACAAAGCTACTGAAAGTTAATGGAATAGAAAAATCCATCAAGCATAGCAAAACAGGCAATGCGAAATAAAAGGCAGAATCTGTCAAAACGAACAGTCCGTAAAGACGAATTTCTAAGAGGCACCAGACTTGCTCAAATGAAAATGCTCAAATTGAATGAAAGTTGCGTACATATCTGAGGATCACTCACGTAAATTGGTATAATTTTCTGAGTTACCTACAGAGAATTAGGCCCAGATTCGTGACAGCAAGAAATCTGTTTCTGCGCAGTAATCCAAATCTAGTATGAACCTTGCTATCAAAGACTTTACTTGGCACAACAATGCAACAAAACTATGATAAGGAGATGTTGCTACAGTAGTAACAACTTCCAAGACACAAATATAAAACAAAATTACTGTAGTAAAATAAACACATGGGTTATCTCCCAAGAAGTTCTTTCTTTATAGCCATTAAGATGGGCTCAGCAGTTTTAATGATGCACTCACAAGAAATAGTATTTGAAGCAAAAGAGAGCATCAAGAAGCAAATTCAAAACACATTCAAGTCTAACATGCTTCCTATGCATAGGAATCTTGTAAATAAACAAGTTCATGAAGAGCAAAGTAACAAGCATAGGAAGATAGAACAAGTGTAGCTTCAAAAATTTCAGCACATAGAGAGGTGTTTTAGTAACATGAAAATTTCTACAACCATATTTTCCTCTCTAATAATAATGTCCAGTAGCATCATGAGCAAACTCAACAATATAACTATCACATAAAGCATTCTTATCATGAGTCTCATGCATAAAATTATTACTCTCCACATAAGCATAATCAATTTTATTAGTTGTAGTGGGAGCAAATTCAACAAAGTAGCTATCATTATTATTCTCATCATCAAATATAGGAGGCATATTGTAATCATAATCAAATTTATCCTCCATAACAGGCGGTACCAAAAGACTACTATCATTATAATCATCATAAATAGGAGGCAAAGTATCATCAAAGTAAATTTTCTCCTCAATGCTTGGGGGACTAAAAAGATCATGCTCATCAAAACCAGCTTCCCCAAGCTTAGAATTTTCCATATCATTAGCAACAATGGTGTTCAAAGTGTTCATACTAATATATTCCATGGGTTTTTTAATTTTCGCATCAAACCATCCATGTCTTAACTCAGGAAAAAGAATAAAAAGCTCCATGTTGCTTTCCATTATGCCAAACTAGTGTAAAACAAGAAACAAAAAGATGCAATTGCAGAATCTAAAGGAAATATCTTCGAGCACTTACAACGGTGCCGGAAAATAGCTTAGTAGCAGAGATCCGGAGTGTGAGTACCTTTTACCTTTCCTCCCCGGCAACGGCGCCAGAAAAGTGCTTGATGTCTACGGGTGCTTCTATTCTTGTAGACAATGTTGGGCCTCCAAGAGCAGAGGTTTGTAGAACAGCAGCAAGTTTCCCTTAAGTGGATCACCCAAGGTTTATCGAACTCAGGGAGGAAGAGGTCAAAGATATCCCTCTCAAGCAACCCTGCAACCACAATACAAGAAGTCTCTTGTGTCCCCAACACACCCAATACACTTGTCAGATGTATAGGTGCACTAGTTCGGCGAAGAGATAGTGAAATACAGGTGGTATGAATATATATGAGCAGCAGTAACAACGCCAGAAAATACTTGATGCTACAACTGGCGTGTGGTTGATGGTGTTAATATTGCAGGCAGTACAGATGCAGTAGAACAGTAAACAAGCAACGATAGCAGTATTTGGAAACAAGGCCTAGGGATTATACTTTCACTAGTGGACACTCTCAACATTGATCACATAATAAAACCACTCTACACTCTGTTGTTGGATGATGAACACCACTAATTGTGTAGGATTACACGAACCCTCAATGCCGGAGTTAACAAGCTCCACAACATTCGATATTCATATTTAAATAACCTTAGAGTGCATGATAGATTAATAGTGATACAAAACACATTGTAATCATAAAGGGATATAAATAAGCACTTCACTATGCTATTCATAACAGTGAATAAGTATTCTGTGAAATATAGCCTAAGAGACCCACACGGTGCACACACTGTCACCTTTACACACGTGGGACAAGGAGTCTCCGGAGATCACGTAAGTAAAATCCACTTGACTAGCATAATGACATCTAGATTACAAGCATCATCATATGAATCTCAATCATGTAAGGCAGCTCATGAGATTATTGTATTTAAGTACATAGGAGAGAGATGAACCACATAGCTACCGGTACAGCCCTTAGCCTCGATGGAGAACTACTCCCTCCTCATGGGAGACAGCAGCGGTGATGAAGATGGCGGTGGTGTCGATGGAGAAGCCTTCCGGGGGCACTTCCCCGTCCCGGCGGCGTGCCGGAACAGAGACTCCTGTCCCCCAGATCTTGGCTTCGCGATGGCGGCGGCTCTGGAAGGTTTCTCGTACCGTGGCTTTTCCGTATCGAAGATTTAGGTCAGGGACCTTTATATAGGTGAAGAGGCGGAGTCGGAGGGCTGACGAGGCGACGACACAATAGGGGGGCGCGGCCCACCCCCTGGCCGTGCCAGCCTATCATCTGGGGCCCACAGGGCTCCCCTCTGGCGGCTCTCGGGTGTTCTGGAAGCTTCGTGGGATTTTAAGATCCTGGGCGTTGATTTCGTCCAATTCCGAGAATATTTCCTTACTAGGATTTCTGAAACCAAAAACAGCAGAAAACAGAAACTGGCACTTCGGCATCTCGTCAATAGGTTAGTTCCGGAAAACGCATAAAATCATCATAAAGTGTGAACAAAACATGTAGGTAATGTCATAAAACAAGCATGAAACATAAGAAATTATCGATACGTCGGAGATGTATCACCCCAAAAAGAACAAAACCATTACCCCATTTGAGGAATGGGAAAGGAAAAGGTTGAAACTCTCTTACCTATGAACTTAGGGCTATATGGCAAAAGTAAATGTGCCAATACCCAAGAAGCGCAAGCTTGGACCAAAAACCGTGGATTGTGTTCTTCTGGGATATGCATTTCATAGCATTGGCTACAGATTTTTGATAGTAAAATCTGAGGTATCCGACATGCACGTTGGTACAATTATGGAGTCGAATGATGCGACTTTCTTTGAGGACATCTTTCCTATGAAAGAAACGTCTAGCTCATCAATTCAGGAGATGCCCAGTTCATCTACTCAGGAATTATTTCCTGAACCTACCATGGCTAGAGAACACTTTGATAATCCTGTGGAGGATGACAATGAAGCTCCCAGAAGGAGCAAGAGACAGAGGACTGCAAAGTCCTTTGGACATGATTTCATTGTGTACATTGATGACCCACAAGTATAGGGGATCGCAACAGTCTTCGAGGGAAGTAAAACCCAATTTATTGATTCGACACAAGGGGAGACAAAGAACACTTGGAAGCCTTAACAGCGGAGTTGTCAATTCAGCTGCACCTGGAAACAGACTTGCTCGCAAGAGTTTATCAGTAGTAACAGTTTTATAGCAGTAGCAGTAGTGAAATAACAGCAGCAGAGTAACAGAGACAGCAGTAGTGATTTTAGTAAACAGCAGGATTAAAATACTGTAGGCACGGGGACGGATAACGGGCGTTGCATGGATGAGAGAAACTCATGTAACAATCATAGCAGGGCATTTGCAGATAATAATAAAACGGTGTCCAAGTACAGAGCAATCAATAGGCATGTGTTCCATATATAGTCGTGCGTGCTCGCAATGAGAAACTTGCACAACATCTTTTGTCCTACCAGCCGGTGGCAGCCGGGCCTCAAGGGAAACTACTGGATATTAAGGTACTCCTTTTAATAGAGTACCGGAGCAAAGCATTAACACTCCGTGAACACATGTGATCCTCACATCGCTACCATTCCCTCCGGTTGTCCCGATTTCTGTCACTTCGGGGCCATCGGTTCCGGACAGCGACATGTGTATACAACTTGCAGATAAGATCAATAAACAATGAATATCATGATGAAACAATAACATGTTCAGATCTGAGATCATGGCACTCGGGCCCTAGTGACAAGCATTAAGCATAACAAGTTGCAACAATATCATCAAAGTACCAATTACGGACACTAGGCACTATGCCCTAACAATCTTATGCTATTACATGACCAATCTCATCCAATCCCTACCATCCCCTTCGGCCTACAGCGGGGGAATTACTCACACATGGATGGGGGAAACATTGCTGGTTGATGTAGAGGCGTTGGCGGTGATGGCGGCGATGATCTCCTCCAATTCCCCGTCCCGGCGGAGTGCCAGAACGGAGACTTCTGGCTCCCGCGACGGAGTTTCGCGATGTGGCGGCGTTCTGGAGGGTTTCTGGCGACTTCGACTTCTCCCCTGGCGTTTTTAGGTCGAGGCCGATAAATAGTCCGAAGGAGGGCGTCGGAGGCCAGCCGAGGGGGCCACACCACAGGGCCGCGCGGGCCCCCCCTGGGCCGCGCCGCCCTATGGTGTGGGGCCCTCGGGCCTCCACTTCAATTGCCCTTCTGGCTCCGTTAGTTTCCTGGGAAAATAGGGCCTTCTGCATAAATTCCGAGGTTTTTCCCGAAAGTTGGATTTCTGCACAAAAACGAGACACCAGAGCAGTTCACTGAAAACAGCGTTAGTCCGTGTTAGTTGCATCCAAAATACACAAATTAGAGGCAAAACAATAGCAAAAGTGTTCGGGAAAGTAGATACGTTTTGGACGTATCAACTCCCCCCAAGCTTAGCTTATTGCTTGTCCTCAAGCAATTCAGTTAACAACTGAGCGATAAAAGAACTTTCACGAACACATTTGCTCATATGATGTATATATTCTCATGCTATGGCTAATACTTAAACAATTCATAATGAGATACATGCAAATAAGATCATCTAACAGCTATATCAATCATGGAGAGGTACCAACAATTAATAATAAGTATCATGAATCATGTATATAAGCAGGATTGCAATGTTCATAAGAGAGTATGATAAAGTGGTATCTCGCTTGCCTGTATTTGATTGGCAAAACATAAATGCCCGGGCACCTCTGGAGTTCATAGAAAGACTAGAAGTAGTGATTGTCAAAAGATAAATGCATCAAAGTTATACCACAATCAATCATATTTTGAGACAAGCATATTGTACTAAGAATGACAGTTGTGCTCTCAAGATAGTTCTCAAAGAAGTAATGGAGACACAACATAAAAGTAAAAGATTGACCCTTCGCAGAGGGAAGCAGGGATTAACATGCGCTAGAGCTTTTCATTTTTATAAAGACAGGAGTAAAATTATTTTGAGAGGTGTTTGTTGTTGTCAACGAATGGTAATGGGTACGCTAACTACCTCGCCAACCGGACTTTCAAGAGCGGCTCCCATGAATTATTGCATATTTATTTGGCACTCCTTCCAACCTTTCTTTCACAAACCATGGCTAACCGAATCCTCGGGTGCCTGCCAACAATCTCATACCATGAAGGAGTGCCTTTTTATTTTAGTTTTATTATGATGATGACACTCCCCCCAACCTTTGCTTACACAAGCCATGGCTAACCGAATCCTTCGGGTGCCGTCCAACAATCACAAACCATGGAGGAGTGTCTATTTAAGTTAATTAATTCGGGACTGGGAATCCCATTGCCAGCTCTTTTTGCAAAATTATTGGATAAGCGGATGTGCCACTAGTCCATATGAGAGTCCGTCAAAAGTAAATGACAAGGTTGAAAGCTAAACACCACATACTTCCTCATGAGCTATGAAACATAAACACAAATTGAGAAGCATTTTGAAGGTTTTAAAGGTAGCGCATGAGAATTTACTTGGAATGGTTTGAAATGCCATGCATAGGTATTTATGGTGGACACTTTGGAATAACTTGGTTTTCATGTGTTTGGAAGCACGAGCAGCGTTCCCGCTCAGTACAAGTGAAGGCTAGCAATAGACTAGGGAGCGACAAATCAAGAGAGCAAAGAATCGTCATAATCATGCTTGCGGCAAAATATATTAACGGAGGCATAAAAGTGATACAAGAACTCTGAAGCAATATAAATCATCGAGGCTTAATTGACTTTTTGTTCAGTCATATGCATGCGTGAGCATGTGCCAAGTCGATATGAATGAATTATTCAGAGGAGGATACCACAATGCCATACTTACTTATGAATAAAACAATGCAAACAAACATCCATGACATGCTACTCATATTAATAGATTGGAGCTAAACATGAGAGATCATAAACTACTAGACTTTCTCAAATAACATATACTTCACATGTACCAACTAAGCATGCTCATATGGATGAGTATATGTACAAAAATGAAAACAAATAGAGTTCATACCAGCCTCTCACCACAATCAGATTGTCGTAGATCGTCATTATTGCCTTTTCACTTGTGTAGCTTGGATAATATGAAATGAAAACCACGCTCCAGCCACCGAAGACCATTGAACTCATAATGAACTTTACAAACCAGAGAAGAACAGCAAATATTTTTGGTGTTTTCGAATTGCAAACAAGAACAAAAGGAAACAAGCAAACAAAGTAAAATCTTTTTGGGTTTTCTTATAGCAAACTAGAAATAGCAAATAAAGTGAAACAAATGCAAGAAACCAAAGCAAACAAATGGTGAAGAGAAACAACAGAAATATTTTTGGTCTTTTTGTGTTTTGGGAAGGAAACAAAACAAAAACAAGAAATAGCAAACTAAAAGAAACACAGAAAAGCGAGATGGCAGAAATCTGCCAAAACCTGACAGCAGTACAGAAATCGATTTTTACAAAAATCTTACGTTGCTCAGATCGAAAAGTGTTCAACTAATGAAAGTTAGATAACAACCGGGGGAACCTGCACAAAAATTTGCAGCTTAAAACGACGTTCTGGCTATTTTTGACAATTTTTACGGTAACGTTCCAGAATCTGTTTTCAGGCAGCATTTCCCCAAATATCATCTTCCTCTTATTAGAAAACCACTCAAACGAACAAAACAAGTATGTGCAAGTATCCAGCAACCATAATATGCAAAGAATGAGTGATGCCGGTATACCTCCCCCCAAGCTTAGGCTTTTGGCCTAAGTGGAGTTCAACCCCAACGAGGGTCGTTGTTCCTCGCCGGTGGGTAGTCCATGGAGTAGTCATAGTAAAGTTCCTGCGCAGAAGAAAAGCGTGGAGGCTCCGCATATCCACCATGTTGATGCGAGGAACTTGCTGCATCGGATGATGAGTCGAGGTGCTCCTCGACCTCTATGTCATCTCTTGCATGATGGCCTCCTCTCTCTATGTGTGCATCCAGTGCACCTTCTGTAACCGACCAATCTCCCCTGGAATCAAGGTTAGACAAAACAGGCGCAGGCAATCTTACTAGTTTCTCAGTTTTCTTAGTTATTCTCCAAACTTTCTTATAAAATATCATCTTATAATACAGGTTACCCAAGTTGGAGGAATCTGAAACAAATTCATGTTTAATCATAGAGGCTATGTCAAGTTTTTCTATGGGGAACGGAATATCAAAATGATGAGGTTCTACATTATGAAAAGCTAGTAAACGAGAGGCGATGAGACCTCCACAAATTCCACCTTTCTCCCGGTTAGTAGCAAGTCTATAAGCTATTAATGCCCCCAAATTATAAGACCTACTATTTTGCAGTGCTGCAGCTAGAAAAGCCAAATCCGGGATAGAAAGTTTACCACCAATCCTTTTAGCAAGAACGCATTTGGTAATAAAATAGGCAAAGTAGCGGATAGCCGGGAGCTGAATACTAGTGATTTTACCACTTTCACCTGAGAAACTCCTTCCATCGCAAATCATCTTGTAAAGATCCGAGAGTTCTTGCGGCGATCCCCTTATCTTCTCGCACGACCCCCATTGCGGTATTCTAATTGCAGCACAAAAAGCACTAAATGGCAAGTTGACAGTTTTATTGTAAATTTTATACTGGACCGTGGGGTTAGATCGTGACCAATTAAACTTGAAGTCCTGCACAAAAGCCATAGTTAATTTTACATATTGTCTTGGCTCTCCTTCAACAAAGTCACTCAGCCCTGCACGAGAAATTAGAGTTTGAACATCTTCAAATATCCCCGCGCTTCTCATGAAATCCGCGCACGGGTAGTAAGAGGGGTATACTCCCTCTTCACGATTGACTATCATAACTTGTTGGACTTCCAATTCTTGCTGGTTCAAGTGATATCTATTCCACTCCATTTTCTGAAATTTCAACAAACAATATAAAAATTTGATTTGGTGACATATAATTGAGGGAAACTACCATAGGGACTTGCTAGAGTACTAATCATGCATCAAAACTAGTTTCTACCACTTAGAACAAGCATGCAAGCTCACTAAACATGTTACCTACAGCAGCAAAATATTCAAGATATACTCAACCAAACAAAATTCTACTTGGATGGGTGGAGGAGTCACATACCGAAGAGCAAATGTGCCAAATTTCAGACAGAAATCTGGGCTGAGCAAAGAGATCAAAAAATCTGGAGCTCTGGAGCAAAAACGCGAGAGAGAGGAACTTGGTACGAGTTTTTTCGGGAGAGAGAAGAGTCTGGGAGGAAGAGATGGCAAAGTGGGGCAAAGGGGGACCCACACCACATGGTGGCGCGGCCACCTCCTTGGCCGCGCCGGCCTGTGGTCTGGCGCCCTCTGGTGCCCCACAGGTCATCCTCTGGTGCTCCCAGGTGCCTCGTCGAAAAATAGGACCAACGGTATAATTTTTGTGAATTTTTGAAAACTTTGAAAAACGCACATTTCTGGGTATTTAGTTTATTATTACTGGCCAGGAAAAATTTCGAAATCTTCAAATAACTAAAGAACTTTGCAAATTAAAAATGCTACAGCAACTAGAGCAAGTGGAGGAAGAAAGATATGTTGTTTACCTCCTCTATGCATATAAAAAGTATCCGTTAACAAGGTTGATCAAGTCTTGTCACCAAATAACTATTTCATAGCATAAGAAGAAATAAACCTCAAATCAATCATGTTACCTTGAATTGTATTGATATGGATCCAATCACGAGAGTTTGATATTCTTCCTTGGGCTCATATATAGGACAATCAATAGTTCCCACTTTGATAGTTCTCACATTAGAAATAGTATTAACTCCACACGCTTTCTCAATCCTCTTGGGAAAATAAACGGTATGCTCCCTATCATCAACATTGAAAGTAACCTTTCCTTTGTTGCAATCAATAACAGACCCTGCGGTGTTAAGAAAAGGTCTCCCAAGAATAATAGACATATTATCATCTTCAGGCATTTCCAACACAACAAAATCAGTTAATATCAAGCAGTTAGTAGTAACTTGAACAGGAACATTCTCACATATACCAACAGGAATAGCAGTAGATTTATCAGCCATTTGCAAAGATATATCAGTAGGTATCAACTTATCTAAGTAAAGTCTCTTATAAAGAGAAAAAGGCATAACACTAACACCGGCTCCCAAGTCACATAGAGCAGTTTTAACATAATTATTCTTAATAGAACAAGGAATAGTAGGTATACCTGGGTCGCCCAACTTCTTTGGAATTTTGCCATTGAAAGAGTAATTAGCTAGCATAGTGGAAATTTCCTCATTGGGGATTTTCCTTTTGTTAGTAACAATATCTTTCATATACTTTGAATAAGGTGGCAATTTAATAGCATCAGTCAAAGGGATTTGCAAGAATAAAGGTTTCATCCAATCACAGAATTTATTATAATGTTCTTCTTCCTTTGATTTTAGTTTCTTAGCAGGAAAAGGCATTTGCTTTTGCACCCAAGGTTCTCTTTCATTACCATGTTTCTCAGCAATAAAGTCTTCCTTAGTATACTTTTTATTTTTAGCATGCTTTTCAGGTTCTTCTTCAACCTCTTCTTTATCAGGAGTATCATTCTTATCATTATCTTTATCATTATCATGTTCATTACCACTTTCAGTTTCAGCATCAGAAATAGAAATACTATTAGGATCATTAACAAGTTCAGAGGATTCTACAACATTTTTATGCTTCTTCTTCTTTTTCTTCCTAGAATGAGCACTAGGTTCAATGCGTTGAGAATCTTGTTCAATTCTTTTGGGATGCCCTTCAGGATATAGAGGATCCTGGGTAGAGACACCACCTCTAGTTGTTACTTCATAAGCATGTTTCTCTTTAGAATTATTTCCTAACAAGTCATTCTGCACTTTAGTGAGTTGATCAATTTGAGTTTGAATCATTTGAAAATGTTTAACAAGCATCTTAACATCATTGGAGGTTCTCTCCACAATATCATGCAATTCACTAATAGCTCGAGAATTTTCCATTAAATGATTCTCTACTCTCATATTAAAATTTTCTTGCTTAACAATATAATTATCAAACTCATCTAAGCATTGTGCAGGAGGTTTCGAATACGGAATATCTTCCCTAGTAAAGCGTTGAAGGGAATTTACCTCAATCATGGATGAAGGGGGAATTATCTTACATATATCTTCTATAGGAGGTAGATTCTTCACATCTTCAGATTTAATACCTTTCTCCTTGAGAGACTTCTTGGCTTCCCTCATATCTTCATCATTCAATTTAATTAAACCCCGCTTCTTCAATATTGGAGTTGGAGTCGGTTCAGGCGTAGTCCATTCATCATGATTCCGGCTTATTTTAGCCAATAATTCTTCAAATATTGCCCTGAGTTCTTTTCCTGAAAACACAACCAGCACAACTATCCAAGTATGCCCTAGACTCAATGGTTAGTCCACTATAAAATATATCAAGTAAATCATGCTTTTCCAGATCATGCTCAGGTCGAGCTCTAATAAGAGAGCAAAATCTCGACCAAGCCTCAGGCAATTTCTCTTCATCTTCCTGATTAAAGTTATAAATTCTCTGCAAAGCAATATGTTGAGCACTAGCAGGAAAGTATTTGCGAAAGAAAACATCAAGCAATTCTTTCGGACTTCTAATAGAATTAGGTGGCAAATTATTATACCAAGTTTTAGCGTCATCCTTTAATGAGAATGGAAATATTTTAGCAACAAAGTAAGTACGCATCTTGACATCATCAGAAAACAAGCTACTAAGAGTAGATAGCTCAGTCATGTGTTCAACAGCACTTTCTTTTTCAGTACCACAAAAGGGTGTTTTCTCAACAATAGCTATATGAGATAGATCAAGAGAAAAATCATAATCTTTATCCCTAATATTTATAGGAGATGTGGCAAACTTAGGATCAGGAGACAGTTTATATCTAACAGCATGTTCTGCAAGCAACTTTTTAATTTTTCTTGCATCAGTAGTAGCATTGCATTTTTCAATAAAATCATCATTAAGCTCCACATAATCTTCCTCAGGATCATCACTAAAATAACCAAGTTCAGGTGAACTAACAGGTGTAGTATCATTAGGAGTTTCAGTATTTTCAATTTGTCTAGACCTAGCAATTGTAGCATCTAGAAAAGATCCCAATGAACCACTATCATCAAGCACAGCAGAAACATTATCAATATTATGAGAGTGTTCAGATTCAGCAGATGTACCCGCATGCGAAGCATGTGGCGGTGAAACAAGTTTATCAATCACAGATGGTGAATCAAGTGTAGCGGAGGTACTCAGAATTGTACCTTTTCTTGTAGTGGATGGTAATATGGCGATCTTAGTATCGCGAGGTTTACCCATGATGGAGAATTTGCAACGAACAATAATAATCCAAGTGAACTTCCAAATAAAGCTATGCTCCCGCAAGAACGGCGCCAGAAAATAGTCTTGATGACCCACAAGTATAGGGGATCGCAACAGTCTTCGAGGGAAGTAAAACCCAATTTATTGATTCGACACAAGGGGAGACAAAGAACACTTGGAAGCCTTAACAGCGGAGTTGTCAATTCAGCTGCACTGAAACAGACTTGCTCGCAAGAGTTTATCAAGAGTAACAGCTTTATAGCAAAGAGCAGTAGTGAAATAACAGCAGCAGAGTAACAGAGACAGCAGTAGTGATTTTAGTAAACAGCAGGATTAAAATACTGTAGGCACGGGGACGGATAACGGGCGTTGCATGGATGAGAGAAACTCATGTAACAATCATAGCAGGGCATTTGCAGATAATAATAAAACGGTGTCCAAGTACAGAGCAATCAATAGGCATGTGTTCCATATATAGTCGTGCGTGCTCGCAATGAGAAACTTGCACAACATCTTTTGTCCTACCAGCCGGTGGCAGCCGGGCCTCAAGGGAAACTACTGGATATTAAGGTACTCCTTTTAATAGAGTACCGGAGCAAAGCATTAACACTCCGTGAACACATGTGATCCTCACATCGCTACCATTCCCTCCGGTTGTCCCGATTTCTGTCACTTCGGGGCCATCGGTTCCGGACAGTGACATGTGTATACAACTTGCAGGTAAGATCAATAAACAATGAATATCATGATGAAACAATAACATGTTCAGATCTGAGATCATGGCACTCGGGCCCTAGTGACAAGCATTAAGCATAACAAGTTGCAACAATATCATCAAAGTACCAATTACGGACACTAGGCACTATGCCCTAACAATCTTATGCTATTACATGACCAATCTCATCCAATCCCTACCATCCCCTTCGGCCTACAGCGGGGGAATTACTCACACATGGATGGGGGAAACATTGCTGGTTGATGTAGAGGCGTTGGCGGTGATGGCGGCGATGATCTCCTCCAATTCCCCGTCCCGGCGGAGTGCCAGAACGGAGACTTCTGGCTCCCGCGACGGAGTTTCGCGATGTGGCGGCGTTCTGGTGGGTTTCTGGCGACTTCGACTTCTCCCCTGGCGTTTTTAGGTCGAGGCCGATAAATAGTCCGAAGGAGGGCGTCGGAGGCCGGCCGAGGGGGCCACACCACAGGGCCACGCGGGCCCCCCCTGGGCCGCGCCGCCCTATGGTGTGGGGCCCTCGGGCCTCCACTTCAATTGCCCTTCTGGCTCCGTTAGTTTCCTGGGAAAATAGGGCCTTCTGCATAAATTCCGAGGTTTTTCCCGAAAGTTGGATTTCTGCACAAAAACGAGACACCAGAGCAGTTCTGCTGAAAACAGCGTTAGTCCGTGTTAGTTGCATCCAAAATACACAAATTAGAGGCAAAACAATAGCAAAAGTGTTCGGGAAAGTAGATACGTTTTGGACGTATCAACTCCCCCCAAGCTTAGCTTATTGCTTGTCCTCAAGCAATTCAGTTAACAACTGAGCGATAAAAGAACTTTCACGAACACATTTGCTCATATGATGTATATATTCTCATGCTATGGCTAATACTTAAACAATTCATAATGAGATACATGCAAATAAGATCATCTAACAGCTATATCAATCATGGAGAGGTACCAACAATTAATAATAAGTATCATGAATCATGTATATAAGCAGGATTGCAATGTTCATAAGAGAGTATGATAAAGTGGTATCTCGCTTGCCTGTATTTGATTGGCAAAACATAAATGCCCGGGCACCTCTGGAGTTCATAGAAAGACTAGAAGTAGTGATTGTCAAAAGATAAATGCATCAAAGTTATACCACAATCAATCATATTTTGAGACAAGCATATTGTACTAAGAATGACAGTTGTGCTCTCAAGATAGTGCTCAAAGAAGTAATGGAGACACAACATAAAAGTAAAAGATTGACCCTTCGCAGAGGGAAGCAGGGATTAACATGCGCTAGAGCTTTTCATTTTTATAAAGACAGGAGTAAAATTATTTTGAGAGGTGTTTGTTGTTGTCAACGAATGGTAATGGGTACGCTAACTACCTCGCCAACCGGACTTTCAAGAGCGGCTCCCATGAATTATTGCATATTTATTTGGCACTCCTTCCAACCTTTCTTTCACAAACCATGGCTCGCCTCGCCACGCCTCGCCTCGCCTCGTCACAACACGTCACGACGCGCCGCGGGTTGCGGGAATCTCGCCGAGCCGAGCTTATGGGTTTTTGTTATTTGGGAAATTAATTGTGTAATCAATTTTGAGTCATTAACGGACGCGTTACTCAGCCGTTTTGCCTTCCGGTTTTTCTGGATCGTGGCTGTGCTGACTCGGACGTGGGCTGCGCCCCACGACCTTCCCGAACCGCACTACATAAGGCTCTGCGCAACCCTAGCCGCAAGTCTAGATGCATACGCGACTACCTGTTTCCAGTTCTTTGCGCCGCCGCCTTTGTCTTCCTCATCCCGTCCGTCGGCGTGCACCGACTGCCGGGACAGTAGGTCTCCGGAACCCTGCCTCTCGTGAACCTGTACGGGTGAGGGGCAATCAGGTTTTTGGGGAGCGCTCCGGCGCGACTACTGGCATCACGACGTCGTCATCGGACGACGAGTTCCTCCACAACGACAACTTCTTCCCGGACCTCAGCGACTTCTTCGACAACCTCAACATGGGCGACAACGACGCTGCTGCGAAGTATGTGATCTTGTCGTTTCTCTTTCAGTCTCTATTAGAGTTTCTTCTTCTAATTTCTGTGGTAGATGCGATCAGTTTGTCTTATTTTCATGTGATCTATTCATCTACCTTACTAGTCTACATGATTAGTTTATTTGTTATTTTCGTAGTCATGATTTATCAATTACTCGTACGGATTATTTCATATGGATATTTGCTTATATTTCCAACAATGTGTTGCACAGAGGTCCAAATCTGATATTGGAGTCAGATTAAGCTAATTAACTTCAAATTTGATAGCTGGCCCTATAAAACATAGATGATGTGGCCGTCCACTATGTCATCTAGTATGTTTTTAAACTTTTTAAAAAATCCAATAATTAAAAAAATATTAAAGAATACTTCTGGGAAATTTTGAAACGAATCTAACATGCGGTCTGAAATTTGTGTCAATTTTTTTTAGATTCGATAAGTATTTGATGAAATTTTCTCCATGTGCCGCACGGCCATCGCCATGCCTTCTGCTGATGTGTAGATGTGGAGTGCAGTGCTGCCAGTGGCTCTGCGTGTGCCGAAAGAAGATTCAGATTGTCCGTGTATATATCTTGCCTCCATCTGTACGTGTTTGAAGGATCATGAATAAGCTAATTTGCTACTACTTGGATATGGTTAGAGTGATGGGTAACCCTGCCGCTATTTTGGGGCCCCCATATATCTTGCCTGCCTCCATCTGTACATGTGTGGAGGATCACGAATAACCTAATTTGCTACTACTTGGATATGGTTAGGGTGATGGGTAACCCTGCAGCTATTTTGGGGCTCCCTGAGGCCCTGTCATCGAAAACTTGTTTTTACAGGCGCCGGTACCTACCGGAGTGACGTCAGCCATGTGCTGACCAATTTTTCACAAACTTATGAAACAAATTCGAAACATAATTAAAACATAACTGAAACACTAATATTTTTGTGAAACAAACCGTAGTGACGTTAGCAATGATGTCATCAGTTTCACTTTTTGTAAAACTGTTTCACAATGTTTTCCATATATCACTTTAGTTTCAAAAAAGTTTCACTTGTATTTCAATTATTAGTTTTATATTAGACAAATGTCAAAAGCCTCACCAATCTCAAAGTAGAGAGTGGACAGTAGATATGACACATACACCTACCGGCGCCTTTAAAATCGCCGCTCTCGCCCTGTCATAGGCAGGAAAAAAGCTATAGAGACACAACTACTAGCAATGGACGCTATTTTGGACACGGGACTGTTATTACTCATCATGTGCAGAAAATTGCATACGTGACCAGTATGACCCTACTATATGGGCCCTAGCTACACTAGAGGCTAGAAATTACCTCATCGGGTAGCGAAGGATGCATGCCACCAGTGTGAAGCTACCGGTAGCGTAGGCTCCGCGTCCACGCTGCCAATATATTTGGCAGGCAGCCGCGCGGGTGAGGCCAAGTTACTAGTCACGTTTACGGTTGCGGCACACGACCAGTAATCTATATTTAGTAGCGACTGCTATTTTCGCACGCGACCAGAGATTCACTTATTGTGACGGTCCACAACAGCCACACAACAACTTCTCGTCTTCCTTCCTTCCCAATGTCCCCTTTCTTTTGCCCGTCTCCTTTCTCCAACCCAATTTATTCCCTCCATCTATTACTTCCAGTTTGGCCAATTACATCATCTTTGGTTCATTGATCTAACCAAATCTCTATCTCATGTTTCTAGATCTAACCAAAATATCACCCCTCCTCCACTAATTAAGCATCTTATCCACACACTCTCCAAGAAGCCAGCTGCTCGGTCAACGTGTCATCTTGCTTATCTTCTCATCTATTAATCTAAGAGTGCGGTTTTTGTACATATACATGTGAGTGCATGTACTACCCTGTCCACGCATTTGTTTCGACATCGGCGCTCACATGTTCTCTTTTCCTATCGTTATATTGCCTTACAAATTTTGAACCACCTTTAAATTGTCATGTAAAATTATTTTTGATGATTCATATGTTAAGTTCATAAAATTTTCATGGTATTTTCAGAGTTCCTTATCAAGTTTCAAAACAAATTCACTGCAATTTTTCAAGATTCACGTAAGATACACGCAAGATACATACAAGTGTCATGCAAAATTTAAGCTTAAATCCAAAACATTCACACTACAAACATTTTTTGGATACGGTTAATAAATTTCTCATAGTTTCTTATCAAGTGTCAAAACAAAATCACTGCAAGTTTTCAAGTATATCAAGATTAACGGATGATATATACGAGTCTCATACAAAATTAAAACATAAATCTAGAAATAGTTGCACTGCAAACATATTTGGATCTGGTAATGAAACTTGTCAGGACCATGGAATAAACTAAACAAATAAGAAAACCCAACATATAAGAATTTCCTCCTCCTCACACTTTTTCACCGGATCTCAAAGAAAATGGATAGATCAATCCACAATGAGTGCACATGTACCGACATGTACATGTACAAGTGCTCTTTCCATTAATCTAATAATGAACTAATATGCAACTTAATTGTAATGCTTGTTGCGGAGCCCGACCTCGCATATAATAAATCCATCCTAAAGCTTAAGACTTCTATTTTTTATGAAAAGTCAAACCAAGTAAATTTTGACCAAAATTTTAGAATAATCTATCAACAAATATAATATTTGTAGATTCCATACGGAAATATATTTCATTTTCTATTTAATGAAATTAATTTTGTATTTTGCATGTTAATGATTTTTGTTAAAAGCTTAGTCAAACTTGACATAGTTTGACTTTCTAAAAACAATATAAGCCTTAAGCTTTGGGATGATGGTAGTATATGAAATTGTGTGTGTGCGCGCGCGCGAGATGACATAATCGACCATGTATAATATTGTGTTGTGTTTTCAATCCCAAAACCATGCGGTGATGATGGGATGCAAATGAGTCGCCGATGTTTTGGCTAAATGTTGATTCATTTCCTTTACGGTAAATTTCTGGCACTCCGTATATGTATTATTTTCAGCAAAGTTAATGCCATGATCACAATGAGTGAAAGGGTCGTGACTAGATATTTGGATTACGCCAGGCATTACATGCCTCAGAATAAATAAAATGAGATAAGATATCCATGTCATGAATGGTTTCCTAGATGGATACACTCGGTGAGTAAGTCAATATGATGAGGATGTAGATGGGGAATTTGTGGGGTGTCAACTTCATTCATAAACTTTTCGTGCAGCTTTAGTTTCAAACTATGAACGTGTTGTGCAAACTTTATTCCTAAACTTGCCTAGCGTTCTAGTTTCAGAGCATGAATTTCTGGTGTAAACATTAGTCCTCAACTTGTGATGCTTTTGCGTTGAGAATCATGCATGCTTAATTATGTTGATTTTTATTGTGAATATTTTTTGTTGATTAATATTATTTGGCATATTATCTATGACTTGGCTTATGGCTTGGTTTATGACACATCTATCTTGGGCATGGAGATGCCGATGTGGCATGTAGTGTACCAATGTAAGGTTCTAGGAGTGTACAACAAGTGGGATGATCGTCTGAAGCAAGTGAACGGGTTCAATGGCAACAACTACAAAGGATATAAGAGCATATCCACCGGGGTGCCCCATAGCGGCCCCGATAGCGTTTTGGGGGCCGGCGGCCAAAATGGGTTCACACCAGCGCGCCCCAAAAAGCGCGGGCTCGTTTTCGAGCCCAATAGAAGCACCGGCAACCCCGTGCCGCCCCCTTCGCAAAGGGCGTGAATCGGGTGTACCGGCGCAACGCGTTTTGCGATGGGGCCGCGCTGTCAGTGACGCCAGGGCGCCGCGCGGGAGATTTCCGACCATGATGCCGTGCGGCAAACTCTCCCGCCATGATGCCGCGCGGGAGGTTTCCCGCCTTGCCGCCGTTCTATATTAACCACTGCTTCCCGATGGTGCTCGTCGTAACGCAGATTTCACACTGTTGGGGAACCCCAAGAGGAAGGTATGATGAGCACAATAGCAAGTTTGTTCCTCAATAAGAAACCAAGGTTTAACCGACCAGTAGGAGAAAAGCGTGACTTCTGAAGGTGTTGCTAGCTGACTATTGGCAGGGCACACTACCGGGATCAGCAACAACGTGGAACCTGCACACAACACAAGCAAAATACTTTGCCTCAACTGACAGTGAGGTTTTCAATCTCATCGGTCTTGCTGAACACAAAGGATTAGACGTATCGAGTGAAAATAGATGTTTGCAGTATTAAAGAGAATAGTGCTTGCAGTAAGTAAATAGAGCAGGATTGTAGTGAATTAATTTATCAGTGTAAAGGAAAGGATCGGGGTCCATAGTTCACTAGAGGTGTCTCTCCATAAAGATAAATAACATGCTAGGTGAACAAATTACAACTGGGCAATTGACAGAATACCGACCATACATGACAAGATGTTTACTATGAGATTCGTTTGGGCATTACAACATAATAGATAGACCGTAATTCAATTGCGTCTATGACTAATAATCCACCTTCCGGTTATCGTATGAACCCCTTCCAGTATTAATTTGCAAGCAACATATTAACACATTAAGCAATGTGTGTAAAGTAAACAATAGAATTATCCTTGGATAAAACATTGTTGTTTTCTTCCTAGTAGCAACAACACATCTACAATCTTAGAAGTTATTGTCACTCTTCCAGAAAACTAGAGACGTGAACATACTATCGAGCATAAATACTTCCTCTTGGAGTCACAAGAATTTACTTGGCCAGAGCAACTACTAGCAACAGAGAGCATGTAAGATCACAAATAACATATGACAAGAATATATAATCGATCTCAACATAGTATTCAATATTCATAGGATCCCAGCAAACACAACATATAGCATTACATAAGGATGATCTTGATCATGTAGAGCACGCATCACTTCGGAGGCGGGCATGGCGCTGTAGATGCCTCCGGAGATGATTTTCCCCCTCCGGCAGGGTGCCGGGAAGAGCTTCAGAATCCTCCCGAGCTAGGGTCTGTGATAGCGGCCGTGACGGAACTTTTCGTCGATGGAGGCTTGGGTCTTTAGGTTTTTCCCGAGATCGTGAATAAATAGGTGGAAGGGCGAGGTAGGTGGAGGCCGGGGGGCACACCACCCCTTGGCATGGGCCCAGGCCAGGTCGTGCCAAGGCATGGTGTGGCCGCCCTGCGGCTTCTCTTCGACCCCCCTCTGGACTCTTTCTTTGTTACAAAAAAATATTAACTTCGGCTTTTGTTTCGTCCAATTCCGAGAATATTTCCAATACGTACAACTTTTCTGAAATACAAAACAGAAGAAAACAGGGAACTAGCACCGTGGCATCTTTTTAATCGGTTAGTGCCAGAAAATGTATAAAAGTGCAATAAAGTATGAGCAAAACATATATAAATTGGTGTAAAAAAAGCATGGATCATCAATAATTATAGATACGTTTGAGACGTATCAAGCATCCCCAAGCTTAACTCCTGGCCGTCCTCGAGTAGGTAAATGATAACAAAATAATTTTTGAGGTGACATGAAGCCAACACAATAACCTGAGAAGTAACTTAAACAAAGGATCATGAATAATTGTGCATTAAAAGCAATTGTTTTTTTACGAGCATAGAGAAAATATAGCAAAGTGTTACTCAGCATGTCCTTTATGAAGTAGCAAAAGATAAATGCTAGGACACCTTTAAAGTTCAAAGGGTGACTAGATACAAATAATTTAAGAACAATCAATAGAATAATCATGAATCAATCAATAGTAATTTGGGACTATGTACATTTCACTAAGAATTACAACTATGCTCACTTAATTTGTGCATAAAGAAGAAGATGAAGACTCAACATAAAAGTAAAAGAAAGACTCTTTGTAGAGTAAGCTAGACTAACAAGTTTTATAAACCTTCCAAAAAGTATGTTACGTATTATCTTTGAGATCTCATTGCCCCTATCATAAGCATCTTGAATGGTTAAATTTAATGTGAGGGAAAATATGAGCTATATGCATGACAAATCACAAGTTAAAAATCTTGTGCCCCTTGAATACAAGTACCTATACATCATGCTACTCAACTTAGGTCCCAAATAAGTTCTTATCATTTTAAGTATACATGTATCATCGAGAACCCCCAACGGGGTACCTCCTGCCCCGTGATATGGAAGTACTCTTGTAGGAGCAATCTCATGCCAAAATGATAAGACAAACAAGCAATAAGCATCTCAGCAATCTTTTTATTTACTATGGGTATAGCTTTTTATTGAAAATGCTTCATAGAATACTCACTATGGTTCGCTGTAAATTTCCACCATGGATGATGCATGGCTTAGATTAGCGGCCCAGGTGTTTCTCTAACATATATGCAAACTCCATGGACTTACAAGTTTCTATTTTATTTCGCAGCGCTAGGCATCCATAAACAAAGGAACATGACATAAACTAAATATGAATAAGTACAATGTTGAAAGCGTTCCGCATGAAAGCATGGTTGTGCTAAATCCCAACTCGGAATTTGGAAACATATAAACTTCATAAGATAGTCACAATGATCAAGTTTATTAAGTGCAAGAAAGTTAACGTGCCATCAAGTTCATGAGAGCTTTACAAACTAATTTTCTCATGCCAACATTTAATTTGAAAGATAAATAAAAACATGATGAATATACTTGGAATAGCAAATAATGCTAGTATGTAGATATGGTGGACATAATTGGCAAACTTTGGTTATTGGTGGTTGGATGCACGAGTAGAGTTCATACTCTGTACAACTTAAGGCTAGCAAAAGACTAGGAGTGACCAACTAAGAGAGCAGTAATGGTCATAATCATTCATAGCGATAAAACATTATCAATCAAAGCATAAAGTGATATTACAAGTCAAAAACTAAATGATCATAGATGCTTTAGTTGACTGGTTTGTAGTCCTAATATGTTATAAGCATGTGCTAAGTCAACCCAATAAAGCATCAAAGAAGAATACCACAATATTATGATTTTTATGATGAAAACAATACATGATTCTTTCAATGACACATTAAGATCTCTCAGCTATTTGAGACAAGTCATGCTACAACAATAAATACTAAGCATATGACAAGAATAATATCCAACATAACATGTCAAAGTCTATGCCACAATATAGATAAGCTTCCTTTTGCATCACTATATTCATGAAAATTTTTACTCGTCTCCAACACCAATCAACTTATTTGAAATAACTCTCAAAGATGAAAAACAATATGGACCAGAGAGCTAATCATACATAAATAAAAAATACTAAACAACTCTGAACAATTGAGTGAAATAACAAGAGTTAAACACAGTAATAGAAAAAGAAAGAGATTAATAGGAAAATGCAAATAGTGCAGAAATCTGTCAAAATAGAATAGCAGGTATTGATCGATTTTTTTTAGAAAATCTAATGTTGCTCAGATCGAAAAGTTTTCAACTAACGAAAGTTGTATAATAACCTGGGACATATGCAAACAAATTGGAAGCTCAAAATTCTTCTCTCGTTGTGAATACAATTTTTTATGGTGACAACACATAATATGTTTTCAGGACAGCAACTTCCCCAAATCTTACTTTCTCCCTATTAGAGGCTATTCTTGGCACAAAAACGAAATAAAAATGATAAGGAAAGGTTATTACATAGGTAAAAACTTTCAAGACTCAACAAAAGAAAAATTATAGAAATAAAACATGGGTTATCTCCCAAGAGTGCTTTTCTTTAACGCCTTTCAGCTAGGCGCAGAAAAAGAGCTAGCATCAAGTATTATCAAGTGAAGAAGAATCAATATCATAATTTGTTCTAATTATAGAATCATAAGGTGACTTCTTTCTCTTTCTAGGGAAGTGTTTCATACCTTTCTTGAGTGGGAATAGATATTTAATAATCTCATCTCTCATATCAATAGTAGCACCAACAGTTCTAAGAAACGGTCTTCCCAAAATAATTGGACAAGAAGCATTGCATTTTAATCTCCAAGACAACAAAATTAACGGGGACAAGGTTATTATTAACCATAATAATAACACTATTAACTCTCCCCAAAGGTTTCTTTGCATCAATATCAACAAGATGGACATCCAAATAACATTTTTCCAACGGTGGCAAATCAAGCATATCATAGATTTTTCTAGAAATAACAGAAATACTTGCACCAAGATCACATAAAGCATTGCAATCAAAGCCATCTACTTTCATCTTAATGATGGGATCCCAGTCATCTTCTAACTTTTTAGGAATAGAAGCTTAACGTTTTAATTTCTCCTCTCTAATTTGCATGAGAGCATTTGTAATATGCTTCGTGAAAACCATATTTATAACACTACCATTAGGACTTTTAGCAAGATTTTTTAGGAATTTAATTACTTAAGAGATATTGCAATCATCAATATCAAACTCATTATCATCAAAGGTAATAGGACTATTGTCTCCCATACTCCGAAAAATTCCAGCACACTTATCAGGAGCAGTTTAAGTGGTTCTAGGCAATTTTGTGGAAGGGGAGTGGACTTTTCTATTAATATCAGGAGGATGGATATCATTTGAGACTTCATTACTATTGGTGGTGGTGATAGTACAAACTTTAGTAAATTATTATTTCTAGCAATTTCATCTTCTCTTTCCCACCTAGCATGCAATTCCGCCAACATCCTAACATTTTCATCAATTCTAACTTGAATGGAATTCAAAGTTTTACTTTCTTTAACATCATGAGGAATGAATTTTAATTTAAGAAATTCAACATCATGAGAAAGGCTATCAACTTTAGATGCAACAATATCAATCTCGCCAAGCTTTTCCTCAATAGTTTTATTAAAAGCAGTTTGTTTACTAATAAAATCCTTAAGCATGACTTCAAGATCAGAGGGTGCACTTTTATTAATGTTGTAGGAATTACCATAAGAATTGCCATAAACATTTACATTATTAGAAGGATATGGCCTATAATTCTTGCTACCAAAGTTACACCTATAAGCATTGTTGTTGAAATTATTGTTTTTAATGAATCAACATGCTCTTCTTGAGCAACCAAAGAAGGTAACGGAATATTATTTGGATCAACATGAGCTTTACCATTAACAAGAATAGACATAATAGTATCACTTTTATCATTCAAGAAGGAGGCTTCTTCAGCATAATTTACCTTTTTACCTTCTGGAGCTTTCTTGGTATGCCATTCAGAATACTTTATCATCATATCATCAAGTAGTTTTGTTGCAGCCCCCAAAGTAATGCATATAAAGGTACCTCCTATAGCTGAATCCAGAAGGTTTCATGAATAAATATTCAGTCCTGCATAAAAAGTTCGGATGATCATCCAAGTAGTCAGTCCATGAGTGGGACAATTCTTTACCAAAGATTTCATTCATTCCCAAGATTGAGCAACATGTTCATTATCAAATTGTCTAAATTTCATTATGTCACTTCTCAAGGATATAATCTTAGCAGGAGGATAATATTTTCCGATAAAAGCATCTTTTGCATTTAAACCAAGAATCAATACTATTTCTAGGCAAAGATAGCAACCAATATTTAGCTCTCCCTTTTAAAAGGAAAGGAAACAATTTTAGTTTTATAATGTCACCATCTACATCCTTATATTTTTGCATACCACAAAGTTCAACAAAATTATTAAGGTGAGAAAGCAACATCACCAGTACTAACACCAGAAAATTACACTTTCATAAAAAGATTTAACACAGCAGGTTTAATTTCATAGAAAGATGCTTCAAGAGCAGGTGGATCAATAGGTGTACAAATAAAATCATTGTTGTTTGTGCTAGTAAATTCACACAACTTAGTATTTTCAGCAAAACCTATTTTAGCAAAATTAACACAAAACAATAGAAATAACAGCTGTAATAGAAACTATTTTTTGTGTTTTTGATATAAAGAAGCAAACAAGATAAAATAAAATAAACTAAGAAAAACTATAACAAAGTAAAGAGATTGGAGATGAGAGACTCCCCTTGCAGAAATCCTCTATCTCCCCGGCAACGGCGCCAGAAAACAGTCTTGATGGTACTCGTCATAACGCGGACTTCGCACTATTGGGGAACCCCAAGAGGAAGGTATGATAAGCACAGCAGCAAGTTTTTCCTTAGTAAGAAACCAAGGTTTGATCGACCAGTAGGAGAAAGGCGTGACTTCTGAAGGTGTTGCTAGCTGACTATTGGTAGGGCGCACTACCAGCGTCAGCAATAACGTGGAACCTGCACACAACACAACCAAAATACTTTGCCCCAACTTACAGTGAGGTTGTCATTCTCACCGGTTTTGCTGAACACAAAGGATTAGACGTATCGAGTGGAAAGAGATGTTTGCAGTAATTAAAGAGAATAGTGATTGCCGTAAGTAAACATGGCAGGATTGCAGTGGATGAATTTATCAGTGTAAAGGAAAGGATCGGGGTCCACTGTTCACTAGAGGTGTCTCTCCATAAAGATAAATAACATGCTGGGTGAACAAATTACAGCTAGGCAATTGACAGAATACCGATCATGCATGAAAAGATGATTACTATGAGATTCGTTTCGGCATTATAACATAATTCATAGACCGTAATCTAACTGCGTCTATGACTAATAATCCACCTTCCGGTTATCGTCCGAACCCCTTCCAGTATTAAGTTGCAAGCAACATATTATTGCATTAAGCAATGTGTGTAAAGTAAACAATAGAATTACTCTTGGATAAAATATTGTTGTTTTGTCCCTAGTAGGAACAACACATCTACAATCTTAGAAGTTATTGTCACTCTTCCAAAAAACTAGCTAGAGGCATGAACCTACTATCGAGCAACTTGGAGTCACAAACAATTACTTGGCCATAGCAACTACTAGCAACGGAGAGCATGCAAGATCAGAAATAACATATGAGAAGAATATATAATCGATCTCAACATAGTATTCAATATTCATCAGATCCCAGCAAACACAACATGTAGCATTACATAGGGATGATCTTGATCATGTAGGGCAGCTCACAAGATCTAAACATGAGGCACAAATTGGACAACAAAACCATCTAGCTACTGCTATGGACCCATATTCCAGGGATGAACTACTCACGCATCACTTCGTAGGCGGACATGGCGATGTAGATGCCTCCGGTGATGATTTCCCCCTTCGACAGGGTGCCAGGAAGAGCTTCAGAACCGTCCCGAGGTAGGGTCTGCGATGGCGGCCACGATGGAACTTTTCGTGGATGGAGGATCGGGTCTTTAGGTTTTTCCCGAGATCATGAATAAATAGGTGGAAGGGCGAGGTCGGTGGAGGCCAGGGGTCCCACACCACCCCTTGGCGCGGGCGTAGGCCAGGCCGCGCCAAGGCATGGTGTGGTTGCCCCGTGGCTCTTCTTCGACCCCCCTCTGGACTCTTTCTTCATTACATAAAAATATTGACTTCGGCTTTTGTTTCGTTTAATTCTGAGAATATTTCCTATACAACTTTTCTGAAATACAAAATAGCAAAAAATAGGGAACTGACACTATGTCATCTTGTTAATAGGTTAGTGCCGGAAAATGTATAAAAGTGCAACGAAGTATGAAAAAAAAATATAAATTGGTGTAAAACAAGCATGGAGCATAAAAAATTATAGATACGTTTGAGACGTATCACTTCCCTGCCTCTCACTCCAGTCGTCCAAAAAATCTAAACCCACAATGTACGATGCGTGGGAGGAGGAGGCGCTAGAGAAGACCGTAGATGTCGTGGAGGAGGACCCACAGCTCGCAGAGTACGAGGCGTGGGAGGAGGAGGCGCTAGCGGCAACCGTAGATGCATTTGTCGCGGACGGGCGGCAACAGTAGGAGGCGAAGCGGCGGCACCAGGAGGCGGTGCGGCGGCAGCGGACTGTCGAGTCACGGCAGCAGCGGTGGGAGGAGCTTGCGCAGCGGCAGCAGGTGCAGGAGGAGCAGCAGCGTCAGGATGAAGTCTACGAGTGGTGGCGCTTGGAGGAGATGTAGCTACGGCTACGGAGTCAAGGGGTGCAACAGTGTCTATGTCGGGAGGAGCTGGAGCAGCAACTGCGTCAGTAGGCGGCTGCCACGGATAGAGCGACTTACATGGCGTTCGCGGTGGAGAGAGCAGCGGGGGATCAATGTCGAGGAGTAGCGGAGAGAGCAGGCGGCGCAGCAGCGGGCGATCGTCCACCTCTCCATAGAGCCGGGCGGCCAGTAGGCTAATGCTGAAGCTGATTTCACATGTCATCCGGAATCGAGGAATGAATAATGATTTACTGCTTGCGAAGAGAAACCGTTTCGCTCTGCTAAAACATTATTTATTCCTCGATCCTAAATGACATGATAATGAAACTACAAGAAAATGTCTAGTTTGTCTAAAAAAATCCTATAGGGACCGCCGGTGTGGGAGCAGCACCACAGATGGAGGATGCGGTGCTAGCACCCCCCCATACAGCTATGACAGTGCCCCTGTCGGCGCCTATTTAGGGGGCACCAGTGGAGATGCTCTAAGAGCAAAGCAGAGGCAGAAACTAGGTACATGAACCAGAGAGGAAGAATGGGAAGAGAAGAAGAAGAGATGATTGAGAGAGAATGAAGAACCGAAAGAAGACCAACGTAGTCTCCATGTTGCTCATGGTGGTGTTTGCTGTACTACTTCGGTGCTCCAATGAGTCTGTAAATAATGTGATGAAGTTGAATACATTTGATATTTTTGTATAAATTTATTGCCAAGCCTGCAAAAATAAAGTGAGGAAAAAATCAAATATATCTAGAAATTAATACTGACATCATGCCCATGTACTGGTAGCAGGCCCACCTGCCACACAACTAATACTCCAGAAACTAGTAGCAGGTGGCGGCAACGTGCCAGCATATCCACTACTAATAGTAGAGATACTGGTAGCGAGCAGTTAGGACACGCTACCAATAAAGTTAGTGGTCGTGTGCAAAGTGCACATGACCAGCATATCCACTACTAGTCGTGTACCCAACGGGCACACAACCAATAGTTAGTTACCAATCACAAATGGGGTCCGTGATTCCGTGATTGTTATCCAAATGCCACACGCGGCCAGTAGCGTCTTCCCTCCTAGTGTTTGGGGAATGACTATGGAACAATGGTCTCCACTTCGTTCAGTTGCTCACATGGTAATAGATTCATCAGCTAGGAGGGTATCTTATTTCTCTGGTAGGTTGCACACATGGCTTGTTGAGGCAGATGCTTTCACCAAATTCTTTCACCTGCACTCTAACCATAGACGTCGGAAGAACTTCGTTGTCCACCACAAGGTGGGTGGCGTGCTTGTCTCAGACAAAGATGAGAAGGCCGGAGCAGCGGACTCCTTCTATGGAGAGCTCCTAGGTTCGTCACCAGAGCGTGGTTTCTCTCTAGACCTAGACTACATGGGTGTGCAGACACATGGCCTCTGTGAATTTGGTGATGATTACTATGCTATTCTATCCGTTGAGTCTAGTGACATGACATAGAGAACAACTAGCTCTATGCTTGTTTTTTTTATAAGCTTGGAAGACAGCGGGAGCACTTTATTGGAGTAGTTCATGTAAGTGATACTACTTTATTCTCACTTAAGAAAGCAATTGAAGCATTACTTAAACAACATCATTTAGATATAAATCAAATATGTGGGCAAGGTTATGATGGGGCTATCAACATGAGAGAGGAGAAATTAAAAGTTTGAACATACTTATCATGAAAGAGTCAACTTTTTGTTTGTTATGTGCATTGTTTTGCACATCAACTCCAGCTAGTTCTTGTTGCTATTGACAAGGGAAATAATGATTGTGTGTGGTTTTTTGATCAAGTGTCTCACCAACTTGGTATTGTTGGAGCTTCTTATAAGCATCATGACATGCTTCAGAATGCTACCCTTCATAATATCATGAGGTTAATTGAATGTGGTGAATTGGAAACTGGAAGAGGATTAAATCAAGAAATGGGGTTACCTAGGCCAGGAGAAGCTCAACGGGGCTCTGATACGTCTCCGACGTATCGATAATTTCTTATGTTCCATGCCACATTATTGATGATATCTACATGTTTTATGCACACTTTATGTCATATTCGTGCATTTTCTGGAACTAACCTATTAACAAGATGCCGAAGTGCCGCTTCTTTTTCTGCTGTTTTTGGTTTCAGAAATCCTAGTAAAGAAATATTCTCGGAATTGGATGAAATCAACGCCCAGGGTCCTATTTTGCCACGAAGCTTCCAGAAGACCGAAGAGGAGACGAAGTGGGGCCACGAGGTGGCCAGACTATAGGGCGGCGCGGCCCAAGCCCTGGCCGACCTATGGTGTGGGCCCCTCGTGACGCCCCTTGACCTGCCCTTCTGCCTACAAATAGCCTTCGTCGCGAAACCCCCAGTACCGAGAACCACGATACGGAAAACCTTCCAGAGACGCCGCCGCCGCCAATCCCATCTCGGGGGATTCAGGAGATCGCCTCCAGCACCCTGCCGGAGAGGGGAATCATCTCCCGGAGGACTCTACGCCACCATGGTCGCCTCCGGAGTGATGTGTGAGTAGTCTACCCCTGGACTATGGGTCCATAGCAGTAGCTAGATGGTTGTCTTCTCCCCATTGTGCTTAATTGTCGGGTCTTGTGAGCTGCCGAACATGATCAAGATCATCTATCTGTAATTCTATATGTTGTGTTTGTTGGGATCCGATGAATAGAGAATACTTGTTATGTTGATTATCAAAGTTATGTCTATGTGTTGTTTATGATCTTGCATGCTCTCCGTTACTAGTAGATGCTCTGGCCAAGTAGATGCTTGTAACTCCAAGAGGGAGTATTTATGCTCGATAGTGGGTTCATGTCTCCGTGAATCTGGGGAAGTGACAGAAATCTCTAAGATTATGGATGTGCTGTTGCCACTAGGGATAAAACATTGGTGCTATGTTCGAGGATGTAGTTACTGATTACATTACGCGCAATACTTAATGCAATTGTCTGTTGTTAGCAACTTAATACTGGAAGGGGTTCGGATGATAACCTGAAGGTGGACTTTTTAGGCATAGATGCATGCTGGATAGCGGTCTATATACTTTGTCGTAATGCCCAATTAAATCTCACTATACTCATCATAATATGTATGTGCATGGTCATGCCCTCTCTATTTGTCAATTGCCCAACTGTAATTTGTTCACCCAACATGCTGTTTATCTTATGGGAGAGACACCTCTAGTGAACTGTGGACCCCGGTCCAATTCTCTTTACTGAAATACAATCTACTGCAATACTGTTCTACTGTTTTCTGCAAACAATCATCATCCACACTATACATCTAATCCTTTGTTACAGCAAGCCGGTGAGATTGACAACCTCGCTGTTTCGTTGGGGCAAAGTACTTGGTTTGTGTTGTGCAGGTTCCACGTTGGCGCCGGAATCCCTGGTGTTGCGCCGCACTACATCTCGCCACCATCAACCTTCAACGTGCTTCTTGGCTCCTACTGGTTCGATAAACCTTGGTTTCATACTGAGGGAAAACTTGCCGCTGTACGCATCACACCTTCCTCTTGGGGTTCCCAACGGACGCGTGCTGTACGCGTGTCAAGCACTTTTTCTGGCGCCGTTGCCGGGGACCTGAAGAAAAGTTGCACCACAGAGATCTCTAACTCCCACGTCAACTTTGCGCCAGCAGCACTTTTTCTGGCGCCGTTGCCAGGGAGATCAAGACACGCTGCAAGGGGAGTCTCCACATCCCAATCTCTTTACTTTGTTTTTGTCTTGCTTAGTTTTATTTACTACTTTGTTTGCTGCACTAAATCAAAATACAAAAAATTAGTTGCTAGTTTTACTTTATTTGCTATCTTGTTTGCTATATCAAAAACACAAAAAAAATTAGTTACTTGCATTTACTTTATCTAGTTTGCTTTATTTACTGTTGCTAAAATGGGTACTCCTGAAAATACTAAGTTGTGTGACTTCACAACCACAAATAATAATGATTTCTTATGCACACCTATTGCTCCACCTGCTACTACAGCAGAATTCTTTGAAATTAAACCTGCTTTACTGAATCTTGTTATGCGAGAGCAATTTTCTGGTGTTAGTTCTGATGATGCTGCCGCCCATCTCAATAATTTTGTTGAATTGTGTGAAATGCAAAAATATAAAGATGTAGATGGTGACATTATAAAATTAAAATTGTTCCCTTTCTCATTAAGAGGAAGAGCTAAAGATTGGTTGCTATCTCTGCCTAAGAATAGTATTGATTCATGGACTAAATGCAAGGATGCTTTTATTGGTAGATATTATCCCCCTGCTAAAATTATATCTTTGAGGAGTAGCATAATGAATTCTAAACAATTGGATACTGAGCATGTTGCACAAGCATGGGAAAGAATGAAATCTTTGGTTAAAAATTGCCCAACCTATGGACTGACTACTTGGATGATCATCCAAACCTTTTATGCAGGACTGAATTTTTCTTCGTGGAACCTATTGGATTCAGCTGCTGGAGGTACCTTTATGTCCATCACTCTTGGTGAAGCAACAAAGCTTCTTGATAATATGATGATCAATTACTCTGAATGGCACACGGAAAGAGCTCCACAAGGTAAGAAGGTAAATTCTGTCGAAGAAACATCTTCCTTGAGTGATAAGATTGATGGTATTATGTCTATGCTTGTGAATGATAGGACAAATGTCGATCCTAATAATGTTCCGTTAGCTTCATTGGTTGCACAAGAAGAACATGTTGATGTCAACTTCATTAAAAATAATAATTTCAACAACAATGCTTACCGGAACAATTCTAGTAACAACTATAGGCCATATCCTTATAATAATGGCAACGGCTATGGTAATTCTTATGGGAATTCTTACAACAATAATAGGAACACACCCCCTGGACTTGAAGCCATGCTTAAAGAATTTATTAGTACACAAACTGCTTTTAACAAATCTGTTGAAGAAAAGCTTGGGAAAATTGATATACTTGCTTCTAAAGTCGATAGTCTTGCTGCTGATGTTGATCTTTTGAAATCAAAAGTTATGCCTAATGAAAATCATCATAATAAAATTGTTACTACAGCAAATGCCACCCAAGTTAGAATTAATGAGAATATAAGATTGATGGCCGAATTGCGTGCTAGGTGGGAAAGAGAAGAAAATGAAAAAGAAGATAATATAGCTAAAGTTTGGACTATTACCACCACTAGTAATGCTAATGCTACACAAGTTGCTGCACCTCCTACTAATACTAATAAAAGAATTGGTGTTAGCAATGTTTCCACTTCTAATGCAAAGCGCGAGAAACTGTCTGAAACTGCTAAAACTGCTGAAACTGCATGTGATAAAACTGCTGAAATTTTTTCCAACATTGGGGATGATGATCCCATTGCTTTAGATTATAATGGTTTGAATTTTGATGATTGCCACATCTCTGAAGTTATAAAGTTCTTGCAAAAACTTGCTAAAAGTCCCAATGCTAGTGCTATAAATTTGGCTTTCACGCAACATATTACAAATGCTCTCATAAAAGCTAGAGAAGAGAAACTAGAGCGCGAAGCCTCTATTCCTAGAAAGCTAGAGGATGGTTGGGAACCCATCATTAAGATGAAGGTTAAAGATTTTGATTGTAATGCTTTATGTGATCTTGGTGCAAGTATTTCTGTTATGCCTAAGAAAATTTATAATATGCTTGACTTGCCACCGTTGAAAAATTGTTATTTGGATGTTAACCTTGCTGATCATTCTACAAAGAAACCTTTGGGGAAAGTTGATAATGTTCGCATTACTATTAACAATAACCTTGTCCCCGTTGATTTTGTTGTCTTGGATATTGAATGCAATGCATCTTGTCCCATTATATTGGGAAGACCTTTTCTTCGAACTGTTGGTGCTATCATTGATATGAAGGAAGGTAATATAAAATATCAATTTCCTCTCAAGAAAGGTATGGAACACTTCCCTAGAAAGAGAATGAAGTTACCTTTTGATTCTATTATTAGAACAAATTATGATGTTGACACTTCGTCTCTTGATAATACTTGATACACACTTTCTGCGCCTTGCTGAAAGGCGTTAAAGAAAAGCGCTTATGGGAGACAACCCATGTTTTTACTACAGTACTTTGTTTTTATTTTGTGTCTTGGAAGTTGTTTACTACTGTAGCAACCTCTCCATATCTTAGTTTAGTGTTCTATTGTGCCAAGTAAAGTCGTTGATAGAAAAGTTCATACTAGATTTGGATTACTGCGCAGAAACAGATTTCTTTGCTGTCACGAATCTGGGCAAAATTCTCTGTAGGTAACTCAGAAAATTATGCCAATTTACGTGAGTGATCCTCAGATATGTACGCAACTTTCATTCAATTTGAGCATTTTCATTTGAGCAAGTCTGGTGCCTCGATAAAATTCGTCAATACGAACTGTTCTGTTTTTGACAGATTCTGCCTTTTATTTCGCATTGCCAGTTTTGTTATGTTCGATGGATATTTCGATTCCATTGACTTTCAGTAGCTTTTTGCAATGTCCAGAAGTGTTAAGAATGATTATGTCACCTCTGAACATGTATATTTTGATTGTGCACTAACCCTCTAATGAGTTGTTCTAAGTTTGGTGTGGAGGAAGTTTTCAAGGATCAAGAGAGGGAGATGATACAACATGATCAAGGAGAGTGAAAGCTCTAAGCTTGGGGATGCCTGATACGCGTACAGCACGCGTCCGTTGGGAACCCCAAGAGGAAGGTGTGATGCGTACAGCGGCAAGTTTTCCCTCAGTATGAAACCAAGGTTTATCGAACCAGTAGGAGCCAAGAAGCACGTTGAAGGTTGATGGCGGCGGGATGTAGTGCGGCGCAGCACCAGAGATTCCGGCGCCAACGTGGAACCTACACAACACAACCAAAGTACTTTACCCCAACGAAACAGTGAGGTTGTCAGTCTCACCGGCTTGCTGTTACAAAGGATTAGATGTATAGTGTGGATGATGATTGTTTGCAGAAAAACAGTAAAACAGTATTGCAGTAGATTGTATTTCAGTATAGAGAATTGGACCGGGGTCCACAGTTCACTAGAGGTGTCTCTCCCATAAGATAAACAGCATGTTGGGTGAACAAATTACAGTTGGGCAATTGACAAATAAAGAGGGCATGACCATGCACATACATATTATGATGAGTATAGTGAGATTTAATTGGGCATTACGACAAAGTACATAGACCGCTATCCAGCATGCATCTATGCCTAAAAAGTCCACCTTCAGGTTATCATCCGAACCCCCTCCAGTATTAAGTTGCTAACAACAGACAATTGCATTAAGTATTGCGCGTAATGTAATCAGTAACTACATCCTCGAACATAGCACCAATGTTTTATCCCTAGTGGCAACAGCACATCCATAATCTTAGAGGTTTCTGTCACTCCCCGCATTCACGGAGACATGAACCCACTATCGAGCATAAATACTCCCTCTTGGAGTTACAAGCATCTACTTGGCCAGAGCATCTACTAGTAACGGAGAGCATGCAAGATCATAAACAACACATAGACATAACTTTGATAATCAACATAACAAGTATTCTCTATTCATCGGATCCCAACAAACGCAACATATAGAATTACAGATAGATGATCTTGATCATGTTCGGCAGCTCACAAGACCCGACAATTAAGCACAATGAGGAGAAGACAACCATCTAGCTACTGCTATGGACCCATAGTCCAGGGGTAGACTACTCACTCATCACTCCGGAGGCGACCATGGCGGCGTAGAGTCCTCCGGGAGATGATTCCCCTCTCCGGCAGGGTGCCGGAGGCGATCTCCTGAATCCCCCGAGATGGGATTGGCGGCGGCGGCGTCTCTGGAAGGTTTTCCGTATCGTGGCTCTCGGTACTGGGGGTTTCGTGACGGAGGCTTTAAGTAGGCGGAAGAGATAGGTCAAGGGGCGTCACGAGGGGCCCACACCATAGGGCCGCGCGGCCAGGGCAGGGGCCACGCCGCCCTATGCTCTGGCTGCCTCGTGGCCCCACTTTGTCTCCTCTTCGGTCTTCTGGAAGCTTCGTGGCAAAATAGGACCCTGGGCGTTGATTTCGTCCAATTCCGAGAATATTTCGTTACTAGGATTTCTGAAACCAAAAATAGCAGAAAACAAAGAATCGGCACTTCAGCATCTTGTTAATAGGTTAGTTCCAGAAAATGCACGAATATGACATAAAGTGTGCATAAAACATGTAGATAACATCAATAATGTGGCATGGAACACAAGAAATTATCGATACGTCGGAGACGTATCAGCATCCCCAAGCTTAGTTCTGCTCGTCCCGAGCAGGTAAAACGATAACAAAGATAATTTCTGGAGTGACATGCCATCATAACCTTGATCATACTATTTGTAAAGCATATGTAGTGAATGCAGCGATCAAAACAATGCATATGACATGAGTAAACAAGTGAATCATATAGCAAAGACTTTTCATGAATAGTACTTCAAGACAAGCATCAATAAGTCTTGCATAAGAGTTAACTCATAAAGCAATAATTCATAGTAAAAGCATTGAAGCAACACAAAGGAAGATTAAGTTTCAGCGGTTGCTTTCAACTTGTAACATGTATATCTCATGGATATTGTCAACATAGAGTAATATAATAAGTGCAATATGCAAGTATGTAGGAATCAATGCACAGTTCACACAAGTGTTTGCTTCTTGAGGTGGAGAGGAATAGGTGAACTGACTCAACATGAAAGTAAAAGAATGGTCCTCCATAGAGGAAAAGCATCGATTGCAATATTTGTGCTAGAGCTTTGATTTTGAAAACATGAAACAATTTTGTCAACGGTAGTAATAAAGCATATGTATCATGTAAATTATATCTTACAAGTTGCAAGCCTCATGCATAGTATACTAATAGTGCCCGCACCTTGTCCTAATTAGCTTGGACTACCGGATCATCGCAATGCACATGTTTTAACCAAGTGTCACAATGGGGTACCTCTATGCCGCCTGTACAAAGGTCTAAGGAGAAAGCTCGCATTGGATTTCTCGCTATTGATTATTCTCAACTTAGACATCCATACCGGGACAACATAGACAACAGATAATGGACTCCTCTTTTATGCATAAGCATGTAACAACAATTATTTTTCTCATATGAGATTGAGTATATTGTCCAAAACTGAAACTTCCACCATGAATCATGGCTTTAGTTAGCGGCCCAATGTTCTTCTCTAACAATATGCATGGTTAACCACAAGGTGGTAGATCTCCCTTACTTCAGACAAGACGAACATGCATAGCAACTCACATGATATTCAACAAAGAATAGTTGATGGCGTCCCCAGAAACATGGTTATCGCACAACAAGCAACTTAATAAGAGATAAAGTGCATAAGTACATATTCAATACCACAATAGTTTTTAAGCTATTTGTCCCATGAGCTATATATTGCAAAGGTGAATGATGGAATTTTAAAGGTAGCACTCAAGCAATTTACTTTGGAATGGCGGAGAAATACCATGTAGTAGGTAGGTATGGTGGACACAAATGGCATAGTGGTTGGCTCAAGGATTTTGGATGCATGAGAAGTATTCCCTCTCGATACAAGGTTTAGGCTAGCAAGGTTATTTGAAACAAACACAAGGATGAAGCGGTGCAGCAAAACTCACATAAAAGACATATTGAAAACATTATAAGACTCTACACCGTCTTCCTTGTTGTTCAAACTCAATACTAGAAATTATCTAGACCTTAGAGAAACCAAATATGCAAACCAAATTTTAGCATGCTCTATGTATTTCTTCATTAATGGGTGCAAAGTATATGATGCAAGAGCTTAAACATGAGCACAACAATTGCCAAGTATCACATTATCCAAGACATTATAGCAATTTACTACATGTATCAATTTCCAATTCCAACCATATAACAATTTAACGAAGAAGAAACTTCGCCATGAATATTATGAGTAGAGCCTAAGGACATACTTGTCCATATGCTACAGCGGAGCGTGTCTCTCTCCCACAAAGTGAATGCTAGGATCCATTTATTCAAACAAAACAAAAAAAAAAAAAAACAAACCGACGCTCCAAGAAAAGCACATAAGATGTGATGGAATAAAAATATAGTTTCAGGGGAGGAACCTGATAATGTTGTCGATGAAGAAGGGGATGCCTTGGGCATCCCCAAGCTTAGACGCTTGAGTCTTCTTATAATATGCAGGTGTGAACCACCGGGGCATCCCCAAGCTTAGAGCTTTCACTCTCCTTGATCATGTTGCATCATACTCCTCTCTTGATCCTTGAAAACTTCCTCCACACCAAACTTAGAACAACCCATTAGAGGGTTAGTGGACAATAAAAATTAACATGTTCAGAGGTGACATAATCATTCTTAACACTTCTGGACATTGCATAAAGCTACTGGACATTAATGGATCAAAGAAATTCATCCAACATAGCAAAAGAGGCAATGCGAAATAAAAGGCAGAATCTGTCAAAACAGAACAGTTCGTATTGACGAATTTTATCGAGGCACCAGACTTGCTCAAATGAAAATGCTCAAATTGAATGAAAGTTGCGTACATATCTGAGGATCACTCACGTAAATTGGCATAATTTTCTGAGTTACCTACAGAGAAAACAGCCCAGATTCGTGACAGCAAAGAAATCTGTTTCTGCGCAGTAATCCAAATCTAGTATGAACTTTACTATCAACGACTTTACTTGGCACAACAAAACACTAAACTAAGATAAGGAGAGGTTGCTACAGTAGTAAACAACTTCCAAGACACAAAATAAAAACAAAGTACTGTAGTAAAAACATGGGTTGTCTCCCATAAGCGCTTTTCTTTAACGCGTTTCAGCTAGGCGCAGAAAGTGTATATCAAGTATTATCGAGAGATGGTGTGTCAACCTTACCTTGGGCTTTACCCTTACCTTTCTTGTTGTTTTTCTTTCCCTTTGATTTAGGAAATATATGATTTCCCCCCGGTGTAGAGGTGAATTCCAGGGTGCCTTCTCCCACATCAATGACTGCTCCCAATAGTTTCAGCAGGGATCTTCCGAGTGTGATTTTTCCTGTCCCTACACATTCAATAACAAGATAATCAATGGATATTGTTCTTCCAAAAATGGTTGTATGCACACCTGCGGCTATTCCCTTAGGAATTATAACAGAGTTATTAATGAGAGTTATTTCTTCTCCTCCTTCATCAACTCCCCAAAGTTTCAAAGATTTATAAATGCTCTCAGGTATAAGGCAAAATTCAGACATAATATCACAGTTGGCACGAAGAGTTCGATCACCGATAACAATTTTAACAGTAGGATCCCATAATGAAAGTTTAGAGTTCACTAAAACTTGTTCAAGACGATTACGAACATGGTGATAGTTGTCATCCAAGCGAAATGTACTTATCTCGAGATTGTTTAATCTATTATAAATGCTAATAAGGGCTGAATCAAAGTTATTAGCTGAATCATATGATGCAACCAACTTCTTTATGGCATTAAAAGCTTGATCCCCATTGCAATGAAGGAAATCACCTCCCACTAAAGCATCCAAAGCATATCTATAACGAATCATAAGACCAAAATAAAAATTACTAAGGAGCAAACTTAGAGTCATTTGAGGTTCAGTTTTACGATAAGAAGTAAAAATTCTAGACCAAGCATCCTTAAAACTCTCCTCATCCCCTTGTTTAAAAGTGAAGACTAATTCTTCAGGCGAAGAAGTAACAGGTTCAGAGCTAGACATGGTAACAAAAGTAACTAATTTTTTTTGTATTTTTAATATAGAGTGCAAGACAGTAAATAAAGCAAACTAGATTAAGTAAATGCAAGTAACTAATTTTTTTGTGTTTTTGATATAGCAAACAAGATAGCAAATAAAGTAAAACTAGCAACTAATTTTTTTGTATTTTGGTTTAGTGCAGCAAACAAAGTAGTAAATAAAACTAAGCAAGACAAAAACAAAGTAAAGAGATTGGGAAGTGGAGACTCCCCTTGCAGCGTGTCTTGATCTCCCCGGCAACGGCGCCAGAAAAAGAGCTTGATACGCGTACAGCACGCGTCCGTTGGGAACCCCAAGAGGAAGGTGTGATGTGTACAACGGCAAGTTTTCCCTCAGTATGAAACCAAGGTTTATCGAACCAGTAGGAGCCAAGAAGCACGTTGAAGGTTGATGGCGGCGGGATGTAGTGCGGCGCAACACCAGAGATTCCGGCGCCAACGTGGAACCTGCACAACACAATCAAAGTACTTTGCCCCAACGAAACAGTGAGGTTGTCAATCTCACCGGCTTGCTGTAACAAAGGATTAGATGTATAGTGTGGATGATGATTGTTTGCAGAAAAACAGTAAAACAGTATTGCAGTAGATTGTATTTCAGTATAGAGAATTGGACCGGGGTCCACAGTTCACTAGAGGTGTCTCTCCCATAAGATAAACAACATGTTGGGTGAACAAATTATAGTTGGGCAATTGACAAATAAAGAGGGCATGACCATGCACATACATATTATGATGAGTATAGTGAGATTTAATTGGGCATTACGACAAAGTACATAGACCGATATCCAGCATGCATCTATGCCTAAAAAGTCCACCTTCAGGTTATCATCCGAACCCCCTCCAGTATTAAGTTGCTAACAACAGACAATTGCATTAAGTATTGCGCGTAATGTAATCAGTAACTACATCCTCGAACATAGCACCAATGTTTTATCCCTAGTGGCAACAGCACATCCATAATCTTAGAGGTTTCTGTCACTCCCCCAGATTCACGGAGACATGAACCCACTATCGAGCATAAATACTCCCTCTTGGAGTTACAAGCATCTACTTGGCCAGAGCATCTACTAGTAACGGAGAGCATACAAGATCATAAACAACACATAGACATAACTTTGATAATCAACATAACAAGTATTCTCTATTCATCGGATCCCAACAAACGCAACATATAGAATTACAGATAGATGATCTTGATCATGTTCGGCAGCTCACAAGACCCGACAATTAAGCACAATGAGGAGAAGACAACCATCTAGCTACTGCTATGGACCCATAGTCCAGGGGTAGACTACTCACTCATCACTCCGGAGGCGACCATGGTGGCGTAGATTCCTCCGGGAGATGATTCCCCTCTCCGGCAGGGTGCCGGAGGCGATCTCCTAAATCCCCCGAGATGGGATTGGCGGCGGCGGCATCTCTGGAAGGTTTTCCGTATCGTGGCTCTCGGTACTGGGGGTTTCGTGACGGAGGCTTTAAGTAGGTGGAAGAGATAGGTCAAGGGGCGTCACGAGGGGCCCACACCATAGGGCCGCGCGGCCAGGGCAGGGGCCGCGCCGCCCTATGCTCTGGCTGCCTCGTGGCCCCACTTCGTCTCCTCTTCGGTCTTCTGGAAGCTTCGTGGCAATAGGACCCTGGGCGTTGATTTCGTCCAATTCCGAGAATATTTCGTTACTAGGATTTCTGAAACCAAAAACAGCAGAAAACAGCAACTGGCACTTCGGCATCTTGTTAATAGGTTAGTTCCAGAAAATGCACGAATATGACATAAAGTGTCCACAAAACATGTAGATAACATCAATAATGTGGCATGGAACACAAGAAATTATCGATACGTCGGAGACGTATCAATGCCCCGGTGGTTCACCCCTGCATATATCAAGAAGACTCAAGCGTCTAAGCTTGGGGATGCCCAAGGCATCCCCTTCTTCATCGACAACATTATCAGGTTCCTCCCCTGAAACTATATTTTTATTCCATCACATCTTATGTGCTTTTCTTGGAGCGTCGGTTTGTTTTTGTTTTTGTTTTGTTTGAATAAAATGGATCCTAGCATTCACTTTGTGGGAGAGACGCGCTCCGCTGTAGCATATGGACAAGTATGTCCTTAGGCTCTACTCATAATATTCATGGCAAAGTTTCTTCTTCGTTAAATTGTTATATGGTTGGAATTGGAAAATGATACATGTAGTAATTGCTAAAATGTCTTGGATAATGTGATACTTGGCAATTGTTGTGCTCATGTTTAAGCTCTTGCATCATATGCTTTGCACCCATTAATGAAGAAATACATAGAGCATGCTAAAATTTGGTTTGCATATTTGGTCTCTCTAAAGTCTAGATAATTTCTAGTATTGAGTTTGAACAACAAGGAAGACGGTGTAGAGTCTTATAATGTTTTCAATATGTCTTTTATGTGAGTTTTGCGGCACCGCTTCATCCTTGTGTTTGTTTCAAATAGCCTTGCTAGCCTAAACCTTGTATCGAGAGGGATTACTTCTCATGCATCCAAAATACTTGAGCCAACCACTATGCCATTTGTGTCCACCATACCTACCTACTACATGGTATTTCTCCGCCATTCCAAAGTAAATTGCTTGAGTGCTACCTTTAAATTTCCATTCTTCACCTTTACAATATATAGCTCATGGGACAAATAGCTTAAAAACTATTGTGGTATTGAATATGTACTTATGCACTTTATCTCTTATTAAGTTGCTCGTTGTGCGATAACCATGTTCACTGGGGACGCCATCAACTACTCTTTGTTGAATATCATGTGAGTTGCTATGCATGTTCGTCTTGTCTGAAGTAAGAGCGATCTACCACCTTATGGTTAGAGCATGCATATTGTTAGAGAAGAACATTGGGCCGCTAACTAAAGCCATGATCCATGGTGGAAGATTCAGTTTTGGACAATATCCTCAATCTCAAATGAGAAAATTAATTGTTGCTACATGCTTATGCATAAAAGAGGAGTCCATTATCTGTTGTCTATGTTGTCCCGGTATGGATGTCTAAGTTGAGAATAATCAATAGCGAGAAATCCGATGCGAGCTTTCTCCTTAGACCTTTGTACAGGCGGCATAGAGGTACCCCTTTGTGACACTTGGTTAAAACATGTGCATTGCGATGATCCCGGTAGTCCAAGCTAATTAGGACAAGGTGCGGGCACTATTAGTATACTATGCATGAGGCTTGCAACTTGTAAGATATAATTTACATGATACATATGCTTTATTACTACCGTTGACAAAATTGTTTCTTGTTTTCAAAATCAAAGCTCTAGCACAAATATAGCAATCGATGCTTTTCCTCTTTGAAGGACCATTCTTTTACTTTTATGTTGAGTCAGTTCACCTATTTCTCTCCATCTCAAGAAGCAAACACTTGTGTGAACTGTGCATTGATTCCTACATACTTGCATATTGCATTTGTTATATTACTCTATGTTGACAATATCTATGAGATATACATGTTATAAGTTGAAAGCAACCGCTGAAACTTCATCTTCCTTTGTGTTGCTTCAATGCTTCTACTATGAATTATTGCTTTATGAGTTAACTCTTATGCAAGACTTATTGATGCTTGTCTTGAAGTACTATTCATGAAAAGTCTTTGCTATATGATTCAGTTGTTTACTCATGTCATTTACATTGTTTTGATCGCTGCATTCACTACATATGCTTACAAATAGTATGATCAAGGTTATGATGGCATGTCACTCCAGAAATTATCTTTGTTTATCGTTTACCTGCTCGGGACGAGCAGGAACTAAGCTTGGGGATGCTGATACGTCTCCGACGTATCGATAATTTCTTATGTTCCATGCCACATTATTGATGATATCTACATGTTTTATGCACACTTTATGTCATATTCGTGCATTTTCTGGAACTAACCTATTAACAAGATGCCGAAGTGCCAGTTGCTGTTTTCTGCTGTTTTTGGTTTCAGAAATCCTAGTAAAGAAATATTCTCGGAATTGGACGAAATCAACGCCCAGGGTCCTATTTTGCCACGAAGCTTCCAGAAGACCGAAGAGGAGACGAAGTGGGGCCACGAGGTGGCCAGACTATAGGGCGGCGCGGCCCAAGCCCTGGCCGCGCCGACCTATGGTGTGGGCCCCTCGTGACACCCCTTGACCTGCCCTTCCGCCTACAAATAGCCTTCGTCGCGAAACCCCCAGTACCGAGAACCACGATACGGAAAACCTTCCAGAGACGCCGCCGCCGCCAATCCCATCTCGGGGGATTCAGGAGATCGCCTCTGGCACCCTGCCGGAGAGGGGAATCATCTCCCGGAGGACTCTACGCCGCCATGGTCGCCTCCGGAGTGATGTGTGAGTAGTCTACCCCTGGACTATGGGTCCATAGCAGTAGCTAGATGGTTGTCTTCTCCCCATTGTGCTTAATTGTCAGGTCTTGTGAGCTGCCGAACATGATCAAGATCATCTATCTGTAATTCTATATGTTGTGTTTGTTGGGATCCGACGAATAGAGAATACTTGTTATGTTGATTATCAAAGTTATGTCTATGTGTTGTTTATGATCTTGCATGCTCTCCGTTACTAGTAGATGCTCTGGCCAAGTAGATGCTTGTAACTCCAAGAGGGAGTATTTATGCTCGATAGTGGGTTCATGTCTCCGTGAATGCGGGAAGTGACAAATCTCTAAGATTATGGATGTGCTGTTGCCACTAGGGATAAAACATTGGTGCTATGTTCGAGGATGTAGTTACTGATTACATTACGCGCAATACTTAATGCAATTGTCTGTTGTTAGCAACTTAATACTGGAAGGGGTTCGGATGATAACCTGAAGGTGGACTTTTTAGGCATAGATGCATGCTGGATAGCGGTCTATGTACTTTGTCGTAATGCCCAATTAAATCTCACTATACTCATCATAATATGTATGTGCATGGTCATGCCCTCTCTATTTGTCAATTGCCCAACTGTAATTTGTTCACCCAACATGCTGTTTATCTTATGGGAGAGACACCTCTAGTGAACTGTGGACCCCGGTCCAATTCTCTTTACTGAAATACAATCTACTGCAATACTGTTCTACTGTTTTCTGCAAACAATCATCATCCACACTATACATCTAATCCTTTGTTACAGCAAGCCGGTGAGATTGACAACCTCGCTGTTTCGTTGGGGCAAAGTACTTGGTTTGTGTTGTGCAGGTTCCACGTTGGCGCCGGAATCCCTGGTGTTGCGCCGCACTACATCTCGCCGCCATCAACCTTCAACGTGCTTCTTGGCTCCTACTGGTTCGATAAACCTTGGTTTCATACTGAGGGAAAACTTGCCGCTGTACGCATCACACCTTCCTCTTAGGGTTCCCAACGGACGCGTGCTGTACGCGTGTCAGGCTCTCATTTCAAAACTATTCTCAATATGATTGATATGTATCCCTCAATCCGTGATACACTCATATCTCTTGGAGAAGGTACTTCACAAAGAGGTGATTGGCCAAAAATGCATACTTTTGTTGGTGTATTTGAGTCATTGGACTTTTCTCAATGCACACTTGATGCTTCTCATTCTTGGATACACTAATGAATTGTCTGAGTGTTTGCAAAGAAGAGACCAAGTTATTCTTGCTGCCATTTATCTTGCTCAAATGGCGAAGAATAGTATTCAAGAGTTGAGGTCTTACAGATTCCTTCAAAATTTACATTATTTTGCAATACAAATGGCATTCAAGTTCCTACAATGGACGATGATTATGTGTCTTATGGAAGATCATCACTGTTTTCTCGACATCAAACAAATGATGATCTCTTTGGAAGAGAATTTTATCTTGGGATTGTTGATCAAATTATTCAAGAGCTTGATAATAGGTTTGGTGAGATCAATATGGAGTTGCTTCTTGTATGTCATTATTGAGTCCCACCAACTCATTTGCTGCTTTTGATGCACACAAGGTATTCAAACTTGCTGAGTTCCACCCCGATGATTTTAAAAGCCAAGATTTGATATACCTTGAGCTACAAATTGATAACTATAGTGATGACATGAGAAGAGGTGAAAAATTCAAAGGCCTAGAAAACCTTGTTATCTTCCGGTTTAGCTTGTAGAAACAAGGAGGCATATAATTCATAACTTGGTGTACTTGCTTCTCAAATTGGTATTTCTTTTTCCGGTGGCGATAACAATTGTTGAAAGAGCATTTTCTGCAATGAGTTTAGTCAAGATAAAGTTGAGAAGTAAGATGGGTGATAGTCTTTTGGATGATTGTCTAGTCACATACATTGAGAGGGATACTTTCTCCAAAGTGGATGAAGAAGATGTAACTGCGAACTCCATGGCTATGACAAGGCGTAGAACCCATCAAAAGTAGTCTTCTCTTTGAGATTTTGAAGGTATGTAGGCCTATTTTATGCAAAACCAAACTGAATCGTGAAATATTATATATGTGTAAGACCATAGTGTTATTGTCATATTAGGCGCTAGTATGTTTACATTGGTCTATTTGTGTTAAAAAATTGAAGACGAACCACCCTGCTTCATTATCCTAGATCCGCCACAGTCTTCTCCAGTAGATTCTATGCCGCTTGTTGGCACATCATCAACCCCATCAGTCTTATACATAGTATGGCGAAGCTCGTGGCCAACGTGCTTTAACCCTCCCCCTGCATGGAGGGGATTGTGGGACCCTAGCAGAGTGTGTTCATACGTGGATGTTATCTGCATGATCACTTCCAGTTGGTACATCTCATGGCATGGAAGCTTCACGCACGGAAGAAGGATGCCCTCCTACTCAAGTTGGATATCACCAAAAAAAATTGACACGGTGGACTGGGCCTTCCTCTTGGAGGTGTTGGCCAAGCTAGGATTTGGCCATATGTGGATCACCATGATCCATAGGCTTCTTGGTGCCATGTCTACGCGTGTTGTTGTGAATGGCATTGCCGATGTCTCGATCTTCTACAACTGTGGTCTATCACAGGGTGGCCCTCTCACATCACTGCTTTTCGACCCAGTCATGGACGTCGTTCATCTGATGTTCGAACGGGTGGCTGAAGATGTGATGGTGGTCAACACCATTGGGGAACCCCAAGAGGAAGGTGTGATGAGCACAACAACAAGTTTTCAATCAATAATAAACCAAGGATTAATCAAGCAGTAGGAGAAAGGCGTGACTTCTGAAGGTGTTGCTAGCTGACTAGTGGCAGGGCGCACTACCGGTGTCAGCAACAACGTGGAACCTGCACACAACACAGCCAAAATACTTTGCCCCAACTTATAGTGAGGTTGTCAATCTCACCGGTTTTGCTGAACACAAAGGATTAAATGTATCGAGTGGAAGGAGATGTTTGCAGTAATTAAAGAGAACAGAGCTTGCAGAAAGTAAACAGAACAGGATTGTGGTGGTTGAATTTATCAATGTAAAGCAAAGGAAAGGGGTCCACACTTCACTAGAGGTGTCTCTCCATAAAGATAAATAACATGCTGGATGAACAAATTACAGCTGGGCAATTGACAGAATACCGACCATACATGACAAGATGATTACTATGAGATTCGTTTGGGCATTACAACATAATAGATAGACCGTAATCCAACTGCGTATTAAGTTGCAAGCAATAGATTATCCACCTTCTGATTATCGTTCGAACCCCTTCTAGTATTAAGTTGCAAGCAATAGATTATCACTTTAAGCAATGTGTGTAAAGTAAGCAATAGAATTACCCTCGGATAAACATTGTTGTTTTCTCCCTAGTAGCAACAACACATCTACAATCTTAGAAGTTATTCTCACTCTTACAGAAAACTAGAGACATGAACCTACGATCGAGCATAAATACCCCCTCTTGGAGTCACAAGCATCTACTTGGCCAGAGTATCTAGTAGCAACGGAGAGCATGCAAGATCACAAATAACATATGACAAGAATTTATAATCGATCTCAACATAGTATTCAATATTCATCGGATCCCAGCAAACACAACATGTAGCATTACATAAGGATGATCTTGATCATGTAGGGCAGCTCACAAGATCTAAACATGAGGCACGAATTGGAGAAGACAAACATCTAACTACTTCTATGGACCCATAGTCCAGGAATGAACAACTCACGCATCACTTTAAAGGCGGGCATGACGATGTATATGCCTCCGGTGATGATTTCCCCCTCTGACAGGGTGTCAGAAAGAGCTTTAGAACCCTCCCGAGCCAGGGTCTGCATTGGCGGCCGCGATGGACTTTTTGTGGATGGAGGCTCGGGTCTTTAGGTTTTTCCCGAGATCTTGAATAAATAAGCGGAGGGGCGATGTCGGTGGAGGCTAGAGGGCCCACACCACCCCTAGGCGCGGGCTAGGTCGCGCCTAGGGCTGGTCTGGCCGCCCTTCATCCTTTCTTCGACCCCCCCCTCTGGACTCTGTCTTCGTTATGGAAAAATATTGACTTCGGCTTTTGTTTCGTCCAATTCCGAGAATATTTCATGTACACCTTTTCTGAAATACAAAACAGCAGAAAACAGGGAATTGGCACTGTGGCATCTTTTTAATAGGTTAGTGCCGGAAAATATATAAAAGTGGAATGAAGCATGAGCAAAACATATATAAATTGGTGTAAAACAAGCATGGAGCATCAAAAATTATAGATACGTTTGAGACGTATCAAGATGGTCTGCTGATTGAGCTTCCTGCTAGTGGTTTTCGACATTGAACCCTCGATGTATGCCGATGATGTGGTCACCTTTATCCCCCAACGAAGGTTGATCTTCTGGCGTATGCCTCCACTGTGGACGCCTTTGGTGTGGCATCAGGGATTCGTACCAACCTAGCCAAATGTTCTATTCACCGTATCTAATGTCTACCATGGCAAGTGGAGATGGTCCACAAAATTCTTGGCTATGAGGTGGCTACCTTCCCTTTAGGTAATTTGAGTTGCCTCTTAGTCTGAGGAAGGTGACGGTTGCTTAACTAGAATCGGTGGTGGATAGCGTGGCCAGTCGGTTGCAATAGTGGTGAGCGAAGCTTCTCACGTGTGGAAGTAGGACAATGCTTGTCCAAATCACTTTGTGTGTGATTCCTAGAAGCGACATCAAAGATTTGTAGGGCCTTCCCGTGGAAATGATGATAGGAGATCAGTGGCGGTCATTTCTTGGTTGCTTGGGATAGGGTCGCTGATACGTCTCAAACGTATCTATAATTTTTGATGCTCCATGCTTGTTTTACACCAATTCTTATATGTTTTGCTTACACTTCGTTGCACTTTAACATGATTTCAGGCACTAACCTATTAACAAGATGCCACAGTACCAGTTCCATGTTTCTGCTGTTTTTGTATTTCAGAAAAGTTGTACAGAAAATATTTATGGAATTGGAAACAAAAGCCGAAGTCAATATTTTACCAAAACGAAGACAAAGTCCATAGGGGGGGTCGAAGAGGCGCAACAGGGCGCCAAAACCACCCCTAGGCGCGGCCTGGACCTGGCCCGCGCCTAGTGTAGGTCTGGGACCACCAGGCGCCCGACCGACCTAAATTCTCCTCCTATTTATACATCTTCTCGGGAAAACCCTGGATACCCGAGCCTCCATCCACGAAAAGTTCCATCGCGGCCGCCATTGCAGAACCCATCTCGGGGGGTTCTGAAGCTCTTCCCGACACCCTACCGGAGGGGGAAATCATCACCGGAGGCATCTACATCGCCATGCTCGCCTCACTAGTGATGTGTGAGTAGTTCATCCCTGGACTATGGGTCCATAGAAGTAGCTAGATGGTTATCTTCTCCACTTTGTGCTTGATGTATCGATCTTGTGAGCTGTCCTACATGATCAAGATCATCTTTATGTAAATATATATGTTTGTTTGCTAGGATCCGATGAACATCGTATACTATGTTGAGATTGATTATATATTCATGCCATATGTTATTTGTGATCTTGCATTCTCTCCGTTGCTAGTAGAAACTCTGGCCAAGTGGACACTTGTGACTCCAAAAGGGTGTATTTATGCTCGATAGTAGGTTCATGTCTCTAGTTTTCTGGGAGAGTGACTTTATAACTATAAGATTGTAGATGTGTTGTTGCTACTAGGGAGAAAACAACAATGTTTTATCCGAGGGTAATTCTATTGTTTACTTTACACACATTGCTTAATGCGATAGTCTGTTGCTTGCAACTTTATACTGAAAGGGGTGTGGACGCTAATCTGAAGGTGGATTATTAGTCATAGACGAAGTTGGATTACAGTCTATGTATTATGTTGTAATGCCCGTATCAAATCTCATAGTAATCATCTTGTCATGTATTGATCGATATTCTGTCCATTCCCCAATTGTAATTTGTTCACCCAACATGCTATTTCTTTATGGAGAGACACCTCCAGTGAACTATGGACCCTGGTCCTATTTCCTTTACTGATAAATTCAACTGCAATCATGTTCTGTTTACTTTCTGCAAACATTTCCTTCCATTCGATATGTCTAATACTTTGTGTTCAGCAAACTGGTGAGATTGACAACCTCACTGTAAGTTCGGGCAAGTACTTTGCTTGTGTTGTGTGCAGGTTCCACGTTGTTGCTGACGCCGGTAGTGCGCCCTGCAACTAGTCAGTCAGCGACACCTTCAGAAGTCACGCCTTTCTCCTACTGGTCGATTAAACCTTGGTTTCGTACTGAGGAAAAACTTGATGATATGCTCATCACACCTTCCTCTTGGGGTTTCCCAACCGCTTCCACTACTGCCATCACCGGACCACCATCAGTCGCCTCCCCAAAGTGCTTTAGAGGTTTAGAAATACCTAAACTTCGGCTCCTGAATCTTGACCTACGTTGTAACATCCCAATTTTTAAAGCAAAGAGAAAATGAATTTCCTTTTTCCAAAAAGAACCAACAAAAACTTTTCTTACATAGAGTGCTATGTGATACGTCTCCAACGTATCGATAATTTCTTATGTTCCATGCCACTTTATTGATGATACCTACATGTTTTATGCATACTTTATGTCATATTTGTGCATTTTCCGGCACTAACCTATTAACGAGATGCCAAAGAGCCAGTTGCTGTTTTCTGCTGTTTTTGGTTTCAGAAATCCTAGTAAGGAAATATTCTCGGAATTGGACGAAATCAACGCCCAGGATCTTATTTTTCCACGAAGCTTCCAGAAGTCCGGAGAGGAAACGAAGTGGGGCGACGAGGCGCCCACACGCTAGGGCGGCGCGGCCTAGGCCTTGGCCGCGCCGGCCTGTTGTGTGGGGCCCTCGTGGTGCCCCCTGACCTATCTCCTCCGCCTACTTAAGCCTTCGTCGATAATAACTCAAGTACCGAGAGCCACGATACGGAAAACCTTCCAGAGAGGCCGCTGCTGCCAATCCCATCTCGGGGGATTCAGGAGATCGCCTCCGGCACCCTGCCGGAGAGGGGAATCATCTCCCGGAGGACTCTTCACCGCCATGGTCGCCTCCGGAGTGATGAGTGAGTAGTCTACCCCTGGACTATGGGTCCATAGCAGTAGCTAGATGGTCGTCTTCTCCTAATTGTGCTTCATTGTTGGATCTTGTGAGCTGCCTAACATGATCAAGATCATCTATCTGTAATGCTACATGTTGTGTTTGTTGGGATCCGATGAATAGAGAATACTATGCTATGTTGATTATCAATCTATTATCTATGTGTTGTTTATGATCTTGCATGCTCTCCGTTACTAGTAGAGGCTCTGACCAAGTTTTTGCTTGTAACTCCAAGAGGGAGTATTTATGCTCGATAGTGGGTTCATGCCTCCATTAAATCTGGGACAGTGACAGAAAGTTCTAAGGTTGTGGATGTGCTGTTGCCACTAGGGATAAAACATCGATGCTATGTCTAAGGATGTATGTGTTGATTACATTACGCACCATACTTAATGCAATTGTCTGTTGTTTACAACTTAATACTGGAGGGGGTTCGGATGATAACCTGAAGGTGGACTTTTTAGGCATAGATGCATGCTGGATAGCGGTCTATGTACTTTGTCGTAATGCCCAATTAAATCTCACAATACTCATCATATCATGTATGTGCATGGTCATGCCCTCTTTATTTGTCAATTGCCCAACTGTAATTTGTTCACCCAACATGCTTATTCTTATCGGAGAGACACCACTAGTGAACTGTGGACCCCGGTCCATTCTTTACATCGAATACAATCTACTGCAATACTTGTTTTACTGTTTTCTGCAAACAATCATCATCCACACTATACATCTAATCCTTTGTTACAGCAAGCCGGTGAGATCGACAACCTCACTGTTACGTTGGGACAAAGTACTTTGGTTGTGTTGTGCAGGTTCCACGTTGGCGCCGAAATCCCTGGTGTTGCGCCGCACTACACTCCGCCGCCATCAACCTTCAACGTGCTTCTTGACTCCTACTGGTTCGATAAACCTTGGTTTCTTACTGAGAGAAACTTACTGATGTACGCATCACACCTTCCACTTGGGGTTCCCAACGGTCGCGTGCTGTACGCGTGTCAAGCTAAATTTCTGGCGCCGTTCCCGGGGAGATCAAGACACGCTGCAAGGGTAGTCTCCACCTCCAATCTCTTTACTTTGTTTTTGTCTTGCTTTATTTTATTTAGTACTTTGTTTGCTGCATTATATCAAAATACAAAAAAAATTAGTTGCTAGCTTTACTTTATTTACTATCTTGTTTGCATTCTCCATATTAAAAACACAAAAAAAAATTAGTTACTTGCATTTACTTTATCTAGTTTGCTTTATTTACTATTGCTAAAATGGGTACTCCTGAAAATACTAAGTTGTGTGACTTCACAACCACAAATAATAATGATTTCTTATGCACACCTATTGCTCCACCTGCTACTACAGTAGAATTCTTTGAAATTAAACCTGCTTTACTAAATCTTGTTATGAGAGAGCAATTTTCTGGTGTTAGTTCTGATGATGCTGCTGCCCATCTTAATAATTTTGTTGAACTATGTGAAATGCAAAAGTATAAGGATGTAGATGGTGACATTATAAAATTAAAATTGTTTCCTTTCTCATAAAGAGGAAGAGCTAAAGATTGGTTGCTATCTCTGCCTAAGAATAGTATTGATTCATGGACTAAATGTAAGGATGCTTTCATTGGTAGCTATTATCCTCCTGCTAAAATTATATCTTTGAGAAGTAGCATAATGAATTTTAAACAATTGTATAATGAGCATGTTGCCCAAGCATGGGAAAGAATGAAATCTTTGGTTAAAAATTGCCCAACCCATGGACTGACTACTTGGATGATTATCCAAACCTTTTATGCAAGATTGAATTTTTCTTTGCGGAACCTATTGGATTCAGCTGCTGGAGGTACCTTTATGTCCATCACTCTAGGCGACGCAACAAAGCTTCTTGATAATATGATGATTAATTACTCTGAATGGCACACGGAAAGAGCTCCACAAGGTAAGAAGGTAAATTCTGTCGAAGAAACCTCCTCCTTGAGTGATAAGATTGATGCTATTATGTCTATGCTTGTGAATGGTAGGACAAATATTGATCCTAATAAAGTTCTGTTAGCTTCATTGGTTACTCAACAAGAACATGTTGATGTAAACTTCATTAAAAACAATAATTTCAACAACAATGCTTATCGGAACAATTCTAGTAACAACTATAGGCCATATCCTTATAATAATGGCAACGGCTATGGTAATTCTTATGGGAATTCTTACAACAATAATAGGAATACACCCCCTAGACTTGAAGCCATGCTTAAAGAATTTATTAGTACACAAACTGTTTTTAACAAATCTGTTGAAGAAAAGCTTGGGAAAATTGATATACTTGCTTCTAAAGTCGATAGTCTTGCTGCTGATGTTCATCTTTTGAAATCGAAAGTTATGCCTAATGAAAATAATAATAATAAAATTGTTACTACAGCAAATGCCATCCAAGTTAGAATTAATGAGAATATAAGATTGATGGCCGAATTGCGTGCTAGGTGGGAGAAAGAAGAAAATGCTAAAGAAGATAATATAGCTAAAGTTTGGACTATTACCACCACTAGTAATGCTAATGCTTCACATGTTGCTGCACCTCCTACTATTAATGGTAAAATAATTGGTGTTGGCAATGTTTCCACTTCTAATGCAAAGCGTGAAAAATTGCCTGAAACTGCTAAAACTATTAAACTGCACAGTGATAAAACTGCTGAAATTTTTTCCAACATTGGGGACAATGATCCCATTGCTTTAGATTATAATGGTTTGGATTTTGATGATTGCCACATCTCTGAAGTTATAAAGTTCTTACAAAAACTTGCTAAGAGTCCTAATGCTAGTGCTATAAATTTGGCTTTCACGAAACATATTACAAATGCTCTCATAAAAGCTAGAGAAGAGAAATTAGAACGTGAAGCTTCTATTCCTAGGAAGCTAGAGGATGGTTGGGAGCCCATCATTAAGATGAAGGTCAATGATTTTGATTGTAATGCTTTGTGTGATCTTGGTGCAAGTATTTCCGTTATGCCTAGAAAAATCTATAATATGCTTGACTTGCCACCATTGAAAAATTGTTATTTGGATGTTAATCTTGCTGATAACTCTACAAAGAAACCTTTGGGAGAGTTGATAATGTTCGCATTACCGTTAACAATAACCTTGTCCCCGTTGATTTTGTTGTCTTCGATATTGAATGCAATGCATCTTGTCCCATTATATTGGGAAGACCTTTTCTTCGAACTGTTGGTGCTATCATTGATATGAAGGAAGGTAATATTAAATATCAATTTCCTCTCAAGAAATGTATGGAACACTTCCCTAGAAAGAGAATGAAGTTACCTTTTGATTCTATCATTAGAACAAATTATGATGTTGATGCTTCGTCTCTTGATAATACTTGATGCACACTTTCTGCGCCTAGCTGAAAGGCGTTAAAGAAAAGCGCTTATGGGAGACAACCCATGATTTTACTACTGCACTTTTATTTTATATTTGAGTCTTGGAAGTTGTTAATACTGTAGCAACATCTCCTTATCTTAGTTTTGTTGCATTGTTGTGCCAAGTAAAGTCTTTGATAGTAAGGTTCATACTAGATTTGGATTACTGCGCAGAAACAGATTTCTTGCTGTCACGAATCTGGGCCTAATTCTCTGTAGGTAATTCAGAAAATTATGCCAATTTACGTGACTGATCCTCAGATATGTACGCAACTTTCATTCAATTTGAGCATTTTCATTTAAGCAAGTCTGGTGCCTCAATAAAATTCGTCTTTATGGACTGTTCTGTTTTGACAGATTCTGCCTTTTATTTCGCATTGCCTGTTTTGCTATGCTTGATGGATTTTTCTATTCCATTAACTTTTAGTAGCTTTGTGCAATGTCCAGAAGTGTTAAGAATGATTATGTCACCTCTGAACATGTGAATTTTTATTGTGCACTAACCCTCTAATGAGTTGTTTTGAGTTTGGTGTGGAGGAAGTTTTCAAGGATCAAGAGAGGGAGATGATACAATATGATCAAGGAGAGTGAAAGCTCTAAGCTTGGGGATGCCCCGGTGGATCACCCCTGCATATTTCAAGAAGACTCAAGCGTCTAAGCTTGGGGATGCCCAAGGCATCCCCTTCTTCATCGACAACATTATCAGGTTCCTCTAGTGAAACTATATTTTTATTCCATCACATCTTATGTACTTTGCTTGGAGCGTCCTTTTGTTTTTGTTTTTGTTTTGTTTGAATAAAATGGATCCTAGCATTCATTGTGTGGGAGAGAGACACGCTCCGCTGTTGCATATGGACAAATATGTCCTTAGGCTTTACTCATAATATTCATGGCGAAGGTTGAATCTTCTTCGTTAAATTTTTATATGGTTGGAAACGGGAAATGCTACATGTAGTAATTGGTAGAATGTCTTGAATAATTTGATACTTGGCAATTGTTGTGCTCATGTTTAAGCTCTTGCATCATATATTTTGCACCTATTAATGAAGAAATACATAGGGCTTGCTAAAATTTGGTTTGCATAATTGGTCTCTCTAAGGTCTAGATAATTTCTAGTAAGGGTCGAACAACAAGGAAGACGGTATAGAGTCTTATAATGCTTACAATATGTCTTTTATGTGAGTTTTGCTGTACTGGTTCATACTTGTGTTTGTTTCAAATAACCTTGCTAGCCTAAACCTTGTATCGAGAGGGAATACTTCTCATGCATCCAAAATCCTTGAGCCAAACACTATGCCATTTGCGTCCACCATACCTACCTACTACATGGTATTTCTCCGCCATTCCAAAGTAAATAACTTGAGTGCTACCTTTAAATTTATATCCTTTATCTTTGCAATATATAGCTCATGGGACAAATAGCCTAAAAACTATTGTGGTATTGAATATGTACTTATGCATTTTATTTCTTATAAGTTGCTTGTTGTGCGATAACCATGTTCCTGGGGACGCCATCAACTACTCTTTGTTGAATATCATGTGAGTTGTTATGCATGTCCGTCTTGTCTGAAGTAAGGGCGATTTACCATGAGTTGAATGGTTTGAGCATGCATACTGTTAGAGAAGAACATTGGGCCGCTAACTAAAGCCATGATCCATGGTGGAAGTTTCAGTTTTGGACAAATATCCTCAATCTCATATGAGAAAATTAATTGTTGTTGAATGCTTAAGCATTAAAGAGGAGTCCATTATATGTTGTCTATGTTGTCCCGGTATGGATGTCTAAGTTGAGAATAATCAAAAGCGAGAAATCCAATGCGAGCTTTCTCCTTAGACCTTTGTACAGGCGGCATAGAGGTACCCCTTTGTGACACTTGGTTAAAACATATGTATTGTGGTGATAATCCAGGTAATCCGAGCTAATTAGGACAAGGTGCGGGCACTATTAGTATACTATGCATGAGGCTTGCAACTTGTAGGATATAATTTACATGATGCATATGCTTTATTACTACCGTTGACCCAATTGTTTCTTGTTTTCAAAATAAAAGCTCTAGCACAAATATAGCAATCGATGCTTCCCTCTGCGAAGGGCCTTTCTTCTACTTTTATGTTGAGCCAGTTCACCTATTTCTCTCCATCTCAAGAAGCAAACACTTGTGTGAACTGTGCATTGATTCCTACATACTTGCATATTGCACTTGTTATATTACTTTATATTGACAATATCCATGAGATATACATGTTACAAGTTGAAAGCAACCGCTGAAACTTAATCTTCCTTTGTGTTGCTTCAATGCCTTTACTTTGAATTTATTGCTTTATGAGTTAACTCTTATGCAAGACTTATTGATGCTTGTCTTGAAAGTACTATTCATGAAAAGTCTTTGCTATATGATTCAGTTGTTTACTCATTACATTTACCATTGCTTTGATCGCTGCATTCATTACATGTGCTTACAATATTATGATCGAGATTATGATGGCATGTCACTTCAGAAATTATCTTTGTTATCGTTTACCTACTCGGGACGAGCAGGAACTAAGCTTGGGGATGCTGATACGTCTCCAACGTATCGATAATTTCTTATGTTCCATGCCACTTTATTGGTGATACCTACATGTTTTATGCATACTTTATGTCATATTTATGCATTTTCCGGCACTAACCTATTAACGAGATGCCGAAGAGCCAGTTGCTGTTTTCTGCGGTTTTTGGTTTCAGAAATCCTAGTAAGGAAATATTCTCGGAATTGGACGAAATCAACGCCCAGGATCTTATTTTTCCACGAAGCTTCCAGAAGTCCGGAGAGGAAACGAAGTGGGGCGACGAGGCGCCCACACGCTAGGGCGGCGCGGCCCAGGCCTTGGCCGCGCCGGCCTGTTGTGTGGGGCCCTCGTGGCGCCCCCTGACCTATCTCCTCCGCCTACTTAAGCCTTCGTCGATAATAACTCCAGTACCGAGAGCCACGATACGGAAAACCTTCCAGAGACGCCGCCGCCGCCAATCCCATCTCAGGGGATTCTGGAGATCGCCTCCGGCACCCTGCCGGAGAGGGGAATCATCTCCCGGAGGACTCTTCACCGCCATGGTCGCCTCCGGAGTGATGAGTGAATAGTCTACCCCTGGACTATGGGTCCATAGCAGTAGCTAGATGGTCGTCTTCTCCTAATTGTGCTTCATTGTTGGATCTTGTGAGCTGCCTAACATGATCAAGATCATCTATCTGTAATGCTACATGTTGTGTTTGTTGGGATCCGATGAATAGAGAATACTATGCTATGTTGATTATCAATCTATTATCTATGTGTTGTTTATGATCTTGCATGATCTCCGTTACTAGTAGAGGCTCTGGCCAAGTTTTTGCTTGTAACTCCAAGAGGGAGTATTTATGCTCGGTAGTGGGTTCATGCCTCCATTAAATCTGGGACAGTGACAGAAAGTTCTAAGGTTGTGGATGTGTTGTTGCCACTAGGGATAAAACATCGATGCTATGTCTAAGGATGTATGTGTTGATTACATTACGCACCATACTTAATGCAATTGTCTGTTGTTTACAACTTAATACTGGAGGGGGTTCGGATGATAACCTGAAGGTGGACTTTTTAGGCATAGATGCATGCTGGATAGCGGTCTATGTACTTTGTCGTAATGCCCAATTAAATCTCACAATACTCATCATATCATGTATGTGCATGGTCATGCCCTCTTTATTTGTCAATTGCCCAACTGTAATTTGTTCACCCAGCATGCTTATTCTTATCGGAGAGACACCACTAGTGAACTGTGGACCCCGGTCCATTCTTTACATCGAATACAATCTACTGCAATACTTGTTCTACTGTTTTCTGCAAACAATCATCATCCACACTATACATCTAATCCTTTGTTACAGCAAGCCGGTGAGATTGACAACCTCAATGTTACGTTGGGACAAAGTACTTTGGTTGTGTTGTGCAGGTTCCACGTTGGCGCCGGAATCCCTGGTGTTGCGCCGCACTACACTCCGCCGCCATCAACCTTCAACGTGCTTCTTGACTCCTACTGGTTCGATAAACCTTGGTTTCTTACTGAGGGAAACTTACTGCTGTACGCATCACACCTTCCACTTGGGGTTCCCAACGGTCGCGTACTGTACGCGTGTCACTATGCCTAGTGCTCATACCTAATTCTTGTATTTTCCCTTGATTGTTTGTTATTACTTGGAACCTACTTCCAAAACCCTAAAACCTTAACCATCTCAAAACAAAGTGGATTAATTTTGAGAAACCAAAATAAAAGAAAAAGACATATGTGGGCATATAGCCCTAATATGTAAATCTTTAACCCTACCCTTTCTTACTTTAATAAATGGTGGTGAACCATTGTAAACCCCACTAAACCCTAAACATCACCCCTCCTATCACCATCCTTTGAAAAACAAAATAAAAACAAATGATCTTAAATAAGAAAAAGGCATATGTAAGCCTATGGCTACTTTTGCAAATGCGAAATTTTGTCATGGCTACCTTGTGTAGATGATTTGAAATACCTCAACCCACCTAACCAAGTAATCACCAACCCAATCCAAGTGAGAAACAAAAATAAAATAAAACATATGCATAGAGGCACATGTGGCACTTAGCCATAATATCAATTCTTGACCTATGTACCCACCCTTTCCCAAAAAGGTTTAAACCCTTTACCCAACTCAATCTAACACTAAATAAACTTCACACATGCCTAAGTGAAGCAAAGAAAAAGAAAAGAATACAAGTTAGAAAATCACAAAACCCTCACATATGGTTTAGGCCATTTTTGCAAATCTTGGACCTAGACCAATTTGGCCTTCACCATTAGTTGTATTATGTTACTAAACACTTATTACAACTTTTAGAATCAAAGAAACTCAAATCATATCAAATTCAAACTCAATTTGTGATCACATGAAATGATGGTCAAATCTGCCATTTACAATCTGGTCACCACTTTGAGCCCCTGGATTTCAAGTTTTTCAAACCAAACAAATCTAATTCTTTGCACCACATCCAAGTACACATCAAGGTGAACAACTTTTGTAAAGACCACCATATCAATTTCTTCTTGGATCAAAAACTATGCTCATCCAAAGTTGGGACTTTTTAACAAAACCAACAATCTCACACTTTGCAATTTTGCAATTCTTTTATTTTTAAAATTCCACCACCACCTATGTTTTTCTCTGGTCATTTGCAATTCATCCAAATTAACCAAACTCAAATTTTGGAACCACTTTGCAAAGAACAAATTTGGCAAGAATTTGAAATAGCAATGATGCCCAAATCCAAAACACTATTGCAAACAGTGTTTGGCCCAACCCTAGTGCACCAGCTTGCCTCTACATGCTCCCTGGTCCCCTCTGCACCTCAACCTTGCACTGCAACCCTAGAGGGAGGCCAAACCTAGCCATGGCAAGGCCATGCCGGCTATGCACAATGGCACAATGCCCTAGCCCTCCCCTTTTCTCTCCAAACCTGGCAACCATGTCTCCCTGCTCCCTCACACTCTACTGGATCAGCCTAGCCTAACACTGGTCGGAGATACACACCACAGCAATGGCACGCATCGCGCCCAGGGCCATGTCGAGGACGTTGTGAGCGCGCCCACGGACGCGCGCAGAGCACCAGTCGCCCCGACGAACGATGGCACCCTGGCCCCCCTCTCCACCTATTGAGCTTCGACGCTGCAACACAAACCCGCCAGACACGCGCCCGTATCCTCGCGAGCGCCGTCTCCGTCGACCACCTCGCCGTTTTCCCGCACCCGTGCCGCCAGGCATCGACATCGCCCGCGCTCACCTGGCCGTCCCCCACCTCGCCAGCAGGCTCCCTAGCACCACCTTGACCTCACCAAGCTAGCGATGCTCTCGCTTGTCCCCTTCGCTCGCCGGAATCACCGCGCCACGGTCGACCTCACCAGCACCCCACAGCCACCTTGTTCGCCTATAAAAGGGGAGCTCATCCTCCTCAATTGAGCACGCCATTGCACTCCCCTCCCTCCTCTGAGCCTCCTCGCACTCTCTCCACCCGACATTGCTCACCACCGCCGTCCAATTGCAACATCACCGCCCGTGAGCTGCCGCAGAACAAGCCAATGCTGTAGTCCATCCCCGGAGCTCCCACGACCACCGTTGAGTTCGCCGTCGTTGACAACGCCACCCTGCATCAAAGTCGCCGCTCGCCGGAGTCCTTGCTCGCCGCCGACCCCCATGCCTCGCCGCGCCTGTAAGCCCTTCTCGTCGGAGAAGACGACGATCGTGCGCCGCACGATCGCGTTGTAATCCAACGGCCATCTTTCCCCCGTACCGATTTGGGTTTTAAACCCCAATGACACCTGGGTCCCACCGTCAGACGGCCCGTGATGCGCTGAAACGTTACTGGGCCAGCCCAGTCCGTCTCCCCTCATTTCGGCCCAATTGCTTTCCCGCGCAAGCCCAACACGTTTGAATTCAAATTTTGGAATTCAATAATTTCCTTGCAGATGCTTTTTCAAAATTAAATAGAATCAAATCTACCCAACCAAATTTGATGAATTGGATATTGTTGGAAAGCTTATGAAATGCTTGATCCAACCACACTGGCCTCACATTGAGATTCTCTGTAGAATAAATGTGACAAAAATAACAAGTCAGAGACTCTTGCACATTCAAACAATTATTAAAATTCAACCAAAAATGCTTTTGAGTTGATTTCAACTCTCATAGCTCACATTTCACTTACTCTAATTAATTATGTAAAAATATGGCAGGGTTACTTTGAGTGATCATGGCCCAAATTAAATAAAGGACTATATGGCTATTCTAGTCAAATGATATTGTCCAAAACTATTAAGTAAATTGTATGAGAGACTTGCTCTCATTTAAATCTTGTCCCAAGTACTTTCATATGAAGTGGTGACCCTGGTGTAATACTCTCACATGAAATTACTTGGAGATATTAAATCATAAGTGGTAGTGTTAAATTGTATGAGGTACCTTATCTCATTTAAATCATTTTCCCAAATGATGATGATGAATAGTTGACCTGAGTCAACATGATTTCATGTATGATGATTTGAGGAAATTAAATCTTAAGAAGATTCAATGAGAGGAAATTATTTCCTTAAAGACTAAATGGAAACTATCATTTACATATATAATGAGAGGAAATTATTTCTCTAACACTAAGTAAGAAAAGCCTAGAATTATTTTAGGTAGCAATGTTAAGTGATGATGCTAGATCATTTGGAGTGAGCCATTAAGGCTAATTATGACTACTTAAGAATTGTTTGGTGATTGTATCCTCGTATTCGTGTATAGACGCTAGTACCGGAGACTATCAAGAGGAGGAGGTATTCTACCAAGAAGAAGAAGAGAACTTTGATCACCTCACCAACCAAGGCAAGCTAACACCAATGCAAGCTCTACTCTTGAAAGCTAATATTCGTGCAAAGTGCAAAGCCCTTTGGGGCAAGGCACCATGAGTCTTACCTTACTTACAATGATCCCATCCCAAGTTTTTACCTTACAAGTTTTTACTGGTTTTATGAAGAAGTTACTTTTATAGTTAACTTTGGTCTAAGTGTAGAATGTTACTAGAGTAGCAAAGTTAGTCTCAAAGATAGCCAAGCAAGATAGCACCCATCATGATTAGTGCTAGTGCTAATAACTAAAAGTGACTACTCTAGATGGGAACATGTGACTTGAATTGAATTTGAAACCTTGGAATGAGGAGTCATTCCATTGAAAGATGTTTTGAAGGTGAATATGAATTGAATGATGTGGTGATTTTTGACTAAAACTTATATTGGTTTGGATGCGATACCTTTCCAATTTTTGAGTACCCCCACAATACCTGATTATGGGTAGGGCTTAACTGGAAATTTATACATCTTAGTATGGGTTCCCTCTGAACAAGCATCATAGGGTTATGCCGAGGCTGCCTCCGTTGTATGAGAAATGATGTGAATTGAGGTGAATTGTACGGTCAAGCCCTGTGCAGTTCCCAGTTGACAGTTGGTCTTCACTGGGAGGCCAAGCTCATGGGGAGAGGTGCCTATACTAGGGTTTGTAAGTGAAAGGTTATGGTTGATGATCCGCGTACTGTGTTACGATGATTCAGGGTTATCCTCGACGGATGTAATCAAATGTTGTGGCACAAGTGTGCAACCTCTGCAGAGTGTAAACCTATTCGAATAGCCGTGTCCACGGTTACGGACGGTTGGAAAGGCCATATAGTTTCCGGTGTCAGATTCTTGAAAATGTTGGTGAAGTGAATGGTGACTAGTTTTTGAATCACAACTGAGTTGTGGGAATGACACTAATGTTCCCACTTGAGTTAGTTAGCACATGAATGAGTCTTTTATCAAATACTTGTGAACTAAAATTGGCTTTATGCAAAATAAACTAGAGCTTAGCACCCCCTTACTAGAATTGATAGCACTTACACTAGTATTAGTTTGCGAGTACTTAAAGTACTCACGGCTGTGTCCCTGGCTATTCAAATGGCCAGAGTATGAAGATGAACAGAACTACCATGGAGATGACCAGCAGGACGCCTACGACAACTAGGAGTCTTCCAACGTCAAGCGTTGGCCCGTGGACTAGAGAGTCCCTTCTATTTACGCTTCCGCTTTGAACTATGTGTTTTGATCAATAGATCAACTATTTGTGTAATATGGATCATGTGATCTGAATTTGTAAGACAATATGGTTTGTAATGAATGATGACTATGATATTCGACTACTATGCCTCGCAACAACAATATTCCTGGGATTGCGATGAATGACATAATAGGCATCTGGACTTAAAAATCCGGGTGTTGACAAGTTGGTATCAGAGCCATTATTTGACCTTAGGAGACCCTAGTTAGAATGGACGTCTGAAAAACTTAGTTTCAAAACAAATGAAGTGAATATTTATGAAAACTTATTCTCACTCTTATCCTTAAGATCTTTTCTAAAGCAACATTCATACTCTATCTTTCTTTCTACATAAAAATTTGGCACACTTGGGCACTTCTCTAACTTACTCCTCCTCATTGTTCATAGATGGAGTACAAATGGGAGTTCTATCAGCTTGGTCACGGAGGAGACCTGATGTTCGAAAAGGATTTGAAGCAACTAGTGGAATATCTAGGACGCCCTTATCCCGAGTTCTTCGGAATACCCCTCAATAATCAGTTGGGAGTACCACCTCGGTGGGAAGTTTCTGCAGATCTACGAAGAAAGCTTGGAGCCCCAATATGGGAAACCATATGGTTTTCTATAATGGGAAACACTTGGAAGGAAGGACTAGTCAGAGCTATGCAAGAAGCAATTGCCCGTTTGTGTGGACAAAATGAGAACAAGATCAAGAACACTCGCTTCATCTACTACCCAAGATATGACCTCATGGGAAGACCGATGACCATGCCCCCGCACACGGAGATGAACCACTATGTAGCACACCTGGACTTCATGATGTACAAGACCCACAAGGAGTTGGACAACGCCCTCGCCTCTCGCCAAGCCCATTACCCATGAAGACGAAGAATCCACCCTGAAGAGTAGTATCAAGTAGGTGTGAGTTGTATCAGGATCCCCTTGTATCGTAGAGCGAATGAATGGTTCTTCAAACCAACGGTGTGTTAGATTTGTAATGTCTGATGTTTGGTATGAATGAAAAAGGTGTTGCTGGTTTTTACCCCCTCAACACTACTCAAGTTTTCAAGTTTTGAACTTTTTGAACTTTAAATCAAACAAACCATATAAATTTCCCTCTTATCTTATCATCTACCTCGATGTTCAGATGGCCCCACCAACCCGTAGCGCCAACTAAGACGCCATGATGCAGATGCTAGAGATGATGATGGCAGACCGAGAAGCCGAGAGAGCTGAACGCCAAGCCAACATCGCTGCACTGCAGCAGATCGCTCAGAACAACAACGGCCATGGAAACCACGACCACCCTGGGTCGAAGCTGAAGAACTTTCAGAACACAAACCTACCTATTTTCAGCAAGACTGAAGAGCCCTGATAACCCACAAGTATATGGGATCGCGGCAGTCTTCGAGGGAAGTAAAACCCAAATTTATTGATTTGACACAAGGGGAGGTAAAGAATACTTATAAGCCTTAACAGCTGAGTTGTCAATCCAGCTGCACCTGGAAAAGCACTAGCAACAGGGGTGATGTGAAAGTAGCAGTAATATGAGAGCGGTAGTAATAGTAACACAGCAGCAGTAATAGCAGTATGAGAGCAATGGCACCAGAAAATAGTTGATACTACTTCCAATGACATGTAGAACGAGTATATGATGATGAGAGATGGACCGGGGTTCCCAGCGATCTACACTAGTGGTAACTCTCCAATAACAAGTAACAAGTGTTGGGTGAACAAATTACAGTTGGGCAATTGACAGGATTGATAAAGCATTAAGATAGAACATCAATTCATTAATCATGTAGGCATGTTTTCCATATATAGTCATACGTGCTCGCAATGAGAAACTTGTACAACATCTTTTGTCCTACCAGCCGGTGGCAGCCGGGCCTCAAGGGAATCTACTGGATATTAAGTTACTCCTTTTAATAGAGTACCGGAGCAAAGCATTAACACTCCGTGAAAACATGTGTCCCTCACATCACCGCCATCCCCTCCGGTTGTCCCGATTTCTGTCACTTCGGGGCCTTTGGTTCCGGACAGCGACATGTGCATACAACTTGTAGATACAATCTAAGCAACAATTATAGAGCTTAAATCTAAGATCATGCCACTCGGGCCCTAGTGACAAGCATTAAGCATAACAAGATTGCAGCAACAATAACTTCACAAACTTTATAGATAGACTAATCATAATGTATCATCTATCGGATCCCAACAAACACAACACCGATTACATCAGATGAATCTCAATCATGTAAGGCAGCTCATGAGATCATTGTATTGAAGTACATGGAGGAGAGAATACCAACTAGCTACTGCTAGAACCCGTAGTCCATGGGGGAACTACTCACGGAGCATGATGGAGGCGGTGGCGTCGATGGAGATGGCTTCCGGGGGCACTTCCCCGTCCCGGTAGGGTGCCGGAACAGAGAGTTCTGTCCCCCGAATTGGAGTTTCGCGATGGCGGCGGCGCCCCTGGAGTCTTTCTGGAGTTTCGTCAATTGGTATCGAATTTTTAGGTCGAAAGGGGTTAAATAGGCGAAGAGGCGGCGCAGGAGGGGCGACAGGGTGGCCTCCCCATAGGCCGGCGCGGCCAGGGTCTGGCCCGCGCGGCCCTATGGTGTGGGGGCCCCCTGGCTCTCCTCCGACTCCCCTTCGGTGTTCTGGAGCCTTCCGGGAAAAATAAGATGTTTGGCGTTGATTTCGTCCAATTCCGAGAATATTCCTCGAACAGCCTTTCTGGAACCAAAAACAGCAGAAAACAGGAACTGGCACTGTGGCATCTTGTTAATAGGTTAGTTCCGGAAAACGCATAAAACATTATAAAGTGCAAGCAAAACATGTAAGTATTGTCATAAAACAAGCATGGAGCATCAGAAATTATGGATACGTTGGAGACGTATCAGCATCCCCAAGCTTAGTTCCTACTCGTCCTCGAGTAGGTAAACGATAAAAAGAATAATTTCTGTAGTGACATGCTACTTACATAACCTTGATCATACTATTACAAAGCATATGAGATGAATGAAGTGACTCAAGGCAATGATCTATAGTTGCTAACAAATAGATAACATATAGCAAAACTTTTCATAAAGAGCACTTTCAAGACAAGCATCAAAAGTCTTGCACAAGAGTTAACTCATAAAGCAATAGATTCAAAGTAAAAGCATCGAAGCAACACAAAGGAAGATATAAGTTTCAGCGGTTGCTTTCAACTTTAAACATGCATATCTCATGGATAATTGTCAACATAAAGTAGTATGATGAATGCAAACATGCAAGTATGTAAGAATCAATGCACAGTTGACACAAGTGTTTGCTTCTAAGGTGGAAGGAAGTAGGTAAACTGACTCAACATAAAAGTAGAAGAAAGGCCCTTCGCAGAGGGAAGCATTGATTGCTATATTTGTGCTAGAGCTTTGGTTTTTGAAAACGTAAAGAGAGCATAAAAGTAAAGTTTTGAGAGGTGTTTGTTGTTGTCAACGAATGGTAGTGGGCACTCTAACCCCCTTGCCAGACAAACCTTCAAAGAGCGGCTCCCATTTTATTTTATTTTTGGGTGGCACTCCTTCCAACTTTTCTTTCACAAACCATGGCTAACCGAATCCTCGGGTGCCTGCCAACAATCTCATACCATGAAGGAGTGCCTTTTTATTTTAGTTTTATTATGATGACACTCCCCCCAACCTTTGCTTTCTCAAGCCATGGCTAACCGAATCCTCGGGTGCCGTCCAACAATCACATACCATGGAGGAGTGTCTATTTAGGTTAATTAATTTGGGACTGGGAATCCCATTGCCAGCTCTTTTTGCAAAATTATTGGATAAGCGGATGAAGCCACTAGTCCATTGGTGAAAGTTGCCCAACAAGATTGAAAGATAAACACCACATACTTCCTCATGAGCTATAAAACAATGACACAAATTGAGAAGCATTTTGAATTGTTTAAAGGTAGCACTCAAGCAATTTACTTTGGAATGGCAGGAAATACCACATAGTAGGTAGGTATGGTGGACACAAATGGCATAGGTTTTGGCTCAAGGTTTTGGATGCACGAGAAGTATTCCCTCTCGATACAAGGCTTAGGCTAGCAAGGCTATTTGAAGCAAACACAAGTATGAACCGGTACAGCAAAACTTACATAAGAACATATTGCAAGCATTATAATACTCTACACTGTCTTCCTTGTTGCTCAAACACTTTTACCAGAAAATATCTAGACCTTAAGAGAGACCAATCATGCAAACCAATTTTAACAAGCTCTACAGTAGTTCTCCACTAATAGGTTTAAACTACATGAAAAAAAACTTAATCATGATCTACTTGAGAGCTCAAAACAATTGCCAAGTGTCAAATTATTCAAGACATTATGAGGCATTTTCTGTTTCCAACCAAATAACGATAAGTGTTGTAGCTTCCAACTTTTATCATTGAACATTAAAAGTAAAACGAAGAACAAGTGTTCATATGAAAAAGCGGAGCGTGTCTCTCTCCCAAACAAGGATTGCTAGGATCCGATCTTATTCAAACAAAAACAAAAATAAAAGCACACAGACGCTCCAAGTAAAGCACATATGATGTGACCGAATAAAAATATAGTTTCAATAGAAGTGACCTGATAAGTTGATGAAGAAGGGGATGCCTTGCGTATCCCCAAGCTTATATGCTTGAGTCTTCTTGAAATATGCAGGGATGAACCACGGGGGCATCCCCAAGCTTAGACTTTTTACTCTTCTTGATCATATATCATCCTCCTCTCTTGACCCTTGAAAACTTCTTTCACACCAAACTTCTCATAAACTTCATTAGAGGGGTTAGTACTCAAAAAATTTGAATCCACCTTGGTCCTGTAGTGACACATTGCAAGAACTCAATAAAACATTAGCACAGCTCTCCACGTGTAGAAAGCCTTGCTTAAAGTCCACAAGAGACAATGCAAAAAACAGAGACAGAATCTGCCAAAACAGAACAGCCAGTAAAGACGAATTTTAAAGAAATACTTCCGTTGCTCAAATCAGAAAACTCAAAACTAATGAAAGTTGCGTACATATCTGAGTAACACGCATGTAAATTGGCATATTTTTCTGAGTTACCTACAGAGAAAACAGCCCAGATTCATGACAGATAGAAATCTGTTTCTGCGCAGAAATCCAAATCTAGTATCAACCTTCGATTATAGGCTTCTCTTGGCACAACAAAACACAAAACTAAGATAAGGAGAGGTTGCTACAGTAGTAAACAACTTCCAAGACACAAATATAAAACAAAATACTGTAGCAAAATAACACATGGGTTATCTCCCAAGAAGTTCTTTCTTTATAGCCATTAAGATGGGCTCAACAGTTTTAATGTTGCACTCGCAAGAAATAAGAGTTGAAGCAAAAGAGAGCATCAAAAAGCAAATCCATAACACATTTAAGTCTAACCCACTTCCTATGCATAGGAATCTTGTACACAAATAAATTCATGAAGAACAAAGTGACAAGCATAAGAAGATAAAACAAGAGTAACTTCAAAATTTTAAGCGTATAGAGAGGTGTATTAGTACCATGAAAATTTCTACAACCATATTTTCCTCTCTCATAATAATTTTCAGTAGCTTCATGAACAAACTCAACAATATAACTATCACATGCAGCATACTTTTCATGATTTCCAAACATATAATTTTTATCAAGTTCAAGAATAGCGGGATTAAAACTTTCAAACTCACTTTTATCAATAACATAACATGATGATTGATCAATCTCAAGAGATATGGGACTCATAGAATAAGTCAAGAACTCTCCAATCCCATTTTCATTAGTAGTACAATTAATATTATCAAGTAACATAGGACCATCATCTAAAGCTTTATCACAAACATTTGCTAAGCAAAATTCTTTAGTACCATGCATTTCGACATCAGGCACAAACAAAGCATTATCATAAGATTTATCAAAGTAGCATGGATTATCATAAATAACAGTAGCATAATTATTCTCACAAGTTTTACTCATAGGTACTATTTCAAGAGAATCCACAGGAACATAACATTCAACCTCTTTCGGTAAGCATGGAGGACAATCAAATAATGTAAGAGATAAAGAGTTACTCTCATTAGAAGGTTGGCATGGGTAGCTAATCCATTCTTCCTCCTTTTGTTCGTCGCTCTCCTCTTTTTTTCATCCAATGAGCTTTCAGGTTCATCAATTTCCTCCTCTTTTTCATCCAATGAGCTTTTAGGTTCATCAGTTTCTTCTTCCACGGGTTCCTGCAAATTGTGAGTGCATTCTTGTGCATTAATGAGTCTCTCTTTATAGTCAATGATATAAGGATTATCACTGAAGCATTCTATGCAACAATTAAGGATAGAAGAGACATAATCTTTAAGGTCCTTACAAACAACACAAGTTTCATAATTCTTAACCATGAAGGATTCGATCTCAGAAGCTCCCATAAATACGATAAATTGTTCTACCTCTTCAAACCCATAATGAATATAGCAATTCCGATTATAGTTCTTCATTAAAAATTCCTCACTAAAGCCACATTGAAATTTAAGATGTTTAGTATCCTGTTGAGAGCAACAGTTTATATCATGGCATTTAAGCAAGATTTTAGCAATTGTATTCACTTTTTCTATCATAGCACTCATTACTTCACCAGCTCTTGATTTTCTATAATTATTATAACATTCTATAAGCTCCAAGTAGGTTGTAGGTTCTCCCATAACAGCAGTTTTTAATTTTTAGATTTTTGAAATTTTTATGGATTTTTGGGTATATTGGAAAAGTAAAGCAAAACAAAAATAAACTAGACAAAAGTAAACTAAGCAAAGTAAAACTAGACAGAAATAAACTAAGCACAAGTAAACTAGGAAAAAGTAAACTAAGCAAAACAAAATAAAACAAAACAGAGAGAGAGGTAGAGTGTACTCCCCAGGTGAACTTATGAGTAGAGCTATGCCTCCCCGGCAACGGCGCCAGAAAACAGTCTTGATAACCCACAAGTATAGGGGATCGCGGCAGTCTTCGAGGGAAGTAAAACCCAAATTTATTGATTCGACACAAGGGGAGGTAAAGAATACTTATAAGCCTTAACAGCTGAGTTGTCAATCCAGCTGCACCTGGAAAAACACTAGCAACAGGGGTGATGTGAAAGTAGCAGTAATATGAGAGCAGTAGTAATAGTAACACAGCAGCAGTAATAGCAGTATGAGAGCAATGGCACCAGAAAATAGTTGATACTACTTCCAATGACATGTAGAACGAGTATATGATGATGAGAGATGGACCGGGGTTCCCAGCGATCTACACTAGTGGTAACTCTCCAATAACAAGTAACAAGTGTTGGGTGAACAAATTACAGTTGGGCAATTGACAGGATTGATAAAGCATTAAGATAGAACATCAATTCATTAATCATGTAGGCATGTTTTCCATATATAGTCATACGTGCTCGCAATGAGAAACTTGTACAACATCTTTTGTCCTACCAGCCGGTGGCAGCCGGGCCTCAAGGGAATCTACTGGATATTAAGGTACTCCTTTTAATAGAGTACCGGAGCAAAGCATTAACACTCCGTGAAAACATGTGTCCCTCACATCACCGCCATCCCCTCCGGTTGTCCCGATTTCTGTCACTTCGGGGCCTTTGGTTCCGGACAGCGACATGTGCATACAACTTGTAGATACAATCTAAGCAACAATTATAGAGCTTAAATCTAAGATCATGCCACTCGGGCCCTAGTGACAAGCATTAAGCATAACAAGATTGCAGCAACAATAACTTCACAAACTTTATAGATAGACTTATCATAATGTATCATCCATTGGATCCCAACAAACACAACACCGATTACATCAGATGAATCTCAATCATGTAAGGCAGCTCATGAGATCATTGTATTGAAGTACATGGAGGAGAGAATACCAACTAGCTACTGCTAGAACCCGTAATCCATGGGGGAACTACTCACGGAGCATGATGGAGGCGGTGGCGTCGATGGAGATGGCTTCCGGGGGCACTTCCCCGTCCCGGCAGGGTGCCGGAACAGAGAGTTCTGTCCCCCGAATTGGAGTTTCGCGATGGCAGCGGCGCCCCTGGAGTCTTTCTGGAGTTTCGTCAATTGGTATCGAGTTTTTAGGTCGAAAGGGGTTAAATAGGCGAAGAGGCGGCACAGGAGGGGCAACAGGGTGGCCTCCCCATAGGCCGGCGCGGCCAGGGTCTGGCCCATGCGGCCCTATGGTGTGGGGGCCCCCTGGCTCTCCTCCAACTCCCCTTCGGTGTTCTGGAGCCTTCCGGGAAAAATAAGATGTTTGGTGTTGATTTCGTCCAATTCCGAGAATATTGCCCGAACAGCCTTTCTGGAACCAAAAACAGCAGAAAACAGGAACTAGCACTGTGGCATCTTGTTAATAGGTTAGTTCCGAAAAACGCATAAAACATTATAAAGTGCAAGCAAAACATGTAAGTATTGTCATAAAACAAGCATGGAACATCAGAAATTATGGATACGTTGGAGACGTATCAAGCCCCTCGATGCCGATGACTGGCTCCAGACAATGGAGAACAACCTGGAAGTTGCGGGAGTTGAAGCTGCAGAGAAAGTGCGATTCGCCACCCACTACATGTCAGGACCTGCAAGAGCCTGGTGGACAAGCGCCCGCGCAATGAATGCAGGACAGATGATGACCTGGGAGAACTTCAAGACCAAGTTTAGCAAATACCATGTGCCCCAAGGACTAATTAAGAAGATGAGAGACGAGTTCCGCGAACTCAAGCAAGGCAGAATGTCCGTGGTAGAATACCGCGAGAGATTTCTTACTCTGTCAAGGTACGCCCCGGACGAAACCGACACCAATGAGAAGCGGAAGGAGAGATTTTTGAACGGACTACACGACAAAATGCAGACTGTACTGGTCAACATTCCCTTTGCTGACCTAGAAGCCCTAGTGGACTCCGCCATCCAGATGGAAGGGAAGCTTCACCAAGCCAACGAGAACCGCAAGCGCCGGATGATGAACCAGCATGGGTCCAGCAATGCCCAGAAGTACTGCAATAACTCGTCTGGAGGATTTTCTCCAAGATACACCAAGCCCACCGCTCAGACCTACTGCCCAAACTACACCAATAACCATGGAGGACCCCCGAAGCCCGGAGGCAACAACAACAACAATCACAACAACAATAACAATCACACCAGCAACAACAACCCCAACAACAACAACGGGAACAACAACAACAACAACAACAACAACAACAACAACAACAACAACAACAACAACAACAACAACAACAACAACAACAACAACAACAACAACAACAACAACAACAACAACAACACCAACAACAACAACAACAACAACAACAACACCAACACTGGCCCTAGGACTGGAAGCAACGCCATCCCCGTCGCCACCAAGGACAAGGCCACCATCACTTGTTATGAGTGTGGAGTGGTTGGGCATTACTCCAACGAGTGCCCCAAGAGGTTAGCCAAGATTGCCGCCAACACCGCTACACCTGCTCAGAACCAGCGCCGCTTTGCCGCAAGGAGGAACCAGAACAACAACAACGGCCACCTCTACAACATGACTGCAACAGAAGCCCAAGAAGCACCTCAGGCCATGCCAAGTATGTTTTCCTGTTAAATCATATCGCCCAATCTCTCTTAGGAACCTAACTTTTCTTAAAATCTCGGGACGAGATTTGTTTAAGGGGGAAGGGTTTGTAACATCCCAATTTTTAAAGCAAAGAGAAAATGAATTTCCTTTTTCCAGAAATGAGAACCAACAAAAACTTTTCTTACATAGAGTGCTATGCCTAGTGCTCATACCTAATGCTTGTGTTTTCCCATGATTGTTTGTTATTACTTGGAACCTACTTCCAAAACCCTAAAACCTTAACCATCTCAAAACAAAGTGGATTAATTTTGAGAAACCAAAATAAAAGAAAAAGACATATGTGGGCATATTGCCCTAATATGTAAATCTTGAACCCTACCCTTTCTTCCTTTGATAAATGGTGGTGAACCATTGTAAACCCCACTAAACCCTAAACCTCACCCCTCCTATCACCATCCTTTGAAAAACAAAATAAAAAGAAATGATCTTAAATAAGAAAAAGGCATATGTAAGCCTATGGCTACTTTTGCAAATGCTAAATTTTGCCATGGATACCTTGTGTAGATGATTTGAAATACCTCAACCCACCTAACCAAGTAGTGAGAAACAAAAATAAAATAAAACATATGCATAGAGGCATATGTGGCACTTAGCCATAATATCAATTCTTGACCTATGTACCCACCCTTTCCCAAAATGGTTTAAACCCTTTACCCAACTCAATATAACACTAAATAAACTTCACACATGCCTAAGTGAATCAAAGAAAAAGAAAAGAATACAAGTTAGAAAATCACAAAACCCTCACATATGGTTTAGGCCATTTTTGCAAATCTTGGACCTAGACCAATTTGTCCTTCACCATTGGTTGTATTATGTTACTAAACACTTATTAAAACTTTTGGAATCAAAGAAACTCAAATCAAATCAAATTCAAACTCAATTTGTGATCACATGAAATGATGGTCAAATCTGCCATTTACAATCTGGTCACCACTTTGAGCCCCTGGATTTCAAGTTTTTCAAGCCAAACAAATCCAATTATTTGCACCACATCCAAGTACACATCAAGATGAACAACTTTTGTAAACACCACCATATCAATTTCTTCTTGGATCAAAAACTATGCTCATGCAAAGTTGGGACTTTTTAACAAAACCAACAATCTCACACTTTGCAATTTTGCAATTCTTTTATTTTTAAAATTCTACCACGACCTATGTTTGTCTCTGGTCATTTGCAACTCATCCAAATCAACCAAACTCAAATTTTGGAACCACTTTGCAAACAACAAATTTGGCAAGAATTTGAAATAGCAATTATGCCCAAATCCAAAACACTATTGCAAACAGTGTTTGGCCCAACCCTAGTGCACCACCTTGCCTCTACATGCTCCCTGGTCCCCTCTGCACCTCAACCTTGCACAGGAACCCTAGAGGGAGGCCAAACCTAGCCATGGCAAGGCCATGCCGGCTATGCACCATGGCACAAAGCCCTAGCCCTCCCATTTTTCTCTCCAAACCTGGCAACAATGTATCCCTGCTCCCTCGCACTCTACTGGATCAGCCTAGCCTAACACTGGTCGGAGATACACACCACAGCAATGGCACGCGTCGCGCCCAGCGCCATGCCGAGGACATCGTGAGCGTGCCCACGAACGCGCACAGAGCACCCGTCGCCCCGACGAACGACGCCACCCCTGGCCCCCCTCTCAACCTGTTGAGCTTCGCTGCCGCAACACAAACCTGCCAGACACGCACCCGTGTCCTCGCGAGCGCCATCGCCGTCGACCACCTCGCCGTTTTCCCGCACCCGTGCCGCCAGGCATCGACATCGCCCGCGCTCACCTGGCCGTCCCCCACCTCGCCAGCAGGCTCCCTAGCACCACCTTGACCTCACCTAGCTAGCGCTGCTCTCGCCTGTCCCCTTCGCTCGCCGGAATCGCCGCGCCGCGGTCGACCTCACCAGCACCCCACAGCCACCTTGCGCGCCTATAAAAGGGGAGCTCATCCTCCTCAATTGAGCACGCCATTGCACTCCCCTCCCTCCTCTGAGCCTCCTCGCACTCTCTCCACTCGACATTGCTCACCACCGCCGTCCAATTGCAACATCGCTGCCCGTGAGCCGCCGCAGAACAAGCCAACGCTGTAGTCCATCCCCGGAGCTCCCACGACCACTGTTGAGTTCGCCGTCGTCGACAACGCCACCCTGCATCAACACCGCCGCTCGCCGGAGTCCCTGCTCGCCGTCAAGCCCTGTGCCTCGCCGCGCCTGTAAGCCCTTCTCGTCGGAGAAGACGACGATCGTGCGCCGCACGATCGCGTTGTAATCCAACGGCCATCTTTCCCCCGTACCGATTCGGGTTTTAAACCCCAATGACACATGGGTCCCACCGTCAGACGGCCCGTGACACGCTGAAACGTTACTACGCCAGCCCAGTACGTCTCCCCTCGTTTTGGCCCAATTGGTTTCCCGCGCAAGCCCAACACGTTTGAATTCAAATTTTGGAATTCAATAATTTCCTTGCAGATGCTTTTTCAAAGTTAAATAGAATCAAATCTACACAACCAAATTTGATGAATTTGATATTGTTGGAAAGCTTATGAAATGCTTGATCCAACCACACTGGCCTCACATTGAGATTCTTTGTAGAATAAATGTGACAAAAATAACGAGTCAGACACTCTTGCACATTCAAATAATTATTAAAATTCAACCAAAAATGCTTTTGAGTTGATTTCAACTCTCATAGCTCACATTTCACTAACTCTAATTAATTATGTAAAAATATGGCAGGGTTACTGATACGTCTCAAACGTATCTATAATTTCTTATGTTTCATGCTACTTTTATGATGATACTCACATGTTTTATACACACTTTATGTCATATTTATGCATTCTTCGGCACTAACCTATTGACAAGATGCCGAAGAGCCAGTTACTGTTTTCTGCTGTTTTTGGTTTCAGAAATCCTACAAAGGAAATATTCTCGGAATTGGACGAAATCAACGCCCAGGGTCTTATTTTTCCATGAAGCTTCCAGAACACCAAAAGGATTACGAAGTGGGGAGACGAGGCGCCGCCACACTAGGGCCGCGTGGCCCAAGGGGGTCTCGCGCCGCCCTAGCGTGTGGCCCCCTCGTCAGCCCTCCGACTCTGCCCTTCCGCCTACTTAAAGCCTTCGTCGCGAAAACCCCAGTACCGAGAGCCACGATACGGAAAACCTTCCAGAGACGCCGCTGCCGCCAATCCCATCTTGGGGGATTCAGGAGATCGCATCCGGCACCCTGCCGGAGAGGGGAATCATCTCCCAGAGGAATGTTCATCGCCATGATCGCCTTCGGGGTGATGTGTGAGTAGTTCACCCCTGGACTATGGGTCCATAGCAGTAGCTAGATGGTTGTCTTCTCCTCATTGTGCTATCATTGTTCGATCTTGTGAGCTGCCTATCATGATCAAGATCATCTATTTGCAATGCTACATGTTGCGTTTGTTGGGATCTGATGAATATGGAATACTATGTTATGTTGATTATCAATCTATCATATATGTGTTGTTTAAGAGCTTTCATGCTCTCCGTTGCTAGTAGAGGCTCTGGCCAAGTTGATACTTGTAACTCCAAGAGGGAGTATTTATGCTCGATAGTGGGTTCATGCCTCCATTTAATCTGGGACAATGACAGAAAGTTCTAAGGTTGTGGATGTGCTGTTGCCACTAGGGATAAAACATCAATGCTTTGTCTAGGGATATTTGTGTTGATTACATTACGCACCATACTTAATGCAATTGTCTGTTGTTTGCAACTTAATACTGGAAGGGGTGCGGATGCTAACCTGAAGGTGGACTTTTTAGGCATAGACGCATGCTGGATAGCGGTCTATGTACTTTGTCGTAATGCCCAATTGAATTTCACACTACTCATCATGATATGTATGTGCATTGTTATGCCCTCTTTATTTGTCAATTGCCCAACTGTAATTTGTTCACCCAACATGCTATTTCTTATTGGAGAGACACCACTAGTGAACTGTTGACCCCGGTCCATTCTTTTACATCGAATACAATTTACTGCAATACTTGTTCTTACTGTTCTTCGCAAACATCATCTTCCACACTATACATCTAATCCTTTGTTACAGCAAGCCGGTGAGATTGACAACCTCACTGTTACGTTGGGGCAAAGTACTTTGGTTGTGTTGTGCAGGTTCCACGTTGGCGCCGGAATCCCTGGTGTTGCGCCACACTACACTCCTCCGCCAACAACCTTCACGTGCTTCTTGACTCCTACTGGTTCGATAACCTTGGTTTCTTACTGAGGGAAAACTTGCTGTTGTACGCATCACACCTTCCTCTTGGGGTTCCCAACGGACGTGTGCTTTACGCGTATCAAGCTCTTTTTCTGGCGCCGTTGCCGGGGAGATCAAGACACGCTGCAAGGGGAGTCTCTCACATCCAATCTCTTTACTTTGTTATTGTCTTGCTTTACTTTATTTTATTTACTGCTTTGTTTGTTCATTATATCAAAAATACAAAAAAATTAGTTACTTGCTTTACTTCATTTACTATCTTGTTTGCGTTCTCTATATTAAAAACACAAAAAAATTATTACTTGCATTTACTTTATTTACCTTTTGTTTATTTCATCATGTTGCCTCCTAAGTTCACTTTGAAAAAAATACCGGTAGGACAAGGGTCTATCATTGGAAGAGATAATATAGAAGATTTTTTCACCCATGTTAGTATGGATGAAGATTTTGAAGATATACCATTATTAAAAGTTGCTCCTACTTATGAAAGTGCGTCTGCCTGTTTAGTACACATGTTGGAAACTAGATTTGTTAATCTCAACCCCATAATGCAACATATGTTTCTTACACTTTCTGATATGGAGATGGGAGAAAAGAGAGTTTTTTTTAAAAGTCCTCGTTAGAGAATTTGAAGATATAGCTAAAGAAGCTAGAAAAGTTTTTATTAAGCATAAGAGGCTTGGTTTGTTCACTGATTTTAAAAGAACACTTGAAAAGATGGACATGGATAGAATAAGGTACACTAATAATGTTAATGATGGTGGGGAGATTAAGGTACCGATACCTAGTAAGCTCCTAGGGATGCATGAAGCTCTAGAAAATAACTATGCTTGGCTTGTTCCTGAAAATTTGTTTGATGAGAATAGTAAGCCTAAAAGCATACAAAGAGGAGTTACTTACATAGACCAGATACAATGCATTGTTGAGGAAACTCCCAACACCCCTGGTAATGATGTTGATGCTTCATCTCTTGATAACACTTGATACACACTTTCTGCGCCTAGCTGAAAGGCGTTAAAGAAAAGCGCTTATGGGAGACAACCCATTATTTTACTTCTGCACTTTTGTTTTATATTTGAGTCTTGGAAGTTGTTACTACTGTAGAAACCTCTCCTTATCTTTATTTTATTGCATTGTTGTGCCAAGTAAGTCTTTGATAGTAAGGTTCATACTAGATTTGGATTACTGCGCAGAAACAGATTTCTTGCTGTCACGAATTTGAGTAGTATTCTCTGTAGGTAACTCAGAAAAATCTTCCAATTTACGTGCATGATCCACAGATATGTGCGCAACTTTCATTCAATTTGAGCATTTTCATCTGAGCAAGTTTAGTGCCCCAGAAAAATTCGTCTTTACGGACTGTTCTGTTTTGACAGATTCTGCCTTTTATTTCGCATTGCCTGTTTTGCTATGTTTGATGGATTTCTTTGTTCCATTAACTTTCAGTAGCTTTGTGCAATGTCCAGAAGTGTTAAGAATGATTATGTCACCTTTGAACAAGTGAATTTTTGATTATGCACTAACCCTCTAATGAGTTTTTTTGAGTTTGGTGTGGAGGAAGTTTTCAAGGATCAAGAGAGGAGGATGATACAATATGATCAAGGAGAGTGAAAACTCTAAGCTTGGGGATGCCCCCGTGGTTCATCCCTGCATATTTCAACAAGACTCAAGCATCTAAGCTTGGGGATGCCCAATGCATCCCCTTCTTCATCGACAAACTTATCAGGTCACCTCTAGTGAAACTATATTTTTATTCCATCACATCTTATGTGCTTTACTTGGAGCGTCTTTATGTTCTTGTTTTTGTTTGTTTGAATAAAATTGGATCCTAGCATTCATTGTGTGGGAGAGAGACACTCTCCACTGTTGCATATGAACACATATGTTCTTAGCTTTGCTCTTAATGTTCATGGCGAAGGTTGAAACTGCTTCGTTTATTGTTATATGGTTGGAAACAGAAAATGCTACATGTGGTAATTGGTATAATGTCTTGAATAATTTGATACTTGGTAATTGTTGTGCTCATATAGATCATGTTTAAGCTCTTGCATCATGTACTTTGCACCTATTAATGAAGAAATACCGTAGAGCTTGTTGAAATTTGGTTTGCATGATTGGTCTCTCTAAAGTCTAGATATTTTCTGGTGAGGGTTTGAACAACAAGGAAGACAGTGTAGAGTCTTATAATGCTTGCAATATGTTCTTATGTAAGTTTTGCTGTACAGGTTCATACTTGTGTTTGCTTCAAACAACCTTGCTAGCCTAAGCCTTGTACTGAGAGGGAGTACGTCTCGTGCATCCAAATCCTTGAGCCAAAAACTATGCCATTTGTGTCCACCATACCTACCTACTACATGGTATTTTCTGCCATTCCAAGTAAATACTTCGTGTGCTACCTTTAAACAATTCAAAAGTTACTATCTCTTATTTGTGTCAATGTTTTATAGCTCATGAGGAAGTATGTGGTGTTTTATCTTTCAATCTTGTTGGGCAACTTTCACCAATGGACTAGTGGCTTCATCCGCTTATCCAATAATTTTGCAAAAAGAGCTGGCAATGGGGTTCCCAGCCCCAATTAATTAACTTTCATAATTTTACAAATAGACACTCCTCCATGGTATGTGAAATGTTGGAAGGCACCCGAGGATTCGGTTAGCCATGGCTTGAGAAAGCAATGGTGGGGAGGAGTGTCATCTCTAAATAAAACCAAAATAAATAGACACTCCTTCATGGTATGTGATTGTTGGAAGGCACCCGAGGATTCGGTTAGCCATGGCTTGTGAAAGCAAAGGTTGGAAGGAGTGTCACCCAAAAATAAAAAAAATTCATGGGAGCCGCTCTTTGAAAGTCTGTCTGGCAAGGGGGTTAGAGTGCCCATTACCATTCGTTGACAACAACAAATACCTCATAAAACTTCACTTTTATTCTCTCTATATGATTTCAAAACTTGAAAAGCTCTAGCACATGATTTTATCCCTGCTTCCCTCTGCGAAGGGCCATTCTTTTACTTTTATGTTGAGTCAGTTTACCCATTTCCTTCCATCTTAGAAGCAAACACTTGTGTTAACTGTGCATTGATTCTTACATACTTGCCTATTTGCATTCATCATATTACTTTGTGTTGACAATTATCCATGAGATAAACATGTTGAAGTTGAAAGCAACTGCTGAAACTTATATCTTTCTTTGTGTTGCTTCAAAACTTTCTACTAAGAATCTATTGCTTTATGAGTTAACTCCTATGCAAGTCTTATCGATGCTTGTCTTGAAAGTACTATTCATTAAAAGTCTTTGCTATATGATTCAGTTGTTTAATCATTGTCTTTATCATTGCTTCGAATCACTTCATTCATTACATATGCTTACAATAGTATTGATCAAGATTATGATAGCATGTCACCTCAGAAATTATCTTTGTTATCGTTTACCTACTCGAGGACGAGTAGGAACTAAGCGTGGGGATGCTTGATACGTCTCAAACGTATCTATAATTTCTTATGTTCCATGCTACTTTTATGATGATACTCACATGTTTTATACACACTTTGTGTCATATTTATGCATTTTCCGGCACTAACCTATTGACAAGATGCCGAAGAGCAAGTTGCTATTTTCTGCTGTTTTTGGTTTCAGAAATCCTACAAAGGAAATATTCTCGGAATTGGACGAAATCAACGCCCAGGGTCTTATTTTTCCACGAAGCTTCCAGAAGAACGAAAGGATTACGAAGTGGGGCGACAAGGCGCCGCCACACTAGGGCCGCGCGGCCCAAGGGTGGCCCGCGCCGCCCTAGCGTGTGGCCCCCTCGTCAGCCCTCCGACTCTGTCCTTCCGCCTACTTAAAGCCTTCGTCGCGAAAACCCCAGTACCGAGAGCCACGATACGGAAAACCTTCCAGAGACGCCGCCGCCAATCCCATCTCGGGGGATTCAGGAGATCGCCTCCGGCACCCTGCCGGAGAGGGGAATCATCTCCCGGAGGACTCTTCATCGCCATGATCGCCTCCGGAGTGATGTGTGAGTAGTTCACCCCTGGACTATGGATCCATAGCAGTAGCTAGATGGTTGTCTTCTCCTCATTGTGCTATCATTGTTCGATCTTGTGAGCTGCCTATCATGATCAAGATCATCTATTTGTAATGCTACATGTTGCGTTTGTTGGGATCTGATGAATATGGAATACTATGTTATGTTGATTATCAATCTATCATATATGTGTTGTTTAAGATCTTGCATGCTCTCCGTTGCTAATAGAGGCTCTGGCCAAGTTGATACTTGTAACTCCAAGAGGGAGTATTTATGCTCGATAGTGGGTTCATGCCTCCATTTAATCTGGGACAGTGACAGAAAGTTCTAAGGTTGTGGATGTGCTGTTGCCACTAGGGATAAAACATCAATGCTTTGTCTAGGGATATTTGTGTTGATTACATTACGCACCATACTTAATGCAATTGTCTGTTGTTTGCAACTTAATACTGGAAGGGGTGCGGATGCTAACCTGAAGGTGGACTTTTTAGGCATAGATGCATGCTGGATAGCGGTCTATGTACTTTGTCGTAATGCCCAATTGAATTTCACACTACTCATCATGATATGTATGTGCATTGTTATGCCATCTTTATTTGTAAATTGCCCAACTGTAATTTGTTCACCCAACATGCTATTTCTTATTGGAGAGACACCACTAGTGAACTGTGGACCCCGGTCCATTCTTTTACATCGAATACAATCTACTGCAATACATGTTCTTACTGTTCTTCGCAAACATCATCTTCCACACTATACATCTAATCCTTTGTTACAGCAAGCCGGTGAGATTGACAACCTCACTGTTACGTTGGGGCAAAGTACTTTGGTTGTGTTGTGCAGGTTCCACGTTGGCGCCGGAATCCCTGGTGTTGCGCCGCACTACACTCCTCCGCCAACAACCTTCACGTGCTTCTTGACTCCTACTGGTTCGATAACCTTGGTTTCTTACTGAGGGAAAACTTGCTGTTGTACGCATCACACCTTCCTCTTGGGGTTCCCAATGGACGTGTGCTTTACGCGTATCAGTTACTTTGAGTGATCATGGCCCAAATTAAATAAAGGACTATATGGCTATTCTAGTCAAATGATATTGTCCAAAACTATTAAGTAAATTGTATGAGAGACTTTCTCTCATTTAAATCTTGTCCCAAGTACTTTCATATGAAGTGGTGACCCTGGTGTAATACTCTCACATGAAATTACTTGGAGATATTAAATCATAAGTGGTAGTGTTAAATTGTATGAGGTACCTTATCTCATTTAAATCATTTTCCCAAATGATGATGATGAATAGTTGACTTGAGTCAACATGATTTCATGTATGATGATTTGAGGAAATTAAATCTTAAGAAGATTCAATGAGAGGAAATTATTTCCTCAAAGACTAAATGGAAACTATCATTTACATATATAATGAGAGGAAATTATTTCTCTAACACTAAGTAAGAAAACCCTAGAATTATTTTAGGTAGCAATGTTAAGTGATGATGCTAGATCATTTGGAGTGAGCCATTAAGGCTAATTATGACTACTTAAGAATTGTTTTTGTGATTGTATCCTCGTATTCGTGTATAGACGCTAGTACCGGAGACTATCAAGAGGAGGAGGTATTCTACCAAGAAGAAGAAGAGAACTTTGATCACCTCACCAACCAAGGCAAGCTAACACCAATGCAAGCTCTACTCTTGCAAGCTAATATTCGTGCAAAGTGCAAAGCCCAAGGCACCATGAGTCTTACCTTACTTACAACGATCCCATCCCAAGTTTTTACCTTACAAGTTTTTACTGGTTTTATGATGAAGTTACTTTTATAGTTAACTTTGGTCTAAGTGTACAATGTTACTAGAGTAGCAAAGTTAGTCTCAAAGATAGCCAAGCAAGATAGCACCCATCATGATTAGTGCTAGTGCTAATAACTAAAAGTGACTACTCTAGATGGGAACATGTGACTTGAATTGAATTTGAAACCTTGGAATGAGGAGTCATTCCATTGAAAGATCTTTTGAAGGTGAATATGACTTGAATGATGTGGTGATTTTTGACTAAAACTGATATTGGTTTGGATGCGATACCTTTCCAATTTTTGAGTACCCCCACAATACCTGATTATGGGTAGGGCTTAACTGGAAATTTATACATCTTAGTATGGGTTCCCTCTGAACAAGCATCATAGGGGTTATGCCGAGGCTGCCTCCGTTGTATGAGAAATGATGTGAATTGAGGTGAATTGTACGGTCAAGCCCTGTGCAGTTCCCAGGTTGACAATTGGTCTTCACTGGGAGGCCAAGCTCATGGGGAGAGGTGCCTATACTAGGGTTTGTAAGTGAAAGGTTATGGTTGATGATCCGCGTACTGTGTTACGATGATTCGGGGTTATCCTCGACGAATGCAGTCAAATGTTGTGGCACAAGTGTGCAACCTCTGCAGAGTGTAAACCTATTCGAATAGCCGTGTCCACGGTTATGGACGGTTGGAAAGGCCATACAGTTTCCGGTGTCAGATTCTTGAAAATGTTGGTGAAGTGAATTGTGAATGGTGACTAGTTTTTGAATCACAACTGAGTTGTGGGAATGACACTAATGTTCTCACTTGAGTTAGTTAGCACATGAATGAGTCTTTTATCAAATACTTGTGAACTAAAATTGGCTTTATGCAAAATAAACTACAGCTTAGCACCCCCTTACTAGAATTGATAGCACTTACACTAGTATTAGTTTGCGAGTACTTAAAGTACTCACGGCTGTGTCCCTGGCTATTCAAATGGCCAGAGTATGAAGATGAACAGAACTATCATGGAGATGACCAGCAGGACGCCTACGACAACTAGGAGTCTTCCAACGTCAAGCGTTGGCCTGTGGACTAGAGAGTCCCTTCTATTTACGCTTCCGCTTTGAACTATGTGTGTTGATCAATAGATCAACTATTTGTGTAATATGGATCATGTGGTCTGAATTTGTAAGACAATATGGTTTATAATGAATGATGACTATGATATTCAACTATTATGCCTCGCAACAACAATATTCCTGGGATTACGATGAATGACATAATAGGCATCTGGACTTAAAAATCCAAGTGTTGACATACGTGTTGGTGGGTGTGGCTCCAAAAGGTGGAACTTTCTAACGAGTGGGATGCATTTAACATTCAGATGCCTAGCCTCTGCACTGGTCTCTTTTGGAAAGATCGGTGGCTAAACGGGGACAGGACAGTTGACATTGCCGCAAATGTGGTCAAGATGGTCTTGAAGAGGAGGGCTAGCGCTTGCTCGGTTAAGGACGACGTTAGCAGGTAGTGGCTCAAAGACTACATGTGGGCCTAATATGGGGGATGAAGCCCTCGCAAATTTCTTCTTATTGTGGCACAAGCTAGCTAACGTCACCCTGGATCAGTACCGTGAGGACGTGCTAGTGTAGATGTGGTTAAGTGATGGCTACTATTCATCAAAGTCTGCATATGAGGCCTTTTTCCGGCTCGGTGAAGGCCACCTTTACTGATGAGATTTGGCGGTCGAGGGCTCCTTAAAGCTGCAATTTCTTCATGTGGCTAGCGTCGGGAAACCGTTATTGGACGGCAGACATGTTTTTTTCGAAATGGGGTGAGCCCCGGCCTCTGCATCGGTTGATGCACACGGCCTTTTATTAATCAAACGAATAATCAAAGTTTACAATTCAACGATCACCGAGGGTCGATACAAAAATCAACCACTGAAAAAAGAGAAAACTGCTAAGTAATCTAGGCATCATGTAATCTCTTAATAGGCCGCCAAGTAGCCTGGTAGAAAATATCATGAGCAACCATTCGAAGAAAGTTGCATCCAGAAACCATGCACTCTCACTGGTCCTCCGGGAGCAAGAAGCGCCATAGCTGGATCCAGTGCACCATACTGTGAATAACCTCCAAGAAATTAGTAGAAACCTTAGTGTCGGGGTCTTCATTGCCCGGCTGCTTGCCCGTTGTGCAACCAGGAGCCGGAGACCTTGCAACATCTCGTCCTAGGATGGGTAGTTGCTCAGGAAGTTTGGTCGTGGAAGCTTCAACGGTTGGGCAGGTTGGATTGGCTTCCTGGAGGCAACTCGTACCTCTTAGACTGGTGGGTGTCTCTCCCGTGCCACACGGTACATAGGCGCGACCTGTGGACATTGATCATCCGAATCTTCAGCTGAATTTGGCGGTACCGGAATGATATGGTCTTCAACGGAGTGGCGGCTTCGCAGGAGGCCATTAGGGTGAAGAACAAAGAGAAGTATGACATGTGGTGCCTTGCTAAGCTCTTCCGTGGCGTTGATTTTTCTTTTCCAGAGCCGAGAGAGATATTGTGGCAGTTTGGAGTTTAGTCTAAGGCGAGGAGCTACAACCTCTTGTTGGCAGCACCATCTTGCCTTTCTTTGACACATTTCTATATGATTGATACACTTTTTCATGATGTATTCTTGAGGAAAGAAAATGAGAGCTAACAAGAAAAACCAGGTTAACTGGCAATAACTAAGATTTACTTGGGACGACCTAGCCCTTATATGTTGATCTGTCCCTTCCTAGTTCACAAGTTCATACTGTCAACTGTGCATTTTATAATGGTTCGGTACGTGCTTAGCTAGCTGCTGCGTACGGTGCTTCCTAGTTCACACTGTTGGATCCTTCCCCCTCATTGCAATCACTGGTAGAAAAACAGGCTTCCGGTGAGCCCCATAAGTCGCGAAGCTATAGGAACCGCGACTAATGGGACCTTTAGTCGCGGTTCGGGAGGCGAACCGCGACCAAAGGCCTGGGCCCAGGGCGCTCGGTGGCCAGCCGGTGCACGTGGGGGGCTTTAGTCGCGGTTGGCCAGGCCAACCGCGACTAAAGGTGCCCGAAGGCCTTTAGTCGCGGTTGGCCAGGCCAACCGGGAATAAAGCCCCTCCCCTATATATACCCATCCAGCAGCCAACACTTAGCCATTTGGAGCCATTCTCTTCACAAACTTCACAAGTGGGTGTTAGGTTTGCTTTTGGTTCCTCTTATGCACATAAGGTGTTTGATGAAATGCCCCAAGAGCATGAAACAAACATGATATGAAGTGTTGGAGCCACACTTGAGCTTTCTCATTTATTTTTTCCTCCTCGATCGCGGTTAGCAACTTGAACCTTTGATGTGTCGTTGATAAAATATGCATGTGTGTGTAGTTCATTGTTTAATTTATATTGTTTGTAGCTAGTTAGTTTAACAAATGCATGATGGTTAATTATATATTTTATATTATAATAATGCAGATGAATCGACAATGGATGTACGGTAACCGACTCTCCGGCGAGTTCAGTACGGGTTTGAAAGATTTCCTCGTAGTGGCTAATGCGAACAAGCTGTGGGGTTTTGTTATCTCATTCATGTGTTAACTGTAAGAATCGTAAGGGTTACTCTTCCTCAAGAGATGTTCACATGCACCTGCTTCGGCACGGTTTCATGCCAAGCTATAATTGTTGGACCAAGCATGGAGAAAGAGGGGTTATAATGGAAGAAGATGAAGAAGGGGATGATTTCATCGATGAAAGCTATCTTGCTCATTTCGGTGATACTTTCATGGAGGATGCTGAAGGTGAAGGGGAAGGTGAAGAAGAGGCACGTGATGATCCCGTTGATGATCTTGGTCGGACCATTGCTGATGCACGGAGACGCTGCGAAACTGAAAAAGAGAGGGAGAATTTGGATCGCATGTTAGAGGATCACAGGAAGGCGCTGTACCCCGGATGCGATGATGGTCTGAAAAAGCTGGGCTGCACACTGGATTTGCTGAAATGGAAGGCACAGGCAGGTGTAGCTGACTCGGCATTTGAAAACTTGCTGAAAATGTTGAAGAATATGTTTCCAAAGAATAACGAGTTGCCCGCCAATACGTACGAAGCAAAGAAGGTTGTCCGCCCTCTAGGTTTAGAGGTTCGAAGATACATGCATGCATCAACGATCGCATCCTCTACCGTGGTGAATACGAGAATTTGAATGAATGCCCGGTATGCACCGCATTGCGTTATAAGATCGAGGCGATGACCCTGGTGACGATGTTGAGGGCCAGAAACCCAGGAAGAGGGTTCCCGCCAAGGTGATGTGGTATGCTCCTATAATACCACGGTTGAAACGTCTGTTCAGGAACAAAGAGCATGCCAAGTTGTTGCGATGGCACAAAGATGACCGTAAGTCGGACGGGGAGTTGAGACACCCCGCAGATGGAACGCAATGGAGAAAGATCGACAGAGAGTTCAAAGATTTTGTAGCTGACGCAAGGAACATAAGATTTGGTCTAAGTACGGATGGCATGAATCCTTTTGGCGAGCAGAGCTCCAGCCATAGTACCTGGCCCGTGACTCTATGCATCTACAACCTTCCTCCTTGGTTGTGCATGAAGCGGAAGTTCATTATGATGCCAGTGCTCATCCAAGGTCCGAAGCAACCCGGCAAAGACATCGATGTGTACCTAAGGCCATTAGTTGATGAACTTTTACAGCTGTGGGGCAGACCTGGTGTCCGTGTGTGGGATGAGCACAAAGAAGAGGAATTTGACCTACGAGCGTTGCTTTTCGTAACCATCAACGATTGGCCTGCTCTTAGTAACCTTTCGGGACTGTCAAATAAGGGATACAATGCATGCACGCACTGCTTACATGAGACTGAAAGTGTACATTTGCCAAATTGTAAGAAGAACGTGTACCTTGGGCATCGTCGATTTCTTCCGAAAGGTCATCCAAGAAGAAAGAAAGGCAAGCATTACAACGGCAAGGCAGATCACCGGCCGAAGCTCAGAACACACCGGGTGCCGAGGTATTTGATATGGTCAAGGATTTGAAAGTCATCTTTGGAAAGGGTCCTGGCGGACAATCAGTTCCGAAGGGAGCTGACGGGCACGCAGCCATGTGGAAGAAGAAATCTATATTCGGGAGCTAGAATATTGGAAAGTCCTAGAAGTCCGCTCGCAATCGACGTGATGCACGTTACGAAGAATATTTGCGTGAACATCCTAAGCTTCTTGGGCGTGTATGGGAAGTCAAATGATACAAAGGAAGCACGGCAGACCAGCAAAGTTTGAAAGACCCTGATGACCGGCATCCGAACGGTTTCAAGGTCGTGCCGCCTACGCCCGACCAAAGAAGAGAAGGTCATCTTTTTTGAATGCCTCGAGCGTATGAAGGTCCCGTCAGGATTCTCGTCCAATATAAAGGGAATAATAAACATGGCGGAGAAAAAGTTCCAAAACCTGAAGTCTCACGACTGCCACGTGATTATGACGCAATTGCTTCCGATTGCTTTGAGGGGGCTCCTGCCGGAAAATGTTCGAGTAGCCATTGTGAAGCTATGTGCATTCCTCAATGCAATCTCTCAGAAGGTAATCAATCCAAGTTCTACCACGGTTACGTAACGATGTGATCCAATGTCTTGTCAGTTTCGAGTTGGTGTTCCCGCCATCCTTCTTCAATATTATGACGCACATCCTGGTTCACCTAGTCGATGAGATTTCCATTCTCGGTCCTGTATTTCTACACAATATGTTCCCCTTTGAGAGGTTCATGGGAGTATTAAAGAAATATGTTCGTAACCGTGCTAGGCCAGAAGGAAGCATCGCCAAGGGCTATGGAAATGAGGAGGTAATTGAGTTTTGTGTGACTTTGTTCCTGACCTTAAGCCGATTGGTCTTCCTCAATCGCGGCACGAGGGGAGACTAAGTGGAAAAGGCACGATCGGAAGGAAATCAACGATATGTATGGACGGCCATTCTCTGACTGAAGCACACCACACAGTTCTGACCAATTCCAGCTTGGTGGCTCCGTACTTTGAGAAACACAAGAATATTTTACGCTCGGACAAACCTGGGAAGCCTGAATCCTGGATTAGGAAGGCCCACATGGAGACTTTTGGCAGTTGGTTGAGAAAACATTTAATGAGTGACGATCATGTTGTAGATCAGCTGTACATGTTGGCCAAGACACCATCTTCGACTATAACGACTTTCCAAGGGTACGAGATAAATGGGAATACATTTTACACGATCGCCCAAGATAAAAAGAGCACCAACCAAAACAGTGGTGTCCGCTTTGATGCAGCAACCGAGAATGGGCAAAAGGTCACATATTATGGTTACATAGAGGAGATATGGGAACTTGACTATGGACCCTCCTTTAGGGTCCCTTTGTTCCGGTGCAAATGGTTCAAGCTAACAGGAGGTGGGGTAAAGGTGGACCAGCAATACGGAATGACAATGGTGGATTTCAACAATCTTGGTTACCTTGACGAACCATTCGTCCTAGCGAAAGATGTCGCTCAGGTTTTCTATGTGAAGGACATGAGTAGCAAACCGAGGAAATGGAAAGATAAGAAAACGATCAGTACATCATGCGATGATCCAAAGCGCCACATTGTTCTTTCAGGGAAAAGAAACATCGTGGGAGTGGAGGACAAGACAGACATGTCAGAAGATTATAATATATTTGCTGAAATTCCGCCCTTCAAAGTGAACACCGACCCAAGCATTAAGTTAAATGATGAGGATGCTCCATGGATACGGCACAATCGTAAGCAAGCAGGGACACAAGGGAAGAAATGATGTGTAATAATTTATTGTACCAAACTTTGTTGAATGAATCATGTGAATTATATTACCCGTGATGTGTTTGGTGTCCATTTTCGAATGATTCAATTGACTCGAGATAGCACTGATGATACATGAAATTTCGAGTGATTCAGTCATACTCCTGCATACAGGAAATTTGGAGTGACTAAGTCATACTCCTGCATACATGAAATTTGGAGTGACTAAGTCATACTCCCCGCATACAGAAATTTGGAGTGACTAAGTCATACTCCGCATACATGAAATTTGGAGTGATTTAGTCATACTCCCGCCTAGGCGTATAATATGCATACTCGTAGTCTTCATAGCCGCCGCCGTTGTACCGGTAGTCGTCGCCTTCTAAGTTGCTCGCGTCGTCGCCGCCGCTGTCATCGCTGCGTCGGGCGGCGCTCGTGGCTCGAATCGAGGGTAGCGCAGCGGGGATATCGCCGGCCGTGATGTAGTCCATGACGCTCTGCAGTCCGGCCGTACCACCATAGCCGACGGCCGGCCTCGTGGAAGTTTCCAGGAGGCAGACCGTCCTCCTCATACCTGGCGAGCGCCCTCTCACGCCGATTGATGAAGAAAGCGTCCCAAGTATGCTGGTTATCGGGATGCCAGCGGGGATTCATCCGCTGCTCCGGCGTGAGGTCGAGGTAGTAGTGGTTCGTGATGGCCGCCCGGCGCGCAGTACCCTGAGGGACGGGAGGGACCGGCACACCGCCGGCGCTTAGGCTCCAGCCGGCAGGGACGCGGTAGCCCGGTGGGCAAGGGTAGTTCGAGGCGCAAAGCTCCTTCACCTGCTGGTAGGTTAGAGTGGGTGCGGTGGAAGCCATGAGAAAGTGATGAGAGATTGTAGAGATGTGATAATGCTGGCCAAGGCGGGCTACCTATATGTAGTGACAAATGGCGGGAAAAATGGGAGCGGGAAGACAGGAGGCGGGAAGAAAGAGGCGGGAAGAAAGTGGCGGGAAGAAAGAGGCGGGAAGAAAGTGGCGGGAAAAATGGGAGCGGGAAGAAATTGGTGGGAAGACAGGGAAGAAATGGCGGGAAGAAGAGGAAGAAATGTAGTAAGATTTTGAATTGAATTAGTTTTATTTTTCTTTATTTTTTGATATATTATTTGTATTTTTAAGATTTTGAATTGAATTAGTTTTATTTTTCTGAATTTATTGATATATTATTTGTATTTTTAAGATTTTGAATTGAATTAGTTTTATTTTTCTGAATTTATTGATATATTATTTGTATTTTTAAGATTTTGAATTGAATTAGTTTTATTTTTCTGAATTTATTGATATATTATTTGTATTTTTAAGATTTTGAATTGAATTAGTTTTATTTTTCTTTATTTTTTGATATATTATTTGTATTTTTAAGATTTTGAATTGAATTAGTTTTATTTTTCTGAATTTATTGATATATTATTTGTATTTTTAAGATTTTGAATTGAATTAGTTTTATCTTTCTGAATTTATTGATATATTATTTGTATTTTTAAGATTTTGAATTGAATTAGTTTTATTTTTCTGAATTTATTGATATATTATTTGTATTTTTAAGATTTTGAATTGAATTAGTTTTATTTTTCTTTATTTTTTGATATATTATTTGTATTTTTAAGATTTTGAATTGAATTAGTTTTATTTTTCTGAATTTATTGATATATTATTTGTATTTTTAAGATTTTGAATTGAATTAGTTTTATTTTTCTTTATTTTTTGATATATTATTTGTATTTTTAAGATTTTGAATTGAATTAGTTTTATTTTTCTGAATTTATTGATATATTATTTGTATTTTTAAGATTTTGAATTGAATTAGTTTTATTTTTCTTTATTTTTTGATATATTATTTGTATTTTTAAGATTTTGAATTGAATTAGTTTTATTTTTCTGAATTTATTGATATATTATTTGTATTTTTAAGATTTTGAAAAAGAAAAGCATTTTGAAAAATGCCTTTAGTCGCGGTTGGCCTCCCAAACCGCGACTAAAGGTATTTTCCGCGGGAAACGAAATTCGGGCGAAAAAATCCTTTGGTCGCGGTTGGTGTGGCCAACCGCGACTAAAGGGGGGGTCCCTATATATTCCCGCGGCGCGGACCGCCGCGGATCTTCTCGATCCACCACTTCGTCTCTGCGAAACTCATCGCCGTGCGCCGCCTGTCGCCTCGCTTCGACCGCGCTGCCGCTTCGACGCCGTCGCTGCTGCCGCTGACGCCGACGTCGTGCCTCGACGCCTCCGCCGCGCCTCGACGCTGCTGCTGCCTGCTCGTCGCTACACGCGCCGCGCGCGCCGCGAACGAATCGAAGCCGGCCGCCGCCAAGGTACCGGCCGCCCGCTGAGCGAAGACCGCCGCCGCCCTAGCCTCGCACCGCCGCTGTCGCCGCCCTAGCCTCGCTGCCGCCGCCCTTGCCTCGCCGCTGTCATAGGCTGACGGCCGGCCGGCGGCTTACAGATCGAGAAACAGAGAGAGAGAGAAACAGAGAGACCGGCCCTTTTTAATTTGTTTTTTGTTTTTTGTTTTAATAATAAATCTCCCTCATTTCACTTAATAAAAAATTGACTTTAACATGTATTAACAAAATTTTAAAGTAACAAGAAATAACTTAACAAAATTTAACAAAAATAACTTAACAAAAGTTTGTCAAAAAATGAACTAAATTTTTACTTTCGTATTTTTCACTTTTAAAAGAACTCAAAAAAATGAACTAAATTTTTACTTTTGTTTTTTTTCACTTTTAAAAGAACTCAAAATAAGTAAAAATAATAATATATTGGAATGTTATTTTCTTAACATATAATACTTTGGAATGTTATTAAGCAAAATCCCTATCACCTTGGAAAAAATATACTATTACATCATTATGGTAATAACATTTTTCCAAATTGATATTACAACCGTGGAAAAAAATATCATAAATTTTTGAAAATAATGCACCAATTATCTACTCGCAACAAAAACCGTATGTTTTAGGAATATTCATGAAAAAGTCTAAAAACTTACGCAGCATAGAAACCCAATGTTTGTAGCACCTCAAAACAACTTTTGCATCATTTTAAAACTTTGTAACTTATAACCGCCACCTCCGCCCGGCCGCCGCCGTAAGTCGTCGCCGCCCGTGCACGCACAACGAGACGCCGGCCGCGCGCCGCGCGCGCACGAGACCGCGCCGTCTCTGTTTGCCCAACCGGTTCACGTCGCCCTTCCCCCCCTCGCCACGGCACTTGTCCGATGAATCCGCCGCGACACCCTCTCCCACCCCTTCGTCGCCCCCTCCTTTTGCCACCGCCCATTCGCCACCGCCACCGCCCCATCTTCACTTAATTAATTTGTTTTTACTACATGTTTTCAGATCGACATATGGCGGACGATAGAGCTGACCCGATTCTGGACAACTATGATCCGGACCTTGAAGACCATATGTTCGGCATCATAAAAGGCGATATTCTATATGTGCCGACCGGACAAGAAGAAGATGATATCTCTTCTTATCTGAACCTTGAGGGTGAAGATGAAGGGCGCCGTCAGCAAGATGATGCCGAAAAAACGTCGATAAACGACGATCTTCAATTGGAAGTAGCAACCACCTCCGGCGCCGAGGTATATATATACATTGAGCCTCTGGTGATACAAACTAACTGATTTGAATAAATATGTGTGTACTAACGCGCGCGACTCTCTTTCTTATTTTAGCCCTCGGCCGGATCGTCGAAAAAATCGAGTACGTCGTCAAAGCGTGGCGCAACCAAGACGATGAAACCAAACGAAACATGCACCATCGAGGTTGTCGAGGAAGCAACCGGCAGGCCGCTGGAGCCCAGCAAGAACGCCACCAAGTTTATCAGCCAATGCGGAGCCGTTGTTAGAGACAACGTCTCGATCACCGTCCAGAAGTGGAATGAGCCAAAGAAGGCACGTCTTGGTTTCACTTTTGTCGATAAGAGAACAAAAAAGATTGCTTCAACAAGCTTATGGAACATTTCGTTCTACCTCCGGAATACCGCAAATACGATGAGAAGGGTAACAAGATTCAGGAAAACAAGGAGAGGTGCAAGCTAGTCAAACAGTTCGCTCTTTCTAAGATGTCCAACGCATTCCGGAAATACAAGCAAAATCTAGCCCATGACTTTGTCAAGCAGGGCAAGACTCCGGATTTCGAAGGACAATATGAGAAACTGCAACATGATTGGCCAGAATTTGTGAAGCAAAAGAAATCGGAGCAGTTCCTTGAAATATCGAAAAAAAATAAGGAGAATGCGGCCAAGAAGGAGTACAATCATATTATGGGGCCAGGAGGGTATCGCTTTTGGCAGCCTAGGTGGGAGAAGATGGAGAACGAGCTAAGGGCGCGAGGAATCCGTCCAGGTACGGAGGGATGGGACCCAAGGGCCAAAAGCTGGTGGTACGGGCATGGGGGATCGCTGAACCCGGAGACAGGGGAGTGTGTTTATCAGGGCAAAATAATTAAACCCACCCAAAAGCTTATTGAGGCAATGAGGGATGCTCAAGAGGGGAGGATCAAGTTCAACAGAGAGAACGACACCCTGACAAAAGCCCTCGGGAATCCTGAACACGGAGGACGTGTACGAGGCATGGGGCCCATTCCGTGGAAAGTAGGGTTCCCCCAGAACGATGACCCGTACGGTTACAGAAGCCGTAAGAGAAAGATGGATCGGGATGCAGATGTTGTGGCGCAGTTGGTAACGGAAATGGATGTGATGAAGAAAACTGTGAGTGTACTAGTAGCCGAAAGAGATGCAGCTCGGGCGCAGCAAGAAGATCATCCAATGGATCTCGGAAGCCAGCAGCAGAGAAGAAGCAACGTGGCTTCCACGGAGGCCTCACCGGCTGGTGCACCGACGATCGAAATTACTGCACCGGAGCCTCTGGTGGTCGAAATTACTGCACCGGAGCCTCCTCGCTACCCCGTGGACGATATAAAGGAGATGAAAGCATGTCATCTGTATTATCCTATCGGGAACATGTCCATGAAGGTAGCCATCGGCAGTGCTTTACCACCTGGAGCACTCCACCACAACAACCCCATTCAAGATGGCTATGCTCGTGTCACGGTGGAGGAGATAGTCCAAGGGTTTGAGGACCTGGACATTGACATTGCTACACCTGAAGGGGCGAAAAGACTTGGAGATGTCAAGCGCCAGCTCATTCTATGGCAAGAAGTTTATCAAGTTTCTGTGCGAGGCGCCAACAAGTCCACCCCCCTACGGTGGTGGTGGTGGCGGTGGCGGTGGCGGTGGCGGTGACGGTGGCGGTGGCGGTGGTGGTGGTGGTGCTTCACCTACACCTCCTTCACGTCAGCCGACGCCGCCCCCCAATTCACCTCCGGCGGGTCCGCAGACGCCGCCCCCGATCCTCGTCCGGCGGGTGATCGACACCGCCCCAATCCACCTCCGGCGAAGAAGGTAAGCAGTCCCGGGTTATTAACCCGGACCCTTATGTACCTAGAACCACAAAGATACCAGAGCCATCACTGAAGCCTCTCCCCACAAGGCCTTGGGAACGTAGTGCCGAGGAAGTCGACGCACACGCGGCGCTGATTATGAGAAATGGAAGGCGGACTGCAAGAAGAAAAGAGAGCCCGAGCCCAAGCAAGTATTTTCTGACAAGGAAAAGAGCTGGGCTAAGTCATTTTTGAACACACCGTCCCAAGCCGCGAAGAATCTGCCTGACGACTATTTACGTGAACTTCGTAGGCAAGCACTCGCGTTCAAGAGGAACCAAGAGTTGGCGGAGAAGAAAGCCTTGGAGGAGGCCGAGAAAAAATTAGAAAGGGGGAAAGAAGTTGCCCAGCTCGGGGAACAAAGTAAACAATCGATCGCCCCGCTCATAGTGCAAGCCGCCGGTCCGGATGCCCCCGATATCATAGCAGCTGCGGCAGCACATGGATTGACTGTAACGAGTGCCAGAGAACAAGCGGCCGACTTAGGTATCACTCTTCGTGCAATCGTTAGGCCTTGATGAGGCGCCAATGAAGGACGTAGTATTTACATATGTGAAGAATGGCCCTCTCGTCGAGCTGCGCAGAAGAGGATCTACCTCGACAAATGAAAGGTCTGCTAAATTGGTACAAGGGTTACATAAAACTTAAAAACGCCAAAGACTATATTTATGCGGAAGTTAGATATGAGCATCACTTCAAACATTACTATATACAAATTCATCGGAGTGAATTGTTCCAGCTGTTCAATCTGCGCGACCTCGACAAATCTATCATCAGTTGCTACGTTCTGTAAGTGATTTATTAATTTCTACCCCATCTCGTTCATTGCCTGCACTATATATATATATATATTGTCCTAACTATCTTGTTGTGTACGCTATTATGCAGAATGAAGAAGCGGGAAATGCGAATAAGGAACATCCATGATGTTGGGTTCATTGACCCACGAATCGTTAATTCATATGTGTTAGAACACCACCCCGACGACGTGGAGGATGACCTGTGGCGGTTTTTTAGAAAACAGGAACTCAAAAGTGATATTCTATTTCCTTACCATTTTGGGTGAGTGTTTCTGTCTTGAGCACATTCTCTTTTGTTTACTCCATGCATGGTATGTGGCTAATCGATGAGTTATGCATGACTGTGCATGTATCGTGTCCGCAGGTTCCACTGGATTCTTATGGTAATTCAATTTCACACCTCCACAGTTCTCGTTCACGACTCTCTGAATATGGATCCGGCGCTTTGGGCCGACATGAGAAAAATGATGCAAAAGTAATTATTTTCATTCATTTGCGCTCTATATCGATCGGCCTATTTCGTTCATCATTTCCTAATATCAAGTAACTAATTAATAACTCTCTTGTTCATTTAATTTTCTTTGCCTCGTAGGGTTTGGAGACGGTTCGTAGATAAAAAGGTCGGTGAATTCAAAAAAGAGCTACAATTTAAAATGGCAGTGCGGACGACTGGGGATATTCAGCCACCGGGGACCAATCTATGTGGATACTATGTTTGTGAGAGGATCCGGAGATACTGCAATGAGCGGGACCAGAAGTGTGAGAACAACATCATGAGGAATAACCTCCGGAAGACGCTTAGTCTAGAAGCTCGCTTCCGACCACTTCAAGAGGAACTAGCTGGATGGTTGGCGAGGGAAGTCATCGATCCTAGAGGAGAACACTATTACGAGGACGTAGAACTTCATATGCACTAAATTATGGATGGAAACTTGTTCAAAATTGTATATGGTCTTTTCCTTGTCCGAATATTGAATATATATTGTATATTCCTCTTGAATTCTTTTTGGTTCTAATTTCAAATTTGTTTGAAATTGTACATTCATATGCATGTATGTAGTACCGTAGAATATGTGAAACTCCTTCAAAATTAAAACCCAAAAGAAATAAAACAATACAAATTAAAAAGAAACCAGATTTAGGGGAGGGGGCTAAACCCTAAACCCTGCGGAGGCCTTTAGTCGCGGTTGGCCAGAAGAACCGCGACTAAAGGTCCTCCGCCCTGGCGCTCGCCTGCGGCCCACGTGGACGGGCCTTTAGTCGCGGTTCGTAAGGAACCGCGACTAAAGGGTGGGGCCTTTAGTCGCGCTACTTTGGTCGCGGTTGCGCAACCGCGACTAATGGCAGTTGCGAACCGCGACCAAAGGCCCTTTTTCCACCAGTGAATCTGCAACATTTGCCTGTACGTCCTCCCACCCTCCGCGCTCGCAGCGTTTACACAAGCTCTCCGATCCCCGTTTGTCCGCCGCCGCTCGCCACAAAATTCGCACACGTTGCCGACGCCGCGGCAGCCTGCATCTGGACCTGAAACTGAACTGGACGTCTGTAGAATCTGCGCGGCATGGGCTATCGCGGTCAAGCGGCGGCGCTACCTGCATGCTATCTATCTCGACGAGTTGATTGGAGGAGCAGCGACCAATGACTTTCCGGATCGGTCCTGGTCGAACTAACAACCGATCTGCCTCCCTACCGCTCCGTCTCTCAAATTAAAAAGGGGAAAATAAGACTTCTGTGCCATAACTTCAGTATGGCTGCATTTTTTTCCAAACGATCCACCAGAGGGGGATCGAATCAGTATGGCTGCATGATACGGGCATGGGATTGTAATGTTCTTTGGATACCGAGTTATTGCAGAATGGCAGGACTGCAACTTGCTTATCTAACTGATCTATTGAAGGCCATGACTCCAATGAATGTGCGTCGCCTGTGGTACACATACGTGAACGACCAATCATGTATACGTGTATGCTGACACTAGCTCGTGCATAGAGCGTATGTGTTTTCTTTCACTTTCACGTACATGATCGATTTTAAGTTGGTCAATCCTACCTATCTTGATGAAGCATGCAGAAGCAGGGATATCAATGTGACATGCTACAAAAAATAATTTGAAGATATGGATACAACTTGAGTACCCATGATGACTGGAACAGCAAATGAAAAAAAACCAAAGAAAAAACAAGAACAATTTTTAGGATTCTTACCAACTTAGCTTATCGGCAACGCTAAGTTCTCCGGTAACGGTGCCAAAAAAAAGTACTTATTTTGATACCCAAAAGTGTAGGAGATAAATTATAGCGTGTTTCTATAAGTAATGATCGAGTATCGACACCACGAAGAGTTCAAGCTACTGAAGAACACAATCGAATAAGTAAATGCGGACACAATAAAGAGCTGGGAGTGATGATTGTTTGGGTTTCAAGTGAAATACGAGCAAACAATAATGAAAAGTATCACACTTCAAAAGTGTCTCAAACTTCTCAGTTGAGGACAATTAAGACCGAGTCTATAATTTATAAGATGTGAGCGTTATTGAGGACGGGAAGAATATTTGGAGCACAAAAATTTCCTCATAAATTATGATAAACAAAATTGTTGAGTTGCATTCTTACCAGTTGAACTAGGTCGTATCCATTAGCAGTCAAGTGAGTTACTAAGACATAAATGACAAACCATTGCCACCTCTATGACAGTTTTTGAAAAAAATGCCTATAGTGTGTTCGCATGTTGTGCCCAGGGTTTTTTTTCTCGGCCGGAATTTCCGAAATCTCGGCGGAAACCGGATATACCGCTACCCACTAGTGGAAAATGGTGCTTTTGCACCGGTTGGTAAGGGCCATATGCACCGGATGCCCAACCGGTGCAAAGCATCCGGTGCAAAAGGCCCCCCCCCCTTTTGCACCGGTTCAGTTGCGAACCGGTGCTAAAGGGGCACCACGTGGCGGCTGTTGGGCGCCCAAGCGAGAGGACCTACGAACCGGTGCTAAAGGGTCTGCCGCGGCAGGAAAATGTCCCAAAACGCTGCTGCGGTAGAACCCCGCTACCGTAATTTTTTTTCAAATTATTTTTCACTCCCTCTTTTTTTCTTTTTTTCAGAATTTCTATTATTTTAGTTATTTCACAAGTTTAGTATCTAACTACCCTTATCTCTAGTCTAATTACTTACTCGTGCTTAGACTTCCCCCTCGGTCACCCATCATCCCACTACTCTAGCACTAGCACGCTTAACTTCCAAGTTCCCTTCCATCCCGTATCCAAGTGCTTCGCGCGCATGTATATGATGCACGCTTAACTTCCAAGTTCCTTTCCATCCCGTATCCAAGTGCTTCGCGCGCATGTATGTGATAGTAGTATCATATCAATCCTATTAACATATCGGTAGATGTCATATTTCTTTATTGTTCGAATTTCAAATAATTCTTTTAATAAACAAAAGTAATGATATAATAATAATGTAGACTAAATAAATAAACATTAACTTTATAATTTGTATTATTTTTTATTATTTTCAATTTTTAAATTTTTTTTGCCAAACCTAAAACCTGAAAATTTGAAAAACTTATAATTTTCAGAGTGTAATCTTTATGCAGGATGCAATTATTAATTTTAATTTTGAAAAATAAAAAATATATATAAAATCCTAAATTTCTAGAAAGAACTAAAATCTTCCTGCTTTCATATTTTCATTTGGAATTTTGAAAATCTAAAAATTGGCTAACCGGGTAAACCCGTGTGAATTCGGATGTAACTTTTTCCCAGGATTTTTTGATATATTATACGTTTTTTTCCGACGTCGTATGCAAAAGTTATTGCGATTTTACTATTTTTCAAACTTTTTTTACAAAAAAGTCAAAATTTGAATTTCTTAATTTCACCAAATAGTAGGTTGTATAACATATAAGAATCTCAAAAGGTTTTATTTTTTGAATTTTCTATCATTTTCATTTCTATTTTACAAAGCAAAAAAAGGCGATCCACGGGGGGGAGATGCGTGGGGAGCAGAAAAACCTTTTGCACCGATTCGTGTTACGAACCGGTGCTAAAGGGTTCGCGGTGGTGCTAAAGGTCTCACAAGAACCGGTGCTAATGCCTCCTGGACGTCCAGACCGCACGAACCGGTGCTAATGACCCCTTTAGCACCGGTTCGTGCCAAATCCGGTGCAAAAGCTCTTTCGAGCACAGGATAAAAGTCCTTGTTTCTACTAGTGACCCACCGAGAAAAGTTGATACCGGCCAAAAAAAATCGGCTACATTTGAATATAACTTACTGTATTGAGTAAAATAGGCAATGTATGTTACAGTTATCAAAAAACAAAGTGTGGCGTGGTGGTTTGGTGTTGTCTAACCTTCGTGAGGTCGCAAGTTCGAGTATTCAAACATGTGGAATTGTCTATTTTTATCTAGTTAACTTGACTTTTGCGCAAAAAATAACAATACTAGGCATAGATGTGATTCAAACTCGCAACCTATTGCTTGAGGATGGAAACGTCCTACCGCTGCGTTGCATGGGACGCACGGTAAATTAATGCTAAAAATTTAATTGTTTGATGCCAAAAAAAATTGAATTCAAAATTTGTTTGAAAAATCTCGTACGAGAAAAACCCGAGATTTCCGAGATATCGCGGTAACCGTATTTTCCGGTGCCCTCCGGTAAAAATTTGTTACCGAGAAAAAAAACCTTGGTTGTGCCTAGCAAGAGAGGGATTGATCGATTTATACTGAGGAGATGAAGAGACATATTTCACCACGCATCACGTGATGGACGGAACACGAAACCCTATCCCTAATTGTTATGTATTTGCAAACCTATTGTGAACTATTTTAGTTGTACAGACTATGATGTCTTTAGTGGTTTTATTTAAAGTCAGGCTTAGTCCTTCCATTTAAAGTTAAAACCAATTATATTAACTATTTGTATTGAACTTTTTTTACTTCATCTCACCTTATGCCAAAAAAAAAAGTTCCCTTTGGATACATTCTTTGATAGTTTACATCACTATTTTTTTTCACGTGCAACTATGAGAGTTTATATCGAAATCACAATCGTATATAGATATCTTGATACTTATTTATCATTTGATTATGATATTTACCATCACAAATATATTTTCTTGTTCCAAACTGGAAATTGTATTTGAAATTTCAATTATGTTGCACAATGTATTTCTAAGTTAAGTTTTATATGATTATTAGTTTTGCATTGTAATTCACCTAAATCTAAGCAAACCGAAAGTGGCACATCACTTCACGCAACTAATATGTGTGTATTTATAGTAGTGTGTTTGTATGTGTCCTTTTGATATAATATCCTAAAATATCTATATATGGAACTTGTTAGCGGAAATTCAATTCAGCTCTCGGGTGCATATGCTCCCTTCATCCAATTTTTTTATGAGTGTCAAAAAATTTCAACAAAAAATATATATGCTCGTATATTTTCGCGAAAATCTGATATTTTTTATGATTGATGTAAAAAAAAAGGTAAAACATATCTCACAAAAGCCTTATTTTTAGCACTAAAATTTATCTTTTTTACGTAGCCAAATATGTAGAAAGTTGTAGAAGCCTAATATTTGTTTCGTTCTTTATTTCGGTGACCATTATGGGGTATATATAAAAGTACATGAGGGAGTAGACTTGGAGTATAAGATGATATCTCTAGAGTCCTAGTCTATCTCTACGTCCTATACGTATTCTAACATCCCCCTCAGTCGTAGCGGGAGTGAAGCGAACGAGTGCGACTGGATTTGAAGTAAAGTCTCACGCTTCCGTCCTCTTCTCCTCCTTGTCATCATCGGTGTCCCCCTTCTGGTTCCTTATCTTCCCTCCCGCAGTCATAGCGGGAGTGTCATGGACGCAAGTGATGACGCGGACGCTGTCGACTGGAATTGTTGCCAATGTGTAGCTGTAGACATTGTCTTGATGTCGATGTCGAGATAGCCGATCGTGATGTAGCCGTGGTCGAGGTAATCATGGTCGATGATGTAGTCATCGTAGATGTGGAGCCGCATTTGCCAGAGGCGCAAAAAGTTGCGCGGGTTTCTTCTTCCTTTTCTATTTGGACGGAGCTGCAGTCGGGGCCGACGTTTTGCACCTTAAAAGGTACCGTCGGGGGCGACATTTTGCACCCTGAGGGGTATCATCGCAGGCGTCTTGCAGATGTCAGAGGACGCGGTCGTAGGTGAGATCACCAGTCTTGCCAGGACTGGAGGAAGCCCACCAAGCACACACGGTTTTGCCAGAACCATGTGCACGGTTGTGGTGTATCGATGCAGTCTTAGCCGTCGAACGCGGTCAATGTCGGCGTCATGCCTTGCAGTTGTACTGTCAGAGGGCGTCGTAGTTTCATGTCCATCATGTGGACGATGTTGTGCGGCGGCGGCGTAGTGTTGACCTTGGTGATGATGTGTCGGCGATGTTGGAGCAGCAGGTGTGTCGACAATGTGTGTCGCTTGAAGGCGTCCCTCGCAGCGACGATAGTGTCGATGCCGTGCTGTTGGAGAAGTCGATGAAGAACTTGCATCTCTTTCCACACCGGCCTGGCGTGTGGATGGTGCATGTCGATGTCGCTTCTCGTAGATGTACTCGAGGAAGATCTTGTGTTGATGTAGTGTACAGTTGATGTTGTAGTGTTTGGCTCGGTGCTGTCCGATGCAAACTTTATCGGTGTAGACGTGTGTGCTCAGCATAGATGTAGTTTGTCGAAGTAGTCCGGTGTTCCATGGCCGAGGCACCGTGCTGCACCTCACGACATCATACGTTCACGCCGGTGCAGTGTTCCCGAAAACATCGAGCGCGTGGGCTGTAGAGCGCGTGTCGTAGATGTCCGATCTGTGGCCGCAGAAGGGTCGTGTGACGCGGGCGCGTGGCCCGGCGGCGTCCATGTGCGCTCCTGATGTGCTTGAAGCTGGCCATATGGCCAAGCCCGGCGGCGTCCATGTGCGCTCCTGATGTGCTTGAAGCTGGCCATGGCCATCCATCTTGGCCAAACCGATCTGGCCGGCTAGCTCGCGCACGCCACCATCATGCATGTCTCTCCTTCCTAGTTGGGTTGCATGCACGGGAGCTGCTGATTCATGCGTGGAAACCCGCGTGAGGTCGAGGATTCGGATCGATGTAGCGCCGCAGCGCGGAGGTGCACGCCCGCGTGCGGTCGTCGCCCTCGCCCGTCCTGTTGTTTGGGTAGGGCGGCATACACGCGTAGCAGTAGATCGGAGATCATCTGGACTCTGGAGCGTCGTAGTGCAGTCGATGTAGGATGATGTCGCGGAGACGAGCGCGCGGCGTCGTCGTGGCTGTCTTGAGTCTGTGCCGGAAAAGCGCCGCCTGGGCTCAGTTGCATGGATTTTCGCCGGAAAGTCATTGGATTTATTTGTCTAAATTGGATCTAGTCTAATCTATGGAAAATTGGAAATTTCGAAATTTGGATCTAAACTAAACTAAGAACCGATCAGATCTTTGATCATGATCGGGTGCCGCGCCCCCGAGGAGAAGATCTCCCCGGGGGCGACGCGATGCGGAAGTGGTAAGAAACCTAGGATCGGCGCCGCGAGGATAACCGCTCTGATACCATGTAGAAAGTTGTAGAATCCTAATATTTGTTTCGTTCTTTATTTCGGTGACCCTTATGGGGTATATATAGAAGTATATGAGGGAGTAGACTTGGAGTAGAAGATGATATCTCTAGAGTCCTAGTCTATCTCTATGTTCTATACGTATTCTAACAAAATAAACAAGTTGATTTTTTTTGAAAGACTTTATGCCCACATATCATGGATACCGAGTTATTGTAGAGTCGCAGGACTGCAGCTTACTTATCTAACTAATCTATTGAAGACGATGACTCCAATGAATGTGCGTCGCTTGTGGTACACATACTTGAACGATCAATCATGTATACCTGTATACTGACACTAGCTCGTGCATAGAACCTTTATTTCGCTTTCATGTACATCATCGATTTTAAGTCGTTCAATCCTAGCTATCTCGAAGATGCATGAAAGCAAGGATATCAATGTGAAATACTTTCTTCGTTCCTAAAAAAGCTTCTCAATTTTATCTACATACGGAGATATGTATTAGCTACAGTACGTCCATATCTAGAAAAGGTTGAAAAGTTTTTTTTTTTTTGAAACGAAGAGAGTACCAAAAGAAGTGGAGATGTCGTTTGAACCATTTTAAGTAGATATCCACGTGGAAACCATTACTATTATAGTTGGAAAACATCTAGTTGCATATAAATATAGCCATACTCCCTTTTTTTCTTCCGTTGACTTTCTCATGTTATTGTTGTAGTTAGTTTTTTTCCGAGAAACACCAAGTACAACATATATAGCCCCCACAGACATCCACGTAAGACACGTATCCTCTCATCGTCCACATAAACATCGCTTACCACTGAGAAGATCCTTTTTCTGAAACACACATAACCTTAAACCTGAAGTTTGCGAATCCCCTCTCTGGCAATCGCTCGCTCGAGCGCTCAGTTTCTGTCGGCGCGGAGCGCTCGCGCGAAAGCGCGATTCAATTCCTTTTTGTATCACGTAGTGTTTTAATTGCGTTCACACGTGTTCACACTAACAGCTTGTATTACTACTTTGCAAGTTGCATGCAGCCAAGAGCGTTCACACTGCATGCATGCACATGCACAGAGCATCTCATGGATTTGCATTTAATGAGCCAACTTTTCAGCACTGTTTCATAAGTTGTTGCATGCATACACATAGCATCTCACTCTTTTTTTTCAGCACGAGGCAGACTTGCAATTCTCATTTTACAATTCCCTTTTGGGTTTTTTTCGTACGGTAATTCATATTTAATAGGGTCCTTTTGCAATTCCCTTTTTCGGGTCAGTGGTTTTTAAGGGGGAAAATAATGGGTGGGAAGATCCACTTGCAACTCAAATGAACTACCACTTGCTACTCATAAGTACTGTTTTAAGTTGTAAGCTAACAAAAGTTGCTAAAAAAATTCTTAATGAAAATTACTTTTTAGGGTTGCTAGGTATTTATATTTACCGTTGATAAATAACGGGGCACCGGGTTGATAACTTGTAAACAAAAAAAGAGTCGCTACATATTTTAAATTAAATTAATTTTTTAGGGTTGATATTTATTTATATTTACCATTGATAAATAGCGGGTCACCGGGTTGATAGCTTCTAAACTAAAAGAGAGTCGCTAAAATATTCTAAATGAAATACATTTTAGGGTTATTATTTATTTATATTTATCGTTGATAAATAATGAGGCACTGGGTTGATACCTTGTAAAATAAAAAATGTTCGCTAAAATATTCTAAATAAAATACTTTTTAGGGTTGGTAGTTATTTATAATTATCATTGATAAATAACGGGGCACCGGGTTGATAAACTGTAAACTAAAAAGAGTCGCCAAAATATTCAAAATAAAATTAGATTTTTAGGGTTGGTAGTTATTTATATTTACTGTTGATAAATAACAGGACACCGGGTTGATAGCTTCTAAACTAAAAAAAAAATATCGCTAAACTGTTTCAAATAAAATTAACTTTTAGGGTTGATAATTTTATATATTTTCCGTTGATCACTCAAGTACGGAGGGGTTGATTATTCAGATAGAGAGAGTTGATAACTTTTAGCCCGGAAAAAAGTTTCTCGAAACATATCAACATGGGTGCTAGTTTTGAAGATCTCGTCGAGACGGATTTATTGGTGAAAGCGAATCTTAATTTGGAGTTGTCGTTTGAAAGTTAAAACATTTTGAATTTACAAATTTGGAAAAGATTCCGCTGACATCAGCAGATTCGTCTATTTGTGCATGCATGCAGAACTTTCCCTCAATAGCCTGCACCAGGTTGATAATTTTATACATTTACCGTTGATCAGTCAAGTGCGGAGGGGTTGATTATTCAGATAGAGAGGGTTGATAACTTTTAGTCCGATTAAAAGTTTCTCGAAACATATCAACATGGGTGCTAGTTTTGAAGATCTCGTCGAGACGGATTTATTGGTGAAAACAGATCTTAAATCGGAGTTGTCGTTTGTGAGATAAAACATTTTGAATTTTCAAATACGAATTTAGAGTTGCTAACATGGCTTTCCCTAATTGGGCTGGGGGAAACCGATCGCTCATTCTCTTCCTGGCGATCGCGCGCCAGCTAGGGCCGCCCTGAAGTTTGACCCCTAATGAACATGGATATGGGCAACCTTCAATCCGCGCAACTAATGATTGGTTCTCATTTATTTCAACTCTATACGTGAAGCCTTTTTTTTTAGAAGAAGACTATTTTGGTATTACTCTATAATAGAAACAATCCAGTTTTAGAGCTTCACACGGTCTATATATAGAGAGATGATCTGTCAGCAATTTTCTTCGCTTATATATATGTTGCTTCAGACCAAAAACACCAAGAAACTATAATTTACGATAAATCTGTGATACTTAGTTTGTTGCTCATGGTATTTCTCTTTTATGTCCTCTCTGCATGGGTCGCATTAATAATCCACACAAAATAATGAAATGAAAAATTGACACATGTGCAACCGCAAAATAGAAGATTGCGTAGCATAAAAAATAATTGCAGGTAAAGTCCATGGATAGAATCATAGAACATAGGAAGACGTAGAAAATCCTATGAATCTAGGGCATATGAAATATATATACAATTTTGACATCATTCCAATGAACTAGATGGTTTATATGGAAACTACAACAACAGATTATAATTCAATAATTTTTTTTATCTATACTAATAATAAAGTACGAAGTGTTTCCATGGTATGGTCCGTCTAGTCGGTTGTTGGGGTCGAATCCTTCGTCGTGCGCTTCAGAGTCCAGCTCAAACCTGGCCTCAAATAAGTGCTCCACATGTCCACATGACAACACAGTCCGGCTCTAACCCGATTGAGCCTGTCATCCCATAAATAACCATGTTACAGAAATCTTCCCGCACCCCACGGGCCATCGATCATCACAATTCACACCCGTTCGCGCCTGGCTATTGATATACGAGCCTACGACTACTACGAGGATGATGTGGGATTGGAGCTGAACTGCGACTGCGTCGTGTTGCGATCGATCTAAATACTACCTCCATCCCAAGGCTTAAGGCCTATATTTTTTTTCAGAAAGTCAAACAAAGTAAAGTTTGACCAAACTTTTAGAAGAATTTATGAACAAATATAATATTTTGTAGATACCATATGAAAATATATTTCATTATCTACCTAATGATATTGATTTTGTACTTTTCATGTTAATGATTTTTGATAAAAATTTAGTCAAACTTAACACAGTTTGACTTTCTAAAAAAATATAGGCCTTAAGCCTTGGGATGGAGGTAGTACCTGTCAACGGCTCCCCGTGGCTAGCAATAACGAGTACTGGATGAGGACTACATCGGGCTGCGATCGGTTGTCGACTAAACGGCCAGCGACGGGTCCGGTGGAAGGGAACATCAGTTGGAGCTCAATGGTCGGTGAAGGACCTTGCAGGCTGCGAGTCGGTGAGGAAGCCGAGAGCTCCGGTTAGGGTGCGCGGTGAGTTGTGCTACAACAACGGCCAGATGTGGTGTAGCCGTGTGGGTGAAGGACGCCCGATAGAATACCTAAAACTTAACCAAACCATTCAAACTAGAGAGAGAATATGGTGTAGATTAACAATGTACACCTACTCACATGCAGCAAGCACCTTATCACTCATCCCAACAGATTATCAAAGCTCAACCCTGCCTGTTATATTCGTCGATCTGAAGTTAGTTTGTATAAGTCATATCTACTAGCATGATCGTAAACAAAATGATCTGTAGTCACAACCTACGTAAACAATAGTGCGTATCTGAAGAAAGAGAAGTAAACAAAGCATGATGCAGGTGTATACACTTGAATTATCCCCAGTATTATTTTCCAATTCCAATGTACACTTGAATCCTCCCCATTTTAGAGAGCTACTAGGTGTATATCAATCTTCCCGGCTGGTTGTAAGTTGGAACAACAATCAATACAATCTTCACACCAAAAATGGCCAATTAGAAAGCCTTAGACCACGTCTACCAAACTGCCATGCAGGATCGATCCGGAAAAAAATCCTATGAGACCGGGTCTATTACCCAGCATGATAGACCCACCCCGATGGCTGACACCTGGCGGTCTATTAAGCAGATGGAAACAAAGGCTGAAAAATCGGGATTGAAATTAATGGGGATTTACGTGCATGAAGATTCGGATAAGCCAGGTGTCATCCATCAGGGTGGGTCTATCATGCTGGGTATTAGACCCGGTCTCATAGGATTTTTTTCCGGATTGATCCCGTGATAAGGCGAAGAAGAGAATATACTTGCGTGCATGTGATATCACGAAGGGTAGGAAGCATTCAAGTGCGACGAGAAGCACGGCGATCCCCTCCAGACCCTTGCGTGCATCTTGAGCATCTCCCTCGCCCTCTCCCTGGGGCGGTCGCCGGCGGCTCCGGCCTGCACCAGGAACAGCAGCCTTCCGACCACACCGACCGCCAGCATCTCCTGCAGCACCGCTGGCGTCGCCGAGTGCCTCGCCACAGCGTGCAGAGCGCGCACCGCGCTCTCCGTCCCCGCGGCGGACAGCCGCGTTACCGCCCTCGCCACGACGGCCAGCCCCGCCGGGTGCGCCACGAGCTCCAGACGCCCTTCGGCGCAGCCGCATAGATGGTCCAGCACGACGATCGCGAGCTCGCACGCCTGCTTGCTGCCGCCGCAGCACTCGTTGAGGAGCAGGTCCACGAGCGCCGCCACCGCGCCGGCCTCGACGGCCTTGACGCGGTTCCGGCCCCACAGGCATAGCCGGCAGAGCACGTGGAGCGCGATCTTGACCGCCTTCGTGGAAAGCTTGTCCGTCACGACCGACACCACCCCTTCCACCAGCTCGGCGCTGGCCGAGGTCAGCTGCGCCGGCGGCATCTCGGAGACCGCCGCCTTGAGGAGCTGGATGCCGTACATGCGCGAGAGGTGGCTGGGCCGCCGCAGCACGGACGCCATGGTGTCCAAGAAGTTGTCGCCGCGCTCCAGGATTCTCTTCCAGCTCTCCTCGGAGAGCCTAAGCGAATGCAGGATGCTGAGGGCCGTGTCCTCCGGCGAGCTCGCCTTCGGCGAAGCCAGCACGGCGCGGTACATCTGATCCTCCTGGGACTGGGACCCTAATGAAGTCTGCTTGGGCGCGTCCTCCGCGGCGTGCTTTTTGAGGACGGACACGAGGAAGGCGACGGTGCCGGGCGCGGCCTCGACGCAGCGGCGGTTGCAGTCGCTCTCGGCGACGATGTCCGCGAGCTCCTTGAGGGAGGCCGCCAGCAGGTCGTGGCCCCGCCTGGCCGCGTCGACGATGGCGGCGACGCGCGCGGCGTCGACGGGCGCGCGCGGGGTGGGGAAGCGCTCGACGGCGTGCACGGCGCACCAGCCCTGGATGAGGCGGCGGAGCGTGTGGTTGGGCGTGGGCTCCCGGTCGGCGGCACCGAGCTGCTGCTTGGTCATGGGGCACTCGCCGTGGCCGTCGGTGAAGACCCAGCGCTCGATGCTGTCCCGGTCGTAGGTGATCCCGGAGGAGAGCGTGACGGGGTCCCGCATGATCTCCATGGAGATCGGGCACAGGAAGTAGGAGGGGACGTCCACCTGCGCCGCCGATGCATCCATTGCTTTTCGATCGATCGTATAAACCTCAGTAGTACTATGTATGTATCTGTCTATCTAGTCTAGCTAGCTATGTACACATGAAGCTAGGAGAAGCAGCGAGCAGGAAATGTCTCCGGTTGAAACGAGAAAGCTTCTGGAGGTGAAGGAGACGGGTGAGAGTGCCCTTTTATAGGGGGAGAAATTAGAGAGGGAGAGGCATCAAGGTCAGCGGTGAGAGGTTGAACCGTGGAAGTCATAGTAGTTCGATAGATTCTACATACACGACCATTTAACTCGCGTATAGTATTCCGAAACGTAGGCTGGCTGCTCGATCTCTCATGAAATAAATAAAAACGAAATTAGCTTGTAGCCCTATGAATGTATGATGAACATGTTGGTTGGCTGGTGTGGAAGTGAAGGGGAGAAAACAAATCGGAAAATGGTGGGCGAGGAGAATTAATTAATAAATAAGGCGCGCGCGATCGCCATTTCCAAGCGGTGGCAGAGGTGAGGTGAGGTCGATCCCGATGAGATCGGTCGCGGTTGCCGGACGGGCGGGCCAGGGCGGCCACCGCGCGCGCTGACCACGAAACGTTCTGCGGCGATGCTTTGACCTAACCTTGTTTTTCCTCTCGTCGTCTTTATTTTCGAAACCTGTTTTAAATTCATTCCTGTTTACTGCTGCTGCTGCCTCCTTTCGACTCTTCTTCTTCTCCCATCCTCTCGATCGCATGGCTCGCGTTGGCTTTGAAATTTTCATGCCTCAGCTAGCTACTTGCGCTAGATTTTTCAACCTTCAATAATTCACTTCTCTATCGCTTAATTTGTCTCACTGTACGCCGCACAGCACTTGCACTTGCACTTGAGCTTGAGTCTTGACTCAATTCGTATGTGTGTACGACTTACGACGAGTCAGTCCCGTGGAGGTAATTACTACTACCATTCTGGATATGAACTACCAAAACATGTGTCTGGCTATGTTTGAAGTTTACACACTATTATTGGTGTTTCCGTCGCTTTTTGTTAAGTTTTAATCACTCTCATGTGAAATCTCAGTTACTTTTTCTGGAATTTCACCCACTGTCTTTGTTGTTTTTTATGTCCCAACTTCTGTCCTTTTTTTGTTGCAGATGCATTTTTTGTGCAATCGCCCTTTCACTTTTTTTGTTATTTCTTTGGTTATTTACTTGTGATTGTACTCTATTAGTGCACCTATTTTGCTGAAGGATGCATACCATCATTGCCATTGCATGAAAAAAAAACAGATTTAGCCACATTAATTTTTTCTCTAGTACAAAAGCATTGGCCCATATTTAAAAAAAGATAGGTAGAAAAAAAGTGAATTGTAGCGAAACACAACTTCAAGGAAAGTTGTAACAAATACAATTATAACTTCTACTACTTTTTACATAGTGTTGGCCCAAACATAATTAGTAGAAAAACATAACTTCACTCATCAACGACTTTAAACTAGAAGTCAAGTGGGCTTCTTGGTGCCGTCGGCTAGGCTTGAGCCGCCTTGCCTTCAAATCATTATCCATTTTCTAATTTTACTATCAAATTGTTGACCACCAAAACCCACCGGCGAGCAGCGACGGGCAACACGTAGAGCCGGGAGGCTCCCAGGACTGCTGGTGGGCCCTGGTCCCTCGGGCGACGGCCCGTAATGCTCCGGCACGCACGTCCGATGCTGGTGCAAGGGCGTGCCACCTGACCTATACCTGGTCAGGAAGGTGATGGATTGCTTCGACTAGTTTCCTGCATGGCAGACACGTAAACATTAAATACGAGCCTCGATCGGCTCTCAGGTTATCCTGTGAATCGGCTCAAGGAGCCGATCCACCCATGATTCGTATTGGATCTACGATAACATGGTGGTCCTGCTTGATCAATACTAAGCTAAAATGATCTACGACGATTTAGGGTTTTCACCACATAACCGGAACATCCTACACGTAGTTGAGCCTGGCAGATACGAAAGATGGCAGAAAACCAACCCTAGAAAAGGCCTAAAAACCAACATGGAGTTGATCCTCGGAACATCCCTTCTAGGACCAGCAAACCGTACCTCACGCACTGCTGGATCCTTCAACCCGTTTGCAAGGCCTAACTATATGGATATTAAACTAATCCTTGAAGAACAAGGAACAACCGTAACAGATCGAATCTACTAAATAAGGACTAAGCAAGGTGCTGCCCTTACACCCAAGAGAGGTGTAAGGACAGCTAGATATCTCGGGATAGCAAAGCTAAGCGAATACATCAAGTAAATATCGATGCAAACCCTAACATATCTATGATAATGGTGTTGCTCGCCATCAAAAAGGCTTCAGTACAAGCAACACATGAACAACGAATAAACAAGATACTGCCTAGATCGCAAGATGCGATCTAGGCAGCATAGCGCTTACCCGGAAGAAACCCTCGAAACAAGGGGTGGCGATGCGCCTAGATTGGTTTGTTGTGAACGTGATCGTCCTCCTTTCTCAATAACCCTAGATACATATTTATAGTCCGTAGACTCTCTAACTTGGGAATAATCCCAACCGTGCACGAGCTAAACTCTATCTTTTAATTCTAACCGACACGTAACCTACTATAATTTACACATACACGGGCAGTCTAGCCCAAACTCTTGTACGAGGCCGATTCATGAATATTTCCCGTGTATATTCTCCAAGCCCATCTCAATCACGGCCCATCTCCTGACTTGGTTAAAATCTGGTGATAACACATGCCCCCCTGGTTTTGGCAATGATAATTCCAAAACCACTTTGTTCTTCCTTTGTAGGGTCATGTCGTGGCAGAGCAGAACCGTCGCAGTATCCTTTCATCATGATGCCTTGCCTTCTCAGCTTCTCTGCACGATTTGACAGTTTTTTGGCACCACTTCCTCGGAAACCGCTGTGGCATTAAATCTCCACTATATCCCCTTTTATTTAACCGCGCCGAACAGTTCGCCTCTTCATCCTCTTGCTCAGTACTATCCATCGGCAAAAAACCCCCTTCCCCTGTAGCCATGTCTTCCTCTTCTCCTCCTCCGCCTCGTCGGGTCTCTCTTTCCAGTCCTCCTCCTCCAGCGAGCCGATACCAGAACACGACCTGATGGCGCAATACGAGAAGGAAGCTCCCGAGCATTGGGACGATGAAGAGTGGGACTTCACCGTCAGGGTGAACGACGACCTACCCCTGGCCGCCGTCGGGTCAGATGACGACCTATCCCTGACCGACGGGGAGGCGGACCTCCAGTTCCTCGTCGACGGGGAATTGGAGGGAGAGAGCGAAGACGACCTCTATTCTTGGGCCAGCTTCACCTCCTACGACGAGGAGGAGGAAGAGGAGGAGGATAACTCCTCCTCCGACGAGTACCCACCGGCAAAGCGCTTCCGCGCTTGGTCGGAGGACGACGACGACGATGATGATGAGGAGGGAGAAGCCCCGGTCGAGGGCTACGGCAGCAGCGACGAGGAGCTCGCTGGAAGCAGCGCCGACGGCAGTTACGACGGCGACGACGAGGCCAGTGACGGCCCTTAGAATAGGAACTACTAGTATAGGACTAGTAGTAGTTCTTGAGCAATCGGCTCTTCTTTTGTTCTTCCTTCCTTGAGCAATCGGCTCTTCATTGTAAAAAACCCCCTTTATTAATGAAGAAGTATTTCCAATTGATCTTGCCGATAGTCAAAGTCAGTCAACTCTCAAAGAGCCGATGGCATCGCATCGGCCTTTACCATAAAATGCGAGTAAGGCCAAATCAGTTGCCTATTCAAACGGTAACCTGCAACCTTCGTCTGAGAGAGTAAACTCAGATCCCCAAATCGCCGCTCGAACAGATCCAACTCACGGCCACACGAATCTCAGATCTGAACCGCGCCAAATCAACTCCGCAACGAATCCAATGGCGGAATCATCCAATGCCAACGCTACGGTCGCCGGTCTGAAGGTAATCCTTAACCGCTCCTGGTCATCCGAATAAGTGTTAGGATTAACAGCAAACACCTGAATTAATGTCCTATTTCGTTATTAATTTTAGGTTTCAGACATTCTGCTGCCGCATCCTTCTCTCCCAAATTCTCTTTGTCTTGGTCCCCGTTCTTCCGAGAGTCCTGCCCATTTAATTTCATGCGAGGCCAATAGAATTCCCTTCGTAAACCAGAATTTAGATCTGACTTCTTGGGCCGACTGCCTACGAGCCTGGCCTAATCCTCCTGAGGGTTGGGTGGCATGGTACAGTAGAGTATCCAAAACTCACTATGCCACATGGGAAACTATAGGGATAGCCGATGCTTTGTCATTATCATTGTCTCCCCTTGAGAAGAACGAGAACCTTCTGAAAACCATCGGCTACTTTTGGTCTGATGCACTGAATTGCTTCATGTTTGGCCATGGTCCTATGACACCAACTCTGCTAGACGTGGCCATGATCACAGGTCTAGACATTGCATCCCCAAGCCCTTCTGCTTTTATGCTGCCAAAGGTTCCTTTCACCCTCTCCTCCAAAATAGAGTGTACAAGCTAGGGTGCCAACCAAAGGCCCTGTGACAGAGAAAGAACACACGGACTTCCTGAACTTCTGGTTGGAACACTTCATATTCTGTGGCCCTTCACTCGCCCCAACCAAGAATTACCTTTCCCTGGCCTATGAACTTGCCAAAGGCACTCAGCTTGGCATCGGCAAACTATTCCTTGGAGAGGTCTATCGATCTCTCCAACTGATGTCTGTCAAACTGTTCTCCCAAAAGACAGTTAAAACAGGAGGCCCCTGGTGGTTTATTCAGCTATGGGCTTAGCTGTACTTCCAAAACCAGATCCCAAACTCTCCACCTTTGGCCACTTGTACCTTCCCAGATGCTAATGGGAAGCAGATCCAATGCACTAGCTACGGCCAAGCTTTATATAGCCTTCCAGGCAGCAAACTGATCCCTAAGGAAGCATCAGAGTGGTTCAGGATTTTCTTCCAAGGCCTGGACAGTCCCCTGTTCTTTCCTTACACTGAATCTGGAGATTTTGAAAATCCAGTCTCCTTCAGGCTAGACAGCTTTGCCGATGACCCTAGCACTCGGCACTTATTTTCCATTATGATCCGTCCCTGCTTCCTTCCAGTTGGCATGAGCACCTCTAACAGGATCATCAAACCTGGTTATGAGTCTTACCAGCCGGTCGTAGTAGCCCGACAGTTTGGTCTTGGGCAGGTGTCTCCACACTTCTTCCTTCACCACATGACAGAAAGTAGAGCCGAGTTGCCTGATGTCCTCACCGGCCAAAGGTGTTACTCCTTCTTTGACGCTCTAGCAATTCCAATCCCTCACAACCTCCATTTCATCTCGTCAACCGATGGCTTTGAGACCTGGTGGTCAATGTGGAAGACCCACGCCTTCAGGAGAGCTCTAGGACCGTTGCTGAAACAACTTGATGCTGAATATGATATCCCTGCAGAACAGGTACCACTACTCACAAATTTCTTGCAGTGGCTCATAATGATTGTTTGTATCCTGACTCTGTTTCCTTGCAGCAACAAGATGGTCCAGAACCTGTACATGAGGATGGCTCCTCCTTCAAGTTCCTTCCCCCGGCTCCAGTGGTTCTCTTCTGCAAGAGCTCACCACCCTTGAAGAAGGTTGTGATGCAGAGTCAGCCGATTCCGCCAAAATCGGCTCCTAAGAGCACAGCATCTTCGGGCCGCCTGCCCCCGAGCCTCAATCAAGGCGAGAAAAGCAGTAAGGAAAGTAGCTGCCAAGAAGACCTTGAAGCGCCAAAACCCTACTCCCGCTCAAGAAAGTTTGCACGTAAGCTGATCCATGCCTTGGTTAATTTCATCTATCTTTCCAGGTTTTTGCAACATGCTTGTATTTCTTTCACAGGCCTCTACTGAAGAAAACTCTAGCGAGGAGACACAGTCCAGTTGAGAGAATTCCAGCTCGGGCAACTCTAGGAAAACCACCACGCAGAGCCAGCCAGACTTGCCACCGTCGGCTTCCAAGAAAAGGTCAGCTCCTGAACCTGCTTCCTCCCAAGCTCCCATCAGAACAGGGCTGCGCACCAAGAGCCGATGCGTCAAGAGAGCTTGCAAAGAACCGCAAGCTTCTTCACCAAGCCAGGAGGTTTCAAATGTAATTATTCCCCCTGGCTCATATTTCATACCAACCCATCGTTACTCGCATCGGCTGACCACTTCCTTTGTAGACTGATGACACTTCTAGTGGGGACGTCGAGGAGGTACTGATGCCATCCGCCACCCTGGATCTAGCAACTTTAAAGAGCGCGGCTGACAAGGTGGCCAACCTAGCCAAGCCCTCAGAAAAGCCGATCACCACAACATCGGCTGTCCCTCCGGTCTTAGGAGAGGTACACTCCATTCCCTTGGCTCTACCCTTTTCTTTTGCTGCATACTGACGCTGTTCTTGTTTGTCTGTCAGGGTTATGACCTCTCAAGCTTGCTGACGTTCGACCCTGAGTCCATCGAACCAGCTACTTCCAGCGCCAGTGAAAAGCCAGGACCCAGCACTACCCATGGACAACTCCAGCGTCTCAGGGCTTTGCTCTCCTCTTCAATTGAGACATTGATTGAAAACCCCGAGGAGGTAAAGGGCATTCTTGAAGACATTCAGCCCCATCTCCCGGTGACACTGCAGGTGAAACTCTGGCCAGTCGTGACTCTGTCAGCCTTCAGGTCAAGGGTGAAGTTGGCTCGTCAGAGAATTGACCTTCGCCACGCCCAGCTCCCGTTGAAGGCCGATATTGCAGACAAGTGTCAACGGCTTAATGAGAAAAAGGCTGCCTTGGACACCAAAACTGACACTTCTGTCAGCAGCCTGCACAAGGAACTGGAGAACCTTGAAGAGAGGGTCAGGGTAACCAAACAGCTTATCCAAGATAAGGAAGCTCTTATTGCCCGCTCCCGAGAGGAAGCAGAAGGCCTCAAAGCTGAACTGAAGACTGATCTGGCCGAACTACGCGCCCTGAACAGCCAGCTGGTGACAGGCAAGGACGAGGATGATGAGGCCGAGATCGCCGAGGTGGATCGTGTCCGTGCTGACGCCCTCCATGCCCTTAGTGTATTCCTTCAGTAGAGCTTCCCTTTGTAATCTGATAACTGCTCAATCGAGCTTTTTCCTCTAGAGTCGATGGCTATGCATCGGCTTTTTTATTCTGAAGTCGATGTATGTGCATCGGCTGTACTTGTATCCATCGGCCCTCTAAAGTCGATGTCTGTGCATCGGCTGTGATTTGTATGTACATTTTTTTTACTGGCCGATTTTTTATGCATAGGCCCCCATGTTTCACTGTCCATGTATGCTCCGTTTAGGTGCCCCCCGAGCCGAATCTTTCAAGTAATTGAAGATATCGGCTCTCTAGTCATCCTGTTTGTATGGCTTGATGAACCCGGCATCCAACACTTTCTTGATTTCTTTTTGACTTCTTCAAGAATTTCGGCCTTCTTCTGATGTGCTCGTTGCTGGAATGGCCGAAATCCTTTCTTGAGAGGGAGCCGATGCTCAATTATGCTCCTGTCTAACCCAGGCATCTCTGTGTAGTCCCATGCAAAGCAATATGGGTATTCTTTCAACAGAGCTATCATCAAGCTCCTCAGATGCGGATCTAACTTTTTGTTGATAAAAGTTGGGCGTGGCTTATTCCCAGGACCAATGTCAACCTCTTCTAGCTCATCAGCCGATGTAAACCCATACCCTAGCTTTCCGTCACCTGTTAGATCGATGCTTAACACAGGCAAAACGTATGGCGAGGATAATATGGGCCGATTGCTGGAATCGGCCCCCATTTTGATTGCATTGCTAAATGAAGGTTTACATCTTGTTTGTGGTTTACTATATCTACGTGACATGCTTGAGTTGAGATCATTGCTTCTTATTTTTTGGGGCCGATCGCAGGGATCGGCCTTGTCACGTACGTCCATAGACTTTGCTCTTGCTATACTGTCAGGCCGGTGGATAAGACCAGCCTCACCCCGTTTTTTGTCACTTCGATGCGCTCACAGCCGTCCAAACTGACTCCAGAGAGTGGCTCTTGGTCTACCGCATCCCACATGTTCATGCCAGCCGTTGATATTTCGGCTGAGTCATCTGCATGGACGACCTCCACTTCATCTCCATCCCACTGTATCAAGCATTGGTGCATTGTTGACGGAATGCAGCAGTTGGCGTGAATCCAATCCCTCCCTAGCAGGACAGCGTAGATGCTTTTGCTGTCAACGATGAAGAATGATGTGGGGATTGTTTTTCGGCCTACAGTCAGATCCACGCTCAGAACGCCTTGCGCTTCTGATGCTTGGCCGTTGAAATCGCTCAATGTGACGTTAGTTTTGATCAGATCCGCGCTAGAGCGTCCCAGGCGACGTACCATGGAGTACGGCATTATATTGACTGCCGCTCCCGTGTCAACCAGCATCTTGTTGACAGGCTACCCGTTGATATAACCTTTCAAGTACAGGGCCTTCAGGTGTCTGTAGCTCCTTTCTCGCGGCTTTTCAAAGATAACTGGCCGTGGGCCGCAGTCAAGTTGTTCTACAGATGCCTCTTCTGCTCTTGGTGCACAAAACTCCGACGGAAGTATGAACACCATGTTTGTGCTAGCCGATGTCTGATCATCGGCTTTCTTCGGTTTGGGGTGCCACTCTTTCTTCTGTGGACGACCCTCTTCGTCCAAAGTTTGCTGAATTTTCGCGGCCAGATTGGGCCGCGCCTTTCTCAGCGTGTGCAGGTATAACCTTTCGGCTTCCTCCAAACTACGTAGCCGCTGCACCCTACACTTCTGAGAGTGGCTGAGTCCATCAGGGCACCACCTTGGCCGGTGGTATCTATCTTCTTCTTCTTCTTCTTCATCTTCATCTTCTAACTCCTCGAGATCTTCCACTCGAGAGGACTCAGCTTGTTTGTTCCGAGATGGGATAGGCCCTAGACGTTTGAACACTGACACGTCTCCTGCGTCTGATACGTCTCCGACGTATCGATAATTTCTTATGTTCCATGCCACATTATTGATGATATCTACATGTTTTATGCACACTTTATGTCATATTCGTGCATTTTCTGGAACTAACCTATTAACAAGATGCCGAAGTGCCAGCCTCGTTTTCTGCTGTTTTTGGTTTCGTAAATCCTAGTAACGAAATATTCTCGAATCGGACGAAATCAACGCCCAAGTTCCTATTTTCACCGGAAGCATCCGTAACACCCGGAAGGACCGGAGGGGGGCACCGGGCCCCTGCACCATAGGCCGGCGCGGCCCAGGCCCTGGCAGCGCCGCCCTATGGTGTCTTCGCCCCTTCGACCCTCCTGCGCCGCCTCTTCGCCTATATAAAGCCCCTGGATCGAAAACCCTGATACGTTCGACGAAAACCACAGAAACCTTCCAGAGCCGCCGCCATCGCGAGGCCAAGATCTGGGGGACAGGAGTCTCTGTTCCGGCACGCCGCCGGAGCGGGGAAGTGCCCCCGGAAGGCTTCTCCATCGACACCGCTGCCATCTCCACCGCCATCTTCATCACCGCTGCTGCTCCCATGAGGAGGGAGTAGTTCTCCATCGAGGCTCGGGGCTGTACCGGTAGCTATGTGGTTCATCTCTCTCCTATGTGCTTCAATACAATAATCTCATGAGCTGCCTTACATGATTGAGATTCATATGATGATGCTTGTAATCTAGATGTCATTATGCTAGTCAAGTGAGTTTTACTTATGTGATCTCTGGAGACTCCTTGTCCCACGTGTGTAAAGGTGACAGTGTGTGCACCGTGTGGGTCTCTTAGGCTATATTTCACAGAATACTTATTCACTGATGAATGGCATAGTGAGGTGCTTATTTATATCTCTTTATGATTGCAATGTATTTGTATCACAATTTATCTATGTGCTACTCTAGCAATATTATTAAAGTAGTTCTATTCCTCCTGCACGATGTAATGGTGACAGTGTGTGCATCCGTGTTAGTACTTGGTTTATGCTATGATCATGATCTCTTGTAGATTGCGAAGTTAACTATTGCTATGATAGTATTGATGTGATCTATTCCACCTACATATGCATGAAGGTGACATTGTGCATGCTATGTTAGTACTTGGTTTAGTCTTTTGATCTATCTTACACTATAAGGTTACTAAAATATGAACATTAATTGTGGAGCTTGTTAACTCCGGCATTGAGGGTTCGTGTAATCCTACGCAATGTGTTCATCATCCAACAAGAGTGTAGAGTTGCATTTATCTATTCTGTTATGTGATCAATGTTGAGAGTGTCCACTAGTGAAAGTGTAATCCCTAGGCCTTGTTCCTAAATACTGCGTTACTACTGCTTGTTTACTGTTTTACTGCGTTACTACTGCTGCAATACCACCACCATCAACTACACGCCAGCAAGCTATTTTCTGGCACCGTTGCTACTGCTCATACTTATTCATACCACCTGTATTTCACTATCTCTTCGCCGAACTAGTGCACCTATTAGGTGTGTTGGGGACACAAGAGACTTCTTGCTTTGTGGTTGCAGGGTTGCATGAGAGGGATATCTTTGACCTCTTCCTCCCTGAGTTTGATAAACCTTGGGTGATCCACTTAAGGGAAAACTTGCTGCTGTTCTACAAACCTCTGCTCTTGGAGGCCCAACACTGTCTACAGGAAAAGGAGGGGGAAGTAGACATCAAGCTATTTTCTGGCGCCGTTGCCGGGGAGGAAAGGTAAAAGATACTCACACTCCGGACCTCGGCTACCAAGCTATTTTCCGGCGCATTGTAAGTACTCGAAGCTATTTCCTTTAGATCCTGCAATTGCATCTTTTTGTTTCTTGTTTACACTAGTTTGGCATAATGGACAAGAATGATCTTCTTATTCTATTTCCTGATTTAAAACATGGATTGTTTGATGCGAAAATTAAAAAACCTATGGAATCTTATTTGCATGCTGGTAGTAATATTAGTATGAACGCTTTGAACACCATTGTTGATAATAATATAGAAAGTTCTAAGCTTGGGGAAGCTGGTTTTCATGATCTTTTTAGTCCCCCAAGCATTGAGGAGAAAATTTTCTTTGATGATACTTTGCCTCCCATATATGATGATTATAATGATAGTGGTCTTTTGGTGCCACCTACTATGGAGAGTAATTTTTATGATGATAATACTATGCCTCCTACATTTGATGAGAATAATAATGATAGCTACTTTGTTGAATTTGCTCCCACTACAACTAATAAAATTGACTATGCTTATGTGGAGAGTAATAATTTTATGCATGAGACTCATGATAAGAATGCTTTGTGTGATAATTACATTGTTGAGTTTGCTCATGATGCTACTGAAAGTTATTATGAGAGAGGAAAATATGGTTGTAGAAATTTTCATGTTACTAAAATACCTCTCTATGTGCTGAAATTTTTGAAGCTACACTTGTTTTATCTTCCTATGCTTGTTACTTTGCTCTTCTTGAACTTGTTTATTTACAAGATTCCTATGCATAGGAAGCATGTTAGACTTAAATGTGTTTTGAATTTGCCTCTTGATGCTCTCTTTTGCTTCAAATATTATCTCTTGCGAGTGCATCATTAAAACTGCTGAGCCCATCTTAATGGCTATAAAGAAAAGAACTTCTTGGGAGATAACCCATGTGTTATTTTGCTACAGCACTTTGTTTTATATTTGTGTCTTGGAAGTTGTTTACTACTGTAGCAACCTCTCCTTATCTTAGTTTTGTGTTTTGTTGTGCCAAGTGAAGCCTCTAATCGAAGGTTGATACTAGATTTGGATTTCTGCGCAGAAACAGATTTCTATCTGTCACGAATCTGGGCTGTTTTCTCTGTAGAAAAATCAGAAAAATATGCCAATTTACGTGCGTGTTCCTCAGATATGTACGCAACTTTCATTAGTTTTGAGTTTTCTGATCTGAGCAACGGAAGTATTTATTAAAAATTCGTCTTTACGGACTGTTCTGTTTTGACAGATTCTGCCTTTTATTTTGCATTGCTTCTTTCGCTGTGTTGGGTGGATTTCCTTGTTCCATTACCTTCCAGTAGCTTTGAGCAATGTCCAGAAGTGTTAAGAATGATTGTGTCACCTCTGAACATGTGAGTTTTTGATTATGTACTAACCCCTCTAATGAAGTTTATGAGAAGTTTGGTGTGAAGGAAGTTTTCAAGGGTCAAGAGAGGAGGATGATATACTACGATCAAGAAGAGTGAAAGCTCTAAGCTTGGGGATGCCCCGGTGGTTCACCCCTGCATATTCTAAGAAGACTCAAGCGTCTAAGCTTGGGGATGCCCAAGGCATCCCCTTCTTCATCGACAAATTATCAGGTTCCTTCTCTTGAAACTATATTTTTATTCGGTCACATCTTATGTGCTTTACTTGGAGCGTCTGTGTGCTTTTGTTTTTGTTTTTGTTCGAATAAATGCTTGTGTGGGAGAGAAGACACGCTCCGCTGGTTCGTATGAACACATGTGTTCTTAGCTCATAATATTCATGGCGAAGTTTCTTCTTCGTTAAATTGTTATATGGTTGGAATTGGAAAATGATACATGTAGTAATTTGCTATAATGTCTTGGGTAATGTGATACTTGGCAATTGTTGTGCTCATGTTTAAGCTCTTGCATCATATGCTTTGCACCCATTAATGAAGAAATACATAGAGCATGCTAAAATTTGGTTTGCATATTTGGTTTCTCTAAGGTCTAGATAATTTCTAGTATTGAGTTTGAACAACAAGGAAGACGGTGTAGAGTCTTATAATGTTTACAATATGTCTTTTATGTGAGTTTTGCTGCACCGGTTCATCCTTGTGTTTGTTTCAAATAACCTTGCTAGCCTAAAACTTGCATCGAGAGGGAATACTTCTCATGCATCCAAATCCTTGAGCCAAACAACACTATGCCATTTGTGTCCACCATACCTACCTACTACATGGTATTTCCTGCCATTCCAAAGTAAATTGCTTGAGTGCTACCTTTAAAATTCCATCATTCACCTTTGCAATATATAGCTCATGGGACAAATAGCTTAAAAACTATTATGGTATTGAATATGTAATTATGCACTTTATCTCTTATTAAGTTGCTTGTTGTGCGATAACCATGTTCACTGGGGACGCCATCAACTACTCTTTGTTGAATTTCATGTGAGTTGCTATGCATGTCCGTCTTGTCTGAAGTAAGAGAGATCTACCACCTTATGGTTAAGCATGCATATTGTTAGAGAAGAACATTGGGCCGCTAACTAAAGCCATGATCCATGGTGGAAGTTTCAGTTTTGGACGAATATCCTCAATCTCAAATGAGAAAATTATTAATTGTTGTTACATGCTTATGCATAAAAGAGGAGTCCATTATCTGTTGTCTATGTTGTCCCGGTATGGATGTCTAAGTTGAAGAATAATCAATAGCGAGAAATCCAATGCGAGCTTTCTCCTTAGACCTTTGTACAGGCGGCATAGAGGTACCCCTTTGTGACACTTGGTTAAAACATGTGCATTGTGATGATCCGGTAGTCCAAGCTAATTAGGACAAGGTGCGGGCACTATTAGTACACTATGCATGAGGCTTGCAACTTGTAAGATATAATTTACATGATACATATGCTTTATTACTACCGTTGACAAAATTGTTTCATGTTTTCAAAATCAAAGCTCTAGCACAAATATAGCAATCGATGCTTTTCCTCTATGGAGGACCATTCTTTTACTTTCATTGTTGAGTCAGTTCACCTATTTCTCTCCACCTCAAGAAGCAAACACTTGTGTGAACTGTGCATTGATTCTTACATACTTGCTTATTGCATTTGTTATATTGCTTTGCATTGACAATTATCCATGAGATATACATGTTATAAGTTGAAAGCAACCGCTGAAACTTCATCTTCCTTTGTGTTGCTTCAATGCCTCTACTTTTAATTGTTGCTTTATGAGTTAACTCTTATGCAAGACTTATTGATGCTTGTCTTGAAGTGCTATTCATGAAAAGTCTTTGCTATATGATTCACTTGTTTACTCATGTCATATACATTGTTTTGATCGCTGCATTCACTACATATGCTTTACAAATAGTATGATCAAGTTTATGATGGCATGTCACTCCAGAAATTATCTGTGTTATCGTTTTACCTGCTCGGGACGAGCAGAACTAAGCTTGGGGATGCTGATACGTCTCCGACGTATCGATAATTTCTTATGTTCCATGCCACATTATTGATGATATCTACATGTTTTATGCACACTTTATGTCATATTCGTGCATTTTCTGGAACTAACCTATTAACAAGATGCCGAAGTGCCAGTTCCTGTTTTCTGCTGTTTTTGGTTTCAGAAATCCTAGTAACGAAATATTCTCGGAATCGGACGAAATCAACGCCCAAGTTCCTATTTTCACCGGAAGCATCCAGAACACCCGGGAAGGACCAGAGGGGGGGCACTGGGCCCCCAGACCATAGGCCGGCGCGGCCCAGGCCCTGGCCGCGCCGCCCTATGGTGTTGTCGCCCCTTCGACCCTCCTACGCCGCCTCTTCGCCTATATAAAGCCCCTGGATCGAAAACCCTGATACGTTCGACGAAAACCACAGAAACCTTCCAGAGCCGCCGCCATCGCGAGGCCAAGATCTAGGGGACAGGAGTCTCTGTTCCGGCACACCGCCGGAACGGGGAAGTGCCCCCGGAAGGCTTCTCCATCGACACCGCTGCCATCTCCACCGCCATCTTCATCACCGCTGCTGCTCCCATGAGGAGGGAGTAGTTCTCCATCGAGGCTCGGGGCTGTACCGGTAGCTATGTGGTTCATCTCTCTCATATGTGCTTCAATACAATAATCTCATGAGCTGCCTTACATGATTGAGATTCATATGATGATGCTTGTAATCTAGATGTCATTATGCTAGTCAAGTGAGTTTTACTTATGTGATCTCCGGAGACTCCTTGTCCCACGTGTGTAAAGGTGACAGTGTGTGCACCGTGTGGGTCTCTTAGGCTATATTTCACAGAATACTTATTCACTGATGAATGGCATAGTGAGGTGCTTATTTATATCTCTTTATGATTGCAATGTATTTGTATCACAATTTATCTATGTGCTACTCTAGCAATATTATTAAAGTAGTTCTATTCCTCCTGCACGATGTAATGGTGACAGTGTGTGCATCCGTGTTAGTACTTGGTTTATGCTATGATCATGATCTCTTGTAGATTGCGAAGTTAACTATTGCTATGGTAGTATTGATGTGATCTATTCCTCCTACATATGCATGAAGGTGACAGTGTGCATGCTATGTTAGTACTTGGTTTAGTCTTTTGATCTATCTTACACTATAAGGTTACTAAAATATGAACATTAATTGTGGAGCTTGTTAACTCCAGCATTGAGGGTTCGTGTAATCCTACACAATGTGTTCATCATCCAACAAGAGTGTAGAGTATGCATTTATCTATTCTGTTATGTGATCAATGTTGAGAGTGTCCACTAGTGAAAGTGTAATCCCTAGGCCTTGTTCCTAAATACTGCGTTACTACTGCTTGTTTCTTGTTTTTATCGTTACTATCTTTGCAATACCACCACCATCAACTACACGCCAGCAAGCTATTTTCTGGCACCGTTGCTACTGCTCATACTTATTCATACCACCTGTATTTCACTATCTCTTCGCCGAACTAGTGCACCTATTAGGTGTGTTGGGGACACAAGAGACTTCTTGCTTTGTGGTTGCAGGGTTGCATGAGAGGGATATCTTTGACCTCTTCCTCCCTGAGTTCGATAAACCTTGGGTGATCCACTTAAGGGAAAACTTGCTGCTGTTCTACAAACCTCTGCTCTTGGAGGCCCAACACTGTCTACAGGAAAAGGAGGGGGAAGTAGACATCAGCGTCCTTCTTCTTCGGTCTACATTCTGGGCAGCTATCGATCGTAGGTAATCGGCTCATTCCCGAATCCCAGCAGTGTTTAAAGAAAGGACAATCCTAGTGTCGGTCCATGTCTTCTTGTTCCCTTGACCTTCCCTTAGCGCGGCGCTCATATCCTTCGTCGTCTCTATCATACCGACGATACTTTCTGTTGCTTACGTCAAGCCGACGATCTGTGTCGTCGGCTGTGTCATACCGCCGGCGTTGGTCATACTGACGCTCGTATTTGTTAAGAAGGTGCTCGGAGAGTGGTCGTTGGTACCGCACGCTTCTCACTTGCTCCTCAGTGACGTACCGTTTGTCATCATATCGGGGCCGGTCGCGTGAACCGGCCTCCTCCTTGTCCTTGCCACGAGAACGACTGCTTTCTCCTTTGTCCTTGCCAGGGTGGTATACAGACCCTGCCATGTTGATACTGAACGAGAAATCTGGCTGTCGCCTCACGAGGTGATTGCACTCCACCATGTTAACGGCAGGAAACGGTTGCGTGTCCACTTTCATGGCATACTGGCTAAAAATCAGACGGCCTTGTTCTATTGCCATTTGGATCTGCTGGCGCAACACTTTGCAGTCGCTGGTGGTATGGGTGAACGAGTGATGCCACTTGCAGTATGGCCTTCCGTTTATCTCTTGCACCGTAGGGATTTTATGGGCTTCGGGTAACTTCAGCTGTTTCTCCTTAAGCAAAAGATCGAAAATCTGCTCAGCTTTGCTCACGTCGAAGTCAAACCCTTTTGCAGGACCTTGTGGTTTAACCCACTTGCAGGACACGGGGTTTGCCCCCCGAGCCCATTCAGCCATGGCTACTTCCTGGTCTCCTGCAGAGTCTTCATCCTCTTCTGTCTCAACCAGGCTTACCGCGCGTTTGAATTTGTCCTGGTACAATTCTGGGTGGCGCTGTTCATACAATGAAAGCTTCTGAACCATATGCGCCAGTGAAGTGTACTCCGCTTGGGAAGCCATGTCCTTGATCGGCGACGTGAGACCTACCACTGCTAGATCAACCGCTTCTTTCTCATTCAAACGAGCCGAATAGCATCGGTTCCTCACGTTCCTGAAGCGCTGAATGTATTCTGACACCGTTTCTCCGCGCCTCTGTCGTACTTGTGCCAGATCGGCAATGCCAGCCTCGGAAGCTTCTGAGTGATATTGCATGTGGAACTGCTCTTCCATCTGCTTCCACGTCCGGATTGAATCTGGTGGCAATGAGGTGTACCATCCAAAAGCCGATCCCGTGAGAGACTGCGCAAAAAACCTTACGCGTAGCGGGTTTGATGCTGAGATCATGCTCAACTGTGCTAAATATCGGCTCACGTGCTCAATTGAGCTAGAGCCTTCTGAGCCACTAAACTTTGAGAACTCAGGGAGCCGATACTTGGGCGGCAGTGGAATCAAGTCATACTCGTTGGGGTACGGCTTGGAATATCCGATTGCCCTCCTTTTCGGCACCATGCCGAACTGGTCTCTCAAGATTGCACTGATCTGGTCCACTGTAGGAGCTGCTGGGGTTGAATTTTGCTGATCTGTTGCGGTGGCATATTTAGCCAGCCACGCCTGTTTATCGGCGTCTCCTCCAGTGATTGCTCGTGTGGCTCCGGAAATTCCTCTTGTGGCTCCAGAAATTCCTCCTGTTGTAGTCTGATTCGTGCGCGCCAAGTTGTTACAGTCTGGCACGTACATGCACGTGTATCCATGCGGGATCTCCTTAGGCGGTTCCAGCATGAACTGGTAATTAGCAGGGTCGCCTCCAATCTTGTAGACGACGAACGCCGGTGAACCCGGCGTCTCTGGAGCTGCTAGCAAGAACGGCAGCTGCGGTCTGGTGTAGAGCGGCATCTCTCCTTGGTGAGTCACTAGTGTAGGTCCTGACGGAGAGTACTGATGTTTCATGATTTCCTGGACCACACGAAGCGCTACGCGCTCGAAAGCGTTCACCAGGCTCTCAGAATGACGGTGTAGCGAATGAGCTACCATGTAATTAACCTCCTGGCGTAGAGCTCTGGTGCGTTCTTCTGAAGCAGTAGACAGATCCACCTCATCGAGAGCGCCTTCAGCCGAGAACCCTTTCCACCTAATGCCGTGTGAGCGGGTCCTCTGGAAAGAGCCGATGAGGTCGGCTTGGAAGAGAGCTTTAAGCTCGTCGTACTTCTTCTTATACTCCTCAGTCAGATCTTCGTACGTGTCTGGGTCTTCCGCCATCTCTGATGCAGATGTTGATGTAGATGTTGATGTAGTTGAAGGTCCCACCGGGCGTGCCAGAATATGTTAACCACCAAAACCCACCGGCGAGCAGCGACGGGCAACACGTAGAGCCGGGAGGCTCCCAGGACTGCTGGTGGGCCCTGGTCCCTCGGGCGACGGCCCGCAATGCTCCGGCACGCACGTCCGATGCTGGTGCAAGGGCGTGCCACCTGACCTATACCTGGTCAGGAAGGTGATGGATTGCTTCGACTAGTTTCCTGCATGGCAGACACGTAAACATTAAATACGAGCCTCGATCGGCTCTCAGGTTATCCTGTGAATCGGCTCAAGGAGCCGATCCACCCATGATTCGTATTGGATCTACGATAACATGGTGGACCTGCTTGATCAATACTAAGCTAAAACGATCTACGACGATTTAGGGTTTTCACCACATAACCGGAACATCCTACACGTAGTTGAGCCTGGCAGATACGAAAGATGGCAGAAAACCAACCCTAGAAAAGGCCTAAAAACCAACATGGAGTTGATCCTCGGAACATCCCTTCTAGGACCAGCAAACCGTACCTCACGCACTGCTGGATCCTTCAACCCGTTTGCAAGGCCTAACTATATGGATATTAAACTAATCCTTGAAGAACAAGGAACAACCGTAACAGATCGAATCTACTAAATAAGGACTAAGCAAGGTGCTGCCCTTACACCCAAGAGAGGTGTAAGGACAGCTAGATATCTAGGGATAGCAAAGCTAAGCGAATACATCAAGTAAATATCGATGCAAACCCTAACATATCTATGATAATGGTGTTGCTCGCCATCAAAAAGGCTTCAGTACAAGCAACACATGAACAACGAATAAACAAGATACTGCCTAGATCGCAAGATGCGATCTAGGCAGCATAGCGCTTACCCGGAAGAAACCCTCGAAACAAGGGGTGGCGATGCGCCTAGATTGGTTTGTTGTGAACGTGATCGTCCTCCTTTCTCAATAACCCTAGATACATATTTATAGTCCGTAGACTCTCTAACTTGGGAATAATCCCAACCATGCACGAGCTAAACTCTATCTTTTAATTCTAACCGACACGTAACCTACTATAATTTACAGATACACGGGCAATCTAGCCCAAACTCTTGTACGAGGCCGATTCATGAATATTTCCCGTGTATATTCTCCAAGCCCATCTCAATCACGGCCCACCTCCTGACTTGGTTAAAATCTGGTGATAACACAAATTCTACCACTTTTTAAAAATTGAGGGGAAAATCCATCCATTTGTCAATTACTAGATTTTACAACATTGAATGTGCCTCAAGTCAAACACCTCATAGGACAGGCTAAAACCGCCTCGCAATTAGTTTACACATGTAATTTGGTGGTGTTTCAGTCACGTTTTTGCTAAGTTCTACACTCTCATGTGAAATCTCGGTTACTTAGTGGAAGTTTAGTCACTACTTTGTTGTATTTTATGTTGTATTTTATGTATTTGCATGTGTTGCAGCTCCATTTTTTAGTGAAATTCCATCTTGTGTTTTAGAAAAGTTGCACTTTCACTTTTCCATTATTTCTTTGTTTTTTTGCAATTGTAAATTATTATATAGTGCAATGTATTTTGTGGAAGCAGGGCTGGCCCATAGGCTAGGGCAACGGGCGCCCGCCCTGGGCCACCGAGACACCGGCACCCTAGACAAAGTATCAATTTCAAGTTCCTAGCATCATATTTCAGGTCTTTAGCCCCAAGTTATTAGTGAAATTTAGATAAATGATTAAACGGGCCAAATCCAAGTAAAGTATTCTCATTCTCTATTATATCTATTATCTCCAACAAACTACTCTCTCTTTCCAATAAGTAAGCAGTTTTAGCAAACTATTTTAGTTCATTGTGCTAAGAAGCCCTACATTAATTATAGAACTGAGTGATATTAAATATGTATAAATGTTTCATTCATTTGTGAGATTGGCTATAACATGGAGCAAAACTTGTATAAGATGGAGTAAACCAAATTGATCAATGATGATGAGATTGGCTATCTTGTTAGTCCCTCTCTCTGATGGAAGCTCACCTTGTTGTAGTGAAAGCAAAAGTAACTAAATATTCATTTTTAATATTATGCATTTAAAAAAATGACATGAATAGTTGTGTATACCAAAGGCATCTGGATGAGCCTAGCAATTCAAGTCACGAGTACCAAAAATTTGGAGAATTTATAATATTTTTTATGATAGTTGGTGATTAGTAATTTTAAATATCCGGTATAAATAATGCATGCATTGCCGGATCATTATTGAACACACTGTAACTTATGAGACAAGCCGGACCACAAAAATCCGGTAGACAGTCAACCAAACGGTTCAATTTATATCTAAATCTTTTATAAATCATCTTACATAATCATACAGTACAAATTTTACTATTAAGATATTTGTTAGGATATACCCAATAGATCTATCTATCATACTATTAAAGATATTTCTATAAACACGAACGTAGATGCAAAAAAGGATGTACACAACTTAGTTTGTCAATGTATGTATGGTGCAAACTATCAAAGTTTTCATCTACAAAATACATATGTTTAGCCCAACGTAAGTAGAACAATTAATGTACATTCCAATGAAGAAGGAGACAATTAATATTAGTACCATTTAGTATTTGATTAAGTATGCTTGATGTGTAATGAGGTATGTATGATTATTAAGACTAATATAAGAAAATATGTTATAGAATATCATAAAATTATAGTGTAAATTATATTTATTGAATTCGCCCTCCATCATAAACAATACATATAGCTACCAAACTATTTAAGATATTTATATAAACATTGATGTAGATGCCAACAATCAAGGACACGTACAAATTAATTGGTCAAGTTTTGTACAATGCAAAATAAAGAAGGTTTCATACAAAATATGTTTAGGCAAATGCTGGTAGAATTATTGATGTATATTGCAATGAAAAAACAATTTAACTAATAATAGTAACATTTCATATTTGATTAAGTATGCTAACTGCATAATGAGATAGATATGATTATTAAGACTGTAGTATAGTGAAGTAAGTTATAGAAGAGTATCAAAATTGAGTGTAATTTATAGTCTAAAATTTATTTGGACCAGCCTTGTGGAAGGATAAATAACATCATTGCAATGGAATAAAAAAATCACGAGATTTGACCTGATCAATATTTTCTCTATTACAACACTTAAAGTGGCCTGATACGTCTCAAACGTATCTATAATTTCTTATGTTCCATGCTACTTTTATGATGATACTCGCATGTTTTATACACACTTTATGTCATATTTATGCATTTTCCGGCACTAACCTATTGACAAGATGCCGAAGAACCAGTTGCTGTTTTCTGTTGTTTTTGGTTTCAGAAATCCTACAAAGGAAATATTCTCGGAATTGGACGAAATCAACGTCCAGGGTCTTATTTTTCCACGAAACTTCCAGAAGACCGAAAGGATTACGAAATGGGGCGACGAGGCGCCGCCACGCCAGGGCCGCGCGGCCAAGGGTGGGGCCACGCCGCCCTGTTGTGTGGGGCCCTCGCGCCGCCTCTAAACCTACCCTTCCGCCTACTTAAAGCCTTCGTCGCGAATACCCCAGTACCGAGAGCAACGATACGGAAAACCTTCCAGAGACGCCGCCGCCGCCAATCCCATCTCGGGGGATTCAGGAGATTGCCTCCGGCACCCTGCCGGAGAAGGGAATCATCTCCCGGAGGACTCTTCATCACCATGATCGCCTCCGGATTGATGTGTGAGTAGTTCACCCCTGGACTATGGGTCCATAGCAGTAGCTAGATGGTTGTCTTCTCCTCATGTGCTATCATTGTTCGATCTTGTGAGCTGCCTAACATGATCAAGATCATCTATTTGTAATGCTACATGTTGTGTTTGTTGGGATCCGATGAATATGGAATACTATGTTATGTTGATTATCAATCATATATGTGTTGTTTAAGATCTTGCATGCTCTCCATTGCTAGTAGAGGCTCTGGCCAAGTTGATACTTGTAACTCCAAGAGGGAGAATTTATGCTCGATAGTGGGTTCATGCCTCCATTTAATCTGGGACAGTGACAGAAAGTTCTAAGGTTTTGGATGTGCTGTTGCCAGTAGGGATAAAAAATCAATGCTTTGTCTAAGGATATTTGTGTTGATTACATTATGCACCATACTTAATACAATTGTCTGTTGTTTGCAACTTAATACTGGAAGGGGTGCGGATGCTAACCTGAAGGTAGACTTTTTAGGCATAGATGCATGCTGGATAGCGGTCTATGTACTTTGTCGTAATGCCCAATTGAATTTCACACTACTCATCATGATATGTATGTGCATTGTTATGCCCTCTTTATTTGTCAATTGCCCAACTGTAATTTGTTCACCCAACATGCTATTTCTTATTGGAGAGACACCACTAGTGAACTGTGGACCCTGGTCCATTCTTTTACATCGAATACAATCTACTGCAGACATTGTTCTTTACTGTTCTTCGCATACAAACATCATTTTCCACACCATACGTTTAATCCTTTGTTACAGCAAGCCGGTGAGATTGACAACATCACTGTTAAGTTGGGGCAAAGTACTTTGATTGTGTTGTGCAGGTTCCACGTTGGAGCCGGAATCCCTGGTGTTGCGCCGCACTACACTCCGCCACCAACAACCTTCACGTGCTCCTTGACTCCTACTGGTTCGATAACCTTGGTTTCTGCTACTTGTGACGGTAAAGCACACGTCCGTTGGGAACCCCAAGAGGAAGGTATGATGCGTACAGCGGCAAGTTTTTCCCTCAGTAAGAAACCAAGGTTATCGAACCAGTAGGAGTCAAGAAGCACGTTGAAGGTTGATGGCGGCGGAGTGTAGTGCGGCGCAACACCAGGGATTCCGGCGCCAACGTGGAACCTGCACAACACAACCAAGATACTTTGCCCCAACTTAACAGTGAGGTTGTCAATCTCACCGGCTTGCTGTAACAAAGGATTAGATGTATAGTGTGGATGATGATGTTTGCAGAAAACAGTAGAACGAGTATTGCAGTAGATTGTATTCGATGTAAAAGAATGGACCGGGGTCCACAGTTCACTAGTGGTGTCTCTCCCATAAGATAAATAGCATGTTGGGTGAAAAAATTACAGTTGGGCAATTGACAAATAAAGAGGGCATGACCATGCACATACATGTTATGATGAGTAGTGTGAAATTCAATTGGGCATTACGACAAAGTACATAGACCGCTATCCAGCATGCATCTATGCCTAAAAACTCCACCTTCAGGTTATCATCCGAACCCCCTCCAGTATTAAGTTGCAAACAACAGACAATTGCATTAAGTATGGTGCGTAATGTAATCAACAAATACATCCTTAGACATAGCATTGATGTTTTATCCCTAGTGGCAACAGCACATCCACAACCTTAGAACTTTCTCGTCATCGTCCTGCATTTAATGGAGGCATGAACCCACTATCGAGCATAAATACTCCCTCTTGGAGTTACAAGTAACGACTTGGCCAGAGCCTCTACTAATAACGGAGAGCATGCAAGATCATAAACAACACATAGATAATAGATTGATAATCAAAGGACATGATTAAAAGGAGACATTGGAATGTTACAGATGAATATCACTGTGTTCTTTGTCCTTCACACATCTATGAGGACAGGATTCAATTGTTCTTTGAATGTGTTTTCAGCATCCGGGTTTGGAATTACCTGCAGATTGATTGGTCAGTTGGGGATACAATTGAGGAGAAATTCATATATGCAAGGAAGGAGTTTGGGAAGCCTTTTTTCACGGAGGTTGTTATTTTGGCACTTTGGCATATATGGAAGCAAAGAAATGGCTTAATATTTCAGCACACAAGGCCATCTTTTAGAGCTTGGAGGAGAGATTTTATTCATGATGTTTATATGCATCAGCATAGGGTCAAACAAAAACATGTTCCTCAGCTGAAAGCCTGGATTGATTCATTGCCTTAGTAGCCTGGCTTGGTTTTCTCTTTTTTTCTCTTTGTTTTGTACATATGTAATTGTTGGACTCTTTGTTCTTTGATTTTTAATAAATTGCTGTGAGGCTATGCTTCACAGTTTCTCTCAAAAAAAAAAAAAGATTGATAATCAACATAACATAGCATTCATTATTCATCGGATCCCAACAAACGCAACATGTAGCATTACAAATAGATGATCTTGATCATGTTAGGCAGCTCACAAGATCCAACAATGATAGCACAATTAGGAGAAGACGACCATCTAGCTACTGCTATGGACCCATAGTCCAGGGGTGAACTACTCACACATCACTCCGGAGGCGACCATGGCGGTGAAGAGTCCTCCGGGAGATGATTCCCCTCTCCGGCAGGGTGCCGGAGGCGATCTCCTGAATCCCCCGAGATGGGATTGGAGGCGGCGGCGTCTCTGGAAGGTTTTCCGTATCGTGGCTCTCGGTACTGGAACTATTATCGACGAAGGCTTAAGTAGGCGGAAGGGTAGGTCAGGGGGCACCACGAGGGCCCCACACGCTAGGGCCGCGCGGCCAGGGCCTGGGCCGCGCCGCCCTAGTGTGGCGTCGCCTCGTCGCCCCACTTCGTATCTCCTCCGGTCTTCTGGAAGCTTCGTGGAAAAATAAGATCCTGGGCGTTTATTTCGTCCAATTCCGAGAATATTTCCTTACTAGGATTTCTGAAACCAAAAACAGCAGAAAACATCAACTGGCTCTTCGGCATCTTGTTAATAGGTTAGTGCCGGAAAATGCATAAATATGATATAAAGTATGTATAAAACATGTGAGTATCATCAATAAAGTAGCATGGAACATAAGAAATTATAGATACGTTTGAGACGTATCAAGCATCCCCAAGCTTAGTTCCTACTCGTCCCCGAGTAGGTAAACGATAACAAATATAATTTCTAAAGTGACATGCTATCATAATCTTGATCAATACTATTGTAAGCACATGTAATGAATGCAGCGATTCGAAGCAATGGTAAAGACAATGGTTAAACAATTGAATCATATAGCAAAGACTTTTCATGAATAGTACTTTCAACACAAGCATCAATAAGTCTTGCATAAGAGTTAACTCATAAAGCAATAAATTCAAAGTAAAGGCATTGAAGCAACACAAAGGAAGATTAAGTTTCAGTGGTTGCTTTCAACTTGTAACATGTATATCTCATGGATATTGTCAACATAAAGTAATATAATAAGTGCAATAAGCAAGTATGTAGGAATCAATGCACAGTTAACACAAGTGTTTGCTTCTTGAGATGGAAGGAAGTAGGTAAACGGACTCAACAAAAAGTAGAAGAAAGGCCCTTCGCAGAGGGAAGCATTGATTGCTATATTTGTGCTAGAGCTTTTATTTTGAAAACATAAGGAGAGCATAAAAGTAGAGTTTTGAGAGGTGTTTGTTGCTGTCAACGAATGGTAGTGGGCACTCTAACCCCCTTGCCAGACAAACCTTCAAAGAGCGGCTCCCATGAAACATTTTTATTTTTGGGTGGCACTCCTTCCAACCTTGTTTTCATAAACCATGGCTAACCGAATCCTCGGGTGCCTGCCAACAATCTCATACCATGAAGGAGTGCCTTTTTATTTTAGTTTCGTTTAGTGACACTCCTCCCCACCTTTGCTTTCTCAAGCCATGGCTAACCGAATCCTCGGGTGCCGTCCAACAATCACATACCATGGAGGAGTGTCTATTTTTTTGTAAAGTTATGAAGGTTAATTAATTTGGGACTGGGAATCCCATTGCCAGCTCTTTTTGCAAAATTATTGGATAAGCGGATGAAGCCACTACTCCATTGGTGAAAGTTGCCCAACAAGATTGAAAGATAAACACCATCATACTTCCTCATGAGCTATAAAACATTGACACAAATAAGAGGTAATAACTTTTGAAGTGTTTAAAGATAGCACTCAAGCAATTTACTTTGGAATGGCAGAGAAATACCATGTAGTAGGTAGGTATGGTGGACACAAGTGGCATAGTTATTGGCTCAAGGATTTTGAATGCATGAGAAGTATTCCCTCTGAATACAAGGCTTAGGCTAGCAAGGTTATTTGAAACAAACACAAGTACGAACCGGTACAGCAAAACTCACATAAAAACATATTGCAAGCATTATAAGACTCTACACCGTCTTCCTTGTTGTTCGACCCTTACTAGAAAATATCTAGACCTTAGAGAGACCAATCATGCAAACCAAATTTTAGCAAGCTCTATGTATTTCTTCATTAATAGGTGCAAAGTATATGATGCAAGAGCTTAAACATGATCCTTATGAGCACAACAATTGCCAAGTATCAAAATATTCAAGACATTCTACCAATTACCACATGTAGCATTTCCCGTTTCCAACCGTATAACAATTAACGAAGCAGTTTCAACCTTCGCCATGAACATTATGAGTAAAGCTAAGGACATATTTGTCCATATGCAACAGCGGAGCATGTCTCTCTCCCACACAATGAATGCTAGGATCCATTTTATTCAAACAAAACAAAAACAAAAACATACAGACGCTCCAAGTAAAGAACATAAGATGTGATGAAATAAAAATATAGTTTCACTAGAGGAACCTGATAATGTTGTCGATGAAGAAGGGGATGCCCCTGATAATGTTGTCGATGAAGAAGGGGATGCCTTGGGCATCCCCAAGCTTAGATGCTTGAGTCTTCTTGAAATATGCAGGGATGAACCACCGGGGGCATCCCCAAGCTTAGAGTTTTCACTCTCCTTGATCATATTGTATCATCCTCCTCTCTTGATCCTTGAAAACTTCCTCCACACCAAACTCAAAACAACTCATTAGAGGGTTAATGCATAATAAAAATTCACATGTTCAGAGGTGACATAATCATTTTTAACACTTCTGGACATTGCACAAAGCTACTGAAAGTTAATGGAATAAAGAAATCCACAAAGCATAGCAAAACAGGCAATGCGAAATAAAAGGCAGAATCTGTCAAAACAGAACAGTCCGTAAAGACGAATTTTTTAGGTGCACCAGACTTGCTCAGATGAAAATGCTCAAATTAAATAAAAGTTGTGTACATAACTGAGGATCACTCACGTAAATTGGCAGAATTTTCTGAGTTACCTGCAGAGCCTATTGCTCAAATTCGTGACAGCAAGAAATCTGTTTCTGCGCAGTAATCCAAATCTAGTATGAACCTTACTATCAAAGACTTTACTTGGCACAATAATGCAACAAAATTAAGATAAGGAGAGGTTGCTAAAGTAGTAACAACTTCCAAAACACAAATATAAAACAAAAATTGCTGTAGTAAAATAAAACATGGGTTATCTCCTAAGAAGTGCTTTCTTTATAGCCATTAAGATGGGCTCAGTAATTTCAATGATGCACTCGCAAGAAATAAGAGTTGAAGCAAAAGAGAGCATCAAAAAGCAAGTTCGAAACAAATTTAAGCCTAACCCGCTTCCTATGAAAAGGAATCTTGTAAATAAACAAGTCAATGAAGAACAAAGTGAATAGCATAGGAAGACTAGACAAGCGCAACTTCAAGATTTTCAGCAACAAGAGAGGTGTTTTAGTAACATGAAAATCCCTACAACAATATTGTCCTCTCTCATAAAGATTTTTAGTAGCATCATGAACAAACTCAACAATATAACTATCACATAAAGCATTCTTATCATGAGTCTCATGCATAAAATAATTACTACTCCCAACATAAGCCTAGTCATTTTTATCAATTGTAGTGGGAGCAAATTCAATATTCTCATCACCATAATCATCAAATGTAGGAGGCATATTGTAATCATAATAAACTTTATCCTCCATAGTATGTGGCACCAAAATACCACTATCATCATAAGTGGGAGGCAAAGTCATCAAAGTAAATTTTCTCCTCCATGCTTGGGGGACTAAAAATATAATGCTCATCAAAACCAGCTTCCCCAAGCTTAGATTCTTCCATAGCATTAGCAATAATAGTGTTCAAAGAGTTCATGCTAATAACATTGCTACAACTATTTTGCAAACAAAGTTCCATGGGTTTTTTAATTTTCTCTTCAAACACCTCATGTCCTAACTCAAGATAAATACTATAAAGATCTCTAATATTTTTGTTGTTTTCCATTAAGCCTAACTAGTGAAATAAAAACATGCATGGAATTAAGTAAATTAAAACAAGTAACTAATTTTTTTTTGTATTTTCGATATAGTGCAGCAAACAAAGAAGTAAATAAAAATAAAGCAAGACAAAAACAAAGTAAAGAGATTGGAAGTGGAAGACTCCCCTTGCAGCGTGTCTTGATCTCCCCGGCAACGGCGCCAGAAAAAGCTTTGCTGCTTGTGACGGTAAAGCACACGTCCGTTGGGAACCCCAAGAGGAAGGTATGATGCGTACAGCGGCAAATTTTTCCCTCAGTAAGAAACCAAGGTTATCGAACCAGTAGGAGCCAAGAAGCACGTTGAAGGTTGATGGTGGCGGAGTGTAGTGCGGCGCCAGAAAAAGTACTGCTTGTGATGGTAAAGCACTCGTCCGTTGGGAACCCCAAGAGGAAGGTGTGATGCGTACAGCGGCAAGTTTTCCCTCAGTAAGAAACCAAGGTTATCGAACCAGTAGGAGCCAAGAAGCACGTTGAAGGTTGATGGTGGCGGAGTGTAGTGCGGCGCAACACCAGGGATTCCGGCGCCAACGTGGAACCTGCACAACACAACCAAAGTACTTTGCCACAACTTAACAGTGAGGTTGTCAATCTCACCGGCTTGCTGTAACAAAGGATTAGATGTATAGTGTGGATGATGATGTTTGCAGAAAATAGTAGAACGAGTATTGCAGTAGATTGTATTCGATGTAAAAGAATGGACCGGGGTCCACAGTTCACTAGTGGTGTCTCTCCCATAAGATAAATAGCATGTTGGGTGAACAAATTACAGTTGGGCAATTGGCAAATAAAGAGGGCATGACCATGCACATACATGTTATGATGAGTAGTGTGAAATTCAATTGGGCATTACGACAAAGTACATAGACCGCTATCCAGCATGCATCTATGCCTAAAAACTCCACCTTCAGGTTATCATCCGAACCACCTCCAGTATTAAGTTGCAAACAACAGACAATTGCATTAAGTATGGTGCGTAATATAATCAACAAATACATCCTTATACATAGCATTGATGTTTTATCCCTAGTGGCAACAGCACATCCACAACCTTAGAACTTTATGCCACTGTCCCAGATTTAATGGAGACATGAACCCACTATCGAGCATAAATACTCCCTCTTGGAGTTACAAGTAACGACTTGGCCAGAGCCTCTACTAATAACGGAGAGCATGCAAGATCATAAACAACACATAGATAATAGATTGATAATCAACATAACATAGCATTCATTATTCATCGGATCCCAACAAACGCAACATGTAGCATTACAAATAGATGATCTTGATCATGTTAGGCAGCTCACAAGATCCAACAATGATAGCACAATTAGGAGAAGACGACCATCTAGCTACTGCTATGGACCCATAGTCCAGGGGTGAACTACTCACACATCACTCCGGAGGCGACCATGGAGGTAAAGAGTCCTCCGGGAGATGATTCCCCTCTCCGGTAGGGTGCCGGAGGCCATCTCCTGAATCCCCCGAGATGGGATTGGCGGCGGTGGCGTCTCTGGAAGGTTTTCCGTATCGTGGCTCTTGGTATAAAAGGTTTTAGCACAGGTCTCTCATATATGTACTCAAGTTTATCCGAAGTATCCCAATGGTGTAAGACCGTCGACTATTTGGGAAAAAGGAATAAAATAACTCTGATCTCTGATTTCGGAGAAATAAGTGGCTCACGAGGAATGGAGAGACAGATTCTCTATCTGTTTTTTTACTGGAACTATTATCGACGAAGGCTTAAGTAGGCGGAAGGGTAGGTCAGGGGGTGCCACGAGGGCCCCACACGCTAGGGCCGCGCGGCCAGGGCCTGGGCCACGCCGCCCTAGTGTGGCGTCGCCTCGTCGCCCCACTTCGTATCTCCTCCGGTCTTCTGGAAGCTTCGTGGAAAAATAAGATCCCGGGCGTTTATTTCGTCCAATTCCGAGAATATTTTCTTACTAGGATTTCTGAAACCAAAAACAGCAGAAAACAGCAACTGGCTCTTCGGCATCTTGTTAATAGGTTAGTGCCGGAAAATGCATAAATATGTCATAAAGTATGTATAAAACATGTGAGTATCATCAATAAAGTAGCATGGAACATAAGAAATTATAGATACGTTTGAGACGTATCAGTTTCTTACTGAGGGAAAACTTGCTGATGTATGCATCACACCTTCCTCTTGGTGTTCCCAACGGGCGTGTGCTTGACGCGTTGATACGTCTCCGACGTATCGATAATTTCTTGTGTTCCATGCCACATTATTGATGATATCTATATGTTTTATGCACACTTTATATCATATTCGTGCATTTTCTGGAACTAACCTATTAACAAGATGCCGAAGTGCCAGTTGCTGTTTTCTGCTGTTTTTGGTTTCAGAAATCCTAGTAACGAAATATTCTCGGAATTGGACGAAATCAACGCCCAGGGTCCTATTTTGCCACGAAGCTTCCAGAAGACCGAAGAGGAGACGAAGTGGGGCCACGAGGTGGCCACACCATAGGGCGGCGCGGCCCAGCCCTTGGCCGCGCCGACCTGTAGTGTGGGGCCCTCGTGTGGCCCCCTGACCTGCCCTTCCGCCTACTTAAAGCCTCCATCGCGAAACCCCCAGTACCGAGAGCCACGATACGGAAAACCTTCCAGAGACGCTGCCGCCGCCAATCCCATCTCGGGGGATTCAGGAGATCGCCTCCGGCACCCTGCCGGAGAGGGGAATCATCTCCCGGAGGACTCTACGCCGCCATGGTCGCCTCCGGAGTGATGAGTGAGTAGTCTACCCCTGGACTATGGGTCCATAGCAGTAGCTAGATGGTTGTCTTCTCCCCATTGTGCTTAATTGTCGGGTCTTGTGAGCTGCCGAACATGATCAAGATCATCTATCTGTAATTCTATATGTTGCGTTTGTTGGGATCCGATGAATAGAGAATACTTGTTATGTTGATTATCAAAGTTATGTCTATGTGTTGTTTATGATCTTGCATGCTCTCCGTTACTAGTAGATGCTCTGGCCAAGTAGATGCTTGTAACTCCAAGAGGGAGTCTTTATGCTCGATAGTGGGTTCATGTCTCCGTGAACTGGGAAGTGACAGAAATCTCTAAGATTATGGATGTGCTGTTGCCACTAGGGATAAAACATTGGTGCTATGTTCGAGGATGTAGTTACTGATTACATTACGCGCAATACTTAATGCAATTGTCTGTTGTTAGCAACTTAATACTGGAGGGGGTTCGGATGATAACCTGAAGGTGGACTTTTTAGGCATAGATGCATGCTGGATAGCGGTCTATGTACTTTGTCGTAATGCCCAATTAAATCTCACTATACTCATCATAATATGTATGTGCATGGTCATGCCCTCTCTATTTGTCAATTGCCCAACTGTAATTTGTTCACCCAACATGCTGTTTATCTTATGGGAGAGACACCTCTAGTGAACTGTGGACCCCGGTCCAATTCTCTATACTGAAATACAATCTATCGCAATATCGTTTCTACTGTTTTCTGCAAACAATCATCATCCACACTATACATCTAATCCTTTGTTACAGCAAGCCGGTGAGATTGACAACCTCGCTATTTCGTTGGGGCAAAGTACTTTGGTTGTGTTGTGCAGGTTCCACGTTGGCGCCGGAATCCCTGGTGTTGCGCCGCACTATATCCCGCCGCCATCAACCTTCAACGTGCTTCTTGACTCCTACTGGTTCGATTAAACCTTGGTTTCTTACTGAGGGAAACTTGCCGCTGTGCGCATCACACCTTCCTCTTGGGGTTCCCAACGGACGTGTCAACTACACGCATCAAGCAAATTTCTGGCGCCGTTGCCGGGGAGATCAAGACACGCTGCAAGGGGAGTGTCCACTTCCCAATCTCTTTACTTTGTTTTTATCTTGCTTTATTTTATTTACTACTTTGTTTGCTGCACTAAATCAAAATACAAAAAAATTAGTTGCTAGTTTTACTTTATTTGCTATCTCGTTTGCTATATCAAAAACACACAAAAAAATTAGTTACTTGCATTTACTTTATCTAGTTTGCTTTATTTATTACTGCTAAAATGAGTAATCCTGAAGTTGAAGTTCGAACGTTTAAGCAACGAGGGGGAGAATGTTTAAGAGATGCTTGGTATAGAATTAGTGATGCCCATAATAGGTGCACTAAGAAACACTCCACCACTATCTTACTCAGGAATTTTTATGTTGGTATCTCTAGCTGGAATAGGTATGTGCTTGATAGTCTCGCGAAAGGTAACTTCCTAAGTACTCCTGCATTAGAAGCTAGTTGCATTATTGAGAGTCTATTTGGAATACCCCCTGTTGATGAAGTTAAAACTGAAATCTCTCTTGAAGATGTTATAAAAAATTGGAAACCTTAGAGAAATTTTTTCCAAGTATTGAAGCTAAATTGGAAATGTTACTTGATAAAACTGATGAACTTGATAAATCCTTAGGAGGAATTGATGAAAGAATTAGTGTCCTAGGAACTTGTGTTGTCCATGACGATCAAAGCAATAGGATTGACGAACTTGAAAAAGCTATTGGAACCTTGGGTTCAACATTTTCTTCTCTTAAATATAAGGAGAAAGCTTATGTGGGTAAGGAGCAAAAGTTTATGTATGTCTCTAAAGTGCCTAAACCAAAGAAGTATTATTATAGGCCTAAAGTTGACAAATCCCTTAGTACCACTACGGATGGGGGAGCTCATGATAACGATGCACCATCTCTTGATAATACTTGATACACACTTTCTGCGCCTAGCTGAAAGGCGTTAAAGAAAAGTGCTTATGGGAGACAACCCATGGTTTTTACTACAGTACTTTGTTTTTATTTTGTGTCTTGGAAGTTGTTTACTACTGTAGCAACCTCTCCTTATCTTAGTTTAGTGTTTTGTTGTGCCAAGTAAAGTCGTTGATAGTAAAGTTCATACTAGATTTGGATTACTGCGCAGAAACAGATTTCTTTGCTGTCACGAATCTGGGCTGTTTTCTCTGTAGGTAACTCAGAAAATTATGCCAATTTACGTGAGTGATCCTCAGATATGTACGCAACTTTCATTCAATTTGAGCATTTTCATTTGAGCAAGTCTGGTGCCTCGATAAAATTCGTCAATATGAACTGTTCTGTTTTGACAGATTCTGCCTTTTATTTCGCATTGCCTCTTTTGCTATGTTGGATGAATTTCTTTGATCCATTAATGTCCAGTAGCTTTATGCAATGTCCAGAAGTGTTAAGAATGATTGTGTCACCTCTGAACATGTTAATTTTTATTGTCCACTAACCCTCTAATGAGTTGTTCTAAGTTTGCTGTGGAGGAAGTTTTCAAGGATCAAGAGAGGAGTATGATGCAATATGATCAAGGAGAGTGAAAGCTCTAAGCTTGGGGATGCCCCGGTGGTTCACCCCTGCATATTCTAAGAAGACTCAAGCGTCTAAGCTTGGGGATGCCCAAGGCATCCCCTTCTTCATCGACAACATTATCAGGTTCCTCCCCTGAAACTATATTTTTATTCCATCACATCTTATGTGCTTTTCTTGGAGCGTCGGTTTATTTTTGTTTTTGTTTTTGCTTGAATAAAATGGATCCTAGCATTCACTTTGTGGGAGAGAGACACGCTCCGCTGTAGCATATGGATAAGTATGTCCTTAGGCTCTACTCATAGTATTCATGGCGAAGTTTCTTCTTCGTTAAATTGTTATATGGTTGGAATTGGAAAATGATACATGTAGTAATTGCTAAAATGCCTTGGATAATGTGATACTTGGCAATTGTTGTGCTCATGTTTAAGCTCTTGTATCATATACTTTGCACCTATTAATGAAGAAATACATAGAGCATGCTAAAATTTGGTTTGCATATTTGGTCCCTCTAAAGTCTAGATAATTTCTAGTACTGAGTTTGAACAACAAGGAAGACAGTGTAGAGTCTTATAATGTTTTCAATATGTCTTTTATGTGAGTTTTGCTGCACCGGTTCATCCTTGTGTTTGTTTCAAATAGCCTTGCTAGCCTAAACCTTGTATCGAGAGGGAATACTCCTCATGCATCCAAAATCCTTGAGCCAACCACTATGCCATTTGTGTCCACCATACCTACCTACTACATGGTATTTCTCCGCCATTCCAAAGTAAATTGCTTGAGTGCTACCTTTAAAATTCCATCATTCACCTTTGCAATATATAGCTCATGGGACAAATAGCTTAAAAACTATTGTGGTATTGAATATGTACTTATGCACTTTATCTCTTATTAAGTTGCTTGTTGTGCGATAACCATGTTTCTGGGGACGCCATCAACTACTCTTTGTTGAATTTCATGTGAGTTGCTATGCATGTTCGTCTTGTCTGAAGTAAGAGCGATCTACCACCTTATGGTTAAGCATGCATATTGTTAGAGAAGAACATTGGGCCGCTAACTAAAGCCATGATCCATGGTGGAAGTTTCAGTTTTGGACAATATCCTCAATCTCAAATGAGAAAATTAATTGTTGCTACATGCTTATGCATAAAAGAGGAGTCCATTATCTGTTGTCTATGTTGTCCCGGTATGGATGTCTAAGTTGAAAATAATCAATAGCGAGAAATCCGATGCGAGCTTTCTCCTTAGACCTTTGTACAGGTGGCATGGAGGTACCCCATTGTGACACTTGGTTAAACCATGTGTATTGTGATGATCCCGGTAGTCCAAGCTAATTAGGACAAGGTGCGGGCACTATTAGTATACTATGCATGAGGCTTGCAACTTGTAAGATATAATTTACATAACTCATATGCTTTATTACTACCGTTGACAAAATTGCTTCTTGTTTTCAAAATCAAAGCTCTAGCACAAATATAGCAATCGATGCTTTCCTCTATGGAGGACCATTCTTTTACTTTTATTGTTGAGTCAGTTCACCTATTTCTCTCCACCTCAAGAAGCAAACACTTGTGTGAACTGTGCATTGATTCCTACATACTTGCATATTGCACTTATTATATTACTCTATGTTGACAATATCCATGAGATATACATGTTACAAGTTGAAAGCAACCGCTGAAACTTAATCTTCATTTGTGTTGCTTCAATGCTTTTACTATGAATTATTGCTTTATGAGTTAACTCTTATGCAAGACTTATTGATGCTTGTCTTGAAGTACTATTCATGAAAAGTCTTTGCTATATGATTCACTTGTTTACTCATGTCATATACATTGTTTTGATCGCTGCATTCACTACATATGCCTTACAAATAGTATGAACAAGGTTATGATGGCATGTCACTCCAGAAATTATCTTTGTTATCGTTTTACCTGCTCGGGACGAGCAGAACTAAGCTTGGGGATGCTGATACGTCTCCGACGTATCGATAATTTCTTGTGTTCCATGCCACATTATTGATGATATCTACATGTTTTATGCACACTTTATGTCATATTCGTGCATTTTCTGGAACTAACCTATTAACAAGATGCCGAAGTGCCAGTTGCTGTTTTCTGCTGTTTTTGGTTTCAGAAATCCTAGTAACGAAATATTCTCGGAATTGGACGAAATCAACGCCCAGGGTCCTATTTTGCCACGAAGCTTCCAGAAGACCGAAGAGGAGACGAAGTGGGGCCACGAGGTGGCCACACCATAGGGCAGCGCGGCCCAGCCCTTGGCCGCGCCGACCTGTAGTGTGGGGCCCTCGTGTGGCCCCCTGACCTGCCCTTCCGCCTACATAAAGCCTCCGTCGCGAAACCCCCAGTACCGAGAGCCACGATACGGAAAACCTTCCAGAGACGCCGCCGCCGCCAATCCCATCTCGGGGGATTCAGGAGATCGCCTCCGGCACCCTGCCGGAGAGGGGAATCATCTCCCGGAGGACTCTACGCCGCCATGGTCGCCTCCGGAGTGATGAGTGAGTAGTCTACCCCTGGACTATGGGTCCATAGCAGTAGCTAGATGGTTGTCTTCTCCCCATTGTGCTTAATTGTCGGGTCTTGTGAGCTGCCGAACATGATCAAGATCATCTATCTGTAATTCTATATGTTGCGTTTGTTGGGATCCGATGAATAGAGAATACTTGTTATGTTGATTATCAAAGTTATGTCTATGTGTTGTTTATGATCTTGCATGCTCTCCGTTACTAGTAGATGCTCTGGCCAAGTAGATGCTTGTAACTCCAAGAGGGAGTATTTATGCTCGATAGTGGGTTCATGTCTCCGTGAATCTGGGAAGTGACAGAAATCTCTAAGATTATGGATGTGCTGTTGCCACTAGGGATAAAACATTGGTGCTATGTTCGAGGATGTAGTTACTGATTACATTACGCGCAATACTTAATGCAATTGTCTGTTGTTAGCAACTTAATACTGGAGGGGGTTCGGATGATAACCTGAAGGTGGACTTTTTAGGCATAGATGCATGCTGGATAGCGGTCTATGTACTTTGTCGTAATGCCCAATTAAATCTCACTATACTCATCATAATATGTATGTGCATGGTCATGCCCTCTCTATTTGTCAATTGCCCAACTGTAATTTGTTCACCCAACATGCTGTTTATCTTATGGGAGAGACACCTCTAGTGAACTGTGGACCCCGGTCCAATTCTCTATACTGAAATACAATCTACTGCAATACTGTTCTACTGTTTTCTGCAAACAATCATCATCCACACTATACATCTAATCCTTTGTTACAGCAAGCCGGTGAGATTGACAACCTCGCTGTTTCGTTGGGGCAAAGTACTTTGGTTGTGTTGTGCAGGTTCCACGTTGGCGGCGGAATCCCTGGTGTTGCGCCGCACTACATCCCGCTGCCATCAACCTTCAACGTGCTTCTTGACTCCTACTGGTTCGATTAAACCTTGGTTTCTTACTGAGGGAAACTTGCCGCTGTGCGCATCACACCTTCCTCTTGGGGTTCCCAACGGACGTGTCAACTACACGCATCACGCGTCAACAAGACTGTTTTCTGGCGCCGTTGCCGGGGAGATCAAGACACGCTGCAAGGGGAGTCTCCCACTTCCAATCTCTTTACTTTGTTTATTGTCTTTCTTTACTTTACTTTATTTACTGCTTTGTTTGTTCCTTATATCAAAATACAAAAAATTAGTTACTTGCTTTACTTTATTTACTATCTTGTTTGCGTTCTCTATATTAAAAACACAAAAAAATTAGTTACTTGCATTTATTTTATTTAGTTTGCTTTATTTACTATTGCTAAAATGGGTACTCCTGAGAATACTAAGTTGTGTGACTTCACTAGCACAAATAATAATGATTTCTTATGCACACCTATTGCTCCACCTGTTACTACAGCAGAATTCTTTGAAATTAAACCTGCTTTACTGAATCTTGTCATGAGAGAGCAATTTTCTGGTGTTAGTTCTGATGATGCTGCTGCCCATCTTAATAATTTTTTTGAACTATGTGAGATGCAAAAGTATAAGGATGTAGATGGTGACATTATAAAATTAAAATTGTTTCCTTTCTCCTTAAGAGGAAGAGCTAAAGATTGGTTGCTATCTTTGCCTTAGAATAGTATTGATTCATGGACTAAATGTAAGGATGCTTTCATTGGTAGATATTATCCTCCTGCTAAAATTATATCTTTGAGAAGTAGCATAATGAATTTTAAGCAATTGCATAATGAGCATGTTGCCCAAGCATGGGAAAGAATGAAATCTTTGGTTAAAAATTGCTCTACCCATGGACTGACTACTTGGATGATCATCCAAAACTTTTATGCAGGATTGAATATTGGATTCAACTGCTGGAGGTACTTTTATGTCCATCACTCTAGGTGCCGCAATAAAGCTTCTTGATGATATGATGATTAATTACTCTGAATGGCACACGGAAAGGGCTCCACAAGGTAAGAAGGTAAATTCTGTTGAAGAAACCTCCTCCTTGAGTGATAAGATTGATGCTATTATGTCTATGCTTGTGAATGGTAGATCTAATGTTGATCCTAATAATGTTCCGTTAGCTTCATTGGTTGCTCAAGAAGAGCATGTTGATGTGAACTTCATTAAAAATAATAATTTCAACAACAATGCTTATAGGAATACTTCTGGTAACAACTATAGGCCATATCCTTCTAATAATGGTAATGGTTATGGTAATTCTTATGGTAATTCTTACAACAATAATAGGAATGTACCCCCTGGTCTTGAAGCCATGCTTAAAGAATTTATTAGTACACAAACTGCTTTTAACAAAACTGTTGAAGAAAAGCTTGGTAAAATTGATATTCTTGCTTCTAAAGTTGATAGTCTTGCTGCTGATGTTGATCTTTTAAAATTGAAAGTTAAGACTAATGAAACTAAAGATATTAAGTCATTTTCTACAGCAAACGCCATCCAATTTCGAATTAATGAGAATATTACATTGATGGCCGAATTGCGTGCTAGGTGGGAAAAAGAAGAAAATGCTAAAGAAAATAATATAGCTAAAGTTTGGACTATTACCACCACTAGTAATGCTAATGCTTCACATGTTAATACACCTCCTACTATCAATGGTAAAATAATTGGTGTTGGCAATGTTTCTACTCCTAATGCGAAGTGTGCAAAACTGCCTGAAACTGCTAAAACTGCTGAAACTGCTTGTGATAAAACTGCTAAAAAATTTCAAGGTATTGGGGACAATGATCCCATTGCTTTAGATCATAATGGTTTGGATTTTGATGATTGTCACATCTCTAAAGTTATAAAGTTTTTACAAAAACTTGCTAAAAGTCCTAATGCTAGTGCTATAAATTTGGCCTTTACAAAACATATTACAAATGCTCTCATAAAAGCTACAGAAGAGAAATTAAATCGTGAAACTTCTATTCCTAGGAAGTTGGAAGATGGTTGGGAGCCCATCATTAAGATGAAGGTCAATGATTTTGATTGTAATGCTTTATGTGATCTTGGTGCAAGTATTTCCGTAATGCCTAAGAAAATCTATAATATGCTTGACTTGCCACCATTGAAAAATTGTTATTTGGATGTTAATCTTGCTGATAATTCTACAAAGAAACCTTTGGGGAGGATTGATAATGTTCACATTAGGTTAACAATAACCTTGTCCCCGTTGATTTTGTTGTCTTGGATATTGAATGCAATGCATCTTGTCCCATTATTTTGGGAAGACCTTTTCTTCGAACTGTTGGTGCTATTATTGATATGAAGGAAGGTAATATTAAATATCAATTTCCTCTCAAGAAAGGTATGGAACACTTCCCTAGAAAGAGAATGAAGTTACCTTTTGATTCTATCATTATAACAAATTATGATGTTGATGCTTTATCTCTTGATAATACTTGATACACACTTTCTGCGCCTAGCTGAAAGGCGTTAAAGAAAAGCGCTTATGGGAGACAACCCATTATTTTACTTCTGCACTTTTGTTTTATATTTGAGTCTTGGAAGTTGTTACTACTGTAGCAACCTCTTCTTATCTTTATTTTATTGCATTGTTTTGCCAAGTAAAGTCTTTGATAGTAAAGATCATACTAGATTTGGATTACTGCACAGAAACAGATTTCTTGCTGTCACAAATTTGAGTAGTATTCTCTGTAGGTAATTCAGAAAAATCTGCCAATTTACGTGAGTGATCCTCAGATATGTACGCAACTTTCATTCAATTTGAGCATTTTCATCTGAGCAAGTTAAGTGCCCAGAAAAATTCGCCTTTACAGACTGTTCTGTTTTGACAGATTCTGCCTTTTATTTCGCATTGCCTGTTTTGCTATGTTTGATGGATTTCTTAGGTCCATTGACTTTCAGTAGCTTTGTGCAATGTCCAGAAGTGTTAAGAATGATTATATCACCTCTGAATATGTGAATTTTTGATTATGCACTAACCCTCTAATGAGTTTGTTTTGAGTTTGGTGTGGAGGAAGTTTTCAAGGATCAAGAGAGGAGGATGATACAATATGATCAAGGAGAGTGAAAACTCTAAGCTTGGGGATGCCCCCGTGGTTCATCCCTGCATATTTTAAGAAGACTCAAGCATCTAAGCTTGGGGATGCCCAAGGCATCCCCTTCTTCATCGACAACTTATCAGGTCACCTCTAGTGAAACTATATTTTTATTTCGTCACATCTTATGTGCTTTACTTGGAGCGTCTGCTTGTTTTTGTTTTTGTTTGAATAAAATTGGATCCTAGCATTCTTTGTGTGGGAGAGAAACACGCTCCGCTATTGCATATGAACACATGTGTTCTTAGCTTTGTTCTTAATGTTCATGGCGAAGGTTGAAACTGCTTCGTTCATTGTTATATGGTTGGAAACATAAAATGCTACATGTGGTAATTGGTATAATGTCTTGAATAATTTGATACTTGGCAATTGTTGTGCTCAAATAGATCATGTTTAAGCTCTTGCATCATGTACTTTGCACCTATTAATGAAGAAATACTGTAGAGCTTGTTAACATTTGGTTTGCATGATTGGTCTCTCTAAAGTCTAGATATTTTCTGGTGAGGGTTTGAACAACAAGGAAGACAGTGTAGAGTCTTATAATGCTTGCAATATGTTCTTATGTAAGTTTTGATGTACCGGTTCATACTTGTGTTTGCTTCAAATAACCTTGCTAGCCTAAGCCTTGTATTGAGAGGGAATACTTCTCGTGCATCCAAATCCTTGAGCCAAAAACTATGTCATTTGTGTCCACCATACCTACCTACTACATGGTATTTTCTGCCATTCCAAGTAAATACTTCGTGTGCTACCTTTAAACAATTCAAAATTTATTATCTCTTATTTGTGTCAATGTTTTATAGCTCATGAGAAAGTATGTGGTGTTTTATCTTTCAATCTTGTTGGGCAGCTTTCACCAATGGACTAGTGGCTTCATCCGCTTATCCAATAATTTTGCAAAAAGAGCTAGCAATGGGGTTCCCAGCCCCAATTAATTAACCTTCATAATTTTGCAAATAGACACTCCTCCATGGTATGTGAAAGGTTGGAAGGCACTCGAGGATTCGGTTAGCCATGGCTTGAGAAAGCAAAGGTGGGGAGGAGTGTCACCTAAATAAAACTAAAATAAATAGACACTCCTTCATGGTATGTGATTGTTGGAAGGCACCCGAGGATTCGGTTAGCCATGGCTTGTGAAAGAAAAGGTTGGAAGGAGTGTCACCCAAAAATAAAAATTTCATGGGAGCCGCTCTTTGAAAGTCTGTCTGGCAAGGGGGTTAGAGTGCCCACTACCATTCGTTGAAAACAACAAACACCTCTCAAAACTTTACTTTTATGCTCTCTTTATGATTTCAAAACTTGAAAAGCTCTAGCACATGATTTTATCCCTGCTTACCTCTGCGAAGAGCCTTTCTTTTACTTTATGTTGAGTCAGTTTACCTATTTCCTTCCATCTTAGAAGCAAACACTTGTGTCAACTGTGCATTGATTCCTACATACTTGCTTATTTGCATTCATCATATTACTTTGTGTTGACAATTATCCATGAGAAAAGCATGTTGAAGTTGAAAGCAACTGCTGAAACGTATATCTTCCTTTGTGTTGCTTCAAAACTTTCTACTAAGAATCTATTGCTTTATGAGTTAACTCTTATGCAAGTCTTATTGATGCTTGTCTTGAAAGTACTATTCATGAAAAGTCTTTGCTATATGATTCAGTTGTTTAATCATTATCTTTACCATTGCTTCGAATCACTTCATTCATTACATATGCTTTACAATAGTATTGATCAAGATTATGATACCATGTCACTTCAGAAATTATCTTTGTTATCGTTTACCTACTTGAGGGCGAGTAGGAACTAAGCTTGGGGATGCTTGATACGTCTGAAACGTATCTATAATTTCTTATGTTCCATGCTACTTTTATGATGATACTCACATGTTTTATACACACTTTATGTCATATTTATGCATTTTCCGGCACTAACCTATTGACAAGATGCCGAAGAGCCAGTTGCTGTTTTCTGCTGTTTTTGGTTTCAGAAATCCTACAAAGGAAATATTCTCGGATTTGGACGAAATCAACGCCCAGGGTCTTATTTTTCCACGAAGCTTCCAGAAGACCGAAAGGATTACGAAGTGGGGCGACGAGGCGCCGCCACGCCAGGGCCGCGCGGCCAAGGGTGGGGCCGCGCCGCCCTATTGTGTGGGGCCTTCGCGCCGCCTCTAAACCTACCCTTCCGCCTACTTAAAGCCTTCGTCGCGAATACCCCAGTACCGAGAGCCACGATACGGAAAACCTTCCAGAGACGCCGCCGCCGCCAATCCCATCTCGGGGGATTCAGGAGATCGCCTCTGGCACCCTACCGGAGAGGGGAATCATCTCCCGGAGGACTCTTCATCACCATGATCGCCTCCGGATTGATGTGTGAGTAGTTCACCCCTGGACTATGAGTCCATAGCAGTAGCTAGATGGTTGTCTTCTCCTCATGTGCTATCATTGTTCGATCTTGTGAGTTGCCTAACATGATCAAGATCATCTATTTGTAATGCTACATGTTGTGTTTGTTGGGATCCGATGAATATGGAATACTATGTTATGTTGATTATCAATCATATATGTGTTGTTTAAGATCTTGCATGCTCTCCGTTGCTAGTAGAGGCTCTGGCCAAGTTGATACTTGTAACTCCAAGAGGGAGTATTTATGCTCGATAGTGGGTTCATGCCTCCATTTAATCTGGGATGGTGACAGAAAGTTCTAAGGTTTTGGATGTGCTGTTGCCACTAGGGATAAAACATCAATGCTTTGTCTAAGGATATTTGTGTTGATTACATTACGCACCATACTTAATGCAATTGTCTGTTGTTTGCAACTTAATACTGGAAGGGGTGCGGATGCTAACCTGAAGGTGGACTTTTTAGGCATAAATGCATGCTGGATAGCGGTCTATGTACTTTGTCGTAATGCCCAGTTGAATTTCACACTACTCATCATGATATGCATGTGCATTGTTATGCCCTCTTTATTTGTCAATTGCCCAACTGTAATTTGTTCACCCAACATGCTATTTCTTATTGGAGAGACACCACTAGTAAACTGTGGACCCCGGTCCATTCTTTTACATGGAATACAATCTACTGCAAACATTATTCTTTACTGTTCTTCGCATACAAACATCATTTTTCACACCATACGTTTAATCCTTTGTTACAGCAAGCCGGTGAGATTGACAACCTCACTGTTAAGTTGGGGCAAAGTACTTTGATTGTGTTGTGCAGGTTCCACGTTGGCGCCGGAATCCCTGGTGTTGCGCCGCACTACACTCCGCCACCAACAACCTTCACGTGCTCCTTGACTCCTACTTGTTCGATAACCTTGGTTTCTTACTGAGGGAAAACTTGCTGCTGTACGCATCACACCTTCCTCTTGGGGTTCCCAACCGGCATGTGCTTAACGCGTCAACATGACCGTACAAAAGCATTATCCCACATTTACAACAAAAGGTATTTAAAATACTGAATTGTGGCGAAACACAACTTAAAAAAAGATTGTAACAAATAAAATTATAATTCATACTACCCTAAGCCCAGTCAGTAAAAACCAGAACGCCGCTCGTTAAAGATTTCAAACTAAAAATCAAATGGGCTCTTCATGCCTTGGGCTCGGCTCGAACCGTCTTGCTTGCAATTAATTTTTCATTGCGCTGCCATTTTAAAGGAATTATCAAATTCTTCTACTTTTTCAAAATTGGGGAAAATCCATCCATTTATCAAATAATATATTTTACAACATTGTCCAGAATATTACTAAATTTCTTGGTTACCATAAATTTTATAAACTAATGATTTCTCAAACTTAATGTATATACTTAATGGTTCTTGCCCCACACTTGTATGTTTGAAACCACCATTACATATTTAATCATGATGCTTGTGTTCACAACAAACATTTTACTTTATTTTCTAACTAGGGTTTATAATAGGACAAATGCCCACATAGACCCTCGGAGGAATATCTCGGCTCTGAAAACTTGAAGTTCTCCTTGTCAACCCTCCAGGATCTAAGCAACTCACTTTTGGCCAATCAACAGTTTGTGTTACATGATTGATTTGATCAAAAACTTGAGATAACAGGTATACGCAAAAAAAGTTCTCATAAGTAGTTATCAATAAAAATAGAAGTTAAAGTCACCAAAGTTTGGGGAGTCGGGTTCAATTGACGTATGAATACTCTACGGATAGTTTTTTTGAACTGCATGTTGTAAATGACCAAGAGCCCTTCCGAATTGATCTTATAAAAGATCTACAACCGAACGAATACGTTTATTTTTCAAGTGATTCATATCGTCACTGTCAAGTATCACATACCAAATTTCTTTCCAATCAAATGATCTGTAGCCGCCAATACATATTGGGGTAACAAGAATGTATTGTTCTAAGGTATATAGAGATTAAGCCTCTGATTCATATTTGCGCGACCAATCCTTCCTAATTCACAATTTTTGCTGAAAAAGTTATTTTGTAATTCCTCACACAAGAGCTCCAAAAATACCAGGTCCCCACCTATACAATAGTTTTTTGATAAAACACAAAAATAGCAATCCTCTTCTTTTCCTTAGCATTCGAGAAAGGCAAAAAATCAGGGTAGGAAATAATATCTAGAATTTCTCTTAGATTTGGGCCCATAGTTGATGATAGAACTAGAATACATATCTTTTGTTTCTACTCACCGAGCCCATATCTTTTCTTTCCTTTTCAATTGCTAATTATGATCTCCCTCCCCAGTATGATATTTTAGTCCCGGTGTAGGTAGAAATTCCATTATGACCTAATTCCGAGCAGTATTAAATAGAAGGGCTTAGCAATATTTGTTCGGATTTGAAGCATAGAAAACAAAAAATTCCTACCACAAGAACTAATAACAAGCCAAGATCTAATCTAGTAGATGGTAGCAACGAGGTGAAGATCAACATACCCTTGAAGATCTCTAAGCGTTAACGAGATAAATCTCGTGGTTGATGTAGTCGATCACTTGCCGCTTTCAAAAGCGCGTATAAGATCTTGATGGTGCCACAATCAGGCAGCACCTCCGCACTCAGTCACATGTACGGCGTTGATGACGACATCCTTCTTCCCGTTCCAGTGGGCAGCGGATGTAGTAGATCCTCCTCGGAATCCCGCCAGCACGACGACATGATGATAGTGGTGGTGGAGATCTCCGGTAGGGCTTCGCCGTAAGCACCACGGGAGAAATAAGGAGGGAGTAGCTAGGGTTTCGGAGAGGGGGGCACTTGGGGCACCCGCCTTGTGTGCCCTTGGTGGTGCGGCTGGCTTGGTGTTGCTGGCCCCCTCCCCTCTCCTCCTCTTTATATAGGTGGAACCTCTAGGGTAGCCCCAAAACCACTTTGGAGTCTAACTCGAAAACTTACCATAATGGGGAAACCTATGTCAAGTGGGATTGCTACCTTTCCTTGCTCCTTGGCCAGCCAAGGTGGTGGAGTCCACCATGGACTCCACCTTCCCTCTTGGTTGGCTGGCTAGGCTTGGTGAAGTCCATCCGGGACTCAACCTTCCATAGTGATTTATTCCGGATGTTTCTAGAACTTTCTAGTACCTTCCATAAATGCATCGGGTCATCCCAAACTTGGAAAGTGACTTCCTATATATGAATCTTATTCTCCGGAGCATTCCGGAACTCCTCGTGATGTCCTGGATCCCATCCGAGACTCCGAACAATATTCGAACTCCATTCCATATTCCATATCTACTTAAAACGACATCGAACCTTAAGAGTGTCACCCTACGATTCGTGTACTATGCAGACATGATCGAGACTCTTCTCCGATCAATAACTAATAGTGGGACCTGGAGATCCATAATAGCTCCCACATATTCAACGATGACTTCATGATCGAAAGAACCATTTACATACGATAGCGAATCCCTTTTTCTCGCGATATTTTACTTATCCAAAGTTTGATCGTCGGTATCTCTATACCTAGTTCAATCTCGTAACCGATAAGTACTCTTTACTCATACCATGATATGATATCCCTTGTGAGTCAGACACATGCTTGCAAGCTAGTTGGATGCCATTCCACTGAGAGGGCCCAGAGTATACCTATCTGTCATTTGGATGGACAAATCCCACTATTGATCCACGTGCTTCAACTCTAAACTTCCCGAACACTTAATGCACCTTTATAACAACCCATTTACGAAGTAGTGTTTGGTGTCATCAAAGTATACATCCGGTGTAGGTGATTAACATGATCTCATGGTTGAAAGATTAAGTTACTATGTATCTTAAAGCTTGAAGCACACGAACTTAATGACTTGATCATATGCTACGCTTACTATGGGTGTATGTCCATCACATCATTCACATAATGATATGATCTTGTTATTAATAACATCCAATGTTCATGATCATGAAACTATGATCATCTATTAATCAACAAGCTAGTTTAACAAGAGGCTTATAGCCTCTTGGGCATATCTCCAACAATATTTTATTGATCATATTTCGGTATATTCCATTTATAGTAGAGGTTCCGAAGGAATTACATGAATGTGTTCAATAGAAATGGTTTGCTTTTGCACGTCGAAACCTAAAATTAATCTCGTGGATACATATAATTCGGAAAATTAGGTCAGTGATTCATACACATCCTCCCTTTCTTTTATCGAGGGTTCTATAAATTGGTGTCCTTTCGCAAGTAATTGAAATGCAATTTTTTGCTCTGAATCTTTAATTGCTTGAAACTTGTCAAGTTCTTGTGCCATGGCTTGATTAATGAACCTGCAAAAAGCTCTCGAATTGGATCTAACTAAATCCGGGTATTGTGGACATTTTCTCGTTTCCATTCTTGATTAGTCTTAAGTTTCTTGTTTATTAATGAAAAAATCCATTATCGGCTCATTCTTCATCAATCACTACAGGTCGATCTAGCAATCATGGTATCTACATTCTTTTTGCTGAATCATATGAAATTCTAGGGATAAAAACAGAATAAACATTGCGAGCAAATCCCGTGGTAAAAAAAAATATAAAGTTTACACCAAAGTCCATGCTAATCGATGTCCTATATTGTCTTTCAATACTAGTGTTTCTGCATGCTCTAGTGACTAAAATTTTACAAGTTGAACTAGCCTTATATGTTTTAGGCATTTGCATGAGCCTCTCACACCTAAATGGTGAGTAACTAATTCAATGAACAACACTGCCCCGATTCAAACACCTCATACTACAGGCTAAAACTGCTTCGCAGTTACCTTGCTACAGAGAAAGACCAAAGTAATCTTCTGTCTACCAAAAATAAACTCGATGGTTAACTCAAAAAATAATATTTTCTCCTAGAAAGATATGAGTTGATGAGGGTTTGTTTAACCTTATGGGATTGCCTCTTAAGTTGTGTGGAAATCAATTATTGTAGTTATCATATACACACTAGATTTGTGTGGTAGACTTATGTCTAGGTAACTTCGGCTCAATAGTTTAGGTGTTTCTATATGGTTATATTTATTTTTTAGCGGTGTGATATTATAGGGTGTTAAATAACTTAAACATTGCAAAAAAAAACTTATGGAACATCACAAGAGCGTTTGGCTACTCAAGGCAGAAATAGAGAAACAGAACAAATCCACTTTTTGCGTGATAAACATTATAACAAATGTAATCAAGATTGGAAAATAAATTAAGGTTGAGTAAAGGCTTTACTGTAAAGCAATCTTAACATGGTTAATAGTTAAGAGAAAATTCTCTGAAACTGGCATGATGCAGGATCGTCCAAAGTTCGTTCATTTTATCTCTGAAATCAAAATTTTGGTTAGTGGTCAGGGCCTCACAGGGCCATGAATTTCTTTTGCGAAAGAGTACCAAATAAATAGATTTAGTCACTGCTTGCAAATTTTGCAATGACAAAAACGTGTACTGCGGTGTGGCTTGGTTCGGGTCATGTTTGTGTTTTACAGACCCTACCTCGGCCTCACCATTCTTCTTAATATATTATTTTTTACCCAATAAATAATTAAGAGAAAATGGCACTATTTGGAGAATATACATTGAAGCTATATATAATCTGGCAATGACAGGACCGGTGACTAAATATACAGAATAAGTCGGCTGTTAATGGGGTGAGAGGTCACTTGCCTTTTGTTTAGGCCCACATGTCGGCATTGACCTAGCTTTGGTGTCTAGGCAGGCAAGCATTTCCTAGTGGACTTTTGGGTGTGCGTGTATATATAACTGTCACGTGGCTTCTTCGTGGTTATCCCTCAAATCCACAATAACAACGTTGGTTTTCCAGTTAAGTTCTGGTCCAACTTAGTTTTCATGACATGTACTCTCAATCCAAAGTGGCCGTGAGGTCTCAGTTAATACATACTATAACTATATATGAAACTGGTCGTGCTACGACTACGACGGCCACCCTCCTTCGAGCTCATCGTTACCAAACTCAGTGTTAAGAATTACGGGAACATCGTCACAGCCCGAGTTGGTATGCATCAAAAACCAAAGTCCATAATAGAAAACGACGTGACCAAAAAACTTTCTTGTAGAGAAAACTGCGCGCGGTGTAAACGTATGGCACTGCAGTATATACGCACGTGCCACGCGAAGATCGAAGATGGAAGATAGTGCGGCATGCAAAACAAGCCAACAAACCCACGTTTGTTTTGGCTCGATCGTGCGAAACCCTTTCCGGCCAGACGCACGCACGCAAGAATGCACATCGCATTCTTAGAATCATACGCGAGGAGAGGCAGAAAGTTTTGTAACTTTTGGTTGATTTCACATTTTCAGTGACGACCTCTGTTTCCTTTTGTGAGATCCAAAGTCATATCATATGCCGGCGCGGTCAGCAAACAGCGGCGTCCTTTAATTTGCCGGTGTTGCCTTTAATTTGCCGGTGTTGAGTGCGACGATCCACTGACCGTATGACCCAGCTGCAAATCAAGCTGTGGGATTAGCATTTGCACGCCGATCGGAAGCAAGCATGTTTCCGTCGTATGTCGTTAGAGACTGAGTTCCTTAGGGCATGTAAAATGTGGTGATGTTAGTATTTCTTACCATCATCACATTAAATTGTTTACTATATATGATAATAAAATAAAAGGTTGTCTTTCTTAACTAAGAAATGATACTTTTATAAAATCGAATTTGCTAATTCTCAGTATACAAACTTCATGCATTAACCAACTCAGTTACTCCATCTCTCACAGTTTATTAGGCATGCACGTACCCTAGGTCGCAAATCAAGTTAGCATTAGTTATATGTTATAAAAATTATATAATTAGAAAGTTTAGATGTTCTATTTTCTAATGATATATTTTTTGCATTATATAGGTTAAATTAGCGACCTAGGCATACGGGGAAGACTAGCAACTGAGTTGGTGCAAGAAATAGACAAGGACAGTTTTTGTACCATATCATATATGGTAGCTATAGAATTTGTCTTATTCTTGTATTTAAATATGAGCAATTGAATCGGGCGAACCAGAGGACCAACTAGTAACCGCAATGCCCGAGGCCTACCGGTTCGGTCGCCGATCCGGTTATCACATAGAGCACATATACTATTTTTGTTGTTATTCATTATAGTTGCAACTTTCAAATAGGGTTGCAAGCTAGATTCTTTTTTCAGTTGTGTGGGCTTGTCACCGAGATGATTTTTTGTGTTGTATTTAATTTTTCTACAGTTATAATTATGGTTGCAACTAAGGGTTTTTCTTTCAGTTACAAGTGGATTGCAACTGAGATTTTTTTTTGTTGCAACTGTGGTGCAACTGAGACTTTCTTCAGTAATGAAATATTTTTCAGTTGCAAGTGTGGTTGCAATTGAGATTTTGTTTTGAAGTTGCAAGTGGAGTTGCAACTGACATTTTTTCTAGTTGCAAGTGACACTGCAACTAGACTTTTTAAGTTGCAAATATGGTTGCAACCAAGACTTTCTCCGGTTGCAAATGTGGTAGCAACCGAGAATTTCTCTAGTTGCAACCAAAATAATTTCTCCAATTGCAAGTGTGGTTGCAGCTGAGATTTATTCTCCAGTTGCAAGCGTGATTGCAATTGAGAATTTTCCAATTGCAAGCAGGGTTGTGACTGAGAATTTTTTTAAATTTTCAAATTATAAAAATGTTACCATTTTTATCGCTTGAGTTTATATTACCAAATATGAGAGAGAGAGAGAGAAAATGTAACTTGTTTGTTTCTAAAAGAAAATTAGTTAGTTTGTAAAAACGAAATAAACATAAAAAACTACAACAGATGTTGACATCATTCTACTTAGAACTAAATTAGTTCTCAGTAGAGTGAGCCCTAGAGAAACCCATAGAAAATAAGAGAAAACTATATTCTCCATTGTATCATGCATGTGTCTTGATTCTCATTAATTCATAGAGATGATAATAAAAGATAATACCTTATATTTCATGAACTTTAAGAAGACGAACCTTTCCTCACCATTATATATGCCCTTATTCTGTCATGCGTAACGTGAAGAAGGTACGTGAGAAGATCTCCGCCAGTGATCGCGGACGAGGGAAAAATATGATTAAGTCCAGACAGCGAGGTACGATCCAGTGAGAAAATCTCTCGATCAGTGATCACCAAGTCGGCTGCCCGCGTCGGATTCGCTGGTTCGCGTCTGGTTTCGGTCTGGTGTGAGCTGTACGTGCCTGCTCGATCGATCGCGTGGTGGTGGCGGTTGGTCGGTGATGGGAGCTGGTTTCGTTGACTTCAACAGTACAGCCAGCCCTTAGTTAATCCGTGGATCGATCCGATTTCTGGCGTGTATATATGGCCAGGGTTTCCCGTCTTAATTAGAATCAGAATGGACGAGCGTATCCTAGAACAAAATTGTTGACCTAGGTACCGCTTGACTTGGTGAATTCCGTAAATCATACGTGCCTCTCCCAAACTTAAATATCTTTTTATGCGTGTCTTGTAAATTCGAAAACAACTATAGTTAAAATTGAAGGTGTATCCGCATCGACCAGCAAGAGCTGCGAGCAATCTACCATGCACGTTATTTACCATGCATACCCCACGTTGTCTATCTTCCACATTTTGCACATATTGTATAGGAAATCCATTTCAGCTCAAAGGTGTAGATGCATGTATTATTCAAAAAAACTATTTTAAAATGTTAAAAAATCTGACAGAAATCTAGTTCTACAGCTGCACATTCTATGTCCGCACATAAATTTCCGAGAAAGAATGATAATTTTGTAACTTGTGTAAAAAGGAAAAAATTTCGGTGCTCCAAAATGACTTCTCACGAGACATTTATTTGTCACTTTTACACAGTCCAGCCAAAATGTCTATTTCCCACAAAATTTGTGTACGGACATACTATGTTCTGATGTACACCTAGGATCTTTTTCAGAATTTTGACATATTAGAATACATTTATAGTTCAATTTTCATAATATGTGCAAATGAACCTATGAGGCAAAACACCATGTCTTTATTTTCATAGCTTTTAAACCAAAAGTTTAATTTTTTTTTGCATATTTGGGCTCCTACTGAAGAGGACAGTATTTAATATATTTTGGAAATATAAAAAAATCGATTATTGAAACTTGATAAAACTTTGTGACACCTGGTGAAATTTTATTTTGAAACAACATGTTTCACCTTGATTGATAGGCATTTTTTTGTTAATTTCATTAGAGTTCAAACCATAAAAATATATATTGGTGAAAAACAAGAGACACAACATGGAATGTGTTTCACCATAATTCAAACTTGGGTTAGACACATTCGACAAATTTATCATATAGTGAACTGCCTTGATGGTTGTTTCATTGTGTTTCATATTTCCAATTTCAAATTTTATGAATATTAGGTTTGTTTAAAAGATATCGAGATAAAAACACATGTTCAAACAAATAATTATTTTCGTAATCATTTCGACATAAACGCCCATTTTAAATTTAGGATCAAAACTCAAATATATGAACTAATAGGTGTGAGAGAGAGTGTGTGATGGGTGTCAAAGTTATTGCGCACCATACATACAAAATATACCATCATGTCTAAATCTCAAAGCAAATGAAAGAATTGAACGGTGCATGCGCGTGATCTTGCGTGCACGCTAGAGTTTCATTTCCCATCAACTGGGACATACTTTTTCCAAAACCAAGTCCTATCTCAAAAATAAAGCTGCCGCCTCTTAGGCCTTCGCCTGCAACACCCCTATTCCGTTGGTGGATCGTCGACCTTGGCTTCTCTGTTGGCCTGGTCGGTGCTAGAGCGTGGAGAGGCTCCAGTCTACCAGGGACCCATAGTTTGCCCCATTGGACGCCTAGGTTCTAGGTTTTGGCTGGATTTGTTTTCAAGTTATGTTTTGGTATCCGGTTGACGGTGGTGAGGCGATTAGTTGCAATCGACATGGAATAAGTCTATCAACAAGGTGGGGGGGGGGGGGGGGGGGGGGGCACCCCAAAACCTTAGGCTCTATGATCCTTCACCCCATCCAGTTTACGACATACTAGAAGATGAGGCCCACGACAATAGATCCACCGACCTAATCTGGTGTGCATCACCTGAAGTTCTACCACGGTTCCCATACCATACAACTACAAAAGGAACAGCAATAGGCCAACTTGAAGTTTAAGGTGGAGAATACATCAAGGAGACTCGTGCCAACAACACCAACGTATACTTGAGGACCTGATGACAATATTTCTTTAAGTCTCCCTCAAGCCTTTGATGGTTTAGTTGACATACATAAACCCTAGATACATCTAATATCGCCGAGTCCTTCTGTAAATTTGGCGAGACCATCCTTCAAACATTGTAGCCCGAAGGGAACAATCTCTTCACCCATCATATGTTGGACCAAACCCCTACCGAAAAATAAAAAATCTTTTGATTTTCAAAAATGTGATTGGTGAGGGATTGCAAAAAAAAATTCCTTTTGTTGGCACGCCGGGTAGGGTTGAATCTACATCATACGGCCAAGTGTAAGGCGAAGACAAAAGTGTTGGGAAACCAGACATATGGACATGCGGGCCCCACCCTTTCTTGGTGTGAGTTTTCCTCTAAGACTAGCTGCAATTGGAGTATCATATGTACTCCCTCCGTCCACAAATAAGTGTACATGCAGGTTTTCCAAGATAAATTATGAAGTAGAGCAAAAAATGCATTGAGAACATGCATATCCTCTTTAATTCTTTCACGTCCAATAAGCTAAGTGCATGTAGAAAACACAAAGAATATGTGCTTGATATTATTGGGTTTGATTTCCGTGATGAGAGAGAAGCTATTAAATTGCATTGGAAAGATAGGTGTACACTCTTTTATGGATAAAGTTTAGAGCTAGATGTCCACTTATTTGAGGATGGAGGGAGTAGTACGTAGTATCAAGCATGCGGCATGCCATGTTGACTAAAATATGATGCTACCAATTAATAAGGTGAGAGGTGAGAGTGATATCATAGGTAGAACCGTATCTTAGCACGTAAAACTACAAAACTTGGTAGAACCGTATCATATACATCATGTAGATAAATTTGCATTGAGATTCTACAAACATTGAATATGAATGAACTATGATACTATCTTATGATACTATGCATTATAGAGATGGTATCATGAACTAGTATCATATGCATGATACTAGTGTATGATATTTCCCACTGTGACTAGTCTAATGGGCTACATCGACCTATCCCATCTAACCTACATATACTCGTGGATTGTATAAAGAGAAGTACAATAATTGATAATAAAGATCACTAGACCCATATATTTGTGTGTTATTTATTTATTTTTTCGCATATGTGGTTGCTCCATGTATTGGATTACTTTCACTAATCTCACATCTTAGCATTGGGTCGGGCATGAATGAAACCATCCATTTCCACCGTTTAGCTTTTGAAATGGTGTTTGCATACCTCACTATCTGTTAGCAGCTCTGCTACCACAAAGCCTGTAGAAGACACGGGCGTGGGCCTCATCCAGCGGCGAGCTCGGCCCACGCGTATCATCCAGTCCAGCAGACGCCACATGGGCCCGGAATGGATGAAGTGATGTAGAGGCAGAAGCAGCGTCTTCTAATACGCCTTCTTCCCGAACAGAAAGGGCATCCAGTGGATCATGAATGGCGATGGCGGCGGAAACATTTCTGTAATAGCATAGATCCTCTCCACTGGAGAAACCTTGTATCCCCAAATCTGTGATGAACTTCGTGAAGCTATAGTGTGACATCTACCTATACCTCAACATCTGGTATCAGATTGCCAGAAGATCCCCGAAAAATCCACCTCCCACCAGTCCAAAATTCGGGAAACTCGCCGTTACACTTCCGATCGTCGACGGCTTCTCGACGCAATGGATCCTGCGCTCAAGGAGTACTTGGACAGCATGCGGGCAGATGCGGCCGCTCTGCAATCATCAATCGATGCGGTTCACGCGAAGCAGGACGACATGTCGCACCAGATCGAGTACCAATCCACACATCTACTCGATCTGTGCGGGTGGAAGCCAGGGATCGAAGCCCGCTTCGCCCAACTTGAGGCAACCGTCGCCAACCTCCAGCGCACGCTGCCGGCACCAGCCGCGGCGGCCACGGATATACATCAAGCGCAGGCCGCATCTGTGGCAGCTGCGAGTGGATCGGGAGCGCCACACTTCGTCGCCAACCCCCTCTTCGATGGGGCGATCCACGGGCCAGGTGGCCACGGCGAGCACGTCATACCCGGGGGTAACCCGGCGGTGACCTCAGCATCACCGTCGGTACCTCCGGTCAGGGGTACGATCTCTCTCCAAACTCCACCTGCGTCCGATACCGATCTGCAGATAGTCAGTAGCCAGATTTTAGCGGGTCTAGGTTCTCATGCCCCCAATTTCCCGTTCCCCCCTTTTACTGGTGATAATCCAAACTTATGGGTCACTTTAGCAGAGCAGTACTTCTCCATGTTCGCTATACATAACACTTATTGGGTTACCATGGGCATTCTACACTTCTCGGGGGCAGCAGGGATTTGGTTGCAGTCAGTTCGGAAGAAAATTGCATCATTAGATTGGATATCTTTCACTTCTCTGTTATGCACTTGTTTTGGTAGAGATCGACATCAGTTACTTATCCGCCAATTTTACACAATCAAACAAACCTCTACAGTGGCCGATTACATTGAGCGATTTGATGTTCTTATGAATCATCTCGTTTCATATTCCGACACAACTCACCCCTACTACTTTTTGACCCGTTTTGTCGAGGGACTCCGTGCTGATATCCGTGCCGTCGTGATGGTGCAACGACCCACTGATTTGGATACAGCATGCTCGTTGGCCTTGCTTCAGGAAGAGGTTGCGGAAGGGGAATCATTATCACCCCCAAGACAAGTGGAGCAACGATATTTCCGAGTGCCAACAAAGCCTGTGCAGTCTTAGGTATCATTTTCAGCTCCTACTGTATCAGGCAAGTCAGTAGACAGCCGGGGTGTGGAAGCAGCTAGGAGCAGTGGACAGGACAAGATCACAGCTCTGCGAAACTACCGCCGAGCTAAAGGACTTTGTTTTAAATGTGGAGAAAAATGGGGTCCAGAGCACCATTGCCCACAGTCTGTACAAATGCACGTTGTTGAGGAGCTATGGGCAATGTTTTCATCAGAAGAGTTAACTGGCCATGACAGTACAGATACAGAGACTGAAACAACCGAAACTATATGCTCCATTTCAGTTCACGCTTTGACTGGAGCCACACCGGCAACCTCTGGTGTTATTCAGCTCCAAGCGTTCATTGCAAGGCATGAGGTGCTAATCTTAGTGGATTCTGGAAGCTCTCCGTCCTTTATCAATCAACAACTGGCAGCACAATTGTCTGGCGTGCAACCATTGGCTCAACCATGCAGGGTTAATGTGGCTGATGGCTCTCAGCAGCGATGCTCATCATTTATTCCCAGTTGTCAATGGTCTGCACAAGGCCATCAGTTTCAGACTGACCTCAAAGTACTGTCACTTGGCGCTTTTGATGTTATCTTAGGGATGGATTGACTGGAGAAACACAACCCCAACATAGATTGGGTGAAGAAGACTCTGAAAATCACCACACCAAACTGTGACATTCACCTCCAAGGGAATAGCACAAAGCACACACAATGTGCTGCTATCTCAGCTGAAGAATTGGCTACAGTTTGCAGACAAGGATCAGTGGCACACCTTATTCACATTTACTCCCTCAATGAGCAAGTACACATTGAAGCGAAGGCGCCTGAAGATGTCCAGTCAGTCCTTTCCCAATTCAGTGAGGTATTCGAGGAACCAAGACAAGTTCCACCTCACCGAGCTTGTGATCACAAAATACCTCTAATTCCAGGTGCTCAGCCAGTCAACATTCGTGCCTATAGGCATAAACCAGAACTGAAGTCAGAAATCGAGCGGCAGGTCAAGGAATTGTTGGAATCAGGGGTTATCCAGATAAGTACAAGCCATTTCTCGTCGCCAGCAATTCTAGTGAAGAAAAAAGATGGCACCTGGCGTCTATGCGTTGACTGCCGTGCGCTCAATTCCATGACCGTGATCAGCAAGTTTCTAGTCCCTGTGATAGATGAATTGCTCGACGAATTAGCCGGCGCAAGATGGTTCTCTAAAATGGACTTGCGCGCAGGTTATCACCAGATCAGACTAGCACCGGGAGAAGAACTTAAGACAGCTTTTCAGACACTCTCAGGGCATTACGAGTACACGGTGATGCCGTTTGGCTTGGCGGGCGCTCCAGCAACCTTTTTGGGCGCTATGAATGCCACTTTACAGCCACTTTTGCGTAAGTGTGTAGTCGTGTTTTTCGATGATATTCTGGTGTATAGTCGTAGTCTGACTGAACACACTGAGCACCTCAGGCAAGTGCTGCAACTGTTGAAACGGGACAATTGGAAAGTTAAGAAGACAAAATGTGCTTTCGGTCAGCAACATATATCTTATCTGGGTCACGTTATTAACAGCAACGGCGTGTCTTCCGATCCAGATAAAATCAACAAAGTAGCTCAGTGGCCCACTCCAGCAAACAACAAGGATGTCAGGAGCTTCTTAGGCCTTGCGGGATACTATAGGAAGTTCGTCAAGCACTTCGGGATTATAGCCAGACCCTTATTCAATCTCCTCAAGAAAAATACACCTTTTATGTGGACAGATGATACACATACCGCTTTCCAACTTCTAAAACAGAGTTTGATTGAAGCTCCTATGCTCAGGCTGCCAGATTTTGGAAAAACCTTTGTGATCGACACAGATGCATGTGATACAGGTGTCGGAGCTGTTCTCCAGCAAGAAGGTCACCCCATAGCATACATGAGCAAGCCATTAAGCCCCAAGAATCGTGGTCTCTCTACTTATGAGAAAGAGTGCCTCGCAATCTTGATGGCCATCGAACAATGGCGAGCATATCTTCAACACAAGGAGTTTGTTATTCATACAGACCAAAAAAGCTTAGTGCATCTCGAGGAGCAACGGCTGACAACAGTATGGCAGCAAAAAGATTTCACTAAGTTGTTGGGTCTCCAATACAGGATTTGCTACAGAAAGGGAGCGGAAAATAGAGCAGCTGATGCATTATCTCGCAGACAACATTCTGATTTGGCTACCTTGAACTCTATCTCAGAAGTGCAACCAATTTGGCTGGATGATGTCAGGACCAGTTATGCTAACAATAAACATGCTTCAACATGGATCCAAAAACTGCAACAAGGCCCAGATCCCAAAGGCAGATTCTCCTGGAATGATAACTTGCTCTATTTTCCCAAGAGAATCTGGTTGGGTGGTTCTGTGGAATTACAACAGAAGATCCTACATGCTTTTCACACAAGCTCGATAGGAGGTCATTCTGGTTTCCCAGCTACGTATGCCAGAATTCGTCGTTTGTTTGCATGGCCAAAGATGAAAGCTCAGACTAAAGAATTCGTTCAAACTTGCCTCATATGCCAACAGTCCAAGCCAGAACGCAACAAATACCCAGGTCTTCTTGAACCACTTCCAACTCCAGATGCAGCTTGGCAAACTGTGACGATGGATTTTGTTGAAGGGCTGCCAACCTCAGGTACTGCTAACTGCATCATGGTGGTTGTGGATAAGTTCACGCGCTACGCCCATTTTATTCCCTTGCACCACCCATTCACAGCAGCAAAAGTTGCAGCAGCCTATATGACTAATGTGTTCAAGCTGCACAGTCTACCCAAAGTGATGGTGTCAGATAGGGATCCAATCTTTACAAGCCGGTTTTGGAAAGAGCTTTTCTCACTAATGGGCTGCGAATTAGGCATGAGCTCTGCGTATCATCCGCAGACTGATGGACAGTCGGAACGCGTGAACCAATGTCTCGAGATTTATCTGAGATGTTTCACCCATGCTTGTCCCACAAAGTGGAGCCAATTCCTGTCATTTGCGGAGTATTGGTACAACACGATCTACCACCCAGCGATCAAAATGTCTCCCTTTGTGGCGCTCTACGGCCACGAACCAAGACATTGGGTTTTGGACTCTAGCTACACATGTACTGCACCCTCACTCCAGGAATGGTTGGATGAACGCAAACAAGTGCAACTAGTACTGCAGCAGAACCTAAACAAGGCCAGACAGTATATGAAGAGTCAGGCTGATAAAAATAGGATAGAGCGCACTTTTGAACTCGGTGAAGATGTTTTTGTGAAGTTGCAACCTTATATTCAAACTTCATTGCTTCGTCGAGCCAACCACAAACTAGCATTCAAGTACTTTGGTCCATATAGCATTGTCAGGTGCATAAACCCAGTGGCCTATGAGATAGACCTACCACAGAATTCCAAAGTGCATCCAGTTTTCCATGTCTCTCAGCTCCGCAAGGTCCTCAAACCAGGTACGCCAGTAGCTACCAATCTCCCTGTCATTACTGATCATGTTCATGTCCCTGTGAAGATTCTTGCTTCTCGCTGGCGTCAAACTCCAACTGGGCGCCGGGAGCAAGTACAGGTTCAATGGCCACCTGACTGCGCCTTGGACATCACCTGGGAGGACAAAGTTGAGTTGCAAGCGAAGTTTCCTGATTCAGTGGCTTGGGGACAAGCCAGAACTCAAGGGAGAGGGGATGTTAGCAGCTCTGCTACCACAAAGCCTGTAGAAGACATGGGCGTGGGCCTCATCCAGCGGCGAGCTCGGCCCACGCGTATCATCCAGCCCAGCAGACGCCACATGGGCCCGGAATGGACGAAGTGATGTAGAGGCAGAAGCAGCGTCTTCTAATACGCCTTCTTCCCGAACAGAAAGGGCATCCAGTGGATCATGAATGGCGATGGCGGCGGAAACATTTCTGTAAGAAGAAAGTCCACTTTTGGTCCTCCAACTTTGCTGAAAGTTCACTTTTAGTCCTAGAAGTTCTATCTGGTTAAAAATAGACCTTGAACTTCCATAATCATTCAATACGACATGTTTTTGATTTTTTTGTCCAAAAACCACAGACTGATCACACTAGACTGAACCGGGCGAATCGGTGTATCTAGGCCGATCTGAAATCCCCAAATTTGAGGTCAAAATTAACCCTCTCAATCTCGACCAGCTTCCTCGCTCAACGGCGGCGCATCCTTAGCGTTCTCTCGTGCTATTTTCCACCCTGCTCGTTTGCATAACTCTTGTTCTCCTTCTTGTCGACTTGGCCTCGTTCCCGTCATCCTGAGCTTGGGCATGGGACTCATGCCGTTATCCGTTACTAGCCGGAAGACGCAGCGGCCCTCCTCCTCGATGCCCTCGTCACGACGGCAATCGCCTCAGCATCCCGTCCTCCTGACCATAAATCTTGTCATCCACCAAACTGATGGCGACGACCATGCAATTCGTGTCTCGTCGGCCACCACCCGCCATCCTGCCAGCCAAGCAGTGGTCCTCCTCGCAGGCCCTCCCGTGGCTAGTAGCGAGAGTGAAGAAACAAAGACAGAGATGGCGACCATTCTCTTTTTTTGCAGGTGAGACTCAGGCGCTGGCCAACTCTAGGGCGACGGCGGTGTTCGGCACTACGAGGGAGTTCGGCGGCGTGCAGCGCTGCAAGGGAGCATGGGAGGCCGGGAGACAAGAGGAGATCACAACTTCACGATCGAGAGCGATCATATATGGATCCATCTTTTCTTCGTGCGAGCCGTTTAACTCTTGAACCGGTTTGGTGGTTTTTAGCAACTGAGGGTCCATGTTGACACAAAATTGACAAACATGCTGAAGTGATCAATTTAAGAAGTTTAAGGTCTGTTTTGGACCAAAAAGGAGTTTTAGGACTAAAAGTAAACTTTTAGTAAAGTTGAAGGATGAAAAGTGGACTTTCTTCTTTCTGTAATAGCATAGATCCTCTCCACTTGAGAAACCTTGTATCCCCAAATCTGTGATGAACCTCGTGAAGCTATAGTGTGACATCTACCTATACCTCAACACTATCTCAACAAGAATCGGACCACACTGAACACCACTCACCCATCATGCAACGGCAATCAATAATGAAATCGAACCACTGGTCCGGAACCAGCCGTGGACCTACGCGCATACAGAACTAGCATGTCCAGCATCCGTGGAACAAGAGCACCCGACGGCAGCGGGAGGATGACGGAGGAGCATAGTAGCGCTAAGCCGTGGAGATGGAGACCACATAAGAAACGAGATCGCTAGAGCGGAGAGCCAACCAGAAATGATGAGCTGGGAAGCTACACATGCAGACATGTCGTCGTCGCTGCGGCTGAACCCTCGCTGCCGGCCGCGCACAGCACAGATCCCGTCGCTGTGAAACTCATTCCCCTGGCCACTTTGCTGCCGGAGCCGTGGTCGCGTCTCCGTCGGCGTCGTCGCCGTCTCAGCGCGCCACCGAACCATCACCAACGGCCGCATCGCCGCCTGCTAGGATTCCCTCCCCTCTCCTTTCTTCATCTTTCTCGATTCAAGTTTGAGCGGAAAGAAAAAAAAAATGGGGCCAGCGAAGATGAAGGTCGGTAATGTTCCATCAATGCAAACCGGGGGAGAACAAAAACGTAAACGACGATCCAAGTGCCTTTCCCGGCATACAATGGAAAGTTCCACGGGCCATCGAAATACGACCCAATCCGGGCCGAAAACGGCGGACAAAACGGGGCCGAAGTCCGGGTCAGTTTCACCAACCCGAACTGTCCGGAAACAATCTATTTCCCGAACTGTCCGGAAACAATCTATTTCCCGCCCAGCTGCGGGGCAGATTAACGCCCGCCCGCGTGCTGGAGCGAGCGGCCCGCGGCCCATCTGATGTGGGGTTTTCGTTTTTTCCTGGTTCTTTTCTGGTATTTTTTTCGTTTTTTCTTTCATTTTTTTTGATATTTTTCGACTTTTTTTTTATGTTTCTGTTTTTTCCTTTTCCTGCTCTTTTCCATGTTTTTAAACATATTTTTCAAATTCAAGCAAATTTTAAATTTGAGTAAATTTCGAATTCAAGCGAATTTTAAATTTGTGCAATTTCCAAATTTGAGCACTTTTTAAATTCAAGTAAAATTCAAATTCGTGAAAACTTAAAATTTGTGCAAACTTTAAATTTGAACAATTTTGTAATCCAAAATTTTCTAGATATGATTTTTTTCAAAATCTAAAAATTTTCAAATCTGGAACATGTTCAAAAAGTTGAAATTAATAGGAAAAACTGCATATATATAACCCATGCGGGCGACTGAACCAGTCCAACAAAAACAATCCAGTAGGAGCCACTGCGTGCGTTCATTAATATATTCCGCACGGAAACAAGCGGGCAAGCGGGGTACATCGGCGCCCGAACTGTTCAGCTGACTCAGCCATTCCCACCGGTCTAATCATCAAATCCAAAACACAAAACAAAACCAGTGCGACCAAGTTATACTAAAACTTCATCTAAAAAAAACTAAAACTATTCTAAGATTTCAGCCGGTGTTGTGTGCCTCTGTACGGATGGTGGCACCACCATGGTGTATAGAATACCTACCCTCCTTTCGAAGAAAACCCTAATGCATACACCGTTTTTAGAATAGATGGTAAAAAAATATGGCTTATATTCCTGCACGCGGCACACATTCGCATCAATCGGTTTTCAGCATTCGCATATGTGGTGTAAAAATCGGTGAACCACGTCATACAGTCTAACAAATATCTCGATGCGATTTTTAGTGTGTGGTTAGGTATTAAATAACTAAAACTTACAGAGTACATAAGTGTTATGTATGAGGAGTATACCATCACATCGGTGGCATGGTGCTAGGCTCGTTTTCTTGGCCAAATGTGTCTTACATTTACACGCTCTATAGTGTGTTTAATAAAAATGATAATGTAGGCTAATGTCATCTTCTCTTTCTTAATAGATGGCCCCATTTTCTTGATCACAGAGCGAGCCACGTCACCTCTATTTCTCCCCACGTTGCTCTCTAACGTGTAGCTGGCCGGGCCGATCTCCGTCTCCCGTATTTTCTACGCATGGGCCTGGATGTTCCTACTTGGGCTGCACGAGAACAACAGGTTGATTCGCTCACCCTTCCTCCCGTCAACAAAAATTTCCGCCGTTCCTCTTCGCTGATGCTCTCCGCCGCCGCTCGACATGCCCCTCTTCGTCACAAATATAATGCTCCTGAAACTGTCCCATCATGATCAGCATTCATCAGCCATTATCAGCCTTTTCATCCAATTCCCAGGCTTTAATTTGCATGCTCCGCCCCTTCATTTCTGCCTATTTTTGTTGCCCCGCCTCCCCACCAAGCCATTCGCCGGTTCATGTATACCATGTGAGCAGGCTGGCAGCAGATGTGTTATTCAAGAAGAAGAAGAAGCAGATCGGAGGCCCTTACCTCACATATTTACTCTGTATCTACCTCCTGCCTTCCGCTGACATCTCCAAGGTACTACTGGATCTGAATACTTTGATCTCTTCAATGGTTGCTTATTCACAGGCCGTTTCACATATGGCTCTGTCCTCCCGATTCTCCGGCCGGCCGTCTGTATGCTCACGAATTTCTGGTTCGTTTATTTTTTTTGTGTGCATACTTCTATGGCCATTTGGATTTTAGGTGGCTAATTCTCCCGGTCTAGATCTCTTCTTGAAACAACATTTTTGCACCTCTGTACTGGCTTCTGCAGCTTAAGTACTACTCATCTCTTTTGCCCATTTAGGATCCCTACAACTTTTTACGAACGACATGCTAATAGTATATATTGCAGAATTTGTGGACAATCTCTTCAGGGCACATTGGTTTTTATATATGCATAGATGAAGGGAAGTATCTAATTCAGGTATCAGTATGTATGTATTTTCCTTATTTCTTTATGATCATATATCATGTAATCTGAACTGTTTCCGTCAACTAATCTTATATTTCTATTAATCCCTTCGGACACTCAATCACTTTGTTGTTATTCCGATTTCGGTTATTTCTATGGTGGACAATACAGGCTATCAAAGTGTTCGCTAACACTATTAAGTGGGGGTGTATCTTCACCTTTTGAGATTTAGAGTAAGAGGTATTCCATGTTAAACTATCCATTGGTGTGAATTCGCAAAAAAATTATCCAATGGACTGGTTGGTAATGGAGAACTAAATTGTTCTGCTACAATATTTTTGGTACATCTTTGCTCACTTCTTCGGCATACATATGAATGGCTACACAACACATATACTTCAGGTATGAATTATATATATGACCATGCTTGCATAGTATATGTGTATTTAAAATCTCAGTTTTCTGGCTGTTTCGTAATGAAATAGGTTTTATTCATCACAGATCTGAAGACGCAACTTGCATATATTGTGACGGCTGAAATAATCGATTGTGGATATATAAGTATGGGTAAACCAATGCAAATATCTGATTTTTGTTTTGAATCATGTTTGTTTTGACATGCTTATTCTGGTGGTCACTACAGGTTCTATGATGGCAGTAATGTGTTATCCACATGAAAATAGATCTCATTATATCACCATTAGCATGCTTATACAAATATATAGTTATAGTATTAGTATATACGGGACAAGCATGTGTTCATCTATTATCTCAGATTCATTTTGTATCCCAAGTGGACTATCAATCATTTTCTACCATAGAACATGCCAAGTCTTTGTTAAACATGGTTCAGGCCATGAACGTATTGAATAAAAACAGAGAAGAAATGGTTGCCACAACTCTTTCTACAATTGGCTACAACTGACAATTTCATTGACTATTTTCTTCCCATATGCATTTGGGACATGCACTGCAATGGATGGATGTACCAATGTGTTCATTTTTTTTACACAAATTCAGATTTTTTCGACTCATGCTTCTTATGAATAAAAGCAGCACACTTCTATACCTTTGACAATCCACACTTCTAATGAACACAAGCATTTCAGCTGTATACCTTTTTGTTCTCATAGGTATCCCGCAGCAGCGCGCGGGGTATCATCTAGTTTGAACAAAGCCGAAGTCCATCAAGCACAAATTTGGGAAAACAAGATAAAGAAAATTAGCCTTTGATATGTTGTTTGTGACATACAACTTAGTAACTGAAGGAAATACCGAGGAAAGTAATAAATTTAGTTGTAGAAAATGATGTGTAGAAAGGATAGTTATAAAATTAAAGAAAATTTTAGAAATTTTGGGGTGAAATATGGGAAATCTAATATAAATATAATTTAATGTACAATAACACTTTGAATATTTGTCGAGATCCATGGTTCAATTCAGAATTCTTTATAGAATCATTATTTTCTTGCTGTGTGTTAGTGATGAACTTAGGTGTTGTTGTTGTTTATGATGTGTCATATAAACATTAAAATCTTTTGAAAATCAATCTATGGTTGGTTGTGTGGCCACAAAGCTCGGAGGACACATTGTATAATGCTGACTTGACCTATATGGCGCATCCACCGTGCTAGCAGTTGTAGCTAGCGCCGCAATAGAGCTCCAAGTGCATAGTGTCTGCCCTTTGTCGGCATCGACTCTATCGAGAGGTCATCTTATCCACCACTTTGGACACTCTCCATGTTGGCACTATGGTTTCGGGTTTTCAACTCAATTATATTTTCTTGCCCCATCCCAGACCTACAAGATTCATTTATATAATCGTGATAAAAATCTTGTTTGGCTATGGTATCTTGTAGTGGAAGGTGACATGATATGTGGGAAGTTTAAAATATGTGCTTGATCATTCTGTTTTCTCAGAAATATTTCTCGTTTAAACAATAGCAACAAAGTTTCTAAGTAATACCATTAGCTTGATTCGCTAGTAGGAAAACCCTTATAGGTAAAAATATCATCTGTGGCGCACTAAAACGTGCATGTTCCACAAAATTATTTCTCTGGCGCATGCAAATTAATGCTTCACTAAATTTCTGGGAATTCTGTGACGTTTTTGCAGCTGGTGCGCCACAGAAATTGGCCATTATGTGGCGATTGTGCACAGGTGCGCCACAGAAAGTATGTGGGACCCATGCGGGGTCCATCACTGCACATGGGCGAAGAGAATTCTGTGGCGCATCTGCCATACGCCACAGAAAGTCAAAATTATGTGGCGCATATGCCAACAGAAGTTCATCTTTCTATGGCGCATATAGGCATATGCGTCACAGAAAGTTGAAGGATTTTCTCTCAACGCAACTCCACACCCACCCTGGATCGCCTTTTTTAGCTCTGTAAAATAAAAAAGAAAGAGATAGAAAATTCTAAAAATAAAATTCTTTCGAGGTGCCCATGTATTATGTCATCTAGCACCACTAGAAATTAACAAACATTAATTTTGAATTTTTCTGCAAAATTGCGTTGGAAAATGATCAAACTGGATTCCTGGTTGCATACGAACTCGAAAAAAAAACGCATAATATATCAAAATGACCGGGAGAAAATTCTACAATTCCATTCACCCGAGATTGCCTGGTTAGACAATTTTTAGAATTGCCAAATTCGTAAAGAGTAAAAAGATACGGCAAGTCAAAGATTTTTTCGTGTAAAAATAAAAAATCGAAAAATAATCTGTGGCGCACCAACTGCCCATGCGCCACAGAAGTTTTAGCCCGAAATTTGAATTTCGGAGGCGCCAATCTCCTCCTCCACTTCTCCTCCACCATTTCTCCTCACTTCTTCTCCTTCTCCTCCACTTCTCCTCCCACCACCAGCACCTCCTCCCTTCTTTTCCACCACCACCACCTCCTCCTCCTCCTCCTCCCTTCTTCTCCCTCCTCTTATTGCTTCCTCCTCCGGCGACCACCACCACCTTCTCCTCCTCCTCCGGCGACCACCACTTCATCCTCCTCCTCCGGCCACCACCACCACCTCCTCCGGCCACCACCACCACCTCCTCCTCCTCCGGCCACCACCACCTCCTCCCTTCTTCTCCTCCTCCTCCTCCTCCTCCACCACCACCACCACCTCCTCCTCCTACTACTCCACCAACACCACCATCACCATCTCCTCCGGCCGGCCTCCTCCACCCACCCCACCCCACCCAACCCAACCAACCACTCACCTTCCGGCGAAATTCCAAAAAAAATTGGCAAAATTTAGGTGGCCCCAAATCTAGATCTAGATCTAGATCTAGCCGCCACTTTTTTAAAATTCAAAAAAAAATTATGTGGCGCATATTGGCATGGTGCGCCACAGAAGTTTTCAAGAAAATTCTGTGGCGCATATGGACCTAGTGCGTCACAGAAGTTTCAAAAATTTTGTGGCGCATGTAGATATGCGCCATAGAATTCAAATACTAGTCGCGTGGCAACTGTGGCGACCTGGATATGCACCACAGAATTGAAATTTGGTGTGCCATGGTTAGCCTATTTTGTACAAGTGATTCATTCAATTGACATGTCGCATCATATCCTAATAATACTGGAGAAGACACACTATTAGACGCAAGTAAATTGCGATAACATTTGATTTGAATTTGGTTCGTTACTATCAATTCTATTTTAGTTGGGCTACTGAAACCCATAAGAGGAGCTAAATTCCTGTCTTGAATCTAGAAATTTGTTTTACAAACTAGAAAGGTAAAAGTTATTTTGTCAAAACGAATAGAGGTATCAAATCAAGGAAAAAATCTCAATACTGTCAATGGACGACACAGGGATGAGATTTTGCAAGAATACTCTCTGAAAGATATATCAATTATATAGAAGAAAAGGCTAATAAAGCGGGTACAAACTCGGGAGTGGCGTTTTGGCACCCGGCAGCATATGCTCCCGGTTTTTAAACTTAATTTTAAATGCACTTTTAAAATGTTGAAAAAATTGAACATAAAATTTAGTGGATACATCTCGAAATTCTACACGTTCACAAAGTGGTTCCACAGAAAACCGACATTTTGAGTGTTATTTGTAAAAAAGACAAATTTTTCTGTAAGAAAAAGTTGTGTACGAGACGTTTTGTTTATCTTTTTCACACAAATTACAAAAAATGTCGGTTTTTCGCAAGACTTGATATGCGCACGTAACATGTTGATACGTAAGCGAGAAACTTTTTGTTCGAATTTTTTGAATATTTCAAAATGTTTTTTCGGTGGCAGGAGCATATGCTCCCATGTGCCGAATTGAATTTCCGGTACAAACTCAATGTACCTAGCACGATACAAATCAAGCAGCTTACAACACATCGTCCACAATGACCCGACGATGAAGACTTCTCCTTGCCAAGCCCCAACCAAAGGTGAGGAGACGGGGCACTCTGCAATTGAGCCGCTTTACAATCAAAGCGATACTCCACTGTAGCATCACCATGACTCCAAGGCCACACAGATCAACATACCTTCCTCTCTTACGCATAGAGGAGATCGACGAGAAGCCAGGAAGATCTGACCGGACTTGAGTAAGACGTCGACTAACAAGCGTCCACCATAATGTACACTAGGAAGTATTGGCACAGCGGCATGCCGTGTTCGTAGGGTTATCATGAGGAGATTCATAAAGAACAATAACATTCGTTACTTGAATAAAAGAGGTGATGGATAATTTAGTTTTTGTGTGTCGAAATAGTTGTGAAAGAAGGTAGTAGTATTCTCGTACCGCGACCGTGAGGCGATTAACATCACGTATTAATATTATTTTCAAAAAAGAAAAGACGACAAATGGTGTTGTATTTTATTTCTCGCGGTTACCGTAGCAGAACCATGAAGGTTCTATAGAAAAAAGGCAACTACAGATGGAGAGTTACCATCCGCAAATTATTGCTAAAGGTTGCAAATTGCCGCAAGTGCACATTTGAAAATCACCGATGAAGATTGCTGCTTGTGCACATTTGAAAATTACTGGTAAGAATCATGCGATGTTGAAAAACTGTTGTTAAATAATTGCCGTAGGAAAATTACTATTTGGTACTGACGCTTTACGTTAAATAACTACCGAAACACCGATAGTAAATCATTAGCACCAAATAGTAATTTTCACAATGAGAAGTTACCGTCATAAAATAAGAGGAAAGAAATGTAAAAAAAACATGTATATTTTCCAGCAATGAGTGACATGGCTGCCAATAATTAGTTGAAAATGATGGCTCTTCAGTGCCCATGCGGTGGAGTGATGTGAGTTATATATGTTCACAATGATACGTAGTATATATGTATACAATGGCCACACCATATATCATGTTCGAGGTGTATTTTCTGACCTTAGTAACACGGGAAATTAATAGGCTGGCCGAAAATTATGCATCGTTGAAGAGTGAGAGTGTGGAAATCACATAGGAAAACTACAGCTCGAAAGTTATGTTAGAAAATTACTGTATAACGGAAAGTTTACGGTTGATAGCCAACGGCAAATTACGGCCATAAAGTTAGCAATCTCAAAAACTTGATATTTACGGTCAAAAAGTTGTGCCGGGAAATAACTATCGAGTAATTAAAATGAGTCGGGAAAAATGCCAAGGCTAACTACCGCCAGATAGTTGCGGCCAAAAATGTGTATTGAATCGAGGCTCGTCAAAGATTATGGCGGGAAGCTAGATTACTGTCAAGTAATTTATTTAAAAAGTAGCTAAAAAATATGTTCCGCAAATTATGGCCATAAAGATGTGTCAAGGAATTGCCGCCAAGTAGTTTCAACAATGGGACATTAAAAACAATGTTGCATATGTATGTAGTTTTTCTGTTTGAGATGTAGAGGTAGGTACTTGTTGGCGGGAAATTACGGCCGAAAAATTGTTGCTTCTAAAACTATAATCGAAAAGTTTCGGAAGAGAAAAAACAATTTGTAGCATAAGAGATGTGACGGATACTGATTGGAACCAAAAGTTCCGCCAGAAAATGACCATCATGTAATTAAAAGGAGTTAGGAAAATACCACCGTAGACAAAGGCTAACTAAGGTCATAAACTTATGGCCAGAAATATGTATCCAATCGAGTCAATGACTACGGCTTGAAATATTACTGTCAAGTAAGGTAAAAAATATAGGGTTTTCTACTTCCGTACCCTCGGGTCCTTAGTTGTACTCAGTTTTCCCCAGCTCCTTAGTTTTTCCTCAGTTTTCCCCAAGTCCTTGTTTGAAACCCACAGAAGGAGCTCAGACGGCAGGATTCCCGTTTAGTTGACCGTTCCGGGCTGACGTGTGGGGCCGCATCGTGTGGGGCCGCGTCGCATGGGGCTGGTAGAAAGGGACCGCGTGGGACAGGACGAGATAGCGTTTGGTTGCACGTGAGCAGGAGCTGGGTTTTGTCTCTCTCGGCCCAAATTAGCATTTTCCCTTTTAAGAGTACCTTTTCCCTCTCCTTCTCTGTGTCTTTTTTCACCTAATTAGTATCAAATCTACAGAAGCTTGCATTTCTGTCTTTCTTCAATTATTTGTGCCTTTTGGTCCTCGTTGTTTGCCAAATATGGCAGCAAATCTAGTACTCCATCTGGTCCATATGTATGTAGTTAAATCTAGAAGCAAATCTACAGGGTAATGTACGATAAATTCACACAGTCATATAGTAGAGTAGGGATAGATAATAGGGATCCCTCCCTAGATAATAAGCTGCATACAACAGCCAAACATAGTAACAGGTTCGAGGTTCTTCACAACACCATCATACTAACAACGTAACAACAAGGGATCCCTAGCTAACAACAAAATAGGAGGCAACAGCAGCACACGTCCAGGACTTCGCCTACCCCATCTGCCTCTTCCTCCACTTGTTGCTCCCCTTGGGAGCCTTGGGCTTGAGCGGAGGCATGCGCCCGCCTGAGATCTCCACCCGCTGGAAGCTGCGGAGGTGCATGCCGAGCACCTTGTGCCTGGCGCGGAAGGAGTAGGCGTTCACCTTCGTGCCGACCTTGGGGAAGGTGTTGCCGATGTTCTCGGCATGCGTGAGGAGGCAGTTGAAGTCAGTACCTCCGAGTCTCCTAGTGCAGAAGGGGCACCTGTAGACACCCTTGGCGAAGTAGGAAACGTACTGGCCGACCAGCAGCCTCCGCAGCACCTGGCGAGTCTTGGTGTCATGGTGCTCGTCGACGCTGCCGACGTCGCTGCCAGACACATGATCCACATCAAACGGGAACTATGAGTGAATGAGTTGCAACGATGACTGTAACATCCCAAATTTCAATAAAAGAAAGTTAGAAGAATTCCAGAGATTCAAAAATCAGAGCCAACAAAAACTTTTATTTGCATATAGTGCCATGCATAGGACTTGTGCATTTGAGTGATATGCCATGATGATTGTTATTATGTTTAGATGATAAACCCTAAAACCCTAATGGGATCAAGTGAAGATCACAAACCAAATAAATCAAAAAGAGAAAGAAATCAAATAAGAACAACACCCTAAAACCATCACATATGGTTTATGCCATTTTTGCAAATCTTTACCCTAGACCATTTTGGTCTTCACCATTAGTTGTATTATGTTACTAAACACTTATTACAACTTTTGTAATCAAAGAAACACAAAACAAATCAAATTCAAACTCAAAATAGGATCACATATGATAATGGTCAAATCTGCCATTCATAGTCTGATCCCTACTTTGAGCCCTTGCAATTCAAAATTTTCAAACTAAACTTTCCCAATTCTTTGCACCTCATCCAAGAGCACATCAAGGTGAACAACTTTGGTAAAGACCACAATGCCAAAATCATCTTGTATCAAATTCTATGCTCATGCAAAGTTGAGACTTTTTAATATGGGGAACAATCTCCAACTTTGCAAGTTTGCAATTCTTTGATTTTTAAAATTCCACCACCACACATGTTTGTCTCTGGTCAATTACAACTTAACCAAATACACCATTTTCAAATTTTGCAACCATATGAATTCAACCAAATTGGGCAAATTTGGCAAATTGTAATTATGGAACAATGCAAACACTATTTAAAATAGTGTTTGGCCTAAACCCTACTGCCCCCTCTCACTCACCTCTGTCCCCTGGTTCCCTCTCTCCCTAGTGAAAGCATAGGAACCCTAAGAGGAGAGGCATAGCATGCATGTGCATGACCATGCCGGCCATGCCGCACCTCCTCTTCTCCCCTTCCTCCCCTGCCCTGGCCCTGGTGCCCAAGCTCGCCACCACGCCTCCCTACCTCTCCCTAGCAACGCCACTACCAAGCACAACGATGACCATCGCCGGAGATCGCGCGCTCAGGATCGCCAGCATGCCGCTCGCGTCGCGCACGCGCACGCCACGGACACCATCTGGCCACCTGCCGCCTCGCCAGCACACGCTCGCCCTGGCTCCTCTCTCGACGCCTTGAGCATCACCGCACCACCACGACCCCGCTAGACATGCGCAAGACCAGACCCTGGACCGCCGCCGCCGGAGACGATGAACAAGATTCCGCCACTGCCGCGACAGACATGGAAGCAATGCGAGCCATCTAGACGCCGCCCGACCGCGCTGTCACCGCCAATAGCTTCGCCTGGACACGCTGAACAGCCCTGCGCCATCGCCTAGCTCCCTAGCTCGCCGGAACCGCCGCGCACATGTCGACCCTAACCCTGCCCCGCAGCACCCTTGCTCTTCTATAAATAGAGGACTTCCCTAAGCAATCCAAGCACACCACCATCCTCTCCTCCCATCCCTGCTTCTCCACGACCACTCCACCCACTCGATTGACGTCGGAGCAGCCCCAATTGGACGATCGGAGCCGCGGAAGCCCTGGAAGAATCGCCATCGATTGGAGCCGCCTCTAGCTCCGCCACTGCTACAGGCTGCTTCACCATCGTCGACAACCTCGCCCTGAACACCGCCGCCGCTCGCCGGACCACTGGTTAGCCCTCCGACCCCCTAGGCTCGCCGCCAGAGCATCGGGCTCTCGCCGGAGAAGACGACGCACCAGCGCCGTCCGATCTTGTTTTAATCCAACGCACCGCGTTAGTCCATACCGTTTCGGGTTTAAACAGACGCTGACGGGTGGCCCCCACACTGTCAGCAAGCCCACTCGCACGAGATGCGCAGCTGGGCCGTTTCTCTCTGTTTGAATTGTTTCGGCCCAAGTTCATTTCCCGCCGGCCCGTTTAATTCAAATCTCGTTTAATAAATTCAATTCAAATTCAATACTGGCTCCAACTTGGAAATTAAATAGAATATGTTTGGCTTGGCCAAATTTAACAAATTTGATGTTGTTGGAAAGCTACTAAAAAGTTCTACAACTTGCCACTGGTCTCACCTTGAGATCTATTGTAGAAATAAAGTGACAAAAAGATTAAGTCAGGGACTTTTGCACATTCAAATAAATATTAAAAATCAACCAAATAGATATTTAGTAATTCCAACTCCAATAGCTCACATTTAACTTACACTAATTGTTTCTGCAATAAAATGGTGTGGTCACATTGAATGATCATGCCCTTAGTTTAAATAATGGACAATATGGCTAGTTTACTTAAGTGATATTGTCCAAAACTATTATGAAAATCATATGAAGTATTTTACTTCATTTAAATATTGTCCCAAGTGATTTCATATGAAGTTTGAACCCCTGGTCAAATACTCTCACATGAAATACTTGGAGATTTTAAATCATTTGTAGAATTATTAAATAGTATGAGGGGGTCTACCTCATTTAAATCATTTTCTCAAATTATGATGATGAATGGTTGACTTAGGTCAACATGAATTCATGTATGATGGTTTGAGAAATTAAATCTTAAAGAAGATTCAATGAGAGGAAATTATTTCTCAAAGAACTATATGGAAACTATCATTTACATATGTAATGAGAGGAAATTATTTTCCTCAAGCAACACAACCAATGCACCCTAATTGTATTAAGTGTGTGCTTAGAATAGTTTGTGTGAATCTATGTGATGTTTAGAATAGCCAATGAATTGGTTGAGTGATCATACCTCGTATTCAAATTTAGACGCTAGCACCAGAGAATACCCGGAGGAAGAAGGTTGCTACCAAGAGGAGGAGGAGGAGAACTTTGACCACTACCAAGGCAAGCTAATATTCTTGCAAAGTGCAAAGCCCCTTGGTGAAAGGACACGGATGTCGCCTAGAGGGGGGGGGGGGGTGAATAGGCGATTTAAAACTTTTACGAGATGGGCTTAACAAATGCGGAATAAAACTAGCGTTTACTTTGTCAAGCCCAAAGCATATATACTATGGTTCACCTATGTGCACCAACAACTTATTCTAAGCAAGAGTTCACCTATGTGCACCAACAACTTATGCTAAGCAATACAAGCAAGTATGTGATAGCAAGATATATATAACTTCAAGCACGATGGCTATCACAAGGTAAGGTGCATAAGTAAAGAGCTCGGGTATAGAGATAACCGAGGCACGCGGGAGACGATGATTTATCCCGGAGTTCACACTCTTGCGAGTGCTAATCTCCGGTGGAGAGGTGCGGTTGCTTAGTGCTCCCGAACGCCACAAGAGGCTCACCTTGAGGTGTGGTTGCTCGATGCACACCAACGCCACAAAGGCCTCACCCCAAGATGCGGTACTCACACCACACACCGAACGCCACGAAGGCGCCTCACCTAAATCTCCGGTGACCCTCGCCACAAAGGCCTAGGTCACGGTTCCACTAAGGGATTTCCTTCGAGGCGGAAACCGGGCCTTACACAAAGATTGGGGCACACATCCACAACTTAATTGGAGGCTCCCAACAAATCGCCACAAAGGCCTAGAATCCGTCTAGGGTTCCAAGAACCCAAGAGTAACAACTTCCTTGCTTTCACCTCCACGAATCACCGTGGAGAACTCAAACCGATGCACCAAATGCAATGGCAAGAACACCACAAAGATGCTCAAGTCCTTCTCTCTCAAATTCCAACAAAGCTACAAAAGCTATTGGGGGAATAAGAGAGGAAGAACAAAGGAATTCACAAAGAACACCAAGATCAAGATCTAGAGAGTTCCACTCACAAAGAGATGGATTTGATTGGTAGAAAAGTAGATCTAGATCTCCTCTCTCTTTTCCCTCAAATGGGGGCAAGAATCATGGAGGGATTGAGAGATAGAGCAAGCTTCTCTAGTTCAACAATGGAGGAGAGAGAGAGTGAGAGAAGCACAGCCCAAGGAGGAAGAAGGGGGGTATTTATACCCCCAAGAAAATCAAGCCGTTTGGGCAAAAACAGGCCGGATATTCCGGCCCAAGTTGGGGCCGGATTATCCGGGGCCGGATAATCCGGCCTCGTGGACAAAACCTGGACAAAATCCGGCCAAAAATCCGGCCCCTATCCAGAGCTGCTTTTCTTCCGGTCCTTAGACGATTTGGGGGCCGGATATTTCCGAAATATCCGGCCCGGATAATCCGGCCCGGATATTTCCAAAATATCCGGCCTAAGAAAACTGCGAAACACCAAAACTAAAACGGGCATAACTTTTGCATCCGGACTCCGATTTCGATGATCTTGGGCTCGTTGAAATCACAACAACGAGCTCTACAACAATATGCATAGAAACATCATAGTCCAGCAAAGGAGGATAGAAACAAATGATGAAAGGTTTGACCTATCTCAAAAAGACATACCGGTAAAACCTCCAATCTTGAAAATGCAACAAGTTGCCCATGGAAAAACCATTCTCAATGAACTAGAGCTTGTCATGAGAATAAGCACAAGCTCTAAAACATCACATGGATAAGATCCAAATAAAACCAAGAAAGATGATGAACCAAACTCGAAAACGCAACAAGTGATCTATGCGAAATCCGTTTCGATGAACTAGAGCTTGTCATGAGAATAAGCACAAGCTCTAAAACATCACATGGATAAGGTCCAAATAACAACCAAGAAAGATGATGCAAGGATGCAAAGGTTTGAGCTCTCTCCGAACGATACGATCGAGTTACTCACTCGAGAGCCCTCTTGATAGTACGGCAACTAAACTATAAACCGGTCTCCAACTACACTATGAGACCGGTGAGAAACAAACCCTATCAAGAGCAAACCTTATACTTGCGCATTCCACTTGAGCTCGATGACGACGATCTTGACCTCAACAAGATGGAACGCCTTTCTTGCTTGTGCTTGCTTGACGAAGTCTTGTGGATTGCTCCCCATAATCCACCATGGGAGAGCTTCTTCTTCGGCGCATCTTCACATATCCATGATCACCATATGGATGGCAAGACTCAAGCAAAGGATCTCTTCGAGATGGCTCATCTTGAACTTGCACTTCATTTCTTCATTCTTCATCATGTTGATGTCTTGAAGTAGCTTGAGGGCTCACTTCATCTTCATCTTCAAGACATACTTGACACTTGATATCCTTCATCAATTTCTTCTTATTGCAACCTTGAAGCCAACATATGGTTCAAGAATTGCCTATGGACAACTCCTACAAATATAACTCAATGCAAACATTAGTCCATAGGGATTGTCATTAATTACCAAAACCACACATGGGGGCTCCATGCACTTTCAATCTCCCCCATTTTGGTAATTGATGACAATCTCTTTGAGAGGGTTTATATAAGGAATTGAAGTAACAAATAAGTTGAATATATAGAGCAAACTCCCCCATACTATATGCATGTGTGAATGATCTTGACTTTCATTGCATATATTGGCATTCAAAGCCTAGTGGAGTTTCCTCTAAATATTCAACTATGCAAAGCAACAAGATGCAATGCAATAAAAGCACATGCTTAAGCACAAAGCAAAGACATAACCAAATTCCCTTAAACCCTCCAAACTTCTCCCCCATTGGCACCAATTGCCGAAATGGGTGAAAAATTTAGAAGGCCAATATAGTGAGAGTTCCTCCATAGCGTGTGCATTTCTCATAATTTGAGTGGAATCAAATGCTCATATCCAATGACGAATATTCGGAAGGAATCACACTATAGATAGGATCAAAGATTGCAAAAAGATAACAAAGTCAAGAAGCTTCAACAAATGAAGCAAGCAACCAAATGAACCACAAGGAAGATACCAAAAGAAAGATAGATATTATGATAAGATCAAGAAGATTGCTCTAAATAATATGAGGAAGCTCCCCAAGGTTTGTGCACAAAACTAGACAATTTCCATTAGAGTATAAAGTGCACAAACATGGAATCATCACTCCCATAATATCATTCAAAAATAAAAGATACCAAGTGAATCAAACTCTAATGATCGCCACAAGATAGTGCTCTAAATCAAATGAGGAAGCTCCCCAAGGTACATGCATAAATTAAAATGTTGTATTTGAATACAATATGCATAACATGGAATCCTCACTCCCTTATTACCATTTAAAACACAAACATTTGCAATAGATCATAGATAGAACAATAAGCTTAACACTTGCAACAAACAAATAGTTGAGCAACAAGTAAGAGGCACCATAATAAAAAAGGCTCAACCAAGAGGATATGTGAAAGGCATGATAAAGCATATTATAAGACTATTACAAGGATGAGCAAAAAGCATCATCATAGTCTTCAATGAATTATATTGCTTGGCATGACCAATCAACATGCAATAAATAAAAAAGATATCAAAAGGAGATGTATCATCTCTTATGTGTATAAGTTTCTCTAAGTGGGCAATATCACAAAGATATTTATCCACAAAGAAACATGCACACACAAAATAGATACGCAAGAAAAATAGTATGATATTCAAGACGAAGTCATGCAATATACCAATAAGAATTTTTGCTTAATAGCATGGCCAAAGGCTCAATTTTATCTTATTGTACATTCATGAACTTCAACCACAAACAACTAAAATACATCACAAATATCAACAAGGGATAGAAGATAGTTGGGATGCATTTGAGAAAGGCAACAAGTATCACAAACGGGGATACCAAAAGAAGTAACTAAATTTGCACTTTCATCTATATTGCACATGTGAGAGCCTTGAGGAATTGATATGCAACAAAATTGCTAGATAGGCATAGTTGGGATGGATGAATCATGAGCATGATTTAAAATACTTCCCAACAAATGCACTCATCTCAAATTACTCACATTCACAATAAAGAGGTTTCATTAAGACTTTTGCAAGAAGCACAACATTTGCAAATCAAGAGATTCATGCCAAGATGCAACCATAAGGTTGGATACAAGAAAAGTATGCATGAGAAGATACTTGTTACCAAGATAGCATTGGTGTGGATGTAGTAGATATGTGTTCGTTGATCATCCTAGCTTGCCTCACGTTACCATTGAGTCACCACTTCTTTCCAAGAGTGAGACAAGCATCCAATGCATATCCATTGTACCTAACACAAAGGTAAGTACAAAATGGTCCCCAAACTAATTGGGTCCGAAGTAGTTAGACACACTACAACATATAGGACAAACTCCACAATTCTATGTGCATATAGATATGAAATTGAATTTCATGCACATCTTAGTCAAATTAGGATTTGATGGAGTTTACCCTGTATATTGGATCAAAGAAAGTGACACATGCCATAAGATATACATATATTAAATATGCATGCACAATACTTTCAAGAACCAAAGGAAGATACAATTTGGACAAAACACCAAATAAACCAAGAGACAATGGTTGTCCAAATTATATCAAAGAATCAAATCAACACAAGATTGACTCCAAAGACTTATCTCATTATAAGAAGCTAATTAAACCTAAGCACAAAGGAATGAGATAACCAACTCCCAAGAGAGCAAGGTTCCAACAAATAAACCAAACCCTCGATACTTTTTATGATGGCACAAAGTACCAAAAAGAAAATTTATGTCTCCCAAAACCAAATTTTGATAATGATCAAGAGATGTTAAGCATTCTAACAAATATAGGAGAGCTCCCCCAAGATTAGTGCATTATCTAGGATTTTGCATATGAATACTAAATGCACAAAACTAGGATCATCACGCTACCTATATCTACTAAAATGCTAAGAAAGTTTGAATAGACAAATTAGATCCATAAGATGCAAGGAAGACACATGGGAGTCAAAGCACAACACATTCATGGCAATAAATAAGACAATTTAAACACAAGAGCCAATGTAAATATGATCAATAAATTTCTACCCGATAATAGATTGCCAATTGTCCTAGGATAAGAGGTATTAGGAAATATTTCCCGGTGGTAGTTTGTAAGTATACATAAGATCATATTTACAACGAACAAAGCATATGGTAAAAGATAAGAGTTAACCATCATGCAAAGAAAGTTTCTTGATAGCTTCATTTAGTCATACCAACATGCAAGGCAATTAATAGTATTCATACCAACATGCAAAGCAATTAATAGTATTCATACCAACATGCAAAGCAATTAATAGTATTCATACCAACATGCAAAGCAATTAATAGTATGACTTGAAGCACATGGTTTTCCAAAAATGTATTGAGGGACACGTTGTGAAAAACCATGCCAAGAAAAACTTACACAAATAAGATCCACAAAGATATTAGCAATGAAGCCATTTAAGCAAATTGGAGCTTGTTTGAGCAAACATGCCACATAGGAGAGATAATCTACAATATCAATTCTATGTGACACAACCTCAAATGTTCACATTTCCTAGGCTTGTAATATGCACAAAGCTTATTACTCCCCCATAATGTGATAAGGAATTTATTTTCACAAGAGGCAAATAAGATCCAACTAGAGATATTAATGAACATTAGAATTTGAATTTCTCATGAAGATGACATACCACATAGAGACTAGATAATCTTGCAATATCAATTCTAAGTGATATTCCTCATGTACACACATTGTTAGGATTGTGAAATTCCTAAAGGCATATCACTCCCCCAAAATGTTATAGTCCAATAATCTCTCATAAGAGCCATATAAGATACAACAAGATGCAAAGAGGCTCCAACACAAGCACAAATACATGGTGTGCAACCTAACATACATAGCCTTGATTTCTCAAGAAAAACACGTAGGATGCACAACATATACAAACACATGTTAGGAACAAAACTAACACATGCAAAGGGGCGAGTAACTTTCAATATAAATGAGTTGAGCACATGTTACCGCAAGGAGGAACATTGGGTGTATGATAGAAGTAAGATAACCAAAAGACTTGGCTTGAGATAGTATAAATGATGAAGATCCCTTAACTCTTCATGATGTAGCCAAGTCTCCAATGCCCTCCAACAAGCACCTATTGATCAAGTTTTGGATTGTTGGTCCCCAACTAAGTTGGGTCCTAAGAGGTTAGTCACAATAGGCCTGGCAACCCAAATGGTTCTTTTCTTGACACCACTTTGAGCACCAACAAATTTGGCAAACACATTGCCACCCTCATCCTTACGAAGAGAATAAACATCATCAATGGTGATAGAGTTGGATGAGGTACCAATAGTGCAAAAGGAGGAGATGTGACCCTTCTCACGGCATATGTAGCAAGTTCTTTTCTTCTCCTTCTTCTCACTAGATTTCTCCACAATGGGAGCATTGGCTTGATTCTTCTTGGGAAGTGGAATTTCTTCAACTTGAGGTTGAATATGAGTTTGAGCTTGAGGCCGCTTCCCTTTTTGCTTCTTCTTCAAAGGGCAAGATCTAACATGGTGCCCTTCAATTTTGCACTTGAAGCAAACAATCTTGGCCGGGTCTTTGACTTGTACTTGGCCCTTCTTCTTGTTGTTGTTGTTGTTGTTGGACTTGTTCTTGTTGTTGGATTTGAATCCAAGTCCACTCTTGTCATTGGGGGATTGTTGCACACTTAACATCGTGTCAAGTTTGCATTTCCCTTCATGACTCTTTACCAAGTCATTCTTCAAAGAAGTGACTTGAGCCTTGAGCTCTTTGATTTCCTCTACATGGTTAGTAACAACACAAGTACTAGAGGAAGTAGAACCTTCATTGTTAGAGCAAGAAGGCAAGGAAGATAATTCATCACAAGATTTAGCAATATTATGAGTGGATGAATTACTAGGACTAGCACATGGCAATATAACATTTTGAGTAGTAGTGCTAGTACCCACATGAGGCTCACAAGGTGTTGCCTTAGATATGATAGTCTCATGAGCTAACTTTAGCCTATCATGGGAGGCTAGAAGATCCTCATGGGAGCTAGAAAGCTTTCCATGATTTTCTTCCAATTTCCCATAATTGCTAGTTAGCAATTCAAGTTGAGCCCTTAGCTCAACATTCTCCTTCAAGATAGATGCTTCACAAGAAGTAGAGTTAGTAGCACAAGCATCATCACAAGACATATTAAGAAGAGAAGGTAACATAGCATGCTCTTTTAAATATGAAGCTTGTAGTTGCTCATAAGACTTGGTGAGGATAGAGTGTTCGCTCTCCAAGGCCTTGTGGGCCTTGTCTAGATCATCTAGATCCTTAACAAGTTTATCATGGCCAACACCAACTTTGAACTTTTCATTTTTAAGCAATTTTAATTTAGCTTTAGCATGGTCTCTTTCTTTAGTGAGTTTAGCAAATATTTCATTTTGAGACACCTCAAGGGTTTGAAGTTGCTCCTCAAGAGAGGCTACGGTCTCTTGTTCTTCTTCAAGATCATTCTTTAAAGATGCTACATCATCGGCATACTCTCGTTCAAGAGCACCCTTTTTATCAATGGTGTTCTCATGCATCCAAATAAGTTTTTGGCTCTCAATAGCGGTAGTCAAGATTTCAAAGAAGTGAGAGCTAGCAATTTTATCTTTGTAAAGAACCTTGAATACACTCTCACCTTTATCGCGTAGAGAGACAACCCAATCCTCTTCTTCATATTCATCCTCATTCTTATCACCACGAGACATATTAGGTTCCATGGTAGGAGGTACCGTGGAACCCTTGGCCATAAGGCATATATGAGGACCGTGAAATAAAGATGAGGAGTTACTTGAGGCTCCTTTCAAGATCTTGTCTTGACCAATAGAATCTTTGGTTTCCTCTACATTGTTAGACACACAACAACTAGAGGAAATAGAATCATTTTTATCATGGCCACAAGACAATGCAAGCATATCATCATTAGATTTTTTCAAGCAACTTACACATGATATGCAAGGACTATCAACACAAGCATGTAAATCATTTCTAGTGCTAGATGTGTTTAAGTCCAAAGATGAACCATTGCAATGAGATATAGATGAAGGATCATCAATAGTAAGCTCAATACCAACATTGCAATTTCCATCACCACTCACCATATCATTACCTTGTGTCTTGAAACACTTTGGTGAAGTGGATGAAGATGAGAACTCATCACGGCCGGAAGTGGAAGCAATACAATCATCCTCAATGATATTGGACACATCATATTTATCTCGAAGCTTTGTCCATAATTCATGAGCGCTCCCAAAAGGCATGATTGAAGAAGTAACTACATTGCTCACAACAATGGAAAACACATGAGAAGCAAGAGCATCGAGACAAGAGTTTTTCTTCTCCTCATAAGATAAATTTTGGGGATCCTTAGGAGAAGAAAAACCCATGTCAAGAAATCGCTCCATGTTCGGGGAAATACCCCGCAAAATATTAAGCACATAAATTTTCCATAGATCATAATTTGTGCCATCAAATATAAACAAGTTATTGTGATCTAATCCCCTAACCGACATCTTTACTCTCAAGGCGGTGAAGCCTAAGAATGAGAAACCTGGCTCTGATACCAATTGAAAGGACACGGATGTCGCCTAGAGGGGGGGGGGTGAATAGGCGATTTAAAACTTTTACGAGATGGGCTTAACAAATGCGGAATAAAACTAGCGTTTACTTTGTCAAGCCCAAAGCATATATACTATGGTTCACCTATGTGCACCAACAACTTATTCTAAGCAAGAGTTCACCTATGTGCACCAACAACTTATGCTAAGCAATACAAGCAAGTATGTGATAGCAAGATATATATAACTTCAAGCACGATGGCTATCACAAGGTAAGGTGCATAAGTAAAGAGCTCGGGTATAGAGATAACCGAGGCACGCGGGAGACGATGATTTATCCCGGAGTTCACACTCTTGCGAGTGCTAATCTCCGGTGGAGAGGTGCGGTTGCTTAGTGCTCCCGAACGCCACAAGAGGCTCACCTTGAGGTGTGGTTGCTCGATGCACACCAACGCCACAAAGGCCTCACCCCAAGATGCGGTACTCACACCACACACCGAACGCCACGAAGGCGCCTCACCTAAATCTCCGGTGACCCTCGCCACAAAGGCCTAGGTCACGGTTCCACTAAGGGATTTCCTTCGAGGCGGAAACCGGGCCTTACACAAAGATTGGGGCACACATCCACAACTTAATTGGAGGCTCCCAACAAATCGCCACAAAGGCCTAGAATCCGTCTAGGGTTCCAAGAACCCAAGAGTAACAACTTCCTTGCTTTCACCTCCACGAATCACCGTGGAGAACTCAAACCGATGCACCAAATGCAATGGCAAGAACACCACAAAGATGCTCAAGTCCTTCTCTCTCAAATTCCAACAAAGCTACAAAAGCTATTGGGGGAATAAGAGAGGAAGAACAAAGGAATTCACAAAGAACACCAAGATCAAGATCTAGAGAGTTCCACTCACAAAGAGATGGATTTGATTGGTAGAAAAGTAGATCTAGATCTCCTCTCTCTTTTCCCTCAAATGGGGGCAAGAATCATGGAGGGATTGAGAGATAGAGCAAGCTTCTCTAGTTCAACAATGGAGGAGAGAGAGAGTGAGAGAAGCACAGCCCAAGGAGGAAGAAGGGGGGTATTTATACCCCCCAAGAAAATCAAGCCGTTTGGGCAAAAACAGGGCCGGATATTCCGGCCCAAGTTGGGGCCGGATTATCCGGGGCCGGATAATCCGGCCTCGTGGACAAAACCTGGACAAAATCCGCCAAAAATCCGGCCCCCCTCCAGAGCGGCTGTTCTTCCGGGCCTTAGACGATTTGGGGGCCGGATATTTCCGAAATATCCGGCCCGGATAATCCGGCCCGGATATTTCCAAAATATCCGGCCTAAGAAAACTGCAGTAAAACCAAAACTAAAACGGGCATAACTTTTGCATCCGGACTCCGATTTCGATGATCTTGGGCTCGTTGAAATCACAACAACGAGCTCTACAACAATATGCATAGAAACATCATAGTCCAGCAAAGGAGGATAGAAACAAATGATGAAAGGTTTGACCTATCTCAAAAGACATACCGGTAAAACCTCCAATCTTGAAAATGCAACAAGTTGCCCATGGAAAAACCATTCTCAATGAACTAGAGCTTGTCATGAGAATAAGCACAAGCTCTAAAACATCACATGGATAAGATCCAAATAAAACCAAGAAAGATGATGAACCAAACTCGAAAACGCAACAAGTGATCTATGCGAAATCCGTTTTCGATGAACTAGAGCTTGTCATGAGAATAAGCACAAGCTCTAAAACATCACATGGATAAGGTCCAAATAACAACCAAGAAAGATGATGCAAGGATGCAAAGGTTTGAGCTCTCTCCGAACGATACGATCGAGTTACTCACTCGAGAGCCCTCTTGATAGTACGGCAACTAAACTATAAACCGGTCTCCAACTACACTATGAGACCGGTGAGAAACAAACCCTATCAAGAGCAAACCTTATACTTGCGCATTCCACTTGAGCTCGATGACGACGATCTTGACCTCAACAAGATGGAACGCCTTTCTTGCTTGTGCTTGCTTGACGAAGTCTTGTGGATTGCTCCCCCATAATCCACCATGGGAGAGCTTCTTCTTCGGCGCATCTTCACATATCCATGATCACCATATGGATGGCAAGACTCAAGCAAAGGATCTCTTCGAGATGGCTCATCTTGAACTTGCACTTCATTTCTTCATTCTTCATCATGTTGATGTCTTGAAGTAGCTTGAGGGCTCACTTCATCTTCATCTTCAAGACATACTTGACACTTGATATCCTTCATCAATTTCTTCTTATTGCAACCTTGAAGCCAACATATGGTTCAAGAATTGCCTATGGACAACTCCTACAAATATAACTCAATGCAAACATTAGTCCATAGGGATTGTCATTAATTACCAAAACCACACATGGGGGCTCCATGCACTTTCACTTGGGGCAAGGCACCATTAGTCTTACCTTTCTTACCATAAGCCTATCCCAAGTTTCTACCTTACAAGTTTTTACTTGTTTATTCAAAGAGTTACTTTTATAGTTAACTTTGGTCAAGGTGTAACTAGAGTAGCAAAGTAGTCTCAAGCTAGCCAAGCAATATTAGCCCCCTCATGATTAGTGCTAGTGCTAAATATTAAAACTTGACTACTCTAGATGGGAACATGTGACTTGAACTAAATTTTGAAACCTTGGAATGATGAGTCATTTCATTGAATGATTTTTGAAGGTGAATATGACCAAGAGAAGATGGTGATTTTTGATAAAACTGATATTGGTTTGAATGCGATACCTTTCCAATATTGAGTACCCCCACAATACCTGATTATGGGTAGGGCTTAACTGGAAATTTATGCATCTTAGTATGGGTTCCCTCTGAACACACATCATAGGGTTATGCTTGAGGCTGCCTCCGTTGTTGTGAAATGATGTGAATTGAGGTGAATTGTACGGCCAAGCCCTGTGCAGTTCCCAGGTTGACAGTTGGTCTTCACTGGGAGGCCAAGCTCATGGGGAGAGGTGCTCATACTAGGGTTTGTAAGTGAAAGGTTATGGTTGAGGATCCGCGTATTGTGTTACGATGATTCGGGGTAATCCCGACGGATGAAATCAAATGTTGTGGCACAAGTGTGCAACCTCTGCAGAGTGTAAATCTATTCGAATAGCCGCATCCACGGTTACGGATGGTTGGAAAGGCCATACAGTTTCCGGTGTCAGATTCTTGAAAATGATGGTGAAATGAATGGTGAATTTGTGACTTGTGGTGAATCACAACAAATGTTGTGGGAATGACACTAATGTTCCCACTTGAGTTAGTTAGCACATGAATAAGTATTTTATCAAATACTTGTGAACAAAAATTGGCTTTATGCAAATAAACTAGAGCTTAGCACCCCTTACTAAAAATGCTAGCACTTACACTAGTATTAGTTTGCGAGTACTTAAAGTACTCACGGCTTTGTCCCTGGCTATTCAAATGGCCAGAGTATGAAGATGAACGGAACTACCAAGGTGATGACCAGCAGGACGCCTACGACAATTAGGAGTCTTCCGACGTCAAGCGTTGGCCTGTGGACTAGAGAGTCCATTTATCTTTACGCTTCCGCTATGAACTTGTGTTTGTTCGTTGATCAATAGATCAACTATTCGTGTAATATGGATCATGTGATGCCAATTGCAAGACAATATGGTTTGTAATAAATGATGACTATGATACTTAACTATTATGCCTCGCAACAACAATACTCCTGGGATTGCGATGAATGACATAATAGGCATCCGGACTTAAAAATCCGGGTGTTGACAAGTTGGTATCAGAGCCATTGTTTGACCTTAGAAAATCCTAGTTAGAATGGACGTTCAGAAAAACTTAACTTTGAAATCAAATGAAGAGAATATTTGCGAAAAGTTACTTACACTCTTGTCTTTGAGACTTTTTCAAAATTTGATGAATCATGTTCCTTCTTATTTGAATCTACTTAAAAAAAATTCCACATTTGTTCACTCTCTAACTTACTCATCCATTTCGCTTTCAGATGGAGCCGAATGAACCCATCAACACCAAGTTCTACCAGCTTGGGAATGGGGGAAGCTTGATCTTCGAGCACGACCTCAACGCCGTCTCGGACTTCCTTGAGCGCCCACACCCTGAGTTCCACGGAATTCAGGTGGACGACACGCCTGGAGGAGAGTTGCAGTGGATCATCACTGCTGACTTAAGGGGCAAGATGGAGCCTCCCACCTCGGAGAGGATCCTCTTCTCCTTCCGCGAGAGCAACTGGCTCGACGGACTCGCACGTGGCCTTCAGGAGGCACTTGCGCGTCTCTGTGGACAGAACGTGGTGCGCCTCCTCGCTTCTCGCTTCGCGCATCTCGTGAGGCGTGATGCCATGGGAGTGCCCATGGAGCTGCAGCCGCACCCGCAGTTGAGGCACCATGCTGAGCACCTTGACTTCATGCTCTACCAGACTCAGAAGGATCTGGACGCCTCCCGCGTTTACGCGAACCAGACCCATGCTCACATCATCGAGCAGGGTGAGGCGATCAAGCTCCTCAACAACAACCACAAGACCCTTCGCCAGCAGCGTGCCAAGAAGGACGCTACGATTGTGTGCCTTCGCGCCAAGATAGCATCTCTTGAGGCCACTGTCAAGGCCCAGGAGGATCAGCTGAGAGAGATGGAGGAGGACGACGGAGGTATCGACCTTCAGGGAGGAGGAGCCTTCCTGAGCGACGACGACGACTTTGAGGAGGACGAGTTCACCGAGGAGGAGGACTACGAGTTCCTGGAGGTAGGACCCGACGACTTCGTCCCGATCGATGTCGAGGATGAGGAGTAGTTGCACCTGATCACTTATGTAGGTGTGAGTTGTATCCCGCCCGTTGTATCGTAGCATGAGAGAATGGTTCTTAAAACCATTGGAAGTGCTAAGTGTTAGCTTGTAATGTGCGTTTAATGAATGAATGAATGTTGTGTTTGTCATGAAAAGACTTCAAGTTTCAAATTTTATAAACTTACTCAGAATGAACCATAGAAATTTCCCTCTTATCTCATGATCTTCTCTATGTTCAGATGGCCCCTCCCAATCGCAAAAACGATGCCATGATGCAACTGCTGCAAACCCTGATGGCTGACAGGGAGACTGAAAGAGCTGAACGCCAAGCCAACATCGCAGCACTGCAAAACCTTGCCAACCAAGGCCATGGAAATCATGACCACCCCGGATCCAAGCTCAAGAACTTCCAGAACACCAACCCTCCGGTGTTTAGCAAGACTGAAGAACCCCTCGACGCCGACGACTGGCTCCAGACTATGGAGAACAACTTGGAAGTAGCCGGAGTGGAAGCCAACGAGATGGTCTTGTTCGCAACCCACTATCTTGCTTGACCAGCCCGAGCCTGGTGGACTAGCACCCGTGCCATGAACGGAGGTCAATTCATGACTTGGGCAGACTTCAAGCTCAAGTTCAGCAAGTACCATGTGCCCCCGGGTCTTATCAAGAAGATAAGGGATGAGTTCCGTGAACTGAAGCAAGGTCGCATGACGGTGGTAGAATACCGCGACAGGTTCCTTACACTGTCAAGGTACGCCCCCGACGAGACCGACACCACCGAGAAGAGGCAGGAGAGATTCCTGAACGGACTGCATGACGAGATGCAGACTGTCCTCGTCAACATCCCCTTCGCCGACCTTGAAGCCCTAGTAGACTCCGCCATCCAGATGGAGGGCAAGCTGAACCAAGCCAATGAGAACCGCAAGCGCCGTATGATGCACCAGAGTGGGCCTAGCAACGCCCCGAAGTATCGCCCCAGCTCAAGCGGAGGTTTCACTCCGAGAAACAACAACAAGTCCCAGATGCAGAACTCGCGCCCCGGTTACCAGAACCGGAGTGGAGGAAAATCCAGGCCATGAGGCCACAACAACAACAACTACTACTACTACAACAACAACAACTTCAACCGCGCTCCGCCCCGAGCCCCCAGCAACAACAACAACAACACCAACACCGCCCCAAGAACCGGAAGCAACGCCATCCCCGTTGCGACCAATGACAAGGCCACCATCACTTGTTATGAGTGTGGTGTAGTGGGACACTACTCCAATGAGTGCCCCAAGAGGCTCGCCAAGCTCTCAGGCAACACCGCTGCACCTGCTCAGCAACAACGCCGTGTCTCCACCGGCAAGAAGTTCGCCCCCAACAACCTCAATAAGCGCAACGGCCGTCTCTTCCACATGAATGCCGAAGAAGCCCAGGAAGCACCAGATGTTGTACTGGGTATGTTTTCTATCAACCACATCCCTGCCAGAGTGTTGTTTGATTCCGAAGCATCTCATTATTTTGTCACCGAAGACTTTGCATCAACCAGTAAAATTCAACCTATCAGTTTGAAGCATGTTATGATAGTTCAAATTCCCGGATCAACCACCAAAGCCAGAAAATTTTGCAAAAATGTACCCATCAAAATGCATGAAGTAGATTTCTAGGCCAATCTGATAATTCTGGGAACCAAAGGTTTGGAAGTCGTACTAGGAATGGACTGGATGTCAAAACACCATGGATTGATTGACTGTGCCAAGAAAGCCATCACCATGACCAGCAGCACCGGTATCCTAGTAGAACATGTCTCTGAAAGACTACCCAGAAAATTCACCTGCAACCAAAGTGTAGCCAAGCCAACTTTGGATCAAATCAGGGTCGTCTGTCGATACCCTGATGCGTTTCCAGATGATCTACCCGGTATGCCCCCGGATCGGGATATCGAGTTCATCATCGAGTTAATCCCCGGAACTGGACCTATAGCGCAGAGAGCCTATAGTATGAACCCAACAGAGCTTGTAGAGCTGAAGAAGCAGATAGATGATATGTTAGCCAAAGGTTTGATTCGACCTAGTGCATCCCCCCTGGAGATCACCAGTTTTGTTTGTGGACAAGACGGATGGTGCCACTCGTTTATGTACGGACTACCGTAAGCTTAACGATTTCACCGTCAAGAACAAATACCCCCTACCCAAGATAGAAGACCTATTTGATCAGCTAACCAGAGCCAAAGTTTTCTCAAAGATAGATCTCAGAACTGGTTATCATCAGCTGAAGATTCGCGCCACTGACATCCCAAAGACTGCCTTTACCACTAGATATGGGTTGTATGAGTACAACGTCATGTCGTTTGGATTAACCAATGCCCCCGCTTATTTCATGAACCTCATGAATAAGATCTTCATGAACTTTTTGGACAAGTTTGTCATTGTCTTCATCGACGACATTCTCATCTACTCTAAGTCTGAAGAGGAACATGAACAGCATTTGGAGACTGTCCTAGAAACACTTAGACACCACCAGTTGTATGCCAAGTTTAGCAAGTGTGATTTTGGTTGGAGGAAGTAGGATTCCTAGGACACATCTTGTCTGCAGGAGGAATTGCCGTAGATCCCGCCAAGATCAAAACTGTTATGGAATGGTAAGCCCCAACCACCCAAACCGAGGTCCGCGCTTTTCTTGGATTAGCCGGATATTACCGCAGATTTGTAGAAGGCTTTTCGAGCATCGCTCGACCAATGAACCAACTGCTGAAGAAGGACAAGAAGTTCGAATGGACGGACAAATGTGAAGAGAGTTTTCAACAACTCAAGAGTAGACTGACCTCAGCCCCAATCCTGATCATGCCAGACATCACCAAGCCCTTTGACGTCTATTGCGACGCCTCCAGGATTGGTCTTGGATGTGTGCTTATGCAAGAAGTCAAAGTCATATCCTACCTTTCAAGACAGCTGAAGCAACATGAGCAGAACTACCCAACCCATGACCTCGAGCTTGAAGCCGTTGTCCTAGCCTTGAAAGTTTGGCGTCATTACCTCATGGGTAATCGATGCGAGATCTACTCCGACCACAAGAGCCTGAAATATATCTTCACCCAGAAGGAGCTGAATATGAGACAACACAGATGGATCGAATTGATCAAGGATTATGACATGGAGATTCACTACCACCCCGGCAAGGCCAATGTGGTAGCGGATGCTTTGAGTCGACTGCCGTGTCAGTTGAACTCCATGATCGCAATCGAGCAGCCCAGCCTGTTTCCAGAGTTTGAACAGTTTCGACTGGAACTTGCTAGTGAAGGATTCTTAGCCAGCATAGAGCTCCAACCCACCTTGATTAGTCAGATCAAGGAAGCCCAGAAAGGAAATGCTAGCATCGACGGAATCAAGAAACAGATAGCCGACGGGAAGGCACCAGGATTTACCGTAGATGAAGCCAGAGTTCTTTGGTACAAAGGACGCCTTTGTGTGACATCCGACTCAGACTTGAAGCAAGTCATCCTGAAAGAAGCCCATGACACCCTTTACTCTATCCACCCCGGAGGTACCAAGATGTATCAAGACCTGAAGGAACAATTCTGGTGGCATGGAATGAAGAGAGAAATCGGTAGCTACATCGCCAAGTGTGACATCTGTCAGAGAGTCAAGGCAGAACATCAGCGACCCGCAGGACTGCTACAGCCACTGCAGATTCCAGAATGGAAGTGGGACTCCGTAGGAATGGACTTTATCACAGGTTTGCCCAAATCCAGCAAAGGCAATGATTCAATATGGGTAGTTGTCGATAGACTGACCAAGGTAGCCCATTTCATCGCTGTCAAGACCACATACCAAGGCCCAAAGTTAGCTGAACTGTACATCTCCAGAATAGTCGCCCTGCACGGAACCCCGAAGTCGATAGTGTCAGATAGAGGATCACAATTCACCTCAAGATTCTGGCAGAAAGTGCACAAAGGACTCGGAACCCGTCTGAATTTCAGCACCGCCTATCACCCTCAGACTGAGAGAGTCAACCAGATATTGGAGGACATGCTGAGAGCATGTGTACTGAAATATGGATCCAAGTGGGAAGACTGTCTGCCGTACGCCGAATTCTCTTACAACAACAACTACCAAGCCAGCTTACAGATGGCCCCCTTTGAAGCCTTGTACGGAAGGAAATGTCGTACCCCTCTGAATTGGTCGGAACTCGGAGAAAGCCAAGTCTTTGGACCAGATGTTCTTCGTGAAGCCGAAGAGAAAGTACATAAGATCCGCGAGTACCTCAAGACGGCGCAATCACGACAGAAGAGCTACGCCGACAAGAGACGCCGAGAGATGACCTTTGAGATCGGAGACTTCGTTTATCTGAAAGTATCCCCCTTGAAAGGAATGCCGAGATTTCAGCTGAAATGAAAGCTCGCACCCCGATATGTCGGACCCTTCAAAGTTCTGAGTCGCCGAGGCGAAGTATCTTATCAACTGGAGCTACCGGAAGAAATGTCGGCTGTGCATGACGTGTTTCACATCTCACTCCTCCGGAAGTGCCTTGATGTCCCTGAGAAGACCGAAGTGTTCAAGAGCATCGATCACCGATCGGTGGATATCAACAAGGACCTGACATACTGCGAAGTGCCGATTCGCATCTTGGAGGAAGCTTACAGAACCACCCGCACCCGAAGCATCAAGTTCCTGAAGATTCAGTGGAGCAACCATACTGAAGATGAAGCCACATGGGAACGCGAAGACTTCATGAAGAAGGAGTACCCAGATCTCTTTAGTACCTAACTTTCTTTTAGATCTCGGGACGAGATCTTTTGTAAGGGGGAAGGGTTTGTAACATCCCAAATTTCAATAAAAGAAAGTTAGAAGAATTCTAGAGATTCAAAAATCAGAGCCAACAAAAAACATTTATTTGCATATAGTGCCATGCATAGGACTTGTGCATTTGAGTAATATGCCATGATGATTGTTATTATGTTTAGATGATAAACCCTAAAACCCTAATGGGATCAAGTGAAGATCACAAACCAAATAAATCAAAAAGAGAAAGAAATCAAATAAGAATAACACCCTAAAACCCTCACATATGGTTTATGCCATTTTTGCAAATCTTTACCCTAGACCATTTTGGTATTCACCATTAGTTGTATTATGTTACCAAACACTTATTACAACTTTTGGAATCAAAGAAACACAAAACAAATCAAATTCAAACTCAAAATGGGATCACATATGATAATGGTCAAATCTGCCATTTATAGTCTGATCCCTACTTTGAGCCCTTGCAATTCAAAATTTTCAAACTAAACTTTCCCAATTCTTTGCACCTCATACAAGAGCACATCAAGGTGAACAACTTTGGTAAAGACCACCATGCCAAAATCATCTTGTATCAAATTCTATGCTCATGCAAAGTTGAGACTTTTTAATATGGGGAACAATCTCCAACTTTGCAAGTTTGCAATTCTTTGATTTTTAAAATTCCACCACCACACATGTTTGTCTCTGGTCAATTACAACTTAACCAAATACACCATTTTCAAATTTTGCAACCATATGAATTCAACCAAATTTGGGAAAATTTGGCAAATTGCAATTATGGAACAATGCAAATACTATTTAAAATAGTGTTTGGCCTAAACCCTACTGCCCCCTCTCACTCACCTCTGTCCCCTGGTTCCCTCTCTCCCTAGTGCAAGCATAGGAACCCTAAGAGGAGAGGCATAGCATGCATGTGCATGACCATGCCGGCCATGCCGCACCTCCTCTTCTCCCCTTCCTCCCCTGCCCTGGCCCTGGTGCCCAAGCTCGCCACCACGCCTCCCTACCTCTCCCTAGCAACGCCACTGCCAAGCACAACGACGACCATCGCCGGAGATTGCGCGCCCAGGATCGCCAGCATGCCGCTCGCGTCGCGCACGCGCACGCCACGGACACCATCTGGCCGACTGCCGCCTCGCCAGCACACGCTCGCCCTGGCCCCTCTCTCGACGCCTTGAGCATCACCGCGCCACCACGACCCCGCCAGACACGCGCAAGACCAGACCCTGGACCGCCGCCGCCGGAGACGATGAACAAGATCCCGCCACTGCCACGGCAGACATGGAATCAATGCGAGCCATCTAGACGCCGCCCGACCGCGTTGTCGCCGCCAATAGCTTCGCCTGGACACGGTGAATAGCCCTGCGCCATCGCCTAGCTCCATAGCTCCCCGGAACCGCCGCGCGCATGTCGACCCTTGATACGCGTACAGCACGCGTCCGTTGGGAACCCCAAGAGGAAGGTGTGATGCGTACAGCGGCAAGTTTTCCCTCAGTAAGAAACAAGGGTTTATCGAACCAGTAGGAGCCAAGAAGCACGTTGAAGGTAGATGGCGGCGAGATGTAGTGCGGCGCAACACCAGGGATTCCGGTGCCAACGTGGAACCTGCACAACACAACCAAAGTACTTCGCCCCAACGAAACAGTGAGGTTGTCAATCTCACCGGCTTGCTATAACAAAGGATTAGATGTATAGTGTGGATGATGATTGTTTGCAGAGAACAGTAGAACAAGTATTGCAGTAGATTGTATCGATGTAAAAGAATGGACCGGGGTCCACAGTTCATTAGTGGTGTCTCTCCCATAAGATAAATAGCATGTTGGGTGAACAAATTACAGTTGGGCAATTGACAAATAGAGAGGGCATGACAATGCACATACATGATATGATGAGTATTATGAGATTTAATTGGGCATTACGACAAAGTACATAGACCGCTATCCAGCATGCATCTATGCCTAAAAAGTCCACCTTCAGGTTATCATCCGAACCCCTTCCAGTATTAAGTTGCAAACAACAGACAATTGCATTAAGTATGGTGCATAATGTAATCAATAACTACATCCTCGGACATAGCATCAATGTTTTATCCCTAGTGGCAACAGCACATCCATAACCTTAGGGGCTTCTGTCAGTCCCCCAGATTCACGGAGACATGAACTTGTTGCGGTCAGAAACCCACCGGCGAGCAGCGACGGGCAACACAGTAGAGCCGGGAGGCTCCCAGGACTGCGGCTGGCCCTGGTCCCTCTGAGCGACGGCCCGCAAAGACTCGGCACGCACGTCCGATGCTGGTGCAAGGGCGTGCCACCTGACCTATACCTGGTCAGGAAGGTGATGGAGATGCCTCGCTTAGTTTCCTGCATGGCATACACGTAAACATTAAATACGAGCCTCGATCGGCTCTCAGGTTGTCCTGTGAATCGGCTCAAAGAGCCGATCCACCCATGATTCGCACGAGGTGTACGAATATATGGTGGTCCTGCTTGATCAATATAAAGCTAAAACGATCTACTACGATTTAGGGTTTTCACCACATAATCGGAACGTCCTACTCGTGATTGAGCCTGGCGGCCACGCACGGTGATCGTAAACCGTCCCTAGACAAGGCCTAAAAACCAACACGAGGTTGATCCCCGGAACATCCTGTCTAGGGCTAGCAAACTACACCCTACGCGCCACTGGATCCTTCAATCCGTTTGTAAGGCCTAACTATGCAGATATTAAACTAATCCTCGAAGAACAAGGAGCAATCATGACGGATCGGATCTACTAAATAATGATCAAGCGGGGTGCCGCCCCTACACCTAAGATAGGCGTAAGGGCGGCTAGATGTCTCAGGGTTGCACGACGAGAGCATATGATACGATGAACAATGCTAACCCTAACACATCTAAGATAACTACGTTGCTCGCCATAAAAAAGGCTTCAGTACGAGCAACACATGAACAGCGAATAAACTTGTACTGCCTAGATCGCAAGATGCGATCTAGGCAGCATGATGCTTACCCGGAAGAAACCCTCGAGACTAGGGAGTTGGCGATGCGCCTAGATTGGTTTGTGGTGAACGTGATTGTTGTATATTTCATAAACCCTAGATACATATTTATAGTCCGTAGACTTTCTAACGTGGGAATAATCCCAACCGTGCACGAGCCAAACTCTAACTAACCGACACGTATCCTACTATATTACAGATACACGGGCAAACTAGCCCAAACTTTGCATATAAGGCCGATTCACGTATATTCTTCCATGTATATTCTTCAAGCCCATCTTGATCGCGGCCCACCTCTGATTCGGTCAAATTCTGGTGATAACACATGCCCCCCTGGTTTTGGAATTGATAATTCCAAAATCACTCTGCCTTTTCTTCGTCGGGTCATGTCGTGGCAGAACCGTCGCAGTATCCTTCATCATGATGCCTTGCCTTCTCAACTTCTCCGCGTGACCTGGCAGTTTTTTTTTTGTTGGGCACCACTTCCTCGGAAGCTGCTGTGGCATTGAATTTCCACTATATCCCCTTTTATTTAACCGCTCCAAACAGTTTGCTTCTTCATCCCCTTCGCATTAGCACTCCCAAAAGCCCTCCTGCGCCACCATGTCTTCTTCCTCCTCTGCCTCATCGGATCTTTCCACCCAATCCTCCTCCTCCCGCGAGCCGACGCCGGAGTGGAACCCGGAGGAGGCCCATGCGGCCAACATCCGCCGCGCCATCGAAGCCGGGGAGGAGTCTAGTCACGACTTCTCCGTCTGGTCTGAGGACGACAAGTCCTCGACCGACGGGGAAAGTGACCTCCGCTTCCTTGCCGACGGGGAAACGGAGGAGGAGAGCGATAACGATCGCTTCTCCTGCGATGACTTCACCTCTCCCGAGGAGGAGGAGGAGGAGAAGGAGGAGGAGGACGACACCTCCTCCGACGAACCGCCGGCCAAGCTCTTCTGTCCCTGGCCGGGGAACCTCAGCAACTTCGACAGCGACGACGACGACGCTGACGAGGAGGATAAGGACAATGAGGGTCCTGTCGGCGGCCGCTACAGCAGCGACGAGGAGCCCGCCGGGAGTAGCGCCGACAGCGGCGACGATGGCGACGACGAGGGCAGCGACGGCCCGTAGATAGGACCCTTAGCATAGGATCAGTAGTGGTAGATGGGGCAATGTATCCCCTAGTACTTCCTTTTGAGGGCAATCAGCTCTTCGTGTAAGAAATCCTGTTTATCAGTGAAGAATTTCCCCAAATTTGATTTTGCCGATTTCCTTTAAGCTAATTTAGCCGATTCCCCCTCATACTGATTTTGCCGATTTGTTCACCTAGCCAATGCTCAATGAGCCGATGGCAACGCATCGGTCCTTCACAAACTATCCTTCAACTCTTCGACTGATGACTTCAAGCTCTGGTGGATAATGTGGAAGACCCTTGCTTTCAAGAGAGCCTTTAAATTCCTCCCACCAGCTCCAGTGATCTCTTTTGCAAGAACTCACCATTTTTAAAGAAGGTTGCGACGAAGGACCAGCCGATGACACCCCAATCGGCTCCTAAAAACAGAGCATCTACCAGGCCAGCTGCCCCCCGAGCCTCAGTCAAGGCGAGAATAGCGGTGGGGATGCACAGATCAGACAAAGAACTTTGAACTCAGGTAATTCTGAGACAGCCACCATGCAGAGTCAGTCAAACTTGCCCCCATCAATCGCCTTTTCTTCCGCTGCAAGCCGATATTGTAGACGAAACACTAACGGCTTAATGAGCAAAAGGTTGCCTTGCATGCCAAAACTGACTTCTGACAGTACTGCTGAACTGGCGCAAAGGGTTGGAAGTCCTCGAAGAGAAGATTCGGGCACCAAAAATCGGCTCATTGCAGCTGAGGAAGCTCTCTGTGTTCACTCCCTCGAGGAAGCAGAAGGCCTCACAGCTGAACTGGACTTGGTGAAAATCCGCGTCTTGAACCCGCAGCAGGTAGATCCTGTGTAATTGTTCTAGAGACGATGGCTGTGCATCGGCTTTGTTTCTTAGTTCTAAAGTCGATGCCCGTGCATCGGCTGTATACCATGAAAAAAAAAATTTTACTGGCCGATTTTCTATCGGCCCCCAATATTTCACTGCACATGTATCGCACATGTTCATCTGATTAGGTGCCCCCCGAGCCGAATCTGCCAGGTAACTGCGGATATCGGCTCTGTAGTTAGCCAGGGCACTGTATTTGAACGTCGGCTCCGTTAGGACTAATGTTGACTCTCATCAGCCGACGTAACCGCTGCCCACTAGATCGATGTTGAACACAGGCAGAACGTGTGGTGAGGATAATTTTGGCCGATTGCTGGAATCGGCCTCCACGTTGATCGAAGCGCTCAATGAAGGTTTTGCAATGTCCCTTCATAGATCTTTGGGGCCGATCCCAAGGATCGGCCTCGCCACGTTTGTCCGTAGGCTTGTTCTTGCTATACGGTCAGGCCGGTGGATAAGACCAGCCTAACCCCATCCTTTGTCACATCGATGCGCTCGCAGTCGTTCAAATTGATGCCTGAGAGTGGCTCTTGGCCTGCTGTCTCCCAAGCGTTCATGCCAGCCGTTGAAATCTCGGCTGAGTCATCTGCATGGACGACCTCTACCTCGTCTCCATCCCACTGTATTACGCATTGGTGCATCATGGATGGAATGCAACAGTTGGCGTGGATCCAATCTCTTCCCAGCAAGACATCATAGGTGCTCTTGCTATCGACAGTAAAGAACGTCGTAGGGATGGTTTTCCTTCCTACGGTCAGATCCACGTCCAGAACACCTTGTGCGTCAGACGCTTGGCCGTTGAAATCGCTCAGCGTCACGTTGGTCTTGATCAGATCCGAGCTAGAGCGTCCCAACCGACGTAGCATGGAGTATGGCATAATGTTGACTGCCGCTCCGGTGTCCACCAGCATCTTGTTGACAGGCTGCCCATTGATATAACCTCGCAAGTACAGGGCCTTCAGATGTCTGTAGCTTCTTTCCCGTGGCTTCTCAAAGATAACTGGCCGTGGGCCGCAGTCAAGTTGTGCCACAGGTGCTTCGTCTAATCCTGGAGCACTAAACTCCGTCGGAAGGATGAACACCATGTTTGTGCCAGCCGATGTTTCATCATCGGCTTTCCTTTGCTTGGGGCGCCACTCCATTTTTTGTGGTCGACCCTCTTCATCCAGGGTTCGTTGAATTTTCGCGGCCAGATCAGGCCGCGCCTTCCTTAGCGTGTGCAGGTATAACCTTTCGGCTTCCTCCAAGCCACGCAGTCGCTGAACCCTACGCTTTTGGGAACGGCTGAGTCCATCAGGGCACCACCTTGGTCGGTGGTACCTGTCTTCTTCTTCCTCATCATCGTCTTCCAAATCCTCGAGATCTTCCACCCGAGGGGACTCAGCGTGCTTGTTCCGAGGCGGGAGAGGCCCTAGACGTTTGAACACGGATACGTTAGCTGCATCCTTCCTCTTCTGTGTACATTCTGGGCAGTTGCCGATTGTAGGCAATCGGCTCATTCCTGAATCCCAGCAGTGTCTGAAGAAGGGGCAGTCCCAATGCCTATCCTCGTCGTCTCGCTCTCTTGACTTTTCCTTGGCGTGGCGCTCATATCTCTCCTCGTCGCGATCATGCCGACGACGTCTCCTGGCGTCCCTAGCCAGCGATCTCTTTCATCATCGTCGTTGGGTCGTCGGCGTTGGTCATATTGACTCACATACTTGTTGAGGAGGTGATCAGAGAGAGGTCGCTGATATCTCACATTCCTTACTTCTCCCTCTGTGATGTAGCGCTTGCCATCGTGACGGAGCCGATCGCGTGGAACGGCTTCCTCTGTGTCCTTGCTACGAGAGCAGCTGCCCTCGTCTCCGTCCTTACCAGAGTGGTGTCCAGATCCTATCATGTTGATGTTGAACGAGAATCTTGGCTGGCACCCTTCAGGGTAAGTGCACTCCACCATGTTAACGGCGGGGAAGGGGTGAGTGTCGACTTTCATGGCGTACTGGTTGAAAATTAGACGTCCTTGCTCTATCGCCATTTGGATCTGCTGACGCCACACCCTGCAGTCGTTGGTGGTATGGGAGAACGAGTTATGCCATTTGCAGTATGGCTTTCCGTTCAGCTCATGTACCGTGGGGATTTTGAGGCCTTCGGGTAACTTCAGCTGCTTCTCCTTAAGTAAGAGGTCAAAGATTTGCTCAGTTTTAGTTACGTCAAAATCAAACCCTCTGGGCGGACCTGGTGGCTTAACCCATTTGCAGGACACGGGGGTTGCCCCCCGAGTCCATTCAGCCACTGCTACCTCTTGATCTCCCGCAGAGCCTTCGCCTTCATCCGCCTCAACCAGGACTACCGCACGCTTGAATTTGTCCTGGTAGTCTGCTTGGGAGGCCAAATCCTTGATTGGTGATGCAAGGCCCACCACTGCCAACTCGACTGCTTCTTTTTCAGTCACACGAGCCGAATAACATCGGTTCCTAACAAGTCTGAAGCGCTGGACGTATTCTACCACAGTTTCTCCACGCTTCTGACGTACTTGTGCTAGATCGGCAATGCCGGCCTCCGAAGCCTCTGAGTGATACTGCATGTGGAACTGCTCTTCCAACTGCTTCCACGTCCGGATTGAGTCTGGTGGCAGCGATGTGTACCACCCGAAAGCCGATCCTGTGAGGGACTGTGCGAAGAACCTCACACGCAGCTCATCTGCTGCTGAGATCGTGCCCAGCTGTGCCAAATATCGGCTCACATGCTCGATGGAGCTGGAACCATCTGATCCATTAAACTTGGAGAAATCAGGGAGCTGATATTTGGGTGGTAGCGGGATCAACTCGTACTCGTTGGGGTACGGCTTGGAATAGCCGATTGTCCTCCTTTTCGGCACCATGCCGAACTGGTCTCTCAGGATGGTACTGATTTGATCCGCGGTGCTGGCTGCAGGAGTCGAACTCTGAAGATTCGCCGGAGTGGCATACTTAGCCAGCCATGCTTGCTTTTCCAGCTCGGAGCCAACTGCAGGAGCTGAGCTCTGGAGGTTTGTCGGAGTGGCATACTTAGCTAGCCACGTCTGCTTCTCAAGATCTGTTCCCGAAGTTCCTCCTGTTGTTCCAGAGGTCCCTGCTGTTGCAGTCTAGTTTGTGAGTGCCCAGTTACTGCAGTCTGGCACGTATGTGCACGTGTATCCGTGAGGGATCTCCTTCGGCACCTCATGCAAGAACTGGTAGTCACTAGGGTCACCACCGATCTTGTAGACGACGTATGCCGGTGAACTCGGCACTTCTGGTGCTGCCAACGCGAATGGCAGCGGTGGACGGGACTGGAGTGGCATCTCTCCTTGGTAAGTCCCGAGAGCTGGTCCTGACGGAGAGTACTGATGCCTCATGATTTCCTGGATCACCCGAAGAGCGACACGCTCCAAAGTGTTCACCAGGCTCTCAGAATGGCGGTGTAGCGAATGAGCTACCATGAAGTTAACCTCCTGACGCAGGGACCTGGTGCGTTCTTCTGACGGGGCGGACAGGTCCACTCCATCGAGCGCGCCTTCAGGTGAGAACCCTTTCCACCTGATGCCATGTGAGCGGGTTCTGTGAAAAGAGCCGATGAGGTCGGCTTCGAGGATCGCTTTGACCTCGTCATACTTCTTCTTGAGCTCCTCGGTCAGATCCTCGTACGTGACTGGGGTGCCGTCCGCCATCTCAGATGTAGATGGCGATGCGGTTGATGTCGAAGACGGTCCCACCGGGCGTGCGTAATGTGTTGCGGTCGAAACCCACCGACGAGCAGCGACGGGCAACACAGTAGAGCCGGGAGGCTCCCAGGACTGCGGCTGGCCCTGGTCCCTCTGAGCGACGGCCCGCAAAGACTCGGCACGCACGTCCGATGCTGGTGCAAGGGCGTGCCACCTGACCTATACCTGGTCAGGAAAGTGATGGAGATGCCTCGCTTAGTTTCCTGCATGGCATACACGTAAACATTAAATACGAGCCTCGATCGGCTCTCAGGTTGTCCTGTGAATCGGCTCAAAGAGCCGATCCACCCATTATTCGCATGAGGTGTACGAATATATGGTGGTCCTGCTTGATCAATATAAAGCTAAAATGATCTACTACGATTTAGGGTTTTCACCACATAATCGGAACGTCCTACTCGTGATTGAGCCTGGCGGCCACGCACGGTGATCGTAAACTGTCCCTAGACAAGGCCTAAAAACCAACACGAGGTTGATCCCCGGAACATCCTGTCTAGGGCTAGCAAACTACACCCTACGCGCCACTGGATCCTTCAATCCGTTGGTAAGGCCTAACTATGCAGATATTAAACTAATCCTCGAAGAACAAGGAGCAATCATGACGGATCGGATCTACTAAATAATGATCAAGCGGGGTGCCGCCCCTACACCTAAGATAGGCGTAAGGGCGGCTAGATGTCTCAGGGTTGCACGACGAGAGCATATGATACGATGAACAATGCTAACCCTAACACATCTAAGATAACTACGTTGCTCGCCATCAAAAAGGCTTCAGTACGAGCAACGCATGAACAGCGAATAAACTTGTACTGCCTAGATCGCAAGATGCGATCTAGGCAGCATGATGCTTACCCGGAAGAAACCCTCGAGACAAGGGAGTTGGCGATGCGCCTAGATTGGTTTGTGGTGAACGTGATTGTTGTTTATTTCATAAACCCTAGATACATATTTATAGTCCGTATACTTTCTAACGTGGGAATAATCCCAACCGTGCACGAGCCAAACTCTAACTAACCGACACGTATCCTACTATATTACAGATACACGGGCAAACTAGCCCAAACTTTGCATATAAGGCCGATTCACGTATATTCTTCCATGTATATTCTTCAAGCCCATCTTGATCGCGGCCCACCTCTGATTCGGTCAAATTCTGGTGATAACAGAACCCACTATCGAGCATAAATACTCCCTCTTGGAGTTACAAGCATCAACTTGGCCAAAGCATCTACTAGTAACGGAGAGCATGCAAGATCATAAACAACACATAGATTGATAATCAACATAACATAGTATTCTCTATCCATCGGATCCCAACAAACACAACATATAGCATTACAGATAGATGATCTTGATCATGTTAGGCAGCTCAGAAGATCCGACAATTAAGCATAATGAGGAGAAGACAACCATCTAGCTACTGCTATGGACCCATAGTCCAGGGGTGAACTACTCACTCATCACTCCGGAGGCGACCATGGCGGTGTAGAGTCCTCCGGGAGATGAATCCCCTCTCCGGCAGGGTGTCGGAGGCGATCTCCTGAATCCCCCGAGATGGGATTGGCGGCAGCGGCGTCTCTGGAAGGTTTTCCGTATCGTGGCTCTCGGTACTGGGGGTTTCGCGACGAAGACTATTTGTAGGCGGAAGGGCAGGTCAGGAGGCGTCACGGGGGCCCCACACGCTAGGGCCGCGCGGGCCCACCTTGGGCCGTGCCGCCCTAGTGTGGCGGCGCCCCGTGGCCCCACTTCGTCTTCCCTTCGGTCTTCTGGAAGCTTCATGTCGAAATAGGCCCATGGGCGTTGATTTCGTCCAATTCCGAGAATATTTCCTTGCTAGGATTTCTGAAACCAAAAACAGCAGAAAACAGCAACTGGCTCTTCGGCATCTCGTTAATAGGTTAGTGCCGAAAAATGCATAAATATGACATAAAGTATGCATTAAACATGTGGATATCATCAATAATGTGGCATGGAACATAAGAAATTATCGATACGTCGGAGACGTATCAGCATCCCCAAGCTTAGTTTCTGCTCGTCCCGAGCAGGTAAACGATAACAAAGATAATTTCTGGAGTGACATGTGATGTCTACGTTCCCCCTCCTTTCCTGTAGACAGTGTTGGGCCTCCAAGAGCAGAGGTTTGTAGAACAGCAGCAAGTTTTCCCTTAAGTGGATACCCAAGGTTTATCGAACTCAGGGAGGAAGAGGTCAAAGATATCCCTCTCATGCAACCCTGCAACCACAAAGCAAGAAGTCTCTTGTGTCCCCAACACACCTAATAGGTGCACTAGTTCGGCGAAGAGATAGTGAAATACAGGTGGTATAAATATATATGAGCAGTAGCAACGGTGCCAGAAAAGTGCTTGGCGCGTAATTGGTGGTGGTGGTATTGCAGCAGTAGTAACACAAGAAACAAGAAACAAGCAAGAGTAACTCAAATAGTATTTAGGAACAAGGCCTAGGGCTTAGACTTTCACTAGTGGACACTCTCAACATTGATCACATAACAGAACAGATAAATGCATACTCTACACTTTTGTTGGATGATGAACACATTGCGTAGGATTACACGAACCCTCAATGCCGGAGTTAACAAGCTCCACAATAATGCTCATGTTTAAGTAACCTTATAGTGTAAGATAGATCAACGCTACTAAACCAAGTACTAGCATAGCATGCACACTGTCACCTTCATGCATATGTAGGAGGAATAGATCACATCAATATTATCATAGCAATAGTTAACTCCATAATCTACAAGAGATCATGATCATAGCATAAACCAAGTACTAACACGGTGCACACATTGTCACCTTTACACACGTGCAGGAGGAATAGAACTACTTTAATAACACATCACTAGAGTAGCACATAGATGAATTGTGATACCAAACTCAGATGAATCTCAATCATGTAAAGCAGCTCATGAGATCATTGTATTGAAGTACATAGTAGAGATTAACCACATAGCTACCGGTACAGCCCCGAGCCTCGATGGAGAACTACTCCCTCCTCATGGGAGCAGCAGCGGTGATGAAGATGGCGGTGGAGATGGCAGCGGTGTCGATGGAGAAGCCTTCCGGGGGCACTTCCCCGCTCCGGCAGGGTGCCGGAACAGAGACTCCTATCCCCCAGATCTTGGCCTCGCGATGGCGGCGGCTCTGGAAGGTTTTCGTGGGTTTCGTCAATCGGTGTAGGGTTTTCTGATCCAGGGGCTTTTTATAGGCGGAGAGGCGGCGCAGGAAGGTCGAAGGGGGGCCCACACCCTAGGGGGGCGCGCCCCCCCTAGGCCGCGCCGGGGTGTGGTGTGGTGGCCCTGCCACCCTTCTCTGGCGGTTCTCGTGTGTTCTGGATGCTTCCGGGTAAAATAGGAACCTGGGCGTTGATTTCGTCCGATTCCGAGAATATTTCGTTACTAGGATTTCTGAAACCAAAAACAGCAGAAAACAGGAACTGGCACTTCGGCATCTTGTTAATAGGTTAGTTCCAGAAAATGCTCGAATATGACATAAAGTGTGCATAAAACATGTAGATAACATCAATAATGTGGCATGGAACATAAGAAATTATCGATACGTTGGAGACGTATCAGCATCCCCAAGCTTAGTTCTGCTCGTCCCGAGCAGGTAAAACGATAACAAAGATAATTTCTGGAGTGACATGCCATCATAATCTTGATCATACTATTTGTAAAGCATATGTAGTGAATGCAGCAATCCAAGACAATGGTAATGACATGAGTAAACAACTGAATCATAAAGCAAAGACTTTTCATGAATAGCACTTCAAGACAAGCATCAATAAGTCTTGCATAAAAGTTAACTCATAAAGCAATAATTCAAAGTAAAGGCATTGAAGCAACACAAAAGAAGATTAAGTTTCAGCGGTTGCTTTCAACTTGTAACATGTATATCTCATGGATATTGTCAACATAGAGTAATATAATAAGTGCAATAAGCAAGTATGTAGGAATCAATGCATAGTTCACACAAGTGTTTGCTTCTTGAGGTGGAGAGAAATAGGTGAACTGACTCAACATTGAAAGTAAAAGAATGGTCCTCCATAGAGGAAAAGCATCGATTGCTATATTTGTGCTAGAGCTTTGATTTTGAAAACATGAAACAATTTTGTCAACGGTAGTAATAAAGAATATGCATCATGTAAATTATATCTTATAAGTTGCAAGCCTCATGCATAGTGTACTAATAGTGCCCGCACCTTGTCCTAATTAGCTTGGACTACCTGGATTATCACCGCAATACATATGCTTTAACCAAGTATCACAAAGGGGTACCTCTATGCCGCCTGTACAAAGGTCTAAGGAGAAAGCTCGCATTTGGATTTCTCGCTTTTGATTATTCTCAACTTAGACATCCATACCGGGACAACATAGACAACAGATAATGGACTCCTCTTTTAATGCTTAAAGCATTCAACAACAATTAATTCTTTTCTCATTAGAGATTTGAGGATGTTTGTCCAAAACTGAAACTTCCACCATGGAACATGGCTTCGGTTAGCGGCCCAATGTTCTTCTCTCACAATATGCATGCTCAAACCATTCAACTCAGAGTAGATCGCCCTTACTTCAGACAAGACGAACATGCATAGCAACTCACATGAAATTCAACAATGAGTTGATGGCGTTCCCCAGTAAACATGGTTATCGCACAACAAGCAACTTAATAAGAGATAAAGTGCATAATTACATATTCAATACCACAATAGTTTTTAAGCTATTTGTCCCATGAGCTATATATTGCATAGGTGAATGATGGAATTTTAAAGGTAGCACTCAAGCAATTTACTTTGGAATGGCTGGAAAATACCATGTAGTATAGGTAGGTATGGTGGACACAAATGGCATAGTGGTTGGCTCAAGTATTTTGGATGCATGAGAAGTATTCCCTCTCGATACAAGGTTTAGGCTAGCAAGGCTTATTTGAAACAAACACAAGGATGAACCGGTGCAGCAAAACTCACATAAAAGACATATTGAAAACATTATAAGACTCCACACCATCTTCCTTGTTGTTCAAACTCAATACTAGAAATTATCTAGACCTTAGAGAAACCAAATATGCAAACCAATTTTAGCATGCTCTATGTATTTCTTCATTAATGGGTGCAAAGTATATGATGCAAGAGCTTAATCATGAGCACAACAATTGCCAAGTATCACATTACCCAAGACATTTATAGCAATTACTACATGTATCATTTTCCAATTCCAACCATATAACAATTTAACGAAGGAGAAACTTCGCCATGAATACTATGAGTAGAAACCAAGGACATACTTGTCCATATGCTACAGCGGAGCGTGTCTCTCTCCCATAAAGTGAATGCTAGGATCCATTTTATTCAAACAAAACAAAAACAAAACCAAACCGACGCTCCAAGAAAAAGCACATAAGATGTGATGGAATAAAAATATAGTTTCAGGGGAGGAACCTGATAATTTGTCGATGAAGAAGGGGATGCCTTGGGCATCCCCAAGCTTAGACGCTTGAGTCTTCTTGATATATGCAGGGGTGAACCACTGGGTGCATCCCCAAGCTTAGAGCTTTCACTCTCCTTGATCATGTTGCATCATACTCCTCTCTTGATCCTTGAAAACTTCCTCCACACCAAACTCGAAACAACTCATTAGAGGGTTAGTGCACATTATAAATTGACATATTCAGAGGTGACACAATCATTCTTAACACTTCTGGACATTGCATAATGCTACTGGACATTAGTGGATCAAAGAAATTCATCCAACATAGCAAAAGAGGCAATGCGAAATAAAAGGCAGAATCTGTCAAAACAGAACAGTTCGTATTGACGAATTTTAAAATGGCACCAAACTTGCTCAGATGAAAATGCCCAAATTGAATGAAAGTTGCGTACATATCTGAGGATCATGCACGTAAATTGGCTTAATTTTCTGAGTTACCTACAGGGAGGTGGACCCAGATTCGTGACAGCAAAGAAATCTGGAACTGCGCAGTAATCCAAATCTAGTACTTACTTTTCTATCAACGGCTTAACTTGGCACAACAAAACACAAAACTAAGATAAGGAGAGGTTTCTACAGTAGTAAACAACTTCCAAGACACAAAATAAAAACAAAGTACTGTAGCAAAATAACACATGGGTTATCTCCCAAGAAGTTCTTTCTTTATAGCCATTAAGATGGGCTCAGCAGTTTTGATGATGCACTCGCAAGAAATAGTATTTGAAGCAAAAGAGAGCATCAAGAGGCAAATTGAAAACACATTTAAGCCTAACATGCTTCCTATGCATAGGAATCTTGTAAATAAACAAGTTCATGAAGAGCAAAGTAACAAGCATAGGAAGATAAAACAAGTGTAGCTTCAAAAATTTCAGCACATAGAGAGGTATTTTAGTAACATGAAAATTTCTACAACCATATTTTCCTCTCTCATAATAACTTTCAGTAGCATCATGAGCAAACTCAACAATATAACTATCACATAAAGCATTCTTATCATGAGTCTCATGCATAAAATTATTACTCTCCACATAAGCATAATCAATTTTATTAGTTGTAGTGGGAGCAAATTCAACAAAGTAGCTATCATTATTATTCTCATCAAGTGTAGGAGGCATAGTATAATCACAACAAAATTTACTCTCCATAGTAGGTGGCATCAAAAAACAACTATCATTATCATCATAAATAGGAGACAAAGTATCATCAAAGAAAATTTTCTCCTCAATGCTTGGGGGACTAAAAATATCATGCAAACCAGCTTCCCCAAGCTTAGAACTTTCTATATCATTATCAACAATGGTGTTCAAAGCGTTCATACTAATATTACTACCAGCATGCAAATAAGATTTCATAGGTTTTTTAATTTTCGCATCAAACAATCCATGTTTTAAATCAGGAAATAGAACAAGAAGCTCATTGTTGTCCATTATGCCAAACTAGTGTAAACAAGAAACAAAAAGATGCAATTGCAGGATCTAAAGGAAATAGCTTCGAGCACACACACGGCGGCGCCAGAAAAATACTTTACCTGGGACCGTAGTATGAGAGCCTTTTACCTTTCCTCCCCGGCAACGGCGCCAGAAAAGTGCTTGATGTCTACGTTCCCCCTCCTTTCCTGTAGACAGTGTTGGGCCTCCAAGAGCAGAGGTTTGTAGAACAGCAGCAAGTTTTCCCTTAAGTGGATACCCAAGGTTTATCGAACTCAGGGAGGAAGAGGTCAAAGATATCCCTCTCATGCAACCCTGCAACCACAAAGCAAGAAGTCTCTTGTGTCCCCAACACACCTAATAGGTGCACTAGTTCGGCGAAGAGATAGTGAAATACAGGTGGTATAAATATATATGAGCAGTAGCAACGGTGCCAGAAAAGTGCTTGGCGCGTAATTGGTGGTGGTGGTATTGCAGCAGTAGTAACACAGTAAAACAGTAAACAAGCAGTAGTAACTCAGCAGTATTTAGGAACAAGGCCTAGGGCTTAGACTTTCACTAGTGGACACTCTCAACATTGATCACATAACAGAACAGATAAATGCATACTCTACACTTTTGTTGGATGATGAACACATTGCGTAGGATTACACGAACCCTCAATGCCGGAGTTAACAAGCTCCACAATAATGCTCATGTTTAAGTAACCTTATAGTGTAAGATAGATCAACGCTACTAAACCAAGTACTAGCATAGCATGCACACTGTCACCTTCATGCATATGTAGGAGGAATAGATCACATCAATATTATCATAGCAATAGTTAACTCCATAATCTACAAGAGATCATGATCATAGCATAAACCAAGTACTAACACGGTGCACACACTGTCACCTTTACACACGTGCAGGAGGAATAGAACTACTTTAATAACACATCACTAGAGTAGCACATAGATGAATTGTGATACCAAACTCAGATGAATCTCAATCATGTAAAGCAGCTCATGAGATCATTGTATTGAAGTACATAGTAGAGATTAACCACATAGCTACCGGTACAGCCCCGAGCCTCGATGGAGAACTACTCCCTCCTCATGGGAGCAGCAGCGGTGATGAAGATGGCGGTGGAGATGGCAGCGGTGTCGATGGAGAAGCCTTCCGGGGGCACTTCCCCGCTCCGGCAGGGTGCCGGAACAGAGACTCCTGTCCCCCAGATCTTGGCCTCGCGATGGCGGCGGCTCTGGAAGGTTTTCGTAGGTTTCGTCAATCGGTGTAGGGTTTTCTGATCCAGGGGCTTTTTATAGGCGGAGAGGCGGCGCAGGAAGGTCGAAGGGGGGCCCACACCCTAGGGGGGCGCGCCCCCCCCTAGGCCGCGCCGGGGTGTGGTGTGGTGGCCCTGCCACCCTTCTCTGGCGGTTCTCGTGTGTTCTGGATGCTTCCGGGTAAAATAGGAACCTGGGCGTTGATTTCGTCTGATTCCGAGAATATTTCGTTACTAGGATTTCTGAAACCAAAAACAGCAGAAAACAGGAACTGGCACTTCGGCATCTTGTTAATAGGTTAGTTCCAGAAAATGCTCGAATATGACATAAAGTGTGCATAAAACATGTAGATAACATCAATAATGTGGCATGGAACATAAGAAATTATCGATACGTTGGAGACGTATCAACATGCCATCATAACCTTGATCATACTATTGTAAGCATATGTAATGAATGCAGCGATCCAAACAATGTAAATGACATGAGTAAACAAATGAATCATATAGCAAAGACTTTTCATGAATAGTACTTCAAGACAAGCATCAATAAGTCTTGCATAAGAGTTAACTCATAAAGCAATAATTCATAGTAGAGGCATTGAAGCAACACAAAGGAAGATTAAGTTTCAGCGGTTGCTTTCAACTTGTAACATGTATATCTCATGGATATTTGTCAACATAGAGTAATATAACAAGTGCAATATGCAAGTATGTAGGAATCAATGCACAGTTCACACAAGTGTTTGCTTCTTGAGATGGAGAGAAATAGGTGAACTGACTCAACAATAAAAGTAAAAGAAAGGTCCTTCAAAGAGGAAAGCATCGATTGCTATATTTGTGCTAGAGCTTTGGTTTTGAAAACAAGAAACAATTTTGTCAACGGTAGTAATAAAGCATATGTGTCATGTAAATTATATCTTACAAGTTGCAAGCCTCATGCATAGTATACTAATAGTGCCCGCACCTTGTCCTAATTAGCTCGGATTACCTGGATTATCATCGCGATGCACATGTTTTAACCAAGTGTCACAAAGGGGTACCTCTATGCCGCCTGTACAAAGGTCTAAGGAGAAAGCTCGCATCGGATTTCTCGCTATTGATTATTCTCAACTTAGACATCCATACCGGGACAACATAGACAACGGATAATGGACTCCTCTTTTATGCATAAGCATTCAACAATTATTAATTTTCTCATATGAGATTGAGGATATTTGTCCAAAACTGAAACTTCCACCATGGATCATGGCTTTAGTTAGCGGCCCAATGTTCTTCTCTAACATTATGCAATGCTCTAACCATTTTAGTGGTAAATCTCCCTTACTTCAGACAAGACGAACATGCATAGCAACTCACATGATATTCAACAAAGAGTAGTTGATGGCGTCCCCAGGAACATGGTTATCGCACAACAAGCAACTTAATAAGAGATAAAGTGCATAAGTACATATTCAATACCACAATAGTTTTTAGGCTATTTGTCCCATGAGCTATATATTGCAAAGGTAAAGAATAGAAATTTAAAGGTAGCACTCAAGCAATTTACTTTGGAATGGCGGAGAAATACCATGTAGTAGGTAGGTATGGTGGACACAAATGGCATAGTGGTTGGCTCAAGTATTTTGGATGCATGAGAAGTATTCCCTCTCGATACAAGGCTTAGGCTAGCAAGGTTTATTTGAGACAAACACAAGGATGAAGCGGTGCAGCAAAACTCACATAAAAGACATATTGTAAACATTATAAGACTCTACACCGTCTTCCTTGTTGTTCAAACTCAATACTAGAAATTATCTAGACCTTAGAGAGACCAATTATGCAAACCAAATTTTAGCATGCTCTATGTATTTCTTCATTAATAGGTGCAAAGTATATGATGCAAGAGCTTAAACATGAGCACAACAATTGCCAAGTATCACATTATCCAAGACATTATAGCAATTACTACATGTATCATTTTCCAATTCCAACCATATAGCAATTTAATGAAGAAGAAACTTTCGCCATGAATATTATGAGTAAAGCCTAAGGACATACTTGTCCATATGCAACAGCGGAGCGTGTCTCTCTCCCATACAATGAATGCTAGGATCCATTTTATTCAAACAAAACAAAAACAAAAACAAACCGACGCTCCAAGCAAAGTACATAAGATGTGATGGAATAAAAATATAGTTTCACTAGAGGAACCTGATAATATTGTCGATGAAGAAGGGGATGCCTTGGGCATCCCCAAGCTTAGACGCTTGAGTCTTCTTGATATATGCAGGGGTGAACCACCGGGGCATCCCCAAGCTTAGAGCTTTCACTCTCCTTGATCATATTGTATCATCTCCCTCTCTTGATCCTTGAAAACTTCCTCCACACCAAACTCAAAACAACTCATTAGAGGGTTAGTGCACAATTAAAATTCACATGTTCAGAGGTGACATGATCATTCTTAACACTTCTGGACATTGCACAAAGCTACTGAAGGTTAATGGAATCGATAAATCCATCAAGCATAGCAAAACAGGCAATGCGAAATAAAAGGCAGAATCTGTCAAAACAGAACAGTTCGTAAAGAAGAATTTTATTGAGGCACCAGACTTGCTCAAATGAAAATGCTCAAATTTAATGAAAGTTGCGTACATATCTGAGGATCACTCACATAAATTGGCATAATTTTCTGAGTTACCTACAGAGAATTTGGCCCAGATTCGTGACAGCAAAGAAATCTGTTTCTGCGCAGTAATCCAAATCTAGTATGAACCTTACTATCAACGACTTTACTTGGCACAACAATGCACAAAACTAAGATAAGGAGAGGTTGCTACAGTAGTAACAACTTCCAAGACTCAAATATAAAATAAAGGTACTGTAGTAAAAACATGGGTTGTCTCCCATAAGCGCTTTTCTTTAACGCCTTTCAGCTAGGCGCAGAAAGTGTATATCAAGTATTATCAAAAGATGGTGCATCTACAGCGGGGTGTGGAGTTTTCTCAACCATGCATAGTATATTGGATATATAAGTTTCAGCGGCTTCCTTTTCATTAGTCTTGGGCTTGCTACTCTCATCAAACAAATTTTCAGGAACAAGCCAAGCATAGTTATTTTCTAGTGCCTCATGCATTGCTATGAGCTTACATGGTATTGGTGCTTTAATCTCCCCACCATTATTAACATTATTAGTATACTTAATTCTATCCATATCCATCTTTTCAAGGGTTCTTTTAAAATCGGTGATCATGCCAAGCCTATCATGCTTACTAAAAACTTTTCTAGCTTCTTTAGCTATATCCGCAAATTCTCGCACTAAGACCTTTAGAACAAAATCTCTCTTCTCTCCCCTCTCCATATCAGAAAGTGTAAGAAACATGTGTTGTATCATGGGGTTGAGACTAATAAATCTAGCTTCCATCATGCGTACCAAACAAACAGAGGCATCTTCATAAGTAGGGACAGCTTTTGCAAGAGGTATATCTTTAAGTTCTTCATGCATACTAACGTGGGTGAAAAATTCTTCTATATTATCTCTTCCAATTATAGACCCTTGTCCCACAGGTATATCTTTTACAGTGAAATTAAAAGGAAACATGTTGAAATAAGTAAAGCAAATGCAAGTAACTAATTTTTTGTGTTTTTGATATAACAAACAAGATAGCAAATAAAGTAAAACTAGCAACTAATTTTTTTGTGTTTTGATATAATGCAGCAAACAAAGTAGTAAATAAAATAAAGCAAGACAAAAACAAAGTAAAGAGATTGGGATGTGGAGACTCACCTTGCAGCGTGTCTTGATCTCCCCGGCAACGGCGCCAGAAAACAGTCTTGATACGCGTACAGCACGCGTCCGTTGGGAACCCCAAGAGGAAGGTGTGATGCGTACAGCGGCAAGTTTTCCCTCAGTAAGAAACCAAGGTTTATCGAACCAGTAGGAGCCAAGAAGCACGTTGAAGGTTGATGGCGGCGAGATGTAGTGCGGCGCAACACCAGGGATTCCGGTGCCAACGTGGAACCTGCACAACACAACCAAAGTACTTCGCCCCAACGAAACATTGAGGTTGTCAATCTCACCGGCTTGCTGTAACAAAGGATTAGATGTATAGTGTGGATGATGATTGTTTGCAGAGAACAGTAGAACAAGTATTGCAGTAGATTGTATCGATGTAAAAGAATGGACCGGGGTCCACAGTTCACTAGTGGTGTCTCTCCCATAAGATAAATAGCATGTTGGGTGAACAAATTACAGTTGGGCAATTGACAAATAGAGAGGGCATGACAATGCACATACATGATATGATGAGTATTATGAGATTTAATTGGGCATTACGACAAAGTACATAGACCGCTATCCAGCATGCATCTATGCCTAAAAAGTCCACATTCAGGTTATCATCCGAACCCCTTCCAGTATTAAGTTGCAAACAACAGACAATTGCATTAAGTATGGTGCGTAATGTAATCAATAACTACATCCTCGAACATAGCATCAATGTTTTATCCCTAGTGGCAACAGTACATCCATAACCTTAGGGGCTTCTGTCACTCCCCCAGATTCACGGAGACATGAACCCACTATCGAGCATAAATACTCCCTCTTGGAGTTACAAGCATCAACTTGGCCAAAGCATCTACTAGTAACGAAGAGCATGCAAGATCATAAACAACACATAGATTGATAATCAACATAAAATAGTATTCTCTATCCATCGGATCCCAACAAACACAACATATAGCATTACAGATAGATGATCTTGATCATGTTAGGCAGCTCACAAGATCCGACAATGAAGCATAATGAGGAGAAGACAACCATCTAGCTACTGCTATGGACCCATAGTCCAGGGGTGAACTACTCACTCATCACTCCGGAGGCGACCATGGCGGTGTAGAGTCCTCCGGGAGATGAATCCCCTCTCCGGCAGGGTGCCGGAGGTGATCTCCTGAATCCCCCAAGATGGGATTGGTGGCGGCGGCGTCTCTGGAAGGTTTTCCGTATCGTGGCTCTCGGTACTGGGGGTTTCGCGACGAAGACTATTTGTAGGCGGAAGGGCAGGTCAGGAGGCGTCACGGGGGCCCTACACGCTAGGGCCGCGCGGGCCCCCCTTGGGCCGCGCCGCCCTAGTGTGGCGGCGCCCCGTGGCCCCACTTCGTCTTCCCTTCGGTCTTCTGGAAGCTTCGTGTCAAAATAGGCCCCTGGGCGGTGATTGCCTCCAATTCCGAGAAGAGTTCCGTACTAGGAGTTCTGCAACCAAAAACACCAGAAACAAAGAATCGGCTCTTCGGCATCTCGTTAATAGGTTAGTGCCGGAAAATGCATAAATATGACATAAAGTATGCATAAAACATGTAGATATCATCAATAATGTGGCATGGAACATAAGAAATTATCGATACGTCGGAGACGTATCAACCCTAACCCTGCCCCGCAGCACCCTTGCTCTTCTATAAATAGAGGACTTCCCTGAGCAATCCAAGCACACCACCATCCTCTCCTCCGATCCCTGCTTCTCCATGACCACTCCACCCACTCGATTGACGCCGGAGCAGCCCCAATTGGACGATCGGAGCAACGGAAGCCCTGGAGGAATCGCCATCGATTGGAGCCGCCTCGAGCTCCGCCACTGCTACAGGCTGCTTCACCATCGTCGACAACCTCGCCCTGAACACCGCCGCCGCTCGCCGGACCACTGGTTAGCCCTCCGACCCCCTAGGCTTGCCGCCAGAGCATCGGGCTCTCGCCAGAGAAGACGACGCACCAGCGCCGTCCGATCTTGTTTTAATCCAACGCACCGCGTTAGTCCATACCGTTTCGGGTTTAAACAGACGCTGACGGGTGGCCCCCACACTGTCAGCAAGCCCACTTGCACGAGATGCGCTGCTGGGCCGTTTCTCTCTGTTTGAATTGTTTCGGCCCAAGTTCATTTCCTATCGGCCCGTTTAATTCAAATCTCGTTTAATAAATTCAATTCAAATTCAATACTGGCTCCAACTTGGAAATTAAATAGAATCAGTTTGGCTTGGCCAAATTTAACAAATTTGATGTTGATGGAAAGCTACTAAAATGTTCTACAACTTTCCACTGGTCTCATCTTGAGATCTATTGTAGAAATAAAGTGACAAAAAGATTAAGTCAGGGACTTTTGCACATTCAAATAAATATTAAAAATCAACCAAAATAGATATTTAGTTAATTCCAACTCCAATAGCTCACATTTAACTTACACTAATTGTTTCTGCAATAAAATGGTGTGGTCACATTGAATGATCATGCCCTAGTTTAAATAATGGACAATATGGCTAGTTTACTTAAGTGATATTGTCCAAAACTATTATGAAAATCAAATGATGATGATGAATGGTTGACTTAGGTCAACATGAATTCATGTATGATGGTTTGAGAAATTAAATCTTAAAGAAGATTCAATGAGAGGAAATTATTTCTCAAAGAACTATATGGAAACTATCATTTACATATGTAATGAGAGGAAATTATTTTCCTCAAGCAACACAACCAATGCACCCTAATTGTATTAAGTGTGTGCTTAGAATAGTTTGTGTGAATATATGTGATGTTTAGAATAGCCAATGAATTGGTTGAGTGATCATACCTCGTATTCAAATTTAGACGCTAGCACCGGAGAATACCCGGGGGAAGAAGGTTGCTACCAAGAGGAGGAGGAGGAGAACTTTGACCACTACCAAGGCAAGCTAATATTCTTGCAAAGTGCAAATCCCCTTGGGGTAAGGCACCATTAGTCTTACCTTTCCTACCATAAGCCTATCCCAAGTTTCTACCTTACAAGTTTTTACTTGTTTATTCAAAGAGTTACTTTTATAGTTAACTTTGGTCAAGGTGAAGGAAGGTAACTAGAGTAGCAAAGTAGTCTCAAGCTAGCCAAGCAATATTAGCCCACTCATGATTAGTGCTAGTGCTAAATATTAAAACTTGACTACTCTAGATGGGAACATGTGACTTGAACTAAATTTTGAAACCTTGGAATGATGAGTCATTCCATTGAATGATTTTTGAAGGTGAATATGACCAAGAGAAGGTGGTGATTTTTGATAAAACTGATATTGGTTTGAATGCGATACCTTTCCAATATTGAGTACCCCCACAATACCTGATTATGGGTAGGGCTTAACTGGAAATTTATGCATCTTAGTATGGGTTCCCTCTGAACACACATCATAGGGGTTATGCTTGAGGCTGCCTCCGTTGTCGTGAAATGATGTGAATTGAGGTGAATTGTACGGCCAAGCCCTGTGCAGTTCCCAGGTTGACAGTTGGTCTTCACTGGAAGGCCAAGCTCATGGGGAGAGGTGCTCATACTAGGGTTTGTAAGTGAAAGGTTATGGTTGAGGATCCGCGTACTGTGTTACGATGATTCGGGGTAATCCCGACAGATGAAATCAAATGTTGTGGCACAAGTGTGCAACCTCTGCAGAGTGTAAATATATTCGAATAGCCACGTCCACGGTTACGGACGGTTGGAAAGGCCATACAGTTTCCGGTGTCAGATTCTTGAAAATGATGGTGAAATGAATGGTGAATTTGTGACTTGTGGTGAATCACAACAAATGTTGTGGGAATGACACTAATGTTCCCACTTGAGTTAGTTAGCACATGAATAAGTCTTTTATCAAATACTTGTGAACTAAAATTGGCTTTATGCAAATAAACTAGAGCTTAGCACCCCTTACTAAAACTGCTAGCACTTACACTAGTATTAGTTTGCGAGTAGAGTACTCACGGCTTTGTCCCTGGCTATTCAAATGGCCAGAGTATGAAGATGAATAGAACTACCAAGGTGATGACCAGCAGGACGCCTACGACAACTAGGAGTCTTCCGACGTCAAGCGTTGGCCTGTGGACTAGAGAGTCCATTTATCTTTACGCTTCCGCTATGAACTTGTGTTTGTTCGTTGATCAATAGATCAACTATTCGTGTAATATGGATCATGTGATGCCAATTGTAAGACAATATGGTTTGTAATGAATGATGACTATGATACTTAACTATTATGCCTCGCAACAACAATATTCCTGGGATTGCGATGAATGACATAATAGGCATCTGGACTTAAAAATCCGGGTGTTGACAATGACTAACGTGCATGATAACAAAGTTAGGGAAAATAGAGGCAGCCTCAGTTAGAGTGGGCACGATTATATGTCTACACGGATGGTGTTAGCGAACCAAAGCTCATGCACAACAGATTTGTACACAGCAATGGTTCGTTGAACCCTCCCTGTAAAAATTTGTGCCCACCGATTCATCATAAGCAAAGAAACAGATTCCGGATCTGAACTTGAACACATTCCATATTATTTGCAAAATTAAACGGTTGATATCTTTTGATTCGTGCATAAAATAACTGATTGAGATCCCATGATTACTTGCATAAATTAACTGATTGAGATCCCATTATTACTTGCATAAATTAACCGAATGGCCGAACCCCAAATCTTAAACGAAATTAAGAAGGGATCAAAACAAAATGGAATAAAATCAGCGCAACTATTAGCCCAATACGTATCCATCTACAAATCCATCTACACCAGCAAAAATAGGGTTCAAAAAGAAATGGGGAACAAAAAAAGGAAGCAAACCGTAGTTAACTCGTTCCATGGGTCCTCCATGGAGGTGTCGTAGGGGTTCTGGGGCGGGACGTATGACACCTCCTCGTTGGGGTCGAATCCCGGCGGGATCTGACCGCCACCGGTGGCAGCAGCCTCCGATGCACCGGCGGAGGAGGCGGCGACATCCATTGAGGGGACGACGTCGAAGAGGGAGGCGTCGCGCTTGGAGCCGATGGCGTCATGGACGATGGGATTGGAATTCTCCTTGTCCATCTCGCCGGCAGAGGAGAGGGAGAGGGAGAGGATTTTTTTCTTTGGAGATGATGATGGGACGTGAGAGAGGCGGCGTTGCGTGAGCGAGTGAGAGTGATAGAGATAGTGGGAGGAGGCGTCTATAAAGGCGAGGGGTGGTTAATGCGACCCGCGTCCTACGCGTCCACCATTGCACGTCTGCACGTCTTGGACTTCTGCAACGCGACACGCGTCCACGATTGCACGTCTTCGACTTCTGCACCGCGACCCGTGTCTACCCGTCAACAATTGCACGTCTTCCATTTCTGCACCGCAACACGCGTCCTCGAGTCTAACCCTGGAAATTTAGATATACTCAGCTATACCCTCGAGTCTTATACTATCATTTTTTGTGTGCTCAGTTTTCCCCTTGAGTGCTAATACTGGCTAGTGCAATATGCTCAGTTTTACCCTCAAGTGGCTGGTCAACAGAGAGTCAATAAATGAGATTAACTAGTTAAATGAGTCATTTAATGTGCAAAAAATTCCGAAAAATAGTGGCACTTACTCATGGAGTCTTTACCACAAATTGCCACTTCTCAAATCATAGATAAGTCATAGATAAATCAAGTTTTACCACAAATTGCCACTTCTCAAATCACCTAGTAGCTATGAAGGTGCATGGTTTTCCACAATGAGCCTTTTCCAAAACATACTTTGTCTAAATGAGGCCACAATTCTCACACTCATGCATATTTGTATTGCAAATAGTTTGAGGTAGGCCAAGATGGGTTTCACTGTACAAAACACGCATTTTCCATTTTTTAAATCTCATATTTGAATCCCTTAGTCTGTTTACTACTCAGGTGCCCTTGGTTTCTTGATACTACTCAATTTTGCCCTCTCCCTTCATAAATTCTCGCAGACGTGCAACATTGCCATGATTGGTCTAGCCCATGTCACGCGGATCGTGCCCGCCGACCGTTGATCGTATGATCTAACGGGCATGATAACCCCTCTCTCTCTCTGTCGGCGGTTAGCTTCCACTCTCTAAGTATGCTAAAGGGTGGTTTTTTGTATTATTTTTCACGCGCTAAAAATTATAAACTCTTTTAGGCATTACTTTTCACGCAAAAAATGATAAACCATCACCGATTTGTTGTAGCCATTAATTTTCACGCAAAAAATGATAAACCATCACTGATTTGTTGTAGCCATTACTTTTCCCACAAAAAATGATAAACCATCACCGATTTGTTGTAGCCATTACTATTCACGGTAAAAATGATAAACGAAACAATCTATCTATCTTCTTATTTGAAGTTTGGGAGGGTTCACCATCTACTTATGTTAACTTTCGAGGTTTTGACCTGAAAATCAAATGGGTATTTTAAAGGCAAATAAAAGTTCAAAAAAATGTAAAATCGAAACAATCTACCTATCTTTGTATAGAAGATCGTCTATATGATTTTTGTGGTCATTTAGAGAAGGTAGAAAAAATCCCTTTTGAGAAGGTCGAAAAAACCTAACTTGTTACAAAAGCTGGTTTCAGTGAGACCTAACCAAATTTGGCATACATGATGCCATACCTATAACAACAAGGAATATCTAAAAGGAAAAGTTTCACAAAATTTGAAATTTAGGGTGAAAAAGATGCCATACATGATGCTGTTTTTCGAGGTTTTGACCTGAAAATCAATTGGGTATTATAAAGGGAAATAAAAAGTTCGAAAAATGTAAAAACGAAACAATCTATCTATCTATGTATAGAAGATCAGTTGTATGAAATTTGAGGTCATTTAGAGAAGGTAGAAAAATCACCTAGTTAGAATAGTTGGTTTCAGTGAGACGAAACGGCATGCGCTTAAGCAAAGTGATTTTTTTGAATATCTCCAAATGACCCCAAATTTGCCATACATGATGTCCTAAGTGTAACAACAAGGAACCCTATCTAAAAAGTGTCAAAATGTTTTCCCAACCGTATAGCTCTATCAAAAAGAACCTCACCATGGTGCTAGTATATTTTTTAGTTACAAACTTTCGTTACCTAACCTTCAACACGAAACTTATTTCAGACTCATTTTGGCGTACAAGAAACAAATCCCACCTTGATTCGAGCACCACAGCCTCCAAACGATGCCGATGCCGATATCGGCATGGTCAGAATGGCTATGCTCGCCGCCACTGCTAGGTCACCGTCGGGATGCACCCTCAATCCCGTCCCCTTATTCGATCACTGACACACCAAAGATACCGCCGAGGCCAATGTCGAACATACATGTTGATGCCAATGCCGAACATGGATGCACGCCGCTGTGGGCACAGCCACGCCGCCCCGCTATGCTAGACGCCACAGACCACCGCAAGGTCTTTCCCTTCGCCACCACACTCTTCTGGCACCCATCTATACACGCCAGAAAGGAGAGACACTAGTTTTCTCTACATTGCTCGCATTCGTGTCCGACACGGTCAGTCAAAGTTTTGAGGTAGTCGTCGATGACGTCGACCATTTCTTCTCTTCTTTGCATGGTTAAACGCGTCTAGTTCATATCTATCTAATGCGTCTGGTCTCGCCTCATGCAGTTCTTTGTGGACGTCGATCTCATCTCGGCACCCTGCAGGCCACCTCCTCCGTGCCATCGATGTAGAGCTCCGTTTAAAAATCTAATCCTACCCATGTATTGCCCCTTGTATCAGCGTCATGGCCCCACTTGTCATTCGATATACCGAAGCCCCACTCGTTCGCGTTTTGGTCAGGGATACAGCGATGCTTACGGTCAAACAAAGATGGATGATCTGACGTGTCTTTGCGGGCTCTACGTGGCCCCACTTGTTAGAAGATAACGGTTAACCATCGGGCAACCGGCCGTTACAGCACCTGTGATGGTTTCAGACAAGGTCTTGGGGAAAACTGAGGAAAAACTAAGGAGCCGGGGAAAACTGAGCACAACTAAGGACCCGAGGGCACGAAAATAGAAAACCAAAAAATATATGGTTGGCAGATTATCGTCAAGTACTTTTAAAAGAAGGACGTAAAAAACGCCGCTAGAGATGTATGTAACTTTGTTTATTTAAGAGAAAAACAGGTAGGCTACAACCGGAATCACGGATGGAAAGTTTTTCCGTGTAAACTATCCAAAATTTCAAAAAAGAAAAAAAGAAAACACATTGTACAAAATGGGTATGTGTCAATTTCTAATTGGACTAAAGGAACCATGAATAGTGCTCAAAGTGCTCTCCTTTCAGCAAAGGGGTTTGGCTTTTAAATATGTAATAATTGCACCCCCGAGGCTCGCGTACTGAGAAACAATCATTACCGGCAGCACCTCACCACCCCACACTCCAAAACATTGGGCCCTTCTCCGGAAGTCTTGATGACATCTTCAAGAAGCTCATGCAATTTTGGCGTCGCTGCCACCTTGCCCGGCAACCCAAACCTAGGGTTTCTCCTGGCACCTGAGAAGATGAAGACACGACACAAGCCATGGCCAGCACCTGCTGCAGCCGAGCATGGATTTCACCCCGTCCATAGATCGAGTCCCCAAATGCCTCACAAAGAGTCAGCTGGAGATGGTGGGCGAGGACGCAAGACTCTGACTTGACAATAGGAAGCAGAGAGGCACATCTGCCACTACCGGCTCCATGGCCAGCTCGCATGGGCTCGGTGGAGGATGTGCCTGCCCTGTGCGCCTTCCTCTCTTTATATAGGTGAAGAGGTGTGGCCAACGGGGCAGCCCGGCCTATTTGGTTTCCCCTTAAGCTAGCCGCATGGATCCTTTTGGCATATAGCTTCTCGGGCCAATAGGATTGAGATCCCCTCTCAGGTCCATGTGGATACTTGGGTAGGTTAGCCCGACCATGGCACCCCTAGAACATTTATGTGGAGCTACAACACATCACCAAAAAAGTTATTGTACTTTTCTGAAACCCTAAATCCAACTTCTTATGTAAAAATTTATCTCCAGAACATTCTAGAGCTCCTCGTGATATCTCGGATCCCATTCGAGACTTCGAACAACTTTTGGTCAGACCATAATTGATATCCTACAGCTACCCTAGCATTGTCGAATGTTAAGTGTATTGCCCTACGGGTTCAAGAACATTCAGACATGATCGAGACACCTCTCTCATCAATAATCATTAGCGGGACCTGGATGCCTATAATGACTATCACATATTCAACGAAGATCTTTATGTGTTTGAACCATGATATTGAGGATTGAAAGAATCCTGTATTTCATTCCCTTTTCTCGCGATATTTTTACTTGCCTAAGATTTGATCATTGGTATAACCATACCTAGTTCAATATCTTTACTGGAAAGTACTATCTACTCGTACTATAACATAATATCCATGTGACCAACTCATTAGTCGTGTGCTTTCCATGTCTATTGGATGTTGCATTACTGTGTGCTTTCCGTGTCTATTGGATGTTGCATTACTGAGTAGCCCGAAGAATATCCTTCTCTCACATGGATGGACAAATCAAAGTCTTGGGTCATGCCGCAGTTCAACAATAACTTTCCGAGCTACCCGAAAGATACATTTATGATCACCTAATTATAAAGTGGCACTTGATGCCCCAAAATAATCTTGCGGTACTAGGGAGTAATATAATCTCATGGTCTAAAGATCACGATGCTTGACATTGGAAAGTGATGACGCGTAAAGCACACGCCCGTTGGGAACCCCAAGAGGAAGGTGTGATGCGTACAGCTGTAAGTTTTTCCCTCAGTAAGAAACCAAGGTTATCGAACCAGTAGGAGTCAAGAAGCACGTTGAAGGTTGATGGCGGCAGAGTGTAGTACGGCGCAACACCAGGGATTCCGGCGCCAACGTGGAACCTGCATAACACAACCAAAGTACTTTGCCCCAACTTAACAGTGAGATTGTCAATCTCACCGGCTTGCTGTAACAAAGGATTAGATGTATAGTGTGGATGATGATGTTTGCAGAAAACAGTAGAACGAGTATTGCAGTAGATTGTATTTGATGTAAAAGAATGGACCGGGGTCCACAGTTCACTAGTGGTGTCTCTCCCATAAGATAAATAGCATGTTGGGTGACCAAATTACAGTTGGGCAATTGACAAATAAAGATGGCATGACAATGCACATACATGTTATGATGAGTAGTGTGAAATTCAATTGGGCATTACGACAAAGTACATAGACCGCTATCCAGCATGCATCTATGCCTAAAAAGTCCACCTTCAGGTTATCATCCGAACCCCTTCCAGTATTAAGTTGCAAACAACAGACAATTGCATTAAGTATGGTGCGTAATGTAATCAACAAATACATCCTTAGACATAGCATTGATGTTTTATCCCTAGTGGCAACAAAGACATCCACAACCTTAGAACTTTCTCACATCGTCCCAGATTTAATGGAGGCATGAACCCACTATCGAGCATAAATACTCCCTCTTGGAGTTACAAGTAACGACTTGGCCAGAGCCTCTACTAATAACAGAGAGCATGCAAGATCATAAACAACACATAGATGATAGATTGATAATCAACATAACATAGCATTCAATATTCATCGGATCCCAACAAACGCAACATGTAGCATTACAAATAGATGATCTTGATCATGTTAGGCAGCTCACAAGATCCAAGAATGATAGCACAATTAGGAGAAGACGACCATCTAGCTACTGCTATGGACCCATAGTCCAGGGGTGAACTACTCACACATCACTCCTGAGGCGACCATGGCGGTGAAGAGTCCTCCGGGAGATGATTCCCCTCTCCGGCAGGGTGCCGGAGGCGATCTCCTGAATCCCCCGAGATGGGATTGGCGGCGGCGGCGTCTCTGGAAGGTTTTTCGTATCGTGGCTCTCGGTACTGGAGTTATTATCGACGAAGGCTTATGTAGGCGGAAGGGTAGGTCAGGGGGTGCCACGAGGGGCCCACACAACAGGGCCGCGCGGCCAGGAGGTGGGCCGCGCCGCCCTGGCGTGTCGCCGCCTCGTCGCCCCACTTCGTTTCCCTTTTGGACTTCTGGAAGCTTCGTGGAAAAATAAGATCCTGGGGGTTGATTTCGTCAAATTCCGAGAATATTTCCTTACTAGGATTTCTGAAACCAAAAACAGCAGAAAATAGCAACTGGCTCTTCGGCATCTTGTTAATAGGTTAGTGTCAGAAAATGCATAAATATGACATAAAGTATGTATAAAACATGTAGGTATTGTCATAAAACAAGCATGGAACATAAGAAATTATCGATACGTTGGAGACGTATCAGCATCCCCAAGCTTAGTTCCTACTCGTCCCGAGTAGGTAAACGATAACAAAGATAATTTCTGAAGTGACACGCATCATAATCTTGATCAATACTATTGTAAGCACATGTAATGAATGCAGCGATTCGAAGAAATGGTAAAGACAATGGTTAAACAATTGAATCATATAGCAAAGACTTTTCATGAATAGTACTTTCAAGACAAGCATCAATAAGTCTTGCATTAGAGTTAACTCATAAAGCAATAAATTCATAGTAAAGGCGTTGAAGCAACACAAAGGAAGATTATGTTTCAGCGGTTGCTTTCAACTTGTAACATGTATATCTCATGGATAGTTGTCAATATAAAGTAATATGATGAATGCAAATATGCAAGCATGTAAGAATCAATGCACAGTTAACACAAGTGTTTGCTTCTTAAGATGGAGAGGAGTGGGTAAACTGACTCAACATAAAAGTAGAAGAATGGCCCTTCGCAGAGGGAAGCATTGATTGCTATATTTGTGCTAGAGCTTTTATTTTGAAAACATAAAGAGAGCATAAAAGTAAAGTTTTGAGAGGTGTTTGTTGTTATCAACGAATGGTAGTGGGTACTCTAACCCCCTTGCCAGACAAACCTTTAAAGAGCGGCTCCCATGAAACATTTTTATTTTTGGGTGGCACTCCTTCCAACCTTGCTTTCACAAACCATGGCTAACCGAATCCTCGGGTGCCTGCCAACAATCTCATATCATGAAGGAGTGCCTTTTTATTTTAGTTTTATTTAGATGACACTCCTCCCCACCTTTGCTTTCCCAAGCCATGGCTAACCGAATCCTCAGGTGTCGTCCAACAATCACATACCATGGAGGAGTGTCTATTTTTGTAAAATTATGAAGGTTAATTAATTTGGGACTGGGAATCCCATTGCCAGCTCTTTTTGCAAAATTATTGGATAAGCGGATGAAGCCACTAGTCCATTGGTGAAAGTTGCCCAACAAGATTGAAAGATAAACACCACATACTTCCTCATGAGCTATAAAACATTGACACAAATAAGAGGTAATAACTTTTGAAGTGTTTAAAGATAGCACTCAAGCAATTTACTTTGGAATGGCAGAGAAATACCATGTAGTAGGTAGGTATGGTGGACACAAGTGGCATAGTTATTGGCTCAAGGATTTGGATGCACGAGAAGTATTCCCTCTCAATACAAGGCTTAGGCTAGCAAGGTTATTTGAAGCAAACACAAGTATGAACCGGTACAGCAAAACTCACATGAAAACATATTGCAAGCATTATAAGACCCTACACTATCTTCCTTGTTGTTCAAACCCTTACTAGAAAATATCTAGACCTTAGAGAGACCAATCATGCAAACCAAATTTTAGCAAGCTCTATGTATTTCTTCACTAATAGGTGCAAAGTATATGATGCAAGAGCTTAAAAATGATCCTTATGAGCACAACAATTGCCAAGTATCAAATTATTCAAGACATTCTACCAATTACTACATGTAGCATTTTCTGTTTCCAACCATATAACAATTAACGAAGCAGTTTCAACCTTCGCCATGAACATTATGAGTAGGGCTAAGGACATATTTGTCCATATGCAACAGCAGAGCGTGTCTCTCTCCCACACAATGAATGCTAGGATCCAACTTTATTCAAACAAAACAAAACAAAAACAAACAGACGCTCCAAGTAAAGCACATAAGATGTGATGGAATAAAAATATAGTTTCACTAGAGGAACCTGATAATGTTGTCGATGAAGAAGGGGATGCCTTGGGCATCCCCAAGCTTAGATGCTTGAGTCTTCTTGAAATATGCAGGAATGAACCACCGGGGGCATCCCCAAGCTTAGAGCTTTCACTCTCCTTGATCATATTGTATCATCCCCCTCTCTTGATCCTTGAAAACTTCCTCAACACCAAACTCAAAACAACTCATTAGATGGTTAGTGCATAATCAAAATTCACATGTTCAGAGGTGACATAATCATTCTTAACACTTCTGGACATTGCACAAAGCTACTGAAAGTTAATGGAATAAAGAAATCCATCAAACATAGCAAAACAGGCAATGCGAAATAAAAGGCAGAATCTGTCAAAACAGAACGGTCCGTAAAGACGAATTTTTTAGGTGCACCAGACTTGCTCAAATGAAAATGCTCAAATTGAATGAAAGTTGCGTACATATCTGAGGATTACTCACGTAAATTTGAAGATTTTTCTGAGTTACCTACAGAGACTACTACTCAAATTCGTGACAGCAAGAAATCTGTTTCTGCGCAGTAATCCAAATCTAGTATGAACCTTACTATCAAAGACTTTACTTGGCACAACAATGCAACAAAATTAAGATAAGGAGAGGTTGCTACAGTAGTAACAACTTCCAAGACTCAAATATAAAACAAAAGTGCAGAAGTAAAATCATGGGTTGTCTCCCATAAGCGCTTTTCTTTAACGCCTTTCAGCTAGGCGCAGAAAGTGTGAATCAAGTAACATCAAGAGACGAAGCATCAACATCATAATTTGTTCTAATAATAGAATCAAAAGGTAACTTCATTCTCTTTCTAGGGAAGTGTTCCATACCTTTCTTGAGAGGAAATTGATATTTAATATTACCTTCCTTCATATCAATAATAGCACCAACAGTTCGAAAAAAGGTCTTCCCAATATAATGGGACAAGATGCATTGCATTCAATATCCAAGACAACAAAATCAACGGGGACAAGGTTATTGTTGACCGTAATGCGAACATTATCAACCCTCCCCAAAGGTTTCTTTGTAGAATTATCAGCAAGATTAAGGGCTATTTGATAAAATGCCCCACTTTACTTAGTCATTTTCCTCAAAGGGCACATTTACTTTGGCATGAATAAAATGCCCTGCTTTATATTGTCTATTTGCTAAAATGCCCCGTTTGGGTGATTTACTGGTACTTTTTGAAATAATACCCTCTTAACACAGTCTAATCTGTAACCTGCGATTACACTTTGCCCTTGAGTGGATTGAATCTGGGCACCCGTCCAAGTGCGTATCTGCCTGTCTCGCCTGTACGAATACGCACTTAGCAGGCGATGCCGGTGACGGTGACGACCGGCCGCCGGCCGACCAGCGAGTGCGCGACCAAGCCCAGCGCCTTGCTTTCTTTTCCCAGCCACGTGCTTAGCTCTTCCGTCCACGTCCCTGTGGTAGGTCGACTTCGCCGGCCAGGCGGCGACCGCACATGGCGGCGGCGGTGCTTCCCAGCGACTCATGGTTCGGATGAGAGAGTTGACGAGGGATGCGGCAGCTTAGAGGGGGAGGGCGGCGCCGAGATTCGTCGTCGCGGTCGGACGGTTCGTCGCCATCGCCGGCGTAGCCTGTTTTGTTCGTACGGAATAGATACTGGCGACACAAAGATTAGCTTAGGAAGCTCTGGAGCAATCCACCCCTGCAGGTTAGAGATTAGTATTAACTTGCAGCAAATCATCTAAACGGGGCATTTTAGCAAACTGACAATGTAAAGTAGGGCATTTTAGCCATGCCAAAGTAAATATGCCCTTTGGGGCAAATGGCAAAGTAAAGCGGGGCATTTTATCAAATAGCCCCAAGATTAACATCCAAATAACAATTTTTCAATGGTGGTAAGTCAAGCATATTATAGATTTTCCTAGGCATAACGGAAATACTCGCACCAAGATCACATAAGGCATTACAATCAAAATCATTGACCTTCATCTTAATGATGGGCTCCCAACCATCCTCTAACTTCCTAGGAATAGAAGTTTCAAGTTTTAGTTTCTCTTCTCTAGCTTTTATGAGAGCATTTGTAATATGTTTCGTAAAGGCCAAATTTATAGCACTAGCATTAGGACTTTTAGAAAGCTTTTGTAAGAACTTTATAACTTCAGAGATATGGCAATCATCAAAATCTAAACCATTATGATCTAAAGCAATGGGATCATTATCCCCAATATGGGAAAAAAATTCAGCAGTTTTATCACAAGCAGTTTCAGCAGTTTTAGTAGGTTCCGGCAGTTTTGCAGGCTTTGCATTAGAAGTGGAAACATTGCCAACACCAATTATTTTACCATTAATAGTAGGAGGTGCAGCAACATGTGAAGCATTAGCATTACTAGTGGTGGTAATAGTCCAAACTTTAGCTATATTGTTATCTTTAGCATTTTCTTCTTTATCCCACCTAGCACGCAATTCGGCCATCAATCTTATATTTTCATTAATTCTAACTTGGATGGCGTTTGCTGTAGCAAACGACTTAATATCTTTATTTTCATTAGGCATAACTTTCGATTTCAAAAGATCAACATCAGCAGCAAGACTATCGACTTTAGAAGCAAGTATATCAATTTTCCCAAGCTTTTCTTCAACAGATTTGTTAAAAGCAGTTTGTGTACTAATAAATTCTTTAAGCATGGCTTCAAGTCCAGGGGGTGTATCCCTATTACTGTTGTAAGAATTCCCATAAGAATTACCATACCCGTTACCATTATTATAAGGATATGGCCTATAGTTGTTACTAGAATTATTTTGATAAGCATTATTGTTAAAATTATTATTTTTAATGAAGTTCACATCAACATGTTCTTCTTGGGCAACCAATGAAGCTAACGGAACATTATTAGGATCAACATTTGTCCTACCGTTCACAAGCATAAACATAATAGCATCAATTTTATCACTCAAGGAGGAGGTTTTTTCGACAGAATTTACCTTCTTACCTTGTGGAGCTCTTTCCGTGTGCCTGTTATCACCAGATTTTGGACAAATCCAGAGGTGGGCCGTAAGAGAGATGGGCTTGGAAGACTACACGTGGAAGATCTCTGAAGCGGCCTTGCACGGAGAATTTGGGCTAGTTTGCCCGTGTATCTTTAATTATAGTAGATTATGTTTTAGATCAAGATTAGAGTTTGTATCGTGCACGGTGGGATATTCCCACGTTAGAAAGTCCCCTGGACTATAAATATGTATCTAGGGTTTATGGAATAAAACAACAACTCACGTTCAACCCAAAACAAACCAATCTCGGCGCATCGCCAACTCCTTCATCTCGAGGGTTTCAATCAGGTAAGCGACATGCTGCCTAGATCGCATCTTGCGATCTAGGCAGCACAAGCTCCACGTTGTTCATGCGTTGCTCGTACTGAAGCGTCTTTGATGGTGAGCAACGTAGTTATCATAGATGTGTTAGGGTTAGCATAGCTCTTCGTATAACATGCTTACGTAGTGCAACCCCTGCATGTCTAGCCGCCCTCACGCCCATCTCGGGTGTGGGGGCGGCACCCTGCTTGTTCATCATCTAGTAGATCTGATCCGTTACGATTGCTCCTTGCTCTGCAAGGATTAGTTTAATATCTGCAATAGTTAGGCCTTACAAAGGGGTGGAGGATCCAGCGGCACGTAGGGTGGCGTTCGCAAGTCCTAAACAGGATGTTCCGAGGATCAACGTCATGTTGGTTTTTAGGCCTTGTTTAGGATCGGCTTATGAGCACCGTGCGTGGCCGCGAGGCCCAACCTGGAGTAGGATGATCCGATTATGCGGTGAAAACCCTAAATCGTCGTAGATCTCATTAGCTATATTTTGATCAAGCAGGATCACCAAGTATTCGTGCACCCCGTACGGATCATGGGTGAATCGGCTCTTTGAGCCGATTCACAGGATAACCTGAGAGCCGATCGAGGCTCGTATTTAATGTTTACGTGTATGCCATGCAGGAACTAAGCGAGGCATCCCCATCACCTTCCTGACCAGGTATAGGTCAGGTGGCACGCCCTTGCACTTCGCATCGCCGCGTGTGACCAGAAGAGCATTGCGGGCCGTCGCTCGGAGGGGTCTCAGCCAGCCGCAGCTCTAGGCTCTTCCCGGCTCTACTGTGTTGATAGGCCGCTGCCCGCCGGTGGGTTTTGGCAGGCAACACATTCTGGCATGCCCGGTGGGACCTGAGGGTTGCCTCCATCTACCCTGAGGGTTGCCAGCCAGGTCCCACGTTCAGCATTAACATGGTAGGACCTGGGAACCACTCTGGCAAAGATGGAGATGAGGGCAGCCGCTCTCATAGCAAGGACACAGAGGAGGCCGCTCCACGCGATCGGCTCCATCATGATGGTAAGCGCTACGTCACAGAGGGAGAAGTGAAGAACATAAGATATCAACGACCTCTCTCTGATCACCTCCTCAACAAATATGTGAGTCAGTATGACCAACGCCGACGGTCCAACTATGATGATGAAGGAGATCGTCTGGCTAGAGAAGCCAGAAGACATCGTCGGCAGGATCGCGATGAGGAGGAACACGAGCGCCGTGCCACGGACAAGTCAAGGGAGCAAGATGACAACGCCAGACACTGGGATTGCCCTTTCTTCAGACACTGCTGGGATTCAGGAATGAGCCGATTGCCCACAATCGGCAATTGCCCAGAATGCAACCAGAAGAAGAAGGAGGCAGCCAACGTGTCTGTGTTCAAGCGCTTAGGGCCTCTCCCGCCACAGAGCAAACGTGCTGAGTCACCTCGTTGGGCAGATCTTGAGGATTCCGAAGACGAGGGACTAGAAGGAGAAGAAGACAGGTACCACCGTCCAAGGTGGTGCCCTGACGGACTCAGCCGTTCACAAAAACGCAGGGTTCAGCGGTTGCGCGGCCTGGAGGAAGCCGAAAGGTTATACTTGCACACGCTAAGGAAGGCACGACCTGATCTGGCTGCAAAGGTTCAGCGAGCCCTGGATGAAGAGGGTCGTCCACGGAGAATGGAGTGGCGCCCCAAACAAAGGAGAGCCGATGATGAAACATCGGCTGGCACGAACATGGTGTTCATCCTCCCTTCAGAGTTCAGTGCTCCAGGGTTAGATGAGACATCCGTGGCACAACTTGACTGCGGCCCACGGCCGGTTATCTTTGAGAAGCCACGAGAAAGGAGCTACAGACATCTGAAGGCCCTGTACTTGCGAGGATATATCGATGGGAGGCCTATAAATAAGATGCTGGTGGACACCGGAGTGGCAGTTAACATCATGCCGTACTCTATGCTACGTCGGCTGGGACGCTCTAGCTCGGATCTAATCAAGACCAACGTAACTTTGAGCGATTTCAACGGCCAAGCGTCTGAGGCACAAGGAGTTCTGAACGTGGATCTGACCGTAGGAAGGAAAACTATCCCTACAACGTTCTTCATCGTCGATAGCACAAGCAGTTATCTTTGTCTTTCTTTGGAAGAGATTGGATCCACGCTAATCGCTGTATTCCCTCCACGATGCACCAATGCATAATACAGTGGGATGGAGATGAGGTAGAGGTCGTCCAGGCCGATGACTCAGCCGAAATTTCAACGGCTGGCATGAACGCATGGGAAGCAGCAGGCCAAGAACCCCTTTCAGGCATTAACTTGGACGACTGCGAGCGCATTGATGTGACAAAGGGAAGGGTTAAGTTGGTTTTATCCACTGGCCTGACCATATAGTTGAAGCGATGCGATGTGCAACTTGGCGAGGCTGGTCCTTGTGATCGGCCCCAAAGGTCTATGAAGGGACATTACAGAACCTTCAGTCAGCGCCCCAATCATTATGGAGGCCGACCCCAGCAATCGGCCAAAATTATCCTCGCCACATGTTCTGCTTGTGTTCACCCTCGACCCTATCAGGAGCCGACGTGCGAATTACAGAGCCGATATCTGCCATTCTTTGACAGCTTCGGCTCGGGGGGCACCTAAACAGGGGAACCAGATGCAGGGGTACATGTGTGCAATGAAATACTGGGGGCCGATAGGAAAAAATCGGCCAGTAAAAACAAAAAAAAAAAAAAACTTTTTACAGCCGATGCAAGGGCATCGACTTTAGAATTGAGAGGCAGCCGATGCGCAGCCATCGACTTTAGTGGAATTATGCAACGTTTATCGAGTCTCCACCAAATCTAGACCAACGGTGGTGCCTTCTGTTGCCTCGAGGGAGTATAACAATGGAAACTTCTTCAGCTGCTTCGAGCCGATCCGGGTTCCTGAACCTTTTTTGTCAAGGATTTCCAATCTTTGGAGCTAGTTTAGCTGAAACGGAAGATTATCGGCTGTTGGAGGAAGAAAGAGGATCGGCTGTGGCGCATTCTCTCTGACATTCTCACCTCGAGTGAGGCTCGGGGGGCAGCAGGCTCGAGTAAGGCTCGGGGGGCAGCAGGCCTAGTGGATACTTTGCTTAAAGAGCCGATGGGGATACCATCGGCTGGTCCTTCATTGCAACCTTCTTCACAATGATGGGTACTGAAAAGGATTATTGGGTTTGGTTGGAAAAGTTTAAAGATTTTCCTGAAGATCCTGCATTTTCTACCAGATTTGGAAAATCATCAGCTGAAGAAGAGAAGGGTGAATTTCAAAGGACCGATGCGGTGCGATCGGCTCATTACGCATTGGCAAAGGGGACGAATCGGCAAGGTCAGTAGAAGAGGGAATCGGCTCAATTAAACTCAGAAGGAATCGGCAAAATCAAAATTGGGGAAAAGTTCTTCATTGATTAGATGAGATTTCTTACATAAAGAGCTAATTGCTCTCAAAAGGGAAATACTAGGGGATCCATTGCCCCATCTACTACTACTGGCCCTATTCTAGAGGCCCTATCTATGGGCCGTCACTGCCCTCGTCGTCGCCGTCGTCGCCACTATCAGCGCTGCTCCCGGCGGGCTCGTCGTCGCTCCAATGGCCGCCGACCGGGCCCTCGTTGTCTTCATCTTCTTCGTCAGCGTCGCCCTCATCGCTGTCGAAGTCGCTAAGATTGCCCGGCCAAGGGCAGAACCGCTTGGCCGGCGGCTCGTCGGAGGAGCTCTCGTCGTCGTCCTCCTCCTCCTCTTCCTGCTTCTCCTCCCCGGAAGAGGTGAAGTCGCAGGAGAAGCTGTCGTCGTCACTCTCCTCTTCCGTTTCCCCAACGGCGAGGAAGCGGAGGTCGCTCTCCCCGTCCGTCGAGGATTGGTCGTCCTCGGACCAGATGGAGAAGTCGTGGTCTGACTCCTCCCCGGCCGCAATGGCGCGGCGGGTGTTTGCCGCGTGGACCTCTGCCGGGTTGTACTCCGGCGTCGGCTCACGGGATGTGGAGGACTGGCTGGAAGGATCCGATGGAGCAGAGGAGGAAGAAGACATGGTGGCAGGAGGGCTTTTGGAGTGCTAATGCGGAGGAGATGCAGAGGAGAACTGTTCATGGCGGTTAAATAAAAGGGGATATAGTGGAAATTCAATGCCACAGCAGTTTCCGAGGAAGTGGTGCCTAAAGAAAAAAAAAACTGCCAGATCACGCGGAGAAGTTGAGAAGGCAGGACATCATGATGAAGGATACTGCAACGGTTCTGCCACGACATGACCCGACGAAGGAAAGCATAATGATTTTGGAAAAATTATTTCCAAAACCAGGGGGGCATGTGTTATCACCAGATTTTGGACAAATCCAGAGGTGGGCCGTAAGAGAGATGGGCTTGGAAGACTACACGTGGAAGATCTCTGAAGCGGCCTTGCACGGAGAATTTGGGCTAGTTTGCCCGTGTATCTTTAATTATAGTAGATTATGTTTTAGATCAAGATTAGAGTTTGTATCGTGCACGGTGGGATATTCCCACGTTAGAAAGTCCCCTGGACTATAAATATGTATCTAGGGTTTATGGAATAAAACAACAACTCACGTTCAACCCAAAACAAACCAATCTCGGCGCATCGCCAACTCCTTCATCTCGAGGGTTTCAATCAGGTAAGCGACATGCTGCCTAGATCGCATCTTGCGATCTAGGCAGCACAAGCTCCACGTTGTTCATGCGTTGCTCGTACTGAAGCGTCTTTGATGGCGAGCAACGTAGTTATCATAGATGTGTTAGGGTTAGCATAGCTCTTCGTATAACATGCTTACGTAGTGCAACCCCTGCATGTCTAGCCGCCCTCACGCCCATCTCGGGTGTGGGGGCGGCACCCTGCTTGTTCATCATCTAGTAGATCTGATCCGTTACGATTGCTCCTTGCTCTGCAAGGATTAGTTTAATATCTGCAATAGTTAGGCCTTACAAAGGGGTGGAGGATCCAGCGGCACGTAGGGTGGCGTTCGCAAGTCCTAAACAGGATGTTCCGAGGATCAACGTCATGTTGGTTTTTAGGCCTTGTTTAGGATCGGCTTATGAGCACCGTGCGTGGCCGCGAGGCCCAACCTGGAGTAGGATGATCCGATTATGCGGTGAAAACCCTAAATCGTCATAGATCTCATTAGCTATATTTTGATCAAGCAGGATCACCAAGTATTCGTGCACCCCGTACGGATCATGGGTGAATCGGCTCTTTGAGCCGATTCACAGGATAACCTGAGAGCCGATCGAGGCTCGTATTTAATGTTTACGTGTATGCCATGCAGGAACTAAGCGAGGCATCCCCATCACCTTCCTGACCAGGTATAGGTCAGGTGGCACGCCCTTGCACTTCGCATCGCCGCGTGTGACCAGAAGAGCATTGCGGGCCGTCGCTCGGAGGGGTCTCAGCCAGCCGCAGCTCTAGGCTCTTCCCGGCTCTACTGTGTTGATAGGCCGCTGCCCGCCGGTGGGTTTTGGCAGGCAACAGTGCCATTCAGAGTAATTAATCATCATATTATCAAGAAGCTTTGTTGCGGCGCCTAGAGTGATGGACATAAAAGTACCTCCAGCAGCTGAATCCAATAGGTTCCGCGAGAAAAAATTCAATCCTGCATAAAAGGTTTGGATGATCATCCAAGTAGTCAGTCCATGGGTTGGGCAATTTTTAACCAAAGATTTCATTCTTTCCCATGCTTGGGCAACATGCTCATTATCCAATTGCTTAAAATTCATTATGCTACTTCTCAAAGATATAATTTTAGCAGGAGGATAATATCTACCAATGAAAGCATCCTTACATTTAGTCCATGAATCAATACTATTCTTAGGCAGAGATAGCAACCAATCTTTAGCTCTTCCTCTTAATGAGAAAGGAAACAATTTTAATTTTATAATGTCACCATCTACATCCTTATACTTTTTCATTTCACATAGTTCAACAAAATTATTAAGATGGGCAGCAGCATCATCAGAACTAACACCAGAAAATTGCTCTCTCATAACAAGATTTAGTAAAGCAGGTTTAATTTCAAAGAATTCTACTATAGTAGCAGGTGGAGCAATAGGTGTGCATAAGAAATCATTATTATTTGTGTTTGTGAAGTCACACAACTTAGTATTTTCAGGAGTACCCATTTTAGCAATAGTAAATAAAGCAAACTAGATAAAGTAAATACAAGTAACTAATTTTTTTGTGTTTTTAATATGGCAAACAAGACAGTAAATAAAGTAAAGCTATCAACTAATTTTTTTGTATTTTGATATAGTGCAGCAAACAAAGAAGTAAATAAAATAAAGCAAGACAAAAAACAAAGTAAAGAGATTGGAAGTGGGACTCCCCTTGCAGCGTGTCTTGATCTCCCCGGCAACGGCGCCAGAAAAACAGTCTTGATGACGCGTAAAGCACACGCCCGTTGGGAACCCCAAGAGGAAGGTGTGATGCGTACAGCTGTAAGTTTTTTCCTCAGTAAGAAACCAAGGTTATCGAACCAGTAGGAGTCAACAAGCACGTTGAAGGTTGATGGCGGCGGAGTGTAGTGCGGCGCAACACCAGGGATTCCGGCGCCAACGTGGAACCTGCACAACACAACCAAAGTACTTTGCCCCAACTTAACAGTGAGGTTGTCAATCTCACCGGCTTGCTGTAACAAAGGATAAGATATATAGTGTGGATGATGATGTTTGCAGAAAACAGTAGAACGAGTATTGCAGTAGATTGTATTTGATGTAAAAGAATGGACCGGGGTCCACAGTTCACTAGTGGTGTCTCTCCCATAAGATAAATAGCATGTTGGGTGAACAAATTACAGTTGGGCAATTGACAAATAAAGATGGCATGACAATGCACATACATGTTATGATGAGTAGTGTGAAATTCAATTGGGCATTACGACAAAGTACATAGACCGCTATCCAGCATGCATCTATGCCTAAAAAGTCCACCTTCATGTTATCATCCGAACCCCTTCCAGTATTAAGTTGCAAACAACAGACAATTGCATTAAGTATGGTGCGTAATGTAATCAACAAATACATCCTTAGACATAGCATTGATGTTTTATCCCTAGTGGCAACAACACATCCACAACCTTAGAACTTTCTGTCACTGTCCCAGATTTAATGGAGGCATGAACCCACTATCGAGCATAAATACTCCCTCTTGGAGTTACAAGTAACGACTTGGCCAGAGCCTCTACTAATAACGGAGAGCATGCAAGATCATAAACAACACATAGATGATAGATTGATAATCAACATAACATAGCATTCAATATTCATCGGATCCCAACAAACGCAACATGTAGCATTACAAATATATGATCTTGATCATGTTAGGCAGCTCACAAGATCCAACAATGATAGCACAATTAGGAGAAGACGACCATCTAGCTACTGCTATGGACCCATAGTCCAGGGGTGAACTACTCACACATCACTCCGGAGGCGACCATGGCGGTGACGAGTCCTCCGGGAGATGATTCCCCTCCCCGGCAGGGTGCCGGAGGCGATCTCCTGAATCCCCCGAGATGGGATTGGCGGCGGCGGCGTCTCTGGAAGGTTTTCCGTATCGTGGCTCTCGGTACTGGAGTTATTATCGACGAAGGCTTATGTAGGCGGAAGGGTAGGTCAGGGGGCGCCACGAGGGGCCCACACAACAGGGCCGCGCGGCTAGGAGGTGGGCCGCGCCGCCCTGGCGTGTCGCCGCCTCGTCGTCCCACTTCGTTTCCCTTTCGGACTTCTGGAAGCTTCGTGGAAAAATAAGATCCTGGGCGTTGATTTCGTCCAATTCCGAGAATATTTCCTTACTAGGATTTCTGAAACCAAAAACAGCAGAAAAACAAGAATCGGCTCTTCGGCATCTTGTTAATAGGTTAGTGCCGGAAAATGCATAAATATGACATAAAGTATGTATAAAACATGTAGGTATTGTCATAAAACAAGCATGAAACATAAGAAATTATCGATACGTTGGAGACGTATCAGAAAGCTATGGCAGTTTAGACACATTGGCACGATCTAATTACTTCGCTTAGTTGGGTATGTCTATCACGCCATTCTCCTAAGGACAATACCTTATTAATTAACAAGACATGTCTATGGTTAGGAAATGTTAACCATCATTAATCAACAAGCTAGTTATAGAGGCGTACTATGGACATGGCGTTGTTTATGAAACCACACAAGTATTATGTTTCCTATTGATACAATTCTAACATGGAGTTTAAACATTTATCATGAGCAAGAAATACGATAATAATAATCTTTAGCATTACCTTTAGGGCATATCTCCAATATTTTTTGTAGAAATACTCGATCGACCTAGCGATGTCCACATACACATGAGACAATGGTCTTATAATATTGTCACTGGCCAATATCTATGCCAGCGTAAATGGTTGAATAGTTCCAGGTTTGTACCTCAAATACGGCTACGCAAATGGCCAAAAAGGATCTAGGCGTTGATTTTGGTTGGCGTCTTTGAGGGGATGTGCGGCAAAATGGACATGTCCAGGTGGCGGCAAGTGCGCACAAGGCTGTCAACATCGGGACTGGGCTCCGGCGAGCAACAACTGAAACAGATGATACTGGGAATAGCGAGGAACGGGGTAATGTTGGCGTCGCGGTAGGGTTGTGTGCAGAGGTATTGTCAATTTTGTGCGTTGAGTGGCTTGTGTGCCACATGTGCGCTGGACGGAGGAGGAGAAGACGTGGACGTGCGTGGATATAAGTGTGATGGATAGTACCTGGTGCCTAATTGAATGGTATCTTTCTTGGCGCCTACCACATCAGCCTTGCCCCTCCTTCTTTTGGGAGGAAATCAAATGAGTAAAGGTTTCCGCCGACTCCCCTCAAGGAACCACTCACTACTCAACTTGAAACCACGGACCTACCTCCTGCTTTTGACTTTCTTCTTTGTCCCAATTCTGCTGCTGTTCGTGCACACGCATGTCAAGCTCAAAATTTAGGATGAGAATAGTTCGATACGTGTGTCTCAGTTCGTTTGCTTCGGATTGCTGAATTGGGTTTTGTGTCTTTGTTCTTGCGGATCAAAACAAACACCCTAAATTCGTTTGTGTTGAACTACTTAGGGCTCCTTTGATTCAAAGGATTTGCATAGGAATTATGTAGGATTTGGTTCCTATGGGAAAATTTCATATACATGTTGTTTGATTCATAGAAATATAGCTTATAGGAAAAATTCCTATAGGAATCTTATAGTGTAATTCCTATAGAAAAAAGCATTAGCTCATACCTCATGGAAAAATTCATTTGCTACAATCAAACAAACTTCATCTTCCTATAGGATTCAAGTAGACATGCCATTCCAATCCTATACCTTTCCTATTCCTATGTTTTTCCTATCCTTCAAATCAAAGGAGCCCTTAAGATGCCATACATTAAAAAAAAGTAGGTAAAAAAAATCCTTCGGGAGGTCGTATGAAGTGCGCGGCGAGTGTCAGACTGAGCATAGGCATCGTACATGCCATTGATGCCGGCGTTCCCCGTACATGTCAATCTAGCCCTGTTGTTTGATGCGTACTCAGAGTTTAACATACTCCCTCCGTTCCATAAAGATTACCTGAGATACATTTAAATTTTAATAAACCTCACGTATTTTTTATGGATTAGAAGGAGTACATAAATGAACTTCTAGGGCAAAGGTGGTCCGGCATCCGCATCCCATGAATAGTTGCTTATGGGCAGCAGATTTTGACAAAAGAGACTACCTGCCCCAACGAATTGGCAAAAAAGACCACATATGAATTAAATTGACAAAAATGACCACCTTCTCAGTGGCGGCAGCGCCCCCAGCTGACACGTGGAGACGTGCCGCCGAAGTAGATGGCGGCAGGGTTGCCGTCGCTATGGTGCGGGACCTGCCGCCCCCGCTTGTGGCGGCAAGGCCACCTGGAGCATGCCGCCCCTAGCTTTGGCGGCAGGATCTTAATCCCTACCTCATCATAAAATCTAGTGCGTGTCTGTGTTAATCTAGTGCGTGTCTGTGCTAGAATTGGTACGATTATTCCCAGCTATTTACATGATCTGTGTTAGATTGCAACCCATATAAATAAAATCACTCGGTTTTGGTTTAATTTGAGCCGCCTATTTTGTTTTGCGTGCAAACGAACGAGTTCGCGTGAACCGAAAATACATTTGTATCTTGTTTCAGCGGCCCGACGCATAGTATCCGGGCCATCCGCGGAGACCCAAACACGGCTCAAATATGCGGTACGTTTGCGTCTGCGTGGACACTACACGGATAGGCCGGTCGTCTGCATGCTTCTCGCACGGGCCCGCCTAGCAGCGCACAGATGCTTCGTCTTCAATGCGGCATGACTTACGGGCGGCGCGCTGCCGCTTTTCAGGGCCGCGTTAATGGTGCGCCTCGGCTTCCACGTGCGTGCGCTGGTGGGTGGTGTCGCAGTGGCAGACCATTGAAGGCGAGATGGTGTCCGAGCCTTTTGAAGGTCCGCTGGCGGCCCCCAATTTCTCGACCACACCATTGTCACAGTCCGTAGTATCCACCCGACCGACGCCATGGGGAGAAAATCTTGGCCGTTTCGCAAAACCAAGAACGACCACGAGGCTAGCGGCTCATGGTCCGGCAAAAAGCCGCGGGTCGAGCGGTACGACTGCATCGATTTTTCGCACGCCTCCTTTGGGAGGAAAACCGATCGGTGCCATCGTCGGCCTCCTCCTCGTCGGCCTTCTCCTCCTTTGGCGCCGGCAGCTCCGATGGTCCGGCGAAGTCGACGTAGTTGGCGCCATGGTCCCTGGCGGACCACACCGCCGCCTGCCGCGGGTCCAGTGTAATGTGCCGGTAGTCTTCGTCGACGGAGCGGCCGACCATGAACTGTAGGGCGGGAAATTCCTCGTCGTCGTCGCCACTGAGGGCTGCCTACGCCTCAGCCTCCTTCTCCCACCATTTCTTCTTCGCCGGTGGAAGTGGTGGCGAGGCCGCGACATCCCCCTCCTTGACGCGGGGGCGGCGGCCCGACCCTCTCGTCCGACGGGCCGGAGCAGAGGACGCGCGCATCGCCTCGTCGCGGATGACGACGCCTCCAGGCAGGTTAGCGTTCGACCATGGCACCGACCGGTTTTCCTCCCAGAGGCGCCGGCGAAATCGATGCGGACGTACCGCCCGACCCGTGGCTTCTTGCCGGACCGTGAGCTCCTAGCCTCGTGGTCGTTCTTGGTTTTGCGGAACGGCCAAGATTTTTTCCACATGGCGTCGGTCGGGTGGATACGACGGTCTGTAACAATGGTGTGGTCGAGAAATTGGGCGCCGCCAGTGGACCTTCAAAAGGCTCGAACACCATCTCACCTTCAATGGCCTGCCACGGCGACACCACCCACCAGCGCACGCACGTGGAAGCCGAGGCGCACCATTAACGCGGTCCTGAAAAGCTGCAGCGCGCCGCCCGTAAGTCATGCCGCGCTGAAGACGAAGCATATGTGCGCTGCTAGGTGGGCCCGTGCGAGAAGCATGCGGACGATCGCAAACGTACCGCATATTTGAGCCGCGTTTGGGTCTCCGCGGATGGCCCGAATACTATGCGTTGGGCCGCTGAAACATGATACAGACGTATTTTTGGTCCGCGCGAACGTCCATTTGCGTCGCCCCGTTAGAGATGCGCAAAACAAAATAGGCGGCTCAAATTAAACCAAAACCGAGTGATTTTATTTATATGGGTTGCAATCTTACACAGATCATGTAAATAGCTGGGAATAAACGCACCAATTCTAACACAGACACGCACTAGATTAACACAGACACGCACTAGATTTTATGACCAGGTAGGGATCAAGATCCTGCCGCCAATGCTAGGGGCGGCATGCTCCAGGTGGCCCCGCACCGTCGCGACGGCAACCCTGCCGCCATCTACTTCGGCGGCACGTCTTCACGCGTCAGCTGGGGGCGCTGCCGCCACTGAAAAGGTGGTCCTTTTTGTCAATTTAATTCGTAGGTGGTTCTTTTTAGCAATTCGTTGGGGCAGGTGGTCTCTTTTGCCAAAATTTCTGCGATTTCTGTGAAAGGGGATAGGCACAAGTACCATGCGGCGTTCTTGTGGTCGACTGAAAGCACATAAGGAGTATTGAATAAATGTTTCACCGGACCAGCTGTCATACACCGACCGATGATGCTTGGTACGGCTATTGCGAGGACAAATGAAACCTTTCCGGCAACATTGGAACGACAATTTTTTTTCCCTTACTTCCTCTCTTCTCAATGTAAACTGCAATTACGTGAGCAATTGTCAATGGCTGTTGCCTATATTTGTAGGTTGTGCACGTTTTGGAACATTTCAAGGCGTCTTATGACAACAAGGCTTTCACACCAAGTCATTGCTGAATTGCGAGCAAGGATACCAAGAAGTGGGAAACTAGCTTATGCCCTTTGGGAAAAAACTCGAGAACGCGGGTGGTAACGCGTCAGTGGATGGTGTCATTGATGGAGCCATTGACGTTTACGACGATGGCACCTACCTTGGCAACCGTACAACCGACGAGCTAGGCGGGCATGGTCGTGCCCGCTGGCCTGTAGGGCACAAGGCCACCAAGACTGACATCAACCGCTAAGCTTCCTCCTTGGCATTCGAAAAAACCTTGAGGGAGTTGACGGTGAAGAAGGAAGAAACCCTTGGTAAGAAGGAAGAGAGGCGACACAGAGAGAGAGAGAAAAAAAGGTTGTAACAAGAAGCTTTGTCTATCTCCAAAGGAGAGCTCTTCAGGTGGATGATGCCAATGCCAAGTCTCGGCTCCTCGAGGGAGAAGCCAAGGCTAGACTCATAGATGCCGATGCCAAGTCTAGGCTCTTAGATGCTGAAGCCAAGGTCATGGTCGAGGAGAACCAGATCATGCTCACTGACATGGAGACCATCTACGATCCCGAACAAAAGTCTTGGATTGAGAAGAAACAAAAATAATCTGAGCTCGAGATGTTTGAAGAGCAATGGCATAGATGATTGCCACACGGGAGGAACTTGCCATTTTATTGGGAAATATAGCCACTTTTTGGGACAGAGATTTGGTGCACACGGGTACCAGTGATCTCTTTTGGAAAAAATAATTAAAAATCATATTTCTAGTTTTAGAAAATTCTATAAAAAAAGTATGACGTAGACAATATTGTATCCCACGAGCATGTAAACTTTTAACTGGAAATAATATGTATTTTGGGCTACACAAAAATAACAAATGTGTGGAACTGAATATAGTGATTTAAATCTCCAAAAAGAAATCAGATTTTGTCACTTTTGTGTAGCTCAGAAAATAAAACATTTGTAATTGAGATTTATACGTTAGTGGGATACATCATCAGCTCCTTTTAGAATTTTACATATTTTTTTGAAACATACAAATATAGTCTTCAATTTTCTTTAATATAATGAGAGCACTGGTGTCCAAGAGCCAAAATGATATTGTCTCATTTTGTACATGTGGAAGGAACTTGCCATTTGTTGGCGATGCATGAAGGGCAATGGAACATATTTGCCACTTTATTTAGTTGCCAATTTATATTTTTGTGTTGCTAAATGTGAAAGAATTGGCAAACTTGGTATGCATAGCTAAAATGGCTAGCATGAATAAGAGCATCTCCAGTCGCGTCCCCCAAACCGTCCCCTAAAGAGATTTCGGGCACGCCGGACAAAAAAACCTTTCCAGCCGCGTCCCCCAAAGCCTCTTCGGTTCCCCGAGCCCGTCCCCGCTACACAGGGGACGCTCCGGGCACGCCGGACACAACGAAAAGCGAGCTGAAGAGACGCGGACCCGACGCGTCAGCGGCACATGAAAAATTCGTCCCCCACTCTTGCCAAATCGTGCCCCTCCCGCCACATCGCGCCTCTCCCGCCGCACATTTCTGGCCTCCCAACACATTTGACCTTCTATCCCGCCGATTCATTTCTCCCTCCCGCCGTCGCTACTCTGTTCCTCCCGCTGCTGCTACCCTCTCCGCATCCATGGCGCCCCCGACAACCCCCAAAAAGATGGCCAAGAAAGCGGCCAAGAAGCCACCAGGCAGCGAGACAAAAGGGGCGAAGGCTCCGTTCGCGAAGCCGCGGAAGGCACCGACTCTGAAGAAGAAGCCAGAAGGCTGGACCGATGATCAGTGGCATCAAGACTGTCTACGCCGGAAGTTTTCCACGGCGGAGCGGAAAGGACGGAGGGTGGTGCAGCAGGAGAAGAAGGCGTTGGCGGCGCGCGCGCACCAGCACATGCTGGCCGGGTGTATCGCTGCCACCAACGCGAGCCCATGGAGTACGTCGGCGTCGGTGTATGTTTCAGGAGTGCTCTTTCCGTCGACATCCGGGTTCTACGACGACGGCCCCTCCGCCGCTCCCGGGTGCGTGACGCCAAACTTGTCGCTCCACTACCAGGATGCGCTGCCGCATGGCGACTTCAACCCCACCTCCCTCTTCTACTCCCCGGCATACGAGAAAACGCCCCAGCGCGAGCCAGGACCCGGTCTGGACGGCGCCCCGTTCATTGGCTGCAGGGGCCGCTCGAATTCGACAGTGCCGATGCTGAGGAGGAGGATAAGGGGGAAGAGGAGGACGAGGAGGAGGGGGAGGGGGTGGAGGACGACGACGATGATGAGGACGAAGAGGACGGCGAGGAAGAGGACGAGGAGGGTGCCGATGATCCCGTGGAGGTTGACGCGGACGGCGTGAGGAAGAACAAGAAGAAGAAGGCGTCGGGCACACGAGGCCCCAAGTGGACGGCTCTGGAGGATCAATGTCTGTGCGAGTCGTGGGCGACGGTGAGCCATGACTCCATCATCGGCGCCAACCAAAAGTACGGGAAGTATTGGGCGAGGATTAAGGCCGGGTTCGATGAGCGCAAGCTCATGAACAGCGACTACAACAAAGTGGCAATGAAGAGGAGCCAAAAGGCAATGTCGACGCGATGGGCCATCATCCATGCGTCGGTGAACATGTTCCATGGGTTTCATAGCGAGATGGAGACTAGAGGCGAGAGCGGCGATGACATCAGCCAAATGGTGCGACTCTTTCTTACGTAATCTGTAGCGCCTACATTTTGTTCGATGAAATGATTGCGTTTCCTTTGGTTAGTTTGACAAGGCCATGGATTTGTACCGGAGGAACTCGGAAGGACATAAGTCTTTCACGCTGACGCATTGCTATAGCAAGCTTAAGATGAACAAGAAATGGCGATTGACGCGCCAGTCGTTGTTGAAGGGGAAAGACGCCATTGATCTGGATGCGCTGCTGGCAACGTCGGCAGGGCGCCCTGTCGGCAACAAGGCTGCCAAGGCCGACGCTGCGTCGTCCGAGAAGACGCAGACGTCGATCACGAAATGCCTCGTCGAGGTCTCCTCGACCTTGCTCTCCCACGACAAAAAGGCCGACGAAAGGTGGGCGGCGTTGCTCAAGAGGCAAGAGGAGAAGATGGAGCTCAAGAAACGCAGGGACGACATGTCCCTGCTGAGAGCGTCGACAGAAGGAATGTCTCCCCGAACGCGAGCGGCGCACAACTTCTTCAAAGGCCAGATCCTCGACGATATCGAAGCCAAAATGGCGGCGGCCGAGGCGGTGGCCCAGGCAGCGGCAGCAACCCCAACCCCAGGGCAAGAGCCGGCAGACGCGTCTATGACAGCATCTGCTACTACACCTGCGTCGGCCTCGGCGTCAGAACAGACAGAGCATGCACACCGGGCAGATCACGATGAGTTCACCGTGATCAACGGGCCTACGTCGACTCAGGATGCGTCGACCTCGCCCAACCCCTTCTTCTAATTTAGGATGCACCACCGGTCTGTAATATGATTGCGCGCCCAGTACTTTGATCGCCATTACTCTGATCGCGATGATTCGACAGGAACGATCTCTTTTGAATGTAAACTATTTGAATTTCTGATTGGGGACAGCGTTTGGGGGACGCGACTAGAGCGACGTCCCCCAAACGTGACACGAACAAAACTCATCCTCCAAACACTCGATCCGGCGCTATTTGGAGAACGGTTTGAGGTACGCGACTGGAGATGCTCTAAGATTGATCACGCCGGTGTCGACGATGGTTTGGGATGCTAGAGTGCCACCCGAATTCTGCCGGCGGGTCGACCCACCAAACAGACAGAATCGCATAGGATGGGTCTTGGATACATAAATGAACTTTTGCAGAGTCTCAGTGCAAAGGTGGTCCGTGGCATCGGCATCGCATGAATAGTTGATCATGGGCAGGAGGTCGGGCCGTCGGGGTTGGCTGCCACATGTGCGATTTGTGCGGCAGGGGCTACGCGCACGTACCACGCGGCGTTGCTGTGGTGGACTGAAAGCACAGAAGGAGTAGCGGATGTAGCTGTGATACACCGATGATGCTCAGATAGGTACGGCTACTGGTCGGACAAGTGAAACCTTTTCCGGCGACATCGGAACGACAAAACTTCCTATTCAAAAGAGTATGTACGGTAGCCTGCCTGTACTGTGAAGCCAAAGAAAACCGTGCCGTACTTGTTGTTGTGCACGGCCACCGACGGACCCGTTCAACCGAGGGCGCATTTGGCTCTCCTGTATTCCGGCAACGTCGCCGTCAGCGAAAAAACAATCGCCGGCGACGCGGAGCGGCGGGGGCGAGCCGAGTCCACTGCCGCTGCTGCCGTCCCGCGCAAAGAACCAGTCCCGACACAGAATGCCTTGCCGTTGTCTACAAACCCTCCACCCGACCGTCCGTGGAAATTCCACCTCCGATTACAGCACACCGCCACAAGCTTGATTGACTTTCCACTCCCACAGGCCGAAGCCGAGCTCGCACACCCACACACTCACATGTTGAACCATCCCCACCCCCATTCCCATCACGGTCACCGCACCCTTCCCCCCCTCCTCCGCCTCTTATCCCGCGCCGTCGCCGCCCCGCCGCCCTCCGACCACGCCCGGGCCAGGCTCACGGCCCGCCCGCGGATGGACCCGCCATCCTCCTCCTCCCCCGCGGGCACGCCCACCACGCCGCGCCGCCAGCTCCAGCTCCAGGGCCCGCGCCCGCCGCGCCTCAACGTGCGCCCCGAGTCGCACGCCATCAAGAAGCCATCTTCCGGGGTGCCCGCTCAGGCGCAGGGGCACGGTCGCCGGGAGGACAAGCAGCAAGGGCAGCCGCCGCGGGAGCCGGTGATCATCTACGACGCGTCGCCCAAGATCATCCACACCAAGCCCAGCGAGTTCATGGCGCTCGTGCAGCGCCTCACCGGCCCCGGCTCCTTCTCCGTCTCCGCCGCGCTCCCCTCCTCCTCCGGCTGCCAGATGGACGAGGACGCGCCCGACGACCAGCCCATGTACCTCCCGCCCGAGCTCCTCCTCTCGCCGTCCGCCGCCATGTCCCCGGCGGCGAGGCTGGCGACAATCGAGCGGTCCGTCCGGCCCTCCCCCGCGCCGGCGCCGCCGGCGCAGTTCATGGACTTCTCCGACTACCGCTTCGACGACGGCGGCCTCGCGGCGGTCGTCAGCTCGGCCCGGCCCGGCATCCTCTCCCCCCTGCCGTCCTCGCTGCCGCCCGCCGCGGCCTCGGGCCAGTTCTCGCCGCTCCCGTTCGACGCCAGCTGCCTCAGCTGGCTCAACGAGCTCAGCCCCATCCTCCGGACCGCATCCACGGGCGCAGCCTCCTCCGGCAGCGGCGGCGCCGGCGGCTCCGCACGGCCCCCGCCACAATCCTACTACTCCGACCCCTTCGTCCCCAGCCCGCGGAACCTCCTCGCCACGCCCACCGTGCCCTCGCCAAGAACTTTCGCCGAGCTCCTCAGCAACCTGCCGGATCTCTAGGCCGCCCAAAGTTTTTTTTTTCTTCGACATTTTTGGGCAGGGCAACCCGGCGTGGTGGGGCCCCCATACTGATGACACCTTAATTAGTTAGCCATTTATTGTCCTTTTCATTTTTTTTTAACTGTTCCTGGGCAACCACTAGTCCACTAGGCGCTCAGGAAAGGGGAACGAAGGAATGCTATACGTAGTCAACACTAGTGGAGTAGCAGATGATTAGAAGGATCCGGCCATCCTCTTTGTTTAGGTCTCGCTGATTTGTTTTTCTTTGGATTTACATCTCTTGTGTAAGCCCAGGAAATTATTGTTTGTTCAAGGCTCCATGATTAATCCCTTCTCTACGCTGGTGCCGTGCTGCTCATTACATCATGCTTACTTCACATTTTGTGTTTGGTAACTCCTGAATCTTCCACGGTACGACGCAAACAGACCAACATGTTCACCATGACGTCTTTCACGTTTACGGACCATGTGTGTTCTCCCTATTTGGTCCTAGGCCGACAACGATCGAGCAACTGTTTCACCTTCTACACGCTAGCCCTTGTTCGTTGTCATTATTGGCCTCAGCTTCACCTTCCGTAGGGTTCGCAATCATCGTTACTCTTCTGCGCTGATATTGATGGTGGCCACATCCAAGTCTTTAAGAGGAAAGCAGTTGCGCATGCCTCTCACACACACCTCTTCACACCATTGCCTTTCCGGGCCTCATCTTGTCTCCAAAGCATCGACAACACTCACACTGGGAGCATGATGTCTACGGGAGCTTCTATTCTTGTAGACAGTGTTGGGCCTCCAAGAGCAGAGGTTTGTAAAACAGCAGCAAGTTTCCCTTAAGTGGATCACCCAAGGTTTATCGAACTCAGGGAGGAAGAGGTCAAAGATATCCCTCTCAACCAACCCTGCAACCACAAAGCAAGAAGTCTCTTGTGTCCCCAACACACCTAATAGGTGCACTAGTTCGGCGAAGAGATAGTGAAATACAGGTGGTATGAATGTATATGAGCAGTAGCAACAGCACCAGAAAAGTGCTTTGCTGTCCAGAACTGGCGTGTGGTTGATGGTGGTAATATTGCAGGCAGTACAAATGCAGTAAAACAGTAAAAAAGCAGCGATAATAGCAGTATTTAGAAACAAGGCCTAGGGATCATACTTTCACTAGTGGACTCTCTCAACGTTGATCACATAACAGAATAAATAGATAGATGCTAGACTCTACACCCTCTTGTTGGATGATGAACACCACTAACTGTGTAGGATTACACGAACCCTCAATGCCGGAGTTAACAAGCTCCACAATATTCGATGTTCATGTTTAAATAACCTTAGAGTGCATGACAGATCAACATAACCAAACCAAGTACTAACATAGCATGCACACTGTCACCTTCACGCTACGAAAGGAGGCATAGATCACATCAATACCATCATAGCAATAGTTAACTTCATAATCTACAAGAGATCACAATCATAGCCTACGCCAAGTACTACACGATGCACACACTGTCACCATTACACCGTGCAGGAGGAATAAACTACTTTAATAACATCACTAGAGTAGCACACAGATATATTGTGATACAAAACACATTGCAATCATAAAGAGATATAAATAAGCACTTCACTATGCCATTCATAACAGTGAATAAGTATTCTGTGAAATATAGCCTAACAGACCCACACGGTGCACACACTGTCACCTTTACACACGTGGGACAAGGAGTCTCCGGAGATCACATAAGTAAAATCCACTTGACTAGCATAATGACATCTAGATTACAAGCATCATCATATGAATCTCAATCATGTAAGGCAGCTCATGAGATTATTGTATTGAAGTACATAGGGAGAGAGATGAACCACATAGTGTAGGATAACGTTGCATAGAAAACAAAAAAAATTCCTACGGCGAACACGCAATCCAAGCCAAGATGCAATCTAGAAGACGGTAGCAACGAGGGGGTATCGAGTCTCACCCTTGAAGAGATTCCAAAGCCTACAAGATGAGGCTCTTGTTGCTGCGGTAGACGATCACTTGCCGCTTGCAAAAGCGCGTAGAAGATCTTGATCACGATCGGTTCCGGCGCCACGAACGGGCAGCACCTCCGTACTCGGTCACACGTTCGGTTGTTGATGAAGACGGCGTCCACCTCCCCGTTCCAGCGGGCAGCGGAAGTAGTAGCTCCTCTTGAATCCGACAGCACGACGGCGTGGTGTCGGTGGCGGTGAAGAAGTCCGGCGGAGCTTCGCTAAGCTACGCGGGCTATATGGAGGAGAGGGGGGCGGCTAGGGTTTGGGTGGGGGTGGCCGGCCACTCAAGGGGGGCGGCCAGCTTGTGGTCTTGGGGTGGCCGGCCCCCTCCCTTGGCCCCTCATTATATAGGTGGATCCCCAAGTGTTGGTGTCCAAGTCTTCGAATAAGACCCGAACAAAAAACCTTCCATAAGAGGGGGAAACCTAGCCCAACTAGGACTCCCACCCAAAGGTGGGATTTCCACCTCCCATGTGGGGGTGGCCGCCTATGGGGAGTCCACTTGGGACTCCTCCCCACCTAGGGCTGGCCGGCCATGGAGGTGGAGTCCCATGTGGACTCCACCTTCCTTGGTGGTTTCTTCCGGACTTTTCTAGAACCTTCTAGAACCTTCCATAGAACCTTCCGCGACATTTTATTTCACATAAAATGACATCCTATATATGAATCTTATTCTCCGGACCATTCCGGAACTCCTCGTGATGTCCGGGATCTCATCCGGGACTCCGAACAAATATTCGAACTCCATTCCATATTCAAGTACTACCATTTCAACATCCAACTTTAAGTGTGTCACCCTACGGTTCGAGAACTATGCGGACATGGTTGAGTACTCACTCCGACCAATAACCAATAGCGGGATCTGGAGATCCATAATGGCTCCCACATATTCAACGATGACTTTAGTGATCGAATGAACCATTCACATACATTACCAATTCCCTTTGTCTCGCGATATTTTACTTGTCCGAGGTTTGATCTTCGGTATCACTCTATACCTTGTTCAACCTCGTCTCCTGACAAGTACTCTTTACTCGTACCGTGGTATGTGGTCTCTTATGAACTCATTCATATGCTTGCAAGACATCAGACGACATTCCACCGAGAGGGCCCAGAGTATATCTATCCGTCATCGGGATGGACAAATCCCACTGTTGATCCATATGCCTCAACTCATACTTTCCGGATACTTAATCCCACCTTTATAGCCACCCATTTACGCAGTGGTGTTTGGTGTAATCAAAGTACCTTTCCGGTATAAGTGATTTACATGATCTCATGGTCATAAGGACTAGTTAACTATGTATCGAAAGCTTATAGCAAATAACTTAATGACGAGATCTTATGCTACGCTTAATTGGGTGTGTCCATTATATCATTCATACAATGACATAACCTTGTTATTAATAACATCCAATGTTCATGATTATGAAACTAATCATCCATTAATCAACAAGCTAGTTTAAGAGGCATACTAGAGACTTCTTGTTTGTCTACATATCACACATGTACTAATGTTTCGGTTAATACAATTCTAGCATGATATATAAACATTTATCATAAACATAAAGATATAATTAATAATCACTTTATTATTGCCTCTAGGGCATATCTCCTTCAGTCTCCCACTTGCACTTGAGTCAATAATCTAGTTTACATTTGTAAAGATATAACACCTTGGCCTTATGGTGTTTTATCATGTATTGCTCACGGGAGAGGTTTTTAGTCAACGGATCTGACACGCTCAGAAACGTATGTATTTTGTAATTCATTTGCGTCTCAACGCATCACTCATTTCCAAATGAGTTGGCATTAAATATGTTTGATCTTATGGTGGAACCTTAATTCCGCGGTTTGAAATAAGTCACTAATATTGTCACATACAATATAGCTTCAAAGTTCTGACACTATCGGAACTACACCAAGTTCTCAAAGAACTTCTTGACTCAACATCCTCAGTCATTTGTCAAAACAAATAACATACTCTGCCTTCGTTTTGTAGAATCCATCACAATATTTAGAACTCTTCTAAATCTAACATAGACAACTTCTAGTTCATTGTGCTACCTTTAAAACAACACTTAGTCTAATTTGAGATTGAAATTCTATTTTGATATGTGACAAAATAAATATCGGTGTAACACCTTACAGCGATTTGTTTGTCATTTCTTCATACAAAAATATATATGTATATCCTTAGTTCTTCTAAAGTACTCAAGGATATCCTTACTGTCGTCCTATGATCATCTTATGAATCATTTCGGTATATGCTCATAACATTTTAGAGCACAAGATAACTGATTTTGTACATATTATTCGTGATCTATAATCACTCATGTGTTTTTACTCATTGAGTGTCAGATACACTCAAGTCTTGTTAAACCTTCACATGACAAGAACATTTTCTTAATATTTCTATATTGAACTATTTCAATATCCATCATATGTACTTTGACTTAAACTTATTTATGTGTTTCAATCTATCTTCATAGATCTTGACACTAAATTTGTTTCAGTCCATATCCTTTCATTGAAGTTAATTCTCAATGAAACCTTTTTAATCAAGTATATAATTACATCATTTATAACCAACTATATGTCACCTACATAAAGTATTATAAATGTGTCTTAGCGCTCCCACTTAATTTCTTGCAAATGCAAGCCTTTTCATCGTCTCTGATGAAATCAAAAACTCTTTGACTATTTCATCTGGTGAAGATTCCAACTCCGTGATACTTACTTCATCCAATTGAAGCTTGTATACCTATCTAGTATTCCACGGACCAGCAAAACTCTTGGTTGTATCTTGTATACATACTTCTGTTAAGTAGTGTATTTTGCCATCCTACTAGCATATCTCATAAAAGAAATATGTAGTGATTACTAGAATAATCCACATAGACTATAAGCATTGCTACGGAAGATCTAATCTTATCGTATTCAACTCTTTGAACTTTGTCGTAAACAATTTTTCGATAAGTCAAGCTTTCTTCAAGGATATTTCATCCAAGTCTATCAATTTGATAGATCCATTTACTTTCATAAAGTATTCATCTATCTTGGATTTCATGGCGCATAGCCATTTTAACGGAGTCAGGGCCCATCATAACTTCTTTGTTTTGTAGTTGGTTTATCATTGTTCAAAATCAATCCTTTGTCCACAAATCATTTATTTGATCACAAAGTAAACCATACCTACAAGGTTCAATATGTACTTCGATCTCCATGGCTAAAACACTTTGTAGTCATGAGAGCCATGATCGTCGTGGCCGCTTCCGAAACCAATTCCGATGCTGCGCTACTCTGATCATTATGCTCAGGTTCATAAACCTTATCAAATTATATTGTCCTCCCACTCAAATACTTCACTTGAAACAATTTCTCGGAAATAAGAAACATTGACAAACACTTTTGTCTTTGTCTCGTGGGAAGAATTCCCAATTAAATCTCTGGGATAACCAACAAAGACATTCATCCGATTTTGGTTGACTATTAGGGTTTATACCCATGCCATAACTTGTATGGTGTCATTTTAACGGATCATGATGATGCTCTATTCAGTGTAAAAGCGGTAGTCACTAAAGCATAATCCACAAAAATATAATGGCATCAATATTTTATCTCATCATTAATCCAACAAAGTTTGGATATATCTCTTGGATACTTCATCATCACTATGATACTCCAAGAAACGTAAGTTGTAGAACAATTTCATAACTCTCTTAGATGTTCGCTAAAACTCGTAATTCAAATATTTCCACCATGATCCAATCATAGATATTTGATTTCTATTACGATGATTTCCACTTCATACTGAAATTTATTTGAATCCATTCAAATGTTTCAAACTTCTTCCTTATTGAGTATATCCATATATATATACTCAATTCATTGTTGGAAGTTTTTATGAAGTAGAAGAATCTCCCGCACACAACTATGCCCAGTGAAACACATACATCAGCATGTATGTTTCCACTAAGTTAGTTGCCCGTTCAACTCTTGGCCTATGAACGGTATTTTAGTCATTCCTTTTAGAAAAGATTTGCAAGCGCCAAATGATTCAAAAATCAAATGACTCCAAAAATCCATTTGCATGGAGTTCCTTCATGCATTCCTTTCTAACATGACCTAAATGGCGGTTCCACAAATAAGTGGAATTCAAATCATTTGCCTTATGGCATTTTAGCGTCAGTGTTATGTATGTGTGTTTCACCATTAAGATTTATAATAACTTATCCATCGTACATGGAGTGATGTCATAATTTGAACAACTCATTGTTTTCATTTGACCAGAGCAAAATAACAATTATTAAGTTCTTTATTATAAATTCTAAGGGCTAGATAGAATGCCAACGACGAACATAATAACACTTTATTTTGTTCCAGACGTGCATTCCTATCATATTCCTTGTCAGTCACTTAGGCCATTGTATTCTTGTATTGCGTTGTTTTGTATGACACTTCATACCAACCAATATAGTACTAATACCCAAGAATTTCATAGTGTGACTTAACTAGGAATACAACCATAACATGTATATCATTTATATACACCTGAGCTAGACTTTCTAGTCTTTTCTTTTCTTTTTGCCAAAATATCTTTTGCAGTTTCTCTTTTAGCTTTCCTCATTATTAAGAAAAACACTTCAACATCAATAACTTCTAGGTTTGTTGGTCAATTACCAATAACCTTGAGGTTCTTACTTTGAAGTTGATCATCATATGACAAGTGTTCTAGATTTCACTTATTAGTAACTATGATGAACAATTTCACTCATAATTTTATCCATCAATTCATGACAACTTTTTGAGACCATGTCTGTACATGCTAGGCTCATAAAGTTTAACCTTAGTATTCGCATGTACAAATCTGGCTTGCACCCGTTGTATGCACACGTAGAATCTATCACACCCGATAACCACGTGATGCTTCGAAACGACGAGTCTTAGCAACGGTGCATACTAAGGATGATAACTTCATGGATATGCGAATATTATTAGTGCCCCAATAGTTGGAGGATTGTGACGCTTGGCGTCTTCAACCTTCATACATTCCCATAAAACTTATGAGTTTATGTAGTCTCACCAAATTTATATTCTATCATCTTGCAATAAGGTCTTAGATATCACATATATCTCATACCTTGATTATTTCTGAAAACTAAATTTTCAGCTCCTTACTTTTCAAACAGATTTGAACTTCAAGTTTCACGGAGACAAGATAACTTTGGGTACTAATTGAAACCATAGCTCTTTGAATCAACAATGTGAGGTTTACTAAAAGTTTGCAATAGGACTTAATCAATTCTTGATTCTTTAACAATACGGTACTAATCCGTAAAGTTTCTTATCAGATTTAACAGTATTTCTATCTCAATAACAAGACTAGCGCATAGTAGTAAACGGATGCCAATACTACAAAATTAATACAAAATACTACTCAGACTATGTTTATGATAATTAGTTCATGTTTTAATCTAATTACTAATGAACTCCCACTTAATACAACATCCCTCATAGTTGTTAAGTGGTACACGATCCAAATCCACTACACCAAAACCGATCATCACGTGAGATGATGTAGCTTCAATGGTGAACATCAACATGTTGATCATATCATCCATATGACTCGTGTTCAACCTTTCGGTTTCCGTTGTCCCGAGGCCATGTCTCAGACATGCTAGGCTCGTCAAGCAAACCCAAGTATTCCGCGTGTGCAACATTGCTTACACCCGTTGTATGTGAACGTTGAGTCTATCACATCCGATCATCACGAGATGCTTCGAAACGACGAACTGTACAACGGTGCATACGAGGGGAGAACACTTTATTATCTTGATATTAATGTGAGGGATCATCTTATAATGCTACCGTCACGATCTAAGCAAAATAAGATGCATAAAGGATTAACATCACATGCAATTCATATGTGATATGATATGGCCTTTTAGTCTTTGTGCCTTCGATCTTCATCTTCAAAGCACGGACATGATCTCCATCATCAACGGGCATGATCTCCATCATCGTCGGCGTAACGTCAAGGTTCATGGCGCCGTCTTCATGGTTGTTCACCTCATGTAGCAACTATTACAACTACTTTGAAATACTACTCAACATGAAATTTAAAGACAACCATAAGGCTCGCGGTTGCCACAATACAATAATGATCATCTCATACATATTCATCATCACATTATGGCCATATCACATCACCAAACCCTGCAAAAACAAGTTAGACGTCTCTAATTTGGTTTGCATATTTTATGTGGTTTAGGGTTTTCGAGAGAGATCTAATCTACCTACGAACATGAACCACAACGTTGATACTAATGTTTTCAATAGAAGAGTAAATTGAATCTTTACTATAGTAGGAGAGACAGACACCATAAAGCCTCTTATGCAATACAAGTTGCATGTCGAACGAGGAACAAGTCTCATGAACGCGGTCATGTAAAGTTAGTCCGAGCCGCTTCATCCCACTATGCCACAAAGATGCAAAGTACTCAAACTAAAGATAACAAGAGCATCAACGCCCACAAACCATTGTGTTCTACTCGTGCAACCATCTATGCATAGACACGGCTCTGATACCACTGTAGGATAACGTTGCATAGAAAACAAAAAAATTTCCTACGGCGAACACGCAATCCAAGCCAAGATGCAATCTAGAAGACGGTAGCAACGAGGGGGTATCGAGTCTCACCCTTGAAGAGATTCCAAAGCCTACAAGATGAGGCTCTTGTTGCTGCGGTAGACGATCACTTGCCGCTTGCAAAAGCGCGTAGAAGATCTTGATCACGATCGGTTCCGGCGCCACGAACGGGCAGCACCTCCGTACTCGGTCACACGTTCGGTTGTTGATGAAGACGACGTCCACCTCCCCGTTCCAGCGGGCAGCGGAAGTAGTAGCTCCTCTTGAATCCGACAGCACGACGGCGTGGTGTCGGTGGCGGTGAAGAAGTCCGGCGGAGCTTCGCTAAGCTACGCGGGCTATATGGAGGAGAGGGGGGCGGCTAGGGTTTGGGAGGGGGTGGCCGGCCACTCAAGGGGGGCGGCCAGCTTGTGGTCTTGGGGTGGCCGGCCCCCTCCCTTGGTGACATAGGCATCCCAAATGGGCCTGCCGAAGATGGTACCCGGGGTTTACTGGAGGCCCAATACCCGAAGAATAAGAAGATTCGGGAGCCCAAGATTTACTAAGGAAAGATAGAGTTGTAATAGGAAGTGTTGTTTGTAATCTGGCGGGACGAGTTAGAAAACGTCCCGGACTCTGTAAACTTGTATAGCACGAATCCCTCGGCTTCACCTCATATATAAGGGGGAGTCGAGGGACAAAAGAATCAATCGAATCATTGTCTGCAAACCCTAGTTTTCATAGTCGTCGAGTACTTTTCGGCTGAAACCTTCGAGATCTACTTGCCCTCTACTTCTAACTAAACCCTAGCCTACAATCCATAGGCATTGACAAGTTAATCCCTTGTCAATTGGCGCCGTCTGTGGGAATTAGAGGCGTAAGGAGCTGATCTCGATGGCACGCTCAAGATCTTCGACATCGTCAACCGCAAGCAACACAATGGATCGAGGTAAACAGATCGCTACTGGTCTTGTCGATTTTGTTCCTCACCCACCCTCCCGTTTGGATGCATATGCGTATCTGGCGGAGCCCATGGAGATGACGTTCGGAAGGTTCCACTTTCGCGTCGAGAAGGAAGGATCGTATCGTGTCGAGATTCCGATTTCGTCGGGATCATCAGTGGCCGATTCCGATTTTTCAAGCTATGCATCGTCAAACGAGTCAGGAGAAGAAGAAACCTCGGCGACACGCTACGTCGCATCGAGCAAGAGAGAAACTCGCCAAGATCTTCAACGACATATCGTTTGAGTCATCTCATGGACTCGTATATAAGCGATGGCTCAAGCGATGTCGACAGTCATGACTTCATCGACAAATCTCTCACAGTGGGCAAGGTCTTCATCAATCTCAACGATGATGTCACCAAACCCAACATAGATCTGAGTACAAGGTATCATCAGATTTACGCCATTGAAAATCAAGAGGAGACATCTGAGGCTTTCGACAGTTTGGGAAATCCATACGTCGATCCCTCCAATCTGCGACAAGGCTTGGGCAACAAATACGTCGGGCCGTAGCCGCGAGATAGAGTTCAACTTTCACAAGCAGCATGGGACAGAGCTGCGAGAGCTATGAACGGCACGTAACCAATGGCTACCACAGCCACACCGGAAGAATTGCAAGCATATCAATATAGGCTCGCACGAGCTGCCAGGGAATTGGAAAACAGACAATTGAGTTGAACAGAGAAAGGAGGCAGCTTCGCATCCGCAGGAGAAGGGCAGATTTAAGTCGACAATCTAGAACTACGGGTGATAGCCATCGGGAGGCGCGGAACAGAGCAAGATCAAGGCTGCAACACATACCCGAGGCGTAAAGAGAACACTTGGTTCAAAACCTCGACATGTCCTTTATGTCGATAGATACAAGAGGAAACATCATCCCTAAGACACCAGAGGCTGGGTATATGGCGACACACGCTTTTATACTTGCATCTAAACCACCTCCGGTGACCCAAGGGAAACACCGTACAATATGGCGGTAGCAGAGTTGGAGCTATGGGGACAGCGTTTATATCAACGCCTCCCGAAGGAGTGGCAAGGCAAAATAGTCCGCGACCCGCAGAAGAACAGCCGGCAGACTCGAAGGGCCAAGTGGAGCAAGAGACACAAAGAAGCACAAGCAAGAGTCGACAGAGCGCGGCAAAGCGTAAGGGATCATCGGCAATCCCCGTAACTTAACGACGAAGATATGTGCGGCTTACCATGCTTCACGAGGAGAGTCCGAAAACGCGAGTCCCCTCAGATTCAAGTTACCCGATAATTTCAAGAAATTCGACGGCCTTCAAGATCCGGAGGATTGGCTAGTCGACTATCCTGGAGACGGTGAAGCCGACAGAGGAACTAGGGCAACAGCCATGCAAAGCATCCAGGTGCACCCTAGTGGTGCCGCACGATCATGGATAAAGAAACTTCGCTCCAGATCCATCGACAAATGGGAAAGTTTCGAGGACGTGTTCGTCAAGAACTTCAGATCCACGTGCAAAAACCCGCATCGTTAGAGGAGTTGAGAGCGTGTCGACAAAAGCCGATGAGCCAATGAGAAAGTACATCCAGAGGTGGAATATCATCAAAAACTCGGCAGAAAACATATCTGACGAGAGAGCAATAGATGCGTTTGTCGCAGGAGTCAGGCGTGGAGACTTTGTCGAGGATTTGGGAAGGACCAATCCAAGGACAGTATCCGCGTTGATGGAGATAGCAAATAAATGGGCAGATGGAGAAGACGCTGTCCACAACAAACGACACAGGTCGCCAGAGGAGGACCGTGGTCGAAACTATCAACCGAGGCGAAGATTTCCTCGGACGTACTCGTAACTACGACGCCCCAGGACAAATTTCGGCAGGTTTTCGGACAAATACAGGAGGCAACAGAGATGATTACCGAGAAGCAAAGTGAACAGCGAGGTGATAATAGGGATGATTCACGCAATGTGCAAAATAGTGGGCCGAGGTTTCCAAGACCTTTCGTGTCCCCCGAGGAAATGCTGAACGGACCGTGCCGGATGCACTTCTTCCTCGACAAAGAACGGGAAAAGACAGTCGGGCACTGCAGAAGACCGTCGAAATTTTCAGCAATGTTCAGACACGCGAGAAAATGCTCACGCTCGAGCAGCACAGAGAAACCCTCGGGAGCCTAGGAGCGAGGTTCATCTACCGCCACCTCCCGCGATTACAGAGGACAATCGACACCAGCTAAGAATAGCGGCAGCACCTGCACCACCACCCTATGTTGATCCTAACTCCAACGGAGCAGTGTGATGATTCAGAAGGGAAGGCCGTCCAATAGAGCTCAAAAAGTAATCTCACGACAGGTGTTTATGGCAGAGAAAATGCCTCCACCAACAGCTTGAGTACCTTAATTGGTCAGACAAGATATCGGCTTCACAATAGCAGATCATCCGCAGCAAGTTCCTCGACCAGGGCAGTCAGCACTTATTCTCGCCAGCTATCGCAGGATTTGATGTCTCTCGAGTGTTCATAGACGGCGGCAGCAGCTTGAACCTCATGTATGCAGATACATTGAGGAAGATGAACATATCCTTAGCAAACTTGAAACCAACAGACACAAGATTCCACGGCATCACACCAGAGAAACCAAGTTATCCATTGGGAAAAATCAATCTCGATGTTCAATTTGGGACCCGAGAAAATTATAGAATCGAGAAGCTCGAATTTGAAGTCGTGGATTTTCCATCACAATACCACGCTCTGTTGGGACGACCAGCATATGCTAGATTTATGGCAGTACCACACTATACATACCTGTTGTGGAGGTTGCCCGGACCAAGAGGACCAATCACAGTCAAGGGAAGCTTTGCCTTAGCCGATAAGTGCGACAAGGATTTTCACAAAGTTGGCGTAAACTTTTGGGATGCAAGCCGAGTACTTGGCGTCAAAAAGCATGACTGATTACGACGTACTACCAGACGCTGGAAGGGCAAATAAAGAATCAACTTTCAACACAGAGAAAAATTCTAAGGAGGTGCAGATTCACCCGACAGATCCAAAAAAGACGACATCTATCGCAAACGATATGGATATCGCATAGGAAAGCGCGCTCGTCAAGTTCCTCCGTGAGAACTGGAAAATCTTTGCATGGTGTCCAGCTGACATGCCAGGAGTACCTGTGGAACTTGCCGAGCACCACCTAAATTTGGATCCAACAATAAAACCAATCAGACAACCTTTGCGGCGTTTTTCGGAACCAAACCGCAAAGCCATGCTTTCAGAAATAAATCGACTCGAAGAAGCTGGTTTTATCAGAGAAATATCTACAGAAGCCACATGGGTAGCTAACTCAGTGATGGTGCCGAAGAAAAACACGACAGTCCTTCGCATGTGCGTCGACTTTACGTGCCTCAATAAACATTGTCCTAAGGATCACTTTCCCCTCCCAAGGATCGATCAAATTATCGACTCCACGGCAGGTTGCGAACGTCTTTCCTTCTTGGATGCATACTCTTATAACCAGATCAGATTAAAAGAAGATGATGAAGCCAAGACAGCGTTTATTACACCTTACGGCGTGTTTTGCTACAAGACAATGCCCTTTGGTCTAAAAAATGCGGGAGCAACATATCGAGGATGATGCGAAGTGTTTAGCAACACAGATCGGGAAAACGTGCAAGTATACATCGATGATGTCGTCATAACATCAAAAAGGGGACAACATTGATCGAGGATCTCAAAGAAACTTTTGACAACCTCGACAAATTCTGCCTCAAACTGAACCCGACGAAGTGTTCTTTTGGCGTCCCAACAGGAGAACTTCGGGGTTTCTAGTTTCGGCAAGAGGGATTGAAGCAAATCCGAAAAATACAAGCCATAGTAACAATGAGAAAACCAACAAAGTTGAAAGAAATACAGCAGCTAATCAAGCGAGTCGCAGCTTTGAGCAGGTTCGTCGCCGTGTTAGGAGAAAAGCGTTACCATTTTATGCGCTGATAAAACAAGGAGATAAATTCCGGTGGAACGAAGAGGCCGACAGAGCTTTCGAGGATCTGAAGCGAAAAATCTCGACACCACCAATCCTGGTGGCTCCAAAGGAAAAGGAACCTCTCCTGCTATATATCGCAGCCACGCCCCAAGTGGTTAGCACGGTATTAGTGGTCGAAAGAGAAGAAGAAGGGCAAATCCATGGAGTGCAGCGCAAGATACTTCGTGGAGCGAAGTCTTGTCACCTTCAAAACAAAGGTACCCTCGCACCAAAAACTAGCATATGGAGTGTTCACGACAGCACGAAAATTGCGCCACTATTTTTCGGCACACCCGATCATAGTGGTCAATGAAGCTCCTTATCAAATATACCGAATAACCCGAAGCTACGGGTCGTGTCTCCCTTTGGGGAATAGAACTTTCCTCGGGACATCACGTATGAAAAAGAAAAGCAATAAAGTCGCAAATACCGCCGGACTTCATCGCGAGAATGGATGGAGTTGCAAAATACAGACCTCCAGATTTATCGAGAACTTGGACCATGAACTTTGATGGGTCCAAGAGACTAGAAGGAGTCAAGCAGAGTAGTACTCATATCACATGAAGGCGACCAATTGAAGTACATACTCCGGATGAAGTTCCTAAACGCATATAACAATGAAGCAGAATATGAGGCTCTCATACACGGGATGAAGATGGCAAAAGCACTGCGGAGCAACTCGATTAAAAATCTTTGGCGACTCACGCTTGGTGGCTCAGCAAGTTATGAACCAATGTGATGCAATCAATGATAGCATGATGGCATACAAGGAGGTGTACAACGAGCTTGAGAAGTTATTCGATGGATGCGAAGTAAATCATATTAGCAAGGTTGAGCAACGACGAAGCCGACGTTCTTGCAAACATCGGGTCACAAAGTGCCTTCCATCCCGCCAGTGTATTCTCGGGAAGAGATAACAGAGAGATCCACTAAGCCAACAAAGTCAAAAAAGAAGGAGAAGAAACCCTGGAGCTGCCAAGGAAAAGCAAGAGGACGAAGAAGAGGATCAGGACTTGGTCATGGTGATACAGATACCATGGATGCAGCCGTACATATCATACATCATGAGGAAAGAAATACCCGATGATCCAGCTTGAAGCAAGGCGAGTAATTCGACGCTCCAAAGCTTTTACGGTGGTCAAGGGAGAATTGTATAAGCGAAGTATTTCAGGCGTTTTGCAAAGGTGCGTTACACCCGAAGAAGGAAGAATAATCCTGAAGGATGTACACGAAGGAATATGTGGCCACCACGCAAGTAGTCGAGCTATCGCAGCCAAGGTTTTTCGGGCAGGATTCTACTGGTTGACAGCAATCGAGGACGCCAAGGACATAGTAAGAACTTGCGACGCATGTCAAAGGTTCGCCGCAAAACCTCACTCTCCAGCAGCAGAGCTAGCACCAATACCATTGTCTTGGCCCTTTGCTCAATGGGGACTTGATATGGTGGGTAAGTTAATCAAATCCTGGCCAGGAGGAAAGGAGTACATGCTAGTAGTCGTCGATAAGTTTACAAAGTGGATAGAAGCGAAGCCGATAAATTCACCGATGGAGCATCCGCAGTAAAATTTGTAAAAGGCCTCGTCTTCAGATTTGGAGTGCCCCACAGCATCGTCACAGACAACGGCAGCAACTTCACATCCCATGAATTCAAAGATTATTGCGAAGAGGTGGGTATTAAGCTGAACTTTGCGTCGCTTGCACATCCTCAAACCAATGGGCAAGTCGAGAAAGCCAATGGCATCATCTGCAATGGTATCAAGAAGCGCTTGTTAGGACCACTGGAAAAAGCTCGACATACCTGGCCGTAAGAACTACCAAGCGTGTTGTGGAGCATCCGAACAACACCAAACACAAGAACGCAGAAACTCCGTTTTCCCGGTTCATGGAGCAGAGGCAAGACTACCAATCGAGATAGAGCACAACTCTCCACGTGTCACCGAATATGATGAAGAAACGTCGAGAAGAGTGCTAGAAGACGACGTCGACGCACTTGATGAAGCTCGAGATGAAGTATTATCTCGGGTAACCAAATATCAACAGACTTGAAGAATTACCACAGTCGACGTTTGCGGCCAAGATCTTTTCAGGTGGGAGACCTAGTTCTTCGGCTCACGCAAAAAAGTCATGAAAAACTCGAGTCACCATGGCTTGGCCCTTACATTGTCACGGAAGTAATTGGAGGAGGAGCATACAGAATAAAGGACAAGAAGACAGGGGTGGAGGAGCCAAACCCCGGAACGTGGCGCAACTTAGGCGTTTCTACGCCTAGAGTCAAAATATAGTCTTTGTAAAGCTTCAATGTACTGAAACGCCCGCGAGTTTTCAGACGCACTCTTTTCCTTTTTCGGGGCACCGAGTGGGGCCGGAGAAGGTTTTTAATGAGGCGGGCTCGCGGTGCTGCAATATAATAAAGATAGTGACAATATAACTTTTCTTCTTTATCGACATAACCAAAGTCTTCGCTCCGACGAATTTCAATATAGTTCATCGACAAAAGGAAAAGCTTGCCTTGGTATTCAAATACCTCGTGAGTCAACAAAAATACAAAATAGTGCTCAATAAAAAGCTTGGGGGCTCATATTCGCCTTAAATATATAAATGCCTTGGTTCAAAACCTCGCAAGTATACAAATATAGTAAAGAGTCACCGAAACACTCGGGGCTAAACAAACAGAGAAATATAATGATTGCTTTACAATATAGTCATGGATTACAAAGAAGAAATATCTACAAGAAGAAACTAACTAGTCTTGATTCAATATGTCATCAAGAGTAACCCTGTTTTCCTCAGGAGCAGCACCAAGAAAATCGGCATAATGGCCATCGGCAAAAAGCTCGGCATCCATCCGAAGTAGGTCCTCAATCATTTCTTCGGCTATAGGCGTAACCTTCGTGTTAATCCTGTCAACACCAACTCTCCGCCGTTTTACTTTTTGGTGAACCTTCTCGACAACCTGGGTAAGGTCAAGCTTCGAGTGGCAGATTTGGAGCATGATAAGAGCAAATCCGCGCCAGCTACTAGTTGAGCTTTGACAAAATCATGGATATCGCGAGCATCCTTGAACCTTTCCATCAATTCAGGAAGAGTTTTTGGTTGGACGTTGCGAGGAAACATGGAGTTGTAAACCATGGACAAGGTCTTGGTACAGAAGTCGAGGAAATCGCGAGTTTGAGAGGCGCGATCTTGAAATCGACAATTTGGCGGGTCCTTTCCTGTAGCCCAAAACAAAGAACCATGGTCCAAGGAGAGATTAACAAGGAGGGTTGTCCTAGCATTCACCCTTTCTTCCTCGGCAAAGCAGCATCGCAAAGGCACCTATCAAAACAAAAAAGCGGAAACCTTCAAAGAAACAATAGTATGCAGATAAAGGATATCGGCGGATGAAACAGCATACCCGACATATCCGCACCGCTTCATTCATTAATTCGAGCATGAAATTTTCTCGAATAGTCGCCTTTTCAGCCTCGGAAGCAGCAATTTCCTTAGCAGCTACGGCCTCGCGAGCTTGTTGAAGAGCAATTTTTTCGGCTTCGTATGACTTACGAGATTGCTCCATCATCACAAGTGTTTGCTTCTTCGCATACCGAAGTTGTTGCCGAAGTTCATCCAGCTTCTTGCGACAAGGTATCGTCGACAGAGCGGTATCACCAAAAGCTTTCCTCGCGGGAAGAAGAAGGCGAAACATTGGAAGGAGCAGAAGATGGAGTATAGTTATCAAAAATAAAATGAAAAATAAACAATACAAAATAAAAAAAAAAGCAAATATAGAAGTCTTCATTAATCTCTTGGAATAATTACAAGGGCATTACAAAGGAGTTAAGAAAGTACGTGTCGCCAAATGACTACTTTGGCGACGTAAGCAAAAGAAACAGAAAGAAAAACAGAGGCATGCAACTAGACCTCCGGCCTCGAGGAGCTAGGGAGTTGAAGCCGGCTTGATCCCCAGATACGCCAAGATCTTCTTCGTGTTGGGCTTGGCCGCCTTGATCAGCGACCTCCATCTTGACTGCTCTATCCGACCGGTGTCGCCAACCTTCATCCAATCAAGCGTCGTTGGCTGTCAAGAACCAGGGCAACAAGATTTCGATAAAGAACCTTCATATTCTCCTCGACGCATCTTCAATCCCAGGTCTTCCGAAGCATTAAACATCTTGGCGAGGTTAAGGAAAGTTGCGGGTTCTTCTTTCTTCGGAAAGAAATAAGGGAACAACGCTCGACAATCCTGCATTAGCATTTGCCACGCCTTCACGAATTTCGCGCCCGTGAAACTCCGTAAGAGAAAGTGCGTCAAGGAGAGGATCGTTGACAGGATTATCCAGATCAAAATCCTGGTTTGTTTGGGCTGCCACACGAGACAAGACATCACCAAACAACCAAGAAACAGGAAGTGCAGTAAAATAAAAGGGATTGATAATATTACTCAGAGTACGTCGACTTTGCGACTTCAAACGCTTGAGGATTCCTTCGTCACGAGAAGCTTGTGCAGCTTTGAGCTCATCCAAGGCAGTTGTCGCATCCTCAAGTTTCTTCTGCAGTTCCTCGACACCAGCAGCTTTCGCCTTAGCTTCATCAGCTTCGACCTTGGCTTTGCTAGCAGCGAGTTCGGCTTTCTTGCGAGCCGCCTCACTTTGCTCAAGTTTTTGAGCCAGTGCGTCGGCGCGTTCGTTAGCCTCTGCAAATTTCTCTGTCGAGATATGGAAAAAAGAGAGAAGAAAGATCAAAAAATCGCGGCAAGCAACAGGAGTGACAAATTAAGGAAAAACGACAAGTATGACAGTCGTTACCTTCGGCTCTATTAGCATATTCACGGTACCCAATAAATTGGGAACCGATGCGGAGAAGATCCTTGATCATAGGCTGTTCAACGTGAACACAGTAAGAGAAACATCGGCATAAAAAAAGAGATGGGAAGAAATAAAATAAAGAAAATATAGATGTCGACAAACTTACATCATCTAGGAGCGGGGGCGACGAACTGCCCAACTGAGGGGCAGGATCAACAATCTTTTCAACCCGTGCCCTTTTTGGTGGAGGGGCACGGGGGCTCGAAGGAGTAGATGTATCAACATTTTGTTGAGGAGGCGACGATTCCTCCCCTTCAACTGGTTTTTCTGAAATTACTAAAGTATGTGATGTGCTCGTTCGAGCAGCCACATCTAAAGTTGGAGTTTCTTCATCATCACTGTGACAAAATAGTGGCAGCATAAAAAGCAAGGCAAAATAAAATTCTTCAAATAAAAAAGGAAAAGAGCAAGGAACCTACGAGCTGATGATACTCTCGATGTATGGATCATAAGCTGCTTTTCGAGGTGCAGAGCAGCTTTCTTCGGGTTTCGAGGTCCCGGAATCTTCGGCATTGCTCCTTTTCCTTTTGCTCTTCGGAGAAACAGCAGGAGGAGGAGATTGTGCTGATGTTGTATCTTCAGAGGCAGCATCCTTCTCAGTAGATCCCGCAGATTTTCGAGAATCTGCGGGTTCATTCACAAAAGAGGGGGTCTCTGGTTGACATCATCGACAACGGCTCTTTCTTCGACCTCTCCATCCTCGTGAAGAGGAGGAAGGGAAGCCATAGTAGGATGATTCTACAAAGAAATAGTGACAAAAGAGAATAAGTGAGATACCACCGCAAATAAGATACGAGGAATTCAAAACAAGATAAAACTTCGAGAAGACAAAATACCTCGGGAAGAGGATTGGAAGCACTGTATGGTTCCACTCGACAGGAGGAGGGAATAGGATCCTTCTTGCCTAATCGAGAAATTCTTCGAACCAATTTTTCCAAGTCCTTTACGTAAAGATCACCGGAGATTCTGTTGGCGTCATTTTCACCAGAATACGTCCAAAGGGGATTTTTGCGAGCCCGAAGAGGCTGCACTCTAATCCTAAGGAAGTAGGCGTGAATTTGAACACCAGATAGCTCTTTGCCTCGAGTGTTTTGAAGATGACGGATACGAGCCATGAGCGCCTCGTCGCTTTTTCTCTTCTTCGTAAGCTTCGGCATCCCAGGAACGGCGACGCTGAATCCTGGCACTTCCGTCGAAAGGAACTATGTTGTGCTCCACAGAATTGGCGCTTTCTTCGTGGATGTAGAGCCACTTTTTGCGCCATCCTTGGACAGAATCAGGAAACTTGACGTCGAAATAATCGACATCAGTCCGAACACAGATAACAACGCCACCTATGTTATAAGTGACGTTGTGGGAGCCATTACGGCGGAGACAGAAAATGCGCTTCCACAGAGCCCAATTGGGAGTGATTCCGAGGAAGCATTCGCAAAGTGTGATAAAAATAGAAATGTGAAGGATGGAATTGGGAGTCAACTGGTGCAGTTGAATCCCATAAACAAAAAGAAGGCCGCGGAGGAAATCGTGGATTGGGGTTGAAAGGCCGCGGATCGTGATCAACAAAACTAACCCGATACTCCATTGGAGGCTTGGGGTAGCTTTCTTCGCTAGGAAAGCGGATGGCGTCCTCCTTCGTCATGAGGCCGAGCCTCTTCAGCGTGTTGATGTCTTGATTGGAGATTTTGGATCTCTCCCACTCAAGATCCTCGGCGGCCATCTTGGATTCCGGCGTCTTGTGGCGAGTCAGACGCGTGCGCGGTGGCATCAACGGCAGTGGGCAGAGCAATGTATGTGCGTACGGAAGATTGGAGAGAGTTGGGCGCAGGGGAAGTTTTGCGAAGAGGAACAGGTGAGCGGCGCAAGCGAGGGGATGAACGAAGGTTGAAGAAGGGTTTATATAAGATTCGGGTGAAGCAGTGTGCCGTTGGATGAAGAAATCGTGTGGTGAGGATGGATCTTCTAGACACAAGGGCAAAAGAGTATTTTTACTGAAATAGGCGTTACCGTACGTGCGCCAGGAAAAGCGGAGGACGTGTGTCCACTACTTGCACGACGTGTCAACGTAGTCGAAGCAATGGACCCACAGGGCAGAAAAATCACGACTATTCGAGGAGGATGAAGTAAATTTGATTAAGGGAAGTATGTCGACAAGAAAAACGGCGACAGAAAGAATTATTCAATACCTCGGGAACCTTTGGTCAAATACAAGTTTTTGCCCAAATGCTCGGGGGCTACTTCAGAAAAAAGTAAATTTTCGAGTATGATAAATATAGAAATTGCGGGAGCCTACAACCAAGCACAAGTCCTTGGCTGTAGCCTCGGGGGCTACTCCCATCGAGAACGCTGTTCGCGCACCCGAGAGATAAAAAAAAAAAAAAAAAAAGAGAGAAGAAGAAAGAGATCATATTGGGAAGTAATGAAAATATAGCGACAAGGTGGACTAAAATGTTGAGCCTACAACCAAGCACAAGTTCTTGGTTGTAGCCTCAAGTTACTCCCATCGGGAACGCTGTTCGCGTGCCCGATGAAATTAACAAAAATAGAAAAACAAGAGAGTATATTTCGAGTTATAATTAACTCTACATATACTCCCATCGGGAGAACAATATAAGTCATATATGACTCGATAAAATGTGCCATTCCAACAGCCGGAAAAGCACTCGACAATATATTCTCAGAACGCCGAAGTTGCGATCAATTTCTGAATGCCGCAAATTTGCGAAGGTAAGACCCCAGATCCGTTTCACTGGCGTGGCATCGCCAAAGATCGCGCTCACTATTTTTATCCGTATCAACAGATACGAAGAAAAATCCTAACGGACGCGTTAGGTACCCGATAAATTTGACTGGGACTCGACAGAATGGTAAGACCTTAAGCGGCACCTGTCGACGTTTACACCAGTATCCCGAGATCATGTCCGGGGACGTGATTTTGAAGTAGGTTTTTGCGGATTGCCACTAGAGCAGTTAACTAGTACCTGATCCGTCAGATGAACTAGCCCCAATTACCAGTATCCCTGTACAATATAGAATTTTATGTGAGGAAATATAAAAGGTTAAAGCTTTCGAGTAAAAATAAACAATGGAGATTTTCCCTGACTCTACGATTCAAGCAAAATCTCGGGGGCTACTGACATAGGCATCCCAAATGGGCCTGCCGAAGATGGTACCCGGGGTTTACTGGAGGCCCAATACCCGAAGAATAAGAAGATTCGGGAGCCCAAGATTTACTAAGGAAAGATAGAGTTGTAATAGGAAGTGTTGTTTGTAATCTGGCGGGACGAGTTAGAAAACGTCCCGGACTCTGTAAACTTGTATAGCACGAATCCCTCGGCTTCACCTCATATATAAGGGGGAGTCGAGGGACAAAAGAATCAATCGAATCATTGTCTGCAAACCCTAGTTTTCATAGTCGTCGAGTACTTTTCGGCTGAAACCTTCGAGATCTACTTGCCCTCTACTTCTAACTAAACCCTAGCCTACAATCCATAGGCATTGACAAGTTAATCCCTTGTCACTTGGCCCCTCATTATATAGGTGGATCCCCAAGTGTTGGTGTCCAAGTCTTCGAATAAGACCCGAACAAAAAACCTTCCATAAGAGGGGGAAACCTAGCCCAACTAGGACTCCCACCCAAAGGTGGGATTTCCACCTCCCATGTGGGGGGTGGCCGGCCCCCTATGGGGGAGTCCACTTGGGACTCCTCCCCACCTAGGGCTGGCCGGCCATGGAGGTGGAGTCCCATGTGGACTCCACCTTCCTTGGTGGTTTCTTCCGGACTTTTCTAGAACCTTCTAGAACCTTCCATAGAACCTTCCGCGACATTTTATTTCACATAAAATGACATCCTATATATGAATCTTATTCTCCGGACTATTCCGGAACTCCTCGTGATGTCCGGGATCTCATCCGGGACTCCGAACAAATATTCGAACTCCATTCCATATTCAAGTACTACCATTTCAACATCCAACTTTAAGTGTGTCACCCTACGGTTCGAGAACTATGCGGACATGGTTGAGTACTCACTCCGACCAATAACCAATAGCGGGATCTGGAGATCCATAATGGCTCCCACATATTCAACGATGACTTTAGTGATCGAATGAACCATTCACATACATTACCAATTCCCTTTGTCTCGCGATATTTTACTTGTCCGAGGTTTGATCTTCGGTATCACTCTATACCTTGTTCAACCTCGTCTCCTGACAAGTACTCTTTACTCGTACCGTGGTATGTGGTCTCTTATGAACTCATTCATATGCTTGCAAGACATCAGACGACATTCCACCGAGAGGGCCCAGAGTATATCTATCCGTCATCGGGATGGACAAATCCCACTGTTGATCCATATGCCTCAACTCATACTTTCCGGATACTTAATCCCACCTTTATAGCCACCCATTTACGCAGTGGTGTTTGGTGTAATCAAAGTACCTTTCCGGTATAAGTGATTTACATGATCTCATGGTCATAAGGACTAGTTAACTATGTATCGAAAGCTTATAGCAAATAACTTAATGACGAGATCTTATGCTACGCTTAATTGGGTGTGTCCATTATATCATTCATACAATGACATAACCTTGTTATTAATAACATCCAATGTTCATGATTATGAAACTAATCATCCATTAATCAACAAGCTAGTTTAAGAGGCATACTAGAGACTTCTTGTTTGTCTACATATCACACATGTACTAATGTTTCGGTTAATACAATTCTAGCATGATATATAAACATTTATCATAAACATAAAGATATAATTAATAATCACTTTATTATTGCCTCTAGGGCATATCTCCTTCACATAGCTACCGGTACAGCCCTTAGCCTCGATGGAGAACTACTCCCTCCTCATGGGAGACAGCAGCGGTGATGAAGATGGCGGTGGTGTTGATGGAGGAGCCTTCCGGGGGCACTTCCCCGTCCCGGCGGCGTGCCGGAACAGAGACTCCTGTCCCCCAGATCTTGGCTTCGCGATGGCGGCGGCTCTGGAAGGTTTCTCGTACCGTGGCTTTTCCGTCTCGAAGTTTTAGGTCAGGGACCTTTATATAGGCGAAGAGGCGGCGTCAGAAGGTCAACGAGGCGACGACACAACAGGGGGGCGCGGCCCAGGCCCTGGCCGCGCCACCCTATCATCTGGGGCCCCTGTGGCCCCCCTCTGGCGGCTCTCGGGTGTTCTGGAAGCTTCGTGGAGTTTTAAGACTCTGGGCGTTGATTTCGTCCAATTCCGAGAATATTTCCTTACTAGGATTTCTGAAACCAAAAACAGCAGAAAACAGGAACTGGCCCTTCGGCATCTCGTCAATAGGTTAGTTCCGGAAAACGCATAATAATGACATAAAGTATGCATAAAACATGTAGATATCATCAATAATGTGGCATGGAACATAAGAAATTATCGATACGTCGGAGACGTATCAGAGGACTATGGTCAAGGGCTTGTCTTGGAAGAAGACAAAGAACGACGTCAAGGTCGGATCGCGGCACAAGGAAAAAGACACCCGCGCCAATATCATCGCCGACGTGGCGTGGGTACTTCCCGAACAACACGTCTACCGGGTGGGATGACTCTACCTTCTCGGTGGCTGGCAACTCAACACGCAGAGGGTGCTAGTGCCGCTGCAGGGACGGGTGCTACGCGTGGAGATCATGTGTCGTCCGACCCTCCTGCCTCTTGATCTGCTTGTGGATGTTGTCAACAACCTCGACACGTCGATGTGGGATACCTACATTAACATGGAGTGGGATCCGCAACGCCATGTCGGTTCCTCGGCAACGACAAATAAGACTACATCGATGCCCCGCCCGTGGACGTGAAGATGGACGAGGAGGAGGAGAGGGAGCTCTTCTTCACCGAGGAGATCCCGAGCGAAGAGATATGGGGCGAGCAGTTGCCGTAAAAAAAAGTGGGGATTGGGTGCACTCCGATCCATACGGAGAAGTGAGAAAACGAACGCATTTCTCTCTGCACTGGTCTCCAACGGCCCGGCCCATTTGTACAACAAAAGTGTCTGTTTTGGTCTATTTGTGTCGGGCCGTGAACACAAAAACAGTCGTCCAACCACCTTTGTTTACTTGGGTCAGGGATAGCCTTAGCGGCCCGACGCATTTGGTCTGTGTGGCCGCGTCAAATCTGTTTTCCCTATTTCGACTCAATTAGCCAGCATATGAATGAAAGAGGTCACCAAAATTGTTGATATATTACCACTAATTAGGGAATCACATAGTTTACACGCACTAGTACCAAATCAAAGTGCAAAAGGGCAGAAATTTCAAGCAAACTAGAAAACGTAAGATATATATGTGAGGAAGATCATGCATATGTTAGCCGATAATGGCCCGCTTCTTCTCTAACCAAGCCCTTTGTTCCGGGTCGAACATAATCCGGTTCTCCACAGCGAACAACTTGGCCACTGTCTCAATGGCTTGGATTTTAAGAGCCCTCTTTGTGAGATCAATGGAGGTGGCAAATGTGGCCTTTTTCTTCGGTGTCTCTTATCATCCCTCTTACATAGTGCTTCCTCCTTCTCCCCCATCATCGCCTTAAAGGTCACGCTTAGTGCAAGTGCGGAAGTAGTACACTTGAGATTGGCCCCAGGGGTTTCGTGCTTCCTCGACTGATATGGAAGGGCACCAGTGGTTGGGCCTTCCCCTTCTACATCAATGACAACCGATGCCGTGCCACCGCCATTCTTTAGACTTGTGACGTAGGCGTGATAGCCAAGCCTCCACTTGGGGCCCTCCTTGAGCACCCTCCAACAATGGACCATCGTGTAGGACTATTTATGAATGGACTAGAAGTAGTCCAAATATTGTGGCACCTACACGTATGCAAAGCGTTAGAGGAGTTAAATGCAAACTAATTTACAGTGTCCTATTTACAATGTCATTGGCCTTACCAAATCGGCGGCGCCAAGGCCGCTCACGGGCGGGAAAGCATGTGATCGATCCCGTGCAGAACTTATTGGTATCTTGTTGGATGTACCTCCATCTCTTTTGCATTGAAGTTAGGTCGCGGTCAGTATGAATTTAGAAGGGAGCAAATAGCCTTCGCTAGCTCATGGAAACCCTGGGTGACCTTCCTCCAATATGAATTTCCTTTTTTGCCCCGCGTTGCAAATTGGATCTTTCCTAATTTACATCCGAGACTTACAAAGGCATGGGTCCTCCTTGCTCGTACAGCCTACGGTCCTTTGGCTCTTTTTCTTTCCATCACCGGCGTGGGCATTATCCTTGGGAACGCCTTCATACATCCATGGCTAGCTCGTCCTCAGTGTCGGTATCATCATCCACGGTGGTGGCTTGGCCCATGGTATGGTCATATTGCCCAAACAATGGCTCCTCGTCGATGTCTTAACCCTTTCCTTGGGTATCTTCTTCGGTATCAAGGGCATTATCCGGGATGAAGCCGTTGACATTGGTCATCTCATGTATATATGTAGACATCGTTGTCCTCGATATAGTAGGCATATGGATAATAAGCCATCACAAGCGAGAAAATAGTCTCAAATTCAAGTGGGTGAATAAATAGATGGTAGCGGCCATACGTGGTCACTCGGCATCGGCGATGCCGTTTCGTCGAACATATCTCGGGGCACGGCCATGATCACTGCCAGAATCCCCCGTGGCCACTTGCTAGGTGCCAGGCCTGATTCGCCGGGGGTAGGAGTGCGGTTGAGATCAAGGCTAGGCTCTGCGAGGCCGACATGGAATAAAAGGACCTCCTGTGATGATGATCACGCCCAGTGAGCCGCGCGTGTGGGAGTGCCTGTCCTTGGGGGCAAGCAGGCATGGCGTAGCCGACTTCAAATGGAGTGGACGACGTTGTCGAGGCGGCTTTGCGGCCTGGGAAGTTACCGATCTTGTTGACAAGGTGCCACCGCCGACGGCCTGGATTACTTGCTTATAAATACGACCCATGCCGCGGCTATAGAGGTGTAGATCTGGGCATTGGTGTTGGTCTGTAGGGCCATTGTAGCTCAATGGTGGCCTTCACCGCGACATCAGGTACTAAATGGGCCATCTTTGCTCTCGCGGTGACTCACCGCTAATGAAGTTTTTAAGGTTTCTGGTGACGGGAGAGGAAGCGGATGGACTTTGGAGGTGGAAGAGGAGGATGCGCACGGACACTGAAAAAATGGGTCACGTGATCAGGCACATGGTTGTTTGTTTTGGGCCACTAGAAATGCTTAGGGCGAGTTTTGTTCCTAGCCACAATTTGTTAAGCCAAAGTGTGGCCAGCTACAAAAGTATAGCTTAAAATATTAAAACCAAACTTCAGCAAAAATTAGGAAGAAAGATAAGTCTATGCCAAATAAATCATACAAGCAATAAAATTCGAGAAGCCAAAATATGGTTAAAATCAAACACAGTCGAACTAAACTATGCGTGCCAAATTGGTGACTGTGAACCAAACATCCTCGGTCCTCGTCCTCTAGTATTATCATATGAAAGATTTTGGTTCCTTCCGCCATGGTGATCGAACTAGCGATGTCGTCGTGTGGAGTGACTCTGTCAGTTGTGGTGTTGCTGTGCCGGTAGAGTTTTCTTTCCGGCGGAGAAGACGATAGGGAAAATGCGCTCGTTCGATGGGTACGAATATAGGCGCTTGAATGCGAGGTTGCAGAATTGGAGAGGCTTCGTTCCGTCGCTCGCACGTGCTCTGGAAAGATTCGGTGTACAGAGGGGGGACGAATGTGGAGCTCTCACGCAGCAAGTCTGTCACGCTTTTCTTTTTCCCCAATCGTTTCCGATGCTCATATTCGGGCCAACCGCCGACATCCAGCTTGATTTGAGAAAGAGTACTAGGTACACTAGCCTTAGCCAATTGTGTACGGAAGGAAAACGAATTCTTTGTCTTAAATAACCTTTTTTTAAACTTGAAATTATTTTTGGCCTCTTTTAAAACTTTAATAGTTCTATTTTTTTGCGAAAGGACCACCAATCTACTAATCACCATTAACAGTTGTACAAAGAACTTTTTTTTGCGAGAAAAGATAGTGATATATTAAATCTTCGTTCTTACAGAAAGACCCGAAAGAAACACGAAAATAACAAAGAAGACCCTCTTCTGGATCCCGGCCTCCCCGGAGAATAGAGCGAGCCGGTGGCGCGTCGCTGCCGCTGCTCCACAACGCTTGGACAAACGGAGCAAGCCCCATGGCAGCTAGGAAGTCACCGGACAACCGCTCCGAAGAGGCACACCCTAACAGGTGGATCCATCGTTATGCATAAAACATCCTATAAGTTGCAAGCCTCATGCATCGAATACCAATAGTGCTCGCACCTTGTCCTAATTAGCTTGGATTTCCATGGATTATCATTGCATTACATATGTTTCAACCAAGTGTCACAAAGGGGTACCTCTATGTCGCCTGTAAAAAGGTCCAAGGAGATAGATCGTATTTGATTTCTCGTTTTTGATAGATCTCAACTAAGGACATCCGTACCGGGACAACATAGAAAACAGATAATGAACTCCTCTTTAATGCTTAAGCATTCAACAACAGATAATATTCTCATAAGAGATTGAGGATTAATGTCCAAACTGAAACTTCCACCATGATACATGGCTTTGGTTGGCGGCCCAATGTTCTTCTCTAACAATATGCATACTCAAACCATTTAATCATGACAAATCACCCTTACTTCAGACAAGACGAACATGCATAGCAACTCACATGATATTCAACAAAAGTGTAATAGTTGATGGCGTCCCCAGAAACATAGTTACCGCTCAACAAGCAACTTATAAGAAATAAGATACATAAGCGACATATTCTTTACCACAATAGTTTTTAAGGCTATTTTCCCATGAGATATGTATTGCAAAGACAAGGAATGAAATTTTAAAGGTAGCACGCAAGAAATTTACTTTGGAATGGCAGAGAAATACCGCATAGTAGGTAGTTATGGTGGACACAAATGGCATAGTTTTTGGCTCAAGGTTTTGGATGCACGAGAAGCATTCCCTCACAGTACAAGGCTTTGGCTAGCAAGGTTGTTTGAAGCAAACACAAGTATGAACCGGTACAACAAAACTTACATAAGAACATATTGCAAGCCTTATAAGACTCTACACTGTCTTCCTTGTTGTTCAAACACTTTTACCAGAAAATATCTAGACTTTAGAGAGACCAATCATGCAAACCAAATTTCAACAAGCTCTACAGTAATTCTCCACTAATAGGTTCAAACTACATGATGCAAGAGCTTAAACATGATCTATTTGAGAGCTCAAAACAATTGCCAAGTATCAAATTATTCAAGATAATATACCAATTACCACATGAAACATTTTCTGTTTCCAACCAAATAGCAATAAACGAAGCAGTTTCCAACCTTCGCCATGAACATTAAAAGTAAAGCTAAGAACACCAGTGTTCATATGAACGAGCGGAGCATCCCCAAGCTTAGACTTTTCACTCTTCTTGATCATATTATATCATCCTCCTCTCTTGATCCTTGAAAATTTCCTCCACACCAAACTCAAAACAAACTCTTTAGAGGGTTAGTGCATAATCAAAAATTCACATGTTCAGAGGTAACACAATCATTCTTAACACTTTTGGACATTGCCCAAAGCTACTGAAAGTTAATGGAACAAAGAAATCCATTCAAACACAGTAAAGGAGGTAATGTGAAATAAAAGGCAGAATCTATCAAAACAGAACAGTCCGTAAAGAAGAATTTTTTAGAGGCACTTAACATGCTCAGATGAAGAAGCTCAAATTGAATGAAAGTTGCGTACATATCTGAGGATTACTCATGATTTTTCGCTGATTTTTCTGAGTTACTTACAGAGAGATCTACTCAAATTCGTGACAACAAGAAATCTGTTTCTGCGCAGAAATCCAAATCTAATATCAACCTTAGTATCAAAGACTTTACTTGGCACAACAATGCAGTAAAATAAAGATAAGAAGAGGTTGCTACAGTAGTAACAACTTCCAAGACACAACAAAACAGTAGCAAAATAAAAACATGGGTTATCTCCCAAGAAGTGCTTTCTTTATAACCATTAAGATGGGCTCAGTAATTTTAATGATGCTCTCGCAAGAAATAAGAGTTGAAGCAAAAAGAGAGCATCAAAAGCAAATAAGAAACACTTTTAAGTCTAACCCACTTCCTATGAAAAGGAATCTTGTACACAAATAAATTCATGAAGAACAAAGTGACAAGCATAGGAAGATAAAACACGAGTAACTTCAAAATTTTCAGCATGTAGAGAGGTGTTTTAGTACCATGAAAATTTCTACAACCATATTTTCCTCTCTCATAATAACTTTCAGTAGCATCATGAACAAACTCAACAATATAACTATCACATAAAGCATTCTTATTCACATGCATAAAAGTATCATTACTCTCCACATAAGCATAATCAATTTTATTAGTAATAGTGGGAGTAAAACTATCACAACCATCATTGTAATCATCATAAATTGCAGGCATGGTATAATCATAATAAACTTTATCCTCCATAGTAGGTGGCACCAAAATACCACTATCATTATAATCATCATAAATGGGAGGCAAAGTATCATCAAAGAAAATTTTCTCCTCAAAACTTGGGGGACTAAAAATATCACAACCAGCTTCCCCAAGCTTAAATTCTTCCATAGCATTAGCAATAATAGTGTTCATGCTAATAACATTGCTACAACTATTTTGCAAACAAAGTTCCATGGGTTTTTTAATTCTCTCTTCAAACACATCATGTACTAATTCAATATAAAGTTCATAAAGATCTCTATTTTTGTTGTTGTTTTCCATTAAGCCTAACTAGTGAAAAATAAAAACAAGAAACAAAAAGATATAATTGCAGGATCTAAAGGAAATAGCTTCGAGCACTCACACACCGGCAACAGTACTAGAAAATAGCTTAGTAGTCGGAGGATGTGAATACCTTTTACCTTACCTCCCCGACAACGGCGCCAGAAAATAGCTTGATGTCTACGCACGCTTCTATTCCTATAGACAGTGTTGGGCCTCCAAGAGCAAAGATTTGTAGAACAGCAGCAAGTTTCCCTTAAGTGAATCACCCAAGGTTTATCGAACTCAGGGAGGTAGAGGTCAAAGATATCCCTCTCAAGCAACCCTGCAATTAAGATACAAGAAGTCTCTTGTGTCCCCAACACACCTAATACACTTATCAGATGTAAAGGTGCACTAGTTCGGCGAAGAGATAGTGAAATACAAGTAATATGGATGATTGTAAGTAGTAATTGCAATCTGAAATAAATATGGCAGCAAGCAAACATGTAGCAGAACTTGTTGGAAACGATGTTTCAATGCTTAGAAACAAGGCCTAGGGATCATACTTTCACTAGTGGACACTCTCAACAATGATCACATAACTGAATAAATAAATGATACTCTTAAACACTCTTGTTGGATAACAAACACCATTCATTGTGTAGGGCTACAAAGCACACCTCAAACCGGAGTAAACAAGCTCCACAACGTCCGGAGTTCATATTAAAGTAACCTCTAGAGTGCATAATAGACCGTTGCAATTTAGACCGAGTACTAACATAGCATACACACTGTCACCAATAGCTATGAAAGGGGGAATAGATCGCATCAATACTATCATAGTAATAGTTAACTTCATAATCTACAAGAGATTACAATCATAACCTACGCCAAGTACTACATGATGCACACACTGTCAACATTACATCATGGAGGAGGAATATACTACTTTAATAACATCACTAGAGTAGCACATAGATTAATAGTGATACAAAGCTCATGATCACATAAAGATCACACCATGGTAGAGAGAGATGAACCACATAGCTACCGGTAGAGCCCTCAGCCTCGGGGGAGAACTACTCTCTCCTCATCATGGGAGACAGCAACGGCAATGAAGATGGCGGTGGTGTCGATGGAGATGACTTCCGGGGGCAATTCCCCGTCCCGGCGGCGTGCCGGAACAGAGACTTCTGTCCCTCGAAACGGAGTTTCGCGATGGCGGCGGCGCCCCTGGAGTCTTTATGGAGTTTCGTCAATTGGTATCGGGTTTTTAGGTCACGAGAGATTATATAGGCGAAGAGGCGGAGTCGGAGGGGCCAGGGGGCTCCCTCCCCATAGGCTGGCGCGGCCAGGGGGCCACCCGCGCCGCCATATGGTGTGGGTCTTCTGCTGCCCTTCCTCGTCTCCCCTTCGGACTTCTGGAACCTTCCGTGAAATATAAGATCGTGGGCCTTTGTTTCGTCCAATTCCGAGAATGTTGCCCGAACAGCCTTTCTGGAACCAAAAACAGCAGAAAACAGGAACTGGCACTTCGGCATCTTGTTAATAGGTTAGTTCCGGAAAATGCATAAAATCATTATAAAGTGTGAGCAAAACATGTAGGTATTGTCATAAAACTAGCATGGAACATCAGAAATTATAGATACGTTGGAGACGTATCAAGGGGCGCCAGGGCTACCGCCACCTCAAGCTCCCTCTAGGCTCGCCGCCCATGTACACGATCGAGTCCCACTACGACGGCAACAACAACCATGAGATTGGTCTCTTCGTCCACTTCACGAACCCCTTTGACGCGCCCCACCTCCTAGGGCAGGTGTTCTGGTGTGGTTTCGAGTTTATCGCCTTTACTACGTATAATATCAACACCAACTTCCACATCATCTGATACGTTGCAAACATATCTATCATTTTTGATGCCCCATGCTTGTTTTACACCAATTTCTATATGTTTTGTTTACACTTCGCTGCACTTTTATGCATTTTCTGGAACTAACATATTGACAAGATGCCATAGTGCCAGTTCCCCGTTTTCTGCTATTTTATATTTCAGAAAAGTTGTACAGGAAATATTCTCGGAATTGGACGTAACAAAATCCGAAGTTCCTATTTTACTGTAATGAAGACGGAGTCCGGAGGAGAGACAAAGAAGTTCCACGAGGCGGCCACACCTAGCCTAGGCGCGACCCAGGCCCTAGCCGCACCTAGGGGTGGTGTGGGCCCCTCGGGCACCCACCGACCTCGCCCTTCCGCCTATTTATTCACATGTTCGGGAAAAACCTAAAGACCCGAGCCTCCATCCACAAAAAGTTCTGTCGCGGTCGACATCGCCGACCCTAGCTCGGGAGGGTTCTGAAGCTCTTCCCGGCACCCTGCCGGAGAGGAAGATCATCACCGGAGGCCTCTACACTGCCATGCCCGCCTTCGAAGTGATGCGTGAGTAGTTCATCTATGGACTACGGGTCCATAGAAGTAGCTAGATGGTTGTCTTCCCCAATCTATGCTTCATGTTTAGATCTTGTGAGCTGCCTATCATGATCAAGATCATCTTTATGTAATGCTACATGTTGTGTTTGCTAGGATCCGATGAATATTGAATACTATGGTTGAGATTGATTATACACTTGTCATATGTTATTTGTGATCTTGCATGCTCTCTGTTGCTAGTAGATGCTCTAGCCAAATATGTGCTTGTGACTCCAAGAGGGAGTATTTATGTTCGATAGTGGGTTCATGCCTCTAGTAATCCGGAAGAGTGACAATAACTTCTAAGGTTGTAGATGTGTTGTTGCTACTAGGGAGAAAACAACAATGCTTTGTCTAAGCATAATTCTATTGTTTACTTTACACACTTTGCTGAATTCGATAATCTGTTGCTTGCAACTTAATACTGAAAGGGGTGCGGACGCTAACCAAGTTGAATTATTAGTCATAGACGTAGTTGGATTACGGTCTATGTATTATGTTGTAATGCTCAAATGAATCTCATAGTAATCATCTTTTCATGTATGTTCTTTATTCTGTCAATTGCCCAGATGTAATTTGTTCACCCAACATGTTATTTATTTTTATGGAGAGACACCTCTAGTGAACTGTGGACCCCGGTCCTTTCTTTTACACTGATAAAATTATCTACTGCAAACACATGTTTTTTTTACTTACTACAATCATGTTCTCTTTAATTCCAGTGCAAACAAACATCTCTTTGCACACTATACAGTTAATCATTTGTTTTCAGCAAAATCGGTGAGATTGACAACCTCACTGTAAGTTGGGGCAATGTATTTTAGTTGTGCTGTGTGTAGGTTCCACGTTGTTGCTGGTACTGGTAGTGCGCCCTGCCAAAAGTCAGCTAGCAACACCTTCAGAAGTTATTTCTTTCTCCTACTAGTCGATACAACCTTGGTTTCTTACTGAGGGAAAACTTGCTAATATGCTCATCATACCTTCCTCTTGGAGTTCCCCAACGGTGTGCTCTGCACTCATCAAGGCTATTTTCTGGCGCTGTTGCCGGGGAGAAAGAGGATTTCTGCAAAGGGGAGTCTCTCATCTCCAATCTCTTTACTTTATTATTGTTTTCCTTAGTTTATTTTATTTTGTCTTGTTTGCTTCATTATATAAAAAACACAAAAAAATAATTTCTATTATAGCTTTTATTTCTGTTGCTTTTTTAATTTTGCTAAAATGGGTACTCCTGAGAACACTAAGTTGTGTGAATTTACTACCACAAACAACAATGAATTTATTTGTACACCTATTTCTCCACCTGCTCCTGAAGCAGCTTTCTAAGAAATTAAACCTGCTTTGTTAAATCTTGTTATGAAAGAGCAATTTTCTGGTGTTGGTACTGATGATGATGCTTCACACCTTAATAATTTGGTTGAAATTTGTGAGATGCAAAAGTATAAGGATGTAGATGGTGACATTATAAATTGAAATTGTTTGCTTTCTCTTAGAGAGGGAGAGCTAAAAATTGGTTTCTATCTTTGCCTAGAAATAATATTGATCCTTGGGTTAAATGCAAAGATGCTTTCATTGCAAAATATTATCCTCCTGCTAAGATTATATCCTTGAGAAGTGAAATAATGAAATTTAGAAAATTTGTGAACATGTTTCTCAAGCTTGGGAAAGAATGAAATCTTTGGTAAAGAATTGTCCCACTCATGGACCAACTACTTGGATGATCATCCAAACTTTTTAAGCAGGACTGAATTTTTCTTCAAGAAATCTTCTAGATTCAACTGCTGGAGGTACCTTTATGTCCATTACTTTGGAGGCTGCAAGAAAACTCCTTGATGATATGATAATAAATTATTCTGAATGGCACACCGAGAAGGCTCCACAAGGTAAGAAGGTAAATTCTGTTGAAGAAACCTCCTCTTTGAGTGATAAGATTGATACAATTATGTCTATGCTTGTTAATGGTAACGCTTATGTTGATCCGAATAACGTAACTTTAGCTTCTTTGGGCTCAAGAAGAGCATTTTGATGTGAACTTCATTAAAACAATAATTTTAACAACAATGCTTATAGGAATAATTTTGGTAGTAACAATTATAGGTCTTATCCTTCTAATAATGATAATGCTTATGGCAATTATTATAGTAATTCCTACAACAACAATAGAAGTGCACCCTCTGATCTTGAAGTCATGCTTAATGACTTTATTAGTAAACAAACTGCTTTTAATAAATCTGTTGAGGAAAAGTTTGGCAAAATTGATGTTCTTGCTTCTAAAGTTGATAGCCTTGATCTTGATGTTGAACTTCTTAAATTAAAGGTTATGCCTCATGATGTTAAAGAAAGCAAAACTTTGAATTCCATTCAAGTTAGAATTGATGATAATGTTAGGATGTTGGTGGAATTGCATCCTAGGTGGGAAAGAGAAGATGAAATTACTAGAAATAATAATTTGACTAAAATTTGTACCATTACCACCACCAGTAGTGCTGAAGTATCAAATACTATCAAGCTGCCTATTATTAATGGTAAAATAATTGGTGTAGTAAAAGTCCCCACTCCTTCTACAAAATTACCTAAAACCACTGAAACTGTTTCTGATAATAGTGCTGAAATTTTTCGAAGTATGGGAGACAATAGTCCTTTTACCTTTGATATAATGACTTTGATTTTGATGATTGATATATCTCTGAAGTAATTAAGTTCTTACAAAATCTTGCTTGAAATCCTAATGCTAGTGCTATAAATATGGCTCTTACTAAACATATTACAAATACTCTCATGCAAATTAGAGAAGAGAAATTAAAACATGAAGCTTCTATTCCTAGAAAGTTAGAAGATGGCTGGGAGCCCACCATTAAGATGAAAGTAGATGACTTTGCTTGCTATGCTTTATGTGATCTTGGTGCAAGCATTTCTGTTATGCCTAGAAAAATATATGATATGCTTGATTTGCCACCGTTGGAACAATATTATTTGGATGTTCATCTTGTTGATATTGCCAAGAAGAAACCTTTGGAGAGAGTTAATAATGTTCTTATTATGGTTAATAATAACTTTGTCCCCATTGATTTTGTTGTTTTGGATATTGAATGCAATGCTTCTTGTCCTATTATTTTGGGAAGACCTTTTCTTAGAACTGTTGGTGCTACTATTGATATAAGAGATGGGATTATTAAATATCAATTCCCACTCAAGAAAGGTATGGAACACTTCCCTAGAAAAAGAAAGAAGTCACATTTTGATTAGATTATTAGGACAAGTATGATGTTGATGCTTCTTAACTTGAAAATACTTGATGCGGGCTTTTTTCTGTGCCTAGCTGAAAGGCGTTAAAGAAAAGCAATCTTGGAAGATAAACCATATTTTATTTCTGTAATTTTTTTTCTTTTGTTGAGTCTTGGAATTTATTACCTATGTAATAACCTCTCTTTATCATTTTTATTTCGTTTTTGTGAGAAGAAAAGGGACAGAGATTTGGTGCACATGGGCACCAGTGATCTCGTTTTTAAAATAAATTAAAAATTATATTTTTGAGTTTCAAAAAATTCTGGAAAAAATATATGCATATAGCCAATAATGTATCCAACAAACGTGTAAAATGTCAATTTCAAATACTTTATATTTTAAGCTACACAAAAAAGACAAAAGTGCAGATCTGAGTAGTCATTTTCAAATCTACAAAAATATGTCAGATTTTGTTATTTTTGTCTAGCTCATATTAAAAAGAATTTTGGGTTGAGATTTTCCATGATTGTGAGATGTATCACTAACAATCTACAGAATTATTTTTCAGATTCTTTGATAACTAATAAATATTTTTTAATTTTTTTAGAATGGCGAGAGCACTGGTGCTCGGGAGCCAAATATACTTTTCGAAAGAAAAGCCTCTAATAGAAAGAAAGTAAGATTTGGGGAAGTTTCTATCCTGAAACAGATTTTGTGTTGTCACAAAAAATATTATTTCTAGCAAGAACGTAATTTTGAGCTGATAATTTTTTAGCATATGCCCTAGGTTATTATCTAACTTTCGTTAGTTTTGCACTTTTCGATTTGAGCTACAGAAGATTTTCGAAAAAAATCGATCTTTACCTGTTGTTTGTTTTGATAGATTTCTGCCACTATTTCCATTTGCCTCTTAATCTCTTTCTTTTTTAGTTATTTTGAGGGAAAGAGCTTTTTAAAGAAGTTGCTACAATAGCTAATGTTTTAATTGATTTTACATATGTTAGAACTGAATCCAAGTGGATTTGTTATTTTGATTGCGCTAATGCTGCTAATGAAAATTGTGTGAAGTTTTGTATGAAGGAAGTTTTCAAGTGTAGGGAGAGAAGAATGATGTAATAAGATGAAGTATGGAAAACATATCAAGCTTGGGATGCCCATGTCACCCCAATAAATATCCAAGAGTTACACGCGTCAAAGCTTGGGGATGCCCAAGGCATCCCCTTCTTCATCGACAAAGTATCAGGTCATCTTTTTATTTCATATGCTATGTGTTGTTCTTGGAGCGTCTTTATTTTTGTTTTTAGTTTTATTTAGTTTTGTTTGCTATAGCGTATGGTTGTATCCCAGCATATTTGTTTTGGAGAATGACACACTCCCTTTTAATTGCATAGAACACTCTAGTTTTCACTCATATTGTTCTGCGAGTGTTCTCTTTTGCTAGTAATGCGTTTAGCTCTTGTGTTTCCACTCATATTTTGTTAAGAGCTTGTTAGTTTTCTTTAATTAGGTATGATTAGCTCTCTGGTATTTATTGATTATTATCTATGAGAGTTGTTTCAAATAATTTGATTGATGTTGGAGACGAGTAAAATATTTCATGCTTATAATGATGCAAAAGGAAGCTTGTTTAGACTATGCCACAGACTTTAGCATGTCATGTTGGATGTTATTTTAACAATATGCTTAGTAGTTATTGTTGTAGCATGACTTGTCTCAAATATCTGAGAGTGCTTAATGTTCCATTGAAAGAATCATGTGTTGTTTCCATCATACAAAGCATTATATTGTGGTATTCTCCTTTGATGCTTTATTGGGTTGATGGCACATGTTTACATCATGTTATGACTAGAAACCAGTCACGTAAAAACTCTATGATCATTTAGTTTTTGACTTGTAATATAACTTTATGCTTTGATTAATAATGTTTTGTCGTTATGCATGATTATGGCCATTATTGCTCTCTTAGTCGGTCGCTCCCAGTCTCTTGCTAGCCTTCACCTGTACTGAGTATGAGCTCTACTCGTGCATCAAACTACCAAAAACCAAAATTTACCAATTGTGTCCACCATACATACCTATATGTGGTATTTCACCGCCACTCCAAAGTGAATTACTTGTATGCTACCTTTAAATATTCAAAGATTATTACATGTTTTGTGTTTTGTTTTAGCTCATGAGGAAGTGTTGAATCCTTTATCATCTTTTTCATGTTTATTATGGCTTCACACTTTAACTAGCATACACAGTGTGTTAGACCTTAATTTTTCAAAAGAACAGGTGCGGGTGCCCACCCACTAAATATAAATTGAACCAATAATCTAAATCTCCTAACACTATGTACTTGAGAAATCATGAACTTAGCCTATTTTAACAAAGGAGAAGAGGAACTTTATTGTTCTCTCTATGGGAGCCGCTCTTGAAGCCATTAAACATGAAATGGTGATAGAACATTTGATGTCATTCGTTGACATATACATGCATACCTCTCAAAATATATTTTCAACATCTCTATTGCATTCAAAATAAAAAGCTCTAGCACATGAGTAATCTTGCTTCCCTCTGCGTAGGGCCTTTCTTTTACTTTTATGTTGAGTCTTCATCTTCTTACTTTATGCACCAATTAAGAGAGCATAGTTATCATTCTGAGTATAATGTGCATAGTCCCAAAATTTATTATCGATTGATTCATGATTATGTTATTGCTTGTTCTTAAATTACTTGTATTTAGTCACCCTTTGAACTTTAAAGGTGTCATAACATTTATGTTTTGCTACTTCATAAAGAACAAGTTGAGTACCACTTTGCTATGTTTTCTCTATGCTAAAAAATGAACAGTAGCTTTTAGTGCACTATTCATGATCTTTTGTTTGAGTTCCTTTTCATGTTATAACATAGTTGCTAAGTTCTATTGTTAGAATTATATATATCATGCCTATGTTTAGAGTACTTTGATCCCATCTCACAATGCTTTTACAATACAGTTGATCAAGATTGTGTTGGCTTCATGTCACCTCAAAAATTATTTTTGTTATCACTTACCTACTCGAGGATGAGCATGAGTTAAGCTTGGGGATGCTAATACGTTACACACGTATCTATAATTTTTGATGCTCCAAGCTTGTTTTACACCAATTTTCTATATGTTTTGTTTACACTTCCTTGCACTTTTATGCATTTTCTGGAACTAACATATTGACAAGATGCCATAGTGTCAGTTCCCTGTTTTCTGCTGTTTTGTATTTCAGAAAAGTTGTACAGGAAATATTTTCGGAAATGGACGTAAAAAGGGCCGAAGTTCCTATTTTACTCTAATGAAGAAGGAGTCCGGAGGAGAGATGAAGAAGTGCCACGAGGCGGCCACACCTGGCCTAGGCGTGGCCTAGGCCTTGGCCGCGCCTAGGGGTGGTGTGGTCCCCTCGGGCACCACCGACCTCACCCTTCCGCCTATTTATTCACCTGTTCGAGAAAAACCTAAGGACCTGAGCCTCCATCCACTAAAAGTTTCGTCGCGGCCGCCATTGTCGACCCTAGCTCGGGAGTGTTCTAAAGCTCTTCCCGCCACCCTACCGGAGAGGAAGATCATCGCAAGAGGCCTCTACATCACCATGCCCACCTCCGAAGTGATGCGTGAGTAGTTCATCTCTGGACTACGGGTCCATAGCAGTAGCTAGATGGTTGTCTTCTCGTATTTATGCTTCATGTTTAGATCTGTGAGCTCCCTATCATGATCAAGATCATCTTTATGTAATGCTACATGTTGTGTTGTTGGGATCCGATGAATATTGAATACTACGGTTGAGATTGATTATATACTTGTCATATGTTATTTGTGATCTTGCATGCTCTCCGTTACTAGTAGATGTTCTAGCCAAGTATGTGCTTGTGACTCCAAGAGGGAGTATTTATGCTCGATAGTGTGTTCATGGCTCTAATATCTGAAAGAGTGACAATAATTTCTAAGGTTGTATATGTGTTGTTGCTACTAGGGAGAAAACAACAATACTTTGTCTAACGATAATTCTATTGTTTACTTTACACGCTTTGCTTAATGCGATAATCTGTTGCTTGCAACTTAATACTGAAAGGGGTGTGGACGCTAACCAAAAGGTGGATTATTAGTCATAGAAGCAGTTTGATTACGGTCTATGTATTATGTTGTAATGCCCAAATGAATCTCATAGTAATCATCTTGTCATGTATGGTATTTATTATGTTAATTGCCTAGTTGTAATTTATTCACCCAACATGTTATTTATCTCTATGGAGAGACACCTCTAGTAAACTGTAGACCACGGTCCTTTCTTTTACACTGATAAAATCATCTACTGCAAACACATGTTCTATTTACTTACTGCAAGCACTGTTCTCTTTAATTCCACTGCAAACAAACATCTCTTTCCACACTATACGGTTAACCCTTTGTTTCCAGCAAAACCGGTGAGATTGACAACCTCAATGTAAGTTGGGGCAAAGTATTTTGGTTGTGTTGTGTGCAGGTTCTACGTTGTTGCTGACACCGGTAGTTCATCCTGCCAAAAGTCATCTGGCAACACCTTCAAAAGTCATTTCTTTCTCCTACTGGTTGATTCAACACTTGGTTTCTTACTGAGAGAAAACTTGCTATTGTGCTCATCATACCTTCCTCTTGGGGTTCCCCAACGGTATGCTCTGCACTCATCATCATCTTTCCCAACCGTTTCAACATGCACTGCCTACCCTACATCTTCCACATTGACGGTCCCGTGGGCGATGAGGAGGAGGAGTAGAGGAGCGAAGGAGGACTCGGGGTTGTCTCATGTTTTATTGATTTTCTAGTTTCATGAGTGATTTTATTATCTATGTCTTGTTGTGGGGTTTGTGGGCCCGGGGTTTGTTGTGTGCGTTTGTATCGTGTGTGTGATGAATTTTCTATGTAAGGTTAGTACAATCTACCCCTATCTATCTATGTTTTTATAGTTCGTGCTATATCAGTCTATTTTGGATCATGCACTACACAAAGAAGCAACAACACATCCTAATATTTTTTTTACTACAAAACTAACCACAATTTATATTGCCAAACCAGAAAACATATTAGTCAACAAATAGAGCCCAAAACCAACAAGAACAAGGGTGTTGGCTGGATTGGGCTTGTTTTAACTTGGTTCCAACATCTATTTTACCACTTGGGCCGGCACAGATAATTCTCTATATGCATGTGTTCTTCTCCAAATCCAAACTAAGGAACTGAAAACCCAAATTCAAATATTCTACCATTTCATTCAAACACAAACAACGCTGCTTATTCAAATTGATCATTTTACAATTGTATTCACAACCTAAACTGAACTTAGCACTAACAAGCCCTACTTACATGATACAACTATTTCTGCTGCAAATAAAAGAAAAATAGTGCAACGATACAACAATAAAATGCTCCAGCCATCATGTTCGAATGCTTCTTCAAACCCATCATTTTCTTCAGCTTGTTATTTATCTTCTTCAATTCCCCTTTCAGTTCATCATCTGCACTGCCCAAACTCTGCACTGCCCCCAAATTGGGTCCAAAATCTCTGCACCCCGTAATGGCACTGGTCGTAAACAGGCCCTCCTTATCAATCGTACGAATAGATGCATCAATCCACTCGAAATGGTCCCAATGCTTCAGATTCTGCCAATTTCCCCAATTTCAACATTAACCCTAGATCCAAAATTAAAAGGGGAAAACACATGCAACTGAAAAAATCAGAGCAAATGGATGTGACAGAAAAGAGATCTAACTTGCCCCGGTTGTGCTAAGCTCTCACATTTCACGAAATCGCTCCCGGCCTTGCCATTCTTCTCCGTCACACAAGTCAACCGCTTCAGTGGCTCAACTCGTAGGCAGTCAGGGCAGCGGGTCTGCGACACTAGACCGTATCGAGGCCACGATGGGCGGGATGCGGTGGACGAGGTGGAGCTATGCATCTCTCGTTGGACGGTGACACCGCTGAGTCAGGGCCGGAGGAAAAGGTATGGGACGACGAGATGGTAAACAATGGTGGGCACGAGCTCGCTCGGGCTCCGTCTCCAGCAAATGTGAGCTGCACGAGTGGTGTGGGGTCTACGCTGAGTTGGATAAGTCGTCAGTCCCACGCTGAGCTGGTTAAGTCGTGGGTCCCACCTGGACTAATGTTCTTTTCAAAGCCTAACGAACGAATGTCGAATGTCGGAGATGAGCTATTTCAACTAGCACAAGTGTCGCATGGGACTTGTTTCGGTCAACGTCGTCGCCTTTCAGTCCAATTCGCTCAACTATGTCGCACAGGAGCTATTCGCTCCCGTCTTCCACATCTTCTTCAAGGTCCAGCTCTGCCGCCTACACAGAGTTGGCCAGGGCTTCAATAAGTACTCGTCAGATCCAGAGAACCACGAGCCCGGGGAAGTCGACCGCGTCATGCCGAAACTCCGTAGAGCGCCATCGTCGAATGGGCCGCAGATCGACGGCAAACACCACTCCGGTAGCACCTCCACCTCCATGACCCCACCAGCTGGGATCCTACCAAGACCTACACTATTTACAAGCCGGGAATCGACGTCCCCCCGTCCTCCTGTCGCCGGAGCGGCCGCCGGAGGGCGGGTAAACCCCGATTCGTCGGCGAGCGAGGTGGCCTGACGGGAAGAGCTCACAAAATCGCCCCTCTACTGTAGACTAGTACAAAGAACATCAAAGAAAATAAAAATTATAAATAGATCTTTTGACCACTTAGCGGAGCGATGCCAGGTGAGAGATGGAGACGAGGGGATCACAGCAGCAACAAATGATCGAGGCCACGTGAGCGGTGGAGACGTCATGAAGGACGAGACCGTCGCCAGAAAATTTCCGGAACTGCCCTGTAAGAGCATCTCCAGCCGTGTCCCCCAAAGCATCCCCAAAGGGATTTGGGGCGCGTCGGACAAAAAAACCGTTCCAGCCGCGTCCCCCAAAGCCCATTTTTGTCTGGCGCGCCCCCATACGGTGTCTGGCGCCCCGAGCCCGTCCCCGTCCCACAGGGGACGTACCGGGCACGCCGGACACAACGAAAAGCGAGGCGAACCAACGCGGGCCCGACGCGTCAGCGGCTCGGAAGCCTAAAACCCCGTCGCCTACCTTTGGTCAAGCGACGTTAATGGCGTCCCTGTTTTCCCAGGCGACGCAGGGACGCGTCTCGTCGTGCATGGCCGCGTGGCCGTCCGCGCCGGCGTTATTGCGTGCAACCACCCGCTGTCGCCGCTGTTAAAGACGCCCTGCAGTTTCTCACCGCTCACAAACCTTCTCGTCGCCGCCGCCTCCCCCCTCCCAGATCTTCTCCTCGTCTCTCCAAAAATGTCGAGCTCGTCCTCCCGCAAGATCGCCGCGGCGAATGGCTTCGGCCGCGGCAGCCTCACCGTGGCGGAGGCGTGGGCGCTGTACCACGCCCGGTATCCAGTCCCGCCGGACATGCGGCTTCCAAGCAGCGGCGGCTGGAAGATGGCCGTGAACGGCATTGGCGTTCCGCCGCCGCCGAAGCCACGCACGGACCAATGGTGGGACGCCGTCAAGGCCCGTCGGGCTCAACTCACCGCCCAGGAGCTGTTGGATCCGACGTGGGCGGTCGACAACAACGACGCCTGGTGGACGACGTACTTCAAGGCGAAGTACGACATCGAGATGCACAGCATGGAGGGGCTCGTCGGCGGCCCCAATAGCTAGAACAAGGACGGCCGCGCCCTGTTCTGGGGCGTTCCTGGGCGCACCCTCGAGAACGTCATCCGCGGCATCCGCAACGGCGCTCCAAGGCTGGAGATGCCGTTGTCGCCGCCGCCGTCTCCTCAATGGCAGCCGAGGAGGACGACGTACTCGTCCTCCTCGCACTCTTCTTCCTCAGGACCGGCGCGATCGACGCCATCCTCGTCTTACCGGTCGGCGCCGTACACCGTTCCCAAACGGGAGGTGAAGGAGGAGCCGGCGACGCCCGTCAACACGAGGCGTGGCGGCAGCGGCAGCGGCAGCCGGCGGCAGCAAGGGAGGCGCGGCGGCGCCCTCCTCATCCCGAAGCCGGAGGTGAAGGAGGAGCCGGAGGAAGCGTCGCAGGCGGCGCTGCTGGCGGAGTATGAGCGGCAGCAGCGGCTCATCGCCAGCAGCGACAACCCCGAGGACTGCCCAGATCTGCGGGCGGCGTTCTTGGCGTCCATGAACGACAAGGACGCCTGGAGGGGCGACCTCGACGCGGCGATCGCCTTGTCCATCCGCGACTCCGGCAAGCCGCTGGTGGACCTCACCGATGACGGCGAGGCAGGACCAAGCGGCGCGGTGAAGGACGAGCCCGTCGACGAGCCCGTCGGCGAGCGCGTCAAGCAGGAGGTCGTCACCGACGACATGTACAACTTCCAGCAGTACTACGACGCCTCCGGCCGCCGCAAGTGGTTCTAGATTAGGTTTAGTTTAAATTTAGTCAAATTTCGTTCGAATCTATGTAAGTTTGGACGAATCTTAATCGAATCTCGTTAAGTTTAAAATTTCCGAATTTTTTTTTTGGGACGCGACTGGGGAGCGACGTCCCCCAAAGACGGCACGAACGAAACACGTCCCCCAAACGCTCAATCCGGCACGGTTTGGGGGATGATTTGGGGGACGCGGCTGAAGATGCTCTAAACGTGGTTCGTCTCCGACTATGTTTCTCACCCCTTTCCAGTTTGCGTTCGGGAATCGGGACTTTCTTTGTTAAAACCCGTAAACACGCACTAACTTCATAGGTAGGTTAGCCGGTTCCCACAAAACAAAACACGCATTAGATCGAGAGAGAGAGAGCTTCCGTCAAGTACGTCCGCCATGTCTACCAGCGGCGCCATCGGCAAGACGTGGAGATCTGCCTCCACTATCGTTGCCACCAAGGAGATTGGGTACCACCTCCTGAAGATCGACGGCTACTCCCACACCAAGTCCATCCCGTGCGGTGAGTGTATCAAGTCCCAGCCTTTCACCGTGGGCAGCCATCGTTGGCGTCTGTGTTACTACCCCAATGGTTACGAGTTGGCGTATAAGGACTACATATGCATCAACCTAATGCTCGACGAAGATGTCGCCACGGTGGTGTACGCAAAACATGTCATCTATTTCGTCGAGGAGCAAGCATTATCCACGGTAAATGCATCACCGGTTGACATATTTTCTAGCCGTGGTAAGAGCCCGTACCCAAAATTCGTTAGGTGGAGGGAAGACTTTGAGAATCCTAAGCGCCTTAGGAACGATTCGTTCACCATCCGGTGCGACATCATCGTCATCAACGATTGCCGCACGGAGGATACGTCCTTCAGCTCGGTGCCCCCTTGCGACCTACGGCAGCACTTCGGCGATCTCCTCGACAGCCAGAAGGGTGCCGACGTGGTGTTCGAGGTCGCTGGTGAGACAATGGCCGCGCACCGGTGCGTGCTCGCGGCCCGATCGTCGGTCTTCTGCGCCGAGCTGTTCGGATCAATGAAGGAGGGAGACAGCGCCGGGGTCGTACGCATAGAAGACATGGAGGCAGATGTATTCAGGGACTTGCTCTTCTTTGCCTACACTGGCACCTTACGGGCGACACAAGATGAAGATTTCAAGCTCCAGCATTTGCTTGTCGCCGCGGACAGGTATGCTATGGAGAGACTGAAACTGATTTGCGAGGAAAAGCTATGCCGGGACGTAGAGGTGGGAACGGTGGCGACTGTCTTGGCGCTTGCCGAGCAGCACCATTGCGACAATCTGAAGAAGGCGTGCTTTGAGCTCCTCAGCTCTCAGGCAAATATGAGGGCAGCCATGGCCACTGATGGGTTCGAGCATCTGCGTAGGAGCTGCCCTTCACTTGTGGATGAGCTGATTGCCATGTCCTTGGCGTCTCAGTTGTGCAATACCCCAATGTTTTAGAAAATGTAGTCCATCGTTTCTAGACTAAGCTAATCAGGTACCTGTCTCAGTGTAGGCATGCATACTCCAAGTTCGAGTGCTACTACTCGCAATTGTTTTTTTTTCAAAACGGAGGCAAAAGCTTTGCCTCATCTATTAATTAAGCAGAAGGTGCCCGATTTTTAGGAGAAAACCGGGCATAAACCTACAAAGACAGGGTCAAGCCCACACCCACCCACACGACGCCACGAAGGCACACCGAGCCACCCTGGCTACCCATATAAGCTACACAAACGCGAAGCTCGAGTTGGCCTATACCAAACAGATGGCTCCCCAAGAAAAGGCCGGTAGCTCCGATAATGACGACGAGCCACGGAGAGGAGATGCACAAGACCTGCGCCGAAAAAGATCTTCACCATCGAACCGCCCCTCGTAGGTTGTACACCACCCAAAGGCAGCTTCGACTTCACAGCAAGAGGAGGCCAACCTGAAGACATTCGGACACGCCGGAACGGAGCCGACTAACACGGTCTTGCAGCAACCAAACCATGCTCAACGTCATTGTCGTTGCCGCCCAACTACTCGCAATTGTAGTGATGTTGTACCATCCTTCTTAATGAGATGCTACGAGGATCCTCGCTCGTCGTCTTACTTTTCTTTTCTCGGTGTAGGCCTTCATCTATTCTAACAGGATGCAAATTCCTCTGTGTTTTTTTTTCTCTTTCCATGAGGAAGAGCCTCTGTTTTGTCAGGAAGTACGATATCAGTCAGAATTTTGGCAGTGGTAGTTCATGAAATGAAATGGTCCCTAGCTCTCCCACCCAAAGTGTGCGCGGGGGCGTGGATGTTTACTTTCCTTTATTTGTCTTCTCCTTTAACAAAATTTAAAATGTTAAAAAATTCAAACAAAAAAGGGATTTGCTAGATCTCAGCTAGCTAAAAACTAAGTTTGTGCTTAGTCAAGTCTTACACCGTTTGTTTTGCATCGTGATTCATGCATATAAGTTGTGAGTTAGGTTCAACTGAGTTTCTCAGTTACAACTTGAGTTGCAACTGAGATTATTTCAGTTACAAGTGGAGATGCAACTAATTAAGGAAAATTATCTAAAACGTTAGATTTTCTTTGTGATTAGTGCTAACTTTGCAACTGAGATTTGATATATCATCTGACTGAGAACGAATTTAGTTCTCAGTCGACCTAGAAATAGTCACGCCCAACAAAAACTCTCTTTTACATCTTCACATGTTGTGTACGCACAAAATCTTTCCACGAAGAATCGACTTGTTGCTTCAGCTATGTAAAAAATGCAAAATTTGGTGCTAAAAGTAAGACTTTTTTGTGAGACATGTTTTATCTTTTTTTAATCGACCATAAAATTATCGGATTTCCAAGAAACTATACGAACACACATAGATTATCGAAATGCATACACGATTTTTTTTTGGATAATTAAAAGTATATTTTTGTTTGGAGGAAGCATAGATTTTTTAGTTAAATTTGTGGTCAATACTGATCCCCATAAATAGGAACTTGTGTCGGCTGGTAGCTTGGGGCTGCTGGCCTAGCCTGAATAATGGTGGTTGGGTCATACAATTCTTCTCGTGCCAATTTGTTCATCTGCTTGATGCTGGTCTTATCTATCTGGTTGTCAACGAGTTTCGTTTTTTTCCATCGCAGATCTTTATTTGGTGCATGATGCACTGGAGATCTAGATCGGAATCGACCCGGTCGTGCACGTCCTTATGTTTCGCTAGAGGCTACATGAGGATGTGGCGTGAGCTCTAAGTAAAGATATCCATGGTATTGACGAAGGTGGAGAAAGTCATGGTGGCTGCGATTGGAGGTCTTGAAGTTATGATGGAAAGGTGTTTTGGATGCCCTGAAGACTATAGTACAACAGTTCTTCCTATGTGTCAAGGGTTGGAGAATTGCAGCAACACCTTGGCAAGAGGGGTTGGCAGCACACATGGACTACATTTTGGGTGGCGCTCTTCGAGTAACGAGTGACATGGTTATACCATATTGGGTACTCGACATTACCAACTCTAGTGCGGATCCAGGAATGATTGAATGAATCCCAAGAAGAGTCCAAGACTAAAAACTAGATGAAATTAGGCAAGTATTAGCCAATTCGGGTAAATCGACATATGTCATTGTAACCGATCCGGGGATGGAATCTGAGACCTAGCTCACTATATAAGGGTTGGGAGGATCCACAGGGGAGGGCATCGAAAATACTTGTAACACCACACATTGTTGCAAACCCTAACTCCAATACAATTTCGGCGGCTTTTAACCTCCAATCTACTTTTCGCCGGATACCTAGCTAGTTTGTCTGATAAGTCTTGGAAAGCACCAACTCTCTCTTTTTCCTGAAAACCCAAGTCCATACTTATTGGCATTTCCGAGGTTAACCCTCGTCATCGAGTCACTTTTCCAAGGTGACAACCCAATGTCAACTCAAGTTCTGGCCTTCATTGGTTGTATCTGGCAATAGTCTTGCTAAAAGCATTGTTCTAGAAATTTGGAGTTTTCTAGGATGAAAACCCAAGATTTCGATCAGACAACGAAAAAGCAACTGCATAGTTTCTTTGTTGGAAGCATCACTTTTGGGGAATCTTTTTTATTGTCTTCGGTGGTGGTTAGAGTGTTTTTGTTGTGAGTGTTTCATCACCACGACGGATTTTTTCTTTTATCTCTTTTTTATTTTTTCTTAGCTCCGTGCATCCTTGTTGTCTTTGTGTATCTTTGCGATATTAATATATTCTTTTTATCGAGAAAAAGATGGGCCATGATGTATACTTCCGATGTCTTGGGCCATTTGCTAGACAGGGTATATGTTCGATGCAAATGGTTCCAACATTCAGACTCCACAAACTGGGAGTGCTCCTGTTACTGTTTCCATGTGTCGACCAAACAGAGAATTAGCACCATCATTTGGGAAGAAAAGGCGAAAAGCTTTTGCAACGGCAAACTGCACTGCGGACAGGCACGCCACTCACTGTTGCCCTGAAGGAAACCCCGTGTGCTTCCCAGGCACGATGGCAGTGGCGTTCAAGGATGTCGTTCCTCTCCTTGAAGGCACCGATATGGAGCGTGAATCTCTATCTCTTGCACCAATTCCGCGAGTTCTCTACGTGAAAACCCTGCTTTGTTTTCGATAAAGCGGGAAGCGGCGGTTACGTCGTTTCCTCCTTAAGGGTGTCACCGTGGAGTTTCGGTACCTCTGTCTAATTTTGTGTAGTCAAGCTAGTTTTTCTCGTCACAGGGTGTGCTGGATTTCGAGGCGGTGGCCTCAAGGTTGTTCTTGCATGTTGGATGGCGCCCCCGAATATCTGTGCAGCTATGACCCATGGGGAGTTGTGACTCTAGGAGGTGGTGTTGTGGCTCGTCAGATGGTGGGAGGCGACATGGTGCAACGAGGGTGGCGGGGTCTGTCGGCTCAGGCAGATGTAACTTTGGGCTACTTTTTCTTGCATGTCGGGGTAGCGACCTCGGATTTGGCATGTCCGTGGTCTACGAAACATATGCTTCTTTGCAACTTGGGTTGCGATCATCTAGGTCGTGCAGCGTTGCGGCTCGCTTGCAGGCGGAGGACGTCGGGGCGGCGGCCCCGCGATGTGGTGACGGTGCGCGGCAGCTAGTTGGATGCCAGGGTGGCGGCCCCAGGTTGTGGTTATCATCGAGGGTGGAGTCTTTGGCAGCGTCGACCACGTGTCGTGTGGGCTACGGGTTGTGCTCGATGTTGGTCGTCGGCGTCATGCTGGTGTAGCTAAGGGTCTGCTTCTTCATCAACGTCGAAGTGTCCTGCTTCTCCCCACTAGTAGAAAAAGGGGCAATAGGCCCGATCCATTTGGGCCTTCAGACCCGGTTCCCGAACCGGGACCAATTAGGCGGGACTAAAGGGGGTACCCTTTAGTCCCGGTTCAAAGATTAACCGGGCCTAAAGGCCTCGACACGTGGTGCGGCCAGGGACCTCGCGGTGGAAGGCCTTTGGTCCCGGTTCGTGGTACGAACCGGGCCTAGGTTTCTCTGCCGCGGCAGAGAATTGCTATTTCTCTGCCGCGGCACAGATTTAGGCTGTACCAGCGTTTCTCTGCCGCGGCAGAGAAACAGGGCGTTTCTCTGCCGCGGCAGAGTTTCAGCAATGCATATATATCATTCAAGAAACCACAAAAAATCGTCATGAATATATATAGACATCGTCAATAGTACACGACATAGTCAACACAGTACACGTAATGCATGCATATTTACAATACAACATCTCCTCGATGAATTTCCTCCGCCGTCACGATCTTCCGATAGTGCTCTCCACCTGGGGTAAGGACCTCGGTAATAAAGAATCCCGCGATTTCCTCTTGAATTGCTTTTATTTGATCCGCTGTTATGAGAGTGTCCCGCAGGCGTGTCATCTATATTTAAAAAAGGAGATCAATATATGAATGGAACTCAATACAATAGATGGTACTAATTAAGATTAATTGTGAAAATTTGTTATCGTACACGAGTGTGGTGTATTTGGGCATCCCCACCCTTGGGACAGGACATGTCACGCATGAAGGTGCAGACGTAGTATCCACATAAGTTATTCCCTTGTTCCTGCCTCATACACTTTACGAAAAAATAGTTCGATCAAACTAATAATCAAGCATCGTATTGAAAGTAAATATCATATATAAAGTTTCACGGACATAGCTATATATATAGTACTACTTACAGGGTAATCTTCAAATGTAAGCTCCGGTTTCCATTTACCCGGAACAGTATTGATGAACCGTTTCCAAGCCCTGCCCGGCAAAAAATAATGAGTAAATGAGTAATTGATTAGTTGATGATATCTTCGAATTAGAACAGATGAAGATGCCAATACGAAATTGATTGAAACTACCTCTGGAGGATGGCAGCCATGTCCGCCCATTCCGCATATTCTTTACGTTTCGAGTCCATGACTTTTACAACTCCAAGGGGAAGATCAATGATTAGGAGAATAAAGTGGAATCTGCACAAGCATAGCTCAATGATTACGAGAATAAAGTGGAAGGTGCACAAGCATAATGTATGTTATATATAACACTCACTTGAAGTTGTAGGGAAAGAATATATCCTCTTTGTCTGCTTGCTTCTCTAAAAACATTACGATGTTGTCCTCTGTGTCCTTGGGGTACTGTCGAACCGTAACTTCATGAACTGTGTTTGGGTCTATGAACCCCAGCGGTAGGAGCTTGCCTCTTTTGTATTCCAGCTTCTTCATTCTGCATAATTAAATGTATAGCGTACACAAAGAATATAATGAGGATAATTGTTAGTGCAAATGAATGAGCTACAAACTTAATTACACAAATAAATCACTTACGAGTGCGTAGCAACTGATGACAGCTTTGTCGAGGGCGTCTTGATTGAATAACTGAAACAGTTCTTCTAACTCAAGGTTTATCTCGTCTTCCCCCCGGAAGTAATGCTCATCTCTAAGATACACCGTGAGGTAGCTTTCACATCTTCGACAGGCTTTCAGGTACCAGTCATGCAACTTTTGCATCTGAGTCCCTAGACACGCGAGCTCGCCAGGTTTGACGAGATCAGATCCGTATCTATACTTGTTTACCACTTGAGCCGTTGGATAGTAATCTTCGTACTCAACTGATGCTCCCTGAGCTCTAGCCGCCCGTTCGATCATCGATGCCGTCTCTGGATCATGATAGGGCTCCACGATGAAGTGGGGTACGGCCTGAATGTCCTGATGTCCAAGCTGGGCGACTTTTTTTTGCTTCTTTGCTCGCTCTAGAGGACTGTCCAAGAGAGCGGTCATAATCAGCTCTCAGCTCAGGTCTCTTCATTCTCTTCTCGGCAAAGTGCTTCACTGTCTGCGGTGGAATAAACATCTTCTTCGGCGCAAGAAACACCTTTTGCTCTTCATTCTGCTCATGTGGTAACAACTCTGGAGTCTGTGCCCTCATTGGAGTTGATGATCTCTTCGGAGCTGTAGGAGGTGCCGCGGACCGCTTCCTCTTTTGCTTAGGTGGAGGCGGCGGAGTCTCCTGACGAGGAGGAGGAGGCGGCGGAGTATTTTCACGCGGAGGAGACTGGTCATGGATAGGGGAATCATCATCGCGCAGAGGAGAATCATCACGCGGAGGAGACTGCACAGGTGGCGGAGGAGGCGGAGGTGGCCTGCTTGTTGGCTTCTCACCTGGAAACACAATGTTCTCCTTCCGCCATTGCACGGTGGTTCTACGGGCTTCTCCCAGTTCTTTGATTTCCCCATCTTCACCTGCAGGGTGCTCAAGCACCAACCCCTCATACTCTCTCAACACTTCATCCACCATCACAACGGCAAAGTCATCTTGGACCGGACGGCAATGGTAAGACCTTGTAGGTAAGAGGATGCCGACCGCCGCCTTGAAGGATAGGTTGAAAACTTTAACATGCAGCTCACAAGGACGGCTCTCAGTGAGATCATCCACGGGGGGGTAGCGAGAAGGCTCGACCACCTGGTCATCATCATCATCATTATCCACCTGCTGAGAGGAAGCCACGCTGCTTTTCCGGTGTGGTTGAGATTGCAGCGGGGCGAGGGCATTGAGCAAAGGCAGATCTACAGCCTGCCCCCGAGCCATCTGAGATGTAAGTACTTGGGTTACCATGGTTAATTGGGCTTTCATGGTGCTCATACCCTCCTCTAAGTTAGCCAGGCGGTCTGTTTCCCTTGCCTTCCTCCTCTCATGGCTTTTATCAGGAAATCTCTTCCTTTCCGCAGGAAAGCCATACTTCCACGGAACGGAGCCTGATGTGCCTCGTGTTCGTCCGCCGTGTTCTTTGTTCCCAAGGGCGCGTGTCAGCTCATCGTTCTCTCTTTCGGGCTGGAACAACCCCGCCTCCACGTCCCTATGTGCTTGTTCCAGGGCATCAATGGGAACCTTCAGATGAGCTTTCTTATAGATGCACTTCCCTGTTTCTGGATCCAACGTTCCCCCAATCCCGTAGAACCACTCCTTGCACCGTTCGATCCAACCGTGTGTCCCTAATCTGATCCCTTTACTGGTCAGTTCCGCCTCAGCTGCCTGCCACTTAGGACGGTTAGCCCTGTATCCACCTGGACCCAGAATTTGGTGATATAGCTTCAACGCAGCATTTTCCTTATTTATTTCCGACCTTCTCTTAAATTCTTCTGACTCCGTGCTGTACTTCACGAATTCGTCCCAGTGATTTTTTACCTTCTCACTGTCCGGAGTCTTCTTTAACTTGATAAGGTGGCGCAATCTTTTCTTGTGGCTCTTGAATAGTTCGGCCATCTTCTTCTTGCCAAACTCGCGGAGGGCCTGCTCCATCTTGGCCTTTTCAGCGTCACCCCCCTCTTCGGGTACTATGTTGAAATGTGACATGAGCTTGTTCATAATGCTGTTTTTGGCTACATCATCGATATAAAGACCTTGAGCTTCTTCCTCTGCAGACAGCACTAGTCCCTTCGGCTTGTGCCATTCTCGAACGGTGATCGGGACGTGGTCCCTAACAAGCACTCCGCATTGAGCTATAAATGCCTTTGCACCTTTCTCTGGAGCAATCGGTTTACCATCATTTTCGATGTGGGTGATGTCGTGCCTAACACCGTCATCCAACTTTTTGGTCGGGCCTCGCTTCCTCGACTTTACAGAAGAAGTGCTCGATCCGGAGGGCTAAAAAAGAAATAGTTCATAGTCAGTACAATTTAATTAGTTAATGCATCTAGTCGATCAACAGCGGCTTAATTAATTTATATACCTCGGTGATAACTACAGTTCGGGAGCCATTATGATGATCTTGTTCCTCACCGGCGCCACTAGGATCTTCTTCCTCAATATTCTCCGCTCCCTCACCGGAGTCATTCAAATAAGTTGCGGTGACATCGTCACCGCCATCATCTGGAATAACGTCGTCGTCGCGATCATCCAGAGTACCGTTTGCTATGAGTTCCTCCATGAAATTTTCTTGAATTTCATCTCTGTCCATGCTTTCTACAACGACCTGCAAGCTATACATAGGAACCATCATATGATCAAATTAAGGATAATGCAGAAAACTGAAAATGGAGTTACATATGTAGTTCTTAACTAAGGATCGATAATATAGTGCTGAAAGCAGAATCTGCGATTACATGCATACATAGATCGGGTTCATGTTTATTTAACCCTAATACATATCAATCACTACTACAACCACTCAACCGCGCAGACCGGGTCCTAGAGGGCGCCGACCGGGTCCTGAGCCGCGCTGGGTGTACCCCCAAAGCCACGGAACAACAACGGGAGCATAGCTAACATGAGATCCCCGCATAACGCTCCATCCGGTCCTATACATGTTGTCTAACGCGTACATGTAACGGCGAACGTGCTGGTCCTCCGCTTCAATGCGCTGAGCTACCTCCTCCGGCGGGGCCGGCTCCCTCTGAAACAACCGTGGCCCATAAGACCTCCACCAAAGAATATCCGGGTCGACAACGAGACCCGGATTCCGCACCAAGGTGCGCGACCCGGAAGCTAAGACCTCCCAGTGCCACCCCGGCGGAGCCCAGTCCCGGACCTCCCCCATCTGCTCCATCTCCTCTAGAAGAGTCAGACCACGGCGCGGCGGCTGTCGCGGCATCGTAGCTACGAAAACAAATCATATATATATGTACCAACGTTAACATAAATTAAAAAATAACTTCACTATATGTTAGTCGGCGCCGGCACTACCATTTGGGGGGCGCCGGCACTACCTGCTCTATACAGGGGCGCCGGCAGGGCGCCCGGCACTACCGCGTAAGGGGGCACCGGCACAACATCTTCTATTTGGGGGCGCCGGCAAGAGCGTCAGCACACCACGTAAGGGGGCGCCGGCACAACATCCTCTATTTGGGGGGCGCCGGCAAGAGCGCCGGCACTACCGCGTAAGGGGGCGCCGGTGTACATCCTCTATTTGGGGGGCGCCGGCAAGAGCGCCGGCACTACCGCGTAAGGGGGCGCCGGGCGTACATCCTCTATTTGGGGGGCGCCGGCAAGAGCGCCGGCACTACCGCGTAAGGGGGCACCGGCGTACATCTCTATTTGGGGGGCGCCGGCACTACCGCGTAAGGGGGCACCGGCGTACATCTCTATTTGGGGGGCGCCGGCGTACATCTCTATTCGGGGGGGCGCCGGCGTTTTTGCGCGCTAACTATTTTACACTAACACACTAACTAATTTTCTAACTATTGTTTTAACTAAAGTTCTAACTATTTTTCACTAACACACTAACTAAATATTTTACTAACTAATTTTACTAATTAATTTTCTAACTATTGTTTTAACTAATTTTTCTAACTTAACAAACTAATCTAATTTTTCTAACTTAACAAACTAATCTAAAAAAAAGACTAAAAAGAAAAAAAAAGGAGAAGGGGCCGTGGGGCGGCGTCTCTTACCGGAGGAGGAGGCGCGCGGCGGCGAGGAGGCGGCGACGGTGGCGGTAGCCGGCGGAGTGGAGGCGGCGGAGACGGCGGCGGTTGCGCGGCGTGGAGACACGGCGCGGTTGCCGCGGAGAGAGGATCGAGGCGGCGGAGTCGGCCAGCGCGTGCGCGCGGCTGAGGAGGAGGCGGCGTCGTGCGGCGGCGGCGGCGGTTGCGTGCGCAGGGCGGCGGCAGCGACGGCGCGCGGGTCGGCAGCCTGGCGGCGTCGGTTAAATCGTCTCCGCGGGATTGATCTCCGCGGAGACGAAGGACCAGTTATATACCCCCCTTTGGTCCCGGTTGGTGTTACAAACCGGGACCAAAGGCCCCCCTTTGGACCCGGTTTGTAATACAAACCGGGACTAAAGGCCATTTTTGCTGCGTTTTCGTTGCGCGCGCAAAAAAAGGCCTTTAGTCCCGGTTTGTAATACAAACCGGGTCCAAAGGCCACTTTTTTTAAAAAATTTCATTCCCGTCTTATTTCAAATGAAAAAAAGCCACCGCACTGCTACACGTGTCCACCGCCGCCACCGCCATGCATGTACAGGCCACCGTCGCCACCGCCGTGTACTGGCCACCGTCGCCACCGCCACCGCCTGGCCACCACCGTCACCGCCATGTACGGGCCACCGCCGTGTACTTCCCACCACCGCCACCGCCATGTACTGGCCACCACCGCCACCGCCACACGTGTCCCTTCCCCGTGCCACGTGTCGCCGCCGCTTCCACGTGCCTCGCCCCGCCGTCACCGCCATGTACGGGCCACCGCCGTGTACTGCCCACCACCGCCACCGCCATGTACTGGCCACCACCGCCACCGCCACACGTGTCCCTTCCCCGTGCCACGTGTCGCCGCCGCTTCCACGTGCCTCGCCCCGCCGCCACCGCCATGCATGTACAGGCCACCGTCGCCACCGCCGTGTACTGGCCACCGTCGCCACCGCCACCGCCTGGCCACCACCGTCACCGCCATGTACGGGCCACCGCCGTGTACTGCCCACCACCGCCACCGCCATGTACTGGCCACCACCGCCACCGCCACACGTGTCCCTTCCCCGTGCCACGTGTCGCCGCCGCTTCCACGTGCCTCGCCCCGCCGCCACCGCCGTGCGACGTGTAGATCCCGCTTCCACGTGCCACGCCCCGCCGCTTCCCCGCGCCACCTGTCGCCAAACTTGCCGCGTCGCTGTGCTATAAAGCGCCGCGTGCGCGCGGAACCACACGTCGCCGTCGCCTCCGTTCATTCGTCGCCGGGATGCCGCCGCGCCGTCGCGGCTCGTCCGGCTTCCGTGGCGTCCGAGCGCGGCCGAACGGTAGGTTCTACGCCGAGATGCGCGCCGGTGGCTTCCGGCTCACCCTCGGCACGTACAACACCCCGGAGCTGGCGGCGCGCGCCACGACGCGGCCGCATGGCGATGTCGGCGGCCCCGGTGCGACATGAACTTCCCAGACGTCGAATCGCTAGAGGAGGCGGAGTTCCTCGCGCCGACGCCGTGCCTCGTCGACGACGAGGACCGTCGCCGCCACCGCCAGGTGCAGCGCCGGATCGCAATCGCCGAGCACGACGAGGAGTTGATGCGCCAGTGGAGGGCGCAGTTCCCCAACGATGTCGACAACACCACCGCGTTCTTCGCTGACCTCCGGGCACAACGCAGGTCCAACAGGCGCCATCGTCGGGCCGTCGCCGTGTTCGAGCTCGATAACCCGAATACAACTTGGGCCGACAACGACCCTCGGTGGGACAACATTTGGACCGAGACAACCTCCGACGACGAGTAGATCGACTAGACTAGTTGTTTATCTATTTTATTGTATTTTCAATAAAGTCGTTGTGGCAGACGCTGATGATGAGAAAAGTTTCCCGCCAGATTACATGTGGAATTAAAGTACAGAACTCAACTGAAAATTAATTAAGATACATGGCCAGATAGTACTCGTGCCTAGCCCTATAGTACTCGTGCCTAGCTCAACTAAAAATTAATTAAGATACATGGCCAGATTCGACTGTTCGAGTCATTCAGTCATACTCGTGCCTAGCCCTATAGTACTCGCCCTTGTAGTCGTCGTAGTCGCCGTCATCATCGTCGCTGGCATCGGGGTCGCGGTAGTCAAACCTCGGCGGGAGAGCACGCGTGGGCTGGGACTGAGGGTAGCGCAGGCGGGGGCCACGGTGGGCCATGACGCCCTGGAGAGTTTGGTCGCGCCACCACAGCCCACGGTCGGCCTCGTTGAAGTTCGAAGGAGGCGGGCCGCCCTCCTCGTGCCTGGCGAGCGCCCTCTCACGCCGATTGATGAAGAAGCTCTCCCAAGTCGGGCTGTAGTCGGGATGCCACTGGGGATTCCTCCGCTGCTCTGGCGTGAGCTCGAAGTAGTAGTGGTTCGTGATGGCCATCTCGCGCGCCACACCTAGAGGGACAGGAGGGACCGGTACCCCTCCGACGCTCAGCAACCAGCCGGTAGGGACGCGGTAGCCCGGCGGGCAGGGGTAGTTCGATGCGCAAAGCGCCTCCGCCTCCCGGAGGGTTAGAGATACGATGGAAGCCATGTGACCTGGTGATGAGGTTTGCAGATATGAATCTAGATGTGATATGTAAATGGAGGCCATGCCAACATATATATAGTGAAAAAATGGCGGGAGGACGGAGGCGGGAAGCAGTGGAAAGCGCGGGAAGAAAAATAGGCGGGAACGCAGTGGCGCCAAAAACTGTCGGTGGGATAAGGACGTGTGGGTAACCTTTAGTCCCGGCTGGTGGGTACAACCGGGACTAAAGATGTCGGCAGGATAAGAACGCATGGGTGGACGCACTGCTCGATGAGATAAAGCATGTAGCGCACGACGCCCTGTCGAAGGAACAAGACAAAGTAGAAGAGGTGCCGTGCCTATAAAAGGAGCATCGATACGCCTTGCCAAGCAGATCAACAAGCCAAGCAGAGTTTCATTCCCATGGATGAAGGGAAGGGTTGGGAAATCTCCCGTGGCGCAGCTTCTCGAAGATGTCGTTGGTGCACACGCCCTACGACATCTTCGGAAGCTGCTCCTCGGAATTTTTCCCTGCAAGCCCCTAAACGACTACATCTCATCTAACAGTGTTGGGGAAAGGGTTAGGAAATCTCCCGTGGCGCAGTTTCTCGAAGATGTCGTTGGTGCACACGCCCTACGGCATCTTCAGAAACTGCGCCTTGGAATTTTTTCCTGCAAGCCCCTGAACGACTACATCTCATCTAACAGTGTTGGGGAAAGGGTTGGGAAATCTCCCGTGGCGCAGTTTCTCGAAGATGTCGTTGGTGCACACGCCCTACGGCATCTTCAGAAACTGCGCCTTGGAATTTTTTCCTGCAAGCCCCTGAACGACTACACCTCATCTAACAGTGTTGGGGAAAGGGTTGGGAAATCTCCCGTGGCGCATCTCCACTTTTAATATCTTACATACAGTTACATGATTACACAAAAATAAATGGGAAATTGATTGCCATGTTGAGATACTCATTTGTGCCATGAACATTCTTCAATTAACTTGATGATGGAGCATCTTCATCATTTAATTAATCTTCTTCGGCCGTAACCATGGAGCATCTTCATCATTTAACTTGATGCTTGGATCAATGTTCACTCTGAAGGGTGGAATTTCATCAAACTGATTATAATCTTCTGACATGTCTGTCTTGTCCTCCACTCCCACGATGTTTCTTTTTCCAGAAAGAACTATGTGGCGCTTTGGCTCATCGTTTGATGTATTTGTTTCCTTATGTTTCCTTTTTCTTGGTTTGGTAGACATATCCTTCACATAGAAAACCTGGGCCACATCCTTGGCTAGGACGAATGGTTCGTCTCTATACCCAAGATTGTTGAGATCCACTGTTGTCATTCCATACAACTTGTCAACATCACCAGGGTCATCTCGTCTGATCTTATACCGCAATGCAGTGCACACCGGACATGCATCCAAATTCTCGTACTCATCGCGGTAGAGGATGCAGTCATTAATGCATGCATGTATCTTTTGCACATCTAATCCTAGAGGGCAGACAATCTTCTTCGCTTCGTACGTACTGGCGGGCAATTCGTTACCCCTTGGAAGCTTCCTCTTAATTATTGTCAGCAACTTTCCAAATCCTGAGTCAGTGACACCGTTCTACGCCTTCCATTGCAACAATTCCGGTGTCTTTGCCTAGCTTTTTATGGCCATCTTCGCAAGTTGGGTATAACAATTTGTTGTGATCTTCTATCATCTTGTCGAAGGCCAACCTTTCCTTTTCAGTTTCACATTCTCTCCTTGCATCAGCAATGGCCCGGCCAAGATCATCATCAGCAGGCTCATCTGGTGCCTCTTGATCTTCTACTTCATTGTCTTCATTGCCTTCTGCAGTATCATCGTATTCAGGGAAATTGGGATAACCGTCATCATCCTCTTCCTCTTCGTCATTGTCTTCCATCATAACCCCTCTTTCTCCGTGCTTGGTCCAACAATAGTAACTGGGCATGAAACCGGATCGCAGAAGGTGGCTGTGAATGAGACTCGAGTGAGCGTAATTTACGGTATTCTTGCAGTCCACACATGGACAATACATGAAGCCACCATGTTTGTTTGCCTCCGCCACGGCCATAAAATTATCCAGGCCTGCAGTGAACTCGTCAAACCGTCGGTCAATGTACATCCATTGCCGATTCATCTGCATGATATAATTAAGCTGATCAAAACCATTACAGAACATCACGATGTATATGTACACATGCATTTTATCAATTGCAGATGAAAAGGATAAAGTTGTTAACCTCGATGAAGAAGAAAAAAGCAAGTTAAGTGTGGCTTGATTCGTGTAAACTCAAGTGGCAAATCCTCTTAAGCATTTCATCGAACACCTCTTGTGCGTGTGAAGAAGAGAGGAGAGCAATACACCCCTCTTGTGAAGAAAGTGAAAAAATGGCCAAGTGTGGCTCACACTTGGGCAGGGGCAAGGTTATATAGCCAGAGGGGGGCCTTTGGACCCGGTTTGTAATACAAACCGGGACTAAAGGGTTCCCCACGACTGACACGGCCTGCCGCGCCTGCGGTGCACCCTTTAGGCCCGGTTTGTATTAAAACCGGGGCCCAAAGGCCACTACAGGACAGGCGCCAGCGGGTGGGGTCGTCCTGGGCAGAAACGAACCGGGACCAATGCCCCCATTGGACCCGGTTTGGTTCAGCACTGGGACATTTGCTTGGGACCAAAGGCCTCTTCTCCACTAGTGCCCATTGCAGTCACAACATCTTCTCTTGGGCTTGGGTGGAAGGTTTGGTGATCTTCTCTGGGTTTCGGCCCCGTTCGTGTGGGGCTTTGGTTCTGGTTGTATCGGTTTTAGTCTGATTTTTCGTTTAACCGAGCAACTTTCTTTCTAATCAAGCAAAACCCCTTTGGGTCGTTCCATAAAAAAAGATGTTTGGTTTGGAAATTCTAATCTGGCAACTCAGTTTTGGGATATTTATTTTGTTTCAAATCAACAGACTAGAACTGTCAGAGAGATTTGGGATGGAACAAACTTGAGATGTGATTTTAGGAGAAATTTCACAGAAGATATGATGATACAATGGCAGGAATTAGTAGCTATTGCTGAAACTATAGTTTACAATTCTGATGAGGACCAGCTTATCTGGACTTATGAAACTAATGGGGTGTACTCCTCAAAATCTATGTATGCTCTAGTAAATTTTAGAGGAGTAACTCCAGTTTATTTACCTGCTGTTTGGGACCTAAAAATTCCTCCTAGAATTCAGATTTTCCTGTGGTTGCTGTCTCAAAACAAAATTATGACCAGAGATAACTTGAGGAGGAGGGGTATACCAAAACCTATGGAATGCTCTTTCTGTAGAGATTTTGAAAGTGTACAACACTTGTTTTTTGACTGTATTGTTGCAAGACAGGTGTGGGGTTTAGTCAAAGAAATCTGTAAGTTTACAGTAGAAAAGTATATAGATGTAGCTGGTAGATGGTTGTGCAACAAAAGATTTTTACAGTTTAATTTCATTTCTTCTGCTATTTTGTGGGGGATTTGGAATTCTAGAAATAGTTTAGTGTTTAATAGACTCACTTGGTTGGATCTGAAACAGGTGTGGAGAGTCATACTTTCTTATCTGAGAAATTGGAAAGTGCCTTTCAAGGACCAAATGTGGGAGGAAGTGGACCTTTTCATGAAGCATCTATCAAACAAGATCAAAGCACCACTGGAGCTGGAACCATCATGAAGTGTTCTTCCTTTGATTGGATATCTTCCTGGGCTCCTGCTGCCAAGACCTCTCATGGTGGAAGGGCGTCGCTGGAGTTTCTGAAGGAGAATCCGGAGGAAGACGCTTCAGTTCATGTCGTGCTGTAGAAAACTCTGCTTGGGTGGTGTAATAGCTCTAGTTACTTTCTTAGCTGTTGCTGTGTTAGTTGGTCTTGTGGAGAGGTTTGGTTTTTGCTGAACTTAGCTTTTATCTGGTAGCTTTTGAGGTGCTGGTGGCTGTTGTTTGGGCAGTAGGTTTAGCCCTGTTTTTGAGTTTGCTGTTGAGAACGCTGTGAGCGGGATGTGTTTGGACATTGTGGTTTCATTTTACCATGAAATGGAACCGGGGAGATGTCTCCCTGTGAATCTACAAAAAATAAAAAAGAAGTGTTGGCCTTGGCCCCGTGGTGTACGTGTGGATCCTACCAGCAGCATCTCGTGCACGTCGACGTCAGGAACGTGCAAGCTTTTGCAACTGTAGAATGGGGCGGAACCAGCTAGTGACGGGTGCGAGTGACGCCACCAAGTTCCAAACGTGCGGCTCTCCCCCTGCGTTGAGCTGGAGCATTTCCCGCCACCAACTCAGCGCTCATTCTTCTTTTCTTTGACAGGAAAACTGACCGCCCATTCTAGTGGCGCTTTCTGCACCAAACGCGCAATAGCCACCACAGGAGAATTGCGTGTTGCGAGAGTGCAGCGAAATAACTCCTGATCATGACCAGAAGCATCTGATGTGAGTTGCCCTCACTATCTTGACTGACTAAAATGCAGCAGCCAAAACACAAGGACCTGGATGGTCTGGTCTTTTTGGAATCAAGGATGAATCATAAACAGGGAATACGACTATTGGCATACAAAAAAACAACCAAGGCCATCTCGAAGAAATGAAATTGAGAACCTATAGACAAATCATCAGCAATGATTAATCTCCTTTTCAGAAGTTCAAGACCCCACCGCAACACAGTCTCCACTTTTTCATGGTGCTACTATACCAAACCCTTCTTCCACCACACTCCTAACACTATTGACAAAAATCTCAAGGTCGTCACTCGTTAGTAGATCTAATAATATCCAAACTTACACTTCTTCGCTTCTTCCTTCAATACGCAGTCTCAGCAAGACCGCAGTTCACAGCGTCACAGGCAAGCCGTAGTTGTGGAACGACCGGATCACTCCACCGTGGCTCGCCGTCACGATCACCATGTTCCAAGCAGCCGATATCGCGGAGAGACAGTCAGCTAGCCGGGGAGCATTCACGGTCTTCGCAGAGGACAGCTTCTCTTCAGGCCATGTCACAGACCCCCTCATGCCGTCGGTGAGGAACCTTGCACCAGGGGAACGGCTTTCTCCTTGAGGGCGCAAAGTGGGCGCGCTAAGAGATTTATCCGTCAAGCAGGAAGGCTTGACGTGCCTGTCTTGACGCACTCCTGGCCAAGGTACCGCAGTTGTCACGTCCTTGGAGAAGAACATTTCACAAGAACGGACCGACTTGGCTTCGCTTTTTTGTAACTTGCTGCTTGATTCGAAATTCCATATGTACACATTGGAATCCTTCCCGGTAGATATAAGATATCTGCCATCCGATGTTAGGGATGGAGATGACAGAGACTTTGACTTCCAAGGACCTGCATCACAAAGTAGAAAATGGTGATTTTATGATTACTAACATGTAATGCAAGAAGATGAAAAAATGGTAACTTTATAACCAAATGAAGGATGGAAACTGCTGCACAAAAAATATACCTTTAAACTTTTGGACGATATCAGAACCATCAGCAACTCGGATCTTAGAATCTGTTGATGTAACTAGAAATCTAGGGGAATCACTTGTGCATAACTGCGAAGTAGCAAGAACAAATTAGCTTATTTGCATCACAACTGCTTCTTAAAGTACTAGTAGAGAATCAAGAAACTATTAACACAGAAATCGTACCTGCAGACTTTTTATCCGACTGGAGGCAGACTTTTTCTTCCCTTGCATAAATAATTCTTTGTCTAGTTGAATGTCTTCACCTACAGAAACAAGATGCTAAGTTAAAGAGAGTACTCATACAGAACAGAGATTTAGAGACCTTCGAAGTGATAGAAACCACATGGATGGTAAGTGATGATCTTCAAGTACCTGATTGGTCGTAGAAGCGACATACTCCTCCAGTCGTGCCAACCACAAAACCCTGATTTACAAAATCATGAATTTAACATCCAATTATGCAAAATAATGTGCAATAGCATTATGATCAGATACAAACCTTTCCATCTGATTGGTAACTAACAGCAGTGATGATATTCCGCGTATCAGCCCAGTTAACTACCCGCTTGTCTAAAACATCCCAAATGCGAACTTTACCATCTATTGAGCCACTGATGAAGTATCTCTCGTCAGTGGGACTGAATTGAACGCAAGTCACTGTTCAAACAGTTTCAAAGGAAAGTCAAGCTCTTGTCCAGGAAAATATTGAAAATGTAATGGCTCAAAGTCTGCACAATATCATAAGTACTTTTTTGCAACTACAACAATAAGACTTCTAGAATAAAGTAAGAAATCATCAATGGGCAAGGCATTCGGGCACCAAAGCATACATAATAGTTCTTCGACGATATGTCAGCTTACCATAGTCTTTGTGTCTGAATACTCCAAGACAGGCATCAGAGCCAACTTTCCACAAGCGGACTGTCTTGTCTTTTGATGAAGTCAACAAACACTACATGGAAACAAATTCAATGAAGGTAAGAAAATGAAACAAACAACAAAAAAGGAATCTAGTTATGTTCAAGATACATGAAACATGTTAATAGATACTCATGACAATTCAGGTGAATAGATTGATGATGAGCATGAGAACTATGGCAGCTTTAGAAAATCAAGAGAGAAACTTACATCTGATTTTGACCATGTCATATCCAGGACATCACCTGTATGGCCATGAAATTCATGTAACGGGCTCTCGGTAATATGGAAGCCCTTATTGGGCACTACTGCAAGTGTATGGCTCTGTCCATCTACTTGCTTCGGTTTAAGAATTTTAATTTTCTCTACATACTCATGAGGGTGGTTCTCTCCACCATACATTTTAGAGTATGCATCCACTTCTGTAATCTTCCATACCCTAACAACACAGTCCTCACCACCAGTAGCTAAATACCAGCCAGACGGACTGAATTTCATCACTCTAATTAAACCATCGTGGGCTCGGATTTCCTGACCCATATAGACAGCAGAGAATTCAGCATTTTTCTTCTTTCGGTGCTGAACTTTTGTTCTGGATGGCACACTTGTTGTGGAGCTTTTTACATGGACATCAGACTTGCATATTCCGCCAAAACTCCTCTTCTTCATGAAGTTTTTGCACACGCTTCTGATATCCATTTTCTTACTGCCAACAGCCCCCTTGGTCTCTCTTGCAGGGCTGTGAGAATATGCCCTTCGTAATAGCTTCTGAACAGATCGAGAAACACCAACCAGGCTTTCAAACTCCAGAAGAGATAGCACCTTATCGGTCGCAACCTCCTTCAGAAAGCTAGTCAGTCCATCATGCCCGCCATTCTGAACTACATATCTCTTTCCACTATCCAGATCCCTTATGCAACAGGCAGCATCAAATGACGATTCACTCTCAGGAATAGATGAATCTAGAGAAGAGATGTTGCTGCTAGTTCTCTCCTGCGAGTTAGCAGGAGAGTCGATGGTTGTTATTTCTTCTTGGCATTGAGAAAGATCCACTTTAGCAGCACCAAGGTCATCAAATCCCATCCCCTGCAGGAATCTCTGTCGCCTTTCTTGAACACTCATGGGCTCACTTGCCCAAACCTCATACTCTAGCGCCCTTGGTGTTAATCCTTTACCACTCGTGCTACAATCGTCCGAGGATGAAGGCTCCCTGACTGATCTAATATCCTCAAATGCATCAAAGAAAATATCATCCCTATCCGAGTCGGATCTTGGCATATTGCTTCTAGACCGAGAAAAATAATCGGTGGAAACGTCTTCCGAAACCCCGTGAAGGCTGAGTACTTGTCAAAGTGTCATCTGCAATTGACAACACAAACATCAGCCTCATGATATAGGGACTACAGCACAAAGCCGAGAACACGAGAAAAACATGAAGGAGTGCAGCGAAATGAATTGAACGCAAGAGAAAGGAATGCGTGCCCGATATGGCAAGTGACTATCCATCTCGATTATTGACCAACCTTATCAGTTCTATTCGCAACCAAAATCACACATTATTACACTTAAACTCTTCTTGCAGGTAGCCAGGGAAATGAGTAAACCACGAGATAGTTTGTTTGATTGCTCCATGAAACTAGCGACAGTACAACAGTAATTAATTAATAAATAAATTGTGCAGCAAAAAAGGAAAACAGATGACAAACCGGAGAAACAGCAGCAAGCACAAAAGGCTTGTAGACGAACTCAAGACAAACGAACTGAACAATCAGCAAGGACCATTGGAGTGAGTCAACTGGTATTTCCGTCAAGAAAGAAACGGCTTACCAGGTCCACAAGCCTTAGGAAAGAAAGAAGAGGACACAAGCACAAGCCGCCCAGAGCTCTCCCTGTCGCTCTCTCTCTCTCCCACCTCCAACTAAAAATGAAGAGGCCCCTGAACTTGCCTGAGCCCCCAAGGCATGACACCCTGCATCCTGCTCACCAACAAGGCAACAACTCGCCAACACAGCGCCGCCAAACCGTACTTAACTTGCCCACCTTGGGCGCCCCGCCGGCAGCGGCAGCAGCAGAAGAGGAAGCAGGCGACCAAACCCGCACGGACGGGCGGCGGAGGCAACAAGGCAGCATGGCGCGCAGCCGCGCAGATCCCGAGGCAGCAGCGCAGAAAGGCTAGGCATGGACAAAAGTAAAAGATTGGGTAGCAGCACTAGTACTTTCGTTTCAACAGCGCTCGCATAGCAGGGGGACGGCACCGTAGCGTGTACTGTGGCTGCCGCGTGCGATGAGGGCCGGAGAAAAGCTCGGGCCCAGCCCAGCGACGTGCGATGCCGCCGAACGCCGGCTATCCTATTAACTGCTAGCTTGTGTTCTAGCGCCGACGGCCGGCCAAAAGGCTGGGGCGTAGGCGCGTGGTTGGCCATTAAAGGCCGCGTCTTTATGCTGCCCATCATCATCAAAGGGTGAAAGAGGGGGGAGCGATCTACTGTACCTGGTCAGAAACAAGAGATTTCGCAGAGATTTGTAGTGAAGAATTTTTTGTTGTTCTAAATATAACTAATTTTGTACTCTTCCTCGCAATTTTTCTCGAAAATGATCTGGTATCGGGGGGGATTTTACTTCCGCGGATTCCATGCGTTACCAGTACAGGCGGTATTCAAGTGCTGAAATCTGGATAGGTGTAAATGCGATGTGAATGAAAACGGTTCGTCTGGTTGCGATCTCGAGTCGGCGCCCATTCAAAGGGAACAATCTGATCGCCAAACGGTGGTACTATGCGAAAAAGAGCAGCGCTCATCCGTTTCTGAACGAAAAAAATGACAGCAAAAATAAATTCGCCTTTTTTTCCTAAACTAGCATTGGGTGGTGCTTTGATCAAGCGACCGCGGCAAATTTCCGTTCCTACAGGTTAAATTCAGGACTGAATCTCGCTCGGAGCGAGCAAAAAAACAGGGCTAGAATCCAAAATTCGGAGGAAAACGAAGCGAAATAGACCCCGAAAGAAACGAAGCATGTCGCGCGGGCCACGAACTGTTCCATTAAAACAGGAACGCACCGACCAGAGAGGGGAGGAAGAGCAGAAATGGCAAATCACTGTGCCATTCCCCCACCGAGGAGGCACGGATCGACCGGCAACGGAAAGATAAAGTAGGGGCGCTCGAATCGGACCTTCTCCGCTCGAGGACGGACGGGGCCGGCGACAAGGATCGGTTGTCCACCACGGATTCTTCTTCTCCTCCACCGCCGCCGCCCCGGACTAGCGGTCGAGCTCCGGCCGCTGCCGACAGGGATCCCGAGCTCGGCGGAGGGTTCGAGGGGGGACAGGGGGAATGAGGTTGGGTTGGGTAGGAGGAGCTTGGGATTGGGGGTGTTCTTGGGACTCTTCCGCCCGCTGGCTGGCTTTGTACCTTGCGGTCTTGGTTTCCTAGGCGTCCTTGTTCTTTCCTCCCTTCGCTTCTTTCTAATCGAGCTCATCGCGACGCGGTCTTAAATCGGCGTCAGTCGCATTCTCCGGGCCGGGTCGTCCCTGCCAGTTTTACTAATTTGCCGCTCCCTCCGTGAATACCAACGGAATTACCGGTGGAATTGCAACATTCCAAACGAGTTTTGCAAAAGGTTTCTACGTTGATGTGCGGTTCTTTTCTGGGGTCCCTCGGCTTCTCTTCAAACTTGCGGTCAAGGCAAGGCCCTGGTAGGTGTGCTGACATGGAACGTTTGGCTTGTTTGGTTGATGACTCTGTAAAGTGAAATGTCTTGCGTGTCGTCCTTACTGCAAGCTAGTATTCAATTTTCTAGTTGAGGACTACGAAAAGAAATTCAAATCAAAATGTGTATAAAGACAAACAAAATAACTGATGTTAATTATTGCATCTACAACTGCATTTTTCGTCCATGAATACTCTGTTATGCAAGCAGACCGAGACTTAGCATCTCCATCGGCGCCCACCAGTACGCTCACTACTTGGGAGAGAAGGCCCGGTTCAGTTATTTGTCCGACACTTTCACGGCAGTCCAAACTCAAGGGGCAGTTGTGGTAGTCTGGAGTCCCGACACATCGGAGCTGACAAGCTGGCCACCCTTGGCAGCGACTCATCGGCGGTCAACGTTCTTTAATTTGTCGAGAGAGATCCAGTAAGTTTCTTTAACGGCGGCGATGGTTCCACGGGTGGGCACAAAAGCGACCACCGCACCTTGCCCACGTGGCGACGTTGTGCCTCGCCACTAACACAACGGGGCGACCACGCCCACTCACACCGCTTCCTATAAAGCGCCGTTGGAGTTAATGCGCGCACCGGTGCGACCACACCCACCCGCACGGCTGCTTATAAAGTGCCCTCATCATACACACGCTCTCCCTTTCCCCGCCCCTCGCAAGAGCATGACACGCATGCCAGCACCGTCCACCGGAGCCATGACTCCGTGCAGTGTAATATCTTACGTGTCGTCTTTACTAGTGTTCAAAATAAATCTATAAGCCCTAGCAATTACTGCATTCTTATATGTCTTTTGTGCTCACTAAGTTACACAAAGAGATGAGGCTTACTACCAAGTTGTTACCAGAGAAACAATTTTTTTAGCAAAAGTAAGAGAGGGTATTTAAAGTTGTAGAAAAAACTAAAAAAAATCTAGATGTGTAAAAGTATGTATATTAGAAGTGTGTAAATTATCGATGTGAAATACTCTTCTCTAGACAAGCATGGCAAGAGCTAATAAATTTTGAGAGTCTAGAAATTTTATCATTAATTAAACTTGGATCTATAATTTATTATTTATGTAACCCAAAGTATAAATTATCCGTATTGACATTTCACACACACTTATAACATACTCCCTCCGTTCTATAATTCTTGGGTTGGTTTTTAATTCTAATTTAAACTAGAACAATGACTAGAATTATGTAATGGAGGGAGAAAACAATCTTTAATATATACGGAATATTTTTCTAGATTTTTTGATACTTCGAAATGCCGTTTCTAATTTTTTTTCTTTCAAAAGAAGTATTTACATATATGGAACTGGAGCTCACAAACGCTACACTCGTCGTTATCACCCTTGGAACACATCCCGATTCTTCCGCATGCATCTATCTACACAAGCCATGTGTTTACTATCGTGGCTAAAGTTATTAATTCACAACAAGCACAATACCACAACGGATAAAGTGGAAGTGGGACAGTGATCCATGTGACATGACTTGGGGTGAATGGCGCTAATAAGAGCTAGTGGCCTGGATTATATTAGCATCCATCGACCTATCTCTTCTCCCCATCGATCCAATTGGAGGCTTTTCTTCAGATAACCCACCACTCCACCATACGTCTTTTTAACGGAACAAGGAAGGATGGTTCGACTTTTAGACCTTGTTGTGATCGCAGAACAAGATGGATCCTCTTTTCTGGACTGCTCTCTTCCTACCAACCTCACATGTTGAAGTACAGTACAAACATGTACTGCTAGTTCACGGGGAAATTTTCCTGAAAACAAAAGGTTGGCTGGGAGAATGGCTGGCCGGTGGTGCCCTTCCAGATATGATGTGGATGTGTAGTGCTTGGACCGGGTCAGGTTAACACAATGCAGTTCGTGGCTACAGAAAAATGGTTTGTAGCAAAGAAAAATGTTCCAGCACACGCATTAGGGGATCTAATCTGGCAAAGACAGCAGCTTGCATAATATATTATGGTTCACAAGTTGTGACTCTGTGCTGGACACACCTTCCTCCGATTTCTTCTGCTCCTGCTACAGCTTGCCATATGGCTGTACTATTTCAGGTATTCGTCCAAGACCAAATATGTGGAGTTATATTTATTTTTCGACTAGAACTTGAAAAGTCGATGATAATAACTAAGCAAAAGCAGGAGATGCATGACTTCTCCAGAGAAGAATATATGAATATTTTCTGGCTGTCGAGTCTTGACAAGGAAATGTTGCCAAGCTGTGGCCACAGAATTGAAGTCGTGGGTGGTCTCTAGTCGGGGCGTCAGAATGCACGCTCAAAGAAAAGATAAAAAAAGCAAGGCAGATACTAGTTATGCTATGCACGGCAGGCAGCTAGCTCTGAGAAAATCGACCGAGAGGGAGTCAGACAGAAACCGAGCAGCTCTGAAAAGACACCACAGAGCAGGGTCTGAAGGAGTTTTCAGAACGCACAAGGATGCAGACATCACACAGGCTGACAGATTAGAGTAAACAAGGAGCTAAACCTGCAATGCGCATGACCATGAAACCAAGCTGTTCAGGGGAGAACGAGTACGCACCTGAGCAGAGCAGCTGGCTGATTGGATTCTTCAGGAGTCGCAAGAACAGAAGCGATGCAGCTGCAGATATCAGGATGGGTTCAGGTTCAGGTAGGGTAAGCAGTTTGTGTTTGGACACAGATGATTAGATGAAGAAGCAGCAGTGTGCCCTTAATATAGGCACTTAATTGTAGGGTAGCGACTGAACACGACAACAAAACAGCACTAGACAAAATATTCTACTGGTGGCAGCGAGCAGACGCGATCGCGAAGCTTTTTCTGCACTGTGGAGTCAAAGGATGCCCTCCAAACAGCACGGATAGCACTTAGATAAGCTCCTAATCATGTGGCTCTCAGCTCGACCCGTCCAATGCTGGGTTTAGCTTGGCTCAGACAAAACCCCAGCGCAGATTCGTAGGTTTGACATGGATCCCCTTGCAATAACTCCCAAAAGTTTTCTGGTGCGAGGTGGTTGTTTTGTTTATGTTTATCACAAGGAGCCGTGTGATGCAGTGGTTAGGGCATCTCCAACCGCGCGACCCATCCCGCGCCCGCGCGTCCGGATGGGTCGAAACGGACAAAAACCCGGCCCAACGCGGGGACGCACCGCAAAAGCGGACGGCCGCGGCGTCCAGAACGACGCAAACCCGGCCCAAATCTGGGCTAGGTTTGCGTGGCCGCGGATGGCACGCGCCGTCCGCTCGCGTCCGCGCGCTGGTCGCCTCGTCTCCCTTGGGCCCACCTGTCGGTGACCAGGGAGTCTAATAAATGGGGACCGGAGGGATCCGACCCTCCACTCCGGTCCCCACTCCACTCCCCGAGCAAAACCGCCGCCATGGCCCCGGCGACGGTTCGCTCCCGGAGCCAATGACGACGAGGCCGCAGCGATCGGCGTCCGCCGCCGGCGGCTGCGGGCCGGAGGAACCGCGGCGGCCTCCACATCGGAGAGGCCGCCCGCGGCGGTGCGGCATTGCCGCAACCGCCGCCTCTCCTCATCGAGCCCAAGCGGAGTCCTCGGAGGAGGACCCGGACCTCCGCGCCGCCCGATCATCTCGGCGGCGGAGGAGGAGGCGAAATGGCCGCACCTCCATGCGGCCATTCGCACCTCCGAGATGGAGGACGCGGCCCGGCGGGGAGGTCGAGGAGGCGGAGGGTCGGGAGCTCTACGCCCGGGCCCGCCGGGCGCGACGGGAGGAGGAGGAGGCGGCGCGGCGGGAGGAGGCCAGGGCGCCGCGCCGACGAGCGGCGCCGCCGGGAGGACAGTGCCGCCGGCCGGAGGAGGCGGCGCCAGAGGCTGTGCGCCGCCGCCGGGCAGAGAGGCGGCAGCGCCTCCGGGAGGAGGCGGCGCGGGTGGCTCCGGACCCCCACTCGCCGTGGGAGGAGGCCCTGTGGTCTCCGTGGCCGCGATCCCCGGCGCGGTCGAGCCACAACAGCGCCTCGCCGCCGGGGACGTCGTCCACGACGACGACGTCGCCGACGACGCCCACAGGGGCTAGGCGGCGCACCGGCGGCCACCGCGCCGCCGACCAAACCCTAATAGAGGGTTTTTAAATTAGTTTAAATTGAAAAGCCCATATAGGGGCTTCTTTTGTTAGTTTTATTTGCCCAAAATAGGGCTATGTACTAAATTTGCCCAAAATAGGGCATATGTTTAATATAATTTCGTTTAAATTCGATTTTTTTTTGGTTTTCGTTTTTCTCCGGTTTATGCGATGCGTCCGCGCGTTGGACGCAGCGCGCGACCCAAACGGACACGCGGACGCGGGGCGCTGTCCGCGTGTCCGGGCGGCGACCCAAATGGCCCAAAACGGACGGCCCAGCACGTCCGTTTGGATCGCGCGGTTGGAGATGCCCTTAGTCCACGGCTCCACGCCTAGGCCGCGCTAATCCTATCGTATCGCCCGCGCGCGGGCCGCATGCTCTACGGAAATATGTCCACTTGGGTCACTTGCCGCGCGATGTACGGTATACGGTATGCACACAACATGCTCGTCTCTCTCTCTGAGACAAAGGATAGGGATTTTGAATGAATATACTCTCTGCATACACAATGCTCCCCTCTGCATATCGTCAATGTAAAAAATACTCTCTTTAAAATCGAAAATATATATTTGGTCGAGTGGATTCACAAGAAGAGAATGCTTCGCCTTATATATTTTTGGACAAGGTAAGTGGTTCTTCTCTTGGCTTACACGACGAATTGTCATCGCCAAATATATGTGGACAGAGGAACCCAGGGACAACATAGGAGTCATGAGTGAATATTACTTGGTACTAGATATGATGAAGTGAAAAGTGCTATGAAAGTACTTTCGTCCATAAAATGATGTATATTAGATTTGTTTAAATTTGGATGAAACCCTAGATCCCTAGATCAGTCGATGGTGGCGATCTTAGCGTCATATCCCTCCATGGAGGCATCATCTTATTTTTTCCATGGAGGCATCATCTAGGAGCTTCTTTGTTGCGGTTGTTTATCGTCTCCTTATCCGGGCAACTCCGGGTGAAATCCTAGATCCGGATCTTCCAAATCGAGCGATCGATGGCGGTGCAGCGTTATCCTCCCTCTTGAGGGCATTTTTTTTGTGAGTTGATGCTGGCTGGAGGGGCTCTCAGGCGGAGCAGTTTGTATGCATAGGAGTCTCGGTGATGGACGCGGCTTGATGGACTCCTGCATGGTGATGGCTTTGTTTGGTATCGTGGCGGTATTGATAGCGGGTCTGGCAAATTCAATGCGTTGATCTTTTCTGAAAATGGGTCGGTGAAAGGTGGTAGCAGCGATTTTCGAGCGTGTTGACTGACGCGTAAGCGCAAGATCGACGGAAATATGGGTGCTGGCCAAACTTTTCGTCCACCGTGAACTTGGACGGGTCTGAAGCTCTCCCTTGATTCTGTGCTAGCTAGAGTACTAGTGTCCATGATCGTGGGTGTACGTACGTTAGCCGTGATGGGACATAGATTACGTGCCCATGTGGTGACCTTTACGGCCGAATTGAAGCAAATCATGGGCACGCATGCGTTGTTTAGTTCTCTCCCAGTGTCGCTGCTGCTTGCAAGTGGTGCGCGTTCCGGCCTACACGTCGGCGGCCACCGCGCGGCAGCCGGTGCATGCACATGGGGGGCGGTGGAGCTGGACAAGCCAATGGATTCATGGTTGGAGCTGGACAAGCGACCACTTTTCGGCTACTCCGTGTGATCGCCTGATGTTCTGTGATTCATGGCCGCGAGATGGCCACGATCACAGCGCATGTTCTGCCTCCGCGCGCGACCTTTTCTCAGGGGATGTTGGAATGATCGACGCGCCCCGCTTAAATCTCCTGGATTAGTCTTACACAAACCGATCGGGGCCGTATCGGCAGTGAGATATGGTAGGATTTGGAGACCAGGAGATCATGTTTGGCTGTCAGGATCATTGGCACCGAGATACCGATTGCATTAATAAGTGTATATATGCCCTGCCAGTTCGTCGCGGCAATGGACAGTGGTGGTATGAGGGCAATTCGGCTTAGCACAGAACTGTCAAACACGCTGCTTCTGGCATCGTGTCTGCTTGTTTTCATGCTAATAAAGTATTCCATTCACCATCTTCCTGGACGACTGTGATCGTGGCCCTGGTGGTGATAACGACAGCTATTTCATCTAAGAGTAATTCCAATAGCAGAGTCGGCTGTTTGGCTATAAGTAAGTTGCTATGTCAGCTATAGCTAACTTGTAGCTTTTTTGATAAAGGATGCTTTATTACTTTTAGGAAAGCAATTACATCCAGCCTCTGCATAACCAGGATGCACACAGCCGTTCAAAAAGTCTGGAACCAAAAATATAAAAACTAGGCGAAATACATATCGGAACGATGAATCATAAAACGCCTATGGTGTGGGTGGTGCTGCAATCCGTAGACTATGCTGTCACCCATGTAGGGAAAAAGTATCCCTCGCCGTAGCCTCCAACCGTGTACAGACCTCCGTAAATAGGTATCGGTTCTCCATCCGCTGAAGAGGTAACCACAAACGGAGAATATTTGTACATCTGTAGATGACCTGCAACAAAGAACAATTTTTATCGTTAAAAATCTTGTCATTTCTACTTAGCCAGAGTGCCCAGATAACTGCTAGCGCCCACACCCTAAGAAGCAACTTAAACCTTGAATCGATACCGTGGAGCCAGTTGCCAAAGACATTGGCTACACTAGTCGGGGGATACAGGGTAGATGCGACTTGGATGACTGACCAAATAGATCTCGCAAAATGGCACTGGAAAAAAAGGTGTTTAATAGTTTCGTCTTGATGACAAAAAACACACCTAGCACTTCCATGCCAATTCCGCTTGACAAGATTATCTTTGGTAAGAATAACTCCGCGACGAAGATACCATCCGAAATTTTTTATTTTTAATGGTATTTTCATCTTCTAGATTTTCTTATTATTATCAACCGGTATATCAGAATGAAGAATCGCATTGTATAAAGATTTGACTGAGAAAGTGTCATCTACATGAAGATTCCATCTAAATTCATCCGGTTCAGTTGATAATTGAATATCTCCCAACCGTTGAATTAAAGCATTCCATGCCAAAAGCCTTTGTCCAAGTAAAACCCGTCTGAACGTCACATTCGGAGGTGAGGTAGCCATTACTGTGGCAATGGTATCACCTTTGCGACGAACAATACTATACAAGGCAGGATACTGCTCTCTCAAGGAAGCATTGTCTAACCAAACATCTTCCCAGAAGCGTATATGTTCTCCATTCTTAATAGAGAAAGTACCATGGCGAAAGAAAACATTCTTTGTCGCCATGAGACCAGCCCAGAAGTGGGAATCCCCAGGTTTCCAAACCACTTGGGATAGCGCCTTCGAGCCAATATACTTTCTACGAAGAATAGTTTGCCAAATCTCATCCTCAGTAAGAAGCTTAAAAAGCCATTTACCTAGCAAAGCTGAGTTCTTGACCTCTAGGTCATGAACTCCCAGTTCGCCTTGATCTTTGGGACTACAGACTACACTCCATTTAACCAGTCGATATTTCTTTTTCTCGCTGTCCCCTTGCCAAAAGAATCTGGATCGATAATAATCGAGTTTATGCAGAATTCCTTTTGGCAGCAGGAAGAATGATAACATATACAGTACCATATTTGTCAGTACTGAATTAATGAGAACCAATCTCCCTCCGAGGGACAGCAATTTACCCTTCCAACTACTAAGGCGTTTTTGTAATCTTTCTTCCACAATTTTCCATTCAGCAATTGTAAGTCTCCGATAATGAATCGGAATACCCAAATAGCGAATAGGAAATTGGCCTTGCCCACAACCAAACAACTCTGTATATAGAGTCATATCGTTTTGGGCATCACCGAAACAGAACAATTCACTTTTATGGAAATTGATTTTCAATCCCGACAACTGCTCAAAAGCCGCCAAAATTAATTTGAGATTGCGAGCTTTTTCGAGATCATGATCCATAAAAAGAATTGTATCGTCGGCATATTGAAGGATAGATAAACCCCCATCAACCAAATGTGGGATCACACCTTCAATCTGGCCATCAGACTTAGCCCGCTCTATGAGTATCGCCAACATATCCGCTACAATGTTAAACAACATCGGTGATAACGGATCCCCTTGGCGTAACCCTTTTCGTGTTTGGAAATAGTGGCCGGTGTCATCATTAACCCGGATAGCCACACTACCTCCATACACAAATTTCGTAAATTAGAGCGCGCCACTCTGGAGAAAAACCTTTCATCCTAAGTGTCTGCTGCAGAAAAGACCACTTGACCTTGTCATACGTCCTTTTCGAAATCTAATTTTAAAATAACCCCATTTAATTTCTTAGAATGCATCTCATGTACCGTCTCGTGCAACACTGCCACTCCATCAAGGATATTCCTTCCTTGCATAAAAGCGGTATGTGATGGTTGAACGACATGATCCGCAACCGTATTAAGTCTAATGGTGGCCACTTTCGTGAAAATCTTGAAACTGACGTTTAATAGGCAGATAGGTCTATATTGTTGAATCCTTTCTGCCTCATTAACCTTCGGTAACAAAATTACTTCACCAAAATTTAGACGAAATAATTCTAGTTGTCCTGTGTGGAGATCACTGAACAAATCTAGAAGGTCCGATTTAATAGTATCCCAAAAAGTTCGATAAAACTCCGCTGTAAAACCATCTGGACCAGGGTGCTTTATTACATTCCATCTGGAAAATCGCCTTCTGAACCTCATCCTCAGAATAAGGTGCGGTTAGTAGGCCATTTTCTTCCATAGAAACTTGGGGTATGTCATCCGTTAAGTCCTCGTTAAGAGAAAAAGAGCTTTCCTCCGGAGGACCGAACAGGTCTTTAAAATAATTAGTAATGTAAGATTTGAGTTGCTCGTGGCCTTCAATCACCCCTTCATCTTGGATAAGAGAATGAATACGCTTTTTCCGATGTCTGCCATTGGCTAATCCATGAAAATATCGCGTATTCGAATCACCTTCCAAAATGAATTGGGCTTTGGATCTTTGATACCATTTGAGTTCCTCTTCACGAAGAAGACTCGCCATTTATGCATTGGATTGATTCTTAAGATCAATCTCTTGCGTGGACAGCGGTCTCACTTCCGCTACGGCCTCAAGATCATCAATCTCTTTAGACAAGCGAGCCTTCTCTTTTTTCAGAATACCAGCCATATGAGCATCCCAACCAGAGAGATGTTTGCGCATAGCACGCATCTTATTATTCCATCTCAATATTGGCGAGCTACCCCGAACTGGTCTTTCCCAAACCGTCTTAACCATCTCATGAAAACCCTCACGATGTAACCAGCCAAGTTCAAATTTGAACGGCCGCTTACAAACAGATCGAGGATTCCCAGTGGTTAACAGGATAGGAGCATGGTCAGACAGTTTTTCAATACGTTCTAGTGCACGGACGGACACCATAGGATATTTGTGTTCCCATTCGGTATCCATCAACACGCGATCTAGTTTCTCGTATGTGGGTTCAGGTAAACTGTTGGCCCAAGTAAACTGTCGATCGGACATGAAAACCTCTCTTAAGTCTAAGCTATCAATGACAGCATTAAACAAGAATGGCCAATGTCCATCGAAAATGCCTTTGCTTTTCTCATGAGGGAATCTCAGCAAATTAAAATCCCCTCCGATTAAAATCGGGTGCGGATTATCTTTTGCAAGATTTACCAACTCACGTAAAAAGTCAGCCTTAAAGGCGTCTTGGGCAGCACCATACACAGCGACCAGACTCCAGATGAAACCATCTGCTTTGTTCTGAATATCGAGTTTAATATGATACTCGCCATCAGAACTAGCTAAAACGGTCATGGTGTCTATACGGACGCCCAGTAAAATACCCCCAGATCTGCCACGAGGCGGGCGAGAATACCACTGAAAGTTAATCCCGCCTGATAAACGGTCGAGGAAACTCTGTGAGAATTTTCGCCTACCCATCTCAGATATAGTAATAAAATCTAAATCATAATCTCTACAACCATCGGCAATGTGAGAATGTTTAGCCAAGTCACCAAGACCTCTGCTATTCCGAAACATGCCATTCATCGAGAAACTATTTTAGATTTAGTATTTTTGCCATATCTACGAGACTTCTTACCAGCGGACGATCGAGAACCACGAGCAGAAGCATCTAGATCATAAACTGAACTGAGCTCTGAGTGTTCTAAATTGACCTCTGTAACACTCCCAACTATAGCCGAGAGAAGATGACCATCTAGGATGTCATCATCTTCATCATCGTCTACAATAGAAGTGGCAGGCTCAGTGGATCCATTTGAAGCAACCGTTAAACGGTCAAGCTCCGTTTGTCTCAACACATTAGCCGAAGCTACAATCTCATCAGACCGACTACCCAACGAGACCCCTACTCTACATAAATTAGATGAAATCCGAGTATCCGAAAAAGAGGTAAACGACTTGGCTGTATGTTTAGTACCTGCCGTGTCGAGGTTCAGCTCCGCCTTGCGCCGCATAGCTCTCTGCATCACGTCTTCATCCGTGACGCCCGCTGATAACCCACAAGTATAGGGGATCGCAGTAGTCTTCGTGGGTAGTAAAACCCAATTTATTGATTCGACGCAAGGGGAGGTAAAGAATACTTATAAGCCTTAACAACTGAGTTGTCAATTCAGCTGCACCTGGAAAAGCACTAGTAACAGGGGTGATGTGAAAGCAGCAGTAATATGAGAGCAATAGTAATAGTAACACAGCAGTAATAGTAACACAGAGGCAATGGCACCAGAAAATAGTTGATACTACTTCCAATGACATATAGAACGAGTATATGATGATGAGAGATGGACCGGGGTTCCCAGTGATCTACACTAGTGGTAACTCTCCAATAACAAGTGACAAGTGTTGGGTGAAGAAATTACAGTTGGGAAATTGATAGGATTCAAAGCATTAAGACAGAACATCCAGATTATTAATCATGTAGGCATGTTTTCCATATATAGTCATACGTGCTCGCAATGAGAAACTTGTACAACATCTTTTGTCCTACCAGCCGGTGGCAGCCGGGCCTCAAGGGAATCTACTGGATATTAAGGTACTCCTTTGAATAGAGTACCGGAGCAAAGCATTAACACTCCGTGAAAACATGTGATCCTCATACCTACGCCTTCCCCTCCAGTTGTCCCAATTCCTGTCACTTTGGGGCCTTTGGTTCCGGACATAGACATGTGCATACAACTTGTAGATACAATCTAAGCAATAAGTATAGAGCTTAAATCTAAGATCATGCCACTCGGGCCCTAGTGACAAGCATTAAGCATAACAAGATTGCAGCAACAATAACTTCACAAACTTTATAGATAGACTAATCATAATGTATCATCCATCGGATCCCAACAAACACAACACCGATTACATCAGATGGATCTCAATCATGTAAGGCAGCTCATGAGATCATTGTATTGAAGTACATGAGATAGAGAGTACCAACTAGCTACTGCTAGAACCCGTAGTCCATGGGGGAACTACTCACGGAGCATGATGGAGGCGGTGGCGTCGATGGAGATGGCTTCCGGGGGCACTTCCCCGTCCCGGCAGGGTGCCGGAACAGAGACTTCTGTCCCCCGAATTGGAGTTTCGCGATGGCGGCGGCGCCCCTGGAGTCTTTCTGGAGTTTCGTCAATCCGTATCGAGTTTTTAGGTCGAAAGGGCTTATATAGGCGAAGAGGCGGCGCAGGAGGGGCAACAGGGTGCCCTCCCCATAGGCCGGCGCGGCCAGGGGCTGGCCCGCGCGGCCCTATGGTGTGGTGGCCCCAGGCCTCCCCTCTGACTCCCCTTCGGTGTCCTGGTCCGTCTCGGTGAATTATGATGTTTGGTCTTCGTTTCGTTGAATTCCGAGAATATTGCCCGAACAGCCTTTCTGGAACCAAAAACAGCAGAAAACAGGAACTGGCACTGTGGCAACTTGTTAATAGGTTAGTTCCGGAAAATGCATGAAATCATCATAAAGTGCAAGCAAAACATGTAAGTATTGTCATAAAAACAAGCATGGAACGTCAGAAATTATGGATACGTTGGAGACGTATCAGCATCCCCAAGCTTAGTTCCTACTCGTCCTCGAGTAGGTAAACGATAAAAAGAATAATTTCTGTAGTGACATGCTACTTACATAACCTTGATCATACTATTACAAAGCATATGAGATGAATGAAGTGACTCAAGGCAATGATCTATAGTTGCTAACAAATAGATAACATATAGCAAAACTTTTCATGAAGAGTACTTTCAAGACAAGCATCAAAAGCCTTGCATAAGAGTTAACTCATAAAGCAATAAATTCAAAGTAAAGGCATCGAAGCAACACAAAGGAAGATATAAGTTTCAGCGGTTGCTTTCAACTTTCAACATGCATATCTCATGGACATTGTCAACATAAAGTAATATGATGAATGCAAATAAGCAAGTATGTAAGAATCAATGCACAGTTAACACAAGTGTTTGCTTCTAAGATGGAAGGAAGTAGGTAAACTGACTCAACATAAAGTAAAAGAATGGCCCTTCGCAGAGGGAAGCAGGGATAAAATCATGTGCTAGAGCTTTTCAAGTTTTGAAATCATATAGAGAGCATAAAAGTAAAATTTTGAGAGGTGTTTGTTATTGTCAACGAATGGTAGTGGGCACTCTAACCCCCTTGCCAGATAAACCTTCAAAGAGCGGCTCCCATGAATTATTTTTATTTTTGGGTGGCACTCCTTCCAACCTTTCTTTCACAAACCATGGCTAACCGAATCCTCGAGTGCCTGCCAATAATCTCATACCATGAAGGAGTGCCTTTTTATTTTAGTTTTATTATGATGACACTCCTCCCCACCTTTGCTTTCTCAAGCCATGGCTAACCGAATCCTCGGGTGCCGTCCAACAATCACATACCATGGAGGAGTGTCTATTTAGGTTAATTAATTTCGGACTGGGAATCCCATTGCCAGCTCTTTTTGCAAAATTATTGGATAAGCGGATGAAGCCACTAGTCCATTGGTGAAAGTTACCCAACAAGATTGAAAGATAAACACCACATACTTCCTCATGAGCTATAAAACATTGACACAAATTGAGAAGCATTTTGAATTGTTTAAAGGTAGCACACGAAGTATTTACTTGGAATGGCAGGAAATACCACATAGTAGGTAGGTATGGTGGACACACATGGCATAGGTTTTGGCTTAAGGTTTTGGATGCACGAGAAGCATTCCCTCTCAGTACAAGGCTTTGGGCTAGCAAGGTTATTTGAAGCAAACACAAGTATGAAACGGTACAGGAAAACTTACATAAAAACATATTGCAAGCATTATAATACTCTACACTGTCTCCCTTGTTGCTCAAACACTTTTACCAGAAAATATCTAGACCTTAAGAGAGACCAATCATGCAAACCAATTTTAACAAGCTCTACAGTAGTTCTCCACTAATAGGTTTAAACTACATGAAAAAAACTTAATCATGATCTACTTGAGAGCTCAAAACAATTGCCAAGTGTCAAATTATCCAAGACATTATGAGGCATTTTCTGTTTCCAACCAAATAACAATAAGTGCTGTAGCTTCCAACTTTTATCATTGAACATTAAAAGTAAAACGAAGAACAAGTGTTCATATGAAAAAGCGGAGCGTGTCTCTCTCCCAAACAAGGATTGCTAGGATCCAAATTTATTCAAACACAAACAAAACGAAAATAAACACACAGACGCTCCAAGTAAAGCACATATGATGTGACCAAATAAAAATATAGTTTCAATAGAAGAAACCTGATAAGTTGATGAAGAAGGGGATGCCTTGGGCATCCCCAAGCTTAGACGCTTGAGTCTTCTTGAAATATGCAGGGATGAACCACGGGGGCATCCCCAAGCTTAGACTTTTCACTCTTCTTGATCATATATCATCCTCCTCTCTTGACCCTTGAAAACTTCCTTCACATCAAACTTCTCATAAACTTCATTAGAGGGGTTAGTACTCAAAAAAAAACTTGAATCCACTTTTAATCCTGTAGTGACACATTGCAAGAACTCAATAAAAAATTAGCTACAGCTCTCCACGTCTAGAAAGCCTTGCTTAAAGTCCACAAGAGACAATGCAAAAAACAGAGACAGAATCTGCCAAAACAGAACAGCCAGTAAAGACGAATTTTAAAGAGGTACTTCCGTTGCTCAAATCAGAAAACTCAAAACTAATGAAAGTTGCGTACATATCTGAGGAACACGCACGTAAATTGGCAGATTTTTCTGAGTTACCTACAGAGAATCCTACCCAGATTCGTGACAGATAGAAATCTGTTTCTGCGCAGAAATCCAAATCTAGTATCAACCTTCGATTAGAGGCTTCACTTGGCACAACATTGCAATAAAATAAAGATAAGGAGAGGTTTCTACAGTAGTAACAACTTCCAAAACACAACAAAACAGTAGCAAAATAAACACATGGGTTATCTCCCAAGAAGTGCTTTCTTTATAGCCATTAAGATGGGCTCAGCAATTTTAATGATGCACTCGCAAGAAATAAGAGTTGAAGCAAAAGAGAGCATCAAAAAAGCAAATTCAAAACACTTTTAAGTCTAACCCACTTCCTATGCATAGGAATCTTGTACACAAATAAATTCATGAAGAACAAAGTGACAAGCATAAGAAGATAAAACAAGTGTAACTTCAAAATTTTAAGCATATAGAGAGGTGTTTTAGTACCATGCAAATTTCTACAACCATATTTTCCTCTCTCATAATAATTTTCAGTAGCTTCATGAACAAACTCAACAATATAACTATCACAATAAGCATACTTTTCATGATCCATAAACACATAATTTTTATCAAGCTCAAAAAGAGTAGGATCAAAACTTTCAAATCCACTTTTATCAATAATATAACATGATGATTGATCAATCTCAAGAGATATGGGACTCATAGATAAAGTCAAGAACTCTCCAATCTCATTTTCATTAGTAGTACAATTAATATTATCAAGTAACTGATACGTCTCCGACGTATCGATAATTTCTTATGTTCCATGCCACATTATTGATGTTATCTACATGTTTTATGCACACTTTATGTCATATTCGTGCATTTTCTGGAACTAACCTATTAACAAGATGCCGAAGTGCCAGTTCCTGTTTTCTGCTGTTTTTGGTTTCAGAAATCCTAGTAACGAAATATTCTCGGAATCGGACGAAATCAACGCCAAAGATCTTAGAATCCCCGGAAGCATCCAGAACACACCAGAGAGGTCAGAGGGGGGCCACAGGCCCACCAAACTACAGGCTGGCGCGGCCAGAGGGGGGGCCGCGCCGCCCTATAGTTTGGCCCCCCTGTCAGCCCTCCTGCGCCGCCTCTTCGCCTATATAAAGCCCCTGGATCAGAAACCCTGATGCGTTCGACGAAAACCACAGAAACCTTCCAGAGCCGCCGCCATCGCGAGGCCAAGATCCGGGGACAGAGTCTCTGTTCCGGCACGCTGCCGGAGCGGGGAAGTGCCCCCGGAAGGCTTCTCCATCGACACCGCTGCCATCTCCACCGCCATCTTCATCACCGCTGCTGCTCCCATGAGGAGGGAGTAGTTCTCCATCGAGGCTCGGGGCTGTACCGGTAGCTATGTGGTTAATCTCTCTCCATGTACTTCAATACAATGATCTCATGAGCTGCTTTACATGATTGAGATTCATATGAGTTTTGTATCACAATTCATCTATGTGCTACTCTAGTGATGTTATTAAAGTAGTTCTATTCCTCCTGCACGTGTGTAAAGGTGACTAGTGTGTGCACCGTGTGGTTCTTGTCGTAGGCTATGATCATGATCTCTTGTAGATTGTGGAGTTAATTATCATTATGATGGTATTGATGTGATCTATCTGGTTATGTTGATCTATCTTACACTATAAGGTTACTTAAATATGAACAAATTGTGGAGCTTGTTAACTCCGGCATTGAGGGTTCGTGTAATCCTACGCAATGCGTTCATCATCCAACAAGAGTGTAGAGTATGCATTTATCTATTCTGTTATGTGATCAATGTTGAGAGTGTCCACTAGTGAAAGTATAATCCCTAGGCCTTGTTCCTAAATACTGCTGAGTTACTACTGCTTGTTTACTGTTTTACTGTGTTACTACTGCTGCAATACTACCACCATCAACTACACGCCAGCAAGCTATTTTCTGGCACCGTTGCTACTGCTCATACTTATTCATACCACCTGTATTTCACTATCTCTTCGCCGAACTAGTGCACCTATTAGGTGTGTTGGGGACACAAGAGACTTCTTGCTTTGTGGTTGCAGGGTTGCATGAGAGGGATATCTTTGACCTCTTCCTCCCGAGTTCGATAAACCTTGGGTATCCACTTAAGGGAAAACTTGCTGCTGTTCTACAAACCTCTGCTCTTGGAGGCCCAACACTGTCTACAGGAAAGGAGGGGGAACGTAGACATCAAGCACTTTTCTGGCGCCGTTGCCGGGGAGGAAAGGTAAAAGGCACTCATACTTCGGTTCCAGGTAAAGTACTTTTCTGGCGCCATTGTGTTTGTGCTCGAAGCTATTTCCTTTAGATCCTGCAATTGCATCTTTTTGTTTCTTGTTTACACTAGTTAGGCATAATGGAAAACATCTGTGAGCTCTTTGTACTATTTCCTGAGTCAAGACATGAATGGTTTAATGCGAAAATTAAAAAACCCATGGAACATGTTAGCATGAATACTTTGAACACCATTGTTGCTAATGATATGGAAAATTCTAAGCTTGGGGAAGCTGGTTTTGATGAGCATGATCTTTTTAGTCCACCAAGCATTGAGGAGAAAATTTTCTTTGATGATACTTTGCCTCCTATTTATGATGATTATAATGATAGTAGTCTTTTGGTGCCACCTACTATGGAGAGTAAATTTTGTTGTGATTATACTATGCCCCCTACACTTGATGAGAATAATAATGATAGCTACTTTGTTGAATTTGCTCCCACTACAACTAATAAAATTGATTATGCCTATGTGGAGAGTAATAATTTTATGCATGAGACTCATGATAAGAATGCTTTATGTGGTAGTTATATTGTTGAGTTTGCTAATGTTACTACTGAAAGTTATTATGAGAGAGGAAAATATGGTTGTAGAAATTTTCATGTTACTAAAACACCTCTCTATGTGCTGAAATTTTTGAAGCTACACTTGTTTTATCTTCCTATGCTTGTTACTTTGCTCTTCATGAACTTGTTTATTTACAAGATTCCTTTGCATAGGAAGCATGTTAGACTTAAACGTGTTTTGAATTTGCCTCTTGATGCTCTCTTTTGCTTCAAATACTATTTCTTATGAGTGCATCATTAAAACTGCTGAGCCCATCTTAATGGCTATAAAGAAAGAACTTCTTGGGAGATAACCCATGTGTTATTTTGCTACAGTACTTTGTTTTATATTTGTGTCTTGGAAGTTGTTTACTACTGTAGCAACCTCTCCTTATCTTAGTTTTGTGTTTTGTTGTGCCAAGTAAAGTCTTTGATAGTAAAGTAAGTACTAGATTTGGATTACTGCGCAGTCCCAGATTTCTTTGCTGTCACGAATCTGGGTCTACCTCCCTGTAGGTAGCTCAGAAAATTAAGCCAATTTACGTGCATGATCCTCAGATATGTACGCAACTTTCATTCAATTTGAGCATTTTCATTTGAGCAAGTCTGGTGCCATTTTAAAATTCGTCAATACGAACTGTTCTGTTTTGACAGATTCTGCCTTTTATTTCGCATTGCCTCTTTCGCTATGTTGGATGAATTTCTTTGATCCATTAATGTCCAGTAGCATTATGCAATGTCCAGAAGTGTTAAGAATGATTGTGTCACCTCTGAATATGTCAATTTATATTGTGCACTAACCCTCTAATGAGTTGTTTCGAGTTTGGTGTGGAGGAAGTTTTCAAGGATCAAGAGAGGAGTATGATGCAACATGATCAAGGAGAGTGAAAGCTCTAAGCTTGGGGATGCACCCGGTGGTTCACCCCTGCATACATCAAGAAGACTCAAGCGTCTAAGCTTGGGGATGCCCAAGGCATCCCCTTCTTCATCGACAACATTATCAGGTTCCTCCCCTGAAACTATATTTTTATTCCATCACATCTTATGCACTTTACTTGGAGCGTCTGTATGTTTCTTGTTTTTGTTTTTGTTTGAATAAATGCTTGTGTGGGAGAGAGACACGCTCCGCTGGTTCGTATGAACACATGTGTTCTTAGCTCATAATATTCATGGCGAAGTTCTTCGTTAAATTGTTATATGGTTGGAATTGGAAAATGATACATGTAGTAATTGCTATAAATGTCTTGGGTAATGTGATACTTGGCAATTGTTGTGCTCATGTTTAAGCTCTTGCATCATATGCTTTGCACCTATTAATGAAGAAATACATAGAGCATGCTAAAATTTGGTTTGCATATTTGGTTTCTCTAAGGTCTAGATAATTTCTAGTATTGAGTTTGAACAACAAGGAAGACGGTGTAGAGTCTTATAATGTTTTCAATATGTCTTTTATGTGAGTTTTGCTGCACCGGTTCATCCTTGTGTTTGTTTCAAATAAACCTTGCTAGCCTAAACCTTGTATCGAGAGGGAATACTTCTCATGCATCCAAAATACTTGAGCCAACCACTATGCCATTTGTGTCCACCATACCTACCTACTACATGGTATTTCTCCGCCATTCCAAAGTAAATTGCTTGAGTGCTACCTTTAAAATTCCATCATTCACCTTTGCAATATATAGCTCATGGGACAAATAGCTTAAAAACTATTGTGGTATTGAATATGTAATTATGCACTTTATCTCTTATTAAGTTGCTTGTTGTGCGATAACCATGTTCACTGGGGACGCCATCAACTATTCATTGTTGAATTTCATGTGAGTTGCTATGCATGTTCGTCTTGTCTGAAGTAAGAGCGATCTACCACCTTATGGTTAAGCATGCATATGTTAGAGAAGAACATTGGGCCGCTAACTAAAGCCATGATCCATGGTGGAAGTTTCAGTTTTGGACATATATCCTCAATCTCAAATGAGAAAATTATTAATTGTTGTTACATGCTTATGCATAAAAGAGGAGTCCATTATCTGTTGTCTATGTTGTCCGGTATGGATGTCTAAGTTGAAGAATAATCAATAGCGAGAAATCCAATGCGAGCTTTCTCCTTAGACCTTTGTACGGGCGGCATAGAGGTACCCCTTTGTGACACTTGGTAAAAACAGTGCATTGTGATGATCCGGTAGTCCAAGCTAATTAGGACAAGGTGCGGGCACTATTAGTACACTATGCATGAGGCTTGCAACTTATAAGATATAATTTACATGATGCATATGCTTTATTACTACCGTTGACAAAATTGTTTCATGTTTTCAAAATCAAAGCTCTAGCACAAATATAGCAATCGATGCTTTTCCTCTATGGAGGACCATTCTTCTACTTTTCAATGATTGAGTCAGTTCACCTATTTCTCTCCACCTCAAGAAGCAAACACTTGTGTGAACTGTGCATTGATTCCTACATACTTGCTTATTGCACTTATTATGTTACTCTATGTTGACAATATCCATGAGATATACATGTTACAAGTTGAAAGCAACCGCTGAAACTTAATCTTCTTTTGTGTTGCTTCAATGCCTTTACTTTGAATTATTGCTTTATGAGTTAACTCTTATGCAAGACTTATTGATGCTTGTCTTGAAGTGCTATTCATGAAAAGTCTTTGCTTTATGATTCAGTTGTTTACTCATGTCATTACCATTGTTTTGATCGCTGCATTCACTACATATGCTTTACAAATAGTATGATCAAGTTTATGATGGCATGTCACTCCGTAAATTATACGTGTTATCGTTTTACCTGCTCGGGACGAGCAGAACTAAGCTTGGGGATGCTGATACGTCTCCGACGTATCGATAATTTCTTATGTTCCATGCCACATTATTGATGTTATCTACATGGTTTATGCACACTTTCTGTCATATTCATGCATTTTCCGGAACTAACCTATTAACAAGATGCCGAAGTGCCGGTTCTGTTTTCTGCTGTTATTGGTTTCAGAAATCCGAGTCAGGAAATATTCTCGGAATCGGACGCAATCAACGCCAAAGAACTTAGAATCCCCGGAAGCATCCGTAACACACCAGAGAGGTCGTAGGGGGCCACAGCCCACCAAACCACAGGCTGGCGCGGCCGAGAGGGGGCCGCGCCGCCTATAGTTTGGCCCCCTGTCAGCCCTCTGCGCCGCCTCTTCGCCTATATAAAGCCCCTGGATCAGAAACCCCGATGCGTTCGACGAAAACCACGAAACCTTCCGGAGCCGCCGCCATCGCGAGGCCAAGATCCGGGGGACAGAGTCTCTGTTCCGGCACGCTGCCGGAGCGGGGAAGTGCCCCCGGAAGGCTTCTCCATCGACACCGCTGCCATCTCCACCGCCATCTTCATCACCGCTGCTGCTCCCATGAGGAGGGAGTAGTTCTCCATCGAGGCTCGGGGCTGTACCGGTAGCTATGTGGTTAATCTCTCTCCATGTACTTCAATACAATGATCTCATGAGCTGCTTTACATGATTGAGATTCATATGAGTTTTGTATCACAATTCATCTATGTGCTACTCTAGTGATGTTATTAAAGTAGTTCTATTCCTCCTGCACGTGTGTAAAGGTGACTAGTGTGTGCACCGTGTGGTTCTTGTCGTAGGCTATGATCATGATCTCTTGTAGATTGTGGAGTTAATTATCATTATGATGGTATTGATGTGATCTATCTGGTTATGTTGATCTATCTTACACTATAAGGTTACTTAAATATGAACAAATTGTGGAGCTTGTTAACTCCGGCATTGAGGGTTCGTGTAATCCTACGCAATGCGTTCATCATCCAACAAGAGTGTAGAGTATGCATTTATCTATTCTGTTATGTGATCAATGTTGAGAGTGTCCACTAGTGAAAGTATAATCCCTAGGCCTTGTTCCTAAATACTGCTGAGTTACTACTGCTTGTTCTTGTTTCTTGTGTTACTACTGCTGCAATACTACCACCATCAACTACACGCCAAAGCAAGCTATTTTTACGGCACCGTTGCTACTGCTCATACTTATTCATACCACCTGTATTTCACTATCTCTTCGCCGAACTAGTGCACCTATTAGGTGTGTTGGGGACACAAGAGACTTCTTGCTTTGTGGTTGCGGGGTTGCATGAGAGGGATATCTTTGACCTCTTCCTCCCTGAGTTCGATAAACCTTGGGTATCCACTTAAGGGAAAACTTGCTGCTGTTCTACAAACCTCTGCTCTTGGAGGCCCAACACTGTCTACAGGAAAGGAGGGGGAACGTAGACATCAGTAACATAGGACCATCATCTAGAGCTTTATCATAAACATTTGCCAAGCAAAATTCTTTAGTACCATGCATTTCGACATCAGGCACAAACAAAGCATTATCATAAGATTTATCAAAGTAGCATGGATTATCATAGATAACAGTAGCATAATTATTCTCACAAGTTTTACTCATAGGAAATATTTCAAGAGAATCCACAGGAACATAACATTCAAGCTCTTTCGGTAAGCATGGAGGACAATCAAATAGTGTAAGAGATAAAGAGTTACTCTCATTAGAAGGTTGGCATGGGTAGCTAATCCATTATTCCTCCTTTTGTTCATCACTCTCCTCTTTTTCATCCAATGAGCTTTCAGGTTCATCAATTTCCTTCTCTTTTTCATCCAATGAGTTTTCAGGTTCATCAATTTCTTCTTCCACAGGTTCCTGCAAATTGTGAGTGCATTCTTGTGCATTAATGAGTCTCTCTTTATAATCAATGATATAAGGATTATCACTGTAACTTTCATTGCAAAAATTAAGGATAGAAGAGACATAATCTTTAAGGTCCTTACAAACAACACAAGTTTCATAATTCTTAGACATGAAGGATTCTATCTCAGAGGCTCCCATAAATATGACAAATTGTTCTACTTCTTCGAACCCAAGATGAATATAGTTATTCCAATTATAGTTCTTTATTAAAACTTCTTCACTAAAGCCACATTGAAATTTCAGATGTTTAGTATCCTCTTTAGAGCAACAATTTATATCATGGCGTTTAAGCAAGATTTTAGCAATTGTATTCAATTTTTCTATCATAGCACTCATTACTTTACCCGTTCTTGATTCTCTATAATTATTATAATATTCTATAAGCTCCAAGTAGGTTGTGGGTTCTCCCATGACAGCAGTTTTTAATTTTTAGGTTTTTCAAATTTTTATGGATTTTTGGGTATATAAGAAAAGTAAAACAAGACAAAAACAAACTAGAGAAAAGTAAACTAAACAAAGTAATACTAGACAGAAATAAACTAAGCGCAAATAAACTAGACAAAAGTAAACTAAGCAAAACAAAATAAAATAAAACAGAGAGAGAGGTAGAGTGTACTCCCCAGGTGAACTTATGAGTAGAGCTATGCCTCCCCGGCAACGGCGCCAGAAAACAGTCTTGATAACCCACAAGTATAGGGGATTGCAGCAGTCTTCGTGGGTAGTAAAACCCAATTTATTGATTCAACACAAGGGGAGGTAAAGAATACTTATAAGCCTTAACAACTGAGTTGTCAATTCAGCTGCACCTGGAAAAGCACTAGTAACAGGGGTGATGTGAAAGCAGCAGTAATATGAGAGCAATAGTAATAGTAACACAGCAGCAGTAATAGTAACACAGAGGCAATGGCACCAGAAAATAGTTGATACTACTTCCAATGACATATAGAACGAGTATATGATGATGAGAGATGGACCGGGGTTCCCAGTGATCTACACTAGTGGTAACTCTCCAATAACAAGTGACAAGTGTTGGGTGAACAAATTACAGTTGGGCAATTGATAGGATTCAAAGCATTAAGACAGAACATCCAGATTATTAATCATGTAGGCATGTTTTCCATATATAGTCATACGTGCTCGCAATGAGAAACTTGTACAACATCTTTTGTCCTACCAGCCGGTGGCAGCCGGGCCTCAAGGGAATCTACTGGATATTAAGGTACTCCTTTTAATAGAGTACCGGATCAAAGCATTAACACTCCGTGAAAACATGTGATCCTCATACCTACGCCTTCCCCTCCAGTTGTCCCAATTTCTGTCACTTTGGGGCCTTTGGTTCCGGACATGGACATGTGCATACAACTTGTAGATACAATCTAAGCAATAAGTATAGAGCTTAAATCTAAGATCATGCCACTCGGGCCCTAGTGACAAGCATTAAGCATAACAAGATTGCAGCAACAATATCTTCACAAACTTTATAGATAGACTAATCATAATGTATCATCCATCGGATCCCAACAAACACAACACCGATTACATCAGATGGATCTCAATCATGTAAGGCAGCTCATGAGATCATTGTATTGAAGTACATGAGATAGAGAGTACCAACTAGCTACTGCTAGAACCCGTAGTCAATGGGGGAACTACTCACGGAGCATGATGGAGGCGGTGGCGTCGATGGAGATGGCTTCCGGGGGCACTTCCCCGTCCCGGCAGGGTGCCGAAACAGAGACTTCTGTCCCCCGAATTGGAGTTTCGCGATGGCGGCGGCGCCCCTGGAGTCTTTCTGGAGTTTCGTCAATCCGTATCGAGTTTTTAGGTCGAAAGGGCTTATATAGGCGAAGAGGCGGCGCAGGAGGGGCAACAGGGTGCCCTCCCCATAGGCCGGCACGACTAGGGGCTGGCCCGCGCGGCCCTATGGTGTGGGGGCCCCAGGCCTCCCCTCTGACTCCCCTTCGGTGTCCTGGTCCGTCTCGGTGAATTATGATGTTTGGTCTTCGTTTCATCGAATTCCGAGAATATTGCCCGAACAGCCTTTCTGGAACCAAAAACAGCAGAAAACAGGAACTGACACTGTGGCAACTTGTTAATAGGTTAGTTCCGGAAAATGCATGAAATCATCATAAAGTGCAAGCAAAACATGTAAGTATTGTCATAAAACAAGCATGGAACGTCAGAAATTATGGATACGTTGGAGACGTATCACCCGCGCCATCCTCCGCCACCGCGTACCTCCCACTCCTCCTCACCGTCGGCTGAAAAACCGGTGGAGGAACCGTGGGCTGAGGCTGCGGTGCGGCAGCTGGCGGAGACGGACTCAAACGTGGTGAAGCAGGAACCGATGCTGACATCGAAGATGAAGAAGACGGTACAGGGGTAGATGGCGAAGAAGCCCCCTGCACCGAGCCTGACCGCGACGCCGCTGCCCCTCCAGGCGAAGGAGGCGCGAAGGATGGGCTGGGGCTCCTCCCCAACCCGGCCTGCACCACCGCCGGAGAGAGAGGTTGGGCCGGCACTGCCCCCGTCCTCTCATCGCCGCGACCAGGGCGGGGACATGGCGGCTGCTGCAACGCCAGGCCCTGGGCCGGCTCCTGCTGCACCTCGCCGATGGGGGCCGGCTGCAGCTGAGCCACCGGCCTGAAGGCCAGCTGCTCCGATGGCTCGGAACCTCCGGCCGGCTGCAGCTGCTCCTCCGCGGCGTCACGCTCCTGATAGTTGACTATAAGAATGTAGTAGTTTACCAATATATGGCCCATTTTTACTCTCACAACTTACCAAGGAGCACATGCTAGAGCTAGCTCTTGCATAAGAGCTCAGTTATCTTCTCTCCCCTCTTCTCTCTCCTCCAACTAGACAAAAATATAGTATTCTATTTCTTATAGTCAGCTGACTAGGACTTATTGTACTTGCTCTAAGCCACTCACGCTGCGTTTTGAGTAATAAAGCGTCTCTTATCGAAAAAAAGCCACTCACACTACTTGGTCTTAACATTTTTTTAAACGGAGGTAAAAGTTTTACCTCATTTATTAATTTAAAAAAAACTGAATTTCTCTTTTTACCCTGTAGTTCTGCATTTGCGACATTAATTACCCTGTTGAATACAAAATCATCTAGATTACGCATTTTAGAATATTTGGACCCTCGATAGCAGGTGCATATTCATTGGGGTAATGTGTGAGGTGATTACCGACTTTCAAAAATATCAATACAAGAACGTGGAATGGAACAATTGGGTAAGAGAAGTCTCGACATAATAGTACATGATGACCTATGATATTTACACATTTTGTCGCACCACATCAAGCGGGTGAGAACTTACAACAACTGGGCCAAGACCACACGACATACACCCACACACCACAAAGTGACACTAACAAACACTCGAACACGAGAATCCAACTCCGCGTCGAAAAAGACAGGCCACGACACTGCGGGGGGCACCTGTCAACCAATTGCTAATCCAGGAAAGGAAAAAACCAAGGTGGCGAGAAAACCGCGCTTTGGTGGCGACAACAGCTCCGGGCACTGTTGGTAACGGCCCAGAATTAGCAACCACATCACCGATAGAAACCACCTGCATGTCAGACTCAGGTGAGGGAGATACTGCAGCGTCAACATCACCACACTTCCCAAAGCCAAGTGCCTGCCATGGAGGAGAATCCTCATCCGTGGACTCCTGTGAGTCGGGCCTCGCTTTCTCGATGGAAGGAGGCGTAAGCACACCTGATACGCGTACAGCACGCGACCGTTGGGAACCCCAAGAGGAAGGTGTGATGCGTACAGCGGCAAGTTTTCCCTCAGTATGAAACCAAGGTTTAATCGAACCAGTAGGAGCCAAGAAGCACGTTGAAGGTTGATGGCGGCGAGATGTAGTGCGGCGCAACACCAGGGATTCCGGGCCAACGTCGAACCTGCACAACACAACCAAAGTACTTTGCCCCAACGAAACAGTGAGGTTGTCAATCTCACCGGCTTGCTGTAACAAAGGATTAGATGTATAGTGTGGATGATGATTGTTTGCATAGAACAGTAGAACAATTGCAGTAGATTGTATTTCAGATGTAAAGAATAGGACCGGGGTCCACAGTTCACTAGAGGTGTCTCTCCCATAAGATAAATAGCATGTTGGGTGAACAAATTACAGTTGGGCAATTGACAAATAGAGAGGGAATGACCATGCACATACATGATATGATGAGTATTGTGAGATTTAATTGGGCATTACGACAAAGTACATAGACCGCTATCCAGCATGCATATATGCCTAAAAAGTCCACCTTCAGGTTATCATCCGAACCCCATCCAGTATTAAGTTGCTAACAACAGACAATTGCATTAAGTATGGTGCGTAATGTAATCAATAACTACATCCTCGGACATAGCATCAATGTTTTATCCCTAGTGGCAACAGCACATCCATAATCTTAGAGGTTTCTCTCACTCCCCCAGATTCACGGAGACATGAACCCACTATCGAGCATAAATACTCCCTCTTGGAGTTACTAGCATCAACTTGGCCAGAGCCTCTACTAATAACGGAGAGCATGCAAGATCATAAACAACACATAGATATAAATTGATAATCAACATAACATAGTATTCTCTATTCATCGGATCCCAACAAACACAACATATAGCATTACAGATAGATGATCTTGATCATGTTCGGCAGCTCACAAGATCCGACAATGAAGCATAATGAGGAGAAGACAACCATCTAGCTACTGCTATGGACCCATAGTCCAGGGGTAGACTACTCACTCATCACTCCGGAGGCGACCATGGCGGTGTAGAGTCCTCCGGGAGATGAATCCCCTCTCCGGCGGTGTCGAGGCGATCTCCGAATCCCCGAGATGGGATTGGCGGCGGCGGCGTCTCTGGAAGGTTTTCCGTATCGTGGCTCTCGGTACTGGGGGTTTCGCGACGAAGGCTATTTGTAGGCGGAAGGGCAGGTCAAGGGGCGTCACGAGGGGCCCACACGATAGGGTGGCGCAGCCAGGGCTTGGGCCGCGCCGCCCTATCATCTGGCTGCCTCGTGGCCCCACTTCGTTAGCTCTCCGGTCTTCTGGAAGCTTCGTGTGAAAATAGGCCCCTGGGCGTTGATTTCGTCCAATTCCGAGAATATTTCCTTACTAGGATTTCTGAAACCAAAAACAGCAGAAACAAAGAATCGGCTCTTCGGCATCTCGTTAATAGGTTAGTTCCAGAAAATGCATAAATATGACATAAAGTATGCATAAAACATGTAGATATCATCAATAATGTGGCATGGAACATAAGAAATTATCGATACGTCGGAGACGTATCAGCATCCCCAAGCTTAGTTTACGCTCGTCCCGAGCAAAACGATAACAAAGATAATTTCTGGAGTGACATGCCATCATAACCTTGATCATACTATTGTAAGCATATGTAATGAATGCAGCGATCAAAACAATGTAAATGACATGAGTAAACAACTGAATCATATAGCAAAGACTTTTCATGAATAGTACTTCAAGACAAGCATCAATAAGTCTTGCATAAGAGTTAACTCATAAAGCAATAATTCAAAGTAAAGGAATTGAAGCAACACAAAGGAAGATTGAAGTTTCAGCGGTTGCTTTCAACTTATAACATGTATATCTCATGGATATTGTCAATGTAAAGTAATATAACAAGTGCAATATGCAAGTATGTAGGAATCAATGCACAGTTCACACAAGTGTTTGCTTCTTGAGGTGGAGAGAGATAGGTGAACTGACTCAACATAAAAGTAAAAGAATGGTCCTTCAAAGAGGAAAGCATTGATTGCTATATTTGTGCTAGAGCTTTGGTTTTGAAAACAAGAAACAATTTTGTCAACGGTAGTAATAAAGCATATGTGTTATGTAAATTATATCCTACAAGTTGCAAGCCTCATGCATAGTATACTAATAGTGCCTGCACCTTGTCCTAATTAGCTCGGATTACCTGGATTATCATCGCAATGCACATGTTTTAACCAAGTGTCACAAAGGGGTACCTCTATGCCGCCTGTACAAAGGTCTAAGGAGAAAGCTCGCATCGGATTTCTCGCTATTGATTATTCTCAACTTAGACATCCATACCGGGACAACATAGACAACAGATAATGGACTCCTCTTATATGCATAAGCATGTAGCAACAATTAATTTTCTCATATGAGATTGAGGATATTTGTCCAAAACTGAAACTTCCACCATGGATCATGGCTTTAGTTAGCGGCCCAATGTTCTTCTCTAACATTATGCAATGCTCTAACCATTTTAGTGGTAAATCTCCCTTACTTCAGACAAGACGAACATGCATAGCAACTCACATGATATTCAACAAAGAGTAGTTGATGGCGTCCCCAGGAACATTGTTATCGCACAACAAGCAACTTAATAAGAGATAAAGTGCATAAGTACATATTCAATACCACAATAGTTTTTAGGCTATTTGTCCCATGAGCTATATATTGCAAAGGTAGAGGATAGAAATTTTAAAGGTAGCACTCAAGCAATTTACTTTGGAATGGCGGAGAAATACCATGTAGTAGGTAGGTATGGTGGACACAAATGGCATAGTGGTTGGCTCAAGGATTTGGATGCATGAGAAGTATTCCCTCTCGATACAAGGCTTAGGCTAGCAAGGTTATTTGAAACAAACACAAGGATGAACCGGTGTAGCAAAACTCACATAGAAGACATATTGTAAACATTATAAGACTCTACACCGTCTTCCTTGTTGTTCAAACTCAATACTAGAAATTATCTAGACTTTAGAGAGACCAAATATGCAAACCAAATTTTAGCATGCTCTATGTATTTCTTCATTAATGGGTGCAAAGTATATGATGCAAGAGCTTAAACATGAGCACAACAATTGCCAAGTATCACATTATCCAAGACATTTTAGCAATTACTACATGTATCATTTTCCAATTCCAACCATATAACAATTTATCGAAGAAGAAACTTCGCCATGAATATTATGAGTAAAGCCTAAGGACATATTTGTCCATATGCAACAGCGGAGCGTGTCTCTCTCCCACACAATGAATGCTAGGATCCATTTTATTCAAACAAAACAAAAACAAAAACAAACTGACGCTCCAAGCAAAGCACATAAGATGTGATGGAATAAAAATATAGTTTCAGGGGAGGAACCTGATAATGTTGTCGATGAAGAAGGGGATGCCTTGGGCATCCCCAAGCTTAGACGCTTGAGTCTTCTTGATATATGCAGGGGTGAACCACCGGGGCATCCCCAAGCTTAGAGCTTTCACTCTCCTTGATCATGTTGTATCATCTCCCTCTCTTGATCCTTGAAAACTTCCTCCACACCAAACTCAAAACAACTCATTAGAGAGTTAGTGAACAATCAAATATATATGTTCAGAGGTGACATAATCATTCTTAACACTTCTGGACATTGCACAAAGCTACTGAAAGTCAATGGAATCGAAATATCCATCGAGCATATCAAAACAGGCAATGCGAAATAAAAGGCAGAATCTGTCAAAACAGAACAGTTCGTAAAGACGGATTTTATTGAGGCACCAGACTTGCTCAAATGAAAATTCTCAAATTGAATAAAAGTTGCGTACATATCAGAGGATCACTCACGTAAATTTGCATAATTTTCTGAGTTATCTACAGAGAATTTGGCCCAAATTCGTGACAGCAAAGAAATCTGTTTCTGCGCAGTAATCCAAATCTAGTATGAACCTTACTATCAACGACTTTACTTGGCACAACAAAGCACAAAACTAAGATAAGGAGAGGTTGCTACAGTAGTAAACAACTTCCAAGACTCAAATATAAAATAAAATTACTGTAGTAAAAACATGGGTTGTCTCCCATAAGCGCTTTTCTTTAACGCCTTTCAGCTAGGCGCAGAAAGTGTGTATCAAGTGTTGTCAAAAGACGAAACATCAACATTATTTTCAAAATTTATCCCATTAGGTACCTTAGATGCTCCCTTATCTATAGTGGTTTTAAGAGCTTTATCAATTTTAGGCCTATAATAGCTTTTTGGTTTAGGCCCCTTAGAGACATACATGAACTTTTGCTCCTTACCCACATAAGCTTTCTCTCTATATTTTATAGATGAAAAGGTTGAACCCAATGTTTCCATAGCCTCTTCAAGTTCACTAATCCTTTGGGTTTGATTATCATGAATAGCACAAGCTTCTAATATGGCAATTCTCTCATTAATTCCACCTAGAGATTTATCAAGTTTATCAGTGCTATCAAGTAATGCTCCCAAATTAGTCTCAATACTTGGAAGATTTTGCTCTATGGTTTCCAACTTTTTCATGACATCTTCAAGAGAGATTTCAATTTTAACTTCATTAACAGGTGGTATTCCAAATAAGCTCTCAATAATGCAACTAGCTTCTAATGAAGGAGTACTTAGGAAGTTACCTTTTGCGAGACAATCAAGAACATACCTATTCCAGCTAGAGACACCAACATAAAAATTCCTGAGTAGGATAGTGGTGGAGTGTTTCTTAGTGCACCTATTATGGGCATCACTAATTCTATACCAAGCATCTCTTAAACATTCTCCCCCTTGTTGCTTAAACGAACGAACTTCAACTTCAGGATTACTCATTTTAGCAGTAGTAAATAAAACAAACTAGATAAAGTAAATGCGAGTAACTAATTTTTTTGTGTTTTTGATATAGCAAACAAGATAGCAAATAAAGTAAAACTAGCAACTAATTTTTTTGTATTTTGATTTAGTGCAGCAAACAAAGTACTAAATAAAGTAAAGCAAGACAAAAACAAAGTAAAGAGATTGCGATGTGGAGACTCCCCTTGCAGCGTGTCTTGATCTCCCCGGCAACGGCGCCAGAAAACAGTCTTGATACGCGTACAGCACGCGACCGTTGGGAACCCCAAGAGGAATGTGTGATGCGTACAGCGGCAAGTTTTCCCTCAGTATGAAACCAAGGTTTAATCGAACCAGTAGGAGCCAAGAAGCACGTTGAAGGTTGATGGCGGTGAGATGTAGTGCGGCGCAACACCAGGGATTCCGGCGCCAACGTGGAACCTGCACAACACAACCAAAGTACTTTGCCCCAACGAAACAGTGAGGTTGTCAATCTCACCGGCTTGCTGTGACAAAGGATTAGATGTATAGTGTGGATGATGATTGTTTGCAGAGAACAGTAGAACAATTGCAGTAGATTGTATTTCAGATGTAAAGAATAGGACCGGGGTCCACAGTTCACTAGAGGTGTCTCTCCCATAAGATAAATAGCATGTTGGGTGAACAAATTACAGTTGGGCAATTGACAAATAGAGAGGGCATGACCATGCACATACATGATATGATGAGTATTGTGAGATTTAATTGGGCATTACGACAAAGTACATAGACCGCTATCCAGCATGCATCTATACCTAAAAAGTCCACCTTCAGGTTATCATCCGAACCCCTTCCAGTATTAAGTTGCTAACAACAGACAATTGCATTAAGTATGGTGCGTAATGTAATCAATAACTACATCCTCGGACATAGAATCAATGTTTTATCCCTAGTGGCAACAGCACATCCATAATCTTAGAGGTTTCTCTCACTCCCCCAGATTCACGGAGACATGAACCCACTATCGAGCATAAATACTCCCTCTTGGAGTTACTAGCATCAACTTGGCCAGAGCCTCTACTAATAACGGAGAGCATGCAAGATCATAAACAACACATAGATATAAATTGATAATCAACATAACATAGTATTCTCTATTCATCGGATCCCAACAAACACAACATATAGCATTACAGATAGATGATCTTGATCATGTTCGGCAGCTCACAAGATCCGACAATGAAGCATAATGAGGAGAAGACAACCATCTAGCTACTGCTATGGACCCATAGTCCAGGGGTAGACTACTCACTCATCACTCCGGAGGCGACCATGGCGGTGTAGAGTCCTCCGGGAGATGAATCCCCTCTCCGGCAGGGTGCCGGAGGCGATCTCCTGAATCCCCCGAGATGGGATTGGCGGCGGCGGCGTCTCTGGAAGGTTTTCCGTATCGTGGCTCTCGGTACTGGGGGCTTCGCGACGAAGGCTATTTGTAGGCGGAAGGGCAGGTCAAGGGGCGTCACGAGGGGCCCACACGATAGGGTGGCGCGGCCAGGGCTTGGGCCGCGCCGCCCTATCATCTGGCCGCCTCGTGGCCCCACTTCGTTAGCTCTCCGGTCTTCTGGAAGCTTCGTGTGAAAATAGGCCCCTGGGCGTTGATTTCGTCCAATTCCGAGAATATTTCCTTACTAGGATTTCTGAAACCAAAACCAGCAGAAAACAGCAACTGGCTCTTCGGCATCTCGTTAATAGGTTAGTTCCAGAAAATGCATAAATATGACATAAAGTATGCATAAAACATGTAGATATCATCAATAATGTGGCATGGAACATAATAAATTATCGATACGTCGGAGACGTATCAACACCACCAAACAACTCCAGGAGCTCAGGCACGATCTACATGATCGGGGGCGTGATCACCGAGCTCGCCCTAGCACGATTAGAGAAGCAGCCATGAAGGCCCGCTCCACCCGCGCTCACTTTGCCATCATCAGACAGAACCAAATTAAGGATCGGAAGGCGCCCGGGCAAGCCTACCCAATGCCGGTTCTGCCCGCTCCAAAAAGTCCCCTAGCATCTAGTTGTGCAAGGAGTCAACAACCTCATGAATATCGCGGCATTTTCGTTCAGCCGCTGTCATCCATGACGATCACGACATTTTTCTTTTCTCACAATAATTAATGGTAGCATTCCCTCTATGTCGAACGCAGCGACAGTTGGCAGTAATTAATTGTAGCATTCCCTCTATATCAAATGCAGCAACAACAGAACAAGAGCTCTCAGAGATGGGTTACTTTTGGCAAACCAACTTGGATGCAGAAAGCTAGTCGTAAATGGTGATTGTTTGGATATCGTATCTACTATGCGCGGTGGGGGTAACTCCATTGCAGCGGTTGTTGTTGTGTATGAGGAGTGCTTTTACAGTTTTACCTCGCTAGGGGCTTGCCCATGTTATCTTTACTCGTAGTGCTAGGGAAAATAATAGAGCGGCTCATACTTTTTCATGTAAGGTGGAGGGACCTCCATTCAATTTCGATGGAGGATCCGCCAAATTTTACCGAGTTGCTTAAAAATGATGTAATCCTATTTGCCTATCAATAATGCTGCCATGATGGCTTTCCCTAAAAGAAGTCTTCTTCATTCCCCCAACACCAACACGATAAAAAAGAAAGGGTTATCTACCACATATGCACACATAGCAACCATAGCCTATGTGCCGCTTCCTCGGCTTCACAGCCCAGAGCTCTCACAAACGTGGATTAGCGCTTGCAGCAAACGAGATCCCGCAACGCCCAGCAGGGCTCCACCACGACATCATGCTGACATGAGGATATCATATTAGGTCTTCAAGATTGGCTATCCCTGGTATGGATCTAGGAAGAACTATGTGAAGCCCATAAAGCCCATGAGCACCTGAAGCCTAGGAACTAAATAAAATAGGAAAGTAATAGCCCATAAAGAAAAACCAACATTGTAAATTGTAACCGACCCGAGTTGGCCTCTGGTACCTAGCCTACTATATAAAGACTAGGAGGAGCCACCGGGAAGGGCACCCAATACATGTTTTGATAACATAATCTTTGTAACCCTAGCTGTTCCGACGACTTTACCCACCATAATTATACGTCAGATACCTTGCTTGTCTGACCAATCGACGAAACCACCGGTGCCCCTATTTTCCCTAAAAACCCTAGTCCATGACAATAGACATTGCTGAGATTAACTCTCGCCACATGCTACCAGTACTCCTCTGGGAGCTCGAAGCGATGGAACGCCTCCTGGAGCGCAAGGAGGAGGCGGCGAGGAATCCGGACGACGTAACCGCGCGTCAGCATGTCGACTAGGTGAAGGAGTTCGATCTCATGCAGGGGATCCGCTTCTCCCTCAAGGTCCACTGGTCCAGTATGGCCTCTGCTACAAGGACCTATCGACAATGGCTAGTAGTAGTTCCGGTGAGCGTCGTGACTAATCCCTAGCTAAATTAGACCTAAGGTTAGCAGAAATTCAATTCGGCTCCTGGGTGCGTATGCTCCCTCTACCAACAAAACATATTTCGAAGTGCGGAAATTTTTTGACAAAAAATTCTAAATGTACATCTCCATAATATATGTGTATGCGTCAAGTTTCACGAAAAAAATAATATTTTTTGTGGCCTATGTAAAAAAAAAGAAAACTTATCCTGTGAAAAGCATTGTTTTTAGCACTGAATTTTGTCTTTTTTACACACGTCACATGATAAGTTTATTTTTTATGAAACGACTTTGTGAGCGTGTAGCACGTGAAGATGTACGTGCTAATTTTTTGTTTCAATTTTTTTGAAATTTAAAATATGTGTAAGATGCATTTCAAAATTTAGGGAGCATATGCTCCCATGTTCCAAAACACCACTCCCGTTAGGGGTAGGGACTTAGGTACTTAGGGTACGGTTAAAGGTATGGTGTAGCTAAGTATCTAGATCCTGCCTGCTTTGCGATGAACTAGTTTTTCATGCTTTGTATCTATGAAGAGTGAAATGCACTCGTTGATGAAAACTATGGCACCAACTTGCTTCTAAAATTTTCAACATGGATTTGCAGCATCTACTCTAGGCAGACGAAACTTGATGCTGCAAAACTCGTTTCCCATTTGTCCACCTCACAAGTTCATAAATTTTTATTTAGATTTTCATTTCTTTGTTATTTATTTGTTCAATTTTCACATATTTGATGGCACACATTGAAAGAACATATTTGCCTCCCAATAGAGTTTGGGTAATTGAGCACAACACTTATTTCGGGACTAACATTTCTGCGTAGTGTTTTCAGGCATACAGTCCCATCATGGTATGGTGTACCACAAGAGACTCAACCATCTATACACCAATCTACATCGAGATCAGGCGTGTGAATCCAATGCCCATCTGTATTCTCGGGAAAAAAATCCGACGCACATCTTAATAGCAGCAGCATCAGCAATGCAAAGGGTATATGATCCACATGACACAATTGAAGAAACGATATTTGACACCCAAAAGAACGAAAGGCAGTTGGAACTGAAAGTTAATCGTGCTCCTTCTAGAGCAGCACAATGCTAACTAAAAGTCTAAAACCCAATTCAGTGGACAGGACACTTGAACAAATAACATAACTTGCAGCCAGTGGAACGTTGGGCTGCAACCTGCAACACATTATATTCTGCAACATAGAAGTACTAGGGTTCTCACAAAAGGCAAGAATAGTGTACGAGGAGCTAGTCCTGTTACATATAGAATCCTAATCCCAGTATCCACTAACTTGTGAATGCTTCTAGGAAAGAAACACATGAGATATCACCCAGCTTTTGCTACGACCAGCTGTTAGGAAAGAAATCCCAGCTCTCTTCTTCAGTACAAGACCTTTCTGACACCCTTGGTTCTTCAAATAGATTCTGTTCCACCAGAAACAGAACAAGGGTCAGGATGGACATATTTAGCTTGATAAAATCTACACGGTGATATCACCAAGTAGCACGCTCTAATGAACCTAGGCAAACAGGGATATCACAAAGATCATGTCTTAAATGCCAAATGCCTGCAACATTGCAGTTAAAAAAAAGAGTGAACTCCACTTTTTACTCCATGGTTATGCACTTGTGACACTGATTACCCCGCTGAGTGAAAAATTATTTGTACTATCTCTTTTAGAAGTTTTGGACCCTCATTTTCTGATGCGTATCCATTGAGCAAGATGTGAGGTGATGAACGGGGTTCAAAGATACCAGAGTGATGACAAGGAATGGAAAAGATAGATAAGAGAAGTCTGGACATGAACTCCGATCTTTACAACTTTTGTCGGTCCTATCCAACAAAAACAAGTGAAATGATAAACTGCGGTAAACCATGTTCAAAGTCTCCTAGATGGGATATTTCGATAGAAGTTTCACTAGATGGGGTAATATGTGTCATAAATGCAGAACTGCAGGGCAAAGTGGAAGACACTCTTAAAACGGAACATCACATGATAGTAACATTTTCCATTTGCGCAAGTCATTTGAGATTTCCTTTGTAGTCTCATGTGCGCATGAGAGGCTGACAGTACAAAGCCAAAAAGTCTGGTATCTAACTCAAATGCATGCTTTTTACAAATGACGAACTCGATAGTTTAGAAACTTCTTAGATTCATGCACTAGAAACGTAAAACAAATCATGCATGATCTTGACTAACTAAGACAAGGTCACATGTACATAGAAAAGGATAAATTTACCTCACCTGCTCAACCAACATATCAAAGTAACAGATCTCATATATATTCAGAGTTTCTGATCCATCAATTTCCACCCAACTCCCCTGCCTACAAGCAGAAGAAGCAGAACAAACCAATGAAAAAACAAGGAGAAGTTGGACCAATGAGAAGGAAGGGTAAGCTTTTGTGACAAGTACAGTAAATGAAGCCACATCCATGTAAGGTACAGAGAATAATAAATAACCTTTAACAAGACATGTTAAGACTGCATATTCAGTCATCCAGAAATATTTATGAGAGAATCTTTACTAGTTTTGCCCAATGGCTCCACACAAAATATGAACAGATCGAGAAATCTCGGTGCAAAATGTGCATCACTTAGTAGTCTTCGAATATAAAGATCTAGTACTATTTTAAAATAAATAAATAAAATACATGCTGCCATGAGTAAATGACTGGTATTAAGATAAGCATTATCTTGCACGGAAATGTATTGAATGGAAAAACAATAACAAGCTTTAAGCTTCCAAATGTGCCAATCGATTAACTATATCACACATCAGATGGTTTTGATATGTTCTTTTACAGTGTGGTTGTTGTTATCAGTTTACAATTGTTAGAGAACTTCTGATGAAAATACTAATATGAGCAAAGAATGTATGAAATGGCCAGGCAGCAATAGCTATAGTTATCTTTTGTTCTAGACTTAATTTAGCCCAGCAATAATATACATAATTACATTTCCAAATTGGCATAAGATAACCATACTCATAAAGAGACGAACAACTCAAGGTACACCAAGTCGATCCTTAATCATAGAAACAAATATACATCAAACACATACCAATAGTAACTGGAATGAATCTGTTTGCACGTGAGGAAGATGGATTACCTGCAGTATAGAAATTTCTGTAAGGATAATACAGTTTGCTACTCCAGCAATTTCTTTTGGAAATTCTAATGAACTGGATCGAATCAAATTGAAGCATGAAGTCACCAATATAGGTAGCCAGAATAATCGCATTTGACTCCTCGTCATACCCCACCATCGCTGCCATCTTGTGGTCGCTAGGCATTCCTTTTGGAAAGAGTCCCTCTAGTTGAATGACTTTTGACTGCAGCACCCATCCAACAACGTTATCAGAGTTGGAGCTCCTCTTCCACAATTGGATGCCCAGATTCGACATGCTTGCGAAGCCAAGGCCACTATCATTTGTCCGTAAGAGCTGGAAGGAATAGGCGACTTCGGTACCATGGGCATCCACCGGCTTCTCGATCACATCAAGACTTTGGCTTTCAATATCAAACGCAAGAATGTCACCTTCACATAACAACCAGAAAAGTGCATTCCTAATGAGGACACTGGGCCTTATCCGAATAATCTCATTTGTAGTCGGCGTTGATGCAATATTTCCCCATGCACCAGACTTCGACTCGTAGAGGCAAGCGGACGCTTGTGTGTCTCCACCACACGTCAAAACTAACTTAAACGTGCTCGAGAAGCAATCGCCATGCACATGCCCATCTTCAGCATCAACACACAGAACCGCTGCGTGCCAGTCCCAGAAAGTGTCAGTTTCGGCATTGCCAAGCCCTGGTGGAAAAGGCACGCGTTGCTGCTGCCCGGTGAGGGGATCCCATACAACGGTCTCGCGCAGCCACTTGATAAAGACAGCGAGCCCATGCCGGCAGCCGAGGAAATCCCTGCTACTCTTGGGCACGCAGAAGCGTGCAGCAGAGATGCGGTCAGGCTTTGTGTCCATGACAGGAACGAAGTTGTGTTTACTGCCAGTATACCCTACAAAGAAGCCCAACAGAGGAGGCTTGTGGTGGTGTTTCCGGAAGCGTTTGAGAAACCTGGGATCGGAGAGGATGCTGCGCCAGAGTGTGCAAACAAGGGAGGCCTGCGGGAGGGAGGATGGCTTTGGAGGGAGACGGAGTAGGATCTCCTCCAAGAGAACCTCATTGTCTAGCGGGTGCAACCTCCCCTGCGAGAAACTAGTATTGTCGGCATCGAGGGCCTTGTATACTGGGTCGGTTGACGTTGTAGAACACCGCAGCCTCTTGGAAACCACAAAGGTCGTGCTTTGAATGGGATCGACCCTGAACAGCAGCAGCAGTGAGAAGCAAATGCAATAATCAATGGCCATATTTCATTGATCAACATAGTTGCAAGCACAACAAATGTAATTTTTTTTCCTCTTCTAAGCCTTGTAAAAAAATTCATTCAGTAATTCTCAAAAAGTTGGTGGTAAAGTAATTCCCAATTTTTATAGATCCGCCTCTGATGGCAAGCTACGGTTACATCTGTAAAAAGCTTCAAGAGATAAACAGGGAACCACGGCAAGCATTTATAGATAATTAGAAAGTCACGTTGAAAAGGTTATTTCTAGACGTTGAAATTTATTCTAAGACATCCTACGTCATTTGTGTGACATGCTGGTCGACTATACACTTCACAAGATAAGGTGTGCATGGATCCGAACATGAATCTACCACAAGTACAATGACAAATTAATCTAGGATCATTATATGCTTCCCTAGACAATTTCTACTTATCCCTGCATCTGAACATACGATTCTTATTCTCTGAATTTCGGCCCCCCAGAAATTCGGCCCAAGGTCCGCGCCTGCTAGTAGGTACTAATGAAGTGGTAAAGTAATTCCCAATTTTTGAAATGATTTGGAGCCTGCACATTTCATATAGGAACACATCCGAGGTGACTCGATAATTAAGACAGGGTAATTAAACTCAGGACTATGTGTCATTTATGGGAAATGCTGGTCTACTGTGAACTTAGCAAGATTAAGTCATGCTTCAACCTGAACAAGAATCTACAGCAGAAGAGCAGACACGGGGAGAAATTCAAGAACAGTATATATGCCCTGTGTTTTTTCTTCCTAAATCCCCGCATTTAAAAATTAAAACACACTACTAAAACCACTGCTGTTGCACGCTCTCTGCTCTCAAACACACTAATAAAATCAGTGCCCGAAACATTCACAAACAAACAGCGGAAAATGAAATTCGATACTACCCTTGGCGAATCTGAATGGAATTTAGGCAGCAGCTAGGGCTTACAATGGAATGGAGAGAGGGATAAGATGTTACCCTTGGGGAGTATCAGCAGCTATATCCATCATCTATCTCTCCGCTCACCCCGTCGCAGCACGCTCTCCCCTCTCCACCACTGTCCAATCAATAAGCAAATCAAGCTAGGGTTTTCAGGCAGAGAATAGTGTAGAAGAAGGGGAGACTAAGAGGTCGAAAATTAGAGGAGGGAGAAGCGGCGGGCTGACCTGCAACCGTCGGGCCGAGGTCGCCGGAGGCGGTGCCGGTGCCGCCCCTTCGTCTCCCGGTCGCCTGGGTCCGACCGCCGTCGTCAACTGGAGTGAAGTGGGGAGCTGAGCTGCCGCAGCTGCTCATAGGACGGGTGTCATTAGCGGAAGACCGACCTTCCGCACGACCCAGCGATGGACGCGTGTCGCTACAGCTACCGGAGCACACGTTTTATTTCCTTTTTCTGTTCCGTGCGCAGGAGTAGCCTGATGCATGCGCCGATGCACGTCAGTTCAGGAGAAAATATCTAGTGATATCAAACTTTATTGATACCATGATACCACTCTTTAAAACTTAAATTGTGAATATCAAAAAATTCGGAACTAAAATTTTGGATGTTAACAAGATGTGTGTTTACGTTGTAACTTTTATAACCAAATTTGAAATATCCTTAGAGAAACAAAAAAGAGAAATCTAGCATGAATAGTGTCACATAAAGACAACAACTCAAAGTGCCACTATTCACACAACATTTGTCTTTTTTGTTTCTTTTTGTGTATTTTAAATTTGGATCTGAAAATTTTAGACAATGTAAACACACATCTTGTGAACAGCTACAAATTTATTGTAATTTTTTTGTCACTTACAAATTTCAATTTTGTGAAATGGTATCATGGTATCATATGAGGTGTGGTATCACTAGATATTTTCCTGTCAGTTCAGTTCACGAATGGATCCAGCCTTTTTTCCCGTTAACGCACGCCTGCTTTTCTTTCCTACTATGCTGAAAGGAAGAAAAAAAAGTCTATTCTAAATCTTGAACTTGTAGTGGTATGAAGAAATCAAACCTGAATTCAAAATCCTATCATTTGTATCCCGAACTATGTGATACCGGTCTAAATCAAACCTTGTAGATGTTTGGTAGACTGGGAAAAAGGAGAATCCCGGCTGGGAATACCATTCGCCTCACTAACTAGTGGAGCCCACATGTCATCTTTATCTCTTATCCCAATCCATGTTTCCCCCATTATCTTTCTAAGAAAAATAAAAACATCGGCCACAGGGTAAAGCTAGTATGGTGAGGGGCATGGAGTCGGCCGGCCTGCTGATGCTTTCCATCCTTGTCTAGTGGGAGCTGAACTCGATGGGGAGGGGGAGGGGGTGGAGGAGCTACGACATGGGCCCCGTCACCGCCGGCGGGGGCTCGCAAGAGCAGGTGGCGGACGGCTGTGCAGCAGAGTGGCGGCTCCCAGGGCTGGGCCGCACGAGCGTGCTGAGGCAGGTGGCCAGCTTCGAAGGTATGCAATTGTTTTGGTGGCACCGGCATGGGGTATTATGCAGGAATGTTTGCCCGCCTAGACATGGGCAAGTGGTGTCGCGGGTGGAGGCCGTTTTGCGTGGCTACGAGCACGAGGAAGCGGTCCCATAGGCACGTGGCACGGAAGGCGCCATTGTGGCCGACGTGCACCACAACTTGGCCGAGCTTGTTAGTGTCGGCATGTGCCAGATTGGGGATGAAGATGAATCTTACATGTGGGCTAATATAGTCAGTGAGAGTAGCACTTTAGATTTTTATATTTTTCTCTACCAAACAACCCAAGGTTTGATTTAGACCGGGATCACATAGTTCGGGGTAGAAATGATGGGAATTTTGAGTTCGTTGTTTGTTTTGCCAAACCACTACAAGTTTAAGGTTTAGAATAGACTTTTTCCACGCTGAAAACGTGCAGTTGTGCGTGTTGCTTTTTTAGCATTAAAAAGACACGTGGTTTCTTTGTTAGTACTTTCATTTTTTCTTGTTCTACTTTTAATGATGTACTTCATATGTACCAAAATACAAATATAATGAAAATGGATGTTGGCATTTTGCCTAATATAGGCATAATCCTTTTAATTTCGTCCATAATTTTTTTTTTGAAAATCCTAAAGATTCAATTGGTCCATTTATGCATGGCAAGGGGTGAAACAAAAATTTAGTCTCACCTTGCTAGTTTAGAGGTAGTTGGACCTCCTTATAAGGGGTTGCTCCACTTGTTGTACATGCATGGGAAAAGGAATCCCACATTCGTGATCCTCCGCCCTCGCTCATTTCACCTTCTTTGTGTGTGCCTATAAAAGAGCGGTCGCTGCTCTCCAGAATAATACACATAAACGCCACAACGTCCTGATTCCAGAGCTTTGCACAGATCAAGGTTTTCCCCATTCCGTCTTACAACATGCACCACGAGTTGGGACAGTAGGACTCCAAAATCCCGCTTCTTGTGATCCTATACGGGAGAGCGGCGATAAGGTTCAATTTGGCGGGAGCACATTGCGCGACTACTGGCTTCAACTTCATCACGGACTTTGACGAGTTCTTCCCCGACGAGGACTTCTTCTCGGACATCAGCGGCCTCTACGACAACATGGGCGACAACATCGGCAACGCGAACGGGTCTTCTTCCGTTGTGTCATAGGTTATCATGTTTCTCCTACTTGAGATCATGATGCAATTTCTAGTTCTAGTATCTTGTCTAGAATTCATAATATATCGCTATATTTTAGATGGCATGTCTAGTTTGTTTTCTTTAATTCTAGCCATGTTTTATCTTCAGTTATTATTGGTGAATTTATGCAGAAAATTTCTTATATTTCCAACAATTCAAAAACCTTATTATAGGCAAATTTCTCCTGTTGGCTTTGTTGCGTCTTTAAGATCACATCCGTTTGAGGGTGTGAATTTTAAGAGATGGCATACGATAACAATTCCTTGGCTCACAACTATGAGATGCTTTGGTGCAATAAAGGCAAGCCTGAAGGAGAGCTTACTCCCCTCAATGCGAAAGCTTTCGAGAAAGCTGACACTCTTGTGAGGGGTGCTATTATTGGTGTTCTTGGCGAGAATATTATTGACTCGTATTTGTCTATAACTACAGGGATGCGCTTGAGGCCAAGTTTGCGGTCTCGGATGCATGTATTGAATTATATGTCATGGAGAATTTCTATGACTATAAGATGGCTGATGCGCTCCGTTGTTAAGAAGGCTTATGAGATACAGTCCATTGCCAAGTAACTTGAGTAGTTCACGTGTCTGTTACCAGACAAGTTTATTGCCGGAGACATCATTGTCAAACTTCCTCCTTCATGGAGGAATTTTTCTACCTCCTTGAAACACAAGAGACATGTTTTTTCATCACGGGTCTCATTGATACTCTTGATGTCGAAGAAAATGTGACAACAAAAAGCACGCATGCTCGAGGTGCTGAGGGAGGTTCTAGCGCTAATTTGGTGCAGAAGAAAAACTTCGAACTCCACAAGTTCAAGAACAGGAACACGTTTGATGGCGAAGAAAAATTTGATGCGAAGAACAAGACCTCACACTATACCAACTAAAAGAAGAAGACTGATATGAAGAAAGGAGTATGCCACGTTGTGGTGATCCTGATCATTGGGCTCCAATTGCCCAAACCGCTTTGACAAGAGTTAGCAAGGGACGGGCGGCAAGAGTGTTATCATTGGAGATACTGATGAAGGATAATGGATATTATATATTTCCTAGTATCCTTTCAGTACGTCATTCTCCTGAATGGTGATTAACACACGTGCCAATGTACATGTTTGTGCTAATATCTCTATGTTTTCTTATCGGGTCGCAGGGGGCTTCCTCCATGCTAATGGGCAACAGCTCGCATGGTATTGTTCGTGTTTACGGTCGATCTAAAGTTCACTTTGTGGAAGATCGTGCGCCTGAAGAACCTGCATCATGTCACTTGTATCAATAAAAATCTTATTAGCGGATCCCTCTATGTTGGGATGGCTACAATATTATCATCGAGTCCAATAAATTAGTTGTGTCTAAATTTAGGGCCTTTGTTGTTAATAGATATGAGCGTGGAGGCTTGTTTCTCTTATCACCGTTAGATATTTGTAATAAAGTTGTTAATCATATTTGCACCGATATTGACACAAATGTTTGGCATTTGGCCATGTTAATTTTGGTTGTATCATATGGCTAGTGTAGCACCCTACCTTTTAATAAAGGCAAGATACCTGTGTATAGTGCTATTCCCGGGATCACTGATAGCACACACATTACAAAATATAGTAATCATTGCAATAGTATCAAATTACTACAACGTAGATCCACAGGAGATAAAATAAAGTCTTACAAATTGCATAGTCACCTGGACTAGCTCAAATATAAATATTCAAAGCAAACACAGCGGAAATAAACTTCAATGAGCCTCCATCATCTCCATGCGCCACAGGAAGACATGTTGGAATGTAGACTCGAGATCCTACCTAGTAATCCTCTTCAGACGAACCTGCACGTTTGAATATGCAGCCCCACGAATGGAGGTCAGTACAATGATGTACTGGCAAATGACACTTATATGGTGGCTGTTTTGGGCATAACTATCTACATGATATTTGGCAAGTGGAGTTTAGGCAAATTTGCATAAAGCCAATTTTCTCCTACATTTTATTTCAAAACCAAAACATTTTACAAAACTCATAATGATGTCATAAACAGTATCATGGTTACATCTCCCATGTACTATCCAACAGTTGCTACTCAATTTTTAACTTATTCAGAAAAGGTGATGAGATTCCTCCGTACATTCCCTGCCTAGAAAGCTCAAATTGTCCATAACCGGGGACACGGCTAAGATCTTAGGTTTTAACTCTCGAGAGGTTGCGCTCTTTACCCACAATTCGCAACCAAGCCTTTCTGCCAAAATTCTTCATCTCGGTTAAGGCCAGGACGAGGTCACTACGAAGCTTTTCCTTAGTAGCCCCTCCACCTACCGGATCCGCCCGTACCCAAAAACTCCACCCACTGGCGGTACCCTAGGCGAGGTTTCCCACTAAGTACTTAGCCAAGACAGAGCCCATATTGTATTGTGGTTGCACTGGAAGCTATCTAAAACATGGGCGACATAATAACCTCTTTAATCCTGGGTGGCTAACCACAAGTGAAACTCGCATGCTTAAAACCCATCATAGGTAGTAAACCCCCGCACGATCCTCTGATGAAAACCAGAGGTGCAGTCCGGAGCAACCACTATTCACTGCGCACTCTCAGGCACCCACCCGTCCACTGGTCCATCTCCAGGGATCGAAGCCCTGAGCAGCCGCCCACCACTCAAACAATCCACCCAGGTGATTCATTAAGGTTGTTAATTTTAATTCTCAATATACTCAATCCGAAACAATTCAAAACAACAGTGGCATTTTGTTATTGCTAGGCACACTAAGAGTACTAGCCATGGTTCAAGGGTGGCTACACAATACTAGGATTGATAAGCATAGCATAACTTTCGAAAACAAAATCCTACCATGCATACTAGTTTGAAAAACACTAATGCATAATAAAATAGGTAGGAATTGAGTGTCACTTGCCTTGATCAAAGCAACCCGCACAATCACAGCAATCACAAGCACCACCTTGATCTCCTCCACGATCTGCTCAAACAAGCACAACAAAAATAAACAAACATTCGATATGCACAATCATAGACATGTATGCATGCATGCTATGCAACAATTTGACTTCACAAGAGAGGTGGTGTGTAAGTGTTGCATTATGTGTTCTCTGATATGTGTCATGTTACTAAAATACTCTGGACATTTAATTTGATTTAGAAAAACCATTAATCGAGTATCTACCTTACATATACAACATTACTAATTAGCTACAGCAAGCATTATGTGTTGTAAAAATTTGAAGGTGACCTCCCTGGATAGGTTACAGTAATACAAAAGTAGTGCAATTGGAATCATTCGAAAACGATTTATAGAATTTGAATTATCTTTGAATTACTGATTCGGATAGATTTTACTAAAGCAAGTTTGTGCACGTATCAAAGTCGTACAACCCCTATACCAAGTTGAAGTACACATTCTGAGGATTCCAGAAAGTACAAAATCATAAAATTTGGGTCAGTAGATTATTTTATACGAATTTCATAGTGTAAAATAGTTAATTTCATATCTAAATTTTAATACGTAAATCTATCACAGTACATATACTATATTATGGCATAATGGTGTTCTACAGATTGTAAGTTTCCGAAACTATAAAGTTTGTAAAATTTGGCCCAGTGGTTGATTTTATACGGATTTTACAAGTTGGACAGCAAATCTGAGATTTGAATTCAAATTTAAACACGCGTTTGACTGGGCGCTGACTGGGCTGCCACGCGGCGTGCTCGGATTGGTTGCGCGGAGATCACGCGGATCGCCCCCTGGGACTACCGTGGCCGTTAGATCTACTCGATCTGGGCGGATCAGATTAAAAGAAAAAAGAAGATAAGGGGGGTAGGTGGAGCTCACCTTGGCCGGCTGCTAATGGTGCGGCGGCGGCGGCTCGGGCGGACGGGGGCGGCGGCGTTCCGGCGGTCACCGGGCGCTGCGGAGGCGGCTACGGGAGGCGGCGCGATGCGGCGGGTCTTCAGATGGTGGCGGCCCGGGCATGACGGGCTAGGGTGGCTGGGGGCGGCGGCGGGTGCGGTGCAACGGCGAGCAATCGCCGTGGGCTGGCGGCGCGATAGGGGGGCGGCTTAGGGGAAAAGGCGGCGGGGTCGCGGGGCTACTTATAGGCGGTGGCACGGACGTCGAGAGGGCCTCAGACGGACGGGATTTGTCCGCGTCGATCTAGGGCGGGGCGAGCAGCGGTGGCAGAGTCCTACTCGGTCACGAGGTAGGAGAAGGAGTGGGCCCCGCTGTCAGGCGGCCCCACCCGCCAGCAAGAAGAAAAAAAATCAAAAGGGGGGGGGGGGCGGTTCAGTGCGCGGGCCGTTTTGGCAGGCCGACGGGCCGTTGCGGTCGGGCTGGCCCAGTTCGGCCAGTCCGAACCGTTTTTCTTTTTTTTTTGCTCTTTTCTTTTTTCATTTTCTTTTTATTGTTTTCTTCATAACTTTTGAATCCTAATTCCAAAATGACTCAAACCAGTTTCTAAAATGTTGAAAAATTCAGGGCTTTGACTTAGACAAAATAGTACATGATTTTTGCCAAAATAGCATGGTAGGAAAATTAAGAGTTTTGCACTAGGATTTTAAAGCTATAGTTGTTTCATATTGTGCTTATTATTTTGTGTGTAAATGAACAAATGCAAAGATGCCATGGATGCATGCAATTTTTTTTTTGAAAAATCCTAGGATGTTACAGACTAACCCCCTTAAGATGAAGCATGTCCCCGGGCTTCGGAAAGGCTAGCAAAATAGGTGTGGGTGATATTCTCGAAGATTTTCTTCATCTTCCCAAGCTGCCTCATCCTCACTATGGTGACTCCACTGAACAGAACTATATAGTATTGGCGCGGGTATTTCTTTACCCTGAGTATCTGATCTAGGCTAACCCCCTTAAGATGTTTAGCCTAATATCACCAATATTCAAGCGGAATGTGAATCGAATACTTTTTCTCTTTTTTTTCTTCTAGGGTAGTGAGTGTGATTGACCTACTAACACAATCGATAACTCCTTTATAAACCGTCATCCAGTCCATACCCAAAATCACGGTCAATCCTTGCGAATCCAAGATTACTAAATGGGTGGTGAATGTATAGGGGCCAAAATCTAGAACCAAAATACGACATCCAAAAATTGACTATCATTTCACCACCAGGGGATCTTACTTTAATTACTTTCCCTATTGCTTCATCGGGTAATCCATTTTTTTCTCACAAAACCATTGATATGCAAGAATGCGATGAGCCAGTATCAAATAAAACTAATGCTGTAACGAGTTGAGTGGAAACATACCCATCGCAGTGCTAGGTTCATTCACCACTTCCTCCACATACAGGTGGTTCGCCTGTCCCTTCTGGAATGGATTGGGTTTGGTGGCATCAACAGGCTTATTCTCCGGACAGTCATTGGCAAAGTGTCCGGTCTTCTTACACTTGAAGCAGGTGATATGGGACAAGTCCCTTGAATTGTGGCGGTGCTGGCCATTATTTCCATTGTGGTGTCCGTTACCTCCATTGTGACGGCCATTGTTTCCATTTTGATTACCATTGGAATGGTCTCCCTTGAATCCTTCATTGTGCCCATGACCATTGTAGTTGTTGTCGTTCCCTTTACCGAAATGACCATTATGCTTGTGTGAGTTGTGACTCCCACTGCCTTCAGAAGAATGGTGCTTCTTGTGAAACGGCTCGATGTGGTTCTTACTATTACTAAACTTCCTCTTGCGGTTCTCCTCCTTCTTGATATTATTGTCCAGCGCGATGGCTTGATCAAGTAGGGACTGGTAACTGGGTGTGTAAGCTACAGTCAATAGAATCTTCAGTTCACCCTTAAGTCCATTGAGGAACTTCTCCTTCCTCTTAGCATCAGTGTCAATGTCCTCTGGGGCATACCTTGCTAAGGTACATAAGTCATCCATGTATTCCTTCAGGGTTCTCCCTCCCTGTCTCAGACTGCGGAATTCATCTCTCTTGAGATTCATAATGCCCGAGGAGATATGGGCAGTACGGAATCCCTCCTTGAAGGTTTCCCAGTCTAAGTCATCTATAGGATGGGTGAGTTGATAAGTCTCCCACCACATCGCAGCAGGTCCTTCCAGCAGGTGAGCGGTGAACCTAATCTTCTCAGCCTCCGTGCACTCACAGGTGACTAAGTCCTTGCTGACAGAGCGCAGCCAGTCATCAGCTACAATTGGTTCAGTGGCACTGGAGAACTTAGCTGGTCGGAGTCTCAGAAATCTGGCGAGTCTATCCACTGGGGTGGTGGTGGTGGTGGAGGTGGCGGTGGTGGTGGAGGTGGTGGTGGATTGTTGTTGTTGTTCTGGGCGGTTTGGATGAACTGGGTCATCATCTGCATGAGTTGTGCCTGAGCTGTCATCATCTGGTTCAGAGCGTCCTGAGTTGGGTCACGTCTTGGCGGCATCTGATACAGTTTTAGCATAGATAAGAAACAAGACAGACAGATCTAGGAAGTAAAGTTTCCTACCCATGCACAAACAAGGCACACAACCAAACAAAAACACTGAAAACTAGAAATTCAAACTTTACTTAACTTATCGAGTTTCGAAAATACGACTAAGATATACGGTACTGCCTTACATCAAATAGTAGGACAATACATAAGAGCGATATGAAAATTCTAAATATCTAAAGGGGTCTTCTAACGTCTCTTGACTGCTCCATAGCAAGATAGTGGGCTTCCTTCCTCGCTTGCTTTCCTCTTCAAATCGTTCTCCTCAACAGTCGGCGCCTCCTGAGTAGCTGGATGAGGTGGCGATGGCGGTATCTGTTTGACTAGATGCGCGCACTGCGCCTGTAGTGCCAAGATTATCGCCTCCTGTTTGAAGGTCTCATCCTGTAGCTTTTCATTGTCCGCCTTGAGTTGAACAACCTCAGCATCTAGTTCATCCCTCTGTTCCTTCAGCTCATAATACTCCAGATTGTTCTCCTGGAGGATTTGCTTGGTCATGTCACAGTCGTTCATCTCAATACGCAGGTGATGCTCCATCTTCTGGGCGTACCTCTCCATGCCCTCGAACTGGATTGCCGTCCATGTCATGCCTTCACGATTTCCCTTAGTCCTGAAGCAAAATCCCGTGGAGTTGCGACGTCCGAAGTACTAGATGTCCGAATCCTCATCAATGTCGTTCTCGTACCTGTAGACGATGCGCGCTAATGCCTCATGCATTGCCATCACTACTCCATCTTCCCAGTCTGGATACGTCTTCAGGTAGACCACGATGTCGGTAACTGGTTGAACAAGACGTCCCTCAATGGTGGTCTCGATCTCCCAGCATTCCACGATGTGTACATCAGATATCACGGCTCTCCCGCGGAACATGGGTGCTCGTATACTCAGAGACCTGCACACCCGGGACAGCGTGTCACTGAAAGGGGTGTCGTCCTCGGGGTAAGGGACCCAGAGCTTGGTGAAGGTGCCCATCTATATTTCGAAAAGTGAGGCAAGGTTAGAATAGAATCAAATGAATATATAAGTGAAGAATTAAGATTTTCATAATTATACTCAAATAAGTTTTATCATATGGTTTTCCAAATCCCAGGGTCTCGATCCTACAGGCAACACTATGCTCTGATACCATTCTGTAGCACCCTACCTTTTAATAAAGGCAAGATACCTGTGTATAGTGCTATTCCCGGGATCACTGATAGCACACACATTACAAAGTATAGTAATCATTGCAATAGTATCAAATTACTACAACGTAGATCCACAGGAGATAAAATAAAGTCTTACAAATTGCATAGTCACCTGGACTAGCTCAAATATAAATATTCAAAGCAAACACAGCGGAAATAAACTTCAATGAGCCTCCATCATCTCCATGCGCCACAGGCAGACATGTTGCAATGTAGACTCGAGATCCTACCTAGTAATCCTCTTCAGACGAACCTGCACGTTTGAATATGCAGCCCCACGAATGGAGGTCAGTACAATGATGTACTGGCAAATGACACTTATATGGTGGCTGTTTTGGGCATAACTATCTACATGATATTTGGCAAGTGGAGTTTAGGCAAATTTGCATAAAGCCAATTTTGTCCTACATTTTATTTCAAAACCAAAACATTTTACAAAACTCATAATGATGTCATAAACAGTATCATGGTTACATCTCCCATGTACTATCCGACAGTTGCTACTCAATTTTTAACTTATTCAGAAAAGGTGATGAGATCCTCCGTACATTCCCTGCCTAGAAAGTTCAAATTGTCCATAACCGGGGACACGGCTAAGATCTTAGGTTTTAACTCTCGAGAGGTTGCGCTCTTTACCCACAATTCGCAACCAAGCCTTTCTGCCAAAATTCTTCATCTCGGTTAAGGCCAGGACGAGGTCACTACGAAGCTTTTCCTTAGTAGCCCCTCCACCTACCGGATCCGCCCGTACCCAAAAACTCCACCCACTGGCGGTACCCTAGGCGAGGTTTCCCACTAAGTACTTAGCCAAGACAGAGCCCATATTGTATTGTGGTTGCACTGGAAGCTATCTAAAACATGGGCGACATAATAATCTCTTTAATCCTAGGTGGCTAACCACAAGTGAAACTCACAGGCTTAAAACCCATCACAGGTAGCAAACCCCCGCACGATCCTCTGATGAAAACCAGAGGTGCAGTCCGGAGCAACTACTATTCACTGCGCACTCTCAGGCACCCACCCGTCCACTGGTCCATCCCCAGGGATCGGAGCCCCGAGTAGCCGCCCACCACTCAAACAATCCACGCAGGTGATTCATTAAGGTTGTTAATTTTAATTCTCAATATATTCAATCCGAAACAATTCAAAACAGCAGTGGCATTTTGTTATTGCTAGGCACACTAAGAGTACTAGCCATGGTTCAAGGGTGGCTACACACTACTAGGATTGATAAGCATAGCATAACTTTCGAAAGCAAAATCCTACCATGCATACTAGTTTGAAAAACACTAATGCATAATAAAATAGGTAGGAATTGAGTGTCACTTGCCTTGATCAAAGCAACCCGCACAATCACAACAATCACAAGCACCACCTTGATCTCCTCCACGATCTACTCAAACAAGCACAACAAAAATAAACAAACATTCGATATGCACAATCATAGACATGTATGCATGCATGCATGCTATGCATCAATTTGACTTCACAAGAGAGGTGGTGTGTAAGTGTTGCATTATGTGTTCTCTGATATGTGTCATGTTACTAAAATACTCTGGACATTTAATTTGATTTAGAAAAACCATTAATCGAGTATCTACCTTACATATACAACCTTACTAATTAGCTACAGAAAGCATTATGTGTTGTAAAAATTTGAAGGTGACCTCCCTGGATAGGTTACAGTAATACAAAAGTAGTGCAATTGGAATCATTCGAAAACGATTTATAGAATTTGAATTATCTTCGAATTACTGATTCGGATAGATTTTACTAAAACAAGTTTGTGCACGTATCAAAGTCGTACAACCCCTATACCAAGTTGAAGTACACATTCTGAGGATTTCAGAAAGTACAAAATCATAAAATTTGGGTCAGTAGATTATTTTATACGAATTTCATAGTGTAAAATAGTTAATTTCTTATCTAAATTTTAATACGTAAATCTATCACAGTACATATACTATATTATGGCATAATGGTGTTCTACAGATTGTAAGCTTTTCGAAACTATAAAGTTTGTAAAATTTGGCCCAGTGGTTGATTTTATACGGATTTTACAAGTTGGACAGCAAATCTGAGCTTTGAATTCAAATTTAAACACGCGTTTGACTGGGCGCTGACTGGGCTGCCACGCGGCGTGCTCGGATTGGTTGCGCGGAGATCACGCGGATCGCCCCCTGGGACTACCATGGCCGTTAGATCTACTCGATCTGGGCGGATCAGATTAAAAGAAAAAAAAGATAAGGTGGAGCTCACCTTGGCCGGCTGCTAATGGTGCGGCGGCAGCGGCTCGGGCGGACGGGGACGGCGGCGTTCCGGCGGTCACCGGTCGCTGCGGAGGCTGCTACGGGAGGCGGCGCGATGCGGCGGGTCTTCTGATGGTGGCGGCGCGGGCAATGACGGGCTAGGGTGGCCGGGGGCGGCGGCTGAAGGCGGCGGCGGGTGCGGTGCAACGGCGAGCAATCGCCGTGGGCTGGCGGCGCGATAGGGGGACGGCTTAGGGGAAAAGGCGGCGGGGCCGCGAGGCTACTTATAGGCAGCGGCACGGACGTCGAGAGGGCCTCGGACGGACGGGATTTGTCCGCATCGATCTAGGGCGGGGCGAGCGGCGGTGGCAGAGTCCTACTCGGTCACGAGGTAGGAGAAGGAGTGGGCCCCGCTGTCAGGCGGCCCCACCCGTCAGCAAGAAGAAAAAAAAATCAAAAGGGGGGGCGGTTCAGTGCGCGGGCCGTTTTGGCAGGCCGACGGGCCGTTGCGGTCGGGCTGGCCCAGTTCGGCCAGTCCGAACTGTTTTTCTTTTTTTTTGCTCTTTTCTTTTTTCATTTTCTTTTTAGTGTTTTCTTCATAACTTTTGAATCCTAATTCCAAAATGACTCAAACCAGTTTCTAAAATGTTCAAAAATTCAGGGCTTTGACTTAGACAAAATAGTACATGATTTTTGCCAAAATGGCATGGTAGGAAAATTAAGAGTTTTGCACTAGGATTTTAAAGCTATAGTTGTTTCATATTGTGCTTATTATTTTATGTGTAAATGAACAAATGCAAAGATGCCATGGATGCATGCAATTTTTTTTTTTTGAAAAATCCTAAGATGTTACAGCTAGCTAAACTGAATTCAATCCTGAGTTTCACTACTGTCAAGGGTTTTAATTGTCAAGTGTGTGCTCAAGCTAAGCAACGTCGCAAGTCTCATACAACTGCGGAGGTAAGTAATTTGGTACCTCTAGAACTTATACATTCAGGTATTTGTGGGATGAATGATGGTTGACAAAAGGTGGAAAGAAATATTTCATGATGTTTATTAATGATTATAATAGATATTCATATGTGTATCTCTTGAAATCAAAAGATGGGGCGTTGAATTTCTCAAATTCTATAAAGTCGATAACAGAAAACCAACTTGATCAGAAGATCAAACGGCTTAGGTCTGATCGTAGTGGAGATTAATTATCCAATGAGTTCAATTTAATTTTTGCAGGACAAGGTATAATCTAGGAGAGAACACCTCGCTAGTCACCTCAGTAAAATGGGGTGGCTGAAAGAAAGAACCGTAATCTAGCTGATTTTGTTAACGCCATGTTACACACATCGTGTCTCTCCAAGGCATGGTGGGGGAGGTAATATTTACCGTGTCATGCCCTAAACCGAGTTCCCACAAAGAACAAAGAATAACTCCATTTGAGGAATGGGGAAGAAAAGGTAAAAACTCTCTTACCTAGATACTTGGGGTTGTTTCGCAAAAATCAATGTGCCAATCCCCAAGAAGCGTAAGGTTGCACAAAAAATCATGGACTGTGTTTTTCTGGGCTATGCTTTTCATTACTGTGTTTATCCGACATGCATGTTCGTACAATCATGATGTCGAATGATATGTGGCTTTATTTGAGGATATCTTTCCCATGAAGGATATGTCTAGCTCATTGAATGAGGGATGCCAAGTATATCTAGTCAGGAATTAACTACAATTTCTAAATCTACCATTTCGATAGAACGCCTTGAAAATATTAAGGAGGATAACAATGAAGCTCTTAAACGGAGCAAGAGCCATAGAAACTTAAAGTCCTATGGTGAGGATAGTGGATGATACTTTTAATTGTATTTCTGAGGCCTATGCATCTCTGGATGTTGATTATTGGAAATCCATCAGCGGTGAGATGGACTCCATTTTGGCTAATGGAACTTGGAAGATGACTGACCATACTTATGGGTGTCAACCTGTAGGATGTATGTGGGTGTTTAAGAAAAAGCTTAGACCTGATGATACTATTAAAAAATACAAGGCACAACTTGTGGCTGATAGCTGCACAATCCAACATCTATACTCCATGTTTAAATCTCATAATTTTCAAGAAATTGATAAAATATTATGGTGACCTGAATACCACTGTAGTTGACATTACAGATGCGAAGTATAATCCGCAAATATTACATCTCTCAGAATTGTACAACAACAACATAGCTGGTCCTTTATTCAAGCAATTAATATTATGTACATCATAGTTGAGCTCCTCCTAGGTCCACAGAGGATAACTCGGTAACTCTAATTCGAATCTAACTAAATTAAGAACAAGTAGTAATAGTAAACTAATTACCATGACTCCTTGAGCAGCGTTATTGTATAAAGTTCAGTGCTGCCCGACTAACTACTAGTTGTTTCTACTACACTTCTACTTCCTCGCTGCCCCCCTCTTTGTCGTATGCTATCATGTAGTCCACCCACTCGACTCCTCCAGTCAAATCTAGTTCTTCATAACGGAATTCTTCGGTGTCTTCAATTCCTTCAGGGGTCACCTCCAGGTTGTTCAGGCGGTCTAAGTATGGGATTCAATGAAGGATGAGTACGAGCGTACTCAACAAGTTCATGATAGGAATGTGTGTTTAGTGCACTCAATACAGCCATACACCAGAAAATCATAGACAATGCATTTTTTGATAGACATTTCTTCAAAAGATTGCTTTTATTGTGAAAATCTATGTCAGTCGGCCTTCACAGGGTGTCTAGAACTTCACGGAGTTTCCTTCCTACCGCGTTCGCGGTTTTCCCGAAATAGGGAGTGATAAGCCATAATTCATTACACTCTACACGACTGCACATGTGCGTTAATTTTTCCATAAGAGAACTTATCCTTGTTGCCAACCGGGCGTAATTTCCCGTCCACGCTTCCTTGGTGTGAGGCCTAGTATGAGGTCCAAGTCAATCATTGTCCTTCTCCGCGACCCTGCATAACCACCCTTATTGTAGTTCCAAGCTTGAATCCCCATCGGTTCATCCGACCTTGATTATATACCGTTGCCGGTCCACATACCCCCTTAGGCCTTAGGTATGTTCCGACTTCGGTACCTTCACTGGTCTTCTACAACCCATTGATACGTCTCCAACGTATCTATAATTTCTGATGTTTCATGCTAGTTTTATGACAATACCTACATGTTTTGTATACACTTTATATCATTTTTATGCATTTTCCAGGACTAACCTATTAACAAGATGCCGAAGCGCTAGTTCCTATTTTCTGCTGTTTTTGGTTTCAGAAATCCTACACAGGAAATATTCTCGGAATTGGACAAAACAAAAGCCCACGGTCTTATTTTCTACGGAGGCTTCCAGAACACCGAAGAGGAGACGAAGAGGAGCCATGAGGCGGCCACACCCTAGGGGGGCGCGGCCCCACCCCTGGCCGCGGCGCCCTATGGGGTGGGCCCCTCGGGACTCCACCGACATCGCCCCTTCGCCTATATATTCTTCCGTCTCCGAAAACCCTAGGACAACCGATGATATTCCACGAAGAGTTCCGTAGCTGCCACCATCGCGAAGACAAGTTTCGGGGGACAGAATCTCTGTTCCGGCACGCCGCCGGGACGGGGAATTGCCCCCGGAGTCATCTCCATTGACACCACCGCCATCTTCATCGCCATTGCTGTCTCCCATGATGAGGAGGGAGTAGTTCTCCCCCGAGGCTGAGGGCTCTACCGGTAGCTATGTGGTTCATCTCTCTCTCTCCCATGGTGTGATCTTTATGTGATCATGAGCTTTGTATCACTATTAATCTATGTGCTATTCTAGTGATGTTATTAAAGTAGTTTATTCCTCCTCCATGATGTAAAGAGGACAGCGTGTGCATCATGTAGTACTTGGCGTAGGTTATGATTGTAATATCTTGTAAATTATGAAGTTAAATATTAATGATAGTATTGATGTGATCTATTCCCCTTTCATATCTATTGGTGACAGTGTGTATGCTATGTTAGTACTCGGTCTAAATTGCAACGGTCTATTACGCACTCTAGAGGTTACTTTAATATGAACTCCGGAAGTTGTGGAGCTTGTTTACTCCGGCTTGAGGTGTGCTTTTGTAGCCCTACACAATGAATGGTGTTTGTTATCCAACAAGAGGGTGTTTAAGAGTAGCATTTATTTATTCAGTTATGTGATCATTGTTGAGAGTGTCCACTAGTGAAAGTATGATCCCTAGGCCTTGTTTCTAAGCATTGAAACACCGTTTCCAACGAGTTCTATTACATGTTCGCTTGCTGCCATCTTTATTTCAGATTGCAATTACTACTTATAATCATCCATATTACTTGTATTTCACTATCTCTTCGCCGAACTAGTGCACCTATACATCTGACAAGTGTATTAGGTGTGTTGGGGACACAAGAGACTTATTGTATCTTAATTGCAGGGTTGCTTGAGAGGGGTATCTTTGACCTCTACCTCCCTGAGTTCGATAAACCTTGGGTGATTCACTTAAGGGAAACTTGCTGCTATTCTACAAACCTCTGCTCTTGGAGGCCCAACACTGTCTACAAGAATAGAAGCGTGCGTAGACATCAAGCTATTTTCTAGCGCCGTTGTCGGGGAGGTAAGGTAAAAGGTATTCACATCCTCCGACTACTAAGCTATTTCCTAGCACTATTGCCGGTGTGTGAGTGCTCGAAGCTATTTCCATTAGATTCTGCAATTAAATCTTTTTGTTTCTTGTTTTTATTTCACTAGTTAGGCTTAATGGAAAACAACAAAAATATTAGAGATCTTTATAGTATTTATCTTGAGTTAGGACATGATGTGTTTGAAGAGAGAATTAAAAAACCCATGGAACTTTGTTTGCAAAATAGTTGTAGCAATGTAATTAGCATGAACTCTTTGAACTCTATTATTGCTAATGCTATGGAAGAATTTAAGCTTGGGGAAGCTGGTTGTGATATTTTTAGTCCCCCAAGTTTTGAGGAGAAAATTTTCTTTGATGATACTTTGCCTCCCATTTATGATGATTATAATGATAGTGGTATTTTGGTGCCACCTACTATGGAGGATAAAGTTTATTATGATTATACCATGCCTGCAATTTATGATGATTACAATGATGGTTGTGACAGTTTTACTCCCACTATTACTAATAAAATTGATTATGCTTATGTGGAGAGTAATGATACGTTTATGCATTTGAATAAGAATGCTTTATGTGATAGTTATATTGTTGAGTTTGTTCATGATGCTACTGAAAGTTATTATGATAGAGGGAAACATGGTTATATGCATCTTAATAATATTAAGTTTCCCCTCTTTATGTTGAGAATCTTGAAGTTGCGCTTGTGTTGCCTTTTTATGCTTATTGCATTATTCTTACATGACTTGTTTATTTACAAGATTCCTTTTCATAGGAAGTGGGTTAGACTTAAAAGTGTTTCTTATTTGCTTTTAATGCTCTCTTTTGCTCCAACTCTTTTTTCTTGTGAGAACATCATTAAAATTACTGAGCCCATCTTAATGGCTATAAAGAAAGCACTTCTTAGGAGATAACCCATGTTTTTTATTTTGCTACTGTTTTGTTGTATCTTGGAAGTTGTTACTACTATAGCAACCTCTCCTTATCTTTATTTTATTGCATTGTTGTGCCAAGTAAAGTCTTTGATAGTAAGGTTGATACTAGATTTGGATTTCTGCGCAGAAACAGATTTCTAGGTGTCACGAATTTGAGTAGGTCTCTCTGTAGGAAACTCAGAAAAATCTGCGAAAAATCATGAGTCATCCTCAGATATGTACGCAACTTTCATTCAATTTGAGCTTCTTCATCTGAGCATGTTAAGTGCCTCTAAAAAATTCGTCTTTATGGACTGTTCTGTTTTGACAGATTCTGCCTTTATTTCACATTGCCTCCTTTACTGTGTTTGAGTGGATTTCTTTGCTCCATTAAATTTCAGCAACCTTGGGTAATGTCCAGAAGTGTTGGGAATGATTGTGTCCTCTCTGAACATGTGATTTTTTGATTATGCACTAACCCTCTAATGAGATTGTTTTGAGTTTGGTGTGGAGGAAGTTTTCAAGGATCAAGAGAGGACGATGATATGATATGATCAAGAACAGTGAAAAGTCTAAGCTTGGGGATGCCCCCGTGGCTCATCCCTGCATATTTCAAGAAGACTCAAGCATCTAAGCTTGTGGATGCCCAAGGCATCCCCTTCTTCATCAACAACTTATCAGGTCACCTCTAGTGAAACTATATTTTTATTCCATCACATCTTATGTGCTTTACTTGGAGCGTATGTGTGTTTTATTTTAGTTTTGTTATTTTCATTCTCTGAATAAATTCGGATCCTAGCAATCCATGTGTGGGAGAGAGACACGCTCTGCTTTTTCATATTGAACACTAGTGTTCTTAGTTTTACTTTTAATGTTCATGGCAAAAGTTAAAAACTGCTGCATTTATTGCTATTTGGTTGGAAACAGAAAATGCTTCATGTGGAAATTGGTATATGGTCTTAAATAATTTGATACTTGGCAATTGTTTTGAGCTCTCAAATAGATCATGTTTAAGCTCGTGCATCATGTAGTTTGAACCTATTAGTGGAGAACTACCATAGAGCTTGTTGAAATTTGGTTTGCACGATTGGTCTCTCTAAAGTCTAGATATTTTCTGGTAAAAGTGTTTGAACAACAAGGAAGACAGTGTAGAGTCTTATAATGCTTGCAATATGTTCTTATGTAAGTTTTGCTGTACCGGTTCATACTTGTGTTTGCTTCAAACAACCTTGCTAGCCAAAGCCTTGTACTGAGACGGAATGCTTCTCGTGCATCCAAAACCTTGAGCCAAAACCTATGCCATTTGTGTCCACCATAACTACCTACTATGTGGTATTTCTCTGCCATTCCAAAGTAAATTGCTTGCGTGCTACCTTTAAAATTTCATTCCTTGTCTTTGCAATATATAGCTCATGGGAAAGTAGCTTAAAAACTATTGTGGTAAAGAATATGTCGCTTATGTATCTTATTTCTTATAAGTTGCTTGTTGAGCGGTAACCATGTTTCTGGGGACGCCATCAACTGTTACACTTTTGTTGAATATCATGTGAGTTGCTATGCATGTTCGTCTTGTCTGAAGTAAGGGTGATTTGCCATGAGTTGAATGGTTTGAGTATGCATATTGTTAGAGAAGAACATTGGGCCGCCAACCAAAGCCATGTATCATGGTGGAAGTTTCAGCTTGGACATTAATCCTCAATCTTTTATGAGAATATTATCTGTTGTTGAATGCTTAAGCATTAAAGAGGTGTCCATTATCTGTTTTCTATGTTGTCCCGGTATGGATGTCCTCAAGTTGAGATCTATCAAAATCGAGAAATCAAATGCGATTTATCTCCTTGGACCTTTGTACAGGTGGCATAGAGGTACCCCTTTGTGACACTTGGTTGAAACATATGTAATGCAATGATAATCCATGGAAATCCGAGCTAATTAGGACAAGGTGCGAGCACTATTGGTATTCGATGCATGAGGCTTGCAACTTATAGGAGGTTTTATGCATAACACATATGAATTATTACTACCGTTGACAAAATTGTTTCCATGTTTTCAAAACAAAAAGCTCTAGCACATGAGTAATCCCTGCTTCCCTCTGTGAAGGGCCTTTCTTTTACTTTATATTGAGTCAGTTTACCTACTTATTTCTATCTTAGAAGCAAACACTTGTGTCAACTGTGTGCATTGATTCTTACATACTTGCTTATTTGCATTCATCATATTACTTTGTGTTGACAATTATCCATGAGATATACATGTTGAAAGTTGAAAGCAACTGCTGAAACTTATATCTTCCTTTGTGTTGTTTCAAAACCTTCTATTAAGAATATATTGCTTTATGAGTTAACTCTTATGCAAGACTTGTTGATACTTATCTTGAAAGTACTATTCATGAAAAGTGTTTGTGATACGTCTCAAACGTATCTATAATTTCTTATGTTCCATGCTAGTTTTATGAAAATACTCACATGTTTTATATACACTTTACATCATTTATACGCATTTTCCGGCACTAACCTATTAACGAGATGCTGAAGCGCCAGTTCCTGTTTTGTGCTGTTTTTGGTTTCAGAAATCCTACACAGGAAATATTCTCGGAATTGGACGAAACGAAAGCCCAGGGTCTTATTTTTCCACGGAGCTTCCAGAAGACCGAAGAGGATACGAAGTGGGGCCACGAGGTGCCCTAACCATAGGGCGGCGCGGCCAGCATGGGGCCCGCGCCGGCCTATGGTGTGGGGCCCCCGTGCCTCCTCCGACTCTGCCCTTTCGCCTAATTAAACTCTCCGTCGCGAAAACCCTATTACCGAGAGCCACAATACGGAAATACTTCCAGAGACACAGTCGCCGCCAATCCCATCTCGGGATATTCAGGAGATCACCTCCGGCACCCTGCCGGAGAGGGGAATCATCTCCCGGAGGACTCTTCATCACCATGATCGCCTCCGGATTGATGTGTGAGTAGTTCATCCTTGGACTATGGGTCCATAGCAGTAGCTAGATGGTTGTCTTCTCCTCATTGTGCTATCATGTTAGATCTTGTGAGCTGCCTATCATGATCAAGATCGTCTATTTGTAATGCTACATGTTGTGTTTGTTGGGATCCGATGAATATGGAATACTATGTCAAGTTGATTATCAATCTATCATATATGTGTTGTTTATGTTCTTGCATACTCTCCGTTGCTAGTAGAGGCTCTGGCCAAGTTGATACTTGTAACTCCAAGAGGGAGTATTTATGCTCGATAGTGGGTTCATGCCTCCATTGAATCTGGGACAGTGACAGAAAGTTCTAAGGTTGTGGATGTGTTGTTGCCACTAGGGATAAAACATCAATGCTTTGTCTAAGGATATTTGTGTTGATTACATTAGGCACCATACTTAATGCAATTGTCTGTTGTTTGCAACTTAATACTGGAAGGGGTGCGGATGCTAACCCGAAGGTGGACTTTTTAGGCATAGATGCATGCTGGATAGCGGTCTATGTAATTTGTCGTAATGCCCTAAGTAAATCTCATATTAGTCATCATGATATGTATGTGCATTGTTATGCCCTCTTTATTTGTCAATTGCCCAACTGTAATTTGTTCACCCAACATGCTATTTCTTATTGGAGAGACACCACTAGTGAACTGTGGACCCCGGTCCATTCTTTTACATCTGAATACAATCTACTGCAAACATTGTTCTTTACTGTTCTTCGCAAACAAACATCATCTTCCACACTATACATTTAATCCTTTGTTTACAGCAAGCCGGTGAGATTGAAAACCTCACTGTTACGTTGGGGCAAAGTATCTTTATTATGTTGTGCAGGTTCCACATTGGCGCCGAAATCCCTGGTGTTGCGCTGCCTACACTCCTCCGCCAACGACCTTCACGTGATCCTTGACTCCTACTGGTTCGATAACCTTGGTTTCTTACTGAGGGAAAACTTGCTGCTGTACGCATCACACCTTCCTCTTGGGGTTCCCAACGGACGTGTGGTTCACGCGTTATCAAGCTCTTTTTCTGGCGCCGTTGTCGGGGAGATCAAGACACGCTGCAAGGGGAGTCTCCCACTTCCAATCTCTTTACTTTGTTTTTGTCTTGCTTTATTTTATTTTATTTACTGCTTTCTTTGTTCTCTATATCAAAAACACAAAAAAATTAGTTACTTGCTTTACTTTATTTACTATCTTGTTTGCGTTCTCCATATTAAAAACACAAAAAAATTAGTTACTTGCATTTACTTTATTTAGTTTGCTTTATTTACTACTGCTAAAATGGGTACTCCTGAGAACACTAAGTTGTGTGACTTCACTAGCACAAATAATAATGATTTTCTATGCACACCTATTGCTCCACCTGCTACTACAGCAGAATTTTTTGAAATTAAACCTGCTTTACTAAATCTTGTTATGAGAGAGCAATTTTCTGGTGTTAGTTCTGATGATGTTGTTGCCCATCTTAATAATTTTGGTGAACTTTGTGAAATGCAAAAGTATAAGGATGTAGATGGTGACATTATAAAATTGAAATTGTTTCCTTTCTCCTTAAGAGGAAGAGCTAAAGATTGGTTGCTATCTTTGCCTAAAAATAGTATTGATTCATGGACTAAATATAAGGATGCATTCATTGGTAGATATTATCCTCCTGCTAAAATTATATCTTTGAGAAGTAGCATAATGAATTTTAAGCAATTGGATAATGAGCATGTTGCCCAAGCATGGGAAAGAATGAAATCTTTGGTAAAGAGTTGCCCTACCCATGGACTGACTACTTGGATGATCATCCAAACCTTTTATGCATGACTGAATTTTTCTTCGCGGAACCTATTGGATTCAGCTGTTGGAGGTACTTTTATGTCCATCACTCTAGGCGCCGCAACAAAGCTTCTTGATAATATGATGATCAATTACTCTGAATGGCACACGGAAAGGACTCCACAAGGTAAGAAGGTAAATTCTGTTGAAGAAACCTCCTCCTTGAGTGATAAGATTGATGCTATTATGTCTATGATTGTGAATGGTAGATCTAATGTTGATCCTAATAATGTTCCTTTAGCTTCATTGGTTGCTCAAGAAGAGCATGTTGATGTGAACTTCATTAAAAATAATAATTTCAACAACAATGCTTATAGGAATAATTCTGGTAACAACTATAGGCCATATCCTTCTAATAATAGTAATGGTTATGGTAATTCTTATGGTAATTCTTACAACAATAATAGGAGTGTACCCTCTGGTCTTGAAGCCATGCTTAAAGAATTTATTAGTACACAAACTGCTTTTAACAAATCTGTTGAAGAAATGCTTGGTAAAATTGATGTTCTTGCTTCTAAGGTTGATAGTCTTGATGCTGATGTTGATCTTTTAAAATCGAAAATTATGCCTAATGAAACTAAAGATATTAATTCATTTGCTACAGCAAACGCTATCCAAGTCTGAATTAATGAAAATATTAGATTAATGGCTGAATTGCATGCTAGGTGGGAAAAAGAAGAAAATTTTGCTAAAGAGAATAATGTAGCTAAAGTTTGGACTATTACCACCACTAGTAATGTTGATGCTTCACATGTTGCTAAACCTCCTACTATCAATGGTAAAATAATTGGTGTTAGCAATGTTTCTACTCCTAATGCAAAGCGTGCAAAACTGCACAAGCTGCTAAAGCTATTTGAAACTGTTTGTGGTAAAACTGCTGAAAATTTTCAGAACATTAGGGACAATGATCCCATTGCTTTAGATCATAATGGTTTAGATTTTGATGATTGTCATATCTCTGAAGTTATTAATTTCTTACAAAAACTTGCTAGAAGTCCCAATGCTAGTGCTATAAATTTGGCCTTTACAAAACATATTACAAATGCTCTCATTAAAGCTAGAGAAGAGAAATTAAAACTTGAAACTTCTATTCCTAGGAAGTTGGAAGATGGTTGGGAGCCCATCATTGAGATGAAGGTCAATGATTTTGATTGTAATGCTTTATGTGATCTTGGTGCAAGTATTTCTGTTATGCCTAACAAAATCTATGATATGCTTGACTTGCCACCATTGAAAAATTGTTATTTGGATGTTAATCTTGCTGATAATGCTACAAAGAAAACTTTGGGGAGGATTGATAATGTTCGCATTACGGTTAACAATAACCTTGTCCCCGTTGATTTTGTTGTCTTGGATATTGAATGCAATGCATCTTGTCCCATTATTTTGGGAAGACCTTTTCTTCGAACTGTTGGTGCTATTATTGATATGAAGGAAGGTAATTTTAAATATCAATTTCCTCTCAAGAAAGGTATGGAACACTTCCCTAGAAAGAGAATGAAGTTACCTTATGATTCTATTATTAGAACAAATTATGATGTTGATGCTTCATCTCTTGATGTTACTTGATTCACACTTTCTGCGCCTAGCTGAAAGGCGTTAAAGAAAAGCGCTTATGGGAGACAACCCATTATTTTACTTCTGCACTTTTATTTTATATTTGAGTCTTGGAAGTTGTTACTACTGTAGCAAACTCTCCTTATCTTTATTTTATTGCATTGTTGTGCCAAGTAAAGTCTTTGATAGTAGGGTTGATACTAGATTTGGATTACTGCGCAGAAACAGATTTCTTACTGTCACGAAATTGAGCAGCCCCATCTGTAGGTAATTCAGAAACATCTGCCAATTTACGTGCGTGATCCTCAGATATGTACGCAACCTTCATTCAATTTGAGCTTTTTCATCTGAGCAAGTTAAGTGCCTCAGAAAAATTCGTCTTTACGGACTGTTCTGTTTTGACAGATTCTGCCTTTTATTTCGCATTGTCTGTTTTGCTATGTTTGATGGATTTCTTTGTTCCATTAACTTTCAGTAGCTTTGTGGAATGTCCAGAAGTGTTAAGAATGATTATGTCACCTCTGAATATGTGAATTTTTAATTATGCACTAACCCTCTAATGAGTTTGTTTTGAGTTTGGTGTGGAGGAAGTTTTCAAGGGTCAAGAGAGGAGGATGATACAATATGATCAAGAAGAGTGAAAAGTATAAGCTTGGGGATGCCCCCGAGGTTCATCCCTGCATATTTTAAGAAGACTCAAGCATCTAAGTTTGGGGATGCCCAAGGCATCCCTTCTTCATCAACAACTTATCAGGTCACCTCTAGTGAAACTATATTTTTATTCCGTCACATCTTATGTGCTTTACTTGGAGCGTCTTTTTGTTTTTGTTTTTGTTTGAATAAAATCGGATCCTAGCATTCTTTTTTTGGGAGAGAGAAACGCTCCGCTGTTGCATATGAACACATGTGTTCTTAGCTTTACTCTTAATGTTCATGGCGCAGGTTGAAACTGCTTCGTTCATAATTATATGGTTGGAAACAGAAAATGCTTCATGTGGTAATTGGTATAATGTCTTGAATAATTTGATACTTGGCAATTGTTGTGCTCAAATAGATCATGTTTAAGCTCTTGCATCATGTACTTTTCACCTATTAATGAAGAACTACCATAGAGCTTGTTAAAATTTGGTTTGCATGATTGGTCTCTCTAGAGTCTAGATATTTTCTGGTGAGGTGTTTGAACAACAAGGAAGACAATGTATAGTCTTATAATGCTTGCAATATGTTCTTATGTAAGTTTTGTTGTACCGGTTCATACTTGTGTTTGCTTCAAACAACCTTGCTAGCCAAAGCCTTGTATTGAGAGGGATTACTTCTCGTGCATCCAACTCCTTGAGCCAAAAACTATGCCATTTGTGTCCACCATACCTACCTACTACATGGTATTTCTCTGCCATTCCAAAGTAAATTACTTGAGTGCTACCTTTAAAACTTCATTCCTTGTCTTTGCAATATATAGCTCATGGGAAAATAGCTTCAAAAACTACTATGGTATTAAATATGTAGCTTATGTATCTTATTTCTTATAAGTTGCTTGTTGAGCGGTAACCATGTTTCTGGGGACGCCATCAACTATTACACCTTGTTGAATATCATGTGAGTTGCTATGCATGTTCGTCTTGTCTGAAGTAAGGGTGATTTATCATGATCAAATGGTTTGAGTACGCATATTGTTAGAGAAGAACATTGGGCCGCTAACTAAAGCCATGAATCATGGTGGAAGTTTCAGTTTGGACATTAATCCTCAATCTCTTATGAGAATATTATCTGTTGTTGAATGCTTATGCATTAAAGAGAAGTCCATTATCTGTTCTCTATGTTGTCCCGGTATGGATGTCTAAGCTGAGAATAATCAAAAGCGAGAAATCCAATGCGAACTTTCTCCTTAGACCTTTGTACAAGCGGCATAGAGGTACCCCTTTGTGACACTTGGTTGAAACATATGTTATGCAATGATAATCCATGTAAATCCAAGCTAATTAGGACAAGGTGCGAGCACTATTGGTATTCTATGCATGAGGCTTGCAACTTATAGGATGTCTTATGCATAACACATATGAATTATTACTTCCGTTGACAAAATTGTTTCTATGTTTTCAAAATGAAAAGCTCTAGCACAAAAATAGTAATCCATGCTTCCCTCTGCGAAGGGCCTTTCTTCTACTTTTATGTTGAGTCAGTTTACCTACTTCTTTCTATCTTAGAAGCAAACACTTGTGTCAACTGTGTGCATTGATTCCTACATACTTGCTTATTTGCATTCATCATATTACTTTGTGTTAACAATTATCCATGAGATAAACATGTTGAAGTTGAAAGCAACCGCTGAAACTTATATCTTCCTTTGTGTTGTTTCAAAGCTTTCTACTAAGAATCTATTGCTTTACGAGATAACTCCTAGGCAAGTCTTATTGATGCTTGTCTTGAAATTACTATTCATGAAAAGTCTTTGCTATATGATTCAGTTGTTTATTCATTGTCTTTACCATTGCTTCGAATCACTTCATTCATCTCATATGCTTTACAATAGTATTGATCAAGATTATGATAGCATGTCACTTCAGAAATTATCCTTGTTATCGTTTACCTACTCGAGGGCGAGTAGGAACTAAGCTTGGGGATGCTTGATACGCCTCAACGTATCTATAATTTCTTATGTTCCATGCTAGTTTTATGATAATACTCACATGTTTTATATACACTTTACATCATTTATACGCATTTTCCGGCACTAACCTATTAACGAGATGCCGAAGCGCCAGTTCATGTTTTGTGATGTTTTTGGTTTCAGAAATCCTACACAGGAAATATTCTCGGAATTGGACGAAACGAAAGCCCAGGGTCTTATTTTTCCACGGAGCTTCCAGAAGACCGAAGAGGATACGAAGTGGGGCCACGAGGCACCCTAACCATAGGGCGGCGCGACCAGCATGGGGCCAGCGCCGGCCTATGGTGTGGGGCCCCTGTGCCTCCTCCGACTCTGCCCTTCCGCCTACTTAAACTCTCCGTCGCAAAAACCCTATTACCGAGAGCCACGATACGGAAATACTTCCAGAGACACAGCCGCCGCCAATCCCATCTCGGGGGATTCAGGAGATCACCTCCGGCACCCTGCCGGAGAGGGGAATCATCTCCCGGAGGACTCTTCATCACCATGATCGCCTCCGAATTGATGTGTGAGTAGTTCATCCTTGGACTATGGGTCCATAGCAGTAGCTGGATGGTTGTCTTCTCCTCATTGTGCTATCATGTTAGATCTTGTGAGCTGCCTATCATGATCAAGATCGTCTATTTGTAATGCTACATGTTGTGTTTGTTGGGATCCGATGAATATGGAATACAATGTCAAGTTGATTATCAATCTATCATATATGTGTTGTTTATTTTCTTTGATACGTCTCAAACGTATCTATAATTTCTTATGTTCCATGCTACTTTTATGATGATACTCACATGTTTTATACACACTTTATGTCATTATTATGCATTTTCCAGCACTAACCTATTGACAAGATGCCGAAGAGCTTTGTTCTTTGTTTTCTGCTGTTTTTGGTTTCAGAAATCCTACAAAGGAAATATTCTCGGAATTGGACGAAATCAACGCCCAGGGTCTTATTTTTCCACGGAGCTTCCAGAAGACCGAAGAGCATACGAAGTGGGGCCACGAGGGCCCGTAACCATAGGGCGGCGCGGCCTGCATGGGCCCCGCGCCGGCCTATGGTGTGGGGCCCCTGCGCCGCCTCCAACCCTGCCCTTCCGCCTACTTATAGCCTTCGTCGCGAAAACCCCTGTACCGAGAGCCACGATATGCAAAACCTTCCAGAGACGCAGCCACCGCCAATCCCATCTCGGGGGATTCAGGAGATCGCCTCCGGCACCCTGCCGGAGAGGGGAATCATCTCCCGGAGGACTCTTCATCACCATGATCGCCTCCGGATTGATGTGTGAGTAGTTCCTCATTGGACTATGGGTCCATAGCAGTAGCTAGATGGTTGTCTTCTCCTCATTGTGCTATCATGTTAGATCTTGTGAGCAGCCTATCATGATCAAGATCATCTATTTGTAATGCTACATGTTGTGTTTGTTGGGATCCGATGAATATGGAATACTATGTCAAGTTGATTATCAATCTATCATATATGTGTTGTTTATGTTCTTGCATGCTCTCCGTTGCTAGTAGAGGCTCTGGCCAAGTTGATACTTGTGACTCCAAGAGGGAGTATTTATGCTTGATAGTGGGTTCATGCCTCCATTGAATCTGGGATAGTGACAGAAAGTTCTAAAGTTGTGGATGTGCTATTGCCACTAGGGATAAAACATCAATGCTTTGTCTAAGGATATTTGTGTTGATTACATTACGCACCATACTTAATGCAATTGTCTGTTGTTTGCAACTTAATACTGGAAGGGGTGCGGATGCTAACCCCAAGGTGGACTTTTTAGGCATAGATGCATGCTGGATAGCGGTCTATGTACTTTGTCGTAATGCCCTAAGTAAATCTCATATTAGTCATCATGATATGTATGTGCATTGTTATGCCCTCTCTATTTGTCAATTGCCCAACTGTAATTTGTTCACCCAACATGCTATTTATCTTATTGGAGAGATACCGCTAATGAACTATGGACCCCGGTCCATTCTTTTACATCTGAATACAATCTACTGCAAGCCGGTGAGATTGACAACCTCACTGTTACGTTGGGGCAAAGTACTTTGATTGTGTTGTGCAGGTTTCACGTTGGCGCCAGAATCCCTGGTGTTGCGCCGCACTACACTCCTCCGCCAACAACCTTCACGTGATCCTTGACTCCTACTGGTTCGATAACCTTGGTTTCTTACTGAGGGAAAACTTGCTGCTGTACGCATCACACCTTCCTCTTGGGGTTCCCAACGGACGTGTGATTCACGCGTATCAAGCTCTTTTTCTGGCGCCGTTGCCGGGAAGATCAAGACACGCTGCAAGGGGAGTCTTCCACTTCCAATCTCTTTACTTTGTTTTTGTCTTGCTTTACTTTATTTTATTTACTGCTTTGTTTGCTTTATATCAAAAATACAAAAAAAATAGTTGCTTGCATTACTTTATTTACTGTCTTGTTTGCTTTCTCTGTATTAAAAACACAAAAAATTAGTTACTTGCATTTACTTTATTTACCTTTTGTTTATTTCATCATGTTTCCTCCTAAGTTCACTCTGAAAGATATACCGGTAGGACGAGGGTCTATCATTGGAAGAGATAATATAGAAGATTTTTTCACTCATGTTAGTACGGTTGAGGATTTTGAAGATAGACACTTGGTAGAACTTGCTCCTACCTATGAAATTGTGATACATCTCCAACGTATCTATAATTTCTTATGTTCCATGCTACTTTTATGATGATACTCACATGGTTTATACACACTTTATGTCATTTATATGCATTTTCCGGAACTAACCTATTAACAAGATGCCGAAGTGCCAGTTCCTGTTTTCTGGTGTTTTTGGTTTCAGAAATCCTACAAAGGAAATATTCTCGGAATTGGACGAAATCAATGCCCAGTATCTTATTTTTCCCGGAAGCTTCCAGAGCACCGAAGAGGGGCCAGAGGGGAGCCAGGGGGCCCCACCCCACAAGGCGGCGCGGCCAAGGGGGGGCGCCCCCTACTGTGTGGGCCCCCCAGAACCCTTCCGACTCCGTCTCTTTGCCTATTTAAGCCCTGGTGACCTAAAACTTCGAGACGAATAAGCCACGATCCGAGAAACCTTCTAGAGCCGCCACCATCGCGAAGCCAAGATTCGGGGGACATAAGTCTCTGTTCCGGCACGCCGCCGAGACGGGGAAGTGCCCCCGGAAGGCATCTCCTTCAACACCACCGCCATCTTCACCACCGCTGCTGTCTCCCATGATGAGGAGGGAGTAGTTCTTCCCCGAGGCTGAGGGCTTTACCGGTAGCTATGTGGTTCATCTCTCTCCCATGTACTTCAATACAATGATCTCATGAGCTGGCTTACATGATTGAGATCCATATGATGAGCTTTGTAATCTAGATGTCGTTATGCTATTCAAGTGGATTTTACTTATGTGATCTCCGGAGACTCCTTGTCCCACGTGTGTAAAGGTGACAGTGTGTGCACCGTGTGGGTCTCTTAGGCTATATTTCACAGAATACTTATTCACTGGGTTATGATTTGAGTTGGATGTCTCTATGAAATTGTGGTGTGTTAGTACCTCCTATAAATGCTCACAGTGACAGCGTGGGGTGTTTATTAGTACTTGGGAATACATCTTTAAGGTTTGCCTACATGATGAATTAGTGTTCGTTATCTTGCCAGAGAGTAATTCAGAATAGCATAGTGAAGTGCTTATATTTATATTCAATTATGATTGCAATGTTGAGAGTGTCCACTAGTGAAAGTATGATCCCTTGGCCTTGCTTCTAAGCATTGAAACACCGTTTATTTACTGTTCTACTGCATGTTTACTTGCTGCCATCTTTATTTCAGATTGCTATTACCACTCATATTTATCCATATTACTTGTATTTCACTATCTCTTCGCCGAACTAGTGCACCTATACATCTGACAAGTGTATTAGGTGTGTTGGGGACACAAGAGACTTCTTGTATCGTAATTGTAGCATTGCTTGAGAGGGATATCTTTGACCTCTTCCTCCCCGAGTTCGATAAACCTTGGGCGATTCACTTGAGGGAAACTTGCTGCTGTTCTACAAACCTCTGCTCTTGGAGGCCCAACACTGTCTACAGGAAAAGAAGCCAACAGTAGACAGCAAGCTATTTTCTGGCGCCATTGCCGGGGAACGAAGAAAAGCTACACCACAGAGATTTCTACCTCCCACGTCAACCACGTGCCAGTTGTGGACAGCAAGATATTTTCTGGCGCCGTTGCCGGGGAGGTAAGGTAAAAGGTATTCACATCCTCCGACTACTAAGCTATTTCCTAGCACTGTTGCCGGTGTGTGAGTGCTCGAAGCTATTTCCTTTAGATCCTGCAATTGCATCTTTTTGTTTCTTGTTCACTAGTTAGGCATAATGGAAAATAACAGTGAGCTTTTTAATCTATTTCCTGAGTTAAGGCATAAATTGTGTGATGCGAAAATTAAAAAACCTGTGGAACCTTATTTGCATGTTAGTAGCAATGCTATTAGTATGAACACCATTGTTGATAATGCTATGGAAGAGTTTAAGCTTGGGGAAGCTGGTTTTGATGAGCATGATATTTTTAGTCCCCCAAGCATGGAGGAGAAAATTTACTTTGATGATACTTTACCTCCTATATATGATGATTGCAATGATGACTATCATATTTTCAGTCCACCTACTATTGAGGAGAAAATTAATTATGATTACAATATGCCTCCTATATTTGATGATTATGGTGATGAGAATAAAAATGATAGCTACTTTGTTGAATTTGCTCTCACTACAATTAATAAGAATGACTATGCTTATGAGGAGAGTAATGATACTTTTATGCATGTGAATAAGAATACTTTATGTGATGGTTATATTGTTGAATTTGTTCATGATACTACTGAAAGTTATTATGAGAGAGGGAAACATGGTTATATGCATCTTAATAATATTAAGTTTCCCTCTTTATGTTGAGAATCTTGAAGTTACTCGTGTTTTATCTTCCTATGCTTGTCACTTTGTTCTTCATGAATTTGTTTATTTACAAGATTCCTTTTCATAGGAAGTGGGTTAGGCTTAAATTTGTTTTGAATTTGCTTCTTGATGCTCTCTTTTCCTTCAACTCTTATTTCTTGGGAGTGCATCATTAAATTTACTGAGCCCATCTTAATGGCTATAAAGAAAGCATTTCTTGGGAGATAACCCATGTATTTATTTTACTACAACACTTTTGTTTTATATTTGAGTCTTGGAAGTTGTTACTACTGTAGCAACCTCTCCTTATCTTTATTTTATTGCATTGTTGTGCCAAGTAAAGTCTTTGATAGTAAATACAATACTAGATTTGGATTACTGCGCAGAAACAGATTTCTTGCTGTCACGAATTTGGGCAGGGTTCTCTGTAGGTAACTCAGAAAAATCTGCCAATTTACGTGAGTAATCCTCAGATATGTACGCAACTTTCATTCAATTTGAGCATTTTCATCTGAGCAAGTTAAGTGCCCCTGAAAATTTCGTCTTTACGGACTGTTCTGTTTTGACAGATTCTGCCTTTTATTTCGCATTGCCTGTTTTGCTATGTTTGATGGATTTCTTTGTTCCATTAACTTCCAGTAGCTTTGGGCAATGTCCAGAAGTGTTAAGAATGATTGTGTCACCTCTGAACATGTGAATTTTTGATTATGCACTAATCCTCTAGTGAGTTTGTTTTGAGTTTGGTGTGGAGGAAGTTTTCAAGGGTCAAGAGAGGAGGATGATACAATATGATCAAGGAGAGTGAAAGCTCTAAGCTTGGGGATGCCCCCATGGTTCATCCCTGCATATTTCAAGAAGACTCAAGCATCTAAGCTTGGGGATGCCCAAGGCACCCCTTCTTCATCGACAACTTATCAGGTCACCTCTAGTGAAACTATATTTTTATTCCGTCACATCTTATGTACTTTACTTGGAGAGTCTGTGTGTTTTCTTTTCGTTTTTGTTATTTTCATTCTCTGAATAAATTCATGCTTGTGTGGGAGAGAGACACGCTCCGCTCGTTCATATGAACACTGATGTTCTTAGCTTTACTTTTAATGTTCATGGCGAAGGTTGAAACTGCTTTGTTCATTGTTATTTGGTTGGAAACAGAAAATGCTACATGTGGTAATTGGTATAATGTCTTGAATAATTTGATACTTGGCAATTGTTGTGCTCATATAGATCATGTTTAAGCTCTTTCATCATGTACTTTGCACCTATTAATGAAAAAATACTGTAGAGCTTGTTGACATTTGGTTTGCATGATTGGTCTCTCTAAAAGTCTAGATATTTTCTGGTGAGGGTTTGAACAACAAGGAAGACAGTGTAGAGTCTTATAATGCTTGCAATATGTTCTTATGTAAGTTTTTTTGTACCGGTTCATACTTGTGTTTGCTTCAAACAACCTTCCTAGCCAAAGCCTTGTATTGAGAGGGATTACTTCTTGTGCATCCAAATCCTTGAGCCAAAAACTATACCATTTGTGTCCACCATACCTACCTAATACATGGTATTTTTCTGCCATTCCAAAGTAAATTGCTTGAGTGCTACCTTTAAAATTTCATTCCCTGTATTTGCAATATATAGCTCATGGGAAAATAGCTTAAAAACTATTGTGGTATTGAATATGTACTTATGTATCTTATTTCTTATAAGTTGCTTATTGAGCGGTAACCATGTTCCTGGGGACGCCATCAACTATTTCACCTTTGTTGAATATCATGTGAGTTTCTATGCATGTTCGTCTTGTCTGAAGTAAGGGTGATTTATCATGAGTTGAATGGTTTGAGTATGCATATTGTTAGAGAAGAACATCGGGCCGCTAACTAAAGCCATGATCCTTGGTGGAAGTTTCAGTTTGGACAACAATCCTCAATCTCTTATGAGAATATTATCTGTTGTTGAATTCTTATGCATTAAAGAGGAGTCCATTATATGTTGTCTATGTTGTCCCGGTATGGATGTCTAAGTTGAGAATAATCAAAAGCGAGAAATCCAATGCGAGCTTTCTCCTTAGACCTTTGTACAGGCGGCATAGAGGTACCCCTTTGTGATACTTGGTTAAAACATATGTTATGCAATGATAATCCATGTAAATCCAAGCTAATTAGGACAAGGTGCGGGCACTATTGGTAATCTATGCATGAGGCTTGCAACTTATAGGATATCTTATACATAACACATATGCTTTATTACTACCGTTGACCAAATTGTTTCTATGTTTTCAAAATAAAAGTTCTAGCACAAATATAGTAATCCATGCTTCCCTCTTCGAAGGGCCTTTCTTTTACTTTATATTGAGTCTGTTTACCTACTTCCTTCCATCTTAGAAGCAAACACTTGTGTCAACTGTGCATTGATTCTTACATACTTGCTTATTTGCATTCATCATATCTCTTTGTGTTGACAATTATCCATGAGATATGCATGTTGAAAGTTGAAAGCAATTGCTGAAACTTAAATCTTCCTTTGTGTTGCTCCAATGCCTTTACTAAGAATCTATTGATTTATGAGTTAACTCCTATGCAAGTCTTTTTGATGCTTGTCTTGAAAGTACTATTCATGAAAAGTCTTTGTTATATGGTTCAGTTGTTTACTCATTGTCTTTACCATTGCTTCGAATCGCTGCATTCATCTCATATGCCTTACATCATTATTGGATCAAGATTATGTTGGTAGCATGTCACTTCAGAAATTATCTTTGTTATCGTTTACCTACTCGAGGCGAGTAGGAACTAAGCTTGGGGATGCTGATACGTCTCCAACGTATCTATAATTTCTTATGTTCCATGCTACTTTTATGATGATACTCACATGTTTTATACACACTTTATGTCATTTATATGCATTTTCCGGAACTAACCTATTAACAAGATGCCGAAGTGCCAGTTCCTGTTTTCTGCTACTCTTGGTTTCAGAAATCCTACAAAGGAAATATTCTTGGAATTGGACGAAATCAATGCCCAGTATCTTATTTTTCCCGGAAGCTTCCAGAGCACCGAAGAGGGGCCAGAGGGGAGCCAGGGGGCCCCACCCCACAAGGCGGCGCGGCCAGGGGGGCGCGCCCCCCTACTGTGTGGGCCCCCAGAACCCTTCCGACTCCGTCTCTTCGCCTATTTAAGCCCTGGTGACCTAAAACTTTGAGACGAATAAGCCACGGTACGAGAAACCTTCCAGAGCCGCCGCCATCGCGAAGCCAAGATTCGGGGGACAGAAGTCTCTATTCCGGCACGCCGCCGGGATGGGGAAGTGCCCCCGGAAGGCATCTCCATCGACACCACCGCCATCTTCATCACCGCTGTTGTCTCCCATGATGAGGAGGGAGTAGTTCTTCCCCGAGGTTGAGGGCTTTACCGGTAGCTATGTGGTTCATCTCTCTCCCATGTACTTCAATACAATGATCTCATGAGCTGCCTTACATGATTGAGATCCATATGATGAGCTTTGTAATCTAGATGTCATTATGCTATTCAAGTGGATTTTACTTATGTGATCTCCGGTGACTCCTTGTCCCACGTGTGTAAAGGTGACAGTGTGTGCACCGTGTGGGTCTCTTAGGCTATATTTCACATAATACTTATTCACTGGGTTATGATTTGAGTTGGATGTCTCTATGAAATTGTGGTGTGTTAGTACCTCCTATAAATGCTCACAGTGACAGCGTGGGGTGTTTATTAGTACTTGGGAATACATCTTTAAGGTTTGCCTACATGATGAATTAGTGTTCGTTATCTTGCCAGAGAGTAATTCAGAATAGCGTAGTGAAGTGCTTATATTTATATTCAATTATGATTGCAATGTTGAGAGTCCGGCTGTGCATAACCGAACTGAAACCGAAAACCGAACCGAAAAAAACCTAACCGCAACCATTTTTTGGTTTTTACAGTTAGTGGTTACAGTTTAAGTTAGTAAAACGTCAAACCGAAAGACCCTCGGTTAATTCGGTTTTAAACCGAAAAACCGCGGTTAAACCGAAATAAACCGAACACTAGACTAGCACAGAATCACGTTTTCTAGGCCAGCCCAACCCTGCTCAAAACGTTAATCTAAGACGTAAAGTTAATATTTGCATGTAAGCAGCTCCACCGTGGTGGTTTTGCCCCTGGCTGCTCTTCTCTGTAGGTTGGTAGTTCGACACATGAGTACCACAAATCTTGTTTTTGGCCGATTCTTTTTTGTTTTTTCCTTCCCTCTTTGGCAGAACCTCTAGTACGGTCATGCAAAACACATATATATTTTATTTTCTCCGAAATTTCTTATTGTCTTGTTTCCCTCTTTTCTAAAATCTTTAGTACGATCATACAAAATACAAAAATGAAATATATGACCATAAAAATTAGCTCTTATTTTCAAATTGGCGTCAACTTTGGTTAATTTGGTTATTACCGAAACCGAACCGAAATTTAATGGTTATTACTGAAACCGTACCGTATTTTTATACATAACCGTATTAACCGAAGTATTGAAACTGTATTTACCGTATAACCAAATTAACCGAACCGAATTAACCATATTAACCGAACGTGCAGCCGGAGTTGAGAGTGTCCACTAGTGAAAGTATGATCCCTAGGCCTTGATTCTAAGCATTGAAACACCGTTTATTTACTGTTCTACTGCATGTTTACTTGCTGCCATCTTTATTTCAGATTGCTATTACCACTCATATTCATCCATATTACTTGTATTTCACTATCTCTTCGCCGAACTAGTACACCTATACATCTGACAAGTGTATTAGGTGTGTTGGGGACACAAGAGACTTCTTGTATCGTAATTGCAGGGTTGCTTGAGAGGGATATCTTTGACCTCTTCCTCCCTGAGTTCGATAAACCTTGGGTGATTCACTTGAGGAAAACTTGCTGCTGTTCTACAAACCTCTGCTCTTGGAGGCCCAACACTGTCTACAGGAAAAGAAGCCAACAGTAGACAACAAATTGATGTTGCTTCTTTAGTACACATGTTAGAAGCTAGATTTGTTAATCTCAACCCCGTAATGCAACATATGTTTCTTACACTCTGTGATATGGAAGAAGGAGAAAAGAAATATTTTGTCTTAGAAACCCTTCTTAAAGAATTTGGTGACGTAGCAAGAGAAGCTAGGAAAGTCTTTATTCAATATAAGATGCTTGGCTTTTATACCAATTTTGCAAATACCCTTGAAAATATGGAAAAAGATAGATTAAAGTACACTAATAAAGTTAATTGTGAGGGGGAGATTAAAACATCAATACCTTGCAAGCTCTTAGGAATGTGCGAGGCACTAGAAAAGAATTTTTATTGGATTGTTCCTGAAAATTTGTTTGATGAGAATAGCAAGCCTAAGAGTAATGAAAAAGGAGCCTCTAAAACTTACATAGATAAGATACAATGCATAGTTGAGAAAACTCCGAACCCCTCTGTTGATGCTTCATCTCTTGATAATACTTGATTCACACCTTCTGCGCCTAGCTGAAAGGCGTTAAAGAAAAGCGCTTATGGGAGACAACCCATTATTTTACTTCTGCACTTTTATTTTATATTTGAGTCTTGGAAGTTGTTATTACTGTAGCAAACTCTCCTTATCTTTATTTTATTGCATTGTTGTGCCAAGTAAAGTCTTTGATAGTAGGGTTGATACTAGATTTGGATTACTGCGCAGAAATAGATTTCTTACTGTCACGGAATTGAGCAGCCCCGTCTGTAGGTAATTCAGAAACATCTGCCAATTTACGTGCGTGATCCTCAGATATGTACGCAACTTTCATTCAATTTGAGCTTTTTCATCTGAGCAAGTTAAGTGCCTCAGAAAAGTTCGTCTTTACGGACTGTTCTGTTTTGACAGATTCTGTCTTTTATTTCGCATTGTCTGTTTTGCTATGTTTGATGGATTTCTTTGTTCCATTAACTTTCAGTAGCTTTGTGCAATGTCCAGAAGTGTTAAGAATGATTATGTCACCTCTGAATATGTGAATTTTTTATTATGCACTAACCCTCTAATGAGTTTGTTTTGAGTTTGGTGTGGAGGAAGTTTTCAAGGGTCAAGAGAGGAGGATGATACAATATGATCAAGAAGAGTGAAAAGTCTAAGCTTGGGGATGCCCCCGAGGTTCATCCCTGCATATTTTAAGAAGACTCAAGCATCTAAGTTTGGGGATGCCCAAGGCATCCCTTCTTCATCAACAACTTATCAGGTCACCTCTAGTGAAACTATATTTTTATTCCGTCACATCTTATGTGCTTTACTTGGAGCGTCTTTTGGTTTTTGTTTTTGTTTTTGTTTGAATAAAATCGGATCCTAGCATTCTTTGTGTGGGAGAGAGACACTCTCCGCTGTTGCATATGAACAGATGTGTTCTTAGCTTTACTCTTAATGTCCATGGCGAAAGTTGAAACTGCTTCGTTCATTGTTATATGGTTGGAAACAGAAAATGCTGCATGTGGTAATTGGTATAATGTCTTGAATAATTTGATACTTGGCAATTGTTGTGCTCAAATAGATCATGTTTAAGCTCTTGCATCATGTACTTTGCACCTATTAATGAAGAACTACGATAGAGCTGGTTAAAATTTGGTTTGCATGATTGGTCTCTCTAAAGTCTAGATATTTTCTGGTGAGGTGTTTGAACAACAAGTAAGACAGTGTAGAGTCTTATAATGCTTGCAATATGTTCTTATGTAAGTTTTGCTGTACCGGTTCATACTTGTGTTTGCTTCAAACAACCTTGCTGGCCAAAGCCTTGTATTGAGAGGGATTACTTCTCGTGCATCCAAAATCCTTGAGCCAAAAACTATGCCATTTGTGTCCACCATACCTACCTACTACATGGTATTTTTCTGCCATTCCAAAGTAAATTGCTTGAGTGCTACCTTTAAAATTTCATTCCTTTGTCTTTGCAATATATAGCTCATGGAAAAAATAGCTTAAAAACTATTGTGGTATTGAATATGTACTTATGTATCTTATTTCTTATAAGTTGCTTGTTGAGCGGTAACCATGTTCCTGGGGACGCCATCAACTATTTCACCTTTGTTGAATATCATGTGAGTTGCTATGCATGTTCGTCTTGTCTGCAGTAAGGGTGATTTATCATGATCAAATGGTTTGAGTATGCATATTGTTAGAGAAGAACATTGGGCCGCTAACTAAAGCCATGATCCAGGGTCGAAGTTTCAGTTTGGACAACAATCTTCAATCTCTTTTGAGAATATTATATGTTGTTGAATGCTTATGCATTAAAGAGGAGTCCATTATCTGTTTTCTATGTTGTCCCGGTATGGATGTCTAAGTTGAGAATAATCAAAAGCAAGAAATCCAATGTGAGCTTGGTTGAAACATATGTTATGCAATGATAATCCATGTAAATCCAAGATAATTAGGACAAGGTGCGGGCACTATTGGTAATCTATGCATGAGGCTTGCAACTTATAAGATGTCTTATGCATAACACATATGAATTATTACTACCGTTGACAAAATTGTTTCTATGTTTTCAAAATAAAAGCTCTAGCACAAAAATAGTAATCCATGCTTCCCTCTGTGAAGGACCTTTCTTCTATTTTTATGTTGAGTCAGTTTACCTAATTCTTTCTGTCTTAGAAGCAAACACTTGTGTCAACTGTGTGCATTGATTCTTACATACTTACTTATTTGCATTCATCATATTACTTTGTGTTGACAATTATCCATGAGATAAACATGTTGAAGTTGAAAGCAACCGCTGAAACTTATATCTTCCTTTGTGTTGCTTCAAAGCTTTCTACTAAGAATTTATTGCTTTATGAGTTAACTCCTATGCAAGTCTTATTGATGCTTGTCTTGAAAGTACTATTCATGAAAAGTCTTTGCTATATGATTCAGTTGTTTAATCATTATCTTTACCATTGCTTCGAATCACTGCATTCATCTCATATGCTTTACAATAGTATTGATCAAGATTATGATAGCATGTCACTTCAGAAATTATCTTTGTTATCGTTTACCTACTCGAGGGCGAGTAGGAACTAAGCTTGGGGATGCTTGATACGTCTCAAACGTATCTATAATTTCTTATGTTCCATGCTACTTTTATGATGATACTCACATGTTTTATACACACTTTATGTCATTATTATGCATTTTCCGGCACTAACCTATTGACAAGATGCTGAAGAGCCAGTTGTTGTTTTCTGCTGTTTTTGGTTTCAGAAATCCTACAAAGGAAATATTCTCGGAATTGGACGAAATCAACGCCTAGGGTCTTATTTTTCCACGGAGTTTCCAGAAGACCGAAGAGCATACGAAGTGGGGCCACGAGGGCCCGTAACCATAGGGCGGCGCGGCCTGCATGGGGCCCGCGCCGGCCTATGGTGTGGGGCCCCTGCGCCGCCTCCAACCCTGCCCTTCCGCCTACTTATAGCCTTCATCACGAAAACCCCTGTACCGAGAGCCACGATACGAAAAACCTTCCAGAGACGCAGCCGCCGCCAATCCCATCTCGGGGGATTCAGAAGATCGCCTCCGGCACCCTGCCGGAGAGGGTAATCATCTCCCGGAGGACTCTTCATCACCATGATCGCCTCCGGATTGATGTGTGAGTAGTTCCTCATTGGACTATGGGTCCATAGCAGTAGCTAGATGGTTGTCTTCTCCTCATTGTGCTATCATGTTAGATCTTGTGAGCTGCCTATCATGATCAAGATCATCTATTTGTAATGCTACATGTTGTGTTTGTTGGGATCCGATGAATATGGAATACTATGTCAAGTTGATTATCAATCTATCATATATGTGTTGTTTATGTTCTTGCATGCTCTCCGTTGCTAGTAGAGGCTCTGGCCAAGTTGATACTTGTGACTCCAAGAGGGAGTATTTATGCTCGATAGTGGGTTCATGCCTCCATTAAATCTGGGACAGTGACAGAAAGTTCTAAGGTTGTGGATGTGTTGTTGCCACTAGGGATAAAATATCAATGCTTTGTCTAAGGATATTTGTGTTGATTACATTACGCACCATACTTAATGCAATTGTCTGTTGTTTGCAACTTAATACTGGAAGGGGTGCAAATGCTAACCCGAAGGTGGACTTTTTAGACATAGATGCATGCTGGATAGCGGTCTATGTACTTTGTCGTAATGCCCTGATTAAATCTCATAGTAGTCATCATGATATGTATGTGATTGTTATGCCCTCTCTATTTGTCAATTGCCCAACTGTAATTTGTTCACCCAACATGCTATTTATCTTATTGGAGAGACACCGCTAGTGAACTGTGGACCCCGGTCCATTCTTTTACATCTGAATACAATCTACTGCAAACATTTTTCTTTACTGTTCTTCGCAAACAAACATCATCTTCCACACTATACATTTAATCCTTTGTTTACAGCAAGCAGGTGAGATTGACAACCTCACTGTTACATTGGGGCAAAGTACTTTGATTGTGTTGTGCAGGTTCCACGTTGGCACCGGAATCCCTGGTGTTGCGCCGCACTACACTCCTCCGCCAACAACCTTCACGTGATCCTTGACTCCTACTTGTTCGATAACCTTGGTTTCTCACCGAGGGAAAACTTGCTGTTGTACGCATCACACCTTCCTCTTGGGGTTCCCAACGGACGTGTGCTTCACGCGTATCATTCTTGCATGCTCTCCGTTGCTAGTAGAGGCTCTGGCCAAGTTGATACTTGTAACTCCAAGAGGGAGTATTTATGCTCGATAGTGGGTTCATGCCTCCATTGAATATGGGACAGTGACAGCAAGTTCTAAGGTTGTGGATGTGTTGTTGCCACTAGGGATAAAACATCAATGCTTTGTCTAAGGATATTTGTGTTGATTACATTACGCACCATACTTAATGCAATTATCTGTTGTTTGCAACTTAATACTGGAAGGGGTGCGGATGCTAACCCGAAGGTGGACTTTTTAGGCATAGATGCATGCTGGATAGCGGTCTATGTACTTTATCGTAATGCCCTGATTAAATCTCATAGTAGTCATCATTATATGTATGTGCATTGTTATGCCCTCTCTATTTGTCAATTGCCCAACTGTAATTTGTTCATCCAACATGCTATTTATCTTATTGGAGAGACACCGCTAGTGAACTGTGGACCCCGGTCCATTCTTTTACATCTGAATACAATCTACTGCAAACATTGTTCTTTACTATTCTTCGCAAACAAACATCATCTTCCACACTATACATTTAATCCTTTGTTTACAGCAAGCCGGTGAGATTGACAACCTCATTGTTACGTTGGGGCAAAGTACTTTGATTGTGTTCTGCAGGTTCCACGTTGGCGCTGGAATCCCTGGTGTTGCGCCGCACTACACTCCTCCGCCAACAACCTTCACGTGATCCTTGACTCCTACTGGTTCGATAACCTTGGTTTCTTACTGAGGGAAAACTTGCTGTTGTATGCATCGCACCTTCCACTTGGGGTTCCCAACGGACGTGTGTTTCACGCGTATCATTCTTGCATGCTCTCTGCTGCGCGTAGTTGACGTATCTCTTCCGTTCAACACGCGACCGTTGGGAACCCCAAGAGGAAGGTGTGATGCGTACAGCAGTAAGTTTCCCTCAGTAAGAAACCAAGGTTTATCGAACCAGTAGGAGCCAAGAAGCACGTTGAAGGTTGATGGCGGTAGAGTGTAGTGCGGCGCAACACCAGGGATTCCGGCGCCAACGTGGAACCTGCACAACACAACCAAATTACTTTGCCCCAACGTGACAGTGAGATTGTCAATCTCACCGGCTTGCTGTAACAAAGGATTAGATGTATAGTGTGGATGATGATGTTTGCAGAGAACAGTAGAGCGAGTATTGCAGTAGATTGTATTTGATGTAAAAGAATGGACCGGGGTCCACAGTTCACTAGAGGTGTCTCTCCCATAAGATAAATAGCATGTTGGGTGAACAAATTACTGTTGGGCAATTGACAAATAAAGAGGGCATGACCATGCACATACATGTTATGATGAGTATTGTGAGATTCAATTGGGCATTACGACAGAGTACATAGACCGCTATCCAGCATGCATCTATGCCTCAAAAGTCCACCTTCAGGTTATCATCCGAACCCCCTCCAGTATTAACTTGCAAACAACAGACAATTGCATTAAGTATGGTGCGTAATGTAATCAACAAATACATCCTTAGACATAGCATTGATGTTTTATCCCTAGTGGCAACAGCACATCCACAACCTTAGAACATTTTGTCACTGTCCCAGATTTAATGGAGGCATGAACCCACTATCGAGCATAAATACTCCCTCTTGGAGTTACAAGCAAAAACTTGGCCAGAGCCTCTACTAGCAACGGAGAGCATGCAAGATCATAAACAACACATAGATAATAGATTGATAATCAACATAGCATAGTATTCCATATTCATCGGATCCCAACAAACGCAACATGTAGCATTACAAATAGATGATCTTGATCATGTTAGGCAGCTCACAAGATCCAACAATGATAGCACATTGAGGAGAAGACGACCATCTAGCTACTGCTATGGACCCATAGTCCAGGGGTGAACTACTCACACATCACTCCGGAGGCGACCATGGAGGTGAAGAGTCCTCCGGGAGATGATTACCCTCTCCGGCAGGGTGCCGGAGGCGATCTCCTGAATCCCCCGAGATGGGATTGGCGGCGGCGGCGTCTCTGGAAGGTTTTCCGTATCGTGGCTCTCGGTACTGGAACTATTATCGACGAAGGCTTATGTAGGCGGAAGGGTAGGTCAGGGGGCGCCACGAGGGGCCCACACGCTAGGGCCGCGCCGCCCTACTGTGGCGTCACCTCGTCGCCCCACTTCATTTCCCTTTCGGACTTCTGGAAGCTTCGTGGAAAAATAAGATCCTGGGCGTTGATTTCGTCCAATTACGAGAATATTTTCTTACTAGGATTTCTGAAACCAAAAACAGCAGAAAACAGCAACTGGCTCTTCGGCATCTCGTTAATAGGTTAGTGCCGGAAAATGCATAAATATGACATAAAGTATGTATAAAACATGTGAGTATCATCATAAAAGTAGCATGAAACATAAGAAATTATCGATACGTTGGAGACGTATCAGCATCCCCAAGCTTAGTTCCTACTCGTCCTGAGTAGGTAAACGATAACAAAGATAATTTCTGAAGTGACATGCCATCATAATCTTGATCAATACTATTGTAAGCACATGTAATGAATGCAGCGATTCGAAACAATGGTAAAGACAATGGTTAAACAATTGAATCATATAGCAAAGACTTTTCATGAATAGTACTTTCAAGACAAGCATCAATAAGTCTTGCATAAGAGTTAACTCATAAAGCAATAAATTCAAAGTAAAGGAATTGAAGCAACACAAAGGAAGATTAAGCTTCAGCGGTTGCTTTCAACTTATAACATGTATATCTCATGGATATTGTCAACATAAAGTAATATAATAAGTGCAATATGCAAGTATGTAAGAATCAATGCACAGTTCACACAAGTGTTTGCTTCTTGAGATGGAGAGAAATAGGTAAACTGACTCAACATAAAAGTAGAAGAAAGGCCCTTCGCAGAGGGAAGCATTGATTGCTATGTTTATGCTAGAGCTTTTATTTTGTAAACAAGAAACAATTTTGTCAACGGTAGTAATAAAGCATATGTATTATGTAAATTATATCCTACAAGTTGCAAGCCTCATGCATAGTATACCAATAGTGCCCGCACCTTGTCCTAATTAGCTCGGATTACCTGGATTATCATCGCAATACATATGTTTTAACCAAGTGTCGCAAAGGGGTACCTCTATGCCGCCTGTACAAAGGTCTAAGGAGAAAGCTCGCATTGGATTTCTCGCTTTTGATTATTCTCAACTTAGACATCCATACCGGGACAACATAGACAACATATAATGGACTCCTCTTTAATGCATAAGCATTTAGCAACAAATAATATTCTCATAAGAGATTGAGGATTGTTGTCCAAAACTGAAACTTCAACCATGGATCATGGCTTTAGTTAGCGGCCCAATGCTCTTCTCTAACAATATGCATACTCAAACCATTCAACTCATGGTAAATCGCCCTTACTTCAGACAAGACGAACATGCATAGCAACTCACATGATATTCAACAAAGTGTTGATGGCGTCCCCAGGAACATGGTTATCGCTCAACAAGCAACTTATAAGAGATAAGATGTATAAGTACATATTCAATACCACAATAGTTTTTAGGCTATTTGTCCCATGAGCTATATATTGCAAAGGCGAAGAATGGAAATTTAAAGGTAGCACTCAAGCAATTTACTTTGGAATGGCGGAGAAATACCATGTAGTAGGTAGGTATGGTGGACACAAATGGCATAGTGTTTGGCTCAAGGATTTTGGATGCATGAGAAGTATTCCCTCTCAATACAAGGCTTAGGCTAGCAAGGTTATTTGAAACAAACACAAGTATGAACCGGTACAGCAAAACTCACATAAAAGACATATTGTAAGCATTATAAGACTCTACACCGTCTTCCTTGTTGTTCGACCCTTACTAGAAAATATCTAGACCTTAGAGAGACCAATCATGCAAACCAAATTTTAGCAAGCTCTATGTATTTCTTCACTAATAGGTGCAAAGTATATGATGCAAGAGCTTAAACATGAGCAAAACAATTGCCAAGTATCACATTATTCAAAATATTATACCAATTACCACATGTAGCATTTCCCGTTTCCAACCATATAACAATTTAACGAAGCAGTTTCAACCTTCACCATGAAGACTATGAGTAAAGCCTAAGGATATATTTGTCCATATGCAACAGCAGAGCGTGTCTCTCTCCCATACAATGAATGCTAGGATCCAACTTTATTCAAAGAAAACAAAAATAAAAACATACAGACGCTCCAAGTAAAGTGCATAAGATGTGATGGAATAAAACTATAGTTTCATTAGAGGAACCTGATAATGTTGTCGATGAAGAAGGGGATGCCTTGGGCATCCCCAAGCTTAGATGCTTGAGTCTTCTTGAAATATGCAGGGGCGAACCGCCGGGGCATCCCCAAGCTTAGAGCTTTCACTCTCCTTGATCATATTGTATCATCCTCCTCTCTTGATCCTTAAAAACTTCCTCCACACCAAACTCAAAACAACTCATTAGAGGGTTAGTGCATAATCAAAATTCACATGTTCAGAGGTGACATAATCATTCTTAACACTTCTGGACATTGCAAAAAGCTACTGAAAGTTAATGGAATAAAGAAATCCATCAAGCATAGCAAAACAGGCAATGCGAAATAAAAGGCAGAATCTGTTAAAACAGAACAGTACGTAAAGACGAATTTTTAAGAGGCACCAGACTTGCTCAGATGAAAATGCTCAAATTAAATGAAAGTTGTGTACATATCTGAGGATCACTCACGTAAATTGGCAGAATTTTCTGAGTTACCTACAGAGCCTACTGCTCAAATTCGTGACAGCAAGAAATCTGTTTCTGCGTAGCAATCCAAATCTAGTATGAACCTTACTATCAAAGACTTTACTTGGCACAATAATGCAACAAAATTAAGATAAGGAGAGGTTGCTACAGTAGTAACAACTTCCAAGACTCAAATATAAAACAAAAGTGCTGTAGTAAAATCATGGGTTGTCTCCCAAAAGCGCTTTTCTTTAACGCCTTTCAGCTAGGCGCAGAAAGTGTATATCAAGTGTTATCAAGAGATGAAGCATCAACATCATAATTTGTTCTAATGATAGAATCAAAAGATAACTTCATTCTCTTTCTTGGGAAGTGTTCCATACCTTTCTTGAGAGGAAATTGATATTTAATATTACCTTCCTTCATGTCAATAATAGCACCAACAGTTCGAAGAAAAGGTCTTCCCAATATAATGGGACAAGATGCATTGTATTCAATATCCAAGACAACAAAATCAACGGGGACAAGGCTATTGTTAACAGTAATGCGAACATTATCAACTCTCCCCAAAGGTTTCTTTGTAGAATTATCAGCAAGATTAGCATCCAAATAACAATTTTTCAATGGTGGCAAGTCAAGCATATTATAGATTTTTCTAGGCATAACGGAAATACTTGCACCAAGATCACATAAAGCATTACAATCAAAGTCATTGACCTTCATCTTAATGATGGGCTCCCAACCATCCTCTAACTTCCTAGGAATAGAAGCTTCACGTTCTAATTTCTCTTCTCTAGCTTTTATGAGAGCATTTGTAATATGTTTTGTAAAGGCCAAATTTATAGCACTAGCATTAGGACTCTTAGCAACTTTTTGTAAGAACTTTATAACTTCAGAGATATGACAATCATCAAAATCCAAACCATTATAATCTAAAGCAATGGGATCATTGTCCCCAATGTTGGAAAAAATTTCAGCAGTTTTATCACAAGCAGTTTTAGCAGTTTTAGCAGGTTCAGGCAGTTTTGCAGGCTTTGCATTAGAAGTAGAAACATTGCCAACACCAATTATTTTACCATTGATAGTAGGAGGTGCAGCAACATGTGAAGCATTAGCATTGCTAGTGGTGGTAATAGTCCAAACTTTAGCTATATTATCTTCTTTAGCATTTTCTTCTTTTTCCCACCTAGCACGCAATTCGGCCATCAATCTTATATTCTCATTAATTCTAACTTGGATGGCGTTTGCTGTAGCAAATGACTTAATATCATTATTTTCATTAGGCATAACTTTCAATTTCAAAAGATCAACATCAGCAGCAAGACTATCAACTTTAGAAGCAAGTATATCAATTTTCCCAAGCTTTTCTTCAACAGATTTGTTAAAAGCAGTTTGTGTACTAATAAATTCTTTAAGCATGGCTTCAAGTCCAGGGGGTGTATTCCTATTATTGTTGTAAGAATTCCCATAAGAATTACCATAACCGTTACCATTATTATAAGGATATGGCCTATAGTTGTTACTAGAATTGTTCCGATAAGCATTGTTGTTGAAATTATTATTTTTTAATGAAGTTCACATCAACATGTTTTTCTTGAGCAACCAATGAAGCTAACGGAACATTATTAGGATCAACATTAGTCCTACCATTACCAAGCATAGACATAATAGCATCAATCTTATCACTCAAGGAAGAGGTTTCTTCGACAGAATTTACCTTCTTACCTTGTGGAGCTCTTTCCGTGTGCCATTCAGAGTAATTAACCATCATATTATTAAGAAGCTTTGTTGCGGCGCCTAGAGTGATGGACATAAAGGTACCTCCAGCAGCTGAATCCAATAGGTTCCGTGAAGAAAAATTCAGTCCTGCATAAAAGGTTTGGATGATCATCCAAGTAGTCAGTCCATGGGTTGGGCAATTTTTAACCAAAGATTTCATTCTTTCCCATGCTTGGGCAACATGCTCAGTATCCAATTGATTAAAATTCATTATGCTACTTCTCAAAGATATAATTTTAGCAGGAGGATAATATCTACCAATGAAAGCATCCTTACATTTAGTCCATGAATCAATACTATTCTTAGGCAGAGATAGCAACCAATCTTTAGCTCTTCCTCTTAATGAGAAAGGAAACAATTTTAATTTTATAATATCACCATCCACATCCTTATACTTTTGCATTTCACATAGTTCAACAAAATTATTAAGATGGGCAGCAGCATCATCAGAACTAACACCAGAAAATTGCTCTCTCATAACAAGATTCAGTAAAGCAGGTTTAATTTCAAAGAATTCTGCTGCAGTAGCAGGTGGAGCAATAGGTATGCATAAGAAATCATTATTATTTGTGTTTGTGAAGTCACACAACTTAGTATTTTCAAAAGTACCCATTTTAGCAATAGTAAATAAAGCAAACTAGATAAAGTAAATGCAAGTAACTAATTTTTTTGTGTTTTTAATATGGCAAACAAGATAGTAAATAAAGTAAAACTAGCAACTAATTTTTGTGTGTTTTGTTTTAGTACAGCACACAAAGTAGTAAATAAAAGTAAAGAAAGACAAAAAAAACAAAGTAAAGAGATTGGAAGTGGAGACTCCCCTTGTAGCGTGTCTTGATCTCCCTGGCAACGGCGCCAGAAAATCTACTTGCTGCGCGTAGTTGACGTATGTCTTTCCGTTCAACACGTGACCGTTGGGAACCCCAAGAGGAAGGTGTGATGCGTACAACAGTAAGTTTCCCTCAGTAAGAAACCAAGGTTTATCGAACCAGTAGGAGCCAAGAAGCACGTTGAAGGTTGATGGCGGCGGAGTGTAGTGCGGCGCAACACCAGGGATTCCGGCGCCAACATGGAACCTGCACAACACAACCAAATTACTTTGCCCCAACGTGACAGTGAGGTTGTCAATCTCACCGGCTTGCTGTAACAAAGGATTAGATGTATAGTGTGGATGATGATGTTTGCAGAGAACAGTAGAGCGAGTATTGCAGTAGATTGTATTTGATGTAAAAAATGGACCGGGATCCACAGTTCACTAGAGGTGTCTCTCCCATAAGATAAATAGCATGTTGGGTGAACAAATTACAGTTGGGCAATTGACAAATAAAGAGGGCATTACCATGCACATACATGTTATGATGAGTATTGTGAGATTCAATTGGGCATTACGACAAAGTACATAGACCGCTATCCAGCATACATCTATGCCTAAAAAGTCCACCTTCAGGTTATCATCCGAACCCCCTCCAGTATTAAGTTGCAAACAACAGACAATTGCATTAAGTATGGTGCGTAATGTAATCAACAAATACATCCTTAGATATAGCATTGATGTTTTATCCCTAGTGGCAACAACACATCCACAACCTTAGAACTTTCTGTCACTGTCCCATATTTAATGGAGGCATGAACCCACTATCGAGCATAAATACTCCCTCTTGGAGTTACAAGCAAAAACTTGGCCAGAGCCTCTACTAGCAATGGAGAGCATGCAAGATCATAAACAACACATAGATAATAGATTGATAATCACCATAGCATAGTATTCCATATTCATCGGATCCCAACAAACGCAACATGTAGCATTACAAATAGATGATCTTGATCATGTTAGGCAGCTCACAAGATCCAACAATGATAGCACAATAAGGAGAAGACGACCATCTAGGTACTGCTATGGACCCATAGTCCAGGGGTGAACTACTCACACATCACTCCGGAGGCGACCATGGCGGTGAAGAGTCCTCCGGGAGATGATTCCCCTCTCCGGCAGGGTGCCGGAGGCGATCTCCTGAATCCCCCGAGATGGGATTGCCGGCGGTGGCGTCACTGGAAGGTTTTCCGTATCGTGGCTCTCGGTACTGGAACTATTAGCGACGAAGGCTTATGTAGGCGGAAGGGTGGGTCAGGGGGCGCCACGAGGGGCCCACACGCTAGGGCCGCGCGGCCAGGGGCTGGGCCACGCCGCCCTACTGTGGCGTCGCCTCGTCGCCCCACTTCGTTTCCCTTTCGGACTTCTGGAAGCTTCGTGGAAAAATAAGATCCTGGGCGTTGATTTCGTCCAATTCCGAGAATATTTCCTTACTAGGATTTCTGAAACCAAAAACAGCAGAAAACAGCAACTGGCTCTTCGGCATCTCGTTAATAGGTTAGTGCCGGAAAATGCATAAATATGACATAAAGTATGTATAAAACATGTGAGTATCATCATAAAAGTAGCATGGAACATAAGAAATTATCGATACGTTGGAGACGTATCACTCTCCGTTGCTAGTAGAGGCTCTGGCCAAGTTGATACTTGTAACTCCAAGAGGGAGTATTTATGCTCGATAGTGGGTTCATGCCTCCATTGAATCTGGGATAGTGACAGAAAGTTCTAAGGTTGTGGATGTGCTGTTGCCACTAGGGATAAAACATCAATACTTTGTCTAAGGATATTTGTGTTGATTACATTACGCACCATACTTAATGCAATTGTCTGTTGTTTGCAACTTAATACTGGAAGGGGTGCGGATGCTAACCCGAAGGTGGACTTTTTAGGCATATATAGATGCATGCTGGATAGCGGTCTATGTAATTTGTCGTAATGCCCTAAGTAAATCTCATATTAGTTATCATGATATGTATGTGCATTGTTATGCCCTCTTTATTTGTCAATTGCCCAACTGTAATTTGTTCACCCAACATGCTATTTCTTATTGGAGAGACACCACTAGTGAACTGTGGACCCCGGTCCATTCTTTTACATCTGAATACAATCTACTGCAAACATTGTTCTTTACTGTTCTTCGCAAACAAACACCATCTTCCACACTATACATTTAATCCTTTGTTTACAGCAAGCCGGTGAGATTGACAACCTCACTGTTACGTTGGAGCAAAGTATCTTGATTGTGTTGTGCAGGTTCCACGTTGGCGCCGGAATCCCTGGTGTTGCGCCGCACTACACTCCTCCGCCAACAACCTTCACGTGATCCTTGACTCCTACTGGTTCGATAACCTTGGTTTCTTACTGAGGGAAAACTTGCTGCTGTACGCATCACACCTTCCTCTTGGGGTTCCCAACGGACATGTGCTTCACGCGTTATCAGTTTGCTATATGATTCAGTTGTTTAGTCATTGTCTTTACCATTGCTTTGAATCACTTCATTCATCTCATATGCTTTACAATAGTATTGATCAAGATCATGTTGGTAGCATGTCACTTCAGAAATTATCCTTGTTATCGTTTACCTACTCGAGGGTGAGTAGGAACTAAGCTTGGGGATGCTTGATACGTCTCCAACGTATCTATAATTTCTGATGTTCCATGCTAGTTTTATGACAATACCTACATGTTTTGTATACACTTTATATCATTTTTATGCATTTTCCAGGACTAACCTATTAACAAGATGCCGAAGCGCCAGTTCCTGTTTTCTGCTGTTTTTGGTTTCAGAAATCCTACACAGGAAATATTCTCGGAATTGGACGAAACAAAAGCCCACGGTCTTATTTTCCACGGAGGCTTCCAGAACACCGAAGAGGAGACGAAGAGGAGCCACGAGGCGGCCACAGCCTAGGGGGGAGCGGCCCCACCCCTGGCCGCGCCGCCCTATGGGGTGGGCCCCTCGGGACTCCACCGACATCGCCCCTTCGCCTATATATTCTTCCATCTCCGAAAACCCTAGGACAACCGACGATATTCCACGAAGAGTTCCGTAGCCGCCGCCATCGCGAAGATAAGTTTCGGGGGACAGAATCTCTGTTCCGGCACGCCGCCGGGACGGTGAATTGCCCCCGGAGTTATCTCCATCGACACCACCGCCATCTTCATCGCCATTGCTGTCTCCCATGATGAGGAGGGAGTAGTTCTCCCCCGAGGCTGAGGGCTCTACCGGTAGCTATGTGGTTCATCTCTCTCTCCCATGGTGTGATCTTTATGTGATCATGAGATTTGTATCACTATTAATCTATGTGCTACTCTAGTGATGTTATTAAAGTAGTCTATTCCTCCTCCATGATGTAAAGAGGACAGCGTGTGCATCATGTAGTACTTGGCATAGGTTATGATTGTAATATCTTGTAGATTATGAAGTTAACTATTAATGATACTATTGATGTGATCTATTCCCCCTTTCATAGCTATTGGTGACAGTGTGTATGCTATGTTAGTACTCGGTCTAAATTGCAACGGTCTATTACGCACTCTAGAGGTTACTTTAATATGAACTCCGGAAGTTGTGGAGCTTGTTTACTCCGGCTTGAGGTGTGCTTTTGTAGCCCTACACAATGAATGGTGTTTGTTATCCAACAAGAGGGTGTTTAAGAGTAGCATTTATTTATTCAGTTATGTGATCATTGTTGAGAGTATCCACTAGTGAAAGTATGATCCCTAGGCCTTGTTTCTAAGCATTGTAACACCGTTTCCAACAAGTTCTGTTACATGTTCGCTTGCTGCCATCTTTATTTCAGATTGCAATTACTACTTATAATCATCCATATTACTTATATTTCACTATCTCTTCGCCGAACTAGTGCACCTATACATCTGACAAGTGTATTAGGTGTGTTGGGGACACAAGAGACTTCTTGTATCTTAATTGCAGGGTTGCTTGAGAGGGATATCTTTGACCTCTACCTCCCTGAGTTCGATAAACCTTGGGTGATTCACTTAAGGGAAACTTGTTGTTGTTCTATAAACCTCTGCTCTTGGAGGCCCAACACTCTCTACAGGAATAGAAGCGTGCGTAGACATCACCCATCATAGACCACGGTGTCGTGGGGGCTTAAGGGTTTCCCGCCACTCTGGTTGCTCCCAACGGAACACAACATCTACGGTAAAGTGTGTCCGTTGATATGCGAGAGGAAAAAGGTACAACTGAATTCTCCGTCACATTCCAGGCCTTATGGTTAACACGACTGTTACGACGCAAGAATCACTAGACGACATTAGTTGTTAATCCTAGATGAATACTAGGAAGCAGTGGCGCGACGGCACGCCGCGCCTGTAAGAATATATCATCATTTATATAAAATGATGATTATAAGATTAGGATTGTTTTCTCTAGTTATCATTGTTGACGCATTTTGATGTATGCTAATTTTTTCAGGATTATAAGATTACTTTCATCTCATATTTTAAATTAAAAGACTTATGCATAAATTGTATCAGGGTATTTTCCAAATTTGTGTGGAATTATTTCTTGAAGGTAAAATATATTAATCATGGTGGAAATAAACAACATAACTATCTACATAGTTATGACGATAAATATCATATTGTTCAGTTACATTTGGCTACGGTGAAAGCATGACCATTCATTTGTTTCTTTTTGTGAGGAGAAGTACATCCATTTGTAATGGTTAATGTTCATATATTTCTGAGATGAATATTTTTGGTAATACATGGATAAATTTTTTTTGATTTCATGTCAGGCTTAAAACATATTCGGTTCTATTTAGCGTAAGTAAAAAAGTTCCCATCTTTTTTTAACACGAAATAAGTTCCCATCTGTTAGAGAATCCTTAATATCTATTATAGAAAGTTTGGTTGCCATTTATAAAATAACCTTCTATGTCTTAAGAATAATTCATGAAAAGAAATATATTAGTAATATTATATTTTCTGCTAAAGTTGGCTGTTTGATTAATAATTTTGATTTATATATTGGTTCACTAAAAAACAGAAAGCACATACAGTGTCACATGCTACACGCACGTATACAATCCTAATCTGTCTACAATACAGAACCATCTCGTTCTCGTCCTTTTCTCACACACTATGCAGGGCAAGAGTGACACGAATCACGCATGCATGGGGCAAGTGATGAATAGATATCCTAAAAAATACACGCATGCATCTCAGGTTCTTTTGAACGGATCATCCGATCCCCTTTTGCTATCTCTACTGTGACGCTACTGCCACCACCTCTGCTCCCCAATTCTGCCTGCCGAAGCCATCAATCGACACATGCTAGCATCCTACCATGCTCCCCATGGCCTGCATCGCCAATTTGTCACCTACGCCATGTCCTTCTTCCCTTGCTCGTCGTACGCGCACAACCTAGCGCGTGCTTCCCTGTCCGCCCTGCAGCTTTTGCTCGAGCGAAAGCAGTCACGCATCCGCGAGCCGTGAAGTATCAGAAGCTAGGGTTAAAGACTGAAAGAGAAGGAAAACAAAGAAGCAAGTGAGTAATCTGGGTGAGGAAGATGCTGAGTAATCTAGGTAAGGAAGATGGTGAGAATACCCTGTACGGGAGGTACAGATGGTGGACGGAGGGCGTGAGAGCGGCCAGGCGTGAGGTTCCTGGGAAGTATGCCCTGTTCTCGTTTCTTCATCGGGCGCCGGAGCCGTCGTGGGCAGAACACCGGATCCGGACTCTCCGTGTTCGGCCAACGCTCCATTTTGCGGGTGATGGCGCCAACCTTTGTCAGCGAGGCTCCTTGCCAGCCAGGAGCCAAGGTTCGGGTCAGAGCAGTTACGTGCGCCATCATCCGTTGCATAGGAGCTAGCAGGCTAGGAGGCGCTCTGTCGGCGAAGAAGAAGCGTGGATGTGCAACTGTCGGAGGATGAGGAAGAGCGAGCATGGATTGAACCATCAGCGACTGGTATGTCATTTTTTTTCCTGTACTGTCCTGAGAATTCTGTTTATGTTTGCTATACTTACTGGGTAGATTCGAATCAAAAGTTGTAGAGGTCGGTGTTACGGTGTGTTTGCGGCACCAGTGCCCAGTGGAAGCATGCATCAGGGAAAGAGAAGCGAGGGACTGCGGTCGCTCGAGGTTGAGCAAGAATAAATATTGATCCAGCCGTCAGTCATCAGTATGCTTCCTTTCTCTGTAGCGACCCAAGAGCTTTGCTTCTGTGTGTTGCAGCGGTTGCCTAAGTTTGAATGAAAGCTATCGCGCTGAACAGATCGAAATAGAAATTGTAGAGGGAAACCCATAATACCTCCACACATGCCGTCAGTTTGCTCATTCTAGTAAAAAAAACTCATGGATGTCGTAATTAGTAACTTAAACCCAGATACATTGAAGCAGGAAAAATAATATAGATCCAAGAGATTTAGATCTTCCAGTAGATTACTTTTAAAACCTAGGTATCTTGCTCTCAGTGTATTTAGAGCACTGCAGTTTTGTAGCTCACAATCTGTAAGCTTATATATGGCTAGGAAACCGTACGTGCTCCAGGTAATGTAGATTTTATGATAGTGAAAAGCAATTTTATTTAGTTGAGCCGTATCATGAGTGTGGTGTCATACATACTCTTGCTAACAATGGAAAGTAGCGTTAAAATAGGAAACAAAAAAACTAACTTATTACATATTGGTTCACTGCAGATGCATATGACAATATACTGCAGTGAGTAGACGTACAGAGAAGGTAGTTTTCAGGTCGGTGCCTAGAGTACAGAATAATAAACACTGACAAAGTGCCCCCTATATGTGAACTAAGTACATTAAGCGGATTCAGTTTTGAAGCTGCCGTGTTTAGCTTGTCAACGTAGAAACTATCCCCATGAGTTGTTGCTTATTTGAACGAAAAGCCTGAACATGATGCTGCTACTGCAATTAGAACCATATGGTCCATGTTCAGCATGTACATTCTTCCAAAAAAAAAACAGTTAAGCAAAATGGAATATGAGAACTGACCATATCAATATTTAAACTATATAGAGGTCATTAAAATTGATGTGTATTGCCTACAACATGTACGCCAAACCATCCAGTGAATCAACAATTTGAAGGTTATCAGACATATATTTAAAAAAAAATCTGAAGTGTATAGCTTTATCACAATGTGTGAATGAGAAAAAAATCTTAAAAGCCATGATTAGAGCTGGGTGAGACCAAATCTGGGTGATTAGAGCATAATTCTTCAATAGCAAATATGGGTGATTAGAGCATCATTGTTTTGCATATCATTGTTTATAATTCTTCAAATGCAGCTGACTGATGAGACCAAATCGTGCCTTGCCTGTTGTGTGAAAAAAACTCAATCAGGAAGTAGTTAATAAACAGGAGAAACATTGTGGAGTCACCGAAGACCCAAACTCCGCAGTTCCCAGTAACTCAATGGTCTCTAAGAACTGCCCAACAAACTCCATTATCTCCAAAACTATTCAACCATGCTATCATGGCAGTGTGAGAAACATTTATTAAGAATTTGATATTGCAAATCACGACAATTTCTAATGACGGATAAACAATGATATTGGGTTGAAAGATGAGCCAAGAAGTCAACTTAACAAATTTCCATGTAAGTGCAGTCATGGATAATTATTTTGCCTACGGAAAAGCACATACCATGGCGCTTTCAAAACAGTTTCATGGCGTATCTATAAAGTCTAACTCGAAACTGTTTTTTTTTAGAAAAACAGGGCTTCTTACCCCGGTTCTATTTCTGAAACCACAGTCACATACAACCATCCAAGTTTTACGTAGCACAGATCACCAACATCAAAAGCCTAACAGTTTAAAACACCACCACATCATCACCGATAGAAAAAGTGAGGGGGGTGGGGGGGGGGGGGGGGGGGGGGGCACACGAGCAACCAGCAGCACAACTGGAAACTGTTGAAGACAATAACAATTTAAGTTTAACCATAACACACCGACCTACCCAAAGTGTTCAGAATTCTCCAATATCATATCTGGTTGATTAGAGCTTATCATTTTCTTGCACACTGTTTGCGGCAGAACTGAACATTTAGAATTTGTGAATTGCAGCTTAGAGCGATAAGAACATATGTTGCCTTGCAGACTGTATGTAACTGAACATATATTGTCAGTAGAATTCTGCAATACCATCTCTGGGTGATTAGAGCATATAATTGTTTTGCACAAAGCTTGCAGTAGAATTGAGCACTGACAATTTTTCAATTGCAACTTAGATAGATAAGAACATATGCTTACTTGCATACTGCCTGCAACAGAACATATATTCTCAGTCACGAAGCACTGAACAAAGAGAGAAACGTGAAGCTTACAATAATCTACACACCTAGGGCAGATGCCACCAAATATCATGATGCTGAACTTATCTGGTTATTTGCATTACTCGATACAACAGTATGTTTGTTCATCAGCTTGCCTGTACAGCCCTGTAGTTCCTAATGTCCCATCCTAATCTGCGTCTCAAGTTCTGTCACAAAAAGAAAAATATATAAGTTTTGGACATCAAGTCATACTAAGTACATTCAAAATCTAGTGAAACTCCCCAACTGGTAATGATGGTTGGATGCATACACAAGATATCGACCAGCGTGTAGAAATTCACAAATCAAGAAGTATGTACAAAATACGATGGCCCGCATATAAAGAAATCAGCATGATGCCTTGTAAAAGATAAGCTGCTCTTGGACATCAACAGAGCTATAAAATGCATGTGCTTGCTTTCCCATGACATAGGAGCATCTATTTATAAACTTTATCTCCATATATGGCTTTATCTGGACAGTCTGATTTCACTAATTTCTCCATTACCAATCATGGTCGGACATAAAAGTCTATAATAATAACCATATCTACATAGCAAGTTTTGTTTAGTTGAAGAGTATTTATGTACGTACCATTTACATGGAGGTGTGACACCAAGCATAAACCCAGATTTGAAAGTCTCTAACTCAGTTGCATATATGTATAGCAAAAAGATAACCGAGGAGATCAGTCTCAACATCCTCTTTCCTTATTGGTTCAGAAGAAGATAGAAGGAACTGAAGTATCTATTTCGTTCATATATGGTAATAACAAAAACCCAAAAAACTTACCAAAAGAAACATGATATGCTGCTACTCCAGAAGCAGCAAACAACAGACATAATTCAGTAGGGCGCGCTCATCCCCTTTCTTGAGAAAATTTAGTACATTTCCTTGTATAAAACAGAAGCTGTTAGGAAACTAAAAGAACATTGAACCAATGAGAGTCTATTAGTTACGGCAAGAAACTAAGTAAGAGAAGAAGAATACCTCTAATTTTTTTCTCTTCTGGTTTTTCCTGAATTCCTGTGGCTAGATCAGTTCAGAGAAGAAGTATACCTATATGTTTCTTTTTCTCTTATGGTTCTTCCTGAATTCTTTTGGCTAGATCAGGCAAGATGAAACTAAAAGAAAATCTCCAAATGAGAACTCCCCTGCAACCATGGCCCCTCCCCTGTGTTGTTCGATCGAAAGAGATTTAGATACATAGACAGAAAGAGAATGCTCACCACGGGAACAACAATGCATCACGGAGGACTGCATCTGGAAGAGAGCAACAGCCAGCGTCGGCTACTCCCATGTTCCGCCTATCAGGAGTCAGGATGGAGAAGACGGCACCGAGGTCCCCCCTGTGCCGCCAGAGACAATGGATGGAAGGGGAGATGGATGTTGCAGTACCCATGATGTAATGGAGGCCGACCGTGAGGAAGGCCTCGCGTCCCAGGACGTCGCGGTGGTGGATGATGGCTGAGATGGCCTGCAACCCCATCGTGATGGAGTTCGCGTACTTGGATCTGTTTTTCTTCCACGGAAGCATGAACCCGGCTAGGGCACAAACCGGACGGCGGGACCCGCTGGCTGCCGCAGCAATCCGAGCCGGCCATCATGGCAGCCATGGTGGTCGGTATTGTCCCCTCCATCGCCACCACCATCCACGGGGCGCTTCAGTTCTTCGCGCCTGCTTCCTCCTCCTCCGCCGTTTTTGATGGCGGCGAGGATTCTTCTGCCAACCGCCGCCGCAAGATGCAGCCCAGCTTCGCCGGCTCCATGACCCTGCTCAACACAGCCATGCCCCAGCAATAATTTGTGAGGAGAAAGATGGGAGCAGACGATGGAGAGGAAGAGAGAAAAAAGAGATGGGGGTCGGCCCCTTCGTAAATCCAAGCGGTGGAGGTGGGGACAGGGCCACCGCTTTGACCAAGACGTTCAGGGAAACTCAGTAACCGGGAAGCTACCATGGAAATAGGCAAGGAAAAAGGCTTGGAACCGGTAACCGGTTGCCCACAAAGCCAAAATAAAAGGTAACAAAAAATACCCAGCTGAGTGAATTAAGGAAGAGAGTTACGTGTCACACAACTGATGGAGGAAACAGAGGATAAATAGGACATCTACAGTCCCCCGATCAACCCAAGAACGTTAAATCGTCCAACTTTTATATAGTGTATAATAACCCAGCTGCAATGGACCCTCCACCAAACTCATACCATGGTTCCATTGCCCACCACATAGTCATATTCATAATTGGAAAACTAATAATTTGCTTTGTAATGCAGGAGTGATACGAATAGCACTTTGCAAGTAATTTGATAAACATAATCAAATGACATGAGAAAGCGATGAACTTGCCAGGTAGTTCGATTGTTTGGACTGACCCTAGTTCTCGGTTTCTGAAAATTAGCATCATTAAGATCCAAATGATGCATACTTTGAGTTTAAAATTATTAAGGTTGAGGACTTAATAATAATTTCTAAAAGAATTGTTAAAATTCATTTAAGGATTTTCTTGTATTATTTTAAGTAATTAAGAAAATATTTTAAATATTTTCATTTAGTAAATCTTAGAGAAATGAAATTTAAACTTTTGTTTTCTTTGAAATAATTTATTATATTTTTATTTATTTTGTTACTGAAATTAATACCCTTATTTATTTATTTTTGGAAATAACTACTTCCTTTAAAAGTTTAATTGATTTAAAATTTATTAAATTATGAGATATAAAATTAAAGTGTCACATAAATTATAAATGTTTTTTCCTATTTTTATTATTAGGGCTTTTGTTTGGGATTTTCTAAATTTGTTAAATAAAAAGATTTGTGAAAGGACTAAATTTCCCCTGGGCCCACTAGTTAGGTCAACCCACCAGGTTAGACCGGACCAGCTCCCGAGTCGGCCCACCGGCCCCATTCGCTCTCCCCCTCGCGTGCAACCCTAAACCTAATCTCTCCTCTCTCGCGATCCCAAAATCGTAGTCGCCGTCGCCCACCTCCTTCGGCCAGCTCCTGTCGCCCTAGACCTCACCCCTGGCCACTTTTGTCGTGCGTCTCGATGCTCATCATCTTGGTCCGTTTCGATTCGACGGGCACGTCCTCCTCTGTTGGCGCGCAACCCCTACTTCTCCTAGGGTTTCGGTGACTGCGCGTGTCTCCGTCGAGATAGTGTTCCTGGACATGCTAGTGGTGATGTTGGGACCTGCATGTGCCACCATGGGTGTCGCCCATGGTTGCTGCTGCTCCAGGTTCTCCTTTTGGTTCTTTTAACAACTTGAATATTTCTTAAGTGTTCTTGGTATGTCTTGCAAAAGGATTCAAATGTTTCGAGAAGCTCAAGTTGATTATCTCGTTGAAGGAAGAAATTGAAATAGACAAAAGGGAAAAAAATCAAGAGATGGGTTTGGGAGGGCCATGTGAAACCCATTGGGGTCTCACTCCAAAACTATGACACATATACTTTTTTGTACCCTTCAATCCAGAAAGTTTTCAGAAGGATTGGAAAAAGTATCATAGGGTGAATGCTATTGAAGCTCAAATTTTGCTAACAATATTTTAGACATTTGAGTATGTTTTTAACGTTGCACTCGTTGGATGAAATATTTGGACACATTGATCTCTTAGCCCAGGCTTTGTAAAGGAGGGATCAAGACATTGTGAATGCTAGTGATATGCGCAGTTTCACTAAGCAAGTATTATTGAATTCCCTAGAAGATAATGGATGGAAATATTTTCTTGAAAAGGTGAAGGCTTTTTGTTTCAAGTATAAGGTCAAAATCCCCGACATGGATACTCTCTATAAGCCACTTCATAGATCTAAATGGGTTTTCAAGAATGTTAATAATCTTCACCGCTTACGGGTTGATATATTTTTGGGTCTAATTGATAGGCAATATCAAGAGCTCGAAAATAGGATCAATGAGGTAAACACTGAGTTACTTGTTTGGATGTCATCATTGAATCCCGTTGATTCATTTGCTGCTTATGATCGATCAAGAGAAGTTGGTCAAGCTTGCTCACTTCTATTCTAAGGATTTCTCAAAGCTGTAGTTATCGAAGCTTTAGAAAGGTGAAAAATATTTCCGGCCTTTCTATTATGCTTGTTGTGACGAGAAAGAATCTCTCCCATGGCATGGTGTACAAGCTTCAAGTTCGTGTTAATTCTTCGTGTGGCGACTACTACTGTCAAGAGGGTCTTTTTCGTCAATGGATTATGTAAATAATAAGTTGAGAAGCAAAATAGGGGGGGGGGGGGGGGGGGCAATTCTTGAATGATCGCTTGGTTACGTTCCTTGAGCGTCAATTCTTCTTGGCGATAAAGGATGATGACATAATCTGTCAAGTTAAATAATATATTTTCTATTTTTGCAATGTAATTTAACAATTTGAGATGTTTTTGCTACTATGAACAATCTATAGTTTCATTCTTGTTATTGTGAAACTTTTATATCTTATATTGTCGTGCAATTTATTTTTTTACTTCACATAATTATTACAAAAATCCTGGCTCCACGGCCGTGTGCATATTAGATCTGCATATTCTGATCTCTCTTTACTTGTATCGGGTTGATCTGGTGCTGAGTTTAGTGAAAGCATCACTTTATATATAAAAAAGTCAATCTTACCCACCCTGAGATTACCCAACGGTCCATATATAAATGGGATCGATACTGGTCTAATTTTTTCTTTTGCAATGTTCGCTGTTGGTCCACCTTGACACAAAATCCCGTGTCCGCTATCTATAAGATAGGAAAAATACATGTATTGACATCAAATATTGTTTGACAAATCACATGAAAAATAAAGTACTTATAGGAAGAGATTTGAGTGCATGAACTTTGCTCAAGAATACTAGAATGCAAATGAATAATTGGAAAAAATCCCGATGTTTTTTTATCATATGAATCAAGTAACCAAACTCAAAATGAAGTCCTACAAATATGAATCCTTTAAAATTCCTATGTACAACTTCAAAAATAAGTACAGCTAAATGCATCTCCATAACGTGAAGACACAGTTTGAGAACAGTATGTCATACAGCCTAGCTACCGCGTGTGGTCGTGCAAGCAAATATCCTAGTAGCACTTTCCTGGGGGGAGAACGGACAAGTAGCTAGACTGAAGTGTGCCTGCCCCCGGTTTCAAGAAGTTGGTCGTTCAAGGACTGAAGCCACTAGATCCATCTACTGCCGGTACTGGTGAGTTTGCTGTGTTTTGTGTGCATATACTGCCACCTAATTCTCTCGCTCATTTCTGCTTTGTTCATTCAGTTATATATTGTACAAACTATCCTAGCGGAATTTATCTCTCCTTGATTCTCTCTGTTTTTCTTCCGGGCGCATGAAGATAATCAGAGATGGCGCCCCTGCTGGTGGATTCAGTCGCTCGTCGCCTTGCTGTCTTCGCGTGCATTGCGCAGATCTTTCTCACTTGGATCTTGCTGGTGCCATGCGTGCAACTGGTGAGTCATACCTCAAACTTTTCCTGTTTCTCGTTTCGTTTGCATCAGGATCACTGTGCCACAGCTGCGGAGGTGGCTACCCTGCACGCCTACCCGATCTACCTGTTGCTGTCCATCGTTGCCACCGAGCTCATGGTGAAGCTTGGCATGGTGTGGCGGCGCCTCCGCCAGGCGTTCTTCTTCCTAGTTCTCGTACTGTACGTCGCGATCGCCTACTATTTTGGCTGCTATCACTCCCTCCTCTTCATCAAGACCATGGGCGGCTTCAGCGTCCTGGGCAAGACCGCCCTCGTCGTTGGCTCCATGGCCATGTTGGCGCCGATGTGCGAGAACATCCTGGTGTGCTTCCTCACTGTCTTCCTCGGGTACTAGTAGTCTAGTACACATTTTCATGGAGGTGCCCAAGAACAATAATAAGTAATCATTGTTGTGTTGCTGCTACTGGGGACTCTGATTTCTGATAAGAGGGGTAGCTAGGTACTGTGGAGTGTGGTGTGGTCAGTTGTATCTGGGTGTTCAGCTTCGTCTTTGTTTTCTGAACTCGGTTCCACTTGTTCACTGTCTTCCTCGGCAACTCGTAGTCCAGTACACATTTTCATGGAGGCGTCGAAGAACAATACTAAGTAATCATTGTTGTGTTGCTGCTACTGGGGACTCTGATTTCGATAAGAGGAGTAGCTAGGTACTGTGGACTGTGGTGTGGTCAGTTGTATCTGTGTGTTCACCATCGTCTCTGTTTTCTGAACTTGTGGTAACCTTTCCTCTTGTTGTTCATCTTCGTGCGTTGATCGTGGCCACCTGCACTCATCTTAATGTTAGACAAACTAAGCATGTAATGTGTGCTAGCTTTGTTTCAGGAAAACATGCGATGGCAACTGCAATGTTTTCTTTAGCCAAGTGATTGCGACTTTGCGAGTTGTTAGCTAGTCATTTGCTCTCACTTTTTTCGTCCTAGATCAAACCTTGCTGAGTTGATTTCATGAACACAACATCACAAATAACACGCGCCCTTCTTGCCTCAAGAAAAACGACGAGTATTTTTTTTGCGGTATTTCTGCTCTCTTTCACTGAGTAGTGTACCCGACTAGGATCTTTAGGTTGTACAGAAAAGAGAGAAATTCAATTCGGCTCCCACGTGCATATGCCCCCTCCACATAAAAACATATTTTAAATTGTCAAAAAATTCTAACAATTTTTTTTTCCATGTACATCTTGACAATCTGTGTGTGTTCCTACAATTTTATAAAAACCTGATATTTTGCATGATCTATGTAAAAAAGACAAAACATCCCTCACAAAATGCTTTATGCGTAGCACCAAATTCTGTCTTTTTTATACAGCCCGAGTGATAAGTCGATTTTTCATGGAAAGACTTTATACGCACTTAATATGTGAGCATATACACATGAATTTTTCGTTTGGAATTGCAGAATAAAAACATCCTTGCTCCCTTCCGATTCTAGGCAGGTGCTGTAGGCCAGGAGCCCAAGATAGACTGAAGCTATCACAAGCTAATAAATACGTGTCGCTGACTCGCTGTCTGCATATTTGCCTCATCGCATGTTGCCTGCCAGCTGCACCATGCTTTTGCGTCGTATAGCATCATTTCAGCATTTCTAAGATGGGCAGGTGAAACGGACTTGTGACTGATCCGAGAAAATTTCAGAAGAGGAGCACATTGCACTAGAACGTGCACTACTACTTTCGATCCATACTGAATTACTCCACGAACCTACCAGATGCCTTTGAAGTTGTTGGCTAAGTAATGGCTGTAGCGTTGAGCCATCGCATGGATCCGCATGTTTGAAAATGTTCCTTTATCGTGTGTGTAGGGGCCTAGTGGGTACACATTCCATGGACCGACCCGGGTAGCTGAACTAGGGAGAACATATCTAGTGCTACCACCCCTTTAGGTGTTACCGTGCTACTGTACAAAAAAATGTATTTTATATGTGTCAAATAATTATACGAAAAATTGTGAGTGCTCATGAAACATGTCCCTACAATATCCCAAAATTTCATATCCAAAATCGATATGGACAATGAGAAATAAAAAAGAGAAAACCAGCATTATTCATGCTGGTTTTCTCTTTTTTGTTTCTCATTGTCCATGTCGATTTTGGATATGAAATTTTGGGATGTTGTAGGGACATGCTTCATGAGCACTCACATTTATTCGTACAATTTTTTTAACACGTATAAAATACATTTTTTTGTACGGTAGCACGGTAGCATGCAAAGGGGTGGTATCACTAGATATGCTCTCTTGAACTAGGCTTTGAAAGTTCCGTTCTAAATATATATACGCTCTCACTACAGGAATGGGAGGCTACGCCGAGGGCCAGACTATACACCGACGGTCAAAAGTCGGGGCCGTCGGCGTATGGCCCGGCCAGGCCAGCCTGCCCTTTCGATGTTCGGCGTAGCGCGGCCGTCGGCGTAGCGAGGTCTACGCCGAGGGCAGCCCTCGGCATATCTTTGGCCCTAGGCGTAGACAGGGTTACACCTACGGCCACCCTTGGCTTAGGCAATTTTTCAAATTTGTCTATTTTTGTAAAAATCATAACTAATTCATATGATGTTAGAAAAATGCGTATGAGGTATCAAAATCTTCAGAAAAACATCCTCTATCCGCTTATGTTAAAATCATGCATATTTGAATCATGTACAGTACCATGTTAACATAGAAACAATTCAATCAATTTCTTATATGTCCTCATGATCCCGTTTTAGCCAGATGGCAATTTAAACGAAGTCAGAAAATCTCGCGGAGCCGCATGGTATCATTTTATGTGTACTAGTAACCACTCCAAAAGATGAAATTGGGTTACGGCAATTATTTTGGAAAACCCTTCAGGAACAGGACTATCAAGTCCGGAGTTCTATGGCTTTTAGGGCAAATAAGTAGGAAACGGCCTGTGACACCACATAGTTTGTCGGAACGAGACCATATTTGGCACGTGCGTGGTCCCTGGGATGGGAAGCAATGCCTCGGGAGCGGATTTCCAATCCGACCCATGGGTGATGGTTTTTTCATTTTTGGGGTGCGAAAACGGGTTTTTTGTGTGAAACAGCTACATGGGGCGCATTTTAGTATTGCGCGAGACCTCCGCGTAGTGGTAGGACACCGCCTTCACACCATATATCACATTCCATATGTGCGCGCTTGATATCTGGGAATCCACGCGGCTTCCTGCGGTGTCCCGCTGAATCCGCTGGAAAGTGACCGGATTTGAACTAGGGCTACACTTTTCGTCGCTCAATAAATTCTGGGAAAAATGTTTTTAGGTCTATGACATATCACTTTATATGCGAATTTTTTTCCGTTTAGCGTGATGGTAAACGGGTGCACCAGCGCGTCCTGTAAGGTCATACCGCATCTTCGTGGGGGCCCGTTTTGGCCAAATGGCAATTTAAACGAAGTCAGAAAATCCCGCGGAGCCGCATGGTGTCATTTTATGTGTCCTAGTAACCACTCCAAAAGTCGGAATTAGGATACGGAAATTATTTTGGAAAACCATTCACGAACAGGGCTATCACGTCCGGAGTTCTATAGCTTTTAGGGCAAATGAGTAGGAAACGGCCCGTGACACTGCATAGTTTGTCGGAACGAGGCCATATTTGGCACGTGCGTGGTCCCTGGGATGGGAAGCAAGGTCTCAGGAGAGGATTTCCAATCCGACCCATGGGCGATGATTTTTTCATTTTCGGGGTGCCAAAACGGGTTTTTTTGTGAAGCAGCTACATGGGCCGCATTTTACTATTTTGCGAGACCTCCGCGTAGTGGTAAGACACCTCCTTCGCACCACATATCACATGCCATATGTGCGCGCTAGCTATCTGGGAATCCATTCGGCTTCCTGCGGTGTCCCGCCGAATCCGCTGGAAAGTGACCGGATTTGAACTAGGGGTACACTTTCCTTCGCTCAATAAATTCCATGAAAAATGTTTTTAGGTCTATGACATATCACTTTATATGCGAATTTTTTTTCCGTTTAGCGCGATGGTAAACGGGTGCACCAGCGCGCCCGGTACGGCCATACCGCATCTCCGTGGGGGTCCGTTTTGGCCAAATGGCAATTTAAACGAAGTCAGAAAATCCCGCGGAGCCGCATGGCGTCATTTTATGTGTCCTAGTAACCACTCCAAAAGTCGGAATTAGGATACGGGAATTATTTTGGAAAACCCTTCACAAACAGGACTATCACGTCCGGAGTTCTATAGCTTTTAGGGCAAATGAGTAGGAAACGGCCCGTGATACCGCATAGTTTGTCGGAACGAGGCCATATTTAGCACGTGCGTGTTCCCTGTGATGGGAAGCAAGGTCCCAGGAGAGGATTTCCAATCTGACCCATGGGCGATGGTTTTTTCATTTTCGGGGTGCCAAAACGGTTTTTTGTGTGAAGCTGCTACATGAGGCGCATTTTAGTATTGCGCGAGACCTCCGCGTAGTGGTAGGACATCGCCTTCGCACCACATATCACATGCCATATATGCGCGCTAGCTATCTGAGAATCCATGCGGCTTCCTGCGGTGTCCCGCCGAATCCGCTGGAAAGTGACCGGATTTGAACTAGGGTTACACTTGCCATCGCTCAATAAATTCCATGAAAAATGTTTTTAGGTCTATGACATATCACTTTATATGCGAATTTTTTTTCCGTTTAGCGCGATGGTAAACGGGTGCACCAGCGCGCCAGGCGGGGCCATACCGCATCTCCGCGGGGGCCCGTTTTGGCCTGACAATTTAAACGAAGTCAGAAAATCCCGTGGAGCCGCATGGCATCATTTTATGTGTCCTAGTAACCACTCCAAAAGTTGGAATTAGGATACGGCAATTATTTTGGAAAACCCTTCACAAACAGGGCTATCACGTCCAGAGTTCTATGGCTTTTAGGGCAAATGAGTAGGAAACGGCCCGTGACACCGCATAGTTTGTCGGAACGAGGCCATATTATGCACGTGCGTGGTCCCTGGGATGGGAAGCAAGGTCCCGGGAGAGGATTTCCAATCCGACCCATGGGCGATGGTTTTTACATTTTCGGGGTGCCAAAACGGGTTTTTTTTTTTGTGAAGCAACTACATGGGGCACATTTTAGCATTGCGCGAGACCTCCACGTAGTGGTAGGACACCGCCTTCACACCACATATCACATGCTATATGTACGCGCTAGCTATCTGAGAATCCCTACGGCTTCCTGCGGTGTCCCGCCGAATCCGCTGAAAACTGACCGGATTTGAACTAGGGGTACACTTTCTGTCGCTCAATAAATTCCGCAAAAAATGTTTTTAGGTCTTTAACACATCACTTTATGTGGTGCACCAGGCCGCCCAATACGACCATTTCGCATCTCCCGAGGGGGCTGTTTTGGCCACATGGTAAATTAGGCGTCATATTTGGATTCCTCTAATTTTTAGGTTCAAATGATGATATGGATGTTATATTTAGATTCCTCTAATTTTTCTGATCGATTTAGACATATTATTTGTGGAATTTCGGTTTTCCAATTTAAAGATATTAATTATTCCATATTAAATAGAAAAAAGACCAAAACATAAAATCATTTTATTTTTATTTGAATTCAATATTATTATTACTTATATATTCATTGTTGTCTACTTAATTAATTGTTTGAAATTCAAAAATAAAGAGGTCTGCATCACGGTTCAAGGGTTAATAGGGTTGATATGCTATTATTATCAGCAAGAGGTGTCAATTATATAATGGAAGCTCATCCGAATGGAACCAAGGAGTTAAGTGTGCTAAGGTTGGAGTAGTGTGAGGATGGGTGACCGATTGAGAAGTTTAACCATGATTGTAATTTGACTAAGATTAAGTGTAGTTAGAGTTAAAAGTGTATTGGGTGAAAGATAAACAAGTAAAAAAAAGAAAAAAAAGATTGTGTAAAAGAAATTAAAATTTTAAAAATTTTAAAACTCTATGACGAGGGTTTTGCCATCGGCATATAGAAAAAAATATTTATTTTTTCCGAATATTTTTTTGATTTTTTTTGAAAAAGGAAAATTTGAATTTTTAAAAGTCTATGCCGAGGGTGTTGCCATCGGCGTAGCGTGCTACGCCGAGGGCCGGGCTACGCCGATGGCGATAGTGGCTTTGCCGAGGGAGCTAAACGCCGAGGAGCTATGCCGAGGACGACCCTCGGCGTAGCCTACGCCGACGACCAAAGCAGGCTACGCCGAGGGTTTCCGGCCCTTAGCATATAGCCACATTCCTGTAGTGTATTCAATGCACACAACATAATACAGAGTGAACTAATCCATTGATGTTTCCCTCTCTTGTTTATTTGTATTACATGTTGTTTAGATGATATCTTTACATTATAGAACTGTAGTAACCTGGAAAGCTCAACATCCTTTCCTTTTGCCTTTCCATATGGTTTGTGAGAACTTTGCTTCGATTCTGACAGTTTTTTTTGGGAAATCGGCCTAGAGGTCCATTATTGATGTTTTTCCTTTAATTGACAAACACAATATGTGCTATATGCCACAGAAAGTATACCACTGGATTAGTGTTTTAAATAATATTTCCAGTCATATAGTTCATATTTTGTTAGTCAAATTCGTGATCAAAGTTAGTCTCAAAACAAATGGGGGCCTTATTTATTAGAAAGGAGGTGATATAACATATAGAGCAAGTAGAATTACGAAAAAATTATAGCTGAGTCCCTTTTTGATTGTTAGGCATGCGCGTATGTCTAGGTTGCCAGTTTGCCTGACGAAATATAATTTATAAGTCATTAAGTATGCCATTAAAAACTTCTTCTGAATACGAATCTATTGTATACAATATCATGTTAGATGATGTGGAAATGTACTCTTTAGCCGTTTCTTTTAACATTGGGTAAGTATTGATCGGTTTCTTAGCGGGTAAACACACTTTTAGGAGTGAATGTGTTGCAGCCGCAGCACAGCTAGCGGAGAGAGATGCATGTATGGAGATCGAAAGGATAGTTGAAGTGGACGAAGTGAACGCAGTGGCACGTGAAGGTTTTTCAACAGAGCCATGTGTGGACTATGCACTACCCTGGACCGACACCGCGTGAACCTGCACCACTCCTTTTTCCAGTTCGAGATATGCACAGTGAGCTAGCTGCATGTTGGACACTAGTATTTGCGAGCTATGTATTTCTAGCATGCACCTAGCTGGTGTGCTATCCATTTAAGCTATATGATTTGATATTTACACAAATACACTGGTGGCTGACAACTATTTCTTCGATTTTTTTTGTCCTAGGTTTAGAAGAGCCATATAAGTCTGAATAATTATCAAATTAGCAACTGTTTGAATATTTATTTATTTCCATTAACTGTTTTAAACAAGCCCAAAATTAACAAAACTCAAAACCTGAATTCCGAAACATAATGAACCGTTATGATTGACAATGAAACCCAATGAAACTTATTTATCTTGTTTTTCATCAATATACGAGACATTCATCCAAGTCTTTCACTTCTTTTTCAGATTCTCGCATTTCTTCTAATTTGATCAGTTTAGGAGTTTCGTTGGGTACTAGGCCTGACGAGGTTTCGGTTTCTGCCAATGTGTTGAGACAGACGGAGCTTGACCGTTTAACGGTTGCTCCGAATGACTCCACTGGGCTGGAGACCCCAGTTGATGACGATGATGGAGCGGATGACATCTTAGATGGTCAGCTCCTCTCGTCTATTATTGGTACTCTTACTGAGGTCGATTTGGAACACTCGGAGCTTAGTTCAATTTATGATCTAAAAGCTTCTGCACGTGGTTCCCGATCGTCCGCTGGTAAGAAGTCTCGTAGATATGGCAAAAATACTAAATCTACAAAAGTTTCTCGATGATTGGCATGTTTCGGAATAGCAGAGGTCTTGGAAACTTGGCTAAGCATTCTCACATTGCCGATGGTTGTAGAGATTATGATTTAGATTTTATTGCTATATCGGAGACGGGTAGACGAAATTTCTCACAAAGTTTCCTCGACCGATTGTCAGGCGGGATTAACTTTCAGTGGTTTTCTCGTCCGCCTCGTGGTAGGTCTGGGGGCATTTTACTTGGCGTCCGTATAGACACAATGACTGTTCGTGCTAGTTCAGATGGAGAGTACGACATCAAACTCGATATCCAGAACAAAGCAGACGGTTTCATTTGGAGTCTGGTTGCTGTGTATGGTGCTGCCCAAGACGCTTTTAAGGCCGACTTTCTACGTGAGTTGGTAAATCTCGCAAAGGATAATCCGTATCCGATTTTAATCGGCGGGGATTTTAATTTGATGAGATTTCCTCATGAGAAGAGTAAAGGCCCTTTTGATGGACATTGGCCTTTCTTGTTTAATGCTGTCATTGATAGCTTAGACTTAAGAGAGGTTTTTATGTCTGGTCGACAGTTTACTTGGGCCAACAGCTTGCCCGAGCCTACATACGAGAAACTAGATCGTGTGTTGATGGATACCGAATGGGAGAATCAATACCCCATGGTGTCTGTCCGCGCCCTAGAGCGTATTGAAAAACTGTCTGACCATGCTCCCATTCTTTTAACCACTGGGAATCCACGTCAGGTTTGTAAGCGACCGTTCAAATTTGAACTAGGTTGGCTACAACGAGATGGATTTCACGAGATGGTTAAGAGGGTGTGGGAAAGACCAGTCAGGGGCAACAATCCGATATCGAGATGGAATAATAAAATGCGCGCTACGCGTAAACATCTCACGGGTTGGGCTGCCCATACGGCTGGTATTCTTAAGAAAGAAAAGATTCGCCTTTCACATGTGATCGATGACCTAGAGGCCCTAGCGGAAGTGAGACCGTTATCCACGCAAGAGATTGACCTCAAGAATCAATCCAATGCGCAGATAGCGAGCCTTCTTCGCGAAGAGGAACTCAAATGGTATCAACGATCAAAGGCCAAATTCATTTTGGAAGGGGATTCGAATACACGATATTTTCATGGCTTAGCCAATGGAAGGCATCGGAAAAAATGTATTCATTCTCTCATCCAAGATGAAGGGGTTATTGAAGGGCACGATCAACTCAAATCTTACATTACTAATTACTATAAGGATCTGTTTGGGCCTTCGGAGGAAAGTTCTTTCTCCCTTAATGAGGACCGCACGGACGATATACCCCAAGTTTCTCCAGAGGAAAATGGCCTCTTAACTGCGCCTTATTCTGAGGATGAGGTTAAGAAGGCAATTTTCCAAATGGAGTGCAATAAAGCACCGGGTCCAGATGGTTTCCCAGCGGAGTTTTATCAAACTTTTTGGGATACTATCAAATTGGATCTTCTAGATTTGTTCAGTGATCTTCACACAGGACAACTAGAACTATTTCGTCTAAATTTTGGTGAAGTAATTTTGTTACCGAAGGTTAATGAGGCAGAAAGGATTCAACAATATAGACCTATTTGCCTCTTAAACGTCAGTTTCAAAATTTTCACGAAAGTGGCCACCATTAGACTGAATACGGTCGCGGATCATGTGGTCCAACCTTCTCAGACTGCTTTCATGCAAGGAAGGAATATCCTTGATGGAGTGGCAGTTCTGCATGAGACGGTACATGAGATGCATTCCAAGAAACTTAACGGGGTCATTTTAAAATTAGATTTCGAAAAGGCATATGATAAGGTCAAATGGTCTTTCCTACAACAGACACTGATGTCTACTTCCCCCTCCTTTTCCTGTAGACAGTGTTGGGCCTCCAAGAGCAGAGGTTTGTAGAACAGCAGCAAGTTTTCCCTTAAGTGGATCACCCAAGGTTTATCGAACTCAGGGAGGAAGAGGTCAAAGATATCCCTCTCATGCAACCCTGCAACCACAAAGCAAGAAGTCTCTTGTGTCCCCAACACACCTAATAGGTGCACTAGTTCGGCGAAGAGATAGTGAAATATAGGTGGTATGAATATATATAAGCAGTAGCAACGGTGCCAGAAAATAGCTTGCTGGCGTGTAGTTGATGGTGGTAGTATTGCAGCAGTAGTAACGCAGTAAAACAGTAAACAAGTAGTAGTAACGCAGCAGTATTTAGGAACAAGGCCTAGGGATTACACTTTCACTAGTGGACACTCTCAACATTGATCACATAACAGAACAGATAAATGCATACTCTACACTTTTGTTGGATGATGAACACATTGCGTAGGATTACACGAACCCTCAATGCCGGAGTTAACAAGCTCCACAATTAGTGTTCATATTTTAGTAATCTTATAGTGTAAGATAGATCAAAAGACTAAACCAAGTACTAACATAGCATGCACACTGTCACCTTCATGCATATGTAGGAGGAATAGATCACATCAATACTATCATAGCAATAGTTAACTTCATAATCTACAAGAGATCATGATCATAGCATAAACCAAGTACTAACACGGATGCACACACTGTCACCATTACATCGTGCAGGAGGAATAAAACTACTTTAATAACATTGCTAGAGTAGCACATAGATAAATTGTGATACAAATACATTGCAATCATAAAGAGATATAAATAAGCACCTCACTATGCCATTCATCAATGAATAAGTATTCTGTGAAATATAGCCTAAGAGACCCACACGGTGCACACACTGTCACCTTTACACACGTGGGACAAGGAGTCTCCGGAGATCACATAAGTAAAACTCACTTGACTAGCATAACGACATCTAGATTACAAGCATCATCATATGAATCTCAATCATGTAAGGCAGCTCATGAGATTATTGTATTGAAGTACATAGGAGAGAGATGAACCACATAGCTACCGGTACAGCCCCGAGCCTCGATGGAGAACTACTCCCTCCTCATGGGAGCAGCAGCGGTGATGAAGATGGCGGTGGAGATGGCAGCGGTGTCGATGGAGGAGCCTTCCGGGGGCACTTCCCCGCTCCGGCAGCGTGCCGGAACAGAGATTCCTGTCCCCCAGATCTTGGCCTCGCGATGGCGGCGGCTCTGGAAGGTTTCTGTGGTTTTCGTCGAACGTATCAGGGTTTTCGATCCAGGGACTTTATATAGGCGAAGAGGCGGCGCAGGAGGGTCGAAGGGGCGACGACACCATAGGGCGGCGCGGCCAGGGCCTGGGCCGCGCCGGCCTATGGTCTGGGGGCCCAGTGCCCCCCCTCTGGTCCTTCCCGGGTGTTCTGGATGCTTCCGGTGAAAATAGGAACTTGGGCGTTGATTTCGTCCGATTCCAAGAATATTTCGTTACTAGGATTTCTGAAACCAAAAACAGCAGAAACGAGAACCGGCACTTCGGCATCTTGTTAATAGGTTAGTTCCAAAAAATGCACGAATATGACATAAAGTGTGCATAAAACATGTAGATAACATCAATAATGTGGCATGGAACATAAGAAATTATCGATACGTCGGAGACGTATCAGACACTCAGGATGAAAGGTTTTTCTCCTGAGTGGCGTGCTCTAATTTACGATTTTGTGTATGGAGGTAGCGTGGCAATTAGGGTCAATGACGACACCGGCCACTATTTTCAGACACGAAAGGGGTTACGCCAAGGCGATCCGCTATCACCAATGTTATTCAACATTGTAGCAGATATGCTGGCAATACTCATAGAGCGTGCCAAGTCTGATGGTCAAATTGAAGGTGTGATCCCACATTTGGTTGATGGGGGTTTATCTATCCTTCAATATGCCGATGACACAATTCTTTTTATGGATCATAATCTCGAAAAAGCTCGTAATCTCAAATTAATTTTAGCAGCCTTCGAGCAATTGTCGGGATTGAAAATTAATTTCCATAAGAGTGAATTGTTCTGTTTCGGTGAAGCCCAAAACGATATGACTCAGTACACTGAGTTGTTTGGTTGTGGGCAGGGCCATTTCCCTATTCGGTATTTGGGTATCCCGATTCACTATCGGAGACTTACCCTTGCTGAATGGAAGATTGTGGAAGAAAGATTACAGAAACGCCTTAGTAGTTGGAAAGGCAAATTGCTGTCCATAGGAGGAAGACTGGTACTCATTAACTCGGTACTAACAAATATGGTACTGTATATGTTATCATTCTTCCTCCTGCCGAAAGGAATTCTGCATAAACTCGATTATTATCGATCCAGATTCTTTTGGCAAGGGGACAGCGAGAAAAAGAAATATCGATTGGTTAAATGGAGTATAGTGTGTAGTCCCAAAGATCAGGGTGGACTTGGAATTCATGACCTGGAGGTTAAGAATTCTGCTCTGCTAGGTAAATGGCTTTTTAAGCTTCTTACCGAGAACGGGACTTGGCAAACTATTCTCCGGAGAAAGTATATTGGCTCGAAGACGCTCCCCCAAGTGGTTTGGAAACCCGGGGACTCTCACTTCTGGGCTGGTCTCATGGCAACGAAAAATATTTTCTTTCGTCATGGTACTTTTTCTATTAAGAATGGAGCACAGATACGTTTCTGGGAAGATGTTTGGTTGGACAATGCTTCTCTGAGTGAACAATATCCTGCTTTGTATAGTATTGTTCGTCGCAAAGGTGATACCATTGCTACCGTCATGGCTACCTCACCTCCGAATGTGACGTTCAGACGGGTTTTACTTGGACAAAGGCTAACAGCATGGAATGCTCTAGTTCAACGGTTGGGTGATATTCAATTATCACCTGAACCGGATGAATTTAGATGGAATCTCCATGTAGATGGCTCTTTTTCAGTTAAATCTTTATACAATGCAATCCTCCATTCTGATTTACCAGTTGATAACAATAAGAAAATTTGGAAGATGAAGATACCATTAAAAATCAAGATTTTTGGATGGCACCTTCATCGAGGAGTTATTCTTACTAAAGATAATCTTGTTAAGCGGAATTGGCACGGAAATTCACGATGTGTTTTCTGTCATCATGACGAAACCATCAAACACCTTTTCTTCCAGTGCAGTTTTGCGAAATCTATATGGTCAGTCATCCAAGTAGCATCTACCCTGTATCCCCCGACTAGTGTGGCAAATGTCTTTGGCAATTGGCTTCATGGTGTTGATTCAAGGTTTAAGTTGCTTCTTAGGGTGGGGGCGCTTGCAGTTATCTGGGCGCTATGGCTATGTAGAAATGACAAGATTTTTAACGATAAAAACTGTTCTTTGTTGCAGGTCATCTACAGATGTACATGTATTCTCCGTTCATGGTTACCTCTTCAGCGGGCGGAGAACCGAGACCTATTTACGGAGGTCTGTACACGGTTGGAGGCTACGGCGAGGGATACTTTTTCCCGACATGGGTGGCAGCATAGTCTACGGATTGAAGCTCCACACTCGTCTTAGGCGTTATATAGTTTATCGTCTCGATATGTATTTCGCCTTTTTCCTTTTATTGCTCGTTCTGGACTATTGAAACAGCTGTGTGCATCCTGGTTATGCAGAGGCTGGATGTAATTGCTTATCAAAGTAATAAAACATCCTTTATCAAAAAAAATTTGATGATTTGAATTCAAAGTTAATTGCTATTTTTTCCAACTCTGATGAATCAAGTTTTAAAAAATAGTTTTGGCACCATTCATAATGTTTTTCAGAGTATCACTACATTTTAAATGTCCGTTTTAAAAATTGTTAAACTATATTCAATATTGGTACTCCCTCCCTCTAAAATAGGTGTCTAAATTTTTTCTAGATGCAGATATATTTATACCTAAGATAGTAAGATATGTCTAAATACATCTGTACCTAGACAAAACAAAGACACATATTTTTAGACGGGGCCGGGTAGTATTATTTTGAAGCTCCTTTTGATAGGAACCCAAATATTCAAACGTTTTTGGAATTAAACTTATGCTGCACTGTTTTACAGGAGCTAGCACAGTAGCGTGTTTGCGTTCTAAGGGCATCTCCAGCGGCGCGACGCAAACGGACGCTCAGCGACCGTTTTTGTCCGCCGTGACCGGAAATGCGTCTGGGGCCTGCTCCAGCGAGGCGATGCAAAGTGACCGGGCCGTCCGCGGAGACGCAAACCTGGTCCAAATATGCGCCAGGTTTGCGTCTTCGCGGACGCTCGGCGGTCGCTTGGAGCGTCCTCCATTTCTTACCCGGTCCCGCATGTCAGGGACAGCGAAATCGACCGCTTCGATTTGCTTCTTGTTCCACTTCTTTCCTACCCTAGATCGACGCCACCACCCCAACCCCACCCGCCGCCGTCCGGCCGCAGCGCCGCAGTAGTCGCCGTCGGCTCCGTTCTTGCCGCGCGGGAGAGCAGGAGCGTGCTCCACCGCGTACCTGCCGGCTGTTTTCGGGCGAAACGCTCCCAGTTGCGCTGTCCTTCCGCGCCGCCCACGACCTGTTCGGTCAATTGCGTCGGTAGGTTTCTTACTCATGTTTTCGGCGCTATCGTGCGCGGCCATTGATCCGTAGTTTATACCCACGCAGATGGACATGTGGCAGATGTTGGACAAGTTCCGCACGGAGGTCATCGACTCCTCTTCCGACGAGGAGTCCGATCAGTCGACGCAGACTTTGGCAACTACTGCGGCCTCCATGATCCACGAGTTCACCTCTAACCTGGGGCCGCAGCACCGGGTCTCTGTGAAGGGGCGCTCCAAAAACCTGCCGCGCAACAGAGTGGAAGGGCAGGCCCGCCTCCACAAGGACTACTTCCACCTCACCAATCCGATCTTTCTGGAAAAACTGTTCCGGCGCCGATACAGGATGTCAAGGGACCTGTTTTTGGTCATTCTACGGGGCGTCCGAAACTACGACCCTTACTTCCAATGCAGGCGCGATGCAACAGGTGCGTTAGGCTTCACCTTCTACCAAAAATGCTCCGTGGCTATTCGCATGCTCTCATATGGAATGGCTGCGGATATATTCGATGAGTATCTTCGAATGGGTGAGAGCACCTGTCTTGAGGCCATGTACAGGTTTTGCCGAGCCGTGATTGCCGTGTTCAGAGAGTATTACTGTAGGGAGCCAACTGTTGAGGATACAAGGCGGCTCCTGTCTATCAACGAGTCTAGAGGCTTCCCAGGAATGATTGGCAGCATAGATTGCATGCACAGGCAGTGGAAAAACTGTCCATTCGGATGGCAGGGTGCGTACAGCGGGCATGAGGAGGGAAAACTGTCATTCTTGAAGCTGTCATATCTCAAGATTTATGGATTTGGCATTCATTCTTTGGCATGGCCGGTTCCAACAATGACATCAATGTGTTGCACCGATCATCATGCAAGGCAAAGCTCACCGGGTGAGCTATGAGATCAATGGAAATGCATATGACAAGCCATATTATCTTGCTGATGGCATCTACCCTGACTGGGCCACATTGGTGAAGACTGTCCGTAATCCAAACTCCAAGAAGACGAGGAGGTTTGCCAAGATGCAACAGGCTTGCAGGAAAGATGTGGAGCGCGGATTTGGTGTGCTCCAAACTCGGTGGGCAATTGTCCGTCACCCGGCAAGAACATGGTCGCTGAAGACCATGCATGAGGTGATGACATGCTGCGTGATCATGCACAACATGATCGTTGAGAACGAGCGTCCTCATGGCCGCAATGAGAACCAATGGGATTTCCAAGGTGAGCTGGTTGCGCCACTTCCTGGAGCTTCATCTTGGCAGGACTATCTACATAGGAATGTAGAAGTCACTAACGAGAACGTCTCCAAACAGCTGCAAACGAATCTGATTGACCATCAGTGGACATTGGCTGGCCATGAAGATCATGCCTAGAGAAATACTATCTTATTTTCATGTCGACTTTTAAAAATTTAAATGTAATAACTATGACTTTGTTGATTTCCTTATTTTTTTGTTTGGAAACTTCATAAATTGATGCAAACGCGAAAATGTGTCGGCCCGCTGGAGCCACCCCTAGGTGCAAACGGAAGCGCGGACAAAAACGGTCTATCGAGCGTCCGCCGTGCGACGCAAACGGACATTTCGGACGTCTAAAATCCGTCGCGCAGCTGGAGATGGCCTAAGGCTGGTGCCAATGCACCACTACACTCTCACCCGCCACGTCAGATTTTTCCCTCACGAGAGTGGATTTGGTGACCGGGTGTATACGTGAGCACGCGCTTATCACCGTTGGATCTTGTGTAGCACCGTTGGATTCAGCCTATCCACACACGGCGACTAACGGTTCTGTGAAGTTTTTATCCGAATGGTGGTCGCTAGCATGCATCCGTAAGTAGCAACAACCAAAGTGTGTGGGACCCATGTGAAGAGATTAAGAAAAAGAAGATATACATCTCGTACTGTGCTGTAGCGATTTATCTCTACACCTCGTACTGTTGGCTGACTTTTTTGTTGCCTTCGCACGCTGATGCCGCCGCACGCCGCCAGCCACGCTCCAGGACGGGAGGCCGATCGCCGGTCGCCGGTCGCCGGCGCCGCGTACTCGTCGGGATCCTTCCTCCACGCCAGCACGCGTCCGCAAGGGGAAGCCGCCGCCGGGCACACTCTGGGGAGGGGAGGCCGCAGTCGTCGACGGGCGCGCGAGGAGGCGCCCTGCAGTGCCGACGACGCACCTCAAATTCCAGTCAATGGGAGCTCGAGGACCGGCCATGGCGACCCAAATCGAGTGAAGGGAGGAAGCCGCAGCGTCCCCATGGCTGGCCTTGCCGCCTCGGCTCGAGAGGAGCTCAGGTCGGCATCCATGACTAGCATCGCTGCCGTGTAGCTGGGGCAAAGTAGCGGCGGTCGAGGGACATCATGAGCAGCTTGCGGAGCTTGGAGACGGCGAGGCCCTCGGACTCGTTGCGGCTGCTCCATCCATTCTCCGGCGCCGCTCACTCTGGCCCACGCTTCCGGCTGCTCCATCCATTCTCCGGCGCCGCTCACTCTGGCTACCTTCAGCGCGGAGCACTCGATAGCATCTATGTGATGCGGAACCGCTCGATTCACTCAGGATCTGCCAGAGGAGGGGAGGGCCGACCCGCCGCCGTAGAGCGCTTGCTGCAGAGCCGCATCTCCACGCCCACCGTCAACCGACAGCAAGGAACAAGAGGATGGAGCAGCGTGCGTGGAGGAGTATGCAGCGCCTAATTGCAATCTGGATCCACTCTGGCTTAACATCGATCCCCTGGCCCTCTGTATGGGCCCGGTGGAGGCCCGGTCGGCCAGAAGCTCATCATCCAGAAGCGAGGTCGAGCGGCGCGCTGCTGTCCGGGATGCGGCTGACCAGGCGGAGCGTGCTCCCGCTCTGGGGCAGGGTGAGCATGCGGTTCAACTGGGGCATCCGCGCGCCGCCGGGGCTGCAGGTGGCGTTCGCCGACGACCGCAAGGCCGCCCCGGTGCCCGTCAGCAGGATGCCGCTGCTGGTCATCAGCAAGATCTCCATCGAGCAGTCGCCACGCGCCGACGCGGATCGGAGGAAGAATGGCGGCAAGGCGGAGGCCTCGCTGCCCGCAGTCGCCGCCATGGTGGACGCGTCGGATGGCGACGAGGGGTTCTCGCTGATGCGGCGGCAGCTGGAGGCGATGAACGCCGAGAGCGGAATGCTCCGCCGCGCCGTGGAGGACCTGCGTGCCGAGGTCGGCCGCGCCAGGGCCGTGTCCGTGGCCGCGGGAGGTAGGCTGCCGCCACAGCCGCTTCACGGTTTCTCGGCCAAGCCGGATCGTCGGGGTGCTGGGAAGGAGCCGGCGGCGGAGAACGCAGCGATGCCCGCGCCGGATGAGGTGGGCGAGGAGTTGAAGAGGGCATTGGAGGCGCATTGTTTGGTTAATCAGGAGAGAGACAGAAAAAGGAAACGGGGGAATGGGAAAAGAGAGAAAAAGATAAGGAGGATAGTGGTGGAACCCATCATGTGTTGTCTCCTGCTTTTACCATGAGCGAGGACATGTCACGCGGTGGATGAGGACGAACAACTTTTCAGTAGCACATCACCTAACGGAAACACAAACGCCGTTAGACACATGTCGACTTCTGGGCGCGTGCTCACGTATACACCCGGTCACCAGGCTTCAAGTGTTTCCCTCACTCTCACCCCACTCTCACCCCACGGTGCCAATGCACAGGCTATAGTGCCAGCTTTACTTCTCTCTCCTCCACGTCAGCTTTTCTCTCTCTTCAACATCAGCATTTCTTTTTCACATTACAACAATATAAATAATGCAAGGAAATTATTTTATTGAACTAAAATTGTTACCGATTACATCATAAAAAAATTACATAAAAATTTGAAAAGATTACATAAAAATTTGAAAAAATTACATAATCTAGGAATTAGCCCACACATGCTCAATCAAATCATGCTGGAGCTGTGTATACATCGGTGACTCCCTCATTTCGGTGTCCATCTGAATCCTAGCTGCTAGGCTTGGTGGTGCATGGTGGTGTATTGCAGGGCCGACATTTGAAGCAACTTTCTCATAGATGTTGTCCAAATTTGTACCACGCTCATCGTCGATGATCATGTTGTGCAGAATGACACATGCACGCATGATCAACCCAAGAGTACGCCTCGAGTAGGAGCGTCTCGGAACTGCTAGAATGTTGAACCTAGCCTTCAGCACTCCAAATGCACACTCGACATCTTTGCGCCAAGCTGATTGAGCAGCAGTGAACACTCGATGCTTTTCACTTTGTGGAAAAGTAACACCTTTCATGAACACCGGCAAGGAGGGGTAGATGCCGTCGGCAAGGTAGTAACCATAGTGGTACTCGTGTCCATTCACCGTGAAGTTCACTACGGGTGCTTCTCCCCTAAGCACATCAGTGAACAACGGCGACTGGTTGAGTACATTGATGTCGTTGTTGGACCCGGCCACTCCAAAAAAGGCATGCCAGATCCAACGATCATACGACGCCACGGCTTCTAAAATTATGGTAGGATGTTTGATGTCTCCCCTTGTGAATTGACCAGCATGAGCCACTGGGCAGTTCCTCCACTGCCAATGCATGCAATCGATGCTCCCTAACATGCCCGGAAAGCCACGCTCCTCGGCTTTCGCTAACAGCCGCTGAGTATCCTCCACAATTGGGCGACGGCAAAACGTCTCCCCGTAACAGTCAATGATGCCTTCACAGAATCTATCTAGACAATCTGATGAAGTTTGTCTAGCTAACTTAAGCCACTCATCTATCGTATCTGCAGCGGCTCCATAAGCTAACAGACGCAAAGCCGTAGTACACTTTTGTAGGGGAGAAAAACCAGCACGGTTGAGAGCATCAACTCGTTGGGTGAAATACAGAGAGTATTCACCCAATCTATCCACAATGCGCAGAAAAAGGGAGCGCCTCATCCGATACCTTCGCCGAAAGTAGCTCGGAGGATAGTTGCAGTCGTAGGCGAAGTAGTCCTCGAAGAGCCGATCGTGGGCACCCAGATGATCACGCCTGATGAACTCTCGGCGGCGTCGACGTCTTGGCACCACCTCCTCGTTGAGCATCTCCTCCTCATACTCCTCCTGGAACTGCTCGATCATATCACCCTCCATTCCGTCGCTCGAACTGCTGCTAGACGAAGACATGGCGTTGAGAGGAGTGGAAATGGAGAGTGGAGCTGATGAAGTGAGGTGTGGAATGAGTGAAACCATTTGGGGGGTATTTATAGGGGGTTTTGGCATTTTTTCAGGATTTTTTGAACCCCAACGGCTAGCTGAGGTGGACGAATCAGATTGCGCCACCTCAGCTAGCCGTTACACACTGCCGCCCGCCTCTCGCCCGCTCTCTCGCCCGCCTCGCTCTCGCCCCGCGCCGCCAACGCTGGCGCCTCTCTCCCGCCCCTCTCTCGCCGCCAACGCAGGTGGCAGCCGGGTGGGAGCGGGCGATAGCACCGGGCGCCCTCGCCGTCGCCCGCCACTCTCATCTCGCCCCTCTCTCGCCCCGTCGCCGCCGCTACCGCCCCGCCTCTAGCCCGCGTTGGCACCAGCCTAAAGCCAGGGAGATGCCCTTTGCAGTTTTTGGCTAAGTGGCTTTGAGCCATCACATCGTCTGCTTGTACAGCCAGCTAGCAATGGTGGCATCTGCACTCCTGTGGCATGTCCATTCGTTCTTAAGGGCGCCCCGTTCTTAAAGGCCAGTAGACACTAGACCCAGACAGAGTCACAAAGAGATGGTTAAGGGAGGAGGAGGAGAGATGCGAGAGCGGGAGATGGTGCCGGTCACTGGCGCGAGCGGCTTCGTCGGGTCGTCTACCATCCGCTCCCTCCCGATCAAAGAGACGGCGAGATCGGCTGCAGGGTTCGCATTTGTCCATGCGGCGGTAGCCCTCATCCTGTTCGTGGTGCAGGAACAGCAAAATTCACAACATTTCGGCCAGGTGAGCAAGTGAGGCAGCTCCTTTTCTTGTGCTGATGAACTGAACGATGATCTCATCCCCTCTTCTTATGTTGTTGTGGCAGTGCACGGAGGCATGCTCGGTGCTCACCATCGCGGAGGTATGCGGCACCGGCAACCTGTTCCTTGCCCACGTCACCATGACGGTCTGCAGCGTGGTCCAGATGCTGACGGCGGCGCTGGCTCTGGCGTCCACGGGCCGCCTTCGCCTGGCGGCCTCCTGCGTGGCGCTCTGCATCACCGCGGCCACGGGGATGCAGCCCATCCGCCTTATCTACACCGCCCTCTTCGGTACCCACTGCTGCTTTAGCGGCGGCACCGTCCAGGTCGCTTCTGCCGTCGCTGTCGCCGTCGGCGAAGTCGCGGTTCCGTCCTGGATCGGGAGCTGGTGCCGGTCACTACCGTGAGGAGTAGGCGAGTAGCGTATGCGGTGCAGCTTTACTGCTGATTACTGCTGCAGGCTATCTATAGTTAATTAGTTGTACTGCTCTGGAGAATGAGATTGAATAATTCAAGCTTAGTTGCAGCCATGACTGCAAATTCACAAGTTCTCAAGTAACTTGCTGTCGCCGGAGGACTGCTATATATTGATTTCTGTTCTCCAGTGCATTTCTTGTCTGTGAATTTCTTTCTAAGCTGTGTGAACATGTTTTTCTACGAACGGGGTGAACTTTATGCTTAAGCCCTTTCCAAATCGCTCATTGTTCTATACTGTTAGACTTTGTATAGCCTTTCTTGTACTATACCTACGTTGTGCCCCTATATATATATATATATATATATATATATATATATATATATATATATATATATATATATATATATATATATACACACCGACTTGTACTTTTCTGGACACAAGGATGTATTTCCCGGATAACAGGGTTCAACTTTCTGTCGAACTTACCTGAACTTCCCGTTTTCTTCATAGGTACTGATTATACCTCAAGTTTCTCAACCATTTGTCGGAACTATGCAAATGATATACCGTTGGATAGATAATGAAAAACCACAACTTTTTCATGTTCACACTTTTCACAGATTTTGCACAATTTAAATTTAATTTTGAAAATATGAAAACGCTTCTATATGGCCAGAAAACGAACTTTAGTTCAATTTTTGAATCACTTATCGAAACTGTGCAAATGATATACCGTTGGAAATATAATGAAATTGCGCAACTTTTTCATGTTTTATGTTTTTCCAAATTCTGCACGGTTTTTGAATTATTTTGAAAATACCGAAATTCGGACGTACTCAAAAAACGAGCGGACAGTAATTTGGATGATTTGTTTCAACCGTATGTCGGAATGATGCAAATGATATGGCGTTGGAAAGCTATGGACTAGGCGCAACTTTATTATTCCAATTGTTTTCTCTAATTCCTTACAGTTTAAGAGAATATCTCGAATTACTGTCCGCCCATTTTATGTGACGGGCACCCAATGGTTTTCCACGTGATTTCCATCCGGTATATTGAAAAATGCAAATGATATACGGTTGGAAGGGTGTTAAAATGGCGCATCTTTTTTGTGTCTACCAGTTTTGCCAAATCCGAATGGTTTGAAAATAATTTTAGAAGTTTTAGAATCATGTTTCCGGTATATTTTTTTGGATAACAATTTAAATTTGATAGATTAGATCCATTTATTTGTTGTAAAATATTGTAGGTAATGAAATTAGACATATACTCTACCATATAAAGCTATTGGTGACAATGATTGAAGTGCTTGGTGATCAAATCGATGAGATTTGAACAATAGATTTCCGCCTCGTAAAAACAGATCATTGAACTTCCCTCGACACGAACTTGCACTTCTAGGGAAATGCAGTTGTACTTCTCGGCGCTGTTTCATGAAAGTGTTCAGTAAAATGACTATTAGTTTCTCATACGGTGTCCGTTTGAGGTCCATGGCCACACAAAATGCTCAGCACAACCACGCACATCTGAACTTCCCGGGACATGTCCTTGTACTTCCTGACCTTCGTGGTTGTACTTCCTGAAAATGTTTTGATACTAGTGTGTTTTATAAAAACTAGCATGTGTGCTTCGAAATGATAATTTTAGATTGTCCCTATATTCTATTTAAGAGATTATGTACTTCCTGGATCCTAATATTTTGAACTTCACAATGTTGCTATGTGAACTTATGTGGGGGTATTTTCTTGATGTAATTACAGTTTGTACTTCCTGTTGTCTCTGCATGTACTTCTCGGAAGCACTGCTCGTACTTCTTTGCAGACGACGGGATTATTTTGCTTTTTCCTACATTTGGACTTTGTTGGGTTACTTGTACTTCCTATATTAAGTGGGTGTATTGCTCATGTCGAATGTTTGTACTTCTCATTGTCAAGTATATGAACTTCCTTACGGGTGATGGGATTATTATTGTTTTTTGCTATGTGAACTTATGTGAGGGTATTTTCTTTGAAAACTTTTAATTCATGTAATTACCGCTTGTACTTCCTGTTGTCTCCGCCTGCACTTCTCGGAATCACTGCTCGTACTTCCTCGCAGATGACGGGATTATTTAGTTTTTTCTATATTTGAATTTTGTCGGTTTTCTTGTTCTTTCTACATTAAGTGGTTGTACTACTCGTGTCGAATGGTTGTACTTCTCATTACCTCTTGTACATAAATCATGGGATTATTTTGGACACTTTGTACATCCCTAGTTACCGCTTGTACTTCGTGTAGTACGTGCTTGTACTTCTCGGAAGCACTTCTTGTACTTCTCCGTGGATTACATGATTATTATTTTTTCTGCATTTGTTTTTAGTCAGTTCTCTCGTATTTCCTATCTTAACTGGGTGCACTGCTCGCACCGAATGGTTGTACTTCTCAGCCTCACATATTTGAACTTTCGTGCAGACAACGAGATTCTTTTGTTTTTTGTACATTTTGGTTTTCTTGTACTTCTTATATTAAGTGGGTGTCTTGGTCGTGGCGAATGGGTGTACCTCTCAGCGTCAAGTATTCCTCAACGTGTACTATGTGTTCTTCACGTTGATTTTTTTTATCTTCACTTTACGTTGCCCATGTACTTCCGGAGAGCGAAGTTGTGTACTTTCCGATATTGCCTTGTGTACTTCTTGGTGAATGTTTTTGTAGCTCCGTGTACGTATGACTGCTACTTTGCTAATGTATCTAATGATTTATGTGCATCTAATAATTTTATCTTCTAACTTGAGCTTGCCGACAAAAACGTAGGCCTTGTTGCCGTATGCGTCGACACTGATCTCGATCCGAGCAAACATAACGTGTGCAAAGCTAGCTGGCCGGGAAGCTGCTCTTGGAGCAGCCTGAACAATCTGAACCTGTGTGCAAAGCTAGCTTCCGGCCGGCCGATAAAGTTACTACGTATGCAGCCTTCAGCCTAGCTTGTCAAACCACTCGTTCTTGTTGTGGCGTGGTAGCACGACACAATGCAAAGAAATCGCTCGGTAATAAGTAAAATTAAATTGTGTAATTTTCTGCACTTTCATAGCTAAAAAAACTGTACTTCCTGTGTATCTCAAAAACACAACTGCGATTTCCCCTCGTCAGTTAAGTGCACTTCCTGATCATTTTTCGTTTCACTCATCAGATGTACTGCCATGTTAGACTATGTGTACTTACTGTATCTAACAGATGTACTGCCCGAATAAATGTCGCCGAAGAGGGGTAGCAGCGCACGGGTAGGGTCTGCGGCGCGTGGGTCAAGGGTCAACGACGTGTGGGCCAGGGCGGCCGCATGCGGACAGATGCCATCGGTGCGTGGGTCAGGGGTGGGCAGAGCGGCGTGCAGGAACCCGGAGATGGAGGGGCACCGGTGGATCTTGTCGGCAGCAGGGTGACGCGGCACCAAAGATTCTGAAATTTTTGCACTTTCCGTGTCCAAAACATGCCCTGCCTACAACTCTAGGTCTGCACTTCTCCCCCTGTGTAACGGTAATCAGACATCAGATCTTGTCCATGCTATCTAAGTGCACTTGTTATCTCAACCAAAGTTGTACCGCTGTACGTAAATTATAAATAGAGTAAACACGTAGATAGCACATGGCTAGAAGCGAATAGTCGGGATTCACGAACTTAAATGACGTATCTCAACTCGTATCCAAATATTTATGTAACAAACAACCGAATGATATGTCGATGATCCATGCTATGAAACCTCTAGTATGACTACCTGTACGTCTCGAACGAGATAGCATGTACTGCTCATCGACTGAATCGGATGAAGACTAGCTGTGAAATTGAGAGAAAAAAAAGCACACATTGGACCATGTACTTCTCGAACAAAATAGCATGTACTACTCATGGGCGTTGTGGATTTGTCACACGGACATCCCGACGGTGCGGGTCGTGGCTACACCGGAAGAACCAGGAGGACGGCGACGCAATTCGGCCTTCAGCGGCGCCCCAGCTGCAGGGACACCGCGACCTTAGAACAACTTCAGGCTAGGAATGATGGCCTGTGCATCAGGCTCAGTGATCGTTTCTAGGGCGTATGGGTATATAAGATGGCTATCGATAACACTCAAATACACACACAAGAAGTACACGTTTAGAATAGGATGACTTGTTAGAGCAATTTTATTATCAATGGAATGAATAAAATCCTTGACATTAGATACATTAATTAGCAAGTATAGTACGTACTCTATATGCAATTCCATATCGTGTCATTGTATCCCACACGCTCTGGTCAGTGTTGAAATAGTGTTCTGTCCGGCATAAAAAACGTACACTACCTGTAGCAAAATACGAAAGTAGCTGTACTTCTTGCTAATGAATGCGTGTTCTGCCCGTGATGGAAAGACTATACTTCCAGTAAACGAACTGTGAAATACCACTGCAGTTCTGTGAAGATAGAAACAGAGATAGGGGAGAGGAGGTGCGGGGCAGCGGGGGCATCCATGCCGCCAAGGGACGCACGACGCGGCGCGACGGCGAGTTCTCCTTGCCGCTCTGTATCACACCACCACACTCTGGTCCGAGACAGCCAGCCATGGGGCTAGTACATAAGAGGACCATGGCGCGCAGAGAGGAACTGGAGCAGCGGCGTGGAGACGACCAGGCCAAGGCCCGTCTTGATACGAGGCCGCGCGCAGAGAGGAACGCAGCTGCTGCTCCCGCATGTGGAGAGCTCTAGAAAGGAAGAGAAGCAGATGCGGCCAACCACCATCCACCATGGCCTGAGCACGGAGCAGGGGGCCTGCCGGCCGCGGGGGAGAAGGCAGGCCACCGGTCACGGGAAGAAGGGGACACACCGGCTGCGGAGAAGAAGGAGGACCTCCAGGGACGGCGGCGCGCGAATATGGTGTTCCATGGTGCCCGGGCACCATACGTAGATACGCATATTTGTGCTTTGTAGTATGCATACCTAAGTTACACATACCTAAGGTATACATACCTAAGATATGCATACTCAAGTGATACATACCTAAGGTATTGCATACCTAAGGTGTACGTACACTGATACGTGTATATATATGTTAGGTATGTGTAACTTGCATGTGTGTATGTTAAGTATGTAAGTGTTAGGTATGTGTAACTTGTATGTGTATATGCTAGGTATGTAAACCTTAGGTATGTGTAATTTAGACACGTACATTCCAGGTATGTACGAAATACACGTTTGGTGCCCGGGCACCATGGTGCCCCAATTGAGCTTCCTATATATATATATACTAGAACATATACCCGTGCGTTGCACCGGGAGAGAAAAAATTCACGTCGCAGAGACACGCATAATGTCAACTTTATCATGACCATGTTGAACTCCGCCACCGCATATTAAATGTTAGTCAGGCCATGAAAAATTCAATACTCCATCCGTAGTGCCGGCTTATTACTTATGCATGTATTTTTAGATCGTCAGTATATCAGATTTAGACTAACACGCATGATTGAATTTTTTTTCTTGATGGGACGAATCACGTCCCAGCCACTCAATTTGGTAGCTACTTAACATGTTCAAACAAAAAATTGGTAGCTAAGCCAATTTAAGAAAAAAACGGCATAATGATGTCTTGAATTCAAATACTATAACTATCCACGGATCCACATAGAGTATCCAAAAGGGAGTGATGCGGATGACTTAGATTGCAAATGGTATAACATCACTTACTGTACGTGTGTGTTCTCGATAATCATCCATTGGCTCTGCCCTGCTTGTGCAATTCTGCCCGCAACCCGCAGGTCCATGGAAAGCTATACTCCTACGTACCCTGTTGAATTGATTGCTGCCCACCTAAGCAAAACTCCTGGTGGAATGTATGCGGATTAATCCTGGACGGCAAGCAGCATTGTCATCAGCACTGCAAATAGCCTGCCCACCCACAGAAGCTGATGCGCATCACCGTGTGGGTGCACGCCGGGACAGACGCATTGCATGGTAGATCAGTACGCATTTAACAGAGATTTCCTGGCTTGCTCTTCTGTCTGCCCGGTGGATTTCCAGGCTTGCTCTTCTGTCTGCCCAGCGGGATCGAAGGGCGGGCCTAGGTGAGCTTGATCTCTCGTCTGAATGGTCGAGTTCGATCGTATAAAACTGGATTGATTTGATGGATCATCGATGCAAGGGCATTGCCCCGTCCGGACTGCACGTAGTCATCGTGCATAAAAATAGAGAACCAAAGCTCCAGCCTCCCGTGGCATCTTCACCAAACTTAATTAAATCCACATAACCCTCCACAAAACTCCCACAGGAGCACCACAACGTGCAAGGCTATGCTCCTGCAGGCGGCGGCCTGGTCCTCCTCGATCAGCGAGGCGCGCGCAGCGGCGCTCGCGCAGGATCTCCTCTAGGGTACGGTGTCCCCAGGCGCCATGAGCACGAGAGCAGCAGGAAGATGAGGTGGATGCCGGGGCTCTCGCCATCAACCAGCGCGGCGCCGCTCGCGGCGAGCCTTGGCAGGCCGGAGCCGAAGCTCGGACGGCCGTCATCGTGTCGGCAAAATTAGAGCCTCTAGAACGTCCAGTTTTGGTGATCTGCAATACCGGTCTAGTTTAGATGGATCCGCTAGTGTCCGATTGGGATATGATATACAATGTCGGTTCTATTTTTTTCCTTCAACATAATATCAAACCAAACAGTTATTTACTGTTGGTGGCATGGTGGGTAATTTCTATCACTTTTGGGGTAGTTTCAATGACGTACCAAACCAAACCAAACCACGGAAACACTTTTGCTTTTATTATTAGGTAGATATATATATATATATATATATATATATATATATATGAGATATGCCACTCCTAGAGGGTTGAGCAAGTTTCCCCAATTACATTGTCTTACATGGTATCAGCCTACCCTCGGTCCGCCCTACCCTAACCCTAGTCGCGCCGCCATCCCTAACCCTAGCGCCGCGCCGCCGCCTCCTCCCACCATGACCGCTTCCGCATCGGGCACCACCAGATCCGGGCTTCTCCCCGCGTCGCTCGCTGCCCTCCTCAACGCGCCTCCGTCCCGCTTGCTCCCCAGATGCCGCAGTTCTTCGGCACTACCGTCGTCGGCTCCATGTACTCGGCTCCGCCTCCGCCGCCGAGCACCGCCACGGCCACTCTCCTCGCCGCGTCACCTGCGGCCACGACGGCGTCTCTCGGCGTCGCAACAGCGGGTTCATCCGCAACAGCGGGTTCACCCGCCACCGCCCTCCTGTCGTTGGACACGGGGGCCCCAACCACTGCCCTCTCCGTCCTCTCGACGGTCTCGGGGGGTTTCGCTGCCTCGGCTATGCCCGGGATGCAGCCTCCTCCACCCACGCCCGCGTCTATGGCGCCGGCCCCTGCTGCTGCTGATCGGCTCGCGGCCCCCGCATCTGCCGCGGCTGCATCGGGATCGGTCGCGGTGACGGTGGCGCCGTTCCACTTCGCCAACCAGATCACCATCCGGCTCACCCCGGACAACTATCTGTTCTGGCGTGCTAAGGTGTTGCCGTTGCTACACAGCCATGAGCTTCTTGGGTATGTTGATGGTTCTCTTCCATGTCCTCCTCAGGTGATCATGACCATGCAAGGACCGGGCATCAATCCGGAACACCTCGTGTGGGTACAGCAGGACCAGGCGATCCTCTCCGCTATCCAGGGCTCCCTAGGTGAGGGAGTCGTCGGTCTCGTCCTCTTCGCCGCCACCTCCATGGATGCTTGGACCACGCTGGAGCACGCGTTCGCCAACGTCTCCACCTCCCGCACCATGGCCCTTCGTCGGCAGCTTGGCAAAATCAAGAAGCTCGACTCCTCTGCCTCCACCTACTTCAACAAGATCAAGGTGGTGGCGGATACGCTTGCCTCGCTTGGTCAGCCACTCCGCGATGAGGAGTTCGCCTGCTTCATCATACAAGGGCTCGACTCCGACTACGACAACCTGGCTGATGCTGTCAATGGCGCCACGACGCCACTGCCTCCCCACGAGCTCTACTCGTGCCTCAGGTTCACGGAGCAGCGCGTCGAGGCTCGCCGTGCTACTGGTGTCATTAATGACCAGTCCGCGGCGCACTGGGCCAACCGTGGCCAGCGTCCGCCCGCGCCTCCAGGCGCTGGTTCGGCGCCCCCGCCGGCGGCCAAACCCGCCCCACCTCCTACACCAACCACGGGTGGCGGGCGTGCCGGCGACACTCGCATCTGCCAGCTGTGCGGACGTCCGGGACACCTCACTTCGAAGTGCCACCGCCGCTTTCAGCGTAGTTTTCTGGGCATCGACAACAATGGGCAGGGCAACGAACGCCAGGCTCAGCTCGCCGACTTTGGCCCTCCTTCTGCCGCCCCTGCTGCCTTCGCCGCGGCCAAGGGCAAGGAGCATGTTTAGGGGTCCACTCCGTCCTACCCCATCGATCCCGCGTGGTACATGGATACTGGCGCCACGGATCATCTGACGAGTGAGCTTCAGAAGCTTACCACCCACCAGCCCTACTATGGGCACGATAAGGTTCACACCGCCAATGGCGCAGGTATGCCCATCTCTCATATTGGCCAAGCATCTCTTTTGACTAGTCATCCTAGTAGGCAGCTTCATCTTCGTAATATTTTACGGGTTCCCTCGGTCACTCGTAATTTGTTATCTGTTCCAAAACTCACTCTTGATAATAATGTCCTATGTGAATTTCACCCGTTTGATCTTCTTATTAAGGACCGAGCCACCCGAGACGTTCTGCTTAGTGGTCGCCTCAGCCAAGGTCTGTATCGCCTGGAGGATCCTACACTCTCTCGTGTCTTGATACGTCTCAAACGTATCTATAATTTCTTATGTTCCATGCTACTTTATTGATGATACTCACATGTTTTATACATACTTTATGTCATATTTATGCATTTTCCGGCACTAACCTATTAACAAGATGCCGAAGAGCCAGTTGCTGTTTTCTGCTGTTTTTGGTTTCAGAAATCCTAGTAAGGAAATATTCTCGGAATTGGACGAAATCAACGCCCAGGGTCTTATTTTTCCACGAACCTTCCAGAAGACCGAAAGGGAAACGAAGTGGGGCGACGAGGCGCCGACACAATAGGGCGGCGCGGCCCAGACCTTGGTCGCGCGGCCCTGGCGTGTGGGGCCCTCGTGACGCCCCCTGACCTACCCTTCCGCCTACATATAGCCTTCGTCGAGAAAACCCCAGTACCGAGAGCCACGATACGGAAAACCTTCCAGAGACGCCGCCACCGCCAATCCCATCTCGGGGGATTCAGGAGATCGCCTCCGGCACCCTGCCGGAGAGGGGAATCATCTCCCGGAGGACTCTTCATCGCCATGATTGCCTCCGGATTGATGTGTGAGTAGTTCACCCCTGGACTATGGGTCCATAGCAGTAGCTAGATGGTTGTCTTCTCCTCATTGTGCTATCATTGTTCGATCTTGTGAGCTGCCTAACATGATCAAGATCATCTATTTGTAATGCTACATGTTGCGTTTGTTGGGATCAGATGAATATGGAATACTATGTTATGTTGATTATCAATCTATCATCTATGTGTTGTTTATGATCTTGCATGCTCTCCGTTGCTAGTAGAGGCTCTGGTCAAGTCGTTACTTGTAACTCCAAGAGGGAGTATTTATGCTCGATAGTGGGTTCATGCCTCCATTAAATGCAGGACGATGTGAGAAAGTTCTAAGGTTGTGGATGTGCTGTTGCCACTAGGGATAAAACATCAATGCTTTGTCTAAGGATATTTGTGTTGATTACATTACGCACCATACTTAATGCAATTGTCTATTGTTTGCAACTTAATACTGGAAGGGGTGCGAATGCTAACCCGAAGGTGGACTTTTTAGGCATAGATGCATGCTGGATAGCGGTCTATGTACTTTGTCGTAATGCCCAATTAAATCTCACACTACTCATCATAATATGTATGTGCATTGTCATGCCATCTCTATTTTTCAATTGCCCAACTGTAATTTGTTCACCCAACATGCTATTTCTTATCGGAGAGACACCACTAGTGAACTGTGGACCCCGGTCCATTCTTTACATCAAATACAATCTACTGCAATACTTGTTCTTACTGTTCTCTGCAAACATCATCATCCACACTATACATCTAATCCTTTGTTACAGCAAGTGATGCTAGCACGCAATCGTCGTGCCCGTTGGGAAACCCCAAGAGGAAGGTGTGATGCATACAGCGGCAAGTTTTCCCTCAGTAAGAAACCAAGGTTTATCGAACCAGTAGGAGCCAAGAAGCACGTTGAAGGTTGATGGCGGAGGAGTGTAGTGCGGCGCAACACCAGGGATTCCGGCGCCAACGTGGAACCTGCACAACACAACCAAAGTACTTTGTCCCAACGTAACAGTGAGGTTGTCAATCTCACCGGCTTGCTGTAACAAAGGATTAGATGTATAGTGTGGATGATGATGTTTGCAGAGAACAAGAGAACGAGTATTGCGATGGGATTGTATTCAATGTAAAAGAATGGACCGGGGTCCACAGTTCACTAGAGGTGTCTCTCCCATAAGAATAAGCATGTTGGGTGAACAAATTACAGTTGGGCAATTGACAAATAGAGAGGGCATGACCATGCACATACATGTTATGATGAGTAGTGTGAGATTTAATTGGGCATTACGACAAAGTACATAGACCGCTATCCAGCATGCATCTATGCCTAAAAAGTCCACCTTCAGGTTATCATCCGAACCCCCTCCAGTATTAAGTTGCAAACAACAGACAATTGCATTAAGTATGGTGCGTAATGTAATCAATAAATATATCCTTAGACATAGCATTGATGTTTTATCCCTAGTGGCAACATCACATCCACAACCTTAGAACTTTCTGTCACTGTCCCAGATTTAATGGAGGCATGAACCCACTATCGAGCATAAATACTCCCTCTTGGAGTTACAAGCAAAAACTTGGCCAGAGCCTCTACTAGCAACGGAGAGCATGCAAGATCATAAACAACACATAGATGATAGATTGATAATCAACATAACATAGCATTCACTATTCATCGGATCCCAACAAACGCAACATATAGTATTACAGATAGATGATCTTGATCATGTTAGGCAGCTCACAAGATCCAACAATGATAGCACAATTAGGAGAAGACAACCATCTAGCTACTGCTATGGACCCATAGTCCAGGGGTGAACTACTCACACATCACTCCGGAGGCGACCATGGCGGTGTAGAGTCCTCCGGGAGATGATTCCCCTCTCCGGCAGGGTGCCGGAGGCGATCTCCTGAATCCCCCGAGATGGGATTGGCGGCGGCGGCGTCTCTGGAAGGTTTTCCGTATCGTGGCTCTCGGTACTGGAGCTATTATCGACGAAGGCTTCTTATAGGCGAAGAGGTAGGTCAGGGGCGACGCGAGGGGCCCACACAACAGGCCGGCGCGGCCAGGGCTTTGGCCGCGCCGCCCTAGCGTGTGGCCGCCTCGTCGCCCCACTTCGTATCTCCCCCGGTGTTCTGGAAGCTTCGTGGAAAAATAAGATCCTGGGCGTTGAATTCGTCCAATTCCGAGAATATTTCCTTACTAGGATTTCTGAAACCAAAAACAGCAGAAAACAGCAACTGGCTCTTCGGCATCTTGTTAATAGGTTAGTGCTGGAAAATGCATAAATATGACATAAAGTATGTATAAAACATGTAGGTATCATCAATAAAGTAGCATGGAACATAAGAAATTATAGATACGTTGGAGACGTATCAGCATCCCCAGGCTTAGTTCCTACTCGTCCCGAGTAGGTAAACGATAACAAAGATAATTTCTGAAGTGACATGCCATCATAATCTTGATCAATACTATTGTAAGCATATGTAATGAATGCAGCGATCCAAAGCAATGGTAAAGACAATGAGTAAACAACTGAATCATATAGCAAAGACTTTTCATGAATAGTACTTTCAAGACAAGCATCAATAAGTCTTGCATAAGAGTTAACTCATAAAGCAATAAATTCATAGTAAAGGCGTTGAAGCAACACAAAGGAAGATTAAGTTTCAGCGGTTGCTTTCAACTTGTAACATGTATATCTCATGGATAATTGTCAACATAAAGTAATATGATGAATACAAATATGCAAGCATGTAAGAATCAATGCACAGTTAACACAAATGTTTGCTTCTAAAGATGGAGAGAAGTAGGTAAACTGACTCAACATAAAAGTAGAAGAATGTCCCTTCGAAGAGGGAAGCATCGATTGCTATATTTGTGCTAGAGCTTTTATTTTGAAAACAAGAAACAATTTTGTCAACGGTAGTAATAAAGCATATGCATTATGTAAATTATATCCTACAAGTTGCAAGCCTCATGCATAGATTACCAATAGTGCCCGCACCTTGTCCTAATTAGCTTGGATTTTCATGGATTATCACCGCAATACATATGTTTTAACCAAGTATCACAAAGGGGTACCTCTATGCCGCCTGTACAAAGGTCTAAGGAGAAAGCTCGCATTGGATTTCTCGCTTTTGATTATTCTCAACTTAGACATCCATACCGGGACAACATAGACAACAGATAATGGACTCCTCTTTAATGCATAAGAATTTAGCAACAATTAATATTCTCATAAGAGATTGAGGATTGTTGTCCAAAACTGAAACTTCCACCATGGATCATGGCTTTAGTTAGCGGCCCAATGTTCTTCTCTAACAATATGCATGCTCAAACCATTCAACTCATGGTAAATCGCCCTTACATCAGACAAGACGAACATGCATATCAACTCACATGATATTCAACAAAGGTAGTTGATGGCGTCCCCAGGAACATGGTTATCGCACAACAAGCAACTTAATAAGAAATAAGATACATAAGTACATATTCAATACCACAATAGTTTTTAGGCTATTTGTCCCATGAGCTATATATTGCAAAGATAAAGGATAGAAATTTAAAGGTAGCAATCAAGCAATTTACTTTGGAATGGCGGAGAAATACCATGTAGTAGGTAGGTATGGTGGACACAAATGGCATAGTTATTGGCTCAAGGATTTGGATGCACGAGAAGTAATCTCTCTCAATACATGGCTTAGGCTAGCAAGGTTATTTGAAGCAAACACAGGTATGAACCGGTACAGCAAAACTCACATAAAAACATATTGCAAGCATTATAAGACTCTACACTGTCATCCTTGTTGCTCAAACCCTTACTAGAAAATATCTAGACTTTAGAGAGACCAATCATGCAAACCAAATTTCAACAAGCTCTATGTATTTCTTCACTAATAGGTGCAAAGTATATGATGCAAGAGCTTAAACATGATCTAGAACAATTGCCAAGTATCAAATTATTCAAGACATTCTACCAATTACTACATGTAGCATTTCCCGTTTCCAACCATATAACAATTAACGAAGCAGTTTCAACCTTCGCCGTGAACATTATGAGTAAAGCCTAAGGACATATTTGTCCATATGAAACAGCGGAGCGTGTCTCTCTCCCACACAATGAATGCTAGGATCCATTTTATTCAAACAAAACAAAAACAAAAACATACAGACGCTCCAAGCAAAGTACATAAGATGTGACGGAATAAAAATATAGTTTCACTAGAGGAACCTGATAATGTTGTCGATGAAGAAGGGGATGCCTTGGGCATCCCCAAGCTTAGATGCTTGAGTCTTCTTGAAATATGCAGGTATGAACCACCGGGGCATCCCCAAGCTTCGAGCTTTCACTCTCCATGATCATATTGTATCATCCTCCTCTCTTGATCCTTGAAAACTTCCTCCACACCAAACTCAAAACAACTCATTAGAAGGTTAGTGCATAATCAAAATTCACATGTTCAGAGGTGACAAAATCATTCTTAACACTTCTGGACATTGCACAAAGCTACTGAAAATTAATGGAACAAATAAATCCATCAAGCATAGAAAAACATGCAATGTGAAATAAAAGGCAGAATCTGTCAAAACAGAACAGTCCGTAAAGACGAATTTCTAAGAGGCACCAGACTTGCTCAAATGAAAATGCTCAAATTGAATGAAAGTTGCGTACATATCTGAGGATCACTCACGTAAATTGGAAGAATTTTCTGAGTTACCTACAGAGAATTCAGCCCAGATTCGTGACAGCAAGAAATCTGTTTCTGCGCAGTAATCCAAATCTAGTATGAACCTTACTATCAAAGACTTTACTTGGCACAACAATGCAACAAAATTAAGATAAGGAGAGGTTGCTACAGTAGTAACAACTTCCAAGACTCAAATATAAAACAAAAGTGCTTTAGTAAAATCATGTGTTGTCTCCCATAAGCGCTTTTTTTTAACGCCTTTCAGTTAGGCGCAGAAAGTGTGTATCAAGTATTATCAAGAGACGAAGCATCAACATCATAATTTTTTCTAATGATAGAATCAAAAGGTAACTTCATTCTCTTTCTAGGGAAGTGTTTCATACCTTTCTTGAGAGGAAATTGATATTTGATATTACCTTCCTTCATATCAATAATAACACCAACAGTTCGAAGAAAAGGTCTTCCCAATATAATGGGACAAGATGCATTGCATTCAATATCCAAGACAACAAAATCAACGGGGACAAGGTTATTGTTAACTGTAATGCGAACATTATCAACTCTCCCCAAAGGTTTCTTTGTAGAATTATCAGCAAGATTAACATCCAAATAACAATTTTTCAATGGTGGCAAGTCAAGCATATTATGGATTTTCCTAGGCATCACGGAAATACTTGCACCAAGATCACATAAAGCATTACAATCAAAGTCATTGACCTTCATCTTAATGATGGGCTCCCAACCATCCTCTAACTTCCTAGGAATAGAAGCTTCACGATTTAATTTCTCTTCTCTAGCTTTTATGAGAGCATTTGTAATATGTTTCGTAAAGGCCAAATTTATAGCACTAGCATTAGGACTTTTAGAAAGTTTTTGTAAGAACTTTATAACTTTAGAGATATGACAATCATCAAAATCTAAACCATTATGATCTAAAGCAATGGGATCATTGTCCCCAACATTAGAAAAAAATTCAGCAGTTTTATCACAGCGCTTTATTGATTTTAGCAGCTTTAGTGACTTTTCAGACTTTGCATTAGAAGTGGAAACATTGCCAACACCAATTATTTTACCATTGATAGTAGGAGGTGTAGCAACATGTGAAGCGTTAGCATTACTAGTGGTGGTAATAGTCCAAACTTTAGCTACATTGTTCTCTTTAGCATTTTCTTCTTAATATCTTTAGTCCAAACTTCGGCCATCAATCTTATATTCTCATTAATTCTAACTTGGATGGCGTTTGCTGTAGCAAATAACTTAATATCTTTAGTTACTTGCATTTAAAATAATTGGTAAACGCCATCCAAGTTAGAATTAATGAGAATATAAGATTGATGGCCGAAGTTTGGACTAAAGATATTAAGAAGAAAATGCTAAAGAGAACAATGTAGCTAAAGTTTGGACTATTACCACCACTAGTAATGCTAACGCTTCACATGTTGCTGCACCTCCTACTATCAATGGTAAAATAATTGGTGTTGGCAATGTTTCCACTTCTAATGCAAAGCCTGAAAAACTCCCTGAAACTGCTAAAACTGCTGAAACTGCCTGTGATAAAACTGCTGAATTTTTTTCTAATGTTGGGGACAATGATCCCATTGCTTTAGATCATAATGGTTTAGATTTTGATGATTGTCACATCTCTGAAGTTATAAAGTTCTTACAAAAACTTGCTAAAAGTCCTAATGCTAGTGCTATAAATTTGGCCTTTACGAAACATATTACAAATGCTCTCATAAAAGCTAGAGAAGAGAAATTAAATCGTGAAGCTTCTATTCCTAGGAAGTTAGAGGATGGTTGGGAGCCCATCATTAAGATGAAGGTCAATGACTTTGATTGTAATGCTTTATGTGATCTTGGTGCAAGTATTTCCGTGATGCCTAGGAAAATCTATAATATGCTTGACTTGCCACCATTGAAAAATTGTTATTTGGATGTTAATCTTGCTGATAATTCTACAAAGAAACCTTTGGGGAGAGTTGATAATGTTCGCATTACGGTTAACAATAACCTTGTCCCCGTTTATTTTGTTGTGTTGGATATTGAATGCAATGCATCTTGTCCCATTATATTGGGAAGACCTTTTCTTCGAACTGTTGGTGCTATTATTGATATGAAGGAAGGTAATATCAAATATCAATTTCCTCTCAAGAAAGGTATGAAACACTTCCCTAGAAAGAGAATGAAGTTACCTTTTGATTCTATCATTAGAACAAATTATGATGTTGATGCTTCGTCTCTTGATAATACTTGATACACACTTTCTGCGCCTAGCTGAAAGGCGTTAAAGAAAAGCGCTTATGCGAGACAACCCATGATTTTACTTCTGCACTTTTGTTTTATATTTGAGTCTTGGAAGTTGTTACTACTGTAGCAACCTCTCCTTATCTTTATTTTATTGCATGGTTGTGCCAAGTAAAGTCTTTGATAGTAAGGTTCATACTAGATTTGGATTACTGCGCAGAAACAGATTTCTTGCTGTCACGAATTTGAGTAGTATTCTCTGTAGGTAACTCAGAAAAATCTGCCAATTTATGTGAGTAATCCTCAGATATGTATGCAACTTTCATTCAATTTGAGCATTTTCATTTGAGCAAGTCTAGTGCCCCATAAAAATTCGTCTTTACAGACTGTTCTGTTTTGACAGATTCTGCCTTTTATTTCGCATTGTCTGTTTTGCTATGTTTGATGGATTTCTTTGTTCCATTAACTTTCAGTAGCTTTATGCAATGTCCAGAAGTGTTAAGAATGATTATGTCACCTATGAATATGTTAATTTTTGATTATGCACTAACCCTCTAATGAGTTTGTTTTGAGTTTGGTGTGGAGGAAGTTTTCAAGGATCAAGAGAGGAGGATGATACAATATAATCAAGGAGAGTGAAAGCTCTAAGCTTGGGGATGCCCCCGTGGTTCATCCCTGCATATTTCAAGAAGACTCAAGCATCTAAGCTTGGGGATGCCCAATGCATCCCCTTCTTCATCGACAAATTATCAGGTTCCTCTAGTGAAACTATATTTTTATTTCGTTACATCTTATGTGCTTTACTTGGAGCGTCTTTATGTTCTTGTTTTTGTTTTGTTTGAATAAATTAGATCCTAGCATTCATTGTGTGGGAGAGAGACACGCTCCGCTGTTTCTTATGAACACATATGTTCTTAGCTTTATTCTTAATGTTCATGGCGAAGGTTGAAACTGCTTCGTTAATTGTTATATGGTTGGAAACAGAAAATGCTACATGTGGTAATTGGTATAATATCTTGAATAATTTGATACTTGGCAATTTTTGTGCTCATGTTTAAGCTCTTGCATCATATACTTTGCACCTATTAGTAAAGAAATACATAGAGCTTGCTAAAATTTGGTTTGCAAGATTGGTCTCTCTAAAGTCTAGATATTTTCTAGTAAGGGTTTGAGCAACAAGGAGGACAGTGTAGAGTCTTATAATGCTTGCAATATGTTCTTATGTAAGTTTTGCTGTACCGGTTCATACTTGTGTTTGCTTCAAACAGCCTTGCTAGCCTAAGCCTTGTATTGAGAGGGAATACTTCTCGTGCATCCAAAATCCTTGAGCCAAGAACTATGCCATTTGTGTCCACCATACCTACCTACTACATGGTATTTCTCTGCCATTCCAAAGTAAATTGCTTGAGTGCTACCTTTAAACAATTCAAAAGTTATTACCTCTTATTTGTGTCAATGTTTTATAGCTCATGAGGAAGTATGTGGTGTTTATCTTTCAATCTTGTTGGGCAACTTTCACAAATGGACTAGTGGCTTCATCCGTTTATCCAATAATTTTGCAAAAAGAGCTAGCAATGGGGTTCCCAGCCCCAATTAATTAACTTTCATAATTTTACAAATAGACACTCCTCCATGTGATTGTTGGACGGCACCCGAGGATTCGGTTAGCCATGGCTTGAGAAAGCAAAGGTGGGGAGGAGCGTCATCTAAATAAAACTAAAATAAAAAGACACTCCTTCATGGTATGAGATTGTTGGCAGGCACCCGAAGATTCGGTTAGCCATGATTTGTGAAAGCAAAGGTTGGAAGGAGTGTCACCCAAAAATAAATTTTTTCATGGGAGCTGCTCTTTGAAAGTCTGTCTGGCAAGGGGGTTAGAGTACCCACTACCATTCGTTGACAACAACAAACACCTCTCAAAACTTTACTTTTATGCTCTCTTTATGTTTTCAAAATAAAAGCTCTAGCACAAATATAGCAATTCATGCTTCCCTCTGTGAAGGGCCATTCTTTTACTTTTATGTTGAGTCAGTTTACCCATTTCCTTCCATCTTAGAAGCAAACACTTGTGTTAACTGTGCATTGATTCTTACATACTTGCATATTTGCATTCATCATATTACTTTGCATTGACAACTATCCATGAGATATACATGTGATGTCTACGGGTGCTTCTATTCTTGTAGACAGTGTTGGGCCTCCAAGAGCAGAGGTTTGTAGAACAGCAGCAAGTTTCCCTTAAGTGGATCACCCAAGGTTTATCGAACTCAGGGAGGAAGAGGTCAAAGATATCCCTCTCAAGCAACCCTGCAACCACAAAGCAAGAAGTCTCTTGTGTCCCCAACACACCAAATACACTTTTCAGATGTATAGGTGCACTAGTTCGGCGAAGAGATAGTGAAATACAAGTAGTATGGATGTATATGAGTGGTAATAGTAATCTGAATAAAATATGGCAGCGAGTAAACATGCAACAAAACAGTAAACAAACGGAGATTCGATGCTTGGAAGCAAGGCCTAGGGATCCTGCTTTCACTAGTGGACACTCTCAACAATGATCACATAATAGGACTACTCTACACCCTCTTGTTGGATGATGAACACCACTAATTGTGTAGGATTACACGAACCCTCAATGTCGGAGTTAACAAGCTCCACAATATTCGATATTCATATTTAAATAACCTTAGAGTGCAAGATAGATCAACACAATTACACCGAGAACTAACATAGCATCCACACTGTCACCATCACACTATGAAGGAGGCATAGATCACATCAATACTATCATAGCAATAGTTAACTTCATAATCTACAAGAGATTACAATCATAACCTACGCCAAGTACTACACGATGCACACACTATCACCATTACACCATGCTGGAGGAATAGAGTACTTTAATAACATCACTAGAGTAGCACATAGATGATATTCAACTAGATCACATAAAGAGAGAGATGAACCACATAGCTACAACGGAGCCCTTGACACGCGTACAACACGCGACCGTTGGGAACCCCAAGTGGAAGGTGTGATGCGTACAGAAGTAAGTTTCCCTCAGTTAGAAACCAAGGTTTATCGAACCAGTAGGAGTCAAGAAGCACGTTGAAGGTTGATGGCGGCGAGATGTAGTGCGGCGCAACACCAGGGATTCCGGCGCCAACGTGGAACCTGCACAACACAAACCAAGTACTTTGCCCCAACGAAACAGTGAGGTTGTCAATCTCACCGGCTTGCTGTAACAAAGGATTAGATGTATAGTGTGGATGATGATTGTTTGCAGAGAACAGTAGAACAAGTATTGCAGTAGATTGTATTTCAGTAAAGAGAATTGGACCGGGGTCCACAGTTCACTAGAGGTGTCTCTCCCATAAGATAAACAGCATGTTGGGTGAACAAATTACAATTGGGCAATTGACAAATAAAGAGGGCATGACCATGCACATACATATTATGATGAGTATAGTGAGATTTAATTGGGCATTACGACAAAGTACATAGACCGCTATCCAGCATGCATCTATGCCTAAAAAGTCCACCTTCAGGTTATCATCCGAACCCCTTCCAGTATTAAGTTGCTAACAACAGACAATTGCATTAAGTATTGCGCGTAATGTAATCAGTAACTACATCCTCGAACATAGCACCAATGTTTTATCCCTAGTGGCAACAGCACATCCATAATCTTAGAGATTTCTGTCACTTCCCCAGATTCACGGAGACATGAACCCACTATCGAGCATAAATACCCCCTCTTGGAGTTACTAGCAAAAACTTGGCCAGAGCCTCTACTAATAACGGAGAGCATGCAAGATCATAAACAACACATAGATATAAATTGATAATCAACATAACATAGTATTCTCTATTCATCGGATCCCAACAAACACAACATATAGAATTACAGATAGATGATCTTGATCATGTTCGGCAGCTCACAAGACCCGACAATGAAGCACATAAGGAGAAGACAACCATCTAGCTACTGCTATGGACCCATAGTCCAGGGGTAGACTACTCACTCATCACTCCGGAGGCGACCATGGCGGCGTAGAGTCCTCCGGGAGATGAATCCCCTCTCCGGCAGGGTGCCGAAGGCGATCTCCTGAATCCCCCGAGATGGGATTGGCGGCGGCGGCGTCTCTGAAAGGTTTTCCGTATCGTGGCTCTCGGTACTGGGGGTTTCGCGACGAAGGCTATTTGTAGGCAGAAGGGTAGGTCAGGGGGCGTCGAGAGGGGCCCAGGAGCCAGGTCGGCGCGGCCAAGGGTGGGGCCGCGCCGCCTACCCTCCTGGCCACCTCGTGGCCCCACTTCGTTGACTCTTCGGTCTTCTGGAAGCTTCGTGGCAAAATAGGACCCTGGGCGTTGATTTCGTCCAATTCCGAGAATATTTCCTTACTAGGATTTCTGAAACCAAAAACAGCAGAAACAAGAATCGGCTCTTCGGCATCTTGTTAATAGGTTAGTTCCAGAAAATGCACGAATATGACATAAAGTGTGCATAAAACATGTAGATATCATCAATAATGTGGCATGGAACATAAGAAATTATCGATACGTCGGAGACGTATCAGCATCCCCAAGCTTAGTTCCTGCTCGTCCCGAGCAGGTAAACGATAAACAAAGATAATTTCTGGAGTGACATGCCATCATAACCTTGATCATACTATTGTAAGCATATGTAGTGAATGCAGCGATCAAAACAATGTATATGACATGAGTAAACAAATGAATCATAAAGCAAAGACTTTTCATGAATAGTACTTCAAGACAAGCATCAATAAGTCTTGCATAAGAGTTAACTCATAAAGCAATAATTCAAAGTAAAGGCATTGAAGCAACACAAAGGAAGATTAAGTTTCAGCGGTTGCTTTCAACTTATAACATGTATATCTCATGGATATTGTCAATGTAAAGTAATATAACAAGTGCAATATGCAAGTATGTAGGAATCAATGCAAAGTTCACACAAGTGTTTGCTTCTTGAGGTGGAGAGAAATAGGTGAACTGACTCAACATAAAAGTAAAAGAATGGTCCTTCAAAGAGGAAAGCATCGATTGCTATATTTGTGCTAGAGCTTTGATTTTGAAAACAAGAAACAATTTTGTCAACGGTAGTAATAAAGCACATGTGTTATGTAAATTATATCTTACAAGTTGCAAGCCTCATGCATAGTATACTAATAGTGCCCGCACCTTGTCCTAATTAGCTTGGATTACCGGGATTATCGCAATGCACATGTTTTAACCAAGTGTCACAAAGGGGTACCTCTATGCCGCCTGTACAAAGGTCTAAGGAGAAAGCTCGCATTGGATTTCTCGCTATTGATTATTCTCAACTTAGACATCCATACCGGGACAACATAGACAACAGATAATGAACTCCTCTTTTATGCATAAGCATGTAGCAACAATTAATTTTCTCATATGAGACTGAGGATATATGTCCAAAACTGAAACTTCCACCATGGATCATGGCTTTAGTTAGCGGCCCAATGTTCTTCTCTAACAATATGCATGCTCTAACCATAAAGGTGGTAAATCTCCCTTACTTCAGACAAGACGAACATGCATAGCAACTCACATGATATTCAACAAAGAGTAGTTGATGGCGTCCCCAGGAACATGGTTATCGCACAACAAGCAACTTAATAAGAGATAAAGTGCATAAGTACATATTCAATACCACAATAGTTTTTAAGCTATTTGTCCCATGAGCTATATATTGTAAAGGTAGAGAATGGAAATTTTAAAGGTAGCACTCAAGCAATTTACTTTGGAATGGCGGAGAAATACCATGTAGTAGGTAGGTATGGTGGACACAAATGGCATAGTGGTTGGCTCAATGATACGTCTCCAACGTATCTATAATTTCTGATGTTCCATGCTTGTTTTATGACAATACCGACATGTTTTGTTCACATTTTATGTCATATTTATGCGTTTTCCGGAACTAACCTATTGACGAGATGCCGAAAGGCCGATTCTTTGTTTTATTTGTTTTTGGTTTCAGAAATCCTAGTAAGGAAATATTTTTGGAATCGGACGAAATCAACACCGAAAGTCTTAGAATTCCCGGAAGCTTCCGGAACACCGAAGGAGAGTCGGAGGCGGGCAGCAGGGGGCCCACACCATAAGGCAGCGCGGGTGGCCCCCTGGCCGCGCCAGCCTATGGTGTGGGGGCCCCAGCCGCCTCCTTGCGCCGCCTCTCCGCCTATATATTCGTCCCTGACCTAAAAACATCGCCCAGTTCGACGGAAACAGAGAAAACCATCCAGAGCCGCCGCCATCGCGAAAGTCCAATTCGGGGGACAGAAGTCGCTGTTCCGGCACCCTGCCGGGACGGGGAATTGCCCCCGGAGCCATCTCCACCGCCGTCTTCACCGCCATCTTCACCGCCATCGCTGCCTCCATGATGAGGAGGGAGTAATCCACCCCCGAGGCTGAGGGCTCCGCTGTAGCTATGTGGTTCATCTCTCTCCCATGTACCTCAATACAATAATCTCATGAGCTGCTTTACATGATTGAGATTCATATGAGTTTTGTATCACTACTATTCTATGTGCTACTCTAGTGATGTTATTAAAGTAGTTTTATTCCTCCTGCACGGTGTAATGGTGACAGTGTGTGCATCCGTGTTAGTACTTGGCATAGGCTATGATTATGATCTCTTGTAGATTATGAAGTTAACTATTGCTATGATAGTATTGATATGATCTATGCCTCCTTTCTTAGCATGAAGGTGACAATGTGCATGCTACGTTAGTACTTGGTTTAGTTGTGTTGATCTATCTTACACTCTAAGGTTATTTAAATATGAACATTGAATTGTGGAGCTTGTTAACTCCGGCATTGAGGGTTCGTGTAATCCTACGCAATGTGTTCATCATCCAACAAGAGAGTGTAGAGTATGCATTTATCTATTCTGTTATGTGATCAATGTTGAGAGTGTCCACTAGTGAAAGTATGATCCCTAGGCCTTGTTCCTAAATACTGCTATCGCTGCTTGTTTCTTGCTTTCTTTGCGTTACTACTGCTGCGTTACTACTGCTTGTTTACTATCCTGGGCAAAGCACTTTTCTGGTGCCGTTGCCACTGCTCATATATATTCATACCACCTGTATTTCACTATCTCTTCGCCGAACTAGTGCACCTATTAGGTGTGTTGGGGACACAAGAGACTTCTTGCTTTGTGGTTGCAGGGTTGCATGAGAGGGATATCTTTGACCTCTTCCTCCCTGAGTTCGATAAACCTTGGGTGATCCACTTAAGAGAAACTTGCTGCTGTTCTACAAACCTCTGCTCTTGGAGGCCCAACACTGTCTACAGGAAAAGGAGGGGGCGTAGACATCAAGCTATTTTCTGGCGCCGTTGCCGGGGAGGAAAGGTAAAAGGTACTCACACTCCGGATCTCGGCTACTAAGCTATTTTCCGGCGCCGTAAGTACTCGAAGCTATTTCCTTTAGATCCTGCAATTGCATCTTTTTGTTTCTTGTTTTTATTTTCACTAGTTAGGCATAATGGAAAACAACAAAAAAATTGGTGAGCTTTTTAATCTATTTCCTGATTTAGAATTGTTTAATGCGAAAATTAAAAAACCTATGGAACCTTATTTGCATGCTAGTAGTGATGTTATTAGTATGAATGCAATTACTGCTAATACTATGGATAAGTCTAAGCTTGGGGAAGCTAGTTTATATAAAAATAATCTTTTTTGCTCCTCAGCTTTGGAAGAAATATTTTGCTATGATAATGCTTTATCTCCCATATGCGATAACTCTAATGATGCTTCTGATATTTTAAATCCACCTGCTGAAAGTATTCCGTATAAAATACCTATGAAAATTATCGAACGTGTTATGGACAACCACTATAAAGGGGATGGAACTGTCCATCCTAGAGATCATTTACTGTTTTTGCACGAATTATGCGGGTTATTCAAGTGTGCAGGTATCTCTATGGATGAAGTGAGGAAGAAGCTATTCTCTGTTTCGCTGTCTGGTAAAGCGGAGCATTGGTATAAATTGTTGGAGAATAGACATTCTCTTGGTTGGGAGGAAATTGCATCTCTCTTTTATTCTAAATTTTATCCTCCTCATGAAGTGCATATTGATAGGAATTATATTTATAACTTTTATCCTCGTGATGGAGAGAGTATTTCTCAAGCGTGGGGGAGACTGAAGTCACTAATGCTCAAATGTCCCATTCATGAGCTCCCCCGTAATGTTATTGTTAACAATTTTTATGCGAGGCTTTCAGGACAACACAAGGACTATCTGGACGCGTGTTCGGAGGGATCTTTCACAAGCAAGGAGGTTGAAGCTAGGTGGGATCTTCTTGATCGGATTAAGGAGAACGCTGAAGGATGGGAGAACAATGAAGGTAAAGAGTCAGGTATAAATTATGATTATGAATGCATTGAAGCTTTTATGGATACCGATAAATTTCGAAATATGAGTGCTACTTATGGTCTTGACTCTCAAGTTGCTGCAAATCTTTATAAAGCCTTTGCTTCTCATTTTGAATTGCCTAAAAAGAATTTTGATAAGTATCATGAACCTTTTAAAGAGGCTTGCATGAAGAATGAAATTGTTGTTAATTATTGCAATAAGCATGCTCAAACTCCTAAGAATGCTATTTCCTATAAGCATGTTAATTTTTGTGGAATACATAGACCTTGTGGAATTAATCAAATCAAAGATGAATATTGTATCCATCATACTACTGAAAAAACTAGAAAGTGGCTTAGGGCTCTAGATGATCTTGGTAAAAAAGTTTGTGCCCTCTATCCTTTTATTTGTGAAGTTTGCCATGAAGTCGGTCATTTTAATTTTCAATGCTCCTCCAATGATATTTTGAACCCAATGAGTGCTGCAAATTTGTATTGTGATGGTGAAATTACTCCTAATCAGCATGATGAACTTACTTTATTTTTGGGGTGTGAAGAACTGTCGAGAAAAATCTCTTTGTTACATATGAGTGATCTTGATATTGATGATGTCCTGCATGGGTGTTTTTCTTATTGCATTGATAATAGCCATACAAATACTTACATACAAAATATTTTAGAAGATGACACCTTGCCAAAATATGATAGGACCGTTGTGTGTTTTCAACTAATTAATGAAAAGGAGGGATCCTCCCAAGTTTCTTCTATTGTTTCTGAAAGTAAATCAGGTTATGCGGACAAGCTACCCTTCAAGCCTCTTCCTCCTAAAGAAGGGAACGAGGAGAAGGAAGAGAAGAAGAAGAAGAAGAAGAAGAAGAAGGGAACGAAGAAGAAGAAGAAGAAGAAGAAGAAGGAGAATAAAAAGAAAGAGGTAACGGCGTATCCCCGCGTGAATGAGATAACGCTAGGTAACCGTAAGTATGTTGCTCCTAATGATTATTGTGATAATGAATCTGAATACGATGATCTTCCTATGCTCTCTACATACATTAGTGATCATGATTTGAATGAGCATACTACTTTTGATATTGCAAATCTCTGGGAAACTAATTCTGAAAATGATGATGATAATAATTGCCATAGTGTCAGTGCTATCCATGCTTCCTCCCAAAATGATATAGAAAGCTCTAAGCTTGGGGAAGAGGTGTTTGAAAATCCTTTTGCTACTGGTCATTATGTTCTTGATACATCTCCTTCTAATAACAATGATGGTATGGTCATAGATAAACCGACTGTGAAAGATAACTATTCTATTTCTTATGATGACACTGTGCCTCCGATCTTTGATGATTATTATAAAGAATGCTATGATATAGGTTATAACTATCCTTATGAAACTTGTCATAGCCATGATTGGATTACCAAAAACAATTCCGTTAATATGCAACTTGTTTACCATGTTCAAATTCTTGATAATAATCTTGCTCCAATTACTATTAATGAGAAGAACTCTTCTTATGCCAAAATTAATGATACTTCTATGCATATGAACCATGATAAGAATGTTTTAAGTGATGGGTATATTGTGGATTTCATCAATGATGCTACTGAAAGTTATTATGAGAGAGGGAAATATGGTTATATGCATCTTAATAATATTAAGTTTCCCCTCTTTATGTTGAGAATCTTGAAGTTACTCGTGTTTTATCCTCTTATGCTTGTCACTTTGTTCTTCGTGAATTCATTTGTGTACAAGATTCCTCTTCATAGGAAGCATGTTAGACTTAAATGTGTTTTAAATTTGCCTCTTGATGCTCTCTTTTGCTTCAAATACTATTTCTTGCGAGTGCATCATTAAAACTGCTGAGCCCATCTTAATGGCTATAAAGAAAGAACTTCTTGGGAGATAACCCATGTGTTATTTTGCTACAGTACTTTGTTTTATATTTGTGTCTTGGAAGTTGTTTACTACTGTAGCAACCTCTCCTTATCTTAGTTTTGTGTTTTGTTGTGCCAAGTAAAGTCGTTGATAGTAAGGTTCATACTAGATTTGGATTACTGCGCAGAAACAGATTTCTTTGCTGTCACGAATCTGGGCAAAATTCTCTGTAGGTAACTCAGAAAATTATGCCAATTTAGGTGAGTGATCCTCAGATATGTATGCAACTTTCATTCAATTTTAGCATTTTCATTTGAGCAAGTCTGGTGCCTCAATAAAATTCGTCTTTACGGACTGTTCTGTTTTGACAGATTCTGCCTTTTATTTCGCATTGCCTCTTTTGCTATGTGGGATGGATTTCTTTGTTCCATTGACTTCCAGTAGCTTTGGGCAATGTCCAGGAGTGTTAAGAATGATTGTGTCACCTCTGAACATGTGAATTTTTGATTATGCACTAACCCTCTAATGAGTTGTTTTGAGTTTGGTGTGAAGGAAGTTTTCAAGGGTCAAGAGAGGAGGATGATACAATGTGATCAAGAAGAGTGAAAAGTCTAAGCTTGGGGATGCCCCGGTGGTTCATCCCTGCATATTTCAAGAAGACTCAAGCATCTAAGCTTGGGGATGCCCAAGGCATCCCCTTCTTCATCGACAAATTATCAGGTTCCTTCTCTTGAAACTATATTTTTATTCGGTCACATCTTATGTACTTTACTTGGAGCGTCTGTATGTTTCTTGTTTTTGTTCTTGTTTGAATAAATGCTTGTGTGGGAGAGAGACACGCTCCGCTGGTTCGTATGAACACATGTGTTCTTAGCTTTTAATTTTCATGGCGAAGGTTGAAACTGCTTCGTTAATTATTATATGGTTGAAATTGGAAAATGCTACATGTAGTAATTGGTATGATGTCTTGAATAACTTGATACTTGGCAATTGTTGTGCTCTTGTTTAAGCTCTTGCATCATATACTTTGCACCTATTAGTGAAGAAATACATAGAGCTTGTTAAAATTTGGTTTGCATAAGTGGTTTCTCTAGAGTCTAGATATTTTCTAGTGAGGTGTTTGAACAACAAGGAAGACGATGTATAGTCTTATAATGCTTGTAATATGTCTTTTATGTAAGTTTTGATGTACTAGTTTATGCTTGTGTTTGCTTCAAACAACCTTGCTAGCCTAAGCCTTGCATCGAGAGGGAATACTTCTCATGCATCCAAAATACTTGAGCCAACCACTATGCCATTCGAGTCCACCATATCTACCTACTACATGGTATTTCTCCGCCATTCCAAAGTAAATTGCTTGAGGTGCTACCTTTAAATTTCTATCCTCTACCTTTGCAATATATAGCTCATGGGACAAATAGCTTAAAAACTATTGTGGTATTGAATATGTACTTATGCACTTTATCTCTTATTAAGTTGCTTGTTGTGCGATAACCATGTTCACTGGGGACGCCATCAACTACTCTTTGTTGAATATCATGTGAGTTACTATGCATGTTCGTCTTGTCTGAAGTAAGAGCGATCTACCACCTTATGGTTAGAGCATGCATATTGTTAGAGAAGAACATTGGGCCGCTAACTAAAGCCATGATCCATGGTGGAAGTTTCAGTTTTGGACATATATCCTCAATCTCATATGAGAAAAATAATTGATGCCACATGCTTATGCATAAAAGAGGAGTCCATTATCTGTTGTCTATGTTGTCCCGGTATGGATGTCTAAGTTGAGAATAATCAATAGCGAGAAATCCAATGCGAGCTTTCTCCTTAGACCTTTGTACAGGCGGCATAGAGGTACCCCATTGTGACACTTGGTTAAAACATGTGCATTGCGATGATCCGGTAGTCCAAGCTAATTAGGACAAGGTGCGGGCACTATTAGTATACTATGCATGAGGCTTGCAACTTGTAAGATATAATTTACATGATACATATGCTTTATTACTACCGTTGACAAAATTGTTTCTTGTTTTCAAAATCAAAGCTCTAGCACAAATATAGCAATCGATGCTTTCCTCTTTGAAGGACCATTCTTTTACTTTTATGTTGAGTCAGTTCACCTATTTCTCTCCATCTCAAGAAGCGAACACTTGTGTTAACTGTGCATTGATTCTTACATACTTGCTTATTGCACTTGTTATATTTCTTTGCATTGACAACTATCCATAAGATATACATGTTACAAGTTGAAAGCAACCGCTGAAACTTAATCTTCCATTGTGTTGCTTCAATGTCTCTACTATGAATTTATTGCTTTATGAGTTAACCCTTATGCAAGACTTATTGATGCTTGTCTTGAAAGTACTATTCATGAAAAGTCTTTGCTATATGATTCAATTGTTTACTCATTGCATTTACATTGTTTCGAATCGCTGCATTCATCTCATATGCTTTACAATAGTATGATTAAGATTATGTTGGTAGCATGTCACCTCAGAAATTATCTTTTATCGTTTACCTACTCGAGGACGAGTAGGAACTAAGCTTGGGGATGCTGATACGTCTCCAACGTATCTATAATTTCTGATGTTCCATGCTTGTTTTATGACAATACCGACATGTTTTGTTCACATTTTATGTCATATTTATGCGTTTTCCGGAACTAACCTATTGACGAGATGCCGAAAGGCCGATTCTGTTTTCTGCTGTTTTTGGTTTCAGAAATCCTAGTAAGGAAATATTTTTGGAATCGGACGAAATCAACACCGAAAGTCTTAGAATTCCCGGAAGCTTCCGGAACACCGAAGGAGAGTCGGAGGCGGGCAGTAGGGGGCCCACACCATAAGGCGGCGCGGGTGGCCCCCTGGCCGCGCCAGCCTATGGTGTGGGGGCCCCAGCCGCCTCCTTGCGCCGCCTCTCCGCCTATATATTCGTCCACGACCTAAAAACATCGCCCGGTTCGACGGAAACAGAGAAAACCATCCGAGCCGCCGCCATCGCGAAAGTCCAATTCGGGGGACAGAAGTCGCTGTTCCGGCACCCTGCCGGGACGGGGAATTGCCCCCGGAGCCATCTCCACCGCCGTCTTCACCGCCATCTTCACCGCCATCGCTGCCTCCATGATGAGGAGGGAGTAATCCACCCCCGAGGCTGAGGGCTCCGCTGTAGCTATGTGGTTCATCTCTCTCCCATGTACCTCAATACAATAATCTCATGAGCTGCTTTACATGATTGAGATTCATATGAGTTTTGTATCACTACTATTCTATGTGCTACTCTAGTGATGTTATTAAAGTAGTTTTATTCCTCCTGCACGGTGTAATGGTGACAGTGTGTGCATCCGTGTTAGTACTTGGCATAGGCTATGATTATGATCTCTTGTAGATTATGAAGTTAACTATTGCTATGATAGTATTGATATGATCTATGCCTCCTTTCTTAGCATGAAGGTGACAGTGTGCATGCTACGTTAGTACTTGGTTTAGTTGTGTTGATCTATCTTACACTCTAAGGTTATTTAAATATGAACATTGAATTGTGGAGCTTGTTAACTCCGGCATTGAGGGTTCGTGTAATCCTACGCAATGTGTTCATCATCCAACAAGAGAGTGTAGAGTATGCATTTATCTATTCTGTTATGTGATCAATGTTGAGAGTGTCCACTAGTGAAAGTATGATCCCTAGGCCTTGTTCCTAAATACTGCTATCGCTGCTTGTTTCTTGTTTTCTTTGCGTTACTACTGCTGCGTTACTACCGCTTGTTTCTTGTCTGGGCAAAGCACTTTTCTGGTGCCGTTGCCACTGCTCATATATATTCATACCACCTGTATTTCACTATCTCTTCGCCGAACTAGTGCACCTATTAGGTGTGTTGGGGACACAAGAGACTTCTTGCTTTGTGGTTGCAGGGTTGCATGAGAGGGATATCTTTGACCTCTTCCTCCCTGAGTTCGATAAACCTTGGGTGATCCACTTAAGAGAAACTTGCTGCTGTTCTACAAACCTCTGCTCTTGGAGGCCCAACACTGTCTACAGGAAAAGGAGGGGGCGTAGACATCACTCAAGTATTTTGGATGCATGAGAAGTATTCCCTCTCGATACAAGGTTTAGGCTAGCAAGGCTATTTGAAACAAACACAAGGATGAAGCGGTGCAGCAAAACTCACATAAAAGACACATTGTAAACATTATAAGACTCTACACCGTCTTCCTTGTTGTTCAAACTCAATACTAGAAATTATCTAGACTTTAGAGAGACCAAATATGCAAACCAAATTTTAGCATGCTCTATGTATTTCTTCATTAATAGGTGCAAAGTATATGATGCAAGAGCTTAAACATGAGCACAACAATTACCAAGTATCACATTATCCAAGACATTATAGCAAATTACTACATGTATCATTTTCCGATTCCAACCATATAACAATTTAACGAAGAAGAAACTTCGCCATGAATATTATGAGTAGAGCCTATGGACATATTTGTCCATATGCTACAGCGGAGCGTGTCTCTCTCACACACAATGAATGCTAGGATCCATTTTATTCAAACAAAACAAAAACAAAAACAAACCGACGCTCCAAGCAAAGCACATAAGATGTGACGGAATAAAAATATAGTTTCAGGGGAGGAACCTGATAATGTTGTCGATGAAGAAGGGGATGCCTTGGGCATCCCCAAGCTTAGATGCTTGAGTCTTCTTGATATATGCAGGGGTGAACCACCGGGGCATCCCCAAGCTTAGAGCTTTCACTCTCCTTGATCATGTTGTATCATCTCCCTCTCTTGATCCTTGAAAACTTCCTCCACACTAAACTCAAAACAACTCATTAGAGAGTTAGTGCACAATCAAAATATACATGTTCAGAGGTGACATAAATCATTCTTAAAACTTCTGGACATTGCACAAAGCTACTAAAAGTCAATGGATTCGAAATATCCATCGAGCATATCAAAACAGGCAATGCGAAATAAAAGGCAGAATCTATCAAAAACAGAATAGTTCGTAATGACGAATTTTATTGAGGCACCAGACTTGCTCAAATGAAAATTCTCAAATTGAATGAAAGTTGCGTACATATCCGAGGATGACTCACGTAAATTGGCATAATTTTCTGAGTTATCTACAGAGAATTTTGCCCAGATTCGTGACAACAAAGAAATCTGTTTCTGCGCAGTAATCCAAATCTAGTATGAACCTTACTATCAACGACTTTACTTGGCACAATAAAACACTAAACTAATGTAAGAAGAGGTTGCTACAGTAGTAAACAACTTCCAAGACACAAAATAAAAACAAAGTACTGTAGTAAAAACATGGGTTGTCTCCCATAAGCGCTTTTCTTTAACGCCTTTCAGCTAGGCGCAGAAAGTGTATATCAAGTATTATCAAGAGACGAAGTGTCAACATCATAATTTGTTCTAATAATAGAATCAAAAGGTAACTTCATTCTCTTTCTAGGGAAGTGTTCCATATCTTTCTTGAGAGGAAATTGATATTTAATATTACCTTCCTTCATATCAATGATAGCACCAACAGTTCGAAGAAAAGGTCTTCCCAATATAATGGGACAAGATGCATTGCATTCAATATCCAAGACAACAAAATCAACGGGGACAAGGTTATTGTTAATGGTAATGCGAACATTATCAACTTTCCCCAAAGGTTTCTTTGTAGCATGATCAGCAAGATTAACATCCAAATAACAATTTTTCAGCGGTGGCAAGTCAAGCATATTATAGATTTTCTTAGGCATAACAGAAATACTTGCACCAAGATCACATAAAGCATTACAATCAAAATCATTGACCTTCATCTTAATGATGGGCTCCCAACCATCCTCTAGCTTTCTAGGAATAGAAGCTTCGCGTTCTAGTTTCTCTTCTCTAGCTTTTATGAGAGCATTTATAATATGTTGCGTGAAAGCCAAATTTATAGCACTAGCATTAGGACTCTTAGCAAGTTTTTGTAAAAACTTTATAACTTCAGAGATGTGGCAATCATCAAAATTCAAACCATTATAATATAAAGCAATGGGATCATCATCCCCAATGTTGGAAAAAATTTCAGCAGTTTTATCACAGGCAGTTTCAGCAGTTTTAGCAGTTTCGGGTAGTTTTTCGCGCTTTGCATTAGAAGTGGAAACATTGCTAACACCAATTCTTTTATTATTATTAGTAGGAGATGCAGCAACTTGTGTAGCATTAGCATTACTAGTGGTGGTAATAGTCCAAACTTTAGCTATATTCTCTTCTTTTTCATTTTCTTCTCTTTCCCACCTAGCACGCAATTCGGCCATCAATCTTATATTCTCATTAATTCTAACTTGGATGGAATTTGCTGTAGTAGTAATTTTATTATGATGATTTTCATTAGGCATAACTTTCGATTTCAAAAGATCAACATCAGCAGCAAGACTATCGACTTTAGAAGCAAGTATATCAATTTTCCCAAGCTTTTCTTCAGCAGATTTGTTAAAAGCAGTTTGTGTACTAATAAATTCTTTAAGCATGACTTCAAGTCCAGGGGGTGTGTTCCTATTATTGTTGTAAGAATTCCCATAAGAATTACCATAGCCGTTGCCATTATTATAAGGATATGGCCTATAGTTGTTACTAGAATTGTTCCGGTAAGCATTGTTGTTGAAATTATTATTTTTAATAAAGTTTACATCAACATGTTCTTCTTGAGCAACCAATGAAGCTAATGGAACATTATTAGGATCAACATTAGTCCTATCATTCACAAGCATAGACATAATAGCATCAATCTTATCACCCAAGGAAGAGGTTTCTTCGACAGAATTTACCTTCTTACCTTGTGGAGCTCTTTCCGTGTGCCATTCAGAGTAGTTGATCATCATATTATCAAGAAGCTTTGTTGCCTCACCAAGAGTGATGGACATAAAGGTACCTCCAGCAGCTGAATCCAATAGGTTCCGCGAAGAAAAATTCAGTCCTGCATAAAAGGTTTGGATGATCATCCAAGTAGTCAGTCCATGGGTTGGGCAATTTTTAACCAAAGATTTCATTCTTTCCCATGCTTGTGCAACATGCTCAGTATCCAATTGTTTAAAATTCATTATGCTACTCCTCAAAGATATAATTTTAGCAGGGGGATAATATCTACCAATAAAAGCATCCTTGCATTTAGTCCATGAATCAATACTATTCTTAGGCAGAGATAGCAACCAATCTTTAGCTCTTCCTCTTAATGAGAAAGGGAACAATTTTAATTTTATAATGTCACCATCTACATGTTTATACTTTTGCATTTCACAAAGTTCAACAAAATTATTGAGATGGGCAGCAGCATCATCAGAACTAACATCAGAAAATTGTTCTCGCATAACAAGATTCAGTAAAGCAGGTTTAATTTCAAAGAATTCTGCTGTAGTAGCAGGTGGAGCAATAGGTGTGCATAAGAAATCATTATTATTTGTGGTTGTGAAGTCACACAACTTAGTATTTTCAGGAGTACCCATTTTAGCAGTAGTAAATAAAGCAAACTAGATAAAGTAAATGCAAGTAACTAATTTTTTTTGTATTTTTGATATAGCAAACAAGATAACAAATAAAGTAAAACTAGCAACTATTTTTTTTGTATTTTGATTTAGTGCAGCAACAAAGTAGTAAATAAAACTAAGCAAGACAAAACAAAGTAAAGAGATTGGGATGTGGAGACTCCCCTTGCAGCGTGTCTTGATCTCCCCGGCAACGGCGCCAGAAATTTACTGCTGGCGCAAAGTTGACGTGGGAGTTAGAGATCTCTGTGGTGTAACTTTTCTTCAGATCCCCGGCAACGGCGCCAGAAATTTAGCTTGACACGCGTACAGCACGCGACCGTTGGGAACCCCAAGTGGAAGGTGTGATGCGTACAGCAGTAAGTTTCCCTCAGTTAGAAACCAAGGTTTATCGAACCAGTAGGAGTCAAGAAGCACGTTGAAGGTTGATAGCGGCGAGATGTAGTGCGGCGCAACACCAGGGATTCCGGCGCCAACGTGGAACCTGCACAACACAAACCAAGTACTTTGCCCCAACGAAACAGTGAGGTTGTCAATCTCACCGGCTTGCTGTAACAAAGGATTAGATGTATAGTGTGGATGATGATTGTTTGCAGAGAACAGTAGAACAATTATTGCAGTAGATTGTATTTCAGTAAAGAGAATTGGACCGGGGTCCACAGTTCACTAGAGGTGTCTCTCCCATAAGATAAACAGCATGTTGGGTGAACAAATTACAGTTGGGCAATTGACAAATAAAGAGGGCATGACCATGCACATACATATTATGATGAGTATAGTGAGATTTAATTGGGCATTACGACAAAGTACATAGACCGCTATCCAGCATGCATCTATGCCTAAAAAGTCCACCTTCAAGTTATCATCCGAACCCCTTCCAGTATTAAGTTGCTAACAACAGACAATTGCATTAAGTATTGCGCGTAATGTAATCAGTAACTACATCCTCGAACATAGCACCAATGTTTTATCCCTAGTGGCAACAACACATCCATAATCTTAGAGATTTCTGTCACTTCCCCAGATTCACGGAGACATGAACCCACTATCGAGCATAAATACCCCCTCTTGGAGTTACTAGCAAAAACTTGGCCAGAGCCTCTACTAATAATGGAGAGCATGCAAGATCATAAACAACACATAGATATAAATTGATAATCAACATAACATAGTATTCTCTATTCATCAGATCCCAACAAACACAACATATAGAATTACAGATAGATGATCTTGATCATGTTCGGCAGCTCACAAGACCCGACAATGAAGCACATAAGGAGAAGACAACCATCTAGCTACTGCTATGGACCCATAGTCCAGGGGTAGACTACTCACTCATCACTCCGGAGGCGACCATGGCGGCGTAGAGTCCTCCGGGAGATGAATCCCCTCTCCAGCAGGGTGCCGGAGGCGATCTCCTGAATCCCCCGAGATGGGATTGGCGGCGGCGGCGTCTCTGGAAGGTTTTCCGTATCGTGGCTCTCGGTACTGGGGGTTTCGCGATGAAGGCTATTTGTAGGCGGAAGGGTAGGTCAGGGGGCGTCACGAGGGGCCCAGGAGCCAGGTCGGCGCGGCCAAGGGTGGGGCCACGCCGCCTACCCTCCTGGCCACCTCGTGGCCCCACTTCGTTGACTCTTCGGTCTTCTGGAAGCTTCGTGCCAAATAGGACCCTGGGCGTTGATTTCGTCCAATTCCGAGAATATTTCCTTACTAGAATTTCTGAAACCAAAAACAGCAGAAAACAACAACTGGCTCTTCGGCATCTTGTTAATAGGTTAGTTCCAGAAAATGCACGAATATGACATAAAGTGTGCATAAAACATGTAGATATCATCAATAATGTGGCATGGAACATAAGAAATTATCGATACGTCGGAGACGTATCAGCCCTCAGCCCAGGGGGTGAATTACTCCCTCCTCATCATGGAGACAGCGATGGCGGTGAAGATGGCGGTGGAGATGGCGGTGGAGATGACTCCGGGGGCAATTCCCCGTCCCGGCAGGGTGCCGAAACAGAGACTTCTGTCCCCCGAATTGGAGTTTCGCGATGGCGGCGGCTCTGGAGGGTTTTCTCTGGTTTCGTCAATCGGTGTCGAGGAATTAGGTCAGGAGGCTTCAAATAGGCGAAGAGGCGGAGTCGGAGGGGCCACGGGGGACCCACACACTAGGGGGGCGCGCCCCCCCCTTGGCCGCGCCGCCCTGTGGGGTGGGACCCCCTGGCTCCCCTCTGGCCTCTCTTCGGTGCTCTGGAAGCTTTCGGGAATTTTAAGATCTTGGGCGTTGATTTTGTCCGATTCCGAGAATATTTCCTTTGTAGGATTTCTGAAACCAAAAACAGCAGAAAACAGCAACTGGCCCTTCGGCATCTCGTCAATAGGTTAGTTCCGGAAAACGCATAAAAACGATATAAAGTGTGAACAAAACATGTAGGTATTGTCATAAAACAAGCATGGACCATCAGAAATTATAGATACGTTGGAGACGTATCAGCATCCCCAAGCTTAGTTCCTACTCGTCCTCGAGTAGGTAAACGATAAAAGATAATTTCTGAAGTGACATGCTACCAACATGATCTTAATCATACTATTGTAAAGCATATGGGATGAATGCAGCGATTCAAAGCAATGGTAAATACAATGGTTAAACAATTGAATCATATAGCAAAGACTTTTCATGAATAGTACTTTCAAGACAAGCATCAATAAGTCTTGCATAAGAGTTAACTCATAAAGCAATAAATTCATAGTAGAGGCATTGAAGCAACACAAAGGAAGATTAAGTTTCAGCGGTTGCTTTCAACTTGTAACATGTATATCTCATGGATATTGTCAATGTAAAGTAATATAACAAGTGCAATATGCAAGTATGTAGGAATCAATGCACAGTTCACACAAGTGTTTGCTTCTTGAGGTGGAGAGAAATAGGTGAACTGACTCAACATAAAAAGTAGAAGAATGGCCCTTCACAGAGGGAAGCATTGATTGCTATATTTGTGCTAGAGCTTTGGTTTTGAAAACAATAAAGAGAGCATAAAAGTAAAGTTTTGAGAGGTGTTTGTTGTTGTCAACGAATGGTAGTGGGCACTCTAACCCCCTTGCCAGACAAACCTTCAAAGAGCGGCTCCCATGAATTATTTTTATTTTTGGGTGGCACTCCTTCCAACCTTTACTTTCACAAACCATGGCTAACCGAATCCTCGGGTGCCTGCCAACAATCTCATACCATGAAGGAGTGCCTTTTTATTTTAGTTTTATTATGATGACACTCCTCCCCACCTTTGCTTTCTCAAGCCATGGCTAACCGAATCCTCGGGTGCCGTCCAACAATCACATACCATGGAGGAGTGTCTATTAAGGTTAATTAATTTGGGACTGGGAATCCCATTGCCAACTCTTTTTGCAAAATTATTGGATAAGCGGATGAAGCCACTAGTGCATTGGTGAAAGTTGCCCAACAAGATTGAAAGATAAACACCACATACTTCCTCATGAGCTATAAAACATTGACACAAATCAGAGGTAATAAATTTTGAATTGTTTAAAGGTAGCACTCAAGCAATTTACTTTGGAATGGCGGAGAAATACCATGTAGTAGGTAGGTATGGTGGACACAAATGGCATAGTGGTTGGCTCAAGGATTTTGGATGCATGAGAAGTATTCCCTCTCGATACAAGGCTTAGGCTAGCAAGGCTATTTGAAACAAACACAAGTATGAAGCGGTACAGCAAAACTCACATAAGAACATACTGCAAGCATTATAAGACTATACATTGTCTTCCTTGTTGTTCAAACACTTTACTAGAAAATATCTAGACCTTAGAGAGAACAATCATGCAAACCAAATATTAGCAAGCTCTATGTATTTCTTCACTAATAGGTGCAAAGTATATGATGCAAGAGCTTAATCATGAGCACAACAATTGCCAAGTATCAAGTTATTCAAGACATCATACCAATTACTACATGTAGCATTTCCCGTTTCCAACCATATAACAATTAACGAAGCAGTTTCAACCTTCGCCATGAAAATTAAAAGCTAAGAACACATGTGTTCATATGAACCAGCGGAGCGTGTCTCTGTCCCACACAAGCATTTATTAAAACAAAAACAAAAACAAAAACAAACAGACGCTCCAAGTAAAGTACATAAGATGTGACCGAATAAAAATATAGTTTCAAGAGAAAGAACCTGATAATTTGTCGATGGAGAAGGGGATGCCTTGGGCATCCCCAAGCTTAGATGCTTGAGTCTTCTTGAAATATGCAGGGGTGAACCACCGGGGCATCCCCAAGCTTAGAGCCTTCACTCTTCTTGATCATATTGTATCATCCTCCTCTCTTGACCCTTGAAAATTTCCTCCACACCAAACTCAAATCAAACTCATTAGAGGGTTAGTGCATAATAAAAATTCACATGTTCAGAGGTGACACAATCATTCTTTACACTTCTGGACATTGCACAAAGCTTCTGAAAGTTAATGGAACAAAGAAATCCATCCAACATAGCAAAAGAGGCAATGCGAAATAAAAGGCAATCTGTCAAAACTGAACAGTCCGTAAAGAAGAATTTTATTGAGGCACCATACTTGCTCGAATGAAAATGCTCAAATTGAATGAAAGTTGCGTACATATCTGAGGATCACTCACGTAAATTGGCATAATTTTCTTAGTTACCTACAGAGAATTAGGCCCAGATTCGTGACAGCAAGAAATCTGTTTCTGCGCAGTAATCCAAATCTAGTATGAACCTTACTATCAAAGACTTTACTTGGCACAACAATGCAACAAAATTAAGATAAGGAGAGGCTGCTACAGTAGTAACAACTTCCAAGACACAAATATAAAACAAATTACTGTAGTAAAATAAACACATGGGTTATCTCCCAAGAAGTTCTTTCTTTATAGCCATTAAGATGGGCTCAATAATTTCAATGATGCACTCCCAAGAAATAAGAGTTGAGGCAAAAGAGAGAATCAAGAAGCAAATTCAAAACACATTTAAGTCTAACCCACTTCCTATGCAAAGGAATCTTGTACACAAATGAATTCATGAAGAACAAAGTGACAAGCATAAGAGGATAAATCACGAGTAACTTCAAGATTCTCAACATAAAGAGGGGAAACTTAATATTATTAAGATGCATATAATCATGTTTCCCTCTCTCATAATAACTTTCAGTAGCATCATTGATGAAATCCACAATATACCCATCACTTAAAACATTCTTATCATGGTTCATATGTATAGAAGTATCATTAATTTTGGCATAAGAAGAATTCTTCTCATTAATAGTAATTGGAGCAAGATTATTATCAAGAATTTGAACATGGTAAACAAGTTGCATATTAAGGGAATTGTTTTTGGCAATCCAATCATAACTATGACAAGTTTCATAAGGATAGTTATAACCTATATCATAGCATTCTTTATAATAATCATTAAAGGTCGGAGGCACAGTGTCATCATAAGAAATAGAATAGTTATCTTTCACAGTCGGTTTATCTGTGACCATACCATCATTGTTATTAGAAGGAGATGTATCAAACACATAATGATCAGTAGCAAAAGGATTTTCAAACACCTCTTCCCCAAGCTTAGAGCTTTCTATATCATTATGGGAGGAAGCATGGATAGCACTGATACTATGGCAATTATCATCATCATTTTCAGAATTAGTTTCCCAGAGATTTGCAATATCAAAAGTAGTGTGTTCTTTCAAATCATGATCACTAATGTATGTAAAGGGCATAGGAAGATCATTGTATTCAGATTCATTATCATAATAATCATTAGGAGCAACATACTTACGGTTACCTAGCGTTATCTCATTCACGCGGGGATATGCCGTCACCTCTTTCTCTTTATTCTCCTTCTTCTTCTTCGTTCCCTTCTTCTTCTTCTTCTTCTCTTCCTTCTCCTCGTTCCCTTCTTTAGGAGGAAGAGGCTTGAAGGGTGGCTTGTCCGCATAACCTGATTTACTTTCAGAAACAATAGAAGAAACTTGGGAGGATTCCTCCTTTTCATTAATTAGTTCAAAACACACAGTGGTCCTATCATATTTTGGCAAGGTGTCATCTTCTAAAATATTTTGTATGTAAGTATTTGTATGGCTATTATCAATGCAATAAGAAAAACACCCATGCAGGACATCATCAATATCAAGATCACTCATATGTAACAAAGAGATTTTTCTCGATAGCTCTTCACACCACAAAAATAAAGTAAGTTCATCATGCTGATTAGGAGTAATTTCATCATCACAATACAAATTTGCAGCACTCATGGGGTTCAAATTATCATTGGAGGAGCATTGAAAATTAAAATGACCCACTCTATGGCAAACTTCACAAATAAAAGGATAGTCGGCACAAACCTTTTTACCAAGATCATCTAGAGCCCTAGCCCACTTTCTAGTTTTTTCATTAATAAGATGGATACAATATTCATCTTCGATTTGATTAATTCCACAGGGTCTATGCATTCCACAAAAATTAACATGCTTATAGGAAATAGCAGTCTTAGGAGTTTGAGCATGTTTATTGCAATCATTAACAACAATTTCATCCTTCATGCAAGCCTCTTTAAAAGGTTCATGATACTTATCAAAATTCTTTTTAGACAATTCAAAATGAGAGGCAAAAGCTTTATAAAGATTTGCAGCAACTTGAGAGTCAAGACCATAGGTAGCACTCATATTTCGAAATTTACCAGTATCCATAAAAGTTTCAATGCATTCATAATCATATTTTATACCTGACTCTTTACCTTTGTTATTCTCCCATCCTTCAGCGTTCTCCTCAATCCGATCAAGAAGATCCCACCTAGCTTCAACCTCCTTGCTTGTGAAAGATCCCTCCGAACCGGCATCTAGATAGTCCTTGTGATGTCCTGAAAGCCTTGCATAAAAATTATTAATAATAACATTACGGGGGAGCTCATGAATGGGACATTTGAGCATTAGTGACTTCAATCTCCCCCACGCTTGAGAAATACTCTCTCCATCACGAGGATAAAAGTTATAAATATAATTCCTATCAATATGCACTTCATGAGGAGGATAAAATTTAGAATAAAAGAGAGATACAATTTCCTCCCAACCAAGAGAATGACTATTCTTCAACAATTTATACCAATGCGCCGCTTTACCAGACAGCGAAACAGAGAATAGCTTCTTCCTCACTTCATCCATAGAGATACCTGCACACTTGAATAACCCGCATAATTCATGCAAAAACAGTAAATGATCTCCAGGATGGACAGTTCCATCCCCTTCATAGCGGTTATCCATAACACGTTCAATAATTTTCATGGGTATCTTGAAAGCTTATTTGTAGTAGGTGGATTTAAAATATCACAAGCATCATTAGAGTTATCGCATATGGGAGATAAAGTATTATCAGAGCAAATTTTCTCCCCTAAAGATGGGAAGCTAAAAAGATCACAAAAACTAGCTTCCCCAAGCTTAGACTTCTCCATAGCATTAGCAGTGATTGCGTTCATACTAATAATATTGCTACTAGCATGCAAATGAGGTTCCATAGGTTCTTTAATTTTCGCATCACACAATTCATATCTTAGCTTAGGAAATAAATTAAAAAGCTCATAGTTGTTTTCCATTATGCCTTACTAGTGTAAAACAAGAAACAAAAAGATGCAATTGCAGGATCTAAAGGAAATAGCTTCGAGTACTTACAACGGCGCCGGAAAATAGCTTAGTAGCCAAGATCCGGAGTGTGAGTACCTTTTACCTTTCCTCCCCGGCAACGGCGCCAGAAAAGTGCTTGATGTCTACGGGTGCTTCTATTCTTGTAGACAGTGTTGGGCCTCCAAGAGCAGAGGTTTGTAGAACAGCAGCAAGTTTCCCTTAAGTGGATCACCCAAGGTTTATCGAACTCAGGGAGGAAGAGGTCAAAGATATCCCTCTCAAGCAACCCTGCAACCACAAAGCAAGAAGTCTCTTGTGTCCCCAACACACCAAATACACTTGTCAGATGTATAGGTGCACTATTTCGGCGAAGAGATAGTGAAATACAAGTAGTATGGATGTATATGAGTGGTAATAGCAATCTGAATAAAATATGGCAGCGAGTAAATATGCAACAAAACAGTAAACAAACGGAGATTCGATGCTTGGAAGCAAGGCCTAGGGATCCTTCTTTCACTAGTGGACACTCTCAACAATGATCACATAATAGGACTACTCTACACCCTCTTGTTGGATGATGAACACCACTAATTGTGTAGGATTACACGAACCCTCAATGCCGGAGTTAACAAGCTCCACAATATTCGATATTCATATTTAAATAACCTTAGAGTGCAAGATAGATCAACACAATTACACCGAGAATTAACATAGCATGCACACTGTCACCATCACACTATGAAGGAGGCATAGATCACATCAATACTATCATAGCAATAGTTAACTTCATAATCTACAAGAGATTACAATCATAACCTACGCCAAGTACTACACGATGCACACACTGTCACCATCACACCGTGCAGGAGGAATAGAGTACTTTAATAACATTACTAGAGTAGCACATAGATGATATTCAACTAGATCACATAAAGAGAGAGATGAACCACATAGCTATAGTGGAGCCCTCAGCCCAGGGGGTGAATTACTCCCTCCTCATCATGGAGACAGCGAGGGCGGTGAAGATGGCGGTGGAGACGGCGGTGGAGATGACTCCGGGGGCAATTCCCCGTCCCGGCAGGGTGCCGGAACAGAGACTTCTGTCCCCCGAATTGGAGTTTCGCGATGGCGGCGGCTCTGGAGGGTTTTCTCTGGTTTCGTCAATCGGTGTCGAGGAATTAGGTCAGGAGGCTTCAAATAGGCGAAGAGGCGGAGTCGGAGGGGCCACGGGGGACCCACACACTAGGGGGGCGCGCCCTCCCCTTGGCCGCGCCGCCCTGTGGGGTGGGGCCCCCTGGCTCCCCTCTGGCCTCTCTTCGGTGCTCTGGAAGCTTCCGGGGATTTTAAGATCTTGGGCGTTGATTTCGTCCGATTCCGAGAATATTTCCTTTGTAGGATTTCTGAAACCAAAAACAGCAGAAAACAACAACTGGCCCTTTGGCATCTCATCAATAGGTTAGTTCCGGAAAACGCATAAAAACGATATAATGTGTGAACAAAACATGTAGGTATTGTCATAAAACAAGCATGGAACATCAGAAATTATAGATACGTTGGAGACGTATCAACATGTTACAAGTTGAAAGCAACCGCTGAAACTTAAATCTTCCTTTGTGTTGCTTCAATGCCTTTACTTTGAATCTATTGCTTTATGAGTTAACTCTTATGCAAGACTTATTGATGCTTGTCTTGAAAGTACTATTCATGAAAAGTCTTTGCTATATGGTTCAGTTGTTTAACCATTATCTTTACCATTGCTTTGGATCGATGCATTCATTACATATGCTTACAATAGTATTGATCAAGATTATGATAGCATGTCACTTCAAAAGTTATCTTTGTTATCGTTTACCTACTCGAGGACGAGCAGGAACTAATCTTGGGGATGCTTGATACGTCTCAAACGTATCTATAATTTTTTATGTTCCATGCTACTTTATTGATGATACTCACATGTTTTATACATACTTTATGTCATATTTATGCATTTTCCGGCACTAACCTATTAACAAGATGCCGAAGAGCCAGTTGCTATTTTCTGCTGTTTTTGGTTTCAGAAATCCTAGTAAGAAAATATTCTCGGAATTGGACGAAATCAACGCCCAGGGTCTTATTTTTCCACGAACCTTCCAGAAGACCGAAAGGGAAACGAAGTGGGGCGACGAGGCGCCGACACAACAGGGCGGCGCGGCCCAGGCCTTGGCCGCGCGGCCCTGGCGTGTGGGGCCCTCGTGACGCCCCCTGACCTACCCTTCCGCCTACATATAGCCTTCGTCGAGAAAACCCCGGTACCGAGAGCCACGATACGGAAAACCTTCCAGAGACGCCGCCGCCGCCAATCCCATCTCGAGGGATTCAGGAGATCGCCTCCAGCACCCTGCCGGAGAGGGGAATCATCTCCCGGAGGACTCTTCATCGCCATGATCGCCTCCGGATTGATGTGTGAGTAGTTCACCCCTGGACTATGGGTCCATAGCAGTAGCTAGATGGTTGTCTTCTCCTCATTGTGCTATCATTGTTCGATCTTGTGAGCTACCTAACATGATCAAGATCATCTATTTGTAATGCTACATGTTGCGTTTGTTGGGATCCGATGAATATGGAATACTATGTAATGTTGATTATCAATCTATCATCTATGTGTTGTTTATGATCTTGCATGCTCTCCGTTGCTAGTAGAGGCTCTGGCCAAGTCGTTACTTGTAACTCCAAGAGGGGGTATTTATGCTCGATAGTGGGTTCATGCCTCCATTAAATCTGGGACAGTGACAGAAAGTTCTAAGGTTGTGGATGTATTGTTGCCACTAGGGATAAAACATCAATGCTTTGTCTAAGGATATTTGTGTTGATTACATTACGCACCATACTTAATGCAATTGTCTGTTGTTTGCAACTTAATACTGTAAGGGGTGCGGATGCTAACCCGAAGGTGGACTTTTTAGGCATAGATGCATGCTGGATAGCGGTCTATGTACTTTGTCGTAATGCCCAATTAAATCTCACACTACTCATCATAATATGTATGTGCATTGTCATGCCATCTCTATTTGTCAATTGCCCAACTGTAATTTGTTCACCCAACATGCTATTTCTTATCGGAGAGACACCACTAGTGAACTGTGGATCCCGGTCCATTCTTTACATCAAATACAATCTACTGCAATACTTATTCTTACTGGTCTCTGCAAACATCATCATCCACACTATACATCTAATCCTTTGTTACAGCAAGCCGGTGATATTGACAACCTCACTGTTAAGTTGGGGCAAAGTATTTTGGTTATGTTGTGCAGGTTCCACGTTGGCGCCGGAATCCCTGGTGTTGCGCCGCACTACACTCCGCCACCATCAACCTTCAACGTGCTTCTTGGCTCCTACTGGTTCGATAAACCTTGGTTTCTTACTGAGGGAAACTTGCTGTTGTACGCATCACACCTTCTACTTGGGGTTCCCAACGGGCGTGTGCTTTACGCGTCAACATGTCTTCAGCGGGATTCGAGTGTCGTCATCACAGTGGCACTCTCGCCTTGGTCATCCTGCCACTCCCATCGTACGTCATGTTCTCCACCGTCATGAGCTGCCACTAGAGTATAGCAATAAAGAGTTAGGTGTGTGTGATGCCTATCAGCAAGGCAAGAGTCATCAGCTCCCATTTGTTTCATCTACTAGAGAAGTAAAGAGTCCTCTTGAGATTGTGTTTTCAGATGTATGGGGTCCTGCCCAAACCTCTGTTAGTGGTCACAACTATTATGTGAGTTTCATTGATGCCTATAGTCGATTTACTTGGCTTTATCTCATTAAGCGCAAATCTGGTGTGTTTGATATATTTGTTCAATTTCAAAAGCATGTTGAACGCCTCCTCCAGCATAAGATTATTCATGTTCAGTCCGATTGGGGGGCGAATATCGCAACCTCAATACATTCTTTAATAAGCTTGGAGTATCTCATCGTGTCTCATGCCCACATACACATCAGCAGAACGGTGCCATTGAGCGTAAACATCGTCATATAGTTGAGACAGGACTTACTCTTCTTGCTCATGCCTCTGTACCTTTTCGGTTTTGGAGTGATGCATTTGCCACTCCATGCTTTCTTATTAACCGTCTACCTACACGAGTGCTTCATATGAAAACCCCTATTGAGCTTCTCTTGCATGAAATTCCTGACTACACTTTTCTCAAGGTGTTTGGGTGTGCTTGTTGGCCTCATCTTCGCCCCTACAATAGTCGAAAACTTGAGTTTCGGTCTAAAAAATGTGTATTTCTTGGGTATAGTTCTCTTCACAAAGGCTACAAGTGCCTTCATGTACCAACCAATCGTGTCTACATATCGCGTGATGTTGTTTTTGATGAGCACGTCTTCCCATTTTCTACCATGCCACAACCATCTACCAACGATACACTCATGCATTCATCTTCCATTCTGCCTGGCCAATTTGAAGATGTTGCATATGCGCCTGTGTTGTTGCCTAATCATGGTGCAGGTATTGGCCGCGGAGCACGCCTTGAGCTTCTTCACGACAGCGATGCTCCCCCAGTGCACCACGTTGATCTGGCCATGCATGTGCATGCCCCGGATTCTGTGCCCGTCATGGCGCCCTCGCCCCCTGGCGATTCCCCGCCTGGCACGCCTACGACGTCCGCGCGCACGGCCCAGCCCGTGTCTCCGCTGACCCGCACCGCCTCTCCACCGCCTGGGTCGCCCCCGGCCTCCTCATCGCCCGGGCTGCGCTCGCCTGGGCCTGGGCCCTCGTCACCCTCGACGTCGCCTCGGGCGTCCACACCCCCTGCATCGCCCAGGTCTGCGACACCTGGACTGCATCACTCGCCGCCGCCCACCGCGCCTAGGTCGGCCGCGCCTGCCTCACCGTCGTCTACACCATCGGCGTCTTCACCACCGGCTGCACCGCCTCCGCTTGTACCTGCTGCTTCGCGTCCTCATACGCGCAGTCGCAGTGGCATCGTTCGCCCCAAGGAGCGCACCGACTGTACTGTTGCCTGGTTGGCCGCTTGCATGGCCCATGTTGTGGATGATCCTACTGCTGAACCTCGCAGTTATCAAGACGCTATGACTATCCCGCATTGGAGGGCTTCTATGGAGCAGGAGTATCAGGCTCTCTTACAGAATGAAACTTGGACACTTGTTCCTCCTCCGCCACGTGTCAACATCATTGATTCCAAGTGGGTATTCAAGGTGAAGAAACATGCTGATGGTTCTATCGAGCGCTACAAAGCTCGTCTTGTCGCCAAGGGATTCAAACAACGCCATGGCCTTGACTATGAGGACACATTCAGTCTTGTTGTCAAGCCTACAACCATTCGGCTCCTTCTGTCTTTGGCGGTTTCACGAGGCTGGTGTCTTCGACAGCTGGATGTACAGAATGCATTCCTTCATGGTCTTCTTGAGGAAGAGGCCTATATGCGGCAGCCCCCGGGATTTGTTAGTCCTGCTCAGTCGCATCATCTATGTCGCCTGACTAAGGCTCTATATGGATTGAAGCAAGCGCCGCGTGCTTGGCATGCTCGAATGGCTTCTGCTCTTCATACTCATGGCTTCGTTCCTTCAAAGGCCGACACCTCGTTGTTTCTGTTTCAGCGGCCCCGGGTGACTATGTATCTCCTTGTCTACGTCAATGACATTATCCTGATCAGTTCTTCACCAACAGCTGCTACTGCTCTTATTTCTGCTCTTGGTGCTGATTTTGCTGTCAAGGATTTGGGTCCGCTCCACTTTTTCTTGGGTATTGAAGTTGCTCATCAGTCTTCTGGCTTGGCTCTCACTCAGAAGAAGTACTCTCTTGATCTCTTACGCCGTGCTGGCATGCTCAAGTGCAAGATGTCGCCCACGCCGATGTCCTCTACTGACAAGTTCTCAGCGACTGATGGTATTCTTTTATCTCCTGAGGATGCGACGGAGTATCGCAGTATTGTTGGTGGCTTACAATACCTGACGATTACACGACCGGACTTGTCCTTTGCTGTCAACCGAGTATGTCAGTATTTGCATGCTCCTACTGATGTACATTAGTCTGCTGTTAAACGCATCCTGCGTTATGTTAGTCACACGGTCTCGTTTGGTCTTCATCTCCGGGCCAGTTCATCAGGCGTTTTGTCTGCGTTCTATGATGCTGATTGGGCTGGCTGTCCAGACGACAGGCGATCCACGGGGGGTTATGCTGTGTTCCTAGGTCCTAATTTGATCGCCTGGAGAGCTTGCAAGCAAGCCACCGTTTCTCGCAGCAGCACCGAAGCTGAATATAAAGCCGTTGCCGATGCAACCTCTGAGCTCATATGGGTTGAGTCCCTTCTTCAGGAGTTGGGTGTCTCTCAACCTCGTCCACCGGTCCTTTGGTGTGACAACATCGATGCCATGTTTCTTTTATCTAATCCGGTGTTTCATGCACGGACCAAACACATAGAGATTGATTTTTATTTTGTGAGGGAACGTATTTCACAGAAGCTATTACAAATCAAGTTCATCTCTTCAAAGGATCAACTTGCGGACATCTTCACCAAGCCTCTATCTTTGCCTATGTTTGAGGTCTGTAGGCGCAATCTCAACCTTCTTGCTACATCAGGAGTGAGTTGAGATTGAGGGAGGGTGTTAGACTTTGTATAGCCTTTCTTGTATTATACCTGTACGTGTACGTTGTACCCCTATATATATATATGAGATATGCCACCCCTAGAGGGTTGAGCAAGTTCCCCAATTACATTGTCTTACATATACATTTAGTACTCCGTACGAGATTTTGCTTCGTGTACTGATTTTAGCAGACATTGTATTATTCTTTTTGAGGGAAAACATAGCTCTCTTCATTAATCAATCACATCAGGTACAATGTTGATATCTGGAGAATTCAGGAGCCACACACGGCGTCCTTGAATCAGATCTAAAGACCTACGAGCTAGTGTATGAGCATGGATATTAGAAATTCTCTTTTCATGTACTCCTTCCGTTAAAAAAATATTTCTAATATAACTTCATTCCTAGATAAAGTTGAGAAGTTTTTTTAAGAACGGAGGAAGTATAAAGCTAACCTCCAGAAGAGCCACGCTACAAAGCTTTATTTTGTTCAGAACAGTACTACTCCCTCCGTCCGAGTTCATAGAGCTTGCGCGTATCTCTAGTTTGTCAATTTTGCCAACATAATATCATTTATATAAAATAAAAATTATATCATTAGAAAGTATAACATCTAATTCTTTCTAATGATATATATTTTATAATACATATGTTGCCTTTTTTCGATAAAGGGAGTATATTAATATCAAAAGATACCAATTACACCCAGCCTCTGCAACAACGCCCCACCCTAATGGCAGTACGGATGCACACATCCAAAAAAAAGTAAAGAAAACTAAGAAATAAAAGTTCCGCTCCAGCCTTTTAGACCTAGCAACAGCAATACAACCACCACCGTGACAACACCGGAAGTACAGACTCTCCAAAAGCGACGCCTCCAAGAAGGAAACAGTGCACCAGCGCCGTTGTCGCCCGACCAAAGGTCTAAGGTTTTCACCCTGAAGATAGACCCCACTCTCAAAACAATGTCTCCAACAAGAACATTGTCAGGCACAACTAGTTAAGGCTAGACCTTGGGTTTTCACCCTGAGAAGTAAGACTCTGAACTCCCCCTGTGCTGCCGCCCCCACATGCATAGCACTGCTGCAGAGCCCGGAATGCCAAGCAGATCCCTCAGCATCACGGAGACTCGGCCCTCCTTTAGCCAGTCCACCAAACCGGCCTTCATGATATTCCTTCTTCTGACTTCACCATCGACCAAAAAGTCACCTGATGTCAACACAGAATATAGCTTCGCGCCGCTCCCTTCGGAACCAAACGGTCGGAATAAAAACATGGGTGCGCGCGACCGAATACCACCCGATCCAGCAAACTGCAGGCAAAAGATGCACTGTTCCATTCGCCAGCGGAGCTTTCCGGAACTCATCTCTCCAGCCAGATCAAAGCAAACTGACCTCCGGAAGTTTTTTATCCTCGCATGCAAGAAACCCGAGGACCGCCACCAAAAACAAAGCAAGATCAGCAGCCCCCACGCCGCCAATCCCTCCTGCTGGATCACCAAGGAAGAGGACAGCGACGCGGATCATGCGTACCGCCGCCGAACCGTTACCGGGGGCGGAGGCCGCCACCGCTCCACCGAATCCTCCATGGCTACCGACGGAGAGCCTCAGGCCCCGGCCAAGCAGCCGTGCCGCCCGACTTCCTCCACCGGCCCTACATCACCTCCCATGGAACGCCGCCGCGGAAACCCTCTTCTCCCCCTCGTCGATTCTACGGAGGGGGTGCCGCCACCACCGCCAGAGCCAGGCCGGGACCGGGGACATGGCCGGGGCCGAGGTACGGGGGCCAGGGCCGAGGCCAGCGTCAGGGTCAGAGCCGCGGCCGGCAGCGGCAGCGGCTGAGGGCGACGGGCGGCGGGTGGCTGTGGGGTGCGGGGGGAGGAGGAGCCTCCGCCGCCGCCCGGGAGGGGACGGGAGAGGGAGGCGGCTGGCTAGGGTTATCACAACTTACTAGATTTAAATGTGCGCCTTGGCGCACGATCCCGTAAAATTCGTGTAGATTTACATTTCAAAAATAAGCAAAGCTCAAATTCGTGTCAGATTTTTTTGTAGACCATTTGCTTATTCTACAAAACAAAATCTCCCATGTAGAATAGCAGGTTTATATGTTTCCAAATACAAACAGCTGATTATCAAAACAACACGATTACAAAGAGGCATGTTCCATTCACCGTTGTGGTAGTCTGGTAGAGGTCGGCCCACCCTCTAGTCTGAGTGGATCTGTGGATGTCTTCTCACTCACACCTTCACTGAGTCCGACCGATAGCCGTGATACCGGGCAACAAGCCTTCCTTGGCCCCTATCTCCTCCATCCCCCGTCCCTTAGTCCAACTAAATCAGATATAATGGCTCAGAGGAAAAATGCAAATGTGCAAGGGGCAAGTAGATTGTAGAAGACATAGAAACAAAAAAATGAGGCAAGATGATGAAAATCTTAACATGAGTAAACTGAAAAATAGTGCACTGTGGATACAGATTTAACATATTAATAGTTATGTTCAAAGATAAGAAAAATACCATGAAATTTGGGTTGAACGAATACAACAGAGGCACATAAATGATCGTAGAATGGGGAAGACGATTCAAATTCAAATATAAGGAAATTTTGAAGTAGGAGCTTGCCTAGAGATCGGGACCTTTGATCCAGTCATGGTAATTCAAGCATATCTGACAACATCACATATCTCTTTCTTTGTTTCTTCCCAATATGATGCAACCACACCTATAAGCAGTGTGCCATGTAGAGATAAATAGCACACATGTGCAAACTGGCATTTGTACCATGCTCTTGCAAACTAAAACAGATTTGCACTCCAGCTGGAGTGTACATAAAAGAACATACTTGTGTGAACACACGTATCTAGGTATGTAAGCTCATCTACTATGACATGATCTTATTTGCATGCCTAGCATGACCTCTTGTAACCCCACATAGAGAAAGAAAATGAATATGGCGAAATTATTAGTTGAGAACTCACCAAGGTGGATGGAGATGCCGCGGCACGTACAATGTCATGCCCTAAATGAACAATAAAACAAACATCAAACTGGAATAATATTTATTACTTGCACCAGATCATTTAGAAGCCTCGAAGTAAAGAAATATAATTACAAATAACTTGCCAAGGCAGATGGTTTCTAAAACACCATATTTAGCACTACATGGGGAAGGATATTATAATCACAAAGGTCTAAGGGGAAATGGAGGAATAGTAAGAATCTATGATGGCAATTTAAACCATATAATACTACACTATAATGTTAACATAAACTTCATATTGTTGCTTGCAATACATCTAGTGTTGGGAGTGGAGGGGAATCCTCAAATAGAGCTCTCTGCATAAATGAATTCTTAAGATCTTTGTCGTTGCTACAGAAAGTGATGATGAGAAACAAATACTGAAGCACAACTGGCTACAAACTCATTCCATATCTGCCCGGAGGTAGGCACATCAGCAGCCTCACTCACGCAAAATGGGCCACCTCGCTAACTGAACCCCAGCAAGACCAAAAACTGGCTAATCACCCCCAGAACAAGCACACACAATAGCCAATGTGGCAAGAACCACCCTCCAGAGAAACATCGGGGAAAAAACATGGCAACATTGTTTCTGTCGTGCAATAGATAAAATTGTCAAAAATGTTCAGATACCATGTGTAAATCTGATGGTACGGGATGTATGTCAGCAACTGGATCTGCAACATGGAGAAGTGTCGGCTCATTCTCCAGGTTGTACGAATGGAAGATCAGCAGTGCCACATTAGCTGGTGACCTGGCGCAAAGGCTAGTGCTACTTGTAGTTTCTTGAAGCTCCCTGCTGGAAAGCTCCACCGCTTCCTGCAGATATACCGGGGGCAATTTAGAAAAGTTCCGTGGATGCAGCAAGTTAATATGAACAACAATGCACCTAGCTTAAGAGTTTTCTGCCCTTGCCTTCGATGATTCAGTGGCTACTAAGAATGATGCAGCATATTGTTTTGCCAAATCTTCTAATCTTTTACAAAAAATTGAGAAAGGAGAAATAGTAATACATTCGCAACCAAGCAATTAACTGCAGGGTCATGGATATACAAAGCAAGCTGGTGGGAGTAACCGGTGTGTGTGGCGGGAAAGGGGTTGCAGTAGTTTTAAAGAGTTATGATATCCTTTATATGGAAGAGACACACATTGCACAAAACATAGCATGTTATAAATATGTCGGTGACCCTTCCGACTTAGAATTTCAATCTCATACAGTTCATACAGTCATCATACCAAACTATTGTACCAATGTAGCGGAAACAGAGGTATGCATCACTGGATAATGAATCTCAACTAAGCAAGATGGGAACTGAAAAATGGACAGCTTTTTTACAAATTAGAGTATAGCATAGCCATTAGAAGCTTTCTTAACATGTAGCCGGGTTAAAAAAGTTTCTGATGCCAAAAGCTTCATAAAATTAACTTGTATTGACTATACACACTAATGCCATGCCCTGTGTAGTAATAGTAATTAGAATATATCGAAAAGATGTCGCTTCATATGATCTGGAGTGAGTACCTATAATATATCTCAAAGCCTAAGCAACTTCATAATAGCATGCACTAATTGAGACAGAACAAAAAAAGGGTAGACCTTACACGTAGGTACTGAAGCCTTGCTGATCAGCCTTCGAACAACCTCATGGTCTGAACACTGGACACACGAAAAATTCCATTTCCTGAGAAAAAGTAGACACCAACTCTCAATTATTACCAAGCAAACCAGTTCTCGCTAGGATGAAACTGGAAGGCAGCTAAATCTAACATAAGCACGAGTATCATCCGACAGAGAGAACACGTACTTGGCTTGGGCAAGGCCCTCGGGGAGAATGGTGCTAATGAGTACATGGCCAACCTGGTTTTCCATGCCTTGTAGAACTCAAGCCAGGTGAACGGGGAGAATGGTGTCAATGTGTGTAGGGCCAACCTGATTTGTCGTGCCCTGTAGAACTCAAACCGGGAGAAATCAGTGCAAGCATAACTCGAACAGAAGTTAAAAGCAGTAATAGCTTTAACAGTGAAATCTAGCTAGATTGCTAGAACACACAGTGAACCGCAATAATAGCTTTAACTGCAATAATAAGATAACAAATATTATCTCAGAGCTCAGCGTTTTTCAGTCACCAGTGCTGCTTTACGTGACCCTGCACCGTCTCTCCTTCACTCATTGCCGCAGAGTCAGGGAGAAGAGATCATAGTATGGTTGTTAAGATGAGTAGTTGAGCACCTAGAAAAACATTCACATAATAGAATATCTAAATCTAAATAGAAAACTGAAACGGAGACCTAACCTTTTAAGAATAGTACATCTAAATCCTTAATACATAACCAGACATACAACACCAAAAAAATGGAACAGACATAGTGGATGAAAATTTGAGATAAACTTCTATCCCGTTAGTCCGGTATTCATTCTTAACATAGCATGAGCAATTTAGAATTATTGTCCGAAAATGAATTCGATTTGTCGCACTTCCGTTTCTTCACAGATGCAAACAATGACACTGAAACTGTGTCCACTGCATACCTCGATATGATAATGACAAAGTTTAGTCAGACAACTATGGTAGATCGACCCAATCAAAATAATAAATACAGAAGATCATAATGAATATGCCCTAAATTATGTGCACCTTCTGATTTCCTCAAATGTATGGATAAAGTGCATACAAATCTTTTCCAAATTATATAGTAGATTGCAACAGAGAAAGGCAACCAATAAGTGCAACACCGAAATGTTAAGGAATTCTCCCATGGTATCCAACATAAATAGAAAATATTATAACCCATGTTCCCTTTTCATCTCCAAAGGCTCCATTTGTCATCAGATGGGTCAATTTTATGGTTCGGTAGCAAAGAACCACTACATGTTTAATTAATCTACACACTTATTGAAATTATTTAATTAATCTACTACATGTTTAGTCACATCCCAAATGTATCGTAAATCTGATGAGGTTAGATGGTAACCCACCAGAGTCTAATTCTTGCATTGCCTTTGCATAAAGAAACAAAATGATCACAGACAATGGACATAAATATAAAAGGGGACCCGAGAAAAGTAATCAGTTTTGTCGAAACACATTGTCACCCTTCTATGAGCCCATTGTAGACTGCATTTCATTAGTCCACATATCAAATGAAAGATGTGATAAAAAAATATAAAGCTAGGCAAGGTTCCCCTATTAATAAATATTAAAAAACCAACTAACCACTAAAGCATTGACATCTAAATATTGGCAAGTTTGAAAAAACATGTCATAATGTGTATTTATACAACTTGTGCTTTGGATTTTGTATTTGCCATAAATAGATGTTTTGTACTTCCAGTGTTCATGACTCAACTGATGCTATTGTATAAATACGCTACCCAAACTTTTATTCCTTTAAACTCATCTACCTATGAGAATATACTCCATCATTCATTTTCTTAAAAAAAACCTTCCAAGATATCTAGATGGTGGCCTAAAATCTGAGAAACTCATGATTTTCTCGTAAGTATAAATCTGAGATGCAAGACATCCATGACACCCAATAGATTCATCTGAACTTTCGTTGTTTGTGATAACACTCAACTGAAGATTGTGTGTATGGACATGCAATATTTGACAACTGAGAAAATATTGACTGAAGATTGTGTGTATGGGCATACATATTTGAAACTGAGAAAATAATGAATAGAAAAAGAACATGTAAAAATATTTTTCCTTACCCATTGAAAATCTGCTCTCATTCTCTCACCCACAAATCAGACACCACACAAACAAGCAGGTTAACACTTTTATTCAGATAACTTTTACCTAGTTTGCTTCAAGGTGTGAAACTCCATTTCTTGTGGTGATGGTCTGGGCTAATGGTGTGCTCCAAAGATGGTGACCCTCTCGCATGCCTCTTGATGCTCACCTCCAACTCGACCCTGAGCTTCCTGCCGCCGCCAATGGATGGCCCTGGACTCCTCCTTCCTCCCAACTCCTAGAGCTTCTTGGTGCAAATGAATACTCTTCACATCTGCAACTGACTGCAATTATATCATGTTGATTTTCAGTTACATACCTAAAGAGCGCAAAAACATAGAGAAAACTGCATAAGAATAAAGAAGGGTGCAAAGAAGAAGACCACGGGCTATTTATGATCCATGGGAAAGAATATCTGATCGTGAAGCAAAGGAAGATCATTTTTTTCTATATATAGGGTCCAGAACCCAATGCATATATGGTGGTTCCATATATGGACAACCAAAATGGTAATAGTGCATTATCTTTTGCCAAGGTGCATTACCAGGGGACTGGCAGAACAACCAACCCACAGCAGCAGCTAGCCTGAAACAACAACAATATCAAACAACACATCAGAAGGTAGACATGAAAAGGCCATAAAACTGTTCTCGGCCTTTCTATTTGTTTTTTCTGTGCAACTGAAACAAACATCACTGGCTTTTGTAACATCATACGGGAAACATAGAAAATACAGAAGGTATGTCTAATCTCCAAAAGAAGCTATATTATTCAGCATATTTCGTGATATCCAAAACTATACACAGCTCTGGGCATCTTAATAAATAATTGGCATCCTGTAACATGTAATTGAAGATGAAATACTTCCATTACTAATAACAGTGATCGCTGCTCTTCTCACATGATATACTAATTCCCCGGTCGCAGAGAAACACTAATTAACAAGTTGGGGTTCTAAGCTAATCTGGACAACCATGAGCACCTAGGATAGTTTCTTGCTAACAGACCATATACCAGTTCACCGGGCGCAGCGCAACATTCATTGTGAAAGTGATGTTACACATTAACCTAGGTCACCATCAGCATGTAGGATGCATTTTGTCAAACAAAACGAGTATCCAAAAAGCCTAAGCCATGCACACCCATAGCGGGGCAAAGCTTTCAAGGTACCAAACAAGTAACAGAGGCACAGATTGGTAAATCACTAATACAGTCTGCTCCACAACCACCGCTAAGCGTTACAGAGATGGATGAAACGGGAGTATACTCACCAAGAATAGAAGCAGCTTCGGATGAGCAACAATACCATTCCACACCTAGCAAAGGAAAAAAACAAGCAGCAACCCACATTAGAATATAAGTGTGCAATCTGTTTTCAGACTGAAGCTACAATAACATTACAGCAGCATAGGATGTAAAACAGGAAGCAGTTCTAAAATATTGAGCAAAGCGCCACACAACTAGTTAACTTAGTTGAGAAAATATGAATATATAGTTTACATCTCTGCTCAAACTAAATATATAAAGTAAAATAATTTATGAGAACGGACTTACGATGTGAGCACCTCCAACTGGAACATTTGAAGTACATACATTTTGGAAAATAGAAGGATCCCATAAGAGATTTATGAGAAAGTATATCTCCTCCAAACTTAACTCAAATATCTCATGTTCATGGCCAAACAGAACAAAAGGAATTATATAGGGTAATGCACATTAATGGAAAGCTCACTATTTTGAGGAAGTAGTGCACAACAACTTAGAACACAATTACATCAATACTTTACTATTTCTCTGTTCAGATAGCTCTTCGACCAGATGTTAAAGAACTAAAACATAGCTTAATCCAACTATACTAAATCTGTCAAACTCATGTCAATTATTTGAAGATAGAATCCTGCAACATTATAAATTTTTTTTCATAAATAATTGTAGCATTATATTTTTTTTTATAGCACTCAACATTAAATAGCAAAGCATTATGAACACAATTGATGTACTAAACTGAACTGTACATCAGTACTGAACACAAGTAGGAAAGATGCAGATGTGCGAGAATTAAACAAGAAACCAGTGCTCATAACCATATAAGCTGAAATACCATGGCAGTCTGTATGCCCGAAAAATATCACCCCATGCCCTCACGGTCTCACCTGAAATGTGTTTGACCGAAATGAATGTCCAGTCTAAGCCACTATCAATTGATAAGAAATGAGGACCGCACGTCTTACCGAGAAAAACTAAACTAACATCAAAAAAGGGGAAAAACTTGAGATGTACGCAGATGGAAATAGTCAAGATATTTTCTTGATGCGTATAGGAAGAGACATGAGACAAATTTCTTACCTCAGAAACACCGACCTGCAACCAATGGTGCAAATTTCTTACCTCAGAAAATGACCTTGGTCTCTTCTTCTTCTTCAAAAAGAACTCCCCTCATATTCTCCTTCTATCTTTTCCTTGTTAGATCTGCACACATTATTTTACAAAAAAAACATTAATTAGTAATTTTCCTAGCCCTTGAAGAGGGAGGAATTTCAGAGACACACATCCATCTCACAGATCCGCATATGGATAGATTCATGAATCCATAATACAATATTCTGAGAAAGAATAAAACAAATCAATCCCTCGAGTATGCAGCACATTAATTTCATTACCATGGATACCAAAAGCGGGATGGCTCTCCTTCTTCCCGGGGATGAACTGCCCGAGTTCCATGGCGTGCACGGCCGGAGCAGCACCGAGGAGCATCCGGCCAGGAAATTCTCCACGCCGCCACGAAATCACCTACCCTCGCCGTCCCCTCACTGTGGGAGGCCCGGAGGAACGGAGGAGAGGGCAGGTCGGGCTACTGGAAGAGGCCGTCGTAGCTGGGGCTCCTCATGTTGCTGCTCGCCCCTGCTAGCCCGGTGAGGGGATGCGGCGCGACGGCGGCCGTGGATGCTCTACGTCCATGCCGCCGGGAGAAGGAGGGAGAGGCGGCAAGGAAGGAGGAGGGGAGGGACGGGAGAGGAGGAGCTTGCCGATTGGGTGGATGGCGGCTGTGTGGGGATTGGGGAGGAGCAGCTCGTCACATTGCTAGTGTTTTCTAGCGTGGAGTGCGTTTTTATACTACACAGTAAAAAAACGAACGGCTAAGATGGATTCTAAGGAGAGATCCAACGGTCAGTAACTCAAAGCGATGTGAAGCCCCCATGGGGGCATCAATTATACCTTTAGATGTTGCATTATCATCGTCAAATTTACGATCTAGGGATACGCGTAACCCCTGTGACCTGGGACGGAGGGAGTATAATTGGAGCAAGATTTATTTTGCAAGGCATTGATAACCTCAAGCCAATCTCTCGAAATTTGCAAATCTTCTGCTAAGGCAATTGCTTCCCGACAGGCTAAAGCTTGCTTTTTGTTCATACGTTTCTACACGGGCCATGTTCCATATGGCCAGCCCAATTCAGCCCAGTTAATCAAGTCTCTGTATTGAGGTCCACAAAACCAACATACATTACAGTAGAGCGAGCGCTGCAGTCTCCGGCGAGGCCCGACACCGGCGATGGCCGCCGCCCTCCGCTCCTCTTCCACCGCCCCCGTGCGCCGCGCCCTCCGCATATCCCAGGCCGCCTTGTCAACGCTGCCGTCGCCGTCACGACCTGCCACGGTGGTGCCGTTCTCGCGCTCGGTCGCCGCCATCTCAGGTCGTCCTCGCATCGCATCTTTTTAGTTCCTAGTCGATATTACCATGTACTTGTGTCTGGATTTGCGCCAGTCTATACTTGCCATTCCGCGCGGTTCGCTCGCTTGTTTAGCCTGTTCATGGATTTGTAATTGCGTTAGGATTTAGGTGGTACAGATATAATTTGAAACCTATTGCTGAAGGATGCAATTGGGAATGATACACTGGTGCTCTGCTTTGCGGAGTGGAAGCGTGTGTGCGTGAGGTGGGGGTTTTACGCGAAGCTACTGTGAGAGAATTTGTTACAAAGGTAAACGAAAGGATAGAAGATTGGGAAGGCCCATGCTATCAGGGCTATTGGATCACTGGAAAATATTAGCAGTCTGTATTACAGGGGTTTACACTAGTACTCGCTAGACGGCTAATTACAGTTTGCAGCAGTTGTAACATGCCAGCTGCCAATTTAGAGTGTGGTCCTGAAGTGTTTTTACTGTTACTGGTGCAACAAATGTTGAACTTACCACTTAATTGGACAAAACCAACAAGTGTTGAATTTACCACTTATTTCGACAATGTACGTTTCTGATGTTGCTTCAACCAAGAATTACTGTGCTTTTTTGGCTTGTGAGATTTTACATTTGGTTCTGAAGCAACGAGATGAAAAATCTCTAGCCTTTGCCTAGAATATGGCATTGCAAAAACTAGCTCTGATAAACTACTGTATGCTCAGTAAATTATATCCTTAACTCTGGTACATATGTTGAAGTTTCAATAATGCTTATCCTTATCAATCTTCATATCGCTGCAATGCTAATATTGTACCTGAGTCAAACATATACTTTGCCCACATCTTCATATCCCTGCGGTCAGCGTTGATTAACTTATGTATGCTTTAAAGGTGCCAGCAATGCTTTTTCATGGAACTTCAGACGCTTGCTCAGTTCCAAAAACAAAAAAAGACGCCTTCCCAATTCAGATGAGAAGCGTCTGCTTGCAAAGTCTGACTCAGAAATTGAAACTGTTCTTAAGGATCTGAAGGCTATTGACTTGCGCAGTTCAAATCCACCTGCAATATCTGACCCAGAAATTGAAACTGCTCTCAAGGATTTGATGGCTGCTAGCTGGAATGAACTTCCACGTTCTCTTGTAGAAGAAGCAAAGAAAGCAGTATCCAAAGCTACCAATGATGTGGCAGGTCAAGAGGCTTTGAAAAATGTATTTCGTGCAGCTGCGGCATGTGAAGAATTTGGTGGAGTTTTAACTGACCTAAGAATGGCTCTTGACGATCTTTGCGGTCTAACAGGCGTGGTAGGCACTTAGTTGTCTCTGTGTCCTCCTTCATGTACTTTGTGGTGAGTTCTAACTCTTACCAAGCATAACTCTTGCAGATTGTGGGACCCTTGCCTGGTTATGTAGAAGATGCTGTTATGTCCACATATGATCGATACATGAGATATCTGGAATCATTTCACCCTGATGAATATTATCTACAAAAGAAGGTGGAGACAGAGTTGAGGACAAAAATGATTCACCTTAAAATGAGATGCACTGGCATAAGGTCCGAGTGGTTAATGGTATGTTTATCTCGACTATTAATTGTACCACCAGTATGGTTTGCTACCACACCAGCTTCAGTTGTAGAACCTTTATTTAATACATCCATGGTTTTCTTGATCTTAGATATGCAATGACGGGGCATCTTTTAGTTTCATTTAAGATGCTATTGCTTTCTACTAAGCTGTTGGTGCATAATTTAATATTCCCATACTTTTGAAGATTTTTGGCGGTAGTAAATTTGTCAATTTCTTCTACTCTAATGAAACAGCAACATGAAACAGTATAATAGAGCTGGGTATGTTTTTTGTTTGTTTGGGTGAACCAAATTGGTCGTACAAGAGGACAATATATTGTTTACTTTTTGGAAGAAAGACACGTGGTAGTTTTTCATGACTAAACACTTCAACCTTGTCCAACGAACACATATCTTTCAATTATGGTCATCGCCTTCATTTTATTTGTAAAGCAAATACAATATAAAACTTTTGAACTACTTGTTAGTTCTTTTGCCAAGTTTTATGCTTCACAGAAAACTATTGATGTGTTTAATCAGTTTATCCTACAAGTCTTTTATTTGTTCCTGTAGACTTGGAATGGAACAATTGACATGTAGATATTGCGTTGATTTCATGTGATATTTCATCAAGAAAAGTCTTCTTTTATATGAACTACTATAGCAATACATAAATAAAACCAGCTATTGGTTACCACCAGGAAACAGTAATGCAAACCCTGGCTAATGAGTTGGACCGAATTACATTGGTCAGGGCTAATTTGTAGTCATTTTCGATTTCGGAACTACTAACATGTCTCCCTTCTGCATGTTTTACGATAAGCTAAAGAAACACAGCCATTTTCTGGCTGATTCCTGGCCAGTTGTTGTCTTTCCCCCCTACACGTTTTTATGTGTACCATTTCCTATAGAAACTGGCCGTTTCATGAACCTTAGCTTGTAGTGTTATATATGTATGGATTTTCAAACCACGCCAATGCAGAGGTGTCTGGTGGCATTGTTGCACAAGAAGAGTCAATACAGTTTATATTGTTTTGGTCTCGTATTGATTTTCCCCCCTATATCCTGCTTAACCTCAGAACATGTGCTGCAGAACGATGTTTTGCCTGTACGGTTGTGCTGATTGATTTGTATTTTCTGGACTGAAGATGGTTCACTTTACTTTTATTTGGTATACTCTCCTTCCTCCTGATGTGATTATTTTGCTTGCAGTTATTCCTGAATCGGGAGTTTCTTAGGCCAAGGGCATTAGGGAAGTCTGCAGATAAGAGCCGTGACAGAACATCCACGGACTGAAGCAAAGCTGCATATCAGAAAGAGGTGCTGGGTATTCTTTTTAGGTCATTTATAGCGTGAGTTGGGTTCTCTCGACCCCTCTGAGAGATTGCACGCATTCCTTGCGCCTTCAACCTGAAAAGCCTGACCACCTGGCGTTCATGTCCCCGACTCATGAAGTACGATGTTCTGTTTTATTTCTGGGGGATCAAGAGTTACGAAAACTGTTTGCGTGCTAGTTAATAACTCAAGATTGTAAATACTTTCAGTTTCAGACATGGTCACCTGACCCAACCATGTGTAACAGGCCCCCATGCTGAATTGCATGAAACATGTACTTAGTAGTTTTTTCCACTCCCTCTGGACCCATAATACTTTGTTGCTAAAACGAGTGCATAGACACACTAAAATGTGTCTAGATGAAAAACAGCGACAAATATTATGAATCGGGGGAGTACATGCTCTTGGTGCACTGGCATTTGGCAGTGTTTGCTCGGTATGGCCCTTTCCCTTTATGAAAAACAGACAAATGCATGACTCAACAGGCCAACACGTGCAGCGTTATCATGTACGTGCATGGAAGACGGACTAGAATGACTCCCAAGACAAAAAAAAAGGTCAGACATTCACAAGTTGTGCTCAAGCCATTTCTAAATCTTGCTTTGTTCTATACATTTATCGGAGATTTTGTTTGTATACTTCTTAGCAGATATTGTGTTGTTTTGAGAAATCAGCAGAACTTGTGGGTCCTCCTATTTGGCGCCTTCAGCGTGCGACGCCGGCGCCCATGACGAGTCATTAGCTTCATCACCTGTCCACTCGTCTTCGTCTTCTTCGATCAAAGCACATCCTTATCTTCGTCTTCTTCAACTTGCCTGCCGCCGCTGGCCTAACCGCCATTTCTCACCACTTGTGGCTGACATCGCTACCATAACGCCTTGCTGCCCTACCCTGCTCAAGCCGCCACCTCGGCTAGTCCACCGCCTGCTGGCTGGCCATCCGTCTAACCCACACCTTCTCTGACGCTAGTGACACCTCGCACCCTTAATCCTAAGTTTGGCCGTTGGAAGACCCCCTCTCTCCCTCCACTGCAACCCTAAGGCCAGCCGTTGGGCGAGGACCCCACCCCTATCGGCCTCGCTATCCTCGCCCTGTGCAGCATGCCAGGTAGAGCCCGCACTAAGCGGTGAATAGGATTTGCCAGATTTTTTTTTTTTTGAGGGGATCCAGAATTTGTTCTGTATGCTTTTTATTCAAATGTTTCTGCACGGCCAGCCCAATTCAGCCCAGTTAGTCCAGTTTCTGTCTTAAGGCCAAAAAAACAACATATTATTACGGGCTTATACACAGTAGAGCACGATCGTCCTTTTTGTCTCGCTGCAATCTCCACCGAGTGAGACACCGGCGATGGCCGCCGCCCTCCGCTCCTCTTCCGCCGCCACCGTACGGCGCGCCCTTCACATATCCCAGGCCGCCTTGTCAACGCTGCCGTCGGCGTCACGCCCTGCCGCGGTGGCACCGTTTTCGCGCTCGATCCCCATCATGTCAGGTCGTCCTAGTATCGCATCTCGTTAGTTGGTAGTCGATAATACCATATGTTTGTGTCTGGATTTGCGCAATTATCTACTTAGCATTCCGTGCGGTTGGCTCACTTTTTTATCCTGTTCATTGATTTGTAATTGCGGTAGGATTTAAGTGGTACAAATATATTTTGAAACTTATTGTTGAAGGATGCAATTGGGCTACTCTAGTACTCTGACGTGTGGAGCGGATGGGACTGAGGGTCGGGGTAGGCGAATATATTGCGGAGGGAGAAATTTTATAGATGTAACTGAAAGATAGAAGATTGAGGATGCACATGCTACCGGGGATTCAGGGTTATAGTATCGCTGAAAAATGTTAGCTATCCGCAACAGGGGTTTACATTACTATGCTAGACAGTGTTCAGAATGTGTTTATTGTTTGCAGCAGGTATAACATTCCAGCTGGCAGTTCAGATGTGTGGTCCTGGATCGTTTTTGGACAAAAAACCTATGTATGCTTCTGATGTTTTTTCAAGCAAGAATTACTGTGTTTTTTTGGCATGTGAGATTTACATTTGTTTCTGAAGCAACGAGATGGAAAATATTTAGCCTTTGTCTTTTTTTTTTTTTTTTGCGAGTACGCCTTTGTCTAGAATATGGTATCGCAAAAACTAGCACTCATAGCCTAAAATATATCCATAACACTTGTATAAACGTTAAAGTGTCAATAATGCTTATTCTTACCAGTCTTTATGTCGCTGAGATGCCAATATTGTATCTTAGTCAAACTTCATATGCTACCAATGTCATATTATCCATATGCTCATTATTGATTAATTTTTGCGTTCTGTAAAGGTGCCAACAATGCTTTCTCATGGAACTTTAGACGCTTGCTCAGTTCAAATGAAAAACATCTGCCTGCACTGTCTGACCCAGAAATTGAATCTGCTCTTAAGGATTTGATGGCTGCTAGCTGGAATGAACTTCCACATTCTCTTGTAGAGGAAGCAAAGAAAGCAGTATCCAAAGCTACTGATGATGTGGCGGGTCAAGAGGCTTTGAGAAATGTATTCTGTGCAGCTGTGGCTTGCGAAGAATTTGGTGGAGTTTTAGTTACCCTAAGAATGGCTCTTGATGATCTTTGTGGGCTAACAGGCGAGGTTGGTACTTAATTGTCTCTATCGTCTTGTTCTTGTTGTCTGTGCTGTGTTTGAACTCTTACCAAGCCTATTTTTTGCAGAACGTGGGGCCCTTGCCTGGTTATGTAGAAGATGCTGTGAAATCCACATATGGTCGATACATGAAATATCTAGAATCCTTTGGCCCCGACGAACATTATCTACGAAAGAAAGTGGAGACTGAATTGGGGACAAAACTGATTCACCTTAAAATGAGGTGCAGTGGCATAGGGTCTGAGTGGGGAAAGGTATGTTTATCAGTTTATCTTGAATGTTACTTGCCCCACCAGTATGGTATACTTCAGATTCTGTTAGTACAACTTGAATTCACTATGTCCATGGTTATGTTGATGTTGTATTAGCTATGATATGGCATCTTTTAGTTCCATTAAGGATGATGTTTAGCTGTTAATTGTTAGTAAGCTATTGGTCCATATATAGTATTTCCATGGTTCTAAAGATTTTTTAGCTGAGTTAGTTTTCGCACTTTCTTCTACTTTGTACAGCAACATCAAATAGTATATTGGAATCAGCTCTGTTTTTTGTTTGTTCTAGCTAACCCAATTAGCTGTACAAGAGGACATTTTATTCTAAATATTGAAACGAAGACATGACATAGTCACATATATTTTGTTAGAGCCTTACGATAGGAGGGAGTAGCCGTGACCTGGAGGTGCCCGAGGGCCGATGAAGGTTCCCCGAGCAGGCGTCTTGGCAGCGTGAAGGGGTAACAGGCCGGAGAGGAAGAGAAGAGCTTGGGGGAAAAGACTTAACTTTATTGATTGCTACTTGCTAGAGTTTTCCCGTACACATCTCCTCTCTTCATATTAGGGAGATTCCTATTTCTAATTTCTCTTGCAAAAGGAAACCTATCGCACTACGACTCGACTTCTTTCCACAGGAAACCAATATTTATTTTCATAAGAAACCACCACTAGGGCTCCTGGGAAAATTGTAATAGTGGATTCCCGACTTAACAACTTTTAATGACTGAATACCTTGTTTATTGTTTCATTTTATTTGTAAAGAAAATACATTAAAACTTTCCACTACCCATGTAAGCTCTTTTAAGAAGTTTGGTACAACTTATGCTTCACATAAATATATTGATGTGTTAAATCAGTTTATCCTACAGGGCTTTGATTTGGTCATTTAGATTTCGAATTGAACACTGACATATATTGCCCTTATTTCGTCCTATATTTCATCAAGAACTGTTTCCTTTAATCTGGAGTGAGGTAACAAACAATATAACAGCAACAAGAACATAGCCTTTTATCCCAATCAAGTTGGTTTAGGCAATGAGGTAACAAACAATCATAAATAAAACCAGCTCTGGGGTTTACCGCCATGAAACAGTTAATCCAAACTCTGGCTACTGATTTGGACCGAATTATATCGGTCTGCGCTATTCTGTAGTCATCTTCAAACTCAAAATTACTACTAACATGTCTCCCTTGTGCATGTTTTACCATCAGCTAAACAAAACACAAGCCATTTTCTGGCTAGTTGTCTTGTCACCCTACATGTTTGTCTGTGTATCCCATCACCATACAAACTGGCCACTGCAGGAAGCTTCGCTACTATATTATGTATGTATGTATGTTTTTTCGAAGCACTTTGATGCAGCGGTATCTGCTGTCATCGTTGCATAGAAGGGACATGCAGTTTTCTTTCCGGTCTCGTATTTATCTTTTTTTTTTTTCCTGGCACCCTCATAACATGTGCAGCAGAATGATGTTTTGCCTGTACAATACTGCTGATTTCCTTGTGTTTCCTGAACTGAAGTTTGTTCAGTTTACTTTAATTCAGCGTAGTCCCTGCTCCTGAATCCTGACGCTCTTATTTCGCTTGCAGGTCACTCTGATTGGTACCTCCGGGATCTCTGGATCCTATGTTGAGCTAAGGGCATGATGGAAGCCTGCTGATAAGAACCGTGAAGTGCAGAACATTGGATGGGTGCTGGATATTATTCTTTTTCATTTCACGTGTCGCTAGCGTGCCAATAACAATGAAATCTTGAGACGTACGTGCACACTTACATAAATTGTTGGGTGCTGTAATAAATCACAAGTATCAGGTTCGTGTTAATGTTGTTTTGGTCCGGGATGTGTGCACATGAAGTACTAGTACTCTGTTCTGTTATGTCGCGGTCACGCGTGACTCATCCTGTGTAGTCAACTGCAAATACTTTCAGCTATGGTCACCTGACCCAAACCATGCGTTGAAATATTGGGCCTAGATCTTGTGGCCCATCAGTTATTGCAGATTTCAATTTATAATTCTCAAAAGTCTAAATATGTGGCAGCACAATTGTGATTCAGCCAAGTTGGTGGCTGCACGTGAGTGGAGAGGTGGGTGCTAAGTTTATTCTAACAACTAGAGAGAGAGTTAGAGCATCTCCACCGGCGCAACTTATAGCGGTTCCCATTGGGTTTTGGGGGCCGGCGTGGTTTTTGGACTTGCACCGGTGCGCCCCAAACGGCGCTGGCTAGTTTTCGAGCTCAATGGAATCGCCGGCATCGCCGTGCCGGCCCCTTCACGTAGGGCGCGAATCGGACGCGCCGGCGCCTTGCGGCACGACGGTTTTCGCGGGTGGGGGCACCTTGTCAGCGAGAAAGGACGCGACGGTTCGCATTGGCCGCGACGCGGGAAGGTTGGTCGTCGGCGTTTAATGGTCTCCCGTGCGGAAACCGAGGCGGCGACGAGGGCAGCGATTGGCCACGCGACGTCCAGTCGCCTACGCCGCCGTAAATGCGGGTAGTTGGCACCACTATTTAGTACGTACGTCGTCCACCACCGCGGTGCTATCCTCTCATCTCCACCACCGCCGTGTCATTCTCCCCTCTCCACCTCCAAAATGTTGCGCCGTCTGAAGATGACGTACTCCATGCTTGGCCTCACCGGCCACGCGCTGCCTGCGGCGCCTCCACCACGACCGCAGCCGGAGCCGCAGCCCGACGCGGAATACATCACCGACGACGACGAGGAGGACCCATGGTCCGCGGCGTGGCACGAGGCCTGCGTCGCAGAAGCGGAAGCTGAGGCGGCGGAGAAGGCGGCGCAGTGTGGCGAGCAGCCGCAGGCCCCCGCCGACCCGGAGCAGGCGGCGATCCTGGCGCCGTTGAACGCGCAGCTTTCAGAGGTTGAAGGAGGAGCAGCGGGAGTTCGTCAACGACGCTAACCTCGAGCACGCCCTCGAGATCTCGCGCCAGTGAGCGGCCACGGAGGAGGCGGGGCGCCTTCTCATGGAGGCGGAGCGACAGAAACTCTACGACCTCAACGCTCATCGCCACTACGAGGCGTTCGCCCGCGAGAAAGCGAGGCGCGCTGAGAACGAGGCTCGGCAAAGGATGGAAGCGCGGGGACAGCGCCGCTGGCAAGCTCCTGCGACGCCATCCACCATGCTCCACCGCCAGATGCGCGAAGCAAGGTACGAGAGGCGGGCACGGACGAAGGCAGCAAAAGCGAAGAACGACGACGAGGCAGGCCCGTCGCGCGCCCCAACCAACGGCAAGTAGATTAGAATTAAGTTTAAGTTTTATTTAGATTTAAATTCGAGTTGTATGAATTTCGTATGAATTTTGGTTTTTAAATGTCATTTTAAATTTAAATTTCTATTGGGGCTACACTATAGGGGCGTCAGTGTGGGAGCAGCATCCCCAAATAGAGGATGCTCTGCCGGTGACCCCCATACGGCAGTGCCGGCGACTATACGGGGCTCACCGGTGGAGATGCTCTTAGACCATCTTATAAGTAGAGTTGTTCCACCACTTGGTAACAACATCTTCACCGGTGATCTCTAAATACTACTACCTCCGATTCAAGGAATAAGGCGTCCTTGTTTTACGTGATTTTCGTTTGACTAAGTATCACTTTAAATATATAAAGATTGTTTGTATAAAATTAACATCATTAGAAAGTGCTTTTCAATATGAATCCAACGATACTAATTACATATAATATAATCAAGATTTTGTTGCTCAATTTTTATAGTCAAAGTTCATCTTGGAATACGCGTACGCCTTATTCCTTGGAACGGAGGTAGTAGACGATAGCACACATGCTGGCCATGTATTGGGATCGCCGTTCACACAAGCTGGCTAAAAGCATTTAAGTGCCCACACAGTTGTCCCCAAAACTAACTCCCAATAGGAAAAAAGGAGGAGAGAGAGAGAGGAAGGTGTGGTCCTTAAGTTTATTTGACTGCATGTGAGTCACATAGAAGAGAATCTAACGTGGAGTTATAGTAGAGTTGGCGCCGGCGTCTCCGATAGTCTCCTTTCGCACATGGTTAGGTTGATGCTCGCTGGTGTTTTTATCGGGCTTATGATGACGTGGATTTCGTACAGGGATCGCCAGTGTGTGCATTTTCACTCGCTGGGACCCAAATCACTGTTGGCTACGATTTGAAGCTTCCCGATGAAGATGCTCTAATATAGTGAGAAAATAATTGGTTAGTAGTACACGCGCACTCCTCCGATGCCTGCTTCGTAGGATTTTCCTAAGTCGTTCTACTTAAAAGTCTTGCTAGCTGACAGATGACACAATCATATCGAAACCGAGTTCTGCTTGTACCGTCACCGTAGTTTACTCCATTCCATCCATGGTCATGTACATGTGAACTGGAGACCAGATCTCTGAAACCAATCGCATTAATGATCTTGTAGTAGGTGTTTGGAAAGTGCTCCGCGTGGGTGCTTAGAGCATCCCCACTTGTTGGCTCCCCACGTCCAAATCCGGCGATTGTTTCGTTCGGATTGGACGTAAATCTGGCGTGGGGAGGGTCGAAGTTTCAGCCGTCCCCCCGGCAGGACACCCCCAATTTGGGGCATTTGACATATTTCAAACAAATTCGATATAAAATTTAACAAGTTCGGCAAACAAGATTCAAACAATTTCGGCGAAAAGCAGTGCAATGTTTAACAAGTGCTGAAACAAATGAAGCACACAATTTCACAAGTTTTGAAACAAATAAATAAAGCACATACTAGTTGGCGTCGGCGTCGGCGTTGGCGTTGCCTCGGCGCGTCCATATGTGCTCCACCAGATCATCTTGCAGCTGTCGATGCATTGTAGGGTCTCGGATCTCCTGGCGCATAGCAATGAAAGCCGCCCAGTCTGTCGGCACCTGGTGATTAGGCTGTGCAAGAGGTCCCTCTCTCTCATATGGTGCTTGTTGCTCAGCCAGAGGAACCGGATGTTTTCGCTCATTTTCAATAATCATATTGTGTAGGCACACACAGCAGTTCATCACCTCCCACATCTGATCTTTGGACCAAGTCATAGCGGGGAACCGGACGACAGCAAATCTCTGCTGGAGGACACCAAATGCACGCTCGACGTCTTTTCGGCAAGCTTCTTGTTTCTTCACAAACTCGCAAAGTTTGGGGGTGCTAGGTTTCGAGATAGTCTTCACAAATGTTGCCCACTTTGGATATATACCGTCTGCAAGGTAGTATCCTTTGTTGTAGTGCCGACCATTGATCACATAGTTCACCGGGGGAGCATGACCCTCAACAAGCTTGGAAAAGATCGGGGAGCAGTTTAGGACGTTGATGTCATTGTTTTTTTTTTTGGAGCAACCGGCAGGAGCACTGCCTCTTCATTAAGCAAGGGGGAACAACAAACCAAACTGTACAAGGAGTTGCATGTTTAGATTAGGGTGGTAACATGGCAGAACCCACCAAAAAACAAAAAAAGGACTAATCAGGGTCAGCCGGGATGGCTGGCCCGAAGCTAGCAAAAGCACGCTGTCGCTGCAGGATATCTTCTCTGGTAATATCCGCAACCTCAGGGTAGGTAAGACGAAGGCCGGTGAAGATACGGCGATTTCTTTCCTTCCATGCATTCCAAAGCACATAGAGAAAACGCCCACTGATACGTCTTTTGTCCTCTTTCGGTTTCACCGCGATCATGTCGTCCCACCATTCTGAAATGGAGGTGAAGGAGGTTCTGGAGTCCGGGGAGTCGTCGTTGTCCCAGCCTTTCGCCATGTTCCAAATGGCCGCAGTGAAAGGACAATCCTTGCAGAGGTGCACAGCCGTCTCCGGCGCCCGTCGACAGAGAGGGCACGTCGGGCCGTGGGTCCAACCCCGAATAGCAAGCATGTCAGCAGTGATCAGCTTTCCATGAAGCGCCAACCAGGCGAACAACTTGCACTTTGGCTCCGCATGAGCCGCCCAAATCTTATTTGCCAAGAAGCTGGGGTGGCTACGGAGGAACTGGGCCTTGTAGGCCGAGCCGGCGCTATAAGTCCCATTAGAGGACAGAAGCCAAGATATGGAGTCCGGACGCAGCGGGTCGAGGGTGATGTCGTGGACGGTGTCCCAGATCTCGAGGTATTGTGTCAGCTGTATGGGGGAGCTGATCCTGGCCACAGAGCGAATCCAGTTGTTGTCACGTAATTCCTTTGCGACAGATCGGTTCTTCCTGGAGGCAATGGAGTAAAGGTCAGGAGCCCAAATGGCCAGAGGTCCCCGGCTGGTCCAGTTGTCATGCCAAAAGGAGGCAGTTTCGCCATCGCCAACAGTAATCCTGGTAGAGGCCCTGAAAAGGGCCATATCCTTGTCATCACACGGAAGCTTAGAGCCGGACCAGGTGCGCTCCGGGTCTGTCCAGTTAAACCACGGCCAACGGAGACGCAAAGCACGCCCCGTTCTCTCTAGGTCAGGCATCCCAAGACCGCCCAGACCCTTCGGCCTACAAACGGTCTTCCAGTTGACAAGCGCTTTCCCTTGCGCCGCGTGTTCGCCCTCGTCACCTGCCCAAATGAAGTTCCGAGCAATCCTGTTGATCTTGTCAGAAGCCCATTTAGGAATGGGAATGACAGTGGCGTGATATATCCCAGTCGCCATGAGAACCGACTTTGCTAACGTGACCCTCCCCGGGCGCGCGAGATTTTTCCCCATCCAACCCGGAAGCTTCCCCGCAATCTTGTCAATCAGCGGTTGAAGGTCCACTTTGCGGAGGCGACGGAAGTGGAGAGGGAGGCCTAGATACTTTCCGGGGAAGGTGGCGACCTTGGCGGGGAAGCCAGCAAGGATATCGACAAGATCAACTTCATCGCAGCGCACCGGGAAGACCTCCGTCTTGATCATGTTGGTGATGAGGCCGCTCGCTTTGCCGAAACAGTCGAGAATGGAGGAGCGGGTTCGTCCTTGAGCGGGTTGATGTCATTGTTGGATCCAGGCATACCAAAGAAAAAGTGCCAAATCCAGAGATCATGGGTAGCCACTGCTTCAAGTATCACAGTGCAGCCTTTTTTGTGACCCTTGTACATTCCCTGCCACGCAAACGGACAGTTCTTCCATTGCCAATGCATGCAGTCAATGCTTCCAAGCATCCCTGGAAAACCCCTAGCTTCATTTGTTGCAAGGATCCTCTGAGTGTCTTCGACAGTGGGTGTTCTCAAGTAATAGTCCCCGAACACTGCTATGACGGCCCTGCAGAACCGGTAGAAACAATCAAGGGCGGTGGACTCCGCCATCCGAAGATAGTCATCTGCACCATCACCGGGAGCTCCATACGCCAGCATCCACATAGCCACTGTGCACTTCTGCAGTGACGAAAATCCAACCAAACCAGTGCAATCCGCCTTGCATCTGAAGTAGGGATCAAAGTCTCGGATGGCATACACAATTTGCAGAAATAGCTTTCTGCTCATCCTGAAACGACGCCGGAAAACACTCTCACCATGCAATGGATTGTCGGCGAAGTAGTCGGCGTACAACATGCAGTGGCCCTTCAGTCGTTGTCTCGGCTTGCACTTCAGGCGACCTGGTGCCGACCCATCACGTCGACCAGTTGTCAGTCCGGCGTACATGCTTGACAAGCAGCCGAGGATCATCATGTGCTCCTCGTCTTGGGCGGCGGCTGCCATCTCTTCTCGCATAAGCTCGACGAACATCTGCTTCTCCTCTTCGTCCGAGTCCATGGCCGGCGAGGCAAATGGACGAACACCTGACGGGCGTGATCGAGGCGACCCGAGCCGCCAGCGACGAGGAGTAGGCCAAAGTCGGAAAACAGGCCGGCGGAGGAGCAGCCAGATAGGCCTTCGTCGAAAGACGGCGGAATATAGGCAGGTGGAGAAGGAGGGACGGCGGAATCTGGGCAACAAGACGGAGGGGTGGTGCCGGCGGCGAGAGAGATACGAGGGGTGGGGGAGATTTTGAGCGAGGTGGCGGTGGGGTTCGTGTGTCGAGTCGCCGACAGATCGGGCCCTTCCCCGCTTTTCTTTCATCCGGAGTCCCCGAGCGCTCCCCGGGGGGCCGGGGTTGGCGTGGGATCGCCGGATGAATTTAGGCCCAAATCCGGACGAAAACGAGGAACCGGGGGCGCGACTGGGCCGAATTACGCCGTCCGGATGAGATGCTCTTATGTCTTCATCGCGGATCTTCTACCATTCAAGTTGGACAGTTTTAAGACTAATCATAATGGTAAGTATCATACTCTAGTAGTATCATGCACGTGATACTAATTTATGATACTCCCTCAGTCTCAGATTAACAGGCGCGCACGCAATTTAAGAAATTACTTTGACCATCATTTTGATCAATAAAATATGAAATATGTGTCACAAAAATTATATCATTGGAAATGATTTTTGCATACGAATCTAATGATACAGATTTTGTAGACATAAAATTTATATTTTGTTGACCAAATCAATGGTCAAAGTTTATCTTAAACTGCGTGCGTGCCTGTTAATCCGAGACGGAGGGAGTACTACCCTACAATGCATAGTATCATAACATAGTATCATAGTATCATCATATTTAATATTTTGTAGAATCTCAATGCAAATTTATGTGCATGATGTGTTTGCCATTAAATTTTTTTAGTTTTACGTGGTATGATACAATATCATATTAATTGGTGTCACTCCAATCTCTCACCTCATTAATTGGCGCGCCATATTAGATTTTTGCCAACATAGCATGCATGATACTAGTTATGACACTTTTATTGTGGGCTAGTTTAAAACTAATTAACATGTAATTATTGCCTACTTATTTAACACCGTCTGCAACACAAACAGGCTGCCATACTGAGCTGCATGGAAACCGGTCGTAATTTTGTCCTCCATGCTCTTGGCGCACCGGCATTTGGCAGGGCTACGTGAAAGCGTGCCTTGTATGGCGGTATGGCCTTTCCCCTAGAAGAAACCTGGCAAATGCGTGACGCCCAAAACGAAACAAAGTCAAGAGGGCCGTGCGCGCGAGCGCGTGCGTGAGCACCCCGATCGATCGTCGACGGTGCGGCAGCGGCGTGTCGGTCGTTCCGCACGAATGCATTATTAGTCAACAGCGATCGAGCGAGCGACGCCGACCTGATATGGAGCTCTTTCGTCAAAGCGGCCACATGCATGGAGGGCGAGAATTCCGTGCCACCGCCCCGGCCGTCCGGCGCCGGCTGGAAATCGGCGAACCGCGGTACGTGCGTGCGGCCGTGCGCTCGGGGAAGGCGTCGACGTCGTGCGGCAGGATGCATGGTTGCTTGCTTCTGCGTCGTGCGGGCGGCGAGCCACTGTTGCCTTGGCTCCAATTTATTAGCCAGGTCCGTCTGCGGCCGCATGCACCACCCATTGTCATCCCCGCTGCAGGTCGAGTCGTCGTCCTGCGCTGCACCCGCACTGCACTGCTGTGGTGGTTCCTTCTTCCTTCCTGCTGCCGAGCGCCGGCCGGCTACTGTGCCGCTCTCGGTGCACAAACGCACCTATACGTGTCAGACGTCGCACGGCCGGTCTTCGCCGGACCCAGGACCCAAATCGACGTTGCTCTTCTCCTGCAAGCACGCGTGCTTTCCCTGCCTTTCTGTTTGGGGAAGACTTGTATAGGATTGTTTTATTACATGAGATCATAGGATCAGCTCACATAACTTATTTGTAAAAATTGCAAAGAAATATGAAACTTCTATACAACATACCTATGGGCTGTATTTACAACTTTTTTTAAAAAAAATCAGCTCAAAAGTCCACCTACAGGTAGGGAAACAAACAATATAACCTCTACTGTAAATAGTGTCAGCTTCACGTGAACATGATTTTACACAATTCGCCATCTAAGATGTGTTCTTTTTTGTTATTTAGGTGTAGGTTGAATTTGAAGCTGCGATTTTTAGGGGTTGCATATATAGCACATATGGTTGTTATAAAAAAAAAAGTTTTTGGAATATTTCAACATATTTTGTATGTTCAGCAAAAAAAAAAAATCGAAACGGGGCAAAAGCTTTGCCCATTCTATTATTTAAGGAGAAGTTTAGCAAGTTTACAAAGCCGATACAAGGTTAATGAATACATGAATCACTCTCTCGGAATCAAGTCTCCCAAACATTTCGCACCTGACCTCATGTCTAATCCTATCAAAGACAACATGTGTGGACACTTGCTTGTTGCGGAAGACCCTAGTGTTTCGTTCGCACTAAATCTCCCAAGTTATGAGTAAAGTAAGGGAATACATGACCTTACGACATGGACGACTCTTGGCCGCCATCATAATCCACCAATCTTTTATGCTCAGGCCGGCCCAAAGGGAGGTATCCACGCCAGCCATCCCAAGCCATCCCACAATTAGGTTCCAAAGTCGAATGGAGAAGCGAAAATGCACAAAGAGGTGATCAATCGATTCGACGCATTGCCTGCAAAGGGGGCAAAGACCACAATTAGGCCAACCTCAATTGGCCAACCGGTCGGCCATCAAAACTCTATTTTGTGTGACAAGCCAAGCAAAGAACTTGGCTTTGGGTGTAGCCCAAGTGAAAGGACGAGATATCGCCTAGAGGGGGGTGAATAGACATTTAAAAACTCTTACGGATTTGGCTTGCAAGAATGCGGAATTAAACTAACGTTTATTTTACAAGCACACATCCTAAATATTCTAGGCTTGACTAAGTGCAACAATACCAACTAGAGCTAAGCAAAATAGACATAAGATATATGTAGCACAAGTGATAGCAAGATATATGTACTTCAAGCACGATGACTATCACAAGAAAAGTAAGCTCGGGTATAGAAATAACTGAGGCACACGGAGACAAGGATGTATTCCAGTGTTCCATTCCTTTGCAAGAAGGTACGTCACGTTTGGATGGGTGGAGGTCCCACGAAGGATTCCCCAACGCTCCGAAGGCTCACTCTATTCTCCGAGCCAAATCCACGAAGGATAATGGTCATTTCCTTATAGTTAGCTTTTCCTCCACTCCGGAGATGGCAAGCTCCAAAACCACTTCACAAGCTCCATGAAGGAGAAGCCCGGGCTCTCTTCACAATCTTCCTTGAAGAGATCACCGGTGCACCAACCGCCAAGCCAACTAGGAGGTCTCCCTCCAAGAGAAACAAGCTCACGGTCTCTCAATCGAACTAATCGTGGTGGAGAGCTCAACACTATGCAATGATGCAAAACATGAACACTAGAGGTGTTCAAATCCTTCACACTCAAAACCCACCAAAACAACAAATGCTAGGATGAGATTAGAGAGGAAGAACAAATAGGAAATCAACAAATAACTCCAAAATCTAGATCCAAAGGTTCCCCTCACTTAGAGGAGAAATAGATTGATAGGGATTGTATATCTAGATCTTCTCTCTTAAATCCCTCAAGAATGAGAAAGAATCATGGGGGGAATCAAGAGATAGGGCAAGTTCTCCAAAGTCAACAATGGAGGAGAGAGAGTGGAAGAACTTCTCCAACCCAAGGTGGAAGAAGGGCTATTTATAGCCCAAGGGAAAATATAACCGTTGGGGAGGACAGCGGGCAGAAAAACGACCCAGCCGGTCAGCCAGCCGGTCCACCGGGCGTGGCGCCGGACCGGCCGGTGGGACACCCGGTCCTGCCGGGTCTCAGACCGGGCTAGCCGGCTGATACGTCTCAAACGTATCTATAATTTCTTATGTTCCATGCTAGTTTTATGACAATACTCACATGTTTTATATACACTTTATATCATTATTATGCATTTTCCGGCACTAACCTATTAACAAGATACCGAAGCGCCAGTTCCTATTTTCTGCTGTTTTTGGTTTCAGAAATCCTACACAGGAAATATTCACGGAATTGGACCAAAAGCCCAAGGTCTTATTTTCCACGGAGCCTTCCAGAAGTCCGAAGAGGAGACGAAGAAGAGCCGAGGTGGCCCCACACCACCCGGCGGCGCGGCCAGGAAGGGGCGCGCGCCGCCCTAGGGTGTGGGCCCCTCGAGCTCCTCCCGACTCTGCCTCTTCGCCTATTTATTCTCTCCGTCGCGAAAACCCTATTACCGAGAGCCACGATACGAGAAAAGTTCTAGAGACGCCACCGCCGCCAATCCCATCTCGGGGGATTCAGGAGATCGCCTCCGGCACCCTGTCGGAGAGGGGAATCATCACCCGGAGGACTCTACATCACCATGATCGCCTTCGGACTGATGCGCGAGTAGTTCATCCTTGGACTATGGGTCCATAGCAGTAGCTAGATGGTTGTCTTCTCCTCTTGTGCTATCATGTTTAGATCTTGTGAGCTGCCTATCATGATCAAGATCATCTATTTGTAATGCTACATGTTGTGTTTGTTGGGATCCAATGAATATGGAATACTATGTCAAGTTGATTATTGATCTATCATATATGTGTTGTTTATGATCTTGCATGCTCTCCGTTGCTAGTAGATGCTCTGGCCAAGTTGATACTTGTGACTCCAAGAGGGAGTATTTATGCTCGATAGTGGGTTCATGCCTCCATTGAATGCAGGACGGATGTGAGAAAGTTCTAAGGTTATGGATGTGTTGTTGCCACTAGGGATAAAACAACAATGCTCTGTCTAAGGATATTTGTATTGTTTACATTACGCACCGTACTTAGTGCAATTGTCTGTTGTTTGCAACTTAATACTGGAAGGTGTCGTTGCCTAATCGACGGTACCTCGGAGGAGGGATCCTCACGAGGGGGAGAAGAAGTAGGGGCCATAGGGCGGAGTGCACACGGGACGGTGGTACGCGAGTTACCCAGCTTCGGAACACCTGCACGATGACAGGGCCTACTGCTGCTTGTCTGGAATTATCTGGGCGCTTTCGCGTTGTTACAATGAGTTGTAGTTCTGCCTCTAGGGCTCCCGGGGATCCGGCTTATAAAGGCGCACGGATCTAGGGTTTACATGGAGAGTCCTAGCCGGATTACAGACAGCCTAGCTACGGAACAATATCTTGCCGTGCACGTCACGGATCCGCCTTCCATACACGTCGTACTGGATCCGGGTTCCTCATGGGCCTCCCTGGATCCGGGTCACTCCTAGGTCGGTACGGATCCGGCCTGCTGATCCTGGGCTGGACTTCTTCCTGCATGATCAACAGCAACTGGGCCGCCCGATGGGCCACATGCCTCATCACCGTCTGTGGGCCACCCGGGCTTGCCGGATCTAGGCACTGTCGATGGTACACCCATGAAGTATACCCACAACAGTAGCCCCCAGAGTTCTCCGAGTTTCGCCTGCAGTTTCCGCCATGCTTGTTCCTTAAATTTCCGGCATCATCGGCAACGCGGAGAAACTTGAAGAGCTCAAACTGCATTTTCTTCTTTTTCCAACTTATAGCCGGAAAATGCTCTCATCCTGCGGGACTTCATCCATCGACGTTCCAAAGAACATTTCCGGGTTACTCCCTGCTTACGAACGAGAGCCAACTTATCTTCACGCAATTACCCGGAATCTTAAAAGACTCAAACGGTTCCGCCAATTCTGGCGCCATTTTCGCGCGATCCGCGCGGTAACTTATCTCTAGCCATTTTTACCGCTAGGGTTTGGGACACGTGTCACGCATCCAACGGCGCGACGCTTGCGTTCCGACCACAGGATGCGGAACACGAATCTCATCCCCTCTGCCTATAAATATCAGCCGTCGACCCCTTCTCACCTCATTCACCCCCTTCTTACCTCTCTTCCGAGCGCCGCCCGAGAGCCATTCCTCCGCCGCGCCGGAAACCACCGGAAAGTCGCCGGAGCATCGCCGGAGCGAGCCCTCCGCCGCAGTGTTCTTCGTGTTCTTAACTCCGGCGAACCACCGCGCGGAAAAACTCGCCGCCGGCAACTCCGACCACCGCACGCGCCATTACGGTAAAACCTCGAGCTCAAACTTCGCGCCGTAGTTGGTAGGGATAGACTTGGGGAAGACGAAGTGAGATCCGACTAAGGAAAGTTTCCGCCAACCTTTTTTCTTCAGATGTCTTCGACGACTCCGCCTCCGAGCTCGGAACCGATCATGGCGACGCCAATTTCCTCCGCCCCTCCTCCCTTTGTCCCCATCAGGCTGGACCCTTCAAAGGATTCCGGCAAGGAGACTGAGGGGACCTCCGCGCACCCGGAGAAAACCTGCAGGCGTGCCGATCGGAGCAGCAAACGAAGAAGCTGCCAAGAAGTCAAAAGCTCGAAAGCGCGATTCCGAAGCTAAGGGGAAGTGGTGGCCCTGCACCACCACCGAGATGGAATTGAAGAATCTCGAGTCGGAGGGCTTCCTGCAACCCGGAAGCTGGAGGACAGTTCCAGATGAACCAGCTCCGGCTCCAAGGGACGACGAGATGGTGGTGACGAAGGCACTGGTGGAGCGCGGATTTTCATTTCCGCCTTCAGATTTCTTCCGGGAGATTCTGAAGACGTATGGACTCCAACCCCACAATATATCTCCGAACAGCGTGCTCGCCATCAGCAACCACGTCGCTCTCTGCGAAGGTCACCTCCGGGTAACTCCAGAGCTTCCCCTCTTCCAATACTATTTCTCTGTCAAAAAGGAGAAGATCCGCCAAACTTCCGAGTTGGCGACTTGCGGATCTATCACCTTCATCATCCGCCCGGGTCGCGTCTATCCCCCCACCGACCGCCATGAATCCGCGAGATACTGGTCTGGGGGTTTCTTCTATCTAAAGGACGTCTCCGACCCCGCGAGCGATAAGAAGCTACCGCCTTTCAAGAACTGCCCCGCCACCGAGCTTCCGTCTTGGACGCACTGCCCCCACTTCTCCGACTCGCCACAGCTGACCCGCGCTGTCAGGCGGATCTGCAAGCTCACGGAGGAGGGGCTTACAGGGAAGGATTTAACCCTTTCCTGGTTCACGAAGCGGATCCAGCCGCTGCAGCACAGGGACCGCCTGATGTTTGAATACACAGGGCGCGACGATCCGATGCGCGCCACCAAGGATAATCTCTCCGCCGACGCCATCGACAAGAGGATCCGGGTCCTCATCAAAATCCCACGTGAACTCCACGTTCACGTATGCAACAAAGACATCCACACGGAGGGAACCGGAACTGCGGTACGTCGTCTTGACTTTGGTTTATCGTTTTTCTTCAAACTTTTGCTAAGTGTAATTTTGAACTAGCTCGAGGCGCTTGAGGAAAATGAGCTCGGAACTCTCCTCCGAGTCCCATCCACCGGCCACGCGGATCCGGAGGCCACGTCAGAGGCGGAAGCTCCTGAAGCTCCACGTCCCGCGAAGAGGAAGAAACCAGCCCCTTCCAGCCCTTACGCGAAACGCCCCCGCGAAACGCTCAGCATCGCGGCTACCCGGAAAGCTGAGGCGGAAAAGAAGCGCCTCGCGCTGATTAATACCAGCAACAAAGGGCAGCCTGCCATCCAGCACTTTTTCAAGCCTTCCGGGTAAGCGTCTTCTTCCGAGACCCAAGTTCTGGTTTAACACTTGCTCTTATACTTGTATACTTTTCCTGAAGTTCCGGAAGCCAACCTCCCAAGGCCCCAAGGGTCATCAAGAAAGTCAAACCATCTCCGGCTTCCTTCCCTATCACTCCTGAGGTGGAAGTTCCGCCTAAGGCTTCATCTGCCAGCAAGCCAAATCCGAAGGACATCATTGACCTCGATGACCTTCCGGAAGACCCTGCCCACCATGGCGACTCCGCCCAGAGGACCTCCTCACCCGTGCCTCCACCAGATCAACCAAGTTCCGCTTTCGCGGGACCTGCGATGAGGAGCAAGAGCAAAAGGCCAAGCTCCTCCAAGTTACCAATGCGACCCGCGTCAACCTCGAGCCAACTCCATCCCTCCAAAAACTTACACTCGCAGAGCGTCACGCGGAAGTTTCCGCCATGCTGAACAAGGTATGGGGGAAGCCAGAGGAAGAGGTGGGTTATCTCGCGGAACTGGAGGACAGCCTGAAGGAATTTTTCGTCAAGCACAAGGAAGTGCGGCAGGTAATACTAGCCCCCAAGCATTGGGTGATATAGTTCCGTGTAACATGTATTAGCCGATGCTTCTCAAAATGTACTGTTAGGCGGAAATTTGAAATCTTCGCCAAGTCTTCGAAATCTTTGCCAGCCCCCCAGATTTTAATATCCGACTCTCTCTGCTGCTTCTCAGTCCACGCGGAAACTGCACGAAGATTTGCGCATTCACGTGCTGGAGCAAATCAAGGAGATCGAGGGACTGCGCGAACACGCGGAAAATAGCCGAAAGGCTATCCAGCTGCTTGAGACCCGACTTCAAGGTACGAGATCCGGATCTTCACTTTTTGTTTTGCGCTGACAGTTGTTCAGGGTGCATAACATGTTCAATTCTGCTTTCGGAAAAGCGCAAGCATTCCTCGCTTGATGAACTTTCCGCCAAGGTCAAGGTGCTTGAGGCGGAGAACGAGTCCCTCCAAAACTTCATGAAAGAATCTTCAAGCAAAGAGACTGAGGCGAGGAAGGAGCTCTCCGAGAAGCACGCCCGTGAGAAGGCGGAACTGATCGACAAGCTGGAGAAAAGCCAAGGCCGCGCGCTCTCCCTGATTGCCAAGAACAAAGCCCTGGAAGCGGAGGCGGAAGCCATTGACAAGCTTATCTTCCGTAAGCATTTTTCCGCGTCGTTGCTCCGACCACCTTGCATGTTTTCTTTTGACGGAACTGAACCTCTTTCTTTCACAGCAAGCCTTGGCTTTGAGTGGACAAAGGACTCAAACCTGACGAGGACGGAGGCGTACGATGAAGCGCGGATCTCAATTGATGCGCTGTTTGGAGCTTGTCGCGGGATTGCCACGGCTCTGCGGCTAAAGAAAGCCAAAACCACAGTTGTCGACACGATGACCAAACTTATGCGACAGGTGCCGGAGTTCATGAAGGACTGGCAGAAGTCTTCAGCGCGCGGAGCCGCCTCCTTAGTCCTGGCCACCTGCAAGGCTTTCTTCCCCTCACTCAACCTGGCGCAAGTTGCACGCGGAGCCCCCGAGAGTTCCGACATGAGCGCCCTCCTCGCGGAAACTGAAGGCTATGAAGAGCTGTTTGTCAGGCGAGTGGATCACTCGTTCTGGTACAACAAGCACGATCTGCCCGAAGGTTTTTCCGATGCAGAGGAGGAAGCAGGCGAGCCAGAGTTTTATGGGGAAGGTTCCGGATCCAGCAGCGAGCACGCCGGAGAAAACTCTGGAGAAGACTCTGAAGCCGGATCTGGTGGCAGCGACGACGGCTCCAGCTACCAGCAATCTGAAGAGGAGGACTCCGAGTAGAGTTCCTGTTTGAAACATTGAAACAAGTTGCATCATTTTGGCCCCGGAGTGGGTTTGTAATAAGACTAAATTCTTAAGTAGCTAGGAACGAAACGATAATGCATGGGGCGGAAACACTTATCCTGCTATCCGTTAAATATTATGTGCATGTTTCGTTTTATGTCGGAAAGCAAGTGCTGACTTCGTTATTTTCCGGCTTGCTCGCTTGACCTTCCACGAGCCGGAAAACCTTAGCCGGAAACGCTCGCCAGCGGCGACGAAGCCCAATGGCAGTCCATCCATAACCGCGGAAACAAGCCCCCAGGCATAGGTGCCGGAAATCGCTACTAGGAATCCACGAGTTTGCAGCAGATAACAACTTAATCAGAAAACTTAAGCTTACGTCCTAAAGGACGATTTTGAAAATCACAACTTTCGTACACGCCTAGGCGGAAATATCCAGCTCTGCGGTTTTAGTCGGAAAAAACATACACGATCTAAAATGAACAAGTAAAGGAGGTAAAAGACTCAAAGAGTGAACCAGAAGCTTTATTTCATTGATCATGTATAACTATTACAGAGTTTATAACTCGGAAAATATATGCTAAGTGTAGAAAGGACGTAGCTGTGCGATATTCCAGGGGCGATCTGTTTCATCGTAGATGTCATCCGGATCCTCACGCTTGCGTTTCCGGTGCCAGTTAGCAGGTCTATCCCTTAGCTCGCGGAAATCAACAAGGTAGTACGACCCGTTATGAAGCACTTTGCTAACGACGAAGGGTCCTTCCCATGGAGATTGCAGCTTATGGTCTTTCACCTGTCGAAGGCGGAGGACCAGGTCTCCTGCCATGAAGGAGCGTTTCCGAACTCGACGACTGTGATAACGTCGGAGCTTTTGCTGGTAGATGGCGGATCTCTGGTCTGCTAAGTTCCGAGCTTCCTCGATCAGGTCCACAGATAGCTGTCTGGCCTCGTCATTGTTTCTTCATTGTAGGCGGAAACTCGCGGTGAATCGTGGATGATGTCGGAGGGAAGCACGGCTTCGGATCCGTATACCAGGAAAAAAGGGGTAAACCCTGTTGATCTGTTAGGGGTAGTTCGTAAACTCCACAGAACAGCCTCCAACTCATCAGCCCAAGCTCCAGCTGCTCGTCGCAGCGGTCCTTCAAGGCGTGGTTTAATTCCTGATAATATTAGGCCGTTAGCCCTTTCAACCTGACCATTGGACTGTGGATGAGCCACAGATGCGAGGTCCAGTCGTATCCCCATTGTTTCACAATAATCCCTCAATTCTCCTTGAGCGAAGTTCGTGCCATTATCTGTGATTATGCTGTGAGGGATGCCGAATCTCATCACGAGGCTGCAGACGAATTTTAGTGCCGTAGCACCGTCGGCTTTTCTCACTGGCTTAGCCTCGATCCATTTGCTGAACTTGTCAACAGCGACCAGGAGGTACTCAAAACCGCCAGGAGATGATCTTTTTAACTTACCAACCATATCAAGCCCCCAGACCGCAAATGGCCAGGTGATAGGTATGGTCTTCAGCTCTTGGGCTGGAGCGTTTGGTTGAGTAGCGTAGTACTGACAACCTCGGCAGGTCTTGACTATTTTATCAGCGTCTTCTTTAGCTGTAAGCCAATAGAAACCTAACCGAAAAGCTTTTGCAACGAGTGATCTGGGAGCGGCGTGATGCCCGCAGTCCCCTGCGTGGATCTCTCTGAGGATTTCAATGCCATCTTGATTGGAGACGCATTTAAGAAATACCCCTGCTGCACTTCGTTTGTAGAGCTGTCCATCAACTATTGTGTAGGTTCTTGCTCGTCTGACGATCTGTCGTGCGAGGACCTCGTCCTCTGGCAACTTCTGATCGATGAGGTAGTCCAGGAAAGGCTGGGTCCAAGCCGGAATGATAGCCATCACTTCCCTAGCCGGAGACACTGCCACCTCTGGGTTTTCCGGGTTAGCGCCCTTAACTGAGGGTATCCGGAGATGCTCCAGGAAAATGCCAGGCGGAATTGGTTTCCTGCCGGATCCGAGCTTGGATAGCATGTCTGCCGCTGTGTTATCGTCTCTCCTGACGTACTTGACTTCGTATCCGAGGAAGCTCTTGGCAATCTCGTCAACTTCGTCTCTGTAGGCCGCCATGACGGAATTTCTGGCGTTCCAGGTTCCGGCTACTTGTTGTGCCACCAGGTCGGAATCTCCACAGCATATGATGTGCTTGATCCCAATTTCCTTAGCGATGCGCAAACCGTGTAGTAGAGCCTCATATTCCGCCATGTTGTTGGTAGCTTCGAAGTGGATCTGCAGAACATACTGCGGGTTCTTCTCCGGTAGGGGATTTCAGGGTGACTCCGGCTCCTGAGCCTTGATGCTGCTTGGATCCGTCGAAGTGCATGACCCATGTTTCTGGTTCCGGCTCCAGACTTGCATCCGGAGCTTCTGTCCAATCTGCAACGAAATCTGCGTAACACGAGATTTTACCGCAGTCCTTGGCTTGTAAGCGATGTCGAAGGCGGATAATTCGATGCCCCATTTAGCCGTACGTCCTGTTGCGTCAGCGTTGTTGAGAATTGTTGACAGCGGAGCCTTGCTCACGACTGTTACTGGATGCTCTTGGAAATAATGCCTCAGCTTCCGGCTGCCTAGGAACACGCCATAAGCTAGCTTCTGAAAGTGAGGATATCTCTGTTTTGATTCCGTCAGCACCTCGCTAATGTAGTAGACAGGTCTCTGGACGTCATATTCATGACCTTCTTCCTTTCGCTCCACCACGATGACGAGGGCTGATGACCTTGTTGGTAGCTGCCGGGTAAAGGAGCATTGGCTCGACTCTGCTGGAGCTGCCAAGATAGGAGGAGGTAAGTATTTCCTTCAACCCTCGAAGAGCTGCATCGGCTGCATCATCCCAGACAAACTTGTCTGTTTTCTTCAGCAGCTTGTACAGAGGTAGTGCCTTCTCGCCAAGACGGCTAACAAACCTACTGATTGCCGCAACACAACCAGTTAGTCGTTGCACATCTTTGAGACAAGTTGGCCTTTTGATGCACAGGATTGCCTTGATCTTTTCCGGGTTAACCTCAATGCCTCTGTGAGAGACTATGAAGCCAAGGAGTTTTCCAGCTGGCACGCCAAAGACGCACTTCAGCGGATTCAACATCATCTTGTACCTGCGGAGGTTGTCGAAGGTTTCTGTGAGATCGCTGATCAAGTCGGATCCTTTCCGGGTCATGACCGCGATGTCGTCGACGTAAGCGTGCACGTTCCGGCCAATTTGGTCCTTCAGGCACCGCTGCATCGTACGTTGGTAAGTAGCACCTGCATTTTTCAAACCAAAAGGCATAGTAACATAGCGATAAGTACCAAAGGGGTAATGAATGAAGTCGCCTTTTGGTCGGATTCCTTCATCCGGATCTGATGATACCGGAATACGCATCAAGAAAACACAGTTCCGCCCCCGCCGTCGAATCAATGACTTGGTCAATGCGCGGCAAGGGGAACGGATCCTTCGGGCAATGTTTGTTCAAGCCAGAGTAATCGATGCACATTCTTAGTATTTCAGTGTTCTTTTTGGGTACAAGGACGGGATTCGCGACCCAATCGGTATGGATAACTTCTATTACAAAACCTGCTTCTAGTAACTTTGCTAGTTCCATTCCTATGGCGCGGCGCTTCTTATCTCCAAAGCGTCGCATAGCTTGCTTCACTGGTTTGGCCCCCGGATTTATGTTGAGGTAGTGCTCGGCGAGTTCCCTAGGTACTCCGGACATGTCAGAAGGTTGCCATGCGAAGATATCCATGTTAGCGCGGAGGAACTCGACGAGCGCGCTTTCCTATTTGGGGTCCATGTTGGCTCCGACTGAAACCTGCTTGGAAGAGTCACCTGGGATGAGGTCATGCTTCTTGGTTTCTATCGCGGGCTTGAAGGAGGTTTTCTGCTCGGAGATTTGCTTCTTGGTGGTCTGCATTTCAGTCGGATCCACCGCGGCTCTGTAGCCTTTCAGCTCTTCTCCGGATATCACAGATTCTGCGAAGGCGGCTTCGCCTAACTCGCACTCATGAGCTTTTTTGTAATCTCCGGATACGGTAATCATACCTTTAGGACCCGGAATCTTGAGCTTGTTGTAGATGTAGCACGCTCTTGCGTGGAACTTGTGGTAGGTGGGCCTGCCGAAGATGACGTGGTAGGAGCTCTTGAAGGGCACAACTTCAAACGTGATCTTTTCTTCGCGGAAATTATGAACATCGCCAAAAGCCACGGGAAGTGTGATGCTGCCGAGGGAGTTCGCCTTCTTACCCGGAACCACGCCATGAAACTCAGTGGTGCTGTGTTTGAGCTGTTCCTTGGTGAGGTTCATCCGCTCTAGAGTCTCCAGGTACATGATGTTCAGGCTAGCTCCACCATCCATGAGGCACTTGGAGAAGTCATACCCATCGATGCGGGGACTTACAACCAAGGCGTAGCATTCCTTCGGCACAATTGCGGGATGATCCTTCCGATCAAATGTGCACGGGATTTCCGACCACCTGACGTACTGCGGCACAGCCGGAACTATGGCGTTCAGGATCCGGGTAGCTGACTTGGTCTCCGGATCCAGTTTGTCCCAGCGCTGCTACCGTTGCGAGAACCTGCTTGGGCTGGGCGGAGTCGACTTCAGGCTGATCGCCGTATCCGTACTCCCTTATCTTGCGAACGAAGTCATCAGATTCCGTGGACGGGGTGTCGCCGGAAATTGGGCTCAGATTGCCCAAAATCGACTCTTCAACCGGAGCTTCGCTTTCTCCGACAAGCTGAGCCTGATCCGGATCTGCGCCGTTTTCCGGTGCCTCTACCTGCTCAGGACCAGCTCCGTCTTCTTGAGGGGCGGTTCCGGCGGTATGGGCCAAGAAGTGTACGAAGTGGCACCTCTGCTTTTCTAACACCTGGGAAACCCAGGCGGATCTGCATTGGTCTTCCACCTTTGTTTCCTGCTCAGGGGCGGATTGGGTGGGCTTTGAAATTTCCAGATCCGAGGCGGAATCTTCCTTGGGAAGCTCCTGCATCTCAGATCGGATCTTCGCGACAGCGTCCAGCTCTGCGGCGGTCGCGTCTGCGTTACTTACCAGTGGGTTTCCGTCGGAATCGACGGTTTCCCCGATGAAGATGTGAATGCCGCCAATTGGGACGATGGAGAGCTTAACGGGGTTTGTCCTAGCCGGAATCCAGCACTCATCCGGAGGGACGATCGGCAGATTCCCGGCGTAAAGGACGCGCCCCACAGCGATGGTGTCGTCGTAGCTTCCCATGGCGGAACCCTCCCGGTTCCGGCCTCCAGACGCCACAGGCCCCACGGTGGGCGCCAACTGTCGTTGCCTAATCGACGGTACCTCGGAGGAGGGATCCTCACGAGGGGGAGAAGAAGTAGGGGCCATAGGGCGGAGTGCACACGGGACGGTGGTACGCGAGTTACCCAGCTTCGGAACACCTGCACGATGACAGGGCCTACTGCTACTTGTCTGGAATTATCTGGGCGCTTTCGCGTTGTTACAATGAGTTGTAGTTCTGCCTCTAGGGCTCCCGGGGATCCGGCTTATAAAGGCGCACGGATCTAGGGTTTACATGGAGAGTCCTAGCCGGATTACAGACAGCCTAGCTACGGAACAATATCTTGCCGTGCACGTCACGGATCCGCCTTCCATACACGTCGTACTGGATCCGGGTTCCTCATGGGCCTCCCTGGATCCGGGTCACTCCTAGGTCGGTACGGATCCGGCCTGCTGATCCTGGGCTGGACTTCTTCCTGCATGATCAACAGCAACTGGGCCGCCCGATGGGCCACATGCCTCATCACCGTCTGTGGGCCACCCGGGCTTGCCGGATCTAGGCACTGTCGATGGTACACCCATGAAGTATACCCACAACAGAAGGGGTGCGGATGCTAACCCGAAGGTGGACTTTTTAGGCATAGATGCATGCTGGATAGCGGTCTATGTTCTTTGTCATAATGCCCTAAGTAAATCTCATATTAGTCATCATGATATGTATGTGTATTGTTATGCCCTCTCTATTTGTCAATTGCTCAACTGTAATTTGTTCACCCAACATGTTATTTCTTATTGGAGAGACACCACTAGTGAACTGTGGACCCCGGTCCATTCTTTTACATCTGAATACAATCTACTGCAATCATTGTTCTCTATTGTTCTTTGCAAACAAACATCATTCTCCAAACCATACGTTTAATCCTTTGTTTACAGCAAGCCGGTGAGATTGACAACCTCACTGTTAAGTTGGGGCAAAGTATTTTGATTGTGTTGTGCAGGTTCCACGTTGGCGCCGGAATCCCTGGTGTTGCGCCGCACTACACTCCTGCACCAACAACCTTCACGTGGCCTTCATCTCCTACTGGTTCGATAAACTTGGTTTCTTTCTGAGGGAAAACTAACCGCTGTGCGCATCACACCTTTCTCTTGGGGTTCCCAACGGACGTGTGCTTCACGCACCATCAAGACTGTTTTCTGGCGCCGTTGCCGGGGAGATCAAGACACGCTGCAAGGGGAGTCTCTCACACTCTTTACTTTGTTTGTTGTCTTGCTTTACTTTATTTTATTTTCTGTCTTGTTTGCTTTCTTTATATCAAAAACACAAAAAAATAGTTACTTGCATTTACTTTACTTAATTTAGTTTGCTTTACTTATTTTTATTATTGCTAAAATGGGTACTCCTGAGAACACTAAGTTGTGTGACTTCATTAGCACAAATAATAATGATTTCATATGCACACCTATTGCTCCACCTGCTGCTACAGCAGAATTTTATGAAATTAAACCTGCTTTACTAAATCTTGTTATGAGAGAGCAATTTTCTGGTGTTAGTTCTGATGATGCTGCTGCCCATCTTAATAATTTTGTTGAACTTTGTGAAATGCAAAAGTATAAGGATGTAGATGGGGACATTATAAAACTGAAATTGTTTTCTTTCTCCTTAAGAGGAAGAGCTAAAGATTGGTTGCTATCTTGCCTAAAAGTAGTATTGATTCATGGACTAAATGTAAGGATGCTTTCATTGGTAGATATTATCCTCCTGCTAAAATTATATCTACGAGAAGTAGCATAATGAATTTTAAGCAATTGGATAATGAACATGTTGCCCAAGCATGGGAAAGAATGAAATCTTTGGTAAAGAATTGCCCTACCCATGGACTGACTACTTGGATGATCATCCAAACCTTTTATGCAGGATTGAATTTTTCTTCAAGGAACCTATTGGATTCAGCTGCTGGAGGTACTTTTATGTCCATCACTTTGGGTGCCGCAACAAAGCTTCTTGATAATATGATGATCAATTACTCTGAATGGCACACTGAAAGGAGTCCACATGGTAAGAAGGTAAATTCTGTTGAAGAAACCTCCTCCTTGAGTGATAACATTGATGTTATTATGTCTATGCTTGTTAATGGTAGATCTAATGTTGATCCTAATAATGTTCCTTTAGCTTCATTGGTTGCTCAAGAAGAGTGTAAGGGTATTTTACCCTTATCCATTATTTTGGTAACAATGACACCGTGCTAGAGTATTTGACCTAATACGTTTACAAGGATTATCTCAGGTATAGAGGCATAAATGGTGTATCAGAGGAACAAGAAGGCTAAAGGAGACCCCCCACTTCAACAACAATCGAAAAGGGGTCTACAGCAGAGATCCGGTCTGCCGTCCGGTCAGCAGGCCTCCAGACCGGCGAGTCCGGTGCACGGTCCGGTCGACCGGGCGCCAACCGGGCGCCAACCGGCCCCCAAACCAGCGCCTAAGTGGTCCGGTCTTCGGCCCGGTCAGCCGGCCTGCAGACCGGTGAGTCCGGCGCACGGTCCGGTCGACCGGGCGCCAACCGGGCGCCAATCGGGCGCCAACCGGAGGAGCTTCCTGGACATCGAAAAAGTGTCTCCGGTCTACCATCCGGTCACAACCGGCAGATCCGGTCACTGGTCCGGTCTGAGCGGCCTCTGCACCGGACAATCCGGTCAGGGGTCCGGTTGACCGGGTTTGTCGAGAGAAAAGATGAGGTGGCAAGTGACCAATGGCCATATTTTGAAGAACACTATAAATAGGCCTTCTCCTACCTCTGAACAGTTAGGCACTACACTACAAGCTGTTCTTGAGCTCTCTCTCTCATACTCCATTGCTAGAAACACCAAAAGCCTCAGATCTCCCTCCTCCTCCACCCAAACTCAAATCCCTCCAGGGAAACGTTAGAGGAGGACCCGATCTACTGTTCTACCAAGCCAAATCTCATTCCCCCTTGTATTCATCGAGAAGCTTGCTTCCTAGGGTTCCTTGGAAACCCTAGGTGGGCAAGAGTGGTCCGGAAGCATCCGGGCTGTGGATTCGCTCCGGGCAAGATTGTGAAGGTTTGGAGGCTACCTCAAAGTCTACCACAAGTGAGTGAGCTATTCCTTCGTGGGATAGGCTCCGGAGAATAGGGTGAGCCTTTGTGGCATGGGGAATCCTTCGTGGGACCTCCACCCCTCCAAACGTGACGTACCTTCTTGCAAAGGAAGGGAACACGGGAATACATCATCGTCTCCGCGTGCTATCGGTTATCTCTAACCGAACTCCTTACTTGTGATTTAACTGCCTGTGAGAGCCTTTGTGCTCGAGTTAGTTGTATCCTCATATAGGTTGTTTCACCTAGTTTGCATTAGGCTCATCTTTATATTCCACAAAGCCTAAGATTGCAAAGAAAGAATTAAAATCTGTAGAAACCTATTCACCCCCCCTCTAGGTTTACCATCTCTATACTTTCAATTGGTATCAGAGCCTGGACTCTTATTAAGGGCTTCACCGCCTTAAGAGTGAGATGGAAAAACTATTCGAGGGTCTAGATGAAAACTCTAACCTTTCGGTTAAAGAGATGAAATCTAGATTCTTGGCATATGATGCCGAGAAGAAGAAAAAGGAGGATGAACTACAAAGCCAAATGGCGGAGATGTCCGCCATGCTTAAGAACTTGACTAGTGGGCCTCCTAGTGGGGCTTCGGCCTCTCTAGGGAGTTTTCATGAAGTCAACCATGACTATCCCAAAAACACTTCACCCATGCCTCATATAAACCATAGTGGGAACGTTCCCCATTTTGATGGAACTCACTTTCCTTTTTGGAAATCATCTATGGAATCTCATATTCGCAGCTGCAGTGTGGAGTTATGGGAGATCATTGTTCATGGATACCGAGTGCCACAAGATCCCATTCGGTTGACCTCCACTGAATTCTACAACCGTCAACTCAATGCCTCCGCTCGTGACAAGATTAGGAGTGGCATCAACCGCAAGCTCCTTGATCAAGTCAATGACATAGACTCCGCAAAAGAGTTGTGGGATCGAATCATAGTACTCCAAGAGGGAACCGATTTGATCCAATCAGCTCTTTACGAGACCGCAAAGCAAGAGGCTCATCAGTTCATGATTCGAGAAGGAGAATCCGTGGCCGATGCTTATGCAAGGCTTGGTGCTCTTAGAGTAAGGGTCAAGGGACTAGGTGTTGAGAAGTACAACGACGACTTCGAGATGAATGAAGCCTTCATAAAGTCCAAGGTCATTGCTATGATTGCTGTTAAGCAAGAAGACACCAACCTTGCACTCAACTTGCAAATCATGACCAAGAGCGCCGATCTCAACTCCGATGATCTAGTCTCCTATGTGGCCGCCAATGAAAACATGGCCAAAGCCGGAAAGAGGCTCATGGCAATGAACCGTGTTGATGAAGCCTCACACAACCATGAAGCGTCACACAACCTTTCTCTCAAAGCAAGAGCCGACCATGGAAGAGAAGAAGATTATGAACTTGGAGAAGATGAAGAGATGACTTCAACTAGTGACATTTCTATCGACTTTGCTTTCTTTGCCAAGAAGTACAAGGCAAAGTTTCCAATTCTCCTCAATGACAAGAAGAAGAAGAGAACTTGCTACAACTGTGATGAAGATAACCACTTTGCAAATGAGTGCCCTTATGAGAAAAGGGTAGACAAGCCAAAGTTCATCAAAGGGGTCAAGCCAAGATTGAAGCCAAACCCAATCAACGATCGATACAAGAAGAACAAGGGAAGAGCCTTTGTTGGAGCCGAGTACTTGTCCGATGAAGAAGAGGAAGATGAGGAGAAGGAGGCCGGAGTGGCCGGCTTGGCTTTCTCTAAGCCCGGGTCACTCTTCACATATGACTACTCCAAGGATTACTCCACGGAGAATGATGTTGGCTCTTCCTTCATGGCAAGAACAACTCAAGATGATGACTCGGATGACTCTACCTCCTCTACAATCGTTGGCTCTTGTCTTATGGCAAGGGAAACAAGGGTAATGGAATCTCCACCTTCCTTATCTAGTGTTCTTGATGATGAAACTGAAAATCAAGAAGAATTAATTGTGCTTAAGGAACTTTATAATGTTAGATGCACCCTTCGTGGTGAAGCTCTTGTCAAGTTTGATTTCTTGATGGACTCCCTCAAAGAAAAGGATGAGTCCCTTGAGGAATTAGAATATCAATTGAATGAAAAAGATCGGAGATTCAATCTCCTAAGATAAGAGCTAAAAACCGAAAGGTGCATATCTCAAGGTCTTAAGCAACAAATTGAAACTTATGAACTTGATAAAGTTAAGGACCTAGAAACTATTGATAGGGCTCAATCATTGACTCAAGAGCTCAATGCCTCAAAGGAGGAACTTGAAGTTGCTCATGCTTCTCTCACTAGGGATCTTGACCACCTTGAAAGAGCTAACAAGCTTGTTAAGGATGAGCTCAAGAAACTTGGAGAGAACCATGACCTACTCCAAGAAACCTACGAAAAGGCTCTTGAATCAATGAAGGATCCCATTGTTGTTGAAAAGCTTGCTTGTTCCTCCACCTCCTTTACTAGTGAGCATGCTAAACCTGTTGAGGAACATGTTCGTTTACAAGAGGAACTCTCTTTGCATGTTGAGACCAATGCATATCTTGAATCATTGGTGACCAAATATGGTCTCGACTATCATCCTAATGAATCTTCTTGTGAGCAAGCATCTATTCTTGAGGAAAATGTTAGGTTAACAAAGGAACTTGCAAAGTTCACCACCGGCAAGAACAAGATGGGATTGGATGACCTCTTGAGTAAGCAAAGGTCAAACAATCAAAAGTTTGGACTTGGATATGTTCCCAAGTCCTACAAGAAGAACAACTACAAGAAGGAGAAACCCGCTCAAGACAAGAACAAGAAGGTCACTAACAATGGCAAAGCCTCAAAGGGCAAAACCACTAGTGGTGACCGCACGGGGCCAAATGATCACTATGCTTTATTTGTTGATTATTATGGTGATGTCTATGCTAACTATGTTGGCCCTCCTAATGGCTATGCTTATAGAGAGTACTCAATTTGGGTACCAAAAGATATTGTTGCCATTGCAAAGGGACCCATTAATCGATGGGTTCCTAAATCCTCTACTTGATTTTGTAGGGGTATTCCTCCGGTGGTCCAAAATGGGTGTTTGATAGTGGATGCACCAATCATATGACCGGAGGAAGAGGTGTGCTTGATCAATTCATTGAAGATATCAACAAGAAGTCAAGCATCACCTTTGGTGACAACTCAAAGGGAAAGGTACTTGGGTATGGCAAGGTTGCAATCTCTAAGGACTTGTGCCTTGAGACAGTCATGCTTGTTGAATCCCTTGGCTATAACTTACTTTCTATATATCATCTTGCCGATGCCGGTTACAATTCATATTTTACTAATTACTGTGTGAAAGTCTTTAGGAGTGACAATCTCAAATTGGTCCTTGTTGGATATGTGGAGAACAACCTTTACATGGTTGACCTCTCGAAAGAGAGCTCCTCTCCCTCCACATGTCTAATGGCGGCCAAGCATGACGAAGGTTGGTTGTGGCATCGCCGCCTTGGTCATGTTAACATGAGAAATCTTAAACAACTCCTAAAGGGTGAGCACATTGTGGGACTAACCAGCATTTCTTTTGAGAAAGATCGTGTTTGCAGAGCATGTGTAGCCGAAAAGCAACTCAAGACGAAACATCCTATCAAGAGTATTGTAACCACATCTAGGCCTTTGGAGCTCCTTCATTTGGATCTCTTTGGGCCATCACATTATGATACTCTTGGTGGGAGCAAGTATGGACTTGTCATTGTTGATGATTACTCAAGATACTCATGGGTCTTTCTCCTTAAGTCTAAGGATGAGACCCATAGAGAGTTCATCACCTTCGCCAAGAAAGCTCAACGTATGTATGAATCCGAGATCAAGGCGATTAGGACCGACAATGGCACCGAGTTCAAGAACTACACCATGCAAGAGTTTGTTGATGATGAGGGCATCAAGCATGAGTTTTCGGCGCCATACACCCCTCAACAAAATGGTGTTGTTGAAAGGAAGAACCGGACTATCATTGAGATGGCAAGAACCATGTTGAGTGAATTCAACTCACCCCACAACTTTTGGGGAGAAGCCATCTCTACGGCCGTCCACTACTCCAACCGGCTCTTTCTCCGTCCCCTCCACAACAAAACTCCATACGAGCTTCTTACCGGTAACAAGCCTAATGTCATGTACATTCGTGTCTTTGGATGCAAATGCCTTGTTAAGAACAACAAAGGAAATCTCGGTAAATTTGAAACTAGAACCATAGAGGGTATATTTGTTGGGTATGCGGAGAACTCTCACGCCTATAGATACTACAACCGGTCCACTGGGACTATTGAAGTATCTTGTGATGTGGTGTTCTTGGAGGATAATGGCTCCCAAGTGGAGCAAGTTGTTCCATGTGTTGCAGGTAATAATGATGATCCATCTAGTGCCATCAAGCATATGGGCATTGGACACATCCGGCCCATGGAAGTTCATAATGATGATCAAGATGATGGAGTAGAAGTATCAAGCTCGGCTCAAGTGGAGCCTAGCTCAACTCAAGCCGAACCATCAAGTGCAACTCAAGAACCATCCTCCACTCAAGATGAGTCACATTCCAAAGAACAAGAAGAAAGCCCTCATACCACGGAGCAAGACCATGATGATGATCAAGAAACATCCTCAACTCATGATCAAGCTCAAGTGGTTCCTCATGATCAAGTACTAGCAAGAGATGAATTCATTGATCATGAAGGAACCATTCGGAAGATCAAGGCCACTACAAGGGCAAGTGACATGAAAGTAGATCAAGTCCTTGGTAGCATCTCAAGAGGAGTGGTAACTCGTAGACACCATGCATTACTTATCACTTATTGTCAACACCATGCTTTTGTGTCTAGTTTTGAACCACTCAAGGTACATGAAGCCTTGGTTGATCCGGATTGGGTAATTGCCATGCAAGAAGAATTGGAGTGTTTTACTCGTAATGAAGTATGGTCTATAGTTGAGAGACCCAAGCATCATCGCATCAATGTTATTGAGACCAAATGGGTATTCAAGAACAAGCAAGATGAGAATGGCATTGTCATACGAAACAAAGCAAGGTTAGTGGCGCAAGGGTTTGCCCAAATAGAAGGTATGGATTTTGAGGATACCTTTGCGCCGGTAGCCCGTCTTGAAGCTATTCGTCTTTTGCTTGCATTTGCATCTTTCCACAATTTCAAACTATATCAAATGGATGTGAAAAGTGCATTTTTGAATGGTCCCCTAAAAGAAACCGCATGTGTGGCTCAACCCCCGGGTTTCAAAGATCCATGCCGACCCAACCACGTGTATTTACTCCATAAGGCACTCTACGGTCTCAAGCAAGCTCCACGTGCTTGGTATGAGTTCCTTAGGGATTTCTTACTACATGATGGGTTTTGCATGGGTACGGTCGATTCCACCCTTTTCACCAAGCGGGTTAAAGGGGGTGGCTTATTTATATGTCAAATATATGTTGATGATATTATCTTTGGTGGAACTAACCCCAATCATAACAAAGCTTTTGAGATATTGATGACTAGGAAATTTGAGATGCCCATGATGGGGGAGCTGAAGTTCTTCCTAGGCTTCCAAGTGAGGCAACTTGCAAAAGGCACCTTCATCTCTCAAGAAAAGTATGTGAAGGACATTGATACGTCCCCGACGTATCCATAATTTCTGTCGTTCCATGCTTGTTTTATGACAATACTTACATGTTTTGCTTGCACTTTATGATGATTTCATGCATTTTCCAGAACTAACCTATTAACAAGATGCCACAGTGCCAGTTCCTGTTTTCTGCTGTTTTTGGTTCCAGAAAGGCTGTTCGGGCAATATTCTCGGAATTGGACGAAATCAACGCCAAACCTCCTATTTTTCCCGGAAGGCTCCAGAACACCGAAGAAGAGTCGGAGAGGGGCCAGGGGGCCACCACACCACAAGGCGGCGCGGGCCAGACCCTGGCCGCACCGGCCTAGGGTGAGGCGCCCCCAGGTGCCCCCCTGCGCCGCCTCTTCGCCTATAAAATCCCTTTCGACCTAAAAACACCGTACCAATTGACGAAACTCCAGAAAGACTCCAGGGGCGCCACCGCCATCGCGAAACTCCAATTCGGGGGACAGAAGTCTCTGTTCCGGCACCCTGCCGGGACGGGGAAGTGCCCCCGGAAGCCATCTCCATCGACGCCACCGCCTCCATCATGCTCCGTGAGTAGTTCCCCCATGGACTACGGGTTCTAGTAGTAGCTAGTCGGTATTCTCTCCTCCATGTACTTCAATACAATGATCTCATGAGCTGCCTTACATGATTGAGATCCATCTGATGTAATCGGTGTTGTGTTTGTTGGGATCCGATGGATGATACATTATGATTAGTCTATCTATAAAGTTTGTGAAGTTATTGTTGCTGCAATCTTGTTATTCTTAATGCTTGTCACTAGGGCCCGAGTGGCATGATCTTAGATTTGAGCTCTATACTTATTGCTTAGATTGTATCTACAAGTTGTATGCACATGTCACTATCCGGAACCAATGGCCCCGAAGTAACAGAAATCGGGACAACCGGAGGGGATGGTAGTGATGTGAGGATCACATGTTTTCACGGAGTGTTAATGCTTTGCTCCGGTACTCTATTAAAAGGAGTACCTTAATATCCAGTAGTTTCCCTTGAGGCCCGGCTGCCACCGGCTGGTAGGACAATAGATGTTGTGCAAGTTTCTCATTGCGAGCACGTACGACTATATATGGAAAACATGCCTACATGATTAATGAATTGATGTTCTTTCTTAATGCCTTATCAATCCTATCAATTGCCCAACTGTAATTTGTTCACCCAACACTTGTCACTTATTGGAGAGTTACCACTAGTGTAGATCGCTGGGAACCCCGGTCCATCTCTCATCATTATATACTTGTTCTATATGTCATTGGAAGTAGTATCAACTATTTTCTGGTGCCATTGCTCTCATATTGCTATTACTGCTGCTGTGTTACTGTTACTACTGCTCTCATATTACTGCTACTTTCACATCACCCCTGTTGCTAGTGCTTTTCCAGGTGCAGCTGAATTGACAACTCAGTTGTTAAGGCTTATAAGTATTCTTTACCTCCCCTTGTGTCGAATCAATAAATTGGGTTATACTACCCGCGAAGACTGCTGCGATCCCCTATACTTGTGGGTCATCAAGACTGTTTTCTGGCGCCGTTGCCGGGGAGGCATAGCTCTACTCATAAGTTCACCTGGGGAGTACACTCTACCTCTCTCTCTGTTTTTAATTTGTTTTATTTTGCTTTGCTTAGTTTACTTTTGTCTAGTTTATTTGTGCTTAGTTTATTTCTGTCTAGTATTAGTTTGCGTAGTTTACTTTTGCTTAGTTTATTTTTATCTTGTTTTATTTGTCTCATATACCCAAAAATCCATAAAAATTTGAAAAACCGAAAAATTAAAAACTGCTGTTATGGGAGAACCAACAACCTACTTGGAGCTTATAGAATGTTATAATAATTATAGAGAATCAAGAACTGGTAAAATAATGAGTGCTATGATAGAAAAATTAAATACAATGGCTAAAATCTTGCTTAGACGCCATGATATAAACTGTTGCTCTCAACAGGATAAACATCTTAAATTTCAATGTGGCTTTAGTGAGGAATTTTTAATTAAGAACTATAATCGGAATTGCTATATTCATTATGGGTTCGAAGAGGTAGAACAATTTGTCTTATTTATGGGAGCCTCCGAGATAGAATCCTTCATGGTTGAGAATTATGAAACTTGTGCTATTTGTAAGGACCTTAAAGATTATGTCTCTACTATCCTTAATTCTTGCATAGAATGCTACAGTAGGAATCCTTATATCCTTGATTATAAAGAGAGACACATTAATGCACAAGAATGCACTCACAATTTGCAGGAACCGGTGGAAGAAGAAACTGATGAACCTGAAAGCTCATTGGATGAAAAAGAGGAGGAAATTGATGAACCTGAAAGCTCATTGGATGAAAAATAAGAGGAGAGTGACGAACAAAAGGAGGAAGAATGGATTAGCTACCCATGCCAACCTTCTAATGAGAGTAACTCTTTATCTCTTACACTATTTGATTGTCCTCCATGCTTACCGAAAGAGGTTGAATGTTATGTTCCTGTGGATTCTCTTGAAATATTCCATATGAGTAATACTTGTGAGAATAATTATGCTACTGTTATTTATGATAATCCATGCTACTTTGATAAATCGTATGATAATGCTTTGTTTGTGCCTGATGTCGAAATGCATGGTACTAAAGAATTTTGCTTGGCAAATGTTTATGATAAAGCTTTAGATGATGGTCCTATGTTACTTGATACTATTAATTGTACTACTAATGAAAATGGGATTGGAGAGTTCTTGACTTATTCTATGAGTCCCATATCTCTTGAGATTGATCAACTACCTTGTTATATTATTAATAAAAGAAAGTTTGAAAGTTTTAATTCCACTATTCTTGAACTTGATAAAAATTATGTGTTTGGAAATCATGAAAAGTATGCTGCATGTGATAGCTATATTGTTGAGTTTATTCATGAAGCTACTGAAAATTATTATGAGAGAGGAAAATATGGTAGTAGAAATTTTCATGGTACTAATACACCTCTCTATATGCTTAAAATTTTGAAGTTACACTTGTTCTATCTTCCTATGCTTGTTACTTTGCTTTTCATGAACTTGTTTATTTACAAGATTCCTATGCATAGGAAGCATGTTAGACTTAAATTTGTTTTGAATTTGCTTCTTGATGCTCTCTTTTGCTTCCAATACTATTTCTTGCGAGTGCATCATCAAAACTGCTGAGCCCATCTTAATGGCTATAAAGAAAGCAACTTCTTGGGAGATAACCCATGTGTTATTTTTCTACAGTACTTTGTTTTATATTTGTGTCTTGGAAGTTGTTTACTACTGTAGCAACCTCTCCTTATCTTAGTTTTGTGTTTTGTTGTGCCAAGTGAAGCCTCTAATCGAAGGTTGATACTAGATTTGGATTTCTGCGCAGAAACAGATTTCTATCTGTCCCAAATCTGGGCTGTTTTCTCTGTAGAAAAATCAGAAAAATATGCCAATTTACGTGCGTGTTCCTCAGATATGTACGTAACTTTCATTAGTTTTGAGTTTTCTGATTTGAGCAACGGAAGTATTTATTTATAATTCGTCTTTACTGGCTGTTCTGTTTTGGCAGATTCTGTCTCTGTTTTTTGCATTGTCTCTTGTGGACTTTAAGCGAGGTTTTCTAGACGTAGAGGGCCGTAGCTAATGTTTTATTGAGTTCTTGCAATATGCCACTACAGGACCAAGGTGGATTCAAAATTTTTGAGTACTAACCCCTCTAATGAAGTTTATGAGAAGTTTGGTGTGAAGGAAGTTTTCAAGGGTCAAGAGAGGAGGATGATATATGATCAAGAAGAGTGAAAAGTCTAAGCTTGGGGATGCCCCCGTGGTTCATCCCTGCATATTTCAAGAAGACTCAAGCGTCTAAGCTTGGGGATGCCCAAGGCATCCCCTTCTTCATCAACTTATCAGGTTCCTCCCCTGAAACTATATTTTTATGGGATTTCTATTTTCGTGCCCTCGGTTCCTTAGTTGTGCTCAGTTTTCCCCAGCTCCTTAGTTTTTCCTCAGTTTTCCCCAAGACCTTGTCTGAAACCATCACAGATGCTGTAACGGCCGGTTGCCCGACGGTTGACCGTTATCTTCTGACTAGTGGGGCCACGTAGAGCCCGCAAAGACACGTCAGACCATCCATCTTTGTTTGACCGTAAGCATCGCTGTATCCCTGACCAAAACACGCACGAGTGGGGCTTCGGTATATCGAATGACAAGTGGGCCATGGCGCTGATACAAGGGGCAATACACGGGTAGGAATAGATTTTTAAACGGAGCTCTACAGCGATGGCACGGAGGAGGTGGCCTGCGGAGTGCCGAGATGAGATCGACGTCCACAAAGAACTGCATGAGGCGAGACCAGACGCATTAGATAGATATGAACTAGACGCGTTTAACCATGCAAAGAAGAGAAGAAATGGTCAACGACATCGACGACTACCTCAAAACTTTGACTGACCGTGTCCGACACGAACGCGAGCAATGTAGAGAAAACTAGTGTCTCTCCTTTCTGGCGTGTATAGATGGGTGCTAGAAGAGTGTGGTGGCGAAGGGAAAGACCTCGCGGTGGTCTGTGGTGTCCAACATAGCGGGGCGGCGTGGCCGTGCCCACATCGGCGTGGATGCATGTTCGGCATTGGCATCGGCATGTACGTTCGGCATTGGCCTCGGTGGTATCTCTGGTGTGTCAGTGATCGAATGAGGGGACGGGATTGAGGGTGCATCCCGACGGTGACCTAGCAGTGGCGTCGAGCATAGCCGTTCTGACCATGCCGATATCGGCATCGGCAAAGTTTGGAGGCTGTGGTGCTCGAATCAAGGAGGGATTTGTTTCTTGTACGCCAAAAGTGATTTGAAACAAGTTTCGTGTTGAAGGTTAGGTAACGAAAGTTTGTAACTAAGCCCAAAATTATACTAGCGCCATGGTGAGGTTCTTTTTGATAGAGCTATACGGTTGGGCAAACTTTTTTGACACTTTTTAGATAGGGTTCCTTGTTGTTACACGTATGGCATCATGTATGGCAAATTTGGGATCATTTGGAGATGTTCGAAAAAATCACTTTGCTTAAACGCATGCCGTTTCGTCTCACTGAAACCAGCTTTTCTAACAAGGTGATTTATTCTACCTCCTCTAAATGACCTCAAATTTCATACAGCTGATCTTCTATACATAGATAGATAGATTGTTTCGTTTTTATATTTTTCGAACTTTTTATTTCCCTTTATAATATCCAATTGATTTTCAGGTCAAAACCTCGAAAAACAGCATCATGTATGGCATCATTTTCGCCATAAATTTCAAATTTTGTGAAACTTTCCCTTTTAGATATTCCTTGTTGTTATAGATATGGCATAATGTATGCCAAATTTGGTTAGGTCTCACTGAAACCAGCTTTTGTAACAAGTTAGGTTTTTTCGACCTTCTCAAAAGGGATTTTTTCTACCTTCTCTAAATGACCTCAAAAATCATACAGACGATCTTCTATACAAAGATAGGTAGATTGTTTCGTTTTTACATTTTTTGAACTTTTATTTCCCTTTATAATACCCATTTGTTTTCAGGTCAAAACCTCGAAAGTTAACATAACTAGATGGTGAACCCTTCCAAACTTCAAATACAGAGATAGATAGATTGGTTCGTTTATCATTTTTACCGTGAATAGTAATGGCTACAAGTAATCGGTGATGGTCTATCATTTTTTGCGTGAAAAGTAATGGATACAACAAATCGGTGATGGTTTATCATTTTTTGCGTGAAAATTAATGGCTACAACAAATCGGTGATGGTTTATCATTTGGGATTTTCGTGAAAATTAATGGCTACAACAAATCGGTGACGGTTTATCATTTTTTGCGTGAAAATTTATGGCTACAACAAATCGGTGATGGTTTATTATTTTTTGCGTGAAAAGTAATGCCTAAAAGAGTTTATAATTTTTAGCGCGTGAAAATAAATACAGAAAACCGCCCTTTAGCATACTTAGAGAGTGGAAGGTAACCGCCGACAGAGAGAGAGGGGTTATCCTGCCCGTTAGATCATACGATCAACGGTCGGCGGGCACGATCCGCGTGACATGGGCTAGACCAATCAGGGCAATGTTGCACGTGTGAGAGAATTTGTGGAGGGAGAGGGCAAAACTGAGTAGTATCAAGAAACCAAGGGCACCTATGTAATAAACAGACTAAGGGATTCAAATATGAGATTTAAAAAATGGAAAATGCGTGTTTTGTAGAATAAAACCCATCTTGGCCTATCTCAAACTATTTGCAATATAAATATACATGAGTGTGAGAATTGTGGCCTCATTTAGACAAAGTATGTTTTGGGGAAAGCTGTTTTGGGAAGGGCTTATTGTGGTAAACCATGCACCTTCATAGCTACTAGGTGATTTGAGAAGGCCTTTGAGAAGTGGCAATTTGTGGTAAAACTTGATTTATCTATGACTTATCTATGTTTTGAGAACTGGCAATTTGTGGTGAAGACTCCATGAGTATGTGCCACTATTTTTCGGAATTTTTGCACATTAAATGACTCATTTAACTAGTTAATCCCATTTGTTGACTGTCTGTTGACCAGCTACTTGAGGGTAAAACTGAGCATATTGCACTAGCTAGTATTAGCACTCAAAGGGAAAACTGAGCACACAAAAAATGCTAGTATAATGCTCGAGGTTATACCTGAGTATATCTAAATTTCCAGGGTTAGACTCGAGGACGCGTGTTGCGGTGCAGAAATGAAAGACGTGCAATATTTGACGCGTAGACGCCGGTCGCGGTGCAGAAGTCGAAGACGTGCAATCGTGGACGCGTGGCGCATTGCAGAAGTCCAAGACGTGCAGACGTGCAGCGGTGGACGCGTAGGACGCGGGTTGCATTAACCACCCCTTGCCTTTATAGACGCCCCCTCCCACTATCTCTGTCACTCTCACTCGCCTACGCAACGCCGCCTCTCTCACGTCCCATCATCTTCTCCAAAGCAAAAAACCCTCTCCCTCTCCCTCTCCTCTGCCGGCGAGATGGACAAGGAGAATGCCAATCCCATCGTCCACGGCGCCGTCGGCTCCAAGCGCGACGCCTCCCTCTTCGATGCCGTCCCCTCAACGGACGTCGCCGCCGTCCCCTCAACGGACGTCGTCGCCGCCTCCGCCGGTGCATCGGAGGCTGCTGCCGCCGGTCACGGTCAGATCCCGCCGGGATGGGACCCCTACGAGCCGGTGCCGTACGTCCCGCCCCCGAACCGCTACGACACCTCCATAGAGGACCCATGGAACGAGGTAACTACGGTTTGCTTCCTTTTTTGTTCCCCATTCCTTTTTGAACCCTATTTGTGCTGGTGTAGATGGATCTGTGGATGGATGAGTATTGGGCTAATATTTGCGCCGATTTTATTCCATTTTTCTTTGATCCCTCCTTGATTTCGTTCAAGATTTGGGTTTCGGCCGTTCGGTTAATTTATGCAAGTAATAATGGGATCTCAATCAGTTAATTTATGCAAGTAATCATAGGATCTCAATCAGTTATTTTATGCACGAATCAAAAGATATCAACCGTTTAATTTTGCAAATAATCTGGAATGTGTTCAAGTTCAGATCTGGAATCTGTTTCTTTGCCTATGATGAATCGGTGGGCACAGATTTTTACAGGGAGGGTTCAGCGAACCATTTACGTATGTAAATCTGTTGTGCATGAGCTTTGATTCGCTTACACCGTCCCTCGTAGACATATAATCGTGTCCACTCTAACTGAGGCTGCCTCTTGTTTTCCTAACTTTGTTATCATGCACGTTTGCAACTCATTCACTAATAAATTCCCGTTTGATATGGATCAGCTGTACGGCAGCGACGTCGGCAGCGACGACGAGCACCATGACGTCAAGACTCGCTAGGTGCTGCGGAGGCTGCGGGTCGGCCGCATGTCTCCTACCTCAACGTCGCCAAGGGTGTCTACAGTGCCCCTTCTGCACTAGGAGGCTCGGCGGCACCGACTTCAAGCTGCGTCCTCACGCATGCCGAGAACATCGGCCACACCAACCCCAAGGTCGGCGCGTCGGTGAACCCCAACTCCTTCCGCGCCAAGCACTTGGCGCTCGGCATGCACCTCCGCAGCATCCAGCGGGTGGAGATCTCCGGCGGGCGCATGCCTCCGCTCAAGCCCAAGGCTCCCAAGGGGAGCAACAAGTGGAGGCAGAGGCAGATGGGGTAGGCGGAGTCCTGGACGTGTGCTGCTGCTGCCTCCTCCATTTTGTTGTTGGGATCCCTTTGTTGTTAGCTAGGGATCCCTCGTTGTTATGTTGTTAGTATGATGGTGCTGTACTGCTGTGAAGAACCTCGAACCCTACTATGTTTGGCTGCTGAATGCAGCTTATTATCTATATTATCTATCCCTATTCTACTATATGACCTTGTGAATTTATCGTACATTCCCTGTAGATTTGCTTCTAGATTTAACTACATACATATGGACCAGATGGAGTACTAGATTGGGCTCCCTACTAGATTTGCTGCCATATTAGGAAAACAACCAGGGCCAAAAGGCACAAATAATAATTGAAGAAAGATAGAAATGCAAGCTTCTCTAGATTTGATACTAATTATGTGAAAAAAGGCAGAGAGAAGGAGGCAGAAAAGGTACTCTTAAAAGGGAAATGCCAATGGCCGAGAGAGACAAAACCCAGCTCCTGCTCACGTGCAACCAAACGCTATCTCGTCCTGTCCCACGCGGTCCCTTTCTACCAGCCCCACGCGACGCGGGCCCACACGACGCGGCCCCACATGTCAGCACGGAGCGGTCAACTTAACGGGAATCCTGCCGTCTGAGCTGCCTTCTGCGGGTTTCAAACAAGCACTTGGGGAAAACTGAGGAAAAACTAAGGAGCTGGGGAAAACTGAGCACAACTAAGGAACGGAGGGCACGAAAATAGAAATCCCTATTTTTATTCGGTCACACCATATGTGCTTTACTTGGAGCGTCTATGTTTTCATTTTCGTTTTGTTTATGTTTGAATAAATTCGGATCCTAGCAATCCTTGTTTGGGAGAGAGACACGCTTCGCTTTTTCATATGAACACTTGTTCTTCATTTTACTTTTAATGTTCAATGATAAAAGTTGGAAGCTACAATACTTATTGTTTGGTTGGAAACAGAAAATGCCTCATATGTTGTGGATAATTTGACACTTGGCAATTGTTTTGAGCTCTCAAGTAGATCTTGATTAAGTTTTTTCATGTGGTTTAAACCTATTAGTGGAGAACTACTGTAAAGCTTGTTAAAATTGGTTTGCATAATTGATCTCTCTTAAGGTCTAGATATTTTCTGGTAAAAGTGTTTGAGCAACAAGGAAGACATTGTAGAGTATTATAATGCTTGCGATATGTTCTTATGTAAGTTTTGCTGTATCGGTTCATACTTGTGTTTGCTTCAAACAACCTTGCTAGCCTAAGCCTTGTACTGAGAGGGAATACTTCTCATGCATCCAAAATCCTTGAGCCAACCACTATGCCATTTGTGTCCACCATACCTACCTACTATGTGGTATTTCCTGCCATTCCAAAGTAAATTGCTTGAGTGCTACCTTTAAACAATTCAAAATGCTTCTCAATTTGTGTTAATGTTTTATAGCTCATGAGGAAGTATGTGGTGTTTATCTTTCAATCTTGTTGGGCAACTTTCACCAATGGACTAGTGGCTTCATCCGCTTATCCAATAACTTTGCAAAAAGAGCTGGCAATGGGATTCCCAGTCCCAAATTAATTAACAAAAATAGACACTCCTCCATGGTATGTGATTGTTGGACGGCACCCGAAGGATTCGGTTAGCCATGGCTTGTGTAAGCAAAGGATGGGAGGAGTGTCATCATAATAAAACTAAAATAAAAAGGCACTCCTTCATGGTATGAGATTGTTGGCAGGCACCCGAGGATTAGGTTAGCCATGGTTTGTGAAAGAAAGGTTGGAAGGAGTGCCACCCAAAAATAAAATAAAATGGGAGCCGCTCTTTGAAGGTTTGTCTGGCAAGGGGGTTAGAGTGCCCACTACCATTCGTTGACAACAACAAACACCTCTCAAAACTTTACTTTTGTGCTCTCTTTATGTTTTCAAAACCAAAGCTCTAGCACAAATATAGCAATCAATGCTTCCCTCTGCGAAGGGCCATTCTTTTACTTTATGTTGAGTCAGTTTACCTACTTCCTTCCACCTTAGAAGCAAACACTTGTGTCAACTGTGCATTGATTCTTACATACTTGCATATTTGCATTCATCATATTACTTTGTATTGACAATTATCCATGAGATATACATGTTACAAGTTGGAAGCAACCGCTGAAACTTATATCTTCCTTTGTGTTGCTTCGATGCCTTTACTTTGAACTTATTGCTTTATGAGTTAACTCTTGCGCAAGACTTTTGATGCTTGTCTTGAAAGTGTTCTTCATGAAAAGTTTTGCTATATGTTATCTACTTGTTAGCAACTATAGATCATTGCCTTGAGTTACTTCATTCATTTCATATGCTTTGTAATAGTATGATCAAGGTTATGTAAGTAGCATGTCACTACAGAAATTATTCTTTTTATCGTTTACCTGCTCGGGACGAGCAGGAACTAAGCTTGGGGATGCTGATACGTCCCCGACGTATCCATAATTTCTATCGTTCCATGCTTGTTTTATGACAATACTTACATGTTTTGCTTGCACTTTATGATGATTTCATGCATTTTCCAGAACTAACCTATTAACAAGATGCCACAGTGCCAGTTCCTGTTTTCTGCTGTTTTTGGTTCCAGAAAGGCTGCTCGGGCAATATTCTCGGAATTGGACGAAATCAACGCCAAACCTCCTATTTTTCCCCGGAAGGCTCCAGAACACCGAAGAAGAGTCGGAGAGGGGCCAGGGGGCCACCACACCACAAGGCGGCGCGGGCCAGACCCTGGCCGCGCCGGCCTAGGGTGAGGCACCCCCAGGCGCCCCCCTGCGCCGCCTCTTCGCCTATAAAATCCCTTTCGACCTAAAAACACCGTACCAATTGACGAAACTCCAGAAAGACTCCAGGGGCGCCGCCGCCATCGCGAAACTCCAATTCGGGGGATAGAAGTCTCTGTTCCGGCACCCTGCCGGGACGGGGAAGTGCCCCCGGAAGCCATCTCCATCGACGCCACCGCCTCCATCATGCTCCGTGAGTAGTTCCCCCATGGACTACGGGTTCTAGCAGTAGCTAGTCGGTATTCTCTCCTCCATGTACTTCAATACAATGATCTCATGAGCTGCCTTACATGATTGAGATCCATCTGATGTAATCGGTGTTGTGTTTGTTGGGATCCGATGGATGATACATTATGATTAGTCTATCTATAAAGTTTGTGAAGTTATTGTTGCTGCAATCTTGTTATTCTTAATGCTTGTCACTAGGGCCCGAGTGGCATGATCTTAGATTTGATCTCTATACTTATTGCTTAGATTGTATCTACAAGTTGTATGCACATGTCACTATCCGGAACCAATGGCCCCGAAGTGACAGAAATCGGGACAACCGGAGGGGATGGTAGTGATGTGAGGATCACATGTTTTCACGAAGTGTTAATGCTTTGCTCCGGTACTCTATTAAAAGGAGTACCTTAATATCCAGTAGTTTCCCTTGAGGCCCGGCTGCCACCGGCTGGTAGGACAATAGATGTTGTGCAAGTTTCTCATTGCGAGCACGTACGACTATATATGGAAAACATGCCTACATGTGAATTGATGTTCTTTCTTAATGCCTTATCAATCCTATCAATTGCCCAACTGTAATTTGTTCACCCAACACTTGTCACTTATTGGAGAGTTACCACTAGTGTAGATCGCTGGGAACCCCGGTCCATCTCTCATCATTATATACTTGTTCTATATGTCATTGGAAGTAGTATCAACTATTTTCTGGTGCCATTGCTCTCATATTGCTATATCACGCTCGTGTTCTGTTACTACTGCTCTCATATTACTGCTACTTTCACATCACCCCTTTTGCTAGTGCTTTTCCAGGTGCAGCTGAATTGACAACTCAGTTGTTAAGGCTTATAAGTATTCTTTACCTCCCCTTGTGTCGAATCAATAAATTGGGTTATACTACCCGCGAAGACTGCTGCGATCCCCTATACTTGTGGGTCATCAGACATGCTCAAGAAATTCAACATGACCAATGCAAGCCCAATGAAGACACCCATGCCCGTAAAGGGGCAACTTGGCTCATGTGACGGTGAGAAGGATGTGGACATAAAGGTATACCGCTCCATGATAGGATCCTTGCTCTACCTTTGTGCCTCTAGGCCGGATATCATGCTAAGTGTAGGGATGTGTGCTCGTTTTCAATCCGCTCCCAAGGAGAGCCATTTAATGGCGGTCAAACGGATTCTAAGATACCTTGTTCTCACTCCTACTCTCGGGCTATGGTATCCAAAGGGGTCAACCTTTGAACTCATTGGCTATTCGGATTCCGATTGGGCCGGTGATAAGGTTGACCGGAAGTCTACCTCCGGGGCTTGCCAATTTATTGGCCGGTCATTGGTGAGTTGGTCATCCAAGAAACAAAACTCCACCGCTTTATCCACCGCCGAAGCCGAATACATATCCGCGGCATCTTGTTGCACTCAATTGTTATGGATGAAGCAAACCTTGAAAGACTATGTTGTGTCTCTTGGTACGGTGCCTCTTCTTTGTGACAATGAAAGTGCAATTAAGATCGCCAATAACCCGGTTCAACATTGTCGCACCAAACATATTGACATTCGCCATCACTTCCTACGTGATCATGTTGCCAATAAGGATATTGATCTCACTCATGTGGGGACAACCTACCAATTGGCGGATATTTTCACTAAGCCTTTGGATGAAGCCCGTTTTGTTAACTTAAGAGGAGAACTTGGTATTCTTGATCCTAAAAACTTGGATTGATTAACTTCTTGCACTATATTCTTGCATTTATCGTGCTCTCTAGCTTAGAGGCATAGCACATATGGGGATAGTCATACTACCATGTCTTGGTATAATGCATACCCATGTGTGCAACATAAATAGACCCAATGTCATTATATGGACCCAAGCATGTCTCTTCGAGGTCTCATGACATTTGCGCCTTCACATAGGGGGAGTAATCCCCCGCCCCTCATTGAGCCTTCATTACCACTTGATTTGATTATATAAGGCCAAATGATCTTACTGCAAAAATCATTTCCAAATGACTTATGATTCTTGATATACATTTCGAATCATGCCCATTGTTGCTATTTACATCTTGTTTGGATTTTCTCTCCAATGGGTATGCCTAAGAGAACTTTGTGTTTCCAACCCCATGTCTATGCTCATCTCATCATCATCTATCTATCTATATGTACATGTCATCATCTGAGCATTCACACACATTTACACACAGAATAGGGGCAAAACGAGGCAAAACGAGACAAAACTGGGTTGTTCGTCCCTGGCCGGTCTCTGGCCCGGTTGGACCGGCCTCTAGGCCGGACCAGCCGGCGCCAGGTCCGGTCGACCGGGCGCCCGACCGGCCGGGCGGCCTGATATGAGTTGGGAGGAGATACCCCTTGGGGTCATCTTCCTCATTATTCCCCAACTTCCAAACCTCCATGGCCGCCGCCTTCATCACCTCCACCACGGTCTAGGACCTTCCCACCACAAGAATCCCCCCAAACTCCACCAAACCATAGATCGGGCCCCTTGGAACATCTCCACCGAAGGATTTGGTCCCTCTCAAGCTAGTTTGGGAAATTTTGGTGTTCTTGGTTTTCAAGCCCTACCTAGTGTTCTTCTTGCTCTCTTGATCAAGGAGGACAATGTCTTCGGGTAATGTACTCTCCCTTCCTCCCTATTTTCTAGTCCTCATCACACATTGCAATTTCTTGACAAGATTTGAGGAAATTTTAGGGTTAGGGTTAGGGTTTGTAAGTCCTCATGCCTTTAGAGTGTCTCACAACACAAAGCACATACTCCACTCTATTGCTATAGTCTATATTCAAGTTTCTGAGTTTTTGCATGAATTTGTGGTAGAAAATCTGGGCAACTCCTCACAAGTCGACAGATCCGGTCACCAGCCCGGTCAACCGGCCTCTCAACCGGCCGGCCCGGCGTGTCGCCCGGTCTGACCGGATTGTGTCGTCGTGGCAAACAGACAGATGCCATGGGATGGCTTAGATTGGGGCCGAATGGACGCTAGAGGATTCGGGGGAGGGTTTGCGACTAGATGGGATGAACTTCCGGATGCTTTCCTCAAGAACACAACCAAAGGCCGGTATGCAAGAAGAGAGACAAGAGGAAGAACTCTTCACTAGATCGCTTGCTTCATTGATCTCAACATGGTTACAAGTGCTTGAATACAAGTTCTATCGTCTAATCTCCTCTGTGAACACGCGCCCGTATGAGGCAGTACCCCCTCTCCTTATATAGGGGAGAGGGTGGCTTACAGAACAAGAAACCCTAATGGCATCTTTGACTGGACAAACTACTTTACAAAGCTACTTTAATCACAGATGACGCCGGAGTCTTCTTTAATCAGGGACGCTGACGTCCTCCGGCTTCTTTCAGCGTCATCTCTCTCTTTGGCGCCAGGGCTCTGATTAAAGCCGCTTTGCTTAGCTCATCCTTGTCTTCTTGCTCTGAAGAGAATCTTTGACCAGTCCTGCCGACAGGCCCTTCTCTCCGGTATCTTCTTTACCGGGTTCCGGCATACCCCCTTGGGGATACCGGCTTAGCTTCACTTAGCCCAAACTCTTATCTTTACTTTCCGGTAAGAATATTAAACCGGTATCTCGATGGCTCAAACCATCCGGTTTGGCATGCCTTTGGCATACCGGGGGTTATCCCCCCAACATTAGTCCCCGAAGCTGGTATAGTCTGGCGGATTCTATCCTACAGACCATGCCAGGTTTTCATCTTTTTAGGATACCGGTTTAATCTCTCCGGCTTTAAGCTTGGATCCGGCATCTTTGCCCTTATTTGTCTTTTTTTTCTTTTTGCAAGGCATCTCCCGGCATCTCTTTTCTCCGGTATCATTCGCATTTACTCTTTCCTCGGCGAAGTCGAGAATATTTCGGGCCCCGCGCCTGTCAGTGACATGCGCACTGTTAACTGTCGCGCCAGTGTCAGTTGTCACTTCGCTTCGATTCCCGCGCGCTCATTAAATGCAGCACTGCGGATCCCACTAACCACTTCGGATCCTGTGTGTGCCTCCGTGTGGCTTCTCACTTTCTCGCGTGTACTTCTTCGCCACGTGGCGGCCCGCGGTGCGAACCGTCGCGGGCCGCGAGGCAAACCGCCGCGGCCCGGCGGTTTTCGGCCCACCTCCTCTCTTCTTTATAAGGACAACTGCCCTTTCTTCTTCCTCTTCTCGCATTCCCCAACCTTCGCGCACAGTGCTCCTCGCCTCTGCGCCTTCGCCGCTCTCCATCCGCCGTCGTTTGCTCGAGCTCCGTCGCCCGGCGAACTCACGCCGCGTTTCCGCCGGACCTCGTCGTGCGGAAATCTTCCGCAGCACCTTCGTCGCGCCCGCTGCATTCTTGCTTCTTCGCGTCCTTCTCCGCCTCGCCGTCGACGGTGCTCGTCGGTGACTGTAGGTCCGCTCCTTCACCGGCGAACGTCTTCCCCAGTGACTGCGCCGCTCGAGGTTAGTGCCAATCTCACTTTGCTTGCCATCTGCTTGCTTTCTAGATCTTGGGTCGATGGTGTTCTTATTTCCTATTTTTCTTTGATTTTCTTCTTACTCGTAGATCCTCGCGCGGGGTTCAAGTGTGGGATTTATGTTTTTTCGCCTCCCAAACCAATGTCTGGCGAGGAATCTTCCTCCGCTTCTTCTTCTTCCCTCTCCGTTAACCGTCGTAGACAATCTCCCGGCGAATCTACGGCTTCAGATCCGATGGATACCGATTCCGGCAACCAGCAGGGATCCGGTAGCCGTCAAGAGTCCGGTGGCCATCTAGAATCCGGTAGCTTTAGCCAAGCATCCGGTAGCCACTTAGAAACGAGTAGCTCTAGCGAATCATCCGGCGGAGAGCCCTCCCCCATCACTCGTGGAGCCTGGATGGGCTCCAATGTTACTGAATATGAGATCGATTGGCTATACCGGTCCCGCAGGATTCCGGAAGGAGTAACCTGCCGGCCTCCCGGTGTTGAAATCGTATCGGAGCCCCAGCCCGGTGAACATGTTGTTTTTCTTGCTCATTTTGAGCGTGGCTTCGGCCTTCCTGCCTCTCCTTTTTTCCGGGAGTTCTTAAATTTCTATGAACTCCAACCTCACCACCTTCCTGGCAATGCCATCTTTTACCTTTCCTGCTACGCCACCTTCATGGAGGCCTACATCGGCATTCGTCCCACTCGTGAGACGTTTGCCCGCTTCTTTGCTCTGCGGATTAATTCCGTTCAGGGCAAGGAAATTCCTAAACCCAAGCCGCCTGTGGAGTGCGGGTCTTGCATCGTCGGCTCCCGCCAAGGGAGCACTTTCTTTAAGTTCACCGGCCTCGAGTCCTGCCGCGCCTGGCAAGGAACTTTTTTCTATGTGAAGAATAAGGGCCGCGCAAATCTCATTGATCTTCCGCCGTTCCAAGTGGGGCCTCCCAGTAGAGCCAATTGGAGCTATAACCCGAAGACGGATCATGCCGAAACCAACCGGGTGGTACGCTTCATGGCCTCTTTGAAGAAGGAGACCAACATCTGCTCGGATGATATCATCCGCACCTTTATTTCGCGCCGGGTGCATAGGATGAGCGAGATGTACGGTCCTGGCGATCCCACCAAGATCACAGGCCGTCCCCTTAGCAAGAAGGACGTCGTCCGCAAGGCTAAGCAGATCTGCCGAACTGCTATGCCGTTTGAATGGGAATGGGGCCTCCTTCCCCTCAGCACTACTAACCCTCCGACCCAAGAAGTAAGAGATTACGCAATTGGGGTTGGTTTTGCCGGTAACTTTTTGCTCTTGTTAACCCTCTTTTTTCGTGTTTCAGGCCAAGGACCGCTTCCCCCTCATCCAAGCAGAGCGGCGTGGGATTTGTGTGAAGCGCGCCCTTGACTCCTTCGACCCAGATCCCTACATTCGTTGGAAGGATCTGAAGATGGGCAAGACTCCGGCCGCGCGTCTTGGCCGGTCTCCACCGAAGCCAACCGGGTCCTCCGATGACCTGTCCATGCTTGAGGTATTTTCTTTTCCGGTTTCTTATACTTTTCCGTTATTGCTTTCTTGTGAATTTTTTCTTAGCTATGTTTAACTTATAGATCCACGAGCACGCGCCGCCCCTGCGCGCCGAGGCCGGCCATGAGTTTGTGGACAAACTCATGGCCCAGGGCCAAAAGAACAAGCTGCCGGCATCTGATGCCGGTTCCAGCCAGGCCCCTCCCTCCAAGCGCTTCCGGACTGAGCCCTTGGGGGAGAAGGAAGTGGGCGTGCGCCGCTACGGGCGCAAGCAGATGCCGACTGCCTCCGGGTAAGTTTCTTACTTTCTTGCCTCTTTTTGCCAAGTTCTTTTTCCGGTTGCTTTTCTCCAACTCTCTTTCTTTCTTTCTCTCAGCCCCGCCCTCAAGCTTGGCTCAAGGCCATCAGGCTCTGAAGGTTCCGCAAGGACCTCAACCCCTCCTCCTCGTTCAAGCCTGGCACCATCTGGTGCCGGCAACACCTCTGCCTCCCTTTCGGGGGGCACAACAAGTTCGGGGCGTGCGGCCCCTACATCATCAGATCACCGCACGGAGGAGGATCTTTCCTTCCTCCCAGAGAACCAGGATACCGGTGCCAGCAACATCGGCGCCGAGGAAAAAGCTGCCAGGCGGGCGGAGCCTTCGGCTCCTCCCGTCTTTGAAAAGAAGACAACTTCCGCGCCGGAATCTTCCACGCCGGAAAGTTCCAACCCGGGTGACGCGCCCAACGCCCCCCCTTCTCCACGAACCATCCTGATGCCACCGCCAGATGCTCCTCGCACCAAGCCCTCCAGGGCTGCTCCAACTGCGCCGCCGCCCAAGATCTCCAAGATTATCAAGGGGAAGGCGACGGCCTCCAGCGCCCCTTCCGGCGGCCAGCAGCCCCTGGTGCTGCACGTCTCCAAGGCCGCCAGGGATACCGCCACGAAGGCCACCGGCCTGCTTGGCCGTATCACAGAGTTCCAGCGCAGGGGCCAGGACCTGGGGCATCTTCTGCCCTACGCCCAGAAGTGGAACGCCGCAGACATGACTCCGGCGACCCGCGGTTTGGGCAAGGACAGGCTGCCGGCACCTGGCCCTGTTGGGGACCGGTCTTCCGAGGAGCACTTCATGCGGCTTCGCAGCGCCGTGAAGGAGCTCGACAGCGCGTGGTATGATGCCACGAACAACTTGATGGTACGCTTTACTAACTCTTTTCAATTTTCACCGGTTTCCTCGCTTCCGAATTTTTTCTATCTTTTCTTTAGTTTCATGCCGGTTTCTCTCTTGTCTATCTTCCCAGTCCCCGAGTTTTGTGGTGAGAGCGCAGCTTTTAGCACAAAACTTTAACTTAAAAACTTAGCGTGAAACCGGCACTGCCAGTCCCCGAGTTTTGGGTTAAGAACTTTGTTCTTAGGGCAAAACTTAGCTTAAAACGCGCAAAACTAGCACTGCCAGTCCCCGAGTTTCGGGTTAAGAACCTTGTTCTTAGCGCAAAACTTAGCTTAAAACGCGCGAAACTAGCACTGCCAGTCCCCGAGTTTCGGGTTAAGAACCTTGTTCTTAGCGCAAAACTTAACTAACCTCTTTTTCTTGAACAGCTCACGGCTGACGCTCGGAAGGCCCTCTTTGAGGAGCTCCTATGGGAACACCGGGACCTCGCCGAGGCACATGACAAGTGCCAAGGTAATTTTTTGTACCACCGGCATCTTTTTACCGGAAACCTTTTTTCCTTCTAACATTTATAACTTTTGCTTAACAGTGATCCCGGAAGCTTCCATTGAGGCTCTCAAGGAGCAGCTCGCTGCCGCCCAACGTTTAATTTTTTTCCTTTCTCCTGTTAACTTGGTTTGCTTTTCATTTTTACCAGCACAATCTTGTTAACACCTTCTTTTCCGGGTTGCAGGGGAAAAGGACCAGCTCATCCGGCGGTATCAGGAGGAGCTGAGCGCCCAGAAGGCCAGCTACCAGGAGCTCAAGTCCCAGCTCATCCAGCTGGGGCTTGATCATGCTAAGGCCCTCAAAGCTGCCGAAACTGATGCAGCGGCCAAGATGAATGAAGCTCTTGAAGATGCCGGCAACGCCAACTCGGTGTTGCTAGCTGAGCTGGAGGAGCTGGCCAAAGCCCAGAAGGCTGCCGAGGAGAAAGCTGCGCGGCTGGAGGATGAGCAGAAGGAGTGCAACCGGCTGGTCCTGCAAACCGACACACTTGCCTACCGTAAGTCCTTTCCTTTTGCATTTTCTGACTACTGCACATAATCCTTTTTTCTTCCGATCACATTTTCTTTTTGGTATCTTTCCTTCCGGTTGTATTTTCTTCCGGATTCCTCTCCTTAGCCTTTTTCTTTCTTTGCACAGGCCTCTTTCCGGACTCTCAGAAGTATGCTGTCAAGAAGGTTGACGAGCGTCGTACTGCCCAGGGCCAAGTGAATCTTGCCGTGCCATGGACCCCCTATGACCATTTGGTCGCACTGAACGCGCGGGTGTCTCACATGCGCGCCATAGATCGCAACTTATCTGATATTCCTGATGTAGCTACCCAGCTCTTCAGGACTCTGTGGCCTGGCGAGGAGGTGCCGGATACTTTCTCATTGATCAGCGACCATCTCAAGGGCGCCGGCAAGAGGATCCGCGAGTGGCAGTGCTCTGCTGCCCGCGCCGGAGCAGACTCTGCCCTCCGTGTTGCTTGCTCCTGGTACCCGGAGCTGAACCTGAATGCCCTCACCGGAGTGCGCGAAGGCGCGGAAACCGATCTGGACCCGATTCTCACCGCTAAGCGGCAGGATCGTGCGTACCACATCGCGGAGTACGCCGATATGCGCACCTTCATCCCTCCCCCTCCTGACGTCCAAGATTATCTCGACGAGGAGGAGAATGAAGCCGAGGAGGAGCCTCTGGGCGACGCTGGTGCTGGCGATGCCCCTCCTGAAGCCCCCGCTGCCTGATTGTCTACCTGTCTGAAGATTTACCTGTGTCATGCTGTTTGGTCCTGCGTGTCTCAAAACAATGTTCTGTTAAATTCTGCCCCGGTATGCCGGGGCTTATGATGTAAAACTTTAAGTCTGCTTTTGGTTGCCGCACAACATTTTATGCCGGTAAGTTATACCAGTAGTTAATTATCTTAAGTTTGCCTTAGCATATTTGCTTCTGGTTTTGCTTTAATCTTGCATTGCAAAGATTTCCAAATTGTTTCCGCATCCAATTCGATGCATACTTGGCTCTTTTGCCTTGGCTCTGCCTGCCTTCTCTGGGCGTTCTTTGGCGTATGAGCACAAGGTTCTTTCACCAAACAAGCATTTTCTTGAACTTAGAAATAACTTTGAAATTTTGCAAAAAACCGGTTTAACCGGGGTTAGTTAAATTTTCTGGATTGTTCTTTCCTGCTCTCCCCCTTCGCAGTTCATCTGCTTATCCCCTACCGGTTTATCTTGCTTGCCATGAAGCCGGGTTGCGGACAGCAGCAGAGTCGAAGACTCCGGTAGGATTTAGCACACTACTAAACCGGAAAGAAAAAACGTTCAATAAGCAACCGGTAAACTGAAAAAATAAACAAGTTACATGCAACTTAAGTTGGGGTAGTCCCCGAGATTCATTCAAGGTTCCGACATCTTTTATTCATAGCATGTAAGGTACAAAAAGGAACTTCTTACACCACAACTTCAAGAGTAGAAAGGACGCAATAGAGCTACGTTCCATGGACGCTTGCTCTCCTCTCCGGACCTGTCCGCCTTTCCTTTTTTCCACTCCTGTGCATCGATCAAGTAGTATGCATCATTGTGAAGCACCTTGCTTACAATGAAGGGACCTTCCCATGGTGGTAAGAGCTTATGCCGGCCTTCAGTGCGCTGCACTAGGCGTAGCACCAGATCACCTTCCCGGAAAACTCTCGGGTTAACCTTCCGGCTATGATAGCGTCTGAGGTTTTGCTGGTAAATGGCTGTTCTTGCCAAAGCCAGCTCTCTTGCTTCTTCTAGCAAGTCCACATCATTTTCTCTGGCCTCTTTGACCTCTTGCTCCGTATAGAGCTGTACCCTTGGTGAATCATGAATGATGTCAGTTGGTATGACCGCTTCTGCTCCATAAACCATGAAGAATGGAGTGTATCCGGTAGACCGGTTTGGAGTTGTTCTTATACTCCACAGTACGGATGGTAGCTCATCGAGCCAACATCCCGGTGATTTTTCCACCGCATCAATGAGTCTTGGTTTGACACCGGAAAGTACCAAAGCGTTCATTCTTTCCACTTGGCCATTGCCTTGTGGGTGTGCCACTGAGCACAAATCCAACCGGATGTTGTTGTCCTCACAAAACCTTTTGAACTCACCTTGAGCAAAGTTGGTTCCATTATCAGTGATGATGCTGTGCGGGTATCCATACCGCAAAATGACATCTTTTAAGAACTTCACCGCTGTGCGCCCATCACATTTTGCGATAGGTTTCACTTCTAGCCATTTGGTGAATTTATCCACCATAACCAAGATGTGAGTCATGCTGCTCCTTGCAGTTTTGAATGGGCCAACCATATCGAGGCACCAAACGGCAAACGGCCATGTTAATGGTATTGTTTTTAAACCGGACGCTGGGGTATGATTTTGCTTGGCGTACCTCTGGCACCCGTTGCATTTTCTTACTAAATCCTCAGCGTTTTCCAAAGCAGTGGGCCAATAAAAACCATGCCGGAATACTTTTGCTACCAGCGCCCTTGATGAAGCATGATGCCCACATTCTCCTTGGTGAATCTCCTCAAGCATTTCTTTCCCTTCTTCCGGTTCCACACATCTTTGAAGGACACCGGTAACGCTTCTCTTGTACACCTCACCATTGATGAATGTATATGCTTTGGACCTTCTTTGTATTCTCCTTGATTCATTTTTGTCATCCGGCAAGATGCCGTTGATCAGGAATTCCTTAATAGGTTTAACCCACGACGGTGTCTCTCGAACCAAAAACACCGGTGCATCTATCTCCATGCTATCTACCAGCATCGTTTCTTCCGGTATGGGTACAGCAGTCCCCGAGCTTGCCGGGGCAGTCCCCGAGTTTCCTTCATCAATATCCATGGGTACTACATGCGATTCCGGTACAAAAATTGATTCCGATTCCGGGCTTGGTTTGATCGATGGTGCTCTATTCCGGGAGGAATTTCTTGCCTGGATGAGCCCAGCTTGGACAAAGCATCCGCGGCTTCAATTTCTGCGCGCGGCACATGGTGAAACTCACACCCTTCGAAGAATCCGGCAATCTTTTGCACGTGAAACCGGTACGAGGCCATGTTGGCATCTTTCGCATCCCAATCCCTGGAACACTGCTGTACCACAAGATCTGAATCTCCATAGCAAATGATCCGGTGCGCACCGATTTCTTTTGCGACCTTAAGCCCGTGGATCAAAGCTTCATATTCAGCGACATTATTCGATGCCCTGAAATGTACTTGCAAAACATACCGGAGGTGATCTCCTTTTGGTGAGGTGAGCACCACACCGGCACCTAGACCCTCTTTGAGTTTGGATCCATCAAAGTGCATTTTCCAGTATTCTATCCTCAGTTCTGGCGGTTTGTATTGCATCTCCGCCCAATCAACGAGGAAATCAGCCAAAGCCTGTGATTTTATGGCATCCCTTCTTTCGTAGGCTGGTACATATGGTGATATCTGGATTGCCCATTTTGCAATCCTTCCGCTAGCGTCCTTGTTGCACATGATATCGGAGATTGGTGCTTCACTCACCACCTTCATAGGATGTTCTTCAAAGTAGTGCTTGAGTTTTGTGGCGGCCATGTACACGCCATAAGTCATCTTCTGGAAGTGAGGGTAGTTTTGTTTTGAGAGGGAGAGCACTTCGCTCAGGTAGTATACCGGCCTCTGGACGGTTTTTCCTTCCTCTTCTCTTTCAACCACAACCACTACGCTCACAACCCGGTTTGTTACTGCTATGTATAATAGCATAGGCTCTCTTTCTAGAGGTGAAGTCAGTATAGGTGCTGTGGCCAGCATTGTTTTCAGTTCTTTAAACGCTGCGTCCCATGAGGGTCCGTATTTAACTTGTCGGATTTTTTCATCAGAGCATAGAGTGGCAGAGCTTTTTCTCCCAACCTGCTCACGAACCGGCTTAGCGATGCCAAGCTACCGGTAAACTTTTGCACATCTTTTAGCTCTCGTGGGATAGTCATTCTTTCTATTGCCCGGATTTTTACCGGATTGACTTCAATGCCCCGGCTTGACACAAGGAAACCGAGCAACTTGCCGGCAGGGACACCGAAAGTACATTTTGCCGGATTAAGCTTCATCCGGAACCGTCTTAGGTTATCGAATGTCTGCCGGATGTCATCGATTAAGGTGTTCTTTACCTTAGTTTTTATCACAATGTCGTCTACATAGACTTGCACATTTTTTCCTATTTGATCGAACAAGCATTTTTGCATACAGCGCTGGTACGTTGCACCAGCGTTGCGCAAACCAAAGGGCATAGTGACATAGCAATAAGCCCCGTGCGGGGTAATGAACGCAGTTTTTATTTGATCTTCCTTTTTCAAGGGAATTTGGTGGAAACCGGAATACGCATCCAGGAAGGACAACAACTCACACCCAGCAGTTGAATCAATCACTTGATCAATCCGTGGTAAAGGAAAAGGGTCTCTTGGGCAAGCCTTGTTTAGGTTGGTGTAGTCGATGCACATGCGCCACACCTTTGGAGCTTTTGCCTCCAGGTTCTCATCTTTTTTCTTTTCGACCATTACCGGATTGGCCAGCCACTCTGTGTGCGTGACCTCCACAATGAATCCGGCAACGAGCAGTTTGGTCACTTATTCTCCAATAATCTTCCTCCTATCTTCAGCGAACCGGCGCAAGGGTTGCCGCACCGGCTTGGCGTCTTTCCGGACATTCAAGGAGTGCTCATCCAGCTCCCTCGGAACACCCACCAAGTCATCAGTTGACCAAGCAAAGATATTCCGATTCTCACGGAGGAAGCTGACGAGCGCGCTTTCCTATGCTTGATCGAGTCCGGCACCGATGCGAACGGTGCGCTCTGGGTAAGCCGGATCCAGCACAATGTCCTTTGTTTCATTCGTCGGCTTGAACGCCGGTGAGCCCAAGCTTCCACTCATCGCCGCTGAACTCAACTGTGAGGATTGAGCCAGCGCAACCGCAGTTTGCATTCTTCTTTTTTCCTCCGCGATCACCAGCGATTCCGCTAGGTTTGATCCGGCAGATGCAGTTTCCAGTGAGACCTTATAGTTCCCCACCACAGTCAAGGGTCCACGAGGTGCCGGCATTTTCATCTTGAGGTAAGCTGTATGAGTGGTAGCCATGAAAGCTGCCAACGCTGGTCTTCCCAGCAACGCATGGTAAGGACTGTCTAGGTCCACCACCTCAAACTCAACATTTTCAACCCGGCAATTGTCACGTCCTCCAAATGCTACGTCCACCCGAACTTTTCCTACCGGAGCACAGGACAAGCCCGGAACGATTCCGTGGAACGTTGTACGCGTGGGCTGAAGCATGTTTTCTGTTATGCCCAGCGTATGCATGGTGTGCTTGTACATGATGTTTATGCTGCTGCCGTTGTCTATCAGCACCTTGCTGAATTTTACTCGAGTTTGCGGCCCTTTCATGATTGGGTCCACAACAAGAGCATATCCACCCGGATTCGGCATGATCTTGGGGTGATCCTTAAATGACCAGGTAATTTCCTGATCTGACCACAGCATGTATCTGGGAACTGCCGGCATCACGGCATTTACCTCCATGGAGCGGCGGTGCATACTTTGCCTGTCTGTTGGCTCAGTGACAAAGACAACACAGCACATATGCGGGCCCTCGTAAACATTCCGGCCTAAAGGTGCCGGTGGAGGTGGTTGATCATCATTTTGCTCCACCCGGTTAACTTGCTGGTATTGTTGCCTATTTGGCTGCTGCTGTACCGGTAAAGCATTTGCTCCGGTGAGTGGTGGCGGTGGTGGTAGTTGTTGCTGATGCAGCATATCTTGTGACGGCGGCAGTACTGTTAAGCACCCTTGTGCTTGCGCGTCCTTTACCGCTCCCTTTTGCATCAAGTACTTGGTCCAAGAACAATCCTTCGTCAAGTGGTTCGACGGGTGATCTGGGTTTGGCGTGTGCCACCGGCAAGGTTGATCCATGGCGGCTTCCATGGTGTATTTTACGGGTTCCTGCCAATTCTTTTTCTGGCCCCAGGGTTTCTTTTCGACCCACTGCTTTTTTGGACCCGCCCATGGCTGCGATCCGATTTTTTGCCTTTGGCTGCCGCTGGCATCATAATTTTCTTGCACGGCAGCAACGTGCTGCGGAGCGTACCTTCGATCCGGGAAATCTTCCCTTCTCTGGTTGTTCCGGTTGTCCCGGTATTGTTCCTGCCGCTGCTCCGACTCAGCTTGTTCTGCTGGTTGCAATGGGTCTCCCAATGCATAGCTGTCCGCCACACGTATCATCTCTGCCAAGGTTGCTGGCATGCTTCTCTGCAGCTTTTGCCACAGCGGTGATCCTCTCCGGCATCCTTGACTGAACCAAGCAATTGTTTGTGCTTCAATCACTCCTTCACACGTGTTTCTTGTTGAGTTCCACCGGGTAAGATAATCTCTGTCTGTCTCACCGGCACGTTGCTGGCATAAAGCGAGCTGTTGGGGCCGGTTTGGCCTCTTGTAAGTGCTACTGAAGTTGTTCACGAAGGCTTCCTCAAAGTCCAGCCATCCGTTGATGCTTCCTGCCGGCAAGTTGTTAAGCCAAATCCGTGCAGGGCCTACCAGGTAGGACGGTATGATTCTCACCGCCCAACGCCGGTTTACTCCACCACTAGCTACATAAACAGCTGTGACATAGTCCGCCAGCCAATCTTCCGGCTTGGTCGTGCCATCATACGTTTTTGTGTCTCGAGGCAGCTGGAAATTGCGTACCGGTGGCTCCTCTCCCATGATCCGTGGGCCAAAACATTTTGGGCCAGGAGGACCCTCAGATTCGATCATTTCGGAAAGATGTACTCTGTCCAGCCTGTGCCTCGCATCCTGGTCTGGCAAACATCTTTCCCCCAGGCGATCTCCCAAGGGGTTCCGGTAGACTCTTGTTCGCTCTACCTCGGAATCTCCCTCTCCGTATCTTTCTGGTTCCGCGGCTCTTGCCTGCCGGTACCTTGGTGGTGGCATCTCCTCATACGCTGCCCTTGCAGCTCGATAATTTTGCCCGGTCTCGTGTCTACTGGCATGATTGTTTCCGGCATAGCCTCCTCTGGCGTAGCCTCGTTCTGCCCCTTGGCTTTTTCTACCGGCATCATGTTGCCCGGCTTGTTGTTTTTCGGCAAGAACCGGATCGTACACAGTCATCTGCTGTGCATTCATCTCTTTTTCTCTTCTTCTGTCCGGATGGGGGGACGACGCCTGCCCATGGGACTTGCTTCCGGCATTCTTTGTTGAACGCGCGGATTTTGAGGCCACGGCCTTGTTCAGCTTAGCCAGTTGCTCAGCATTCTGCTGCTCAATAGTTTCTAGCAGCTCTCTAACACGCTCTTGCTGTTTTGCCAAAGCATCTCCGGAAAGCGATTCACACAGCTCTACCGCAGCTTTAGCAGCTTTTATAGTTTTATCCGGGCTGCTGTACTTAGGTTTTTCCACGATGCTAACAGATGCAGAGGTACTTTTGCCGGCAAGAATTTCTTTGCGCAAATCCTGATCTAGGTTGCGAGCTTTTAGCCGGTTCTCCGGCATCCTAGCAGCATGCGCGCTAACAGAAGCAAAGCCATGGGCAGCGTTATACTCACGTAGGGTTAGGTTCAGCTCGCGCTGCGCCCGGACGATGTCCTTGCCGCTCTCGAGCACCTTCTGGCGCTGCGCCTCCAGCTCCGCCTGAGCCGCTGCCGGGTCGATGTTCTGCGCGATGGGGGTGGCGAGGACGTTCATCGCCGCTTGGAGCGGTGTTTCCGGTGGCGCTGATGACGCTCCCGCTGCGCCTGCGTCGCGCTCCAGCAGTGGCTTGGCCGCACGGGTCGAAACCGCACGACCAGCACCTTCACCCGCAGCTTCTTTTCCTGCACCAACCACGCCGGTCATCATTACCTCGACGCTGCCGGCGGCGCGGCCAGCACAGAGCCATCTTGGCGGGTCCGGTGCCACCAGCACCGGCGAGAGGCGCTGGCGCACAGGGACGGTGCCGAAGTAGACGCGGTGGCTGCCAAACTCGATGATGCGGCCATTCTTGGGGAAGATGCCGCCGTTGGCGAAGCAGCCCGCGTTGTCGTTGATGAAGTCCATGGCGTAGATGCGCTGCACGAGCGCGGACACCGTACGCTCGCCGGAGATCTCGAGGATGCCCGCCCGAATGTGAACTCCTTCAAGCGCCACTTCATGCCCCACGGTGGGCGCCAACTGTCGTCGTGGCGAACAGACAGATGCCATGGGATGGCTTAGATTGGGGCCGAATGGACGCTAGAGGATTCGGGGGAGGGTTTGCGACTAGATGGGATGAACTTCCGGATGCTTTCCTCAAGAACACAACCAAAGGCCGGTATGCAAGAAGAGAGACAAGAGGAAGAACTTTTCACTAGATCGCTTGCTTCATTGATCTCAACATGGTTACAAGTGCTTGAATACAAGTTCTATCGTCTAATCTCCTCTGTGAACACGCGCCCGTATGAGGCAGTACCCCCTCTCCTTATATAGGGGAGAGGGTGGCTTACAGAACAAGAAACCCTAATGGCTGAAAGTGCATGGAGCCCCCATGTGTGGTTTTGGTAATTAATGACAATCCCTATGGACTAATGTTTGCATTGAATTATATTTGTAGGAGTTGTCCATAGGCAATTCTTGAACCATATGTTGGCTTCAAGGTTGCAATAAGAAGAATTGATGAAGGATATCAAGTGTCAAGTATGTCTTGAAGATGAAGATGAAGTGAGCCCTCAAGTTACTTCAAGACATCAACATGATGAAGTATGAAGAAATGAAGTGCAAGTTCAAGATGAGCCATCTTGAAGAGATCCTTTGATTGAATCTTGCCATCCATATGGTGATCATGGATATGTGAAGTTGCGCCGAAGAAGAAGCTCTCCCATGGTGGTTTATGGGGGAGCAATCTACAAGACTTCGTCAAGCAAGCACAAGCAAGAAAGGCGTTCCATCTTGTTGCGGTCAAGATCGTCATCATCGAGCTCAAGTGGAATGCGCAAGTATAAGGTTTTCTCTTGATAGGGTTTCTCTCTCACCGGTCTCATAGTGTAGTTGGAGACCGGTTTATAGTTTAGTTGCCGTACTATCAAGAGGGCTCTCGAGTGAGTAACTCGATCGTATCCTTCGGAGAGCTCAAACCTTTGCATCCTTGCATCATCTTTCTTGGTTGTTATTTGTATCTTATCCATATGGTTTTTTAGAGCTTGTGCTTATTCTCATGACAAGTTCTAGTTCATCGAAAACGGATTCCGCATGAATCACTTGTTGCGTTTTCGATATTGGAGTTTTTCTCGGTTTCTCGTATTGAGAGGTTTCACTCAAAAATACATAGAAAAACCTACCCCACTTGTTCTTAAGCTTTTCACTCTTTGTGGGGTAGCTCTTGTCATCTTCTTTACAACAAAATTGGTTTCACCCAAATCCGAGTTTCCTAACTCAACTTGTTGCATTTTCAAGATTGGAGGTTTTACCGGTATGTCTTTTTTAGATAGGTCAAACCTTTCATCATTTGTTCCTATCCTAACTTACTGGACTATGATGGTTCCCTGCATGATCTTGTAGAGCTTGTTACTAGCTTCGAAACGAGCCCAAGATCATCAAAATCGGAGTCCGGATGCAAAAGTTATTCAAGTTTCCGTGAAGCAGTTTTTTGGCCGGAAGTTGGCCGGAAGTTCCGGTGGCCGGAACTTCCGCCCTACTTCCACTGAACTTCCGGAAATGACAAATCTGCACGCAGAAAACATACCGGGAGCATTCCGGGGGCGCCCTACTTCACCCGGAAGTTGGCCGGAACTTCCGGGGGGCGGAAGTTCCGCCCCAAATGACCGGAAGTTCCGGTTTTGACGAGTTTTGTGCATAACGGGCAGATTTCTCTTGCCCTATTTAAGGGGGTCTTCTTCCCCAAAGTTTCCCGACTGTTTGAGCTCGTTTTTGCCTCCATTGTTGACCTTCTTTGAGCTTGCTATCTCCCTCTCCCTCCCATGAATCTTGCATCTATTTGAGAGAAAGATAGAGGAGATCTAGATCTACATCTTCACCAATCAAATCCCTCTCTTTGTGAGGGGAATCCACTAGATCTAGATCTTGGAGAAATTTGGTGTTCCTCCTCCTATTTGTTCTTCCTCTCTTATTCCCCCAATAGCTTTTGTAGCTTTGTTGGAATTTGAGAGAGAAGGACTTGAGCATCTTTGTGGTGTTCTTGCCATTGCATTAGTTGGTGCATCGGTTTGAGTTCTCCACGGTGATTCGTGGAAGTGAAAGCAAGAAGGTTGTTACTCTTGGGTTCTTGGAACCCTAGACGGATTCTAGGCCTTTGTGGCATCTTAGTGGTGTTCTTGGGGACTCCAATTAAGTTGTGGAGAATCTTCAAGGGCAAGGCCTTTGTGGCATCTTTGTGGTGTTCTTGGGGACTCCAATTAAGTTGTGGAGAATCTTTAAGGGCAAGGCCTTTGTGGCATCTTTGTGGTGTTCTTGGGGACTCCAATTAAGTTGTGGAGAATCTTCAAGGGCAAGGCCTTTGTGGCAATTTGTTGGGAGCCTCCAATTAAGTTGTGGAGATAGCCCCAAGCTTTGTGCGGGTTCGGTGACCTTCCTAAGGTCCCATAGTGGATCGAGGACATCCCTTTTGGTGGGAATTCTCGAGGAGAATACGGTGGCCCTCATGCATTTGGAGTGACTTGTCCTCCACACCGCTCCAACGGAGAGTAGCACTCGCAAGAGTGTGAACTTCGGGCTACATCGTTGTCTCCGCGTCACTTCGGTTATTCCTATACCCGAGCTCTTTACTTATGTACTTTACTTTGTGATAGCCATCGTGCTTGAAGTTATATATATATCGTGCTATCACATAAGTTGCTTGTCTTGCTTAGCATAAGTTGTTGGTACACATAGGTGAACCATTGCTTAGAATAAGTTGTTGGTGCACATAGGTGAACCATAGTTTATAGGCTTTGGGCTTGACAAAGTAAACGCTAGTTTTATTCCGCATTTGTTAAGCCCATCTCGTAAAAGTTTTAAATCGCCTATTCACCCCCCTCTAGGCGACATCCGTGTCCTTTCAATGGCATCTTTGACTGGACAAACTACTTTACAAAGCTACTTTAATCACAGATGACGCCGGAGTCTTCTTTAATCAGGGACGCTGACGTCCTCCGGCTTCTTTCAGCGTCATCTCTCTCTTTGGCGCCAGGGCTCTGATTAAAGCCACTTTGCTTAGCTCATCCTTGTCTTCTTGCTCTGAAGAGAATCTTTGACCAGTCCTGCCGACAGGCCCTTCTCTCCGGTATCTTCTTTACCGGGTTCCGGCATACCCCCTTGGGGATACCGGCTTAGCTTCACTTAGCCCAAACTCTTATCTTTACTTTCCGGTAAGAATATTAAACCGGTATCTCGATGGCTCAAACCATCCGGTTTGGCATGCCTTTGGCATACCGGGGGTTATCCCCCCAACAGATTGGCAACAGGCTCGTCCGGTCTGCCGCCCGGTTGGACCGGCCTGTGCGCCGGATCGCCCAGTTTTCGCACAATCTCATCAATACACTTGGATATATACTATGCTTTTTGGCTTCCCTCTTATTGATGACATGTACACTTACCCACTGCTATCCTCGCTCTATTCTCTCATTCACAGGAAGTTGGAGTGGTGAACCACGTGGCACTGTTGCCAAGAGAGGACGGACTGCTGAGAATCCACCTCGCCGAGCTAGTGCTCGCGTAACCCTGCAGCTCATCAGACTACTGACACTGGCAGCTCGGAGAGGAGAAGAACCAAGTCAGTTGGTGGTAAGAAAAAGGATAAGCATGCCTCCCAAGAGGATGATGAAATAGTGCCAGATTTCAATCTTGCGGATGCACACCGTGGTGATTGGCGGGAAGTGCGGACGGTGAATCCGTACCGCTATGAGCACCGGACTTACACTGGTGGGGACAAGTTCTTCTGGACCAAGACACAAGCAGCCCTATGGCATGGTTTCTATGATACTCAAGAGTGTATGAAGAATGGTGTTGTTGTGATGCCCAAGGCCATCAATACTGAAGAGCTTGCGTTGCATGAAGCCACAAAGTACCGCTTTGTTGTTGAAACCTTGAAGGGTATGGGACTATATGACCTTGTGTGCCTAAAGCCCGATGATGCACAAGAAGATCCCACCTATTGTCCCCTCCTGATCCGTCAGTTCCATTGCACCGTCTTCTTCCATGATGACGCGGACCGCACCATGACTTGGATGACTGGCAGGGAGAAGTACTCCTGCACCTACACTAAGTTCTGTGCGGCCATGGGTTTTGGTGGTGACCGTGCTCAAGGATACAGAATTCATACTCGGCCTAAGATGACTAGAGGTGACATCTCTTTTTGCTATCCCACTAACCCCACAGCTGGACCTCCCACTATCTCTGGGATGTACTACTCATATCTTGTCCTTGCCAAGATGTTCCGTGAGAGCCTCATCAGCAAGTCAGGAGATACTAGTGAAGTCAGGAACTATCACCTGAATCTGATGTACTATTGCCACCCTGCCAGGGTAAGGAAGATTGATGGTTGTGATCTTATTCATTGTGAACTGAAGCGTGCAGTTATGGAACGCATGACTCCCAACTATGCTCAGTATGTTCAGCGGCTCATCAACTACATTGTTCCTGCTCCTCTCAACACTCTTGATGAAAGGGTCATCATGGAACCATTCAGGTTCCCTACTCAGGACGGTCGCCCGGAAGTCCCTTCCATGATGCTCGCCAATGAGCGCCGTTCCAAGGAACACCATGATCCTGCAGCAAGCTCCAGTTACACTCGGCACCCTCAGCGTGGTGCCACTCGCTTCTTCTCCAGCATGTGGCAGATGTGCAAGAATACCAATGATGTTGCACATCAGAGTCTTGCCTTGAACCAGGAGACACGGAGGAGACAGAGTGAGTTCATGGCTGCACGGAATGCTCCTGTTCCTCCTCCTGGCCCTGAGATGGAGCCTGTGGTTGCACCTGCTTGGGAGATGCCTCCCATTACTGATGAGATGCTCCAGAACTTCGATCTGACCATGTATGCTCATAGTGGCCCTCCTCCTCGGAATGCTCATGTTCCTCCTCGGACTGCTCGTGCTCCTACTCCTTCTGATGATGATGGTGATGAGGATGACGGTGGTGCGGCTGCGCGCGATGATGGCGAGAGCTCCTACTCCGTCGGGCATGAATTCTACTGATGGGTGCGATAGCATCTCTCCTCTTTTCTTCGCCTTTTTGGTGTTCCGATGCCAAAGGGGGAGAAGAGAGTAGAGTCTAGGACCACGGGGTTCCTTGATTGTCACAAGCCATGGGAGTTGCTTTATTTGGATCTTATATGGCTTGTGCTTATTTGCTTTGATTTTTTCAAGAACCATTTGCTACTTTGAATAATTTGTGTATGGACGTGTATGGACAACTATGTATGCTTAATCACTCTATTAGGATAATCATGCTTTATGCTTATATATCTTGATATACTTGTCCATACCATGCTTGTTTGCTAAAGATATTGGGGGAGCTTCTCATATTCCACAAATGGTGCACTTTGCATTCATTATGGGGGAGCTGTCGTAATATCTTATATGGAATCAAGGTTTAGAGCTTATCATAATATCTATATGTGACTCTAGCTCGGTTTGTCATCGTATACCAAAAAGGGGGAGATTGTAAGGGTATTTTACCCTTATCCATTATTTTGGTAACAATGACACCGTGCTAGAGTATTTGACCTAATACGTTTACAAGGATTATCTCAGGTATAGAGGCATAAATGGTGTATCAGAGGAACAAGAAGGCTAAAGGAGACCCCCCCACTTCAACAACAATCGAAAAGGGGTCTACAGCAGAGATCCGGTCTGCCGTCCGGTCTGCCGGCCTCCAGACCGGCGAGTCCGGTGCACGGTCCGGTCGACTGGGCGCCAACCGGGCGCCAACCGGCCCCCAAACCAGCGCCTAAGTGGTCCGGCCTTCGGCCCGGTCAGCCGGCCTACAGACCGGCGAGTCCGGCGCACGGTCCGGTCGACCGGGCGCCAACCGGGCGCCAACCGGAGGAGCTTCCTGGACATCAAAAAAGTGTCTCCGGTCTACCATCCGGTCACAACCGGCAGGTCCGGTCACTGGTCCGGTCTGACCGGCCTCTGCACCGGACAATCCGGTCAGGGGTCCGGTTGACCGGGTTTGTCGAGAGAAAAGATGAGGTGGCAAGTGACCAACGGCCATATTTCGAAGAACACTATAAATAGGCCTTCTCCTACCTCTGAACAGTTAGGCACTACACTACAAGCTGTTCTTGAGCTCTCTCTCTCATACTCCATTGCTAGAAACACCAAAAGCCTCAGATCTCCCTCCTCCTCCACCCAAACTCAAATCCCTCCGGGGAAACGTTAGAGGAGGACCCGATCTACTGTTCTACCAAGCCAAATCTCATTCCCTCTTGTATTCATCGAGAAGCTTGCTTCCTAGGGTTCTTTGGAAACCCTAGGTGGGCAAGAGTGGTCCGGAAGCATCCGGGCTGTGGATTCGCTCCGGGCAAGATTGTGAAGGTTTGGAGGCTACCTCAAAGTCTACCACAAGTGAGTGAGCTATTCCTTCATGGGATAGGCTCCGGAGAATAGGGTGAGCCTTCGTGGCGTGGGGAATCCTTCGTGGGACCTCCACCCCTCCAAACGTGATGCACCTTCTTGCAAAAGAAGGGAACACGGGAATACATCCTCGTCTCCGCGTGCTATCAGTTATCTCTAACAGAACTCCTTACTTGTGATTTAACTGCCTGTGAGAGCCTTCGTGCTCGAGTTAGTTGTATCCTCATATAGGTTGTTTCACCTAGTTTGCATTAGGCTCATCTTTATATTCCGCAAAGCCTAAGATTGCAAAGAAAGAATTAAAATCTATAGAAACCTATTCACCCCCCCCCCCTCTAGGTTTACCATCTCTATACTTTCAAAGAGCATGTTGATGTGAACTTCATTAAAAATAATAATTTCAACAACAATGCTTATAGGAATAATTTTGGTAACAACTATAGACCATATCCTTCTAATAATGGTAATGGTTATGGTAATTCTTACGGTAATTCTTACAACAATAGTAGGAGTGTACCCTCTGGTTTTGAAGTCATGCTTAAAGAATTTATTAGTACACAAACTGCTTTTAACAAATCTGTTGAAGAAAAGCTTGGTAAAATTGATGTTCTTGCTTCTAAGGTTGATAGTCTTGCTGCTGATGTTGATCTTTTAAAATTGAAAGTTATGCCTAATGAAACTAAAGATATTAAGTCATTTGCTACAGCAAACGCTATCCAAGTTCGAATTAATGAAACTATTAGATTGATGGCTGAATTGCATGCTAGGTGGGAAAGAGAAGAAAAACTTGCTAACAAGAATAATGTAGCTAAAGTTTGGACTATTACCACCACTAGTAATGTTGATGCTTCACATGTTGCTAAACCTCCTACTATCAATGGTAAAATAATTGGTGTTGGCTCCTAATACAAAGCGTGCAAAACTACGTGAAACTGCTAAAACTGGTTGTGATAAAAGTGCTGAAATTTTTCAGAATATTAGGGACAATGATCCCATTGCTTTAGATCATAATGGTTTAGATTTTGATAATTGTCATATCTCTGAAGTTATTAAGTTCTTGCAAAAACTTGCTAGAAGTCCTAATGCTAGTGCTATAAATTTGGCCTTTACAAAACATATCACAAATGCTCTCATTAAAGCTAGAGAAGAGAAATTAAAACTTGAAACTTCTATTCCTAAGAAGTTGGAAGATGGTTGGGAGCCTATCATTAAAATGAAGGTCAATGATTTTGATTGTAATTCTTTATGTGATCTTGGTGCAAGTATTTCTGTTATGCCTAAGAAACTCTATGATATGCTTGACTTGCTGCTGACGTGGCAGTTGGATTGCAACGGTGCCAGAAAGTAGCTTCCTTGTGACGGTAAAGCACTCGTCCGTTGGGAACCCCAAGAGGAAGGTATGATGAGTACAGCAGCAAGTTTTCCCTCAGTAAGAAACCAAGGTTTATCGAACCAGTAGGAGTCAAGGAACACGTGAAGGTTGTTGGTGACGGAGTGTAGTGCGGCGCAACACCAGGGATTCCGGCGCCAACGTGGAACCTGCACAACGCAATCAAAATACTTTGCCCCAACTTAACAGTTAGGTTGTCAATCTCACCGGCTTGCTGTAAACAAAGGATTAAATGTATGGTGTGGAAAATGATGTTTGCGAAGAACAGTAAGAACAAGTATTGCAGTAGATTGTATTCGATATAAAAGAATGGACCCGGGTCCACAGTTCACTAGAGGTGTCTCTCCGATAAGAAATAGCATGTTGGGTGAGCAAATTACAGTTGGGCAATTAACAAATAAAGAGGGCATAACAATGCACATACATATCATGATGAGTAGTGTGAAATTCAATTGGGCATTACGACAAAGTACATAGACCGCTTTCCAGCATGCATCTATGCCTAAAAGGTACACCTTCGGGTTAGCATCCGCACCCCTTCCAGTATTAAGTTGCAAACAACAGACAATTGCATTAAGTATGGTGCGTAATGTAATCAACACAAATATCCTTAGACAAAGCATCGATGTTTTATCCCTAGTGGCAACAGCACATCCACAACCTTAGAACTTTCTGTCACCGTCCCAGATTTAATGGAGGCATGAACCCACTATCGAGCATAATTACTCCCTCTTGGAGTTACAAGTATCAACTTGGCCAGAGCCTCTACTAGCAACAGAGAGCATGCAAGATCATAAACAACACATAGATGATAGATTGATAATCAACATAACATAGTATTCCATATTCATCGGATCCCAACAAACGCAACATGTAGCATTACAAATAGATGATCTTGATCATGATAGGCAGCTCACAAGATCTAACATGATAGCACAATGAGGAGAAGACAACCATCTAGCTACTGCTATGGACCCATAGTCCAGGGGTGAACTACTCACACATCAATCCGGAGGCGATCATGGCGATGAAGAGCCCTCCGGGAGAAGATTCCCCTCTCCGGCAGGGTGCCGGAGGCGATCTCCTGAATCCCCCGAGATGGGATTGGCGGCGGCGGCGTCTCTGGAAGGTTTTCCGTATCGCGGCTCTCGGTACTGGGATATTCGCGACGAAGGTTTTAAGTAGGCGGAAGGGTAGGTCAGGGGGGCTGACGAGGGGGCCACACGCTAGGGCGGCGCGGGCCCCCCTTGGGCCGCGTGGCCCTAGTGTGGCGGCGCCTCATCGCCCCACGTCGTGATCCTTTCGGTCTTCTGGAAGCTTCGTGGAAAAATAAGACCCTGGGCATTGATTTCGTCCAATTCCGAGAATATTTCCTTACTAGGATTTCTGAAACCAAAAACAGCAGAAAACAGCAACTGGCTCTTCGGCATCTTGTCAATAGGTTAGTGCCGGAAAATGCATAAATATGACATAAAATATGTATAAAACATGTGAGTATCATCATGAAAGTAGCATGGAACATAAGAAATTATAGATACGTTTGAGACGTATCAAGCATCCCCAAGCTTAGTTCCTACTCGTCCTCGAGTAGGTAAACGATAACAAAGATAATTTCTTAAGTGACATGCTATCATAATCTTGATCAATACTATTGTAAGCATATGTAATGAATGTAGTGATTCGAAGCAATGGTAAAGACAATGATTAAACAACTGAATCATATAGCAAAGACTTTTCATGAATAGTACTTTCAAGACAAGTATCAATAAATCTTGCATAAGAGTTAACTCATAAAGCAATAGATTCTTAGTAGAAAGCTTTGAAGCAACACAAAGGAAGATATAAGTTTCAGCAGTTGCTTTCAACTTCAACATGTATATCTCATGGATAATTGTCAACACAAAGTAATATGATGAATGCAAATAAGCAAGTATGTAGGAATCAATGCACACGGTTGACACAAGTGTTTGCTTCTAAGATAGAAAGAAGTAGGTAAACTGACTCAACATAAAAGTAAAAGAATGATCCCTTCGCAGAGGGAAGAATGGATTGCAATATTTGTGCTAGAGCTTTTATTTTGAAAACATAGAAACAATTTTGTCAACGGTAGTAATAATTCATATGTGTTATGCATAAGACATCTTATAAGTTGCAAGCCTCATGCATAGTATACCAATAGTGCCCGCACCTTGTCCTAATTAGCTTGGATTTACATGGATTATCATTGCATAACATATGTTTCAACCAAGTGTCACAAAGGGGTACCTCTATGTTGCCTGTACAAAGGTCTAAGGAGAAAGTTCGCATTGGATTTCTCGCTTTTGATTATTCTCAACTTAGACATCCATACCGGGACAACATAGACAACAGATAATGGACTCCTCTTTAATGCATAAGCATTCAACAACAGATAAAATTCTCATATGAGATTGAGGATTGTTGTCCAAACTGAAACTTCCACCATGGATCATGGCTTTAGTTAGCGGCCCAATGTTCTTCTCTAACAATATGCATACTCAAACCATTTAATCATGATAAATCACCCTTACTTCAGACAAGACGAACATGCATAGCAACTCACATGATATTCAACAAAGGTGAAATAGTTTTTAAGAAGCAACTTATTAAGAAATAAGATACATAAGTACATATTCAATACCACAATAGTTTTTAAGGCTATTTTTCCCATGAGCTATATATTGAAAAGACAAAGAATGGAATTTTAAAGGTAGCACTCAAGCAATTTACTTTGGATGGCAGAGAAATACCATGTAGTAGGTAGGTATGGTGGACACAAGTGGCATAGTTTTTGGCTCAAGGATTTGGATGCACGAGAAGTATTCCCTCTCAATACAAGGCTTAGGCTAGCAAGGTTGTTTGAAGCAAACACAAGTATGAACCGGTACAACAAAACTTACATAAGAACATATTGCAAGCATTATAAGACTCTACACTGTCTTCCTTGTTGTTCAAACCCTCACCAGAAAATATCTAGACTTTAGAGAGACCAATCATGCAAACCAAATTTTAACAAGCTCTACAGTATTTCTTCATTAATAGGTGCAAAGTACATGATGCAAGAGCTTAAACATGATCTATATGAGCACAACAATTGCCAAGTATCAAATTATTCAAGACATTATACCAATTACCACATGTAGCATTTTCTGTTTCCAACCATATAACAATTAACGAAGCAGTTTCAAACTTCGCCATGAACATTAAGAATAAAGCTAAGAACATATGTGTTCATACGCAACAGCGGAGCGTGTCTCCCTCCCATACAATGAATGCTAGGATCCAATTTTATTCACACAAAACAAAAACAAGAACATAAAGACGCTCCAAGTAAAGCACATAAGATGTGGCCGAATAAAAATATAGTTTCACTAGAGGAACCTGATAATTTGTCGATGAAGAAGGGGATGCCTTGGGCATCCCCAAGCTTAGATGCTTGAGTCTTCTTGAAATATGCAGGGATGAACCACGGGGGCATCCCCAAGCTTAGAGCTTTCACTCTCCTTGATCATATTGTATCATCCTCCTCTCTTGATCCTTGAAAACTTCCTCCACACCAAACTCAAAACAAACTCATTAGAGGGTTAGTGCATAATCAAAAATTCACATGTTCAGAGGTGACATAATCATTCTTAACACTTCTGGACATTGCACAAAGCTACTGAAAGTTAATGGAATAAAGAAATCCATCAAACATAGCAAAACAGGCAATGCGAAATAAAAGGCAGAATCTGTCAAAACAGAATAGTACGTAATGACGAATTTTTCTGGGGCACTAAACTTGCTCAGATGAAAATTCTCAAATTGAATGAAAGTTGCGTATATATCTGAGGATCACGCAAGTAAATTGACATATTTTTATGAGTTACCTACAGACGGGGCGACTCAAATTCGTGACAGTAAGAAATCTGTTTCTGCGCAGCAATCCAAATCTAGTATCAACTCTACTATCAAAGACTTTACTTGGCACAACAATGCAATAAAATAAAGATAAGAAGAGGTTTCTACAGTAGTAAAAACTTCCAAGACTCAAATATAAAACAAAAGTGCTGTAGTAAAATCATGGGTTGTCTCCCATAAGCGCTTTTCTTTAACGCATTTCAGCTAGGCGCAGAAAGTGTGAATCAAGTATTATCAAGAGATGAAGCATCAACATCATAGTTTGTTCTAATAATAGAATCAAAAGGTAACTTCATTCTCTTTCTAGGGAAGTGTTCCATACCTTTCTTGAGAGGAAATTGATATTTAATATTACCTTCCTTCATATCAATAATAGCACCAATGGTTCGAAGAAAAGGTCTTCCCAAAATAATGGGACAAGATGCATTGCATTCAATATCCAAGACAACAAAATCAACGGGGACAAGGTTATTGTTAACCGTAATGCGAACATTATCAATCCTCCCCAAAGGTTTCTTTGTAGAATTATCAGCAAGATTAATATCCAAATAACAATTTTTCAATGGTGGCAAGTCAAGCATATTATAGATTTTCTCAGGCATAACAGAAATACTTGCACCAAGATCACATAAAGCATTACAATCAAAATCATTGACCTTCATCTTAATGATGGGCTCCCAACCATCTTCTAACTTTCTAGGAATAGTATTTTCAAGTTTTAGTTTATCTTCTCTAGCTTTAATGAGAGCATTTGTAATATGTTTTGTAAAGGCCAAATTTATAGCACTAGCATTGGGACTTTTAGCAAGTTTTTGTAAGAACTTTAGAACTTCAGAGATGTGACAATCATGAAAATCTAAACCATTATGATCTAAAGCAATGGGATCATTATCCCCAACATTTTGAAAAATTTCAGCAGTTTTATCACAAGCAGTTTCAGCAGTTTTAGCAGTTTCAGGCAGTTTTGAACGCTTTGCATTAGGAGTAGAAACATTGCTAACACCAATTATTTTACCATTGATAGTAGGGGGTGTAGCAACATGTGAGGCATTAGCATTATTAGTGGTGGTAATAGTCCAAACTTTAGCTACATTATTCTCTTTAGCATTTTCTTCTTTTTCCCACCTAGCACGCAATTCAGCCATCAATCTAATGTTTTCATTAATTCGAACTTGGATGGAGTTTGCTGTAGCAAATGACTTAATATATTTATCTTCATTAGGCATAACTTTCAATTTCAAAAGATCAACATCAGCAGTAAGACTATCAACTTTAGAAGCAAGAATATCAATTTTTCCAAGCTTTTCTTCAACAGATTTGTTAACAGCAGTTTGTGTACTAATAAATTCTTTAAGCATGGCTTCAAGACCAGAGGGTACACTTCTATTATTGTTGTAAGAATTCCCATAAGAATTAACATAACCATTGCAATTATTAGAAGGATATGGCCTATAGTTGTTACCAGAATTATTCCTATAAGCATGGTTGTTGAAATTATTATTTTTAATGAAGTTCACATCAACATGCTCTTCTTGAGCAACCAATGAAGCTAAAGGAACATTATTAGGATCAACATTAGATCTACCATTCACAAGCATAGACATAATAGCATCAATCTTATCACTCAAGGAGGAGGTTTGTTCAATAGAATTTACCTTCTTACCTTGTGGAGCTCTTTCCGTGTGCCATTCAGAGTAATTAATCATCATATCATCAAGAAGTTTTGTTGCGGCGCCTAGAGTGATGGACATAAAAGTACCTCCAGCAGCTGAATCCAATAGGTTCCGCGAAGAAAAATTCAATCCCGCATAAAAGGTTTGGATGATCATCCAAGTAGTCAGTCCATGGGTAGGGCAATTTTTGACCAAAGATTTCATTCTTTCCCATGCTTGAGCAACATGATCATTATCCAATTGCTTAAAATTCATTATGCTACTTCTCAAAGATATAATTTTAGCAGGAGGATAATATCTACCAATAAAAGCATCCTTACATTTAGTCCATGAATCAATACTATTCTTAGGCAAAGATAGCAACCAATCTTTAGCTCTTCCTCTTAAGGAGAAAGGAAACAATTTTAATTTTATAATGTCACCATCTACATCCTTATACTTTTGCATTTCACAAAGTTCAACAAAATTATTAAGATGGGCAGCAGCATCATCAAAACTAACACTAGAAAATTGCTCTCTCATAACAAGATTTAGTAAAGCAGGTTTAATTTCAAAAAATTCTGCTGTAGTAGCAGGTGGAGCAATAGGTGTGCATAGAAAATAATTATTATTTGTGCTAGTGAAGTCACACAACTTGGTATTCTCAGGAGTATTCATTTTAGCAGTAGTAAAAAAAGCAAACTAAATAAAGTAAATGCAAGTAACTAATTTTTTTGTGTTTTTAATATAGAGAACGCAAACAAGATAATAAATAAAGTAAAGCAAGTAACTAATTTTTTTGTATTTTTGATATAATGAGCAAAAAAGCAGTAAATAAAATAAAGTAAAGCAAGACAAAAACAAAGTAAAGAGATTGGAAGTAGGAGACTCCCCTTGCAGCGTGTCTTGATCTCCCCGGCAACGGCGCCAGAAAAGTAGCTGCTGACGTGGGAGTTGGATTGCAACGGTGCCAGAAAGTAGCTTCCTTGTGACGGTAAAGCACTCGTCCGTTGGGAACCCCAAGAGGAAGGTATGATGAGTGCAGCAGCAAGTTTTCCCTCAGTAAGAAACCAAGGTTTATCGAACCAGTAGGAGTCAAGGAACACGTGAAGGTTGTTGGTGACGGAGTGTAGTGTGTGATGGCGTGTATTTCACACGTTCGTTGGGCAACCCCAAGAGGAAGGTATGATGCGCACAGCAGCAAGTTTTCCCTCAGAAAGAAACCAAGGTTTATCGAACCAGGAGGAGCCAAGAAGCACGTTGAAGGTTGATGGCGGCGGGATGTAGTGCGGCGCAACACCAGAGATTCCGGCGCCAACGTGGAACCTGCACAACACAACCAAAGTACTTTGCCCCAACGAAACAGTGAGGTTGTCAATCTCACCGGCTTGCTGTAACAAAGGATTAACCGTATTGTGTGGAAGATGATTGTTTGCAGAAAACAAGAGAACAAAGATTGCAAGAGATTGTATTTCAAGAAAGAGAATTGGACCGGGTCCACAGTTCACTAGAGGTGTCTCTCCCATAAGACGAACAGCATGTTGGGTGAACAAATTACAGTTGGGCAATTGACAAATAAAGAGAGCATGACCATGCACATACATATCATGATGAGTATAGTGAGATTTAATTGGGCATTACGACAAAGTACATAGACCGTCATCCAACTGCATCTATGCCTAAAAAGTCCACCTTCAGGTTATCATCCGAACCCCCTCCAGTATTAAGTTGCTAACAACAGACAATTGCATTAAGTATTGCGCGTAATGTAACTAGTGACTACATCCTTGAACATAGCACTAATGTTTTATCCCTAGTGGCAACAGCACATCCATAACCTTAGTGGTTCTTGTCACTCCTCCGCATTCTCAGAGGCAAGAACCCACTATCGAGCATAAATACTCCCTCTTGGAGTTACTAGCATCAACTTGGCCAGAGCATCTACTAATAACGGAGAGCATGCAAGATCATAAACAACACATAAGCATAGCTTTGATAATCAACATAACAAGTATTCTCTATTCATCGGATCCCAACAAACGCAACATATAGAATTACAGATAGATGATCTTGATCATGTTAGGCAGCTCACAAGATCCGACAATGATAGCACAATGGGGAGAAGACAACCATCTAGCTACTGCTATGGACCCATAGTCCAGGGGTAGACTACTCACACATCACACCGGAGGCGACCATGGCGGCGTAGAGTCCTCCGGGAGATGATTCCCCTCTCCGGCAGGGTGCCGGAGGCGATCTCCTGGATCCCCCGAGATGGGATCGGCGGCGGCGGCGTCTCAGGAAGGTTTTCCGTATCGTGGTTCTCGGTACTGGGGTTTTCGTCACGGAGACTTTTTATAGGCGAAAGGGCAGGTCAAGAGGCGGCACGGGGGCCCCACACCACAGGGCCGCGCGGCCAAGGGGGGGCCGCGCCGCCCTAGGGTGTGGCCCCTCCGTGGCCCCTCTTCGTCTCTCCTTCGGACTTCCGGAAGCTTCGTGAGAAAATAGGCCCCTGGGCTTTGATTTCGTCCAATTCCGAGAATATTTCCTTACTAGGATTTCTGAAACCAAAAACAGCAGAAACAAAGCAATTGGCACTTCGGCATCTTGTTAATAGGTTAGTTCCAGAAAATGCACGAATATGACATAAAGTGTGCATAAAACATGTAGATAACATCAATAATGTGGCATGGAACATAAGAAATTATCGATACGTCGGAGACGTATCAGCATCCCCAAGCTTAGTTCTGCTCGTCCCGAGCAGGTAAAACGATAACACAGATAATTTCTGGAGTGACATGCCATCATAATCTTGATCATACTATTTGTAAAGCATATGTAGTGAATGCAGCGATCAAAACAATGTATATGACATGAGTAAACAAGTGAATCATATAGCAAAGACTTTTCATGAATAGCACTTCAAGACAAGCATCAATAAGTCTTGCATAAGAGTTAACTCATAAAGCAATAATTCAAAGTAAAGGTATTGAAGCAACACAAAAGAAGATTAAGTTTCAGCGGTTGCTTTCAACTTGTAACATGTATATCTCATGGATATTGTCAACATAGAGTAATATAATAAGTGCAATAAGCAAGTATGTAGGAATCAATGCATAGTTCACACAAGTGTTTGCTTCTTGAGGTGGAGAGAAATAGGTGAACTGACTCAACATTGAAAGTAAAAGAATGGTCCTCCATAGAGGAAAAGCATCGATTGCTATATTTGTGCTAGAGCTTTGATTTTGAAAACATGAAACAATTTTGTCAACGGTAGTAATAAAGCATATGTATCATGTAAATTATATCTTACAAGTTGCAAGCCTCATGCATAGTATACTAATAGTGCCCGCACCTTGTCCTAATTAGCTTGGACTACCGGATCATCACAATGCATTGTTTTTACCAAGTGTCACAAAGGGGTACCTCTATGCCGCCTGTACAAAGGTCTAAGGAGAAAGCTCGCATTGGATTTCTCGCTATTGATTATTCTTCAACTTAGACATCCATACCGGGACAACATAGACAACAGATAATGGACTCCTCTTTTATGCATAAGCATATAACAACAATTAATAATTTTCTCATTTGAGATTTGAGGATTGTTGTCCAAAACTGAAACTTCCACCATGGAACATGGCTTTAGTTAGCGGCCCAATGTTCTTCTCTAACATATGCATGCTTAACCATATGGTGGTAGATCTCTCTTACTTCAGACAAGACGAACATGCATAGCAACTCACATGAAATTCAACAAAGAGTAGTTGATGGCGTCCCCAGTAAACATGGTTATCGCACAACAAGCAACTTAATAAGAGATAAAGTGCATAATTACATATTCAATACCACAATAGTTTAAAGCTATCTGTCCCATGAGCTATATATTGCAAAGGTGAATGATGGAATTTTAAAGGTAGCACTCAAGCAATTTACTTTGGAATGGCGGAAAATACCATGTAGTAGGTAGGTATGGTGGACACAAATGGCATAGTGGTTGGCTCAAGTATTTTGGATGCATGAGAAGTATTCCCTCTCGATACAAGGTTTAGGCTAGCAAGGATTATTTGAAACAAACACAAGGATGAACCGGTGCAGAAAAACTCACATAAAAGACATATTGAAAACATTATAAGACTCTACACCGTCTTCCTTGTTGTTCAAACTCAATACTAGAAATTATCTAGACCTTAGAGAAACCAAATATGCAAACCAAATTTTAGCATGCTCTATGTATTTCTTCATTAATGGGTGCAAAGCATATGATGCAAGAGCTTAATCATGAGCACAACAATTGCCAAGTATCACATTACCCAAGACATTTATAGCAATTACTACATGTATCATTTTCCAATTCCAACCATATAACAATTTAACGAAGGAGAAACTTCGCCATGAATACTATGAGTAGAAACCAAGGACATACTTGTCCATATGCTACAGCGGAGCGTGTCTCTCTCCCATAAAGTGAATGCTAGGATCCATTTTATTCAAACAAAACAAAAACAAAAACAAACCGACGCTCCAAGAAAAAGCACATAAGATGTGATGGAATAAAAATATAGTTTCAGGGAGGAACCTGATAATGTTGTTGATGAAGAAGGATGCCTTGGGCATCCCCAAGCTTAGACGCTTGAGTCTTCTTGATATATGCAGGGGTGAACCACCGGGTGCATCCCCAAGCTTAGAGCTTTCACTCTCCTTGATCATGTTGCATCATACTCCTCTCTTGATCCTTGAAAACTTCCTCCACACCAAACTCGAAACAACTCATTAGAGGGTTAGTGCACATTATAAATTGACATATTCAGAGGTGACACAATCATTCTTAACACTTCTGGACATTGCATAATGCTACTGGACATTAGTGGATCAAAGAAATTCATCCAACATAGCGAAAGAGGCAATGCGAAATAAAAGGCAGAATCTGTCAAAACAGAACAGTTCGTATTGACGAATTTTAAAATGGCACCAGACTTGCTCAAATGAAAATGCTCAAATTGAATGAAAGTTGCGTACATATCTGAGGATCATGCACGTAAATTGGCTTAATTTTCTGAGTTACCTACAGGGAGGTGGACCCAGATTCGTGACAGCAAAGAAATCTGGAACTGTGCAGTAATCCAAATCTAGTACTTACTTTTCTATCAACGGCTTAACTTGGCACAACAAAACACAAAACTAAGATAAGGAGAGGTTGCTACAGTAGTAAACAACTTCCAAGACACAAAATAAAAACAAAGCACTGTAGGTAAAAAAACATGGGTTGTCTCCCATAAGCGCTTTTCTTTAACGCCTTTCAGCTAGGCGCAGAAAGTGTGTATCAAGTATTATCGAAGGGTGATGCATTCTCAGCGGGGTGTGGAGTTTTCTCAACTAGGCATAGTATATTGGATACATAAATTTCAGCATCTCCCTTTTCATTAGTCTTAGGCGTGCTACTCTCATCAAACAAATTTTCAGGAACTAGCCAAGCATAGTTATTTTCTAATGCATCATTCATAGCTAAGAGCTTACATGGTATTGGTGCTTTTATCTCCCCTCCATCATCAATATTATTAGTGTATCTTATTCTATCCATATCCATCTTTTCAAGGAGACTAACAAAATTAGTAGGAGAACCAAGCATATTAAACTTAGCAAACACCTTTCTAGCTTCTCTTGCTAGACCACCAAATTCTCTAAGAAGGGTTTCTAGTACAAAATCTTTCTTTTCCCCTTCTTCCATATCGCCAAGTGTGAAGAACATGTGTTGGATTATAGGATTAAGATTAACAAATTTATTTTCCAACAGGCGAACTAAATGTGCAGCAGCAATTTCATAAGTAGGCGCAAGGTCTACCAAGTGTCTATCTTCAAAATTTTCAATAGTACTAACATGATTGAAAAATTCTTCTATATTATTTCTCCCAACTATAGACCCACGTCCTACCGGTATGTCTTTTGTGGTAAAATTAAAAGGAAACATGATGAAATAAGTAAAGTAAATGCAAGTAAACTAATTTTTTGTGTGTTTTTGATATAGTAAACAAGATAGCAAGTAAAGTAAAACTAGCAACTAATTTTTTTGTATTTTGATTTAGTGCAGCAAACAGAGTAGTAAATAAAACTAAGCAAGACAAAAACAAAGTAAAGAGATTGAGAAGTGGAGACTCCCCTTGCAGCGTGTCTTGATCTCCCCGGCAACGGCGCCAGAAAATATGCTTGATGGCGTGTATTTCACACGTTCGTTGGGCAACCCCAAGAGGAAGGTATGATGCGCACAGCAGCAAGTTTTCCCTCAGAAAGAAACCAAGGTTTATCGAACCAGGAGGAGCCAAGAAGCACGTTGAAGGTTGATGGCGGCGGGATGTAGTGCGGCGCAACACCAGAGATTCCGGCGCCAACGTGGAACCTGCACAACACAACCAAAGTACTTTGCCCCAACGAAACAGTGAGGTTGTCAATCTCACCGGCTTGCTGTAACAAAGGATTAACCGTATTGTGTGGAAGATGATTGTTTGCGAAAACAAGAGAACAAGATTGCAAGAGATTGTATTTCAAGAAAGAGAATTGGACCGGGGTCCACAGTTCACTAGAGGTGTCTCTCCCATAAGACGAACAGCATGTTGGGTGAACAAATTACAGTTGGGCAATTGACAAATAAAGAGAGCATGACCATGCACATACATATCATGATGAGTATAGTGAGATTTAATTGGGCATTACGACAAAGTACATAGACCGTCATCCAACTGCATCTATGCCTAAAAAGTCCACCTTCAGGTTATCATCCGAACCCCCTCCAGTATTAAGTTGCTAACAACAGACAATTGCATTAAGTATTGCGCGTAATGTAACTAGTGACTACATCCTTGAACATAGCACTAATGTTTTATCCCTAGTGGCAACAGCACATCAATAACCTTAGTGGTTCTTGTCACTCCTCCATATTCACAGAGGCATGAACCCACTATCGAGCATAAATACTCCCTCTTGGAGTTACTAGCATCAACTTGGCCAGAGCATCTACTAATAACGGAGAGCATGCAAGATCATAAACAACACATAAGCATAGCTTTGATAATCAACATAACAAGTATTCTCTATTCATCGGATCCCAACAAACGCAACATATAGAATTACAGATAGATGATCTTGATCATGTTAGGCAGCTCACAAGATCCGACAATGATAGCACAATGGGGAGAAGACAACCATCTAGCTACTGCTATGGACCCATAGTCCAGGGGTAGACTACTCACACATCACACCGGAGGCGACCATGGCGGCGTAGAGTCCTCCGGGAGATGATTCCCCTCTCCGGCAGGGTGCCGGAGGCGATCTCCTGGATCCCCCGAGATGGGATCGGCGGCGGCGGCGTCTCTGGAAGGTTTTCCGTATCGTGGTTCTTGGTACTGGGGTTTTCGTCACGGAGACTTTTTATAGGCGAAAGGGCAGGTCAAGAGGCGGCACGGGGGCCCCACACCACAGGGCCGCGCGGCCAAGGGGGCCGCGCCGCCCTAGGGTGTGGCCCCTCCGTGGCCCCTCTTCGTCTCTCCTTCGGACTTCTGGAAGCTTCGTGAGAAAATAGGCCCCTGGGCTTTGATTTCGTCCAATTCCGAGAATATTTCCTTACTAGGATTTCTGAAACCAAAAACAGCAGAAACAAAGAATCGGCACTTCGGCATCTTGTTAATAGGTTAGTTCCAGAAAATGCACGAATATGACATAAAGTGTGCATAAAACATGTAGATAACATCAATAATGTGGCATGGAACATAAGAAATTATCGATACGTCGGAGACGTATCAGTGTGGCGCAACACCAGGGATTCCAGCGCCAACGTGGAACCTGCACAACGCAATCAAAATACTTTGCCCCAACTTAACAGTGAGGTTGTCAATCTCACCGGCTTGCTGTAAACAAAGGATTAAATGTATGGTGTGGAAAATGATGTTTGCGAAGAACGGTAAGAACAAGTATTGCAGTAGATTGTATTCGATATAAAAGAATGGACCGGGGTCCACAGTTCACTAGAGGTGTCTCTCCGATAAGAAATAGCATGTTGGGTGAACAAATTACAGTTGGGCATGTGACAAATAAAGAGGGCATAACAATGCACATACATATCATGATGAGTAGTGTGAAATTCAATTGGGCATTACGACAAAGTACATAGACCGCTATCCAGCATGCATCTATGCCTAAAAAGTCCACCTTCGGGTTAGCATCTGCACCCCTTCCAGTATTAAGTTGCAAACAACAGACAATTGCATTAAGTATGGTGCGTAATGTAATCAACACAAATATCCTTAGACAAAGCATCGATGTTTTATCCCTAGTGGCAACAGCACATCCACAACCTTAGAACTTTCTGTCACTGTCCCAGATTTAATGGAGGCATGAACCCACTATCGAGCATAATTACTCCCTCTTGGAGTTACAAGTATCAACTTGGCCAGAGCCTCTACTAGCAACGGAGAGCATGCAAGATCATAAACAACACATACATGATAGATTGATAATCAACATAACATAGTATTCCATATTCATCGGATCCCAACAAACGCAACATGTAGCATTACAAATAGATGACCTTGATCATGATAGGCAGCTCACAAGATCTAACATGATAGCACAATGAGGAGAAGACAACCATCTAGCTACTGGTATGGACCCATAGTCCAGGGGTGAACTACTCACACATCAATCCGGAGGCAATCATGGCGATGAAGAGCCCTCCGGGAGATGATTCCCCTCTCCGGCAGGGTGCCGGAGGCGATCTCCTGAATCCCCCGAGATGGGATTGGCGGCGGCGGCGTCTCTGGAAGGTTTTCCGTATCGTGGCTCTCGGTACTGGGATATTCGCGACGAAGGCTTTAAGTAGGCGGAAGGGAAGGTCAGGGGGCTGACGAGGGGGGCCACACGCTAGGGCGGCGTGGGCCCCCCTTGGGCCGCGCGGCCCTAGTGTGGCGGCGCCTCGGCGCCCCACGTCGTGATCCTTTCGGTCTTCTGGAAGCATCGTGGAAAAATAAGACCCTGGGCGTTGATTTCGTCCAATTCCGAGAATATTTCCTTACTAGGATTTCTGAAACCAAAAACAGCAGAAAACACCAACTGGCTCTTCGACATCTTGTCAATAGGTTAGTGCCAGAAAATGCATAAATATGACATAAAATATGTATAAAACATGTGAGTATCATCATGAAAGTAGCATGGAACATAAGAAATTATAGATACGTTTGAGACGTATCACTTGCCACCATTGAAAAATTGTTATTTGGATGTTAATCTTCCTGATAATTCTATAAAGAAACCTTTGGGGAGGATTGATAATGTTCACATTACGGTTAACAATAATCTTGTCCCCGTTGATTTTGTTGTCTTGGATATTGAATGCAATGCATCTTGTCCTATTATTTTGGGAAGACCCTTTCTTCGAACTGTTGGTGCTATTATTGATATGAAGGAAGGAAATATTAAGTATCAATTCCCTCTTAAGAAAGGTATGGAACACTTCCCTAAAAATAGAATGAAGTAGCCTTTTGATTCTACTATTAGAACAAATTATGATGTTGATGCTTCATCTCTTGATAATACTTGATTTACACTTTTTGCGCCTAGCTGAAAGGCGTTAAAGAAAAGTGCTTATGGGAGACAACCCATTATTTTATTTCTGCAATTTTTGTTTTATATTTGTGTCTTGGAAATTGTTACTACTGTAGCAACCTCTTCTTATCTTTATTTTATTGCATTGTTGTGCCAAGTAAAGTCTTTGATAGTAAGGTTGATACTAGATTTGGATTTCTGCGCAGAAACAGATTTCTTGTTTTCACGAATTTGAGTAGATCTCTCTGTAGGAAACTCAGAAAAATCTGCGAAAAATCATGAGTAATCCTCAGATATGTACGCAACTTTCATTCAGTTTGAGCTTCTTCATCTGAGCATGTTAAGTGCCTCTAAAAAATTCGTCTTTACGGACTATTCTGTTTTGACAGATTCTGCCTTTTATTTCACATTGCCTCTTTTACTGTGTTGAATGGATTTCTTTGTTCCATTAACTTTCAGTAGCTTTGGGCAATGTCCAGAAGTGTTGAAAATGATTGTGTCCTCTCTGAACATGTGAATTTTTGATTATGTACTAACCCTCTAATGAGATTGTTTTGAGTTTGGTGTGGAGGAAGTTTTCAAGGGTCAAGAGAGGAGGATGATATAATACGATCAAGAAGAGTGAAAAGTCTAAGCTTGGGGATGCCCCCGTGGTTCATCCCTGCATATTTCAAGAAGACTCGAGCATCTAAGCTTGGGGATTCCCAAGGCATCCCCTTCTTCATCGACAACTTATCAGGTCACCTCTAGTGAAACTATATTTTTATTCTGTCACATCTTATGTGCTTTACTTGGTGCGTCTGTATGTTTTTATTTTTGTTTGTGTGTGAATAAAATCGGATCCTAGCATTCTTTGTGTGGGAGGAAGACACGCTCCGCTTGTTCATATGAACACTGGTGTTCTTAGCTTTACTTTTAATGTTCATGGCGAAGGTTGAAAACCGCTTCGTTCATTGCTATTTGGTTGGAAACAGAAAATGCTTCATGTGGTAATTAGTATATGGTCTTGAATAATTTGATACTTGGAAATTGTTTTGAGCTCTCAAATAGATCATGTTTAAGCTCTTGCATCATGTAGTTTGCACCTATTAGTGGAGAATTGTTGTAGAGCTTGTTGAAATTTGGTTTGCATGAATGGTCTCTCTAAAGTCTAGATATTTTCTGGTAAAAGTGTTTGAACAACAAGGAAGATAGTGTAGAGTCTTATAATGCTTGCAATATGTTCTTATGTAAGTTTTGCTGTACCGGTTCATACTTGTGTTTGCTTCAAACAACCTTGCTAGCCAAATCCTTGTACTGAGAGGGAATGCTTCTCGTGCATCCAAAACCTTGAGCCAAAACCTATGCCATTTGTGTACACCATAACTACCTACTATGTGGTATTTCTCTGCCATCCCAAAGTAAATTGCTTGCGTGCTACCTTTAAAATTTCATTCCTTGTCTTTGCAATATATAGCTCATGGGAAAGTAGCTTAAAAACTATTGTGGTAAAGAATATGTAGCTTATGTATCTTATTTCTTATAAGTTGCTTGTTGAGCGGTAACCATGTTTCTGGGGACGCCATCAACTGTTACACTTTGTTGAATATCATGTGAGTTGCTATGCATGTTCGTCTTGTTTGAAGTAAGGGTAATTTGTCATGATTAAATGGTTTGAGTATGCATATTGTTAGAGAAGAACATTGGGCCGCCAACCAAAGCCATGTATCATGGTGGAAGTTTCAGTTTGGACATTAATCCTCAATCTCTTATGAGAATATTATCTGTTGTTGAATGCTTAAAGCATTAAAGAGGATTCCATTATCTGTTTTCTATGTTGTCCCGGTATGGATGTCCTCGAGTTGAGATCTATCAAAAACGAGAAATCAAATGCGATCTATCTCCTTGGACCTTGGTTGAAACATATGTAATGCAATGATAATCCATGGAAATCCAAGCTAATTAGGACAAGGTGCGAGCACTATTGGTATTCGATGCATGAGGCTTGCAACTTATAGGATGTTTTATGCATAACACATATGAATTATTACTACCATTGACAAAATTGTTTCTATGTTTTCAAAATAAAAAGCTCTAGCACAAAGAGTAATCCCTGCTTCCCTCTGCGAAGGGCCTTTCTTTTACTTTATGTTGAGTCAGTTTACCTACTTCTTTCTATCTTAGAAGCAAACACTTGTGTCAACTGTGTGCATTGATTCCTACATACTTGCTTATTTGCATTCATCATATTACTTTGTGTTGACAATTATCCATGAGATATACAATTATCCGGACTGATGCGTGAGTAGTTCATCCTTGGAATATGGGTCCATAGCAGTAGCTAGATGGTTGTCTTCTCCTCTTGTGCTATCATGTTTAGATCTTGTGAGCTGCCTATCATGATCAAGATCATCTATTTGTAATGCTACATGTTGTGTTTGTTGGGATCCGATGAATATGGAATAATATGTCAAGTTGATTATTGACTGATACGTCTCAAACGTATCTATAATTTCTTATGTTCCATGCTACTTTTATGATGATACTCACATGTTTTATACACACTTTATGTCATTATTATGCATTTTCCGGCACTAACTTATTAACGAGATGCCGAAGAGCCAGTTGCTGTTTTCTGCTATTTTTGGTTTCAGAAATCCTACAAAGGAAATATTCTCGGAATTGGACGAAATCAATGCCCAGGGTCTTATTTTTTCACGAAGCTTCCAGAAGACCGAAAGGATTACGAAGTGGGGCGACGAGGCGCCGCCACACTAGGGCCGCACCCCCCTGGCGTGTGGGGCCCTCGCGCCGCCTCTATACCTACCCTTCCGCCTACTTAAAGCCTTCGTCGTGAAAACCCTAGTACCGAGAGTCACGATACGGAAAACCTTACTGAGGCGCCGCTGCCGCCAATCCCATCTCAGGGGATTCAGGAGATCCCCTCCGGCACCCTGCCAGAGAGGGGAATCATCTCCCGGAGGACTCTACATTGCCATGATCGCCTCCGGACTGATGTGTGAGTAGTTCACCTCTGGACTATGGGTCCATAGCAGTAGCTAGATGGTTGTCTTCTCCTCTTGTGCTATCATGTTAGATCTTGTGAGCTGCCTATCATGATCAAGATCATCTATTTGTAATGCTACATGTTGTGTTTGTTGGGATCCGATGAATATGGAATACTATGTTATGTTGATTATCAATCTATCATATATGTGTTGTTTATGATCTTGCATGCTCTCCGTTGCTAGTAGAGGCTCTGGCCAAGTTGATACTTGTAACTCCAAGAGGGAGTACTTATGCTCGATAGTGGGTTCATGCCTCCATTGAATCTAGGACAGTGACAGAAAGTTCTAAGGTTGTGGATGTGCTGTTGCCACTAGGGATAAAACATCAATGCTTTGTCTAAGGATATTTGTGTTGATTACATAACGCACCATACTTAATGCAATTGTCTGTTGTTTGCAACTTAATACTGGAAGGGGTGCGGATGCTAACCCGAAGGTGGACTTTTTAGGCATAGATGCATGCTGGATAGCGGTCTATGTACTTTGTCGTAACGCCCGATTGAATCTCACTTTACTCATCATGATATGTATGTGCATTGTTATGCCCTCTCTATTTGTCGATTGCCCAACTGTAATTTGTTCACCCAACATGCTATTTATCTTATTGGAGAGACACCACTAGTGAACTCTGGACCCCGGTCCAATTCTTTTACATCTGAATACAATCTACTGCAAACATTGTTCTTTACTGTTCTTCGCATACAAACATCATTTTCCACACCATACGATTAATCCTTTGTTTACAGCAAGCCGGTGAGATTGACAACCTCACTGTTAAGTTGGGGCAAAGTATTTTGATTGTGTTGTGCAGGTTCCACGTTGGCGCCGGAATCCCTGGTGTTGCGTCGCACTACACTCCGCCACCAACAACCTTCACGTGTTCCTTGACTCCTACTGGTTCGATAAACCTTGGTTTCTTACTGAGGGAAAACTTGCTGCTGTACTCATCATACCTTCCTCTCGGGGTTCCCAACGGACGAGTGCTTTACCGTTACAAGGAAGCTACTTTCTGGCACCGTTGTAATCCAACTTCCACGTCATCAGCTACTTTTCTGGCGCCGTTGCCGGGGAGATCAAGACACGCTGCAAGGGGAGTCTCCCACTTCCAATCTCTTTACTTTGTTTTTGTCTTGCTTTACTTTATTTTATTTACTGCTTTGTTTGCTTTCTTATACCAAAAATACAAAAAATTAGTTACTTGCTTTACTTTATTTATTCTCTTGTTTGCGTTCTCTATATTAAAAACACAAAAAAAATTAGTTACTTGCATTTATTTATTTAGTTTGCTTTATTTACTACTGCTAAAATGAATACTCCTGAGAATACCAAGTTGTGTGACTTCACTAGCACAAATAATAATGATTTCATATGCACACCTATTGCTCCACCTGCTACTACAACAGAATTTTTTGAAATCAAACCTGCTTTACTAAATCTTGTTACGAGAGAGCAATTTTCTGGTGTTAGTTCTGATGATGCTGCTGCCCATCTTAATAATTTTGTTGAACTTTGTGAAATGCAAAAATATAAGGATGTAGATGGTGACATTATAAAATTAAATTTGTTTCCTTAAAAGGAAGAGCTAAAGATTGGTTGCTATCTTTGCCTAAGAATAGTATTGATTCATGGACTAAATGTAAGGATGCTTTCATTGGTAGATATTATCCTCCTGCTAAAATTATATCTTTGAGAAGTAGCATAATGAATTTTAAGCAATTGGATAATGAGCATGTTGCTCAAGCATGGGAAAGAATGAATTTTTTTGTCAAGAATTGCCCTACCCATGGACTGACTACTTGCATGATCATCCAAACCTTTTATGCAGGATTGAATTTTTCTTCACGAACCTATTGGATTCTGCTGCTGGAGGTACTTTTATGTCCATGACTCTAGGCGCCGCAACAAAACTTCTTGATGATATGATGATTAATTACTCTGAATGGCACACGGAAAGAGCTCCGCAAGGTAAGAAGGTAAATTTGTTGAAGAAACCTCCTCCTTGAGTGATAAGATTGATGCTATTATGTCTATGCTTGTGAATGGTAAATCTAATGTTGATCCTAATAATGTTCCTTTAGCTTCATTGGTTGCTCATGAAGAGCATGTTGATGTGAACTTCATTAAAAATAATAATTTCAACAACCATGCTTATAGGAATAATTCTGGTAACAACTATAGGCCATATCCTTCTAATAATGGCAATGGTTATGCTAATTGTTATGGTAATTCTTACAACAATAATAGGAGTGTACCCTCTGGTCTTGAAACCATGCTCAAAGAATTTATTAGTACACAAACTGCTTTTAACAAATCTGTTGAAGAAAAGCTTGGAAAAATTGATATTCTTGCTTCTAAAGTTGATAGTGTTGCTGCTGATGTTGATCTTTTGAAATTGAAAGTTATGCCTAATGAAGATAAAGATATTAAGTCATTTGCTACATAAAATTCCATCCAAGTTCGAATTAATGAAAATATTAGATTGATGGCTGAATTGCGTGCTAGGTGGGAAAAAGAAGAAAATGCTAAAGAGAATAATGTAGCAAAAGTTTGGACTATTACCACCACTAGTAATGTTGATGCTTCACATGTTGCTACACCCCCTACTATCAATGGTAAATAATTGGTGTTGGCAATGTTTCTACTCCTAATGCAAAGCGTTCAAAACTGCCTAAAACTGCTAAAACTGCTGAAACTGCTTGCGATAAAACTGCTGAAATTTTTCAAAATATTGTGGACAATGATCCCATTGCTTTAGATCATAATGATTTAAATTTTGATGATGGTCACATCTCTGAAGTTATAAAGTTCTTACAAAAACTTGCTAGAAGTCCTAATGCTAGTGCTATAAATTTGGCCTTTACAAAACATATTACAACTGCTCTCATTAAAGCTAGAGAAGAGAAATTAAAACTTGAAACTTATATTCCTAGGAAGTTCGAAGATGGTTGGGAGCCCATCATTAAGATGAAGGTCAATGATTTTGATTGTAATGCTTTATGTGATCTTGGTGCAAGTATTTCCGTTATGCCTAAGAAAATCTATAATATGCTTGACTTGCCACCATTGAAAAATTGTTATTTGGATGTTAATCTTGCTGATAATTCTACAAAGAAACATTTGGGGAGGATTGATAATATTTGCATTACGGTTAACAATAACCTTGTCCCCGTTTATTTTGTTGTCTTGGATATTGAATGCAATGCATCTTGTCCCATTATTTTGGGAAGACCTTTTCTTCGAACTGTTGGTGCTATTATTGATATGAAGGAAGGTAATATTAAATATCAATTTCCTCTCAAGAAAGGTATGGAACACTTCCCTAGAAAGAGAATGAAGTTACCTTTTGATTCTATTATTAGAACAAATTATGATGTTGATGCTTCGTCTCTTGATAATACTTGATTCACACTTTCTGCGCCAAGCTGAAAGGCGTTAAAGAAAAGCGCTTATGCGAGACAACCCATTATTTTACTACAGCACTTTTGTTTTATATTTGAGTCTTGGAAGTTGTTACTACTGTAGCAACCTCTCCTTATCTTTATTTTATTGCATTGTTGTGCCAAGTAAAGTCTTTGATAGTAAAGATGATACTAGATTTGGATTACTGCGCAGAAACAGATTTCTTACTGTCACGAAATTGAGCAGCCCCGTCTGTAGGTAACTCAGAAAAATCTGCCAATTTACGTGCGTGATCGTCAGATATGTACGCAACTTTCATTCAATTTGAGCATTTTCGTCTGAGCAAGTTAATTGCCCCAGAAAAATTCGTCTTTACGTACTGTTCTGTTTTGACAGATTCTGCCTTTTATTTCGCATTGCCTGTTTTGCTATGTTTGATGGATTTCTTTGTTCCATTAATTTTCAGTAGCTTTGTGCAATGTCCAGAAGTGTTAAGAATGATTATGTCACCTCTGAAGATGTGAATTTTTGATTATGCACTAACCCTCTAATGAGTTCGTTTTGAGTTTGGTGTGGAGGAAGTTTTCAAGAATCAAGAGAGGAGGATGATACAATATGATCAAGGAGAGTGAAAACTCTAAGCTTGGGGATGCCTCCGTGGTACATCCCTGCATATTTCAAGAAGACTCAAGCATCTAAGCTTGGGGATGCCCAAGGCATCCCCTTGTTCATCGACAACTTATCAAGTCACCTGTAGTGAAACTATATTTTTATTCCGTCACATCTTATGTGGTTTACTTGGAGCGTCCGGATGTTTTTGTTTTTGTTTTTTGTTTGAATAAAATCGGATCCTAGCATTCTTTATATGGGAGAGAGACACACTCCACTGTTGCATATGAACACATGTGTTCTTGGCTTTACTCTTAATGTTCTTGGCGAAGGTTGAAACTGCTTCGTTCATTGTTATATGGTTGGAAACAGAAAATGCTACATGTGGTAATTGGTATAATGTCTTGAATAAATTGATACTTGGCAATTGTTGTGCTCAAATAGATCATGTCTAAGCTCTTGCATCATGTACTTTGCACCTATTAATGAAGAACTACCATAGAGCTTGTTGAAATTTGGTTTGCATGATTGGTCTCTCTAAAGTCTAGATATTTTCTGGTGAGGATTTGAACAACAAGGAAGACAGTGTAGAGTCTTATAATGCTTGCAATATGTTCTTATGTAAGTTTTGCTGTACCGGTTGATACGTCTCAAACGTATCTATAATTTCTTATGTTCCATGCTACTTTTATGATGATACACACATGTTTTATACACACTTTACATCATTATTACGCATTTTCCGGAACTAACCTATTGACAAGATGCCGAAGTGCCAGTTCCCGTTTTCTGCAGTTTTTGCTTTCAGAAATCCTAGTAAGGAAATATTCTCGGAATTGGAAGAAATCAATGCCCAATATCTTATAATTCAAGGAAGCTTCCAGAGAGCCAGAGAGGGGCCAGAGGAGAGGCCCAGGGCCACCACACATGGTGGCGGCGCGGCCCAAGGGGGGGGGGGCCCTAGTGTGAGGAGGCCCCGTGGCCCCTCCGACTCCGACTCTTCGCCTATAAGAAGCCTCCTGACCTAAATCTTCGAGACGAATAAGCCACGGTACGAGAAACCTTCCAGAGCCGCCGCCATCGCGAAGCCAAGATCTGGGGGACAGAAGTCTCTGTTCCGGCACGCCGCCGGGACGGGGAAGTGCCCCCGGAAGGCATCTCCATCGACACCACCACCATCTTCATCAACGCTGCTGTCTCCTATGATGAGGAGGGAGTAGTTCTCCATCGAGGCTAAGGGCTGTACCGGTAGCTATGTAGTTAATCTCTCTCCCATGTACTTCAATACAATGATCTCATGAGCTGCCTTACATGATTGAGATCCATATGATGAGCTTTGTATCACTATTAATCTATGTGCTACTCTAGTGATGTTATTAAAGTACTATATTCCTCCTCCATGATGTAATGGTGACAGTGTGTGCATCATGTAGTACTTGGCGTAGTTTATGATTGTGATCTCTTGTAGATTATGAAGTTAACTATTACTATGATGGTATTGATGTGATCTATTCCTCCTTTCATAGCTTGATGGTGACAGTGTGCATGCTATGTTAGTACTCGGTATAATTGCGTTGGTCTATCATGCACTCTAAGGTTATTTAAATATGAACATCGAATGTTGTGGAGCTTGTTAACTCCGGCATTGAGGTGCTCTTGTAGCCCTACACAATTAATGGTGTTCATCATCCAACAAGAGAGTGTAGAGTGGTTTTATTATGTGATCAATTGTAGCCCTCTTGTAATCTAGATGTCGTTATGCTATTCAAGTGGATTTTACTTATGTGATCTCCGGAGACTCCTTGTCCCACGTGTGTAAAGGTGACAGTGTGTGCACCGTGTGGGTCTCTTAGGCTATATTTCACAGAATACTTATTCACTGAGTTATGATTTGAGTTGGATGTCTCTATGAAATTGTGGTGTGTTAGTACCTCCTATGAATGCTCACAAAGTGATGTCGTGAGGTGTTTATTAGTACTTGGGAATACATCTTTAAGGTTTGCCTACATGATGAATTAGTGTTCGTTATCTTGCCAGAGAGTAATTCAGAATAGCATAGTGAAGTGCTTATTTATATTCCATTATGATTGCAATGTTGAGAGTGTCCACTAGTGAAAGTATGATCCCTAGGCCTTGTTTCCAAATATTGCAATCATCGCTTATTTACTGTTCTACTGCATCTTTACTTCCTGCAATATTACCACCATCAACTGCACGCCAGCAAGCTATTTTCTGCCGCTGTTACTACTGCTCATATTCATTCATACCACTTGTATTTCACTATCTCTTCGCCGAACTAGTGCACCTATACATCTGTCAAGTGTATTAGGTGTGTTGGGGACACAAGAGACTTCTTGTATCGTGATTGCAGGGTTGCTTGAGAGGGATATCTTTGACCTCTTCCTCCCTGAGTTCGATAAACCTTGGGTGATCCACTTAAGGGAAAACTTGCTGCTGTTCTACAAACCTCTGCTCTTGGAGGCCCAACACTGTCTACAGGAATAGAAGCGCGCGTAGACATCACCGGTTCATACTTGTATTTGCTTCAAACAACCTTGCTAGCCTAAGCCTTGTATTGAGAGGGAATACTTCTCGTGCATCCAAAATCCTTGAGCCAAAAACTATGCCACTTGTGTCCACCATACCTACCTACTACATGGTATTTATCTGCCATTCCAAAGTAAATTGCTTGAGTGCTACCTTTAAAATTCCATTCTTTGTCTTTGCAATATATAGCTCATGGAAAAAATAGCTTAAAAACTATTGTGGTATTGAATATGTAGCTTATGTATCTTATTTCTTAATAAGTTGCTTGTTGAGCGGTAACCATGTTCCTGGGGACGCCATCAACTATTACACCTTTGTTGAATATCATGTGAGTTGCTATGCATGTTCGTCTTGTCTGAAGTAAGGGTGATTTATCATGATCAAATGGTTTGAGTATGCATATTGTTAGAGAAGAACATTGGGCCGCTAACTAAAGCCATGATCCATGGTGGAAGTTTCAGTTTGGACAACAATCCTCAATCTCATATGAGAATTTTATCTGTTGTTGAATGCTTATGCATTAAAGAGGAGTCCATTATCTGTTGTCTATGTTGTCCCGGTATGGATGTCTAAGTTGAGAATAATCAAAAGCGAGAAATCCAATGCGAACTTTCTCCTTAGACCTTTGTACATGCGACATAGAGGTACCCCTTTGTGACACTTGGTTGAAACATATGTTATGCAATGATAATCCATGTAAATCCAAGCTAATTAGGACAAGGTGCGGGCACTATTGGTATACTATGCATGAGGCTTGCAACTTATAAGATATCTTATACATAACACATATGCTTTATTACTACCGTTGACAAAATTGTTTCTATGTTTTCAAAATAAAAGCTCTAGCACAAATATAGCAATCCATGCTTCCCTCTGCGAAGGGCCCTTTCTTTTAATTTTATGTTGAGTCAGTTTACCTACTTCTTTCTATCTTAGAAGCAAACACTTGTGTCAACGGTGTGCATTGATTCCTACATACTTGCTTATTTGCATTCATCATATTACTTTGTGTTAACAATTATCCATGAGATAAACATGTTGAAGTTGAAAGCAACCGCTGCAACTTATATCTTCCTTTGTGTTGCTTTAAAGCTTTCTACTAAGAATCTATTGCTTTATGAGTTAACTCTTATGCAAGTCTTATTGATGCTTGTCTTGAAAGTACTATCCATGAAAAGTCTTTGCTATATGATTCAGTTGTTTATTCATTGTCTTTACCATTGCTTCGAATCACTTCATTCATATCATATGCTTTACAATAGTATTGATCAAGATTATGATAGCATGTCACTTCAGAAATTATCCTTGTTATCGTTTACCTACTCGAGGGTGAGTAGGAACTAAGCTTGGGGATGCTTGATACGTCTCAAACGTATCTACAATTTCTTATGTTTCATGCTACTTTTATGATGATACTCACATGTTTTATACACACTTTATGTCATTATTATGCATTTTCCGGCACTAACCTATTGACGAGATGCCGAAGAGCCAGTTGATGTTTTCTGCTGTTTTTTGTTTCAGAAATCCTACAAAGGAAATATTCTCGGAATTGGATGAAATCAACGCCCAGGGTCTTATTTTCCACGAAGCTTCCAAAAGACCGAAAGGATTACGAAGTGGGGCGACGAGGTGGCGACACACTAAGGCGGCGCGGCCAAGGAGGGGCCCACGCCGCCCTGGTGTGTGGGCCACTCGTGACGCCCCCGACTCTGCCCTTCCGCCTCCTTAAAGCCTTCGTCATGAAAACCCCAGTACCGAGAGCCACGATACGGAAAACCTTACTGAGGCGCCGCCGCCGCCAATCCCATCTCGGGGGATTCAGGAGATCCCCTCCGGCACCCTGCCGGAGAGGGGAATCATCTCCTGGAGGACTCTTCATCGCCATGATCGCCTCCGGACTGATGTGTGAGTAGTTCACCTCTGGACTATGGGTCCATAGCAGTAGCTAGATGGTTGTCTTCTCCTCTTGTGCTATCATGTTAGATCTTGTGAGCTGCCTATCATGATCAAGATCATCTATTTTTAATGCTACATGTTGTGTTTGTTGGGATCCGATGAATATGGAATACTATGTTATGTTGATTATCAATCTATCATATATGTGTTGTTTATGATCTTGCATGCTCTCCGTTGCTAGTAGAGGCTCTGGCCAAGTTGATACTTGTAACTCCAAGAGGGAGTACTTATGCTCGATAGTGGGTTCATGCCTCCATTGAATCAGGACAAGATGAGAAAGTTCTAAGGTTGTGGATATGCTGTTGCTACTAGGGATAAAACATCAATGATTTGTCTAAGGATATTTGTGTTGATTACATTACGCACCATACTTAATGCAATTGTCTGTTGTTTGCAACTTAATACTGGAAGGGGTACGGATGCTAACCCGAAGGTGGACTTTTTAGGCATAGATGCATGCTGGATAGCGGTCTATGTACTTTGTCGTAATGCCCGATTGAATCTCACTTTACTCATCATGATATGTATGTGCATTGTTATGCCCTCTCTATTTGTCAATTGCCCAACTGTAATTTGTTCACCCAACATGCTATTTATCTTATTGGAGAGACACCACTAGTGAACTGTGGACCCCGGTCCAATTCTTTTACATCTGAATACAATCTACTGCAAACATTGTTCTTTACTGTTCTTCGCATACAAACATCATTTTCCACACCATACGACTAATCCTTTGTTTACAGCAAGCCGGTGAGATTGACAACCTCACTGTTAAGTTGGGGCAAAGTATTTTGATTGTGTTGTGCAGGTTCCACGTTGGCACCGGAATCCCTGGTGTTGCGCCGCACTACACTCCGCCACCAACAACCTTCACGTAATCCTTGACTCCTACTGGTTCGATAAACCTTGGTTTCTTACTGAGGGAAAACTTGTTGCTGTACTCATCATACCTTCCTCTTGGGGTTCCCAACGGACGAGTGCTTTACCGTTACAAGGAAGCTACTTTCTGGCACCGTTGTAATCCAACTTCCACGTCAGCATTGATCTATCATATATGTGTTGTTTATGATCTTGCATGCTCTTCGTTGCTAGTAGAGGCTCTGGCCAAGTTGATACTTGTGACTCCAAGAGGGAGTATTTATGCTCGATAGTGGGTTCATGCCTCCATTGAATCTGGGACAGTGACAGAAAGTTCTAAGGTTATGGATGTGCTGTTGCCACTAGGGATAAAACAACAATTCTTTGTCTAAGGATATTTGTATTGTTTACATTACGCACCGTACTTAATGCAATTGTCTGTTGTTTGCAACTTAATACTGGAAGGGGTGCGGATGCTAACCCGAAGGTGGACTTTTTAGGCATAGATGCATGCTGCATAGCGGTCTATGTTCTTTGTCGTAATGCCCTAAGTAAATCTCATATTAGTCATCATGATATGTATGTGCATTGTTATGCCCTCTCTATTTGTCAATTGCCCAACTGTAATTTGTTCATCCAACATGCTATTTCTTATTGGAGAGACACCACTAGTGAACTGTGGACCCCGATCCATTCTTTTACATCTGAATACAATCTACTGCAATCATTGTTCTCTGCTGTTCTTTGCAAACAAACATCATTCTCCACACCATACGTTTAATCCTTTGTTTACAGCAAGCCGGTGAGATTGACAACCTCACTGTTAAGTTGGGACAAAGTATTTTGATTGTGTTGTGCAGGTTCCACGTTGGCGCCGGAATCTCTGGTGTTGCGCCGCACTACACTCCTCCACCAACAACATTCATGTGGCCTTCATCTCCTACTGGTTCGATAACCTTGGTTTCTTTATGAGGGAAAACTTACTGCTGTGCGCATCACACCTTCCTCTTGGGGTTCCCAACGGACGTGTGCTTCACGCGCCATCACCGGCAGCTGGCGGGCGAGGCGCCGGGTCAGAACCGGGCAGCTTCTGGGCTTACAGTATATGTGCCCAGATGTCACCGGGGCAGGAGCCGGCGTGTGCCGGGAGGTCCTGTCCATAGGTCGACGCCGCCGGGCTAGGCACCGGGCCGACTGGTTGAAACCGGACGTGAGGATCCCTGGAATGTGCCCGGATGGCACCGGTCCCAGGGCCGATCGGTGCTGGGCCAGCCGGTGAGACAGCCGGCACTGCCGGGCGTGGAATCGGAATATGCAGGACCCGTGAAGATCTTTTCTTTTCCTTTTAAACAGAAAATGCTCCCGAACTCCGATTGACATGAAACCAATTTTGTTGGATATATGGAGACTCCTCTCATGATATTTTTAGATGATTCTAGAGAGGGAGTCTCCCACCGTCAAGAAACGGTGAAGACGTCCAAACTCGAAAACGCAATAGAAGATGCATGCGGATTCTGTTTTCGATGAGCTTGGACTTGTTGTGAAGCTAGCAACAAGCTCAAGAACCTCACATGGAGAAACAGCAAGAGGTAAAAGGAATATGCAAGTATGCAAAGGGTTGATCTCCCTAAGACAATGTGATCAAGTTACCCAACCGAAAGCCCCTCTTGATAGTGCGGATATCTATCCTATAACCTCGTCTCCAACAACCACCTTGAGACCGGTAAAAGGAAACCTAGCAAGGCTATACCTTTGCCTTGCGCATCCCGCTTGATCTTGATGATAACTCTTCAAGCTTCCTCCTCGAAATAGGCTTTCGCCCCGCTATATTAATATAGCAACAAACTGATACAAGATAGAGACCACCGCTGGGGCAAACAGCACAACAAAGCCCAAAAGAAAACACAAGAACAAGAAAAAAGAAAGAAAGGATGACAAAGTCGGATCGAAGAAAACGCTGATGATCCGCAATCGCTGCGCCCTCCGGAAGATTCCCACCACGAGCTTAGCCCTCTGAAGCGCCGCATACCAAGGCAGCACCTTCAAGAAGGGATGCGACGATGACGACGCTGCTGCCCGGACAAGCCTAGGGTTTCCTCCGGTACGCGGAAGGGAAGTGGGAAGGGAAACCCCGACGCCCTTCAAGAAGGAATGGTGGCGCACGCGAGCGTCACCGCGTCGGTGTCGGCCGTCGACAAGGAATTCTCCCGTCCCCCAAATTCCCACGGTCCCGGACACTCCGTCAAGCTCCGCCAACCTCGCCGCCCACCAACTCGCGCCACCACGGTCACCCAACCACCACCGCCGTCATACCGTGACCCACTGACGAAGACCGACGAAACCGATTGGAAACACCCCTAGCCGAGGAGAGCCTGGACAGCAGCCACGCGGGAGGGTGCAACCTCCACCACCAGCTGCGGTGACAGACCGGACACAGCAACAGGAGCAAACCAGGCCCCTCTGGCCCGGCCGATCCCGCCGGGCTCGTGAAGATCCCGTGGCCGCGCTGCAGTCCACGCGCCGCTATCCTAGCCACCCTCAGCAAGAAACGCTCCACCAGCCGTCGGAAGCAGGCCTCGGGATGCCAGACCTGGCCCGCCCAAGCCCAGATGGGGCCCAGACAGGCCCAGATCTGGGTCAGGGCCGCGCCGCCCCCGCCGCCGCTGACCACCCTACCGCCCCGCCGCCAAGGGGCCGCGCCGTCGCCACCACGTCACCTAGCGCCGCCGCCACCGCCGGAACCCTGCCCACCGGACCGCACCGCCGCCAGCACCGGGGGACCCTGCGTCGCCCGCCTCGCGCGCGGGTAGGAGCATGTCCGCCGCCGCCGGCACCGCACGGGACTTTGCCCGGCGGCCTGTGCCGACGGCGGCGAAGGGGAGGAGAGAGGGGAGCGAAGCCTGGCGGCGCTAGGGTTTGGGCGTTCGCCCGACTCCGCCCGCGGGGGCGGAGCGGAGCGAAGCGTCACCACCTGCTTTTTATGATAAGACGAGGTTGATAAAACTCTTCAAGCTTCACTCAAGCCAGAATGCCTCACTTGATCATTGTTGCTTCGTGAAGACTCACAAATGCTCCCCCATACACCATGATGGGAAAACTCCATTGATGCACATCTTCACATGTCCATTATCACCAAATGGACGGCAAGCTTCAAGCATATGATCCTCTTGAGATGCTCAACTTGAAATTGTCCAACTCAACCTTGATGACGATCACCACTTGACGTCATCCTCTCATGGGTTGTATGAGATCTCACTTTTGATGCATGCCCATGGAAAGATACCTAACCCACATAGACAACACAAGGGAACATATATGATGGGTTAGTTCATAAATCATAATTGACACGGCTTACCATACCACATGACTTCTCGTGGCACATTCTTCATGCTTCATGTGTTGACCAAACTTGAATCTATTCTTCACTCTTTGTATTGGTCAACCTTGTATCTTCTCATGTTGTATCATACTATCTTGAGGTGTATATATAATTCTTCATTTGTTTGCGGTGTATTGATATTCTCACAACCTCAATGTTCTCGGTTACAGCCTTACACTGTGGTTAACCTACATACACAATTCTTGAGTTGACAAAACTATACGCTACAATAAAAATAATGTATCTCAAACCAAACATACCTTGAGGAGAAGAGCAATGCAGGACTTCTCCGCAATCGCCTTTGCAACCCTCTGCATGAAACAGTGAAATAAGCTAATGATATCAGAAAGGAAAATGAAAAGATAAATAAAATGCATCTAAAAAAAGATAGAGCATACAATTAGGTTGGCAGAGCAGACAAAGACCCACAGATTATTACTTTATTTCCATATAAACAGGGAATGAAAATGTTTCAACTTTTGTTTGGTCTGCAAATTTCAGGTACCATCTGCTAGACAAATTTCAGAATTTCTATATGCTAGACAGTCTGGTAATTTTGTTAATCCAATAGAAAATCTAATACCATGAAAACAAAAAATAGCACATCCTAGTAATAATATTCATAATAACTCACCACTTTGTAATCGATCCCTGCCTCCTCTACCAAAACATGCAATGCGATTTAACCACGGAGAGAGCCCACAAAACTCATCGCTGTGGTAATCGATGGTCTTGTGGTTCGCCAGCTCCTGTACAAAAACAAAACCAATCCATATCAGAGCAACCCAGCCCTATATCCTAAGCCAGCCCGAACAAAATTAAACAGAATCCATTCGCGCACTCACCATAGGAACGAGCGGAGGCCGCGACGACGGCAGCGACACGGTAGGATGGGTGACGGCGACGGCAGCTTCTTTCCAATCCTCCACATTAGGCGCCCACTTCCTTGTGTGTTCATCCATGCCTCCCAAGGTGGGACGGCCAAAAGGGCCTAATCCCACCTCACCGCCGGTCTCCCCCGCGCCACCTCCTCCCACAAGCTGCGGCTAGTGCTCGCTGAAGGGCAAGCTGCGCAACGGCATCTCCAACAATCTGCACCTGCTCTCCAATTTCCTTAGTCATCTTAGCATAGTGAACCCAGTCATCATGATCAAATGGGTCCTCAATCGGAAAAACTGGGTATTCATCAGCAAATGACTTGTACACATTCTTCAGGCTATCTCCAGATATATTCTGGGAGCCATCATTGTTCTGCAACAAGCAAAAGAATGACACAACATTGACCATCAAAATCAAAATAAGCTTACAACTTTAAACTGACATTACCTCTTCCTTGAAGTTAAGATCATAGGTTTGATCCTTCTCGCCATAGAATTCAAAAGCAGCAACATTCATTCAAATGGAAACCTAGTATGTCAGACAGAATAATATATCATCAATACAAAATATCTAGAAATAATGGTGGCATACTCATTAAATTAATTTAACATGATGAAAGTTCAAGATACCTTGCCAGTATATTCGGTGGGTATACATGTTTATCTTTCTTTTGTCCTCCTGCTTATCATCAACGGCGACATCATTTTCTTTTCGGCGTCCACGGTGGCGCCTTCTTTCTCGTCCTCCTCAGTCTTCCAGTCCCAAATCCAATTAAGCTAGAGAAACGATACAAACAAATACATAAAGTAAGCAAATGAATAATCTACACAGGAAATACAATGAGGCAAGAAATTAGCACCACAAAGAATTTTATACTGACATCCCTCATGGGAAAAGAAATAAACTGATGTCAAAGGGGTGAAACCATACCTATTGTCCATCCACTACAACAAGACAAATTGGTTTATGTGAAGCATCATATCTACAGAGAGAAAAAACTAAACCGTCAGGGGAAGCCTCCATACCTTGGAGATCTACAATACAAAGAAGGGGATCCAGAGAGAGGGGGTGGGGAACCTGAATATTTGTGGATGGAGTTGTAGTTTGATGTCCAACGGGTTGGAAGCAACAACAGTGCCACCAGAAGACCACACGCTCTTGTCTGATCCCCCGCATCAGTCCTCCACTTCCCCGTGTGCTCCTCCATGGGTCAGCCATGGCACCAAGCTAGAGGAGGCAGAGCTCAAGGGGACAAAGATAGCAGCAGTGTGGAGGTTGAGGCTCGGGGAGAGGAAGGGAGATGGAAATCTGGAGAGGGGGTCGACCCTAGGTCATGGAGGCAGGGGGTTGGAGACGCTGCCTAGGAAGGGGAGAAGGATGGACGGCCAGGGAGGTGGAGGCGCCAGCCGCCGCTCCCAAGGAGCACGTGAGGAGAAAGGGACGCGGAGGCAGAGGCCAGTAAGATGATGGCTGCACAAGATCTGAAGCGGCTCACCTACTGATGGCGAGGACATGGTCTTCCCGGCAAGCAGCGCAGACGGTGGCGGCCTGAAATCGGCCCGTCTATGGCGGCTCGAGCAGAACGGGTGGCGCGCTCCTGCTGGCCGGCGGTCATCCATCGAGGCGGGGCGGCGCAGAGGCTGGGGGTTGGAAACGAGCGTGGGAGAGAAGTGCGGGCGGCCAGGAGGCGGAGCGGCGCCGCGAGACGCGCGATGAGAAGAACGCGATGGGATTGGGGAGCAGCTGCGTGTGAGACGATTGGGTGGGATAGGGTTCGCACGACCACCGACGGAAAGGTCAAAACTACCCCGCGCGGAGAGATATTTCGCAGGGCCAGCGCGAGGCGAGACGCACGCCCGAAACGAGCCGCAGCGACTGACGCGCGGGCCCTACCGTCCGTAGGACCCAAACGCAGCCAGACGCGGGTAGGTAAGGGCCGGGCCATTGCATGGATTTCTCTAGCGTGAACGCAACCAACCAGAAGGGGCTTCTGCCAAAAAACGGACGGCTGAGATCAAATGTTGGCCAGCCACAATAAAAATCCGATGGTTCACATGCTTTGATCGCTGTGAATCCCCCATGGAGGGCAGCAATTATACCTTTAGATATACTAGATGACCCGGTGCGCCCCGGCGCACAGGCAAAAGCAGATCATTAATATTAAAGAACAAATGGCAAAAGCACAAGCAAATGTTGAAGAATAAATGGCAAGAACAAATATTCAATAATTGGTTTTGAACATTATAAACTGATTGGGGTACTTCTACATGGATGGGAAATGACTTTCTTTAGTATTATTCTACATTTTTTTTCAAGGTGGAATGGAGATACTATTCAATTCATTTGCTGTAATAATACTGATTCTTGCATAGACAGACCTACATTCGGGTATGCGAACCAGTCGCCGTAGAAGAGATTTGTTGTGAGGTGGGGCATTCGGATATGCAGAGGAATGTGGATGCAAATAGCAGTTAGCATCTCCTCCTCGTCGTAGTGTGTCATTGTTTCATGCATAGACAGGATTGCAGCCTCCAATGCCTGCAGATGACGACGGGTGTCGCAGAAAGCTGCCATGCATAAAAAAATAGGAACGCCTCAATATAACTTGTGAAAATGTAGAACTGAGATCCAATTGTTTGACTAATGAGCTGAGGATTTTTAGAGGGATTCGAGGGGAATCAAAGAGAAATCTAACCGTGGGGAGATCCGCAAACAGTTCTTCGTCCATCAAGCCAGGCGAATGCAAACTTGAATCGGCTTCAGCAAGGTCTGCTTCTGGATCGTCTTTGACAATACTTCTAGATCTTAGTAAGGGGAGGTAGATAAAGAAGAGAAGCAACGGAAGGGGGAAGCGAACAAAATATTTTCCGGCTACTTAACTTGTCTTGCATTTGTCTGGAATAAACATTGGCAGACATGTTTATATTAGGCAAAGAATCAAAGCAACAAACTTAAGTAAATGGTTATTACCATCTTCATTTGTGTAAGCTTACAGCTTTAGGGCTTCAATATCTCCCTGTAGAGAATATTAAGAGGATGATTTACACCATATTTTGCAGACACAAATGTAAAAAAGAGAATCAACTGACTATGCGCATATGGATTGCAGCAGACTGAAAATAGTAGTACGGCAATCATTGAAATGACAAAAGAAATGCTGGTTGAATCTTTAGGAGAGCTCTATTAACTGCAACCAGTCAGTGTTTTCATGTTAAAGGCAAACTGAGCAGTAGTACAACTACAAACGAATCATCATAATAGTAACGTAATAAAATATAACAGACTTGCATAGGTTCATCTTGTCAAGGAACAGTAGTCACCTGATTGCATGCCAATGGCCCAAAAATACTGTAAGAGCAGCATCCTATCATAACACCCCACTCGGACCACATTTGGGCAACAGAATGCTGCAAAGAAAGGTGGTAACCTGATTGTAAGCAAATGGCCCAGAAAATAGAGGAAAGAAGGTTGACCCATATACGATTGCAGGATAGCATATTAGTATGGGAACATAAGCATCAGTCTGGGTGCTAATATTTTGTGGTTTGACGAAACCAGGTGAAAGAAGAGGAAGGGTACCCTCGACGGCATGACGCCATGCAATATTTTTAGCAGAAGTTAATTCAAATTCCAATTATACATGGGATAACAAAGGTAAAATAAAATGTTGCTTTCCTTCCATTTCCGTTCTCACCTCATTTCTTTGTGCATGATCCATGAGCTCTGAGCAAGCATCTCAGCATAGCAAGACCATCATAACAAAATCTGCACTAAGAAAGAGACATAGACATTAAGTGTATCTTAAGTTTTTAACCCAGGTAGCAGTTCTTAAGTAAAGACAGTGAGGAAAGTTATTTGCATAGAAAGATGATAATAGAAAAATCCGCACCGACAAGGGCACATATACATCTGAGTGCATCTTAAGTTTTTAACCCAAGTGAACAGATGTTTAGTGAGGGCAGTGAGTGAAAGCTATTGGCCCATCTCCCTTTTTCTATTGCAACTATAACTTCACCTGAATCTCCAAAGGCACTATTCTGAAATATTTAAGAGAAAAGAACTTCCCAATTTGAGAGGAAAATCATCTCTGCAGTGGCTGAACAAATATACATGTATACATTGGTGTGGATGTTCGAAAACTGATATGATCCGATGCCATTTTAAATCACAGAGAAAACCAAAAAGTGGTTCTTACCAATTTTCATCATGCTTCTCTGCTTGAAAAGTGACCAGAATCACAACTGGCAACCTTGGAGCAGACACCTAGTTACAGCATCACAATCAAAAATAAGAAAACAATAAAATCATTGCTTTATTGTAGATTCCAGGAGCAACAAATTTTAGGCAATAGCTATTGCAATGCCAACTCACTTATGGCTTGCTTCCTGGTACTCGAGCGCACACAGCTGATGTCCTCGTCCATTGCTGCTAATTGCCACCAATTTGCCTACACAAACGATCCAAAACAATGATTAAAACCCATTCAATGCACCAATGAACCAAAAAAAGTATTTACTGCATCAATGACCCAATACAAAATTTACTTAACCATGTCTAACTCCCAGTGTATTTAAGCAGATGAAATTGCTTAGGAGGTCAGTACCTGCATGAAGGTCTGGAACCTCCCCAGCTGTCTGGTACTTCTTCTTGGCGGGAGAGAGAAGAGGAGTCGACCTGTTGCGGCATTCGCCATCGACCAGCTGCTGCGGCCTAAAATGCAGTTAATCAGAAACAAGGAGAGAGTACTGCCCATGGCAGGGTAATATATTTTGGATTCCGTACATTAAATAGAACATATACGAAGGAATGATCCAGTGATCCTCCTTGTGTTCCTGCCCACAGTACCGATAAAAATAATCGCACTACAAAACCAAATTGATCTTGACAAGAAGCAAGGAATCAAAGGACTGGAAAATCTGTATTTAGATATGCCAGTTTATTTCTGTAATTCTTGGCCACTAAAAATTAAATGGTTATCTAATTCTGAATTAGTAATTCTATATTGGCCGCCAAAAAACAATCTACCGAGTAGCCCTGCCACCACGCGCCGAAACAAGCGCCGTCGTGGCAGACGCTGATCTCCAATAATAACACGAGCTCGTACCTTTTGCTGGTCGCTCGGAAGACACCATTGTTCACCAGGTGAGGTTGCTCTGAAAATCGTCCACCACCGTCCATTATTTCTAACCATTTCTTCCTGCACAGTCCAAATATTTCTAACCATTTCTTCATTGCCCTGACGGCGCAATCAACCACTCCAATATCGATGATATAGATACGGGATAGGTAAAATACCTTGGTTGGATACCAGATTCTATAAGGCCAAAGCATGTCCTATATCCTTTTCCTTCTCCGCATACAAAGAAAAACCCATTAATCATCTGAACCAGCTGCATCAAGCACCAGCACAATCAGAATCTTTACAAAGAGGAAAAGTTCATACAGAAATCCTAAGAATAAAACAATCTAAAACTGAGGAATAACTATTTGGATCCTTTATGCAATTTGCCACTCATCACAAAAGCTCAGCGCCAACAAGGCATGTTAATTAACGAGTTTCAGACATAAGTGTGCATCTGGATATTGGTAACATAATCCTTCCTACATCAAAACACATTAATGAGCTGATTAACAAACTGGCCAAATCGATTAAGAACTCCAAATATGCATATATATGGAGAATATGGCAAGAAAATAAAAAATAGCCAATACACATCCTCGTCATATTCAACTTCTCCATAGATTTTCAGAGAAATCTACACAAGTTGAACAATATGCATCTCACCATTTTCTATAGGAAATTAACAAACGATGAGCATGGAGCTCACATGTGGGAGTGATGCTATTGTCCTCGTTTTCTTCCAGGAGCAGCCTATCATCCCACAAAGTGCCCTGCTTGGCCAGCAGCTTCTTCACGGGCAGCCAAAAAAATAGAGCAGTAAGAATGGATCAGCACAGACATTTCATCAAGCAGTTCAAACGCAAGATCTAAATGTACAAGCAAATCAAAAGAACAAGCCTAGAGGGGAGAGATCAGGAGCATATAGAACGAAGGATTGAGAGATGCTCACCATGGCATCACAGGAAACGGACGAGCTCGCATCCAGAGAGGGATTTGAGAGAGGGAAGATGCATCTAGAGGAAGAGGGGGGCCTTACTCGTGGAGGACTACGCCGGCGCCGAATCTGCAAGCTGAGCCAGTGAGCCGGCCCCTCCCTCGTCGCCCTGCTTCCTGGCCTACTCCCCACCCATGGTCACATCTGCTGAGAGAGAGACCCAAATACATGAGAGAGACCCAAATACATGAGAGAGGAGAATACAAGATGAGAGGGAGAGAGGATGCCGGTGGGAGAAGGAGCTCGTGGCCACCACCTATCAGCATGGCCTTTGCCGGCCTTGTCATTCTGGTTCTCCTTCGCATTGTCCCTGCGCTTCCTCTGTCCCCCAGTCTCTGCACATCACCCGCCTCCTCTGCTCACGATTGGGGAGAATCAAGGGCAAACGAGTCTCCTCGGCAGGAAGGAAAAATGAAGAGGACAGTGGTGGCCGTACCCGCGACTGGCGGCGACCGGCGCGCCTCCTGGCGCTCTTCGCAGGGCGCCCTCGAGCGCATGGGGCGGCTGAGGTCCTCGGCCCAGCTCCTCCCGATGCAAGGCAAGAGCTGCTGAGGCGCGACAGCGGCGGCTCGGGGGCGCCGTCCGCTGGCGGCGCGAGAACTCAGCGGCGGCGGCGACGCGGCGGCTGGCAGAGTCGAGGGGCGGAGGCGTGGGTCTGAGAATGGAGCAGATATTTTTACGATCTAGGTTTTCACCCCGGCCGGGCGTGCGCGACTCGGACGAGAAGAACGTGTACGAGCCAGAGGAGTTTGTTCGCTGGCTGACGCTAGTGTCCCCGCATGTATATGGGCCTAACTGTCATAGACTCGCTGGGAGGAGCAAGAAGTGTGAAAAGTAATTACCTCATCCAACGGTTCAGGTGAAAAGGTGGAGTGAAACATGTACCACATCATTGCATCCAACGACCAGCGAGCGTTTGCCCCTTTGGGTGCCTTGGTTGGCCGGGTAGAGCAGCAGCCTTTTAGAAGAGAAATGCATGCATCTGTGTAGACGTTCATGCGGACACCTCAATCGCTATCTGCAAGTGGATGCAAGACTCAAAGTTCAACTGAGACAGAATTAGAAGACACAGAGGTAGCGACGGGGAATCGTTGCCTTTTTGGCTGACTGCTTCACTCCTGCAGATAACCTGCTACCAAGTCCAGGAGACAGAAATAAGCAGTGTGCAATACTGCAATGGCCATTTGCACCGCAGACATGCATGTATTTTTCCATGCAACTATCATCACATGATATTTTCCACTTCCTCTGATGTCTGGTCCATAATACTACCTTCATTTCAAGAAATAAGGCGTTCTCTTTTTACGTGTTTTTTATTTGACCGAAAAATACTTTAAATATATAAAGATTGTTTGTATGAAATTAGCATCATTAGAAAGTGTTTTTCGGTAAGAATCCAACAGTGCTAATTACATATAATACAATTAAAATTTTATCGCTCAATTTTTATGGTCAAAGTTCGTCTTGAAATACGCGTGCGCCTTATTCCTTGAAACGGAGGTAGTAAGTACGAAACTTTTCAAATTAAATCCACCCATAAAATTTGATCAAATATAAACTAAGTGCCGACAGAGGAAGTACATAATTGATTACATGATGTATGCATGCAAGTCGTTTCGTTATTGATTTACTATCTTTTGTGTGAAGCAGTCAAACCGTGTTTGTTGGTTTAGATGTCGCACTTGGCGTACCCGTGCTGCCATGCATTGCTACCAGCACCGAGGAAGACGTCAAAGATTTGCAAGTGATGAGAAGTCTACCCTCGAGGGACCAGGAAAAAAGCAAGCGAGCATGACCCGAAGCGTCATGTCACACGACTCGTCCCCCTTCTCATCCACGCCTGCATGTCTTTCCACCCATATATTTCACACATTGTCACAGGCAAAAGCGCTGAAACCAACCACTGCCTCTCCCTACTGGTCACTCATCTGCACAGGAGGGTGCTTAATTATCAACGACATGACATCCTAACACAAATATTCAATTAACGTACAGTGATACTTGCACCAGTTACACTGTGGATGGTACGTACGATTAGATAAGATGGATAATATGCATGAGATACTCGATTAAAAAAAAGAATTAATGTTCGTCGAAAGAAAGGAGTAGTTAAAGGAAAGTCGCCGATTGTTGGCCATGGCCAACATTTTGTCAACACTGGCCCTGCATTTCTGCTCACACCAGGTCCATGCTGCAGGAAAGCCATTAGCGCACGGCTCTACACACACAGAGATAGTGAGAGTGAGAGACAAATGCTGCAGCAGTATATACCGATCATCCTTTAGCTTTACTAAAGAACAAGGGAGATTGCCTTTGCAAAAGAAGCAGGCATCAACAACTCAGCTCCAAAGGTAAGGAACGAAAGAACTCTCTCCAAGAATAGTTGTTACACACGCCAAACCTACTCCTCGATCAGTGCCGGCCATCTCTTTCCGACGTACGCTAGCTAGCTATGGCGAGTAACCACTTCTCCACACTAGCTACGTATAGATTAATCTACGATTAACCAACCAACCATGTGTCACAATAATCGTATCTATGCAAGATCTGTTTTCTATAATCTATATACTCTATTGATCCGCCTGCAACTAAATAGTTCTCTTTGCTTCACGGCTTCTCCAGCTGGCTGTCGAGGCCGACGGCGTTGTGCCCCTTCGACGGGCCGGATGGCGGTACCGGGGCCCTCGGCAGGAACCCGAAGAAATGGTTGGCTGCGCCTCCGGCCAGCGGCCGAGCCCTGAAGGGCTGCATGCCCCTCGAAGCGTTGCAGCTCGGTGCCAGCGCCAGGAGGAGGAGGAGAGCGAGCAGGACGAGCCACCGGAGCTGCTGCCGGGGCGGAAAAGTCGTCCTCCTCATGCTTCTCGCTCGCCGGCAGCAGCGCTCCATGCACGAAGCGAAGCACGGAAGGTGGACGGTGGGCAGAGAGCTGCTGGTGGCGCCGGGCGTGGGTGGAGGGTTTGTGGTTTGAGGCGTACGTGATGAACCGACGAAGGTTTTGGTCAGTGGGAATGGCGGGGAGGTTTGGAGGAGGGAGGCGACGGTGGTGTGTATGAGCTTGGGTGTTGGAGAGAATGTGCGTGCGGACACTGGTGGAGTCATCAAATTTATATGCCAGCTCTCCCTATGTAGACTTCCCTGTCATGGACTTGTTCGATCACAGCAAAGGAGGTGAAGGAAAAAATGCAACCCCACATGCATGCTGTCATTCTCTGAGGCTCTGTTAGGCTAAGGCGTGTTTGCAATATACAAATAAAACCCTTGGTGCCACATGTGCTCCAATGAAGTATTCCTAGTACTCCTGCAAATAAGTCACTCAATTTTAGTTACTTATAAGTTTAACACTTCATGTCATATATAGACAATAGTATAGACAACGTCTACAATGGTCTGTCTGTAAGCTATCTATTTTTAGCCATAACCATGTGTGAGTATAAGTTATAGACACCCTTCATACAACAATAAAAATGATGTCTGTAAGGCGTCTGTAAGAAACCTACTATCTGTAACTTTACAGATAGCCTCCCTCTCTCTCATCATTCTCTTTTCTCCACATCAACAAAATCATCTATAACTACCGCTTACAGACAGCTGAGTCACCACCACTGTACATGCCCTTAGAGATGCTAGGCTATTCTTCCCGGTTGACTGGTGGTTACGAGGTTAAATCCCAGTCTCACATGAGGCATCGATGCAAAAAAAAAAAAATAGTGTCTCGCACTTCTTCGCTTTTGGCATGCGGCGTGAGAAGCGGAAGCTTCAGTTGGAGCCCATTAACTAGCGTCGCGTTGGAAGCTTAGGTGCTTAGATGAGTTTTTTTTTATTTCGCAATATTCTTTTAATTAATTAAGCAACCGCATACGCACTTTTTCATTGTGGCTGCTCTTAGAGTGTGTAATGAGGGAGAAAAGTAGTAACAAACCTGGTGTAATGTTGGAGCTAGCCAAAAACTAGCTGAGGGGAGGGAAAGATAAAATCTAAGTGTTTCGAGGGGTACACAAAAGACACAATTTTTTTCACAAATTGGTCCAAAGCATGGAGGGTGGTACACCCTCCGCCCCCACCTCCCACAGGCAACCTGACTTACAAATAGCCCCACATATGCCTCATGTACTATTCTTTCCACTTGAAGTACTCTTGCAAGAACAGATGATCATATCACGATGCTACCGTGCTAGTCTTCAAAGTTGGTGGAACATAATACTCCCTCCTTTCTTGTGAACAATGGGGCAGATTGTTTGGCATGGTAATTAAGGAGGAATTAGCAGCAAAATTACTTTCCAATCTAAGCTTGCCACTAAGTCTTCGTGGACCAGTGATGGAGTACCCCTCGTTTCTCGCTAACAAACCATGCGCGTCGTCCGTTTAACTCTTCCCATCCCGTGTGATGCCATCTCTGCTCCATGCATGAGCCATGCAAACCTATCCATCCTCCACATTTGTGCCTAACCATGCATAGATTAGCACTTGATCGTGGAGAACATATCCATTGAAACACCTCGACTCATGCACCTATTGCACGCACAGAAAATGCTCACCTATAGGTTCATTTTTTGGCTTATTCATTTTCTGTTTTGTTCTGAACACCAGTATATATAAGTTGCAAAAGGGATATAAATAAATGAACACCAGTTCTGAATCCTGATTTTATGGCTCACCTATAGGTGCGTGCGCACCTTGGGCTACAAATCGTTCGAGTTGGTACAGAGGGGTAGGAAATAAATGTTGTCATCAACCTCTAGCCATGGCCTAGGATACACTTCTCGGTGATGGACATGGACGGTGTGTGGGGGGTGCATGGTGGGGCTGAGCATGTTGGGATCGGAGTGGAGGACATTAATAAGCTGGACATGGCACTCCCATCTGTGTCCCGAGAAAAGGTAATGGACGAGAGAGGATAGGCAAAAGAAGAGGACATGTGAGGGAGCAGAGGAGGTTCATGGCCACAAGGAAGGAAAGGAGGTCTCTGTCTCGTCTCCTCTGAGTAGGTGCGCGAGAGCTCCGCTTGACCCACACCGAATTCAATGGCCGACTCAAGAAGCACCTGCATGCCAATGTAGAGACTGATGGAGACCTCAGATGCAGTTAAGAAGAGCGTGCGCACAGTACATTGTTAAAGGATCGGGGCTACGAGGAATGCGAGTCGGATATACTGTGTAAATACACGACTGTTTGCAGCGTGCCCCTTCGAATTTATATGCGCACAGTATGTCTGGAGGAAGAAGAAGAAGAAGAAACATTTGTGCATTGAGTGCGTTATGTTTCAACTGACGAGTCAACAGAAGCATATACCGCAGGAGGAGCGGTCTTGCGTGGGGGAATGAATTGGTATGCCTACAGTGTTCACTGTGGATGGGCATTTACGCTTTTCACCATCAGAACAGAAGGCAGAGCCATACAATTTGTCGGTGCTGCGATCTTTTTCTTCTGTTGTTACTGGCGAACAACAGCGACCCCGAGTGTTGGAGCTCTACTTCTGCAAGCAATTAAATTATGCTGTAAATTGCTCCAGCGATAAGGTATTATGTTGTAATTTGCTTCAGCCATAAGGTCCTCATGCAGAAAATAATAATTTCTGATTTGATTCAGACAAGCAGCCTAAAGGAACAACGTTCGATGCGTAGTATCAGACGAAAGAAGCGACAAGACATTCCAGTTATAAAGGCGACGTAATGCCACCCAAAACAAGCATATGACACTAGAAGTTAACAAATCCAGGACGCGGAACAAAAAGGTTTGCTCCCTAAACGGGGAAACACGCAGTGGCTCATGCCTGCAATCCAGGATTACGGTCTCCTAAACCCCCATATGCATCCAATGGAGAATATGGCATGTCCTACCTGGGCTTTTGGCACCTTCATGTGTGGTGTAACCAACACGGGATACACACACCTCAAATCTTGCGTAGATGTTTTAGCTTCACCTAGACACATTTTCAGAACGAAAAATCAACCTGAACCATGCATCTACAGAACGACGTTCCTTCGAGATTTTAACAAAGCAAAAAACTTGGTCTAGGGATCAGATTTCATTATACTGATCGACCTCCTGAATCCCGGATGAAGCAACGGAGGTGATCACCGCCTGGTCATGTGGCGCATCACATGCAGAAGCTATAAGTGCATCTGGGACGCGACACCTGATGGCGAGGTCCGGATCGAGAAGGTTTTGGTTTCTACTCCGATCAGTAGGACGACGGTGCTACAGTGCCGTGCGTGGATCCGATCGGCACACGGATGCGGTCGCGCTGGGGAGTAGAGAGATTGATGATGAGTGACAACGATGACATAGTGGCTAGTGCTACTGCTCTACGTACGGACCTTCATTGACGAGTGACGACTACGACAGAATGGGAGCAAGTAGACAATAGACAGAAGTGGTACAGTGCTACGTGCAGAACAGTGTAGTGTACGAAACTAACAGTGCTCACTTGGCTTTTTTTCTTCTTTTTTCTAATGGAGAATGTACACGGAGTTGATCATATTTGTAAACGATGGACTTGAAAATGAGAATAGCATTTTAGCTCTACGGTTAATTAGATCATGGCCTGAAAATGGTAAAGCCGGAACAAAAAGAAGGTACAGTTACATTTTCATGAGCATTTTCCTGTTGCAGACGTTTGGAAATTGCCAATTAACTAATTATATTATGTTTATCTAACAAAAGGATTATATTAATATCGTGAAGCTACTAGGAAAATTATGTTAGATCGGATAAACTGAATCAAACACAAACAACTTCCTCTCGCTGCTCCTCCTCCTGTCGCTCAACCGACGGTGAGGCGGAGTGGAAGATACGCACTCGCGGAGGATGGTTCGTGGGTGACGGATGAGGACGTCATGCAGCGAGCTATGCGACACAAGGCGGAGAAGAACCTCGACACGGCTGGTATTAAGCAAAATTCCAAGTCTTTCACTTCGTTTTCAGATTCTCGCATTTCTTCAAATTTGAGTAGTCTTGGGATCTCGATGGGTAATAGGCCTGATGAGATCTCGGTTTCGGCTAATGTGTTGAGACAGACGGAGCTTGACCGTTTAACGGTTGTTCCGAATGACTCCGCTAGGCTTGAAACATCCTCTATAGACGATGAAGAAGATGATGACATCTTAGATGGTCAGCTTCTCTCGGCTATTATTGGTGCTGTCTCAGAAGTCGACTTAGAGCACTCGGAGCTTAGTTCAGTTTATGATCTAAGCGCGTCCGCTCGTGGTTCTAGGTCGTCGGCTGGGAAAAAGTTTCGTAGATATGGCAAGAATTCGAAATCTAAAATAGTTTCTCAATGAATGGCATGTTTCGGAATAGCAGAGGTCTTGGTGACTTGGCTAAACATGCCCACATTGCCGCTGGTTGTAGAGATTATGATTTAGACTTTATTGCTATATCCGAGACGGGTAGGCGGAATTTCTCACAGAGTTTTCTCGACCGTTTATCAGGCGGGATTAACTTTCAGTGGTTTTCTCGCCCGCCTCGTGGTAGGTCTGGGGGTATATTACTTGGCGTCCGAATAGACACAATGACTGTTCTAGCTAGTTATGATGGAGAGTATCACATTAAGCTCGACATCCAGAATAAAGCGGATGGCTTCATTTGGAGTCTGGTCGCTGTGTATGGCGCTGCCCAAGATGCTTTTAAGGCTGACTTTTTGCGTGAGTTGGTAAATCTTACTAAAGATAATCCCTATCCAATTTTAATCGGAGGGGATTTTAATTTACTAAGATTTCCTCATGAGAAAAGTAAAGGTCTTTTCGATGGACATTGGCCTTTTTTGTTCAATGCTGTCATTGACAGCCTTGACTTAAGAGAGTTGTTTATGTCCGGTCGACAATTTACTTGGGCCAACAGCTTGCCTGATCCCACATACGAAAAGCTAGACCTCGTGTTGATGGACACTGAATGGGAAGATAAATACCCTATGGTGTCTGTCCGTGCACTAGAACGTATTGAAAAATTGTCTGACCATGCACCGATCCTTCTAACCACTGGGAATCCCCGTCCTATGTGTAAACGGCCTTTTAAGTTCGAACTTGGCTGGTTACACAGAGAAGGGTTCCATGAGATGGTTAAGACGGTTTGGGAGAGACCGGTTAGTGGTAGCACTCCAATATTGAGATGGAATAATAAGATGCGTGCAATGCGCAAACATCTCTCTGGTTGGGCGGCCCATACAGCTGGTATCCTTAAAAAAGAAAAGGCTCGCTTATCAAAAGTTATTGATGAGCTAGAGGCTTTTGCGGAGGTCAGACCGCTGACTACGCATGAGATTGAAATTAAGAACCAATCTAATGCGCAAATGGCGAGTATCCTCCGCGAAGAGGAACTCAAATGGTATCAACGGTCCAAAGCCCAATTCATTTTGGAAGGAGACTCGAATACGCGATATTTCCATGGTATAGCCAATGGGAGACATCGGAAAAAACGTATTCATTCTCTGCATCAAGATGAAGGATTGATTGAAGGCCATGAGCAACTCAAATCTTACATTACTAATTATTATAAAGGTTTGTTTGGTCCTCCGGATGAAAGCCTTTTTTCTCTAAACGAGGACTTAACAGACGACATACCCCAAGTTTCTATTTAGGAAAATGGCTTACTAACCGCACCTTACACTGAGGATGAGGTTCAGAAGGCAATTTTCCAGATGGAATGCAACAAAGCACCGGGTCCAGATGGTTTTCCAGCGGAGTTTTATCAAACCTTTTGGGACACTATTAAATCGGACCTTCTAGATTTGTTCAGTGATCTTCACACAGGACAACTAGAATTATTTCGTCTAAATTTTGGTGAAGTAATTTTGTTACCGAAGGTTAATGAGGCAGAAAGGATACAACAATATAGACCTATTTGCCTCTTAAACGTCAGTTTCAAGATTTTCACGAAAGTGGCCACCATTAGACTAAATACGGTTGCGGATCATGTCGTTAGGCCATCGCAAACCGCTTTCATGCAAGGGGGAAATATCCTTGATGGGGTGGCGGTTTTACATGAGACGGTACATGAGATGCATTCTAAGAAATTAAATGGGGTTATCTTAAAATTAGATTTTGAAAAGGCTTACGACAAGGTCAAATGGTCTTTCCTTCAACAGACACTCAGGATGAAAGGTTTTTCTCCTGAATGGCGCGCTCTAATAAATGATTTTGTGTTTGGAGGTAGTGTGGCAATTCGGGTTAATGATGACACCGGCCATTATTTCCAAACACGAAAAGGGTTACGCCAAGGGGATCCGCTATCACCCATGTTATTCAACATTGTGGCGGATATGCTGGCGATACTCATAGAACGAGCCAAGTCTGATGGTCAGATTGAAGGTGTGATTCCACATCTGGTTGATGGTGGTTTATCTATCCTTCAATATGCCGACGATACAATTCTATTTATGGATCATGATCTCGGTAAAGCTCAAAACCTGAAATTAATTTTGGTGGCGTTTGAGCAGTTGTCGGGATTGAAAATAAATTTCCATAAAAGTGAATTATTCTGCTTCGGTGATGCCCAAGATGATACAGCCCTCTATACGGAGCTGTTTGGTTGTGGGCAAGGCCAGTTCCCTATTCGCTATTTGGGTATTCCGATTCATTATCGGAGAATTACAATTGTCGAATGGAAAATAGTGGAAGAAAGATTACAGAAATGCCTTAGCAGTTGGAAGGTAAATTGCTGTCCCTGGGAGGAAGACTGATACTCATTAATTCGGTACTAACAAATATGGTACTGTATATGTTATCATTCTTCCTATTACCAAAAGGAATTCTGCATAAACTCGATTATTATCGATCCAGATTCTTTTGGCAAGGGGACAACGAGAAAAGGAAGTATCGACTGGTTAAATGGAGTATAGTTTGTAGTCCCAAAGATCAATGCGGCCTTGGAGTTCATGACTTAGAGGTCAAGAATTCGGCGCTGCTGGGTAAATGGCTTTTTAAGCTCCTTACCGAGGATGGGATTTGGCAAACTATTCTTCGGAGAAAATATATCGGCTCCAAGACGCTATCCCAAGTGGTTTGGAAACCCGGGGATTCACACTTCTGGGCTGGTCTAATGGCGACGAAAAATGTCTTTTTCCGCCATGGAACTTTCTCTATTAAGAATGGAGCACAGATACGTTTCTGGGAAGATGCTTGGTTAGACAATGCACCCCTATGTGAACAGTATCCTGCGTTGTATGGTATCGTTCATCGCAAAGGGGATACCATTGCTACAGTAATGGCTACCTCTCCTCCGAATGTGACGTCCAGATGAGTTTTGCTAGGACAGAGGCTATTAGCGTGGAACACTTTAATTCAAAGGCTGGGGGATATTAATTTATCATCTGAACCGGATGAATTTAGGTGGAATTTACACGTAGATGGCTCGTTCTCGGTCAAATGTTTATACAATTCTATACTTCATTCTGATATACCGGTGGATAATAATAAGATAATTTGGAAGATGAAGATACCATCAAAAATAAAAATATTCGGATGGTATCTTCGTCGAGGGGTCATCCTCACCAAAGACAATCTTGTTAAGCGGAATTGGCGGGGAAGTAAGCGATGTGTTTTTTGTCAACATGATGAAACAATCAAACATCTCTTCTTCCAATGCCAGTTTGCGAGGTCTATTTGGTCTGTCATCCAAGTAGCGTCTACCTTGTACCCTCCGACTAGTGTGGCCAATGTCTTTGGCAATTGGCTTCATGGTATAGATTCAAGGTTTAAGTTGCTTCTTAGGGTGGGGGCGCTGGCAGTTATCTGGGCGCTTTGGCTAAGTAGAAATGACAAGATTTTTAATAATAAAAATTGCTCTTTGTTGCAGGTCATCTACAGATGTACAGGTATTCTCCGTTCGTGGTTACCTCTTCAGCGCATAGAGAATCGAGACCTATTTACGGAGGTCTGTACACGGTTGGAGGCTACGGCGAGGGATACTTTTTCCCTACATGGGTGGCAGCATAGTCTACGGATTGAAGCCCCACCCACACCTTAGGCGTTATATGCTTCATCGTTCCGATATGTATTTCGCCTAGATTCCTTTTTAAGTTAGACTTTTTATGGACCAAATAAGACTCATAAACGGCTGTGTGCACCCTGGTTGTACAGAGGCTGGATGTAATTGGCTACCCAAAGTAATAAAGCATCCTTTATAAAAAAAACACAAACAACAAAGGTTCCTGATAAATCTAAAGTTCCAGCATGTTCTTTGGAAGTCGTCATTATGTAGCTCGATCTTTTGTGTTTCGACATTCTCTGGTTTCTTTTATTAAAATACAATAAATGGTACTCATCCTTCGAAGTATAATTTTTATGGAATACTAAATACAGTACATTTTATCGAAATGGAATGGCAATACACCCTCATAAAACTTAAAGTGTCATCAAAACCCTTCAAAGTTGTCATCCATGACTTCATGTCCGTGCGCACAAAGTGTTCAGAAAAGGCATCAGCCAATAGTCGTCTACCTAGCTTAGTCGGTTCAGAACCCGTGGTACGGGACATGTCGTTATTTCATGTCTTAATGTCAGAAAAAAAAGCCTAAGAGCACAAAAGAGTGAAATATAAATACAATAACCCAAAAGAATCTCGACTCACCGTCATCAACGTTAGTACTAAGTAGGGCAGACATGTCGGCAGCAATCCGTCGAATCGGAAGAAGTATGTTTGGCACGGACGAAACACAATAGCCAGGACAAACATGTCAATTAGCACTTGTTTCATAGTCAAAGGTTTCAAGAAATTTAAATAGAAAGAGCGAGGTTTTTCATGAGATTGAAAACCCATGCTAGAATTCGTGTGAAATTAAATTTTTATGGACAACACAAAATTCGTAGAATGCATACTATCTCATTCGTTATTTCCCAATGGTTGCACAAGAGAAGAGTTCCAATATTCGTAGTTTTCTCCAGACTTCTTTTTTTTAGATGAGTTTTCTCCAGACTTGCTGCAAACCGTATGGGCCCTTAAATTAGCAAAAGTTTTTCTCAGCATTGTTGACAGCGAAAGGTTGGGCCTAGATGTTCGTTAAGCCTAAGTGAGGCAGTCCCGTTGGCCCAACCAGAAGCTCGATCAAATTACTCCCCAAACTCACCGACTCGCACTTGTTGTCTTAAGCACCGTCAAAGTGTTTCGTATTTTGCCCTAACAAAAATTAGGGTGCCAGCGCTTCCGCCACCGCCGCCAACTTACGCACCGTCGGTTAGCTGCCTCTCCTCTACAGTATTCATCTTCTGCGCGGTGCTCGACACGCCGCCGGCCGATTTCTCGACGACCTCCGGCCACCAGGCAAGCCTCTAGCCGTCGCCCCCTCCCGAGCTCCTGACGCTTCTGCTCTATTGCCCACCGCTGGAATCAGGTGCGTGTACCGTCTCCTATCTATGTACTGTACTAATTAGCTCGTGCATGTTAGTTTTCTTGACCTGTATGAGGTGCCCAAACCAGCAGTTCTTTTGCGACTATCTAGGCTGTTTCGCTAATACGATTTTCAGAGCAGGTGCTTGGTGAGCACCCGTATCCAGACCGTGTATGTTGCATCAAGATCCGTGCAAGTTCTTTTTGTTTCTCTCTCAAACAATTTCTCAATTTTGTATCTCTCATATCACACATTGTTTGAACTCGAAAATTTGCAGATCACTTAAACATAACAATTGGAATGTGGGAAAAATATTTTGGATTTTTTATGTCATTATCTATATATGTATTTCAAGAATTTTATTTTGAATTTTAAATAATTTAAAATTTAAATTTGCACAAAAAATTGCAAACTATTTTTCCTCCATTCTATTTGTTATTTTTGAGTGAGCTGAAAAAAAATCAAATCGAAATATTACATAATTGGGAAGATACAAAAAAGACAAAGTGGAAAATTGTGGAGGTGCGCAGACCGCACCTGCTCCATTCAACATTTCCGAATCGAAAAGTCGGACCAGTTTATTGTGGTCAGGCTTCTCCAATTAATCTTAGTGGTTTGGGCACCTAAATTCAGCTGCGACGCTTAGCATGAACAAGAGACGAATAGTAAACTGCATGATCTTTCATCTTCCAAATTCTTCAGCAGTTCGAATAATGCTCCATACAGTTTCTGAAGTTTGGGATTTCAAAACTACGAAATAAAGACGGAATGTGAAGTTAAGAACTTAATTCTATGAATTACAAAAAAATTAAGGCAGAACCACTTACCAGGATAACTGTAGGTTAGAATGCCGGTCTAGACAAATTTAATGCAGTTAATGCAACAATAATTATGTCAGGATAGGACCAGTTCAAGTGTACAGCTATCAAGTTCTACAGAGTCCAACCTTCCTCTTAATTTCTGATTAGTTGAGGTGATATATAGACATTTCTTTGCTGTGTGGAGGACTAAAGTTCTACCCTGGCCACGAAGTAAACTTGATTTTAAAAAAATACAAATTACACGATTGGGCTGAATTGTTTGGGAAGGTCTCTCCAAAGTAACATCGAGGTAAGCAACATTATGGCAGTAGCACTCATGTAGTTGTTCTGAGTACTACACAGCAGCTCCTGCTTATAACCATTGAAAATACCGATTTAGCTACTGTTTATAATTCTCCATCACATGCTGACGAACTTCACTCAATAAAATGTAGCCTTTGGCCAGTCTAGGATATGAACGTCAAACTTTATATTGTAAATAAGGTAAATAAGTGCTGATATATAGATAGTCACATTTTTTTTCAGAGCAATGGATGACACGCCCATGAAGTCGTCGGAGCTCCAAGAAGTGGCCGTCACTGGTGGGGAGATCTTGGGCGACATTGACGACCAAGTGAAGGTCTTGGGTGACGTTGACAAGCAGGTGAAGGTCTCAGAAGTTGTCGATGGGCAAGTGCAGCACTTAGGTCAGGAAGGCAATGAAGTGCACCTCTCAGGGGATCTCGACGAGCAGAGGCGGGTGTGGGATGCCATCGATGAGAATAAGCAGACATGGGGTACCGTTTACGAGCAGCGAAAGTGCGTCCCTCTCCCTCTTTGTACTCATTGTCATATATATGCATTCTTTTTTATTGCCCATGTAATATTTGAGTTGGCAGATTGGAGCCCCTTGAGGAGAAGGGGAAGAAGCAGCAGGAGAGGGGGCATAAGAACAAAAGGATGGACCTAGAGGTAAGGAGAAAGGAGTTCAAAAAGAGGAGGAAGATAATGATATCTGAATAAGGTATGTTCTTTTTATATTGCTTTTTTCTGATATGTTGAGCTAACATATTGCAATCCTATTGCCCTTCATTTTACACTTGTTTAACCTTTTGCGTGGCTCTTGTGTTGAAATGCAATTCCGCTGTTTTAGGTTGCATGCTACTTACATGCATATTCTTACTAGCATTTCTACTGTTAATCTTGGGCTAAATTATGTAAGCTGGTATCTCTTTTACCTATCCAAAGTTTGAAGAATTTCGCAATGAAGTTCAGTGATCGACTTCTGTCTTTTGCTGATGCTATTCGGATGCTATTCGGATGCTAATTAAGCTTCAGTAATTACTATACATGAAAGTGTGAAAGTAGCAATGCTGGAACACATAGTATTGTAAACTGTCCCTGTTTCTTTTGGTCAGGCAAATGCAGCCTTATATGTGTTAACTTGGGTCTTGTGTGCTGTCATTTTACTTTTGATGAGGCCTAGAGTTCTGTAGCTCAAGAAAATGTTGATTTGCATGCTACTTACAAAGTTTGTGCTTCTATTATCAGAAGTTATGTATTACAAACTTAATGTGATGTTTTGGTGTAAATTGTTCTATACATGTCAGATGAATGTTGCATACTACTTCCAGTACTAAAAGTGTTCATATATGATGCTTGAAGTATATTTCGTATTATGGTCTGCAAAAACTTACTTTGGGTTCGGAACACTGGTTATTTGTGATGCTTTAAGTATATCATTTTCTTATTATGGTGTGCAATATTTAAATTAACTTTACTTGCTCATTGTTGCAGTTTACTTATTGATGAGCCGATTAGAGAAGACTTCTGTTCATGCTGCTCCTTCGCCATAATTGAAGTTGTAGATTCATGTCATCTGCTGATGAATCGAAGCCATGCCGCAAAATATTTGCTATTAGAGCTGAACAGTAACAAGACTAGGTAGTTTATTGTTTAGCAAGTCGTTAGCTTCAGATTGTATCAAGTTCAGTGCCATGTATCTTTGGCAGACTGAGTTTAACATCAATTTGCGACCACTAAGCCCGCATATAATCATGTAAAATAGTAACCTCTCATTTTGGGCACTCCTGACGTACTGATTTCCGTATGTGGAGTCTTCCAAGTTTAGATGGTCCTCCCTAATAATAAGCCTTCTGATCAGTAGCTATTCACTGTAATGAGACGAATCACTCCACTCGTCCACCAAGACACGAATTGCACTAGTTACGGAGAAGCTACTGATAAAGGCTACTCCAAAATAATATGTCGCCAGGATTGCAAGTCAGATCGGAAAAAAAATGGAGTAGTTTCAGAAAAAATGACATCCAAACAGAACAATCCGCGACATGAAGACCGGATCCAGATCCTAGTGATTTCATGGAGAGAACGTTAAGGAACACAAGATGATTTTCAGTACACGTTGCTGCAACCAAAAATCACGAGGGTACCCATTGGGCAAAGATTTTCTCTACTTAGATTTTTAAGGGAGTGGTGTTTTGGCTCCTTGGAGTAGGGCTGGACAAATAGCTCGAAGCTCGGTGAGTTAAATGAATGCTCGTTTGCTCGACTTATTTGAGCTCGGCTCATTGTTAACGAGCCGAGCTGAGCATCAGTTTTTGCTTGTTAAGGTTAACGAGCTAAACAATCGAGCCGACTATGTTCATGAGCTACTCGTTAAGATCGGTAACAAGATAGGCTTCATCAATTTTAACTCCGAGTCAGTTTAGTTATCTCAAATATTTGGCAGGAAGGGGCCAAGCAAAATAGTGTTCTTTAACCATGCTTGAAACTCCTACATTAGGATCTAAAAACCTATGCTTCCTCTCTTTCTCACCAGGCAATGCACACATGTTTGTTTTTTATTGCCTCCTTAATGATCCTTAACGAGCTGCTCGCGAGCGCTCACATAACGAGTCGAGCCCAATGATTTCAGCTCGTTATTCTTAACGAGCTTAACGATTTGAGCCTTAACGATCACGAGCTTAACGAGCCGAGCCTTAACGATCCAAGCAGCTCGTTAGTCCACCCCTACCTTCGATCATATGATCTTTTTATTTTGAAATGCATTTTAGGTACATTTTGAAACATTAAAAAAATTGAAATAAAAATTTGCACGTACATCTTCACGTGTTACACGCTCACAAAGTTGTTTCATGAAAATTCTACTTGTCTTGTGGTGTGCCTAAAAAAGAAAAAAAAAATTGGTGCTAAAAATAAGGCTTTTCACAACATAAATTTTCTTTTTTTATATAGACCATAAAAAATATCGGTTTTCCTCGAAACTTGACGAACACATATATATTGTGGAGATGTACATGTAGAATTTTGTCAAATTATTTGGACACTTCAAAATATATTTTCTTGATAGAGGGAGCATACGCACCCGGGAGCCGAATTGAATTTCTCGTATTTTCTCCCTGAAGCGTACTTCCAAGCTCTCTAGCGGTTTAACTTCCTTTCTTGAAGTTATTGTAATTTGGGAATTTTCACTAATGTTTTTTTAGATAAGAAATTTTCATCATTGTAGCATAAAAATTTAAGTTTTCTTTCTTGTTCTCCTATGATTGGATAAATAGTGTGGACCATGGAGTGCAGACTTCTATTGCACACTCTCCGCCACCTCTGTTGTGGCCCGTGGCGCTGTTTAGGGGAACTTGGGAGTACTATGCCACGGCCAAATTTGTACACTATAGTTGTTAAATATCTCATTGAGAAGTTATGAATATCAAAAACCTTTGGCTGTATTTACGGATATTTTTCTATAAAAGACGCTTTATTACTCAGAAGTTTAAGTATTACACCAGCCTCTGTATAACTAGAATGCACACCACCATTCAAGAATTCAATATCAAGCAAAAAAAAGATGAAACAGTAAGGAAAAAAGCTAGCTAGTCTACAGCTTCATTGGCTTCGATCATACGACTATGCAGCCACCCATATTGGAAAATAAACTTCTTGGCTATTTACGAACATGCATCGAGCATCCCATAAATTTCCGACGCTGGTAGTACCTTTTTATGGTTGAATTTATCCCCTCTCTATGTTTCTTTTTCATTTTCAGCATGGTAGACCGACCAAGCTATGATTTTTTTGAAGGGTTAAGGCAATCCACTAGTAGAAAAAAAGACTAATGGGTCTTTAGTCCCGGTTCTGCTGGTGAACCGAGACTAATGATCGGGGCAACTGGGACTAAAGGGCTACGGTGGGCTGCGTCCAGGGCAAGAACCTTTAATCCCGGTTGGGGATTAAAGGTTTTTCTCTGATTTTTGGCTCCCCACGCACCTCCACACGCCCCGATAGAAAATTCAAAAAAATAAAATGTTTTCAGATTCTTGTATGTTATGCAACCTAGTATTAGGGAAAATCAACAGATTTGAATTTTCACCTTTTTTGCAAAAAGTTTTGAAAAAATAGTAAAACCGCAACAACTTTTGCATACGACGTCGAAAAAAAACGTATAATATATCAAAATGATCGTGGGAAAAAGTTACATCCGAATTCACTAGGGTTTACCCGGTTAGCCAATTTTTAGATTCTCAAAATTCCAAATGGAAATACAAAAGCAGGAAGATTTTAGTTTTTGCTATAAATTACGGATTTTATATATTTTTTATTTTTTTAAAACCTAATATTAATAATTGCATCCTGCATAAAGATTACTATCATTTTTACCCAATTTTCAGATTTTCAAATTTTTAGGTTTTAGGTTTGGCAAAAAAAAATTAATTAATTAATAAAATTAAAAATAATACAAATTAAAAAGTTAATGTTTATTTATTTATTCAAGATTATTATTACATCATTACTTTTGTTTATTAAAAGAATTATTTGAAATTCAAACAATAAAGAAATGTGATATCGATCAACATGTTAATAGGATTGATATGATACTACTATCACATACATGCGCGCGAAGCACTTGGATGCGGAACGGGATGGAACTCAGAAGTTAAGCGTGCTAGTTCTAGAGTAGTGGGAGGATGGGTGACCGAGCGGGAAGTTTGACCACGAGACTAAACTATGCAAATAACTGAAATAGTAGAAATTCTGAAAAAATAGAAAAAAAGAGAGAGTGAAAAATATTTAGAAACCCAAATGAATTAAAAAATTTAACTCGAAATAGCCTTTAGTCCCGGTTCGTGTTACAAACCGGGACTAAAGGCCCCGCCACGTGGGCCCGCCCACGTGGCCTTTAGTCGCGCATAATTAGTCCCGGTTGCGCAACCGGGATTAATGGCCCTTGCGAACCGGGACTAAAGCCCATTTTTCTACTAGTGATCGTTCTGACGTCCGTTTAGACAGAAAATCGTGTTATGTGCAGAAGAGGTTTTGGATTAACCGGAAATTACAAGCCTAAGGAGCATCTCCAGGCCTGACTACTTTGAATTGATCATTCAATGATGTGCTAGAAGCTTTCATGTTTCGTGAAGGTTGCAAGTTATCTCGGGTTAATTCTTCTTTGCTAGCTTGGAGTCTTGGACTCTGTTTACGGGGCTGCGCCGGCGGGCGGCCACAGACACTTTCGTCGCCGGCACGCGCTCATAAGGCGTCACGTTCCTTCACTCCACGCGCGCTGCTAGCACTCACAGCTAAGGTGTGGGCACGACCATGGCTTTCGTGCGCGCCCATCTCAAGTTCTCAACTCCATGCACTGAATCCGATTAGGTCGCGTGTGTACGTCTAGGACTCGGCTAATTAATCGGCTGGTTCCACACTCTGTGCACTACGCGTATGAACGTGCGTGTTTCAAAGGGGCTAGTCATGTGTGCTGTGTGGTCGTCTGCTTTCATGCATTCTACTACTTGAGAGTTGGGTAGTCTACCGATTTTCCATGCCGTGTTCCATTAATCCTACGTGATCAGACGCGTCAAACTTTTACTTTCGTTAATTTCTCCTTTCAACTTTCTGATGGCTTGTATGTTTCCGTTTAGACTAAAAAAAAAACCCGAACATTCCTCGCGCTGCCCTCCTCCAGGCGGCTTAGGGGGCGACCCTTCATTTGCCGCCACTGTCCCTTGGCTCACATGTTCCTTCTCCTTATTGCGAAGTGTACAAGTAGATTGCCTAGCCCTTTCCATCAGTTCGGACTTTTGGTTCACGTGGCTAGTGCATGAAGCTTAATATGGTATCAGAGCCCCAGGTCTTGAGTTTAAATCCTGGCTTTCACATGGTTTTCGCAATTAAGCCTAAAAATTGCTGTTTTCCCCCCCCCCCCCCCCCCCCTCTTTAGCCACCGCTGTTTCGGTGTGCTCTTCTTCTTTCACGTGTTGACTTTCTCTTCTCCCGTCACACGCGAGTGGGGGTATTGTGAAGTGTACAAGTAGATTGCCTAGCCCTTTCCATCAGTTCGGACTTTTGGTTCAAGTGGCTAGTGCATGAAGCTTAACACTCCTCTCCGCCTCCATGGGAAGTTGCGGGGCAAAGCCTCAAGGTCATCAACATCGTGGTGCTTGCGCATAGTTTCACTTTCCAAATATGTTGCTTTTGGAGAACCATTCTCGCACTCTCTATATATTGCCAAGAGTGCAGTGAGGTCGCTGACACGTGGGTCTCATGTCTCAGTGAACCCACTGCACCGTGCAATGGTTTGACCAACACTTGATACCTCGTTGTTGGAAAGGTCAAGTATAATTGATTAAAAAAAACTATATATTGATATTACCCGTCATCGATAAGTTTACCATCTCTACGTGCAATCCAATATATAGATCATCAGATCTAATAACAATATGTATGTCAAGTGGCTCCAATGACTGGCAATCAATGTCCAGCCAGAACTCAGATTATTAATTTTCTAATAACAATACAATTGTACAACTGCTATGTGTATTTGTCTCAACTCCTAAAATATAAATTTATTATTTTCTTGGACAATTATTTAGCTTTTAAATGATGTGTGACATGTCTACATCACTTGAGCATCAGATTAAGTGTGATCGATAATCCAAGGGCTCACACCCTGGCTGTAATCCTTGAACCGAAAAGAGAAATCAAATGGTATGAGAATTTAAGAGCTGTTATGTGGGAACAACCTTGAAATGTTTCATCAATTATACTTTCTCGGTTTCATATTAGTTATCGCTGATTTGGTGTATCCAGTCAAATTTTAAGTATACATATATCTGAATCCGCAAGAAATAATATGAAACAAAGGGAGTATATAGTAGTTTACCTGTCAATCAACATATTTTATTCCAAACCGTACTTGCGATGTTCAGATTACATTGAAGGAAATGTGCAAAAATAATTTAATTAAGCATAAAAGAAGATTAAATTGAGCACAATGGGGATCTTTTAATCAAGCCCATAAAGATATGGGTTGAACTTTATACGAATTAAAAGAGCTTTTGGTGGCGATTGGTGCTGGGTTGGATGTTTTGGACTTTCTGGTCAAAGTGCGCATCAGAGCAGATCAGTGTGACCTGGCTAGAGCCGTAGCTGGGCTGTTCGCTCGGGAGACAAAAGATAGTTGGAGAAAAGTGTTGGGTGCAGCTCCTCAACCAAAAGTGCACTAGCACTATCACCATTTCTTTCTCTTTTGTAGACATAGATTATTCAAACTGCTCCTGACATTACTCAGAGAAACATTAGCACGATGGATCATCGATGCTTACCATTAGTTAGTATTTAGCAAGAATGCATGGGGAGGCCTGCTTGTGGTTGTGGCACCACTAAGGAGACGAGGGGCATCTTTGGCATGATGAAAATTAATATCCATCGGTCATTCTGTTAAACACAATGATGATTATTTGGATCTTTTATGGTGGTGACGGGCCTGCCGCCAACCATATAACCGAAACAATCCTTTTTTTGCGAAACATGGTACAGAAACATACGCTCATAAACATACTTACTCTTACCTCTGTAAACGCACGCATGCACGTCATATCCCTATGAGTGACTCCAAGAGATTAAGTTCAAAAAACTGATTCGGCGAGTCTGAAGATTGACGAAATCACTACAGATGCCTCGTTGTTCGCGGGAACGCCACCTTCCATTGAAAAAAATATTCCATCATTATAAGACACCAAAGTGTCAAGCCTAGTTTTTTTATCATTGATGGGATGGAGGTGCCACTGTCATTCTAACCATCCGGTCGCAGGTTGATTCTAAAAAAGTCATTTCGCTCTTAATGTTGTCAACTTAGTCGTAAATTAACCCGAGCTTTATCTTTTGTGAACTATCGTTTTGGTCCTGGTAATTGCTTTTGTAAGACACAAGTCTTTGCTTCGAAAACGATTGTAGGATGCAAGTGCAAAATAATGAATATTTAGACGTTATCTGATTGTCTTCGCTTGCATGTGAGTTAAGTTGTGGAAATTGCATTCATATCGGTCACGGTATTACAACCTTCGCTTGGTTTTCACACTACATGGATACAGATAGACAAACAAGGCAAAAACGAGGAATTCCATGTCCAAGTGGGAACTATAAAAGTCATGAACTGTACTTGCTTTTCTATGCCGGCCTCGCTAAGAATATGTTCTCCTATTATTGTAAACACATGTCGCTGGTATACTTTGACTATGCATTTATTCAGACTCCAACTCAGTTGGAGATCTTACTGAGATCCCAAGGAGCACGTTGGATGACTTATAGGGACGTTGCAAGATACTTGACTGCGAGTTATTGCCAAGAGGACAGCTTGCCATTCACACTTCCGTTCGTCCTTTATCTTTTTCAGTTTTGACTTTCAGAGATCAAAAAATCGCCGGACTATTGCACCACCGTTACCACCAAATTGGTACTGATCTCTGTGTGAGCTAGCTAGTAGGATGATACTACTGCACCCTTGCACGAAAAACAAATCGAAATAGATTGGTGAGATGGTGTAATAGGAATGTGGGTGTAATAAAAAAAACTTGACTGTGAGAGGGGACAGGAAGTTAGATATTAGTGGGCAATCCACATGGCTAGAGTCTGGACTCTGGAGAAAGAAAACTGACTACTCTTCACGGACGGAAGGACATCGTCATGACCGGGAGACGCGCCGTTCTTATGGCCGTTCCTCCAGCTCCAATGGAGGTCGCCGTCGCTCCGCTGCTAAGATGCATGCTTCCATCGCCGCCGTCGCAAAGGCTGTTGTCGCCCCTGCACAGCCACAGCTGCCCTCCATCGTCGTGTACGATGCCACCGGCGCTTCACCGCAGCTCAGCGACACCACGCCGCCCCCTATCTCAGCGGTCTGCCGGGATTGGACTACTGCCATCAAGGAGCTCCCGTATGCTCTCACTCAAGGTTCTTCACGCCTAGCCTCACCTCCTCCCCATGCGCTCGTTCAGGAGTCGAGCATCAAGGAGGTGCTGCCTAGCTCGTGGGACGACGGTGAGGTGCCAGAAGACCCCCCGCAGCTCACGGCCACGCCTTCCGTCCTCTCGCCGTCTGTGGTGCCAGAGGTCTGGGACGCTGCCCCTGAAGAAGCGCAAGGCGACATCACGGCAGAACTTCCTCAGGTTATTGCCGCGAGCGCCGATGTCCACTCTCCGTTTCAGGGCACCCCCTCGACACCGAGCCCTGCCTTGTGCTCCGTCAAGGACCTTTTCGGCCCCTGATGGCGTGTAACTCACACGTTCGTTGGGAACCCCAAGAGGAAGGTATGATGCGCACAGCAGCAAGTTTTCCCTCAGAAAGAAACCAAGGTTTATCGAACCAGGAGGAGCCAAGAAGCACGTTGAATGTTGATGGCGGCGGGATGTAGTGTGGCGCAACACCAGGGATTCCGGCGCCAACGTGGAACCTGCACAACACAACCAAAGTACTTTGCCCCAACGAAACAGTGAGGTTGTCAATCTCACCGGCTTGCTGTAACAAAGGATTAACCGTATTGTGTGGAAGATGATTGTTTGCAGAAAACAGTAGAACAGTATTGCAGTAGATTGTATTTCAGTGTAGAGAATTGGACCGGGGTCCACAGTTCACTAGAGGTGTCTCTCCCATAAGATAAACAGCATGTTGGGTGAACAAATTACAGTTGGGCAATTGACAAATAAAGAGGGCATGACCATGCACATACATATTATGATGAGTATAGTGAGATTTAATTGGGCATTACGACAAAGTACATAGACCGCCATCCAGCATGCATCTATGACTAAAAAGTCCACCTTCAGGTTATCATCCGAACCCCCTCCAGTATTAAGTTGCTAACAACAGACAATTGCATTAAGTATTGCGCGTAATGTAATCAGTAACTACATCCTTGAACATAGCACCAATGTTTTATCCCTAATGGCAACAGCACATCCACAACCTTAGAACTTTCTGTCACTGTCCCAGATATCAATGGAGGCATGAACCCACTATCGAGCATAAATACTCCCTCTTGGAGTTACAAGCATCTACTTGGCCAGAGCATCTACTAGTAACGGAGAGCATGCAAGATCATAAACAACACATAGATATAACTTTGATAATCAACATAACAAGTATTCTCTATTCATCGGATCCCAACAAACGCAACATATAGAATTACAGATAGATGATCTTGATCATGTTAGGCAGCTCACAAGATCCGACAATTAAGCACAATGGGGAGAAGACAACCATCTAGCTACTGCTATGGACCCATAGTCCAGGGGTAGACTACTCACACATCACTCCGGAGGCGACCATGGCGGCGTAGAGTCCTCCGGGAGATGAATCCCCTCTCCGGCAGGGTGCCGGAGGCGATCTCCTGAATCCCCCGAGATGGGATCGGCGGCGGCGGCGTCTCTGGAAGGTTTTCCGTATCGTGGCTCTCGGTACTGGGGGTTTCGCGACGGAGGGTTTAAGTGGGCGGAAGGGCAGGTCACGAGGCGGCACGAGGGGCCCACACCACGGGGCCACGCGGCCAGGGCGGGGGCCGCGCCGCCCTTGGGTGTGGCCACCTCGGGGCCCCAGTTCGTCTCCTCTTCGGTCTTACGGAAGCTTCGTGGCAAAATAGGACCACAGGCGTTGATTTCGTCCAATTCCGAGAATATTTCGTTACTAAGATTTCTGAAACCAAAAACAGCAGAAAACAAAGAATCGGCACTTCGGCATCTTGTTAATAGGTTAGTTCCGAGAAAATGCACGAATATGACATAAAGTGTGCATAAAACATGTAGATAACATCAATAATGTGGCATGGAACATAAGAAATTATCGATACGTCGGAGACGTATCAGCATCCCCAAGCTTAGTTCTGCTCGTCCCGAGCAGGTAAAACGATAACACAGATAATTTCTGGAGTGACATGCCATCATAACCTTGATCATACTATTTGTAAAGCATATGTAGTGAATGCAGCGATCAAAACAATGTATATGACATGAGTAAACAAGTGAATCATAAAGCAAAGACTTTTCATGAATAGCACTTCAAGACAAGCATCAATAAGTCTTGCATAAGAGTTAACTCATAAAGCAATAATTCAAAGTAAAGGCATTGAAGCAACACAAAGGAAGATTAAGTTTCAGCGGTTGCTTTCAACTTGTAACATGTATATCTCATGGATATTGTCAACATAGAGTAATATAATAAGTGCAATAAGCAAGTATGTAGGAATCAATGCACAGTTCACACAAGTGTTTGCTTCTTGAGGTGGAGAGAAATAGGTGAACTGACTCAACATTGAAAATAAAAGAATTGTCCTCCATAGAGGAAAAGCATCGATTGCTATATTTGTGCTAGAGCTTTGATTTTGAAAACATGAAACAATTTTGTCAACGGTAGTAATAAAGCATATGTATCATGTAAATTATATCTTACAAGTTGCAAGCCTCATGCATAGTATACTAATAGTGCCCGCACCTTGTCCTAATTAGCTTGGACTACCGGATCATCGCAATGCACATGTTTTAACCAAGTGTCACAAAGGGGTACCTCTATACACTTTGTACAAAGGTCTAAGGAGAAAGCTCGCATTGGATTTCTCGCTATTGATTATTCTCAACTTAGACATCCATACCGGGACAACATAGACAACAGATAATGGACTCCTCTTTTATGCATAAGCATGTAACAACAATTAATAATTTTCTCATATGAGATTGAGGATACATGTCCAAAACTGAAACTTCCACCATGGATCATGGCTTTAGTTAGCGGCCCAATGTTCTTCTCTAACAATATGCATGCTTAACCATAAGGTGGTAGATCTCTCTTACTTCAGACAAGACGAACATGCATAGCAACTCACATGAAATTCAACAAAGAGTAGCTGATGGCGTCCCCAGTGAACATGGTTATCGCACAACAAGCAACTTAATAAGAGATAAAGTGCATAAGTACATATTCAATACCACAATAGTTTTTAAGCTATTTGTCCCATGAGCTATATATTGCAAAGGTGAATGATGGAATTTTAAAGTTAGCACTCAAGCAATTTACTTTGGAATGGCGGAAAATACCATGTAGTAGGTAGGTATGGTGGACACAAATGGCATAGTGGTTGGCTCAAGTATTTTGGATGCATGAGAAGTATTCCCTCTCGATACAAGGTTTAGGCTAGCAAGGCTTATTTGAAACAAACACAAGGATGAACCGGTGCAGCAAAACTCACATAAAAGATATATTGAAAACATTATAAGACTCTACACCGTCTTCCTTGTTGTTCAAACTCAATACTAGAAATTATCTAGACCTTAGAGAAACCAAATATGCAAACCAAATTTTAGCATGCTCTATGTATTTCTTCATTAATGGGTGCAAAGCATATGATGCAAGAGCTTAAACATGAGCACAACAATTGCCAAGTATCACATTACCCAAGACATTATAGCAATTACTACATGTATCATTTTCCAATTCCAACCGTATAACAATTTAACGAAGAAGAAACTTCGCCATGAATACTATGAGTAGAAACTAAGGACATACTTGTCCATATGCTACAGCGGAGCGTGTCTCTCTCCCATAAAGTGAATGCTAGGATCCATTTTATTCAAACAAAACAAAAAACAAAAACAAACCGACGCTCCAAGCAAAGCACATAAAATGTGATGGAATAAAAATATAGTTTCAGGGGAGGAACCTGATAATGTTGTCGATGAAGAAGGGGATGCCTTGGGCATCCCCAAGCTTAGACGCTTGAGTCTTCTTAGAATATGCAGGGGTGAACCACCGGGCATCCCCAAGCTTAGAGCTTTCACTCTCCTTGATCATGTTGCATCATACTCCTCTCTTGATCCTTGAAAACTTCCTCCACACCAAACTTAGAACAACTCATTAGAGGGTTAGCGACAATAAAAATTAACATGTTCAGAGGTGACACAATCATTCTTATCACTTCTGGACATTGCATAAAGCTACTGGACATTAATGGATCAAAGAAATTCATCCAACATAGCAAAAGAGGCAATGCGAAATAAAAGGCAGAATCTGTCAAAACAGAACAGTTCGTATTGACGAATTTTATCGAGGCACCAGACTTGCTCAAATGAAAATGCTCAAATTTAATGAAAGTTGCGTACATATCTGAGGATCACTCACGTAAATTGGCATAATTTTCTGAGTTACCTACAGAGAAAACATCCCAGATTCGTGACAGCAAAGAAATCTGTTTCTGCGCAGTAATCCAAATCTAGTATGAACTTTTCTATCAACGACTTTACTTGGCACAACAAAACACTAAACTAAGATAAGGAGAGGTTGCTACAGTAGTAAACAACTTCCAAGACACAAAATAAAAACAAAGTACTGTAGGTAAAAACATGGGTTGTCTCCCATAAGCGCTTTTCTTTAACGCCTTTCAGCTAGGCGCAGAAAGTGTGTATCAAGTATTATCAAGAGATGGTGTGTCAACCTTACCTTGGCTTTTCCCTTACCTTTCTTATTGTTTTTCTTTCCCTTTGATTTAGGAAATATATGATTTCCCCCCGGTGTAGAGGTGAATTCCAGGGTGCCTTCTCCCACATCAATGACTGCTCCCAATAGTTTCAGCAGGGATCTTCCGAGTGTGATTTTTCCTGTCCCTACACATTCAATAACAAGATAATCAATGGATATTGTTCTTCCAAGAATGGTTGTATGCACACCTGCGGCTATTCCCTTAGGAATTATAACAGAGTTATCAATGAGAGTTATTTCTTCTCCTCCTTCATCGACTCCCCAAAGTTTCAAAGATTTATAAATGCTCTCAGGTATAAGGCAAAATTCAGACATAATATCACAGTTGGCACGAAGAGTTCGATCACCGATAACAATTTTAACAGTAGGATCCCATAATGAAAGTTTAGAGTTCATTAAAACTTGTTCAAGACGATTACGAACATGGCAATAGTTGTCATCCAAGCGAGATGTACTTATCTCGAGATTGTTTAATCTATTATAAATGCTAGTGAGGGCTGAATCAAAGTTATTAGCTGAATCATGTGATGCAACCAACTTCTTTATGGCATTAAAAGCTTGATCCCCATTGCAATGAAGGAAATCTCCTCCCACTAAAGCATCCAAAGCATATCTATAGCGAATCATAAGACCAAAATAAAAATTACTAAGGATCAAACTTAGAGTCATTTGAGGTTCAGTTTTACGATAAGAAGTAAAAATTCTAGACCAAGCATCCTTAAAACTCTCCTCATCCCCTTGTTTAAAAGTGAAGACTAATTCTTCAGGCGAAGAAGTAACAGGTTCAGAGCTAGACATGGTAACAAAAGTAACTAATTTTTTGTATTTTTAATGTAGAGTGCAAGACAGTAAATAAAGCAAACTAGATAAAGTAAATGCAAGTAACTAATTTTTTTGTGTTTTTGATATAGCAAACAAGATAGCAAATAAAGTAAAACTAGCAACTAATTTTTTTGTATTTTGATTTAGTGCAGCAAACAAAGTAGTAAATAAAACTAAGCAAGACAAAAACAAAGTAAAGAGATTGGGAAGTGGAGACTCCCCTTGCGGCGTGTCTTGATCTCCCGGCAACGGTGCGAGAAAAAGAGCTTGATGGCGTGTAACTCACACGTTCGTTGGGAACCCCAAGAGGAAGGTATGATGCGCACGGCAGCAAGTTTTCCCTCGAAAGAAACCAAGGTTTATCGAACCAGGAGGAGCCAAGAAGCACGTTGAAGGTTGATGGCGGCGGGATGTAGTGCGGCGCAACACCAGGGATTCCGGCGCCAACGTGGAACCTGCACAACACAACCAAAGTACTTTGCCCCAACGAAACAGTGAGGTTGTCAATCTCACCGGCTTGCTGTAACAAAGGATTAACCGTATTGTGTGGAAGATGATTGTTTGCAGAAAACAGTAGAACAGTATTGCAGTAGATTGTATTTCAGTATAGAGAATTGGACCGGGGTCCACAGTTCACTAGAGGTGTCTCTCCCATAAGATAAACAACATGTTGGGTGAACAAATTACAGTTGGGCAATTGACAAATAAAGAGGGCATGACCATGCACATACATATTATGATGAGTATAGTGAGATTTAATTGGGCATTACGACAAAGTACATAGACCGCCATCCAGCATGCATCTATGCCTAAAAAGTCCACCTTCAGGTTATCATCCGAACCCCCTCCAGTATTAAGTTGCTAACAACAGACAATTGCATTAAGTATTGCGCGTAATGTAATCAGTAACTACATCCTTGAACATAGCACCAATGTTTTATCCCTAGTGGCAACAACACATCCACAACCTTAGAACTTTCTGTCACTGTCCCAGATATCAATGGAGGCATGAACCCACTATCGAGCATAAATACTCCCTCTTGGAGTTACAAGCATCTACTTGGCCAGAGCATCTACTAGTAACGGAGAGCATGCAAGATCATAAACAACACATAGACATAACTTTGATAATCAACATAACAAGTATTCTCTATTCATCAGATCCCAACAAACGCAACATATAGAATTACAGATAGATGATCTTGATCATGTTAGGCAGCTCACAAGATCCGACAATTAAGCACAATGGGGAGAAGACAACCATCTAGCTACTGCTATGGACCCATAGTCCAGGGGTAGACTACTCACACATCACTCCGGAGGCGACCATGGCGGCGTAGAGTCCTCCGGGAGATGAATCCCCTCTCCGGCAGGTGCCGGAGGCGATCTCTGAATCCCGAGATGGGATCGGCGGCGGCGGCGTCTCTGGAAGGTTTTCCGTATCGTGGCTCTCGGTACTGGGGGTTTCGCGACGGAGGCTTTAAGTAGGCGGAAGGGCAGGTCAAGAGGCGGCACGAGGGGCCCACACCACAGGGCCGCGCGGCCAGGGCAGGGGCCGCGCCGCCCTAGGGTGTGGCCACCTCGTGGCCCCACTTCGTCTCCTCTTCGGTCTTCTGGAAGCTTCGTGGCAAAATAGGACCCTGGGCGTTGATTTCGTCCAATTCCGAGAATATTTCGTTACTAAGATTTCTGAAACCAAAAACAGCAGAAAACAGCAATTGGCACTTCGGCATCTTGTTAATAGGTTAGTTCCAGAAAATGCACGAATATGACATAAAGTGTGCATAAAACATGTAGATAACATCAATAATGTGGCATGGAACATAAGAAATTATCGATACGTCGGAGACGTATCAGCCCCTCTCAGGCACCTCTTCTGCCGCGCCCCATGCTTGAGACGTCGCGTCCTCGGCAAAACGAAGACCTTCCTCCTTCCAATGCTAGGCGCAGCGCTCGTCTGAGTTCCAAGCCAAAGATGCATGCCCTGGACAAGGCTATTCAAGTCCTGAACTCCAAGATGGGAATCGCGGCAGAAGGTGTGCCTTTGTTGGAGGCGAGGAACGCATACATCAGCAAGTTCAAGTCCCAGTTGCCAGACAAGACAGTGGAGGCGCTGTCCAAGCTTTTCAAGCTGAATATCCGCAGCATGAACGAAGCGGATGAGATCCTTATTGCCATGGGAGGCCCGGGTGGTTGCGAACCTGCAATCCAGGACGTGGTTTTTTAGTTGGGATCGTCTTCCTCTCCCACCCCGTGTTCCTTGCTCTGCACTTTAGCCTGTCCGGTTTCTGCTCTAAACTTTGTTGCGGTCGTTTGTCAAGACTGTGTTTTGTTTTGCGCCTCCTCCTCCGCATCTTGTCCAAATGATTGGTCCAAACCTCACCATCGCTGACTGGAACACTCGCGGGTTGAATGACCAAGACCGCAAAGACACCGTCCACACTTTTCTTGCGGATTCCCGCTGCCACATCGCTTGCATCCAAGAGACTAAGCTTGACTTCATCGACCATCAAACCGCGGCTTACATAGGCGGGTTCAAGCTTCGCTCCTTCGCGCACCGCCCCGCCATCGGCACTCGCGGAGGAATTCTCCTCCTTTGGAACGAAGATCATGTGGACATTTCAAGCATTCATATCGGCACTTACCTGATCTCGGCCGATGTCTTGGTTCGTGCTTGCGGCACCTCTTTCAAGCTCACCACAGTATATGGACCTAGCGATCATGCTGATACAGAGGGTTTCCTTGCGGAAGTTGTCGCCGCCAAGCCTGCAAATGACTCGAAGTGGCTCATCATTGGGGATTTTAACCTCATATACCAGGCTGAGGATAAGAGCAACGCCAACCTTAATTTTCGCCTTATGGGACTTTTCAGACGGGCCCTCGCCACTTGCCACCTGAAAGAACTAAATCTCCAAAACAGAAAGTATACTTGGAGCAATGAGAGAGATACGCCGACTCTTGTGCGTCTGGATCGGGCTTTTTGCAACGCTAGCTGGGATCTTCAGTTCGAAAACCATGTTCTTCATGCTTTGTCGTCTTCCCTTTCGGACCATTGCCCTCTCCTTCTCTCTAATCAGAGTGGCCCTCGGAAACCACCCATCTTCCGTTTCGAATCCTTCTGGACGAAAATACCGGGTTTTAAAGATAAAGTTCAACAATCTTGGACGGCACCTTCCACGCACACTCAACCGGTCCATGTCATAAACCACAAGCTGAAATCCACGGCACAGAGTTTAAGATCTTGGAGCAAGAGCCTCTTCTCCGACTGCAAGCTTCAACTTATTATGGCTCTTGATGTCATTCTTCAGCTAGACGTGGCTCAGGAGTTCCGCGCCCTCTCTCCGGATGAAAGACGACTTCGCGCCTACCTTAAGCAACGTGTCAAAGGTCTCGCTGCCCTGGAAAGAACCCGGAAAAGGCAGGCATCTAGAATCAGCTATCTCCGTGAGGGTGATGCGAACACAAAAATTTTCCACCTGCGTGTCAACGCCAGGAAATGCAAGAACCACATCCTCAGACTCAAGCACAACAATGGTTGGGCTACGACTCATGAAGACAAGGATAAGCTCATCTTTGAGCACTTCTCCCAAACCCTTGGACGACCTTCCCCCCGCCAGCTGGATTTTAACTGGGCAGCTCTTAATCCTACAACACATCATCTGGAGGACTTGGGGTTACCTTTCTCCGAACTCGAGATTAAGGAGGCGGTCGACGACATGCCGGCGGATAAGGCCCCCGGCCCTGACGGCTTCTCTATCGCCTTTGTTCGCTCATGTTGGGATATCATTAAGGACGATCTCATGAAAGTCATCAATGCCTTCTCCGAATTATCGACGTCCAACTTCAGCATCATCAACACCGCAAACATCGTGTTGTTACCAAAAAAGACGGCGCGGAGTCCATCACTGAGTTCAGGCCCATCAGTCTCATCCACGTGGTTCCGAAGATCATCGCTAAAGCTATGGCACGCCGGCTTAGTCCTAAAATGAATGATATCGTGTCTCTCAGCCAAAGCGCTTTCATCAAGACCAGAACAATCCATGACAACTTCATGTACGTCAGAAACACTGCCCGCCAACTCCATCGCAACAAAACCCCAGCCCTTCTCATCAAGCTTGACATCGCCAAGGCTTTTGACACTGTTCGATGGGATTACATTTTGGACCTCATGCAACGCCTCGGCTTCCCCCAAAGATGGCGTGCTCTGATGACGACCCTCTTCTCCACGGCTTCCTCCCGCGTCATCCTCAATGGGGTCCCCGGGAAGGACATTCTTCATGGGCGCGGCCTCCGACAGGGTGACCCCTTGTCGCCTCTTCTTTTCGACATTGCCATCGACCCCCTTCAATGGATCCTGGAAATGGCTACGACCTCCGGTCTGTTACACGCGATGCCTAGCGGCTTGCAGGGACCCCGGGTCTCCTTATATGCGGATGATGCGGCCATTTTCCTGACCCCTACAGCGCATGACATGTCTGCCCTTGCTAGCATCTTACAGAGTTTCGGGGAGGTCACCGGTCTGGTAACTAATGTGGCTAAAAGCTCCATCGCGCCAATTCGTTGCGCCGAGTTGGACCTTCAGCCGGTTCTGGCTAACTTCCCAGCGGCCACTGTCACTTTTCCCATTAAATATTTGGGTCTACCCCTCTCTCTTGGAAGATTGCGACGGGCAGATCTTCAACCTTACATTGATAAGGCGGTGGCACGCTTGAACCCTTGGAAAGGCAGATTCCTCAATCGGGCTGGCTGTACCGCCCTTGTGAAGTCAGTTCTCTCTTCTATGCCAATCTTCCTGTTAACAGCTCTTAAGGCTGACAAAGGCATTCTGAAGGCTTTCGCCAAAATTAGTCGGGGTATGCTATGGGCTTGTAAGGAAGTTGTCAGTGGCGGGAAATGCAAGGTCAATTGGCAGAAGGTTTGTCGCCCAAAGGAGCTTGGCGGCCTTGGGATTCTTGACTTGGATAAGTTCTCCCGTGCGCTCAGGCTGCGTTGGCTATGGTATGTTTGGACGGCTCCAGAAAAACTTTGGGTGGGTTCTGAAACCCCCAATGATGCCTCCGACATCGACCTCTTCAATGCCGCTACCAGAGTCACCATTGGTGATGGTGCAAAGGCTTCCTTTTGGCTTTCTTCTTGGCTTGATGGCTCTCCACCGAAGGACCTTGCCCCCTTAATTTTCAAGGCCTCCAGAAGAAAGAACCGAACAGTTCAGAACGCTCTTGAAGGACATAGCTGGGTCGCGGACATCGACGTGCAAGCTTTCACTGTCGAACATATGGAGCAATACATTCGTCTATGGGACCTTCTTTCGGCAGTCCAACTTTCACCCGGTACTTCGGATTCCATTGTTTGGACTTTGACGCCTAACGGACGCTACTCGGCTAGCTCCGCCTACAAAGCCCAGTTTATGGCCTCTCTACCTTGCACCTTTGGGAATCTCGTTTGGAAGACTTGGGCCCCGCCCAAATGTCGCTTCTTCGCCTGGCTCGCTGTCCAGAACCGCCTATGGACGGCGGACCGTCTTGCGAAACGTGGATGGCCACATCAGCCTACTTGCCAGCTTTGTAGATGCGTTCCCGAGACCGCAAGACACATCCTGTTTGAATGCCGCTTCTCAAAAAGGATCTGGACAGCCGCGGCAGCATGGCTCTCTTGCCCGGATCTTATCCGTTGCCTTGGCTCTGGAAGACCTAAGGTGCTGGACTACTGGCACGCCATCGCCAAGACTCCCACCTCCTCTCCCAAAGGCCTAAGAACTGCTATCATACTCATCGCTTGGGAGATTTGGAAGGAAAGAAATGAGAGAGTTTTTAGCAATAAATCCACTCTTCCTTCGGTCATTATGCATAAGATCAGGGAGGAAGGAAAGGACTGGATTCTGGCCGGTGCCAAGAACCTGGCAGAGCTTGTAGGCTGATCTTTTTTTGGAGGGGGTTTCTTTCCGTTCGGAGCGGTGGCTCCGGTCTTTTCGCCTCCGCCTGTTTGCGTTTGAGGTGTGATGTCGAGCTAGTTGGCCGTCGTCCCGTGTGGAGTACTACCTCGGGGATGGCGTGTGGTGTCGTGTTGTATCGTTTTTCGGCCAGTTTTTCTCACAAACGGGCCAACTCTTTTCTCCTATATCAAAGAAAGGCAAAGCTTTTGCCTCGTTTCAAAAAAAAAACAAAAGATTAGCTCGCGCCAATCTCGACATCGGCGCCTCGCTTTGATATTCAGATTAGCCCTGTATTCTGAGATTACTTGAAGTTAAGTTTGGTAAATTTTGACTAAATATTTAGAAGAAAATATTAATATCAATATTATGTAAGATATATTATTAGATACTACTACCTCCATTTCAAGGAATAAGGCGCACGGGCATCCCAAGACGAACTTTGACCATAAAAAATGAGCAACAAAATCTTGATTATATTATATGTAATTAGTATCGTTGGATTCGTATTGAAAAACACTTTTTAATGATATTAATTTCATATAGACAATCTTTATCTATTTGAAGTAATTCTTGGTCAAACAAAAAGCTCGTAAAACGAGGGCGCCTTATTCCTTGAAACGGAGGTAGTATATCGTAAAATATATTTTCAGATTACATGTATCCACTACAAAATGTTTATATGAATTTCTATATACTCAGTCAACTTTTTTTAATTATATACTAGCCTTATGAACCAAGACATATGTAGTAGGTATGTACATGTTGTTCTTTCTTAACATGTTAATATTTCATTCTCATTCATAATAAAAAATATTTTAATTTGGACCCGCGGCGTCCGCTTCATCTCCTCCGGGCGACTCGCGGGGAACCTAGCACTCGCCGCCAGCCCTCTCCCGCCGCGCCACAATTTTCTCGCTGCCGCTGGAGTACGCCACAGAGATAAATCTATGTGGCCAAAAGCAGAGCTAGGGACCATCTCACTGTTGCGGGCCCCCACCGATATGGTAGCGGATCTAGTGGGTGGCCTCAGACTTGCCACAACTCGGTGCTCCTCCGGTGGTCGACGTCCTCTCTTGCGATCTGACCTTCCACTTCAGCAGTGGTGGTGACGACTCGTGCTCTGGCATCGGCGTCGAGGTCGGGTGTGGTGGCGGCTCATTCAGTGGTGATGTTGACCGCTTGGAGTTGGCGCCGTAGCCTAGCGCGGTCGGATATGTTGGAGGCTACTAGCAGCAAGGGTCGGGACACGATTGCTAGTGAAAACCGAGTTGACTTCGGTCTTAGCGAAAGATGGCGGCGTGTTGGTGTCGTTACCTTCTTGAAGACAACATCGTTGCAGCTCTTGTCTACTCGCATGTCTAGTTCTAGGTCTTCCTGATCAGGCGATGGCGATGCTCGACATCGTTCTCCCTGCTGCAAGCATTGTTTTGGAGCAACTGCTGGTTTGAGGGGTCAGCGGGTGGAGCGGCGTGACATCTACTGCGTCGATGATGGTGGATCGCGGCGGCAAGGCACAACTAGGTCACGGCGGCGGACACATATTGATGGACGCGCGTAGGGCGGTGGTGCGGTCGACACCACCACCGCCTGTGTGTGTCGATCGACTTTAAACTGTTCGTTGCGAACGACGACGACGGCTTTGACCATTGACCGGAGCGAACAAAATCCCGCAGCTTAGCCCAGAATGATTCGAACATTTTCCAGCTTAATCTATCGCAGAGAGAGCGAGAGCGAGAGAAAAGAAAAGCAGAAAGCGACCCCTCACCCCGCGCAATACGTCACCTCTCATTTCTCCCTTTGACTCGCCCCCACCTCGTCTTTGAACGCCCCCACTTCCCCCTGTGCTCCACACGCTCCCTCTTGATGCAGATACCCACCCAGCAAACCCTGAAATTGCATGGGAGTGTGGAAGAAAACATGCCCAGGGTTTTAGAGATCCTTTTTGGGCAACAAATGGGACCTATGTCTAGAAAATCAGTGGGAGATTAAAAGACACAAGAAAACACAATACAACTGAAGCCGAACCGCGCTCCCGCAACACTGCAAACAAATGGTCACTCAAGACCGGCGTAAACACTGCATCCCTGTCGACGTGAGCACACGCCACCCATCAGGATTTACAAACGCACGCAAGAATTCTACCAGGGAAAGTGCCGAGGAGGCGAAGAAAACCGCTCCATCATCTAGTCCCATCGTTACTACCACGATGGCAGAGAGGTCGGGTCATGATGAAACATGTTAGGGCATGTTAAGGTTACAACACATGCAAATAATAATTTTTGGAAAATAGTATGGAGTATGCAACAATGCAACTCAAGAAGCCAATACTGTATGCAATATACTATAGCATTTTTTTTGTATTGTTACATCTTAAGAGGAAACATTACCTAATTAAAATCTAAAAATATTAAAGAGCAAGAAAGGACTTCCCACAAGTTTTACATGGCAAGGGCGTGCATGAATTATTTAACTTTATTACACAGTACATGTTTAAACAACAATTGATACAAACCTAACATTTCCACGGTCGAATCCAATAACTTAATCTATCGCACTTGCAGCACTAAATGATGAGGTTTATGAAAATATTTTAAGTTGATTACATATATTTTAACCCCTACAAAATTGTATTTTCATGCCTCCTTTTCATGTGTTCCACACACTCCCCATGATGCAAGTACTTACCCAAAAAGTGTTCATATTGAATGGCAGTGAGAAAAAAAGCATAGTTGACACATTCACACCTTTTTGAATATCTTCTCTCAACAACAAACAAATGCTCTATGTACGAAAACATCAACAAGGTTTCATATGATTTGTCATAAAGCTGATACAATGAACTTAGATGTTCAGTTAAATGCTGCGAAACACGACTATGCAATACGAGACACAAAAAAACAAGCATAAATCAACAGGCATCAAACCACATTTATGATCTGCCAAAAATGTTCAGGTGAACAAGAAGAAATACCGCACCCCCGTCGATGAGATCATACGCCTCCCAGCTGGCTTCAGAGAAACACAACGTGCACCTTTTTCCCAAAAAAGCCGACAAGGCGACAAAAACCGCTCCGCCATCTAGCTATCACTGTTGCCAACTTGGGTAGAAAGAGATCGGGTCACAAGGAAAAAAAGATCGAAACATGGTACTAGAATTTGTGCGAATAAATAATTTTAGAAAGTATTATGGTGTTATGCAATAACGCACCCCGAAAAGGCAACCTTTTTGTGTGTGTGACCCAAATAATAGGGGTGACAAGTTGTCAAATTGGAATTTAGAAGGAAACAACAATTTATATAAAACGTTGAAGAACAAGAAACGATGTTCAAGAAGTTTTATGCAAAAAAAGGGTGGACATGGATTATTTAGTTTTACAACATTGACATGTTTAAAAAACTTGGGACGGAAGGGAGCGTTTTGCACGAGCTCCATAAACCAGGTCCCTCATCGCAAAGACCACCCGACCACCGTTTCCATTCCATATACCACCACCCCCACCTTCCCCTCTAGCTCTCTCTCTCTCTCCCCCTTTCTGCTGCATTCCCTTCTCCGCACGGAGCAGAGCAGCTCGCCATGGTGAGGAAGGACACCACCACCACCATGAGGCTCCCTCCGCAGCACCAGGGGCTCGAGGTCAAGATCCCCAGCTTCTTCCGCTGCCCGATCTCGCTCGACGTCATGCGGTCGCCGGTGAGCCTCTGCACCGGCGTCACGTACGACCGTGCCTCCATACAGAGGTGGCTCGACTCCGGCAACACCACCTGTCCGGCAACCATGCAACCGCTTCCGTCCACGGACCTCGTGCCAAACCTCACCCTCCGCAGCCTCATCACCCACTGGTCCAATTCCGCCGCCTCCTGCTCGCCCGTCGCCGGATCCGCCACGTTCTTCGCGGGTCCTTCCCCGGCAGCGCTCGTCCGAAAGGTCGCGTCTTCCGGGACCAACCCCTCCCCCGCGCTCCGCGAGCTGGCGGCCTATCTCTCCGACGACGACGTCGACGAGTTCGAGAAGAACGCGCTGGTGGGCGCCGGCACCGCCGCGGAGACCGTCGCGTCCGTGCTCAGGCGGAAAGGGGAGCAGATAAGCGTCGATGGCCTGGAGGCGGCCGTGCGGGTCCTCGCCGCGATCGTCGCGCTGGATGGCATCGAGGACGCGAACAAGAAGCGGGTCGCCACCGGCCTCGCCGTGGACGCGGCGGCCTCGGCCGCGTCGCTGGCGCGCGTCCTGCGCGGCGGGAGCGGCCTGGAGGCGAGAATTGACGCGGCCAGGCTCGTGGAGTTCCTGCTCGCCAATGCCGTCGCCGAGACAAAGGCGGCCGTGGCCCAGTCGTCCGACCTGGTGGCCGAGCTCATCCGGCTCGTCGGGCCCGTCGACGAGAAGGGCAGCCTCGACAAGAAGGCCATGGACACCGGCCTCTCCTGCCTCGCCACCATCGCGGGGTCGCGGCGCGCGGCGCGCGACGAGATGGTGCGCCTCGGCGTTGTCCCGGCCGCGGTGCGCGCGCTCCACGCCACGACGGAGCCTAGCTCCTCGGCCAAAGTCCTCCGGATCCTCGAGTCCGCCGTCGGCTGCGCCGAGGGCCGCGCCGCGCTCTGCAAGGACGCGGAGGCGACCGTCACCGCCGTGCTCGACAGGATGATGAAGTCCGGTCGCGACGGCGCCGAGGCCGCGGTCGCCGTGCTCTGGGCGGTGTGCCACAAGTACAAGGACCGCAGGGCCTCGGACGCCGCGGCGGCGTCGGAGGGCGGGCTGACGAGGCTGCTTCTGCTGCTGCAGAGCGGGTGCTCGCCGGCGGCCAGGCAGATGGCGCTGGAGCTGCTCAAGATTTACAGGGTGAACGCCAAGAGCTGCTTGGCCGGCTACGATTCCAAGACCACCCACATCATGCCATTCTGACCAGAGCTTAACGGATGGCTTGCAAGCTCGGAACGGGGGATAATTCCTTCTTTTCTTCATGTTTTTTTTGGTTTTTTAAAATGTAAGTTGATAGAGAAAGAGAAGAACTGATTCGTCAAGTCAGGACAGGAGAAGAAAGAAAAAATAATCTGTAAATTGGTAGTGAGTTTTGATAGAAACAAATGGAGATTGCTAACCAAAATCTGTATATCCGATCCTATTGCCAAATCATTGCAATTGCTCGCAAGAGATCTGGGTTGATAATCTTCATAGTTCATGCAACAAGCATGCACATCCACATTCATAGTATGCGTCTCTGATAAATCTTCCACAATTCGCACATGGACAACACGAAACGATCTCCCAAATTACAAATCATTTTTCTTTGATCTGGGTACTAACTTACAAACGATGAACCTGATAAGTAATACATTTCCTAGTACTATCAGAACTTGTATGAACACACGTGCATTTGCTCCTGACCTAGTCAGGGAATAAGCTCCATCATGCTAATGATTCAAGATTGTCGTCGCCTGGAATACATTACTAATTGCACACACCGTTGCTTGAAAGCAACATACGTGCTTGTTATAGAGGTAGATAAGCCTAATGAAACATCTCCATGGGGGGTGCCACTAGACTACTCCAGTAAGAGCATCTCCAGCCATTCAAGCCCCCGGGCAAAAATCCGGATATAACATATGCCGAATTAGATGTAAAAAAGAGCGTGGGGGGTAACTTTTTCCAGTCGCACCCCCGGCATTCGTCCATCAGCGGCTATAGATTCAAAATATCGTCTTCCCGCTACACAAAAGAATCGTCAAAGTCCGGCGATCGGATCAACCACATTCCAGCGATCGAAACTAGACGATTACAGGCTCATCGGCGGTCCCGTCCTGAGCATCGGCGTCTGGCGCAACATCAGGCGGTGAAGCATCGACGTCTGGCACGGCATTGGGCGGCGAAGCATCGGCGTCTGCCCTTGTTATTGGCGAGATTCTTGCGCACCGCCTTCCACTTGTCGCATTCCGCGATGGGGGCGAACAGTTGAGATACTTGAACATCTGGCTGTCGCAATCGTCCGCCTACATGTCGAGTGCCCGCTGCATCTGCACAAACAAGTCGGAGATTTCAAGATTTCCGTGAGCCACGGCAATATACATTCGACGGAAGAGCCACGGCGAGTGAGCATACCTTTGCTTCAAAGTCCTCACCGCTCACAACATGTTTGTCGATCTCCTCCTGTATGCCATGCCACTTGCTGCACGCCGCCTGAATGATGCCCCAATGGGTGCCCATTGCATTGTCGCCACGCTCCATCACCGTCTTGTTGAAGTATGGATCGACGAGTTTGCGCTCATCGAACGCCACCTTGACCCGCTGCCAGTACGTGTCGTAGTTCTGATTGGCGCCGGTGATGCCGTTCATAGACACAGTCTTCCAAGCTTCGGCGAGGCACTCCTCTTCTTTGCCCGTCCATTTGATCTGAGGCTCGGCCGGCGGCGAGTTCTTCTTCCTTTTATTCTTCCCCTGGTACGGCGCTTGTGTGGGTTCAGGTGCTTCCTCTATGTCGACGTCGACGTAGTCGTCTCCTTCGTCGACGTCTTTGGTACCGTCGATCTCATCCAGGTGACCGTGGTCGAGGTTGACGCCGCCCCGGGACGCGACGACATCCGTCGCCCTTGCCTCCTCTTGGGTGAAGAAACTCGGGCTCGATGCGGTGGCCACAGAGCCCACCGTGATCATCTCGTGCATCACAGGCTCATTCGGCGGCGGCATCCCGGGGTGGAGAAGTAGAGCGGCCCACATCGCAGGGCAGGCGAGATGCCCTCGTACATCGCACCGTCGTACGCTGGTGGTGATGGCGTAAAACCAGCCATGCCGGCGGCGTAGGTGTCGTGGAACATGGTCGTGCCCGGCGACGCCGGCGAGAAGGAAGGACCGCCAATCATACCTTGGGCCGGCCATGGCCCGGGGAATTGGCCGATGCGCGACTGGACGAAGTTGATGGAGATCAGCCTCGCCTGTTCCTCCGCCGCCGCCACCCTCTTCGCGTTGCACTTTGATACGTCTCCAACGTATCGATAATTTCTTATGTTCCATGCCACTTTATTGATGATACCTACATGTTTTATGCATACTTTATGTCATATTTATTCATTTTCTGGCACTAACCTATTAACGAGATGCCGAAGAGCCAGTTGTTGTTTTCTGCTGTTTTTGGTTTCAGAAATCCTAGTAAGGAAATATTCTCGGAATTGGACGAAATCAACGCCCAGGATATTATTCTTCCACGAAGCTTCCAGAAGTCCGGAGAGGAAACGAAGTGGGGCGACGAGGAGGCCAGACGCTAGGGCGGCGCGGCCCAGGCCCTGGCCGCGCCGGCCTAGTGTGTGGGCCCCTTGTGTCGCCCCTAAACCTATCTCCTCCGCCTACTTAAGCCTTCATCGATAATAACTCCAGTACCGAGAGCCACGATACGGAAAACCTTCCAGAGAGGCCGCCGCCGCCAATCCCATCTCGGGGGATTCAGTAGATCGCCTCCGGCACCCTACCGGAGAGGGGAATCATCTCCCGGAGGACTCTTCACCGCCATGGTCGCCTCCGGAGTGATGAGTGAGTAGTTCACCCCTGGACTATGGATCCATAGCAGTAGCTAGATGGTCGTCTTCTCCTAATTGTGCTTCATTGTTGGATCTTGTGAGCTGCCTAACATGATCAAGATCATCTATCTGTAATGCTATATGTTGTGTTTGTTGGGATCCGATGAATAGAGAATACTATGCTATGTTGATTATCAATCTATTATCTATGTGTTGTTTATGATCTTGCATGCTCTCCGTTACTAGTAGAGGCTCTGGCCAAGTTTTTGCTTGTAACTCCAAGAGAGAGTATTTATGCTCGATAGTGGGTTCATGCCTCCATTAAATGCAGGACAAGGATGAAAGTTCTAAGGTTGTGGATGTCTTTGTTGCCACTAGGGATAAAACATCGATGCTATGTCTAAGGATGTAGTTGTTGATTACATTACGCACCATACTTAATGCAATTGTCTGTTGTTTGCAACTTAATACTGGAAGGGGTTCGGATGATAACCTGAAGGTGGACTTTTTAGGCATAGATGCATGCTGGATAGCGGTCTATGTACTTTGTCGTAATGCCCAATTAAATCTCACAATACTCATCATATCATGTATGTGCATGGTCATGCCCTCTTTATTTGTCAATTGCCCAACTGTAATTTGTGCACCCAACATGCTATTTATCTTATGGGAGAGACGCCTCTAGTGAACTATGAACCCCGGTCCATTCTTTACATCGAATACAATCTACTGCAATACTTGTTCTACTGTTTTCTGTAAATAATCATCATCCACACTATACATCTAATCCTTTGTTACAGCAAGCCGGTGAGATTGACAACCTCACTGTCACGTTGGGGCAAAGTAATTTGGTTGTGTTGTGCAGGTTCCACGTTGGCGCCGGAATCCCTAGTGTTGCGCCGCACTACACTCCGCCGCCATCAACCTTCAACGTGCCTCTTGGCTCCTACTGGTTCGATAAACCTTGGTTTCTTACTGAGGGAAAACTTGCCTCTGTACGCATCACACCTTCCTCTTGGGGTTCCCAACAGACGCGTGCTGTACGCGTATCAAGCTCTTTTTCTGGCGCCGTAGCCGGGGAGATCAAGACACGCTGCAAGGGGAGTCTCCACCTCCAATATCTTTACTTTGTTTTTGTCTTGCTTTATTTTATTTAGTACTTTGTTTGCTGCACTAAATCAAAACACAAAAAAATTAGTTGCTAGTTTTACTTTATTTGCTACCTTGTTTGCTATATTAAAAACACAAAAAAAATTAGTTACTTGCATTTACTTTACTTATTTCATCATGTTTCCTCCTAAGTTTATTCTTAAAGATGTACCGGTAGACCGAGGGTCTATCCTTGGGAAAGATAATATAGAAGATTTTTTCACTCATATTAGTACGGTTGAAGATTTTGAAGATAGACACTTGGTAGAACTTGCTCCTACTTATGAAATTGCTGCTGCTTCTTTAGTACACATGTTAGAAGCTAGATTTGTTAACCTCAACCCCGTAATGCAGCATATGTTTCTTACACTAAGTGATATGGAAGAGGGAGAAAAGAAAGATTTTATCTTAGAAACCCTTCTTAAAGAATTTGGTGATGTAGCAAGAGAAGCTAGAAAAGTCTTTACTAAATATAATATGCTTGGCTCTTATACAAACTTTGCTAGCACCCTTGAAAAGATGGAAAAAGATAGACAAAAGTACACTAATAAAGTTAATTATGAGGGGGATATTAAAACATCAATACCTTGCAAGCTCTTGGGAATGTGCGAGGCACTAGAAAAGAATTTTGATTGGATTGTTCCTGAAAATTTGTTTGATGAGAGTAGCAAGCCTAAGGGTAATGAAAAGGGAGCCTCTGAAACTTACATAGACAAGATACAATGCATAGTTGAGAAAACTCCAAACCCCGCTGTAGATGCATCATCTCTTGATAATACTTGATACACACTTTCGGCGCCTAGCTGAAAGGCGTTAAAGAAAAGCGCTTATGGGAGACAACCCATGATTTTACTACTGCACTTTTGTTTTATATTTGAGTCTTGGAAGTTGTTACTACTGTAGCAACCTCTCCGTATCTTAGTTTTGTTGCATTGTTGTGCCAAGTAAAGTCTTTGATAGTAAGGTTCATACTAGATTTGGATTACTGCGCAGAAACAGATTTCTTGTTGTCACGAATCTGGGCCTAATTCTCTGTACGTAACTCATAAAATTATGCCAATTTACGTGAGTGATCCTCAGATATGTACGCAACTTTCATTCAATTTGAGCATTTTCATTTGAGCAAGTATGGTGCCTCTTAGAAATTCGTCTTTATGAACTGCTCTGTTTTGACAGATTCTGCCTTTTATTTCGCATTGCCTGTTTTGCTATGCTTGATGGATTTTTCTATTCCATTAACTTTCAGTAGCTTTGTGCAATGTCCAGAAGTGTTAAGAATGATTATGTCACCTCTCAACATGCGAATTTTGATTGTGCACTAACCCTCTAATGAGTTGTTTTGAGTTTGGTGTGGAGGAAGTTTTCAAGGATCAAGAGAGGAGGATGATACAATATGATCAAGGAGAGTGAAAGCTCTAAGCTTGGGGATGCCCCGGTGGTTCACCCCTGCATATTTCAAGAAGACTCAAGCGTCTAAGCTTGGGGATGCCCAAGGCATCCCCTTTTTCATCGGCAACATTATCAGGTTCCTCTAGTGAAACTATATTTTTATTCCATCACATCTTATGTACTTTGCTTGGAGCGTCTGTTTGTTTTTGTTTTTGTTTTGTTTGAATAAAGTGGATCCTAGCATTCATTGTGTGGGAGAGAGACACGCTCCGCTGTTGCATATGGACAAATATGTTCTTAGGCTTTACTCATAATATTCATGGCGAAGGTTGAATCTTCTTCGTTAAATTGTTATATGGTTGGAAACGGGAAATGCTACATGTAGTAATTGGTAAAATGTCTTGAATAATTTGATACTTGGCAATTGTTGTGCTCATGTTTAAGCTCTTGCATCATATAATTTGCACCTATTAATGAAGAAATACATAGAGCTTGCTAAAATTTGGTTTGCATAATTGGTCTCTCTAAGGTCTAGATAATTTCTAGTAAGAGTTTGAATAACAAGGAAGACGGTGTAGAGTCTTATAATGTTTACAATATTTCTTTTATGTGAGTTTTGCTGTACCGCTTCATACTTGTGTTTGTTTCAAATAACCTTGCTAGCCTAAGCCTTGTATCGAGAGGGAATACTTCTCATGCATCCAAAATCCTTGAGCCAACCACTATGCCATTTGTGTCCACCATACCTACCTACTACATGGTATTTCTCCGCCATTCCAAAGTAAATTGCTTGAGTGCTACCTTTAAACAATTCAAAATTTATCACCTCTGATTTGTGTCAATGTTTTATAGCTCATGAGGAAGTATGTGGTGTTTATCTTTCAATCTTGTTGGGCAAATTTCACCAATGGACTAGTGGCTTCATCCGCTTATCCAATAATTTTGCAAAAAGAGCTGGCAATGGGATTCCCAGTCCCAAGTTAATTAACCATCATAATGTTACAAAAATAGACACTCCTCCATGGTATGTGATTGTTGGACGGCACCCGAGGATTCGGTTAGCCATGGCTTGAGAAAGCAAAGGTGGGGAGGAGTGTCATCATAATAAAACTAAATAAAAAGGCACTCCTTCATGGTATGAGATTGTTGGCAGGCACCCGAGGATTCGGTTAGCCATGGTTTGTGAAAGTAAAGGTTGGAAGGAGTGCCACCAAAAAATAAAAATGTTTCATGAGAGCCGCTCTTTGAAGTTTTGTCTGGCAAGGGGGTTAGAGTGCCCACTACCATTCGTTGACAACAACAAACACCTCTCAAAACTTTACTTTTATGTTCTCTTTATGTTTTCAAAACCAAAGCTCTAGCACAAATATAGCAATAAATGCTTCCCTCTGCGAAGGGCCTTTCTTTTACTTTTATGTTGAGTCAGTTCACCTATTTCTCTCCATCTCAAGAAGCAAACACTTGTGTGAACTGTGCATTGATTCCTACATACTTGCATATTGCACTTGTTATTTTACTTTATGTTGACAATATTCATGAGATATACATGTTACAAGTTGAAAGCAACCGCTGAAACTTAATCTTCCTTTGTGTTGCTTCAATACCTTTACTTTGAATTATTGCTTTATGAGTTAACTCTTATGCAAGACTTATTGATGCTTGCTGATACGTCTCCGACGTATCGATAATTTCTTATGTTCCATGCCACATTATTGATGATATCTACATGTTTTATGCACACTTTATGTCATATTCGTGCATTTTCTGGAACTAACCTATTAACAAGATGCCGAAGTGCCAGTTGCTGTTTTCTGCTGTTTTTGGTTTCAGAAATCCTAGTAAAGAAATATTCTCGGAATTGGACGAAATCAACGCCCAGGGTCCTATTTTGTCACGAAGCTTCCAGAAGACCGAAGAGGAGACGAAGTGGGGCCACGAGGTGGCCAAACCATAGGGCGGCGCGGCCCAGGTCTTGGCCGCGCCGACCTAGGGTGTGGGCCCCTCGTGACGCCCCTTGACCTGCCCTTCCGCCTACAAATAGCCTTCGTCGCGAAACCCCCAGTACCGAGAGCCACGATACGGAAAACCTTACTGAGAGGCCGCCGCCGCCAATCCCATCTCGGGAGATTCAGGAGATCGCCTCCGGCACCCTGCCGGAGAGGGGAATCATCTCCCGGAGGACTCTACGCCGCCATGGTCGCCTCCGGAGTGATGTGTGAGTAGTCTACCCCTGGACTATGGGTCCATAGCAGTAGCTAGATGGTTGTCTTCTCCCCATTGTGCTTAATTGTCGGGTCTTGTGAGCTGCCGAACATGATCAAGATCATCTATCTGTAATTCTATATGTTGCGTTTGTTGGGATCCGATGAATAGAGAATACTTGTTATGTTGATTATCAAAGTTATGTCTATGTGTTGTTTATGATCTTGCATGCTCTCCGTTACTAGTAGATGCTCTGGCCAAGTAGATGCTTGTAACTCCAAGAGGGAGTATTTATGCTCGATAGTGGGTTCATGTCTCCGTGAATGCTGGGAAGTGACAAATCTCTAAGATTATGGATGTGCTGTTGCCACTAGGGATAAAACATTGGTGCTATGTTCGAGGATGTAGTTACTGATTACATTACGCGCAATACTTAATGCAATTGTCTGTTGTTAGCAACTTAATACTGGAGGGGGTTCGGATGATAACCTGAAGGTGGACTTTTTAGGCATAGATGCATGCTGGATAGCGGTCTATGTACTTTGTCGTAATGCCCAATTAAATCTCACAATACTCATCATAATATGTATGTGCATGGTCATGCCCTCTCTATTTGTCAATTGCCCAACTGTAAATTGTTCACCCAACATGCTGTTTATCTTATGGGAGAGACACCTCTAGTGAACTGTGGACCCCGGTCCAATTCTCTATACTGAAATACAATCTACTGCAATACTGTTCTCTTTTGTTTTCTGCAAACAATCATCATCCACACTATACATCTAATCCTTTGTTACAGCAAGCCGGTGAGATTGACAACCTCGCTGTTTCGTTGGGGCAAAGTACTTGGTTTGTGTTGTGCAGGTTCCACGTTGGCGCCGGAATCCCTGGTGTTACGCCGCACTACATCTCGCCGCCATCAACCTTCAACGTGCTTCTTGACTCCTACTGGTTCGATAAACCTTGGTTTCTAACTGAGGGAAACTTACTGCTGTACGCATCACACCTTCCACTTGGGGTTCCCAACGGTCGCGTGCTGTACGCGTGTCACTTGTCTTGAAAGTACTATTCATGAAAAGTCTTTGCTATATGATTCGTTTGTTTACTCATGTCATTTACCATTGCTTTGATCGCTGCATTCATTACATGTGCTTACAATAGTATTGATCAAGATTATGATGGCATGTCAATCCAGAAATTATCTTTGTTATCGTTTACCTACTCGGGACGAGCAGGAACTAAGCTTGAGGATGCTGATACGTCTCCAACGTATCGATAATTTCTTATGTTCCATGCCACTTTATTGATGATACCTATATGTTTTATGCATACTTTATGTCATATTTATGCATTTTCCGGCACTAACCTATTAACGAGATGCCGAAGAGCCGATTCTTTGTTTTCTGCTGTTTTTGGTTTCAGAAATCCTAGTAAGGAAATATTCTCGGAATTGGACGAAATCAACGCCCAGGATCTTATTTTTCCACGAAGCTTCCAGAAGTCCGGAGAGGAAACGAAGAGGGGCGACGAGGCGGCCAGACGCTAGGGCGGCGCGGCGCAGGCCCTGGCCGCGCCGGCCTAGTGTGTGGGCCCCTCGCGTCGCCCCTAAACCTATCTCCTCCGCCTACTTAAGCCTTCGTCGATAATAACTCCAGTACCGAGAGCCACGATACGGAAAACCTTCCAGAGACGCCGCCGCCGCCAATCCCATCTCGGGGGATTCAGGAGATCGCCTCCGGCACCCTGCCGGAGAGGGGAATCATCTCCCGGAGGACTCTTCACCGCCATGGTCGCCTCCGGAGTGATGAGTGAGTAGTTCACCCCTGGACTATGGGTCCATAGCAGTAGCTAGATGGTCGTCTGATACGTCTCCGACGTATCGATAATTTCTTATGTTCCATGCCACATTATTGATGATATCTACATGTTTTATGCATACTTTATGTCATATTTATGCATTTTCCGGCACTAACCTATTAACAAGATGCCGAAGAGCCAGTTGTTGTTTTCTGCTGTTTTTGGTTTCAGAAATCCTAGTAAGGAAATATTCTCGGAATTGGACGAAATCAACGCCCAGGGGCCTATTTTCACACGAAGCTTCCAGAAGACCGAAGATGATACGAAGTGGGGCCACGAGGTGGCCAAACACTAGGGCGGCGCGGCCTGGCCCTTGGCCGCGCCGGCCTGTTGTGTGGGGCCCTCGTGTGGCCCCCTGACCTATCTCCTCCGCCTACTTATAGCCTTCATCGTGAAACCCCCAGTACCGAGAGCCACGATACGGAAAACCTTCCAGAGACGCCGCCGCCGCCAATCCCATCTCGGGGGATTCAGGAGATCGCCTCCGGCACCCTGCCGGAGAGGGGAATCATCTCCCGGAGGAATCTTCACCGCCATGGTCGCCTCCGGAGTGATGAGTGAGTAGTTCACCCCTGGACTATGGGTCCATAGCAGTAGCTAGATGGTTGTCTTCTCCTAATTGTGCTTAATTGTCGGGTCTTGTGAGCTGCCTAACATGATCAAGATCATCTATCTGTAATGCTATATGTTGTGTTTGTTGGGATCCGATGGATAGAGAATACTATGTTATGTTGATTATCAATTTATACCTATGTGTTGTTTATGATCTTGCATGCTCTCCGTTATTAGTAGAGGCTCTGGCCAAGTTTTTACTCTTAACTCCAAGAGGGAGTATTTATGCTCGATAGTGGGTTCATGCCTCCATTAAATCTGGGACAAAGGATGAAAGTTCTAAGGTTGTGGATGTGCTGTTGCCACTAGGGATAAAACATTGATGCTATGTCCGAGGATGTAGTTATTGATTACATTACGCACCATACTTAATGCAATTGTCTGTTGTTTGCAACTTAATACTGGAAGGGGTTCGGATGATAACCTGAAGGTGGACTTTTTAAGCATAGATGCATGCTGGATAGCGGTCTATGTACTTTGTCGTAATGCCCAATTAAATGTCACAATACTTATCATATCATGTATGTGCATGGTCATGCCCTCTCTATTTGTCAATTGCCCAACTGTAATTTGTTCACCCAACATGCTTATTCTTATGGGAGAGACACCACTAGTTAACTGTGGACCCCGGTCCATTCTTTTAATCGAATACAATCTACTGCAATACTTGTTCTACTGTTTTCAACAAACAATCATCATCCACACTATACATCTAATCCTTTGTTACAGCAAGCCGGTGAGATTGACAACCTCACTGTTTCGTTGGGGCAAAGTACTTTGGTTGTGTTGTGCAGGTTCCACGTTGGCGCCGGAATCCCTGGTGTTGCGCCGCACTACATCTCGCCGCGATCAACCTTCAACGTGCTTCTAGGCTCCTACTGGTTCGATAAACCTTGGTTTCTTACTGAGGGAAAACTTTCCGCTGTACGCATCACACCTTCCTCTTGGGGTTCCCAACGGACGCGTGCTGTACGCGTATCAAGCAGATTTTTTGGCGCCGTTGCCGGGGAGATCAAGACACGCTGCAAGGGGAGTCTCCACATTCCAATCTCTTTACTTTGTTTTTGTCTTGCTTTATTTTATTTACTACTTTGTTTGCTGCATTAAATCAAAATACAAAAAAATTAGTTGCTAGTTTTACTTTATTTGCTATCTTGTTTGCTATATCAAAAACACAAAAAATTAGTTACTTGCATTTACTTTATCTAGTTTGCTTTATTTACTGTTGCTAAAATGGGTACTCGTGAAAATACTAAGTTGTGTGACTTCACAACCACAAATAATAATGATTTCTTATGTACACCTATTGCTCCACCTGCTACTACAGCAGAATTCTTTGAAATTAAACCTGCTTTACTGAATCTTGTTATGCGAGAGCAATTTTCTGGTGTTAGTTCTGATGATGCTGCTGCCCATCTCAATAACTTTGTTGAATTATGTGAAATGCAAAAGTATAAGGATGTAGATGGTGACATTATAAAATTAAAATTGTTTCCTTTCTCATTAAGAGGAAGAGCTAAAGATTGGTTGCTATCTCTGCCTAAGAATAGTATTGATTCATGGACTAAATGCAAGGATGCTTTTATTGGTAGATATTATCCCCCTGCTAAAATTATATCTTTAAGGAGTAGCATAATGAATTTTAAACAATTGGATAATGAGCATGTTGCACAAGCTTGGGAAAGAATGAAATCTTTGGTTAAAAATTGCCCAACCCATGGACTGACTACTTGGATGATCATCCAAACCTTTTATGCAGGACTGAATTTTTCTTCGCGGAACCTATTGGATTCAGTCATTGGAGGTACCTTTATGTCCATCACTCTTGGCGAAGCAACAAAGCTTCTTGATAACATGATGATTAATTACTCTGAATGGCACACGGAAAGAGCTCCACAAGGTAAGAAGGTAAATTCTGTCGAAGAAACCTCTTCCTTGAGTGATAAGATTGATGCTATTAAATCTATGCTTGTGAATGGTAGGACTAATGTTGATCCTAATAATGTTCCGTTAGCTTCATTGGTTGCTCAAAAGAATATGTTGATGTGAATTTCATTAAAAATAACAATTATAATAATTCTAGGCCATATCCTGCTAATGGTAACTCTTATGGTAGATATGCTTCACCTAATGAGGAAAAGATGTTAGAAATTGAAAGATCCACCAAGAACTTTATGCAATCACAATATGAGCAAAATAAATTGTTTACTAAAACTATGAATGAGCAATCTACCTTGTTGAAGAATATAGGAAATCAACTTGAAAATCTGAATATGGAGATCTCTGGGTTGCAAACTAAACTTGCAAATGCTGAAAACCGAATCTCATACATGTCTGCGTCACAATCTTCTTTAATTAATAAAATGGCTGCTAAACCTGAGGATATAGATAATAAAATTGTTACTACAGCAAATGCCATCCAAGTTAGAATTAATGAGAATATAAGATTGATGGCAGAATTGCGTGCTAGGTGGGAGAAAGAAGAAAATGCTAAAGAAGATAATATAGCTAAAGTTTGGACTATTACCACCACTAGTAATGCTAATGCTCCACATGTTGCTGCACCTCCTACTATTAATGGTAAAAGAATTGGTGTTGGCAATGTTTCCACTTCTAATGCAAAGCGTGAAAAACTGCCTGAAACTGCTAAAACTGAAGGAGATATGCCCAAGAGGCAATAATAAAAGTGGTTATTATATATATTTATGTTTATGATAAATGTTTATATGTCATGCTATAATTGTATTAACCGAAACATTAGTACATGTGTGATATGTAAACAACAAAGAGTCCCTAGTATGCCTCTTAACTAGCTTGTTGATTAATGGATGATTAGTTTCACAATCATGAACATTGGATGTTATTAATAACAAGGTTATATCATTGTATGAATGATGTAATGGACACACCCAATTAAGCGTAGCATAAGATCACGTCATTAAGTTATTTGCTATAAGCTTTCGATACATAGTTACCTAGTCCTTATGACCATGAGATCATGTAAATCACTTATACCAGAAAGGTACTTTGATTACATCAAACGCAACTGTGTAAATGGGTGGTTATAAAGGTGGGATTAAGTATCCGGAAAGTATGAGTTGAGGCATATGGATCAACAGTGGGATTTGTCCATCCCGATGACGGATAGATATACTCTGGGCCCTCTCGGTGGAATGTCGTCTAATGTCTTGCAAGCATATGAATAAGTTCATAAGAGACCACATACCACGGTACGAGTAAAGAGTACTTGTCAGGAGACGAGGTTGAACAAGGTATAGAGTGATACCGATGATCAAACCTCGGACAAGTAAAATATCGTGTGACAAAGGGAATTGGTATCGTATGTGAATGGTTCATTCGATCACTAAAGTCATCGTTGAATATGTGGGAGCCATTATGGATCTCCAGATCCCGCTATTGGTTATTGGTCGGAGTGAGTACTCAACCATGTCCGCATAGTTCGCGAATCGTAGGGTGACACACTTAAAGTTGGATGTTGAAATGGTAGAACTTGAATATGGAATGGAGTTCGAATATTTGTTCGGAGTCCCGGATGAGATCCCGGACATCACGAGGAGTTCCGGAATGGTCCGGAGAATAAGATTCATATATAGGAAGTCATTTTATGAAATTTAAAATGATCCGGAAGGTTCTATGGAAGGTTCTAGAAGGTTCTAGAAAAGTCCGGAAGAAATCACTATGGAAGGGGGGAATCCCACCTCAAGTGGGATTCCCACCTTGGGTAGGTTTCCCTATCACATGGAAGGTTTTGGGTTCGGGTCTTATTCGGAGACTTGTAGTCCAACACTTGGGGCTTCCACCTATACAATGAGGGCCAAGGGGAGGGGGCCGGCCACCCCAACAACCACCAAGGTGGCCGCACCCCCTAGATGGCCGGCGCCCCCTCTCCCCAAACCCTAGCCGCCCCGCTCCTCCACTTCCCGCACGCTTAGCGAAGCTCCGCCGGATTTCTCCACCACCACCGACACCACACCGTCGTGCTGTCGGATTCAAGAGGAGCTACTACTTCCGCTGCCCGCTGGAACGGGGAGGTGGACGTCGTCTTCATCAACAACCGAACATGTGACCGAGTACGGAGGTGCTGCCCGTTCGTGGCGCCGTGATCAAGATCTTCTACGCGCTTTTGCAAGCGGCAAGTGAACGTCTACCGCAGCAACAAGAGCCTCATCTTGTAGGCTTTGGAATCTCTTCAAGGGTGAGACTCGATAATCCCCTCGTTGCTACCGTCTTCTAGATTGCATCTTGGCTTGGATTGCGTGTTCGCGGTAGGAAATTTTTTGTTTTCTATGCAACGTTATCCTACAGTGGTATCAGAGCCGTGTCTACGCATAGATGGTTGCACGAGTAGAACACAATGGTTTTGTGGGCGTTGATGCTCTTGTTGTCTTTAGTTTGAGTACTTTGCATCTTTGTGGCATAGTGGGATGAAGCGGCTCGGACTAACTTTACATGACCGCGTTCATGAGACTTGTTCCTCGTTCGACATGCAACTTGTATTGCATAAGAGGCTTTGCGGGCGTATGTGTCTCCTACTATAGTGAAGATTCAATTTACTCTTCTATTGACAACATTAGTATCACCGTTGTGGTTCATGTCGTAGGTAGATTATATCTCTCTCGAAAACCCTAAACCACGTAAAATATGCAAACCAAATTAGAGACGTCTAACTTGTTTTTGCAGGGTTTGGTGATGTGATATGGCCATAATGTGATGATGAATATGTATGAGATGATCATTATTGTATTGTGGCAACCGGCAGGAGCCTTATGGTTGTCTTTAAATTTCATGTTGAGTAGTATTTCAAAGTAGTTGTAATAGTTGCTACATGGAGGAAAATCATGAAGACGGCGCCATTGACCTTGACGCTACGCCGACGATGATGGAGATCATGCCCGAAGATGATGGAGATCATGTCCGTGCTTTGGAGATGAAGATCAAAGGCGCAAAGACAAAAGGGCCATATCATATCACATATGAACTGCATGTGATGTTAATCCTTTTATGCATCTTATTTTGCTTAGATCGCGACGGTAGCATTATAAGATGATCCCTCACTAAAATCTCAAGATAATAAAGTGTTCATCCTTAGTAGCACCGTTGCCAAGACTTGTCATTTTGAAGCATCTCGTGATGATCGGGTGTGATAGAATCAACAAGTGCATACAACGGGTGCAAGACAGTTTTGCACATGCGGATACTAAGGTGGCCTTGACGAGCCTAGCATGTACAGACATGGTCTTGGAACACGTGATACCGAAAGGTAGAGCATGAATCATATGGTTGATATGATGAACACTTTGAGTGTTCGCCATTGAAATTACACCTTGTCTCGTGATGATCGGACTTAGGTGTGGTGGTTTTGGTTCGTGTGATCACTAAGACAATGCGAGGGATATTGTTTTGAGTGGGAGTTCACCTAGATTTTTAATTATGTTGAATTAAAATTTGAACTCAATTTTTCATAAACTTAGTCTAAACTTTTGCAAATATATGTTGTAGAGATGGCGTCCCCAATCAATTTTAACCAGTTCCTAGAGAAAGAAAAACTTAAGAGAAACGGTAGCAACTTCACCGACTGGTTCCGTCATGTGAGGATCTTCCTCTCTGGCGGAAATCTGCAATATGTGCTTGATGCACCGCTAGGTGACCCTCCTGCAGAAACTGAAACCGATGAAGTAAAAGTTGTTTACGCGACTCGGAAAGCTCGATACTCTCAAGTTCAGTGTGCCATCCTGTGCAGTCTGGAATCCGATCTTCAAAAACGGTTTGAGCACCACGATCCTCATGAGTTGATGAATGAGCTGAAAGCTATATTTGAGACTCATGCGGCCGTGGAATGCTATGAAGCATCGAAACATTTCTTCAGCTGTATGATGGAAGAAGGCAGCTCCGTTAGTGAACACTTGCTCCCAAAGGGACTCCACCTCCATGGCCGGCCAACCCTAGAGGGGGAGGAGTCCCAAGTGGACTCCCCCTATGGGGGCCGGCCACCCCCCCACATGGAAGGGGGGAATCCCACCTCAAGTGGGATTCCCACCCTGGGTAGGTTTCCCTGTCACATGGAAGATTTTGGGTTCGGGTCTTATTCGGAGACTTGTAGTCCAACACTTGGGGCTTCCACCTATATAATGAGGGCCAAGGGGAGGGGGCCGGCCACCCCAACAACCACCAAGGTGGCCGCACCCCCTAGATGGCCGGCGCCCCCTCTCCCAAACCCTAGCCGCCCCGCTCCTCCACTTCCCGCACGCTTAGCGAAGCTCTGCCGGATTTCTCCACCACCACCGACACCACACCGTCGTGCTGTCGGATTCAAGAGGAGCTACTACTTCCGCTGCCCGCTGGAACGGGGAGGTGGACGTCGTCTTCATCAACATCCGAACGTGTGACCGAGTACGGAGGTGCTGCCCATTCGTGGCGCCGTGATCAAGATCTTCTACGCGCTTTTGCAAGCGGCAAGTGAACGTCTACCGCAGCAACAAGAGCCTCATATTGTAGGCTTTGGAATCTCTTCAAGGGTGAGACTCGATAATCCCCTCGTTGCTACCGTCTTCTAGATTGCATCTTGGCTTGGATTGCGTGTTCACGGTAGGAAATTTTTTGTTTTCTATGCAACGTTATCCTACAAAAACTGCTGAAACTGCCTGTGATAAAACTGCTGAAATTTTTTCCAACATTGGGGACAATGATCCCATTGCTTTAGATTATAATGGTTTAGATTTTGATGATTGCCATATCTCTGAAGTTATAAAGTTCTTACAAAAACTTGCTAAGAGTCCTAATGCTAGTGCTATAAATTTGGCTTTCACGAAACATATTACAAATGCTCTCATAAAAGCTAGAGAAGAGAAATTAAATCGCGAAGCTTCTATTCCTAGGAAGCTAGAGGATGGTTGGGAGCCCATCATTAAGATGAAGGTCAATGACTTTGATTGTAATGCTTTATGTGATCTTGGTGCAAGTATTTCCGTTATGCCTAAGAAAATCTATAATATGCTTGACTTTGCCACCATTGAAAAATTGTTATTTGGATGTTAATCTTGCTGATAACTCTACAAAGAGACCTTTGGGGAGAGTTGATAATGTTCGCATTACCATTAACAATAACCTTGTCCCCGTTGATTTTGTTGTCTTGGATATTGAATGCAATGCATCTTGTCCCATTATATTGGGAAGACCTTTTCTTCGAACTGTTGGTGCTATCATTGATATGAAGGAAGGTAATATTAAATATCAATTTCCTCTCAAGAAAGGTATGGAACACTTCCCTAGAAAGAGAATGAAGTTACCTTTTGATTCTATTATTAGAACAAGTTATGATATTGACACTTCGTCTCTTGATAATACTTGATATACACTTTCTGCGCGTAGCTGAAAGGCGTTAAAGAAAAGCGCTTATGGGAGACAACCCATGTTTTTACTACTGCACTTTTATTTTATATTTGAGTCTTGGAAGTTGTTACTACTGTAGCAACCTCTCCTTGTCTTATTTTTGTTGCATTGTTGTGCCAAGTAAAGTCTTTGATAGCAAGGTTCATACTAGATTTGGATTACTGCGCAGAAACAGATTTCTTTGCTGTCACGAATCTGGGCCTAATTCTCTGTAGGTAACTCAGAAAAATATGCCAATTTGCGTGAGTGATCCTCAGATATGTACGCAACTTTCATTCAATCTGGTGCCTCAATAAAATTCGTCTTTACGACCTGTTCTGTTTTGACAGATTCTGCCTTTTATTTCGCATTGCCTGTTTTGATATGCTTGATGGATTTTTCGATTCCATTGACTTTCAGTAGCTTTGTGCAATGTCCAGAAGTGTTAAGAATGATTATATCACCTCTGAACATGTAAATTTTGATTGTGCACTAACCCTCTAATGAGTTGTTTTGAGTTTGGTGTGGAGGAAGTTTTCAAGGATCAAGAGAGGGAGATGATACAACATGATCAAGGAGAGTGAAAGCTCTAAGCTTGGGGATGCCCCGGTGGTTCACCCCTGCATATTTCAAGAAGACTCAAGCGTCTAATCTTGGGGATGCCTGGGCATCCCCTTCTTCATCGACAACATTATCAGGTTCCTCTAGTGAAACTATATTTTTATTCCATCACATCTTATGCACTTTGCTTGGAGCGTCTGTTTGTTTTTGTTTTTGTTTTGTTTGAATAAAATGGATCCTAGCATTCATTGTGTGGGAGAGAGACACGCTCCGCTGTTGCATATGGACAAATATGTCCTTAGGCTTTACTCATAGTATTCATGGTGAAGGTTGAATCTTCTTCGTTAAATTGTTATATGGTTGGAATCGGAAAATGATACATGTAGTAATTGGTAAAATGTCTTGGATAATGTGATACTTGGCAATTGTTGTGCTCATGTTTAAGCTCTTGCATCATATACTTTGCACCTATTAATGAAGAAATACATAGAGCTTGCTAAAATTTGGTTTGCATAATTGGTCTCTCTAAGGTCTAGATAATTTCTAGTAAGAGTTTGAACAACAAGGAAGACGGTGTAGAGTCTTATAATGTTTACAATATGTCTTTTATGTGAGTTTTGCTGCACTGGTTCATCCTTGTGTTTGTTTCAAATAACCTTGCTAGCCTAAGCCTTGTATCGAGAGGGAATACTTCTGATGCATCCAAAATCTTTGAGCCAACCACTATGCCATTTGTGTCCACCATACCTACCTACTACATGGTATTTCTCCGCCATTCCAAAGTAAATTGCTTGAGTGCTACCTTTAAAATTTCCATTCTTCATCTTTACAATATATAGCTCATGGGACAAATAGCCTAAAAAACTATTGTGGTATTGAATATGTACTTATGCACTTTATCTCTTATTAAGTTGCTTGTTGTGCGATAACCATGTTCCTGGGGACGCCATCAACTACTCTTTGTTGAATATCATGTGAGTTGCTATGCATGTCCGTCTTGTCTGAAGTAAGGGAGATTTACCACTAGAATGGTTAGAGCACGCATAATGTTAGAGAAGAACATTGGGCCGCTAACTAAAGCCATGATCCATGGTGGAAGTTTCAGTTTTGGACAAATATCCTCAATCTCATATGAGAAAATTAATTGTTGTTGAATGCTTATGCATAAAAGAGGAGTCAATTATCTGTTGTCTATGTTGTCCCGGTATGGATGTCTAAGTTGAGAATAATCAATAGCGAGAAATCCAATGCGAGCTTTCTCCTTAGACCTTTGTATAGGCGGCATAGAGGTACCCCTTTGTGACACTTGGTTAAAACATATGTATTGCGATGATAATCCAGGTAATCCGAGCTAATTAGGACAAGGTGCGGGCACTATTAGTATACTATGCATGAGGCTTGCAACTTGTAAGATATAATTTACATAACACATATGCTTTATTACTACCGTTGACAAAATTGTTTCTTGTTTTCAAAACCAAAGATCTAGCACAAATATAGCAATCAATGCTTCCCTCTGCGAAGGGCCTTTCTTTTACTTTTATGTTGAGTCAGTTCACCTATTTCTCTCCATCCCAAGAAGCAAACACTTGTGTGAACTGTGCATTGATTCCTACATACTTGCATATTGCACTTGTTATATTACTTTACATTGACAACTATCCATGAGATATACATGTTACAAGTTGAAAGCAACCGCTGAAACTTAATCTTCCTTTGTGTTGCTTCAATACCTTTACTTTGATTTATTGCTTTATGAGTTAACTCTTATGCAAGACTTATTGATGCTTGTCTTGAAAGTACTATTTATGAAAAGTCTTTGCTATATGATTCATTTGTTTACTCATTGCATTACCATTGTTTTGATCACTGCATTCACTACATATTCTTACAATAGTATGATCAAGATTATGATGGCATGTCACTTCAGAAATTATCTTTGTTATCGTTTACCTGCTCGGGATGAGCAGAAACTAAGCTTGGGGATGCTGATACGTCTCCGACGTATCGATAATTTCTTATGTTCCATGCCACATTATTGATGATATCTACATGTTTTATGCATACTTTATGTCATATTTATGAATTTTCCGGCACTAACCTATTAACAAGATGCCGAAAAGCTAGTTGCTGTTTTCTGCTGTTTTTGGTTTCCGAAATCCTAGTAAGGAAATATTCTCGGAATTGGACGAAATCAACGCCCAGGGGCCTATTTTCACACGAAGCTTCCAGAAGACCGAAGATGATACGAAGTGGGGCCACGAGGTGGCCAAACACTAGGGCGGCGCGGCCTGGCCCTTGGCCGCGCCGACCTGTTGTGTGGGGCCCTCGTGTGGCCCCCTGACCTATCTCCTCCGCCTACTTATAGCCTTCGTCGCGAAACCCCCAGTACCGAGAGACACGATATGGAAAACCTTCCAGAGACGCCGCCGCCGCCAATCCCATCTCGGGGGATTCAGGAGATCGCCTCCGGCACCCTGCCGGAGAGGGGAATCATCTCCCGGAGGACTCTTCACCGCCATGGTCGCCTCCGGAGTGATGAGTGAGTAGTTCACCCCTGGACTATGGGTCCATAGCAGTAGCTAGATGGTTGTCTTCTCCTAATTGTGCTTCATTGTCGGGTCTTGTGAGCTGCCTAACATGATCAAGATCATCTATCTGTAATGCTATATGTTGTGTTTGTTGGGATCCGATGGATAGAGAATACTATGTTATGTTGATTATCAATTTATACCTATGTGTTGTTTATGATCTTGCATGCTCTCCGTTATTAGTAGAGGCTCTGGCCAAGTTTTTACTCTTAACTCCAAGAGGGAGTATTTATGCTCGATAGTGGGTTCATGCCTCCATTAAATCTGGGACAGTGACAGAAAGTTCTAAGTTTGTGGATGTGCTGTTGCCACTAGGGATAAAACATTGATGCTATGTCCGAGGATGTAGTTATTGATTACATTACGCACCATACTTAATGCAATTGTCTGTTGTTTGCAACTTAATACTGGAAGGGGTTCGGATGATAACCTGAAGGTGGACTTTTTAAGCATAGATGCATGCTGGATAGCGGTCTATGTACTTTGTCGTAATGCCCAATTAAATCTCACAATACTTATCATATCATGTATGTGCATGGTCATGCCCTCTCTATTTGTCAATTGCCCAACTGTAATTTGTTCACCCAACATGCTTATTCTTATGGGAGAGACACCACTAGTGAACTGTGGACCCCGGTCCATTCTTTTAATCGAATACAATCTACTGCAATACTTGTTCTACTGTTTTCAGCAAACAATCATCATCCACACTATACATCTAATCCTTTGTTACAGCAAGCCGGTGAGATTGACAACCTCACTGTTTCGTTGGGGCAAAGTACTTTGGTTGTGTTGTGCAGGTTCCACGTTGGCGCCGGAATCCCTGGTGTTGCGCCGCACTACATCTCGCCGCCATCAACCTTCAACGTGCTTCTTGGCTCCTACTAGTTCGATAAACCTTGGTTTCTTACTGAGGGAAAACTTGCCGCTATACGCATCGCAACTTCCTCTTGGGGTTCCCAACGGACGCGTGCTGTACGCGTATCATCGTCTTCTCCTAATTGTGCTTCATTGTTGGATCTTGTGAGCTGCCTAACATGATCAAGATCATCTATCTGTAATGCTATATGTTGTGTTTGTTGGGATCCGATGAATAGAGAATACTATGCTATGTTGATTATCAATCTATTATCTATGTGTTGTTTATGATCTTGCATGCTCTCCGTTACTAATAGAGGCTCTGGCCAAGTTTTTGCTTGTAACTCCAAGAGGGAGTATTTATGCTCGATAGTGGGTTCATGCCTCCATTAAATCTGGGACAGTGACAGAAAGTTCTAAGGTTGTGGATGTGCTGCTGCCACTAGGGATAAAACATCGATGCTATGTCTAAGGATGTAGTTGTTGATTACATTACGCACCATACTTAATGCAATTGTCTGTTGTTTGCAACTTAATACTGGAAGGGGTTCGGATGATACCCTAAAGGTGAACTTTTTAGGCATAGATGCATGCTGGATAGCGGTCTATGTACTTTGTCGTAATGCCCAATTAAATCTCACAATACTCATCGTATCATGTATGTGCATGGTCATGCCCTCTTTATTTGTCAATTGCCCAATTGTAATTTATTCACCCAACATGCTATTTATCTTATGGGAGAGACGCCTCTAGTGAACTGTGGACCCCGGTCCATTCTTTACATCGAATACAATCTACTGCAATACTTGTTCTACTGTTTTCTGCAAACAATCATCATCCACACTATACATCTAATCCTTTGTTACAGCAAGCCGGTGAGATTGACAACCTCACTGTCACGTTGGGGCAAAGTAATTTGGTTGTGTTGTGCAGGTTCCACGTTGGCGCCGGAATCCCTGGTGTTGCGCCGCACTACACTCCACCGCCATCAACCTTCAACGTGCCTCTTGGCTCCTACTGGTTCGATAAACCTTGGTTTCTTACTGAGGGGAAACTTGCCGCTGTACGCATCACACCTTTCTCTTGGGGTTCCCAACGGACACGTGCTGTACGCGTATCACACTTCTTCTCCCTCTCTGCCTTGTCGCGAGTTTCGTTCCGCCGCCGCTCCTCATCCGCCGCCCACTCCGCGTTTGACATGCCCGACGGCCTCTGTTTTTGCGCCCGCGGCTTCCTGGCCTTCCGCGCGCCATCGGCTGCGACCTTCTTCGTCGGCATGGTGGTGGAAGGGAAGAGGAGGAGCTGGAACTGTTTGGGAAAATGGCCGTAGTTCCTCCGAAATTCGGCGGGGGAAATGGTTCTATGCGGGGAAAATGAAGGGGAAACAAAAATTAATGGAGAGTGACATAGGCATCCCAATGGGCCTGGCGAAGAAGGTACCCGAAGTTCACTGAAGACCCACGACCCGAAGATTATGAAGCCCGAAAGCCCAATAAAGCGTCGATATGGAAATTAGAGATATATTAGGAATAGAGACTTGTAATTATACGGGACGTAATCAACCCACCGCGTGCGCTGAACTAGGTATCTGGAGCTCGTCTTCCTCCACTGCTCGGCGAGGGCGTGCTTCTCGTGGGATCTCCTCCGCTATGGCAGCCAGCATCATCGATGTTGTTGCAACTGCCCATCATCGGAGCTTCAAGCGGCATGCGTCGAAGCTACGAAGGTTCATTGTCAATTTTGCAAGCTGGGGGTGGTGCTAGGGAGTGGTGGGCGACCACAGAGCTGCAAAGGTTGGGCCGTCGTTCGGGGTGTATTCAGCGGTGAACCTGCATAGGTTTGGCCGCCCTGCTACGTGCGGTTGGTGGCGGAGCTGCAAAGAAGCGGTCGTTGTGTTGCTAGCGGTTGGCGGTGGCAAAACTGCAAAGGAAGAGTGGCGGTGTTGCGAATGGTGGGGCTATGCTGCTGCGAATGTCTTGTGTGTGCTGCTGCGACGATCTTCATTTGCAGCAGAGCTGCGATCTACAATAGTGTAAATATTTTGCTACAATTGTACTGCGGTTTTGTTACTTGGTATAGATCGATTTGGTACGTAGCGACCATACAAGAAAGAGATTTGGGAAGACTGATGAAGAGGATGGATACGGCAGGTAGACCTCACTACGAGTTTTGTTTTCCTTTTTGGCGTGGAGAACATATATATGTTTTGGGATATACCGGATTTACAAGTTCAGTGCCCCAATTTCTGGATTTCAAAATTCAGGGTTAGATTACCTTTGCTCTACAAGTTCAGGATTTGTTTTGTAATTTTGTGCTTGATTTTAATATTATGTGGGGAAGAAACGAAAAGTGCTTTTAGCACACGAGCTCCAGTGCTCTCGCTCAGTTAAAAAATTAAAAATATTTTTACAAGTTATAAAAAATCATGAAAATAATTTTGTAGATTACCAATGATACATCCCACAATCATGGAAAATCCCAATCCAAAATTCTTTTTATTTTGATCTGGACAAAAATGACAAATTCTGATATGTTTTGGAGATTTGAAAATGACTACTCAGATCTATAATTTTATCATTTTTATGTAGCTCAAAATATTAAGTATTTGAAATTGATTTTTTGCCCGTTTGTGGGATACATCATTGACTATGTGTGGATTGTTTTCAAAAAAAATTTAAAATTCAAAACTATTATTTTTATTTTTTTAAAAAAATGAGATCACTGACACCCATATGCACCAAATCTCTGTCCGGGAAGAAAGATCGTATGCCGTGCCGATCGAGCACCGAACTAGAAAGCGCGCGGGCAAGCAAGCAGGCAGCACTAGTTGCCCAGTTGGCCGGCCATCACATGCGCTGCCACTGATGGCACAGCTAGCAGCAGCACAACGCGCTATATCATCTTCTTCCTCCTTCCGATCGCTTTAACCCTACAAAAATTAGACGAGACGCGCGACCGACTAGGCAGACTAAAGCTACCTTTGGCAAAGTTTTCCTATATGTGCCTGTTCGACGACGCCGCCGATCGGGCCGCCAAGAGTCAATGCCGTGTTAATTGTTTACTACTCGCTCCACTCCACAAGTTCAGATACGGACAGTCGGACAGTGGCGGCAGTTGACTCGCGAGGACGGAGGATCCTTTTGGGTTCCTTCATTGATTGATCCAAGACGGAAGAGATCAAGAAAGATGAGCCGCAAAACAAGTTGCGGGAAGGTTGCCGGTGTCAGGGCATCTCCATAAAAACGGACCAAACGCCCGTTTGTGTCCCTGTTCGTAAGGATTGCGTGTATTTTTAGTTTGTAAATTTAAACATGATAATACAAGATATACTCCCTTCATTTTGATTTAATCTACATTCTAGAAAAATAAGATAAATTAGTTGCATTTATTAGTACTGTTTAGATACGTGAATAGCCAATCCAAGGTACATTGAAAATAACAACAACGTCCAATAAAAAAAGCAAAAGCACTTTCGTTTTCAGTGTTATTGTTTACTAAAAGGTAGAATGTAAAGTATTTCAGAACAAATTTTGAGGATAGAACATAGACTATAACGGTTCCGGATCCGGCTAGAGCTTATGTTCCTGGACTCTTCATTTGGGTCAATCAACAACTTGGTCGGATCCTTGCGTGTATGGCAAGTTGTACCTGTTAGGTTAATGCTAGTAGAGTTCGACCTAGAATCGTCCTTATAAACCCTAGGTCTTGGCACCTTTATAAGTCGGATCTTGGGAGCTCTTAGGGCAAGACACAACTCACTGAATCGCGTACCTATTGCCTTATAGACAATTGTAGCATCACGTAGGATCTCGCCGATGTTGCGAGGTCTAAAGCTGGGTAACTCGTGTGACTCCGTCACGTGACTCCTCGCCCTATGTCCCCTCCCCTCTCTCCCCTCCGCGAGGCTCCCATCACCGGAGACTCGTCGAATACGCAACGACACCCATCCTACCCCTCGCCATAGCCGATAATTTCTGTTCGGGCCACAGCTCGTCGGAGGCCGTGACAAGGATTGACCTCGGCAAAGGTCCAAGGTTATGGACTTAGGTTTTAGGGAAAGACGACGCCTGAATACTCCAGGAGCGAGATGGCACATGACGTAACCAGGTTCACGTCCCCACGGTGGAGGATCGCTGCGTCTTGCTAGCAATCCAGTATATGATAACTGTGTTGAAGGGTGCCGCCGTAGACGAAATTATTGTGTATAGTCTAGTCTAATGCGGGTATGCTATGCTCTATGCTAATCTGATCTAATGGGTGTCCATGCCTGACTTTATGTATGCAACCAGGCTAGGGTTTACAAGTGTCCTAATTAACTACATGTTGGAGTTTTCTTCTTTGAGCTTTCCTTGATTGACATGTCAGGCTTCTTGGGCTTTGACATCTTGTTGTGCTATGTGCTTCATAGGCCTTCGACTGAACCGCACCCGGTATAGCAATAATAAGCACCCGATAGGGTATACCCATGTCAGGCCGCGATTGGTGCCATCACCTTAGAAAAGAACTTGCCGGCATAGTTCCCGGACCCTGTTCGCCACCCGTCTACACCCACCGACCAGCATCAACGCCCAGGACATGTTTAACCAATTACGAGACTGAATTTGAGGTACGCAACCCTAAACCATTTTTAGCCATTTAAGCCATGTAGAATGGCCATTGATGCATCCTTGTTGGCTGTAGATGGACCCCAACAAGTCGATCTAGATCTTCTTGAACATAGTGCCATGGACACCTCGTCGGACAAGGAGTTGAACGTCTCTTCGGAGCTCATGATAGTTGCGGCCTTACTCTTCCATGATCACACTAAGTGGCAGAAGCTGGTGAGTACGGGCTCGACAAGTCCTCGTAAGGCCAATGTGACGCGCAATTGAGAGGCTGGCTACTACCGACTCTAGCAGGACTACTTCCACCCCATGAAGCTGATCTTCACGCAGAACCTATTCAGGCATGGCTTTCGGATGCCAAGAGACGTGTACTTGACTGTTCTACGAGGCATCACGGACCATAACCCCTATTTCAGATGCTAGCCCGATGCCACTTGCAAGTTAGGTTTCACCTCTAACTGTGAGTGTTACACACACACCCGTAGCTTGAAAGCAACATAAGTGCTCGATCGTTATAGATGATAAGCTGATGAAAGACCTCCACGTTGGCATAGACTAAATCAGTAAAGCCCTGTTCGATTTTGACCTATCCAGTATCATGTCTAGTTCACTCCACCCACATGCTACTCCGGAGAGATACGTCTGGTGTGCTTGATTGAACAGACCGTGCACTGATGAAACAACTCGCCCGGCATCTTTATGAAATAATCAACTCGGCAGTGAACTTTTCTACATGGATTTTTCTGGAGCGAGATCGTCTGCCGTGCCGATCGAGCACCGAACTAGAAAGCACGCGGGCAAGCAGACAGCACTAGTTGCCCAGTTGGCCGGCCATCACACCCTGCCACTGATAGCACAGCTAGCAGCAGCACAACGCGCTATAGTATCATCTTCCTTTCGATCGCGTTAACAAAATTTTAGCGAGACGCGCGACCGACTAGGCAGACTAGTTTCTCTCTGCAAACCTTTTCCATCTGTGCGTGTTCGTCCAATCCAGAACGGCGCCACCGATCGGGCCGCCAGGAGTCAATGCCGTGTTAATTGCTTACTACTCTAGCTCCACTCCACAAGTCCAGATACGGACAGTCGGACAGTGGCGGCAGTTGACTCGCGGGTAAGGATCCAATGTGAGCAAATTTCAAATCTGATCAATTTCCAAATTTAATTTTTTTATTTTTAAACATTTTTAAATACTTTTTTGTTCAAATTCAAATTTTGTTCATACTATTTTGTTTTCGGATTCGAAATTTGCTCAAATTCAAATTTTATTCACGCTCATTTTCTTTTAAATTAATTTTTTTTTAAATGGTCAAGAAACGGTGAACACTGGGATTCGAACTTGGGTCACAGACGACTGCACAGGTGTAGCAATCCCTAGGCTAGAGATCGGATGATGTCAAAAGAGAAAACCAATGGTACTTCTTTTTAATCGAAGAACAACTAATGGGATTTCTTTCAGGCGATGCGTAAAAACGTACGGTAATGAGCGGGAAATAGGGAAACCCGTCCAGATGGGTCGAACCGGACAAATCCGTGGCCCAACGCATGAACGCATCTCAAAATCGGATGGCCGCGACGTCCGGAACGACCCAAATCCTGCCCAAATCTGGGCCTGGTTTGCGTGGCCGCGGACACCGAGGGCTAGCCTATCGCGTTCTCCGCTGGTCCGCGTGTCTGCCTCCGAAACCACATCCACTCCACTCTAGTCACAAACCTAGAGGATGGTCGACGAAGCTGCCACCGCCGCCACCATCAGAGACGAGGCCGAGCTCACCGCCGTTGTCGCTCTTGTCGCTGAGCTGGTCCCGGCCTTTCCGGTGGTCGCGTAGCCCATAGAGGCGACGAAGAAGGCGAGGCCTGAGCTCACCGTGGAGTAGAGGCAAGTGGAGAACAAGAAGCGTGCCGAGCGGTGTAGGGCGCTCGATCAACACAAGAGGAAGAGTGATGCATGTAAAATGCATATATGAACTTTGTACTTTTATTGCAACATATTACCACATATTTGCATCTTATATAATGTTATTCTCATGTTTTATGATGTTTTAGGAGATTTTCTAAACAATCCCCTCTTCTCCGGTTCTAATTTTGTTTGGCAGAAAACGCCTCTTTTTAGTGTTTTTGACATTACAAGAGCTACGGGACTTCAAAAAGGGAAAGGTCAGGGTCCTCGCTTCAAAAATTTCGAGACAAACAAAATGAGCTAAACTGGGCCACCAGGAGGTCAACAGGCTGGGAAAGAGGGCAGGTTGCGCGCCCACCCCCTTTGGGCGCGCCACCTGGGTCCTTTGCAACCTCGTCCGTCCGGTTCGACTGAATCTTGCGCCCACCGACTTGGTTTGACCTAAAAACCACTATATATACGACCCCGAGGGGTTTCGTAGAGACTACGAAGGTGGAGATCAAAAACACATAAACAGAGAGTCAGCAGGCCATCGTCGGTGGAGATCGAAGGGGGGGACGCTACCAAAATCGCCTCCGGTGGACTCCACCCCCTCCGGTGAAGGAATTAGCACCATCTTCATAATCTTCATCATCATGTACAGCAACACCATCTTCATCTACCCATTGTAATCTCTTGACAAACATGATGTGTGAGGCAGTCTATCGTTTTCCCATGATGTACTGTATCTCTATGTCTTTGTTTGAGTAGTGACTTGTTCATGACAATTGTAAGATATTTTTTTAAGGTTGCATATAAGTATTTGTTATCTTTTATGATGATCTTTTGTACTGATATATGAGTACACACATATGTCGGGGGATACATAAGGTTATCACCGTTACATGTTGATAGGGAGAGTGACATCGAGAGCTAACAGAAACCTTGTCCTAATTCTTAGATGCATGTTGTATTAATCATGATTAATCAAAGGGGGGGGGGGGGGGTTCATATGGGGACCTTTAAACTTACACGGTAGTTGGACTTTATTTCTTAATAATTTCCCGGTTTGCTCTTAACCGGCCTTGGGATGAATCACTAGGGGTGTATTTGCTCATATCCACGGCTACACCTATCTAGCTATGGCTCCTCTCTAGAAGAAACTATAATAAGACTATCTTTATGCTTCACTAATTATGACAACCACACAAATGAAGTAGCAATATGCTAGAACACTTACTCCCTCGAGTTACTCCACTTCACTTTCCTTCATCTCAATGCATTTTACTGTATTGTACTTTACTTTCCTTGCATTTGTTTTACTCATTGCATTTTATTTTCAGCACTTATAGTTTCTAGTAAAAACCTCTACACAAACACACACCATATCTTCTAGCTTTGCATAGAAGGCCATATAAGTGGGTTATAGGGCTTTAGAGAATATATAGTTTACCTCCAGCTCCTCGTGGGTGCGACACTCATACTTATCAAATTGTACTGCGGTGATCCCCTACACTTGGGGGTTATCAAGATACTTTTCTGGTGCCGTTACTGTGGAGCGTAGGGCTAGGATTCTATTCTTATTTGCATTGCTAGTTTACTTTTTGTACATTTCTTTTAGAATTGGAAAATACCAAAAATACTCCTGTAATGAGCACAAGTATGAATATTAATGACACTTTGCTTATGTACTTGAATGCTACTGAGATTGCTAAGAAACATAGAGAATCACAAGAAGGGATAATGTTAGAAGATTTCTTGAGAATTTTAAATTATATTGCTATTGAGTTGCTTGACCATCATGAAGATAAAAATTGTTGCTCTGAACAAAATTTTAGACACTTTGAATTTAATGTAGATCCTATGGACAATATGTTATTGCATCTTATCATATGTGTGATTATACTCATTTAGGGATGGAACAAGTAGAGAAATTTGTTATTTATATGGAAGCCTATGAATTAGACACCTTCATTTATGAACATGAAACTTGCCATGTAGTCTCCAAATTTAAAAGTTAGATCATTGGTATCCTTAATTATTGTAAAACCAACTACATCGAAAATATCTATGTTTTTCAATTTAAGAAGAGGGCACGGCTTCCCAAGAGAGAACTAATATTTTGCAGGGAGAAAATAATGAAAGCATAAGCTTGTGGATGCTCATGCATACCCAAGAGTAAAACAAAGAAGAACAAAATAAGGAGGATGAAAAAATCATAAGCTTGGGGATGCCCATGCAACCCCAAGAAGAGCATGAAGAAGAACAAGAGGAGGTAGAATGGAGTAGCTATCCATCTCTAACTCCCAACAATGGTAACACACAAAACACCCCTTCTTATAATATTGATGATGATCCTCTATGTGAAATAAGTTTGTCTAATTTATGGGAGGATCATGATGACTTAAAAGAAATATATGATACCATAATCTCATTAGATGATTTGTCTTTATGTGGTGATTCTATTCACAATTATGTTGTTGAGTCTACTCTTGATGCTTGCAAATTTTATGAAAGAGGAAGAGATAAGAGCCATCTTTATATTTCTATGTTATTTAAAATGCAAGCTACTGGTCATTATATGCATTGGATACTATTTAGTTGATGTTATTTATTCATATATAAAATGCCAATGCATAGGAAGAGAGTGAGACTTAAAAGTTAATGGTTTCAAATCTTGTGGTGTGCTCCATATGCTTTCAAGTAACTTTTAATTTGAGCACACCTTTATCTCCTTGTTAAATAGCTTTACTTCTTATTGCATATTAATGAGTTTATCAGTTTTAATAAAATAAAAAATAATGGAAGATTAAATGAGAAGGATGAGCAATGAAGAAATTGGGATCGACCTTGAGCATGTGTTGTTCATGCCAATGGAACCATTTCAAAGTCTATATCATTAAAACTCTTCCTATATAAAACAAAATAAAAAGAGTACTTCATGTCTTTAGACATGTTAGCTTATTGAATAAAATGGTTTCCCAATGATTCCTATAGTTTCCATCTTGGTAGAACTTATCATATCATTTGTATGGAGAACTAACAATTTTGTAGGTATTGAAGTATCATGGAGATGAATATATTTCTTTGATTGAGATGAGTAACATGATATGATGAGGAAGAAGTAGAGGACCAGAAGTATCAGGATCATAAGCTTGGGGATGCCCATGCACCCCCCTGTTCTTTCAAATATCCCAAGTAAATCATTTCAAACTCATGTTCTAGTTTTATCTTCATGATCCTTTTGAATGTTTGCGGGAACCATATTTTTATTTATCTTTGACTGATTTTGGATTTTCCTATGCATGGTTGCTGTAGCATGTTAGTTTTATTTTTTGTTTACTCTCTGGTTTCTAAATAAAGTACCGAGTTTTTACCCATTTGAATGTTACTAGTAAGCATGCACGTGCAACGCACGTTCTGTAAAGTCTTTGAAATATAAGCCATGCTTTCTATGTAAGTATTTGTGCAACATACTATTCGCGTAAACTACATTGGATAAATCCATGAATCCTACTAAATAAATAGTGCCATATCTGAAAGGTTGAAATTTAGAGGCACCGATAAATTTTGGAGTAGCGGATTTTGGAGACAACTTTAGCCAAAGTAGTAGCGGATTGCTATTCTTCGGTGAACCATCTAACTCCAAGTATGAATTCTTTCACACTTATGCTACAACAAAGCTAAACATATATTGTATTTCTAGGAACATCAACGGAGTAGCTCACAATTGTGTCCACCAGGCTCCTAGAAACCCCTAGGCTTGTCTTTCAAAATATCACAAGCCCGTATTTGGAATGTCATGTAGCTGCTAGATTACATATTCATAATCCACTATGTACTTTGCTCTTAATAAGCAATTAGAAAGGCATCGTTCAAAATAAATGCATAGCAAGGGGAAGAGAAAAAATAAAAGAAGAGGTACATCCGTAGGCTATTTGTCTCCCAACGCTAAGGCCCTGTTCGGCAGGGGAGTATTTTTGTGTTTTGGGGTGTCTTACCCGGCCCAATTTCAATCCACTGGAAACCCCGTCCGGGCTGTTCGGTAGGCCGGTTTCGGACGGTTTTGGCCCGTTTGACCCGCCAGAAACACCTCGGGCCACGTCGGGTTGGAGGGGATTAGAAACGCTCGCCCTCACTCGCGTTTCTCGAACGAGCGAGCGAACGCCCGCACCTCCCCTCGCGCCGCCTCCTGCACCTCCCCTCGCGCCGCCGCCTCTCCCCGCGCCGTCTCTTCTTCTCGCGTCGTCTCCGGCCAACATCGCTCCGTCGCCGTCCAAGATCGCTCCGTCGCCGCCCAAGATCGCCGCCCAAGATCGCTCCGTCGCCGCCCAAGATCGCCGCCCAAGATCGCTCCGTCGCCGCCCAAGATCGCTGCCCAAGATCACCGGCCAAGATCGCTCCGTATCCGCCCAAGATCGCTCTGTCGTCCATCTTCTCCGGCCGAGCTGGAGTTTTATCCTGTAAGTCATATCCTGTGAGATCCGTTCTTCACCTAGGGTTAAGAAGAAATTTGTTTTACATTCGCTGTTCTCGTGTCTTATTTCTCCATTCATGTTTTGTCCTTGGCAGCAGCATGGTTTCGCGTCTGGACAGATGCAATTTTTTCCCTGTTTGGGTATGTTGCTTAGCAGCAAAGAAATTGAGATTTTTGTTTTGTTTTGGTAAAAAAAACATGAATATGTGGGGACAGTAAGATAGATTTGCTATGAAATGTAAGGTATGTACTTCACACTGGTGCATAGGATGTGTCAATTCACACTGGGTTAAGATCTGGGGATACAGATGGAAACGTGAGTCTGTCTGGAAACTAAAACTAAGACAATTGTGCATTATTAGAACAGTAAGTAGAGGCATATTCTTAAGATTACAAGGTCGTGAAGATTGCAGTCTTAGTCTATCTGACAGAGTCCAGAACTCAGCTCTATCTTGGACACGAGGCTCCTCATACACAACTAGTTAGCTTTCTTTCTCTGTTCAGTAAACTGACCGGGCTCTTCTAGTGTTTGAGTTCAGTAGCTATAAGATGGTTTATCTTCAGTTACTGTCTGGTTTATACATGGTTAACTTGATCTTCTTCTTTCCAATTATCATCAGTATATAAGATAATGGGGTTTCTATCTTTACATACTATGTATTTTTCTCCTAGTAAAATTCTAAGGCATTTCATTGTTTATCGAGTATGCTTGCGGCTCATCAGGCTGCTGCCGGTTTGTTGGTTTGTCCAAATCTGGACGTGTTGTCCATTATTTTACATTCCTTCTACATTTTTATATATGGGGATGTGTTGTTATAATATAACTGTAATATCTATTTATAGGAACCTGCAACTTTTGTTCTAGTTGGAGTGGACGAACCGCCGCCATCTTGGGACCCGGTCAGCACACCTGATTTTGGTATGTGCATTGCCTCCGTATTTTGCCACTACTTGCCGGATTTATGCATCGTCTATTACTGTCTTACGTAGTAGCTTCCTTTTCTCATTACTTGCTTGCTTTTTTATAGTCTTGAAATGAGTTCACGGGGCGTAGAACTTGTTAAGAAAAGGAAGGCTGATGAGGATGATGAGATGGTGTTTCTTATCTTTCCAGCATTGTACTTTCATCTAATGGGTAGTAGGGAAAAAACCAAACGCCATAGTTCCATTCTCTACGGCAAGAGGAGGGTTAAGGGTCTCCTAGATGGGCACATTAAAAATTGTCGGACAGCCTTTAGGATGGAGCCACAAATATTCAGATGGTTGGCATCCTACCTTAGAAATGAGGGCTTAATATTGGACAGTAGACTTAAGGTGGAAGAGAAACTCGCCTTCTTCCTGTACATGCTATCCCATAACGCATCATTTGAAGATCTTCAAGTTGAGTTTCAGCATAGCGGGTCCACTTTCCACACCTACATAAAAGAGTTCTTCAACATCATTCCCACTTTAGCAAGTCGCTTTGTGAGGCCTCCCAACATTGCTGAACCGCATCCAACGATTGCTATGGATGATCGATTCTTCCCCTACTTCCAGGTTCCATCTTATTTGACAACTTCAAAATGTCTTCTCTTACCCATTTCTTTATAATTTCGAAAAAGTCACTTCCATTCCATTTCATTGCAGAATTGCATAGGTGCAATAGATGGGTCACATGTGCCCGTCTCTCTTACTTCCGAAAGTCAAGCACCATGGAGGAATAGGAAAGGCTCCCTAAGCCAAAACGTAATGTTTGCGTGTGACTTCAACATGAATGTAACTTTTATCTCATGTGGTTGGGAGGGTTCCGCCACCGACGCGAGAGTTCTCAGCTCTGCTATGCTCAAGGGTTTCCAAGTACCACCGGGCAAATTTTATCTTGTAGATGGTGGTTATGCGAACACCCAGTTTTTTCTTGCACCGTACCGAGGTGTTCGCTATCACTTGAAGGAGTGGGGACATGGTCACCGGCGGCCACAAAACCATAGGGAGCTGTTCAATCTTCGTCATGCAATCATGAGGAACCATGTGGAAAGGCTCTTGGGCATATTGAAGAAGCGTTTTCCTATTCTCAATGTTGCAAGCTTTCATCAATTAGAGAATCAAGTGAAGATTCCAGCTGCTGCAGCGATCATCCACAACATCATTAAAATGCATGATGGAGATGAAGACTGGTTGGACAATGAGGAGGAGGATAACATAGACCCAAGAACCTATGTAAACCTACCCAATGATGGTGACAACGTACAAGAGAACAATTTCCTTGAGAACAACATCCAAGGAAACAACCTAAGGGACCAAATTGCGTGGCAAATGTGGCTGGATTACCAGCAACAACAAGAGTAGCTAGTTGTTTGCTTAGTTGTTTGCTGTAATAATGTACCTTTCATTCTAATGAACTATTTGTAATGTTTTTCATGTAATTCCAAATGTATCTGTGGGAATAATGAACTATTTGTAATGTTTTCCATGTAATTCCAAATGTATCTGTGGGAATAATGAAATAGTTGTAATGTTTTCTATGTAATTCCAAATATCTCTGTGAAAATAATGTAATAATTGTAATGAGCAGATATGCCTCCAAAAGGAAATGGCGCTCCAAAAGGGAATGGTGCTCCAAAAAGACATGGCTCGCCACTCTATCCCGCGGGATCTCCAAAGTACAATTTGAGTAAGGCGAAAAAACTATCTCCAAAAGGTACTTCCTAATTTCTTTGCATTTGGTTGATGTAAATTTGTCCTAGATGGAGCTTGCTAATTACCTTTTCTCTCTGCTTAAATCCTTGATAATTTCTGGTTAGGTACTCACAGTTCATTTTCTATTTTGTACTCATTGTGTAGCTGATAAGCGAAGGGCGTCATGGAATCGTGGACTTGAGAAGGCTCTTGTGGAGCTACTCCAAGAGCACAACAATCCATACCACAGAGGCCAGAATGGTTGGAGCAGCGAAACATGGAATATGATGGTTAAATGCTTCAACTCCCGGCACAAACACGTGCAGTTCACAAAGTCTCAGATCCAAGACAAAGAAAAGGATCTCAAGAGAGACTATAGGATGTTGAGGGATGCAAGGAAGCAGAGTGGCGTCGGGTGGGACGAGGAGAGATGCATGATACAAGCAGAGCCACACCTTTGGGATAACTTAGAAATTGTAAGTTGTTTCATTCTCACCTACTCTTGGTATAAAAATTTGGTCACAAGTTTTATCATAATGACATTCATTCATGAGATCACTTCATTTGTCTTATTGTTGCAGTCTTTCGGCAAAAGAATCAAGAAGTTCAGGAAAAATGGATATTTCCCTCTCTATGATTTGCTTGGATCACTGTATGAAAGTAAGTTCAATCATCTTGACAATCACCTACAACCGTTGCTTGGTTACTCACATCCTTTTTATAGGTCAAATTGCAGAGGGGAACCTCAACTTCACATCTATGGCTGAGCCATCAGAGAGAGATGAGGAAATCACAACTATAGAAAGTGATGGTGAGCATGATGATGGAAGAGAGTCGGAGAAGGTGGTGCCTGTAGATGAGGATTTCCAAGTGACTTCTGAAAGAGACGAATCCACAAGTGCTGTTGGTGTTGCAAAAGAGAAGCTGAAGATTTATAAGAAGCCCAAGCGAAGTCCTAAGAAGCCCAATCAGAGTAGTGGAGATGCTCTAGTGGGAGTGATGAAGAGATTTGTTGATATCAAAGAAAAAGAAAGCAACAAGGATGATACAGTGGATTTCTCAATTACCAGATGCATGGCAGAGTTGAGAAACTTGGAAGGGGTCACAGGGGATTTGAAAGTCAAATGCTATGATATCTTCAGATGTCCAAAAAGTTGTGAGATTTTCATCAATGCTGTTGCAGAGAAAGATGGAAGTGCTCTGGCTTGGCTTAAAAGTCAGATAGGTACGCCTCTGCCTAATTAAAGGCCACAGTTTTTGCCTCTTTAATCCTTCATCATAATTCTCTACATATTATGGAAAGCAGCGAAAGGTCTGCTCCTTTGTTCCTTATCTGTTCCTCTGCTCCATTCCCTATCCTAAATTATGGAAATCAATCTTAATTTGCATGCTTGTTCCTTGTGTAGTAATTTTTTTAAATTGGAACTATAGGCTGTAAACTCTCTGGTTGATTGCCATCATCAAGGCTCGTACATGAACATCGAAAGACGAATGCAAAAGCAGTTCAACTGACTACAATTATTACCTTATGTTCTAAGAAATAACTAACTTGGCCTGTTCAATATCTTTAGAGTTATTGGATTGGTGGCAATGCTTAATTTCCTCTAAACTAGAGTTTAGAATCGATAGCTACTGCCTGTTTGGCTGTCTCCAAAAATTCAAGTCAGGTTTAGTGAACCTCTGCTCATCATTGTTGTACCCGTTTAGTTCAAGCTGTGTGCAATAGTTTAGGTTTTCAGTAGTTCAAATTACTGAACAACAATCTAATGTTACCTATCTTCTCCCGCTGCTAGCTATTGAAGTTGTCATCAGAAGTGCGTGTTCGAAAATTGGCACTGAATGCCTTAATTCTGGTGCCAAATCGCGAGCAATGCTACCTAATTTCTAATTCTTCCCAAGATATTTGCGTCTCAGTTTCTATTTACTGGCTACAAAGATAGATTTGTTTTGCTTCAGAGGTACAGGGATACCATATTTAAAGGGATACCTAGTAATAGATTTGTTACTTCTTCTCTGTAGATATGCTTAAATTTGTATGTACAACCTGGTACTCTTCCATAGAACAAGTAGGCAATACAAGTATCTGGACAACTACTGAATTTTAGTGTATAGTGTGTTCCTCCCTATAAATGAAAACCTTTTTTTTAACTATCTACTTTTTTTGTTTTAGGAGGTTGAGGCCGCTGGCACGGTATGGTACAAGACCATGATCTCAGGCAGGCAGTAACTACAATGAATTTGATGTCTTCTCAAAAGTGTGTCGGTGTGTCGGAGTAGTTAGCTAAATTATGTTTGCACTTCATGTTCAATGTTGAGGGTTGTGGCAGAATTATTGTAGTCTGGTTTAGACCGATACGACTTGCCTTATAAGTTATTGTAATGCATCAGTAATCCTCCAGTACTTATTGCATCAACAAATTTTAGGATATTTGCACTCTGGTTTTAGAGTTATTTCATGTTATTCTAATGCATGAGCTACTGTGTTATTGTAATAGAAAAGGCACTGAAAATCTGGTATAAAAATTGGAGTTTTATTGGCACAAAACTAGTGTCTTATCCCTGTGCTTGCCGAAGAGTAAGATTGAGAAGGGAATTAAGGAGGAAGTGGATTGAAGTGTTTTTGGTGGACCGGGTGGAACAACCCAAAACCTGTGGGTTAAGACACCCCAAAACACAAAAATACTCCCCTGCCGAACAGGGCCTAAAAGGAAAAAAAATCCATAGCTCTAATCGCAGCCACACTACCTACCACTCTCTCACTGCTCTCTAGCCATCTCTCTGTAGAACCGCATCGAGAGTCACCCTCCAGTACCTCCAGCCGCCGGTGCGGGGACCTTCCCTCCCTGCCTTGAGCCGCCGTCGCGGGGATGGCTGCCTCCCCGAAGATGGCTCGAGGACCATGGCCGCCCCTGCCTCCCCGCCGCCGCCATTTATTCCGGCTCCTCCCCTGCCTCCCTGCCGCTGCCGGAATTTACTCGCACCGATGGAGGCGGAGGGGCAGACGTCCTATCTATCGGATTCGCAGCCGCGGTCACCTCGCTCGCGTTGGACAGCACCACAACACCACAGCAGAGACCCTCATCCTCCTTCTGTCGGACAAGGGGGTCAACCGGAGCAAGCGCCGAGGGACGCTGGTGCGGTGAGGAAGTCTTGCTATGACTTTTCAAGGAGGGAAGAGACAGCAGCCAACCAGGTGAGGAACTATACTGTAATTTGATGCATGAATGGTACGAATTGGTACCCAATTGAATTTGTGCATCTTGCACACATGTTCACACACACACACATAGTAGTTTCAGGATTGTAGGTAAGTTCCAAATATGGGTTATATTATTTCAGCATGTTCAGATCACAATTAGAACCATCATGTTAGTGTTTCTTGGGACTGTGTATTACCTCCAGATTTACTACTCTTGATACATATGACCATCTCTAATACAACACACCTGACAGTATGCTTGGCATGCACTGATTGTGTGCTTGCGTAAATAAAGGTTACATATTTCAACTACACTGAATCGTGAAAAGGCATATCAATATTGTTGTATATGTAAGTTGTTTATCCCTATTTATGGGACAACTCTATAGTCTATAAAAATACTGGAAGCGCCCATATAACTTTGATCTAATATGATATGCATATGGAGTCTATTTCTTGGGACTACGTAGCCTAGAAAAGAGATGTCCAATTCTTCTAACAATTGTCAAGACGCATGCAGGGGTAGACCATGAGTAAGAAAGCTAACGGTCATCAAATAAATGGACACTTAAGAGTTTACCCCGACGAAGCATCTATATTTGTTATTTTATCAAAAGCTGCAATTAGAACAGTAACTAATAGTATACCACTATATTTGGTTTTACTTAGTATATATAGACTTGCCTCTAAATTTGCTAATACTGGACAAGAGTAACTGTGTGTGGCATGATATATGTGGGTATATGAAATGCATACCTGGCCGTAGAAATCATTTTAGCTTCCAGATTATCACACGCTTTAAAGGCAACCGTATTCATGTTGGGCAAATGAAGCTGGAGCAGCAGGACTGACGGACTGACATCAAACATGTGAAAACCAAAAATCCTATAAATAGCCCCTGGAGGAGATATATAGCAATAATATTTCTTCAGTACTGTGTCGCTCTTCATGGTACGTTTCATAATGAACACCTAAATTGAAATGTAAACAATAAGTCCATAATAATTGATTAACAAATAAACAAAGCTACCAATGCATATGTTATAATTTCTCCCCAAAAATTATATGAAGATGTAAATTTCTCCCCACCGGATAGACTTTGGATACTTGGTAGCAAGTTCCGGATATAAGTATCACTATGAACTTCACTGACAGTGCACTGGGTGTTGAAGTTTATGGTGTTAGGTGTAACCGGTGAATGATGTCTTAAAACACTCAAATAGGACCGCTCACTGGTGCAAGTCATGGATAGTTTTCCCAGGTAAGTTGGACATGATTGCACATTTGCCTGGGGAGTTACAATCAAAGCTGTTATAGTAAAAGAGAATAGTAAAAGAGAAAACCAGAAAATAGCAAAAGAGAAACACTGGTAAAGCGAAACCATTTTTCATATCATGGATTTACCCTGTGCATGTATTGATGGAGAAGTTGCAGAATAATAACACATATTAAGTATAACATTTATTTTGCTAGTAAGGTCATTTGTAATACCAGTAGAGGATGCTTGACATTTTTTCTGAGTCAGTAGCAACTCGTTTTCGTTGCATGGCTTCACGTTGTTTGAGTAGGTACTCTGCTCTTTGTTGCTCAGTCATTCGGCCATACCACACTTTACCACTCTGCTTTGTTTTGGCAGACTGATCAACCTGCGAAGAATGTCCGTTCCATGTAGGAGTTGCAGCTTCATCTTTAGGTTGGCCTCTTTATTTTAACATCCAGTCAAACCCATGTTTCTGTTGGTAATGTAAGTCCATAAATATGTTCTTATTAGCAGATTATAAATATAATGTATGTACCTTGGGTGAGATTAGATTGCTGCAATGTAGAATTTGTAATACCCTGTTCACTTGTGCCACTGTATAGTTCGGGGTTGGAAATAACTATAGACAACATTATAAAAATGAGACAAAATTAAGACATATAAAATGGCGTTTACATTGGTATAGTGAAGACATTCGTAATACCAGGTGGGTATGCCTGAGCATTCTTAAAGGAGTCGGCAACAATTCGTTTTCGTTGTCGGGCTTCGCGTTGTTTGAGTAGGTACTCAACTCTTTGTTGTTCAGTCATTCGACCATACCATCCTTGACCTCCCTATTTTTTTTGGCTAGGTTGATCAACCTGCGAAGTATCTTCAACATTTGTGGGCGCTAGAACTAAATTGGTGTCTTGGCCTGTTTCAGCATATTAACATAACATTCAGTTGAAATCAAGATCATGTAGGTGTAAGTAACTCCATAATTTCACCTGCGGCCGATGTGTTTATTATGTCTTGAAATGGAGTGTGTTTTCTTGCTCGGTGAAAAGCTGAAGTATTTGATTGTTGTGCCATCTGGTAAGAGCAGATCAAGAACCATGTGAAGTCATGTACTGATTTAGCTCATATACCTAATTTCTTGTCTGTGTATAGGCAGCCGAGACTTACCGGCCAGAGCGTTGACTCGAAGTTGTAATTTACGACGGGGCTGGCGGGCGAGTTTGCAAGCTCCCAAGGCGGGGGAGGTTCACCATGGCGGGGAGTTGTGCCGTCTGGAGTACGTCGGCGCAATGTGGTGGAGGATCACCCCGGCGAGGAGTCGTTACATCTGGAGTACGCCAAGGTGAGGCGGTCGCGCATGAGTGATGGAGTCGAGGCGACGGCGACACGCCAGTGAGCCGGAGTCTGGCAGGTAATATACTTCACGCGTGGTGATGGTAATTGGAGAAGCAATCTCTAAATTGGTGGATCTGGAAAACTACATATGGTAAGTGTAATCTCTGGAGCAATTAGTGGACGTGATCAGTGGGACAATTGACGATTGTTGCAGGAATAACTACCGCAATTAATGGAAAAAACTGCCTATATCAATCGTGGAGATGCAAAACTGGAAAGTTGTGCAATGTCATTGGAGAGTCCTGAATCGTTAGATCAAGTGAAATAGAAGGATGAGATGTAATGTTCCTGCCATGTTGGTGCTTTTATAAGTAGTGGAGATAAAAGTTGCAAAACAAAAGTGGGAGTTGTTGTTTTCTGCGTTGCACTATTTTGTGCACGTTTTTTTTGTTTTTTTCGTAACTCCTAAAATAAATAAAAAATCCATAGTAGTCACAACTTTTCATCCTCTATATGCACAGAATTTGGTAAAAATTCCTGACATGTCTAAGTGGTCGAGAAAGTTTAAATTTGTTGCTATCAAAGTTTTTGACAGATTTTGTCTTGTTATGTTTGCTCTATTCTTTCGAGTCCCAAAATGATTTATCTTGAATCCTTTGAATTGAGGAGAATTTGTATAACTTTATGTGATCTCTGGTACATAAAGGAAATATTTTATATTTGAAGATAATGACAGCAACCATATTGATCTTGTACCACTAATGTCACCCCATAGAAAAGAATGGGAGGACTGTTTTGTGTTGAAGTTTTTTCACAGGGAATGGAAGAACACCACACCAAGATCAATTCAAGAATGGTGAAGACCATAAGCTTGGAGATGCCCATGGCACCGCACTAGACTCATACTAAATCTCTCGGTTTACAAACATCTAAAATTTGAGCAACATAGAATTCTCGCAAAAACTTGGAGCATCCTTTATTAGTATTGTGTCTAGTTTTTCTTTAAAATAAATATTATCATCATGACAAATGCCTTGAATGAGTATGAAGGAGACACTGAAGTAATTTATCCTATTATTAAAGATCTTAATGAAAATAATTTGCATGCTTATGTGGGAATTGATAAAAGAAAGTATGACACCTTTTGCTATATTTATGTGTGCACTTTAACCATAGAGAATACTTGTACATAGTTTCATCAATATTTGGTGAAGTGATATTAGATGTTTACTATCTTTGTGTTATCCTCGCTATATTTGATGAAAATGAGATATTATTATGTAACATTACTTATACTTGACTGAGAGATAGTAGATTCATATAAAAGTCTATGCATCCCATTATGCTTGCTATTATGGACTTGGCACATGTTCAATGATAAATAATTATTATATGAAAGAATTAATGGGCTAAAACTAAGAAGTATCCGAGGAATAAAACATATTCCTATGTTTCTTAAAAATATGAAGGTTGATGTATGTGTGTAAGTCCAGTCTTTTAAATGGTGAACCTCATCGTTGAAGCATATGTAAGTCAGTTGATAAGGTTGATAAACGTAGCCTTTGCATTAATGAGCCACCACTTAGTAAGAAAATAAAAATGAAAAAAGAGAAATAAAAATAAGAGAGAAAAAAAAGAAAAAAGAGAAGAAAAAAAGAGGAAAAAGAGAAGGAAAGTTAGAACCCAATGAGTCGGTGCCCAAAGGCAAATTAAAGGGGAAGCACCCCATCCACCCATATAAGGTCAAAATCTAAGAAGCGAACACCTGACCCATTTTCATTCCACTTTATGGTCAGTTGTGCGATAACCATGTTCACTGGGGACGCCATCAACTATTCATTGTTGAATTTCATGTGAGTTGCTATGCATGTCCGTCTTGTCTGAAGTAAGAGAGATCTACCACCTTATGGTTAAGCATGCATATTGTTAGAGAAGAACATTGGGCCGCTAACTAAAGCCATGATCCATGGTGGAAGTTTCAGTTTTGGACATATATCCTCAATCTCAAATGAGAAAATTATTAATTGTTGTTACATGCTTATGCATAAAAGAGGAGTCCATTATCTGTTGTCTATGTTGTCCCGGTATGGATGTCTAAGTTGAGAATAATCAATAGCGAGAAATCCAAATGCGAGCTTTCTCCTTAGACCTTTGTACAGGCGGCATAGAGGTACCCCTTTGTGACACTTGGTCAAAACATGTGCATTGTGATGATCCGGTAGTCCAAGCTAATTAGGACAAGGTGCGGGCACTATTAGTACACTATGCATGAGGCTTGCAACTTGTAAGATATAATTTACATGATACATATGCTTTATTACTACCGTTGACAAAATTGTTTCATGTTTTCAAAATCAAAGCTCTAGCACAAATATAGCAATCGATGCTTTTCCTCTATGGAGGACCATTCTTTTACTTTCATTGTTGAGTCAGTTCACCTATTTCTCTCCACCTCAAGAAGCAAACACTTGTGTGAACTGTGCATTGATTCCTACATACTTGCTTATTGCACTTATTATATTACTCTATGTTGACAATATCCATGAGATATACATGTTACAAGTTGAAAGCAACCGCTGAAACTTAATCTTCTTAATTACTTTGAATTATTGCTTTATGAGTTAACTCTTATGCAAGACTTAATTGATGCTTGTCTTGAAGTGCTATTTATGAAATGTCTTTGCTTTATAATTCACTTGTTTACTCATGTCATATACATTGTTTTGATCGCTGCATTCACTACATATGCTTTACAAATAGTATGATCAAGATTATGATGGCATGTCACTCCAGAAATTATACGTATTTATCGCTTTACCTCGGGACGAAGCGAAACTAAGCTTGGGGATGCTGATACGTCTCCGACGTATCGATAATTTCTTATGTTCCATGCCACATTATTGATGTTATCTACATGTTTTATGCACACTTTATGTCATATTCGTGCATTTTCTGGAACTAACCTATTAACAAGATGCCGAAGTGCCGATTCTTTGTTCTGCTTTTGGTTTCAGAAATCCTAGTAAGGAAATATTCTCGGAATTGGACGAAATCAACGCCCAGGGGCCTATTTTTCCACGAAGCTTCCAGAAGTCCGAAGACGAAACGAAGTGGGGCCACAGGGTGCCCAAACCCTAGGGCGGCGCGGCCCACCCCCTGGCCGCGCCGGCTGATGACCCACAAGTATAGGGGATCGCAACAGTCTTCGAGGGAAGTAAAACCCAATTTATTGATTCGACACAAGGGGAGACAAAGAACACTTGGAAGCCTTAACAGCGGAGTTGTCAATTCAGCTGCACCTGGAAACAGACTTGCTCGCAAGAGTTTATCGAGTAACAGCTTTATAGCAAAGTAAGTAGTGAAATAACAAGAGAGTAACAAAGACAGCAGTAGTGATTTTAGTAAACAGCAGGATTAAAATACTGTAGGCACGGGGACGGATGACGGGCGTTGCATGGATGAGAGAAACTCATGTAACAATCATAGCAGGGCATTTGCAGATAATAATAAAACGGTGTCCAAGTACAAAGCAATCAATAGGCATGTGTTCCATATATAGTCGTGCGTGCTCGCAATGAGAAACTTGCACAACATCTTTTGTCCTACCAGCCGGTGGCAGCCGGGCCTCAAGGGAAACTATTGGATATTAAGGTACTCCTTTTAATAGAGTACCGGAGCAAAGCATTAACACTCCGTGAACACATGTGATCCTCACATCGCTACCATCCCCTCCGGTTGTCCCAATTCTTGTCACTTCGGGGCCATTGGTTCCGGACAGCAACATGTGTATACAACTTATAGGTAAGACCATAAACAATGAATATCTTGATGAAACAATAACATGTTCAGATCTGAGATCATGGCACTCGGGCCCTAGTGACAAGCATTAAGCATAACAAGTTGCAACAATATCATCAAAGTACCAATTATGGACACTAGGCACTATGCCCTAACAATCTTATGCTATTACATGACCAATCTCATCCAATCCCTACCATCCCCTTCGGCCTACAGCGGGGGAATTACTCACACATGGATGGGGGAAACATGGCTGGTTGATGTAGAGGCGTTGGCGGTGATGATGGCGATGATCTCCTCCAATTCCCCGTCCCGGCGGAGTGCCAGAACGGAGACTTCTGGCTCCCGCGACGGAGTTTCGCGATGTGGCGGCGTTACGGAGGGTTTCCGGCGACTTCGACTTCTCCCCGTGCGTTTTTAGGTCGAGGCCGATAAATAGTCCGAAGGAGGGCGTCGGAGGCCGGCCGAGGGGCCACACCACAGGCCGCGCGGCCCCCCCTGGGCGCGCCGCCCTATGGTGTGGGGCCCTCGGGCCTCCACCTTAATTGTCCTTCTGGCTCCGTCAGTATTCTGGGAAAATAGGGCCTTCTGCATAAATTCCGAGGATTTTCCCGAAAGTTGGATTTCTGCACAAAAACGAGACACCAGAACAGTTCTGCTGAAAACAGCGTTAGTCCGTGTTAGTTGCATCCAAAATACACAAATTAGAGGCAAAACAATAGCAAAAGTGTTCGGGAAAGTAGATACGTTTTGGACGTATCAACTCCCCCAAGCTTAGCTTATTGCTTGTCCTCAAGCAATTCAGTTAACAACTGAGCGATAAAAGAACTTTCACGAACACATTTGCTCATATGATGTATATATTCTCATGCTATGGCTAATACTTAAGCAGTTCATAATGAGATACATGTAAATAAGATCATCTAACAGCTATGTCAATCATGAAGAGGTACCAACAATTAATAATAAGCATCATGAATCATGTATATAGGCAGGATTGCAATGTTCATAAGAGAGTATGATAAAGTGGTATCTCGCTTGCCTGTATTTGATTGGCAAAACATAAATGCCCGGGCACCTCTGGAGTTCATAGAAAGACTAGAAGTAGTGATTGTCAAAGATAAAAGCATCAAAGTTATACCACAATTAATCATATTTTGAGACAAGCATATTATACTAAGAATGACAGTTGTGCTCTCAAGATAGTGCTCAAAGAAATAATGGAGACACAACATAAAAGTAAAAGATTGACCCTTCGCAGAGGGAAGCAGGGATTAACATGCGCTAGAGCTTTTCATTTTTGAAATCAGGAGTAAAATTATTTTGAGAGGTGTTTGTTGTTGTCAACGAATGGTAATGGGTACACCAACTACCTCGCCAACCGGACTTTCAAGAGCGGCTCCCATGAATTATTGCATATTTATTTGGCACTCCTTCCAACCTTTCTTGCACAAACCATGGCTAACCGAATCCTCGGGTGCCTGCCAACAATCTCATACCATGAAGGAGTGCCTTTTTATTTTATTTTTATTATGATGATGACACTCCCCCCAACCTTTGCTTACACAAGCCATGGCTAACCGAATCCTTCGGGTGCCGTCCAACAATCACAAACCATGGAGGAGTGTCTATTTAAGTTAATTAATTCGGGACTGGGAATCCCATTGCCAGCTCTTTTTGCAAAATTATTGGATAAGCGGATGTGCCACTAGTCCATATGAGAGTCCGTCAAAAGTAAATGACAAGGTTGAAAGCTAAACACCACATACTTCCTCATGAGCTATGAAACATAAACACAAATTGAGAAGCATTTTGAAGGTTTTAAACGTAGCGCATGAGAATTTACTTGGAATGGTTTGAAATGCCATGCATAGGTATTTATGGTGGACACTTTTGGAACAACTTGGTTTTCAGGTGTTTGGAAGCACGAGCAGCGTTCCCGCTCAGTACAAGTGAAGGCTAGCAATAGACTAGGGAGCGACAAATCAAGAGAGCAGTAACTGTCATAATCATGCTTGCGGCAAAATAAATTAACAGAGGCATAAAAGTGATACAAGAACTCTGAAGCAATATAAATCATCGAGGCTTAATTGACTTTTTGTTCAGTCATATGCATGCGGGAGCATGTGCCAAGTCGATATAAATGAATTATTCAGAGGGGGATACCACAATGCCATACTTACTTATGAATAAAACGATGCAAGCAAACATCCATGACATGCTACTCATATTAATAGATTGGAGCTAATCATGAGAGATCATAAACTACTAGACTTTCTCAAATAACATATACCTCACATGAACCAACTAAGCATGCTCACATGGATGAGTATATGTAAAAAAATGAAAACAAATAGAGTTCATACCAGCCTCTCACCACAATCAGATTGTCGTAGATCGTCATTATTGCCTTTTCACTTGTGTAGCTTGGATAATATGAAATGAAAACCACGCTCCAGCCACCGAAGACCATTGAACTCAAGATGAACTTTACAAAACCAAAGAAGAACAGCAAATATTTTTGGTGTTTTCAAATTAGAAACAAGAACAAAAGGAAACAAGCAAACAAAGCAAAATCTTTTTGGGTTTTCTTATAGCAAACTGGCAATAGCAAATAAAGTGAAACAAATGCAAGAAACCAAAGCAAACAAATGGTGAAGAGAAACAACAGAATATTTTTGGTCTTTTTGTGTTTTGGGAAAGAAACAAAGCAAAAACAAGAAATAGCAAACTAAAAGAAACACAGAAAAGCAGGATGACAGAAATCTGCCAAAACCTGACAGCAGTATAAAAATCGATTTTTAAAAAAATCTTACGTTGCTCAGCTCGAAAAGTGTTCAACTAATGAAAGTTAGATAACAACCTGGGGAACCTGCACAAAAATTGGCAGCTCAAAATAACGCTCTGGCTGTGCGCACGAATTTTTCTAGTAACAGTCCAGAATCTGTTTTCAGGCAGCACTTCCCCAAATATCATCTTCCTCTCATTAGAAAACCACTCAAACGAACAAAACCAGTATGTGCAAGTATCCAGCAATCATAATATGCAAAGAATGAGTGATGCCGGTATACCTCCCCCCAAGCTTAGGCTTTTGGCCTAAGTGGAGTTCAATCCCATCGATCCCATGAGGTAGTGTCTCCGTAGTATGACGAAGATGGGTCGTATTCTGGGTATGTGCTAGAAGAAGCACCCAGATACATGACGGTGTGGTCGTAGGAGGCCCCGGCGTCCTCGGAGTCATGTTGCTGGTGGAAGTCTTTTATCTTCAAATGTTCATCCACTTCCTCCTTAGTGCACGATCATGATTGCCTGTCAATACTGAACAAACCTGGTTGGGGAAGAGGAATTTCCTTCTCATCCCCGTCAGAAAACAACATTCTATAGACCATATTATCTAATGTAGAATCAGCGGTAACAAAATGATGACTCTTCATAGCAGCAATATCAAGTTTCCTAGGGGCCAATGGCACATCATTAGGATCAAGAGGAAGACTTAGATATGTTAAAACGCGCAGCGCAATAGTTCCTCCAAAAATAGGCCCCCTGTTAGTCAGGCGGCGAGCAATAAGAGCACCAAGATGATAAGATGTCTGACCAGTAAGTGCAATATTCAAGAAAGCAAGATGGTAACTAGAAATGTTGCTAGTGTTCTCCCTACCAAGAATGCTAGTAGCAATATAGTATGCAAAATACTTAATGGCGGGGAGTTGAATGTTCCTTATCTTGCCACGCTGAATGGTGCGACAATCATCATCGGTAATCCCTCGATAGAGCTCCAACAAGTCCCGGGGGTTGTCATCAATCCTACTTGCTGTACCTACAGGGACAATATCCAATGCACGACAAAAATCCTCCAATTTCATTGTAACAGGATTACCATAGATCTTGAATGCAACCGTCGGCTCATATTGTTTGTTGTCGAACTTGAAACTCTCGACGAAGATTTTGGTGAGCATGTAGTATTGCTCCCTTTCATCTCCCACATAGGTGGTTAACCCTGCCCTGTTGACAAGGGTGAAGAAATCCTCCAATATCCCTGCATTCCTCAGAAAATCATAGCATGGAAAAGACGAAGCATTAGGAGCCCCATTGTCCTCTTCGGGCGCGAAGCTAGGCGCGATGATGTCCTCATTGTATGATCGCCTAATCCGGGTGGCGGCCCTAGAAGGCCTCCCGGTGCTGGTTGTCCCTTTCTTGAACAACTCTCCAAAGTTGAACTTCTTCATAGCTTCTCTGAAATTTTCAACAAGTGATATAAAATTTGGTTTGGTGACATATAATCAAGGGGAACTACCATAGGAACTTGCTAGAGTACTAATCATGCATCAAAACTAATTTCTACCACTTAGAACAAGCATGCAAGCTCACTAAACATGTTACCTACAGCAGCAAAATATTCAAGATATACTCAACCAAACAAAATCCTACTTGGATGGGTGGAGGAGTCACATACCAAGGAGCAAATGTGTCAAATTTCAGCAGGAAATCTGGGCTGAGCAAAGAGATCGAGAAATCTGGAGCTCTGGAGCAAAAACGCGAGAGAGAGGAACCTGGTACGAGTTTTTTCGGGAGAGAGAAGGTGCTGGGAGAAAGAGATGACAAAGTGGGGCAAAGAGGGGCCCACACCACATGGTGGCGCGGCCACCTCCTTGGCCGCGCCGGCCTGTGGTTTGGCGCCCTCTGGTGCCCCACAGGTCATCCTCTGGTGCTCCCAGGTGCCTCGTCGAAAAATAGGACCAACGGTATTATTTTTGTGAATTTTTGAAAACTTTGAAAAATGCACATTTCTGGGTATTTAGTTTATTATTACTGGCCAGGAAAATTTTTGAAATCTTCAATTAGCTAAGGAACTTTGCAAATTAAAAGTGCTACAGCAACTAGAGCAAGTGGAGGAAGAAAGATATGTTGTTTACCTCCTCTATGCATATAAAAAGTATTCGTTAACAAGGTTGATCAAGTCTTGTCACCAAATAACTTTTTCATAGCATAAGAAGAAATAAACCTCAAATCAATCATGTTACCTTGAATTGTATTGATATTGATCCAATCACGAGAGTTTGATATTCTTCCTTAGGCTCATATATAGGACAATCAATAGTTCCCACTTTGATAGTTCTCACATTAGAAATAGTATTAACTCCACACGCTTTCTCAATCCTCTTGGGAAAATAAACGGTATGCTCCCTATCATCAACATTGAAAGTGACCTTTCCTTTGTTGCAATCAATAACAGCCCCTGCGGTGTTAAGAAAAGGTCTCCCAAGAATAATAGACATATTATCATCTTCAGGCATTTCCAACACAACAAAATCAGTTAATATCAAGCAGTTAGTAGTAACTTGAACAGGAACATTCTCACATATACCAACAGGAATAGCAGTAGATTTATCAGCCATTTGCAAAGATATATCAGTAGGTATCAACTTATCTAAGTAAAGTCTCTTATAAAGAGAAAAAGGCATAACACTAACACCGGCTCCCAAGTCACATAGAGCAGTTTTAACATAATTATTCTTAATAGAACAAGGAATAGTAGGTATACCTGGGTCGCCCAACTTCTTTGGAATTTTGCCATTGAAAGAGTAATTAGCAAGCATAGTGGAAATTTCCTCATTGGGGATTTTCCTTTTGTTAGTAACAATATCTTTCATATACTTTGAATAAGGAGGCAATTTAATAGCATCAGTCAAAGGGATTTGCAAGAATAAAGGTTTCATCCAATCACAAAATTTATTATAGTGTTCTTCTTCCTTTGATTTTAGTTTCTTAGTAGGAAAAGGCATTTGCTTTTGCACCCAAGGTTCTCTTTCATTACCATGTTTCTCAGCAATAAAGTCTTCTTTAGTGTACTTTTTATTTTTAGCATGCTTTTCAGGTTCTTCTTCAACCTCTTCTTTATCAGGAGTATCATTCTTATCATTATCATTATCATTATCATTATCATGTTCATTACCACTTTCAGTTTCAGCATCAGAAATAGAAATACTATTAGGATCATTAACAGGTTCAGAGGATTCTACAACATTTTTATGTTTCTTCTTCTTTTTCTTCTTAGAATGAGCACTAGGTTCAATGCGTTGAGAATCTTGTTCAATTCTTTTGGGATGCCCTTCAGGATATAAAGGATCCTGGGTAGAGACACCACCTCTAGTTGTTACTTCATAAGCATGTTTCTCTTTAGAATTATTCCCTAACAAGTCATTTTGCACTTTAGTGAGTTGATCAATTTGAGTTTGAATCATATGGAAATGTTTAACAAGCATCTTAACATCATTGGAGGTTCTCTCCACAATATCATGCAATTCACTAATAGCTCGAGAATTTTCCATTAAATGATTCTCTACTCTCACATTAAAATTTTCTTGCTTAACAATATAATTATCAAACTCATCTAAGCATTGTGCAGGAGGTTTCGAGTACGGAATATCTTCCCTAGTAAAGCGTTGAAGGGTGTTTACCTCAATCATGGATGAAGGGGGAATTATCTCACATATATCTTCTATAGGAGGCAGATTCTTCACATCTTCAGATTTAATACCTTTCTCCTTGAGAGACTTCTTGGCTTCCCTCATATCTTCATCATTCAATTTAATTAGACCCCTCTTCTTCAATATTGGCGTTGGAGTTGGTTCAGGTGTAGTCCAATCATCATGATTCCGGCTTATTTTAGCCAATAATTCTTCGTCATTGCCCTGAGTTCTTTTCCTGAAAACACAACCAGCACAACTATCCAGGTATGCCCTAGACTCAATGGTTAGTCCGCTATAAAATATATCAAGTAAATCATGCTTTTCCAAATCATGATCAGGCCGAGCTCTAATAAGAGAGCAAAATCTCGCCCAAGCCTCAGGCAATTTCTCTTCATCTCCCTGGTCAAAATTATAAATTCTCTGCAAAGCAATATGCTGAGCACTAGCAGGAAAGTATTTACGGAAGAAAGTATCAAGCAATTCTTTCGGACTTTTAATAGAATTAGGTGGCAAACTATTATACCAAGTTTTAGCGTCATCCTTTAATGAGAATGGAAAGATTTTAGCAACAAAATAAGTACGCATCTTGACATCATCAGAAAACAAGCTACTCAGAGTAGATAACTCAGTCATGTGTTCAACAGCACTTTCTTTTTCAGTACCACAAAAGGGTGTTTTCTCAACAATAGCTATATGAGATAGATCAAGAGAAAAATCATAATCTTTATCCTTAATGTTTATAGGAGATGTAGCAAACTTAGGATCAGAGACGGTTTATATCTAATAAAGATGTTCTCGCAAGCAACTTTTTAATTTTTCTTGCATCAGTAGTAGCATTGCATTTTTCAATAAAATCATCATTAAGCTCCACATAATCTTCATCAGGATCATCACTAAAATAATCAAGTTCAGGTGAACTAACAGGTGTAGTAGCATTAGGAGTTTCAGTATTTTCAATTTGTCTAGACCTAGCAATTGTAGCATCTAGAAAGGATCCCAAAGAACCACTATCATCAAGCACAGTAGAAACATTATCAATATTATGAGAGTTTTCAGATTCAGCAGAAGTACCCGCATTTGAAGCATGCGGCGGTGAAACAAGTTTATCAATCACAGATGGTGAATCAAGAGCAGCAGAGGTATTCAGAATTGTACCTTTTCTTGTAGTGGATGGTAATATGGCGATCTTAGTATCGCGAGGTTTACCCATGATGGAGAATTTGCAGCGAACAATATTAATCCAAGTGAACTTCCAAATAAAGCTATGCTCCCGGCAACGGCGCCTTAAAAATAGTCTTGATGACCCACAAGTATAGGGGATCGCAACAGTCTTCGAGGGAAGTAAAACCCAATTTATTGATTCGACACAAGGGGAGACAAAGAACACTTGGAAGCCTTAACAAATGAGTTGTCAATTTAGCTGCACCATGAAACAGACTTGCTCGCAAGAGTTTATCAGTAGTAACAGTTTTATAGCAGTAGCAGTAGTGAAATAACAGCAGCAGAGTAACAAAGACAGCAGTAGTGATTTTAGTAAACAGCAGGATTAAAATACTGTAGGCACGGGGACGGATGACGGGCGTTGCATGGATGAGAGAAACTCATGTAACAATCATAGCAGGGCATTTGCAGATAATAATAAAATGGTGTCCAAGTACAAAGCAATCAATAGGCATGTGTTCCATATATAGTCGTGCGTGCTCGCAATGAGAAACTTGCACAACATCTTTTGTCCTACCAGCCGGTGGCAGCCGGGCCTCAAGGGAAACTATTGGATATTAAGGTACTCCTTTTAATAGAGTACCGGAGCAAAGCATTAACACTCCGTGAACACATGTGATCCTCACATCGCTACCATCCCCTCCGGTTGTCCCAATTCTTGTCACTTCGGGGCCATTGGTTCCGGACAGCAACATGTGTATACAACTTATAGGTAAGACCATAAACAATGAATATCTTGATGAAACAATAACATGTTCAGATCTGAGATCATGGCACTCGGGCCCTAGTGACAAGCATTAAGCATAACAAGTTGCAACAATATCATCAAAGTACCAATTACGGACACTAGGCACTATGCCCTAACAATCTTATGCTATTACATGACCAATCTCATCCAATCCCTACCATCCCCTTCGGCCTACAGCGGGGGAATTACTCACACATGGATGGGGGAAACATGGCTGGTTGATGTAGAGGCGTTGGCGGTGATGATGGCGATGATCTCCTCCAATTCCCCGTCCCGGCGGAGTGCCAGAACGGAGACTTCTGGCTCCCGCGACGGAGTTTCGCGATGTGGCAGCGTTCTGGAGGGTTTCTGGCGACTTCGACTTCTCCCCGTGCGTTTTTAGGTCGAGGCCGATAAATAGTCCGAAGGAGGGCGTCGGAGGCCGGCCGAGGGGGCCACACCACAGGGCCACGCGGGCCCCCCCTGGGCCGCACCGCCCTATGGTGTGGGGCCCTCGGGCCTCCACCTTAATTGTCCTTCTGGCTCCGTCATTATTCTGGGAAAATAGGGCCTTCTGCATAAATTCCGAGGATTTTCCCGAAAGTTGGATTTCTGCACAAAAACGAGACACCAGAACAGTTCTGCTGAAAACAGCGTTAGTCCGTGTTAGTTGCATCCAAAATACACAAATTAGAGGCAAAACAATAGCAAAAGTGTTCGGGAAAGTAGATACGTTTTGGACGTATCACCGGCCTATGGTGTGGGGCCCCTGTGCCCCCTCCTGACTTGCCCTTCCGCCTACTTAAAGCCTCCGTGACGAAACCCCCAGTACCGAGAGCCACGATACGGAAAACCTTCCAGAGACGCCGCCAACGCCGATCCCATCTCGGGGGATCCAGGAGATCGCCTCCGGCACCCTGCCGGAGAGGGGAATCATCTCCCGGAGGACTCTACGCCGCCATGGTCGCCTCCGGTGTGATGAGTGAGTAGTCTACCCCTGGACTATGGGTCCATAGCAGTAGCTAGATGGTTGTCTTCTCCCCATTGTGCTATCATTGTCGGATCTTGTGAGCTGCCTAACATGATCAAGATCATCTATCTGTAATTCTATATGTTGCGTTTGTTGGGATCCGATGAATAGAGAATACTTGTTATGTTGATTATCAAAGTTATATCTATGTGTTGTTTATGATCTTGCATGCTCTCCGTTACTAGTAGATGCTCTGGCCAAGTAGATGCTTGTAACTCCAAGAGGGAGTATTTATGCTCGATAGTGGGTTCATGCCTGCATTGACACTGGGACGGTGATGAGTTCTAAGGTTGTGTTGTGCTGTTGCCACTAGGGATAAAACATTGATGCTATGTCTAAGGATGTAGTTGTTGATTACATTACGCACCATACTTAATGCAATTGTCTGTTGCTTTGCAACTTAATACTGGAGGGGGTTCGGATGATAACCTGAAGGTGGACTTTTTAGGCATAGATGCAGTTGGATGGCGGTCTATGTACTTTGTCGTAATGCCCAATTAAATCTCACTATACTCATCATGATATGTATGTGCATGGTCATGCCCTCTTTATTTATCAATTGCCCAACTGTAATTTGTTCACCCAACATGCTGTTTGTCTTATGGGAGAGACACCTCTAGTGAACTGTGGACCCCGGTCCAATTCTCTTTACTGAAATTCAATCTACTGCAATACTGTTTTACTGTTTTCTGCAAACAATCATCTTCCACACAATACGGTTAATCCTTTGTTACAGCAAGCCGGTGAGATTGACAACCTCACTGTTTCGTTGGGGCAAAGTACTTTGGTTGTGTTGTGCAGGTTCCACGTTGGCGCCGGAATCCCTGGTGTTGCGCCGCACTACATCCCGCCGCCATCAACCTTCAACGTGCTTCTTGGCTCCTACTGGTTCGATAAACCTTGGTTTCTTACTGAGGGAAACTTGCTGCTGTACGCATCACACCTTCCACTTGGGGTTCCCAATGAGCGTGTGCTTTACGCGTCATCATACGCCCACGTCAACTGTGCGCCAGCAGCATATTTTCTGGCGCCGTTGCCGGGGAGATCAAGACACGCTGCAAGGGGAGTCTCCACATCCCAATCTCTTTACTTTGTTTTTGTCTTGCTTTATTTTATTTACTACTTTGTTTGCTGCACTAAATCAAAACACAAAAAAATTAGTTGCTAGTTTTACTTTACTTGCTATCTTGTTTGCTATATTAAAAACACAAAAAAATTAGTTACTTGCATTTACTTTATCTAGTTTACTTTATTTACTATTGCTAAAATGAATACTCATGAAAATACTAAGTTGTGTGACTTCACAACCACAAATAATAATGATTTCTTATGCACACCTATTGCTCCACCTGCTACTACAGCGGAATTCTTTGAAATTAAACCTGCTTTACTAAATCTTGTTATGCGAGAGCAATTTTCTGGTATTAGTTCTGATGATGCTGCTGCCCATCTCAATAATTTTGGTAAACTTTGTGAAATGCAAAGTATAAAGATGTAGATGGTGACATAATAAAATTAAAATTGTTCCCTTTCTCACTAAGAGGAAGAGCTAAAGATTGGTTGCTATCTCTGCCTAAGAATAGTATTGATTCATGGACTAAATGCAAGGATGCTTTTATTGGTAGATATTATCCCCCTGCTAAAATTATATCTTTGAGGAGTAGCATAATGAATTTTAAACAATTGGATACTGAGCATGTTGCACAAGCATGGGAAAGAATGAAATCTTTGGTTAAAAATTGCCCAACCCATGGACTGACTACTTGGATGATCATCCAAACCTTTTATGCAGGACTGAATTTTTCTTCGCGGAACCTATTGGATTTAGCTGCTGGAGGTACCTTTATGTCCATCACTCTTGGTGAAGCAACAAAGCTTCTTGATAATATGATGATTAATTACTCTGAATGGCACACGGAAAGAGCTCCACAAGGTAAGAAGGTAAATTCTGTCGAAGAAACCTCTTCCTTGAGTGATAAGATTGATGCTATTATGTCTATGCTTGTGAATGATAGGACAAATATTGATCCTAATAATGTTCCGTTAGCTTCATTGGTTTCTCAAGAAGAACATGTTGATGTAAACTACATTAAAAATAATAATTTCAACAACAATGCTTATCGGAACAATTCTAGTAACAACTATAGGCCATATCCTTATAATAATGGTAACGGTTATGGTAATTCTTATGGGAATTCTTACAACAATAATAGGAATACACCCCCTGGACTTGAAGCTATGCTTAAAGAATTTATTAGTACACAAACTGCTTTTAACAAATCTGTTGAAGAAAAGCTTGGGAAAATTGATATACTTGCTTCTAAAGTTGATAGTCTTGCTGCTGATGTTGATCTTTTGAAATTGAAAGTTATGCCTAATAGGGATAATGAAAATAAAATTGTTACTACAGCAAATGCCATCCAAGTTAGAATTAATGAGAATATAAGATTAATGGCTGAACTGCATGCTAGGTGGGAAAGAGAAGAAAATGAAAAACTAGCTAAAGAGAATAATGTAGCTAAAGTTTGGACTATTACTACCACTAGCAATGCTAATGCTCCACATATTGCTGCACCTCCTACTATCAATGGTAAAAGAATTGGTGTTAGCAATGTTTCCACTTCTAATGCAAAGCGCGAAAAACTACCTGAAACTGCTAAAACTGCTGAAACTGCCTGTGATAAAACTGCTGAAATTTTTTCCAACATTGGGGACAATGATCCCATTGCTTTAGATAATAATGGTTTAGATTTTGATGATTGCCACATCTCTGAAGTTATAAAGTTCTTACAAAAACTTGCTAAAAGTCCTAATGCTAGTGCTATAAATTTGGTTTTCACGAAACATATTACAAATGCTCTCATAAAAGCTAGAGAAGAGAAACTAGAACGCGAAACTTCTATTCCTAGGAAGCTAGAGGATGGTTGGGATCCCATCATTAAGATGAAGGTCAATGACTTTGGTTGTAATGCTTTATGTGATCTTGGTGCAAGTATTTCTGTTATGCCTAAGAAAATTTATGATATGCTTGACTTGCCACCATTGAAAAATTGTTATTTGGATGTTAATCTTGCTAATAACTCTACAAAGAAACCTTTGGGGAGAGTTGATAATGTTCGTATTATGGTTAACAATAACCTTGTCCCCGTTGATTTTGTTGTCTTGGATATTGAATGCAATGCATCTTGTCCCATTATATTGGGAAGACCTTTTCTTCGAACTGTTGGTGCTATCATCGATATGAAGGAAGGTAATATTAAATATCAATTTCCTATCAAGAAAGGTATGGAACACTTCCCTAGAAAGAGAATGAAGTTGCCTTTTGATTCTATTATTAGAACAAATTATGATGTCAATGCACCATCTCTTGATAATACTTGATACACACTTTCTGCGCCTAGCTGAAAGGCGTTAAAGAAAAGCGCTTATGGGAGACAACCCATGTTTTTACTACAGTACTTTTGTTTTATATTTGAGTCTTGGAAGTTGTTTACTACTGTAGCAACCTCTCCTTATCTTAGTTTTATTGCATTGTTGTGTGATACGTCTCCGACGTATCGATAATTTCTTGTGTTCCATGCCACATTATTGATGATATCTACATGTTTTATGCACACTTTATGTCATATTCGTGCATTTTCTGGAACTAACCTATTAACAAGATGCCGAAGTGCCGATTGCTTTGTTTTACGCTGTTTTTGGTTTCAGAAATCCTAGTAACGAAATATTCTCGGAATTGGACGAAATCAACGCCCAGGGTCCTATTTTGCCACGAAGCTTCCAGAAGACTGAAGAGGAGACGAAGTGGGGCCACGAGGCGCCCAAACCCTAGGGCGGCGCGGCCTGCCCCTTGGCCGCGCCGACCTGTGGTGTGGGGCCCTCGTGTGGCCCCCTGACCTGCCCTTCCGCCTACTTAAAGCCTCCGTCGCGAAACCCCTAGTACCGAGAGCCACGATACGGAAAACCTTCCAGAGACGCCGCCGCCGCCAATCCCATCTCGGGGGATTCAGGAGATCGCCTCCGGCACCCTGCCGGAGAGGGGAATCATCTCCCGGAGGACTCTACGCCGCCATGGTCGCCTCCGGAGTGATGTGTGAGTAGTCTACCCCTGGACTATGGGTCCATAGCAGTAGCTAGATGGTTGTCTTCTCCCCATTGTGCTTAATTGTCGGATTTTGTGAGCTGCCTAACATGATCAAGATCATCTATCTGTAATTCTATATGTTGCGTTTGTTGGGATCCGATGAATAGAGAATACTTGTTATGTTGATTATCAAAGTTATGTCTATGTGTTGTTTATGATCTTGCATGCTCTCCGTTACTAGTAGATGCTCTGGCCAAGTAGATGCTTGTAACTCCAAGAGGGAGTATTCATGCTCGATAGTGGGTTCATGTCTCCGTGAATGCGGGGAAGTATTGACAGAAATCTCTAAGATTATGGATGTGTTGTTGCCACTAGGGATAAAACATTGGTACTATGTTCAAGGATGTAGTTACTGATTACATTACGCGCAATACTTAATGCAATTGTCTCACATTGTTAGCAACTTAATGTTTGGAGGGGTTCGGATGATAACCTGAAGGTGGACTTTTTAGGCATAGATGCATGCTGGATAGCGGTCTATGTACTTTGTCGTAATGCCCAATTAAATCTCACTATACTCATCATAATATGTATGTGCATGGTCATGCCCTCTTTATTTGTCAATTGCCCAAGCAGTAATTTGTTCACCCAACATCTTTGTTTATCTTATGGGAGAGACACCTCTAGTGAATCGTGGACCCCGGTCCAATTCTCAATCTTGAAATACAATCTACTGCAATCTTGTTCTCTTGTTCTCTGCAAACAATCATCATCCACACTATACATCTAATCCTTTGTTACAGCAAGCCGGTGAGATTGACAACCTCGCTGTTTCGTTGGGGCAAAGTACTTTGGTTGTGTTGTGCAGGTTCCACGTTGGCGCCGGAATCTCTGGTGTTGCGCCGCACTACATCCCGCCGCCATCAACCTTCAACGTGCTTCTTGGCTCCTACTGGTTCGATAAACCTTGGTTTCATACTGAGGGAAAACTTGCCGCTGTACGCATCACACCTTCCTCTTGGGGTTCCCAACGGACGCGTGTTGTACGCGTATCAAGCTCTTTTTTCAAGCGCCGTTGCAGGGAGATCAAGACACGCTGCAAGGGGAGTCTCCACTTCCCAATCTCTTTACTTTGTTTTTGTCTTGCTTAGTTTTATTTACTACTTTGTTTGCTGCACTAAATCAAAATACAAAAAAATTAGTTGCTAGTTTTACTTTATTTGCTATCTTGTTTGCTATACCAAAAACACAAAAAAATTAGTTACTTGCATTTACTTAATCTAGTTTGCTTTATTTACTACTGCTAAAATGAGTAATCCTGAAGTTGAAGTTCGTACGTTTAAGCAACGGGGGGGAGAATTTTTAAGAGATGCTTGGTATAGAATTAGTGATGCCCATAATAGGTGCACCAAGAAACACTCCACCACTATCTTACTCAGGAATTTTTATGTTGGTATCTCTAGCTGGAATAGGTATGTTCTTGATAGTCTCGCGAAAGGTAACTTCCTAAGTACTCCTGCATTAGAAGCTAGCTGCATTATTGAGAGTCTATTTGGAATACCCCCTATTGATGAAGTTAAAACTGAAATCTCTCTTGAAGATGTTATGAAAAAATTGGAAGCCTTAGAGAAAAATTTTCCAAGTATTGAAGCTAAATTGGAAATGTTACTTGATAAAACTGATGAACTTGATAAATCCTTAGGAGGAATTGATGAAAGAATTAGTGTCCTAGGAACTTGTGTTGTCCACGACGATCAAAGCAATAGGATTGACGAACTTGAAAAAGCTATGGGAACCTTGGGTTCAACATTTTCTTCTCTTAAATATAAGGAGAAAGCTTATGTGGGTAAGGAGCAAAAGTTTATGTATGTCTCTAAAGTGCCTAAACCAAAGAAGTATTATTATAGGCCTAAAATTGAAAAAGCCCTTTGTGCCACTACGGATGGGGGAGCTCATAATAACAATGCACCACCCTCCGATAATACTTGATACACACTTTCTGCGCCTAGCTGAAAGGCGTTAAAGAAAAGCGCTTATGGGAGACAACCCATGGTTTTTACTACAGTACTTTGTTTTTATTTTGTGTCTTGGAAGTTGTTTACTACTGTAGCAACCTCTCCTTATCTTAGTTTAGTGTTTTGTTGTGCCAAGTAAAGTCGTTGATAGTAAAGTTCATACTAGATTTGGATTACTGCGCAGAAACAGATTTCTTTGCTGTCACGAATCTGGGCTGTTTTCGCTGTAGGTAACTCAGAAAATTATACCAATTTACGTGAGTGATTCTCAGATATGTACGCAACTTTCATTCAATTTGAGCATTTTCATTTGAGCAAGTCTGGTGCCTCGATAAAATTCGTCAATACGAACTGTTCTGTTTTGACAGATTCTGCCTTTTATTTCGCATTGCCTCTTTTGCTATGTTGGATGAATTTCTTTGATCCATTAATGTCCAGTAGCTTTATGCAATGTCCAGAAGTGTTAAGAATGATTATGTCACCTCTGAACATATTAATTTTTATTGTCCACTAATCCTCTAATGAGTTGTTCTAAGTTTGGTGTGGAGGAAGTTTTCAAGGATCAAGAGAGGAGTATGATGCAACATGATCAAGGAGAGTGAAAGCTCTAAGCTTGGGGATGCCCCGGTGGTTCACCCCTGCATATTCTAAGAAGACTCAAGCGTCTAAGCTTGGGGATGCCCAAGGCATCCCCTTCTTCATCGACAACATTATCAGGTTCCTCCCCTGAAACTATATTTTTATTCCATCACATCTTATGTGCTTTTCTTGGAGCGTCGGTTTGTTTTTGTTTTTTTTTGTTTTGTTTGAATAAATGGATCCTAGCATTCACTGTATGGGAGAGAGACACGCTCCGCTGTAGCATATGGACAAGTATGTACTTAGGCTCTACTCTTAGTATTCATGGCGAAGTTTCTTCTTCGTTAAATTGTTATATGGTTGGAATTGGAAAATGATACATGTAGTAATTGCTATAAATGTCTTGGGTAATGTGATACTTGGCAATTGTTGTGCTCATGTTTAAGCTCTTGCATCATATACTTTGCACCCATTAATGAAGAAATACATAGAGCATGCTAAAATTTGGTTTGCATATTTGGTCTCTCTAAGGTCTAGATAATTTCTAGTATTGAGTTTGAACAACAAGGAAGACGGTGTAGAGTCTTATAATGTTTTCAATATGTCTTTTATGTGAGTTTTGCTGCACCGGTTCATCCTTGTGTTTGTTTCAAATAGCCTTGCTAGCCTAAACCTTGTATCGAGAGGGAATACTTCTCATGCATCCAAAATCCTTGAGCCAACCACTATGCCATTTGTGTCCACCATACCTACCTACTACATGGTATTTCTCCGCCATTCCAAAGTAAATTGCTTGAGTGCTACCTTTAAAATTCCATCATTCACCTTTGCAATATATAGCTCATGGGACAAATAGCTTAAAAACTATTGTGGTATTGAATATGTACTTATGCACTTTATCTCTTATTAAGTTGCTTGTTGTGCGATAACCATGTTCACTGGGGACGCCATCAACTATCTTTGTTGAATTTCGTGTGAGTTGCTATGCATGTTCGTCTTGTCTGAAGTAAGGGAGATCTACCACCTTATGGTTAAGCATGCATATTGTTAGAGAAGAACATTGGGCCGCTAACTAAAGCCATGATCCATGGTGGAAGTTTCAGTTTTGGACATATATCCTCAATCTCATATGAGAAAATTATTAATTGTTGTTACATGCTTATGCATAAAAGAGGAGTCCATTATCTGTTGTCTATGTTGTCCCGTTATGGATGTCTAAGTTGAGAATAATCAATAGCGAGAAATCCAATGCGAGCTTTCTCCTTAGACCTTTGTACAGGCGGCATAGAGGTACCCCTTTGTGACACTTGGTTAAAACATGTGCATTGCAATGATCCGGTAGTCCAAGCTCATTAGGACAAGGTGCGGGCACTATTAGTATACTATGCATGAGGCTTGCAACTTGTAAGATATAATTTACATGATACATATGCTTTATTACTACCGTTGACAAAATTGTTTCATGTTTTCAAAATCAAAGCTCTAGCACAAATATAGCAATCGATGCTTTTCCTCTATGGAGGACCATTCTTTTACTTTCATTGTTGAGTCAGTTCACCTATTTCTCTCCACCTCAAGAAGCAAACACTTGTGTGAACTGTGCATTGATTCCTACATACTTGCATATTGCACTTATTATATTACTCTATGTTGACAATATCCATGAGATATACATGTTACAAGTTGAAAGCAACCGCTGAAACTTAATCTTCCTTTGTGTTGCTTCAATGCTTTTACTATGAATTATTGCTTTATGAGTTAACTCTTATGCAAGACTTATTGATGCTTGTCTTGAAGTACCATTCATGAAAAGTCTTTGCTATATGATTCACTTGTTTACTCATGTCATATACATTGTTTTGATCGTTGCATTCACTACATATGCTTTACAAATAGTATGATCAAGGTTATGATGGCATGTCACTCCAGAAATTATCTTTGTTATCGTTTTACCTGCTCGGGACGAGCAGAACTAAGCAGGGATGCTGATACGTCTCCGACGTATCGATAATTTCTTGTGTTCCATGCCACATTATTGATGATATCTACATGTTTTATGCACACTTTATGTCATATTCGTGCATTTTCTGGAACTAACCTATTAACAAGATGCCGAAGTGCTAGTTGCTGTTTTCTGCTTTTGGTTTCAGAAATCCTAGTAACGAAATATTCTCGGAATTGGACGAAATCAACGCCCGGGGTCCTATTTTGCCACGAAGCTTCCAGAAGACCGAAGAGGAGACGAAGTGGGGCCACGAGGCGCCCAAACCCTAGGGCGGCGCGGCCTGCCCCTTGGCCGCGCCGACCTGTGGTGTGGGGCCCTCGTGTGGCCCCCTGACCTGCCCTTTCGCCTACTTAAAGCCTCCGTCGCGAAACCCCCAGTACCGAGAGCCACGATACGGAAAACCTTCCAGAGACGCCGCCGCCACCAATCCCATCTCGGGGGATTCAGGAGATCGCCTTCGGCACCCTGCCGGAGAGGGGAATCATCTCCCGGAGGACTCTACGCCGCCATGGTCGCCTCCGGAGTGATGTGTGAGTAGTCTACCCCTGGACTATGGGTCCATATCAGTAGCTAGATGGTTGTCTTCTCCCCATTGTGCTTAATTGTCGGATTTTGTGAGCTGCCTAACATGATCAAGATCATCTATCTGTAATTCTATATGTTGCGTTTGTTGGGATCCGATGAATAGAGAATACTTGTTATGTTGATTATCAAAGTTATGTCTATGTGTTGTTTATGATCTTGCATGCTCTCCGTTACTAGTAGATGCTCTGGCCAAGTAGATGCTTGTAACTCCAAGAGGGAGTATTTATGCTCGATAGTGGGTTCATGTCTCCGTGAATCTGGGGAAGTGACAGAAATCTCTAAGATTATGGATGTGCTGTTGCCACTAGGGATAAAACATTGGTACTATGTTCAAGGATGTAGTTACTGATTACATTACGCGCAATACTTAATGCAATTGTCTGTTGTTAGCAACTTAATACTGGAGGGGGTTCGGATGATAACCTGAAGGTGGACTTTTTAGGCATAGATGCATGCTGGATAGCGGTCTATGTACTTTGTCGTAATGCCCAATTAAATCTCACTATACTCATCATAATATGTATGTGAATGGTCATGCCCTCTTTATTTGTCAATTGCCCAACTGTAATTTGTTCACCCAACATGCTGTTTATCTTATGGGAGAGACACCTCTAGTGAACTGTGGACCCCGGTCCAATTCTCAATACTGAAATACAATCTACTGCAATACTGTTCTACTGTTCTCTGCAAACAATCATCATCCACACTATACATCTAATCCTTTGTTACAGCAAGCCGGTGAGATTGACAACCTCGCTGTTTCGTTGGGGCAAAGTACTTTGGTTGTGTTGTGCAGGTTCCACGTTGGCGCCGGAATCTCTGGTGTTGCGCCGCACTACATCCCGCCGCCATCAACCTTCAACGTGCTTCTTGGCTCCTACTGGTTCGATAAACCTTGGTTTCATACTGAGGGAAAACTTGCCGCTGTACGCATCACACCTTCCTCTTGGGGTTCCCAACGGACGCGTGTTGTACGCGTATCATTGTGCCAAGTAAAGTCTCTAATAGAAGTATGATACTAGATTTGGATTACTGCGCAGAAACAGTTTTCTTTGCTATCACGAATCTGGGTCTAATTCTCTGTAGGTAACTCAGAAAATTATGCCAATTTACGTGAGTGATCCTCAGATATGTACGCAACTTTCATTAGTTTTAAGTTTTCTCATCTGAGCAATTCTGGTGCCTGTTAAAAATACGTCTTTACGAACTGTTCTGTTTTGACAGATTCTGCCTTTTATTTTGCATTGCCTGTTTTGTCATGCTTGATGGATTTTTCGATTCCATTGACTTTCAGTAGCTTTGTGCAATGTCCAGAAGTATAAAGAATGATTGTGTCACCTCTGAATATGTGAATTTTGATTATGCACTAACCCTCTAATGAGTTTGTTTTGAGTTTGGTGTGGAGGAAGTTTTCAAGGATCAAGAGAGGAGGATGATACAATATGATCAAGGAGAGTGAAAGCTCTAAGCTTGGGGATGCCCCGGTGGTTCACCCCTGCATATATCAAGAAGACTCAAGCGTCTAAGCTTGGGGATGCCCAAGGCATCCCCTTCTTCATCGACAACATTATCAGGTTCCTCCCCTGAAACTATATTTTTATTCCGTCACATCTTATGTACTTTGCTTGGAGCGTCTGTTTGTTTTTATTTTTGTTTTGTTTGAATAAAATGGATCCTAGCATTCATTGTGTGGGAGAGAGACACGCTCCGCTGTTGCATATGGACAAATATGTCATTAGGCTTTACTCATAGTATTCATGGCGAAAGTTTCTTCTTCGTTAAATTGTTATATGGTTGGAATTGGAAAATGATATATGTGGTAATTGGTATAATATCTTGAATAATGTGATACTTGGCAATTGTTGTGCTCATGTTTAAGCTCTTGCATCATATACTTTGCACCTATTAATGAAGAAATACATAGAGCATGCTAAAATCTGATTTGCATGTTTGGTTTCTCTAAGGTCTAGATAATTTCTAGTATTGAGTTTGAACAACAAGGAAGACGGTATAGAGTCTTATAATGTTTACAATATGTCTTTTATGTGAGTTTTGTTGCACCGCTTCATCCTTGTGTTTGTTTCAAACAACCTTGCTAGCCTAAGCCTTGTATCGAGAGGGAATACTTCTCATGCATCCAAAATCCTTGAGCCAACCACTATGCCATTTGTGTCCACCATACCTACCTACTACATGGTATTTCTCCGCCATTCCAAAGTAAATTGCTTGAGTGCTACCTTTAAAATTTCCATTCTTTATCTTTGCAATATATAGCTCATGGGACAAATAGCTTAAAAACTATCGTGGTATTGAATATGTACTTATGCACTTTATCTCTTATTAAGTTGCTTGTTGAGCGATAACCATGTTCCTGGGGACGCCATCAACTACTCTTTGTTGAATATCATGTGAGTTGCTATGCATGTCCGTCTTGTCTGAAGTAAGGGAGATTTACCACTCATTTAATGGTTAGAGCATGCATAATGTTAGAGAAGAACATTGGGCCGCTAACTAAAGCCATGAATCATGGTGGAAGTTTCAGTTTTGGACATATATCTTCAATCTCATATGAGAACATTAATTGTTGCTACATGCTTATGCATTAAAGAGGAGTCCATTATCTGTTGTCTATGTTGTCCCGGTATGGATGTCTAAGTTGAGAATAATCAAAAGCGAGAAATCCAATGCGAACTTTCTCCTTAGACCTTTGTACAGGCGGCATAGAGGTACCCCTTTGTGACACTTGGTTAAAACATGTGTATTGCGATGATAATCCCGGTAATCCAAGCTAATTAGGACAAGGTGCGGGCACTATTAGTATACTATGCATGAGGCTTGCAACTTGTAAGATATAATTTATATGATACATATGCTTTATTACTACCATTGACAAAATTGTTTCTTGTTTTCAAAACCAAAGCTCTAGCACAAATATAGCAATCGATGCTTTCCTCTTTGAAGGACCTTTCTTTTACTTTTATGTTGAGTCAGTTCACCTATTTCTCTCCACCTCAAGAAGCAAACACTTGTGTGAACTGTGCATTGATTCCTACATACTTACATATTGCACTTGTTATATTAATTTACATTGACAATATCCATGAGATATACATGTTACAAGTTGAAAGCAACCGCTGAAACTTCATCTTCCTTTGTGTTGCTTCAATACCTTTACTTTGAATTATTGCTTTATGAGTTAACTCTTATGCAAGACTTATTGATGCTTGTCTTGAAGTACTATTCATGAAAAGTCTTTGCTTTATGATTCAATTGTTTACTCATGTCATTTACCATTGTTTCAAATCGATGCATTCATTACATGTGCTTACAATAGTATTGATCAAGATTATGTTGGTAGCATTGTCACTAAGAAATTATCTTTGTTATCGTTTACCTACTCGGGACGAGTAGGAACTAAGCTTGGGGATGCTTGATACGTCTCAAACGTATCTATAATTTCTTATGTTCCATGCTACTTTTATGATGATACTCACATGTTTTATACACATTATATGTCATATTTATGCATTTTCCGGCACTAACCTATTAACGAGATGCCGAAGAGCCAGTTGCTGTTTTCTGCTGTTTTTGGTTTCAGAAATCCTAGTAAGGAAATATTCTCGGAATCGGACGAAATCAACACCCAGGGGCCTATTTTCACACGAAGCTTCCAGAAGACCGAAGGAGCCACGAAGTGGGGCCACGAGGCGCCCAGACACCAGGGCGGCGCGGCCTGGGCCTTGGCCGCGCCGGCCTGTCGTGTGGGGCCCCCGTGTGGCCCCCTGACCTGCCCTTCCGCCTATTTAAGCCTCCGTCGATAATAGCCCCAGTACCGAGAGCCACGATACGGAAAACCTTCCAGAGACGCCGCCGCCGCCAATCCCATCTTGGGGGATTCATGAGATCGCCTCCGGCACCCTGCCGGAGAGGGGAATCATCTCCCGGAGGACTCTTCACCGCCATGGTCGCCTCCGGATTGATGTGTGAGTAGTTCACCCCTGGACTATGGGTCCATAGCAGTAGCTAGATGGTCGTCTTCTCCTTATGTGCTTCATTGTCGGATCTTGTGAGCTGCCTAACATGATCAAGATCATCTATCTGTAATGCTATATGTTGTGTTTGTTGGGATCCGATGGATAGAGAATACTATGTTATGTTGATTATCAATCTATTACTTATGTGTTGTTTATGATCTTGCATGCTCTCCGTTGTTAGTAGAGGCTCTGGCCAAGTTTTTACTCTTAACTCCAAGAGGGAGTATTTATGCTCGATAGTGGGTTCATGCCTCCATTAAATGCAGGACGATGTGAGAAAGTTCTAAGGTTGTGGATGTGCTGTTGCCACTAGGGATAAAATATTGATGCTATGTCCGAGGATGTAGTTATTGATTACATTACGCACCATACTTAATGCAATTGTCTGTTGTTTGCAACTTAATACTGGAAGGGGTTCGGATGATAACCTGAAAGTGGACTTTTTAGGCATAGATGCATGCTGGATAGCGGTCTATGTACTTTGTCGTAATGCCCAATTGAATCTCACAATACTCATCATATCATGTATGTGCATTGTCATGCCCTCTCTATTTGTCAATTGCCCAACTGTAATTTGTTCACCCAACATGCTATTTATCTTATGGGAGAGACACCTCTAGTGAACTGTGGACCCCGGTCCATTCTTTTACATCGAATACAATCTACTGCAATACTTGTTTTTATCGTTTTTCGCAAACAATCATCATCCACACTATACATCTAATCCTTTGTTACAGCAAGCCGGTGAGATTGACAACCTCACTGTTTCGTTGGGACAAAGTACTTTGGTTGTGTTGTGCAGGTTCCACGTTGGCGCCGGAATCTCTGGTGTTGCGCCGCACTACATCTCGCCGCCATCAACCTTCAACGTGCTTCTTGGCTCCTACTGGTTCGATAAACCTTGGTTTCTTACTGAGGGAAAACTTGCTGCTGTACACATCATACCTTCCTCTTGGGGTTCCCAACAGACGAGTGCTTTACCGTCACAAGGAAGCTACTACGCCCACGTCAACTGTGCGCCAGCAGGGTATATAAGGCATATCGCAAAGGGGGGAGGTGAGACAATGATCGAGGGCTGAACGGGCAATATTGGCGCGACCATTTGGCCGCACCACCTAGCCTCGTGCAGGCCTCGTGGCTCCCTCTCGTGATCCAAAGCTCCAGGTGCCTCCTTTTGGTGAACAACTTCCGTGGTATTTTTCCCCGATTTTATTTCCTCTGAAAACTTGACAAAAAGGAGACTTTGCTAAAAACAGCATCAGATTCAACAGTTTTTATCCAAATATGGTGAGATTCTGGAGTAATTCATTGAGCAAAGTGCTTGGAAAAGTTGATACATTTGGGATGTATCAATGTCCAATTTTCCAAAGAAATAGACCATATCAGGGCCGCGTTGGCAAAATGGATGGCCGCAGCGTTGGGAGCGCGCCACCCAAACGGACGCAAACGGATGGCCCAGCGCACCGATTTGGGTCTTCCCGTTGGAGATGGCCTTACCGGTGTGAGGGCATCTTCAGCGGCTCGAAGCAAATAGACCATACATTCATTTTAGTCCAGGTAGACAGAAAAAGGGGTAAAATCCTACTACCATATTCTAGTGGCCTGATGCAAAGTGACAGACTTGTCCGCACAAATGCATATGTGTGTGTCCCCCTGATGCATGCAAAATGCATACATGAACTTTGTCATTTATCATATTGAATTCCCACATATTTGCAACATATATGATGATAATACCATATTTAACATTGATATGAGGATTTACGAATGATCCCCTTTATTTGGTTTATAACTCTGCGGAACAGGAAAACCATGTTTTGTGTATTTTTTTCACTTTTAGAGACCTACACGGAGTCAATTTGACCTAAGATTTTTGGAGCGTAATTTTTTCATCGGGAGAAGCACCATGGAACCTGGAAGCACACCTGGATGGGCCTGAGGCCCAAAAGACATCAGGTGGCGCGCCCAAACATGTAGGGCGCGCCACATGTGCTCTTTCGGCCGTCGATCGTCCAAATCGCGAGATCTTTCGCTCACTGATGTATTTTGAAATAAAAATTACTATATATATGGCCCCAAAGAGTTCTCGGGAGGAGAGCACCGCAGAAAGATAGAAACACGAAAACGGAGGTTGCAACAGAGAAGATTGGAGGGGGAAACTCCGCCGGGATCACCGCCGGAGGGATCTCCACCTTCTCCAAAGTCTTCATCATCATCACCTTGATCAAGAGAGAGTAGTACACCTCTGGACTACAAGTTTGTGGCAGTAACTTGATCTATTTCTCTCATGTTCTTCATAGTTCTTAGTGCCATATGAGCTGCCTCACATGATTATGGCCATATTTGTAATACCTATGTGGTGGATCCTTATTCTATGATATTGTGCTATGAGATATGATCGTATTATGTGTAAGATGTATTGATAGATGCATATTATGTACCCCGTTCTTAAGTGTTTGTTCTGATCCAACATCTATGTAAGAGCGTGTGTGGGGTGATGTGTGTATTAGATGGAGTAGCATGATTTTAGTGATTGGATAATAACAATAAATTCATGATCTATTATGGCTTTGCCTTCTCTTTTGCTATTCAAACATCATGTCAAAGTACCTACTGATATGCTCTTTTAATTCTTAATACAAGATTGCATGGAGTTTTCCCTTCTTGTGGAGTATAAGAGATGTGTTGCATCATCTCGATGTTATGACGTGATGCCCATATACATGCTTATCTTACTCATATTATTATTTTACATCCTCATATCTCATTGATGAATTACTATTTGTCCACTACAACTTAAAATAGAGAATAGTCAAGTGAACCCATGAACCCCGGTCTACTTTTTATCATAAGAAACATCTTTATATTATTTTTTCTTGTTTTCAATTTGCTGCACTATTTTAATCCAAAAATACAAGAATACTTATTTTTTTATTTGCATCCAAAACACCAAAAATAATCAACCCCTTTACAATTTTTACTTAGTTACTTTATTTCATCTAGTTTTACTCACTTTTATTTTTACTTGTGTTTATTTATTTATGCGAAACCTTGTGCTTGACAACCACACGGTGAAATTGGGGACAAAAATCTTTTATTTTACTTGCAGAATTGCTAGAAGAGGGGAGAAGAGACGTAAATACTTATGGAAACTTAAAATTCTATTGAAAATTAAATCTTCATGTAGTTTCTTAATAACAAAGTACTGTTAACCAAAGATAACTTGGCCAAAGGAAATTGGAATGGGTATCAAAAGTGTTGCTTTTGTGATTCTAATGAGACTATTAAACATTTCTCCCTTGCTTGTCCTTTTGCAAAAAATTATTTGGCGAATGATTTATTTAACATATACAACATTCCGTCTCCTTTCAATATTACTAATATGTTCGGTAATTGGTTGAATGGAGTGACTAAAATTGATAAATCTAAGATACGTATTGGCGTGTCAGCTTTGTGTTGGGCTCTTTGGATAAGCAGAAATGATATTGTTTTTAACAAATAAAAGGGAACTAATTTTTTGTAGGTTATTCGACGACCTGCACATTGGATTCAGTTATGGGCTTTTCTTCTCCCGGAGGATCAACAGGGAGATATGGTTTCTGGATGCAACCGGCTACTGATGGTTGCAATAAAACACGGCAGTGTGCTTGATGCAGAGGCTAGAGCGGGTGGCTCCCATTTCGAAAAAAGAACTATTCGATACCTAATGGATACAGGTATGGGTAAATTTTTATACTTATTAACTATACGTGTATGTGTATGCTATTATTCTGCCTACCCATACTCTGCTCATTGCCATCCTTAATTATTTGGTATCAATTGTAAAAGAAAAAAGTCACCCAAAAAAACGTCACATCCACATTCATAGTATGCGTCTCTTGTAAATCTTCTCGGAATTCGTACATGAACAATGAAACGATTCCAAAAGTTACAAAACCCTTTTCTTTAATCTGGGAAGTAACTTCCAAACGATGAACTTGATGATAATTATTACACCATCTTGTAACATTTCCTAGTACTATGAGAACTTGTGAACACAGGTGTTCATGGCCCATCAGGGAACATGCTCCATCATGCTAATGATTCAAGATTGTCGTCTCCCGGAATACATTACTACTGATTACACACACCCGTACGTAGCTTGAAAGCAACATAAGTACTCGATCGTTATAGAGGATAAGCCTGATGAAACACATCCGCGTTAGCACTAGACTAAATCAGTAAAGCCCTGTTGGATTTGACCTATCCAGTATAGTGTCTAGTTCACTCCACCCACATGCTACTCCGGAGAGAAGCGTCTGGTGTGCTTTATTGAACAGATCGTGCGCTGGTGAAACAATTCGCTCGGTATCTGTATCTTTATGAAATTATTATTATCAGCTCGACACTGAATTTTTCGTCAGAGCACCGGAAGCGCGCGGGAATCATGGGGATACAAAAGTCTCACCTCCGGTATTCATAATAACGCGATGAAATGAGATTGGTACTATAAGATATCACAGTAGGCTACCCAATCACGAACTTAAGCTATTATGGATGCCCCGATCCTATTTTTAGTTATTGATCCGAAGAGTGTCAAAATCATGCATGTGAGCGATTGGGCACGTCAGGGCCACACGCTGAAGTGTTCTTTGTTCTTTATATCAACTGCTGCATTTTTATATGGTACGTGGTTGAGAGAATGTTTGGAATAGTTCTGGCGACAAAGAAATAGTTCGGTGAAGTATCAGAGTCGTTTCGGTGTTGTCCGAATATTTCCAGAGGTATGCTGGAATTGATCCATCACTTGATATGAGAGAGACACATTATCGTAAGTGTTCTAGTGGCTTCAGAATGTTCCGAAGTGATCGAAAGAGTTTCGGGAATTTTACAGAATTGTTCCGAGAATTCCGAGAAAAATAGGGGTTCGGACCTTCATATGAAGTGTCGGAGGAGTGTTGGAGTGCCGGGAGACTAAGCGAACGCCCATCCCTCCCAAGCTGGCCTCATGGGTCTCTATGGGACCCATGTAGATTGCCTCCCATATCTTCAAGGCCCCCCCCGGAGGTCAGCCCTCAAAGGGCTGGTGGCATGGGCATCTCCAGGGCCCATGTAGGGGCGCTTAGGGCGCCAAGGGGCCTCCTGAAGACAACCCACATGGGCAGCCGACCTAGGGCGACCCTAGGTCGGTGGTTAGGTAGGTTGGGGTGTCCTAGAGTTTCCCCTAGGGTCGACGGCTAGGGGTGGGGGCGGCCTTGAGCCCCCATGTAAAGAGGAGTCCCTCCTCTCTCTCAATACACAACAGGTTCTACCCTTTGCTGGTTGGCTCTCTCCTCTCTCCCTCTCATGCGTAGAGTCTCTCCCTTCGTGGAGGTTCTCTCGTGTGAAGGTTCTCCACATACACTTCCATCTAAGATATTATTTTGGTACGATTTGGTCCGTGATGACAAAGTTCTGCTGGAACGGAGAGCATTGAAGCCTGCAACGCTGCAGAGGGATCATCCGTTCGACCCTAATTAAAGGAATAAGAAGGTGGAGTCCTATCCGCGGACGGCTTCGGATCTTCGTCAAGTGGGTGAAGCTCTGCCCACCGAGTCTTCCACAACGCTCCCATTGAGTCCCAAACCTGATCGTGTTCTTCATCAACTTCGTCATCGAGTCTTCCGCGGTCCTCTCGATGAGTATAAGTTGATCCTACTCAAGGTTCATATTAAAACATAGATAGATCTTGGGTGATTGTGCTAGGTATTTTGTTTTGTTTTGCATAGACAATCCCTTTCAATACTTTTCACCTTTTAACTTTGGAACGACCTAATTATCTAGGGATATGACCAAAAACTAAAGTTTCACTAAAGATGCCACCACTATTACTGTAAATCAACCACAATATTTTCATGCATATTCGCCACAACATCAGACAATAATTTTAGTAAATTCAAAGAAGCATAGAAAAAATTGCACGAACTAAATATTCTACCAAGAATTGTGCGGAAGACCCAGGTATACTTTGCAAATTTCGATCGATGGTCCAGGACTGCAGGGTACACGCTTGTCCTGAGTCAATTTCAACTATCCTGGGAAATCAAGAAAAACGTAAGTCCTTTAGAGAACTAAGAAACCTCAAACACGAAACAAGCAGTGTTGCCTGATTTTTCTTCTCTCCCTCCTCTGTGGAGAAGGAAGAGGGAGTAGTGTTGATGGTCAAGGGAGTTCAGAAGATTCGTACAATCAAGCTTCTCGGTATGGATGGCACATGCATGAATTGAGGGAGGGCTAGAGGGAGCCCAATAAAGGTAGTCGTGGCCATAGCCGTGCCAGCGGCGAAGTAGAGGGAGAGCTTTCTGGCTTTGGATCTTGGCGAGAAAGGTGTTGAGGAAAGAACAAAGGCGACCGTCTTGACTATCTGGTAGAATCCTAGAAAATGCGAACTCGACGCATCAGCGCCACCACTTCTGGTTTCGAGAAGCACAAGGCGGAGGCGGCGGCGAAGAGTTTTGCACGTTCTTGTAGGCAAGCTAAACAGTAACAATGAAGGAGGAGATTCTGCTCCCTCGACTATTGATGGGCATGAGGAGCAATTGGCAGCAGCCTGGTTGCGTCGGTGAAGTGTACCAGATATGGGTAGTTCCCCTACCCATAACCCATGCATAAAAATGGGACTCTACCTAGGTCGTGTTCATACGATCTGCCTCGTCGATGTTCCACCTCGTTCACCTCACTATTTAGAAGATGAAGATGTGCATGTGGTGATCTTAGCTGCGCCGTGGAACAAGGAATAAGGCCATGTATAATGGTACCGACGACATGTCTTCTCTTAGCGCTCCACATCATCTAGAGAAGGCAAAAGATATAAGTCATACAATGCATCATCTCTTATTGGCATATAGTCTTCTCTTATTTTATAGTAGGTAAATGGGTTGCTAATGAAAGACACGTGGTCTAACAGAGAAAATAGTCTTATCTTATTTTCTAGGACATGACCTCTTAGCTAGAAGCCAACCTTCTTTTTCTCCATTCCTTCTTCTCCAACTTAGCGAAAATCTACGTAATCCCATGTAAATTGTCCTAGTGGGTTGGAAAGAAGTTTTTGCACGGGAGGAGGAAACAAATCAAGATGAAGTATTATAGGTAGCACACGATCCGATGTTTTTTCCAGCCTTCACGGAAAAAGCAGATGGGTTGTTTCACGAGGATGCTTGCACATGTACAACTGGCGTGGGGTAGCAATTGATATATAGTTAGTTGTGTACAAGTTTGACATCCCAGGTTTCATCTTGATAGCAAAAATTAATAGTAAATGTTTACATTTTTTAATTAATAGTAAGATTTCTGTAATCCAAAACTTAGGGCCTCTTCGGCAACACTGCAGCTCCCAACTCCACGGCTAGAGCGTGCGGAGCGGTGCCGAACGCCTCAGCTCCGAGGATCTGAAACAACGGAGGGGAGCTACCTCAAGTGCAAAATTGCAGCGCGACCCATTGCTCGCTCCTCGTTTAAGGAGAAGCCGGATTTCAGAGAAATTACAAAAGTCTGCCACCGCAAAGTGGCTACCGAGCCGGTAAGCCTTCTATACGGCTCATCTTCTGTTCATCGTCCTCAACAGCCACACATAGCTGCTTCAAGCCTGTCCGCAGTCCGCTTGCCCTGGCCGATTCGCATGCGTTGGTGCCAAATCGAGTCCTCCTTCCGCCGAATATTTGTCTCCTCTCTCCGCTCTCCGCTCTATGATCTGCGTCGTCTGAATCATCGACGCGCTGCTTGAATCTAGCAATAGCCCCCACCGCAGCCGATAGGACCTCACCGCCGATCCACCAGATCCAAGAGGCCGCGTCCCGACGTCCACCGTGAGCAGTTTCTCGATTGCAGATCGAACCTGAACTCGGGCTGTCCACTTCTATACGGTAAAAAACGGACAGGAAAAAAGGCCTCTCAGTCGACTTCTTACCTCCCAAAGAGGCCCCATCAGACTGGATTGGGCTGGCAGCCCATGCTTTCAGGGAGTGGATCTCCCCGAACGCTCGTTGCTCCATCACATCGATCAGAAGAGCGGAAACGACCCGGAGCGGAGGGCAAAACCTATACACCGACCAGGTCGGTAGCTACCGGTCACCGCACACCCTCTGGTCGGGTATGGGCTAGGCCCATTTATGTCTGTTTAGTCGTTTTTCCTTTTTTTTGGTTTTTTTTCTGGTTTCTTTTTCTGGTTTCTTTTCTTTTTTCTGTTTTCGGTTTTGTTTATATTTTTTAGATTTGAAAATTTTAATTTTAAAAAATTGTTTAAATTGAGAAAATGTTTAAATTAAAAAATATTCAAATTTGAAAACCGTTTAAATCTAAAAACCGTTAAAATCTGAAAACCGTTCAAATCTAAAAACCGTTCAAATCTGAAAACCTTCGAACGTGAAAAATGTTCAATTTTTTTAAAAGTGCTCATATTCGAGAATTTTCAAATTTTGAACAAAAAATAAAAATGTTAAAATTCAAAAAATGTTCAAATTTCGAAAAAAAATATAAAAAATGTTTCAAATTCAAACATTCTTAAATTTTGAAAATATTTAAATTTCAGAAATAACTAAATTTAAAAATTCCAGATTTTAAAAATCGGTTTTATAAAGAAATAGCTTTTAAAAAACGTAAAAAAAAATCGAACAGAAAAAGCGAAATAGCAAAAAAAATAAACTGGGAATGTTGGGCCGGCCCAACAACCCGCCTGGTCCGCGCCGACCAGGTCGGCATACAGCACCCCCGAGCGGAGGGGCGCGCCTACCTACCGCTCATTAGCGGGAGCAACTAGGCATCGCCTGAGGGCAACTCCAGGTGGGCCGGTGATAACCCACAAGTATAGGGGATCGCAGCAGTCTTCGCGGGTAGTAAAACCCAATTTATTGATTCGACACAAGGAGAGACAAAGAATACTTGGAAGCCTTAACAGCGGAGTTGTCAATTCAGCTGCACCTGGAAACAGACTTGCTCGCAAGAGTTTATCGAGGTAATATGCTTTATAACAAGAGCGATAGTAGAATAACAACAGAAGAGTAACGAGACAAGCAGTAGTAATTATAGTAAACAGCAGGATTAAAATACTGTAGGCACGGGGACGGATAACGGGCGTTGCATGGATGAGAGAAACTCATGTAACAATCATAGCAGGGCATTTGCAGATAATAATAAAACGGTGTCGAAGTACAAAGCAATCAATAGGCATGTGTTCCAATTATAGTCGTACGTGCTCGCAATGAGAAACTTGCACAACATCTTTTGTCCTACCAGCCGGTGGCAGCCGGGCCTCAAGGGAATCTACTGGATATTAAGGTACTCCTTTTAATAGAGTACCGGAGCAAAGCATTAACACTCCGTGAACACATGTGATCCTCACGTCACTACCATCCCCTCCGGTTGTCCCGATTTCTGTCACTTCGGGGCCATTGGTTCCGGACAGCGACATGTGTATACAACTTGCAGGTAAGATCATAAACAATAAATATCACGATGAAACAATAACATGTTCAGATCTGAGATCATGGCACTCGGGCCCTAGTGACAAGCATTAAGCATAACAAGTTGCAACAATATCATCAAAGTACCAATTACGGACACTAGGCACTATGCCCTAACAATCTAATGCTATTACATGACCAATCTCATCCAATCCTTACCATCCCCTTCAGCCTACAGCGGGGGAATTACTCACACATGGATGGGGGAAACATGGCTGGTCGATGGAGAGGCGTCGGTGGTGATGATGGCGATGATCTCCTCCAATTCCCCGTCCCGGCGGAGTGCCAGAACGGAGACTTCTGGCTCCTGAGACGGAGTTTCGCGATGTGGCGGCGTTCTGGAGGGTTTCTGGCGACTTCGACTTCTCCCCGTGCGTTTTTAGGTCGAGGGCGATAAGTAGTCCGAAGGAGGGCGTCGGAGGCCAGCCGAGGGGGCCACACGCTAGGGCCGCGCGCCCCCCTCCTAGGCCGCGCCGCCCTAGGGTGTGGGGCCCTCGGGCCTCCTCCCGACTTGTTCTTCTGGCTCCGTCAGTGTTCTGGGAAAATAGGGCCTTCTGCATAAATTCCGAGGATTTTCCTGAAAGTTGGATTTCTGCACAAAAACGAGACACCAGAGCAGTTCTGCTGAAAACAGCGTTAGTCCGTGTTAGTTGCATCCAAAATACACAAATTAGAGGCAAAACAATAGCAAAAGTGTTCGGGAAAGTAGATACGTTTTGGACGTATCAACTCCCCCCAAGCTTAGCTTATTGCTTGTCCTCAAGCAATTCAGTTAACAACTGAGCGATAAAAGAACTTTCATGAACACATTTGCTCATATGATGTATATATTCTCATGCTATGGCTAACACTTAGGCAGTTCATAATAAGATGCATGCAAATAAGATCATCTAACAGCTATGTCAATCATGGAGAAGTACCAACAATTAATGATAAGCATCATGAATCATGTCTATAAACAGGATTGCAATGTTCATAAAAGAGTATGATAAAGTGGTATCTCGCTTGCCCATATTTGATCAGCAAAACATAAATGCTCAGGCACCTCTGAAGTTCATAGAAAGACTAGAAGTAGTGATTGTCAAAGATAAAAGCATCAAAGTTATACCACAATCAATAATATTTTGAGACAAGCATATTGTACTAAGAATGACAGTTGTGCTCTCAAGAAAGTGCTCAAAGAAAGGATGGAGACACAACATAAAAGTAAAAGATTGACCCTTCACAGAGGGAAGCAGGAATTAACATGCGCTAGAGCTTTTCATTTTTAAAACAAGAGTAAACTTATTTTGAGAGGTGTTTGTTGTTGTCAACGAATGGTAATGGGTACACCAACTACCTCGCCAACCAGACTTTCAAGAGCGGCTCCCATGAAGGACGTTATTTCTACCAGCAAGGTAGATCATCCCTCTTCTCTTTTGTTTACACACGTATTTTAGTTTTATTATGGGTGACACTCCCCCCAACCTTTGCTTACACAAGCCATGGCTAACCGAATCCTCGGGTGCCTTCCATCAATCACATACCATGGAGGAATGTCTATTTGCAAAATTAAGTTGCTTACTGATGAATCAGAGCAAAACATGTGAAGAGAATTATTAATGAAGTTTTGATTAATCGGGGCTGGGAACCCCATTGCCAGCTCTTTTTGCAAAATTATTGGATAAGCGGATGTGCCACTAGTCCATAATGAAAGTCCGTCAAGAGTAAATGACAAGGTTGAAAGTTAAACACCACATACTTCCTCATGAGCTATGAAACATTAACACAAATTGAGAAGCATTTTGAAGGTTTTAAAGGTAGCGCATGAGAATTTACTTGGAATGGTTTGAAATGCCATGCATAGGTATTTATGGTGGATACTTTGGAACAACTTGGTTTTCAGGTGTTTGGAAGCACGAGCAGCGTTCCCGCTCAGTACAAATGAAGGCTAGCAATAGACTGGGGAGCGACAAATCAAGAGAGCAGTAACTGTCATAATCATGCTTGCGGCAAAATAAATTAACGGAGGCATAAAAGTGATACAAGAACTCTGAAGCAATGTAAATCATCGAGGCTTAATTGACTTTTTTTCAGTCATATGCGTGCGTGAGCATGTGCCAAGTCGATATAAATGAATTATTCAGAGGAGGATAACACAATGCCATACCTACTTATGAATAAAATAATGCAAGCAAACATCCATGACATGCTACTCATATTAATAAATTGGAGCTAAACATGAGAGATCATGAACTACTAGACTTTCTCAAATGACATACACCTCACATGAACCAACTAAGCATGCTCACATGGATGAGTATATGTACAAAAATGAAAACAAATAGAGTTCATACCAGCCTCTCACCACAGTCGAATTGTTGTAGATCGTCATTATTGCCTTTCACTTGTGTAGCTTGGATAATATGAAATGAAAACCACGCTCCAGCCACCGAAGACCATTGAACTCAAAATGAACTTTACAAACCAAAGAAGAACAGCAAATATTTTCGGTATTTTCGAATTGGAAACAAGAACAAGAGGAAACAAGCAAACAAAGTAAAATCTTTTTGGATTTTCTTATAGCAAACCAACGATAGCAAATAAAGCAAGACAAATGCAAGAAACCAAAATAAACAAATGGTGAAGAGAAACAACAGAAATATTTTTGGTCTTTTTATGTTTTAGGAAAGAAACAAGGTGAAAATAAGAAATGGCAAACTAGAAGAGTCTCATAAACACAAAGCAGCAGAAATTCGTCAAACTTGACAGCAGTAGAGTACTCGATTTTTAAGAAATTCTTCCACTGCTCAAATCGAAAAGTGTTCAACTAATGAAAGTTAGATAACAACCTGGGGAACATGCTCAAAAATTTGCTTCACAAAATAACATTCTGGCTGTTTTTGAGAATTTTTATGGTGACAGCCCAGAATCTGTTTTCAATCAGCACTTCCCCAAATATCATCTCCCTCTCATTAGAAAACCACTCAAACAAACTAAACAAATATGTACAAGTATCCAGCAATCATAATATGCAAAGAATGAGTGATGCCGGTATACCTCCCCCCAAGCTTAGGCTTTTGGCCTAAGTGGAGTTCAATCCCATCGAGGCCATGAAGAAGCACCTCCGTAGTACGAAGATGGATCATATTCCGGGTATGTGCTCGAAGAAGCTCCCGGATACGCGACGGTGTAGTCGTAGGAGGGCTCGGCGTCCGCTGAGTCATGCTGCTGGTGGAAGTCTTGTATCTTCATCTTCTCATCAACCTCCTCCTTAGAGCGCGACCAAGGTTTCCTGTCCAAACTGAACAAATCTGGTTGGGGCAAAGGGATTTCCCTCTCATCTCCGTCAGCAAACAACATTCTATAGACCATATTATCTGGAGTGGAATCAACAGTAACAAATTGATGGCTCTTCATAGCAGCAATATCAAGTCTTATAGGAGTTAACGGCACATCAGTAGGGTAAACAGGAAATTCTAGATGTGCTAAAATACGTGATGCAATAATTCCTCCAAAAATAGGCCCCTTGCTAGACAAGCGGCGAGCAATAAGAGAACCAAGATGATAAGGTGTCTCTCCAGTAAGTGTAGCAATTAAGAAAGCAAGATGATAGCTAGAGATATTACTAGTGTTCTCCCTACCAAGAATGTTAGTAGCAAGGTAATAAGCAAAATACTTAATGGCGGGGAGTTGGATGTTTCTTATCTTGCCACGCTGAATGGTGCGGCAATCATCGTTGGTGATCCCTCGATAGTGCTCAAGCAAAACCCTCGGATTGTCCTCAATCTTCCTTGCGGTACCTACAGGAGCAATACCCAATGCAGCACAAAAATCTTTCAACTTCATAGTAATGGCTTTACCATAAATCTTGAATGCAACTGTCGGGCCATAATGCTTGTTGTGGAACTTGAAGCTCTCAACGAAAATTTTGGTGAGCATGTAGTATTGCTCCCTTTCATCTCCCACATAGGCGGCTAAACCCGCTGTAATGTCCCAGGTTTAGAGACGATCGAGGGGTAGATTTTAGAAAGGGATGTGCATTTCCTAGTAAATTCTGGGGAAATTTCGCGCTTTTAAACAAAAACTGCATCGAAGGGGAACAAGTTTCTCTCTCGACACCTTACAGGGTTAGGGTTTCGAGAGTGCGACAAACTTGCAACTCACCTAACTAAATTAGGGTTTTGAGAAGAGAGGAGAGTATTGCATTACAACTTAAGTTGCATGATTGAATTCAAACACAAGAACTTTTGAATTTCAAATTTAAACATCATATGAATATCTCATAATTCAAAATTGAGGTAATTCATTAAACAAATATTAATAATCAAGAATATAAACATTACATTTATTTAGTAAAGCCCATTAAGGAAACTTTGAGCTTTATTAATAATCACACAAGATACATTGTCTTTACAATATCCAGAATTGAAATCTAAAATATTACAACACATCACAAGAATTGAATAAATAAAAAAATAGAAAATGAAAATTACAAAGATATTGTAAATGGCTAAACTAGATAAGAAAATCTTCATGATTTTCTTGGACATCACTTGATTGAACTTCTTGAACATTTCCTTAAACCTGCATAGTAAGACAACAAAGACAAGAAAATAGGGATTATGCCAAGTGGTAAAACCACTTGGCAGGTTAGCAAATATGATCAAATTGAGAGGATAACTCAAACACTGCCGGGGTGTCAAGCCAAAGGACCAAGTCCCAACCTATGAAGCACACGAGGCAGCTCACGGGGATAGCTGCATGTCTCACAACACACACACGGACCGGGGAGAGTCACCTAAGTGACATGGTTGTCTTTGTGCGACCAATGAAGCAGAGTCTTGGATGGTATAAAAGCTTTTCCACCAGCAAACCCTAGCTGATCATCGGCAGAATCTCCCGAGGTAAGAACTCAAGAACAGGAAGAACACATAGCTAGCCAAAACCCACCGGAGACGGTTCCACCAAGAAGCGCTACTTGCTAAGCAACAAATCATGGAATAGATCAAGCATCGGCTAGCCGGGAGGAGCGGGGCAAGCAACTCAACCAGCAGATCAACACTGAAGAAAAAACCTCTACACCAACATCAAAATCTAGGAGCTGGAGTGAGGTATACAACTCAACATGAACAAACCAGATGGTTTTGTTCATAAATAAGCATGTGCATCAAACACACAGAAGCAAAAGGGTGTGAGTACCCTGTTTGTGTCATCATCGGCTACTAAGCCATATGGTGCAAGCTAGAGTAGAGAGGCCACCGGTTAATCATCTAAAGGGAACAACAGCTATGACACTTATTGCATAACCGAAGGAATCCGACCAAGAGATGAGAGCACAAGTTAGCCTAGATACACACTTAGCACCTACAGCTATTCAAAGCATCGAGACTTAGACAAATCATTGTCTAATTTTGATTTCAACATCAAGAGCTACTGGTAATAATCCACTAAATGGATCACCCGTAAAGCATTTGGTGAGCCACAGCAAGCCAACAAGAGGGGAGCTACCCCTGGGCGGCACATGACTACTTTGCCGGGGTCACCTCAAACCCTAAAACAGCCAAACCATCAAGTCAAGCACAAATATCATCACCCAGAATGGGTTCAAAGTGGAGCTAGGGTCCCCAACTAATGTTGGCATCCCTCTAGCTCAATTAAACAAATTATAAGAGTCATCCTGCGCGAGTTCATCTCATTTATCCAATAAACAAGGATAAGCTTTACGAGATAAATGAAAGAGATAGATCACCAAGAATCGGAACACTTACTCATGATCCAATAGATCACCGGAAGCAACAACAATTGCTTGAGCCAACCAATACGGACACACCGGCAAGACAAGGCCCGGTGATGCACAATCACCGATCTAAGCCGACAGCGAGAGGCAGAAATAAAGCAAGCATTGATCAAGCATTTGTTGATCAACTGGATCACCGAGCTTGCTAAAGCATGCTAGAACCCAATTCTAAGCATTATATTGACCATATAAAATAAACAGACACATTGCCTAAGGAATTGCATCACGAGATAATCAATCAATAACCTTATAATTGTATCCGGAGAAGCACATCAAAGGTTTGATGAACCACTGGATCATAATAAACAAATAAACCACTTAGTGCTCATCCTTTAATCATACCGGTAAGCCAACAAGAATGCCCGATGAGTATGCTCATGAATTTGAGCACAAGAATTAGCCACAGATGGCTCGTGCACTTGCAATTATGCAAGAACTATACACTATAATCAAGCCATAGCAATTGAAATTAACACACTTGAGGATCTGGCAAGATTATCAACAAGAACAGAGGCACAAGAATGGAATTAAGCAAGCGGTACTAGCACGACAAGTGCTTAGGCTAGAAATTCTTACACGAGAGATAGCGGTAGCACTTAGCGGCATGTGCATCGCAACAAAGAAGCACGGCTAGCTAGGCGCGAAGACAGAAGAAGACGGCGAGGCATCTCCACGAGATGGAGTAGCCGTGGCCGAGCTAGAGGATGGAGAAGAAGGACAGAGAGAGAGAAAGATAGAGAGAGAGAGAGAGAGTGGCGCACGTACCCGGCGAGCGGACAATAGTCGCGGCCATGGCAGCCACGGCGGCGCGTGCCGAGTGCACGGTAGCACCTGGCCAGGCCAGGCCACGCTCGGACAAGCGCCGCAAAGACCCCGCACCATGCGGCGAGGCCCACGGCGGCGCCATCACGCACGGAACCTCTCGGGAAGCGGCGAGATCGCCACGGAGCCCGTAACCCTAGCCACGGCGAGGGTCGGGGACGAGCTGGAGCAACGCCGGTTCCTAGATCGACGCGGATGAGAAAGACCGGCGTCACGAGGCGGTTCGATTGCGCCCCATGGCGAGGGCCATGACGGTCGGAGTTCGCCGGAATCGGCCCGGCGACGGCGAGGGCGACACGGGTCGCCGAGAGAGAAGGGATTAGGGTTCGTCGAGGCGGCGTGGTGGGAAAGGGAGTGAGCGACCGCTCGGGTCGGTTGGACCCGAGCTGGTCGAACCCAACCCACCGGGCTCCAGCGACGAGTGGGCCCGGGGGCAAATTTGGTATTTCACAAATTCTATAAATACTGAAACTTTGAAAATTCATACTAAATGTTTAAAAGCTCCAAAAAAATAATTAAAAATATGAAAACCACTCAGTATAAAAATCTCTATCATAATAAAATATGAAATAGAATTTTTGAAGTTAAACAAGAATAAGTTCAAATTTGATGATTTAAATAATCATTTAAATCACACCTTTTATTTTCAATAATGAAAATAAGTACATAAAGTATTTTGGACTAGAAAAACACCTTGACAACATTTCAAGGTTGTATTTACTCTAAATATAATATCTCCAAATTATTCTTAGTATTAACCTCTCACATGAAATAATAACGACATCGGAAGGGGGGAACAAACCCTAAAAATGGAATCATGCATAATTGCTTCTTTAACCATTGCCCTTATCGGACAATGATGCTATTTTTCAGAACAAGAGGACAAGGGTCAGTCCATACCTTCCAAGCTGCAGAACTTTGCGGTGTTCGAGGCAAGTTCATCACTTGCTCATGTCATTTGAGTATTTTTATCAAATTACTTGCAAAGTATTATGGTTATCACTATTGCACAAAAATCAAAACCACTACTTTCATAACTATGAATATGACTATGTGGTGGGCAATGGAACCATGGATTGTGTTGATATGGTGGAGGTTCCATTGCATGGGCTTATATCCATCTAGGATTAAACAACAAATGTCGCCATGATTCTTGTGCCGTAATATCCGTGTTAACCATAAGATCCGGAGTGGGACGGAGTAGACAAAAGTGTTTCCACCTCTCGTTCATCAACGGATGCGCTTTACCGTAGACACTTGTATCTGTCGGGGCAAGCGGTAGGTGGGAAGCCTTAAGTCCCCACGGCATAGTCCGTAGACACTTGTCGCTCGAAGTACAAGCGGTGGGCTGGGAAGCCTTAAGTCCCCACGGTATTGCGGTCTATGATGGGTTGCGGCTACGGCGAAGGAGTTTGGTTAACGAGTCCCAAACTGTTGTCGTGGTCGGGGTCCATCCTTAAGTGGTATAAGAGGACCGACGAGGACCCAGGGTCGGGGTATGCAACAAAGGGTGGGTGTTCGAGGTAGCGGAGGAACATGATTGGCTAGACCTTATACCGGGCCTCACACCTAAGGAAGTGTGGACGGGAAAGCTGCCGGTTGGCACCAAGGTTAAGATCTCTTATGGGTAAAGCAACACACCTCTGCAGAGCGTAAGAAGCGTGACTGTCACTCCCTGTTCCGGGATTAAGGAGCTGCGAACGCAATGGGAAAAGGAGCTCCATGAAGTTCTAGTAAACCGGTGAAGGTGACGGACATAGCTCTTTGAAATAAAAGCAATCTCTTGAAGAAATGTTTATCAAAATTTGCATTGGTATTAGACTTTCTGGTTTAATATCGTAGCTAGTGCATAAAACACCTCTTATCTATAATGAACTTGTTGAGTACGCTCGTACTCATACCACTCTTAAATCCCATGCTTAGATTGTCTGAACCATCTGGAGGAGGACAACGACAACCATGATGGAGTCGAGATCAGCGGCTACGAGGAACCAGACCTCTCAGGAGGTGTTGAAGGCGTAGACTACATCATAGTCTACGGATCCGGGGAGGCTTCCGGAGGAGAACAAGCCTAAGGATATCAGGAGGAGTAGTAGTAGCCGAGCAGCGCGAACTCTTACTATTTAGCTGCTCGTTTAAATAAATGTTTAGTTTAATGAGACAATGGTATTGTAAGTTAAGTTGGGTTCGCCTCGAACCCAGGAGTTATCCTCTCAGAACCCAAGAGGAGCTCCGAGACGACTTGTGTATGATGATTGTAATAATATGTGAATGAGTTATGGACCCTGCTATGTTCTGTTGTACTACTCTGAGGGATGTAATATTTGCGGAATGGTACTTCGCGAATGTTATATCAACGACTGGCATACTACAACATGCAGTGGTATGCGGGGTCACCAGTTGGTATCAGAGCAAAAGCTTTGACCTTAGGTTGGAACCTAGTAAATGGGACTAAACGTTAGGAGTCAAATAGGATTAGTAAAGAATTCTCTAAAAATATGGTGTATATTCAATTGAGAATACAACAATCATATCTTTTAGTGCGATAATTCTTTATTATCTCTATTATGATGCATTATTACTAATCTTATAATCTTTCTATTTCTACAGCCAACATGGCAAGTGCACGACCGGGAAGAAACGTGAAAGTTATGGATTCCACACTGAACGAATACCAAGGAGGACTTGCTGATATCCTACGAGCCATGTTGCTGGAATTTGGGTGTGATCCCCAGATTCCAGTAAAGAAGTACATGTTCTATGATGGACCGGTGTTGGCCAAGTGCAGAGTAGGACTGCGACTTCCCGAATCTTTGGGAATGAGCGTAGTCATGCCAGCTGGAGAAGCTAGGACAACCAACACAGCCTATCATATAGCTGTTATGAGAGCCATAACCGACATACGGGAACATAAGACAAAAGAGCTTATGGATTCCGAGTTCTCCCATATTCCCCATAATCAGGAGGAAGAAGATCCCATGCTCAACCACTACAAATACGCCAAACGCAAACCCATAGCAGCGGCAAAATATATGGATAATAGCCGTAACTTCATATCACTACTCTTTCAGCTGAACCATCATCTGATAGGAGCTATTGATACGATGCTAGAGGAATTTACCGAACCCAAGGAGGAGAGTAGGGGGAAAGAACCTATGGAGAATGTAGTGCACACACCAGTTTATTCAGTGGTGACTACATCAGCTTTGATCCACTTGCACGTGAACCTACACTGCTACACTGGGAACTACCTGAATAGTTCCTATGGGGATACGAAGGCGGAGCGGAATCCGGAAACAACCAGCATTCCGAGACTCCGATCGAGAATTCTAGGGGTTGGCGTTGGGGTAGTGATATCGAACCCATAGTACTACTGAGTACTATGATGGAGAGATGAACGATGATGCAACAACCCAGAACCAGAGCTACCCTAGTAATGAAGGAGTGGATGGAGGATATCCGACACAGGTTGAGTCGGGTATGGGTTTTGGTAACCCTTATGGTGGGGCTACAGGAGAGTACACCCGATGGGTGGACTATGATGCACTCAACGATCAGTTTGTGAATACTGATTTCTCCTTAGGGTCATCATCGGATTCGGACTACAAGCCAACGGGAGACCCTATGTTCCGGGGTCTATCGGAGGACGACACGTTCGACCGGATGGAAGCTGGAATGTATCGGGAGTGAAGACCGATTAGAAGTCCACCAAGGGAGGCGTAGCTATAATACACAAGTACCACGTGTATTATAGTTTGTAATATCTGTATAAATTTGTACATATACTTTAATAAGTGAGTTTGCATACTCACATCGACTCGAAGTATTGTAATAAGACCACTTATGTATGTATATACAGGGTATATGTTTTGTATGATTTGGATTTGCTTCTTGATTTCCATTGCGTGACTAGTTCTGTGCACAAAGTTGAGCTCAGAAAACTTGCGCATGGAGTAATTATGAGAATCATCTTGTGTTGCGTAACTAGGGGGATTATGTCGGGAACGTTAGGAAACGAGACGGAAGCACGGCGCATGGAGCGCGAAGCAAAGGAAAAGGAAGAGGCTGAGGGTGCAGCCGGAGATCGATTCCACCACCACCACCCCCATGACGCAGCAAAATTTTATCCAGTACATGCAACTTGCGGAAGAGAGGCAGCGTGTAACACCGGAGCTGCAGAACAAATTCCTTCAGGATCGATGCGGCAGAATAGGGTGGAGAGACACGAGAACCAGGGAGTCACATTAGCGAGACTTCCAAAACACCAAGCCGATATCTTTCGCATACGCGCCCGCGCCGATGGACGCGGAAGATTGGTTGATGGATCCTGAGCGCAAGCTCAACACCGTTGGATGCAATGACCAAGAGAAGGTCCGATATGCTACCCATCTGCTATGTGGACCTGCCGCATCATGGTGGGACAACATTGTAGCCGTGTATCCGGCAGGAAAGGTATTCACACAGGAGGAGTTTGCAAGGAAGTTCAGGGAATCCAATGTCCCCGAAAGTATTGTGGAACCGAAGCGTCGAGAGTTTGAGAGTCTCGAAGCGAAGGATAAGGCAATCTGACTTATGTCGGGGAGTTTTCAAAGCTGTCCCGGTATGCTTTGTTGAGGAAGTCAATACCGAGGACAAGAAGAAGAAGAGATTTACGGGGGTTAAGTCCCCGGTTTAAGGTGCGGCTACGGATGATGAGAGCAACGGAATTCCAAGAGTTGGTGGATGCAGCCATCACTCTTGAAGATGACTTTAAACAACTGCAAGAAGAGAAGAGGAAGAAGGCCAAGTATGAGCCTAAGAGGTTTGTTAGTAACAAGCCCAATACCAGCTTGAGTTTCAAGCCACGGTATAACAACAACAACAACAACAACAACAACAACAACAGCAATCAGAGGAGGAACCAAGGATATCAGTCTGCAAATCAGATTATATGCCATTCCTGTGGTTTAAAAGGACATGTCATGAAGGATTGTAAGAAACCCAAGATCATATGCTTTGGGTGTCGTCAGGAGGGGCACATCTTTGAAGGACTGCCCCAAGAAGAATAGTGGAGGAGGAGGAAATCGAGGAAACACCGGAGGGAATTGGAAGAATAAGAAGCCCTTCGGCAAGCTGAACTGTACCCGCGGAGGAGGTGGTCAACTCTGACCAGGCGGTGATAGGTACGCTCCAGATACTCACTCATCCTGGCAAAGTACTTTTCGATACTGGTGCAACCACATCATTCATTTCTCAACAATTCATCATCAAACATGGGATTAGTTGCACTAAGTTAGATACACCCATAACCATACTTTCCGCGGGGGGGACGATATTAGTAACCCATGCCAAACAAAAACAAGTCATTATGATCAATAAGTGCGCGTTTGACGCGGACCTGTTCATTTTACCGATGAAGGACATTGATGTCATTCTTGGTATGAACTGGTTAGAAGCTAATGGAGCATTGATCGACTGTGTAAACAAGACGGTGTCATTAAAAAGTCCCGATGGAAGTAGAATGATCTACCAAGGCGACAAACATACACAGATTGAAGTGGAGCTACAGCTGAATAGCATGAAGGAGGTGAAGTTAGAAGATATACCTGTAGTAAATGAATTCCAGGATGTGTTTCCTACGGAATTACCTGGTATGCCACCAGATAGGGAGATAGAATTCACTATCGACCTAATCCCAGGAACAGCTCCGATTGCTAAAGCACCATATAAAATGGGGCCTAAGGAACTGAAGGAACTTAAGGAGCAATTGGATGACTTAGAACAAAAGGGATTCATTCAGGAGAGTGTTTCACCATGGGGATCACCTGTGATCTTCGTAGATAAAAGGGATGGAGGAAGAAGGATGTGCGGAGACTACAGGAATCTAAACAACGTCACAATCAAGAACAAGTATCCACTTCCAAGGATACAAGATCTATTTGATCAGGTTAGAGGAGCGGGAGTCTTTTCCAAGATTGATCTAAGATCGGGTTATCACCAGATAAAGATCAAGAAGGAGGACGTTAGAAAAGCGCCTTTGTCTCAAGGTATGGACACCATGAATACCTTGTAGTACCTTTTGGATTGACCAATGCCCCAGCAATATTCATGAATCTCATGAATAAGATTTTCATGCCATATCTAGACAAGTTTGTCATCGTATTCATCGATGATATCTTGATATATTCCAAGAACATGGCAGAACATGCCGATCATTTGAGGTTAGTATTGCAAACACTAAGGGAACACCAACTTTATGCCAAACTCAGTAAGTGTGAATTTTGGCTAGATCAAGTGGAATTTCTTGGTCATGTCATTAGTAAAGATGGAATCGCTGTCAACCCGAGCAAGGTAGCAGCAGTTTTAGAATGGGAAGCACCCAAGGCTGTCAAGGAAATCCGAGGATTCCTTGGAATGGCGAGGATATTATCGGAGATTCATTGAAGGATTCTCCAAGATAGCAGGACCAATGACAAAGCTGTTAAGAAAGAACACACCATTCGTGTGGTCGGAGGAATGTGAGAAGAGTTTTCAAACTACGAAGGAGAAACTCACTACGGCACCGGTGTTAGCGATTAGGAAGTTGGCAAGGATTACACCGTGTCTTGTGACGCATCCAAACATGGATTGGGTTGCGTACTCATGCAAGATCGGAAAGTGATATCCTATGGATCGAGGCAACTCAGACCTCATGAAGTGAACTATCCAACACATGACTTGGAATTAGCAGCGGTCGTGTTTGCATTAAAAACTTGGAGACATTTTCTCTATGGAGCTAAGTGTGAGCTCTATACGAGATCATAAAAGCCTCAAATATTTCTTCACTCGAAGGAACTCAACATGAGGCGAGAAAAGATGGCTAGAATTGATCAAGGATTATGATCGACAATCAATTACACACCAGGAAGGCTAATGTAGTAGCGAGATGCCACTGAGTAGGAAGAGTCTGGGAGGAGTGGAACAAGAAATATCACCGGAGCTGAGGAAGGAAATAAGCCAAGCCCAAATACAACTTTGGGAGAAGGAAGCCCATGAAGGATTATCGGCGTTGCAAGTAGCCGATGAACTTAATGTTAACTTGAAGAATGAGATAATGATGGGTCAGATGGACGATCCATTCATTGTAGAGGAGATGAGGAGAATAGATGAGGGAAGACCATTAGAATTTCACCGTGGAGAATCTGGATCTTTGTGGTTCCAGAAGAGGATTTGCGTTCCGGATATTGCTGAAATTAAGGAAGTAATACTCCGGGAAGCTCATCAAACACCCTATTCCATACATCCGGGAAGTACAAAGATGTACATGGATTTAAAGGAACTATTTTGGTGGAATAACATGAAGAGGGAGATAGCACAATATGTGGCAGAATGCCATATCATCGAGAGTGAAAGCAGAACACCGAGTCCCGGGGAAGTTACAACCTTTACCTATTCCAGTGGAAATGGGAAGAGATAGGGATGGATTTCATCACCGGACTACCCATGACTAATAAAAAGAAGGACATGATATGGGTAATCGTGGACCGGTTGACGAAAAGTGCACACTTTTTAGCGGTAAACCAGCAGGATAAAGGAGAGAAACTTATCGATCTTTACATCAAAGAGATCGTGAGTAAGCATGGAGTGCCTAAGAAGATAGTGTCGGATCGAGGATCCGTGATCACATCAGCATTCTGGAAGCAACTTCACGAAGCTTTAGGATCCAAGTTGGATTATAGTACCGCGTATCATCCACAAACAGGTGGACAAACTGAGAGAACCAATCAGATCTTAGAAGATATGCTTAGGGCTTGTGCCCTAGACTTCGGAGGATCATGGGAGGAGCATCTACCTTTAGCGAGTTTTCATACAACAATAGTTACCAAAGCAGCATCAAGATGGCACCATTTGAAGCTCTGTATGGGAGGAAGTGTAGATCACCAATATGTTGGTATGAAGCCGGAGCAAGCAAAGAGTTCAACCCTGATTATGTCAAGGAAAAACAACAAATCATTGACATTATCAGAGACAGGCTCAAGATAGCCCAGAGTCGGCAAAAGAGTTATGCCGATCAGAAGAGAAGGACATGGGAGCCACAAGTTGGAGACATGGTTTATCTTAAGGTAAGCCCGATGAAAGGACTCCGAGGTTTGGAGTAAAAGGAAAGCTCGGTCCTAGATATATAGGACCTTTCAAGATACTTGAGTCGAGAATCGAGGTTTAGCCTTTGAATTGGATTTACCGGAAGGCTAGATCAAGTTCATAATGTATTCCATGTGTCACAACTTCGGAAATGTTTGAAGACCCCGAGATGAACCAATATCACATGAGGAGCTCGAGTTACAACCAGACTTGACATACATCGAGAAGCCAGCCAAGATTCTCGAGGAAAGCTGGAAACAACTCAGAAATAAGGCGATCAAGTATTGCAAGATACAATGGAAGCACCACCCCGAGAGGGAAGCCACCTGGGAAAAAGAGGAAGACCTGAGGAAAACATACCCCGAACTGTTCAGGTATTACAACCACAACTTCGGGACGAAGTTTTCTTTAAGGGGGAAAGGCTGTAATGTCCCAGGTTTAGAGACGATCGAGGGGTAGATTTTAGAAAGGGATGTGCATTTCCTAGTAAATTAAGGAAATTTCGCGCTTTTAAACAAAAGCGCATCGAAGGGGAACAAGTTTCTCTCTCGACACCTTACGGGGTTAGGGTTTCGAGAGTGCGACAAACTTGCAACTCACCTAACTAAATTAGGGTTTTGAGAAGAGAGGAGAGTATTGCATTACAACTTAAGTTGCATGATTGAATTCAAACACAAGAACTTTTGAATTTCAAATTTAAACATCATATGAATATCTCATAATTCAAAATTGAGGTAATTCATTAAACAAATATTAATAATCAAGAATATAAACATTACATTTATTTAGTAAAGCCCATTAAGGAAACTTTGAGCTTTATTAATAATCACACAAGATACATTGTCTTTACAATATCCAGAATTGAAATCTAAAATATTACAACACATCACAAGAATTGAATAAATAAAAAAATAGAAAATGAAAATTACAAAGATATTGTAAATGGCTAAACTAGATAAGAAAATCTTCATGATTTTCTTGGACATCACTTGATTGAACTTCTTGAACATTTCCTTAAACCTGCATAGTAAGACAACAAAGACAAGAAAATAGGGATTATGCCAAGTGGTAAAACCACTTGGCGAGGTTAGCAAATATGATCAAATTGAGAGGATAACTCAAACACTGCCGGGTGTCAAGCCAAAGGACCAAGTCCCAACCTATGAAGCACACAGCAGCTCACGGGGATAGCTGCATGTCTCACAACACACACAGACCAGGAGAGTCACCTAAGTGACATGGTTGTCTTTGTCGACCAATGAAGCGAAGTCTTGGATGGTATAAAAGCTTTTCCACCAGCAAACCCTAGCTGATCATCGCGAGAATCTCCTGTGGTAAGAACTCAAGAACAGAAGAACACATAGCTAGCCAAAACCCACCGAGAGGCAGTTCCACCAAGAAGCGCTTCTTGCTAAGCAACAAATCATGGAATAGATCAAGCATCGGCTAGCCGGGAGGAGCGGGGCAAGCAACTCAACCAGCAGATCAACACCGAAGAAAAACCTCTACACCAACATCAAAATCTAGGAGCCGGGAGTGAGGTATACAACTCAACATGAACAAACCGGATGGTTTTGTTCATAAATAAGCATGTGCATCAAACACACGAAGCAAAAGGGTGTGAGTACCCTGTTTGTGTCATCATCTGCTACTAAGCCATATGGTGCAAGCTAGAGTAGAGAGGCCCTTTGGTTAATCATCTAAAGGGAACAACAGCTATGACACTTATTGCATAACTGAAGGAATCCAAGAAGAGATGAGAGCACAAGTTAGCCTAGATACACACTTAGCACCTACGACTATTCAAGCCATCGAGACTTAGACAAATCATTGTCTAATTTTGATTTCAACATCAAGAGCTACTGGTAATAATCCACTAAATGGATCACCCGAGAAAGCATTTGGTGAGCCACGACAAGCCAACAAGAGGAGCTACCCTGGGCAGCACATGACTACCGCCGGGGTCACCTCAAACCCTAAAACAGCCAAACCATCAAGTCAAGCACAAATATCATCACCCAGAATGGGTTCAAAGTGGAGCTAGGGTCCCCAACTAATGTTGGCATCCCTCTAGCTCAATTAAACAAATTATAAGAGTCATCCCGCATAGCGGTTCATCTCATTTATCCAATAAACAAGGATAAGCTTTACGGATAAATGAAAGAGATAGATCACCGAATGGCGGAACACTTACTCATGATCCAATAGATCATGGAAGCAACAACAATTGCTTGAGCCAACCACAGACACACCAAAGACAAGGCCTGGTGATGCCACGATCACCGGACTAAGCCCCAGGAGACGAGGCAGAGGCAGTAAATAAAGCAAGCATTGATCAAGCAACTGTTGATCACTGGATCACCAGAGCTTGCTAAAGCATGCTAGAACCCAATTCTAAGCATTATATTGACCATATAAAATAAACAGACACATTGCCTAAGGAATTGCATCACAGATAATCAATCAATAACCTTATAATTGTATCCAGAAGCACATCAAAGGTTTGATGAACCACTGGATCATAATAAACAAATAAACCACTTAGTGCTCATCCTTTAATCATACCAGTAAGCCAACAGCAATGCCCAGATGAGTATGCTCATGAATTTGAGCACAAGAATTAGCCACAGTAGCTCAGGCACTTGCAATTATGCAAGAACTATACACTATAATCAAGCCATAGCAATTGAAATTAACACACTTGAGGATCGGCAAGATTATCAACAAGAACAGAGGCACAAGAATGGAATTAAGCAAGCGGTACTAGCACGGCAAGTGCTTAGGCTAGAAATTCTTACACAGAGATAGCAGTAGCACTTAGCAGCATGTGCATCGCAACAGCAAGCACAGCTAGCTAGGCGCAGCAGCAGCGCAGCAGCACGGCAGGCATCTCCACGAGATGGAGTAGCCGTGGCCAGAGCTAGAGGATGGAGAAGAAGGACAGTAGAGAGAGAAAGATAGAGAGAGAGAGAGTGGCGCACGTACCGGCGAGCAGGACAATAGTCGCGGCCATGGCGGCCACGGCGGCGCGTGCCGAGTGCACGGTAGCACTGGCCAGGCCAGGCCACGCTCGGACAAGCGCCGCGGCACCCGCACCACTGCGGCGAGGCCCACGGCGGCGCCATCACGCCTGGAACCTCTGGAAGCAGCGAGATCGCCACGGAGCCCGTAACCCTAGCCACGGCGAGGGGGTCGGGGACGAGCTGGAGCAACGCCAGTTCCAGATCGACGCGGATGAGAAAGACCGACGTCACGAGGCGGTTCGATTGCGCCCCATGGCGAGGGCCATGACGGTCGGAGTTCGCCGGAATCAGCCGGCGACGGCGAGGGCGACACAGGTCGCCAGAGAGAAGGGGATTAGGGTTCGTCGAGGCGGCGTGGTGGGAAAGGGAGTGAGCGACCGCTCGGGTCGGTTGGACCCGAGCTGGTCGAACAACCCACTTGGGCTCCAGCGACGGGTGGGCCCGGGGGCAAATTGGGTATTTCACAAATTCTATAAATACTGAAACTTTGAAAATTCATACTAAATGTTTAAAAGCTCCAAAAAAATAATTAAAAATATGAAAACCACTCAGTATAAAAATCTCTATCATAATAAAATATGAAATAGAATTTTTGAAGTTAAACAAGAATAAGTTCAAATTTGATGATTTAAATAATCATTTAAATCACACCTTTTATTTTCAATAATGAAAATAAGTACATAAAGTATTTTGGACTAGAAAAACACCTTGACAACATTTCAAGGTTGTATTTACTCTAAATATAATATCTCCAAATTATTCTTAGTATTAACCTCTCACATGAAATAATAACGACATCGGAAGGGGGGAACAAACCCTAAAAATGGAATCATGCATAATTGCTTCTTTAACCATTGCCCTTATCGGACAATGATGCTATTTTTCAGAACAAGAGGACAAGGGTCAGTCCATACCTTCCAAGCTGAGAACTTTGCGGTGTTCGGGCAAGTTCATCACTTGCTCATGTCATTTGAGTATTTTTATCAAATTACTTGCAAAGTATTATGGTTATCACTATTGCACAAAAATCAAAACCACTACTTTCATAACTATGAATATGACTATGTGGTGGGCAATGGAACCATGGATTGTGTTGATATGGTGGAGGTTCCATTGCATGGGCTTATATCCATCTAGGATTAAACAACAAATGTCGCCAGTGATTCTTGTGCCGTAATATCTGTGTTAACCATAAGATCCGGAGTGGGACGGAGTAGACAAAAGTGTTTCCACCTCTCGTTCATCAACGGATGCGCTTTACCGTAGACACTTGTATCTGTCAGGGCAAGCGGTAGGTCGGAAGCCTTAAGTCCCCACGGCATAGTCCGTAGACACTTGTCGCTCGAAGTACAAGCGGTGGGCTGGGAAGCCTTAAGTCCCCACGGTATTGCGGTCTATGATGGGTTGCAGCTACCGGCGAAGGAGTTTGGTTAACGAGTCCCAAAGCATTGTCGTGGTCGGGGTCCATCCTTAAGTGGTATAAGAGGACCGACGAGGACCCAGGGTCGGGGTATGCAACAAAGGGTGGGTGTTCGAGGTAGCGGAGGAACATGATTGGCTAGACCTTATACCGGGCCTCACACCTAAGGAAGTGTGGACGGGAAAGCTGCCCGGTTGGCACCAAGGTTAAGATCTCTTATGGGTAAAGCAACACACCTCTGCAGAGCGTAAGAACTGTGACCTGTCACTCACTGTTCGGGGATTCAGGACCTGCGAACGCGGCCGGAAAGGCGCTCCATGTAGTTCTAGTCAAGCGGTGAAGGCTGACGGACATAGCTCTTTGAAATAAAAGCAATCTCTTGAAGAAATGTTTATCAAAATTTGCATTGGTATTAGACTTTCTGGTTTAATATCGTAGCTAGTGCATAAAACACCTCTTATCTATAATGAACTTGTTGAGTACGCTCGTACTCATACCACTCTTAAATCCCATGCTTAGATTGTCTGAACCATCTGGAGGAGGACAACGACAACCATGATGGAGTCGAGATCAGCGGCTACGAGGAACCAGACCTCTCAGGAGGTGTTGAAGGCGTAGACTACATCATAGTCTACGGATCCGGGGAGGCTTCCGGAGGAGAACAAGCCTAAGGATATCAGGAGGAGTAGTAGTAGCCGAGCAGCGCGAACTCTTACTATTTAGCTGCTCGTTTAAATAAATGTTTAGTTTAATGAGACAATGGTATTGTAAGTTAAGTTGGGTTCGCCTCGAACCCAGGAGTTATCCTCTCAGAACCCAAGAGGAGCTCCGAGACGACTTGTGTATGATGATTGTAATAATATGTGAATGAGTTATGGACCCTGCTATGTTCTGTTGTACTACTCTGAGGGATGTAATATTTGAGGAATGGTACTTCGCGAATGTTATATCAACGACTGGCATACTACAACATGCAGTGGTATGCAGGGTCACCACACCCGCCCTGTTGACGAGGGTGAAGAAATCATCCAACAACCCTGCATTACTCAGAAAATCATAACATGGGAAAGATGAAGTATTAGGAGCCCCATTGTCTTCTTCGGGCGCGAAGCTTGTCGCGATGATATCCTCATTATAGGATTGCCTGAATCGAGTGGCGGTCCTAGAGGCTCTTCCAGTGCTTGTAGTTTCTCTCTCAAACACTTCTCCAAAGTTGTAGTTGTCCATTTCCTTTTTCTGAAATTTTTCAACAATTATTATAAAATTTGATTTGGTGACATATAATCAAGGGGAACTACTATAGGAACTTGCTAGAGTACTAATCATGCATCAAAACTAGTTTTTACATCATAGAACAAGCATGCAAGCTCACTAAACATGTTACCTACGGCAGCAAAATATTCGAGATATACTCAACCAAACAAAATTCTACTTGGATCATTGGAGGAGTCACATACCAAGGAGCAAATGTGCCAAATTTCAGCAAGAAATCTGGGCTGAGCAAAGAGATCGAAAAATCCTGAGCTCTTGAGCAAAAACGCGAGTGAGAGAAAGCTGGTTCGAGTTTTTTCGGGAGAGAGAAGATTCTAGGAGAAAGAGATGAAGTAGTGGGGCAAGGAGGGGCCCACACCACAGGGTGGCGCGCCCCCCTCCTTGGCCGCGCCGGCTGGTGGGGTGGCCCCCTGGGATGCCCCACTGGTCATCCCCAGGTGCTCCCAGGTGCCTCTTCGAAAAATAGGACCAACGGTATAATTTTTGTGAATTTTTGAAAACTTTGAAAAATGCACATTTCTGGGTATTAAGTTTATTATTACTGGCCAGGAAATTTTTTGAAATCTCTAATTAACTAAGGAACCTTGCAAATCAAAAGTGCTACAGCAAGTAAAACAAGTGGAGGAAGAAAGAAATGTTGTTTACCCCCTCTATGCATATAAAAAGTATTTGTTAACAAGGTTGATCAAGTCTTGCCACCAAATAAATTTTACATAGCATAAGAAGAAATAAAACTCAAATCAATCATGTTACCTTGAATTGTATTGATATGGATCCAATCATAAGAGTTTGATATTCTTCTTTAGGCTCATATATAGGACAATCAATTGTTCCAATTTTGATAGTTCTCACATTAGAAATAGTATTGACTCCACATACTTTATCAATCCTCTTGGGGAAATAAACGGTATGCTCCTTATCATCAACATTGAAAGTAACCTTTCCTTTATTGCAATCAATAACAGCCCCTGCGGTGTTAAGAAAAGGTCTCCCAAGAATAATAGACATATTATCATCTTCAGGCATTTCCAATACAACAAAATCAGTTAATATCAAAGCGATTAGTAGTAACTTGAACAGGAACATCCTCACATATACCAACAGGAATAGCAGTAGATTTATCAGCCATTTGCAAAGATATATCAGTAGGTATCAACTTATCTAAATAAAGTCTCTTATAAAGAGAAAAAGGCATAACACTAACACCGGCTCCCAAGTCACATAGAGCAGTTTTAACATAATTATTCTTAATAGAACAAGGAATAGTAGGTATACCTGGGTCGCCCAACTTCTTTGGAACTTTGCCATTGAAAGAGTAATTAGCAAGCATGGTGGAAATTTCCTCATTGGGGATTTTCCTTTTGTTAGTAACAATATCTTTCATATACTTTGAATAAGGAGGCAATTTAATAGCATCAGTCAAAGGGATTTGCAAGAATAAAGGTTTCATCCAATCACAGAATTTATTATAGTGTTCTTCTTCCTTTGATTTTAGTTTCTTAGCAGGAAAAGGCATTTGTTTTTGCACCCAAGGTTTTCTTTCATTACCATGTTTCTTAGCAATAAAATCTTCTTTAGTATACTTTTTATTTTTAGCATGCTTTTCAGGTTCATCTTCAACTTCTTCTTTATCAGAAGCATCATTCTTATCATTATCATTACCATTATCATGTTCATTACCACTTTCAGTTTCAGCATCGGAAATAGAAATACTATTAGGATCATTAACAGGTTCAGAGGATTCTACAACCTTTTTATGTTTCTTCTTCTTTTTATTAGAAGGAGCACTAGGTTCAATTCGTTGAGAATCTTGTTCAATTCTTTTGGGATGCCCTTCAGGATATAGAGGATCCTGGGTAGAGACACCGCCTCTAGTTGTTACTTCATAAGCATGTTTCTCTTTAGAATTATTTTTTAACAAGTCATTTTGCACTTTAGTGAGTTGATCAATTTGAGTTTGAACCATTTGAAAATGTTTAACAAGCATCTTAACATCATTGGAGGTTCTCTCCACAATATCATGCAAATTGCTAATAGCTTGAGAATTTTCCATTAGATGATTCTCTACTCTCATATTAAAATTTTCTTGCTTAACAATATAATTATCAAACTCATCTAAGCATTTAGCAGGGGGTTTTGAATACGGAATATCTTCCCTAGTAAAGCGTTGAAGGGAGTTTACCTCGATCATGGATGAAGGGGGAATTATCTCACATATATCTTCTATGGGAGGTAGATTCTTCACATCTTCGGATTTAATACCTTTTTCCTTGAGAGACTTCTTAGCTTCCCTCATATCTTCATCATTCAATTCAATTAAACCCCTCTTCTTCAATATTGGTGTTGGAGTTGGTTCAGGTATATTCCAATCATCATAATTCCGGCTTATTCTAGCCAATAATTCTTGACTTAAATGCAGAGTTCTTTTCTGAAAACACAATCAGCACAACTATCCAAATATGCTCTAGATTCAATGGTTAGTCCACTATAAAATATATCAAGTAGATCATTCTTTTCTAAATCATGTCCAGGTCGAGCTCTGATAAGAGAACAAAATCTTGTCCAAGCCTCAGGCAATTTCTCTTCATCTCCCTGGTCAAACCTATAAATTTTCTGTAAAGCAATATGTTGAGCACTAGCAGGAAAGTATTTTCGAAAGAAAACATCACGCAGCTCAGTTGGACTTTTAATAGCACCAGGAGGCAAATTATTATACCAAGTTTTAGCATCATCCTTTAATGAGAAAGGAAAAATTTTAGCGATAAAATAAGTACGCATCTTAACATCATCAGAAAACAAACTACTCATAGAAGAAAGTTCAATCATGTGTTGTACAGCACTTTCTTTTTCAGTACCACAAAAGGGTGTTTTCTCTACAATAGCTATATGAGATAGATCAAGAGAAAAATCATAATCTTTATCCTTAATGCATATAGGAGATGTGGCAAATTCAGGATCAGGAGATAACTTATGTCTAACAGTATATTGTGCGAGAAACTTTTTAATTTTTCTTGCATCAGTAGTAGCATTGCATCTATTAATAAAATCATCATTAAGCTCCACATAATCCTCATCAGGATCATCACTAGAATAATCAAGTTCAGGTGAATTAACAGGTGTAGTAGCATTAGGAGTTTCAGCATTTTCAATTTGTCTAGACCTAGCAATTGTAGCATCTAGAAAGGATCCCAATGAACCACTATCATCAAGCACAGCAGAAACATTATCAATATTATGAGAGTTTTCAGATTCAGCAGAAGTACCAGCAAGTGAAGCTTGCGGCGGTGAAACAAGTTGACTTATCACAGATGGTGAATCAAGTGTAGCAGAGGTACTCAGAGTTGTACCTTTTCTTGTAGTGGATGGTAATATGGCGACTTTAGGATAGCGAGTTTTACCCATGATGGAGAATTTGCAGCGAACAATATCAATCCAAGTGAACTTCCAAATAAAGCTATGCTCCCCGGCAACGGCGCCAGAAAACAGTCTTGATAACCCACAAGTATAGAGGATCGCAGCAGTCTTCGCGGGTAGTAAAACCCAATTTATTGATTCGGCACAAGGGGAGACAAAGAATACTTGGAAGCCTTAACAGCGGAGTTGTCAATTCAGCTGCACCTGGAAACAGACTTGCTCGCAAGAGTTTATCGGTAGTAACAATTTTATAACAATGGCAGTAGTAGAATAACAAAAGTTAGAGTAATGGTAGACAAAGAGTAGTAATTATAGTAAACAACAAGATTAAAATACTGTAGGCACGGGGACGGATAACGGGCGTTGCATGGATGAGAGAAACTCATGTAACAATCATAGCAGGGCATTTGCAGATAATAATAAAACGGTGTCGAAGTACAAAGCAATCAATAGGCATGTGTTCCAATTATAGTCGTACGTGCTCGCAATGAGAAACTTGCACAACATCTTTTGTCCTACCAGCCCGGTGGCAGCAGGGCCTCAAGGGAATCTTCGGATATTAAGGTACTCCTTTTAATAGAGTACCGGAGCAAAGCATTAACACTCCGTGAACACATGTGATCCTCACGTCACTACCATCCCCTCCGGTTGTCCCGATTTCTGTCACTTCGGGGCCATTGGTTCCGGACAGCGACATGTGCATACAACTTGCAGGTAAGATCATAAACAATAAATATCACGATGAAACAATAACATGTTCAGATCTGAGATCATGGCACTCGGGCCCTAGTGACAAGCATTAAGCATAACAAGTTGCAACAATATCATCAAAGTACCAATTACGGACACTAGGCACTATGCCCTAACAATCTAATGCTATTACATGACCAATCTCATCCAATCCCTACCATCCCCTTCAGCCTACAGCGGGGGAATTACTCACACATGGATGGGGGAAACATGGCTGGTCGATGGAGAGGCGTCGGTGGTGATGATGGCGATGATCTCCTCCAATTCCCCGTCCCGGCGGAGTGCCAGAACGGAGACTTCTGGCTCCTGAGACGGAGTTTCGCGATGTGGCGGCGTTACGGAGGGTTTTACGGCGACTTCGACTTCTCCCCGTGCGTTTTTAGGTCGAGGGCGATAAGTAGTCCGAAGGAGGGCGTCGGAGGCCAGCCGAGGGGGCCACACGCTAGGGCCGCGCGCCCCCCTCCTGGGCCGCGCCGCCCTAGGGTGTGGGGCCCTCGGGCCTCCTCCCGACTTGTCCTTCTGGCTCCGTCAGTGTTCTGGGAAAATAGGGCCTTCTGCATAAATTCCGAGGATTTTCCTGAAAGTTGGATTTCTGCACAAAAACGAGACACCAGAGCAGTTCTGCTGAAAACAGCGTTAGTCCGTGTTAGTTGCATCCAAAATACACAAATTAGAGGCAAAACAATAGCAAAAGTGTTCGGGAAAGTAGATACGTTTTGGACGTATCAGCCGGCCCATTAAGTTGTTCTCTCCGTCCGTCCAAATAAGTAAAATATTTTCTCATGTTGAACATGAACGGAATTGTAGCTCAGTGGTAGCAGAATCCACCCCACGAGCGAGTAGGACACAAGTTCGAACCCCACGGAACCTTCTTCAATCTGACACAAATGTTGAATTGAAAACATATCTAAAATAAACCAAGTTACAAAAATGTTCAAATTTAAAAGTTTGCCCAAGTTCGAAATTTGCTCGAATTTAAAAATTGCTCGAATTTAAAATTTTCATGAATTTAAAAAATACTCAAATATGAAACTTGCTAGAATATGAAAAATACTCGATTCAAAATTTTGCTCGAATTTGAAAAATGCTTAAATTAAAAAAAATCTCGAATTTGAAAATGCTTAAAACGGAAAAAAGAAAAAAAACAGAAAAAGGAAAAGAGACAAACCGGAAAAAAGAAGAAAAAAAGCGAAAAACCGACAAAACCGAAACGAGAACCGACAAAAAACGCATAAAGAAAGAGCCATCTAGATGAGCTGCGGCCCGCTTGACCCCGCATGCGTGCGGGGCATATTAAGCCCTGCTAATAGGCGGGGAATAAGGATTGGCGAGCGGAGCGGATCTCACGAATTCTGCAGAGCGGAGGGTTGCCGAACGGGCCCTTAGGGCATCTCCAACCGCGCGACCAAACGGACGCGCTGGGCCGTCCGTTTTGGGCCGTTTGGGTGGCCGAGCGGACACGCGGACAGCGGCCCGCGTCCGCGTGTCCGTTTGGGTCGCACGGTGCGCCCAACGCGCGGACGCATCGCATATGTAATAAAAAACAAAAATCAAAAAGAAAAAGAAAAAGAAAAACAACAAAAAAAATAATTTAAACTAGTTGGTAATTAAACTTAGCCCTATTTTTGGCAATTTTTACACCAAAGAAAGCCCTATATGGACTTTAAACTAAAAAAAAGCAAACCCTAGCCAGGGTTTGCGAGCACGCGGTGGCTGCCGGCAGTACTACCCCAATAGTACTCGTCGTCGTCGGAGTGGAGAGTGGGGACTGGATAGGGACAGTCCCCTCCCCCAATCCACATTTAATAGGACTGGGACACCGACAGCTGGGCCAGCCACGCGGACCAGGCGGACACGCGAGGACGTCGCGTGCCATCCGCGGCCACGCAAACCCGGCCCAGATTTGAGCCGGGTTTGCGTCGTTTCGGACGCCGCGGCCGTCCGCTTTTGCGGTGCGTCCCCATGTTAGGCCGCATTTTTGTCCGGCTAAACCCATCCGGACGCGCGGGCGCGGGATGGATTGCCCCGCTGAAGATGCCCTTAACCCTCTGTAAAGACGAGGGCACGAGCCAGCTTCCAAAGCCCACACGTAACAAAAGGTCAGCCGAACATGCACAAGGCATTAGCCCAGCCAGTACCACTAGCCCACGACATAAACGCCAAGATTGAGTAACCAAATCGGCCTTTTCCCTAACAAAAGAAACCATATCGGCCGGCCGGCCAAATCGACTGAGAAATCTCAGCAGCGCCGCTGACCGTCGCCGCCGCCCGTACCCTTCTACTCACCTCGTGCGCCGTCGACCCGGACCAACTCTACTACCATTTCTCACCACCGGTGACATTTCCATTCCCTCCTCTCCTTCCTCGCACCTCCACCTCCTCACCTTGCGGTGCTCCTCGCCACGAAGCGCTCCGCCATGGCAGGCACGTACATATGTGAGTTCAATTATTTTACTAGATAACTTCATTTTGTTATGCGTTCCTTTTCCAATTTCAACTCAAGGAATTTGGCAAATCAAACATGCGTTGGATTTAACTTTTAGGCGACTCTACTACATAGAAGGTCTACATAGAAGGATTAGAAGAAAAATACTAGAAAAGTAGAGAACTGTGTTCTGGTTGAATTGGGCGGATAGGTAGTATTATTACCTCAGTATATCCCAAATTGATACTTTGTATTGTGGGCATGTTTTCATATCAGCAATAAGCCATTAACAAGCACTGTACACTGTTAAGTACAGCGAAGCTTGCAAAGAGAAGACAAGAAAGGAAAATTTAAGAGATATAAATGTAAATGTGAGTTTTCCAGCAAAGAGTAACAGCAACGAACTCTGTACATTTCGAACGTAGAGATGGATGTTAGATGTCTCTTCCGGCGCATGATATCTTTTGTAGTGAGTCACTGATGGTGATGTAGCCTGCAAGTGTGGTGATTTGAAATTTTACCACACTGAGGCATTGTTGCTAAATTGTGAATTTTTTTCTTTGTTTTTTCCACACGAAGCATAGCTCCGGGTTCCACCATCAAAAGATAAGGGAACAACATATCCCAGTACTAGCCCAAAAGATCCCAAAGAAACATCAAAAGAAAAAGAAAATAAACGAGTGCAGGACGAAGCCTGACATTCCTCACGTTATGAATCCTAGATAGGTCAAGAAAAGCACCCAACAGGGTAAACCGAAACCCGACGAGCTATAGGTTCTGCAACCATCATCCCATAAACAAGTCTGACAAGCAACAAAGTAAACACTGTCAGCATCTAGGCAAGTAAAACCAGCACTCCCCTAAGCTTCCTGCTCATCTGCCACCTAGCTCGGAAGATCCTCAATTCTCGTTGTCGGTGCTGAAGATAGTCCTTGTCTTTACCCTTAACCACACACCATCTCAACAACGCATCAGTATAGTGAAATTATAAGCTATAATACTCTTTGTCTAAAATCTGGATGTGTGTTTGCTCATGATATCATCTCTGAAGGCTATGGTAGTGCCATTGTTTATTTTCCGTAGGTCTAGAGTGCACCACATTCTTTGGAGAGAATTAGCAGAAGCTCCCATAATACATGATTATACATTTATTATAAGAGGAGATATACTTACAAGGGCAGTGTACGACTCAGATTATAGAAACTTGATGCTGATTTTTTTTGTTAGTGCTAGCATTTACATTTGGTAGGTTTTCTCATATTATTACCATGATTTTTTCGTATATTTGGTAGGGTGTTCATCTTGATGGCCACGGCAGATGGGCTTTATTTTTCTGCTTGAATCCTTTTGCTTTCCTCTGACATATGATTATGTTAGCTTTTCTCCCTTTGTTGCTCTTTTTCCCCCTGAATTTTTTATTGTGGTTTCTCATGATGTTATCTCATAGGGGTATGATAGTTACATTGGATGCTGCAGAGATCCAGTGTATACAAACTTCTTTTAATGGAAAAAGTTGTAGTAGTGGCCCAGTTAGTGGCTCCCATAGAGCATATCAAAGGGCAATTCACTCCCAATGCTGGTTCAGTACTGTGCACTTTGGGAGAGGTTAAAACAAATTAATCTGGATCCAGGAGCAACATATCAGTTAATCTGGAAGTTTAGCGGAAATAGCATTTTTCATGCAGACCAGCATATTCTGCTATGTTGTATGGACAGGTGCTATCCCTGGAGGCACGTGAAATCTGGTCTTCTCAAGCGTTACTCTCTGAAAAAGAACATGCTTGGCTAGCTATACATCCGTTGTTGGACATCTGATCGCCTTGCTCGCGGAGGTCTGCAACACTAGCCTGACTCTTGCCTTTGCTCTCAAGAGCCTAAAACCATTCAGCACCTAATGATCACTTGCCGATATGCGCGCGAAGTTTGGTTCAAAACCCTGAGCAAGGACAACCTGCAGATCCTAACACCTAATTCAGATTGTTCCATACATGAGTGGTGGAAAAAAGCAAGTGCTTCAACTCCCCTTGCTGACAGGAAGAGTTTTTGCACAACAGTGACAGTTGGAATGTGGCGTATCAGGCTGGAACGAAATAGCAGGAATTTTGAAAATGACGCTCATTTGCAGCAGGTGATTGTTTGTAAAACCAGGGTCGTATAGGCAGGACGGAGAGATGAATCAAGTAGTCTTTTTTTTCCTTGTTGTTAGCTGGTCACATGACTGACACATCGTGGTCTGGATTCCTTTTAAATATAACTCTTTCCAATCGTAATGAAAATGATTCGCAATTGAGTGTTCTGGAAGATTTTTTATTATTATGAAAGTAAGTATTTACAGGGATTGTCCAAAGAGGAGACATTAAAATGAAGTAGGGCTTAGAGTATACAAAATTGATGCTTAATTTACTTTGTTAGCACTAAGGATAACATATGATAGGTTTTCTCATATTATTACCATGTCTTTTTCCTTTCTTTGGCAGGGTGCTTATTTTTATGGCCAGGGCAAATGAACTTTATTTTGGTGCTCGAGTCTCTGTCTTTCCTCTCATGTATGATTCACTTAGCTAGATTTTGTACTTATGTTTCTCTTCGCGTTTTTTAAATTTTGGATGTGGTTGCTCATGATGTTATCTCTTAGGGCTATGATATTTCCATTGGATGCTGCAGAGTCCAGAGTATACAGACTATTCTTTTGATGGAAAAAGTTGTAGTAGTGGCTTGGGTCTTTTTCTTTCCTCTCAGGTATGATTCACTTAGTTTTTCTTCCTTTTGTTTCTGTTTGCTTTTTCTAAATTTTGGCTGTGTATGTGCTGCTCATGCTGGGTATCTCTTAGGGATATGATAGTTATATTGTTGATTCTGCATAGGTCACACTTCTTTTGAGTGCAATAAAAAAAAGCAGAGAATCCGATAGTCATAATTATTTGTTAGTAATAGCTAAATGTCTGCGCGTTGCTACAGAGTGACTGGAAAAAAAACTAGCACATAATTTGTCAAATGAGTATGATTTATTTGGATGGATTGCTCAATTCATGTGTGCCATCGCTCCACTTTGTTGCACCACAACATTTTTTTCTTCAACACTAGTACATCTTCAGTTATTCCCGTGGTGTGGTCAGCTATATAATAGAACATTACCATCGTGATTAGCACCATATTCTTCTCCGCTGTAATAGATTGATGAATGCGTTCCACCGACGCAGTCAAATTCATAGAGAGGCAAATGGGATTATGGATGCGGAACACAATTTTAGATAAACTAAACAAAAAATATAATTCTTACTTAAAGAAACTCATCAACCCAATTACAATAATATAAGGAAATTATTTAGTAACTTAGTGGCTCTAGTACCAACTAATACATAAATACATTCACGTATGTGGTATCAGGGTCCTAGTGGAACTCATTACTATCTTAATCCGCCATTCAAGGAGGTGATTAACCCCTAATCTACTAAGATGAGCAAAAAATTCTACTAACCAATTCTAGCAAACGAGAACTATGGTGGTTAGTTATGCATTGCATAGGCCAGATTTGTTAGTCAACTTAACCACTACACTTAACATCAGACCATAGAGGTTCAGTGCCTAGATTTATCTGAAGAACTCATGACTCTTCAGTAAACATGAATGCAGGATTGCAAGGGAACAGAGGGGGAGGGAAGATTAAGATAATATCTCATGCCACTGTTTTGTTCCTGGACTGCCAACAAAAATAGGGTTCTGCTCGTCCTGGGTTTAATTCCTTGAGACCAACAGGTAGAAGTTCGTAGAACCCAGAATTGTGAAGCCGACTCAACTGCGTACGGAATCAAGGTACGAAAGGAAAGCAACAGGTAAACCGAGCCATTTTTGTGATAGAGGTTTCTTGGCTATTATTTTTGCCAAAACCGTCGCCTTTCCTGCCATCCTTCACTTGCCTTGCTTTTTTCCATGAAATCATGCTGATTGGTTGCTGGAACATTTGGAACCATAAGAATGACATCTTCTTTGAGGGGGAAGCATTATGCCTTGCTGAATGCACTAGAGCTTTCAAAGACTTTGGGCATCAAGATGCAAAGAACTAAACTGAGATTGATGGAAAGGAATGCAAGAATGGCTTGACTCGTTGTAATTTCGTTTTTTTTTACTTTGCAAACTCTGTTACAGGGTTTGTATTGAGAGGAGAAATTAAACTGAAGCAGGGCTCAGAGTATACAAACATGATGCTTAATTGTGCTGATTGTGGCACAAGCTCTCTGGTATCCTCATGCTTGCTAGTCCAATGGCAATGGAAGCCCTGGCTACCCGTGGTGCCGTCCAGTTGGCGGTGGAGAGGGGTTATCACCTAGTTGAAATTGAATCTAATGCTCAAGAGGTGGTTAAGTTAATGAAGGAACCTGGGATTGGCAGATCTGAAATCGCCAGTATAACTCAGGAGGTAAAAGAGCTTAGTGCTTTCTTCACTAGTGTTAGCATCAGTTACATATCTAGAGATGCTAATGTAGCAGCCCATCGGTGTGCTAGTAGGCCTACTGCTGAAAGAAGGAGATGTCTATGGGTAATTTTTTTTTTTTGAAACGAGGCAAAAGCTTTGCCTTTCATTAATATAGGAGAAAAGAGTTGGCCCGTTTATGAGGAAAACAGGCCGAAAAACCGTTACAACACGACACCACACGCCAGCCCCGAGGCTGCGCTCCACACGGGTCGACGACCAGCCAGGTCGACACCACACCTCAACGCAACACCACAACTCAACGCAACAGGCGGAGGCGAAAGACCGGAGCCACCGCTCCAACTACCACGCCGGCCCCGAGGCCGCGCCCCGCCTGGCCGAATACGAACCCGCCTCCGCCGAAACCACCAAAACACTCCACAAGTCCCATTGTCTGGTGGACATCCAAAGCGAGGCCCCAAGAGGCAAAACGACGCAAGAGCGCCGTCCACGCCCGATCCCGGGAGGGATCTAGGGTTTCCCCCGGAGAGCCCGAGCGGAGAACAAGAAACACCCGCTTCGACGACGCCTTCAAGAAGTACGCGGCGCCCACAGGCATCACCGTCGTCGGTCCTGGCCGGCCGCCAAGACAGAGCTTTCGCCCAGCGAAGAGTTCCAAGACCTCGCGCCCGCCAACAAGGACCGGCACAAACCACCACCTGCAGCCGCTGAGCAACCTCTTGGCCCACCTGTAGCCGCCGACGGCAGAGGGCAGCACAGCCCGAAGCCAACGGAGTACCGCCGAAGATCACCGTGGCCGCCGCCGGAATGCCACATAGAGGGGACGCCGACCAACACCGACACGGGGCTCGAGGACGAACGCCGAAAACCGCAGACAAGAATTCCCCGCACCAACCGAAGCCGCCACCGCACTGCCATCCCGGCGCCAGACCATGGCCAGCACCGCGCTACCCCAGCACCATGACGGAGACGCCGCCAACGCCAACAGCGGCCACGGCCCGCATGGCCCGACAGGCCCAGATCGGGGCCCGCCCATCGCCGCAGCCTCCCGAAGCAGCACCGCCGCGATGGCCTCCGGCAGGCTCCTCCGCCGTGGCCCCCTCCGCCGTGGCCACCCACGACTCCGCCGCCGCGGCCTCCCGCTGCAGCCCGTCGCCGCGGCCATCCGATGAAGCACCACCGCCACGTCCACCCGAAGCAGCTCCGCCGCCGCGGCCGCCCGAAGCAGCGCCGCCGCTGCGGCCTCCCGAAGCAGCCCCGCCGGGCCGACATCGGCCGCCGCGAGCCAGCCCGTAACCTCCGCTGCCGCCTGCCGCGCCCCCGCGCCGGGGAAACGCGAGGGGAAAAGATGAGGCGGAGAAACAACCGCCCCGCTGCCACCATCCTTGAGGCGCACACGGCTTCGTCGGCGTCCCCTCCGGCGGCGGCGACGCGGGGGAGGGAGAGGGAGGGCCTAGTGGCGGCGCTAGGGTTTCTCCCCCGAGCCGCCAGAGGAACGACGCGAGGGAGCGCCCTGCAAACCGCGGTTCCTATGGGTAAATTATAAACCATAGTTCATTGGAGATGTTACTGAGAACGATTGTATCAGTCCCGAGTAATATAAAGCTCTTTGATCACAAACTTTTTTTCTAGCACTTACAATAACACATCGGGTTTTCTCATACCATTACTTTTGTGCTTGAGTCTTTCGCGTCAGTCAGAGAATGGCCGTCCATACATATCGTTGATTTCCTTCCGATCGTGCCTTTTCCACTTAGTCTCCCCTCGTGCCGCGATCGAGGAAGACCAATCGGCTTAAGGTCAGGAACAAAGTCAACACAAAACTCAATTACCTCCTCATTTCCATAGCCCTTGGCGATGCTTCCTTCTGGCCTAGCACGGTTACGAACATATTTCTTTAATATTCCCATGAACCTCTCAAAGGGTAACATATTGTGTAGAAATACAGGACCGAGAATGGAAATCTCTTCGACTAGGTGAACCAGGAGGTGCGTCATAATGTTGAAGAAGGATGGCGGGAACACCAACTCGAAACTGACAAGACATTGGACCACATCGTTCTGTAACCGTGGTAGAACTTCTGGATTGATTACCTTCTGAGAGATTGCATTGAGGAATGCACATAGCTTCACAATGGCTACTCGAACATTTTCCAGCAGGAGCCCCCTCAAAGCAATCGGAAGCAATTGCGTCATAATCACGTGGCAGTCGTGAGACTTCAGGTTTTGGAACTTTTTCTCCGCCATGTTTATTATTCCCTTTATATTGGACGAGAATCCAGACGGGACCTTCATACTGCTCAGGCATTCAAAAAAGATGACCTTCTCTTCTTTGGTCAGAGCGTAGCTGGCACGACCTTGAAACCATTCCGGATGCCGGTTATCAGGGTCTTTCGAACGTTGCTGGTCCTGCCGTGCTTCCTTTGTATCATTTATCTTCCCATACACGCCCAAGAAGCTTAGGAGGTTCACGCAAATATTCTTCGTAACGTGCATCACGTCGATTGCAGAGCGGACTTCTAGGACTTTCCAATATTCTAGCTCCCAGAATATAGATTTCTTCTTCCACATGGCTGCGTGCCCGTCAGCTCCCTTCGGAACTGATTGTCCGCTAGGACCCTTTCCAAAGATGACTTTCAAATCCTTGACCATATCAAATACCTCAGCACCGATGCGTTCCGCGAGTGCTTCGGCCGGTGATCTGCCTTGCCGTTGTAATGCTTGCCTTTCTTTCTTCTTTGGATGAATTTTCGGAAGAAATCGACGATGCCCAAGGTACACGTTCTTCTTACAATTTGGCAAATGTACACTTTCAGTCTCATGTAAGCAGTGCGTGCATGCATTGTATCCCTTATTTGACAGTCCCGAAAGGTTACTAAGAGCAGGCCAATCGTTGATGGTTACGAAAAGCAACGCTCGTAGGTCAAATTCCTCTTCTTTGTGCTCATCCCACACACGGACACCAGGTCTGCCCCACAGCTGTAAAAGTTCATCAACTAATGGCCTTAGGTACACATCGATGTCGTTGCCGGGTTGTTTCGGACCTTGGATGAGCACTGGCATCATAATGAACTTCCGCTTCATGCACAACCAAGGAGGAAGGTTGTAGATGCATAGAGTCACGGGCCAGTGCTATGGCTGGAGCTCTGCTCGCCAAAAGGATTCATGCCATCTGTACTTAGACCAAATCTTATGTTCCTTGCGTCAGCTGCAAAATCTTTGAACTCTTTATCGATCTTTCTCCATTGCGTTCCATCTGCGGGGTGTCTCAACTCCCCGTCCGACTTACGGCCCTCTTTGTGCCATCGCAACAACTTGGCATGCTCTTTGTTCCTGAACAGACGTTTCAACCGTGGTATTATAGGAGCATACCACATCACCTTGGCGGGAACCCTCTTCCTGGGTTTACGGCCCTCAACATCGTCACCAGGGTCATCGCCTCTGATCTTATAACGCAATGCGGTGCATACCGGGCATTCATTCAAATTCTCGTATTCACCGCGGTAGAGGATGCGATCGTTGATGCATGCATGTATCTTCTAACCTCTAAACCTAGAGGGCGGACAACCTTCTTTGCTTCGTACGTGCGGCGGGCAACTCGTTATTCTTTGGAAACATATTCTTCAACATTTTCAGCAAGTTTTCAAATGCCGAGTCAGCTACACCTGCCTGTGCCTTCCATTTCAGCAAATCCAGTGTGCAGCCCAGCTTTTTCAGACCATCATCGCATCCGGGGTACAGCGCCTTTCTGTGATCCTCTAACATGCGATCCAAATTCTCCCTCTCCTTTTCAGTTTCGCAGCGTCTCCGTGCATCAGCAATGGTCCGACCAAGATCATCAACGGGCTCATCACGTGCCTCTTCTTCACCTTCCCCTTCACCTTCAGCATCCTCCATGAAAGTATCACCGAAATGAGCAAGATAGCTTTCATCGATGAAATCATCCCCTTCTTCATCTTCTTCCATTATAACCCCTCTTTCTCCATGCTTGGTCCAACAATTATAGCTTGGCATGAAACCGTGCCGAAGCAGGTGCATGTGAACATCTCTTGAGGAAGAGTAACCCTTCTGATTCTTACAGTTAACACATGGACAGATAACAAAACCCCCATGCTTGTTCGCATTAGCCACTACGAGGAAATCTTTCAAACCCGTAGTGAACTCGCCGGAGAGTCGGTTACCGTACATCCATTGCCGATTCATCTGCATTATTATAATATAAAATATATAATTAACCATCATGCATTTGTTAAACTAACTAGCTACAAACAATATAAATTAAACAATGAACTACACACATGCATATTTTATCAATGACACATGCATGAAAGGTTCAAGTTGCTAACCGCGATCGAGGAGGAAAAAATAAATAAGGAAGCTCAAGTGTGGCTCCAACACTTCATATCATGTTTGTTTCATGCTCTTGGGGCATTTTTATCAAACACCTTGTGTGCATAAGGAGGAACCAAAAGCAAACCTACACCCCCTTGTGAAGCTTGTGAAGAGAAGTGGCACCAAATGGCTAAGTGCTGTGAGCTGAGGCCCTTTTATAGGGATGGGCCTTTAGTCCCGGTTGGCCTGGCCAACCGCGACTAAAGGCCTTCGGGCCAGGCCTGAGGACCTTTAGTCGCGGTTGGCCTGGCCAACCGCGACTAAAGCCCATCCCGTCCACCAGCTGGCCAGCGAGCGCGCTGGGCCCAGCTCTTTAGTCGCGGTTCGCCACCAGAACCGCGACTAAAGACCCCATTAGTCGCGGTTCCTATATTTTGGCGACTAATAGGGCTGGACGGAAGGCCATTTTTCTACCAGTGCGACTGGACTCCGCTACCGCTACAAATTATAACGAAAACAACATACATCATGCAGGAATGCAAGTTCCAACTTCTATGCAAAGAAGAATCAAAAGGATCACTAACCATTGGCTGCTTAGTTGAGACAAAATTCCTATTCTTTAACAAAAGCTTTACTAGCTCAAACTGAAAGTGGTGGCATCAATTTTTTTCAAACACCACAAACCCTCAAATGACCCAATTGATTCACAATCCCTAAAAATAAATTTTGAGCCTTGCACATATTTCCAAATATTCAAATGCCTCAGTTTCTTCAGATTTTTAGCACCTTATGGTAAACCAGACAATCTGTGTCTTCAAGAATCAACGTTTTTAGCTTTTGAAAATTCCTAATAGATTTTTGTAGTCCTCCACGTCGGTCGAAGTTCAAAACTTGAGAGTCAATAACTCCCCAAGTGACGTGGGATAAGTTTAATAGCAAGGTCTGATAGATCCAAGATGAAGATCGTACCTTGCATTCTTCTAGGACAGAACCAAACGGTTGATGGCATACTTGAGTCAAAACATAGGGTGCGGTTCGAGCCATGGATGTATCTATGCTTGATGTAAGGTCTTCATTGCATTTGTGCACCCCAATTCGATGAGACCGATCCTGCCAGTACCACTCCATAAGTGAAATCACATACTATGTTGAAATATGTCTTTCTAGATCAGAAAATAGCTAGCTCACACACAAGTTCGTAAATTCCAAAAAAAAAAAATCAGTTTTATCGAAGATTTTTCTCAATCTAACATGAACCATATTTCGTCTAGCGAGCTCCATAACATAACTTTCTTCTAAGATTTAGATTCCTCTTTTTTCGATGGGCCCTATGCCCCTATATATATATCCACAATTTGATCAAGTAATCTACTCTGATAACTAATTTTTCTGCAAATATAGGATAAAACGAGAAGACAAAATTTCAATTAGTTTTGTTACATGTATCTTAAATTTAGAATCTTCTTGACATGATTAAGTTTTTCGCTATTGTGCGGCTCATAGATAAGCAAATTCTCAAATAGCTTCCGCTCAAACACTCTTTGTTTTAAGTGACAATATGATCCCTATTGACACAAGATCAAGCGGCAAACCACATCACATTTTTCTACTATGCCTTTAACATACTGATGTTACTCTAGAGGGAGATGTGATTTTCAATTTTCGGAAAGTCTTCCTACATATTAGTTGTCGTGCATCATAGTGATGTAATGGTTGTACTCTTAAAACACAACAATTGTCTGGTATTGAAGCAACTTCCTCACTTCTAGTTGTTGTAATTACTCTTCTTCCCATGACATTATCAATAAGAACCTCTTTAATTTTTTAAAGATTTATACATCATCCAATATGATCAAGTATCAACTTCACAATGTGTGGGAGCTTTCAGCTCTAGGTATGCCTTTTTTTATATAGACATCATCCAATATGATCAAGTATAGGTCTTTTAAAAATTAAATATGCTCTTATTAATAAATTGGGAATTGGAGTAATGAACACAACAAGAATGTATGAAGTTGCTTAAATATAGGATGATGGCTGTATTTTAAGAGTAGAACCATTATATCAGCATGATGAATCCCATCTATTTTGAAGGAAGCATTTTTGAAAATTTAAAATCATATTTTACCTTCAAAGTCACATATGTATGGTAAAGTATACAAATGTTATGGTTTGCCGCTTGTCTTGAGGCAATAAGGAGCATATTATCGATTAAAACAAATAGTGTCGTATAGTGGAAGCTATTTTAGAATTTTCTTATCAGGAAGTTGCATAATAATGATATATTCAATCATGTGGAGAAGATTCTAATTTTAAGATACATGTACACGCGAAAAATTTGGAAAATTACATCTTGTATTGTGCTATATTTGCAGAAAACTTTGCTATTGAAATAGATTACCTGATCAAATTATGGATCTCTAAAGGGTTTGTTGAACAAATAGGAATGTGCAACTTATAAGATGTTAAAATTTATCTTATAGAGCTCGTTTGACGAAATATGATTCGTGTTCAAGTGAGAACCATCTTTGGTAATACTGAAAAAACATTTGTAATGCATGATCTTGTGGGTGAGCTAGCCATTTGCTTATCTAGAAAGAAGAGTTTCAACACTGCTGCACTCTTGGAGTGGTATTGACGGGATTAGGTTCTCGTTGAACTGGAGTGCACAAATACAGTTACAACCTTACGTCAAGCATAGATATTTCTAAGGCTTAGCACCCATCCTATGTTTTGGCTGACGACCTGACGTATGTTGGTCCTCCAGAAGAATGCGGGTACGTTATCGTCTAGGACTTATCGAACCTTATTATTAAGTTTATTCCGTATTCAATTGGGGAACTATCCAACTCCATGTTTTTGAACTTCAACCGATTCAATCAAGGGCATTAACGTTCAGCTCAAGCTAGTAAAGTTTATGTTGAGAAATAGGAGATTGTATCGATTAAGCAACCTTATGATTAGTGAGGTAAATATCGTCCATGGTGGGCAGCTCACCGACTCTTTATCAAAGATGATGCTCCAACTTCACGTACAGTTTCACTGTAAGAGCGATGAGAAGATGGCCGTCAAGGATACAACCAGAAATGTTGCCTGCGAACTTTTATAGGTGATTTTTAGTACTAGTACTTGTAAAATAGTATATTTTTATATTATCATGCACATAAAAATTACACACTTGTTTATGAGGTTCAGAGACCCTGAAGACTTGTACAACCCACGTGAGAAAATGCATGCGGGTCATCCAAAATGGTGGGCCCAAAACATGCATGTATGTGGAGCAAGGAGCACATCAAGCCTACCAGGCCATGCAATCAGTTGGATCAGCCTGGGCTGGCTAGGACTACCTCGACATGCCAGCGCCAAATGCGAGGAGGGCCTGCGCTGTACCTGCATGCAGCGCATCAGGGCATCTCCAGCCACGCGACCGCGGATCGGAAATGCGTCAGGCACCATCTCCAGCTAGGCGACGAAAAGTGAGGTTTGCGTCTCCGCGGACAGCTCCACGGTCGCGTCTAGCGTCGGCTCGCTTCCCCACGGGCCCTCATGGCAGCGATCCAGGTTCGATCGGGCCTCGAATTCACAACTCGCGTCGATGTGGCAACTGCGCCGATCAACCGCCGCAATGGAGCGCCGAATCGCCGCGGAAGAGCAACCTCCGGCCTCTTCGTTATACGCGCCGTCATTAATCCCCGCAGATTATAACCCCTGCGTCTACGGTAATTCAAGTTCAACCGCCTCCTTCTTCTTCCTCTTCTTCTTCTCCAACACCGGCACGCCATGAGTAACTACACGTTGCCGTCCGACTCGGGGAGCGAGGGCAAGTCGCCCAGATTTCTGCATTGGTGGGAATCCCCTGCGACGCCAAATGATCCGGGCTCCACGCCCAGCGACCCTGCCTCCACGCTGAGTGAGGAGGAGGAGGACGGAGGCGGCAATGCCAGCGAATGCCAGGAGGAGGACGGAGGCGGCGCTGGCACCGACGCCGAGGACGAGGAGGGGCAGGAGGAGGAGGACTCTGACACCAAGTTCGCCCGGTTGGAGGCGCAGGAGGCGGCGGACGACAAGGCGGCGGCAAGGAAGAAGTCCAGGGCCCGGGCAAGGGCGCTGGCGCGGGCGGCGCGTCGTCGTCCGTTCACCGACGACGACGACGAAGACGCCATTTCTTCCAGTTGCAACTCCTCGACGGGCGCGTCGTCCTTCAGTTCCTCTTCTGACGAGGAGGTGACAAGCAAGAGGCGCAGGAGTTTGGACGACGAGGCAGGACCTTCTAACAAGAAGGCCAAAAATTAGTTTTAGTTTATATGTTTTTAAATTTGTTCTTCTTTGTATGTTAAATATGTTTGAATCTATTCGATTGAAGTATCCGGTGAATTGTTTAGGCTATAATCTATTCGATTGGAGCAACATGACATCATTGAGTACTACTTTTTCGCGTTTAAACTTGCTCATTCAACATAAATGAAAAGAAGTAGCACCAAAAAAACACTTGCATGTTCAAAATGCGTCGGACCGCTGGAGGTAGCCCCCGACGCAAACGAACATTTCACCGCTCGCGGTCATTTTGGCGTCCGCCAGTCGATGCAAACGGACACCCACGAACAATTTAGACGTCCGAAATGCGTCATGCCCGCTGGAGATACCCTCACCATCTAGGCTAAGCCTGTGGTGGTGGGCTAGCTTCCATGTTCCATCTGCACATCGCCTCAAAAAAACCTCCGCTCAATCAATCTCAACGCACAATCTCTCGATGTGCTCGTAAGTGCGTGTGTGCATTTATAGAGCCAGTGCATATATGTATTTGTGAGTGCTTGCATTTGTACCGTGTTTATAAAAACTTAGGTTTTGTTTCGAAAGTTTAGCCATTGCTACTTTTCATTGCTTGCGGTTGTAGCGGCTTGTGATCGTCAATACATCCTCCTAGAATCGCAAATTGATCATCTTTTTGACATGCTTGTATAATCTAGATTATTCGCAATTTCAGATTGCACGTGCTATTTGTCTTGTTCTTGAACGCTCTTCGGTTGCCTACAAAAAAACATGCGTCTTTTGTAAAGGTTTATCGACCTACTGGTGTGGTCAATTATGCTCGGAGTTCATGTACATAGTGGTGGTGGTGGTGGTGGAGGAGGGGGGACTAAATTAAAAGTTATGTCGTCAATGTCGCCTCCACCCGATCAATAGAAAGATCGAGACACCCATGCCTTCATCAAAGGGCCATTGACAAGAATGGGGTGCTCTAGCTTGAACCATTGACATTGTCAAACCCTCTTCAAACACACTATTTGGAATGGCAACTATCAGAGGGAGCCCTAGAATCTCCATTTTCTCAACACATGCATGGACATGTAATTTTTAAAATATCACTATTCTATTTTAGTTTAGCCAAGATCCACTGTTGCGCCTCTCATGAAGTCGATGTATCAACACCCGGATTTTTAAGTCCAGATGCCTATTATGCCATACATCGCAATCCCAGGAAGATTGTTGTTGCGAGAAGTCATCATTCATTACAAACCGTAGTCGTCTTACAAATTCAGATCACATGATCCAATATTACACAAATAGTTGACCTAATGATCAACGAACACATTACATAGCGGAAGCGTAAAAGTAGTGGACTATCTAATCCACAGGCCAACGCTTGACGTCAGAAGATTCCTAGTTGTCGTAGACATCCTGCTGGCCGTCATCTTGGTACTGCTGATCCTCTTCATAGTCTGGCCATTTGAATAGCTAGGGACACAACCGTGAGTACTGCAAACTAATACTAGTGTAAGTACTAATAAATCTAGTGATGGGATGCTAAGCTCTAGGTTTATTTGCATCAAGCCAATTTTAGTTCACAAGTATTTCAGAAAAGACTCTTCATTTGCTAACTAAATCAAGTGGGAACATTAGTGTCATTCCCACAACTCAGTTGTGATTCAAGTCAAGTCACCATTCAAATTCATCCACCCTTTTTCAAGAAAACAACTGACAACTGGAACAAAAATATGGCCTTTCCAACCGTCCGTAACCGTGGACACGGCTATTCGAATAGATTTACACTCTGCAGAGGTTGCACACTTGTGCCACAACATTTGATTCCATCCGTCAGGGATAACCCTGAATCATCGTAACTCAGTACGCGGATCATCAACCATAACCTTTCACTTACATACCCTAGTATAGGTACCTCTCCCCATGAGCTTGGCCTCCCAGTGAAGACAAACCGTCAGCCTGGGATCGAACTGCACAGGGCTTGTGCCGTACATTCACCTCATTTCACATCATTTAACTTTCCACGGAGGCAGCCTCGGCATAACCCCTATGATGCTTGTTCAGAGGGAACCCATACTAAGATGCATAAACTTCCAGTTAAGCCCTGCCCATAATCAGGTATTGTGGGGGTACTAAATAATTGGAAAGGTATCGCATCCAAACCCAACCATCAGTTTTTGTAAAATTTACCATGTCATTCACCAGTCATATTCACCTTCAAAATCTTTCAATAGAATGACTCATCATTCCAAGGTTCTCAAAGTCATTTCACTTCACAAGTTCCCATCTAGAGTAGTCAAATTTTATTTGTTAGCACTAGCCACTAGTCATAAGGGTGCTATCTAGCTTGATAAGCTTTTTAGGCTAGGTTTGATACTCTTGTCTACTTAGCTAACTAGACCCAGTGAATCATGAATCAAAAAGTAACTTTGATAAACAAAAACTTGTAAGGTAAAAACTTGGGATGGGCTCATTGCACATAAAGTAAAAGTAATGGTGCCTTGCTCCAATAGAGATTTGCACTTGCAAGAATATTAGCTTGCCTTGGTTGGTGTACTGATCAAAGTGGTCTTCCTCTTCCTGGCAGTAGACCTCCTCCTCCTGGTACTCCTCTGTACTAGCGTCTAAAAACGGATACAAGGTAACAATTACCAATCAACTCTTAAGAGCTAGACTAAGCACACACAAGGTTCACACAATGCTAATCTATCATCACCACATTACTAGCATGTTGGTTGACTTTGTTTTCTTCTTAAGAAAAATAATTTCCTCTCATTACAAATCTTGATTTAGGGTTTCTCTTTAGTTCTTGGAGAAATAATTTCCTCTCATTGAATCTTGTTAAGATTTAATTTCCTCAAATAAGTAATGTATGAACCCATGTTGACCAAGGTCAACCATTCAATATGAGATTTAATTTCCTATCATCACCACATTACTACCATAATTATGATTTAACATCACCAAATAATTCAATATGAGATTATGTAGACCATGGTCACTACCTCATATTAAGTTACTTGGGACAAGATTTAAATGAGAGCAAGCCTCTCATATGATTTAACAAATAGTTTTGGACAATATCAATTGACTAGAAATAGCCATAGAGCCCTTTATTTAAACTAGGCCATGATCACACAAAGTAACCATGTCATATTTTTGCATAAACATGTAGTGTAGGTGAAATGTGATTTATGAGAGTTGAAATCAACTCAAAACCATTTTTGGTTGATTTTTAATAATTTTTTGAATTTGCAAAAGTCGCTGCATTGTTATTTTTGTCACATTAATTCTACAAAGAATCTAGTACTGAGGCCAGTGTAGTTAGTTAGGGAATTTCATGAGCTTTCCAACGATATGAAATTCATCAAATTTGGTTGAGCCAATTTGATTCTATTCAATTTTGAAAAAGCATCTGAGAGCAATTTTGAATTAAAACTAAATTCCGAATTTGAATTTGTGGGATCGCGCGGGAAATTAACTGGGCCGATGTAGGGATTCGTTGCATAGAAAACAAAATTTTCCTACCGCGAGAACGCAATCCAAGCCAAGATGCAATCTAGAAGATGGGAGCAACGAGGGGATGAACGAGACTCACCCTTGAAGATTTCGAAAGCCTACAAGATGAGGCTCTTGTTGCTGCGGTAGACGATCACTTGCCGCTTTCAAAAGCGCGTAGAAGATCTTGACGGTGCCACAATCGGGCAGCACCTCCGTACTCGGTCACACGTTCGGTGTTGATGAAGATGACGTCCTTCTCCCCGTTCCAGCGGGCAGCGAAAGTAGTAGCTCCTCCTTGAATCCCGGCAGCACGACGGCGTGATGGCGGTGTCGATGGAGATCTCCGGCGGAGCTTCGCTAAGCGTTGCGGGAGAGGTGGAGGAGGTGGGGCGGCTAGGGTTTGGGGAGAGGGGGTGGCCGGCCACTTAGGGGTGCGGCCAAGCTAAGGGCTTGTGGTGGCCGGCCCCCTCCCCTTGCCCCTCATTATATAGGTGGAACCCCCAAGTGTTGGACTACAAGTCTTCAAATAAGACCCCAACCCAAAACCTTCCATGTGTAGGGAAACCTACACAAGGTGGGATTCCCACCTCAAGTGGGACTCCCACCCTTCCATGAGGGGGGTGGCCGGCCACCCTTGGTGGAGTCCACCTGGGACTCCACCCCTCTAGGGTTGGCCGGCCATGAGAGGTGGAGTCCCTCCGGGACTCCGCCTTCCAAAGTGATTTCTTCCGGACTTTTCTAGAACCTTCTAGAACTTTCCATAAATGCACTGGATCATTTTCAAACTTATAAAATGACTTCCTATATATGAATCTTATTCTCCGGACCATTCCGGAACTCCTCGTGATGTCCGGGATCCCATCGGAGACTCCGAAAAAAACTTCGAACTCCATTCCATATTCAAGTTCTACTAATACGACATCAAACCTTAAGTGTGTCACCCTACGGTTCGCGAACTATGTAGACATGGTTGAGAACTCTCTCCGACCAATAACCAATAGCGGGATCTGGAGATCCATAATGGCTCCCACATATTCAACGATGACTTAGTGATCGAATGAACCATTCACATACGATACCAATTCCCTTTGTCACGCGATATTTTACTTGTTCGAGGTTTGATCATCGGTATCTCTCTATACCTTGTTCAACCTTGTCTCCTGACAAGTACTCTTTACTCGTACCGTGGTATGTGGTCTCTTATGAACCATTCATATGCTTGCAAGCTATTAGACGACATTCCACCGAGAGGGCCCAGAGTATTTCTATCCGTCATCGGGATGGACAAATCCCACTGTTGATCCATATGCCTCAACTCATACTTTCCGGATACTTAATCCCACCTTTATAACCACCCATTTACGCAGTGGCGTTTGATGTAATCAAAGTACCTTTCCGGTATAAGTGATTTACATGATCTCATGGTCGAAAGGACTAGGTAACTATGTATCGAAAGCTTATAGCAAATAACTTAATGACGTGATCTTATGCTACGCTTAATTGGGTGTGTCCATTACATCATTCATATAATGACATAACCTTGTTATTAATAACATCCAATGTTCATGATCATGAAACTATGATCATCTATTAATCAACAAGCTAGTTAAGAGGCTTACTAGGGACTCATTGTTGTTTACATAACACACATGTATCAATGTTTCAGTTAATACAATTATAGCATGGTATATAAACATTTATCATAAACACAAAGATATATAATAACTACTTTTATTATTCCCTCTTGGGCATATCTCCAACAGTATCCCACTTGCACTAGAGTCAATAATCTAGATTACATTGTAAGGTACCTAACACCCATGGCATTCTGGTGTTGGTCATGCTTTTCCCTAGGGAGAGCTTTAGTCAACGGATCTGCTACATTCAGATCAGTGTGTACTTTGCAAATCTTTACTTCTCCATCTTCGATGTACTCGCGAATCGAATGATAACGCAGCTTGCTATGCTTCAGCCTCTTGTGTGACCTTGGTTCTTGTGCATTGGCGATGGCACCCATGTTGTCACAGTAAATGACTAGTGGGTCCAATGCACTAGGAACCACACCGAGCTCTACAATGAACCTCTTCATCCATACCGCTTCTGATGAAGCCTCTGAAGCCGCTATGTACTCCGATTCTGTTGAAGACTTCGCCACCGTGCACTGCTTCGAGCTTGCCCAGCTTACTGCTGCACCATTCAATATAAACACGTACCCAGACTGAGACTTAGAGTCATCAGGATCAGTGTTCCAACTTGCATCGGTGTAACTGGTTACAACGAGCTCTTGGTCACCTCCATAACAAAGAAACATATCCTTAGTTCTTTTCAAGTACTTCAGGATATTCTTGACCGCTGTCCAGTGTTCCATTCCTGGATCACTTTGATATCTGCTAGTCAAACTAACATCATGTGCTATATCCGGTCTAGTACATAGCATGGCATACATGATAGAGCCTACTGCTAAGGCATAGGAGATCTGACTCATCCTTTCTCTTTCTTCTGCCGTAGCCGGACCTTGAGTCTTACTCAAGACCTTGCCTGGTAACATAGGTAAGAACCCTTTCTTACTTTCGTCCATTCTAAACTTCTTTAGAATCTTGTCCAGGTATGTACTCTGTGAAAGCCCTATTAGACGTCTTGATCTATCTCTATAAATCTTGATGCCTAATACGTACGATGCTTCACCAAGGTCTTTCATTGAAAAACTATTATTCAAATAACCTTTTACACTGCTTAATAGTTCTATATCATTCCCAATCAATAATATGTCATCTACATATAATATCAGGAACGCTACAGAGCTCCCACTCACTTTCTTGTAAATATAGGCCTCACCATGACACTGTATAAACCCGAAGTCTTTGATCACCTTATGAAAGCGTCGGTTCCAACTTCTGGATGCTTGCTTCAGTCCATAAATTGAACGCTGAAGTTTGCACACCTTGTCAGCATTTTTAGGATCGACAAAACCTTTGGGTTGTACCATATACAACTCTTCCTCAATGTCTCCATTAAGGAACGCCGTTTGGACATCCATCTGCCAAATCTCATAATCGAAAAATGCAGCTATTGCTAACAAAATCCTCACAGATTTTAGCTTCGCTACAGGTGAGGAAGTCTCATCGTAGTCAACACCTTGAATTTGTCGGAAACCCTTTGCGACAAGTCGAGCTTTATAGACAGCAATATTACCATCAGCATCTGTTTTTCTTTTGAAGATCCATTTATTCTCGATAGCCTTGCGGCTATCAGGTAAGTCTACCAAAGTCCACACTTTGTTATCATACATGGATCCCATTTCGGATTTCATGGCTTCTTGCCATTTGTTGGAATCTGGGCTCATCATCGCTTCTTCATACATCGCAGGGTCTTCATCATTGTTATCCACAATCATGACATTTAGACAAGGATCATACCAATCAGGAGTGGCACGTTCCCTTGTCGGTCTGCGAGGTTCAGTAGCTATCTCGTTTGAAGTTTCATGATCATTATCATTAGCTTCCTCTGTTACCGGTGCAGGCTGCACAGGAACAACTTTCGGTACTGCGCTACTCTGATCAACGAGAGAAGATTCAGTAATCTCGTCGAGTTCTACTTTTCTTCCAGTCACTTCTTTAGTGAGAAATTCTTTCTCAAGAAAGGTTCCATTCTTAGCAACAAAGATTTTGCCTCCGGATCTGTGATAGAAAGTGTACCCTATAGTTTCCTTAGGGTATCCTATGAAGACGCACTTCTCCGCTTTGGGTTCTAGCTTGTCCGGTTATAACTTTTTTACATAGGCTTCGCAACCCCAAATTTTAAGGAACGACAGCTTAGGTTTCTTATTAAACCATAATTCATACGGTGTCGTTTCAACGGATTTAGATGGTGTCCTATTTAAAGTGAATGCAGTTGTCTCTAATGCATAACTCCAAAATGATAACGGCAAATCAGTAAGAGACATCATAGAACGAACCATATCTAAGAGAGTTTGATTACGACGTTCGGACACACCGTTTCGTTGTGGTGTTCCCGGCGGTGTCAATTGTGAAAGTATTCCGCATTTCTTTAAATGCATGCCAAACTCATAACTCAGATATTCACCTCCGTGATCAGATCGTAGAAATTTAATCTTCTTGTTACGTTGATTTTCTACTTCACTTTGGAATTCCTTAAACTTCTCGAAAATTTCGGATTTATGTTTCGTGAAATAGATATACCCATATCTACTCAGATCATTTGTGAAGGTTAGAACATAACGATAACCACCGCGCGAGGCTACACTCATTGGTCTGCATACATCGGTATGTATGATTTCCAATAATTCTGTAGCTCGCTCCATAATACCGGAGAATGGAGTCTTAGTCATTTTTCCCATTAGACATGCTTCGCATCTATCAAGTGACTCAAAGTCAAGTGATTCAAGTAATCCATCGGTATGGAGTTTCTTCATGCGTTTCACTCCAATATGACCAAGACGACAGTGCCACATATAAGTAGAATTATCATTCAATTTAATTCGTTTAGCATCAATGTTATGAACATGTGTATCACTACTATCGAGATCTAATAGAAATAAACCATTCTTTTCAGGTGCTCGACCATAAAAGATATTATTCATAAAAATAGAACAACCATTATTCTCAGACTTGAATGAATAACCGTCTTGCATTAAACAAGATCCAGATATAATGTTCATGCTCAACGCGGGTACAAAATAACAATTATTGAGGTTTAAAACTAATCCCGGAGGTAGATGTAGAGGAAGTGTGCCGATAGCGATCACATCGACTTTGGATCCATTTCCAACGCGCATCGTCACTTCATTCTTCAATAGTTTTCGTTTATTCTTTAGTTCCTGTTTCGAGTTACAAATATGAGCAACCGAACCAGTATCAAATACTCAGGTACTAGTACGAGAACCAGTAAGATAAACATCTATAACATGTATATCAGATATACCTTCTTTCTTCTTCTTGACAAGGCCGCTCTTCAGATCAGCCAAATACTTGGAGCAATTACGCTTCCAGTGTCCCTTCTCCTTGCAGTAATAGCACTCAGCATCAGGCTTAGGGCCAGTCTTAGGTTTCACAGGAGGCGTGGCAGCTTTCTTGCCACCCTTCTTGAATTTGCCTTTAGACTTGCCCTGTTTCTTGAAACTGGTGGTCTTGTTGACCGTCAACACTTGGTGCTCTTTCTTGATCTCAATCTCAGCAGCTTTAAGCATGGAGAAGAGTTCAGGTAACTCTTTGTTCATGTTCTGCATATTGTACTTCATCACAAAGTTCTTGTAACTAGGTGGCAGTGATTGAAGGATACGATTAATCCCCAGTCTGTTAGGAATAACTATTTCCAAGTCACTGAGTTTCTTCGCATGCCCGGTCATAACGAGCATGTGCTCACTAACGGAGCTACCCTCTTCCATCATGCAACTGAAGAAGTGTTTCGATGCTTCATAGCATTCCACGGCCGCATGAGTTTCAAAGATAGTTTTCAACTCATTGATCAACTCATGTGGATCGTGGTGCTCAAAACATTTTTGAAGATCGGCTTCCAGACTGCATAGGATGGCACACTGAACTTGAGAGTACCGAGTTTTCCGAGTCGCGTAAACATTCTTTACTTCATCGGTTTCAGTTTCTGCAGGAGGGTCACCTAGCGGTGCATCAAGCACATATTGCAGGTTTCCACCAGCGAGGAAAATCCTCACATGATGGAACCAGTCGGTGAAGTTGCTACCGTTGCTCTTAAGCTTTTCTTTCTCTAGGAACTGGTAAAAATTGATTGGGGACGCCATATCTACAACATATATTTGCAATAGTTTAGACTAATGTTTATGACAAATTGAGTTCAAATTTTAATTCAACAAAATTAAAAACTATGTGAACTCCCACTCAAAACAATATCCCTCGAATTGTCTTAGTGATCACACGAACCAAATCCACCACACCAAGTCCGATCATCACGAGACAAGATGTAACTTCGATGGCGAACATTCAAAGTGTTCATCATATCAATCATATGATTCATGCTCTACCTTTCGGTATCACGTGTTCCGAGACCATGTCTGTACATGCTAGGCTCGTCAAGGCAACCTTAGTATCCGCATGTGCAAAACTGGCTTGCACCCGTTGTATGCATTTGTTGATTCTATCACACCCGATCATCACGAGATGCTTCGAAACGACAAGTCTTGGCAACGGTGCTACTAAGGATGAACACTTTATTATCTTGATATTTTAGTGAGAGGGATCATCTTATAATGCTACCGTCGCGATCTAAGAAAAATAAGATGCATAAAAGGATTAACATCACATGCAGTTCATATGTGATATGATATGGCCCATTTGTCTTTGCGCCTTTGATCTTCATCTCCAAAGCACGGACATGATCTCCATCATCAACGGGCATGATCTGCATCATCGTCGGCGTAGCGTCAAGGTCAATGGCGCTGATGACCCACAAGTATAGGGGGTGTATCGCAGTATCTTCGATAAGTAAGAATGTCGATCCCAACGAGGAGCAGAAGGTGTTGACAAGCAGTTTCGATGAAGGATTCACTGTAAATGCTCACAGACAAGTATTCAGGGGGTTTTGATGTAACAGATGAATAAAGTACGAGTAAGTAAAGTGCGAGAGTAACAATTGCAGCAAGTGGCCCAATCCTTTTTAGCACAAAGGACAAGCCGGTTTGTTTACTTATAATGACCAAACGTTCCTGAGGACACACGGGATTTTAGTCTAGTGCTTTCGCTACATACGGCTAATTAATCTTCATTGTTTTGATAAGTGTTGTGTGGGTGAACCTACGCTAATGTACCGCCCTTCCTAGGACTAATACATACTTGTGATTATACCCCTTGCAAGCATCCGCAACTACAAGAAAGTAATTAAGATAAATCTAACCACAGCCTTAAACTCTGAGATCCTGCTATCCCTCCTGCATCGATATACCAACGGGGGCTCAGGTTTCTGTCACTCCGGCAACCCCGCAATTGGCAAACGAGTACAAGATGCATTCCCCTAGGCCCATAAAGGTGAAGTGTCGTGTAGTCGACGTTCACACGACACCACTAGAAGAATAACACCACAACTTAAATATCATAACATTGAATATTACTCAACCATACTTCACTACTAACATTTAGACTTCACCCATGTCCTCAAGAACTAAATGAACTACTCACGAGACATCATATGGAACATAATCAGAGGTGATATGATGATGAATAACAATCTGAACATAAACCTTGGTTCAACGGTTTCACTCAATAGCATCAATAACAAGTAGAAATCAACACCGGGAGAGTTTCCCCTATCAAACAATCAAGATCAAACCCAAATTTCTACAGCGGTGACGATGTGCAGCGGTGGAGACGGCGGTGATGATGATGAAGATGATGATGGTGGTGATGGAGATGATGTCCAGCTCGATGACGGTGACGGTGGCGTCGATTTCCCCCTCCGGGAGGGAATTTCCCCGGCGGAACTCAGCCTGCCGGAGAGCTCTTTTCTCTCTGGTGTTCTCCACCTCGCAGAGGCGGCTGTGGCTCTGTTCGACGTACCCCTCTGGCTTAGGTTTTCGGGACGAAGGCATACGCGAAGAAAAGGAGGCGAGAGGGGTTGTGGGCCCCCCTCCTCACAGGGCGGCGCGGCCAGGCCTTGGGCCGCGCCGGCCTATGGGGTGGGCCCACCTCGGGTCCCCTCTTCTCCCCCTTCTGGCTCCCTTCGTCATCTGGAAAAATAGGAATTTTCGTATAATTTCCTTCAACTGTTGATCTTCCGAAATATTGCATTCTGACGGTGCTTTTTCCAGCAGAATCCTGGCTCCGGTGCGCGATCCCCAAATAATCATGAAACATGCAAAATAGATGAAATAACATAAGTATCATCTACAAATATGAAATATATCAATGAATAACAGCAAATTATGATATAAAATAGTGATGCAAATTGGACGTATCAACCCCCCCCCCCCCAAGCTTAGACTTTGCTTGTCCCCAAGCGAAACTGAACTCGGTAAACAGGACCACATGTTTATGGAGTGAAGAGTCGATAAATAAAATACGGACAAGAAGCATCATATTCATTCACACAAAACATTCTAGTAAACAACTTCCTCATATAATTCAACTTGAAACAAGTATAAGGTAATCACAAATAAAGGTGCATAAGAGATCATAGTTGGTGATGGCAAACTTCGTTCTTGGTCAGAGAACAGTTAATAGATTATACTTATCTATTGAGAAGCGCTCTTATGTTAAAGCTTATGATAAACTTGCATACTCAATCATAATTATCATTGATAACTTGCAAAGCTATATTCATTCAGATAAAACTTGTACTAAACAAGGAAGAGTAAAGTCATGATGAAGCAAATCACAATATAATGGTTTGATCACAACAACTCAAATGCTTGCTTGAGATGGATGGAAATAGGTGTACTGACTCAACATAAAGTAAAAGACAGGACCTTCGCAGAGGGAAGCAGGGATTAAATCATGTGCTAGAGCTTTTTCAGTTTTGAAATCATATAAAGAGAATAAAAGTAAAGTTTTGAGAGGTGTTTGTTGTTGTCAACGACTGGTAGCGGGTACTCTAACCCCCTTGCCAAACAGACCTCCAAAGAGCGGCTCCCATGAAGGACGTCATCTCTACCAGCAAGGTAGATCATCCCTCTTCTCTTTTGTTTACACATGTACTTTAGTTTATTTAAGGATGGCACTCCCCCCAACCTTTGCTTACACAAGCCATGGCTAACCGAATCCTCGGGTGCCTTCCAACAATCTCATACCATGGAGGAGTGTCTATTGCAAAATTAAGTTGCTTACTGATGAATCAGAGCAAAACATGTGAAGAGAATTATTAATGAAAGTTGATTAATTGGGGCTGGGAACCCCGTTGCCAGCTCTTTTTGCAAAATTATAGGATAAGTGGATGAAGCCACTAGTCCATTAGTGGAAGCTGCCTAACAAGACTGAAAGATAAAACACCACATACTTCCTCATGAGCTATAAAACATTGACACAAATAAGAAGTAATAAATTTTGAATTGTTTAAAGGTAGCACATGAAGTATTTACTTGGAATGGCAGAAAATACCATGCAGTAGGTAGATATGGTAGACACAAATGGCATAGGTTTGGGTTCAGGTTTGGATGTACGAGAAGCATTCCCTCTCAGTACAGGTCTTTGGCTAGCAAGGTTAATTAGCAAGCATAAGAGTTGAGGGAAACAAACAAATATACATGTGATAGACATAATCATGCATCTTTCTTGCAAGCACAAACAATTTTAACCTCAGAATAATAAGCTATGAACTAACAAGAAAAGGAAGACAATGAAACAACTATATGTATATTTCTCTTTTCTACTTAAACCTCAAGGTGTTGTTGCTATTGACCAATGCTAAGTTTGCCAAAACCAAGTAGATTTACTCAATGCTCCCAAAGTGGTACCAATACTAAAATCAAGATCAATCATATACTAGAAATTGCAAACTAAAATAAGGTGTGCAATATGTAAATGATAAGACTTCTCATTAATATTTCATAACGATAACTCACACCAAGGGATACATAGACAACCAACTAAAGGAGAGATACTTCCACACTGCAACCCATCTTATATGATAACTTCCCTACTCATGATATGACACTACTTGATAGTAAAAAGTAAAAGATAGTGATGATGTGATACCGCGGCACTCCTTCAAGCTTGGAACAAACCAAGGGGATGCCAATACCGATGATGAATTACTCCTTTGGCGGTGGTGGTGATGAATTCCTCCCGCGCTTCTTACAGATCTCCTTCAGCTTCAGCTTCTCAACTTGGCAATTCTGCACTAAGACTCGAAGAGATTCATTGTTATCTGAAGTTGGCGGTGGCGACCTTGTGATGGGTATCGAGTAATATTCCAGCATTCTACGGAGTCGGTAATTCTCCTCCTGGAGTATCTCCACTTCTCTTCTTAGTGCCCGATATTGACCGCAAAACTCATCAGTAGTCCGTAGAGCTTCTTCCAGCACATGGAAAGAGTCGAGGCCAAGAGCAGGTGGTAAGGGTCCCTGCAAGTTATGAGAGAAAGAACGTCGAGTGTCAACAGATCCCACCAAGATTTGCTTACTCCCAACAGCTTGTTGCTCTTGTTTTGACGACACCCTTTTCACTTCTTCCTTCGAAAGCCCTTTGCCCTTGTTGTCGGAGGCCATGGTGCTCTAGATTGAAAATAGATCCTGGCAGAAATAGCTCGAAACAAAACACGTCGAGAAAACGATATACGGACCTCCAGGGGTCCGGGGGATTATATAGCAAAAAATTTCACAACAAACGGAAAGTACCAGGTCGAACCAGAGTCGGAGAGGGGCGACGAGGCGGTGTACCCATAGGGCGGCGCGGCCAGGCTGGGGCCCGCGCCGGCCTATGGGGGCACGCCCTCGTGCGTCTCCTCCACTCCGTTTCGATCTCGTAATTTTTCATATTTTCCAAAAACAGCAAAAACATTGTTCGAAAAGTAAATCGCGAACTTTTTATTACCTGTACTGTTACCTATTCAAAGTCGGGTTACGGCATCGTCAATTTGACCTTTGATGAAAGCCTCCGGTGTTTCCACTCGAATAACATCAACATCTACATTATAAGAATCACCTGAGATATAATGCTTGAGTCTTTGTCCATTCACCACTTGCGTGGCATTGCCTTGGAGAGAACTAATTTTAATTTCTCCTGAACGATACACCTCCTCAACAACATATGGTCCTTCCCATTTCGAGAGTAATTTCCCTGCAAAGAATCTGAGACGAGACCGATACAATAGGACTTTATCCCCAATATTAAACTATCTTTTGATAATCCTTCTATCGTGCCATTTCTTAACTTTCTCTTTAAAGAGTTTAGCATTTTCATAAGCTTCACTTCTCCATTCATCTAGAGAACTTAATTGCAGCAACCTCTTATTACCGGCTAGTTTAGGATCTTTATTTAGTTCTCTAACAGCCCAATAAGCTTTGTGCTCTAGTTCTAAAGGTAAATGACAAGCTTTTCCATAAACCATTTTATAAGGTGACATTCCCATGGGATTTTTATAAGCAGTTCTATAAGCCCATAGTGCTTCCTTCAATTTACTAGCCCAATTCTTTCTAGTTTTATTAACAGTCTTTTGCAAGATAGATTTAATTTCTCTATTTGATAGTTCTACTTGCCCACTAGTTTGAGGATGATAAGCGGAAGCAATTCTATGATTAATGCCATATTTAGCAAGAGTTTTTCTAAAACCACCATGAATAAAATGAGAACCTCCATCAGTCATAATATATCTAGGAACTCCAAATCGAGGAAAAATAATATCTAAAAGCATTCTTAAAGAGGTCTCACCATCAGCACTTTTTGTAGGTATGGCTTCCACCCATTTAGTAACATAATCAACAGCAACAAGTATATGAGTGTTACCTTCTGAAGAGGGAAAAGGTCCCATGAAGTCAAATCCCCAACAGTCGAACGGTTCAATAACAAGAGTATAATTCATAGGCATTTCATTGCGTCTGGAGATATTACCAACCCTTTGGCATTCATCACAAGATAAAATAAACTTCTTTGCATCTTTGAAGAGAGTTGGCCAATAAAAACCTGATTGTAGAACCTTTTGCGCGGTTCTATCTCCGGCGTGATGTCCTCCATAAGCACTCCCATGACATTTACTCAATATCTCCTGCTGTTCATATTCGGGAACACATCTTCGCAGAATACCATCCACTCCTTCTTTATATAAGTGTGGGTCATCCCAGAAATAATGCCTCAAGTCATAAAAGAATTTCCTCCTTTGCTGAGCTGAAAAGGTCGGAGGCAAGTACTTGGAAACAATAAAGTTAGCATAATCAGCATACCAAGGACTGTCTCGCGAGCTCACCTTTATTACAGCCAATTGTTCATTTGGAAAACTATCATTGACAGGAACAGGATCATAAGAAATATTTTCCAATCTAGACAAATTATCAGCAACAGGATTATCAACACCTTTCCTATCTACAATATGTAAATCAAATTCTTGCAACAGAAGCACCCATCTAATAAGCCTTGGCTTAGCATCTTTCTTTTGCATAAGGTATCTGATTGCAGCATGATCAGTATGAATAGTAACTTTTGAATCAACAATATAAGATCTAAACTTATCACAAGCAAAGACTACAGCTAACAATTCTTTTTCAGTAGTAGCATAATTTCTTTGAGCAGCATCAAGAGATTTACTAGCATAATGAATAACATTCAATTTTTTATTTACTCGCTGTCCAAGAACAGCGCCTACAAAGAAATCACTAGCATCACACATAATTTCAAATGGTAAGTTCCAATCAGGAGGTTCAACTATAGGAGCAGTTGTTAAGGCTTTCTTTAGAGTTTCAAAAGCTTCCTTACAATCATCATCAAAAACAAAAGGTACATCTTTTTGAAGAAGATTAGTAAGAGGCTTTGAAATCTTAGAGAAGTATTTAATAAACCTCCTATAAAACCCAGCATGACCAAGAACACTACGAATACCTTTAACATCCCTAGGATAGGGCATCTTCTCAATTGCTTCAACTTTAGCTCTATCAACTTCAATACCTCTCTCGGAAATTTTATGTCCCAATACAATTCCTTCATTAACCATAAAGTGGCATTTCTCCCAATTAAGAACAAGGTTAGTTTCTTCACATCTACGCAAAACTTTATCAAGGTTCCGCAAACAATTATCAAAAGAATTCCCATAGATGAGAAAAATCATCCATGAATACCTCTACAATACTCTACGCAAAAGCCATGAAAAATAGCAGACATGCATCTTTGAAAAGTAGCAGGAGCATTACATAAACCAAAAGGCATACGTCTATAAGCATAGGTTCCATAGGGACAAGTGAAAGTGGTTTTCTCTTGATCCTTAGTTTTAACAGCAATTTGTGAAAACCCAGAATAACCATCAAGAAAGCAAAAATGAGTATTTTTGGATAACCTTTCTAACATTTGATCAATAAAAGGCAAAGGATAATGATCTTTCTTAGTAACTTTATTAACTTTACAAAAATCAATGCACATTCTATAACCTACAACTACTCTTTGAGGTATGAGCTCATCATTATCATTAGGCACAACAGTCATTCCTCCTTTTTTAGGAACACAATGCACAGGACTGACCCATCTACTATCAGCAATAGGATATATAATACCAGCTTCAAGAAGTCTTAATACCTCATTTCTTACCACATCCTTCATCTTAGGAATTAAACGACGCTGAGGTTCAACAACAGGCTTTGCATCATCTTCCATATTAATGGCGTGTTGGCAAATAGAGGGAGAAATCCCCTTCAAGTCATCAAGAGTGTAGCCAATAGCATCTCGGTGTTTCTTCAATATTTCCAATAACCTTTCTTCTTCAAACTCTGTAAGCTTAGAACTAATAAAAACATGATATATTTTCTTATCATCAATATGAGCATATTTAAGATTATCAGGTAATGGTTTTAAATCAAAGACAGGATCTTCCTTCGGTGGCGGTGTTGTACCCAGATCTTCTACCGGTAAATCATGCTTAAGAATAGGTTGACGGAGAAAAATTTCATCAAGCTCATTTCTTTCTTCCCTAAAAACTTCACTCTCACTATTCTCCAAATGTTGCTGCAAAGGATTATTAGGAGCAAGAGCAATAGATGCACACTGTTCAACTCTAAAATCATTATTAGGCAAATCAGCTTTATAAGGAGTTTTGGTAAATTTAGAGAAGTTAAACTCATAAGATTCACCAGCAAATTTAGTCAAAATTTTCTCTTTCTTGCAATCTATAATAGCTCCACAAGTATTTAGAAAAGGTCTACCAAAAATGATAGGACAATATTTACTAGCAGCAGAACCAAGTACCAAAAAGTCAGCAGGATATTTAATCTTACCGCATAAAACTTCCACATCTCGAACAATACCAATTGGAGAGATAGTCTCTCTATTAGCCAGCCGAATTACCACATCAATATCTTCAAGTTCACAAGAACCAATTTCGTGCATAATCTCCGTGTAAAGCTCATAAGGAATAGCACTAATGCTTGCACCAATATCACATAAACCATAATAACAATGATCTCCAATTCTAACAGATAGCATAGGAACACTAGCTTTCTTAGACTTATTAGGATGTGAAACAATATTAGAAGCATCTTCACAAAAAATAATATGACCATCCTCCACATTTTCAGTCACAAGATCTTTAACTATTGCAACAGCAGGTTCAACTTTTATTTGTTCTTCAGGTTCTATAGGTTTCTTTTCACTTTTATGAACCGCACTATTTATAACAGAGTACTCCTTCATTTTAGCAGGGAAAGGAGTTTTTTCAATATAAGCTTCAGGAATAACATGATCCACAGTTTCAACTACAACACATTTATTTATAGATGAATCAATTTTATCTTTATACGGTTCATGAAACTTATCAAAATTCTTCTTAGGCAATTCATAATGAGAGGCAAAAGCTTTATAAAGATTTGCAGCAACTTGAGAATCAAGACCATAAGTAGCACTCATATTACGAAATTTATCAGTATCCATAAAAGCTTCAATGCATTTGTAATCATAATTTATACCTGATTCTCTATCTTTGTCATTCTCCCATCCTTCAGTGTTTTCCTGGATCCGATTAAGAAGGTCCCTTTTAAACTCTTCTTTGTTGCGCGTGAATGATCCAGAACAAGAAGTATCCAGCAAGGTCTTGTCTTCAAAAGAAAGTCTTGCATAGAAATTATCAATAATAACATTACCATGAAGCTCATGAATGGGGCATTTGAGCATTAAAGACTTCAATCTCCCCCACGCTTGGGCAATACTCTCTCCATCATGAGGCCAAAAATTATATATGCGCTTCTGATCCTTATGAATTTCACTTGGAGGATAGAACTTAGAATAAAACCGGGGCACAATATCATTCCATTCAAGAGAATCCCCATTATCCAGTAATTTATACCAATGCGCCGCTTTACCAGACAGCGATATAGAGAATAGTTTCTTCCTCACTTCATCCATAGCAATACCTGCACACTTGAATAAACCGCATAATTCATGTAAGAACAGTAAATGATCTCCAGGGTGAACAGTTCCATCCCCTGTATAACGGTTATCCACTACACGTTCAATAATTTTCATAGGTATTTTGTATGGTATCTCTTCCTCCCCTGGCGCCTTATCCACTACCTTTGCAGTAGTAGTAGATTTTCCAAACAAACATTCGAGAGAAGATCTCTCCATAATGAATTATAGCAGCAGGCAGAAATAAAATCAGCACTAACAGTAAAAGTTTCCCTTACCAATTCCACTTACCAATAGCGCTTCACTCCCCGGCAACGGCGCCAGAAAATAGTCTTGATGACCCACAAGTATAGGGGGTGTATCGCAGTATCTTCGATAAGTAAGAATGTCGATCCCAACGAGGAGCAGAAGGTGTTGACAAGCAGTTTCGATGAAGGATTCACTGTAAATGCTCACAGACAAGTATTCAGGGGGTTTTGATGTAACAGATGAATAAAGTACGAGTAAGTAAAGTGCGAGAGTAAAAATTGCAGCGAGTGGCCCAATCCTTTTTAGCACAAAGGACAAGCCGGTTTGTTTACTTATAATGACCAAACGTTCCTGAGGACACACAGGATTTTAGTCTAGTGCTTTCGCTACATACGGCTAATTAATCTTCATTGTTTTGATAAGTGTTGTGTGGGTGAACCTATGCTAATGTACCGCCCTTCCTAGGACTAATACATACTTGTGATTATACCCCTTGCAAGCATCCGCAACTACAAGAAAGTAATTAAGATAAATCTAACCACAGCCTTAAACTCTGAGATCCTGCTATCCCTCCTGCATCGATATACCAACGGGGGCTCAGGTTTCTGTCACTCCGGCAACCCCGCAATTGGCAAACGGGTAAAAGATGCATTCCCCTAGGCCCATAAAGGTTAAGTGTCGTGTAGTCGACGTTCACACGATACCACTAGAAGAATAACACCACAACTTAAATATCATAACATTGAATATTACTCAACCATACTTCACTACTAACATTTAGACTTCACCCATGTCCTCAAGAACTAAACGAACTACTCACGAGACATCATATGGAACATAATCAGAGGTGATATGATGATGAATAACAATCTGAACATAAACCTTGGTTCAATGGTTTCACTCAATAGCATCAATAACAAGTAGAAATCAACACCGGGAGAGTTTCCCCTATCAAACAATCAAGATCAAACCCAAATTGCTACAGCGGTGACGATGTGCAGCGGTGGAGACGGCGGTGATGATGATGAAGATGATGATGATGGTGATGGATATGATGTCCAGCTCGATGACGGTGACGATGGCGTCGATTTCCCCCTCCGGGAGGGAATTTCCCCGGCGGAACTCAGCCTGCCGGAGAGCTCTTTTCTCTCTGGTGTTCTCCGCCTCGCAGAGGCGGCTGTGGCTCTGTTCGACGTACCCCTCTGGCTTAGGTTTTCGGGACGAAGGCATACGCGAAGAAAAGGAGGCGAGAGGGGCTGTGGGCCCCCCTCCTCACAGGGTGGCGCGGCCAGGCCTTGGGCCGCGCCGGCCTATGGGGTGGGCCCACCTCGGGTCCCCTCTTCTCCCCCTTCTGGCTCCCTTCGTCATCTGGAAAAATAGGAATTTTTGTATAATTTCCTTCAACTGTTGATCTTCCGAAATATTGCATTCTGACGGTGCTTTTTCCAGCAGAATCCTGGCTCCGGTGCGCGATCCCCAAATAATCATGAAACATGTAAAATAGATGAAATAACATAAGTATCATCTACAAATATGAAATATATCAATGAATAACAGCAAATTATGATATAAAATAGTGATGCAAATTGGACGTATCAGGCGCCGTCTTCATGATTGTTCTCCCATGTAGCAACTATTACAACTTCTTTGAAATACTACTCAACATGAAATTTAAAGACAACCATAAGGCTCCAGCCGGTTGCCACAATAAAATAATGATCATCTCATACATATTCATCATCACATTATGGCCATATCACATCACCAAACCCTGCAAAAACAAGTTAGACGTCTCTAATTTGGTTTGCATATTTTACGTGGTTTAGGGTTTTCGAGTGAGATCTAATCTACCTACGAACATGAACCACAACGGTGATACTAGTGTTGTCAATAGAAAAGTAAATTGAATCTTCACTATAGTAGGAGAGACAGACACCCGCAAAGCCACTTATGCAATACAAGTTGCATGTCGAGCGTGGAGCAAATCTCATGAACGCGGTCATGTAAAGTTAGCCCGAGCCGCTTCATCCCACTATGCCACAAATATGCAAAGTACTCAAACTAAAGACAACATAAGCATCAACGCCCACAAAACAATTGTGTTCTACTCGTGCAACCATCTATGCATAGACACGACTCTGATACCACTGTAGGGATTCGTTGCATAGAAAACAAAAATTTTCCTACCGCGAGAACGCAATCCAAGCCAAGATGCAATCTAGAAGATGGGAGCAACGAGGGGATGAACGAGACTCACCCTTGAAGATTTCCAAAGCCTACAAGATGAGGCTCTTGTTGCTGCGGTAGACGACCACTTGCCGCTTTCAAAAGCGCGTAGAAGATCTTGACGGTGCCACAATCGGGCAGCACCTCCGTACTCGGTCATACGTTCGGTGTTGATGAAGATGACGTCCTTCTCCCCGTTCCAGCGGGCAGCAGAAGTAGTAGCTCCTCCTTGAATCCCGGCAGCACGACGGCGTGATGGCGGTGTCGATGGAGATCTCCGGTGGAGCTTCGCTAAGCGTTGCGGGAGAGGTGGAGGAGGTGGGGCGGCTAGGGTTTGGGGAGAGGGGGTGGCCGGCCACTTAGGGGTGCGGCCAAGCTATGGGCTTGTGGTGGCCGGCCCCCTCCCCTTGCCCCTCATTATATAGGTGGAACCCCCAAGTGTTGGACTACAAGTCTTCGAATAAGACCCCAACCCAAAACCTTCCATGTGTAGGGAAACCTACCCAAGGTGGGATTCCCACCTCAAGTGGGACTCCCACCCTTCCATGAGGGGGGTGGCCGGCCACCCTTGGTGGAGTCCACCTGGGACTCCACCCCTCTAGGGTTGGCCGACCATGAGAGGTGGAGTCCCTCCGGGACTCCGCCTTCCAAAGTGATTTCTTCCGGACTTTTCTAGAACTTTCCATAAATGCACCAGATCATTTTCAAACTTATAAAATGACTTCCTATATATGAATCTTATTCTCCGGACCATTCCGGAACTCCTCGTGATGTCCGGGATCCCATCCGAAACTCCGAACAAAACTTCGAACTCCATTCAATATTCAAGTTCCACTAATACGACATCAAACCTTAAGTGTGTCACCCTACGGTTCGCGAACTATGTAGACATGGTTGAGAACTCTCTCCGACCAATAACCAATAGCGGGATCTGGAGATCCATAATGGCTCCCACATATTCAACGATGACTTAGTGATCGAATGAACCATTCACATACGATACCAATTCCCTTTGTCACGCGATATTTTACTTGTCCGAGGTTTGATCATCGGTATCTCTCTATACCTTGTTCAACCTCGTCTCCTGACAAGTACTCTTTACTCGTACCGTGGTATGTGGTCTCTTATGAACCATTCATATGCTTGCAAGCTATTAGACGACATTCCACCGAGAGGGCCCAGAGTATATCTATCCGTCATCGGGATGGACAAATCCCACTGTTGATCCATATGCCTCAACTCATACTTTTCGGATACTTAATCCCACCTTTATAACCACCCATTTACGCAGTGGCGTTTGATGTAATCAAAGTACCTTTCTGGTATAAGTGATTTACATGATCTCATGGTCGAAAGGACTAGGTAACTATGTATCGAAAGCTTATAGCAAATAACTTAATGACGTGATCTTATGCTACGCTTAATTGGGTGTGTCCATTACATCATTCATATAATGACATAACCTTGTTATTAATAACATCCAATGTTCATGATCATGAAACTATGATCATCTATTAATCAACAAGCTAGTTAAGAGGCTTACTAGGGACTCATTGTTGTTTGCATAACACACATGTATCAATGTTTCGGTTAATACAATTATAGCATGGTATATAAACGTTTATCATAAACACAAAGATATATAATAACTACTTTTATTATTGCCTCTTGGGCATATCTCCAACAGCCGAATCTATTCAAACGCGAGGAATCCAGCCCAGCACGCGTCCAGCACGCGTGGGCTGTCTGACGAGGTGGGCTCCACCCGTCAGCCTCTCTTCAAACGTGAAAGGGTATGTTTTAAAGGTGGCCGTCGGATTAGAACACGATCGAGCGGCTAAGGCTTGTCGCCATCTCCGGCGAGAAGAGGTCACTGGAGCGGCGAGGCTAGGGGTGGGAGGCTCACCGACGACGCGGCGAGGGTTGGCAGTGTGCGTGGTGAAGTTGTCGACGACGGCGAGTCGCCTGGTACCAGCGGTGCTTCCTGGGGAGGCTCCGATCGACGGCGGCGTCTGCGGCGGCTTCACGGCTCCGGCGATGAAATTGACGGGCTCTGGTGGCTAATCGAAGAGGGGAGGTGGTCGAGGATGTTGAGGGAGATGAGGGGAGTGAGATGCTGTGAAGAATTGAGCGAGGGGAGCTCGCTATTTATAATGGCGGAAGGGGGCAGTGTGCTGCGGCGAGGTCGACAATGGCGCGAGGGTTACAGCGAGCTAGAGAGCTAGGGGAGGGCGCGGCGTTGTTCAGGACGTCCAGGTGGTCCTCTTGGCGGCAACGGCGAGGCTGGGCGGTGCCTAACCGTGTCGGGCGCGTGCGAGCATCTGCGCGGCAGTGGCGGGATTTTGCTTCGTCTCCGGTGACGGCGGGTGCAGGTCAGCGAAAAGGGAGTGTCCGCGGTGTTCCTGGTGCAGTGGTGCGTCGCAGGGCAGAAGAGGGGCTCCGGGCGAGGGCTGGAGCAGCTGCGCGACACGGCGCTCTGGCGCGCTCCGGTGTGCACGCGTCGACGTGGTCGTGCACACTTTGGCAACCCTGGGCGTCGTGGGCGCGTGCCTGTCTGGGCCGTGTATTGCTCCTTTCGACCAATGGCGGGTACCAGCGCGTTCAGGGGACCAAGGGGAGGCAGAATGGCATGGTGGGCAAGGCTAGAGAGGAAGGGAGTGAGAGATAGCATGGTGGCATGGGGAACATGGCCGGCATGGCATGGCATTGCCATGTCTGCCTAGTTCTTAGGGTTTCAATGCGGTGCCTTGGTGTGAGAGGGGACCAGGGGACAGGGTGGAGCAAGTTGAGTTCAAAAATTGGGCTAGACACTATTTCAAATAGTGAATTTGGCATTTGGTTTGATTTTCTCACCATGTGTTTGTAAAAATGGCCGCATGAAATGAAGTTTGAAAATTTTGAATGAAACTTGTTGGACTTGATTCACATGATCAAAGACACACACTTGTGGTGGTGGTGTTCAAAATTAAAAAGATTTGCAAAATTTCAATTTGGGTAAGATCTAGAATCTGCTTCAAAGTCCCAACTTTGCTTTAGCATAACTTTCGATCTAAGATGAATTTGTAGGGGTGGTCTTTACCAAAGTTGTTCACCTTGATGTGGTATTGGATGAGGTGCAAAGAGTTGGATTTTTTGGTTTGAAAAACTCTTAATACAGAGGCTCAAAGTAGGCATCAGGCTAAAATTGGCAGATTTGACCATTAGTGCATGTGAGCACAATTTGATTTCAAATTTGATTTGATTTGAGTTTCTTTGATTCCAAAAGTGTTTATAAGTGTTTAGTAACATTATCCAACCAGTGGTGCAAGCCAAAATGGTCTAGGTTGAAGATTTGTAAAAATGGCATAAACCATATGTGAGGGTTTTGTGATTTTTCCATTTTATTTCTTTTCTTCCTTTTTGATTTTCTTTGTGATCTTCATAGGATCAAGTTAGGGTTTTAGGTGGTAAGCATAAGCACACAACTAAACATCATGGCCATCTCATACAATACAGCACACACCTTATGCATGGCACTATATGCAATTTAAAAGTTTTTGTTGGTTCCAAATTTTGAGTATTTGAAACTCTTCTTCTTCATTGATTTGAAATTTGGGATGTTACAAACCCTTCCCCCTTACAAAATATCTCGTCCCGAGATCGTAAAGAAAACTAGGTACTAAAGAGATCTGGGCATTCCTTCTTCATGTAGTCTTCTCGCTCCCAAGTGGCTTCGTCTTCGGTATGGTTGCTCCACTGAATCTTCAGGAACTTGATACTCCTGGTGCGGGTGGTTCTGAAAGCTTCTTCCAGGATGCGAATAGGCACTTCGCGGTACGTCAAGTCCTTGTTGATATCCACCGATCTGTGATCAATATGCTTGAAAACCTCGGTCTTCTCGGGCACTTCTAGACACTTCCGGAGTAGTGAGATGTGAAACACGTCGTGCACCGCCGACATTTCTTCCGGTAGTTCTAGTTGATAAGATACTTCTCCTCGGCGACTAGAACTTTGAAGGGTCCGACATATCGGGGCGCAAGCTTTCCTCTAAGCTGGAATCTCTGCATTCCTTTAAGGGTGGATACTTTGAGATAGACAAAATCTCCGATCCCGAAGGTCATCTCTCGACGTCTCTTGTCGGTGTAACTCTTCTGTCTTGATTGCACAGTCTTGAGGTATTCGCAGATCTTGTGCACCTTCTCTTCGGCTTCTCGGAGAACATCTGGTCCAAAGACTTGGCTCTCTCCGACTTCTGACCAATTCAGAGGGGTACGGCACTTCCTTCCGTACAGGGCTTCAAAGGGGGCCATTTGTAAACTGGCTTGGTAACTGTTGTTGTACGAGAATTCTGCGTAAGGCAGGCAGTCTTCCCACTTAGATCCATATTCCAGTACACAGGCTCTCAACATGTCTTCGAGTATCTGGTTGACTCTTTCAGTCTGTCCATCGGTCTGCGGGTGATATGCAGTGTTGAAATTCAGTCGGGTTCCTAGTCCTTCATGTACTTTCTGCCAGAATCTTGAGGTGAATTGGGATCCTCTATCTGACACAATTGACTTCGGGGTTCCGTGCAGGGCGACTATTCTGGAGATGTATAACTCAGCTAGCTTTGGGCCTTGGTATGTGGTCTTGACGGGGATGAAATAGGCTACCTTAGTCAATCTATCGACCACTACCCTTTCCTTTGCTGGATTTGGGCAAACCAGTGATAAAATCCATTCCTACCGAGTCCCACTTCCATTCCAGAATCTGTAGTGGCTGCAGCAATCCTGCGGGTCGCTGATGTTCCGCCTTGACTCTTTGACAGATATCACACTTGGCGATGTAGCTTCCAATTTCTCGCTTCATTCCATGCCACCAGAATTGTTCCTTCAAATCTTGATACATCTTGGTTCCTCCAGGACGAATGGAGTAAAGGGTGTCATGGGCCTCCTTCAGGATGACTTGCTTCAACTCAGAATCTGCTGGCACACATAGGCGTCCGTTGTACCAAAGAACTCCTTCTTCATCTTTGGTGAATCCAGGTGCCTTCCCTGCAGCTATTTGGCTCTTGATTCCGTCGATACTAGCATTTCCCTTCTAGGCTTCTTTGATCTGGCTAATCAGGGTGGGCTGAAGCTCTATGCTGGCTAGGAATCCTTCACTAACTAGCTCCAATCTAAACCGCTCAAATTCTTGATACAGGCTAGGTTGCTCTATTGCGATCATGGAGTTCAACTGGCATGACAGTCTACTCAGGGCATCCGCTACCACATTGGCCTTGTCGGGGTGGTAATGGATTTCCATATCATAATCCTTGATTAATTCTATCCATCTCCTCTACCTCATATTTAGCTCCTTCTAGGTAAAAATGTACTTCAGGCTCTTGTGATCTGAATAGATCTCGAATCGATTACCCATGAGGTAATGACGCCAAACTTTCAGGGCTAAGACTACGGCTGCAAGCTCTAAGTCATGGGTTGGGTAATTCTACTCATGTTGCTTCAGTTTCCTTGATAGGTGATACGTCTCAAACGTATCTATAATTTCTTATGTTCCATGCTACTTTTATGATGATACTCACATGTTTTATACACATTATATGTCATTATTATGCATTTTCCGGCACTAACCTATTAACGAGATGCCGAAGAGCCGATTCTTTGTTTTCTGCTGTTTTTGGTTTCAGAAATCCTAGTAAGGAAATATTCTCGGAATTGGACGAAATCAACGCCCAGGGTCCTATTTTTCCACGAAGCTTCCAGAAGACCGAGGGAGAGACGAAGTGGGGGCCACGGGGTGGCCACACACCAGGGCGGCGCGGCCCAGGCCCTGGCCGCACCGGCCTGTCGTCTGGGCCCCTCGTGACGCCCCCTGACCTACCCTTCCGCCTACTTAAGCCTTCATCGATAATAGCCCCAGTACCGAGAGCCACGATACGGAAAACCTTCCAGAGACGCCGCCGCCGCCAATCCCATCTCGGGGGATTCAGGAGATCGAATCATGCACCCTGCCGGAGAGGGGAATCATCTCCTGGAGGACTCTACACCGCCATGGTCGCCTCCGGATTGATGTGTGAGTAGTTCACCCCTGGACTATGGGTCCATAGCAGTAGCTAGATGGTCGTCTTCTCCTCATTGTGCTATCATTGTTAGATCTTGTGAGCTGCCTATCATGATCAAGATCATCTATCTGTAAAGCTACATGTGCGTTTGTTGGGATCCGATGAATAATGAATACTATGCTATGTTGATTATCAATCTATCTATGTGTTGTTTAGGATCTTGCATGCTCTCCGTTGCTAGTAGAGGCTCTGGCCAAGTCATTGCTTGTAACTCCAAGAGGGAGTATTTATGCTCGATAGTGGGTTCATGCCTCCATTGAATCTGGGGGAGTGACAGCAACCTCTAAGGTTGTGGATGTGCTGTTGCCACTAGGGATAAAACATCAATTCTATATCTAAGGATGTATTTGTTGATTACATTACGCACCATACTTAATGCAATTGTCTGTTGTTTGCAACTTAATACTGGAGGGGGGTCAGATGATAACCTGAAGGTGGACTTTTTAGGCATAGATACATGCTGGATAGCGGTCTATGTACTTTGTCGTAATGCCCAATTAAATCTCACACTACTCATCATAACATGTATGTGCATTGTTATGCTCTCTTTATTTGTCAATTGCCCAACTGTAATTTGTTTACCCAATATTCTATTTCTTATGGGAGAGACACCACTAGTGAACTGTGGACCCCGGTCCATTCTTTTACATCGAATACAATCTACTGCAATACTCGTTCTACTGTTTTCTGCAAACATCATCTTCCACACTATACATCTAATCCTTTGTTACAGCAAGCCGGTGAGATTGACAACCTCACTGTCACGTTGGGGCAAAGTAATTTGGTTGTGTTGTGCAAGTTCCACGTTGGCGCCGGAATCCCTGGTGTTGCGCCGCACTACGCTCCGCCGCCATCAACCTTCAATGTGCTTCTTGACTCCTACTGGTTCGATAAACCTTGGTTTCTTACTGAGGGAAACTTGCTGCTGTACGCATCACACCTTCCACTTGGAGTTCCCAACGGGCGTGTGCTTTACGCGTCATCAATAGGTATGATATCACTTTGCCTTCTTGCATCAGCACACATCCAAGACCAATCTTGGAGGCGTCGCAGTAGACGTCAAAGGGCTTGGTGATGTCCGACATGATCAATATTGGGGCTGAGGTCAATCTGGTCTTGAGCTGCTGGAAACTTTCTTCACATTTATCAGTCCATTCAAACTTCTTGTCCTTCTTCAACAGTTGGGTCATTGGTCTTGCTATGCTTGAAAAGCCTTCAACAAATCTACGGTAATATCCGGCTAATCCAAGAAATGCGCGGACCTCGGTCTGAGTGGTTGGGGCTTGCCATTCTGTAACGGTCTTGATCTTGGCGGGATCTACGACAATTCCTCCTGCAGACAAGATATGTCCCAGGAATCCTACTTCCTTCAACCAAAACTCACATTTGCTGAACTTGGCATACAACTTGTGCTGTCTAAGGGTTTCTAGGATAACCTCCAAATGCTGTTCATGTTCTTCTTCGGATTTGGAGTAGATAAGGATGTCGTCGATGAAGACAACGACAAACTTATCCAAAAAGTTCATGAAGATCTTATTCATGAGGTTCATGAAATAAGCTGGGGCATTGGTTAATCAAAACGACATGACGTTGTACTCATACAACCCATATCTGGTGGTGAAGGCAGTCGTTAGGATATCCGTTGCACGAATCTTCAGTTGGTGATAACCAGTCCTAAGATCAATCTTAGAGAACACTTTGGCACCGGTCAACTGGTCAAACAGGTCTTCTATCTTGGGTAAGGGGTATTTGTTCTTGATGGTGACATCGTTAAGCTTACGGTAATCCGTACATAAACGAGTGGCACCATCCTTCTTGTCCACAAACAAAACTGGTGACCTCCAGGGTGATGCACTTGGTCGAATCAGACCTTTATGCAGCATATCATCCAGTTGCTTCTTCAGCTCCACTAGTTCTGTCGGGTTCATACTATAGGCTCTCTGGGCTATAGGTCCTGTTCCAGGGATTAACTCGATGATAAACTCGATATCCCGATCTGGGGGCATACCGCATAGATAATCAGGAAACACAGCAGGGTATCGACAGACGACCCTGATCTGATCCAGAGTTGGCTTGGCTACACTTTGGTTGCGGGTAAACTTTCTGGGCAGCCTTTCAGATACGTGTTCTACTAACAGACCGGTGCTACTGGTCATGGTGATGGCTTTCTTAGCACATTCAATCAATCCATGGTGTTTTGACATCCAGTCTATACCTAGTACTACTTCCAAACCTTTTGTTCCCAGAATAATCAAATTGGCATAAAAGACTACATGTATTCTGATAGGCACATCTTTGTAAACTTTTCTAGCTTTGGTGGTTGAACCAGGTATTTGAACTATCATGACATGCTTCAAACTGATGGGTTGAATTTTACTAGTGCATGCAAAATCTTCAGTGACAAACGAATGCGATGCTCCAGAATCAAACAACACTCTTGCAGGTACTGAGTTAACAGAAAACATACCCAGTACAACATCTGGGGCTTCTTGGGCTTCTTCAGCATTCATGTCGAAGAGGCGGCCGTTGTGGTTATTGGGGTTGTTGGGGGTGAACTTTCTGCCGGTGGAGACACGGCGTTGCTGCTGAGCAGATGCAGCGGTGTTGGAAGCATTCTTGGCTAACCTCTTGGGGCACTCATTGGGGCTTGTTGTTTCTTGGGGCAAAACCTCCGCTTGAGCTGGGGTGATACTTCGGAGTATTGCTCGGCGCACTCTGGTGCATCATGCGGCGTTTGCGGTTCTCATTTGCTTGGTTGAGTTTCCCCTCCATCTGGATGGCGGAGTCCACCTAGGCTTCAAGGTCGGCAAAGGGAATGTTGACTAGCACAGTCTGCATCTCGTCATGCAGTCCGTTCAGGAATCTCTCCTTCCTCTTCTCCGTGGTGTCAGTCTCGTCGGGGGCATACCTTGACAGTGTGAGAAACCTGTCGCGGTATTCTACCACCGACATCCTACCCTGTTTGAGTTCTCGGAACTCGTCCCTCATCTTCTTGATTAGACCCGGGGGCACACGATACTTGCTGAATTTGAGCTTGAAATCTGCCCAAGTCATGATCTGTCCCGCGTTCATGGCACGAGTGCTGGTCCACCAGGCTCTGGCTGGTCCTGCTAAGTAATGAGTGGCAAACAGGACTTGCTCTGCGGCTTCGACTCCTGCTACTTCTAAGTTGTTCTCCATGGTCTGGAGCCAGTCATCAGCATCGAGTGGCTCTTCGGTCTTGCTAAACATGGGAGGGTTGGTGTTCTGGAAGTTCTTGAGTTTTGATCCTTGGTGATCGTGGTTTCCATGGCCGTGGTTGTTGTTATCAAGCTGCTGAAGTGCTGCAATATTGGCCTGCCTTTCAGCTCTTTCATTCTCTCGATCTGCCATCAAGGTTTGCAGCAGTTGCATCATGGCATCTTGGCTGCTGTTGCGAGTCGGAGGGGCCATCTGAAGATTGAGATAGATCATGAGATAAGAGGGAATTTTCTATGGTTTCTTTTGGGTAAGTTCAAAATTTAAAACTTGAATTCTTTTGATATTGAACACAAACACACATTCATTCATTCAAACATCACATATTACAAGCTAACACATCCATGGTTTTAAGAACCATTTACTCGCGCTACGATACAAGTGACGGGATACAACTCACACCTACACAAGTGATCAAGTGCAACTACTCCTCATCATCCACATCGATAGGGACGAAGTCATCTGCTCCGGCCTCCAGGAACTCGTAGTCCTCAACATCAGTGTATTCGTCTTCCTCGAAGTCGTCATCATCACTCAGGAAGGCTTCTCCTCCCTGAATGTCTTCACCTTCTTCTTCCATCTCTCTCAGCTGGTCCTCTTGGGCCTTGACAGTTGCCTCCAAGGATACTATCTTGGCGCGAAGGCGCGCGATGGTAGCATCCTTCTTGGCACGCTGCTGGCGGAGTGACTTGCGGTCCTTGGCAAGCATCTTGATGGCATCTCCTTGCTGAGCTATGTGGGCGTGAGTCTGGTTGGCGTAAACACGAGAGTTTTCCAGCTCCTTCTGAGTCTGGAACAACATGAAGTCCAGATGCTCCACGTGGTGCTTCAGCTCGGGGTGAGGATGCAGGTCCATGGGTCCTCCAATGGAGTCACGCCTTGCGAGGTGAGCAAAGCGAGACGCTAGGATTGCCACCACATTCTGCCCGCACAGACGGGCAAGTGCTTCCTGAAGAGCACGAGCGAGTCCATCTAGCCAGTTGCTTTCCCTGAAGGAAAAGAGGATCCTCTCAGAAGTAGGAGGCTCCATCTTGCCCCTCAGATCAGCGGTGATAATCCACTGAAGTTCCCCTCCGGGCTGGTCGTTGACATCGACTCCGTAAAACTCCGGGTGCGGGCGTCCAAGGAACTCTGATAGGGCATCTAAGTCCCTCTCGAAAATCAGGCTTCCGCCATTCCCCAGCTGGTAAAACTTGGTGTTGATTGGCTCCATCTGAAAGTGAATTGGATGAGTAAGTTAGAGAAGTGAACAAGTGTGTCAAAATTTTATGTAGATTCATAAGGAAGAGCATGACTTATCAATTTGAAAAGATCTCAAGGAAAAGAGTGTGAATAATTTTTCATAAATATGCACTTCATTTGGTTTCGAAACAAAAAATTTCAGGCGTCCATTCTAACTAGGGTCTCCTAAGGTCAAACAATGGCTCTGATACCAACTTGTCAACACCCGGATTTTTAAGTCCAGATGCCTATTATGCCATACATCGCAATCCCAGGAAGATTGTTGTTGCGAGACATAACAGTTGATATCATAAGTCATCATTCATTACAAACCATAGTCATCTTACAAATTCAGATCACATGATCCAATATTACACAAATAGTTGACCTAATGATCAACGAACACATTACATAGCGGAAGCGTAAAAGTAGTGGACTATCTAATCCACAGGCCAACGCTTGATGTCAGAAGATTCCTAGTTGTCGTAGAAGTCCTGCTAGCCGTAATCTTGGTACTGCTGATCCTCTTCATAGTCTGGCCATTTGAATAGCTAGGGACACAGTCGTGAGTACTTTAAGTACTCGCAAACTAATACTAGTGTAAGTACTAATAAATCTAGTGATGGGATGCTAAGCTCTAGGTTTATTTGCATCAAGCCAATTTTAGTTCACAAGTATTTCAGAAAAGACTCTTCACTTGCTAACTAACTCAAGTGGGAACATTAGTGTCATTCCCACAACTCAGTTGTGATTCAAGTCAAGTCACCATTCAAATTCATCCACCCTTTTTCAAGAAAACAACTGACAACTGGAACAGTATGGCCTTTCCAACCATCCGTAACCGTGGACACGGCTATTCAAATAGATTTACACTCTGCAGAGGTTGCACACTTGTGCCACAACATTTGATTCCATCCGTCAGGGATAACCCTGAATCATCGTAACTCAGTACGCGGATCATCAACCATAACCTTTCACTTACATACCCTAGTATAGGTACCTCTCCCCATGAGCTTGGCCTCCCAGTGAAGACAAACCGTCAGCTTGGGAACTGCACAGGGCTTGGGCCGTACATTCACCTCATTTCACATCATTTCACTTTCAACGGTGGCAGCCTCGGCATAACCCCTATGATGCTTGTTCAGAGGGAACCCATACTAAGATGCATAAACTTCCAGTTAAGCCCTACCCATAATCAGGTATTGTGGGGGTACTAAATAATTGGAAAGGTATCGCATCCAAACCCAACCATCAGTTTTTGTAAAGTTTACCATGTCATTCACCAGTCATATTCACCTTCAAAATCTTTCAATAGAATGACTCATCATTCCAAGGTTCTCAAAGTCATTTCACTTCACAAGTTCCCATCTAGAGTAGTCAAATTTTATTTGTTAGCACTAGCCACTAGTCATAAGGGTGATATCTAGCTTGATAAGCTTTTTAGGCTAGGTTTGATACTCTTGTCTACTTAGCTAACTAGACCCAGTGAATCATGAATCAAAAAGTAACTTTGATAAACAAAAACTTGTAAGGTAAAAACTTGGAATGGGCTCATTGCACATAAAGTAAAAGTAATGGTGCCTTGCTCCAATAGAGCTTTGCACTTGCAAGAATATTAGCTTTCCTTGGTTGGTGTACTGATCAAAGTGGTCTTCCTCTTCCTGGCAGTAGACCTCCTCCTCCTGGTACTCCTCTACACTAGCGTCTAAAAACGGATACAAGGTAACAATCACCAATCAACTCTTAAGAACTAGACTAAGCACACACAAGGTTCACACAATGCTAATCTATCATCACCACATTACTAGCATGTTGGTTGACTTTGTTTTCTTCTTAAGAAAAATAATTTCCTCTCATTACAAATCTTGATTTAGGGTTTCTCTTTAGTTCTTGGAGAAATAATTTCCTCTCATTGAATCTTGTTAAGATTTAATTTCCTCAAATAAGTAATGTATGAACCCATGTTGACCAAGGTCAACCATTCATAATCATCATTTGGGAAAATGATTTAAATGAGGTAGAGTGCCTCATGCAATTTAACACTACCATACTGATGATTTAACATCACCAAATAATTCAATATGAGATTATGTAGACCATGGTCACTACCTCATATTAAGTTACTTGGGACAAGATTTAAATGAGAGCAAGCCTCTCATATGATTTAACAAATAGTTTTGGACAATATCAATTGACTAGAAATGGCCATAGAGCCCTTTATTTAAACTAGGCCATGATCACACAAAGTAACCATGTCATATTTTTGCATAAACATGTAGTGTAGGTGAAATGTGATTTATGAGAGTTGAAATCAACTCAAAAGCATTTTTGGTTGATTTTTAATAATTGTTTGAAGTTGCAAAAGTCCCTGCCTTGTTATTTTTGTCACATTAATTCTACAAAGAATCTAGTACTGAGGCTAGTGTAGTTATTTAGGGAATTTCATGAGCTTTCCAACGATATGAAATTCATCAAATTTGGTTGAGCCAATTTAATTCTATTCAATTTTGAAAAAGCATCTGAGAGCAATTTTGAATTAAAACTAAATTACGAATTTGAATTTGTGGGCTCGCGCGGGAAATTAACTGGGCCGAATCTATTCAAACGCGAGGAATCCAGCCCACCACGCGTCTAGCACGCGTGGGCTCCACCCGTCAGCCTCTCTTCCGGTGAGAAGAGGTCACTGGAGCGGCGAGGCTAGGGGGTGGGAGGCTCACCGGCGGCGCGGCGAGGGTTGGCAGTGTGCGTGGTGAAGTTGTCGACGACGGCGAGTCGCCTGGTATCAGTGGCGCTTCCTAGGGAGGCTCCAATCGACGGCAGCGTCTGCGGCGGCTTCACGGCTCCGGCGATGAAATTGACGGGCTCTGGTGGCTAATCAAGGAGGGGAGGTGGTCGAGGATGTTGAGGGAGATGAGGGGAGTGAGATGCTGTGAAGAATTGAGCGAGGGGAGCTCGCTATTTATAATGGCGGAAGGGGGCAGTGTGCTGCAGCGAGGTCGACAATGGCGCGAGGGTTACAGCGAGCTAGAGAGCTAGGGGAGGGCGCGGCGTTGTTCAGCACGTCCAGGCGGTCCCCTTGGCGGCAACGGCGAGGCTGGGCGGTGCCTAACCGTGTCGGGCGCGTGCGAGCATCTGCGCGGCAGTGGCGGGATTTTGCTTCGTCTCCGGCGATGGCGGGTGCGGGTCGGCGAAAAGGGAGTGTCCGCGGTGTTCCTGGTGCAGTGGTGCGTCGCAGGGCAGAAGAGGGGGTCCGGGCAAGGGCTGGAGCGGCTGTGCGACACGGCGCTCTGGCGCGCTCCGGTGTGCACGCGTCGACGTGGCCGTGTACACTTTGGCAACCCTGGGCGTCGTGGGCGCGTGCCTGTCTGGGCCGTGTCGTGCTCCTTTCGACCAATGGCGGGTACCAGCGCGTTCAGGGGACCAAGGGGAGGCAGAATGGCATGGTGGGCAAGGCAAGAGAGGAAGGGAGTGAGAGATAGCATGGTGGCATGGGGAACAGGGCCGGCATGGCATGGCATTGCCATGTCTGCCTAGTTCTTAGGGTTTCAATGTCGTGGCTTGGTGTGAGAGGGGACCAGGGGACAGGGTGGAGCAAGTTGAGTTCAAAAATTGGGCTAGACACTATTGCAAATAGTGAATTTGGGATTTGGTTTGATTTGCTCACCATGTGTTTGTAAAAATGGCCGCATGAAATGAAGTTTGAAAATTTTGAATGAAACTTGTTGGACTTGATTCACATGATCAAAGACACACACTTGTGGTGGTGTGATACGTCTCCAACGTATCGATAATTTCTTATGTTCCATGCTACTTTTATGATGATACTCACATGTTTTATACATACTTTTTGTCATATTTATGCATTTTCCGGCACTAACCTATTAACAAGATGCCGAAGAGCCACTTGCTGTTTTCTGCTGTTTTTGGTTTCAGAAATCCTAGTAAGGAAATATTCTCGGAATTGGACGAAATCAACGCCCAGGATCTTATTTTTCCACGAAGCTTCCAGAAGTCCGGAGAGGAAACGAAGTGGGGCGACGAGGCGATGTGATACGTCTCCGACGTATCGATAATTTCTTATGTTCCATGCCACATTATTGATGATATCTACATGTTTTATGTATACTTTATGTCATTATTATGCGTTTTCAGGAACTAACCTATTGACGAGATGCCGCAGTGCCAGTTCCTGTTTTCTGCTGTTTTTGGTTTCAGAAATCCTAGTAAGGAAATATTCTCGGAATCGGACGAAATCAACGCCCAGCATCCTATTTTTCCACGAAGCTTCCAAAACACCCGGGAAGGACCAGAGTTGGGCCACAGGGGCCCCAGGAGGGTGGCCGGCGCGGCCTGGGGGTGGCCCGCGCCCCCCTATCTCCTTGCCGCCTCTTCGACCCTCTGACGCTGCCTCTTCGCCTATATAAAGGTCCTCGACCTAAAACCTCGATACGAAAAAGCCACAGTACGAGAAACCTTCCAGAGCCGCCGCCATCGCGAAGCCAAGATCTGGGGGACAGGAGTCTCTGTTCCGGCACGCCGCCGGGACGGGGAAGTGCCCCCGGAAGGCTTCTCCATCATCACCACCGCCATCTTCATCAATGCTGCTGTCTCCCATGAGGAGGGAGTAGTTCTCCATCGAGGCTAAGGGCTGTACCGGTAGCTATGTGGTTCATCTCTCTCCCTATGTACTTCAATACAATAATCTCATGAGCTGCCTTACATGATTGAGATTCATATGATGATGCTTGTAATCTAGATGTCATTATGCTAGTCAAGTGGATTTTACTTATGTGATCTCCGGAGACTCCTTGTCCCACGTGTGTAAAGGTGACAGTGTGTGCACCGTGTGGGTCTCTTAGGCTATATTTCACAGAATACTTATTCACTGTTACGAATGGCATAGTGAAGTGCTTATTTATATCTCTTTATGATTGCAATGTGTTTTGTATCACAATTTATCTGTGTGCTACTCTAGTGATGTTATTAAAGTAGTTTATTCCTCATGCACGGTGTAATGGTGACAGTGTGTGCATCGTGTAGTACTTGGCGTAGGCTATGATTGTGATCTCTTGTAGATTATGAAGTTAACTATTGCTATGATGGTATTGATGTGATCTATGCCTCCTTTCGTAGTGTGATGGTGACAGTGTGCATGCTATGTTAGTACTTGGTTTGGTTATGTTGATCTGTCATGCACTCTAAGGTTATTTAAACATGAACATTGAATATTGTGGAGCTTGTTAACTCCGGCATTGAGGGTTCGTGTAATCCTACACAGTTAGTGGTGTTCATCATCCAACAAGAGAGTGTAGAGTCTAGCATCTATCTATTTATTCTGTTATGTGATCAATGTTGAGAGTGTCCACTAGTGAAAGTATGATCCCTAGGCCTTGTTCCTAAATACTGCTATTATCGCTGCTTGTTTACTGTTTTACTGCATCTGTACTTCCCGTAATATTACCACCATCAACCAGACGCCAGTCCTGGATAGCAAAGCACTTTTCTGGCGCTGTTGCTACTGCTCATATATATTCATAACACCTATATTTCACTATCTCTTCGCCGAACTAGTGCACCTATTAGGTGTGTTGGGGACACAAGAGACTTCTTGCTTTGTGGTTGCAGGGTTGCATGAGAGGGATATCTTTGACCTCTTCCTCCCTGAGTTCGATAAACCTTGGGTGATCCACTTAAGGGAAACTTGCTGCTGTTCTACAAACCTCTGCTCTTGGAGGCCCAACACTGTCTACAAGAATAGAAGCTCCCGTAGACATCAAGCACTTTTCTGGCGCCGTTGACGGGGAGGAAAGGTAAACGGCACTCACACACTGGCAACCCCGGCAACTAGCCACTTTTCTGGCGCCGTTGCCGGGGAGGAAAGGTAAAAGGCACTCATACTCCGGTTCTAGGTAACAGTACTTTTCTGGCGCCATTGTGTTTATGCTCGAAGCTATTTCCTTTTGATCCTGCAATTGCATCTTTTTGTTTCTTGTTTACACTAGTAAGGCATAATGGACAACAATGAGCTTCTTATTCTATTTCCTGATTTAAGACATGGATGGTTTGATCCAAAAATTAAAAAACCCATGGAACATATTAGCATGAACACATTGAACACTATTGTTGCTACTGCTATGGAAAATTCTAAGCTTGGGGAAGCTGGTTTTGATGAGCATGATCTTTTTAGTCCCCCGGGCATTGAGGAGAAAATTTACTTTGATGATACTTTACCTCCTATTTATGATGATTATAATGATATTGGTCTTTTGGTACCGCCTGTTATGGAGGATAAATTTGATTATGAATACAATATGCCTCCTATATTTGATGATGAGAATAATAATGATAGCTACTTTGTTGAATTTGCTCCCATTACAACTAATAAAATTGATTATGCTTATGTGGAGAGTAATAATTTTATGCATGAGACTCATGATAAGAATGTTTCATTTGATAGTTATATTGTTGAGTTTGCTCATGATGCTACTGGATATTATTATGAGAGAGGAAAATATGGTTGTAGAAATTTTCATGTTACTAAAACACCTCTCTATGTGCTGAAATTTTTGAAGCTACGCTTGTTTTATCTTTCTATGCTTGTTGCATTATGCTTCTTGAACTTGTTTATTTACAAGATTCCTTTTCATAGGAAGCATGTTAGACTTAAATGTGTTTTAAATTTGCTTCTTGATGCTCTCTTTTGCTTCAAATACTATTTCTTGCGAGTGCATCATTAAAACTGCTGAGCCCATCTTAATGGCTATAAAGAAAGAACTCCTTGGGAGATAACCCATGTGTTATTTTGCTACAGTACTTTGTTTTATATTTGTGTCTTGGAAGTTGTTTACTACTGTAGCAACCTCTCCTTATCTTAGTTTTGTGTTTTTTTGTGCCAAGTAAAGTCTTTGATAGTAAGGTTCATACTAGATTTGGATTACTGCGCAGAAACAGATTTCTTGCTGTCACGAATCTGGGCCTAATTCTCTGTAGGTAACTCAGAAAATTATGCCAATTTACGTGAGTGATCCTCAGATATGTACGCAACTTTCATTCAATTTGAGCATTTTCATTTGAGCAAGTCTGGTGCCTCAATAAAATTCGTCTTTACGGACTGTTCTGTTTTGACAGATTCTGCCTTTTATTTCACATTGCCTCTTTTGCTGTGTTGGATGGATTTCTTTATTCCGTTGACTTCCAGTAGCTTTGTGCAATGTCCAGAAGTGTTAAGAATGATTGTGTCACCTCTGAACATGTGAATTTTTGATTGTGCACTAACCCTCTAATGAGTTTGTTTTGAGTTTGGTGTGGAGGAAGTTTTCAAGGGTCAAGAGAGGAGGATGATATACTATGATCAAGAAGAGTGAAAGCTCTAAGCTTGGGGATTCCCCGGTGGTTCATCCCTTCATATTTCAAGAAGACTCAAGCATCTAAGCTTGAGGATGCCCAAGGCATCCCCTTCTTCATCGACAACATTATCAGGTTCCTTCTCTTGAAACTATATTTTTATTCGGTCACATCTTATGTACTTTACTTGGAGCATCTGTTTGTTTCTATTTTTGTTTTTGTTTGAATAAATGCTTGTGTGGGAGAGAGACACGCTCCGCTGGTTCATAGGAACACGTGTGTTCTTAGCCTTTAATTTTCATGGCGAAGGTTGAAACTGCTTCGTTAATTTGTTATATGGTTGGAATCGGGAAATGCTACATGTAGTAATTTGTAAAATGTCTTGGATAATGTGATACTTGGCAATTGTTGTGCTCATGTTTAAGCTCTTGCATCATATGCTTTGCACCTATTAATGAAGAAATTCATAGAGCTTGCTAAAATTTGGTTTGCATAATTGGTCTCTCTAAGGTCTAGATAATTTCTAGTATTGGGTTGAACAACAAGGAAGACGGTGTAGAGTCTTATAATGTTTACAATATGTCTTTTATCTGAGTTTTGCTGCACCGGTTCATCCTTGTGTTTGTTTCAAATAAACCTTGCTAGCCTAAACCTTGTATCGAGAGGAAATACTTCTCATGCATCCAAAATCCTTGAGCCAACCACTATGCCATTTGTGTCCACCATACCTACCTACTACATGGAATTTTCTGCCATTCCAAGTAAATTGCTTCATGTGCTACCTTTAAATCTTCAAAATGCTTCTCAATTTGTGTTAATGTTTTATAGCTCATGAGGAAGTATGTGGTGTTTATCTTTCAACCTTGTCATTTACTCTTGACAGACTTTCATAATGGACTAGTGGCACATCCGCTTATCCAATAATTTTGCAAAAAGAGCTGGCAATGGGGTTCCTAGTCCCGATTAATCAAACTTCATTAATAATTCTCTTCACATGTTTTGCTCTGATTCATCAGTATGCAACTTAATTTTGCAAATAGACACTCCTCCATGGTATGAGATTGATGGTAGGCACCCGAGGATTCGGTTAGCCATGGCTTGTGTAAGCAAAGGTTGGGAGGAGTGTCACCCATAATAAAAACTAAAGTACATCTGTAAACAAAAGAGAAGAGGGATGATCTACCTTGCTGGTAACGTCCTTCATGGGAGCCGCTCTTGAAAGTCTGGTTGGCGAGGTAGTTAGAGTACCCATTACCATTCGTTGACAACAACAAACACCTCTCAAAATTTTACTTTTATGCTCTCTATATGATTTCAAAACTTAAAAAGCTCTAGCACATGATTTAATCCCTGCTTCCCTCTGCGAAGGGCCTTTCTTTTACTTTTATGTTGAGTCAGTTCACCTATCTCTCTCCACCACAAGAAGCAAACACTTGTGTGAACTGTGCATTGATTCCTACATACTTGCATATTGCACTTGTTATATTACTTTGCATTGACAACTATCCATGAGATATACATGTTACAAGTTGAAAGCAACCGCTGAAACTTAATCTTCCTTTGTGTTGCTTCAATGCCTCTACTTTGATTTATTGCTTTATGAGTTAACTCTTATGCAAGACTTATTGATGCTTGTCTTGAAGTACTATTCATGAAAAGTCTTTGCTTTATGATTCATTTGTTTACTCATGTCATTTACCATTGTTTGGATCGCTGCATTCATTACATGTGCTTACAATAGTATGATCAAGGTTATGATGGCATGTCACTCCAGAAATTATCTTTGTTATCGTTTACCTGCTCGGGACGAGCAGGAACTAAGCTTGGGGATGCTGATACGTCTCCGACGTATCGATAATTTCTTATGTTCCATGCCACATTATTGATGATATCTACATGTTTTATGTATACTTTATGTCATTATTATGCGTTTTCCGGAACTAACCTATTGACGAGATGCCGCAGTGCCAGTTCCTGTTTTCTGCTGTTTTTGGTTTCAGAAATCCTAGTAAGGAAATATTCTCGGAATCGGACGAAATCAACGCCCAGCATCCTATTTTTTCACGAAGCTTCCAGAACACCCGGGAAGGACCAGAGTTGGGCCACAGGGGCCCCAGGAGGGTGGCCGGCGCGGCCTGGGGGTGGCCCGCGCCCCCCTATCTCCTCGCCGCCTCTTCGACCCTCTGACGCCACCTCTTCGCCTATATAAAGGTCCTCGACCTAAAACCTCGATACGAAAAAGCCACGGTATGAGAAACCTTCCAGAGCCGCCGCCATCGCGAAGCCAAGATCTGGGGGACAGGAGTCTCTGTTCCGGCACGCCGCCGGGACGGGGAAGTGCCCCCGGAAGGCTTCTCCATCATCACCACCGCCATCTTCATCAACGCTGCTGTCTCCCATGAGGAGGGAGTAGTTCTCCATCGAGGCTAAGGGCTGTACCGGTAGCTATGTGGTTCATCTCTCTCCCTATGTACTTCAATACAATAATCTCATGAGCTGCCTTACATGATTGAGATTCATATGATGATGCTTGTAATCTAGATGTCATTATGCTAGTCAAGTGGATTTTACTTATGTGATCTCCGGAGACTCCTTGTCCCACGTGTGTAAAGGTGACAGTGTGTGCACCGTGTGGGTCTCTTAGGCTATATTTCACAGAATACTTATTCACTGTTATGAATGGCATAGTGAAGTGCTTATTTATATCTCTTTATGATTGCAATGTGTTTTGTATCACAATTTATCTGTGTGCTACTCTAGTGATGTTATTAAAGTAGTTTATTCCTCCTGCACGGTGTAATGGTGACAGTGTGTGCATCCTGTAGTACTTGGCGTAGGCTATGATTGTGATCTCTTGTAGATTATGAAGTTAACTATTGCTATGATGGTATTGATGTGATCTATGCCTCCTTTCGTAGTGTGATGGTGACAGTGTGCATGCTATGTTAGTACTTGGTTTGGTTATGTTGATCTGTCATGCACTCTAAGGTTATTTAAACATGAACATTGAATATTGTGGAGCTTGTTAACTCCGGCATTGAGGGTTCATGTAATCCTACACAGTTAGTGGTGTTCATCATCCAACAAGAGAGTGTAGAGTCTAGCATCTATCTATTTATTCTGTTATGTGATCAATGTTGAGAGTGTCCACTAGTGAAAGTATGATCCCTAGGCCTTGTTCCTAAATACTGCTATTATCGCTGCTTGTTTACTGTTTTACTGCATCTGTACTTCCCGCAATATTACCACCATCAACCACACGCCAGTCCTGGATAGCAAAGCACTTTTCTGGCGCCGTTGCTACTGCTCATATATATTCATACCACCTGTATTTCACTATCTCTTCGCCGAACTAGTGCACCTATTAGGTGTGTTGGGGACACAAGAGACTTCTTGCTTTGTGGTTGCAGGGTTGCATGAGAGGGATATCTTTGACCTCTTCCTCCCTGAGTTCGATAAACCTTGGGTGATCCACTTAAGGGAAACTTGCTGCTGTTCTACAAACCTCTGCTCTTGGAGGCCCAACACTGTCTACAAGAATAGAAGCTCCCGTAGACATCAAGCACTTTTCTGGCGCCGTTGCCGGGGAGGAAAGGTAAACGGCACTCACACACTGGCAACCCCGGCAACTAGCCACTTTTCTGGCGCCGTTGCCGGGGAGGAAAGGTAAAAGGCACTCATACTCCGGTTCTAGGTAACAGTACTTTTCTGGCACCATTGTGTTTGTGCTCGAAGCTATTTCCTTTAGATCCTGCAATTGCATCTTTTTGTTTCTTGTTTACACTAGTAAGGCATAATGGACAACAATGAGCTTCTTATTCTATTTCCTGATTTAAGACATGGATGGTTTGATCCGAAAATTAAAAAACCCATGGAACATATTAGCATGAACACATTGAACACTATTGTTGCTAATGCTATGGAAAATTCTAAGCTTGGGGAAGCTGGTTTTGATGAGCATGATCTTTTTAGTCCCCCGGGCATTGAGGAGAAAATTTACTTTGATGATACTTTACCTCCTATTTATGATGATTATAATGATATTGGTCTTTTGGTACCGCCTGTTATGGAGGATAAATTTGATTATGAATACAATATGCCTCCTATATTTGATGATGAGAATAATAATGATAGCTACTTTGTTGAATTTGCTCCCACTACAACTAATAAAATTGATTATGCTTATGTGGAGAGTAATAATTTTATGCATGAGACTCATGATAAGAATGTTTCATTTGATAGTTATATTGTTGAGTTTGCTCATGATGCTACTGGATATTATTATGAGAGAGGAAAATATGGTTGTAGAAATTTTCATGTTACTAAAACACCTCTCTATGTGCTGAAATTTTTGAAGCTACGCTTGTTTTATCTTTCTATGCTTGTTGCATTATGCTTCTTGAACTTGTTTATTTACAAGATTCCTTTTCATAGGAAGCATGTTAGACTTAAATGTGTTTTGAATTTGCTTCTTGATGCTCTCTTTTGCTTCAAATACTATTTCTTGCGAGTGCATCATTAAAACTGCTGAGCCCATCTTAATGGCTATAAAGAAAGAACTCCTTGGGGATAACCCATGTGTTATTTTGCTACAGTACTTTTTTTTATATTTGTGTCTTGGAAGTTGTTTACTACTGTAGCAACCTCTCCTTATCTTAGTTTTGTGTTTTTTTGTGCCAAGTAAAGTCTTTGATAGTAAGGTTCATACTAGATTTGGATTACTGCGCAGAAACAGATTTCTTGCTGTCACGAATCTGGGCCTAATTCTCTGTAGGTAACTCAGAAAATTATGCCAATTTACGTGAGTGATCCTCAGATATGTACGCAACTTTCATTCAATTTGAGCATTTTCATTTGAGCAAGTCTGGTGCCTCAATAAAATTCGTCTTTACGGACTGTTCTGTTTTGACAGATTCTGCCTTTTATTTCACATTGCCTCTTTTGCTGTGTTGGATGGATTTCTTTATTCCGTTGACTTCCAGTAGCTTTGTGCAATGTCCAGAAGTGTTAAGAATGATTGTGTCACCTCTAAACATGTGAATTTTTGATTGTGCACTAACCCTCTAATGAGTTTGTTTTGAGTTTGGTGTGGAGGAAGTTTTCAAGGGTCAAGAGAGGAGGATGATATACTATGATCAAGAAGAGTGAAAGTTCTAAGCTTGGGGATGCCCCGGTGGTTCATCCCTACATATTTCAAGAAGACTCAAGCATCTAAGCTTGGGGATGCCCAAGGCATCCCCTTCTTCATCGACAACATTATCAGGTTCCTTCTCTTGAAACTATATTTTTATTCGGTCACATCTTATGTACTTTACTTGGAGCGTCTGTTTGTTTCTATTTTTGTTTTTGTTTGAATAAATGCTTGTGTGGGAGAGAGACACGCTCCGCTGGTTCATAGGAACACGTGTGTTCTTAGCCTTTAATTTTCATGGCGAAGGTTGAAACTGCTTCGTTAATTTGTTATATGGTTGGAATCGGGAAATGCTACATGTAGTAATTTGTAAAATGTCTTGGATAATGTGATACTTGGCAATTGTTGTGCGCATGTTTAAGCTCTTGCATCATATGCTTTGCACCTATTAATGAAGAAATACATAGAGCTTGCTAAAATTTGGTTTGCATAATTGGTCTCTCTAAGGTCTAGATAATTTCTAGTATTGGGTTGAACAACAAGGAAGACGGTGTAGAGTCTTATAATGTTTACAATATGTCTTTTATGTGAGTTTTACTGCACCGGTTCATCCTTGTGTTTGTTTCAAATAAACCTTGCTAGCTTAAACCTTGTATCGAGAGGAAATACTTCTCATGCATCCAAAATCCTTGAGCCAACCACTATGCCATTTGTGTCCACCATACCTACCTACTACATGGTATTTCTCTGCCATTCCAAGTAAATTGCTTCATGTGCTACCTTTAAATCTTCAAAATGCTTCTCAATTTGTGTTAATGTTTTATAGCTCATGAGGAAGTATGTGGTGTTTATCTTTCAACCTTGTCATTTACTCTTGACAGACTTTCATAATGGACTAGTGGCACATCCGCTTATCCAATAATTTTGCAAAAAGAGCTGGCAATGGGGTTCCCAATCCCGATTAATCAAACTTCATTAATAATTCTCTTCACATGTTTTGCTCTGATTCATCAGTAAGCAACTTAATTTTGCAAATAGACACTCCTCCATGGTATGAGATTGATGGTAGGCACCCGAGGATTCGGTTAGCCATGGCTTGTGTAAGCAAAGGTTGGGAGGAGTGTCACCCATAATAAAAACTAAAGTACATATGTAAACAAAAGAGAAGAGGGATGATCTACCTTGCTGGTAACGTCCTTCATGGGAGCCGCTCTTGAAAGTCTGGTTGGCGAGGTAGTTAGAGTACCCATTACCATTCGTTGACAACAACAAACACCTCTCAAAATTTTACTTTTATGCTCTCTATATGATTTCAAAACTTAAAAAGCTCTAGCACATGATTTAATCCCTGCTTCCCTCTGCGAAGGACCTTTCTTTTACTTTTATGTTGAGTCAGTTCACCTATCTCTCTCCACCTCAAGAAGCAAACACTTGTGTCAACTGTGCATTGATTCCTACATACTTGCATATTGCACTTGTTATATTACTTTGCATTGACAACTATCCATGAGATATACATGTTACAAGTTGAAAGCAACCGCTGAAACTTAATCTTCCTTTGTGTTGCTTCAATGCCTCTACTTTGATTTATTGCTTTATGAGTTAACTCTTATGAAAGACTTATTGATGCTTGTCTTGAAGTACTATTCATGAAAAGTCTTTGCTTTATGATTCATTTGTTTACTCATGTCATTTACCATTGTTTGGATCACTGCATTCATTACATGTGCTTACAATAGTATGATCAAGGTTATGATGGCATGTCACTCCAGAAATTATCTTTGTTATCGTTTACCTGCTCGGGACGAGCAGGAACTAAGCTTGGGGATGCTGATACGTCTCCGACGTATCGATAATTTCTTATGTTCCATGCCACATTATTGATGATATCTACATGTTTTATGTATACTTTATGTCATTATTATGCATTTTCCGGAACTAACCTATTGACGAGATGCCGCAGTGCCAGTTCCTGTTTTCTGCTGTTTTTGGTTTCAGAAATCCTAGTAAGGAAATATTCTCGGAATCGGACGAAATCAACGCCCAGCATCCTATTTTTCCACGAAGCTTCCAGAACACCCGGGAAGGACCAGAGTTGGGCCACAGGGGCCCCAGGAGGGTGGCCAGCGCGGCCTGGGGGTGGCCCACGCCCCCCTATCTCCTCGCCGCCTCTTCGACCCTCTGACGCCGCCTCTTCGCCTATATAAAGGTCCTCGACCTAAAACCTCGATACGAAAAAGCCACGGTACGAGAAACCTTCCAGAGCCGCCGCCATCGCGAAGCCAAGATCTGGGGGACATGAGTCTCTGTTCCGGCACGCCGCCGGGACGGGGAAGTGCCCCCAGAAGGCTTCTCCATCATCACCACCGCCATCTTCATCAACGCTGCTGTCTCCCATGAGGAGGGAGTAGTTCTCCATCGAGGCTAAGGGCTGTACCGGTAGCTATGTGGTTCATCTCTCTCCCTATGTACTTCAATATAATAATCTCATGAGCTGCCTTACATGATTGAGATTCATATGATGATGCTTGTAATCTAGATGTCATTATGCTAGTCAAGTGGATTTTACTTATGTGATCTCCGGAGACTCCTTGTCCCACGTGTGTAAAGGTGACAGTGTGTGCACCGTGTGGGTCTCTTAGGCTATATTTCACAGAATACTTATTCACTGTTATGAATGGCATAGTGAAGTGCTTATTTATATCTCTTTATGATTGCAATGTGTTTTGTATCACAATTTATCTGTGTGCTACTCTAGTGATGTTATTAAAGTAGTTTATTCCTCCTACACGGTGTAATGGTGACAGTGTGTGCATCGTGTAGTACTTGGTGTAGGCTATGATTGTGATCTCTTGTAGATTATGAAGTTAACTATTGCTATGATGGTATTGATGTGATCTATGCCTCCTTTCGTAGTGTGATGGTGACAGTGTGCATGCTATGTTAGTACTTGGTTTGGTTATGTTGATCTGTCATGCACTCTAAGGTTATTTAAACATGAACATTGAATATTGTGGAGCTTGTTAACTCCGGCATTGAGGGTTCGTGTAATCCTACACAGTTAGTGGTGTTCATCATCCAACAAGAGAGTGTAGAGTCTAGCATCTATCTATTTATTCTGTTATGTGATCAATGTTGAGAGTGTCCACTAGTGAAAGTATGATCCCTAGGCCTTGTTCCTAAATACTGCTATTATCGCTGCTTGTTTACTGTTTTACTGCATCTGTACTTCCCGCAATATTACCACCATCAAGCACACGCCAGTCCTGGATAGCAAAGCACTTTTCTGGCGCCGTTGCTACTGCTCATATATATTCATACCACCTGTATTTCACTATCTCTTCGCCGAACTAGTGTACCTATTAGGTGTGTTGGGGACACAAGAGACTTCTTGCTCTGTGGTTGCAGGGTTGCATGAGAGGGATATCTTTGACCTCTTCCTCCCTGAGTTCGATAAACCTTGGGTGATCCACTTAAGGGAAACTTGCTGCTGTTCTACAAACCTCTGCTCTTGGAGGCCCAACACTGTCTACAAGAATAGAAGCTCCCGTAGACATCACGACGCCACACTAGGGCGGCGCGGCCCAAGCCCTGGCCGCGCCGGCCTAGCGTGTGGGCCCCTCGTGTCGCCCCTAAACCTACCTCTTCGCCTATAAGAAGCCTTCGTCGATAATAGTTCCAGTACCGAGAGCCACGATACGGAAAACCTTCCAGAGACGCCGCCGCCGCCAATCCCATCTCGGGGGATTCAGGAGATCGCCTCCGGCACCCTGCCGGAGAGGGGAATCATCTCCCGGAGGACTCTTCACCGCCATGGTCACCTCCGGAGTGATGTGTGAGTAGTTCACCCCTGGACTATGGGTCCATAGTAGTAGCTAGATGGTCGTCTTCTCCTAATTGTGCTATCATTGTTAGATCTTGTGAGCTACCTAACATGATCAAGATCATCTATTTGTAATGCACATGTTGCGTTTGTTGGGATCCGATGAATATGGAATACTATGCTATGTTGATTATCAATCTATCTATGTGTTGTTTATGATCTTGCATGCTCTCCGTTATTAGTAGAGGCTCTGGCCAAGTCATTACTTGTAACTCCAAGAGGGAGTATTTATGCTAGATAGTGGGTTCATGCCTCCGTTAAATCTGGGACAGTGACAGAAAGTTCTAAGGTTGTGGATGTGCTGTTGCCACTAGGGATAAAACATCAATGCTATGTCTAAGGATGTATTTGTTGATTACATTACGCACCATACTTAATGCAATTGTCTGTTGTTTGCAACTTAATACTGGAGGGGGTTCGGATGATAACCTGAAGGTGGACTTTTTAGGCATAGATGCATGCTGGATAGCGGTCTATGTACTTTGTCGTAATGCCCAATTGAATTTCACAATACTCATCATAACATGTATGTGCATGGTCATGCCCTCTCTATTTGTCAATTACCCAACTGTAATTTGTTCACCCAACATGCTATTTATCTTATGGGAGAGACACCACTAGTGAACTGTGGACCCCGGTCCATTCTTTTACATCGAATACAATCTACTGCAATACTCGTTCTACTGTTTTCTGCAAACATCATCATCCACACTATACATCTAATCCTTTGTTACAGCAAGCCGGTGAGATTGACAACCTCACTGTTAAGTTGGGGCAAAGTATTTTGATTGTGTTGTGCAGGTTCCACGTTGGCGCCGGAATCCCTGGTGTTGCACCGCACTACACTTCGCCGCCATCAACCTTCAACGTGCTCCTTGACTCCTACTGGTTCGATAAACCTTGGTTTCTTACTGAGGGAAACCTTGCCGTTGTACGCATCACACCTTCCTCTTGGGGTTCCCAACGGACGAGTGCTTTACCGTCACAAGGAAGCTACTTTCTGGCGACGTTGCAATCCCACGTCAACTCCCACGACAGCAGCACTTTTTCTGACGCCGTTGCCGGGGAGATCAAGACACGCTACAAGGGGAGTCTCCTACTTCCAATCTCTTTACTTTGTTTTTTGTCTTGCTTTACTTTATTTTATTTACTTCTTTGTTTGCTGCACTATATTAAAAATACAAAAAAAATAGTTGCTAGCTTTACTTTATTTACTATCTTGTTTGCCATATTAAAAACACACAAAAAATTAGTTACTTGCATTTACTTTACTTATTTCATTATGTTTCCTCCTAAGTTTATTCTTAAAGATGTACCAGTAGGACGAGGGTCTATCATTGGGAAAGATAATATAGAAGATTTTTTCACTCATATTAGTACGGTTGAAGATTTTGAAGATAGACACTTGGTAGAACTTGCTCCTACTTATGAAATTGCTGCTGCTTCTTTAGTACACATGTTAGAAGCTAGATTTGTTAACCTCAACCCCGTAATGCAGCATATGTTTCTTACACTAGGTGATATGGAAGAATGAGAAAAGAAAGATTTTGTTTTAGAAACCCTTCTTAAAGAATTTGGTGATGTAGCAAGAGAAGCTAGAAAAGTCTTTACTAAATATAATATGCTTGGCTCTTATACGAACTTTGCTAGCACCCTTGAAAACATGGAAAAAGATAGACAAAAGTACACTAATAAAGTTAATTATGAGGGGGATATTAAAACATCAATACCTTGCAAGCTCTTGGGAATGTGCGAGGCACTAGAAAAGAATTTTGATTGGATTGTTCCTGAAAATTTGTTTGATGAGAGTAGCAAGCCTAAGGGTAATGAAAAGGGAGCCTATGAAACTTACATAGATAAGATACAATGCATAGTTGAGAAAACTCCAAACCCCGATGTTGATGCTTCGTCTCTTGATAACACTTGATACACACTTTCTGCGCCTAGCTGAAAGGCGTAAAAGAAAAGCGCTTATGGGAGACAACCCATGATTTTACTACAGTACTTTTGTTTTATATTTGAGTCTTGGAAGTTGTTACTACTGTAGCAACCTCTCCTTATCTTAATGTTGTTGCATTGTTGTGCCAAGTAAAGTCTTTGATAGTAAGGTTCATACTAGATTTGGATTGCTGTGCAGAAACAGATTTCTTGCTGTCACGAATTTGAGCAGTAGTCTCAGAAAATTCTGCCAATTTACGTGAGTGATCCTCAGATATGTACGCAACTTTAATTCAATTTGAGCATTTTCATCTGAGCAAGTCTGGTGCACCTATAAAATTTGTCATTACGGATTGTTCTGTTTTGACAGATTCTGCCTTTTATTTCGCATTGCCTGTTTTGCTATGCTTGATGGATTTTTCTATTCCATTAACTTTCAGTAGCTTTGTGCAATGTCCAGAAGTGTTAAGAATGATTATGTCACCTCTGAACATGTGAATTTTGATTATGCACTAACCCTCTAATGAGTTGTTTTGAGTTTGGTGTGGAGGAAGTTTTCAAGGATCAAGAGAGGAGGATGATACAATATGATCAAGGAGAGTGAAAGCTCTAAGCTTGGGGATGTCCCTGTGGTTCATCCCTGCATATTTCAAGAAGACTCAAGCGTCTAAGCTTGGGGATGCCCAAGGCATCCCCTTCTTCATCGACAACATTATCAGGTCACCTCTAGTGAAACTATATTTTTATTCCATCACATCTTATGTGCTTTACTTGGAGCGTCTGTATTTTTTTTATTTTTGTTTTGTTTGAATAAAGTTGGATCCTAGCATTCATTGTGTGGGAGAGAGAGACGCTCCGCTGTTGCATATGGACAAATATGTCCTTAGGCTTTACTCATAATATTCATGGCGAAGGTTGAACTGCTTCGTTAAATTGTTATATGGTTGGAAACGGGAAATGCTACATGTGGTAATTGGTATAATATCTTGAATAATGTGATACTTGGTAATTGTTGTGCTCATGTTTAAGCTCTTGCATCATGTACTTTGCACCTATTAGTGAACAAATACTGTAGAGTTTGTTAAAATTTGGTTTGCATAATTGGTCTCTCTAAGTCTAGATATTTTCTGGTAAGGGTTCGAACAACAAGGAAGACGGTGTAGAGTCTTATAATGCTTGCAATATGTTTTTTATGTGAGTTTTGCTGTACCGGTTCATACTTGTATTTGTTTCAAATAACCTTGCTAGCCTAAGCCTTGTATTGAGAGGGATTACTTCTCGTGCATCCAAAATCCTTGAGCCAAAAACTATGCCACTTGTGTCCACCAAACCTACCTACTACATGGTATTTCTCCGCCATTCCAAAGTAAATTGCTTAAGTGCTACCTTTAAAATTTCTATTCTTTATCTTTGCAATATATAGCTATGGGACAAATAGCCTAAAAACTATTGTGGTATTGAATATGTACTTATGCATCTTATCTCTTATAAGTTGCTTGTTGAGCGATAACCATGTTCCTGGGGATGCCATCAACACTTTGTTGAATATCATGTGAGTTGCTATGCATGTTCGTCTTGTCTGAAGTAAGGACGATTTACCATGAGTTGAATGGTTTGAGTATGCATATTGTTAGAGAAGAACATTGGGCCGCTAACTAAAGCCATGATTCATGGTGGAAGTTTCAGTTTTGGACAAATATCCTCAACCTCATATGAGAATATTATTTGTTGCTAAATGCTTATGCATTAAAGAGGAGTCCATTATCTGTTGTCTATGTTGTCCCGGTATGGATGTCTAAGTTGAGAATAATCAAAAGCGAGAAATCCAATGCGAGCTTTCTCCTTAGACCTTTGTACAGGCGACATAGAGGTACCCCTTTGTGACACTTGGTTGAAACATATGTTATGCAATGATAATCCAGGTAATCCGAGCTAATTAGGACAAGGTGCGGGCACTATTGGTATACTATGCATGAGGCTTGCAACTTGTAGGATATAATTTACATGATACATATGCTTTATTACTACCGTTGACAAAATTGTTTCTTGTTTTCAAAATAAAAGCTCTAGCACAAACATCACAATCAATGCTTCCCTCTGCGAAGGGCCTTTCTTCTACGTTTATGTTGAGTCAGTTCACCCATTTCCTTCTATCTCAAGAAGCAAACACTTGTGTTAACTGTGCATTGATTCCTACATACTTGCATATTGCACTTGTTATATTACTCTATGCTGACAATATCCATGAGATATACATGTTATAAGTTGAAAGCAACCGCTGAAACTTAATCTTCCTTTGTGTTGCTTCAATGCCTTTACTATGAATTTATTGCTTTATGAGTTAACTCTTATGCAAGACTTATTGATGATTGTCTTGAAAGTACTATTCATGAAAAGTCTTTGCTATATGATTCAATTGTTTACTCATTGCATTTACATTGCTTCGAATCGCTGCATTCATTACATGTGCTTACAATAGTATTGATCAAGATTATGATGGCATGTCACTTCAGAAATTATCTTTGTTATCGTTTACCTACTCGGGACGAGTAGGAACTAAGCTTGGGGATGCTGATACGTCTCCAACGTATCGATAATTTCTTATGTTCCATGCTACTTTTATGATGATACTCACATGTTTTATACATACTTTATGTCATATTTATGTATTTTCCGGCACTAACCTATTAACAAGATGCCGAAGAGCCAGTTGCTGTTTTCTGCTATTTTTGGTTTCAGAAATCCTAGTAAGGAAATATTCTCGGAATTGGACGAAATCAAAGCCCGGGATCTTATTTTTCCACGAAGCTTCTAGAAGTCCGGAGAGGAAACGAAGTGGGGCGACGAGGTGACGCCACACTAGGGCGGCCTGGCCCAGGCCCTGGCTGCGCCGGCCTAGCGTGTGGGCCCCTCGCGTCGCCCCTAAACCTACCTCTTCGCCTATAAGAAGCCTTCGTCGATAATAGTTCTAGTACCAAGAGCCACGATACGGAAAATCTTCCAGAGACGCCGCCGCCGCCAATCCCATCTCGGGGGATTCAGGAGATCGCCTCCGGCACCCTGCCGGAGAGGGGAATCATCTCCCGGAGGACTCTTCACCGCCATGGTCGCCTCCGGAGTGATGTGTGAGTAGTTCACCCCTGGACTATGGGTCCATAGCAGTAGCTAGATGGTCGTCTTCTCCTAATTGTGCTATCATTGTTAGATCTTGTGAGCTGCCTAACATGATCAAGATCATCTATTTGTAATGCTACATGTTGCGTTTGTTGGGATCCGATGAATATGGAATACTATGCTATGTTGATTATCAATCTATCTATGTGTTGTTTATGATCTTGCATGCTCTCCGTTATTAGTAGAGGCTCTGGCCAAGTCATTACTTGTAACTCCAAGAGGGAGTATTTATGCTAGATAGTGGGTTCATGCCTCCATTAAATCTGGGACAGTGACAGAAAGTTCTAAGGTTGTGGATGTCTGTTGCCACTAGGGATAAAACATCAATGCTATGTCTAAGGATGTATTTGTTGATTACATTACGCACCATACTTAATGCAATTGTCTGTTGTTTGCAACTTAATACTGGAGGGGGTTCGGATGATAACCTGAAGGTGGACTTTTTAGGCATAGATGCATGCTGGATAGCGGTCTATGTACTTTGTCGTAATGCCCAATTGAATTTCACAATACTCATCATAACATGTATGTGCATGGTCATGCCCTCTCTATTTGTCAATTGCCCAACTGTAATTTGTTCACCCAACATGCTATTTATCTTATGGGAGAGACACCACTAGTGAACTGTGGACCCCGGTCCATTCTTTTACATCAAATACAATCTACTGCAATACTCGTTCTACTGTTTTCTGCAAACATCATCATCCACACTATACATCTAATCCTTTGTTACAGCAAGCCGGTGAGATTGACAACCTCACTGTTAAGTTGGGGCAAAGTATTTTGATTGTGTTGTGCAGGTTCCACGTTGGCGCCGGAATCCCTGGTGTTGCGCCGCACTACACTTCGCCGCCATCAACCTTCAACGTGCTCCTTGACTCCTACTGGTTCGATAAATCTTGGTTTCTTACTGAGGGAAAACTTGCCGTTGTACGCATCACACCTTCCTCTTGGGGTTCCCAACGGACGAGTGCTTTACCGTCACAAGGAAGCTACTTTCTGGCGACGTTGCAATCCCACGTCAACTCCCACGACAGCAGCACTTTTTCTGGCGCCGTTGCCGGGGAGATCAAGACACGCTGCAAGGGGAGTCTCCTACTTCCAATCTCTTTACTTTGTTTTTTGTCTTGCTTTACTTTATTTTATTTACTTCTTTGTTTGTTGCACTATATTAAAAATACAAAAAAAATAGTTGCTAGCTTTACTTTATTTACAATCTTGTTTGCCATATTAAAAACACAAAAAAAATTAGTTACTTGCATTTACTTTACTTATTTCATTATGTTTCATCCTAAGTTTATTCTTAAAGATGTACCAGTAGGATGAGGGTCTATCATTGGGAAAGATAATATAGAAGATTTTTTCACTCATATTAGTACGGTTGAAGATTTTGAAGATAGACACTTGGTAGAACTTGCTCCTACTTATGAAATTGCTGCTGCTTCTTTAGTACACATGTTAGAAGCTAGATTTGTTAACCTCAACCCCGTAATGCAGCATATGTTTCTTACACTAGGTGATATGGAAGAATGAGAAAAGAAAGATTTTGTTTTAGAAACCCTTCTTAAAGAATTTGGTGATGTAGCATGAGAAGCTAGAAAAGTCTTTACTAAATATAATATGCTTGGCTCTTATACGAACTTTGCTAGCACCCTTGAAAAGATGGAAAAGGATAGACAAAAGTACACTAATAAAGTTAATTATGAGGGGGATATTAAAACATCAATACCTTGCTGTAGGATAACGTTGCATAGAAAACAAAAAATTTCCTACGGCGAACACGCAATCCAAGCCAAGATGCAATCTAGAAGACGGTAGCAACGAGGGGGTATCGAGTCTCACCCTTGAAGAGATTCCAAAGCCTACAAGATGAGGCTCTTGTTGCTGCGGTAGACGATCACTTGCCGCTTGCAAAAGCGCGTAGAAGATCTTGATCACGATCGGTTCCGGCGCCACGAACGGGCAGCACCTCCATACTCGGTCACACGTTCGGTTGTTGATGAAGACGACGTCCACCTCCCCGTTCCAGCGGGCAGCGGAAGTAGTAGCTCCTCTTGAATTCGACAGCACGACGGCGTGGTGTCGGTGGCGGTGAAGAAGTCCGGCGGAGCTTCGCTAAGCTACGCGGGAGATATGGAGGAGAAGGGGGCGGCTAGGGTTTGGGAGGGGGTGGCCGGCCACTCAAGGGGGGCGGCCAGCTTGTGGTCTTGGGGGTGGCCGGCCCCCTCCCTTGGCCCCTCATTATATAGGTGGATCCCCAAGTGTTGGTGTCCAAGTCTTCGAATAAGACCCGAACCAAAAACCTTCCATAAGAGGGGAAACCTAGCCCAACTAGGACTCCCACCAAAAGGTGGGATTTCCACCTCCCATGTGGGGGGTGGCCGGCCCCCTATGGAGGAGTCCACTTGGGACTCCTCCCCATCTAGGGCTGGCCGGCCATGGAGGTGGAGTCCCATGTGGACTCCACCTTCCTTGGTGGTTTCTTCCGGACTTTTCTAGAACCTTCTAGAACCTTCCATAGAACCTTCCGCGACATTTTATTTCACATAAAATGACATCCTATATATGAATCTTATTCTCCGGACCATTCCGGAACTCCTCGTGATGTCCGGGATCTCATCCGGGACTCCGAACAAATATTCGAACTCCATTCCATATTCAAGTACTACCATTTCAACATCCAACTTTAAGTGTGTCACCCTACGGTTCGAGAACTATGCGGACATGGTTGAGTACTCACTCCGACCAATAACCAATAGCGGGATCTGGAGATCCATAATGGCTCCCACATATTCAACGATGACTTTAGTGATCGAATGAACCATTCACATATATTACCAATTCCCTTTGTCTCGCGATATTTTACTTGTCCGAGGTTTGATCTTCGGTATCACTCTATACCTTGTTCAACCTCGTCTCCTGACAAGTACTCTTTACTCGTACCGTGGTATGTGGTCTCTTATGAACTCATTCATATGCTTGCAAGACATTAGATGACATTCCACCGAGAGGGCCCAGAGTATATCTATCCATCATCGGGATGGACAAATCCCACTGTTGATCCATATGCCTCAACTCATACTTTCCGGATACTTAATCCCACCTTTATAGCCACCCATTTACGCAGTGGTGTTTGGTGTAATCAAAGTACCTTTCCGGTATAAGTGATTTACATGATCTCATGGTCATAAGGACTAGGTAACTATGTATCGAAAGCTTATAGCAAATAACTTAATGACGAGATCTTATGCTACGCTTAATTGGGTGTGTCCATTACATCATTCACACAATGACATAACCTTGTTATTAATAACATCCAATGTTCATGATTATGAAACTAATCATCCATTAATCAACAAGCTAGTTTAAGAGGCATACTAGGGACTTCTTGTTTGTCTACATATCACACATGTACTAATGTTTCGGTTAATACAATTCTAGCATGATATATAAATATTTATCATAAACATAAAGATATAAATAATAACCACTTTATTATTGCCTCTAGGGCATATCTCCTTCAGTCTCCCACTTGCACTAGAGTCAATAATCTAGATTACATTGTAATATACCTAACACCCATGGCATTCTGGTGTTGGTCATGCTTTGCCCTAGGGAGAGCTTTAGTCAACGGATCTGCTACATTCAGATCAGTGTGTACTTTGCAAATCTTTACTTCTCCATCTTCGATGTACTCGCGAATCGAGTGGTAACGCAGCTTGATATGCTTCAGCCTCTTGTGTGACCTTGGCTCTTGTGCATTGGCGATGGCACCCATGTTATCACAGTAAATGATTAATGGGTCCAATGCACTAGGAACCACACCGAGCTCTACAATGAACCTCTTCATCCATACCGCTTCTGATGAAGCCTCCGAAGCCGCTATGTACTCTGATTCTGTTGAAGATTTCGCCACCGTGCACGCTTCGAGCTTGCCCAGCCATCGCAGCACCATTCAATATAAACACGTACCAGTTGTGACTTAGAGTCATCAAGATCAGTGTTCCAACTTGCATCGGTGTAACCGTTTACAACGAGCTCTTGGTCACCTCCATAACAAAGAAACATATCCTTAGTTCTTTTCAAGTACTTCAGATATTCTTGACCGCTGTCCAGTTGTTCCATTCCTGGATCACTTTGATATCTGCTAGTCAAACTAACGACATGTGCTATATCCGGTCTAGTACATAGCATGGCATACATGATAGATCCTATCGCCGAGGCATAGGGGATATTACTCATCCTTTCTCTTTCTTCTGCCGTAGCCGGTCCTTGAGTCTTACTCAATACCTTGCACAGTAACATAGGTAAGAACCCTTTCTTACTTTTGTCCATTCTAAACTTCTTTAGAATCTTGTCCGTGATATGTACTCTGTGATAGCCCTATTAGGCGTCTTGATCTATCTCTATAAATCTTGATGCCTAATATATATGATGCTTCACCAAGGTCTTTCATTGAAAAACTATTATTCAAATAACCTTTAACACTGCTTAATAGTTCTATATCATTCCCGATCAATAATATGTCATCTACATATAATATCAGGAATGCTATAGAGCTCCCACTCACTTTCTTGTAAATACAGGCCTCTCCATGACACTGTATAAACCCGAAGTCTTTGATCACCTTATCAAAGCGTCGGTTCCAACTTCTTGATGCTTGCTTCAGTCCATAGATTGAACGCTGAAGTTTGCATACTTTGTCAGCATTTTTAGGATCGACAAAACCTTTGGGTTGTACCATATACAACTCTTCCTCAATGTCTCCATTAAGGAACGCCGTTTTGACATCCATCGCACAAATCTCATAATCGAAAAATGCAGCTATTGCTAACAAAATCCTCACAGATTTTAGCTTCGCTACAGGTGAGAAAGTCTCATCGTAGTCAACTCCTTGAATTTGTCGGAAACCCTTTGCGACAAGTCGAGCTTTATAGACAGTAATATTACCATCAGCATCTGCTTTTCTCTTGAAGATTCATTTATTCTCGACAGCCTTTCGGCTATCGTGTAAGTCTACCAAAGTCCATACTTTGTTATCATACATGGATCCCATTTCGGATTTCATGGCTTCTTGCCATTTGTTGGAATCTGGGCTCATCATCGCTTCTTCATACGTCGCAGGTCCTCATCATTGTTATCCACAATCATGACATTTAGACAAGGATCATACCAATCAGGAGTGGCACGTTCCTTGTCGATCTGCGAGGTTCAAGAGTTTCCTCGTTCGAAGTTTCATGATCATTATCATTAGCTTCCTCTGCTGTTGCCGGTGTAGGCGGTGCAGGTATAACTTCCCGATCGCGCTACTCTGATCAACGAGTATAGATTCATCAATCTCATCGAGTTCTACTTTTCTTTCAGTCACTTCTTTAGTGAGAAATTCTTTCTCAAGAAAGGTTCCGTTCTTAGCAACAAAGATTTTGCCTTCGGATCTGTGATAGAAAGTGTACCCTATAGTTTCCTTAGGGTATCCTATGAAGACACATTTCTCCGCTTTGGGTTCTAGCTTGTCCGGTTGTAACTTCTTTACATAGGCTTCGCAACCCCAAACTTTCAGGAACGACAGCTTAGGTTTCTTGTTAAACCATAATTCATACGGTGTCGTTTCTACGGATTTTGATGGTGCTCTATTTAAAGTGAATGCGGCTGTCTCTAATGCATAACTCCAAAATGATAACGGCAAATCAGTAAGAGACATCATACTACGAACCATATCTAAGAGAGTTCGATTACGACGTTCGGACACACCGTTTCGTTGAGGTGTTCCCGGCGGTGTCAATTGTGAAAGTATTCCGCATTTCTTTAAATGCATGCCAAACTCATAACTCAGATATTCACCTCCACGATCAGATCGTAGAAATTTAATCTTCTTGTTACGTTGATTTTCTACTTCACTTTGAAATTCCTTAAACTTCTCGAAAGTTTCGGATTTATGTTTCATGAAATAGATATACCCATATCTACTCAGATCATCTGTGAAGGTTAGAACATAACGATAACCACCGCGCGATGCTACGCTCATTGGTCCACACACATCGGTATGTATGATTTCCAATAAGTCAGTAGCTCGCTCCATCATACCAGAAAATGGAGTCTTTGTCATTTTTCCCATTAGACATGCTTCGCATCTATCAAGTGACTCAAAGTCAAGTGATTCAAGTAATCCATCAAGATGGAGTTTCTTCATGCGTTTCACTCCAATATGACCAAGACGACAGTGCCACATATAAGTAGAATTATCATTAAGTTTAATTCGTTTAGCATCAATGTTATGTATATGCGTATCACTACTATCGAGATCTAACAGAAATAAGCCATTCTTTTGTGGTGCTCGACCATAAAAGATATTATTCATAAAAATAGAACAACCATTATTCTCAGACTTGAATGAATAACCGTCTTGCATTAAACAAGATCCAGATATAATGTTCATGCTCAACGCAGGTACATAATAGCAATTATTTAGGCTTAAAACTAATCCCGAAGGTAGATGTAGAGGAAGTGTGCCGACTGCGATCACATTGACCTTGGATCCGTTTCCAACGCGCATCGTCACTTCATCTTTCAGCAGTTGTCGTTTATTCTTTAGTTCCTGTTTCGAGTTACAAATATGAGCAACCGAACCAAAGTATCAAATACCTGTGTACTAGAACGAGAACCAAAGAAATGAACATCTATAACATGTATATCGATATACCTTCTTTCTTCTTCTTGACAAGGCCGCTCTTCAGATCAGCCGGATACTTGGAGCAATTACGCTTCCAGTGTCCCTTCTCCTTGCGATAATAGCACTCAGATCGTGCTTAGGGCCGTTCTTAGGTTTCATAGGAGGCGTGGCAGCTTTCTTGCCACCCTTCTTGAATTTTCCCTTAGACTTGCCCTGTTTCTTGAAACTGGTGGTCTTGTTGACCATCAACACTTGGTGCTCTTTCTTGATCTCAATCTCAGCAGCTTTTAGCATGCCAAAGATTTCAGGTCACTCCTTGTTCATGTTACGCATATTGTAGTTCATCACAAAGTTCTTGTAACTTGGTGGCAGTGATTGAAGGACACGATTAATCCCCGATCTGTTAGGAATCACTATTCCCAAGTCATCGAAGTTTCTTCGCATGCCCGGTCATGGCGAGCATGTGCTCACTAACGGAGCTGCCTTCTTCCATCATACAGCTGAAGAAATGTTTCGATGCTTCATAGCATTCCACGCCGCATGAGTCTCGAATATAGCTTTCAGCTCATTCATCAACTCATGAGGATAAAGGTGCTCAAAACGTTTATGAAGATCGGATTCCAGACTGCACAGGATGGCACACTGAACTTGAGAGTACCGAGTTTTCCTAGTTGCGTAAACAGCTTTTACTTCATCGGTTTCATCTTCTGCAGGAGTGTCACCTAGCGGTGCATCAAGCACAAATTGCAGATTTCCGCCGTAGAGGAAGATCCTCACATGACGGAACCAATCGGTGAAGTTGCTACCGTTGCTCTTAAGTTTCTCTTTCTCTAGGAACTGATTAAAATTGATTGGGGACGCCATCTCTACAACATATATTTGCAATAGTTTAGACTAAGTTTATGACAAATTGAGTTCAAATTTTAATTCAACATAATTAAAAACCTAAGTGAACTCCCACTCAAAAACAATATCCCTCGCATTGTCTTAGTGATCACACGAACCAAATCCACCGCACCTAAACCCGATCATCACGAGAAAAGGTGTGATTTCAATGGCGAACACTCAAAGTGTTCATCATATCAACCATATGATTCATGCTCTACCTTTCGGTATCACGTGTTCCGAGACCATGTCTGTACATGCTAGGCTCGTCAAGGCCACCTTAGTATCCGCATGTGCAAAACTGTCTTGCACCCGTTGTATGTACTTATTGAATCTATCACACCCGATCATCACGAGATGCTTCGAAACGACAAGACTTGGTAACGGTGCTACTAAGGATGAACACTTTATTATCTTGAGATTTTAGTGAGGGATCATCTTATAATGCTACCGTCGCGATCTAAGCAAAATAAGATGCATAAAAGGATTAACATCACATGCAGTTCATATGTGATATGATATGGCCCTTTTGTCTTTGCGCCTTTGATCTTCATCTCCAAAGCACGGACATGATCTCCATCATCTTCGGGCATGATCTCCATCATCGTCGGCGTAGCGTCAAGGTCAATGGCGGCGTCTTCATGATTGTTCTCCATGTAGCAACTATTACAACTACTTTGAAATACTACTCAACATGAAATTTAAAGACAACCATAAGGCTCCTGCCGGTTGCCACAATACAATAATGATCATCTCATACATATTCATCATCATATTATGGCCATATCACATCACCAAACCCTGCAAAAACAAGTTAGACGTCTCTAATTTGGTTTGCATATTTTACGTGGTTTAGGGTTTTCGAGAGAGATCTAATCTACCTACGAACATGAACCACAACGTTGATACTAATGTTTTCAATAGAAGAGTAAATTGAATCTTCACTATAGTAGGAGAGACAGACACCCGCAAAGCCTCTTATACAATACAAGTTGCATGTCGAACGAGGAACAAGTCTCATGAACGCGGTCATGTAAAGTTAGTCCAAGCCGCTTCATCCCACTATGCCACAAAGATGCAAAGTACTCAAACTAAAGATAACAAGAGCATCAACGCCCACAAACCATTGTGTTCTACTCGTGCAACCATCTATGCATAGACACGGCTCTGATACCACTGTAGGATAACGTTGCATAGAAAACAAAAATTTTCCTACGGCGAACACGCAATCCAAGCCAAGATGCAATCTAGAAGACAGTAGCAACGAGGGGGTATCGAGTCTCACCCTTGAAGAGATTCCAAAGCCTACAAGATGAGGCTCTTGTTGCTGCGGTAGACGATCACTTGCCGCTTGCAAAAGCGCGTAGAAGATCTTGATCACGATCGGTTCCGGCGCCACGAACGGGCAGCACCTCCGTACTCGGTCACACGTTCGGTTGTTGATGAAGACGACGTCCACCTCCCCGTTCCAGCGGGCAGCGGAAGTAGTAGCTCCTCTTGAATCCGACAGCACGACGGCGTGGTGTCGGTGGCGGTGAAGAAGTCCGGCGGAGCTTCGCTAAGCTACGCGGGAGATATGGAGGAGAAGGGGCGGCTTGGGTTTGGGTGGGGGTGGCCGGCCACTCGCGGGGGGCGGCCAGCTTGTGGTCTTGGGGGTGGCCGGCCCCCTCCCTTGGCCCCTCATTATATAGGTGGATCCCCAAGTGTTGGTGTCCAAGTCTTCGAATAAGACCCGAACCAAAAACCTTCCATAAGAGGGGAAACCTAGCCCAACTAGGACTCCCACCAAAAGGTGGGATTTCCACCTCCCATGTGGGGGGTGGCCGGCCCCCTATGGAGGAGTCCACTTGGGACTCCTCCCCATCTAGGGCTGGCCGGCCATGGAGGTGGAGTCCCATGTGGACTCCACCTTCCTTGGTGGTTTCTTCCGGACTTTTCTAGAACCTTCTAGAACCTTCCATAGAACCTTCCGCGACATTTTATTTCACATAAAATGACATCCTATATATGAATCTTATTCTCCGGACCATTCCGGAACTCCTCGTGATGTCCGGGATCTCATCCGGGACTCCGAACAAATATTCGAACTCCATTCCATATTCAAGTACTACCATTTCAACATCCAACTTTAAGTGTGTCACCCTACGGTTCGAGAACTATGCGGACATGGTTGAGTACTCACTCCGACCAATAACCAATAGCGGGATCTGGAGATCCATAATGGCTCCCACATATTCAACGATGACTTTAGTGATCGAATGAACCATTCACATATATTACCAATTCCCTTTGTCTCGCGATATTTTACTTGTCCGAGGTTTGATCTTCGGTATCACTCTATACCTTGTTCAACCTCGTCTCCTGACAAGTACTCTTTACTCGTACCGTGGTATGTGGTCTCTTATGAACTCATTCATATGCTTGCAAGACATTAGACGACATTCCACCGAGAGGGCCCAGAGTATATCTATCCGTCATCGGGATGCACAAATCCCACTGTTGATCCATATGCCTCAACTCATACTTTCCGGATACTTAATCCCACCTTTATAGCCACCCATTTACGCAGTGGTGTTTGGTGTAATCAAAGTACCTTTCCGGTATAAGTGATTTACATGATCTCATGGTCATAAGGACTAGGTAACTATGTATCGAAAGCTTATAGCAAATAACTTAATGACGAGATCTTATGCTACGCTTAATTGGGTGTGTCCATTACATCATTCACACAATGACATAACCTTGTTATTAATAACATCCAATGTTCATGATTATGAAACTAATCATCCATTAATCAACAAGCTAGTTTAAGAGGCATACTAGGGACTTCTTGTTTGTCTACATATCACACATGTACTAATGTTTCGGTTAATACAATTCTAGCATGATATATAAATATTTATCATAAACATAAAGATATAAATAATAACCACTTTATTATTGCCTCTAGGGCATATCTCCTTCACTTGCAAGCTCTTGGGAATGTGCGAGGCACTAGAAAAGAATTTTGATTGGATTGTTCCTGAAAATTTGTTTGATGAGAGTAGCAAGCCTAAGGGTAATGAAAAGGGAGCCTATGAAACTTACATAGATAAGATACAATGCATAGTTGAGAAAACTCCAAACCCCGATGTTGATGCTTCGTCTCTTGATAACACTTGATACACACTTTCTGCGCCTAGCTGAAAGGCGTAAAAGAAAAGCGCTTATGGGAGACAACCCATGATTTTACTACAGTTCTTTTGTTTTATATTTGAGTCTTGGAAGTTGTTACTACTGTAGCAACCTCTCCTTATCTTAATTTTGTTGCATTGTTGTGCCAAGTAAAGTCTTTGATAGTAAGGTTCATACTAGATTTGGATTGCTGTGCAGAAACAGATTTCTTGCTGTCACGAATTTGAGCAGTAGTCTCAGAAAATTCTGCCAATTTACGTGAGTGATCCTCAGATATGTACGCAACTTTAATTCAATTTGAGCATTTTCATCTGAGCAAGTCTGGTGCACCTATAAAATTCGTCATTACGGATTGTTCTGTTTTGACAGATTCTGCCTTTTATTTCGCATTGCCTGTTTTGCTATGCTTGATGGAATTTTCTATTCCATTAACTTTCAGTAGCTTTGTGCAATGTCCAGAAGTGTTAAAAATGATTACGAATGAAGCCCGGTGAACAGGGGGATACGTGAGCACCCCCTAGCTGCTCAACACGTGTCTCACGCCGTGTGTTTACCGTTGGGCTGTGTACCTCCGCTCCTTGCCTGGCTGACAGCGTACATGTGGGTAGGCAGGCATCAATATTATATATCCATCCACAGTAGTCTCACATAGCGTCAATCGCCTATTATATATCCATCTACAGTAGTCTCACGACATATCACCACGCTGAACGGGCTGGTGGATGAGCTCCAATGGCTTCTGGCTCTGTTCCGCGCTGCCGACCAACTCGTCTCCGACCAGGTCACCAGGGGATGTCCTGGTTCCTCCGCTGGTTCCTCTGCATCGTTGACCGCGCCGCCCGAGTCAGCCTCTGCCGCTGGCGCCTCCCGTTGAGCCTCGCCGCCTGTTCCCCGTCGTCGTCCGCCAAACCGCCACGCGCACCGCCACGACCGTCGCTCCACCTGTCTGCCTCCAGCGCGAGCGCGCGCGCCCGCTGCCGTGACCAGCAGCATCCCTGCCTCTCCTCCGTGTTCGTCTCCGGCGTTGGACTTTACCTGTACGAAATCGATCAGGGGTAGCATTGGTGGTGCTCGATTCCGCTCGTGATGGGATTGGGGATATTGGGAAAGGAAGAGGAGATGATGGGATTGGGGAGATTGCTGAGCCCCTGTCCCCCACGGCCGGCGAGCCCACCACGCCTGACCTCTACCCTCGCCGCGCCGGCGGAGTGGGGACGCCGGGCACGTAGAGGAAGGAGGTGGGGGTCACTACACCTACTACCGATGAGTGGCTGGACATGGAGTTGAGAGGCGGCCCAACGCGCGGACGGCGCCTCGCCGACCGAGAATGATGTCCGGCACGCAGAGGAAGTCGAGGGGCGGCGCCGTCCATCCTTGACCGGCCACCATCATCATCCGTGCGTCTCCGTCGTTCCCCCACCACCACAGCGCGCCGTCGTCCGTGCGCCACACACGCAGCAGCCACCACCCCGTCTGTGCACCCCTCTTAGTCAAGAGTTCACCACCTCAAACGGCACCACTGCATCTGGCGTAGGCACACTCCAACTCCATTGTGTTCGGCTTCACCTTGCATGGCTCCGTCCATCAATTGGAGGGCAGCAATGGCGGAAGAGCTCGAGGGGCTGTGAAGGTGGGACGAGACGACCGGTCCTGGCGGGCGCTCCCGCGGGGAAGCGCTAATTTTTCCTACCATGCCCAAATCCGATGGCGTGGCTAGGTTCTTTCCTTTGAAGGCTGCAACCCGAGCATCGCAGCCAGAATTGCTCCGTTTAGGGAAGAAATTGGAAGAGGAATCGGGAGGATTTGGGTTCTTTGTGTCAGGGTGGAAGGGATAAGGTGAGGAACGGTTGATTGAGAACTTCTGGCTCTGTTCCGCGCTGCCTATGTTTGTGTCAGGCGGCAGCGGTAGCACAGTGGTGGCACAGGAAGAGTCGCGTGGCGCCGATCCACCGGATGAACACAAGCTTTTTCATTTTTTTATTCTGTCTCCACACGACGTGAGCATCACACTGCCACACACAGCAGCAAAACGATAAGGTGGCAGATTTGACGGCGTTTCATCGCCGTTTATCAAGTCACAATCTTAGAACAAATCCAACGGTAGAGAGAGGGTGCACACGTATCCCCCTGGTCACCGAATCCACTCTCAAAATGATTATGTCACCTCTGAACATGTGAATTTTGATTATGCACTAACCCTCTAATGAGTTGTTTTGAGTTTGGTGTGGAGGAAGTTTTCAAGGATCAAGAGAGGAGGATGATACAATATGATCAAGGAGAGTGAAAGCTCTAAGCTTGGGGATGCCCCTGTGGTTCATCCCTGCATATTTCAAGAAGACTCAAGCGTCTAATCTTGGGGATGCCCAAGGCATCCCCTTCTTCATCGACAACATTATCAGGTCACCTCTAGTGAAACTATATTTTTATTCCATCACATCTTATGTGCTTTACTTGGAGCGTCTGTATTTTTTATTTTTGTTTTGTTTGAATAAAGTTGGATCCTAGCATTCATTGTGTGGGAGAGAGACATGCTCCGCTGTTGCATATGGACAAATATGTCCTTAGGCTTTACTCATAATATTCATGGCGAAGGTTGAACTGCTTCGTTAAATTGTTATATGGTTGGAAACGGGAAATGCTACATGTGGTAATTGGTATAATATCTTGAATAATGTGATACTTGGTAATTGTTGTGCTCATGTTTAAGCTCTTGCATCATGTACTTTGCACCTATTAGTGAACAAATACTGTAGAGTTTGTTAAAATTTGGTTTGCATAATTGGTCTCTCTAAGTCTAGATATTATCTGGTAAGGGTTCGAACAACAAGGAAGACGGTGTAGAGTCTTATAATGCTTGCAATATGTTTTTTATGTGAGTTTTGCTGTACCGGTTCATACTTGTATTTGTTTCAAATAACCTTGCTAGCCTAAGCCTTGTATTGAGAGGGATTACTTCTCGTGCATCCAAAATCCTTGAGCCAAAAACTATGGCACTTGTGTCCACCATACCTACCTACTACATGGTATTTCTCCGCCATTCCAAAGTAAATTGCTTGAGTGCTACCTTTAAAATTTCTATTCTTTATCTTTGCAATATATAGCTATGGGACAAATAGCCTAAAAACTATTGTGGTATTGAATATGTATTTATGCATCTTATCTCTTATAAGTTGCTTGTTGAGAAATAACCATGTTCCTGGGGACGCCATCAACACTTTGTTGAATATCATGTGAGTTGCTATGCATGTTCGTCTTGTCTGAAGTAAGGATGATTTACCATGAGTTGAATGGTTTGAGTATGCATATTGTTAGAGAAGAACATTGGGCCGCTAACTAAAGCCATGATTCATGGTGGAAGTTTCAGTTTTGGATAAATATCCTCAACCTCATATGAGAATATTATTTGTTGCTAAATGCTTATGCATTAAAGAGGAGTCCATTATCTGTTGTCTATGTTGTCCCGGTATGGATGTCTAAGTTGAGAATAATCAAAAGCGAGAAATCCAATGCGAGCTTTCTCCTTAGACCTTTGTACAGGCGACATAGAGGTACCCCTTTGTGACACTTGGTTGAAACATATGTTATGCAATGATAATCCAGGTAATCCGAGCTAATTAGGACAAGGTGCGGGCACTATTGGTATACTATGCATGAGGCTTGCAACTTGTAGGATATAATTTACATGATACATATGCTTTATTACTACCGTTGACAAAATTGTTTCTTGTTTTCAAAATAAAAGCTCTAGCACAAACATAGCAATCAATGCTTCCCTCTGCGAAGGGCCTTTCTTCTACTTTTATGTTGAGTCAGTTCACCCATTTCCTTCTATCTTAAGAAGCAAACACTTGTGTTAACTGTGCATTGATTCCTACATACTTGCATATTGCACTTGTTATATTACTTTATGCTGACAATATCCATGAGATATACATGTTATAAGTTGAAAGCAACCGCTGAAACTTAATCTTCCTTTGTGTTGCTTCAATGCCTTTACTATGAATTTATTGCTTTATGAGTTAACTCTTATGCAAGACTTATTGATGATTGTCTTGAAAGTACTATTCATGAAAAGTCTTTGCTATATGATCCAATTGTTTACTCATTGCATTTACATTGCTTCGAATCGCTGCATTCATTACATGTGCTTACAATAGTATTGATCAAGATTATGATGGCATGTCACTTCAGAAATTATCTTTGTTATCGTTTACCTACTCGGGACGAGTAGGAACTAAGCTTGGGGATGCTGATACGTCTCCAACGTATCGATAATTTCTTATGTTCCATGCTACTTTTATGATGATACTCACATGTTTTATACATACTTTATATCATATTTATGTATTTTCCGGCACTAACCTATTAACAAGATGCCGAAGAGCCGATTCTTTGTTTCTCATTGCTTTTGGTTTCAGAAATCCTAGTAAGGAAATATTCTCGGAATTGGACGAAATCAAAGCCCAGGATCTTATTTTTCCACGAAGCTTCCAGAAGTCCGGAGAGGAAACGAAGTGGGGCGACGAGGCGACGCCACACTAGGGCGGCCTGGCCCAGGCCCTGGCCGCGCCGGCCTAGCGTGTGGGCCCCTCGCGTCGCCCCTAAACCTACCTCTTCGCCTATAAGAAGCCTTCGTCGATAATAGTTCTAGTACCAAGAGCCACGATACGGAAAATCTTCCAGAGACGCCGCCGCCGCCAATCCCATCTCGGGGGATTCAGGAGATCGCCTCCGGCACCCTGCCGGAGAGGGGAATCATCTCCCGGAGGACTCTTCACCGCCATGGTCGCCTCCGGAGTGATGTGTGAGTAGTTCACCCCTGGACTATGGGTCCATAGCAGTAGCTAGATGGTCGTCTTCTCCTAATTGTGCTATCATTGTTAGATCTTGTGAGCTGCCTAACATGATCAAGACCATCTATTTGTAATGCTACATGTTGCGTTTGTTGGGATCCGATGAATATGGAATACTATGCTATGTTGATTATCAATCTATCTATGTGTTGTTTATGATCTTGCATGCTCTCCATTATTAGTAGAGGCTCTGGCCAAGTCATTACTTGTAACTCCAAGAGGGAGTATTTATGCTAGATAGTGGGTTCATGCCTCCATTAAATCTGGGACAGTGACAGAAAGTTCTAAGGTTGTGGATGTGCTGTTGCCACTAGGGATAAAATATCAATGCTATGTCTAAGGATGTATTTGTTGATTACATTACGCACCATACTTAATGCAATTGTCTGTTGTTTGCAACTTAATACTGGAGGGGGTTCGGATGATAACCTGAAGGTGGACTTTTTAGGCATAGATGCATGCTGGATAGCGGTCTATGTACTTTGTCGTAATGCCCAATTGAATTTCACAATACTCATCATAACATGTATGTGCATGGTCATGCCATCTCTATTTGTCAATTGCCCAACTGTAATTTGTTCACCCAACATGCTATTTATCTTATGGGAGAGACACCACTTGTGAACTGTGGACCCCGGTCCATTCTTTTACATCGAATACAATCTACTGCAATACTCGTTCTACTGTTTTCTGCAAACATCATCATCCACACTATACATCTAATCCTTTGTTACAGCAAGCCGGTGAGATTGACAACCTCACTGTTAAGTTGGGGCAAAGTATTTTGATTGTGTTGTGCAGGTTCCACGTTGGCGCCGGAATCTCTGGTGTTGCGCCGCACTACACTTCGCCGCCATAAACCTTCAATGTGCTCCTTGACTCCTACTGGTTCGATAAACCTTGGTTTCTTACTGAGGGAAAACTTGCCGCTGTACGCATCACACCTTCCTCTTGGGGTTCCCAACGGACGAGTGCTTTACCGTCACAAGAAAGCTACTTTCTGGCGACGTTGCAATCCCACGTCAACTCCCACGACAGCATGGTGGTGTTCAGAATTAAAAAGATTTGCAAAATTTCAATTTGGGTAAGATCTAGAATCTGCTTCAAAGTCCCAACTTTGTTTGAGCATAACTTTTGATCTAGGATGAATTTGCAGGGGTGGTCTTTACCAAAGTTGTTCACCTTGATGTGGTCTTGGATGAGGTGCAAAGAGTTGGATTTGTTTGGTTTGTAAAACTCTTAATACAGAGGCTCAAAGTAGGCATCAGGCTAAAATTGGCAGATTTGACCATTAGTGCATGTGAGCATAATTTGATTTCAAATTTGATTTGATTTGAGTTTATTTGATTCCAAAAGTGTTTATAAGTGTTTAGTAACATTCTCCAACCAGTGGTGCAAGCCAAAATGGTCTAGGTTGAAGATTTGTAAAAATGGCATAAACCATATGTGAGGGTTTTGTGATTTTTCCATTTTATTTCTTTTCTTCCTTTTTGATTTTCTTTGTGATCTTCAAAGGATCAAGTTAGGGATTTAGGTGGTAAGCATAAGCACACAACTAAACATCATGGCCATCTCATACAATAATGCACAAACCTTATGCATGGCACTATATGCAATTTAAAAGTTTTTGTTGGTTCCAAATTTTGAGTATTTGAAACTCTTCTTCTTCATTGATTTGAAATTTGGGATGTTACACGATGTGTCGGTCAACTACGCATGGATGAAGAAGCTTTGGGACTCTTTAAAGATCTTATCATCCATAAACACTAGTAGGAAAAAACTCATAAGTGGCGCGCCGTTTTGGAATTATGTGCCGTACGGAGGGTGCGCCACTGTTACCACGCCATGAAAATATGAATTCTGTGGCGCACGGACCCATGCGCACAGAAAGTGACATTTCTTTGGCTCACCAGGCAGGCATGCGCCACAGACTGTGGCGCACCCAGCGGTGGTGCGGCACATATTTTTTTTCTGGCTAGATTGAGATCTAGGGCCGCCGGAATTTCGCCGAATTTTTTTTTTTGAAATTTTCCGGAGGTCGCCGTAGGTGGGTGGGTGGAGGAGGAGGAGGAGGCCTGCCGGAGGTGGGGGAGGAGGAGGAGGAGGAGGAGGTCGCTGGGTGGTGGAGGAGGCCGGAGTGGAGGAGAGGAGGGAGGAGAACGGAGAAGAAGGGAGGAGAAGGAGAGAAGGGGAAGTGGAAGTGGAAGTGGAGGAGAAGGTGAAGTGGAGGAGAGGAGAAGAAAAGAGAGAGGGAGAAGGGAAAAATCGATTTTATTTTATTTTTGCAGGAAAAAATCTTGACTTTGTCGTAACTTCTTATTTTTTCTAATTTGCTGATTCTGTAAATTTTAGAACTGCCAAAGGCGGTTAATTTCATTTATAGAATTTTCTCCCGATCATTTTGATATATTGTGCGTATTTTTCCGACATCGTATGCAAAATCCGCGGCTATTTGAAGATTTCATGATCTTTTTTTTGCCAAGTACATCGAAATTCACGTTTTCCAATTTTCCCTACAAGTATACCACTTAATATAAGTACAATTCAAAGGAATTTTTTTTGAAGTTTTTATAATTTTCTTTGATTTTTTTGAACACTAAAAAGGCGATCCGAGGGTGGATGCGTGGACAGTTGAAAAACTTGTGTGGTGCATGTAGCTCCATGCGTCACAAAAAGGGGATATTTCTGTAGCGCATCCAGCTCAATGCGTCATAGAAATACTTAGAATTGGCGCATGGAGAGTTAGTGCGCCACAGAAATACTATTATTTAGTGGCGCATGTGTCTAGGTGCGCCACATAATTTTTTTTAGTGGCGCATGATTATTCGGTGTGCCACAGAAAGACATTTCACCTATAACTAGTTTCCTATAGCTAGTTTCCTACTAGTGAAAGTTGTGAAACTTCAGGACGTACTTGCATAACTGAAATTGCTCAAATATGCACACTCTAGATTGCAATCTGATTTTGGGGAGAATGGGCAACAACAAAGCTAGATCACATCTAAAAGGTGTATCTATGGTTAGTGAAACATCCCACCGGAGATACAGTTTTCATTGTTTTCATGCCTCTTGATGTAAATTATTCTCAACCACACTAGGTTTTTCCTTTTTCTTTTAAGACAGTAGCAAAGCCATGGTAAATGAGCCATTTGCCCTTCAGATTTGGCAAAAAAAAAAGGCTTGAGATCCCCTGTTTTGTTGCAATGTTATTACTTAGTTTGATTTATGAAAATTATGCAATAAGGTGCACGATTAGGTTTTTTCAATGACCCATTGCTGACCAGGCTGTCTTCCCTGGCATTTCCTTAACGTTTAATTTTGGTTTGTTGGAAAATCTTAGCTATTCTCTTCATGATTTGGTGTATAATAACGCATGTGAGGGATTTGGTGTGTTTCGCTTGACAAAGTTGTATGATTACTTGAAATATAGATCATACTACATGGAGCCTAATTTTTAAAAGGAAACTTCATTCTGCACTTTATAAAATTATTAAACAAATAGTACACATTTTTCGCTGTTGATCTCGTCGTCAAAGAGTAACTCCCTTGTTTTGTTACAACTTTGCTACGTCTTCAAAATGTTGGCCCGAATTTCTTTTTTTCCTCTTGCTGCTACCTATACATGCTAGCCCGTGACATGAAAGTGCCGCGTTTGAGCGTTTCATTTTGTTCCATTGAGGGACCAGCTCGAATGCCCGACGTAAATTCACACCTCTGGGCATATTGATGTATTTTTTCAAGAAAATAAAATGGCACCACCTCATGGTGAAAATTAGTCTCAATAACAGTGCCCTGTTCTGTGGCTCCTCCCAACAAAACGAGCCACACTAAAGACGGGTTTGGTAGGCTAGGTGGTCCTTTTTTTTTTGCATAGGTGGAGAAACGAAAAGACCTGTTTGGTTCCTCCATGTTGTAGGTTAACGTGTTCTCAAACCACCCTCGGGATACGTTCTGGAGAAACGGCCGAATCGGCAGCTTCCAATGAGCATGTCCCGTTGTCGTGACTTTTCGGCCGTTCTGGAGAAACGGCCGAATCGGCAGCTTCCAATGAGCATGTCCCGTTGTCGTGACTTTTCGGCTGGCTGGATGCAACCGCTGCAGGCATACCCTCTCTTCAAATCAACACAAACATACTCCGAATCGAAATAAGGTGTACATGAAAAAGATGCGTGTCAATGATATGAATCAATTTCGACAATCGGTTTCGAGTTTGGTCAGTCGTAAATCGTCAATTTTGTGTATGAAGTTTTGAGAGAATTTTGCCAAATTCGTCGCACACGCTAAACCGTTTGAAATTTCCTTTGAGTGGTAGGTTCATCTCACCATTCCGCATGACTTTCATGTTGAAAGGTTTTTGTTTCGGTGAACATAGACGGATTCGCTAGTATATTGTAATGTGTACGTATGTGTGAGTATAGTTAGAATACTCTTGCTCAACTTCTCGCTTGCCATCTTCATGAACGGCGACGTGATGATGATATGTGAGAAGTGAGAGGTGATAATCCATGGTGGTGGCGGCATGGTGATGTTCGTCTTTGTAGTCGACGACGTGGTGATGCTTGTGACCGGCGTGACCCTGGCAGTATTCAGCTTCTTGGTCGGTGACATGGTTATGCTTGTGACGGGCGTGAACGGCGGTGTCATGGTGGTGTTTGTCCTTCGTCTTCATGGTCGACAATATGGTGATGCTTATGACGGGAGTGAACATCAGTGTCATGGTGGTGTTTGTCTTCGTGGTCGGTGATGTAGTGGTGCTTGTGACCGGCGTGACCGGCGGTGTCATGTTGATCTTCGTCTTCGTGGTCGGCGACGTGATGATTCTTGTGAGTTGTGACCGGCGTGAACGACGGTGCCATGGTGGTGTTTGGCTTCATAATCGTCGACGTGCCGAATCTTGTGAACGGCGGTGTCATGGTAGTGTTCAGCTTCGTGGTCGGTGACGTGGTGATACTTGTGACCGACGTGAATAGCGGTGCCATGGTGGTGACTGGCTTCGTGATCGTTGACGTGCCGAAACTTGAGAACGGCGATTGTGGTGCCTGGCTCCGTGCTTATGTTTGTGATGGGTGAGGTAAGATCACCATGTTGTCATATAGGTGAGGCTAGAAAAAACATGTGACCAACCCAGGTACTTAAACGAAGTGTTTTTTTTTTTTACCGGAGCTCGTCTGGAACGAAATATGGACTTCTTCTCACTGACAACGCAGTGAGCCTCGAATCTTATAGAGGCTGCCAAACGCGCTCCAAATGACCAGTGAGCTCTCTATTCAAGCACCACCAACCCCGCCGCTGCTCAGCACCTTCTTCTTTGTCGCATGGCTACAGCCATTGCCGTGCCACTTTGCCAACTTGTCCGATCTCCGGCTAATGTGAACCCATGCTGAAACGCTGGCGCACGGTGAAACTGAAACATGCCCTCGATCGTCTCGTTTCGTCAATGGGAAAAAGGACTTGTCCTCGATCTCGAGACTAACACGGCCGGAAGCGCAGTGGAATAATTTCTAGAGTACTTCTTGAGCTGGGTGAAAAAACGTACGGATCTCCCATGCGTGGTTCCTGGAAAGCATCCTTGAAATCATGTCCACTGCAAAGGAAGAGATTCTCGCCTAGTATCATCTGAGATCTACATGCACCTAGAAATGCATGATGCAGCACAGTGATACAGACCATGCTGGAGCAGAGCATGTATTCTGTGAAGAACCTACCCTGCTGCAAAGTAGTAGTACTAAAATTTCTCTAAATATAAAAAAATTGTTAGTTTAAAATTAGCATAATTAAAAAGTTTTTTTTAATATGAATCCAACAATATCAATTACATATGATATAATTAAGATTTTGTTGTTTAATTTGTTTGGTTAAAGTTCGTCTTCAAATGCGTGTGCACCTTATTTCTAGAAACGGAGGTAGTATTTCTTTTCCACGGAGGAGCTACAGCCTAGAGAGATACTACTAGTGTCCTCGAGTTTTCCCAAAGAGTAAAATACATGGGTGATACCAAAACTTGGAGACCCAAATCAATACGGTCACCGACCTTAGAAATACGACACATACGATCACCAAATACGACGCATAGTTCATCTAGGTCACTAGCCTACGGTACAACTCTGTACTTGGTGACGTGGCACTACATTTACTGGTCTTCAACCATGATTTTTACAGGAAATCCCCTAAAGAATCTGGCAGATGCCCAGAGGTCAGTGTCAGATTATATTCAAGTCCAAGAAACTAACCGGTAGGCCTCATTGACAGGTTGCGCCCCCACCCCCACCCCCGCTCCGGCCTGCACCGCCACATCCCCCGTGCCCTCCGCTCGGTCTCCTCCTCCACGACGAGGTAGCTCGCGCGCGATGGAGACCCACATCGGCCGCGGCCGCCAATGCCGCGTTGTTGGGCGACCTGTGCTCGACGAGGTCGCGCGACGGCGCAGGTCCACGGAGGAGGTGGTGCTCCGCCTGGACGAGGACGCGTCGGCGCCAAGGGTCGCCTGCCTCGCTGCTTCGGCGCTGGCATCCATGGCCTGCTGGTGCTCCGCCTGGAGTGTGACCGCCGGTTGTTGCTCCTGGCGGCGCGCCGAAGTAGGAGGCGGAGCGGGAAATTATGTACTCCGTTTTTGGAAGTTTTGCATTTTGGCCCAGCTATGTTTTATTATTCGAAATTATTCCATGTAAAAGGTATGCAACTGACTTATGGGGTCCACGCAGTGCGACATCAGCAAAGTCAGAGTTGTACCGTAGGCTAGTAACCTTGATGATTGATGTGTCGTATTCAGTGACCGCATATGACGTATTTCTAAGATCGGTGACGGTATTGATTCGTATCTCCAAGTTCCGGTACTCCTCGAAATAGGCTTTCGTCCCGCTATATTAATATAGCAACCAACCGATACAACAGGCACGCTGGGACCGCAGCACAACCAAGTCCAAAGAAACAAAAAAGAAAGAAAAGAGAAAACAATGCCGATGTTGGCAACTCGACAAGAACGAAGATGACTCGCAACCGGCTGCGTCCTACGAGTAGTTCCACCACACACCTAGCCTACCGAAGCCCCGCGTATCAAACAACACCTTCAACAAGGAAAGCGACGACGACGCCGCTGCTGCCCGGACTAGTCCTAGGGTTTCCCCCGATACGCGGAAGGGATTGGGGAGGAGGTACACCCGACGCCCTTCAAGAAGGCAGCCAACACCCGCAGGCGTCTCCGCGTCGGTGCCGGGCATGCCGACAAGGATTTCTCCCGCCCACCAAACCCACAACCCCGAAAGATTCGATGTGCTCCACCTAACTTCCGCCCACCAGCACACGCCACCGCGGTCTTGAAGCCATCAACGCCATCTTGCTGTGGTTACCGGAGCAGGGCCTGGACGTAGAGAATAGCAGTAGCTGGGCCGGAGGTCGCAGCACCTCAGCCGCGCAGGAGGGAACTACCTCCACCGCCTTCGCGGTAGCCGACCGGACATGGCAGCGAGGTCAAACCAGGCCTAGCTGGCCCGGCCGGGCCCAAATAGGCCCGCAAAGTCCCCACTGCCGAGCTGCAGCAGGCCGGCCGGAGCACCGCCGACACCCAGCCACCGCCACCGCGACTTCTCCTCCTCCAGGGAGCTCCGCCGGCGAGCCAGACACGGCAGCCCGCCCAACCCCTCCGGGCCCCGCCTGGGCCCAGATCTGGGCCTAGCAGGCCCTGCATCCCGGCCGCCGGCCTCGCTCCGCCGCCAAGGGCCGCGCCGCCGCGCCTCCTCCCACCCGACGCGTGGAAATCACGCCGCCGCGCCGCACCAACGCCCGCCGAAGAACACCGCCGCCAGCCCGAGATCCCCGCACCCTCGTCGCGCCGCAGTAGAGCCACCTCGCCACCGCCGGCACCGCAGTGCAAGGCCCGGCGGCTCAGGCCGGCGGCGGCGGCAGGGGAGCGCCTGAGAGGGAGCTAGAGGAGGTGGAGAGAAAGGGCGCGGCCCGGCCGCCGCGGGGGGCGGCGCGGGTCGCGAGTCGCGAGAGGAAAGAGGACTTGTTTTCGTGCAAGTTCCGGTACTACCTTTGCATTGTACTCTTTCTAGAAGTAAGTGAGAATCTCTTCTACCCGGATGAAGAATCGCACCACTGCCAAGAAGGAACATGCATGGGTTGAAATGTTTACTAGCATGTCTGTAAGGCACACATTCAGTGAGCACGCGACTACTGGATTTGAAGCTAAAACATCTTTACAACGTCGCTACTTCAGCCTAGTATTCCCTCAATCGATCTAAACAATTGACCTATAATCTTGGATGCTGCTGTAAGATATTTCAGCCTTGCGTATGATGTATGCTGTATGCATACAGTACTAAAGTGTGACGATACTGCCAAAATGAAAGAAATTTTACTGCAGTGGTATTGGGAAGTGTTTTCTATGCAAGTACAGACACTTGTACAGAGAAAGTGAATGTTAAGTCTCATGATCAGGTGCGTCGAGAGCATCCTATCAGTTCCGCCACCTCTTGCCAAAGCATACTGTATTGTATACAGTACAGTAACAGCATTCTTTCAGAGAATGTGGCGAGATAGTGGTAAGTAGTGCACTCCAGCCATCGAAAGCAAGCTAGATCAGTGGTGAATTGCACGAAATGGTGACAGGGTAAGCTTTGTACTCCGTAAAAAATATCACAACAATTATTGCGTCCTGGTGATGGTGTCCGTTAGCTGTATTTCAGCATCACTGCATCTGTCTTTAGCTAGCCAGCTCTACCGAGGTTCAGCATCTTGTCATTCATATAAGCTGGTCAAAGCATTTGCTCCAAAAGCAGCATTACGACAGCCCTAGCTAGAAGATTTTCCTACACCAGTAGTACTATTATTGCGTAGCTAATTGGTCTGCGTGTGTGTTCCGAGATAATTTTGTTAAATCAACTCGCATCTTAAATCATGGATCATTTGTTATTCAGTTGTCGGCAGTGCATAATTCTCTGGTCTACTATCCTTGTATTAAGGAAACAGACCCCGCATCGTCTCTAGGGGCGGCTCGGGGAAACCTAACCCGCCGCCACCACCACCCCAGCCCCAAGCTCCACCCCTCCTCGCCGTCGCCGGATGACTTCACCGGGCGAAGCCCGTGTGGAAGACGGCGGCGGCGGGGCCTCTCCCGCGCGGCCGCGCTGCAATCGCGGATCGGGCGGCGGCTCTGCTCCGGTTGGGGAGGCTCGGCCCCCTGCGGCGGCGGCCGGTCCGGCGGCTCTGGCGGCCCGGAGCCCCCTCGCGCGCCGTGGACTCTTCGCCGCGCTCCGTGGCCGAGCTCCGGCTCCCTCGCACCGGCCCGGCGGGCGTCGACCCCGGCAGCCCCGAGGCCGCGGCTCGTCGCGATGGGGTGGGGTGGCGGCCCCTTCCCGCTGTGTGGTTCCTTTGTGCGGCTGGCGGCTCGCCGGTCGTTGTCGGTCGTCGACGGCGCCCTGGAGGTGGTCGCCAGATCGTGCAGGATTTGGCCCGTCGACTTCGTCGGCGGCGAGGTCTGTGGTGGCCCTGCTTCGCGATGGCGCGGTCGTGGTTGCAGGTGTGTGCGGGCCAGTGGAAGTGCAGGCTGGCTCCGGCCAGTCGCTATATCCGGACGGCGGTGGCTGCGCCTGCGGGTGTTGTTCCCTCGTTGGAGGCACCGCCGTGGAGCTCCCTCGGCCTCCAAGCTCGGATCAGGCTCTTCGGGTGAAAGCTTTGGCCCTGTTGGGTCGGGCGACGGGCGTCGTCTTACGTCGCTTACCTCCTTTGGGGCGTCGTCTAGAAGACCTCGATCACATCTGCACTTCCTTTGGGCTGGACGCACACAACTTCGCGGTTGGCAGGTGTCCAACCGGCGATGTCGGTGTTCCGTGTGGCGGCTTATGTGGCAACGATGGCGTTGAAGAGTGATGGTTTGGTCGCGGCAAGACCTTGTTAGTCGGCTTGGCCCGGCGTGTCCGAGTTTCCTCCATGCTGGTCTTCCGTTGCTGTGGAGTCGGAGCTGCCATCACTAGTAGAAAAAGGGGCTTCCGTCCAACCCGAACCGGTACTAAAGGTTTAGCGTCAGGCGGAAAACCTTTAGTACCGGTTCGTGACACGAACCGGTACTAAAGGGTCCTTTTTTGCTTTGTAAAATACAAATGAAAATGATAGAAAATTAAAAAAATAAAATGTTTTCAGATTCTTGTATGTTATGCAACCTACTATTCGGTGAAATTAAGAAATTCGAATTTTGACTTTTTTTGCAAAAAAAATTTAAAAAATGGTAAAATCGCATTAATTTTTGCATACGACGTCGGAAAAATGCGTATAATATATCAAAATCATCGTGAGAAAAAGTTACATCCGAATTCACCTGGGTTTACCCGGTTAGCCATTTTTAGATTCTGAAAATATGAAAGCAGGAAGATTTTATTTTTTTCCAGAAATTTAGAAATTTATATATTTTTTATTTTTTAAAAATTAAAATTAATAATTATAAGATATTTTGAGTCCTAAAATATTACTATTACTTTTAGCAAATTATAAGATTTTCAAATTTTCAGATTTTAGGTTTGGCAAAAAAAAATTAAAATTTTAAAAAATAATTAAAAATAATACAAATTTAAAAAATTAAATTTATTTATTTATTCAACATTATTATTACATCATTACTTTTTTTATTAAAAGAATTATTTGGATTTTAAACAATAAAAAGTGTGACATCGACCAACATGTTAATAGGATTGATATGATACTACTATCATATACATGCGCGCGAAGCACTTGGAAGTGGAACGGGATGGAACTCGGAAGTTAAGCATGCTAGTGCGGGAGTAGTGTGAGGATGGGTGACCGACCGGGAAGTTTGGTACTAAAGGTGGGAGGCCTTTAGTACCGAATCTTTAGTACCGGTTCCAAAACCGGTACTAAAGACCCTTTAGAACCGATACTAAAGGGGGGTCTGTCTACTAGTGCATGTTCTTCGAAGTCTTCTCTTGGGCGCTGTACGATGACCTGCTAGGGGCGGTCCAGGTGAAGGTCACCTTCGGCGTGGGTCTTGCGCATCCCCTCGTCGGAGCTTGTCTTCCGAGTCGGAGCTGCATTCCCCCACACGAGGAGCCACCTGTTTGGCATTGGCCAGCTTGAACCTCGCGGTGCCGCTTCGGCAAGGTCTTCTTTGGTGGTCGCTTCTTCGGGGAAGTCGGAGTCGCTGCGGGTGCGGAGTGATGACGATGACGCCGGTGAGCAACCTCGACGACGATCTTCACCTAGGTGGTGTTTGTGCTGCTTCGGTGGGTTGCCAGGGTGGTTGTGTGTGCACATGCGACGGTCGTGTTCCATGACGGTCGGCATGGGTGTTTGTACTGGTTTTTGGTCGGTTTTCCGTTAATAAACTGACCACCTATTCTTCTCTATTAATAAAAATGGCAAGTCTTGCCTCGTTTCAAAAAAAAACTATCCTTGTATTGTATGCATGCCGACCAATTTCGACGTTGATTCCACTGTCGAGTGTTTCCTGTGGCTGAATCACTAAAGACGAGAATAGTGAGCGTCTCGATTTATGGGGCAGAGCAATTTCTCCCTTTTCTTCTGCGAGCATGGTTCAAGGAAAGAAGACAATGGTTGAAAGAAGAAGACAATGATCTCAGCCTTTTCAGGAACGTTCATACTGAGGGATTGAGCATTGTCCGTGGATGCGAATGGTGCTGCACTCCACGTCTTTTTGTCGATGCATTTTACGCAGCAGATTCCTCGCAAAATGTGGAGATGATAGTCAAAGGGCAGACATGGTAGTTCCGGGGTTGGGAGCACTGTGTTTTCAAAAAATAAAAACGTTCTTCATTATACTCCATCAGTTTCTAAATAGATGTTCTAGATTTGTCTCATCTAAAAGGTTACAATTACGTATACATGTCAAATACCATGATTACCTCGTTGTGCATTTGGGACGATAATTAGCCCATTTTAGTGAGTATCCCTATTTCTCTGTCGGTTTTGGGCACACAGAGTTATTCCCCTATCTGGTAGTGTATTTATGATGGAAATTTTGGTAGTATTACACCCCCTTCAAAATTTTAAACCAGTTTTAAATTTCATGGGTGCACCTGACAAGTATTTTATCAGGGTGCATCCTCAGCTACTGATTGTCGCTGGTGTCAACTTGTAGCTGCTAATGATGTATATATTGATGTTTGGCTTATGCTTCACACTTTCAACACTGGATTGGATAACATGTTTACAAATTATTTTGGTTAGCTACATGTGCTTACTTTACGAGTAAAACAACCTCTCAAGCATATGTACTAATTACACCCCTCTTAAGGAGGGCAGTGTGGTAATTGATGTGAATGAGGGGCAAAGGTTATGGAACATTTTCCAAGGAAGAAACAAAATGGTTGCTATCATTCCACCATGAATTCCCCATTGTGCCATGAATAAAAATACAGATGAAACTCCCCTAAATATACAACAAACTTAAAAGTTATTTCACACATGCATATACAGTGTGCGGGGAGAGAGGAGTTTACTTCACGAGTTGTAGTTCAGCTAATATCAAATACGTTGGTAGTGTTTTGATGCAAGTACAATCGAGTTTTTAACATCAAGTATCTTGTGATATTTGATGCTATCAAAACCACCTCAAGTATACACTTTCTTCTCGAAGAAGCTGCATACTTGTTTATTTTGAATGTATATACCCTCTATGTTGAGATTGTGATCACTTACCAATATTAGGTAGATTGAATGTGCATGTAGAACAATGTGTGTTTCTGGTAATTAATAAAGTTTTTCTATGCACTAATGGTTTCATCGTTTTGTATATGAATGTATGGTCCATAGGTAATGAGTGAATACTATTGGATGGAATCAAGGATGAACGCCATCAAAATAAGCTATGCACTGAGATTTAAAATTGAATGCCAAATTTGATCGATCAGCGGTTTTATGAAGTTGTATATGAATAGATGTTGCCACCATGTGATGCATGAAGGATATTGCATGGATTTGGAATGACTACCATACAAATCAAGATATGCATCAAGATCACTAAGCTCAAGATGAATATATTTGGATCAAACGAAAGCAAGTGGGAATCTTGAGGCATGGAGATTAATATTAATGAGTGGATCAAATATTATGACGATCAAGTCCACGTGAACATAAATAAATGACCAACATAGAGTTGACCGGAGAAACTCAAAGGTGGCCACAGGTTGTGCTTATGAGTTGAGCCATGATTGGTCACGATCTCGAGAGAATGAATCCAAGATTTGTCTTCAATATAAATACCATGGCGATAGCATGAGTTGAGCCATGGTAGACCAAGTCTTTGAGCAAGTAATTCAAGTAAAGGGTTCATTGTGTCTCTCTAGGAGATCAAGATATAGCATTATGTGAATGTAAAGATGGACCGGGGACTGGATCTCAGATGATAACACATAAGCTTTTTTTATCACGTGGAATCAAATGATCAAGTGGTATCTTAAGAAATAATTAATTTTCCTGTTTGAATATTTATGTATTATGTGTGTTTGGTATGCATGTGTGGATTAGCTATCATACAAGGTGAAAGGTGATTTCCCTCCCTAAGTGGTTTTGGTGTAGATGAAAACATAATTAGCACAATAATAGTGTGCTCAAGTTATCTAGGTGCATGCAAAGATGGCACAAGATGATTCGATGCCTCTCACAAAAATGAAAGAGAAGAGATAGTGTTGCACCTTTTTCGTTTTGTTTTGTTGTAGGAAAACTGTACTATCAAGAGGGGGTCTGCTCCGAAAGATACGGGTGGAATGAAGTCCATACACGGACAAGGATTTTGTGCACATGGGAGTCAGTGCTCCCTTCACTTTTGGATTTTTGAAAATTTCAGATTCTCATATTTCTCTGCTTTCAAGAATTATGACATTAAATATGTAGATAGATGTGTATACGAGGATTGGAATCAAAAAAGTCTCGTCAAAAAATACGTTATATTTTTGGAGATGCAAAAAAGACAAATTTCTGACAGTACACTGACAAAATATACGTACTATTGTACTACTATTTATAGTCAGAAATTTGTCTTTTTTGTATTTTCCAAAATACAAAGTATTTTTTAATGGGAGTTTTTTTGACTACACTCCTCGTGTCTAAATCTATCTACATATTTAATGCCATAATTTTTGAAAACATAAAAGAGCGAGGTTTTGAAAAATTTCAAAAATCCAAAAGTCCAAGGAGCACTTGTGCTCATGTGCACATGGTACTTTCCGTCCATACACAAACTATATTTTCACCCACAAAGCCTTCCCGAATGTAGAGAAAAAATTCCCTTTATCTAAGTTCATGAAGTTTTCCCCAGGTTCGGTGGTAGTACCGTACATGCCACCAGTTGTACCACTCCTTCCCATGAGCGGCCCTACCAATGCTTGTATCAGGCTACATTGGGTAGTACCGATGTGGGTTTTCACATGCTTGTACGCATCGACTACATGGATTGTGGTAGTACCGGACTCGCGGAAAAATGTATGTATGGATTGAAGGGCCCTTTAAAAAGAGCTTCTTCTCCCCCAAGAAGGGCATATCTTCCGTCCCTCTCTTCCATTAATCCACGGTCTTAATATTCCTAGATCTCTCTCTCTAATCTACCAAACACCTTGATGACAACTGGGAGCCGACTAGCTCCCATTTTTCTGTTTGCGCCAGAGCCCACCATATGGGCCAAAAAATAGTCAATGCCGGAGCAAATTTGGGGAGGACGAGTGGAGATGCTCTGAGTATGTGGTAATAATGTGAGATAATATCCAATAGACAAAATATGTGATGTGAAATGCAGAATAAAAATATTCACGCAAATGTATCCGTTTGCATGTAAACCGGTACCAACACTATGGGAATACATGTCGTTGTCGTGCAAGCTATTTGCACATCAATGAGGGTTATTCGCACGGCAAAGGCATTGTCGTGTGAAGCCGCAAGGCAATGTCTGGCCCAGCAACGCCGTTGTTGCCGTGCGCCACGCCAAAACTGCACGGCAATGCCTTTGTCGTGCGTCCCTCCCTTTGCCGTGCGGCGAGGTCCTCTATCGTAAACCATTTCATTGCCATGCGCCCTTTCTTTGCCGTGTGCCGGGGGCTTCTGCCGTGCAACCATTCGTTGTCGTGCACCGTGTGTCTATCGTGCAAGTCCCTTTGCCGTGGGCCGCCCATCCACACACACGGCAAAGCCCCAAACTTTGCCCTGCGCTGCCTGTCCACCCGCACGGCAAAGGCCTTGCCAGGCACACAGCACGCACCAGGGAGCATAGGCTAGCGCCACGTTGCCGCTTTGCCGTGTGTATGCACACATCAAAAGTGATCAAATGTCCTTTGATGTGTGCATACACACGAACAAAGGCAACCAGATTTTTTGGTTTTTTCTATTTTTCATTATTTCCTGCATATAATCCAGTATATATAGCATTTCAACAACATATACCACAAAATAATCCAGATACAATATACCACAATATATATAGCATTTCAACAACAAACAACATATAATACAAGTCCGGATCCATCTCCTTGTCCACCAACAACAACAACAAAGTCCATAACAACATACCATACAAGTTCATAGAATCCAACGATGACATATAATCCATACGAGTGCATAGAGTCCAACAACAACATATAATCCAACAACAAAGTCCATAACAACATCAACCTTGTCCATCATCTCGTTGTCAATCTCTTTGTCCTTGTCCGGATCCATCTCCTTGTCCATCATCTCCTAGAAGCGCGTTGAGCAAGGATGTTAGCATTCTAATTCATATACTCCATTCGATCACTAATATAAGACATGGCTCAATTTCTACAAGTCTAATGGCATGTCTACATTTTCAACAAGTGATGAATGTAATGGCTAAAATTTGCCTATTGACATGGAATTGAACATGGTGGCATGTAATGGCTAAAATTTGCATAATAACATTTAATTGAACATGGTGGCATGGAATGGATAAATTTTAAAGTTGAAAGTCTACAAGTGACATGACATGGCTAAAAATCATGAGATTGCTAAATTTCCAACAAGTGTCTCACATCAGAGTAAATTATGTATTTTTCAAGTTTGGGCACAAGTGTCATGGCATTCTACAACCTAGAAGCGTGTTGGACACAAGTGTAGGAGAACTCACCTGGGATCAGATTCCGGATGATGTTCGGATTGTTGACGGTTAGAGGTGTCACCGGGTTCTGACCGCGCGGTGCCTAGATGAGCGGAATGTTCGGCATCATCTGTTGTTGCTGCTGCATTTAATGTCCGAATTAGAAAATAAGCCAAGAGAAAATAAGAAGGAGATATTAAGTTAACCACTTATCCACGAGAAGCCGAAAGGAGGAGTAGGAAGACTCCCCGGTGGAGAAGATATAACGGCTTGGTTCATAAACTAGCTCATCATCTCTTATTGCTGCTGCTCCCTAAACTGCTACTCCAGTTGCGCCTGCCGCTGCTGGGCCTTATGTTGGATTCTTTGTTCCCTTTCTTCCATCTCCACATACGTTGTGTTGCCGCAATGTCACTAACATTGCAATGGAAAGCATGTAAAGAAGCGTAGAGGACCGAGGAAGAACATACATGTAACCGCTCGATAGCTAGATCCGAAGCCCGTGGCCGGGTCTCTACCTAAAGCTGGCCACTCGTATGACCACGACGGATCTAGCGGAGAGATGGAACGTTCATTGGGTCGATGCACCCATCCATAGGCGGCCATGCTTCATGACTTCTCCCGCAAGCACCGCAACCTCAATGTCAAAGTCCTCGGTCTCTGGCTAGGAGGTCTCGTCGTGCTTCTCCTTGAACTTCGAGATATACGCCGTACACCGGGTCTCGGCTTGCTCATTGACCCACGTGGACCCCGTCTGAGGATGCGGCGTCTTCCTGGTCTTCATCTTTCGAATAAGGCTAAATAAGTTTAGCTTCCTGGTCTTTATCTTTCGAAGAAGTCTAGCCCAGAAACAAGGAGTCGGATCTGGGCCGATCTGCGTGAGGAGTCGGATCCAGCAAGGCCCATAAAGGTAGCTGGATCTAGTACGACGTTTTAGGTATAGGCGGATCCTTCGCATGCACGACAATGTAATATTTCTTAGTTAGGCAAGATTGTATTCCGGCTAGGACTCTCCGTGTAAACCCTAGATCCTGGGGCCTTTATAAGCCAGATCCCGGGAGCCCTAGAGGCACGACCAAAAGTCATTGTAACAACGCGAAAGCGCCCATATAATTCCAGACAAGCAAAAGTAGGCCCTGCCTCCGTGCAGCGTGTTCCGAAGCTGGGTAAATCGCGTACCACTGTCCCAATGGCACTCCACCCTATGGCCCCACTTCTTCCCCCTTCGTGAAGATCCCTCCTACGGGGTACCGTTGAATAGGCAACGATAGTTTGCGCCCACTGTGGGGCCAGTGGCATGTAGAGGCTAGAACCGGGTGGGTTCTACCTTTAGAGGCATCGGCGACACCATCCCCGTGGGCACGTCTGGACGCCAGAAACTTTTTGATCATCCCTCACGTAGAGTGTAGGATTCCGGCTATGATAGACCTTGTCAAGCTCTCGATCATCCCGATCGGCAGGATACACATCTTCATCGGCGAAACCGTCGATTCCGATGAAAACACACTGGTAAGTCTTGCAGCTACGACCGCCGCCGAGCAGGACGCAGCTGCAAAGATCCGATCTCAGTTGCAGGAACTTCCTAAGGAACATTCCGCCTTAGATCCTCGAATTTTCACCGCCCACCCAATCCGCCCCTGAGCAGGGAACATCGGTGGAAGACCAACGCAGATCCGCCTGGGTTTCCAAGGTGTTAGAGAAGCAGAGGTAACACTTCGTGCACTTCCTCGCAGACACAGCGGGATCCGCCCCTCCTTAGGAAGGCGATGGACCCATGCAGATAGATGATGTCGAAGACAGCAACCAATCCGAGCACCAAGAAGGTACTGGAGATAATGATGACTCAGTACTCGGAAGCCTCATCCCACTTTCAGGAGGTGTCTCCCCGATGCCTTCGGAAGAGTACGAGAGGTACTGCAAGGAGCTGGAGGACGCAGAAAAAACTGATGGTGAATCATCTCCGCCAAAGAAAGTACGAGATGAGGACGAGGATGATGGCTTAGAGAAGAATCCGCCTCAAGCAACAATCCTGGATCCACCCCAGCTGAGGCCCCGTCATGGGTTCGTGCCCGTCGGACGGCGGAACCACCGCAATGCCAGAGCCTGAAGTTTTACGAAGGGATGGCAGCCGAGACGCTCGTGGACATAGCAGGCCAACACGGAGAACACATCCAACAAAAGGAGATCCTGACCACTCCAATCACCCCAGAGGTGGTTGTGGATTCGAAATCTTTCAAAGCTTGACGTAAAGAACTCCTGGCGGAAGCTTAAAACATAGTCAAGGCCACAACATCAGTCCTACAGGAAAAGATGGAAACCGACAAATTGTACGAGCAAGCCATAGAGAACGGGCGATTGGCGGAGGAACAATGCGAGAAAGCCAGAGAGCTTGCAGAGGAGTGGAAAAACACAGTTAAAGAAACCCATGAGGAAGTGAGGAAGATGAGGCGGAGAGATACTATCCCCCCTCGCAACATCAACATTGACAGTGCAGCTCGCGACAAGCCTCTAGCAACTCCAAAGGATAATATGAAAAAGGCGTCGAAGCTCTTGGCCAAGGACAATGACCAGATCGACATTGAGTATCTGAAAACAATCATTGGCACGGCCATGAAGCAACAGAGCAAGGAGGATACTTCACGCAAGTTGGAATCCAACCCGGATGCATGTGTGTCCACAACGCAGAATCGGCCTGCTGGGAAGCCAAGGGAGCACTACGACGATCAATCGTGCACCGGATCAACGGAGTGCCGGAGAAAGACCGGTGAGCACCCAAATCCGATCCCCATATCTTCGGATACTCCCAAGGATAAATTTAAGGGGAATGATGTGATGTACTCTCGCAAGGACAAGTACCGGAACCCCTCGCCGCCAAGGATTCAACGCGCGCCTCCGCACCCTCGCCAGCGTAGCCCTGCCGGAAACATCAGACCCCATGGGCCTGGCGGAATTAATATCCACGACAACGTTGAGCCCAGGAAAAGCCGGAACGAAGAGCGTGCACCTGAGCCCAGGCAACCCCAGCGTGAAGGAGGCAGCCGCCAAGATGGTGGAGGTAGCCACCGCAGCCGGAGCCAAACATCGCCAGGAGGGACGCGGAGAGTCTGATGGCAGAAGCAAGAGGCACCACAAGCCCCCACGTGGTTCTCCGTCACCACCACCTAGTAAGGGAGGCGGAGGCAGAGGTAGAAGATCACACTCCCACTCTTGATACGCACGGGAATGTCAGAACGAATACAAGGTTGGCTACATTGACCCAAAGTGTTTTGGGAAGAGGATCCGCGAGGAAGAAACACCAAAAGGCCTGAACCTCAAGCTACCCAGAAACTTGAAGCATTATGATGGTAGAGAGCGGCCCGATACCTAGGTTGATGACTACTTTAATGTTGTCAACTTTGCCGGAGGGACCCCAAACATGGTCTGTCGCATGCCCTAGTTGTACCTTGTTCGTCCGGCCCAGGTTTGGCTCAGTGACCTCCCGGAGAACTCCATCTTTTGTTGGTTCGACCTGAAGATAGCCTTCGAGGCACACTTTAGGGGCACCTACAAGAGACCATCCATGGCCAGTGACTTGCAGGCGTGTATACAGAAGAAAAATGAAACCTCTGGAGAATACCTCAGTCGATGGTTAGAAACAAGAAATGACTGCGAGAATGTCGATGACTGGATAGCTATGCTGGCCTTCATATGAGGATTGCAGAGGAGAGGACTACTCTGACACAAGTTGACATGCGAGTACAATGACCAGAAGCTAAATCTGGACAAGATGATCTCCATCGCGAGCACCCATACCGCCACGGAAGATGACGAAGGCGGAGAACTTCCGGCCCTAGCCCTACCCCTGCACTAGCAGAAGAAAAACCGTGACGGAAGTCACAAGCGAAAAAATCCCCCGATGACCAGAAGAGCAGCGGATCCGATATGGTCGCCATGACGTTCCAAAGAGGTCAAGGTGGCGGAAGAGGTGACGACCGTGGTGGCGGAGCCGGCAGGGGCCAACAGCGTGTTGACGAAGTCACGTACGCCAGAACCCGCGCTCCCCGAACCTATGATTAATACAGGGACATGCCGCAACGGGCAAATCCTCTTACATCAACCGCAATTGCAAATGGGTCAATGATTTTAAGACGGATCCAGAAGCGGGATACAAGCGTGCAAGGAAGCTTCGTCCATGTGGCAAAGGAGGCAAATTCAAGAACATGGACAAGGACGAGGAAAGCTCTGAGGCCCTAAATTTTTTATTTTTATCTATGGAGGCACAACCGGGTCCATGAATTTTATTCGATTTGTTTTTCTTATACTCTAGAAATAAACATTTCAATTCAGCATTATTCCATGACTCCTATTTGAAATTTGAAAGCCTATCTTTTAAGGGAAAAATAAAAAATAAAAGTGCCTCATGGACGGCGGAGCTAGCTTGAACATCATGTATCTGGAAACTCTGGAGAAGATGAACCTTACCAAGGAACAACTTAAGCACATCACCACAGAATTCCATGGTGTGGTTCCGGGTAAAAAGGCGAACACCTTGGGCAGCATCAAACTTTATGTGGCCTTCGGTGATGTTAACAATTACTGTTGATCACATTTGAGGTTGTGCCCTTTAAAAGTTCCTACCACGTGATCTTTGGCATGCCAACCTACCACAAGTTCCATGCGAGGCCTTGCTACATCTACAATAAGCTCAAGATTCCGAGTCCAAACGGTATGACCACCGTATCCAGAGACTACTAGAAAGCTCAAGACTGCGAGGAGGGCGAAGCTGCTTTCGCGGTGTCAGCTATCTCCGGAGAGGAGCTGCAAGGCAACAGAACCGCGGTGGATCCAGCTGAGATGCACACCACCAAGAAGCAGATCTCCGACCAGAAGACCATGTTCAAGGCCGCGATAGATACCAAGAAGGTCGACCTCAAGCAAGGTAATGTTGGAGATATGCCCAAGAGGCAATAATAAAAGTGGTTATTATATATCTTTGTGTTTATGATAAATGTTTATATACCATGCTATAATTGTATTAACCGAAACATTGATACATGTGTGTTATGTAAACAACAATGAGTCCCTAGTAAGCCTCTTAACTAGCTTGTTGATTAATAGATGATTAGTTTCATAATCATGAACATTGGATGTTATTAATAACAAGGTTATATCATTATATGAATGATGTAATGGACACACCCAATTAAGCGTAGCATAAGTTATTTGCTATAAGCTTTCGATACATAGTTACCTAGTCCTTTCGACCATGAGATCATGTAAATCACTTATACCGAAAAGGTACTTTGATTACATCAAACGCCACTGCGTAAATGGGTGGTTATAAAGGTGGGATTAAGTATCCGGAAAGTATGTGTTGAGGCATATGGATCAACAGTGGGACTTGTCCATCCTGATGACGGATAGATATACTCTGGGCCCTCTCGGTGGAATGTCATCTAATAGCTTGCAAGCATATGAATAAGTTCATAAGAGACCACATACCACGGTACGAGTAAAGAGTACTTATCAGGAAACGAGGTTGAACAAGGTATAGAGAGATACCGATGATCAAACCTCGGACAAGTAAAATATCGCGTGACAAAGGGAATTGGTATCGTATGTGAATGGTTTATTCGATCACTAAAGTCATCGTTGAATATGTGGGAGCCATTATGGATCTCCAGATCCCGCTATTGGTTATTGGTCGGAGAGAGTTTTCAACCATGTCCACATAGTTCGCGAACCGTAGGGTGACACACTTAAGGTTTGATGTTGTAATAGTAGAACTTGAATATGGAATGGAGTTCGAAGTATTGTTCGAAGTCTCGGATGGGATCCCGGACATCACGAGGAGTTCCGGAATGGTCCGGAGAATAAGATTCATATATAGGAAGTCATATTCCAAGTTTGGAAATGATCCGGTGCATTTATGGAAGGTTCTAGAAGGTTCTAGAAAAGTCCGGAAGAAATCACTTTGGAAGGCGGAGTCCCGAAGGGACTCCACCTCCCATGGCCGGCCAACCCTAGAGGGGTGGAGTCCCAGGTGGACTCCACCAAGGGTGGCCGGCCACCCCCCCTCATGGAAGGGTGGGAGTCCCACTTGAGGTGGGAATCCCACCTTGGGTAGGTTTCCCTACACATGGAAGGTTTTGGGTTGGGGTCTTATTCGAAGACTTGTAGTCCAACACTTGGGGGTTCCACCTATATAATGAGGAGCAAGAGGAGGGGGTCGGCCACACCAAAGCCATTGTGGCCGCACCCCCCATAGTGGCCGGCCACCTCCCTCTCTCCCAAACCCTAGTCGCCCCCTCTCCAGCTCTCCCGCAACGCTTAGCGAAGCTCCGCCGGAGATCTCCATCGCCACCGCCACCACGCCGTCGTGCTGCCGGATTCAAGGAGGAGCTACTACTTCCGCTGCCCGCTGGAACGGGGAGAAGTACGTCGTCTTCATCAACACCGAACGTGTGACCGAGTACGAAGGTGCTGCCCGATTGTGGCACCGTCAAGATCTTCTACGCGCTTTTGAAAGCGGCAAGTGATCATCTACCGCAGCAACAAGAGCCTCATCTTGTTGGCTTTGGAATTCTTCAAGGGCGAGACTCGTTCATCCCCTCGTTGCTCCCGTCTTCTAGATTGCATCTTGGCTTGGATTGCGTTCTCGCGGTAGGAAATTTTTTGTTTTCTATGCAACGAATCCCTACAGTGGTATCAGAGCCAGGTCTATGCGTAGATGGTTGCACGAGTAGAACACAATGGTTTGTGGGCTTTGATGCTTATGTTGTCTTTAGTTTGAATACTTTGCATCTTTGTGGCATAGTGGGATGAAGCGGCTCGGGCTAACTTTACATGACCGCGTTCATGAGACTTGCTCCTCGTTCGACATGCAACTTGTATTGCATAAGAGGCTTTGCGGGTGTCTGTCTCTCCTACTATAGTGAAGATTCAATTTACTCTTCTATTGACAACACTAGTATCACCGTTGTGATTCATGTTCGTAGGTAGATTAGATCTCTCTCGAAAACCCTAAACCACGTAAAATATGCAAACCAAATTAGAGACGTCTAACTTGTTTTTGCAGGGTTTGGTGATGTGATATGGCCATAATGTGATGATTAATATATATGAGATGATCATTATTGTATTGTGGCAACCGACAGGAGCCTTATGGTTGTCTTTAAATTTCATGTTGAGTAGTATTTCAAAGAAGTTGTAATAGTTGCTACATGGGAGAACAATCATGAAGACGGCGCCATTGACCTTGACGCTACACCGACGATGATGGAGATCATGCCTGTTGATGATGGAGATCATGTCCGTGCTTTGGAGATGAAGATCAAAGGCGCAAAGACAAAAGGGCCATATCATATCACATATGAACTGCATGTGATGTTAATCCTTTTATGCATCTTATTTTTCTTAGATCGCGACGGTAGCATTATAAGATGATCCCTCTCACTAAAATATCAAGATAATAAAGTGTTCATCCTTAGTAGCACCGTTGCCAAGACTTGTCGTTTCGAAGCATCTCGTGGTGATCGGGTGTGATAGACTCAACAAGTGCATACAACGGGTGCAAGCCAGTTTTGCACATGCGGATACTAAGGTGGCCTTGACGAGCCTAGCATGTACAGACATGGTCTCGGAACACGTGATACCGAAATTTAGAGCATGAATCATATGATTGATATGATGAACACTTTGAATGTTCGCCATTGAAATTACATCTTGTCTCGTGATGATCGGACTTGGTGTGGTGGATTTGGTTCGTGTGATCACTAAGACAATTCGAGGGATATTGTTTTGAGTGGGAGTTCACCTAGTTTTTAATTATGTTGAATTAAAATTTGAACTCAATTTGTCATAAACTTAGTCTAAACTATTACAAATATATGTTGTAGATATGGCGTCCCCAATCAATTTTAACCAGTTCCTAGAGAAAGAAAAGCTTAAGAGCAACGGTAGCAACTTCACCGACTGGTTCCGTCATGTGAGGATTTTCCTCGCTGGTGGAAACCTGCAATATGTGCTTGATGCACCGCTAGGTGACCCTCCTGCAGAAACTGAAATCGATGAAGTAAAGAATGTTTACGCGACTCGGAAAACTCGGTACTCTCAAGTTCAGTGTGCCATCCTGTGCAGTCTGGAAGCCGATCTTCAAAAACGTTTTGAGCACCACGATCCACATGAGTTGATCAATGAGTTGAAGACTATCTTTGAAACTCATGCGGCCGTGGAATGCTATGAAGCATCAAAACACTTCTTCAGTTGCATGATGGAAGAAGGTAGCTCCGTTAGTGAGCACATGCTCGTTATGACCGGGCATGCGAAGAAACTCAGTGACTTGGAAATAGTTATTCCTAACAGACTGGGGATTAATCGTATCCTTCAATCACTGCCACCTAGTTATAAGAACTTTGTGATGAACTACAATATGCAGAACATGAACAAAGAGTTACCTGAACTCTTCTCCATGCTTAAAGCTGCTGAGATTGAGATCAAGAAAGAGCACCAAGTGTTGATGGTCAACAAGACCACCAGTTTCAAGAAACCTGGCAAGTCTAAAGGCAAATTCAAGAAGGGTGGTAAGAAACCTGCCACGCCTCCTGTGAAACCTAAGACTGGCCCTAAGCCTGATGCTGAGTGCTATTACTGCAAGGAGAAGGGACACTGGAAGCGTAATTGCTCCAAGTATTTGGCGGATCTGAAGAGCGGCCTTGTCAAGAAGAAGAAAGAAGGTATATCTGATATACATGTTATAGATGTTTATCTTACTGGTTCTCGTACTAGTACCTGGGTATTTGATACTGGTTCGGTTGCTCATATTTGTAACTCGAAACAGGAACTAAAGAATAAACGAAGACTATTAAAGGATGAAGTGACGATGCGCGTTGGAAATGGATCCAAAGTCGATGTGATCGCTGTCGGCACACTTCCTCTACATCTACCTTCGGGATTAGTTTTAAACCTCAATAATTGTTATTTTGTACCCGCGTTGAGCATGAACATTATATCTGGATCTTGTTTAATGCAAGACGGTTATTCATTCAAGTCTGAGAATAATGGTTGTTCTATTTTTATGAATAATATCTTTTATGGTCGAGCACCTGAAAAGAATGGTTTATTTCTGTTAGATCTCGATAGTAGTGATACACATATTCATAACATTGATGCTAAGCGAATTAAATTGAATGATAATTCTACTTATATGTGGCACTGTCGTCTTGGTCATATTGGAGTGAAACGCATGAAGAAACTCCATACCGATGGGTTACTTGAATCACTTGACTTTTGAGTCACTTGATAGATGCGGAGCATGTCTAATGGGAAAAATGACTAAGACTCCATTCTCTGGTATTATGGAGCGAGCTACAGACTTATTGGAAATCATACATACCGATGTGTGTGCACCAATGAGTGTAGCCTCGCGCGGTGGTTATCGTTATGTTCTAACCTTCACAGATGATCTGAGTAGATATGGGTATATCTATTTCATGAAACATAAATCCGAAACTTTCGAGAAGTTTAAGGAATTCACTACAAGAGATGGGGGATTTGTTGACGAAAACCCTGGTGACAAAAATGCATACCGTCATGGATGTGTCCTTATAGGTGACGAATTCATCTTTCGTCAAGCATTTAAGGTAATGCTTGACGGCATGATTTTTCGTCAACAAAAAATCGTCACCCATTACCCAAGCGGGAAGGGCTTCCATCGTGTCTGTTAATAGGTGACGAAATCAAAGATCGTGGTGACGAAATAATACTAAGTTACTTTATTAAATGTTATTAGTTTTATATATCATGCGTGACCCACTTGTCAGGAACATATTTAATTAAGTAAAAATTGTGGTTTGGAAGAATCGAACAAGGGCTTTGGCGTGACCGACGCGGAGTCTTACCGCTAAGGTAGATATGGAATTTTGATCTGGATCCGTAACTAGTCTATTCTACATATTTATTTCAATGGTGTGATCTAGATGTTACGACATAATAATTCCCTTATTAATATTTATGTCGGCCGAGGGTGCCTCGTTTAAGTCACGCCGCTAGCAGACACGGCCTATATAGGTGCTCTTGCTAACAGTCGAATCGACTAGGGTTCTCGTCGAGGTGAGAAGAATTCCGTGAAGGCTCCATTGTGGTGGCGGCGAGACGCATCATCGGTGAGTTCTCCTGATTGTTCATTAGGTCTAGATTTTTTAATCAGTTGTCAAGATCTGTTCTGAAGAACGTTGGCATGTTCTTAACTGAATTGTAGGCAATGGATCGAAGTTGGATAACTGATGGCACCAAGAAGTTCACAACAAAGTACATGGCAGGTGTTAGGGATTTCATCAAGTTTGCGCGAGAACACTTCGACAATACAGATGAACCAATCTTGTGCCCTTCCAAGGACTGCCTAAATCTGATACGTCGGGATATAAAAACAGTCGAGGATCACTGCAATTGTTCAGGTATGTCCATGACGTATACAAGATGGACTAGACATGGGGAAGGTTTTAGTGATGACGAAGGGCGGGATAGAAACGATGATGGTGCGTATGATAGTGACAACGATGAAGAGGAAGACAATGGTGATTGTTATGTTGATGATTCATCTAGTATGATCGATGAACTGCGAGTCCTGGAAATAAAGGTCCCGACCTGCCAAATCTGTATGCTAATCTAATTGAGTCGTTGAAAAAGAACTTTATGAGGGATGCACCTCTTTCACTAGGTTGTCGTTCATTATTAAGCTCCTTCATGTCAAATCATACAGCCGGATAACAAACAGAGGATTTGATCTCTTACTTCAGCTTTTACGTACAGCTTTGCCAGATGTGGACTTTCCCAAATCATATGCTGATGCTAAGAGTGTTCTTTCTGATGTTGGGCTTGGTTATGAGACAATTCATGCATGCAAGTTTGATTGTTCTTTATTTTGGGGAGATCACAAGGACGATACGAACTGCCATGTTTGTGGATTATCAAGATATAGAGACCCTACTGGAAAAAAGAAAATCCCTCACAAGGTGTTAAGGTACATTCCTATAATTAAAAGGTTGCAGAGACTATTTGTTAAAAAGGAAATGTCGACACATACTAGATGGCACAAAGAGAAGAGGGTTGTTGAGCCCAATGTACCGAGGCACCCTGCTGATGGTGAGGCATGGAAGCACTTTGATGGCAAGTTTGATTGGTTTGCTAAAGATCCTCGTAACATAAGACTAGGTTTTGCCACAGACGGCTTCAGTCCCTTTGGAAGTATGAGTAATCCTTACAGTATGTGGCCTGTTTTTGTGATTCCTTACAACTTCCCACCATGGATGTGCATGGATCAATCGAATTACATGATGGCATTGCTAATCCCCGGAAAGTATTCCCCAGGGAAAGATTTTCATGTATTTATGCAGCCACTGATAAAAGATATGATGCAGCTATGGAGTGGTGTGGAGACATTTGATGCATGCACAGAGGAATATTTCCCATTGCATGCTGCGTTTCTTTGGTCTATTCATGATTATCCTGGATATGCCACTATGTCAGGCCGAAGCACAAGAGGATTTCATGCGTGTGTGCATTGCGATGAGAATCCTTGCGCTGAACCTTTGAAAAACAAAATTGGATATATTGGGCATCGGCGATTTCTTGATAAAAATCACCCATACAGGAAAAGCAGACTTTTCAATGGTACAACTGAGACTAGAGATCCACCAAGGAAGTACACACCCAAAGAGGTAGCTGGGAAGGTAGAAAGGGTTAAGGATTTTGAACATGGGAAAATCCAATAAGTAGAAAGCGGAAGCGTGCAACTGTACCCGGTGAACCAACATGGCACCTGAAAGTCAGCTTACATCATCTACCGTACTGGCCAGAACTTAAGATAGCTCACAACTTAGATGTGATGCATATTGAGAAGAACATATGTGACAATATTGTTGGTACACTACTTGAACTTGAGGGCAGGAATAAGGACACTGTTAGTGCTAGAATTGATTTGAAGAAATTCAAAATGTGGAAGAAGTATTGGTTGAAGAAAATTGTGAAGGATGATGATGATGCAGCAGTAACTTATGCGAAGCCCCCTGCACCGTGGATGTTTTCGAAGGAACAGAAGAGACATTTGTGTAGGTATTTGGCAAACACTAGGTTCCCAGATGGTTATTGCGCAAACTGGGGAAGATGTGTGAATATTGATGGTTGTAAGGTTACCGGTATGAAGACGCATGATTGCCACATACTTCTGCAGCGAGTGTTGCCGGCTGGGCTCAAGGGAATTGCATCTAAGGAAATGTATGTGGCTATTGCAGAGCTAGGAAGATTTTTTAGGGAGCTGTGTGCCAAAACCCTGAAAGTTGATGTGCTGAATCGATTGAAGGTTGAAATTGTTGTGATCCTATGCAAACTTGAGAAGCTCTTCCCCCAGCTTTTTTTGATGTAATGGTGCACTTAGCTATTCATCTTCCTGACGAGGCTCTTTTGAGGGGTCCTGTTCATTATGGTTGGATGTATCCAGTTGAGAGAAGATTAGGTTATCTAAAGTCTACGGTCCGTAACAAAGCAAGGCCAGAAGGTTCTATCACAGAGAGCTACATTGTTGATGAGTGTTTGATTTTTTGCTCTAGATTTTTCAAGGATGGCACAGAAACAAGATTTAACAAAGATGATAGGAACCAAGACATACAGAGAAAACCTGATCCTGACGAGATGGAAGTATTTTCAGTTGGAGCTAAAGGTCTTGGGAAATCCATTTTGAAACATTTTGACAAGGAATTTGACAAAATGGTTTGGTATGTGCTGAACAACTGTGACGATGTAGAACGTTATATCAAGTAAGTAGTTAGCTTCACTTTAATAACTACTTCTCAATGTTGCAGACATAATTGTCCCGTATTTCATATGTGTTTTTTCTATGTTTCAAGAATTCCGACAGAATTGGGAGGTAGGGGTGTGCGTGACATCGAGGAGACGGTTCGTAGAGAGTTTGCAGGTTGGTTTGCAAACCATGTGAGACAGTTGGACAATGCATCGAGAAGATTTGATGTCTCTGCTGAGGGCCAGACCGGCGTGTAGTAGTATACGCTGGTTGCAACGTAAAGGGTGCGAGGTTTCGCACGCTTACTCGGGATAAAGACCTGAAGACTCAAAATTCGGGCGTAGCGACTAAGGGATCTTTTGGTGATGCAGATGAGACCGACTACTATGGTGTTCTGCAAGAAGTTCTTGAACTGCAGTACGGGACTAACAAACACGGTGACAGGTCCGTGTACTTGTTTCGTTGCAACTGGTTCGACCTTGCGGGCAAGGGTTCCAAGATAAAAGATGATGGTTATTTTAAAAGCGTTAACACTTCTATCCTATGGTTCAAGAATTCACCATTCATATTGGCCAGTCAAGCTGAAACATGCTTCTATTTGGAGGATACAAAGTTTGGTGATCCGTGGAAAGTGGTGCAGAAGTTCAGCCATAGACATGTGTACGACGTTCCAGAATTAGAAGATGGTAACGATGATGCATTTGTATGGAATGAAGACGCATACCAGGAGGATGAAGGTTCAGTCGACCATACATTTCATGATGTTGTTGACCTAGACGAGGAAGCAGAGGTGGAAGCAGAGGAGGATGATCATCGTGCTGCTGAAGTTGTACGTATTCATGATGCTCGTACAATTCGTGAACTAGAGAATGGGGAAGATAGTCCCAATGTTGACATGGATATGAGCGAAGATGAACTAGAGAATCAGGAAGATAGTCTCATATTGGAAGAGAACATACATGATGACGAGGGAAAAAATTCAGAAGAAGATAGTGATTTAGATTGATAGAAACATGTAATGCATACAACTATATGTTTTGTTCCAAACATTTGAAATGTTCTTATTTAGATGTTTACGATCTCGAACTTGTCATTGAATTATCCAAAAGGGTTTAAGAGCAAATTAATATAAGAAAAAATATGGACAAATATAAGAAAGCCAACATGTCGGTAACATAACTTTGACAATGGTTTTAATTAATCGACACTTGACACGATTACAACCAGCAGCACGATATGACTAACTATTGTTTTAACACAAGCAAAATCGACAATCGCATAAAGAGTCTTACAACTTAATTAAAACCTAAAGGGGCTGCATAGTTGGACACATGGGCACCATGAATCACGGACTACCTACTCCAGATCGATTTCAGGCACATGGGTAGCAAACAAGTAAACCCCTGCATTTCCCAGGTAAAGCAAGAACAGCATCTTGTCACCCATCTGAAGGTGCTTTTCCTTGTCCATGAACTCCTTCCACCCACTGACGCAGAGACGACCATCGTCTCAAGAAATTGCGTAGGACGCATGCACCAAAGTACCGGATGGCACACAATACTGATTGCACCATATTGTTCCATATCTTTAGGAACCAAACGGCTAGGGATTTTCTGTTCCAACAGTAGGGACATAGTTTAGTTAACACTTGTACGTAATGTAGGTCGCAAACTTAATGAAACGATATGATCTACTGCTTACCACGTGTTTGTTGTAATTTTCGCTGTTTGTCCAATTCAGAGTATGCAGCATTGGGACAACTAGTGCTCCTTGATCATAATCTCCAGCATTGTGGTACTCAACAAGGTAGTCCAAGTTGTCCACCTGAAGAATGACGGTATGCATCATCCTCCAATTTATCATTGTTCCATCGGTACTCTTGAAGCGAGTCAACAATGTCACGCTTCGTACGGGACAACCGGTAGTAAGCTGCATAATTAAAATAATCTGACATAAGATGGAATAATTAATATGATCAATCATTCCTGTCCAAAGGTGGATAATTACCTGGATGGATTAGTGGTTCAGTTCGCTTATTACAAGAGTATCCCACCAGATGACTTAATTCTGAAAATTAACTCCATGCCAACCTTAAAATTGTACACTCTAGCAAATTCGTTCCAAAATCTTCCGGTGATATAGGTTCTGCCAGCTCTGTTGGTAACATTAACAACAAATGCATGGCCATCTTTGGTTCTAAGTGCAGCTTCAAAAGTTGTCCCTGTCGGAGGTCCTGACACCATACTTCAAGGAAATACGGTCTATAGTAGCAAGGGATGACCTAAATTCAGTAGAGTTAATACAAAAGTAAGTTAACTATTCTCAGATCTCATTAATATATAGGGGAGGTACATTGTTGCGCAAGTAATACATCGTATGTATCTAGGACTTCTATCAGCACATATCTGAACTTCTATCAGCACATATCTGAACTTCTATCAGCACATATCTGAACTTCTATCAGTATAGGACTGAACTACCGATACCTCTATCTCTAACAGCTACAACTATCGTAAAACTCATATGAACGTAAAAGTTATCACAACTATCCTAAAACTCAACCATAAATAAGCGGTTAATACATATGGTGAACAACAATTATTACACACATCTGAATAATCGTACTAAACTAGCAATAACTAATAGGATCACGTGTTAAACTTTGATGTGGCGGTGAATTAATAAAACATCTGAATGAATTTTAAACTTATAAGTGCATGTACCGTCTTCTCCTCAAAACCCTCTTGTAGTGTTTGCACGAAAAAACCTAACGTGACTCCCCCTCCGCCGCACGTCCCCTTCTTGTCAAAGCAAACTGGACACTGCAAAAAATATGAAGAAAGATTACAAATCGGAAACAACGATCGATCGCGAGACGTACATTTTATTTACTTACTCCACTAGTAGGCGCCATCCTTGGTCTCGACGCGGAGCGAGAGTCTTACAAGTCTCGCTGGCGAGAGACGTGGCGAGCTGTGGCGGCGAGAGACGTGGCGAGCTGTGGCGGCGAGAGACGTGGCGAGATCTGGCGGCGGCTGAGGGAGGTCGTGATATGATGGCCAGTTATATCGTGGAGTAAATTTCGGTAGGTCAAGAGGAGGGCAAATGGGCGGTGATGGGTTTTGACGTGACAACACGATCGAATGCGCAGGCCCCAATGGTCAGTTGGACTGCACGTCAGAAGTCACGACCCGCGTCAATATTCTCGTCGTCTACGCGTCTCAATATTCGCACGGAGTAATTAATGGGGATGATTTTTATCCCCTTCCCCCTCCCCTACCGTCTCAATATTCGCACCGCTTCCTGGTTTCCCCACTTCTCGTCGTCTCCGCTCCCTCAGTCTATTCGTCTCCCGCCGCCGCGTCGCCATGGACATGGATGAGCAGGAACTGCACTATTGGTGCAGCACGCGCGTAGTCCACATCCACAACGGCGGGGAACTAGAGGTTGTCTACACCAACGACCCCTGCAAAGTGCGCCGCGTCCTCGACATGTACACGGAGTGGCTCAAGGAGGACGAGCACAAGTTCGTGGGCCTCGACTTCGAGTACACCAACCATCGAGCCGAGGACGAGAAGAAGATCGCCGTGGTTCAACTCTGCATGCGTCGACATGTGCTGGTGTTCCACTACGCAGCGTAAGTCCCCTTTTTGAATCTTTCGATTGGGGTTTTTTAGTTTCCGCCGTTGTGTCTCTCTTCGACTCTCGTTAGACATTGTTCCCAAAAATCAGTACATTCCCGATCTAAATCTGCTAGACATTGTTCCCGAATATCAATACATTCCCGATCTAAATCTGCTAGACATTGTTCCCGATTTATTAATTTGTTTCATCTTCGTCTCCTCTGTAGGTTCTTTGCATATTTGCTACTTAGTTTACTTGATTCGTCATACGATTGACTAGTTCATATGCTCGATCTGTGACTCCTTTTTACTTTACTTGATTCCTCATTTGATTGAGTAGTTCATATGCTCGATCTGTGACTTCCTTTTTTACTTTACTTCATCACTAATTTGTTTCCTAGTTCATATGCTCGATCTGTGACTAGTACATTACTTTGTTTACTGCAGTGCTGCCCCGTGGGACGCTCCGGCTATCTGCGATTTCTTTGGAGAAGGAATCACGTTTGCGAGTGTTGACATCCGTGGTGACACGAGAGTTCTGTGGAGGTCATGGCACATGGAGATTCCTCGTGAGTACTACGTCGATCTCCAGGACGAGTACTTCAAGTACACTGGTCATCAGAGGGCTGGCATGGCTACCATGGCAGCCAGACTCATTGATTCATCGTACGGTGATATGAAGAAGAAGTTCCACCACCATCGGCACAGACTGTGGGGACTTCCACTTCCAAAGATGAACATCGACTATGCAGCCATTGATGCTTGGGTCTCTTACGAGCTCTACCGCAAGATCGTGGTCGACAGAGTCCTTGATGCTGCATGACCCCCTGATCTTTTGGTTTGGTCTCCCTCCTGCGTGAGGTGCTTTTGGCTAGTAGTCGGCTTCTTTTGAAATCGTAGATGCATGGTCTGCAACCCAAAGACTGGTTTGTACTATATAGAAGTAAATATTTTGCCATGATATGTCAACAATTGTCCTGTGAGGTTTCAATTTTGCTGATTACCAACACAGATTATATTTATGAAAACAAAACTTGAAACTAACAACAGCAACTACAAGTCGAAAAAAGGAGACATAAAAGTAGTAAACTTGTGGGACAAAGGGATATGTAATCTACACAACTATTCACGCAAAAAAGATAAACCATCAACGATTTGTTGTACCCATTTGTTCCATTTCGTCAAGATAGTCCGGATTACTTTTTTGTTGAGATATATACCCTCCTTAATTTATTGTGTAAACCCCCACAACGGTCATCTCCTCTTCAATTTATTGTGTAAACCCCCAGCAACGTTCACCTCCTCCTTGTTTTATTGTGTAAACACCTACAACGGTCATCTCTCCCTTATAAACACCCACACGGCCATCCCTTCTGTCAATAGGTTCTGAATCTCTCTTCTTTGTTCACATACACTTGATCCATTGCCATGGCTTCCACGTCTCGGACGCGGACCGGAAGGGGAAGGGGAAGGGGAAGGGGAAGGGGAAGTGGATCATCATCATTGCCACCACCACCATCAACACTGCCATTGATCATAGAGGAGTTCTTCATCGTCGTCTATGAAGACCCTTTGGTCAAGAAGGTATGTACGCGTTCCCACATATATGATGCATGTGATTAATTATGGGCATGTTCTAAAAAACCTTTAATTTCAAACGATCGGCGCTCGATCTCTTTGCAGGAACTACCAAAAAAATTTGCGGACTATCTTGACGGCCAGAGCCGCCTAAGGTGTATCTGCGAGCAATGATCATGCGGTCCTCGTCTCTGGACCGTGGAGGTCCTATTTGACGGACAAGGCCGAATGTACCTCGACAAGGGCTGGGAGAAATTCGCCATCGCGCACGGTGTGGATTTCGGCTGGTTCGTACACTTCAAATATGAAGGCGGTGATGTGCTCACAGTGAAGGTGTTCGACGAAACAATGTGCAGGAGGTACTACTACTCAGACGACGAAGATACTGACGATGAAAGTGACGACGACGTGAAGCCATGCATCCATCCCCTTTAGATAAGGGGATTATGACCAAGAATATATATGTAGCTTCATATGCATCGATTTAGAGATCTAGCTATTTTCTATATATTATGCATGTAAAAAATAATATCACATTTCCACTATTATTCGAGCACCACATCCTCCAAATTGTCCTGTCAGGTTTCAATTTTGCTGATTACCAACACAGATTGTATTTATGAAAACAAAACTTGAAACTAACAACAGCAACTACAAGTCGAAAAAAGGAGACATAAAAGTAGTAAACTTGTGGGACAAAGGGATATGTAATCTACACAACTCTGCTGTAGCCAAACATCTACACAAATGTAGCGTGCATCAACATGAAAAAAGAGATAAGATGTGCAGCAGTAATGCTTCTGCAACAGCAAAGAAACATATAAACATGACATAGTCTTAAACAACTGGGTATGATTGCCCAGGTTCCAAATAACAAAAGTAGAACATAGTCTTTGAAACATGACATAGTTTAACCATGAACCTCCAGGGGAACAACTAAACAGAAACTAAATTTAGTGGACAACATGAGGGCCAGCAGCTGGACCGACGAGCGGGATGAGGCCAGTCTTGACGTAGTCCCTGAGGAACTTGCCAAAGGCAGCATGCTTCGCCTTGCTAGCAGCCTTGTGCTTGTGCGCGCTACCTTTTCCAACTCCCGTCGCGTGCTGGATCAGACTCTCAATATCCTTCGGGAAAACCCTGCCGCAGAATGGGCAATTAGGCTTACCGTCCCGGCGGAAAGGGATCTGGCCAGTCTTCAGCTTCTTCAGAACGAAGCGGCTCTTCCGGTCCTGGTCCTCCTTGTCGCTGCCAATGTCCTCAGAGTCTTCCTGCGAATTTGAAAGTAAAGAAGAAGTGAGAGAAGGAAATTAACTGAAATACAATTCAAGCATTAAATATTTTTTTATGAACATTACTAAGAAGTAATCATCATGTAGAATCAACATTTATGATCCAGATCCAACCATAGATAATTAGTTCACTAATATAAATATGCACCAATTTAAACTGTTGTCACAAATTGTTCATGGGTAGTCCAATGATGTACACACTATGGTTTCATCGTATAAATAAGCACCAGTCTAAGACAAATGGTGATTATAAAATCCATGGATCAGATCAATTAATAGTACCTATAATATAATTCTTGTAATCATAATCACTCTGGTATGATTCATATTCGGATGAATTTAAGTTTGAAATGCAGTGAGCATTACACTAAGCAGGTATGATTCATCACACACAAGGAATCATGACCTAATTAAGATAACTGTCATCTACTAATTTGAAACATGCATGAATATTCATGGTATGTTGGGGGGATAACCCCCGGTATGCCAAAGGCATGCCAAACCGGATGGTTTGAGCCATCGAGATACCGGTTTAATATTCTTACCGGAACACAAAGGTAAGAGTTTGGGCTAAGTGAAGCTAAGCCGGTATCCCCAAGGGGGTATGCCGGAACCCGGTAAAGAAGATACCGGAGAGAAGGGCCTGTCGGCGGGACTGGTCAAAGATTCTCTTCAGAGCAAGAAGACAAGGATGAGCTAAGCAAAGCGGCTTTAATCAGAGCCCTGGCGCCAAAGAGAGAGATGACGCTGAAAGAAGCCGGAGGACGTCAGCGTCCCTGATTAAAGAAGACTCCGGCGTCATCTGTGATTAAAGTAGCTTTGTAAAGTAGTTTGTCCAGTCAAAGATACCATTAGGGTTTCTTGTTCTGTAAGCCACCCTCTCCCCTATATAAGGAGAGGGGGTACTGCCTCATACAGGCGCGTGTCCACAGAGGAGATTAGACGATAGAACTTGTATCCAAGAACCTGTAATCCTGTTGAGATCAATGAAGCAAGCGATCTAGTAAAGAGTTCTTCCTCTTGTCTCTCTTCTTGCATACCGGCCTTTGGTTGTGTTCTTGAGGAAAGCATCCGGAAGTTCATCCCATCTAGTCGCAAACCCTCCCCCGAATCCTCTAGCGTCCATTCGGCCCCAATCTAAGCCATCCTATGGCATCTGTCTGTTCACCACGACGACATGGTACCATAAATCATTTGGTTGATACTTTGGTACAGTTGAATCAAGATGTGCATCAAATATTACAAATCTAGTAACTACAAACCATAAATCGGATGAGTAAGAACCCCAGAATCATCAATTTGTACAACAAGTTGCAGACAGGGGAAATCAATCTACCGTACGAGCAAACCCTAAGGTGAACAGTAAGATCAAGAAAAACAGGGGATCGATCGGAATAGTAGAGTACCTCGCTGTAGTTGTCCGAGGCCTCCTCTTCAAACTCGTCGCACTCTCTGGGGCCATATAGCTCGCGGTACTGCCTGGAGTCGCGGTAGAATGGGTCATTCGGATCAAAGCCCTGGTCATCTGCTTGTGCCGCGGGAGCGAGGACATCTCCGTTGGCCTCATCAGCGACGGCGACCACGGCCGGTTGGGCGGAGCCCTCCACGGTCACGGCGCGGCGAAGAGCGGCTCTGCTAGTTCCGGAAGAAGATCCCGCCTCTGCGGCGTCGACGACTACCGGAGCATCGCCGTCGCTTCTGTCGACGTTGACGACCGCACTCGCCTCCGGCTCGTCTCCGCGAACACGCTTCATCTTCGGGATCTTCGGTGGAAGAGGTCGGTGGTGCGCTGGTGGAGGTGCAAGCAGGGTTTTTTGCCAGATTGGGGAATAGAAGTTGCGGGTGGGAGAGACGATGGGGCCGATGGATATACAGTAGATGCTGCCGTTTGGGTTCCTCTGTGTGACGCGTGCGTGTGAAAACGTGGATTCCTGCATGTAGTCCACTTTCCCATTACTTTGACATGGGTCCCACGCATGACGGATGGGCAGGCACAGAATTTTCAAGATGGGTATTAAAAACTATAAAATATTTTAAATACGAATTAGTGATCACACATAGAAAGAAATAAATAAAAAATGAATCGAGTATGTAAATTCTTTCAAATTTCTAAGAATTTCATACCATGATTAGGGCTGGAATTTTGAGTGTTTGGTCAAACCTAGGTTGACCCCATTGTACTAAGAGGTTGTCAAACCTTTTCAAAGTGAAACTTCTGTTCTAGGGTAATGTGGTGATGCCAAATCAGACCAACACGTGTTCCCAATTTTCCCAATACCCTAAGATGTACATGCTTGACAAGTGATGCCTCTTCTTGAGTTTAGGGGATGAATTTTTGAAAATTTTCAAACCAAACTGCCAAGATAGCATGCTAGCGTCATTACCCACATGTTGACGCACCCTTGTGCCAAATTTCAGTCCATTTCAAGTTAGGTACCTCAAAAAATGGTGTCCCCATGGTGTAGATGTGTCGAAAGAGGGGTTTTCTCGGACGAAAAGAGGGGGGAATGGCCAAAAACTGACCAAACCACCATGGATTGGGGCAAGATTTGGCACCTTTGTGCACATTGTGATATGACACCTTGGTTGCTATGGGTTTTGATTTTTTGGAGTTGGTGGCATGGTGTCCCCATGGTGGAGATGTGTCGAAAGAGGGGTTTTTGGACGAAAAGAGGGGGGAATGGCCAAAAACTGACCAAACCACCATGGATTGGGGCATGATTTGGCACCCTTGTGCACATTGTGATATGACACCTTGGTTGCTATGGGTTTTGATTTTTTGGAGTTGGTGGCATGGTGTCCCCATGGTGGAGATGTGTCGAAAAAGGGGTTTTCGGACGAAAAGAGGGGGGAATGGCCAAAAACTGACCAAACCACCATGGATTGGGGCAAGATTTGGCACCCTTGTGCACATTGTGATATGAAACCTTGGTTGCTATGGGTTTTATTTTTTGGAGTTGGTGGCATGGTGTCCCCATGGTGGAGATGTGTCGAAAAAGGGGTTTTCGGACGAAAAGTGGGGGGAATGGCCAAAAACTGACCAAACCACCATGGATTGGGGCAAGATTTGGCACCCTTGTGCACATTGTGATATGAAACCTTGTTTGCTATGGGTTTTGATTTTTTGGAGTTGGTGGCATGGTGTCCCCATGGTGTAGATGTGTCGAAAGAGGGGTTTTCGGACGAAAAGAGGGGGAATGGCCAAAAACTGACCAAACCACCATGGATTGGGGCAAGATTTGGCACCCTTGTGCACATTGTGATATGACACCTTGGTTTCTATGGGTTTTGATTTTTTGGAGTTGGTCGCATGGTGTCCCCATGGTGTAGATGTGTCGAAAGAGGGGTTTTCGGACGAAAAGAGGGGGGAATGGCCAAAAACTGACCAAACCACCATGGATTGGGGCAAGATTTGGCACCCTTGTGCATATTGTGATATGACACCTTGGTTGCTATGGGTTTTGATTTTTTGGAGTTGGTGTCATGGTGTCCCCATGGTGGAGATGTGTCGAAAAAGGGGTTTTCGGACGAAAAGAGGGGGGAATGGCCAAAAACTGACCAAACCACAATGGATTGGGGCAAGATTTGGCACCCTTGTGCACATTGTGATATGAAACCTTGGTTGATATGGGTTTTGATTTTTTGGAGTTGTTGGCATGGTGTCCCCATTGTGGAGATGTGTCGAAAGAGTGGTTTTCGGACGAAAAGAGGGGGGAATGGCCAAAAACTGACCAAACCACCATGGATTGGGGCAAGATTTGGCACCCTTGTGCACATTGTTATATGACACCTTGGTTGCTATGGGTTTTGATTTTTTGGAGTTGGTGGCATGGTGTCCCCATGGTGGAGATGTGTCGAAAAAGGGGTTTTCGGACGAAAAGAGGGGGGAATGGCCAAAAACTGAACAAACCACCATGGATTGGGGCAATATTTGGCACCCTTGTGCACATTGTGATATGACACCTTGGTTGCTATGGGTTTTGATTTTTTGGAGTTGGTGGCATGGTGTCCCCATGGTGTAGATGTGTCGAAAAAGGGGTTTCCGGGCGAAAAGAGGGGGGAATGGCCAAAAACTGACCAAACCACCATGGATTGGGGCAAGATTTGGCACCCTTGTGCACATTGTGATATGACACCTTGGTTGCTATGGGTTTGGATTTTTTGGAGTTGGTGGCATGGTGTCCCCATGGTGGAGATGTGTCGAAAAAGGGGTTTTCGGACGAAAAGAGGGGGAATGGCCAAAAACTGACCAAACCAGCATGGATTGGGGCAAGATTTGGCACCCTTGTGCATATTGTGATATGACACCTTGGTTTCTATGGGTTTTGATTTTTTGGAGTTGGTGGCATGGTGTCCCCATGGTGTAGATGTGTCGAAAAAGGGGTTTCCAGACGAAAAGAGGGGGGAATGGCCAAAAACTGACCAAACCACCATGGATTGGGGCAAGATTTGGCACCCTTGTGCACATTGTGATATGACACCTTGGTTGCTATGGGTTTTGATTTTTTGGAGTTGGTGGCATGGTGTCCCCATGGTGGAGATGTGTCGAAAAGGGGGTTTTCGGACGAAAAGAGGGGGGAATGGCCAAAAACTGACCAAACCACAATGGATTGGGGCAAGATTTGGCACCCTTGTGCACATTGTGATATGAAACCTTGGTTGATATGGGTTTTGATTTTTTGGAGTTGTTGGCATGGTGTCCCCATGGTGGAGATGTGTCGAAAGAGTGGTTTTCGGACGAAAAGAGGGGGGAATGGCCAAAAACTGACCAAACCACCATGGATTGGGGCAAGATTTGGCACCCTTGTGCACATTGTTATATGACACCTTGGTTGCTATGGGTTTTGATTTTTTGGAGTTGGTGGCATGGTGTCCCCATGGTGTAGATGTGTCGAAAGAGGGGTTTTCGGACGAAAAGAGGGGGGAATGGCCAAAAACTGACCAAACCACCATGGATTGGGGCAATTTTTGGCACCCTTGTGCACATTGTGATATGACACCTTGGTTGCTATGGGTTTGGATTTTTTGGAGTTGGTGGCATGGTGTCCCCATGGTGTAGATGTGTCGAAAAAGGGGTTTTCGGACGAAAAGAGGGGGGAATGGCCAAAAACTGACCAAACCAGCATGGATTGGGGCAAGATTTGGCACCCTTGTGCATATTGTGATATGACACCTTGGTTTCTATGGGTTTTGATTTTTTGGAGTTGGTGGCATGGTGTCCCCATGGTGTAGATGTGTCGAAAAAGGGGTTTCCAGACGAAAAGAGGGGGGAATGGCCAAAAACTGACCAAACCACCATGGATTGGGGCAAGATTTGGCACCCTTGTGCACATTGTGATATGACACCTTGGTTGCTATGGGTTTTGATTTTTTGGAGTTGGTGGCATGGTGTCCCCATGGTGGAGATGTGTCGAAAAAGTGGTTTTCGGACGAAAAGAGGGGGGAATGGCCAAAAACTGACCAAACCACCATGGATTGGGGCAAGATTTGGCACCTTTGTGCACATTGTGATATGACACCTTGGTTGCTATGGGTTTTGATTTTTTGGAGTTGGTGGCATGGTGTCCCCATGGTGGAGATGTGTCGAAAGAGGGGTTTTCGGACGAAAAGAGGGGGGAATGGCCAAAAACTGACCAAACCACCATGGATTGGGGCAATATTTGGCACCCTTGTGCACATTGTGATATGAAACCTTGTTTGCTATGGGTTTTGATTTTTTGGAGTTGGTGGCATGGTGTCCCCATGGTGTAGATGTGTCGAAAGAGGGGTTTTCGGACGAAAAGAGGGGGAATGGCCAAAAACTGACCAAACCAGCATGGATTGGGGCAAGATTTGGCACCCTTGTGCACATTGTGATATGACACCTTGGTTTCTATGGGTTTTGATTTTTTGTAGTTGGTCGCATGGTGTCCCCATGGTGTAGATGTGTCGAAAGAGGGGTTTCCAGACGAAAAGAGGGGGGAATGGCCAAAAACTGACCAAACCACCATGGATTGGGGCAAGATTTGGCACCCTTGTGCATATTGTGATATGACACCTTGGTTGCTATGGGTTTTGATTTTTTGGAGTTGGTGGCATGGTGTCCCCATGGTGGAGATGTGTCGAAAAAGGGGTTTTCGGACGAAAAGAGGGGGAATGGCCAAAAACTGACCAAACCACCATGGATTGGGGCAAGATTTGGCACCTTTGTGCACATTGTGATATGACACCTTGGTTGCTATGGGTTTTGATTTTTTGGAGTTGGTGGCATGGTGTCCCCATGGTGGAGATGTGTCGAAAGAGGGGTTTTCGGACGAAAAGAGGGGGGAATGGCCAAAAACTGACCAAACCACCATGGATTGGGGCAAGATTTGGCACCCTTGTGCACATTGTGATATGAAACCTTGTTTGCTATGGGTTTTGATTTTTTGGAGTTGGTGGCATGGTGTCCCCATGGTGTAGATGTGTCGAAAGAGGGGTTTTCGGACGAAAAGAGGGGGAATGGCCAAAAACTGACCAAACCACCATGGATTGGGGCAAGATTTGGCACCCTTGTGCACATTGTGATATGACACCTTGGTTTCTATGGGTTTTGATTTTTTGGAGTTGGTCGCATGGTGTCCCCATGGTGTAGATGTGTCGAAAGAGGGGTTTCCAGACGAAAAGAGGGGGGAATGGCCAAAAACTGACCAAACCACCATGGATTGGGGCAAGATTTGGCACCCTTGTGCATATTGTGATATGACACCTTGGTTGCTATGGGTTTTGATTTTTTGGAGTTGGTGTCATGGTGTCCCCATGGTGGAGATGTGTCGAAAAAGGGGTTTTCGGACGAAAAGAGGGGGGAATGGCCAAAAACTGACCAAACCACAATGGATTGGGGCAAGATTTGGCACCCTTGTGCACATTGTGATATGAAACCTTGGTTGATATGGGTTTTGATTTTTTGGAGTTGTTGGCATGGTGTCCCCATGGTGGAGATGTGTCGAAAGAGTGGTTTTCGGACGAAAAGAGGGGGGAATGGCCAAAAACTGACCAAACCACCATGGATTGGGGCAAGATTTGGCACCCTTGTGCACATTGTTATATGACACCTTGGTTGCTATGGGTTTTGATTTTTTGGAGTTGGTGGCATGGTGTCCCCATGGTGGAGATGTGTCGAAAAAGGGGTTTTCGGACGAAAAGAGGGGGGAATGGCCAAAAACTGACCAAACCACCATGGATTGGGGCAATATTTGGCACCCTTGTGCACATTGTGATATGACACCTTGGTTGCTATGGGTTTTGATTTTTTGGAGTTGGTGGCATGGTGTCCCCATGGTGTAGATGTGTCGAAAAAGGGGTTTCCGGACGAAAAGAGGGGGGAATGGCCAAAAACTGACCAAACCACCATGGATTGGGGCAAGATTTGGCACCCTTGTGCACATTGTGATATGACACCTTGGTTGCTATGGGTTTGGATTTTTTGGAGTTGGTGGCATGGTGTCCCCATGGTGGAGATGTGTCGAAAAAGGGGTTTTCGGACGAAAAGAGGGGGGAATGGCCAAAAACTGACCAAACCAGCATGGATTGGGGCAAGATTTGGCACCCTTGTGCATATTGTGATATGACACCTTGGTTTCTATGGGTTTTGATTTTTTGGAGTTGGTGGCATGGTGTCCCCATGGTGTAGATGTGTCGAAAAAGGGGTTTCCAGACGAAAAGAGGGGGGAATGGCCAAAAACTGACCAAACCACCATGGATTGGGGCAAGATTTGGCACCCTTGTGCACATTGTGATATGACACCTTGGTTTCTATGGGTTTTGATTTTTTGGAGTTGGTGGCATGGTGTCCCCATGGTGGAGATGTGTCGAAAAAGGGGTTTTCGGACGAAAAGAGGGGGGAATGGCCAAAAACTGACCAAACCACCATGGATTGGGGCAAGATTTGGCACCCTTGTGCACATTGTGATATGACACCTTGGTTGCTATGGGTTTTGATTTTTTGGAGTTGGTGGCATGGTGTCCCCATGGTGTAGATGTGTCGAAAAAGGGGTTTCCGGACGAAAAGAGGGGGGAATGGCCAAAAACTGACCAAACCACCATGGATTGGGGCAAGATTTGGCACCCTTGTGCACATTGTGATATGACACCTTGGTTTCTATGGGTTTTGATTTTTTGGAGTTGGTGGCATGGTGTCCCCATGGTGGAGATGTGTCGAAAAAGGGGTTTACGGACGAAAAGAGGGGGAATGGCCAAAAACTGACCAAACCACCATGGATTGGGGCAAGATTTGGCACCCTTGTGCACATTGTGATATGACACCTTGGTTGCTATGGGTTTTGATTTTTTGGAGTTGGTGGCATGGTGTCCCCATGGTGGAGATGTGTCGAAAAAGGGGTTTTCGGACGAAAAGAGGGGGGAATGGCGAAAAACTGACCAAACCACCATGGATTGGTGCAAGATTTGGCACCCTTGTGCACATTGTGATATCACACCTTGGTTGCTATGGGTTTTGATTTTTTGGAGTTGGTGGCATGGTGTCCCCATGGTGTAGATGTGTCGAAAAAGGGGTTTCCGGACGAAAAGAGGGGGGAATGGCCAAAAACTGACCAAACCACCATGGATTGGGGCAAGATTTGGCACCCTTGTGCACATTGTGATATGACACCTTGGTTGCTATGGGTTTTGATTTTTTGGAGTTGGTGGCATGGTGTCCCCATGGTGGAGATGTGTCGAAAAAGGGGTTTTCGGACGAAAAGAGGGGGGAATGGCCAAAAAATGACCAAACCACCATGGATTGGGGCAAGATTTGGCACCCTTGTGCACATTGTGATATGACACCTTGGTTGCTATGGGTTTTGATTTTTTGGAGTTGGTGGCATGGTGTCCCATGGTGGAGATGTGTCGAAAAAGGGGTTTTCGGACGAAAAGAGGGGGGAATGGCCCATTCATGTGTCGAAAGAGGGGTTTTCGAACGAAAGGAGGGTGCCAAATTTAGATTTTTTTCATGCATCCCATTCATGTTCTGGTATTTTTTAATTAAAATATACATGTACAGTTCCATTTTCAGAGTAATATTTTTTCTTCCACGGCAAAACCTTGTTCCCTCCAAATTTTAGTACGACAGCTGCCAAAACACACAAATTTTTCGTTCCCTCCACTCCTCCCGCGCACCCCACCTATCAAATATTTCGCCCTCCCTTATATACGTCGTGCCTCTCCCCCATGATTTACGAGCATCTTAACTCCCCACCCCCCCCGACCTCATCCTCTCGTGCTCACCCCGATCCGGTGTCTTCGCCGGACGTTCTTCCATCTCGCATCTATCTCCCCGGCCGGTGGTCGCCATGGCCGGTAGTCGTCGAAACATCGGGGGGAAGGAAAATCGCGCACACACGCCGAAGAAGGCGCCCAGCTCGAAGAAACACCATGGTAAATCTGTCGGTGATCGGCTTGTTGTTGTGTTTTTCGGATGGTTAGATCGAGAGATCGGTTTTACATGTCTACCACGCCCGTTTGACCTATATCTAGATCTTGCATATTTGATAGATCCAATCCCGACATCATACGTATAGGGTTTATCGTTTTTATTCCAAAGACAATCATGCCATGCTATACAATCTTTGCCATCCCGCTGCTGTACAATCTTTTGCATAGACAATTGTTTGCCGAAACACTTAACTGAACTAATTCCAGCCGTTGCCAAAAACAACCTGACGAGCTACAGTGAACAACGACATTGCTTCAGACTTTTATTCCTCAGTTTCAGAGGGAAGCAGAGTTTGATCTAGAACAATTGTTTGCTGTTTTCTATGGAACTAGTTAGTTTGCACGTGCAATGCACGTCTTAACAATGTAATGAAGTTTTTTTAATCATGTACTTTGTTTCATCAGTCTATTTATTTCCACAATTTTTGTTTATCTATGTCTTTCAAAAGTCAAAAATCAAATTTCAGCACAAATCTGAACTTCTATTAGCACATATCTGAACTTCTATCAGCACATATCTGAACTTCTATCGGTATAGGACTGAACTACCGATTCCTCATTACGTGCATACCAAGCCCGCCAAGCAACCAGAAGGGTAGTATCCACCATGTGAGGTGGTAGTTGTCCAATAACAGACTGCAACCAGCTATCAACAGACATGCATAATTCAGTGTGCGAGGGGAGTCTCATGTGTCAATTATTTGTTACGAGTAGATATCTAAAAGCACATGATATCCCTTAGCCTGGCATATGCCCCCTCTTATGTTTTGTTCGCCGACATCATACGTAGACTCTTATGTTTTCAATCATTTGCTGCTGTACAATATTTTGCAAAGACAATTATTTGCTGTTTTCTATGGAATTGGCCCCCTCTTATGTTTTGTTCACGCTCCGCTCTTCCGATTATTTCAGCGGAGACACAAAACCCCGTCAAACCGGCATATGAGCTTGCCAAGGAGAAACAAATGCAAGAAAATGTAGTACGCATGGAAAAAAATTTCGCTGAAAGATATGGACCTGGCCACAAATTTCAGAAAGATTTCTCTGGTTTTGCACGTACATTAGTGTATGGTGGGGTACAAATAGGAACTAGTAACAATCTAAAGGACACAGACTGCGAAGAGATGGAGGTCGAAGAGGACCCTTCGTATGAACCGAATCCAGAAGAGATAGCTACTGCCGATGATGATCTTCATTCGTATGAGGATCAGCGCACTGTCGGCAAAACTTCAGCTCAGTCTGTGGAACTATGTCTGAACTATGATAGGAAATACGTACATGCTAAATGTTTCCTACTAATGTAGCCTCTACTTTGCTTGTAGATAGTTGCTTCTTCTGCAATAGTTGCACGAAGAAGCGATCCATACCTGAAGTTGCACCATCCAACATTGCAACAAGATCAATGGCAACAACCGAACCTGAAGCTGGGTCATCGATGAGCCGACGGCCACCGCTGGTCCGAACACTGAAGGAGCACCCTCACCTAACCAGATCATGACATCCTGAGGCAGCACCTCATCTCCGAGGACAATCAAATTGTAAACTTTGAGCGGCAAGGTATGAAAATTTGTAAAAACTAAACACTGTACCGCATATTTTCATATAAAAGAGAATCATTTCATATCTCTTATTTCGTAGACATTGACAACATCTCAAGGTAGTAAGAGAAAGAGAGGTGGACACAGACGTACCATGGGCCATGGACTACATGAGTACACAAGAAGACATGGTGGCAATAAGATGCCAATTGAATTCACTGCTGGTGTCAGGAGACCCAAGGATTATGTCCAGTCAGCAAAGCTGAGCAATGAGGTTGGTATTCACATCCGTGAAAAAATGCCGCTTGCAACACACTCGGACACAAGATACAAGAAAGATGAAACTCTCAAACATGTCATTCCTCATGCTATAAGTACAGTAGCGGTGAGTCCTGTACAATCTTGGTTTAACCTAATTAGTATGCTACATGATCAACTATCTAAGAATCTACTGATTAATGCATCACTATTTTGAAGGGAAAGTTTAATATGGACAAAAATGATGAGGTGGCTCAAGATGTGTGCACTGATATGCTACAAGTTAGTATTCGGCAGTTCCGATATAGGCTTAAAAATGAGTATTGGCATAAAATTAAAAAATCTCACACTGAGCAAGCATATCTCAAGAAGCCAGATCATGTAGAAGAGAAAAGCTGGAAAGAACTGGTGAAAAGATGGTTTGATGAGAAGTACCAGGTACATAAACGTTATTCCTTACAATAACAGCTACTGAATTCTTACATTTCTCTGATCTGGATAAATAAAATGCATGTACTGAACATAGGGACTGTGTGTAATAAATGGAAAGAACAGAGAAGCTATGAAACAGTTCCATACCACTGGATCTCGAAGCTATGTTGCTCACTGGGAACATCTAGTAAGTGTTCTGAATTTCCCAATACAGTTCATACTTCATCATACACAGTGTACAATGGTAATGTGCATTCTACATTTTTCAAGCAGAAGGCTAAGCAGCAGGAAGAAGAAACCTCTCCAATTGAATTTTTTAGAATCACACACACTAACAAGGATAACATTATGAGTGCTGAAGCAAAAAGTGCATATGTAAGAAATATTTCTTATTAGCACAATATAATATAATCCAGTTTTGTATGTTGTCCATGCAATGATTGTAATCTTTATGCAGGATCAAATGGTGGCAAAAAAAGTGGCGCCACGCAATGAAGATGAACCTGATTTGACTGATTTGCAAATTGTTCAGCTAGTTCTGAGCGAGAAAAGCCCATCCACCACCTGCAACAGCACATTCCTACCAAGATTGGGCGTCGCAACAAGTTCCAGGAAGTCTTCTCGTCTCGGCTACACGCATCCGAGAGCTACAACAAAGACTGGCAGATCAAGAGCAGAACTCCATACAGGCAGCTGAAACGTACCACAGTGAGATGCAGGCAAGACTGCAAGAACAAGATGAAAAATTTGAAGAGATCAGGAAGAAGCAGGAGGAAGAACTTGAAGCTGTGAAGAAAGCCCAAGAAGAAAAGACTCTGGCTTATGAAAAGAGGCTGACAGAAATGGATGCCGTGCTTAATTTGCTCTTGAGGACATCCCAGCCACCATCCATGTCTCAATCCCAGGGCAACTAATCTATTGCACCACCGTCCTACAACATTATAAATCATAGGTCTTTTAATTTCTTTGTGTTCCAATTGTAATTTTCTTATGAATCTTTCGGTCTGTGAGAGACATATATACTTCTTGTGCCACCATTTAAGTATGATATTTATTGTCTACTTTTTGATATTTCGCCAGTTTTTTTGTTTCCCAAATTTCGCAAATAATTCAAATGCTCTCAAATTTTGTCAAATTCAAAAGGTGACGGAAAATGTCACAACGTCACTATTAAATGAAACCACGTGGCACCAATTTCTGGTCCCACTTGTCAGAATTTGTGGGTCCCACCAGTCAGCATTATTGGGACCCATATGTCGGCAACAACCTGGTCCCACTTGTCTGAATTTTGTGGATCCCATCGGTCAGAATATTGTGGGTCCAGCTTGTCATAATATTTTGTGGGTCCCACAGTCAAGACCATGCCGGTCCCACATGACAGATATCCATGTCAGCGCCGTCGGACCCATGTTGTCAGAAGCCAAATGGACCCACATGTAAGGCCACGTATGCTTTTTTTGGACCAATCAGAAACTTCCCAAGATTTAGATATTGACGAAAGTTGCAATTTTTCGTGACAAACCTGTCTGTCAACAATGAACCTTTGATGTTGACGAATTTGCAGGTCGTCACCATCAAACATTTGACGTTGACGAAAAAATGCATACCGTCACCCCCGATATTTTATGACGGAGCTTCCTTGACGAACCCCATGACGATCAAATTTTGTCACCGCGAAGTAATCCTTGACGAAAATTGGCCTTAACATGACGAAAGTGATTTGTCAAAAAAATTGTTTTCCTTTGTAGTGATTCCAAAGTGAAGTAGAAAATTAACGTAACAAGAAGATTACATTTCTACGATCTGATCGTGGAGGTGAATATCTGAGTTATGAGTTTGGCATGCATTTAAAGAAATGCGGAATACTTTCACAATTGACACCGCCGGGAACACCACAACGAAACAGTGTGTCCGAATGTCGTAATCAAACTCTCTTAGATATGGTTCGTTCTATGATGTCTCTTACTGATTTGCCGTTATCATTTTGGAGTTATGCATTAGAGACAGCCGCATTCACTTTAAATAGAGCACCATCAAAATCCGTTGAAACGACACCGTATGAATTATGGCTTAACAAGAAACCTAAGCTGTCGTTCCTTAAAGTTTGGGGTTGCGGAGCCTATGTAAAAAAGTTACAACCGGACAAGCTAGAACGCAAAGCGGAGAAATTTGGTACACATTCTATCACAGATCCGAAGGAAAAATCTTTGTTGCTAAGAACGGAACCTTTCTTGAGAAAGAATTTCTCACTAAAGAAGTGACTGGAAGAAAAGTAGAACTCGATGAGATTGACGAATCTTCACTAGTTGATCAGAGTAGCGCATTACCGGAAGTTGTTCCTGTGCCGCCTACACCGGAAACAGAGGAAGCTAATGATAATGATCATGAAACTTCGAATGAGATAGCTACTGAACCTCGCAGATCGACAAGGGAACATGCCACTCCTGATTGGTATGATCCTTGTATAAATGTCATGATTGTGGATAACAATGATGAAGACCCTGCGACGTATGAAGAAGCGATGATGAGCCCAGATTCCAACAAATGGTAAGAAGCCATGAAATCCGAAATGGGATCCATGTATGATAACAAAGTGTGGAATTTGGTAGACTTACCTGATAGCCGCAAGGCTGTCGAGAATAAATGGATCTTCAAGAGAAAAACAGATGCTGATGGTAATATTACTGGCTATAAAGCTCGACTTGTCGCAAAGGGTTTCCGACAAATTCAAGGTGTTGACTACGATGAGACTTTCTCACCTGTAGCGAAGCTAAAATCTGTGACGATTTTGTTAGCAATAGCTGCATTTTTCGAATATGAGATTTGGCAGATGGATGTCAAAACGGCGTTCCTTAATGGAGACATTGAGGAAGAGTTGTATATGGTACAACCCAAAGGTTTTGTCGATCATAAAAATGCTGACAAGGTATGCAAACTTCAGCGTTCAATTTATGGACTGAAACAAGCATCCAGAAGTTGGAACCGACGCTTTGATAAAGTGATCAAAGACTTCGGGTTTATACAGTGTCATGGAGAGGCCTGTATTTACAAGAAAGTGAGTGGGAGCACTGTAGCATTCCTGATATTATATGTAGATGACATATTATTGATTGGGAATGATATAGAACTATTAAGCAGTATAAAAGGTTATTTGAATAATAGTTTTTCAATGAAAGACCTTGGTGAAGCATCGTATATATTAGGTATCAAGATTTATTGAGATAGATCAAGAAGTCTAATAGGGCTATCACAGAGTACATACCTGGAAAAAATTCTAAAGAAGTTTAGAATGGACGAAAGTAAGAAAGGATTCTTACCTATGTTACCAGGCAAGGTCTTGAGTAAGACTCAAGGTCCGGCTACGGTAGAAGAAAGAGAAAGGATGAGTCAGATCCCATATGCCTCGGAAGTAGGCTCTATCATGTATGCCATGCTATGTACTAGACCGGATATAGCACATGCTGTTAGTTTGACTAGCAGATATCAAAGTGATCCAGGAATGGAACACTGGACAGCGGTCAAGAATATCCTGAAGTACTTGAAAAGAACTAAGGATATGTTTCTTTGTTATGGAGGTGACCAAGAGCTCGTTGTAACAAGTTACACCGATGCAAGTTGGAACACTGATCCCGATGACTCTAAGTCTCAGTCTGGGTACGTGTTTATATTGAATGGTGCTGCAGTAAGCTGGGCAAGCTCAAAGCAGTGCACGGTGGCGAAGTCTTCAACAGAATCGGAGTACATAGCGGCTTCAGAGGCTTCATCAGAAGCGGTATGGATGAAGAGGTTCATTGTAGAGCTCGGTGTGGTTCCTAGTGCATTGGACCCACTAGTCATCTACTGTGATAACATGGGTGCCATCGCCAATGCACAAGAACCAAGGTCACACAAGAGGCTGAAGCATATCAAGCTGCGTTATTATTCGATTCGCGAATACATCGAAGATGGAGAAGTAAAGATTTGCAAAGTACACACTGATCTGAATGTAGCAGATCCGTTGACTAAAGCTCTCCCTAGGGCAAAGCATGACCAACACCAGAATGCCATGGGTGTTAGGTACCTTACAATGTAATCTAGATTATTGACTCTAGTGCAAGTGGGAGACTGTTGGAGACATGCCCAAGAGGCAATAATAATAAAAGTGGTTATTATATATCTTTGTGTTTATGATAAATCTTTATATACCAAGCTATAATTGTATTAACCGAAACATTGATACATGTGTGTTATGTAAACAACAATGAGCCCCTAGTAAGCCTCTTAACTAGCTTGTTGATTAATAGATGATTAGTTTCATAATCATGAACATTGGATGTTATTAATAACAAGGTTATATCATTATATGAATGATGTAATGGACACACCCAATTAAGCGTAGCATAAGATCACGTCATTAAGTTATTTGCTATAAACTTTCGATACATAGTTACCTAGTCCTTTCGACCATGAGATCATGTAAATCACTTATACCAGAAAGGTACTTTGATTACATCAAACGCCACTGCGTAAATGGGTGGTTATAAAGGTGGGATTAAGTATCCGGAAAGTATGTGTTGAGGCATATGGATCAACAGTGGGATTTGTCCATCCCGATGACGGATAGATATATTCTGGGCCCTCTCGGTGGAATGCCGTCTAATAGCTTGCAAGCATATGAATAAGTTCATAAGAGACCACATACCATGGTACGAGTAAAGAGTACTTGTCAGGAAACGAGGTTGAACAAGGTATAGAGAGATACCGATGATCAAACCTCGGACAAGTAAAATATCGCGTGACAAAGGGAATTGGTATCGTATGTGAATGGTTCATTCGATCACTAAAGTCATCGTTGAATATGTGGGAGCCATTATGGATCTCCAGATCCCGCTATTGGTTATTGGTCGGAGAGAGTTTTCAACCATGTCCACATAGTTCGCGAACCGTAGGGTGACACACTTAAGGTTTGATGTTGTAATAGTAGAACTTGAATATGGAATGGAGTTCGAAGTATTGTTCGAAGTCTCGGATGGGATACCGGACATCACGAGGAGTTCCGGAATGGTCCGGAGAATAAGATTCATATATAGGAAGTCATACTCCAAGTTTGGAAATGATCCGGTGCATTTATGGAAGGTTCTAGAAGGTTCTAGAAAAGTCCGGAAGAAATCACTTTGGAAGGCGGAGTCCCGAAGGGACTCCACCTCCCATGGCCGGCCAACCCTAGAGGGGTGGAGTCCCAGGTGGACTCCACCAAGGGTGGCCGGTGATACGTCTCCGACGTATCGATAATTTCTTATGTTCCATGCCACATTATTGATGATATCTACATGTTTTATGCATACTTTATGTCATATTTATGCATTTTCTGGAACTAACCTATTGACGAGATGCCGCAGTGCCAGTTCCTATTTTCTGCTGTTTTTGGTTTCAGAAATCCTAGTAAGGAAATATTCTCGGAATTGGACGAAATCAACGCCCAGAACCCTATTTTTTCCGGAAGCTTCCAGAGCACCGAAGGAGGGCCAGAGGGGGGCCAGGGGGTCCCCACCCCACAAGGCGGCGCGGCCAGGGGGTGGGCGCGCCACCCTATGGTGTGGCCCCACCAGAGCCCCTCCGAGGCTGCCCTTCCGCCTACTTAAGGTCTCCGTCGCGAAAACCCTATCAAGATCGACGAAACCCGCAAAAACCTTCCAGAGCCGCCGCCATCGCGAAGCCAAGATCTAGGGGACAGGAGTCTCTGTTCCAGCACGCCGCCGGGACGGGGAAGTGCCCCCGGAAGGCTTCTCCATCATCACCACCGCCATCTTCATCAACGCTGTTGTCTCCCATGAGGAGGGAGAAGTTCTCCATCGAGGCTAAGGGCTGTACCGGTAGCTATGTGGTTCATCTCTCCCCCTATGTACTTCAATACAATAATCTCATGAGCTGCCTTACATGATTGAGATTCATATGATGATGCTTGTAATCTAGATGTCATTATGCTAGTCAAGTGGATTTTACTTATGTGATCTCTGGAGACTCCTTGTCCCACGTGTGTAAAGGTGATAGTGTGTGCACCGTGTGGGTCTCTTAGGCTATATTTCACAGAATACTTATTCACTGTTATGCAGAGCATAGTGAAGTGCTTATTTATATCTCTTTATGATTGCAATGTGTTTTGTATCACAATTTATCTGTGTGCTACTCTAGTGATGTTATTAAAGTAGTTTATTCCTCCTGCACGGTGTAATGGTGACAGTGTGTGCATCGTGTTAGTACTTGGCGTACGCTATGATTGTGATCTCTTGTAGATTATGAAGTTAACTATTGCTATGATGGTATTGATGTGATCTATGCCTCCTTTCGTAGCGTGAAGGTGACAGTGTGCATGCTATGTTAGTACTTGGTTTGGTTATGTTGATCTGTCATGCACTCTAAGGTTATTTAAATATGAACATCGAATATTGTGGAGCTTGTTAACTCCGGCATTGAGGGTTCGTGTAATCCTACACAGTTAGTGGTGTTCATCATCCAACAAGAGGATGTAGAGTCTAGCATCTATTTATTTATTCTGTTATGTGATCAATGTTGAGAGTGTCCACTAGTGAAAGTATGATCCCTAGGCCTTGTTCCTAAATACTGCTATCGCTGCTTGTTTACTGTTTTACTGCATCTCTACTGCCCGCAATATTACCACCATCAACCACACGCCCTCAAGCACTTTTCTGGTGCCGTTACTACTGCTCATATATATTCATACCACCTGTATTTCACTATCTCTTCGCCGAACTAGTGCACCTATTAGGTGTGTTGGGGACACAAGAGACTTCTTGCTTTGTGGTTGCAGGGTTGCATGAGAGGGATATCTTTGACCTCTTCCTCCCTGAGTTCGATAAACCTTGGGTGATCCACTTAAGGGAAACTTGCTGCTGTTCTACAAACCTCTGCTCTTGGAGGCCCAACAATGTCTACAAGAATAGAAGCTCCCGTAGACATCAAGCACTTTTCTGGCGCCGTTGCCTGGGAGGAAAGGTAAACGGCACTCACACACCGGCAACCCCGGCAACCAAGTACTTTTCTGGCGCCGTTGCTGGGGAGGAAAGGTAAAAGGCACTCATACTCCGGTTCCAGGTAACAGTACTTTTCTGGCGCCATTGTGTTTGTGCTCGAAGCTATTTCCTTTAGATCCTGCAATTGCATCTTTTTGTTTCTTGTTTACACTAGTAAGGCATAATGGACAACAATGAGCTTCTTATTCTATTTCCTGATTTAAGACATGGATGGTTTGATCCGAAAATTAAAAAACCCATGGAACATATTAGCATGAACACATTGAACACTATTGTTGCTAATGCTATGGAAAATTCTAAGCTTGGGGAAGCTGGTTTTGATGAGCATGATCTTTTTAGTCCCCCAAGCATTGAGGAGGAAATTTACTTCGATGATACTTTACCTCCTATTTATGATGATTATAATGATAGTAGTCTTTTGGTACCGCCTGTTATGGAGGATAAATTTGATTATGATTACAATATGCCTCCTATATTTGATGATGAGAATAATAATGATAGCTACTTTGTTGAATTTGCTCCCACTACAACTAATAAAATTGATTATGCTTATGTGGAGAGTAATAATTTTATGCATGAGACTCATGATAAGAATGTTTCATTTGATAGTTATATTGTTGAGTTTGCTCATGATACTACTGAAAGTTATTATGAGAGAGGAAAATATGGTTGTAGAAATTTTCATGTTGCTAAAACACCTCTCTATGTGCTGAAATTTTTGAAGCTACACTTGTTCTATCTTCCTATGCTTGTTACTTTGCTCTTCATGAACTTGATTATTTACAAAATTCCTATGCATAGGAAGCATGTTAGACTTAAATTTGTTTTTAATTTGCTTCTTGATGCTTTCTTTTGCTTCAAATACTATTTCTTGCGAGTGCATCATTAAAACTGCGGAGCCCATCTTAATGGCTATAAAGAAAGCACTTCTTGGGAGATAACCCATGTGTTTATTTTACTACAGTAATTTTGTTTTATATTTGTGTCTTGGAAGTTGTTACTACTGTAGCAACCTCTCCTTATCTTATTTTTGTTGCATTGTTGTGCCAAGTAAAGTCTTTGATAGTAAGGTTCATACTGGATTTGGATTACTGCGCAGAAACAGATTTCTTGCTGTCATGAATCTGGGCCTAATTCTCTGTAGGTAACTCAGAAAATTATGCCAATTTACGTGAGTGATCCTCCGATATGTACGCAACTTTCATTCAATTTGAGCATTTTCATTTGAGCAAGTCTGGTGCCTCAATAAAATTCGTCTTTATGGACTGTTCTGTTTTGACAGATTCTGCCTTTTATTTTGCATTGCTTCTTTTGCTATGTTGGATGGATTTCTTTGTTCCATTGACTTCCAGCAGCTTTGAGCAATGTCCAGAAGTTTTAAGAATGATTGTGTCACCTCTGAACATGTGAGTTTTTGATTATGCACTAACCCTCTAATGAGTTTGATTTGAGTTTGGTGTGGAGGAAGTTTTCAAGGGTCAAGAGAGGAGGATGATACAATATGATCAAGAAGAGTGAAAGCTCTAAGCTTGGGGATGCCCCGGTGGTTCATCCCTGCATATTTCAACAAGACTCAAGCGTCTAAGCTTGGGGATGCCTTGGGCATCCCCTTCTTCATCGACAAATTATCAGGTTCCTTCTCTTGAAACTATATTTTTATTCGGTCACATCTTATGTGCTTTACTTGGAGCGTCTATTTGTTTTTGTTTTTGTTTTTGTTTGAATAAATGCTTGTGTGGGAGAGAGACACGCTCCGCTGGTTCATATGAACACATGTGTTCTTAGCTTTTAATTTTCATGGCGAAGGTTGAAACTGCTTCGTTAATTGTTATATGGTTGGAATTGGAAAATGATACATGTAGTAATTGCTAAAATGTCTTGGATAATGTGATACTTGGCAATTGTTGTGCTCATGTTTAAGCTCTTGCATCATATACTTTGCACCTATTAATGAAGAAATACATAGAGCATGCTAAAATTTGGTTTGCATATTTGGTCTCTCTAAGGTCTAGATAATTTCTAGTATTGAGTTTGAACAACAAGGAAGACGGTGTAGAGTCTTATAATGTTTACAATATGTCTTTTATGTGAGTTTTGCTGCACCGGTTCATCCTTGTGTTTGTTTCAAATAACCTTGCTAGCCTAAACCTTGTATCGAGAGGGAATACTTCTCATGCATCCAAAATACTTGAGCCAACCACTATGCCATTTGTGTCCGCCATACCTACCTACTACATGGTATTTCTCCGCCATTCCAAAGTAAATTGTTTGAGTGCTACCTTTAAAATTTCCATTCTTCACCTTTACAATATATAGCTCATGGGACAAATAGCTTAAAAACTATTGTGGTATTGAATATGTACTTATGCACTTTATCTCTTATTAAGTTGCTTGTTGTGCGATAACCATGTTCCTGGGGACGCCATCAACTACTCTTTGTTGAATATCATGTGAGTTGCTATGCATGTTCGTCTTGTCTAAAGTAAGGGTGATTTACCACTCATTTAATGGTTAGAGCATGCATATTGTTAGAGAAGAACATTGGGCCGCTAACTAAAGCCATGATTCATGGTGGAAGTTTCAGTTTTGGACATATATCCTCAATCTCATATGAGAAAATTAATTGTTGCTACATGCTTATGCATAAAAGAGGAGTCCATTATCTGTTGTCTATGTTGTCCCGGTATGGATGTCTAAGTTGAGAATAATCAATAGCGAGAAATCCGATGCGAGCTTTCTCCTTAGACCTTTGTACAGGCGGCATAGAGGTACCCCTTTGTGACACTTGGTTAAAACATGTGCATTGCGATGATAATCCCGGTAATCCAAGCTAATTAGGACAAGGTGCGGGCACTATTAGTATACTATGCATGAGGCTTGCAACTTGTAGGATATAATTTACATAACTCATATGCTTTATTACTACCGTTGACAAAATTGTTTCTTGTTTTCAAAACCAAAGCTCTAGCACAAATATAGCAATCAATGCTTCCCTCTGCGAAGGGCCTTTCTTTTACTTTTATGTTGAGTCAGTTCACCTATTTCTCTCCACCTCAAGAAGCAAACACTTGTGTGAACTGTGCATTGATTCCTACATACTTGCATATTGCATTTGTTATATTACTTTGCATTGACAACTATCCATGAGATATACATGTTACAAGTTGAAAGCAACCGCTGAAACTTAATCTTCCTTTGTGTTGCTTCAATACCTTTACTTTAATTTATTGCTTTATGAGTTAACTCTTATGCAAGACTTATTGATGCTTGTCTTGAAGTACTATTCATGAAAAGTCTTTGTTTTATGATTCAATTGTTTACTCATGTCATTTACATTGTTTGGATCGCTGCATTCATTACATATGCTTACAATAGTATGATCAAGGTTATGATGGCATGTCACTCCAGAAATTATCTTTGTTATCGTTTACCTGCTCGGGACGAGCAGAAACTAAGCTTGGGGATGCTGATACGTCTCCGACGTATCGATAATTTCTTATGTTCCATGCCACATTATTGATGATATCTACATGTTTTATGCATACTTTATGTCATATTTATGCATTTTCCGGAACTAACCTATTGACGAGATGCCGCAGTGCCAGTTCCTGTTTTCTGCTGTTTTTGGTTTCAGAAATCCTAGTAAGGAAATATTCTCGGAATTGGACGAAATCAACGCCCAGAACCCTATTTTTCCCGGAAGCTTCCAGAGCATCGAAGGAGGGCCAGAGGGGGGCCAGGGGGGCCCACCCCACAAGGCGGTGCGGCCAGGGGGGTGGGCGCGCCACCCTATGGTTTGGCCCCACCAGAGCCCCTCCGAGGCTGCCCTTCCGCCTACTTAAGGTCTCCGTCGCGAAAACCCTATCAAGATCGACGAAACCCGCAAAAACCTTCCAGAGCCACCGCCATCGCGAAGCCAAGATCTGGGGGACAGGAGTCTCTGTTCCGGCACGCCGCCGGGACGGGGAAGTGCGCCCGGAAGGCTTCTCCATCATCACCACCGCCATCTTCATCAACGCTGCTGTCTCCCATGAGGAGGGAGTAGTTCTCCATCGGGGCTAAGGGCTGTACCGGTAGCTATGTGGTTCATCTCTCCCCCTATGTACTTCAATACAATAATCTCATGAGCTGCCTTACATGATTGAGATTCATATGATGATGCTTGTAATCTATGTAGGATAACATTGCATAGAAAACAAAAAATTTCCTACCGCGAACACGCAATCCAAGCCAAGATGCAATCTAGAAGATGGTAGCAACGAGGGGGTATCGAGTCTCACCCTTGAAGAGATTCCAAAGCCTACAAGATGAGGCTCTTGTTGCTGCGGTAGACGTTCACTTGCCGCTTGCAAAAGCGCGTAGAAGATCTTGATCACGATCGGTTCCGGCGCCACGAACGGGCAACTCCTCCGTACTCGGTCACACGTTCGGTTGTTGATGAAGACGACGTCCACCTCCCCGTTCCAGCGGGCAGCGGAAGTAGTAGCTCCTCTTGAATCCGACAGCACGACGGCGTGGTGTCGGTGGTGGTGGAGAAGTCCGGCGGAGCTTCGCTAAGCGTGCGGGAAGTAGAGGAGCGGGGCGGCTAGGGTTTGGGGAGAGGGGGGCGCCGGCCACTATGGGGTGCGGCCACCTTGGTGGTGTTTGAGGTGGCCGGCCCCCTCCCCCTTGGCCCTCATTATATAGGTGGAACCCCAAGAGTTGGTCTCCAAGTCTTCGAATAAGACCCGAACCAAAAACCTTCCATATGGAGGGGAAACCTAGCCAAGCTAGGACTCCCACTAGAGGTGGGAGTTCCACCTTCCATATGGGGGGGTGGCTGGCCCCCTAAGGGGGAGTCCACTTGGGACTCTACCCCCACTAGGGTTGGCCGGCCATGGAGGTGGAGTCCCATGTGGACTCCACCTTCCTTGGTGGTTTCTTCCGGACTTTTCTAGAACCTTCTAGAACCTTCCATAGAACCTTCCGCGACATTTTAATTCACATAAAATGACATCCTATATATGAATCTTATTCTCCGGACCATTCCGGAACTCCTCGTGATGTCCGGGATCTCATCCGGGACTCCGAACAAATATTCGAACTCCATTCCATTTTCAAGTTCTACCATTTCAACATCCAACTTTAAGTGTGTCACCCTACGGTTCGTGAACTATGCGGACATGGTTGAGTACTCACTCCGACCAATAACCAATAGCGGGATCTGGAGATCCATAATGGCTCCCACATATTCAACGATGACTTTAGTGATCGAATGAACCATTCACATACAATACCAATTCCCTTTGTCACGCGATATTTTACTTGTCCGAGGTTTGATCTTCGGTATCACTCTATACCTTGTTCAACCTCGTCTCCTGACAAGTACTCTTTACTCGTACCGTGGTATGTGGTCTCTTATGAACTTATTCATATGCTTGCAAGACATTAGACGACATTCCACCGAGAGGGCCCAGAGTATATCTATCCGTCATCGGGATGGACAAATCCCACTGTTGATCCATATGCCTCAACTCATACTTTCCGGATACTTAATCCCACCTTTATAACCACCCATTTACGCAGTGGTGTTTGGTGTAATCAAAGTACCTTTCCGGTATAAGTGATTTACATGATCTCATGGTCATAAGGACTAGGTAACTATGTATCGTAAGCTTATAGCAAATAACTTAATGACGAGATCTTATGCTACGCTTAATTGGGTGTGTCCATTACATCATTCATATAATGATATAACCTTGTTATTAATAACATCCAATGTTCATGATTATGAAACTAATCATCCATTAATCAACAAGCTATTTAAGAGGCATACTAGGGACTCTTTGTTGTTTACATATCACACATGTATCAATGTTTCGGTTAATACAATTATAGCATGGTATATAAACATTCATCATAAACATAAAGATATATAATAACCACTTTTATTATTGCCTCTTGGGCATATCTCCAACAGTCTCCCACTTGCACTAGAGTCAATAATCTAGATTACATTGTAAGGTACCTAACACCCATGGCACTTTGGTGTTGGTCATGCTTTGCCCTAGGGAGAGCTTTAGTCAACGGATCTGCTACATTCAGATCAGTGTGTACTTTGCAAATCTTTACTTCTCCATCTTCGATGTACTCGCGAATCGAATGAAAACGTAGCTTGATATGCTTCAGCCTCTTGTGTGACCTTGGTTCTTGTGCATTGGCGATGGCACCCATGTTATCACAGTAGATGACTAATGGGTCCAATGCACTAGGAACCACACCGAGCTCTACAATGAACCTCTTCATCCATACCGCTTCTGATGAAGCCTCTGAAGCCGCTATGTACTCCGATTCTGTTGAAGACTTCGCCACCGTGCACTGCGTTGAGCTTGCCCAGCTTACTGCAGCACCATTCAATATAAACACGTATCCAGACTGTGACTTAGAGTCATCAGGATCAGTGTTCCAACTTGCATCGGTGTAACTGGTTACAACGAGCTCTTGGTCACCTCCATAACAAAGAAACATATCCTTGGTTCTTTTCAAGTACTTCAGGATATTCTTGACCGCTGTCCAGTGTTCCATTCCTGGATCACTTTGATATCTGCTAGTCAAACTGACAGCATGTGCTATATCCGGTCTAGTACATAGCATGGCCTACATGATAGAGCCTACTGCCGAGGCATAGGGGACCTGACTCATCCTTTCTCTTTCTTCTGCCGTAGCCGGTCCTTGAGTCTTACTCAAAACCTTGCCTGGTAACATAGGTAAAAATCCTTTCTTACTTTCGTCCATTCTAAACTTCTTTAGAATCTTGTCCAGGTATGTACTTTGTGATAGCCCTATTAGGCGTCTTGATCTATCTCTATAAATCTTGATGCCTAATATATACGATGCTTCACCAAGGTCTTTCATTGAAAAATTATTATTCAAATAACCTTTTACACTGCTTAATAGTTCTATATCATTCCCAATCAATAATATGTCATCTACATATAATATCAGGAATGCTACAGAGCTCCCACTCACTTTCTTGTAAATACAGGCCTCTCCATGACACTGTATAAACCCGAAGTCTTTGATCACTTTATCAAAGCGTCGGTTCCAACTTCTCGATGCTTGCTTCAGTCCATAAATTGAACGCTGAAGTTTGCATACTTTGTCAGCATTTTTAGGATCGACAAAACCTTTGGGTTGTACCATATACAACTCTTCCTCAATGTCTCCATTAAGGAACGCCATTTTGACATCCATCTGCCAAATCTCATAATCGAAAAATGCAACTATTGCTAACAAAATCCTCACAGATTTTAGCTTCGCTACAGGTGAGAAAGTCTCATCGTAGTCAACACCTTGAATTTGTCGGAAACCCTTTGCGACAAGTCGAGCTTTATAGACAGTAATATTACCATCAGCATCTGTTTTTCTCTTGAAGATCCATTTATTCTCGACAGCCTTTCGGCTATCAGGTAAGTCTACCAAAGTCCATACTTTGTTATCATACATGGATCCCATTTCGGATTTCATGGCTTCTTGCCATTTGTTGGAATCTGGGCTCATCATCGCTTCTTCATACGTCGCAGGGTCCTCATCATTGTTGTCCACAATCATGACATTTAGACAAGGATCATACCAATCAGGAGTGGCACGTTCCCTTGTCGATCTGCGAGGTTCAGTAGCTATCTCGTTTGAAGTTTCATGATCATTATCATTAGCTTCCTCTGTTGTTGGTGTAGGCGGCATAGGAACAACTTTCGATCTTTGCGCTACTCGATCAACTAGTGAAGATTCATCAATCTCATCGAGTTCTACTTTTCTTCCAGTCACTTCTTTAGTGAGAAATTCTTTCTCAAGAAAGGTTCCGTTCTTAGCAACAAAGATTTTGCCTTCGGATCTGTGATAGAAAGTGTACCCTATAGTTTCCTTAGAGTATCCTATGAAGACACATTTCTCCACTTTGGGTTCTAGCTTGTCCGGTTGTAACTTCTTTACATAGGCTTCGCAACCCCAAACTTTAAGGAACGACAGCTTAGGTTTCTTGTTAAACCATAATTCATACGGTGTCGTTTCAACGGATTTTGATGGTGCTCTATTTAAAGTGAATGCGGCTGTCTCTAATGCATAACTCCAAAATGATAACGGCAAATCAGTAAGAGACATCATAGAACGAACCATATCTAAGAGAGTTTGATTACGACGTTCGGACACACCGTTACGTTGTGGTGTTCCCGGCGGTGTCAATTGTGAAAGTATTCCGCATTTCTTTAAATGCATGCCAAACTCATAACTCAGATATTCACCTCCGCGATCAGATCGTAGAAATTTGATCTTCTTGTTACGTTGATTTTCTACTTCACTTTGGAATTCCTTAAACTTCTCGAAAGTTTCGGATTTATGTTTCATGAAATAGATATACCCATATCTACTCAGATCATCTGTGAAGGTTAGAACATAACGATAACCACCGCGCGATGCTACGCTCATTGGTCCGCACACATCGGTATGTATGATTTCCAATAAGTCAGTAGCTCGCTCCATCATACCAGAAAATGGAGTCTTAGTCATTTTTCCCATCAGACATGCTTCGCATCTATCAAGTGACTCAAAGTCAAGTGATTCAAGTAATCCATCAGTATGGAGTTTCTTCATGCGTTTCACTCCAATATGACCAAGACGACAGTGCCACATATAAGTAGAATTCAATTTAATTCGCTTAGCATCAATGTTATGTATATGTGTATCACTACTATCGAGATCTAACAGAAATAAGCCATTCTTTTCAGGTGCTCGACCATAAAAGATATTATTCATAAAAATAGAACAACCTTTATTCTCAGACTTGAATGAATAACCATCTTGCATTAAACAAGATCCAGATATAATGTTCATGCTCAACGCGGGTACAAAATAACAATTATTTAGGCTTAAAACTAATCCCGAAGGTAGATGTAGAGGAAGTGTGCCGACAGCGATCACATCGACTTTGGATCCATTTCCAACACGCATCGTCACTTCATCTTTCAGTAGTCTTCGTTTATTCTTTAGTTCCTGTTTCGAGTTACAAATATGAGCAACCAAACCAGTATCAAATACCCAGGTACTAGTACGAGAACCAGTAAGATAAACATCTATAACATGTATATCAGATATACCTTCTTTCTTCTTCTTGACAAGGCCGCTCTTCAGATCCGCCAAATACTTGGAGCAATTACGCTTCCAGTGTCCCTTCTCCTTGCAGTAATAGCACTCAGCATCAGGTTTAGGGCCAGTCTTAGGTTTCACAGGAGGCGTGGCAGCTTTCTTGCCACCCTTCTTGAATTTGCCTTTAGACTTGCCCTGTTTCTTGAAACTGGTGGTCTTGTTGACCATCAACACTTGGTGCTCTTTCTTGATCTCAATCTCAGCAGCTTTAAGCATGGAGAAGAGTTCAGGTAACTCTTTGTTCATGTTCTGCATATTGTAGTTCATCACAAAGTTCTTGTAACTAGGTGGCAGTGATTGAAGGATACGATTAATCCCCAGTCTGTTTTTCGAGAAAACGCAAAGGACCTTTGCGCTTCATTTCATTGAAAAGAAAGAGTTGTAATTACAAATCTCCTAGGAGACGGTGATACAGGGTAGGGGATGGTATGCCTAGTGCACATCCCAGCTGGTTGGAAGGACGGCTCTCAGTCCTAGAGCACCCGCCCTTGCCCAGAGACAAGCTTCTTCCTTGATGTTGGCGAGCAGTGTCTGCGTCGATGGCTGGGCCCTGTCAAACACGCAGTCGTTTCTGTGTTTCCAGAGCATCCAAGGTATGAGCAAGGAGGCTGATGCGAACCCTTTCCGAAGCGGCTTTGGGAGTGCAGGCTTGACCTTTGCCATCCAGTCACTGAGCGAGGCGTCCTCGGCGCCGGGGGATCCTACATGTCATCCGAAGCCGGAGAGCACCTCATGCCAAACTTGCTTGGCAAACGGGCACTCCAGCAGAAGATGATGCATAGTCTCAGGCAGCTGGTCGCAAAGCAGGCATCTGGGGTGGTGCTGCAGCCCTCTTCGAGCAAGCCTTTCCGCGGTCCAGCAGCGATCTTGGAGGGCCAGCCAGAGGAAGAATTTGACCTTCTGGGGCGCCCAGGTGCGCCAGATGAAATTGGCCGCGGGGCACACCGTGGACCCGTGGAAAGTGGCCATGTAGGCAGATTTGGCAGAATATACTCCCGAGGCAGTCCACTTCCAGTTGAGCCGATCCGGCTCACCGCTGAGCATCGTGCCCTCGATCCTTCGCCAAAGGAGTAGGTATTCGCCGATCTCTTGGATACCCAGGTTGCCGTGTATGTCTGAGGCCCAAGTGTTTCCCTGCAGCCCATCGGCGACGGTGCGGGATTTGCGGCGTCTTTTTGGTATGCACTTGAACAGCGATGGCGCGATCTCACGCACCGAGCGGCCCTCAATCCATCGGTCGTCCCAGAACTTGGCGTCGCGGCCATTGCCGAGGATCATAGTCGTGGAAGCGAAGAACAGGGCCTGTTCTTGATCGGAGAATTGAAGCTCCAGGCCATGCCAGGCACGCCGGCCGTCCGTTCTGCTCAGCCATAGCCAGCGTAAGCGCAGGGACATGCTGGTTCTCTCCAGGTCATGGACCCCCAGGCCACCGTAGGCTAGGGGACGGGCGACGCGCTGCCAATTGACATGGCAGTGCCCGCCATTGGCGGCCGCGCGTCCCGACCAGAGGAAGCCTCGCTCAATCTTGACGATGAGCTTGAGGATCTTCTTGGAAGGAGCCAGGACAAGCAGCTGGTGAATAGGGATCGCACCCAGGACGGATTTCACCAAGGCGAGGCGGCCAGCCTTGCCCATGAGGCCGGCCTTCCAGGTGGGTAATCTGCTTGCCACCTTGTCCACCATCGGCTGCAGTTGTCCGCTCGTGGGCTTGCGGATGGTGAGCGGAATGCCTAGGTAAGTGATGGGCAGCTCGGCGACAGGGCAGTCCAGCAGGGCGATGGCCGGCGCCGCCTCCTCTGGGGCACAGCGTATGAGAGTGGCCGTGCTCTTGCCGTAATTGACGTGCAGTCCCGACGCGCGGCCAAAGAGCTCGAGCATGGCCTTGACGGCCTCGATCTCCTCCCGAAGCGGGTGGCAGAACAGAATGACGTCGTCGGCGTAGAGCGATATCGATGGTAGCACGCGACGTGGGTGTAGCCGGCGTAGCACTCCGAGCTCGGTGGCGCGGCGGAAAAGCCGTCCGAGGGTATCAACAGCGAGGACGAACAGCTGTGGGGACAGCGGGTCTCCCTGGCGTAAGCCACGGCGGTGCCAGATTGGCGGACCTGGGTCGCCGTTGATCAAGACTCTGGTGCTGGCGGAGGCTAGGAGCACGGCCAGCCACTCCAAGAAGCGATCACCGAAGCCATATTGCCGAAGCGCCTCGAAGAGGAAGGGCCATGACAGGGAGTCGAAGGCGCGGGCCAGGTCAAGTTTGATGAGCAGACGTGGGCTCCTCAGTTGGTGCAGCAGGCGAGCGCTCTGGCGAACCAGGACGAAGTTGTCGTGTAGGCTCCTGCCGGCGATGAACGCGTTCTGGATGGGGCTGACGAGCTTGTCGAGCTTGGGGGCGAGGCGCAGGGCGAGGACTTTGGCGAAGAGCTTGGCCACGAGGTGTATGAGGCTGATGGGCCGGTAGTCGCGTAGCGTGCTGGCGCCGGCATGTTTGGGCAGCAACGTGAGCAATGCCTGGTTCAGCTGGGCAAACCCGCGCCCGCGCATCTCGTAGAGCTGTTGGAATGCAGCGACAATGTCATGCTTAACAATGGTCCAGCAAGCGCGCAGGAACTCGGCCGTAAATCCGTCTGGGCCAGGTGCCTTGCGCGCGGGCAGGCGTTTAACGGCCTGCCAGATTTCCTCCTCGCCGAAGGGGGCCTCGAGGCAATCCAGGGTGGCGTCAGGCTCGATCAGGTCCTGGAGGTGAAGAGTGCAATCGCGGCTCATGTCCGTGCCCAGAAGCCCGTCGAAGTGTTGGAACGCAGCCTCTGCCATGTGAGCTGGGTCGGTGAGCACCGTGCCATTGACGTCCAGGGCGTGAATCCTGTTCTTCTGCCTGCGGTAAGAGCACTGCCGATGGAAAAACGAGGTATTGGCATCACCGTCCTTGAGGGCCGCAATCCGGGCACGCTGACGCGCGATCGTCCGTTCCAGGGAAGCCAGGCCCAAATAACCTCGCTTAATCGCGTTGCGCAGCCACTCCTCCTGCGCGGTAAGCTGCCGGTCCTCCTGGGCTTTGTCAAATTTGAGCAGCAACACCCTGGAGATGGCGAGTTTATCTCTTATGCTGCCAACGGAGCGGGCGCTCCAGCTCGTGAGGCATCGCGCCGTGGCCTGCAAGCGCAAGACCAAGCGTCGGAAGGGGTCTCTGTCCTCGACGGACTGCCATGCCATCGCGACAGTGGTCTCGAATCCATCAAGGCTAGTCCAAAAGTCCTCGAAGTGGAATCGGCGGTGGGTTGGCGGTAAGGGGGAGCAGTCGAGGAGTAGCGGGCTATGATCAGAGACCACAGATGCAATGCAACGTAGGTGGCAGTGGCTGTGCTGCTCCTCCCAGTCGACGGTGCAAAGCACGCGGTCGAGGTGGACAAGGGTCGGCGGAGATTGCTCGTTTGACCATGTGTATCGCCTTCCATTGAGGTAAACCTCTTTGAGAGCGAGGTCGTTTAGCAGCCGGCGAAAGCGCCCCATCATGCGCCTGTCAAGGTTCCCATTGCTCTTGTCATCGTCCTTGTAGATGAGGTTAAAGTCTCCACAAAGCATCCATGGCCCGGTGCACTCAGCGCGGATGTCACGCAGTTCCTGAAGGAATGTAATCTTGGCGGCATCGTCTTGTGGTCCGTAAACTACGGTGATCCACCAGGGGGCAGCCGTGGTCGTGGGCGTGCGGACCTTGGCGCTCAGCGCGTTCGCCGTGAACATCGGATCGGTGACGGTCACCTCTCTGGTCCTCCAGGCGAGCAAGATGCCCCCACGGGTGCCCTCCGCCGGCAGGTAGACGTAGTCGTCGAACTCGGAGCCAAGCGTCTCGAGTACAATGTTCCTATGAATCAACTCCATTTTCGTCTCCTGGAAGCACACGATGGATGCATCGGTGGTGGCGAGGAGAGTGCGGATCGCGATTCTGCGTGCGCGGGCGTTGAGACCACGGACATTCCAAACAACAATCTTAAGGCCTAAATCCATTAAGACGAGATCGACAGGGAATGTGAAGCACAACTAAGCCGTGATCGGCGCATCGGACGGCATGGGGGAGCCCAGGGAAGCAGGGAGCTGCCTGTCGACCAGAGCGGCAATGGCCGTGAGGACGGCGAGTGGGATCGGAGCGGCGAAGACGTCGTCGAAGGCCTTCATCTCAGCCGCGGTGATCACCTGGTTGGTGCCCACGATGCCGAGCGTGCGAAGAACCTGCACGTGCGCCCGTCGTTCAGCTGTGGGCGGCGGCGCGTTTGAGGAGGCCGTCGTCGATGCAGAACGGCCACGCCGCGGAGAGAAGTTCAGCGGTTGCCGGCGCGCCCTTCTCCCTGGCGTGGGGAGGGTCGAGTCAACATGCTTGGTCGCTGCAGTGAGGAAGTCGCCGAGCGTCCAGGGCACCGGAGGCTGGGTGGTGGTCGGTGGCGGCGGCGGTCGTGGCCTTGTTCTACGCATGGTGATCGGCGGAGAGGCGAAGCGGCTTGCATGCTCTTGACGCTGGGCCTGCGGAGATGCTGCCGGGGCAGCGGAGGCGGGCCGCTGAAGGATGGTGATGGGCTGTGTCTCGTGGGCCGTGGAGTTGGCCTCATCAGCAGGAGCATCCAGAAGCGGGGCCAGGTTAGGGGCGGGAAGGTCAGCAGCAGTTTGAAATGGCTCTTCAGTGTAGTGCGAGGCTGACACGAAAGGCGCTGACCGGTCTCCAGAACCCTCCAAACCAGCAGCGGAGGGGAGGTCCAAGCTAGCACCAGCCTGCCCCGACAAGTGATCCGCCGCAGAGGCCGTGGCAGCTTGGCATGGCATGGAATCGGCAACTTCGCTTTCCAAAAGCATCTGAGAAGGGAGGGTGCACCGATCCCCATTGTCGCATTGGTCGGGCATGGCAGAAGAGGCCCCAGCAGCGTCGTCCTCACCCGCGCTACACGCCGAGGGGGCCAGGCTTTCGGCGGGCCCCGGTGGATGTGGAGACGGGGGCTCAGCGAATGGCGCAACGCCAGCTGCCGCGGCTGCGTGTGCAACGGTCTGCGGCTCTGATCCTGTCGGCACGGGGAGCGGTGGCGTGGCAGCTTTGGGCCTGTACTCCATCCTAGCAGTGGAGCTTTGACGAGCTTTGCCCTTACCCTTTTTGGCAAAGCGACGAGGACGGCGGGCCCCACGTTGAGCAGGCCAAGGGCCCACCAGTCTTTGCTGCAGCGGCGGCGCCGCCGCACGGCCCCAGGTGGCGTCGACGCCAACTCCGTCGGCCCGAGCGGCGCGCGGAGCAGTCCAGCCAATGGAGTCAATGGCCATGCCGTCGGCGCGACCATCGGGAGCACCTTCTGTCCGGCGACGCTTTCGTCCGCGGCGGCGGGAACGGCCGTGGCCAGCGCCCTGGCCGGCGTTGCCTGGGTTACCATTGCCGTTGCCCGGCGCATCATCGTGGTCACCAGCCTGAGGAGGGCGCGTGCCGCCGTTTGTGCCGGCCCTGGTGGGCACGACGCGGATGTCGATGGAGTAGGTCAGCGTCCTGAGTGTGGGTGGCGCGGACGGGACGTGCGACGGGACGATCTCGACGATCTCCAAGACGGCTTGGGCGCGTATGGCGGACGGGTTGTTCGTGCGCGCCGTGGCGCGGAAGATGGCCATGTCGGTGCGGGATCTTGTCGCCGGGTGCAGCCGCTCGATCCAGCAGTCCGAGCCGAGGATGTGCTCCGCCGTGGAGAGGTGCCAGGCCTGGGCGGGGATGCCGCGGAGTTCCAGCTCAACGCGTTGATCCAACCTGCCCGTGCCGGCGTGGGCGAGCTTGCTCCAAGGACGGAGGAGGAAGGAGAAGTTGGCAGTGTTGACGAGATGCTCGCCTGCGACGCGGTCCATGGTGGCTCTGGTGGAGAAGAGGATCAGGAAGTCTTCGGGCAGGTGGAGGTGAACGGTGAAGTCCCCGGGAGCAAGGTCAAACATGGCATAGAGGGCGTTTTCCATGTCGGTCGCGGACACGACGGGCCTGGTCCCTGTGATGGTGGCCACCATGGCACGCTGCAGCGTGAGCTCAGCCTCCTCCATCTCAACAGAGCGAGAGAGGAGGACACGCACAGGCGCGGCGGCGGGTGGGGCAGGGGCAGGGGCCGCGGGCGGTGGAGAAGCCGTGATGGGGGGCGGCGGCGGCGGCCTCGTCTCAAGCAGCGCCGGCGGTGGTTGAGGGCGTGCACGGCCGCCGTCACGGCGCTCCCGCGCGCGGTCAGCCTCGAGGCGGCGCTGCTGCTCGCGTGCGCACGTCTCCCGGTCAGCGGAGGAGTGGCCGAGCACAAGGCAAGTGCGGCAGCGCACCTTGTTGGTGCGATCGCGGACGCGGTGGCCGGGGTCGAGGCAGCGGGAAGCAGAGCTCTGAGCTCCCCGGAGAGGTGCTGCGGCGGCGGGGGCTTGGCGCGGGACGAGGTGGAGCGCGGCGCTGGTGGTGCCTGCGGCGCGGCCGCTGATAGCCTTCGGCGTCGAGCTCGGCGGCGCGGTTGACACGGTGGACCTCGGAGCGTGGGCCGATGCGCGCGGAGGCCGGGATCCGCTCTCTCGCCGGCGACCTGCTCGCAGGCGCGGTCCTTTGACCGGCCGCGGGGGCAGGCGCAGCGGCGGCGGGAGGCGGGGTAGGGGTGGCGGCGACGTCGCGGTAGGTGCGGCTGGTGGAGCTCTCCTCGGAGCAGTCGTCGGCGGATTCCAGCCACCGCGGGTTGCTGCGGGCGGCGGACGCGTCGGAGCTGGAGGGGGGCGCCATGGGAGGGGAGGGGAGGGGAGGGGGAGAGCTGGGGAAGGCTGCCGGCGGTGAGCGGCGGCGGCGGCTAGAGGTGGTGGGCTAGGCTAGGAGCGGGTGCGGGAGCCATCTTCGAAACTCTGAAAATAAAGTGAAGTGGAATATCCCCAGTCTGTTAGGAATAACTATTTCCAAGTCACTGAGTTTCTTCGCATGCCCGGTCATAACGAGCATGTGCTCACTAACGGAGCTACCTTCTTCCATCATGCAACTGAAGAAGTGTTTCGATGCTTCATAGCATTCCACGGCCGCATGAGTTTCAAAAATAGTCTTCAACTCTTCTATCAACTCATGTGGATCGTGGTGTGATACGTCTCCGACGTATCGATAATTTCTTATGTTCCATGCCACATTATTGATGTTATCTACATGTTTCATGCACACTTTATGTCATATTCGTGCATTTTCTGGAACTAACCTATTAACAAGATGCCGAAGTGCCAGTTCCTGTTTTCTGCTGTTTTTGGTTTCAGAAATCCTAGTAACGAAATATTCTCGGAATCGGACGAAATCAACGCCCAAGTTCCTATTTTCACCGGAAGCATCCAGAACACCCGGGAAGGACCAGAGGGGGGGCACTGGGCCCCCAGACCATAGGCCGGCGCGGCCCAGGCCCTGGCCACACCGCCCTATGGTGTCGTCGCCCCTTCGACCCTCCTGCGCCGCCTCTTCGCCTATATAAAGCCCCTGGATCGAAAACCCTGATACGTTCGACGAAACCCACAGAAACCTTCCAGAGCCGCCGCCATCGCGAAGCCAAGATCTGGGGGACAGGAGTCTCTGTTCCGGCACACCGCCGGAACGGGGAAGTGCCCCCGGAAGGCTTCTCCATCGACACCGCTGCCATCTCCACCGCCATCTTCATCACCGCTGCTGCTCCCATGAGGAGGGAGTAGTTCTCCATCGAGGCTCGGGGCTGTACCGGTAGCTATGTGGTTCATCTCTCTCCCATGTACCTCAATACAATGATCTCATGAGCTGCTTTACATGATTGAGATTCATATGAGTTTTGTATCACTATTCATCTATGTGCTACTCTAGCAATGTTATTAAAGTAGTTCTATTCCTCCTGCACGTGTGTAAAGGTGACAGTGTGTGCACCGTGTTAGTACTTGGTTTATGCTATGATCATGATCTCTTGTAGATTGCGAAGTTAACTATTGCTATGATAATATTGATGTGATCTATTCCTCCTACATATGCATGAAGGTGACAGTGTGCATGCTATGTTAGTACTTGGTTTAGTCTTTTGATCTATCTTACACTATAAGGTTACTTAAATATGAACAAATTGTGGAGCTTGTCAACTCCGGCATTGAGGGTTCGTGTAATCCTACGCAATGCGTTCATCATCCAACAAGAGTGTAGAGTATGCATTTATCTGTTCTGTTATGTGATCAATGTTGAGAGTGTCCACTAGTGAAAGTCTAATCCCTAGGCCTTGTTCCTAAATACTGCTATCGCTGCTTGTTTACTGTTTTACTGCGTTACTACTGCTGCAATACTACCACCATCAACTACACACCAGCAAGCTATTTTCTGGCACCGTTGCTACTGCTCATATATATTCATACCACCTGTATTTCACTATCTCTTCGCCGAACTAGTGCACCTATTAGGTGTGTTGGGGACACAAGAGACTTCTTGCTTTGTGGTTGCAGGGTTGCATTAGAGGGATATCTTTGACCTCTTCCTCCCTGAGTTCGATAAACCTTGGGTGATCCACTTAAGGGAAAACTTGCTGCTGTTCTACAAACCTCTGCTCTTGGAGGCCCAACACTGTCTACAGGAAAAGGAGGGGGAAGTAGACATCAAGCTACTTTCTGGCGCCGTTGCCGGGGAGGAAAGGTAAAAGGTACTCACACTCCGGACCTCGGCTACCAAGCTATTTTCCGGCGCCGTAAGTACTCAAAGCTATTTCCTTTAGATCCTGCAATTGCAACTTTTTGTTTCTTGTTTACACTAGTAAGGCATAATGGACAACAATGAGCTTTTTACTCTATTTCCTGATTTAAGACATGGATGGTTTGATCCGAAAATTAAAAAACCCATGGAACATATTAGTATGAACACTTTGAATACCATTGTTGCTAATGATATGGAAAATTCTAAGCTTGGGGAAGCTGGTTTTGATGAGCATGATATTTTTAGTCCCCCAAGAATTGAGGAGAAAATTTTCTTTGATGATACTTTGCCTCCTATTTATGATGATTATAATGATAGTAGTCTTTTGTTGCCACCTGTTATGGAGGATAAATTTGATTATGATTACAATATGCCTCCTATATTTGATGATGAGAATAATAATGAAAGCTACTTTGTTGAATTTGCTCCCACTACAACTAATAAAAATGACTATGCTTATGTGGAGAGTAATAATTTTATGCATGAGACTCATGATAAGAATGCTTTATGTGATAGTTATATTGTTGAGTTTGCTCATGACACTACTGAAAGTTATTATGAGAGAGGAAAATATGGTTGTAGAAATTTTCATGTTACTAAAATACCTCTCTATGTGCTGAAATTTTTGAAGCTACACTTGTTTTATCTTTCTATGCTTGTTGCATTATGCTTCTTGAACTTGTTTATTTACAAGATTCCTTTTCATAGGAAGTATGTTAGACTTAAATATGTTTTGTATTTGCCTCTTGATGCTCTCTTTTGCTTCAAATACTATTTCTTGCGAGTGCATCATTAAAACTGCTGAGCCCATCTTAATGGCTATAAAGAAAAGAACTTCTTGGGAGATAACCCATGTGTTATTTTGCTACAGTATTTTGTTTTATATTTGTGTCTTGGAAGTTGTTTACTACTGTAGCAACCTCTCCTTATCTTAGTTTTGTGTTTTGTTGTGCCAAGTGAAGCCTCTAATCGAAGGTTGATACTAGATTTGGATTTCTGCGCAGAAACAGATTTCTATCTGTCACGAATCTGGGCTGTTTTCTCTGTAGAAAAATCAGAAAAATATGCCAATTTACGTGCGTGTTCCTCAGATATGTACGCAACTTTAATTAGTTTTGAGTTTTCTGATCTGAGCAACGGAAGTATTTATTAGAAATTCGTCTTTACGGACTGTTCTGTTTTGACAGATTCTGCCTTTTATTTCGCATTGCTTCTTTCGCTGTGTTGGGTGGATTTCTTTGTTCCATTACCTTCCAGTAGCTTTGAGCAATGTCCAGAAGTGTTAAGAATGATTGTGTCACCTCTGAACATGTGAGTTTTTGATTATGTACTAACCCCTCTAATGAAGTTTATGAGAAGTTTGGTGTGAAGGAAGTTTTCAAGGGTCAAGAGAGGAGGATGATATACTATGATCAAGAAGAGTGAAAGCTCTAAGCTTGGGGATGCCCCGGTGGTTCACCCCTGCATATATCAAGAAGACTCAAGCATCTAAGCTTGGGGATGCCCAAGGCATCCCCTTCTTCATCGACAAATTATCAGGTTCCTCCCCTGAAACTATATTTTTATTCCATCACATCTTATGTGCTTTGCTTGGAGCGTCGGTTTGTTTTTGTTTTTTTTGTTTTGTTTGAATAAAATGGATCCTAGCATTCACTTTATGTGAGAGAGACACGCTCCGCTGTAGCATATGGACAAGTATGTCCTTGGTTTCTACTCATAGTATTCATGGCGAAGTTTCTTCTTCGTTAAATTGTTATATGGTTGGAATTGGAAAATAATACATGTAGTAATTGCTATTAATGTCATGGGTAATGTGATACTTGGAAATTGTTGTGCTCATGATTAAGCTCTTGCATCATATACTTTGCACCCATTAATGAAGAAATACATAGAGCATGCTAAAATTTGGTTTGCATATTTGGTCTCTCTAAGGTCTAGATAATTTCTAGTATTGAGTTTGAACAACAAGGAAGACGGTGTAGAGTCTTATAATGTTTTCAATATGTCTTTTATGTGAGTTTTGCTGCACCGGTTCATCCTTGTGTTTGTTTCAAATAAGCCTTGCTAGCCTAAACCTTGTATCGAGAGGGAATACTTCTCATGCATCCAAAATACTTGAGCCAACCACTATGCCATTTGTGTCCACCATACCTACCTACTACATGGTATTTTCCGCCATTCCAAAGTAAATTGCTTGAGTGCTACCTTTAAAATTCCATCATTCACCTTTGCAATATATAGCTCATGGGACAAATAGCTTAAAAACTATTGTGGTATTGAATATGTAATTATGCACTTTATCTCTTATTAAGTTGCTTGTTGTGCGATAACCATGTTCACTGGGGACGCCATCAACTACTCTTTGTTGAATTTCATGTGAGTTGCTATGCATGTCCGTCTTGTCTGAAGTAAGAGAGATCTACCACCTTATGGTTAAGCATGCATATTGTTAGAGAAGAACATTGGGCCGCTAACTAAAGCCATGATCCATGGTGGAAGTTTCAGTTTTGGACAAATATCCTCAATCTCATATGAGAAAATTATTAATTGTTGTTACATGCTTATGCATAAAAGAGGAGTCCATTATCTGTTGTCTATGTTGTCCCGGTATGGATGTCTAAGTTGAGAATAATCAATAGCGAGAAATCCAATGCGAGCTTTCTCCTTAGACCTTTGTACAGGCGGCATAGAGGTACCCCTTTGTGACACTTGGTAAAAACATGTGCATTGTGATGATCCGGTAGTCCAAGCTAATTAGGACAAGGTGCGGGCACTATTAGTATACTATGCATGACGCTTGCAACTTATAAGATATAATTTACATGATACATATGCTTTATTACTACCGTTGACAAAATTGTTTCATGTTTTCAAAATCAAAGCTCTAGCACAAATATAGCAATCGATGCTTTTCCTCTATGGAGGACAATTCTTTTACTTTCAATGTTGAGTCAGTTCACCTATTTCTCTCCACCTCAAGAAGCAAACACTTGTGTGAACTGTGCATTGATTCCTACATACTTGCTTATTGCACTTATTATATTACTCTATGTTGACAATATCCATGAGATATACATGTTATGAGTTGAAAGCAACCGCTGAAACTTAATCTTCTTTTGTGTTGCTTCAATGCTTTTACTATGAATTATTGCTTTATGAGTTAACTCTTATGCAAGACTTATTGATGCTTGTCTTGAAGTGCTATTCATGAAAAGTCTTTGCTTTATGATTCACTTGTTTACTCATGTCATATACATTGTTTTGATCGCTGCATTCACTACATATGCTTTACAAATAGTATGATCAAGATTATGATGGCATGTCACTCCAGAAATTATCTGTGTTATCGTTTTACCTGCTCGGGACGAGCAGAACTAAGCTTGGGGATGCTGATACGTCTCCGACGTATCGATAATTTCTTATGTTCCATGCCACATTATTGATGTTATCTACATGTTTCATGCACACTTTATGTCATATTCATGCATTTTCTGGAACTAACCTATTAACAAGATGCCGAAGTGCCAGTTCCTGTTTTCTGCTGTTTTTGGTTTCAGAAATCCTAGTAACGAAATATTCTCGGAATCGGACGAAATCAACGCCCAAGTTCCTATTTTCACCGGAAGCATCCAGAACACCCGGGAAGGACCAGAGGGGGGGCACTGGGCCCCCAGACCATAGGCCGGCGTGGCCCAGGCCCTGGCCGCGCTGCCCTATGGTGTCGTCGCCCCTTCGACCCTCCTGCGCCACCTCTTCGCCTATATAAAGCCCCTGGATCGAAAACCCTGATACGTTCGACGAAACCCACAGAAACCTTCCAGAGCCGCCGCCATCGCGAAGCCAAGATCTGGGGGACAGGAGTCTCTGTTCCGGCACGCCGCCGGAACGGGGACGTGCCCCCGGAAGGCTTCTCCATCGACACCGCTGCCATCTCCACCGCCATCTTCATCACCGCTGCTGCTCCCATGAGGAGGGAGTAGTTCTCCATCGAGGCTCGGGGCTGTACCGGTAGCTATGTGGTTCATCTCTCTCCCATGTACCTCAATACAATGATCTCATGAGCTGCTTTACATGATTGAGATTCATATGAGTTTTGTATCACTATTCATCTATGTGCTACTCTAGCAATGTTATTAAAGTAGTTCTATTCCTCCTGCACGTGTGTAAAGGTGACAGTGTGTGCACCGTGTTAGTACTTGGTTTATGCTATGATCATGATCTCTTGTAGATTGCGAAGTTAACTATTGCTATGATAATATTGATGTGATCTATTCCTCCTACATATGCATGAAGGTGACAGTGTGCATGCTATGTTAGTACTTGGTTTAGTCTTTTGATCTATCTTACACTATAAGGTTACTTAAATATGAACAAATTGTGGAGCTTGTTAACTCCGGCATTGAGGGTTCGTGTAATCCTACGCAATGCGTTCATCATCCAACAAGAGTGTAGAGTATGCATTTATCTGTTCTGTTATGTGATCAATGTTGAGAGTGTCCACTAGTGAAAGTCTAATCCCTAGGCCTTGTTCCTAAATACTGCTATCGCTGCTTGTTTCTTGTTTCTTTGCGTTACTCTCTGCTGCAATACTACCACCATCAACTACACGCCAGCAAGCTATTTTCTGGCACCGTTGCTACTGCTCATATATATTCATACCACCTGTATTTCACTATCTCTTCGCCGAACTAGTGCACCTATTAGGTGTGTTGGGGACACAAGAGACTTCTTGCTTTGTGGTTGCAGGGTTGCATGAGAGGGATATCTTTGACCTCTTCCTCCCTGAGTTCGATAAACCTTGGGTGATCCACTTAAGGGAAAACTTGCTGCTGTTCTACAAACCTCTGCTCTTGGAGGCCCAACACTGTCTACAGGAAAAGGAGGGGGAAGTAGACATCATGGTGCTCAAAACGTTTTTGAAGATCGACTTCCAGACTACATAGGATGGCACACTGAACTTGAGAGTACCGAGTTTTCCGAGTCGCGTAAACATTCTTTACTTCATCGGTTTCTGTTTCTGCAGGAGGGTCACCTAGCGGTGCATCAAGCACATATTGCAGATTTCCGCCAGCGAGGAAAATCCTCACATGACGGAACCAGTCGGTGAAATTGCTACCGTTGCTCTTAAGCTTTTCTTTCTCTAGGAACTGGTTAAAATTGATTGGGGACGCCATATCTACAACATATATTTGCAATAGTTTAGACTAAGTTTATGACAAATTGAGTTCAAATTTTAATTCAACTTAATTAAAAACTAGGTGAACTCCCACTCAAAACAATATCCCTCGCATTGTCTTAGTGATCACACGAACCAAATCCACCGCACCTAAGTCCGATCATCACGAGACAAGGTGTGATTTCAATGGCGAACATTCAAAGTGTTCATCATATCAACCATATGATTCATGCTCTACCTTTCGGTATCTCGTGTTCCGAGACCATGTCTGTACATGCTAGGCTCGTCAAGGCCACCTTAGTATCCGCATGTGCAAAACTGTCTTGCACCCGTTGTATGCACTTGTTGATTCTATCACACCCGATCATCACGAGATGCTTCGAAACGACAAGTCTTGGCAACGGTGCTACTAAGGATGAACACTTTATTATCTTGAGATTTTAGTGAGGAATCATCTTATAATGCTACCGTCGCGATCTAAGCAAAATAAGATGCATAAAAGGATTAACATCACATGCAGTTCATATGTGATATGATATGGCCCTTTTGTCTTTGCGCCTTTGATATTCATCTCCAAAGCACGGACATGATCTCCATCATCTTCGGGCATGATCTCCATCATCGTCGGCGTAGCATCAAGGTCAATGGCGCCGTCTTCATGATTGTCCTCCATGAAGCAACTATTACAACTACTTTGAAATACTACTCAACATGAATTTTAAAGACAACCATAAGGCTCCTGCCGGTTGCCACAATACAATAATGATCATCTCATACATATTCATCATCACATTATGGCCATATCACATCACCAAACCCTGCAAAAACAAGTTAGACGTCTCTAATTTGGTTTGCATATTTTACGTTTTTTAGGGTTTTCGATAGAGATCTAATCTACCTACGAACATGAACCACAACGGTGATACTAGTGTTGTCAATAGAAGAGTAAATTGAATCTTCACTATAGTAGGAGAGACAGACACCCGCAAAGCCACTTATGCAATACAAGTTGCATGTCGAGCGTGGAGCAAATCTCATGAACGCGGTCATGTAAAGTTAGCCCGAGCCGCTTCATCCCACTATGCCACAAAGATGCAAAGTACTCAAACTAAAGATAACATAAGCATCAACGCCCACAAACCATTGTGTTCTACTCGTGCAACCATCTATGCATAGACACGGCTCTGATACCACTGTAGGATAACGTTGCATAGAAAACAAAAAAATTCCTACCGCGAACACGCAATCCAAGCCAAGATGCAATCTAGAAGATGGTAGCAACGAGGGGGTATCGAGTCTCACCCTTGAAGAGATTCCAAAGCCTACAAGATGAGGCTCTTGTTGCTGCGGTAGACGTTCACTTGCCGCTTGCAAAAGCGCGTAGAAGATCTTGATCACGATCGGTTCCGGCGCCACGAACGGGCAGCACCTCCGTACTCGGTCACACGTTTGGTTATTGATGAAGACGACGTCCACCTCCCCGTTCCAGCGGGCAGCGGAAGTAGTAGCTCCTCTTGAATCCGACAGCACGACGGCGTGGTGTCGGTGGTGGTGGAGAAGTCCGGCGGAGCTTCGCTAAGCGTGCGGGAAGTAGAGGAGCGGGGCGGCTAGGGTTTGGGGAGAGGGGGACGCCGGCCACTATGGGATGCGGCCACCTTGGTGGTGTTTGAGGTGGCCGGCCCCCTCCCCCTTGGCCCTCATTATATAGGTGGAACCCCAAGAGTTGGTCTCCAAGTCTTCGAATAAGACCCGAACCAAAAACCTTCCATATGGAGGGGAAACCTAGCCAAGCTAGGACTCCCACTAGAGGTGGGAGCTCCACCTTCCATATGGGGGGGTGGCCGGCCCCCTAAGGGGGAGTCCACTTGGGACTCCACCCCCACTAGGGTTGGCCGGCCATGGAGGTGGAGTCCCATGTGGACTCCACCTTCCTTGGTGGTTTCTTCCGGACTTTTCTAGAACCTTCTAGAACCTTCCGCGACATTTTAATTCACATAAAATGACATCCTATATATGAATCTTATTCTCCGGACCATTCCGGAACTCCTCGTGATGTCCGGGATCTCATCCGGGACTCCGAACAAATATTCGAACTCCATTCCATTTTCAAGTTCTACCATTTCAACATCCAACTTTAAGTGTGTCACCCTACGGTTCGTGAACTATGCGGACATGGTTGAGTACTCACTCCGACCAATAACCAATAGCGGGATCTGGAGATCCATAATGGCTCCCACATATTCAACGATGACTTTAGTGATCGAATGAACCATTCACATACAATACAAATTCCCTTTGTCACGCGATATTTTACTTGTCCGAGGTTTGATCTTCGGTATCACTCTATACCTTGTTCAACCTCGTCTCCTGACAAGTACTCTTTAATCGTACCATGGTATGTGGTCTCTTATGAACTTATTCATATGCTTGCAAGACATTAGACGACATTCCACCGAGAGGGCCCAGAGTATATCTATCCGTCATCGGGATGGACAAATCCTTTGTTGATCCATATGCCTCAACTCATACTTTCCGGATACTTAATCCCACCTTTATAACCACCCATTTACGCAGTGGTGTTTGGTGTAATCAAAGTACCTTTCCGGTATAAGTGATTTACATGATCTCATGGTCATAAGGACTAGGTAACTATGTATCGTAAGCTTATAGAAAATAACTTAATGACGAGATCTTATGCTACGCTTAATTGGGTGTGTCCATTACATCATTCATATAATGATATAACCTTGTTATTAATAACATCCAATGTTCATGATTATGAAACTAATCATCCATTAATCAACAAGCAAGTTAAGAGGCATACTAGGGACTCTTTGTTGTTTACATATCACACATGTATCAATGTTTCGGTTAATACAATTATAGCATGGTATATAAACATTCATCATAAACATAAAGATATATAATAACCACTTTTATTATTGCCTCTTGGGCATATCTCCAACAATCTAGATGTCATAATGCTAGTCAAGTGGATTTTACTTATGTGATCTCCGGAGACTCCTTGTCCCACGTGTGTAAAGGTGACAGTGTGTGCACCGTGTGGGTCTCTTAGGCTATATTTCACAGAATACTTATTCACTGTTATGAAGAGCATAGTGAAGTGCTTATTTATATCTCTTTATGATTGCAATGTGTTTTGTATCACAATTTATCTGTGTGCTACTCTAGTGATGTTATTAAAGTAGTTTATTCCTCCTGCACGGTGTAATGGTGACAGTGTGTGCATCGTGTTAGTACTTGGCGTAGGCTATGATTGTGATCTCTTGTAGATTATGAAGTTAACTATTGCTATGATGGTATTGATGTGATCTATGCCTCCTTTCGTAGCGTGAAGGTGACAGTGTGCATGCTATGTTAGTACTTGGTTTGGTTATGTTGATCTGTCATGCACTCTAAGGTTATTTAAATATGAACATCGAATATTGTGGAGCTTGTTAACTCCGGCATTGAGGGTTCGTGTAATCCTACACAGTTAGTGGTGTTCATCATCCAACAAGAGGGTGTAGAGTCTAGCATCTATTTATTTATTCTGTTATGTGATCAATGTTGAGAGTGTCCACTAGTGAAAGTATGATCCCTAGGCCTTGTTCCTAAATACTGCTATCGCTGCTTGTTTACTGTTTTACTGCATCTCTACTGCCCGCAATATTACCACCATCAACCACACGCCAGCAAGCACTTTTCTGGTGCCGTTACTACTGCTCATATATATTCATACCACCTGTATTTCACTATCTCTTCGCCGAACTAGTGCACCTATTAGGTGTGTTGGGGACACAAGAGACTTCTTGCTTTGTTGTTGCAGGGTTGCATGAGAGGGATATCTTTGACCTCTTCCTCCCTGAGTTCGATAAACCTTGGGTGATCGACTTAAGGGAAACTTGCTGCTGTTCTACAAACCTCTGCTCTTGGAGGCCCAACACTGTCTACAAGAATAGAAGCTCCCGTAGACATCAGCCGGCCACCCCCCTCATGGAAGGGTGGGAGTCCCAATTGAGGTGGGAATCCCACCTTGGGTAGGTTTCCCTACACATGGAAGGTTTTGGGTTGGGGTCTTATTCGAAGACTTGTAGTCCAACACTTGGGGGTTCCACCTATATAATGAGGAGCAAGAGGAGGGGGCCAGCCACACCAAAGCCATTGTGGCCGCACCCCCCATAGTGGCCGGCCACCTCCCTCTCTCCCAAACCCTAGCCGCCCCCTCTCCTCCACCTCTCCCGCAACGCTTAGTGAAGCTCCGCCGGAGATCTCCATCGCCACCGCCACCACGCCGTCGTGCTGCCGGATTCAAGGAGGAGCTACTACTTCCGCTGCCCGCTGGAATGGGGAGAAGGACGTCGTCTTCATCAACACCGAACGTGTGACCGAGTACGGAGGTGCTGCCCGATTGTGGCACCGTCAAGATCTTCTACGCGATTTTTAAAGCGGCAAGTGATCATCTACCGCAGCAACAAGAGCCTCATCTTGTAGGCTTTGGAATTCTTCAAGGTTGAGACTCGTTCATCCCCTCGTTGCTCCCGTCTTCTAGATTGCATCTTGGCTTGGATTGCGTTCTCGCGGTAGGAATTTTTTTGTTTTCTATGCAACGAATCCCTACAGGTGACGCCTCCAAGCAGGTTTCTGGCAGCACTGGCATGGACCCCGAATAGGAAGACGCGCTCATCGAGTTCCTGCGAGCTAATATGGACATCTTCGCATGGCAACCTTGTAACATGTCTGGAGTACCAAGGGAACTCGCTGAGCACTATACCTCAAGATAAATCCGGGTGCAAAACCACTGAAGCAAGCTATGCGACGCTTTGGAGATAAGAAGCGTCACGCCATAGAAATGGAACTAGCAAAGTTACTAGAGGCATGTTTTGTATATAAGTTATCAACAAAGATTGGGTCGCAAATCCCATCCTTGTACCCGGAAAGAATTCTGAAATACTAAGAATGTGCATCGAATATTCCGGCTTGAATAAGCACTGTCCGAAGGATCCGTTTCCCCTGGCTCGCATTGCCCAAGTCATTGACTCGACGGCGGGGGCAGACCATTTTTGTTTTCTTGATGCATATTCCGGGTATCATCATATCCGGATGAAGCAGCCTGACCAAAAGGCGACTTCCTTTGTCACCCCCTTTGGCACTTACTGCTATGTCACCATGAATTTTAGTTTGAAAAATGCAGGTGCCACCTACCAGCCTACGACACAGCGGTGCCTGAAGGACCAGATTGGCCAGAAAATTCACGCTTATTTCGAAGATATCGCGGTCATGACCCATAAAGGATCCGACTTGATCAGCGATCTTCAGGAGACCTTTGATAATTTCCGGAGGTACAAGATGATGTTAAATCCGCTAAAATGCATCTTTGGTGTACTAGCTAGAAAACTCCTTGGCTTCATTGTCTCGCACAGAGGCATTGAGGGAAACCCGGAAAAAATCAAGGCATACTCAACATCAAAAGGCCAACTTGTCTCAAAGATATACAACGATTAACCTTATTGTGTAGCAGCAATCAGTCGATATGTTAGTTGTCTTGGCGAGAAGGCACTACCCCTGTACAAGTTACTGAAGAAAATACACAAATGTATCTGGAATGATGCAGTAGACGCAACACTTCAGGAGTTGAAGAACATACTCTCCTCCCCCACCTATCCTCCCCACAAATGTTCCTCTACTTAGCAGCTTCCAACGAGGTCATCAGCATCGTCATCGTGGTGGAGCGAAAGGAAGAAAGATATGAGTATGGAGTCCAACGGCCCGTCTACTACACCAGCGAGGTCCTCAAGGAATCCAAACAGAGATACCCTCACTTTCAGAAGCTAGCCTATGGAGTATTCCTAGGAAGCCGGAAGCTGGGACACTACTTCCAGGAGAATCCAATGACAGTTGTGAGCACAGCTCCATTGTCAACTATCATCAACAACTCCGACGCAAAAGTACATGTAGAGAAGTGGGGAATAGAACTATCTGCATTCGACATCAATTACAAAACCAGGAATGCAATCAAGTCACAGATTTTGGCGGGTTTTTTTGTCGACTGGACTGAAGCACCAGAGGACACACCTCTACTGAAACCAGAAGCCTGGGTCATACATTTTGACGGATCCAAGCAACATCAATGCTCGGGGGCTGGAGTTACCCTGAAGTCACCTACCGGAGAAGAGTTGCAGTATGTTCTTCAAATTTAATTCGAGGCCACCAATAACATGGAGGAGTATGAGGCTTTACTACATGGACTGCGCATCACAAAGGAAATCGGGATTAAGCACATTATATGCTGCGGAGACTCCGACCTGGTGGCATGGCAAGTAGCCGGAACCTGGAATGCTAGGAACTCCGTGATGGTGGCTTACAGAGACAAAGTTGACGATATGGCCAAGTGCTTCCTCGAATACGAAGTCAAGTACGTTAGGAGAGACGTAACACAGCGGCGGATATGTTGTCCAAATTCGGATCCAGCCGGAAGCCAATTCCACCCGGAATTTTCAATGAGCACTTGAGGACACCCTCGGTGAAGGGCGCTAACCCGGAAAAACCAGATGTCGTACTGTCTCCGGCTAAGGAGGTGATGGTTATCACTCCGGCTTGGACCAAGCCTTACCTTGACTACCTAATCGATCGGGCGTTGCCAGAGGATAAGGTCCTCGCATGACAGATCATTAGAAAAGCAAGGTCCTACACAATTATTGATGGACAACTCTACAAGAGAAGGGCAAATGGAATCTTCCGAAAATGCGTCAAACGAAGAAGGAATTGCAATTCTTCCAAAAACGCTATTGGTGATTACGGGCATCAAGCCGCTCCTAGATCGCTCGTTGCAAAAGCTTTCCAGCAAGGATTTTTCTGGCTAACAGCAAAAGTTGACGCTAATAAGATAGTCGGAACCTGCCATGGCTGCCAATACTACGCTACACAGCCAAATGCACCAGCTCAAGAGCTGAAGACCATCTCTATCACTTGGTCGTTCGCGGTCTGGGGGCTCGATATGGTCGGAAAATTGAAAAAATCACCCCTCGTAGTTTTGAGTACCTCTTGGTCGCAGTTGATAAATTCAGTAAGTGGATCGAGGCCAAATCAGTTAGAAAAGTCGATGGTGCTACGACACTGAAATTTGTTTGCAGCCTTATGGTGAGATACGGCATCCCACACAACATCATTACGGACAGTGGCGCGAACTTTGCACAGGGAGAGTTAAATGAGTACTGCCATGACCTAGGGATCCGGCTTGACCATGCCTCTATGGCACATCCACAATCCAATGAACAGGTTGAGCGAGCCAATGGCCTTATACTAGTAGGACTCAAACCTCTCCTTGAAGAACCGCTGCGACAAGCAGCCAGAGCTTGGGCGGGGGAGTTAGATGCTGTTTTGTGGAGTTTACGAACAACCCCTAACAGATCAACTGGGTTTACACCTTTGTTCCTAGTATACGGATCTGAAGCAGTGTTACCCTCCGACATCATTCATGATTCCTCGCGAGTTTCCGCCTACAATGAAGAAACCACAGATGAGGCTTGAGAGCTATCTGTGGAACTGCTCGAAGAAGCTCGGAATTTAACAGACCATCGCTCCACCACCTAGCAGCAGAAACTGCGACGCTATCATAGCCATCGAGTTCAAAATCGCTCGTTCAAGGAAGGTGATCTGGTCCTCCACCTTCGGCAGGTGAAAGAGCATAAATTGCAATATCCATGGGAAGGACCCTTCGTCGTCAGCAAAGTATTGCATACCGGATCTTACTACCTCGTTGATATTCATGAGTTGAAGGATAGACCTGCAAACTTCCTATGGAAACTAAAGAGGGAGGATCCGGGTGACGTTTACAACGAGACATATCGTCCTTGGAATATCGCATAGCTACGTCCTTTCCACACTTAGCAATTACCACATTACATACCTTGTAATAGTTATGATACATGATCGATGAAATAAAGCATATGGTTCACTCTTTGAGTCTTTTACCTTCTTTTATAGTTCATTTCTTTATCGTGTTTGTTTCCTGACAAAAACCGCAGAGCTGGATGTTTCCTCCTAGGCGTGTATAATGTTGTGATTTTCCAAAACCGTCCAGTAGGACGTAAGCTTAAGTTTTCTGGTATATGGATTTTTTTTCCGAACTTATGGATTCCTAGTAGCGATTCCCAGCACCTAAAGTTGCGGGCTTGTTTCCGCGGTTATTGAAGGATTACCATTAGGCTCCATCGCCGTCGGCGAGTCTTTTTCGGCTAAGGGTCTTCCGACTCGTGAAAGGTCAAGTAAGTAAGCCGGAAAATTCAGAAACCAGCACATTCTTCAAGCAAAAAGAACTCGCATACATAAATAAACAAGTGGTAGGATAAATGTTTTCCGCCCATTGCATGCAACGTTCTCCCTAGCTACTTCAAATAAGTTTAAGTTATATATTACATACCCACTCTGGGGGCCAAAATGATGTAGTTCAGTGTTTTTTCTTCCAGGTACTAGCCGGAAGATTCCGGCTTATCATCTTCAGAGGCATTGTAGGTGTTGTCCTTGCCGGATTCACCGCCAGTTAAGTTGGGCTTGACACGAAGCTATCCCTCCTCTTCATCCTCTTTGTCATCTTACGTGAAGACAGCCGGAAAATCGTGCTTCTCTTACCATTCTTCATGGTTTACACGAGAAGCAAAGAGAGAGTCGAATCCGCTAACTTCTCACATGAGTTTCTTGATGTTGGTAGCTTTGGGAACTCCGAGGGCAACGTGTGCAAGGTCCATGGCCGGAAAATGTGCTTTGCACATAATCAAGGCATTGGTGGCGGCCACGGGCAGAGGATTCTTGCCAATCTCTGATCAGATCCGGCACCATGGACATCATGTTTGTCATTGTTTCATCACCTTGGTGCTGGCTCGTTTCAAGGATAGCTTGGTGGCAATTCCCCAACATGAGTTCATGAGATCCTCGACGGCAGATCCGACATCTTCGTACGCCTCTGTCCGGGTGAGCTTGTCATCATCCTTCTGCTCAAATACAAGCAAGGCTGGCGTGTACAGATGTTCGGTCAGTTTCTGGATATGAACTGAGAAAAGATACATCTAAGGCAGAAATTAAGCACATAGCATTTCGTACGGAAGATAATGTTGTCAGTGTCCTTCGCCTCCGCCTCAGTAGACTTCAACTTGGATGCCAAAGTTTTCACTCTGTCATCACTAGTTTTCAGCTTCTTCTTCATTTCCTCCATGGTTTGTGCGTGCTTAGTATCTAGGTCCTTCTTGATCTTAGTCTCATTTTCTTGAGATTCCTTGAGGGTGGCCTGGAGGGACTCATGCACGGCTTCCAGTGTCTGCTTGGCAGAGATGTCGTCGACTGAGGCTTGCTGGCAAGGAGGTCTGGTACGTGTAAAAGTTAATCAGTGCAAATTACTTCCACATCATAACGAGATGGACGGTACCTAAAATATGCCAGAGGAATACCTTGGCTGGTCTTAAGATGATCCTGAAGGACCTCTATAAGCTGCTGGTTTTCCGCCTCCTTTTTGCTAAGCCCTTCGATCTCTGCTGAAGCATCACCTTTGTCATATTATCGTGAAGCAAGCATGTGTTCTGCAGAAAAGCATGGCTTGATTGTTAGCCGGAACAAAAATCTAGGGGGCTTGGCGAAAGACAAATCTTTTTTTTGAAGATTGAAAGACAAATCTTGTTGAGAAGCATACTTTTGGGTTTGCACCAAACATAGAATGATTATGGAAGATAACAAGTAAAGCATCGGCCTAGCTCTTACTCGGAAATGTATCCATACTATCTCAGGATTCCCTCCGGTTAGCCCCTCCCGGGAGTTCCATCCTATACGTCTTGGAAATGCCTAAGTCTCGTCAGCGCATGTGCATATAGCCGGACACACCCGGGGGTACAACATTGGATAAAACAATACCCCACCATTCTTGGGTACAAACCATGTGTTCACACACAATTTGTTTGGTCATTCCCAACCTTCGAGGCTCGATTTCCAGGGAAACCTCCATTGAACGCGCGGTCTACAGCATTGACTACACCCAAGTAGCGGTGCCGCAGTGGCATTGTGCCTTCTTTTGAGTTTGGTTAGGTCATGGGGACATGTGGTGGCAAGGATGGATCCATACTATCTCAAGATAACCTCCGGTTAGCCCCTCCCGGGAGTTCCACCCTATATGTTCTGGAACTGCCTATGTGCCGTTAGCGCACAAGCGTGTAGTCGGACGCACCCGGGGTACAACATTGGATTAAACAACACCCCACAATGATAGTGTAGACACCATGTGTTCACACAAATTTGTTTTGGTCATTCCCACCCTCCGAGGCTCCATTTCCAGGGAAACCCTAATCCGTTCAACGCGCGATCTACAACATTGACTACACCCCAGCGGTGCCGCAGTGGCATTGTGCCTTATTTTGAGCTTGGTTAGGTCATGGGGACATGTGGTGGCAAGGATGGATCCATACTGTCTCAAGATTCCCTCTGGTTAGCCCCTCCCGGGAGTTCCACCCTATACGTCCAGAACATGCCTAAGTGCCGTCAGCGCATGTGCATGTAGCCGGGCGCACCCTGGGGTACAACATTGGATAAAACAACACCCCACTATGATAGTGTACACACCATGTGTTCACACTCAATTTTTTGGGTCATCCCACCCTTCGAGGCTCGATTTTCAGGGAAACCCTAATCCGCTGACCGCGCGGTCTACAACATTGACTACACCCCAGCGGCGGTGCTGCAGTGGTATTGTGCCTTCGTTTGAGCTTGTTTAGGTCATGGTGACATGTGGTGGCAAGGATGGATCCATACTATCTCAAGATTCCCTCCGGTTAGCCCCTCCCGGGAGTTCCATCCTATACGTCCAAAACATGCCTAAGTGCCGTCAGCGCATGTGCGTGTAGCCGGACGCACCCCGGGGGTACAACATTGGATCAAACAATACCCCACCATGCTAGTGTACACACCGTATGTTCACACACAATGGGTCATTCCTACCCTCTGAGGCTCGATTTCCAGGGAAACCCTAATCCGTTGACCGCGCGGTCTACAACATTGACTACACCCAAGGGACGGTGTCGCAGTGGCATTACGCCTTCGTTTGAGCTTGGTTAGGTCACGGGGATAAGTGGTGGCAAGGATAGATCCATAATATCTCAAGATTTCCTCCGGTTCACCCCACCGGGGAGTTCCACCCTATATGTCCAGGAACATGCCTAAGTGCCATCAGCGTATGTGCGTGTAGCCGGACGCACCCGGGGGTACAACATTGGATCAAACAACACCCCACCATGCTAGTGTACACACCATGAGTTCACACACAATTTTTTGGATCATTCTCATCCTCCGAGGCTCGATTTCCATGGAAACCCTAATCCGTTGACCGTGCGGTCTACAACATTGACTACACCCCAACAATGGTGCCGCGGTGACATTGTTCCTTCGTTTGAGCTTGGTTAGGTCATAGGGACATGTGGTGGTGATATGTCTCCAACGTATCCATAATTTCTGATGTTCCATGCTTGTTTTATGACAATACCTACATGTTTTGCTCACACTTTATAATGTTTTTATGCGTTTTCCGGAACTAACCTATTAACAAGATGCCACAGTGCCAGTTCCTGTTTTCCATTGTTTTTGGTTCCAGAAAGGCTGTTCGGGCAATATTCTCGGAATTCGACGAAACAAAGACCCAACATCTTATTTTTCCCGGAACCTTCCAGAAAGTCAAAGGGGGGCCAGAGGGGAGCCCTGGGGGCCCCACACGTGTGGTCGGCGCGGCCCAAGGGGGGGCGCGCCGCCCTACTGTGGGGAGGCCCCGTGGCCCCTCCGACTCCGTCTCTTCGCCTATTTAAGCCCTTTCGACCTAAAAACTCGAGACCGATTGACGAAACTCCAGAAAGACTCCAGGGGCGCCGCCACCATCGCGAAACTCCGTTTCGGGGGACAGAAGTCTCTGTTTCGGCACCCTGCCGGGACGGGGAAGTGCCCCCGGAAGCCATCTCCATCAACGCCACCGCCTCCATCATGCTCCGTGATTAGTTCCCCCATGGACTACGGGTTCTAGCTGTAGCTAGTTGGTATTCTCTCTCCCATGTACTTCAATACAATGATCTCATGAGCTGCCTTACATGATTGAGATTCATCTGATGTAATCGGTGTTGTGTTTGTTGGGATCCGATGAATTGTTACATTATGATCAGTCTATCGATATAAGTTTGTGAAGTTATTGTTGCTGCAATCTTGTTGTGTTTAATGCTTGTCACTAGGGCTCGAGTGGCATGATCTTAGATTTAAGCTCTATACTTATTGCTTAGATTGTATCTACAAGTTGTATGCACATGTCTATGTCCGGAACCAAATGCCCCAAAGTGACAGAAATTGGGACAACTGGAGGGGAAGGCGTAGGTATGAGGATCACATGTTTTCACCAAGTGTTAATGCTTTGCTTCGGTGCTCTATTAAAAGGAGTACCTTAATAGCCAGTAGATTCCCTAGAGGCCCGGCTGCCACCGGCTGGTAGGACAAAAGATGTTGTACAAGTTTCTCATTGCGAGCACGTACGACTATATATGGAAAACATGCCTACATGATTAATAATCTTGATGTTCTGTCTTAATGCTATTTCAATCCTATCAATTGCCCAACTGTAATTTGTTCACCCAACACTTGTCACTTGTTATTGGAGAGTTACCACTAGTGTAGATAGCTGGGAACCCCGGTCCATCTCTCATCATCATATACTTGTTCTACATGTCACTGGAAGTAGTATCAACTATTTTCTGGTGCCATTGCCACTGTAGCAACCTCTCCTTATCTTTATTTTATTGCATTGTTGTGCCAAGTGAAGTCTCTAATAGAAGGTTGATACTAGATTTGGATTTCTGCGCAGAAACAGATTTCTATCTGTCACGAATCTGGGTATGATTCTCTGTAGGTAACTCAGAAAAATCTGCCAATTTACGTGCGTGTTCCACAGATATGTACGCAACTTTCATTAGTTTTGAGTTTTCTGATTTGAGCAACGGAAGTACCTCTTAAAAATTCGTCTTTACTGGCTGTTCTGTTTTGGCAGATTCTATCTCTGTTTTTTGCATTGTCTCTTGTGGACTTTAAGCAAGGCTTTCTAGACGTGGAGAGCTGTAGCTAATGTTTTATTGAGTTCTTGCAATGTGTCACTACAGGACCAAGGTGGATTTAAGTTTTTTTTTTGAGTACTAACCCCTCTAATGAAGTTTATGAGAAGTTTGGTGTGAAGGAAGTTTTCAAGGGTCAAGAGAGGAGGATGATATATGATCAAGAAGAGTGAAAAGTCTAAGCTTGGGGATGCCCCTGTGGTTCATCCCTGCATATTTCAAGAAAACTCAAGCGTCTAAGCTTGGGGATGCCTTGGGCATCCCCTTCTTCATCAACTTATCAGGTTTCTTCTATTGAAACTATATTTTTATTCGGTCACATCTTATGTGCTTTACTTGGAGCGTTTGTGTGTTTTTATTTTTGTTTGTGTTTGAATAAATTCGGATCCTAGCAATCCTTGTTTGGGAGAGAGACATGCTCCGCTTTTTCATATGAACACATGTTCTTCGTTTTACTTTTAATGTTCAATGACAAAAGTTGGAAGCTATTGCATTTATTGCTATTTGGTTGGAAACAGAAAATGCTTCATATTGTATTGGATAATTTGATACTTGGCAATTGTTTTGAGCTCTCAAGTAGATCATGATTAAGCTCTTGCATCATGTAGTTTAAACCTATTAGTGGAGAAATACCGTAGAGCTTGTTGAAATTGGTTTGCATGATTGTTCTCTTTAAGGTCTAGATATTTTCTGGTAAAAGTGTTTGAGCAACAAGGAAGACAGTGTAGAGTATTATAATGCTTGCAATATGTTCTTATGTAAGTTTTGCTGTACCGGTTCATACTTGTGTTTGCTTCAAATAACCTTGCTAGCCAAAGCCTTGTACTGAGAGGGAATGCTTCTCGTACATCCAAAACCTTGAGCCAAAACCTATGCCATTTGTGTCCACCATACCTACCTACTATGTGGTATTTCCTGCCATTCCAAGTAAATAATTCATGTGCTACCTTTAAACCTTCAAAATGCTTCTCAATTTATGTCGATGTTTTATAGCTCATGAGGAAGTATGTGGTGTTTATCTTTCAACCTTGTCATTTACTCTTGACATGCTTTCATAATGGACTAGTGGCACATCCGCTTATCCAATAATTTTGCAAAAAGAGCTGGCAACGGGGTTCCCAACCCCAATTAATTAACTTTCATTAATAATTCTCTTCACATGTTTTGCTCTGATTCATCAGTAAGCAACTTAATTTTGCAAATAGACACTCCTCCATGGTATGAGATTGATGGAAGGCACCCGAGGATTCGGTTAGCCATGGCTTGTGTAAGCAAAGGTTGGGAGGAGTGTCACCCATAAATAAAAACTAAAGTACATGTGTAAACAAAAGAGAAGAGGGATGATCTACCTTGCTGGTAGAGATAACGTCCTTCATGGGAGCCGCTCTTGAAAGTCTGGTTGACGAGGTAGTTAGAGTGCCCACTACCATTCGTTGACAACAACAAACACCTCTCAAAACTTTACTTTTATGCTCTCTATATGATTTCAAAACTTAAAAAGCTCTAGCACATGATTTAATCCCTGCTTCCCTCTGCGAAGGGCCTTTCTTTTACTTTATGTTGAGTCAGTTTACCTACTTCCTTCCATCTTAGAAGCAAACACTTGTGTCAACTGTGCATTGATTCTTACATACTTGCTTATTTGCATTCATCATATTACTCTGCGTTGACAATTATCCATGAGATATGCATGTTGAAAGTTGAAAGCAACTGCTGAAACTTAAATCTTCCTTTGTGTTGCTTCGATGCCTTTACTTTGAATTTATTGCTTTATGAGTTAACTCTTATGCAAGACTTTTGATGCTTGTCTTGAAAGTATTATTCATGAAAAGTTTTGCTATATGTTATCTATTTGTTAGCAACTATAGATCATTGCCTTGAGTCACTGCATTCATCTCATATGCTTTATAATAGTATGATCAAGGGTATCTAAGTAGCATGTCACTACAGAAATTATTCTTTTTATCGTTTACCTACTCGAGAACGAGTAGGAACTAAGCTTGGGGATGCTGATACGTCTCCAACGTATCCATAATTTCTGATGTTCCATGCTTGTTTTATGACAATACCTACATGTTTTGCTCACACTTTATAATGTTTTTATGCGTTTTCCGGAACTAACCTACTAACAAGATGCCACAGTGCCAGTTCCTGTTTTCTGTTGTTTTTGGTTCCAGAAAGGCTGTTCGGGCAATATTCTCGGAATTCGACGAAACAAAGACCCAACATCTTATTTTTCCCGGAACCTTCCAGAAAGTCAAAGGGGGACCAGAGGGGAGCCCTGGGGGCCCCACACGTGTGGTCGGCGCGGCCCAAGGGGGGGCGCGCCGCCCTACTGTGGGGAGGCCCCGCGGCCCCTCCGACTCCGTCTCTTCGCCTATTTAAGCCCTTTCGACCTAAAAACTCGAGACCGATTGACGAAACTCCAGAAAGACTCCAGGGGCGCCGCCACCATCGCGAAACTCCGTTTCGGGGGACAGAAGTCTCTGTTCCGGCACCCTGCCGGGACGGGGAAGTACCCCCGGAAGCCATCTCCATCAACGCCACCGCCTCCATCATGCTCCGTGAGTAGTTCCCCCATGGACTACGGGTTCTAGCTGTAGCTAGTTGGTATTCTCTCTCCCATGTACTTCAATACAATGATCTCATGAGCTGCCTTACATGATTGAGATTCATCTGATGTAATCGGTGTTGTGTTTGTTGGGATCCGATGAATTGTTACATTATGATCAGTCTATCGATATAAGTTTGTGAAGTTATTGTTGCTGTAATCTTGTTGTGTTTAATGCTTGTCACTAGGGCCCGAGTGGCATGATCTTAGATTTAAGCTCTATACTTATTGCTTAGATTGTATCTACAAGTTGTATGCACATGTCTATGTCCGGAACCAAAGGCCCCAAAGTGACAGAAATTGGGACAACTGGAGGGGAAGGCGTAGGTATGAGGATCACATGTTTTCACCAAGTGTTAATGCTTTGCTCCGGTGCTCTATTAAAAGGAGTACCTTAATAGCCAGTAGATTCCCTAGAGGCCCGGCTGCCACCGGCTGGTAGGACAAAAGATGTTGTACAAGTTTCTCATTGCGAGCACGTACGACTATATATGGAAAACATGCCTACATGATTAATAATCTTGATGTTCTGTCTTAATGCTATTTCAATCCTATCAATTGCCCAACTGTAATTTGTTCACCCAACACTTGTCACTTGTTATTGGAGAGTTACCACTAGTGTAGATAGCTGGGAACCCCGGTCCATCTCTCATCATCATATACTTGTTCTACATGTCACTGGAAGTAGTATCAACTATTTTCTGGTGCCATTGCCACTGTGATACTATTACTGCTGCTGTGTTACTGTTACTATTGCTCTCATATCACTGCTACTTTCACATCACCCCTGTTACTAGTGCTTTTCCAGGTGCAGCTGAATTGACAACTCAGTTGTTAAGGCTTATAAGTATTCTTTACCTCCCCTTGTGTCGAATCAATAAATTTGGGTTTTACTTCCCTCGAAGACTGTTGCGATCCCCTATACTTGTGGGTCATCAAGACTATTTTCTGGCGCCATTGCCGGGGAGGCATAGCTCTACTCATAAGTTCACCTGGGGAGTACACTCTACTTCTCTCTCTGTCTTTGTTTTTTTTTTGCTTAGTTTACTCTTGTCTAGTTTATTTGTGCTTAGTTTATTTCTGTCTAGTATTATTTTTCTTAGTTTACTTTTGCTTAGTTTCTTTTTGTCTTGTTTTACTTTTCCTATATACTCAAAAATCCATAAAAATTTGAAAAACCTAAAAATTAAAAACTGTTGCTATGGAAGAACGCATAACCATGTTGGAGCTTATAGAATTTTATAATAATTATAGAGAATCAAGAACGGGTAAAGTTATGAGTGCTGTGATAGAAAAATTGAATACAATTGCTAAAATATTGCTTAAACGCCATGACATAAACTGTTGCTCTCAACAGGATACTAAACATCTTAAATTTTAATTAAGAACTATAATTGCAATAGCTATATTCATTATGGGTTCGAAGAAGTAGAACAATTTGTCTTATTTATGGGAGCCTCTGAGATAGGATCCTTCATGGTTAAAAATTATGAAACTTGTGTTGTTTGTAAGGACATTAAAGATTATGTCTCTTCTATCCTTAATTTTTGCATAGAAAGCTACAGTGATAATCCTTATATCATTGATTATAAGGAGAGACTCATTAATGCACAAGAATGCACTCACAATTTGCAGGAACCAGTGGAAGAAGAAATTGATGAACCTGAAAGCTCATTGGATGAAAAAGAGGAGGAAATTGATGAACCTGAAAGCTCATTGGATGAAAAAGAAGAGGAGAGTGATGAACAAAAGGAGGAAGAATGGATTAGCTACCCATGCCAACCTTCTAATGAGAGTAACTCTTTATCTCTTACATTATTTGATTGTCCTCCATGCTTACCAAAGGAAGTTGAATGTTATGTTCCTGTGGATTCTCTTGAAATATTACCTATGAGTAAAACTTGTGAGAATAATTATGCTACTGTTATCTATGATAATCCATGCTACTTTGATAAATCTTATGATAATGCTTTGTTTGTGCCTGATGTCGAAATGCATGGTACTAAAGAGTTTTGCGTAGCAAATGTTTATGATAAATCTCTAGATGATGGTCCTATGTTACTTGATATTATTAATTGTACTACTAATGAAAATGGGATTGGAGAAGTCTTGACTTTATCTAGGAGTCCCATATCTCTTGAGAATGATCAATCATCTTGTTATATTATTGATAAAAGTGGATTTGGAAGTTTTAATCCCACTATTTTTGAGCTTGATAAAAATTATATGTTTGTGGATCATGAAAAGCATGCTGTATGTGATAGTTATGTTGTTGAGTTTGTTCATGAAGCTTCTGAAAATTATTATGAGAGAGGAAAATATGGTTGTAGAAGTTTGCATGGTACTAAAACACCTCTCTATATGCTGAAAATTTTGAACTTACTCTTGTTTTATCTTCTTATGCTTGTCACTTTGTTCTTCATGAATTTATTTGTGTACAAGATTCCTATGCATAGGAAGTGGGTTAGACTTAAATGTGTTTTGAACTTGCTTTTTGATTCTCTCCTTTGTTTCAACTCTTATTTCTTGCGAGTGCATCATTAAAACTACTGAGCTCATCTTAATGGCTATAAAGAAAGCACTTCTTGGGAGATAACCCATGTATTTATTTTGCTACTGTTTTGTTGTGTCTTGGAAGTTGTTACTACTGTAGCAACCTCTCCTTATCTTTATTTTATTGCATTGTTGTGCCAAGTGAAGTCTCTAATAGAAGGTTGATACTAGATTTGGATTTCTGCGCAGAAACAGATTTCTATCTGTCACGAATCTGGGTATGATTCTCTGTAGGTAACTCAGAAAAATCTGCCAATTTACGTGCGTGTTCCACAGATATGTACGCAACTTTCATTAGTTTTGAGTTTTCTGATTTGAGCAACGGAAGTACCTCTTAAAAATTCGTCTTTACTGGCTGTTCTGTTTTGGCAGATTCTATCTCTGTTTTTTGTATTGTCTCTTGTGGACTTTAAGCAAGGCTTTCTAGACGTGGAGAGCTGTAGCTAATGTTTTATTGAGTTCTTGCAATGTGTCACTACAGGACCAAGGTGGATTTAAGTTTTTTTTTTAGTACTAACCCCTCTAATGAAGTTTATGAGAAGTTTGGTGTGAAGGAAATTTTCAAGGGTCAAGAGAGGAGGATGATATATGATCAAGAAGAGTGAAAAGTCTAAGCTTGGGGATGCCCCTGTGGTTCATCCCTGCATATTTCAAGAAAACTCAAGCGTCTAAGCTTGGGGATGCCTTGGGCATCCCCTTCTTCATCAACTTATCAGGTTTCTTCTATTGAAACTATATTTTTATTCGGTCACATCTTATGTGCTTTACTTGGAGCGTTTGTGTGTTTTTATTTTTGTTTGTGTTTGAATAAATTCGGATCCTAGCAATCCTTGTTTGGGAGAGAGACATGCTCCGCTTTTTCATATGAACACATGTTCTTCGTTTTACTTTTAATGTTCAATGACAAAAGTTGGAAGCTATTGCATTTATTGCTATTTGGTTGGAAACAGAAAATGCTTCATATTGTATTGGATAATTTGATACTTGGCAATTGTTTTGAGCTCTCAAGTAGATCATGATTAAGCTCTTGCATCATGTAGTTTAAACCTATTAGTGGAGAAATACCGTAGAGCTTGTTGAAATTGGTTTGCATGATTGTTCTCTTTAAGGTCTAGATATTTTCTGGTAAAAGTGTTTGAGCAACAAGGAAGACAGTGTAGAGTATTATAATGCTTGCAATATGTTCTTATGTAAGTTTTGCTGTACCGGTTCATACTTGTGTTTGCTTCAAATAACCTTGCTAGCCAAAGCCTTGTACTGAGAGGGAATGCTTCTCGTACATCCAAAACCTTGAGCCAAAACCTATGCCATTTGTGTCCACCATACCTACCTACTATGTGGTATTTCCTGCCATTCCAAGTAAATAATTCATGTGCTACCTTTAAACCTTCAAAATGCTTCTCAATTTATGTCGATGTTTTATAGCTCATGAGGAAGTATGTGGTGTTTATCTTTCAACCTTGTCATTTACTCTTGACATGCTTTCATAATGGACTAGTGGCACATCCGCTTATCCAATAATTTTGCAAAAAGAGCTGGCAACGGGGTTCCCAACCCCAATTAATTAACTTTCATTAATAATTCTCTTCACATGTTTTGCTCTGATTCATCAGTAAGCAACTTAATTTTGCAAATAGACACTCCTCCATGGTATGAGATTGATGGAAGGCACCCGAGGATTCGGTTAGCCATGGCTTGTGTAAGCAAAGGTTGGGAGGAGTGTCACCCATAAATAAAAACTAAAGTACATGTGTAAACAAAAGAGAAGAGGGATGATCTACCTTGCTGGTAGAGATAACGTCCTTCATGGGAGCCGCTCTTGAAAGTCTGGTTGACGAGGTAGTTAGAGTGCCCACTACCATTCGTTGACAACAACAAACACCTCTCAAAACTTTACTTTTATGCTCTCTATATGATTTCAAAACTTAAAAAGCTCTAGCACATGATTTAATCCCTGCTTCCCTCTGCGAAGGGCCTTTCTTTTACTTTATGTTGAGTCAGTTTACCTACTTCCTTCCATCTTAGAAGCAAACACTTGTGTCAACTGTGCATTGATTCTTACATACTTGCTTATTTGCATTCATCATATTACTCTGCGTTGACAATTATCCATGAGATATGCATGTTGAAAGTTGAAAGCAACTGCTGAAACTTAAATCTTCCTTTGTGTTGCTTGGATGCCTTTACTTTGAATTTATTGCTTTATGAGTTAACTCTTATGCAAGACTTTTGATGCTTGTCTTGAAAGTATTATTCATGAAAAGTTTTGCTATATGTTATCTATTTGTTAGCAACTATAGATCATTGCCTTGAGTCACTGCATTCATCTCATATGCTTTATAATAGTATGATCAAGGGTATCTAAGTAGCATGTCACTACAGAAATTATTCTTTTTATCGTTTACCTACTCGAGGACGAGTAGGAACTAAGCTTGGGGATGCTGATACGTCTCCAACGTATCCATAATTTCTGATGTTCCATGCTTGTTTTATGACAATACCTACATGTTTTGCTCACACTTTATAATGTTTTTATGCATTTTCCGGAACTAACCTACTAACAAGATGCCACAAAGTGTGCTCTCGTTTTCTCGTTGTTTTTGGTTCCAGAAAGGCTGTTCGGGCAATATTCTCGGAATTCGACGAAACAAAGACCCAACATCTTATTTTTCCCGGAACCTTCCAGAAAGTCAAAGGGGGACCAGAGGGGAGCCCTGGGGGCCCCACACGTGTGGTCGGCGCGGCCCAAGGGGGGGCGCGCCGCCCTACTGTGGGGAGGCCCCGCGGCCTCCGACTCCGTCTCTCTTCGCCTATTTAAGCCCTTTCGACCTAAAAACTCGAGACCGATTGACGAAACTCCGTAAAGACTCCAGGGCGCCGCCACCATCGCGAAACTCCGTTTCGGGGACAGAAGTCTCTGTTCCGGCACCTGCCGGACGGGGAAGTACCCCCGGAAGCCATCTCCATCAACGCCACCGCCTCCATCATGCTCCGTGAGTAGTTCCCCCATGGACTACGGGTTCTAGCTGTAGCTAGTTGGTATTCTCTCTCCCATGTACTTCAATACAATGATCTCATGAGCTGCCTTACATGATTGAGATTCATCTGATGTAATCGGTGTTGTGTTTGTTGGGATCCGATGAATTGTTACATTATGATCAGTCTATCGATATAAGTTTGTGAAGTTATTGTTGCTGTAATCTTGTTGTGTTTAATGCTTGTCACTAGGGCCCGAGTGGCATGATCTTAGATTTAAGCTCTATACTTATTGCTTAGATTGTATCTACAAGTTGTATGCACATGTCTATGTCCGGAACCAAAGGCCCCAAAGTGACAGAAATTGGGACAACTGGAGGGGAAGGCGTAGGTATGAGGATCACATGTTTTCACCAAGTGTTAATGCTTTGCTCCGGTGCTCTATTAAAAGGAGTACCTTAATAGCCAGTAGATTCCCTAGAGGCCCGGCTGCCACCGGCTGGTAGGACAAAAGATGTTGTACAAGTTTCTCATTGCGAGCACGTACGACTATATATGGAAAACATGCCTACATGATTAATAATCTTGATGTTCTGTCTTAATGCTATTTCAATCCTATCAATTGCCCAACTGTAATTTGTTCACCCAACACTTGTCACTTGTTATTGGAGAGTTACCACTAGTGTAGATAGCTGGGAACCCCGGTCCATCTCTCATCATCATATACTTGTTCTACATGTCACTGGAAGTAGTATCAACTATTTTCTGGTGCCATTGCCACTGTGATACTATTACTGCTGCTGTGTTACTGTTACTATTGCTCTCATATCACTGCTACTTTCACATCACCCCTGTTACTAGTGCTTTTCCAGGTGCAGCTGAATTGACAACTCAGTTGTTAAGGCTTATAAGTATTCTTTACCTCCCCTTGTGTCGAATCAATAAATTTGGGTTTTACTTCCCTCGAAGACTGTTGCGATCCCCTATACTTGTGGGTCATCAGGTGGCAAGGATGGGTTCATAATATCTCAAGATTCCCTCCGGTTAGCCCTTTATGGGAGTTCCACCCTATACGTCCAGGAACGTGCCTAAGTAGCGTCAGCGCATGTGCGTGTAGCCGAACATGTAGGTGGAAATGTCGCGCTGCGGGTATATCGGGGGGGATAGGATATGTGTGAAAGTATGGTTGAAGGTGTAATGGTTCAATACATAGCTCCCCGGTGTGTCCTTCCTCTCACATTGGGGCGATAACACTTAACAGACTCCCGGAAAGCGGGGTTTATTCCTCTCACATTGGGATGAAGATGTATTGTACTTGTCGTATTGCAAGTATGGGTATACACAATGTTTTAACTAACACTAATAAATAGTCAACAAAATTACACTAAAAACTTAAAATAATTTAAAGAATAAATATAAGTATTACAATAAATACAATTAAAATAAAAAAAAGTGAATGAAAATGCCAGCAGACGCACGTCACAGACAAAAACGCACGGCAAAGAGGTTCTTTGCAATGCGTCGACGAATACGCACGGCAAAGACATTCCTCACGGTAATGCTCTCGTCGATGTGCGTCTATTGTTTGCCATGCGCTGACCTGGTGTATGACGTGCGTCTTCCTTTGTCGTGTACTTCCCTTGTTCTTTGTCGTGCAACATATCAGTGTCGTCCGTTGTAGCCATCTTTGCCGAGCACGGATTGTAGGCAAGCTTTGTCGTGCACCATGTTATATTGTGATCCAAATTCATATACTAAAGGGAGGCTAACTTCATACTCCGCTACGCTTCGGACCGTATGGTACGGATCATTGGCACCGCCTATATATACATCTTGTAAGCCGTCGGCTAGGGTTTATCAGATTATAAGATAACCCACGGCGTTTGTAAACACTCCCCGATATAGTGAAGTTTTGATGGCTGGCGCCCGTGGTTTTTTTCCCTTCTGTGTTGGAAGGGGTTTTCCACGTTAAATCTTGTGTCTCCGCTGCGTTTACCTTTATCGGTCTTCGTTATTTGCTTGTCGCTTTTGTAACAAGTGGTATCAGAACCCGTGTTTCAATCTAGGGTTTTGCGACATGTCTTCCTTGAAGTTCGATCTACCGCAGCTGAATTATACAACGAGATTTTCTCTGTGGCAAGTGAAGATGAGGGCGATCCTTACCCAATCTTCTAATCTGGATGAAGCTCTTGATGGATTTGGCAAGAAAGATGCCAAGAACTGGACCGACGATGAAAAGAGGAAAGATCGTAAGGCTTTTTCATTAATTCAGCTTCATCTATCCAACAATAACTTGCAGGAAGTGCTGAGTAAGAAATCCGCAGTGGCGCTGTGGTTGAAACTGGAATCGATCTGCATGTCCAAAGATCTAACCAGTAAGATGCATGTGAAGATGAATTTGTTCTTGCACAAGCTGCAGGAAGGTGCGTCAATGATGAATCACCTATCGATCTTTAGAGAGATCGTTTCTGATTTGTGATACGTCTCCAACGTATCTATAATTTCTGATGTTCCATGCTTGTTTTATGACAATACCTACATGTTTTGTTCACACTTTATGTCATTTTGATGCATTTTCCGGAACTAACCTATTGACGAGATGCCGAAGTGCCAGTTCCTGTTTTCTGCTGTTTTTGGTTTCAGAAATCCTAGTAAGGAAATATTCTCGGAATTGGACGAAATTAACGCCCAACATCTTATAATTCCACGAAGCTTCCAGAACACCCGAGAAGGACCAGAGGAGAGCCACAGGGCCACCGGACAGTAGGGCGGCGCGGCCCAAGGGGGGGGCGCGCCCCCCTATTGTGTGGCGCCCCCGTAACCCTTCCGACTCCGCCTCTTCGCCTATAAGAAGCCCCCTGACCTAAATCTTCGAGACGAATAAGCCACGGTACGAGAAACCTTCCAGAGCCGCCGCCATCGCGAAGCCAAGATCTGGAGGGAGTAGTTCTCCATCGAGGCTAAGGGCTGTACCGGTAGCTATGTGGTTAATCTCTCTCCTATGTACTTCAATACAATGATCTCATGAGCTGCCTTACATGATTGAGATTCATATGATGAGCTTTGTATCACTATTAATCTATGTGCTACTCTAGTGATGTTATTAAAGTACTCTATTCCTCCTCCATGATGTAATGGTGACAGTGTGTGCATCATGTAGTACTTGGCGTAGTTTATGATTGTGATCTCTTGTAGATTATGAAGTTAACTATTACTATGATAGTATTGATGTGATCTATTCCTCCTTTCATAGTATGATGGTGATAGTGTGCATGCTATGTTAGTACTTGGTATAGTTGTGTTGATCTATCATGCACTCTAAGGTTATTTAAATATGAATATCGAATGTTGTGGAGCTTGTTAACTCCGGCATTGAGGTGCTCTTGTAGCCCTACACAATTAATGGTGTTCATCATCCAACAAGAGAGTGTAGAGTGGTTTTATTATGTGATCAATTGTAGCCCTCTTGTAATCTAGATGTCGGTATGCTATTCAAGTGGATTTTACTTATGTGATCTCCGGAGACTCCTTGTCCCACGTGTGTAAAGGTGACAGTGTGTGCACCGTGTGGGTCTCTTAGGCTATATTTCACAGAATACTTATTCACTAAGTTATGATTTGAGTTGGATGTCTCTATGAAATTTTGGTGTGTTAGTACCTCCTATGAATGCTCACAGTGACAGCGTGGGGTGTTTATTAGTACTTGGGAATACATCTTTAAGGTTTGCCTACATGATGAATTAGTGTTCGTTATCTTGCCAGAGAGTAATTCAGAATAGCATAGTGAAGTGCTTATTTATATTCCATTATGATTGCAATGTTGAGAATGTCCACTAGTGAAAGTATGATCCCTAGGCCTTGTTTCCAAATACTGCAATCTCCGCTTATTTACTGTTTTACTGCATCTTTACTTCCTGCAATATTACCACAATCAACTGCACACCAGCAAGCTATTTTCTGGTGCCGTTACTACTGCTCATATTCATTCATACCACTTGTATTTCACTATCTCTTCGCCGAACTAGTGCACCTATACATCTGACAAGTGTATTAGGTGTGTTGGGGACACAAGAGACTTCTTGTATCGTGATTGCAGGGTTGCTTGAGAGGGATATCTTTGACCTCTTCCTCCCTGAGTTCGATAAACCTTGGGTGATCCACTTAAGGGAAACTTGCTGCTGTTCTACAAACCTCTGCTCTTGGAGGCCCAACACTGTCTACAGGAATAGAAGCGCGCGTAGACATCAAGCACTTTTCTGGCGCCGTTGCCAGGGAACGAAAAGCTACACACAAAGATTTCCTCCCTCGTCAACCACGCGCCAGTCCTGGGCATCAAGCACTTTTCTGGCGCCGTTGCCGGGGAGGAAAGGTAAAAGGCACTCACACTCCGGATCTCGGCTACTAAGCTATTTTTCGGCGCCGTTGTAAGTGCTCGAAGCTATTTCCTTTAGATCCTGCAATTGCATCTTTTTGTTTCTTTTTTTACACTAGTAAGGCATAATGGAAAGCAACATGGAGCTTTTTAATCTATTTCCTGAGTTAAGACATGGATGGTTTGATGCGAAAATTAAAAAACCTATGGAACATATTAGTATGAACGCTTTGAACACCATTGTTGCTAATGATATGAAAAATTCTAAGCTTGGGGAAGCTGGTTTTGATGAGCATGATATTTTTAGTCCCCCAAGAATTGAGGAGAAAATTTTCTTTGATGATACTTTGCCTCCTATTTATGATGATTATAATGATAGTGGTCTTTTGGTGCCACCTACTATGGAGGATAAATTTTATTATGATTATACTATGCCTCCTACACTTGATGAGAATAATAATGATAGCTACTTTGTTGAATTTGCTCCCACTATTACTAGTAAAATTGATTATGCTTATGTGGAGAGTAATGATACTTTTATGCATGTGGATAAGAATGCTTTATGTGATGGTTACATTGTTGAGTTTGTTCATAATGCCATTGAAAGTTATTATGAGAGAGGGAAACATGGTTATATGCATCTTAATAATATTAAGTTTCCCCTCTTTATGTTGAGAATCTTGAAGTTGCGCTTGTGTTGCCTTCCTATGCTTGTCACTTTGTTCTTCATGAATTTGTTTATTTACAAGATTCCTATGCATAGGAAGTGGGTTAGACTTAAATGTGTTTTGAATTTGCTTTTTGGTGCTCTCTTTTGCTTCAACTCTTATTTCTTGCGAGAACATCATTAAAATTACAGAGCCCATCTTAATGGCTATAAAGAAAGCACTTCTTGGGAGATAACCCATGTGTTTATTTTACTACAGCAACTTTGTTTTATATTTGAGTCTTGGAATTTGTTACTACTGTAGCAACCTCTCCTTATCTTTATTTTATTGCATTGTTGTGCCAAGTAAAGTCTTTGATAGTAAGTTGATACTAGATTTGGATTACTGCGCAGAAACAGTTTTCTTGCTGTCACGAAATTGAGTCGCCCCGTCTGTAGGTAACTCAGAAAAATATGCCAATTTACGTGCGTGATCCTCAGATATGTACGCAACTTTCATTCCATTTGAGCATTTTCATCTGAGCAAGTTTAGTGCCCCAGAAAAATTCGTCATTACGTACTGTTCTGTTTTGACAGATTCTGCCTTTTATTTCACATTGCCTCTTTTGCTGTGTTGAATGGATTTCTTTATTCCATTAACTTTCAGAAGCTTTGTGCAATGTCCAGAAGTGTTAAGAATGATTGTGTCACCTATGAACATGTGAATTTTTGATTATGTACTAACCCTCTAATGAGTTTGTTTTGAGTTTGGTGTGGAGGAAGTTTTCAAGGGTCAAGAGAGGAGGATGATATAATGTGATCAAGAAGAGTGAAAAGTCTAAGCTTGGGGATGCCCCTGTGGTTCATCCCTGAATATTTCAAGAAGACTCAAGCATCTAAGCTTGGGGATGCCCAAGGCATCCCCTTCTTCATCAACAAGTTATCAGGTTTCTTCTATTGAAACTATATTTTTATTCGGTCACATCTTATGTACTTTACTTGGAGCGTCTGTTTGTTTTTATTTTTGTTTTGTTTGAACAAATTCATGCTTGTGTGGGAGAGAGACACGCTCCGCTGGTTCATATGAACACATGTGTTCTTAGCTTTTAATGTTCATGGCGAAGGTTGAAACTGCTTCGTTAATTGTTATATGGTTGGAAACAGAAAATGCTACATGTGGTAATTGGTATAATGTCTTGAATAATTTGATACTTGGCAATTGTTGTGCTCATATAGATCATGTTTAAGCTCTTGCATCATGTACTTTGCACCTAATAGTGAAGAAATACTGTAGAGCTTGTTGACATTTGGTTTGCATGATTGGTCTCTCTAAAGTCTAGATATTTTTTGGTGAGGGTTTGAACAACAAGGAAGACAGTGTAGAGTCTTATAATGCTTGCAATATGTTCTTATGTAATTTTTGTTGTACCGGTTCATACTTGAGTTTGCTTCAAACAACCTTGCTAGCCTAAGCCTTGTATTGAGAGGGATTACTTCTCGTGCATCCAAAATCCTTGAGCCAAAAACTATGCCATTTGTGTCCACCATACCTACCTACTACATGGTATTTCTCTGCCATTCCAAAGTAAATTGCTTGAGTGCTACCTTTAAAATTCCATTCTTTGTCTTTGCAATATATAGCTCATGGGAAAAATAGCTTAAAAACTATTGTGGTATTGAATATGTACTTATGTATCTTATTTCCTAATAAGTTGCTTGTTGAGCGATAACCATGTTCCTGGGGACGCCATCAACACTTTGTTGAATATCATGTGAGTTGCTATGCATGTTCGTCTTGTCTGAAGTAAGGGTGATTTATCATGAGTTGAATGGTTTGAGTATGCATATTGTTAGAGAAGAACATTGGGCCGCTAACTAAAGCCATGATCCATGGTGGAAGTTTCAGTTTTGGACAACAATCCTCAATCTCTTATGAGAATATTATTTGTTGTTGAATGCTTATGCATTAAAAGAGGAGTCCATTATCTGTTGTCTATGTTGTCCCGGTACGGATGTCTGAGTTGAGAATAATCAAAAGCGAGAAATCCAATGCGAGCTTTCTCCTTAGACCTTTGTACAGGCGGCATAGAGGTACCCCTTTGTGATACTTGGTTAAAACATATGTTATGCAATGATAATCCATGTAAATCCGAGCTAATTAGGACAAGGTGCGGGCACTATTTGTAATCTATGCATGAGGCTTGCAACTTGTAGGATATCTTATACATAACACATATGCTTTATTACTACCGTTGACAAAATTGTTTCTTGTTTTCAAAACAAAAGCTCTAGCACAAATATAGCAATCCATGCTTCCCTCTTCGAAGGGCCTTTCTTCTACTTTTATGTTGAGTCAGTTTACCCACTTCTTCCATCTTAGAAGCAAACACTTGTGTTAACTGTGCATTGATTCTTATATGCTTGCATATTTGCATTGATCATATTACTTTGCATTGACAATTATCATTGAGATATGTATGTTACAAGTTGAAAGCAACCACTGAAACTTAATCTTCTTTTGTGTTGCTTCAATGCCTTTACTTTGAATCTATTGCTTTATGAGTTAACTCTTATGTAAGACTTATTGATGCTTGTCTTGAAAGTACTATTCATGAAAAGTCTTTGCTATATGATTCAGTTGTTTAATCATTATCTTTATCATTGCTTTGAATCGCTGCATTCATCTCATATGCTTTACAACAGTATGATCAAGATTATGTTGGTAGCATGTCACTTCAGAAATTATTCTTTTATCGTTTACCTACTCGAGGACGAGTAGGAACTAAGCTTGGGGATGCTGATACGTCTCCAACGTATCTATAATTTCTGATGTTCCATGCTTGTTTTATGACAATACCTACATGTTGTGTTCACACTTTATGTCATTTTGATGCATTTTCCGGAACTAACCTATTGACGAGATGCCGAAGTGCCAGTTCCTGTTTTCTGCTATTTTTGGTTTCAGAAATCCTAGTAAGGAAATATTCTCGGAATTGGACGAAATCAACGCCCAGCATCTTATAATTCCACGAAGCTTCCAGAACACCCGAGAAGGACCAGAGGAGAGCCACAGGGCCACCAGACAGTAGGGCGGCGCGGCCCAAGGGGGGGCGCGCCCCCCTATTGTGTGGCGCCCCCGTAACCCTTCCGACTCCGCCTCTTCGCCTATAAGAAGCCCCCTGACCTAAATCTTCGAGACGAATAAACCACGGTACGAGAAACCTTCCAGAGCCGCCGCCATCGTGAAGCCAAGATCTGGGGGACAGAAGTCTCTGTTCCGGCACGCCGCCGGGACGGGGAAGTGCCCCCGGAAGGCATCTCCATCAACACCACCGCCATCTTCATCACCGCTGCTGTCTCCCATGAGGAGGGAGTAGTTCTCCATCGAGGCTAAGGGCTGTACCGGTAGCTATGTGGTTAATCTCTCTCCTATGTGCTTCAATACAATGATCTCATGAGCTGCCTTACATGATTGAGATTCATATGATGAGCTTTGTATCACTATTAATCTATGTGCTACTCTAGTGATGTTATTAAAGTACTCTATTCCTCCTCCATGATGTAATGGTGACAGTGTGTGCATCATGTAGTACTTGGCGTAGTTTATGATTGTCATCTCTTGTAGATTATGAAGTTAACTATTACTATGATAGTATTGATGTGATCTATTCCTCCTTTCATAGTATGATGGTGACAGTGTGCATGCTATATTAGTACTTGGTATAGTTGTGTTGATCTATCATGCACTCTAAGGTTATTTAAATATGAATATCAAATGTTGTGGAGCTTGTTAACTCCGGCATTGAGGTGCTCTTGTAGCCCTACACAATTAATGGTGTTCATCATCCAACAAGAGAGTGTAGAGTGGTTTTATTATGTGATCAATTGTAGCCCTCTTGTAATCTAGATGTCGTTATGCTATTCAAGTGGATTTTAGTTATGTGATCTCCGGAGACTCCTTATCCCACGTGTGTAAAGGTGACAATGTGTGCACCGTGTGGGTCTCTTAGGCTATATTTCACAGAATACTTATTCACTGAGTTATGATTTGAGTTGGATGTCTCTATGAAATTGTGGTGTGTTAGTACCTCCTATGAATGCTCACAGTGACAGCGTGGGGTGTTTATTAGTACTTGGGAATACATCTTTAAGGTTTGCCTACATGATGAATTAGTGTTCGTTATCTTGCCAGAGAGTAATTCAGAATAGCATAGTGAAGTGCTTATTTATATTCCATTATGATTGCAATGTTGAGAGTGTCCACTAGTGAAAGTATGATCCCTAGGCCTTGTTTCCAAATACTGCAATCTCCGCTTATTTACTGTTTTACTGCATCTTTACTTCCTGCAATATTACCACAATCAACTGCACACCAGCAAGCTATTTTTTGGTGCCGTTACTACTGCTCATATTCATTCATACCACTTGTATTTCACTATCTCTTCGCCGAACTAGTGCACCTATACATCTGACAAGTGTATTAGGTGTGTTGGGGACACAAGAGACTTCTTGTATCGTGATTGCAGGGTTGCTTGAGAGGGATATCTTTGACCTCTTCCTCCCTGAGTTCGATAAACCTTGGGTGATCCACTTAAGGGAAACTTGATGCTGTTCTACAAACCTCTGCTCTTGGAGGACCAACACTGTCTACATGAATAGAAGCGCGCGTAGACATCAAGCACTTTTCTGGCGCCGTTGCCGGGGAACGAAAAGCTACACACAGAGATTTCCTCCCTCGTCAACCACGCGCCAGTCTGGGCATCAATTTGCTGTCCATGGAGGCAAAAATATGATGATGAGGATCTCGCTCTTAAAATGTTAGTCTCGTTGCCTAATTCTTTTGCGAATTTTCGAGACACCTTGTTATACAGCTGTGATGAACTAACCCTTGCCGAAGTTTATGAGGCCCTCCAGCAGAGGGAAAATATGAAATCTATGGTGCATGCAGAGGGTTCGTCATCTAAGGCAGAAGCACTGCAGGTCCGAGGCAGGACCGAGAACAGAAACAACAACTACAACAGAGATAAGGGCAAGACCGACAGAGGTCGCTCAAAGTACAAGGGACGAGATGGTAAGTTCTGCAAGTTTTATAAGAAAACTAGCCACAATATTGATGATTGCTGGAAGTTGGAGAACAAAGAGAAAAGAAATGGTACTTACCAACCGAAAAACAAATCCGAGGGTGATGCTAAGGCTGCTGTTGTTTCCAGTAATAATTCTGATGGCGATTGCCTAGTTGTGTTTGCTGGTTGTGTTTCTGGTAATGATGAGTGGATCCTTGATTCTGCATGTTCGTTTCATATTTGCTATAACAAAGACTGATTCAGTTCTTATGAGTTTGTGCAGAGTGGAGATGTTGTGCGTATGGGAGATAACAACCCACGTGAGATCGTGGGCATTGACTCCGTTCAGATCAAGATGCATGATGGCATGACACGCACTCTGATAGATGTGAGACACATACCTGGCATGGCCAGAAATCTGATCTCTCTCAGTACCCTTGATGTTGATGGGTACAAACATTCCGGTTTTCCGGAGTTCTGAAGGTATCAAAAGATTCTCTCGTTCACATGATTGGTGATATGAATTCTGTAAAATTATATGTTCTTAGAGGTAGCACTTTGTCTGTTATTGCTTCTGCTGTTATTCCTGATGAACCTAGTAAAACTAATCTGTGGCATATGCGTCTTGGACATATGAGTGAACATGGCATGGCGGAATTGCACAGGAGAGACCTGCTAGATGGCTGCAATTTGAGTAAGTTTGAGTTCTGTGAGCACTGCATTTTTGGTAAGCATAAAAGAGTTAAATTCAATGCTTCAGTTCATTAAAGGGATTCTAGATTATGTGCATGCTGATGTGTGGGGACCTTCCTGCAAGACTTCTCTTGGTGGTGCAAGATTACTCTAGAAAAGTGTGGCCTTTCTTTTTGAAACATAAATCTGATGTGTTTGATGCTTTTAGAAAGTGGAAAGTTATGGTAGAGAAGCAAACAGAAAAGAAAGTTAAATTGCTTCGTACTGACAATGGCATGAAATTTTGTTCTACTATCTTTAATGATTATTTCAGCGATGAAGGCATTCTCAGGCATCACACCATCCCATACACTCCTCAACAGAATGGTGTGGCGGAGAGGATGAACAGAACCACCATCTCCAAAGCTTGTTGCATGTTGTCCAATGCTAGTATGCATAGACGTTTTTGGGCTGAAGCAGCCTCCACCGCCTATTACTTGATAAACAGGTCACCTTGCATTCCGCTTGATGAGAAAACTCCTATTGAGGTATGGTCTGGTTCATCTGCTGATTATTCGCAGTTGAGAGTTTTCGGTTGCACTGCTTATGCTCATGTTGATAATGGTAAGCTAGAGCCTAGAGTTGTTAAGTGTGTGTTTCTTGGTTATGGTTCAGGAGTTAAGGCATACAAGTTATGGAATCCTGAAACTAAGAAAGTTTTGCATAGCAGGAATGTAGTCTTTAATGAGGCTGTCATGTTTTATAAGAGTTCATCTAAAGATGTTACTGATGCTGTTGATTTTTCTGATAATTCTGATCATGAACAACAGATGATTAGCGTGCAGGTGGAGCACGTGGAGGAGAAAGAAAATGATGTTGCTGAAAATAATAACACTGTTGTTCAGCATTCACCACCTATTTTGCAGCAAACAAATAGTTCCATTGCTGCTGATAGACCGAGGCGTAACAAATGTCCACGTTCTCGGTTAATTGAAGAATGTAATCTTGTTCATCATGCTTTGAGTTGTGCTGAACAGGTGGAGCATGATACTGAACCTGCTACATATACTGAGGCCGTTGCATCCGTTGACCGCGTGAAGTGGATTTCTGCTCAGCAAGAGGAGATGCAATCGCTTGACAAGAATGGCACATGGGATGTTGTGCCCTTGCCCAAACAAAACAAGGTTGTCTGTTGTAAGTGGATATTTAAAAGAAAGGAAAGTTTGTCTCCTAATGAGCCTCCGAGGTTTAAGGCAAGGTTAGTAGCAAAAGGTTTCAGCCAAATTCCATTTATTGATTATAATGATGTATTCTCTCCGGTTGTGAAGCATAGTTCCATTCGTTCATTTTTTGTATTGTGGCTGATGTGGGCATTACCTTTCGGGTAACTAGTGTTGTACTACCTCCTACGGCCCAGCCAGGGGCCCATGAAGACACTCGATGACCAGGTGGGCCGTAGCGTCGGTTCCGAAGAAGATTTCTTGAAGCACAAGACAAGAAGACAAAGAATACAAGGAAAGTTTAGATCTAATGCCCTTTGTAACCTAGTCGTACCCGGACAGACCTCTTGAGACATGGCTCCCAATATAAGGGCCAGGAGAGGGCTGCCGAAGGACACACTCAATCATAATAATCACAGCCACCGCAAGTCTAGAGCTAGGTCATTGCAGAACTTAGTCTCTCGACGAGATCACAGCCGAAACCATCGGCACCCCATTGTAATTCAATATTTTCAAAATCAAGATCAGACAGGCAGGACGTAAGGGTTTTACCTCATCGAGGGCCCCGAACCTGGGTAAATCGCTCTCCCCGCTTGTTTGATAACCGATGTCTCGTGTCAGCCTACAGGATTCCATCTACCCTAAGCCCCACACGGAGGGCATTGCCGAGGAGTACCCTCGACAATTGGCGCCGTCTGTGGGAACCCTGTTGGCATAAGACCCATCATCGGCAGATTCGGCCATGTCGTCGGCATCTTCATCTATACCACCGGCGTCACCTCCGGCCCCTTCGTCGCCAAACTCAGAGAACTCGATTCGATTCGGTTCCTTCGAGTTCACCCCGCACAGTGACTCGTATCGCTCGACCTTTTCGGATATGCAAGGAGGTTTGGACATGACGTTTGGAAGCGTTCATTACAACGTCAACACAGAAGGGATCCTTCGGTTGCCTGAGCCGTTCGTCTCCGGATCAGCCAGGAAACCATCTCCAATAGTCGCAAGATTGGTTGCATCCTCGTCAGTCGATCTATCGGCCGGTTTGACGGACTCGACGGATTCCTCTTCATTGTCGATCACCCGATCGATGTCTTCTATGTCGATTCAATCTGATGATTCTATGTCATCCGATATGACCTCATACGATTGCTTAAACTATGATACTAGGCATAGATTAAGATCGAATGATACACCATTCATATGCAGCGCCAGATACTCATCGGGAGAGGAAAGCATCGACAACGCCATCAAGATGACCACCTGGAGGATGGTGCTTCACCAAGTCTACGCCACCCTCAACGCAGGAAACGCGGTGAACGGAGGAGGAGGAGGAGGAGGAGATCATACCCCTCGTTCTAGCAGACGACGTAACTCTGAAAACAGCGCCAGTAACAACAATAGCGATTATATTATTGCAGAGGAAGAGTGGGTAGCAGCTCGGGCTGCCGTCATCAACAATACGCCACTTCCTTCTGGAACTTCGGTTGGAACTCTCAATGCATATCGTTCTATTTTGGAGAAGAATCGGGAGCGACTATCAAACGAGCAGGCCACCCTCGATCGACGTCTACTCGCGGCAGATCAATCTAGTGAGCGACGAGGGCCTCGCGAGGAAGTGCATCTCGAAGCAGCCAAGGTACAGGGAAGCGTCGATCAAGATTGTCTCGACTTTCGGAAGATGATGCTAGAGAAATAACGTCAAACCTATCCAAATCCTTCATGACCACCGACACTGCGGGTATGTTGATACCAAAGACGGTCGAAGGAGCAACTACCAACCTCGCGGCATATCTCATCAACCAGTAACCAGCACCCGAAGGTCCGATGGCCCAAGTTCATCGGGGTGCCCTAGAAAGCCTCGCAATTCTTGGAGATAAGCTGGTTCCACGGAAAGAAAAATCTACACTTCAAGCTAGCGGCTCGAGGCACCGTTCGAGGGACGCTCGAGATGAAATTACCCAGAGCAGGATCGACAGAGCCAGGCGACGGCGAGCGGCAAGGGAAGAATATGACAGTGATGATTCTGGAGAAAGCCAGTAATACGAAGGCGAGATGAGTGGAGCTGATTGTTTAAGCTACAAGATCCGCGAGACAATGCCGCCCAAAAGATTCAAACCTACTCCTACTGATGCCGCTAAATATGATGGGCAGCAGGAGCCGAGGTCTTGGATAGATGATTATCTGCAGACTGTGATCTTACATAAGGGAAACCAAATAGCAACGATGCAGTGCTTGCAGCTCTACCTGAAGGACTCAGCACGAGCCTGGTTAAGAGGCTTGTCGAAAGGATCCATCAAATCATGGGACGATCTGGTAGACGCTTTTGCCAAAAATTTCCAGGCAACATATAAAAGGCCTGTTGGAATCGATGAATTACGTCATTGTCAGCAGAAGCCGAAGGAGTCGATGCGTACGTACATCGGGAGGTTTACCAAACTCCTGAACGCTGCCGAAGACGTCTCTTCCGACAGAGCAATCGATGCCTTTAGCAAATGGCATTCGACGCGAATCTTACATAGAGGAACTTGGGCGTAAGAAGCTAAAGACCATAACCAAGTTAATGGAAATCGCCAATAGTTGGGTTGATGGCGAGGATAACGCACGAAAGCCTCGTCCACGCAGTGACGACGAAGATGACGACCAACCGAGACATGATTCAGGAAGTCGAAGAGACCGCCGGAAGAGAAGAAAAGAACGCGGATACGATGATACCAACATGGTAGCCGCAGGATATTCTGATCGCCGAGATGATCGGTACGATGATAAGCGGGATGATCGATAGGACGGCAACCGCGGAAACCGCGGCAACTACAAATCACGACCCTCAAGGATCCTAGAACTCCCTTTTGCTGAGCAGTTGAATGCTCCCTGTTACCTGCACGCATACATTGATTCAAAGGATGATAAGAAAAAGTCAAGTCATCTACTCAGGGACTGTCGACAGTTCATTGAGATCCAGAAGTTTATCCAGCAACAGCAGCCGAGTCCACCACCACCACCGCCACCACCTCAGCACCAAGTTGACCTGTAGCCTCGCAACTCTAATGAGTCCTTCCCTCCACCACGGGGACAGATGAGCATGATTCACAGAACTGGTGTTTCGAGAAGGGAGATGAAGAAGCTCAGTCAAGAAACAACCTGGCAGAGGGTATCATGGCCAATATTCCAGAATACATCGACTGGTCATCTCAAAGCATTTTGTTAAGCAGAGTGGACCACCCGATGACAATCCCAAAGCCAGGACATGCTGCCTTAGTAGTTGAAGCACAAATTTGAGGATTTAATATGAGCAAGGTCTTTATGGATGGTGGAAGTGGATTAAATCTGATATTCCTGAACACAGTTAAAAATATAGGATTTACAATGAGGATGTTGGAAGAAACAGATACATGTTTCCATGGAATCCTCCCCACCTTACCAGCGTACTCTCTTGGCAAAGTTTATATGAATGTTGTCTTCGGGGAACCTGATAATTTCAGGAAGGAAAAGATCGAATTCGAGGTAGTAAATTGGGAATCACAGTACCATGCTATACTTGGGAGACCAGCTTATGCCAAGTTCATGGTTGTGCCACATTATGCGTATCTCAAGCTCAAGATGCCAGGGAACAATGGAACAAACATCACAGTCCATGGAAGTTTTTCACGCTCAGATAACTGTGATCGCGAGTTTCGGAGGATTGCTGCCAAGTTTGGAATAAAACAAGAACATGTCGACTTCCCCTCCAAATCGTTAGCACTTGACGATAAGGAAGACGAGCGCGCCAAGAAATTAAAGAAGAAACTGGATGATCCTGCTCCGAAAGCTTCGGCAGTTGGGCCTTCGGCAGCTGATAGCAAGGCCTTTGACGATGACAGTAAAGCTCTAGCACTTGTTGCGAGCACTTATGATGGAATCGTCGACGTCACCAAAGCCACCGGCTCTCTAGACAAGATCGAAGATAAGAAGAACCCTCCTCTTGGTTAAAGAAGATGGGTAGCATTATGCATATTTATTTTTCTTTCTTTGAATAAGGCTTTTCAAGCCACTTCGTTTTTTAGATTAAGATATTAATAAAGACTCAAGTTTCGTTTATCTGAAGTATTGCAGTAAATCGAGGCACCCGAACAAAGTTTATTGAGAACCTATTTCGTATACTACAATGAACATTGGTTTACTCGAAATTTTACCCAAGATTGTCATCTAAAGCCTCTGAAATTTTGAGTGCTACGAGACAAGATCAACGGGACTTTCACCCTCCGCTAGAAAAGCCTCGACATTACACGAGTCATGCAGTTAGCAAGGGTAAACACATATATACTTACAAAAAAAAGACCCATGACCGGTAGTTTAAACTACAGAAGTACTTAAGAGCGACAGAGTCATTGGCAGGCTTAGTTCCATCGACTCGCTCGGGGGCTGCCGCCAAAACATACATCGTCGATTGAAAGCAAAGTTGCACTTACATCGGGTTTCGCAAACTCGCAACATGAGCTGATCACTCAAGAAATTTGTTGCCGACAAACATACATATACATCATAATACAGATGTAAAACGAGTAATTAAGATTTACTCTATTCATACTAACCCTTGCCAACGACATTAGAAATAATTACAAAAGGGAGGTACATATATATACCTTCCGACGAATCAGTTTAAATCTAAGCATCGATCTCAAAACAATCGGATGCAGCAAGCACTGAAGTATTTCCTTTACAGCAGGAGCAGAAACGTTTTTGAGGTCTTGAGCTTGAGCAGCTAGATGTAAAGACTGTTTTTCTGCATGGTGAGCTTGAGGAGGAGATATACATGGACCAACCTGAAGATTTTGTTGTGCCTGGTAAGGAGGATCTTGTTTGCAAGCTAAAGAGGTCCCTTTATGGTTTGATACAGTCTTCAAGACAGTGGTATAAAAGGTTTGATTCGTTTATAATTGCCAATAAGTTTAAGAGATTTCAGTATGATACTTGTGTTTATATCAAGTTTCTTAATGGATCACCAATATACTTATTGTTATATGTTGATGATATGTTGATTGCTGCCAAGAGCAAGAAAGACATCACTACTTTAAAGTCACAATTAAGTAGTGAGTTTGAGATGAAGGATCTTGCTGCTGCTAAGAAAATACTAGGTATGGAAATTACAAGAGACAAAAAATCTAGTGTGTTATTTCTTAGTCAGCAAAATTACATTCATAAAGTTCTTCATCGTTTTAATATGCATGATTCAAAGTCTGTTAGTACACCTATTTCTCCTCATTTTAATTTGTCAGCATTGCAATGTCCTTGTACTGATGGAGATATTGAGTACATGTCACGAGTTCCATATTCTAGTGTTGTTGGTTCCTTGATGTATGCCATGGTCTGTTCTCGCCCTGATTTGTCATATGCTATGAGTTTGGTCAGTCGATACATAGCTAATCCTGGTAAAGAACATTGGAAAGCTATTCAGTGGACTTTCAGGTACCTTCGTGGCACATCCAAAGCTTGATTGAAATTTGGCAAAACCGGTGAGGGACTCGTAGGCTATGTGGATTCAGATTTTGCTTCCGATTTGGATAAGAGAAGATCCCTCACAGGTTATGTGTTCACTGTTGGTGGATGTGATGTGAGTTGGAAGACAACGTTACAACCTGTTGTTGTTCAATCTACGACCGAAGCAGAATATATAGCAATTAATGAAGCTTGCAAAGAGTCTGTTTGGTTGAAATGTTTGTATGCTGAGCTTTGTGGAGATGATTCTTGCATTAACTTATTTTCTGACAGTCAAAGTGCAATATACCTTACTAAAGATCAAATGTTCCATGAGAGGACAAAGCACATTGATATCAAGTACCATTATATGCGCGACATTGTTGCTCAAGGTAAACTGAAGGTATGCAAGATAAATACTCATGATAATCCTGCTGATATGATGACAAAGCTAGTTCCTGTTTCCAAGTTTGAGCTTTGCTCGAGCTTGGTTGGTACAACTATTTAGTCCAAGTGGTTGTTGGGGCCAGCAAGTGTTTTTTCTTTGTTGTTCAGCAGATTGTTGAAGTTCATGCTACAAGATGGAATTTGTCTCAAGGTGGAGTTTGTTAGTGATCCAAATTCATATACTAAAGGGAATCTAACTTCATACTCCGCTACGCTTAGGCCCGTACGGTACGGATCGTTGGCACCACCTATATATACAACTTGTAAACCGCCTGCTAGGGTTTATCAGATTATAAGATAACCCACGGCGTTTGTAAACACTCCTCGATATAGTGAAGTTTTGCTGGCTGACGTCCGTGGTTTTTTCCCCTTCTGTGTTGGAAGGGGTTTTTTCCACGTTAAATTTTGTGTCTCCGCTACGTTTACCTTTATCGTTCGTCGTTATTTGCTTATCGTTTTTGTAACGCACCATTTCTTTGCTGTGGGTAGTGTTGTTGGCTCACGGCAAAGTCGGTTGGTGCACGGCAAAGACGTTCCGCACGGCTACGCCTTTTTCCCGGTAGTGCAAACTTTACCACATAGGCCCCACGGGTTTGTCACTTTGGAGTTTAGCCATCGAGTCTCTGGCATATGTGGATATCAACGATGGTGTTGAGAAAATAAAAGCAGCAAATTTGATTAATGCTACTTCTATTAGTTTGGAACAATTAGAAAAGGCATTTCTTTCAAGTGAAAAAGGTTTTGGGTTTCAAAAGGCTCGGCGGTGAATCCGTTCCCGGGCCTTGTACACACCGCCCGTCACAGAGGTCTGATAATTTTGAAGGATGCGTACGGTGTCTCCTCTCCTCACATTGCCTTTTCCGTGTATCTGATATTTCACCAATGAGGATCGTGCTGATAAAGCCGGTTCTGAGCTGATTAATGCTTGAAGTTATTATATATCTACACGCATGGAGCGGGAGATGCCACCAGGCTACGAGGAATCTCGTTTGAATGGATCAAGCAGGAAACTGAGACTGTAAGGGCATCTCCAACGCGGCGACCTAAACCACGTCCGCGCGTTCGGATGGATTGAATTGGACAAATCCGCGGCCCAACGCGGCCATGCATCACAAATGCGGATGAGCGTGGTTGTCCGGGACGACCCAAACCCAGCGCAAATATAGGCCAGGTTTGTGTTGCCGCGGATGGCACGCGGCGTCCTCGTGTGTCCGTCTGATCCGCATGGCTGGCCCACCTATCGGTGCCCCAGTCCTATTAAATGTGGATTGAGGAGGGGGACTGTCCCTATCCAGTCCCCACTCTCCACTCCGGCTGCATGCACGCTTCCCCGCTGCCATGGCCCCGAAGCGGGAGTTAGAGCCGTCCGCCAACGACCACGAGGCCGGCAGCAGCCGGCGAACCGTGCCGGTGGCGTTCGAGATGGGGCCGCTGGCTACTCCCATCTGCGACCGGATCTACGTCACCGTAGTGGTGGCGCAGATGTTCTGGGATGCCGGTGCCCCAATGCCGTGGGGCGACGTGCACCTCTCCCACGGCTGGCACCTGAGCCCAGATCGGGTTCCGGTGCCGCCGATCCCAGGCTCCGGTCGCGCCCGCATCGCGTAGATCCGGATGCGCCGCGCGCAGCTGTCGGCGGACCTCCGGGAGCACCCCGCCTACGGCGACACAAGTCCGGTTCGAGGTGGAGCACGATGCGCGCCGGCGCACGTGCTTCACCTCAGCGACGGCGCGGCCTCGCGCGCAGCCGCGCACGACTGCTAGGCTGGTTGGTCGCCGCCCCGACGGCCTCTACATCAACGAGCCCGCGGCGGCGCCACAGGCCCAGCCCCAGCCCCAGGAGGAGGACGACCCCGAGCTGCAGGCGGCGTCCCGCGAGCTCAATGACCTCGAGGAGCTGACCAAATGGCCGCACCTCGCCGAGACGCTACGCGCCTCCGCGCTGGCGGAGATGGCCAAGAAGGCCCAGGAGGACGCCCAGGCGGAGGCGTGGGCCTTCCTCGCCATGGCGCGCCGGCAGGAGGAGGACACGCGCCAGGCCGCGCTCCGAGAGGAGGAGGAGTGCCAGGCCGCGCTCCAGGCGGAGGAGGAGCGCGTAGGTCCCTAGGAGCTCCAGGCCGCGCTCCGGCAGGAGGCGGAGCTGCAGGCTACTGCGGCGGAGCAGCGGCGGAAGGAGGCCGCGCGGCTGGCACGCCTGCGCTGGCCGGCGAGCCCTCCGGACCCGCACTCCGTCTGGAAAAGGGCGCAGTGGTCGCCCTGGCCGGAGTCCCCGACACCCTCCGGCGTGTCCAGCCGGAACAGCGCGTTGCTACCGGGGGGCATCGTCCTCATCGACGACAACGATGACGAGTACTACTGGGAGTAGGGTGGCGCACCGGCGGCCACCGCGTCCCAAACCTAGTTTTTTTTTTTAAGTTTAAAGCCCATATAGGGCTTTCTTTTGTGTAAAAATTGCCCAAAATGGGCTAAGTTTAATGAAGTCTAGTTTAAATTTACTTTATTATTATTATTTTCCTTTTTCCTTTTTAATGTTTTTTTCTTTTTTTTCTGACATTTGCGCTGCGTCCGCGCGTTGGATGCAGCGTGCCCAAACGGACACGCGGACGTCGGCCGCTGTCCGGTGTCCGGGTGTTCGCGTGGCCACCCAAACGGTCCAAAACGGATGACCCAGTGCGTCTGTTTGAATCGCCGCCTTGGAGGTACCCTAACGTAACCCTAACCTAAGGATAACTGGGGTTATGTATGTGTGGGCAGTCACACAATGAGCGCCAGCTCTTGTCACACGTCGACACATCATTCTTAAGATAAGATGTTGTGGTGTTATGAGGGCATGTGTACTGGTTGATAGATATAACAATAAAATATGATGTATAATAGGTTATTTTTTAGTCTTATCTTTATCTTTAGTAACGAGATATCTTAAATATGTGGTGAGATATATAAGTAAAGTCCTTTTTCATCTTTCTCTTTTCCTCACCTCAGCGTTTATCCTACGTGGCAGTGCTAAGATATCATTATTGTACCCTAACATGTATTTAGTCGCATACGTACACTGTAATGTCTTTGCACGATTTGAGTAACCACACCTTGATAAGAAACACACAACCGTGAGGCAGACTTGTGGTGTGTTAGACACGTATTTAGTCCAGTCGTTTTTCGAGTGGTTTAATCCAGTCGTATGCGCACGCTAATTGCTAAGAGCATCTTCAGTCGCGTTTCCTAAACCGTCCTCCAAAGTGATTTGGTGCGCGTCGGACAAAAAATCGTTCTCAGCTGCGCGCCACAAAGGCTATTTTTGTCCGGCGAGGCTCAATGCGGTGTCCGGCGCTCCGAGCCCATCTCCGCTACACAAGGGATGCTCCGGACACGCCGGACACAACGAAATGAGAGGCGTGGAGGCATGGGCCCAACGTGTCCGCGGCTCGGACGCTCAACCGCCACCTACGTAGCAACGGTGCAGTTGCCGGGAAAGGGAATCGTCGCATTGGCAACCGCGTCGACTGACGCGCCAACCACCGGAATGGAGCGCGAACTACTCGGAAGAGCAACCGCTGCTCTCTTCGACTTCTCCGTCGCCATAGGCGCTTTTGGATCTTCAATCGGCCGACATTCATCCAAGCTTCTCCTCACGATGAGCTACATCTCTGACCTTCCATCTGACACCTCCAGCGAGGGCAAGCCTGCAGGATGGCGCCATTGGTGGGACAGAGTCCAGACGCCCAATAGTGGCGATGATTCCCCGCTGCCACTGGACAGCGCGGAGGAATGGCAGGGAGTGGAGGAGGTGGCGGAGGAGGAAGGGTCTGAGGAGGTGACGGCGGCCCGTGCGAAGGCGAATGCGAAGGCGGACGCGAAAGCGAAGGCCAAGGCGCAGCCGGCGAGCACCGGCGACGACGAGGTGGACACAAGTTCCTCCGATGCGTCGACCGACACCGCCTCTTTGGAAAAGGTGACGAGCAGGAAGCGTCACCGTGATGAGGACAACGAGGCAGGGCCATCATTAAAGAAGAAGAAGTAGTAGTTTAAAATAATTTATTTGTAATTTGATTATGTTTTTTTCGAAATTTTTATATGTAATTTGTTTATGTTGCACCGATTTGAATATTAGTAAAGAGTTTTCTTCTATCTATTAAAATTATTTTTTAAGTTTTGGGGGCGAGTTTGGGGACGCGGCTGGGAAGCGATGTCCCCCAAACGCGGCACGAACAAAACACGTCCCCTAGACGCTCAATCCAGCGCCGTTTGGGAGACGGTTTGGGGAACGCGACTGAAGATACTCTAATGTCTTGGTAAGATTTGAGCAACCACATTGTAAAGAAAACATACACAAGTCCACCACCGCAAGGATGTATACTTTCATGAGTATCTTTCTTTGGATTTCTTAGTTTTTTTTTTCCACAAGAAAGATGAACTTTACCAACATGAGACCAGATTTCTCTTCCACATCAAGGCTGTAAAAAGCAAACATAAAACCACGTGTAAATCAAAAGGAAAACATAAACTAGGGTTTATTGAAGTACTTCACTGGTTGGCGAAACCTATGCGCTCGCCAATCAGAGCATCTGCACTCGGCCACCTCCTACGGCGTCCGACAGAGCTGGTTTGTCGGTCGTATTGAGGGATGCGTGGATTTTTTGGCCAAGTTTTCCAGCCACAGCCCCAATATGAAGTTCAAATTTGATTTAAAAAGATGTGAATTTAGACATAGACGACGGAATTCGATCAAACTTGGCAGTTTTTACAAATTTCAAAACAACATAAATAAAAAACAACTAAAAGAACATAAATCTAGCAGCCTAGGCGGTGGTAGAAGCTGGTGTAGGCGCCGTCGTGGTCGTCGTTGTCGGAGTTGTCACCAACTAATCACACTTAGATGGGAAATGTCTTCGTTAAGTATTGGTGGTAGTAAACTTGGAGTGCGCCCTATATTAAACTAAATGTGGTGAAATCATCTATTATGCTTGGTTCTTAGGGTATTTCGAACAAGTGGAATGTGAGGGTCTTTCAAAATGAGTTTAGAAAATCCTAAAATGACCTCCAAGATTTAATTGATGCGAGAAATCAGGCGATCTTTTGGACAAATCATTTGAGAGTGATGTTTCTAGGTTTTTCAAAAGATTTGAACCTTTGTTGCATTTCTATCCTTCTTAACCAATAATGGTTTGAGCAAATCTTCTGCCTGTGTTTAAAAAAAAACTTGGCAAAGCCGACCAAATCACTCGGAGATCGAAAAATGTTGGAGGCAAAGGTTGCGATTGAATATGTGGTAATAATGTGGGATAATTTCCGGTAGACAAAATCTATGACATTAAATGTGGAATAACAATATCCATGCAAACCGATCTACTTCCCTATAAATCAGTACCAAGCTTTACCATATAGGCCCTAGGTTTATGGCTCATTTGATTTATAGGATAGGAAAACATAGAAAGGGGAAAAAATAGGAGTGCATATGGCACGCCTATTTGGATCTTATGGGGAGATGAACCATATTTTATTGTAGCAAAGGAATTTTTCCATAATGTATGAGCTAATGTGTTTTTGCTGTAAGATTTGCACTATAATATTTCTATAGGATTAATTTATATGAGATATGTTTCTATGAATCAAACTACTCGTGTGAAAGGAAACGGATGTCACCTAGAGGGGGGGGGGGGGCTGAATAGGCGATTTAAAATATTTTACGAATATGGCTTAACAAATGCGAAATAAAACTAGCGTCTAAATTGTCAAGCACAAATACTATATAACTAGGGTTCACCTATGTGCACCAACAACTTATGCTAAGAAATTCAAGCAACTATGCGATAGAAAGATATATAACTTCAAGCACGAAGGCTATCACAAAGTAAAGTGCATAAGTAAAGAGCTCGAGTATAGGAATAACCGAAGTGACGCGGAGACAACGATGTATCCCGAAGATCACACTCTTGCGAGTGCTACTCTCCGTTGGAGCGGTGTGGAGGACAAGTCACTCCAAATGCTCGAAGGCCACCGTATTCTCCTCGAGAATTCCCACCAAAAGGTATGTCCTCGATCCATGATACGTCTCCGACGTATCGATAATTTCTTATGTTCCATGCTTGTTTTATGACAATACCTACATGTTTTGTTCACACTTTATATCGTTTTGATGCATTTTCCGGAACTAACCTATTGACGAGATGCCAAAGGGCCAGTTGCTGTTTTCTGCTGTTTTTGGTTTCAGAAATCCTAGTAAGGAAATATTCTCGGAATCGGACGAAATCAACGCCCAGCATCTTAGAATTCCACGAAGCTTCCAGAACACCCGAGAGCCACCAGAGGGGGGCCCTGTGGGCCCCACACATGTAGGCGGCGCGGCCAGGGCCTGGGCCGCGCCCCCCTACTGTGTCGTCGCCTCGTCAGCCCTCTGACTCCGCCTCTTCGCCTATTTAAAGGTCCCTGACCTAAAACTTCGATACGAATAAGCCACGGTACGAGAAACCTTCCAGAGCCGCCGCCATCGCGAAGCCAAGATCTGGGGGACAGGAGTCTCTGTTCCGGCACGCCGCCGGGACGGGGAAGTGCCCCCGGAAGGCATCTCCATCGGCACCACCGCCATCTCCATCAACGCCGTTGTCTCCCATGAGGAGGGAGTAGTTCTCCATCGAGGCTAAGGGCTGTACCGGTAGCTATGTGGTTAATCTCTCTCCTATGTACTTCAATACAATGATCTCATGAGCTGCCTTACATGATTGAGATTCATATGAGTTTCGTATCACTATTCATCTATGTGCTACTCTAGTGATGTTATTAAAGTACTCTATTCCTCCTTCATGATGTAATGGTGACAGTGTGAGCATCATGTAGTACTTGGCGTAGTTTATGATTATGATCTCTTGTAGATTATGAAGTTAACTATTACTATGATGGTATTAATGTGATCTATTCCTCCTTTCATAGTATGAAGGTGACAGTGTGCATGCTATGTTAGTACTTGGTATAGTTGTGTTGATCTATCATGCACTCTAAGGTTAATTAAATATGAATATCGAATATTGTGGAGCTTGTTAACTCCGGCATTGAGGTGCTCTTGTAGCCCTACACAGCTAGTGGTGTTCATCATCCAACAAGAGAGTGTAGAGTGGTTTTATTATGTGATCAATGTTGAGAGTGTCCACTAGTGAAAGTATGATCCCTATGCCTTGTTTCCAAATACTGCAATCATCGCTTGTTTACTGTTTTACTGCATCTTTACTTCCTGCAATATTACCCACATCAATCACGCCTTGACAAGCACTTTTTCAAGCGCCAGTTACTCTTGCTCATATACATTCATACCACCTGTATTTCACTATCTCTTCGCCGAACTAGTGCACCTATACATCTGACAAGTGTATTAGGTGTGTTGGGGACACAAGAGACTTCTTGTATTGTGGTTGCAGGGTTGCTTGAGAGGGATATCTTTGACCTCTTCCTCCCTGAGTTCGATAAACCTTGGGTGATCCACTTAAGGGAAACTTGCTGCTGTTCTACAAACCTCTGCTCTTGGAGGCCCAACACTGTCTACAGGAATAGAAGCGCGCGTAGACATCAAGCTATTTTCTGGCACCGTTGCCGGGGAGGAAAGGTAAAAGGTACTCACATTCTGGTCCCAGGTAACCAAACACTTTTCTGGTACCGTTGTGAGTGCTCGAAGCTATTTCCTTTAGATCCTGCAATTGCATCTTTTTGTTTCTTGTTTTACACTAGTTAGGCATAATGGAAAACAACAAAAAAATTAGAGATCTTTATGAACTTTATCTTGAGTTAGGACATGAGGTGTTTGAAGAGAAAATTAAAAAACCTATGGAGCTTTATATGCATGCTAATGGCAATGTTATTAGTATGAATGCTTTGAACACCATTGTTGCTAATGCTATGGAAAATTCTAAGCTTGGGGAAGCTGGTTTTGATGAGCATGATCTTTTTAGTCCCTCAAGCATTGAGGAGAAAATTTACTTTGATGATACTTTGCCTCCTATTTATGATGATTATAATGGTAGTACTCTTTTGGTGCCGCCTGTTATGGAGGATAATGTTTATTATGATTATACTATGCCTCCTATATTTGATGATGAGAATAATAATGATAGCTACTTTGTTGAATTTGCTCCCACTACAACTAATAAAATTGATTATGCTTATGTGGAGAGTAATAATTTTATGCATGAGACTCATGATAAGAATGTTTTATTTGATAGTTATATTGTTGAGTTTTCTCATGATGCTACTGGATATTATTATGAGAGAGGAAAATATGGTTGTAGAAATTTTCATGTTACTAAAACACCTCTCTATATGCTGAAATTTTTGAAGCTACACTTGTTTTATCTTCCTATGCTTGTCACTTTGCTCTTCATGAACTTGTTTATTTACAAGATTCCTGTTCATAGGAAGCATGTTAGGCTTAAATTTGTTTTGAATTTGCCTCTTGATGCTCTCTTTTGCTTCAAATACTATTTCTTGCGAGTGCATCATTAAAACTGCTGAGCCCATCTTAATGGCTATAAAGAAAGAACTTCTTGGGAGATAACCCATGTGTTTATTTTACTACAGTATTTTGTTTTATATTTGAGTCTTGCAAGTTGTTACTACTGTAGCAACCTCTCCTTATCTTAGTTTTATTGCATTGTTGTGCCAAGTAAAGTCTCTAATCGAAGGTTCATACTAGATTTGGATTACTGCGCAGAAACAGATTTTCTTGCTGTCACGAATTTGGGTTGAATTCTCTGTAGGTAACTCAGAAAATTATGCCAATTTACGTGCGTGATCCTCGGATATTTACACAACTTTCATTAGTTTTGAGTTTTCTCATTTGAGCAAATCTGGTGCCCCATAAAAATACGTCTTTACGGACTGTTCTGTTTTGACAGATTCAGCCTTTTATTTCACATTGCCTCTTTTGCTGTGTTGAATGGATTTCTTTATTCCATTGACTTTCAGTAGCCTTGGGCAATGTCCAGAAGTGTTAAGAATGATTGTGTCACCTCTAAACATGTGATTTTTTGATTATGCACTAACCCTCTAATGAGTTTGTTTTGAGTTTGGTGTGGAGGAAGTTTTCAAGGGTCAAGAGAGGAGGATGATACAATATGATCAAGGAGAGTGAAAGGTCTAAGCTTGGGGATGCCCCCGTGGTTCATCCCTGCATATTTCAAGAAGACCCAAGCATCTAAGCTTGGGGATGCCCAAAGCATCCCCTTCTTCATCGACAAATTATCAGGTTTCTTCTCTTGAAACTATATTTTTTCCGTCACATCTTATGTACTTTACTTGGAGCGTCTGTGTGTTTTTATTTTCGTTTTTGTTATTTTCATTCTCTGAATAAATTCTTGTGTGGGAGAGAGACACGCTCCGCTGGTTCATATGAACACATGTGTTCTTAGCTTTTAATGTTCATGGCGAAGGTTGAAACTGCTTCGTTAATTGTTATATGGTTGGAAACAGAAAATGCTACATGTGGTAATTGGTATAATGTCTTAAATAATTTGATACTTGGCAATTGTTGTGCTCATACAGATCATGTTTAAGCTCTTGCATCATATACTTTGCACCTATTAGTGAAGAAATACATAGAGCTTGCTAAATTTGGTTTGCATGACTGGTCTCTCTAAAGTCTAGATATTTTCTAGTAAGGGGTTTGAACAACAAGGAAGACAGTGTAGAGTCCTATAATGCTTGCAATATGTTCTTATGTAAGTCTTGCTGCACTAGTTCATATTTGTGTTTGCTTCAAACAACCTTGCTAGCCTAAGCCTTGTATTGAGAGGGATTACTTCTCGTGCATCCAAAATCTTTGAGCCAATAACTATGCCATTTGTGTCCACCATACCTACCTACTACATGGTATTTCTCTGCCATTCCAAGTAAATACTTCGTGTGCTACCTTTAAACAATTCAAAAGTTATTACCTCTTATTTGTGTCAATGTTTTATAGCTCATGAGGAAGTATGTGGTGTTTTATCTTTCAATCTTGTTGGGCAACTTTCACCAATGGACTAGTGGCTTCATCCGCTTATCCAATAATTTTGCAAAAAGAGCTGGCGCGGGGTTCCCAGCCCCCAATTAATTAACTTTCATTAATAATTCTCTTCACATGTTTTGCTCTGATTCATCAGTAAGCAACTTAATTTTGCAAATAGACACTCCTTCATGGTATGAGATTGTTGGAAGGCACCCGAGGATTCGGTTAGCCATGGCTTGTGTAAGAAAAGGTTGGGAGGAGTGTCACCCATAAATAAAAACAAAAGTACATGTGTAAACAAAAGAGAAGAGGGATGATCTACCTTGCTGGTAGAGATAACGTCCTTCATGGGAGCCGCTCTTTGAAAGTCTGCTTGGCAAGGCAGTTAGAGTACCCACTACCATTCGTTGACAACAACAAACACCTCTCAAAATTTTACTTTTATGCTCTCTATATGATTTTAAAACTTGAAAAGCTCTAGCACATGATTTATCCCTGCTTCCCTCTGCGAAGGGCCATTCTTTTACTTTTATGTTGAGTCAGTTTACCTACTTCCTTCCACCTTAGAAGCAAACACTTGTGTTAACTGTGCATTGATTCTTACATGTTTACCTATTGCACTTATTATATTACTTTGCATTGACAACTATCCATCAGATATACATGTTACAAGTTGAAAGCAACCGCTGAAACTTAATCTTCCTTTGTGTTGCTTCAATACCTTTACTTTGAATATATTGCTTTATGAGTTAACTCTTATGCAAGACTTATTGATGCTTATCTTGAAAGTACTATTCATGAAAAGTCTTTGCTATATGGTTCAGTTGTTTAATCATTATCTTTACCATTGCTTAGAATCACTTCATTCATGCTTTGCAATAGTATGATTAAGATTATGTTGGTAGCATGTCACTTCAGAAATTATCCTTGTTATCGTTTACCTATTCGGGACGAGTAGGAACTAAGCTTGGGGATGCTGATACGTCTCCGACGTATCGATAATTTCTTATGTTCCATGCTTGTTTTATGACAATACCTACATGTTTTGTTCACACTTTATATCGTTTTGATGCATTTTCCGGAACTAACCTATTGACGAGATGCCAAAGGGCCAGTTGCTGTTTTCTGCTGTTTTTGGTTTCAGAAATCCTAGTAAGGAAATATTCTCGGAATCGGACGAAATCAACCCCAGCATCTTAGAATTCCACGAAGCTTCCAGAACACCCGAGAGCCACCAGAGGGGGGCTCTGTGGGCCCCACACATGTAGGCGGCGCGGCCAGGGCCTGGGCCGCGCCCCCCTACTGTGTCGTCGCCTCGTCAGCCCTCCGACTTCGCCTCTTCGCCTATTTGAAGGTCCCTGACCTAAAACTTCGATACGAATAAGCCACGGTACGAGAAACCTTCCAGAGCCGCCGCCATCGCGAAGCCAAGATCTGGGGGACAGGAGTCTCTGTTCCGGCACGCCGCCGGGACGGGGAAGTGCCCCCGGAAGGCATCTGCATCGACACCACCGCCATCTCCATCAACGCCGCTATCTCCCATGAGGAGGGAGTAGTTCTCCATCGAGGCTAAGGGCTGGACCGGTAGCTATGTGGTTAATCTCTCTCCTATGTACTTCAATACAATGATCTCATGAGCTGCCTTACATGATTGAGATTCATATGAGTTTCGTATCACTATTCATCTATGTGCTACTCTAGTGATGTTATTAAAGTACTCTATTCCTCCTTCATGATGTAATGGTGACAGTGTGAGCATCATGTAGTACTTGGCGTAGTTTATGATTATGATCTCTTGTAGATTATGAAGTTAACTATTACTATGATGGTATTAATGTGATCTATTCCTCCTTTCATAGTATGAAGGTGACAGTGTGCATGCTATGTTAGTACTTGGTATAGTTGTGTTGATCTATCATGCACTCTAATGTTAATTAAATAAGAATATCGAATATTGTGGAGCTTGTTAACTCCGGCATTGAGGTGCTCTTGTAGCCCTACACAGCTAGTGGTGTTCATCATCCAACAAGAGAGTGTAGAGTGGTTTTATTATGTGATCAATGTTGAGAGTGTCCACTAGTGAAAGTATGATCCCTAGGCCTTGTTTCCAAATACTGCAATCATCGCTTGTTTACTGTTTTACTGCATCTTTACTTCCAGCAATATTACCCACATCAACTGCACGCCAGCAAGCACTTTTCTGGCGCCGTTACTACTGCTCATATACATTCATACCACCTGTATTTCACTATCTCTTCGCCGAACTAGTGCACCTATACATCTGACAAGTGTATTAGGTGTGTTGGGGACACATGAGACTTCTTGTATTGTGGTTGCAGGGTTGCTTGAGAGGGATATCTTTGACCTCTTCCTCCCTGAGTTCGATAAACCTTGGGTGATCCACTTAAGGGAAACTTGCTGCTGTTCTACAAACCTCTGCTCTTGGAGGCCCAACACTGTCTACAGGAATAGAAGCGCGCGTAGACATCAAGCTATTTTCTGGCACCGTTGCCGGGGAGGAAAGGTAAAAGGTACTCACATTCTGGTCCCAGGTAACCAAACACTTTTCTGGTACCGTTGTGAGTGCTCGAAGCTATTTCCTTTAGATCCTGCAATTGCATCTTTTTGTTTCTTGTTTTACACTAGTTAGGCATAATGGAAAACAACAAAAAAATTAGAGATCTTTATGAACTTTATCTTGAGTTAGGACATGAGGTGTTTGAAGAGAAAATTAAAAAACCTATGGAGCTTTATATGCATGCTAATGGCAATGTTATTAGTATGAATGCTTTGAACACCATTGTTGCTAATGCTATGGAAAATTCTAAGCTTGGGGAAGCTGGTTTTGATGAGCATGATCTTTTTAGTCCCTCAAGCATTGAGGAGAAATTTTACTTTGATGATACTTTGCCTCCTATTTATGATGATTATAATGGTAGTACTCTTTTGGTGCCGCCTGTTATGGAGGATAATGTTTATTATGATTATACTATGCCTCCTATATTTGATGATGAGAATAATAATGATAGCTACTTTGTTGAATTTGCTCCCACTACAACTAATAAAATTGATTATGCTTATGTGGAGAGTAATAATTTTATGCATGAGACTCATGATAAGAATGTTTTATTTGATAGTTATATTGTTGAGTTTTCTCATGATGCTACTGGATATTATTATGAGAGAGGAAAATATGGTTGTAGAAATTTTCATGTTACTAAAACACCTCTCTATATGCTGAAATTTTTGAAGCTACACTTGTTTTATCTTCCTATGCTTGTCACTTTGCTCTTCATGAACTTGTTTATTTACAAGATTCCTGTTCATAGGAAGCATGTTAGGCTTAAATTTGTTTTGAATTTGCCTCTTGATGCTCTCTTTTGCTTCAAATACTATTTCTTGCGAGTGCATCATTAAAACTGCTGAGCCCATCTTAATGACTATAAAGAAAGAACTTCTTGGGAGATAACCCATGTGTTTATTTTACTACAGTATTTTGTTTTATATTTGAGTCTTGCAAGTTGTTACTACTGTAGCAACCTCTCCTTATCTTAGTTTTATTGCATTGTTGTGCCAAGTAAAGTCTCTAATCGAAGGTTCATACTAGATTTGGATTACTGCGCAGAAACAGATTTTCTTGCTGTCACGAATTTGGGTTGAATTCTCTGTAGGTAACTCAGAAAATTATGCCAATTTACGTGCGTGATCCTCGGATATTTACACAACTTTCATTAGTTTTGAGTTTTCTCATTTGAGCAAATCTGGTGCCCCATAAAAATACGTCTTTACGGACTGTTCTGTTTTGACAGATTCTGCCTTTTATTTCACATTGCCTCTTTTGCTGTGTTGAATGGATTTCTTTATTCCATTGACTTTCAGTAGCCTTGGGCAATGTCCAGAAGTGTTAAGAATGATTGTGTCACCTCTGAACATGTGATTTTTTGATTATGCACTAACCCTCTAATGAGTTTGTTTTGAGTTTGGTGTGAAGGAAGTTTTCAAGGGTCAAGAGAGGAGGATGATACAATATGATCAAGGAGAGTGAAAGGTCTAAGCTTGGGGATGCCCCCGTGGTTCATCCCTGCATATTTCAAGAAGACCCAAGCATCTAAGCTTGGGGATGCCCAAAGCATCCCCTTCTTCATCGACAAATTATCAGGTTTCTTCTCTTGAAACTATATTTTTTCCGTCACATCTTATGTACTTTACTTGGAGCGTCTGTGTGTTTTTATTTTCGTTTTTGTTATTTTCATTCTCTGAATAAATTCTTGTGTGGGAGAGAGACACGCTCCGCTGGTTCATATGAACACATGTGTTCTTAGCTTTTAATGTTCATGGCGAAGGTTGAAACTGCTTCGTTAATTGTTATATGGTTGGAAACAGAAAATGCTACATGTGGTAATTGGTATAATGTCTTGAATAATTTGATACTTGGCAATTGTTGTGCTCATACAGATCATGTTTAAGCTCTTGCATCATATACTTTGCACCTATTAGTGAAGAAATACATAGAGCTTGCTAAATTTGGTTTGCATGACTGGTCTCTCTAAAGTCTAGATATTTTCTAGTAAGGGGTTTGAACAACAAGGAAGACAGTGTAGAGTCCTATAATGCTTGCAATATGTTCTTATGTAAGTCTTGCTGCACTAGTTCATATTTGTGTTTGCTTCAAACAACCTTGCTAGCCTAAGCCTTGTATTGAGAGGGATTACTTCTCGTGCATCCAAAATCTTTGAGCCAATAACTATGCCATTTGTGTCCACCATACCTACCTACTACATGGTATTTCTCTGCCATTCCAAGTAAATACTTCGTGTGCTACCTTTAAACAATTCAAAAGTTATTACCTCTTATTTGTGTCAATGTTTTATAGCTCATGAGGAAGTATGTGGTGTTTTATCTTTCAATCTTGTTGGGCAACTTTCACCAATGGACTAGTGGCTTCATCCGCTTATCCAATACTTTTGCAAAAAGAGCTGGCGCGGGGTTCCCAGCCCCCAATTAATTAACTTTCATTAATAATTCTCTTCACATGTTTTGCTCTGATTCATCAGTAAGCAACTTAATTTTGCAAATAGACACTCCTTCATGGTATGAGATTGTTGGAAGGCACCCGAGGATTCGGTTAGCCATGGCTTGTGTAAGAAAAGGTTGGGAGGAGTGTCACCCATAAATAAAAACTAAAGTACATGTGTAAACAAAAGAGAAGAGGGATGATCTACCTTGCTGGTAGAGATAACGTCCTTCATGGGAGCCGCTCTTTGAAAGTCTGCTTGGCAAGGCAGTTAGAGTACCCACTACCATTCGTTGACAACAACAAACACCTCTCAAAATTTTACTTTTATGCTCTCTATATGATTTTAAAACTTGAAAAGCTCTAGCACATGATTTATCCCTGCTTCCCTCTGCGAAGGGCCATTCTTTTACTTTTATGTTGAGTCAGTTTACCTACTTCCTTCCACCTTAGAAGCAAACACTTGTGTTAACTGTGCATTGATTCTTACATGTTTACCTATTGCACTTATTATATTACTTTGCATTGACAACTATCCATCAGATATACATGTTACAAGTTGAAAGCAACCGCTGAAACTTAATCTTCCTTTGTGTTGCTTCAATACCTTTACTTTGAATATATTGCTTTATGAGTTAACTCTTATGCAAGACTTATTGATGCTTATCTTGAAAGTACTATTCATGAAAAGTCTTTGCTATATGGTTCAGTTGTTTAATCATTATCTTTACCATTGCTTAGAATCACTTCATTCATGCTTTGCAATAGTATGATTAAGATTATGTTGGTAGCATGTCACTTCAGAAATTATCCTTGTTATCGTTTACCTACTCGGGACGAGTAGGAACTAAGCTTGGGGATGCTGATACGTCTCCGACGTATCGATAATTTCTTATGTTCCATGCTTGTTTTATGACAATACCTACATGTTTTGTTCACACTTTATATCGTTTTGATGCATTTTCCGGAACTAACCTATTGACGAGATGCCAAAGGGCCAGTTGCTGTTTTCTGCTGTTTTTGGTTTCAGAAATCCTAGTAAGGAAATATTCTCGGAATCGGACGAAATCAACCCCAGCATCTTAGAATTCCACGAAGCTTCCAGAACACCCGAGAGCCACCAGAGGGGGGCTCTGTGGGCCCCACACATGTAGGCGGCGCGGCCAGGGCCTGGGCCGCGCCCCCCTACTGTGTCGTCGCCTCGTCAGCCCTCCGACTCCGCCTCTTCGCCTATTTAAAGGTCCCTGACCTAAAACTTCGATACGAATAAGCCACGGTACGAGAAACCTTCCAGAGCCGCCGCCATCGCGAAGCCAAGATCTGGGGGACAGGAGTCTCTGTTCCGGCACGCCGCCGGGACGGGGAAGTGCCCCCGGAAGGCATCTGCATCGACACCACCGCCATCTCCATCAACGCCGCTATCTCCCATGAGGAGGGAGTAGTTCTCCATCGAGGCTAAGGGTTGTACCGGTAGCTATGTGGTTAATCTCTCTCCTATGTACTTCAATACAATGATCTCATGAGCTGCCTTACATGATTGAGATTCATATGAGTTTTGTATCACTATTCATCTATGTGCTACTCTAGTGATGTTATTAAAGTACTCTATTCCTCCTTCATGATGTAATGGTGACAGTGTGAGCATCATGTAGTACTTGGCGTAGTTTATGATTATGATCTCTTGTAGATTATGAAGTTAACTATTACTATGATGGTATTAATATGATCTATTCCTCCTTTCATAGTATGAAGGTGACAGTGTGCATGCTATGTTAGTACTTGGTATAGTTGTGTTGATCTATCATGCACTCTAAGGTTAATTAAATAAGAATATCAAATGTTGTGGAGCTTGTTAACTCCGGCATTGAGGTGCTCTTGTAGCCCTACACAGCTAGTGGTGTTCATCATCCAACAAGAGAGTGTAGAGTGGTTTTATTATGTGATCAATGTTGAGAGTGTCCACTAGTGAAAGTATGATCCCTAGGCCTTGTTTCCAAATACTGCAATCATCGCTTGTTTACTGTTTTACTGCATCTTTACTTCCTGCAATATTACCCACATCAACTGCACGCCAGCAAGCACTTTTCTGGCGCCGTTACTACTGCTCATATACATTCATACCACCTGTATTTCACTATCTCTTCGCCGAACTAGTGCACCTATACATCTGACAAGTGTATTAGGTGTGTTGGGGACACATGAGACTTCTTGTATTGTGGTTGCAGGGTTGCTTGAGAGGGATATCTTTGACCTCTTCCTCCCCGAGTTCGATAAACCTTGGGTGATCCACTTAAGGGAAACTTGCCGCTGTTCTACAAACCTCTGGTCTTGGAGGTCCAACACTGTCTACAGGAATAGAAGCGCGCGTAGACATCAATCCACTATGGAACCTTAGGGTGGTCATCGAACCCGCACAAAGCTTGGGGCTATCTCCACAACTTAATTGGAGGCTCCCAATAAACCTCCACAAAGGCCTTGCCCTTGAAGAATCTTCACAACTTAATTGGAGTCCCCAAGAACACCACAAAGACCACAAAGATCACTAAGCCATCTAGGGTCCAAAGACCGAAGAGGAACAAGCTCCGGGAACAAGCTCCCGAAGTGAATATCTCACGAACTTTCACATCCACGTATCACCGCGGAGAAGTCAAACCGATGCACCAAATGCAATGGCTAGAACACCACAAAGATGCCCAAATCCTTCACTCTCAAATTCCAACAAAGCTACTAAAGCTATTGGGGGAATAAGAGAGGAAGAACAAAATAAGAAGAGGAACACAAATTTCTCTCCAAGATCTAGATCTAGAGATTCCCTCACAAAGAGGGGGATTTGATTGGTGCAAATATAGATCTAGACCTCCTCTCTCTTTTCCTCAAATTTAAGCAAGAAATATGGAGGGATTGGGGGAGAGGAGGAGCTCCCAAGATGCAACAATGGTTGAGAGCAAAAGGTTGAAGAAAAAAATGCCAAAAGATAGAGAGAGAAAGGCTTAAATAGGGGGCTTCTTTTTTTTCCGCCCGTTGGGCTGCAGAAAGAAAACATGGGCCGGAGCTGTGTGGACCCAGAAGTGCTAGAGCGGGCGAGCTGCTCGTGGCCAGAGAGGCAGCGCACGCAACGATTGAGCGGGACCTGCGCGGGGATCCACGCACGTAGCGATCGAGCGCACGAGGGTGCGCGAGAGGACGCGCTGGGTGAGGCGTGGCGAGCGGCCGTGCGAGGCGTTGACCCGCGCAGAGCGAGGACGTGCGGCTTGGTCGAGCCAATGCATGCGGGATGCGCGACACGGTGGGATGAGCAGGCCACGTGGGTGGGCCTAGCGCGGAACGGCCAGTGAGCAGAGTGTGCGGCCGTGTATGGAGGGGCGGTACGACCGGCCTGGGCCGGTCGGTACCTCCGGGTCTGGTACCGGTTTTGGTACCGGAAAGAGGTTCTATGTATACTGAGAGCAAGGTAAGCTGAGCGGTAGCGAGCCCGGTAGCGCGGGCGGTATTACCGGCAAAAAAAATGTTCTCCTTTTTTTTAACTCAAATTTGAAATGCAAATAACTTGAGATTGGAAAATCCAAATGAGACGAAACCAATTCTGTTGGAAAGAGGACGACAAGAGCTACCCCCACAAAAATAGTGGGGGTGATTTTATATGATTTTTAGAGTCAAACCTTTCAATACGAAAAACCTGGAAAAACATCGATATTGAAAACGCAACAAGTGATATACGCGGAATCCGTTTTCGATGAACTAGAGCTTGTCATGGAAATAACCACATGCTCTACAACACCACATGAAAAATATCCAAATAACAACCAAGAGAGATGATGCAAGAATGCAAATGTTTGACCACACTCCAAACGATACAATCGAGTTACTCATTCGAGAGCCCCTTGATAGTACGACCACTATCCTATAAATCGGTCTCCCAACAAAACCACGAGACCGGTGAGAAAGAAACCCTATCGAGAACAAACCTTAACCTTGCACATTCCACTTGAGCTTGATGATGATAATCTTGACCGCAGCAAGATGAAACACCATTCTTGATTGTGCTTGCTTGATGTCTTGCGGATTGCTCCCCCATAATCCACTATGGGAGAGCTTCTTCTTCGGTGCATCTCATTTCTTTGTATTGTAACCTTGACGCCAACTAATCGTTCAAGCAATACCTATGGACAACTCCTACACATATAACTCAATGCAACGATTAGTCCATAGGGATTATCATTAATTACCAAAACCACACATAGGGGCTCTATGCACTTTCATCGTGTATGAAAATTTTCATATGATCCAAATCCTACATAATCCTACACAAATGCTATGAATCATAGGAGTACAATGTTGGCTTATTGGAGCATATGCTTCCTTTATTTTAAAATACATTTGAGACACATTTTAAAATATTAAAAAAATTAAACAAAAATCTGCGTATACATCTTCACGTGCTACATGCCCAGAACATCGACGACCAATAACACGAGGCCACGATGGCCTTTTGTGGATGGAGAAGAAAGTAAAACCATAACGTTATGCATGTGAAGGCCTTATAATGGGAGGTACTTGTATAGGATCACATCATTAGGTAGGATCGTAGGATCAACTCACATAAAACATAGTTTAGAAATATGAAAAAATCTGAAAATAATATACAACATGAATGTGGGTTGTATCTACAACTGCAAAAAATTCAGCTCAAAATATTATCTACACTCGGAGAAACAAAAAAGACAAATCTAGCTCTGAATAGTGTCAGATCTAGTTGAATAGTATTTCACACTATTCACATGCAAGTTTATCATTTTTTGTTCTCTAAATGTATGTCGAATTTAAAGCTGCAGATTTTTGGCCTTGCATATGTACACAGATGTTTGTTGTCATTTTTTCAAAATATTTGAACATGTTTTGTTTTTCAAATAATTATTCTCATAGATTATGGAGTACCTAAAAGTTGATCCTATCCAAGTCATCCACGTCTTATAATCCCTAACGAAGCGAGTACGATGCATGTGTGGACAGTCATACAATGAGAGCCAGCTCATGTCAGACGGTGACACATGATTCTTAAGATAAGGTGCGGTGGTGTTATTACATGTATTTAGTCGTATCGTACGCTAATGTCCTGGTACGATTTGAGAAGAAACATACAACCGTGACACTGACTTGTGGTTTTAGGACAGGTATCCAGTCTTTTTCCGAGTGGTTTAGTTTAGTCCTATACGCACGCTAATGTGCCGTCACGATTTGAGTAACCACATGGTAAGTGAAAACATACCGCAAGGATTGCTGTCATGAGCATCTTTCTTTTGATGCCTTACTTTTTTTTCCACATGAAAGATGAACTTTACCAACATGATACCAGCTTTGTCCGCATCAAAAGAGTTGTAAAAAGCAAACATAAAACCGCGTGTAAATTAAAAAGAAGGCATAAACTAGGGTTTTAAAAAGTATTAATTCCACTGTATTGGTAATGGCCTCGGTCACCGAGACATGCACTGTGACACAGGCGCACAGGCTCACATGGCCCTAGCGCAGGGTAAATATCACCTGCTCCACCGAGGCCCCGCCCTAGTAACTACAAGCTCGATTCCCGTTCGCGTACACACTGAACCAGTGAAACCCCGGCGTCAGAGTGACCAGCGGCGAAACCTCCCCCACATGCGAGCCTATCCTCTCGCCATGGCGCGGCTCCATCACACGCGGTCGCAAGAATCCAAGAACCCCCCGTGTATATAAACCCTGCCATGGGCACCCTTCTTCTCAGAACCACACGGAGCCAGCCAAGAGAGCTAGCAGCGAGGGAGTGAGAGCAGAGTGAGAATGGGTGGCAAAGCCGCTCTCCTGGTGGCCCTCCTGGCCGTGAGCCTGGTCCTCGAGGCTCAGGCCGGCGGCGGGTACACCCCCACCCCGACGCCGGTGGCTCCGCCACCCAAGGGGCACAAGCCCCCTCGCCACCACCATCACCACCACGCCAAGCCACCTACCGCCTCCCACAAGCCACCATACGGCGTTCCTCCTCCCACGCACACGCCGCCGCCACCCACCTACACTCCCACCCCCAAGCCGCCGACGTACACTCCCACCCCAAAGCCTACGCCTCCGACGTACAAGCCGCCAACGCACCCCAAGCCCACGCCGCCCACCTACAAGCCGTGGCCAAAGCCGACTCCACCCACCTACAAGCCCACGCCCACACCCTCACCGCCGACGTACAAGCCGGCGCCACCAACATACAAGCCCTCACCCAAGCCCATGCCGCCGACGTACAAGCCGGCGCCCAAGCCGATGCCTCCGGCGCCCAAGCCGGCGCCAAAACCCACTCCACCGACGTACAAGCCGGCGCCACCAACATACAAGCCCTCACCCAAGCCCATGCGGCCAACGTACAAGCCGGCACCCAAGCCGGCGCCAAAACCCACTCCGCCGACGTACAAGCCGGCACCCCCGACTTACAAGCCGGCTCCGAAGCCGATGCCGAAGCCGTCGCCGCCACACTACACTCCGACGCCCAAGCCGTCGCCGCCACACTACACGCCGACGCCCAAGCCGTCGCCGCCACCCTACACGCCCAAGCCCAAGCCGTCGCCGTCACCTTACACTCCGACGCCCAAGCCATCGCCGCCACCGTACACTCCTACCCCCAAGCCCTCCCCGCCACCCTACACTCCGAAGCCCAAGCCCTCGCCGCCACCATACACTCCAACCCCCAAGCCATCCCCGCCACCATACACTCCGACGCCCAAGCCGACTCCTCCGCCGCACAAGCCCCCCACTCCTACCCCTCCGGCGTACAAGCCTCCGACTCCCGCCCCTCCGGCGTACAAGCCTCCCACTCCGAGCCCGCCGCCGCCGCCCTACCATCACTAAGATCCTGCACTCTGCCATGTTGGGAGCATAGGTAAGCACGAGCTACATTGTAGGCATATTGCATCTGCATGAACTTGTTTATGTGAACAAGAGCTAACCAAGGAAAACTTGATCACTTGTTTTGCAGAATGTGTCGAGAAGAAGTGTTGTGCGAGCTGGCCAAGATGGGCCACTGCGCCATGATCCTCCTGCGTTCTGCCCCTGCCATCCTAGGGCTAATCTCAGAGGAGATCAAATAATATTGTAGATTGCTTGCTCCCCCTGGACCTTGATGTCTTATTACCAGAGTTGTGTTCGTCCCGTCCTAGCATGTTGTGTCGTGTGAGTGTTACTTGTGTTGTTGTGTTACTGTAATACCATTGATCACAGCCGAAATGGAATTATGAAAGTGTTACAATTAAGTTGCTGTATTGTTGCATGCAATCGATGGTGTTGGCAGTGATCTCAGCCCCTGACGAGATGTGATGTTTGCATAGAGATAAATATATGTAACGTCTAGCACTGTGCTCGCACAGGTTATCACATATCAGCAGCCCGCCGCAGCGTTAGCTTTATGGCTCGCTACAGTGTCTTGCACGGCAACCAAGCCAGTTTCTCTGCAGGATGCCCATCGCCCATGCTACACTTCAAACAAACACAGTCTAGTGTAGCCGTATGGACATCTCTTTTCGTCTAGCCGTCTAGGTGCATCCCCGCGCGCATGCCGTCCGATGGACATCTCTTTTCGTCTCATATTTCCTGGACCGGAGCGAGTGTAAGAGCATCCCCATTCGTTGGCAAAATTTGGCGTGGGAAGGAGTAGTTTCCCAGTCGTGTGCTCCCCAAGCGGCGTTTCTCGGCGAAAAAGAGGATGGCTCGGGGAATCCGGACGAAAGAGGATACACGTGGGCGTGGGCGGTTGGTTTAGCTTCATCCGGAGTCTCCGGAAGACCCCCGAGAAACCGAGGATGGCATGGGGAGTCCGGACGAAAATAGGCTCAAATCCGGACCAAAACGAGGAACCGGGGACCTGACTGGGCTGTTTTTCGCCGTCCGAATGAAAAAAAGTGGTCGTGAGGGGCTCTGTGGGGAGACGAGTGGAGATGCTCTAATGCAGTGAGGTGTTTTCGTATTTCCCTCTGATATGAGTGTGATCTGTTCTGGTGGCCATGGGTTGCAAATATGCAATCAATCCGAACGGTGTAGAGCAGCTGCGGTGCAGTAAATACGAAAGTGCAGCGTGAAAGCTGGGCCGCTCAGCGTTCAAGTGCGGCCACCATGATGATGCCTGCCTGCCAGTCTGATTCAACTTAATGAATTGGCTGAGCCAAGTGAAACAAGACAAGGACAGCCGTCAGCGGAGTTTTCGTTTCAGCTCAATATGGTAATGCGTGTCACGTCTTGTTTAGTACTCCTGCCGGGTATCACTCTGCTTCCGTCTGCATTATTGTCTTGATTCACGTGGTAGCAACAATGCAGCAGCTTGAGAACTATTAAAATAAGATCGCTTGTTATCTTGGGGTTGCTGAATTGGCATGAAAAATGTTGGCACGATGGGTATAACCCATCAGCAAGACAGTGAACCTTCTTGCATTGTGTCCATTGAGTTCAAACTCCATCTTTGGTGATTCTCCCATGGATAAGCTTGCAAAAGAGGTGAGCGATTGAGCACATTGATACCATTGAAAGCTCCAAGAGTACCGAAATATGCATGCCAAATCCATGTCTCCTCATATGCAACTGCCTAAATTATGATGGTTGGATCTTTGACATGGCCAATGAACTTTTTGTGATGCCGCCGAGCAGTTCTTCCGCCTTTAGTGCATACAATCAATGGGTTCAAGTTCTCTGGAAACCCCCTTATGGCGTTCATCTGGAAAAAACCCTTGGTGTCTTCAGCATTGGTTGCTCTCAAGTATCGTTTGCCAAAACACTTGATAATTACCTTTGCAAAGCGCCTCAAATATAAGATGTCGTTCTCTCCACCGTTTCAATGCGGTCATCCACCAAATATATCGGTCAGGATTCCATAGGCCATAATCTGCATAGCTGTGGTCTTCCCCAAAGTGCTATGACCAAGTAAGCCCGTGGAAGTCCTTTGTTCGAAGAAGTTGTGTTTCCCTTCAATCATGTTGGAAATGTAGATGAAAAAATCTACACCCATCCGAAACCATCGACGAAAGTACCATTCAAGATACACCGAGGTGAGCTGGCATCCTCCTATGAATCACCTCATGGCCAATAACAGAACCGCCATGCTTTGGCCTCTTGTTCTTCATCTACATCTCCATAAGAATGAAGAGCTCTAAATCTTCATCTCATTCCTTCTCCTCCTCGGACAATGAATCCGTATCATACCAACTCATCTACAATTCAAAAAAATCTTCTTCAAAATTTTTATGCACCTATATACTATAACTTGCAAGAAATTGAAGAAAACAAATAAGAGCTATATCTTATGGACGTACTACTGGATAACTCGTGCGCGGGGTGGAGATGCGGGGTGGCCAGGGCAGAAACTGGCCCGTCAGAGCACTTCATGCCCCGTCAGGAGGTCACATGAGAGCAATTTGTGTCCACCTCAGTGGTGGGGGAAGCCGAGCAGTGAGGGGTACTGACGCGTACCGCGCCACCCTTATTAGATGTGCTAGGGAGCCACAGGGAGTGGCCATAGACTCAATTCACCTTTGGCCATCGCCGACGCGAAGGTCACTAGGAACAAGCTCTATCGGCGCCAGGCCTGCCTAGTCGAAATCAACCGTCCACGGTGCCGGCAGGGTCAGTGGCGTTGCAGGGCAGTGTGGCATGCTAAACGAGTCGGCAGAAGAGGGGATGTGGTACGCTCAAGTTGCGCATGAGTGGCGCTGAGTAAGCCGGATGGGATTCAAAATGAGTGATTCTCATAATATTGTGGCACCGGCATAAAAGTAAGCCGAATAAGTTGGATTTCGTCAAGAATGCTACTGGATATGCTCGCAAGTGCGTGCCGGAATAAGTTCAAACCGGGATAACTAATCTGGTACGTGGAATAGAGTTTTGGGAGCGAACCTGCTGCGGCCCTTTAGCTGGCACTGCAGGACCACACCAGCTTCGGGGGGCTAATGTCAGGGGATGACCCCCGGTAGTTTAAGTGTATGGCCATGGCCAAGTTAAGTTAAATACCGGCTTACTTGGGTAAGCCATACAATCTTGTCTATGACCAGAAAAGATATTGACTGGATTAAAGGTCAACCGACTTGGAGAAGCCGGAATACCGGCATAGCCATGCCGATATAAGAGGAACCTGCATACTTTAAGCCGGTAATGTCAAGACACAACAGTTCATGCAGAAATGGCCGAAGAATGAAGACCCGACATACTTTAGTCGAATCGACATAGGGGTCCGACACGAGGCCAACGGTCATGTGCCTGCCCCCAAAATCCATGCTCAGGTCATGTCGCTACAATCACGAAGCAGTACAGGATAATATCATCATGATGCCAGGCACGTCGCTACATTCGAAGAGCAGGGTTGGCCATGCCGCTGACGAGAGGTGATGAAGCGCCAATTTTTGTGCATATAGAGGATGAAAAGTTACAAATACTGTGAAGTTATCAAGATTTTAGGAGTTACCAAGAAGATCAGAAAAATCATGCACTAAAAAGTGCAACACATGAATCAACAACTCCATGTTTTGTTTGCAACTTTTATCATCTAAATGGATAAAAACTTGGTACTTTATTTATAAACCAAAGATTAAACTAAAGAAAACTAACATGATACAACAAGCATGTAGAAACAAAACAAAAAAATATCTAGGGTTGCCTCCCGTAAAGCGGTTTCTTTATAGCCATATAGTTATGCTTACTTACTTGGATCAAGTGGGCCAAAGATGTTGTAGTTATGATTCTTCTTGATAATCTCCTTCTCATCATTAGAAATAATATATGAAAACAAGATGTCAGGGTCCCATGATGTGATCATACCAATAAATATATTTAACGCTTTAAAGCACATTAGTATACAACATAAAATATGCAACAAGTAATAACGAAGTCTAAGTTTCTTCCTATGCATTGGAATTTTATATATGAATGAATCACAACCAATAGGAGTATCCCAGAGCATATCTATGGTAGGTAAATGCAACTTATAATAATCATTAGCATAGAGAGGGTACTTATATCCTCCTCTTTTATAATAATTGCACTTACTTGAAGGGAAGCTAATAGTGTAACTATTTGAATCATGAATCTTAGAGAATTGTGGCATATAAAGAGGATCATTACATTTATTAAGGGATTCATTAACATGCTTTCCTATTTCAAAATAACTATTAGTAGCACTTTTAATCATGATATCATGGCTGCAAGAAGATTTTTCATAGGCATAAGATAGTTGTAAAACCATACAAGTATTTCTCAACATAATTATATTTCTCATCTATTGTGCAAATAGGAGATTTTAATAATAACATGGGATTCTCATGGATACCAAGTTTATCACAAATACCAAGTTTATCATTTTCATCCTCACCTAACATAGTATTTTATAAGCATGGAGGACTCTCAAGTGAAAATAGACCATCATCTAGAGCATAACCAATTTTAGAGTTATCATCACATGTTGGTGGTTGATACGTCTCCGACGTATCGATAATTTCTTATGTTCCATGCCACATTATTTATGATATCTACATGTTTTATACATACTTTACATCATATTTATGCATTTTCCGGCACTAACCTATTAACAAGATGCCGAAGAGCCAGTTGCTGTTTTCTGCTGTTTTTGGTTTCAGAAATCCTAGTAAGGAAATATTCTCGGAATTGGACGAAATCAACGCCCAGGGGCCTATTTTCACACGAAGCTTCCAGAAGACCGAAGAGTCAACGAAGTGGGGCCACGAGGCGGCCAGAGGGTAGGGCGGCGCGGCCCAGGTCTTGGCCGCGCCGGCCTGTCTCCTGGGCCCCTCGTGTGGCCCCCTGACCTGCCCTTCCGCCTACAAATAGTCTTCGTCGCGAAACCCCCAGTACCGAGAGCCACGATACGGAAAACCTTCCAGAGACGCCGCCGCCGCCAATCCCATCTCGGGGGATTCAGGAGATCGCCTCCGGCACCCTGCCGGAGAGGGGATTCATCTCCCGAAGGACTCTACACCGCCATGGTCGCCTCCGGAGTGATGAGTGAGTAGTCTACCCCTGGACTATGGGTCCATAGCAGTAGCTAGATGGTTGTCTTCTCCTCATTATGCTTCATTGTCGGATCTTGTGAGCTGCCTAACATGATCAAGATCATCTATCTGTAATGCTATATGTTGTGTTTGTTGGGATCCGATGAATAGAGAATACCATGTTATGTTGATTATCAATTTATATCTATGTGTTGTTTATGATCTTGCATGCTCTCCGTTATTAGTAGAGGCTCTGGCCAAGTTGATGCTAGTAACTCCAAGAGGGAGTATTTGTGCTCGATAGTGGGTTCATGCCTCCGTGAATCTGGGGGAGTGACAGAAACCTCTAAGGTTATGGATGTGCTGTTGCCACTAGGGATAAAACATTGATGCTATGTCTGAGGATGTAGTTATTGATTACATTACGCGCAATACTTAATGCAATTGTCTGTTGTTAGCAACTTAATCTTTGAAGGGGTTCGGATGATAACTTTGAAGGTGGACTTTTTAGGCATAGATGCATGCTGGATAGCGGTCTATGTACTTTGTCGTAATGCCCAATTAAATCTCACTATACTCATCATAATATGTATGTGCATGGTCATGCCCTCTCTATTTGTCAATTGCCCAACTGTAATTTGTTCACCCAACATGTTGTTTATCTTATGGGAGAGACACCTCTAGTGAACTATGGACCCCGGTCCAATTCTCTATACTGAAATACAATCTACTGCAATACTTGTTCTACTGTTTTCTGCAAACAATCATCTTCCACACTATACATCTAATCCTTTGTTACAGCAAGCTGGTGAGATTGACAACCTCGCTGTTTCGTTGGGGCAAAGTACTTGGTTTGTGTTGTGCAGGTTCCACGTTGGCGCCGGAATCTCTGGTGTTGCGCCGCACTACATCTCGCCGCCATCAACCGTCACGTGCTTCTTGACTCCTACTGGTTCGATAAACCTTGGTTTCTTACGAGAAACTTGCCCTTTGTGCGCATCACACCTTCCTCTTGGGGTTCCCAACGGACGCGTGTCGAACGGAAAGACAATACGTCAACCACGCGCATCAAGCAAAATTTCTGGCGCCGTTGCCAGGGAGATCAAGACACGCTGCAAGGGGAGTCTCCACATCCCAATCTCTTTACTTTGTTTTTGTCTTGCTTTATTTTATTTACTACTTTGTTTGCTGCACTAAATCAAAATACAAAAAAATTAGTTGCTAGTTTTACTTTATTTGCTATCTTGTTTGCTATATCAAAAACACAAAAAAATTAGTTACTTGCATTTACTTTACTTATTTCATTATGTTTCCTTTTAATTTTACCGTAAAAGACATGCCGGTAGGACGTGGGTCCATAATTGGGAGAAATAATATAGAAGAATTTTTCAATCATGTTAGTACCGTCGAAGATTTTGAAGATAGACACTTGGTAGAACTTGCTCCTACTTATGAAATTGCTGCTGCTGCTTTAGTTCGCATGTTGGAAACTAAATTTATTAATCTCAATCCTATAATCCAACATATGTTTCTTACACTCGGTGATATGGAAGAAGGGGAAAAGAAAGATTTTGTTTTAGAAACCCTTCTTAGAGAATTTGGCGGTATAGCAAGAGAGGCTAGAAAGGTCTTTATTAAATATAAGATGCTTGGTTCTTACACCAATTTTGTTAGTCTCCTTGAAAAGATGGACATGGAGAGAGTAAGGTACACTAATAATATTAATGATGGGGGATCAAAGCACCAATACCATGTAAGCTCCTAGCGATGAATGATGCACTAGAAAATAACTATGCTTGGCTTGTTCCTGAAAATTTGTTTGATGAGAGTAGCAAGCCCAAGACTAATGAAAAGGGAGCCGCTAAAACTTATGTATCCAACATATTATGCATGGTTGAGAAAACTCCAAACCCCGCTGTAGATGCACCATTTTTCGATAACACTTGATGCACACTTTCTGCGCCTAGCTGCGCAGAAAGGCGTTAAAGAAAAGCGCTTATGGGAGACAACCCATGTTTTTACTACAGCATTTTGTTTTTATTTTGTGTCTTGGAAGTAGTTTACTACTGTAGCAACCTCTCCTTATCTTAGTTTAGTTTTTTGTTGTGCCAAGTAAAGTCGTTGATAGTAAGGTTCATACTAGATTTGGATTACTGCGCAGAAACAGATTTCTTTGCTGTCACGAATCTGGGCAAAATTCTCTGTAGGTAACTCAGAAAATTATGCCAATTTACGTGAGTGATCCTCAGATATGTACGCAACTTTCATTCAATTTGATAATTTTCATTTGAGCAAGTCTGGTGCCTCAATAAAATTCGTCTTTACGAACTGTTCTGTTTTGACAGATTCTGCCTTTTATTTCTCATTGCCTGTTTTGATATGCTCGATGGATTTTTCGATTCCATTGACTTTCAGTAGCTTTGTGCAATATCCAGAAGTGTTAAGAATGATTATGTCACCTCTGAACATGTATATTTTGATTATGCACTAACCCTCTAATGAGTTGTTTTGAGTTTGGTGTGGAGGAAGTTTTCAAGGATCAAGAGAGAGAGATGATACAACATGATCAAGGAGAGTGAAAGCTCTAAGCTTGGGGATGCCCCGGTGGTTCACCCCTGCATATATCAAGAAGGCTCAAGTGTCTAAGCTTGGGGATGCCCAAGGCATCCCCTTCTTCATCGACAACATTATCAGGTTCCTCCCCTGAAACTATATTTTTATTCCATCACATCTTATGTGCTTTGCTTGGAGCGTCGGTTTGTTTTTGTTTTTGTTTTGTTTGAATAAAATGGATCCTAGCATTCTTTGTGTGGAGAGAGACACGCTCCGCTATTTCATATGGACAAGTATGTCCTTAGGCTTTACTCATAATATTCATGGCGAAGTTTCTTCTTCGTTAAATTGTTGTATGGTTGGAAGCGGGAAATGCTGCATGTGGTAGTGAATAATAAAATACTTGTAGAACATTGAGCTTTGATAACTTGATTCTTTGCAAATGTTTTGAGGTATTTAGATGGTAAGGCTTGCTGGATAAATAAGTTAAAATTAGTAGTGGATTGTTGTCTTTAAGCTTGTGCCGTACTACAAACTCTATTTAAATAGTTGAAGGCGTAGTTGCACTTGATAGCTTTCCATGTCTGAGAGTTCATCGTAATAACTAAGTTGTGCTGAAGGTCGAGGGAGCTAGCGGGGTACTTGTGCCACCGTGAACGGCCCTCCTTGGAGTAAATTTTAATCATGCTCTTAATGATGAACCTGCTAGTTGTTTGCAATAAGCTTGTGAGTTCTTTTTGACTAATGTTAAGCTACGGTTTTTGGCACTTCCACCATCCAAATTTGCTAGCCTCTTCGGTACTGTGCATTGCCTTTTGCTCAAATTGAGAATTGTGCATACTTCGCCGGTACATCCAAACCCGTGGGAGAACTTTCTCTTGTTCTCCTACACATAAGCCCATACATCTCCTCAAAACAGCCACCATACCTACCTACCACAGCATTTCCATAGCTGTTCCGAGATATATTGCCATGCAACATCCATTTTTACATTACATGCCATGTTGTCATTTATTATTTATATATTGCTTTGCATGATCATATACAGCTGATGTGTGGTTTACCCATGTTACGCTAGATCATTGCACATCCTACTACACTGGCAGAGGCATACAGTTTCATACATCATGTTTCATTCATTATGAGTTATTTGTACCAAAAAGTGTGTTGTCATATTAGGATGTTGCCCCTAAAAATGAAAAGAGCCGTGGAGGCCATCAAAAAGAAAAGAAAAAAAAAGAAAGGAAAAAAAATGAAAAGAAAGAAAAAAGGAAAAGAAAAAAAAGAAAAAAAGAAAAAAGAGAATAAAGAAAAAGGGGGCAGCATTACTATCTTTTATCCACACTTGTGCTCATGTTTTAGCACCCGCATTATTCATAGTCATCATTTGTGCTCATGTTTAGCACCTACATTCATATGAGAGAGTTTTCATGTTTTACTAGTATAACTATGTGGGGAATTTACACTATAGAACTTGGGTTGTATATTCCAATGACGAGCCTCCTCAAAAGTGCTCTAGGTCTTCGTGAGCAACCAAGTTGGATGCACCCCCACTAGTTCCATTGGAGAGCTTTCATACACATATAGCTCTATGTGCATCCGTTGCATGGCAATCACTACTCCTTGCATAGCATCGATCATAAGGCTTCCTCTTGTCTAATGGTCATTTCCAGCTTTGCAAGCCTTTCTTCCATTTGGCCTTCCAAACCCCCATTAACGTTCTTTATGCCATAACATCCTGGTGCTAATACCAAATGCTTGCGCTCACCGGTTGAGTAGACTTCGAAACAGTTGATTCATGACGTTCATGTTTATGTTTACTTGACTGAATCCTTCTTATGTTGTGAAAATTTACTTGATGCTTGGAATGAAGGATAGAACTTCTATGCTGAATACTTAATACATCCTTAATGAACTTTGTACGGTTGCATGTCTTTAAAGCAATAGTTCATGAAAACTTCTAGCTTGTCTAACTCTTGCATTATCATCTCTTATATCAATATAGATACTTTCTTTGAATGATTTGATCTCAGCTCATATGCTTTACAATAGTATGATCAAGATTATGATGGCATGTCACTCCAGAAATTATCTTTGTTATCGTTTACCTGCTCGGGACGAGCAGAAACTAAGCTTGGGGATGCTGATACGTCTCCGACGTATCGATAATTTCTTATGTTCCATGCCACATTATTGATGATATCTACATGTTTTATGCATACTTTACATCATATTTATGCATTTTCCGGCACTAACCTATTAACAAGATGCCGAAGAGTCAGTTGCTGTTTTCTGCTGTTTTTGGTTTCAGAAATCCTAGTAAGGAAATATTCTCGGAATTGGACGAAATCAACGCCCAGGGGCCTATTTTCACACGAAGCTTCCAGAAGACCGAAGAGTCAACGAAGTGGGGCCACGAGGCGGCCAGAGGATAGGGCGGCGCGGCCCAGGTCTTGGCCGCGCCGGCCTGTCTCCTGGGCCCCTCGTGTGGCCCCCTGACCTGCCCTTCCGCCTACAAATAGTCTTCGTCGCGAAACCCCCAGTACCGAGAGCCACGATTCGGAAAACCTTCCAGAGACGCCGCCGCCGCCAATCCCATCTCGGGGGATTCAGGAGATCGCCTCCGGCACCCTGCCGGAGAGGGGATTCATCTCCCGAAGGACTCTACACCGCCATGGTCGCCTCCGGAGTGATGAGTGAGTAGTCTACCCCTGGACTATGGGTCCATAGCAGTAGCTAGATGGTTGTCTTCTCCTCATTATGCTTCATTGTCGGATCTTGTGAGCTGCCTAACATGATCAAGATCATCTATCTGTAATGCTATATGTTGTGTTTGTTGGGATCCGATGAATAGAGAATACCATGTTATGTTGATTTTCAATTTATATCTATGTGTTGTTTATGATCTTGCATGCTCTCCGTTATTAGTAGAGGCTCTGGCCAAGTTGATGCTAGTAACTCCAAGAGGGAGTATTTATGCTCGATAGTGGGTTCATGCCTCCGTGAATCTGGGGGAGTGACAGAAACCTCTAAGGTTATGGATGTGCTGTTGCCACTAGGGATAAAACATTGATTCTATGTCCGAGGATGTAGTTATTGATTACATTACGCGCAATACTTAATGCAATTGTGTGTTGTTAGCAACTTAATACTGGAAGGGGTTCGGATGATAACCTGAAGGTGGACTTTTTAGGCATAGATGCATGCTGGATAGCGGTCTATGTACTTTGTTGTAATGCCCAATTAAATCTCACTATACTCATCATAATATGTATGTGCATGTTCATGCCCTCTCTATTTGTCAATTGCCCAACTGTAATTTGTTCACCCAACATGCTGTTTATCTTATGGGAGAGACACCTCTAGTGAACTGTGGACCCCGGTCCAATTCTCTATACTGAAATACAATCTACTGCAATACTTGTTCTACTGTTTTCTGCAAACAATCATCTTCCACACTATACATCTAATCCTTTGTTACAGCAAGCCGGTGAGATTGATAACCTCGCTGTTTCGTTAGGGCAAAGTACTTGGTTTGTGTTGTGCAGGTTCCACGTTGGCGCCGGAATCTCTGGTGTTGCGCCGCACTACAGCTCGCCGCCATCAACCTTCACGTGCTTCTTGACTCCTACTGGTTCGATAAACCTTGGTTTCTTACTGAGGGAAACTTGCCACTGTGCGCATCACACCTTCCTCTTGGGGTTCCCAACGGACGCGTGTCGAACGGAAAGACAATACGTCAACCACGCGCATCAGTGGTGAAGGAGGAATATCCCACTCTTCCCTAAGATTAGATGGAACTATGGCATCTTCATTTTCTTCTTCATGTAATAGGGTAGTTTCTTCTTGAGTTATGTGGTTTCTCTTATTATAATCAAGAACATAGATATTATCATAAAAGTCGTCTATACAATGATTTAGGATAATAGTGACCTCAAAATCGCCATCATGAGTCACACCACTGATTTCATAAACCTCATAAAGGAATATTTTATTCATAGCCTGCCATAAAGCTCACAAATTATTCTACTTCTTCCATCCCTAAATGAACATAACTATAAGTATGATAGGAAGCAATTGTATGTTGTTCATGGGATCTACATTGGAAGTCAAAGTGTTCACCACAACAAAAGTTACATGATCTTTCATAATGTGCAAGCAATTTATTAGCAGCTTTATTTAGAGGTCTTAAGAAACTTTTTAGTCGTTTCCCTTCACACGATTATCTATATTTCATAAATATCATAGCATTTTTATATTCCTCTTTCAACGTGCCATTTTTATCTTGATTAGTAGCCATACCAGTATTTTTGATATTTTCCATTTATCATTTTATGGGTTTTTTTGTTTTATGAAAAAGAACTAGAAAGTAAAGACTAAAAACAAGACAAAGTACTTTGCAAAATCTAAAAGAGATAAGAGACCTCACAGTGGTGCAACCTCCCCAAGGTTGGATATTTGCACTAAGTTGAAGATGAAGGCAATGGCGCTAGAAAATGTTTAGTAGTAGTTGTAGGAATTGCTTTATGCTTCTCATACAACAACCACTATGATGTAACTCTTTTCGCTCCCTAGCAACGGTGCCAGAAAATGTCTTGATGATGTTGGGACTCCAAGTGCAGAGTGTTGTGTCAGTAGAGTATTTTTCCCACGAGGGTGACTCGAGGGTTTATATCAAACTCTCCGGAAATGGAGCAAAGAGTTGTCTCTCCCTCTCTACTTATATCAATCATGCAAAATAAATTAAAGGCTGTGTCCCCAACTCCACCGTGTGGTTGTCAAGCACAAGGTTTCATGTAAGTAAAAGTAAATAAAGTAGTAACTAAAGTAAAGTAAACTAAAAAATGAAATAAACTAAATAAAATCAGTAAAGGTTTGTTTGTTTTCAGTTTTGAGTGCAAATAAGAAAGAAAAATATTTTTGTATTTTCGGATTAAAATAGTTCTGCAAATAAAAAGTAAGATAAAAGTGATGGAGATGTGTTTCTTAGATTAAAATTGGACCGGGATTCATGGGTTCACTTGACTATTCTCTCTTATAAGTTGTGGTGGACAATAACAATTCATCAATGAGATATGAAGAAAATAACTTTAACATGTATAAGATAAGGATCAATATGGGCATAACGTCCTAACATAGAGATGATGCAACACATATCTCTTATACTCCACAAGACAGGAAAAACTTTAAGCAATATAGTATAAAAATTAACAGAGTATAGCCATAAGTACTTTATTATGATGTTTGAATACCAAATATGCTACCTTGAACAAACAAGATCATTACTTTTGTCACGTAATGAACATAGCACATGCATTCACTTTATCCCTAGTGAGATAGCAAAAGAAAAGGAAAATCCATAATAGGTCATGAATTTGTTGTCACTATTCAATCATTAAAACCATGCTATTTCATCTAACACACATCACCCCACACACGTTTTTGCATAAAAGACTGATCAGAATCAATACTTAAGAATGGGGTACATAATATACATCTATCAATACATCTTACACAAAGTACGTGTAGAAAAATATCATAACATCATATCATAGAATAAATATCACCACATAGGTATTACAAATATTACCATAATCATGTTGGGCAGCTCATATCACTACTAGGAAAAGGCCTATAGCTGCAAATATTATTGCCGGCGCACCAAAAAAGATGTCCGGCGGTGCTAAATACTACCGGCGCGCCATGTTTCGGCCGCGCCGGTGATGACCCAATACCGCTGGCGCACAGAAAAATTAGTGTGCCGGGGATAAGGCTGAACCAGGTCCTGATTGAACTGAAAACCGCAGCTCCCCTTACTGCCGGCGCACCACAATGTTGGTGCGCCGGTGGTAATTTGCTTACCACCGGCGTACCTACATGGTGGTGTGCCGGCAGTAAGGTTAGCTGCAATTTTTCCTCTCCACCCCCCCTCCCGTGGACCGCCTTTTCAGTTTTCGGAAAAATAATAGAAAATGATAGAAAATTCAAAAAATAAAATCATTTGAAATACCCATGTAATATGTCATCTAGTTTTAGTGAAAATTTAATAATATGAATTTCGATATATTATGCAAAATGGAGTCATCTTTCTTTAAAAATAATCATGTTAGCGATTTTTTTGCTTCCCAAAATTCGAAAAGGAAAACAGAGTTTTTCGAGGTTTTAGATTTGGATGAAAAAAATAAAAAAGTACCCCCGGGGCACCACCATACTAGGTGCACCGGCAGTAACCTCTACTATATAGGCGCAGACTAGCCTTCTCCTCCTCTTCCACTTCTCCTCCTCCTCCTCCTCCTCCTCTTCTCCTTTTCTCCTCCCTGACGGGCTCCTCCTACTTCTCCTCCGGTGACCTCCTCCTCCGATGATGATGACGACCTCCTCCGGTGACCTCAACCTCGGGCCTCCTCCGGCGACCTCAACCACGGGCCTCCTCCTCCTCAACCTCGGGCCTCCTCCTCCGGTGACATCCTCCTCCTCCACCTACTCCGGTGACATCCTCCCTCCGGTGACATCGTCCTCCTCCTCCTCATACTTCACCTCGAGCCTCCTCCTCCTCCTCCACCTCCTCCTCCTACTCCGGTGACATCCTCCTCCTCATACTCCACCTCCGGTCACCTCCACCTCCGGCCTCCTAAACCTCCTCCTACTCCTACCTCGGCGCAACAACGACAGGCCCACATTCATGGTTTTCGAGGACGAACCCGAGCTAGATCTAGATCTAGATCGGCCTTTTTTTAAAAAATTGAAAAAGCATACTGCCGGCGCACCAGCTGGTGCGCCGGGGGTAACCCATTACCACCGGCCTGTTCCCACCGGCGGGCGCTGGTGCGCCGGCAATAAGGCTTTTCCTAGTAGTTAATGAAGAACAATGAAGAACATGGGAGAAATAGATCAAGCTACTACCACAAACCAGTAGTATAGAGGTGGACTACTTCCACTTGATCATGGTGATGATGAAGACATTGGAGAAGATGGAGATCCCTCCGGCGGTGGCTCCGGCGGAGTTTTCCCCTCCAATCTTCGCTGTTGCAGCCTCTGTTTTTTGTGTTCATGTATTTCTACGGTGCTCTTCTCCCGAGAACCCTTGGGAGCCATATATATAGTGGTTTTTAGGTCAAAATACGTCGGTGGGCAGAAGAATCAAGTGATTTGGACGATCGGCGGCAGAAAGATCCTAGGTGGCCCTCCCTACTTGCTTGGGCATGCCACCTGACCTATTTAGGGCATCATGCCTCTCCAGGTGTGCTTCTAGGTCCTAGGTTACTTCTCCCGATGAAAAAATGACTCTCCAGAAATCCTAGCTTAATTTGACTCCGTATAGGTCTCTCAAAGTGAAACATACACAAAACAGGGAATTCATGTTCTGTCGAGTGATTATACAAATAAAAGGGATCATTGGTAAATCTCCATAAATCAATGTAAAACATGGTATTATCATCATATATGTGGCAATTCATTCTAATAAAGGAAAAAGTTCATGTATGCATTTTACATGCATCAGCGGCATGGTGGCAGATGGCCAAGTCGCGTCTGTAGCCTACTTGAGACAAGACTGAAGCTCCTTGGCAGAGTAGGTGTATACTTTCTCTCCTTCGATTGGGGATTTGGCCCATGTTAGGGTTTCCCCTTGTAACCTTCCCCACCACTATATAAGGGGAGGCAGGCCTCCCTTGCACGGGACGACTGACACGCGTACAGCACGCGACCGTTGGGAACCCCAAGTGGAAGGTGTGATGCGTACAGCAGTAAGTTTCCCTCAGTTAGAAACCAAGGTTTATCGAACCAGTAGGAGTCAAGAAGCACGTTGAGGGTTGATGGCGGCGAGATGTAGTGCGGCGCAACACCAGGGATTCCGGCGCCAACGTGGAACCTGCACAACACAAACCAAGTACTTTGCCCCAACGAAACAGTGAGGTTGTCAATCTCACCGGCTTGCTATAACAAAGGATTAGATGTATAGTGTGGATGATGATTGTTTGCAGAGAACAGTAGAACAAGTATTGCAGCAGATTGTATTTCAGATGTAAAGAATTGGACCGGGGTCCACAGTTCACTAGTGGTGTCTCTCCCATAAGATAAATAGCATGTTGGGTGAACAAATTACAGTTGGGCAATTGACAAATAAAGAGGGCATGACCATGCACATACATGATATGATGAGTATTGTGAGATTTAATTGGGCATTACGACAAAGTACATAGACCGCTATCCAGCATGCATCTATGCCTAAAAAGTCCACCTTCAGGTTATCATCCGAACCCCCTCCAGTATTAAGTTGCTAACAACAGACAATTGCATTAAGTATGGTGCGTAATGTAATCAATAACTACATCCTCGGACATAGCATCAATGTTTTATCCCTAGTGGCAACAACACATCCATAACCTTAGAGGTTTCTGTCACTCCCCCAGATTCACGGAGACATGAACCCACTATCGAGCATAAATACTCCCTCTTGGAGTTACTAGCAAAAACTTGGCGAGAGCCTCTACTAATAACGGAGAGCATGCAAGATCATAAACAACACATAGATATAAATTGATAATCAACATAACATAGTATTCTCTATTCATCGGATCCCAACAAACACAACATATAGCATTACAGATAGATGATCTTGATCATGTTCGGCAGCTCACAAGATCCGACAATGAAGCATAATGAGGAGAAGACAACCATCTAGCTACTGCTATGGACCCATAGTCCAGGGGTGAACTACTCACTCATCACTCCAGAGGCGACCATGGCGGTGTAGAGTCCTCCGGGAGACGAATCCCCTCTCCGGCATGGTGCCGGAGGCGATCTCCTGAATCCCCCGAGATGGGATTGGCGGCGGCGGCGTCTCTGGAAGGTTTTCCGTATCGTGGCTCTCGGTACTGGGGGTTTCGCGGCGAAGGCTATTTGTAGGCGGAAGGGCAGGTCAAAGGGCGTCGCGAGGGGCCCAGGAGACAGGCCGGCGCGGCCAGGGCTTGGGCCGCGCCGTCTTACCTCCTGGCCGTTTCGTGGCCCCACTTCGTTGACTCTTCGGTCTTCTGAAAGCTTCGTGTGAAAATAGGCCCCTGGGCGTTGATTTCGTCCAATTCCGAGAATATTTCCTTACTAGGATTTCTGAAACCAAAAACAGCAGAAAACAACAACTGGCTCTTCGGCATCTTGTTAATAGGTTAGTTCCAGAAAATGCATAAATATGATGTAAAGTATGCATAAAACATGTAGATATCATCAATAATGTGGCATGGAACATAAGAAATTATCGATACGTCGGAGACGTATCAGCATCCCCAAGCTTAGTTTCTGCTCGTCCCGAGCAGGTAAACGATAAAAAAAAAAAAATTCTGGAGTGACATGCCATCATAACCTTGATCATACTATTGTAAAGCATATGAGCTGAGATCAAATCATTCAAAGCAAGTGTCTATATTGATATAAGAGATGATAATGCAAGAGTTAGACAAGCTAGAAGTTTTCATGAACTACTGCTTTAAAGACATGCAACCGTACAAAGTTCATTAAAGATGTATTAAGTATACAGCATAGAAGTTCTATCCTTCATTCCAAGCATCAAGTAAATTTTCACAACATAAGAAGGATTCAGTCAAGTAAACATAAACATGAACGTCATGAATCAACTGTTTCGAAGTCTACTCAACCGGTGAGCGCAAGCATTTGGTATTAGCACCAGGATGTTATGGCATAAAGAACGTTAATGGGGGTTTGGAAGGCCAAATGGAAGAAAGGCTTGCGAAGCTGTAAATGACCATTAGACAAGAGGAAGCCTTATGATCGAAGCTATGCAAGGAGTAGTGATTGCCATGCAACGGATGCACATAGAGCTATATGTGTATGAAAGCTCTCCAATGGAACTAGTGGGGGTGCATCCAACTTGGTTGCTCATGAAGACCTAGAGCACTTTTGAGGAGGCTCATCATTGGAATATACAACCCAACTTCTATAGTGTAAATTCCCCACATAGTTATACTAGTAAAACATGAAAACTCTCTCATATGAATGTAGGTGCTAAACATGAGCACAAATGATGACTATGAATAATGCAGGTGCTAAAACATGAGCACAAGTGTGGATAAAAGATAGTAATGCTGCCCCCTTTTTCTTTATTCTCTTTTTTTTTTTTCCTTTTTTTTATTTTTTTTCTTTCTTTTCATTTTTTCTTTCTTCTTTTTTTTCTTTTTGATGGCCTCCACGGCTCTTTTCATTTTTAGGGGCAACATCCTAATATGGCAACACACTTTTTGGTACAAATAACTCATAATGAATGAAACATGATGTATGAAACTGTATGCCTCTGCCAATGTAGCAGGATGTGCAATGATCTAGCGTAACATGGGTAAACCACACATCAGCTGTATATGATCATGCAAAGCAATATATAAATAATAAATGACAACATGGCATGTAATGTAAAATGGATGTTGCATGGCAATATATCTCGGAACAGCTATGGAAATGCTGTGGTAGGTAGGTATGGTGGCTGTTTTGAGGAGATGTATGGGCTTATGTGTAGGAGAACAAGAGAAAGTTCTCCCACGGGTTTGGATGTACCGGCGAAGTATGCACAATTCTCAATGTGAGCAAAAGGCAATGCACAGTACCGAAGAGGCTAGCAAAATTGGATGGTGGAAGTGCTAAAAACCGTAGCTTAACATTAGTAAAAAAGAACTCACAAGCTTATTGCAAACAACTAGCAGGTTCATCATTAAGAGCATGATTAAAATTTACTCCAGGGAGGGCCGTTCACGGTGGCACAAGTACCCCGCTGGCTCCCTCGACCTTCAGCACAACTTAGTTATTACGATGAACTCTCAGACATGGAAAGCTATCAAGTCCAACTACGCCTTCAACTATTTAAATAGAGTTTGTAGTACGGCACAAGCTTAAAGACAACAATCCACTACTAATTTTAACTTATTTATCCAGCAAGCCTTACCATCTAAATACCTCAAAACATTTGCAAAGAATCAAGTTATCAAAGCTCAATGTTCTACAAATATTTTATTATACACTACCACATGCAACATTTCCCGTTTCCAACCATACAACAATTTAACGAAGAAGAAACTTCGCCATGAATATTATGAGTAAAGCCTAAGGACATATTTGTCCATATGCAACAGCGGAGCGTGTCTCTCTCCCACACAATGAATGCTAGGATCCATTTTATTCAAACAAAACAAAAACAAAAACAAACCGACGCTCCAAGCAAAGCACATAAGATGTGACGGAATAAAAATATAGTTTCAGGGGAGGAACCTGATAATGTTGTCGATGAAGAAGGGGATGCCTTGGGCATCCCCAAGCTTAGACGCTTGAGTCTTCTTGATATATGCAGGGGTGAACCACCGGGGCATCCCCAAGCTTAGAGCTTTCACTCTCCTTGATCATGTTGTATCATCTCCCTCTCTTGATCCTTGAAAACTTCCTCCACACCAAACTCAAAACAACTCATTAGAGGGTTAGTGCACAATCAAAATATACATGTTCAGAGGTGACATAATCATTCTTAACACTTCTGGACATTGCACAAAGCTACTGAAAGTCAATGGAATCGAAAAATCCATCAAGCATATCAAAACAGGCAATGCGAAATAAAAGGCAGAATCTGTCAAAACAGAACAGTTCGTAATGACGAATTTTATTGAGGCACCAGACTTGCTCAAATGAAAATGGTCAAATTGAATGAAAGTTGCGTACATATCTGAGGATCACTCATGTAAATTGGCATAATTTTCTGAGTTACCTACAGAGAATTTTGCCCAGATTCGTGACAGCAAAGAAATCTGTTTCTGCGCAGCAATCCAAATCTAGTATGAACCTTACTATCAACGACTTTACTTGGCACAACAAAGCACAAAACTAAGATAAGGAGAGGTTGCTACAGTAGTAAACAACTTCCAAGACACAAAATAAAACAAAGGTACTGTAGTAAAAACATGGGTTGTCTCCCATAAGCGCTTTTCTTTAACGCCTTTCAGCTAGGTGCAGAAAGTGTGTGTCAAGTATTATCGAATGATGAAACATCAACATCATTTTCAGAATTTATCCCATTAGGTATCTGAGATGCTCCCTTATCTATAGTGGTTTTAAGAGCTTTATCAATTTTAGGCCTATAATAGCTTTTTGGTTTAGGCCCCTTAGAGACATACATGAACTTTTGCTCCTTACCCACATAAGCTTTCTCTCTAAATTTAATAGATGAAAATGTTGAACCCAATGTTCCCATAGCCTCTTCAAGTTCACTAATCCTTTGGGTTTGATTATCATGAATAGCACAAGATTCCAAAATGGCAAGTTTCTCATTAATTCCACCTAGAGATTTATCAAGTTTATCAGTGCTATCAAGTAATGCTCCCAAAGTAGTATCAATACTTGGAAGGTTTTGTTCTATGGTTTCCAACTTTTTCATGACATCTTCAAGAGAGGTTTCAATTTTAACTTCATTAATAGGTGGTATTCCAAATAAACTCTCAATAATGCAACTAGCTTCTAGGGCAGGAGTACTTAGGAAGTTACCTCCTGCGAGACAATCAAGAACATACCTATTCCAGCTAGAGATACCAACATAAAAATTACTGAGTAAAATAGTGGTGGAGTGTTTCTTAGTGCACCTATTATGGGCATTACTAATTCTATACCAAGCATCTCTTAAACATTCTCCCCCTTGTTGCTTAAACGAACGAACTTCAACTTCAGGATTACTCATTTTAGCAATAGTAAATAAAATAAACTAGATAAAGTAAATGCAAGTAACTATTTTTTTTGTGTTTTTGATATAGAGTGCAAGACAGTAAATAAAGTAAAACTAGCAACTAATTTTTTTGTATTTTGATTTAGTGCAGCAAACAAAGTAGTAAATAAAATAAAGCAAGACAAAAACAAAGTAAAGAGATTGGGATGTGGAGACTCCCCTTGCAGCGTGTCTTGATCTCCCCGGCAACGGCGCCAGAAATTTACTTGCTGGCGTGTAGTTGACGTGGGAGTTGGAAATCTTTGTGGTGTAACTTTTCTTCACATCCCCGGAAACGGCGCCAGAAATTTAGCTTGACACGCGTACAACACGCGACCGTTGGGAACCCCAAGTGGAAGGTGTGATGCGTACAGCAGTAAGTTTCTCTCAGTTAGAAACCAAGGTTTATCGAACCAGTAGGAGTCAAGAAGCACGTGATGGCGGCGAGATGTAGTGCGGCGCAACACCAGGGATTCCGGCGCCAACGTGGAACCTAAACAACACAAACCAAGTACTTTGCCCCAACGAAACAGTGAGGTTGTCAATCTCACCGGCTTGCTGTAACAAAGGATTAGATGTATAGTGTGGATGATGATTGTTTGCAGAGAACAGTAGAACAAGTATTGCAGCAGATTGTATTTCAGATGTAAAGAATTGGACCGGGGTCCACAGTTCACCAGTGGTGTCTCTCCCATAAGATAAATAGCATGTTGGGTGAACAAATTACAGTTGGGCAATTGACAAATAAAGAGGGCATGACCATGCACATACATGATATGATGAGTATTGTGAGATTTAATTGGGCATTACGACAAAGTACATAGACCGCTATCCAGCATGCATCTATGCCTAAAAAGTCCACCTTCAGGTTATCATCCGAACCCCCTCCAGTATTAAGTTGCTAACAACAGACAATTGCATTAAGTATGGTGCGTAATGTAATCAATAACTACATCCTCGGACATAGCATCAATGTTTTATCCCTAGTGGCAACAGCACATCCATAACCTTAGAGGTTTCTGTCACTCCCCCAGATTCACGGAGACATGAACCCACTATCGAGCATAAATACTCCCTCTTGGAGTTACTAGCAAAAACTTGGCTAGAGCCTCTACTAATAACGGAGAGCATGCAAGATCATAAACAACACATAGATATAAATTGATAATCAACATAACATAGTATTCTCTATTCATCGGATCCCAACAAACACAACATATAGCATTACAGATAGATGATCTTGATCATGTTCGGCAGCTCACAAGATCCGACAATTAAGCATAATGAGGAGAAGACAACCATCTAGCTACTGCTATGGACCCATAGTCCAGGGGTGAACTACTCACTCATCACTCCGGAGGCGACCATGGCGGTGTAGAGTCCTCCGGGAGATGAATCCCCTCTCCGGCAGGGTGCCGGAGGCGATCTCCTGAATCCCCCGAGATGGGATTGGCGGCGGCGGCGTCTCTGGAAGGTTTTCTGTATCGTGGCTCTCGGTACTGGGGGTTTCGCGACGAAGTCTATTTGTAGGCGGAAGGGCAGGTCAAGGGGCGTCGCGAGGGGCCCAGGAGACAGGCCGGCGCAGCCAGGGCTTGGGCCGTGCCGCCTTACCTCCTGGCCGCCTCGTGGCCCCACTTCGTTGACTCTTCGGTCTTTTGGAAGCTTCATGTGAAAATAGGCCCCTGGGCATTGATTTCGTCCAATTCCGAGAATATTTTCTTACTAGGATTTCTGAAACAAAAAACAGCAGAAAACAGCAACTGGCTCTTCGGCATCTTGTTAATAGGTTAGTTCCAGAAAATGCATAAATATGATGTAAAGTATGCATAAAACATGTAGATATCATCAATAATGTGGCATGGAACATAAGAAATTATCGATACGTCGGAGACGTATCAACGACCATTCTCTCTCTCGTTCTCTCTACGTAGTTCATCTTCTACCTCTAGCGAATAGCTCGAGGAGCACCATTGTTGTGGGGTTTCCACCTCGATACATTTATATAACTCAGACAAGCAGGAGTAGGAGTTTTACCTCCTCACGAGGGCCCAGAACCTGAGTAGATCATAGTGTTTGTGTGAGTGTGTGTTGTTCCTTCCATATCCCCTCCCCCGGATCCAGCGGTGCACATTGGCCCCAAGTTAACCCATCCCATGGCATCTGTTTGTTCACCACGATGACAAGATGGCTTGTGGGGAAGGCATCGATGAGTGAGGATGCACCCCGGAGGGCACGGTGGACGCAGAGGGGACGAACGACGGAAGGGGAGTGGTGAGGCGGTGGCCAACACACGGATGGAATCTCATCGCATGGTACGTTGCCTCTTCCGCGTACGTTTTGGCGGTGGGCTCATGATTGGCAAATATGGCAAGTGGAAGATGCTATTGCTGGGAGCCACACTTTATTGTTTCTCTTGGAGCTACTTTTTTACACCAATTGCTGAAAACCCGTTTTTACCAATTTGAGAAATTTGAGGCAACATGTTGAGATGCTCCCTATGATTTGAAACGGATGGAGAAACTGAGAGAAACATATCCATGTTGCAGAAATACCGGTATGGTACTAGCTAGTATGGAACATGCCTTCATACATGGCTGAATTGGCCAGTCACACACGGTTTACCAAACCTTCACTTTGAAAGGGTGGACGATAGGCCTCCATGTTGCACATGAGTAAAACAATTGTGTGGCAAAGGGTGAACTGTGTTGTGCAGACTGGTGGATTGGCTACGCACACTCCAATGGCGCGACCTAAACGGACCGACTCTCGCGGATCAACCCATCCGTTTCCTAAAATTTGGGCCGCGGATGCGTCGGGTCGGATAGTGTGCATGTCCTCCCGCTAGCCAATCCGGACCCTCCCGCCAGTGGGACGAAAGGTATACAACTGAATCTTCTCTTCCGGAAACCCTTGATTTCCATCTCCGCCGCCAAGCCCAGGCAGCGCTGCCGTCTGCGCTTTGGGTTGTCGTTGCCATCACCAGTTCCTAGCGGCTCACCTCCGGCTCCGTCGAGTAAGTCATCGATAAAACCCACCAACGACGTTTTCTCTCCGTCGATTTTGCCATTGACAAAAGTTCTGGCCGGCTGTTGCAACTCCCGAAAGTCGCCACGAGTACCCCATTTCCACCAAGAACGCATACCACGTGCATTTCCGGAGTTGGGTGCAAACATGCCTCCATCCCACCAGCGATCACATCAGCACCTCTTTGCAAACGCAAGTTCGGGCACATCGCTCGGGTGTGGGCATAGATATTAGATTTACCTATTTTCATTCTCTTTTGCAGATGAGTAAGGAAATCGAGTTTTTCCACAAAAATTTCATCTAATCATCGTCAGACGAGGAGTCCGACGGTGAGATCTAACTCTAGTTCACCGCTGCAAGCATGGCACATGGCCATTATCTGATGCCGAAGTGCATGGGTGGGCCGTCGATGAAGCGCAAGGCCAACAAAGATTGATATCGAGTCGGTGGACACGTGATACGTCTCCGACGTATCGATAATTTCTTGTGTTCCATGCCACATTATTGATGATATCTACATGTTTTATGCACACTTTATGTCATATTCGTGCATTTTCTGGAACTAACCTATTAACAAGATGCCGAAGTGTCGATTCTTTGTTCTGCTGTTTTTGGTTTCAGAAATCCTAGTAACGAAATATTCTCGGAATTGGACGAAATCAACGCCCAGGGTCCTATTTTGCCACGAAGCTTCCAGAAGACCGAAGAGGAGACGAAGTGGGGCCACGAGGTGGCCACACCCTAGGGCGGCGCGGCCTGGCCCTTGGCCGCGCCGACCTATAGTGTCGGCCCCTCGTGTGGCCCCCTGACCTGCCCTTCCGCCTACTTAAAGCCTCCGTCGCGAAACCCCCGATGCGAGAGCCACGATACGGAAAACCTTCCAGAGACGCCGCCGCCGCCAATCCCATCTCGGGGGATTCAGGAGATCGCCTCCGGCACCCTGCCGGAGAGGGGAATCATCTCCCGGAGGACTCTACGCCGCCATGGTCGCCTCCGGAGTGATGTGTGAGTAGTCTACCCCTGGACTATGGGTCCATAACAGTAGCTAGATGGTTGTCTTCTCCCCATTGTGCTTAATTGTCGGGTCTTGTGAGCTGCCTAACATGATCAAGATCATCTATCTGTAATTCTATATGTTGCGTTTGTTGGGATCCGATGAATAGAGAATACTTGTTATGTTGATTATCAAAGTTATGTCTATGTGTTGTTTATGATCTTGCATGCTCTCCGTTACTAGTAGATGCTCTGGCCAAGTAGATGCTTGTAACTCCAAGAGGGAGTATTTATGCTCGATAGTGGGTTCATGTCTCCGTGAATCTGGGGAAGTGACAGAAATCTCTAAGATTATGGATGTGCTGTTGCCACTAGGGATAAAACATTGGTGCTATGTTCAAGGATGTAGTTACTGATTACATTACGCGCAATACCTAATGCAATTGTCTGTTGTTAGCAACTTAATACTGGAGGGGGTTCGGATGATAACCTGAAGGTGGACTTTTTAGGCATAGATGCATGCTGGATAGCGGTCTATGTACTTTGTCGTAATGCCCAATTAAATCTCACTATACTCATCATAATATGTATGTGCATGGTCATGCCCTCTTTATTTGTCAATTGCCCAACTGTAATTTGTTCACCCAACATGCTGTTTATCTTATGGGAGAGACACCTCTAGTGAACTGTGGACCCCGATCTAATTCTCTATACTGAAATACAATCTACTGCAATACTATTTTACTGTTTTCTGCAAACAATCATCTTCCACACAATACGGTTAATCCTTTGTTACAGCAAGCCGGTGAGATTGACAACCTCACTGTTTCGTTGGGGCAAAGTACTTTGGTTGTGTTGTGCAGGTTCCACGTTGGCGCCGGAATCTCTGGTGTTGCGCCGCACTACATCCCGCCGCCATCAACCTTCAACGTGCTTCTTGGCTCCTACTGGTTCGATAAACCTTGGTTTCATACTGAGGGAAAACTTGCCGCTGTACGCATCACACCTTCCTCTTGGGGTTCCCAACGGACGCGTGTTGTACGCGTATCAAGCTCTTTTTCTGGCGCCGTTGCCTGGGAGATCAAGACACGCTGCAAGGGGAGTCTCCACTTCCCAATCTCTTTACTTTGTTTTTGTCTTGCTTTATTTTATTTACTACTTTGTTTGCTGCATTATATCAAAACAAAAAAAAAATTAGTTGCTAGCTTTACTTTATTTACTGTCTTGCACTCTATATCAAAAACACACAAAAAATTAGTTACTTGCATTTACTTTACTTGATTCATCGTGTTTCCTTTTAATTTTATCACGAAAGACATACCGGTAGGACGTGGGTCCATAATTGGGAGAAATAATATAGAAGAATTTTTCAACCATGTTAGTACCGTTGATGATTTTGAAGATAGACACTTGGTAGACCTTGCTCCTACTTATGAAATTGCCGCTGCTGCTTTAGTTCGTATGATGGAAACTAAATTTGTTAATCTCAATCCTATAATCCAACACATGTTTCTTACACTCGGTGATATGGAAGAAGGGGAAAGAAAGACTTTGTTTTAGAAACCCTTCTTAGAGAATTTGGTGGTATAGCAAGAGAGGCTAGAAAGGTCTTTGCTAAATATGATATGCTTGGTTCTTATACCAATTTTGTTAGTCTCCTTGAAAAGATGGATATGGATAGAATAAAGTACACTAATAATATTAATGATGGTGGGGAGATCAAAGCACCAATACCATGTAAGCTCCTAGCGATGAATGATGCACTAGAAAATAATTATGCTTGGCTTGTTCCTGAAAATTTGTTTGATGAGAGTAGCAAGCCCAAGACTAATGAAAAGGGGGACGCTAAAACTTATGTATCTAATATACTATGCCTGGTTGAGAAAACTCCGCATCCCGCTGTAGATGCACCATCTCTTGATAATACTTGATACACACTTTCTGCGCCTAGCTGAAAGGCGTTAAAGAAAAGCTCTTATGGGAGACAACCCATGGTTTTTACTACAGTACTTTGTTTTTATTTTATGTCTTGGAAGTTGTTTACTACTGTAGCAACCTCTCCTTATCTTAGTTTAGTGTTTTGTTGTGCCAAGTAAAGTCGTTGATAGTAAAGTTCATACTAGATTTGGATTACTGCACAGAAACAGATTTCTTTGCTGTCACGAATCTGGGCTGTTTTCTCTGTAGGTAACTCAGAAAATTATGCCAATTTACGTGAGTGATCCTCAGATATGTACGCAACTTTCATTCAATTTGAGCATTTTCATTTGAGCAATTCTGGTGCCTCGATAAAATTCGTCAATACGAACTGTTCTGTTTTGACAGATTCTGCCTTTTATTTCTCATTGCCTCTTTTGCTATGTTGGATGAATTTCTTTGATCCATTAATGTCCAGTAGCTTTATGCAATGTCCAGAAGTGTTAAGAATGATTGTGTCACCTCTGAACATGTTAATTTTGATTGTCCACTAACCCTCTAATGAGTTGTTCTAAGTTTGGTGTGGAGGAAGTTTTCAAGGATCAAGAGAGGAGTATGATGCAATATGATCAAGGAGAGCGAAAGCTCTAAGCTTGGGGATGCCCCGGTGGTTCACCCCTGCATATTCTAAGAAGACTCAAGCGTCTAAGCTTGGGGATGCCCAAGGCATCCCCTTCTTCATCGACAACATTATCAGGTTCCTCCCCTGAAACTATATTTTTATTCCATCACATCTTATGTGCTTTTCTTGGAGCGTCGGTTTGTTTTTATTTTTTGTTTTGTTTGAATAAAATGGATCCTAGCATTCACTTTGTGGGAGAGAGACACGCTCTGCTGTAGCATATGGACAAGTATGTCCTTAGGCTTTACTCATAATATTCATGGCGAAGTTTCTTCTTCGTTAAATTGTTATATGGTTGGAATTGGAAAATGATACATGTAGTAGTTGCTAAAATGTCTTGGATAATGTGATACTTGGCAATTGTTGTGCTTATGTTTAAGCTCTTGCATCATATACTTTGCACCCATTAATGAAGAAATACATAGAGCATGCTAAAATTTGGTTTGCATATTTGGTTTCTCTAAAGTCTAGATAATTTCTAGTATTGAGTTTGAACAACAAGGAAGATGGTGTAGAGTCTTATAATGCTTTCAATATGTCATTTATGTGAGTTTTGCTGCACCGGTTCATCCTTGTGTTTGTTTCAAATAACCTTGCTAGCCTAAACCTTGTATCGAGAGGGAATACTTCTCATGCATCCAAAATACTTGAGCCAACCACTATGCCATTTGTGTCCACCATACCTACCTACTACATGGTATTTCTCCGCCATTCCAAAGTAAATTGCTTGAGTGCTACCTTTAAAATTCCATCATTCACCTTTGCAATATATAGCTCATGGGACAAATAGCTTAAAAACTATTGTGGTATTGAATATGTACTTATGCACTTTATCTCTTATTAAGTTGCTTGTTGTGCGATAACCATGTTTCTGGGGATGCCATCAACTATTCTTTGTTGAATATCATGTGAGTTGCTATGCATGTTCGTCTTGTCTGAAGTAAGGGAGATCTACCACCTTATGGTTAAGCATGCATATTGTTAGAGAAGAACATTGGGCCGCTAACTAAAGCCATGATTCATGGTGGAAGTTTCAGTTTTGGACATATATCCTCAATCTCATATGAGAATAATAATTGTTGCCACATGCTTATGCATTAAAGAGGAGTCCATTATCTGTTGTCCATGTTGTCCCGGTATGGATGTCTAAGTTGAGAATAATCAATAGCGAGAAATCCAAAATGCGAGCTTTCTCCTTAGACCTTTGTACAGGCGGCATGGAGGTACCCCATTGTGACACTTGGTTAAAACATGTGTATTGCGATGATCCGGTAGTCCAAGCTAATTAGGACAAGGTGCGGGCACTATTAGTATACTATGCATGAGGCTTGCAACTTGTAAGATATAATTTACATAACTCATATGCTTTATTACTACCGTTGACAAAATTGTTTCATGTTTTCAAAATCAAAGCTCTAGTACAAATATAGCAATCGATGCTTTCCTCTATGGAGGACCATTCTTTTACTTTTATTGTTGAGTCAGTTCACCTATTTCTCTCCACCTCAAGAAGCAAACACTTGTGTGAACTGTGCATTGATTCCTACATACTTGCATATTGCACTTATTATATTACTCTATGTTGACAATATCCATGAGATATACATGTTACAAGTTGAAAGCAACCGCTGAAACTTAATCTTCCTTTGTGTTGCTTCAATGCTTTTACTTTGAATTATTGCTTTATGAGTTAACTCTTATGCAAGACTTATTGATGCTTGTCTTGAAGTACTATTCATGAAAAGTCTTTGCTATATGATTCACTTGTTTACTCATGTCATATACATTGTTTTGATCGCTGCATTCACTACATATGCTTTCCAAATAGTATGATCAAGGTTATGATGGCATGTCACTCCAGAAATTATCTTTGTTATCGTTTTACCTGCTCGGGACGAGCAGAACTAAGCTTGGGGATGCTGATACGTCTCTGACGTATCGATAATTTCTTGTGTTCCATGCCACATTATTGATGATATCTACATGTTTTATGCACACTTTATGTCATATTCGTGCATTTTCTGGAACTAACCTATTAACAAGATGCCGAAGTGCCGATTCTTTGTTTTATTGCTGTTTTTGGTTTCGGAAATCCTAGTAACGAAATATTCTCGGAATTGGACGAAATCAACGCCCAGGGTCCTATTTTGCCACGAAGCTTCCAGAAGACCGAAGAGGAGACGAAGTGGGGCCACGAGGTGGCCACACCCTAGGGCGGCGCCTGGCCCTTGGCCGCGCCGACCTATAGTGTGGGCCCTCGTGTGGCCCCCTGACCTGCCCTTCCGCCTACTTAAAGCCTCCGTCGCGACACCCCCGGTGCGAGAGCCACGATACGGAAAACCTTCCAGAGACGCCGCCGCCGCCAATCCCATCTCGGGGATTCAGAGATCGCCTCCGGCACCCTGCCGGAGAGGGGAATCATCTCCCGGAGGACTCTACGCCGACATGGTCGCCTCCGGAGTGATGTGTGAGTAGTCTACCCCTGGACTATGGGTCCATAGCAGTAGCTAGATGGTTGTCTTCTCCCCATTGTGCTTAATTGTCGGGTCTTGTGAGCTGCCTAACATGATCAAGATCATCTATCTGTAATTCTATATGTTGCGTTTGTTGGGATCCGATGAATAGAGAATACTTGTTATGTTGATTATCAAAGTTATGTCTATGTGTTGTTTATGATCTTGCATGCTCTCCGTTACTAGTAGATGCTCTGGCCAAGTAGATGCTTGTAACTCCAAGAGGGAGTATTTATGCTCGATAGTGGGTTCATGTCTCCGTGAATCTGGGGAAGTGACAGAAATCTCTAAGATTATGGATGTGCTGTTGCCACTAGGGATAAAACATTGGTGCTATGTTCAAGGATGTAGTTACTGATTACATTACGCGCAATACTTAATGCAATTGTCTGTTGTTAGCAACTTAATACTGGAGGGGGTTCGGATGATAACCTGAAGGTGGACTTTTTAGGCATAGATGCATGCTGGATAGCGGTCTATGTACTTTGTCGTAATGCCCAATTAAATCTCACTATACTCATCATAATATGTATGTGCATGGTCATGCCCTCTTTATTTGTCAATTGCCCAACTGTAATTTGTTCACCCAACATGCTGTTTATCTTATGGGGGAGACACCTCTAGTGAACTCTGGACCCCGGTCCAATTCTCTATACTGAAATACAATCTACTGCAATCTTTTTTCTTGTTTTTGCAAACAATCATCTTCCACACAATACGGTTAATCCTTTGTTACAGCAAGCCGGTGAGATTGACAACCTCACTGTTTCGTTGGGGCAAAGTACTTTGGTTGTGTTGTGCAGGTTCCACGTTGGCGCCGGAATCTCTGGTGTTGCGCCGCACTACATCCCGCCGCCATCAACCTTCAACGTGCTTCTTGGCTCCTACTGGTTCGATAAACCTTGGTTTCATACTGAGGGAAAACTTGCCGCTGTACGCATCACACCTTCCTCTTGGGGTTCCCAACGGACGCGTGTTGTACGCGTATCAACACGCATGCCTTATGTGAGACTATATTCCTACTATTGTAATCTCCATTACAGATGGACAAATATTCTTATTCGGTGGTGGGCGTGGGTCGGCGGTAGTACCGCCTAGAGCCCAACTCCATTGCCTCCTAGGGTTGCACTGACTGGAATATTGAAACTGTTGGAGATATGCCCGAGAGGCAATAATAAAATAGTTATTTTTATATCTTAGTGTTCATGATAAATGTTTACACTCCATGCCATAATTGTATTAACCGGAAACATTAATACATGTGTGTTGTGTAAACAACCAGAGTCCCTAGTAAGCCTCTCATTTAACTAGCTTGTTGATTAATAGATGATCATGGTTTCCTGATCATGAACATTGGATGTTATTAATAACAAGATCATATCATTAGGTGAATGATGTGATGGACACACCCATAGTAAGCATAACATGATATCATGTCATTAAGTTCAACTTGCTATAAGCTTTCGATACATAGTTACCTAGTCCTTCGACCATGAGATCATATAAATCACTTACACCGGAAGGATGCTTTGATTACATAAAAGGCCATTGTGTAAATGGGTGGTTATAAAGATAGGATTGAGTATTCGAAAAGTGTGAGTTGAGGCATATGGATCAAGAGTAGGATTTGTCCATCCCGATGACGGATAGATATACTCTGGGCCCTCTCGGTGGAATGTCGTCTAATTAGCTTGCAAGCATGTGACTAGGTCACAAGAGATGACATACCACGGTACGAGGAAAGAGTACTTGTCGTTAACGAGGTTGAACTAGGTATGGAGATACCGATGATCGAACCTCGGACAAGTAAAATATCGCGTGACAAAGGGAATCGGTATCATATGTGAATGGTTCTTTTGATCACGAAGCCATCGTTGAATATGTGGGAGCTATTATGGATCTCCAGGTCCCGCTATTAGTTATTGATCGGAGAGGAGTATCGATCATGTCCGCATAGTTCTCGAACCGTAGGGTGACACACTTAAGGTTTGACGTCGTTATAAGTAGATATGGAATATGGAATGGAGTTTGAATTTTTTTTGGAGTTTCAGATAGGATCCAGGACATTACGAGGAGTTCCAGAATGGTCCGAAGAATAAGATTCATATATAGGAAGTCACTTTCCAAGTTTGGAAATGATCCGGTGCATTTATGGAAGGAGCTAGAATGTTCTAGAACCTTCCAGAAGAAATCACCATGGAAGGTGGAGTCCCGGATGGACTCCACCAACCCTAGCCGGCCAGCCAAAGGGGAAGGTGGAGTCCATGGTGGACTCCACCTCCATGGCCGGCCATAGGGGAAGGAAAGGGAGCAATCCCACTACCCCTAGGTTTCACCCATATGGAAGTTTTGAGTTGGACTCTTATTCGGATTTTGGGCAAACCCTTGCGGGTTCCACCTATATAAAGAGAGGGAGAAGGAGAGAGCTGGACACACCTTGGCCGCACCACCAAGGGGCACCCAAGCCGGCGCCCCAAGCCCATCCTCTCTCCCAATCCCTAGCTACTCCCTCCTCCTTCTCCTGCAACACTTACGGCGAAGCCCTGCCGGAGATTGATACGTCTCAAACGTATCTATAATTTCTTATGTTCCATGCTAGTTTTATGACAATACTCACATGTTTTGTATACACTTTATATCATTACTATGCATTTTCCGGCAGTAACCTATTAACAAGATGCCGAAGCGCCAGTTCATGTTTTCTGTTGTTTTTGGTTTCAGAAATCCTACACAGGAAATATTCTCGGAATTGGACGAAACAAAAGGCCAGGGTCTTATTTTCCACCGAGCTTTCCAGAAGACCGAAGGAGATACGGAGTGGGGCCACGAGGTGGCGACCCCACCAGGCGGCGCGGCAAGGAAGGGGGGGCGTGCCGCCCTATGGTGTGGGCCCCTCGGGCGCCCCCCGACTCTGCCCCTTCGCCTACTTAAACTCTCCGTCGCGAAAACCCTATTACCGAGAGCCACGATACGAGAAAAGTTACAGAGACGCCGCCGCCAATCCCATCTCGGGGGATTCAGGAGATCGCCTCCAGCACCCTGCCGGAGAGGGGAATCATCACCCGGAGGACTCTACATCACCATGATCGCCTCCGGACTGATGTGTGAGTAGTTCATCCTTGGACTATGGGTCCATAGCAGTAGCTAGATGGTTGTCTTATCCTCTTGTGCTATCATGTTAGATCTTGTGAGCTACCTATCATGATCAAGATCATCTATTTGTAATGCTACATGTTGTGTTTGTTGGGATCCGATGAATATGGAATACTATGTCAAATTGATTATTGATCTATCATATATGTGTTGTTTATGATCTTGCATGCTCTCCGTTGCTAGTAGAGGCTCTGGCCAAATTGATACTTGTGACTCCAAGAGGGAGTATTTATGCTCGATAGTGGGTTCATGCCTCCATTGAATCTGGGGCAGTGACATAAAGTTCTAAGGTTGTGGATGTGCTGTTGCCACTAGGGATAAAACAACGATGCTTTGTCTAAGGATATTTGTACTGTTTACATTACGCACCGTACTTAATGCAATTGTCTGTTGTTTACAACTTAATACTGGAAGGGGTGCGGATGCTAACCCGAAGGTGGACTTTTTAGGCATAGATGCATGCTGGATAGCGGTCTATGTTATTTTTGGTAATGCCCTAAGTAAATCTCATATTAGTCATCATGATATGTATGTGCATTGTTATGCCCTCTCTATTTGTCAATTGCCAAACTGTAATTTGTTCACCCAACATGCTATTTCTTATTGGAGAGACACCACCAGTGAACTGTGGACCTCGGTCCATTCTTTTACATCTGAATACAATCTACTGCAATCATTGTTCTCTACTGTTCTTTGCAAACAAACATCATTCTCCACACCTTACGTTTAATCCTTTGTTTCAGCAAGCCGGTGAGATTGACAACCTCACTGTTAAGTTGGGGCAAAGTATTTTGATTGTGTTGTGCAGGTTCCACGTTGGCGCCGTAATCCCTGGTGTTGCGCCGCACTACACTCCTTCACCAACAACCTTTACGTGGCCTTCATCTCCTACTGGTTCGATAACCTTGGTTTCTTACAGAGGGAAAACTTGCTGCTGTACGCATCACACATTCCTCTTGGGGTTCCCAACGGACGTGTGCTTCACGCGTTATCAAGCTCTTTTTCTGGCGCCGTTGCTGGGGAGATCAAGACACGCTGCAAGGGGAGTCTCTCACATCCAATCTCTTTACTTTGTTTATTGTCTTGCTTTACTTTACTTTATTTACTGTCTTGTTTGCTTTTTTATATCAAAAACACAAAAAACTTAGTTACTTGTTTTACTTTACTTAATTTAGTTTGCTTTACTTATTTTTATTATTGCTAAAATGAGTAATCCTGAAGTTGAAGTTCATTCGTTTAAGCAACAAGGGGGAGAAAGTTTTAAAGATGCTTGGTATAGAATTAGTAATGCTCATCATAGGTGCACTAAGAAACACTCCACTATTATCCTCCTTAGAAACTTTTATGTTGTTATCTCTAGCTGGAATAGGTATGTTCTTGATACTCTTGCGGGAGGTAATTTCCTAGGCACTCCTGCTTTAGAAGCTAGTTGCATTATTGAGAGTCTAGTTGGAATACCACCTGTTAATGAAGCTAAAATTGAAATCTCTCTTGAAGATGTCATGAAAAAGTTGGAGGCCATAGAGAAAAATCTTCCAAGTGTTGATACTAAATTGGGAATATTACTTGATAACACTGATAAACTTGATAAATCTCTAGGAGGAATTAATGAAAGAATTGCTGTCTTAGAAACTTGTGCTACTCATGATAATCAAACCCATAGGATTGGTGAACTTGAAGAAGCTATGGGAACCTTGGGTTCAACTTTTTCTTCTCTTAAGTTTAAGGAGAAAGCTTATGTGGGTAAGGAGCAAAAGTTCATGTATGTCTCTAAGGTGCCTAAGCCAAAGAACTATTATAAGCCTAAAATTGATAATGCCCTTAGTACTACTATGGGAAATTTAGATAATGGAGCATCTAAGATACCTACTAAGACAAGTTGTGAAAATCATAATGTTGATGCTTCATCTCTTGATAATACTTGATTTACACTTTCTGCGCCTAGCTGAAAGGCGTTAAAAAAAAAGCGCTTATGGGAGACAACCCATTATTTTACTTCTGTAATTTTTGTTTTATATTTGTGTCTTGGAAGTTGTTACTATTGTAGAAACCTCTCCTTATCTTTATTTTATTGCATTGTTGTGCCAAGTAAAGTCTTTGATAGTAAGGTTGATACTAGATTTGGATTTCTGCGCAGAAACAAATTTCTTGCTGTCACGAATTTGAGTAGATCTCTCTATAGGTAAATCAGAAAAATCTGCGAAAAATCATGAGTAATCCTCAGATATGTACGCAACTTTCATTCAATTTGAGCTTCTTCATCTGAGCATGTTAAGTGCCTCTAAAAAATTCGTCTTTACGGACTGTTCTGTTTTGATAGATTCTGCCTTTTATTTCACATTGCCTCTTTTGCTATGTTGAATGGATTTCTTTGTTCCATTAATTTTCAGTAGCTTTGGCAATGTCCAGAAGTGTTAAGAATGATTGTGTCCTCTCTGAACATGTGAATTTTTGATTATGCACTAACCCTCTAATGAGTTTGTTTTGAGTTTGGTGTGGAGGAAGTTTTCAAGGGTCAAGAGAGGAGGATGATACAATATGATCAAGAAGAGTGAAAAGTCTAAGCTTGGGGATGCCCCCGTGGTTCATCCCTGCATATTTCAAGAAGACTCAAGCATCTAAGCTTGGGGATGCCCAAGGCAGCCCCTTCTTCATCGACAACTTATCAGGTCACCTCTAGTGAAACTATATTTTTATTTCGTCACATCTTATGTGCTTTACTTGGAGCGTCTGTATGTTTTTATTTTTGTTTTTTGTTTAAATAAATTCGGATCCTAGCATTCCTTATGTGGGAGAAAGACACGCTCCGCTGTTTCATATGAACACTGATGTTCTTAGTTTTACTTTTAATGTTCATGGCGAAGGTTGATAATTGCTTCGTTCATTGCTATTTGGTTGGAAACAGAAAATGCTTCATGTGGTAATTGGTATATGGTCTTGAATAATTTGATACTTGGCAATTGTTTTGAGCTCTCAAATAAGATCATGTTTAAGCTCTTGCATCGTGTAGATTGCACCTATTAGTGGAGAATTACTGTAGAGCTTGTTGAAATTTGGTTTGCATGATTGGTATCTCTAAAAGTCTAGATATTTTCTGGTAAAGTGTTTGAACAACAAGGAAGATAGTGTAGAGTCTTATAATGCTTGCAATATGTTCTTATGTAAGTTTTGTTGTGCCGGTTCATACTTGTGTTTGCTTCAAACAACCTTGGTAGCCAAAGCCTTGTACTGAGAGGGAATGCTTCTCGTGCATCCGAAACCTTGAGTCAAAACCTATGCCATTTGTGTCCACCATACCTACCTACTATGTGGTATTTCTCTGCCATTCCAAAGTAAATTGCTTGCGTGCTACCTTTAAAACGTCATTCCTTGTCTTTGCAATATATAGCTCATGGGAAAATAGCTTAAAAACTATTGTGGTGAAGAATATGTAGCTTATGTATCTTATTTCTTATAAGTTGCTTGTTGAGCGGTAACCATGTTTCTGGGGACGCCATCAACTATCACACTTTTGTTGAATATCATGTGAGTTTCTATGCATGTTCGTCTTGTCTGAAGTAAGGGTGATTTATCATGATTAAATGGTTTGAGTATGCATACTGTTAGAGAAGAACATTGGGCCACCAACCAAAGCCATGTATCATGGTGGAAGTTTCAGTTTGGACATTAATCCTCAATCTCTTATGAGAATATTATTTATTGTTGAATGCTTAAAGCATTAAAGAGGATTCCATTATCTATTTTCTATGTTGTCCCGGTATGGATGTCCTTAGTCGAGATCTATCAAAAACGAGAAATCAAATGCGATCTATCTCCTTGGACCTTTGTACAGGCGGCATAGAGGTACCCCTTTGTGACACTTGGTTGAAACATATGTAATGCAATGATAATCCATGGAAATCCAAGCTAATTAGGACAAGGTGCGAGCACTATTGGTATTCGATGCATGAGGCTTGCAACTTATAGGATGTCTTATGCATAACACATATGAATTATTACTACCGTTGACAAAATTGTTTCTATGCTTTCAAAATAAAAAGCTCTAGCACAAAGAGTAATCCCTGCTTCCTGATACGTCCCCGACGTATCCATAATTTCTGTCATTCCATGCTTGTTTTATGACAATACTTACATGTTTTGCTTGCACTTTATGATGATTTCATGCATTTTCCGGAACTAACCTATTAACGAGATGCCACAGTGCCAGTTCCTGTTTTCTGCTATTTTTGGTTCCAGAAAGGCTGTTCGGGCAATATTCTCGGAATTGGACGAAATCAATGCCAAACCTCCTATTTTTCCCGGAAGGCTCCAGAACACCGAAGAAGAGTCGGAGAGGGGCCGAGGGGCCACCACACCACAAGGCGGCGCGGGCCAGACCCTGGCCGCGCCGGCCTAGGGTGAGGCGCCCCCAGGTGCCCCCCTGCGCCGCCTCTTCGCCTATAAAATCCCTTTCGACCTACAAACACCGTACCAATTGATGAAACTCCAGAAAGACTCCAGGGGCGCCGCCACCGTCGCGAAACTCCAATTCGGGGGACAGAACTCTGTTCCGGCACCCTGCCGGAACGGGGAAGTGCCCCCGGAAGCCATCTCCATCAACGCCACCGCCTCCATCATGCTCCGTGAGTAGTTCCCCCATGGACTACGGGTTCTAGCAGTAGCTAGTTGGTATTCTCTCCTCTATGTACTTCAATACAATGATCTCATGAGCTGCCTTATATGATTGAGATTCATCTGATGTAATCGGTGTTGTGTTTGTTGGGATCCGATGGATGATACATTATGATTAGTCTATCTATAAAGTTTGTGAAGTTATTGTTGCTGCAATCTTGTTATGCTTAATGCTTGTCACTAGGGCCCGAGTGGCATGATCTTAGATTTGAGCTCTATACTTATCGCTTAGATTGTATCTACAAGTTGTATGCACATGTCACTGTCCAGAACCAATGGCCCCGAAGTGACAAAAATCGGGACAACCGGAGGGGATGGCGGTGATGTGAGGATCACATGTTTTCACGGTGTGTTAATGCTTTGCTCCGGTACTCTATTAAAAGGAGTACCTTAATATCCAGTAGTTTCCCTTGAGGCCCGGCTGCCACCGGCTGGTAGGACAAAATATGTTGTGCAAGTTTCTCATTGCGAGCACGTACGACTATATACGGAAAACATGCCTACATAATTAATAATCTGGATGTTCTATCTTAATGCTTTGATTCCTATCAATTGCCCAACTGTAATTTGTTCACCCAACACTTGTCACTTATTGGAGAGTTACCACTAGTGTAGATCGCTGGGAACCCCGATCCATCTCTCATCATTATATACTCGTTCTATATGTCATTGGAAGTAGTATCAACTATCTTCTGGTGCCATCGCTCTCTTATTGCTATTACTGCTGCTGTGTTACTGTTACTACTGCTCTCATATTACTGCTACTTTCACATCACCCCTGTTGCTAGTGCTTTTCCAGGTGCAGCTGAATTGACAACTCAGTTGTTAAGGCTTATAAGTATTCTTTACCTCCCCTTGTGTCGAATCAATAAATTTGGGTTATACTACCCTCGAAGACTGCCGTGATCCCCTATACTTGTGGGTCATCAAGACTGTTTTCTGGCGCCGTTGCCGGGGAGGCATAGCTCTACTCATAAGTTCACCTGGGGAGTACACTCTACCTCTCTCTCTGTTTTTATTTTATTTTGTTTTGTTTTGGTTAGTTTATTTCTGTCTAGTATTACTTTGTTTAGTTTACTTTTGCTTAGTTACTTTTTTTCTTGTTTTATTTTTCTCATATACCCAAAAATCCATAAAAATTTGAAAAACCGAAAAATTAAAAACTGCTGTTATGGGAGAACCAACAACCTACTTGGAGCTTATAGAATGTTATAATAATTATAGAGAATCAAGAACAGGTAAAATAATGAGTGCTATGATAGAAAAATTGAATACAATGGCTAGAATCTTGCTTAGACGCCATGATATAAACTGTTGCTCTCAACAGGATACTAAACATCTTAAATTTCAATGTGGCTTTAGTGAGGAATTTTTTATTAAGAACTATAACCGGAATTGCTATATTCATTATGGGTTCGAAGAGGTAGAACAATTTGTCTTATTTATGGGAGCCTCCGAGATAGAATCCTTCATGGTTGAGAATTATGAAACTTGTGCTATTTGTAAGGACCTTAAAGATTATGTCTCTACTATCCTTAATTCTTGCATAGAATGCTACAGTAGGAATCCTTATATCCTTGATTATAAAGAGAGACACATTAATGCACAAGAATGCACTCACAATTTGCAGGAACCGGTGGAAGAAGAAATTGATGAACCTGAAAGTGCATTGGATGAAAAAGAGGAGGAAATTGATGAACCTGAAAGCTCATTGGATGAAAAAGAAGAGGAGAGCGACGAACAAAAGGAGGAAGAATGGATTAGCTACCCATGCCAACCTTCTAATGAGAGTAACTCTTTATCTCTTACACTATTTGATTGTCCTCCATGCTTACCGGAAGAAGTTGAGTGTTATGTTCCTGTGGATTCTCTTGAAATAGTACCTATGAGTAATACTTGTGAGAATGATTATGCTACTGTTATTTATGATAATCCATGCTACTTTGATAAATCTTATGATAATGCTTTGTTTGTGCCTGATGTCGAAATGCATGGTACTAAAGAATTTTGCTTAGCAAATGTTTATGATAAAGCTCTAGATGATGGTCCTATGTTACTTGATACTATTAATTGTACTACTAATGAAAATGGGATTGGAGAGTTCTTGACTTATTCTATGAGTCCCATATCTCTTGAGATTGATCAACTACCTTGTTATATCATTAATAAAAGTATGTTTGAAAGTTTTAATTCCACTATTCTTGAACTTGATAAAAATTATGTGTTTGGAAATCATGAAAAGTATGCTGCATGTGATAGTTATATTGTTGAGTTGGTTCATGAAGCTACTGAAAATTATTATGAGAGAGGAAAATATGGTAGTAGAAATTTTCATGGTACTAATACACCTCTCTATATGCTGAAATTGTTGAAGTTACACTTGTTCTATCTTCTTATGCTTGTCACTTTGTTCTTCATGAATTTATTTGTGTACAAGATTCCTTTGCATAGGAAGCATGTTAGACTTAAATGTGTTTTGGATTTGCCTCTTGATGCTCTCTTTTGCTTCAAATACTATTTCTTGCGAGTGCATCATTAAAACTGCTGAGCCCATCTTAATGGCTATAAAGAAAGCAACTTCTTGGGAGATAACCCATGTGTTATTTTGCTACAGTACTTTATTTTATATTTGTGTCTTGGAAGTTGTTTACTACTGTAGCAACCTCTTCTTATCTTAGTTTTGTGTTTTGTTGTGCCAAGTGAAGCCTCTAATCGAAGGTTGATACTAGATTTGGATTTCTGCGCAGAAACAGATTTCTATCTGTCACGAATCTGGTTTGTTTTCTCTGTAGGAAAATCAGAAAAATATGCCAATTTACGTGCGTATTCCTCAGATATGTACGCAACTTTCATTAGTTTTGAGTTTTCTGATTTGAGCAACGGAAGTATTTTATTAAAATTCGTCTTTACTGGCTGTTCTGTTTTGGCAGATTCCGTCTCTGTTTTTTTTGCATTGTCTCTTGTGGACTTTAAGTAAGGCTTTCTAGACGTAGAGGGCTGTAGCTAATGTTTTATTGAGTTCTTGCAATGTGCCACTACAGGACTAAGGTGGATTCAAATTTTTTGAGTACTAACCCCTCTAATGAAGTTTATGAGAAGTTTGTTGTGAAGGAAGTTTTCAAGGGTCAAGAGAGGAGGATGATATATGATCAAGAAGAGTGAAAAGTCTAAGCTTGGGGATGCCCCCGTGGTTCATCCCTGCATATTTCAAGAAGATTCAAGCGTCTAAGCTTGGGGATGCCCATCAACTTATCAGGTTCCTCCCCTGAAACTATATTTTTATTCGGTCACATCATATGTGCTTTACTTGGAGCGTCTGTTTACTTTTATTTTTGTTTTGTTTGTGTTTGAATAAATTCGGATCCTAGCAATCCTTGTTTGGGAGAGACACACGCTCCGCTTTTTCATATGAACACTTGTTCTTCGTTTTACTTTTAATGTTCAATGATAAAAGTTGGAAGCTACATCACTTATTCTTATTTGGTTGGAAACAGAAAATGCCTCATATGTCTTGGATAATTTGATACTTGGCAATTGTTTTGAGCTCTCAAGTAGATCATAAGTTTTTGCATGTAGTTTAAACCTATTAGTGGAGAACTACCGTAAAGCTTGTTAAAATTGGTTTGCATAATTGATCTCTCTTAAGGTCTAGATATTTTCTGGTAAAAGTGTTTGAGCAACAAGGAAGACAGTGTAGAGTATTATAATGCTTGCAATATGTTCTTATGTAAGTTTTGCTGTACCGGTTCATACTTGTGTTTGCTTCAAACAACCTTGCTAGCCCAAAGCCTTGTACTGAGAGGAAATGCTTCTCGTGCATCCAAAAACTTGAGCCAAAACCTATGCCATTTGTGTCCACCATACCTACCTACTATGTGGTATTTCCTGCCATTCCAAAGTAAATTGCTTGAGTGCTACCTTTAAACAATTCAAAATGCTTCTCAATTTGTGTTAATGTTTTATAGCTCATGAGGAAGTATGTGGTGTTTTATCTTTCAATCTTGTTGGGCAACTTTCACCAATGGACTAGTGGCTTCATCCGCTTATCCAATAATTTTGCAAAAAGAGCTGGCAATGGGATTCCCAGTCCCAAATTAATTAAACTAAATAGACACTCCTCCATGGTATGTGATTGTTGGACGGCACCCGAAGGATTCGGTTAGCCATGGCTTGTGTAAGCAAAGGTTGGGAGGAGTGTCATCATAATAAAACTAAAATAAAAAGGCACTCCTTCATGGTATGAGATTGTTGGCAGGCACCCGAGGATTCGGTTAGCCATGGTTTGTGAAAGAAAGGTTGGAAGGAGTGCCACCCAAAAATAAAGTAAAATGGGAGCCGCTCTTTGAAGGTTTGTCTGGCGAGGGTGTTAGAGTGCCCACTACCATTCGTTGACAACAACAAACACCTCTCAAAATTTTACTTTTATGCTCTCTTTATGTTTTCAAAACCAAAGCTCTAGCACAAATATAGCAATCAATGCTTCCCTCTGCGAAGGGCCATTCTTTTACTTTATGTTGAGTCAGTTTACCTACTTCCTTCCACTTTAGAAGCAAACACTTGTGTTAACTGTGCATTGATTCTTACATACTTGCATATTTGCATTCATCATATTACTCTATGTTGACAATATCCATGAGATATACATGTTGAAAGTTGAAAGCAACCGCTGAAACTTAAATCTTCCTTTGTGTTGCTTCGATGCCTTTACTTTGAATTTATTGCTTTATGATTTAACTCTTGTGCAAGACTTTTGATGCTTGTCTTGAAAGTATTATTCATGAAAAGTTTTGCTATATGTTATCTATTTGTTAGCAACTATAGATCATTGCCTTGAGTCACTTCATTCATTTCATATGCTTTGTAATAGTATGATCAAGGTTATGTAAGTAGCATGTCACTACAGAAATTATTCTTTTTATCGTTTACCTGCTCGGGACGAGCAGGAACTAAGCTTGGGGATGCTGATACGTCCCCGACGTATCCATAATTTCTGATCATCCATGCTTGTATTATGACAATACTAACAAGTTTTGCTTGCCCTTTATGATGATTTCATGCCTTTTCCTAACTAACCTATTAATGAGATGCCACGGTGCCGGTTCTGTTTTCTGTTTTTGGTTCCAGAAAGGCTGTTCGGGCAATATTCTCGGAATTGGACGAAATCAACGCCAAACCTCCTATTTTTCCCGGAAGGCTCCAGAACACCGAAGAAGAGTCGGAGAGGGGCCGAGGGGCCACCACACCACAAGGCGGCGCGAGCCAGACCCTGGCCGCGCCGGCCTAGGGTGAGGCGCCCCCAGGTGCCCCCCTGCGCCGCCTCTTCGCCTATAAAATCCCTTTTGACCTAAAAACACCGTACCAATTGACGAAACTCCAGAAAGACTCCAGGGGCGCCGCCACCGTCGCGAAACTCCAATTCGGGGGACAGAACTCTGTTCCGGCACCCTGCCGGAACGGGGAAGTGCCCCCGGAAGCCATCTCCATCAACGCCACCGCCTCCATCATGCTCCGTGAGTAGTTCCCCCATGGACTACGGGTTCTAGCAGTAGCTAGTTGGTATTCTCTCCTCTATGTACTTCAATACAATGATCTCATGAGCTGCCTTATATGATTGAGATTCATCTGATGTAATCGGTGTTGTGTTTGTTGGGATCCGATGGATGATACATTATGATTAGTCTATCTATAAAGTTTGTGAAGTTATTGTTGCTGCAATCTTGTTATGCTTAATGCTTGTCACTAGGGCCCGAGTGGCATGATCTTAGATTTGAGCTCTATACTTATTGCTTAGATTGTATCTACAAGTTGTATGCACATGTCACTGTCCGGAACCAATGGCCCCGAAGTGACAGAAATCGGGACAACCGGAGGGGATGGCGGTGATGTGAGGATCACATGTTTTCACGGTGTGTTAATGCTTTGCTCCGGTACTCTATTAAAAGGAGTACCTTAATATCCAGTAGTTTCCCTTGAGGCCCGGCTACCACCGGCTGGTAGGACAAAAGATGTTGTGCAAGTTTCTCATTGCGAGCACGTAGGACTATATACGGAAAACATGCCTACATAATTAATAATCTGGATGTTCTATCTTAATGCTTTGATTCCTATCAATTGCCCAACTGTAATTTGTTCACCCAACACTTGTCACTTATTGGAGAGTTACCACTAGTGTAGATCGCTGGGAACCCCGGTCCATCTCTCATCATTATATACTCGTTCTATATGTCATTGGAAGTAGTATCAACTATCTTCTGGTGCCATCGCTCTCATATTGCTATTACTGCTGATGTGTTACTGTTACTACTGCTCTCATATTACTGCTACTTTCACATCACCCCTGTTGCTAGTGCTTTTCCAGGTGCAGCTGAATTGACAACTCAGTTGTTAAGGCTTATAAGTATTCTTTACCTCCCCTTGTGTCGAATCAATAAATTTGGGTTATACTACCCTCGAAGACTGCCGCGATCCCCTATACTTGTGGGTCATCACTTCCCTCTGCGAAGGGCCTTTCTTTTACTTTATGTTGAGTCAGTTTACGTACTTCTTTCTATCTTAGAAGCAAACACTTGCCAACTGTGTGCATTGATTCCTACATACTTGCTTATTTGCATTCATCATATTACTTTGTGTTGACAATTATCCATGAGATATACATGTTGAAGTTGAAAGCAACTGCTGAAACTTATATCTTCCTTTGTATTGCTTTAAAACCTTCTACTAAGAATTTATTGTTTTATGAGTTAACTCCTATGCAAGTCTTATTGATGCTTGTCTTGAAAGTACTATTCATGAAAAGTCTTTGCTATATGATTCAGTCGTTTAGTCATTGTCTTTACCATTGCTTCGAATCACTTCATTCATCTCATATGCTTTACAATAGTATTGATCAAGATTATTATAGCAGCATGTCACTTCAGAAATTATCCTTGTTATCGTTTACCTACTCGAGGGCGAGTAGGAACTAAGCTTGGAGATGCTTGATACGTCTCAAACGTATCATAATTTCTTATGTTCCATGCTAGTTTTATGACAATACTCACATGTTTTGTATACACTTTATATCATTATTATGCATTTTCCGGCACTAACCTATTAACAAGATGCCGAAGCGCCAGTTCCTGTTTTCTGCCGTTTTTGGTTTCAGAAATCCTACACAGGAAATATTCTCGGAATTGGACGAAACAAAAGGCCAGGGTCTTATTTTCCACGGAGCTTTCCAGAAGACCGAAGGAGATACGGAGTGGGGCCACGAGGTGGCGACCCCACCAGGCGGCGCGACCAGGAAGGGGGGCGCCGCCCTATGGTGTGGGCCCCTCGGGCGTCCCCCGACTCTGCCCCTTCACCTACTTAAACTCTCCGTCGCGAAAACCCTATTACCGAGAGCCACGATACGAGAAAAGTTCCAGAGACGCCGCCGCCAATCCCATCTCGGGGGATTCAGGAGATCGCCTCCGGCACCCATCCGGAGAGGGGATTCATCACCCGGAGGACTCTACATCACCATCATCGCCTCCGGACTGATGCGTGAGTAGTTCATCCTTGGACTATGGGTCCATAGCAGTAGCTAGATGGTTGTCTTCTCCTCTGGTGCTATCATGTTAGATCTTGTGAGCTGCCTATCATGATCAAGATCATCTATTTGTAATGCTACATGTTGTGTTTGTTGGGATCTGATGAATATGGAATACTATGTCAAGTTGATTATTGATCTATCATATATGTGTTGTTTATGATCTTGCATGCTCTCCGTTGCTAGTTGATACGTCCAAAACGTATCTACTTTCCCGAACACTTTTGCTATTGTTTTGCCTCAAATTTGTGTATTTTGGATACAACTAACACGGACTAACGCTGTTTTCAGCAGAATTGCTCTGATGTCTCGTTTTTGTGCGGAAATTCAAATTTCAGGAAAATCCTCGGAATTTATGTCGAAGGGCTTATTTTTCCAGAAGAATCACGGAGCCAGAAGGGCAGGCCTGGGGGAGGCCCTCCTCTGGACTACTTAAGGGTTTCGATCTAAAAACGCGAGACAGGAAGTCGAAGTCACGAAGAAACCATCCAGTACGCCGCCACCGTCGCGAAACTCCGTCTTGGGACCAGAAACTCCGTTCTGGCACTCCGCCGGGACGGGGAATTGGAGGAGATCATCGCCATCATCACCACTGACGCCTCTCCATCGACCAGCAATGTTTCCCCCATCCATGTGTGAGTAATTCCCCCGCTGTAGGCTGAAGGGGATGGTAGGGATTGGATGAGATTGGTCATGTAATAACATAAGATTGTTAGGGCATAGTGCCTAGTGTCCATAATTGGTACTTTGATGATATTGTTGCAACTTGTTATGCTTAATGCTTGTCACTAGGGCCCGAGTGCCATGATCTCAGATCTGAACATGTTACTATTTCATGATGATATGCATTGTTTTATGATCTTACCTGCAAGTTGTATACATATGTCGCTGTCCGGAACCCGAGGCCCCAAAGTGACAGAAATTGGGACAACCGGAGGGGAAGGCAGTGATGTGAGGATCACATGTGTTCATGGAGTGTTAATGCTTTGCTCCGGTACTCTATTAAAAGGAGTACCTTAATTTCCAGTAGATTCCCTAGAGGCCCGGCTGACACCGGCTGGTAGTACAAAAGATGTTGTGCAAGTTTCTCATTGCGAGCACGTACGACTATATACGGAACACATGCCTATGGATTGCTTAGTACTTGGACACCGTTTTATTACTATCTGCAAATGCCCTGCTTTGATTGTTACATGAGTTTCTCTCATCCATGCAACGCCCGTCATCCATCCCTGTGCCTACAGTATTTTAATCCTGCTGTTTACTATAACCACTACTGCTCTCTTTGTTACACTGCTGCTGTTATTTCACTCATCGCTATCGTTATAAAACTGTTATTATCGATAAACTCTTGCGAGCAAGTCTGTTTCCAGGTGCAGCTGAATTGACAACTCCGCTGTTAAGGCTTTCAAGTATTCTTTGTCTCCCCTTGTGTCGAATCAATAAATTGGGTTTTACTTCCCTCGAAGACTGTTGCGATCCCCTATACTTGTGGGTCATCAAGACTATTTTCTGGCGCCGTTGCCGGGGAGCATAGCTTTATTTGGAAGTTCACTTGCATTGATATTGTTCGCTGCAAATTATCCATCATGGGTAAATCTCGCGATCCTAAAGTCGCCATATTACCATCCACTACAAGAAAAGGTACAACTCTGAGTACCTCTGCTGCTCTTGATTCACCATCTGTGCTAAGTCAACTTGTTTCACCACCACAAACTTCACTTGCTGGTACTTCTGCTGAATCTGAAAATTCTTATAATATTGATGATGTTTCTGATGTGCTTGATGATAGTGGTTCATTGGGATCTTTTCTAGATGCTACAATTGCCAGGTCTAGACAAATTGAAAATACTGAAACTCCTAATGAAAATACTGCTACACCTGTTAATTCACCTGAGTCTGTTGAATACTCTAGTGATGATCCTGATGAAGATTATGTGGAACTTGATGATGATTTTACTGATAAATGCAATGCTACTACTGATGCAAAGAAAATTAAAAAGTTGCTTGCACAACATACTGTTAGATATAAACTGTCTCCTGATCCTAAATTTGCCACATCTCCTATAAGCATTAAGGATAAGGATTATGATTTTTCTCTTGATCTATCTCATATAGCTATTGTTGAGAAAATACCCTTTTGTGGTACTGAAAAAGAAAGTGATGTAGAACATATGAATGAACTTTCTACTTTGAGTAGCTTGTTTTCTGATGATGTCAAGATGCGTACTTATTTTGTTGCTAAAATTTTCCCTTTCTCATTAAAGGATGATGCTAAAACTTGGTATAATAGTTTGCCTCCTGGTTCTATTGATAGTCCAAGTTGTTTGCTTGATGTTTTCTTTCGGAAATACTTTCCTGCTAGAGCTCAACATGCTGCTTTGCAGAAAATTTATAGCTTTGACCAGAGAGATGGAGAGAAATTGCCTGAAGCATGGGAAAGATTTTGTTCTCTTATCAGAGCTCGACCTGGACATGATTTGAAAAAGCATGATTTACTTGATATATTTTATAGTGGACTAACCATTGAGTCTAGGGCATATTTGGATAGTTGTGCTGGTTGTGTTTTCAGGAAAAGAACTCCAGACGAAGCTGAAGAATTACTTGCTAAAATAGGGCGGAATCATGATGATTGGACTACACCTGAACCAGCCCCGACGCCGATATTGAAGAAGAGGGGTTTGATTAAATTAAATGATGAAGATATGAGGGAAGCCAAGAAATCTCTTAAGGAGAAAGGTATTAAATCTGAAGATGTGAAGAATTTACCTACCATAGAAGATTTATGTAAGATAATTCCCCCTTCATCCATGATTGAGGTAAATTCTCTTCAACACTTTACTAGGGAAGATATTCCGTATTCAAAACCTCCTGCTCAATGCTTAGATGAGTTTGATAATTATATTGTTAAGCAACAAAATTTTAACATGAGAGTAGAGAATCATCTAATGGAAAATTCTCAAGCTATTAGTAATTTGCATGATATTGTGGAGAGAATCTCCAATGATGTTAAGATGCTTGTTAAACATTTTCATATGATTCAAACTCAAATTGATCAACTCACTAAAGTGCAAAATGACTTATTAAAAAATAGTTCTAAAGAAAAACATGCTTATAAAGTAACAACTAGAGGCGGTGTCTCTACCCAGGATCCTCTATATCCTGAAGGGCATCCCAAAAGAGTTGAACAAGATTCTCAACGAATTGAAACTAGTGCTCATTCTAAGAAAAAGAAAAAGAAACATAAAAATTTTGTAGAATCCTCTGAGCCTGTTAATGATCCTAATATTATTTCTATTCTGATGCTGAAACTGAAAGTGGTAATGAACATGATAAAGAAAATGATAAGAATGATGCTTCTGATAAAGAAGAGGTTGAAGATGAACCTGAAAAGCATGCTAAAAATAAAAAGTATACTAAAGAAGATTTTACTGCTAAGAAACATGGTAATGAAAGGGAACCGTGGGTTCAAAAGTCAATGTCTTTTCCTGCTAAGAAACTGAAATCAAAGGAAGAAGAACACTATAATAAATTTTGCGATTGGATGAAACCTTTATTCTTGCAAATCTCTTTGACTGATGCTATTAAATTGCCTCCTTATTCAAAGTATATGAAAGTTGTCTCTAACAAAAGGAAAATTCCTAATGAGGAGATTTCCACTATGCTTGCTAATTACTCTTTCAATGGCAAAGTTCCAAAGAAGCTGGGCGACCCAGGTATACCGACTATTCCTTGTTCTATTAAGAATAATTATGTTAGAATTGTTGTATGTGATTTGGGAGCAGGTGTTAGTGTTATGCCTTTTTCTCTTTACAAGAGACTTTATTTAGACAAGTTGATACCGACTGATATATCTTTGCAAATGGCAAATAAATCTACTGCTATTCCTGTTGGTATATGTGAGGATGTTCCTATTCAAGTTACTAATAACTGCTTGATATTAACTGATTTTGTTGTGTTGGAAATGCCTGAAGATGATAATATGTCTATTATTCTTGGGAGACCTTTTCTTAACACCGCAGGGGCTGTTATTGATTGCAATAAAGGAAAAGTTACTTTCAATGTTGATGACAAGGAGCATACCGTTTATTTCCCCAAGAGGATTGATAAAGTATGTGGAGTTAATACAATTTCTAATGTGAGAACTATCAAAGTTGGAGCTATTGATTGTCCTATATATGAGCCTAAAGAAGGATATCAAAATATTATGATTGGATCCATATCAATACAATTCAAGGTAACATGATTGATTTGAGGTTTATTTCTTCTGATGCTATGTAAAATTTATTTGGTGGCAAGACTTGATCAACCTTGTTAACAAATACATTTTATATGCATAGAGGAGCTAAACAACATCTCTTTCTTCCTCCACTTGTTACTACTGTAGCAATACCTTTGTATCCTTACTTTATTGCATTATTGTGCCAAGTAAAGTCTCTAATAGAAAGTTGATGCTAGATTTGGATTTCTGCGCAGAAACAGATTTTTAGCTGTCACGAATTTGAGTTTTTCTCTCTATAAGAGAATCTAAAAATTCTGTAAAAATTCACGTGTGATCCTCATATATGTACGCAACTTTCATTAGTTTTGAGTTTTCTGATTTGAGCAACAGAAGTACCTCGAAAAAATTCGTCTTTACTGGCTGTTCTGTTTTGACAGATTCTGTCTCTGTTTTTGCATTGTCTCTTGTGGACTTTAAGTAAGGCTTTCTAGACGTGGAGAGCTGTAGCTAATGTTTTATTGAGTTCTTGCAATGTGTCACTACAGGACTAAAGTGGATTAAAGTTTTTGAGTACTAATCCCTCTAATGAAGTTTATGCGAAGCTTGGTGTGGCAGAAGTTTTCAAGGGTCAAGAGAGAAGGGTGATATAATGTGATCAAGAAGAGCCAAAAGCCTAAGCTTGGGGGAGGTATACCGGCATCACTCATTCTTTGCATATTATAGTTGCTGGATACTTGTACATACTTGTTTAGTTTCTTAAGGTGGTTTTCTAATAAGAGGGAGATGATATTTGGGGAGGTGCTGCCTGAAAACAGATTCTGGACTGATACCAAACTTTTTTCTCAAAAACAGCCAGAACGTTATTTTGCGAAGCCAATTTTTGTGCATGTTCTCCAGGTTGTTATCTAACTTTCATTAGTTGAACACTTTTCGAGCTGGGCAGCGGAAGAATTTCTTAAAATCAATTACTGCACTGCTGTCAAGTTTGACGAATTCCTGCTGCTTTGTGTTTATGTGACTCTTCTAGTTTTCATTTTCTTGTTTTTGCTTTGTTTTTTTCCTAAAACACAAAAATACCAAAAAAAAAATCTATTGTTTCTCTTCACCATTTGCTTGTTTTGGTTTCTTGCTTTTATTTTGCTGTATTTGCTATCGTTGGTTTGCTATAAGAAAATCCAAAAAGATTTTACTTTGTTTGCTTGTTTCCTTTTGTTCTTGTTTCCAATTCGAAAACACCAAAAATATTTGCTGTTCTTCGTTGGTTTTGTAAAGTTCATTATGGAGTTCAATGGTCTTCAGTGGCTGGAGCGTGGTTTTCATTCCCTATTATTCAAGCTACACAAGTGAAAGGCAATAATGACGATCTACGACAATTCGACTTTGGTGAGAGGCCGGTATGAACTCTATTTGTTTTCATTTTTGTACATATACTCATCCATGTGAGCATGCTTAGTTGGTTCATGTGAGGTATATGTCATTTAAGAAAGTCTAGTAGTTCATGATCTCTCATGTTTAGCTCCAGTTTATTAATATGAGTAGCATATCATGGATGTTTGCTTGCATTGTTTTATTCATAAATATGTATGACATTGTGGTATCCTCCTCTGAATAATTCATTTGAATCGACTTGGCACATGCTCATGCATGCATATGACTGAACAAAAGTCAATTAATCCTTGATGATTTACTTTGGCTCAGAGTTCTTGTATCACTTTTATGCCTCCGTTAATTTATTTTGCCGCAAGCATGATTATGACAGTGACTGGTCCCTTGATTGTCGCTCCCCAGTCTATTGATAGCTTTCACTTGTACTGAGCGGGAATGCTGCTCGTGCTTCGAAACCCCTGAAAACAAAGTTATTCCAAAGTGTCCACCATAAATACCTATGCATGGCATTTCAAACCATTCCAAGTAAATTCTCATGCGCTACCTTTAAACCTTCAAAATGCTTCTCAATTTGTGTTAATGTTTTATAGCTCATGAGGAAGTATGTGGTGTTTATCTTTCGACCTTGTCATTTACTTTTGATAGACTTTCATAATAAGAGCTGGCAACGGGGTGCCCAGCCCCAATTAATCAAACTTCATTAATAATTCTCTTCACATGTTTTGCCCTGATTCATCAGTAAGCAACTTAATTTTGCAAATAGACACTCCTCCATGGTATGAGATTGATGGAAGGCACCCTAGGATTCGGTTAGCCATGGCTTGTGTAAGCAAAGGTTGGGGGGAGTGTCACCCATAATAAAACTAAAGTACGTGTGTAAACAAAAGAGGAGAGGGATGATCTACCTTGCTGGTAGAAATAACGTCCTTCATGGGAGCCGCTCTTGGAAGTCTGGTTGATGAGGTAGTTGGAGTACCCATTACCATTCGTTGACAACAACAAACACCTCTCAAAATAATTTTACTCCTGTTTTAAAAATGAAAAGCTCTAGCGCATGTTAATCCCTGCTTCCCTCTGCGAAGGGTCAATCTTTTACTTTCATGAGCACTTTCTTGAGAGCACAACTGTCATTCTTAGTATAATATGCTTGTCCCAAAATGTGATTGACTGTGGTATAACTTTGATGCTTTTATCTTTGACAATCTCTATTTCTAGTCTTTCCATGAACTTCAGAGGTGCCCGAGCATTTATGTTTTGCTGTACAAATACGGGCAAGCGAGATACCACTTTATTATATCCTTTTATGAACATTGCAATCCTGCTGATAGACATGATTCATGATGCTTATTATTAATTTGTTGGTACCTTTTCCATGATTGACATAGCTATTAGATGATTTTATTTGCATGTATCTTATTATGAATTGCCTAAGTACTTGTCCATATCATGAGAATATTTACATCATATGAACAAATGTGTTCGTGAAAGTTCTTTTATCGCACTCGCTTGTTAATCGAATTGCTTGAGGACAAGCAATAAGCTAAGCTTGGGGGGAGTTGATACGTCCAAAACGTATCTACTTTCCCGAACACTTTTGCTATTGTTTTGCCTCTAATTTGTGTATTTTGGATACAACTAACACGGACTAACGCTGTTTTCAGCAGAATTGCTCTGGTGTCTCGTTTTTGTGCAGAAATTCAACTTTCAGGAAAATCCTCGGAATTTATGTCGAAGGGCTTATTTTCTAGAAGAATCACGGAGCCAGAAGGGCATGCCTGGGGGAGGCCCAGGCCCCCCCAGACAGTAGGCCGGCGCGGCCTGGAGGGGGGCGCGCCGCCCCAGCGTGTGGCCCCCTCGGCCAGCCTCTGACGCCCTCCTCTGGACTACTTAAGGGTTTCGATCTAAAAATGCGAGACGGGAAGTCGAAGTCGCCAAGAAACCATCCAGTACGCCGCCACCATCGCGAAACTCCGTCTCGGGACCAGAAACTCCGTTCTAGCACTCCGCCGGGACGGGGAATTGGAGGAGATCATCGCCATCATCACCACCGACGCCTCTCCATCGACCAGCAATGTTTCCCCCATCAATGTGTGAGTAATTCCCCCGCTGTAGGCTGAAGGGGATGGTAGGGATTGGATGAGATTGGTCATGTAATAGCATAAGATTGTTAGGGCATAGTGTCTAGTGTCCGTAATTGGTACTTTGATGATATTGTTGCAACTTGTTATGCTTAATGCTTGTCACTAGGGCCCGAGTGGCATGATCTCAGATCTGAACATGTTATTGTTTCATGATGATATGCATTTTTTTATGATCTTACTTGCAAGTTGTATACACATGTCGCTGTCCGGAACCCGAGGCTCCAAAGTGACAGAAATTGGGACAACCGGAGGGGAAGGCAATGGTGTGAGGATCACATGTGTTCACGGAGTGTTAATGCTTTGCTCCGGTACTCTATTAAAAGGAGTACCTTAATTTCCAGTAGATTCCCTAGAGGCCCGGCTGCCACCGGCTGGTAGGACAAAAGATGTTGTGCAAGTTTCTCATTGCGAGCACGTACGACTATATACAGAACACATGCCTATGGATTGCTTAGTACTTGGACACCGTTTTATTACTATCTGCAAATGCCCTGCTTTGATTGTTACATGAGTTTCTCTCATCCATGCAACGCCCGTCATCCATCCCTGTGCCTACAGTATTTTAATCCTACTGTTTACTATAACCACTACTGCTGTCTTTGTTACACTGCTGTTATTTCACCATCGCTATCGCTATAAAACTGTTACTACTGATAAACTCTTGCGAGCAAGTCTGTTTCCAGGTGCAGCTGAATTGACAACTCCGTTGTTAAGGCTTTCAAGTATTCTTTGTCTCCCCTTGTGTCGAATCAATAAATTGGGGTTTACTTCCCTCGAAGACTGTTGCGATCCCCTATACTTGTGGGTCATCACTAGTAGAGGCTCTGGCCAAGTTGATACTTGTGACTCCAAGAGGGAGTATTTATGCTCGATAGTGGGTTCATGCCTCCATTGAATCTGGGACAGTGACAGAAAGTTCTAAGGTTGTGGATGTGCTGTTGCCACTAGGGATAAAACAACGATGCTTTGTCTAAGGATATTTGTATTGTTTACATTACGCACCGTACTTAATGCAATTGTCTATTGTTTGCAACTTAATACTGGAAGGGGTGCGGATGCTAACCCGAAGGTGGAATTTTTAGGCATAGATGCATGCTGGATAGCGGTCTATGTTATTTGTCGTAATGCCCTAAGTAAATCTCATATTAGTCATCATGATATGTATGGGCATTGTTATGCCCTCTCTATTTGTCAATTGCCCAACTGTAATTTTTTCACCCAACATGCTATTTCTTATTGGAGAGACACCACTAGTGAACTGTGGACCCCGGTCCATTCTTTTACATATGAATACAATCTACTGCAATCATTGTTCTCTACTGTTCTTTGCAAACAAACATCATTCTCCACACCATACGTTTAATCCTTTGTTTACATCAAGCCGGTGAGATTGACAACCTCACTGTTAAGTTGGGGCAAAGTATTTTGATTGTGTTGTGCAGGTTCCACGTTGGCGCCGGAATCCCTGGTGTTGCGCCGCACTACACTCCTTCACCAACAACCTTCACGTGGCCTTCATCTCCTACTGGATCGATAACCTTGGTTTCTTACTGTGGGAAAACTTGCTGCTGTACGCATCACACCTTCCTCTTGGGGTTCCCAACGGACGTGTGCTTCACGCGTTATCAGAGATCTCCACCACCACCGTCACCACGCCATCGTGTTGGCGGGATTCTGAGGAGGATCTACTACATCCGCTGCCCGTTGGAACGGGGAGAAGGACGTCATCATCAATACCGAACGTGTGACCGAGTACGGAGGTGCTTCCCGACTGTGGCACCGTCAAGATCTTCTACGCACTTTTGAAAGCGCCAAGTGATCGACTACATCAACCACGAGATTTATCTCGTTAACGCTTAGCGATCTTTGAGGGTATGTTGATCTTCATCTCGTTGCTACAACATACTAGATTAGATCTTGGCTTGTTATTCGTTCTTGCGGTAGGAATTTTTTTGTTTTCTATGCTACGAATCCCATCAGAAACACTTTTTTCTCCTTTTTTTGGGCGGGAGGGGGGAGGGGAGCGGGGCCGACGGTGATCTCCCTGCACCACTTAGCACATCGTCAAATGATCGTAGGTGTTGTCACCAAACACACAAAACCCTAGGGATCATGAGATCACCTTTCGATCCCCCTTTTTGGTGTTTGATGACAATATCGAGATTTGGGAAGAAAGGTCATACACACTTAGCAACATTTCTCTATAAGATAGAGATGCTCCCCCGGCCCCCTAAATGTGTGCGTATAAGTAATTTGCATTTGAATACCAATGCACAAATTAGGTTCAAAGCTCCACAAACTATATATATAGGAAAGAATTGCATACATATCAATTTTCATAAATATGAGACATAATAATATACAAGGGTGCAACCTTTTCTTATTCAGCGGACCCCTAATACGTGATTTTGCATCATCCTTATTGCTACATATAGAGTTAGTATTCATTGTTATTTACCTTCATACATTGTTATTTAAGTATTTTTAGATGATTTCCAAGACTTTCCTACAAAGTACCCTTCTTTAGTATTTAATTCCTGGGAGGCAAAAAACCTCCTTTTTCGCATTTTATTTGTTTCACGACTTTCTGGATTGCAAAAATTCGAGGAATTACCTGATCAGTTTTTCACCCGAAGGAAGGCCGTGAGCGAAAGAAGCGCGCGAGAGGTGCCACGAGGTGCAAACGAGCATAAGTGGCGTGGCCCAACTTCCTGGCCACGCCACCTACCCTCGTTTGCACCTCAGACATCGTTTCGGCTCCCCTTTTATTCCAGACGCTCCGTTTCGGCCAAAAACCTGAGCCATAATTTCCCGAGATTTATTGAGGCAGCGGCGGAGGCGAAAGTCTCCTACTCCGGGAGAGGGCAGACCCTGATGCATCGGTGCCTCCGGTGAAGGGGAAATAAATGCCATCGACATCCCCACTCCTCCTTGGCGTGGGAGGAGGCATATCCATCAACATCTACACCAGCACCATCATCATCACCATCATATACCTCATAGTTTGTGTTGAATTGAACCCCGGTACTTTGTCATTATTTTGTGGGGAGATTATATATTTAGGTTGTGTTGGACCATTATGCCTCTAGTCCATATTATGTTTGTCGAGTAGTTCCCCACGTTCCTCAGGGCATATGATGATCTGGCTATGATTCTATATGATGTGCAGCGAGTATTTGGTCAACTTTTCTATCTTTCATGTTGTTCTATGATGGTTTTATGCGAACTTCGACTGCACATTACTTCACCTATATGGGCTCATAGGGCTACACTTTGATGTAATGCATTAGTGTTGGAGGGGTCGGAATGACAGAAACCGTCTTCCAACACTATGAGTTGTATTAGAGGGGTTTATGTCGGGGACCCTGAATCTTATAGCTATGGTGGGACATTTATTTCTTAATGATTCCTACACTTGCACATGATGGCTCTAGGACCCTTCATAAGGAGTGTATTTGCACATGCTTATGGCTGCACCTAATTAAGGCCCCACCCCTAATTGAATAAAAGTTGACGAGATATTTACCATGTTGTTTAGAACTCGGATGCTAGTGCATCCATGCCGCCATCAGGAACCTTTGTCTCATATAGGCATACACACATGAGCTTGTCCTCTTGCTGCATAGAGGATTGGGATTTTCTCTCATTGAGATCATTTACTTATTTGCTATTTACTTTCCGCACTTTATTTTTATTGCAAACTATATACCCAAAATACCAAAACCGTTACTTTTTTATTACGGCTTTCTTGTTATTTTGCTAACCAATACCTACATATCCTCGTAGGTGCGACAACCTTTCATTATTGAAAAGTACTACAATTGATCTCCTGCACCATGGGAGCCATCAACCCCTAAATCCTAGTCCTTTTCCCTACTCTAAAAGCCTCATTTACTTCAGTTTGTTTACTTTACTTTTCATATTGCTCTTTTCATATCCGAAGATACCATTTTTTTATCTTGTTCACTGCATAGAAAAATATTTAAGTGGCATATGTATCTTGAGAGAATAGAGGTTTACTTTCTTGCTCATGGGGTTCGTGTACTTTATAGTTACACGTTGATAGGTGCTACAACTATCTCTTGTTCTTGGGGGTTATCACATCCTAATTAAACTAACTGATACCATGCTACCTTTGCCCAAACATTCTCATATTTCTTGGCTTTTTGACCCCTTTACATTGGCAACCTTTGGGTTCTCTTTGTGTGTGTGTGGGGGGGGGGGGGCGTGGCCCTCCTATCATTGGCCCAATACCACATAGAAGGCAACACTTAAGCCCTCCTTACCAACAAACCAAACCTGAGGATGCCGATTTACAAGCCCCCAACCCAAACTCACATGGTCACTAGAGCATGGCTTCCCTTCCTCCGGTGCAAAAGCCACATGTACCGATTTGCAAGCATATTGCACCACCTCCGCCAGCGCACAAGGCGCCTCCTCCCGAATCATAAGCACCTGTCTCTACTCCCTTCGATGCACAAACCACCCACCTTGAATCACAGGAGCGCATATCTCTGATAACAACTAGTGCAGGGGATAGTTGTTGCATCTGTAAATTTAGAAATATAGAGTATAAGACTGCAGTAGAAAGAATGTAACCCTAATTATTCTTTCAAGCTACATTGTCACTTATGTAGTATTCTATGGAGATAGAAAAATAAAAATAAAATAGGGAGTTTGGTTCAGACAAAAACAACAGTACAACAACTACTGAAGTAAAGTAATCAAAGCAAAATAAAATAGGCAAGTAGGAAGAATAAGGACTGAGGTTCATGGGTTCACTTGATCTCTCTCACACATATATATGGCAACATAAAATATGAAGCATGCATAAAAGTAGTGATAAATCCACATGGGCACCACATCGTTATATATATCCCCGTACTACGCATACATATGTGCATAAGTTGTAATTCTCCTGGACACCTGATCCACAAGAGCATGATGATGTTGTACTTGGTTTTGAAGTTACAGTATCAAACCACTAAGAGTCGTGGGGATGTTAATTTTATTTGCATTATGAATTCACTAAGGTGCACCTGCAAGTTATCCTTGATTCCAAGAAAGAGGGGGATGAAATTCTTTCTGCATGAAGATTGTGTTTGTGAGCGATCCAATATTGAAAGAAAGCTACAGAGAGTGAAAACAAAGATTAAACTATGTAAAACTTAGAGTTGTTATAAAATTGTAGATTCACCATGTATTTTATTCTTTCTTATTTGCATGGTGTGTATGGTGGAGCCCCACATAAAGATGTGTATGAAATTTCGATTACATGCCCCACACAACCACCGCTATTCCTCCTATTGGCAATGTCAGAGTACACTATCAATTAAGGTCACCAGAAGATTGGAGATAACCACTTGGATATTCGTTAGTCCCTCATTGATAGTTTGAAAGTGCATGGAGCCCCCATGTGTGGTTTTGGTAATTAATGACAATCCCTATGGACTAATGTTTGCATTGAGTTATATTTTTAGGAGTTGTCCATAGGCAATTCTTGAACCATTTGTTGGCTTCAAGGTTGCAATAAGAAGAATTTCATGAAGGATATCAAGTGTCAAGTATGTCTTGAAGATGAAGATGAAGTGAGCCCTCAAGTTACTTCAAGACATCAACATGTTTGTATTAGGTTGCAATAAGAAGAAACTGATGAAGGATATCAAGTGTCAAGTATGTCTTGAAGATGAAGATGAAGTGAGCCCTCAAGTTACTTCAAGACATCAACATGATGAAGTATGAAGAAATGAAGTGCAAGTTCAAGATGAGCCATCTTGAAGAGATCCTTTGATTGACTCTTGCCATCCATATGGTGATCATGGATATGTGAAGTTGCGCCGAAGAAGAAGCTCTCCCATGGTGGTTTATGGGGGAGCAATCTACAAGACTTCGTCAAGCAAGCACAAGCAAGAAAGGTGTTCCATCTTGTTGCGGTCAAGATCGTCATCATCAAGCTCAAGTGGAATGCGCAAGTATAAGGTTTGCTCTTGATAGGGTTTCTTTCTCACCGGTCTCATAGTGTAGTTGGAGACCGGTTTATAGTTTAGTTGCCGTACTATCAAGAGAGCTCTCGAGTGAGTAACTCGATCGTATCCTTCGGAGAGCTCAAACCTTTGCATCCTTGCATCATCTTTCTTGGTTGTTATTTGTATCTTATCCATATGGTGTTTTAGAGCTTGTGCTTATTCTCATGACAAGCTCTAGTTCATCGAAAATGGATTCCGCATGAATCACTTGTTGCGTTTTCGATATTGGAGTGTTTCTCGGTTTCTCGTATTGAGAGGTTTCACTCTAAAATACATAGAAAAATCTACCCCACTTGTTCTTAAGCTTTTCACTCTTTGTGGGGTAGCTCTTGTCATCTTCTTTACAACAAAATTGGTTTCACCCAAATCCGAGTTTCCTAACTCAAGTTGTTGCATTTTCGAGGTTGGAGGTTTTACCGGCATGTCTTTTTTAGATAGGTCAAACCTTTCATCATTTATTTCTATCCTACCTTACTGGACTATGATGGTTCCCTGCATGATCTTGTAGAGCTTGTTACTAGCTTCGAAACGAGCCCAAGATCATCAAAATCGGAGTCCAGATGCAAAAGTTATTCAAGTTTCCGTGAAGCCGTTTTTTAGCCGGAAGTTGGCCGGAAGTTCCGGAACTTCCGCCCTACTTCCGGTGAACTTCCGGAAATGACGAATCTGCACGCAGAAAACATACCGGGAGCATTCCGGGGGCGCCCTACTTCACCCGGAAGTTGGCCGGAACTTCCGGGGGGCGGAAATTCCGCCCCAAATGACCGGAAGTTCAGATTTTGACGAGTTTTGTGCATAACGGGCAGATTTCTCTTGCCCTATTTAAGGGGGTCTTCTTCCCCAAAGTTTCCCAACCGTTTGAGCCCGTTTTTGCCTCCATTGTTGACCTTCTTTGAGCTTGCTATCTCCCTCTCCCTCCCATGAATCTTGCATCTATTTGAGAGAAAGATAGAGGAGATCTAGATCTACATCTTCACCAATCAAATCCCTCTCTTTGTGAGGGGAATCCACTAGATCTAGATCTTGGAGAAATTTGGTGTTCCTCCTCTTATTGGTTCTTCCTCTCTTATTCCCCCCATAGCTTTTGTAGCTTTGTTGGAATTTGAGAGAGAAGTACTTGAACATCTTTGTGGTGTTCTTGCCATTGCATTTGGTGCATCGGTTTGAGTTCTCCACGGTGATTCGTGGAAGTGAAAGCAAGAAAGTTGTTACTCTTGGGTTCTTGGAACCCTAGACGGATTTGAGGCCTTTGTGGCGATTTCTTGGGAGCCTCCAATTAAGTTGTGGATGCGTGCCCCAAGCTTTGTGTAAGGCCCGATTTCTGCCTCGAAGGAAATCCCTTAGTGGAACCGTGACCTAGGCCTTTGTGGCGAGGGTCACCGGAGATTTAGGTGAGGCGCCTTCGTGGCGTTCGGTGTGTGGTGTGAGTACCGCATCTTGGGGTGAGGCCTTTGTGGCGTTGGTGTGCATCGAGCAACCACACCTCAAGGTGAGCCTCTTGTGGCGTTCGGGAGCACTAAGCCACCGCACCTCTCCAACGGAGATTAGCACTCGCAAGACTGTGAACTTCGGGATAAATCATCGTCTCCCGCGTGCCTCGGTTATCTCTATACCCGAGCTCTTTACTTATGCACTTTACCTTGTGATAGCCATCATGCTTGAAGATATATATATCTTGCTATCACATAAGTTGCCTGTATTGCTTAGCATAAGTTGTTGGTGCACATAGGTGAACCCTTGTTTAGAATAAGTTGTTGGTGCACATAGGTGAACCATAGTATATAGGCTTTGGGCTTGACAAAGTAAACGCTAGTTTTATTCCGCATTTGTTAAGCCCATCTCGTAAAAGTTTTAAACCGCCTATTCACCCCCCCTCTAGGCGACATCCGTGTCCTTTCAATTGGTATCAGAGCAAGGTCTCTCATTCTTAGGCTTCACCGCCTTGAGAGTAAAGATGTCGATTAGGGGATTAGTGCACAATAACTTGTTTATATTTGATGGCACAAATTATGATCTATGGAAAATTTATGTGCTTAAAATCTTACGGGGTATGTCCCCGGACATGGAGCGATTTCTTGGCATGAGTTTTTCTTCTCCTAAGGATCCTCAAAATTTATCTCTTGAGGAGGAGTAAAACTCTTGCCTCGATGCTCTTGCTTCTCATGTGTTTTCCATTGTTGTGAGCAATGTAGTTACTTCTTCAATCATGCCCTTTGGGAGCGCTCACGAATTATGGACAAATCTTAAAGACATATATGATGTGTCCAATATTATTGAGGATGATTGTGTTGCTTCCACTTCCGGCCGTGATGAGTTCTCATCTACATCCACTTCACCAAAGTGTGGTAAGACACAAGGTAATGATATGGTGAGTGGTGATGAAAATTGCAATATTGATATTGAGCTTACTATTGATGATTCCTCATCTCTATCTCATTACAATGCTTCATCTTCGGACTTAAACACATCTATCTCTAGAAATGATTTACATGCTTGTGTTGATAGTCCTTGCATATTATGTGTAAGTTTCTTGAATAAATCTCATGATGATATGCTTGATTTGTCTTGTGGCCATGATAAAAATGCTTCTATTTCCTCTAGTTGTTGTGTGGCTAACAATGTAGATGAAACCAAAGATTCTATTGGTCAAGACAAGATCTTGAAAGGAGCCTCAAGTAACTCCTCATCTTTATCTCACGGTTCTCATATATGCCTTATGGCCAAGGGTTCCACGGTACCTCCTACCATGGAACCTAATATTTCTCGTGGGGATAAGGATGAGGATGAATATGAAGAAGATGATTGGGTTGTCTCTCTACGCGATAAGGGTAATAGTGTATTCAAGGTTCTTTGCAAAGATAAAATTGCTAGCTCTCACTTCTTTGAAATCTTGACTACCGCTATTGAGAGCCAAAAACTTATTTGGATGCATGAGAACACCATTGATAAAATGGGTGCTCTTGAACGAGAGTATGCCAATGATGTGGCATCTCTAAAGGATGAACTTGAAGAAGAACAAACCACCAAGGAAGCTCTTGAGGAAACCTTTGCTCTAGAATTGTCTAGAGAAAAGGAAAACCATGATAGAGCTCTTGAGGTGGCAAATGAACTAAAGCTAAAAAATGATAAGCTTGTCTTTGTTAATGCTAAACTCCTTGAGGATTTTGAGCAACTCAAAAAGGGCTCAAGGGCTATTGAGAGTGCGCTCACCAAACTCACCGAGTCGCATGAGCAACTTAAAGCTTCTTATCTAAAAGAGCATGACAACTTGCCTTCTCCCATTTCTATTAATAATGATGCTTGTGCTACTAACTCTACTTCTTGTGAAGCATCTATCTTGAAGGAGAATGTTGAGCTAAGGGCTCAACTTAAATTGCTAACTAGCAATTATGGGAAATTGGAAGAAAATCATGGAAAGCTTTCTAGCTCCTATGAGGATCTTCTAGCCTCTCATGATAGGCTAAAGTTAGCTCATGAGGCTATAATATCTAAGGCAACACCTTATGAGCCTTATGTGGGTACTAGCACTACTACTCAAAATGTTATATTGCCATGTGATAGTCCTAGTAATTCATCCACTCATAATATTGCTAAATCTTGTGATGAATTATCTTCCTTGCCTTGTTGCTCTAACAATTAAGGTTCTACTTCCTCTAGTACTTGTGTTGTTACTAACCATGTAGAGGAAATCAAAGAGCTCAAGGCCCAAGTCTCTTCTTTGAAGAACGACTTGGTAAAGAGTCATGAAGGGAAATGCAAACTTGACAAGATGTTGAGTGTGCAACAATCCCCCAATGACAAGAGTGGACTTGGATTCAACTCCCACAACAAGATCAAGTCCAAGAACAACAATAAGAAGAAGGGCCAAGTACAAGTCAAAGACCCGGCCAAGATTGTTTGCTTCAAGTGCAAAATTGAAGGGCATCATGTTAGATCTTGCCCTTTGAAGAAGAAGCAAAAAGGGAAGCGGCCTCAAGCTCAAACTCATATTCAACCTCAAGTTGAAGAAATGCCACTTCCCAAGAAGAATCAAGCCAATGCTTCCATTGTGGAGAAATCTAGTGAGAAGAAGGAGAAGAAATGAACTTGCTACATATGCCGTGAGAAGGGCCACATCTCCTCCTTTTGCACTATTGGTACCTCATCCAACTCTATCACCATTGATGATGTTTATTCTCTTCGTAAGGATGAGGGTGCCAATGTGTTTGCTAAATATGTTGGTGCTCAAAGTGGTGTCAAGAAAAGAACCATTTGGGTTGCCAAGCCTATTGTGACTAACCTCTTAGGACCCAACTTAGTTGGGGACCAACAATTCAAAACTTGATCAATAGGTGCTTGTTTGAGGGCTTTGGAGACTTGGCTATATCATTAAGAATTAAGGGATCTTCATCATTTATATTATATCAAGCCAAGTCTTTTGATTATCTTGCTACTATCATATATCCAATGTTCCTCCTTGCGGTAACATGTTCTCAACTCATTTATATTGAAAGTTACTCGCCCCTTTGCATGTGTTAGTTTTTGTTCCTAACATATGTTTGTATATGTTGTGCTTCCTACTTGCTTTTCTTGAGAAATCAAGTCTATGCATGTTGGGTTGCACACCATGTATTTGTGTTTGTGTTGGAGCCTCTTTGCATCTTGTTGTATCTTATATGGCTCTTATGAGCGATTAATGGACAATCCCATTTTGGGGGAGTGATATTCATTTGGGAATTTCATGATCCTAAACAATGTGTGTACATGAGGAATATCACTTAGAATTGATATTGCGAGATTATCTAGTCGCTATGTGGTATGTCATCTTCATGAGAAATTCAAATTCTAATGTCCATTAATATCTCTACTTGGATCTTATTTTCCTCTTGTGAAAATAAATTCATTATCACATTATGGGGGAGTAATAAGCTTTGTGCATATTACAAGCCTAGAAAATGTGAACATTTGAGGTTGTGTCACATAGAATTGATACCGTAATTTATCTCTCTCCTGTGTGGCATATTTTCTCAAACAAGCTCCAATTTGCTTAAATAGCTTCATTGCTAATATCTTTGTGGATCTTATTTGTGAAAGTTTTTCTTGGCATGGTTTTTCACAACATGTCCCTCAATACATTTTTGGAAAACCATGTGCTTCAAGTCATACTATTAATTGCTTTGCATGTTGGTATGAATACTATTAATTGCTTTGCATGTTGGTATGAATACTATTAATTGCCTTGCATGTTGGTATGACTAAATGAAGCTATCAAGAAACTTTCTTTGCATGATGGTTAACTCTTATCTTTTACCATATGCTTTGTTCGTTGTAAATATGATCTTATGTATACTTACAAACTACCACCGGGAAATATTTCCTAATACCTCTTGTCCTAGGACAATTGGTAATCAATTATGAGGTACATATTTATTGATCATATCTACATTGGCTCTTGTGTTTAAATTGCCTTATTTATTGCCATTAATTTGTTGTGCTTTGACTCCCATGTGTCTTCCTTGCATCTCATGGATCTAATTTGTCTATTCAAACTTTCTTAGCATTTTTAGTAGATATAGGTAGCGTGATGATCCTAGTTTTGTGCATTTTGTATCCATATTCTAAATCCTAGATAATGCACTAATCTTGGGGGAGCTCTCCTATATTTGTTATAATGCTTAAACTTCTCTTGATCATTATCAAAAATTTGGTTTTGGGAGACATAAATTTTCTTTTTGGTACTTTGTGCCATCATAAAAAGTGTCGAGGGTTTGGTTTATTTGTTGGAACCTTGCTCTCTTGGGAGTTAGTTATCTCATTCCTTTGTGCTTAGGCTTAATTAGCTTCTTATAATGAGATAAGTCTTTGGAGTCAATCTTGTGTTGATTTGATTCTTTGATATAATTTGGGCAACCATTGTCTCTTGATTTATCTGGTGTTTTGTCCAAATTGTATCTTTCTTTGGTCCTTGAAACTATTGTGCATGCATATTTAATATATGTATATCTTATGGCATGTGTCACTTTCTTTGATCCAATATATAGGGTAAACTCAATCAAATCCTAATTTGGCTAAGATGTGCATGAAATTCAATTTCATATCTATATGCACATAGAATTGTGGAGTTTGTCCTATATGTTGTAGTGTGTCTAACTACTTCGGACCCAATTAGTTTGGGGACCATTTTGTACTTACCTTTGTGTTAGGTACAATGGATATGCATTGAATGCTTGTCTCACTTTTGGAAAGAAGTGGTGACTCAATGGTAACTTGAGGCAAGCTAGGATGGTCAACGAACACATATTACTACATCCACACCAATGCTATCTTGGTAACAAGTATCTTCTCATGCATACTTTTCTTGTATCCAACCTTATGGTTGCATCTTGGCATGAATCTCTTTATTTGCAAATGTTGTGCTTCTTGCAAAAGTCTTAATGAAACCTCTTTATTGTGAATGTGAGTAATTTGAGATGAGTGCATTTTTTGGGAAGTATTTTAAATCATGCTCATGATTCATCCATCCCAACTATGCCTATCTAGCAATTTTATTGCATATCAATTCCTCAAGGCTCTCACATGTGCAATATAGATGAAAGTGCAAATTTAGTTACTTCTTTTGGTATCCTCGTTTGTGATACTTGTTGCCTTTCTCAAATGCATCCCAACTATCTTCTACCCCTTGTTGATATTTGTGATGTATTTTAGTTGTTTGTGGTTGAAGTTCATGAATGTACAATACGATAAAATTGAGCCTTTGGCCATGCTATTAAGCAAAAATTCTTATTGGTATATTGCATGACTTCGTCTTGGATATCATATTATTTTTCTTGCGTATCTATTTTGTGTGTGCATGTTTCTTTGTGGATAAATATCTTTGTGATATTGCCCACTTAGAGAAACTTATACACATAAGAGATGATACATCTCCTTTTGATATCTTATTTATTTATTGCGTGTTGATTGGTCATGCTAAGCAATATAATTCATTGAAGACTATGATGATGCTTTTTGCTCATCCTTGTAATAGTCTTATAATATGCTTTGTCATGCCTTTCACATATTCTCTTGGTTGAGCCTATTATTATGGTGCATGTTACTTGTTGCTCAATCATTTGTTTGTTCCAAGTGTTAAGCTTATTTTTCTATCTATGATCTATTGCAAATGTTTGTGTTTTAAATGGTAATGAGGGAGTGAGGATTCCATGTTATGCATATTGTATTCAAATGCAACATTTTAATTTATGCATGTACCTTGGGGAGCTTCCTCATTTGATTTAGAGCACTATCTTTTGGTGATCATTCGAGTTTGATTCACTTGGTATCTTTTGTTTTTGAATGATATTATGGGAGTGATGATTCCATGTTTGTGCACTTTATACTCCAATGCAAGTTGTCTAGTTTTGTGCACAAACCCTGGGGAGCTTCCTCATATTGTTTAGAGTAATCTTCTTGATCTTATCATAATATCTATCTTTCTTTTGGTATCTTCTTTTTGGTTCATTTGGTTGCTTGCTTCATTGGTCGAAGCTTCTAGGCTTTGTTATCTTTTTGCAATCTTTGATCCTATCTATAGTGTGATTCCTTCCGAATATTCGTCATTGGATACGTGCATTTGATTCCACTCAAATTATGAGAAATGCACACGCTATGGAGGAACTCTCACTATATTGGCCTTCTAAATTTTTCACCCATTTCGGCAATTGGTGCCAATGGGGGAGAAGTTTGGAGGGTTTAAGGGAATTTGGTTATGTCTTTGCTTTGTGCTTAAGCATGTGCCTTTATTGCATTGCATCTTGTTGCTTTGCATAGTTGAATATTTAGAGGAAACTCCACTAGGCTTTGAATGCCAATATATGCAATGAAAGTCAAGATCATTCACACATGCATATATTATGGGGGAGTTTGCTCTATATATTCAACTTATTTGTTACTTCAATTCCTTATATAAACCCTCTCAAAGAGATTGTCATCAATTACCAAAATGGGGGAGATTGAAAGTGCATGGAGCCCCCATGTGTGGTTTTGGTAATTAATGACAATCCCTATGGACTAATGTTTGCATTGAGTTATATTTTTAGGAGTTGTCCATAGGCAATTCTTGAACCATTTGTTGGCTTCAAGGTTGCAATAAGAAGAATTTGATGAAGGATATCAAGTGTCAAGTATGTCTTGAAGATGAAGATGAAGTGAGCCCTCAAGTTACTTCAAGACATCAACATGTTTGTATTAGGTTGCAATAAGAAGAAATTGATGAAGGATATGAAGTGTCAAGTATGTCTTGAAGATGAAGATGAAGTGAGCCCTCAAGTTACTTCAAGACATCAACATGATGAAGTATGAAGAAATGAAGTGCAAGTTCAAGATGAGCCATCTTGAAGAGATCCTTTGATTGACTCTTGCCATCCATATGGTGATCATGGATATGTGAAGTTGTGCCGAAGAAGAAGCTCTCCCATGGTGGTTTATGGGGGAGCAATCTACAAGACTTCGTCAAGCAAGCACAAGCAAGAAAGGTGTTCCATCTTGTTGCGGTCAAGATCGTCATCATCAAGCTCAAGTGGAATGCGCAAGTATAATGTTTGCTCTTGATAGGGTTTCTTTCTCACCGGTCTCATAGTGTAGTTGGGGACCGGTTTATAGTTTAGTTGCCGTACTATCAAGAGGGCTCTCGACTGAGTAACTCGATCGTATCCTTCGGAGAGCTCAAACCTTTGCATCCTTGCGTCATCTTTCTTGGTTGTTATTTGTATCTTATCCATATGGTGTTTTAGAGCTTGTGCTTATTCTCATGACAAGCTCTAGTTCATCGAAAATGGATTCCGCATGAATCACTTGTTGCGTTTTCGATATTGGAGTTTTTCTCGGTTTCTCGTATTGAGAGGTTTCACTCTAAAATACATAGAAAAATCTACCCCACTTGTTGTTAAGCTTTTCACTCTTTGTGGGGTAGCTCTTGTAATCTTCTTTACAACAAAATTGGTTTCACCCAAATCCGAATTTCCTAACTCAAGTTGTTGCATTTTCGAGGTTGGAGGTTTTACCGGCATGTCTTTTTTAGATAGGTCAAACCTTTCATCATTTATTTCTATCCTACCTTACTGGACTATGATGGTTCCCTGCATGATCTTGTAGAGCTTGTTACTAGCTTCGAAACGAGCCCAAGATCATCAAAATCGGAGTCCGGATGCAAAAGTTATTCAAGTTTCCGTGAAGCCGTTTTTTGGCCGGATTCCGCCCTACTTCCAGTGAACTTCCGGAAATGACGAATCTGCACGCAGAAAACATACCGGGAGCATTCCGGGGGCGCCCTACTTCACCCGGAAGTTGGCCGGAACTTCCGGGGGGCGGAAGTTCCGCCCCAAATGACCGGAAGTTCCGATTTTGACGAGTTTTGTGCATAACGGGCAGATTTCTCTTGCCCTATTTAAGGGGGTCTTCTTGCCCAAAGTTTCCCAACCGTTTGAGCTCGTTTTTGCCTCCATTGTTGACCTTCTTTGAGCTTGCTATCTCCCTCTCCCTCCCATGAATCTTGCATCTATTTGAGAGAAAGATAGAGGAGATCTAGATCTACATCTTCACCAATCAAATCCCTCTCTTTGTGAGGGGAATCCACTAGATCTAGATCTTGGAGAAATTTGGTGTTCCTCCTCCTATTTGTTCTTCCTCTCTTATTCCCCCAATAGCTTTTGTAGCTTTGTTGGAATTTGAGAGAGAAGTACTTGAACATCTTTGTGGTGTTCTTGCCATTGCAATTGGTGCATCGGTTTGAGTTCTCCACGGTGATTCGTGGAAGTGAAAGCAAGAAAGTTGTTACTCTTGGGTTCTTGGAACCCTAGACGGATTTGAGGCCTTTGTGGCGATTTCTTGGGAGCCTCCGATTAAGTTGTGGATGCGTGCCCCAAGCTTTGTGTAAGGCCCGATTTCCGCCTCGAAGGAAATCCCTTAGTGGAACCGTGACCTAGGCCTTTGTGGCGAGGGTCACCGGAGATTTAGGTGAGGCGCCTTCGTGGCGTTCGGTGTGTGGTGTGAGTACCGCATCTTGGGGTGAGGCCTTTGTGGCGTTGGTGTGCATCGAGCAACCACACCTCAAGGTGAGCCTCTTGTGGCGTTCGGGAGCACTAAGCCACCGCACCTCTCCAACGGAGATTAGCACTCGCAAGAGTGTGAACTTCGGGATAAATCATCGTCTCCCGCGTGCCTCGGTTATCTCTATACCCGAGCTCTTTACTTATGCACTTTACCTTGTGATAGCCATCGTGCTTGAAGTTATATATATCTTGCTATCACATAAGTTGCTTGTATTGCTTAGCATAAGTTGTTGGTGCACATAGGTGAACCCTTGTTTAGAATAAGTTGTTGGTGCACATAGGTGAACCATAGTATATAGGCTTTGGGCTTGACAAAGTAAACGCTAGTTTTATTCCGCATTTGTTAAGCCCATCTCGTAAAAGTTTTAAACCGCCTATTCACCCCCCCCCCCCTCTAGGCGACATCCGTGTCCTTTCATAGTTGTCAAAGGAGAGGGGCAGCTTCTGTCAACGCTATGCCCACTAACCCACACCACTCACCAACACTAGCATCCTTCACATCCCATCGGCAAATATTACACAGTTGATGTTTGCACAATATTATGAAGAATGTTGACACACTTTAAACAATAAAAAATTGAATACAATCATGCAAATAATTCATGGTGGCGCTATGGTTTCTTCATCTCCCTAATAACTAATGTAACTACTCATACATGGGGCACACTTGACAACATTATAATAAGTATACAAATGGATTATGAATGACTAAGAGAATACACGTGCAAATCCACACTAGGGTTTGGAATTACAATGACATGGATCACAGAGGAGATGCTGGTGATGATGTAGATTACTGTTGTCGCCTCAAAGATCCAAGTTGTGCGGAGACGGGTGCCCTCGTGCTGATTCCTCTTGTGGCTCCCTTCCGGAGGTGAGTCTTTTGGGACTATTGTGCGAGTTGTGGCTTCTTTATGCGTCTAACTTCTAATCCGATCATACATGATGAAATTATTTGACGAGGCGGACCCATGTGAGTATGGTCAGGCTATGTGGTACTGTCAACCCCAACCGTACCGATTATCAGTAAGTCTCCTGTTAATTTGATTTTTCTCCTTTTAGGTTGAATCCTATGCGTGTGGATAATTATAGGGAAGAAATTTGTGGCTTCCAATCAACATGTTTGTGTCAAAAAAAGAACGCTTTACTTGATTTGAATTTCCACATCTTTATTTTTCTGATAGTGGTGAAATCGGCAAAATAAGCATGCACCGACCGCGGTAAAATACTAGAATTCTATCACTACTAATAAAAAAACATAAGGTAAAATATAATGCAACTCTCATTAGCATGGCCAAGCCTAGAGTCTGGCTCGTCCAAGCAATGATGTAGTTGAGAGAATAGAGTTACCATGTTCATGAAGATTGAGTCGTTAAAATAAACGGGGGTGTTTCAATACATGATATTCATACAAGATATAAGAGAGTGGATTTGGTGAACATGGGGGTACGTGAGCACCCCCTAGACACCGTTAGATTTGCTTTTAGATTCGATCTCCGCGAGAAGATGCTCACGGCCATCAAACGGCCGTGAAATCTACTTTTCTGCCTCTGAGCTGCATGTGCATCCCTGACCTCTTCTCCTCCTCCCGTCGGTCGGCCGCCCCCAATCCCTCGCTCTCCCGCTGGCCTTGCTAGAAAGGACGGACGGCCGTGCTGTCCACGGCCGGCGGCGCGAAGACGGTGCCGTCGATGGCCACCACCACGCCCGCGGCGCTCCGGCAGGGGCCCTTGAAGTAGGCCTTGCTGAGCAGGAACCTGTTTGCCGGCGATGGGCGGCGGAGCACCGGTTTTGACCGCCCGCTGGGCGCTGGCGAGCCCCCGTGCTCGTGCCGGAGACGACCGGCTCGGCTCAGCCCGGATCTGGGAGCCTGCTGGTCGGCGTTGATCCGGGGCAGAGGCAGCCCAGCCTCGGCCGCGGGCGCCGGCGTCACCGCGTGCCCGTCCTGCTCTGCTCCCTGCGGGGGCTCTACCGCCGGCAACGTAGCACTGCCGTCGCAGGTGAATCTTCTTCTCCGGTCTCCAGATAACGATGTACATTACGTTCCAGATGAAAACTCTAGCAGCCAAATGCATGATCTGGAAGCCAGTTCGTCCACTGAAGTTCTTACGGGCGTGCGGCGTTCTCTGAACTGGATTCTTCTTTTCCGTATCCAATCTTTGCTATGTTGTGTTTCTTTCCCAATCCTGTCTGCCCATCATGGCCTGCCGGCTCGCTCTCCCCAGGGTATTTTTTTTTCTTTCCTTGTGTTTCTTTCCCAATCCACAGGAACACAAGGTTTCTTTTTGGCTTCAGACCTGAACGATGCTGAAACACCTCAACATTGCAAGGCATTATCTTTATGCGTTTTCAGGTTGATGCCACCTGAATTTACGGGTTGACAATTTCGAACCTACCGCCGTTGAATACACAGCCATAGTTCTCAGCTACTTTAATAACCTTTATGTGTGTTTCTGTCTGTCACAGGGCGCAAGGCATATTGCAAAGTGTGGTTGCACGCCGCCGTCCACGCGGCCTGGAACGCGCCCGCCGAGTCGGCCCCAACGCCAGGCCTCGCGCCGTAGTCCACCACGTTGTACTCCGCCGCCGCTGTTGCCGCTGACGAGTTAAAGGAGGCGTCCATGCGTGATTGAGTTTTTCCTCTCCCTCTGCATCTCAATCTCGATTCCAAGATGGCCGTCGGAGCTGAGGTCCGCGTCGATCTGGAGCGGCCTCTACCTGGAGATGAGGAGGCTTGAGCGGTGTTCCCCTCCATCGAATTTGCTTCCTCCCCCAAATCGAAAACGGAAGATGCGAGGAGGGGATCGGCTCTGGCGCTCGCTCCGGCGCTCCGGCCGCGTTCCTGCCGCTTGCCTGGGCGCGGCCGTCACTGGATCGGCCGTCACTGCCGCTGCCGCTCATGCGGATGCTGCTTGCTCGCGTACGCGCCGCTGCCTACTGGTCTTGGCATGCCATAGCTATGCGGCAGATTATTGCCAAATTTGTAGTTACAGATGCTAATTATTACCAGATTTAGCTGCCAGAATAAATATAAAAGTGATTGCTGGCTGGATTAACTGTTCTGCTGCCAGAATAAATAAGAGTGATTACTGGATTAACCGAGTTCTACGTACACATCATTATTAGCTATTTAGGTCCCACGGGCCCATAGAAATTGGAGAGAGAGATCGATGGCAAAAAGCTACGATGACAAACACATATAACGACAAGAGGTAAGGGCATCTGCCTTTTTTTATTCTCTCTATGAAGCGGTCCCACGCTGAGGAAGTGGAGAGTGTTAACGGATTATTGGATGCCGTTAGACACGTGTCGAGTAGTCAGAGGGTGCTCACGTACCCCCCTGTTCACCGAGCTTCATTCCCAAGATATAAAACCATACATGAGTTGTATTGTACTTGTACTAGTAAAATGATCTAGGAGGCTTCCACACCTTAAGCAGCTAATTGTTTTGCGAAGAACATTCAACATCATGACATAAACCATTTAGTTTAATAAAACGGGTATGATGATATCTTAAACGTATTTAAGAAGAAGATGAGGTTGTGTACCTCAGTCTTACAACTTGCTCATTTTACAACTGGGATGAGCTTAGGTAATGTAATGTTGCGAGCGTTGCTCATTAACTATCCAAGAGTACGTAGACTTGCAACGTAGTGTACAGGGCAGCTGGCCAATTTCTGAGAGTTGGCATTTGCTGTTCACACGCGGAAGAAGGATTGTATGCTCTAAACCCGATGGATGGGTGTAGAAAAGCCAAAATACACACAGATAAGGAGAGGCTCCACACGGCGATGATCACCTCGATCGAAACTAGGCCATACGATACGAGAGACGAGTTGCTGCCACTGTGGACTGTAGAGTGCACCAACATTTGGTCTCTTTTCAATCTCCAAAAGAAGTTCAGCACGAGTCGAGCAGCTAGGACTAGAAGAGCATAGATGCGGCCTCCGGCGAGCAAACGCTGGAGCAAAAGTGTTAAACAGCGGCGGAACGCCATCAAATCATATCAATTTGAGTCACCACCACCGGCGCCGTCGATGATGATAGAAAAAGCGGACAAGGACAAGAAGCCGAAGACGGAGAAGACGGGGTAGGGCCCGGGCATTGACCGGAAGCCCAGGGCACGCCGACACAGCGGGAGACGTGGGTCGGAGACCCGGCTGCCCAACGCAACGTAGGGCACATGCGGATGATGCCGGATCATTAAATTATGGGAAGGCCGGGAATGCGATGCGGAGAATGAAACAAGTCGATTAGGTTAGGCGAGATCGATCGCGAGGATGGCGACAACTAGTACAGAGAGTTCGGACCGTGCCCCCGACTCCACGCTGCAATTGGGCGCTAGCTAGATGGCCAAGATGCGAGGAGACTTCCGGCGACCACTCCGCAACTTCTTCCGCTTGCCCTTTCCATGTTTTCATTCCAGACTGGTTAGGGTTTCCACGTTTCGCCCGTTGCGTCTAGCTCCTACCATCCATCCAAGCCGATCGACTCCGACAGGGGCTACGGACCAACGGGTGCCAAACCAGGCCGTGTAGCGTGCTCGCCCTGGGTGGCATGCCTGTACTGACTTGTGAGCCAATATTAATGGCCCGCATGCATGTCCCGCCATGTACTCGAATCGCTCGAGCTACTATCGGTCTACAGATTGGGAAGCAACATCCTTTCCCTGGAAACATGGCTCCCATCTAGTAATGCTTGCCGCGCTCTGACAGAGATCAACACACACGGATCCACTGATCACTAAATAGATTCCGGTGCGATTTGTCTACACCTGCCGTTTAGGGAGCTCAGGACGAAAAGATAATGTTTCTTTCCTCTACTCCTTGTCTGGGCAGATCTAATGACTAAGGGTGTGTTTGGTAGACCGGGTCACCACAGGAAGACTATCCCACCTGGGAAAATCTGACCTTATACAAGTTAAGCTGAGATTTAAGACGTGTTTGGTAGGTCGGGCGTGCTCAGCCATGGTGAGGTAAGATGTTGTTTGGTGAGCCAAATCTGAGCTCAACCGGTCACACATAAAGCAATTTGCAGAGAGGTCCAGAATTTTACACAAAGAACCTTCAACACAAAAATAAAAAAGCAATCAGGCCCTCAGCCGGGCCTGGAGCAGATTGCCGGCGATGGCTTGCCGTGGGGCGCCGGCGGTGGTGGGAGGCGGCGAAGGAGGGCCGTGGGCGCCGGCGCCGCTCGTCCGGCCTCTTTCCGGCGCGGGAGGAGCACGGGCCGACGCGCGTCTGGTCGGGCGGCGCTCCAGCCGTGGTCGGGCGGCGCTCCAGTGGACGGGCGGCGGCCGGTGGACGGCGGCGCTCGAGGAGACGGCGGCGGCCGGCCGACGGCGGGGCGTCCGGGGGTCGGGCGGCGGCCGTGGTTGGGCGGCGCTCCAGGACGGGCGGCGGCCGAGGACGGCGGCGCTCCAGGGGACGGGCGGCGGCCGGCCGACGGCGGGGGCGTCCGGGGGTCGGGCGGTGTCCGGGACGGGCGGCGGCCGTGGTCGGGCGGCGCTCCAGGGACGGGCGGCGGCCAGGGACGGGCGGCGGCCAGCGACGGCAGGGGGCGTCCAGGGTCGGGCGCTCCAGGGACGGGAAGAGAGAGAGGAGGCCGGTTGGGGGAAATGATGCTGCGGGGTGGGGGTCTGGGGGTCGGGCAGGGCACGGCTACAGTGTTTTGCGGGATTGCCTCATCCCGGATGAGTAGGGAAGCTCGATCTGAGCTTCGCTCTCCAACCCGGCTCTGAGGCCTTTTCTGTATGCCCTCAGCAGTGTGGAGATGGCCCGAGCCGGGCTAACAAACACCGGATCTCCTCAAAATCTCCGTTGAGAGGAGAATTTCTGAGTAGCCCTGGGCTACCAAACACACCCTAAGAATCAGAGTCGCTGGGGGATCAATCTACTCCTATCGCTTAGCTAAGACACGTCCTCATGCAATGCTTAGAAATTCAGTCCAGATCTCACTGTCGTTGGAGTGCCAGATCTACCTAAAGCATCACAAAGGTAATCTTTTCTTTTCAGTTGACCGTACCGGCGTAGACGATGCCGATCAATCGATCATGGTTCACGAACCATGAGGGCTTGTCCAGCAGTTCGGCCTAACCTTAACCCGACATCTGCTGCAGATCGATCACATGCCTTGAAGCACTAGCCACTAACAATGCAGGCCTGTACTTTTTGAGATTCCCGTTCTCGTATGCATTGCAATAGCTAGCAGCGATCGGGAAAAAGGAATTCGTTCCAGGAGCAACTGATTTCGCAGCGAGCGTTGCTCATTAACTATCCAAGATTACGTAGACTTGCTCTAAACTTGCAATACAGTGTGCATGCAGGGCAGCTGTCCAATTCTGAAAGTTGGGGCTCGTTTGTTGCATCACTGCAGCATAGGTTGTTTGGATGCTTGGAAAAAGTGTTTCATCTGTGTTCAGTCACAACACATGTGTTGTGTTGACATTTTGGCACCCAGATTATGCATCTTCTCATCACATTCAAATACGGTGACCATGCCATGACATAATGGCACACAAGTCGATCATATAAGCACATCATACAATTATCACTAGTAGAAAAAGGGGTTTTCGTCCAGGCCTTTAGTACCGGTTTCCTTACGAATCGGTACTAAAGGGTGTATTAGTACCGGTTGCACTGCTCAGGCCGCCGGCAAGCTTTAGTACCGGTTCATGCGGGACATTTAGTACCGGTTCGTGTCACGAACCGGTGTTAAAGGGTTTGCGTCAGTCGGAAAACCTTTAGTACCGGTTCGTGTCACGCACCGGTACTAAAGGTTTTCCTGCTCCCCACGCACCTCCACCCCCTGTGAATCGCCTTTTTATGCTCTGTAAAAATACAAATGAAAATGATAGAAAATTCAAAAAATAAAATATTTTCAGATTCTTGTATGTTATGCAACCTACTATTCGGTGAAATTAAGAAATTCGAATTTTGCCTTTTTTTGCAAAAAAAGTTTAAAAAATGGTAAAAGCGCATTAACTTTTGCATACGACGTCGGGAAAAAACGTATAATGTATCAAAATCATCGTGGGAAAAAGTTACATCCGAATTCACCATGGTTTACCCAGTTAGGCAATTTTTAGATTCTCAAAATTCCAAATGAAAATATGAAAGCAGGAAGATTTTAGTTTTTTCCAGAAATTTAGAATTTTATATATTTTAATTGTTTGAATCCCAGAATACTACTATTACTGTTAGAAAATTATAAGATTTTCAAATTTTCAGGTTTCCGGTTAGGCAAAAAAAATTAATTTTTTAAAAAATAATTTAAAATAATATAAATTAAAAGTTAATTTTATTTATTTATTTATGCAACATTATTATTACATCATTACTTTTGTTTACTAAAAAATTTATTTGAAATTGAAACAATAAAGAAGTGTGACATCGACCAACATGTTAATAGGATTGATATGATAGTACTATCAACAAACATGCGCGCGAAGCACTTGGAAGTAGAACTGGAAGGAACTCGGAAGTCAAACGTGCTAGTGCTGGAATAGTGTGAGGATGGGTGACCGACCGGGAAGTTTGACCAGATGTAAGTAATTTTACTAGAGATTAAGTGTAGTTAGAGACTAACAGAATTACTAGAAATTCTGAAAAGAAATAAAAAAAGGGAGTGAAAAATAATTAGAAAAAAATAGATTTTGTTTTAACGAAATAGCCTTTAAACCAAAGGTCTCCAGCCCCGCGGGCTCTTCCGTGCCCACGTGAAGGCACCTTTAGTACCAGTTCGTAAGGAACTGGTACCAAAGGTGGGAGGCTTTAGTACCGAATTTTTAGTACCGGTTCCAAAACTGGTACTAAAGTCCCTCTGAAACCGGTATTAAAGGGGTGTTTCTCTACTAGTGTATATACACATGAAACATAGTACTTAGTAATTTGACTAGAGAATAAGTGTTGTTAGAGACTAATGGAATTACTAGAAATTCTGAAAAGAAATAAAAAAAGGGAGTGAAAAATAATTAGAAAAAAATGGATTTTTTTTTTAACGAAATAGCCTTTAAACCAAAGTTCTCCAGCCCCGCGGGCTCCTCCGTGCCCACGTGAAGGCACCTTTATTGCCGGTTCGTAAGGAACCGGTACCAAAAGTGGGAGGCTTTAGTACCGAATTTTTAGTACCGGTTCCAAAACTGGTACTAAAGTCCCTCTGAAACCGGTATTAAAGGGGTGTTTCTATATTAGTGTATATACACATGAAACATAGTACTTAGTACCTAATCCTTGCGTCAGAGTGGTAAGACGCCTACATAAACTTGGGGAAGAGAACCCAGATCCAAAAGCAATGTTCAACAGCCTCTAGAGGTCAACATTACATGCACATATGCACAAAAGAAAGTGCTTAATAGCAACCTGGAGGCCAACACAACCACTAAGATCTTGGCAGCAGCTGAGACAGGGATCAACCACAGAACCTTAACAACGAGGATCAGCATAAGGAACCTCGCGTTGCTTACTGCAGCTGGAGAAGCTGGAGCATGAAGTTTCCTTCCTGAATACGTCGACCTTGAAGTCATCGTCCTTAGGAGTGAAGACGATCGTGTCGTCGACGTGGACGTCACCCTTGGCGACGAACTCGCTCTAGGACTTGATGAAGCCGACGCGCTCTGCCCTCCACTGGAGCTGCACCTTCACTCGCAGCGCTCGCCCATGTACAAGGCCACCTTCACCTGCGGGTCATTGTTCTTCAGCTTGTACTTACTAATCGGGTGCTGCTCCATGTAGGGTGCCGGCACCCGCTGCATGCGACCATGCCCCAGGTCAGCAGGACGGCCGGCGTGAACCCTTGGTGCGGTGATCTGCCGATGGGCTTCCATGAACCCTTCATTGGGGTCATGAAGCTGCACCCGGACGGCTATGTCCCTTACCTCCCCTATGGGCCCTTCCGGGAAGGTTTCCAGGAAGAGCCAGTTCTGCAGATGCAATGAGAATGAAAAGAGTTAGCGATCACAAGCTCAAGCTCCATCATGGACTTGACATTGTCATGTCCATGATGGACTTGACATTGTCTAGTCCAACATGCCAATGTGAAGCTCAAGATGACCCTACTTATCATTGACATGGTTATGCCAAACATGCAGCGCTTAAGACTAACATGCAGCGCACATTGACATCAATCCTATCAACTTTGATGTGAGAACCGGAACTTAACATTCCGACCCCCCTGTGTGACTCGTCAATCCAGGATTAGCTTGACGACACAGCGAAATAAATATCATTGCAGAACGTGCAAAAAGTAATTATTACAAAGTTTGAGCCACAAAGTGAAATGTCTTGTGACATTTATTACAACCAGAAAGCATAGCGGATAATAAAATGCGAAGTATCTCCATCTCAGCCACAGGCAGTCGATGTAGTCCACGAGACCTCACTCCTCAGCGTCGTCGTAGTCGCCATAGTCTTCACCATCTTCATAGTACTCTGAATATCAACAAAAGTTTTGCCATGAGTACATTTCGTACTCAACATGCCCCCTCGTGCAAACCTACTAAATCTACATGAGGCTTCAAAGAAAGGCTATATGGTTCTTTTGCAGAAAAGCCAGTTTTATTCGCAATACAACACTAGATTTGATAAAAGCAGTTTTAGACGAAAACATGTTTTATATTCAGTGTAATATTTCTCATCAATGTGACTGTCCACGACAACTCACATATATCATGGGATTCAGATTCCAAGGAAAGGATGGAGGCAAAGAGGGAAGTAGCAAAACAGGTTCCTGTATGTCAAGAAGGATTCATGTGTAGTCCATGACCGTGGACACGACTATTCGAATAGGTTTAACTCTGCAGAGGTGGTACACTTTCACCACATGTCACAATCTCGCCTTGTTGCAACCAGCCGTCGCTAGCATAGCAATAGGGAGTTTGTGACGAGGTCTTTTAGCTAGATCCCCCAAAGATGTGACATGCCCACCGGGTATGGCGCACGGAACTGAGAGTACGTCCCCAAACCGGTCCCCCCATCTGTGCCGAAGGTTCCCCCGTAGGCAGACACCTCATCAGCGGTACGGCGACATCGACACCTAAGGCTGACTAACATACTCAACCAAGCCAGTGCCCATATAGCATGTGGTTGTACGGTTGTCACAATCTTCAAATCCAAGACTTGTTAGGATCCTTATGTGGCACGGACGACGGATTGCCCCCTCCAACAAATGAAGGGCAGCCAACCGCTCCTTCAACATCTGATCCAGCTGTCGCCCGCGCCATGTTTAGATGGTAAGTTTCACCCAGAGTAGCATAGAGTAGAGGAAACAACAATGGCTAACTAGCCCAGCTCAACGAGCTCAACAATGTTCAAAGGGGTGTTTTGACCCGCAGGTCGATCAATTCCTCCGGAGAGGCAACATGAATTTCCTAATGATTATTTAGCATGGCTAAGCATTCTACTCTATTAGGATTATATATAATCACTACTCAGGGTATCAAGTAAAAGGCGACAAGAAGATCAAGTTGGTGTGTCAATCGACACGCTAGCTACTGGAATAAAATAGCATATATTTGTAAAACATAAAATAACATGCAAGTTGTAAAACTAGGATAAATATGATGAGAGGGCATGCCTTCGTTGTCGTTGAAAAACCCTCCTTCGTACTCTTGGTTCGACCCGTTCCCGTCACTCCCTACTCGTCATAACGATAAACCACAAATAAATACAGTTTCAAATAAACACCGATAAAAGCCAAATAGAAAGATCCAAATAAAAAGTATGTGGTCGTTCGATATACATGCAGTATAAGAGACTGGAATGGCTCATCCGGGATTTGAGTTAACTAAGGCGCAAGGTATGGCGATCGCTCAATATTGGGTAGCAAAATATTTTAGAAAAACATACGTAGTCAACATACATAATGGCATAACCTTGATGTCTAATGCACAAGCAGTTTACACGCCACGTAATCATACGAACGCAGAACTAAACAATCTAAGATTAGAGCAATTTTGCACATGGGATGGTGAGCAACAACCAGTAAATCGATACTAGCATGGTAATAATACAACATCTGATATGATCATGCTAGCTCAAGAAATACCTGTTAAATTAATAATTTCCCTGATGGGTCACATGCAATAAAATAGCTTATATAATTGCTCTAGTCTACACACGATGGATCTACCACAATCTGATAACATCTATAAAATCTATACTAGCTAATTACACTAGAAAGATCCCTAAGGCAAAGATTAAATACATCAAAATATACCTGCAAGCTAAGCATGTGAGTGCAAAACCATACGAACCTGATATAATCAAATTTTACTGAATGCATCTACATCTAAACATGTGTAATCAATTTGCAAAAGCTACTACAAAGTTGGCATATGCAAAGTAGCAGGGTTCCTAGTGAGGCATCAAAGTGACCCGGACTTTTGGCTCTCGGGTGCAGGCGCACCCTATATACTCCAAAAAATGTAGTAACTTCAAATAAAGTCAAAAAAATTCAAATCTTTTTGGGAATCAAAGATAATCAAGTATTGTACTCGTATAAATTTGTTTGGCCAAGAAATATTTCACATTGACTTCAGGCAAAAAAAAAACAAATCTATGACGAATATAGCGTGAATAGTACTTTAATATAGGACCTCCAAGTCTGTTTTTTTCATCCAGGAAACAAGAGAAGTTATTCCATGGTGAATCTTTCGTATACGAGTACAATACATGATCATCTTTGATTCCCAAAAAGATTTGAATTTTTTTGACCTTTTTCTGAATTACTAAATTATTTTTTAATATAGGGTGCGCTTGCTCCCAGGTTCACCCATGCAATTTCCGGCATCCAAGTCCAAACTAAACAACATGGGTACGTGAAAACAGTAAAGCTACCAAATACGCATGCAGCAGATGCAACTACACGGACATGCTCGATAAACAGCGAACGTATGTGTTACCAACAGCACTACTAGCTTCCTGGAGTTCACTGGTACATAACATGAGTTGAAAATAAAAGCAGAAAACGTGTTCTAGATAGGCTAAACTGACGATGCCACTGGATGGCATTCGGTTCACCGGCGACTCGACAAACTGAAACACTACGGCTGGAAATCATGTCTAGGAGGTAGGCATATAGATGTGTAGAGCGTCTGTGTAAGGATTCTACTGGTGCTCACCGAGCGCGACGCAGTTCGTGGTTGAAGTCGGTGTCCAGAGTTGGCGTTGGTGCCGTGGGTGTCGTCTGTGGTCAGCAACTCGGCGTTCTAGCTCCGTGGATGAACTCCCCACGTCCCGGTGATCCTCCTGGTGCAGCAGCTCCGCCTCTAGTGCCCTGAATCGCCGGGAACGCGAGCGGCGTTCGGCGGCGGCCTCGCAGGTCTCCGGCGAGATTGGATCAATCTAAGCCCTAGGGTTTTTGGTGGCGGCGTGGGGTGGAAAAGGAGAGGCAGGGGCGTCGGCTTGAGGCTTTATAGGCTGAGGGGCGAGGCGGTATCGTGCTGCAGAAGAATCGAAACGGAAAACGTACGCGCGACGCTATACGTGCGATTCACAGACCCCTGGCGTGCGACAAAGGAGAGCTGGCCTTGCTGGGCTGCCTACGCTGGTTCGGCTGGGCGTTTGGGCTGCGAGAAGGTCAGTTGATGGGCTTGTGAAGTATAGAAAAGAAAGAAGAGAATAGGATGGAGACCAACGTGCTTCCGGCCAAACCATGCCGTGCATGTATCGTGCATGGCTACAGCCAAGCATGCACGCGCGTGCACAAGACCAAAACCAAAAGAACCAATAAGAAACAAATAGGCAATTTGACCAAAGATTCAGATATGTATTTAAGACAACACAATCTCTGGCTTCGAATAGAAATTCAATTCAGAAGATCAATTTTAAGAACTCCAAATAAAATATTTCTTTATTTTATTTCGCTGCAACATCCAATCCTAAAAAAAAAAAAAAAAAAAATTCAGCTCATAAAAATCCGGATGTTACAATTCTACCCCCCTTACAAGGAATCTCGACCCCGAGATTCGACCTAAGAGAAAAGATTTGGAAACTCCTCCCGGAGGGCATCTTCCCGCTCCCATGTCGCTTCTTCCTCACTGTGGTTGCTCCATTGAATTTTGCAGAACTTGATCACATTCCTCCTAGTTGTCCTCAATTGTTCATCAAGAATTTTAACGGGGTACTCTTCATATGTCAAGTCATCTTTAACTTCTATGGACTCCAACGAGGTTTTCCGAGCCTCTTCTTCCGGCTTATCGAAACATTTCTTCAGCTGGGACACGTGAAACACATTATGCACTTTCGACAGCTTCTCGGGTAGTGCTAACTCATAAGCAACCTCGCCGCGCCGGGCGGTGATCGTGAACGGTCCAATGTATCGAGGTGCCAACTTTCCCTTTAGTCCAAAATGTCGCATCCCGCGAAGTGGAGATACTTTCAGGTACACATCATCACCCTTCTCAAATGATAACTCGTGACGGCGTCTATCCGCATATACCTTCTGCCTAGATTGGGCAGCCCGTAGCCTTTCCTGAATCATCTTTACTTGCTTGTCTGCTTCCTCTAGAGTATCGGGTCCAAATACTTGGTTCTCCCCGACCTCATGCCAGTTAAGTGGGGTGCGGCACTTCCGTCCATACAAAGCTTCAAACGGTGACATTTGTAGGCTCGCTTGAAAGCTATTGTTGTAAGAGAATTCTGCATACGGAAAACTCTTGTCCCATGTGCGCTGACAGGTTAGAGCACATGCTCGAAGCATGTCTTCTAAAATCTGATTCACTCGCTCAGTTTGTCCATCGGTCTGTGGGTGGTAGGCGGTACTAAAATTCAACTGTGTGCCCAAGACTTCATGTATCTTCTTCCAAAACCTCGAGGTAAATTGAGTACCTCGATCAGACACAATCTTTTTGGGAACTCCATGTAGGCAAACAATTCTGGCCATGTATAATTCGGCCAATTTCTCCCCCTTAAAAGTGGTCTTCACAGGGATAAAGTGAGCTGACTTGGTTAATCGATCCACGATGACCCAAATAGAATCATATCCCGCTGTCGTCATCGGGAGTCCTGTAATGAAGTCCATCCCGATTTCTTCCCATTTCCACTCAGGGACTTTGAGTGGTTGAAGCAGCCCCGCAGGCTTCTGATGCTCTGCCTTGACTCTGCGGCATACATCACACCTAGATACATACTCTGCAATCTCTCGCTTCATGCTAGACCACCAAAAACTACCTCGGAGATCGTGATACATCTTTGTGCTTCCCGGGTGTATGGAATATGATGTGTTGTGTGCCTCTTTCATGATTGCATCCTTGAGTTCCTTTTGGTTGGGCACCAATAAGCGATCTCGAAACCAAATGCTTCCACTTTCATCCTCCTTGTATTCAGGCGCTTCTCCTGACTTGATTTTTGCTCGAATCTCTTCGATCCCCGTGTCATTTTTCTGGGCTTCTCTAACTTGATCCTCTAGAGTGAACTTGACTTCTAATACCTCCTCATTTTCAGCGAGACTCACATTCAAGTTCAACTTTCTGAACTCTTCATGCAATTCTGGTTGAGCTTCTTGAATCATGAGGTTATTGCAATAAACCTTTCTGCTCAACGCATCAGCTACGACATTGGCTTTACCAGGGTGGTAATTTACGCCAATATTGTAGTCCTTAATCAACTCCAGCCATCTCCTTTGCCTCAGGTTCAAGTCCGGTTGAGTGAAAATATACTTCAAACTCTTATGATCCGTATATATTTCACAACGGTTGCCAATAAGGTAGTGCCTCCATATCTTCAAGGCATGAACTACGGCAGCCAACTCTAAGTCATGGGTAGGATAGTTCACTTCATGAGGGCGTAACTGTCTCGATGCATAGGCCACAACCTTGCCTTGTTGCATGAGCACACAACCCAATCCTTGTTTAGAAGCATCACAATAAACTTCAAAATCCTTCCGTATATCCGGCAGTATTAGCACCGGAGCCGAGGTCAATCTCCTCTTGAGTTCTTGGAAACTCGTTTCACATGCTGGTGTCCACTCAAACTTTTTATCTTTCTTGCTCAATTGTGTCATCGGTCTTGCAATCCGCGAGAAATCCTCTATGAATCGACGGTAATATCCTGCAAGACCAAGGAAACTACGTATCTCTAACACATTCTTCGGTTGTTTCCAACTAAGTACTGATTCCACTTTAGCCGGATCCACTGCTACTCCTTCCGCCGAGATGACATGACCAAGGAAATCCACTTGCTTCAGCCAAAACTCACACTTGCTAAACTTGGCATATAGTTGATGTTCTCTAAGCCTTTCCAAAACAATCCGAAGGTGCTTCTCGTGATCTTCCTCATTACGAGAGTAGATCAACACATCATCAATGAACACTACGACGAACTTATCCAAGCAATCCATGAACACTTTATTCATGAGATTCATGAAGTAGGCTGGTGCATTCGTGAGTCCAAAGGACATCACTAGAAATTCATACAGACCATACCGAGTGACAAAGGCTGTCTTGGGTATGTCTTCTGGTCGGATCTTCAACTGATGGTATCCCGACCTGAGGTCTATCTTAGAGAAGACAGAAGCTCCCTTCAATTGATCAAACAGATCATCAATCCTAGGCAAAGGGTATTTATTCTTGATGGTCACTTCATTCAGGGCACGGTAGTCCACGCACATTCGCATGGTACCATCTTTCTTCTTAACAAACAACACCGGTGCTCCCCAAGGCGAGGTGCTCGGTCTAACATATCCCTTCTCTAAAAGCTCCTCGATTTGCTTCTTCATTTCAGCTAGTTCATTTGCTGGCATCCTGTATGGTCTCTTTGCAATAGGAGCAGTGCCCGGGACTAACTCGATGGCAAACTCTATCTCACGGTCTGGTGGCAGGCCGGGTAACTCATCCGGGAAAACATCTGGGTATTCCTTAACCACTCTAACATCTGATACAACCATCTCCTTCAAGCTGTTCAGAATATTGTCCACTGCGGTATGAGGTGCTGACTTGGGTTTGTAATCCACCACAGTTCCATTCTTACTAGTCAGCGATACTGCTCCAAGGCCACAGTCTATCATAGCTTTGTGTTTTACTAACCAGTTCATGCCCAGAATAACATCTAACCCTTTAGAGTCTAACACTATGAGGTCTGCTAGAAACTCTATTCCCTCGATCGTTAGGATCACCTTAGGACATTTTAAACCCGTAGTAAGAATTCCCCCGGGTGATTGTACTGCCATCTCCCGACTCATACCCTCGGTTTTCAAACGGTGTTTTTCAACAAATTGCTTGGAAATGAACGAATGCGAAGCTCCAGAATCGAAAAGTACTGAACCATAACATGAGTTGATTGGAAACATACCAAGGACAACATCTGAAGCTTCATGCGCCTGTTCCACCGTGACATGGTTGACTTGGCCACGTCCTTGCTGTCCCGAAGCATGAGGTGCGCCTCCCGGGGTAGGCAGTATGCCTCGTCCACGTCCTGCTGCTGGCGTCTTGGCGGCAGACCCTAAGTTGAACTTCACTGGCGTCGCCCCGGTGTTCTTCTTGCCCGGGCATGCAGCAACAAAGTGACCCTCTTCGCCACAGTTGTAGCATGTCCTCCCAGCAGTGTTGGCATGGTTTCCTCCGACTTCAGCTCTCGGAGTACGATAGGCACCATACGAAGCATTGGGATTAGGCTTCACCGGCTTTGCACCTGATCCACGGTATCCTGGGTTTTTATTGTTCTTCTGGCGTGAGCTCCCTGCCCCGTACTGACTCTGTGGTGCCTTGCGCTTGCGGTGTTCATCAAGTTCGTTCTTTGAATTCTCCTGAAGAATAGCCTTGTTGACCAAACTCTGGAAGTTAGCAAAATCATGAGACACCAACCTATCCTTCAAACCTAGGTTCAGGCCCCTCAGAAACTTAGAGATCTTATCTGCCTCAGTGGGGATATCCGCCCTTCCATAGTGAGATAATTGGGTGAAACGGTCCCAGTACTTAGAGACTGTCATCTTCCCCTGAACCAGAGCTCGAAATTCATCCCTCTTCAGCTCCATAAGACCAGCTGGTATGTGTGCAGTGCGAAATGATTCGGCAAACTCATTCCACGTGATCCCCTCTGCGTCATCATGCGCCTCACAATAGTTCTCCCACCAATCCGCGGCCACACCCTGAAGTTGATGCGCAGCATACTTCACACGGTCTTGAGCATTAACACTCACCAGGTTAAGCTTCCGGCGAATATCCTTCAGCCAATCGTCTGCCTCAATAGGGTCCGCTGATCCCGCAAAGGTGGGGGGCTTCGTCCTCATGAACTCTGCAAGCTTGGACTGCGGTGGAGGAGGATTCTGATTCTGATTCTGGTTTTGGTTCTGATTCTGATTCTGATTCGCCAGAGTGGCGGCCATCTGCTGCAGTAGTTGTGTCTGCATCAGCATCACTTGCGCAATGTTAACTGGTGGCGGTGGTGGCGGCTGCTCTGGTCCCTCATTCTCGGTGTCAGTGTCCGTGTCGTGAACTTCACCCTCGACGAAGTTCTCCTGAAACGCTGGCGCGCGACCACGTCCGCGTCCGCGTCCTCCGCGACCACGACCCCGATTTGCATTCATCCTGTGTCGTGGTTCCAAGTTAGGATAGATAAGAGGGAAAAGGAAACTAACCCATAACCAAATCGGTAACCAAACATGGAATATCAAAATAAACTTCAATCAAATTACTTTGTAAAACATGGTTTAGTATGACTACATAAAATAACCAAACAGATGTAGTCAATACTCAAGCAAAATCCCCTAACATACGTAGTACATATCTAGAAGGATTCTATTCAACTCATCCTATATGGGTCGTCTTCTCTCGACTGGGTATTGAAGTATGGAGTACTTGATATATGACTCTTGAATCCATGCGTTCTTGAGATGGCTTTCACCTAGATAGGATATTCTATACTAAAGAATTAGTCAGGGATGAAGAACTTAAGAACAATGGTAAACAAGGTGAGACAAGGAATAGCAATAGTCAAGAATTAGACTACGAGGACTTTTATGATGAGAGGGCATGCCTTCGTTGTCGTTGAAAAACCCTCCTTCGTACTCTTGGTTCGACCCGTTCCCGTCACTCCCTACTCGTCATAACGATAAACCACAAATAAATACAGTTTCAAATAAACACCGATAAAAGCCAAATAGAAAGATCCAAATAAAAAGTATGTGGTCGTTCGATATACATGCAGTATAAGAGACTGGAATGGCTCATCCGGGATTTGAGTTAACTAAGGCGCAAGGTATGGCGATCGCTCAATATTGGGTAGCAAAATATTTTAGAAAAACATACGTAGTCAACATACATAATGGCATAACCTTGATGTCTAATGCACAAGCAGTTTACACGCCACGTAATCATACGAACGCAGAACTAAACAATCTAAGATTAGAGCAATTTTGCACATGGGATGGTGAGCAACAACCAGTAAATCGATACTAGCATGGTAATAATACAACATCTGATATGATCATGCTAGCTCAAGAAATACCTGTTAAATTAATAATTTCCCTGATGGGTCACATGCAATAAAATAGCTTATATAATTGCTCTAGTCTACACACGATGGATCTACCACAATCTGATAACATCTATAAAATCTATACTAGCTAATTACACTAGAAAGATCCCTAAGGCAAAGATTAAATACATCAAAATATACCTGCAAGCTAAGCATGTGAGTGCAAAACCATACGAACCTGATATAATCAAATTTTACTGAATGCATCTACATCTAAACATGTGTAATCAATTTGCAAAAGCTACTACAAAGTTGGCATATGCAAAGTAGCAGGGTTCCTAGTGAGGCATCCAAGTCCAAACTAAACAACATGGGTACGTGAAAACAGTAAAGCTACCAAATACGCATGCAGCAGATGCAACTACACGGACATGCTCGATAAACAGCGAACGTATGTGTTACCAACAGCACTACTAGCTTCCTGGAGTTCACTGGTACATAACATGAGTTGAAAATAAAAGCAGAAAACGTGTTCTAGATAGGCTAAACTGACGATGCCACTGGATGGCATTCGGTTCACCGGCGACTCGACAAACTGAAACACTACGGCTGGAAATCATGTCTAGGAGGTAGGCATATAGATGTGTAGAGCGTCTGTGTAAGGATTCTACTGGTGCTCACCGAGCGCGACGCAGTTCGTGGTTGAAGTCGGTGTCCAGAGTTGGCGTTGGTGCCGTGGGTGTCGTCTGTGGTCAGCAACTCGGCGTTCTAGCTCCGTGGATGAACTCCCCACGTCCCGGTGATCCTCCTGGTGCAGCAGCTCCGCCTCTAGTGCCCTGAATCGCCGGGAACGCGAGCGGCGTTCGGCGGCGGCCTCGCAGGTCTCCGGCGAGATTGGATCAATCTAAGCCCTAGGGTTTTTGGTGGCGGCGTGGGGTGGAAAAGGAGAGGCAGGGGCGTCGGCTTGAGGCTTTATAGGCTGAGGGGCGAGGCGGTATCGTGCTGCAGAAGAATCGAAACGGAAAACGTACGCGCGACGCTATACGTGCGATTCACAGACCCCTGGCGTGCGACAAAGGAGAGCTGGCCTTGCTGGGCTGCCTACGCTGGTTCGGCTGGGCGTTTTGGCTGCGAGAAGGTCAGTTGATGGGCTTGTGAAGTATAGAAAAGAAAGAAGAGAATAGGATGGAGACCAACGTGCTTCCGGCCAAACCATGCCGTGCATGTATCGTGCATGGCTACAGCCAAGCATGCACGCGCGTGCACAAGACCAAAACCAAAAGAACCAATAAGAAACAAATAGGCAATTTGACCAAAGATTCAGATATGTATTTAAGACAACACAATCTCTGGCTTCGAATAGAAATTCAATTCAGAAGATCAATTTTAAGAACTCCAAATAAAATATTTCTTTATTTTATTTCGCTGCAACATCCAATCCTAAAAAAAAAAAAAAAAAATCAGCTCATAAAAATCCGGATGTTACATTTGACATCAATCGGAGCTGCATGACATCAATCGGATCTACAATGTCATCAAACCGATCTACATTCACATATATCAGATGAGGAAGGGATGGAGAGTGCTTACGATGGGGTGGAGAGCAAGCGGGCTCGATGAAGGAGGAGGCCGCGCACCGGCGTTGGCATGTGCTCGAGGAGGTTGCACCCCAAATCCAGGTGGAGGCGGAGGCGGAACCGGAGCAGCGGTCTGATGGTAGGGCGCCGAAGTCGCGGTCGGAAAGCGGGGCGCGGACCGAGCTGAAGGCTGCCGACAAGCACGGGGTTGGCCGAACAACGGCGACGCAAAACTTGGCGCGCCATTCGGAGCAGCCGGACGCGGTTGGCCCCATGGCATCGGCGCGTGCATCGAGGTGGACGTGAACCCCGATAGGGGCTCCATCTCCCTACTGGAGCCTGGTGCACCTGCCGCCATTATCGTCGCCCTCGCCGATGGAAACCCGAGGCAGTGGTGAAAAACCCCCATCGAGGGATCCGCCGATGGAATCCTAGCGGACTGAAGAGCGGCGACGGCCGTGCTGCGCGTTCCCATGCCGGCAGGCCTGGTCGCGACTGGCGACGGCTGATTCAACACCGATACTCGACCGGCATCGATCTGCGCCGCCGAATCGCGGACACCGGCCTCGTTCTCCCCGACGATGCGCAGGAGGGCCTCATTTGACCTCGTCAACGTTGGGCGGATGGCGGGATCCATCAGTGTTGGAGCGGAAGGAGGCGAGGAGGCCATGGGTGGCGGTTCTTGCGACATCGCCTAATGTGTCAATGATAGAGTTGAATGGAGATATAGAAAGATGGAACCGGTGACTGGAAGTGGGGAGCGAGGGCCAAGATGACGCGTTGTCTCTCGCGCTTCTCCACGCGTGCAACCGTTGCACGAGGGCGTGCAAAATCGCACGACAACGGGATAGGCCCGCTGGAAATTGCCGATTCGGACGTTCCTCCAGGGCATGTCCCGAGGGCTTTGAGAACCGGTTAGGTCACAACGCAGAAGGCTTCCATGCAACCAAACATGCCGGAATCTTCTGGGCCGAAGCTAGTCCGGCCTACCAAACGCGCCCTTGAAGTTTGCTCTTCACACGCCCGCGGAATAAGGATTGTACGCCTTAAGAGCATCTCTAGAAGAAACCTCAAACCGCAAACCCCAAATACGCATTTCCAGGTCGAAAAATTCGCGATTTGGAGGCCGAAAAATGCCTCCGCGGAACAGACCCCGTAAATAGAAACTGTAAAATAGCATATTACTGAATATTCCAAACCAGTGATAGTTTTTTTACTCCACTTTCTTCTTCTTCCCGACCCACCCTCCGGTGCCACACCGCGCCGCTGGCCCGCGCTCGGCCGCCCCGCGGCGGCCACGCCCGCCCACGCCCCGCGGTCGGCCGCCCCGTGCTCGCACGCCAGCCGTTGGCCACGCCCGCACCCGCACGCCGGCTGCTGGCCACGCCTGCGCTCAGCAGCCCCCCTCGCGCTCAGCATCCCTCCCGCGCCGTCGGCTGCTGGCCATGCCCGCCCATGCCCACGCCCCGCGCTCGGCCGCCCCGAGGATCCTCGCCACGCCGCTCAACTGCCCGGCGAGTTGATCAGCGAATTGTGTTGGAGCGAGCTGTCGCGAGAGCGTTGACCGTATGCAGGTTTTCCTGCAAAAATGCCTTCAAAACCCCAACTATAGATGTCGCTGGCTTGAGATCTGCAAAAAAACCTACAAATTTTTTACGGGTTTGACCACTTTGAGGTGTCTGGACTGGGCAAAAATAACACCCCAAACCCTCAAATAGGCCCGCAAAAAAACACCGGAAATGCGCATGCACCCTGCTCCAGCGGGGCGACGCATAGTGTCCGGGCCGTCCGTGGAGACGGAAACGCTGCGCAAATATGCGGCACATTTGCATCCCGCGGACGCTGCACGATCGTGCGGCACGAATTAAAGCACAAGAACTGTCGGGGAGGCAACCGCCGGAGTGGCAACCATGCCGATCCACTTGCGAACCGTCGGAATGGAGCGTCGAACCGCCGCGGAAGAGAAACCACAGACCTCTTCATTATACGCGCCGCCATTAATCTCCACTCAATAAGACGTACCCCTGCGCCTGCGCTAATTCATCTTCAACCGGCATGCCATTCATCTTCATCTCCAACACTGGTGTACCACCTGCGTGAATCCATGAGCAAACTGTCATTGCCATCGGACACCGACAACGAGGGGAATCCGCCGGGATGGTGGCATTGGTGGGATAGAGCTGCGATGCCGAGCAACTCTAGCTCCCCGCCGACGGAGGGCGGGGAGGAGGGGGACACCGTTGAGCATGACGGCTAGGACGAGAAGGAGGAGGATTTAGACGCAAGGTGGACATGACAGGAGGCGGAGGAGGTGGCCGAGGAGACGGCGGCGGCAAGGAAGGAGGCAAGGGCCCGGGCGAGGGCGCAAGCGTGGGCGCATGCGCAGGCGGAGGCTCGTCATACGTTCACCGGCGACAAGGAAGACCCCAATGACCAATTGTTGGAAGGAAACTCAAGCTCGTCGGACGCGTCGACCTCCATTGCCTCTTTGGAGGAGGTGACGAGCAGGAAGCGCGTCCGTGAGGATGACGAGGCGGGGCCTTCTAACAAGAAGTAGCTAGTTTTAAATTTGTATGTTCTCACAGTTTGTATGTTTAAATTGTTTGAACTTGTTGCACTAATTTCAAAATATCGATTCTACTTAGAAATTTGAGGACAACGATTTATACTTCGCATGGCATGAACACTCGTTCGACCAACTTCGCATAGGAAGCCGTGGAAGCAATTTGGGAAGGGATTCATGTAAGTTTCTCCAAAATATCAATTCTACGTTAGAAATGTATCGGGGCGCTGGGGTTGCCCCCCGACGCAAATGGACAATTTGCGCCTAGCGACCATTTCGGTGTCCACGGCCCGAAGCAAACGGACGCGCATAGACAATTTGGGCGTCCGAAATGCATCGCACCGTTGGAGATGCCCTAAGGGCCGATGTGATTGGACGCTGAGCGTCCGTTTGCGTTGCGCAGACCGAAAATGCGTCGGGGCCCTACTCTAGCGGGGCCATGCAAAATGACCGGGCCGTCCGCGGCGATGCAGACGCGGACCAAATATGCGGCAGGTTTGCGTCTCCGCGGTCGCGCTGAACGTCCTCCTTTTCTTATCTGGTCCCGCACATCAGGGAAAGCGAAATCGACCGCTTCGATTTGCTTCTTTTTTCCATTCTTTGCTGCCCTAGTGCGACACCACCACCCCAACCCCACCCGCCGCCGCCCCTCCGCAGTACACGCTTGAACGGATCATAGCGAACAAGAGGGGGGGTGATGGACGCTACACAAGAAGCTAGACGGCCACACCACGAAGGAAGGCCTCACCTTCTTCCTCGAGAGAGCTCCACAAAGGGGCTCCCCATTCTCCACAAAGGCACCGGTCGAGGCGGTGCTTCCTTCACAAGGTTGGGGCGAGCTTCACAGCACTGGAGGCTCCCAACACCCTATGGGGCTAGCACAACTCCAAGCTAGCCTCCATAGGAGCACATCCTCCAAGATCCCACCATAGGAACCCTAACTCCAAGATCCACTAAGGACTAACAAGTATTGGCGACATCTCTCTTGGTAGAACTATAGATCGGGGCCTCCTCCACTACTCCTCAAAGTTTGGGCAAGATTGGTTGGGTAGGTGGGGAGATCCTCAAGGTTTAAGCTCAGCAACAATGGAGGAGAGAGAGAGAAGAGATGAAAACAAGCTGGGGAAGAAGGGGTCTTTTTATAGGGCCCCTCAAATCCAACTGTTATGTGTTGTCTCCGCACGACCGGTACTAATGCTCTGCCAAGCGGTAGTACCGCTCTGGATTCGAAATCCCCCACAGATTTAGCCACGTGGACTCATAGCGGTAGTACCGCTTGCGGTACCGCTTTGGTACCGCAACAGCCTCTGTGAGTTTCTGGCTTGAGTTACGGTACCTAAGCGGTACCAAACCGGTACTACCGCTTACAAGCGGTACTACCGCCCATGGTACCGTAGAGGTACCGTAACCCTCTCTGTGGGACTTTTCAGTGCCATTCTTCCAGAGCGGTACTGCAGGGCGGTACCAGTAGGGGTAGCGGTACTACCGCTACTGGTACCGGTAGTACCGGTCACGCAGAGACTGCTTTTCCTCTTTTCCTCTCCAACCATGTCACCTCGCAATACACACACAAAACCAGAAAACCTATAAGCTACGCTTTAGTCCTCCGATCATGACGTGTTGAGCGAGGTCACCATGCACATGCAAATCTATCAAAGACAATCTTTGTACACGGTGAAATTCATTTAAGTGTTGTTATCAAACACACAAAACACGGAGTATAGACTTTGATATTTTAACGTTGTATGATCGGTCCTCGCCGCGCTGAAGAACAGGATTTCAGTCGGGGTAGGCTCAGGCGCGCACGTGTCGCCTGTTTGGGGGCCAAACTTTGCTGGTTGGGCCGCCTGGCCTCGCTGCCCACGACCTGTTCGGTCAATTGCGCCGGTAGGTTTCTTACTCGTGTTTTCGGCGCTATTGTGCGCGACATTGATCCGCAGTTCCTACCGATGCAAATTGACATGTGGCAGATGTTGTACAAGTTCCGCGCGGAGGTCGTTGACTCCTCTTCCGACGAGGAGTCCGATCAATCGACGCAGACAATGGCTACTCTTGCGGCCTCCATCCTCCACGAGTACAATGCCAGCCAGACACCGGCGCACAGGGGCTCTGTGAAGGGCCGCTAAGAAACCTGCGGCACAGCAGAGTGGAAGGGCACCTCCGACTCCACAAGGACTACTTCCACTGCACCAATCCGGTGTTCCCGAAAATTGTTCTGGTGCCGGTACAGGATGTCAAGGGACCTGTTCATATTCATTCTACGGGGCGCGAGACTCTACGATCCCTACTTCCAATGCAGGCCCGGTGCAACATGTGTGCTAGGCTTCACCTTCTACCAAAAATATTTTGTAGCTATTCGCATGCTATTGATACGTCTCCGACGTATCGATAATTTCTTGTGTTCCATGCCACATTATTGATGTTATCTACATGTTTTGTGCACACTTTATGTCATATTCGTGCATTTTCTGGAACTAACCTATTAACAAGATGCCGAAGTGTCAGTTGCTGTTTTCTGCTGTTTTTGGTTTCAGAAATCCTAGTAACGAAATATTCTCGGAATTGGACGAAATCAACGCCCAGGGTCCTATTTTGCCACGAAGCTTCCAGAAGACCGAAGAGGAGACGAAGTGGGGCCACGAGGCGGCCAGACTACAGGGCGGCGCGGCCTAGGTCTTGGCCGCGCGGCCCTGTCATCTGGGCCCCTCGTGTGCCCCCCTGACCTGCCCTTCCGCCTACTTAAAGCCTCCGTCGCGAAACCCCCAGTACCGAGAGCCACGATACGGAAAACCTTCCAGAGACGCTGCCGCCGCCAATCCCATCTCTAGGGATTCAGGAGATCGCCTCCGGCACCCTGCCGGAGAGGGGAATCATCTCCCGGAGGACTCTATGCCGCCATGGTCGCCTCCGGAGTGATGTGTGAGTAGTCTACCCCTGGACTATGGGTCCATAGCAGTAGCTAGATGGTTGTCTTCTCCCCATTGTGCTTAATTGTCGGATCTTGTGAGCTGCCTAACATGATCAAGATCATCTATCTGTAATTCTATATGTTGCGTTTGTTGGGATCCGATGAATAGAGAATACTTGTTATGTTGATTATCAAAGTTATGTCTATGTGTTGTTTATGATCTTGCATGCTCTCCGTTACTAGTAGATGCTCTGGCCAAGTAGATGCTTGTAACTCCAAGAGGGAGTATTTATGCTCGATAGTGGGTTCATGTCTCCGTGAATCTGGGGGAGTGACAGAAACCTCTAAGATTATGGATGTGCTGTTGCCACTAGGGATAAAACATTGGTGCTATGTTCAAGGATGTAGTCACTGATTACATTACGCGCAATACTTAATGCAATTGTCTGTTGTTAGCAACTTAATACTGGAGGGGGTTCGGATGATAACCTGAAGGTGGACTTTTTAGGCATAGATGCATGCTGGATAGCGGTCTATGTACTTTGTCGTAATGCCCAATTAAATCTCACTATACTCATCATAATATGTATGTGCATGGTCATGCCCTCTTTATTTGTCAATTGCCCAACTGTAATTTGTTCACCCAACATGCTGTTTATCTTATGGGAGAGACACCTCTAGTGAACTGTGGACCCCGGTCCAATTCTCTATCTTGAAATACAATCTCGCAATACTGTTTTACTGTTTTCTCGCAAACAATCATCTTCCACACAATACGGTTAATCCTTTGTTACAGCAAGCCGGTGAGATTGACAACCTCACTGTTTCGTTGGGGCAAAGTACTTTGGTTGTGTTGTGCAGGTTCCACGTTGGCACCGGAATCTCTGGTGTTGCGCCGCACTACATCCCGCCGCCATCAACCTTCAACGTGCTTCTTGACTCCTACTGGTTCGATTAAACCTTGGTTTCTTACTGAGGTAAACTTGCCGCTGTGAGCATCACACCTTCCTCTTGGGGTTCCCAACGGACGTGTCAACTACACGCATCAAGCAAATTTCTGGCGCCGTTGCCGGGGAGATCAAGACACGCTGCAAGGGGAGTCTCCACTTCCCAATCTCTTTACTTTGTTTTTGTCTTGCTTAGTTTTATTTACTACTTTGTTTGCTGCACTAAATCAAAATACAAAAAAATTAGTTGCTAGTTTTACTTTATTTGCTATCTCGTTTGCTATATCAAAAACACAAAAAAATTAGTTACTTGCATTTACTTTATCTAGTTTGCTTTATTTACTGTTGCTAAAATGGCCACCCCTGAAAATACTAAGTTGTGTGACTTCACAACCACAAATAATAATGATTTCTTATGCACACCTATTGCTCCACCTGCTACTACAGCAGAATTCTTTGAAATTAAACCTGCTTTACTGAATCTTGTTATGCGAGAGCAATTTTCAGTGATAGTTCTGATGATGCTGCTGCCCATCTTAATAATTTTGTTGAACTATGTGAAATGCAAAAATATAAAGATGTAGATGGTGACATTATAAAATTAAAATTGTTCCCTTTCTCATTAAGAGGAAGAGCTAAAGATTGGTTGCTATCTCTGCCTAAGAATAGTATTGATTCATGGACTAAATGCAAGGATGCTTTTATTGGTAGATATTATCCCCCTGCTAAAATTATATCTTTGAGGAGTAGCATAATGAATTTTAAACAATTAGATACTGAGCATGTTGCACAAGCATGGGAAAGAATGAAATCTCTGGTTAAAAATTGCCCAACCCATGGACTGACTACTTGGATGATCATCCAAACCTTTTATGCAGGACTGAATTTTTCTTCGCGGAACCTATTGGATTCAGCTGCTGGAGGTACCTTTATGTCCATCACTCTTGGTGAAGCAACAAAGCTTCTTGATAATATGATGATCAACTACTCTGAATGGCACACGGAAAGAGCTCCACAAGGTAAGAAGGTAAATTCTGTCGAAGAAACCTCTTCCTTGAGTGATAAGATTGATGCTATTATGTTTATGCTTGTGAATGATAGGACTAATGTTGATCCTAATAATGTTCCGTTAGCTTCATTGGTTGCCCAAGAAGAACATGTTGATGTAAACTTCATTAAAAATAATAATTTCAACAACAATGCTTATTGGAACAATTCTAGTAATAACTATAGGCCATATCCTTATAATAATGGTAACGGTTATGCTAATTCTTATGGGAATTCTTACAATAATAATAGGAACACACCCCCTGGACTTGAAGCTATGCTTAAAGAATTTATTAGTACACAAACTGCCTTTAACAAATCTGTTGAGGAAAAACTCAATAAAATTGATATTCTCGCTTCTAAGGTTGATAGTCTTGCCTCTGATGTTGATCTTTTGAAATCGAAAGTTATGCCTAATAGGGATATTGAAAATAAAATTGTTACTACAGCAAATGCCATCCAAGTTAGAATTAATGAGAATATAAGATTAATGGCTGGATTGCGTGCTAGGTGGGATAGAGAAGAAAATGAAAAACTAGCTAAAGAGAAAAATGTAGCTAAAGTTTGGACTATTACCACCACTAGTAATGCTAATGCTACACATGTTGCTGCACCTCCTACTAATACTAATAAAAGAATTGGTGTTAGCAATGTTTCCACTTCTAATGCAAAGCGAGAAACTGCACAATCGCCTGTGATAAAACTGCTGAAATTTTTTCCAACATTGGGGATGATGATCCCATTGATTTAGATTATAATGGTTTGAATTTTGATGATTGCCACATCTCTGAAGTTATAAAGTTCTTGCAAAAACTTGCTAAAAGTCCTAACGCTAGTGCTATAAATTTGGCTTTCACGAAACATATTACAAATGCTCTCATAAAAGCTAGAGAAGAGAAACTAAAACTTGAAACCTCTATTCCTAGAAAGCTAGAGGATGGTTGGGAGCCCATCATTAAGATGAAGGTTAAAGATTTTTATTGTAATGCTTTATGTGATCTTGGTGCAAGTATTTCTGTTATGCCTAAGAAAATCTATAATATGCTTGACTTGCCACCGCTGAAAAATTGTTATTTGGATGTTAATCTTGCTGATCATTCTACAAAGAAACCTTTGGGGAAAGTTGATAATGTTCGCATTACCGTTAACAATAACCTTGTCCCCGTTGATTTTGTTGTCTTGGATATTGAATGCAATGCATCTTGTCCCATTATATTGGGAAGACCTTTTCTTCGAACCGTTGGTGCTATCATTGATATGAAGGAAGGTAATATTAAATATCAATTTCCTCTCAAGAAAGGTATGGAACACTTCCCTAGAAAGAGAATGAAGTTACCTTTTGATTCTATTATTAGAACAAATTATGATGTTGACACTTCGTCTCTTGATAATACTTGATACACACTTTCTGCGCCTAGCTGAAAGGCGTTAAAGAAAAGCGCTTATGGGAGACAACCCATGTTTTTACTAAAGTACTTGGTTTTTATTTTGTGTTTTGGAAGTTGTTTACTACTGTAGCAACCTCTCCTTATCTTAGTTTAGTGTTTTATTGTGCCAAGTAAAGTCGTTGATAGTAAAGTTCATACTAGATTTGGATTACTGCGCAGAAACAGATTTCTTTGCTGTCACGAATCTGGGCTGTTTTCTCTGTAGGTAACTCAGAAAATTATGCCAATTTACGTGAGTGATCCTCAGATATGTACGCAACTTTCATTCAATTTGAGCATTTTCATTTGAGCAAGTCTGGTGCCTCGATAAAATTCGTCAATACGAACTGTTCTGTTTTGACAGATTCTGCCTTTTATTTCGCATTGCCAGTTTTGTTATGTTTGATGGATATTTCGATTCCATTGACTTTCAGTAGCTTTGTGCAATGTCCAGAAGTGTTAAGAATGATTATGTCACCTCTGAACATGTATATTTTGATTGTGCACTAACCCTCTAATGAGTTGTTTCGAGTTTGGTGTGGAGGAAGTTTTCAAGGATCAAGAGAGGGAGATGATACAACATGATCAAGGAGAGTGAAAGCTCTAAGCTTGGGGATGCCCCGGTGGTTCACCCCTGCATATTCTAAGAAGACTCAAGCGTCTAAGCTTGGGAATGCCCAAGGCATCCCCTTCTTCATCGACAACATTATCAGGTTCCTCCCCTGAAACTATATTTTTATTCCATCACATCTTATATGCTTTGCTTGGAGCGTCGGTTTGTTTTTGTTTTTGTTTTGCTTGAATAAAATGGATCCTAGCATTCACTGTATGGGAGAGAGACACGCTCCGCTGTAGCATATGGACAAGTATGTCCTTAGGCTCTACTCATAGTATTCATGGCGAAGTTTCTTCTTCGTTAAATTGTTATATGGTTGGAATTGGAAAATGATACATGTAGTAAATTGCTATAATGTCTTGGATAATGTGATACTTGGCAATTGTTGTGCTCATGTTTAAGCTCTTGCATCATATACTTTGCACCCATTAATGAAGAAATACATAGAGCATGCTAAAATTTGGTTTGCATATTTGGTCTCTCTAAGGTCTAGATAATTTCTAGTATTGAGTTTGAACAACAAGGAAGACGGTGTAGAGTCTTATAATGTTTTCAATATGTCTTTTATGTGAGTTTTGCTGCGCCGTTCATCCTTGTGTTTGTTTCAAATAACCTTGCTAGCCTAAACCTTGTATCGAGAGGGAATACTTCTCATGCATCCAAAATCCTTGAGCCAACCACTATGCCATTTGTGTCCACCATACCTACCTACTACATGGTATTTCTCCGCCATTCCAAAGTAAATTGCTTGAGTGCTACCTTTAAAATTACATCATTCACCTTTACAATATATAGCTCATGGGACAAATAGCTTAAAAACTATTGTGGTATTGAATATGTACTTATGCACTTTATCTCTTATTAAGTTGCTTGTTGTGCGATAACCATGTTTCTGGGGACGCCATCAACTATTCTTTGTTGAATATCATGTGAGTTGCTATGCATGTTCGTCTTGTCTGAAGTAAGGGAGATCTACCACCTTATGGTTAAGCATGCATATTGTTAGAGAAGAACATTGGGCCGCTAACTAAAGCCATGATTCATGGTGGAAGTTTCAGTTTTGGACATATATCCTCAATCTCATATGAGAATAATAATTGTTGCCACATGCTTATGCATTAAAGAGGAGTCCATTATCTGTTGTCTATGTTGTCCCGGTATGGATGTCTAAGTTGAGAATAATCAATAGCGAGAAATCCAATGCGAGCTTTCTCCTTAGACCTTTGTACAGGCGGCATGGAGGTACCCCATTGTGACACTTGGTTAAAACATGTGTATTGCGATGATCCGGTAGTCCAAGCTAATTAGGACAAGGTGCGGGCACTATTAGTATACTATGCATGAGGCTTGCAACTTGTAAGATTTAATTTACATGATACATATGCTTTATTACTACCGTTGACAAAATTGTTTCATGTTTTCAAAATCAAAGCTCTAGCACAAATATAGCAATCGATGCTTTTCCTCTATGGAGGACCATTCTTTTACTTTCATGTTGAGTCAGTTCACCTATTTCTCTCCACCTCAAGAAGCAAACACTTGTGTGAACTGTGCATTGATTCCTACATACTTGCATATTACACTTATTATATTACTCTATGTTGACAATATCCATGAGATATACATGTTATAAGTTGAAAGCAACCGCTGAAACTTAATCTTCCTTTGTGTTGCTTCAATGCTTTTACTATGAATTATTGCTTTATGAGTTAACTCTTATGCAAGACTTATTGATGCTGGTCTTGAAGTACTATTAATGAAAAGTCTTTGCTATATGATTCACTTGTTTACTCATGTCATATACATTGTTTTTATCGCTGCATTCACTACATATGCTTTACAAATAGTATGATCAAGGTTATAATGGCATGTCACTCCAGAAATTATCTTTGTTATCGTTTTACCTGCTCGGGACGAGCAGAACTAAGCTTGGGGATGCTGATACGTCTCCGACGTATCGATAATTTCTTGTGTTCCATGCCACATTATTGATGTTATCTACATGTTTTATGCACACTTTATGTCATATTCGTGCATTTTTACGGAACTAACCTATTAACAAGATGCCGAAGTGCCGATTCTTGTTTTCTGCTGTTTTTGGTTTCAGAAATCCTAGTAACGAAATATTCTCGGAATTGGACGAAATCAACCCCAGGGTCCTATTTTGCCACGAAGCTTCCGTAAGACCGAAGAGGAGACGAAGTGGGGCCACGAGGCGGCCGGACTACAGGCGGCGCGGCCTAGGTCTTGGCCGCGCGGCCACTGTCATCTGGGCCCCTCGTGTGGCCCCCGACCTGCCCTTCCGCCTACTTAAAGCCTCCGTCGCGAAACCCCCATCGAGAGCCACGATACGGAAAACCTTCCAGAGACGCCGCCGCCGCCAATCCCATCTCGGGGGATTCAGGAGATCGCCTCCGGCACCCTGCCGGAGAGGGAAATCATCTCCCGGAGGACTCTACGCCGCCATGGTCGCCTCCGGAGTGATGTGTGAGTAGTCTACCCCTAGACTATGGGTCCATAGCAGTAGCTAGATGGTTGTCTTCTCCCCATTGTGCTTAATTGTCGGATCTTGTGAGCTGCCTAACATGATCAAGATCATCTATCTGTAATTCTATATGTTGCGTTTGTTGGGATCCGATGAATAGAGAATACTTGTTATGTTGATTATCAAAGTTATGTCTATGTGTTGTTTATGATCTTGCATGCTCTCCGTTACTAGTAGATGCTCTGGCCAAGTAGATGCTTGTAACTCCAAGAGGGAGTATTTATGCTCGATAGTGGGTTCATGTCTCCGTGAATCTGGGGGAGTGACAGAAACCTCTAAGATTATGGATGTGTTGTTGCCACTAGGGATAAAACATTGGTGCTATGTTCAACGATGTAGTCACTGATTACATTACGCGCAATACTTAATGCAATTGTCTGTTGTTAGCAACTTAATACTGGAGGGGGTTCGGATGATAACCTGAAGGTGGACTTTTTAGGCATAGATGCATGCTGGATAGCGGTCTATGTACTTTGTCGTAATGCCCAATTAAATCTCACTATACTCATCATAATATGTATGTGCATGGTTATGCCCTCTTTATTTGTCAATTGCCCAACTGTAATTTGTTCACCCAACATGCTGTTTATCTTATGGGAGAGACACCTCTAGTGAACTGTGGACCCCGGTCCAATTCTCTATACTGAAATACAATCTACTGCAATACTGTTTTACTGTTTTCTGCAAACAATCATCTTCCACACAATACGGTTAATCTTTTGTTACAGCAAGCCGGTGAGATTGACAACCTCACTGTTTCGTTGGGGCAAAGTACTTTGGTTGTGTTGTGCAGGTTCCACGTTGGCGCCGGAATCTCTGGTGTTGCGCCGCACTACATCCCGCCGCCATCAACCTTCAACGTGCTTCTTGACTCCTACTGGTTCGATTAAACCTTGGTTTCTTACTGAGGGAAACTTGCCGCTGTGCGCATCACACCTTCCTCTTGGGGTTCCCAACGGACGTGTCAACTACACGCATCAGCTATCATATGGAATGGTTGCTGATATATTCGATGGGTATCTTCGAACGGGTGAGAGCACCTGCCTTGAGTCCATGTACCGGTTTTGCCGAGCCGTGATTGCCGTGTTCGGACATTAGTATTGTAGGGAGCCAACAATTGAGCATACAAGACATCTGTTGTCTATCAACGAGTCTAGAGGGTTCCCAGGCATGATTGAAATCATATATTGCATGCACTGTCCTTTTCGATGGCAGGGTCAGTACAACGGCCATGAGGAGGGACGCACTGTCATTTTTGAAGAAGTGATATCTCAAGATTTATGTATTTGGCATTCATTCTTTGGCATGGCCGGTTCCAACAATAACATCAATGTGTTGCACTGATTACCAGTTTTCAACAGCCTTATGCAAGGCAAAGCTCCCCGGGTGAGCTACGAGGTCAATGAAAATGAATATGACAAGCCATATTATTTTGATGATGGCATCTACCCTGACTGGACCACACTGGTGAAGACTGTCCGTAATCCAAACACGGAGAAGACGAAGAGGTTTGCCAAGATACAAGATGCTTGCGGGAAAGATGTGAAGCGAGGATTTGGTGTGCTCCAAACTCGGTGGGCAACTGTTCGTCACCCGGCAAGAACATGGTCGCTAAATACCATGCATAAGGTGATGACATGCTTCGTGATTAAGCACAACATGATCGTTGAGGACAAGCGTCCTGATGGTCGCAATGAGCTCCGATGGAAATTCCAAGGTGAGCTAGTTGCGCCAATCCCTGGGGCATTATCCTGGGAGGAGTATCTGCATATAAATGTAGAAGTCACTGATGAGATCGTGTGCAGACGCCTATAGACGAATCTGATTGAGTATCAGCGGGCGTTGGCTGGCAATGAAGACAATGCCTAGAGGAATATCATCTTGTTTTCATGTAGACTTAAAAAAATTAGATGTTATAACTAATACTTCTTTAAACCTGTTTATTTTGTTGTTTTAAAACATCCCAATTCATACCGAAGTGCAAATGCGCAAACGAACGCGCGGATAAAAATGATTATTTTCCCGTTCGCCAGTCGATGAAAACAGATGCGCGTGAATAATTTAGACGTCTGAAATATATCGCCCCGTTGGAGATGTCCTAACCCCAATAAAAGGGCGCAGAAAAGCTAAAATACACACGGATAAGACGAGGCTCCACACGGCCATACGAGAGACGAGTTGCAGCAGAGTTTAGGTCCCACCTGGCACTGTGGACTGTAGAGTACATCAACAGCTCGGTGTATCTTTTCCATCTCCAAAAGAAGTTGGGGTGAAGGGGTGCACGTGCACTTGCGAGCTGTGAGTACACAAACAGGGAGAGGGATCGTGCGAGTAAAAGTCTCGAGCAGCAGCGGAACGCCATCAAATCACCAGTCACGGCCGGCCACCACCGGCGCCGTCGACGATGATAGAAAAAAAGAGCGGGCAAGGACGAAGCAGCATACCGAGTAGACGGGGCAGGCAGGGGAACGGGCATTGACCGGAAGCACGCGAAGCGAAGGATCGCATTTCCTCTTAGACCATCTCCAATCACCTAAACGCGCTGGACCATCTATTTTGGGCTATTTGGGTGGCCGCACGGACACACGGACAACGTCCCGCATCCGCGTGCCAAAAGTTTGGATCGCACGCTACGTCCAACGCGCGGACGCAGCGCAAACGTAACAAAATAAAAGTAAATGAAAAAGGAAAAGGAAAACAACAAAAAAGTAAATTTAAACTAGCGGTTCATTAAACTTAGCCCAATTTTGGGCAATTTTTACACAAAAGAAAGCCCTATATGGGCTTTAAACTTAAAAAAAGTAAACCCTAGGCCATGGTTTGGGAGCACGGTGGCCGCCGGCAGTACTACTCCCAGTAGTACTCGTCGTCGCCGTCGATGAGGACGACGCCCCCCAGGCGGCGACGCGCTGTTCTGGCTGGACAAACCCGAGGGTGCCGGGGACTCCGGCCAAGGCGACCACTGTGCCCTTTCCCAGGCGGAGTGCGGGTCCCGGGGGCTCGCCGGCCTGCGCAGACGTGCCCTCCGCGCGGACTCCTTCTGGAGCTGCTCCGCCGCTGCGGCCTGCAGCTCCGCCTCCTGCCGGAGCGCGGCTCGACGCTCCTCCTCCGCCCGGAGCGCTGCCTGGCGCGTGGCCTCCTCCTCCCGGCGAGCCATCTCGAGGAAGGCCCACGTCTCCGCATGGGCGTCCTCATGGGCCTTCCTGGCCATCTCCTCCAGCGCGGAGGCGCGCATCGTCTCGGCGAGGTGCGGCCATTTGGCCAGCTCCTCGAGGTCGCAGAGCTCGTGGGACGCCGCGAGCGCCGCCTGCAGCTCGGGGTCATCCTCCTCCTGGGACTGGGGCTGCGGCTGGGCCTGGGGCTCTGCTGCGGCCTCGTTGATGTAGAGGCCGCCGGGGCGGCGGCCAGCCCGCCTAGCAGGCGTGTGCGGCTGGGCGCGAGGCCGCCATCGCCGACGTGAAGCACGTGCGCCGGCGCGCATCGTGCTCCACCTCGAACCACAAGTCCTAGTTGGGACTTGTGTCACCGTATGCGGGGTGCTCCCGGAGGTCCACTGGCAGCTGCGCGCGGCGCCTCCGGATCTCCGTGATGCGGGCGCGACCGGAGCCCGGGATCGGCGGCACCGGAACCCGATATGGGCTCAGGTGCCAGCCGTGGGGGAGGTGCACGTACCCCCACAGCATTGGGACGCCGGCGTCCCAGAACATCTGCGCCACCGCTACGGTGACGTAGATCCGGTCGCGGTGGGGAGGAGCCTGCGACCCCATCTCGAACGCCGCCGGCGCGATTCGCCGACTGCTGCCAGCCTCGTGGTCGTTCGCGGACGGGAGGAACTCCCGCTTCGGGGCCATGGCGGTGCGGAAGCTGGAGGTCGTGCGTGCGTGTGGCCGGAGTGGAGAGTGGGGACTGGATAGGGACAGTCCCCATTCCCCCAGTCCACATTTAATAGGACTGGGTCACCGACAGCTGCGCCAGCCACGCGGACCAGGCGAACACGATCGGACGTCGTGTGCTATCCGCGGCCACGCAAACCTGGACCAGATTTGGGCCGGGTTTGCGACGTTCCGGACGCCGCGGCCATCCGCATTTGCGGTGCGTCGCGGCGTTTGGCCGCGTATTTGTCCGGCTGGGCCCAACCGGACGCGCGGGCGCGGGATGGGTCGCCACGTTGGAGATGCCCTAAGCGACCCATTCTATCGGCATCCAAAATGGTTCATGTGGACTGGCGGACTGGCTGTGCACGTTTCAGTGTTCAGTGACGCGATCCAAATAGATCGATTTGCGTGGATCGACCCATCTGTTATTCAAATTTGAGCCGCCGATATGTCAGGCCAGACACCGCGCATGTCCTCCCGCGTCCTCCCTCTTGCCAATCTGGGACCTACCGCAAGTGGGACGAAAGGTATACAGCCGAATCTTGTCTTCCCAAAAGCCTTGATTTCCATCTCCACCGTCACCCCCATGCACCGCTTGAAAGAACATCTCTCACATTATGTTTTGTGTGTTTGATGTCAATGTATGTGATACAATAATGTTTGATGAAGTGGTGCAGAGATTATATAGATACATGTATATGAGTGTCTTGTGTGGAAAACAAGACAAAAAGAAGCTGTAAAAGATTCACCAGGCCGGATATTTGCAAAATATATGGCCCCCAAAAATCGGCTAAGGACTCGAGGCGATGCAGCTCAGTACTCCCCTGGCATGGGGCCGGATTTTTGGCCGGACTTTTGGCCAGATTTTTCCCAGGGCCGGACTTTTTGGGGAGGCCGGATTATCCGGCCCTAACTTAGGCCAGATTATCCGGCCCTCGAAAGCTCCCAACGGCTGGATTTAGAGAGGGGGTATTTATACCCCCCTTCTTCTTCGTCCCAACTTGCTCAATCATTGCACAAAATTCTGCCAAGCCTCACCTCCATTAGAGCCACCTCAAGATCACAAGATTTGCAAGATCTCCTCCTCCACCCAACCAAAGCTCTTGATCTTTGGAGATTCGAAGGAGAAGACCCCGATCTACATCCTCACCGAAGCGATTCTCATTTCCCCCTCATATGCTTGAGGGCCCTTTTGCTAGTGTTCTTCTTTGGAATATCTAGTTGATTGTTGTTGATGTATTGTTATTGATTGTTGTGTTGTTACAGATTTGGGAGCCTCCAATTTGGTTGTGGATGTGTGCCCCAAGAACCTTGTAAAGGCCCGGTTTCCACCTCGAGGAAATCCCTTAGGTGGAAGTGGGCTAGGCCTTCGTGGCGTTGCTCACAGGAGATCTGAGTGAAGCCTTCGTGGCTGTTGGTTTGACTTTTGTAGCAAGCACACTCCTCCAAACGTAGACGTACCTTCTTGCAAAGGAAGGGAACTACAGGAATCATCTCCGTGTCTCCGCGTGCTCCACTCTCGGTTACCTCTATCCTATTATATCTCCTATATTGCGTAGCTATATCTTGCTTAGTTGTTAATCTTGTCATATAGGTAAATTCACTTAGTTGCATATCTAGAGAATTTACCTTTGTGTCAAGCCTAAATTGAAAAAGAACTAAAAATTGGTTAGCACCTATTCACCCCCCCTCTAGGTGCGGCATACGATCCTTTCAATTGGTATCAGAGCCTCGGCTCTTATTTTGGGCTTAACCGCCTAAGAGTATGCCGGATGACGCACTTTCGGAAGGGGCCTGATGACCCACAAGTATAGGGGATCGCAACAGTCTTCGCGGGAAGTAAAACCTAATTTATTGATTCGACAAAATGGGAGCCAAAGAATACTTGAAAGCCTTAACAACGGAGTTGTCAATTCAGCTGCACCTGGAAACAGACTTTCTCGCAAGAGTTTATCAGTAGTAACAGTTTTATAGCAGTAGCAGTAGTGAAATATCAGCAGCAGTGTAACAAAGACAGCAGTAGTGATTATAGTAAACAACAGGATTAAAATACTGTAGGCACAGGGATGGATGAACGGGCATTGCACGGATGAGAGAAACTCATGTAACAATCAAAGTAGGGCATTTGCAGATAGTAATAAAACAGTATCCAAGTACTAAACAATCCATAGGCACGTGTTCCGTATATAGTCGTACGTGCTCGCAATGAGAAACTTGCACAACATCTTTTGTCCTACCAGCCGGTGGCAGCCGAGCCTCTAGGGAATCTACTGGAAATTAAGGTGCTCCTTTTAATAGAGTACCGGAGCAAAGAATTAACACTCCGTGAACACATGTGATCCTCACATCACCGCCTTCCCCTCCGGTTGTCCCAATTTCTGTCACTTTGGGGCCTCGGGTTCTGGACAGCGACATGTGTATACAACTTGCAGGTAAGATCATAAAACAATGAATATCATCATGAAACAATAACATGTTCAGATCTGAGATCATGGCACTCGGGCCCTAGTGACAAGCATTAAGCATAACAAGTTGCAACAATATCATCAAAGTACCAATTACGGACACTAGGCACTATGCCCTAACAATCTTATGCTATTACATGACCAATCTCATCTAATCCCTACCATCCCCTTCAGCCTACAGCGGGGGAATTACTCACACATGGACGGGGGAAACATGGCTGGTCGATGGAGAGGCGTCGGTGGTGATGATGGCGATGATCTCCTCCAATTCCCCATCCCGGCGGAGTGCCAGAACGGAGTTTCTGGTCCCGAGACAGAGTTTCGCGATGGTGGCGGCGTTCTGGATGGCTTCTGGCGATTTTGACTTCTCGTATCGCGTTTTTAGGTCGAAGACCTTAAGTAGTCCCGAGGGGGGCGTCAGAGGCTGGCCGAGGCGGCCTCACCATAGGGCAGCGCGCCCCCCTCCTAGGCCGCGCCGGCCTAGTGTGTGGAGGCCGTGGGCCTCCCCCTGGCCTGCCCTTCTGGCTCCGTGAATCTTCTGGAAAAGTAGGCCATTTGACATTAATTCCGGAGATTTTCCTGAAAGTTGAATTTCTGCACAAAAACGAGACACCAGGGCAATTCTGCTGAAAACAGCGTTAGTTCGTGTTAGTCGAATCCAAAATACACAAATTAGAGGCAAAACAATAGCAAAAGTGTTCGGGAAAGTAGATACGTTTTGGACGTATCAACTCCCCCCAAGCTTAGCTTATTGTTTGTCCTCAAGCAATCCAGTTAACAACTGAGTGCGATAAAAGAACTTTCACGAACACATTTGTTCATATGATGTAAATATTCTCATGATATGGACAAGTACTTAGGCAATTCATAATAAGATACATGCAAATAAAATCATCTAATAGCTATGTCAATCATGGAAAAGGTACCAACAAATTAATAATAAGCATCATGAATCATGTCTATCAGCAGGATTGCAATGTTCATAAAAGGATATGATAAAGTGGTATCTCGCTTGCCCGTATTTGTACAGCAAAACATAAATGCTCGGGCACCTTTGAAGTTCATGGAAAGACTAGAAGTAGAGATTGTCAAAGATAAAAAGAATCAAAGTACAAGTGAAGGCTAGCAATAGACTGGGGAGCGACAATCAAGAGAGCAATAACCGTCATAATCATGCTTGCGGCAAAATAAATTAACGGAGGCATAAAAGTGATACAAGAACTCTGAGGCAAAGTAAATCATCGAGGCTTAATTGACTTTTGTTCAGTCATATGCATGTGTGAGCATGTGCCAAGTCGATTCAAGTGAATTATTCAGAGGAGGATACCACAATGTCATACCTATTTATGAATAAAACAATGCAAGCAAACATCTATGACATGCTACTCATATTAATAAACTGGAGCTAAACATGAGAGATCATGAACTACTAGACTTTCTTAAATGATATATACCTCACATGAACCAACTAAGCATGCTCACATGGATGAGTATATGTACAAAAATGAAAACAAATAGAGTTCATACCAGCCTCTCACCATAGTCGAATTGTCGTAGATCGTCATTATTGCCTTTCACTTGTGTAGCTTGAATAATATGGAATGAAAACCACGCTCCAGCCACCGAAGACCATTGAACTCCATAATGAACTTTACAAAACCAAAGAAGAACAACAAATATTTTTGGTGTTTTCGAATTGGAAACAAGAACAAAAGGAAACAAGCAAACAAAGCAAAATCTTTTTGGATTTTTTTATAGCAAACCAACGATAGCAAATAAAGCAAAATAAAAGCAAGAAACCAAAATAAACAAATGGTAAAGAGAAACAACAGAAATATTTTTGGTCTTTTTGTGTTTTAGAAAAGAAACAAAGCAAAAACAAGAAAAAGAAAACTAGAAGAGTCACATAAACACAAAGCAGCAGGAATTCGTCAAACTTGACAGCAGTACAGTAATCGATTTTTAAGAAATTCTTCCGCTACCCAGCTCAAAAAGTGTTCAACTAATTAAAGTTAGATAACAACATGGGGAACATGCAAAAAAATTGGCTTCGCAAAATAACGTTCTGGCTATTTTTGAGAATTTTTTGGGTGTCAGTCCAGAATCTGTTTTCAGGCAGCACTTCCCCAAATATCATCTCCCTCTTATTAGAAAACCACTTTAAGAAGCTAAACAAGTATGTACAAGTATCCAGCAACTATAATATGCAAAGAATGAGTGATGCCGGTATACCTCCCCCCAAGCTTTGGCTTTTGGCCTAAGTGGAGTTCAATCCCATGGTGACCTTGAAGTGGCACCTCCGTAGTATGACGAAGATGGATCCTGTTCCGGGTATGTGCTGGAAGATGCATGATACGCGTACAGCACGCGTCCGTTGGGAACCCCAAGAGGAAGGTGTGATGCGTACAGCGGCAAGTTTTCCCTCAGTAAGAAACCAAGGTTTATCGAACCAGTAGGAGCCAAGAAGCACGTTGAAGGTTGATGGCGGCGGAGTGTAGTGCGGCGCAACACCAGGGATTCCGGCGCCAACGTGGAACCTGCACAACACAACCAAAGTACTTTGCCCCAGCGTAACAGTGAGGTTGTCAATCTCACCGGCTTGCTGTAACAAAGGATTAGATGTATAGTGTGGATGATGATTGTTTGCAGAAAACAGTAGAACGAGTATTGCAGTTGATTGTATTCGATGTAAAAGAATGGACCGGGGTCCACAGTTCACTAGAGGCGTCTCTCCCATAAGAATAAGCATGTTGGCTGAACAAATTACAGTTGGGCAATTGACAAATAAAGAGGGCATGACCATGCACATACATGTTATGGTGAGTAGTGTGAGATTTAATTGGGCATTAAGACAAACTACATAGACCGCTATCCAGCATGCATCTATGCCTAAAAAGTCCACCTTCAGGTTATCATCCGAACCCCCTCCAGTATTAAGTTGCAAACAACAGACAATTGCATTAAGTATGGTGCGTAATGTAATCGACGAATATATCCTTAGACATAGCATTGATGTTTTATCCCTAGTGGCAACAGCACATCCACAACCTTAGGGGTTGCTGTCACTCCCCCAGATTTAATGGAGACATGAACCCACTATCGAGCATAAATACTCCCTCTTGGAGTTACAAGTATCAACTTGGCCAGAGCCTCTACTAGCAACGGAGAGCATGCAAGATCATAAACAACACATAGATGATATTGATAATCAACATAACATAGCATTCACTTATTCATCGGATCCCAACAAACACAACATATAGCATTACAGATAGATGATCTTGATCATGTTAGGCAGCTCACAAGATCCGACAATGATAGCACAATTAGGAGAAGACGACCATCTAGCTACTGCTATGGACCCATAGTCCAGGGATGAACTACTCACTCATCACTCCGGAGGCGACCATGGCGGTGAAGAGTCCTCCGGGAGATGATTCCTCTCTCCGGCAGGGTGCCGGATGCGATCTCCTGAATCCCCCGAGATGGGATTGGCGGCGGCGGTGTCTCTGGAAGGTTTTTCGTATCGTGGCTCTCGGTACTGGAGTTATTATCGACGAAGGCTTAAGTAGGCGGAAGGGTAGGTCAGGGGGCGACGCGAGGGACCCACACGCTAGGGCCGCGCGGGCCCCTCCTGGGCCGCGTCGCCCTAGTGTGGCGTCGCCTCGTCGCCCCACTTCGTATCTCCCCCGGTGTTCTGGAAGCTTCGTGGAAAAATAAGATCCTGGGCGTTGATTTCGTCCAATTCCGAGAATATTTCCTTACTAGGATTTCTGAAACCAAAAACAGCAGAAAACAACAACTGGCTCTTCGGCATCTTGTTAATAGGTTAGTGCCGAAAAATGCATAAATATGACATAAAGTATGTATAAAACATGTAGGTATCATCAATAAAGTGGCATGGAACATAAGAAATTATCGATACGTTGGAGACGTATCAGCATCCCCAAGCTTAGTTCCTGCTTGTCCCGAGTAGGTAAACGATAACAAAGATAATTTCTGAAGTGACATGCCATCATAATCTTGATCATACTATTGTAAGCACATGTAATGAATGCAGCGATCCAAGACAATGGTAAATGTAATGAGTAAACAATTGAATCATATAGCAAAGACTTTTCATGAATAGTACTTTCAAGACAAGCATCAATAAGTCTTGCATAAGAGTTGACTCATAAAGCAATAAATTCAAAGTAAAGGTATTGAAGCAACACAAAGGAAGATTAAGTTTCAGCGGTTGCTTTCAACTTGTAACATGTATATCTCATGGATATTGTCAACATAAAGTAATATAATAAGTGCAATATGCAAGTATGTAGGAATCAATGCACAGTTCACACAAGTGTTTGCTTCTTGAGATGGAGAGAAATAGGTGAACTGACTCAACATAAAAGTAGAAGAAAGGCCCTTCGCAGAGGGAAGCATTGATTTCTATATTTGTGCTAGAGCTTTGGTTTTGAAAACATAAAGAGAGCATAAAAGTAAAATTTTGAGAGGTGTTTGTTGTTGTCAACGAATGGTAGTGGGCACTCTAACCCCCTTGCCAGACAAACCTTCAAAGAGCGGCTCCCATTAGACATTTTTATTTTTTGGGTGGCACTCCTTCCAACCTTGCTTTCACAAACCATGGCTAAACGAATCCTCGGGTGCCTGCCAACAATCTCATACCATGAAGGAGTGCCTTTTTATTTTAGTTTTATTTAGATGACACTCCTCCCCACCTTTGCTTTCTCAAGCCATGGCTAACCGAATCCCCGGGTGCCGTCCAACAATCACATACCATGGAGGAGTGTCTATTTTTGTAATATTATGAAGATTAATTAATTTGGGACTGGGAATCCCATTGCCAGCTCTTTTTGCAAAATTATTGGATAAGCGGATGAAGTCACTAGTCCATTGGTGAAAGTTGCCCAACAAGATTGAAAGATAAACACCACATACTTCCTCATGAGCTATAAAACATTGACACAAATAAGAGGTGATAAATTTTGAATTGTTTAAAGATAGCACTCAAGCAATTTACTTTGGAATGGCGGAGAAATACCATGTAGTAGGTAGGTGTGGTGGACACAAATGGCATAGTGTTTGGCTCAAGGATTTTGGATGCATGAGAAGTATTCCCTCTCGATACAAGGTTTAGGCTAGCAAGGCTATTTGAAACAAACACAAGTATGAAGTGGTACAGCAAAACTCACATAAAATATATATTGTAAGCATTATAAGACTCTACACCGTCTTCCTTGTTGTTCGACCCTTACTAGAAATTATCTAGACCTTAGAGAGACCAATTATGCAAACCAAATTTTAGCAAGCTCTATGTATTTCTTCATTAATAGGTGCAAAGTATATGATGCAAGAGCTTAAACATGAGCACAACAATTGCCAAGTATCAAATTATTCAAGACATTCTACCAATTACTACATGTAGCATTTCCCGTTTCCAACCATATAACAATTTAACGAAGAAGATTCAACCTTCGCCATGAATATTATGAGTAAGGCCTAAGGACATATTTGTCCATATGCAACAGCGGAGCGTGTCTCTCTCCCACACAATGAATGCTAGGATCCATTTTATTCAAACAAAACAAAAACAAAACAAACAGACGCTCCAAGCAAAGTACATAAGATGTGACGGAATAAAAATATAGTTTCACTAGAGGAACCTGATAATGTTGTCGATGAAGAAGGGGATGCCTTGGGCATCCCCAAGCTTAGACGCTTGAGTCTTCTTGAAATATGCAGGGGTGAACCACCGGGGCATCCCCAAGCTTAGAGCTTTCACTCTCCTTGATCATATTGTATCATCTTCCTCTCTTGATCCTTGAAAACTTCCTCCACACCAAACTCAAAACAACTCATTAGAGGGTTAGTGCATAATCAAAATTCACATGTTCAGAGGTGACATAATCATTCTTAACACTTCTGTACATTGCACAAAGCTACTGAAAGTTAATGGAATAGAAAAATCCATCAAGCATAGCAAAACAGGCAATGCGAAATAAAAGGCAGAATCTGTCAAAAACAGAACAGTCTGTAAAGACGAATTTCTAAGAGGAACCAGACTTGCTCAAATGAAAATGCTCAAATTGAATGAAAGTTGCGTACATATCTTAGGATCACTCACGTAAATTGGCATAATTTTCTGAGTTACCTACAGAGAATTAGGCCCAGATTCGTGTCAGCAAGAAATCTGTTTCTGCGTAGTAATCCAAATCTAGTATGAACCTTACTATCAAAGACTTTACTTGGCACAACAATGCAACAAAACTAAGATAAGGAGAGGTTGCTACAGTAGTAACAACTTCCAAGACTCAAATATAAAACAAAAGTGCAGTAGTAAAATCATGGGTTGTCTCCCACAAGCGCTTTTCTTTAACGCCTTTCAGCTAGGCGCAGAAAGTGTGTATCAAGTATTATCAAGAGACGAAGCATCAACATCATAATTTGTTCTAATGATAGAATCAAAAGGTAACTTCATTCTCTTTCAAGGGAAGTGTTCCATACCTTTCTTGAGAGGAAATTGATATTTAATATTACCTTCCTTCATATCAATAATAGCACCAACAGTTCGAAGAAAAGGTCTTCCCAATATAATGGGACAAGATGCATTGCATTCAATATCCAAGACAACAAAATAAACGGGGACAAGGTTATTGTTAACGGTAATGCGAACATTATCAACTCTCCCCAAAGGTTTCTTTGTAGAATTATCAACAAGATTAACATCCAAATAACAATTTTTCAATGGTGGCAAGTCAAGCATATTATAGATCTTCCTAGGCATAACGGAAATACTTGCACCAAGATCACATAAAGCATTACAATCAAAGTCATTGACCTTCATCTTAATGATGGGCTCCCAACCATACTCTAACTTCCTAGGAATAGAAGCTTCACGATTTAATTTCTCTTCTCTAGCTTTTATGAGAGCATTTGTAATATGTTTTGTAAAAGCCAAATTTATAGCACTAGCATTAGGACTCTTAGCAAGTTTTTGTAAGAACTTTATAACTTCAGAGATGTGACAATCATCAAAATCCAAACCATTATAATCTAAAGCAATGGGATCATTGTCCCTAATGTTGGAAAAAAATTCAGCAGTTTTATCACAGGCAGTTTCAGCAGTTTTAGCAGTTTCCGGCAGTTTTTCAGGCTTTGCATTAGAAGTGGAAACATTGCCAACACCAATTATTTTACCATTAATAGTAGGAGGTGCAGCAACATGTGGAGCATTAGCATTACTAGTGGTGGTAATAGTCCAAACTTTAGCTATATTATCTTCTTTAGCATTTTCTTCTTTTTCCCATCTAGCACGCAATTCTGCCATCAATCTTATATTCTCATTAATTCTAACTTGGATGGCATTTGCTGTAGCAAATGACTTAATATCATTATTTTCATTAGGCATAACTTTCGATTTCAAAAGATCAGCATCAGCAGCAAGACTATCGACTTTAGAAGCAAGTATATCAATTTTCCCAAGCTTTTCTTCAACAGATTTGTTAAAAGCAGTTTGTGTACTAATAAATTCTTTAAGCATGGTTTCAAGTCCAGGGGGTGAATTCCTATTATTGTTGTAAGAATTCCCATAAGAATTACCATAGCCGTTGCCATTATTATAAGGATATGGCCTATAGTTGTTACTAGAATTATTCCGATAAGCATTGTTGTTGAAATTATTATTTTTAATGAAGTTTACATCAACATGTTCTTCTTGAGCAACCAATGAAGCTAATGGAACATTATTAGGATCAATATTTGTCCTACCATTCACAAGCATAGACATAATAGCATCAATCTTATCACTCAAGGAAGAGGTTTCTTCATTAATTTACCTTCTTACCTTGTGGAGCTCTTTCCGTGTGCCATTCAGAGTAATTAATCATCATATTATCAAGAAGCTTTGTTGCGTCACCTAGAGTGATGGACATAAAGGTACCTCCAGCAGCTGAATCCAATAGGTTCCGCGAAGAAAAATTCAGTCCTGCATAAAAGGTTTGGATGATCATCCAAGTAGTCAGTCCATGGGTTGGGCAATTTTTAACCAAAGATTTCATTCTTTCCCATGCTTGTGCAACATGCTCAGTATCCAATTGTTTAAAATTCATTATGCTACTTCTCAAAGATATAATTTTAGCAGGAGGATAATATCTACCAATAAAAGCATCCTTGCATTTAGTCCATGAATCAATACTATTCTTAGGCAGAGATAGCAACCAATCTTTAGCTCTTCCTCTTAATGAGAAAGGAAACAATTTTAGCTTTATAATGTCACCATCTACATCCTTATACTTTTGCATTTCACATAATTCAACAAAATTATTGAGATGGGCAGCAGCATCATCAGAACTAACACCAGAAAATTGCTCTCGCATAACAAGATTCAGTAAAGCGGGTTTAATTTCAAAGAATTCCGCTGTAGTAGCAGGTGGAGCAATAGGTGTGCATAAGAAATCATTATTATTTGTGGTTGTGAAGTCACACAACTTAGTATTTTCAGGAGTACCCATTTTAGCAATAGTAAATAAAGCAACTAGATAAAGTAAATGCAAGTAACTAATTTTTTTGTGTTTTTAATATAGCAAACAAGATAGCAAGTAAAGTAAAACTAGCAACTAATTTTTTTTTGTATTTTGATATAATGCAGCAAACAAAGTAGTAAATAAAAGTAAAGCAAGACAAAAACAAAGTAAAGAGATTGGAGGTGGAGACTCCCCTTGCAGCGTGTCTTGATCTCCCCGGCAACGGCGCTAGAAAAAGAGCTTGATACGCGTACAACACGCGTCCGTTGGGAACCCCAAGAGGAAGGTGTGATGCGTACAGCGGCAAGTTTTCCCTCAGTAAGAAACCAAGGTTTATCGAACCAGTAGGAGCCAAGAAGCACGTTGAAGGTTGATGGCGGCGGAGTGTAGTGCGGCGCAACACCATAGATTCCGGCGCCAACGTGGAACCTGCACAACACAACCAAAGTACTTTGCCCCAACGTAACAGTGAGGTTGTCAATCTCACCGGCTTGCTGTAACAAAGGATTAGATGTATAGTGTGGATGATGATTGTTTGCAGAAAACAGTAGAACGAGTATTGCAGTTGATTGTATTCCATGTAAAAGAATGGACCGGGGTCCACAGTTCACTAGAGGCGTCTCTCCCATAAGAATAAGCATGTTGGGTGAACAAATTACAGTTGGGCAATTGACTAATAAAGAGGGCATGACCATGCATATACATGTTATGATGAGTAGTGTGAGATTTAATTGGGCATTACGACAAAGTACATAGACCGCTATCCAGCATGCATCTATGCCTAAAAAGTCCACCTTCAGGTTATCATCCGAACCCCCTCCAGTATTAAGTTGCAAACAACAGACAATTGCATTAAGTATGGTGCGTAATGTAATCAACAAATATATCCTTAGACATAGCATTGATGTTTTATACCTAGTGGCAACAACACATCCACAACCTTAGGGGTTGATGTCACTCCCCCAGATTTAATGGAGACATGAACCCACTATCGAGCATAAATACTCCCTCTTGGAGTTACAAGTATCAACTTGGCCAGAGCCTCTACTAGCAACGGAGAGCATGCAAGATCATAAACAACACATAGATGATATTGATAATCAACATAACATAGCATTCACTTATTCATCGGATCCCAACAAACACAACATATAGCATTACAGATAGATGATCTGGATCATGTTAGGCAGCTCACAAGATCCGACAATGATAGCACAATTAGGAGAACACGACCATCTAGCTACTGCTATGGACCCATAGTCCAGGGGTGAACTACTCACTCATCACTCCGGAGGCGACCATGGCGGTGAAGAGTCCTCCGGGAGATGATTCCCCTCTCCGGCAGGGTGCCGGAGGCGATCTCCTGAATCCCCCGAGATGGGATTGGCGGCGGCGGCGTCTCTGGAAGGTTTTCCGTATCGTGGCTCTCGGTACTGGAGTTATTATCGACGAAGGCTTAAGTAGGCGGAAGGGTAGGTCAGGGGGCGACGCGAGGGACCCACACGCTAGGGCCGCGCGGGCCCCTCCTGGGCCGCGCCGCCCTAGTGTGGCGTCGCCTCATCGCCCCACTTCGTATCTCCCCCGGTGTTCTGGAAGCTTCGTGGAAAAATAAGATCCTGGGCGTTGATTTCGTCCAATTCCGAGAATATTTCCTTACTAGGATTTCTGAAACCAAAAACAGCAGAAACAAAGAATCGGCTCTTCGGCATCTTGTTAATAGGTTAGTGCCGGAAAATGCATAAATATGACATAAAGTATGTATAAAACATGTAGGTATCATCAATAAAGTGGCATGGAACATAAGAAATTATCGATACGTTGGAGACGTATCACTGCACCAGGATACGTGACGGTGTAGTCGTGGGAGGGCTCGGCGTCCTCGGAGTCATGCTGCTGGTGGAAGCCATGTATCTTCAGCTGCTCATCCACCTCCTCCTTAGAGCGCGACCACGGTTTCCTGTCAATACTGAACAAATCTGGCTGCGGCAAAGGGATTTCCCTCTCATCCCCGTCAGTAAACAACATTCTATAGACAATATTATCTAAACTAGAGTCAGTTGTAACAAATTGATGACTCTTCATAGCAGCAATATCAAGCCTTATAGGAGTTAATTTCACATCAGTAGGGTCAAGAGGAAGATCTAGATATGCTAAAATGCGTGATGCAACAATTCCTCCAAAAATAGGCCCCTTGTTAGACAAACGGCGAGCAACAAGAGTACCAAGATGATAAGGTGTCTCTCCAGTAAGTGCATCAACTAAGAAAGCAAGATGATAACTAGAAATATTGCTAGTGTTCTCCCTACCAAGAATGCTAGTAGCAAGATAGTAAGCGAAATATCTAATGGCAGGGAGTTGAATGTTTCTTATCTTGCCGCGCTGAATGGTGCGGCTATCATCATTGGTAATATCTTGATAGAGCTCCAGCAAAGCCTTAGGATTATTCTCGATCTTCTTCGTTGTTCCTACAGGGGCAATATCCAATGCAGTACAAAAATCATTCAACTTCATAGTAATAGGATTACCATAAATCCTGAATGCAACTGATGGTTGATAGTGCTTGTTGTTGAACTGAAAGCTCTCAACAAAGATTTTAGTTCGCATGTAGTATTGATCCCTCGCATCTTCCATATAGGTTGTTAAGCCCACATTACCGACGAGGACCAAGAAATCATCCAGCAACCCTGCATTACTCAAAAAGTTATAACATGGAAAAGAGGAAGCGTTAGGGACTCCATTGTCCTCTTCGGCTTCGAAGCTCGGTGCGAGTACATCCTCATTATAGGACCATCTGAATCGAGTGGCGGTCCTTGAGGGCCTCCCCGTGCTTGTCGTCTCTCTTTCAAACACTTCTCCAAAGTTATAGTTATCCATCTTCCTTTTCGAAGAGCAAATGTGCCAAATTTCAGACAGAAATCTGGGCTGAGCAAAGAGATCGAGAAATCTTGAGTTCTTGAGCAGAAACGCGAGTGAGAGAAAGCTGGTACGAGTTTTTTCGGGAGAGAGAGTGAGATGGGAGGAAGAGATGATTAAGTGGGGCAAGGAGGGGCCCACACCACAGGGTGGCGCGCCCCCCTCCTTGGCTGCGCCGGCTGGTGGGGTGCAGCCCTGGGGTGCCCCACTGGTCGTCCCCAGGTGCTCCCAGATGCCTCTTCGAAAAATAAGACCAACGGTATAATTTTTGTGAATTTTTGAAAACTTTGAAAAATTGCACATTTCTGGGTATTAAAATTATTATTACTGGGCAAAAAAAGATTTTGAAATTTCTAAACAACTAAAGAACCTTGCAAATCAAGTAGTGCTACAGCAAGTAGGACAAGTGGAGGAAAGAAAGAAATGTTGTTTAGCTCCTCTATGCATATAAAATGTATTTGTTAACAAGGTTGATCAAGTCTTGCCACCAAATAAATTTTACATATCATAAGAAGAAATAAACCTCAAATCAATCATGTTACCTTGAATTGTATTGATATGGATCCAATCATAATATTTTGGTATCCTTCTTTAGGCTCATATATAGGACAATCAATAACTCCCACTTTGATAGTTCTCACATTAGAAATTGTGTTAACTCCACATACTTTATCAATCCTCTTGGGGAAATAAACGGTATGCTCCTTGTCATCGACATTGAAAGTAACTTTTCCTTTATTGCAATCAATAACAGCCCCTGCAGTGTTAAGAAAGGGTCTCCCAAGAATAATAGACATATTGTCATCTTCAGGCATTTCCAACACAACAAAATCAGTTAATATCAAGCAGTTATTAGTAACTTGAACATGAACATCCTCACATATACCAACAGTAATAGCAGTGGATTTATCAGCCATTTGCAAAGATATATCAGTCGGTATCAACTTATCTAAATAAAGTCTCTTGTAAAAAGAAAAAGGCATAACATTAACACCTGCTCCCAAATCACATAGAGCAGTTCTAACATAATTATTCTTAATAGAACAAGGATTAGTCGGTATACCTGGGTCGCCCAACTTCTTTGGAACTTTGCCATTGAAAGAGTAATTAGCAAGCATAGTGGAAATCTCCTCATTAGGAATTTTCCTTTTATTAGAGACAATATCTTTCATATACTTTGAATAAGGAGGCAATTTAATAGCATCAGTCAAAGGGATTTGCAAGAATAAAGGTTTCATCCAATCACAAAATTTATTATAGTGTTCTTCTTCCTTTGATTTTAGTTTCTTAGCAGGAAAAGGCATTTGCTTTTAAACCCAAGGTTCTCTTTCATTACCATGTTTCTTAGCAATAAAGTCTTCTTTGGTATACTTTTTATTTTTAGCATGCTTTTCAGGTTCATCTTCAACCTCTTCTTTATCAGAAGCATCATTCTTATCATTATCTTTATCATGTTCATTACCACTTTCAGTTTCAGCATCAGAAATAGAAATACTATTAGAATCATTAACAGGTTCAGAGGATTCTACAACATTTTTATGTTTCTTTTTCTTTTTCTTAGAAGGAGCACTAGGTTCAATTCGTTGAGAATCTTGTTCAACTCTCTTGGGATGCCCCTCAGGATATAGAGGATCCTGAGTAGAAACACCGCCTCTAGTTGTTACTTCATAAGCATGTTTTTCTTTAGAACTATTTTTTAACAAGTCATTTTGCACTTTAGTGAGTTGATCAATTTGAGTTTGAATCATATGAAAATGTTTAACAAGCATCTTAACATCATTGGAGGTTCTCTCCACAATATCATGCAAATTACTAATAGCTTGAGAATTTTCCATTAAATGATTCTCTACTCTCATATTAAAATTTTCTTGCTTAACAATATATTTATCAAACTCATCTAAACATTGAGCAGGAGGTTTTGAATACGGAATATCTTCCCTAGTAAAGCATTGAAGAGAATTTACCTCAATCATGGATGAAGGGGGAGTTATCTTGCATAAATCTTCTATGGGAGGTAAATTCTTCACATCTTCAGATTTAATACCTTTATCCTTAAGAGATTTCTTGGCTTCCCTCATATCTTCATCATTTAATTTAATCAAACCCCTCTTCTTCAATATCGGCGTCAGGACTGGTTCAGGTGTAGTACAATCATCATGATTTCGGCCTATTTTAGCCAATAATTCTTCAGCTTCGTCTGGAGTTCTTTTCCTGAAAACACAACCAGCACAACTATCCAAATATGCCCTAGACTCAATGGTTAGTCCACTATAAAATATATCAAGTAAATCATGCTTTTTCAGATCATGTCCAGGTCGGGCTCTGATAAGAGAACAAAATCTTGCCCAAGCTTCAGGCAATTTCTCTCCATCTCCCTGGTCAAAACTATAAATTTTCTGCAAAGCAATATGTTGAGCACTAGCAGGAAAGTATTTCCGAAAGAAAACATCAAGCAAACCACTTGGACTATCAATAGAACCAGGAGGCAAACTATTATACCAAGTTTTAGCATCATCCTTTAATGATAAAGGAAAAAATTTAGCAACAAAATAAGTACGCATCTTGACATCATCAGAAAACAAGCTACTCAAAGTAGAAAGATCATTCATGTGTTCTACAACACTTTCTTTTTCAGTACCACAAAAGGGTGTTTTCTCAACAATAGCTATATGAGACAAATCAAGAGAAAAATCATAATCCTTATCCTTAATGTTTATAGGAGATGTGGCAAATTTAGGATCAGGAGACAGCTTATATCTAACAGTATGTTGTGCAAGAAACTTTTTAATTTTACTTGCATCAGTAGTAGCATTGCATTTAACAATAAAATCATCATCAAGTTCCACATAATCTTCATCAGGATCATCACTAGAGTATTCAACAGAATCAGGTGAATTAACAGGTGTAGCAGTATTTTCATTAGGAGTTTCAGTATTTTCCATTTGTCTAGACCTAGCAATTGTAGCATCTAGAATGGATCGTAACGAACCACTATCATCAAGCACAACAGAAGCATCATCAATATTATAAGAATTTTCAGATTCAGCAGAAGTACCAGCATGTGCAGCTTGTGGTGGTGAAACAAGTTGACTTATCACAGATGGTGAATCAAGAGCAGTAGAGGTACTCAGAGTTGTACCTTTTCTTGTAGTGGATGGTAATATGGCGACTTTAGGATCGCGCGATTTACCCATGATGGAGAATTTGCAGCGAACAATATCAGTCCAAGTGAACTTCCAAATAAAGCTATGCTCCCCGGCAATGGCGCCAGAAAATAGTCTTGATGACCCACAAGTATAGGGGATCGCAACAGTCTTCGCGGGAAGTAAAACCCAATTTATTGATTCGACACAAGGGGAGCCAAAGAATACTTGAAAGCCTTAACAGCGGAGTTGTAAATTCAGCTGCACCTGGAAACAGACTTGCTCGCAAGAGTTTATCAGTAGTAACAGTTTTATAGCAGTAGCAGTAGTGAAATATCAGCAGCAGTGTAACAAAGACAGAAGTAGTGATTATAGTAAACAACAGGATTAAAATACTGCAGTCACAGGGATGGATGAACGGGCGTTGCATGGATGAGAGAAACTCATGTAACAATCAAAGTAGGGCATTTGCAGATAGTAATAAAACAGTATCCAAGAACTAAACAATCCATAGGCATGTGTTCCGTATATAGTCGTACGTGCTCGCAATGAGAAACTTGCACAACATCTTTTGTCCTACCAGCCGGTGGCAGCCGGGCCTCTAGGGAATCTACTAGAAATTAAGGTACTCCTTTTAATAGAGTACCGGATCAAAGCATTAACACTCCGTGAACACATGTGATCCTCAAATCACCGCCTTCCCCTCCGGTTGTCCCAATTTCTGTCACTTTGGGGCCTCGGGTTCCGGATAGCGACATGTGTATACAACTTGCAGGTAAGATCATAAAACAATGAATATCATCATGAAACAATAACATGTTCAGATCTGAGATCATGGCACTCGGGCCCTAGTGACAAGCATTATGCATAACAAGTTGCAACAATATCATCAAAGTACCAATTACGGACATTAGGCACTATGCCCTAACAATCTTATGCTATTACATGACCAATCTCATCCAATCCCTACCATCCCCTTCAGCCTACAGCGGGGGAATTACTCACACATGGATGGGGGAAACATGGCTGGTCGATGGAGAGGCGTCGGTGGTGATGATGGCGATGATCTCCTCCAATTCCCCGTCCCGGCGGAGTGCCAGAACGGAGTTTCTGGTCCCGAGACGGAGTTTCGCGATGGTGGCGGCGTTCTGGATGGCTTCTGGCGATTTCGACTTCCCGTATCGCGTTTTTAGGTCGAAGACCTTAAGTAGTCCCGAGGGGGGCGTCAGAGGCTGGCCGAGGCGGCCTCACCATAGCGGTGCGCCCCCCTCCTAGGCCGCGCCGGCCTAGTGTGTGGAGGCCGTGGGCCTCCCCCTGGCCTGCCCTTTTTGCTTCGTGAATCTTCTGGAAAAATAGGCCCTTTGACATTAATTCCGGGGATTTTCCTGAAAGTTGAATTTCTGCACAAAAACGGGACACCAGGGCAATTCTGCTGAAAACAGCGTTAGTCCGTGTTAGTCGTATCCAAAATACACAAATTAGAGGCAAAACAATAGCAAAAGTGTTCGGGAAAGTAGATACATTTTGGACGTATCAGGGCCGCAAAGCCGGTCTCCATGGATGACCTCAAGTCGATGGAAACATCCTTGAGATCCGCCATGGAAACCCAAATGGAAACTTTTATGAAAATGTTTTCCGACCGTTTTCCTGCGGCTCCCCCCGTCATCCCCACCTTAGAGGTAAAGGACAAGGGTGAGTTAGAAGAGGGAGATGCTTCGGCATTACCCTCCTCTACCACTCCCTTGAATGGTGATAACTTAAACACTACTAAAACCCCCGTTGCTTCTCCTTGGGGAACTAGTGGAGGTGTTAGCTACAATCAAGTGGCTCCACCTTTCCTATCTCCTGATATCCCGGTTCCCCATCCTCATATAAACACTCGGGGCGACCCACCTAAGTTTAATGATAAAGATTTCGATACTTGAAAATTTGAGTTTCGCTCTCATGTTCGCAGTGCCTCCAATGAACTTTGGAGAATCATCGTGGAATTCTTCAAGCCCTACAACCCCGACAAGTTGACTAGAAGAGAAGCGGGTTATAATCAACTCAACAACATTGCCTTGCACATGATTCAAACTAGTGTGGGGACAATGGAATTGTCTCGTGTTCGGAATTGCACCACCGCCAAGGAAGCTTGGGATGGTTTGGCCGATAGTTGCATTGGAAGTGAAAGCATGAGAAGGAACAAGTTTAATGCCCTTCGGAATCAAGCCGAAGGATTCATGAGGCTTCCGGATGAAGATCATGAAGTCATGTATAGAAGACTTATCACCGTTGCCGATTCTTTCCGGAATGTGGGTGCCACTCACATTAATGATGCTTGGATCAAAGATAAGTATATTGACTGCATGATGCCATTTGAACCCATTGATGTCAAGACTCTAGTTGGGAGAGAATGCTTTGCCTCTCTCACTTCTGAACAAGCGGTGCATGAGTTGCAATCTCTCAAGGTGCTCGAGCAAAACTCTCATGATTCTCGCAGTCGAGCTACTGGAATGTCAAGAGGATCCAACCTTGCCTTGGTGGGCAATTCCGTGGAAGAAGTGAACCCTCAAGAACCATATAGGACATCTTGGAGTATGTCCTATCCGGATGATTTGGAATTCCACTACAATGACCACATGGCATTCCATGCAAACCTTTTGGGTTGATCCATTCAAGGCCAAGGAAGACAACATCAAGAGAAACAACTCAAGTGGATTCAAGGGCTCGGGGCCAAAAACAAGATCGTGCTACAATTGTGGTGACAAGCGCCATTTCATAGCCGATTGTCCCTATGAGCATAGAGAAACACATGGTGGAAGGCTCATTCCCAAGGACAAGAACAAAGATTCAAAGGCCCCCAATAAGAAATTGGGATTTCTATTTTCGTGCCCCTGCTTCGTTAGTTGTACTCAGTTTTCCCCAGCTCGTTAGTTTTTCCTCAGTTTTCCCCTCCCTCTAGTTTGAAACCCCTCGAAGACGCGGGTTGCCGTCAGGTCAGAGGCCTTACCGTTACCGTGAGGTCAGTTCCTCGCTGACCGTCTCGTGCTGACGGGTGGATCTATCTACCGCTGACGCGTGGGCCGTTTTATTTCCTGATTGTATACGCGGTGCTGCCAATGACAAATGGGGCCGCTCTATGGGGCTGCCGCAGCCAATGACCAGTGGGTCGTCTATTTATTTATAGAAAATTATATATTGCCGCTCTGTGGGGCCTCCGCAGCCAATGACCGCTGTGGTCGTCTATTTTATTTAGAGAATATAATATAGAGCCGCTCTGTAGGGGTCGCCTCAGCCCATTTTCGCAGCTTAATCTAAAGTGACTCTTATGCTAAACATTGTGTATCCCGACGTTGACCTAGCAGTGGCGGCGAGCATAGCCGTTCTGACCATGCCGATATCGGCATCGGCATCGGCATCGTTTGGAGGATGTGGTGCTCGAATAATAGTGGAAATGCGATATTATTTTTTACATGCATAATATATAGAAAATAGCTAGATCTCTAAATCGATGCATATGAAGCTACATATATATTCTTGGTCATAATCCCCTTAATTATCTAAAGGGGATGGATGCATGGCTTCACGTCGTCGTCGCTTTCATCGTCAGTATCTTCGTCGTCTGAGTAGTAGTACCTCCTGCACATTGTTCCGTCGAACACCTTCACTGTGAGCACATCATCGCCTTCATATTTGAAGTGTACGAACCAGCCGAAATCCACACCGTGCGCGATGGCGAATTTCTCCCAGCCCTTGTCGAGGTACATCCGGCCTTGTCCGTCAAATAGGACCTCCACGGTCCAGAGACGAGGGCCGCAGTCAGCTGCTCGCAGATACACCTTAGCTGGCTCCTTGCCGTCAAGATAGTCCGCAAATTTTTTTGGGAGTTCCTGCAAAGAGATCGAGCGCCGATCGTTTGAAATTAGGGAACCCTTGAAATTAAAGGTTTTTTAGAACATGCCCATAATTAATCACATGCATCATATATGTGGGAACGCGTACGTACCTTCTTGACCAAAGGGTCTTCATAGACAACGATGAAGAACTCCTCTATGATCAATGGCAGTGTTGACGGTGGTGGTGGCAATGATGATGATCCACTTCCCCTTCCCCTTCCCCTTCCGGTCCGCGTCCGAGACGTGGAAGCCATGGCAATGGATAAAGTGTATGTGAACGAAAAGAAGAGAGAGGCAGAACCTATTGACACAAGGGATGGCCGTGTGGGTGTTTATAAGGGAGAGATGACCGTTGTAGGGTTTACACAATAAAATAAGGAGGAGATGACCGTTGTGGGGGTTTATACACAATAAATTAAGGAGGAGTCGACCGTTGTGGGGGTATAGTTTATCATTTTACCGTGAAAAGTAATGCCTAAAAGGAAAGTAATGGCTACAAGAAATCGGTGATGGTTTATCGTTTTTTGCGTGAAAAGTAATGGGTACAAGAAATGGGTGATGGTGTATCATTTTTTGCGTGAAAAGTAATGGCTACACGAAATGGGTGATGGTGTATCATTTTTGTGCGTGAAAAGTAATGGCTACAACAAATCGGTGATGGTTTATCATTTTTGTGCGTGAAAAGTAATGGCTACAACAAAATCGGTGATGGTTTATCATTTTTTTGCGTGAAAAGTAATGGGTACACGAAATGGGTGATGGTGTATCATTTTTGTGCGTGAAAAGTAATGGCTACAAGAAATCGGTGATGGTTTATCGTTTTTTGCGTGAAAAGTAATGGGTACAAGAAATGGGTGATGGTGTATCATTTTTTGCGTGAAAAGTAATGGCTACACGAAATGGGTGATGGTGTATCATTTTTGTGCGTGAAAAGTAATGGCTACAACAAATCGGTGATGGTTTATCATTTTTGTGCGTGAAAAGTAATGGCTACAACAAAATCGGTGATGGTTTATCATTTTTTGCGTGAAAACTAATGGGTACACGAAATGGGTGATGGTGTATCATTTTTGTGCGTGAAAAGTAATGGCTACAACAAATCGGTGATGGTTTATCATTTTTTGCGTGAAAAGTAATGCCTAAAAAGAGTTTATAATTTAGCTCGTGAAAAATAATGCAGAAAACCAAACTTTGCGTGAAGCTAACCGACGACAGAGAGAGAGAGAGGGTGGTGGCCCCGACCAGAGAGAGAGATAGGGGTTATCCTGCCCGTTAGATCATACGATCAACGGTCGTCGGGCACGATCCGCGTGACATGGGCTAGACCAATCAGGGCAATGTTGGGCGTCTGTGAGAGTTTGTGAAGGGAGAGGGCAAAACTGAGTAGTATCAAGAAACCAAGGGCAAGTGAGTAGTAAACAGACTAAGGGATTCAAATATGAGATTTAAAAAATGGAAAATGCGTGTTTTGTACAATGAAACCCATCTTGGCCTACCTCAAACTATTTGCAATACAAATCTACATGAGTGTGAAAATTATGGTCTCATTCAGACAAAGTATGTTTTGGGGAAAGCTGTTTTGGGTAGGGCTTATTATGGAAAACCATGCACCTTCATAGCTACTAGGTGATTTGAGAAGTGGCAATTTGTGGTGAAACTTGATTTATCTACGATTTATCTATGATTTGAGAAGTGGAAATTTGTGGTAAAGACTCCATGAGTAAGTGCCACTCCTTTTCGGAATTTTTTGCACATTAAATAACTCATTTAACTAGTTAATCCCATTTGTTGACTCTCTGTTGACCAGCCACTTGAGGGTAAAACTGAGTATATTGCACTAGCCAGTATTAGCACTCAAGGTGAAAACTGAGCATACAAAAAATGCTAGTATATGACTCGAGGGTATACATGAGTATATCTAAATTTCCAGGGTTAGACTCGAGGACGCGTGTTGCGGTGCAGAAGTGGAAGACGTGCCATTGTTGACGCGTGTCGCGGTGCGTACGTGGAAGACGTGCCATTGTTGACGCGGGTCGCATTTAGGACGCGTAAGCCCCTCTCTCCCTCCCTCTGCACACAGTACGTCTCATTATCGCTCACGCACGAAACCACCCCTTCACGTCCCATCAACTTCTCCAAAAAACCCCAACCGCCGTACGAGCCCTCCCCTGCCGGCGATGGAGAAGAAGAATGCGCCGGCGGCCATCGCCCCCGAGCCCGTCGCCTCCGAGCCCGTCGCCTCCGAGCCCGTCGCCTCCGAGCCCGTCGCCGCCGAGCCCGTCGCCGCCGAGCCCGTCGCCTCCGAGGGCGGCGCATCCGAGGGCGGCGCATCCAAGCGCGGCGCCTCCGTGAACCGGGCCGGTCTCACGGGCGACGGACCACTTCACAAGATCGGCGAATGCTTATTGGCGAAAGAGGAGTACGTGGACAGCTACTCTGCTATGAGGCAAGTCTGTAGAAATTGGCGCTCAGGTTTACTCGATCCCGACGTGCACCCGCACGAATGGATCATGCTACACCACGCCCTTCCACGCGCCGCTGAGTTCACCTTCCTCCATCTCGGCACATCCCGCTACGTCACCATAGATCTATCTGCAGTTCGTGCAAGGTTCAAATTCCTCGGCTTTTCCCGTGGCGTCACCATAGATCTTATTTTCAATCTTAGTGCTGAATGTTATCTTTTCAATATATTTTAGATTCTACTTCGTCGGCTTTTCCCGTGGCGTCATCGTGCTTGCCCAGAAGAACCCGCCGCACAAGATACGGCTGCTGAACCCACTCACAAAGAAATCGAACACGATGTTTGAGGCGCAGATGCCATCTGTTTTTCTGAAATCAGTCGCTGTTATCAAATCCCCGACTATGGTCTTCGTTGCCACACATTACCCGCCGGAAATTGGTTGGGTCGATGAGAGCACTCCAACTAAGGATATAAATGAAGATGGGGATTGGGGAGAAGGAAGATTTTCGATCAAGAACCATGTTTTCCGTTGCATTACCCCGTTCAATGGTGAACTGTATGCAGTAACCGGACAATTTTGAGATCGGAAGAATAGTGTGCACCAATATACAGTTGCAGCAGCGCGAGCACCGTCAAGATGGAGACACTAATTTCATTTCCAGTAACTTGGACGTCGAAGTTCTACCTTGTGAAGTCGGATGGTGATCTCTGCTGCTTGTGTTGTTGGTCAGCGCGGCTTTGGCGGGCAAACCATTGGTGTACCGTGTGGACACTCAGAGCCGCTCTCTCCATCCGGTCACTAACATTGGCAGTAATGCCTTCTTCGTGAATTTTATCCGGTGTATCTCCGTCGACACCAGAGTGTACCCGACACTTCAACCTGGCAGCATCTACTACACGGATTTGGGTTATATCAGAGCGTACTCTCATGATACAAATGCCTGGGATGAGTGGCCACTACGTGTGGATAGAATAGGACTCTACGGTTTGAGAAATGAACACAGGCCATACCGTTTGGAGGATGTATTGGCCTCACACTGCAGACGGAAGGAGTTCAATGAATATTTCCTTGGGGAATTGCACGAATGGAGCGACGGAGAAATATATGAGGAGGAATGAAGAACAAATTCATTCATCCTAATCTTCTTGTTGTCCATACATTGCGTGCGTGATCTTGTATATTTTTGCAGCTTAGTTTGTCGTGAACATTAACAATGTTATTGGCTGCTTTTGGCTGCTGTATGCAGTTTACCTATGTATTATACTTAGTTTTCTGATTATGCTGCTGTGAATTTATCATATAATAGCTTCTAGATTTGCTACTAGATTTGCTGCCATATTGGGCAAAAAACGAGGGCCAAAAGGCATAAATAACCCCAGAGATTTGCTACTAGATTTGCTGCCATATTGAAGAAAGACAGAAATAGAAGCTTCTCTAGATTTGATACTAATTTGGTGAAAAAGACAGAGAGAGAAAGAGGGGAAAAGGTGCTTTTAAAAATGCCAATTTGGGCCGAGAGAGACAAAACCCAGCTCCTGCTCACGTGCAACCAAACGCTTCTCGTCCTGTCCCACGCGGTCCCTTTCTACCAGCCCCACGCGACGCGGCCCCACACGACGCGGCCCCACAGACGACGCGGCGCAACACGTCAGCACAGAACGTCCAAATAAACGGATTCCTTCCGTCTGAGCTCCTTCTGCGGGTCTTCAGACAAAGGCTAGGGTAAAACTGAGGAAAAACTAAGGGGCTGGGGAAAACTGAGCACAACTAAGGAACCGAGGGCACGAAAATAGAAATCCCTAAGAAATTCTACAACAAGAGCAAGAAGGGCAAGAGACCATCAAGGATTGTGCTAGTGACCAAGGAAGAGTATTCTTCCAATGAAGTTGAGAGTAGTAGTGATGAAGAAGAAACCTCAAAGGAAGTGGCCGCCATTGCTACCACCAATATTCCCTCTCCATCTCTCTTTGAATCCCCCAATGAGAACCCTCACATCAAGAATGCACATTGCTTCATGGCTAGGTCCTCCTTGGACACATCTATTGTGCTATCAGCTCAAGAAGAATATACCTCCGGTGATGATGCTGATGATGAAGAAGATGAAACTTCAAATGGATTGGTTGCTCTTGCTTCTCTCTCCACCAACTCTTCATCACTTAATGAATTCCTCAATGAAGACATTCACTTGAAGGAAGAAAGTTGCCTCATGGCTAAATCTTCCGAGGTATCATCCCCTAACCCCTCTATGCCTATCATATCAAATGATTTAGGGGTTGATCATTGATGGCGTCTAACTCACACGTTCATTGGGAACCCCAAGAGGAAGGTATGATGCGCACAGCAGCAAGTTTTCCCTCATAAAGAAACCAAGGTTTATCGAAACAGGAGGAGCCAAGAAGCACGTTGAAGGTTGATGGCGGCGGGATGTAGTGCGGCGCAACACCAGGGATTCCGGCGCCAACGTGGAACCTGCACAACACAACCAAAGTACTTTGCCCCAACGAAACAGTGAGGTTGTCAATCTCACCGGCTTGCTGTAACAAAGGATTAACCGTATTGTGTGGAAGATGATTGTTTGCAGAAAACAGTAGAACAAGTATTGCAGTAGATTGTATTTCAGTAAAAAGAATTGGACCGGGGTCCACAGTTCACTAGAGGTGTCTCTCCCATAAGACAAACAGCATGTTGGGTGAACAAATTACAGTTGGGCAATTGACAAATAAAGAGGGCATGACCATGCACATACATATCATGATGAGTATAGTGAGATTTAATTGGGCATTACGACAAAGTACATAGACCGCCATCCAACTGCATCTATGCCTAAAAAGTCCACCTTCAGGTTATCATCCGAACCCCCTCCAGTATTAAGTTGCAAAGCAACAGACAATTGCATTAAGTATGATGCGTAATGTAATCAACAACTACATCCTTAGACATAGCATCAATGTTTTATCCCTAGTGGCAACAGCACAACACAACCTTAGAACTTTTACATCCGTCCCGGTGTCAATGCGGGCATGAACCCACTATCGAGCATAAGTACTCCCTCTTGGAGTTACAAGCATCTACTTGGCCAGAGCATCTACTAGTAACGGAAAGCATGCAAGATCATAAACAACACGTAGATATAACTTTGATAATCAACATAACAAGTATTCTCTATTCATCGGATCCCAACAAACGCAACATATAGAATTACAGATAGATGATCTTGATCATGTTAGGCAGCTCACAAGATCCGACAATGATAGCACAATGGGGAGAAGACAACCATCTAGCTACTGCTATGGACCCATAGTCCAGGGGTAGACTACTCACACATCACACCGGAGGCGACCATGGCGGCGTAGAGTCCTCCGGGAGATGATTCCCCTCTCCGGCAGGGTGCCGGAGGCGATCTCCTGGATCCCCCGAGATGGGATCGGCGTTGGCGGCGTCTCTGGAAGGTTTTCCGTATCGTGGCTCTCGGTACTGGGGGTTTCGTCACGGAGGCTTTAAGTAGGCGGAAGGGCAAGTCAAGAGGCGGCACAGGGGCCCCAGATGACAGGCGGCGCGGCCAAGGGGGCCGCGCCGCCTAGGGTTTGGGCTCCCTGTGGCCCCACTTCGTTTCGTCTTCGGACTTCGGAAGCTTCGTGGAAAAATAGGCCCCCGGGCGTTGATTTCGTCCAATTCCGAGAATATTTCCTTACTAGGATTTCTGAAACCAAAACAGCAGTGAAAACAAGAACGGCACTTCGGCATCTTGTTAATAGGTTAGTTCCAGAAAATGCACGAATATGACATAAAGTGTGCATAAAACATGTAGATAACATCAATAATGTGGCATGGAACACAAGAAATTATCGATACGTCGGAGACGTATCAGCATCCCCAAGCTTAGTTCTGCTCGTCCCGAGCAGGTAAAACGATAACAAAGATAATTTCTGGAGTGACATGCCATTATAACCTTGATCATACTATTTGTAAAGCATATGTAGTGAATGCAGCGATAAAAACAATGTATATGACATGAGTAAACAAGTGAATCATATAGCAAAGACTTTTCATTAATAGTACTTCAAGACCAGCATCAATAAGTCTTGCATAAGAGTTAACTCATAAAGCAATAATTCATAGTAAAAGCATTGAAGCAACACAAAGGAAGATTAAGTTTCAGCGGTTGCTTTCAACTTATAACATGTATATCTCATGGATATTGTCAACATAGAGTAATATAATAAGTGCAATATGCAAGTATGTAGGAATCAATGCACAGTTCACACAAGTGTTTGCTTCTTGAGGTGGAGAGAAATAGGTGAACTGACTCAACATGAAAGTAAAAGAATGGTCCTCCATAGAGGAAAAGCATCGATTGCTATATTTGTGCTAGAGCTTTGATTTTGAAAACATGAAACAATTTTGTCAACGGTAGTAATAAAGCATATGTATCATGTAAATTATATCTTACAAGTTGCAAGCCTCATGCATAGTATACTAATAGTGCCCGCACCTTGTCCTAATTAGCTTGGACTACCGGATCATCGCAATACACATGTTTTAACCAAGTGTCACAAAGGGGTACCTCTATGCCGCCTGTACAAAGGTCTAAGGAGAAAGCTCGCATTGGATTTCTCGCTATTGATTATTCTCAACTTAGACATCCATACCGGGACAACATAGACAACAGATAATGGACTCCTCTTTTATGCATAAGCATGTAACAACAATTAATAATTTTCTCATTTGAGATTGAGGATATATGTCCAAAACTGAAACTTCCACCATGGATCATGGCTTTAGTTAGCGGCCCAATGTTCTTCTCTAACATTATGCATGCTTAACCATAAGGTGGTAGATCTCTCTTACTTCAGACAAGACGGACATGCATAGCAACTCACATGAAATTCAACAATGAATAGTTGATGGCGTCCCCAGTGAACATGGTTATCGCACAACAAGCAACTTAATAAGAGATAAAGTGCATAATTACATATTTAATACCACAATAGTTTTTAAGCTATTTGTCCCATGAGCTATATATTGCAAAGGTGAATGATGGAATTTTAAAGGTAGCACTCAAGCAATTTACTTTGGAATGGCGGAAAATACCATGTAGTAGGTAGGTATGGTGGACACAAATGGCATAGTGGTTGGCTCAAGTATTTTGGATGCATGAGAAGTAATCCCTCTCGATACAAGGTTTAGGCTAGCAAGGCTTATTTGAAACAAACACAAGGATAAACCGGTGCAGCAAAACTCACATAAAAGACATATTGAAAACATTATAAGACTCTACACCGTCTTCCTTGTTGTTCAAACTCAATACTAGAAATTATCTAGACCTTAGAGAAACCAAATATGCAAACCAAATTTTAGCATGCTCTATGTATTTCTTCATTAATGAGTGCAAAGCATATGATGCAAGAGCTTAAACATGAGCACAACAATTGCCAAGTATCACATTACCCAAGACATTTATAGCAATTACTACATGTATCATTTTCCAATTCCAACCATATAACAATTTAACGAAGGAGAAACTTCGCCATGAATACTATGAGTAGAAACCAAGGACATACTTGTCCATATGCTACAGCGGAGCGTGTCTCTCTCCCATAAAGTGAATGCTAGGATCCATTTTATTCAAACAAAACAAAAAACAAAAACAAACCGACGCTCCAAGCAAAGCACATAAGATGTGATGGAATAAAAATATAGTTTCAGGAGGAACCTGATAATGTTGTCGATGAAGAAGGGGATGCCTTGGGCATCCCCAAGCTTAGACGCTTGAGTCTTCTTGATATATGCAGGGGTGCACCACCGGGGCATCCCCAAGCTTAGAGCTTTCACTCTCCTTGATCATGTTGCATCATACTCTCTTGATCCTTGAAAACTTCCTCCACACCAAACTCGAAACAACTTATTAGAGGGTTAGTGCACAATAAAAATTAACATATTCAGAGGTGACACAATCATTCTTAACACTTCTGGACATTGCATAATGCTACTGGACATTAGTGGATCAAAGAAATTCATCCAACATAGCAAAAGAGGCAATGCGAAATAAAAGGCAGAATCTGTCAAAACAGAACAGTTCGTATTGACGAATTTTAAAATGGCACCAGACTTGCTCAAATGAAAATTATCAAATTGAATGAAAGTTGCGTACATATCTGAGGATCATGCACGTAAATTGGCTTAATTTTCTGAGCTACCTACAGGGAGGTAGACCCAGATTCGTGACAGCAAAGAAATCTGGAACTGCGCAGTAATCCAAATCTAGTACTTACTTTTCTATCAACGGCTTAACTTGGCACAACAAAACACAAAACTAAGATAAGGAGAGGTTGCTACAGTAGTAAACAACTTCCAAGACACAAAATAAAAACAAAGTACTGTAGGTAAAAACATGGGTTGTCTCCCATAAGCGCTTTTCTTTAACGCCTTTCAGCTAGGCGCAGAAAGTGTGTATCAAGTATTATCAAGAGACGAAGTGTCAACATCATAATTTGTTCTCATAATAGAATCAAAAGGTAACTTCATTCTCTTTCTAGGGAAGTGTTCCATACCTTTCTTGAGAGGAAATTGATATTTTATATTACCTTCCTTCATATCAATGATAGCACCAACAGTTCGAAGAAAAGGTCTTCCCAATATAATGGGACAAGATGCATTGCATTCAATATCCAAGACAACAAAATCAACGGGAACAAGGTTATTGTTAACGGTAATGTGAACATTATCAACTTTCCCCAAAGGTTTCTTTGTAGAATGATCAGCAAGATTAACATCCAAATAACAATTTTTCAGCGGTGGCAAGTCAAGCATATTATAAATTTTCTTAGGCATAACAGAAATACTTGCACCAAGATCACATAAAGCATTACAATCAAAATCTTTAACCTTCATCTTAATGATGGGCTCCCAACCATCCTCTAGCTTTTTAGGAATAGAGGCTTCGCGCTCTAGTTTCTCTTCTCTAGCTTTTATGAGAGCATTTGTAATATGATGCGTGAAAGCCAAATTTATAGCACTAGCATTAGGACTTTTAGCAAGTTTTTGCAAGAACTTTATAACTTCAGAGATGTGGCAATCATCAAAATTCAAACCATTATAATCTAAAGCAATGGGATCATCATCCCCAATGTTGGAAAAATTTCAGCAGCTGTATCTGAGGCAGTTTCATGAGCTTTAGCAGTTTTCAGCGGTTTCTCGCTTTGCATTAGAAGTGGAAACATTGCTAACACCAATTCTTTTATTAGTATTAGTAGGAGGTGCAGCAACATGTGTAGCATTAGCATTACTAGTGGTGGTAATAGTCCAAACTTTAGCTACATTCTTCTCTTTAGCTAGTTTTTCATTTTCTTCTCTATCCCACCTAGCACGCAGCTTCAGCCATTAATCTTATATTCTCATTAATTCTAACTTGAATGGCATTTGCTGTAGTAACAATTTTATTATGATGATTCTCATTAGGCAAAACTTTTGATTTCAAAAGATCAACATCAGCAGCAAGACTATCGACTTTAGAAGCAAGTATATCAATTTTCCCAAGCTTTTCTTCAACAGATTTGTTAAAAGCAGTTTGTGTACTAATAAATTCTTTAAGCATGGCTTCAAGTCCAGGGGGTGTGTTCCTATTATTATTGTAAGAATTCCCATAAGAATTACCATAGCCGTTGCCATTATTATAAGGATATGGCCTATAGTTGTTACTAGAATTGTTCCGTAAGCATTGTTGTTGAAATTATTATTTTTAATGAAGTTTACATCAACATGTTCTTCTTGTGCAACCAATGAAGCTAATGGAACATTATTAGGATCAATATTAGTCCTATCATTCACAAGCATAGACATAATAGCATCAATCTTATCACACAAGGAAGAGGTTTCTTCGATTAATTTACCTTCTTACCTTGTGGAGCTCTTTCCGTGTGCCATTCAGAGTAGTTGATCATCATATTATCAAGAAGCTTTGTTGCTTCACCAAGAGTGATGGACATAAAGGTACCTCCAGCAGCTGAATCCAATAAATTCCGTGAAGAAAAATTTAGTCCTGCATAGAAGGTTTGGATGATCATCCAAGTAGTCACCCATGGGTTGGGCAATTTTTAACCAGAGATTTCATTCTTTCCCAAGCTTGAGCAACATGTTCAGTATCTAATTGTTTAAAATTCATTATGCTACTCCTCAAAGATATAATTTTAGCAGGGGGATAATATCTACCAATAAAAGCATCCTTGCATTTAGTCCATGAATCAATACTATTCTTAGGCAGAGATAGCAACCAATCTTTAGCTCTTCCTCTTAATGAGAAAGGGAACAATTTTAGTTTAATAATATCACCATCTACATCTTTATATTTTTGCATTTCACATAGTTCAACAAAATTATTAAGATGGGCAGCAGCATCATCAGAACTAACACCAGAAAATTGCTCTCGCATAACAAGATTCAGTAAAGCAGGTTTAATTTCAAAGAATTCTGCTGTAGTAGCAGGTGGAGCAATAGGTGTGCATAAGAAATCATTATTATTTGTGGTTGTGAAGTCACACAACTTAGTATTTTCAGCGTTGGCCATTTTAGCAACAGTAAATAAAGCAAACTAGATAAAGTAAATGCAAGTAAACTAATTTTTTGTGTTTTTGATATAGCAAACAAGATAGCAAATAAAGTAAAACTAGCAACTAATTTTTTGTATTTTGATTTAGTGCAGCAAACAAAGTAGTAAATAAAACTAAGCAAGACAAAAACAAAGTAAAGAGATTGAGAAGTGGAGACTCCCCTTGCAGCGTGTCTTGATCTCCCCGGCAACGGCGCCAGAAAATATGCTTGATGGCGTGTAACTCACACGTTCGTTGGGAACCCCAAGAGGAAGGTATGATGCGCACAACAGCAAGTTTTCCCTCAGAAAGAAACCAAGGTTTATCGAACCAGGAGGAGCCAAGAAGCACGTTGAAGGTTGATGGCGGCGGGATGTAGTGCGGCGCAACACCAGGGATTCTGGCGCCAACGTGGAACCTGCACAACACAACCAAAGTACTTTGCCCCAACGAAACAGTGAGGTTGTCAATCTCACCGGCTTGCTGTAACAAAGGATTAACCGTATTATGTGGAAGATGATTGTTTGCAGAAAACAGTAGAACAAGTATTGCAGTAGATTGTATTTCAGTAAAGAGAATTGGACCGGGGTCCACAGTTCACTAGAGGTGTCTCTCCCATAAGACAAACAGCATGTTGGGTGAACAAATTACAGTTGGGCAATTGACAAATAAAGAGGGCATGACCATGCACATACATATCATGATGAGTATAGTGGGATTTAATTGGGCCTTACGACAAAGTACATAGACCGCCATCCAACTGCATCTATGCCTAAAAAGTCCACCTTCAGGTTATCATCCGAACCCCCTCCAGTATTAAGTTGCAAAGCAACAGACAATTGCATTAAGTATGATGCGTAATGTAATCAACAACTACATCCTTAGACATAGCATCAATGTTTTATCCCTAGTGGCAACAGCACAACACAACCTTAGAACTTTTCACATCGTCCCTGTGTCAATGCAGGCATGAACCCACTATCGAGCATAAGTACTCCCTCTTGGAGTTACAAGCATCTACTTGGCCAGAGCATCTACTAGTAACGGAAAGCATGCAAGATCATAAACAACACGTAGATATAACTTTGATAATCAACATAACAAGTATTCTCTATTCATCGGATCCCAACAAACGCAACATATAGAATTACAGATAGATGATCTTGATCATGTTAGGCAGCTCACAAGATCCGACAATGATAGCACAATGGGGAGAAGACAACCATCTAGCTACTGCTATGGACCCATAGTCCAGGGGTAGACTACTCACACATCACACCGGAGGCGACCATGGCGGCGTAGAGTCCTCCGGGAGATGATTCCCCTCTCCGGCAGGGTGCCGGAGGCGATCTCCTGGATCCCCCGAGATGGGATCGGCGTTGGCGGCGTCTCTGGAAGGTTTTCCGTATCGTGGCTCTCGGTACTGGGGGTTTCGTCACGGAGGCTTTAAGTAGGCGGAAGGGCAAGTCAGGAGGGGGCACAGGGGCCCCAGATGACAGGGCGGCGCGGCCAAGGGGGGGGCCGCGCCGCCCTAGGGTTTGGGCTCCCTGTGGCCCCACTTCGTTTCGTCTTCGGACTTCTGGAAGCTTCGTGGAAAAATAGGCCCCTGGGCGTTGATTTCGTCCAATTCCGAGAATATTTCCTTACTAGGATTTCTGAAACCAAAAACAGCAGAACAAGAATCGGCACTTCGGCATCTTGTTAATAGGTTAGTTCCAGAAAATGCACGAATATGACATAAAGTGTGCATAAAACATGTAGATAACATCAATAATGTGGCATGGAACATAAGAAATTATCGATACGTCGGAGACGTATCAATCATGCTAGTTTAAAAGTGAAACAAGAAATGCTTGAGTTTGATGAGTTCATTCTTAACTTGAAGGGTGACACTAAAAAGCATGTTTCAAGTCTCATGGTTCTTCTAGCACAACTAGATGATACCCTTGAGAAAAAATTTCAAATAGAAAGAGAGGACTCTCTTGAAATCTATGACCTTAAAAATGCTCTTGAGGAAAGTAAAGAAACTATAGCTTCTCTTGAAGAGAGGCTTGAAACTCTTGAAGAGCCTCAAGATGAAATTAACAAGCTCACTAAAGCAAGAGATCTTGCTAGGGCTAAGACTAAAGTGCTTAAAAAGGAAAAAAGCCAAATTTGGTATTGATCATGAGAAACTTGTGAAGGATCTAGATGATCTAGACAAGGCTCACAAAGCCTTGAAGAGTGAATTCTCTCTTATCTCCAAGTCGAATGAGCAACTTCAAATTAGGCTTGCTAAATATGATGTGCCTAGCTCCTCCACCCCTACTTGTGATCATGCAAACATTATTGAGGAAAATGCTAGGTTAAAGGATGAACTTGCTAATGCCTCCTCTCCCCAAAGTAAATTGTCTTTGGATGATCTTTTGAGTAATCAAAGATCAAACAATGGGAAGGAGGGCCTTGGTTTTGTTCCAAGGCAAAGAAGGCTAACAAGAAGAAAATCAAGCCCGCACAAAAGAAGGTTATCACTAATGATGAAGCCCCTAAGGCCAACATCATTAATGATTATGATACGGGATTTGCTAACCCTCACTATGTTTTATTTAAAGATTATTGTGGTGATGTTTATGCAAAATATGTTGGTCCATATGACGGTTATGTTGCTTGGTCTATTTGGGTTCCAAAGACCCTTGTTGCTAACAAAATAGGACCCACTGAAAAATGGGTACCTAAATCCAAGAATTGATCTCATGTAGGACTATGTCGTTGGAGGGTCAAAATGGGTACTTGATAGTGGATGTACAAGTAATATGACCGGCGGCAAGAACCTCGTCAAGGAGTTGAGGCCCAACATAGATCATATCACCGTCTCCTTTGGCGATAATTCTACATCCGAGGTATTGGGTTTTGGCAAGGTTGTGGTTGCACACAACATTACTCTTGTGGATGTCATGCTTGTCAAGACCCTTGGATACAATTTGCTTTCCGTTTCTGCCCTTGGCAAGATGGGTTTCGCCATCTTTATTGACAATGATATTGTGATCCTCTTGTGGAGCAAGACTCTAAAAGTCGCTTTCGTTGGGTATCGCGAACACAAACTTGTATGTGGTGGACTTTTCAGGGACCACACCACGACAAGTGTGATGTGCCTATTCGGAAAGGCGGATGTGGGTTGGTTGTGGCATCGCCGCTTGACCCATGTCAACATGAGAACTTTGCAAAGTGTTCACAAGGGGAACCATATTGTGGGACTAATTGAAAATGTGTCTTTTGCCAAAGATCGTGTTTGTAGGGCTTGTGTTGAAGGCAAAATACATGACTCTCCGCACCTAAGCAAGACTATTATCTCTTCCAAGAGGATCTTGGAGCTCCTTCATGTGGATCTCTTTGGTCCCATCTCTCATGCAAGTCTTGGTGCGAAGAAACATTGCTTGGTGATTGTTGATGACTACTCAAGATACACTTGGGTCTACTTTCTCAAAAGGAAAGATGAGACTCAACAAATCTTCATTGACTTTGCCACCGAGGTGCAACGCCAACACAACCTCCTTATAATGGCAATACGAAGTGACAACGGCTCCGAGTTCAAGAACTATACACTCAATGATTTTCTTAGTGATGAGGGGATTCGACATCAATATTCCGCTGCATACACCCCTCAACAAAATGGTGTTGCAGAGAGGAAGAACCGGACTCTTATGGATATGGCAAGATCTATGATGGCAGAGTATAAATCCCGCTATAACTTTTGGGCCGAAGCCATCTCCACCGCTTGCCACTCCTCTAACCGGCTCTATCTCCGCAAGGGCTTGAACAAGACTCCATATGAAATACTCACAGGGAACAAGCCTAATATCTCATACTTCAAGGTGTTCAGGTGTAAGTGTTTCTACAAAATCAAAGGAGTTCGTTTATCTAAATTTGCTCCTAAATCTTTGGAGGGTATATTTGTTGGTTACGGTGCCGAATCTCACACTTATAGAGTCTTTGATGTATCCTCCGGGATTATCATCGAATCTTGTAGTGTGAAGTTCGAAGAAAATAATGGCTCCCAAGTGGGGCAAGTTGATGTATGTGCAGGTGATGAAATACCTCAAGATGCCATAGTAAGAATGGGTGTGGGATTTTTCCGCCCCATTTAGGGACATGGTGTGGCGTCTCGGAAAGGACTATGCTCTACCACGGTGGAGCCCTCATCTTCTCAACATCAACAAACCCCATCTAGTGAAGCTAATGATTCACCAACACAAGAACAAGAACAAGACCCTCCCTCTTGTGTGTAAGATCAAGGACAAGATGAACCAAGCGTTCATGATGGCTCCAATGAGGATCCATTCAATTTGTGTCATTCACCGCATAATGTCCAAGATCAAGCACATGATGTTGAGCACTCCCAAGAAATTGAGGAAGCTCAAGTTGAAGGTCAAGACGGGGACCCAAATGATCAAGTTTATAAAGTGATACCTCCAAGGCCAAGAAAAACCAAGGAGGAGATCGAGGCCCGTCGTCTAGCAAGAAGAGATAGGAACTTGGAAATTCTTGGACACACTCATGATAAGGTCCTAAGTGATGTAAGACGAAGAGTTTCCACAAGAAGGCAATTGGCTAACTTTAGCAATCATCATGCTTATATCTCCTTAGTGGAACCCAAGAAAGTATTTGAGGCTCTTGAAGATTCGGATTGGTTGGAAGCTATGCATGAGGAACTCAACAACTTCAAGCGCAATAAAGTTTGGACCTTAATAGAGAAGCCAAAGGGGTGCCGCAATGTTATAGGCACTAAGTGGATTTTCAAGAACAAATAAGATGAGTTTGGAAATGTTGTGAGGAACAAGGCAAGATTGGTAGCTCAAGGTTTCTCTCAAGTTGAAGGAATTGACTTTGGAGAAACTTATGCTCCCGTGGCTCGCTGCTGGCGGGAAGTTGACGTGGGAGTTAGAGATCTCTGTAGTGTAAATTTCCTTCAGGTCCCCGGCAACGGCGCCAGAAAACTGTCTTGATGACGCGTAAAGCACACGCCCGTTGGGAACCCCAAGAGGAAGGTGTGATGCGTGCAGCGGCAAGTTTTCCCTTAGTAAGAAACCAAGGTTATCGAACCAGTAGGAGTCAAGAAGCACATGAAGGTTGATGGTGGCGGAGTGTAGTGCCGCGCAACAACAGGGATTCCGCCGCCAACGTGGAACCTGTACAACACAATCAAAGTACTTTGCCCAACTTAACAGTGAGGTTGTCAATCTCACCGGCTTGCTGTAACAAAGGATTAAATGTATAGTGTGGAAGATGATGTTTGCAAAGAACAGTAAGAACAAGTATTGCAGTAGATTGTATTCGATGTAAAAGAATGGACCGGGGTCCACAGTTCACTAGTGGTGTCTCTCCAATAAGATAAATAGCATGTTGGGTGAACAAATTACAGTTGGGCAATTGACAAATAAAGAGGGCATGACAATGCACATACATATCATGATGAGTAGTGTGAAATTCAATTGGGCATTACGACAAAGTACATAGACCGCTATCCAGCATGTATCTATGCCTAAAAAGTCCACCTTCAGGTTAGCATCCGCACCCCTTCCAGTATTAAGTTGCAAACAACAGACAATTGCATTAAGTATGGTGCGTAATGTAATCAACACAAATATCCTTAGACAAAGCATTGATGTTTTATCCCTAGTGGCAACAGCACATCCACAACCTTAGAACTTTCTGTCACTGTCCCAGATTAAATGGAGGCATGAACCCACTATCGAGCATAAATACTCCCTCTTGGAGTTACAAGTATCAACTTGGCCAGAGCCTCTACTAGCATCGGAGAGCATGCAAGATCTTAAACAACACATATATGATAGATTGATAATCAACGTAACATAGTATTCCATATTCATCGGATCCCAACAAACACAACATGTAGCATTACAAATAGATGATCTTGATCATGATAGGCAGCTCACAAGATCTAACAATGATAGCACATAAGGAGAAGATGACCATCTAGCTACTGCTATGGACCCATAGTCCAGGGGTGAACTACTCACACATCAATCCGGAGGCGATCATGGCGATGAAGAGTCCTCCGGTAGATGATTCCCCTCTCCGGCAGGGTGCCGGAGGCGATCTCCTGAATCCCCCGAGATGGGATTGGCGGCGGCGGCGTCTCTGGAAGTTTTTCCGTATCGTGGCTCTCGGTACTGGGGTATTCGCGACGAAGACTTTTTATAGGCGGAAGGGCAGAGTCGGAGGGCTGACGGGGGCCCCACATGCTAGGGCGGCGCGGCCCCCCTGGGCCGCGCGGCCCTAGTGTGGCGGCGCCTCGTCGCCCCACTTCGTATCCCCCTCGGTCTTCTGGAAGCTTCGTGAAAAAATAAGACCCTGGGCGTTGATTTCGTCCAATTCTGAAAATATTTCCTTTGTAGGATTTCTGAAACCAAAAACAGCAGAAAACAGCAACTGGCTCTTCGGCATCTTGTCAATAGGTTAGTGCCGGAAAATGCATAAATATGACATAAAGTGTGTATAAAACATGTGAGTATCATCATAAAAGTAGCATGGAACATAAGAAATTATAGATACGTTTGAGACGTATCAAGCATTCCCAAGCTTAGTTCCTACTCGTCCTCGAGTAGGTAAATGATAACAAAGATAATTTCTGAAGTGACATGCTATCATAATCTTGATCAATACTATTGTAAGCATATCTAATGAATGAAGTGATTCGAAGCAATGGTAAAGACAATGATTAAACAAATGAATCATATAGCAAAGTACTTTTCATGAATAGTACTTTCAAGACAAGCATCAATAAGACTTGCATAAGAGTTAACTCATAAAGCAATAGATTCTTAGTAGAAAGTTTTGAAGCAACACAAAGGAAGATATAAGTTTCAGCGGTTGCTTTCAACTTCAACATGTTTATCTCATGGATAATTGTCAACACAAAGTAATATGATGAATGCAAATAAGCAAGTATGTAAGAATCAATGCACAGTTAACACAAGTGTTTGCTTCTGAGATGGAAGGAAGTAGGTAAAATGACTCAACATAAAAGTAAAAGAATGGCCCTTCGTAGAGGGGAGCATGGATTGCTATATTTGTGCTAGAGCTTTTATTTTGAAAACATAGAAACAATTTTGTCAACGGTAGTAATAAAGCATATGTGTTATGTATAAGATATCCTATAAGTTGCAAGCCTCATGCATAGATTACCAATAGTGCCCGCACCTTGTCCTAATTAGCTTGGATTTACATGGGTTATCATTGCATAACATATGTTTCAACCAAGTGTCACAAAGGGGTACCTCTATGCCGCCTGTACAAAGGTCTAAGGAGAAAGCTCGCATTGGATTTCTCGCTTTTGATTATTCTCAACTTAGACATCCATACCGGGACAACATAGACAACAGATAATGGACTCCTCTTTAATGCATAAGCATTCAACAACAGATAATATTCTCATGAGAGATTGAGGATTGTTGTCCAAACTGAAACTTCCACCATGGATCATGGCTTTAGTTAGCGGCCCAATGTTCTTCTCTAACATTATGCATACTCAAACCAGTCAACTCATGATAAATCACCCTTACTTTAGACAAGACGAACATGCATAGCAACTCACATGATATTCAACAAAGTGTAATAGTTGATGGCGTCCCCAGAAACATGGTTACCGCTCAACAAGCAACTTATAAGAAATAAGATACATAAGTACATATTCAATACCACAATAGTTTTTAAGCTATTTTTCCCATGAGCTATATATTGCAAAGACAAAGAATGAAATTTTAAAGGTAGCACTCAAGCAATTTACTTGGAATGGCAGAAAATACCATGTAGTAGGTAGGTATGGTGGATACAAATGGCATAGTTTTTGACTCAAGGATTTGGATGCACGAGAAGTATTCCCTCTCAGTACAAGGCTTATGCTAGCAAGGTTATTTGAAGCAAACACAAGTATGAACCGGTACAGCAAAACTTACATAAGAACATATTGCAAGCATTATAAGACTCTACACTGTCTTCCTTGTTGTTCAAACCCTCACCAGAAAATATCTAGACTTTAGAGAGACCAATCATGCAAACCAAATATCAACAAGCTCTACAATATTTCTTCACTAATAGGTGCAAAGTATATGATGCAAGAGCTTAAATATGAGCACAATAATTGCCAAGTATCAAATTATTCAAGACATTATACCAATTACCACATGTAGCATTTTCTGTTTCCAACCATATAATAATTAACGAAGTAGTTTCAACCTTCGCCATGAACATTAAGAATAAAGCTAAGAACATATGTGTTCATATGCAACAGCGGAGCGTGTCTCTCTCCCACACAATGAATGCTAGGATCCAATTTTATTCAAACAAAACAAAAACAAGAGCATAAAGACGTTCCAAGTAAAGCACATAAGATGTGATGGAATAAAAATATAGTTTCACTAGAGGTGACCTGATAATTTGTCGATGAAGAAGGGGATGCCTTGGGCATCCCCAAGCTTAGATGCTTGAGTATTCTTGAAATATGCAGGGATGAACCACGGGGGCATCCCCAAGCTTAGAGTTTTCACTCTCCTTGATCATATTGTATCATCCTCCTCTCTTGATCCTTGAAAACTTCCCCCACACCAAACTCAAAACAAACCATTAGAGGGTTAGTGCATAATCAAAAATTCACATGTTCAGAGGTGACATAATAATTCTTAATACTTCTGGACATTGCACAAAGCTACTGAAAGTTAATGGAACAAAGAAATCAATCAAACATAGCAAAACAGGCATTGCGAAATAAAAGGCAAAATCTGTCAAAACAGAACAGTCCGTAAAGACAAATTTTTCTGGGGCACTAAACTTGCTCAGATGAAAATGCTCAAATTGAATGAAAGTTGCGTACATATCTGAGGATCACTCACGTAAATTGGCAGATTTTTCTGAGTTACCTACAGAGAATAATACTCAAATTCGTGACAGCAAGAAATCTATTTCTGCGCAGTAATCCAAATCTAGTATGAACCTTACTATCAAAGACTTTACTTGGCACAACAATGAAACAAAATAAAGATAAGGAGAGGTTGCTACAGTAGTAACAACTTCCAAGACTCAAATATAAAACAAAAGTGCAGAAGTAAAATAATGGGTTGTCTCCCATAAGCGCTTTTCTTTAACGCCTTTCAGCTAGGCGCAGAAAGTGTGAATCAAGTGTTATCAAGAGATGAAGCATCAACATCATAATTTGTTCTAATGATAGAATCAAAAGGTAACTTCATTCTATTTCTAGGGAAGTGTTCCATACCTTTCTTGAGAGGAAATTGATATTTAATATTACCTTCCTTCATATCAATAATAGCACCAACAGTTCGAATAAAAGGTCTTCCCAAAATAATGGGACAAGATGCATGGCATTCAATATCCAAGACAACAAAATCAACGGGGACAAGGTTATTGTTAACCGTAATGCGAACATTATCAATCCTCCCCAAAGGTTTCCTTGTAGAATTATCAGCAAGATTAACATCCAAATAACAATTTTTCAATGGTGGCAAGTCAAGCATACTATAGATTTTCTTAGGCATAACAGAAATACTTGCACCAAGATCACATAAAGCATTACAATCAAAATCATTGACCTTCATCTTAATGATGGGCTCTCAACCATCTTCTAACTTCCTAGGAATAAAAGTTTCATGATTTAGTTTCTCTTCTCTAGCTTTTATGAGAGCATTTGTAATATGTTTTGTAAAGGCCAAATTTATAGCACTAGCATTAGGACTTCTAGCAAGTTTTTGTAAGAACTTTATAACTTCAAAGATGTGACAATCATCAAAATCTAAACCATTATGATCTAAAGCAATGGGATCATTGTCCCCAATATTTTGAAAAATTTCAGCAGTTTTATCAGTTTCAGGCAGTTTTTCACGCTTTGCATTAGGAGTAGAAACATTGCCAACACCAATTATTTTACCATTGATAGTAGGAGGTGTAGCAACATGTGAAGCATTATCATTACTAGTGGTGGTAATAGTCCAAACTTTAGCTACATTATTCTCTTTAGCATTTTCTTCTTTTTCCCACCTAGCACGCAATTCAGCCATCAATCTAATATTCTCATTAATTCGAACTTGGATGGCGTTTGCTGTAGCAAATGACTTAATATCTTTATTTTCATTAGGCATAACTTTCAATTTCAAAAGATCAACATCAGCAGCAAGACTATCAACTTTAGAAGCAAGAATATCAATTTTACCAAGCTTTTCTTCAACAGATTTGTTAAAAGCAGTTTGTGTACTAATAAATTCTTTAAGCATGGCTTCAAGACCAGAGGGTACATTCCTATTTTTTTTGTAAGAATTACCATAACCATTACCATTATTAGAAGGATATGGCCTATAGTTGTTACTAGAATTATTCCGATAAGCATTGTTTGAAATTATTATTTTTAATGAAGTTCACATCAACATGTTCTTCTTGAGCAACCAATGAAGCTAACGAAACATTATTAGGATCAATATTAGATCTACCATTCACAAGCATAGACATAATCGCATCAATCTTATCACTCAAGGAAGAGGTTTCTTCAACAGAATTTACCTTCTTACCTTGTGGAGCCCTTTCCGTGTGCCATTCAGAGTAATTAATCATCATATCATCAAGAAGCTTTGTTGCGGCGCCTAGAGTGATGGACATAAAAGTACCTCCAGCAGCTGAATCCAATAGGTTCTGCGAAGAAAAATTCAATCCTGCATAAAAGGTTTGGATGATCATCCAAGTAGTCAGTCCATGGGTATGGCAATTTTTGACCAAAGATTTCATTCTTTCCCACGCTTGAGCAACATGGTCATTATCCAATTGCTTAAAATTCATTATGCTACTTATCAAAGATATAATTTTAGCAGGAGGATAATATCTACCAATGAAAGCATCCTTACATTTAGTCCATGAATCAATACTATTCTTAGGCAAAGATAGCAACCAATCTTTAGCTCTTCCTCTTAAGGAGAAAGGAAACAATTTTAATTTTATAATGTCACCATCTACATCCTTATACTTTTGCATTTCACATAGTTCAACAAAATTATTAAGATGGGCAGCAGCATAATCAGAACTAACACCAGAAAATTGCTCTCTCATAACAAGATTCAGTAAAGCAGGTTTAATTTCAAAGAATTCTGCTGTAGTAGCAGGTGGAGCAATAGGTGTGCATAAGAAATAATTATTATTTGTGCTAGTGAAGTCACACAACTTAGTATTTTCAGGAGTACCCATTTTAGCAATAGTAAATAAAGCAAACTAAATAAAGTAAATGCAAGTAACTAATTTTTTGTGTTTTTAATATGGAGAAACGCAAACAAGATAGTAAATAAAGTAAAGCAAGTAACTAATTTTTTTGTATTTTTGATATAGAGAACAAACAAAGCAGTAAATAAAATAAAGTAAAGCAAGACGAAAACAAAGTAAAGAGATTGGAAGTGAGAGACTCCCCTTGCAGCGTGTCTTGATCTCCCCGGCAACGGCGCCAGAAAACTGTTGCTGGCGGGAAGTTGACGTGGGAGTTAGAGATCTCTGTAGTGTAACTTTTCTTCAGGTCCCCGGCAACGGCGCCAGAAAACTGTCTTGATGACGCGTAAAGCACACGCCCGTTGGGAACCCCAAGAGGAAGGTGTGATGCGTGCAGCGGCAAGTTTTCCCTCAGTAAGAAACCAAGGTTATCGAACCAGTAGGAGTCAAGAAGCACGTGAAGGTTGATGGTGGCGGAGTGTAGTGCCGCGCAACACCAGGGATTCCACCGCCAACGTGGAACCTGCACAACACAATCAAAGTACTTTGCCCCAACTTAACAGTGAGGTTGTCAATATCACCGGCTTGCTGTAACAAAGGATTAAATGTATAGTGTGGAAGTTGATGTTTGCAAAGAACAATAAGAACAAGTATTGGCGTAGATTGTATTCGATGTAAAAGAATGGACCGGGGTCCACAGTTCACTAGTGGTGTCTCTCCAATAAGATAAATAGCATGTTGGGTGAACAAATTACAGTTGGGCAATTGACAAATAAAGAGGGCATGACAATGCACATACATATCATGATGGGTAGTGTGAAATTCAATTGGGCATTACGACAAAGTACATAGACCGCTATCCAGCATGCATCTATGCCTAAAAAGTCCACCTTCAGGTTAGCATCCGCACCCCTTCCAGTATTAAGTTGCAAACAAAAGATAATTGCATTAAGTATGGTGCGTAATGTAATCAACACAAATATCCTTAGACAAAGCATTGATGTTTTATCCCTAGTGGCAACAGCACATCCACAACCTTAGAACTTTCTGTCACTGTCCCAGATTAAATGGAGGCATGAACCCACTATCGAGCATAAATACTCCCTCTTGGAGTTACAAGTATCAACTTGGCCAGAGCCTCTACTAGCAACGGAGAGCATGCAAGATCTTAAACAACACATATATGATAGATTGATAATCAACATAACATAGTATTCCATATTCATCGGATCCCAACAAACACAACATGTAGCATTACAAATAGATGATCTTGATCATGATAGGCAGCTCACAAGATCCAACAATGATAGCACATGAGGAGAAGACGACCATCTAGCTACTGCTATGGACCCATAGTCCAGGGGTGAACTACTCACACATCAATCCAGAGGCGATCATGGCGATGAAGAGTCCTCCGAGAGATGATGCCCCTCCGAGAGATGGGATTGGCGGCGGCGGCGTCTCTGGAAGGTTTTCCGTATCGTGGCTCTCGGTACTGGGGTATTCGCGACGAAGACTTTTTATAGGCGGAAGGGCAGAGTCGTAGGGCTGACGGGGGCCCCACACGCTAGGGCGGCGCGGGCCCCCTGGGCCACGCGGCCCTAGTGTGGCGGCGCCTCGTCGCCCCACTTCGTATCCTCCTGGGGCCCGCGCCGCCCTAGTGTGGCGGCGCCTCGTCGCCCCACTTCGTATCCTCCTCGGTCTTCTGGAAGCTTCGTGGAAAAATAAGACCCTGGGCGTTGATTTCGTCCAATTCCGAGAATATTTCCTTTGTAGGATTTCTGAAACCAAAAACAGCAGAAAACAGCAACTGGCTCTTCGGCATCTTGTCAATAGGTTAGTGCCGGAAGATGCATAAATATGACATAAAGTGTGTATAAAACATGTGAGTATCATCATAAAAGTAGCATGTAACATAAGAAATTATAGATACGTGTGAGACGTATCACTCGCCTTGAGTCCATCTGTATCCTTCTTGCTTATGCATCGCATCATAACTTTAAGTTACAACAAATGGATGTGAAAAGTGCATTTCTTAATGGTCCTTTGCATGAAGAGGTTTATGTTAAGCAACCCCCGGGGTTTGAGGATCTCAACTTTCCTAACCATGTCTATAAGCTTGATAAAGCACTTTATGGTCTCAAACAAGCTCCTAGAGCTTGGTACGAGCACCTTAAAAAATTATTGATAGACTGTGGGTTTGATGTTGGGCTAATGGATCCCACTCTTTTTACTAAGAGGGTTAATGGGGAGCTTTTCGTTTGCCAATTATATGTTGATGATATTATCTTTGGCTCTACTAACAAAGCTTTCAATGATGAATTTTCAAAGCTTATGACCGATAGGTTTGAGATGTCTATGATGGGTGAGATTAAGTTCTTCCTTGGGTTTGAGATCAAGCAATTGAGAGAAGGAACCTTCATCAATCAAGCAAAATATCTCGAAGACATGCTCAAGAGGTTCAATATGACCGAGATGAAGGGTGTGGCCACTCCTATGGTTACTAAATCTCATCTTGCACTAGATCCCAATGGTAAAGAGGTGGATCAAAAGGTATATCTCTCCATGATTGGATCCTTGCTTTACCTTTGTGCATCTAGACCGGACATAGTGTTGAGTGTTGGTGTGTGTTCAAGGTATCAAGCTTCTCCTAAGGAGAGTCACATGTTGGCTCTCAAAAGAATCTTTCGATACTTAGTTGATACCCCAAGATATGGTATTTGTTACCCTAAAGGCTCAAGTTTTATTCTCAATGGATACACCGATGCGGATTGGGCGGGAGACAAGGATGATAGGAAATCAACCTCCGGGGCTTGCCAATTCTTTGGTAGGTCCTTGGTGTGTTGGTCTTCTAAGAAGCAAAATTGTATATCTCTCTCCACCGCCGAAGCCGAATATGTTGCCGCCGCAAGTTGATGCACTCAATTGTTATGGATGAGGCAAACTTTAAGGGAATACGGTGTCATTTGTGACAAAGTGCCTCTATTATGTGACAATGAAAGTGCTATCAAGATTTCCTATAATCCGGTGCAACATTCAAGAACGAAGCATATTGAGATCCGGAATCATTTCATTAGGGATCATGTTGCCCGGGGTGATATTGAGCTTATCTATGTTCCTACCAAAGATCAACTTGCCGATATATTCACGAAGCCTCTTGATGAAGAAAGGTTTTGTTATTTGAGGAATGAGCTAAATATCATTGATTCAAGGAGTATAGCTTGACCATCTTGCAAACACACCTTTGTCTCAAAACTTTATTTGGTTTAGATGTGGGCATGGAAATAGGGGGAGTGCGGTTTAAATTATTGAGCTATCCCTCCCCCATAATGCCAACATTAAGAAATCATTCTCTTTATATCATATGTTGATATGTGAGCTTAAATGACGAGTAGTTGTTTTTGGACCCAAGATATATCTTCGCGGTGCCAAGCCATAACACTCACATACGGTGGCCTAGGCCACCACACTCTTCTTTGTGAAGAGTTGATGTTATTTGGATCTTAAATGTTTTATTTGACACCTCTTGTTCTTATGGGAAATCACTCTAGTTTGGCCTTATTTGCTCGTATCTTGCAAACTTGAGTGATCATGTACCATTAACAGTTTGAGCGTTCTAAACCCAAGCCTACCCTCTTCTATAAGCCATTTCCATCTTGCTCATATGTCATGTTTTGGTAAAAACTTGGAGTTTGAGGAATTTCAGTCGGATGATCTAGGTTGCCCCATCTTATTGGTCAATATGCATCTTATATGTGAGGTGTTACTTCATTGCACCACATATGGGCTTATGCAAATAACCAACAAAAGATAGGCAGGATTTCCGGTGTTCTAGAATTTTCCAGAAAACCGGAAAATCCGGCCAGTTGGCGACCCGGAAAATCTGGCCTGGCCGGATTATCCGCCCCTACGTAGGGCTGGATTATCCATCCTGGGGAGGTTTCGACGGGATATGAGGAGAGGCCGCGGGGTGAACAGTTCCAGAACCAGTTCCCCCATGCGCCTCTCACTCTCTCTCCTCCCTGAACTCGCCGGAACTCCTCCTCCTCGCCGGAGACGCCCCGTCTGCTCCCTCTCGGAGTTTTTGGGTGGATCGGGTGCCCCTCCTCCCTAGCTTTCATCTCCTCCAAGCGGCTCCTCCAATGGATGAGGGTACGACTCACAATCCCTAACCCTAGGTGTTGTGATTTATATGTGCTATTTTCTTGCTCGAGATGGTGTCTAGTTGTTCCAAATCGTGTGTAGTATACTCCATTTACATGCTATGAGGCCGATCTAGTTCTAGACAAGTTTTTGCTTGACATTTCTGCAATTTCGCAGGGCCGGATTATCCGCCCCCGCGCCAGCCGGATTATCCGGTCATGCCGGATTATCCGCCCCTCGGGGACACCGGATTATCCGGCCTGGAGCTATGTTGTTGTTGTTGTTGTCTTGATTCAATCTATCATGTCTAAACTTTTATCGACTCATAGTATGTTTCTAGAGTACATTACTGTATCAATGCATGACTTATGAGCATTATCTTCTCTTTGCTATCCATCTTTGTCTCTCACAGGTGGTTCTCGGAGGCGTGGTAGAGCTTCAAGGTCGAGCGATGAATTTGCACAGTCTGCTCCTCGCAAGTCCGCCACTCTAAGGCGGAAAGGCAAGGCAACTCGGGATAACTACAATACCATGGATAGTATCTCTTATGCAGCTATCCGGATGAAGAACTGGTATGAAGACATTGAGAGGGATCATGATATAGAGGACTGATACGTCTCCAACGTATCCATAATTTCTGATGTTCCATGCTTGTTTTATGACAATACTTACATGTTTTGCTCGCACTTTATAATGTTTTTATGCATTTTCCAGAACTAACCTATTAACAAGATGCCACAGTGCCAGTTCCTGTTTTCTGCTGTTTTTGGTTCCAGAAAGGCTGTTCGGGCAATATTCTCGGAATTGGACGAAATCAACGCCAAAGATCTTATTTTTCCCGGAAGGCTCCAGAACACCGAAGGGGAGTCGGAGGAGGGCCAGAGGGCCACCACACCATAAGGCGGCGCGGCCAGGCCTGGGCTCGCGCCAGCCTATGGTGAGGAGCCCCCAGGCGCCCCCTTGTGCCGCCTCTTCGCCTATTTAACCCCTTTCGACCTAAAAACGCAATACCAATTGACGAAACTCCAGAAAGACTCCAGGGGCGCCGCCGCCATCGCGAAACTCCAATTCGGGGGACAGAAGTCTCTGTTCCGGCACCCTGCCGGGACGGGGAAGTGCCCCCGGAAGCCATCTCCATCGACGCCACCGCCTCCATCATGCTCCGTGAGTAGTTCCCCCATGGACTACGGGTTCTAGCAGTAGCTAGTTGGTACTCTCTATCCCATGTACTTCAATACAATGATCTCATGAGCTGCCTTACATGATTGAGATCCATCTGATGTCATCGGTGTTGTGTTTGTTGGGATCCGATGGATGAAACATTATGATTAGTCTATCTATAAAGTTTGTGAAGTTATTGTTGCTGCAATCTTGTTATGCTTAATGCTTGTCACTAGGGCCCGAGTGGCATGATCTTAGATTTAAGCTCTATACTTATTGCTTAGATTGTATCTACAAGTTGTATGCACATGTCACTGTCCGGAACCAAAGGCCCCGAAGTGACAGAAATCGGGACAACCGGAGGGGATGGCGGTGATGTGAGGATCACATGTTTTCACGGAGTGTTAATGCTTTGCTCCGGTACTCTATTAAAAGGAGTACCTTAATATCCAGTAGATTCCCTTGAGGCCCGGCTGCCACCGGCTGGTAGGACAAAAGATGTTGTGCAAATTTCTCATTGCGAGCACGTACGACTATATATGGAAAACATGCCTACATAATTAATAATCTTGATGTTCTGTCTTAATGCTTTGAATCCTATCAATTGCCCAACTGTAATTTGTTCACCCAACACTTGTCACTTATTGGAGAGTTACCACTAGTGTAGATCGCTGGGAACCCCGGTCCATCACTCATCATCATATACTCGTTCTATATGTCATTGGAAGTAGTATCAACTATTTTCCGGTGCCATTGCTCCTGTGTTACTGTTACTGCTGCTGTGTTACTGTTACTATTGCTCTCATATTACTGATGCTTTCACATCACCCCTGTTACTAGTGCTTTTCCAGGTGCAGCTGAATTGACAACTCAGTTGTTAAGTCTTATAAGTACTAGATGGTACCCCGCGCGTTGCTGCGGAAATTATAGAAATAAATTTATTGAGCGTATAAACATATCAAAATTCACCTTAGGGTACAATAAGTACTCCCTCCAATCCATAATAAGTGTTGGTGTGCGATTTAATTTTTTCCAATTTTGAACTGAAATCTCCACACTTCTTATGGATCGGAGGAAGTATCATAATTAGGTATAAATTTGGCGCAAAATAATGGGTACATCTAGTCTGTTTCAACGGTAATTTAAACTGGCCATTAACATTTAATTGGAAATTAGTCATGCGAAAATAAATGGGAATGGATTTTCATATTTGAACAGGAAACACAAAGATGATCCAAAGATAACAAAAACTTCCTAATGTGACACTAATGATGGGACAAATACATTCATTTTATGAAACATGGTAGAAGAGCCAAGCACCAGCTTAAAATCATTAGTTAAACTAAGAAATAGCCACGGTTCATGTATCTGGTTCAGATAAAGCCATACGATCATCGTCATTGTCTAGAATGTGCATTTGAGCTTCCTTTGATTTAAGGGATCTTCAGAAGAAAGTTATGAAAGCATGTTCCTGAAAATACCACGAATTATTTTATTCTTTGAAACTCTGTTGTAACATAGTACAATTGTTCTTAATCTAGACTGGTAACAATTTTAAGTTGGTAAAATTAAGACATTGGAAAAGGAGTGGGTGTGACATGCCATGAAAAAAAAGTTACACCTGGTTTTTGTGCATGTAAAAATAATTTTAGCATCAAAAGGAACATACATACGTGGCTACCAACATTTACACAACTATTCACCACCATTATCTTGAACAGAGAATCATAATCAAAAAACACGTGCGAGCTGCATCAGTCAGTCTCACACTCACCCTCTTACTTTCATCCCCATGGAGATCGTGCCCTTTCTTTCTTACAACAACGGAGAATCCATGAGACACTGGAAAAGAACACCCAACCTTCAGCAAACCTTCAGCAAACGAAGCATCCGTGAGCTTTCTTCACAGGAATATTATTATGTGAAAGCAAAAAAAAAAAGGAAGAGAATGAAAGCTGACTGGAGATTATTGTATTGAGTATATCTTCTATAAAGCTGGTCGTTTGCTGAAGAAGAAAACACGCTTACCTTAAAAGGGGGCTTGTCAAATAACTTCAGAGAATAATGGTATACAAAAGCTTCAGCAGGTAAGTAGAATCTAAAGATATCGTCTCGTGTAGAAAGCCATGAATTACGACAGACTGGCGAACTGAATTCCAAACACGGTAGTTGCTAGCAATTGAATCCTTCTGCGCTATAACCAGCGAACAAAACCCAAATAAGTCAAACACATGTCAGTTTCCGCAAGATTGAAAACCCTGAAGAAGCCAATCAAATATGCAAAATTCTCCTCTCCAGATCACTCCCTATAACTGGCCCAAGCGCAAACCTTCTGGCAGTCCTGCACAAAGACAAACCAAGATCAGAAAGTGGATTAATACTTTAAGGCCAGACCGGCGTTGCTCGCCCTGCAGACTGCTCGGGACCTCAACGGGAAAAGTAGAGAGCTCATCAATTCTGGCGTGGGTGTAGGATTAGTTAGCCGTAGGTCGACTTCTCGCGCTGCTGTGGTGTATCGCCGCCATGACACCACAGCGAGATGACAATGTTCTGAGGAGAGGAAGATCTCTAGATGGACCGATGGAGGAGGCCAGATGACCAAATAGTGGTGCCGTGGTGGATGCGTGGCGCCGTGGTGAAAATATAGGCAAACCATGAAAGAGGTGACGGCCGTTCGCCTGCCATAATCATTCTCGGCCATTTAGGCAACATCCGCTCGCCTCCCCCCTAATCATGCTGACCCTTTCCTTTCTGTGGAATTGATTAAAGGAAACGCTCGCCTCGCTAATGAATGCTCACTGGCCTGGATCGTTTTGTTTTGTTTCCATGGATCTGTGGCTACGAAAGGATACTGGGAGGGAAGGCGGGGGGACAGACGACGCGCCACTGTGTACGCAAAGAAAAGAGACGACGCCTCCCCCCTAATCATGCTGACCCTTTCCTTTCTGTGGAATTGATTAAAGGAAACGCTCGCCTCGCTAATGAATGCTCACTGGCCTGGATCGTTTTGTTTTCTTTCCATGGATCTGTGGCTACGAAAGGATACTGGGAGGGAAGGCGGGGGGACATACGACGCGCCACTGTGTACGCAAAGAAAAGAGACGACGTGGCTGCATGAGGAGCCAGGAAAATCAAGTAATGGGGGACTCCTATTTAGAGATAGAAGATTCTTTACCTCCCCTTATGTCGAATCAATAAATTTGGGTTTTACTTCCCTCGAAGAGTGCCGCGATCCCCTATACTTGTGGGTTATCAAGACTGTTTTCTGGCGCCGTTGCCGGGGAGGCATAGCTCTACTCATAAGTTCACCTGGGGAGTACACTCTACCTCTCTCTCTATTTTTATTTTGTTTTATTTTGTTTTGCTTAGTTTACTTTTGTTTAGTTTATTTGTGCTTAGTTTATTTCTGTCTAGTATTATTTTGCTTAGTTTACTTTTCTCTAGTTTCTTTTTGTCTTGTTTTACTTTTCTCATATACCCAAAAATCCATAAAATTTTGAAAAACCTAAAAATTAAAAACTGTTGTTATGGGAGAACCCACAACTTATTTGGAGCTTATAGAATATTATAATAATTATAGAGAATCAAGAACTGGTAAAGTTATGAGTGCTGTGATAGAAAAATTGAACGCAATTGCTAAAATCTTGCTTAAACGCCATGATATAAACTGTTGCTCTCAACAGGACACTAAACATCTTAAATTTCAATGTGGCTTTAGTGAGGAAGTTTTAATTAAGAACTATAATTGGAATAACTATATTCATCTTGGGTTTGAATAGGTAGAACAATTTGTCATATTTATGGGAGCCTCTGAGATAGAATCCTTCATGGCTAAAAATTATAAAACTTGTGTTGTTTGTAAGGACCTTAAAGATTATGTCTCTTCTATCCTTAATTTTTGCAATGAAAGTTACACTGATAATCCTTATATCATTGATTATAAAGAGAGACTCATTAATGCACAAGAATGCACTCACAATTTGCAGGAACCTGTGGAAGAAGAAATTGATGAACCTGAAAGCTCATTGGATGAAAAAGAGGAGGAAATTGATGAACCTGAAAGCTCATTGGATGAAAAAGAAGAGGAGAGTGATGAACAAAAGGAGGAAGAATGGATTAGCTACCCATGCCAACCTTCTAATGAGAGTAACTCTTTATCTCTTACACTATTTGATTGTCCTCCATGCTTACCGAAAGAGGTTGAATGTTATGTTCCTGTGGATTCTCTTGAAATATTACCTATAAGTAAAACTTGTGAGAATAATTATGCTACTGTTATCTATGATAATCCATGCTACTTTGATAAATCTTATGATAATGCTTTGTTTGTGCCTGATGTCGAAATGCATGGCACTAAAGAGTTTTGCGTAGCAAATGTTTATGATAAAGCTCTAGATGATGATCCTATGTTACTTGATAATATTAATTGTACTACTAATGAAAATGGGATTGAGTTCTTGACTTTATCTATGAGTCCCATATCTCTTGAGATTGATCAATCATCTTGTTATATTATTGATAAAAGTGGGTTTGAAAGTTTTAATCTCACTATTTTTGAGCTTGATAAAAATTATGTGTTTATGGATCATGAGAAACATGCTTTATGTGATAGTTATATTATTGAGTTTGTTCATGAAGCTACTGAAAATTATTATGAGAGAGGAAAATATGGTTGTAGAAATTTGCATGGTACTAAAACACCTCTCTATACGCTGATAATTTTGAAGTTACTCTTGTTTTATCTTCCAATGCTTGTCACTTTGTTCTTCAAGAATTTATTTGTGTACAAGATTCCTATGCATAGGAAGTGGTTTAGACTTAAATGTGTTTTGAACTTGCCTTTTGATGCTCTCTTTTGCTTCAACTCTTATTTCTTGCGAGCTCATCATTAAAATTGCTGAGCCCATCTTAATGGCTATAAAGAAAGAACTTCTTGGGAGATAACCCATGTGTTTATTTTGCTACTGTTTTGTTGTGTCTTGGAAGTTGTTACTACTGTAGCAACCTCTCCTTATCTTTATTTTATTGCAATGTTGTGCCAAGTGAAGCCTCTAATCGAAGGTTGATGCTAGATTTGGATTTCTGCGCAGAAACAGATTTCTATCTGTCACGAATCTGGGCTGTTTTCTCTGTAGGTAACTCAGAAAAATATGCCAATTTTCGTGCGTGTTCCTCAGATACGTACGCAACTTTCATTAGTTTTGAGTTTTCTGATTTGAGCAACGGAAGTACCTCTTTAAAATTCGTCTTTACTGGCTGTTCTACACGTGGAGAGCTGTAGCTAATGTTTTATTGAGTTCTTGCAATGTGTCACTACAGGACTAAAAGTGGCTTCAAGTTTTTTGAGTACTAACCCCTCTAATGAAGTTTATGAGAAGTTTGGTGTGAAGGAAGTTTTCAAGGGTCAAGAGAGGAGGATGATATATGATCGAGAAGAGTGAAAAGTCTAAGCTTGGGGATGCCCCCGTGGTTCATCCCTGCATATTTCAAGAAGACTCAAGCGTCTAAGCTTGGGGATGCCCAAGGCATCCCCTTCTTCATCAACTTATCAGGTTTCTTCTATTGAAACTATATTTTTATTCGGTCACATCATATGTGCTTTACTTGGAGCGTCTGTGTGTTTTTATTTTTGTTTTTGTTTGAATAAATTCGGATCCTAGCAATCCTTGTTTGGGAGAAAGACACGCTCCGCTTTTTCATATGAACACTTGTTCTTCGTTTTACTTTTAATGTTCAATGATAAAAGTTGGAAGCTACAATACTTATGGTTATTTGGTTGGAAAAAGAAAATGCCTCATATTGTCTTGGATAATTTGACACTTGGCATTTGTTTTGAGCTCTCAAGTAGATCATGATTAAGTTCTTAAACCATGTAGTTTAAACCTATTAGTGGATAACTACCGTAGAGCTTGTTAAAATTGGTTTGCATTATTGGTCTCTCTTAAGGTCTAGATATTTTCTGGTAAAAGTGTTTGAGCAACAAGGAAGACAGTGTAGAGTATTATAATGCTTGCAATATGTTCTTATGTAAGTTTTGTCAGCATCGGTTCATACTTGTGTTTGCTTCAAATAGCCTTGCTAGCCTAAGCCTTGTATCGAGAGGGAATACTTCTCATGCATCCAAAATCCTTGAGCCAACCATTATGCCATTTGTGTCCACCATACCTACCTACTACATGGTATTTCTCCGCCATTCCAAAGTAAATTGCTTGAGTGCTACCTTTAAACAATTCAAAATTTATTACCTCTGATTTGTGTCAATGTTTTATAGCTCATGAGGAAGTATGTGGTGTTTATATTTCAATCTTGTTGGGCAACTTTCACCAATGGACTAGTGGCTTCAGCCGCTTATCCAATAATTTTGCAAAAAGAGCTGGCAATGGGATTCCCAGTCCCAAATTAATTAACCAAAATAGACACTCCTCCATGGTATGTGATTGTTGGATGGCACCCGAAGGATTCGGTTAGCCATGGCTTGAGAAAGCAAAGGTGGTGAGGAGTGTCATCATAATAAAACTAAAACAAAAGGGCACTCCTTCATGGTATGAGATTGTTGGTAGGCACCCGAGGATTCGGTTAGCCATGGTTTGTGAAAGAAAGGTTGGAAGGAGTGCCACCCAAAAATAAAATAAAATGGGAGCCGCTCTTTGAAGGTTTGTCTGGCAAGGGGGTTAGAGTGCCCACTACCATTCGTTGACAACAACAAACACCTCTCAAAACTTTACTTTTATGCTCCCTTTATGTTTTCAAAACCAAAGCTCTAGCACAAATATAGCAATCAATGCTTCCCTCTGCGACGGGCCTTTCTTTTACTTTATGTTGAGTCAGTTTACCTACTTCCTTCCATCTTAGAAGCAAACACTTGTGTCAACTGTGCATTGATTCTTACATACTTGCTTATTTGCATTCATCATATTACTTTATGTTGACAATTATCCATGAGATATGCATGTTGAAAGTTGAAAGCAATCGCTGAAACTTATATCTTCCTTTGTGTTGCTTCGATGCCTTTACTTTGAATCTATTGCTTTATGAGTTAACTCTTGTGCAGGACTTTTGATGCTTGTCTTGAAAGTACTCTTCATGAAAAGTTTTGCTATATGTTATCTATTTGTTAGCAACTATAAATCATTGCCTTGAGTCACTTCATTCATTTCATATGCTTTGTAATAGTATGATCAAGGTTATGTAAGTAGCATGTCACTACAGAAATTATTCTTTTTATCGTTTACCTACTCGAGGACGAGTAGGAACTAAGCTTGGGGATGCTGATACGTCTCCAACATATCCATAATTTCTGATGTTTCATGCTTGTTTTATGACAATACTTACATGTTTTGCTCGCACTTTATAATATTTTTATGCGTTTTCCGGAACTAACCTATTAACAAGATGCCACAGTGCCAGTTCCTGTTTTTTGCTGTTTTTGGTTCCAGAAAGGCTGTTCGGGCAATATTCTCGGAATTGGACGAAATCAACGCCAAAGATCTTATTTTTCCCGGAAGGCTCCAGAACACCGAAGGGGAGTCGGAGGAGGGCCAGAGGGCCACCACACCATAAGGCGGCGCGGCCAGGCCTGGGCCCGCGCCAGCCAATGGTGAGGAGCCCCCAGGCGCCCCCTTGCGCCACCTCTTCGCCTATTTAACCCCTTTCGACCTAAAAATGCGATACCAATTGACGAAACTCCAGAAAGACTCCAGGGGCGCCGCCGCCATCGCGAAACTCCAATTCGGGGGACAGAAGTCTCTGTTCCGGCACCCTGCCGGGACGGGGAAGTGCCCCCGGAAGCCATCTCCATCGACGCCACCGCCTCCATCATGCTCCGTGAGTAGTTCCCCCATGGACTACGGGTTCTAGCAGTAGCTAGTTGGTACTCTCTATCCCATGTACTTCAATACAATGATCTCATGAGCTGCCTTACATGATTGAGATCCATCTGATGTAATCGGTGTTGTGTTTGTTGGGATCCGATGGATGATACATTATGATTAGTCTATCTATAAAGTTTGTGAAGTTATTGTTGCTGCAATCTTGTTATGCTTAATGCTTGTCACTAGGACCCGAGTGGCATGATCTTAGATTTAAGCTCTATACTTATTGCTTAGATTGTATCTACAAGTTGTATGCACATGTCACTGTCCGGAACGAAAGACCCCGAAGTGACAGAAATCGGGACAACCGGAGGGGATGGCGGTGATGTGAGGATCACATGTTTTCACGGAGTGTTAATGCTTTGCTCCGGTACTCTATTAAAAGGAGTACCTTAATATCCAGTAGATTCCCTTGAGGCCCGGCTGCCACCGGCTGGTAGGACAAAAGATGTTGTGCAAGTTTCTCATTGCGAGCACGTACGACTATATATGGAAAACATGCCTACATAATTAATAATCTTGATATTCTATCTTAATGCTTTGAATCCTATCAATTGCCCAACTGTAATTTGTTCACCCAACACTTGTCACTTATTGGAGAGTTACCACTAGTGTAGATCGCTGGGAACCCCGGTCCATCACTCATCATCATATACTTGTTCTATATGTCATTGGAAGTAGTATCAACTATTTTCTGGTGCCATTGCTCCTGTGTTACTGTTACTGCTGCTGTGTTACTATTACTATTGCTCTCATATTACTGCTGCTTTCACATCACCCCTGTTACTAGTGCTTTTCCAGGTGCAGCTGAATTGATAACTCAGTTGTTAAGGCTTATAAGTATTCTTTACCTCCCCTTGTGTCGAATCAATAAATTTGGGTTTTACTTCCCTCGAAGACTGCCGCGATCCCCTATACTTGTGGGTTATCAAGCACACGTGCTTCTGGTGCCTGGAGCAGGAGTACATCTCCAAGGATATATTTGAGCCTATGAGGAAAGTGAGACCTATGCAAGCAATCAATGTGGATCTTCTAGCTGTGAACAATAACTTTGAGGATGCTATTTGGGTCACTGGAAGGATGGGGTTACAGGATCTTATGAAGATACAGTGCGACTACTCACCTGAGTTGATCAAGCAGTTCTTTGCTACCCTTGCCTTTAAGAAGGATGAAGAACACACTATGGAGTGGATGACTGGCTCCACCCATTGTCAGGCTACCTTGCGCTGATTTGCTTCGGTTCTTGGTGTTCCCATGGGAGGTAGTCACCGCATTCATGGCCCCCAGAAGACGAATAAGGTGGTACTTTTTGATCTCTATGATGTGTCTGGAACGGTTGGTACTACCAAGGGGCTTCTCCCTATCTATAGTCAGCTGGTCCGCTTCTTTCGAGCCACCATTGCTCCAAGTGGTGGAAACAATGATGCTATCGGTGGAGTTCTTGTGGACCATTCGCATCTTGGCTTTCAGTGTGCTCGTGATAGTGACGAGGAATTGGATTTCTCTCTTGATATCATGGACTTCATCTTCAATGAGATTCATGATGCCATGGTCTCTAAGACCACTATTCCCTATGCCCCATATATTTAGCTTCTCATCAACAACACTGTTAATCTTACTGAAGACTTGGGTAGATTCCCCACTGATACGTCTGATACGTCTCAAACGTATCTATAATTTCTTATGTTTCATGCTAGTTTTATGACAATACTCACATGTTTTATATACACTTTACATCATTTATACGCATTTTCAGGCACTAACCTATTAACGAGGTGCCGAAGCGCCAGTTCATGTTTTGTGATGTTTTTGGTTTCAGAAATCCTACAAAGGAAATATTCTCGGAATTGGACGAAACCAACGCCCAGGGTCTTATTTTTCCACGGAGCTTCCAGAAGACCGAAGAGGATACAAAGTGGGGCCACGAGGCACCGACACCATAGGGCGGCGCGGCCAGCATGGGGCCCGCGCCGGCCTATGGGGTGGGGCCCCTGCGCCGCCTCCGACTCTGCCCTTCCGCCTACTTATACTCTCCGTCGCGAAAACCCTATTACCGAGAGCCACGATATGGAAAAAGTTCCTGAGACGCCGCCGCCGCCAATCCCATCTCGGGGGATTCAGGAGATCGCCTCCGGCACCCTGCCGGAGAGGGGAATCATCTCCCGGAGGACTCTACATCACCATGATCGCCTCTGGACTGATGTGTGAGTAGTTCATCCTTGGACTATGGGTCCATAGCAGTAGCTAGATGGTTGTCTTCTCCTCATTGTGCTATCATGTTAGATCTTGTGAGCTGCCTATCATGATCAAGATCATCTATTTGTAATGCTACATGTTGTGTTTGTTGGGATCCGATGAATATGGAATACTATGTCAAGTTGATTATCAATCTATCATATATGTGTTGTTTATGATCTTGCATACTCTCCGTTGCTAGTAGAGGCTCTGGCCAAGTTGATACTTGTGACTCCAAGAGGGAGTATTTATGCTCGATAGTGGGTTCATGCCTCCATTGAATCTGGGACAGTGACAGAAGGTTCTAAGGTTGTGGATGTGCTGTTGCCACTAGGGATAAAACATCAATGCTTTGTCTAAGAATATTTGTGTTGATTACATTACACACCATACTTAATGCAATTGTCTGTTGTTTGCAACTTAATACTGGAAGGGGTGCGGATGCTAACCCGAAGGTGGACTTTTTAGGCATAGATGCATGCTGGATAGCGGTCTATGTACTTTGTCATAATGCTATTGTATGTGCATTGTTATGCCCTCTTTATTTGTCAATTGCCCAACTGTATTTTGTTCACCCAACATGCTATTTATTATTGGAGAGACACCACTAGTGAACTGTGGACCCCGGTCCATTGTTTTACATCTGAATACAATCTACTGCAATCATTGTTCTCTACTGTTCTTCGCAAACAAACATCATTTTCCACACCATACATTTAATCCTTTGTTTACAGCAAGCCGGTGAGATTGACAACCCCACTGTTAAGTTGGGGCAAAGTATTTTGATTGTGTTGTGCAGGTTCCACGTTGGCGCCGGAATCCCTGGTGTTGCGCCGCACTACACTCCGTCACCAACAACCTTCACGTGGCCCTTGACTCCTACTGGTTCGATAACGTTGGTTTCTTACTGAGGGAAAACTTGCTGCTGTACGCATCACACCTTCCTCTTGGGGTTCCCAACGGACGTGTGCTTCACGCGTTATCAAGCTCTTTTTCTGGCGCCGTTGCCGGGGAGATCAAGACACGCTGCAAGGGGAGTCTCCCACATCCAATCTCTTTAGTTTGTTTTTGTCTTGCTTTATTTTACTTTATTTACTGCTTTGTTTGCTTTCTCTATATCAAAAATACAAAAAAATTAGTTACTTACTTTACTTTATTTACTGTCTTGTTTGCGTTCTCTATATTAAAAACACAAAAAAAATTAGTTACTTGCATTTACTTTATTTACCTTTTGATTATTTCATCATGCTTCCTCCTAAGTTCACTCTGAAAGATATACCGGTAGGGCATGGATCCATCATTGGAAGAGATAATATAGAAGAATTTTTCACTCATGTTAGTATAGTTGAAGATTTTGAAGATAGACACTTGGTAGAACTTGCTCCTACTTATGAAATTGCTACTGCCTCTTTAGTACACATGTTGGAAGCTAGATTTGTTAATCTCAACCCTATAATGCAACATATGTTTCTTACATTCTATGATATGGAAGAAGGAGAAAAGAAAGATTTTGTTTTAGAAACCCTTCTTAAAGAATTCGGTGATTTAGCTAGAGAAGCTAGAAAAGTCTTTATTAAACATAAGATGCTTGACTTTTATACCAATTTTGCAAATACCCTTGAAAAGATGGAAAAACATAGACGAAAGTACACTAATAAAGTTAATTGTGAGGGGGAGATTAAAGTACCAATACCTTGTAAGTTCTTAGGAATGCACGAGGCACTAGAAAAGAATTTTGATTGGATTGTTCCTGAAAATTTATTTGAGGAGGATAGTAAGCCTAAATTAATGAAAGAGGAGCCTCTGAAACCTACATAGATAAGATACAATGCATTGTTTAGAAAGCTCCCAATTCCTCTGTTGATGCTTCATCTCTTGATAATACTTGATACACACTTTCTGCGCCTAGCTGAAAGGCGTTAAAGAAAAGCGCTTATGGGAGACAACCCATTATTTTACTACAGCAATTTTGTTTTATATTTGAGTCTTGGAAGTTGTTACTACTATAGCAACCTCTCCTTATCTTAATTTTATTGCATTGTTGTTCCAAGTAAAGTCTTTGATAGTAAGGTTGATACTAGATTTGGATTACTGCGCAGAATTAGATTTCTTGCTGTCACGAATTTGAGGAGCCCCCTCTGTAGGTAACTCAGAAAATCTGCCAATTTACGCGAGTGATCCTCAGATATGTACGCAACTTTCATTAAATTTGAGCATTTTCATCTGAGCAAGGTAAGCGCCTCTAAAAAATTCGTCTTTACGGACTGTTCTGTTTTGACAGATTCTGCCTTTTATTTCGCATTGCCTGTTTTGCTATGTTGGATGGATTTCTTTGTTCCATTAACTTTCAGTAGCTTTGTAAAATGTCCAGAAGTGTTAATAATGATCATGTCACCTCTGAATATGTGAATTTTTGATTATGCACTAACCCTCTAATGAGTTTGTTTTGAGTTTGGTGTGGAGAAAGTTTTCAAGGGTTAAGAGAGGAGGATGATACAATATGATCAAGAAGAGTGAAAAGTCTAAGCTTGGGGATGCCCCCGTAGTTCATCCCTGCATATTTCAAGAAGACTCATGCATGTAAGCTTGGGGATGCCCAAGGCATCCCCTTCTTCATCGACAACTTATCAGGTCACCTCTAGTGAAACTATATTTTTATTCCGTCACATCTTATGTGCTTTACTTGAAGCGTCTGTATGTTTTTATTTTTGTTTTTGTTTGAATAAAATAGGATCGTAGCATTCTTTGAGTGGGATAGAGACACGCTCCGCTGTTGCATATGAACACTGGTGTTCTTAGCTTTACTTTTAATGTTCATGGCGAAGGTTGAAACTGCTTCGTTCATTGTTACATGGTTGGAAACAGAAAATGCTTCATGTGGTAATTGGTATATTGTCTTGAATAATTTGATACTTGGCAATTGTTTTGCTCAAATAGATCATGTTTAAGCTCTTGCATCATGTACTTTGCACCTATTAATGAAGAACTACCATAGAGCTTGTTGAAATTTGGTTTGCATGATTGGTCTCTCTAAAGTCTAGATATTTTCTGGTGAGGTGTTTGAACAACAAGGAAGACAGTGTAGAGTCTTATAATGCTTGCAATATGTTCTTATGTAAGTTTTGTTGTACCGGTTCATACTTGTGTTTGCTTCAAACAACCTTGCTAGCCAAAACCTTGTACTGAGAGGGAATTCTTCTCGTGCATCCAAAACCTTGAGCCAACAACCATGCCATTTGTGTCCACCATACCTACCTACTATTGTGGTAAAGAATATGTAGTTTATGTATCTTATTTCTTATAAGTTGCTTGTTGAGCGGTAACCATGTTTCTGGGGACGCCATCAACTATTACACCTTTGTTGAATATCATGTGAGTTGCTATGCATGTTCATCTTGTCTGAAGTAAGGGTGATTTATCATGATCAAATGATTTGAGTATGCATATTGTTAGAGAAGAACACTGGGCCGCCAACCAAAGCCATGTATCATGGTAGAAGTTTCAGTTTGGACATCAATCCTCAATCTCTTATGAGAATATTATCTGTTGTTGAATGCTTATGCATTAAAGAGGAGTCCATTATCTGTTTTCTATGTTGTCCCAGTATGGATGTCCTAAGTTGAGATGTATCAAAAAATGAGAAATCAAATGCGATCTATCTCCTTGGACCTTTGTACAGGCGGCATAGAGGTACCCCTTTGTGACACTTGGTTGAAACATATGTTATGCAATGATAATCCATGTAAATCCAAGCTAATCAGGACAAGGTGCGAGCACTATTGGTATTCTATGCATGAGGCTTGCAACTTATAGGATGTCTTATGCATAACACATATGAATTATTACTACCGTTGACAAAATTGTTTCTATGTTTTCAAAATAAAAGCTCTAGCACAAAATAGCAATCCATGCTTCCCTCTGTGAAGGGCCATTCTTTTACTTTATGATGAGTCAGTTTACCTACTTATTTCTATCTTAGAAGCAAACACTTGTGTTAACTGTGTGCATTGATTCCTACATACTTGCTTATTTGCATTCATCATACACTACTAGGAAAAGGCCTAGCCATAAGATGGGTGTTAGTGGCGCACCAGGAGGGCAGTGCGCCACTACTACTTAGCAGTGGCGCACCGGAAAGTGGTGGGCCATTATTAAAAATGTAGTAGTGGCGCACCTCTCCTGCGGTGCGCCACCACTAAGTTTGACCATGGGTTTGACCCAGCCTTATACATAGCAATGGCGCACCGTGCAGAGGTGCGCCACAGCTATTTTTGTAGCAGTGGCGCACCTCTACATGGTGCGCCATTACTATGTAAAGGGGAGGATGGACATGTTTGGGCATCACTTAGTAGTGGCGCACCATGCTTGGTGCGCCACTGCTAAGTGGTGCCCAAACATTTCCACCCCCCCCTGTGGATCGCCTTTTCGAGTTTGGAAAAAATAAAAGAAATAGATAGAAAATTCAAAAAAATAAATCCTTTGAAATGCCCATGTAATATGTCATCTAGGTTTAGTGAAAATTGAGAAAAATGAATTTTGATATATTATGCAAAATGGCGTCATCTTTCGGTAAAACGGGTTTTCTGGTTGCATACGACCTCCGATGAAAAACTTTTTTATATCAAAATCGATCTACGCGAAATTTCCTATTCGAATTCAACGCCTACGGCCGTTTGGAGAAAAAATGGATTCGTCAAATTCAAAACAGAAACAGGACTTTTTTCAGGTTTTAGATTTTGGGCAAAAAATAGAAAAAAAATAGCGGTGGCGCACCCATGCCTTGGTGCGCCACTGCTAAGCTTCCCGCCCACGAATTTCAAAATGGGATTCAAAATGGCAGGAGCCGGCCACTTACCCCCTCCTCCCTCCTCCCTCCTCCCTTCTCCTGCTCTCATTCTCCCCTCCTCCTCCTGCTCTCCTCCTTTCACTCCGGCGACCTCCTCCTCTACTCTCCTCCTTTCACTCCGGCGACCTCCTCCTCTACTCTCCTCCTTTCACTCCGGCGACCTCCTCCTCTACTCTCCTCCTTTCACTCCGGCGACCTCCTCCTCTCCTCTCCTCCTTTCACTCCGGCGACCTCCTCCACTATGTCGAGCTCCGGTGACCTTACTTTCCGGCGAGCTCCTCCACTATGGTGACCTCCGGTGATCTTACTCTCCGACGACCCTCCGGCGACCCTCTAGCCTCCATTACCTCTGGCCTTCGTCCTCTTGTTCATCCTCTCCTACATCCTCCATCTCCTCACCTCTCTTCACCTCTCCTCACCTCTCCTACCTCCCTCATCCATCATCACCGGCGGCTAGGCTAAGAAAAATGAGAATGAACATTGCACAAATAATTCTAGCAACAAGAACGAGAAAAAATAACGAGCAAAAAAAATTCGAAAAAAAAAGTGCCAGATCCAGATCCAGATCCCGATCCAGATCTAGAAATTTCAAATTTTAGTAGTGGCGCACCTTGTTTCTATCCAGTGGCGCACCTCAGACATTTAGGAGTGGCGCACCATGAAGCTAGTAGTGGCGCACTACCTGGTGCGCCACTGCTAAGCCAAATAGCAATGGCGCACCACTAGTGCGCCACTACTAAAAGTTAGCAGTGGCGTGATAACAGTGGCGCACCACTAGTGAGCCACTGATGGGTATAAGTGGTGCGCCACTGATTGCCTTTTTCCTAGTAGTGATATTACTTTGTGTTGACAATTATCCATGAGATATACATGTTGAAGTTGAAAGCAACAGCTGAAACTTATATCTTCCTTTGTGTTGTTTCAAAACTTTCTACTAAGAATTTATTGCTTTATGAGTTAACTCCTATGCAAGTCTTATTGATGCTTGTCTTGAAAGTACTATTCATGAAAAGTCTTTGCTATATGATTCAGTTGTTTAGTCATTGTCTTTACCATTGCTTCGAATCACTTCATTCATCTCATATGCTTTACAATAGTATTGATCAAGATTATGATAGCATGTCACTTCAGAAATTATCCTTGTTATCGTTTACCTACTCGAGGGCGAGTAGGAACTAAGCTTGGGGATGCTTGATACGTCTCAAACGTATCTATAATTTCTTATGTTCCATGCTAGTTTTATGACAATACTCACATGTTTTATATACACTTTACATCATTTATACGCATTTTCCGGCACTAACCTATTAACGAGATGCCGAAGCGCCAGTTCCTGTTTTGTGCTGTTTTTGGTTTCAGAAATCCTACAAAGGAAATATTCTCGGAATTGGACGAAACCAACGCCCAGGGTCTTATTTTTCCACGGAGCTTCCAGAAGACCGAAGAGGATACGAAGTGGGGCCACGAGGCGCCGACACCATAGGGCGGCGCGGCCAGCATGGGGCCTGCGCTGGCCTATGGGGTGGGGCCCCTGCGCCGCCTCCGACTCTGCCCTTCCGCCTACTTATACTCTCCGTCGCGAAAACCCTATTACCGAGAGCCACGATACGGAAAAAGTTCCAGCGACGCCGCCGCCGCCAATCCCATCTCGGGGGATTCAGGAGATCGCCTCCGGCACCCTGCCGGAGAGGGGAATCATCTCCCGGAGGACTCTACATCACCATGATCGCCTCCGGACTGATGTGTGAGTAGTTCATCCTTGGACTATGGGTCCATAGCAGTAGCTAGATGGTTGTCTTCTCCTCATTGTGCTATCATGTTAGATCTTGTGAGCTGCCTATCATGATCAAGATCATCTATTTGTAATGCTACATGTTGTGTTTGTTGGGATCCGATGAATATGGAATACTATGTCAAGTTGATTATCAATCTATCATATATGTGTTGTTTATGATCTTGCATACTCTCCGTTGCTAGTAGAGGCTCTGGCCAAGTTGATACTTGTGACTCCAAGAGGGAGTATTTATGCTCGATAGTGGGTTCATGCCTCCATTGAATCTGGGACAGTGACAGAAAGTTCTAAGGTTGTGGATGTGCTGTTGCCACTAGGGATAAAACATCAATGCTTTGTCTAAGGATATTTGTGTTGATTACATTACACACCATACTTAATGCAATTGTCTGTTTTTGCAACTTAATACTGGAAGGGGTGCGGATGCTAACCCGAAGGTGGACTTTTTAGGCATAGATGCATGCTGGATAGCGGTCTATGTACTTTGTCGTAATGCCCTAAGTAAATCTCATATTACTCATCATGATATGTATGTGCATTGTTATGCACTCTTTATTTGTCAATTGCCTAACTGTAATTTGTTCACCCAACATGCTATTTCTTATTGGAGAGACACCACTAGTGAACTGTGGACCCCGGTCCATTCTTTTACATCTGAATACAATCTACTGCAATCATTGTTCTCTACTGTTCTTCGCAAACAAAAATCATTTTCCACATCATACATTTAATCCTTTGTTTACAACAAGCCGGTGAGATTGACAACCTCACTGCTAAGTTGGGGCAAAGTATTTTGATTGTGTTGTGCAGGTTCCACGTTGGCGCCGGAATCCCTGGTGTTGCGCCGCACTACACTCCGCCACCAACAACCTTCACGTGGCCCTTGACTCCTACTGGTTCGATAACCTTGGTTTCTTACAGAGGGAAAACTTGCTACTGTACGCATCACACCTTCTTCTTGGGGTTCCCAACGGACGTGTGCTTCACGCGTTATCAACGTCCATTTTGCATCACTAGTTTATATCATAATTTACTGTTTTTCATTGATATATTTCATATTTAGAGATGATACCTATGTTATTTCACCTGTTTTGCATGTTTCATGATTATTGGAGAATTACTCACCGGAGTCAGGATTCTGCTGGAAAAAGCACCATCAGGATACAATATTTCTGAAGATCAACAATTGACGGAAAATATACCGAAGCTCTTATTTTCTCAGAAGACAGAGCCAGCCAAAAGGGGAGGCCGAGGAGGGCTGCCATGGGCCCTCCCCATACGCCGGCGCGGCCACCAGGCCAGGCGCGCCGCCACGTGGGGAGGGGGCCCACGACCCCCCTCGGCCATCTCCCTTTCACGTACTTCATCTACCCAAAACCCTAAGGTGCGGAGGACGATCGGGAATAGACACAGCCGCCTCTGCGGGGCGGAAAACACCAGAGAGAAAAGAGCTCTCCGGCAGGCTGAAATCTACCGGGGAAATTCCCTCCCGGAGGGGGAAATCGTCGCCATCGTCACCGTCATCGAGCTGGACTTCATTGGGATCATCATCATCATCATCATCTCCACCACCGACACCGTCATCTCCACCGCTGCACCTCGTCTCCGCTGTAACATCTAGGGTTGAATCTTGATTATTTCATAGGGGAAACTCTCCCGGTGTTGATTACTCCTTGTTATTGATGCTATTGAGTGAAACCATTGAACCAAGGGGTTTATGTTCAGATTGTTATTCATCTTCATATCACCTCTGATCATGTTCCATATGATTTCTTGTGAGTAGTTCGTTTAGTTCTTGAGGAGATGGGTGAAGTCTAAATGTTAGTAGTGAACTATGTTGAGTAATATTTAATGGTTTGATATTTAAGTTGTGGTGTTATTCTTCTAGTGGTGTCATGTGAACGTCGACTACATGATACTTCACCTTTATGGGCCTAGGGGAATGCATCTTGTATTCGTTTGCTAATTGTGGGGTTGCCGGAGTGACAGCAACCTGAACCCCTGTTGGTATATCGATGCATGAGGGATAGCACGATCTCAGAGTTTAAGGCAATGGTTAGATTTATCTTAATTACTTTCTTGTATTTGCGGATGCTTGCAAGGGATTTAATCACAAGTATGTATTAGTCCTAGGAAGGGCGGTGCATTAGCATAGGTTCACCCACACAACACTTATCAAAACAATGAAGATTAATCAACTATATGAAGCGAAAGCACTAGACTAAATTCCCGTGTGTCCTCAAGAACGTTTGGTCATCATAAGTAAACAAACCGGCTTGTCCTTTGTGCTAAAAAGGATTGGGCCACTCGCAGCAATTATTACTCTCGCATTTTACTTACTTGTATTTTATTTATCTGCTATATCAAAACCCCCTGAATACTTGTCTGTGAGCATTTACAGTGAATCCTTCATCGAAACTGCTTGTCAACACCTTCTGCTCCTTGTTGGGTTCGACACTATTATTTATCGAAAGTACTACGATACACCCCCTATACTTGTGGGTCATCAAGACTATTTTCTGGCGCCATTGCCGGGGAGTGAAGCGCTATTGGTAAGTGGAATTGGTAAGGAAAACTTTTACTGTACGTGTTGTTTTTATTTCTGCCTGCTGCTATAATTCATTATGGAGAGATCTGCTCTTGAATTCCTATTTGGAAAATCTACTACAACTGCAAAGGTAGTGGATGAGGTGCCAGGTGAGAAAGAGGTTCCATATAAAATACCTATGAAAATTATTGAACGTGTTGTGGATAACCGCTATGAAGGGGATGGAACTGTCCATCCTGGAGACCATTTACTGTTTTTACATGAATTATGCGGGTTATTCAAGTGTCCAGGTATTTCTATGGATGAAGTTAGGAAGAAAATATTCTCTATGTCGCTGTCTGGTAAAGCGGCGCATTTGTATAAACTGCTGAAGGATGGGCATTCTCTTGATTGGAAGGATATTGTGCCTCTATTTTATTCTAAATTCTATCCTCCAAGTGAAATTCATAAAGACCGAAACCGCATATATAATTTCTGGCCTCATGATGGAGAGAGTATTGCCCAAGCATGGGGGAGATTGAAATCTTTAATGCTCAAATGCCCCATTCATGAGCTTCCTGGTAATATCATCATTGATAATTTCTATGCAAGACTTTCTTTTCAATATAAAACCTTACTGGATACTACTTGTTCTGGATCATTCACACACAACAAAGAAGAGTTTAAATGGGACCTTCTTGATCAGATTCAGGAGAATACTGAAGGATGGGAGAACGACAAAGATAGAGAGTCAGGTATAAATTATGATTATGAATGCACTGAAACTTTTATGGATACTAATAAATTTCGTAATATGAGTGCTACTTATGGTCTTGACTCTCAAGTTGTTGCAAACTTTTATAAAGCTTTTGCCTCTCATTTTGAATTGCCTAGGAAGAATTTTAATAAGTATCATGAACCCTATAAAGATAAAACCGATTCACCTATAGGTAAATGTATTGAAGTTAAAACTGTTGATCACATTCTTCCTGAAGCTTATATTGAGAAAACCCCTTTTCCTGCTAAAATGAAGGAGTATTCCGTTATAACTAGTGTGGTTAACAAAAGTGCAAAGAAACCTATTGAACCTGAGGAACAAATAAATGTTGAACCTTCTGTTGCAATAGTTAAAGACCTTTTGACTGAAAATGTAGACGATGGTCACATCAGTTTCTGTGAAGATGCTTCTAATATTGTTTCACATCCTTGTAAATCTTGGAAAGCCAGTGTTCCTATGCTCTCTGTTAGAATTGGTGATCATTGTTATTATGGTTTATGCGATATTGGTGCAAGTATTAGTGCCATTCCTCATGAGCTTTACAAGGAAATCATGCATGAAATTGGTTCTTGTGAACTTGAAGATATTGATGTGGTTATTCGGCTAGCTAATAGAGAAACTATCTCTCCTATTGGTATTGTTCGAGATGTGGAAGTTCTATGTGGTAAGATTAAATATCCTGCTGACTTTTTGGTACTTGGTTCTGCTGCTAGTAAGACTTGTCCTATCATTTTTGGTAGACCTTTTCTAAATACTTGTGGAGCTATTATAGATTGCAAGAAAGAGAAAATTGTGACTAAATTTGCTGGTGAATCTTATGAGTTTAATTTCTCTAAATTTGCCAAAGTTCCTCCTGAAGATGAATTGCCTAATAATGATTTTAGAGTTGAACAGCTTGCATCTATTGCTCTTGCTCCTAATAATCCTTTGCGGCAACATTTGGAGGATCATGAGAGTGAAGCCTTTAGGGAAGAAAGGAACAAGCTTGATGAAATTTTCCTTCGTCAACCTATTCTTAAATATGACTTACCGGTTGAAGATCTAGGTACAACACCACCGCCAAAGGAAGATCCTGTTTTTGATTTGAATCCGTTGCCTGATAATCTTAAGTATGCTTATATTGATGATAAGAAAAAATATCCTGTTATTATTAGTGCTAAGCTTTCAGATTTTGAGATGAAAGGTTATTGGAAATATTGAAGAAACACCGAGGAGCTATTGGCTACACTCTTGATGACTTGAAGGGGATTTCTCCCTCTATTTGCCAACATGCCATCAACATGGAAGATGATGCAAAGCCTGTTGTTGAACATCAGTGTCGTCTAATTCCTAAGATGAAGCATGTGGTAAGGAATGAGGTATTAAAACTTCTTGAAGCTGGTATTATATATCCTATTGCTGATAGTAGATGGGTTAGTCCTGTACATTGTGTTCCTAAGAAAGGAGGAATAACTGTTGTACCTAATGATAATGATGAGCTCATCCCTCAAAGAGTAGTTGTAGGGTATAGAATGTGCATTGATTATCGAAAAGTTAATAAAGTTACTAAGAAAGATCATTACCCTTTACCTTTTATTGATCAAATGCTAGAAAAGTTATCTAAAAATACTCATTTCTGCTTTCTTGATGGTTATTCTGGGTTTTCACAAATTGTTGTTAAAACTAAAGATCAAGGGAAAACCACTTTCACTTGTCCCTATGGAACTTATGCTTATAGGCGTATGCCTTTTGGTTTATGTAATGCTCCTGCTACTTTTCAAAGATGCATGTCTGCTATTTTTCATGGCTTTTGTGAAAAGATTGTAGAGGTATTCATGGATGATTTTTCTGTCTATGGGAATTCTTTTGATAATTGCTTGCAAAACCTTGATAAAGTTTGCAGAGATGTGAAGAAACTAACCTTGTTCTTAATTGGGAGAAATGTCACTTTATGGTTAATGAAGGAATTGTATTGGGACATAAAATTTCTGAGAGAGGTATTGAAGTTGATAGAGCTAAAGTTGAAGCAATTGAGAAGATGCCCTATCCTAGGGATGTTAAAGGTATTCGTAGTATTCTTGGTCATGCTGGTTTTTATAGGAGATTTATTAAAGATTTCTCTAAAATTTCAAAGCCTCTTACCAATCTTCTTCAAAAAGATGTACCTTTTGTTTTTGATGATGATTGTAAGGAAGCTTTTGAAACTCTAAAGAAAGCCTTGACAACTGCTCCTGTAGTTGAACCTCCTGATTGGAATTTACCTTTTGAAATTATGTGTGATGCTAGTGATTTTGCTGTAGGTGCTGTTCTTAGACAGCGAGTAGATAAAAAATTGAATGTTATTCATTATGCTAGTAAAACTCTTGATGCTGCTCAAAGAAATTATGCTACAACTGAAAAAGAATTATTAGTTGTGGTTTTTGCTTGCTACAAGTTTAGACCTTATATTGTTGATTCAAAATTCACAATTCATACTGATCATGTTGCAATTAGGTACCTTATGGAAAAGAAAGATGCTAAGCCAAGGTTTATTAGATGGGTGCTTCTTTTGCAAGAATTTGATTTACATATTATAGATAGGAAATGTTCTGATAATCCTGTCGCTGATAATTTGTCTAGATTGGAAAATATTGTTTATGATCAAGTTCCTGTTAATGATAGTTTTCCAAATGAACAATTGGCTGTAATAAAGGTGAGCTCGCGAGATAGTCCTTGGTATGATGATTATGCTAACTTTATTGTTTCCAAGTACTTGCCTCCAACCTTTTCAGCTCAGCAAAGGAGGAAATTCTTTTATGACTTGAGGCATTATTTTTGGGATGACCCACACTTATATAAAGAAGGAGTGGATGGTATTATGCGAACATGTGTTCCCGAATATGAACAACAAGAGATATTGAGTAAGTGTCATGGTAGTGTTTATGGAGGACATCACGCCGGAGATAGAACCGCGCAAAAGGTTCTATAGTCAGGTTTTTATTGGCCAACTCTCTTTAAAGATGCAAGAAAGTTTATTTTATCTTGTGATGAATGTCAAAGAGTTGGTAATATCTCTAGACGCAATGAAATGCCTATGAATTATACTCTTGTTATTGAGCCATTTGATTGTTGGGGATTTGACCTCATGGGTCCTTTCCCTTCTTCAGAAGGTAACACTCATATACTTGTTGCTGTTGATTATGTTACTAAAAGGGTGGAAGCCATACCCACAAAAAGTGCTGATGGTGAGACCTCTTTAAGAATGCTTTTAGATGTTATTTTTCCTAGATTTGGAGTACCTAGATATCTTATGACTGATGGAGGTTCTCATTTTATTCATGGTGGTTTTAGAAAAACTCTTGCTAAATATGGTATTAATCATAGGATTGCTTCCGCTTATCATCCTCAAACTAGTGGACAAGTAGAATTATCAAATAGAGAAATTAAGTCTATCTTGCAAAAGACTGTTAATAAATCTAGGAAAAATTGGGCTACTAAGTTGAAGGAAGCACTATGGGCTTATAGAACTGCTTATAAAAATCCTATGGGTATGTCTCCTTATAAAATGGTTTATGGAAAAGATTGTCATTTACCTTTAGAACAAGAGCACAAAGCTTATTGGGCTGTAAGAGAACTTAATAAAGATCCTAAACTTGCTGGTAAGAAAAGGTTGCTACAATTGAGTTCTTTAGATGAGTGGAGAAGTGAAGCTTATGAAAATGCTAAACTTTTTAAGGAGAAAGTTAAGAAATGGCATGATAGAAGAATTATCAAAAGAGAATTTAATGTTGGAGATAAAGTCCTATTGTATCGGTATCGTCTCAGATTTTTTGCAGGGAAATTACTCTCAAAATGGGAAGGGCCATATGTCATTGTGGAGGTATATCGTTCAGGGGAAACAAAAATTGGTTCTCTGAAAGGTGATGCCACACAAGTGGTGAATGGACAAAGACTCAAGCATTATATTTCTGGAGATTCTTATAATGAAGATGTTGATGTTATTCGAGTGGTGACTCTGGAAGCTTTCATCAAAGATCAAATTGATAGTTCTGCAGAGTTCGACTTCGAATAGGTAACAGTTCTGGTAATAAAAAGTCCACGTTTAACTTTCCGAACAATGTTTTTGCTATTTTTAGAAAATATGAAAAATTACGAGATCGAACCGGAGCGGAGGAGACGCACGAGGGCGTGTCCCCACGTGGGGGCGCAGGCCCGACCCTGGCCGCGCCACCATATGGGGACGGCTCCTCGGAGTCCCTCTCCCACTCTGGTTCGACCTGGTACTTTCCTTCTGTCGTGAATTTGTTTGCTATATAATCCTCCGGATCCCCCGAGGTCCGTATATCGTCTTCTCATCGTGTTTTGTTTCGACCTGTTTCTGTTCAGATGTCGTCGCAAGGTTCATCCTCTGAAGATTAAGCAATGCGTCGCAAACATGAGCTCCTCCAGGATCTAGATCAAGGAACTTTCGTTGGATGGGCGGAAGAGGAAAAGGTTGTGACAAGACGGAAAGAGATGGATGAGAGTGTCAAGGAGGAAGTGAAGAAGATGTCATAAATAGAAAGAGAGCGGCAAGCTGTGGGGTGTAAGCCAATCTTGGTGGGATCGGTTAACACTCGACATTCTTTTTCTCATAAATTGCAGGGACCTTTACCACCTGCTCCTAGCCTCAACTCTTTCCCTGCTGTGGAGGAAGCTCTTCGGGTTACCGATGAGTTTTGTGATCAATACCGTGTTCTGAGAAGGGAAGTGGAGATACTTCAGGAGGAGAACAACCGACTTCGCAGAATGCTAGAGCGGTTCCTTACTCCCATCAGGGTCATTCCACCATCACCACCGAAGGAGTAATTCATCATTGGTATTGGCACCCCCTTGGTTTGTTCCAAGCTTGGGGGGAGTGCCGCGATATCACATCATCACTATCTTTTACCTTTTTACTATCAAGTAGTGTCATATCATGAGTAGGGAAGTTATCATATAAGATGGTTTGCAGTGTGGAAGTATCTCTCTTTTAGTTGGTTATCTATGTATCCATTGGTGTGAGTTATCATTATGGAATATCAATGAGAAGTTTTATCATTTACTTTTTGCACACCATATTTTAGTTTGCAATTTCTGTTATATGATTAATCGTGTTGTTAGTATTGGTATCACTTTGGGAGCATCAAGTAAATCTATTTGGTTTTGGCAAACTTAGCATTGGTCAATAGCAACAACACTTTGAGGTTTAAGTAAAAAAGAGGGGAATACATGTAGATATATTATTTCATTATCTTTCTTTCTTGTTAGCTAATGAGTTTAGTATTCTGAAGTTAAAATTATTTGTGATTACAAGGAAGATGCATGATTGTTTCTATCACATGTATATTTGTTTGTTTCCCTAAACTCTTATGCTTGCTAACCAACCTTGCTAGCCAAAGACTTGTACTGAGAGGGAATACTTCTCGTGCATCCAAAACCTTAAACCAAACCTATGCCATGTGTGTCCACCAAAACTACCTATTATGTGGTATTTCTCTGCCATTCCAAGTAAATACTTCATGTGCTACCTTTAAACAATTCGAAACTTTATTACTCCTTATTTGTGTCAATGTTTTATAGCTCATGAGGAAGTATGTGGTGTTTTATCTTTCAACCTTGTCATTTGCTCCTGACAGACTTTCATCAATGGACTAGTGGCACATCCGCTTATCCAATAATTTTACAAAAAGATCTGGCAACGGGGTTCCCAGCCCCAATTAATTAACTTTCATTAATAACTCTCTTCACATGTTTTGCCCTGATTCATCAGTAAGCAACTTAATTTTGCAAATAGACACTCCTCCATGGTATGTGAAATGTTGGAAGGCACCCGAGGATTCGGTTAGCCATGGCTTGTGAAAGAAAAGGTTGGGAGGAGTGTCATCCCTAAATAAACTAAAGTACATGTGTAAAAAAAGAGAAGAGGGATGATCTACCTTGCTGGTAGAGATAATGGCCTTCATGGGAGCCACTCTTTGGAAGTCTGATTGGCAAGGGGGTTAGAGTGCCCACTACCATTCGTTGACAACAACAAACACCTCTCAAAACTATACTTGTATGCCCTCTATATGATTTCAAAACTTAAAAAGCTCTAGCACATGATTTAATCCCTGCTTCCCTCTGCGAAGGGCCTATCTTTTACTTTATGTTGAGTCAGTAAACCTATTTCCCTCTATCTTAAGCAAGCAATTGAGTTGTTGTGATCCAACCATTTATATTGTGATCTATTTAATCATGTCTTTTATTCTTCCTTGTTTAGTACAAATTTTATCTGAATGAATATGACTTTGAAGGTTATCAATGATTATGAGGAGATTGTCACGATTGAGCGCGTAAGTTCTGCCATATAAGCTCTAATATAAAGGCTCTACTCGAAAGATAAGTACAATCTATTAATTGTTTGTTGACCAAGAACGAAGTTTGCCATCACCAATTATGATTTCCTATGCACCTTTATTTGTGATTTCCCTCTATTTGTTTCAAGTTGAGTTATAAGAGGAAGTTGTTCACTAAAATGTTTTGTGTGAATTAATGTGATGCTTCTTGTCCGTATTACATTTATCGACTCTTCACTCCATAAGTCTTGTTTACTGAGTTCAGTTTCGCTTGGGGACAAGCGAGGTCTAAGCTTGGGGGGAGTTGATACGTCCATTTTGCATCACTATTTTATATCATAATTTACTGCTATTCATTGATATATTTCATATTTATAGATGATACTTATGTTATTTCACCTGTTTTGCATGTTTCATGATTATTGGAGAATTACTCACCGGAGTCAGGATTCTACTGGAAAAAGCACCGTCAGGATACAATATTTCTGAAGATCAACAATTGACGGAAAATATACCGAAGCTCTTATTTTTCCAGAAGACGGAGCCAGCCAAAAGGGGAGGCCGAGGAGGGCCGCCATGGGCCCTCACCATAGGCCGGCACGGCCACCAGGCCAGGCGCGCCGCCACGTGGGGAGGGGGCCCATGACCCCCCTCGGCCATCTCCCTTTCGCGTACTTCATCTACCCGAAACCCTAAGGTGCGGAGGACGATCGAGAATAGACACAGCTGCCTCTGCGGGGCGGAAAACACCAGAGAGAAAAGAGCTCTCCGGCAGGCTGAAATCCGCCGGGGAAATTCCCTCCCGTAGGGGGAAATCGTCGCCATCGTCACCGTCATCGAGCTGGACTTCATTGGGATCATCATCTCCACCACCGACACCGTCATCTCCACCGCTGCACCTCATCTCCGCTGTAACAAATAGGGTTGAATCTTGATTATTTCATAGGGGAAACTCTCCCGGTGTTGATTACTCCTTGTTATTGATGCTATTGAGTGAAACCATTGAACCAAGGTTTATGTTCAGATTCTTATTCATCATCATATCACCTTTGATCATGTTCCATATGATGTCTTTTGAGTAGTTCGTTTAGTTCTTGAGGACATGGGTGAAGTCTAAATGTTAGTAGTGAACTATGTTGAGTAATATTTAATGGTTTGATATTTAAGTTGTGGTGTTATTCTTCTAGTGGTGTCATGTGAATGTCGACTACATGATACTTCACCTTTATGGGCCTAGGGGAATGCATCTTGTATTCGTTTGCTAATTGTGGGGTTGCCGGAGTGATAGCATCTTAACCCCCGTTGGTATATCGATGCATGAGGGATAGCAGGATCTCAGAGTTTAAGGCAGTGGTTAGATTTATCTTAATTACTTTCTTGTATTTGCGGATGCTTGCAAGGGGTTTAATCACAAGTATGTATTAGTCCTAGGAAGGGCGGAGCATTAGCATAGGTTCACCCACACAACACTTATCAAAACAATGAAGATTAATCAACTATATGAAGCGAAAGCACTAGACTAAATTCCCGTGTGTCCTCAAGAACGTTTGGTCATCATAAGTAAACAAACCGGCTTGTCCTTTGTGCTAAAAAGGATTGGGCCACTCGCTGCAATTATTACTCTCGCATTTTACTTACTTGTATTTTATTTATCTGCTATATCAAAACACCCTAAATACTTGTCTGTGAGCATTTACAGTGAATCCTTCATCGAAACTGCTTGTCAACACCTTCTGCTCCTCGTTGGGTTCGACACTCTTATTTATCAAAAGTACTACGATACACCCCTATACTTGTGGGTCATCACCCACAGAAAGACACACTGTCAAGAAAGCCTACAAGAAGAAGCATGTTCCCCATGCTGCACCTGCTTCTGGCTCCTTAATGGATGATGCCCGCTCTAGTGGCTATGCACCCGGTCGCCATATGTCTACCCCTGTGATTCAGAGGAATGTGAAGAAGCTTAGTTGGTTTCAGCGCAATGTTCTGTGCATGAACATTGAGATTCACAAGGAAAACTTTGAGGCCAGCCGTCAGCGCTCCGATATTCAGCATACTCAGGCGGTCATTCTTCACAAGCTCAGTGGTGAGCAAGGGCCTCCACCTCAGCCTCCAGTTCACCCCGCCTACAGTGGATGGCACTCTTCCCAGATTCCATGGGCTGATTTCGAGCAGTGCATTCAGAGGGCCAACATCGCTCGTGACTCTCCTCCAGCTGCCGACAGTGATGAGGAGGATGCCACAGAGGAGGACTCCGAGTGATCTTCATGGGGAGTCTAGCATCGCGCTTTTCCCTTTTTGGCGTCTTGATGCCAAAGGGGGAGAAGTGTTCTATTAGGTCTCTACGGGATTCGCTAGGGTAGGGCACAAGCACATGCGTTTACCATTCTTTTATAGCTTGTGTCCTCTTTATGTCGTTTATTTGAACTATTTGGCTTCGTTTGTTTCATTTAAAACTATGTGTTATGTGTGGATGTGAGACTTTATGTTAAGGTCTTCGGAATTCTATATGTTGAGACCAAGGTTTGTATTATGGTGTGGTACTTATATATCCGGTATTATATATCTCCATATGGGTATATGATCTCTATCACCTTGTCTCATATATATATAGTTGCCTTTGTCTCTTATTTGAGCTCATGTTGGATATCTCTTGTGTTGAGGCACCTTGCACCTATATGTTGTGCATTTGTATTCGAATGCAAATTACTTGTATGCACACATGTAGGGGGAGTGCCTCTATGTTTTGCCAACATGTTTTGATCTCTATAATGATTTTCTTGCAAATCCGTATATTGTCATCAAACACCAAAAAGGGGGAGATTGAAATAACATCTCTCACATTATGTTTTTTTGTGTTTGATGTCAATGTATGTGATACACTAATGTTTGATGAAGTGGTGCAGAGATTATATAGATACATGTATATGAGTGTCTTGTGTGGAAAAACAAGACAAAAAGAAGCTGTAAAAGATTCACCAGGCCGGATATTTGCAAAATATCCGGCACCCCAAAATCGGCTAAGGACTCGAGGCGATGCGGCTCAGTACTCCCCTGGCATGGGGCCGGATTTTTGGCCGGAATTTTGGCCGGATTTTTCCCAGGGACGGACTTGTTGGGGAGGCCGAATTATCCGGCCCTAACTTAGGCCGGATTATCCGGCCCTCGAAAGCTCCCAACAGCTGGATTTAGAGAGGGGGTATTTATACCCCCCTTCTTCTTCCTCCCAACTTGCTCAATCATTGTACAAAATTTTGCCAAGCCTCACCTCCATTAGAGCCACCTCAAGAACACAAGATTTGCAAGATCTCCTCCTCCACCCAACTAAAGCTCTTGATCTTTGGAGATTCGAAGGAGAAGACCCTGATCTACATCCTCACCGAAGCGATTCTCATTTCCCCATCATATACTTGAGGGCCCTTTTGCTAGTGTTCCTCTTTGGAATCTCTAGTTGATTGTTGTTGATGTATTGTTGTTGATTGTTGTGTTGTTACAGATTTGGGAGCCTCCAATTTGGTTGTGGATGTGTGCCCCAAGAACCTTGTAAAGGCCCGGTTTCCGCCTCGAGCAAATCCCTTAGTGGAAATGGCCTAGGCCTTCGTGGCGTTGCTCACAGGAGATCTGAGTGAAGCCTTCGTGGTTGTTGGTTTGGCTTTCGTAGCAACCACACTCCTCCAAACGTAGACGTACCTTCTTGCAAAGGAAGGGAACTACGAGAATCATCTCCGTGTCTCCGCGTGCTCCACTCTCGGTTACATCTGTCCTATTCTATCTCCTATATTGCGTAGCTATATCTTGCTTAGTTGTTAATCTTGTCATATAGGTAAATTCACTTAGTTGCATATCTAGAGAATTTACCTTTGTGTCAAGTCTAAATTGAAAAACAACTAAAAATTGGTTAGCACCTATTCACCCCCCCTCTAGGTGGGGCATACGATCCATTCACCGCTCCCGTCTGCGCTTTGGGTTGTCATTGCCATCACCAGTTATTAGCGGCTCAACTCCGTCGCCGTCGAGTGTACCGTTGATAAAACCCACCTACGATGTTTTCTGGCCGCCGAGTTCGCCGTTGACAAAAGTTTTGGCCCGTTGTTGCCGCTCCCGGAAGTCGTTGCGAGTACCCCATTTCCAGTAAGGACGCATACCACACGCATTGTTGGAGTTGGGTGCGAACAAACCTCCATCCCATCACCGGCCACGACAGCACCTCTTCTGCAAACGCAAGCTCGGGCACATCGCTCGGTGGTACGCCCACAACCTGCTCATCCGGTGGCCCGGACGGCTTGGAGGTATGAATCGAGTCCAAATTGCAGCAGCGTGGACATATATATTAGATTGAACTATTTTCACTCTCTTGTGCATATGAGTTAAGGCAATAGAGTTTTTCGATAGTGAGACCGAACTCTTGTTCACCACTACAAGCATGGAATATGACCATTATCTGCTGCCGAAGCGCAGGGGTGGGTCGTCGGTGAAGCGCAAGGCCAAGAAAGACCGAGATCGAGTCGGTGGACACGCATGCCATATGAGAGACTATATTCCTACTAATGTAATCTCAATTACAGATGGACAAATATTCTTATTCAGTTGCGGCCTAGGTCTGTGGTAGTCCCGCCTAGGGCCTAGCTGCATTGCCTACTGGGGTTGCAGCGACTGGAATATTGAAACACTTTTTCTCATTTGGGGGTGGGGGAGGGGGTTGAAGCCGACAGTGATAATTGTATATTATGTCCTTGCACCACTTAGCACATTGTCAAATGATCGCAGGTGTTGTCACCAAACATACAAAACCCTATGGATCACAGAATCTCCTTTCAATCTCCCATTTTTTGTGTTTGTGTTATCACCAGAATTTGACCGAGTCAGAGGTGGGCTGCGATCAAGATGGGCTTGAAGAATATACATGGAAGAATATATGTGAATCGGCCTTATATGCAAAGTTTGGGCTAGTATTGCCCGTGTATCTGTAATATAGTAGATTACGTATCGGTTAGTTAGAGTTTGGCTTGTGTATGGTTGGGATTATTCCCACGTTAGAAAGTCTACGGACTATAAATATGTATCTAGGGTTTATGAAATAAACAACAATCACGTTCACCACAAATCAATCTAGGCGCATCGCCAACTCCCTTGTCTCGAGGGTTTCTTCCGGGTAAGCATCATGCTGCCTAGATCGCATCTTGCGATCTAGGCAGTACAAGTTTATTCGTTGTTCATGCGTTGCTCGTACTGAAGCCTTTTTGATGGCGAGCAACGTAGTTATCTTAGATGTGTTAGGGTTAGCATTGTTCTTCGTATCATATGCTGTCGTAGTGCAACCCTTAGACATCTAGCCGCCCTTACACCTATCTTAGGTGTAGGGGCGGCACCCCGCTTGATCACTATTTAGTAGATCCGATCCGTTATGGTTGCTCCTTGTTTCTTCAAGGATTAGTTTAATATCTGCATAGTTAGGCCTTACAAAGGGTTGGAGGATCCAGCGGCGCGTAGGGTGTAGTTTGCTAGCCCTAGACAGGATGTTCCGGGGATCAACCTCGTGTTGGTTTTTAGGCCTTGTCTAGGATCGGCTTACGATCACCGTGCGCGGCCGCGAGGCCCAATCGTGAGTAGGACGTTCCGATTATGCGGTGAAAACCCTAAATCGTCGTCCTCATCTTTACCCGTCACCAGCTGATTGCTCAGGGTACGAATTTCAGCCAGATCGGTCTTCAGATCGGCTGTGAGGCCCTTTGCTTCCTCTTGAGAACGGGCAATAAGGGCTTCCTTGTCTTGGATAAGCTGCTTGGTCACCCTGACCCTCTCTTCAAGGCTCCCCAGTTCCTTGCACAGGGTCTCGAGTTCGGCGCGATTGGCAGAAGTGTCCGTCTTGGCGTCCAAAGCAGCCTTCTTCTCGTTGAGCCGTTGACACTTGTCTGCAATATCGGCTCTCAATGGAAGCTGGGTGTGGCGAAGAGTAATCCTTCGTCGAGCCGATTGCACCCTTGACTTGAAGACCGACAGAGTAACAGCTGGCCAGAGCTTCACTTGCAGTGTCATAGGGAGATGGGGCTGGATATCTTCGAGGATGCCTTTGACTTCCTTGGAATTTTCAATCAGGGTCTCAATTGAGGAAGAGAGCAAATCCTTGAGACGTTGGAGTGGACCATGGACCGTGCTAGGACTGGGCTCTCCACTTGCCTTGGAAGTAGTTGGTTCGATGGATTCTGGATCGAACGTCAGCAAGCTCGAGAGATCACAACCCTGACAAGGCAAACAAAGAGAGTTTAGCATACAACGAAGAAAGTGGTAGAGCCAAGGAAAGGAGGTATACCTCTCCCAAGGTAGGAGGAGCAGCCGATGTAGTGATAATCGGCTTTTCTGTGGACTTGGCTAGGTCAGCCACTTGGTCAGCCGCGATCGTCGAGGTGGCTAGGTCCAGCGTGGCGGACGGCATCAGTACCTCCTCGACGTCTCCGCTAGAGGTTTCTTCGGTCTGCAGGAGGAAGTGGTTAGCCGATCCAAATGGCAATGGGTTAGCATGAAGTGTGACCGGGGAGATAATTACATTTGAGACCTCCTGGGTTGATGGAGAAGCTCGTGGGTTTTTACGAGCCCTTTTGACGCATCGGCGCTTCATGCGTGACCCCGATTTGGTCGGGGCTTGGGGAGCAGGAGGCTCGGGAATCGACCTTTTCTTAGAAGCCGGCACTGGCGAAGCCGTCTGGCTTTGGGTGGTGGACCTCTCGGAATTGCCCGAGCTCGAGTCCCTCTGGCTGGATTCTGCGGCCCCGCCGGAGGTTTCGTCGGTGGAAGTCTGTAGAAAAGGATACGAGCGTGTTGCAAAAGACTGGGAAAGCGGATAAATGTGGACAGGGCACGAATTAACTTACGTGCAAGCTTTCTTGGGCAGGAGCTTTGCGCTTCAGGGTCTTCCTGGCAGCCACCTTCCTCACTGCTGTCCTCGCCTGAGTCGAGGCTCGGGGGGCAACTGGCCCCGAAGATGCTTTACTCTTGGGAGCCGGTTTCGGTGAAATCGGCTGACTCTGCATTATGACTTTCTTCAGGGGTGGCGAGCTCTGGCAGAAGAGAACCACTGGGGCCGGAGGAAGGAATACGAAAGGGGAGCCATCGGCTTGCGTGGGAGCCGGGCCATCTTGTTGCTGCCAGGAGATGGAGTCAGGTCATAGACAATCACCATAAGTTGTTACAAGAAATGTTTTAGTAATGGTACCTGGTCTGCAGGGACGTCATACTCGGCATCAAGTTGTCTCAGCAGCGGTCCTAGAGCCCTTCTGAAGACATGGGTCTTCCACATGGACCACCAAGTCTCGAAACCATCGGTAGTGAAGGAGAAACGGAGGTCGTGGGGAATTGGAATGGCCAAAGCATCAAAGAAGGTATAACACCTTTGGCCAGTAAGGATGTCAGGCAGTTCAGCTCTGCTTGCTGTCAGGTGGTGTAAGAAGAAGTGTGGAGGCACCTGCCCGAGACCAAGCTGTCGGGCTACCACTACCGGTTGGTAACACTCATAACCAGGCTTGATGATTCGGTTCGAGGTACTCATGCCAACGGGGAGGAAGCAAGGACAAATCATGATAGAATACAGATGCTGGGTGCTAGCGTCATCGGCAAAGTTATCCAATCGAAAGGAGACTGGGTTTTCAAAGTTCGCCGATTCAGTATAAGGAAAGAACAGGGGGTTGTCCAAACCTTGGAAGAAAATCTTGAACCACCCTGCTGCTTCCTTAGGAATCAGCCTGCTGCCTGGGAGACCATACAAAGCTTGGCCATAGCTAGTGCATCGGATATCCTTTCCATTAACATCTGGAAAGATGCAGGTGGCCGTGAGTTGGAACTGCTCAGGCGGCGATTTGGGGATCTGAGTTTGCTTTCTCAGACGGAGGTCGCAGGTTACCGTTTGGAGGGGCGGCTAGGTCGACCTTACTCGCGTTTTTATGGTAGAGACCGATGCGATGCCATCGGCTCTTTTGGGAGATCGTTTGACTTTGACTATCGGCAAAAAGTTGACTGGAAATACTTCTTCATTAATAAAAGGAGGGTTTTTTACAACGAAGAGCCGATTGCTCAAGAAAAGGGGGACAAAAGAAGAGCCGATTGCTCGCGTACTACTGATCCTATTTTACTAATCCTCGCTGCCCTCGTCGTCGGCATTGTAGCCACCGCCGGCGCTGCTTCCGGAGAGCTCCTCGTCATTGTTGCCCCAGCCGTCGGCCGGAGCTTCTTCCTCATCGTCATCGTCGTCATCTTCACTGTCCGCCCAAGCCCGGAAGCGTTTCGCCGGCGGGTACCCAGCGGAGGAGGAGGAATCGTCTTCCTCCTCTTCTTCCTCTTCCTCCTCGTCTCCCTCTTCCTCCTCCTTATCGGAGGAAGTGGGGTTCCTCCATGAGTGGAGGTCATCCTCGCTCTCGCTCTCCAGTTCCCCTTCAATGAGGAGCTGGAGGTCGCCCTCCCCATCAGTCAGGGGCATGTCGCCATCTGACATGAAGTCGAGGTCCCACTCGGGCTCTGACATCGGCTCACTCGAGGAAGAAGATTGGAAAGAGAGGCCGGAGGAGACGGAGGAAGAAGAAGACATTGCTACAGGGAAAGAGGGCTTTTCGGTGCCGATAGCTAGAACAGAGGAGGGGGATAAAAAAGCGAATCAGTCGGCACAGTTAAATAAGGGGGAGCTTAATGAAGATTTAATGACATTGCGGTTTCCAAGGAAGTGGTGCTAAAGCTATCAAATTTTGCAGAGAAGTTGAGAAGGCAAGGCATCATGATGGAGAATACTGCGACGGTTCTGTTCTGCCACGACATGACCCGACGAGGAAAAGCAGAGTGATTTTGGAATTATCAATTCCAAAACCAGGGGGGCATGTGTTATCACCAGAATTTGACCGAGTCAGAGGTGGGCCGCGATCAAGATGGGCTTGAAGAATATACATGGAAGAATATATGTGAATCGGCTTTATATGCAAAGTTTGGGCTAGTATTACCCGTGTATCTGTAATATAGTAGATTACGTATCGGTTAGTTAGAGTTTGGCTTGTGTATGGTTGGGATTATTCCCACGTTAGAAAGTCTACGGACTATAAATATGTATCTAGGGTTTATGAAATAAACAACAATCACGTTCACCACAAATCAATCTAGGCGCATCGCCAACTCCCTTGTCTCGAGGGTTTCTTCCGGGTAAGCATCATGCTGCCTAGATCGCATCTTGCGATCTAGGCAGTACAAGTTTATTCGTTGTTCATGCGTTGCTCGTACTGAAGCCTTTTTGATGGCGAGCAACGTAGTTATCTTAGATGTGTTATGGTTAGCATTGTTCTTCGTATCATATGCTGTCGTAGTGCAACCCTTAGACATCTAGCCGCCCTTACACCTATCTTAGGTGTAGGGGCGGCACCCCGCTTGATCACTATTTAGTAGATCCGATCCGTTATGGTTGCTCCTTGTTTCTTCAAGGATTAGTTTAATATCTGCATAGTTAGGCCTTACAAAGGGTTGGAGGATCCAGCGGCGCGTAGGGTGTAGTTTGCTAGCCCTAGACAGGATGTTCCGGGGATCAACCTCGTGTTGGTTTTTAGGCCTTGTCTAGGATCGGCTTACGATCACCGTGCGCGGCCGCGAGGCCCAATCGTGAGTAGGACGTTCCGATTATGCGGTGAAAACCCTAAATCATCGTAGATCGTTTTAGCTTTATCTTGATCAAGCAGGACCACCATATATTCATACACCTCGTGCGAATCATGGGTGGATCGGCTCTTTGAGCCGATTCACAGGATAACCTGAGAGCCGATCGAGGCTCGTATTTAATGTTTACGTGTATGCCATGCAGGAAACTAAGCGAGGCATCTTCATCACCTTCCTGACCAGGTATAGGTCAGGTGGCACGCCCTTGCACCAGCATCGGACGTGCGTGCTGGAGTCTTTGCGGGCCGCCGCTCGGAGGGACCAGGGCCAGCCGCAGCCCTAAGTTGCTCCCGGCTCTCCTGTGTTGCCCGTCCTTGCTCGCCGGTGGGTTTCTGACCGCAACAGTTTGATGACAATACCAAGATTTGGCAAGAAAGGTCATACACACTTAGCATCATTTTTCTATAAGATAGAGAGGCTACCATAAATGTGTGCATATAAGTAATTTTCATTTGAATACAAATGCACACATTAGGTTCAAAGCACCCCCGACACATTGATATAGGAAACAATTGTATACGTATCAATTTTCATAAATATGAGACATAATAATATTCAAGGGTGGAACCTTTTCTTATTAAGTGAATCCCTAGATCCTACACTGGTAGAAAAATGGCCTTCCGTCCAGCCCCATTAGTCGCCAAAATATAGGAACCGCGACTAATGGGGTCTTTAGTCGCGGTTCGGGTGGCGAACCGCGACTAAAGACCTGGGCCAAGCGCGCTCGCTAGCCAGCTGGTGGACGGGAGGGGCTTTAGTCGCGGTTGGCCAGGCCAACCGCGACTAAAGGTCCTCAGGCCTGGCCCGAAGGCCTTTAGTCGCGGTTGGCCAGGCCAACCGGGACTAAAGGCCCATCCCTATAAAGGGCCTCAGCTCACAGCACTTAGCCATTTGGTGCCACTTCTCTTCACAAGCTTCACAAGGGGGTGTAGGTTTGCTTTTGGTTCCTCTTATGCACACAAGGTGTTTGATGAAATGCCCCAAGAGCATGAAACAAACATGATATGAAGTGTCGGAGCCACACTTGAGCTTCCTCATTTATTTTTTCCTCCTCGATCGCGGTTAGCAACTTGAACCTTTCATATGTGTCATTGATAAAATATGCATGTAAAATTCAAAAAAAATAAAATATGCATGTGTGTAGTTCATTATTTAATTTCTATTGTTTATAGCTAGTTAGTTTAACAAATGCATGATGGTTAATTATATATTTTTATATTATAATAATGTAGATGAATCGGCAATGGATGTACGGTAACCGACTCTCCGGCGAGTTCACTACGGGTTTGAAAGATTTCCTCGTAGTGGCTAATGCGAACAAGCAGAAGGGTTTTGTTATCTGTCCATGTGTTGACTGTAAGAATCAGAAGGGTTACTCTTCCTCAAGAGAAGTTCACCTGCACCTGCTTCGGCACGGTTTCATGCCAAGCTATAATTGTTGGACCAAGCATGGAGAAAGAGGGGTTATAATGGAAGAAGATGAGGAAGGGGATGATTTCATCGATGAAAACTATCTTGCTCATTTCGGTGATACTTTCATGGAGGATGCTGAAGGTGAAGGGGAAGGTGAAGGGGAAGGTGAAGAAGAGGCACGTGATGAGCCCGTTGATGATCTTGGTCGGACCATTGCTGATGCACGGAGACGCTGCAAAACTGAAAAGGAGAGGGAGAATTTGGATTGCATGTTAGAGGATCACAGAAAGTCGCTGTACCCCGGATGCGATAATGGTCTGAAAAAGCTGGGTTGCACACTGGATTTGCTGAAATGGAAGGCACAGGCAGGTGTAGCTGACTCGGCATTTGAAAACTTGCTGAAAATGTTGAAGAATATGTTTCCAAAGAATAACGAGTTGCCCGCCAGTACGTACGAAGCAAAGAAGGTTGTCTGCCCTCTAGGTTTAGAGGCTCTGAAGATACATGCATGCATCAACGACTGCATCCTCTACCGCGGTGAATACGAGAATTTGAATGAATGTCCGGTATGCACTGCATTGCGTTATAAGATCAGAGGCGATGACCCTGGTGACGATGTTGAGGGCGAGAAACCCAGGAAGAGGGTTCCCGCCAAGGTGATGTGGTATGCTCCTATAATACCACGGTTGAAACGTCTGTTCAGGAACAAAGAGCATGCCAAATTGTTGCGATGGCACAAAGAGGACCGTAAGTCAGACGGGGAGTTGAGACACCCCGCAGATGGAACGCAATGGAGAAAGATCGACAAAGAGTTCAAAGATTTTGCAGCTGACGCAAGGAACATAAGATTTGGTCTAAGTACAGATGGCATGAATCCTTTTGGCGAGCAGAGCTCCAGCCATAGCACCTGGCCCGTGACTCTATGCATCTACAACCTTCCTCCTTGGTTGTGCATGAAGCGGAAGTTCATTATGATGCCAGTGGTCATCCAAGGTCCGAAGCAACCCGACAACGACATCGATGTGTACCTAAGGCCATTAGTTGATGAAGTTTTACAGCTCTGGGGTAGACCTGGTGTCCGTGTGTGGGATGAGCACAAAGAAGAGGAATTTGACCTACGAGCATTGCTTTTCGTAACCATCAACGATTGGCCTGCTCTTAGTAACCTTTCGGGACTGTCAAATAAGGGATACAATGCATGCACGCACTGCTTACATGAGACTGAAAGTGTACATTTGCCAAATTGTAAGAAGAACGTGTACCTTGGGCATCGTCGATTTCTTCCGAAAATTCATCCAGTAAGAAAGAAAGGCAAGCATTACAACGGCAAGGCAGATCACCGGCCGAAGCCTGCGGAACGCACTGGTGCTGAGGTATTTGATATGGTCAAGGATTTGAAAGTCATCTTTGGAAATGGTCCTGGCGGACAATCAGTTCCGAAGGGAGCTGACGGGCACGCAGCCATGTGGAAGAAGAAATCTATTTTCTGGGAGCTAGAATATTGGAAAGTCCTAGATGTCCGCTCTGCAATCGATGTGATGCATGTTACGAAGAATATTTGCGTGAACCTCCTAAGCTTCTTGGGCGTGTATGGGAAGACAAATGATACAAAGGAAGCACGGCAGGACCAGCAACGTTTGAAAGACCCTGATGACCGGCATCCGGAATGGTTTCAAGGTCGTGCCAACTATGCTCTGACCAAAGAAGAGAAGGTCATCTTTTTTGAATGCCTGAGCAGTATGAAGGTCCCGTATGGATTCTCGTCCAATATAAAGGGAATAATAAACATGGCGGAGAAAAAGTTCCAAAACCTGAAGTCTCACGACTGCCACGTGATTATGACGCAATTGCTTCCGATTGCTTTGAGGGGGCTCCTGCCGGAAAATGTTCGAGTAGCCATTGTGAAGCTATGTGCATTCCTCAATGCAATCTCTCAGAAGGTAATCAATCCAGAAGTTCTACCACGGTTACAGAACGATGTGGTCCAATGTCTTGTCAGTTTCGAGTTGGTGTTCCCGCCATCCTTCTTCAATATTATGACGCACCTCCCGGTTCACCTAGTCGAAGAGATTTCCATTCTCGGTCCTGTATTTCTACACAATATGTTCCCCTTCGAGAGGTTCATGGGAGTATTAAAGAAATATGTTTGTAACCGTGCTAGGCCAGAAGGAAGCATCGCCAAGGGCTATGGAAATGAGGAGGTAATTGAGTTTTGTGTTGACTTTGTTCCTGACCTTAAGTCGATTGGTCTTCCTCGATCGCGGCACGAGGGGAGACTAAGTGGAAAAGGCACGATCAGAAGGAAATCAACGATATGTATGGACGGCCATTCTCTGACTGAAGCACACCACACAGTCCTGACCAATTCCAGCTTGGTGGCTCCGTACTTTGAGAAACAAAAGAATATTTTACGCTCAGACAACCCGGGGAAGCCTGAATCCTGGATTAGGAAGGCCCACATGGAGACTTTCGGCAGTTGGTTGAGAAAACATTTAATGAATGACGATGATGTTGTAGATCAACTGTACATGTTGGCCAAGACACCATCTTCGACTATAACGACTTTCCAAGGGTACGAGATAAATGGGAATATATTTTACACGATCGCCCAAGATAAAAAGAGCACCAACCAAAACAGTGGTGTCCGCTTTGATGCAGCAACCGAGAATGGGCAAAAGGTCACATATTATGGTTACATAGAGGAGATATGGGAACTTGACTATGGACCCTCCTTTAAGGTCCCTTTGTTCCGGTGCAAATGGTTCAAGCTAACAGGAGGTGGGGTAAAGGTGGACCAGCAATACGGAATGACAATGGTGGATTTCAACAATCTTGGTTACCTTGACGAACCATTCGTCCTAGCGAAAGATGTGGCTCAGGTTTTCTATGTCAAGGACATGAGTAGCAAACCGAGGAAACGGAAAGATAAGAAAACGATCAGTACATCATGCGATGATCCAAAGCGCCACATTGTTCTTTCAGGGAAAAGAAACATCGTGGGAGTGGAGGACAAGACAGACATGTCAGAAGATTATAATATGTTTGGTGAAATTCCGCCCTTCAAAGTGAACACCGACCCAAGCATTAAGTTAAATGATGAGGATGCTCCATGGATACGACACAATCGTAAGCAAGCAGGGACACAAGGGAAGAAATGATGTGTAATAATTTATTGTACCAAACTTTATTGAATGGATCATGTGAATTATATTACCCGTGATGTGTTTGGTGTCCATTTTCGAATGATTCGATTGATTCGAGATAGCACTGATGATACATGAAATTTGGAGTGATTTAGTCATACTCCTGCCTAGGCGTATAATATGCATACTCGTAGTCCTCATAGCCACCGCCGTTGTACTGGTAGTCGTCGCCTTTTAAGTTGCCGCCGTCGTTGTCGCTGCTGTCGTCGCTGTCGTCGGGCGGTGCTCGTGGCTCGAACTGAGGGTAGCGCAGGCGGGGGATATCGCCGGCCGTGATGTAGTCCATGACGCTCTGCAGAGTCCGGCCGTACCACCATAGCCGACGGCCGGCCTCGTGGAAGTTCCCAGGAGGCAAACCGTCCTCCTCATACCTGGCGAGCGCCCTCTCACGCCGATTGATGAAGAAGGCGTCCCAAGTATGATGGTTATCGGGATGCCAGCGGGGATTCATCCGCTGCTCCGGTGTGAGGACGAGGTAGTAGTGGTTCGTGATGGCCGCCCGGCGCGCAATACCCTGAGGGACGGGAGGAACCGGCACGCCGCCGGCGCTTAGGCTCCAGCCGGCGGGGACGCGCTAGCCCGGTGGGCAAGGGTAGTTCGAGGCGCAAAGCTCCTCCACCTGCTGGTAGGTTAGAGTGGGTGCGGTGGAAGCCATGAGAGAGTGATGAGAGATGTGATAATGCTGGCCAAGCCGGGCTACCTATATGTAGTGACTAAAGCTGTCGGCAGGATAAGAACGCGTGGGTGGACGCACTGCTCGATGAGAGACAGAGGCGGGAAGACAGAGGCGTGAAGAAATGGCGGGAAGACATATGCGGGAAAGAACTGGCGGGAAGACATGCCGGGGAGAACTTGTGGGAAGACAGAGGTGGCCGGGATTTAGTTTTATTTTTCTGAATTTATTGATATATTATTTGTATTTTTAAGATTTTTAAATGAATTAGTTTTATTTTTCTGAATTTATTGATATATTATTTGTATTTTTAAGATTTTTAAATGAATTAGTTTTATTTTTCTGAATTTGTTGATATAATATTTGTATTTTTAAGATTTTTAATTGAATTAGTTTTATTTTTATGAATTTTTTGATATAATATTTGTATTTTTAAGATTTTGAATTGAATTAGTTTTATTTTTATGAATTTTTTGATATAATATTTGTATTTTTAAGATTTTGAATTGAATTAGTTTTATTTTTATGAATTTTTTGATATATTATTTGTATTTTTAAATTTTTGAATTGAATTATTTTTATTTTTATGAATTTTTTGATATATTTTTTGTATTTTTAAAATTTTGAATTGAATTAGTTTTATTTTTATTGATATATTTCTGAAAAAGAAAAGAAATTTGAAAAATAGCTTTTGTCGCGGTTGGCCTCACCAACCGTGACTAAAGGGCATTTTTCCGCGGGAAACGAAAACGCGGCGAAAATACCCTTTAGTCGCGGTTGGGGTCGCCAACCGCGACTAAAGGTACCCCTTTAGTCGCGGTTGGGGTTTCCAACCGCGACTAAAGGTCCCTCCCTATAAATACGCGCGGGCGGCGGGCAAGCGGTTCACTTCTTCTTCCTCCTCGAACAGCCAGGCGCGCGCGCGATCCTCCTCTTCGTCGGAACCTCGCCGTCAGGCTGCCGCCGCTGCGCCCTCGACGACGCCGCCAACGACGTCTCGCCGCGCCGCCCGTGACCGCCGCCGCCGCCACGCCCTCCTCTTCTCGTCGCCCGTACGTCTCGCCACGCCGCCGTGTCTATTTTCGCCGTCCGCCGTGATCGCGCCGCGCGCCGCGTACGTGTGTCCCAAAACGATCCCGCCGCCGCACCCGTGACCGCCGCTGCGCCCGCACCGCCAGTGACCGCCGCCGCGCACGCACCGCTGCCGCACCCGTGACCGCCGCGCACGCACCGCGCGCCGCCGTGCCCGTGACAGAGGGGAGAAAGAGAGAGGAGGGAGAGAGGCCGGGGGCCCAACTTTTTTTTTTGTTCTTGTTAATTAACAAAAAAAGTACAAACAAAAATAAAATTAACAAAAAAAAACAATTTTTAAAATTTGCAAGTTTTAGAAAATATATATTGTTTTCCGTACATAATCAATGATGTACATAACCTACAGGAATGCAAAATTACAATGCATAATTCTTCATAATATGGGCTAAACAAAAGTGACAAAATATGATGAAACTGTCAATTTTTTTGTAGCTCAAAATACACATCAAAATTTTAAAAAATTCAAGACATCTATTTATAGACAAAAGTAATATTTAAAATTTAATATTTTGCAGTTGTGGTACAAATTCGAATACATCTCGATCTTCTAAATTATTTCTAAAACTCGTAAATGTGATTCTTATTTTAAAACAATGGGATCATTAGGGCCCGAGAGCCAAAACAAAATCGAAGGGAAATGGTGCATCATCAGACCGTTGCTTCGAGCACTTGCTTGGCGTTTTGCACGGAAATAATCGACGCCTCCGACTCGATAGAACCAAGCAGCAAAGGTTTCCGTTAAGCTTTCCCAAAGTTAATACAGTAATTTTCGCACCCTCCGTATACGCGCGGTGTTTTTTTTGGGATCAAGAGGGGGTGGCGAGGGTTATGTGTCCTCGGCACCGCCACCGCCCTTTCGCCACCGCCACCGGTCTCTCGGTCACGCGGTAACTGCGTCCCCCCTCTCGCCTCCCTCGTCGCCCTCTCTCTTTATATGTAGAAGAGATGTGATAATGCATATACACAATTAATTTGTTTTTACTACATGTTTTCAGGACTGACATATGGCGGACGATAGAGCTGACCCGATTATGGACAACTATGATCCGGACGCTGAAGACCATATGTTCAGCATCATAAACGGCGATATTCTATATGTGCCGACCGAACAAGAAGAAGATGATATCTCTTCTTATCTGAACCTTGACGGTGAAGATGAAGGCCGTCAGCAAGATGATGCCGAACAAACATCGATAAACGACGATCTTCAATTGGAAGTAGCAACCACCTCCGGCGCCGAGGTATATATATACATTGAGCCTCTGGTGATACAAACTAACTGATTTGAATAAATATGTGTGTACTAACGCGCACGACTCTCTTTCTTATTTTAGCCCTCGGCCGGATCGTCGAAACAATCGAGTACGTCGTCAAAGCGTGGCGCAACCAAGACGATGAAACAAGGAGAAACATGTACCATCGAGGTTGTCGACGGTGCAACCGGCAGGCCGCTGGAGCCCCGCAAGAACGCCACCAAGTTTATCAGTCAATGCGGAGCCGTTGTTAGAGACAACGTCTCGATCACCGTCCAGGAGTGGAATGAGCCAAAGAAGGCACGTTTTGGTTTCACTTTTGTCGATAACAGAACAAAAAAAGATTGCTTCAAAAAGCTTATGGAACATTTCGTTCTACCTCCGGAATACAACAAATTCGATGAGGAGGGTAACAAGATTGAGGAAAACAAGGAGAGGAGGAGGCTAGTCAAACAGTTCGCTCTTCATAAGATGGCCGACGCATTCCAGAAATTCAAGCAAAATCTAGCCCATGACTATGTCAACGAGAACAAGACTCCGGATTTCAAAGGACAATATGAGAAACTGAAACATGATTGGCCAGAATTTGTGAAGCAAAAGAAATCTGAGCAGTTCATTCAAATATCGAAAAAAATTAGGAAAATGAGGCTAAGAAGGAGTACAATCATATTATGGGGCCAGGAGGGTATCGCCTTTGGGAGCCTAGGTGGGAGAAGATGGAGAACGAGCTGAGGGCGCGAGGAATCCGTCCAGGTACGGAGGGATGGGACCCAAGGGCCAAAAGCTGGTGGTACGGGCATGGGGGAACGCTACACCCGGAGACAGGGGAGTGTGTTTACCGGGGCAAAATGTTAAAACCCACCGAAGCGCTTATTAACGCAATGAGGGATGCTCAAGAGGGGAAGATCAAGTTCAACAGAGAGAACGACACGCTGACAAAAGCCCTCGGGAATCCTGAACACGGAGGACGTGTATGAGGCATGGGGCACATTCCGTGGAAAATAGGGTTCTCCCAGAACGATGACCCGTACGGTTACAGAAGCTGTAAGAGAAAGATGGATCGGGAAGCAGATGTTGTGGCGCGGTTGGCATCGGAAATGGAAGTGATGAAGAAAACCGTGAGTGTACTAGTAGCCGAAAGAGATGCAGCTCGGGCGCAGCATGAAGATCATCCAGTGGATCTCGGAAGCACGCAGCGGAGAAGCAGCGTGGCTTCCATGGAGGCCCCACCGGCTGGTGCACCGACGATCGAAATTACTGCACCGGAGCCTCCGGCGATCGAAATTACTGCACCGGAGCCTCCTCACTACCCCGTGGACGATGTAAAGGAGATGAAAGAATGTCATCTGTATTATCCAATCGGGAACATGTCCATGAAGGTAGCCATCGGCAGTGCTTTACCATGTGAACCTGGAGCACTCCACCACAACAAGCCCAATCAAGATGGCTATGCTCGTGTCACGGTGGAGGACATAGTACAAGGGTTTGAGGACCTGGAGATTGACATTGCTACACCTGAAGGGGAGAGAAGACTTGGAGATGTCAAGCGCCATTTCATTCTATGGCAAAAGAAGTTTATCAAGTTTCCAGGTGAGGCACCAAGGACAACAAGTCCACCCCCCTACGGTGGTGGTGGTGGCGGTGGCGGTGGTGGTGGTGGTGGTGCTTCACCTACACCTCCTTCACGTCAGCCGACGCCGCCCCCCAATTCACCTCCGGCGGGTAAGCAGCCGCCGTCCCCTAGTCCGCCCCGGGCGGGTAAGCAGACGCCGCCCCCCAATCCACCTCCGGCGAAGAAGCAGAAGCAGTCCTGGAGTATTAACCCGGACCCTTATGTACCTAAGATAACAAAGGTACCGGAGCCATCACTGAAGCCTCTCCCCACGAGGCCTTGGGAACGTAGTGTCGAGGAAGTCGACGTGGCCGCGACTGCTGATTATGAGAAATGGAAGGCGGACTGCAAGAAGAAAGAGAGCCCGAGCCCAAGCCAGTATTTTCTGATGAGCAAAAGAAGTGGGCTAAGTCATTTTTGAACGCACCGTCCCAAGCCGCGAAGAATCTGCCTGACGACTATGCACATGAACTTCGTAAGCAGGCACTCATGTTCAAGGAGAAGAAAGAGCGGGAGGAGGCCGAGAAAGCGGAATTAGAAAGTAAGAAAAACGGGAAACGAGTTGCCCAGCTCGGGGAATAAAGTAAACAATCGATTGCCCCGCTTATAGTGAAAGCCGCTGGTCCGGATGCCCCCGATATCATAGAAGCTGCGCCAGCACAGGGATTGACTGTAACGAGTGCCAGAGAACAAGCGGCCAACTTAGGTATTACTCTTCGTGAACTGTTAGGCCTTGATGAGGCGCCAGTGAAGGAGGTAGTAATTACATATGTGCCGAATGGGCCTCTCGTCGAGCCTGCGCAGGAAGAGGATCTACCTCCACAAATGAAAAGTCTGCTGAAATGGTACAAGGGTTACATAAAAAATAAAAACGCCAAAGAATATATTTATGCGGAAGTTAGATATGAGCATCACTTCAAACATTACTATGTACAAATTCATTTGAGTGAATTGTTCCAGCTTTTCAATCTGCGCGAGCTCGACAAATCTATCATCAGTTGCTACGTTCTGTAAGTGATTTATTTCTACCCCATCTCATTCATATTGCCTGCACTATATATATGTCCTAACTATATTGTTGTGTCCGCTATTATACATGCAGAATGAAGATTAAGGAATGCAGAGTAAGGAACATCCATGATGTTGGGTTCATTGACCCACACATCGTTAATGGATATGTGTTAGAGCATCACCCCGCCGACGTGGAGGAAGACCTGTGGCAGTTTCTTACAAAGCAGGAACTCAAAAGTGATATTCTATTTCCTTACCATTTTGGGTGAGTGTTTCTGTCTTGAGCACATTCTCTTTTGTTTACTCCATGCATGGTATGTGGCCGGCTAATCGATGAGTTATGCATGACGTACTGTGCATGTATCGTGTCCGCAGGTTCCACTGGATTCTGCTAGTAATTAAATTTGACACCTCAGAATGTCTCGTCCACGACTCTCTGACTCTGGATTCAAATCTTTGGGGCGGCATGAGAAGAATGCTGCAGAAGTAATTATTTTCATTCATTTGCGCTCTATATCGATCGGCCTATTTCGTTCATTTCCTAATATCAAGTAACTAATAACTCTCTTGTTCATTTAATTTTCTTTGCCTCGTAGGGTTTGGAGACGGTTCTCAGATCAAAGGGTCGGTGATTTCAAAAAAGAGCTAGAATTCAAAAAGTCATTGGCTAAGAATGGTGGCGATATTCAGCCACCGGGGACCAATCTATGTGGATACTATGTCTGTGAGATGATCCGGAGATACACCTCTGAGCGGGTTCCGAGTGATACCAATGCTCAGAGGAATAACCTCCGGAAAATGCTTAGTCCAGAAGCTCGCTTCCGACCACTTCAAGAGGAACTAGCTGGATGGTTCAGGAGGGAAATCCTCCATCCTAAAGGAGAACACTATTACGATGACGTAGAACTTCATATGCATTAAATTATGTATGGAAACTTGTTCAAAATTGTATATGGTTATCCGATGATATTGAACATATATTGTATATTCCTCTTAAATTCTTTTTGGTTCTAATTTCAAATTTGTTTGAAATTGTACATTCATATGCATGTATGTAGTACCGTAGAATATGTGAAACTTTTTCAAAATTAAAATAAAGCACAAAAGAAATAAAACAATACAAATTAAACAGAAAACAGGTTTAGGGGGGGGGGCAGGTTTAGGGGGGGGCTAAAACCCTAAACCTGCGGCGGCCTTTAGTCGCGGTTGGCCAGAAGAACCGCGACTAAAGGTCCTCCGCCCCGACGGCCGCCTGGCGCCCACGTGGACGGGCCTTTAGTCGCGGTTCTTAAGCAACCGCGACTAAAGGGGGGGCCTTTAGTCGCGCTTATTTGGTCGCGGTTGCGCAACCGCGACTAATGGCAGTTGCGAACCGCGACCAAAGGCCCTTTTTCCACAAGTGCTAGTCATTTTCCCTACTGTAAAAACCTCGTTTACTTCGGTTTTTTTACTTTACTTTGCATGTTGTTCTTTTCATATCCAAACATACCATTTTTTATTTTGTTCACCGCATAGAACAATATTTAAGTGGCATATATATATCTTGAGAGAATAGAGGTTTACCTTCTTGCTCATGGGGTTTGCGATACTTTATAGTTACACGTTGATAGGTGCTACAACTATCTCTTGTATTTGGGGTTATCACATCATAAACTACTGATACCGCTAGTCATCAACCCGTGCATCGCACGGGCCTACATAGTTTATCTCAAACTTCAATATCTTCAAGTTTTAGTTTGTCACATATTTCCCCTACATTCAGCTTCCACTCATATCTATTTTAATTCACCGGAGCATATTCATGCAGCTACAACTTATATCTCTTTTAACTTTTTCTTCATATCTTTTGGGAATTTCTACATGTATAATCTATTAATCTCACAAAACTGCAACCAATAGTATATTCACAAATGCGCAAATAAGAAGCCTTAAGTAAATAATTATGCATAAATCTGAATTGGTGGAAAAACTCATAGTAACGACATATGATTACAACAGAAGAAAATATCCTCCACACTATGTTTGCCAAAAAGGTTATGATCATATGGTTCCCAATGTTGAATAGAAATTGAAAACTCGCCAGCAAGCTCCCTGTCCCAATTCAAAATGACAATATCTTTATTTTTTGACATACAATAGAAAAATAAAAGGCAAAGTTGTAATAGTATAACCAAGACGTGGCCTGGTAACAGCACAGGACATCATCATGCCTTTCTCAGCCTGCAGGTTTGTGACAGAATGGAGCTCAAAATATGTAGTTTTAGTACACATAGGACAAATGTAATGATTTTGACCTGGAAACCCCAATTCGCTGTATCAAATAATTGCACACCAGATGGGCTTCATGCCAAGGCTGACGTTGATGTCTTAGTTCTATGGTGAACTCTCGGATAGTGTACTTCACCAAGTTAAAGAGTAGATGCAGCATATTTTTTCTAAACGTACCTCTTGCAGTTTTCCAAGTCCCAAGGCACGCATATGCAGTCATATATAGGTAGAAAGTTTTCTTAGATTTTATTGACATATTTCATTTGAGAATGTGTATACAATACATCATATCCATGCTAGAGCAAATTATTCAGTTATCACCTAATCATCGAGCAGATCCATAAAGAAGCAACTATTTTTCTTTCTTATTTACCTCTCAAATAGGCATCTAGCAATTGAGTAAATATTGGGCTGAAAACACATCAGCTATTTCTCACATCCAACTAACCTATGGTAACTGAAGCAAAATCAAGAACCTATTATTATTCCAAGGAGTGATTTAAAATTGCCGCTAGACATACCATATAATAGGCAGTATAACAGGAAAATCATGAGCATTTTCATTGCCATACTAATTAGAGATCACCTCACATAAACTGCGATAACACCATAACATTCTTCGCTTGGGCAACCATCCCCCAAATGTTGACATGACACAAACATACAGATGCAAAATATTTTTCTCAAAATAGCTAGGTACATTATTACGGAACAGTGTTGTAGGCAGTATATATTTTTGTTTGATTGAATCTACCTTAAAGTGTCAGGACAAATCACTGTGTAGGCTCAAAAATTAAGCATTCATCATAAATTACATGACGTCCAATGTCTTAGAGAAAATGGAAAGAAAACTAAGGGACGATTTACGCAGATAGGCCTGTATATAAGGGACCTGGCGGTAGGCAGATGGTGGCTATGATGCCATGCGCTATGATCCCAGAAAGAGAGCGTATCCACGGGCCCTGCAATAATGTATTCTATTTTATCTGTAATAATCATGTGAGCTTGCATAGTAACAGTTTTACTAAACTAGAGCATATGCTTACTATCATGAATTTCTTTGTTTCGTTGGCGATACGGCTGCAGAAAGGTATCTATCGCTTGTCCTTATGCACAACAGATTTCTTCATTGATTTGAAAAAGAAAAATTGGTATATAGAGATTCCTATAAAAGTGGAGACTTTCGTTGTATCCGCAAGACCAGAAGCAGCTGTGATAAACAATTAGGCCATTCTGCATTATGGCAGTAGCCAATTAACTCATATCAACACTAAATATTAATATTCCAAGTCCTATCTGTGATTGGGCTGGATAAATAATCACCTCACAAAATGCTCACAAATTAACCATTACGGCAGCTTAGTTTGCCTGAAGTTGACGTCCGTACATTACCTGATCTGCTGCATCTAGCATCAGCGAACTGGCCAACTGATTTACATATTTGTTTGAAAAAGCAAGGGGATTTAATGGTTGGAGAGGAACAGTATCGGGGGAGACTGGATTGATTCATACCTTTTGAAGCGATTGAAGACATGTAGACAGGACGCATCTAGGGGTCACATGAGAACTTGAGCACCCGCTGCGGGATTACAGATGCAAACATGCCTGAGGACTCGCGGTCACTAGTGGAGAACAGAACATGCCTTTCGTCCAAGCCCCTGGAAGCAACAGTCCCAATTTTAAACCAAACCGGGTCCAATGAGGGGTACTGGTCCTGGTTCATCGTGGAAACCCTTTGGTCCTAGTTCGTTTGGGGTCTTTTGTCCCGGTTCGTAATACCAACCGAGACTAAATGGGTGGTCTCTGGGGCAAAAGCCTTTAGTCCCGGTTCGTATTACCAACCGGGACTTTTCCGGTTCGTAATACGAACCGGGACTAAAGGGGGTTTGTTTGGCTCCTCCACACACTCCCCCCCGGTGGATCGTCTTTTTTAACACTATAAAATAGGAAAGAAAATAATAGAAAATTCAAAAAATAAAATGTTTTCAGATTCTTGTATGTTTTGCAACCTACTATTAGGGAAAATTAACAAATTTAAATTTTCACTTTTTTTGCAAAAAAGTTTGAAAAAAGGTAAAACCGTATTAACTTTTGCATACGACATCGAAAAAAACGTATAATATATCAAAATCATCGTGGGAAAAAGTTACATCCGAATTCACCTGGGTTTACCCGGTTAGCCAATTTTTAGATTCTCAAAATTCCAAATGAAAATATGAAAGCAGGAAGATTTTAGTTTTTGCTAGAAATTTAGGATTTTATATTTTAAATTTTATAATTTAATAATTTCATCATGCATAAAGATTACTATTACTTAACCATAAATTAGCCAATTTTATAGATTTTCAAAGTTTGGAAAACAATTTATGAAATTTTTTAATATTAAAGAACAATTATAATACAAATTAAAAAATAATATTTATAAAAAAAATAAAATTATAATATAATTATCACAACATCTTATTACGTCATTAGTTTTATTTATTAAAATAATTATTTGGAATTCGAACAATAAGATAGTGTGACATCAACCAACATGTTAATAGGATTGATATGATACTATTATCACAACATGCGCGCGAAGCACTTGGAAGCGGGATGGAAAAGGAACTTAGAAGTTAAGCGTGCTAGTGCTGGAGTAGTGGGAGGATGGGTGACCGAGCGGGAAGTTGGACCACGGGTAAGTAATTTGACTAGAGATTATAAGCGTAGTTAGAGATTAAGTGTAGTTAGAGACTAAACTAGTTAAATAACTTAAATACTAGAAATTCTGAAAAAAAATAGAAAAAAAGGAGGAGCGAAAAATAATTGGGCATAACAAAATGAATTTAAAAAATTAACAAATAACCTTTAGTCCCGGTTGGTGTTACAAACCGGGACTAAAGGTCATTTTCTCGACGTGTGTCAGCAGCCCACGTGGCGGGACCTTTAGTCCCGGTTCGAAATCGTTAAAAAAAGGCTGACCTTCGCGAAGGGAAGACAACTCGCTCCGCATGCGCCAAGTGGCGCGCTGGGGTGCCAGAAAATCCCTGGGAAGTAGTCTCCCTGCTCGTCACGTGTCGCAAGGGGAAGCAAGGTGGGGATGAGGGAGGACAGAGAAGAGCTGGGTTGTGTCAGTTTTTCCTTTTTTTCATAGATTCTTTTTTTTAAATGAAATATCTTGAGAACCGTTAGTCCAAATGACGAACCGTTTTCACTTTTGAGATCCTCTCGTCGACATCTTCAAAACTAGATCACATGTTGATAGGTTTCGAGATACTTTTTTCCCGTACTTCCTATACTACTACGGTTGTACTTTTGTTGTGTATCTAACTGTACTCGTGCATGAACTGATAAGTACTTCTGTTTTGAAGGTATTTAGTGCATTTTTTCCCTTTACTCGTGTGAGCAACTGTATCTGTACTCGTTCGTGTGCACGACTGTACCTGTCTTATGTGGATGACTGTACCTGTACTCGCTCGTGTAGGCGACTGTACTTACTCGTGTGCGCGACTGTACCTGTCTCATGTGAGCGACTGTACCTGTACTCGTTCGTGTGCGCGACTGTACCTGTCTTATGTGGACGACTGTACCTGTACTCGCTCGTGTAGGCGACTGTACTTACTCATGTGCGCGACTGTACCTGTCTTATGTGGACGACTGTACTTGTACTCGCTCGTGTAGGCGACTGTACTTACTCGTGTGTGCGGTTGTATCTGTGCTTCTGTATCAGTACTTCCTAGTACGTGTGGCTGTACTTATCTACCTGTAGTTGCCTGTGTGCGTCACTGTACCTTTGTACATGTACTTACTCGTGCGCGCGGCTGTACTCGCTCGTGTGCGCGGCTGTACTCGTTCGTCTACGCTACTGTATTTGTACTTGTGCTCTATATGTAGTTGTATGTGTGCATTATACGTATCCGTACTCGGGATATAAGCTGACATGCATGCAAGTGGTGGCTATCTTTCCTTTTTGACATGCACTTAACACACTCCAGCTAGCGATGCGGTCGTACGCGGCGCGGGATGGATCACGTACCTGCTCCCCGCGCGTGGACTGGAGACGTACGGGTGTACGCGGCGCCGGATGGATTGTGTACTTGCTCCGCGCGCGTGGATCGCTGGGCGGGAGACGCGCGGGTACTTCTTAGCTGCGACACGTGTCAGCTTCTTGTGTGCTGTAAGAAGGTTGATCTCTAGGTAGTGGTATCCGTCCCGGTTTGTTTTACAACCGGGACTAAAGGGGAAAGCCCCGGATGGTTGGTCCCGGTTCCAAAACCGGGACTAAAGGCCATTATAAACCGGGATCATAGGCCCTTTTTCTACTAGTGCGTGGGATTTTTTTTAGATGGACTCACCGTGAGATTGGAGATGCACACCGATGTAATGGAAATATTTTTCGCCAACCAATCGCATGGATCGGCCAAAAAGAGCTATGCGCTTACGCCTGCGGGATGTGACGTGGTAAGTCAATTCATCCGACGACTCTTGATAGCTAACGCATAGATCGGACGGATTATTACAGCGTGTTTGGCAAGAGCAGGGAGGGGATTGGTAGTTTAACGTTTCTTCCCTATCCCCGTCTCAATTACCAGGGTCTCCCTAGGTAAGAGATTTTGTGGGAGTTTAACAGGTGAATTTCCTTTCCACTTCCCTCCTTAATTCCCATTCCATCCAACCAATCAAGAGATTAAAAGTCACCATACCATACACTCCCATTCCCTCCCTCTAATTCCCACGAACCAAACAGGCTGTTAGTTATTGTTTTCTAGGATTAACATGGAGTCTTAATGGGAGTCTCCAATTAGTAAATATAAGATGTTACCTTTGCCCAAACATTCTCATATTTCTTGGCTTTAACATTGGCAACCATTGGGGTGGGGTGGGGTGTGTGTGTGTGTGTGGGGGGGGGGGGGGGGGGGGCATGGCCCTCCTATCATTGGCCCAATACCACATACAAGCCAACACTTAAGCCCTCGTTAGCAACAAACCAGCCCGACGATGCCGATTTACAAGCCCCTGACCCAAACTCACATGGTCACTAGAGCGTGGATTCCCTTCCTCCGGTGCAAAAGTCATAGGCACCGATATGGAAACACCCGGCGTCACCTCCACATGTGAACAAGGTCCCACCTCCCGAATCAGAAGCACCCGACTCTACTCTCTTCGATGTACAAACCACCCACCTCGAATCACGGGAGCGGTATCTCTGATAAAAACTAGTGCAGGAGATAGTTGTTGCATCTATAAATTTAGAAGTATAGTGTATAAAACTGGAGGCGAAAGAATGTAACCGTAATTATTCTTTCAAGCTACATTGTCACTTATGTAGTCTTCCATGCATAGAGCAAAATAAAAATAAAATAGGGAGTTTGGTTCTGACAAAAACAACATATACAACAACTACTGAAGTAAAGTAATCAAAGCGAAGTAAAAGCGGCAAGTAGGAAAAATAAGGATCATGGTTCAAGGGTTCACTTGATCTCTCTGACACATGTATATGGCAACACAAAATATGAAGCATGCATATAAGTAGTGATAAATCCAAAATGCAAAGGGGGAGGGGCCTAAATTATAGTATCTATATGGGCACCAGATCCTAATATATATCCGCATACTGCACATACATTTGTGCATAAGTTGTAATTCCCCTGGACACCTGATCCACAAGAGCACGACGTTGTTGCACGTGGTTTTGAAGTTAGAGTATCAAACCACTGAGAGTTATGAATTCACTAAGGTGCACCTGCAAGTTAGCCTTGATTCCAAGCAAGAGGGTGATGAAATTCTTTCTGCATGAAGATTGTGTTCTTATGGAATTGCGGATTTACCATGTATTTTATCATTTCTTATTTGCATGTTTTGTATGGTGTATCCCCACATAAAGATGTGTCCAAAATTTCGATCACATGCCACCGCCATTCCTCCTATTGGCAATGTCGGGGTATAGTAGGAATTAAGGTCACCTAGAAGGTGTGGAGATAACCACTTGGTTATTCGTTAGTCCCTCACTGATAGTGTTAAAGGAGAGGGGCAACTTCTGTCACCGCTATGCCCACTAATTAACCCACACCACACGCCAACACTAGCATCCTTCATGTCCCATTTGCAAAGATTATGTAGTTGATGTTTGCACAATATCATTAAGAACGTTGACACAATTTATACAAATAAAACTGAATACAATGATGCAAATAATTCATGGTGCTGCTATGGTTTCTTCATCTTCCCATAACTAATGGAACTACTCATACATGGGCCACATGCCAACATTATAATAAATGGAATATGAATAACTAAGTGAATACACGTGCAAATCCACACTAGGTTTTGGAGTTACAATGAGATGGATCACGAAGAAGATGCTAGTAATGATGGAGATTAGTGGCATAGCCTCAAATATTCAAGTTGTGGCGGAGACGGGTGCCCTCTTGCTGATTCCCCTTCTAGATCCCTTCCGGAGTTGAGTCCTTTGAGACTATTTTGCGGTTGTGGCTTCTTTATGCGTCTAACTTTTGATCTGATCATGCATGGTGATATTGTTTAACAAGGTGGACCCCCATGTGAGTATGGCCAGGCTAGGCGGTACGGTCAACCTCGGCCGTACCGATTATCATTAAGTTTCCTGTTAATTTGATTTTTCTCCTTTTAGCTTGAATCCCGTTTGTGTGGATAATTATAAGGACACAAATTATGGTTTTTATTCAACATGTTTGTATCAAAAAAAAACGAACGCTTTACTTGATTTGACTTTCCACCTCTTTATTTTTGCGATCCTGGTTAAATCGCCAAAATACAAGAGACGAGTTGCTGCCACTGTGGACTGTAGAGTGCATCAACAGTTGGTCTCTCTTCAATCTCCAAAAGATGTTCAGTTGGGTACCCGAGCATGGAGCAGCTACGGAAGACGGTCCCTCTAACAGTGGCACAAAACACTTTCCAAGGCTCTTCCCACCTTATCTCTAGCTACAGTAGAGAGAGGCGAAGAGGGAGCTCCACCGTTTTCCAGCAGAGGCCGCCGACGAACCCAGGGGTTCTCCACCTCTCTGGCGGCCGCTCCGGCGGCGGGAGGGATGGGGAACCCCGGTGGTCTGTGTCAGGCGTGTACATATTGCTAGGGATAGGTTTGTCGGAGGCGTCGATCTGGTGGGAGCGACGCCGCGTCGGGAGGTTCTGCCCCAGCTCCGTTCTCACCTAGTCGGTGTCCTTCAGGGCGGCGCGAAGGAGCTGGATGGCGTAGATTCCTGCCGTCCCGCGTGGGCGGTGAGGTTAGGTCTTCTCGTCTGTCGATGCCGGCGACGAGATTTGTCTTCTTGGACTGGTTGGCGAGGCGGTGGCGGCGGCCCAGTCAGAAGATTTTGTTTCCTCGATCTCGTCTCCGCTGCGGCGGCGTGTGCTCTGGCGTCGTCGGGAGATCAAGGAAGTTTATCTACAGGAGTCCGGCCTGTGCTGCTTGCTTCCTGTTCAAGCGGCGGCTCGGGCGCTTCCGGGGCAGTGCTTGTTCCAGTGCAGGGTGGAGGTTTGAAGGTGAGCGGCTCCGGCGTGTTCTCCCCGAGGATCTCGAGCGGAGGCGACGGAATCGGGACCCGTGGTGTTCTGGGGATCTCCCCGGCCGACGAGCCACAAGGAGAAGGGCTCTGCAGCAGAGCGGCGGGCCACATCATCGGCTCACAAAGCGTCTTCGTCGCGATGGGGACCTACGGGTTCATGGTCAGATGGTGCTCCGTTTTTTTCTCCGGCGTGCGTTTCGGCGATGCAGGAGGTTGGACACGGGCGGCGGCGAGTTCGTCTCAAAATATCCCAGGGATGGGAGTGTAATTTTCTTATCTTCCGGGGTGTTTTGTGTCGTTGTGCTGGGATACGTGTTGTATCCGGGAGCTTCGTGTGAGTTCCAGCGTCTTGTACGTGTTTCTTTTGATAAATGAGATGGCGCGGTAACTTCCTCAAAAAAAAAAAAGCATGGAGCAGCTACGACGAGAATGAAGCTGAGCAAAAGTATACAGCGGCGGAATGCCATCAAATCATATCAATTCGAGTCACGGCCGGCCACCACTGGCGCCGTCGATGATGATGAAGGAAAGCGGGCAAAGACGAGAAGCCGTAGACGGAGAAGACGGGGGTTTCCCGCAGGCAGGGCCCAGGTTTTGACTGGAAACCCAGGGCACGCGACGCGACGGATCGCATTTACGCCGACAACACGGGAGACGTGGGTAGAAGATCCGGCTGCCCGACGCAGGGGTATCCAACATGCTGATGATGCCGGAACAGTTAATTATGGCAAGGCCGGGAGTGCGATGCGGAGAATGAAACAAGTCGATTAGGCGAGATCGATCGCGAGGATGGCGACAACTACTCCGTAGTACACATGGAATTAGGATTGTGCCCCCGGCTCCACGCTGCAATTGGGCGCTAGCTAGATGGCGAAGCTGCCTGAACACTTCCGGCGACCACTCCGCATCTTCTTCCGCTTGCCATGTTTTCTATTCGAGATGGGTTATGCTTTCCACGTTCCGTCCTTTGCGTTTAGCTCCTTCCTTAAATCCAAGCCGATCGACACCCGACAGGGCTACGGTGCTTGCGCAATGGATGATGGGCAGGACTACATGCAGTGCCGCCGATCAGTATTGTGTGGTGCTGCCGACGAGCGGGGAGGTTTTTCTGACACGCCGGCCACCGGCTACAAACAAGGAGGGTCCTCCTATTTGAGGCATTTTGCGTGTTGAGCCCGTCGGCGCTCCCACCTGATGACACGTGGGATATACCCACCAACTCTACCGCCGCCTGCACGGCACCAAGGGCGGACCCGGGACAAAAATTTCCCGGTGTTACAAGTTAACAATGCATAGGCGGATAGGCATGTATATCAAGCAATGTGATGCATACAAGTGACGCACTTCACAATTTATAGTATCTAATGGTAAAAAAGTGCTTACAAAAATAAAGCATTTCCCTCGATATATCATGCCATCATAAACTTGTGCAATAAAGCATTCCAAAACTCCAAATTATGAAAATATATATGATTGCCGAGGGGGAAATGAGACATAGATCTCGATTTCCTATAAAAAAAATTAGTGGCGTTCAAAATAAATGTGTGTAACTATGCAGCATAAATTTATGAGTAATACATTTTTGGATGGCTTTGTAGGATCTCAAAGCGATCAATGACTCCCTGGTAACTCTCCTCGTCACTGAGATGATTGCGCAAGTATATCTTCACAATTCTCATTCTAGAAAAACATCTCTCAAGTGTACGTAGAAGTGTCAAGGCAAGACTAAAGGTAGCTTCAATAGTCCGTAAACAAGAAGATATTAAATATGTTTCCTTGTATCCACCATTTTGTGAGAGAGTTCACAAATGTGGTAATTCATAATTTAGCACAATATTACATAGTTTATGATTGGATCAACAAAATCAACAAGTAAAGCATATTAATGTACGTTTCTAAGCTTTGGAGTTGAACTTACATGGCATTGTTCCCTTTTGCTGGTAGGCGTCATGATGAATATGGCCATCGAGAATCTCTCGATTTCTTGAATCTCAAACCCTAATACCATAGTTTAAGAGGGAAGAATTAGACAAATACAAGCAATCAATTTAGAAGGATTCGGAATCCGATTTCCCAAATCTCTAACCCTAAACCCTAACCCTAAACTCTAAACCCCTGATTGCGGACTAGAAATACAAGATGCGTACCTTTTTTTTCTTCTGCCAAACAAGGCCGTATAGCGTGCCCTTGATGGCATAGTAATGGCAGACCGAGCCTTCAAGGGGATGATGATTTTGCTTGCTGATTTTTATCTCGTGGTTGTAGGGTTCGTAGCATAGAAAACAAAAAAATTCTACCGCAAGAACGAATAAAACCAAGATCCAATCTATGGAAAAGACAAGATCCAATCTATGAGATCTATGCAACGAGAAAGATGAGAAACTAACCCTCGTAGATCCAAAGTAGTAACGAGACCAGATCTCGTGGTTGATGTAGATGTATACTTGACAAACTCAGGTTCGTGTTGCAGTCCTTTCCAGTGTTGCGATCGGGCAGCACTTCCGTACTCCGTACTCGGTCACACGTACGGTGTCGATGATGACGCCCTCTCCCCGTTCCAGCGGGGTAGCGGATGTAGTAGATCCCCTCGGAATCCCAGCAGCACGACGGTGTGGTGATGGTGGTGGAGGAGAAATCCTGTAGGGCTTCGCCAAGCCTGCACAGGAAGGAGGGAGAGATGGGAGGCTTGGGTTTGGGGGAATGATGCGCTGCGCCCCAACCCTCCCCTCCCTCTTATATAGGCGTTGGGGGGCTGCCTTGGCCCCTCCTCCAAGCCCTAGGATCGGCCAAAAAAGGGGGGCTTTCCCCCGAAGTTAAGTCCCTATTTTCAAGGGATTTGATCTAATCCACTTGATCCAGCTGCATGGGCCTTGGGGGCTGATGTGCCTGGCCCATGTGGGCGTATGCGACCCCCTCCGGTCCATCTTGGTCGTCCAGGATAGGTGAGCCCCACTATGGTACCCTCCGGAACCTTCTAGAACCTCCGGTACAATATCGAAAAATCCCGAACTTTTACGGTAACACTGAAAATGACTTCCTATATATGAATCTTATTCTCTAGACTATTCCGGACCTCCTCGTGATGTCTTGGATCCCATCCGAGACTCCGAACAACATTCGGTCTCCATATCATATTCCATATCTATTTAAACAACATCGAACCTAAGTGTGTCACCCTACGGTTCGCGAACTATGCAAACATGATCGAGACACCTCTCCGACCAATAACCAATAGCGGCATCTGGAGATCCATAATGGCTCCCACATATCAACGTGAAGGAGATATGCCCTAGAGGCAATAATAAAGTGGTTATTATTTATATCTTTATGTTTATGATAAATGTTTATATATCATGCTAGAATTGTATTAACCGAAACATTAGTACATGTGTGATATGTAGACAAACAAGAAGTCCCTAGTATGCCTCTTAAACTAGCTTGTTGATTAATGGATGATTAGTTTCATAATCATGAACATTGGATGTTATTAATAACAAGGTTATGTCATTGTGTGAATGATGTAATGGACACACCCAATTAAGCGTAGCATAAGATCTCGTCATTAAGTTATTTGCTATAAGCTTTCGATACATAGTTACCTAGTCCTTATGACCATGAGATCATGTAAATCACTTATACCGGAAAGGTACTTTGATTACACCAAACACCACTGCGTAAATGGGTGGCTATAAAGGTGGGATTAAGTATCCGGAAAGTATGAGTTGAGGCATATGGATCAACAGTGGGATTTGTCCATCCCGATGACGGATAGATATACTCTGGGCCCTCTCGGTGGAATGTCGTCTAATGTCTTGCAAGCATATGAATGAGTTCATAAGAGACCACATACCACGGTACGAGTAAAGAGTACTTGTCAGGAGACGAGGTTGAACAAGGTATAGAGTGATACCGAAGATCAAACCTCGGACAAGTAAAATATCGCGAGACAAAGGGAATTGGTAATATATGTGTATGGTTCATTCGATCACTAAAGTCATCGTTGAATATGTGGGAGCCATTATGGATATCCAGATCCCGCTATTGGTTATTGGTCGGAGTGAGTACTCAACCATGTCCGCATAGTTCTCGAACCGTAGGGTGACACACTTAAAGTTGGATGTTGAAATGGTAGTTCTTGAATTATGGAATGAAGTTCGAATATTTGTTCGGAGTCCCGGATGAGATCCCGGACATCACGAGGAGTTCCGGAATGGTCCGGAGAATAAGATTCATATATAGGATGTCATTTTATGTGAAATAAAATGTCGCGGAAGGTTCTATGGAAGGTTCTAGAAGGTTCTAGAAAAGTCCGGAAGAAACCACCAAGGAAGGTGGAGTCCACAAGGGACTCCACCTCCATGGCCGGCCAGCCCTAGTGGGGGTGGAGTCCCAAGTGGACTCCACCATAGGGGGCCGGCCACCCCCCCACATGGGAGGTGGGAATCCCACCTTTGGGTGGGAGTCCTAGTTGGGCTAGGTTTGCACCCTCCTATGGAAGGTTTTGGTTTCGGGTCTTATTCGAAGACTTGGACACCAACACTTGGGATCCACCTATATAATGAGGGGCCAAGGGAGGGGCCGGCCACCCCAAGACCATAGCTTGGCCGCCCCTTGAGTGGCCGGCCACCCCTCCCAAACCCTAGCTTTGCTCCTCCACTTCATATTGTCCGGTTTGCTTAGCGAAGCTCCGCCGGACTTCTACACCGCCACCGACACCATGCCGTCGTGCTGTCGGATTCAAGAGGAGCTACTACTTCCGCTGCCCGCTGGAACGGGGAGGTGGACGTCGTCTTCATCAACAACCGAACGTGTGACCGAGTACGGAGGTGCTGCCCGTTCGTGGCGCCGGAACCGATCGTGATCAAGATCTTCTACGCGCTTTGGCAAGCGGCAAGTGATCGTCTACCGCAGCAACAAGAGCCTCATCTTGTAGGCTTTGGAATCTCTTCAAGGGTGAGACTCGATACCCCCTCGTTACTACCGTCTTCTAGATTGCATCTTGGCTTGGATTGCGTGTTCGCGGTAGGAAAATTTTTGTTTTCTATGCAACGTTATCCTACAGTGGTATCAGAGCCGTGTCTATGCATAGATGGTTGCACGAGTAGAACACAATGGTTTGTGGGCGTTGATGCTCTTGTTATCTTTAGTTTGAGTACTTTGCATCTTTATGGCATAGTGGGATGAAGCGGCTCGGACTAACTTTACATGACCGCGTTCATGAGACTTGTTCCTCGTTCGACATGCAACTTGTATTGCATAAGAGGCTTTGCGGGTGTCTGTCTCTCCTACTATAGTAAAGATTCAATTTACTCTTCTATTGAAAACATTAGTATCAACGTTGTGGTTCATGTTCGTAGGTAGATTAGATCTCTCTCGAAAACCCTAAACCACGTAAAATATGCAAACCAAATTAGAGACGTCTAACTTGTTTTTGCAGGGTTTGGTGATGTGATATGGCCATGATATGATGATGAATATGTATGAGATGATCATTATTGTATTGTGGCAACCGGCAGAGCCTTATGGTTGTCTTTAAATTTCATGTTAAGTAGTATTTCAAAGTAGTTGTAATAGTTGCTACATGGAGGACAAACATGAAGACGGTGCCATTGACCTTGGTGCTACGCCGACGATGATGGAGATCATGCCCGAAGATGATGGAGATCATATCCGTGCTTTGGAGATGAAGATCAAAGGCACAAGAACAAAAGGGCCATATCATATCACATATGAACTGCATGTGATGTTAATCCTTTTTATGCATCTTATTTTGCTTAGATCGCGACGGTAGCATTATAAGATGATCCCTCACTAAAATCTCAAGATAATAAAGTGTTCATCCTTAGTAGCACCGTTATTAAGTCTTATCGTTTCGAAGCATCTCGTGATGATCGGGTGTGATAGATTCGATAAGTACATACAACGGGTGCAAGACAGTTTTGCACATGCGGATACTAAGGTGGCCTTGACGAGCCTAGCATGTACAGACATGGTCTCGGAACACGTGATACCGAAAGGTAGAGCATGAATCATATGGTTGATATGATGAACACTATGAGTGTTCGCCATTGAAATCACACCTTTTCTCGTGATGATCGGGTTTAGGTGCGGTGGATTTGGTTCGTGTGATCACTAAGACAATGCGAGGGATATTGTTTTGAGTGGGAGTTCACCTAGGGTTTTAATCATGTTGAATTAAAATTTGAACTCAATTTGTCATAAACTTAGTCTAAACTATTGCAAATATATGTTGTAGAGATGGCGTCCTCAATCAATTTTAATCAGTTCCTAGAGAAAGAGAAACTTAAGAGCAACGGTAGCAACTTCACCGATCGGTTCCGTCATGTGAGGATCTTCCTCTCGGCGGAAATCTGCAATTTGAGCTTGATGCACCGCAAGCGGACCCTCCTGCAGAACAATAATCCGATGAAGTAAAAGCTGTTTACGCGACACGGAAAACTCGGTACTCTCAAGTTCGGTGTGCCATCCTGTGCGATGCTGAATCCGATCTTCAAAAACGTTTTGAGCACCATGATCCTCATGAGTTGATGAATGAGCTGAAAGCTATATTCGAGACTCATGCGGCGATGGAATGCTATGAAGCATCGAAACATTTCTTCATTTGTATGATGGAAGAAGGCAGCTCCGTTAGTGAGCACATGCTCGCCATGACCGGGCATGCGAAGAAACTCAGTGACTTGGGAATAGTGATTCCTAACAGACTGGGGATTAATCGTGTCCTTCAATCACCGCCACCAAGTTACAAGAACTTTGTGATGAACTACAATATGCGAGAACATGAACAAGGAGTTACTGAACTCTTTGGCATGCTAAAAGCTGCTGAGATTGAGATCAAGAAAGAGCACCAAGTGTTGATGGTCAACAAGACCACCAGATTTCAAGAAACAGGGCAAGTCTAAGGGAAAATTCAAGAAGGGTGGCAAGAAAGCTGCCACGCCTCCTATGAAACCTAAGAACGGCCCTAAGCCCGATGCCGAGTGCTATTATCGCAAGGAGAAGGGACAACTGGAAGCGTAATTGCTCCAAGTATCTGGCTGATCTAAAGAGCGGCCTTGTCAAGAAGAAGAAAGAAGGTATATCTCGATATACATGTTATAGATGTTTATCTCACTAGTTCTCGTTCTAGTACTGGGTATTTGATCTTTGGTTCGGTTGCTCATATTTGTAACTCGAAACAGGAACTAAAGAATAAACGACAAGCTGCTGAAAGATGAAGTGACGATGCGCGTTGGAAACGGATCCAAGGTCAATGTGATCGCAATCGGGACACTTCCTCTACATCTACCTTCGGGATTAGTTTTAAGCCTAAATAATTGTTATTATGTACCTGCGTTGAGCATGAACATTATATCTGGATCTTGTTTAATGCAAGACGGTTATTCATTCAAGTCTGAGAATAATGGTTGTTCTATTTTTATGAATAATATCTTTTATGGTCGAGCACCACAAAAGAATGGCTTATTTCTGTTAGATCTCGATAGTAGTGATACACATATACATAACATTGATGCTAAGCGAATTAAACTAAATGATAATTCTACTTATATGTGGCACTGTCGTCTTGGTCATATTGGAGTGAAACGCATGAAGAAACTCCATACCGATGGATTACTTGAATCACTTGACTTTGAGTCACTTGATAGATGCGAAGCATGTCTAATGGGAAAAATGACAAAGACTCCATTCTCTGGTATGATGGAGCGAGCTACCTGACTTATTGGAAATCATACATACCGATGTATGTGGACCAATGAGCGTAGCATCGCGCGGTGGTTATCGTTATGTTCTAACCTTCACAGATGATCTGAGTAGATATGGGTATATCTATTTCATGAAACATAAATCCGAAACTTTCGAGAAGTTTAAGGAATTTCAAAGTGAAGTAGAAAATCAACGTAACAAGAAGATCAAATTTCTACGATCTGATCGTGGAGGTGAATATCTGAGTTATGAGTTTGGCATGCATTTAAAGAAATGCGGAATACTTTCACAATTGACACCGCCGGGAACACCTCAACGAAACGGTGTGTCCGAACGTCGTAATCGAACTCTCTTAGATATGGTTCGTAGTATGATGTCTCTTCTTGATTTGCCGTTATCATTTTGGAGTTATGCATTAGAGACAGCCGCATTCACTTTAAATAGAGCACCATCAAAATCCGTAGAAACGACACCGTATGAATTATGGTTTAATAAGAAACCTAAGCTGTCGTTCTGAAAGTTTGGGGTTGCGAAGCCTATGTAAAGAAGTTACAACCGGACAAGCTAGAACCCAAAGCGGAGAAATGCGTCTTCATAGGTTATCCTAAGGAAACTATAGGATACACTTTCTATCACAGATCCGAAGGCAAAATCTTTGTTGCTAAGAACGGAACCTTTCTTGAGAAAGAATTTCTCACTAAAGAAGTGACTGGAAGAAAAGTAGAACTCGATGAGATTGATGAATCTATACTCGTTGATCGAGTAGCGCAGATGGGAAGTTGTACCTGCATCGCCTACACCGGCAACAGAGGAAGCTAATGATAATGATCATGAAACTTCGAACGAGGAAACTACCTGAACCTCGCAGATCGACAAGGGAACGTGCCACTCCTGATTGGTATGATCCTTGTCTAAATGTCATGATTGTGGATAACAATGATGAGGACCTGCGACGTATGAAGAAGCGATGATGAGCCCAGATTCCAACAAATGGCAAGAAGCCATGAAATCCGAAATGGGATCCATGTATGATAACAAAGTATGGACTTTGGTAGACTTACCCGATAGCCGAAAGGCTGTCGAAAATAAATGGATCTTCAAGAGAAAAACAGATGCCGATGGTAATATTACTGTCTATAAAGCTCGACTTGTCGCAAAGGGTTTCCGACAAATTCAAGGAGTTGACTACGATGAGACTTTCTCACTGTAGCGAAGCTGAAATCTGTGAGGATTTTGTTAGCAATAGCTGCATTTTTCGATTATGAGATTTGGCCGATGGATGTCAAAACGGCGTTCCTTAATGGAGACATTGAGGAAGAGTTGTATATGGTACAACCCAAAGGTTTTGTCGATCCTAAAAATGCTGACAAAGTATGCAAACTTCAGCGTTCAATCTATGGACTGAAGCAAGCATCGAGAAGTTGGAACCGACGCTTTGATAAGGTGATCAAAGACTTCGGGTTTATACAGTGTCATGGAGAGGCCTGTATTTACAAGAAAGTGAGTGGGAGCTACAGAGCATTCCGATATTATATGTAGATGACATATTATTGATCGGGAATGATATAGAACTATTAAGCAGTGTTAAGGGTTATTTGAATAATAGTTTTTCAATGAAAGACCTTGGTGAAGCATCGTATATATTAGGCATCAAGATTTATAGAGATAGATCAAGACGTCTAATAGGGCTATCACAGAGTACATATCTGGACAAGATTCTAAAGAAGTTTAGAATGGACGAAAGTAAGAAAGGGTTCTTACCTATGTTACCAGGCAAGGTATTGAGTAAAACTCAAGGACCGGCTACGCAGAAGAAAGAGAAAGGATGTGTAACATCCCCTATGCCTCGGCAGAGGATCTATCATGTATGCCATGCTATGTACTAGACCGGATATAGCACATGCTGTTAGTTTGACTAGCAGATATCAAAGTGATCCAGGAATGGAACACTGGACAGCGGTCAAGAATATCCTGAAGTACTTGAAAAGAACTAAGGATATGTTTCTTTGTTATGGAGGTGACCAAGAGCTCGTTGTAAACGGTTACACCGATGCAAGTTGGAACACTGATCCTGATGACTCTAAGTCACAATCTGGGTACGTGTTTATATTGAATGGTGCTGCAGCAAGTCTGGGCAAGCTCGAAGCGGTGCACGGTGGCGAAGTCTTCAACAGAATCAGAGTACATAGCGGCTTCAGAGGCTTCATCGTAAGCGGTATGGATGAAGAGGTTCATTGTAGAGCTCGGTGTGGTTCCGAGTGCATTGGACCCATTAATCATTTATCGTGATAACATGGGTGCCATCGCCAATGCACAAGAGCCAAGGTCACACAAGAGGCTTAAGCATATCAAGCTGCGTTACCACTCAATTCGCGAGTACATCGAAGATGGAGAAGTAAAGATTTGCAAAGTACACACCGATCTGAATGTAGCAGATCCGTTGACTAAAGCTCTCCCTAGGGCAAAGCATGACCAACACCAGAATGCCATGGGTGTTAGGTATATTACAATTTAATCTAGATTATTGACTCTAGTGCAAGTGGGAGACTGAAGGAGATATGCCCTAGAGGCAATAATAAAGTGGTTATTATTTATATCTTTATGTTTATGATAAATGTTTATATATCATGCTAGAATTGTATTAACCGAAACATTAGTACATGTGTGATATGTAGACAAACAAGAAGTCCCTAGTATGCCTCTTAAACTAGCTTGTTGATTAATGGATGATTAGTTTCATAATCATGAACATTGGATGTTATTAATAACAAGGTTATGTCATTGTGTGAATGATGTAATGGACACACCCAATTAAGCGTAGCATAAGATCTCGTCATTAAGTTATTTGCTATAAGCTTTCGATACATAGTTACCTAGTCCTTATGACCATGAGATCATGTAAATCACTTATACCGGAAAGGTACTTTGATTACACCAAACACCACTAGCGTAAATGGGTGGCTATAAAGGTGGGATTAAGTATCCGGAAAGTATGAGTTGAGGCATATGGATCAACGGTGGGATTTGTCCATCCCGATGACGGATAGATATACTGGGCCCTCTCGGTGGAATGTCGTCTAATGTCTTGCAAGCATATGAATGAGTTCATAAGAGACCACATACCACGGTACGAGTAAAGAGTACTTGTCAGGAGACGAGGTTGAACAAGGTATAGAGTGATACCGAAGATCAAACCTCGGACAAGTAAAATATCGGGAGACAAAGGGAATTGGTAATATATGTGTATGGTTCATTCGATCACTAAAGTCATCGTTGAATATGTGGGAGCCATTATGGATCTCCGGATCCCGCTATTGGTTATTGGTCGGAGTGAGTACTCAACCATGTCCGCATAGTTCTCGAACCGTAGGGTGACACACTTAAAGTTGGATGTTGAAATGGTAGTTCTTGAATTATGGAATGAAGTTCGAATATTTGTTCGGAGTCCCGGATGAGATCCCGGACATCACGAGGAGTTCCGGAATGGTCCGGAGAATAAGATTCATATATAGGATGTCATTTTATGTGAAATAAAATGTCGCGGAAGGTTCTATGGAAGGTTCTAGAAGGTTCTAGAAAAGTCCGGAAGAAACCACCAAGGAAGGTGGAGTCCACAAGGGACTCCACCTCCATGGCCGGCCAGCCCTAGTGGGGGTGGAGTCCCAAGTGGACTCCACCATAGGGGGCCGGCCACCCCCCCACATGGGAGGTGGGAATCCCACCTTTGGGTGGGAGTCCTAGTTGGGCTAGGTTTGCCCCCTCCTATGGAAGGTTTTGGTTTCGGGTCTTATTCGAAGACTTGGACACCAACACTTGGGATCCACCTATATAATGAGGGGCCAAGGGAGGGGGCCGGCCACCCCAAGACCATAGCTTGGCCGCCCCCCTTGAGTGGCCGGCCACCCCCTCCCAAACCCTAGCTTTGCTCCTCCACTTCATATTGTCCGGTTTGCTTAGCGAAGCTCCGCCGGACTTCTACACCGCCACCGACACCACGCCGTCGTGCTGTCGGATTCAAGAGGAGCTACTACTTCCGCTGCCCGCTGGAACGGGGAGGTGGACGTCGTCTTCATCAACAACCGAACGTGTGACCGAGTACGGAGGTGCTGCCCGTTCGTGGCGCCGGAACCGATCGTGATCAAGATCTTCTACGCGCTTTTGCAAGCGGCAAGTGATCGTCTACCGCAGCAACAAGAGCCTCATCTTGTAGGCTTTGGAATCTCTTCAAGGGTGAGACTCGATACCCCCTCGTTACTACCGTCTTCTAGATTGCATCTTGGCTTGGATTGCGTGTTCGCGGTAGGAAAATTTTTGTTTTCTATGCAACGTTATCCTACACAACGATGCCTTCGTGGTCGAAAGAACCATAAACATACGATACCAATTCCCTTTGTCGCGCGATACTTTACTTATCTGAGGTTCGATCATCGGTATCTCCATACCTAGTTCTACCTCGTTACCGATAAGTACTCTTTACTCATTCTGTGATACAACATGCCTTGTGACCGAGTCACATGTTTGCAAGCTAATTGGATGTCATTCCACCAAGAGGGCCAGAGTATATCTATCCGTCATTTGGATGGACAAATCCCACTCTTGATCCATGCGCTTCAACTCATACTTTTAGAATACCCAATGGCATCTTTTATAACCACTCAGTTACGAAGTGGCGTTTGATGTCATCAAACATCCATGTGGTGTTAGTGATTAACATGATCTCATGGTCGAAGGATTATCTTACTATGTATTTGAAAGCTTATAGCAAAACAAACTTAATGACTTGATCTTATGCTATGCTTACTGTGGATGTGTGTCCATCATATCATTCTCCTAATGACATGATCTTGTTATTAACAACATCTAATGTTCATGATCAGTAAACCTTGATCATCAATTAATCAACAAGCTATTTTAAATGAGAGGCTTACTAGGAACTCTGGTTTGTTTACAAAACACGCATGTATCAATGTTTTCACTTAATACAATTATACTACCTCCGTCCCAGTTCATAGGGCTTGCACGTATTCCTAGGTTATCAATTTGGCTAACGTAATATCATTTGTATAATATAAAAATTACATCATTAGAAAGTAGAACATCTAAGCTTTCTAATGATATATATTTTGTAATACATATGTTGCATTATCATCGTCAAATTTATGATCTAGGGACACGCTTAAGCCTTGTGAATTGGGATGGAGGGAGTATTATGGGATGTAAACATTTATCATGAACATTAAGATATAACAATAACCACTTTATTATGGCCTCTCGGGCATATCTCCAACAGTGGTAGCGTCAAGTGAGCACGGTGGTACAAAAGGAGTACATAGTCTTATTTTTCAAGATGAAATCCAAGGTCTAACGTTAATTGGTCGTCACTGGCAATGACTTTTTTAAATCATTGTTTCAAGAGCATGAACTTTCTGTAGGGTGAAAATCTTATCAATGGAATCTGCATCAGGTTGGGCCCAAGAATCTGCACTTTTTGGTTTACCTAGCCTGAAAGATTCTAGTCGAGATTGACCAGCCTGACGCCACAATGTTTTTGAAAATTTACAAAAGGCAATATTTCTGAAATTAAAGAAAAAATAATAATATTTTAAAATTTTCTCTATTTGACGCCTTTTGCGTTGTCGATCGAAGTTCGCAGCGATGACATGTAGGACCAGCCCACAAACTCCACCACCGCCATCAACACCACCATCCGCATACCATCATCGCCGTCACCATCCCCCACCACCACTGCCAGCCTTACCGACGGCTGCCGCCATCCGTGCCTAGCAGCGCTCCCGTGTTGCCTTGCCGCCTCACCCTACTCGACCAATTACCTCTACTGCCCCACCTCTCTCTAACCCCTCCGGACTCCAGTGCCGGCGAGAAGCACACACCCTCAACCCTAAGTTGACGATGATTTTCCCGCACCCAGAACCCTAAGTCAACGGCGAGACTTCCCAATGATCCACACAGTTTTCCTAACCGTCTCCGGTGAAATCAGCCGCCACCTATCGATCATTGTGGGCCGGCCCCATTGCGTCCGACGGGTATGCCTAAGGGCATCTCCAGCGGGCTGACGCATTTCGGACGTCCGAAATGTCCGTTTGCGTCGGCCCGCGGACGCGATGTGGCCCAGGGCGACCGTTGGCGTCTGGGGTACCTCCAGCGGTGCGGACGCATTTTTTAACCGGGGACAGCGTCAAGCTCGCTAATGGTGTTTTACGTCCCATCGAGGACTTCCGCCGGCGATTAACTGTTCCCGCGCGACGACGATCGTTCCCGCGCTTGCCCAATACATTGGCAAGTTTCGCCGGCGTTTCGCGCGCGCGGGAAACGCCTGCGCACCAATGCCGTTTCCCGCCCCGCCGTGGCTATATATGGTGGACACCGGTGGGGGCGACGGGCACACCTCAAGTTAACCCTACCATCCATCCATGGCCGACCACATGAATTGGGAGCACGTTGTTCACATGTGCCGCCAGCTCCACCCGGAGGAGGAGGAGGAGGAGGAGGTAGCCGCCGCCGGCGTTGAGGCCCAGCAGCTGGACCTGGAGGTGGCGGCGGCGGAGGCGGAGGTCGCGGAGGAGGAGGCGGCAGAGCGCGCGGAAGGGCGACTCGCGGCGACCAGGGCGGAGATCGCCAATGCCATGGCCGAGCTCGCCGACGCCGGGGCCGAGCTCGCGGAGGCGCGGGCGGCCATCGCGGCCCCTCCGGCCGACGCCGTCATCCACGACATCGCGGACGAGGACGTCCCCGTGCCCATGCGGTTCGAGTGCGCCGGCGACCAGCGGATTCTGCTCGCGTCCTTCGAGTCCCTGGCTGGGGACGCCCAGCGCCGTCAGGCTTGGGTGGCGGAGGAGGAAGCCCACAGCTATGTGATGGCCATGGCTCGGGGGTTAATGTGCTCCGACCTGGACTCGCTCCAGAGTAGGGGCCCTTCTCCCGCGCGGGTCGAGCATGAGAACCGTGAGCTGGAGGCCACCATCGCCGCCAGGGACGAAGTGGTGGCGGCGGCGGCTAGGGACAGGGCCCGCTTCTTCGCCGACGTGGCGGCGATCCAGGCGAACGAGGACGCGGCGACGGAGGAGGAGGAGGCCCAGGCGGCGGCGGAGGCGGCGGCTGCCTAGGTGGCGGAGGCCCACGCGGTGGCCCTGTGGGACAGCACCCTGGCCGAGGCCCTCGAATGGCGCAGGCGGCAGGACGAGATGTCTGTTCGACGCCGTGCGCGGCGCGCAGAGTGCGCGAAGCGCTCCCGCTTCGATGACGGCGCTGGCCCTTCCGGCAGCCAGTAGTAGGGCACACGACTGCGAGTAACCGAGGCCGGTGTAGGCCGCGCGACGACGAGTAGGTACGGCCGTTGTATTTTTAGGTTAACTCGACTAACCATCTCTGTAAAGATGGTCCTTTTGGCCAATCAATATTAATGAAAAATCTTTTGCTTACCTACTCACTGCCGACCGGGCCCGGATGCACCCAAGGCGGACAGATTCCGCGACCGCCGAGCGTCCGCGGAGACGCAAACCTGGCGCATATTTGGGCCAGGTTTGCATCTCCGCGGACGGCCCAGTGACTATGCGTCGCCCCGCTAAAGGTAGTGTCAAACGTATTTCCGGTCACGGTGGACACAAATAGTGACTCAGCGTCTGTTTGCGTCGCGCCGCTGGAGCAAATAGTGACTCAGCGTCTGTTTGCGTCGCGCCGCTGGAGATGCCTCCACGCACTGACCAACGCAACCAGGTGCCAAACCAGTTAACCAGGCCGTGTAGCGTGCCCTTGGTGGTGGCATGCCTGCACTGACTATGAGCCAAGCCCCACATGCATGTCGCGCCACTCGAATCACTCAAGCTACTATTGCAGTGCAGATTGGCACGCAACACCGTTTCCCTGGAAACATGACTCTCATCTAGCAATGCTTGCCGCGATCTGACAGAGATCGGGCACACACGCATCCATCGACCGGTGATCAGTGAATAGATTCCGGTGCGATTTGTCTACACCTGCCGTTTAGGGAGCTCAAGATGAAAATATTGCGTTTCTTTCCTCTACTCCTGTCGGGGCAGATCTAATGACAAAGAATCACAAGGCTGGTGGATCAATCTACCCCTATCGCATAGCTTAGACACGTCCTCATGCAAGGCAAGGCTTAGAAATTCAGTCCAGATCTCACTGTCGTGGGAGTGCCAGATCTACCTAATGCATCACCAAAGTCTCCACCTTTCTTTTCAGTTGTTGACCGTGCCAGCCCCAGCAGACGATGCCGTTCATGAACCATGAGGGTTTCTCCAGCAGTTCGGCCTAACCTTAACCCGACATCTACTGCAGCTCACATGCCTCCAAGCATAGCCACTAGCAATGGAGAGCTGTAACCTTTTGACATTCTCGTATGCATTGCGATTTGCGATAGCTAGCAGCGACCGGGAAAAGGAACTCGTTCCAGGATCAACTGATTTCGCAGCAATACCTTTCTTTTTTTCTGAAGTGGACTACGGCAGACAAAAGCTAGCCTTTTACAAACCCATCCTGGCAACGACAGTCACGAGATTAGCCATATTCATGTGAAACCTGCCATGGCAATTAGAAGAATGAGCATAAAATATCGAAATAGTTAAAAGTTCAGGTGGTGCCTCTAATTCAGATGGAGTACAATAATGGAACATTGGAGCGACGACGTGTGCCTCTAGTTCAGGTGGTGCATCGTGAACGACGGGTTGTTCCTGTCCATGATGTGGTCGAGGTGTTGGCCCAGCCCCAAAACGCCGTGTACTTTCGACGTCGAAGAAGCGATTCCGGCGAGACGACGACCTGCGCACGTACAAAACAAACCGATTGATCTGATGATTAGCTAGCTATACTGGCACGTATTCAGAATCGATTGGATTGCTAGAGGACCGTATCGGCCCTCCTAATTTTATTGCTCAACTCACGATTTACAAACCTAGCTATTACAGGGATTGTATAGTATATAGTAGCTCATCTTCTAACCGAATCGAACAATGACTCTATGGCTAAACCGACCAGGACAACGTATCCTAATCCTACTCTATGGAACAACGACGCACACGACGCCTTGCCAGCGTCGGAGTGATTATTTCCAACATGAGGAACCAGTCGCGCTCCACAACCACCGCCGCCCCTCGGAGTTGTAGTTTCTCCGACGGCGGGCCGTTGCCGGCGTTCGCAGTGATCATGTCGTCGCGCTGCCGGTTGAAGAAGGTTGTCCACAGAATGTTGTTGTCGCCTGTTCGGGGTCCCATCGTGGGTCGTTGCGCTCCTCCGGCGTGAGCGCCGACAAGAAGTGGTCGTAGATGGCTTGCCGTCGCCCCGCCCCAACAGGGACGGACGGCACCGGCTGGCGAGAATTAACCTCGGCAATGCCCATAAGTATGGACTTGGGTTTTCAGAAAGAGTGAGAGCTAGTGGTTTGAGAGACTTGCCACACAAACTACGTATCCAAGGAAACATATTGGAAACCGAGATTATACTGAAACTAGCAAAGTGCCCCCGCGTTGCAGCGGCTAAAAAATAAATCAACACACAGATACACAACATGTTTTTATTTTTATTTTTTTGTTTTAGACCATTTTAAATACATGAGATTTAACTTCACGTATACTTCCATTGCTCCAACAAATTTGGAGGTGCTCCAAGTTACGTGAGCAAACCAAGTGCAGGCAAATAACATAGGCTATTGCTCCGGTGTCCCCCCCCTCTAAACTTCGTTCTATTTAGAATGGCTAGGATCTGCTAATACCCCTTCGTGGGTTGACTTAACATGTGTGTTTGGTTCATGGGCAAACATGTACAGTATGGGATTGGATAAAATATGTTTAATTAATGATTAATAGAAAAAGATAAATATGCATTAACACGCCGGTTAATATGTAATTAACGGGTCCTTTTCCCTTTGTGGTGGTGGAGGCCGGACCTAGCGGGCGGCCGCCTACCCGTGCCTAGCAAGGTCACTATCCGCACATATTTAGCGAGGCCGTTTCTGTCGACTGGGTGTGGCGCATACGTAGCAAGCTCGTTGCTCGCCACGTCATGGAGGCCGCCGCCGCCGAGCTAGGGAGCCACGTTGAAAATCAAGCCTGCCGCTTACCGCGCCCTGGAGGCTGCCGATGTCGAGCTGGGGAGCCACGTGGAAAAGCAAGCCCACCGCTTGCCGTGACATGGTGGCCGCCGCTGAGCTGGGAGCCACACATACGACGGTGGCAGGTGTCGGAGTCGCGTCGACGACCATGGATTCTCAGGCGGCTAGTGAGATTAGTCATGAAATTCACGGATCATATGGTCCAGCCTTTCTCAGAAATATTCGGCTTTTGGGATGGGATCATCCATATTTTCTGGTCAGGAACCAAACATACGTTTACCAACTGAACGTCGTTCGCCGGGGGGGACACCGGAGCACAGCCCAATAACATACTGCTTTTTGGGGTGCATGTTCGAAGGTCTTGAACTCCACATAGTGACAACTGATATGAGTAACTATAAGAAAAATGTATTTTTTTTTCTCTCCACTATTAGACTGAGCTTATCAATGTTGTGTGAATCCATAAATTTATAAAATCAAGGAAACTTGAAGAAACAACAAATTAGATTTTAAAAATTGCAACTTGATTTTCCACAAAGTTGTACGGAGTATATTTAACATTATCTTTAGCCAAACAATTAAACTTTCTTATGATTATTGACTGCAAATGGTCAATGAAACAACTATGATCCATTGTGTCTGTCCTCGTTATTTGAGGGCGAGAAAACTCTAGGCATCTAAATTGTTCAATAATATGAAAAGAGAAACATTCACTCAAACCTGACACTCCCAGCAGCTACCAATCAGCGATACAGACGCCAAAACGCTACCGATTTACGCCCAGCAGCAAAGCACTTTGCATAGAAAGCAGGTAATGGCGTCAAGTAAAACAAAGCACGCAAATGAAACAGTACAGCTAGAACAGAGCACACACAATATCAGCAGCAACAAAATACGCACATAGCAGCTGATGTTTACCCCAAAAAATAGCATAAGAGGCAGTCGTGTCTGCTCTCGTTCTCTCTCAATCCCTGTCGCTCTCTTAATTAATACTACTATAATAATATCTCTACCGGGATCTCATCTCCTTCCTTGCACCCCACCACTGCTCATTCTCCCTTCCTCATCTTTCCTCTGTCCGCCTCTCTCTATCGCATACGCAGTCATGAATGAGTGTGAACTATGCAACTGTCATTTAATTCTATTTAAAACTGAAGTACTATAGAATAACCAAAAATATAGGCTAAAATATGCTATGGGAATGAACAATAAAGTGCTAGCAGAAAGGAAATTTTCTTTGTTGGTGAATATTTTAAAAAAAGGATAAATGGCTTTAGCTACAATATCATGCCTGGAGTTGAAACAAATGAATCAGAGACTCCCACTCTATCCCAATGTCTCAATTAATTCCAAACCAAATCAAGCATTGTCTCCAGAAACGTATTAGTCCACCAACATGTCTATACAACTACAAGTCTGTTTATGCCCCATGTTAATGTGTTTGTCCTGCAAGCTTGTTTGCCTTTACCTTCAATTGATCTTCAGAAAACTACACCACGTAGTTGCTCACTGGCAAGTAGCAAGGACTATATATCTGTATAATCTTTCATGTTTGACGAAGCAAGCATCAGCGTTCTAGACCCTATTAATAATCATGGAACAGTTTGATTCAACAACGGTCTTGTTGTTCAAGTGCTCACTGGCTAGCTGCAGACCCCATAGCTTAGTACAGGTTTGCTGCTAGAAGCAACTCCGACACAAGTGAAGAAGTCTTGTTGAACTATGCATCTCCTCAAGCCACATTACAGCACGGTTCTTCTTTTAATAGCCCATCCAGCACAATGACACGAGGAGTATCACTTGCGCCAGTGAGTAAACAAATTGGGGTGCAAACTGCAGTAAGTTCTGATCAATGTGATGTCGATCTGAAACAAAGTAATTAAGAAGAGATCGGTAGATGAGATGCTAGCGTCAGTAAGTTCCAGTCTATGTGCAGCTCCGCATCCAACGCTCGTCGTCCCGCACGCGAAGAAGACAAAGACAGCAGCAGCTACTTTTGCGTCAGTGTTACGTCGGCCACGTTCGGGTGCTTCGAGCGGCGCCAACGGACGGCTCCAGGACAGAGAGAATGTTCTCAGGGTGGGGGTGTCTAGGCCAAAGCAGGTCGGGGCTGGCAGATAAGTGCGCCGTCGACAGGAACTGCGCCGCCGCCGTGCAGGCTCATGGCGCAGCAGAACAGGGGAGCGGCGGCGCGAGGGTTCCGGCCTTCCGAGGGACCTGCGATAGCGTTCTCCAGCTATTGGCCCATCTATCGGCCCAACTATCGAGAAGACTCTCGCGACTCGCGAGGAGAGATTTGACCGACGACGTACCCGTACGAACGACGAGTTTCAATTTAATAGGTAAGATATTGACCAGATCGGATCGGACTTGCAATGCATACGCGTGAGATGTTTTTTCCGTCCAGATTGGAGAGTTGGGCCACGCCGCTTTTTCTTTGGGCTAGATGAAAATAAGAAAAATAAAAGTCCAAGTGTGACACCAGGCAGCCACCTATTGCAATTTAATAGTAAAGATTAGGGTTTTCAACAATGTGTGGTGTTACAAGTGTTTCGATGCCCTCCCAGGTGGCTCATCCTAATTCTTGTATAATGGGCTAGGTCTCAAAGTCCATACCGAGTAGGTTACAATATGATCTATGCCGGTTTACTCGATATGGCTAATACTTGCCTACTTCCGTATAGTTTCAGTCTTGGAATCTTCTTGGGGTTCATGGGACTTGTATGCTTCTTCCCGAATCTGCACCAGGGTTGGCCATGTCGAGTACTCAATATGGTATAACCATGTCACCGGCAGCCTGCTAGCGCTGAGGACCCATCCTGACGGACATCGCATGCCCGACATGATGGGATATCGTGCCTCATCGGCGAGGAGCCTACGCCGCCCGTAGCTGTTGGCGGCGGTGCCGTGGCATACGTAACTCTACATTGTAAGTGTGGGGGTGCTCGGCTGGCTTCTCTTGGCGTTCTACTTGGTGTGTCTGCTGCGCTGGAGGCGAAGTGGTTTGGACGGGGAAGAAATAGTGTCGACGAGGAGATTTTTATAGTGGGGCAAGGGGATGCGCTGGTGGCCATTAACGTCGACGCGTGCCCCCATCGACATGAAGCTTCAATGCCTTCCGCCGCTGCAAAGGCTAGAGGCAAGCATGCGCTGAAGGCGAGCAGACGCGAACGATATTGACGCGGCGCGGAAGGCGGGGAGAAAGACGACCAGTGAGCAACCACTGATTAAGCTGGCCCACGATGATCGGCCGGTTCATGCGCACTCTTCCCGCCCCTGCTTTCCCGCCAACTTGCGCCCCAGCTAGGAGCGGATGGACGCGATTTTTTTTTAGATAAAGGGAATATATTAATGTCAGAAGATACTAATTACACCTAGCCTCTGCAACAACACAATTCTTCCTATAAATGTTGATAGAGTACCCGGCCATCCAGAGGGCCTGAAAGGGGCAAAACAATCTGGAGCGTTGGTTGGCAGCGCATCAGTGTTTCGTTATCCCCACTTTTCACCACATCCGTTGGATGCTGTTAATTTTTTGTTCACACGCGGCTTGTCTCGATGGGTCAATGACGTTTGGGACCAGTCCTATGTGGGGTCAGTGAGCAGAGGCAGCCACGCTGCTCGTTCCTGTCGCCCGCTCTTCCCCTCACTTTCGTGCACGCGTGGAGGCAGGTGAAAACCCTAGATCGACATCGTCGCACGCCCGTGGTGAAAAAGTCCCCCAATCATGGCTTCTCTTGTTTGCCAATGGGGGCGGTGAGAGGATACAGGAGAAGGAGGGAGGCGGAGATGCACCGGCCACCGGCGAAAGGGGAGGAGCAAAGCCGGTCGGCTGCTGCGGAAGGCATGAAGGTTGCCGCTGCTCGTCCCTCGCGCAGCCGCCGCCGCCGTCCTCGGGCTCCGGCGCCATTCGGGAGATTGAGGCGGCGGTCGGCCAGCTTATGGGTCCAGCCTCCTCGCCTGTCCCAAATCTTCTGCCCGGCGGCTCGTCTCGTATCCTAATGGCAGTATGGATGCACACAACCAATAAAGAGAAAAGAACTAAGAAACAAAAGTCCCGCTACAATATCCCAGAGTTAGCAACAGCAATACGTCCACACCAGGACAACACCTGAAATACAGACTCTTCAAAAGCGACGCCTCCAAGAAGGAACAGTGCACCATCACCGTCATCGCCCGATCAAAAGATCTTAGGTTTTCACCCTGAAGATAGTCCCCGCTCTCAAAACAATACCTCCAACAAGAACATTGCCAAGCACAACCAGTTAAGACCAGACCTTAGGTTTTCATCCTGAAAGGTAGGACTCTGAACTTCACCCGTGCTGCCGCCTCCACTATCATACCACCACTGCAAAGCCCGGACACCAAGCAAGCTCCTCAACATCGCAAAGACTTGAATCTCTCTTAGCTAGTCCTCCAATCCGGCCTTCAAGATATTCTCTGCTTCTGACTTCATCGTGGACCAAGTCACTTGATGTCAACACAGAACAGAACTTGACGATGCTTCCTCCAAAAGCAAACGGTCGGAATAAAAGCATGGGTGCGTGCGATCGAATACCACCCGATCCAGCGAACTACAGACAAAAGATGCACTATTTTATTCGTCGCCGGAACCTTCCGGAACTCATCACTCTGGTTAGATGAAAGATCAACATCCAGAAGATCTTCGTCTTGACGCGTGAGAAACCCTAGAACCACCGCCTTTATATAGGCCGAGCCCCCACGCAAACGGTGATTTAGGACCCTGAGTGGAGATATCTTAGTCACGAAGGGGCATAAGGAAATCCTAATGGTTCATATGAAACCAAAGTTTAAAGAGGATGACACTGTAGCAAGAGCCTGAAACTACTCAGAGCAAGATCCAATGGCCTATTCAGTTTGACTTGATGAATTCACAGTTCTCTGTCCGGTTTGTGAAAAGAAACGGAATTAAAAGAGTCAAACGCTAGTAAGCTACCGACCCGACATGTTTCCCAGATTGGTTTCGGCCAGACAACCGACAAAGGCCTCCCGCTGTCCAGATTCCGGAGAATTCTTCAGCCAAGACCTACCAAGTCGAAGCCCACCCTGTGTGGTTTGGTCCAAGCACACCCGGAGCCGCAAAGACCAATACGCCTTGAAGGTCCAAGCCCACTAGCATGCAACTGCTACCACTAACTTGACAGTATCTTAGCCTCGAATTTTTTTTTGACAGTTTATCCTAAAAAAAACTAACTTGACAGTAAGGAGAGGACACATCAAATCGAACAATTCAGTTGGGATACTCACGATATTTGGGTACAGACATACAGCTTAAAGGGACATTTTTTTTTTAAATGGGGGAAATATTATCACAGCTTCTGCATTGAAGGGATTTACACGACTTTTTTTATTAGATTATTCACAACACCTTACAAGAGCAATACAAAAGATCAAATTCGAAGTCACCTCGCTAAACCTAGAGGGATAAAGGGGGTAACAATTCACCAACTCATATCATCCAAAAACCAAATACCTTACCGATCCGCCCAATAGCATACGCCAACGCACACGCTAGAAGTTGCTACCGCCGTGTTTCCTCAACTCCATCTTCAAGAGAGATCAAGGGAACATATTTGCAGTTATAATATTCTCTAATGCGATGTTCAAATATCTGGTTAGATGTCAGGCTAAACATGTTTCATTTTGCGGGTAAATCATGTCACGGCTAAACATGACTTACAAATTTACAAGGTTTTGATCAGCACAACATAATTCACCCATCAAATACTAGCAGGTATGCTATCAGTATTGATTCAGCAGAATTTGAATGGACAGGAACATATTATGAAGGTTAGGTTGGCTTTGTAACCTTACTTTACAGGCTACAGCACTTGCTATGCCGGTTAGGTTGGCTTTGTAACCTTACTTTACAGGCTACAGCACTTGCTATGCCATCAAGTGCGAAGACTATCTAATTTGAGTTTCGAAGTCCAACAACATGGAAATTGGGGCCCCGTGCAACACGGCCCAGTTGGCGCTCCTAATTCTATGGATGCTCCTTTCTAGTTTGTCCACGGTCCAAGCAACAAGATAATGGGTTTGGTAAAGTGGTGACAACTGACAACGAGCAACCCAGCCGTCTGATTCAAATGCCCACTATATAAGGCGCCAAATGGAGAAGCTTTGGAGACAAACCAAGCAGCCAAGAGTACGTAGATCACCATGGTCACCAGCACAAATATGAAGAGCATGGCTCTTCTCCTCGCTCTTGCAGCGGCGCTGCTGTCCTACTGCAGTGCCTCCTCGTCAGTAGCAGGGGCTCCGGCACCGGCTCCATACGCAGATGGTGCATCGCCGCCTTACGACACCTTCCCGCTGGCCCCGACTGCTAGTGCGGAGGCACCAATGACGGCGTACCATGCACCTGTGCACGGGAAGCATCACCAGCACGCGGAGTCGCCGGCCGAGCCACCAGCATACCACAATGAGTCTAACCACGGGAAGCATCGCCACCAAGAGAACTCACCAGCAGAGGCTCCCACGGCGTACCACAACAATGCATCTGATCACAAGCACCATGGCCACCTGGGCCATGGCAATTCATCCAAGCACCATGGTCACCTCGGACACCACCAGCAGCATCACGAAGCTCCACCAGCACAACCCCCTGCTCATCACGCGCGGCCACCTCCGGCTCACTATGCCCCGCCGCCGTCTCACTTGCCGCCTCCTGCTCCCCACACACCGCCGCCACCTGCTCACCACTTGCCACCTCCTGCTCACCATTCACCACCGCCCCCTGCTCACCACTTGACACCTCCTCAGCACTCACCGCCGCCCCCAACTCGCCACTTGCCACCCCCGCCTCCATCCCGCTACCCACCGCATGTGCCGGCACCTCCCTCGCATAAGTATCCACCACCACCACCCCCAGCTCACCATGGTAAAGCGCCGCCGCTGCCACGCCGTCATGGTAAATTCCCACCACCATCAGGATTGGGGTATTCGGTCATAGCGCCATCGCCATCGCCATCATACTACGGTGCGGATGCGCCAACTAATTAATTAAGCAAGCTCCCGCAGCCATCGGTATCACAAAGTATTCCTCGGCATGCTCCTATAAGCCACGTCCAAACTGAGTATCGCCTCTGTGGTATCTATGTGGAGGCAGGGTAGAGATAACACTTAATTTACCTAAGTCACCTCTAGGTCGTTAAGCTATTGTAAAAGTGATCAGAAGCCTTCAGAAGGCGTCCGTCGTGATACTTTGTTTTCCAAATTCCAAAGAGAAAGTTACTGAATAAAGTGTGTATTTCCTTTGAAGTCATAGCGTTATATCTGTAACATCGTTTCCTTCTTTTAAGAAAGGTAATGTTTGTTCTGTGAGCTGGTGAGTGTATTATAGCCTAACATTGTTATGTTCCTTGCTGGTTTGCATATGCTGTGTCAGGATGTTTTGTTCATTTTAGCTTCTTGATGATTATTGAGGTATACGGTTTACCTTATACATACTGAACTTGTGTCGTTCTATCATGTTTCCGTCAAACAACAGCCCTGTCTTTGCAGACATGCTAGGTAAGTAGAGCTCCTTGCCAGGGAAAATAGAGAAGCGGGAATTGCCGTTCTTGGGCTATGGTTAAATACAAACATGTTAGTGATGTATTGGACACGGCGTTTCTGGTCACGAGCTCATATGCTCCTCTTTTTCTGGACCAATGAGAGACCATGCAGGTCTGTGCCTGCCATCATTTTTTCAACTGACACGGTGTGTCAATAACTCATAAAATACATCTACGCTGTATATACTTTAGCATGTACGATGGGCCAGTCATCACATGCTCTGAAAACCGTCTGTGCCAATGTCAGGGTCGCTGATGTGAGCGTGTTGCTGCTTGACACATGAGCGGTAGTTTCTGTCACCCGGTGTTCATGTTGTTTTTAATTTTGGAGAGAGGAGAGGAAGTGCACTGTGCACGTTCGGTCTCCGTAATGTCAATGGATCCAGTCACATTTCACACTAGAATTCAAAGCTGTGGGCCACTTCACAGTGTGTGAATTTCTAAATAAAGAAACGGAGTGATACACCGGGAGTAGACCAACGTATACACAGGTTGGAACCAATCTCTAGACACATGAATGACTAGGATAACGAGCGCATATGAGCTCGGGATCAGTTATGCATTTCCGGTGATGTATAGACCACTTTACTGTATATTCCTAGTGTATGAGGGGATTCTCTACCTATTATATCACATATACATGTACTGGTCTTTGGTCTTTGGTCCACAGTGAATACTAGTTGCTCATTCTCAATATGGTACCAGAGCTCTAGGTTTAGCTCTTTGCACACTGCAACTCCATGTTCGATTCGCGCCGCCGCCGATGATCTTTTTGGCCGCCGCTGCTCCACTTCCTTCTTCCTCTCCCGTTCTTCGTCGGGATTGAGTTATTTTCAAAAAAATGGCCATTTTTGTCGGTTTTAGAGCTCCAAATCGAGCTCGATCTGCTGGATCTCCTTCGGCCGCTGCTCCTCTGGCCGGCCCTGCTCCGACCGACCCTACCCCGACCGCCCCCGCCACCGGCCGACCCTGCCCCCGCCGCCCCCTCCGCCCCCACCGCCGGCTGACCCCGCCCCGCCGGCCTGGCCCGGCCACCCCGTCTCGGGCCGGCCTCGCCCCGGCCACCTCCGCCGCCGGCCGCCACCGCCTCCGGCCGGCCTTGCCCCGGCCGACCCCACCCTCGGTCGGTCCTGCCACGGTCGGCCTTGCTCCGGCCGCCCGTCGTGCTGCCTGGCCTGGCCATCTCCGCCTCCGGTCGGAAGATCTAGATCTGGCTATGTCAGTATTCCTCGGTGCCTAGTGATATTTGATGGTACCAACTATGGGGAGTTTGCTGCCTTTATGCGCATCCACATGCGTGGTCTTCGACTTCCACATGCGTGGTCTTCGACTGTGGGGTGTTCTTACCGGCGAGGTCACTTGTCCTCCGCATCCCACTGCTCATGTGCCTCCTACACCACCGCCAGTGCCATGGGCCCTTGCTGATTATGCTACCCAGGCTGCTCAAGAGGTAGTCAGGTCTGCCGAGCTTGCTGCTGATGAGGCATACGAGCATTAGGTACTTGCTTACTCCGAGGCTCTTGGCTCCTATCGGGATAGTCTGGCAGCTTATACTCACTGGTGTGATGAGGATGCCAGGGCTGCTGATGTTCTTTCTCAGATTGTCCAGCCACAGTTTGCTTCTGAGTTTATGGGTCTTGCTACCGTTCCTGAGATGTGGTCTCACCTTCGTTAGCGCTATTAGCATTATGGGGATTCTCCGTATTTTATCTGTGTTGCATCAGGAGTATGATTTCAGTAGGGTGATTCTACTGTTGGTAAGTTCTACACTCAGAGTGTGGCGATCTGGCGCCAGCTTGACTCCCTTCGCAGTGTTGTCTGTGCTACTTGCCAGTGTTGCCGGATAGTACATTCAGATATGGACTTAGGATCCATGAGTTTCTGTCTAGACTTCGTCCAGAGTTTGAGCCTTGTCGTGTGATACGTCCAATTTGCATCACTATTTTATATCATAATTTGCTGTTATTCATTGATATATTTCATATTTGGAGATGATACTTATGTTATTTCATCTATTTTGCATGTTTCATGATTATTTGAGGATCGCGCACCGGAGTCAGAATTCTGCTGGAAAAAACGCCGTTAGAATGCAATATTTCAGAAGATCAATAATTGACGGAATTTATATAAAGAATCCTATTTTTCCAGAAGACGAAGGGAGCCAGAAGGGGGAGCCGAGGAGGGCCGCCATGGGCCCACCTCATGGGCCGGCGCGGGCCCTATCCTGGCCGCGCCGTGATACGCGTACAGCACGCGAACGTTGGGAACCCCAAGAGGAAGGTGTGATGCGTACAGCGGCAAGTTTTCCCTCAGTAAGAAACCAAGGTTTATCGAACCAGTAGGAGCCAAGAAGCACGTTGAAGGTTGATGGCGGCGAGATGTAGTGCGGCGCAACACCAGGGATTTCGGCGCCAACGTGGAACCTGCACAACACAACCAAAGTACTTTGCCCCAACGTAACAGTGAGGTTGTCAATCTCACCGGCTTGCTGTAACAAAAGATTAGATGTATAGTGTGGATGATGATTGTTTGCAGAAAACAGTAGAACAAGTATTGCAGTAGATTGTATTCGATTAAAAGAATGGACCGGGGTCCACAGTTCACTAGAGGTGTCTCTCCCATAAGATAAATAGCATGTTGGGTGAACAAATTACAGTTGGGCAATTGACAAATAGAGAGGGCATGACAATGCACATACATGATATGATGAATATTGTGAGATTTAATTGGGCATTACGACAAAGTACATAGACCGCTATCCAGCATGCATCTATGCCTAAAAAGTCCACCTTCAGGTTATCATCCGAACCCCTTCCAGTATTAAGTTGAAAACAACAGACAATTGCATTAACTATGGTGCATAATGTAATCAATAACTACATCCTCGGACATAGCATCGATGTTTTATCCCTAGTGGCAACAGCACATCCACAACGTTAGAACTTTCTGTCACTGTCCCATATTTAATGGAGGCATGAACCCACTATCGAGCATAAATACTCCCTCTTGGAGTTAAGAGTAAAAACTTGGCCAGAGCCTCTACTAATAACGGAGAGCATGCAAGATCATAAATAACACATAGGTAATAGATTGATAATCAACATAGCATAGTATTCTCTATCCATCGGATCCCAATAAACGCAACATATAGCATTACAGATAGATGATCTTGATCATGTTAGGCAGCTCACAAGATCCGACAATGAAGCACAATTAGGAGAAGACGACCATCTAGCTACTGCTATGGACCCATAGTCCAGGGTGAACTACTCACTCATCACTCCGGAGGCGACCATGGCGGTGAAGAGTCCTCCGGGAGATGATTCCCCTCTCCGGCAGGGTGCCGGAGGCGATATCCTGAATCCCCCGAGATGGGATTGGCGACGGCGGCGTCTCTGGAAGGTTTTCCGTATCGTGGCTCTCGGTACTGGGGGTTTCGCGACGAAGGCTATAAGTAGGCGGAGGAGATAGGTCAGGGGGCCACACAAGGGCCCCACACGCTAGGTCGGCGCGGCCAAGGCGCCGCCATGGTGTCTGGGCACCTCGTGGCCCCACTTCGTGACTCCTTCGGTCTTCTGGAAGCTTCGTGTGAAAATAGACCCCTGGGCGTTGATTTCGTCCAATTCCGAGAATATTTCCTTACTAGGATTTCTGAAACCAAAAACAGCAGAAAACAAAGAATCGGCTCTTCGGCATCTCGTTAATAGGTTAGTGCCGGAAAGTGCATAAATATGACATAAAGTATGCATAAAACATGTAGATATCATCAATAATGTGGCATGGAACGTAAGAAATTATCGATACGTCGGAGACGTATCAGCATCCCCAAGCTTAGTTCCTGCTCGTCCCGAGCAGGTAAACGATAAGAAAGATAATTTCTGGAGTGACATGCCATCATAACCTTGATGATACTATTGTAAGCATATGTAATGAATGCAGCGATCAAAACAATGGTAAATGACATGAGTAAACAAATGAATCATATAGCAAATACTTTTCATGGATAGTACTTCAAGACAAGCATCAATAAGTCTTGCATAAGAGTTAACTCATAAAGCAATAATTCAAAGTAAAGGTATCGAAGCAACACAAAGGAAGATTAAGTTTCAGCGGTTGCTTTCAACTTGTAACATGTATATCTCATGGATATTGTCAATGTAAAGTAATATAACAAGTGCAATATGCAAGTATGTAGGAATCAATGCACAGTTCACACAAGTGTTTGCTTCTTGAGATGGAGACAAATAGGTGAACTGACTCAACATAAAAGTAAAAGAATGACCCTTCGCAGAGGGAAGCATCGATTGCTATATTTGTGCTAGAGCTTTGATTTTGAAAACAAGAAACAATTTTGTCAACGGTAGTAATAAAGCATATGTGTTATGTAAATTATATCCTACAAGTTGCAAGCCTCATGCATAGTATACTAATAGTGCCCGCACCTTGTCCTAATTAGCTCGGATTACCTGGATTATCATTGCAATGCATATGTTTTAACCAAGTGTCACAAAGGGGTACCTCTATGCCGCCTGTACAAAGGTCTAAGGAGAAAGCTCGCATCGGATTTCTCGCTATTGATTATTCTCAACTTAGACATCCATACCGGGACAACATAGACAACAGATAATGGACTCCTCTTTTATGCATAAGCATTCAACAATTATTAATTTTCTCATATGAGATTGAGGATATTTGTCCAAAACTGAAACTTTCACCATGGATCATGGCTTTAGTTAGCGGCCCAATGTTCTTCTCTAACATTATGTATGCTCTAACCATTCTAGCGGTAAATCTCCTTTACTTCAGACAAGACGGACATGCATAGCAACTCACATGATATTCAACAAAGAGTAGTTGATGGCGTCCCCAGGAACATGGTTATCGCACAACAAGCAACTTAATAAGAGATAAAGTGCATAAGTACATATTCAATACCACAATAGTTTTTAGGCTATTTGTCCCATGAGCTATATATTGCAAAGGTAGAGGATAGAAATTTAAAGGTAGCACTCAAGCAATTTACTTTGGAATGGCGGAGAAATACCATGTAGTAGGTAGGTATGGTGGACACAAATGGCATAGTGGTTGGCTCAAGGATTTTGGATGCATGAGAAGTATTCCCTCTCGATACAAGGCTAGGCTAGCAAGGTTTATTTGAAACAAACACAAGGATGAACCGGTGCAGCAAAACTCACACAAAAGACATATTGTAAACATTATAAGACTCTACACCGTCTTCCTTGTTGTTCAAACTCTTACTAGAAATTATCTAGACCTTAGAGAGACCAATTATGCAAACCAAATTTTAGCAAGCTCTATGTATTTCTTCATTAATAGGTGCAAAGTATATGATGCAAGAGATTAAACATGAGCACAACAATTGCCAAGTATCACATTATCCAAGACATTTTACCAATTACTACATGTATCATTTTCCGTTTCCAACCATACAACAATTTAACGAAGACGATTCAACCTTCGCCATGAATATTATGAGTACAGCCTAAGGACATATTTGTCCATATGCAACAGCGGAGCGTGTCTCTCTCCCACACAATGAATGCTAGGATCCATTTTATTCAAACAAAACAAAAACAAAAACAAACTGACGCTCCAAGCAAAGTATATAAGATGTGATGGAATAAAAATGTAGTTTCACTAGAGGAACCTGATAATGTTGTTGATGAAGAAGGGGATGCCTTGGGCATCCCCAAGCTTAGACGCTTGAGTCTTCTTGAAATATGCAGGAGTGAACCACCGGGGCATCCCCAAGCTTAGAGCTTTCACTCTCCTTGATCATATTGTATCATCTCCCTCTCTTGATCCTTGAAAACTTCCTCCACACCAAACTCAAAACAACTCATTAGAGGGTTAGTGCACAATCAAAATTTACATGTTCAGAGGTAACACAATCATTCTTAACACTTCTGGACATTGCACAAAGCTACTGAAAGTTAATGGAATCGAAAAATCCATCAAGCATAGCAAAACAGGCAATGCGAAATAAAAGGCAGAATCTGTCAAAACAGAACAGTTCGTAAAGATGAATTTCTAAGAGGCACCAGACTTGCTCAAATGAAAATGCTCAAATTGAATGAAAGTTGCGTACATATCTGAGTATCACTCACGTAAATTGGCATAATTTTCTGACTAACCTACAGAGAATTAGGCCCAGATTTGTGACAGCAAAGAAATTTGTTTCTGCGCAGTAATCCAAATTTAGTATGAACCTTACTATCAACGACTTTACTTGGCACAACAATGCACAAAACTAAGATAAGGAGAGGTTGCTACAGTAGTAACAACTTCCAAGACTCAAATATAAAATAAAGGTACTGTAGTAAAAACATGGGTTGTCTCCCATAAGCGCTTTTCTTTAACGCCTTTCAGCTAGGCGCAGAAAGTGTGTATCAAGTATTATCAAGAGATGGTGCATCTACATCGGGGTTTGGAGTTTTCTCAACCATGCATTGTATTTTGGATACATAAGTTTCAGCGGCTCCCTTTTCATTAGTCTTGGGCTTGCTACTCTCATCAAACAAATTTTCGGGAACAAGCCAAGCATAATTATCATCTAGAGCTTCATGCATAGCTAGGAGCTTGCAAGGTATTGGTGTTTTAATCTCCCCACCATCATTAACATTATTAGTGTACTTAATTCTATCCATATCCATCTTTTGAAGTGTTCTTTTAAAATCGGTGATCATACCAAGCCTCTCATGCTTACTAAAAACCTTTCTAGCTTCTTTGGCTATATCCTCAAATTCTCGCACTAGGACTTTTAGAATAAAATCTCTCTTCTCTCCCCTCTCCATATCAGAAAGTGTAAGGAACATGTGTTGTATCATGGGGTTGAGACTAATAAATCTACCTTCCATCATGCGTACCAAACAAACAGAGGCATCTTCATAAGTAGGAACAGCTTTTGCAAGGGGTATATCTTTAAGATCTTCGTGCATACTAACATGGGTGAAAAATTCTTCTATATTATCTCTTCCAATTATAGACCCTTGCCCTACCGGTATATATTTTACAGTAAAATTAAGAGGAAACATGATGAAATAAGTAAAGCAAATGCAAGTAACTAATTTTTTTTTGTTTTTAATATGGAGAATGCAAACAAGACAGTAAATAAAGTAAAGCTAGCAACTAACTTTTTGTGTTTTGATATAATGCAGCAAACAAAGTAGTAAATAAAATAAAGCAAGACAAAAACAAAGTAAAGAGATTGGAAGTGGAGACTCCCCTTGCAGCGTGTCTTGATCTCCCTGGCAACGGCGCCAGAAAACAGTCTTGATACGCGTACAGCACGCGACCGTTGAGAACCCCAAGAGGAAGGTGTGATGCGTACAGCGGCAAGTTTTCCCTCAGTAAGAAACCAAGGTTTATCGAACCAGTAGGAGCCAAGAAGCACGTTGAAGGTTGATGGCGGCGAGATGTACTGCGGCGCAACACCAGGGATTCCGGCGCCAACGTGGAACCTGCACAACACAACCAAAGTACTTTGCCCCAACGTAACAATGAGGTTGTCAATCTCACCGGCTTGCTGTAACAAAGGATTAGATGTATAGTGTGGATGATGATTGTTTGCAGAAAACAGTAGAACAAGTATTGCAGTAGATTGTATTCGATTAAAAGAATGGACCGGGGTCCACAGTTCACTAGAGGTGTCTCTCCCATAAGATAAATAGCATGTTGGGTGAACAAATTACAGTTGGGCAATTGACAAATAGAGAAGGCATGACAATGCACATACATGATATGATGAATATTGTGAGATTTAATTGGGCATTACGACAAAGTACATAGACCGCTATCCAGCATGCATCTATGCCTAAAAAGTCCACCTTCAGTTTATCATCCGAACCCCTTCCAGTATTAAGTTGAAAACAACAGACAATTGCATTAAGTATGGTGCGTAATGTAATCAATAACTACATCCTCGGACATAGCATCGATGTTTTATCCCTAGTGGTAACAGCACATCCACAACCTTAGAACTTTCTGTCACTGTCCCAGATTTAATGGAGGCATGAACCCACTATCGAGCATAAATACTTCCTCTTGGAGTTAAGAGTAAAAACTTGGCCAGAGCCTCTACTAATAACGGAGAGCATGCAAGATCATAAACAACACATAGGTAATAGATTGATAATCAACATAGCATAGTATTCTCTATCCATCGGATCCCAACAAATACAACATATAACATTACAGATAGATGATCTTGATCATGTTAGGCAGCTCACAAGATCTGACAATGAAGCACAATTAGGAGAAGACGACCATCTAGCTACTGCTATGGACCCATAGTCCAGGGGTGAACTACTCACTCATCACTCCGGAGGCGACCATGGCGGTGAAGAGTCCTCCGGGAGATGATTCCCCTCTCCGGCAGGGTGCCGGAGGCGATCTCCTGAATCCCCCGAGATGGGATTGGCGGCGGCGGCGTCTCTGGAAGGTTTTCTGTATCATGGCTCTCGGTACTGGGGGTTTCGCGACGAAGGCTATAAGTAGGCGGAGGAGATAGGTCAGGGGGCCACACGAGGGCCCCACACGCTAGGTCGGCGCGGCCAAGGCGCCACCATGGTGTCTGGGCACCTTGTGGCCCCACTTCGTGACTCCTTCGGTCTTCTGGAAGCTTCGTGTGAAAATAGGCCCCTGGGCGTTGATTTCGTCCAATTCCGAGAATATTTCCTTACTAGGATTTCTGAAACCAAAAACAGCAGAACACAGGAACTGGCTCTTCGGCATCTCGTTAATAGGTTAGTGCCGGAAAGTGCATAAATATGACATAAAGTATGCATAAAACATGTAGATATCATCAATAATGTGGCATGGAACATAAGAAATTATCGATACGTCGGAGACGTATCACGCCGCCCTGTGAGGAGGGGGCCCACAGCCCCCTCTGGCCTCCTCTCCTTCGCGTATTTCTTCGTCCCGAAAACCTAAGCTCCGGGGGAACAGTCGCGAAGAGTTACAGCCGCCTCTGCGGGGCGGAGAACACCAGGGAGAAAAGAGCTCTCCGGCAGGCTGAGATCCACCGGAGAAATTCCCTCCCGGAGGGGGAAATCGACGCCATCGCCACCGTCATCGAGCTGGACATCATCTCCATCACCATCATCATCATCATCTCCATCATCATCACCGCCGTCTCCACCGCTGCACGTCATCACCGCTGTAACAATTTGGGTTTGATCTTGATTATTTGATAGGGGAAACTCTCCCGGTGTTGATTTCTACTTGTTATTGATGCTATTGAGTGAAACCGTTGAACCAAGGTTTATGTTCAGATTGTTATTCATCATCATATCACCTCTGATAATGTTCCATATGATGTCTCGTGAGTAGTTCGTTTAGTTCTTGAGGACATGGGTGAAGTCTAAATGTTAGTAGTGAAGTATGGTTGAGTAATATTCAATGTTATGATATTTAAGTTGTGGTGTTATTCTTCTAGTGGTGTCATGTGAACGTCGACTACATGACACTTCACCTTTATGGGCCTAGGGGAATGCATCTTGTACTCGTTTGCCAATTGCGGGGTTGCCGGAGTGACAGAAACCTAAACCCCCGTTGGTATATCGATGCAGGAGGGATAGCAGGATCTCAGAGTTTAAGGCTGTGGTTAGATTTATCTTAATTACTTTCTTGTAGTTGCGGATGCTTGCAAGGGGTATAATCACAAGTATGTATTAGTCCTAGGAAGGGCGGTACATTAGCATAGGTTCACCCACACAACACTTATCAAAACAATGAAGATTAATTAGCCGTATGTAGCGAAAGCACTAGACTAAAATCCCGTGTGTCCTCAAGAACGTTTGGTCATTATAAGTAAACAAACCGGCTTGTCCTTTGTGCTAAAAAGGATTGGGCCACTCGCTGTAATTGTTACTCTCGCACTTTACTTACTCGTACTTTATTCAACTACTACATCAAAACCCCCTGAATACTTGTCTGTGAGCATTTACAGTGAATCCTTCATCGAAACTGCTTGTCAACACCTTACTTGTCTGTGAGCTCCTCGTTGGGATTGACATTCTTACTTATCGAAAATACTACGATACACCCCCTATACTTGTGGGTCATCAAGACTATTTTCTGGCGCCATTGCCGGGGAGTGAAGCGCTATTGGTAAGTGGAATTGGTAAGGGAAACTTTTACTGTTTGTGCTGATTTTATTTCTGCATGCTGCCATAATTCATTATGGAGAGATCTTCTCTTGAGTTTTTATTTGGAAAATCTACTACTACTGCAAAGGTAGTGGATGAGGCGCCAGGTGAGGAAGAGATACCATACAAAATACCTATGAAAATTATTGAACGTGTAGTGGATAACCGTTATACAGGGGATGGAACTGTCCACCCTGGAGATCATTTACTGTTCTTACATGAATTATGCGGTTTATTCAAGTGTGCATGTATTGCTATGGATGAAGTGAGGAAGAAACTATTCTCTATATCGCTGTCTGGTAAAGCGGCGCATTGGTATAAATTATTGGATAATGGGGATTCTCTTGAATGGAATGATATTGTGCCCCGGTTTTATTCTAAGTTCTATCCTCCAAGTGAAATTCACAAGGATCGGAACCGTATATATAATGTTTGTCCTCATGATGGAGAGAGTATTGCCCAAGCGTGGGGAGATTGAAGTCTTTAATGCTCAAATGCCCCATTCATGAGCTTCCTGGTAATGTTATTATTGATAATTTCTATGCAAGACTTTCTTTTCAAGACAAGACCTTGCTGGATACTTCTTGTTCTGGATCATTTACACGCAACAAAGAAGAGTTTAAAAGGGACCTTCTTAATCGGATCCAGGAGAATACTGAAGGATGGGAGAACGACAAAGATAGAGAATCAGGTATAAATTATGATTATAAATGCATTGAAGCTTTTATGGATACTGATAAATTTCGTAATATGAGTGCTACTTATGGTCTTGATTCTCAAGTTGCTGCAAATCTTTACAAAGCTTTTGCCTCTCATTATGAATTGCCTAAGAAGAACTTTGATAAGTATCATGAACCATATAAAGATAAAATTGATTCATCTATAAATAAAGGTGTTGTAGTTGAAACTGTTGATCATGTTATTCCTGAAGCTTACATTGAAAAAACTCCTTTCCCTGCTAAAATGAAGGAGTACTCTATTATAAATAGTGCGGTTCATAAAAGTGAAAAGAAACCTATAGAACCTGAAGAACAAATAAAGGTTGAACCTGCTGTTGCAATTGTTAAAGATCTTGTGACTGAAAATGTGGAAGTTGGTCATATTATTTTCTGTGAAGATGCTTCTAATATTGTTTCACATCCTAATAAGTCTAAGAAATCTAGTGTTCCTATGCTATCTGTTAGAATTGGTGATCATTGTTATTATGGTTTATGTGATATTGGTGCAAGTATTAGTGCTATTCCTTATGAGCTTTATACGGAGATTATGCACGAAATTGGTTCTTGTGAACTTGAAGATATTGATGTGGTTATTTGGCTGGCTAATAGAGAAACTATCTCTCCAATTGGTATTGTTCGAGATGTGGAAGTTCTATGTGGTAAGATTAAATATCCTGCTGACTTTTTGGTACTTGGTTCTGCTGCTAGTAAATATTGTCCTATCATTTTTGGTAGACCTTTTCTAAATACTTGTGGAGCTGTTATAGATTGCAAGAAAGAGAAAATTTTGACTAAATTTGCTGGTGAATCTTATGAGTTTAACTTCTCTAAATTTGCCAAAACTCCTTATAAAGTTGATTCGCCTAGTAATGATTTTAGAGTTGAACAGTGTGCATCTATTGCTCTTGCTCCTAATAATCCTTTGCAGCAACATTTGGAGAATAGTGAGAGTGAAGTTTTTAGGGAAGAAAGGAATGAGCTTGATGAAATTTTCCTTCGTCAACCTATTCTTAAGCATGATTTACCGGTAGAAGATCTGGGTACAACACCACCACCAAAGGAAGATCCTGTCTTTGATTTAAAACCATTGTCTGGTAATCTTAAATATGCTCATATTGATGATAAGAAAATATATCCTGTTATTATTAGTTCTAAGCTTACAGAGTTTGAAGAAGAAAGGTTATTGGAAATATTGAAGAAACACCGAGGAGCTATTGGCTACACTCTTGATGACTTGAAGGGGATTTCTTCATCTATTTGCCAACATGCCATTAATATGGAAGATGATGCGAAGCCTGTTGTTGAACATCAACGTCGTCTAATTCCTAAGATGAAGGATGTGGTAAGAAATGAGGTATTAAGACTTCTTGAAGCTGGTATTATATATCCTATTGCTGATAGTAGATGGGTTAGTCATGTGCATTGTGTTCCTAAGAAAGGAGGAATGACTGTTGTGCCTAATGATAATGATGAGCTCATACCTCAAAGAGTAGCTGTAGGGTATAGAATGTGCATTGATTATCGAAAAGTTAATAAGGTTACTAAGAAAGATCATTACCCTTTGCCTTTTATTGATCAAATGTTAGAAAGGTTATCTAAAAATACTCATTTTTGCTTTCTTGATGGTTATTCTGGGTTTTCACAAATTGCTGTTAAAACTAAGGATCAAGAGAAAACCACTTTCACTTGTCTCTATGGAACTTATGCTTATAGACGCATGCCTTTTGGTTTATGTAATGCTCCTGCTACTTTTCAAAGATGCATGTCTGCTATTTTTCATGGCTTTTCCGAGAGTATTGTAGAGGTATTCATGGACGATTTTTCCGTCTATGGGAACTCTTTTGATAATTGCTTGCGAAACCTTGATAAAGTTTTGCAGAGGTGTGAAGAAACTAACCTTGTTCTTAATTGGGAGAAATGCCACTTTATGGTTAATGAAGGAATTGTATTGGGACATAAAATTTTCGAGAGAGGTATTGAAGTTGATAGAGCTAAAGTTGAAGCAATTGAGAAGATGCCCTATCCTAGGGATGTTAAAGGTATTCGTAGTGTTCTTGGTCACGCTGGGTTTTATAGGAGGTTTATTAAAGACTTTTCCAAGATTTCAAAGCCTCTTACTAATCTTCTTCAAAAAGATGTACCTCTTGTTTTTGATGATAATTGTAAGGAAGCTTTTGAAACTCTAAAGAAAGCCTTAACAACTGCTCCTATAGTTGAACCTCCTGATTGGAACTTACCATTTGAAATTATGTGTGATGCTAGTGATTTTGCTGTAGGCGTTGTTCTTGGACAGCGAGTAAATAAAAAATTGAATGTTATTCATTATGCTAGTAAAACCCTTGATGCTGCTCAAAGAAATTATGCTACTACTGAAAAAGAATTGTTAGTTGTAGTCTTTGCTTGTGATAAGTTTAGATCTTATATTGTTGATTCAAAAGTTACTATTTATACTGATCATGCTGCAATCAGATACCTTATGCAAAAGAAAGATGCTAAGCCAAGGCTTATTAGATGGGTACTTCTGTTGCAAGAATTTGATTTACATATTGTAGATAGGAAAGGTGCTGATAATCCTGTTGCTGATAATTTTTCTAGATTGGAAAATATTGCTTATGATCATGTTCCTGTTAATGATAGTTTTCCAAATGAACAATTGGCTGTAATAAAGGTGAGCTCGCGAGACAGTCCTTGGTATGCTGATTATGCTAACTTTATTGTTTCCAAGTATTTGCCTCCAACCTTTTCAGCCCAGCAAAGGAGGAAATTGTTTTATGACTTGAGGCATTATTTCTGGGATGACCCACACTTATATAAAGAAGGAGTGGATGGTATTCTGCGAAGATGTGTCCCCGAATATGAACAGCAAGAGATATTGAGTAAATGTCATGGTAGTGCTTATGAAGGATATCACGCCGGAGATAGAACCGCACAAAAGGTTCTACAATCAGGTTTTTATTGGCCAACTCTCTTCAAAGATGCAAGGAAGTTTATTTTATCTTGTGATGAATGTCAAAGGGTTGGTAATATCTCCAGACGCAATGAAATACCTATGAATTATACTCTTGTTATTGAACCGTTTGATTGTTGGGGATTTGACTTCATGGGACCTTTTCCCTCTTCAGAAGGTAACACTCATATACTTGTTGCTGTTGATTATGTTACTAAATGGGTGGAAGCCATACCTACAAAAAGTGATGATGGTGAGACCTCTTTAAGAATGCTTTTAGATATTATTTTTCCTCGATTTGGAGTTCCTAGATATATTATGACTGATGGAGGTTCTCATTTTATTCATGGTGGTTTTAGGAAAACTCTTGCTAAATATGGTATTAATCATAGAATTGCTTCCGCTTATCATCCTCAAACTAGTGGGCAAGTAGAATTATCAAATAGAGAGATTAAAGCTATCTTGCAAAAGACTGTTAATAAAACTAGAAAGAATTGGGCTAGTAAATTAAAGGAAGCACTATGGGCTTATAGAACTTCTTATAAAAATCCCATGGGTATGTCACCTTATAAAATGGTTTATGGAAAAGCTTGCCATTTACCTTTAGAACTAGAGCACAAAGCTTATTGGGCTGTAAGAGAATTAAATAAAGATCCTAAACTAGCCGGTAAGAAAAGATTGCTACAATTGAGTTCTCTAGATGAATGGAGAAGCGAAGCTTATGAAAATGCTAAACTCTTTAAAGAGAAAGTTAAGAAATGGCATGATAGAAGGATTATCAAAAGAGAATTTAATATTGGGGATAAAGTCCTATTGTATCAGTCTCGTCTCAAATTCTTTGCAGGGAAATTACTCTCGAAATGGGAAGGACCATATGTTGTTGAGGAGGTGTATCGTTCAGGAGCAATTAAAATTAGCTATCTCCAAGGCAATGCCACACAAGTGGTGAATGGACAAAGACTCAAGCATTATATCTCAGGTGATTCTTATAATGTAGATGTTGATGTTATTCGAGTGGAAACACCGGAGGCTTTCATCAAAGGACAAATTGACAGTCCGCCAGAACTCAACTTTGAATAGGTAACAGTACTGGTAATAAAAAGTTCGCGATTTACTTTCCGAACAATGTTTTTGCTGTTTTTGGAATATATGAGAAATTACGAGATCGAAACGGAGTGGAGGAGACGCACGAGGGCGTGCCCCCATAGGCCAGCGCGGGCCCCAGCCTGGCCGCGCCGCCCTATGAGGTGGCCACCTCGTCGCCCCTCTCCGACTCTGGTTCGATCTGGTACTTTCCTTATGTCGTGAAAATTCCTGCTATATAACCCCCCGGACCCCTGGAGGTCCGTATATCGTTTTCTCGACGTGTTTTGTTTTGAGCTATTTCTGCCAGGATCTGTTTTCAATCTAGAAGCACAATGGTCTCCAAGAACAAGGGCAAGGGGCTTCCGGATGAGGATACTCAAGATCCTGAGTGGGAAGAGGTGGACGAGAACGTCAAGGAAGAAGATGAAGAAGAAGTGGAGGAAGACTCACGCGCATACCCGCGTGCTACCATCGCAAGCATCGAGGTGGTGGATAACCCTCTTAGTGCAAAGAGGAGCGCAAGAATTTGCACCGGAGGAGGGGTTCCACGTCATTACCTAGCTCCAAAGACATCTTCTTCAGGCACTTACCACCCCTTCCGCAATCTAATTTTCAATAGTCAAATTGAAAGGACTCCCAAGGCAGCATTGCCTAGCAATTGGGATATAGATCGTTCTAACACTGCAGGAAGGATGAAGCCTGAGGGTGAAGAGTGGGGAAATAACTCCAAAAGTTGGGACTCGCCGTCGGACATACTTCTTAACCGCGTCGAGCACAATTCAGAGGTGATCCGCAACCTCATGTACAAGATTGATGAGCTTCAGGAGCTTGTTGAGAAGCTTGTCAAGAATTCATCACCACCATCGCCGAAGGAGTAATTCATCATCGGTATTGGCATCCCCTTGGTTTATTCCAAGCTTGGGGGAGTGCCGCGGTATCACATCATCACTACCTTTTACTTTTTACTATCAAGTAGTATCATATCATGAGTAGGGAAGTTATCATATAAGATGGGTTGCAGTGTGGAAGTATCTCTCCTTTAGTTGGTTGTCTATGTATCCCTTGGTGTGAGTTATCGTTATGGAATATTAATGAGAAGTCTTATCATTTACATATTGCACATCTTATTTTAGTTTGTAATCCCTATTATATGATTGATCTTGTTATTAGTATTGGTACCACTTTGGGAGCATTGAATAAATCTATTTGGTTTTGGCAAACTTAGCATTGGTCAATAGCAACAACACTTTGAGGTTTAAGTAGAAAAGAGAAATACATGTAGTTGTTTTATTGTCTTCCTTTCTTGTTAGCTCATAGCTTATTATTCCGAAGATAAAATTGTTTGTGCTTACAAGGAAGATGCATGATTGTTTCTATCACATGTATATTTGTTTGTTTCCCTCAACTCTTGTGCTTGCTAATTAACCTTGCTAGCCAAAAACCTGTACTGAGAGGGAATGCTTCTCGTGCATCCAAACCTTAACCCAAACCTATGCCATTTGTGTCCACCATAACTACCTACTACATGGTATTTCCTGCCATTCCAAGTAAATACTTCGTGTGCTACCTTTAAACAATTCAAAATTTACTATCTCTTATTTGTGTCAATGTTTTATAGCTCATGAGGAAGTATGTGGTGTTTATCTTTCATTCTTGTTGGGCAACTTTCACCAATGGACTAGTGGCTTCATCCGCTTATCCAATAATTTTGCAAAAAGAGCTAGCAATGGGATTCCCAGTCCCAAATTAATTAACAAAAATAGACACTCCTCCATGGTATGTGATTGTTGGACGGCACCCGAAGGATTCGGTTAGCCATGGCTTGAGAAAGCAAAGGTGGGGAGGAGTGTCATCATAATAAAACTAAAATAAAAAGGCACTCCTTCATGGTATGAGATTGTTGGCAGGCACCCGAGGATTCGGTTAGCCATGGTTTGTGAAAGCAAAGGTTGGAAGGAGTGCCAACCAAAAATAAAAATAAAATGGGAGCCGCTCTTCGAGAGTTTGTCTGGCAAGGGGGTTAGAGTGCCCACTACCATTCGTTGACAACAACAAACACCTCTCAAAATGTTACTTTTATTCTCTTTATATGATTTCAAAACTGAAAAAGCTCTAGCACATGATTTAATCCCTGCTTCCCTCTGCGAAGGGTCTGTCTTTTACTTTATCACTACAAGAAAAGTTCTGATAGGCAACGTCTCAAAATCGTCCGCTAAGGGGTGTTTTTCGTCGCCTATGGGCCTAACCCGACGATATGGGTTCTGTTGTCGAAACTGCGTCAGGCAAAGTCCTACCACGTTTTTTTCGGTCCGTCGCGCTTGGGCGCCCTTCCGCCACGGAAAATCGGACCGTTGCAGAAGTGTTTCCGGGAGCCCGTTGACTGCTGACGTCATGCAAACTGACACGTGGCAGACGCCGTTAACTAGCAGTTAACGGCGTTAACCGCTGAAACCCCGTGGTAGATGGTAGGCCCACACGAGGCCTGCCACGTCTTAAGCGGGCCGGCCCATTAAGTTTGCGGGCCGGGCCAGCTAACTTAGTTTGACCGGTCAACTATATAGCTGGGCTGGTCCATTAGTTACGTGGGCCGGGCCTAACCTCTAACGTTGACTGGTCAAAACATTAATGGGCCGGCCCACTAAGCATGTGGGCCGGGCCGAATGCACTCGTTTGACCGGTCAACAGGCAAAAGGGCCGTCCCACAAAACATGTGGGACCCACTTTCCTTTTATCGGGCCGGCCCATTTACCTAGTGGGGTCCACCTTAAAACAACTGGGCCGGCCCAAGAAGTTATTGGGTCGGCCCAATTAGCATGTGGGTCCCACTTTCCTGCTATCGGGCCGGCCCATTTAGTACGTGGGATCCACATTAGATCAAATGGGCTGGCCTAACAAGAAAGTGGGTCGGGCCAAAAACACAGGTGGGTCCCACTTTCCTGCTAAAGGGCCGGCCCATTTAGTACGTGGGGTCCACCATATAGCAAGTGGGCCGGCCCAACAAGATAGTGGGTCGGGTCAAAAGCACAGGTGGGTCCCACTTTCCTGTTAAAGGGCCGGCCCATTTAGTATGTGGGGTCCACCATGTAGCAAGTGGGCCGGCCCAACACGATAGTGGGCCGGCGCAACACGATAGTGGGCCGGGCCAAAAGCACAGGTGGGTCCCACTTTCCTGTTAAAGGGCCGGCCCATTTAGAACGTAGGGTCCACCATATAGCAAGTGGGCCGGCCCAACAAGATAGTGGGCCGGGCCAAAAGCAAAGGTGGGTCCCACTTTCCTCTTAAAGGGCCGGCCCATTTAGTATGTGGGGTCCACCATATAGCAAGTGGGCCGGGCCAAAAACACAGGTGGGTCCCACTTTCCACTTAAAAGGCCGGCCCATTTCGTATGTGGGGTCCACCACAAAAGCAATTGGGCTGGCCCAGCTAGTTAGTGGGCCAGCCCAGTAGTGGGTGGGGTCCACCATAAAGAAAATGGGCCGGCCCAATTAGAGTGTGGGGTCCACGGTAAATCAAGTGGCCTGGTCCAATAAGTAAGTGGGCCAGCCCGTTTAGTTGCTGTTTATATGCCGGCATAATAGGCGCTTTAGGATTTTGCGGGCCGGCACATATGTGATTTCGCTTAATTGGGCCGTTTAAGGGATGGGAATTCGTGATTTAGGTACTGAGAATATTTACGCAGCATTGATTTCTGTCGGATAGCCTCACTTACCACAAGCAAAAAAGAAAAAATGCGCGAAAGAACTATAAAAACTAACTAAATATTACATCAGCTGCAAGGCTTTGAAAAAATATTACAGAACCCAGAGAAATTGAATGGTAATTAAACCTAGCAATACAATGAAGCGATCCGGCAATCTTTTAAGTTGTCCATGCAGCACCTATATCTGAAACAAAGACATTACAAGTTAAGACAGCAACAATGGAAACGCAAAGACACTACAATATTGTTTGCCAAAGAATTTGGAACTCATCATTTCGTCGTTATAAGAAGATCATTGTAATGCACACAATAAGCAAACAAAGAGTGCATGCCGCATACCAACAGCCAATATAACAGAGCATGTTAGAATGAAACAGCAGACTTACTACTGTCGAGTCCCATGCAAACCAACATGTTCAGGGAGTACAAAATTGGCATGAACAACATAGTAGCACGCTATAAATTTTGTAACAACGACTGAGCAAGATGAAATTATGATGGCTACATCTACAGAGCATGGAATGTAAACCAAAAATAGAAGTTACAATGGCAAAAGCTAAAGAGGAAGGAATGTGAACCAACATGTGCCAAGTGCAATTACTTCAAATTGGTCGTGAACTAAATAATACTCCTGAACTTATAGTGAAGGGGATGCAAATCAAGATGTTTCGGGATATAAACTTGTAATGAGCAACATATAGAGGACAGTTAATGATGGAGCTTAGGATGGACCAGATACAGAATATAGTGGGATCACCTGTGAACTTGTATAAGAGGGAATGCAAACCAATATGTTCAGCTTTCCATATGTGAGCGTCATGCCAAGTCAGAGAAACAAGTCAATAATGCAGCTTTTGAAGAACAAGATGGCACGCAAATTTATTATCTAATAGTATGACAAGTTTATTTGTACTACAGGCTAGATAGCAGAGTGATAGCATGCCAAACTAAGTCCTTACTTTGTTAGCTTACAATGAACTAGATACAAAACAATGGCATCACCTGTAGTACAGGGAATGCAAGCCAACATGTTCATGGAGTAAAAAATTGGCACAAACAACATAGTAGCAGGCCATAATTTTTGTAACAACGACTGAGCAAGATAAAGTTATGATGGCTAGATCTACAGAGCAGGGAATGTAAACCAAATATAGAAGTTACGATGCCAAAAGCTATAGAGCAGGGAATGCGAACCAACATGTGCAATTACTTAAAATTGGCCATGAACTAAATAATAGCAGGATGTTACTATAATACCTATAATTTTTGTAACAACGACTGAGCAAGATAGAAGTTATGATGGCTACATCTACAGAGCAGGGAATGCAAACCAAAATGTTCAATCGCTTAAAGTTAGCAATGAACTAGAAAATAGCAAGGTGTTACGGTCATAGCTAGGAATAAACTAAAAGAGCTTCAGACAAACAAGCATCTGAACCCAGAACATGGCGCTAAAACAAGGGACTTACATTAGGAGAAGCACTCTGTGGGAGTCTGATACGTCTCCGACGTATCGATAATTTCTTATGTTCCATGCCACATTATTGATGATATCTACATGTTTTATGCATACTTTATGTCATATTTATGCGTTTTCCGGAACTAACCTATTAACAAGATGCCAAAGGGCCAGTTGCTGTTTTCTGCTGTTTTTGGGTTCAGAAATCCTAGTAAAGAAATATTCTCGGAATCGGACGAAATCAACGCCCAGGTTCCTATTTTGCCCGGAAGCATCCAGAACACCCGAGAACCGCCAGAGAGGGGGCACATGCCCACCAAACCCTAGGCCGGCGCGGCCAAGGGGTGGCCCACACCCCCCTATAGTGTGGTCGCCCCTTCGACCTCCTGACGCCGCCTCTTCGCCTATAAAAAGCCCCTGGACCTAAAACCTCGATACGGAAAAGCCACGGTACGAGAAACCATCCAGAGCCGCCGCCATCGCGAAGCCAAGATCTGGGGGACAGGAGTCTCTGTTCCGGCACGCCGCCGGGACGGTGAAGTGCCCCCGGAAGGCTCCTCCATCGACACCACCGCCATCTTCATCAACGCTGCTGTCTCCCATGAGGAGGGAGTAGTTCTCCATCGAGGCTCGGGGCTGTACCGGTAGCTATGTGGTTAATCTCTCTCCTATGTACTTCAATACAATAATCTCATGAGCTGCCTTACATGATTGAGATTCATATGATGATGCTTGTAATCTAGATGTCGTTATGCTAGTCAAGTGAATTTTACTTATGTGATCTCCGGAGACTCCTTGTCCCATGTGTGTAAAGGTGACAGTGTGTGCATCGTGTGGGTCTCTTAGGCTATATTTCACAGAATACTTATTCACTGTTATGAATGGCATAGTGAAGTGCTTATTTATATCTCTTTATGATTGCAATGTGTTTTGTATCACAATTTATCTATGTGCTACTCTAGTGATGTTATTAAACTATTCTATTCCTCCTGCACGGTGTAATGGTGACAGTGTGTGCATCCGTGTTAGTACTTGGCGTAGGCTATGATTATGATCTCTTGTAGATTGTGAAGTTAACTATTGCTATGATGGTATTGATGTGATCTATTCCTCCTACATAGTGTGAAGGTGACAGCGTGCATGCTATGTTAGTACTTGGTTTAGTCGTGTTGATCTTTGATGACCCACAAGTATAGGGGGTGTATCGTAGTATCTTCGATAAGTAAGAATGTCGATCCCAACGAGGAGCAGAAGGTGTTGACAAGCAGTTTCGATGAAGGATTCACTGTAAATGCTCACAGACAGGTATTCAGGGGGGTTTGATGTAACAGTTGAATAAAGTACGAGTAAGTAAAGTGCGAGAGTAACAATTGCAGTGAGTGGCCCAATCCTTTTTAGCACAAAGGACAAGCCGGTTTGTTTACTTATAATGACCAAACGTTCTCGAGGACACACGGGATTTTAGTCTAGTGCTTTCGCTACATACGGCTAAATAATCTTCATTGTTATGATAAGTGTTGTGTGGGTGAACCTATGCTAATGTACCGCCCTTCCTAGGACTAATACATACTTGTGATTATACCCCTTGCAAGCATCCGCAACTACAAGAAAGTAATTAAGAATAAATCTAACCACAGCCTTAAACTCTGAGATCCTGCGATCCCTCCTGCATCGATATACCAGCGGGGGTTTAGGTTTCTGTCACTCCGGCAACCCCGCAATTGGCAAACGAATACAAGATGCATTCCCCTAGGCCCATAAATGGTGAAGTGTCATGTAGTCGACGTTCACATGACACCACTAGAAGAATAACACCACAACTTAAATATCACACCATTGAATATTACTCAACCATAGTTCACTACTAACATTTAGACTTCACCCATGTCCTCAAGAACTAAACGAACTACTCACGAGACATCATACGGAACATGATCAGAGGTGATATGATGATGAATAACAATCTGAACATAAACTTGGTTCAATGGTTTCACTCAATAGCATCAACAACAAGTAGAGATCGATACCGGGAGAGTTTCCCCTATCAAACAATCAAGATCAAACCCAAATTGCTACGGCGATGACGATGTCCAGCGGTGGAGATGGCGGTGATGATGGTGGAGATGATGATGATGGTGATGGAGATGATGTCCAGCTCGATGACGGTGACGATGGCGTCGATTTCCCCCTCCCGGAGGGAATTTCCCCGGCGGATTCCTGCCCGCCGGAGAGCTCTTTTCTCTCTGGTGTTCTCCGCCCCGCAGAGGCGGCTGTAACTCTTCGCGAGGTACCCTCTGTGGCTTAGGTTTTCGGGACGAAGGATTTTGCGAAGAAAAGGAGGCGAAAGGGGTCGTGGGCCCCCCAAACCACATGGCGGCGCGGCCAGGGCCTGGGCCGCGCCGCCCTAGGGTGTGGGCCCACCCTGGGTCCTCCTGGCCCCTCCTTCTGGCTTCCTTCGTCATCTTGAAAAATAGGATTTTTGGTATAATTTCCTCCCACAGTTGATCTTCCGAAATATTGCGTTCTGACGGTGCTTTTTCCAGCAGAATCCTGGCTCCGATGCTTGATCCTCCAATAATGATGAAACATGCAAAATAGATGAAATAACATAAGTATTGTGTCCCAATATGAAATATATCAATGAATAACAGCAAATTATGATATAAAATAGTGATGCAAATTGGACGTATCAACTCCCCCCAAGCTTAGACTTCGCTTGTCCCCAAGCGAAACTGAGCTCGATAGACAGGACCACATGTTTATGGAGTGAAGAGTCGATAAATAAAATACGGACAAGAAGCATCATATTCATTCACACAAGAAATTATAGTAAACGACCTCTTATAACTCAACTTGAAACAAGTATAAGGAAATCACAAGTAAAGGTGCATAAGAAATCATAATTGGTGATGGCAAACTTCGTTCTTGGTCAGAGAACAATTAACAGATTATATTTATCTCATTGAGCAGCGCTCTCATGTTAAAGTTTATAAGGCACAACTTGCATACTCAATCATAATGGTCTCTTCATAATCATTGATAACGTGCAAAGCTATATTCATTCAGATAAAAATTGTACTAAACAAGGAAGAATAAAAGACATGATGTAGCAAATCACAATATAATGGTTTGATCACAACTACTCAAATGCTTGCTTGAGATGGAGAGAAATAGGTTTACTGACTCAACATAAAGTAAAAGACAGGCCCTTCGCAGAGGGAAACAGTGATTAAATCATGTGCTAGAGCTTTTTCAGTTTTTGCAATCATATAAAGAGAATAAAAGTAACATTTTGAGGGGTGTTTGTTGTTGTCAACGACTGGTAGCGGGTACTCTAACCCCCTTGCCAGACAACCTCCTAAGAGCGGCTCCCATATTATTTTCATTTTGTGTGGCACTCCTTCCAACCTTTCTTTCACAAACCATGGCTAACCGAATCCTCGGGTGCCTACCAACAATCTCATACCATGAAGGAGTGCCTTTTTATTTTAGCTTTATGATGATGATGACACTCCCCCCAACCTTTGCTTACACAAGCCATGGCTAACCGAAACCTTCGGGTGCCGTCCATCAATCACATACCATGGAGGAGTGTCTATTTAGTTTAATTAATTTGGGACTGGGAATCCCATTGCCAGCTCTTTTTGCAAAATTATTGGATAAGCGGATGAAGCCACTAGTCCATTGGTGGAAGTTCCCCAACAAGATTGAAAGATAAAACACCACATACTTCCTCATGAGCTATGAAACATTGACACAAATAAGAGATACTAAGTTTTGAATTGTTTAAAGGTAGCACATGAAGTATTTACTTGGAATGGCAGAAAATACCATGTAGTAGGTAGGTACGGTGGACACAAATGACATAGGTTTGGGTTAAGGTTTGGATGCACGAGAAGTATTCCCTCTCAGCACAGGTCTTTGGCTAGCAAGGTTAATTAGCAAGCATAAGAGTCGAGGGAAACAAACAAATATACATATGATAGAAACAATCATGCATCTTCCTTGTAAGCACAAACAATCTTAACTTCAGAATAATAAGCTATGAGCTAACAAGAAAGAAAGACAATGAAACATCTATATGTATTTCTCTTTTCTAACTAAACCTCAAAGTGTTGTTGCTATTGACCAATGCTAAGTTTGCCAAAACCAAATAGATTTATTCAATGCTCCCAAAGTGATACCAATACTAACAACAAGGTAAATCATATAATAGAGATTGCAAACTAGAATAGGATGTGCAATATGTAAATGATAAGACTTCTCATTAATATTCCATAACGATAACTCACGCCAAGGGATACATAGACAACCAACTAAAGGAGAGATACTTCCAAACGCAACCCATCTTATATGATAACTTCCCTACTCATGATATGACACTACTTGACAATAAAGATAAAAGGTAGTGATGTTGTGATACCGCGGCACTCCCCCAAGCTTGGAACAAACCAAGGGAATGCCAATTCCGATGATGAATTACTCCTTCGGAGATGGTGGTGATGAACTCCTCCCGCGCTTCTTAATAAGCTCCTTCATCTTCAGTTTCTCAGCTTGACAATTCTGCACTAAGATTCGGAGAGATTCATTGTTATCTGAAGTTGGCGATGACGACCTTGTGATGCGAATCGAGTGGTATTCAATCATTCTTCGGAGACGGCAATTCTCCTCCTGGAGTATCTCCACTTCTCTTCTCAGAGCCCGATATTGATCACAAAACTCATTGGTAATCCGTAGCACTTCTTGCATCATGGGGAAGGAGTCGAGGCTAAGAGCGGGTGGTAAAGGTCCCTGCAGGTTATGAGAAAAAGAACGTCGAGTGTCAACAGATCCCACCAAGATTTGCTTGCTCCCTCCGGCTTGCTGCTCTTGTCTTGATGGCACCTCCTTCACTTCTTCCTCCGAAAGCCCCTTGCCCTTGTTGTTGGAGGCCATGGTGCTTCTAAACTGAAAACAGATCCTGGCAGAAACAGCTCGAAACAAAACACGTCGAGAACACGATATACGGACCTCCAGGGGTCCGGGGGATTATATAGCAAAATTTTTCACGACAAACGGAAAGTACCAGATCGAACCAGAGTCGGAAAGGGGCGACGGGGCGGCCAAACCATAGGGCGGCGCGGGCCCTGGTCAGGCCGCGCCGGCCTATGGTGCCACGCCCTCGTGCGTCCTTTCCACTCCGTTTCGAACTCGTAATTTTTCATATTTTCCAAAAACAGCAAAAATATTGTTCGGAAAGTAAATTGCGTACTTTTCATTACCAGTACTGTTACCTATTCAAAGTCGAGTTCTGGCGGACTGTCAATTTGCCCTTTGATGAAAGCTTCCGGTGTTTCCACTTGAATAATATCAACATCAACATTATAGGAATCACCTGAGATATAATGCTTGAGTCTTTGTCCATTCACCACTTGCGTAGCATTGCCTTGGAGAGAGCTAATTTTGATTGCTCCTGAACGATACACCTCCTCGACAACATACGGTCCTTCCCATTTCGAGAGTAATTTCCCTGCAAAGAATCTGAGACGAGACCGATACAATAGGACTTTATCCCCAATATTAAATTCTCTTTTGATAATCCTCCTATCATGCCATTTTTTAACTTTCTCTTTAAAGAGTTTAGCATTTTCATAAGCTTCACTTCTCCATTCATCTAGAGAACTTAATTGCAACAACCTCTTATCACCGGCAAGTTTAGGATCTTTATTTAATTCTCTAACAGCCCAATAAGCTTTGTGCTCTAGTTCTAAAGGTAAATGACAAGCTTTCCCATAAACCATTTTATAAGGTGACATTCCCATGGGATTTTTATAAGCAGTTCTATAAGCCCATAATGCATCCTTCAATTTACTAGCCCAATTCTTTCTAGTTTTATTAACGGTCTTTCCCAAAATAGATTTAATCTCTCTATTTGATAATTCTACTTGACCACTAGTTTGAGGATGATAAGCGGAAGCAATTCTATGATTAATACCATACTTAGCAAGAGTTTTTCTAAAACCTCCATGAATAAAATGAGAACCTCCATCAGTCATAATATATCTAGGTACTCCAAATCTAGGAAAAATAATATCTAAAAGCATTCTTAAAGAGGTCTCACCATCAGCACTTTTTGTAGGTATAGCTTCCACCCATTTAGTAACATAATCAACAGCAACAAGTATGTGAGTGTTACCTTCCGAAGACGGAAAAGGTCCCATGAAGTCAAATCCCCAACAATCAAACGGTTCAATAACAAGAGTATAATTCATAGGCATTTCATTGCGTCTGGAGATATTACCAACCCTTTGGCATTCATCACAAGATAAAATAAACTTTCTCGCATCCTTGAAGAGAGTTGGCCAATAAAAACCTGATTGTAGGACCTTTTGCGCGGTTCTTTCTCCGGCGTGATGTCCTCCATAAGCACTACCATGACATTTACTCAATATCTCTTGTTGTTCATATTCGGGAACACATCTTCGCATAATACCATCCACTCCTTCTTTATATAAGTGTGGGTCATCCCAGAAATAATGCCTCAAGTCATAAAAGAATTTCCTCCTTTGCTGAGCTGAAAAGGTTGGAGGCAAGTACTTGGAAACAATAAAGTTAGCATAATCAGCATACCAAGGACTGTCTCGCGAGCTCACCTTTATTACAGCCAATTGTTCATTTGGAAAACTATCATTAACAGGAACAGGATCATAAGCAATATTTTCCAATCTAGACAAATTATCAGCAACAGGATTATCAGCACCTTTCCTATCTACAATATGTAAATCAAATTCTTGCAAAAGAAGTACCCATCTAATAAGCCTCGGCTTAGCATCTTTCTTTGTCATTAAGTATCTAATTGCAGCATGATCAGTATGAATAGTAACTTTTGAATCAACAATATAAGATCTAAATTTATCACAAGCAAAGACTACAGCTAATAATTCTTTTTCAGTTGTAGCATAATTTCTTTGAGCAGCATCAAGAGTTTTACTAGCATAATGAATAACATTCAGCTTTTTATCTACTCGCTGTCCAAGAACAGCGCCTACAGCAAAGTCACTAGCATCGCACATAATTTCAAATGGTAAGTTCCAATCAGGAGGTTCAACTATAGGAGCAGTTGTTAAGGCTTTCTTTAGAGTTTCAAAAGCTTCCTTACAATCATCATCAAAAACAAATGGTACATCTTTTTGAAGAAGATTAGTAAGAGGCTTTGAAATCTTGGAGAAATCTTTAATAAATCTCCTATAAAACCCAGCATGACCAAGAACACTACGAATACCTTTAACGTCCCTTGGATAGGGCATCTTCTCAATTGCTTCAACTTTAGCTCTATCAACTTCAATGCCTCTCTCAGAAATTTTATGTCCCAATACAATTCCTTCATTAACCATAAAGTGGCATTTCTCCCAATTAAGAACAAGGTTAGTTTCTTCACATCTATGCAAAACTTTATCAAGGTTTCGCAAGCAACTATCAAAAGAATTCCCATAAACGGAAAAATCATCCATGAATACCTCTACAATACTTTCACAAAAACCATGAAAAATAGCAGACATGCATCTTTGAAAAGTAGCAGGAGCATTACATAAACCAAAAGGCATGCGTCTATAAGCATAAGTTCCATAGGGACAGGTAAAGGTGGTTTTCTCTTGATCTTTAGCTTTAACAGCAATTTGTGAAAATCCAGAATAACCATCAAGAAAGCAAAAATGAGTATTTTTAGACAATCTTTCTAGCATTTGATCAATAAATGGTAAAGGGTAATGATCTTTCTTAGTAACTTTATTAAATTTTCGAAAATCAATGCACATTCTATACCCTACAACTACTCTTTGAGGGATGAGCTCATCATTATCATTAGGCACAACAGTCATACCTCCTTTCTTGGGAACGCAGTGCACAGGACTAACCCATCTACTATCAGCAATAGGATATATAATACCAGCTTCAAGAAGTCGTAATACCTCATTCCTTACCACTTCCTTCATCTTCGGAATTAGACGACGCTGATGTTCAACAACAGGCTTTGCATCATCTTCCATATTAATAGCATGTTGGCAAATAGAAGGAGAAATCCCTTTCAAATCATCAAGAGTGTAGCCAATAGCTCCTCGGTGCTTCTTCAATATTTCCAATAACCTTTCTTCCTCAATCTCTGAAAGCTTAGAACTAATAATAACAGGATATATTTTCTTATCATCAATATGAGCATATTTAAGATTATCAGGCAAAGGCTTTAAATCAAAAACAGGATCTTCCTTTGGTGGCGGTGTTGTACCCAAATCTTCCACCGGTAAATCATGCTTGAGAATAGGTTGGCGAAGAAAAATTTCCTCAAGCTCATCTCTTTCTTTCCTAAAAACTTCACTCTCGCTATCCTCCAAATGTTGCTGCAAAGGATTGTTAGGAACAAGAACGATAGATGCACACTGTTCCATTTTAAAATCATTACTAGGCAAATCAGCTTTATAAGGAGTTTTAGTAAATTTAGAGAAGTTAAACTCATAAGATTCACCAGCAAATTTAGTCAAAATTTTCTCTTTCTTGCAATCTATAATAGCTCCACAAGTATTTAGAAAAGGTCTACCAAAAATAATAGGACAATAATCACTAGCAGCAGAACCAAGTACCAAAAAGTCAGCAGGATATTTAATCTTACCACATAAAACTTCCACATCTCGAACAATACCAATTGGAGAAATAGTATCTCTATTAGCCAGTTGAATAACCACATCAACATCTTCAAGTTCACAAGAATCAATTTCGTGCATAATCTCCGTGTAAAGCTCATACGGAATAGCACTAACACTTGCACCAATATCACATAATCCATAATAGCAATGATCACCAATTCTAATAGATAGCATAGGAACACTAGCTTGTTTGGGTTTATTAGGATGTGAAACAATATTAGAAGCATCTTCACAGAAAATAATATGACCATCCTCCACATTTTCAGTCACAAGATCTTTAATTATTGCAACAGCAGGTTCAACTTTTATTTGTTCTTCAGGTTCTACAGGTTTCTTTTCACTTTTATGAACCGCACTATTTATAACAGAGTACTCCTTCATTTTAGCAGGGAAAGGAGTTTTTTCAATATAAGCTTCAGGAATAACATGATCAGCAGTTTCAACTACAACGCATTTATTAATAGATGAATCAATTTTATCTTTATACGGTTCATGATACTTATCAAAATTCTTCTTTGGCAATTCATAATGAGAGGCAAAAGCTTTATAAAGATTTGCAGCAACTTGAGAATCAAGACCATATGTAGCACTCATATTACGAAATTTATCAGTATCCATAAAAGCTTCAATGCATTTATAATCATAAATTATACCTGATTCTCTATCCTTGTCGTTCTCCCATCCTTCAGTATTTTCTTGGATCCGATCAAGAAGGTCCCTTTTAAACTCTTCTTTGTTGCGTGTAAATGATCCAGAACAAGAAGTATCCAGCAAGGTCTTGTCTTGAAAAGAAAGTCTTGCATAGAAATTATCAATAATAACATTACCAGGAAGCTCATGAATGGGGCATTTGAGCATTAAAGACTTCAATCTCCCCCAAGCTTGGGCAATACTCTCTCCATCATGAGGCCAAAAATTATATATGCGATTCCGATCCTTGTGAATTTCACTTGGAGGATAGAACTTAGAATAAAACCGGGGCACAATATCATTCCATTCAAGAGAATCCCCATTATCCAGTAATTTATACCAATGCGCCGCTTTACCAGACAGCGATAAAGAGAATAGTTTCTTCCTCACTTCATCCATAGCAATACCTGCACATTTGAATAACCCGCATAATTCATGCAAAAACAGTAAATGATCACCAGGATGGACAGTTCCATCCCCTTCATAGCGGTTATCCATAACACGTTCAATAATTTTCATAGGTATTTTATATGGTATTACTTCCTCACCTGGCGCCTCATCCACTACCGTTGCAGTAGTAGTAGATTTCCCAAATAAAAATTGAAGAGAAGATCTCTCCATAATGACTTATAGCAGCAGGCAGAAATAAAATCAGCACAACAGTAAAGGTTTTCCTTACCAATTCCACTTACCAATAGCGCTTCACTCCCCGGCAACGGCGCCAGAAAATAGTCTTGATGACCCACAAGTATAGGGGGTGTATCGTAGTATCTTCGATAAGTAAGAATGTCGATCCCAACGAGGAGCAGAAGGTGTTGACAAGCAGTTTCGATGAAGGATTCACCGTAAATGCTCACGAGACAAGTATTCAGGGGGTTTGATGTAACAGTTGAATAAAGTACGAGTAAGTAAAGTGCGAGAGTAACAATTGCAGCGAGTGGCCCAATCCTTTTTAGCACAAAGGACAAGCCGGTTTGTTTACTTATAATGACCAAACGTTCTCGAGGACACACGGGATTTTAGTCTAGTGCTTTCGCTACATACGGCTAAATAATCTTCATTGTTATGATAAGTGTTGTGTGGGTGAACCTATGCTAATGTACCGCCCTTCCTAGGACTAATACATACTTGTGATTATACCCCTTGCAAGCATCCGCAACTACAAGAAAGTAATTAAGAATAAATCTAACCACAGCCTTAAACTCTGAGATCCTGCGATCCCTCCTGCATCGATATACCAGCGGGGGTTTAGGTTTCTGTCACTCCGGCAACCCCGCAATTGACAAACGAATACAAGATGCATTCCCCTAGGCCCATAAATGGTGAAGTGTCATGTAGTCGACGTTCACATGACACCACTAGAAGAATAACACCACAACTTAAATATCACACCATTGAATATTACTCAACCATAGTTCACTACTAACATTTAGACTTCACCCATGTCCTCAAGAACTAAACGAACTACTCACGAGACATCATACGGAACATGATCAGAGGTGATATGATGATGAATAACAATCTGAACATAAACTTGGTTCAATGGTTTCACTCAATAGCATCAACAACAAGTAGAGATCGATACCGGGAGAGTTTCCCCTATCAAACAATCAAGATCAAACCCAAATTGCTACGGCGATGACGATGTCCAGCGGTGGAGACGGCGGTGATGATGGTGGAGATGATGATGATGGTGATGGAGATGATGTCCAGCTCGATGACGGTGACGATGGCGTCGATTTCCCCCTCCCGGAGGGAATTTCCCCGGCGGATTCCTGCCCGCCGGAGAGCTCTTTTCTCTCTGGTGTTCTCCGCCCCGCAGAGGCGGCTGTAACTCTTCGCGAGGTACCCTCTGTGGCTTAGGTTTTCGGGACGAAGGATTTCGCGAAGAAAAGGAGGCGAAAGGGGTCGTGGGCCCCCCAAACCACATGGCGGCGCGGCCAGGGCCTGGGCCGCGCCGCCCTAGGGTGTGGGCCCACCCTGGGTCCTCCTGGCCCCTCCTTCTGGCTTCCTTCGTCATCTTGAAAAATAGGATTTTTGGTATAATTTCCTCCCACAGTTGATCTTCCGAAATATTGCGTTCTGACGGTGCTTTTTCCAGCAGAATCCTGGCTCCGATGCTTGATCCTCCAATAATGATGAAACATGCAAAATAGATGAAATAACATAAGTATTGTGTCCCAATATGAAATATATCAATGAATAACAGCAAATTATGATATAAAATAGTGATGCAAATTGGACGTATCAATCTTTCATGCACTCTAAGGTTATTTAAATATGAACATTGAATTGTGGAGCTTGTTAACTCCGGCATTGAGGGTTCGTGTAATCCTACGCAATGGTGTTCATCATCCAACAAGAGAGTGTAGAGTATGCATTTATCTATTCTGTTATGTGATCAATGTTGAGAGTGTCCACTAGTGAAAGTATGATCCCTAGGCCTTGTTCCTAAATACTGCTATCGCTGCTTGTTTACTGTTTTACTGCGTTACTACTGCTGCGTTACTACTGCTTGTTTACTGTCCTGGGCAAAGCACTTTTCTGGTGCCGTTGCTACTGCTTATATATATTCATACCACCTGTATTTCACTATCTCTTCGCCGAACTAGTGCACCTATTAGGTGTGTTGGGGACACAAGAGACTTCTTGCTTTGTGGTTGCAGGGTTGCATGAGAGGGATATCTTTGACCTCTTCCTCCCTGAGTTCGATAAACCTTGGGTGATCCACTTAAGGGAAAACTTGTTGCTGTTCTACAAACCTCTGCTCTTGGAGGCCCAACACTGTCTACAGGAAAAGGAGGGGGCGTAGACATCAAGCTATTTTCTGGCACCGTTGCCGGGGAGGAAAGGTAAAAGGTACTCACACTCCGGATCTCGGCTACTAAGCTATTTTCGCCGTTGTAAGTACTCGAAGCTATTTCCTTTAGATCCTGCAATTGCATCTTTTTGTTTCTTATTTACACTAGTTAGGCATAATGGAAAACAACAAAAATATGAGAGATCTTTATGAACTTTATCTTGAATTAGGACATGATGTGTTTGAAGAGAGAATTAAAAAACCCATGGAACTTTATATGCATGCTAATGGGAATGTTATTAATATGAATGCTTTGAACACTATTGTTGCTAATGCTATGGAAAATTCTAAGCTTGGGGAAGCTGGTTTTGATGAGCATGATCTTTTTAGTCCCCCAAGCATTGAGGAGAAAATTTACTTTGATGATACTTTGCCTCCTATTTATGATGATTATAATGATAGTAGTCTTTTGGTTCCACCTGTTATGGAGGATAAATTTGATTATGATTACAATATGCCTCCTATATTTGATGATGAGAATAATAATGATATCTACTTTGTTGAATTTGCTCCCACTACAACTAATAAAATTGATTATGCTTATGTGGAGAGTAATAATTTTATGCATGAGACTCATGATAAGAATGCTTTATGTGATAGTTATATTGTTGAGTTTGCTCATGTTGCTACTGAAAGTTATTATGAGAGAGGAAAATATGGTTGTAGAAATTTTCATGTTACTAAAACACCTCTCTATGTGCTTAAATTTTTGAAGCTGCACTTGTTTTATCTTTCTATGCTTGTTGCATTATGCTTCTTGAACTTGTTTATTTACAAGATTCCTATGCATAGGAAGCATGTTAGGCTTAAATTTGTTTTGAATTTGCCTCTTGATGCTCTCTTTTGCTTCAAATACTATTTCTTGCGAGTGCATCATTAAAACTGCTGAGCCAATCTTAATGGCTATAAAGAAAGAACTTCTTGGGAGATAACCCATGTGTTTATTTTGCTACAGTACATTGTTTTATATTTGAGTCTTGGAAGTTGTTTACTACTGTAGTAACCTCTCCTTATCTTAGTTTTGTGTTTTGTTGTGCCAAGTAAAGTCTTTGATAGCAAGGTTGATACTAGATTTGGATTACTGCGCAGAAACAGATTTCTTTGCTGTCACGAATCTGGGCAAAATTCTCTGTAGGTAACTTCGAAAATTATGCCAATTTACGTGAGTGATCCTCAGATATGTACGCAACTTTCATTCAATTTGAGCATTTTCATTTGAGCAAGTCTGGTGCCTCAATAAAATTCTTCTTTACGGACTGTTATGTTTTGACAGATTCTGCCTTTTATTTCACATTGCTTCTTTTGCTATGTTGGATGGATTTCTTTGTTCCATTGACTTCCAGTAGCTTTGGGCAATGTCCAGAAGTGTTAAGAATGATTGTGTCACCTCTGAACATGTGAATTTTTGATTATGCACTAACCCTCTAATGAGTTGTTTTGAGTTTGGTGTGGAGGAAGTTTTCAAGGGTCAAGAGAGGAGGATGATATACTATGATCAAGAAGAGTGAAAGCTCTAAGCTTGGGGATGCCCCGGTGGTTCACCCTGCATATATCAAGAAGACTCAAGCGTCTAAGCTTGGGGATGCCCAAGGCATCCCCTTCTTCATCGACAATATTATCAGGTTCCTCCCTTGAAACTATATTTTTATTCCATCACAGCTTATGTGCTTTGCTTGGAGTGTCTGTGTGCTTTTGTTTTTGTTTTTGTTTGAATAAATGCATGCTTGTGTGGGAGAGAGACACGCTCCGCTGGTTCATATGAACACATGTGTTATTAGCTTCTAATTTTCATGGCGAAGGTTGAAACTGCTTCATTAATTGTTATATGGTTGGAAACAGAAAATGCTACATGTAGTAATTTGCTAAAATGTCTTGGATAATGTGATACTTGGCAATTGTTGTGCTCATGTTTAAGCTCTTGCATCATATACTTTGCACCCATTAATGAAGAAATACATAGAGCATGCTAAAATTTGGTTTGCATATTTGGTCTCTCTAAGGTCTAGATAATTTCTAGTATTGAGTTTGAACAACAAGGAAGACGGTGTAGAGTCTTATAATGTTTACAATGTGTCTTTTATGTGAGTTTTGCTGCACCGCTTCATCCTTGTGTTTGTTTCAAATAGCCTTGCTAGCCTAAACCTTGTATCGAGAGGGAAATACTTCTCATGCATCCAAATACTTGAGCCAACCACTATGCCATTTGTGTCCACCATACCTACCTACTACATGGTATTTCTCCGCCATTCCAAAGTAAATTGCTTGAGTGCTACCTTTAAATTTCCATTCTTCACCTTTACAATATATAGCTCATGGGACAAATAGCTTAAAAACTATTGTGGTATTGAATATGTACTTATGCACTTTATCTCTTATTAAGTTGCTCGTTGTGCGATAACCATGTTCCTGGGGACGCCATCAACTACTCTTTGTTGAATATCATGTGAGTTGCTATGCATGTTCGTCTTGTCTGAAGTAAGGGCGATCTACCACCTTATGGTTAGAGCGTGCATATTGTTAGAGAAGAACATTTGGCCGCTAACTAAAGCCATGATCCATGGTGGAAGTTTCAGTTTTGGACATATATCCTCAATCTCATATGAGAAAAATAATTGTTGCTACATGCTTATGCATAAAAGAGGAGTCCACTATCTGTTGTCTATGTTGTCCCGGTATGGATGTCTAAGTTGAGAATAATCAATAGCGAGAAATCCAATGCGAGCTTTCTCCTTAGACCTTTGTACAGGCGGCATAGAGGTACCCCTTTGTGACACTTGGTTAAAACATGTGCATTGCGATAATCCCGGTAGTCCAAGCTAATTAGGACAAGGTGCGGGCACTATTAGTATACTATGCATGAGGCTTGCAACTTGTAAGATATAATTTACATGATACATATGCTTTATTACTACCGTTGACAAAATTGTTTCTTGTTTTCAAAATCAAAGCTCTAGCACAAATATAGCAATCGATGCTTTCCTCTTTGAAGGACCTTTCTTTTACTTTTATTGTTGAGTCAGTTCACCTATCTCTCTCCACCTCAAGAAGCAAACACTTGTGTGAACTGTGCATTGATTCCTACATACTTGCATATTGCACTTGTTATATTACTTTGCATTGACAATATCCATGAGATATACATGTTATAAGTTGAAAGCAACCGCTGAAACTTCATCTTCCTTTGTGTTGCTTCAATACCTCTACTTTGAATTATTGCTTTATGAGTTAACTCTTATGCAAGACTTATTGATGCTTGTCTTGAAGTACTATTCATGAAAAGTATTTGCTATATGATTCATTTGTTTACTCATGTCATTTACATTGTTTTGATCGCTGCATTCATTACATATGCTTACAGTAGTATGATCAAGGTTATGATGGCATGTCACTCCAGAAATTATCTTTGTTATCGTTTACCTGCTCGGGACGAGCAGAAACTAAGCTTGGGGATGCTGATACGTCTCCGACGTATCGATAATTTCTTATGTTCCATGCCACATTATTGATGATATCTACATGTTTTATGCATACATTATGTCATATTTATGCGTTTTCCGGAACTAACCTATTAACAAGATGCCGAAGGGCCAGTTGCTGTTTTCTGCTGTTTTTGGTTTCAGAAATCCTAGTAAAGAAATATTCTCAGAATCGGACGAAATCAACGCCCAGGTTCCTATTTTGCCCGGAAGCATCCAGAACACCCGAGAACCGCCAGAGAGGGGGCACAGGCCCACCAAACCCTAGGCCGGCGCTGCCAAGGGGTGGCCCGTGCCCCCCTATAGTGTGGTCGCCCCTTCGACCTCCTGACGCCGCCTCTTCGCCTATAAAAAGCCCCTGGACCTAAAACCTCGATACGGAAAAGCCACGGTACGAGAAACCATCCAGAGCCGCCGCCATCGCGAAGCCAAGATCTGGGGGACAGGAGTCTCTGTTCCGGCACGCCGCCGGGACGGGGAAGTGCCCCCGGAAGGCTCCTCCATCGACACCACCGCCATCTTCATCAACGCTGCTGTCTCCCATGAGGAGGGAGTAGTTCTCCATCGAGGCTCGGGGCTGTACCGGTAGCTATGTGGTTAATCTCTCTCCTATGTACTTCAATACAATAATCTCATGAGCTGCCTTACATGATTGAGATTCATATGATGATGCTTGTAATCTAGATGTCGTTATGCTAGTCAAGTGAATTTTACTTATGTGATCTCCGAAGACTCCTTGTCCCACGTGTGTAAAGGTGACAGTGTGTGCACCGTGTGGGTCTCTTAGGCTATATTTCACAGAATACTTATTCACTGTTATGAATGGCATAGTGAAGTGCTTATTTATATCTCTTTATGATTGCAATGTGTTTTGTATCACAATTTATCTATGTGCTACTCTAGTGATGTTATTAAAGTATTCTATTCCTCCTGCACGGTGTAATGGTGACAGTGTGTGCATCCGTGTTAGTACTTGGCGTAGGCTATGATTATGATCTCTTGTAGATTGTGAAGTTAACTATTGCTATGATGGTATTGATGTGATCTATTCCTCCTACATAGTGTGAAGGTGACAGTGTGCATGCTATGTTAGTACTTAGTTTAGTCGTGTTGATCTTTCATGCACTCTAAGGTTATTTAAATATGAACATTGAATTGTGGAGCTTGTTAACTCCGGCATTGAGGGTTCGTGTAATCCTACGCAATGGTGTTCATCATCCAACAAGAGAGTGTAGAGTATGCATTTATCTATTCTGTTATGTGATCAATGTTGAGAGTGTCCACTAGTGAAAGTATGATCCCTAGGCATTGTTCCTAAATACTGCTATCGCTGCTTGTTTACTGTTTTACTGCGTTACTACTGCTGCGTTACTACTGCTTGTTTACTGTCCTGGGCAAAGCACTTTTCTGGTGCCGTTGCTACTGCTTATATATATTCATACCACCTGTATTTCACTATCTCTTCGCCGAACTAGTGCACCTATTAGGTGTGTTGGGGACACAAGAGACTTCTTGCTTTGTGGTTGCAGGGTTGCATGAGAGGGATATCTTTGACCTCTTCCTCCCTGAGTTTGATAAACCTTGGGTGATCCACTTAAGGGAAAACTTGCTGCTGTTCTACAAACCTCTGCTCTTGGAGGCCCAACACTGTCTACAGGAAAAGGAGGGGGCGTAGACATCAGAGTCACAACAGATCTTCCTGGGGTTGATAGATCCGGTGATGAAGTACGCTACATGTGCTAGTTGGGGTTGGAGAGACGGCCATTACACTTCATGGTTACTCATCTCATCTGCAAAAACGTAACAGCGCGTCGTTAGCACAAACAGGTTCCCCCAAGATTAAACAAGAACTTGCAGGCAAGCAATAGAAAAGCGACAGTAGAAGAGTTTAGATCATGCAAGGCGCCGGTGAAGCAGATCCGGTTCATGCACAGCGGTGTCAGTGAGCAAGATCCGATGCGGTGGAAGACGGATCCGGCGAAGCGGCTCAGCTGAAGCGACTGCGGTAGACTGCTGGATGAGCATATGGTTTCGAGGTACGGCGGGGATGATCCGGTCCGGTTGATGACGGCGTCGATGAAGCGGCTCCGGCAAGCAGCCGGATGACGAGGATCGCGAGGGCTCGGGTAGGCCAGGGAAGTCCGGCGGGGATGTTCCGGTGCGGTGGTCGTGGAGGTGGGAGAGAGGGACTTGGGAAGTTCCGGTGGGTGGTCTGAGGGAAATGATTTTTTTCTGGGAGGGTTTCCGGGCTAGGGAGGTGGTGATCCAAAAAATGACGTGCATACCCCCCCACCAACCGACCTTGCTGTCATCTCCACAGGGGTAGAATGGGAATTTGGAAGCGTGTGAAATTTTTGTATTTTGTGGGCGGGAAGTTTTGCCGCTATGAGATTTTGAATTTGGCTAAGGTCCAAATGTGAGACCGTACTAGTACCTCTGTTCAAGGCCGAGTGCAAAATCAAATCATCATCACATTAAATACCGGTTACTACCATGATCATCAAAAAATGTGAGACCATACTAGTACCTCTGTTCAAGGCCGAAATTGGCTCATCCGCTAGATCTTGCAAATTATAATGATAAAAAATTGTGAGACCGTACTTGTATTTCAGTTCAGGGCCGAGTGCAACATCAAAACATCATCACGTTGAAAATTTGTTACCATGATCATGATCTATCTCTGAAATTGGTGCATCCGTTGCAAAGTATAATGCTAAAATTTTGAGTGACCGTACTAGTACTTCTGTTCAAGCCCGAGTGCAACATCAAATCATCATCATGTTGAAAATTTGTTACCATGATCATGATCTATGTCTGAATTTGGCGCATCTGCTAAATGTTGCAAAGTATAATGATTAAAAAAATTGTGAGACCGTACTAGTACTTATGTTCAAGGTCGAGTGCAACATCAAATCATCATCACGTTGACGATTTTTTCTGTTACCATGATCATTATCTATCTATAATAGCATCTCCACCTAAGACAAGATCCTCTATTTGGGGACGCTGCTCCCACACCGGCGGCCCCAAAACGGCAGCCCCGATAGATTTTAAAATTTAAATTGACATCTAAAAACCCAAATTCATACGAAATTTATACCAAAGTAGCTCGAATTTAAACATAACTAAACATAAACTTAATCCTGGTCTACTGGCCGTCGGTAGGGGCGCTCGACGGCCCTGCCTCGTCGTTGTTCTTCGCCATTGCCGCCTGCTTCCATGCCCGCCTCTCCTCCGTTGCTTCGCGCATCTGGCGGTGGAGCATGGCGGCCGGGGTCGCAGGGGCTTGCCGGCGGCGCTGTCCCCACGCTTCCAGCCTTTCCCGAGAAGCTTCGATCTCTGCGCGCCTCGCCTGCTGGCGAGCGAACGCGTCGTAGTGGCGATGAGCGTTGAGCTCTGCGAGCTTCTGTCGCTCCGCCTCCATGAGGCGGCGTCCCGCCTCCTCCGTGGCCGCTCGCTGGCGCGATATCTTGAGGACGTGCTCGAGGTTCGCGTCGTTGACGAACTCGTGCTCCTCCTCCCTCAACCGCTGGTATCGTTGTGCGTTCAGCGACGCGAGGATCGCCGCCTGCTCCGGGTCGGCGGGGGCCTGCGGCGGCTCGCCCGACTGCGCTGCCTCCTCCGCCACCTCTGCTTCCGCTTCTGCTACGTAGACATCGTGCCACGCCTCGAACCATGGGCCCTCGTCCTCGTCGGAGGTTTGCTCGTTGTCGGCCTGCGGCTGCAGCTGCGGTGGTGCTGGAGGCAGCGCGCGGCCGTTGAGGCCAACCATCGAGTAGGTGGTCTTCAGACGGCGGGCATCTTGATGTGGAGAGTAGAGAATGGAGCGGCGGTGGTGGACGGCGTACGTCCTATCTAGCGGTAGCAACTGCCCACATTTAAGGCGACTGGACGCCGCATGGCCAGTCGCTGCCCTCGTGGCCAGTCGCTGCCTCGGTTTCCACGCCACATGTACATTGATTTAGACGGATGTTGTCTGTAATACTACTCCATGTCATCTACGGAGTATAGACAATGCTATAGACAGTGTATACAATAGTCTATCTGTAAGTTATCTAGTCATAGCTATATATGAGTATAAGTTATAGACACCCTTCATACAACAACAAAAATGGTGTCTGTAAGCTGTCTATAAGAAGCCTACAGACTGTTTGTAACTTTAGACCATGCACTATGTGTATCAAAAGCGAACCAAAACGTCCATTGAATCGGTTCCGCACATAACAGAGCATCGATGCATAGGTTCTGACAGGAAAAGCGAACCAACAATTTTGTTCGACTCATCTGTGATGGAAATTGATACTCCACATTGAAGTCAATTAATATGAATCGGAGGTAATGTGCATGGCTTGGTGAAGTGGGCCACTTGCTTTAGGATAAGTAAAATATGCATGTCATATTTCTGCTGGGTCCCACTTGTACTGCTTGATCCGGTTTCTTTGAATCGGCACCACATAGTCCTTCTCTCTCCTCATTCTTTTTCCTCCACATCACCAAAATCACATACGAGTACTATAACTACCTCTTACATGACCTTAAACGCCGACGACCAACCTTTTCGCGTCGCGGCCGATGCGAACCGTCGCGTCCTCTCGCGGACAAGGCGCCCCCACCAGAGAAAACCGTCGTTCCGCAAAGGCAACCGGGGTGCCTGATTCGCGCCCTTGTCAAAGGGGCCGGCATGGGATGCCGGCGATTCTATTGGGTTCGACAAATGACAGACGCCGTTTGGAGCGCACCGGTGCGAGCCCTAAATCGACGCAGGCCCCCAAATCGCTATCGGGGCCGCCGGTGGAGATGCACTGAATTTGGGGCATCCGCTAAATCTTGCAAAGTATAATGATAAAAAATTGTGAGACCATACTAGTAGTTCTGTTTAAGGCCGAGTGCAAGATCAAATAATCATTACATGAAATTTTGTTACAATGATTGCAAACTATAGCAATAACAGGAAAAAAACTCAAGATCAAATAATCATTACATTGAAAATTTGTTACAATTATTGCAAACTATAGCAATAACATGAAAAAAGCTCAAGTGTTACAATAACAAGAAAAATTCTCAAATACCACAACAAGTCGAAATAACTCAAATGATACAAGCCATACAAATGGCATCATCGGCAAAACTGCATTTCTTTTAGGTAGAATTCATCGGAGTGCAAGTAACAGCTGGCTTTCCATTAGATCTGCAGAGTAGATTATTAAGGATCTGCTCAATCCAAGCTTGCCTATTTTTCAATTCATGTATCTCATTGACTGTTATGTCGATTTTTGAATCTCTTTCATCTCTTTGCTGATGCATTATATCAATTGATTCATGTGCAAAGGCAGCGATTGTTTGCGCTAGAATGGCTGGGACAGTAGATATCATCCGACTATCAGATGAATTGGCATTGTCATGGCTGTGCTGTGGAAAGACCTGGACACTTGATGTACATGCCCTGCCATCTGCCTTCCTTGCTCTATTCAGGGGCTGAAAACAAGACAGTGCAGGTTACAGAACCATACAATTTGAGAAAACAACCATATTAGTTGTCACAGATTTTGCAAAGCATCAAAACAGATGGCAGATTTTCACAAAGCATAAGGCATAATATAACAAAGCAAGCTATCAACCCCATTGCAACATGCAGAGCAACCGGATGGCAAATATGAACAAAATAAATCAAGTAACTAGACAGTCTGTGCCTAATAAAATAAGCTAGGAAACTGCATAACAGAAGTCTATCAATTAAAATTGACACTTGGAAGGGGTGCTTCAGATCCCTTAAGTTCCACAAAAGTGGTCATGTGGACAAAACTAGCCAGACATTGTGCAGTTGGAGAATCTCCAACCCCCTAAATTTCATTATTTTCATCATCGGCCAGCCATGGGAATGCCTCAGATAAACGAGAAATATATCCATTTGGTGCCAAATATAAACGAGCAGGACCAATTAAGACAGTTAGACAAAGCAACCATTACTGGGATTCATATAAACTGACATATTATTTCAATGTTTAACCCATGAGCCCAATATAAGGGAAGGAGAAACAAACAAATGAACCATTTTGTGCCTAAAAATAAAAGATGGGTCAGCCAAAAAGAAACAACATATCTTATTTATGATACCCACTGAAGGTGAATTTCCTACTACAGAAGGTGGCATTGGATTAATCAACAGTGAAATCAGAAAAAAAAACTTACAAAAAACAAATATGCTCATTATATCCCACAACAAGCATGCCAGAAAGTGCCAAGGTTTATATGTTTTAATCATTAGTCAACTCAATGAATCAAGGACTAATAACCAATTGAATCATCATCTGACTCATATTCACCAAGCAAAACATTCTTATCATGTATGGATGAAATCCAGAAGACATAACGGTATGAGGAAGTGCAAGAGCAATCAAACATTATGTGGCTGGAATAAAATGCCAGATCATTTAAGTTAAGCAGAACAATTAAATTGGTTTAATCATGATCAAACAAAAAAAAGATTAGACAGGCAATAGAACAAGTTTGAGAAGCTAGCAGGAAAATGAACGAAGACGTGCAGTCATATAAATAGCATGATTTATTTCAAACCAGTTATCCTATCTATATGGAGAGTAAATGTGTTAAACACAAACTGGTTCCCAGCACGATAAGCATATCAATACAAAAATGAAAGGTACTTACTGGATTATAGGGGTGATTCACTCCACGATTTGCTGTGTTCCATGTGATAGTGCAACATGAAATTACAGCAAAGAGTTAGGGTTGCAGCTCTTGAAGAACAAAAACAATGAAGAATTTAAATGTACCAGAGCAATGAGTTCACACATGTACTACAGGATGGTAAAAGGATAGCAGAAAGGAAATAGTAATTGGCATTTACCGTCATTGTTTACAACAAAACAGATGGAAATTATAATTTGAAACCTTGTGAACACAGAAGAGCACAGAATGGCGGAATATAAAACAACATTTTGCAACGAACAAAACAGACGGCGGCTATGGTCCCAGCACACAACCTGACACCTGAGAATAAGAAAAGCAAACAAACATGTAGGTTTCCTAACAAAAATAGATGAATTACATAGCATGCAATTACTGTTCTAACATTAGGACGAACTAGATAGATATTATAGGGGTGTTTCTTGAGAGTTTATAGAGCAGGGAACGTTTTGCTAGTCTTAGTATGAACAAGATAAAAATTAATACTATTTGTTGCAACGCACAGTACAATCATAGACGCTCACATGTACATGCATACACTCATCACTCATGCACACACACTCTACCCCTTCGAGCACATCCAGGAAAATGCATCCAAGAAACTGATCCGACGGGTATTGAGATTGACGAAGTCACCACTATCACCACAATGTCACCGGGAACGCCGCATCCCACACAAGAATATTCCTCCATTTTTGAGACACCAAAGCGTCAAATCTGGGGGTGCCACTGCCTCCTAACCATCCAACCACAGGTTGGTTCTCAGTGATTTGGTACTTGAAATGCACTACATGATATCTAATATGAAGTCGGTGTGAGGCTAACAAGCAGGGTGCGGCGGCGTTGCTTGACGTGAGTCGGTGTGATGCCATCACAAGATGAAGTGCATGGTCCATGTGATCTGGATTAGGGGATACTAGCATAATACCCGTGTGTTGCAACGGGTTAATAACAAAAGATCGCTCTCTCCAAAAATAGAATAAATGGAATATATTCACAATGTCTATGTCCAGGATGTGTGGCCACATGGTCCTCATTTTTCTTTACAATCTGTGGTACGTCAGTCTTATACAATGTGCATTATTTTTTGTCACCACGGAGACAACTCTGATGCTTGATCGACAGAATCCGAGTTGATCAATCGACCGATCTAATTGACATGTTTGAACAAACGATCGAATAATTCATAGTATTTATTGAATGATACTCCGTCCGTGCCAAAAATAAGGCGTCTAAGGATTAGTTAAAAGTATGTTTTTAAAATTTGACCAAGTTTATACAAAAAAATATAAATATTTACAATACTAAATCATTATCAATAGATTCACCCTAAAGTATATTTTCTTAATATGTCAATTTGATATTGTAGATGTAAATATTTTTTAAATATTTGGTCAAAGTTTGTAAGGTTTGACTTTTGACCAATCCTTAGACCCCTTACATTTTGGGACGGAGGGAGTATATCGTAAAAGGTGCCCTTTCACACCATCTTTTTTTTACAAAACACGGTACAATATAAATGCTCACTAAGTACATACACTCGCTTCTATGAACGCACAAATGCACATGCTACCTCTATGAACACCTTCGAGATACTTTGTCTGAGAAACTGGTTCGTCGAGAACACACGTCGAAACGTGGCCCCAACTGAACATATATTTCTCTTTACTAATCAGATATTTCTCTTTATTAATTAAACACCCACGCGTGAAACATGGTTTTTTAGCGAGAATGTCACTGCGCTCCTAAACATGTGGTTGATTCTTGTCACTAACCTCTTAAATGCTGCAGGGTCTGAAAGTTTTGTTTTTAAAGGATTTTTAGTTGCATAAGTGTTGAGATTTGTATGTCCTACGAATTTTAAATGGAAAATGCATGCACGTGCAAAAATTAGGAAAAGAAACTTAGAGTCATATAAGTTGTCACTGTATATTTGCGAATGAAAGAAAAGTTAGAAAATTTAAAGTTGCACGGCAAGAGGAGCCTAATCATGGGTCTCTTTTGGCTTTTTTCTTTTTTGCCGATCGTGCCGTTCTAACCGGGATTGTCGGACATGCGTTGATGAACCACGGCAGAGGAGAAAGGACGGATCACCTGCTAATATAAAGATTGACCGGTACAAAAGCCATCTCCATCAATCTACGCTCATTAAGGAGATGGTTCCTTAGAGAATAAAAAGGGGAGCGAACGAAAAAGATGTGTGGCTGAACCGATCTATGCTTGTTTTAGCGATTAGAATTAGGAAAGGGGTGCTGATTTTGCTACCTAGTGCTACGGATTGGATTTTGGTCGTGACCTAACTAATCCTGATAAGAGCTCCTCATGGAGCCGGTCACGCTGACCTTACTTTTTATGTTCGGGTGAGTTGTATACATGATTGACGTACCATCACCAACCACCGCGACCTGTTTTAAATTTAATACGTAGTAAAGATAGTTTATATGACAAGATTATGGGGGAGATTGTTAGTAGTAATCTTATCAATGTGGTTGGCTAGTAAAGGAGCTAGCTTAGTCATGAAGTATTCAAGGTATGTAGAGAGAATTGTAGAATGGGGAATGTTCTAGAGTAAGATATTTACGAGTAGTATGAAATATCTAGAGTTTGTAGAGTATTCTAGAAGTATGGTATAGGGTTTGGATTCTGGCACATGGCAACAATCTAAAGGGTCATGTACAAGCTTCCTAGTATTATAAGCCATGTGTGTGAAGCACATCAAGGTGTGTGAAGCACATCAAGACAGAGAGCTCGAGGAGTGGCATGGGCAAATGCGCAGGTTTACGCCATCCGCACGCGCATTGAGAGCAGGGCGGAGCTGGATCTATGGGACTTCTCTGTCGATGCTTTTTTAGACGGACGAATCAGTATTAACTCGCGGGGGGCATAGGTGTAATTTTCGGAAATTTATGGGTAGTTTGAAGTTGGACGAAAATTTTTCCTTAGTTTCTTTATTATTATATATTATTAGGTATAGATATAGATTGACACGGGTTTAACTAGATTGGATTGCATGACAGTAAACCAATTCTAGATACTTACATGCTAATATAAATCTCAGTTATGACTAGATTCAGATGTATATAGACACATTCTAGTTGACCAAGACATGCTTGAACCTTCTATGGTAACAGCCCAAAACGTGTAGGGGGGAGGGGGTCTGGTTACCTCGACGGCGGCTTCGTGTAGTCATACTCAGCATCCTTGCGGGTCACATCGACGACGGCGGGGGTGCTGCGGTTGCGGTGGGCGTCGGCGTCGAGGAAGCAGATCTGGGGCGGTCGATGATGGTTTCGGGGAAGCAGATCTGAAACAAGGGAGTCGGTGAAGCAGATCCGGTGCAGTGCACGGCGTCGTTGGTGAAGCGGATCAGGTACGGCAGACGAGGGAGTCGGTGAACTCAGATAGTGCAGTGCACGGCGGCGTTGGTGAAGCGGATCTGGTTCTGCGGACGAAGCAGTCGGTGAAGCAGATCCGATGCAGTACACGGCGGGGTTGGTGAAGCGGATCTGGTGCTGCGGACGAGGGAGACGGTAACCTCAGGTAGGTGAGGTGGTAGGCCGGCTAAGTACGGCCGGGATATTCCGGTGCGGTGGTCCGGCAGGTGAGAGATGATGGGCCTGGAGTATTGCGACAGATTTTTGGCAGAAATGGGGAAGACGAAAGGAAGGCGGTAGACTATATATATCAGAGGGGATGTGTAAATTACGAACGAGACCCCAACCCACGCCGGCTTCACTTGTCTGCCATTGCGTCATTGGTAATAGGGGTCGAATGGGAATTCGAAATATGTGTATGGAGGCGGGAGTTTTGGCGCTCAACTCGTATTTTGAATCTCCCTGGTGTATAAGCAGTACAGTATACTAGATATTGAATCATAGACCAGGGAAGACAAATACAATAGTACAAAAATACTGTAATGTCTACATTGCATGATGCTGATCTACCTTGCGGTAGTGTTTGTAGTGGTAGCTAAGTGGTGCAAGGAAGACATATTTGTAATTTCTACAACTAAGATATGTCTATATACATCCGTATTAGACAAAACTAAGACACCTCCTTTTAGACGAAGGTAATACTATTACTTTTGAATCTCTTTGTACTAATGCTGATGATTTAGATCCTCAGAGTTTCGTACGGAGTAGTAGAAAAAAACTAGGCTCCTCTCGAGAAACAAATAAGCATCCAATTAATTAGGTACGTGGGCGGTTATTATTATTTTAACAAGGAAACTGCATTCGTGCCCTATGGCCCGTCATCTTCAAAACCGTCCAAAATGCATGCATCTAGCGGTTTCCAGGCCCTGGCGTGGCGGTTAACATTCGTCTTCCTCATTTCGTCTTCTCCCTGACACTCTCGCATGTGCCCCTCTCGCTACCCTCCATGGAAGCGTTCTACCACGGGCACACTTTCCTCGCTCATGGAACAACCACCATTACGGCCAACTATACCAATATGGCGTCTAAGGTGGAGGAACACATAAACAAAATCGAGTTGATCTTGGAGAAAGAAGACTCGTACAAAATTGTTGGCCTAGACGTAGAGTACACCTATGGGCCTGAACAGAAGGCTGCCCTCATACAGTTGTGCATGGGTGATGACGCGTAAAGCACACGCTCGTTGGGAACCCCAAGTGGAAGGTGTGATGCGTACAGCAGCAAGTTTCCCTCAGTAAGAAACCAAGGTTTATCGAACCAGTAGGAGTCAAGAAGCACGTTGAAGGTTGATGGCGGCGAGATGTAGTGCGGCGCAACACCAGGGATTCCGGCGCCAACGTGGAACCTGCACAACACAACCAAAGTACTTTGCCCCAACGAAACAGTGAGGTTGTCAATCTCACCGGCTTGCTGTAACAAAGGATTAACCGTATTGTGTGGAAGATGATTGTTTGCAGAAAACAGTAGAGAACAAGATTGCGAGATTGTATTTCAGTAAAGAGAATTGGACCGGGGTCCACAGTTCACTAGAGGTGTCTCTCCCATAAGACGAACAGCATGTTGGGTGAACAAATTACAGTTGGGCAATTGACAAATAAAGAGAGCATGACCATGCACATACATATCATGATGAGTATAGTGAGATTTAATTGGGCATTACGACAAAGTACATAGACCGCCATCCAACTGCATCTATGCCTAAAAAGTCCACCTTCAGGTTATCATCCGAACCCCCTCCAGTATTAAGTTGCTAACAACAAACAATTGCATTAAGTATTGCGCGTAATGTAACTAGTGACTACATCCTTGAACATAGCACTAATGTTTTATCCCTAGTGGCAACAGCACATCCATAACCTTAGAGGTTCTTGTCACCCCTCCAGATTCACGGAGACATGAACCCACTATCGAGCATAAATACTCCCTCTTGGAGTTACTAGCATCAACTTGGCCAGAGCATCTACTAATAACGGAGAGCATGCAAGATCATAAACAACACATAGATATAACTTTGATAATCAACATAACAAGTATTCTCTATTCATCGGATCCCAACAAACGCAACATATAGAATTACAGATAGATGATCTTGATCATGTTAGGCAGCTCACAAGATCCGACAATGATAGCACAATGGGGAGAAGACAACCATCTAGCTACTGCTATGGACCCATAGTCCAGGGGTAGACTACTCACACATCACACCGGAGGCGACCATGGCGGCGTAGAGTCCTCCGGGAGATGATTCCCCTCTCCGGCAGGGTGCCGGAGGCGATCTCCTGGATCCCCCGAGATGGGATCGGCGTTGGCGGCGTCTCTGGAAGGTTTTCCGTATCGTGGCTCTCGGTACTGGGGGTTTCGTCACGGAGGCTTTAAGTAGGCGGAAGGGCAAGTCAAGAGGGGGCACAGGGGCCCCAGATGACAGGGCGGCGCGGCCAAGGGGGGGGCCGCGCCGCCCTAGGGTTTGGGCACCCTGTGGCCCCACTTCGTTTCGTCTTCGGACTTCTGGAAGCTTCGTGGAAAAATAGGCCCCTGGGCGTTGATTTCGTCCAATTCCGAGAATATTTCGTTACTAGGATTTCTGAAACCAAAACAGCTAAAAACAAAGAATCGGCACTTCGGCATCTTGTTAATAGGTTAGTTCCAGAAAATGCACGAATATGACATAAAGTGTGCATAAAACATGTAGATAACATCAATAATGTGGCATGGAACATAAGAAATTATCGATACATTGGAGACGTATCAGCATCCCCAAGCTTAGTTCTGCTCGTCCCGAGCGAGTAAAACGATAACACGAGATAATTTCTGGAGTGACATGCCATCATAATCTTGATCATACTATTTGTAAAGCATATGTAGTGAATGCAGCGATCAAAACAATGTATATGACATGAGTAAACAAGTGAATCATAAAGCAAAGACTTTTCATGAATAGCACTTCAAGACAAGCATCAATAAGTCTTGCATAAGAGTTAACTCATAAAGCAATAATTCAAAGTAAAGGCATTGAAGCAACACAAAAGAAGATTAAGTTTCAGTGGTTGCTTTCAACTTGTAACATGTATATCTCATGGATATTGTCAACATAGAGTAATATAATAAGTGCAATAAGCAAGTATGTAGGAATCAATGCACAGTTCACACAAGTGTTTGCTTCTTGAGGTGGAGAGAAATAGGTGAACTGACTCAACATTGAAAGTAAAAGAATGGTCCTCCATAGAGGAAAAGCATCGATTGCTATATTTGTGCTAGAGCTTTGATTTTTAAAACATGAAACAATTTTGTCAACGGTAGTAATAAAGCATATGCATCATGTAAATTATATCTTATAAGTTGCAAGCCTCATGCATAGTGTACTAATAGTGCCCGCACCTTGTCCTAATTAGCTTGGACTACCGGATCATCACAATGCACTGTTTTAACCAAGTGTCACAAAGGGGTACCTCTATGCCGCCTGTACAAAGGTCTAAGGAGAAAGCTCGCATTGGATTTCTCGCTATTGATTATTCTTCAACTTAGACATCCATACCGGGACAACATAGACAACAGATAATGGACTCCTCTTTTATGCATAAGCATGTAACAACAATTAATAATTTTCTCATTTGAGATTGAGGATATATGTCCAAAACTGAAACTTCCACCATGGATCATGGCTTTAGTTAGCGGCCCAATGTTCTTCTCTAACATTATGCATGCTTAACCATAAGGTGGTAGATCTCTCTTACTTCAGACAAGACGGACATGCATAGCAACTCACATGAAATTCAACAATGAATAGTTGATGGCGTCCCCAGTGAACATGGTTATCGCACACTAAGCAACTTAATAAGAGATAAAGTGCATAATTACATATTCAATACCACAATAGTTTTTAAGCTATTTGTCCCATGAGCTATATATTGCAAAGGTGAATGATGGAATTTTAAAGGTAGCACTCAAGCAATTTACTTTGGAATGGCGGAAAATACCATGTAGTAGGTAGGTATGGTGGACACAAATGGCATAGTGGTTGGCTCAAGTATTTTGGATGCATGAGAAGTATTCCCTCTCGATACAAGGTGTAGGCTAGCAAGGCTAATTTGAAACAAACACAAGGATGAACCGGTGCAGCAAAACTCACATAAAAGACATATTGAAAACATTATAAGACTCTACACCGTCTTCCTTGTTGTTCAAACTCAATACTAGAAATTATCTAGACCTTAGAGAAACCAAATATGCAAACCAAATTTTAGCATGCTCTATGTATTTCTTCATTAATGGGTGCAAAGCATATGATACAAGAGCTTAATCATGAGCACAACAATTGCCAAGTATCACATTACCCAAGACATTTATAGCAATTACTACATGTATCATTTTCCAATTCCAACCATATAACAATTTAACGAAGGAGAAACTTCGCCATGAATACTATGAGTAGAAACCAAGGACATACTTGTCCATATGCTACAGCGGAGCGTGTCTCTCTCCCATAAAGTGAATGCTAGGATCCATTTTATTCAAACAAAACAAAAACAAAAACAAACCGACGCTCCAAGAAAAAGCACATAAGATGTGATGGAATAAAAATATAGTTTCAGGGGAGGAACCTGATAATGTTGTCGATGAAGAAGGGGATGCCTTGGGCATCCCCAAGCTTAGACGCTTGAGTCTTCTTGATATATGCAGGGGTGAACCACCGGGGCATCCCCAAGCTTAGAGCTTTCACTCTCCTTGATCATGTTGCATCATACTCCTCTCTTGATCCTTGAAAACTTCCTCCACACCAAACTCGAAACAACTCATTAGAGGGTTAGTGCACAATATAAATTGACATATTCAGAGGTGACACAATCATTCTTAACACTTCTAGACATTGCATAATGCTACTGGACATTAGTGGATCAAAGAAATTCATCCAACATAGCAAAAGAGGCAATGCGAAATAAAAGACAGAATCTGTCAATACAGAACAGTTCATATTGACGAATTTTAAAATGGCACCAGACTTGCTCAAATGAAAATGCTCAAATTGAATGAAAGTTGCGTACATATCTGAGGATCATGCACATAAATTGGCTTAATTTTCTGAGCTACCTACAGGGAGGTGGACCCAGATTCGTGACAGCAAAGAAATCTGGAACTGCGCAGTAATCCAAATCTAGTACTTACTTTTCTATCAACGGCTTAACTTGGCACAACAAAACACAAAACTAAGATAAGGAGAGGTTGCTACAGTAGTAAAAAACTTCCAAGACACAAAATAAAAACAAAGTACTGTAGGTAAAAACATGGGTTGTCTCCCATAAGCGCTTTTCTTTAACGCCTTTCAGCTAGGCGCAGAAAGTGTGCATCAAGTATTATCAAAGGGTGATGCATCGTTATCATGAGCTCCCCCATCCATAGTGGTACTAAGGGCTTTGTCAATTTTAGGCCTATAATAATACTTCTTTGGTCTAGGCACTTTAGAGACATACATAAACTTTTGCTCCTTACCCACATAAGCTTTCTCCTTATATTTAAGAGAAGAAAATGTTGAACCCAAGGTTCCCATAGCTTTTTCAAGTTCGTCAATCCTATTGATTTGATCATCATGGACAGCATTAGTTCCTAGGACACTAATTCTTTCATCAATTCCTCCTAAGGATTTATCAAGTTCATCAGTTTTATCAAGTAATATTTCCAATTTAGCTTCAATACTTGGAAAATTTTTCTCTATGGTTTCCAATTTTTTCATAACATCTTCAAGAGAGATTTCAGTTTTAACTTTATCAACAGGGGGTATTCCAAATAAACTCTCAATAATGCAACTAGCTTCTAATGCAGGAGTACTTAAGAAGTCACCTTTTGCGAGACTATCAAGAACATATCTATTCCAGCTAGAGATACCAACATAAAAATTCCTGAGTAAAATAATGGTGGAGTGTTTCTTAGTGCATCTATTATGGGCATCACTAATTCTATACCAAGCATCTCTCAAACATTCTCCCCCTCGTTGTTTAAATGTACGAACTTCAACTTCAGGATTACTCATTTTAGTAGTAGTAAATAAAGCAAACTAGATAAAGTAAATGCAAGTAACTAATTTTTTTGTGTTTTTGATATAGCAAACAAGATAGCAAATAAAGTAAAACTAGCAACTAATTTTTTGTATTTTGATTTAGTGCAGCAAACAAAGTAGTAAATAAAACTAAGCAAGACAAAAACAAAGTAAAGAGATTGAGAAGTGGAGACTCCCCTTGCAGCGTGTCTTGATCTCCCCGGCAACGGCGCCAGAAATTTAGCTTGATGACGCGTAAAGCACACGCTCGTTGGGAACCCCAAGTGGAAGGTGTGATGCGTACAGCAGCAAGTTTCCCTCAGTAAGAAACCAAGGTTTATCGAACCAGTAGGAGTCAAGAAGCACGTTGAAGGTTGATGGCGGCGAGATGTAGTGCGGCGCAACACCAGGGATTCCGGCGCCAACGTGGAACCTGCACAACACAACCAAAGTACTTTGCCCCAACGAAACAGTGAGGTTGTCAATCTCACCGGCTTGCTGTAACAAAGGATTAACCGTATTGTGTGGAAGATGATTGTTTGCAGAAAACAGTAGAACGATTGCAGATGATTGTATTTCAAGAAAGAGAATTGGACCGGGGTCCACAGTTCACTAGAGGTGTCTCTCCCATAAGACGAACAGCATGTTGGGTGAACAAATTACAGTTGGGCAATTGACAAATAAAGAGAGCATGACCATGCACATACATATCATGATGAGTATAGTGAGATTTAATTGGGCATTACGACAAAGTACATAGACCGCCATCCAACTGCATCTATGCCTAAAAAGTCCACCTTCAGGTTATCATCCGAACCCCCTCCAGTATTAAGTTGCTCACAACAGACAATTGCATTAAGTATTGCGCGTAATATAACTAGTGACTACATCCTTGACCATAGCCCTAATGTTTTATCCCTAGTGGCAACAGCACATCCATAACCTTAGAGGTTCTTGTCACCCCTCCGCATTCACGGAGACATGAACCCACTATCGAGCATAAATACTCCCTCTTGGAGTTACTAGCATCAACTTGGCCAGAGCATCTACTAATAACGGAGAGCATGCAAGATCATAAACAACACATAGATATAACTTTGATAATCAACATAACAAGTATTCTCTATTCATCGGATCCCAACAAACGCAACATATAGAATTACAGATAGATGATCTTGATCATGTTAGGCAGCTCACAAGATCCGACAATGATAGCAAAATGGGGAGAAGACAACCATCTAGCTACTGCTATGGACCCATAGTCCAGGGGTAGACTACTCACACATCACACCGGAGGCGACCATGGCGGCGTAGAGTCCTCCGGGAGATGATTCCCCTCTCCGGCAGGGTGCCGGAGGCGATCTCTGGATCCCCGAGATGGGATCGGCGTTGGCGGCGTCTCTCGGAAGGTTTTCCGTATCGTGGCTCTCGTGCAGGGGTTTCGTCACGGAGGCTTTAAGTAGGCGGAAGGGCAAGTCAAGAGGGGGCACGGGGGCCCCGGATGACAGTGGCGGCGCGGCCAAGGGGGCCGCGCCGCCCTAGGGTTTGGGCACCTGTGGCCCCACTTCGTTTCGTCTTCGGACTTCGGAAGCTTCGTGGAAAAATAGGCCCACAGGCGTTGATTTCGTCCAATTCCGAGAATATTTCCTTACTAGAATTTCTGAAACCAAAAACAGCAGAAAAACAAGAATCGGCACTTCGGCATCTTGTTAATAGGTTAGTTCCAGAAAATGCACGAATATGACATAAAGTGTGCATAAAACATGTAGATAACATCAATAATGTGGCATGGAACATAAGAAATTATCGATACGTTGGAGACGTATCAATGGGCACGGACTGCCTCCTGTACCAGATTTTCTCGGCCGACCAGCCATGCCCCAAACTCGCTGACTTTCTTGGCAAGGCTGACGTAACATTTGCAGGTGTTGACATCGGCAACGACATTACCAGGCTTGGGCGTTGCAACCTCTCAGTGGCGAACTTCGTGTACATCCAGAAAAGGTGGAAGCCTGCCGATTCCACTAGTAACAATAAGGATTCGTTGGCTGACTATGCTGCGGCCATTATAGACAAACAAGACAAATCTATCATGAAAAAACTTACGCATGAGGAACACAAGCTGTGGAAGCAGGTGCCCTTGTCCATGAAGCATATCATGTATGCAAGCATCGACGCATACGCGACATATGAGGTATACAGGCGAATAGTGAACTTTGAGAAGGGTCAACAAAAATTGGCGGAATTCCAGGACAGCGGGAGTAAGAAGAAGAAGAAGAAGAAGAGCAGCATGGTACAGGCTGTGGAAGCTGAAGAGGAAGATCACAGAAAAGGATAGCCTAGTGTTAAAAGTAGTACATTACAGTACTAGTATGTATACGATCGTGTGTGTATGCACTAATGCACCCAGTGATAAGTAGTTCTGTACATCCAGCTATATTTTATCTTGCAAGTAGTGTTAAAAGCAGTACAGTACTACTGTAGTATGTACGATCGTGGGTGTGTATGCTCCCAGTGTCGTGAGTACATAACTGATAAGTATAAAATAAGATTCGCAAAAAAAGTATATAATAATAGTATGTATGGTAGATCTTTTTTTATCTTGCATACTCCCTACGATCCATAATAAGTGTGCCGTTTCACTCTAACAGCATGCACTGTGTTGTCCACAACAGCTATCCTCATCCACAAGCAATAAGTGTAATCCATGCCCATATATATAGTGGACACGTACAAGCTTTTGGTTGCTCATAAGTAAATAGTAGAGTAATTATTTTACTCTATGCTCTGTCTTGCATGTGTGTACTTCTAACAAATATGTGCGTCCCAGCGTGTGCCAAAGTTAACCTTATACTGAGTATACTGTATTGTATTACTCCCTCCGATCCATATTACTTGATGCTAAAATGGAAGTGTCTATAGCTACAATATGTCTAGATACATCTACACTAGCGTCAAGTAAAATGTAGTTGCTGTTTCAGTAATCTTTTGGTTCCCATAGGTGTTGCCTTAAATGACAAAAGTCGTGGCCATATCAAAACCATGATTAAGCCGAACCTTTGCCCCAAGACATGACATCTCTTCTAGAATGCTCTCCGTCCATAATAAAATAATCAATGGATGGGACTGGATACCTTCGTTGGGAAGGTATCGTCACCTGCCGAGTAGGGTGTATGTAGGCATCCTATCACGTCAGGACAGCTATCCAGTAGTAATATCCATCTCCCAGTTATCTATCAATGGACATGGCACCTATCGAGGTACTGCTGATGATTTTGTACGTATATTTATATGAGCACGATGCTTTGTACTCCGTACAAAGTTGTCCCTGTCACCTCAAGGTTGCATTAGCAGGACGAAAAACAGTTACGGATTACTCCCTTTCTTGTTCTTTTTCTTTTGTTGTCACAGATTTGAAACCAATAAGTTCAAGTTATGTTCCTGATGATGTTACCCAACAATAGAAGCGAAACTGAAATAATAGTACAACTCAGACAGTGTTAGTACTAGTACTTTACTAGAGGTTACATCCGCATTAGCACTATACTAGTACGTATCATCATATGGAGTAGGAGTACTTATTTTGAGGATTAATTGTTCTCCTTCTCGATGCGAATGTAGAAACGCAGCAGCTTGGAAGGTCCACCAAGCACCAGGTACAGCGGCGGCACCGAGAGGAACGACGTGAGTTCATCAAACGCGACGTCGCCCGGCAAGGCGCAGCTCGACGCCTCCAAAGACACACTCACGGTGTCCGCACTACTCCTCGCGTGCGCCAACGAGCACGACGCCGGCCCATTCGCCCACATCTTTGCCGTGTACAGAGGCCACACGCACGCGGCCGCCCTAATGCACACGGTAGACACGATGGTGGTCGAAGTCGAACCGAGCACGCCGATGATCAGGACGAACACGGCGCCGTCCTCCCCTTCGGCGATGATCCGCAGGCACGGCGAACCCGGCACCGGCACCTGGAACACTTTGGTCGTGTTGTACGGCAGGTGCTTGTGCACTTGGATCGAGTGGGCCGCTGCGAAGTGGGCGACGAGCGCTGTTGGCGGGGCGGCGAAGTAGCAGCCGGGCTCCGTGCAAGCGCAAGGGGCGTGCGGGCATGCAATCTTGTGGTCGTGGACCTGGTGGTAGGCCACCAAGCTCCCGCAGCTGCTGTGGGGGCACTCAACCGTCGCTGCTGATACGACGGCGTCCATTGTCGGGTCCTGCTCGAATCCGCCGCGGGGTTCCACGCACCTATGGCACCGGTTCCTGGGAAGCTCGCTGAGGCAGCGGCCGCAGGCCAAATGATTACCCTTGCACTGCACAAATCAAAGTTCGTGGATTCCCATTTTTGCAGTAGTGAACCCACAAAAGAAACATCAATGGAGTGTGGGAGGGAAAGGGATCGACCTTGAAGATGGGGGGCTTGAGGGGCTGGGAGCAGAAAATGCAGTGAAGCACGGTGGAGTCCATCTTCAGGGTAACGGTGACAGTTTCCAGCATTGCGAGCGCGCGAGGAGTATGGCATATCGATGGCCTCTCTTATCTCCTAGCCTCGAGGCTGGAGTACTCTATTTAAGGGGATGGGAAGGGATTTTGCTTAAGACGAGGAAAACCCAATATAGTACCTCCATCTCAAAGCTTAAGGCTTATACTCCGTATTATTTTTAGAAAGTCAAATTATGTCAAAATTGACTAAGCATTTTCCGAAAATCATGGTAGTTAAAAATGTGTATCTCCGCCATCATACTATTTGAGACTATATTTGTGATGGTAATAGGCACAACTACATACATAAAAATTGACATCATCTGATTATTAGTTATTTGGACTGCGGGATGAACTCTTTGGAACTGTGCATTAAGCACCGGTAACCACTTAGGGCTTCTTTGATTCATAGGATTGACATAGGAATTATGTTGGATTTGATTCCTATGGGAAAATTTCAATCCTACACCTTTCCTATTTCTACACTCTCCACATTCCTTTGATTGAAAGCAGCCCTTATAGTGCTTCTTTGTTTTTTATAGTAAGTGAAAAGACATCTAAAAAACAGGAGAAATGATCTGGAAGTGCAGATAGTTTTATACCCCTCTGTCTCGGTTCACAGGGCCTAATCTGAACAAATATTTGTCCCATATTACCTCTCATCTAAGGCCTGCATGCATTTAAATTAGAAGTACTAGTAACCTTCTCGAATTAGTCTCCACCTTCCCTTTTCTCCTTTTTCTATTCTCTGGGAACAGCCTTGTGCATGCTGGTGGAGTGTGAAACCAAACAAGTTTGCATGGGGGCATGTGATCGGCTGCATGCACGCTTTGTACACCATTAGTGGAGTATTAGGGCATGTACAATGGTGATATTTTAGCAGTGCCACGTAGGATAAACGCTGATGTGGAAGAAAGAGAAAGATGAAAAAAGACTTTGCCTTCTCTTAGCTAAGAGATCATCTCTTAGCATAAATCTCTCTCACCACAAATTTAGGATGTCTCGTTACCAAAGATAAGACTAAAAAACAACCCATTGTACATCATGTTTTATTGTCATCCGGAGGAGGCAGCGCTCCGGAGAGTTTTCGTCATCCAATGAAACAATGCCTTGGTCCTGCTGCAAAATAAACCAAGCCCTCTAAATCGAGACGCAGGGAGTAAATCAGATGGAGGGGTTACATTTACATATAGTAGTTGGAGTATTCACTTCCGATTCACAAAAAAAAAGAGTATTCACTTCCACGCTGCATCATTATTAAGTATAAGTACTACTACAAACAGTTCAGCACAAATATGAAACAAAGACCCCATAAAAAAATAGCAGCCGTACGAACACTCTAGTACTTTACAAATTGACAGTTTTTTCAACTACGCAAAGTAGCAGTAGCTACATCTGCTTGCATAAGAGAATGTAGAAACGCAGCTCCTTGGACGATCCAGCACCAACGAGGTATGGCCCCGGCACAACGAGGAACGACGTGAGCTCCTCAAACACGACAGCGCCCGGCGACGCGCTGCCAGAAGCATCGGCAGACATCTTCACGACATCCCGCCTGCAGTCCGATTTCGAGGACGGCGGCGGGCCGTGCGCCCAGATCTTCACCCTGTAGAGCGGCCACACGGATGTGGCCGACCTGACGCATACCATAGACAGGACAATGGCCGGGCCGAGCGCGTCGATGTACAGGACGAACACGGAGCCGTCATCCCCTTCGACGACGAGCCACCTGCACGGCGAGCACGGGTGCGTCATGGTCACCAGGAACTCTATGGACTTGCCATACTCTAACCTGTGCACCTGAATCGAGTGGGCCTCTGCGAGGTGAACGAGGAGCGCTGACGGTGGGGCGGCGAATTCGCAGCCCTGCTCCGTGCAGTTGCACCGGTCGTGCGGGCACGCGATCTGGTGTCTTAGGGACTCGTGGTAGCTGACGTTGACCCCGCAGCCGTCGTGGGAGCACATGACCTGCGCCGTTCCAGCGATGTTGTACGCGATGGCCTCCAAATTCGGAGCGTTTATTTCCATGGTGCCGTCCATCGCCGCCGGCCTCGTGGTTGAATCCGGAGCCGCGCTACTCTTCTTCTAGCACCGTTTACTTGGAACCTCGCCGACGGTGGCAGGCGGCAGGCCTCATACCACGCTGCAACTCCGATCAATATTAATTGATGGTAAAATGGATGTATCTACAACTAAAATTTGTCTAGATACATCTATATTACCATCAAGTAATATGAATCGGAGGGAGTACAAGGAATGACAGTTTAGCACAAGTGACACCAGCAAATAAAAGTCAATGAACTCTCAGAGGAAAAGGGAGCGGCCTTGTTGAACTTGGGGCAAATCAATGGAGTCTGAGAGACAAATGATGCGATATCTAAAGCCGGTTAGTGGAGAGAGAGAGAGAGAGGAGTATGTGTGTGTGTGGCGGGGGGGGGGGGGGGCTGTTCACTTCTTCTTGGTTTAAAACGAGGATTCGTACAAGGTAATAGAGCCCGCATGCTCGGCTGGGTAGATAGCCGTAAGCCCGTAGTGAACCCCAACATGGTCGTGCCACAAGGATTCATATTTGAATTTTTTTTGGGGGGGGGGGTAGCATAATGGCATGGCCAACAAGTTTCAAGTAAATTTTGTTCATAGTGGAAGTATGTAAACCACGAATTATATGACTCCATCATTTCTTTCAACCTTTTTATATCGAGCCCCACAATAACTTTGGCTTGTTTACAAATTTAGGTCGATCAATCTCACGACGCCCCTTTATAACAAAATAAGTTGAACTAGTATTCCAATAAAAATCATTTTCGCATGCATTGTTCGATACTTTTCATAACTGAAGTGCTTACTCCCTCCGTTAGGGATTATAATGTCAGCGTGCATCCCTATATCATTAATTTGATTACAACATAATATGAATTTTATGGTACAAAAATTATATCATTACAAACTAGATGTCCATTTTAACTTTTTAATCGTATATTTTGGGTAATATATATATATATATATATATATTGTGTATTATGTTGCTCAATTTTACAACATAGGTATACTTGTCAGCCTTGTAATATCCTAATGGACATATAGTACATCACAAATTTGTAACTTCATGCTTTGTTTTGCCATTTTACGATTTTTCGAACCACCTTCGGCTTGATTTCAAATTTAGGTCAAACTATCGGTGCATGCTATGTGTTATACTTGGATGCACCGCACATGTTTGGCCATTGTTTTAGGCTTCCACATCTTGGGGGCATGTCATGTATTTACCTAGTTTTTTAATTCTAATTCATGTACCCTTCCTTCCAATTACATTTGAAATAAAACTTTTAGCCCAGAAATAATTCAGTATATGGTTGCACACAAAGATAATCCATGGATCGTTGGAAATTGCCATCGTACGTAGCTACCATGTCTCTTATATATGCAGACCTGTGAAAATTGGATTGGTGGTAGTGTGTACACTTCATTCGGTAGGCACTTCATAGAAAACACCCATTTAATATAATTTTTCTCCTTTGGGCAGTAATCAAGAGAAGAAAAAACACATGATTCAAAAAGGTTTTAACATATGCATGGTTCTTGTGTAGTGGTACCAAGCTCACGTGTGGGAGGAAAATACTCCCACGAGCTTCATTTTGTAGTGACTAAGAAGGATCCATGCATGCTTACTTTTTCATATTCATGTTTTTAACTTGTTTCAATCTTGGTCAAACCTAAGATTTGACCAAAATTCAAATGGGCATAAAAATTCAGAAAAATGAAAAAAATGAAAACCAAAGCACATAGCCTTCTTAATTATGTCATACAGTAAGCATTCAAGTTGATAAACAAGATCTAGACATAATTGAACCAGAAAAATCATGTATCTACCCCTAACCCTAAACTTTGTCTTGTGAAGTCAAGCATGAAGAGAAGTGGTCTTTGGTTTCAAACATAGAAATTTTAATAACCTCCCAAGTGCTTCATTTTGGAGTGACTAAAAAGGATACATGCTTACTTTTTCATATTCATGTTTTAAACTTGTTTACGTCTTGGTCAAACCTACGATTTGACCAAGATTCAAATGGGCGGAAAATTCAAAAAAAACATAAAAATGAAAAACCAAAGCACATAGTCTTTTTATGTCAAACCTAGGATTTAATCAAGCATGGATAGAAGTGGTTTTGGGTTTCAAACATGAAGAGAAGTGGTTTTGGGTGTCAAACATGGAAATTTCAAAAACCTCATAAAATGACATAAGAAGACTATGTGCCTTGGTTTTTCATTTTTTGATTTTTTTTAAAAAATTCTGCCCATTTGAATCTTTGTCGAATCCTAGGTTTGACCATGGTTTAAACAAGTTTAAATCATGAATATGAAAAATTAAGCATCTATCCTTCTTAGTCACTCCAAAATGTAGCTCTTGGGAGGGTTTTTGAAATTTCCATGTTTGAAACCAAAAACCACTTTTCTTCATGCATGCTTGACTTCATAAGAATGCTTACCATATGTTTGAATTTTAAAAGCATATAGTCTTCTTATGTCATATAGTAAGCATTCAATTTCATAAACAATGTTTGGACATATTCAAACCAGACAAATCATGTATCTACCCCCTAACCCTAATCTCGGTCGATTTTATGAAAGTCAAGCATGACGAGAAGTGGTTTTTGGTTTCAAACATGGAAATTTCAAAAACCCTCCCAAGAGTTACATTTTGGAGTGACTTAAGAAGGATAGATGCTTAATTTTTCATATTCATGTTTTAAACTTGTATAAATCATGGTCAAACCTAGGATTTGACCAAGATTCAAATGGACAGAAAATAAAAAAAACAGCAAAATGAAAAACCAAAGTACATAGTCTTCTTATGTCATGTAGCTAGTAAGCATTCAATTTGATAAACAAGGTATAGACATATTCAAACTAGACAAACCATGTATCTACCCCTAACCCCTAAATTCTGTCTTATGAAGTCAAGCATGAAAAGAAGTCGTTTTGGGTTTCAAACATGGAAATTTCAAGAACATCCCAAAAGCTTCATTTTAGAGTGACTAAGAAGGATCCATGATTAGCTTTTCATTTTCTTGTTTTAAACTTGTTTAAATATTGGTCAAACCTAGGATTTGACCAAAAGATTCAAATGGGCATAAAAAATCAGAAAAAAAATCAAGAGAATGAAAAAACAAAGGACATAGCATTCTTATGTCATATATATAGTAAGCATTCAAGTTGATAAAACAAGGTCTAGACATATTCAAACCAGAAAACCATGTATATATCTACCCCTAACCCTAAACTCTGTCTTATGAAGTCAAGCATGCATGAAGAGAAGTGTTTTTGGTTTCAAACATGGAAAATTCAAAAACCCTCCCAAGAGTTTTGGAGTGACTAAGAAGGATAGATGCTTAATTTTTCATATTCATGATTTAAACTTGCAAATACGAGCGATGCATCCAAAAGAAACACTCGTCCCCTCCCCGCATGATTTTGCCCTACCTAAATTTGAAGTCAAGCCAAAGGTGGTTCAAAAAAGGCAATCAAAAGGCATGGATTGTTCATCATTTTCTACATAGCTAGGGAAAATACCATACTGTCATACTAGTGTTTTAGAAAATAGCCCTTCAAATAGTTTGGCAACATGTTTATCAACTTTAATGCTTACTATGTGACATAAGAAAACTATTAGAAAATAGCCCTTCAAATAGTCTTCTTATGTCATGTAGCTAGTAAGCATTCAATTTGATAAACAAGGTCTAGACATATTCAAACTAGACAAACCATGTATCTACCCCCTAACCCCTAAACTCTGTCTTATGAAGTCTAGCATGAAGAGAAGTGGTTTTGGGTTTCAAACATGGAAATTTCAAAAACACTCCCAAAAACTTCATTTTAGAGTGACTAAGAAGGATACAAGCTTCCATTTTCATTTTCATGTTTTAAACTTGTTTAAATCTTGGTCCCAACCTAGGATTTGACCAAAACATTCAAATGGGCATAAAAATTCAAAAAAAATCAAAATAATGAAAAACCTAGGATTTGACCAAGATTCAAATGGGCATAAAATTTAAAAAAAAATGAAAAAATGAAAAACGAAGGCACGTAGTCTTCTTATGTCATATAGTAAGCATTCAATTAAGTTGATAAACAAGGTCTAGACATATTCAAACCAGGAAAATCATGTATCTACCCCTAACCCTAGCTAAACTCTATGTTATGAAGTCAAGCATGCATGAAGAGAAGTGGTTTTTGGTTTCAAACATGGAAAATTCAAAAACCTCCCAAAAGCTTCATTTTGGAGTGACTAAGAAGGATCTATAGGAAACTATGTACTAATACAGTATAATAATCACCCGAGTTATTAGAGCAACAAGTCTGTCACTTACGTGTGGTTCCCATGCGTGAGGTCCCACACTTCAGTGAGCACAAGTCACGTACGCTAGGTAAGCAAACTCCCAGCCATATTCTTTGTCAAGCGAGATGCATCAAGACTCTCTCTCTCTCTCTCTCCAATTATGCACCTCCGTTGGCTGCCGGTTTTGGCAGGGCGTTTCTAGCTCAGCTCGGAGGCCATGGTGTGCAGGCTCTTTAGCCATGGCGATTTGGTCGCGCCAAGTGGTTCGTGCCCGGCTGCGACGAGGATCAATCCGGACGGTGGCTGTTAAGGACCCGATCGCATTTCTTGCTTTCAGCCTGGAGTCTACCATGTAAATCTTAGGGATTTAGACGTAATTTCCTATTTATTTTGTGTCATGCTGTAAACTGCTCTCTGATGCGTATTGGAAATCTGGGTCCTTCAGGATCGTTCGGTTGTCCCTCCAACAAAAAAAAACATCTCTCTCATTCTCGGCCTCGCTCGCTCGCAGCCTCTGCACACTGACAACCCTGCACAACAGTCAAATCACCCGAAAAAATGTAGACACCATAAATAAGTGGGGCCCCATGACTGCTCTCCCTTCGTCTCCTCCCGTGTGATCCCTCTTCCTCCGATTCCCGAACTTGCGGAAAATAAAAATGAAATGAAAGAGTTTCACTGGACGGGCAAACACATGTGCTGCCTAGTAATAATAATAAAAACGTACAAAAAATCGACCTACGAATCTATTAATAAGTTAAACTAGTGTTCTGCACAGTACTACGGATCAATTTCAGAAAATGCAACTACGGGGTTCGATTTTGGGCTGCTAATATAAAATTAAATAATCTGAACTAGTATTCCTCTAAAAAATCATTTTGGTATGCATCATTTGGTACTTTTGATAGCAAGCGTGCTTACTCCCTCCGTTAGCAAATAGTCTTCCTTTTCATGTTTATGAAGTCAAGCATGAAGAGAAGTGGTTTTGGGTTTCAAACATGGAAATTTCAAAAACCTCCCAAAAAACTTCATTCGAGTGACTAAGAAGGATACAAGCTTCCCTTTTCATTTTCATGTTTTAAACTTGTTTAAATTATCTTGGTCAAATCACATAGTCTTCTTATGTCATATAGTAAGCAAAGCACATAGTCTTCTTATGTCATATAGTAAGCATTAAAATTGATAAACAAGGTCTAGACATATTCAAACTAGACAAATCATGTATCTACCCCTAACCGCTAAATTCTATCTTATGAAGTCAAGCATGAAGAGAAGTGGTTTTGGGTTTCAAACATGTAAATTTCAAGAACATCCCAAAAGCTTCTTTTTAGAGTGACTAAGAAGGATCCATGATTACCTTTTCATTTTCTTGTTTTAAACTTGTTTAAATATTGGTCAAACCTATGATTTGACCAAAAGATTCAAATGGGCATAACAATTCAGAAAAAATCAAGAGAATGAAAAAACAAAGGACATAGCATTCTTATGTCATATATATAGTAAGCATTCAAGTTGATAAACAAGGCCTATACATATTCAAACCAGAAAATCATGTATATATCTACCCCTAACTTAACCCTAATTAAACTCTGTCTTATGAAGTCAAGCATGCATGAAGAGAAGTGGTTTTGGTCTCAAACATGGAAATTTCAAAAACCCTCCCAAGAGTTTTGGAGTGACTAAGAAGGATAGATGCTTAATTTTTCATATTCATGATTTAAACTTGTTCAAATCTTGGCCAAACCTAGAATTTGACCAAGATTCAAACGGGCATAAAAATTCAAAAAATCAAAAAAAATATGAAAAACCAAGGTCTTATTATGTCATATATATAGTAATCATAAACAAGGTCTCTAGACATATTCAAAACATACAAATCATGTATCTACCACCTAACCCTAAACTCTATCTTATGAACTCAAGCATGAAGAGAAGTGGTTTTGGGTTTCAAACATGGAAATTTCAAAAAAAAACAAAAACTTCATTTTAGAGTGACTAAGAAGGATACAAGCTTCCCTTTTCATTTTCATGTTTTAAACTTGTTTAAATCTTGGCAAAACCTAGGATTTGACCAAAAGATTCAAATGGGCATAAAAATTCAGAAAAAAATCAAAAGAATGAAAAACAAAGGACATAGCATTCTTATGTCATATATATAGTAAGCATTATTCAAGTTGATAAACAAGGTCTAGACATATTCAAACCATAAAATCATGTATATATCTACCCCTAACCCTAAACTCTGTCTTATGAAGGCAAGCATGCAGGAAGAGAAGTTGTTTTTGGTTTCAAACATGGAAATTTCAAAAACCCTCCCAACAAGAGCTACATTTTAGAGTGACATGAGAAGCATACATGCTCACTTTTTCATATTCATGTTTTAAACTTATTCAAATCTTGGTGAAACCTAGGATTTGACCAAGATTCAAATGGGTATAAAAATTCAAATACTGGTTTGTCTAGTTTGAATATGTCTAGACCTTGTTTATCAACTTGAATGCTTATATGTTGAGTCAGTAAACCTATTTCCTTCCATCTTAAGCAAGCATTTGAGTTGTTGTGATCAAACCATCTATATTGTGATTTACTTCATCATGTCTTTTACTCTTCCTTGTTTAGTACAAGTTTTATCCGAATGAATATAGCTTTGAAAGTTATCAATGATTACGAGGAGACTATTATGATTGAGTATGCAAGTTGTGCCATATAAACTTTAACATGAGAGCGCTGCTCGATAGATAAGTATAACCTGTTAATTGTTCTCTGACCAAGAACGAAGTTTGCCATCACCAACTATGATTTCTTATGCACCTTTATTTGTGATTACCTTATACTTGTTTCAAGTTGAATTATATGAGGAAGTTGTCTACTAGAATGTCTTGTGTGAATGAATATGATGCTTCTTGTCCGTATTTTATTTATCGACTCTTCACTCCATAAACATGTGGTCCTGTTTACCGAGTTCAGTTTCGCTTGGGGACAAGCGAAGTCTAAGCTTGTGGGGAGTTGATACGTCCAATTTGCATCACTATTTTATATCATAATTTGCTGTTATTCATTGATATATTTTATATTTGGAGATGATACTTATGTTATTTCATCTATTTTGCATGTTTCATGATTATTGGAGGATCGCGCACCGAAGTCAGGATTCTGCTGGAAAAAGCGCCGTCAGAATGCAATATTTCGGAAGATCAACAATTGACGGAATTTATATGAAAAATCCTATTTTTCCAGAAGACGAAGGGAGCCAGAAGGGGGAGCCGAGGAGGGCCGCCATGGGCCCACCTCATGGGCCGGTGCAGGCCCTGTCCTGGCCGCGCCGCCCTGTGAGGAGGGGGCCCACAACCCCCTCTGGCCTCCTCTCCTTCGCGTATTTCTTCGTCCCGAAAACCTAAGCTCCAGGAAACAGTCGCGAAGAGTTACAGCCGCCTCTGCGGGGCGGAGAACACCAGGGAGAAAAGAGCTCTCCGGCAGGCTGAGATCCGCCGGAGAAATTCCCTCCCGGAGGGGGAAATCGGCGCCATCGTCACCGTCATCGAGCTGGACATCATCTCCATCACCATCATCATCATCTCCATCATCATCACCGCCGTCTCCACCGCTGCACGTCGTCACCGCTGTAACAATTTGGGTTTGATCTTGATTGTTTGATAGGGGAAACTCTCCTGGTGTTGATTTCTACTTGTTATTGATGCTATTGAGTGAAACCGTTGAACCAAGGTTTATGTTCAGATTGTTATTCATCATCATATCACCTCTGATCATGTTCCATATGATGTCTCGTGAGTAGTTCGTTTAGTTCTTGAGGACATGGGTGAAGTCTAAATGTTAGTAGTGAAGTATGTTGAGTAATATTCAATGTTATGATATTTAAGTTGTGGTGTTATTCTTCTAGTGGTGTCATGTGAACGTCGACTACATGACATTTCATGGGCCTAGGGGAATGCATCTTGTACTCGTTTGCCAATTGCGGGGTTGCCGGAGTGACAGAAACCTAAACCCCCGTTGGTATATCGATGCAGGAGGGATAGCAGGATCTCAGAGTTTAAGGCTGTGGTTAGATTTATCTTAATTACTTTCTTGTAGTTGCGGATGCTTACAAGGGGTATAATCACAAGTATGTATTAGTCCTAGGAAGGGTGGTACATTAGCATAGGTTCACCCACACAACAGTTATCAAAACAATGAAGATTAATTAGCCGTATGTAGCGAAAGCACTAGACTAAAATCCCGTGTGTCCTCAAGAACGTTTGGTCATTATAAGTAAACAAACCGGCTTGTCCTTTGTGCTAAAAAGGATTGGGCCACTCGCTGTAATTGTTACTCTCGCACTTTACTTACTCGTACTTTATTCAACTGCTACATCAAAACCCCCTGAATACTTGTCTGTGAGCATTTACAGTGAATCCTTCATCGAAACTGCTTGTCAACACCTTCTGCTCCTCGTTGGGATCGACATTCTTACTTATCGAAAATACTACGATACACCCCCTATACTTGTGGGTCATCATCGTGCTCATTTGTTTGCTCGGGGCCGTTTTCCTATCTCAGAGGTGTTGACTGAGCTCCGTCCCGAAAAGACTCGTCTGCCTGGTGCTGGCCTACTTGGGACACCTTCTGTTCTTGCTACTCGAGTTCCCACTGCACCTGCACCGCCGCTTCTACCCACACCAGCGCCTGCTGCTCCTGGAGGAGCTCGCCCTTCTCGCGGTGGGGGTCGCCCTCGTCCTCCTCGGTTCTGCACTCACTATCAGAGGTCCGGTCACCTTGAGTCTGACTTCTATCAGAAGCAGCGGGGTGTGCCTCCTCGTGCTCCACCTTCAGCGCCTGTCACCACCGGCTTCACTAAGCAAGATACAGCGAGGCTTTAGCGTCTCCTTGCCTCCTCTGGCTCTGCTTCGACGGGTACTGCTGCCTCTGTGGCTGGTTCCTCTATACAGTCAGGTACATCCTCGTGGGTTCTAGATTCTGGAGCTTCTTTTCACATATCTCCTAATTCTTCCTCTCTTTCTTCTCTTTGACCTCTTACTCTTCCTGTCCATGTTCTTACTACCGATGATACTTCTCTTCCTGTTACTAGTCGTGGCACTCTTTCTACTCCCTCCTTTTTCATTCCTGATGTTTCTCATGTTCCCCGTCTTAGCATGAACTTGTTTTCCGCTGCTCAACTTACTGATTCTGGTTGTCGGGTCATTCTTCATGTCGATTCTTGTTCTGTTCAGGACACTCACACTCGACCACTGGTTGGGGCTGGCCCTCGGTGCCGTGACTCCCAGGGACTTTGGGACCTTGACTGGCTTCATGCTCCTTCTTCTACCACTTCACCGACTACACCACGTGCGCTTGCTCCTTCCACTACCGACCCCTTTCAGCAGTGGCATCATCATCTTGGTCATCTTTGTGGTTCTCGCTTGTCGTCTTTACTTCATCGAGGTCTTCTGGGGCATGTCTCAGTAGATGTCTCGCTTTAGGGTTGTTAGGGATGTAGGCTTGGTAAATAGAATCAGTTACCTTATCCTACAAGTGAGTCTATCTCTCAGCGTCTTTTTGATTTGATGTATGGGGTCCGGCTCCCTTTGCTTCCAAGGGGGGCCACTGCTACTATGTTATTTTTATCGATGACTTTTCTCGCCACACTTGGATCTATTTTATGACTTCTCACAACAAGGTTCTCTCGACATATAAGTATTTTGCTGCCATGGTCCATACTCAGTTTTCCACGCCTATTCATGTCTTTCGGGCTGACCCCGCTGGCGAGTATATCTTCCAGCTGTTGCGTGGTTTTCTTTCTGAGTAGGGCACACTTGCCCAGTTCTCCTTCCCTAGTGCCCATGCCCAAAATGGTGTGGGTGAGAGCAAACATCGCCACCTGCTTGAGACGGCTCGTACGATGATGATCGCTGCCTGTCTTCCTCCTCACTTCTGGGATGAAGCTGTGTCTATTTCCACCTATCTCATCGACCTTCAACCCTCCACGGCCCTGCAGGCCGGGTGGTATTCTTCTTGAGCGTCTTGCTGGTCGCGCTCCTGATTATTCGACCCTTCATCTTTTTGGCTGTGTTTGCTATGTTCTTCTTGCTCCACGTGAACGTACCAAGCTGACTGCTCAATCCATTGAGTGTGTCTTTCTTGGCTACAGTCCTGAGCACAAGAGATACAAGTGTTGGGATCCTATTTGTCATCGGATGCGCATATCTCGGGACGTCACTTTTGATAAGTCTCGTCATTTCTACCCGCGTCCCTCCTCCTCGGATGATATCTCTTTTCTCATGTTTCCTGACTCACCTCCCCCTGTGCCTCAGGTTCCTGCTCCGCCGATTCTCTCCCCACCTTCTACTCCTTCTTCACCCACCAGACCCCCCTCTCCTCCCTCACCGCCTTCCCCACCCTCCACACCTCCCTCTTCCATGTCACCTTCCTCGCCTACGGTCGTCCTTCCCTACCCTTTTCACTACTCCCGTCGTCCTCGTGAGGATGATGATGATCCTCCTGACATGCCCTCCACCTCTGGCGTGATGCCCTCTCCGTCCGAGCCGACTCATCATCTCTGTGCTCGTTCTGGTCCTCCTCCTGATCCATATTCTCCCACTCAGTACGGTCTCTCTGCGGTCCTTGAGCCGACCTCTTATCGGGATGCTCTTGCTCATCCCGAATGATAGCTAGCGATGGCTGAGGAGGTTGCTCTCTCGAGCGTACTAGCACCTGGGATGTTGTCACTCCTCCTTCCTCTGTTTGTCCCATCACCTGCAAGTGGGTCTACAAGATCAAAACTCGCTCCGATGATTCTCTTGAGCGCTACATGGCTTGTCTTGTCGCTCGCGGCTTTCAGCAGGAGCATGGCCGTGACTATGACGAGACATTTGCTCCAGTGGCTCACATGACCATTGTTCGTACTCTTCTTGTTGTTGCTTCTGTTCGTCACTGGTCTGTCTCTCAGCTTGACGTACAGAATATTTTTCTTAATGGTGAGTTACGTGAGGAGGTATACATGCAGCCACCTCCCAACTACTGTTTTGACAACTGAGAAGAAAAAACTACGTGTCCTCACGAACATATCTACTTTGTTGGATAAAATAAGAGTGTTTTTTCAATGAGACTAAGGCAGGCAAAAACGTCAGCCTGAACCATATACTACCGAAACCGGTCTGCTTGCCATGTGTCTAGCAATTTGCTGAGTGTTTTTTTAACAGAGACGGTGATTTCAGCCCCCTTGGGGAAAAAACTAAAATTTGGGTCTATAAGATCCAACAACCAATACAAATGTTAGGATAACAATCCGCTTTTGTGATAGTCTATAAAATCTGTAGGATATGAATTAAATGCATGATCATGAACACTCACATTGCTATCTTCCTCGGCGCTGATATCAACATTGTTTTCTGTAGAGACATCATGTTCTAAATCAACATTACTTTGTTCCCCCACAGGCCCACAAGAACTAACCCAATTCATCTGGATTTCTCGAAATGAAGTGCTCCTGTTGCTCTCTTCAAAAATTCATCAGCAGATCCTCTCTTTTTTCAATAAAGAGCATATATTAATATCGTGGAGATACCAATTATACCTAACCTCTGCAACAATATTATGCCATACTGGCATAAATGATGCACACAACCAAAAAAAAGTGAAGAATTACAAAAAAAAAGTTCCGCTACCGCGTTCTATTTCTTGAAACAGCAACACTGACACCACCAAGATAACACCAGAAGATCAGCTTCTCCATAAGCGACGCCTCCAAAAAGGAAAGTGTGCATAAACACTGTCATTATCCGATCATAGATCTTAAATTTTCACCCTGAAAAAAGTTCTCACTCTCAAAACAATGCATTCAACAAGAACATTGCCAGAAATAACCAATTAGAGTTAGACCTTGGATTTTCACCCTCAAAGATATGACTCTGAACTTCTCCTATGCAGTCGTCCCCACATAGAAGTCGTTGTTTCAAATCACGAAGCACCAAGCCAATTCCACCCCACCACCAAGATCCTCTCTATGATGCTACCTACTTCTGGCCTCCGTTTTGTTTTTTTTTTTTCCTTTTCCGGGCACCGGATTCAGACTTTTCTAGCGCCATAACCACTCTGAAAATAAGAAAAAACAATTAGTAATGAAAACTAGAATTAGGGGATGGATTGGTAGCCGGCAAGTCTTTGACGCCTATGTAGTGTTCCATATCGGGGATGGGGCTCTTTCCAGACTTTCCAGTTTCTGGCAGGATCCTCTGTTTCTCGATCACCCAATTAAAGATGCGTTGCCGGAGATATTCAAGCATTGCACAAAGCGGAATCTACTGATTAAGGAGGCCCTCAATGAGCAACGATTGATGAGACACTTGAAAGAGCAACCTATCGGCGGTTGCAATCTCTCAGTTTACTGATACATGGGAAAGGGTACAATCAGTTCACCTTGCTGTCGGGAAAAAGGACAAAATCTCATGGCGCTGGAATTCTAATGGCCAATTCTTGGTTCAGTCCGCTTACCAGTTGCTGTTCGAAGGGAGAATCACATCTATCTTCCATATACTGTTTGTGACTCCCAGGCCCCGCTGAGATGCAAATTCTTTGCCTAGCTTGCTGTGCTCGATCATGTATAACTGCTGATAACCTTTTGAAGCATGCCATTTCGTGCAATCCGGTCTGCCTTTGTGTAACGCTAAACCTGAAATCTCCCCTATCTCCCCTACTTTAAAAGGGCGAGAGCGTCCCATCCAACAAATCTCAGCCTTTCAAACCATATATCCAACGCCTGAAATCGCTCAGATCTTTGACGTGAGCGGACCAGCGGACCACAACCATCTCCACGGATCCACGAACAAATAAGATCGTGCTGAACTAACCGTTCTGCACGCCCGCAGCAGGACTTCTCGCCGTCTCCCATCCACCGCGCCATCCTCTCGCCCTCGCCAGCCTGCCGCCCCATCGATTCCCCGCCAACGCCGACTTCCGCCCAGCACGTCTGTCGCCATTGTCGCCCAGCAGCAGTCGACGTCCAGCACGCCTTCCTCTCGCCGCGGTCGCCCAGCAGCGTCCACATCTCCTCTTCCAAAACGCCTTCTTCTCCCCGCCGTCTCCCTGCTGCACTATCGCAGTCCACGACACAGTCCTCTCGCCGTCGTCACACTGGTGACCAATCGCTTCCGAGCATGCCCTCCGCCCTCCACGCAAGGGAATCAAGGACGCCGTCCATGACACAGAATCCAGGCCGCCGGCACGCCGGGGACTAGGCCGAACTGCATGCTCTGGCAGGGGAATCAACGCCACGTACGCTACTAGACGGATGCCAAACGAACTCCATGTCTTTCTTCAGGTTCTTCAGACAATCGGCCCTGCAAAAAACAAGAAGCATCAGGTATCATATGCAAGAATCTCCTGATAAACAATTAAAATCTATACTCACCCTTAGCTATATGACTATATCTACATATTATGCTAATGCTAATGAGAAGGGGTTTAAATTAACTTGAAAAAAGAACTCTGGAAGAAATGATCACTATCATATAAAACAAAAGGTACTGTACCCCTGGAAGGTTCACAATTTTTAAACCAATATATTCAGGGTAGCCGCAGTACTCCTTGCGCCGCCAGCTTCTACACTTTCTTCATATTCGGGGTAGCCGCACTGCACGTCTAGCACGTCGACAGACTCCCCACCGGCAGCTCACTGTCTTCAGGTTCTACTGCTTTCTGACCTGCTGCAATTAAACAAATTGATTGAAGTCTTTGAAACATGTATGTATGAAATCAAGGCCCTATATTTGTCAAACCAAATCATGATTCATTATGATTGTTGCTAAACAGAATAAAGTAAATAAGCAGCTCTTCTGAATGTTTGACAAACTTCTGTTCTGGAAGTTTAATTATGTGCTGCAACGCAGTGCTTCTTAATTACCCCTCATGATACTGGTCACCCTACGGAACCCAAATAATAACACAAATCTTGTCACTGTGGGGAGTACAACATAGGTTTGAGTAGAACACATGCACTCATGATAAGAACAGTTGCTGGTAATGACCTTGACATGACCTTCTCCCGGTTGGTGGTCTTCCTTCCTTACTCGAAAAATCCCCACTTCATCAGTACTATTCCAGAGACCACACTTTCAACGGAGCTGCACAACTTCAGGTCCATATGGATCTAATGCTCCTACATGACCTAAATGTAGACAAGGAATCCACCTGTCAGTCTAAGAAAGCAAGCAGGACAACAATTTAACTGAGCAAAACGTTACCATTAAATGGATCTGAGCCATTTGAGTGTGTAGTGATCCAGCTGAAAATGGTATTTTCAGTCAGCACCGACTAAAGATACAGAAAATGAGTGGACTTTGAAGGTGTAAAACAATTTTGAATAAAGCACCAACTAGGCCCGGGACAGTTCTCTTAAAAACATGCTTGTTCCCTGCAATATTATGAGAAGAAATTCAGTCGAAACGACTTGTTTCCTGCCAGGAAACAAGATGTAAACCATCAAATGCTAATATATATACATACAGGCATTGCATTTGAGATGACACGGGCAAATATACAAACTCCACACTGTATACATCCATATAGGCGTTGCATTTGAGGGCAATACATAACATGTCCAGCAGTACAGAACAGAGGTCACTATATAGTTCAGAAATGCTAATTATAGTGGATCCTACCGAATATAGATCTGTAAGCATAATTTATAAATGAGTAGTAGACGCACTGTTCAATAGTATCACTACATAAGCTATTTGCATTTTACTCGAGAACTGTATCTATGATAAGAACGGTAAGCAAGGATTAGTCGTGTACCGCCATAAAATCGTCCATTGATATGGCGCAATCCCTTGTCTACCCAGCTTCTTCCATAAACTTTGTGAGTACTTGCTGAAAGGCATAAATTAAGATCGTATTTACTTGAGATTCCGCTTCTGTTCATAAGTAGAAGACTATGCAGAAATAGGTCAAAATGACAGAAAAACTCTTTACAAAAAAATTTGGTAAAAAATAACAGTTGTTGAAGGACAAGGCCTAAGGATGTACAAGCAGCATATCATCTTGATACTGAACTCTTGACTTATCGCCTATGAGTTCCCAAGTAATTATGTTCTCTTCTAAACTAATAGTAAAAGGATGTGTTAAACTGTGTCTTACATCTGTACAACACAAACCAATGTATCTCTGAAGAACCTACTCCTTGAGGGGTATGATCTCCTTCAGAAAAAGTTATGCTCACTTGATGTGTTTATGATGGAAAGATGCCAGTTAGTTTAAGAGGAAATAAGAAAACAGCCAAATCTTACAAGTGAATGTAGTATGCAATTAAATACAGGTTTGTATGAAATTAAAACATCTCCTTGTTGCTCTTACATGAAAGAGCATTAAGGAAGAATGATCCCTGAAAAAAAAAAACAATTACCAAAGATCTGTTTACTGGTTGTTGTAAGGGCTGGAATGACCAAAAACTGTCAGTATAAAAATCTACTCAAGAACACTAGAGAGCGAGCACAATCAGTAGTACTCAGTATCAATTAGATATTGCCCAATAATATTTCATTGAGATGGCAATGGACCCATGTAGTACAAACTTACACCAATTGTTTACAGTGGTGCAGGACACCAACCTATTTACAATTTGGAGAAGGCAAATGAACAAGGACTAAATTATGGTGTTATCGAATACTGGGGATTTCCTGCAGTGTGGAGATGAGAGGGAACTGATGAACCTTGTGGAGATGCGGGGGCATTGGAGAAGCGCGGAAACGGTAGGATGCGGGCGATCTGCCTGGCAGCAGGCTTCTCCGGCAGAAATTTCGGTCACGGAGGTTGAGCTGGGAAGGTGCGCCGGCCACTCCGGGAGACTCGGGGCACGGCCAACCCGCCGGAGCAGGACTTCCTACCTCGACGCTTGCTCTCACGGGAGGAGAATAGCGCACTGTAGAGCTCTCCAACAGCCGTACGGTGGCCAGGGCCGAGAATCCGGTAGACACGAGGTCCGCCCCTTGGCCTCCGTCGGCGCGAGGAAATGGCAGCAGCGGCGGAGGCGGATGAGCTAGAACTTGCGGCGGCGGGGAGGTTGGGATGGCGGCGTTCCTCGCGCCATCTGTGGGGAGGCAGAGGTCCTCTCGCCGGCTACTGGAGGCAGGGGAGCGGATCTGCGGATGGTACACGCGCCGTCGGTGGGGACTGGGACTGGGACTGGGACTGGGGAGGCAGTGGAGGGGAAGCACGATGAGAGGAGAGTGAAAGTGGTAGCGTAGAATATCATACTGTAGTATGTGAGATTCCAGACCGTTAGCGGTGGGCGACATCACCTAGGTCTATGTGTACTTCTTTATCTTCTTCATTTGTATACTTGACATTTTCATGTATTTATCCACATCCTCAATGCGTGTAAATTTCAAGCTTTTGGGAATAGGCCAAGACAAGATTGAATATCTCTTCCGTTTCATTCTGGCAAAATAAAATTTTAGGCATTTGCTTTGGTTCAGCTAACATTGAGATTATATTGTGGACATGGTGTTTTGGCACACGCGGGTAAATGCACCCATTATGCAAAAAATACTTCTTATTTTAAATGCATTGAAAAATGTCAAAAAAAATCTGTGTGTACATTTAAACATTATATGTTCGTACACAAAAAAATTGTGGAAAAAAGATATTGTTTGTGGCCTATACAAAAAAGTCAAGAAAATGTTCCATGGAAAACCTTTTTGGTGCACCGAAAATTTTCTTTTTTGCATGGGTCACAAAAATGTCATTTTATTGCCTAACTTTCTGTGCAAACATAGAATGTCTATACATACATCTTGATTTTTTTTCTAAATTTTTGGACATTTTGAAATATAATTTTTGAACAATGGGTGCATCTACACCTATGTCCCAAAGTGAATATCCCTTATATTGTTCCATATGTTGTTATATATATACAAGACCACTAAGTAATCTGATAAAATATAAATTATATGGCATAAAAATATATGGTTGACGATGCTCCTTCACCGGATTAACATTTTGTGTCATTTAATATTGTTTTGGAGTTCACATAAAAAAATATCTTTCCGGATGGCATTGTTCATTTTGTACCTGGTTTTGTGCTTCGTGAATTTTGCTATATGTTGTGCCTACATGAAGCAATTGATTACACCATTGGATCATGCGACCTATTTAAGTGGCTCCATAAACAAAACTACAACAAAATCAATTAAACCACAATTTTAAAATTTTAAAATATATACTCTGTATAATATATTTTTTGACGTGCATTGCACGTGCAAGCTTACTAGTTACCATGGGAGAAGAAAACCGGACTACAAGAAAATCAAAGAACAGCAAAAAATAAAACAGGACAAGACCAGATGCAGACGACATCACTAGTACTGGGCCGGCCCATGTTATCATTGTGCGGCGCCCCAGAAACACATTGGAATAAACGGATTGCCGGCATTCTGCTCGGAGAGATGGCTGCATGGCCGGCCTACTCGGTGTTTCCCTTTGTTTTTTTTTTTCGTTTTTCCTGTTTTCATTTTCTGGTTCTGTTTTTTTCCTTCTTTTTGTCGTGTTGTTATTCCTTTTTTCTATCTTTCCCATTTCGTGTAAAACTGAATATTTTTAAAATCATGAATATTAACAATTTTATTCATGATCTCTCTGAATTTGATCAATTTTAAATTTAAACCTTTTTCTCATAAACCCTTTAAAATCTAAACTATTTTTAACATGTTAACATTTGTTAAACAAGTGAACCATTTTCGTACTTGTAAATCATTTTTTTACTTGAGGCATATAATTTTAATTCGGAATAAATTTTCTGGCTTGAATATTGTTTGGACCGTTTAACCTTTTTCCATACTTGCGAACCATTTTTCGGACCCACGATTTATTTTCCGTACTAAACCATTTTTCATACCCTCAAACTGTTTTTTCATACCCGTGTTTTTAATCCGGGAAATATTTTTGAACCATGAACATTTCTAGGCCCCGAATCATTTTTCCTACTCGCGAACCATTTTTCGTACCCGTGAAGCGTTTTTTCGTACCCGTGTTTTTAATTTGGGAACAATTTTTTGAAGCACGCACATTTTCAGAACCGTGATTTTTTCCCTACTCGCGAACCATTTTCTGAACCCGCGCGAACAATTTTTTCGTACGCGTGTTTTTAATTCGGGAACAATTTTTGAACCATGAACATTTTCAGACTTGCAAACCATTTTCCTACTCGGGAATTTCTCGTACCCGCGAACAATATTTTTGTACAAGTATTTTTAATCCAGGAACAATTTTGAACCGTTAACATTTTTGGATGCGCGAACGATTTTTTGTACTCGCAAACTATTTTTTCCTATGTTTTGAATCCAGGAACAATTTTAAACCGTAAACATTTTTCGGACGTGTGAAACCTTTACCGTACCCTCGAACCTTTTTTCTATGCATGTGTTTTTAAATAAAAAAAACAAAAAAAAAACAATGTGAAGCCAGCGAGATGCGTTATTTTGTTGTAGCGCGTGCAAATATGTTGTTGTTCGCGAAGAGAAAATAGATCCACCATAGAATAACACGTGGCAGCGTGTGTTATATCCCCACGCGTACGTCTTCCCTCGCGCCGTACGCGTACGTCATCCCACGCGCGACCGCGCCGCGCGCCTACCCGTGCCTACGTCGCCTCGCCCCGTGCGTGTACCTGGCCGGCCGCGTAAGTGCCCCCCACGCGAATTCATGCACATGGTGGTAGCTCGCTCGAGCGACGTCCTGCACATGCATGCTAGCATATTCATGCAACCTAATGCGGCTTTGTTTCCGACACGCAAGCACAGTTACAGCTTACATACGAGTACACTTACACATAATACATGAGTACAGTTATGTATATACAGAAATAAAATTACATACAACACACGAGTACAGCTGCGCACACGTGCAAGTACAAGTACAAAAACACACACGAGCAGGTACAATCGCAGACACGACCAAGTACATGTACATAAGTACAGTAGCGCACACGATCAGGTACAGTCGCACATACGAGCAGGTACAATCACGCCCACGAGCAAGTACAGTCGTGCACACGAGCATGTACATGTACAGAATTACAGTCACGCACACGAGCAAGTACAGTCGCGCACACGAACAGGTACAGTCGTGAACACGAGCAAGTACATGTACAGAAGTACAGTCGCACACACGAGCGAGTACAGTCGTGCACACGAGTAAGTACATGTAACACACAGACGAGTATAGTTACCGAGTAAATGGAAAAACTGCACCAAACACACTAAAAACAGAAGTACTTATCGGTTGAAACACGAGTACAGTTAGGTACACACCACAGGTACAATCATACTACTATTGGAAGTACGGAAAAAAATATCTTCAAACCTATCAACATGGGATATAGTTTCGAAGATCTCGACGCGAGGATCTTAAAAGTGAAAACGGTTCGTAATTTGGACTTACGGTTCTCAAGATATTTCATTTAAAAAACAGAATCTAGAAAAAAAAAGGAAAAACTAACACAACCCAGCCTCCCCTGTCTTCTCTCCTCACTCATTCCTTCCCCTTGCGACACGTGACCAGCAGGGAGAGCACTTTTCAGGAATTTTCTGGCACCACAGTGCGCCACTTGTCACATGCGGAGCGAGTTATCTTTTCCTCACGAAAGTCGGCCTTTTTTCAACGATTTCGTGCTTGTGCTGGCTCGGTCGATTGCCAGCCACGTGCCTGGCTGAGTTGTTGATCGATCGCTCATCCGCTAGCTGGCTACTAGCTAAACGCGTATTGGGCTAGGCCCATCTAGGACGTGACCGAGGCGATGCATCAGTTCGCAAAAAGCGATACATAGGGGATCCTCCCGCAATCCCTATTCCCCGCCCATTAGCGGGGCTTAATACGCCCCGCACGAGCATGCGGGAGCGAGCGGGCCGCGGCCCATCTGAACGGTTTTTTTCCTTTTGTGTTTTTTCGTCGGTTCTCATTCCGGTTTTCGTCGGTTGTTCGCTTTTTCTTTGTTCCTTGTTTTTTCCGGTTTGTCTTTTTTTCCTTTTTATTATTTTTCTTTTCCCTATTTTAAGCAATTTTCAAATTCGAGCAAAATTTAAATTTAAGAATTTTTGAAATTCAAGTAAACTTTAAAATCGAGTATTTTTCATATTCGAGCAAGTTTAATATTTGAGTATTTTTAAATTCAAGAAATTTTAAATTTGAGCAATTTTAAATTCGAGCAAATTTTTAAATTTGAACATTTTGTAACTCAAATTTTATTTTAGATATGTTTTTAATTTAATATTTGTGTTAGATTCGCAAAAAGGGTTGTAAATCTGTTAGCCGTGGGGTTCGAACTTGCGTCCTCTCCACTCGTGGGGTGGATGCTGCTACCACAAAGCTACTGCATGAGAAAATACTTTACATATTTGAATGGATTTTTCTTGCTAATTTGGATGCATTTTTCTTGCTAAACAAACTTATCCCTATCCAATTAAAAGATTCCATGATTTATTTTCACTGCAAGACCACGCAGCAGCATCAACTAGGAAATGGGACAGTAACAATAATATCGTGCCAGTCCTGCAAATATCTTATGTGCCAACACACTTTGTTCTGCTTCTGATTTGGTAACACCTTTTTCACTTCACAAGTTTCGGAACGACCACAGTAATATCAGTGCCCATTGCACTTCTGATTATTTTTCTTTATTATTAATCGGCGAGACCTTGCAATTAGCAAGTGCAAGCAACTTGATGACGCTCTCTTTGAAGTTTAGGAGATTGAGGATTCATGATACCATTGTAGATCGCAGCCTCTTGATGAAGCTCTATTTGTAGCAATAACGGGTTGGGTTGAAGACCGTTCGAAGCTTCTTCCTCAGCAGTCGCCAAAAAGTATGTTCGCACACAAACATCTAAGCGTATACCCTCAACGCAGAGCGTGATGCACGGTAGCACGTGGCGAGGGAGGCTCGCCGGAAGTGGGATACCCATGTAGTGACCTCACCTTGTAAATTGAGAGTTCCTGTGCAATAGTGCTAGTCACGGATGGAACTGCTAGCACACACAATTTAAGATGAAATATCAAGTAGCAAAGGTCATGATTACAACGCATGATCTAGTGGAAATAAAACAGTTTAATACAATTTGCATAGCTCTCAGGCTAGCTTTGATTTAGAGTTTATAGAAGCAAGGTAAATCTTCAAGCATGGAACCCTCTTTCCTCATGACGCCACAGAAAGACATGTTGAGCAAAGACTCGTGAACCTAAACTACCAGTCTTCAACTAGAGAAGTAACCTACAACATAAAACATTACAGCCCAAAGGTCAATACATTTGTAATTGTATTGGCAAGATGATACTTTGGTGGACACAAATGGCAACCTAACACATACGTGATCATTTGGCGGGTAGAGCTCATGCATTATTTTCATAAAGCCAGTTTTCTCCTATCATTTGTCAAACATGTTTTTCATACCAATTAAATGGTACCATTGATAGACATCAATGAACCTAGACACCACTGATAGACACTAGTGAGCCTTCCTATTTCATATGGTAAACTTGGTTTGGGCGATCTACACCTGCAGACTCAGACCATAGACATGGCACGGAACCTACGAGCCGATAATCACTTGCACCAATTGTCATATTACATGTTCACCCATCAAATTTTATTTAAAAGGGATTTCTATTCTCGTGCCCTCAGGTCCTTAGTTGTACTCAGTTTTCCCCATCTCTTTAGTTTTTCCTCAGTTTTCCCCAAGCCCTTGTTTAAAACCCGCAGAAGGAGCTCAGACGGCAGGATTCCCGTTTAGTTGACCGTTCCGTGCTGACGTGTGAGGCCGCGTCATGTGGGGCCGCGTCGCGTGGGGCTGGTAGAAAGGGACCGCGTGGGACAGGACGAGAAAACGTTTGGTTGCACGTGAGCAGGAGTTGGGTTCTGTCTCTCTCGGCCGAAATTGGCATTTTTAAGAGTACCTTTTCCCTCTCTTTCTATCTGTCTTTTTTCACCTAATTAGTATCAAATCTAGAGAAGCTTGCGTTTCTGTCTTTCTTCAATTATTTGTGCGTTTTTGCCCTCGTTGTTTGCCCAATATGGCAGCAAATCTAGCACTCTCTCTGGTCCATATGTATGTAGTTAAACCTAGAAGAAAATTTCCAGGGTATTGTACGATAAATTAACACAGTCATATAGTAGAATAGGGATAGATAATAGGGATCCCTCCCTAGATAATAAGCTGCATACAGCAGCCAACATAGTAATAGGTTCGAGGTTCTTCACAGCAACATCATACTAACAACATAACAACAAGGGATCCCTAGCTAACAACAAAATGGAGGAGGCAACAGCAGCACACGTCCAGGACTCCGCCTATACCCCATCTGGCTCTCCTCCACTTGTTGCTCCGCTTGGGCACCTTGGGCTTGAGCGGAGGCATGCGCCCGGCGGCGATCTCCATCCGCTGGAAGCTGCGGAGGTGCATGCCGAGCGCCTTGTGCTTGGCGCGGAAGGAGTAGGGGTTCACCGTCGTGCCGACCTTGGGGAAGGTGTTGACGATGTTCTCGGCATGCGTGAGGAGGCAGTTGAAGTCGGTGCCACCGAGTCTCCTAGTGCAGAAGGGGCACCTGTAGACACCCTTGGCGAAGTACGAGACGTACTGGCCGACCTGCAGCCTCCGCAGCACCTGCCGAGTCTTGGTGTCATGGTGCTCGTCGTCGCTGCCAGACAACTGATCAATATCAAACGGAAACTATGACTGAATGAGTTGCAACGATGACTAACGAGCATGATAACAAAGTTAGGAAAAACAGAGGTAGCCTCAGTTAGAGTGGACACGATTATATATCTAAAGGGAAGAGGTTAGCGAACCAAAGCTCATGCACAACAGATTTGTACACAGCAATGGTTCGCTGAACCCTCCCTGTAAAGATTTATGCCCAACGATTCATCATAGGCAAAGAAACAGATTCCAGATCTGAACTTGAACACATTCCAGATTATTTGCAAAATTAAATGGTTGATATCTTTTGATTCATGCATAAAATAACTGATTGAGATCCCATGATTACTTGCATAAATTAACTGATTGAGATCCCATTATTAGTTGCATAAATTAACCGAACGGCCGAACCCCAAATCTTAAACGAAATCAACAAGGGATCAAAACAAAATGGAATAAAATCGGCGCAAATATTAACCCAATGCTCAACCATCTACAGATCCATCTACACCTGCAAAAATAGGGTTCAAAAAGGAATGGGGAACAAAAAAGGGAGCAAACCGTAGTTACCCGTTCCATGGGTCGTCCATGAAGGTGTCGTAGGAGTTCGGGGGCGCCTCGTACGGCACCTCCTCATAGGGGTCCCATCCCGCCGGGATCTGACTGCCACCGGAGGCAGCCTTCGATGCACCAGCGTCGACGACCGTTGAGGGGACGGCGTCGAAGAGGGAGGCGTCGCGCTTGGAGCCGACGGTGTCGTGGACGATGGGATTGGCATTCTCCTTTTCCATCTCGCCGGCAGAGGAGAGGGAGAGGGTTTTTTGCTTTGGAGAAGATGATGGGACGTGAGAGAGGCTGCGTTGCGTGAGCGAGTGAGAGTGACAGAGATAGTGCGAGGAGGCGTCTATTAAGGAGAGGGGTGGTTAATGCGACCCGCGTCCCACGCATCCACTGTTGCACATCTGCACGTCTTGGTCTTCTGCAACGTGACACGCGTCCACGATTGCACGTCTTCGACTTCTGCACCGCGACCCGTGTCTACGCGTCAACAATTGCACGTCTTCCATTTCTGCACCGCAACACGCGTCCTCGAGTCTAACCCTGGAAATTTAGATATACTTAGATATACCCTCGAGTCTTATACTTGCATTTTTTGTGTGCTCAGTTTTCTCCTTGAGTGCTAATACTGGCTAGTGCAATACACTCAGTTTTACCCTCAAGTGGCTAGTCAACAGAGAGTCAACAAATGGGATTAACTAGTTAAATGAGTCATTTAATGTGCAAAAAAATCCAAAAAAGAGTGGCACTTACTCATGGAGTCTTTACCACAAATTGCCACTTCTCAAATCATAGATAAGTCATAGATAAATCAAGTTTTACCATAAATTGCCACTTCTCAAATCACCTAGTAGCTATGAAGGTGCATGGTTTTCCACAATAAGCCCTTCCCAAAACAACTTTCCCCAAAACATACTTTGTCTAAATGAGGCCACAATTCTCACACTAATGTATATTTGTAATGCAAATAGTTTGAGGTAGGCCAAGATGGGTTTCATTGTACGAAACACGCATTTTCCATTTTTAGATCTCATATTTGAATCCCTTAGTGTGTTTACTACTCAGGTGCCCTTGGTTTCTTGATACTACTCAGTTTTGCCCTCTCCCTTCACAAATTATCGCAGACGTGCAACATTGCCCTGATTGGTCTAGCCCATGTCACGTGGATCGTGCCCGCCGACCGTTGATCGTATGATCTAACGGGCAAGATAACCCCTCTCTCTCTGTCGACGGTTAGCTTCCACCCTCTAAGTATGCTAAAGGACGGTTTTCTGTATTATTTTTAGGCATTACTTTTCACGCAAAAAATGATAAACCATCACCGATTTGTTGTAGCCATTAATTTCACGCAAAAAATGATAAACCATCACCGATTTATTGTAGCCATTACTTTTCACGAAAAAATGATAAACCATCACCGATTTCTTGTAGCCATTACTATTTACGGTAAAAATGATAAACGAAACAATCTATCTATCTCTGTATTTAAAGTTTGGGAGGGTTCACCATCTACTTATGTTAACTTTCGAGGTTTTGACCTGAAAATCAAATGGGTATTATAAAGGGAAATAAAAGTTCAAAAAAATGTAAAAACGAAACATTCTACCTATCTTTGTATAGAAGATCATCTGTATGATTTTTGAGGTCATTTAGAGAAGGTAGAAAAAATCCCTTTTGAGAAGGTCGAAAAAACCTAACTTGTTACAAAAGCTGGTTTCAGTGAGACCTAACCAAGTTTGGCATACATGATGCCATACCTATAACAACAAGGAATATCTAAAAGGGAAAGTTTCACAAAATTTGAAATTTAGGGTGAAAATGATGCCATACATGATGCTGTTTTTCGAGGTTTTGACCTGAAAATCAATTCGGTATTATAAAGGGGAATAGAAAGTTCGAAAAATGTAAAAACGAAACAATCTATCTATGTATAGAAGATCAGCTGTATGAAATTTGAAGTCATTTAGAGAAGGTAGAAAAAATCACCTTGTTAGAAAAGTTGGTTTCGGTGAGACGAAACGGCATGCGCTTAAGCAAAGTGATTTTTTTCGAACATCTCCAAATGACCCCAAATTTGCCATACATGATGCCATACGGTTAACAACAAGGAACCCTATCTAAAAAGTGTCAAAAAAGTTTGCCCAACCGTATAGCTCTATCAAAAAGAACCTCACCATGGCGCTAGTATAACTTTTAATTACAAACTTTCGTTACCTAACCTTCAACATGAAACTTGTTTCAAATTCATTTTGGCGTACAAGAAACAAATCCCACCTTGATTCGAGCACATCAGCCTCCAAACGATGCCGATGCCGATATCGGCATGGTCCGAACGGCTATGCTCGCCGCCACTGCTAGGTCACCGTCGGGATGCACCCTCAATCCCGTCCCCTCATTTGATCACTAACAAAACAGAGATACCACCGAGGCCAATGCCGAACGTACATGCTGATGCCAATGCCGAACATGCATGCACGCTGCTGTGGGCACGGCCACACCGCCCCGCTATGCGGGACACCACAGACCACCGCGAGGTCTTTCCCTTCGCCACCACACTCTGCTAACAGTCAAAGTTTTGAGGTAGTCATCGAAGTCGTCGACCATTTCTTATCTTCTTTGCATGGTTAAAGGCGTCTAGTTCATATCTATCTAATGCGTCTGGTCTCTCCTCATGCAGTTCTTTGTGTACGTCGATCTCATCTCGGCACCCCGCAGGCCACCTCCTCCGTGCCATTGTTGTAGAGCTCTGTTAAAAAATCTAATCCTACCCGTGTATTGTCCCGTGTATCAACGTCATGGCCCCACTTGTCATTCGATATACCGAAGCCCCACTCGTTCGTATTTTGGTCAGGGATACAACAATACTTACGGTCAAACTAAGATGGATGATCCGACGTGTCTTTGCGGGCTCTACGTGGCCCCACTAGTCAGAAGATAATGATCAATCGTCGAGCAACCGGCCGTTACATCACGTGTGATGGTTTCAGACAAGGTCTTGGGGAAAACTGAGGAAAAACTAAGGAGCTGGGGAAAACTGAGCACAACTAAGGACTCGAGGGCACAAAAATAGAAATCCCTATTTAAAAAGTTGGGATGTGGATATTTTCTAACATGATCCTTGTCGGTACTTTCAAATTGTTCGTAACCGGGGACACGGCTAAGCACTTAGTTTTAGACACTCTGCATAGGCTGTATAATTTACCCATGTGACCTAGTCTATTATTCTTCCATGATGCACATCTGGTTTACTGGACATATGTTGACTAGGACGAGATTTTTTCAAAGAGATCCCCGGACCTTTCTCTACGGACCCGTACCAACGTACATTCCCCTACATCATCTATCACATAGAACCTAGGTTCTCACAACATACCCTGTCAAGCCAAAGATCATATTAGCATGTGGTTGCACGGTAGCTAATGAGCAAGGTTGTCTACAATCTGTTTGTTCCGGGGTGGTTGTCCACAAGTGCGATACACACGGCGGTTCATAGACATGACCCCGGTGTAACCACTAAACATTAACCAAGAAAGTCCCATTTCGACCTAGGTAGTTCATTAAACTTAGTTGTTTTCTCATAACTCACTAACAAAATAATTTTTATTGCATAGTGAAGCAACAACTAAATTTAATGGTGACAAAGCAGTCAAGTGGGGGTAGCTAGACAACTGGGAGTGAGTAGAAAGCATAAAACCCTATATATGTATACTACAAAAAGTACTAGCGTAAATAGATAAAAACTGGAACATTTGTGATTTGTGCGCCACTTTTCTTGATGATGTGGGGAGTTGGCACAATCTTCACAAGCACACATGTTGCAGTCGGCACAACCACAATCTACAAACAAATAACTATGCACCATAAACATGGTTGCCATACATTGACAATCACAAACGGAAGACATGAATGCAATATGTATTGTAAACAAGATCATCCCACTTAGTTGTTCTCTGGTTGTCTACTACATGCATGATTCCATGATCAAGTTCTATGGTTAGTTGAATTATTGCGAACCATTTATGTCACATTAGAGAGGTCAACTACCGTTAATTCTACAAGGTATTTTTGTATAGTAGATAAATGTTGGTTTCGGCACTACTGGTCAGAAGATTCCATTTGCAAGCAGATGCAAAAGGAATCACTCAAAAAGGATATGTAGAACTCATTTTATGGCCAAAGTGTTATATTTGAAATTGTACAAATGCTTTGAATAAACTTTGTGCAAAAGTGGCATTCAAGGTTCCTAAAATATTCTACATGGTTCACTGATTCCATAGATATAAAATTTGATGAAATCCGACGTGTAGAACTCCAAATATGAATTTCCAAAGATCTAGTGTTTTATGTCTGTTTGAAATTAACATGGAACGTATTTTCTATGTGTAGGCGACATGGCGCGATGCGATTGGCCGAGAGGACCGTGGAGCGGATCAAGCTCCAACCCCTTCGGAACGATATGGCCATACAGGGCCGGCGCGAGGCCGGAAAAGTCGCTGACGGCGGCTGAGTGCAATGGCGCACGGTAGCGCCAGGAGAGGCGTGCACGTTCCGAGAGAAAGAGAGGGCTGGGGAAGGTGCGAGCGGTACCGTTCGGAGCGGGGAGACTAGGCGAGGTCGTGGGAATAAAAAGGGAGGTGTGAAGCGGCTCAGAACCTCCTCCTTCGAGTTCAACTGCCGGCAGTGGCGGTGAACACCGGCGAAGAATCTCGGCAGCCTGGTGGCGTGGTTTCAGGTGCGGTGTGAGGGAAAAACGAGGGGGTCCGGGGCTTTATAGGGGAGTGCTCAGGGCTGTTAGGGGAGAAGCAGGCGAGTGGGGGAACTGGCCAAGGTGGGCTTTGGGCGGCGGGAAGAGAGCGGCTATTTTGGTCGGACGTTGAGGATGAGCCCGACAGGTGGGCCCCACCTATCGGCGGTGGAGGGAAAAAGTGAGGTCAGAGAGTGTGCGCGCGGGCTGGCTTCCCCGACTCGGCTGGTTGGTCCGCTGGCTTGGCCCAGTTGGACCGTTATTTTTTTTCTTCTTTCTTCTTTTTTCTTTTCTTTTATTTGTGAAGCATTTGGTACCAAAATAGTTCATAAAAATGCAAATAAAATATAGGCGGATTCCTTGTGAAAAGGGGTTCATTATGGAACCACCTTTAAAACAAAATTAAAGATTTTATAAAAAAATAACGTTGGCATACGTGCCTATGTGGCCATAAGTGACATTTTAGGATTTGGGGTTTTGAAATAAAATTTGAATTTTCCCTAAAATGCAAAGATATCATGATGCTTATGATTGAAATGCATGATGTTTGGAAAATTAAATTTTGGGATGTTACAAACCTACCCCCCTTGAGATGCTAACAAATAGGTCTTGATGGTATTTTTGAAGATCATCTTCACGCACCCAAGTAGCTTCTTTCTCGGTGTGGTGATTTCACTGGACTTTGCAGAACTTGATCGTCTTAGTACGAGTAGCTCTTTCTGCTATCTCCTGTATCTTGATTGGCGTATGGCAAATTTTCATCCTAGGTGGATCCATAATCCAATGCCCAAGCTCTCAACATATCTTCCAAGATTTGGTTTACTCTTTCAGTCTGTCCATCAGTATGTCCATTGGTGTATGGGTGAAACGTTGTGCTGAACTCAAGACTAGTTCCCAATGACTCATGCAATTGACGCTAAAAGTGAGAAGTGAACTGAGTACCTCTATCTGAAACAATACTCTTGGGCACTCCATGCGAACAAATGATTCTGCTCATGTATATCTTGGCTAGCTTGGCACTTGTATAGGTGGTCTTCACTGGTATGAAGTGAGCCACTTTAGTCAGACGGTCTACTACAACCCAAATAGAATCATATCTTAATCTAGTCTTAATTTGGAGTCCGGTGATGAAATACATGCCAATATTATCCCACTTCCACTCTGGTACTAGCAAGGGTTGCAACAATCCTGCTGGTTTCTGATGTTCTGCCTTGACTCTTCTACAAACATCACACAGTGAAATATACTCGGCAATGTCTCCCTTCAAGTTAGTCCATCAGAACCTTTCCTTTACGTCCATGTACATCTTAGTGTTACCCAGATGAATGGACTATGGTGAATCATGTGCTTCCTGAAGAATCAACTTCCTAAGTACAGGGTCCCGGGGCACACAAATTCGCTTCTCGAACCATATGGTTTCTTGCTCATCTTTATGAAATCCCTTTGCTTTGCCTTCGCTCATATTGACCTTGATTACCTATATTTCTTTGTCTAACCTCTAAGATTCTCTAATCTTATCCATTAGTGTTGGCTGAACTTCAAGCGATGCCAAATAACCTTATGGCACAATCTCCAGTCCGAGATCTTTAAAATGTTCACACAATTCCTCAAGTAGTTCTCCTGCGGTGAGACCGTTCACATAGGTCTCACAGCTCAGCGCATCAGCTACAACATTAGCCTTTCCTGGGTGGTATTGCAAATTCATGTCATAATCCTTTATTAGTTCTAACCATCTTCTTTTCCTCATGTTTAGTTCCTTCTGAGTGAATATATACTTCAGACTCTTATGGTCTGTGATAACGTCACAATGCTTTCCCATCAGATAATGTCTCCAAACCTTGAAGGCATGCATGACATAGGCTAGCTCTAAATCATGAGTTGGGTAGTTTCTCGCATGATGCTTGAGTTGTCGCAAAGCATAGCACACTACTTTGCCATCTTGCATTAGGACACCTCCAAGTCCTTGACGAGAAGCATGACAATACACTTGGAAATACTTATTGGTATCTGGCAAACACAGAACTGGTGCACTTACTAGACGTTGTTTCAACTCTTGAAAGCTAGATTCACACTCGTAATTCCATATGAATTTCTTCTACTTGTTCAATAGTTATGTCATACTTTGCAATCTTGGAGAAATTCTCAATAAACCTCTGGTAGTATCTAGCGAGTCCTAAGAAACTCCGAATCTCTCCCGCATTCTTAGGTGACTCCCACTCGGTCACATCTGCAACTTTGATTGGGTCTACTGCGACTCCTTCTGCTGAAACTATGTGTCCAAGGAATCCAACTTTGTCCAACCAAAACTCACACTTGCTAAACTTGGCATACATCTTGTGCTCTCTGAGCTTATCCATGATTAGGCGCAAATGTTTCTCGTGCTCGGCATCAGCTTTTGAAAATATCAATATATCATCGATGAATACCACCACGAACTTATCTGAATATTCCATGAACACCTTGTTCATCATGGTCATAAAATATGCCGGGGCATTTGTTAGCCCAAAAGGCATAAGGGTGTACTCATACAAACCGTACCTAGTAGTGAAAGCGGCCTTAGGTATGTCCTCCTCCGGTATATTCAACTGTAAGTAGCATGATCAAAGATCTATCTTGGAAAATACATTTGCTCTCTTTAATTGGTCAAACAAGTTGTTAATGTTGGGCAATGGTTACTTGTTTTGAATCGTCACTTCATTTAGCGAACGATAGTCCAACACTAATCTCTCGCTAGAGTATTTCTTCTCTACAAACAGTACTGGTGCTCCCCAGGATGACAAACTAGGTCGAATAAATCTTTTCTAAAATTGCTCCTTGAGTTGCTTAGCTCATTGAGTTCATCAACATCCATCTTATATGGTCTCTTGGCTATGGGTCTAGTACCGGGCATAAGTTCAATGAGAAACTCAGTATCTATATCAGGTGGCAGTCCTAGCAACTCTTCTGGGAAGACATCCGGATATTCCCTCACAACGAGTACATCCTCTAGGTAACCCCCTTAAGAGAATTGACCTTACTACCTTTAAGCTCAAGGTTGAGTTGAAACAGATTCATTTTTTCAGGGGTTTTGGTTGTAATAGTTTTCTTTGTATAATCTATTATGCCTCGATAAGTGATGACCCACAAGTATAGGGGATCGCAGCAGTCTTCGCGGGTAGTAAAACCCAAATTTATTGATTCGACACAAGGGGAGGTAAAGAATACTTATAAGCCTTAACAACTGAGTTGTCAGTTCAGCTGCACCTGGAAAAGCACTAGCAACAAGGGTGATGTGAAAGTAGCAGTAATATGAGAGAAATAGTAACAGTAACACAGCAGCGGTAACAGTAACACAGAGGCAATGGCACCAGAAAATAGTTGATACTACTTCCAATGACATATAGAACGAGTATATGATGATGAGAGATGGACCGGGGTTCCCAGCGATTTACACTAGTGGTAACTCTCCAATAACAAGTGACAAGTGTTGGGTGAACAAATTACAATTGGGCAATTGATAGGATTGATAAAGCATTAAGACAGAACATCAATTCATTAATCATGTAGGCATGTTTTCCATATATAGTCGTACGTGCTCGCAATGAGAAACTTGCACAACATCTTTTGTCCTACCAGCCGGTGGCAGCCGGGCCTCAAGGGAATCTACTGGATATTAAGGTACTCCCTTTAATAGAGTACCGGAGCAAAGCATTAACACTTGGTGAAAACATGTGATCCTCACATCACCGCCTTCCCCTCCGGTTGTCCCGATTTCTGTCACTTCGGGGCCTTTGGTTCCGGACGGCGACATGTGCATACAACTTGTAGATACAATCTAAGCAATAAGTATAGAGCTTAAATCTAAGATCATGCCACTCGGGCCCTAGTGACAAGCATTAAGCATAACAAGATTGCAGCAACAATAACTTCACAAACTTTATAGATAGACTAATCATAATGTATCATCCATCGGATCCCAACAAACACAACACCGATTACATCAGATGGATCTCAATCATGTAAGGCAGCTCATGAGATCATTGTATTGAAGTACATGGAGGAGAGAATACCGACTAGCTACTGCTAGAACCCGTAGTCCATGGGGGAACTACTCACGGAGCATGATGGAGGCGGTGGCATCGATGGAGATGGCTTCCGGGGGCACTTCCCCGTCCCGACAGGGTGCCGGAACAGAGACTTCTGTCCCCCGAATTGGAGTTTCGCGATGGCGGTGGCGCCCCTGGAGTCTTTCTGGAGTTTCGTCAATTGGTATCGAGTTTTTAGGTCGAAAGGGCTTATATAGGTGAAGAGGTGGCGCAGGAGGGGCAACAGGGTGCCCTCCCCATAGGCCGGCGCGGCCAGGGGCTGGCCCGCACGGCCCTATGGTGTGGGGGCCCCAGGCCTCCCCTCTGACTCCCCTTCGGTGTCCTGGTCCGTCTCGGTGAATTATGATGTTTGGTCTTCGTTTCGTCGAATTCCGAGAATATTGCCCGAACAGCCTTTCTGGAACCAAAAACAGCAGAAACAGAACTGCACCGTGGCATCTTGTTAATAGGTTAGTTCTGGAAAATGCATGAAATCATCATAAAGCGCAAGCAAAACATGTAAGTATTGTCATAAAACAAGCATGGAACGTCAGAAATTATGGATACGTTGGAGACGTATCAATAAGTGGTCAACCAATCCATGCGTAGGATTATATCTAAACCTTGGGATTCCAGGATTATCAAGTCAACTCGGAACTCATGCTTTCCAATTACTAGGGTCAGTTGTTTGCATCCAACACTTACTAACATCTCTCCCCCTGAAGAGCTTACTCTAAGGGGGCTTCCTATTGTTTCAGTGGGTAGTTTATTCTTATCCACAAATGCTTTTGAAATGAATGAATGCGATGCACCAGTATCAAACAGGACAAGTGCTGAAAAGTTGTTAAGCAGGAACGTACGGATCACTATATTAGGTTCATCATATAATTCCTCCACATTGACATGGTTAACATGCCCCTTCCGGAACAGAATCGGCTTCCTTGCCTCTTTGGCTTTCTTTGCTTCCTCAGCCTCCTTCTCAGGATGCTCATTAGCATAATGTTTACATCTTCCTGCACTTGAAGGATTCAACTTGACTGATACCCCTCTTCAGAAAATGGTGGCTGTTGTTGTGGTTATGGCCATTTTTGCCTCCATTGTTGATGCCATTTCCCTTCCCAGAGTTGTGATGTTGATAACTCTGATGGCCATTGGGGTGGTGGACATTTCCCTTGTGGTGTTGATTCTTACTTCTACCATCATTGTTCCCATACTTGTGATATCCAGAAACCCCACTTCCTTCACCATAAGAGAGCATATTATGTGGTGGTCTTGAACCATGTTTGTCGTATCCGTGTTTCCTCTTCCTTCTCTCCACTAGCTTCATTGTGTTCTCCAGAGTTATAGATTTGTCACACAGTGACTGGTAAGTAGGCACATAAAGCACATACAGTTGAACAATTAGTTCATCATTTAGTCCTTTAAGAAACTTTTTCTTCCTCTTGGCATCTGTTTTGATATCATCTGGCACATTGCGTGCCAAGTTGTTGAACTCCTCTATGTATTCTGACACACTGCAATGACCTTGTCTGAGGTTTTGAATTCAGTCCTCTTCAGGTCCATCACTCCAGAGAAAATGTGAGTAGTACGAAACCCATCTTCAAATATTGCCCAAGTCACATTTGCTATGGGATGAGTGATTTAGAAATTCTCCCACCAACTAGCTGCATGTCCTTCCATCAGATGAGAAGCAAATCTGACCTTCTCAGCGTCGGTGCATCCTATGGTCACCAAGTCCTTGTTCACATAACACAGCCAATCATTGGCCACCATAGGTTCTGCTGCCCTTGAGAACTTCTCAGGGCGAAGCCTTAGAAACCTAATTAGCATATCCATGTGAGGTGGAGGTGGTGGTGTCGGTGGGTGGTGGATTGTTGTTGTTCTGCATATTATTGTGTGGCTGGGTTATCTGCTTGCATTAGCTGAGCTTGCGCATCCATCATTTGCTGAATGTCATCTGGCACTTCGGGTTCACGATGAGGTGGTATACTATTTGTTTTCGTATAGGTAAGATTATAATTTAGAAATAGAATCTAAGGGAATAAAATTCCTACTGTCACACAGCACATGCATAAAAAACTTTAAATCACACAAGCATTCTTATAACAAACACTTAGTTTTCGAAATACGTGAATCGCAAATGTCTGGAAGATAGAAATAAAAACACTAGCTTACGTACCACATGTGGTTGGCAAACTCAACTCGATAGCTAAGGAAAAGGGAAATGGTGGTCACTCTACTCAGATCTTGACCTTGTATAGGTTCATATAGGTCCTAGCGCTCATTCTCGGGATGTGGGACCGTGTGTTGGTGGTTGGGGTGTCCTCCACATCAGGAACAATCGGTCGGTGTTCCCCATCGGCCAAGACAAGCATGACCTTCTCGGGGTCTTCCTCTTCTTTCTCCATATCCTGATCCTCCTGGTCAGCTATCGCCTCCTAGACAGCTGGTGCCTCATGTACAACTGGTGCCTCCTGAACAACTGACTGAGGCTGCAGCTGCAGTAACTGCTGGGCAAGGTGTGCGCACTGCCCCTGGAGTTCCATAATCAGTGTGCCCTGGTCCAGTTTCTTGTCCTTCAGCTTCCCCGTGTCGCTCCTCAGTTGGGTGTTGTCGGTGTAAAGTTCTGCTCTCTTGCTAGCAAGCCAATCAACTAGCTTCTCAAGTTGATGGTACTTCTAATTTTTCTACTATAGAATCTTCTTGGACCAGTCTAGATCATTCATCTTAGTGTGAAGAATCCTCTCCAGGTTGAAGACATGACCCTCCATGTCCTCCAACCGAATCTCAATCCATAGTAGGTACTCATGACTTCCCGAAGTCCTCATAGGTATCCTATCCAGGCTGCGCCTTCTGAAGAACAGACAGCCAGAATCCTCATCAACACTCGCAACGTGCATGTTGATGACGCGGACTAATGCCTCCTGCATTGCCATCATGATACCTTCCTCCAGCTTGGATACATCTTTTTGTAGATCACTGTATCGGTGACTGGCTGAACATGACGCCACTCGATAATGGTCTCGTTTCCCCAATGCCTAACTGTGGGCACATCAGAAGGCAAGAGTCTGCCTGTGAACATGGGTGGGAGTAGTTTAACTGACCTACACACTCGGGACACTGTGTCGCTGAAAGGTGTAGCATTCTCGTCAAAAGGGGTCTTAAGGTGGCTATAGGCGACCATCTAGGAAAAGTTTGAAACTAAGAAAGAGTGTATTTAAGTAAATTATCAAGAGAAGCATTACCAGAATAATTGAATAAAATAACGAAATGATGATAAAAAAACCAATAAAATATTTTTTTAAAGGAAATAGGATTCCAGTCTTAGGGTCTTTCCTAGTCTAACCAATCCTAGGGTCACGAACCTAAGGGCAACATAGTACTCTGATACCATCTGTAGTGACCTCATCTTGAAAAGTGAGAGTCCCTCTACAATAGTGCTAGTCCCGGATAGAAATGCTAGCACACACAGTTTAAGATGAAATATCGAGTAGCAAAGATCATGATTACAATGTATGATCTAGAAGAAATAAAATAGTTCAATACAACTTGCATAGCTCTCAGGCTAGATTTAATTCAGAGTTCATAGCAACAAGGTAAATCTTCAAGCATGGAGCACTCTTTCCTCATAACGCCACAGGCAGACATGTTGAGCAAAGACTCTTGAACCTAAACTACCAATCTTTAACTAGAGAAGTAACCTGCAATATAAAACGTTACAGCTCTAAGGTCAATACATTTAGAATTGTATTGGCAAGATGACACTTTGGTGAACACAAATGGCAACCTAACACATACGTGATCATTTGGCGGGTAGAGATCATGCATAATTTGCATAAAGCCAGTTTTCTCCTATCATTTGTCAAATCATTTTCTTCCATACCAATTCAATGGTACCATTGATAGACATCAATGAACCTAGACACCACTGATAGACACCAGTGAGCCTTCCTATTTCATATAATCAACTTGGTTTAGGTGATCTACCTCTATAGACTTAGACCATAGACATGACACGGGATCTACTAGCCGATAATCACTTGCACCAATTGTCATATTCCATGTTCACCCATCAAATTTTATATCAGAATTTGGGATGAGGAGATTTTCGTACATGATCCTTGTCGGTTCACTCAAATTATCCATAACCAGGGACAAAACTAAGCACTTAGTTTTAGACACTCTACAGAGAGTGTACAATTTACCCACATGACCTAGTCTATTCTTCTTCCATGATGCACATTTTTTATCGAATTCGTAGCATAGAAAACAAAAAAATTCCTACCGCAAGAACGAATAACAAGCCAAGATCTAATCTAGTAGATGGTAGCAACGAGATGAAGATCATGAGACTAACCCTCGAAGATTCCAAAGCCTACAAGATTAGATCTCGTTGTTGATGTAGTCGATCACTTGCCGCTTTCAAAAGCGCGTAGAAGATCTTGACGGTGCCACAATCGGGCAGCACCTTCGTACTCGCTCACACGTTCGGTGTTGATGACGACGTCCTTCTCCCCGTTCCAGCGGGCAGAGGATGTAGTAGATCCTCCTCGGAATCCCGACAACACGACGGCGTGGAGTCGGTGGTGGTGAAGATCTTCGGCAGGGCTTCGCCTAAGCACTACGGGAGAATCGGGAGGAGGGAGGTGGCTAGGGTTTGGGGAGAGGGGGAACTTGGTGCGCCGACCTTGGTGCCCTTGGGTGGTGCGGCTGGTGTGGTGGCCGGCCCCCTCCCTCTCCTCCTCATTATATAGGTGGAATCCCTAGGGTTTGCCCAAAGATTTGAATAAGACCCCAATTCAAATCTTTCCATATGAGCAAAACCTAGGGGGCAAGGACTCCTCCCTTTCCTTCTCCCTTGGCCGGCCAGGGTGGTGGAGTCCACCATGGACTCCACCTTCCCTCTTGGTTGGCTGGTTAGGGTTGGTGGAGTCCAACCAGGACTCCACCTTCCATGGTGATTTCTTCCGGAAGGTTCTAGAACATTCTAGCGCCTTCCATAAATACACCAGATCATTTCCAAACTTGGAAAGTGACTTCCTATATATGAATCTTATTCTCCGGACCATTCCGGACCTCCTCGTGATGTCCTGGATCCCATCCGAGACTCCGAACAACATTCGAACTCCATTCCATACTCCATATCTACTTAAAACGACATCAAACCTTAAGTGTGTCCCCCTACGGTTCATGAACTATGCAAACATGGTCGAGACTCCTCTCCGACCAATAACCAATAGAGGGATCTGGAGATCCATAATGGCTCCCACACATTCAACGATAACTTAGTGATCGATTGAACCATTTACATACGATACCGATTCCCTTTGTCACGCGATACTTTACTTGTCCGAGGTTCGATCATCGGTATCTTCATACCTAGTTCAACCTCGTTACTGACAAGTACTCTTTACTCGTGCCGTGGTATGTCGTCTCTTGTGACCTAGTCACATGCTTGCAAGCTAATCATACGACATTCCACCGAGAGGGCCTAGAGTATATCTATCCGTCATCGGGATGGACAAATCCCACTCTTGATCCATATGCCTCAACTCACACTTTCCGAATACTTAATCCCATCTTTATAACCACCGATTTACGCAAAGGCGTTTGATGTAATCAAAGCATCCTTTCGGTGTAAGTGATTTACATGATCTCATGGTCGAAGGACTAGGTAACTATGTATCGAAAGCTTATAGCAAGTTTGAACTTAATGACTTGATCTCATGCTATGCTTACTATGGGTGTGTCCATCACATCCTTCACCTAATGATATGATATTGTTATTAATAAAAACCTATGTTCATGATCAGGAAACCATGATCATCTATTAATCAACAAGCTAGTTAAATGAGAGGCTTACTAGGGACTCTGGTTGTTTACACAACACACATGTATCAATGTTTCCGGTTAATACAATTATAGCATGGAGTGTAAAAATTTATCATGAACACTAAGATATAACAATAACTATTTTATTATTGCCTCTCGGGCATATCTCCAACAGTCTCGCACTTGCACTAGAGTCAATAATCTAGTTTACATTTGTAAAGATATAACACCTTGGACTTCTGGTGCTTATCATGTTTTGCTCACGGGAGAGGTTTCAGTCAACAGATCTGACACGCTCAGAAACGTATGTATTTTGCAATTCATTTGTGTCTCAACGCATCACTCATTTTTCAAATGAGTCGGCATTAATCATATATGTCCAGTCTTCTGGTGGAACCTTAATTCCGCGGTCTGAAATATGTCACTAATATTATCACACACAATATAGCTTAAAGTTCTGACACTATCGGAACTACACCAAGTTCTCAAAGAACTCCTCGACTTAAACATCCTCAGTCATTGTCAGAACAATAACATACTCTGCCTTCATTTGTAGAATCCGTCACACAATATTTAGAACTCATCTAAATCTAGCATAGACTTCTTCTAGCTCATTGTGCTACCTTTTAAACAACAATTAGCCTAATTGAGATTGAAATTTTATTTTTATATGTGACCAAACTAATATCGGTGCAACACCTTACAACAATTTGTTTGTCATTTGCCCATACAAAACTAATATCCTTGGTTCTTCTAAAGCACTCAGGGATATTCTTACTGTTGTACAATGATCATCACATGAATCATTCTGGTATATGCTCCTAACTCTTTGGAGCACAGGACATCTGATTTTGTACATATTATTCGTGATCTAAAATCACTCATGTGTTTTCACTCATCGAGGCTCAAATACACTCAAGTCTTGTTAAACCTTCGCATGAAAAGAATACCTTCTTAATATTTTTATATTGAACTACTTCAATATTCATTCTATGTACTTTAACTTAAACTTATTATGTGTTTCAATCTATCTTCATAGATCTTGATACTAAATATGTTTCAGTTCATATCCTTTCATTGAAGTTAATTCTCAATGAAATCTTCTAATCACATGATTACATTATTTATAATCAACGATATGTCATCTACATAAAGTATTATAAATATGTCTCAGTGCTCCCACTTAATTTCTTGCAAATGCAAGCATCTTCATCATTTCTGACGAAATCAAAAACTCTTTGATTATTTCATCCGGTGAAGATTCCAACTCCGTGATACTCACTTCATCCAGTGAAGTTTGTATATCTTTCTAGTATTCTACGGACTAGCAAAACTCTTAGTTGTATCTTGTATACACCTTTAACACACACTTCTAATAAGGAATGTATTTCTGTCATCCTACTAACATATCTCATAAAAGAAATATGTAGCGATTACTAGAACAATCCACATAGACTATAACCATCGCTACGGAAGATCTAATCTTATCGTATTCAACTTTTTGAACTTTGTCGTAAACAAATTTTCGACAAGTCGAGCTTCTTCAAGGATATTCCATCCAAGTCCATCAATTTTATAGATCCATTTACTTTCAAAAAGTATTCACCTATCTTGGATTTAATGGCGCTTAGCCATTTTAACGGAGTCAGGGCCCATCATAACTTCTTTGTATGTAGTTGGTTCATTATTGTTCAAAATCAATCCTTTCTCCACAAATCATTTAATTGATCACAAAGTAAACCATACTTACAAGGTTCAATGGGTACTTCGATCTCCATGACTATAACTCTTTGTAGACATGGGAGCTATGATCTTCGTGGCCGCTTTCGGAACCATTTCTGATGCTGCGCTACCCTGATCATGATGCTCAGGTTCATAAACCTTATCAAGTTCCATTGTCCTCCCACTCAAATACTTCGCTAGAAACAATTTCTTGGAAATAAGTAACAAACATCGACAAACACTTTTGTCTTTGTCTCTATAGTGGAAAGAATTCCCAATCAATTCTCTGGGATAACCAACAAAGACATTCGTCCGATTTTGGTTGTAAACTTATTTACTTATGCTATGCATACCAAAATTTAAGAAAGGACTATTAGGGTTTGTAGTTTTATACCCATTCCATAACTCGTATGGTGTCATTTCAACGGATTATGATGATGCTCTATTCAGTGTAAAAGCGGTAGTCTCTAAAGCATAATCCACAAAAATATAATGGCGTCATATTATTTTATCTTATCATTAATCCAACAAGGTTTGGATACGTCTCTCGGATACTCCATCATAACTATGATACTCCAAGAAACGTGAGTTGTAGAACAATTTCATAATAATCTTAGATGTTCGCTAAAACTCGTAATTCAAATATTTCCACCATGATCCAATCATAGATATTTGATTTTTCTATTACGATGATTTCCACTTCATGCTGAAATTTATTTGAATTCATCCAAATGTTTCAAACTTCTTCCTTATCGAATAAATATATACACATATATATACTCAATTCATTGTTGGAAGTTTTCTTGAAGTAGAAGAATCTCCCGCGCACAACTATGCCCAGTGAACCACATACATCATCATGTATGTTTCCACTAAGTTAGTTGCCCGTTCAACTCTTGGCCTATGAACGGTATTTCAGTCATTCTCTTTAGAAGAGATTTGCAAGCGCCAAACGATTCAAAAATCAAATGACTCCAAAAATCCATTTGCATGGAGTTCCTTCATGCGTTCCTTTCTAACATGACCTAACTGGCGGTTCCACAAATGAGTGGAATTCACATCATTTGCCTTATGACATTTTTGCGTCAGTGTTATGCATGTGTGCTTCACCATAAAGATTTATAATAACTTATCCATCGTACATGGAATACTGTCATAATTTGAACAACTCATTGTTTTCATTTGACCAGAACAAAATAACAATTATGAAGTTCTTTATTATAAATCTGAAGGGCTAGATAGAATGCCAATGACGAACATAATAACACTTTATTTTTGTTCCAGACGTGCATTCCTATCATATTCCTTGTTAGTCACTTAGGCCATTGTATTCTTGCATTGCGTTGTTTTGTATGACACTTCATACCAACCAATATGGTACAAATACCCAAGAATTTCATTGTGTGACCAAACAAGGAATACATTCATAACATGTATATCATCTATATACACCTGAGCTAGAATTTTTAGTCTTTTCTTTCTTTCTGCCAAAAATCTTTTGTAGTTTCTCTTTTAGCTTTCCTCATTCTCAGAAAACACTTCACCTTCAATAACTTCTAGGTCCATTGGTCAAATACTAATAACCTTGAGGTTCTTACCTTGAAGTTGATCATCACATGACAAGTGTTCCAGATTTCACTATTAGTAGCCTTTTAATGTGATGAACAATTTCACTCATAATTTTTATCCATCAAATCATGAAGACTTTCTGAGACCATGTCTGTACATGCTAGGATCGTAAAGTTTAACCTTAGTATTCACATGTGCAAATCTGGCTTGCACCTGTTGTATGCACAGGTAGAATCTATAACACCCGATCATTTCATGGATATGCGAATATCGTTAGTGCCCAACTAGTTGGAGGATTGGGACGCCTGGCGTCTTCAACTTTCGTACAGTCCCATAAAACTTATGAGTTTATGTAGTATCACTAGATTATATTCTATCATCTTGCAATAAGGTCTTAGATATCACATATATCTCATACCTTGCTTATTTCTGAAAACAAAATTTCCAGCTCCTTACTTTTCAAACGGATTTGAACTTCAAGTTTCACGGAGACAAGATGATTTTAGGTACTAATTGAAACCATTGTTCTTTGAATCAAAAATGTGAGGTTTACTAAAAGTTTGCAATAGGACTTAATCATTTCTTGATTCTTTAACAATACAGTACCAGTTCGTAAAGTTTCTTGTTAGACTTAACAGTATTTCTATCTCAATTACAAGACTAGCGCATGGTAGATAACAGATGCCAATTCTACAAATTTAATTCAAAATACTATTCAAACTATGTTCATGCTAATTAGTTCATGTTATAATCTAATTAATAATGAACGCCCACTTTGTTGGGGGGATGACCCCCGGTATGCCAAAGGCATGCCAAACCGGATGGTTTGAGCCATCAAGATACTGGTTTAATATTCTTACCGGAGCACAAAGATAAGAGCTTGGCTAAGTAAAGGCAGACCGGTATCCCCAGAGGGGTATACCGGAACCGGATGAAGAAGATACCGGAAGGAAGGGCATGTCGGCAAGACCGGTCAAAGATTCTCTTCAGAGCTAGAAGACAAGGATGAGCTAAGCAAAGTGACTTTAATCGGAGCCCTGGCGCCAAAGAGAGGGGTGACACTGAAAGAAGCCGGAGGACGTCAGCGTCCCTGATTAAAGAAGACCCCGACATCATCCATGATTAAAGTAGCTTTGTAAAGTAGTTTGTCCAGTCAAAGATGCCATTAGGGTTTCTTGCTCTGTAAGCCACCTTCTCCCCTATATAAGGAGAGGGGGCACACCCGTATTCGGGATAGTCGATCCCTAGACGCTCATGTATGCCCAGAAACCTGTAACCATGTTGAGATCAATGAAGCAAGCGATCTAGAGCAGAGTTCTTCCTCTTGTCTTTCTTCTTGCAAACCTGCCTTTGGTTGTTTTCTTGAGGAAAGCATCCGGAAGTTCATCCCATCTAATCGCAAACCCTCCCCCGAATCCTCTAGCGCCCATTCGGCCCCAACTTAAGCCATCCTATGGCATCTGCTCGTTCACCACGACGACAGTTGGCGCCCACCGTGGGGCATGAAGTGGCGCTTGCTGGAGTTCACATTCGGGCGGGCATCCTCAACGTCGCCGGCCAGCGTACGGTCTCCGCGTTGGTGCAACGCATCTACGCCATGGATTTCATCAACGACAACGCGGGCTGCTTCGCCAACGGTGGCATCTTCCCCAAGAACGGCCGCATCATCGAGTTCGGCAGCCACCGCATCTACTTCGGCACCATCCCTGTGCGCCAGTGCCTCTCACCGGTACTGGTGGCGCCGGATCTGCCAAGATGGCTGCATGCTGGCCGCGCTCCTGGCAGCGTGGAGGTGATGATGGCAGGCGCGGTCGACGCCGGCAAAGAAGCTGCCGAAGAAGGTGCAGGGCGTGCGGTTTCGACCCGTGCGGCCAAGCCACCGCTGGAACGCGGCGCAGGCGCTGCGGGAGCATCATCCGCACCACCGGAAACACCACTCCAAGCGGCGATGAACGTCCTCGCCACCCCCATCGCGCAGAACATCGACCCGGCAGCGGCTCAGGCGGAGCTGGAGGTGCAGCGCCAGAAGATACTCGAGAGCGGCAAGGACGTCGTCAGGGCGCAGCGCGAGCTGAACCTAACCGTATGTGAGTATAACGCTGCCCATGGCTTTGCTTCTGTTAGCGCTCATGCTGCTAGGATACCGGAAAACCGGCTTAAGGCTCGCAATCTAGATCAGGATCTGCGCAAAGAAATTGCTGCCGGCAAAAGTATCTCTGCATCTGTGAGCATAGTAGAAAAACCTAAGTACAGTAGCCCGGATAAAACAATAAAAGCTGCTAAAGCTGCTGTGCAACTGTGTGAATCGCTTTCCGGGGATGCTGTGGTGACCCTGCATACCACTGCATGTTGTAGTATGCCAGTCGTTGATATAACATTCACGAAGTACCATTCCGCAAATATTACATCCCTCAGAGTAGTACAACAGAACATAGCAGGTCCATAACTCATTCATTTAATATTACAATAATCATACACATATCGTCTCGGAGCTCCTCTTGGGTCCTAAGAGGAGTACTCCTGGGTTCGAGGCGAACCCAACTTAGCTTACAATATAGATGTCTCATTAAGTTGTATATTTATACTCTCGAGCAGCTAAGTATTAAGAGTTCACGCTGCTCGGCTACTACCACTACTAGATGATTCTAGGCTTGATCTCCTCCGGAAGCCTCCCCGGATCCGTAGACGATGAGGTAGTCTACGCCTTCGATACCTCCAGAGAGGTCTGGTTCTTCATAGCCGATGATCTCGGCTCCTTCAGTGTTGTCGTAGTCCTCCTCCAGACGATTCAGACAATCTAAGCAAGGGATTTAAGAGTGGGATGAGTACGAGCGTACTCAACAAGTTCATTATAAATAAGAGGTGTTTAATGCACTAGCTACGATATTAGACCAGAAAGTCTAATCCCAATGCAAGTTTTGATAAACATTTCTTCAGGAGATTGCTTTTATTCCAAAGAGCTATGTCCGTCAGCCTTCACCGGTTTACTAGAACTTCATGGAGCTCCTTTCCGGCCGCGTTCGCAGTTCCTTATCCCAGAACAGGGAGTGACAGGTCACAGTTCTTTACACTCTGCAGAGGTGTGTTGCTTTACCCATAAGAGATCTTAACCTTGGTGCCAACCGGGCAGCTTTCCCGTCCACACTTCCTTCGGTGTGAGGCCCGGTATAAGGTCTAGCCAATCATGTTCCTCCGCTACCTCGAACACCCACCCTTTGTTGCATGCCCCGACCCTGGGTCCTCGCCGGTCCCATTATTCCCACTCACGGGTGGACCCCGACCACGATGACAGTTTGGGATCGAACCAAACTCCTTTGCCAGTAGCTGCAACCCATCATAGACCGCAATACCATGGGGACTTAAGGCTTCCCCAGCCAACCGCTTGCTCTTCGAGCGACAAGTGTCTACGGACTATGCCGTGGGGACTTAAGGCTTCCCCAGCCAACCGCTTGCCCTGACAGATACAAGTGTCTACGGTAAAGCTCATCCGTTGATGAACGAGAGGTGGAAACACTTTTGACTACTCCGTCCCACTCCGGATCTTATGGTTAACACGGGTATTACGGCACAAGAATCCTGGCGACATTTGTTGTTTAATCCTAGATGGATATAACCCTTGCAATGGAACCTCCACCATATCAACACAATCCATGGTTCCATTGCCCACCACATAGTCATATTCATAGTTATGAAAGTAGTGGTTTTGATTTTTATGCAATAGTGATAACCATAATACTTTGCAAGTAATTTGATAGAAATACTCAAATGACATGAGCAAGTGATGAACTTGCCTGAACACTGCAAAGTTTTGCAGTTGGATGGTGTGGACTGACACTTGTCCTTTGTCTCTGAAAAATAGCATCATTGTCCGATAAGGGCAATGGTTAAAGAAGCAATTATGCATGATTCCAGTTTTAGGGTTTGTTCCCCCCTTCCGATGTCGTTATTATTTCATGTGAGAGGTTAATACTAAGAACAATTTGGAGATACTTAATTTAGGGTAAATACAATCCTTGAAATGTTGTCAAGGTGTTTTTTTTAACGTCCAAATGCATTAATGGACTATTTTCTTTATTGAAAATAATATGTGTGATTTAAATCATTATTTAAATCATCAAATTAAGACTTATTCTTAATTATCTTCAAAAATTCTCTTTGATATTTTATTTGGATAGAGAATTTTATGCTGATTGATTTTCATATTTTTAATTATTTTTTTAGAGCCATATTCTATTTTATAAAATTCCTTGAAATTCTCACTTAAATGGTATTTTTTTGAAATGTCCAAATTGCCCTCGGGCCCACCTGTCAGGGTGAACCCGAGTGGGTTGGGCTCAACCCAGTTGGCCTGGTCCGGCCCACTCGGTCGCCCACACTTCCTCCTCTCTCTCCCTCGCGAACCCTAATCCTCGAGCTCTGGCGACGCGCACGTCGCCGCCCCTTCGCCGAATTTTTCCGGCCAACTCCGGCCATCGCCGCCGGCGAGATGGGGTGCGTCTGAACCGCCGTTTGACGGCGCTTCAGATCCACCGCGCCGATTTGCTCTTCGTCGCCTCTTCATGTCGCCCCCAACCTATTTGCTCGTCTGGCCGTGGAGATCCACGGCGATCTCGTCGCCGCCGACTTTCCTGGAGTCGTGGCGCCGCCTTGGCTTCGCCACCGTGTGCGCGAGCTGCCGTGACACTGCCATGGCCTGGCTTGGCCTGGCGCCGCCGTGCTCCAGCGCGTGCCGCCGTGGCCGCCATGGCGCCACTGTTCTGCTCGACTCCAAGTAAGTGCGCCCCCCTTCTGCTCCTCTTCTGTGCCTGTTCTTCTTCCTCTGCTAGCTCTACTGCTGTGCTGTGCTTGCCTGCACAAGAGCTGTTGTGCTCTTCTGCAACGCCATGGTGCCTGCTCCTGCTGTGCTAAGCTGCTACGCTATGCCTGTGCTGCTGCTGTGTGAAGCTCAGCCGTATCTCTGTGCAAGAATTCCTGATCTAATTGGTTGCTAGGCTTTCCTTTCTTGCTTAATTTCCTCTCTGTGGCTCTGTTTTAGTTACTAAGCTCGCCAGATGCTCAAGTGTGTTCATATATGCTTGCTCATGGGCATCTTGTAATGCTCATGGCTTGCTAAATTGCTACTGGTCATGTTACAGTTAAATCAATTACTTGCTTAATGGCTCTGGTTATTGTTATGGCTTGATTATGAGTGTGTGCCATCCTTGTCTAGCTTGATCCAGTGATACATCATGTATTTGATGTGCTTCTGGATACAATTATAAATCATCCATTTGATTATCTGTGAAGCAACTGTTGATTATGTGTGGCTATTTAATTATCTGGTACTATGCTTGCTTATAGCCATCTGTATCAAATGTTAGCAAGCTCTGGTGAGCATGTGATCAACAGTGGCTTGTTGATTAATTGTTAAGCTTCTGTCTGGGCCTATCTGGTGCTCATTCTGGTGTCTGTGTGACATATGTACTTGTGCTAGTGAGGTTTATTGCTTACTCAAGCATTATCTGTTACTTGCAGTGATCCTCTGGATCATGTGCAAGGTTCTGGTGCAGTGGTTACTTGTGTAATTCATTTATCTCTGTTACCTTGCTTAATTTGGTAGATAAATGATGTGAACTACCTTGCAGTGATGATCATCTGAGTTGATTTAGTAGAGCTAGAGGGATGCCAACCTCTGTTGGGTACCCTAGCTCCCTTTTGAACCCATCTGGGTAATGATAGATGTGCTTAGCTTATCTGTGGGATTTTGTGATGTGGTTGAGGTAGCCCTGACAGTAAATCCTTGCTGTTAGGGTGGCTCCCACCTGTATTGGCTTGCTGTGGCTCACTAGATGCTTTCTGGGTGATCCTTTTGTTGGATTGCCAGTAGCTTTTGATGTTGAAATCAAATAGACAATGATTTGTCTATGTCTGATGGCCTGACTAGCTGTAGGTGATAAGTGTGTAGCTAGGCTAGCTGTGTTTTCATCTCTTGCTGGATTTCTTCAGTTATGCATTGATTTCATAGCTGCTGTTCCCATAAGATGATTTCCTAGTGGCCTTTACTACCTTTGCTTGCACCATATGGCTTAGTAGCCAGATGATGACACAAATAGGGTATCACACCCTTTTGCTTGTGTGTGATTGGTGCATATGCTTATTTATGAACAAAACCATCTGGTTTGTTCATGATGATTGGTATACCTCACTCCAGCTCCAAGAATTTTAGTTGATGTAGAGGTTTTGCTTCTGGTGGTTTGTTTGGCTTGCCCTGCTCCTCCTTGTGAGCTTGATGCTTCTTGGTTATTTGCTGTGGTGGTGAAGATGTGTTGAACAGCAGTGGCTGTTCAAGCTGTTCTTGTGTTCTTATGTTCTAGTGACTTACCCTGTGAGGCTGCTGTCGATGCAATGGTTAGGGTTTGCTTCAGAAAACCCTTCATACTTGCCCTCTCCCTTTCCTTTATGGTCGACAGCCATGCTGTACTCCTCCCCTGGTCACTATGTGTGTGGAGAGCATGCAGCAACCCTGGTGTGCTGTTGAGCATGCACATCAGCATTGTGTGCTGCCTGGTTATGTGTATGTGAATCCAGCTTGGGACTTGTGCTGTGGAAAGATCAGCTTCGGCAGAGTTGATCATATCTGCTCAATTTCCTTTCTTTCTAACCTGCCAAGTGGCTATGCCACTTGGCATAACACTTGTTTTATTTTCTTTGTGTTTGTGTGCAGGGTCAAAATGATGATCAAATGGACATGAAGATCATCAAGCTCAAGATTATCTTGTAGTTTAGGATATTTCATTTATTTGTAATTTTCCTCTTTCTTTTTTCTATTTCTTCAGTTCATGTAATGTGTTGTAAATTCATATTTCATTTCTAGATATTGTAATTGACATTGTATCTTGTGTGATTATCAATAAAGCTCCCATTTTCCTTAATGAGCTTTACATAATTGTTGTATTATTTATAATCTTGATTAATGATAATTGTTTATTAAATTATCTCAAGTTTGAATTATGTGATATCCATTTGATGTTTGAATTTGAAATTCAAATTCAAATTTGGTTTGAATTCAATCATACATCTTAATTTAGAATTCAATCATGCAACTTAAGATTGTGATGCATCTTCTCTTCTCTCTTCTCAAAACCCTAATCTAGTTAAGTAAGAACAAGTTTATCGCACTCTCGAAACCCTAACCCTGTAGGATGTCGAGAGAGAAACTTGTCCCCCTTCGATGAAATTTTGTTTTAAAATTGCAAAATTTCCCCATAATTTACAATGCAATGCACATCCCTTTCTAAAATCTACCCCTCGATCGTCTCTAAACCTGGGACATTACAGATGCTCTGGCAAAACAACAAGAGCGTGTCCGGGAACTTCTTGAAACTATCGAGCAGCAAAATGCTGAGCAGCTTGATAAGCTGAACAAGGCTGTGGCTTCAAAATCCGCGCGTTCGACAAGAAATGCCGGTAGCAAGTCCCATGGGCAGGCTTCGTCCCCCCATCCGGACAGAAGAAGGGAAAAAGAAATGAATGCGCAGCAGATGACTGTGTATGATCCGGTTCTTGCCGGAAAACAACAAGCCGGGCCAAATGATGCCGGTAGAAAAGGCCAAGGGGCAAACAGAGGCTACACCAAAGAAGGCAATGCCGGAAACAATCATGCCGGTAGACAAGAGACCGGGCAAAACTATCGAGCTGCAAGGGCGGCGTACGATGAGGAGGAAATAGATCCCCCAAGGTACCGGCAGGCAAGGGCCGCGGTACCGGAATGTTACGATGAGGCTGATTCCACAAGACCGGCAACATACCGGAACCCGCTGGGAGAACGCTTATGAGAAAGATACCTACCAGAACGGGATGCGAGGCACCGTCTGGATAGAGTATACCTGTCAGAAATGATCGAGGAAGAAGGTCCCCCGGGCCCAAAGTGTTTTGGCCCAAGGATCATGAAAGAAAAACCACCAGTTCGCAACTTTATGTTGCCCCGTGACACAAAAACGTACGATGGCACCACGAAGCCGGAAGACTGGCTCGCGGATTATGTGACCGCAGTATACGTCGCAGGCGGCGAAGGAACCGTAGCAGGAGGAGGAAACCGGCGTTAGGCTGTGAGAATCATACCATCATTCTTGGTAGGACCGGCAAGAATTTGGATGAACAACCTGCCGGCAGGAAGTATAAATGGTTGGTTGGACTTTGAGGAAGCTTTCGTGAGCAACTTCAGCAGCACCTATCAAAGGCCAAACAGGCCGCAGCAGCTCGCTCTGTGCATACAGCGCCAGAATGAAACAGACCGGGACTACCTGGCCCGGTGGAACACTACAAGGAACTCCTGTGAAGGGGTGATAGAGGCCCAAGCCATTGCTTGGTTTAGCAGTGGGTGCAGAAGAGGTTCACCGTTGTGGCAAAAGCTGCAGCGGAACATGCCAACAACGTTGGCAGAGATGATACGTGTGGCGGATAGCTATGCGTTGGGAGACCCAACGCAGCCGACAGTGCAACCTGAGCCGGAACAGCAGCGCCAAGAGCAACACCGGGATAACCGGAACAACAAAAGAAGGGAAGATTTTCCGGATCGAAGGTACGGTCCGCAGCAAGTTGCTGCTGTACAAGAAAATTCTGAGGCCAGTGGCAGTCAGAGGCAAAGAACCGGATCGCAGCCATGGGCGGGTCCAAAGAAACAGTGGGTAGAAAAGAAACCCTGGGGCCAGAAAAAGAACTGGCAAGAACCCGCGAAGTACACCATGGAAGCTGCCATGGACCAACCTTGCCGGTGGCACACACCGAATCCGGCACACCCATCAAACCATCTGACAAAGGATTGTACCTGGACCAAGTACTTGATGCAAAAGGGAACGGTAAAAGATGCACAACCACCGCAAGACATGCCGCGGCAACAACAGCTACCACCACCACCACCGCTTACCGGGGCAAACGCCTTACCGGTACAGCCAAACCGGCAGCAATACCAGCAAGTTAACCAGGTGGGAGAAGGCAATGGCCAACAACCTCCACCGGCACCTTTGGGCCGGAATGTTTACCATGACCCAGATATGTGCTGCGTTGTGTTCGTAACTGAGCCAACCGACAGACAGAGCCTGCATCGCCGTTCTATGGAAGTAAACGCGGTGATGCCGGCAGTACCAAAATACATGCTGTGGTCTGATCAAGAGATCTCGTGGTCGTTCAAGGATCACCCTAAGATCATGCCTAACCCGGGTGGCTATGCTCTCGTCTTGGACCCAATCATGCAAGGGCCAAACGCTCGAGTCAAATTCAGCAAGGTGCTGATAGACAATGGGAGCAGCATAAACATCATGTACCGGCACACCATGAACATGCTGGGCATAACAGAAAACATGCTACAGCCAACTCGTACGACTTTCCATGGAATCGTTCCGGGTCTGTCCTGTGCGCCGGTTGGAAAAGTTCGACAACTGTCGGGTTGAAAACCTTGAGTTCGAGGTGGTGGACTTAGATAGTCCTTATCATGCATTGCTAGGGAGACCGGCGTTGGCTGCTTTCATGGCCTCAACTCACACGGCGTATCTCAAGATGAAGATGCCGGCACCTCGTGGACCCTTAACTGTGGTGGGAAACTACAAAGTCTCACTGGAAACAGCTTCCGCCGGATCAAACCTGGCAGAATCGCTGGTGATCGCTGAAGAAAAAAGGAGGATGCAAACTGCAGTTGCGCTGGCTTAGTCCTCACAGCTGAGTTTAGCGACAATGAGTGCAAACCTGGGCACACCAGCATTCAAGCCGACAAAAGAAACAAAGGACATTGTGCTGGACCCGGCTTACCCTGAGCGCACCGTTCGTATCGGTGCCGGCATGAATGAGGCATAGGAAAGCGCGCTCGTCAGCTTCCTCCGTGAGAATCGGAATATCTTTGCCTGGTCTACAGATGACTTGGTAGGTGTTCCGAGGGAGCTGGCTGAGCACTCATTAAATGTCCGGAAAGATGTAAAGCCGGTAAGGCAGCCGCTCCGCCGGTTTGCTGAAGACAGGAGAAAGATCATTGGAGAAGAGGTGACAAAGTTACTGGTTGCCGGTTTCATCGTGGAAGTGCTGCACACTGAGTGGCTAGCCAATCCGGTGCTGGTCGAGAGGAAGAAAGAAGAGAACATGGACGCAAAAGCTCCAAAGGTGTGGCGGATGTGCATCGACTACACCAACTTGAACAAAGTTTGCCCGAAAGACCCTTTCCCTTTACCACGGATCGATCAAGTGATTGATTCCACCGCAGGATGTGAGCTGTTGTCTTTCTTGGATGCTTATTCCGGTTTCCACCAAATCCCCTTGAAAAAGGAAGATCAAATAAAAACTGCGTTCATTACCCCGCACGGGGCTTATTGCTATGTCACAATGCCTTTTGGTTTGCGCAACGCTGGTGCAACGTACCAGCGCTGTATGCAAAAATGCTTGTTTAACCAAATTGGAAAAAATGTGCAAGTCTATGTGGACGATGTCGTGGTAAAAACTAAGGTAAAAGAAACCTTAATCGATGACCTCCGGCAAACATTTGATAACTTGAGAAGATTCCGGATGAAACTCAATCCGGCAAAATGTACCTTTGGTGTACCTGCCGGCAAGTTGCTTGGTTTTCTCGTATCAAGCCGGGGCATTGAGGTCAATCTGGTAAAAATCCGGGCAATCGAAAGAATGACAATACCGCGCGATCTCAAAGACGTGCAAAAGTTTACCGGAAGTTTGGCATCGCTAAGCCGGTTCATAAGCAGGTTGGGAGAAAAAGCTCTGCCACTCTATGCTCTCATGAAAAAATCTGATACGTTCGTCTGGACCCCTCAGGCAGACGCATCGTTTAAAGAGCTAAAAACGATGTTGGCCACAGCGCCAATACTGGCTTCACCTCTAAAAAGGGAGCCTATGCTATTATACATAGCAGCAACAAACCGGGTTGTGAGCGTAGTAGTTGTGGTTGGAAGAGAAGAGGAAGGAAAAACCGTCCAGAGGCCGGTATACTACCTGAGCGAGGTGCTCTCCCTCTCAAAACAAAACTACCCTCACTTCCAAAAGATGACTTATGGTGTGTACATGGCCGTCACCAAGCTCAAGCACTACTTTGAAGAGCACCCCATGAAAGTGGTGAGTGAAGCACCCATTTCCGATATCATGTGCAACAAAGATGCTAGCGGTAGGATTGCAAAATGGGCAATCCAGATATCACCATATGTACCGGTGTACGAAAGAAGAGACGCCATAAAGTCACAAGCTTTGGCTGATTTCCTGGTGGATTGGGCGGAAATGCAATACAAGCCGCCAGATCAAAAGATAGAATACTGGAAGATGCACTTCGATGGATCCAAACTAAAAGAGGGTCTAGGTGCTGGTGTGGTGCTTACCTCGCCTAAGGGAGATCATCTCCGGTACGTTCTGCAAGTGCATTTCAGGGCATCAAACAATGTCGCTGAGTACGAGGCTCTGATCCATGGGTTAAAGGTCGCAAAAGAAATCGGTGCGCACCGGATCATTTGCTATGGAGATTCAGATCTTGTGGTGCAACAATGTTCCGGGGATTGGGACGCGAAGGATGCTAACATGGCTTTGTACCGGTTTCATGTGCAAAAGATTGCCGGCTTCTTTGAGGGCTGTGAGTTTCACCATGTGCCGCGAGCGGAAAATGAAGCCGCGGATGCTTTGTCCAAGCTGGGCTCATCTAGGCAAGAAATCCCTCCCGGAATAGCCTTGGCACACTTAAGAGAACCATCAATCAAACCAAGCCCGGAATCGGAATCAATTTTTGTATCGGAATCACATGTAGTGCCCATGGATATCGATGAAGGAAACCCGGGGACTGTTCCGGCAAGCTCGGGGACTGTTCCGACAAGCTCGGGGACTGTCGCAGCCATACCGGAAGAAACAATGCTGGCAGATAACATGGAGATAGACGCACCGGTGTTTCTAGTTCGGGAAGCACCATCGTGGGTTAAACCTATTAAGGAATTCCTGATCAACGGCACTTTGCCGGTTGACGAAAATGAATCCAGAAGGATCCAGGGGAGGTCCAAAGCGTACACCATCATCAACGGCGAGGTGTACAAGAGAAGTGTAACCGGTGTCCTTCAAAGGTGTGTGGAACCGGAAGAAGGAAAAGAAATGCTTGAGGAAATTCACCAAGGAGAATGTGGGCACCACGCTTCATCAAGGGCGCTGGTAGCAAAAGTATTCCGGCATGGTTTCTACTGGCCTACTGCTTTGGAAAACGCTGAGGATTTGGTAAGAAAATGCAATGGGTGCCAGAGGTACGCCAAGCAAAATCATACCCCAGCGTCCGGTTTAAAAACCATACCGCTAACATGGCCGTTTGCTGTTTGGTGCCTTGATATGGTAGGCCCATTCAAAACTGCAAGGAGCAGCATGACTCACATCTTGGTCATGGTAGACAAGTTCACCAAGTGGCTAGAAGTGAAACCTATCGCAAAGTGTGATAGGCACACAGCGGTGAAATTCTTAAAAGATGTCATTTTGCGATATGGTTACCCGCATAGCATCATCACAGACAATGGAACCAATTTTGCTCAAGGTGAGTTCAAAAGGTTTTGTGAGGACAACAGCATCCGGTTGGATTTGTGCTCAGTGGCACACCCACAAGGCAATGGCCAAGTGGAAAGAACGAATGCTTTGGTACTTTCCGGTATCAAGCCAAGACTCATCGAAGCGGTAGAAAAGTCACCGGGGTGTTGGCTCGATGAGCTACCATCAGTACTATGGAGTATAAGAACAACTCCAAACCGGTCCACCGGATACACTCCATTCTTCATGGTATACGGAGCAGAAGCGGTCATACCAACCGACATCATCCATGACTCACCAAGGGTACAGCTCTATACCGAGCAAGAGGTCAAAGAGGCCAGAGAGAATGATGTGGACTTGCTAGAAGAAGCAAGAGAGTTGGCATTGGCAAGAACAGCCATTTACCAGCAAAACCTCAGACGCTATCATAGCCGGAAGGTTAACCCGAGAGTATTCTGGGAAGGAGACCTGGTGCTGCGCCTAGTGCAGCGCACTGAAGGCCGGCATAAGTTTTCACCCCCATGGGAAGGTCCCTTCATTGTGAGCAAAGCTCTCCACAATGATGCTTATTACTTGATCGATGCACAGGAGTGGAAAAAAGGAAAGGCGGACAGGTCCGGAGAGGAGAGCAAGCGTCCATGGAACGTAGCTCTGTTGCGTCCTTTCTACTCTTGAAGTTGTGGAGTAAGAAGTTCCTTTTTGTACCTTATATGCTATGAATAAAAAATGTCGGAACCTCGAATGAATCTCGGGGACTACCCCTAAAGTTGCACGCAATATGTTTATTTTTTCAGTTCACCGGTTGCTTAGTGAACATTTTTTCTTTCCGGTTTAGTAGCGTGCTAGACCTACCAGAGTCTTCGACTCTGCTGCTATCCGCAAACCGGCTTCATGGCAAGCAAGATAAACCGGTAGCAATTAAGCACGCGAACTGCGAAAAGAGAAAGTGGGAACAAACAATCCGGAAAAATTTAACTAACCCCGGCTAAGCCGGTTTTTTGCAAAATTTCGGAGTTATTTCTAAGTTCAAGGAAATGCTTGTTTGGTAAAAGAACCTTGTGCTCATACGCCAAAGAACGCCCAGAGAAGGCAGGCAGAGCCAAGGCAAAAGAACCAAGTGTGCATCGAATTGGATGCGGAAACAATTTTGAAATCTTTGCAGTGCAGGATAAAAGCAAAACAATAAGCGAATATGTTAAGGCAAACGTAAGATAATTAACTACCGGTATAGCATACCGGCATGAAACTGTTGTGCCACAACCAAAAGGGAACTTAGAGTTTTACATCACGAACCCCGGCATACCGGGGTAGAATTTAACCAACAGTGTTTTGAGTCAAACAGGACCAACAAGCATTTCACAGGCAAATAGTTAACGACAGATAATCAAGCGACAGGGGGCTTCAGGGGGAGCGTCGCCAGCACCAGGACCATCCAGAGGCTCGTCGTCGGCTCCGGCCTCCTCCTCGCCTTCACCTTCCTCCTCGTCGCTCAGATAATCTTTGACATCTGGAGGAGGGGGGATGAAGGTGCGCACGTCGGCGTACTCCGCGATGTGGTATGCCCGATCCTGCCGCTTAGCGGTAAGGACCGGGTCCAGATCGGTTTCAGCATCTTTGCGCACTCCGGTGAGGGCGTCCAGGTCCAGCTCCGGGTACCAGGAGCAGGCGACGCGGAGCGCAGAGTCTGCTCCAGTACGGGCAGCAGAGCACTGCCACTCCCGGATCCTTCTGCCGGCACCCTTGAGGCGGTCGCTGGTGAAGGAGAAGGTGTCTGGCACCACTTCTCCAGGCCAGAGAGTCCTGAAGAGCTAGGTAGCCACATCAGGAATGTCGGAAAGATTCCGATCTATGGCGCGCATATGGGAAACCCGCGCGTTCAGCGCAACCAGATGGTCATAGGGGTCCCATGGCGCACCAAGATTCTCGTGGGCCTGGCCAACGCGATGCTCTTCAACCCTCTTCATGGAAAACACCTGGGAGTCCGGGAAGAGACCTACACGAAGAAAGAAAGAGGCTAAGAAAGTGCAACCGGAAGAAATAAGCTTATAAGCAGAAACCAGAAAAGGGAAAAGGAAGAAACTTACGGAAGGCATGTGCATCAGTTTGCATGACTAGCCGGTCATACTCCTTCCGCTCCGCCTCCAGCCGCGCGGCCTTGTCCTTAGTAGCTTTTCGCGCCTTGGCAAGCTCCTCCAGCTCAGCCTGCAACACCGCATTGGAGTTGCCGACATCCTCCAGCGCTTCGTGCAGCTTGGTCGCCGCATCGGCTTCGGCAGCCTTCAGCGCCTTGGCATGGTCAAGACCAAGCTGGATGAGCTGACCCTTGAGCTCCTGGTAGCTGGTCCTATGGGCGCTCAGCTCTTCCTGGTGCTGCCGGATAAGCTGGTCCTTTTCCTCTGGAACCCGGGAAGAAAATGTTAGTAAAAGTTGCACCGGTAAAATGAAGAAGGAGCAAGCCAACCGGAAAACAGGAAGTTGTACTTTGGGCGGTGGCGAGCTGCGCCTTGAGGGCCTCAATAGAAGCTTCCGGGATGACTGTTAAACCAAAATCATGAGTGTTAAGAGAAAGAAAGCTTTCCGGTAAGAAGATGCCGGAGGTACAAAAAGTTTACCTTGGCACTTGTCATGTGCCTCAGCAAGATCCCGGTGCTCCCATAGAAGCTCCTCAAAGAGGACCTTCCGAGCGTCAGCCGTGAGCTGTTCAAGAAAAAGAGATTAGATAAGTTTCGCGCTAAGAACAAAGATCTTAACCCGAAACTCGGGGACTGGCTAGGCCGGTTTCGCGCGTTTCCAGCTAAGTTTCGCGCTAAGAACAAAGGTCTTAACCCGAAACTCGGGGACTGGCTATGCCGGTTTCGCGCGTTTCTATGATAAGTTTCGCGCTAAGAACAAAGATCTTAACCCGAAACTCGGGGACTAGCTAGGCCGGTTTCGCGCGTTTCTAAGTTAAGTTTTGTGCTAAGAGCTACGCTCTCAACACAAAACTCGGGGACTGGGAAGATAGACAAGATTCAGCAAAAAAGAGAGAAACCGGCATGAAGTTAAAGAAAAGATAGAAAAGATCCGGAAGCAGGGAAACTGGTAAAAGTTGAAGAGGGTTGGTGGAACTTACCATCAAGTTGTTCGTGGCGTCATACCACGCGCTATCCAGCTCCTTGACAGCTCGACGAAGCCGCATGAAGTGCTCCTCGGAGGACCAATCTCCAACAGGGTCAGGCGCCGGCAGCCTGTCCTTGCCCATACCGCGGGTCGCCGGGGACATGTCCGCGGCATTCTACTTCTGAGCGTAGGGCAGCAGATGCCCCAGCTCCCGGCCTTCGCGCTGGAATTCAGTGATCCGGCCAAGCAGGCCGGTGGCCTTCTTGCTGGCAGTGCTGGCGGCGCGGGAAACGTGCAGCACCAAGGGCTGCGGACCACCGGAGGGGGCGCTGGAGGCCGTCGCCTTTCCCTTGATGAGCTTTGAGGTCTTGGGCGGCGGCCGAGTTGGAGTGGCGCCGGCTGGCTCAGTGCGAGGAGCATCCGGTGGTGGCGTTGGAGCAGTTCTTGGAGAAGGGGGAGCGCTAGGCGCGTCACCCAAGTTGGAACCTTCCGGCACGGAAGTTTCCGGCGCGGAAGTCTTCTTCTTCTTTTCAAGGACGGGAGGAACCAGAGGTTCCGCCCGCCCGGCAGCTTCTTCCTCGGCGCCGATGTTGCTGGCGCCGGTGTCTTGGTTTTCAGGAGGGGAGACAGAGTCCTCCTCCGCGCGGTGTTCTGGCGGTGTAGGGCCGCGCGCCCCGAACTTGAAGTGCCCCCAGAGGGGAGGCAGAGATGTTGCCGGCACCAGATGGTGCCGGGCTTGAGTGAGGAGGAGGGGTTGAGGTCCTCGCGGTACCTTCAGAGCCCTCAGGCCTTGGGCCAAGCTTGAGCGCAGGGCTGGACGAAAGAAAAAGAAAAGAGTTGGAAAAAAGCAACCGGCAAAAGAACTTGGTAAAAAGAAACACGCAAGAAAACGGAAGCTTACCCAGAGGAGGTCGGCATTTGCTTGCGCTTATAGCGCCTCACACCTACTTCCTTCTGCCCCAAAGGCTCCGTCCGGAAGCACTTCGGGGGAGGGGCCTGGCTGGAACCGGCGTCAGATGCCGGCACCTTGTTCTTCTGGCCCTGGGCCATGAGCTTGTCCACGAACTCGTGACCGGCCTCAGATTGCAGGGGCGGCGCGTGCTCGTGGATCTGCGGGTTCGAGATAGCTAAGAGAACATCTACTAAGGAGCACTAATGAAAAAAGTATAAGAAATCGAAAAAGAAAAGTACCTCGAGCAAGGTCAGGTCGTCCGAGGAACCGGTTGGTTCCGGCACGGACGGGCCGAGGCGCGAAGCTTTGGTCTTGCCCATCTTCAGGTCCTGCCAACGGATGAAAGGATCTGGGTCAACAGAATCTAGGGCACGCTTCACACAGGGGCCTCGTCGCTCTGCGTGACTAGTGGGGAAGCGGTCCTTGGCCTGAAACAAGTAAAAAGAAGGTTAACAACAGCAAAAAAGTTACCGGTAAGCCGACCCGAGTTGCGCAATCTCTTACTTCTTGGGTCGGAGGGTTGGTACTACTGAGAGGCAGGAGGCCCCATTCCCAATCATCCGGCATGGCAGTCTGGCAGATCTGCCTAGCCTTGCGGACGACGTCCTTCTTGCTGAGAGGAAGGCCGGTGATCTTGGTGGGATTACCAGGACCATACATCTCGCTCATCTTGTGCTGCCGGCGCTTGAGAGGAAGCACCCGACGCGAGATGAAGGTGCGGATAATATCATCGGAGCAGATGTTAGTCTCCTTCACCAGGTTCGCCATGAAGCGTACCACCCGGTTGGTTTCGATATGATCTGACTTCGGGTTGTAGCTCCAGTTGGCTCTACTGGGCGGCGCCGGGTTGAAAGGCGGCAGATCGATGAGATTTGCGGCGCCGTTGTTCTTCACGTAGAAGAAGGTCCCTTGCCATAACCGGCATGATTCGAGACCGGAAAATTTGAAGACAGGGCTCCCTTGGCGGGAGCCGATGATGCAAGACCCGCACTGAACGGGGGGTTTGGGCTTAGGGATTTCCTTGCCCTGAACGGAATTGATCCGTAGAGCAAAGAAGCGGGCAAACGTCTCGCGAATGGGACGAATGCCAATATAAGCCTCCGTGAAGGTGGCAAAGCAGGAAAGGTAAAAAACGGCATTGCCGGGAAGATGGTGAGGTTGAAGTTCGTAGAAATCTAAGAACTTCCGGAAGAACTCGGAGACAGGAAGGCCGAAGCCGCGCTCAAAGTGAGCAAGAAAAACGATGTGTTCACCGGGCTCAAGCACCGGTTCAATCTCGTCGCTAGGAAGCCGGCAGGTTACTCCCTCCGGAATCCTACGGGACCGGTATAGCCAGTCAATCTCATACTGGGTAACATTGGAGCCCATCCAGGCTCCACGTGTCACACCGGAAGGTTCTACACTGGAAGCTTGGCTAGAGCTACCGGATTCTTGGTGGCTACCGGAGTCGGTATCCATCGGAACAAGATCGGCGGTTGATCTATCAGAAGATTGGCTACGCGGCTACCGGAAGAAGAATCCGAAGAGGAGGCAGAAGAAGAAGCAGAGGAGGAGGCAGAGGAAGACTCCTCGCTAGACATAAGGTTAGGTGCAGAAAAACAGGAATCCCACAATTTGCCCCCGCGCGAAGATCTACGAGTAAGAGAAAAATCAAAAGAAAAGGGGAAATAAATACACTATCGACCCAAGATCTAGAAAACGAGCAAAAGGGAAGCAAACTCAGATTAGACCTAACCTGAGGCGGCGCAGTCACTGCAGAAGTGGTTCGCCGGTGAAGTAGTGGGCCTGCGGTCGCCGAGGAGTTCCGTCGACGGCGGAGCGGAGAAGAGCTCGAGGAAGCGTGAATGCTGCGGTCGCTAGAGGAACGCTGCGAAGAATCTCCGCGCGGTGAAGTCCGGCGAAGAAGTGGATCAAGTTCACCGGACGGCGGGGCTTGAGCGAACAACGGCAGATGACGGCGGAGGCGCAGAGAGCAAGAGGCACAGTGCGCGATAGAGCGGAGAATGCGAGAAGAGGAAGAAGAGGGGGCGGTTCTGCCTTATAAAGGAAGAGAGAAGGTGGGCCAAAAACCGTCGGGCCGCAGCGGTTCGCTCCGCGGGCCGCGACGGTTCGCACCACTGGCCGCCACATGGCGCGGTGATACACGCAAGGAAACGAAAAGCCACAGGAAGGTGCACAAGGATCTGGAACAGTGACTGGGATCCGCTGTGGAGCATTTAATACACGCGCAGAAGTCGAAGGGAAGTGACCCCTAACACTGGGGCGACAGTTAACAGTGCGCATGTCACTGACAGGCGCGGGGCCCGAGAAATTCTCGACTTCGCCGAGGAAAGAGTAAATGCTAAAGATACCGGACAAAAAGATGCCGGGAGATACCACGTAAAGAGAGAAAACGTAAGTCCGGGCAAAGATGCCGGATCCAAGTTAAACGCCGGAATGATTAAACCGGTATCTTATGATATGAGAACCTGGCATGGTCTGTAGGATAAAATCCGTCAGACTATACCAGCTTCGGGGACTAATGTTGGGGGGATGACCCCCGGTATGCCAAAGGCATGCCAAACCGGATGGTTTGAGCCATCAAGATACCGGTTTAATATTCTTACCGGAGCACAAAGATAAGAGCTTGGCTAAGTAAAGGCAGACCGGTATCCCCAGAGGGGTATACCGAAACCGGATGAAGAAGATACCGGAAGGAAGGGCATGTCGGCAAGACCGGTCAAAGATTCTCTTCAGAGCTAGAAGACAAGGATGAGCTAAGCAAAGTGACTTTAATCGGAGCCCTGGCGCCAAAGAGAGGGGTGACGCTGAAAGAAGCCGGAGGACGTCAGCGTCCCTGATTAAAGAAGACCCCGGCGTCATCCATGATTAAAGTAGCTTTGTAAAGTAGTTTGTCCAGTCAAAGATGCCATTAGGGTTTCTTGCTCTGTAAGCCACCTTCTCCCCTATATAAGGAGAGGGGGCACACCCGTATTCGGGATAGTCGATCCCTAGACGCTCATGTACGCCCAGAAACCTGTAACCATGTTGAGATCAATGAAGCAAGCGATCTAGAGCAGAGTTCTTCCTCTTGTCTTTCTTCTTGCATACTTGCCTTTGGTTGTGTTCTTGAGGAAAGCATCCGGAAGTTCATCCCATCTAATCGCAAACCCTCCCCCGAATCCTCTAGCGCCCATTCGGCCCCAACTTAAGCCATCCTATGGCATCTGCTCGTTCACCACGACGACACACTTAATACAACATCCCTCATAGTTGTTTAGTGGCACACGATCCATATCCACTACACCAAAACCGATCATCACGTGAGATGATGTAGCTTCAATGGTGAACATCAACATGTTGATCATATCATCCATATGACTCGTGTTCAACCTTTCGGTTTCCTGTGTTCCGAGGCCATGTCTGTACATGCTAGGCTCGTCAAGCAAACCCAAGTATTTCCGCGTGTGCAAGATGGCTTACACCCGTTGTATGTGAACGTAGAATCTATCACATCCGATCATCACGAGATGCTTCAAAATGATGAACTGTAGCAACGGTGCATACGAGGGGAGAACACTTTATTATCTTGATATTAATGTGGGGGATCATCTTATAATGCTACCGTCGAGATCTAAGCAAGATAAGATGCAAAAAGGATTAACATCACATGAAATTCATAATGTGATATGATATGGCCCTTTTATCTCGCGCCTTTGATCTTCATCTCCAAAGCACGGGCATGATCTCCATCATCGTCGGCGGTGCGTCAAGGTCCATGGCGCCGTCTTCATGGTTGTTCACCACATGTAGCAACTATTACAACTACTTTGAAATAATACTACTACATGAAATATAAAGACAACCATAAGGCTCCTGTCGGTTGTCACAATACAATAATGATCATCTCATACATATTTATTATCACATCATGGCCATATCACATCACCAAACCCTGCAAAAATAAGTTAGACGCCTCTAATTTGGTTTGCATATTTTACGTGGTTTAGGGTTTTCGAGTAAGATCCAATCTACCCATGAACATGAACCACAAAGCTGATACTAGTGTTGTCAATTGAAATAGTAAATTGAATCATAACTATGGTGAGAGAGACAGGCACCCGCAAAACCACTTATGCAATACAAGTTGCATGTCGAGCGTGGAGCAAGTCTCATGAACGCGGTCATGTAAAGTTTTCCCGGGCCGCTTCATCCCACCATACCGCAAGATGCAAATTACATATAACAAGAGACAACAAAAGCATCAACGCCCACAAAACCATTGTGTTCTACTCGTGCAACCAATCTACGCATAGACACGGCTCTGATACCACTGATGGGATTCGTAGCATAGAAAACAAAAAAATTCCTACCGTAAGAACAAATAACAAGCCAAGATCTAATCTAGTAGATGGTAGCAAGGAGATGAAGATCATGAGACTAACCCTCGAAGATTCCAAAGCCTACGAGATTATATCTCGTTGTTGATGTAGTCGATCACTTGCCGCTTTCAAAAGCGCGTAGAAGATCTTGACGGTGCCACAATCGGGCAGCACCTCCGTACTCGGTCACACGTTCGGTGTTGATGACGACGTCCTTCTTGCCGTTCCAGTGGGCAGCGGATGTAGTAGATCCTCCTCGGAATCCCATCAGCACGACGGCGTGGTGTCGGTGGTGGTGGAGATCTCTGGCAAGGCTTCACCAAAGCACTACGGGAGAATCAGGAGGAGGGAGGTGGCTAGGGTTTGGGGAGAGGGGGCACTTGGGGCGCCGGCCTTGGTGCCCTTGGGTGGTGCGGCTGGTGTGGTGGCCGGCCCCCTCCCTCTCCTCCTCATTATATAGGTGGAATCCCTAGGGTTTGCCCAAAGATTTGAATAAGACCCCAATTCAAATCTTTCCATATGAGGGAAACCTAGGGGGACAGGGACTCCTCCCTTTCCTTCTCCCTTGGCCGGCCAGGGTGGTGGAGTCCACCATCCCTCTTGGTTGGCTGGTTAGGGTTGGTGGAGTCCAATCGGGACTCCACCTTCCATGGTGATTTCTTCCGGAAGGTTCTAGAACATTCTAGCGCCTTCCATAAATGCACCGGATCATTTCCAAACTTGGAAAGTGACTTCCTATATATGAATCTCATTCTCCGGACCATTCCGGACATCCTCATGATGTCCTGGATCCCATCCGAAACTCCGAACAACATTCAAACTCCATTCCATATTCCATATCTACTTAAAACAACATCAAACCTTAAGTGTGTCACCCTACGGTTCGTGAACTATGCAGACATGGTCGACACTCCTCTCCGACCAATAACCAATAGCGGGATCTGGAGATCCATAATGGCTCCCACACATTCAACGATAACTTAGTGATCGACTGAACCATTTACGTACGATACCGATTCCCTTTGTCACGCGATACTTTACTTGTCCGAGGTTCGATCATCGGTATCTCCATACCTATTTCAACCTCGTTACCGACCAGTACTCTTTACTCGTGCCATGTTATGTCATCTCTTGTGACCTATTCACATGATTGCAAGCTAATCAGACGACATTCCACCGAGAGGGCCCAGAGTATATCTATCCATCATCGGGGTGGACAAATCCCACTCTTGATCCATATGCCTCAACTCACACTTTCATAATACTTAATCCCATCTTTATATGATCTTGTTATTAATAACATCCTATGTTCATGATCGGGAAACCATGATCATCTATTAATCAACAAGCTAGTTCAATGAGAGGCTTACTAGGGACTCTGGTTGTTTACACAACACACATGTATCAATGTTTCAGGTTAATACAATTATAGCATGGAGTGTAAATATTTATCATGAACACTAAGATATAACAATAACTATTTTATTATTGCCTTTCGGGCATATCTCCAACAAATTTGCTCAATGGACAGATGTTGACTAGGATGAGACTTTTCCAAAGTGATCCCCCAACCTTTCTCTACGGACCCATACCAATCTACATTCCCGTACATTATATGTCACGTAGGGACCAGGTTCTCACAACATACTCTGTCAAGGCAGAGCCCATATTAACATGTGGTTGTACGGTAGCTAATGAGCAAGGTTGTCTATAATCTCTTTGTTCCTGAGTGGCCATCCACAACTGCGATACACACGGCGGTTCATAGACATGACCCCGATGTAACCACTCAACATAAACCAAGTAAGCCCCATTTCAACCCGGACAGTTCATTAAACTTAGTTGTTTTCTCATAACCCACTAACAAAATTATTTTTATAGCATAACTAAGCAACAACTAAATTTAATGGCGACAAAATATTCAAGTGGGGGTAGCTAGACTATTGGGAGTGACTAGCAAGCATAAAACCCTATATAGGTATACTGCAAAAAGTACTACGGTGCATAGATAAAAGTTGGGACATTTGTTATTGGGTTTGTCACACTTGCCTTGATGAGGTGGGGAATTGACACAATCTTCACAAGCACACACGTTTAAGTTGGCACAACCACAATCTACAAATAAATAACAATTCACCATAAACATGGTGCCATACATTGACAAGCACATCCAACCACAATCTACAAATTAATAACAATGCACCATAAACATGGTGCCATACATTGACAAGCACAAACAGAAGACATGAATGTAATATTTATCTTTAAAAAGATCACCCTACTTAGTTGTTCTCTGGTTGTTTACTACATGCATGATGCCACGGTCAAGTTTTATGGTTGGTTGAATTATTGCAAACCATTTATGTCACATTAGAGAGGTCAACTACAATTAATTCTACAAGGTATTTTGGTATAGTATATAAATGTTAGTTTCGGTACTACTGGACAGAGAGTTCCATTTGCAAGCAGATGCAAAAGGAATCACTCAAAAAGGATAGGTAGAACTCATTTTATGGCCAAAATGTTCTATTTGCAATTCTACAAATGCTGTCAATACAATTTCTGCAAAAGTTTCATGCAAGGTGCCTACAATATTCTACACGGTTCACTGATTCCATTGGTATAAAATTTGTCGAAATTCGACGGGTAGAACTCAATATATGAATTTCGAAAGATCTAGTGTTTTTCTGTCTATTTGAAATTAATAGGGAATGTATTTTCTGTGTGTCGGTGACTTGGTGCGAGGATCGTGGCGCGGATGAAGCTCCGGACTGATGGATCTAAGGTGCCCTAGACAGCCAGGATCTAGTAACGAGAGGGGCACAGGGCGCCGTTGATCTTGGATCCTACGGTTCAGAACGACGAGGCCAAACGAGGGCGGCGTGAGGTCAGAAAATTCGCTGACAGCGGTTGAGTGCAATGGCGCACGTCGACGCCAGGAGCGGCGTGCGAGTTCCAAGAGAAAGAGAGGGTTAGGGAAGGTGCAAGCATTACCATTCGAAGTGGGGAGACTAGGCGAGGTCGTAGGAAGAAAAAGGGAGGCGCGGAGCGGCTCAGAACCTCCCCCTTTGAGCTCAACTGCCGGTGGCGGTGGCGAACTCTGGCGAAGAATCTCGGCAGCCTGTCAGCGTGGTTTCGGGTGCGGGGTGAGTGGAAAGAACGAGGGGGTCGGGGGGCTTTAAAGGGGAGGGCTCGAGGCCATTGGGGGAGAAGCGGGCGAGTGGGGGAAGTGGCCGAGGTGAGCGCTGCGCGTGCGGGAAGAGAGCGGTGGTTTCAACCGGAGGTTGAGGATAAGACCAACAGGTTGGCCCCACCTGTTGGCGGTGGAGGAAAAAAGTGAGGGGGGAGGGTGCGCGTGAGGGCTAGCTTCCCCGGCTAGGCCGGTTGGTCTGCTGGCTTGGCCCAATTGGGCCGTTCTCTTTCCTTTTTATATTTTTGTTCCCTTTCCTTTTCTGTTTCTTTTATTTGTGAAGAGTTTGGTACCAAAATAGTTCAGAAAAACGCAAATAAACTATCTGCGGATTCCTTATGAAAAGGACTTCATTATGGAACTACCTTTAAAACAAAATTAAAGATTTTATAAAACTAAAGTTGGCATAGATGGCTATGTGGCTTTAAGTGCCATTTTAGGGTTTGGAGTTTTGAAATAAAATTTTAATTTTCCCTAAAATACGATGTCATGATGCTTATGATTGAAATGCATGATGTTTGGAAATTTAAATTTTGGGATGTTACAACACAAGATAGTCTAGTGGGCTCTTTTGTGACCTGAAACCCCGCTCGCCCGGGAGGTACCCCATCAGAGCGCGCGACGGCTATGGGCTGCCGTAGGTCGGCGTAACCACTCCTAGGACCAGGTGGATTCGGGGCATCCAATATTGAAGAACGACAAAGAAACGAGAAGAAAGATTCAAGGATGAGACATAAAGTAGATGAACACGGAAAAGTAGTAAATATATTTGTTCGATTGGTGTTGTTTCAATTGTCCTGCACCCCTCAAGTATATAAGGAGCGGCAGGACTTTCCGTGCGAGAAAAGAGGTTGGATTCACGTCCAAAACGCAAATTTGGGTCCGATTCGGATGGCTTGGTCCGAACTTTCCAAAACAGTTCGATTTAAAACTGGCAGTACCCTACGGGGCTTCTTTGAGGTAGTAAAAATTCTCAAAACCAAATCTCCTAAACATCAAAAGTTGTTCGTCCCAAAAAAACAAGAACTTTCATGTTGACAACTTTTTCATCCGAGTTCATCTTGACCGCTTAATTGCAGTTGCAAGAAAATAGATCAATTATGATGTTTTCGTCTCTTCTCCAACTTCGCTCACCCTCACCTCAGACACCACCTTTATGGTTGGGCGCCCCATCTCCAGCAATTTGGGTTTCAATATTATTTTAACTTTACAAGTTGCATACTAACTCGGATCATCATAACTCGAAAAGCAAAGTTGTTTGTTTTGCCGAGCCGCACAAATTTTATTTCTATCATTTTTTTATTTAAGATCATCTTAAAGAAGATCTAGTGAAAGCCCCTTTATCGATCCTCGAGATCAGCCCTGGCTGCTAGCATAATCAGCTATCAAGCCGGATCATGGCACAACTTAGCATGTTGTTCTTCTCAATCAGCAATAAAAATTCACCGTGAATCTTTCCTTATTCACCCATTTTCATCTGTCAACGGTGGGATTCTGTCCTTAATTTGCTATCGGCCCAAAACGAGTGCCATCAAAAATCAAAAATCTTGACGCAAACCACCTATTATTCTTCATCTCTTCTCACATAGCAGCCAAGGCTCCTTCACACATCTTAGATCAGCCATTAAATGCGAACTTGATCAACAGTTAACAAGTGTTGAAATTTTCAGACTGATAACAACCCACCTCTAGGCGGAAGGAATGACCCAATAGCAAGGTCGGTAGGTGATTAGTTTGTTAGTTCAGATTCTATTGCACAAAAGAATGCACACACAAAAATAGTTCAGGTTCTGTATGTGCCCATGTGCCTAAGAGAACATACGATTGATCTCACGTTGTGCACATAATTACAGAACAATAGTCACCTACTGCTTACGGATTGAACAAATGACCTGCTTAAATACAGGTGGATCAGATATGCCGTCCAAATAAATGCTCGCGATGCACCACCGAGATGCACCAAGTATTTTCTTTTTATGTTGCCGTCATCTCGTTGTGTAAACAACCTAAAGTAAGCTTACCTTTCACTATAATCGGAGAACTGAAATTGATTCTAGCTAGAGATCAAGATTGCAGAGTTGATTCCTCTAGCTCGACTGGTAACCACGTCGAGTCACTTTCGAGCTAGAAATTCTAGTCGCTTTAGGATGCACATGGTAGCTAGTGTGGCCAGTAAGGAAGCTCATAGCGAAAGAGTACAATTCAAAGAAGTGCCAGCCGACGACCAAATAATGGCAGAGTACGCCGAATTGCTCACAAATCTTCCGTGCGTTTTCTCTTGTGAATTGACAAGCTGAGAGTGCGCGTGCAGGGCCTCCGCACCGTACCCGTACGCATCGTCTCCAGCGTTATCGGGACGGTGACCGAGTCATCCCCTGTAGCACACTGGTAGAAAAATGGCCTTCCGTCCAGCCCTATTAGTCGCCAAAATATAGGAACCGCGACTAATGGGGTCTTTAGTTGTGGTTCGGGTGGCGAACCGCGACTAAAGACCTGGGTCCAGCGCGCTCGCTGGCCAGCTGGTGGACGGGAGGGGCTTTAGTCGCGGTTGGCCAGGCCAACCGCGACTAAAGGTCCTCAGGTCTGACCCGAAGCCCTTTAGTCGCGGTTGGCCAGGCCAACCGGGACTAAAGGCCATCCCTATAAAAGGGCCTCAGCTCACAGCACTTAGCCATTTGGTACCACTTCTCTTCACAAGCTTCACAAGGGGGTGTATGTTTGCTTTTGGTTCCTCTTATATACACAAGGTGTTTGATGAAATGCTCCAAGAGCATGAAACAAACATGATATGAAGTGTCAGAGCCACACTTGAGCTTCCTCATTTATTTTTTCCTCCTCGATCGCGGTTAGCAACTTGAACCTTTCATATGTGTCATTGATAAAATATGCATGTAAAATTCAAAAAAAAATGCATGTGTGTAGTTTATTGTTTAATTTCTATTGTTTATAGCTAGTTAGTTTAACAAATGCATGATGGTTAATTATATATTTTTATATTATAATAATGCAGATGAATGGCAATGGATGTACGGTAACCGACTCTCCGGCGAGTTCACTACGGGTTTGAAAGATTTCCTCGTAGTGGCTAATGCGAACAAGCAGAAGGGTTTTGTTATCTGTCCATGTGTTGACTGTAAGAATCAGAAGGGTTACTCTTCCTCAAGAGAAGTTCACCTGCACCTGCTTCGGCACGGTTTCATGCCAAGATATAATTGTTGGACCAAGCATGGAGAAAGAGGGGTTATAATGGAAGAAGATGAAGAAGGGGATGATTTCATCGATGAAAACTATCTTGCTCATTTCGGTGATACTTTCATGGAGGATGCTGAAGGTGAAGGGGAAGGTGAAGGGGAAGGTGAAGAAGAGGCACGTGATGAGCCCGTTGATGATCTTGGTCGGACCATTGCTGATGCACGGAGATGCTGCGAAACTGAAAAGGAGAGGGAGAATTTGGATCGCATGTTAGAGGATCACAGAAAGTCGCTGTACCCCGGATGCGATAATGGTCTGAAAAAGCTGGGCTGCACACTGGATTTGCTGAAATGGAAGGCACAAGCAGGTGTAGCTGACTCGGCATTTGAAAACTTGCTGAAAATGTTGAAGAATATATTTCCAAAGAATAACGAGTTGCCCGCCAGTACGTACGAAGCAAAGAAGGTTGTCTGCCCTCTAGGTTTAGAGGTTCTGAAGATACATGCATGCATCAACGACTGCATCCTCTGCCGCGATGAATACGAGAATTTCAATGAATGCCCGGTATACACTGCATTGCGTTATAAGATCAGAGGTGATGACCCTGGTGACGAAGTTGAGGGCGAGAAACCCAGGAAGAGGGTTCCCGCCAAGGTGATGTGGTATGCTCCTATAATACCACGGTCGAAACGTCTGTTCAGGGATAAAGAGCATGCCAAGTTGTTGCGATGGCACAAAGAGGACCGTAAGTCAGACGGGGAGTTGAGACACCCCGCAGATGGAACGCAATGGAGAAAGATCGACAGGGAGTTCAAAGATTTTACAGCTGACGCAAGGAACATAAGATTTGGTCTAAGCACAGATGGCATGAATCCTTTTGGCGAGCAGAGCTCCAGCCATAGCACCTGGCCCGTGACTCTATGCATCTACAACCTTCCTCCTTGGTTGTGCATGAAGCGGAAGTTCATTATGATGCCAGTGCTCATCCAAGGTCCGAAGCAACCCAGCAACGACATCGATGTGTACCTAAGGCCATTAGTTGATGAACTTTTACAGCTATGGGGCAGACCTGGTGTCCGTGTGTGAGATGAGCACAAAGAAGAGGAATTTGACCTACGAGCGTTGCTTTTCGTAACCACCAACGATTGGCCTGCTCTTAGTAACCATTCGGGACTGTCAAATAAGGGATACAATGCATGCACGCACTGCTTACATGAGACTGAAAGTGTACATTTGCCAAATTGTAAGAAGAACGTGTACCTTGGGCATCGTCGATTTCTTCCGAAAATTCATCCAGTAAGAAAGAAAGGCAAGCATTACAACGGCAAGGCAGATCACCGGCCGAAGCCTGCGGAACGCACTGGTGCTGAGGTATTTGATATGGTCAAGGATTTGAAAGTCATCTTTGGAAAGGGTCCTGGCGGACAATCAGTTCCGAAGGGAGCTGACGGGCACGCAGCCATGTGGAAGAAGAAATCTATATTCTGGGAGCTAGAATATTGGAAAGTCCTAGATGTCCGCTCTGCAATCGACGTGATGCACGTTACGAAGAATATTTGCGTGAACCTCCTAAGCTTCTTGGGCGTGTATGGGAAGACAAATGATACAAAGGAAGCACGGCAGGACCAGCAACGTTTGAAAGACCCTGATGACCGGCATCCGGAATGGTTTCAAGGTCGTGCCAGCTACGCTCTGACCAAAGAAGAGAAGGTCATCTTTTTTGAATGCCTGAGCAGTATGAAGGTCCCGTCTGGATTCTCGTCCAATATAAAGGGAATAATAAACATGGCTGAGAAAAAGTTCCAAAACCTGAAGTCTCACGACTGCCACGTGATTATGACGTAATTGCTTCCGATTGCTTTGAGGGGGCTCCTGCCGGAAAATGTTCGAGTAGCCATTGTGAAGCTATGTGCATTCCTCAATGCAATCTCTCAGAAGGTAATCAATCCAGAAGTTCTACCACGGTTACAGAACGATGTGGTCCAATGTCTTGTCAGTTTCGAGTTGGTGTTCCCGCCATCCTTCTTCAATATTATGACGCACCTCCTGGTTCGCCTAGTCGAAGAGATTTCCATTCTCGGTCCTGTATTTCTACACAATATGTTCCCCTTCGAGAGGTTCACTAGTAGGAAAAGCCTCATCAGTGGCGCACCAAAAACACATTCTGTGGCGCATGGGTGGTGCGCCACAGAATTCTCGCCACAAAAATAAGGATTCTGTGGCGCACCATCCATTGCGCCACAGAAAGCTTATTTCTGTGGCGCACCGGGCGGTGGTGCGCCACAGAAATAGAAAGTCTTATTTCTGTGGCGCATCGGGCGGTGGTGCGCCACAGAAATAGAAAGTCTTATTTCTGTGGCGCACCACCGCCGGTGCGCCACAGATTTTTTTTTAAAATTTCAAAAAAACTGGCGGCCAGATCTAGATCTAGATCTAGATCTAGATCTGGGGCCGCCGATTTTTTTTTTAATTTTTCTGGAAGGTCGCCGGAGGTGGGTGGTTGGTTGCGTGGGTGGGGTGGGGTGGGTGGGTGGGTGGAGGATGAGGCCGGCCGGAGGAGGTGGTGGTGGTGGAATAGGAGGAGGTGGAGGTGGAGGTGGTGGTGGTGGTGGTGGTGGTAGAGGAGGAGGAGGAGGTGGTGGTGGTGGTGGTAGAGGAGGAGGTGGTGGTGGTGGTGGTGGTGGTAGAGGAGGAGGTGGTGGTGGTGGTTGTTGTAGCCGGAGGAGGAGGAGAAGGTGGTTGTTGTGGAGGAGGTGTTGGTCGTGGTCGCCGGAGTAGGTCGCCGGAGTTGTTGGTCGCCGGAGTAGGTCGCCGGAGTTGTTGGTCGCCGGTGTAGGAGAGGAGAGAGGAGAAGTGGAGAAGTGGAGGAGAGGAAGAGAAGAGGAGAGGAGGAGAAGGGGAGAAGGGGAGAAGTGGAGAAGTGGAGGAGATGAAGAGAAGAGGAGAGGAGGAGAAGGGGAGAAGTGGAGAATGGGAGAAGGGGAGAAGTGGAGAAATGGAGGAGAGAAGGAGAAGTGGGTGCCAGAAATTTCAAATTTCGAACGTTATTTCTGTGGCGCATGGGCACTTGGTGCGCCACAGAATTTTTTTTTCTTTTTTTTTGTATTTTGCAGCAAAAAATCTTTAACTGCCCGTAACATCTTGAAGGAATTTATTTTTTGAAATTTTTATCTATTTTTTTATTTTTTACAGAGGTTAAAAAGGCGATCCACGGGGGGGGGGGGGGGGGGGGGGGAGTTGCATGGAACTCATGTGCGCCACAGAAATAAGACTTTCTGTGGCGCACCATCCCACGTGCGCCACAGAAAGTCTTAATTCAGTGGCGCACCAGGACCAGTGCGCCACAGAAAGTCTTAATTCAGTGGCGCACCAGGACCATTGCGCCACAGAATGTCTTATTTCTGTGGCGCACGTGATCCTGAGCGCCACAGAAATAGTGAAACCAGTGATTGGGGCTGGCCCCACCAAATTTCTGTGGTGCATGGATCCCTGGTGCGCCACAAAATTAAGCTATTTCTGTGGCGCACCGTGTCTGGTGCGCCACAAAATAACTTTCTGTGGCGCATTTTTGGTGGTGCGCCACAGAACTAAGCTCCGCCTATAAGGGTTTTCCTACTAGTGGTTCATGGGAGTATTAAAGAAACATGTTCATAACCGTGCTAGGCCAGAAGGAAGCATCGCCAAGGGCTATGGAAATGAGGAGGTAATTGAGTTTTGTGTTGACTTTGTTCCTGACCTTAAGCCGATTGGTCTTCCTCGATCGCGGCACGAGGGGAGACAAAGTGGAAAAGGCACGATCGGAAGAAAATCAACAATATGTATGGACGGTCATTCTCTGACTGAAGCACACCACACAGTTCTGACCAATTCCAGCTTGGTAGCTCCGTACTTTGAGAAACACAAGAATATTTTACGCTCGGACAACCCGGGGAAGCCTGAATCCTGGATTAGGAAGGCCCACATGGAGACTTTCGGCAGTTGGTTGAGAAAACATTTAATGAATAACGATCATGTTGTAGATCAGCTGTATATGTTGGCCAAGACACCATCTTCGACTATAACGACTTTCCAAGGGTACGAGATAAATGGGAATACATTTTACACGATCGCCCAAGATAAAAAGAGCACCAACCAAAACAGTGGTGTCCGCTTTGATGCAGCAACCGAGAATGGGCAAAAGGTCACATATTATGGTTACATAGAGGAGATATGGGAACTTGACTATGGACCCTCCTTTAAGGTCCCTTTGTTCCGGTGCAAATGGTTCAAGCTAACAGGAGGTGGGGTAAAGGTGGACCAGCAATACAGAATGACAATGGTGGATTTCAACAATCTTGGTTACCTTGACGAACCATTCGTCCTAGCGAAAGATGTCGCTCAGGTTTTCTATGTCAAGGACATGAGTAGCAAACCGAGGAAACGGAAAGATAAGAAAACGATCAGTACATCATGCGATGATCCAAAGCGCCACATTATTCTTTCAGGGAAAAGAAACATCGTGGGAGTGGAGGACAAGATAGACATGTCAGAAGATTATAATATGTTTGCTGAAATTCCGCCCTTCAAAGTGAACACCGACCCAGACATTAAGTTAAATGATGAGGATGCTCCATGGATATGGCACAATCGTAAGCAAGCAGGGACACAAGGGAAGAAATGATGTGTAATAATTTATTGTACCAAACTTTGTTGAATGGATCATGTGAATTATATTACCCGTGATGTGTTTGGTGTCCATTTTCGAATGATTCGAGATACCACTGATGATACATGAAATTTGGAGTGATTTAGTCATACTCCTGCCTAGGCGTATAATATGCATACTCGTAGTCTTCATAGCCGCTGCCGTTGTACTGGTAGTCGTCGCCTTCTAAGTTGCCGCCGTCGTCGTCGCTGCTGTCGTCGCTGTCGTCGGGCGGCGCTCGTGGCTCGAACTGAGGGTAGCGCAGGCGGGGGATATCACCGGCCGTGATGTAGTCCATGACGCTCTGCAGAGTCCGGCCGTACCACCATAGCCGACGGCCGGCCTCGTGGAAGTTCCCAGGAGGCAAACCGTCCTCCTCATACCTGGCGAGCGCCCTCTCACGACGATTGATGAAGAAGGCGTCCCAAGTATGCTGGTTATCGGGATGCCAGCGGGGATTCATCCGCTGCTCCGGCGTGAGGTCGAGGTAGTAGTGGTTCGTGATGGCCACCCGGCGCGCAGTACCCTGAGGGATGGGAGGGACCGGCATGCCGCCGGCGCTTAGGCTCCAGCCGGCGGGGACGCGGTAGCCCGGTGGGCAAGGGTAGTTCGAGGCACAAAGCTCCTCCACCTGCTGGTAGGTTAGAGTGGGTGCGGTGGAAGCCATGAGAGTGTGATGAGAGATTGTAGAGATGTGATAATGCTGGCCAAGCCGGGCTACATATATGTAGTGAGAAATGGCGGGAAAAATGGGAGCGGGAAGACAGGAGGCGGGAAGAAAGAGGCGGGAAGAAAGTGGCGGGAAGAAAGTGGCGCGAAGAAAGAGGCGGGAAGAAATTGGCGGGAAGAAAGAGGCGGGAAGAAAGACAGAGGCGGGAAGAGGGGCCGGCGGAAAGACAGAGGAGGGAAGAGGGGGCCGGCGGAAAGATAGAGGAGGCCGGGAAGAACTGGTGGGAAGAACTACTGGGAAGAGGAAGGCGGAAAGATTTTTAAATGAATTAGTTTTATTTTTCTGAATTTTTTTATATATTATTTGTATTTTTAAGATTTTTAAATGAATTAGTTTTATTTTTTTGAATTTTGGGATATATTATTTGTATTTTTAACATTTTGAATTGAATTAGTTTTAATTTTATGAATTTATTGCTATATTATTTGTATTTTTAAGATTTTTAAATGAATTAGTTTTATTTTTCTGAATTTTTTGATATATTATTTGTATTTTTAAGATTTTTAAATGAATTAGTTTTATTTTTCTGAATTTTGGGATATATTATTTGTATTTTTAACATTTTGAATTGAATTAGTTCTATTTTTCTGAATTTTGGGATATATTATTTGTAGTTTTAACACTTTGAATTGAATTAGTTTTATTTTTCTGATTTTTTTGATATATTATTTGTATTTTTAACATATTGAAATGAATTATTTTTATTTTTTTGTTTTTTTTTATATATAATTTGTATTTTTAAGATTTTGAAAAGAATTAGTTTTATTTTTCTGAAATTTTTTTGAAAAAGGCCTTTAGTCGCGGTTGGCCTGGCCAACCGCGACTAAAGGGTCCTTCAGCGCGGGAACGAAAAACCCTGTGAAAAAACCCTTTAGTCGCGGTTGGCCAGGCCAACCGGGACTAAAGGGTACCCTTTAGTCGCGGGTCGCGTCCCCAACCGCGACTAAAGGGCCCTCCCTATAAAATGTCGCGGCGCGAACGGCCCGCTCATCTTCTTCCTCCGCCGAACAGAACGTGCGATCTCGCCGACGAAGACGACGCCCAGACGCCGTCAGGCTGCCCAGACGCGCCCACGCCGACCGCCGACACCGCCGCCCGCCAAACTCGCCGTACGTCGCCGCGCCGTCGGCCGCCGCCTCCTTCTCTTCTTTCCCGCGCGCGTCGCTGCTCCGAAAGAAACCGCCGCCGCGCTGTGCCGCTTCGCCCGCCGCCACCGTGCCGCCCGCTTCGCCGCCGCCATCGTGCCGCCACTGCGCCGCCCGCCCGCGCCGCCATCGTGCCGCCCCCGCCGCCGCCATCGCGCGCCCCGCCGCCATCGTGCCGCCCGCCCCGCCGGAGGGGCGCCCCGCCGTGCGCCAGAGTACAAGGCGCGCCCCGGCCGCCCCAATTTTTTTTCTTCTTTTCTTATAATTTGATAAAAAAACTGAAAACCGAAAACTTGAAAACTTAAAAAAACTTAAAACTTAAAACTTGAAAAAATACTTAACAAAAAAACTTAAAACTTGATAATTGACTTAAAAAAGATTGTGTAAAAAAACTAAAATTTAACAAAAAAACTTAAAACTCTATAAATTTAACAAAATTTGGGACGTTATTTTGTACTAAAATTTGATTTAAAAAAACTAATAATTGACTTAAAAAAGATTGTGTAAAAAAAACTAAAATTTGACTTAAAAAAGATTGTGTAAAAAAACGCGCGTAGGAGGGGGCAGCGATCCCCTCGTCGCCCCCTCCGTATACGCGCGCCAGTACTTCTTCTCCTCGCCGCGCTCGTCATCGCCCCTCTCCGTGACGCCGTTAAAAAAACCTTTAACCGCCGCCAACACGCGCTCGTCCTCACCTCCCTCTCCGTGACGCCGTTAAAAAAACCTTTAATCGCCGCCAACACGCGCTCGTCCTCACTTAATTAATTTGTTTTTACTACATGTTTTCAGGACTGACATATGGCGGACGATAGAGCTGACCCGATTATGGCCAGCTATGATCCGGACGCTGAAGACCATATGTTCGGCATCATAAACGGCGATATTCTATATGTGCCGACCGAACAAGAAGAAGATGATATCTCTTCTTATCCGAACCTTGACGGTGAAGATGAAGGCCGCCGTCAGCAAGATGATGCCGAACAAACGTCGATAAACGACGATCTTCAATTGGAAGTAGCAACCACCTCTGCCGCCGAGGTATATATATACATTGAGCCTCTCGTGATACAAACTAACTGATTTGAATAAATATGTGTGTACTAACACGCGCGACTCTCTTTCTTATTTTAGCCCTCGGCCGGATCGTCGAAACAATCGAGTACGTCGTCAAAGCATGGCGCAACCAAGACGATGAAACAAGGAGAAACATGTACCATCGAGGTTGTCGATAGTAAAACCGGCAGGCCGCTGGAGCCCCGCAACAACGCCACCAAGTTTATCAGCCAATACGGAGCCGTTGTTAGAGACAACGTCTCGATCACCGTCCAGGAGTGGAATGAGCCAAAGAAGGCACGTCTTGGTTTCACTTTTGTCGATAAGAGAACAAAAAAAGATTGCTTGAAAAAGCTTATGGAACATTTCGTTCTACCTCTGGAATACAACAAATTTGATGAGGAGGGTAACAAGATTGAGGAAAACAAGGAGAGGAGGAGGCTAGTCAAACAGTTCGCTCTTCATAAGATGGCCGACGCATTCCGGAAATTCAAGCAAAATCTAGCCCATGACTATGTCAACAAGAACAAGACTCCGGATTTCAAAGGACAATATGAGAAACTGAAACATGATTGGCCAGAATTTGTGAAGCAAAAGAAATCGGAGCAGTTCATTCAAATATCGAAAAAAATAAGGAAAATGCGGCTAAGAAGGAGTACAATCATATTATGGGGCCAGGAGGGTATCGCCTTTGGGAGCCTAGGTGGGAGAAGATAGAGAACGAGCTGAGGGCGCGAGGAATCCGTCCAGGTACGGAGGGATGGGACCCAAGGGCCAAAAGCCGGTGGTACGGGCATGGGGGAACGCTACACCCGGAGACAGGGGAGTGTGTTTACCGGGGCAAAATGATAAAACCCACCCAAGCCCTTATTAACGCAATGAGGGATGCTCAAGAGGGGAAGATCAAGTTCAACAGAGAGAACGACGCGCTGACAAAAGCCCTCGGGAATCCTGAACACGGAGGACGTGTATGAGGCATGGGGCACATTCCGTGGAAAATAGAGTTCTCCCAGAACGATGACCCGTACGGTTACAGAAGCCGTAAGAGAAAGATGGATCGGGAAGCAGATGTTGTGGCGCGGTTGGCATCGGAAATGGATGTGATGAAGAAAACCGTGAGTGTACTAGTAGCCGAAAGAGATGCAGCTCGGGCGCAACATGAAGATCATCCAGTGGATCTCGGAAGCCAGCAGGAGAGAAGCAGCGTGGCTTCCACGGAGGCCCCACCGGCTGGTGCACCGACGATCGAAATTACTGCACCGGAGCCTCCGGCGATCGAAATTACTGCACCGGAGCCTCCTCGCTACCCCGTGGACGATGTAAAGGAGATGAAAGAATGTCATCTGTATTATCCAATCGGGAACATGTCCATGAAGGTAGCCATCGGCAGTGCTTTACCATGTGAACCTGGAGCACTCCACCACAACAAGCCCATTCAAGATGGCTATGCTCGTGTCACGGTGGAGGACATAGTACAAGGGTTTGAGGACCTGGAGATTGACATTGCTACACCTGAAGGGGAGAGAAGACTTGGAGATGTCAAGCGCCATTTCATTCTATGGCAAAAGAAGTTTATCAAGTTTCCAGGCGAGGCGCCAAGGACAACAAGTCCACCCCCCTACGGTGGTGGTGGTGGCGGTGGCGGTGGTGGTGGTGGTGGTGCTTCACCTACACCTCCTTCACGTCAGCCGACGCCACCCCCCAATTCACCTCCGGCGGGTAAGCAGCCGCCGCCCCCTAGTCCGCCCCGGGCGGGTAAGCAGACGCCGCCCCCCAATCCACCTCCGGTGAAGAAGCAGAAGCAGTCCTGGAGTATTAACCCGGACCCTTATGTACCTAAGATAACAAAGGTACCGGAGCCATCACTGAAGCCTCTCCCCACGAGGCCTTGGGAACGTACTGCCGAGGAAGTCGACGCGGCCGCGACTGCTGATTATGAGAAATGGAAGGCGGACTGTAAGAAGAAAAGAGAGCCCGAGCCCAAACCAGTATTTTCTGATGAGCAAAAGAAGTGGGCTAAGTCATTTTTGAACGCACCGTCCCAAGCCGCGAAAAATCTGCCTGACGACTATGCACGTGAACTTCGTAAGCAGGCACGCATGTTCAAGGAGAAGAAAGAGCGGGAGGAGGCCGAGAAAACGGAATTAGAAAGTAAAAAAAGCGGGAAACGAGTTGCCCAGCTCGGGGAACAAAGTAAACAATCGATTGCCCCGCTTATAGTGAAAGCCGCCGGTCCGGATGCCCCCGAATGGGCCTCTCGTCGAGCCTGCGCAGGAAGAGGATCTACCTCCACAAATGAAAGGTCTGCTGAAATGGTACAAGGGTTACATAAAAAATAAAAACGCCAAAGAATATATTTGTGCGGAAGTTAGATATGAGCATCACTTCAAACATTACTATGTACAAATTCATCTGAGTGAATTGTTCCAGCTTTTCAATCTGCGCGAGCTCGACAAATCTATCATCAGTTGCTACGTTCTGTAAGTGATTTATTTCTACCCCATCTCGTTCATATTGCCTGCACTATATATATGTCCTAACTATATTGTTGTGTCCGCTATTATACATGCAGAATGAAGATTAAGGAATGTAGAGTAAGGAACATCCATGATGTTGGGTTCATTGACCCACACATCGTTAATGGATATGTGTTAGAGCATCACCCCGCCGACGTGGAGGAAGACATGTGGCAGTTTCTTACAAAGCAGGAACTCAAAAGTGATATTCTATTTCCTTACCATTTTGGGTGAGTGTTTCTGTCTTGAGCACATTCTCTTTTGTTTACTCCATGCATGGTATGTGGCCGGCTAATCGATGAGTTATGTATGACGTACTGTGCATGTATCGTGTCCGCAGGTTCCACTGGATTCTGCTAGTAATTAAATTTGACACCTCAGAATGTCTCGTCCACGACTCTCTGACTCTGGATTCAAATCTTTGGGGCGCCATGAGAAGAATGCTGCAGAAGTAATTATTTTCATTCATTTGCGCTCTATATCGATCGGCCTATTTCGTTCATTTCCTAATATCAAGTAACTAATAATTCTCTTGTTCATTTAATTTTCTTTGTCTCGTAGGGTTTGGAGACGGTTCTCAGATCAAAGGGTCGGTGATTTCAAAAAAGAGCTAGAATTCAAAAAGTCAGTGGCTAAGAATGGTGGCGATATTCAGCCACCGGGGACCAATCTATGTGGATACTATGTCTGTGAGATGATCCGGAGATACACCTCTGAGCGGGTTCCGAGTGATACCAATGCTCAGAGGAATAACCTCCGGAAGATGCTTAGTCCAGAAGCTCGCTTCCGACCACTTCAAGAGGAACTAGCTGGATGGTTCAGGAGGGAAGTCCTCCATCCTAAAGGAGAACACTATTACGATGATGTAGAACTTCGTATGCATTAAATTATGTATGGAAACTTGTTCAAAATTGTATATGGTCATCCGATGATATTGAATATATATTGTATATTCCTCTTGAATTCTTTTTGGTTCTAATTTCAAATTTGTTTGAAATTGTACATTCATATGCATGTATGTAGTACCGTAGAATATGTGAAACTCCTTCAAAATTAAAATAAAGCACAAAAGAAATAAAACAATACAAATTAAACAGAAAACAGGTTTAGGGGGGCAGGTTTAGGGGGGGGGGGGGGCTAAAACCCTAAACCTGCGACGGCCTTTAGTCGCGGTTGGCCAGAAGAACCGCGACTAAAGGTCCTCCGCCCCGACGGCCGCCTGGCGCCCACGTGGACGGGCCTTTAGTCGCGGTTCTTAAGCAACCGCGACTAAAGGGGATGCCTTTAGTCGCGCTTATTTGATCGTGGTTGCGCAACCGCGACCAATGGCAGTTGCGAACCGCGACCAATGGCCCTTTTTCCACCGGTGGCAGCTATCCGATAGTAGAAGCTAGCGACGCGGTGGCACACACGGGATGCGCGTGGCTATCAAACGAGGAACACTGATTTGCTGCTTGCTTTGCGAGACGCCGATATGGCCATATATACGTCCGACCTCCGACATCGACGTCTGGCCAAATCTCCTTTGTATCCAAAACAGTGACTCCAACAATGCTGGTATGCATGGAGGGAATAAGTCGGAAAGTGTCTTTGACACGTGGTCACCATGCTCTCCTCACTTTTAATTTTTTGAAAATTTTAAAATCTCATATTTCTAGGTCTCAAAAAATTATGACGTTAAATATATAGATAGATATATACGGGTGGGGTGTATGCAAAAAAATCTCATTAAAAAATACTTTGTATTTTAAACAATATAACAAAGACAAATTTCTGACAGTTAATGGTAGTAAAATAGTATTACAATAGTGTATCATTTTGTCAGAAATTTGTTTTTTTGTATTTCCCAAAATTTAAAGTATTTTCCACCGGGACTTCTTTGCATACACTTCTCATGAACATGTCTATCTACATATTTAATGCCATGATTTTTTTAAATAAAAAAGTGTGAAATTTTAAAACTTTCAAAAAACTAAAAGTGGAGGGAGCACTGGCATCTATGTGCACCAAATTCCTGTTGGGAATCATTCTACTGTGACATCCTTGAAAAGCAATAATGATGCCACCCACCTGCCTAGAGAAAATTAATTTTTAGGCAACGGATAAACGATCGTTGGTTTTCATTTATTTTTACCACAAGTTGATGTTGATAAAACACTGACTGATCGGTGGGACCCGCTACAAATGAATAAATAATGATGTGGTGTCCTAATCTTCATACTGTTAGGCTGATGCGTCGCAATAAGCGTAGGGCCCACTAATGGATGTAGGACCCACACATCAGCTCATCTGCCTCCTCGTCCTCTCCCTCGTTCAGAAATATCCCTCCGACCCTGCACTGCAATCTAGACGGGGGCGCCCTGCACCTCCCCTGCGACGACAAGCACTACTGCGACGGAGCTTCTCCGTCGAAGATCTAATCCTATTCTAGGGACTACCCCCGGATGAAATAGAGGGTGCTCGAGATGCGGAATCTCACGATGAGTCTAAAGGTATGCTCAACTAAGAAGGAGATGTCCGGACATGAGTGCACCGTCCAGGTTTCTAAGTGTCGGCATCGAAGATGAATTGCTTGATTAACTCGATTGAAGCATCCCCTCAGTGATTCCTTCCTACAGGCCACTTCGCTCGACACAGTGCTTTACAACTTCTACTCAACGAAGCTTGGGAAGGTCCTAAATGACAACTGGTCGATGGTCTGGGAGGCCAGGGTTTTGGCCGATGATGAAATAGAGGAGAGATTGTAGAAAATGGAAAGTAGGGTTTGACTTGGATGACACGATATATTTATACCACCGTGGGGCAGTTTGGTCACGTTGAATCGATGTGATCATGTTGCTTGATCAACAGCGATGCGCCAGTACTGGAGATGATGACAACGAGTTGCTTCACTTGTCTACTACCTCTATCCATAAAAGGATGGCATTGGTTTGTCTAAATTTATATGTATATAGAATTCTAGACACTCATTTTTTGAAATGGGGGTATCTCCTCAGCCTCTGCATCAATAGATGCACAACTATTCTGACATCCTTTTATAGATAGAGGGTTTTGCGAAAAAAAACCTTGGTCAAGGTGGAGTTAAGTGCGATGGCATATGGGGTTGAGTTGGGTCGTAGATTAGCTGTTAGATGGGCTATGTTATATGGGTTTCGGCATGCCTGACTCTTTCTTATTTTTTATTTTTTTATCTTTTCTACTTTTTCCATTTTAGTTTTCAAATTTGAATTCTATTTTGAATTTTTTTTCTGTTTTTTGAGAAGGTTTGTATAATTCAATTACTATTTGAATTATTAGGAATGAGACTAAGAGGTATTTTTGCATCCCTCGAAATATCTGGTAATGGATTTGGGGCTATTTACTTCCTCCCATTTGAATATCTAGGATTAGAATGGCTTTTAAACCTTTGAATGAATTTGTTCAAAATAAATATTTTCACCATAAAATATTTTCCATCGATTTACATATTTAGCTCTAATATGTTTTCAAAGATTTTACATTCCTTTTTCAGAATAGATTTTTAGGGTATACTTTCCTAGTAGGAAATAATTTAATAGAATGAAAAATATATTTCAAATGTTTTAAAAATGGAATCCAGTTCAAAATGAAGATTTTGAAGTCTTAAGAACATCCATAGGCTCGTTTATATTTCCCTCTCTTTTATTTGGATAACCTATAATTGATTTCTACATTCATTTCTTAAGAAAAAATATAGAATGTCAACTAGGGTTTTCCTTTGAGAAAAAAATCTCGAATGGATGCCATTATGTTGGGAAGTACTTTATAATATCTTCCTTAACTCTTTGAGTTGATATACTTATGAAGAATTTGGATATCTGTTTGGGTAGCTTTACCACTGACATATAAAAATGAATGGATGAGGATGTACGAATAGATATAGTTTCCAAAAGACATGGAATGAATTTCTTAACTAGAGTTAATATTTTGCTAAGTGGTTCTCTTAGGGTGTAGCTATTCTCAACACTAAGAAATATTTTAAGGAACTCCTTTCATAGATGTACTAAACTTTCACTTTTCTCTCTCATAATCATATGATCCATGGTATTATTCTGCTCTCATTCACAAAAGTCAATTCAACTTCTATTATTCCACTTATTAATACAATATTCTTGTCACTTAAGTTTTGTAGATTATTTTACTTTGATATCTAGTTTCATGGAGTTGGTTCTCTGAGATCACTCTAACTCATTGGAGTAGTGGTTCTAGATCACTAGCTAATCCTACTTAAGGTTCATTAATCAACACTCCCTCCAACATCTGTCAATGTTCCCGTTGATCTCCTTGAGTTCCCATCTACTACTATTATCTCTTGCTTATTATAGCAATCCAATTATTCCAAATTCTTAATCATTGAAGGTTAGAAACTCTTTCATGGCCTCCACTGTTTTTAAAATCTATGATTGGTTGTATCCACCAATTTGTGGGTATTCACTTATAAGATACTTATATCTCTTTTAGTGTTTCCTCTATAACATTAGGTACAAAAACCTAGATTCCAAGGTAGCTATTATATATCACTTGGTCATATGATCATGAATCAAAACCCCAATATTAAGTAGCATTGAACTACTAAAAGTGTGTGTCTCTTCCAAAGGGTTCATATGCATTGAACTACTAGGTAGATATTGTAAGGTAGGTTGTTAAATAGATTCAATTATCTCCACTAAGGCCACCCTCATTTTCATTGTCAATTACAGGTGACTTAATAAGGATCATTGTAATCCTTTGGTCATATTGTCTCAGGTTCTATTATTTGGCTAATCAAGGTCCTTTGTGTAATAGGTGGTTAAATTTGTTCTATCTCTATTTTCTTAGCATGTCCATTTCACTAAGAGAACTATTCATTAGGTATATCTACTTGTCTTTGATATAATCTTCACTTCAATATTACACTCCTAGTCAAAATAGGATAGGTGATACCTCTTCCAACTTCTAAATGACTCTTGATCCTACGGTTAAGGTTAACACTAGACTTACTAAACCTCTTCCCTCGAACGATTATGATTGATAGTTTTAGATAGGAAGGTTTAGGTAGACCATGGTTTAGAATTGTCAGGATTTGGGCCATAGAGTTTGATGATGTACTTGATATTTGGCAATTGTCAAACCCATGTAATGGTAGATAAGATGATGATCAAGATATGATAGGAATACATAGGTAGAGCTCCATCCGGTTTTCTCAGAAAAAAGAATCTTGGACCTTTTCATTCTTTTCAGAAGTTCAACGCATCTTCTCTCTCTCCCTACTCTATGGTCTCATTTTTTTAGTTTTTCGTGAATTATCAAGGACATCACTACATAAAATATGCTAGTGTTTTTTTTATGAATCATTAATGTATAGTACTAACATCTAGCCAACGTTTGTTTTTCTGATCTTTATGTATCCTAATTGGGCAATCCAAAAAAAGACCTGCCCTGCACAACCGTGATGTCTTCATATAATTTTTTTAAGCACCGAAGAGTACTTTTGAACTCGATGCTCGGGATTAGAGTCCTAACAGTTGAGAGAGAAAGAAACATTGTCTCCCATCACACAGCCGTCCTAGCATATCTACTCGTGTCTCCCAAGGACCTTTTGGGCTCGTCAGACAAATAATTGCGTCCAGCCACACGCTCCAAAGACCTTTTGGGTCTAGCGCGACTCAATGTAGTGTACGGAGCCACGAGGCCGTCTCCAGAATGTCAAAGTTGTGGAACGATGCGTACCCTCCTAGGGCATCGGTTGCGTGTTATATAGCATAGGGAAAAGCCCCCATGCGTGGCAAATACAAGTGTTGTGCGTGTACGTCGGAGTACTACTCCGTACACGTACACATATGATATTACATACGCTAACATCCCCCCTTAATCTGAACCACATAAGAGGTTCAGATTACGCTTAAACTCATCGAGACACTTGACAGAAGGGGCTTTGTAAAATCATCAGCTACTTGATCTTTAGTTGAGATGAACTTGATAGCCAGATTGTTGCTAGCAATTCTTTCCCTCACAAAGTAATAATCAATCTCGATATGCTTGGTACGAGCATTGAAGACAGTATTAGCGGACAAATAGTTAGCACCCAAATTATCACACCATAAGCAAGGCTTTTCCTATAAGCGCACACCAAGTTCATGGAGAAGAGCTTCAACCCAAATTAATTCAGCAGTGGCATTTGCAAGAGCTTTGTTTTCTGCTTCTGTACTAGAGCGGGACACAATAGCTTGTTTTCCGGCACACCAGGAGACAAGGTTGGGACCAACAAAGATGGCAAAACCACTTGTGGAATGCCTGTCCTCAAGACATCCATCCCAATCTGCACCTGAAAAGGCACTAAGAAGAGTAGACTGAGATCGTATAAATGTGATACCAATGCGAGTAGTGTCCTTGACATAACGGAGAATACATTTGATAGCAGTCCAAGGAGCAGTGGTAGGAGCATGAAAATATTGACAGACCTTATTAACAGAAAATGACAGGTCTAGGTGAGTGAGGTTAAGATACTGAAGAGCACCAACCATACTTCTGTACCGTGTACTATCATCGGGACCAAGAGGAGTACCTTCATAGAGAGACAGAGACTTAGAAGAGGATAGTGCTGTAGGTGCAGCCTTAAACTCAAGCATATTAGCCTTAGCCAGAAGATCATGAGCATATTTTTCCTGAGTGAGGAGCAAGCCATTAGAGATCTTATTCACTTCAAGACCAAGAAAGTAATGAAGGTCACCTAGATCTTTGATAGAAAAGTTATCATTTAGATCCTTGAGCAATGCAGAGATGGCATAATCAGAAGAACTGGTCAAAATAAGGTCATCAACATAAATCAGAACAAATATAGTGACACCAGACTTAATGAAGAGAAACAGAGATGTATCAGTCTTGGAGGGAATAAAGCCAACAGCCTGTAACTTTGAGCTCAACCGAGAATACCAGGCACCAGAAGCTTGCTTCAAACCATAGAGAGCCTTATCAAGCTTACAAATATAATGGGGAGCATCAGGATGTGCAAAACCTGGGGGCTGTTTCATATAGACCTCCTCTTCCAGAACACCATAAAGAAACGCGTTCTTGACATCTAGCTACCGTAAACTCCATCCTCGAGAAACAGAGATAGAGAGAACAATTCTTATTGTAGCAATTTTAACCACATGACTAAAAGTATCTTCATAATCAATATCATACCGTTGCTTGAAGCCCTTAGCAATAAGACGAGCCTTGTAATGATCAATAGAGCCACCACCCTTTCTTTTAATACGATATACCCACTTGCAATTAATTAAGTTTAGGTTGATGCCAGGAGGAACAAGGTGCCAAGTTTTATTTGCAAGAAGTGCATTATACTCCTCCTCGATGGTAGTGCGCCACTTGGCATCACCAAGAGCTTCAGAGAGTTTGGTTGGTTCACCTGTAGGATGTAGAAGAGAACATGCCATAGCGAATAGTGCCATCAGTGTACTGTTTTGGAATACGAATACCTTGTTGTAGTCGAGTGCGAACACCAATAGTACATGCAGCAAGTTGGATGACAGGATGAGGCGAAGGAGAAGCATCATCATCAGCATTTTCGGAGTTTGTCGCAGAAGAGCCTATACCAGCGCCAGTCGCAGAAGATCCCGCAGGAGAGACGTTGGCGGCCAACAGTGTAGGAGACAGGGAGCGGGGTGGCGTGCATGCAGCCAGGGGCGTCGCGGCACGTGGACGCTCTGGAGTGGAGGCAGAGGGTGCATGGTCCAGGTGTCACGGCTCGTCGACGTGTGGCGAATGCGTGATAGGCGATGCAGGCGCACTGCCCGCATGCGGCGAATTAGCCCGCGACGAGGAGAACGAGGTGGACGCGGGAGAATCTCCGGCGCTGCCATCAACCTCGGGACCCAGCGCGTCAGAAGAATGTTCTGGTGGATCATCTTCGTGTTCCGCGCGCGGTGCAACAAAAAGCACCTCATCTTCAACTTCAATTTCTGGATGATTGGTTGCACCGTTTGAGCTGAAATTTATTCCTGTAGCTTCAGCTGCTTGAGACACATTAGTAATTGGCACAATAGTAGACATATGATCATCACAATTATGTGCACCCTCATGAGAACAAGATGATGAAAGAAGTAAAATCTCTTTTTTAAGAAGTGCACTAGCATTAGGATGAAGAGCTTCAAAGGAAAAAAAACATGTTCATCAAGGACAACATCACGTGAGATATACACTCGACCTGTAGAGACATCTAGACACTTGACACCCTTATGATGAGGACTGTAGCCAAGAAAGACACACCGCTTGGAACGAAAAGCAAGTTTCCTTGTGTTATAGGGACAAACGTTAGGCCAACATGCGCAACCAAAGGTGCGAAGAGCATCATAATTTGGTGTGATATGAAGAAGTCTTTCAGTGGGACACTCTTTATTAATAACCTTACTGGGAAGCATATTGATGAGAAAAGTGGCTGTGAGAAAAGCTTCATCCCAATATTTAAGTGGCATAGATGCATTAGCAAGAAGAGCAAGGCTAACCTCAACAATGTGACGATGTTTGCGTTCAGCAGAATCATTTTGTTGGTGGGCATGGGGACAAGAGACATGATGAGAAATACCAACTTTTCTAAAGAAAGCATTGAGTTTTTCATACTCGCCCCCCAATCAGTTTGCATAGTGACAGTTTTGTATCAAATTTGCGCTCAACATATTGTTGCCAATTAAGAAAAGCTTGATAAACACTAGAACGCTTTATAAGCAAATAAATCCAGACAAACTTGCTGTAGTCATCAATAAAGCTTACATAATATGCATGTTTCCCAGTAGAAAGTGGGACAGGACTCCATACATCAGAGAAGACTTGCTCAAAAGGAACAGTAGATCTACTGGTAGAGATAGGATATGGCAACTGATGACTTTTTGCTAACCGACAAGAATCACAAACATATGGGGTAGTTTGTGGGGTATAAGCTATTTTATTTCTCCTAAGAACTTGTTGAACCACAAATACCTACGCTAACACAGAACACATGGCTCCTTGCAGGCGTGCTGGACGCAATGCGGGGTGGCGTGGCGAGTGGAGGGCCAGCCTGTCATTCACACCCCTGCTGGTTCATATACCACATTTCCCGCTCGTCGGTACTCTTTCCCACCTAAAACATCGCCGCCGCTGCGTAGTCAGTCCTAGTAGTCATGGCACCAAAATATCCGAAGATGAAGGTGAAGAAGACAATATGTAATATTCAAAATGGCGCACGCGACAAACTGATGGAGGGAACTTTGAACTATGCCATTTCAACGCAGCGAGCCTATTTTGATTAATATTTTGGTTAGCAAAAACTATTTGGATGTGTCGCGCCCCAAACGTGGCATGAAGCGATGGCTTCCCCCAAATGAGCGACCCGACGCTTTGGCCAGACATTGTTTGGAAGACACGACTAGAGATGGTACGACTCCTCCATCATCTCGGCTTGTTGCTCCAGCGGTGAAAGAGCGTGGGAAGTGGGGACCTAGACCTATGGTTGCAAATATAGTTAGCTTATTAAAATTAGGTAAATTGTGGTACTATAGTTAGCTCGTGATGATGCCGATGTTATGCTGAACAAGTATTTTTTTCTGACTCCTTGTCAATCTAATCAGCGTTGATTATATCAATGGCTTGAGAAGGAGGGAGAACCGTCCGATCGTCTCCATAGGCATAGGGGTTGATTGGTTGCTCGCGGAATTTATCTGCATGAGGCGAGATCTTTTCCCGGAGTCACGAATAACCAGACCAAGTCTAGATCCCTAAATCGCACATAGTTTGGTTGCTAACAATCTTTTTTTTTGCTCGTTTGTGCATATTATTTGGTTGGAAACTGAGATGGAATGTGGGTAAGAACACGTAAATTATGAATGTTTGTTTGTATACGGTCCCATATTCTTGATACCATTCCTCCGAAGTGGTGACATTACTGCTCATACATCAGAACTAGCAGGCAGTCTAAGAGCAAATAAAACTTAAAAGCAAGATTAAAATGACATCGGGTTCAGCCCTAGCTACCTTCAAATAGCGGACATAGATATGTAGTTGAGCCCTAGCTAATATCAAATGGTAGTTCAGCACACAAGTACTAGTTATAGACACAAATACATGTAATTCATAGCATACGATGTCAAGGAACATCTCATTCTTATTCTTCGGATCATGGTGTTGACTTTGTTAGCCCACATATCATCTGCCCACTCCTTCCTCTTGTTCCTCCAAGACTTGTTATCGGTGGCACCGACACCAACCTCGCTAGGATTCTCCTCTGGGAAGAACTCATCCAAACCCCACCATAAGATCCAGTTGTGCAGAATACAATATGCAAGAACAAGCTTAACTTGGGTGGAGAAGGTGCGGAATGGCTTCTGATCAAGGATCTTAATTTTTTCTTTAGCGCAGCGAATGCCCTCTCGATAGTGACTCTAAGGCTAGTGTGTTTAAGATTGAAAAGTTCTTTGACATTTTCGGGGGTAGAACCTTGATGAGAACTCATTGAGATTGTACCTTGTTGACCTGAACGTTGGAAAAAATCTAGGGCGGCAAGCATATCCGGCGTCAGCTAGGTAGAACTTAAACTCGGGGGCTTGGAGGCCATCATGTCTCTCCAGCTGATAGCAAGAATCATTGCATCATGAGTTGAAGCTTCCTACCCAACAAGCACATATGTGAACCTCATATCAAAATCAAAAGCAGCAAGCACATTTTTACTAGTGTGGTGCTTTCTCCCCCTGTAAGCATGAGTCTGGGCACTTTTGAAGTGATATGAGTACCATCAATCGCCCCAATATAATCCTCACATAAACATGAACAAGTCGTTAGGCGTCAGTGCCATACAATTGTGTAATCGACTGCAAGATAGTGTTGATCATCTTGAAATATGAAAACCAGCGATAACTATCTTTGATCTTGGTGGGAGTGCTTGCAGATGGCGGCTTGGTCATCTCTCCTATGAGTTCTCCAATAGCATACATGACTTCCTTGAAGTACCAAGAGATAGTATGAGTCGATCTCCTCCAGAGCTGTGAATCACTCGGAATCTTTGGTTATGCCCAAGAACATGAAGGAACATAGCACTTGCTCTTCGATGCAGGTGTGGGTACTATCTTTGAGCAACGGCCTTGACCATATTTTCTACACAAGTTGGTTAGAAGCCGCTCTTTTCATCCTAAGAATGTTCACAGCTTCCACATCGCCATTGTTGTAGATGTAGTTCATATTTGCATCTTCTCTCTATCGCGGTGAAGCATTGGTGCATATGTGACGTGGGGCCTAGCGTCTGCACAACTCTCTCTCTCTCTCTCTCTCTCCCTCCCTCCCTCCCTCCCTCCCTCCCTCCCTCCCTCTCTCTCTCTCTCTCTCTCTCTCGACCATCAAAATGATCCAGACTTCAACCGCAGCTACGCGGGCACCCGCTTGAACAAAGAGCCTCAGGAGCTCGGCCTAATTATTTCGTATGAGCTAAATCGGGGAATGAAGTTTAAGAAAACGAGCTAAAGCACTAACGGTAGAGGTGGGACTGGATTATAGGGGTTACAGTTTTCTTTGATGCAGGCCTCATTCCGCTGGAGCCAGATACGATATGAATCAGAGGTTCATGAAGTCCAAGACGGCTCGCCGTTCCTGCAGATCTTTGATACCCACACTCGCGGGACCGTGAGAGAGCTAACGCGGAAATCTCCCCACTCGGAGCTGTTGGTGCCACAGATCTAAATCACTGCCGTCGTAACCGACTACGTAGGACGGTGAGGCTACTTTGAGCGCATAAACGAGGAGCTAATTTCCAGCTCCTGCCATCTCCCCCGCGCTTCCCATGCACAAACATTTCATCGATTTGTGCTCGTCAGCGCAGAAACCGCCGAATCAAGCGTGCCTTCCAGCTAACTTTTGGGCCGATTTTGCGCTGCAGAAATTCTGGGCGATCCAACGAAACACCCACTTTCTGACCCAACAACTATGAAAAAGGGGCTTGCAAGCAACCAATCACGCCCATAGTAAATCTAGTACAGATGAGATTATTTGTACAAGTCCTGCTGGTTTTTCCCAGTACAATAGAGCAGTAGAGCAAGAGCAAGAGCAAGCGAGCAAACCACATGCACACAAAGCGTGCCCATCTTCTTGGAAGCTGTGGAACGTTCAAACAACCGATCATGACATCAAGACAATGAATCTGAGTCCGAAGAAATTATACGCCTTACGCCAAAAAGAGAAGATGGGTGCGGATCTAATGGTCCAGCCATCACAACAATAATCCCTCCTTTCAAGATAGGTTGCATATTATTGTTTTCGTCAAAGTTAAGTTTTATAAGTTTTGATTAAGTACTAAGAAAAAATATATCAACATCTATAACACTAAATACATATAATATAAACATATATGTTTTATGGTGGTTCTAATAGAATTTTTTTATATTTTAGATATTCCCATTGTTTCTATATACTTGGCTAAATTTTGTAAGTTTGATCTAACTAAAAATTATGGACAATATGTTTTTGGAGGAAATGAGCAGTAATCTGTAATCTCCAAACAAAAAAAACGAAGGGAAAATTGCACCCTTTTGGGAATCCCCTTGCCTCCATGGAAAGAAACCCACGAGGAAGAAATAGAGTGTCAAACAAGCCTTGCATAGCAATGTTTCTATTTCAAAAATCAAGATGGACTTCAACTTAACCATGCAACACATTCATGAGTACATCCTCTTATGGGGGCATCTTAATAGCAGTCATCTAAATGAGGACATTGAAGACTATCTTTTGGAACCTCACGGCCAATGGGGAATGTATTGGGAAGTGTGGGCGTCTCCAAAGGTGAAGTTCTTTGCATGGTTGGATCTTCCTAATATGTTGTGGACGGCGGATCGCCTAGAGAAAAGGGGATGGAACAATTGTGAGATATGCCCTCTTTGCAAACAAACCCAAGAGATGACGGTGCACATATTTTCCCCATTGTCACTATACCAAGAGGCTTTGGGGGTGTCAAGGAGTGGCTCAGGCTCCCTTTCATTTTCCACCCAGGAGTGGACGAAAGACATTTCTCTCAAAGCTTGGTGGACAAGCATGCATGTCGCGTAAGGGCATTCCAAACGGTAAAGCTATGGCCTATATCACCATACAGTTAGTTAGATGGTTTGGAAAGAGCGAAACACAAGGATCTTCAACAATAAATCCGTATCCCCCGGCCATTCTACTGAGATAATTAAGAGTGAGGGGAAGCTTTGGGTCTCCACGGGAACGAAACCTGTTAGAGTTGTAATTTTTTGGAGAGTAATCCACTATGTTTTTTTTTTTCAACAAGAGTAATCCACTATGTAAATTTATCCTTGAGTACTAACCTTTCGTTTTATTTGATGAATGGTGACAAATCTTTTTTCACCGTTTGAGAAAAAAAAAACGAAAAACCACAACAATAATTGAGGAAGCCAAAAAATCTCTCCGCGACCTGTCAGTCACTACTAAAGTGGGGATTGGACCCAACAATCTCTGAGCACGTGAAGATGTTGTGTTCACGGCCAGCACCACGCGCGCCGTACTATTTGTACGAAGCTCCTTAGGAGCTCATGTGGCACAGCTGCACAGGCGTACGTGAGGCGCACAGGCGAAACGTAGCCGAAGCAACAAGTGACAAAGCGAGAGAGCAAGAGCGAGCGAGGCAACAGCAGGGTAGCTCGCCATGGGGTCATCGCCGCCGGTGGAGAGGCCGCACGCCGTGATGGTCCCGTACCCGGCGCAGGGGCACATCACGCCGATGCTGCAGCTGGCCAAGCTGCTCCACACCCGGGGCTTCCACGTCACCTTCGTCAACAACGAGTTCAACCACCGCCGCCTGCTGCGCTCGCAGGGCGCGGACGCGCTGGGCAGCGTGCCGGCGTTCCGGTTCGCCGCCATCGCCGACGGCCTCCCGCCGTCCGACCGTGAGGCCACGCAGGACATCCCCTCGCTGTGCTACTACACCATGACCACCTCCCTCCCCAGGCTCAAGGAGCTCGTCGCCAAGCTCAACGAGGAGGCTGAGAACTCTGGCGGCGCGCTGCCGCCGGTCACCTGCGTGGTGGCCGATAGCGTCATGACCTTCGCCCTCCGCGCCGCGCGGGAGCTCGGCCTCCGCTGCGCCACGCTCTGGACCGCCAGCGCGTGTGGCTTCATGACCTACTACCATTACAAGGATCTACGAGACCGTGGCATCATCCCTCTCAAGGGTACGTAGCACCATGTCTCTAACAGTCTTTATATATTCCCATATATACACAAGAGGTGCTTTCTTCAATTAGCAAGCTACACATGTAGTCTCTTGACTTGTCACTGTTTTACTGTGCTATCCTTCCGTAAAAGTTCCTTGTGTATCTGCTAATCTGGCTCTGACGCTTCTGTGTCAATTTAATCGGAGGTAGCATAACTTGCATAAGTACCTGAGATGTTGGGTTTTGTGATGTATGTTTTTGTTAGATCTTTGTTAAATACAATCCGTATGCATTGATGATGCAAATGCTCGGCTTCCCCATTGTGAAGAAAAAAACTCGGTTGTTGTTGGTGCAGACGAGGCGCAGCTAAGCAATGGATACTTGGACGACACGACCATCGACTGGATACCGGCGGTACCCAAGGACCTGCGGCTGCGCGACCTCCCGAGCTTCGTGCGCACCACGGACCCGGACGACATCATGTTCAATTTCTTCATCCACGAGACGGCCGCCATGTCGCAGGCATCGGGGGTGCTCATCAACACCTTCGACGAGCTGGACGCGCCCCTGCTCGACGCCATGTCCAGGCTCCTGCCGCCCATCTACACGGCAGGGCCACTCCACCTGACCGTCCGCAACAACGTGCCGGACGAGAGCCCTGTCGCCACCCTCGCCTCCAGCCTTTGGAAGGAGCAGGACGCGCCGCTCCAGTGGCTCGACGGCCGGCCCCCACGCTCCGTGGTGTACGTCAACTTCGGGAGCATCACAGTGATGTCGAACGAGCAGCTGCTGGAGTTCGCGTGGGGCCTGGCAAATACCGGCTACGCCTTCCTGTGGAACGTGCGCCCTGACCTCGTCAAGGGCGACGAGGCGACGCTCCCTCCGGAGTTCTCCGCGGAGACGGAGGGCCGAAGCATGATGTCAACGTGGTGCCCGCAGGCCAAGGTGCTGGAGCACGAGGCGGTGGGCGTGTTCCTCACCCACTCCGGGTGGAACTCCACGCTGGAGAGCATCTCCGGCGGCGTGCCGATGGTGTGTTGGCCCTTCTTCGCGGAGCAGCAGACCAACTGCCGCTACAAGTGCACTGAGTGGGGCATTGGCATGGAGATCGGGGACGAGGTGAGGAGGGCCCAGGTGGAGGGGATGATACGGGAGGCCATGGAAGGGGAGAAGGGGCGAGAGATGCGCCGCCGCGTCATGGAGCTCCGGGACAGCGCGGTGGCGTCCGCGCGCCGTGACGGACGGTCTATACGAAATGTTGATAGGCTCATCAATGAGGTGCTGCTGGCTTGAAACACATGCGGGTTGCTATCTATACTCCCTAGTTTTACATGAATAATGTGTGAGGATCTGTAACCAACCCCTTTCCATTTCAAATTTGCGGCATAATTTGAGAGATCACATGGATTAAAGATGGGAGGTGGCTAGTTCTTGGTCGATCTAAAAATATCCTAATTCTTGGTCAGCCAATTTCATGTATAATTGAGAGAAAAAAATATAATTGCCTATTCACGTGTAAGTGCACACCCATGTGTAACTTTTATGTGCAAGAATTAACGTAGAACAAACCTAATTCTCTGTTGATATAGAACTAGTAATCTTAAAGAGAACGCAATATGATGCGACTGTATGTGTTTTTATCCACGCAATACTCTCTCTCAAGAAGCATCTCGGTGTGACACCAACAAAAGTCCATAGGACACACAAATGGGCCAATGCATGCATTGCCATATCACTGTAAGTTTGTAACTCCAAAATTGATTTTAAGATGCAAAAAAGCAAGACAAGGTTTTGGTGTCAGCGGTGTTAAAAGTTCGCATTCTTATTATCACGGCCAGAGAAATAGGTTGTCAAGTAGGATTCCACCTAAGTTCCACTTGTACTATATTTTGTATTTTTAGTGTAAATATTGACACAAAAATTTAACTGGAAAAAGCAAAATACACTAAAAGTGGGATCCCCTAGATCCCACCTTGACACCTTAGGGCTCTCCAACGGGGCGACCCAACGGGCATTGAGCAACTGTTTGCTCACGTCTGGCGACGCATAGTGACCGGGCCATCCGCAGCGACGCAAACCTGGTCCAAATATGCACCTCGGATGCATCTCTGCGGACGCTGCGCGGGCGCGCAAAGTGTCCGCTCGCGTATGGCGGACGTTTCGTTGGACCCGCCTGGAAGTGACCCAGGCTCGATGCGTCTGTTCAGCCGCGCCAGTAATGGCACCGAGACGTCACTTCGGTAGTCTGTGGCTGCGTAATGGTGATGCATGATACGTTGCAAACGTATCTATATTTTTTTATGCCACATGCTTGTTTTACACCAATTTATATATGATTTACTCACACATTGTTGCACTTTTATATATTTTCCGGTACTAACCTATTAACAAGATGCCACAGTGTTAGTTTCCTGTTTTCTGTTGTTTTGTATTTCAGAAAAGTTGTACAGGAAATATTCTTGGAATTGGACAAAACAAAAGCCGAAGTCAATATTTACCGTAACGAAGACAGAGTCCAGAGGGGGGACGAAGAGGAGGCGTAGGGCGGCCAGACCATGCCTTGGCGCGGCCTGGCCTGGGCCCACACCAAGGGGTGGTGTGGGCCACCCTGGCCTCCACCGATCTCGCCCTTCCGCCTATTTATTCGCGATCTCGGGAAAAACCTAACACCCGAGCCTCCATCCACGAAATGTTCCGTCGCAGCTGCCATCGCAAACCCTAGCTCGGGAGGGTTCTCAAGCTCTTCCCCGCACCCTGCCTGAGACGAAGATCATCATCGGAGGCCTCTACATCGCCATGCCCGCCTCCGAAGTGATGCGTGACTAGTTCATCCCTGGACTATGGGTCCATAGGAGTAGCTAGATGGTTGTCTTCTCCAATTTGTGCCTCATGTTTAGATCTTGTGAGCTGCCTAACATGATCAAAATCATCCTTATGTAATGATACATGTTGTGTTTGCTGGGATCCGATGAATATTAAATACTATGTTGAGATCGATTATATTCTTGGCATATGTTATTTGTTATCTTGCATTCTCTCTGTTGGTAGTAGTTAGGCGAAGTAAATGTTTGTGACTCCAAAAGGGAGTATTTATGCTCGATAGTTGGTTCATGCCTCTAGTTTTCTGGAAGAGTGATAATAACTTCTAAGATTGCAGATGTGGTGTTGCTACTAGGGAGAAAACAACAATATTTTATCCAAGGGTAATTCTATTGTTTACTTTACACGCATTGCTTAATGAGATAATCTGTTCGAATGATAACCGCAAGGTAAATTATTAGTCATAGACGTAGTTGAATTACGGTCTATGTATTATGTTGTAATACCCAAACAAATATCATAGTAATCATCTTGTCATGTATGGTTGATACGTCTCCAACCTATCCATAATTTCTGATGTTCCATGCTTGTTTTATGACAATACTTACATGTTTTGCTTGCACTTTATAATGTTTTTATGCGTTTTTCGGAACTAACCTATTAACAAGATGCCACAGTGCCAGTTCCTGTTTTCTGCTGTTTTTGGTTCCAGAAAGGCTGTTCGGGCAATATTCTCGGAATTGGATGAAATCAACGCCAAACATCCTATTTTTCCCGGAAGCATCCAGAACACTGAAGGAGAGTCGGAGGAGAGCCAGGGGGCCACCAGGAGGGTGGGCCGCGCGGGCCAGCCCCTGGCTGCGCCCCCCTATGGGGAGGCCACCCTGTCGACCCTCCTGCGCCGCCTCTTCGCCTATATAACCCCTTTCGACCTAAAAACACATTACCAATTGACAAAACTCCAGAAAGACTCTAGGGGCGCCGCCGCCATCACGAAACTCCAATTCGGGGGACAGAACTCTCTGTTCCGGCACCCTGCCGGGACGGGGAAGTGCCCCCGGAAGCCATCTCCATCGACGCCACCGCCTCCATCATGCTCCGTGAGTAGTTCCCCCATGGACTACGGGTTCTAGCAGTAGCTAGTTGGTATACTCTCCTCCATGTACTTCAATACAATGATCTCATGAGCTGCCTTACATGATTGAGATTCATCTGATGTAATTGGTGTTGTGTTTGTTGGGATCCGATGGATGATACATTATGATTAGTCTATCTATAAAGTTTGTGAAGTTATTGTTGCTGCAATCTTGTTATGCTTAATGCTTGTCACTAGGGCCCGAGTGGCATGATCCTAGATTTAAGCTCTATACTTATTGCTTAGTTTGTATCTACAAGTTGTATGCACATGTCACTGTCCGGAACCAAAGGCCCCGAAGTGACAGAAATCGGGACAACCGGAGGGGATGGCGGTGATGTGAGGGACACATGTTTTCACGGAGTGTTAATGCTTTGCTCCGGTACTCTATTAAAAGGAGTACCTTAATATCCAGTAGATTCCCTTGAGGCCCGGCTGCCACCGGCTGGTAGGACAAAAGATGTTGTGCAAGTTTCTCATTGCGAGCAGGTACGACTATATATGGAAAACATGCCTACATGATTAATGAATTGATGTTCTATCTTAATGCTTTGAATCCTATCAATTGCCCAACTGTAATTTGTTCACCCAACACTTGTCACTTGTTATTGGAGAGTTACCACTAGTGTAGATCGCTGGGAACCCCGGTCCATCTCTCATCATCATATACTCGTTCTACATGTCATTGGAAGTAGTATCAACTATTTTCTGGTGCCATCGCCTCTGTGTTACTATTACTGCTGCTGTGTTACTTTTACTATTGCTCTCATATTACTGCTACTTTCACATCACCCCTGTTGCTAGTGCTTTTCCAGGTGCAGCTGAATTGACAACTCAGTTGGTAAGGCTTATAAGTATTCTTTACCTCCCCTTGTGTCGAATCAATAAATTTGGGTTTTACTTCCCTCGAAGACTATCGCGATCCCCTATACTTGTGGGTCATCAAGACTATTTTCTGGCGCCGTTGCCGGGGAGGCATAGCTCTACTCATAAGTTCACCTGGGGAGTACACTCTACCTCTCTCTCTGTTTTTATTTTCTTTTATTTCGTTTCGCTTAGTTTACTTTTGTCTAGTTTATTTGTGCTTAGTTTATTTTTGTCTAGTATTACTTTGCTTAGTTTGTTTTTGTCTTGTTTTACTTTTCTCATATACCCAAAAATCCATAAAAATTTGAAAAACCTAAAAATTAAAAACTGCTGTTATGGGAGAACCTACAACTTATTTGGAGCTCATAGAATGTTATAATAATTATAGAGAATCAAGAACTGGTAAAATAATGAGTGCTATGATAGAAAAATTGAATACAATGGCTAAAATCTTGCTTAAACGCCATGATATAAACTGTTGCTCTCAATAGGATACTAAACATCTTAAATTTCAATGTGGCTTTAGTGAGAAATTTTTAATTAAGAACTATAATCGGAATTGCTATATTCATTATGGGTTCGAAGAGGTAGAACAATTTGTCTTATTTATGGGAGCCTCCGAGATAGAATCCTTCATAGTTAAGAATTATGAAACTTGTGTTGCTTGTAAAGACCTTAAAGATTATGTCTCTTGTATCCTTAATTCTTGCATAGAATGCTACAGTGGTAATCCTTATATCATTGATTATAAAGAGAGACTCATTAATGCACAAGAATGCACTCACAATTTGCAGGAACCTGTGGAAGAAGAAACTGATGAACCTGAAAGCTCATTGGATGAAAAAGAGGAGGAAATTTATGAACCTGAAAGCTCATTGGATAAAAAAGAAGAGGAGAGTGATGAACAAAAGGAGGAAGAATGGATTAGCTACCCATGCCAACCTTCTAATGAGAGTAACTCTTTATCTCTTACACTATTTGATTGTCCTCCATGCTTACCGAAAGAGGTTGAATGTTATGTTCCTGTGGATTCTCTTGAAATATTCCCTATGAGTAATACTTGTGAGAATAATTATGCTACTATTATTTATGATAATCCATGCTACTTTGATAAATCTTATGATAATGCTTTGTTTGTGCCTGATGTCGAAATGCATGGTACTAAAGAATTTTTCTTAGCAAATGTTTATGATAAATCTTTAGATGATGGTCCTATGTTACTTGATAATATTAATTGTACTACTAATGAAAATGGGATTGGAGAGTTCTTGACTTTATCTATGAGTCCCATATCTCTTGAGATTGATCAATCATCTTGTCATATTATTGATAAAAGTGAGTTTGAAAGTTCTAATTCCACTATTTTTGAGCTTGATAAAAATTATATGTTGGTGGATCATGGAAAGTATGCTTTATGTGATGGTTATATTGTTGAGTTTGCTCATGAAGCTACTGAAAATTATTATGAGAGAGGAAAATATGCTTGTAGAAATTTTCATGGTACTAAAACACCTCTCTATGTGCCTAAAATTTTGAAGCTACACTTGTTCTATCTTCCTATGCTTGTTACTTTGCTTTTCATGAACTTGTTTATTTACAAGATTCCTATGCATAGGAAGCATGTTAGGTTTAAATGTTTTTTGAATTTGCCTCTTGATGCTCTCTTTTGCTTCAAATACTATTTCTTGCGAGTGCGTCATTAAAACTGCTGAGCCCATCTTAATGGCTGTAAAGAAAGAACTTCTTGGGAGATAACCCATGTGTTATTTTGCTACAGTACTTTGTTTTATATTTGTGTCATGGAAGTTTTTTACTACTGTAGCAACCTCTCCTTATCTTAGTTTTGTGTTTTGTTGTGCCAAGTGAAGCCTCTAATCGAAGGTTGATACTAGATTTGGATTTCTGCGCAGAAACAGATTTCTATCTGTCACGAATCTGGGCTGCTTTCTCTGTAGGTAACTCAGAAAAATATGCCAATGTACGTGCGTGTTCCTCAGATATGTACGCAACTTTCATTAGTTTTGAGTTTTCTGATTTGAGCAACGGAAGTATTTCTTTAAAATTCGTCTTTACTGGCTGTTCTGTTTTGGCAGATTCTGTCTCTTTTTTTTTTTTTGCATTGTCTCTTGTGCACTTTAAGCGAGGCTTTCTAGACGTGGAGAGCTGTAGCTAATGTTTTATTGAGTTCTTGCAATGTGTCACTACAGGACCAAGGTGGATTCAAATTTTTTGAGTACTAACCCCTCTAATGAAGTTTATGAGAAGTTTGGTGTGAAGGAAGTTTTCAAGGGTCAAGAGAGGAGGATGATATATGATCAAGAAGAGTGAAAAGTCTAAGCTTGGGGATGCCCCCGTGGTTCATCCCTGCATATTTCAAGAAGACTCAAGCGTCTAAGCTTGGGGATGCCCAAGGCATCCCCTTCTTCATCAACTTATCAGGTCACTTCTATTGAAACTATATTTTTATTCGGTCACATCTTATGTGCTTTACTTGGAGCGTCTGTATGTTTTATTTTTGTTTTTGTTTGAATAAATTCGGATCCTAGCAATCCTTGTTTGGGAGAGAGACACGCTCCGCTTTTTCATATGAACACTTGTTCTTCGTTTTACTTTTAATGTTCAATGATAAAAGTTGGAAGCTACAACACTTATGGTTATTTGGTTGGAAACAGAAAATGCCTCATAATGTCTTGGATAATTTGACACTTGGCAATTGTTTTGAGCCCTCAAGTAGATCATGATTAAGTTTTTTCATGTAGTTTAAACCTATTAGTGGAGAACTACTGTAGAGCTTGTTAAAATTGGTTTGCATGATTGGTCTCTCTTAAGGTCTAGATATTTTCTGGTAAAAGTGTTTGAGCAACAAGGAAGACAGTGTAGAGTATTATAATGCTTGCAATATGTTCTTATGTAAGTTTTGTTGTACCGGTTCATACTTGTGTTTGCTTCAAACAACCTTGCTAGCCCAAAGCCTTGTACTGAGAGGGAATACTTCTCGTGCATCCAAAATCCTTGAGCCAAACAATATGCCATTTGTGTCCACCATACCTACCTACTATGTGGTATTTCCTGCCATTCCAAAGTAAATTGCTTGAGTGCTACCTTTAAACAATTCAAAATGCTTCTCAATTTGTGTCAATGTTTTATAGCTCATGAGGAAGTATGTGGTGTTTATCTTTCAATCTTGTTGGGCAACTTTCACCAATGGACTAGTGGCTTCATCCGCTTATCCAATAATTTTGCAAAAAGAGCTGGCAATGGGATTCCCAGTCCCAAATTAATTAACCAAAATAGACACTTCTCCATGGTATGTGATTGTTGGACGGCACCCGAAGGATTCGGTTAGCCATGGCTTGAGAAAGCAAAGGTGGGGAGGAGTGTCATCATAATAAAACTAAAATAAAAAGGCACTCCTTCATGGTATGAGATTGTTGGTGCACCCGAGGATTCGGTTAGCCATGGTTTGTGAAAGAAAGGTTGGAAGGAGTGCCACACAAAAATAAAATAAAATGGGAGCCGCTCTTTGAAGGTTTGTCTGGCAAGGGGGTTAGAGTGCCCACTACCATTCGTTGACAACAACAAGCACCTCTCAAAATTTTACTTTTTATGCTCTCTTTATGTTTTCAAAACCAAAGCTCTAGCACAAATATAGCAATCAATGCTTCCCTCTGCGAAGGGCCTTTCTTTTACTTTATGTTGAGTCAGTTTACCTACTTCCTTCCATCTTAGAAGCAAACACTTGTGTCAACTGTGCATTGATTCTTACATACTTGCATATTTGCATTCATCATATTACTCTATGTTGACAATATCCATGAGATATACATGTTGAAAGTTGAAAGCAACCGCTGAAACTTAAATCTTCCTTTGTGTTGTTTCGATGCCTTTACTTTGAATTTATTGCTTTATGAGTTAACTCTTGTGCAAGACTTTTGATGCTTGTCTTGAAAGTACTCTTCATGAAAAGATTTGCTATATGTTATCTATTTGTTAGCAACTATAGATCATTGCCTTGAGTCACTTCATTCATTTCATATGCTTTGTAATAGTATGATCAAGGTTATGTAAGTAGCATGTCATTACAGAAATTATTCTTTTTATCGTTTACCTGCTCGGGACGAGCAGGAACTAAGCTTGGGGATGCTGATACGTCTCCAACGTATCCATAATTTCTGATGTTCCATGCTTGTTTTATGACAATACTTACATGTTTTGCTTGCACTTTATAATATTTTTATGCGTTTTCCGGAACTAACCTATTAACAAGATGCCACAGTGCCAGTTCCTATTTTCTGCTGTTTTTGGTTCCAGAAAGGCTGTTCGGGCAATATTCTCGGAATTGGACGAAATCAACGCCAAACATCCTATTTTTCCTGGAAGCATCCAGAACACCGAAGGAGAGTCGGAGGAGAGCCAGGGGCCACCAGGAGGGTGGGCCGCATGGGCCAGCCCCTGGCCGCGCCCCCCTATGGGGAGGCCACCCTGTCGACCCTCCTGCGCCGCCTCTTCGCCTATATAACCCCTTTCGACCTAAAAACACAGTACCAATTGACAAAACTCCAGAAAGACTCCAGGGGCGCCGCCGCCATCGCGAAACTCCAATTCGGGGGACAAAACTCTCTGTTCCGGCACCCTGCCGGGACAGGGAAGTGCCCCCGGAAGCCATCTCCATCGACGCCACCGCCTCCATCATGCTCCGTGAGTAGTTCCCCCATGGACTACGGGTTCTAGCAGTAGCTAGCTGGTATACTCTCCTCCATGTACTTCAATACAATGATCTCATGAGCTGCCTTACATGATTGAGATTCATCTGATGTAATTGGTGTTGTGTTTGTTGGGATCCGATGGATGATACATTATGATTAGTCTATCTATAAAGTTTGTGAAGTTATTGTTGCTGCAATCTTGTTATGCTTAATGCTTGTCACTAGGGCCCGAGTGGCATGATCCTAGATTTAAGCTCTATACTTATTGCTTAGATTGTATCTACAAGTTGTATGCACATGTCACTGTCCGGAACCAACGGCCCCGAAGTGACAGAAATCGGGACAACCGGAGGGGATGGCGGTGATGTGAGGGACACATGTTTTCACGGAGTGTTAATGCTTTGCTCCGGTACTCTATTAAAAGGAGTACCTTAATATCCAGTAGATTCCCTTGAGGCCCGGCTGCCACCGGCTGGTAGGACAAAAGATGTTGTGCAAGTTTCTCATTGCGAGCACGTACGACTATATATGGAAAACATGCCTACATGATTAATGAATTGATGTTCTATCTTAATGCTTTGAATCCTATCAATTGCCCAACTGTAATTTGTTCACCCAACACTTGTCACTTGTTATTGGAGAGTTACCACTAGTGTAGATCGCTGGGAACCCCGGTCCATCTCTCATCATCATATACTCGTTCTACATGTCATTGGAAGTAGTATCAACTATTTTCTGGTGTCATCACCTCTGTGTTACTATTACTGCTGCTGTGTTACTTTTACTATTGCTCTCATATTACTGCTACTTTCACATCACCCCTGTTGCTAGTGCTTTTCCAGGTGCAGCTGAATTGACAACTCAGTTGTTAAGGCTTATAAGTATTCTTTACCTCCCCTTGTGTCGAATCAATAAATTTGGGTTTTACTTCCCTCGAAGACTATCGCGATCCCCTATACTTGTGGGTCATCAAGACTGTTTTCTGGCGCCGTTGCCGGGGAGGCATAGCTCTACTCATAAGTTCACCTGGGGAGTACACTCTACCTCTCTCTCTGTTTTTATTTTCTTTTATTTCGTTTCGCTTAGTTTACTTTTGTCTAGTTTATTTGTGCTAAGTTTATTTTTGTCTAGTATTACTTTGCTTAGTTTGTTTTTGTCTTGTTTTACTTTTCTCATATACCCAAAAATCCATAAAAATTTGAAAAACCTAAAAATTAAAAACTGCTGTTATGGGAGAACCTACAACTTATTTGGAGCTCATAGAATGTTATAATAATTATAGAGAATCAAGAACTGGTAAAATAATGAGTGCTATGATAGAAAAATTGAATACAATGGCTAAAATCTTGCTTAAACGCCATGATATAAACTGTTGCTCTCAACAGGATACTAAACATCTTAAATTTCAATGTGGCTTTAGTGAGAAATTTTTAATTAAGAACTATAATCGGAATTGCTATATTCATTATGGGTTCGAAGAGGTAGAACAATTTGTCTTATTTATGGGAGCCTCCGAGATAGAATCCTTCATGGTTAAGAATTATGAAACTTGTGTTGCTTGTAAAGACCTTAAAGATTATGTCTCTTGTATCCTTAATTCTTGCATAGAATGCTACAGTGGTAATCCTTATATCATTGATTATAAAGAGAGACTCATTAATGCACAAGAATGCACTCACAATTTGCAGGAACCTGTGGAAGAAGAAACTGATGAACCTGAAAGCTCATTGGATGAAAAAGAGGAGGAAATTTATGAACCTGAAAGCTCATTGGATGAAAAAGAAGAGGAGAGTGATGAACAAAAGGAGTAAGAATGGATTAGCTACCCATGCCAACCTTCTAATGAGAGTAACTCTTTATCTCTTACACTATTTGATTGTCCTCCATGCTTACCGAAAGAGGTTGAATGTTATGTTCCTGTGGATTCTCTTGAAATATTCCCTATGAGTAATACTTGTGAGAATAATTATGCTACTGTTATTTATGATAATCCATGCTACTTTGATAAATCTTATGATAATGCTTTGTTTGTGCCTGATGTCGAAATGCATGGTACCAAAGAATTTTTCTTAGCAAATGTTTATGATAAATCTTTAGATGATGGTCCTATGTTACTTGATAATATTAATTGTACTACTAATGAAAATGGGATTGGAGAGTTCTTGACTTTATCTATGAGTCCCATATCTCTTGAGATTGATCAATCATCTTGTCATATTATTGATAAAAGTGAGTTTGAAAGTTTTAATTCCACTATTTTTGAGCTTGATAAAAATTATATGTTGGTGGATCATGGAAAGTATGCTTTATGTGATGGTTATATTGTTGAGTTTGCTCATGAAGCTACTGAAAATTATTATGAGAGAGGAAAATATGCTTGTAGAAATTTTCATGGTACTAAAACACCTCTCTATGTGCCTAAAATTTTGAAGCTACACTTGTTCTATCTTCCTATGCTTGTTACTTTGCTTTTCATGAACTTGTTTATTTACAAGATTCCTATGCATAGGAAGCATGTTAGGTTTAAATGTTTTTTGAATTTGCCTCTTGATGCTCTCTTTTGCTTCAAATACTATTTCTTGCGAGTGCATCATTAAAACTGCTGAGCCCATCTTAATGGCTGTAAAGAAAGAACTTCTTGGGAGATAACCCATGTGTTATTTTGCTACAGTACTTTGTTTTATATTTGTGTCATGGAAGTTTTTTACTACTGTAGCAACCTCTCCTTATCTTAGTTTTGTGTTTTGTTGTGCCAAGTGAAGCCTCTAATCGAAGGTTGATACTAGATTTGGATTTCTGCGCAGAAACAGATTTCTATCTGTCACGAATCTGGGCTGTTTTCTCTGTAGGTAACTCAGAAAAATATGCCAATGTACGTGCGTGTTCCTCAGATATGTACGCAACTTTCATTAGTTTTGAGTTTTCTGATTTGAGCAACGGAAGTATTTCTTTAAAATTCGTCTTTACTGGCTGTTCTGTTTTGGCAGATTCTGTCTCTTTTTTTTTTGCATTGTCTCTTGTGCACTTTAAGCGAGGCTTTCTAGACGTGGAGAGCTGTAGCTAATGTTTTATTGAGTTCTTGCAATGTGTCACTACAGGACCAAGGTGGATTCAAATTTTTTGAGTACTAACCCCTCTAATGAAGTTTATGAGAAGTTTGGTGTGAAGGAAGTTTTCAAGGGTTAAGAGAGGAGGATGATATATGATCAAGAAGAGTGAAAAGTCTAAGCTTGGGGATGCCCCCGTGGTTCATCCCTGCATATTTCAAGAAGACTCAAGCGTCTAAGCTTGGGGATGCCTATCCCTGCATATTTCAAGAAGACTCAAGCGTCTAAGCTTGGGGATGCCCAAGGCATCCCCTTCTTCATCAACTTATCAGGTCACTTCTATTGAAACTATATTTTTATTCGGTCACATCTTATGTGCTTTACTTGGAGCGTCTGTATGTTTTATTTTTGTTTTTGTTTGAATAAATTCGGATCCTAGCAATCCTTGTTTGGGAGAGAGACACGCTCCGCTTTTTCATATGAACACTTGTTCTTCGTTTTACTTTTAATGTTCAATGATAAAAGTTGGAAGCTACAACACTTATGGTTATTTGGTTGGAAACAGAAAATGCCTCATAATGTCTTGGATAATTTGACACTTGGCAATTGTTTTGAGCCCTCAAGTAGATCATGATTAAGTTTTTTCATGTAGTTTAAACCTATTAGTGGAGAACTACTGTAGAGCTTGTTAAAATTGGTTTGCATGATTGGTCTCTCTTAAGGTCTAGATATTTTCTGGTAAAAGTGTTTGAGCAACAAGGAAGACAGTGTAGAGTATTATAATGCTTGCAATATGTTCTTATGTAAGTTTTGTTGTACCGGTTCATACTTGTGTTTGCTTCAAACAACCTTGCTAGCCCAAAGCCTTGTACTGAGAGGGAATACTTCTCGTGCATCCAAAATCCTTGAGCCAAACAATATGCCATTTGTGTCCACCATACCTACCTACTATGTGGTATTTCCTGCCATTCCAAAGTAAATTGCTTGAGTGCTACCTTTAAACAATTCAAAATGCTTCTCAATTTGTGTCAATGTTTTATAGCTCATGAGGAAGTATGTGGTGTTTATCTTTCAATCTTGTTGGGCAACTTTCACCAATGGACTAGTGGCTTCATCCGCTTATCCAATAATTTTGCAAAAAGAGCTGGCAATGGGATTCCCAGTCCCAAATTAATTAACCAAAATAGACACTCCTCCATGGTATGTGATTGTTGGACGGCACCCGAAGGATTCGGTTAGCCATGGCTTGAGAAAGCAAAGGTGGGGAGGAGTGTCATCATAATAAAACTAAAATAAAAAGGCACTCCTTCATGGTATGAGATTGTTGGCAGGCACCCGAGGATTCGGTTAGCCATGGTTTGTGAAAGAAAGGTTGGAAGGAGTGCCACACAAAAATAAAATAAAATGGGAGCCGCTCTTTGAAGGTTTGTCTGGCAAGGGGGTTAGAGTGCCCACTACCATTCGTTGACAACAACAAGCACCTCTCAAAATTTTACTTTTTATGTTCTCTTTATGTTTTCAAAACCAAAGCTCTAGCACAAATATAGCAATCAATGCTTCCCTCTGCGAAGGGCCTTTCTTTTACTTTATGTTGAGTCAGTTTACCTACTTCCTTCCATCTTAGAAGCAAACACTTGTGTCAACTGTGCATTGATTCTTACATACTTGCATATTTGCATTCATCATATTACTCTATGTTGACAATATCCATGAGATATACATGTTGAAAGTTGAAAGCAACCGCTGAAACTTAAATCTTCCTTTGTGTTGTTTCGATGCCTTTACTTTGAATTTATTGCTTTATGAGTTAACTCTTGTGCAAGACTTTTGATGCTTGTCTTGAAAGTACTCTTCATGAAAAGATTTGCTATATGTTATCTATTTGTTAGCAACTATAGATCATTGCCTTGAGTCACTTCATTCATTTCATATGCTTTGTAATAGTATGATCAAGGTTATGTAAGTAGCATGTCATTACAGAAATTATTCTTTTTATCGTTTACCTGCTCGGGACGAGCAGGAACTAAGCTTGGGGATGCTGATACGTCTCCAACGTATCCATAATTTCTGATGTTCCATGCTTGTTTTATGACAATACTTACATGTTTTGCTTGCACTTTATAATGTTTTTATGCGTTTTCCGGAACTAACCTATTAACAAGATGCCACAGTGCCAGTTCCTGTTTTCTGCTGTTTTTGGTTCCAGAAAGGCTGTTCGGGCAATATTCTCGGAATTGGACGAAATCAACGCCAAACATCCTATTTTTCCTGGAAGCATCCAGAACACCGAAGGAGAGTCGGAGGAGAGCCAGGGGGCCACCAGGAGGGTGGGCCGCGCGGGCCAGCCCTTGGCCGCGCCCCCCTATGGGGAGGCCACCCTGTCGACCCTCCTGCACCGCCTCTTCGCCTATATAACCCCTTTCGACCTAAAAACACAGTACCAATTGACAAAACTCCAGAGAGACTCCAGGGGCGCTGCCGCCATCGCGAAACTCCAATTCGGGGGACAGAACTCTCTGTTCCGGCACCCTGCCGGGACGGGGAAGTGCCCCCGGAAGCCATCTCCATCGACGCCACCGCCTCCATCATGCTCCGTGAGTAGTTCCCCCATGGACTACGGGTTCTAGCAGTAGCTAGTTGGTATACTCTCCTCCATGTACTTCAATACAATGATCTCATGAGCTGCCTTACATGATTGAGATTCATCTGATGTAATTGGTGTTGTGTTTGTTGGGATCCGATGGATGATACATTATGATTAGTCTATCTATAAAGTTTGTGAAGTTATTGTTGCTGCAATCTTGTTATGCTTAATGCTTGTCACTAGGGCCCGAGTGGCATGATCCTAGATTTAAGCTCTATACTTATTGCTTAGATTGTATCTACAAGTTGTATGCACATGTCACTGTCCGGAACCAACGGCCCCGAAGTGACAGAAATCGGGACAACCGGAGGGGATGGCGGTGATGTGAGGGACACATGTTTTCACGGAGTGTTAATGCTTTGCTCCGGTACTCTATTAAAATGAGTACCTTAATATCCAGTAGATTCCCTTGAGGCCCGGCTGCCACCGGCTGGTAGGACAAAAGATGTTGTGCAAGTTTCTCATTGCGAGCACGTACGACTATATATGGAAAACATGCCTACATGATTAATGAATTGATGTTCTATCTTAATGCTTTGAATCCTATCAATTGCCCAACTGTAATTTGTTCACCCAACACTTGTCACTTGTTATTGGAGAGTTACCACTAGTGTAGATCGATGGGAACCCCGGTCCATCTCTCATCATCATATACTCGTTCTACATGTCATTGGAAGTAGTATCAACTATTTTCTGGTGCCATCGCCTCTGTGTTACTATTACTGCTGCTGTGTTACTTTTACTACTGCTCTCATATTACTGCTACTTTCACATCACCCCTGTTGCTAGTGCTTTTCCAGGTGCAGCTGAATTGACAACTCAGTTGTTAAGGCTTATAAGTATTCTTTACCTCCCCTTGTGTCGAATCAATAAATTTGGGTTTTACTTCCCTCGAAGACTATCGCGATCCCCTATACTTGTGGGTCATCAATGGTCTTTATTCAGTCTATTGCCCGGCTGTAATTTGTTCACCAGCATGTTATTTATTTTTATGGAGAGACATCTCTACTGAACTGTGGACTCCAGTCCTTTATTTTACACTGATAAATTCATCTACTGCAATCATGTTATGTTTACTTTCGGCAAGCATTGTTCTTTTTAATTCCACTGCAACCATATCTTTTCACTCGATACATTTAATTCTTTGTGTTCAGCAAAACCGGTGAGATTGACAACCTCACTGTAAGTTGGGGCAAAGTATTTTGGTTGTGTTGTGGGCAGGTTCCACGTTGTTGCTAACTCCGGCAGTGCGCCCTGCCAATAGTCAGCTAGCAACACCTTCAGAAGTCATGTGTTTCTCCTACTGGTCAATTAAACCTTAGTTTCTTACTGAGGGAAAACTTGATGATGTGCTCATCACACCTTCCTCTTGGGGTTCCCCAATAGTGTAGACCTCCACCAAGATTTCTTGGTGCCGTTGCCGGGGACCTGAAGAAAAGTTACACCACAGAGATTTCCAACTCCCACGTTAACTGCAGACGTTCAAGATTTTCTGGCGCCGTTGCCGGGGAAAAAGAGGATTTCTACAAGGGGAGTCTCTCATTTACAATCTCTTTACTTTGTCATAGTTTTGCTTAGTTTAATTTATTTGTCTTGTTTGCTTCTTTATATCAAAAACACAAAAAAATTAGTTTATTTTATAGTTTAGCTCATTATGTTGATCCCTAAGTACGATCTGAAGGATCTATCAGTAGGTAGAGGTTCTATAATTGGGAAAGATAACATTGAAGAATTCTTTAATCATGTTAGTACGCATAAAGATATTGAGGATAAATCCCTGGTAAAACTTGCTCCTAATTATGAAACGGTTGCAACTTATTTAGTTCAAATATTGGAGGCTAGATTTGTTAGCTTAACCCCATAATACAGCAAACATTTCTTAAACTTCATGAAGTTGAGGATGATGAAAAGAGAGATTTTATCCTAGAAACTTTGCTTAAAGAATTTAAAGATGTTATTATAGAAGCTAGGAAAGTCTTTGATCGGTTTAAGATGCTAGGCTCATGTGTACATGTTATTGGTGCACTTGAAAAAATAGAAAAAACCGAACCTGAAAATAGGGAAGAAAGTAATATACCAATACCTTTCAAACTTGCAGCAATGCATGAAGCCTTGGAAAAGAATTTTGATTGGATTGTTCCTGAAAACCCATTTGATGAAAGTAGTGAACCTAAAAGTGCTGAGAGAGGATCTTCTAAACTTATATTGATAAAATACAAATCCTTGTTGAAAATACTTCTTGCATTGATCTTGATGCTTCTTCACTTGATAATACTTGATGCTAGCTCTTTTTTTGCGCCTAGCTGAAAGGCGTTGAAGAAAAGCACTCTTGAAAGATAACCCATGCTTTATTTCTAAAATTTTTTTGTTGAATCTTGGAAGTTATTAACTCTGTAATAACCTCTCCTTATCATTTTTATTTCGTTTTTGTGCCAAGAATAGCCTCTAATAGAGAGAATGTAAGATTTGGGGAAGTTGTTATCCTGAAAACAGATTTTGTGTTGTCACAAAAAAAATCGTATTCCTAGCCAGAGCGGAATTTTGAGCTGCCAACTTTTGTGCATATGCCCCAGGTTATTATCTAACTTTCGTTAGTGTACCACTTTTCGTTCTGAGCAACAGAAGATTTTCGAAAAAAATGATCTTTACCTGCTGGTCTGTTTTGACAGATTTCTGCCACTATTTGCATTTGCCTCTTAATCTCTTTCTTTTTTAGTTCTTTTAAGCAAAGAGCTTTGTGAAGAATTTGCTACAGTAGCTAATGCTTTAATAGATGTTTTATATATGTTAGAACTGAACCCAAGTGGGTTTTTTTATTTTGATTGTACTAATGTAGCTAATAAGAATTATGTGAAATTTTGTATAAAGGAAGTTTTCAAGTGTAGGGAGAGAAGAATGATGTAATGAGATGAAGTATATGGACAAAAGATCAAGCTTGGATAGGCCCATGTCACCCAAAGAAATATCCAAGAGTTACAATCATCAAAGCTTGGGGATGCCCAAGGCATCCCCTCTTCATCAACAAAGCAACATCTCATCTTTCTATGCGCTATATTTTTATTGCTTCATATGCTATGTGTTGTTCTTGGAGTGTATTTTTTTTTTTTTGTTTTTTTATTTGTTTTAGCATATGGTTGGATGCCAGCATATTTTTTTTGAGAAAGACACGCTCCGTTTTCATTGCATAGAACGCTCTAGTTTTCGCTCTTATTATTCTGCGAGTGTTCTAATTTGTTAGTACCGTGTTTTGCTCTTGTTCTTTCATTCGAATTTTGTTCAGAGCATGTTAGTATTCTTTATTTATGTATGATTAGCTCTCTATTCCGTATTGTTGTTCATCTCTGAGAGCTATTTCAAATAAGTTGATTGGTGTTGGAGACGAGTAAAATGTTTCATGCCTATAGTGATGCAAAAGGAAGCTTGTCTAGACTGTGGCATAGACTTTGGCATGTCATGTTGGATGTTATTCTTGTCATATGCTTAGTATTTATTGTTGTACCATGACTTGTCTCAAATAGCTGACAGTGCATAATGTGCTATTGAAAGAAGCATGTGTTGTTTCCATCATACAAAGCATAACATTGTGGTATTCTCCTTTGATGCTTTATTGGGTTGACTTGGCACATGTTTACATCATGTTATGACTATAACCAGCCAACTAAAACCTGATCATTTAGTTTTTCACTTGTAATATCATTTTATGCTTTGATTAATAATGTTTTGTCGCTATGCATGATTATGGCCATTATTGCTCTCTTAGTTGGCCGCTCCCAGTCTTTTGCTAGCCTCCGCTTGTACTGAGTATGAACTCTACTCGTGCATCCAACCACTAAAAACCAAAGTTTGCCAATTATTTCCACCATATATACCTATTAGCATCATTGATATTCCAAATATATTCATCATGCTTTTATTTATCTTCCAAATTAAATTTTGGCCTGAGAAAATTAGTTAGTAAAGCTCTCACGAACTTGATGGTACATTTACTTTCTTGCACTTAATAAACTTGAGTCATTGTGAATATCTTATGAAGTTTATATGTTTGCAAATTGCGAGTTGAGAGTTAGCACAACCATGCTTTCTTGGGGAACGCTTTCAATATTGCACTTATTCCTATTTAGTTGATGTCATGTTCTTTTGTTTATGGATGCCTAGCGGTGCAAAATAAAATCGAAACTTGTATGCCCAAGGAGTTTGTATATATGTTAGAGAAACGCCTGAGCCGCCAATTTAAGCCATGCATCATTAATGGTGGAAATTTACAACGAACCATAGTGAGCATTCTATGAAGCATCTTCAATAAAAGATATACCCATAGTAAATAAAAGGATTGCTGAGATGCTTATTATCTGTTTGTCTTGTCATTTTGGCATGGGATTGCTCCTATGCAGGAGTACTTCCATATCATGGGGCAAGAGGTACCCCGTTGGCGTTCTCGATGATACATGTATACTTACAATGACAAGAACTTATTTGGGACCTAAGTTGAGTAGCATGAGGTTTAGGTACTCGTATTCAAGGGGCGCGAGATTTTCAACTTGTGATTTATCAAGCATATAACTCATATTTGCCCTCACATTAACTTTAACCATTCAAGATGTTTATGATAGGGGTAATGAGAGCTCAAAGCTAATGAGTACCATACTTTTTGGAAGGTTCATAAAACTTGTTAATCTATCTTCCTCTGCAAAGAGTCTTTCTTTTACTTTTATGTTGAGTCTTCACCTTCTTCTTTATGCACCAATTAAGAGAGCATAGTTGTCATTCTTAGTGCAATGTGCATAGTACCAAAATTATTATTGATTGATTCATGATTATGACATTGCTTGTTCTTAAATTACTTGTATCAAGTCACCCTTTGAACTTTAAAGGTGTCCTAGCATTTATGTTTTGCTACTTCATAAAGGACATGCTAAGTACCACTTTGCTATGTTTTCTCTATGCTCATAAACAAACAATTGCTTTCAATGCACAATTATTCATGATCCTTTGTTTGAGTTACTTCTTATGTTATAACATAGTTGCTAAGTTCTATTGTTAGAATTATATCTATCATGCCTATGTTTAGAGTACTTTGATCCCAGCTTACAAGATTCACAACAACTTGATCAAGATTGTGTTGGTTGTATGTCACCTTAAAAATTATTTTGTTATCACTTACCTACTAGAGGACGAGCAAGAGTTAAGCTTGGGGATGTATATATGTTGCAAATGTATCTATAATTTTTTATGATCCATGCTTGTTTTACACAAATTTATATATGATTTGCTAACACTTCGTTGCACTTTTATAAATTTTCCGGCACTAAGCTATTAACAATATGCCACAGTGTCAGTTCCCTGTTTTCTGCTGTTTTGTATTTCAGAAAAATTGTATAGGAAATATTCTCGGAACTGGACGAAACAAAATCCGAAGTCAATATTTTACCGTAACGAAGATAGAGTCCAGAGGGGGGACAAAGAGGAGTCGCAGGGCGGCCAGACCATGCCTTGGTGCGGCCTAGCCTGGGCCCACGCCAAGGGGTTGTGTGGGCCACCCTGGCCTCCACCGACCTTGCCCTTCCGCCTATTTATTCACGATCTCGGGAAAAACCTAAACATCCGAGCCTCCATCCATGAAAAGTTCCATCGCAGCCACCATTGCAGACCCTAGCTCGGGAGGGTTCTGAAGCTCTTCCCGGCATCCTGCCGGAGAGGGAGATCATCACCGGAGGCCTCTACATCTCCATGCCCGCTCCCAAAGTGATGCATGAGTAGTTCATCACTGGACTATGGGTCCATAGCAGTACCTAGATGATTTTCTTCTCTAATTTGTGCATCATGTTTAGATCTTGTGAGCTGCCTAACATGATCAAGATCATCCTTATGGAATGCTACATGTTGTGTTTGCTGGGATCCGATGAATATGGAATACTATGTTGAGATTGATTATATTCTTGTCATATTTTATTTGTGATCTTGCATGCTCTTCGTTGCTAGTAGTTGATCTAGCCAAGTAAATGATTGTGACTCCAAGAGGGAGTATTTATGCTCGATAGTAGGTTCATGCATCTAGTTTTATGGAAGAGTGACAATAACTCCTAAGATTGTAGTTGTGTTGTTTTTACAAGGGAGAAAACAACAATATTTTATCCAAGGGTAATTCTATTGTTTATTTTACACACATTGCTTAATGCGATAATCTGTTGCCTACAACTTAATACTGGAAGGGGTTCGAACGATAACCGGAAGGTGGATTATTAGTCATAGACGCAGTTATTTATCTTTATGGAGAGACATCTCTAGTGAACTGTGGATCCCGGTCCTTTCTTTTACACTGATAAATTCATCTGCTACAATCATGTTCTGCTTACTTTCTACAAGCACCGTTCTTTTTAATTCCACTACAAACATCTCTTTTCACTCTATACGTTTAATCTTTTGTGTTCAGCAAAACCGATGAGATTGACAACCTTAGTGTAAGTTGGGGCAAAGTATTTTGGTTGTGTTGTGTGCAGGTTCCACGTTGTTGCTAACGCCGGTAGTGCGTCCTGCCAATAGTCAGCTAGCAACACCTTTAAAAGTCACGTCTTTCTCCTACTGGTCGATTAAAGCTTGGTTTCTTACTGAGGGAAAACTTGATGTTGTGCTCATCACACCTTCCTCTTGGGGTTCCCCAACGGTGTAGACCGTCACCAAGATTTTCTAGCGCCGTTACCGGGGAACTGAAGAAAAGTTACACCACAGAGATTGACAACTCCCACAACAACTGCACACCATCAATGCCACACGTGGCGCGCGACCGTCGCCTACCTCTGCGCACGAAGTAATGGCGATGTCATGCGTGCCGCGGCCGTCACCTGCCTCCGGCCTATATAAACAGGGGCGCGCGCATCTCATCTCCTCCCACACTAAACCCTAGCCGCCGCATAACCTCCACCATACCGCCGCTTCCGTTCAACCTCCACCTTTGCCACCACGAGCAGCGCCTGCCACGGCCAGGCTGCTGCGCTTCCACCTCCACCTCCGACTCCACCTCCCCCGACCTCGAGCTCTGACGAGGAGTTCGACGATGAAGCCAACACCAATGACCTCCTCGACCCGGTCAGGGATGCCAAGTTCCTGGCTAACACGGAGAAGGAAACAGAGGAGGAGCGGGCGGCACACGCGGTGTTCGACGCCGAGATGGAACGCCGCAGGGTGGTGGCCACCATAGAGGACGACGACTCTAACATCTCATGGTTTTCTGATGACCCTGATGCGCCTACCCCGGAGTAGAAGGCGGCGGAGCAGAGGGCGTTAGTCGACTCCTTCGAGACACTCAAGAACGCCGAGGATGCAGCGAACGAAACGTTGTGGCGGTGCCTGCTAGAGGACGCGGCGGCGCACCGAGCTCTAACGGTCACATAGTTGGTGGCGGAGAAGCAGACGAGGGAGGGACACTACAACAGGGCCAGGCCATCGGGCACCAAGTAGTCTAGGCTTCTACCGACTGTAGTTTGTATAGGTTGTAGTACATTACGCTTTTTAAATATTAAATTCAAAACAAAAAATGGGTCGCCCCCGCTAGGAGCACACCTAGACGCAAATGGATGCGCGGTCAAAATTGTCCGCGGGGCGCCGCAAACGGACGCGCGCGACCACTTTTGGACATCCGATATGTGTCGCGCCGTTGGAGATGCCCTTACAGAGAAAGCATAAAGGCTAAAAAAAACCACATCAAAATTCAATCAGTGTATCACAAAATTTGCAGGTATTGTTGCAATTTAAAAAAAAGGCACAATATTTGACTTAATGCATTGCATAAGAAGAAGAAGTATCACAAAGTATTATGCCCGAAGGCTACAACCCAAGAAACAAAAGCCTACTTTCCCGGAGTTAAGAGACCCAAGTGTTTTGTGCTGGCAGAAATCCCAGATCTCGCCTCCAACTTCATGCTGGCAAAAACAATCAAAGCCGGGGAGTTCTTATTTTTTAAACTCTCGCATCACTTTCATTCCATATCATCAAGAGATAAAGCATGAAAAGGTGGCCACGCTTTCCTTCTTCCGGAGTGAGCATGAACATTGTGTAACCACCAAGACTTGACATTTTAGAAAATTACCCACTCCGCCGACTCACGTGAAGGAAGGCCAAGCCAATTTTTCACCATTATCCAAAGTCGAGAGGAGAAGAGACATTTGAGAAAGCAAGTGTGCCACTCATTCGGGGATCCAGTCACATAGAGGACCATTTCCGCAATTAGTCCACCCGGGTTTTTTTTTTAGGTAAAACAGTGGGTTAAACCCACTGCAATTTTTATTGATTATATAAAATAAGTACAAGGATTACAAAATAGAGTGAAACTCTCAGAAAAGAGAAACAAAAAAAGAAACTAAGGACTAAACTTGTGATTGGAGCCATTCTTTGAAAGAGTCTGCATGTTTCGTCTTCATTCTGTGTACTAACAACCTTAGCTCTTGAGAATAAATTGTTTTCCAACTATTGATCACAACATTCTGGTCTTTAAAATTTTTGTTGTTTCTGACAATCCAAATGTCCCAAGCTGCCAGCATTATCATTTTCATTGCAAAGGGTAACTTCATTCTAGCTCTCATATCTTGAAAACTCTGTAGAACTGACAATCTTTTGTTTCTCAGTGGCATACAAAATTCCAGCATTGTTCAGCAAAAGGACATGCCCAGAATAAGTGAACTAGAGTTTCTTCTTCATTACAATTCCTGACAACACACTGGTAAGATTGCAGCAGAAAATTCTTCCTTCTTAGCAGATTTATTGTATTCAGTCTGTCATGAAGTAGCAACCAAAAGAAGAATTTATGCTTTTCCTGACGTGAAGATTTCCATATTCTAGAAAAGATCTTGGGTGTTGGAGAGAAACCAATCATTTCCTTATATGCTTTCTTTGAAGAGAATTCAACATTTCCCAAATATATGACCAATTATCAAGATTTCCTTCTTGTACTACTGTAAGAGCATTCTGAAAAATTAATTCAAGGCTTTGAAATTCCCCAAAAGCTTGTTGTGAGAGAGGAAGATGGAACAGGTCCTCAAGATATTATGTATGAATCACTCTCTCCAGAGTCCAATCAGTATGCTTGGCAAAAGTTATGAGATGAGGAAAATTTTAATGAAGGCAATTATGTTCCCAAAGATCTATCCAGAAATTTGCAGTTTTCCCATTTCCAATATTGCATCTAGCCATAGATTTATAAATATCCAGTAACTTGAGGTGTGATTTCCACCAGAAAGATGCATCCATATTATTTGTGGGCAGATTGCCATTTGAATAGTAGGACTCTCTGATTAGATGGACCCAAGAAATGTCATGGTTGTTGAATTTTTTTTTGAAGATTCTTTAGCATGAGAGCCTTATTTTGAACTTCCAGATTGAGTACTCCCAAACCACCTCGTTCTTTGGGTCTGCAATTTTTTTTCCATGCAACAAGAGCAGTACCATTGGCTTGAACATCAATTTTTTTCTTTCTCCATAGGCAGTGTCTCATGTATTTCACTACTTGATCCTTTATAGTGACAGGTACATCAAAGCAACACATGAAGAATATTGGCATGGAAGCTAGTACAGATTTGACCAATTGTAATTTTCCTCCATAATTTAAAAAGTCAGCAATCCCTCCTAGTTTTAGACATTCCGTCGTCCAAACTCTATTTTGAATGATTGGCCACGATAAGAGTTTACATTTTGAAGGCGTCCAAACCTTCCAAACAGTGCCGCTCATTTGTGTGTGAATTTTTCCGGGAAATTGTGCCTTATAGGCGGAGGACAAAGAGTAGATTTCTGAGGGGATGAACTTCTAAGTAAAAGTGTCATGAGCGCCATCATGGAGGTGTAGCTGTGAGGTGTAGTGCCAAAGTTGAGTGAACTCATGTAATATCCCAGGATTTGGGGTTACAAAAGGAGAGGAAACAGATGTGTGCATTGCATTCATGCATAGAAACTCTGGAGAATTTTCCCGCTTTCAAGTAAAACATGTCACAGTAACTGAAGTTTCACTTGACTTGGTGGAATTGAAGTAGCTCATCAAGTCAAGCGCTATAAACATCAATGTGACCTGCTAAAACCTTGTTTTGGGTAGAGATGATTTGATCTAAGGGGTTAGATCAAATGGAACAAAAATTAACCCAATAACACATTAATCAAGGATCAACTACTTGATCTTATAAAAGATCATAATATGGTATTCCTTGCCATCACATATAAACATCTATTCAGCTACAAATCAAAGAACAAGAAACAACTGAGAAACCATTCTTAACTTATCTTTTCCATGTCTTTAACAAATAAATATTGCTACCATGAACCTCATGGTATTTCTCGAGCTAAACTCTTGAACTCAACACCAACGCAAGCTTATCATTAAACCCTAGAGATGGGAGAGGCCTATAATCATCAGATAGATAAGAATCAAACTCTAAGTTATTAACACTTAAAAGTTAAGAAATTACCTTTGTGTTAAACCTAGTTCAATTCTAAACTTATTACCAAATATGGTAAAACCCATGGTCTAAAATGCATAAAAGCCACATATTCTTATTTAAATCATAACTTATTAAATATATGGAATATCACAAAACTAAATTCATTTACATTACAAATTATAGTTCAAACTATTCGAATAAAATTAACTATGAGTATTTTGAAACTCATATGATCATGCCTTGGTGAAATCAAACATCACCATTCAAAATTGGGGTATAATCCTTATCTTTGACATTTTGATTCCAATCATAATATAAATACATTCCCATATGATATAGTGACTCACCACAAGCATAAAATCATTCACAAGATATTTAGTAACAAAAGCCACTTGGCTATTCAAAAACAAATCACATGAGAGGATAATACCCATGCCACATAGGATGAAAATATCTACATAGCTTGAATCCTAAGCTATGCCACCTCATGCTTAAAGGATTGCTATGAATGAGAGCATGATAACCAAGCACCTTACTCATCAAATCAAAACAAGAGTCACCCACCTATGTGTCATGATACTAGAGCATGCCCATGCCTATAAAAGGAACCCTCTACCTCATCCATTTCATCATCTTGTACCATGATACAAGCGAACCAAAGAGTTGGGCCAATCCATGCTTTAGATAGTACCAAGATGAAGCAACTAGGAGGTGGAGGCATACCACAAGAAGCAGGTTTATAAGATTTCCTGAAGAACAAGCTACATAAGATAGCAAGGTAGAATTCTTAGGCAGACCACATATTTAGATAATCATATCATCATTCCTTGAGTAGAACCATAGATTATAATCCAAGTCCTTGTGGAGTGAGAGGGGTAATTGGTATAACCATATCCAAATACTTCTAGTCATACTTTAGTAAGCCCATACCATGCATGATCATCACCATTGGGTAATGATCATAAAACCCTAAGAACTTTAAGTAGAAGCCATTAAGAATAAGTTGATCATATCTAATGCATGATCATACTTTCCAAATATATCAATATTAGATAAAACCCTATATGATAAGAATATATCAACCCTCACCTAAAATCATAGGATATCAGTAGCAACCCTAAAACCATTTCTAATATCATGAGCAGAAAAGGAATGGCATTACACTAAAACCTTGCCGAGCCAAACCCTATACTTAGTATGGTGAATAACCATTCATCCTTATAACCAAAGGTAACCATAATAAGAACCATAGCCACCCTAGATCCTTCAATGATAGATTAAAGATAATAATAGAAGTCTACTGGTATAAGATCAAACCAATTCTCAAGTCCTTAGTAACTAGAGGAGCACAAAAAATATTAAGCAAGTAACCATCTTATCATGGATAGGGGAGACTAAACTCTAGCCAATGCAATATGGTGTCATCTCATCTCTATAACCTAGAATTATATCTCAACCCTAGTTTGTGCATCACTTGGGTGATCACAACTAAAACCTAAGCCACAATTAAGTTCCAACTCATATGTCAATAAGTAAATATGAATAAAACCCTAGAATTGCATTCTCATTAAATCCTATGTTGAATTATGGAACATAAGAAACACCTAGTACTAAATCCTATAATTAAAACCATGTGTGGTTATCAACCACTTATCCTCGTAAACCAAAACCAAAATATGATGAGAGTAATGTCGACTCTAGGTATTTTAAGGTATTGTTAAAATATAATACTAGGGCTAAAAAGGGTTATAATAAAACTTACAAGACCTTAACAAGTAGTGCTCACTGAAAGAACATCTCTCACATTATGTTTTGGAGTGTTTGATGTCAATATATGTGATACACTAATGTTTGATGAAGTGGTGCAAAGAATATATATATACATGTATATGGGTGTCTTGTGTGGAAAAACGAGACAAAAAGCAGCAGAAAGTTTTTTCCCAGGACGAATAATCCGGGCCAGATATTTGCAAAATATCCGGGGCCCCAAAATCGGCTAAGGACTTTTGGAAAAGTGGCTCAGTACAACCCTGGACATAGGCCAGATTTTTGGCCGGAATTTTGCCTGGAATTTCCCAGGGCCGGACTTTTCGGGGGGGGGGGGGGGGGCGAATTATCCGGCCCCAACTTAGACCGGATTATCCGGCCCTCTCAGATCTCCAACGGCTGGATTTTGAGAGGGGATATTTATACCCCCTTCTTCTTCCTTCCAACCTGCGCAATCATTGCACAAAAATCTGCCAAGCTTCACCACCATTAGAGCCACCTCAAGAACACAAGATTTGCAATATCTTCTCTTCCACCCAACCAAAGCTCTTGATCGTTGGAGATTCGAAGGAGAAGAACCCGATCTACATCCTCACCGAAGCGATTTGCTTTTCGCCCTCATATGCTTGAGTGCCCTCTTGCTAGTGTTCCTATTTGGAATCTCTAGTTGTTTGTTGTTGATGTATTTTTGTTGATTGTTGTGTTGTTACAGATTTGGGAGCCTCCAATTAGGTTGTGGATGTGTGTCCCAAGAACCTTGTAAAGGCCCGGTTTCCGCCTCGAGGAAATCCCTTAGTGGAAGTGGGCTGATACGTCTCTGACGTATCGATAATTTCTTATGTTCCATGCCACATTATTGATGTTATCTACATGTTTTATGCACACTTTATGTCATATTCGTGCATTTTCTGGAACTAACCTATTAACAAGATGCCGAAGTGCCAGTTGCTGTTTTCTGCTGTTTTTGGTTTCAGAAATCCTAGTAACGAAATATTCTCGGAATTGGACGAAATCAACGCCCAGGGGCCTATTTTTCCACGAAGCTTCCAGAAGTCCGAAGACGAAACGAAGAGGGGCCACGAGGCAGCTAGAGCATAGGGCGGCGCGGCCCCTGCCCTGGCCGCGCGGCCCTATGGTCTGGGCCCCTCGCGCCGCCTCTTGACCTACCCTTCCGCCTACTTAAAGCCTCCGTGACGAAACCCCGCACGAGAGCCACGATACGGAAAACCTTCCAGAGACGCCGCCAACGCCGATCCCATCTCGGGGGATCCAGGAGATCGCCTCCGGCACCCTGCCGGAGAGGGGAATCATCTCCCGGAGGACTCTACGCCGCCATGGTCGCCTCCGGAGTGATGTGTGAGTAGTCTACCCCTGGACTATGGGTCCATAGAAGTAGCTAGATGGTTGTCTTCTCCCCATTGTGCTATCATTGTCGGATCTTGTGAGCTGCCTAACATGATCAAGATCATCTATCTGTAATTCTATATGTTGCGTTTGTTGGAATCCGATGAATAGAGAATACTTGTTATGTTGATTATCAAAGTTATATCTATGTGTTGTTTATGATCTTGCATGCTTTCCGTTACTAGTAGATGCTCTGGCCAAGTAGATGCTTGTAACTCCAAGAGGGAGTATTTATGCTCGATAGTGGGTTCATGCCTGCATTGACACCGGGACAAAGGATGACAGAAAGTTCTAAGGTTGTGTTGTGCTGTTGCCACTAGGGATAAAACATTGATGCTATGTCTAAGGATGTAGTTGTTGATTACATTACGCACCATACTTAATGCAATTGTCTGTTGCTTTGCAACTTAATACCGGAGGGGTTCGGATGATAACTCGAAGGTGGACTTTTTAGGCATAGATGCAGTTGGATGGCGGTCTATGTACTTTGTCGTAATGCCCAATTAAATCTCACTATACTCATCATGATATGTATGTGCATGGTCATGCTCTCTTTATTTGTCAATTGCCCAACTGTAATTTGTTCACCCAACATGCTATTTGTCTTATGGGAGAGACACCTCTAGTGAACTGTGGACCCCGGTCCAATTCTCTTTACTGAAATACAATCTACTGCAATACTTGTTCTACTGTTTTCTGCAAACAATCATCTTCCACACAATACGGTTAATCCTTTGTTACAGCAAGCCGGTGAGATTGACAACCTCACTGTTTCGTTGGGGCAAAGTACTTTGGTTGTGTTGTGTAGGTTCCACGTTGGCGCCGGAATCCCTGGTGTTGCGCCGCACTACATCCCGCCGCCATCAACCTTCAACGTGCTTCTTGACTCCTACTGGTTCGATAAACCTTGGTTTCTTACTGAGGGAAACTTGCTGCTGTACGCATCACACCTTCCACTTGGGGTTCCCAACGAGCGTGTGCTTTACGCGTCATCAAGCTAAATTTCTGGCGCCGTTGCTGGGGAGATCAAGACACGCTGCAAGGGGAGTCTCCACTTCTCAATCTCTTTACTTTGTTTTTGTCTTGCTTAGTTTTATTTACTACTTTGTTTGCTGCACTAAATCAAAATACAAAAAAATTAGTTGGTAGTTTTACTTTACTTGCTATCTTGTTTGCTATATCAAAAACACAAAAAAATTAGTTACTTGCATTTACTTTACTTATTTCATCATGTTTCCTTTTAATTTTACCACAAAAGACATACCGGTAGGACGTGGGTCTATAGTTGGGAGAAATAATATAGAAGAATTTTTCAATCATGTTAGTACCATTGAAAATTTTGAAGATAGACACTTGGTAGACCTTGCACCTACTTATGAAATTGCTGCTGCGCATTTAGTCCGCCTGTTGGAAACTAAATTTGTTAATCTTAATCCTATAATCTAACACATGTTTCTCACACTTGGTGATATGGAAGAAGGGGAAAAGAAAGATTTTGTTTTAGAAACCCTTCTTAGAGAATTTGGTGGTCTAGCGAGAGAGGCTAGAAAGGTCTTTGCTAAATTTAATATGCTTGGTTCTCATACTAATTTTGTTAGTCTCCTTAAAAAGATGGACATGGATAGAATAAGATACACTAATAATATTGATGATGGTGGGGAGATCAAAGCACCAATACCATGTAAACTCTTAGCTATGAATGATGCACTAGAAAATAACTATGCTTGGCTTGTTCCTGAAAATTTGTTTGATGAGAGTAGCACGCCTAAGACTAATGAAAAGGGAGATGCTAAAACTTATGTATCTAATATATTATGCCTGGTTGAGAAAACTCCACACCCCGCTGAAAATGCACCATCCTTTGATAATACTTGATACACACTTTCTGCGCCTAGCTGAAAGGCGTTAAAGAAAAGCGCTTATGGGAGACAACCCATGTTTTTACCTACAGTACCTTGTTTTTATTTTGTATCTTGGAAGTTTTTTACTACTGTAGCAACCTCTCCTTATCTTAGTTTTGTGTTTTGTTGTGCCAAGTAAAGCCGTTGATAGAAAAGTAAGTACTAGATTTGGATTACTGCGCAGTTCCAGATTTCTTTGCTGTCACGAATCTGGGTCCACCTCCCTGTAGGTAACTCAGAAAATTAAGCCAATTTACGTGCATGATCCTCAGATATGTACGCAACTTTCATTCAATTTGAGCATTTTCATTTGAGCAAGTCTGGTGCCATTTTAAAATTCGTCAATACGAACTGTTCTGTTTTGACAGATTCTGCCTTTTATTTCGCATTGCCTCTTTTGCTATGTTGGATGAATTTCTTTGATCCATTAATGTCCAGTAGCATTATGCAATGTCCAGAAGTGTTAAGAATGATTGTGTCACCTCTGAATATGTTAATTTTTATTGTGCACTAACCCTCTAATGAGTTGTTTCGAGTTTGGTGTGGAGGAAGTTTTCAAGGATCAAGAGAGGAGTATGATGCAACATGATCAAGGAGAGTGAAAGCTCTAAGCTTGGGGATGCCCCGGTGGTTCACCCCTGCATATATCAAGAAGACTCAAGCGTCTAAGCTTGGGGATGCCCAAGGCATCCCCTTCTTCATCGACAACATTATCAGGTTCCTCCCCTGAAACTATATTTTTATTCCATCACATCTTATGTGCTTTTTCGTGGAGCGTCAATTTGTTTTTGTTTTTGTTTTGTTTGAATAAAATGGATCCTAGCATTCACTTTATGGGAGAGAGACACGCTCCGCTGTAGCATATGGACAAGTATGTCCTTGGTTTCTACTCATAGTATTCATGGCGAAGTTTCTCCTTCGTTAAATTGTTATATGGTTGGAATTGGAAAATGATACATGTAGTAATTGCTATAAATGTCTTGGGTAATGTGATACTTGGCAATTGTTGTGCTCATGATTAAGCTCTTGCATCATATGCTTTGCACCCATTAATGAAGAAATACATAGAGCATGCTAAAATTTGGTTTGCATATTTGGTTTCTCTAAGGTCTAGATAATTTCTAGTATTGAGTTTGAACAACAAGGAAGACGGTGTAGAGTCTTATAATGTTTTCAATATGTCTTTTATGTGAGTTTTGCTGCACCGGTTCATCCTTGTGTTTGTTTCAAATAAGCCTTGCTAGCCTAAACCTTGTATCGAGAGGGAATACTTCTCATGCATCCAAAATACTTGAGCCAACCACTATGCCATTTGTGTCCACCATACCTACCTACTACATGGTATTTTCCGCCATTCCAAAGTAAATTGCTTGAGTGCTACCTTTAAAATTCCATCATTCACCTTTGCAATATATAGCTCATGGGACAAATAGCTTAAAAACTATTGTGGTATTGAATATGTAATTATGCACTTTATCTCTTAATAAGTTGCTTGTTGTGCGATAACCATGTTCACTGGGGACGCCATCAACTACTCATTGTTGAATTTCATGTGAGTTGCTATGCATGTTCGTCTTGTCTGAAGTAAGAGCGATCTACCACCCTATGGTTAAGCATGCATATTGTTAGAGAAGAACATTGGGCCGCTAACTAAAGCCATGATCCATGGTGGAAGTTTCAGTTTTGGACATATATCCTCAAATCTCAAATGAGAAAATTATTAATTGTTGTTACATGCTTATGCATAAAAGAGGAGTCCATTATCTGTTGTCTATGTTGTCCCGGTATGGATGTCTAAGTTGAAGAATAATCAATAGCGAGAAATCCAATGCGAGCTTTCTCCTTAGACCTTTGTACAAAGCGGCATAGAGGTACCCCTTTGTGACACTTGGTTAAAACATGTGCATTGTGATGATCCGGTAGTCCAAGCTAATTAGGACAAGGTACGGGCACTATTAGTACACTATGCATGAGGCTTGCAACTTGTAAGATATAATTTACATGATACATATGCTTTATTACTACCGTTGACAAAATTGTTTCATGTTTTGAAAATCAAAGCTCTAGCACAAATATAGCAATCGATGCTTTTTCCTCTATGGAGGACAATTCTTTTACTTTCAATGTTGAGTCAGTTCACCTATTTCTCTCCACCTCAAGAAGCAAACACTTGTGTGAACTGTGCATTGATTCCTACATACTTGCTTATTGCACTTATTATATTACTCTATGTTGACAATATCCATGAGATATACATGTTACAAGTTGAAAGCAACCGCTGAAACTTAATCTTCTTTTGTGTTGCTTCAATGCCTTTACTTTGAATTATTGCTTTATGAGTTAACTCTTATGCAAGACTTATTGATGCTTGTCTTGAAGTGCTATTCATGAAAAGTCTTTGCTTTATGATTCACTTGTTTACTCATGTCATATACATTGTTTTGATCGCTGCATTCACTACATATGTTTTACAAATAGTATGATCAAGGTTATGATGGCATGTCACTCCAGAAATTATCTGTGTTATCGTTTTACCTGCTCGGGACGAGCAGAACTAAGCTTGGGGATGCTGATACGTCTCCGACGTATCGATAATTTCTTATGTTCCATGCCACATTATTGATGTTATCTACATGTTTTATGCACACTTTATGTCATATTCGTGCATTTTCTGGAACTAACCTATTAACAAGATGCCGAAGTGCCAGTTGTTGTTTTCTGCTGTTTTTGGTTTCAGAAATCCTAGTAACGAAATATTCTCGGAATTGGACGAAATCAACGCCCAGGGGCCTATTTTTCCACGAAGCTTCCAGAAGTCCGAAGACGAAATGAAGAGGGGCCACGAGGCAGCCAGAGCATAGGGCAGCGCGGCCCCTGCCCTGGCCGCGCGGCCCTATGGTCTGGGCCCCTCGCGCCGCCTCTTGACCTACCCTTCCGCCTACTTAAAGCCTCCGTGACGAAACCCCCAGTACCGAGAGCCACGATACGGAAAACCTTCCAGAGACGCCGCCAACGCCGATCCCATCTCGGGGATCCAGAGATCGCCTCCGGCACCCTGCCGGAGAGGGGAATCATCTCCCGGAGGACTCTACGCCGCCATGGTCGCCTCCGGAGTGATGTGTGAGTAGTCTACCCCTGGACTATGGGTCCATAGCAGTAGCTAGATGGTTGTCTTCTCCCCATTGTGCTATCATTGTCGGATCTTGTGAGCTGCCTAACATGATCAAGATCATCTATCTGTAATTCTATATGTTGCGTTTGTTGGGATCCGATGAATAGAGAATACTTGTTATGTTGATTATTAAAGTTATATCTATGTGTTGTTTATGATCTTGCATGCTTTCCGTTACTAGTAGATGCTCTGGCCAAGTAGATGCTTGTAACTCCAAGAGGGAGTATTTATGCTCGATAGTGGGTTCATGCCTGCATTGACACCTGGGACAAAGGATGAAAGTTCTAAGGTTGTGTTGTGCTGTTGCCACTAGGGATAAAACATTGATGCTATGTCTAAGGATGTAGTTGTTGATTACATTACGCACCATACTTAATGCAATTGTCTGTTGCTTTGCAACTTAATACTGGAGGGGGTTCGGATGATAACCTGAAGGTGGACTTTTTAGGCATAGATGCAGTTGGATGGCGGTCTATGTACTTTGTCGTAATGCCCAATTAAATCTCACTATATTCATCATGATATGTATGTGCATGGTCATGCTCTCTTTATTTGTCAATTGCCCAACTGTAATTTATTCACCCAACATGCTATTTGTCTTATGGGAGAGACACCTCTAGTGAACTGTGGACCCCGGTCCAATTCTCTTTACTGAAATACAATCGACTGCAATACTTGTTCTACTGTTTTCTGCAAACAATCATCTTCCACACAATACGATTAATCCTTTGTTACAACAAGCCGGTGAGATTGACAACCTCACTGTTTCGTTGGGGCAAAGTACTTTGGTTGTGTTGTGCAGGTTCCACGTTGGCGCCGGAATCCCTGGTGTTGCGCCGCACTACATCCCGCCGCCATCAACCTTCAACGTGCTTCTTGACTCCTACTGGTTCGATAAACCTTGGTTTCTTACTGAGGGAAACTTGCTGCTGTACGCATCACACCTTCCACTTGGGGTTCCCAACGAGCGTGTGCTTTACGCGTCATCATGGGCTAGGCTTTCGTGGCGTTGCTCACAGGAGACCTGAGTGAAGCCTTCGTGGCGTTGGTTTGGCTTTCATAGCAACCACACTCCTCCAAAAGTAGACATACCTTCTTGCAAAGGAAGGGAACTACGGGAATCAACTCTGTGTCTCCGCGTGCTCCACTCTAGATTACCTCTATCCTATTATATCTCCTATATATTGCGTACCTATATCTTGCTTAGTTGTTAACCTTGTCATATAGGTAAACTCACATAGTTTCATATCTAGAGAATTTACCTTTGTGTCAAGCCTAAATTGAAAAAGAACTAAAAATTGGTTAGCACCTATTCACCCCCCCCCCCCTCTAGGTGCGGCATACGATCCTTTCAATTGGTATCAGAGCATCGGCTCTTATTTCGGCGTTAACCGCCTAAGAGTATGCCGGACGATACTGTTACGGAAGGAGCCGCAAAGCCGGTTTCTATGGATGATCTCAAGTCATTGGAAACATCCTTGAGGTCCTCCATGGAAGCTCAAATTGAAAGCATGAGAAAAATGATTTCCGAGCTTTTGCCGTGGGCTCCCGCCGTCATCCCCGTCATAGAGGGAAGGGACAAGAGTGGGTTAGAAAAGGGAGATGCTTCGGGCTCACCCTCCTCTACCACATCCTTGGAGAGTGATCACTTAGAAAATAATAAAAAAAACCACTACTTCTCCTAGAGCAACAAGTGTGGGTGGCAGCTACCATAATGTGCCTGCACCTTTCCACTCCCTCGACATTCCGGTTCCCCGTCCTCATATAAACATTCGGGGCGACCCACCTAAGTTTAATGACAAATATTTCGATAGATGGCAATTTGAGTTTCGCTCTCATGTTTGCAGTGCCTCCAATGAACTTTGGAGAATCATCTTGGAAGGCTTCAAGCCTTACAACCCCGACATGTTGACTAGAAGAGAAGAGGTTGATAATCAACTCAACGACATTGCCTTGCACATGATTCAAACTAGTGTAGGAAAAAAGGACTTGTCTCTTGTTCAGAATTTCTCCACCGCCTTACAACCCCGACAAGTTGACTAGAAGAGAAGAGGTTGATAATCAACTCAACGACATTGCCTTGCACATGATTCAAACTAGTGTAGGAAAAAAAGACTTGTCTCTTGTTCGGAATTTCTCCACCGCCAAGGAAGCTTGGGATGGTTTGGCCGCTAGTTGCATGGGAAGTGAAAGCATGAGAAGGAACAAGTATAATGCCCTTCGGAATCAAGCCGAAGGATTCATGAGGCTACCGGATGAAGATCATCAAGTCATGTATAGAAGACTTATCACCGTTGCCGATTCTTTCTAGAATGTGGGTGCCAAACACATTGATGACTCTTGGATCAAAGATAAGTATATTGACTGCATGATGCCGTTTGAACCCGTTGATGTCAAGACTCTTGTTGGAAGAGAATGCTTTTCCTCTCTCACTTCTCAACAAGTGGTGCACGTGTTGCAAACTCTCAAGGTGCTCGAGAAAAACTCTCATGATTCTCGCAATCGAGCTATTGGGATGTCAAGAGGGACCAACCTTGCCTTGGCGGTCAATTCCGTGGAAGAAGTGAACCCTCAAGAACCATATGTTCGGATTACTGCCATTCTGCTGAACTGTTATGGTAAGTAGAGTGGATCCTCATTAAATCTTGGTATGTGCAGGCTCTTGCATGGGCATGTGCTACGTCCAATCAGTGACCTCATTGCCGACCAGATCGAGACCTTAATGGGAGCCCATCCGTGCAACTCCAACATTCGATTTGCGTTGTCTCCGCATTCTTGGTTAGCGCACTCTGTAAATCAATTTCTCTTTCTATTTCTGGACTGTAAAATTATCGGTGGTTGCCTCTTTGTCACTGCCTGAATGCAATACAATTTTAGCTATTGCAAAAAGGATTTTCCTTGTTTCCGCATTCTTGGTTGTTTTCATGATTTATGTTTATTGTATTATGTGCCTCAATCAGACAATGCTCTCAAATGTCACTCGTGCTATGTATATTAGGTTGTAGTGCTTGTCATATGTACGAATGTCCAAGCCAGATTAATGACTCAACTATTGAATGTAAATTTTGTATGCCAATTTCAAACCTCTAAAAGCATTCCATGGTGATACCTATTTACTTTCCCCAAGTATGCAACCTTTACCCGTAATTGCTTTGTCAAGCTAAAAATATTTTCTTCTGACCTTGTTAATGCATTTTGGACAACATTGATTTGCAAGGAATTGTTGTTGGACAGTTGATGATAATCCTCCCCCTTCACCACTAAATTCTGCAATTAAAGCTTTTGTTGATCTTATTCCGAGGCCCATTGAAAATGATTTATAGATGTGGCCACACCGGTTTGTGGGCTTAAACCTTGGATGGGCGCATTTATACCTTTTAAGCACTAGCTTATTGCTCTACATGCATGCCTTTGTCATTCAGATGTTTCTGTTTACATTCAATAATTGAGTCATTAACCTGGGTTGGACATTCCTGAATAATGCAACCATGCTTGCAAATAAAGGTTGTGGCTGTATATCACAAACTTAGTAGCCTGCGAGAAAGTGTGATTAGTTCTTTATTAGGTGTTTCGCGTGCATTTCTATCACTTTCCTGCATGATAGGTGTTGATTGTGTATGTAGCCTTTGAGGGGCATGAATCTAATTCTTTAGAGATTATCATTTATATTAGATATCTTTGACCAGGCTTCACCATTGGCAAAATTCAGTTGTCACAAGGTCTATTATACAGCGCATTTGTAATTCCAATGCAATTATTAGCTCATATGAGTTAGGTTTCTTTCAGTTTAATATTCCATTTACCATGAAAGAAACAGTAGCAAAAATTACCATGATCCTGAACTATCATACAGACTGAAGTGCAGTTCTTGTATTGTGTGGACGATGGAGCTTCATAGTTTGTGAGTTGCAAGCAAAAGATCCAAAAACAGAGCCTGACCATTAAGGCCCCAGTTTGGCTTGTTCCTGACCTAAAAGTACTCTCCATTCCCGGTATGTTCTCTTATCTGAAATGGGTGTGGCAAAAATAAATATCAAGAGTCGTTGCCTACACTGCATGTGGGCTTATCAAATTGCCATTTGTAGAATTGCATCACTCCCTTTGTAGCCCCTAATAATTAGATTGTATTCATATTTGACTTCTTGCAGGCCGCTGCCAGCTGAAACAGGGGATAATCCTCCTTCTTTTTGCATCTTTCAAGTATTTCAGTATTCTTTTATTGATCCATGACAATTTCATGTGTGCTTGGGGCTGTTTTTTCTGGCTGTGAGAGATGTCTTCATTCTATCCTATTCATTGGTAGTAACTATGGATACTTACAAAAAAAATGTTTGAAGTCATGATTTTAATGAGTCGCACATACACCCTAGCACATGTTCCTCGACATTGAGGGCTATCCTTTAAGTGCCAACCGTTTTTTTTAGCATTTCATACTGGTTGTCTCACGTTCTAATAAGTTGTTTAACTGACGGGATGTTGTATGTGTATAGAAAAAAATGGAGTGGTCTAGATCCATCTTAACCTGATCATTAATCATCATGAAGTCTTTCTATTTTCTATTAAATCAAATCAAACTCGAATTTGGGTCTGGAATAATATTGTGTATCTTAGCAATTTTGGTGGACAAGACCACACGATGACATAGTTTAGAACAATCTTATTAGCCTGCAAGGCTTGAGCTTTACACTTAAACATGGAGATGATGTCCTGGAAACATTTGGAGAGAACAAGGAAGAGTTACTTCTCTTAGATATAGTCATGGTTTTATTGTAGCAAATATGAGTTAATCTTCTATTCTTATTGTTTCCTTTCATTTGCCTTGTATCTAATTGTTGTTTAATTTATCTTTTCATTTGCATCGGTGTTAGATTTTGGTGGCGCAGGTACCAATTAGGTTTACGTTTCTTGTGTGATGTAACATCTAAATACTGTGTTGCGGCAATGCCAAACTTATGTAGATGATGATTTATTGTTCTTTCCTTGCGCCTATTGTTCTAGACACAGCCATCGAGTGCTTGCTACTATATAATATACTCTTCTATTTTCTTGGTTGTATATATAAACATTTCTTATCTTGTTTGTAATTTTTAATTTTGTGTTTTTATCCTAAGTTTATTGTATTGGCTTTGTTTTCTAAAACCTAAGAATCTTATCATTTTCGCACCTAATTCTTATTGTTATTATAAAGTATAGATTGGGATAAGTTCCACGGGATCGTGCGCCAAGGCGCGCATCTAAATCTAGTAAATATAAAAGTCTAGGCAACATCGAAGCAAATGACTAAAAGCAGAACTATGTGGTAGGCGGGCCAATCCGCAGATCACGTTGTCACCCATGTTGGGAAAACATATCCCTCGCCGTATCCTCCAACCGTGTAGACACCTCCGTAAAGAGGTCTCGATGAACCACACGCAGTAGAGGCAACCACAAATGGAGCATAGCTTTGCAATGGTATATGACCTGCAAAAGAGAAGAATATTTATTATTAAAATCTTGTCATTTATACACAGCCATAGCGAACAAATAACAGCAATCGCTCCCACCCTAATATGTAGTTTAAACCTAGGATCCACACCATCAAGCTAGTTGCCGAAAATATTCGCAACACTATGTGGAGGGTATAAGGTAGAACCTATTTGGATGGCTGATCATATTGAACGAGTAAATGAACACTAGAAGAAAAGATGTTTAACAGTCTCTCTATGATGACAGAAAACACACTTTTTGTTTCCCTACTAGTTGCGTCTTGCAAGGTTCCCGATGAAGATACCACGCAAGCACCTTAGTTTTCAGTGGAATCTTCATCTTCAAATTTTTTGAATTATTATCGACAGGGATATAAGGTTGTACTAAAGCATTGTACATCGAGACCACTAAGAAAACATCAGTCCTAGTAAGGTTCTAACGAAATACATCTGACTATTGCATCAACTGGACAGGATCCACACGTCGTAACAAGTCATTCCATGATGCTTGTCTAGGCCCAATGAGACTTCGTCAGAATGACATATTCGGTGAGGAAGTTTCCAACACCTTAGCGAGAGTATCGCTCTTGTGCCGCACTATATTGTGCAAGGCCGGATATTGTTCCTGGAGCGTGGCATTACCTAGTTATTTATCCTCCCAAAATTTAATCTTCAATCCATCCTTAATTGAGAAAGAATCATATGGGAAGAAAATTTTCTTCATCGCCATAAAACTTGCCCAAAAATGGGAGTCCCCGGGTTTCCAAGAAACCCGAGACAACGCATACGAGCCAATGTACTTTCTCCTAAGGAGAGTTTGCCAAATTCCTTCCTCAGTAAGTAGCTTGAACAAACACTTACCAAGTAGGGCCCTGTTTTTGATCTCGAGGTCTTGAATACCAGGACCACCTTGATCTTTGGGTCGGCAAACCACACTCTATTTCACAAGTCGATATTTCCGCTTCTCACTATCCTCTTGCCAGAAAAATCTTGACCTTAAGTAATTCAATCATTTTAAGACTCCTCTCGGCAATTGGATGAAAGAAATCATATACAACACCATGTTACTTAGTACTGAATTTATGAGAACTAATCTACCTCCTAGGAATAGTAATTTCAATTTCTAGCTACTTAATCTAATTTGTAATCGTTCCTCGGCCATCTTCCATTCGGCTACGGTAAGTCTCTGATAATGAATCAGAATACCCAAATACCTAATAGAAAACTGGCCTTGCCCGCAGCGAAATAATTCAGCATACAGGTCAACCTGATCCTTGGCCTCGCTGAAACAAAACAACTCACTCTTATAGAAATTTATTCAATGTCATGTTCCATAAAAATATTTCTATCATCAGCATACTGAAGAATAGATAGTCCACCATCAACCAGATGAGGAATCACACCTTTAATTTGGCCAACGGATTTTGCGTGTTCAACCATGACCGCTAGCATATGAGCCACTATGTTAAATAGCATTGGCGATAATGGATCACCCTATCTAAGCCTCTTCTTGGTTTGGAAGTATTTGCGCATATCATCATTGACTTTAATAGCAACACTTCATCTCGAGACGAAACTATGGATTAAAACACGCCACTCATCACCTTTTATTTTGAGAGTTTGTTGGAGGAAAGACCATTTAACCTTATCATAGGCTTTTCCGAAGTCATTCTTTAGAATTACCTCATTCATGTTTTTTTAAATGGGGTGAATTTCACTTCCTGGTCTATGGAGAGCTATGCTCGTGTAGTCCAGGAGATCGAGGATTCGAAGCGGGATTTTGAGGAGATTTACGTTTAGACATGAGAGCAGAAGGATGAATAAAGAGCGCATAAGTTAGCTAGAAACGTCGACTAGCTATGACGACCAGAGCTGCCATCGGGCTTCTGTATGAACCTGTCTTTGATGTACTATAATAAAGGCAATTCTCCTACTCCCTCCGATCCTTTTTAATTGACTCAAATTTAGTACAAAGTTGTACTAAATCTGAGTCAATTAAAAAAGAACGGAGGGAGTAGAAAAAGAAGTAGTGCGCGCGATGCGGTAATGAGCATCTGTTTTCAGTCGTTGGGTAATCGGCCTGAACGTGAAGAGCACTCCTACAAAGGGACTGAAGAAAGCGCAATCGATCTGGAGCCTTGGTCGATCACCTTGTAATTCTGATGTGCTTTGTGCTGAACTTCGCCAGATGTAATAGTTTCGTTTCTTTTCTAGACGTTTATAGCCAGGTTTCTGTAATAAGATGGATGCTTGGTAGGAAACCTGTGAACCTGGTCATGTTTTGACACTTCCACTCAATGTAGTGGAGCTGGGGAGCTCCGCCAATTTTTTTCTAACCCACAGGCCACGGCTACAAACCAAGCCGCAGAACGTGCCGCTGGTAGCATGCTAGTATGCGACTGGACCATGAGCCGATGTCCACACATGTCTGAAGCGACTCCGACCTCCGAAATTGCATGGCTGAATCTGGGAGCAAGCGCACCCTATATTAAAAAAAAATTAGTAATTCAGAAAAAGGTCAAAAAAATTCAAATCTTTTTGGGAATCAAAGATGATCATGTATTGTACTCGTATGCGAAAGATTCACCATGGAATAACTTCTCTTGTTTCCTGGGTGAAAAAAACAGACTTGGAGGTCCTATATTAAAGTACTATTCACGCTATATTCGTCATAGATTTGTTTTTTTTTTTTGCCTGAAGTCGATGTGAAACATTTCTTGGCCAAACAAATTTATACGAGTACAATACTTGATTATCTTTGATTTTCAAAAGGATTCGAATTTTTTTGACTTTATTTGAAATTACTACATTTTTGGAGTATATAGGGTGCGCCTGCACCCGAGAGCCAAAAGTCCGGGTCACTCCGACCTCTTGATATATTCCACTCGGGGAATGGCATTGTTTCCTGAAACACTGACTCCCCATCTAGGCATCTAGTAATGTTGCGTTACGCTTCGACAACGATCTGCACACGCTAATCCTTCAATTAAGTGATCCCGGAGCGAGTTTTCCCATAAGTTTTTTAGAGAAAATGCTTTGCTTTTATAGCAACAGGTACAGCCGTGGTACCCATGACCCGTGTACTTGCCGGGTAAAAACCCAATAGAAGTACGGGTATGAAACAAAATATTACCATGAATTTATAAATGAAAAATATCAGAGTAGGTACGGGTATGGGATCATAGAACTCATACCCGCTTACCCATGTACCCATCTAAATTAAACAAGGTGGACCATTGTAATATTCTAACCTACTTATTCTTTTCCTAATCATGCCTTCATGTTGCTAGGCTGTACCTCACGTTTTCCGGTCTCACAATCGTTGGTAGTTAGTGAGAATTAGACACCTATTTAGGATCGCTTCACCTCTTGCTATAATTTTTAATCAATTTGATGTGTTGTGAGCGCGGATATTTTTACCCGCGGGTACCCATTTACCTTGCCGGGTGACGAGTATGGTAAAAACTTGTATCCATTGACGGGTATGGGTACGGGTGACAGTAAGGTTGAAGGTGATGGGTACGGGTACGGGTATGGGATGGCTCTACCCGTACCCATACCCTGCGGGTGCTATCCCTATCCGCTAACAGTACAAAACATACAAGCAAATCCAGAAAACTTCATTTCTTCCAAGGACCAGCAACCAAAGGTTGGTTATCTTTTTCATTAAGATTATAGAAAGGCGGTTTTACATATTACATACCGGCTCAGCCACCCACACCCACCACAAATTTTGTGAAAACCTACCCCCCTCAGGCCTGCCATACTTCTTCCAGCATGTACCAGCTTCCATAGCTGCATATCCTTTTTTTAAAGAGGGCAAAAAGATTTGCCATATTCCATTAATTAAGAAGAAGAAGTTCAACGATAGTCCGGTTACAACCCGTTAAGAAAGATTACTCTCGTGGCATCAAATTACTAATACATTTGTGACCTGCTAACACCCAAAGCCTAGCTTCAATTTTAACCTTATGGAAGATCACGGCGAGGGGGGGGGGGGACCTCCCACGACACAAGGAGGGTCAAAGAGGATAAATCTTTACGCTTTGTCATTGTGCCCCATCAAGAGTGTAGAGAGGCAGTAGACCAAATGTTGAGGTCAAGAGATTGAAGACCAAGCAACTCCTTGAGGAGCCTCCAAAGCCGTAGCAGCAATTGACAAGAAGGTGATCAACGATTCCAACACCCGGTTGCAAAGAGGACAATTCCCACAATTTGGTCACCCTCTCTTCCGTAAGAGGTCATTTGTCCAAAGGCGATTTTGAAGCGCAAGCCACGTAAAGAGCTTGATATTTGGCGGTACCCAAAGCTTCCAAACCGAAGAGACGATAGGGGATAGAGTCGCCCCAAAGAATTGAGCCCTATATGCCGATTTGGAAGAATAGTGGCCATTTTGGGTTAGGTTTCCAGATATGTCATCCTCAATATCCTCGTGAAGAGTGACATCCGCGAGGTTGGCCCAAAGGCCAACGTATTGACGGATATGCTCAACGGTGAACTTCCATGTTGATTTTTGAATCCAACTATTGTTGAGCAAGGCTTTATTGACGTTCCAATTTTCCAAGTGGAGATTTGGTAGATGAGAGGGGCAATGTCAATTGGCTTGGAACCGTGAAGCCAAGGCGCCGACCAAAAGATGGTCTTCTCCCCATTGTCCAAAGTAATGGTAGTGGAAGCGTAGAAGAGATCCATATCCTGTCATTGCAAGGGTTGCCAAGGCCCACCCAAATCTTAGTCGGCTCTTTCCATTTTTGCCAAGGCCACCTCAATCTAAGCGCTCTAGCGAAGAACTCGCTATTTAGGACGCCGAGGTCCCCAAAAGGTTCTTAGGCCTACACACAACCTCCCAATTGACCTTGGCCACCCGAAATCTTGTCGGTGCCCGCCCACAGGAAAGCTCTCTCAATTTTCTTAATGGTTAGCATGGATCTAGAAGGGACATCAAGGGAGGTCAAGTGATAGATTTTTTTTTTCTTTTGAAACCGAGGCAAAAGAAACAAGCTGCTCCATACTAGTGCTCCTTTCAATTTTTCATGTTGAGCTCCAGTCATATCCTTCGCGTCCCAGCCATGGCGATGGCAGCCACTTCTCTGCGCCACCCACCAGCCACGGGCAGTTTCAAATCATTGAGGAACCATATCAGCGACTCCCTTGTCCTTGCAGAACTTGAACCAGAATTGCCGCGAAAACAGGCATTGGACAAGCAAATGGTCGATGTCTTCCAGAACCTTCTCGCACAGTGTGCACTCGTGGAGATGATCCAGCCCACGCCACTGCCTTCTGGCCAGTGCACAGCAACGGTTTCTCAGAGCTTATAAGTAAGTTATAACCAAATAAGTTTGAGAAACAACTGATGAAATTAATTATCTTCTATCATCTTTCAAGTGTTCCTTTTTGTGATGGACGGTTTCTCAGGGCGCATAAGTTATAACCAAACAAGTTTGAGAAACAACCGATAAAATTAAGTTTCTTCTATCATCTTTCAGGTGGTTTTTTGTGTGATGGAGCCCCACATGGGTTCCCAGTTTCATTACAAATTGGGGGTGAAACAACAATCTCCAGGTCTGACATTCAAAACCCGCCTCTGCCTGTAAACGAAAGAACCAAGGAAAAAAGACCACTACCTAGAAAAAACTAGTAGTAGCAGAAAATAAATGTCAGGAAGAGAGATAACAGCAAAATGATAACTTAGCTAGCAGACCGTTCAGAATATACCACAAGCCACTACTGTAAGAGCATCTCCAATAGAGGCGCAATAATATGGCGCTGCAAAACCCACTTCGCGCGCGCTGCGCTGCAAAACGCTTAGCGCGCGCTGTGCCGAATTTCTCTCCACCGGAGGCGCTATTTCGCAGCACGGGTGGCCCGATGACGAGGGAATACCTCGGCAATGCCTACGTATTGTAGACTAGGGTTTCGGGAGAGAGCGACGATGGAGATTCCGGGGACGAGATTAGGCACACGACGTACCCAGCTTCGGGTCCCCTCGGTGGAGGATCCCTACGTGCTGCTAGCAATCCAGTATATGATCATAGATATGTTTACAGGGAGCCGCCGTAGCGGAGCTATGTTGTCTATATTCTGTCTATCTGTTGTCTATATGTTGGCCTCCTTCTTTCGGGTGCCCTGGCTGGCTTTATATATGCAACCAGCCTAGGGTTTTACAAGAGTCCTAGTCGACTACTTCTTCGGGTTGCCTTGTTGGGCCTTCTCCATATTGGGTCTTCTCCATATTGGGCCGAGCCAGGTATACTAATAATGGGTACCCGAAGAGTATGCCCATGTCAGTAGCCCCCGAGTTTATAGGGAAGTCGAAGACTTGCGTAGAAACTCCAAGCATAACCATCTCCGAAGTAAAAGAAAATACAAGGCGAGGTCCATGTCGTAGATCATGTGTAGCGTAGATGATGTCGACGATTCTTGAAATTATCGGGTGCGCGGCAGCGCTCCCGATGGGAGTAGCCCCCGAGTCTATGGGCAAGTGCTTGCACTTGGGCATAGACTCAAGTTGTACTACTCGATGAAGAACTTAACTATATTTTCCAGAGAACTTGATGAAATCCATGCGCTCCCGATGGGAGTAGACTCCACTCGAGTCACAGACTCGAGTTGAGTCTACAAACCTTAATTGTCATAGATGTTGTCGAAGTTATTTTCTATCGGGTGCGCGACCAGCGCTCCCGATGGGAGTAGCCCCCGAGGCTACAGCCAAGTGTTTGCACTTGGGTGTAGGCTCAACTTGCTTTTAATCGACTCCACAATTTTTCTCTTTCTTGTATCTTATCGAGAGGGTAAACAATGCTCTCGATAAGAGTAGCCCCCGAGCCTATGAGCAGGTGCTTGCACCTGGCATAGGCTCAAGTTGTACTACTTAATAAAGAACTTGGCGCAGCCCCTCTTTTTATCGACTCCAAGCCGTTGCTATTTTTATTTGACATCCATATCTATATTGTACAGGGATAATGGTAATTGGGGCTAGTTCATCTGACGGATCAGGTACTAGTTAACTGCTCTAGTGGCAATCCGCAAAAACCTACTTCAAGATCACGTCCCTGGACATGATCCCGGGATACTGGTGTTAACTCGACAGGTGCCGCTTAAGGTCTTACCATTCTGCCGAGTCCCAGTCATGTTTATCGGGTACCTAACGCGTCCATTAGGATTTTTCTTCGTATCTGTTGATACGGATAAAAGTAGCAGAGCGCAGTCTTTGGCGATGCCACGCCCAGCAGAACGGATCTGGGGTCTTACCTTCGCAAATTTGCGGCATTCAGAAATTGATCGCAACTTTGGCGTTCTGAGAATATATTGTCGAGTGCCTTGTTCGGCTGATGCAATGACCCATTTTGCGGGTTCTTCTATATTTTTCTCGGGTGTGATGAGACAGCCGAATATATTGGGTTTTTCTATATTGTCGTCAAGCACATCGCTGATGCTCTTGCTCGGAACAAATGACGAGTCAATGGACCCGAAGATTTGTCTATCCTCTTCTCTTTTCTTTCCTCCTCTTTTTTTTTTTTTTTTTTTTTTTTTTTTTTTTTTTTTTTGGTTCCTCCTTGATGATTATTTCGTCGACTTCCTCCTTCAGGAAAATTTCTTCGGGTCCTCCCTAATTCTTCGGGTCCTCCCCGAGGATAATTCTTCGGGTCCTTCCTGAGGACAATTCTTCGGGACCTCCCTCAAGATAATTTTTCGGGACCTCCTTCAAGATAATTTTTCGGGACCTCCTTGGAAATAATTTTTCGGGACCTCCATGCAGATAATTTGTCGAGACCTCCTTGGATACAATTCTTCGGGACCTCCATGAAGATAATTTGTCGAGACCTCCTTGGATACAATTCTTCGGGACCTCCATGAAGATAATTTGTCGAGACCTCCTTGGATACAATTCTTCGGGACCTCCATGAAGATAATTTGTCGGGTTCTCTCAAGATTTCGTCGGGTACTCTTTTGAATTCGTCGGGTTCCCTCTTGAAGACAATTTCATCGGGTACTCTTTTGATTTTGTCAGGTTCCTTCTTGAAGACAATTTCATCGGGTACTCTTTTGATTTTGTCGGGTTCCTTCTTGAAGACAATTTCATCGGGTACTCTTTTGATTTTGTCGGGTTCCTTCTTGAAGACAATTTCATCGGGTACTCTTTTATATTCTTTGAAATTTGCTTTCTCCTTATTGGGCACAACGGAGTCGATGCGCGATGAGGTCTTTGAGTGCAGCGAAAAAGTCAAGCCGAAGTAGAAACCACCAAATTAGCGGAAGTGGATACCACCAAATTGTTGATAAAGAGATAGCCGAGCCCCCGAGCACTGCTGGGATAATGCCATGATTGTTTCTTAGATACCGTGTCACAGTTGTTACTCGAGGCGAAGTAATGGTTGAGCCCCCAAGTGTTAGCCATGATGTCGAAAGAAATTTACATAGTCGCGGCGGTGAAGCCATTTAGGATGAAGCCATTATCAATAATATAATATGAGTCCATGAAGATGAATCCAAGATGAAGTATTTGAGATGAATCCATATTGAAGATGACGCCATTAAATATAGAGCATATATTAAAGATGAATCCGCCGATATCATACAGGATGAATCCATTGTCTCGAAGAAAATAAATCCAGTAATAACCATAGAAGATGAATCCATTGATATCATAGAGGATAAATCCATTGACCCGAAGAAAAATAGTTCCAGTAGACCGTAGTAACCATAGAAGATGAATCCATTGTCCCGGAAACGCATCGGGTAATGTTATATAATAGCGAACCAATAATAACCCGAAGAGAACCAATCCAGCAAGCCGGAGAAAATAAATCCACTGCGCCGAAGAAGATAAACCCACTAAGTCGAAGAAAATAATTCCACTGAGCCGAAGAAAATAATTTCACTGAGCCGGAGAAAATAATTCCACTGAGCCGGAGAAAATAATTCCACTGAGCCGGAGAAGATATATCTAGAGCCGAAGAAAAGAAATTCACCAAGTAACCGAATATATTTGTGGTAACGAAGTAATGGTACATCCCTTAGTGTTTGATGAATTTGCTCTAATTATGTAATGATGCAGCTCCCGAGTATTCGGGTGTGGCTAAAGTAAACAATAATTAACTCTTGGAAGAGGAACACTTAGCTTTTTTATCGGGTGAGATGGAGTCGACGTGGAAGTAGGTCACCCATCATACGAAGTCGATGTAACAGACGTAGCCGATGCAGCGGAGCCGTGTGGCGTTTAGCCGAAAATATCCTATAAGGTGGAAGTAGTCGGCACGGAAGAGATCATTGTCGAATTCACGGTGGGCGAGCCCCCGGACGAGGCATGTGCGCGTTGTCGGTTTAACGGCAGGCGAGCCCCCGAGCATGCGACTGTACGCGGCGAAGTCGTCGAAACTTGTTCCAATCTGTAGTTATATTACGGCGCAAAAACTGTGCACAAATAATAGTACGAGCCAAAAAATATTTGGACAAATAAATTTGCGGAAAGTAATTAACTGAAAATATAGCACCTGATTTCTTGAGTCAGATAACGAATTGGTGACGACGGGTATGCGATGACGAGCCGTGGCTATTGATATTGTAGAAGGCGGCGACCAGCTCTTGCCGGTTTGCTATTTTGTTCTTTGAAAATTTTTTTTTTCGAGAAGTATGATCCAACAGATGAATTTAACTGGTAGCTCGCTTGGGACATGAATTTGACCATCGGCTGGTTCGTTTCCGCCCTTTTCTTCTTCCAAAACCGCATCAAGTACAAACTTCACGTGAAACATATCATTAACTTTCTTGGTACTTGTTCCGATACGCTGCTTCCACTTTCCTTTCTTTCAATTGCCTTTTCTTTTTCGCGGGATTTGACTCGGTTGTAGTTGCTTCTTCACGATTCTTCTCTTTGGATGGTCTTGAACTGGTTCTATCTCATGGCCCCAGACTGAACAGTATATGTTGGCCGCACGATTCTTCTCTCTGGATATTGTCATGTCTTGATTTCTGTGACGCATTATGATGAAACTTTGACTGTTCCTGCCTCAGCAGATGATAAAGTCGACCGCTTCTTCTTCTTTTTCCTTTCGTAATTTCTTCTGGCGACGCTGCTTTTGGCGATCTGGTCTTTGGCGCGATGTAGAAAAATACTCCGATCGTAGCAAAGCTGCTGATGACGAAATTACGTGAAGAGCATGGATCGATCCGCGCTTGGATGCGCGAAAAAAAAAATCCGGATCGGCCGCCAAACGTAGTAGTTAACGATGAACTCGAAAATTTTCTCTCCAGATGCGATCTAAACGTTGTTGATGATGATGGATCCCGCCCGGATGACGAAATCCAGTCGTCGCTTTTCCCACAGACGGCGCCAATTGACGAGGGAATACCTCGGCAATGCCTACGTATTGTAGACTAGGGTTTCGGGAGAGAGCGACGATGGAGATTCCGGGGACGAGATTAGGCACACGACGTACCCAGCTTCGGGTCCCCTCGGTGGAGGATCCCTACGTGCTGCTAGCAATCCAGTATATGATCATAGATATGTTTACAGGGAGCCGCCGTAGCGGAGCTATGTTGTCTATATTCTGTCTATCTGTTGTCTATATGTTGGCCTCCTTCTTTCGGGTGCCCTGGCTGGCTTTATATATGCAACCAGCCTAGGGTTTTACAAGAGTCCTAGTCGACTACTTCTTCGGGTTGCCTTGTTGGGCCTTCTCCATATTGGGTCTTCTCCATATTGGGCCGAGCCAGGTATACTAATAATGGGTACCCGAAGAGTATGCCCATGTCACCCGATGAAAAGGCGCCCGCAGCGGAAGCGCTAATTTACAGCTTCAGAATGACATTTTAATAGAAGATTAAAAACATTGAAAATACAATTAAAATAGATAAACAACTAGTCTACTCGTCGTCGGAGGTGGTCTCAGTCCAGACGTCGTCCTAGCAAGGGTCATCGTCGGCCCAAGCCGTAGTCGGGTTGACGAGCTTGCGCTCGGCAATGTCCCGATGGCGGCGCCTGTCCGTCGTATGCTGCGCCCTGAGGTCGGCGAAGAAGGCCTCCGTGTTGTCGATGTCGCTGGGGAACTGCGCCCTCCACTGGTGCATCAGCTCCTCATCGCGCTCGGCGATGGCGATCCGGCGATGCGCCTGGCGGTGACGGTCCTCTTCGTCGACGAGACACGGCGCTGGCGCGAGGAACATCGCCTCCTCCAACGACTCGATGTCCGGGAAGTTGAGGTCTGTGGCCGCCGGAATCGCCGCACGTTCGCGTCGTAAGCACGCGCCGCCAGCTCCGGCGCGTTGTAGGTGTCGAGGGTGATGCGGAAGCCGCCGACGTGAAGCTTAAAACCTACCGTTGACGTGCTCGGACGCCGCGGAAACCGAACGTCCTGCGGCAGCGCGGCGGCAGCCCGACGACGAAGGAGAGCGGACGACGCGTGACGCGACAAAGCGGCGAAGCATGGCGAGATGAAGCGGCAGGTGGGAGTTTCTATGGCGGTTTGCTACGCGCACGCGGCGCTTTATAGCGCGCGCGAAGCGACGCGGCAACTTTGACGCTCGGGATAGCGTAATAGCGCACGCGGGGGAAAATATTCTTTTCCCGCGCCGGTATGGCGCGTCCGCTGGAGGAGCACGGGAGGGTTTGCGCGCGGCAAAAAACGGTTGAAACGCGATGACGAACGCCATTTCGCACCTCAGAACCAACCCCCAGTTCAGAATATAAAAGAGAACTCCAGGTTGGAAACAACATCACATAGCTAGCCTCCTGTTCACAGGATACCAGGATACCAGTCATGCCGTCGCCCAAAGATCTCATGCGCCACCGTCACCAACTTGCTAGCCCCAGCTACAGTAGCTTTTGAAGTGCGTTTTTCTGCAATTTTACCCAGGAATTTAAGAAGTTACAAACCAGAAAAATGGCATTAGTAGGAACCTTAGGCCTAACACTTCGAAACTATGACTTGTTGCTCGTTTTCCATAAAGTCCAACATATAGCAACAACACCAGTCATCACTACCTTCCTATCAATTCCAGTGAAGGAAGCAAAACATATTGCTGATACAACTCAGAAAAAGAACGGGCAATGCATTAAAATTTAAAGAAACTCCTACTACATTCCAGACACACTGAGCCAAAAGACAGCCAAAAAACAAGTGTTCCTGTGATTCAAAACTACCACAGAACTCACATGAATCATGCGCTTTTCAACCTTTTTTCTTAAGGTTATCCCTAGTAAAAATTCTATTTTTAACTACCAGCAAGCAAAAAACCTTAATACGCAGAGGGATCTTCAGTTTCCAATATACTTTAGGAAAATTGATTTTACCAGATGACAAATATAAGTACTCCGTACAAAGATTTAACCGAGAATTCACCGGAACTAGTCTGACTACTCTTTCAAGTGTGAGTGTGTGCATGTGTTTGTATATTTATATTGCACTCCGTGTTTCCAGAAAAATCTGCAGAATTACAGAATCCAAATCAAACTTATGTTGCCCAGATTGGTTTCGTCCAGACTACCACAAAGGTCTCCTGCTGTCCGGCATCCACGAAATTCTTCTGTCCAACGACATAACAAGTTGAAGCCCACCCTGTGTAGGTTGATCAATGTACAACACACAATCGCAAAGACAAGAAGTCCATAGAGGTCCAAGTCCATTAGAATACGCGTAGTAGTTGATTGGCAAGAGTAATGCCTATTCGTTAAGAGAAAAACAACTTCAAAATAATTTTTATGAGCACTTGCTAAGAGCAAGGAGAAGATAAGTGCGCAACAAAAGTATTACTAAACTATGGAACACTTACAGCTAGGATTTTATTTTTTTTGGAAAATTTTCCAGAACTAACAGTTGCCAAGGCTAAACAATCGAAAGCAACCTCCATCGACTACACTTGTCTTTGTTGGAAAAGGTTGAATCGTCACATTCCAAAAGTTCTACACGGTGTACATGAAATACACTGCACTTTCTATGTTGGTCTTCTTTGATAGCTCTGATTTGTGACTCCCACCACGAGTGAATGGAGCAGGTCAAGGTTGAGTTGACATCACCACTTTCACCACTTCATATAAGGACAAGAGAACACATATTTAGGTAAGAAATGTATAGCTGAAAGAGAAATATTTCCAGTACTAGTTAAGATTCTAATGCGATTTTCAGAGATCGCATTTCAGGTGACGGTTAAAAATGTGCTACAAAGTAGAGTATCAAGGTCAGGTTGGGTAAGCCATTTAGAAGAGGCAACCTCACAAAGTGATTCTTAACATAAATTGCCACGCTTATTTGGGAATTTTCTGTTAAATGCAATCCCGTTCGAAATTCCTGAATCATCTAATGCAAATTTCGAGATCCAACAACATGGAAATCGGACCCCTTGCAACACGGCCCAGATGGTGCTCCACATTCTACGGATAGTCCTAGTCCAAGCACCAAGATAATGGGTTTGGTAATGGTGATAAGGAGTAAAGAAGCCAGCACTCTGATTCATATGTTGTCCACTATATAAGGCGCCAAATGGAGAAGCATTGGAGGCAAACCAAAGCAGCAAAGAGTAGTACATGACCACTGGCACGAACATGAACGACATGGGCCTTCTCCTCGTTCTTGCAGCAATGCTGCTACCCTACTGCAGTGCCTCCACACCGTATTACACCTCTCCATCAGTTGCATCTCCGGCGCCGGCTCCCTATGCTGATGGCATCTCCCCACCATACAAAAACTTTCTGCTGGTTGCTGCACAAGTCCAGGCTCCGGCTGCATACGCCAAGGCATTAGTGACGGCGCGAAATGCACCTGAGCATAGAAAGAACCACCAAAATGACTTGTTGCCGGCCGCCTCACCGACCTACCATAATGCGCCGGGGCACAAGCACCATGGACACAGCGGCCATCACCAACAGCATGAAGCTGCACCAATTCTGGCCATAACTCATCACGTGCCACCATCTCCGGGTCAGCACACAACACCGCCTCACTCTGGTCATCACATGCTACCACCTCCATCTCATCACATACCACCTCCTCACTTGCCATCCCCTGCTCACCACTCACCGCCACCCCCGGTTAACAGCACACCACCTCCCCAATTTCCCTCCCCACCACGACCTCCGGCTCAACTCACACCACCGCCTAACTTACCGTCCCCGTCTTCGGCTCAAAAAACACCACCGTCTCACGTACCCTCCCCTGCTCATCACTCGCCACCACCTCCGTCTCATCACACACCACCTTCTCGCTTGCCATCCCCTGCTCACTACTCACCACCACCCCGAGCTTACTACGCACCACCACCTCCTCACTTTCCATCCCCGCCAGCACCTCCGGCTCACAAACCACCGCCTCACTTACCACCCCCTACTCATCATGCGCCACCACCTCCTCACTTGCCATCCCCTGCTCACCACTCACCGCCGCCCCCGGCTAACAGCGCACCGCCTCCTCAATTTCCCTCCCCACCACCACCTCCAGCTAAACTCACACCACTGCCTAACTTACCGTCCCCACCTTCAGCTCAAAATGCACCACCCCCTCACCTACCATCCCCTGCTCATCACTCACCACCACCTCCGTCTCATCACAAACCACCTCCTCACTTACCATCCCCTCCTCACTACTCACCACCGCCACTCTTTCCATCGCCACCACCAACTCCAGCTCAACACACACCACCGCCTCACTTTCCATCCCCGCCACCACCTCCGGCTCAACACAAACCACCGCCTCACTCACCATACCCTACTCATCATGCGCCACCACCCCCTCACTTTCCATCCCCTTCTCACTACTCACCACCGCCTCCATCTTACTATGCACCACCGCCTCAGTTTCCATTCCCGCCACCACCTCCCACTCAACACACACCACCGCCTTACTTACCACTCCCTGCTCATCCTGTGCCACCTCCTACATCTCCATACACACCACCTCCTCGCTTCCCATCCCCTGATCACCGCTCACCACCACCCCCAGCTTACAACACACCACCGCCTCATTTTCCGTCCCCGCCACCACCTTCGGCACAACGCACACCACCACCTCACTTTCCATCCCCGGCACCACCTCCGTGTCACCAAGTAGCGCCTCCTCAGTTGCCATCCCCTGCAAACCACTCGCCACCGCCCACATCTCACGACGTGACACCACCTCCGGTTCAACGCACACCACCACCTCATGACTTTCCACCGCCACCTCGATCCCATTATCCACCATATATTCCGACACCTCCATCACATAAGTATCCACCTCCTCGGGTTCACTACAACAAGACACCACCACCACCGCGGGGCCATAAAAAATTCCCGCCGTCACCTCAAATGGGGTATCCTATAGTGGTACCATCCCCATCTTACTAAGGCGTGGAGGCACCATCTAATTAAGCGGGCTCCCAAGCCTTGATAACAAGGTGATCCTCAATGTGCTCCTAAGCCATGTCCAAACAGGGGATCGCCACCATGGTATCTATAGTAGCAGAGACGAGATAAACTAATAATATCCTAAGTAAGATCAAGTCCGTTTCTGTGCAAGCAATCAGAATCCTTCGGAGGGCATCCTTTCTTTTCCTAATACTTTGTTATCGAAGTTCCAAAGAGAAAGTTACTCAATAAAGCATTTATTTCCCTGAAGTCATCAGTTATTCTAATGTCTGAAAAAAAATGATTATTTGTCAGCTGATGAGTCATGAACGTGCTACGCTTTGGCCTTTGCATGTTCCTTGCTGATTTCCTTATGCTGTCTCAGACTCTCAGAACATATGTTTACATTTCTCTTAGCTTATTGATTATTATTAAAGTTTACATATTGAACTTGCATTTCTACCAGGTGTCCAGGTTTCTGTCAAACTACAACTCCGTCTTTACTGATGTTAGGACAAACACTAATAAACCTGCACGATAGGAAACTAAAGCTCCTTGCCTCGAAAATATAGAAGAGGGCATTGAGATTCTATAGACTATATGGTTAAACGAGGAACCTCACTGCTAGTTTCATAATAGAAAACTAACCCATAAGGTTCTCATGAAAAATGAAATGAACTATGTAGGACAAAATATCCACATATAATATTAACTTGGAGGAAGAAATGAAGTAAAATTTAAGTGGCATAGGCTTGCACAACAATTAAATCAGTCATGCATCTCAAGACAATTTACTGGAGACAGAATTATAGAACAGATGAAAACCTCAATTAAAAATACATCTCCTGGCTATACGCTATACTTTGAAAGAACAATTATCAGGGAACAAACCGGTCTAAAAACTTGGGGAACTAACTAATCATTTAATTGGAATATTTATCGAACAATTATCCTTGTTGTATTGGTTTGGAGTACTGTGACATCCTGGCCTAGGGCTTAACAGGATTGATAGGATACTCATATCAACAAGTTGCAACTTTTTTCGGAAGCTCATCTCCAAAGAACTTCGAGGTTAAGCGTGCTTGGCCCGGAGCAATTTGAGGATGTGTGACCGACCGGGAAATCCTTCTCGGGTGGTCCCGAGTGAGGACAAAGTGCGCACGAAAGACTAGTGTTGGTCAGTGGAGCCAGTCTAGAGATCGTAGAGAGCTGCCACGGGTAACAGGTCCGGCCGGGGGTTACCCCGGCCAGGGGGTGGCCGGCGTCTTACATTTGGCATCAGAGCCTACCTTCGTGGTTACACGGTCGTGTGTAGGTCAGGGGTTCGGGTTGTGGCGCATGGCTGGTGTGGCCCGTCGTGGCACACGGCATGGCACATGTTCCTGGGGCTGATCGACCAGGGCTTGAATCTTCTAAGGGGGGATGAGTGTGACATCCTGGCCCAAAACTCAATAGGATTGATAGGATACTCATATCAACAAGTTGCAACTTCTTTCCCGGAAGCTTATTCTCAAAGAACTCTGAGGTTAAGCGTGATTGGCTAGGAGCGATTTGAGGATGGGTGACCAACCGGGAAGTCCTTCCCGGGTGGGCATGAGTGAGGACAAAGTGCGCACGAAAGACATGTGTTGGTTTGTGGGAATAGTCTAGAGATCCTAGAGGGGTGCCAGGGGTAACAGGCCCGTCCGGGGAATGGCCGGGGTGTTACATTTGGTACCAGAGCCGACCCTCGTGGTAACATGGGCGTGTGCGGGACAGGAGCGCTGACATGTGGCCCATCATGGCACATGTGCCGACACTGGAGAGGGGAAGTTCCTAGCTTGGGGTTGATCGACGAGGACATCGATCTTCTAAGGGGGGATGAGTGTGACATCCAAGGCTCAATAGGATTGATAGGATACTCATACCAACAAGTTGCACTTTTTTTCCGGAAGCTCATCTCCAATAAACTCCGAGGTTAAGCGTGTTTGGTCCAGAGTGATTTGAGGATGGGTGACCGACCTGGAATTCCTTCTCGGGTGCTCACGAGTGAGGACAAAGTGCGCAGAGTCTAGAAATCTTAGAGAGCTTCTAGGGGTAACAAGCCCGGTCGGGGGGTGGCCGGGGTGTTACAAGTACGTACAAGATTTGAAGAAAGGGATATCATTGGGCTTTTGAGTTATCTTATATACCGATATTTTGGTCTAAAACTTTTATATCAATCTATTTTCCATTGAAAAAATCGCAGCAAAACAAAGGTATTTGATTACCTGGAGCAATGAAACCATTAACCCCTCATCACATGTTTTCTTCATCCAAGCGACTATGGGCACACGTTGTTGGCTGATCAGTTACTTGTCTAGAGAAGGAGAATACAGGCATCGGTCATTCTTCTCGGCCATCCACCATATCTCTGATTCGTGTTTTCCATCTCTTCAACATAATATATTGGTATCAGATATCTCCTTTTTTTCCTGACAAAAAATATCATTAGTATTAATCGGCAGATGCTATTCAGCACGAATAGAGATGGTACAAGAACATTCATGCACTAACAGATCTCATAACAGAATATACGACAGCATCCGGGACCGTGCACCTGTTGGCATATTGCATTAACAGACAAATCGGTAAAAATTAAAAAAAACCTTAAACAGAAAATAATTTGTCAAATCTTATGAGCTAAAATGATGAGATGCAATTTTTGCAAAAATAGTTTATGACAACAACATATACACCAACATTAGTAGATAGGTTGCGGCATACAAAAGTAATCAAGCTACAAATTTAAAGAATTCATAGGTCCACCACTAAGCAGAGCATCGTCTTCTTGCATAGCGCATTAGCGCTGTCATCCTAAACAACACATTAATTGTGACAAGCATGAATGAGTACTGTCAATTTGGTGAGACCCCCCAAGCTCCCCGTTTCGTCCCCCTTTACAAACAGATTAGAAACACGGCATATCAGTGTTTTATTGACTTCCATCCGAAGCACAGTCACAAACTGAAGAGCGTAACTCATAAACTGAAACCCGCAGTTGAAGCACTGCCGTCTAGATGCAGCAGTGAGATCAAACTCACAAGCATCTCAACTATAAATACCGAATTATCCACGGTAAGCGCTAGAGAGTGGGTGTTTTTTGTTTCTTAATTTCATCAGTCTATCGGCTTGCTTTGTACCAAGTCAGCAGGCATACGAACCGGTAGCAAAAGTATAAGACGGAACATGCTGATTCGAGAAACTCATAGGAATCCTTAACCCCCTCGCGGTCGCTCCCCAGGCGACGCCAGGGGCGAAAACTTAGCGCCGCCAAGCTCCTCCCCGCCTGGGCCTCCCCCGCCGCTGCCGCCGGCGGCCTCCTCCGCGGCGGTGGCGGCACCCCGCTGCCGAAGGTGGTCGGGGAGTTCTGGGCGTGCGGCGGAGGGCCGGCTCGTGGGGGCGGTGGCGGTCGGGGCTTGAGGAAGCCGAGCTGGCGGGCTCGGGCGGGGGGCTGTGGTGGTGGCTGCTCGCCGGCGCTGCGGTGGTCGCGGCTGCTCCGGCGGCGGTCGCCCTCGACGCGGGGCCTTGCGGGGCGGCCTGGTCGGCGTCCTCCCAGATCGAGATCCGCTCGATTTGGGGGCGTGCAGGTCGGCCTCGCTCAAGGAGGCCAGGGCGGCGGCCCTGGGACGCCTTGGTGGCGTTGGTGGTGTCGGGGTCGTGCCCCCGACTACGGGCAGCCGGCAAGGGAGGCCGGTCTGCATCTCCGCCGCCGGCGGTTGGCCGGAGAAGAGGATGCCGGGGCAGCAGCCCCGGAGACGCGGTGGCGACGGGGATGTGCCGGCCCAGCTTCTCCTTGGCGTGGCGGTCGCGTGAAGGTCGGAGTTCGGGGGGCTGCGGAGGGCCACCGCGTGTGGCAGGCTGGCTGGGGTGCGGCGGCCCTTGCTAGTTCTGCAGGCCTGTGGCGGAGGTGTGCCATAGTGCAAGGATGGTGGCGCGGCGGCGCGGCTCTTGGTGGGCGGGGCGCTGTTTCCAGCGTCTCGGGACGGTGACAGGTTGACGCGAGGGGTCGGCCTGTTGCGCGTGGAAGCCGGAGCGGCGGCTCCGGGAGCGAGGTGGTGGTGTTGCTATGCCTCTGGCCGCGTGGGCGGCAGGGCATGCTTCAGTTGGCGTGGGCGGCGTCTCTTTGGCTAGTGGTCTGTGCTCGTCCGGCGTTTGTGGAGGCGGCAGTCATGGGTCTTCGGATGAAAATCTTGCCCGACTTGGTCGGTGCCGACAACGGTGTCGCCTTCGGGCGTCGCTTTCCTTCTTGAAGGCGTTGTCGTGGAGTCCCGACACCCCTTCGCCCATCATTCCAGGGTGAATACCCAAATCCGGCTTGCCGGATTGGATGACGACGTCGTCTTTGGATGTCGTGACCTCGTTGGAGGCGTCATTTTTTGGAGTCTTGGAAGCCACTTGTTGTCGATGCCTGCACCACTGGTTTGGGTCATGGTCTTCGGGTACCGTCGGTGTGCGAGTGCCGCTGGCTTGCTTCTTGCGGCTTGCCTCTCCCTGCGAAGCTTGAAAGGCCTAGCCGTTTCTTTCGGCTTTGACTTCCTTTCCAGGGACGTGGACCGGGCAGTCGTGGTGCTCGCCGTTGCCGTCATGCTAGTGTCATTCGACGGCGCTCCATACCTAGTTGAGCTAGGTCGTGTGGCCAAGTGTGGTTTTCGCCGGTTTTCCTTAACTGCGCCGTGTAGGTTTTCTTTGTCTGGTTTTCCTTATAAACCGGACACGGTGTCGAGTTTGTATCTGTTTTCGGTCGGTTTTCCTTATAAACCGGCTAAATTTCCCTCTTCTTAATGAATAGGCAGAGCTCCCGCCGGTTGCTCAAAAAAAAACATGCTGATTCGACGCCCAAACTGCAGAACAAAATCCAGCAGAAAACCACTAATTTACCTTAGCAATCACGCAAATTAGGGTCCAGTCTGCCAGACCCCGCTCGCAGCGCGCTCCGGCCGCCGGGTAGACGGAAGTGAGACCGGCGGCCGCTCGCCATGCCATCAGCTTCGACCAGATCAATGCTTTTTTTTTTAGAATCGACCAGGTCAAGCCTATTATTTCCTGGCCTGTTTGGGGCGAGCAAGGCCAGTCTTAGTGGGCTTTGGAGATCTGGGTCACGGCCCGACCGACTAGGCCATGGTCTTCCGTCAACCAAAAAAAAGACTAGGCCACGATCAGAGCCGAATCAAGCTGGCATCTCCAGGAGATCCTGGAATCTCCGGCCTCCAAAGCCTCCTTCCTCGAGAATGAGTCCACAATCCCACTCCCCCGTTCCGATCGCCCCCGCGCGGATTTCGGTGAGGCCGACGCAGTAAAGTTCGGCGGCCATGGCGGGCAGAGTCGGCAATGGCCTGGCGGAGCTAGGCCAGCCGGAGCTCCACGAAGAAGCCGCGGCCGCGGCAGCGGAGCCGCTGCCCGAGGAGCTGGAGCCGGAGGCAGCGGCGGGGGTGAGGGAGATCGTGCTGGGGAGGAACGTGCACGCGTCCTGCTTCGCGGTGAAGGAGCCCGACGCCGACGACGAGGACACCGGCGAGCGCGAGGCCGCTATGGCCGCCGTCCTCGCGCGGTACCGCCGCTCCCTCACCGAGCGCACCAAACACCACCTCGGTAAAGCGGCCGCCTGCTCTCGCGTCGTCTTTTGTCTCTGTGCCCCGTTTCGTTTCTGAATTCTGTTGATGCAGTGCCTAATGCTCCAGCTAGTAGCACTAATATGGACAGGTCCTTATCCTAGTAGTACAGATTTATGGTATTTTGCCTGACCGTGCAGTTAGTAAAGCGGGCTCCTGCTCCCCCCACACCTTCCAGTTTTGTCACCCCGTATCATTTTAGTTGTACTTGTACCTAAATTTTGCCAGGGTTACTTGGCACATGTGATTTGCACGCTCATCTGAAACATGAACTGAATGAATGTCTGCTCTCTGCTGTCTAACTACGATTAATATAGTCAAGTGCTATTTGAAAATGGTTGTTGATGAAGTTATTCTCTCATGAAAAATAATAACGACCCCTGACCGATGGGCCGATTGTTTGAGCATAGTCAAAATGCTTTTGAATTTAGTCAACTACGTCAGATGGTCAATGCAACATACACAACTGACACAATGAGGCATCCTTGTCATTACTGTCTGTTCTGAAACTTCGGAAAAAAAAAGAACTTGTTATAAAGATATCGATTAGCAGTGGAACTAGAAATGTACATTTACGGACAGCATAGTGTTTGGAGGCGCCCTTTCACCGCTACGAAAGCTGGGGTAGCCCATGACCACTCCTCCCATTGTGGCGGTGCAGTTCTGGACACTGGTACGGATTACGGGTTTCTATGCTTCCTGAGAGGCATCTTCCGTGCTCCTTTTGATCTCTGCCAATGCCAAGCTTTCCTGCGCCCTCCTTGGTGGATCATGTTGGATCTTGCCTACTCAGTGATGGTGCGTCGTAACCATGGCACAGCAGGGGTCTTCTTACCCCTGTGACCAGTGGCATAGCTCTGATGCTTCTCATGGCCAGACAGATCTGGATCATGGTGGGTTAGGTGCCAGAGCTGGTCTTGGTGCAGAAGTGTGAAGTGCACTGTAGGTTGAATGCTGACACGTGTTTGCTTCAAGGTTTAAAATAGCGCGCTATTTCTCCGTTAATACCACGCAATAGCATATTTGAAGGGTCTACGTTAAATTTTAGTAATTTTACTCGCTATGGCGCTATTTATGAAATAGCATGATATATCGTGCTAAAACTTCATAGCGCTAGCGCGCTATTTTTTCAGGCAAAGTTACTTTCACTTTTTCGTGATGATGAACTGCAATATGTTGGTTACTCTTCTAGATTAGAACTTAATATCGCTAATGCTGATGATTCTTAATAAATAATTTATACTATGTTGTCGCCTTGTGAAATATTGATGTTAGCCTTCTGAAAAATTCGAGATCTATTTGCTGTATGTGGCTATGTATGTATGATTCAGTCATTTTTTGGACTAAATATCCAAAAAAATTAGCGAAATCCTTTATTTTTAGACTATATTTGATTTTTTTTTCAAAACGCTATTTAAAATATAGCACGCAATTAGCACGATATAGCGTCCATAGCGTTTGAAGGAGACCGACGCTATTTTATTTAGCACGCTATTTTAAACCTTGGTTTGCTTCCGTAGGCAGTGTGGCTTGGAGACCTGTTCCGTGGTAGGTGTCGAGTCTGCGGTGGTGGTGCGTATCTGTGGAGTCTGTCGCCACTGGAAGGGGCTCTCTCTTGTGCCCTTTGATTTTCCTTTGTTAGCTGGGCATCTATTCTTCTGTAGTGGAGTGCAGGAGCTCCCTGCCCATTTAGTTCCAGAAAAAAGGGTAAATCTATGTGGGTTTCCTTGCAAGATTATGTTAAACTTGCCGTTTCTATACGTATATAAACAGTTGACTGTTGTTTCTATTATTTTTACATCCCCTAAAAGAAATGAGTAAATGGTATTTCTAGCTCCTAAATTATTGTGCCAACAGTTATTGTATAGAGTCGATCTAGTTCCTGTAGGTGCCAATTCATCAACTGACTCCAGTTGAGTGTAGCCCGTTACTACAAATGATTTTCTACAGCCATCTACTTTCATTCTCACAACACTCATTTGTTTGCTTGTAGGCTATCCATACAATCTGGACTTTGATTACGGTGCTCTTGCCCAGCTGCAGCACTTCTCCATTAACAACCTAGGTGACCCATTCATTGAGAGCAACTATGGTGTCCACTCGAGGCAGTTTGAAGTGGGTGTGTTAGATTGGTTTGCACGTTTGTGGGACCTGGAAAAGGACGAATATTGGGGTTACATTACAAACTGTGGCACTGAAGGAAATCTGCATGGCATTCTCGTCGGGTCAGTACTTGTAATGCATATAAAGGCATCGCTCTTCATTGTGAAATCTTGTTTACATCTACAAACTTTTTTTTTACAGAAGAGAAGTTTTTCCTGATGGAATCTTGTATGCCTCCCGTGAGTCCCACTACTCAGTATTCAAAGCAGCAAGAATGTACCGGATGGATTGCGTTAAAGTGGATACTCTTGTCTCTGGAGAAATAGATTGTGCAGATTTTGGAAGAAGGCTGTTTGAAAACAAAGATAAACCTGCTATTATTAATGTCAACATTGGTGAGCTACAGTCCTTATTCCACTTGCAATTCCACATCTGCATGATCGTAAATTCAACTGTTCTTTCATGTAGGAACAACTGTCAAGGGAGCAGTTGATGATCTTGACTTGGTTATCGAAACACTTGAAAAACTTGGGTTTGAGAATAGGTTTTATATACACTGTGACGGTGCTCTATTTGGGCTGATGATGCCATTTGTTAAGCTGGTACCTCTATTTCCCCCTAACGCCATATTAATTGCTCTTTTTTTGACAAATTCATTATTTTACTTGATTTATTTTATTTGCTGTTGTTCATTAGGCACCTAAGGTGTCCTTTAAGAAGCCCATTGGAAGTGTCAGTGTGTCTGGTCACAAGTTTGTTGGATGCCCCATGCCCTGTGGTGTCCAGATAACAAGGTTGAAGCACATAAATGCCCTTGCTAGCAATGTCGAGTATCTAGCTTCAAGAGATGCTACAATCATGGGAAGCAGGAATGGTCATGCTCCCATCTTTCTCTGGTACACCTTGAACAGGAAAGGCTATAGGGGCTTTCAGAAGGAAGTCCAGAAGTGCTTAAGAAATGCACATTACCTGAAAGGTCGGCTCAAGGATGCTGGAATCAGTGTGATGCTTAACGAGCTTAGTAGTACAGTAGTCTTCGAGAGGCCAAAGGATGAAGAGTTTGTGCGACGGTGGCAGCTTGCTTGTGAGGGAAATATATCTCATGTTGTGGTAATGCCCAGTGTTACCATCAGTAAGCTGGATAGTTTCTTAAATGAGTTGGTGGAGAAGCGGGCAACCTGGTATGAGGAAGGAATATGCCAATCTCCTTGCATTGCAGGAGATATAGGCCAGGAGAACTGTCTATGTACTCTGCACAAGATGTGAGTTTGTCTGGGGACACTCTGTGAGTTCAAATGTTGAATACTCGAGTATTTACTTTGTCTTGTGTTGTATTTATCACCTTCCAATCTTGCATCGTTTATTGTTCCTAGTTGTCATGCAACAATTTAAATTAAGTTAATGAATTAAAGCTTGTGTCACCTCAATTCCTCGTCCTCTGTGTTTACAAGACAGATTTTAGCAGAGTAGCATGCTGAACTCTATATGATTGGATATGCATTGATTGCATTTTTTCATCATTTCTTCAAATAAAATTGTATCAAAACAACATATGCAAACAAAGTGACTGGCGGCTGGTGCTGTATCAGCCTACCATATCTATGACAGATCTTTTTTTGGTTACAAAAAGGATAGCAACTTATTAATGAGACATATCTGGGAAATACTTCTGTACATATTTTTCATCGAAAGACAGAATTGTTCTCATCATTATATTTGCTGGCATGAGCTGGTTAAGATCCAATTAGAACTGGAGTCAATAAACTGAGAAACGGCGGATCAATTGCACGTGTAAAACCAAAAGAATCTTAACAGAATCATCCTTTGCACATACTGTAACAGAACTTAGCTATATAGAGCGCATTTGTCCTAGCACGAACTTGAGATTTCTTTAGTTCTTGCTTGTGAGTTCTGGCAAGTTGTACTGTAGATGCAGGTGATAAGTGCAAATGCTACTTGTAGGCCTAAATGGCCTACCACTAGCAGCAAAAGGATAATCTATCTGTCAGATAAGGTGGTCAGAACCTCTTGATCAACTAAATATTGCATTTACTTATCTTTATCTGGATTCAACCTATTCCTGCCAGCTACTCCATCCCAAAATATAAGCCGTATAACTTTAGTCAAAGGTCAAACCTACTAAGTCTGACTAAATATTTACGGAAAAAATTCAACGTCTACAATATTGAATAGACATATTGAGAAAATATACTTTATGGTGATTCTACTAATGTTGATTTAGTATTCTAGATGTTCATATTTTTCTGCATAAATTTGGTCAAACTTAGAAGATGTTGACTTTTGACTAAACTTATATGCCTTATATTTTGGGATGGAGGGAGTACTAACAGATCAGCAAAGCAAGCGATTTTGTTGATATGATGATGATTTGAATGTTGGTTCACATGGAATAATTGCAATATAAAGGATCGCCAGACTTCATGGCTGAAGTTGAAGGGGATCAGGGTGTTGCAAAGGCGGTGACACACTGGAAATAAAATGAGAGAACTAGAATGGTTGGGAGATAGCAAATAGAGGCAAGAAAGATATGTTTCTTTTTTATGTGAAAGCTTACAAAGCCTGCTCTTATATAGAGTTGCTCAACGTGGCGCTAGGCTCGTATGCTGACTTGGAAAGTAACTCACTTCTAATGTATCTATTTCCCTCTACTGGATAAACTAACATTTAAGTGATGACATTTTGCCGTAGTAGTGACACCATACGTAAGTACCTCTTGAGTTCAAGTGATTGATCTCTCGTTTGCTGATAGTCTTCTTTTTCCTGCTTATACCGGTTTCGTGCTCATCGTAGCCAAGGTGATAAACGTGTGGATCAGCTTTCACCACAAAGTGCTCTGAACCTATTGTACTTTATTCTATGGATAATGTTTTTGTTGTTATGATATTTGTTGCGAACCAGATAAAGATAGCATTGATTCTTACGTTTCTTAATTTTATTTTGATTTCCTATCTAGAGTCTTATCTTGAGAATTCAGAATTTTGGAGCAAACTAAAAACGATGGATGAAAACTTAACATCTAGGTCTACAACCAGTGTAAGCTTTATGTTGAGTTTACCAAATGGAAAAAAAGTAAGGTGAAGCACTGCATAAAAAGACTATGTTTACCTCATCTTTTTCTTACTATTTCTCTAAACTGGACAAGTAAGATCTGGTGGATATGCTCACCAGAGGTGGCGGTACCAGTGTTCTAGGTATGGCTGGGTTGCCAGATTTGGGGTTGAAGCAGTCTAATTAGAGAAGGATAGGTTCCTTTTGTCTTGCACACGCTCACCATCATCCCATTCTCATCCTATATATTCTGAACGGGGTTGTAAACCCATCAGCTGAGTCTATCCTCTTCATCGCTTTCTAGTGCCGCTGCCTCTCCATGTTGCTGCTGCAGTAAAGATGCTGAGTTGCAATAAGCAAATAAATGAATCTTCACTTTTTTGTATCAAACAATTTATATATGCTCTACTGGCCTTTTATGTTTCATATTGTTTCCAGAAGCTTATGTTGCATGCTAATATACATATATAAAGAGGATTGTGGAAAAGTTACTCAAACTTTGTGGCTTTATGCATCCTTTGCCTAATTTAACATAGTTGACTAACCTATTCCTTATCTAACCTGAGGCCTTACAAGAGTGTGGGCAAGGTCTCACTGCATTCAGGAAGTTGTGACATGGGCTTTCCCACGGCAAGTTATCTTGATGTACCATTTGTCAGTATTCCATACTTCCATTTAATTCTCGTTCCTTATCTTGGGCTACCTTTTGTTCTTTTTGCTGTACCTGGAAGGAGGCTTTCTCCTGAGTAACCTATAGATTCAAGGCATTGTGCTCTTCTTGTAACTTGAGTGGTCAAATAAACTAAGACTAAAAGGCACAAAGTGACTTAAGATATGGTTAAATTAGGGACAGCTTGGAACGGTCACATGATTTACACGTAGATGTCTACAACGTCGCCACTGAAGGTGTTACTGCATTGGTTGGACCTTGTGGCACACAATTTCTGCATATATTAGAAATCAAAAGCTTGGAGCCATTTGGTTTGTGCGTTGTTGACATTTTACAAGAGTCTCACATGATAGCTTTGCTCTTTGCAGATATGCATAATTAGAAACTAAAAACGCCCGCTTGTGGGTAGTAACAGGCAGTTGATTATCCTAGCGAGGTAATCCTGCTGACCTGCGTGATGTCTTTGTCAATGTTGTTGCCTGGTTTTTTTTGTTAGATGCCATCTCCCTAAATCTGCTCACTTTTTTGTCATTTTGGACATTTTATCATCTAGAATTGCCTGACCCAATTGGCACAATCAAACATCGAATCGTTTGGCATCCTGCAGGATCATCTAAAGCATCTGAATTCCTTCAGTCCACCTGATTACTACGCATTTGACATGAAATTTTAATATTTCTCACCAACGAATCCATATTCACGAAACATCCTTCTTCATGCCTTCATTGTCAATCATCGGAACCGGGGACTCTGAAGTATGTCTAGTAATATTGCTAAAGTAGTGCTTTTCATTGCTACGCTGATATGAAAAGATACTCCGTACTAGATGTGCTGACTTGGATACCACAGAAAATATTAGCCATTAAGCTTGTAACTGTCAGCAACGTGCGGAAGAAACATACAGCTTTATGGAGGAACCAGCACTCACGGTTTGTACAATGCTTCGTTACACAGCATAATTAAGTTTTCATTTTTTGTGCCAAAATTGCTTTGTTGTTGACTAATCACTCATTTAACAGGTGCTTTACCCACCAGGATTGCTGTTGATGGCCTTAGTAGCTCTTACCTCACAAATCACCCTCCAGTTTGCTAGGTGGCTAATTCTGATACACTCAAAGTGGAGGGGCAGAGGTGGTCAAAGCGAGGTGATAAACAAAATGAATAATGATTCTGTTTTTTCTTTCCTTCTTATTTGGTGCAGTCCTTATCGTCCCTGCAGCTGTATAATATATATTCCAAGTTGCAACCGTTTCTCCTTGGACTTTTCCATGCCAAAATAGTGTGGTATCACGATCCATATGGTTATTTACATGGACCAACTTATCCAGCGTATACTTCTCCTGCTGTTAGAACTGTTGTTTCCATAAACTTGCACGGAATGGCAGAAAATTTATGGCAGGACAGGCTTCCTGTTTCTCTCTCACTAGCATAGTTTATGGGTTTATGCAATGAGGCCAGGGAGACTTCTCAAAAGTCACTGAAAAATGAGTATACATTATCTTCCCCTCAGCTACATAATATATACAAAGTTGGTTCTCCTAGGATCTGTCCATGCCAAATAGTGCAGTTGCACAATCCATAGAGTTAATTACATTTACTAACTTATCAGACATGTACTTCTCCTGCAGTTAGGGCTATTGTTTCATAAATTTGCAATGAATGGCAGTAAATTGATGGCGTGATAAGCTTCTGATTGCTCTCTCACTGGCATAGTTTATGAGTTTATGCAATTAAGCCAGAGAGACTTCTCAAAAGTCACTGAAAAATGAGTGCACGTTATTACCTCACCAGGAAGTTTAGTACTGTAGTTCCTAGTGTTTGTTTTGCATGGATCAGTGTTTGACTCAGGTCCAGCAAAATCGTTAATACGTTCAGGCTGTTCAAAACCATCTTGGATGACCTTAGAGCTGGTTTGAAAAGGATGCAAAATAAATCTGTATTTTTCTTTTCTTTTCAAATCTCCTTGCTTGTTTGCACAAACCAGCCAAACATTCATTCTATTTTATACAATTCTAATGTCATTGCAACAAGAAATAGCATTATTAGGCAGACAAGAGATGGTGCTCCGTATGGCCCAATGATTCCCAGAAAACGCACTGAGATGCAGCCCACTTGCTACGGAGTACAACAAGCAAAGAAACTTCCACTTGTGCACCTTCGGACATAGCATTTGTCTCTATTGGCTGGTAAGGACCAAAAGGTCCAGCCTGCCGTACCAAATAAAATAATTCATGCCATATTGTTGCAGCCTTAAGGAGTCTATAAATACTTCGACACAGCCGCAGCTTACATTTCTACCTGAGGCAAATCACATAGCAGTACAAACCTACAAAACTGAATTGATCACGTATTTTGTAGTTGCAGGGTTCTGAAGAAAGATTTAGCCAGATACCAAGGGTGAAAATGTATTCAAGAAGGACACTACTTCACACTCCATTCCCTGGGCAACCCTCTGGTCCAAGCCAGCCAGTGGCTGGAACCACCGCCCCTGGAAGCATCTTCGACGCAAACGTCGTCATGATCCTAGCTGTTCTTCTCTGTGCATTGATCTGCGCACTTGGGATCAACTCGATAGCCCGGTGTGCACTGCGGTGCTCAAGCCGGGTTGTCGTGGGTGCTGAGCAAAATCATGTGAGCCGGCTGGCGAAGGGTGGGCTAAGGAGGAAGGCCCTCCGGGCCATGCCTATCCTGGTCTACTCCTCTGGGTTGAAACTCAATACTGCCTGCCCGATGTGCGCGATTTGCCTCTCAGACTTTGAGGCTGGAGAGCATGTAAAAGTCCTGCCCAAGTGCAACCATGGTTTTCATGTCAGATGCATTGATCGGTGGCTCCTGGCGCGATCGTCGTGCCCAACATGCCGGCAGTCCTTGTTCGGGGAGCCGCAGAAGACGTCTGGCTGCTCCGAGCTGAGCCAGGACGACCCAGCAGGAGTCCACGCTGCCCTTGTGCCACTCAGGCCTGAAGGTCCCATCACTACATATGATTTTTAGAGTCTTCCAGTTGTTACATGAAGGATAGAAGGGTGGGGAATAGAACGATAGAAGGTTCGTGTTCACTAGATGTTCCTGCCAAACTGGCTTGTAGTCCTGTTGCTTCTGTACATTCTGTAGTCTCTAGTAGAAGTTATACATTTCCTCGATGTTTTAGTTCATGTGTTGACCAATTATCCCTGGGTCCTGGAGAATAGGTGAGATGGTTTTTTTGAATCAAATCTGAATGCCACTGTGAAAATGGAAAGAAAAAAAAGAGAAGATCGCAGGTCTAATCATACGGCAGTGCTGCCCTATCATGATGGTAATTGGAGCTCAGACTTTCGGGTAGTTGCTAAGGTTCAAGTTTCAGTGAGTGGGAGCAGCATATTCTTCAGCCATTACCAAGAGATCAGGTCTTATAATCTGCTTGGTGGCTATGTCTTAGTGAACAGATTTATGCCCTCATAATTGACAGCTGGGTCCACACTCCATATAGCATACTAGATCATAGTGGCGCGCGTTGCCGCGCCCGTCCTTTTTGATATAGATAAATGAAATATTCGCGAATATATGGGTAAAAGATATGGGGGTTCCAACTTTTCAAATAATATAAGAAGCCATTGCTATCAGATATTCCCTTTGTCCCATAAAGAATAAAAAATAGCCTAGCAAGCTAGCGTTTGATAAATCTATGAACGGACTAATTCATCAGTTTATACCGAATAGACTTTTCTTTTCCTCAAGAGCACACATTTTTTAAAGGATCAACACGAATTATGATTACTCAAGAAAAGGAACAGCTAGATATAGAAATAAGATGAGCAATTGTCCCACAGAACATGATACAAAGATGAAAAATAATTTAGCTTCATTCAGAAACTTATCACTGCATTTAGCAGCAAGCTGTGGACATAACGATGTGAGGTAGAGGGTATGTTAATGAAACATGATTGGATTGCTAAACTGAGAGTTTTCCATTTTAAAAAAAAAATCAGATTATATACGTAGTTCAGGATCGACTCGATCTCAGGATGGAAATGATTAAAAGAAAATTATAAGTGTCTTATTCTCAACATAGCCCACACTTCCTATATATAAGTAACAAGAGCTTCAGCCCTTAAATTTGTACTTGTACTAAATACAGAGCCATGAGTTTTTTTTTTTGTGAAATACAGAGCCATGAGTTAACTTGATGCCTTAGTTTAAATCTACTTTATATGCACACAATGAGTATTATGGAAGTGCTAAAAAGGTGCAGACACTAAAACTTTGGTTACTCTAGCCAACTGAAATTAGGTCGGCTAGAAAATCCAAAGTTATAATTGGAAAACTGAGCTAAAACAGTGGATGTGATAGGGATAGCTGCTTCACGTGTGAGAGCAGATAAGTAGAATAAGTGTTCTGACCTGCAAACTCTTTGACTCGAGATGTAAATTTCAGTGAAGAATCATTAAACCGGCGACACAAATTCTGGGTATACCATAATTTGCAAACCTAGCTCCAGGTCTTTCCAGATGGAGAACATTATTCTTTCAAATGAAAGGAATTATCTTCACAGAATGAATCAACTTAGTATTTTCTGATAAACCTTCTAGTAACCAAGTGATATAAGTGGTTACTGATAAAATCTTAGGGAGATTATTCTGCGGCCAATGATATAAGGTAAAAAAAAACTATTAGCCCCTGAAACAGAAAACGATACAAGAAATGAAAGATCACAACACAAAATTAGTACTAATATGAACGCAACAGTAGCGATTGAAAAGAACCTTTTGTAGTGGACAAGAAATAACTGTTCTTGGACCATGCTCATGGAATATCTCAACCGTCGTGATAGGTGAATAGCTCAGCGGCGTGAGAACAAGCACCTGCATGTAAGAATTCAGTGCATTAACAATTCAAAAACTGTAACTGGTAAGCAACATTCTGCACAAGTAACCATATCATACAGGTTGTATCCATATCGATTTTAGAAACAATGTAAACATTTTTCAGCAACTTGCTTGACATTATTTTTTTACAATGGAGGGAGGGGATAGTATAGTTATAATAACACATACAGCCTTGAGAAAAGATCCATTTAAGACTTAAGAGGGAACTTGCCCAAATACCTCGTGATCTTCACATAAATAGCCAAAGTGGGCATTAGTAAACAGTAAAATGGGTCTAGCTAGAGCCCCTCACAGCGATTTAGTGTTGTGGACCGTCTGATGCATGTATTCAACGCACCCGATCGTCCCATGTCACCGAAAGGTCACTGGAACCAAATTCCTCCGTTACTTAACATCAAAAGCATGCTCAACATTATATGGGCCGCTACTCTCGAAACCGATCTGGGAGTTCTGTAGTTAACCGGGCTGGAAATTATTTCAGGCCGAGTGCAATCGGATCTATTTTGGGCCTTACACGGATCGATGTAATCTCCTTGCATCCAAACCTGGTGCGATAGGAAGGGGTGAAGCTTCGCTGCAACTGCAGTTGCAGAGTTACTCGCTGCAGGTAATTGAATTCGGCATTCAAGAAAGCGCTGATGTATGCCAATGGCCGGATCGATTAATGCAGGTACGTTAATGTTTAATGGGGCCTCTCCTCCTCATCACCGTTTGGCTTCCCTCTATCTCTCTCTCAAGGGGCGATGACGATTGTACTACACCCTAGCTCCGACTTCCATCTCAGTAAGGTATGAGGCGGTGGTGGGAGGCTGGAGTGAGGCCATGACTTCATCTCAGTAAGGAGTTATGAAACAAAAATCTCCCATGGATTTGATTCTGAGGTTCAATCCCCACCCACCCCATTTTCTCCTTTCTGTAGCAGCCATGTTCTTTTGCCTAATTAACAGTCCTCATGCGTTGGTGCAGATCCGACGGGTGTATGTTGTGTACTTGCTCCCTTCCTATGGTTTGATCCTGAGATCCAAGTTTCAAGTATTCGACAAAATGCCTACCTATGTATTATTTGACAGATATAAGAAACAAGCTAAGCGGGGCAAAATTGTTTAAAACATATTTTCTTAAAGAGCACCGTATTTAACATAATTTTGTTTGCAGATATTGCAGAGACCAATCACAAGAATTAGAAAATCAACCGCTGACAATGAGTCCGGTGAGGCAAGAGGCTAATCACGGGGATGCTCACTCTGTGCCGAAGCCACTGATCTGGCGTTGGTAGAGAAGCCTGTTGTCTTCGTAGCCTTGTTTTCGATAGTGGGCAGGCGCAGAGGAGGATATTGGGGCAAAAGCCACTGCTGCAGTTTGCCAACGCAAGAGAACACGATGACGCCTCCCTGCTCCTGGATTCTCACCTTTCTTTATCTACGTACCCTGGTGCTCTCTGTAATCCGCCCAAATACCTCGTGATGCCCAAATAGCATTTTGACACATGACCTTAGGATTAGCATTGCCCAAATACCTCGTGATCTTCACATAAATAGCCAAAGTGGGCATTAGTAAACAGTAAAATGGGTCTAGCTAGAGCCCCTCAACTTTTTGAGGCACTGAAAGGCATCAATTTTAGTTCAGAGGAGTAGAAGAAAAACTTCAAGCACAGAGACACCATACCGAGGAACCATACCAGATCAGACAAGCACCTCTCCACATCTTTGCATGTAGAGGGCCACCAACACCTCGACTAACTGCACCAGTGAGAAGACGAAACTCCGGATTCGAAGGGGGAAACTTCATGAAACAACGCCTCCAGGAAGGGAAACGGCGTCCGTCGGCGTCATCGTTGTCGACACGGGATAGAGCTATGCACAAATTTTGCGGAAACTCCAACAGCCACATCAAATCTCGTCTGAACGTCACATTCAGAGATGAGGTAGCCATCACAATAGCAATGGTATCACTTTTGCAACGAATAATACTATACAAAACATGATACTGTTCACTTAGGGGGACGTTGCCTAACCAAATGTCCTCCCAAAACCGTATATGTGTTCCATCGTTAAAGGAAAAAGTACCATGGTGAAAGAAGAATTTATTCGAGGCCATTAGCCTAGCCCAGAAATGTGAATCCCCTGGTTTTCAGACCATTTAGGATAGCACTTTCGAGCCGATGTACTTTCATCTCAAGATTGTTTGCCAAATCCCATCCTTTGTAAGAAGTTTATACAGTCACTTACCCAATAAAGCTGAGTTCTTGATCTCCATATCATGAACTCCCAGCTCACCTTGGTCTTTGGGTCTACAAACAATGATCCATTTAACTAGTCGATTTTTTCTTACTGTCTCCTTGCTAAAAGAATCTGGATCGATAATAATCGAGCTGGTGCAAGACTCCTTTTGGCAAAAGAAGGAAAGATATCATATAAAGTATCATATTTGTCAGTACAGAATTATTGAGTACCAGTGTTCCTCCAAGTACCCTTCCAACTACTAAGACGTTTTTGAAGTCTTTTCTCAACTATTTTCCATTCAACATTTGTAAGTCTCTGATAATGAATCGGAATCCCTTAATAGCGAATAGAAAATTGGCCTTGCCCACAACCAAACAACTCCACGTAAAAAGTTGCATCATCTTAGACATCATTGAAACAAAACAGACAGCGGCTGATACACTTGTCATTGGCCCGGTTGAGCAGCATGAAGTGATAACCTAGTCCACAAGTGGCAAAAGTTTAAAGCGAATCTGCCCAATAGAGACAAATCGTGCAAAGAAATGATTCCTATTCGATAGGTTAGTTTGGAGTATCTTGTCACAAGTGGCGATCAGTTCAATGCTTGCTGAGCAGCTGGGCTGGTTTGTGGCTTCCTATTCGGTGCGGCCGCGGAGTCATCCGCTGCGTGCGTGTATATGTGGCCTCTTCCAGCGTGCGTCAATTTTCTTTTGAACATCGTATTCCTAAAGTTCTGAACAATCAAAAATAAATTTTACGTAGAGAAAATGATATACTTTAGGATGTGTTCATTTTTGGGACGAGGTGGAATGGACCATTCCATTCCATCCCATCCCATCTCATTTCATCCATCCTCATGTTCGGTTGATTTGAGAAAGCATATAATGGAACCAAATGTAATTAATCTAAACATGCAAATAATTAGCCTAATTTAAAGGGATTAGCAATAATTGGCCTAATTTAGTGGAATGGCTTCGTCTCCACCATGGCCTGGATGAGGGGACCTCGCCGGCCGCTGCGCCGCTGGCCCCCGTCGTCCTGGCCGCGAGCAAGGAAGGACGCCCTTATCCTCCCCGTCTGCGCCTGCCCCGGTCACCGCCGCCACGCTCTACCTTGATCTGACCGGCCGCTGCGCTGCTCCGTCCGCCGGCGTTGCTCGCCTGGCGCGGCCGCGCTGCTCCGTCCGCCTCGAGCCGATCGAGGGGAGAGAGGGGAGACCGCCTTCACGCCATGCTCGTCCGCCGTCCGCCTCGTTCCGTTCGAGGGGAGAGAGGGGAGGTCGAGGGGAGAGAGATAAGCGGGGAAGAAGGGATTAGCCCGATGACAGAGCGTGTTCCACTTCGTTCGACCGATTCGGCCGAACGGGCTCGTTCCGGATCTACAGTGAATATTCGCTTTTGAGGAACGTGTTGGTTCCGTTCCATCCCAGAAACGAACGCAGGAATCGTCCTAAGGAACGACTTGATTCCATTCCGGTCCATTCTGTTCTGAAACCGAACATACCCTAGTGTAAAGGATGAATGAGAGGTTTTGTATGTCTTCCTTGATGGGTTCAACAAAAATTCCAAGTCGTCTGCATAGAGACAGGTCAACAACAACACTTATGAACACTAGCTACAGATTAGCGATGGTTAGCTCACCTAGAGGGGCTCGGATACTAATGTGAGGCGTCGCAGAAGACGGGATAGGTTGAGGCAATGCAGGCGCCCCATCACATCTTTCATGCAATGCTCAAAATAGTGGCGAGGTTGACGACGTCTGGTACAATATCAAGACGATGGCGACGGTGTTCGTGCTCCCTCAGACACGAGAGAGGATGTCATAGAGAGAGCTAGGTGATACGCGTCCAACAAGGGGAGAAAATGGGGTGCTGCATGAAAGATCGAGATGTCGCCTAGAGGGGGGGGGGGTGAATAGGCAATTACAAACTCTTGCGGATTTGTCTTGTATGAATGCGGAATTAAGCTATCGTTTAGTTTACAAGCACAAACCCTAAATATGCTAAGCTCAACTAAGTGTAACAATAGCAACTAGAGCTAAGCAAGATAGGCACAAGATATATGTAGCACAAGTGATAGCAAGATATATGTACTTCAAGCACGATGGCTATCACAAGGAAAGAGAGCTCGGGTATAGAAATAACCGAGGCACGCGGAGACGAGGATGTATTCCCGTGTTCCCTTGCTTTGCAACAAGGTACGTCACGTTTGGAGGAGTGGAGGTCCCACGAAGGATTCCCCGCGCCACGAAGGCTCACCCTATTCTCCGAACCACACCCACGAAGGATAATGGCCCTTTCCTTATGGTTAGCTTTTCCTCCGCTCCGGAGATGGCAAGCTCCACAACCACTTCACAAGCTCCACGAAGGAGAAGCCCAGGCCTCTTCACAATCTTCTTGAAGAGATCACCGGAGCACCAATCACCAAGCCAACTAGGAGGTCACCCTCCAAGAGTAACAAGCTCACGGTCTCTCACTCGAACAAATCGTGGTGGAGAGCTCAACACTATGCAATGATGCAAAGCAAGAACACCGGAGGTGTTCAAGTCCTTCACACTCAAATCCCACCAAAGCAACGAATGCTAGGATGAGATTGGAGAGGAAGAACAAGGGGGAAAGTCAACCAAAGACTCCAAGATCTAGATCCCAAGAGTTTCCCTCACTTAGAGAAGAAATCGATCGGTGGAAGTGTAGATCTAGATCCCCTCTCCCAAATCCTCAAATATGAGCAAGAATGGTTGGAGGATTCAAGGGGGAGAGCAAGTTCTTCAAATAGTAGCAATGGAGGAGAGAGAATGGGAAGAACTACTCAGCCCAAGGTGGAAGAAGGGCTATTTATAGCCCAAGAGCAAATATAACCGTTGGGAAAAAGTTGGGCTGAGAAAACTGTCGAGGAAGCCGGTCAACCGGGCCTGGAGCCGGGCCGTCCGGTCCAGGGCCCGGTCAGACCGGGCCACAGACCGGACCAGCCGGTCCAAACCGGTCGGTAGGCCGAACCCCGAGGACATCCGGTTGGCGCCCGGTTGCCGCCCAGTTGACCGGTCGGCACGCCGGGCCAGCCGGTTGGGAGGCCGGCTGACCGGTCGGCAACCGGATCTGCTGGCACATCGTTTGAAGCCCGGTTGCCGCCCGGTTGACCGGGCGGTAGACCGGAACCGGCCGGCGCATGGGCCGGTCCGACCGGGTCCCTGACCGGGTGAGCAGGAAAACATGTTTATACAAAAACTGTGATAACTAATGCTCCCGAACTCCGATTGACATGAAACCAATTTTGTTGGAAAGATAACAACGAATAGAACCCCAACAAAAACTGGAAATATGGAGACTCCTCACAGAACATTTTAGATGATTTTAGAGAGGGAGTCTCCCACCGTCAAGAAACGGTAAAGACGTCCAAACTCGAAAACGCAATAGAAGATGCATGCGGATTCCGTTTTCGATGAACTTGGGCTTGTTGTAAAGCTAGCAACAAGCTCAAGAACCTCACACAGAGAAACACCAAGAAGCAATAGGGATATGCAAAGTATGCAAAGGATTGAGCTCCCTAAGACGATGCGATCAAGTTACCAAACCGAAAGCCCCTCTTGATAGTGCGGCTATCTATCCTATAATCCGGTCTCCCAACAACCACCTTGAGACCGGTAAAAGGAAAACCTAGCAAGGCCATACCTTTGCCTTGCGCATCCCGCTTGATCTTGATGATAGCTCTTCAAGCTCCACTCAAGCCGGAATGCCTCACTTGATCATCGTCGCTTCGTGAAGACTCACAAATGCTCCCCCATACACCATGATGGGAAAGCTCTATTGATGCACATCTTCACATGTCCATCATCACCAAATGGACGGCAAGCTTCAAGTATGTGATCCACTCAAGATGCTCAACTTGAACTTGCCCAACTCAACCTTGTATCTTCTCATACTCACTTAAGATAGAGCATGGCTAATATTGAGTTCCACATAAGAACTCCATCTTCATTTCTTCTTCTTGATCATATCACATATGTATCTTCATACCGATGATCTTGATGCCAATACACAAGATATACCTTTATCTTCATGGCATCCATACTTGAATCCAACATATGGAGTACAAGTAGTACCTATGGAATATTCCTTCATATAAACTTCAATGAAAACATTAGTCCATAGGGGTTGTCATTAATTACCAAAACCACACATAGGGCAATGTACCCTTACAATCTCCCCCATTTTGGTAATTGATGACAACCACAGTAAGAGGGTTTATATAATGAATATTAGAAACAAGTACGCAACTTATCCGAGAATAAGTTGTATACAAGAGGTTGTATTTGATATGGTCAATTAACACAAAGCTACTAGCCCATATCAAAACCGGCTCTACTCACACAACTACAACAAATGCAATGGATGTGAGTAGAACCAATATATATAGAGAAAACTCCCCCACAATGTATGCACGTGTGATGAACATGAATTCATTGCATACATTGTCAAGATTAACCTTTGGGATAGTTTCCACTATATATATACAACCATGCAAGACATATAAATATGGAATGCATGAGAGGCAAAACACTTAAGCACAAACCAAGCTTAAGTATAAAACCATTCCCTTAAACCCTCTAAACTTCTCCCCCATTGGCATCGATTGTCAAAATGGGTGAAAAATTTAGAAGGCCAATATAATGTGAGTTCCTCCCCAAAGTGTGCACTTCTCATAATTTGAGTGGAATCAAGTGCACATATCCAATGATGAATACTAGAAGGAAATCAAACTATATTGAGGATCAAAGATTGCACAAGGATAACATGGTGAAGTGAGCTTCAACAAATAAAGCGAGCAATCAAAGATCCAATTGGACAATCAAAGATATCATGATAAGAGAGATATAGTGCTCTAAATAAAATAAGAAAGCTCCCCAAGGTTCGTGCACAATTTATAATGTTTGCATTTGAATACAATATGCACAAACATGGAATCCTCACTCCCTCTATATTATTTAGAACATACCCAAAATAAAAAAAATAATATGCTTATCAAGAATAACTTGAGTCCAACAATTACGAGATATGAGTGCATGAAGAAAAACAAGTAAACCAAGCACTCATAAATCTTCTTTACCAACACCACTAAAAGCAAAAGGGTAAAAGATGATTGGCAAGGAACAAGGATATCAAGTTGATGGATTAACGCTCTCATGTATATAAGTTTCTAAAGTGGACATAGTGATCCATAAAGAAACATGCACACACAAGAGGTTAACAAAATAAATAAGACATGATATCCAAGATGAAGTCATAAAATATACCAAGGATGTTTGCTTAAAAAGCATATATAGCCTATGGCTCCAATTTACACACTTGTGGTATATGAATGAGCTTCAACCAAGAAAATCTCAAAAACATCACAACTAACAATAAGGGAAGTAAAGCTAGTTGGAATGTTTTGAGGGAGGCAACAAGTATCACAAATACGAATTTATTTCACAATTTCATCAATATTGTACACAAGAGCTCTTTGAGGAATTGATATGCAATAAATTGCTAGAGGGCATATTTGTGATAGGTGAATCATAAAATATGATATATATATATAAATAACCTATCATATGCATCTTCTCAAATTACTCAAGTGTTCAATAAGAAGTTTTACTTAAAAAAGGGTTTTTCAAGAACCGCAATATTTTCGAAATAAATAATTTCATGCCAAGATACAACCTACAAGAGGTTGGATGCTATATGAGAGTGCATGAATAAGATACTTGTTACCGAGATGGCAATGGCTTGATGTAGTGGATAAGAGTTCATCGATCATCCTAGCTTGACTCCAATCCTCATAAGGTGTCAACACCTTCCTTATAAATGAGACAAGCCTCCATTGCATCTCCAATGTACCTAAAACATCATTCAAGTACATCTTGGTCCCCAAACTTATTGGGTCCAACATGGTTAGACTAACCACAATATATAGGACACACTCCATATAAACATGTGCATATTTAGATGAAGTTTGAATTTCATGCACATCTTAGCCATTTAGGATTTGATGGAGTATATCCTACATAATGGATCGAAAGAAAGCAAGCATGCTACAAGTATAAACAATTTACATATAAGCATGCACCAAAACTTTTAAAGATCCAAGAAAGATATACTTTTGGACAAAAACACCAAAGGAATTAAATAATGCATAGAGGTGCCACAAAACAAATTTGTTGTCCAAGTTATATCTAAGAAGCAAATCACAAAAGATTTGTTCAACAAAGTTCAACAAATGAACTAAGAGGAAACCATTGAGCATAACGGATGAAATAAAGCAAACATGCTCAAGGATTTATCTCATTCAAGCAAATAAATCATGTAAGAAAGAATGAGATAGCAAACTCCCCAAAAGAGCAAGGTTCAAACAAAATAAACCAAACCCTATACACTTTTCACAATGGCACAATGTACCGTAAGGAAAAGGTTTGTCTTCCAAAACAAACACTTGATATGAATCAAGAGAATTTATCAAAGCATTTTTCAAAGAGACAAGGAAGACACATGGGAGCAACAAAGATTTCTTGGAAATAAAATAAGGAAGTAAGAAACAATCCAAGGTGAAGGTGATCCATAAATTCAACCACATATAAGGTTATCAATTGTCAAAGACAATGAGTATATTGGAAATAATTTCCGGTGGTGAATTGACAAAGATAGTAAGGATCAATCTTCACAATAAAAGGCATAGGATAAGTATATAGAATTAAGCACTATGCACGAATGAAGATTCTTGATAACTTCAACTAGTCACACAATCACGCACAGCAATGATTAGAATAACTTGAAGCAAACGGTGTCCCAAATAAGATATAGAGATATGTATTTGAGGAAAAACCGCACCAAGAATTTCATATTCAAACAAGAGCCCACAAGATGAGTAATAAAATATTTTTATAAGGAATGGAGCTTGTTTGAGCAAACATGCCACCTAGGAACAAGATAATTAAGAGCATCAACTCTAAGTGGCATAACCTCACATGTTCACATTTTCTAGGCTTGTGATATGTACAAAACATATTACTCCCCCATAATGTGATAAAACATTTCTTCTACATAAGAGGCAACTAAAATTCAACTAGAGATGATTAATGGATATTTAGAATTTGAATTTCTCATGAGTATGACACACCACATAGTGACTAGATAATCTTGCAATATCAATACTAAGTGGTGGTACCCATATACCCACATTTTATAGAAGGAGAGATGCACAAAGCATATCACTCCCCCAAAATGGGATGTTCCATTAATCACTCAAAGAGAGCCAAATAAGATATCATTAAGATGCATTAGGCTCAAAACAATACACAAGTATATGATGAGTCAAACCAACATACTTGAATACACAAGATAGGTAAGTAAGACACAACACATACATACACATATTTGGTACAAAACCAAACATGCAAAGGGGCAAGTAACTTACAATAAACATGAAGAGTTGAAGTATAAGTTACCGCAAAGAGGAACATTGGATATAAGATATAGAAGATAATCCATATGACTTGGCTTGGTCAAAATATAATATATGAAGATCCCTTAATTCTTCATGAAGTAGCCAAGTCTCCAATGACCTCCACTTGTACCTATTGATCAAGTTTGAGATTGTTGGTCCCCAACCAAGTTGGGTCCTAAGAGATTAGTCACAATAGGCTTGGCAACCCAAATGGTTCTTTTCTTGAAACCACTTTGAGTTCCAACAAACTTGGCAAACACTTTGCCATCCTTATCCTTCCCTAGAGAATAATCATTATCAACAATTATAGGGTTAGATAAGGTACCACCTAAGCAAGAAGAAGCAAAGTGCCCCTTCTCACGGCATACGTAGCAAGTGTTCCCCTTTCTCTTCTTTATTGATTTCTTCTCTTGGGGAACAATATCTTGATTCTTCTTGGGAAGTGGCCTATCTTCAACTTGAGGTCGAGCATGAGCTTGACCTTTACCTTGTGGCCGTTTCCCTTGTTGTTTCTCACTCAAGTGCTTCTTCTTCTTCTTCAATGGGCATGATCTAACATGATGCCCTTCAACCTTGCACTTGAAACAAACCAACTTGGCCGGATCCTTGACTTTGTCTTGGCCCTTCTTCTTGTTGCTCTTGCTCTTGGACTTGTTCTTGTTATTGGAGTTGAATCCAAGTCCACTCTTGTCATTGGGGGATTGTTGCACACTTAGCATCTTGTCAAGTGCGGATTTCCCTTCATGATGCTTTTCCAAGTCTTTCTTTAAGGAAAGGACTTGGGCCTCGAGCTCTTTGATTTCCTCTACATGGTTAGTAGAAATGCAAGTACTAGAGGAAGTAGAAGCTTCATTGCTAGAGCAATAAGGCAAAGTGAGTAATCCAACACAAGGTGTATCACTAGTTTGACTATATGGATTACAAGGACTAGCACATGGCAATATAACATTTGTAGTAGAGATTGTGCTAACATCCATATGAGGCTCACAAGATGTTACCTTAGTGATACTTGCCTCATGAGCTAACTTTAGCCCATCATAGGAAATTAGAAGATCATCATGAGAGCTTGAGAGCTTTTTATGACTTTCTTCCAATTCCCTATAATTGCTAGTTAGCAACTCAAGTTGAGCCCTTAGCTCAACATTCTCCTCTAGGGTAGATGCTTCACAAGAATTAGAGTTAGTAGCACAAGCATCAACAATAGTTTTCTCATTTTCATGCATATAGGATTCAATTTTTTGTGTAAGCATGAAATTAGCATGCTTCTCATCTTTTAGCTCATGCTTGAGGAGAGTGAATCCCATTTCCCCATTTTCAACATGGGACTCCAACTCCACTATGGTTTCCCTATATTTATTCAAGGTATCCATAGAGTGTTCGAGATAAGCACGAGCTTCTTTATTACCACGAAGAGAAGCATATACCATTGCCATATCATGCACCAAGGTATTATGTTCTTCATCATTATCATCATCATCACTCTCATCATTAGAGGATGTGTTAGGAGTCAAAGTAGGAGATACCTTTGGTCCATTTGCCATAAGGCACATGTGCATACCGGAGGATGAAGATGAAGATATTCTTGAATCCTCATTTGAAATCATGTCTTGATCCATAGAGTGTTCGGTTTCCTCTACAATGTTAGTCAACAAGCAACTAGAGGAAATAGAAACATTTTGATTATGGGAGCAAGACAAGGCAAGCATATCCTCATGAGACCTATGTAAGCAATTTACACATGATATGCAAGGACTATCAACACAAGCATGTAGATTATTTTCAATGCAAGATGTGTTTAAGTCCAAAGAGGAAACATTGCAATGAGATAGAGATGAAGAGTCATCACTATTGAGCACAATATCAACATTGCAATTTCCCTCACCACTCACCATATCATTACCTTGTGTCTTGCAACACGTTGGTGAAGTGGAAGAAGATGATGACTCATCACGGCCGGAGGTGGAAGCAACTTGGAGCTCTTCATGATGTGAAGAAGAAGAGAGCTCCTCGGAGTCATCACCGACCAAATGAGAAGTGGATCCACCAAACATTTCCTTAAGCTTGATCCACATCTCATGAGACGACTTTCGCTTTATATATATCAAGAACCTACGAAAGTCGGGTCTCAAGGAGAATAAAAGCTCATTAGATACTTGAGCTTCAAGATGTAAGTTCTTCTCATCCTCTAAAGATAGATTTTGAGGATCCATCGGAGGAGAAAAACCTACATCTAGAAATTGCTCAATGTTTGGACACAAGGTCCGAAGTTTACAAAGCAAGCAATTTCGCCACAAATGATAATTTGTGCCAACAAAGATAATTGTGTCATTGTGCACTAAATTACTAGCCGACATCTTTACTCTCAAGGCGGTGAAGCCTAAAACAAGGAGAGACCTTGCTCTGATACCAATTGAAAGATCGAGATGTCGCCTAGAGGGGGGGGGGTGAATAGGCAATTACAAACTCTTGCGGATTTGTCTTGTATGAATGCGGAATTAAGCTATCGTTTAGTTTACAAGCACAAACCCTAAATATGCTAAGCTCAACTAAGTGTAACAATAGCAACTAGAGCTAAGCAAGATAGGCACAAGATATATGTAGCACAAGTGATAGCAAGATATATGTACTTCAAGCACGATGGCTATCACAAGGAAAGAGAGCTCGGGTATAGAAATAACCGAGGCACGCGGAGACGAGGATGTATTCCCGTGTTCCCTTGCTTTGCAACAAGGTACGTCACGTTTGGAGGAGTGGAGGTCCCACGAAGGATTCCCCGCGCCACGAAGGCTCACCCTATTCTCCGAACCACACCCACGAAGGATAATGGCCCTTTCCTTATGGTTAGCTTTTCCTCCGCTCCGGAGATGGCAAGCTCCACAACCACTTCACAAGCTCCACGAAGGAGAAGCCCAGGCCTCTTCACAATCTTCTTGAAGAGATCACCGGAGCACCAATCACCAAGCCAACTAGGAGGTCACCCTCCAAGAGTAACAAGCTCACGGTCTCTCACTCGAACAAATCGTGGTGGAGAGCTCAACACTATGCAATGATGCAAAGCAAGAACACCGGAGGTGTTCAAGTCCTTCACACTCAAATCCCACCAAAGCAACGAATGCTAGGATGAGATTGGAGAGGAAGAACAAGGGGAAAGTCAACCAAAGACTCCAAGATCTAGATCCCAAGAGTTTCCCTCACTTAGAGAAGAAATCGATCGGTGGAAGTGTAGATCTAGATCCCCTCTCCCAAATCCTCAAATATGAGCAAGAATGGTTGGAGGATTCAAGGGGGAGAGCAAGTTCTTCAAATAGTAGCAATGGAGGAGAGAGAATGGGAAGAACTACTCAGCCCAAGGTGGAAGAAGGGCTATTTATAGCCCAAGAGCAAATATAACCGTTGGGAAAAAGTTGGGCTGAGAAAACTGTCGAGGAAGCCGGTCAACCGGGCCTGGAGCCGGGCCGTCCGGTCCAGGGCCCGGTCAGACCGGGCCACAGACCGGACCAGCCGGTCCAAACCGGTCGGTAGGCCGAACCCGAGGACATCCGGTTGGCGCCGGTTGCCGCCCAGTTGACCGGTCGGCACGCCGGGCCAGCCGGTTGGGAGGCCGGCTGACCGGTCGGCAACCGGATCTGCTGGCACATCGTTTGAAGCCCGGTTGCCGCCCGGTTGACCGGGCGGTAGACCGGAACCGGCCGGCGCATGGGCCGGTCCGACCGGGTCCCTGACCGGGTGAGCAGGAAAACATGTTTATACAAAAACTGTGATAACTAATGCTCCCGAACTCCGATTGACATGAAACCAATTTTGTTGGAAAGATAACAACGAATAGAACCCCAACAAAAACTGGAAATATGGAGACTCCTCACAGAACATTTTAGATGATTTTAGAGAGGGAGTCTCCCACCGTCAAGAAACGGTAAAGACGTCCAAACTCGAAAACGCAATAGAAGATGCATGCGGATTCCGTTTTCGATGAACTTGGGCTTGTTGTAAAGCTAGCAACAAGCTCAAGAACCTCACACAGAGAAACACCAAGAAGCAATAGGGATATGCAAAGTATGCAAAGGATTGAGCTCCCTAAGACGATGCGATCAAGTTACCAAACCGAAAGCCCCTCTTGATAGTGCGGCTATCTATCCTATAATCCGGTCTCCCAACAACCACCTTGAGACCGGTAAAAGGAAAACCTAGCAAGGCCATACCTTTGCCTTGCGCATCCCGCTTGATCTTGATGATAGCTCTTCAAGCTCCACTCAAGCCGGAATGCCTCACTTGATCATCGTCGCTTCGTGAAGACTCACAAATGCTCCCCCATACACCATGATGGGAAAGCTCTATTGATGCACATCTTCACATGTCCATCATCACCAAATGGACGGCAAGCTTCAAGTATGTGATCCACTCAAGATGCTCAACTTGAACTTGCCCAACTCAACCTTGTATCTTCTCATACTCACTTAAGATAGAGCATGGCTAATATTGAGTTCCACATAAGAACTCCATCTTCATTTCTTCTTCTTGATCATATCACATATGTATCTTCATACCGATGATCTTGATGCCAATACACAAGATATACCTTTATCTTCATGGCATCCATACTTGAATCCAACATATGGAGTACAAGTAGTACCTATGGAATATTCCTTCATATAAACTTCAATGAAAACATTAGTCCATAGGGGTTGTCATTAATTACCAAAACCACACATAGGGCAATGTACCCTTACACTGCAGCGATGCAATCATCACCGAACAGTGGCGGTATCGATGACGAGCTCGTGCAGGAGAGGGAGTTGGCCTCTCTCTCTCTATTTGGGACTTGGGAGGGGTTGGTGAAGTGGTGTGCACGTTTGGTGACAAGAGGGGAGCGTTGGAGGTGGCATGTGCGCTTAATGAAGGCCACGACGTACACGGTGCTCCGGGTGCACTCACAGAGAAAGGGCAAGGATGACCGCTAGTTATTGGGTGAGGGAGGCGGTGGCGCGGTGTCTTCTTGTCACAGTGGCCAAAAGTGAGCGGAGGGGTGGCCGGGTGTCGTGGGAAATGGAGAATATCATCGATGGGTCTTGTCGCACGACAGGCGTTTGAAAATAACTTGTAGTTAGCATGGTCGGTCATGGGAATGGAGTGATGCGGCACGGCTTGTGCATATGTCTGCGGTGGTGTTGGTGCTCGACTCGTCCGCAGTGCATTCTTTGGTGGCAAGGAGAGATGGCGTGAGGTGTGTCGCATGGATGTATCCATGTCGGCGTGCATGGCAGCGATAGGGGGTTGCTGGGGCGGTGTTTGTGAGAGGGAGGGTGGTTGTGGTGTTTGGGGTAGAGGGGGATTCATAGAGGCTAGGGCAGCCGCTGGTTGGGCGTGCAAGGCACAGGGGAGAGAGAAGGGTGGCCACCACCATCGGTTTCCAAAAAAAGGAGGGAGATGAGTGGTCTAGGGATAGTGTAGTGGGGTAGAATGTGCAGAGAGTGCAAGGTGCACGTATTGTTGAGTGGATAACCAAAAGAGAGGAGAAGGAAGAGATCATGGACTAGATGCCATGGCATGGCATGGCCGACACTCATCTTGTGCCATGGTGAGATGGCTCACAAAATGCTCTTAAATGTTCAAGCTACTAGATAGATTATATATGGTGGTGATGATGGTTAGGTCACTATTTGAATTATAGAATGATTTGAGTGATCTTAGAAATGTGATGGAATTGGAGATTCATCATTGTGTTGGTCAATTAGGCATTTGATCAAATTATGGTTTGGTGAATATGTTGATGATGAGGAGCAAATCAGAGAGGTATGATACGTCTCAAACGTATCTATAATTTCTTATGTTCCATGCTACTTTTATGATGATACTCACATGTTTTATACACACTTTATGTCATTATTATGCATTTTCCGGAACTAACCTATTAACAAGATGCCGAAGTGCCAGTTCCTGTTTTCTGCTGTTTTTGGTTTCAGAAATCCTAGTAAGGAAATATTCTCGGAATTGGACGAAATCAAGGCCCACGATCTTATATTTCCACGAAGCTTCCAGAACACCGGAGAGAGACCAGAGGGGAGCCAGGGGGCCCCACACGCTAGGGCGGCGCGGACAAGGGGTGGGGCGCGCCCCCCTATTGTGTGGCCCCACCAGGGCCCCTCCGAGGCTGCCCTTCCGCCTACTTAAGGACTCCGTCGCGAAAACCCTAAACCAATAAGCCACGATATGAGAAAAGTTCTGCAGCCGCCGCCATCGCGAAGCCAAGATTCGGGGGACAGAAGTCTCTGTTCCGGCACGCCGCCGGGACGGGGAAGTGCCCCCGGAAGGCATCTCCATCGACACCACGGTCATCTCCATCGCCGCTGCTGTCTCCTATGATGAGGAGGGAGTAGTTCTCCCTCGAGGCTAAGGGCTGTACCGGTAGCTATGTGGTTCATCTCTCTCTCGCATGTGATCTTTATGTGATCATGAGCTTTGTGATCTAGTTGAATATCATCTATGTGCTACTCTAGTGATGTTATTAAAGTATTCTATTCCTCCTTCATGATGTAATGGTGAAAGTGTGTGCATCATGTAGTACTTGGCGTAGGTTATGATTGTAATCTCTTGTAGATTATGAAGTTAACTATTACTATGATAGTATTGATGCGATCTATTCCCCCTTTCATAGCCTGACGGTGACAGTGTGCATGCTATGTTAGTACTCGGTATAATTGCAATGGTCTATTATGCACTCTAAGGTTACTTAAATATGAACACCGAATGTTGTGGAGCTTGTTAACTCCGGCTTGAGTGAGCTCTTGTAGCCCTACACAATGAATGGTGTTTGTCATCCAACAAGAGAGTGTAGAGAAAGTAGTATTTGTTTATTCAGTTATGGGATCAATGTTGAGAGTGTCCACTAGTGAAAGTATGATCCCTATGCCTTGTTTCCGAATAGAAAAGTTACACCACCGAGAATTGCATCCCACGCCAGCAAGCTATTTTCTGGCACCGTTTATTTACTGTTCTGTTGCATGTTTACTCGCTGCCATCTTTATTTCAGATTGCTATTACCACTCATATTCATCCATATCACTTGCATCTCACTATCTCTTCGCCGAACTAGTGCACCTATACATCTGACAAGTGTATTGGGTGTGTTGGGGACACAAGAGACTTCTTGTATCGTGATTGCAGGGTTGCTTGAGAGGGATATCTTTGTCCTCTACCTCCCTGAGTTTGATAAACCTTGGGTGATTCACTTAAGGGAAACTTGCTGCTGTTCTACAAACCTCTGCTCTTGGAGACCCAACACTGTCTACAGGAATAGAAGCGTGCGTAGACATCAAGCTATTTTCTGGCGCCATTGCCGGGGAGGTAAGGTAAAAGGCACTCACACTCCAGACCCCGGCAACTAAGCTATTTTCTGGCGCCGTTGCCGGGGAGGTAAGGTAAAAGGTATTCACATCCTCCGACTACTAAGCTATTTCCTAGCATTGTTGCCGGTGTGTGAGTGCTCGAAGCTATTTCCTTTAGATCCTGCAATTGCATCTTTTTGTTTCTTGTTTTTATTTTCACTAGTTAGGCTTAATGGAAAACAACAACAAAATGAGAGATCTTTATGAACTTTATCTTGAATTAGGACATGATGTGTTTGAAGAGAGAATTAAAAAACCCATGGAACTTTATATGCATGCTAATGGGAATGTTATTAGTATGAATGCTTTGAACACCAATGTTGCTAATGCTATGGAAAATTCTAAGCTTGGGGAAGCTGGTTTTGATGAGCATGATATTTTTAGTCCCCCAAGTTTTGAGGAGAAAATTTTCTTTGATGATACTTTACCTCCTATTTATGATGATTATAATGATAGTGGTATTTTGGTGCCACCTACTATGGAAGATAAAGGTTATTATGATTATACCATGCCTGCAATTTATGATGATTACAATGATGGTTATGGTAGTTTTACTCCCACTATTACTAATAAAATTGATTATGCTTATGTGGAGAGTAATAATTTTATGCATGTAGCTCATGATAAGAATATTTTATGTGATAGTTATATTGTTGAGTTTGTTCATGATGCCACTGAAAGTTATTATGAGAGAGGGAAACATGGTTATATGCATCTTAATAATATTAAGTTTCCCCTCTTTATGTTGAGAATCTTGAAGTTGCACTTGTGTTGCTTACATGACTTGTTTATTTACAAGATTCCTTTTCATAGGAAGTGGGTTAGGCTTAAATTTGTTTCATATTTGCCTTTTGATGCTCTCTTTCGCTTCAGCTCTTATTTCTTGCGAGTGCATCATTAAAATTGCTGAGCCCATCTTAATGGCTATAAAGAAATCACTTCTTGGGAGATAACACATGTATGTTTTTATTACTGTTTTGTTGCGTCTTGAAAGTTGTTACTACTGTAGAAACCTCTCCTTATCTTTATTTTATTGCATTGTTGTGCCAAGTAAAGTCTTTGATAGTAGGGTTGATACTAGATTTGGATTACTGCGCAGAAACAGATTTCTTACTGTCACGAAATTGAGCAGCCCCGTCTGTAGGTAACTCAGAAAAATCTGCCGATTTACGTGCGTGATCCTCAGGGTGTGTTTGGTTTGGCTTTTAGAGCCAACTTCTCGGTTCCCACAGTAGAATCTCAACCAAATGGTTTTTTTAAGCCCTCAGATTGTCAACCGCACCAGATTATTATTAGTACAATTTCCGCAGGAAGTCGCAGCGCGTGGATAGCAGCTTCCGTCGCGGTGACTTCTGAATCATCACGAAAATTACCCACTGCCATCCGTTAAGTTGTACCGTTTCGCTATATTCTTCTCCAGAGAAACAGATCGAGCGAGGTCATGTGGCGCGTGGAGAGAGATAACACCAGGAGATAGGGTTCCACCGCCCCTCGTCCGGCCTGCCGGCGGCGAGGCGCTCCTCTGATTGGTCCTCATCTCTTCCACGTCTCCGATCGGTCATCATTCGGCTCGATTCCGCCCTGACTCGCCTTCCCCAAGGGAAACCATCAACCCGTCTCCAACCCGTCTCCTGCTCACTGCCGATCCCGACGACGACCCTGATCCCGTCGTGCTGCGCATCGCCAGCAGGAGGTGCGTGCTCCCCTCACCCATCCCTCTCTCTTCCTCTCTCACACATGGAATCTTTGATCTACTGCATGTTATATCGCACATACCCATACATACGGATCAATACCTGATGCCTCTTGTGGCCGTATACGATTGCTGAAAAAATATATGTGTTGTCTGCTATGATATTCTACCTAGTATTGACTAATAAGCATGTAGGCGCTCGACCATGAAAGTGTGCGCAGCAAAGTTTGACTTCAGTGTACATATATTGGAGCTCCACCATGAACAGTAAGAGAAAAGTCACTGTTTCATCTTGGTCGTGGACGTGCACTGCAAGGAAAGTATGAGATATTTAATTTCTTCCATTCGTCTCTTCTCAATGTAATTGAGCATGCATTTGGAGTCTTGAAGCAAAAGTGGCGTATATTAAAGGTCATGCAAATTTTTTCACCTCATACACAAAAGCATATCATTCTTGCTTGCATAGCATTGCACAATTTTATTCGTGATAGCAAATTACATGATCTGGATTCTGATAAGTGTGATGATGATGAGGACTATATACCTGGAGCAGCACATGCGTCACCACAAACACAAGGGGATGACAAACTGAAAGTGGAGAACGAGGAATTATATGAACCATGTCTTTTATGTACGTTTATCTTTTGTAATTATTTGTGGACATCACTATTTTAATTCATATTATCCTAAAATAGCGGTTTACATATTAATTAGTGCACATATGGGTGTTCACAGATCAATTCGCATATAAACAGTCTCTCTGGATCTCCGGGGCATTATAGACATTTTTAACCAAACCCACAGTTCACAGTTGTTACAACCAAACAACTGGCAGATAATCCACAGTTTACAGTTGTGTTATCACCAGAATTTGACCGAGTTAGAGGTGGGCCGCGATCAAGATGGACTTGAAGAATATACATAGAAGAATTACGTGAATCGGCCTTATATGCAAAGTTTGGGCTAGTTGGCCCGTGTATCTGTAACATAGTAGGATACGTGTCGTTTAGGTAGAGTTTGTCTCGTGCACGGTGGGGATTATTCCCACGTTAGAAAGTCCCCTGGACTATAAATATGTATCTAGGGTTTATGGAATAAACAACAACCAACGTTCAACCACAAAATCAATCTCGGCGCATCGCCAACTCCTTCGTCTCGAGGGTTTCTACCGGTAAGCATCATGCTGCCTAGATCGCATCTTGCGATCTAGGCAGCAGAAGCTTTATGTTGTTTATGCGTTGCTCGTACTGAAGCCTTTTTGATGGCGAGCAACGTAGTTATCTTAGATATGTTAGGGTTAGCATTGTTCTTCGTATAATATGCTACCGTAGTGCAACCCTTGCATATCTAGCCGCCCTCACACCTATCTTAGGTGTGGGGGCGGCACCCCGCTTGATCATTATTTAGTAGATCCGATCCGTTACGGTTGCTCCTTGTTCTTCAAGGATTAGTTTAATATCTGCAATAGTTAGGCCTGACCATGTAGGGTGTCGTTTGCTAGTCCTAGACAGGATGTTCCGGGGATCAACCTCGTGTTGGTTTTTAGGCCTTGTCTAGGATCGGCTTAAGATCACCGTGCGTGGCCGCGAGGCCCAATCGTGAGTAGGATGATCCGATTATGCGGTGAAAACCCTAAATCGTCGTAGATCGCATTAGCTTTATCTTGATCAAGCAGGACCACCATATATTCGTGCACCTCGTACGAATCATGGGTGGATCGGCTCCTTGAGCCGATTCACAGGATAACCTGAGAGCCGATCGAGGCTCGTATTTAATGTTTACGTGTATGCCATGCAGGAAACTAAGCGAGGCATCTTCATCACCTTCCTGACCAGGTATAGGTCAGGTGGCACGCCCTTGCATCAGCATCGGACGTGTGTACCAGAGGCTTTGCGGGCCGTCGCTCGGAGGGACCAGGGCCAGCCGCAGCCCTAAGTTGTTCCCGGCTCTACTGTGTTGCCCGTCGCTGCCCGCCGGTGGGTTTTGACCGCAACACATTCTGGCACGCTCGGTGGGACAAGCTTCTTCATCAACCACATCGCCATCTACCTCTGAGATGGCGGACGGCACTCCAGTCACGTACGAGGATCTGACCGACGAGCTCAAGAAGAAGTATGACGAGGTCAAAGCAATCCTCGAAGCCGACCTCATCGGCTCTTTCCACAGAACCCGTTCACATGGCATCAGGTGGAAGGGGTTCACGCCTGATGGTGCACTCGATGAGATAGACCTCTCTGCCCCGTCAGAAGAACGCACCAGGTCCCTGCGGCAGGAGATCAACTACTTGGTGGCTCACTCGCTACACCGCCACTCTGAGAACCTGGTAAACACGTTGGAGCGTGTCGCTCTTCGGGTGATCCAGGAGATCATGAGGCACCAGTACTCGCCGTCAGGACCAGCTCTCGGGACGCATCAAGGAGAGTTGCCACTCCAGTCCCGTCCACCGCTGCCATTTGCGTTGGCAGCACCAGAAGTGCCGAATTCAACGGCATTCGTCGTCTACAAGATCGGTGGTGACCCTAATGACTGCCAGTTCTTGCATGAGGCGCCTAAGGAGATCCCTCACGGGTACATGTGCACGTATGTGTCCGATTGCGGTAACTGGGCGCTCACAAACCAGGCCACAACATCAGGGACTTCTGGGAAAACAGGAGGAACGTCAGCGACAGATCTTGAGAAGCAGACGTGGCTAACTAAGTACGCCACCCCGACGAACCTCCAGAGCTCAGCTCCTGCAGTTGGTTCAGAGCTGGAAAAGCAAGCATGGCTGGCTAAGTACGCCACCCCGGTGAATCTTCAGAGTTCAACTCCTGCAGCCAGCACAGCGGATCAGATCAGTACCATACTGAGAGACCAGTTCGGCATGGTGCCGAAAAGGAGGGCAATCGGCTATTCCAAGCCATACCCCGACGAGTACGAGTTGATCCCGCTACCACCTAAATATCGGCTCCCTGATTTCTCCAAATTCAGTGGATCATGTGGTTCCAGCTCCATCGAGCATGTGAGCCGATATTTGGCACAGCTAGGAACGGCCTCAGTGTCGGATCCACTACGCGTGAGGCTCTTCTCACAGTCCCTCACGGAATCGGCTTTCGGGTGGTACACCTCATTGCCACCAGACTCGATCCGGACTTGGAAGCAGTTGGAAGAACAGTTCCATACGCAGTACCACTCAGAGGCTTCCGAGTCTGGCCTTGCCGATCTAGCACAAATACGTCAGAAGCGTGGAGAAACTGTGACAGAATACATCCAGCGCTTCAGGAATCTTAGGAACCGATGTTATTCGGTTCGTGTGACTGAAAAGGAAGCAGTCGAGTTGGCAGTAGCGGGCCTTGCAGCACCGCTCAAGGACATGGCCTCCCAAGCAGACTACCCCTCACTGGCGCACATGGTTCAGAAACTGTCGGCATATGAACAGCGCCACCCGGACTTGTACCAGGACAAATTCAAGCGTGCAGTAGTCCTGGTCGAGGCAGAGGAAGACGAAGTTTCGGCGGGAGATCAAGAGGTAGCAGTGGCTGAATGGACTCGGGGGGCAACCCCCGTGTCCTGCAAATGGGTTAAGCCACCAGGTCCGCCCAGGGGTTTTGATTTTGATGTGACCAAGACTGAGCAAATTTTTGACCTCCTGCTCAAGGAGAAACAGTTGAAGATACCCGAAGGTCTCAAATTCCCCACGGTTCAAGAGCTGAACGGAAAGCCATACTGCAAATGGCATAACTCGCTCTCCCATGCCACCAACGACTGCAGGGTGTGGCGTCAGCAGATCCAAATGGCGATAGAACAAGGACATCTGATTTTCAACCAGTACGCCATGAAGGTCGACACCCAACCCTTCCCCGCCGTTAACATGGTGGAATGCACTTACCCTGAAGGTTGCCAGCCAGGATCCTCGTTCAGCATCAACATGGTAGGACTTGGACACCACGCTGGCAAGGATGGAGACGAGGGCAGCTGCTCTCGTAGCAAGGACACAGAGGAGGCCGCTCCACGCGATCGGCTCCGTCATGATGGCAAGTGCTACGTCACAGAGGGAGAAGTGAAGAACATAAGATATCAGCGACCCCTCTCTGATCACCTCCTCAACAAGTATGTGAGTCAGTATGACCAACGCCGACGATCCAGTGATGAAGATGAAAGAGATCGTCTGGCTAGAGAAGCCAGAAGACATCGTCGGCATGATCGCGATGAGGAGGAGCACGAGCGCCGTGCCAAAGGAAAATCAAGGGAGCGAGACGACAACGATAGGCACTGGGATTGCCCCTTCTTCAGACACTGCTGGGATTCAGGAATGAGCCGATTGCCCACAATCGGCAATTGCCCAGAATGCAACCAGAAGAAGAAGGAGGCAGCCAACGTGTCCGTGTTCAAGCGCCTAGGGCCTCTCCCACCACGAAGCAAACGCGCTGAGTCCCCTCGTTTGGAAGATCTCGAGGATTCAGAAGACGAGGGAGAAGAAGAAGAAGACAAGTACCACCGTCCAAGGTGGTGCCCTGACGGACTCAGCCGTTCCCAAAAGCGCAGGGTTCAGCGATTGCGTGGCCTGGAGGAAGCCGAAAGGTTATACTTGCATACGCTAAGGAAGGCACGACCTGATCTGGCTGCGAAAGTTCAGCGGACCCTGGATGAAGAGGGTCGTCCACGGAAAATGGAGTGGCGCCCCAAGCAAAGGAAAGCCGATGATGAAACATCGGCTGGCACAAACATGGTGTTCATCCTTCCTTCAGAGTTCAGTGCTCCAGGATTAGACGAGGCACCTGTGGCACAACTTGACTGCGGCCCACGGCCGGTTATCTTTGAGAAGCCACGAGAAAGAAGCTACAGACATCTGAAGGCCTTGTACTTGCGAGGTTATATCGATGGGAGGCCTGTCAATAAGATGCTGGTGGACACCGGAGTGGCAGTCAACATTATGCCATACTCTATGCTACGGAGGTTGGGACGCTCTAGCTCAGATCTGATCAAGACCAACGTGACACTGAGCGATTTCAACGGCCAAGCATCTGACGCACAAGGTGTTCTGAACGTGGATCTGACCGTAGGAAGGAAAACTATCCCTACGCCGTTCTTCATCGTCGATAGCAAGAGCACTTATGCTGTTCTGCTAGGAAGAGATTGGATCCACGCCAATTGCTGCATTCCCTCCACGATGCACCAATGCATAATACAGTGGGATGGAGATGAGGTAGAGGTCGTCCAGGCCGATGACTCAGCCGAAATTTCAACGGCTGGCATGAACGCTTGGGAAGCAGCAGGCCAAGAGCCACTATCAGGTATCAATTTAGACGACTGCGAGCGCATCGACGTGACGAAGGGAAGGGTTAAGCTGGTTTTATCCACTGGCCTGACCATGTAGCAAGAGCAGAACAATGAGCAAACATGGCGAGGCCGATCCTTGGGATCGGCTCCAAAGAGTTATGGAGGAACATTACAAAACCTTCATTGAGCGTTTCAATCAATATGGAGGCCGATTCCAGCAATCGGCCAAAATTATCTTCACCACATGTTCTGTTTGTGTTCAACATCGATCTATTGGGCAGCGGTCACGTCGGTGGATGAAAGTCAACACGGATCCTAGCAGAGCCGACGTGCAAGTGTAGTGCCTTGGCTAACCACAAAGCAGATATCTGCAGTCACCTGGCAGATTCGGCTCGGGGGGCACCTAAACCAGATGAACATGTGAACATGCAGAGGAGAACATTTGTGCAAGTAAAATATTGGGGCTGATAGGAAAAATCGGCCAGTAAAAAAAAAAAAATTTACAGCCGATGCAAGGGCATCGACTTTAGAACTAAGAAACGAAGCCGTTGCGCAAGCCATCGACTCTAGTGCAATTATACAAGGTTTACCGGATCTCCACCAAGTCCAGTTCAGCTGTGGGGCCCTCTGCTGCCTTGAGCCGATTCGGGTTCCTGAACCTTCTTGTCGAAGACTTTCAGCCCTTGGTGCTAGTTCTGCAGTATTGACAGAAGAGGTATATCGACTTTCGAAGGAAGAAGGGTGATCGGCTTTGGTGCACCCTCTCTGACATTCTCGCCTCGAGTAAGGCTCGGGGGGCAGCAGGCCTGGTGGATGCTCTGTTCAGGAGCCGATTGGGGGACCATCGGCTGATTTTTCGTCGCAACCTTCTTCACAAAATGATGAATGACCATTAGGTTTGGTTGGAAGAATTCAAAGGCTTTCCTGAAGACTCTACATTGTCTACCAGATCTCAAAAAATCATCAGTTGAAGGATTGAAGGGTGAATTTTAAAGGACCGATGCATGGTTATCGGCTCATTACGCATTGGCTAAGGGGACAAATCGGCAGGATCAGTATGAGAGGAAATCGGCTAAATTAAGCTCAAAGGAAATCGGCAAAATCAAATTGGGAGAAGTTCTTCATTGATAAACGAGATTTCTTACATAAAGAGCTGATTGCTCTCAAAAGGAAATACTAGGGGGTACATTGCCCCATCTACTACTACTGGTCCTATACTAAAGGTCCTATCTATGGGCCGTCGCTGCCCTCGTCGTCGCCGTCGTCACCGTTGTCGGCGCTACTCCCGGCGGGCTCGTCGTCGCTGCTCCAATGGCCGCCGACCGGGCCCTCATTGTCCTCGTCCTCTTCGTCAGCATCGTCGTCGTCGCTGTTGAAGTCGCTGAGGTTCCCCGGCCAGGGGCAGAACCGTTTGGCCGGTGGCTCGTCGGAGGCAAGGCATCATGATGAAGGATACTGCGGCGGTTCTGCCACGACATGACCCGACGAAGAAAAGGCAGAGTGATTTTGGAATTACCAATTCCAAAACCAGGGGGGCATGTGTTATCACCAGAATTTGACCGAGTCAGAGGTGGGCCGCGATCAAGATGGACTTGAAGAATATACATAGAAGAATTACGTGAATCGGCCTTATATGCAAAGTTTGGGCTAGTTGGCCCGTGTATCTGTAACATAGTAGGATACGTGTCGTTTAGGTAGAGTTTGTCTCGTGCACGGTGGGGATTATTCCCACGTTAGAAAGTCCCCTGGACTATAAATATGTATCTAGGGTTTATGGAATAAACAACAACCAACGTTCAACCACAAAATCAATCTCGGCGCATCGCCAACTCCTTCGTCTCGAGGGTTTCTACCGGTAAGCATCATGCTGCCTAGATCGCATCTTGCGATCTAGGCAGCAGAAGCTTTATGTTGTTCATGCGTTGCTCGTACTGAAGCCTTTTTGATGGCGAGCAACGTAGTTATCTTAGATATGTTAGGGTTAGCATTGTTCTTCGTATAATATGCTACCGTAGTGCAACCCTTGCATATCTAGCCGCCCTCACACCTATCTTAGGTGTGGGGGCGGCACCCCGCTTGATCATTATTTAGTAGATCCGATCCGTTACGGTTGCTCCTTGTTCTTCAAGGATTAGTTTAATATCTGCAATAGTTAGGCCTTACAAAGGGTTGGAGGATCCAGCGGTACGTAGGGTGTCGTTTGCTAGTCCTAGACAGGATGTTCCGGGGATCAACCTCATGTTGGTTTTTAGGCCTTGTCTAGGATCGGCTTACGATCACCGTGCGTGGCCGCGAGGCCCAATCGTGAGTAGGATGATCCGATTATGCGGTGAAAACCCTAAATCGTCGTAGATCGCATTAGCTTTATCTTGATCAAGCAGGACCACCATATATTCGTGCACCTCGTACGAATCATGGGTGGATCGGCTCCTTGAGCCGATTCACAGGATAACCTGAGAGCCGATCGAGGCTCGTATTTAATGTTTACGTGTATGCCATGCAGGAAACTAAGCGAGGCATCTTCATCACCTTCTTGACCAAGTATAGGTCAGGTGGCACGCCCTTGCATCAGCATCGGACGTGTGTACCAGAGGCTTTGCGGGCCGTCGCTCGGAGGGACCAGGGCTAGCCGCAGCCCTAAGTTGTTCCCGGCTCTACTGTGTTGCCCGTCGCTGCCCGCCGGTGGGTTTTGACCGCAACAAGTTGACAGCAGCTTTTCCACAGTTCACAGTTGACAGCAGCTTTTCTAGAATCCACAGCTCAACCAAACACACCCTCAGATACGTACGCAACTTTCATTCAATTTTAGCTTTTTCATCTGAGCAAGTTAAGTGCCCCAGAAAAATTCGTGTTTACGGACTGTTCTGTTTTGACAGATTCTGCATTTTATTTCGCATTGCCTCTTTTGCTATGTTGAATGGATTTCTTTGTTCCATTAACTTCCAGTAGCTTTGGGCAATGTCCAGAAGTGTTAAGAATGATTGTGTTACCTCTGAACATGTGAATTTTTGATTATGCACTAACCCTCTAATGAGTTTGTTTTGAGTTTGGTGTGGAGGAAGTTTTCAAGGGTCAAGAGAGGAGGATGATATAATGTGATCAAGAAGAGTGAAAAGTCTAAGCTTGGGGATGCCCCCATGGTTCATCCCTGCATATTTCAAGAAGACCCAAGCATCTAAGCTTGGGGATGCCCAAGGCATCCCCTTCTTCATCGACAACTTATCAGGTCACCTCTAGTGAAACTATATTTTTATTCCGTCACATCTTATGCGCTTTACTTGGAGTGTCTGTATGCTTTTATTTTTGTTTGTGTTTGAATAAGATCTGATCCATCATGCTTGTGTGGGAGAGAGACACGCTCCGCTTTTTCATATGAACACTTGTGTTCTTCGTTTTACTTTTAATGTTCATGGCGAAGGTTGAAACTGCTTCGTTCATTGTTATATGGTTGGAAACAGAAAATGCTGCATGTGGTAATTGGTATAATGTCTTGAATAATTTGATACTTGGCAATTGTTGTGCTCATATAGATCATTTTTAAGCTCTTGCATCATGTACTTTGCACCTATTAATGAAGAACTACATAGAGCTTGTTAAAATTTGGTTTGCATGATTGGTCTCTAGAGTCTAGATATTTTCTGGTTAAGGTGTTTGAACAACCAGGAGACGATGTAAAGTCTTATAATACTTACAATATGTTCATATGTGAGCTTTGCTGCACCGTTTTATACTTGAGTTTGCTTCAAACAACCTTGCTAGCCTAGCCTTGTATTGAGAGGAATTCTTCTCGTGCATCCAAATCCTTGAGCCAAAAACTATGCCATTTGTGTCCACCATACCTACCTACTACATGGTATTTCTCTGCCATTCCAAAGTACATTACTTGAGTGCTACCTTTAAAAATTCTATTCTTTGTCTTTGCAATATATAGCTCATGGGAAAATAGCCTTAAAAACTATTGTGGTGAAGAATATGTAGCTATGTATCTTATTTCTTGTAAGTTGCTTGTTGAGCGATAACCATGTTTCTGGGGACGCCATCAACTTTTACACCTTTGTTGAATATCATGTGAGTTGCTATGCATGTTCGTCTTGTCTGAAGTAAGGGCGATTTTCATGATCAAATGGTTTGAGTATGCATATTGTTAGAGAAGAACATTGGGCCGCTAACTAAAGCCATGATCCATGGTGGAAGATTCAGTTTGGACACCAATCCTCAATCTCTTATGAGAATTTTATCTGTTGTTGAATGCTTATGCATTAAAGAGGAGTCCATTATCTGTTGTCTATGTTGTCCCGGTATGGATGTCTAAGTTGAGAATAATCAAAAAGCGAGAAATCCAATGCGAACTTTCTCCTTAGACCTTTGTACAGGTGGCATAGAGGTACCCCTTTGTGACACTTGGTTGAAACATATGTTATGCAATGATAATCCATGTTAATCCAAGCTAATTAGGACAATGTGCGAGCACTATTGGTATACTATGCATGAGGCTTGCAACTTATAGGATATCTTATACATAACACATATGATTTATTACTACCCTTGACAAAATTGTTTCTATGTTTTCAAAATAAAATCTCTAGCACAAAATAGTAATCCATGCTTTCCTCTACGAAGGGCCTATCTTCTACTTTATTGTTGAGTCAGTTTACCTATTCTTTCTATCTTAGAAGCAAACACTTGTGTAAACTGTGTGCATTGATTCTTACATGTTTACCTATTGCACTTGTTATATTGTTTTATGTTGACAACTATCCATGATATATACATGTTACAAGTTGAAAGCAATTGCTGAAACTTAATCATCCTTTGTGTTGCTTCAAAGGTTTCTACTAAGAATCTATTGCTTTATGAGTTAACTCTTATGCAAGACTTATTGATGCTTTTCTTGAAAGTACTATTCATTAAAAGTCTTTGCTATATGATTCAGTTGTTTAGTCATTATCTTTACCATTGCTTTGAATCACTTCATTCATTTCATATGCTTTACAATAGTATTGATCAAGATCATGTTGGTAGCATGTCACTTAAGAAATTATCCTTGTTATCGTTTACCTACTCGAGGGCGAGTAGGAACTAAGCTTGGGGATGCTTGATACGTCTCAAACGTATCTATAATTTCTTATGTTCCATGCTACTTTTATGATGATACTCACATGTTTTATACACACTTTATGTCATTATTATGCATTTTTCGGAACTAACCTATTAACAAGATGCCGAAGTGCCAGTTCCTGTTTTCTGCTGTTTTTGGTTTCAGAAATCCTAGTAAGGAAATATTCTCGGAATTGGACGAAATCAAGGCCCACGATCTTATATTTCCACGAAGCTTCCAGAACACCGGAGAGAGACCAGAGGGGAGCCAGGGGGCCCCACACGCCAGGGCGGCGCGGCCAAGGGGTGGGGCGCGCCCCCCTATTGTGTGGCCCCACCAGGGCCCCTCCGAGGCTGCCCTTCCGCCTACTTAAGGACTCCGTCACGAAAACCCTAAACCAAAATCCACGATACGAGAAAAGTTCTGCAGCCGCCGCCATCGCGAAGCCAAGATTCAGGGGACAGAAGTCTCTGTTCCGGCACGCCGCCGGGACGGGGAAGTGCCCCCGGAAGGCATCTCCATCGACACCACCGCCATCTCCATCGCCGCTGCTGTCTCCTATGATGAGGAGGGAGTAGTTCTCCCTCGAGGCTAAGGGCTGTACCGGTAGCTATGTGGTTCATCTCTCTCTCGCATGTGATGTTTATGTGATCATGAGCTTTGTGATCTAGTTGAATATCATCCATGTGCTACTCTAGTGATGTTATTAAAGTATTCTATTCCTCCTTCATGATGTAATGGTGAAAGTGTGTGCATCATGTAGTACTTGGCGTAGGTTATGATTGTAATCTCTTGTAGATTATGAAGTTAACTATTACTATGATAGTATTGATGCGATCTATTCCCCCTTTCATAGCCTGATGGTGACAGTGTGCATGCTATGTTAGTACTCGGTATAATTGCAATGGTCTATTATGCACTCTAAGGTTACTTAAATATGAACACCGAATGTTGTGGAGCTTGTTAACTCCGGCTTGAGGGAGCTCTTGTAGCCCTACACAATGAATGGTGTTTGTCATCCAACAAGAGAGTGTAGAGAAAGTAGTATTTGTTTATTCAGTTATGTGATCAATGTTGAGAGTGTCCACTAGTGAAAGTATGATCCCTAGGCCTTGTTTCCGAATAGAAAAGTTACACCACCGAGAATTGCATCCCACGCCAGCAAGCTATTTTCTGGCACTGTTTATTTACTGTTCTGTTGCATGTTTACTCGCTGCCATCTTTATTTCAGATTGTTATTACCACTCATATTCATCCATATCACTTGCATCTCACTATCTCTTCGCCGAACTAGTGCACCTATACATCTGACAAGTGTATTGGGTGTGTTGGGGACACAAGAGACTTCTTGTATCGTGATTGCAGGGTTGCTTGAGAGGGATATCTTTGTCCTCTACCTCCCTGAGTTCGATAAACCTTGGGTGATTCACTTAAGGGAAACTTGCTGTTGTTCTACAAACCTCTGCTCTTGGAGGCCCAACACTATCTACAGGAATAGAAGCGTGCGTAGACATCAAGGTACACTTTTTGTCCAAGAGTTGTCATTTGAATTTCAACTCATTTGATATTTGCTTAGATCACTTTATGATTAAGGGTAAACTTGAATGGACTTTGGTAAGCAAAGCCTTTTAAAAATGAAAAATAAAAGATGTTACTTTGAGTTCAAATGTGTCTAATAGCGGTAACCTACGTTGTAGAATATTTTCAAGAATTTTGGAAGAAAGAGAAATTCAAGAAATGGTTTATCACCATCACTTGCAAATTTGAAAAAGAGGAAATAGGTTTTAAAAAATATTTTATTCAAAATAAATTGGAAAAGAGTTGTTTGGTAAATAAGGTCAGCGGTGACCTTGGGCTTTTGCATCAAGAAAAATATTTGAAGATTATTTTATAAAACAGAAGTGGTATGACAAATAGATAAGATGCGATATTAGGGTTTTGCGGAATTAACCTCTTATGAGACAAAACACTTTGGAGACTTTGAGAATGACCACAGAATATAAACGGATCTTGTTTTATAGAGATTGTTTTGGTTGGTTTGCAACTTGATAACATTTACAAATTAAATCATACAAACCATAGACATACGTAATTAATATTGGCAAACATCAGGTTAACCACACATATAGAAGAATACCACACAAACTTCTGGTCAACCAGGGTCTACAAGGATGTTGGATTATATTCCTAAGATAGAAGGGGTTCTAAGCCTAGAGGTTGATCAAGGCAATATGATAGATCTCATCCAAGGGATATAGATGGTGGATAGAGGAAACTTCATGATAGGATTAGAGGTTGAGCTAATCACACAAACCATTAGACTAGAGCTTGTTAGTGTTATAGAGCATTGAAAAGTTGATCATAGCCAAGTGGGGGTTTTGATTCAAAGAAGTCACAAAAATCATTTATAAACCTTGGGTGTTGTTCCCATCATTTCCAAAGACAAGAATAATAATAGAAAGGTATTCTTCCTATTTATGTTACTTTTGAAAATAAAGAAAACAATTCTGAATATACTTTTATAGAAGTTATTTGTGAGATCAAATGAGTTCACTCTAAGTGAGTTTCATTTCTGACTTTTGATAAACTAGTATTTTGAAAATAATACTCTTCTTGTAAGGAGTGAGGCTTTAGGGTTTTTAAAGAAGAAAATATTTAAAATGATTTTATTTGAAAGTTAATTTTAATAAATACTTTGTAAGTATGTCCCCACTTGCCATAATATGAAATCATATGTTTTCAGATAGGTTGGACCGTATGCCCAGTTTAATTTATATCAAAGCTACACACAAACAACTCAACTGAAATCAAAAAGAGTCATGCAAAGTCAAATCATCACACATAGTCAGAAAGTTAATGCAAAAAAAAACTATCAAAGAAGCCAAGAAGCAATGTTTGAACAAAGAATCCCTGATGGTCATGTGATGGTATGGTATTTAGAAGGGTTTTAAATAAGGGAGTAAATATTTCACAAGAATTCAAGTAAATAGTGGAGACACAAACATCTCCTATTCTTAAAGCCTTTCAAAGGTGTTTGAAATACCTTTGTAAAAGTTCAAAAAATGAGAGTTTTCAAGATAATGAGACCATACCAACTTGTAGATCCCTAGAGGTTTTATAAATACTTAGTTTGGAAAAGCTTTGTGTCAAAATAAATCTTGGATCTTTGTGTTGGAAAAGTTAAATCACTTATAATAAGAGAAGTTGCCAAGATAATTATTTTGGTCAAATAGATAGTAGTTTTTTTTAATGACATGATCACTAGGGCAAAAGGATTGTGTTGGTTCACCACCCTGTTCTCAATTCATCTCAAATAGACATGCTTAACCCATCAATTAATAAAAACATGCATGCAACACTATTTCATGTGCTTAACACAAAAAGGTTTTGTTGGTCCTCATTTTTGCAACTCAAAACTCTTCTTACATAAGGTTACAAAAGTTGGGGTGTTATAAAAAGTTCAAGCTTATCAGGTTGTAACCTTTTGACATAAGCTTCACATCTCCAAACTTTAAGAGATGATAACTTAGGTTATTTACCATGCCATAACTGGTATGGTGTCGTTTCAACGGATTTAGATGGTGCCCTATCAAAGTGAATATGATTTTATCTAATGCATAAACCCAAAATGATAGTGGCATATCAAAAGAGGCATCACAGAACACACCATTTCTAATAAAGTGCAGTTACGATGTTTTGAAACACCATTACGCTATGGTGTTCCATTCGGCATGAGTTGTGAAACAATTTCACGGGTCTTTAAATTCATGCCAAAATCCTAACTCAAATATTCACCCCCACAATTAGATTGTAGAAATTTGATTTTCTTGTTGCGATGTTTTTTACTTCACTTTGAAATTATTTGAAGTTTTCTTAAATCTTCCAGACTTGTATTTCATTAACTGAACACACCAACATCTACTTAAATCATCACTGAAGGTTAGGAAGTAACACACTGTGAGTATAGGTGCTCACTAGACCACATACATCGGTGTGTATTATTTCCAACAAATCACTTGCCCGCTCAATTTTTCCGGAGAACTTGGTTCTAGTCATCTTGGCCATATGGCATTGTTCACACATGTCAAATGAATCAAAGTCTAGTGACTTGAAAAGACAATCAGTATGGAGTTTCTTCATACACTTTACACCAATATATATGACCTAAATGGCAGTGCCATTGATATGTTGTATTATAATTATTTAGTTTGCATCATTTGGCATCAACATTATGAATATGTGTATCATCACTATCGATATTTAGAAGTAATAAATCATTCAAAATGGGTGCATGATCATAAAATATGGCTCACATAATAGAACAACCATTATTCTCAGATTTAAATGAGTAACCATCTCGCAAAAACATGATCTAGATATAATGGTCATGCTTAACATGGTCACCAAATAACAACTCTTTAGATTTAAAATTAGTCCCGAAGGTAGAGGTAGAGGGAGTGTATCGGCGTCGACCAGATCAACCTTGGAGCCATTTCCCACATGCATCATCACCTCGTACCTCTCTAGTATTCGTTTATTGTGCAGTTCCTATTTTGAGTTACAAAATAATAGCAACTAAACTGGTATCAAATACCCAGAAACTACTACGAGAACTAGTAAGCTACACATAAATAATATGTATATCAAATATATATACCTTTGTTGATGTTGCTAGCCTTCTTATCTGCCAAATACTTGAGGCAATTATGCTTCCAATGACCATCGCCCTTGAGTAGAAACGCACAATGTCGGGCTTAGGTCCAAACTTGGGCTTCTAAGGGGCGGCAGCTTGCTTTTCACCCTATTTGAAGTTCCCCTAATTTCCCCTTCTTGCCCACCTTCTTAAAAATTGTGGACTTCTTGAGCATCAACACTTGATGTTTTTTCTTGATGTCTACTTCCGCAATTTGAGCATTGTGAAAAGATCTGAGATTGACTTATTTATTCCCGACATTAAGCACAAACCCTTTGTAGCTAAGTGGGAGCAATTGCAGAACTCGTTCGGTCTTAGGCTCTTTTGGGATCTTCCATCCCAACTGATCAAGACATTGAATGTATCCAGTAATGCATCTTAATGGCATGCTCACTCACAGAGTTGTGCTCCTCCCTCTTACAAATGAAGGACTTTTCAGAGATCCCATATCTCCGAGCACGGGCTTGAGTCTGAAAAATAGTTTTCAGCTCACCATTTCAAAAGCCCCGTGGTGTTCAAAGTGCTCTAGACTTCAAGCTCCAAAGTTGTAAGTATGCTAGACTTAATTATCATGTAGTCATCATTGCGGGACTCAAAGACATTCAAATCATCCCTAGTCGCATCATAAGCAGGGGATTCACCTAGCGGTGCATCGAGCACATACAACTTCTTACACCCAATGAGGACAATCCTCAAGTTGTGGTTTCACTCATTGAAGTTTAACCAAGATTATTTCAGTTTTTGTTTCTCAAGAAATGCATTTAAATTGAATGCAACAATAGCTTTGGTTATCTACAACAAATATTTGCAAAGCAACTTTACACTACGTTCATGATAATTGGTTCAGGTTAATCAGATTACTAATGAACTACCACTAAATTTAGCATCCCACATAGTTGTTTAGCTACACATGATCCAAATCCACTACAACAAGTCCGATCTTGATGAGAGAATATGTTAGTTTCAATGGTGAGAATTAACATGTTGATCATATCATTCATATGACTCGTGGTCAACCTTTAGATTTGGTGTGTTCTGAGATCATGTCTTTACATGCTAAGCTCATCAAGTTTAACCCAAGTATTTATGCATGTGTAACACTGGCTTACACCTATTGTATGCGACCGTACAGTTTATAACACTCGATCATCACGAGGTGCTTCAAAACAATGAATTTTCACAATGTTGCATACTAAGGGAGAACACATTTTATCTTGATATTGAAGTGAGGTACCGTCTTATAACGCTACCGTCGTGATCATGAAAAATTAGATGCATAAAAAGGGACAAACATCACATGCATAAAGATATCTGACATGGTATAGCCTTTTTTTGCGCCTTTGTTGTCCATCTCCAGTACACCGACGTGATCTCCATCATGCCACCAACGTGGCACCTTTTCTCCAAGGCGCAACACATGGTTGTCTCTGCCCCATATTACAACTACAACAGTTGCTAACTCATAGCGATAAAGTAAATCAATTACATGGCGTTTTAGATTGACCACGGGTCATACAATAATAAGAACAACCATGCATATGGCTCCAACCGGTTGCCAAACTCATCGAGGTGCAAGTCGTGAAATATTACAAAACATGATCATCTCTGACATCTCATGTATCATATCACATTTTTGGCTATACCACATCACATGTCCTGCAAAAACAAGTTTGACACCTCTACGTGCCTTATTGTTTGCAAGTTTTACGTGGATTCAATAGGCTGCATATATAAGAAACATTCTTGCCTACACATAAAAACCACAAGGGTTGATAATACAAGTTGCTTGTTAACTTTTAACAAGCCCCATGTTGAAAAGAAAGTTCCAACAATAGAGCTAAGGGAGAGATAAACATTCGCCAACGGCTTATGCAATAAGGGTTGCATGTCGAGTGCAGAAATGTACTCTCCTACGTGGACGAGTAAGGTTGGTCCAAGCCGCTTCATCCCCACTATCCCACAAAATCAAACAATACACATGGGTGGGGTAGCAACAACAAGATCAGTGGCCACAAAAAAATTGTGTCTAGTCGTGCAAAAATATATGTGCATAGATATGTCTTTGATACCACTTAAAAGGATTCACGACATAGAAAACAAAAACAAAATCTACGAGATGCAGATAAAACTAAGAATCAAGGTAGAAGATGGTAGCAAACGAGAGAGAAGTTATTTCTTGATACCTTAAATATACAAGATGTGAATAAAACCAAGAGTCAATCTAGAATATGCTATAAAGCGAGCAGAAACAGTTTATAACCGTGGCTGATGTAGTTGCACATGTGCAACACAATGATGTCTCCTCCAACTTGATCCATCAAGTTTAAGGAAGAGGTAGGTGGGATCAAATCTACCAGCATGGAGGCGTGATGGTGGATATGGTGGAGAATTTCGGCAGGGCTTCGCCAAGTTGTTGCGAGAAGGGAGAAAAGAAATGGCAGGGGCGGACAAGAATGAAGCATGAGGCGCCCATACCTTCCTCTCTCTGTATATAAGGGGGCTGGGGCAGCCAATCACTTCAACTCCCAAGTGGTATCCCCCTCTCTTTAAAAAAAGTGTTGACTACCTTTTTCCAAAGGTGGTAACCCCATTTTCTATTTTAAGGGGTGCCCTTGAATTGGCCACCTGGACCAAGGAGCGCTGGCCGCATGTCGGGATTCAATTCATTTGTCTTGCGATATTTCACTTCACCGATATTTGATTGTCTCTATTAGCATACCTAGTTCAATATCTTTCATGGAAAGTACTATTTACTCGAACTGTAACACAACATCGTTTATGAATAGCTCATTAGTCACATGTTTGCAATCGATATCAAATGTGTGTTACCGTGCGGGCCTTATGCATATCTTTCTGTCACATGGATGGACAAATCCCAGTCTCATACATGCTACCCACCAAGCACTATCTGATATACCTGAAAGACACATTTATGATCATCCAATTACAAAGTGATGTCTATGCCTACAAAGTATTCTTACGATACTAGGGAGTAACATTATCTCATGGTCTAAGGATCAGGATACTTAACATTGGAAAGGGATGCCCACAAGTATAGGGGATCGTTGAAACCTTCGATGGGAAGTATTACCCAAAATTATAGTTCGACTCAAGGGGAACACAAGAATATCAATAAGACTTTAGAAATTGAGACATCACTCTCAACCACACGGCCACACTCGTATATCTATAAACTCACAAAGAAAGTGGTGATTTATAGCAGTTGATTCAAAGTAATACAACAAGTAGTAAACAACAGCAGCAGATTTCCAGTTTTCACCAGAAGTAGTGATGTGTAACTTTCAGTGGCTCAAGGCATAGGCATGAGGTGATAGAGGTATGTTTCATGAATGAAATTTATCATATAATGTAATCCTAATAACATAGCATTTATCTCTAATTCAGTTGCGTGTAGATGTGTGATCTAAATATAGTTATGCATACTAACCAAGAGAATATGCATAACATCTTTTATCCTGCCTGCCAATTTCACCGGGGCCAACTTGGAACTACATGCAATTAAGGTCTATCCTTTCGAATAGCCCATAACAAAGCATTAACACTTCATGAACACACAATATTCTCAAAACTATTGCATATATGATGGGGAAATAGAAGTTCCGTACTGAAATCATGTCACTCGGGCCGTACCAACACGCATTAAACATAGCAAAGGTGTACCAACACTCATACAAGAATATCCTCAAGACAAATACCTCAAATCTCGATACATATGGATGATTACATGATCAATCTCATCCAATCCCTTTCCACCTCACATGCCTACAGAGAACTACTCACACATGATGACGGAGAGTGAGCACATGGTTATTGGTGATGACATTGGTGGCGATGATGATGGAGAAGACCTCGAAATCCCCCTCTCCAGCATGGAGAGCAGGACCAATCTGGCCCCCGAAACAAAGATTTTGGATGTGACGGTGATTTGTTTCGCTAAAAAGTATGTGCCTCTAGATACCTAGGTTTTTCATGTATATATGGGGGTACGCCAAAGGAGACTCCGAGACGACACTCCAGGGCCGAAATAGCATGGGTGGCGCGCCCAGTAGAGGGGGCGTGCCACATGTACTCTTTTGGGCCTCGTGGCTCCTCTGGTGTGGTTCCAAAGCCTCTGGTTCCTTATTTTGGTGAAAACCAGCGTGGTATTTTTCCTCGATTTGAATTCCTGTGAAAATAGACAAAAATAAGACTTTTGCTAAAAAGAGCGTCAGATTCGGAAGTTTTATCCAAGTATGGTGAGATTACAGAGCAAATCATCGAGAAAAGTACTTGGAAAATTAGTTACATTTGAGATGTATCAGCTTCCCCAAGCTTAGGTCACTATTTGTCCTCAAACAACTCAAACACAGTCTAGAAGCGATAAAATACTTTGACAAGAACTTTGCTCTATGCATGCATATCAGTTTAACATAGCAAGTATTTGGAACATAGCTTTATCAATGAATAGCAAAGTGTTAACAAAAGTTCACTATGTTGGTGTTCCATTATTTATACATGGTGCAAAGAAGATAATATATGGTAACACTACTTGGCATGATTATTGATAGTAGCAATGAACAAGGTCCTCACATCGCATTTGATTGAATCATCGGTAAGGTTTTTGAGACCTTTGATTCTTTCAGTTGTTGACTAATAATTAATTCACCATGCTTGCATTGCAAACTAAATACTTGGGTGATGTTGTATCCTTCCAGTCCTTCAACCTTTAAACACTCATAGAATATCCATACATGAGTAAGTGGCTAGTATCTTTAGTTGACCAAATGGTGGAGTGGAAGTAGGATAGGTGCTTGCTTATAAGCTCGATCTACACCTTATATGAGAGATAGGGGTTTTGCGCCTTGAATATGAACTTGTATTTGCATTTTTCATTTAGCTTCACTCGTATAGGCATTTCTCGGTTTTTGCCTTTCTTTGGTGGGTACTTCTTAGTTTTTTGCCATTTCTTTGGTATCCTCACAATAGCAAGCACATTGGGTTCTTTTTTTCAGGATAGTGGCTCATGGATATTGATGACCCACAAGTATAGGGGATCGCAACAGTCTTCGAGGGAAGTAAAACTCAATTTATTGATTCGACACAAGGGGAGCCAAAGAATATTTGTAAGCCTTAACAGCGGAGTTGTCAATTCAGCTGCACCTGGAAACAGACTTCCTCGCAAGAGTTTATCAGTAGTAACAGTTTTATAGCAGTAGCAGTGGTGAATTATCAGCAGCAGTGTAACAAAGACAGCAGTAGTGATTATAGTAAACAGCATGATTAAAATACTGTAGGCACAGGGATGGATGAACGGGCGTTGCATGGATGAGAGAAACTCATGTAACAATCAAGGTAGGGCATTTGCAGATAATAATAAAGCGGTATCCAAGTACTAATCAATCAATAGGCATGTGTTCCATATATAGTCGTACGTGCTCGCAATGAGAAACTTGCACAACATCTTTTGTCCTACCAGCCGGTGGCAGCCGGGCCTCTAGGGAATCTACTGGAAATTAAGGTACTCCTTTTAATAGAGCACCGGAGCAAAGCATTAACACTCCGTGAACACATGTGATCCTCATATCACCGCCTTCCCCTTCGGTTGTCCCAATTTCTGTCACTTTGGGGCATCGGGTTCCGGACAACAATACGTGTATACAACTTGCAGGTAAGATCATAAAACAATGCATATCATCATGAAACAATAACATGTTCAGATCTGAGATCATGGCACTCGGGCCCTAGTGACAAGCATTAAGCATAACAAGTTGCAAAAATATCATAAAAGTACCAATTACGGATACTAGGCACTATGCCCTAACAATCTATGCTATTACATGACCAATCTCATCCAATCCCTACCATCCCCTTCAACCTACAGCGGGGGAATTACTCACACATGGATGGGGGAAACATGGCTGGTCGATGGAGAGGCGTCGGTGGTGATGATGGCGATGATCTCCTCCAATTCCCCGTCCTGGCGGAGTGCCAGAACGGAGTTTCTGGTCCCGAGATGGAGTTTTGCGATGGCGGCGGTGTTCTGGATGTCTTCTGGCGATTTCGTCTAACCCCCCGTGCGTTTTTAGGTCGAAGATGTTAAGTAGTCCAGAGGGGGGCGTCGGAGGCCGGCCGAGGGGGCCTCACCATAGGGTGGCGCGCCCCCCTCCTAGGCCGCGCCGGCCCATGGTGTGGGGGCCGTGGGCCCCCCCTGGCCTGCCCTTCTGGCTCCGTGAATCTTCTGGAAAAATAAGCCCTTTGACATTAATTCCGGGGATTTTCCTGAAAGTTGAATTTCTGCACAAAAACGAGACACCAGAGCAATTCTGCTGAAAACAGCGTTAGTCCGTGTTAGTTGTATCCAAAATACACAAATTAGAGGCAAAACAATAGCAAAAGTGTTCGGGAAAGTAGATACGTTTTGGGCGTATCAGATATTTGCCCACCAACACAATGATAGCCATGTTGGTGGAATTAACTTAAAGGCTGAAGATACTATCAACTGACTTACATATGAATCAACGATGAGGTTCACCATTTGAAAGACTGGACTGACACACAAACATCGACCTTCATATTTCAAAGGCACATAGGAATACAAATATTCATCATTGAATATGTGACATGTTCATAATAACAAACATAATGGGATGTATAGACTTTTATTCAAAGCTATTATATGTGAATCAAGTCAAAATAATGTTCCTAAATAGTATCTCATTTGCCTCATTATATAGCGATAAGAACACAAATAGGATAAACATCCATTACTACTTCCCTAAGTATTGATGAAACTATGCACAAGCACTTGCTATTGTTAAATTGCACACATAAATATAGCAAAGGTGCCATACCTCTTTCATCAATTCATACATACTGATTCATCATTGTTGTTCTTCCTCTCCTAACTCGAACTGCACAACACAACACATTCCCGCTCAGTACAAGTGAAGGCTAGCAATAGACTGGGAAGCGACAATCAAGAGAGCAGTAACTGTCAAAATCATGCTTGCGACAAAATAAATTAACGGAGGCATAAAAGTGATACAAGAACTCTGAGGTGAAGTAAATCATCGAGTCTTAATTGACTTTTGTTCAGTCATATGCATGCGTGAGCATGTGCCAAGTTGATTCAAGTGAATTATTCAGAGGAGGATACCACAATATCATATCTATCTATGAATAAAACAATGCAAGCAAATATTTATGACATACTACTCATATTAATAGATTGGAGCTAATCATGAGAGATCATGAACTACTAGACTTTCTTAAATGACATATACCTCACATGAACCAACTAAGCATGCTCACATGGATGAGTATATGTACAAAAATGAAAACAAATAGAGTTCATACCAACCTCTCACCATAGTCGGATTGTCGTAGATCGTCATTATTGCCTTTCACTTGTGTAGCTTGAATAATATGGAATGAAAACCAAGCTCCAACCACCGAAGACCGTTGAACTCCATAATGAAATTTACAAAACCAAAGAAGAACAGCAAATATTTTTGGTGTTTTCGAATTGAAAACAAGAGCAAAAGGAAACAAGCAAACAAAGCAAAATCTTTTTGGATTTTCTTATAGCAAACCAACGATAGCAAATAAAGCAAAATAAGAGCAAGAAACCAAAATAAACAAATGGTAAAGAGAAACAACAGAAATATTTTTGGTCTTTTTGTGTTTTAGGAAAGAAACAAAGCAAAAACAAGAAAATGAAAACTAAAAGAGTCGCATAAACAGAAAGCAGTAGAAATTCGTCAAACTTGACAGCAGTACAGTAATCGATTTTTAAGAAATTCTTCCGCTGCCCAGCTCGAAAAGTGTTCAACTAATGAAAGTTAGATAACAACCTGGGGAACATGCACAAAAATTGGCTTCGCAAAATAATGTTCTGGCTGTTTTTGAGATTTTTTTTGGTATCAGTCCAGAATCTGTTTTTCAATCAGCACTTCCCCAAATATCATCTCCCTCTTATTAGAAAACCACTTTAAGAAGCTAAACAAGTATGTACAAGTATCCAGCAACTATAATATGCAATGAATGAGTGATGCCGGTATACCTCCCCCCAAGCTTAGGCTTTTGGCCTAAGTGGAGATCAACCCTAGCGAAGGTCAGGGTTCCACGCCGGTGGATCATACATGGCGTGATCATAATAAGGTCCCGGTGCAGAAAAAAAGGGTGAAGGCTCCTCATGCCCAAAATGTTGATGCGAAGAACTCGCTGCATCGGATGACAAGTCGAGGTGTTCCTCGGTCTCCTCCGTGCCATCCCCTGCATGATGGCCTTCCCCTTCTATGTATGCATTCAGTTCACCTTCAGTGACTGGCCAATCCTTCCTGGAATCAAGGTTAAACAAAACAGGTGCAGGTAATCCTACTAGCCTTTTAGTTTTCTTGTAAAATGTTATCTTGTAAGACAGGTTACTCAAATTAGACAAATCAGAAACAAAATCATGTTTAATCATGGAGACAATGTCAAGTTTCTCCATGGAGAGCTGAATATCAAGATGATGAGGTTCTACACCATGCATAGATAATAAACGAGAGGCGATGAGACCTCCACAAATTCCTCCCTTCTCACGGTTAGTAGCAAGTCTATAGGCTATCAAAGCACCTAAGTTATAAGTCCTATCGCCTTGCAATGCAGCAGCTAGGAAAGCCAAATCCTGGATAGATAACCTATTTGCATTCTTTCTAGCAAGAACGCACTTGGTGATGAAATAAGCAAAGTAGCGAATAGCTGGTAGTTGAATACTACTGATTTTACCACTATCGTCTGAGAAGCTTCTCCCTTGACAAATCATCTTGTATAGACTCAAGAGCTCCTGCGGTAGTCCCCTAACCTTCTCGCATGATCCCCATTGTGGCACTCTAATTGCTGCATAAAAATCATCAAAAGGCAAGTTGACAGTTTTATTATAGATTTTGTATCAAACCATGGGGTTAGTTTGGGACCAAATGAATTCAAAATCCTGCACTACCGACATGGTAAGTTTTTCATATTGGCGAGGTTCACCAACAACAAAACCTTCCAACCCTGCATTAGCAATCAGATTTTGAACATCCTGCAGGATTCCTGCACTCCTCATAAAATCAACGCAAATGGGTAGTAAGAGGGGTATACTCCTTCTTCGCGGTGAACTCTCATAACCTGTTGCACCTCCAATTCTTGTTGGTTGAGTTGGTGCCTATTCCACTCCATTTTCTGAATTTTTTCAACAAACATTATAAAAGTTGATTTGGAGACATATAATTGAGGGAAACTACTATAGGAACTTGGTAGAGTACTAAACATGCATCAAAACTAATTTTTACAACTTAGAACAAGCATGCAAGCTCACTAAACATGTTACCTACAGCAGCAAAATATTCAAGATATACTCAACCAAACAAAATTCTACTTGGATAATCGGAGGAGTCACATACCGGAGAGCAAATGTGCCAAATTTCAGACAAAAATCTGGGCTGAGCAAAGAGATCAAGAAATCTTGAGCTCTTGAGCAGAAACGCGAGTGAGAGAAAGTGAGTACGAGTTTTTTCGGGAGAGAAAGTGAGATGGGAGGAAGAGATGGATAAGTGGGGCAAGGAGGGGCCCACACCACAGGGTGGCGCGCCCCCCTCCTTGGCCGCGCCGGCTGGTGGGGTGCAGCCCTGTGGTGCCCCACTGGTCATCCCTAGGTGCTCCCAGATGCCTCTTCGAAAAATAAGACCAACGGTATAATTTTTGTAAATTTTTGAAAACTTTGAAAAATGCACATTTCTAGGTGTCAAAATTATTATTACAGGGCAGAAAAAGATTTTCAAACCTCTAAGCAACTAAGCATCTTGCAAAATAAGTAGTGCTACAGCAAGTAAAGCAAGTGGAGAAGAAAGAAATGTTGTTTAGCTCTTCTATGCATATAAAATATACTTGTTAACAAGGTTGATCAAGTCTTGCCACCAAATAAATCTTACATGTCATAAGAAGAAATAAACCTCAAATCAATCATGTTACCTTATATTGTATTGATATGGATCCAATCACAAGAGTTTGATATTCTTCTGTAGGCTCATATATTGGACAATCAATATCTCCCACTTTGATAGATCTCAAATTAGAAATTGTATTAACTCCATATACTTTATCAATCCTCTTGGGAAAATAAACAGTATGTTCCTTGTCATCGACATTGAAAGTAACTTTTCCTTTATTGCAATCAATAACAGCCCCTGCGGTGTTAAGAAAAGGTCTCCCAAGAATAATAGACATATTATCATCTTCAGGCATTTCCAACACAACAAAATCAGTTAATATTAAGCAATTATTAGTAACTTGAACAGGAACATCCTCACATATACCAACAGGAATAGCAGTAGATTTATCCGCCATTTGCAAACATATATCAGTTGGTATCAACTTATCTAAATAAAGTCTCTTATAAAGAGAAAAAGGCATAACACTAACACCTGCTCCCAAATCACATAGAGCAGTTCTAACATAATTATTCCTGATTGAACAAGGGATAGTCGGTATACCTGGGTCGCCCAGCTTCTTTGGAACCTTACCATTGAAAGAGTAATTAGCAAGCATAGTGGAAATCTCCTCATTAGGAATTTTCCTTTTGTTAGAGACAATATCTTTCATATACTTTGAATAAGGAGGCAATTTAATAGCATCAGTCAAAGGGATTTGCAAAAACAAAGGTTTCATCCAATCACAAAATTTATTATAGTGTTCTTATTCCTTTGATTTTAGTTTCTTAGCAGGAAAAGGCATTTGCTTTTGAACCCAAGGTTCTCTTTCATTACCATGTTTCTTAGCAATACAATCTTCTTTAGTATACTTTTTATTTTTAGCATGCTTTTCAGGTTCATCTTCAACCTCTTCTTTATCAGAAGCATCATTATTATCATTATCTTTATCATGTTCATTACCACTTTCAGTTTCAGCATCAGAAATAGAAATACTATTAGGATCATTAATAGGCTCAGAGGATTCTACAATAGTTTTATGTTTCTTTTTCTTTTTCTTAGAAGGAGCACTAGTTTCAGTTCGTTGAGAATCTTGTTCAACTCATTTGGGATGCCCTTCAGGATATAGAGGATCCTGGGTAGAAACACCGCCTCTAGTTGTTACTTCATAAGCATGTTTTTCTTTAGAACTATTTTTTAACAAGTCATTTTGTACTTTAGTGAGTTGATCAATTTGAGTTTGAACCATATGAAAATGTTTAACAAGCATCTTAACGTCATTGGAGGTTCTCTCCACAATACCATGCAATTCACTAATAGCTCGGGAATTTTCCATTAAATGATTCTCTACTCTCATATTAAAATTATTTTGCTTAACAATATAATTATCAAACTCATCTAACCATTGAGCAGGAGGTTTTGAATACGGAATATCTTCCCTAGTAAAGCGTTGAAGAGAGTGTACCTCAATCATGGATGAAGGGGGAGTTATCTTACATAAATCTTCTATGGGAGGTAAATTCTTCACATCTTCGGATTTAATACCCTTCTCTTTAAGAGATTTCTTGGCTTCCCTCATATCTTCATCATTTAATTTAATCATACCCCTCTTCTTCAATATTGGTGTCGGGGTTGGTTCAGGTGTAGCCCAATCATCATGATTCCGGCCTATTCTAGCCAATAATTCTTCAGCGTTGTCTGGAGTTCTTTTCCTAAAAACACAACCAACACAACTATCCTGGTATGCCCTAGACTCAATGGTTAGTCCACTATAAAATATATCAAGTAAATCATGCTTTTTCAAATCATGTCCAGGCCGAGCTCTAATAAGAGAGCAAAATCTCGCCCAAGCCTCAGGCAATTTCTCTCCATCTTCCTGGTCAAAATTATAAATTCTCTGCAAAGCGATATGTTGAGCACTAGCAGGAAAGTATTTCCGAAAGAAAACATCAAGCAAATCTTTTGGACTATCAATAGAATCAAGCGGCAAACTATTATACCAAGTTTTAGCATCATCCTTTAATGAGAAAGGAAAAAATTAGCAACGAAATAAGTACGCTTCTTAACATCATCAGAAAACAAGCTACTCAGAGTAGACAACTCAATCATGTGTTCTACAGTACTTTCTTTTTCAGTACCACAAAAAGGTGTTTTCTCAACAATAGATATAAGAGATAAATCAAGAAAAAAATCATAATCCTTATCCTTAATGTTTATAGGAGATGTGGCAAATTTAGGATCAGGAGACAGTTTATATCTAACAGTATGTTGTGCAAGAAGCTTTTCAATATTACTTGTACCAGTAGTTGCATTGCATTTATCAATGAAATCATCATCAAATTCTACATAATCTTCATCAAGATCATCACTAGAGTATTCAACAGACTCAGATGAATTAACAGGTGTAGCAGTATTTTCATTAGGAATTTCAGTACTTTCAATTTGTCTAGACCTAGCAATTGTAGCATCTAGAAAAGATCCTAATGAACCATCATTATCAAGCACAGCAGAAGCATCATCAAAATTATAAGAGGAATTTTCAGATTCAGCAGAAGTACCAGCATTTGAAGCTTGTGGTGGTGAAACAAGTTTACTTATCACAGATGGTGAATCAAGAGCAGCAGAGGTACTCAGAGTTGTACCTTTTCTTGTAGTGGATGGTAATATGGCGACTTTAGTATCGCGAGGTTTACCCATGATGGAGAATTTGCAGCGAACAATATCAATCCAAGTGAACTTGCAAATAAAGCTATGCTCCCCGGCAACGGCGCCAAAAAATAGTCTTGATGACCCACAAGTATAGGGGATCGTAACAGTCTTCGAGGGAAGTAAAACCCAATTTATTGATTTGACACAAGGGGAGCCAAAGAATATTTGTAAGCCTTGACAGCGGAGTTGTCAATTCAGCTGCACCTGGAAACAGACTTCCTCGCAAGAGTTTATCAGTAGTAACAGTTTTATAGCAGTAGCAGTGGTGAATTATCAGCAGCAGTGTAACAAAGACAACAGTAGTGATTATAGTAAACAGCATGATTAAAATAATGTAGGCACATGGATGGATGAACGGGCGTTTCATGGATGAGAGAAACTCATGTAACAATCAAGGTAGGGCATTTGCAGATAATAATAAAGTGGTATCCAAGTACTAATCAATCAATAGGCATGTGTTCCATATATAGTCGTACGTGCTCGCAATGAGAAACTTGCACAACATCTTTTGTCCTACCAGCCGGTGGCAGCCGGGCCTCTAGGGAATCTACTGGAAATTAAGGTACTCCTTTTAATAGAGCACCGGAGCAAAGCATTAACACTCCGTGAACACATGTGATCCTCATATCACCGTCTTCCCATTCGGTTGTCCCAATTTCTATCACTTTGGGGCCTCGGGTTCCGGACAACAATACGTGTATACAACTTGCAGGTAAGATCATAAAACAATGCATATCATCATGAAACAATAACATGTTCAGATCTGAGATCATGGCACTCGGGCCCTAGTGACAAGCATTAAGCATAACAAGTTGCAACAATATCATAAAAGTACCAATTACGGATACTAGGCACTATGCCCTAACAATCTTATGCTATTACATGACCAATCTCATCCAATCCCTACCATCCCCTTCAGCCTACAGCGGGGGAATTACTCATACATGGATGGGGGAAACATGGCTGGTCGATGGAGAGGCGTCGGTGGTGATGATGGCGATGATCTCCTCCAATTCCCCGTCCCGGCGGAGTGCCAGAACGGAGTTTCTGGTCCCGAGACGGAGTTTCGCGATGGTGGCGGTGTTCTGGATGTCTTCTGGCGATTTCGTCTAACCCCCCGTGCGTTTTTAGGTCGAAGACGTTAAGTAGTCCAGAGGGGGGCGTCGGAGGCCGGCCGAGGGGGCCTCACCATAGGGCGGCGCGCCCCCCTCCTAGGCCGCGCCGGCCCATGGTGTGGGGGGCGTGGGCCCCCCCTGGCCTGCCCTTCTGGCTCCGTGAATCTTCTGGAAAAATAAGCCCTTTGACATTAATTCCGGGGATTTTCCTGAAAGTTGAATTTCTGCACAAAAACGAGACACCAGAGCAATTCTGCTGAAAACAGCGTTAGTCGGTGTTAGTTGTATCCAAAATACACAAATTAGAGGCAAAACAATAGCAAAAGTGTTCGGGAAAGTAGATACGTTTTGGACATATCAGATATTTGCCCACCAACACAATGATAGCCATGTTGGTGGAATTAACTTAAAGGCTGAAGATACTATCAACTGACTTACATATGAATCAACGATGAGGTTCACCATTTGAAAGACTGGACTGACACACAAACATCGACCTTCATATTTCAAAGGCACATAGGAATACAAATATTCATCATTGAATATGTGACATGTTCATAATAACAAACATAATGGGATGTATAGATTTTTATTCAAAGCTATTATATGTGAATCAAGTCAAAATAATGTTCCTAAATAGTATCTCATTTGCCTCATTATATAGCGATAAGAACACAAATAGGATAAACATCCATTACTACTTCCCTAAGTATTGATGAAACTATGCACAAGCACTTGCTATTGTTAAATTGCACACATAAATATAGCAAAGGTGCCATACCTCTTTCATCAATTCATACATACTGATTCATCATTGTTTTTTTTCCTCTCCTAACTCGAACTGCACAACACACTCACGTATGGAATAGTCAAGAGAGTATAACTTGGTTCATTTAGGACATCATTTCCAAAAGTTTGATCAACCGTACTATGGGCTTCTTCATCAACATTTTTTTTATAAAATGGTGTCAAGATGGTGGTTCATAATGGTTGTGATCCATATATATTAATAGCACTCATTGGGTATTATTTGCAAGTTCAACTAGCCACTTTTAGTGATGAAATTCAAAATCTGCCAACAAATTACAATAACTATGCAGCCCAGTTTGGCCCTACTTAAGCATCCCATAATTTTTTGCCAATTTTTGCGTGTGTAGGGGATAAAAAGTTATAGTTTCTGTAGAATTTTCAACCTAATCAGAGTTACAGATAAAAAAATGAAAAATAAAACAGTGAGCAGCACAGTGTAGATTTCAGCTACTCCTTATGCGTGCTTTTCAAAAACGAAAATCTTTTGTAGTTTTCAGTTTTGGGTGGCAAATACAACTAACTAAATAGCAAGAAATATAAAGGAACAAGTGAATTTTGTTTGGGTTTTTGGGTTTTTGTTGAGAGTAAACAATATGAAAAGGCTAAAAAGTAAAATTCTTTTTGGATTTTCAAATTTTGGGATAACAAAACTACAAATCAAACAACTTAGACAATGGTAGCATGGCATATACAATGGAAAATAAGGGAAGAAATCATACTCCCCTAAACTTGGTTGGAAGCTAGTAGCCTGGGTAGTGGGGGTATGACCCCACCAACCTTGCGATCCATCATCATAATAGATCACTGGCTGGTCCCATGGTGCCCACTCTGGAGGTGCGAGTTGATTCCCCATGTGAGAAGAAGAGCCCTCCCCCGGGCGATACTTGGGTGATGCAGGAGTGTCACCCCATGTGCGGTATGTTGGTGGTTCCGAAACATCATCCCATGAGGGCTCCTCCACTAGAGCTATCCATTTGTTTGATAACCTATCAAAATATTCAATACGAGGGAGAATAGGAGTCAAGCCTATCACACCTAACCATGAATTGATACATTATAACATCATCTTTACACACCTTATTATCCCCATGTGATGCAACACAGAGGAAACCAATAGGTTAGTTTCTATAATTTTAGTTTGCCTATTCTTAAACTTCCTTTCCTCTTTAATATGTTTATTAATGAAGGTAGCTACGGCTCCAGCAAAGAGGGGTTCTGTATAGTTATGAGATACAACATATGAAAAGGTTTTAGCAAGAATTACACCCAAATCATAATCATGATATCTACCCTCCTTTGCACACCTTAATAAATATAAAACAGGATCAGTGCAAGCAGTAGTGTTCTCCGTAGCAAGAAATCCCCTAACAAGAAATAGCACAAAATATCTAAGCCCAGGATGATGTATATGTGAAAGTTTACCTCTATGAATATCCTCAATCACATCTACGCTTATGCTTATCCAGAACTCCTGGAGACTACTATCAAAATCACTTAGGATTTCCAACCAACTTCCAGCATTTGGAACACGTAGAGCTTTACAACATTCTTCCAAAGACATAACAAATCTTTGTTGTTTCATGAGCCCAGTGTTGGGGGTGTTCTTACCTCTCTTGCTTAGCTTCTCTTCGGTGTGAACAAACCTGAAGGTGGCTAGGAATTCTCTACTTATCTCGGCATGTCTTTTGGGGATGGCTTGCAAAGCCTTCCAACCCCGTTTGAGCTAGAAAGTAGTTAAAGTCTTCTTCTATATATGTGCAACATCTTCAGCACTCGGGGTTTTGCCATCTTGTGGCGTGCATGTCCAATACTTCTGCCTTGCTAAGCATGTCATCCTCCCACAAATGTTCTTCATCAAGGTTGATGGAGACTATTGTGCTTCTTCTTGACCTTAGAGCACCAAGGAGGCATTTTCCCTTGTTCATGGTGAATGAGACCTTGCTGCACTTTAATCAAAAATCACTAAACAATTAGATGTAGCAAGTTATAACTACTGAGGAATGCTCATGGAGGGTCTACCAAGCAAGACTATAAATCATTTCAACCTATAAAATGAAAATCCATGGATTTTTCATGCATAAGAGGTGATACCAAAAACAACATTTTTCTCATAATAGAAAGCATCATATCAAAAATAAATTGGATGGGTGGAGGACTAACATACCAAGGAGTAATCCCTCCAAAGGAATATGAAAATATCCTCCCAAACTAGGAGATCAAAAATGGAGCAGCAAGGGAGTAAAAGAAAAAAATTGAGTGGTACCTGGTCGGGTTTTGAGAGGAAAGGATGAACCCGAGAGCTTGAAACAAGGGCAGGTGGCGCGTCGTGGTGAAGTGGGCATGCCACCAAGTCCCTTTTGGCCCATGCTTGTTGGTTTCCCTTGTCCTTTCACATGGTGGATCCTCTGTGCACAAAAATGACATAGGAATAATTTTGTGAATTTTGGAGAATATTTTCTATTTAGGATTTTTCAAAACTCAAAAACTATCAAAAACATGCACAAAATAATTAAAGTAACTTACATTAAGTGGAAGAATTCAAATAAACTTTGATACTACTGCAACAATATTTCAATAGAAATAATTATCTTATCATTATCATGTTAAGAAGGAGGTTGATCAAGTCTCATAATTACTATGAAAATGATAGAAACAATGATTATTTTATTGTTATGAGAGAAATTTTCAGGATACCTCGCAATAGATTGGAATTGTTCCAGCCATTATTGTTTAATATTTGGGCTTTGGAGGAGGAATGGGTATTTCAAAGCTTCCAATTGTAAGAACCCTTGGTTCAATGGTACACTCTTCTTTGGTGATTCACCATATTTCTTCTTTGGAAAATATATAGTGTGCGCCTTCCCTTTTACATTGAATGTAACCTTGCTTCAATACAATTAATCACAACCCCTGCAGTATTTGGAAAAGGTGTACCAAGAATAATTGATAAGTTATCATCGTCAGGCATTTCTAATATTACAAAGTCTGTAGGGATCTGCACATTAGCAATCATGATAGGAACATCTTCACACATACCGTGCAATAGGAATAAAAGTGGATTTATCAGCCATTTGAAGTGAAACTTCAGTGGGGACTAACTTATTTAAATTGAGTTTCTTATAAAGAGAAAAAGGCATGACACTTACTCCAGCTCCAAGGTCACCAAAGGCATACTTCACATAGGTATTTTTGATTGTGCAAGGAATAGTTGGAATACCTAGATCTCCACACATTTCATGTAGCTTTCCCTTAAAAGAATAGTCAGGAAGCATGGCAGTGATAGCTTCATTGGATATTTTCCTTTTGTTAGTAACAATATCTTTCGTATATTTAGAATAAGTAGGAATCTTAATAGCATCAACTAAAGTAATTTGCAAACATAAACTTTTTATAAATTCAATAAACTTTTCAAACATTGCATCATCTGAAGTTTTCATTGCCACTTGAGGATATGGTATGGGTCTTTGTACCCATGGATCTCTTTCCTTACCTTTTGGTTGAGGTGGAGGCTTCTTCTTGTTAATTTTTTCCATAGAACATTGAGTGTCTTCCCTTGCAGTAGGCTCAAATTCTTCATTATTCTCATCTTCATGTGGCTCTTCATTTGGTTGAGACATTTCCACATCATCTTCTTCATTATTATTATTATCTTCCGTTTCAACATCAGAAATAGATACATCATTGTCTTATTCTTCAGTCCATTAACTTCACTTTCATTTGGAGATTATCATACAAAACAATTCTTCTTAAGAGCCTCTTGCTCTTTTCTCTTTTGATGCCCATCAGGATAATCAGGATCCTGAGTGTTGGAGCATCCCCTAGTGTTAACTCCACTAACTAACCTCTTCTCAGCAAGAAGCTTCTCATATAGTTTGGTTTGAAGATAAATCATTTGCTACACTTGATTATTCATCATTTTGCAATGCTTAATAGTCATCTTAATAGAATCTACACACGAACTTACCCTTTCATGAAGAACTTTGATTTTTTTAGAGTTTACTATTATATCCCTTTCAATATCATGGTCAAAAGCTTTTTGGTAATAAGTAAAGTCATCTAAATGACCAACATAGGATATTTCAGTAGGAGGTGATACCTTTCCATTACCTCCGGCAGAACATATAGCATGAACTTGGATAGGAAAACATAGTTTATCAATACGAAACTTGACACCCGTTTCAGAAAGTTCCTTCAAGTCGGAAGTTTTAATTCCCCTTTCTTTAATAGACCTTGACGCTTCTTTCATGTCCTCGTTAGATAATTTATGAATACCTCTCGGGTTATGGATCACTTCAATTTTCTCTTCTTCTTAAATATGTGAATCATTATAATTTTGATTAATGGTGTTCAAAAGTTCTTTAGCTTCCCCAACAGCCCCGTGCCTGAAAATATTGCCTCCAACATTGTCTAGATAAGATCTAGATCTTTCAGTAAGACCATTGTAAAATGTACCAAGGAACTCATTATCTTTAAAAACGTGAGGATCACATCTCCTCTCAAGGGGACAATATCTCCCCAAGCTTGAGGAATACCATCCTCCTTACTTTGCACAAAGTTACTAATTTCAGCAATCATGACATGTATTTTACTAGAAGGGAAATTCTTATTATAGAACAAGTATATGCACACCTCTTTGCTAGTGATTGACTTTGGAGCTAATGAGTTATACCAAGATTTTCTTTTCATACCAAAGAGAAAGGAAATAATTTCAAGAAGTAATAGCGTTGTTGGATTTACTTTTCCCATATAGGCAAGATAGGTCATGAAGATTTCTTAGGTGTTCATATGGTAATTCATCTTCTTTACCATAGAATTTATATACTTCGACCCTTTCTATTATTTCAGGGTAAACAATGAACTCATAATATTTATATTTAATGTATATTGCAGGTGCATAAATTTTACTAGCCACATGGAATACCTCTTATAGGCAAGTACTCAGACTAGCATCATATTTATCCAAATCATCTAAATTAAGTTTCATGAAAGCTTCAATAAAAACAATATCTTCTTCAGAATGTGTTGATTTAGAGCTAGTTGCAATATCATTTTCGTCATAAAGTTCATTGTCTTCATATTCAGATTCTATATCATCATTAGATAAATACTTAGATAAATCATGTGTCCCCTCTTTATCCTTGTAGTGGAGGGCACAATTAACTTCTTAGCAAAATATTTATCCTTTCCCATGGTGAGAATTAAATAAGTACAACAATTAAATGATAACAAGTGGTCTTACCAATAAAGCTAGGTTTCTCGACAACGATGCTAGAAAATGTCTTGATGCCCACAAGTATAGGGGAGCACTGAAATCTTCGATGGAAAGTATTACCCAAATTTATAGTTCAACTCAAGGGGAACACAAGAATATCAGTAAGACTTTAGCAATTGAGACATCACTACCAACCACACATGTATATCAATAAAATCACAAAGCAAGTGGTGATTTATAGCAGTTGATTCAAAGCAATAGAACAAGTAGCAAACAATAGTAGAAGATTTCCAGTTTTCACCGAAGGTAGTGATGTGTAACTTTCAGTTGCTAAAGGCGTAAGCATGAGGTGATAGCGCATGAATGCTATTGATCATATAATGTAATTCTAATAACATATCATTTATATCTAATTTAGTTGTGTGTAGGTTTCTGATCTAAATATAGTTATGCATACTAACCAAGAGAATTTGCATAACATATTTTGTCCTGCCTGCCAATTTCACCGGGGCTAACTTGGAACTACATGAATTAAGGTCTATCCTTTCGAATAGCCCAGAACAAAGAATTCACACCTCATGAACACACAATATCCCCAAGCTATTGCATATATGATGGGGCAATAGAAGTTCTGTACTGAAATCATATCACTCGGGTTGTACCAACATGCATTAAACATAGCAAAGGTGTACCAACACTCATACAAGAATATCCTCAAGACAAATACCTCAAATCTTGATACATATGGATGATTACATGATCAATCTCATCCAATCCCTTTCCACCTCACATGCCTACAGAGAACTACTCACACATGATGGTAAAGAGTGAGCATATGGTTGTTGGTGATGAAGTTGGTGGCGATGATGGTGGAGTAGACCTCGAAATCCCCCCTCCGGCGTGGATAGTAGGACCAATCTGTCCCCCGAAATGAAAATTGTGGACGTGAGGGCGCTCTGTTTAGCGAAAAAGTCCTTGCCTCTGGATACCTGGGTTTTTCTGGTATATATGGGGGTACACCAAAGGAGAGACCGAGACGATGCTCCAGTGTTAAAATTGCATGGGTGGCACGCCCAGGGGCGCGCCACCTGTACTCTTTTGGGCCTTATGGCCCCTCTCGTGTGATTCCAAAGCCCGAGGCTCGTTGTTTTGGTGAAAAAATAGCGTGTTATTTTTTCTTGATTTTATTTCCCGCAAAAATAGACACAAAGATTCAACAATTTTATCCAAGTATCGTGAGATTTCGGAGCAAATCATCAAGCAAATTAGTTGGAAAAGTAGGTACATTTGAGATGTATCAGAAAGCTACAAGAATTTAAACATATTGACTCAATCTAGTTGCTTTGATTAGTTAGGTATATCCATCATGTCATTCTCCTAATTACATGACCCAACTATTAATTGACAACACATGTCCATGATTAGGAAATCTTAGCCATCATTAACCAATCGAACTTGTATTAGAGGCTTACTAGGGACACGATGTTATTTATGAAACTAGACATGTATTATGTTTCCAGTTAATATTATTCTAGTATGGAGTATAAACGTATATCATGAGCAATGAAATATGATAATAGTAATATTATTATTGTCTCTAGGGTATATTTCCAACACTATCTCGTTTATTTCATGTTAGAGCCCTCCTCAGAGGCAATGTGGACATTACATTTGAGACAATCACATTCATATGTTGTACAATATTATATAAGACGAATATTGCTCAGTTAGAGGCTTATGTCCCAACCAATTGTCTTCTCAGAATCTAGTGTTCTTCACATTATCAATTTCAAATGAACCTTTACTGAAAAAATCACTTTTGACATTCTTGAGGCCCTTTCAAAATGGCGGGTCAGTTGGATTGGTTGAAACTAAGATAAGGTTTTTATAGTGTATATATTTGTTGCATAGTAATTCTTTCCATGCACCCTCTTCATTTAAAAGCTTAAACAACCACTTGCTCAATAAGCATTTATTTTTATTTATAAAACCTCAACTCCCAACCCACCATGGTCGTTTGGTCTACAAACCATATTTCATTTAGTTAATATAGCTTTGCCTCATGAGCTAGCTCCGCTACAACGTCATGCCCGCCTCCATCTCATAGCACGCACCATCCTCTCCTTGCCCGCTGACGCACAACCACACACTAATCTACACTTTCGAGGATGCCGCTGTGTTCACCGCAACTCTCCTATGTCCCCTTTGGAGGCGAGGGCCGACGCCACCACGAGAAGCTGACTGCAACAACAACAAGGATGTGTGCTGGGAGCCTGGGAGGGGAAGCTAGAGGCGGTAGGGTTAGATTCCCTCGAGCCTCCCAGGAGTAGCGACTCATGGGCGATTTACACAGAAATAACCCTTTGTTGCAACTATAGCACAGACTGACCCTCCGGCGAAACTATTTCACCCATCTAACCCTTTTGTGTGGCGCCCCTCACATCGGCGCCACACCTCACTGTGTGGGGCCCATGCTGGCGGCGCCACTCCCCCAGCCGACGTGGCGCCCTCGACGCTGAGCTGTGCGCCGATCCGACGTGGCGACATGTGTGGCACCGCTCCCATCGGCGCCACACGGTGAAACTGTGGCGCCGCTCGGAAGGGCGCCACACATCCACTTATGTGTGGCGCCCGAGCCGCCCTCAGCCCGAGCCATCCTCAATTCCTCCTCTCTGTTTCGTTTGAAGAAGAAGAAGGCCGGCGGTTCCTCCTCCTCCCCCCTCTGCCCCCACCAAATCCACCACCAAATCATCAGATCTGCCTGGCCAATCTCTTCCCCATCCATTCCTCAAGGTAATCCCCTTCGAATCCTTTCCATTCATCCACTAATTTCATAGATCTTGCTAGATTTGGACATGAACCCTAGACATGGATTTTTTTGGTGGAAGTAGTGTATATGTTGAAATTCATAGCCTCATGTATGCATGTGTTTGAACCATAGATTTGTTGAAACCTAGATATGAAATTTTACATGTATGTGTTGACACCCTATGTATGTATGTGTTGAAATGTCTAATATTTGCCTAGCAAATGCATTCAAATGTGTTACATATGCCTAGTATTTGTGATGGAATAAGTCATATTTGCTAGGAATGGCTCATAATATGGTGTTTTATCCCTAGATATGAATGTATATGTATGTATATGATGTATGTGTGATGGCTTATTTGGATATATTCTCATGTATGTGTTGCTCATATTTGTTAGGAATGGATCATAATATGGTGTATTTGTGTAAACATGTAGGATGGTGTGGCTCCTAGATCAAGAGTATGACAGGGATCACCGGGCTTTTCATATGACGGAGAGGAGAACGGATCTTCACCCTTTGAAGATTCGTTACCATGGCACAGTGGATATGGCGTATGATGAGAGGTACACGGAGTTCATCCAGCCCACCGGTCTTCTCCCGTTCATCACGCTTGTAAGCCGGGGGGGGGGGGGGGCGAACATGAACGCCGCGGCACTCACCGCCCTTGTCGACCGGTGGAGGCCGGAGACACACACCTTCCACTTGAGGGCCGGCGAGATGACCCCTACTCTTCAGGATGTCTCAATGATACTTGGACTTCCTATTCAGGGCGAGCCACTGTGTATGAACACAGCTTCTGATGGGTGGCGCAGACAGATGGAGGACCTTATTGGCATGGCTCCTCCGCCGCCAGCACATCCAAAGGAGAGAGCTCCCGCCGGCGCACCTTTCGGTTGGATTAGGCTTAACTTTGGAGAATGCCCGGAAGAGGCCAACCGTGACACTATCAAGACATACACACGAGTGTACTTGTGGTACATGATTTCGAGGACTCTCTTTGCTGACAGTGGTGGGAAGTTGGCCCATTGGTGTTGGCTGAAGGCGCTTACGGTGTTGGAGCACCCGTGGAGTTGGGGAAGCCCGGCACTTGCCTACCTCTACCGGCAGGTGATGATTTGCTATGTGTACTATTCTTCTATAGTAGTCTGCTAGACAAAGTACTAACCCAATGTCTTATGTACGCAGTTGGACGAAGCTTGTCGCAGGACTGGGAGTGGCGGTATTGGTGGATGCTTGCTCCTACTTTCTGTATGGAGCTGGGACCGCCTATCAGTTGGGCGGCCCAGGATACTCAACGAGAGGCCATGGTCTCATTACCCGAACAACCCTGATCGGGAGCCGACTTGGGCATTTCTTTGGGACAATGTCTCGGAGATGACGAGCGATCCAAAGATCATGTACAAGCACTACACTGAGGAGTTGGATACTCTTACCGCTGAGCAGGTAACCGATTTTAATCCATCACTCTTTTTCAATGGGAGTTCATAAATTATACTGGCATGTTGTAAATTCTGAAATATTTGAATGCTGCAGGTTGATTGGGAGCCATATGGTACCTACTACCATATTGGCGCGGGGATGACTGACCTCAACCCCAAGTGCGTTGAGGAGGCGCGTTTCTGGCGTATGCGCTGCCCACTCATATGCATGTGGCTTGTTTAGTACCACCAGCCGCACAAAGTGATGAGACAGTCTGGGCTGTATCAGGAGTGCCCACCTCAGTGGCAAGACACGGACCAGACGCTTCATAGGTAAACTTCTTGAATCATGCGATGGAAGCTTGTTGATTGAAGAGATAGAATCTAACTTCTTGATTTTTGCAGGCTTGATAGGCAGTGGCAGAGGAAGATCACAAATTGACCTGACCATCATAGAGGCCACGTCACAACGTTCCAACACTGTTTGGAAGCGGTACGGACTGCTGGCCATGTGGAGATTGTCCCCCACGACTTGGCCGCTTTCAACAACTATCTCCAATGGTTTCATGAAAGCACGAGTATCGAGTTAGTGAAACCCGCGTATGATGACAACATCTTGGACGACCCCATCGAGTTCGATGAGGTTGCGCAAAGCCAGCACGACATCTATGCTCGTAAAGGAAGATCGACTTCTATTGCTTCCGAGCTGAACTTCGTGGTAATGTATTCTCTCGTTAGCTAGTACATCATCTACATTGCCATGTGATCGCTCAAATTTTGTATAATATGTTTGTCGCAGCGGTCCGAGATCCAAAAAACAGCTGAGGAGTGCGAGGTTGTTTAGGATCAGAGCCATACAGATGAGAAGCCTATTGGACCGATGCGGCATTTCATTAAGGTATGGTCACCAACTTTAAATGTAAGCTATTGTGTTCGGGTGGCTTTGTAACCATGACTTCCACGACGCAGAACACTGCACGAAAGATGCGGCGGTTAGCCAACTTGCTAGGTTGCCGCGACACCGAAATTGTGGCTACATCCTCTTCTGAAGAGGCGGAGATATGGGCTATTTTGTTGTTGTCAAACATGTGCTTACTAGTTTCAACTTTTGTAATCTCATGTGTTCATGTTTGTGAAGATTCCTGAAGACGACACCATCCCGAGTCAAGGCATTGTGAGTCAACGCAAGAAGCAAGCCACACGGTCAGCTTACCAGTTGAAGCCAAGGGGCAAGGCTCCAAACCGATACACTCCGGACGATTATGTCAACCGAGGAATGAAGGTTGTCATTGAGGAGGATGAGGCGCCGCCGCGGAGATCATCTTTGAGGAGGATGAGGAACGATGAGTCGTTATCTTCAGAGGAGGAGGAGGAGCAGCAGGAGCAGGAGCAGGAGGAGCAGCAGCAACAAGAGCCACGATAGCGGACGAAAAGGTTGGCCGTCCGGAAGCAGCCCGTGAGGAGGGGACGTCACGGAGGATAGATGCATTTACTACGTGTTGTTGTGAACTCTATCTTCATAAGTATCGTGTTGTGAACTCTATGTCATTTTGAACCATGTCTCTATTGCTACGTGTTGTTTGAATCTATGTGCTACGATGTGATCTATGATGTGTGCTATGTGTATGTTCTATGTGTATGAAATTGCTATTGTTGTGTTGAAAACTGTTTAAATAAGGCAAGATTTTTCATGTTTTTAACACAAGTCAACGTGTGGCACCCTTGCCACTGGCGCCACACTGCACTGTGTGGCGCCCATGGCGTCGGCGCCACATATGTTGATTATATGTCAAAAACATCCAGGGGCTCCGGACGCTTGGTCCTTAGCCATTTTGGCGAGACTGTTTGTGTGGCGCCGGTGGCATCGGCGCCACACCGGCGCCACACAAACAGCGTCGCCAAAACGGCTAAGTCCCAGACGTCCGGAGCCCCTGGATGTTTTCGACATATAAACAACATATGTGGCGCCGATGGGAGCGGCGCCACACATGTCGCCACGTCGGATCGGCGCACAGCTCAGCGTCGAGGGCGCCACGTCGGCTGGGGGAGTGGCGCCGCCAGCACGGACGCCACAAAGTGAGGTGTGGCGCCGATGTGAGGGGCGCCACACAAAAGGGTTAGATGGGTGAAATAGTTTCGCCGGAGGGTCAGTCTGTGCTATAGTTGCAACAAAGGGTTATTTTTGTGTAAATCGCCCGACTCATGGGACATGTGGCTGTAGGGTAGGTAGGTGGCCAACATCGTGGTGGTTGAAACAAGACCCAAGGGTGTCAATTCATGTTAGAAAGGTAAGCGAGCACACAGTTTAGGCGATGTTTGGTTCCTAGACACAACTTTCCAATCCAAAGTTTGATAGTTGGGTACTACCCGGAAATTCAATTCGGCTCCCGGGTGCGTATGCTCCCTCTACCAAAAAAAAAAATTCGAAATGTCGAAAAATTTGAAAAAAATAATTCTACATGTACATCTCCATAATATACATGCGTTCGTCAAGTTTCACGAAAAACCAATATTTTGTGTGGTCTATATAAAAAAGAGAAATTTTATCTTGTGAAAAGCATTATTTTTAGCACTGAATTTTGTCTTTTTTACACACGTCACATGATAAGTCTATTTTTTATGAAAGACTTTGTGAGCATGTAGCACGTGAAGATGTACGTGCGAACTTTTAGTTTCATTTTTTTAAAAAATTTAAAATGTATGTAAGATGCATTTCGAAATATAGGGAGCGTATGCACCCATGTTCCAAAACACCGCTCCCCTACTCTATGTTCCAATGAACACATTTTTTTGAAAAGTCATGTAAACTTCTATCAAGTTTTCAGAAAAAAAATATTAACACGTACAATACAAAATGAATGCCATTAGATACATCATGAAATATCTTTTCATATGATATTTATATAATATCATAGTCTTAAATCTGAAGAGGTTGATAGGTCAAAGAAGTGTGCGACAAGGTAGAAGAGAGAGTAACATGGTAACGGATTTTCTAGCTAAACTGACCAGATCGGCTAGTAGTTGTATTTGCATGAGTGACCCGCCTACCCTTGTAAGAGACCGTGTAACACAAGACGTCATGGCGACATGGCAAGTGTTGCTAGCTAAATAATAATATTACAATCTTTAATAGTTTTTTTCCTAAAAATTTAGATCAAGTTACTTTTATAAACTTAAGGCATACGACCAGCTTTAAATTAATAAAACCTCACATCGTAGCGTTTACTAAGCTTGACTTTTCAGAAAAAAATATAAACACATTATTCATTGAAACTTAGAGCATCTCCAGTCGCGTTCCCCAAAGCGTCCCCAAACCGCGCCGGATTGAGCGTTTGGGGGACGTGTTTTGTTCGTATCGCGTTTGGGGGACGTCGCTCCCCAGTCGCGTCCCCCAAACAAAATTTCAGAAATTTTAAACTTAAGCGAGATTCGATTAGATTCGTCCAAACTTGGCATATATTACATAGATTCGAACGAAATTTGACTAAATTTAAACTAAACCTAATCTAGAAGTACTTGCGGCGGCCGGAGGCGTCGTAGTACTGGTGGAAGTTGTACATGTCGTCGGTGATGACCTCCTGCTTGACGCGCTCGTCGGGCTCGTCGACGGGCTCGTCCTTCACCAAGCCGCTTGGTCCTGCCTCGCTGTCGTCGGTGAGGTCCACGAGCGGCTTTCCGGAGTCGCGGATGGACATGGCGATCGCCATGTCGAGGTCGCCCCTCCAGGCGTCCTTGTCGTTCATCGATGCCAAGCACGCCACCCGCAGCCCTAGGTAGTCCTCGGGGTCGTCGCTGCTGGCGATGAGCCGCTGCTGCCGCTCGTACTCTGCCAGCCGCGCCGCCTTCGCCGCTTCCTCCGGCTCCTCCTTCACCTCCGGCTTCGGGATGAGGAGGGCGCCGCTACGCCTCTCTTGCGGCCGCCGGCTGCCGCTGCCGCTGCCACCACGCCTCGTGTTGACGGGCGTCGCCGGCTCCTCCTTCACCACGCGTTTGGGGACGGTGTAGGGCGACGAGTGGTACGACGAGGACGGCGTCGATCGGGCCGGTCCTGAGGAAGAAGAGTTCGAGGAGGACGAGTACGTGTTCCTCCTCGGCTGCCATTGCGGTGGTCCTCCTCGAGGAGACGGTGGCGGTGACGGCGGTGTCTCCAACCTTGGAGCGCCGTTGTAGATGACGCTATCGAGGGTGCGCCCCGGAACGCCCCAGAACAGGGCGCGACCGTCCTTGTTCCAGCTGTTGGGCCCGCCGACGAGGCCGGTGGTGTTGTACATCTCGATGTCGTACTTGGCCTTGAAGTACGTCGCCCACCAGTCGTCGTTGTCCTTGGCCGCCCATGTCGGATCCGCCCGCTCCTCGGCGGTGAGTTGAGCCCACCGGGTCTTGATGCCGTCCCTCCATTGCTTCGTGCCCGGCTTCGGTGGCGGCGGGACGCCAATGCCGTTCACGGCCATCTTCCAGCCACCGCTGCTTGGCAGCCGCATGTCCGGCGGGACTGGATATCGGGCGTGGTACAGCGCCCACGCCTCCGGCACGGTTAGGCTGCCACGGCCGAAGCCGTTCGCCGCGGCGATCTTGCGGGAGGATGAGGTCAACATTGTTTGGAGCGGCGAGGAGAAGATCTGGGAGGGGGGGAGGCGGCGGCGACGAGAAGGTTTGGGAGCGGTGAGAGATTGGGACGAACCGCAGGGCGTCTTAATGTACAACGGCGGCATCGGGTGGTTGCATGCAATAACGCCGGCGCAGACGGTCACACGGCCATGCACGACGAGACGCGTCCCTGCGTCGCCTGGGAAACCAGGGACGCCATTAACATCGCTTGACCAAAGGTAGGCGACGGGGTTTTAGCCTTCCGAGCCGCTGACGCGTCGGGCCCGCGTCGCTTCGCCTCGCTTTTCGTTGTGTCCGGCGTGCCCGGTGCGTCCCCTGTGGGACGGGGACGTGCTCGGGGCGCCGGACACCGTATCGGGCCACGCCGGACAAAAATCGACTTTGGGTGACGCGGCTGGAACGGTTTTTTTGTCCGGCGCGCCCCAAATAGCTTTGGGGGACGCGATTGGAGATGCTCTGATGGAGTATGTATTTGGTTCTTAGAATTGTCACACTTCATAATCTATATGGTCCACTTGTCATAGAACGAAATCTTTGCCAATTTTTACCACACTTCATGGCTCTAATTTTTCAGCCACACTTGTTAAATTTAGGCTTTGCAAGATATGATTAAGAACCAATCAAACCCTTTTACAAAACATATCATGTCAATGCATCCATCCAGATGACTGAATTTGCACTCACCATTCATTGATCTACTCGTAGAAGTGGTGTATTTCCATCGAGACACGACTAAGGGCATCTCCAGCGGCGCGACGCAAATGGTCGTTTTCGTCCACCGTGACCGGAAATGCGTCTGGCACCCTCTCCAGCGGGGCGACGCAAAGTGACCGGGCCGTCCGCGGAGACGCAAACCTGGCCCAAATATGCGCCTCGGATGCGTCTCCGCGGACACTGCGCGGACGCCGAAAGTGTCCGCTCGTATCCGGCGGACGTTTCGTCGGGCCCGCCTGGCAGCGACCCTGCGTCGATGCGTCTTCTCAAACGCGCCTGCGACTAGCGCCGCTGCGTCGCTTCGGCAGTCTGCGCCACGTTAATGGCAATGCCTCGGCTGCCGAGCGGCCGCAGCCCACCTCCGCCAACCACGTTAATGGCGTCGCCACGCATCCCGCGGCCACCGCATGCCTCCGGCCTATATAAAGGGGGCGCGCCTTCTTCTTCCTCATCCACTCCTCCATAGAAACCCTAGCCGCCACAAAGCTCCAGCGTTCCGCCGCCTAGGTGTTCCTGCGACGCAGCCAGCCCCGCGAGGAAGACCATGGCGGGTCCTGGTGGCCGGCGAGGCGGTCGAGGCCGCGGCCCTGGACGGCCCCGGGGACGGGGCAGGGGCCGCCGTGGTGGAGCAGCTACGGCCCCACGCTCGCCGTCGCCTGCGCCCTCTTCGTCTTCCTCCGACGTGGAGGGACGCTGCTTCGAGTTCCTCCTCCGCATCGACGACGACCCGCTCGGCATCAAGCGTCTCCCGGACAAGTTCGCCGAGTTCGTCGACGACGTCGAGCCGGCGCATTTGCAGCTACGGGAGGCCAGCTGCAACTTCTACCGCTGTGTAATGTCCCAGGTTTAGAGACGATCGAGGGGTAGATTTTAGAAAGGGATGTGCATTGCATAGTAAATTCTGGGGAAATTTCGCGCTTTTAAACAAAAACTGCATCGAAGGGGGACAAGTTTCTCTCTCGACACCTTACAGGGTTAGGGTTTCGAGAGTGCGACAAACTTGCATTTCTCTTCACTAGTTAGGGTTTTGAGATGAGAGGGAAGGGTTTGCTTGATTGAATTCTAAATGATAAGACATGGTTGAATTCAAACCAAGGTTGAATTTGAATTTCAAATTCAAACATTAAATAATTACCTTAAATAATTCAATTAAGGAAATTCATTAAGTAAATGAACAATAATAAATAAGATGAACAATTATAATAAAGTAAAGCTCATTAGGGAAAACTTTGAGCTTTATTGATCATCACACAATTTACAATGTCATTACAATATTCATAAGTGAAATAAATGAATAATACAACACATTACATAAATGGGCAGAATAGTAAAATAAAGATAAATTACAAGTTAATGATCCTAAACTAATTACTACAAGATCATATTCATTTGATCTTGAATGTGATGAACTCCAAGTCCATTTTGATCCATTCTTGATCCCTGCACAAAAAATCAACAAAGGGAAATTAAGCCAAGTGGCATAGCCACTTGGCAGGTTATAAATCAAATGGAAATGGTGGATAATATCACAGCTCTGCCGAGCTGATCCTCTCCAGGCCAGATGCACAGGATCTGGTACACACAGACACACAAGCAGCACACACATCATGTGTGCATGCTCAACACCAAGACACTGCTTGTGCATGTGGCACAACACACACACAGCATCAGTGAGTCACCAAAGTGACCAGGCCAAGAGCTGTCGACCAGGGAGAGCCAGAGAGCACAATATAAAACCTTTCCAGAGCCAAACCCTAGTCATTTGCTCATCCATCGACAGGCTGAAGGGGTAAGTTACCAAGAACACCAAGAACAGCTTGAACAAGAGGAACAGCCAGTGCTGTTCCATTTGCTCAATCTCACCATTGAATCAAAACAAGATCACCAGGAGGAGCAGGGCAAGTAAATCAATCACAAGAGCAACCCAGAAGCAATCCCCTACACCAACAAACAATCTAGGAGCTGGATTGAGGTATAAACCAAATCAACCTGAGCAAAACCAAGTTTTGCTCATAAATAAGCATACAATGCATCACTGGAGCACAGAAGGGTAGAATGCCCTGTGTGTGTCATCATCTGGCTACCAGGCCATTTGGTGCAAGCATAGATGGGTAAGACCACTAGGTAAACATCCTAAGGGAACAACAGTTATGCAAATCCATGCATAACTAGAGGAATCCAGCCAAGAATGCAACCATAGCTAGCCTAACCCACTCACTAAACACCTACAGCTAGCTAGGCCATCAGACTATAGACAAATTCTTGTCTATAGAATTTCTCAACATCAAAAGCCACTGGAAGTCCAGTATTGGATCAAGCCAGTGAACATCTATCCATCACAGCAAGCCACCAAACAGGGGAGCCATCCCAGGGCAGCACATAAATACTGCCAGGATCACCTCAACCACTTAACCAATTCTAACAAAGAAACCATGCACAGATATCATCACCCAGTAGGGTTCAAAAGGAGGGCTAGGGTACCCAACCAGTGGTTGGCATCCTGCTAGCCCTAACAAAATCATTGAAATGATCATCACTGAATCTCAGTTCACATTATTTATCCATTTAATCAAGCAAGGATAAACAGATAAATAAAACAGACAAGCAATTGATGCACCAGGGTCTTGCAAATGATCAAATGGATCATGACAGGCATCAATTGATGTTTAAGCAACAAAGACACATCAGGCCAGGCCTGTGTGATACACATGTGAGCAATAGTGAGGCACAGATACCAAAGAGCAGTTACTACAAGCAACTGGTGATCATATGAACACCAGAAGCTTGTTATAGCATGCTACTGCATGCTAGAACTCATTCTAAGCAATTAACACATGAACAGATAATTAAATAACTGAACAATTGCATCACAGATAAGGGCATCATGCATTATAATTGTATCTAGAAGCACTCCATCAAAGGATGGAGTTGATAATGCAACAGTAATGCTCAATTGAGCATAATTATTAATCTGAACTCAATGAACTAGCCCAGAGGCACTGGCACTTGCAAATATGCAAGGATTAACCACCACAATCAAGCCAGGGACAGGATTAAGCACACACAGTATGCCCAAGTGACAGTAGAAAGAATAGGAGCATGCCAGTAGGTCATGAGCATCACTAGATGCTCATGAGCAATCACAGGAGGATCACAGCCAGAAATTACAATAAACAGAAATAGCTAGGAAGTACAGAAGCATGGTAATAACAGCACAGTAAGCAGCATACGCATAGTCGCATGAGCAGCACAGGCATAGTATATCAAGCAACAGCAGGAGCTACTAAATTACACAGAGCACCACAGCATGCTCATAAGCACTAATGCATGGATCGCCACAGTGAGCAATTGAGCAAGATCAACACAGCAGCAGCGCATAGTCACGGCAAGCATCTCAACATGGAGATGCAGGCCAGTAGCTGAGCAAGACGAAGAAGATGAAGAGAGAAGGGAGCAGAGCAGAGAGGGAGAGAAGGAGGCTACGGTTACTCACCAGTGAAAGGAAGTGCAGAGCTCGGCCATGGCGGCTACGGCGGCACGCGCCGGAGCACGGCGGCGCCAGGTTGCCGGGCCATGGCGGTGCCACGGCAGTTCGCGCACACGGAGGCGAAGCCACGGCGGCGCAGCTACGCCAGGGGCGTCGGCGGCGATGAATCGCCGCGGAACTCCACGGTAGACGAGCGGAGGCGAAGGGGGCGCGTCGAGGAAGCGGCGGAGCACAGATCGACGCGGTGGATCTGAATCGCCGTCGAACGGCGGTTCAGATGCGCCACATCTCGCCGGCGGCGATGGCCGGAGTCGGCCGGAATAATTCGGCGAAGGGGCGGCGACGCGCGCGTCGCCCGAGCTCTAGGGTTAGGGTTCAGACACGAACGCGAGGAGAGGGTGTGAGCGACCGACCGCTCGGGTCGGTTGGACCCGAGCGGGGCTAGTCAAACCACCGGCTCCACCGACAGGTGGGCCTGTGGGCAAATTGGTCTTTTCTAAATTCCATTAAAAATCAGAAACTTGGAAATTTCATAGAAATTAATTAATAACTCTAAAAAAATAATGAAAAATATGAAAACCACTCAGAATAAAATTCTCTATCATAATAAAATATGAAATAGAATTTTTGGAGATAAACTAGAATAAGTTCAAATTTGATGAATTAACTAATCAATTAAATCACACATGTTATTTTCAATAATGAAAATAAGTCCATAAATTCATTTGGACTCTAAAAACACCTTGACAACATTTCAAGGTTGTATTTTACTCTAATTCAAGTATCCTCAAATTATTCTTAGTATTAACCTCATACATGAAATAATAACGACATCGGAAGGGGGGAACAAACCCTAAAAAATGGAATCATGCATAATTGCTTCTTTAACCATTGCCCTTATCGGACAATGATGCTATTTTTCAGAACAAGAGGACAAGGGTCAGTCCATACCTTCCAACTGCAGAACTTTGCAGTGTTCAGGCAAGTTCATCACTTGCTCATGTCATTTGAGTATCTTTATCAAATTACTTGCAAAGTACTATGATTATCACTATTGCATAAAAACCAAAACCACTATTTTCATAACTATGAATATGACTATGTGGTGGGCAATGGAACCATGGATTGTGTTGATATGGTGGAGGTTCCATTGCAAGGGTTTATATCCATCTAGGATTAAACAACAAATGTCGCCAGTGATTCTTGTGCCGTAATACCCGTGTTAACCATAAGATCTGGAGTGGGACGGAGTAGTCAAAAGTGTTTCCACCTCTCGTACATCAACGGATGCGCTTACCGTAGACACTTGACCCAGGTTGGGCAAGCGGTGGGGTGGGGATCCCATTCTAATTCCCCACGGTAAGTGGTCTATGATGGGTTGCAGCTACCGGCGAAGGAGTTTGGTTAACGAGTCCCAAACTGTTGTCGTGGTCGGGGTCCATCCTTAAGTGGTATAAGAGGACCGACGAGGACCCAGGGTCGGGGTATGCAACAAAGGGTGGGTGTGTGAGGTAGCGGAGGAACATGATTGGCTAGACCTTATACCGGGCCTCACACCAAAGGAAGTGTGGACGGGAAAGCTGCCCGGTTGGCACCAAGGTTAAGATCTCTTATGGGTAAAGCAACACACCTCTGCAGAGTGTAAAGAACTGTGACCTGTCACTCCCTGTTTTGGGATTGAGGAACTGCGAACGCGGCCGGAAAGGAGCTCCATGAAGTTCTAGTAAACCGGTGAAGGCTGACGGACATAGCTCTTTGAAATAAAAGCAATCTCTTGAAGAAATGTTTATCAAAACTTGCATTGGTATTAGACTTTCTAGTCTAATATCGTAGCTAGTGCATTAAACACCTCTTATCTATAATGAACTTGTTGAGTACGCTCGTACTCATACCACTCTTAAACCCATGCTTAGATTGTCTGAACCGTCTGGAGGAGGAGGACTACGACAGCAATGATGGAGCCGAGATCATCGGCTACGAGGAACCAGACCTCTCAGGAGGTGTTGAAGGCGTAGACTACATCATAGTCTACGGATCCGGGGAGGCTTCTGTAGGATAAAGTTGCATAGAAAACAAAAATTTTCCTACCGCAAACACGCAATCCAAGCCAAGATGCAATCTAGAAGACGGTAGCAACGAGGGGGTATCGAGTCTCACCCTTGAAGAGATTCCAAAGCCTACAAGATGAGGCTCTTGTTGCTGCGGTAGACGATCACTTGCCGCTTGCAAAAGCGCGTAGAAGATCTTGATCACGATCGGTTCCGGCGCCACGAACGGGCAGCACCTCCGTACTCGGTCACACGTTCGGTTGTTGATGAAGACGACGTCCACCTCCCCGTTCCAGCGGGCAGCGGAAGTAGTAGCTCCTCTTGAATCCGACAGCACGACGGCGTGGTGTCGGTGGCGGTGTAGAAGTCCGGCGGAGCTTCGCTAAGCAAACCGGACAATATGAAGTGGAGGAGCAAAGCTAGGGTTTGGGAGGGGGTGGCCGGCCACTCAAGGGGGGCGGCCAGGCTATGGTCTTGGGGTGGCCGGCCCCCTCCCTTGGCCCCTCATTATATAGGTGGATCCCAAGTGTTGGTGTCCAAGTCTTCGAATAAGACCCGAAACCAAAACCTTCCATAGGAGGGGGCAAACCTAGCCCAACTAGGACTCCCACCCAAAGGTGGGATTCCCACCTCCCATGTGGGGGGTGGCCGGCCCCCTATGGTGGAGTCCACTTGGGACTCCACCCCCACTAGGGCTGGCCGGCCATGGAGGTGGAGTCCCTTGTGGACTCCACCTTCCTTGGTGGTTTCTTCCGGACTTTTCTAGAACCTTCTAGAACCTTCCATAGAACCTTCCGCGACATTTTATTTCACATAAAATGACATCCTATATATGAATCTTATTCTCCGGACCATTCCGGAACTCCTCGTGATGTCCGGGATCTCATCCGGCACTCCGAACAAATATTCGAACTTCATTCCATAATTCAAGAACTACCATTTCAACATCCAACTTTAAGTGTGTCACCCTACGGTTCGAGAACTATGCGGACATGGTTGAGTACTCACTCCGACCAATAACCAATAGCGGGATCTGGAGATCCATAATGGCTCCCACATATTCAACGATGACTTTAGTGATCGAATGAACCATACACATATATTACCAATTCCCTTTGTCTCGCGATATTTTACTTGTCCGAGGTTTGATCTTCGGTATCACTCTATACCTTGTTCAACCTCGTCTCCTGACAAGTACTCTTTACTCGTACCGTGGTATGTGGTCTCTTATGAACTCATTCATATGCTTGCAAGACATTAGACGACATTCCACCGAGAGGGCCCAGAGTATATCTATCCGTCATCGGGATGGACAAATCCCACTGTTGATCCATATGCCTCAACTCATACTTTCCGGATACTTAATCCCACCTTTATAGCCACCCATTTACGCAGTGGTGTTTGGTGTAATCAAAGTACCTTTCCGGTATAAGTGATTTACATGATTTCATGGTCATAAGGACTAGGTAACTATGTATCGAAAGCTTATAGCAAATAACTTAATGACGAGATCTTATGCTACGCTTAATTGGGTGTGTCCATTACATCATTCACACAATGACATAACCTTGTTATTAATAACATCCAATGTTCATGATTATGAAACTAATCATCCATTAATCAACAAGCTAGTTTAAGAGGCATACTAGGGACTTCTTGTTTGTCTACATATCACACATGTACTAATGTTTCGGTTAATACAATTCTAGCATGATATATAAACATTTATCATAAACATAAAGATATAAATAATAACCACTTTATTATTGCCTCTAGGGCATATCTCCTTCAGTCTCCCACTTGCACTAGAGTCAATAATCTAGATTACATTGTAATATACCTAACACCCATGGCATTCTGGTGTTGGTCATGCTTTGCCCTAGGGAGAGCTTTAGTCAACGGATCTGCTATATTCAGATCAGTGTGTAATTTGCAAATCTTTACTTCTCCATCTTCGATGTACTCGCGAATCGAGTGGTAACGCAGCTTGATATGCTTCAGCCTCTTGTGTGACCTTGGCTCTTGTGCATTGGCGATGGCACCCATGTTATCACAAGAATGATTAATGGGTCCAATGCACTTGGAACCACACCGAGCTCTACAATGAACCTCTTCATCCATACCGCTTCGATGAAGCCTCCGAAGCCGCTATGTACTCTGATTCTCGTTGAAGACTTCGCCACCGTGCACCGCTTCGAGCTTGCCCAGCTTCGCAGCACCATTCAATATAAACACGTACCCAGATTGTGACTTAGAGTCATCAGGATCAGTGTTCCAACTTGCATCGGTGTAACCGTTTACAACGAGCTCTTGGTCACCTCCATAACAAAGAAACATATCCTTAGTTCTTTTCAAGTACTTCAGGATATTCTTGACCGCTGTCCAGTGTTCCATTCCCGGATCACTTTGATATCTCGCTAGTCAAACTAACAAAGCATGTGCTATATCCGGTCTAGTACATAGCATGGCATACATGATAGATCCTACTGCCGAGGCATAGGGATGTTACACATCCTTTCTCTTTCTTCTCGCTCGTAGCCGGTCCTTGAGTTTTACTCAATACCTTGCACAGTAACATAGGTAAGAACCCTTTCTTACTTTCGTCCATTCTAAACTTCTTTAGAATCTTGTCCAGATATGTACTCGTGATAGCCCTATTAGACGTCTTGATCTATCTCTATAAATCTTGATGCCTAATATATACGATGCTTCACCAAGGTCTTTCATTGAAAAACTATTATTCAAATAACCCTTAACACCGCTTAATAGTTCTATATCATTCCCGATCAATAATATGTCATCTACATATAATATCGGGAATGCTACAGAGCTCCCACTCACTTTCTTGTAAATACAGCCTCTCCGTGACACCGTATAAACCCGAAGTCTTTGATCACCTTATCAAAGCGTCGGTTCCAACTTCTCGATGCTTGCTTCAGTCCATAGATTGAACGCTGAAGTTTGCATACTTTGTCAAGATTTTTAGGATCGACAAAACCTTTGGGTTGTACCATATACAACTCTTCCTCAATGTCTCCATTAAGGAACGCCGTTTTGACATCCATCTCGCCAAATCTCATAATCGAAAAATGCAGCTATTGCTAACAAAATCCTCACAGATTTCAGCTTCGCTACAGTGAGAAAGTCTCATCGTAGTCAACTCCTTGAATTTGTCTGAAACCCTTTGCGACAAGTCGAGCTTTATAGACAAGTAATATTACCATCAAGCATCTGTTTTTCTCTTGAAGATCCATTTATTTTCGACAGCCTTTCGGCTATCGGGTAAGTCTACCAAAGTCCATACTTTGTTATCATACATGGATCCCATTTCGGATTTCATGGCTTCTTGCCATTTGTTGGAATCTGGGCTCATCATCGCTTCTTCATACGTCGCAGGTCCTCATCATTGTTATCCACAATCATGACATTTAGACAAGGATCATACCAATCGGGAGTGGCACGTTCCCTTGTCGATCTGCGAGGTTCAGTAGTTTCCTCGTTCGAAGTTTCATGATCATTATCATTAGCTTCCTCTCGTTGCCGGTGTAGGCGATGCAGTACAACTTCCGCATCGCGCTACTCGATCAACGAGTATAGATTCATCAATCTCATCGAGTTCTACTTTTCTTCCAGTCACTTCTTTAGTGAGAAATTCTTTCTCAAGAAAGGTTCCGTTCTTAGCAACAAAGATTTTGCCTTCGGATCTGTGATAGAAAGTGTATCCTATAGTTTCCTTAGGATAACCTATGAAGACGCATTTCTCCGCTTTGGGTTCTAGCTTGTCCGGTTGTAACTTCTTTACATAGGCTTCGCAACCCCAAACTTTCAGGAACGACAGCTTAGGTTTCTTATTAAACCATAATTCATACGGTGTCGTTTCTACGGATTTTGATGGTGCTCTATTTAAAGTGAATGCGGCTGTCTCTAATGCATAACTCCAAAATGATAACGGCAAATCAGTAAGAGACATCATACTACGAACCATATCTAAGAGAGTTCGATTACGACGTTCGGACACACCGTTTCGTTGAGGTGTTCCCGGCGGTGTCAATTGTGAAAGTATTCCGCATTTCTTTAAATGCATGCCAAACTCATAACTCAGATATTCACCTCCACGATCAGATCGTAGAAATTTGATCTTCTTGTTACGTTGATTTTCTACTTCACTTTGAAATTCCTTAAACTTCGAAAGTTTCGGATTTATGTTTCATGAAATAGATATACCCATATCTACTCAGATCATCCGTGAAGGTTAGAACATAACGATAACCACCGCGCGATGCTACGCTCATTGGTCCACATACATCGGTATGTATGATTTCCAATAAGTCAAGAGCTCGCTCCATCATACCAGAGAATGGAGTCTTTGTCATTTTTCCCATTAGACATGCTTCGCATCTATCAAGTGACTCAAAGTCAAGTGATTCAAGTAATCCATCAAGATGGAGTTTCTTCATGCGTTTCACTCCAATATGACCAAGACGACAGTGCCACATATAAGTAGAATTATCATTTAGTTTAATTCGCTTAGCATCAATGTTATGTATATGTGTATCACTACTATCGAGATCTAACAGAAATAAGCCATTCTTTTGTGGTGCTCGACCATAAAAGATATTATTCATAAAAATAGAACAACCATTATTCTCAGACTTGAATGAATAACCGTCTTGCATTAAACAAGATCCAGATATAATGTTCATGCTCAACGCAGTACATAATAACAATTATTTAGGCTTAAAACTAATCCCGAAGGTAGATGTAGAGGAAGTGTCCCGACTGCGATCACATTGACCTTGGATCCGTTTCCAACGCGCATCGTCACTTCATCTTTCAGCGCTTGTCGTTTATTCTTTAGTTCCTGTTTCGAGTTACAAATATGAGCAACCGAACCAAGTATCAAATACCCGTGTACTAGAACGAGAACTAGTGAGATAAACATCTATAACATGTATATCGATATACCTTCTTTCTTCTTCTTGACAAGGCTGCTCTTTAGATCAGCCGGATACTTGGAGCAATTACGCTTCCAGTGTCCCTTCTCCTTGCAAAGAATAGCACTCAAGATCGTGCTTAGGGCCGTTCTTAGGTTTCATAGGAGGCGTGGCAGCTTTCTTGCCACCCTTCTTGAATTTTCCCTTAGACTTGCCCTGTTTCTTGAAACTGGTGGTCTTGTTGACCATCAACACTTGGTGCTCTTTCTTGATCTCAATCTCAGCAGCTTTTAGCATGCCAAAGAGTTCGTGTAACTCCTTGTTCATGTTCGCATATTGTAGTTCATCACAAAGTTCTTGTAACTTGGTGGCAGTGATTGAAGGACACGATTAATCCCGGTCTGTTAGGAATCACTATTCCCAAGTCACCGAGTTTCTTCGCATGCCCGGTCATGGCGAGCATGTGCTCACTAACGGAGCTGCCTTCTTCCATCATACAATTTGAAGAAATGTTTCGATGCTTCATAGCATTCCACTGCCGCATGAGTCTCGAATATAGCTTTCAGCTCATTCATCAACTCATGAGGATCATGGTGCTCAAAACGTTTTTGAAGATCGGATTCCAGTCGCACAGATGGCACACTCGAACTTGAGAGTACCGAGTTTTCCGAGTTGCGTAAACAGCTTTTACTTCATCGGATTCATCTTCTGCAGAGGGTCACCTAGCGGTGCATCAAGCACAAATTGCAGATTTCCGCCGAGAGAGGAAGATCCTCACATGACGGAACCAGTCGGTGAAGTTGCTACCGTTGCTCTTAAGTTTCTCTTTCTCTAGGAACCGATTAAAATTGATTGAGGACGCCATCTCTACAACATATATTTGCAATAGTTTAGACTAAGTTTATGACAAATTGAGTTCAAATTTTAATTCAACATAATTAAAACCCTAGGTGAACTCCCACTCAAAACAATATCCCTCGCATTGTCTTAGTGATCACACGAACCAAATCCACCGCACCTAAACCCGATCATCACGAGAAAAGGTGTGATTTCAATGGCGAACACTCATAGTGTTCATCATATCAACCATATGATTCATGCTCTACCTTTCGGTATCACGTGTTCCGAGACCATGTCCGTACATGCTAGGCTCGTCAAGGCCACCTTAGTATCCGCATGTGCAAAACTGTCTTGCACCCGTTGTATGTACTTATCGAATCTATCACACCCGATCATCACGAGATGCTTCGAAACGATAAGACTTAATAACGGTGCTACTAAGGATGAACACTTTATTATCTTGAGATTTTAGTGAGGGATCATCTTATAATGCTACCGTCGCGATCTAAGCAAAATAAGATGCATAAAAAGGATTAACATCACATGCAGTTCATATGTGATATGATATGGCCCTTTTGTTCTTGTGCCTTTGATCTTCATCTCCAAAGCACGGATATGATCTCCATCATCTTCGGGCATGATCTCCATCATCGTCGGCGTAGCACCAAGGTCAATGGCACCGTCTTCATGTTTGTCCTCCATGTAGCAACTATTACAACTACTTTGAAATACTACTCAACATGAAATTTAAAGACAACCATAAGGCTCCTGCCGGTTGCCACAATACAATAATGATCATCTCATACATATTCATCATCATATCATGGCCATATCACATCACCAAACCCTGCAAAAACAAGTTAGACGTCTCTAATTTGGTTTGCATATTTTACGTGGTTTAGGGTTTTCGAGAGAGATCTAATCTACCTACGAACATGAACCACAACGTTGATACTAATGTTTTCAATAGAAGAGTAAATTGAATCTTTACTATAGTAGGAGAGACAGACACCCGCAAAGCCTCTTATGCAATACAAGTTGCATGTCGAACGAGGAACAAGTCTCATGAACGCGGTCATGTAAAGTTAGTCCGAGCCGCTTCATCCCACTATGCCATAAAGATGCAAAGTACTCAAACTAAAGATAACAAGAGCATCAACGCCCACAAACCATTGTGTTCTACTCGTGCAACCATCTATGCATAGACCTGGCTCTGATACCACTGTAGGATAAAGTTGCATAGAAAACAAAAATTTTCCTACCGCAAACACGCAATCCAAGCCAAGATGCAATCTAGAAGACGGTAGCAACGAGGGGGTATCGAGTCTCACCCTTGAAGAGATTCCAAAGCCTACAAGATGAGGCTCTTGTTGCTGCGGTAGACGATCACTTGCCGCTTGCAAAAGCGCGTAGAAGATCTTGATCACGATCGGTTCCGGCGCCACGAACGGGCAGCACCTCCGTACTCGGTCACACGTTCGGTTGTTGATGAAGACGACGTCCACCTCCCCGTTCCAGCGGGCAGCGGAAGTAGTAGCTCCTCTTGAATCCGACAGCACGACGGCGTGGTGTCGGTGGCGGTGTAGAAGTCCGGCGGAGCTTCGCTAAGCAAACCGGACAATATGAAGTGGAGGAGCAAAGCTAGGGTTTGGGAGGGGGTGGCCGGCCACTCAAGGGGGGCGGCCAGGCTATGGTCTTGGGGTGGCCGGCCCCCTCCCTTGGCCCCTCATTATATAGGTGGATCCCAAGTGTTGGTGTCCAAGTCTTCGAATAAGACCCGAAACCAAAACCTTCCATAGGAGGGGGCAAACCTAGCCCAACTAGGACTCCCACCCAAAGGTGGGATTCCCACCTCCCATGTGGTTTGTGGCCGGCCCCCTATGGTGGAGTCCACTTGGGACTCCACCCCCACTAGGGCTGGCCGGCCATGGAGGTGGAGTCCCTTGTGGACTCCACCTTCCTTGGTGGTTTCTTCCGGACTTTTCTAGAACCTTCTAGAACCTTCCATAGAACCTTCCGCGACATTTTATTTCACATACAATGACATCCTATATATGAATCTTAGTCTCCGGACCATTCCGGAACTCCGCGTGATGTCCGGGATCTCATCCGGACTCCGAACAAATATTCGAACTTCATTCCATAATTCAAGAACTACCATTTCAACATCCAACTTTAAGTGTGTCACCCTACGGTTCGAGAACTATGCGGACATGGTTGAGTACTCACTCCGACCAATAACCAATAGCGGGATCTGGAGATCCATAATGGCTCCCACATATTCAACGATGACTTTAGTGATCGAATGAACCATACACATATATTACCAATTCCCTTTGTCTCGCGATATTTTACTTGTCCGAGGTTTGATCTTCGGTATCACTCTATACCTTGTTCAACCTCGTCTCCTGACAAGTACTCTTTACTCGTACCGTGGTATGTGGTCTCTTATGAACTCATTCATATGCTTGCAAGACATTAGACGACATTCCACCGAGAGGGCCCAGAGTATATCTATCCGTCATCGGGATGGACAAATCCCACTGTTGATCCATATGCCTCAACTCATACTTTCCGGATACTTAATCCCACCTTTATAGCCACCCATTTACGCAGTGGTGTTTGGTGTAATCAAAGTACCTTTCCGGTATAAGTGATTTACATGATTTCATGGTCATAAGGACTAGGTAACTATGTATCGAAAGCTTATAGCAAATAACTTAATGACGAGATCTTATGCTACGCTTAATTGGGTGTGTCCATTACATCATTCACACAATGACATAACCTTGTTATTAATAACATCCAATGTTCATGATTATGAAACTAATCATCCATTAATCAACAAGCTAGTTTAAGAGGCATACTAGGGACTTCTTGTTTGTCTACATATCACACATGTACTAATGTTTCGGTTAATACAATTCTAGCATGATATATAAACATTTATCATAAACATAAAGATATAAATAATAACCACTTTATTATTGCCTCTAGGGCATATCTCCTTCAGCTTCCGGAGGAGAACAAGCCTAAAGATATCAGGAGGAGTAGTAGTAGCCGAGCAGCGCGAACTCTTACTATTTAGCTGCTCGATTAAATAAATGTTTAGTTTAATGAGACACTGGTATTGTAAGCTAAGTTGGGTTCGCTTCGAACCCAGGAGTTATCCTCTTAGGACCCAAGAGGAGCTCCAAGACGACTTGTGTATGTGTATTGTAATATTATGTGAATGAGTTATGGACCTTGCTATGTTCTGTTGTACTACTCTGAGGGATGTAATATTTGCGGAATGGTACTTCGCGAATGTTATATCAACGACTGGCATACTACAACATGCAGTGGTATGCAGGGTCACCACAGTTGGTATCAGAGCAAAAGCTTTGACCTTAGGTTGGAACCTAGTAAATGGGACTAAACGTTAGGAGTCAAATAGGATTAGTAAAGAATTCTCTAAAAATATGGTGTATATTCAATTGAGAATACAACAATCATATCTTTTAGTGCGATAATTCTTTATTATCTCTATTATGATGCATTATTACTAATCTTATAATCTTTCTATTTCTACAGCCAACATGGCAAGTGCACGACCGGGAAGAAACGTGAAAGTTATGGATTCCACACTGAACGAATACCAAGGAGGACTTGCTGATATCCTACGAGCCATGTTGCTGGAATTTGGGTGTGACCCCCAGATTCCAGTAAAGAAGTACATGTTCTATGATGGACCGGTGTTGGCCAAGTGCAGAGTAGGACTGCGACTTCCCGAATCATTGGGAATGAGCGTAGTCATGCCAGCTGGAGAAGCTAGGACAACCAACACAGCCTACCATATAGCTGTTATGAGAGCCATAACCGACATACGGGAACATAAGACAAAAGAGCTTATGGATTTCGAGTTTTCCCATATTCCCCATAATCAGGAGGAAGAAGATCCTTTGCTCAACCACTACAAATACGCCAAACGCAAACCCATAGCAGCGGCAAAATATATGGATAATAGCCGTAACTTCATATCATTACTCTTTCAGCTGAATCATCATCTGATAGGAGCTATTGATACAATGCTAGAGGAATTTACCGAACCCAAGGAGGAGAGTAGGGAGAAAGAACCTATGGAGAATGTAGTGCACACACCAGTTTATTCAGCTGGTGACTACATCAGCTTTGATCCACTTGCACGTGAATCTACACCTGCTACACCTGGGAACTATCTGGGTAGTTCCTATGGGGGATACGAAGGAGGAGCGGAATCCGGAAACAACCAGCGTTCCGAGACTCCAATCGAGAATTCCAGGGGTTGGCGTTGGGGTAATGATACTGGAACCCATAGTACTACTGAGTATTATGATGGAGAGATGAACGATGACGCAACAACCTAGAACCAGAGCTATCCTAGTAATGAAGGAGTGGATGGAGGATATCCGACACAGGTTGAGTCGGGTATGGGTTTTGGTAACCCTTATGGTGGGGCTATAGGAGAGTACACCCGATGGGTGGACTATGATGCACTCAACGATCAGTTTGTGAACACTGATTTCTCTTTAGGGTCATCATCGGATTCGGATTACAAGCCAACGGGGAGACCTTATGTTCCAGGGTCTATCAGGAGGACGACACGTTCGACCGGATGGAAGCCTGGAATGTATCGGGAGTGAAGATCGTTTAGAAGTCCACCAAGGGAGGCGTGGCTATAATACACAAGTACCACGTGTATTATAGTTTGTAATATTTGTATAAATTTGTACATATACTTTAATAATTGAGTTTGCATACTCACATCGACTTGAGTATTGTAATAAGACCACTTATGTATGTATATACAGGGTATATGTTTTGTATGATTTGGATTTGCTTCTTGATTTCCATTGCGTGACTAGTTCTGTGCACAAAGTTGAGCTCAGAAAACTTGCTCATGGAGTAATTATGAGTATCATCTTGTGTTGCAGAACTAGGGGGAATATGTCGGGAACGTTAGGAAACGAGACGGAAGCGCAGCGCATGGAGCGCGAAGCAAAGGAAAAGGAAGAGGCTGAGGGTGCAGCCCGAGATCAGTTTCCACCACCACCACCACCCATGACGCAGCAAAACTTTATCCAGTACATGCAACTGGCGGAAGAGAGGCAGCGTGTAACACTGGAGTTGCAGAACAAATTCCTTCAGGATCTGATGCAGCAGAATAGGGTGGAGAGACCTGAGAACCAGGGAGTCACATTAGCAGACTTCCAAAACACCAAGCCGATATCGTTCGCATACGCGCCAGAGCCTATGGACGCGGAAGATTGGCTGATGGATACTGAGCGCAAGCTCAACACCGTTGGATGCAATGACCAAGAGAAGGTCCGTTATGCTACCCATCTGCTATGTGGACCTGCCGCATCATGGTGGGACAACATTGTAGCCGTGTATCCGGCAGGAAAGGTATTTACCTGGGAGGAGTTCGCAAGGAAGTTCAGGGAATCCAATGTCCCTGAAAGTATCGTGGAACTGAAGCGTCGAGAGTTCGAGAGTCTCGAGCAGAATGATAAGGCTATCCTGACCTATGTCAGGGAGTTTTCAAAGCTGTCCCGGTATGCTGTTGAGGAAGTCAATACCGAGGACAAGAAGAAGAAGAGATTTCTGAGGGGGTTAAGTCCCCAGTTTAAGGTGCAGCTACGGATGATGAGAGCAACGGAATTCCAAGAGTTGGTGGATGCAGCCATCACTCTTGAAGATGACTTCAAACAACTGCAAGAAGAGAAGAGGAAGAAGGCCAAGTATGAGCCTAAGAGGTTTGTTAGTAACAAGCCCAATACCAGCTTGAGTTTCAAGCCACGGTATAACAACAACAACAACAGCAATCAGAGGAGGAACCAAGGATATCAGTCTGCAAATCAGATTATATGCCATTCCTGTGGATTCAAAGGACATGTCATGAAGGATTGTAAGAAACCCAAGATCATATGCTTTGGGTGTCGTCAGGAAGGGCACATGCTGAAGGACTGCCCCAAGAAGAATAGTGGAGGAGGTCAATCTGGAGGAGGAGGAAATCGAGGAAACACCGCAGGGAACTGGAAGAATAAGAAGCCCTTCGGCAAGCTGAATTGTACCAGTCTGGAGGAGGTGGTCAATTCTGACCAGGCGGTGATAGGTACGCTTCAGATACTCACTCATCCTGGCAAAGTACTTTTTGATACTGGTGCAACTACATCATTCATTTCTCAACAATTCATCATCAAACATGGGATTAGTTGCACTAAGTTAGATACACCCATAACCATACTTTCATGGGGAACGATATTAGTAACCCATGCCAAACAAAAACAAGTCATTATGATCAATAAGTGCGCGTTTGACGCGGACCTGTTCATTTTACCGATGAAGGACATTGATGTCATTCTTGGTATGAACTGGTTGGAAGCTAATGGAGCATTGATCGACTGTGTAAACAAGACGGTGTCATTGAAGAGCCCCGATGGAAGTAGAATGATCTACCAAGGCGACAAACACACACAGATTGAAGTTGAGCTACAGCTGAATAGCATGAAGGAGGTAAAGTTAGAAGATATACCTGTAGTAAATGAATTCCAGGATGTGTTTCCTGCGGAATTACCTGGTATGCCACCAGATAGGGAGATAGAATTCACTATCGACCTAATTCCAGGAACAGCTCCGATTGCCAAGGCACCATATAAAATGGGGCCTAAGGAGTTGAAAGAACTCAAGGAACAATTGGATGACTTGGAACAAAAGGTATTCATTCAGGAGAGTGTTTCACCATGGGGATCACCTGTGATCTTCGTGGATAAAAGAGATGGAGGAAGAAGGATGTGCGGAGACTACAGAAATCTGAACAACGTCACGATCAAGAACAAGTATCCACTTCCAAGAATACAAGATCTATTTGATCAGGTTAGATGAGCGGGAGTCTTTTCCAAGATTGATCTAAGATCGGGTTATCACCAGATAAAGATCAAGAAGGAGGACGTTCCGAAAACTGCCTTTGTCTCAAGGTATGGACATCATGAATACCTTGTAGTACCTTTTGGATTAACCAATGCCCCAGCAATATTCATGAATCTCATGAATAAGATCTTCATGCCATATCTTGACAAGTTTGTCATCGTATTCATCGATGATATCTTGATATATTCCAAGAACAAGGCGGAACATGCCGAACATTTGAGGTTAGTGTTGCAAACATTAAGGGAACACCAACTTTATGCCAAATTCAGTAAGTGTGAATTTTGGCTAGATCAAGTGGAATTTCTTGGTCATGTCATTAGTAAAGATGGAATCGCTGTCAACCCGAGCAAGGTAGCAGCAGTTTTAGAATGGGAAGCACCCAAGACTGTCAAGGAAATCCGAGGATTCCTTGGAATGGCAGGATACTATCGGAGATTCATTGAAGGATTCTCTAAGATAGCAGGACCTATGACAAAGTTGCTAAGGAAAAATACACCATTCGTGTGGTCCGAGGAGTGTGAGAAGAGTTTTCAAACCCTGAAGGAGAAACTCACCACGGCACCGGTGTTAGCAGTTCCGGAAGTTGGCAAGGATTACACCGTGTACTGTGACGCATCCAAACATGGATTGGGTTGCGTACTCATGCAAGATCGGAAAGTGATGTCCTATGGATCGAGGCAACTCAGACCTCATGAAGTGAATTATCCAACACATGACTTGGAATTAGCAAATTGTCGTGTTTGCATTAAAAACTTGGAGACATTTTCTCTATGGAGCTAAGTGTGAGCTCTATACAGATCATAAAAGCCTCAAATATTTCTTCACTCAGAAGGAACTCAACATGAGGCAGAAAAGATGGCTAGAATTGATCAAGGATTATGATCTGACAATCAATTACACACCAGGGAAGGCTAATGTAGTAGCAGACGCCCTGAGTAGGAAAAGCACCGGAGGAGTGGAACAAGGATTATCACCGGAGTTGAGGAAGGAAATAAGCCAAGCCCAAATACAACTTTGGGAGAAGGAAGCCCATGAAGGATTATCGGCGTTGCAAGTAGCCGATGAACTGAATGTTAACTTGAAGAATGAGATAATGATGGGTCGATGGACGATCCATTCATTGTAGAGGAGATGAGGAGAATAGATGAGGGAAGACCATCGAATTTCACCGAGGAGAATCTGGATCCTTGTGGTTCCGTAAGAGGATTTGCGTCCGGATATTGCTGAAATTAAGGAAGTAATACTCCGGGAAGCTCATCAAACACCATATTCAATACATCCGGGAAGTACAAAGATGTACATGGACTTAAAGGAACTATTCTGGTGGAATAACATGAAGAGGGAGATAGCACAATATATGGCAGAATGCCATACCTGCCAGCGAGTGAAGGCTGAACATCAGAGTCCCGCAGGGAAGTTACAACCTCTACCTATTCCAGAGTGGAAATGGGAGGAGATAGGGATGGATTTCATCACCGGACTACCCATGACCAATAAAAAGAAGGACATGATATGGGTAATCGTGGACCGGTTGACGAAAAGTGCACACTTCTTAGCGGTAAACCAGCAGGATAAAGGAGAGAAACTTATCGATCTTTACATCAAAGAGATCGTAAGTAAGCATGGAGTGCCAAAGAAGATCGTATCGGATCGAGGATCCGTGTTCACATCAGCATTCTGGAAGCAACTTCACGAAGCTTTAGGATCCAAGTTGGATTATAGTACCGCGTATCACCCACAAACAAAGTGGACAAACCGAGAGAACCAATCAGATCTTAGAAGATATGCTTAGGGCTTGTGCCCTAGACTTCGGAGGATCATGGGAGGAGCATCTACCTTTAGCAGAAGTTTTCATACAACAATAGTTACCAAAGCAGCATCAAGATGGCACCATTTGAAGCTCGTATGGAAGGAAGTGTAGATCACCAATATGTTGGTATGAAGCCGGAGCAAGCAAAGAGTTCAACCCTGATTATGTCAAGGAAAAACAACAAATCATTGACATTATCAGAGACAGGCTCAAGATAGCCCAGAGTCGGCAAAAGAGTTATGCCGATCAGAAGAGAAGGACATGGGAACCACAAGTTGGAGACATGGTTTATCTTAAGGTAAGCCCGATAAAAGGACTCCAGAGGTTTGGAGTAAAAGGGAAACTCAGTCCTAGATATATAGGACCTTTCAAGATACTGAGTCAGAATCGAGGTTTAGCCTTTGAATTGGATTTACCAGGAAGGTTAGATCAAGTTCACAATGTCTTCCATGTGTCACAACTTCGGAGATGTTTGAAGACCCCAGATGAACCAATATCACATGAGGAGCTCGAGTTACAACCAGACTTGACATACATCGAGAAGCCAGCCAAGATTCTCGAGGAGAGCTGGAAACAACTCAGAAATAAGGCGATCAAGTATTGCAAGATACAATGGAAGCATCATCCCGAGAGGGAGGCCACCTGGGAAAAAGAGGAAGACCTGAGGAAAACATACCCCGAGCTGTTCAGGTATTACAACCACAACTTCGGGACGAAGTTTTCTTTAAGGGGGAAAGGCTGTAATGTCCCAGGTTTAGAGACGATCGAGGGGTAGATTTTAGAAAGGGATGTGCATTGCATAGTAAATTCTGGGGAAATTTCGCGCTTTTAAACAAAAACTGCATCGAAGGGGGACAAGTTTCTCTCTCGACACCTTACAGGGTTAGGGTTTCGAGAGTGCGACAAACTTGCATTTCTCTTCACTAGTTAGGGTTTTGAGATGAGAGGGAAGGGTTTGCTTGATTGAATTCTAAATGATAAGACATGGTTGAATTCAAACCAAGGTTGAATTTGAATTTCAAATTCAAACATTAAATAATTACCTTAAATAATTCAATTAAGGAAATTCATTAAGTAAATGAACAATAATAAATAAGATGAACAATTATAATAAAGTAAAGCTCATTAGGGAAAACTTTGAGCTTTATTGATCATCACACAATTTACAATGTCATTACAATATTCATAAGTGAAATAAATGAATAATACAACACATTACATAAATGGGCAGAATAGTAAAATAAAGATAAATTACAAGTTAATGATCCTAAACTAATTACTACAAGATCATATTCATTTGATCTTGAATGTGATGAACTCCAAGTCCATTTTGATCCATTCTTGATCCCTGCACAAAAAATCAACAAAGGGAAATTAAGCCAAGTGGCATAGCCACTTGGCAGGTTATAAATCAAATGGAAATGGTGGATAATATCACAGCTCTGCCGAGCTGATCCTCTCCGTGCCGATGCACAGGATCTGCACACACAGACACAAGCAGCACACACATCATGTGTGCATGCTCAACACCAAGACACCGCTTGTGCATGTGGCACAACACACACAAGATCGTTGAGTCACCAAAGTGACCAGGCCAAGAGTCACGACCAGGGAGAGCCAGAGAGCACAATATAAAACCTTTCCGTAGCCAAACCCTAGTCATTTGCTCATCCATCGACAGTCAAGGGGTAAGTTACCAAGAACACCAAGAACAGCTTGAACAAGAGGAACAGCCAAGGTCTGTTCCATTTGCTCAATCTCACCATTGAATCAAAACAAGATCACCAGGAGGAGCAGGCAAGTAAATCAATCACAAGAGCAACCTAAGCAATCCCCTACACCAACAAACAATCTAGGAGCTGGATTGAGGTATAAACCAAATCAACCTCGAGCAAAACCAAGTTTTGCTCATAAATAAGCATACAATGCATCACCGGAGCATGTAAGGGTAGAATGCCCTGTGTGTGTCATCATCTGCTACTGTGCCATCTGGTGCAAGCATAGATGGGTAAGACCACTAGGTAAACATCCTAAGGGAACAACAGTTATGCAAATCCATGCATAACTAGAGGAATCCAGCCAAGAATGCAACCATAGCTAGCCTAACCCACTCACTAAACACCTACAGCTAGCTAGGCCATCAGACTATAGACAAATTCTTGTCTATAGAATTTCTCAACATCAAAAGCCCCTGGAAGTCCAAGATTGGATCAAGCCATGAACATCTATCCATCACAAAGAAGCCACCAAACAGGGGAGCCATCCCAGGGCAGCACATAAATACTGCCAGGATCACCTCAACCACTTAACCAATTCCAACAAAGAAACCATGCACAGATATCATCACCCAGTAGGGTTCAAAAGGAGGGCTAGGGTACCCAACCAGTGGTTGGCATCCTGCTAGCCCTAACAAAATCATTGAAATGATCATCACTGAATCTCAGTTCACATTATTTATCCATTTAATCAAGCAAGGATAAACAGATAAATAAAATGACAAGCAATTGATGCACCAGTGGTCTTGCAAATGATCAAATGGATCATGACAGCATCAATTGATGTTTAAGCAACAAAGACACATCAGGCCAGGCCTGTGTGATACACATGTGAGCAATAGTGAGGCACAGATACCAAAGAGCAGTTACTACAAGCAACTGGTGATCATATGAACACCAGAAGCTTGTTATAGCATGCTACTGCATGCTAGAACTCATTCTAAGCAATTAACACATGAACAGATAATTAAATAACTGAACAATTGCATCACAGATAAGGGCATCATGCATTATAATTGTATCCAGAAGCACTCCATCAAAGGATGGAGTTGATAATGCAACAGTAATGCTCAATTGAGCATAATCATTAATCTGAACTCAATGAACTAGCCCAGAGGCACTGGCACTTGCAAATATGCAAGGATTAACCACCACAATCAAGCCAGGGATGTGATTAAGCACACACGTATGCCCAAGTGACAAGAGAAAGAATAGGAGCATGTTAACAGGTCATGAGCATCACTAGATGCTCATGAGCAATCACAGGAGGATCACAAACGAAATTACAATAAACGAGAAATAGCTAGGAAGTACATACATGGTAATAACAGACAAGAAGTAAAGATACGCATAGTCGCATGAGCAGCACAGGCATAGTATATCAAGCAACAACAGGAGCTACTAAATTACACAGAGCACCACAGCATGCTCATAAGCACTAATGCATGGATCGCCACAGTGAGCAATTGAGCAAGATCAACACAGCAGCAGCGCATAGTCACGGCAAGCATCTCAACATGGAGATGCAGGCCAGTAGCTGAGCAAGACGAAGAAGATGAAGAGAGAAGGGAGCAGAGCAGAGAGGGAGAGAAGGAGGCTACGGTTACTCACCAGTGAAAGGAAGTGCAGAGCTCGGCCATGGCGGCTACGGCGGCACGCGCCGGAGCACGGCGGCGCCAGGCCAAGCCGGGCCATGGCGGTGCCACGGCAGTTCGCGCACACGGAGGCGAAGCCACGGCGGCGCAGCTACGCCAGGGGCGTCGGCGGCGATGAATCGCCGCGGAACTCCACGGGAGACGAGCGGAGGCGAAGGGGGCGCGGCGAGGGAGCGGCGGCGCCCAGATCGACGCGGTGGCTCTGAATCACCGTCGAACGGCGGTTCAGTTGCGCCACATCTCGCCGGCGGCGATGGCCGGAGCTCGGCCGGAATAATTCGGCGAAGGCGGCGACGCGCGCGTCGCCGCAGCTCTAGGGTTAGGGTTCGACACGAACGCGAGGAGAGGGTGTGAGCGACCGACCGCTCGGGTCGGTTGGACCCGAGCTGGTCTAGTCAAACCACCGGGCTCCACCGACAGGTGGGCCTGTGGGCAAATTGGTCTTTTCTAAATTCCATTAAAAATCGAAACTTGGAAATTTCATAGAAATTAATTAATAACTCTAAAAAATAATGAAAAATATGAAAACCACTCAGAATAAAATTCTCTATCATAATAAAATATGAAATAGAATTTTTGGAGATAAACTAGAATAAGTTCAAATTTGATGAATTAACTAATCAATTAAATCACACATGTTATTTTCAATAATGAAAATAAGTCCATAAATTCATTTGGACTCTAAAAACACCTTGACAACATTTCAAGGTTGTATTTTACTCTAATTCAAGTATCCTCAAATTATTCTTAGTATTAACCTCATACATGAAATAATAACGACATCGGAAGGGGGGAACAAACCCTAAAAAATGGAATCATGCATAATTGCTTCTTTAACCATTGCCCTTATCGGACAATGATGCTATTTTTCAGAACAAGAGGACAAGGGTCAGTCCATACCTTCCAACCGCAGAACTTTGGGTGTTCAGTGCAAGTTCATCACTTGCTCATGTCATTTGAGTATCTTTATCAAATTACTTGCAAAGTACTATGATTATCACTATTGCATAAAAACCAAAACCACTATTTTCATAACTATGAATATGACTATGTGGTGGGCAATGGAACCATGGATTGTGTTGATATGGTGGAGGTTCCATTGCAAGGGTTTATATCCATCTAGGATTAAACAACAAATGTCGCCTGTGATTCTTGTGCCGTAATACCCGTGTTAACCATAAGATCCGGAGTGGGACGGAGTAGTCAAAAGTGTTTCCACCTCTCGTACATCAACGGATGCGCTATCGTAGACACTTGACCCAAAGTTGGGCAAGCGGTGGGGTGGGGATCCCATTCTAATTCCCCACGGTAAGTGGTCTATGATGGGTTGCAAGCTACTGGCGAAGGAGTTTGGTTAACGAGTCCCAAACTGTTGTCGTGGTCGGGGTCCATCCTTAAGTGGTATAAGAGGACCGACGAGGACCCAGGGTCGGGGTATGCAACAAAGGGTGGGTGTGTGAGGTAGCGGAGGAACATGATTGGCTAGACCTTATACCGGGCCTCACACCAAAGGAAGTGTGGACGGGAAAGCTGCCCGGTTGGCACCAAGGTTAAGATCTCTTATGGGTAAAGCAACACACCTCTGCAGAGTGTAAAGAACTGTGACCTGTCACTCCCTGTTCCGGGATTGAGGAACTGCGAACGCGGCCGGAAAGGAGCTCCATGAAGTTCTAGTAAACCGGTGAAGGCTAACGGACATAGCTCTTTGAAATAAAAGCAATCTCTTGAAGAAATGTTTATCAAAACTTGCATTGGTATTAGACTTTCTGGTCTAATATCGTAGCTAGTGCATTAAACACCTCTTATCTATAATGAACTTGTTGAGTACGCTCGTACTCATACCACTCTTAAACCCATGCTTAGATTGTCTGAACCGTCTGGAGGAGGAGGACTACGACAGCAATGATGGAGCCGAGATCATCGGCTACGAGGAACCAGACCTCTCAGGAGGTGTTGAAGGCGTAGACTACATCATAGTCTACGGATCCGGGGAGGCTTCCGGAGGAGAACAAGCCTAAAGATATCAGGAGGAGTAGTAGTAGCCGAGCAGCGCGAACTCTTACTATTTAGCTGCTCGATTAAATAAATGTTTAGTTTAATGAGACACTGGTATTGTAAGCTAAGTTGGGTTCGCTTCGAACCCAGGAGTTATCCTCTTAGGACCCAAGAGGAGCTCCAAGACGACTTGTGTATGTGTATTGTAATATTATGTGAATGAGTTATGGACCTTGCTATGTTCTGCTGTACTACTCTGAGGGATGTAATATTTGCGGAATGGTACTTCGCGAATGTTATATCAACGACTGGCATACTACAACATGCAGTGGTATGCAGGGTCACCACACGCTGGGCCGTGGAGGTCCTGTTCGACGGGCAGGGCAAGATGTACTTGCACACCGGGTGGGGCAAGTTCGCCCGTGACCTGGCGCTCGAGCCCGGCTGCCAGCTCACCTTCCTCTACGAGGGAGACGGTGAGATGGTCGTCAAGGTCTTCGACGACACGGCCTACCGCAGGCACTACCACACCGGCGAATCCGAGTCGGACTCCGATAGTTAGAACGTAGAGTGTTCTTTCTTTGCAGCGAATCTGGCTACGGGCCAGACGAAGCCAGTAGTGGAAGGTTTCTGTCTGTTCGCCATCGGTAGAACCAACAAGGGCACCGTCAATCTTCTGTCTGGATTTTCCAGTTTGGGTGACTGGGTGTGCCCTCGAATGTTCTTTCTTGGCAGCGAACATACGGAAATCAACACAACTGGTTTCTATTTTTAAAATATTTATATTTGTGTCCACCATGGTGCAAACTATGTATTAGTTTGTGTAAACCATGTTTCAAACTATGTATTAGTTTGTGTAAAATAATCTTCCAATTTGTAATATTTGGAAGTATGTTGAAATGAATAAGAGAAAAAAAAATGCGTCGGACCGGTGGAGCCAACCCCAGACGCAAACGGACACGCGGACGAAAACGGTCATTTCAGCGTCCGCTGCGCGACGCAAACGGACGCGCGCGGACACTAAAATGCGTCGCACCGCTGGAAATGCCCTAAGCACTTTTTCTTCTGAACCTTCAGTTTTTTTTTTTTTTTTTTTTTTTTTTTTTTTGAACTTAAACCATTTCATTAAGCAAACAGCAGGCCGCCTCATTAAAAACCTTCCAGTCCCCTTAGGTACCCTGGAAGGAAAAGAGTGCGTCTGAAACCTGCTGCCGCAATCAAAGTATCGTTACATCATCTAACAGAGGTTGTAGGAGGAAGCTAGGGGGTTCATCGACCCAAGTACAATCAGATTTAACATCAAAACAAAACCTAGCTAGTGAATGCGCAACCTCATTAGATTCTCTAGGGCAATGAGTAAAGCTAATAGAATCAAGGTTGATAGCAGCATCAACACAGTCGGCAAAGATCGCCGACGCTTCATTCCACCACCTTTGCTCACCATTACAAGCTTGGATCACTTCTAGGGAATCCGATTCAGCCACTACTCTTGAACACCCCATGCGATGGGCAAGGCCGATCCCTTCCTTCATTGCCAATGCTTCCGCCACCATAGCAGAGGCGACGTGAGGAATATAATTTGTCGATGCAGCTATAAAATCGCCTTTAACATCTCTGATAACTGCACCAATAGCTCCTGTGCATGAGTCAGCATAAAAAGAAGCATCGACATTTACTTTGACCTGTCTCACCTCAGGTTTCGACCACTTTACAGTAATAACCTGGGCTTTGTTAGCGCCAACTTTTGCAGCATTGGCCGTCATAGCAAGAATAGACATTTTGCATTTATAAACAGGAGGTGTAGGTTCATCATGTGTCCGCCGTGTCCGCGCTGCAGGAGGCCGCCGAGGCCTACCTCGTCGGGCTCTTCGAGGACACCAACCTCTGCGCCATCCACGCCAAGCGCGTCACCATCATGCCCAAGGACATCCAGCTCGCGCGACGCATCAGGGGCGAGAGGGCCTGATTGATTAAGAGAGATCCGTTCTGACGGTGTTCCGTGTGCTGCTGGTCTCACTGTGTGTAGGGAATAGTAGAACCTAGCAGCATGTTGCTTTACTTTCTGTAGTGAGAGCTCGCCTCCTGGGCTCAGTTTCAATGAAATGGAAATGCTACCCGTGTTTCAATGCCTTGCTGTCTGAATGTTATTTCTTCCATGATTTTCTCTATTTTTCTGTATGCAAGCGAGATCTGAAACTGAGGTGCCATGTGCAGACAACATGGTTTATTGAATCGACCGGGTTAGTTTCAGTTCAATGCAGCCGGCGAATGCTTGAAACGTTAAATCTGATTGTCATGTTTAATCTGGAGATTTTGATTTCTTGATAGGAATGAATCTGGGTATGTTGCCGACCGCCTGCCAATGCTGTAGAATATACAGTTCTTTTTGCCTTGTTTCGGGCCTCTGCCTTACCGTGACGGCCTCATTACTCATTAGCAGGCCCAGGCCCTTTGTAGAACCGCCCCCACAAACGCCAACCACTTTGGGCGGATTTGCAGATGCTCCGGCGCTCCGCCACTCGCAAGGAGGCTCCGTTTCGCCACTGCTCGGCGCGGCGAGCCGGCGGCGGACCGAGCTCGTCCGTTGCGGCACAGCGCAGGTCTCACCGTTTCACTCGGTGAGCAATTAAAAATGTTTTGACAGGGTAAATGCTCATGATTATCTGGTAGAGAAGTTGTAGATCGGAATTGCTGTGAATGCCTTGGGTTCAGAATCAACCCTAGCCCACCAACTGTAGTTTGCTAGTTTCAGGTTTATGTTTCCCCTGAGGATTGAATGCGAGATTTCTCGAGGTTAGATGAACCGTGCTTCTTTCAATTGTTCAGTTAAGACTGGTTGCTATCAATGCGATTTTGTTTTCAGAAGATGGCAGGACAGGAGTAATTCCCTTTCACTGAAGAGCACAAGTTGGGTGAGGATACATGCTGCCACCCAGGTGATGTCTGCATTTTAGCGTAAGTTAGTTTTTCGTCACATATCTGTAGCTTTATGGGTGCTATAATTCTGTGAAGCTGACTGCAAAGTGGTAGTACATCGATCTTGTTTTGTTACCGCTCGCGGAGGCCAAATGTAACTAGACGGTGGCTGCGAAATCAGAGTAGTTATTGCAGACTTGCAAGTGTTCCAAAGACTGGTTTCAGTCTCTAGTCTAAGAAAAAGCATTGACAGCTGAAAAATCATTTGTTAGTTGGCAGTTAGCTGTTGTTCTGTTATTCAGGTGTCTCTGTTTCCTTGATGCTGATTGAACCTGACAAATTTATGGCTGTTGTGAATTGTGATCACTGAAGGTCTTATGTCGTTGTTAGGATGTTTCACTCAACAGCTTTGTGGTTACCATTTAAGCCGTGCCCCAAAGGCAAGGGAACCTGTCGGACTCCCCGGTCTCCACCATGACTGAATCTTGTCCTGTGCTGTACTATGTTTGCATCGTTTCCTGATATTAAGGTAGCACGGGCCATTTCTATGCTTCATATCAGTTGCAGACTGTTCCCCATCTCTTCGACTTCAACATGTTTCTTCTTCTCCTACTAGTTCTTGGTCATACGTTCACCCTACAAATTCTTGCGTCCTCTGTTGCCACCAACTTCATTTCACCTGGCCAAGAACTTGTTTACGGTGACAATCTTTTCTCCTTGGATGGGAAGTTCGCGCTCGGCTTCTTCCAAACAGGCAGTAAGTCCCACAACACTTTGAACTGGTACTTTGGCATTTGGTTCAGTAAAGTGCCCACAATAACTCCAGTCTGGGTCGCAAACTGTGATGATCCAATCAAAGAACCTGCCCTAGTTCGGTTCACAATCTCCCGGGATGGCAATCTTGTTGTCTTAGACAAGCCTAACAATTCCATGATATGGTCTAGCCAAGTTAGTATCAGAACCAACACGACTATTGCCGTGCTCACGAACAATGGAAACCTTGTCCTACAAAATACCTTAAGCTCATCTGACATTTTATGGCAGAGTTTTGATCACCCAACAGATACTTTCCTCCCCGGCGCAAAGATTGGCTGGGACAAGGACACTGGTTTGACCCGCCGTCTTGTTTCCAGAAAGAACTTGATTGACCCAGCTCGTGGCCGTTACTGTTATGAGTTAGGTCCTAAAGGGTTGATACTTACACCTTTGAACTCATCCATAGTGTACTGGTCTAGCGGGGAATGGAATGGACAGTATTTTAGCTTGATACCAGAGATGGTAAGCCACAACTTGATAGACTTCAAATTTGTAAACAACAAGCATGAAGAGTACTTCACATTCACCTTGCTGAATGACACGATGATCATGCATCACCGCCTTGATGTATCTGGTCAAATGAAGACATTAATTTGGGATGAGGTCTCACAGGCTTGGCTAGGTTCCTACTCCAACCCTAAAGCTCAATGTGATGTCTATGCTCTCTGTGGACCATTCACTGTGTGCAGTGACAACCCAGCTCAATATTGTAGCTGTATGAAGGGCTTCTCCATAAGATCGCAAGAGGATTGGGAGCTAAGTGACAGAAGCGGTGGATGTGTGAGAAATACTCCTTTAAACTGTAAAAGTAACAGGAGTACTACAGGAATGACTGATGAATTCTACTCCATGTCTAATGTGGAACTGCCTCAGAATGCTTACAAGATAGGTGCTGCTACTAGTGCTAGAGAATGTGAAAATGTTTGCCTGAGATATTGCTCTTGCACTGCATATTCTTTCATCGACAGTATATGCACTATTTGGCACGAGGAACTCATCAATGTAAAGCAACAGCATATTGACACTATGGATACAAATGGTGCAGTACTTTATCTTCGCCTTGCTGCAAAAGAGATGCAAACTCGAAAATCAGGCAAAAGAGTGACAATCAGGGTTACCACAATTATCATTGTCACTGCATTGAGTTTGCTGGCACTTATATTGCTAGTTTTCCTACTGACTATTTTGAGAAACAATCGGGGGCGGTCTGGTGGCACGCTGAAAAATCTCCAAGACGGTGGTGGAATTATTGCATTTAGGTACACTGATTTGCAGCGGGCAACGAAAAATTTCCTGGAGAAGCTAGGTGCCGGTGGCTTTGGTTCCGTGTTCAAGGGATATCTAACTGAATCAGCTACAATAGCAGTGAAAAGGCTCGATGGGGCTTGTCAAGGAGAAAAACAATTCAGGGCTGAGGTGGCTTCAATCGGAGTTATACAACATATCAATTTAGTTAGACTGATTGGTTTTTGTTGCGAGGGTGAACGGAGGTTGCTTGCATATGAGCACATGCCAAATCGCTCTCTTGACATGCATCTATTTCAGAACAACAGCACAGTTTTAGGCTGGAGTACTAGGTATAAAATAGCTCTGGGAGTTGCTAGAGGACTGGCCTACCTGCATGAGAGGTGCCAAGACTTGATCATACACTGTGACATCAAGCCGCAAAATATACTTCTGGATGCATCATTTGTTGCTAAAATTGCTGACTTCGGTATGGCCAAGTTAATGGGGAGGGATTTTAGTCGGGTTCTGACTACAGCTAGGGGAACTGCAGGATACCTTGCACCAGAATGGATAAGCGGGGTTGCTATCACAGCAAAAGTCGACGTTTACAGCTACGGGATGGTGTTAATGGAAATCATATCAGGAAGACAGAACTCAATTGAACAATACAATGCAGGTGGTGATTGCGCTGTTTTCTTCCCCGTGCATGCTGCGCAAATGCTTCTTGAGGGAGATGTGGCGAGCTTGGTGGATGAAAAATTATCTGGTGATGTAAATCTAGAGGAGGCTGAACGGCTATGCAAGGTTGCTTGTTGGTGCATTCAGGATGACGAGTCTGATCGACCCACAATGGGCGAAGTTGTTCGTATTCTAGAGGGTCTGCTTGACCTTGAAGTGCCGCCGATGCCACGGCTACTTGAGGCGATTACAAGGAGCTCACTTCCAACATCCTCCTACTTCTGTAATCCATCAGAATAATGAAGCTGTACATGTGAAACAAGCATCTATATTATTCAAGTCAGTAAGCTAGTACCGTTCGTCCATACCAGCCTCCAGGTGTGTATATCATTATGCATTTCTTTGACAACCTTGTATTTTCCTTTTTTCCTGTGGACGGTGCAACAAAGTGGTTTGCTTTATTTTACGCCACATTTGCAAATTCTCCCTGTTTCCACTGTCTCCGGCAGACTGGCAGAGTGTCAATTCAGGGGAGTTTGGCCTATGTTCACAGGAGCATGTAATGCAATTCTATGGAAGAGAAGAAATAAAAATATTGAGAATTCAGTGCAATCTCTGCAGGAACTATTGAGAATACAAAGAAATACGGAGTACTGTCCAGGCGTGTCTTGTCTCATTTGTCAGATTGTTTACTGTCATCTCCGCAATCTCCCATTTAGGCTTGCTTAGATAGTGTATAATCCGGTGAGAATACAACTAACCTCCTAAATAAATCTAGCGGTCCAAAATTTGCGTGGAACTGATTTTACTCCTCTCTTAGGGCAAGGAGATGCAACCCTTGCGAATGACTGATTTTGTTCTTCCATGATTTGCCGCCTTCTGAATGCCATTTACCCCTCCCTGTCCGAGATAGTTCATAGCAAATCTGTTCTCTTCCATGGCAAATAAGTGGGGTATCTGGGAGGAATAGTACACAAAATTTCTGTCTGATTCCATGATGTTGCCCCGTCATTATGGTTTCTTTTTTAGATCAAAGGCCAACGGCCCGATGTTAAATTAATAACATCCTCAACGGTGACAAGATACAAGGTGCTGAATCCAGCTTACAAAATACACCAACACACCCACACGGACTACCACCAAGGCTACAACCGGAAACACGAACAATGGTCACCACCCTTACGAAGACAACGCAAAATCGGAGAGGAAATCGGACAACAATAGTTGTCGGGCCGGAGCTCACCCTAGAGTGAGCCAACGAACACGCACACCGTCAACAAAACTCCCCGTAGCAGCCCACCAGCGGCCGACCACCACCAGGCATCGACCACCGCCGATCACAAACCAACAAGCAGCACCGGGGTAACCCAACAGGGGAGTAGGGCACGACACAAGCCTTGCCGAAGATTGCCAAGCGCAGGGCCAACGCCATCCGAAGATACCGCGGCTCCGCCACACCACCATTGGAGAGCCGCACACTGCTAACTCCAAGACGGTGTCTTGAAGAAGACGACACAAGAGCGCCACCACCGCCTGATCTGAGGATCTTAGGTTTTCACCCACAACACGAAGGAGGACCAAGAACACCACATCGACACCTTCAAGAAGGAAACGACGCCCGCATGCTTCGCCGACCGGCCCAGGAATGGGCAAGGGTTTCCCCTCGGCATAACCTCTCCGCCTCCAACACCAGGAACATGACACCGCCGAGACGACACCCGCTCCACCGCCACAACGCACTGCTCGCCGAACACCACGCCGCCCTCACGACCGTGGTACCGGCCAACACCAGAGCCATTGGCTCGCCCGCCAACCAACATGGCTCCCACCTTCCAGGGCCGCCGCCCCAACTTCCTAACTCCTCGCATCGCCAGATCGACCAAAAAATGCAGACCACTATGGTAGAAAGGGACCCGACCCGAACAACTCGACCTCAGCTACTTCAGCGCCCACACCACCACGACCCCTTCTGACTTGGCGCGCTGCAACCAGCGCGGTTCCCACCAACACCAACACGGAAGAAGCAAGGTGGGGCAGTGAAACCCGACGTGAAGGGCACCTCCCACTAGATTGGCCCCAACATCCCCCATGGCTGCCGACAGCAATAAATCAGGGGAGGGGGGAGGATAGGCTCCCAAGGGCCAGGCCCCTGCCTTGACCCAAGGGCCCAGACGACCAGGACGAGGGCGCACCCAACGGCCCTCCCGGATCCTCGCCCGCTGAAGCCGCTCGCCGGAACACCGCGCCCGACCGAGCCGCCGCCGTCGCGCGGAGCGCCTTCCTGCACTAGGAGGAAAAATGTGCCCAGCCCGCCAACGAGCCGCGAGGATGGGGCCTCGCTGCCGCCGTCAGTCGCGACAGGGGGGGTAGGGTTGGAGTTGCCTCCAGAGTCACCCTAGAGAGAGCGACCCAAGAGGTAGTTTAGATCTACTACGGTTTCTTACTAAATTTATTTAAGGAAAGAGCCATTAGTTGTTGCCCATGGCTTGGGCTTTCGGGGCCATGGCTACCGCGGTTGACATCTTGCCCGCATTAGTCTGGATCCTGCCCATAGTAGCCGAAAACGCGGTACGGTGGCACGTCCCCCGACTCGGGAACATTGCGCCGGATTCTGAGTCGGGATCGATAAGAGGGACGACGCGAGTCGTGCTGGAACGCGAAGCCAGAAGCAAAGAAACGAGAAGCTCGAATCGGGTACCTAGCGTCAATTCGCGTCAAAAGGCAGCGCAACGACCGTTTTTCTGCAAACCGAGTTGGAAGTTCTGTGGTTAACCGGGCCAGAAATTCTGTCAAATGGGCCGCCTGGAACGGGGAGAAGGACGTTGTCACCAACACCGAACGTGTGACCGAGTGCGGAGGTGTTGCCCGACTGTCATCTTCTACGCGCTTTTGCAAGCGGCACGTGATCGACTACATCAACCACAAGATATATCTCGTTAACGCTTAGCGATCTTCAAGGGTATGATGATCTTCACCTCGTTGCTACCATCTACTAGATTAGATCTTGGCTTGTTATTCGTTCTTGAGGTAGGAATTTTTTTATTTTCTATGTTACGAATCCCTACAGTGGTATCAGAGCCGTGTCTATGCATAGATTGGTTGCACGAGTAGAACACAATGGTTTTATGGGCGTTTATGCTTTTGTTGTCTCTTGTTTATGTGTACTTTGCATCTTGCGGGATGGTGGGATGAAGCGGCCCGGGCTAACTTTACATGACCGCGTTCATGAGACCTGCTCCACGTTTGACATGCAACTTGTATTGCATAAGTGGCTTTGCGGGTGTCAGTTTCTCTCATCATAGTTAAGATTCAATTTACAATTTCAATTGACAACACTTGTATCAGCGTTGTGGTTCATGTTCATAGGTAGATTGGATCTTACTCGAAAACCATAAACCACGTAAAATATACAAACCAAATTAGAGGCATCTAACTTGTTTTTGCAGGGTTTGGTGATGTGATATGGCCATGATGTGATGATGAATATGTATGATATGATCAATATTGTATTGTGGCAACCGGCAGGAGCCTTATGATTGTCTTTATATTTCATGTAGTAGTATTATTTCAAAGTAGTTGCAATAGTTGCTACACGTGGTGAACAACCATGAAGACGACTGACATAGGCATCCCCAATGGGCCTACCGAAGATGGTACCTGGGGTTTACTGAAGGCCCACGACCCGAAGTTTATGAAGCCCGGAAGCCCAGTTATGAAATAGTTTGGAAATATAGAGTTGTATTAGGAATAATGACTTGTAACTATTACGAGACAAACTCAAAGAGTCTCCCGGACTTTGTAACTTGTACATCACGAAACCCTCGGCTTCGCCTCCTATATAAGGGGGAGTCGAGGGACAAAGAGAGGATCGATTTCATTGTCAACACAACTCTAGTTTCTTAGCAGTTGAGTACTTTTCCGGCTGAACCTTCAAGATCTACTTGCCCTTTACTTCCCTGAAAACCCTAGTCTACAATATGTAGGCATTGACAAGTCGATACCTTGTCAACGAAGCCATTGACCTTGACGCTACGCCGACGATGATGGAGATCATGTCCGTGCTTTGGAGATGAAGATCAAAGGCGCAAAGATAAAAGGGCCATATCATATCACATTATGAATTGCATGTGGTGTTAATCCTTTTATGCATCTTATATTGCTTAGATCGCGACGGTAGCATTATAAGACGATCCCTCTCACTAAATATCAAGATAATAAAGTGTTCGTCCTTAGTTAGCACCGTTGCTAAGACTCGTTGTTTCGAAGCATCACGTGATGATCGAGTGTGATAGACTCAACATGTGCATACAACGGGTGCAAGCCAGATTTGCACATGCGGAAACTAAGGTTTGACTTGACGAGCCTAGCATGTACAGACATGGCCTCGGAACACGACAGACCGAAAGGTTAAGCATGAATATAGATGATATGATGAACATGTTGATGTTCGCCATTGAAACTACATCATCTCACGTGATGATCGGACTTGGTGTAGTGGATTTGGTTCGTGTAATCACTAAGACAATGCGAGGGATATTGTTTTGAGTGAGAGTTCACCTAGTTAATTTTAAAAATTAATAGTAAACTCAATTTATCATAAACTTAGACTAAACTCTTTGCAAATATGTTGTAGATTATGGTGACCCCTACCATCAACTTTAATTCGTTCCTAGAGAAAGAAAAAGCTGAAAAACAATGGAAGCAACTTTACGGATTGGTTCTGTAACTTGAGGATTGTCCTCACTGCTGGACAACTGCTCTATGTGCTCGATGCACCGCTGGGTGACCCACCTGCAGAAACAGCTACCGATGAGGCTAAAAATGTTAACCTCACTCGGAAGACTCATTACTTCACAGTTCAGTGTGCCATCCTCTACGATCTAGAATCGGAGCTTTAGAAACGCTTTGAGACTCACGACCCTCATGATATAATCAGTGAGCTCAAAATGATATTTGAAACTCATGCGGCCGTGGAAAGCTATGATGCTTCTGAAAAGTTCTTTAACTGTAAGATGGAAGAGGGCAGCTCCGTTAGCGAGCACGTGCTCAAGATGTCTGGGCACGCGAAGAAACTCCAAGACTTGGGAATAACGATTCCTAACGCCTTGGGGATTCATCGTGTTCTTCAATCACTGCCACCTAGTTAGAAAAACTTTGTGATGAACTAAAACATGCAGTGCAAGGACAAGACGTTACCTGAACTCTTCTCAATGCTGAAAACTGCTGAAGTGGAGATAAAGAAAGAGCACTAAGTGTTGATGATCAATAAGACCACCAAGTTCAAGAAGCAGGGCAAGCCTAAGGACAAGGGTAAATTCAAGAAGGGTGGCAAGAAAGCTGATGCGACTCCTAAGAAACCCAAGGCTGGCCCTAAACCTGATACTGTGTGCTATTACTGCAAAGAAGAGGGACACTGGAAGTGGAACTGCTCAAAGTACCTAGCAGATCTGAAGAGCGGCAACATAAAAAATAAAGGTATATCTGATATACATGTTATTGATGTGTATCTTACTAGTTCGTAGTAGTGCCTGGGTATTTGATACTAGTTCGGTTGCTCATATTTGTAACTCGAAACAAGAGCTACAGAATAAACGAAGACTAGCAAGGGACGAGGTGACGATGCGCGTTGGAAATGGATCCAAGGTCGATGTGATCGATGTCGGCACGCTCCCCCTACATCTACCATCGGGATTAGTTTTAAATCTGAATAATTGTTATTCGGTGCCTGCATTGAGCTTGAACATTACATCTGGATCTTGTTTATTGCAAAGCGGTTATTCATTCAAGTCTGAGAATAATGGTTGTTTGATTTATATGAATAATATCTTTTATGGTCATGCACCTGAGATGAATGGTTTATTCTTGTTAAATCTCGATAGTAGTGATACACATATACATAACATTGATGCTAAACGAAAGAAATTAAATGATAATTCTACATACATGTGGCACTGTCGTCTTGATCATATGGAGTGAAACGCATGAAGAAACTCCATTCAGATGGATTACTTGAATCACTTGATTTTGAATCACTTGATAGATGTGAAGCATGTCTGATGGAAGAAATGACTAAGACTCCATTCTCTGGTATTATGGAGCAAGCTACAGACTTGTTGGAAATCATACATACTGATGTATGTGGACCAATGAGTGTAGCATCGCGCGGTGGTTATTGTTATGTTCTTACTTTCACAGATGATTTGAGTATATATGGATATATCTACTTGATGAAACATAAATCCAAAACTTTCAAGAAGTTTAAGGAATTCCAAAGTGAAGTAGAAAATCAATGTAACAAGAAGATTAAATTTCGACGTTATGATCGTGGAGGTAAATAACTGAGTTATGAGTTTGGGATGCATTTAAAGAAATGTGGAATACTTTCACAGTTGACACCGCCGGGAACACCACAACGCAATGGTGTGTCCGAACGTCGTAATCGAACTCTATTGGATATGGTTCGATCTATGATGTCTCTTACAAATTTACCATTATCTTTTTGGAGTTATGCATTAGAGACAGCAGCATTCACTTTAAATAGGGCACCATCTAAATCCGTTAAAACGACACCGTATGAATTATGGTTTGGAAACAAACCTAAGTTGTCTTTCCTTAAAGTTTGGGGTTGCGAAGCTTATGTAAAGAAGTTACAATCTGACAAGCTCGAACCCAGAGTGGAGAAATGCATCTTCATAGGATATCATAAAGAAACAATTGGGTATACCTTCTATCACAGATCCGAAGGTAAAATCTTTGTTACCAAGAACGAATCCTTTCTTGAGAAGGAGTTTCTCTCGAAAGAAATGAATGGAAGGAATGTAGAAATCAACGAGGTTACTGAACCTTCTCTTGAAAATCAGAATAGCGCAACACCAGAAGATGTTCTTGTGTCGCCTACACCGATTAGTGAGGAAGCTAATGATCATCAAACTTTGAACGAAGATACTACTGAACCTCGCAGGTCGACGAGGGTTCGTGCCACTCCTGATTGGTACGATCCCGCGTTAAATGTCATGATTGTGGACAACAATGATGAAGACCCTGCGACGTATGAGGAAGCAGTGATGAGCCCAAATTCCAACAAATGGCAAGAGGCCATGAAATCTAAAATGGGATCCATGTATGATAACCAAGTATGGACTTTGGTAGACTTACCTGATAGCCGCAAGGCTGTCGAGAATAAATGGATCTTCAAAAGAAAAACAGATGCTGATGGTAATATTACTGTCTATAAAGCTCGACTTGTCGCGAAAGGGTTCCGACAAATTCAAGGAGTTGTCTACGATGAGACTTTCTCACTCTGTGAGGATATTGTTAGCAATAGCTGCATTTTTCGATTATGAAATTTGGGAGATGAATGTCAAAATAGCGTTCCTTAATGGTGACATTGAGGAAGAGTTGTATATGGTACAAGTCAAAGGTTTTGTCGATCTTAAAAATGCTGACAAGGTATGTAAACTTCAGCGATCCATTTATGGACAGAAGCAAGCATCCTGAAGTTGGAACCGACGCTTTGATAAGGTGATCAAAGACTTTGGATTTATACAAACCCATGGAGAGGCTTGTATTTACAAGAAAGTGAGTGGGAGCTCTGTAGATGACATATTGTTGATTGGGAATGATATAGAACTTCTAAGTAGTGTCAAAGGCTATTTGAATAAGTGTTTTTCAATGAAGGACCTTGGAGAAGCAGCATACATTTTAGGCATCAAGATTTATAGAGATATATCAAGACGCCTAATAGGAATTTCACAGTGTACATACCTGAAAAAGATTCTAAAGAAGTTTAGAATGGATGAGAGCAAGAAAGGGTTCTTGCCCATGTTACCAGGTAAGACCTTGAGTAAAACTCAAAGTCCAGCTACATCAGAAGAAAGAGAAAATATGAACTAAATCCCCTATGCCTCGGCCATAGGCTCTATCATGTATGTCATGCTGTGTACAAGACCTGATATCGCACATGCTGTTAGTTTGAACAACAGATATCAAAGTGATCCAGGAATGGAACACTGGACAGTGGTCAAGAATATCCTAAAGTACTTGAAAAGAACTAAGGATATGTTTCTTTGTTATGGAGGTGAGCAAGAGCTTGTTGTAACCAGTTACACCGATGCTAGTTGGAACACTGATCCGGATGACTCTAAGTCTCACTCCGGATACATATTTATTTTGAATGGTGCAGCAGTAAGCTGGAGGAGTGCTAAGCAAAGCGTTGTGGCGAAATCTTCAACTGAATCAAAATACATAGCTGCTTCGGAGGCTTCATCAGAGGCGATATGGATGAAGTGTTTCATTACTGAGCTTGGTGTGGTTCCTAGTGCGTTGGACCCGATGACCATCTATTGTGACAAACATGGATGCCATAACCAATGCACAGGAGCCAAGGTCACACAAGAAGCTGAATCATATAAAGCTACGTTTTCATTCTATTCGTGAGTATGTCGAAGACGGCGATTTAAATATTTGCAAAGTACACACTGATCTGAATGTGGCAGATCCGTTGACTAAAGCTCTCCCTAGAGCGAAACATGACCTACACCAGAACGCCATGGGTGTTAGGTAACTTACAATGTAATCTAGATTATTGACTCTAGTGCAAGAGAGAATGTTGGAGATATGCCCAATAGGCAATAATAAAGTGGTTATTATTATATCTTTGTGTTTATGATAAATGTTTGCATCTCATGCTATAATTGTATTAACCGGAACATTAATACATGTGTGTTTTATAAACATAAAAGAGTCCCTAGTAAGCCTCTTGTTAAACTAGCTTGTTGATTAATAGATGATCATAGTTTCATGATCATGAACATTGGATATAATTAATAACAAGGTCATATCATTAGGTGAATGATGTGATGGGCATACACCCATAGTAAGCATAACATATGATCAAGTCATTTAGTTATTTGTGCTTCAAGCTTTAATATGCATAGTAGCTTAATCCTTCGACCATGAGATCATGTTAATCACCTACATCGGATGGATACTTTGATGACACCAAACACTACTTCGTAAATGGGTTGTTATAAATGTGGCATTAAGTGTTCGAAAAGTATAGGGTTGAGGCACATGGATCAATAGTGAGATTTGTCCATCCTAATGACAGATATATATACTCTGTGCCCTCTCGGTGGAATGACATCCAATTAGCTTGCAATCATGTGAGTGGTTCACAAGGGATATCATATCACGGTACGAAGAAAGAGTACTTATGAGTAACGAGGTTGAACTAGGTATGTCGATACCGACGATCAAACTTCGAATAAGTAAAATATCGCGAGACAAAGGGAATTGTTATTTTATGTGAATGGTTCTTTCGATCACGAAGTCATCGTTGAATATGTGGGAGCTATTATGGATCTCCAGGTCCCGCTATTAATTATTGATCGGAGAAGAGTCTCGATCATGTCCGCATAGTTCTCGAACCGTAGGGTGACACACTTAAGGTTTGATATCGTTATAAGTAGATATGGAATATGGAATGGAGTTCGAATGTTGTTCGGAATCTCGGATGGGATCCAGGACAATACGAGGAGTTCCGGAATGGTCCGTAGAATAAGATTCATATATAGGAAGTCACTTTCTAAGTTTGGAAATGATCCGGTGCATTTATGGAAGGTGCTAGAATATTCTAGAAGACTCCGAAATAAATCACTATGGAAGGTGGAGTCCCGGATGGACTCAACCAACCCTAACCAGCCAACCAAGAGGGAAGGTTGAGTTGATGGTGGACTCCACCACCTTGGCCGGCCAAGGAAGAAGGAAAGGGAGCAATCCACTTCCCCTAGGTTTCACCCATATGGCAGTTTTGGAGTTGGACTTCAATTTGGTTTTGGGGAAAATCCTAGGGGGTTCCACCTATATAAAGAGAGGGAGAGGGCCGGCCACCTCTTGAGCCGCACCACCAAAGGGCACCCAAGGACGACGCCCCAAGTTCCCCCTCTCCCAAACCCTAGCCACTCCCTCCTCCATATTCTCCTGTGGTACTTACGGCGAAGCGCTGCCGGAGATCTCCACCACCACCGTCATCACGCCGTCATGCTGGTGGGATTATGAGGAGGATCTACTACATTCGCTTCCCGCTGGAACGGGGAGAAGGACGTCGTCATCAACACCAAACGTGTGCCCGAGTGCGGAGGTGACGCCCGATTGTGGCACCGTCAAGATCTTCTACGCGCTTTTGCAAGCGACAAGTGATCGACTACATCAACCACGAGATCTATCTCGTTAATGCTTAGCGATCTTCAAGGGTATGATGATCTTCACCTCGTTGCTACCATCTACTAGATTAGATCTTGACTTGTTATACGTTCTTGCGGTAGGATTTTTTTTTTTGTTTTCTATGCTACGAATCCCTACAGAATACTAGTTGATCATTCCTAACATGGTATCAGAGCTCTAGGTTTAGCTCTTTACACGCTGCAACTCTGTGCTCGATCCGCATCGCCGCCGATGATCTTTCCGGCCGCCGCTGCTCCACTTCCTTCTTCCTCTCCCGCTCTCGTCGGGATCGAGTTGATTTCCAAGAAATATTGGACATTTCCGTCGGTTTTAGAGCTCCAAATCGGGCTCAAGCCGCTAGGTCCCGTCGGCCGCCTCTGCTGCCGCCCCGACCATTCTCAGCCCCGGTCGCCTCCGCCTCGGCAATGCCCGACCCATCCGCAGCCACCTCAATCCGTGCCGGCCCCGGCCGCCACCGCTTCGGGTTGTGCCCGCCCTGGCCACCGCCTCCTTGGGCCGTGCTGGTCCCGGCCGCTGCTGCCTCGGGCCGTGCCGCCGCCCCAGCCGCCGCTTCCGGCCCCAAATCGTCCGCCTTCTGCTCGTGGGTGGCGCTCGTGCGCCCGGGCTTGAGCTCTCCTAGATCGATCCAGTGATCTAAGGCAGTTGACTTCTAGTATCCCTCGATGCCTAATGATCTTTGATGGTACCAACTATGGAGAGTTTGCTGCCTTCATGCGCATTCACATGCGTGGTCTTCGGCTGTGGGGTGTTCTTTCCGGCGAGGTCTCTTGTCCGCCGCATCCCACTGCTCCTGCGCCTCCTACCCCGCCGTCAGTGCTACATGCCCTTGCTGATGATGCTACTCAGGCTGATCAGGGTGCAGCCAAGTCTGCCGAGGTTGCTGCTGCTGAGGCATATGAGGAGCAGGTACTTGATTTTTCAGAGGCTCTTGGTTCCTACCGTGATAGTTTGGCTGCTTTTACTCAGTGGTGTGATGAGGGTGCTAGGGATACTGCCGATCTTTCTCAGAGTGTTCAGCCACAGTTTTCTTCTGAGTTTATGGGCTTTGCTACCATCACTGGGATGTGGTACACCTTCGTCAACGCTATTAGCCTTCTGGGGATTCTCTGTATTTATCTGTGTTGCGTTAGGAGCATGATCTTCAGCAGGGTGATTCTACTGTTGATGAGTTCTACACCCAGTGTGCGGCGATCTGGTGCCAGCTTGACTCCCTTCGCAGTGCATTCTGTGGTACTTGCCAGTGTTGCCGGACAGTACGTTCAGATATGGATTTTCAGAGGATCCACGAGTTCCTGTCTAGACTTCGTCCAGAGTTTGAGCCCTGTCGTGCCCAGTTGTTTGCTTGGGGCCGTGTTCCTATCTCAGAGGTGTTGACTAAGCTCCGTGCTAAGGAGACTCGTCAGCGTGGTGCTGGTCTGCTTGAGACACCTTCTGTTCTTGCTGCTTGCACCTACACCGCCGCTTCTGCCCACACGAGCGCATGCTGCTACTGGATGAGCTCGCTCTTCTCGTGGTGGGGGTCACCCTCGCCGCGATCGGTTCTGCACCTACTGTGGTAGGCCTGGTCACCTTGAGTCGGACTGGCCGCCCTTCACCACCGGCTTCACCGAGCAGGATATTGCGAGGCTTCAGCGCCTCCTTGCCTCCTCTGGTTTTGCTTCGAAGGGTACTGCTGCCTCTGTGGCTGGTTCCTCTACACAGTCAGGTACATCCTCGTGGGTTCTGGATTCTGGAACTTCTTTTCACATGTCTCCTGATTCGACCTCTTCATCTTCCTGTTCATGTTCTTACTGCCGATGGCACTTCTCTTCCTGTTGCAAGTTGTGGCACTCTTTCTACTTCCTCCTTTTCCGTTCCTGATGTTTCTCATGTTCCCCGTCTTACCATGATTTTTTTCCAACGCTCAACTCACTGATTCTGGTTGTCGGGTCATTCTTGATGTTGATTCTTGTTCTGTTCAGGACACTCACACTCGGGCACTGGTTGGGGCTGACCCTCTGTGCCGTGACTCCCATGTACTTTGGGAGCTTGAGTGTCTTCATGTTCCTTCTTCTACCACTTCACCAACTGCACCACTTGTGCTTGCTGTTTCCACTACCGCCTCCTTTCAGCAGTGGCATCATCGCCTTGGTCATCTTTGTAGTTCTCGCTTGTCGTCTTTACTTTGTCGAGGTCTTCTGGGGACTGTCTCAGGAGATGTCTTGCTTCAGGGTTGTCAGGCTGTAGGCTTGGTAAACAGAATCAGTTACCTTATCCTACTAGTGGGTCTGTATCTCAACATCCTTTTGATTTGGTTCATTCTGATGTATGGGGTCCGGATCCCTTTGCTTCCAAGGGGGGCCAACGCTACTATGTTATTTTTATCGATGACTTCTCTCGCCACACTTGGATATATTTTATGACTTCTCACAGCGAGGTTCTCTCGATATATAAGCGTTTTGCTGCCATGGTCCATACTCAGTTTCCACGCCTATTCATGTGTTTCAGGATGACTCCTCTGGTGAGTATATCTCCCAGCTGTTGCGTGGTTTTCTTGCTGAGCAGGGCCCTATGGCCCAATTCTTCCGTCCTGGCGCCTATGCTCAAAATGGCGTGGTTGAGCGCAAGCATCGCCACCTACTTGAGACTGCTCGTGCGATGATGATCGCCACCTCTCTTCCTCCTCACTTCTGGGCTGAGGCTGTGTCTATTTCCACATATCTCATCAACCTTCAGCCCTCCACGGCCCTGCAGGGTGGTATTCCTCTTTAGTGTCTTACTGGCCGCGCTCCTGATTATTCGATCCTTCGTCTTTTTGGTTACGTTTGCTATGTTCTTCTTGCTCCACGCGAACGTACCAAGATGACTGCTCAATATGTTGAATGTGTCTTTCTTGGCTACAGTCCTGAGCACAAGGGATATAAGTGTTGGGATCCTATTGGTCGTCGGATGCGCATCTCTCGGGACATCACTTTTGATGAGTCCCGTCCTTTCTACCCTCCCTCCTCCTCTTCCTTCTCGGTGGATGGTATATGTTTTCTCTTGTTCCCTGACTCACCTCCTCCTGTGTCTCAGGTCCCTGCTCTGCCGAGTCCCTCACCACCTTCTGCTCCTTCTTCACCCACAAGACCCCCTTCTCCTCCCCCACCACCTTCCCCACCTTCCACACGTTCCTCCCCCATGTCACCTTCCTTGCCTACGGTGATCCCTTCCTACCTTTCACTACTCCCGCCGTCCACGTGATGACGATGATACTCCTCCTGACATGCCCTCCACTTCTGGCGTGATGCCCTCTCCACCTGAGCCGACTCATAATCTTCGTGCTCGTCCTCTTCCTCCTCCTGATCGCTATTTCCCCACTCACTACGGTCTCTCTGCTGTCCTTGAGCCGACATCTTATCGGGATGCTATTGCTCACCCCGAATGGCAGCTAGCGATGGCCGAGGAGATTGCTGCGGTGGAGCATACTGGCACCTAGGATGTTGTCACTTATTCCTCTATTCGTCCCATCACTTGCAAATGGGTCTACAAGATAAAGACTCGCTCTGATGGTTCTCTTGAGCGCTACAAGGCTCGACTTGTGGCTCGCGGCTTTCAACATGAGCATGGCCATGACTATGACGAGACCTTTTCTCCAGTGGCTGACATGACCACTGTTCGTACTCTTCTTGCTGTTGCTTATGTTCTTCACTGGTCTATCTCTCAGCTTGATGTGCATAATGATTTTCTTAACGGCGAGTTACGTGAGGAGGTATACATGCAGCCACCTCCTGGGTACTCTATTCCCGATGGCATGGTCTGCCGTCTCCGGCGTTCTCTCTATGGCCTTAAGCAAGCCCCTCGCGCCTGGTTTGAGCGTTTCGCCTGTGTGGTGACCTCTGCTGGTTTTATTCCTAGCGCACATGACCCCGCGCTCTTTGTCCACACATGTTCTCGTGGTCGGTCTCTCCTTCTTCTGTATGTCGATGACATGATCATCACAGGTGACGTCCCTGAGTACATTGCCTTTGTCAAGGCTCATCTTCGTGAGAAATTTCTCATGACTGATCTTGGTCCTCTTCGCTACTTTCTTGGGATTGAGGTTTCTTCTACCTCCGATGGCTTCTATATCTCGCAGGAGAAGTATATTCAGGACCTTCTCACTCGTGCCGCTCTTGGTGATGAGCGCACTATCGATAATCCTATGGAGCTCAATGTCCATCTCCGTGCCACTGATGGTGATCTTTTTCCGGACCCGACTAGCTATCGTAACTTGGTCGGGAGCCTTGTTTACCTTGTTGTCACCCATCCTGACATCTCCAATCCGGTCCATATTCTGAGTCAGTTCATGTCTGCTCCCACTAGTGTCCACTATAGTCATCTCCTTCGTTTCCTACGCTATCTTTGTGGCACCGTCTCCCGTCGTCTATTCTTTCCTAGTTCTAGCTCCTTACAGCTCCAGACCTACTCACATGCTACCTGGGCTAGAGATCCATCGGATCGCAAGTCTCTTTCTGCCTACTGTATCTTTCTTGGTGGTTCTCTCATTGCTTGGAAGACCAAGAAGCAGATCGTAGTCTCTCATTCGAGTGTAGAGGCTGAGTTGCGAGCGATGGCTCTCTTGACTGCAGAGGTGACTTGGTTACGCTGGTTATTGGAGGACTTTGGTGCTTCTGCTGACGCACCGACTCCTCTCTTGTCGGACAGTACTGGTGCCATCAGCATTCCACGTGACCCGGTGAAGCACGAGCTCACCAAGCACATAGGTGATGATGCCTTCTTTGTGCGTACTGCTGGGCAGGATCAGGTCATGGCTCTACAGTATGTGCCTTCCGAGTTACAGCTCCCTGACTTCTTCATGAAGGCCCAGACTAGAGCGCAGTATGGATTCTTTCTCTCTAAATTCAGTGTTGTTGACCCACCATGAGTTTGCCGGGGGGAGGGGGTGTTAGTGATGTATAGACCACTTTGTTGTGTATCCCCAGTGTATAGTGTAGAGGGGGGCTTTCCTGAATATTGTAACACATGTATATGTTGAATACTAGGTGCTCATTCCTAACATTTACATCTCAAATCAAATAGTTTGGCAGGTGGGAACACTTACTCTACTTACGTGCTCTCACACATGAAGCAACTATCCTGTTCCATTGTTTTTAGCTCAGTTTGGAATAAGCTTATTTTCTAACTGACCTAATTTCGATCGGCTCAAGTTTACCAAAATTTTACTCATGCGCCTTTCTAGCTTTGCTATAATACTCCTTGTGTGCATATGAACATACAAGTATACACTAATAAAACACATTATAGCCAACGCCTGATATGGCGATATTGAGTTCAATAGATAAGAGCTAAATTTTAAAACCTTGATGAGATGCTTCTTTCTTGATAGGACCTTTTTCTGGCTACTGTGTGATAACCAAGCATACCATTAAGCAGTATATTATTTGGAAAACCCATATTTTATAATCTTATATTTGCGACACTGTAGCAGCGAATCCTAACGACCCAGGCCGTCGGATGATATGAAATGAAAAAGGTTGGTCGGACATGTCTTTGATAGGAAAATAAATGATAATGCGTATATATACGATTGTCATCATTTGCGATGGTTGTTGTTTTGGTCATGGAGGTGCGAGGACGACGGCGCATCTTCGACTCACGCTAGTGTTTGTAATCATCGGTAGGTGATCTAATGGTCTATATGTATTTTTTATTACTTTTGAGCCTCATTGTAGTGTTATTTATGATTAATAAATCGGTGAAATTTTGGTAAAAAAGACACGCAGACTATCTGAACTAACCAGCAACGGCAGCACGTACGTGTGCTCCCAGCCATCCACGTCCTGCTAGCTCGAACAGCATTACATGACTTGTTCCCCATCCTCCATCGGCTCTATCACCAGCGAAAACTGGCGGCCACTTGCCATGTAAAGTCTAGACGTGCAGTGTTGAGTGCAGCGATGGAGATCGCCGAGACAACAAACTCGTGTGGCTGCGCCGTGCTTAGCCGCCGGCAGCCAAGAATGTGGATTTAAAAACTTCCAACTTGTTCATCCAAATGGCCAGTCTCCTACTTGTTCCACTACTAGTTCACTTTTCCTCCACCGCACTGGCGCACTCCATATCACAAGCTCGCCTTCACAGAGCGCATCCACCGTAATGGCTTCCAGCGACGCCGCCTGCCCCGGCGATGTCGAGATCGAGCTGTTCCCCTTCATCCGCGTCTACAAGAACGGCAGCATCGAGCGCCTGATCGGCACCGACACCGTGCCGGCGTCCTTCGACGACGCCACGGGCGTGGCCTCCAAGGACGTCACCATCGACCCGGCCACCGGCCTCTCCGTCCGCCTCTACCTCCCTCCAGCCGGTGGCGCCAAGAAGCTGCCCGTCCTCGTGTACGTCCACGGCGGCGGCTTCATGGTCCAGTCCGCGGCGTCCCCGACGTATCACCGCTACCTCAACGCCCTCTCCGCCCGCGCCGGCGCCATCGCGGTGTCCGCGGAGTACCGCCGCGTGCCGGAGCACCCGCTCCCCGCGGCCTACGACGACTCCTGGGCGGCGCTCGCGTGGGCGATTGACGCCTGCGCCGCCGGCGCCGGGCCCGGGGGATCGGAGCCGTGGCTCGCGGCGCACGGGGACGCCTCCCGCGTGTTCCTCGCCGGCGACAGTGCCGGTGCCAACATCGCGCACAACGTCGCCCTGCGCGCCGCCTCCGAGGTGCTCCCGCTGCAGCCGGGCGCGGCGATCGCCGGCGTGATGCTGGTGCACCCTTTTTTCTGGGACCCGTCGAACACCATGGCGCCGGAGCTGGAGGTCAGGATCCGCCGCGAGTGGGCGTTCACGTGCGCGCGGCCCGACGCCGACGTGGACGACCCGAGGATCTGCCCGACGTCCGCCGGGGCGTCGGCGCGGCTCGCGGCGATGCCGTGCGGGAGGGTGATGGTGGCCGTGGCCGAGGACGACTTCCTGGCGGCCAAGGGGCGGGCGTACCACGCGGCGCTGCTCGCGAGCGGGTGGCGCGGGGAGGCGGAGCTGGTGGACACGCCGGGGCAGGGCCACGTGTTCCACCTCCGGCGACCGGGCACGGAGGCGGCCGCCGAGATGTTGGACCGCGTCGCGGATTTCATTTCTCGTGCTTGACTACCCGTCTGAGTGTGACTGAGCGAGGCGTGTGAGCAGGATCTAGTATTCTCGTGGATTCATACACAAATAAAACTCAGTGCTTTGAAATATACGAGAAGTTCGTTTTATCTACATTGAGCGGTGCCATGCTGCGTGGCTGAATTCAGGTAGAAAAGTTTATCTACCGTTCCCCGCAGTAGAAAATAATTTAGGTTCCGTTGTCTTGCGAGTACAGTACGGACGTCCATAAAAAAATTTCGAACCTCGGCAATAAAGTCGAAAAGATTTTGCAGTTTATAAGGGAAATCGGCCGAAAACCATACAACACAACGCACCACGCCGGCCCCGAGGCCGTGCCCCCACACAAGTCGACGACTAAGCCGCCCTAGCGACCAAAGCCAACACCACAACACCTCAACGCAATACAGCGGAGGCGAACATCCGGAGCCGCCGCTCCGACATCCACGCCGGCCCCAAGGCCGCGCCCACAGACTAGCCGAAGACCCAGTTGCCCAAGCAAACGAAGGCCGACACTCAAACACCTCAACGCGGGACGGCAGAGGCGATGATTCGGAGCCGCCGCTTCGACGTCCACGCCGACCCGCAGGGCCGCACACCACCAAGCCGAAGAAGAAGAACGGAAAGCGCCAACCAGACGAGCAGACCAGACACCAACATGGGAGGTGAACCTCCACAACGATGCCTCCAAGGAGGGGAGCGACGACCGAGAGCGCCGCCATCGCCAGCAACAACCGAGGCCGGTGCAGGGTTTTCACCCGGAGAATACCAAACCCGAAGTCGTGTCTGCCTGTCCGTCGAAGTCGAGGCTGCCCAACCACCAAAGCTCACTCCACTGGTCCCTCCGGCCGAAGGAACATCCAAGGCGAGGCCACAAGAGGCAAACGACGCAAGAACGCCGAACTCGCCAGACCCCGCGTGGGATCTGGGGTTTCCCCCGGAGAACCTGGGCGGAGTTGCGAGAAACACCACCTCGACGACGACTTCAAGAAGGATGTGGCGCCCAAGGGCGTCACCGACGTCGGTCCCGATGGACTACCGAGAAGAGCTTTCGCCCGGCGATGAGTCGCAAGCCACACACACCCGCCCCTCAAGGGCCAGCCAGACCACCAACACCAACCTGCACGCAGAACGCCAGCCCCACGCGCTCGACGACCTGAGGCCACGGACGAAACAAGGCGCTGAGGCCAGGTTCGCCTCCCGCAGAGCCACCTCCTAGCTCGACGAGACGAAAAAGACCACCATCCGGGGCCGCCGCCCCGGCATCCGGGTACCACACGGAGCAGAAGCCGAGCGAGCACTCACCAAGCCAAATCGGCGACCACCGATGAATCCGTCAGAGCGAGGCAGCCTGGCCCCACGTCCATCGCGCCGCCACACCTAGGCTCCCCGTCGCTGCAGCGAGAACGCCGCCGTCCAGATCATCACCGCTGCCCGCGAGATAGTCACTGAAGCAACCAGAGCGAACCCGTGCAACTGCCACCGCGCGGGGAACCGAAGCACACCGCCACCACACTCCTCCACCAATCCACACGAGCAGAAACGACGCCGCCGCGAAGCTGAGCCACGGCAGCCGCCGGCCGGAGGTTCCACGCCCACCACGCTGGCGAGCCGCAGCAGCCGACGCCCAGCCGCGAGCCGACGCAACCCCGGTCGAAAGCTCCACGAGCCACCACAGATCTGGGCGCGGGGACCTAGGGCCACGACCGCACGCCCACTAGCCGACCTCGCCCGACGCTGGAGGAGGAAGCCGCCGCCCCGGAGCACCGCCGCCGCACGACCGGAGAGGCCTAGCCCGCGCACCTCCCTGCACGAGCTCCCGCAAGCCTCAGCGCCCGCCGCGGAAGGGGAAGACCTCGCCGCCGCCTACCACACGGGCTTCGCCCGGCGGCGCGCGCTGGCGGCGGCGAGGGAAGGGGAGGCGGCGAGGTGGGAGGGGCTGGGGCCGGCGGCTAGGGTCAGCCGCCCGAGTCGCCCGGTGCTGGACGACGCGGGGGCGAAAACATGGTAGTCTCATAGAGCGTCCGTTTTTAAATACAAGATCATTACAAAAACTAAATTTTATACAAGGCCGCCAACACTAACCAAAAAAATGATTACTCCTCCTTCCCGGTTCATAGAGCACGCGCTTATCTCTAGATCACAAATTTAACAAAATGTATATCATTAGAATTTTTTTGATAGATATAGTAACTTTTTTGTTGTACAATTGATATTATGTTTATCAAATTGATAACCTAAAAATACGTGAAAACTCTATGAACTGGGATAGAGAAGTAGATTTCTACCTCGATGCTTATTAATACGAATGTTGCATGCATTCATAGGCAAAGAGACACCACAACGGATTTAATTAGTAACATAAAAAAAGTAGTATGGATGTACCTAAAACTAAACTAAAATATATCTAGATACATCTATATTAGGGACTAATATAGATCAAAGAGAGTATTATTTATTACGGAGTACTTTACTTTGTTTTCTTAGTATATAAATTCTGAGTTTGTGGCCTTCTATACGAAGATGGAGGAAATAGTATAGCACAAGTCTTTGCGGAAATTCAATTTAGCTTTCGAGTGCATATGCTTACTCTACCAAAAAAGATATCGAGAAAAAGCTAAAATAGTTCAAATAGTTGGAAAGAAAGTTACCATCTCTTGATTGAAAATTGGTTCTCAGAAATCCGGTACGAAGTTAACATGATATTGTACTCCCTCCGATCCGTACTACTTGATGCTAAAATAGATGTATCTAAAACTAAAAGGTGTCTAGATACATCTATATTAGTGCCAACTAATATGAATCGGGGGAGTATATGATTTCTTTCTTCCATCTATCACAAGTAGTTCTGCAATAATTAGGTTATGTCTGATCAAGATTCTTTTGGCAAGGTGGTAGTGATAAAAAGAAATGTCGACTGTCTAAATAGAGTATAATTATTGTCAAGCAGGACATGTGATTCATGACCTTGAGGTCAAGAATAGAGCCGTTCTACCTAAATGGCTGTTCAACCTTCTTACCGAAGATGAGGTGTAGCAAACTCTTAAGAAAATGAAGTAATATCCTCATGTGCATTGTCTCAGGTAATTAAAAATTGGGGGACTTGCACTTCTTGGCTGGCCTAACGGTGACTAAGAAATACTTCTTCCTACATAGTTCGTTCACAACCAAGGATGGCTGGGAAATAAGGTTCCAAGAGGATAAGTGGCTAGGTAATGCTACACTCGGAGAATAATATCCATCTATGTACAATATTGTGCGCCACAAAAGCGGTACAATCGCTAAGGTGTTGGAAACTTCACCAGCAAATATGACATCGTATGAGTGTGACAGAGCGAGTGAGTGAGGCATGTCATTGTGTGAGTAGGATTTATTATTGAGTAAAATGCATCAGCGGTACCAAAACTTGAAGACCCAAATCGATACGGTCACCGAACTATCAATACACAATGTACGGTAACTAAATACGGTGTAGTATTCATATAGGCCGATAGTGCATTTTTAGCTTGTTTTACATCGTTATTTAGTTAAGTTATCAATGAGTAGTAGTAGGATTTTTGTATTTCACCGTGCTATCGTGTCCTTTTATGCTTGTCTACACAAGATCTCGAAATCATAAGGCAATGATGAAATATGAGCGAAAACTGTCATTTTCTAGCATTTTGACGTGATAGAAATCATTTTAGCACTTAATTATGCACCTGGGCAAAAGGACAATGCAAGGACAACTTCCAGTAACTTTAACGGGCATCGGTACAGGCAAGGCCCGCCCGTACCGTCCACCCGTATGGCCTGCCATAAGCACCGTCTCGTCAAATACTTTCACCAGGCGCATACGGCGCAGAGATCCGAGACACACAACTCTGCAAAACAGAGAAACACCGCCCCAAATCAGATCTAGAGAAGAAACTTTGTAGAAGACAACATCCAGGCTGCTATGTGGATCCTCGGAGGACAAGGAATCATCCCCTTCACCATCAACCGCTGCATCACCATCATCCACCTCCAACCATAGTTGTAATCTTGATTGCTATTGTGGATTTGTATTCGAATTCATTCCATTCCTTTAATCCCCTCCATAAGATTATGATGATGTTCTTGATTTCCTCCATGTGTGAGTAGTCCCATTAGTTCTTGGGGAGATGGAGAAACCCTAGCATGACTATGAGATGAATCTAAGATGATTTATGGTTTTAAATATTAATGTGTGTTAATTCTCTCTCTTGATATTATGTGTTGTGCACCATGTAATATTTTCCTTATGGTCTCAAGAGGAAACTACCCTTTGAAGTGTGGTAAAGTGAACGACGAGAAGTGACATTACCGTATCGGCACTTTAACACATGGATGAGGGGGATAAGTGGGACTCACCAAGCTTATATCGATAACCACGAGTTAAAACCCTTAATAGAAATAGTCAATATGTGGCTTGCAGAAGACTAGCTGATGTGGTTATTTAGAGATGCGATGACCGATGGCTTTCTGGGTGCATCTTATTACGGAGCTCTCCCACACACAATATGATTAAAAGTATACTTCAACTTGATTAACATGAATCCAAATGCTAGAGGTGGATCCAATAATACCTAAGAACACTTTGTCTTATTAAGTTTCGACCCATTTCCTATAGCACTTTTATTGCTTTATTTACTTTATATTCAACCATTTGCAACACCCCCCTTTAAATTTTTCGAGATTAGAAAACAATTTATCAGTAATCTTTAGTAGATAGTAGCAAGGGGTATTAAGACCCTAACTAGTAGCTCCTCGTGGTTTGATACTATTATTTCGAAACTAGCTACAATTGATTTGTGTTGTTGCAGCTATCAAGCTATTTTCAGGCGCCGTTGCCGGGGAGCTTAGCGCTTTTGGTCTTTGTTGTTAGATGCTAATTTATTATTGTTTTTACTAAAGTCGTTTAATAGTTTCAGGTAACACCATGGCTGCTCTTGGGCTTATGAATAAGCTTGATACAGTTGAATAACTCTGAGGATTCAACCGAGGGTTTGTTAAAGAATTCCCAAATGGGAGTGACGTGGAGTATGCGATTCATCCACACTTTATTTCTATTATGAAAGAGAAAAGCTTTGTAGGAGATGATCCCGATGAGGATCTTTATAATCATTTACATTCCTTTACTGAGTTGTGTTGGACAATTAAATTGAGAAACTATACTGATGATGAATTAAAACTTAAACTGTTTAGTCAATCTCTAACTAACACTGCATTATCTTGGTATAGAACTTGCCCCGCAGAAAATATTGATAATTGGGAGAATCTTATGAAAGAATTTATATTTTGATTCTATCCAAAAGTGAAGTCCCATGAAGCAAGAAGATTTATAACCAATTTCAAAATCGCCGCGATGAAAGTTTAATGAGAGCCTACCTCGGGTTTAAAGGCACGGTTCAAAGCTGTCCCCACATCATGATTTACGTGCTTCATCATATTACACTTGTTTGGCACGCTCGAGGCTATCCATGCGCCTCTCCATGTTCGCATTGTTGGCCACCATTTGGCAATCAAGTTGTCCTTGGCTTCGCGAAGGAGGGCCATGTCAGGGTTCACCACGACGAAGTTTTGAGCTACTTCTTCATATTGCTCATCGATGCACGTCTCGAACAAGGCGAGTTGCTCCTTGAACTCTTGGCGTTGTGCTCATAGGTTGTGTTGGGTGGCCAACACCTCGGTGTTGCGGAGGACTCCATCCTCCCTTCCTTCTTCTCCGTTCCTATCCATGTTGTCAAGACAAAAGCTAGGTTGTGGATGTTAGTGGAAGAACACTACCTCGCAATTTCGTATGATAGTATTGGGACAACCAATCAAGCCGAGAGCAAAACCAATTTGTAGCGGGTCACGCACATAAAGGCACACGCAAAAGCTAGCAAATATGTTGGATAGGTAAGGGTGGTGGAAAGCCAAGAGACGAAATCCAAAATCAAGTTTGTTGTTAAGAGTGGGTGAAATCCAAAAATCAAATGTCAAAGCGATGATCACTATAAACATGAAAAAGATGTGGAACTCACACACAGATGAACGGGGTTAGTGCGACCAAGGAATGAGCGGAATAAACACAAGAAGCAATTAGCAAAGGTGGTACTCTTTGTCAGACTAACTCAATGAGAGGCAATAGCTAGGTTGCATAGAGATAAAACACCAAGATTCGCACAAGGTCTCTCTTCTCTATCTCTCTTGCTTGCTTAAAAGCTTATCAAACTTTGTCGGTGGCACTTGCACTTCCCTTTTTTCACTAGCACACTATGATCTACGCTTCTGCAATTGCTTTTCGCCCCGAGCATTACTTATAAGCTTTACTCAACACAACGCACACCCTCACGGTCGGGACCTCGTGCAATGTTTCACAACACTCAATAAGCTTCACTCGGTGGGATAGATCACAAAAAGAAGAGGGCTACAAAGTGGAATGCAAGTTATACCTAAGATGCGTAGGCGGTGATGAACCCCAAGTTGTGATGATGGTGGTGGAGTCAAATATATGGTTGTAAGTCCAGGGTGCCGACATTGTCGTCGCTTTGCTTCGAAGCTACGGGTTAGCATCACAAACAAGACACTTAAACCGGGACAACAAACACAAGTTAGAGAAATATGTATTACCATACTTCGAGCCCAAGCCATGGAGCAGCTTAGGTCAAAAAGGACACCACCACCTATCTCAAAGAAATAAGCTCAATAGTTTGGTTGCTTGGATGGCATGGAGGAAGAGGATGGCTTGACACTTGTTGTAGGAGTGCTTGTAGTGAGATTGGAGACGAAGTAGGATTTGGTCTTATTGTATTTGATGTCCTCATTCACTTGTCGCTCGGCCTTGGAAGCTTGGTGAACCAACTCAACCATGGTTGAATATTGTTGTACATAATTGAATTGTATGTACATAATTTAGAATTAAACTAATAATAGCTTCGTAAGTCCTATATTAAACAGTATATACAACTAAAGCTGAATAGTATATCGCCTAGCTTGGTGGAGTTCTGAAACTGAGCTTCACGCTTCACCTCATCGCTCATGCCCGTATCATCCTCCCCTTCTTCAAAAAGCGTTGTCACCAATGGTACTAATTCAACCATGACCTAATACAACCGGTATATAAACGCAAATGTTAAACCGGATATAATATTACAAACTCAACGCAAGCAGATTCATCTAAAACCGAGCTGTAGATCTAAAGATATGGAATTTACAAATTATCTGACGTGAACAAGCTGGCACAAAACACACCGATCGATCACTACACTGAGTTTATTGGACAAATATAGACCATCAGATTTAGATCTAACAACTTAGATCTGCTAAAATCCTAACTAAACTGAGCAGTGGCTTACAGTGGCACATCCTGGTCATCGTCGGCATAGCAGTGACGGTGGTCGGGCGTGGTGGTGTCACTCCGGTGGTCATCGGGTTCGGTGAAGTGGACTACCGCGTGCAGGTCGACACAAGGAAGACGAAGAAGACATTGGCATCGTTCATATCTTCTCGGACCTGCGAGAGTAAGCGGCCTGAGGTGATGCAGCGTCGGCGAGGTTCGGGTTGTGGACGGGCTCGTCGATTGGATGCGCTCAAAAATCCAGCAAATGAGTTGGGAATATGCGCAAGAATAGGTGAAGACGAATGGAACCAAAAGAGGCGCCGGTTACCTTAAATTTCACCGTAATCGTGCTCACATGGAGACAGCAGTGTTCGAGGATGTCGTACCTCGACGACGCTTTTGCGGGTGTCGGTCATCGCGGTCAACTGTGACAAAATGATGAACCATCATGTCCTGGAGGCGGGAAGGGATTAGGAGAGGCCATTGCTTGAAGGAAATGAGTTAGAGATCACTAGAGACGTCATACCATGGCGATGAACTCGGCAGGATGTGAAAGAAGACATCGATGGTACGGGAGATACAGGGCCCCATTGAAGAAATATTGTGAAACAAAGTGAAGGAGAAGAACAAGGAACACACGGTGCTCTCCTCAGTTCGTTTTTATATGGGCTAAAAGCATCTCTAGCAGAAACACCAAATCCCAAAGCTCATATGTGCCGATCCAGGCCACCCCAAACAACATTTGCAGGTTAAAATTGAGATGCGCAGTTCAGATACACGATAATAAACTGCATAATTCAAACATTTCATTCGCGCCAGAGATTGTTCATACAAAATAGGGAGATCATACAGCGGAGCCTAGTGCTTCGCTTCTCTATGTCAATGGCGCCGCCGCGGCGAACAAAAGTAAGCGCTCACCCTCCCGGAGCTACGTGTCGCGGCGGTGGAGCCGACAGCCTAGTCGTTGTCGAGCTCGATGTAGCAGCGTCCTGCGCCACCTGCTTGCAGCGCCACTCCGCCTCCTTATCGTTGTCGCCCGCGGACTTCTCCTCGACGAGCGCGGTCACCGTGCCTGATGGCGTGCAGTTGTTGGGGAACCCCAAGAGGAAGGAGTGATGAGCACAACAACGAATTTTCCCTTAGTAAAAAACCAAGGTTTAATCGACCAGTAGAAGAAAGGCTTGACTTCTGACGGTGTTGCCAGCTGACTATTGACAGGGCGCACTACCGGCATCGGCAACAACGTGGAACCTGCACACAACACAACTACAATACTTTGCCCCAACTTACAGTGAGGTTGTCAATCTCATCGGTTTGCTGAACACAAATGATTAGACGTATCGAGCGGTAAGAGATGTTTGCAGTAATTAAAGAGAATAGAGCTTACAATAAGTAAACAGAGCAGGATTGCAGTGGTTGAATTTATCAGTGTAAAGGAAAGGACCGGGGCCACAGTTCACTAGAGGTGTCTCTCCATAAAGATAAATGACATGCTGGGTGAACAAATCACAGCTGGGCAATTGACAGAATACCGACCATACATGACAAGATAATTACTATGAGATTCGTTTGGGCATTACAACGTAATACATAGACCGTAATCCAATTGCGTCTATGACTAATAATCCACCTTCCGGTTATTGTCCGAACCCCTTGCAGTATTAAGTTGTAAGCAACAAATTATCGCATTAAGCAATGTATGTAAAGTAAACAATACAATTACCCCCAGATAAAACATTGTTGTTTTATCCCTAGTAGCAACAACACATCTACAATCTTAGAAGTTATTGTCACTCTTCCAGAAAACTAGAGGCATGAACCTACTATCGAGCATAAATACCCCCTCTTGGAGTCACAAGCATCTACTTGGCCAGAGTATCTGCTAGCAACAGAGAGCATGCAAGATCACAAATAACATATGACAATAATATATAATCGATCTCAACATAGTATACAATATTCATCGGATCCCAGCAAACACAACATGTAGCATTACATAAGGATGATCTTGATCATGTAAGGCAGCTCACAAGATCTAAACATGAGGCACAAATTGGATAAGACAACCCTCTAGCTACTGCTATGGACCCATAGTCCAGGGATGAACTACTCACGCATCACTTTGGAGGTCGGTATGGCGATGTAGATGCCTCCGGCGATGATTTCCCCCGGCGGCAGGGTGCCGGGAAGAGCTTTAGAACCCTCCCGAGCTAGGGTCTGCAATGGCGGCCGTGGCGTAACTTTTCATGGATGGAGGCTCGGGTGTCCAGGGTTTTCCTGAGATCGTGATTAAATAGGCAGAGGGGCGATGTCGGTGGAGGCCAGGCTGGCCCACACCACTGCTAGGCGCAGGCCAGGGTCAGGCAGCGCCTAGGGCTGGCGTGGCCTCCCTGCTGCCCCCTTCGACTCCCCTCTGAACTCTGTCTTCGTTACGACAAAATATTAACTTCGGCTTTTGTTTCATCCAATTCCGAGAATATTTCCTGTACAACTTTTCTGAAATACAAACCATCAGAAAACATGGAACTGACACTGTGGCATCTTGTTAATAGGTTAGTGCCAGAAGATGTATAAAAGTGCAACGAAGTATGGACAAAACATATATGAATTGGTGTAATTCAAGCATGGAGCATAAAAAATTATAGAGACGTTTGAGACGTATCAAGCATCCCCAAGCTTAACTCCTGCTCGACCTCGAGTAGGTAAGTGATAACTGATGACCCACACGTATAGGGGGTGTATCGTAGTACTTTCGATAAATAAGAGTGTCGAACCCAACGAGGAGCAAAAGGTGTTGACGAGCAGTTTTGAACGAGGATTCACTGTAAACACTAGCGAACAAGTTTGGAGGGGTATTTTATATTGCAGATAAATAAAGTACGAGTAAATAAAATGCAGTAGTAATAATTGCAGCAAGTGGCCCAATCCTTTTTAGAGCAAAAGACAAGCTGGTTGTTTTACTTATGATGAAAAACCTGAGGACACACGGGAATCATGTCAAGTGCTTTCGCTTCACATAGTTGAATACTATTCAGTGGTTTGGTAAGTGTTGTGTGGGTGAACCTATGCTAATGCACTACCCCGTACTTGGACTAATGCATACTTTTGATTATACCTCTTGCAAGCATTCGCAACTACAAGAAAGTAATTAAGATAAATCTTACCACAACCTTAAACTTTGAGATCCTACACTCCCTTGTGCACCGGTTTCCTAACGGGGGTTTGGGTTTCAGTCCTCCCGCAACCCCACAATTAGTAACCAAATACACAATGCATTCCCCTAGGACCTTAAAGGTGAAGTATCATGTAGTCGACGTTCACATGACACCACTAGAAGAATAGCACCACAACTTAAATATCAAATCATTGCATATTACTCAACACAGTTCCACTACTAACAACATGACTTCTCCCATGTCCTCAAGAACTAAACGAACTACTCACGAGACATCATATGGATCATGATCAGAGGTGATATGATGATGGATAACAATCTGGACATAAACTTAATTCAATGGTTTCACTCAATAGCATCAACTACAAATAGTAATCAACACCAAGAAAGTTTCCCCTATGAACTAGACAAGCATCAAACCCGAGATGTTACAGCGGGATGGCGTGGAGGCGGCGGTGATGATGGTGCTGGTGGTGAAGATGATCCCGATGAAGTCCAGCTCGATGGCGGTGACGATGGCGATGATATCCCGTCTCCGGGAAGGAATTTCCCTGGCAGATTTCAGCCTGCCGAAGAGCTTTTCTCCCTCTCTGGTTCTCCGCCCCGTAGCGGCGACGGAATATTTATTTCGTCGTACCCCCGATCTTAGGTTTTCCCAGGGGTTGAAATACACGAGGGGGCGTCATTAGAAGTGGGCCAGGGCGCCCAGACCATGCCTAGGTGCAACCTAGGGTGGGCCCGCACCTAGGGGTGGTTTGGAGCCCCCCTGGCCCATCTCGGCCTCCCCTTCTGGCTTCCTCCGTCATCTGGAAAATATGATTTTCTGTATCTTTGTTGGGAATTGTTGGTCTTCAGAAACATGGTGCCTTGACGGTCCTTTTTCCAGCAGATTCCTAGCTCCGGTGGTTAATTCTCCAATAATCATCAAACATGCAAAAATAGATGGAAGGACATAAGTATCACCTCTAAATATGAAATATATCAATGAATAACAGTAAATTATGATATAAAATAGTGATGCAAATTGGAAGTATCAACTCCCCCCAAGCTTAGACCTCGCTTGTCCCCAAGCGAAACTGAACTTGGTAAACTAGACCACGGGTTTATGGAGTGAAGTGTCGATAAAAAAATACGGACAAGAAGCATCATACTTACCAATACACAAGTCATTATAGGCAGCAACTTCTTCTTATATAATTCAACTTGCAATGAGTAAGGAATCATTAAATAGAGGTGTAGAGGAAATCATAATTGATGATGTCAAACTTTTGTTCTTGGTCAGAGAACAATTAACAAATGGTACTTATCTTTTGAGCAGAGTCTTTATATTAGAGCTTATTGCAGAAATCACATGCTCAATCATTTCAATCTCTTTTCAATCATAGATAGCTTTCAGAGTTATATTCATTCAGATAAAAGTATTGTGCTACACAAGGAAGAATAAAGGAGAGGTTTGAATGGATCAACATACATAAATGGTTGGATCACAACAACTCAAATGCTTGCTTGAGACAGAGGGAAATAGGTTTACTGACTCAACATAAAAGTAAAAGAAAGGCCCTGTGCAAAGGGAAGCAAGATTACTCATGTGCTAGAGCTTTTTGTTTTAAATTCAATAGAAGTGTTGAAAATTTGCATTTTAAGAGGTATGCATGTCTATGTCAACGGTAGTGATAATTAATATGACTCATTATATAATTTGTATGTCTCATGCCCATATACCATTAGCGCCCACAACCTTGTCTTACTTTAATGATTACCAAAGATTTTCAACATATGCATATAGTTTTAACCAAGTATCGCAAAGGGGTACCTCCATGCCGCCTGTACAAAGGTCCAAGGAGATAAATCGCATTTGATTTCTCGATTTTGATAAATCTCAACTTTAGACATCCATACCAGGATAACATGGAAAACAGATGGTTGGACTCCTCATATTAATGCTTTAAGCATTCAACAGTAATATTATCTCGATTGAGATTTGAGGATTTAATTTTCCGGCTAAAACTTCCACCATGTGAACATGGGTTTAGTTGGCGGCCCTTTGCTCTTCTCTAACAAATATGCATACTCCAATCTAAACACGGCAACCCCAATTATGTCACACAAGATGGACATTCATAGCATGGTAAAACATGATATTCAACAAAAGGAGACACGTTGATGGCGTTCCCTAGAAAACATGGTTATCTCACAACAAGCAACTTATAAGTTACATAATCCTTATCACAATAGTATTTTTAGGCTAATTTCCCATGAGCTAAGAACAAAACACAAAACAGGTAGTAATGTTTGAAGGTTTAAGGGTAGCACACAAGCTATTCACTTCGGAGTGGCGACGAAATACCACATATAGGTAGGTATGGTGGACACAAATGGCATGAGTTTGTGGTTCATGGTTTGGATGCACGAGAAGCATTCCCTCTCAGTACACGTCTTTGGCTAGCAAGGTTGGGTAGCAAGCATAAGAGTTGAGCGATACAAATAAATATACATGTGATAGAAAACAATCATGCAATCTTCCTTGGGAGTACAAAAGATTTAACATTAAGAATATTAAGCTTATGAGCCAACAAGAAAGAAAGATAATGAAATAATATATCTACATGTATTTCTCTCTTTTCTACTTAAGCCTCAAAGTAATGTTACTACTGACCAATGCTAAGTTTGCCAAGACCAACTAGAATTACTTAATTCTCCTAAAGGGATACCAATACTAACCAACAAGATTAATCATATGATAGAAGTTACAAACTAAATAAGATGTGTAGAAAGTAAATGATAAAGACTTCTCATTAATATTCCATAACGGCAACTCACACCAAGGGATACATAGATAATCAACTAAAGGAGACATACTTCCACACTGCAAACTATCATATACGATAACTTCGCTACTCATGATATGACTCTACCGAAAAGTAAATAGGTAAAAGAGAATAGTGTGATATCGCAGCACTCCCCCAAGCTTGGAACAAGACAAGGGGATGCCAATACCGATGATGAATTACTCCTTCGGTGGTGTCCTTAATAAGCTTATCAACCAGTTCCTTAAAATCATAAATCTTGTAAGTGAGAATACAAATCAACTTCGTGTTATGATTAATACTGTACATGAATCTGTCAGACTGTGAGTCCCAGCTCTTGGAATTATTCCCCCATCCTTCTCTGAACTTGGAGCTTCCTTTCCCTGCATGGTTAGAACGATCTAGAGATGACGTCCTCTCGGACATGATGTGATGTGGAACTCCTCCTCCAGTGCGTATCCGTGCTCCTCTCTTGAACTTGAGAGGGTCTTCCACCACTCCGATGCTTGCAATGATAGTGCGAGGAGGTGAGCTTCGGTCTTCTTCCTCTTCCTTTTCAGCTTCACTCTTGACTTCCTCCTCCGGCTTGGTGTTTCGGAGATCATCTTCCGGCAGCCCCTTGCCCTTGTTGTTGTTGGTGGAGACCATGATGCCTCAAAAACCTAGAACAAATCCTGGCAGAAACATATCAAAATGAAAAAACGACGAGAGCGCGATATACAGATCTCGGAGGATCCAGGGGATTATATAGCAAAAAGTTTCATAACAAAAGGAAGAGAACAAGGTGAAAGCGGGTCGGAGAGGGGCTCCAGGGCGCCTAGACCATGCCTAGGCACGACCTGGAGCTGGCCCACGCCTAGGGGTGGTTTGGCGCCCCTGGGCACCTTCTCATAACCGTTTCTGTCTCGTAATTTTTCATATTTAGCAAAAACAGCAAAAGCATAACCTGGAAAGCCTAACGCGGACTTTTTCTTACTAGAACTGTTACCTATTCGGAAACGGACTCTGCAGATTCCTGGAATTCCTCCTTAATGAATTCTTCCGGGGTCACCACTTGAATAATATCAACATCTTCATTATAAGAATCTCCATAAATATAATGTTTGAGTCTTTGCCCATTCACCACTTGTGTAGTATTATCCTTCAAGGAAGCAATTTTTATAGCGCCGGAACGATACACCTCTTCAATAATAAAAGGTCCTTCCGATTTCGAGAGTAATTTTCCTGCAAAAAATCTGAGACGAGACCTATACAATAAAATTTTATTGCCTACATGGAACTCTCTTTTAAGAATCCTCTTATCATGCCACTTTTTAACCTTCTCCTTAAAGAGTTTGGCATTTTCATAAGCTTCACTCCTCTACTAATCTAAAGAACTCAAGTCAAGCAACCTTTTCTTACCGGCTAGTTTAAAGTCTCTATTAAGTTATTTCACTGCCCAATAAGCTTTGTGTTCTAATTCTGAAGGCAAGTGACAAACTTTCCCATAAACCATTTTGTAAGGAGACATACCCATTGGATTTTTATAAGCAGTTCTATAAGCCCATAAAGCATCATTTAACTTCCTAGCCCAATTCTTCCTAGATTTATTAAAAGTCTTTTGCAAGATAGATTTAATCTCTCTATTTGATAATTCTACTTGCCCACTTGTTTGAGGATGATAGGCTGAAGCAATTCTATGATTAACATCATATCTAGCAAGTGCCTTTCTAAAACCACCATGAATAAAATGAGAGCCTTCATCAGTCATAAGATATCTAGGCACACCAAATCTCTAGGGAAAATAACATCCTTAAGCATTTTTAATGAGGTCTCACCATCAACACTCTTTGTTGGTATAGCTTCTACCCATTTAGTAACATAATCAACAACAACAAGTATATGAGTATAACCTTCTGAAGGAGGAAAAGGACCCATAAAGTCAAATCCCCAAAAGTCAAATGCATAGTTCAATAACAAGAGAATAATTCATAGGCATTTCATTGTGTCTAGAAATATTACCAACTCTTTGGCATTCATCACAATATAAAATAAACTTTCTTGCATCTTTAAAGAGGGTAGGCCAATAAAAACCTGATTGTATAACCTTTTGTGCAGTGCTATATCCAGCATGATGTCCTCCATAAGCACTACCATGACATTTCCTCAATATCTCCTATTGTTCATATTTCAGAACGCATCTTCTCATAATACCATCCACTCCTTCTTTATATAAGTGTGGGTCATCCAAAAAATAATGCCTCAAATCATAAAAGAATTTCCTTCTTTGCTGAGCTGTAAATGTTGGAGGCAAATACTTGGAAACAATAAAGTTAGCATAATCAGCATACCAAGGACTCTCACACGAGGTTATCTTTATTGCAGCCAATTGTTCATTTGGAAAACTATCATTAACATGAATAGGATCATAAGAAATGTTTTCCAATCTAGACAAATTATCAACAATAGGATTTTCGGCACCTTTCCTATATACAATATGCAGATCAAACTCTTGTAAAAGCAACACCCATCTAAGAAGCCTAGGCTTAGCATCTTTCTTTCCATAAGGTATCTAATATCAGCATGATCAGTATGAATAGTAACTTTCGAATCAACAATATGAGGTCTAAACTTATCATAAGCAAAGACTACAGCTAGATTTTTTTTTAGTAGTAGCATAACTCTTTTGAGCAGCATCAAGAGTCTTACTAGCATAATGAATAACATTCAACTTCTTATCTACCCGCTGTCCAAGAACAACACCTACCGCAGAATCACTAGCATCACACATAATTTCAAAGGGTAAATTCCAATCAGGTGGTTGAATAATAGGAGCAGTGGTTAAAGCCTTCTTTGGAGTTTCAAATGCTTCCTTACAATCATCAAAAACAAAAGGTACATCCTTTCGGAGAAGATTAGTAAGAGGCTTTGAAATTTTAGAGAAATCTTTAATAAACCTCCTATAGAAACTAGCATGATCAAGAACACTACGAATACCTTTAACATCCCTAGGACAAGGCATTTTCTCAATTGCTTCCAATTTGGCTCCATCGACTTCAATACCTCTTTCAGAAATTTTATGTCCAAGAACAATTCCTTCATTTACCATAAAGTTGCATTTCTCCCAATTAAGAACAAGATTAGTTTCTTCACATCTCTGCAAAAATTTATCAAGATTGTGCAAACAATTATCAAAAGAAGTACCATAGACGGAGAAATCGTCCATGAATACTTCCACAATTTCTTCACAATAACCATGAAAGATAGCAGACATGCATCTTTGAAATGTAGCAGGAGCATTACACAAACCAAAAGGTATACATCTATAAGCATAAGTTCCATAAGGAAAAGTAAAAGTGGTTGTTTCTTGATCTTGCTTTTTAACAGCAATTTGAGAAAACCCAGAGTAACCAATAAAAGGTAAAGGATAATGATCTTTTTAGTAACTTTATTAACTTTTCTATAATCAATGCACATCATATAACCAACTACTACTCTTTGAGGAATAAGTTCATTATTCTCATTAGGCACAAAAATAATTCCTCCTTTTTTAGGGACACAATGCATAGGACTAACCCATCTACTATCAGCAATAGGATAAATAATACCAGCATCAAGAAATTTCAATACCTCATTTCTTACCACATCCTTCATCTTTGGAATTAAACGGCGTTGATGTTCAACAGATGGCTTTGCACATGGTTCCATATTAATAGCATGCTGACATATAGTAGGAGAAATCCCCTTCAAATCATCAAGAGTATATCCCATAGCTCCTCGGTGCTTCTTTAATACTCCCAATAATTTTTACTCTTCCTATCCTGAAAGTTTAGAACTAATAATAACAGGATATATTTTCTTATCATCAACATAAGCATATTTAAGGTCACCAGGTAAAGGATTTAAATCAAAAATAGGATCCTCCTTGGGTGGTAGCGTGGTACCCAAATCTTCCACAGGTAAATCATGCTTAAGCATCTCCGGTTGACGAAGAAAAATCTCGTCAATTTCCTTTCTTTCCTCCATAAAGACCTCTCTTTCGCGATCCTTCATATATTGCTGCAAAGCATTGTTAGGAGCAACAACAATAGAAACAAGTTGTTCAACTCTAAACTCTTCATTAGGAGCAACAACTCTAAAATCTCATCAATTTCTTTTCTTTCCTCCATAAAGACCTCACTTTCGTGATCCTCCATATAAGGAGCTTTAGCAAACTTAGAAAAATTAAACTCATAAGACTCTCCATCAAATTTAGTAAGAATTTTCTCCTTCTTGCAATCTATAATAGCACCACAAGTATTCAAGAAAGGTCTACCAAAAATTATAGGACAAGTCTTACTAGCAGCTGAACCAAGTACTAAAAAATCATCAGGATATTTAATCTTACCACATAGAACCTCCACATCTCTAACAATACCAATCGGAGATATGGTCTCTCTATTAGCAAGCGGAATAACCACATCAATTTCTTCAAGTTCACAAGAGCCAATTTCATGCATAATTTCCCTGTAAAGCTCATAAGGAATAGCACTAGAACTTGCACCAATATCACATAATCCATAATAGCAATGATCGGCTATTCTGACAGATAGCACATGAACACTAGTTTTCTTGGATTTACTAGGATGTGAAACAATATTAGAAGCATCTTCACAAAATATAATATGTCCATCTTCTACATTTTCAGTAACCAAGTCCTTTACTATTGCTACCGCATGTTCAATAGTTATTTCTTCATCAGGTTCCATGGCTTTCTTTTTTACTTTTATTAACCACACTAGTTATAATATAATGTTCCTTTACCTTGGCAGGGAAAGGTACTTTCTCAATATAGGGTTCAGGCAAAACACGATCAGCTGTACAAACTTCAATATTTCTAGCAGGAACACAATTAACAATATCATTATAAGGTGCATGATACTTGTTCCACTCCTTTTTGGGAACATCAAGATAAGAGGCAAAAGCCTTAAAACAATTTGCAAGAAATTGAGAATCAAGACCATAAAAAACACTAGTATTACGACAATCATCATTTTGCATAAAAGATTCAATGCATTCATAATCATAATTAATACATGACTTTCTTCCTTTATAATTTTCCCATCCTTCAGTATTTTCCTGAATGCGATCGAGAAGATCCCATTTAGCCTCTTCATTCATAAGTGTAAATGATCCAGAACAAGAAGAATCGAATAAATCCTTATCATGAAGAGAAAACCTCGCTTAGAAGTTATTAATAATAATATTACTGGGGAGCTCATGAATGGGACATTTGAGCATTAGTGACTTCAATCTACCCCACGCTTGGGCAATGCTCTCTCCATCTTGAGGCCATAAATTATATATTTGATTCCGATCTTTATGAATCTCACTCGGAGGATAAAATTTAGAATAAAAGAGAGGTACAATTTCCTCCCATCCAATAGATCGGCCATTCTTCAACATCTTATACCATTCAGCAGCTCTTCCCTTAAGTGATAAAGAGAATAATTTCATCTAACTTGGTCCATTGAGATACCTGCACACTTGAACAACTCGCATAATTCATGTATAAAGAGTAAATAATCATCCAGATGGACAGTTCCATCTCCATAATAGCAGTTATTCATAACACGTTCAACAATTTTTATAGGTATTTTAAAAGGATCCAATTGAGCACGTGGTGGTTCATCTACTACCGTAACAGTGGTAGTAGTAATTCCAAATAGAGAGTCAAACGGAGACGCCTCCATAATGAAATAAAGCAGTAGCAGACAGAAATAAAAATGACACTTACAGTAAAAGTTACCTTTACCAATTCCACTCTTCAATAGCGCTTCACTCCCTGGCAACGGTGCCAGAAACTAGTCTTGATGACCCACAAGTATAGGGGGTTGATACGTCTCCGACGTATCGATAATTTCTTATGTTCCATGCCACATTATTGATGATATCTACATGTTTTATGCACACTTTATGTCATATTCGTGCATTTTCGGGAACTAACCTATTAACAAGATGCCGAAGTGCCAATTGCTGTTTTCTGCTGTTTTTGGTTTCAGAAATCCTAGTAAGGAAATATTCTCGGAATTGGACGAAATCAACGCCCAGGGTCCTATTTTGCCACGAAGCTTCCAGAAGACCGAAGAGTCAACGAAGTGGGGCCACGAGGTGGCCAGGAGGGTAGGCGGCGCGGCCCCACCCTTGGCCGCGCCGACCTGTCCCCTGGGCCCCTCGCGACGCCCCCTGACCTACCCTTCCGCCTACAAATAGCCTTCGTCGCGAAACCCCCAGTACCGAGAGCCACGATACGGAAAACCTTCCAGAGACGCCGCCGCCGCCAATCCCATCTCGGAGGATTCAGGAGATCGCCTCCGGCACCCTGCCGGAGAGGGGAATCATCGTCCGGAGGACTCTACGCCGCCATGGTCGCCTCCGGAGTGATGTGTGAGTAGTTCACCCCTGGACTATGGGTCCATAGCAGTAGCTAGATGGTTGTCTTCTCCTCATTATGCTTCATTGTCGGATCTTGTGAGCTGCCTAACATGATCAAGATCATCTATCTGTAATGCTATATGTTGTGTTTGTTGGGATCCGATGAATAGAGAATACTATGTTATGTTGATTATCAATTTATATCTATGTGTTGTTTATGATCTTGCTTGCTCTCCGTTATTAGTAGATGCTCTGGCCAAGTTGATGCTAGTAACTCCAAGAGGGAGTATTTATGCTCGATAGTGGGTTCATGTCTCCGTGAATCTGGGGGAGTGAGAGAAACCTCTAAGGTTATGGATGTGCTGTTGCCACTAGGGATAAAACATTGATGCTATGTCCGAGGATGTAGTTATTGATTACATTACGCGCAATACTTAATGCAATTGTCTGTTGTTAGCAACTTAATACTGGAAGGGGTTCGGATGATAACCTGAAGGTGGACTTTTTAGGCATAGATGCATGCTGGATAGCGGTCTATGTACTTTGTCGTAATGCCCAATTAAATCTCACAATACTCATCATAATATGTATGTGCATGGTCATGCCCTCTCTATTTGTCAATTGCCCAACTGTAATTTGTTCACCCAACATGCTATTTATCTTATGGGAGAGACACCTCTATTGAACTGTGGACCCCGGTCCAATTCTCTATACTGAAATACAATCTACTGCAACATCGTTTCATCGTTTTCTCGCAAACAATCATCATCCACACTATACATCTAATCCTTTGTTACAGCAAGCCGGTGAGATTGACAACCTCACTGTTTCGTTGGGGCAAAGTACTTGATTTGTGTTGTGCAGGTTCCACGTTGGCGCCGGAATCCCTGGTGTTGCGCCGCACTACATTTCATCGCCATCAACCTTCAACGTGCTTCTTGGCTCCTACTGGTTCGATAAACCTTGGTTTCATACTGAGGGAAAACTTGCCGCTGTACGCATCACACCTTCCTCTTGGGGTTCCCAACGGACGCGTGCTGTACGCGTATCAAGCTCTTTTTCTGGCGCCGTTGCCGGGGATCTGAAGAAAACATACACCACAGAGATCTCTAACTCCCACGTCAACTACACGCCAGCTCTTTTTCTGGCGCCGTTGCCGGGGAGATCAAGACACGCTGCAAGGGGAGTCTCCACATCGCAATCTCTTTACTTTGTTTTTGTCTTGCTTAGTTTTATTTACTACTTTGTTTGCTGCACTAAATCAAAATACAAAAAAATTAGTTGCTAGTTTTACTTTATTTGTTATCTTGTTTGCTATATCAAAAACAAAAAAAAAATTAGTTACTTGCATTTACTTTATCTAGTTTATTTTATTTACTAATGCTAAAATGGGTACTCCTGAAAATACTAAGTTGTGTGACTTCACAACCACAAATAATAATGATTTCTTATGCACACCTATTGCTCCACCTGCTACTACAGCAGAATTCTTTGAAATTAAACCTGCTTTACTAAATCTTGTTATGCGAGAGCAATTTTCTGGTGTTAGTTCTGATGATGCTGCTGCCCATCTCAATAATTTTGTTGAATTATGTGAAATGCAAAAATATAAAGATGTAGATGGTGACATTATAAAATTAAAATTTTTCCCTTTCTCATTAAGAGGAAGAGCTAAAGATTGGTTGCTATCTCTGCCTAAGAATAGTATTGATTCATGGACTAAATGCAAGGATGCTTTTATTGGTAGATATTATCCCCCTGCTAAAATTATATCTTTGAGGAGTAGCATAATGAATTTTAAACAATTGGATACTGAGCATGTTGCACAAGCATGGGAAAGAATGAAATCTCTGGTTAAAAATTGCCCAACCCATGGACTGACTACTTGGATGATCATCCAAACCTTTTATGCAGGACTGAATTTTTCTTCGCGGAACCTATTGGATTCAGCTGCTGGAGGTACCTTTATGTCCATCACTCTTGGTGAAGCAACAAAGCTTCTTGATAATATGATGATCAATTACTCTGAATGGCACACGGAAAGAGCTCCACAAGGTAAGAAGGTAAATTCTGTCGAAGAAACCTCTTACTTGAGTGATAAGATTGATGCTATTATGTCTATGCTTGTGAATGATAGGACTAATATTGATCCTAATAATGTTCCATTAGCTTCATTGGTTGCTCAAGAAGAACATGTTGATGTCAACTTCATTAAAAATAATAATTTCAACAACAATGCTTACCGGAACAATTCTAGTAACAACTATAGGCCATATCCTTATAATAATGGCAACGGCTATGGTAATTATTATGGGAATTCTTACAACAATAATAGGAATTCACCCCCTGGACTTGAAGCCATGCTTAAAGAATTTATTAGTACACAAACAGCTTTTAACAAATCTGTTGAAGAAAAGCTTGGGAAAATTGATATACTTGCTTCTAAAGTCGATAGTCTTGTTGCTGATGTTGATCTTTTGAAATCGAAAGTTATGCCTAATGAAAATCATCATAATAAAATTGTTACTACAGCAAATGCCATCCAAGTTAGAATTAATGAGAATATAAGATTGATGGCCGAATTGCGTGCTAGGTGGGAAAGAGAAGAAAATGAAAAAGAAGATAATATAGCTAAAGTTTGGACTATTACCACCACTAGTAATGCTAATGCTACACAAGTTGCTGCACCTCCTACTATTAATGGTAAAATAATTGGTGTTAGCAATGTTTCCACTTCAAATGAAAAGCGCGAAAAACTGCCTGAAACTGCTAAAACTGCTGAAACTGCCTGTGATAAAACTGCTGAAATTTTTTCCAACATTGGGGATGATGATCCCATTGCTTTAGATTATAATGGTTTGAATTTTGATGATTGCCACATCTCTGAAGTTATAAAGTTCTTACAAAAACTTGCTAAAAGTCCTAATGCTAGTGCTATAGATTTGGCTTTCACGAAACATATTACAAATGCTCTCATAAAAGCTAGAGAAGAGAAACTAGAACGCGAAGCTTCTATTCCTAGAAAACTCGAGGATGGTTGGGAGCCCATAATTAAGATGAAGGTTAATGACTTTGATTGTAATGCTTTATGTGATCTTGGTGCAAGTATTTCTGTTATGCCTAAGAAAAATTATAATATGCTTGACTTGCCACCATTGAAAAATTGTTATTTGGATGTTAATCTTGCTGATCATTCTACAAAGAAATCTTTGGGGAAAGTTGATAATGTTCGCATTACCGTTAACAATAACCTTGTCCCCGTTGATTTTGTTGTCTTGGATATTGAATGCAATGCATCTTGTCCCATTATATTGGGAAGACCTTTTCTTCGAACTGTTGGTGCTATCATTGATATGAAGGAAGGTAATATTAAATATCAATTTCCTCTCAAGAAAGGTATGGAACACTTCCCTAGAAAGAGAATGAAGTTACCTTTTGATTCTATTATTAGAACAAATTATGATGTTGACACTTCGTCTCTTGATAATACTTGATACACACTTTCTGCGCCTAGCTGAAAGGCGTTAAAGAAAAGCGCTTATGGGAGACAACCCATGTTTTTACTACAGTACTTTGTTTTTATTTTGTATCTTGGAAGTTGTTTAATACTGTAGCAATCTCTCCTTATCTTAGTTTTGTGTTTTGTTGTGCCAAGTAAAGTCGTTGATAGCAAGGTTCATACTAGATTTGGATTACTGCGCAGAAACAGATTTCTTTGCTGTCACGAATCTGGGCAAAGTTCTCTGTAGGTAACTCAGAAAATTATGCCAATTTACGTGAGTGATCCTCAGATATGTACGAAACTTTCATTCAATTTGAGCATTTTCATTTGAGCAAGTCTGGTGCCTCAATAAAATTCGTCTTTACGAACTGTTCTGTTTTGACAGATTCTGCCTTTTATTTCGCATTGCCTGTTTTGTTATGTTCGATGGATATTTCGATTCCATTGACTTTCAGTAGCTTTGTGCAATATCCAGAAGTGTTAAGAATAATTATGTCACCTCTGAACATGCATATTTTGATTGTGCACTAACCCTCTAATGAGTTGTTTTGAGTTTGGTGTGGAGGAAGTTTTCAAGGATCAAGAGAGGGAGATGATACAACATGATCAAGGAGAGTGAAAGCTCTAAGCTTGGGGATGCCCCGGTGGTTCACCCCTGCATATATCAAGAAGACTCAAGCGTCTAAGCTTGGGGATGCCCAAGGTATCCCCTTCTTCATCGACAACAATATCAGGTTCCTCCCCTGAAACTATATTTTTATTCCGTCACATCTTATGTGCTTTGCTTGGAGCGTCGGTTTGTTTTTGTTTTTGTTTTGTTTGAATAAAATGGATCCTAGCATTCTTTGTGTGGGAGAGAGACACGCTCCGCTGTTGCATATGGACAAGTATGTCCATAGGCTTTACTCATAGTATTCATGGCGAAGTTTCTTCTTCGTTAAATTGTTATATGGTTGGAATTGGAAAATGATACATGTAGTTGTTATAATGTCTTGGATAATGTGATACTTGGCAATTTTTGTGCTCATGTTTAAGCTCTTGCATCATATGCTTTGCACCTATTAATGAAGAAATACATAGAGCATGCTAAAATTTAGTTTGCATATTTGGTCTCTCTAAAGTCTAGATAATTTCTAGTATTGAGTTTGAACAATAAGGAAGACGGTGTAGAGTCTTATAATGTTTACAATATGTCTTTTATGTGAGTTTTGCTGCACCGCTTCATCCTTGTGTTTGTTTCAAATAGCCTTGCTAGCCCAAACCTTGTATCGAGAGGGAATACTTCTCATGCATCCAAATACTTGAGCCAACCACTATGCCATTTGTGTCCACCATACCTACCTACTACATGGTATTTCTCCGCCATTCCAAAGTAAATTGCTTGAGTGCTACCTTTAAACAATTCAAAATTTATTACCTCTGATTTGTGTCAATGTTTTATAGCTCATGAGGAAGTATGTGGTGTTTATCTTTCAATCTTGTTGGGCAACTTTCACCAATGGACTAGTGGCTTCATCCGCTTATCCAATAATTTTGCAAAAAGAGCTGGCATTGGGATTCCCAGTCCCAAATTAATTAATAAAAATAGACACTCCTCCATGGTATGTGATTGTTGGACGGCACCCGAAGGATTCGGTTAGCCATGGCTTGAGAAAGCAAAGGTGGGGAGGAGTGTCATCATAATAAAACTAAAATAAAAAGGCACTCCTTCATGGTATGAGATTGTTGGCAGGCACCCGAAGGATTCGGTTAGCCATGGTTTGTGAAAGAAAGGTTGGAAGGAGTGCCACACAAAAATAAAATAAAATGGGAGCCGCTCTTTGAAGGTTTGTCTGGCAAGGGGGTTAGAGTGCCCACTACCATTCGTTGACAACAACAAACACCTCTCAAAATTTTACTTTTATTGCTCTCTATATGTTTTCAAAATCAAAGCTCTAGCACAAATATAGCAATCGATGCTTTCCTCTTTGAAGGACCATTCTTTTACTTTTATGTTGAGTCAGTTCACCTATTTCTCTCCACCTCAAGAAGCAAACACTTGTGTGAACTGTGCATTGATTCTTACATATTTGCATATTGCACTTGTTATATTACTTTACATTGACAATATCCATGAGATATACATGTTACAAGTTGAAAGCAACCGCTGAAACTTAATCTTCCTTTGTGTTGCTTCAACGCCTTTACTTTGAATTATTGCTTTATGAGTTAACTCTTATGCAAGACTTATTGATGCTTGTCTTGAAGTACTATTCATGAAAAGTCTTTGCTATATGATTCATTTGTTTACTCATGTCATATACATTGGTTTGATCGTCGCATTCATTACATATGCTTACAATAGTATGATCAAGGTTATGATGGCATGTCACTCCAGAAATTATCTTTGTTATCGTTTACCTGCTCGGGACGAGCAGAAACTAAGCTTGGGGATGCTGATACGTCTCCGACGTATCGATAATTTCTTATGTTCCATGCCACATTATTGATGATATCTACATGTTTTATGCACACTTTATGTCATATTCGTGCATTTTCTGGAACTAACCTATTAACAAGATGCCGAAGTGCCGCTTGTCAAGTTCTGTTTTTGGTTTCAGAAATCCTAGTAAGGAAATATTCTCGGAATTGGACGAAATCAATGCCCAGGGTCCTATTTTGCCACGAAGCTTCCAGAAGACCGAAGAGTCAACGAAGTGGGGCCACGAGGTGGCCAGGAGGGTAGGCGGCGCGGCCCCACCCTTGGCCGCGCCGACCTGTCTCCTGGGCCCCTCGCGACGCCCCCTAACCTACCCTTCCGCCTACAAATAGCCTTCGTCGCGAAACCCCCAGTACCAAGAGCCACGATACGGAAAACCTTCCAGAGACGCCGCCGCCGCCAATCCCATCTCGGGGGATTCAGGAGATCGCCTCCGGCACCCTGCCGGAGAGGGGAATCATCTCCCGGAGGACTCTACGCCGCCATGGTCGCCTCCGGAGTGATGTGTGAGTAGTTCACCCCTGGACTATGGGTCCATAGCAGTAGCTAGATGGTTGTCTTCCCCTCATTATGCTTCATTGTCGGATCTTGTGAGCTGCCTAACATGATCAAGATCATCTATCTGTAATGCTATATGTTGTGTTTGTTGGGATCCGATGAATAGAGAATACTATGTTATGTTGATTATCAATTTATATCTATGTGTTGTTTATGATCTTGCATGCTCTCCGTTATTAGTAGATGCTCTGGCCAAGTTGATGCTAGTAACTCCAAGAGGGAGTATTTATCCTCGATAGTGGGTTCATGTCTCCGTGAATCTGGGGGAGTGAGAGAAACCTCTAAGGTTATGGATGTGCTGTTGCCACTAGGGATAAAACATTGATGCTATGTCCGAGGATGTAGTTATTGATTACATTACGCGCAATACTTAATGCAATTGTCTGTTGTTAGCAACTTAATACTGGAAGGGGTTCGGATGATAACCTGAAGGTGGACTTTTTAGGCATAGATGCATGCTGGATAGCGGTCTATGTACTTTGTCGTAATGCCCAATTAAATCTCACAATACTCATCATAATATGTATGTGCATGGTCATGCCCTCTCTATTTGTCAATTGCCCAACTGTAATTTGTTCACCCAACATGCTATTTATCTTATGGGAGAGACACCTCTAGTGAACTGTGGACCCCGGTCCAATTCTCTATACTGAAATACAATCTACTGCAATACTGTTCTACTGTTTTCTGCAAACAATCATCATCCACACTATACATCTAATCCTTTGTTACAGCAAGCCGGTTAGATTGACAACCTCACTGTTTCGTTGGGGCAAAGTACTTGGTTTGTGTTGTGCAGGTTCCACGTTGGCGCCGGAATCCCTGGTGTTGCGCCGCACTACATTTCATCGCCATCAACCTTCAACGTGCTTCTTGGCTCCTACTGGTTCGATAAACCTTGGTTTCATACTGAGGGAAAACTTGCCGCTGTACGCATCACACCTTCCTCTTGGGGTTCCCAACGGACGCGTGCTGTACGCGTATCAGGGGTCTATCGTAGTACTTTCGATAAATAAGTGTGTCAAACCCAACGAGGAGCAGAAGATGTTGACAAGCAGTTTTGATCGAGGACTCACTATAAACACTAGCGAACAGGTTTACATGGGTATTTGATATTGCAGATAAATAAAGTACGAGTAAATAAAATGCAGTAGTAATAATTGCAGCGAGTGGCCCAATCCTTTTTAGAGCAAAGGACAAGCCGGTTGTTTTACTTACGATGAACAAACGTTCCTGAGGACACACGAGAATCATGTCAAGTGCTTTCACTTCACATAGTTGAATAATATTCAGTGGTTTGGTAAGTGTTGTGTGGGTGAACCTAAGCTAATGCACTACCCCGTACTTGTACTAATGCATACTTGTGATTATACCTCTTGTAAGCATCCGTAACTACAATAAGTAATTAAGATAAATATAACCACAACCTTAAACTTTGAGATCCTACACTCCCTTGTGCACCGGTTTCCTAATGGGGATTTGGGTTTATGTCGTCCCGCAACCCCACAATTAGTATCCAAATACACAATGCATTCCCCTAGGCCCTTAAAGGTGAAGTATCATGTAGTCGACGTTCACATGACACCACTAGAAGAATAACACCACAACTTAAATATCAAATCATTGCATATTACTCAACACAGTTCCACTAATAACAACATGACTTCTCCCATGTCCTCAAGAACTAAACGAACTACTCACGAGACATCATATGGATCATGATCAGAGGTGATATGATGATGAATAACAATCTGGACATAAACTTAATTCAATGGTTTCACTCAGTAGCATCAACTACAAAGAGTAATCAACACCGGGAAAGTTTCCCCTATGAACTAGACAAGCATCAAACCCGAGATGTTACATCGGGACGGCGTGGAGGCGGTGGCGATGATGGTGCTGGTGGTGAAGATGATGGTGATGATGATCTCGATGAATTCCAGCTCGATGGCGGTGATGATGGCGATGATGGATGGAATTTCCCCGGCTGATTTCAGCTTGCCGGAGAGCTTTTCTCCCTCTCTGGTTCTCCGTCCCATAGCAACGGCGGATTATTTCTTTCGTTGTACCCCCGATCTTAGGTTTCCCCAGGGGTTGAAATACGTGAGGTGTCGTCGGAAGTGGGCCAGGGTGCCCAGACCATGCCTAGGCGTGGCCTTGGGTGGGCCCGCGCCTAGGGGTGGTTTGGAGCCCGCCTGGCCCATCTCGGCCTCCCCTTCTGGCTTCGTCCGTCATCTGGAAAAATATGATTTTCTGTATCTTTGTTTGGAATTGTTGGTCTTCAGAAATATGGTGCCTTGATGGTCTTTCTTCCAGCAGATTCGTGGCTCCAGTGGTTAATTCTCCAATTATACCCTATATAATGGCTGATCAGTTTAGAGCAACTCTTACCGATTTGGACACTGTAGATGTCCTAATTTTCCTTGCATTCCACCAATAGTTTGGAGACAGGTAGGCTTATCTTTCGGTCACTTGGCTGGGTCAATGAGCTATCAATTTTTTGGTCGTTTTTTCTTTGGGTTCGGAAATTACAGGCTACCGGCTGCTGTACGTTTTCTGTTTAGGTAGTTACCACTGCTTCCGGTTACGTTCCCTCACCATTTATCTATTTCTTTAGGCTATACCTGGTGCCCACTTATCACATAGTGCGGTGGAAATAAATCGGTGTGGTGCCACGTTACCGCCGTACGTGTCTTCTTCCTGTGATACGGTAGGATTTACGTGCCAATGTTTTCTGCTTCCTTCCCACATACTTTTCATTAGTTCATGCCTCGGTTATGGAGATCGGAGAGGGCAAGGACTGCAGCATGTTCTACCTTCTTCCAGCGGCCTTCTGTTCCTTACAACTCGGCTACGGAGAAGCCGATGACTGCAGCGTCCGGTTTGCCTGATTCTGCCTGGTATTGGTTTTGTCCACATCGTGTTGTCCTCCTTTTCTTACTCTCTGCATATTCCTCTTTCCTGTAGGTATCCTATGGGTGTACGTGGCTTGAGCCTCCTGATGGTGGCCGTCGCGGCGGGTAGGGAAGGCCCCCCGGTGGTCCGCGCCACGGCGGTGAGCAGGAAGGCCTCCTGGTCGTCGACGATGCCGTGGCGGCAGGGTCGTCGGCGTCGCGGTGGCCGATCGGCTGGACCTGCGGTTCTGCCGCTTGTGCCCGTTGTTTCTGTGTCCGCATCTGCTTTTCTGATTGATGCTAATCATCCGTCGCTGGATGGTTTTCCTTCTTCTCCGCCTGCTGATTCGATTTCTCTTTTGCCTCCGAGTGTTTGTCGGAGGCGGTTATTAGAAGGCGTGATATTTGGTTGGGGAAACTGCGGATTGTTGATGCAATCAGGTGGTACCGCCGGTGGTTCGTTTTTGTTGCTTTTTTTTTCTCATGGTGTGCGATCCTGCTGCATGTTCTACATACGCATGTTTCTTACTTCTAACTTTGTTTTGTGTTTCCGCAGTTCGTGGCCTTCTAATTCTCCCGATTTTCTGCCCTTTTATCGGGTTTTCATGGAAGTGGTTCCGGTGTTCCTGGACCTTCGTCTTTGTTTAATGGGCATGGTTCATCGTCTGGTTGTCCTCTTATGGGTGATAATTTGACACCGGCCGTATCTTCATGGTCAGAGATCTTGGGTTCCTCTGTTCGTCCGTTTCTGATTGAGCTGCAGCATCTTCTTCTCCTAGCCGTGCTTCTTATTTTTTCTATTGGTTTTCATTCTGTTGGTTCTTGTGTGTTAGCTCTTCGATTTTGTTCGCTCCTCCGTGCTTTGGCTGGTTATAATGTGCGGTCCTCTTTCAACGTGCTTTGCTAGCTGATTCAAACGCCACTTGACCCATTGCCTGATGGTTTGTCCAGCGTGAGACACTGTGCTAATTGGTTCATTGCTGGTGTATTAGCCGTGACTGCTGTGTGTCTTTTGTTTTCAGTTTTTGCTACTTCATTGATGCCTGCTTTTCGAGCCACCGCGATTCGTCTGAGGCATTTGGTCGCGTGGCGTCATCTTGCATTTGTTCGGGCAGGTTTGCGTACTGCGTAGGCCATGGCACGGCCACCGGCCACGCCACCCCACAGGCCATCCATACCACTCTACATTGAGAAGATAATGAACAGCCACAACGGCGACTTCTTCCACGACGAGCCGGAGCCCGAAGTCTCTTCCTGCAGCCCCGCGGAACTGGCCCCGGTGGAGCTCGGCCTGGATCTCGAATTCTCGATTCTTGAGCACCACCTCCCACACAAGCACTGCACACAAGGCTTCTTCCTCAACACCCAGGCGGAGCCGTGGATCACATCCAACGACCGTGCGCAGCACGCTGCAGATATTCGCCTTTGTGCGCCGCCCTCCGCACAGCTCACGACCGGCGCGGTGGCTCGGCCAGTTGTCGCCTTCCCTGCACTAAAGGGAGAATTCATCGTCATTATCTCTTCTACCCACGAAGAAGGTGATGCAGGGCACTGACGAATTAAAACTCAGGGAATAACCAGAACAGCTGCCTTAGTTCGCCATCAGGGACATGCATTGATAATTGTACAAATTATGAAGCGCCAGGTAACCCAGGACCTCTGCCATGTACCTCTCCCCACTATAATCCAGTAGAAATACGTACCATCGCTCCCACCTAATGCGCAGGCTATGCATATTATTAGTACCAACTACTACTATGTATTTTAGTAGCAATCAGAACTAGCTGCATGTTATCCACTTACGTGCTTATGTGTGTTCTAAAGATAAAGCAATTTTCTAAACGTTTCTCCTTAAATTGCCCAACTTATTTTATTAGTATTAACCACTCAAACCTTCGACAAAACTAAATTTTCTTAACTCACTTCATAGCAAACCTCAGCTCCTGCATAAAAGTAGAGAATCACCAACGATCCAGTCCATACTTAACCCATTTGATCGTATGTCACCAATCTATTCCATCAATCCAAGGCCATCCAACGCACCATTAAAAAATAATGTAACATGCACTTAAAATAACCAAAATTAATAAAGTACATCAAACATGTATGATGTATCGCCACGGGTGCGGCGTGCCGCCGCGCCTATGCTTCCTAGTAATCATCAAACATGCAAAAATAGATGGAATAACATAAGTATCACCTCTAAATATGAAATATATCAATAAATAACATTAAATTATGATATAAAGTAATGATGCAAATTGGACGTATCAACGCTCTGGAGAGCTCCGCTTCCACGGAGACGCGCTCCCTCTCGCCAGGCCAGTCTCTCGCCGGTGACGACAAGCTCTTCTCCAGCACCGGCAAGTTCGTGCTTGGCTTCTTTAAGATCCCAGATTGTACCAACCAAACGAGCCCTAAGGCCTCCTACCTAGGGGAAACCCTAGCTGGCGGTCACCCGCCCATGGGGAAGGGAGCGGTTAGTTTTGGACAAAAGAAAAATTCCTCTTAAGGCATATTTTGGACTGTAGGGATTGCTATTTCTGGAAAGTTTTGCATGCACGTGAAACAAGAAGAATCTGCTGATGGAAGCGAGAATCTTTCATAAATCAAAAATTCAAAATGTTTTATCTCACAAGCCACTGCTCCGATTTCAAATCCCTTTTCACCTATGAATCGGTCTTGACGAGATCTTCAAAACTAGCACCCATGTTAATATGTTTCGACAAAAAAAATTTGGGCTAAAAGTTATCAACCCTAAAATACGGAATTTATCAACCGTAAATTTTAAAACTTACCAACCCGAAAAGTTAATTTCGTTTAGAATACTTTTGGAATTCATTTTTAGTTTATAAAGCTATCAACCCGGTGCCCCGTTATTTATCAACGGTACATACAAATAAGTACCAACACTAAAAAGCTAATTTCATTCGGAATATTTTAGCCTTTTTAGTTTACAAGCTATCAACCCGATGTCCCATTAATTATCAACGGTAAAAATATAAATAACTACCTGCCCTAAAAAGCTAATTTCATTTAGAATATTTTAGACACTATTTTTAGTTTACAAGATATCAATCCGGTGCACACGTTATTAATCAACGGTAAATACTACCAACCCTAAAAAGCTAATTTCATTTAGAATATTTTAGCGAATGTTGTTTTAGTTTACAACTATCAACCCGGTGCCCCGTTATTTATCAACGGTAAACATAAAACTATAGCAACCCAAGAAAGCTTATTTCATTTAGAAATATTTTAGCGACTCTTTTTTATTTGCAAGATATCAACCCGATGCCCCGTTATTTATCAACGGTAATTATAAATAACTATCAACCCTAAAATGGTAATTTCATTTAGAATATTTTAGCAACTATTTTTTAGTTTACAAGATATCAACCCGGTGGCTCGTTATTTAGCAACGGTAAATATAAATAACTATCAACCCTAAAAAGTTAATTTCATTAATAATATTTTAGAGACTATTTTTTAGTTTATTAGCTATCAACTTGGTGCCCCGTTATTTATCAATGGTAAATTTTCAACCCTAAAAAGTATTTCATTTAGAATATTTAACGACTTTTTTTGTTTACAAGCTATCAACCCGGTGACCCATTATTTACGAATGGTAAATATAAATAACTATCAATCATAAAAAGTTAATTTCATTTAGAATATTTTAGCCACTTTTTTGTTTACAAGTTATCAATCCGTTGCCCTGTTATTTATCAACGATAATTTAAATACCTAGCAACCCTAAAAATTAAATTCATTTAAAATATTTCAGCAATTTTTTAGCTTACAACTTAAAACAATACTTAATTTGAGTAGCAAGTGGTAGTTCATTTGAGTTGCAAGTGAATCCCCCACCCGTTATCCCCTCCCCTAAAAACCACTAGCCCGAAAAATGGAATTATAAAAATAAATCTAAAAGACATAAATTACCGTACGAAATAACAAAAAAATGGAATTGCAAAAAGGAATTGTAAAAAGGGAATTGCAAAAATAAAAATGCATCATCACCACTAGACACAATTTCACTCATAAAATTCTTGGTACAGGATTTTGATATAACATGGAAAAGGGAATTGATCTTTGGTATACAAGCATTTAATGTTATTTAATTAGCCCGGGCCTACTTGGTGTAAGTGTGAACATCATGAATACTAGTGTGAAAGGCATGCAAGTGTAAACATGTATCCCTTCCTTACAGTTTATTAGACGTGCGCGTACCGCTAGGTCACAAATTTGATCAATTTAGTATTAGTTATATGTTATAAAAATTATATCATTGAAAAATTTAGCTGTTCTATTTTCTAATAATATAATTTTTTATTATGTAATTTAAATTATGTAGCTTAAATTGGCGACCTAGTGATACGGGGAAGACTAGTAAACTGAGACGAAGGAAGTATGTAATTTGAATGTGTGAAGTGTACATGCAAGTGTGAACGCGTGCATTTACATGTAAATCATTAAACACTAAGTGACAAAAAAAAGGTAATTTGCACATTCTGCCGAAAAAACTAACCACGTGAGCGATTGAGTGTCAAAGAGGAAATTCGCCTGGCTAGGCATATGTGGTTCAACCGGGTTCCCAAGTTGACCACGGTGTGGGTGGCCAACAGGGCAACAGGGGAGGCAGCCCGGTAGCAGGCGCCGCCTCGCCGGAGTTCGCGATCTCCGGCGGCGGCAACCTCGTCATCTTGGACCACGGCACTGCCGTCTGGTCCACCCAAGCCGACGTCGTCACACCCCGCACCAACAAGACCGTCGTTGTTCTTGTTCTCCTAATCTCCTGGACACCGGGAACCTGGTCCTGCGCAGCGCCTCCAACGCGTCGGACGTGCTGTGGCAGAGCTTCGACCACCCGACGACGGACACCCTGCTCCCCGGCGCCACGAACGGGCTGGACAAACTCACCGGCCGGAGCCGCCGCCTCGTCTCCAGGAGGAACCGGGTCGACCTGGCGCCGGGCGTGTACACCATGGAGTTGGGCCGCGCTGGCGTCGTCCAGATGCTGTGGAACTCGTCCGTGACGTGCTGGTCCAGCGGGGAGTGGAACGGCGAGTACTTCAGCAACGTGCCGGAGATGATCGCCCGCCACCTGTTTGGCTTCAGGTTCGTCGACGACGACCGGGAGGTGTCCTTCGCCTACCACCTGCTCGACGAACGATCACCATGTACAGCTTCCTGGACGTGTTTGGGCGGAGGAAGGTGCTGGCCTGGCACGACGCCACGCAGGACTAGGTGACGGCTACACCCACCCCGCCGCTCAGTGCGAGGTCCATGCCGTCTGCCGACCTTTCACGGTCTGCGCCGACAACGCTCCTCTGCCTTGCGGATGCATGAAAGGATTCACCTGCGGACTGGGATCTTGACGATCGAAGCACGGCCGGATGCAGGAGGAACATTCAGTTGAATTGTGCTGGCATTGGAAACAGCAGTACGGCTGGCCTGTCTGAGAAGTTCTACGCGCCGTGCCGGTCACCAGAGTGCCCTATGATCCCCGCAGAGCCGTGGGGCATGTCGCGTTGGCAAGCGATTGCGAGCAGGTTTGTCTGAGTAACGGCTCTTGCACTGCATATTCCTTTGGTACTGGTGGTTGTTCTGTGTGGCATAAGGAGTTCCACACTCGAAAAAACAACAAACCTATCATCTTGGGCGCCATTGGTGCAAGCTATCATTGCTTTGGCTGGGTGTAATGCTTAAACCTTTTAAGTAATAAAACACCCTTTATCGAAAGAAAAAACATCATTGCTTTGGGCGTCTTGGTGCTCATCTTAGTGCTATGGAGGACCAGGAGGAACAAAAGATACAGTCAAACATTGGACAACATCCATAGTGGTAGTCAACTTGTTTCATTCAGATATATTGAATTGCAGCGCACAACTATAAATTTCTCAGAGAAGATTCGGGCAGGTGGTTTTGGTTCTGTGTTCAAGGGGCTGTTAAACGAGTCTATCAATATAGCAGTGAAGAGGCCTTACGATTGCTACCAGCAAGAGAAGCAATTCAGGGCTGAGGTTAGTTCAATTGGGATCCTCCAGCACACGAATTTAGTCAAAATGATTGGTTTCTGATGCGAGGGTGACAAGAGGCTGCTTGTGTACGAACACATGCCTAATATTTCGCTTGATGTTCATCTGTTCCGGAGCAATGCTGAAACTCTGAATTGGAGAACCAGATACCAAATAGCTCTTGCAGTTGCCAGGGGGCTAGCATACCTTCATGAGGGCTGCCTCGACCACATCATACACTGTGATAAAACCTGAGGATAAATTTACCTGGGCAAGTAGAAGAGAAACGCCTACACATGAAAAATTGGATAGGGTGCTTGCAAGTGTTGAATGGGAACAAAAATTCCCTTTGGTTACGGTCCGGGCTTTGTCTCGCTCTGGATCTGATCACACTCCGCTTTTGATTGATGCGGGGATTCAGGCACACGTAGGTAATAAGCCGCGATTCTCTTTTGGGTTGGCTTAGTTAGAACATGAGGGGTTTTATGATCTGATTGCAAAGGAATGGGTGGCAGGCCCTCCTGGAAAAACTCTGATCCACACTTGGCAGAATAAGATTAGGCATTTGCGCAGATTTTTACGTGGTTGGGCAAAAAAATTAAGCGGAAAATATAAGAGGGAGAATGAACGGTTATTGAACATTATAGACATGTTGGATATTAAAGCAGAATTAATGCCGTTATCTTTTGTGGAGCGCACTGAGTTAAAACAAGCTAATGAAAATTTAAATAAGCTCTGAAGAGAGGAAGATATTAAGTGGACACAAAGGGCTAAAGTAAAATATATTCAGGAAGGGGGTGATAACACCAAGTATTTTCACCTCATAGAAAATGGTAAGCATAGAAAAAAGAAAATTTATCAACTAGAGCAAGATGAGGGTACCATTGTCGGGGATGATAATCTACGCGTTTATATTTCTGAGTATTATAAAAAATTATTCGGTGATCCAGAGCCTAGTTCTGTTTCCTTGGATGAAGGTAGAATTGCAGATATTCCGCAATTGTCGGCGGATGAGAATGCATGGTTAATTGCGAACTTCTTAATGGAGGAGGTTCACGGCGCTATTTTTCAAATGGAACATAATAAATCACCTGGACCAGATGGTTTCCCTGCGGAGTTTTACCAACATTTTTGGGGGGTTATTAAATTTGATCTGATGGCTTTATTTGAAAGCTTTCAGAAAGGTGAGTTGCCGTTGTATAAGCTGAATTATGGGGTCATCACTTTGCTGCCTAAAAAGGAATATGCAACACAGATACAACAATATAGGCCCATATGTCTGCTTAATGTGAGCTTTAATTTTTTTACTAAAGTGGCGACAGATCGAATTTCGGAGGTAGCACAAAAAGTGATTAGACCAACACAGATGGCATTTATCCCTGGAAGACATATTCTAGAAGGAGTAGTTGTTCTTCATGAGATAATTCATGAGATGCATAGGAAGAAACTTGATGGGATGCTTTTTAAAATTGACTTTGAAAAGCCGTATGATAAGGTTAAATGGCCTTTTTTGCAGCAAGTTCTACGTATGAAGGGCTTTGATCCTGTTTGGTGCGATGAAATAAAGCAATTTGTGCAAGGTGGGAGTCTTGGTATAAGACTTAATGATGTCATTGGGCATAATTTTCAAACTAGAAAAGGATTACTCCAGGGGGGCCCACTGTCTCCAATTCTTTTTAACATTGTTGCTGATATGTTAGCGATTCTTATTGCTAGGGCTAAGGATGAGGGTAAAGTGGTTTGTTGCCTCATTTAATTGATGGGGGTATTTCCATTTCACAATATGCGGATGATACAATTTTGTTCTTGGAACATGATATTGCTAAGGCTGTTAATATGAAACTAATCTTATGCATCTTTGAACAATTGTCGGGTTTAAAAAATAATTTTCACAAGAGTGAAATTTTTAGCTTTGGTAAGGCCAAGTATATGGAGGACCAGTATAAACAAATTTTTGGGTGCGAGTCTGGAACCTTACCATTAAAGTACTTGGGGATTCTGGTACATTATAGGATGCTGCGGAATACGGAGTGGAATCCTATAGAAAATCGTTTTTGCTTCCAAATTGGGGTGTTGACGGAGTAAAATGTTGTCCTATGGAGATAGGTTGGTGCTTATTAATTCGGTTCTTACTAGTCTTCCTATGTTTATGTTATCCTTCTTGAAAATACCAATTGGGGTTAGAAAGAGGTTAGGCTATTATAGATCAAAAAAATTCTGGCAATCTGATGAACACAAGAGGAAATATAAATTATCTAAATGGAATATTTTGTGTCGACCAAAGTACCAAGGGGGGGTTGGGAATTGAGGTTTTGGAATTGAAAAACAAATGTTTACTGAGCAAGTGGTTGTTTAAACTTCTCTCAGAGGAGGGTATGTGGCAGCAGCTCTTATGTAACAAATACCTTAAAAATAAAACACTGGCACAAGTAGAAGTCAAGCCGATTGATTCACCCTTCTGGAAGGGTCTCATGCATGTTAAAGAGGACTTTTTCAAGAGAGGTTTTTTCAGAATAGGGGATGGAACACCTGTTAGGTTTTGGGAGGATGTATGGATGGGAGATACTCCTTTGTCTCATCAATATCCGGCATTGTATAATATTGGTCAACATAAGAATGTGGTAGTTTCGACTGTGCTTGCTAATGAACCTATCAACATTGCTTTTAGAAGAGGTTTGAATGACAATAAATGGGTGCAATGGTTACATCTATGCCAACGACTAATTACAATTAGCCTAACATCTGAACATGATAAGTTTATTTGGAAGCTTACTGATTCGGGTATTTTCTCAGTTAAGTCTATGTACCTTGATTGCATGAATGGGCATACTATTTATCTTCGTAGATACCTATGGAAGTTAAAGATCTCTTTGAAAATTAAAAAAATTATGTGGTTCATGATCAATAAGGTACTTCTGACTAAGGACAATTTAGTTAAAGGGAAGTGGAAAGGTAGCCAAAAGTGTTGGTTTTGTGATTACATGGAAACTGTTAATCATTTGTTTATTCATTGTCCTTTTTTGAAGATAATATGGCGAATGATGTACTTTACATATAATATTTCACCACCAGCTAATGTTACTAATATGTTTGGTAGATGGCTGAATGGTGTGAGGAAGAATGATAAACAAAAAATTCGAATTGGTGTTTCAGCCATTTGTTGGGCTATTTGGAGAACTAGAAATGATATTATCTTTAACGAGCAAAGTGGAACTAATTTTTTGCAGGTTATCCGGCGAGCTGCTCATTCAATTCAGCAATGGGTTTTCCTTCTCCCAGCGGAGCAGCTGGAGGATATGGTTATTGGATGCAACCGGATGCTAGTGGTTGCTCAGGAATTCTTTTTCCAAGCTACTGGGTGGCGGCATCTTAATAGATTAGCAAATGCATAGCTTTTCTGAGTGCCATATAATTTTCAGCTGGTTGACCCATGTATCGACCCTAGCTTTTCCATGATTGTAATAACTAAAGATGAATCTTTTGTGACTTGAACACTTTATACTTTGTTTTAATAAAGCAAGCCGTGTGCATCTATTGATGCAGAGGCTGGGGCTATGCTCCTTTATCGAAAAAAAACTGTGATATCAAGCCGCATAACATACTTCTTGATGTATCCTTCGTTCCTAAGATTACCGACTTCGGGATGGCAAAGCTTCTCACAAGGGATTTTAGCCGGGGCATAACTACAACGAGGGACACTGTTGGGTACCTTGCCCCTGAATGGATTAGTGGAGTGACTATCACGCCGAAAGTCGATGTTTATGGATACGGGATGGTACTACTAGAGATCATATCCGGGAGAATGAACGCACACGAAATATGCAGCTGCGATGGTGACGGCATCGTTTATCTCCCTATCCAGGTGGCGCACAAGCTTCTCGAGGGAGATGTCATGAGCTTCGTGGATGAAAGGTTAAACAGCGATGTTGGCATTGAGGAGGTTGAAATGGCATGCAAGGTGGCCTGTTGGTGCATTCAGGACGAGGTTGCTTCGGTCCATATACTAGACCTAAACGGACCGTACAGACTACTCTATGGCCTGTACTTATGTCTTTTTATTCACTTTTAATCATTGCGCCCCTGGTTACGAAGAGGTAAGAAGATATCTTGGCTCTTCATGTGTTCTAGTTCACTACAGTTTGAACGAAGGGGGGGAGGGGGAGGGCACCGAAGCAAAAGTGATTCAGGACAGGGAGTTCGAACGCCCAATGATGGGAAAGGTGGTCCAGATTCTTGAAGGTCTTGTTGAAGTTGACACACCTCCGATGCCGAGGCTACTTGAAGCTATCGCCGGAAGATCGCATTCAACATGCACATAACCTGAAAAATCTTTCCTTCTTCTTTAACAGAGATCACCTAACCATCTCTTTACTTTAGCACCTAACCTGCTAACCATGGTTTTAATTAATACAGAATGCAAGTAAATAGATTTGAGAACTCTTTTTGGAAGGGAATTTGAGAACTTTGGTAGCAATGACTGTTTGCAATGTTGCTCTCGCAATTATCTCTACAAAAGGAAGATCATTTGAGACACAAGGAAGTACAAGTAGCTCATGAATTAGAATAGTGAACACTAAGTGACTGGGAGCATGTTGAATGTGAGCTTCCAGTGCCAGTGATAGCTTGAAGTAGCCTTGGCATTGGGGGGACGCTGATTTCAGTTAACCCCTCGAGAATATGAACTACCTGTCCCATTGTTGGCCGATCAAATTCATTATCTTGTATGCACCAACAAGCAACCTTGCAAGCTATTTGAGCCTCATCAAGATTGACATCACCATATACCCTGTGATCTACCAAACTCCCTGTGTCTCCTTGAAGAAGCTTGCGCGCGACATACACAGGGAAGTAGTCATCATGGTAACCATCACAAGCACATGATGGACGTGAGTTCCTCCTCCCAGATATGATCTCCAGCAACACCATCCCGTAGCTGTAAACATCGGCTTTTGGTGTGATTGCGACCCCACAGATCCACTCAGGCGCAAGATACCCAGCAGTTCCTCTCGCTGTAGTCAGTACTCGGCTAAAATCCCTTCCCAAAAGCTTGGCCATCCCGAAGTCTGCAATTTTTGGAGCAAACGAAGCATCAAGAAGGATATTCTCTGGTTTGATGTCACAGTGTATGATGCAGTCTTGACAGCTCTCGTGCAAGTAGGCCAATCCTCTAGCAACTCCCAGGGCTATTTGGTATCTAGAATTCCAGGGTATTGTGGTTCTTCTCTCAAATAAATGGAGATCGAGGGAACGGTTTGGCATGTGCTCGTAAACAAGCAATCTCCTGCTTCCATCGCAGCAAAAACCAATTAACCTGACTAAATTGATATGGTGAATGATTCCAATGGAGCTCACCTCGGCCCTGAATTGCTTCTCTCCTTGATAAGCATGGTCGAGCCTTTTCACCGCTATGGTTGTTGAGTCACTTAAAGAACCCTTGAACACAGAACCAAAGCTTCCTCCCCCTAGCTTCTCAGAGAAATGTTTGGTTGCACGCTGCAAATCAGTGTACCCAAACACAGTGATACCATCAAAACCTTGAGCATTGTTTAATATTCCACCAGAGAACATGGTTTTGTTCTTCCAAAACACCAGCAGTACGACCAGTGCTAACAAACCTAAAGCAGCAACAACAAAACTTGTACCAACAATCAATCCTCTTCTGTTGGCTTTGTGAGTTAGAGTTTCTTTGGTCGAAAGGCGTAGATAAAGAATTTCTCCATCTGTGCTAGAAATGCCATTGCATTCTTGTTGCCTGACGTTAAGCAGATCATTGTGCCAAATAGAGCATCCACTATTGCCAAAAGAATATGCGGTGCATGAACAGTCACTCTGGCAGACTTGTGCACATTCAGTAGCACTAGAAGCAACTTGCATGCGTTGGGCATTTTGTGGCAGTCCAACACATGGCATAGAGTAGAACCTGTCTGCTGAGCTTGTGCTTCTGTTGCTACTGCATTCCAACGGAGCATTTGCCGTGCACCCACTGGTTCGATCATCCAGCTCCCAGTCCTTCGGTGATCTCACGGTGAAGCTCTTCATACAATTGCAAGCTGGCATCGTGTTATCATTGAAAACTGTGAAAGGTCCACAGATTGCATAGACATCACAGGCTTTGGGTTGGGCAAACATCGGTACCCACTTCTGCGAGCTTTCTAGCCACATATATGCCTTTGCTTGACCTGACATGTCCAAATAATTACGGATAACCATGGTTTCATCGTCTAGGGTATACATGAAGTACTTTTCTTGATCATTGTTGATAAATGTAAAATTGACTAAGAGACGATTTGACGTTTCTGGCATCAAGGCAAAGTATTGGCCATTCCAGGCACCGCTAGACCAGTATGGCATGGGAGAGTTCAGTGCTGTAAGAAGGTACTGGTCGACACCACTGGGGTCTAACTCTTCAGAGTATGTACCAGTAGCTGGGTTGACTGAGTTCTTCCAAGAAACAAGGCGGCGGTTCAGGCCGGTGGCCTTGTCCCATCCAAGTTTTGCCCCGGGGAAAAATGTATCTGTCGGGTAGTCGAAGCTTTGCCACATAATGTCTGATGGGTTTGAGGGATTGTGAAGGATGAGATTTCCACTGTCCAAGAGGACAGCGATGGTGTCATTGGTTGTGATGTTTGCTCCGGTAGACCAGATTATGGAGTTTTTAGATTTGTCTAAGATGACAAGGTTTCCATCATGGAAGACTGCGAGCTGCAGCAGAATGGTGTTCTTGACTGGGTTATCCCTATTTGCCACCCATGCTGGGGTTAGCTTGGGGACTGTATTGAACCATATGCCCATGTACCAGTTGGACTCGCTTCCTGTCTCGAAGAAGCCGAGCGCGTACCTGCCATTCCCGGAGACGAGCTTGTCACTGCTGCCAAGTGGTTGGCCAGCTGAGATGGTGTCTGTCGTGGCAGAGCTTGTGGCAGCGATGTGTTGGTGGTGGAAGAGCAGGGTGAAAACAAGGAGGAGAAGAGGCATGGTGAACTGAGGAAAAATGGGAGCTTGCGGTTGCATAGGCTGCTGGTGTAGTAGTAATGTAGGATGGGTGCTCGGTGGTTATTGCCAGAAATAAGCATGGTAAAGCCAACAGGGCAGTCAAGTCGTAACCATAAAATTAACTGGTTTATAGAAAACATGTTTCAATGGTGATGTAGGATGCTAGAATTAATTTAAAGATCACCAACTGCTGACAGCATTCACGGTGGAGATGCGTGTGATCAATTCAACATAAAAATAAATTGAAAATGGTCAAGGTTACGAACTTACGAACGGCAGAGTTCCTAACACACCCTCCATAGGTCCGGGGAAAGACCTTTAGTGATCGGCATGATTAAGTGAGAGGGAAGACCGAGCTTGCAGTTGCAGAGGATGCAGGTGCAGGATGGGTGGACAGTGGAGATAACCGTAAATAAACATGGTGAAGCCAACTAGTCAAAGCACAACCACCATACAAGTGGAGTGAAAAAACAAGCTGTAAATGCTGATGCAGGATACCAGACTGTTAATTTGCTGATCAAATGCACAACATCGACGACATGGCGACGACGTGGTCTAGTCGTGTGTAAGATCACTGTTCCTGTAGCTAAAGTAAGTTGAAAATGGAAAAGGTCTTGCAAAGACCGAGTTGCTAACATCTCTCACAGCCTCGCTACAAGATCTTCAGGCATTGGCCTGTCGAGCAATACCTGAATATGTTCAGTTAACGAGCGGCCAGGATGCAAGTGTACCGGTTCAGTCGAGATCCAGGGACTATGTTTGTATAACATATTAAGTACTTTTAGCGCCAATGATGGCTAATGACTGTAATAATTAAGCACTTAAACTCGTGGCTCCGAGCTGGTATATAAAGGGGTAGATGGCAGGCACGCCTTTCTATTTCTGCTTATTTCTTCATAGATCTCTAGCTTACTGTTTAGTTTACTATGAATAAACTTCAAATCCAAAGCAGTACCCTGACAATTGGTACCATAAGCATAGATCTAGGTACAAAATCCCCAGTCGCACATGTCGATAATCTGCACCCTTTTGCAAGAACGCATGGCGAAACAAGCACACGAAGCAGCGCGTCATGCAACTGCTCTGCAACAGGCAGCGGCGGAGGAGGACCTTGTGTCGCCTCCCGCGCGTGGTCGTCAACCTACACTTATTATAAAAGAGCAGCCCATCAGAGCTCAATTAGCTCGTTTATTAAAACAGGAGGAACTTAAATGGATTCAACGGGCAAAAGTCACAGATATTAAAGAGGGTGAAGGAAATACTAAGTTCTTTCATGCAAAAGCAAATGGTAGACACTAATACAATTATTAATTTAGAAAAAAACGGGGAGGTTATTGATGGACAAAAAAAAACTTGGAGGCACAAATTACCAATTTTTATAAGAATTTGTTTGGTCAGCCTCAAGTGTCTAATATATTTTTGTAATCTGGGAACATCTCAACAATTGATCCTGAGATAGCTTTTCAATTTACACAGCCTTTCTCAATGACTAAACTAAAAAAAGGTCGTATTTGAAATGGCGCATAATAAATCGACAGTCCCAGATGGTTTTCCCATTGATTTTTACCAGAAATTTTGGGAACTAATCAAGGAGGATTTGGATGGCACATTTTGTGGACTTTCCACAAGGGAAGCTTTGATATATCCCGTCTAAATTGGTTATTACACTTCTTCCCAAGTGCTATGATCCAACATATATAAGGAAATTTCGTCCTATTTGTCTCTTGAAATGTTAGCTTTAAAATATCACCAAGCTGTTGATGAATAGACTTTCCCTGTGGTGGACCCAGTTGTGGGATCCACCTAGACAACTTTCCTTAAAAAATATATATTATGGAAGGGGTGTTGATCTTACATGAAACGCTGAACTCATTATATTCGGGGAAAAAATTATGGGATAATGTTTAAAGTCGACTGCGAGAAAGCTTATGACAAAATTAAGTGGCCTCTCATTTATCAGATGCTCAAGATCAAGGGCTTCTCTGATATCTTTTCTCATTGGATCATGAAAATGGTGCTGGGTGGTAAGGTGGGGGTTAAAGTAAACAATTGTATTGGACCTTACTTTCAAACATACCAAGGATTGCGACAAGGGGGGACCCATTGTCTCCTTTGTTGTATGACTTAGCTGCCGATGGGATGGCTATTATAATGGAGAGCGCAAAAAATTTGGGACTAATTAAAGATTTGTTTCTGACTTGGTGGAGGGGAGTTTGGTGTTGTTGCAGTATGCTGATGATACCGTGTTCTTCATTAAAGATGACATATCTAGCGCTCAAAATTTGAAATTCTACTCTGTACTTTTAAACAGATGTCGGGACTTAAAATTAATTATAACAAAAGTGAGCTATATTGTTTTGGAGAGGCTGTCGACAAGAAGGATCAGTATAGCTTGATCTTCTCGTGCTTCAGGCTGTTTTCCTATGAAATATTTGGGAATTCCGGTAGATGCAACAAAGTTGTTGAACAAATCTTGGGGTAAAGCGGAAGAAAGTATGGAGGGTAAACTAAGCTGTTGGCAAGGGAAGTTAATACCAATTGGAGGGAGACTAATCCTAACTGAATCTAGCTCGACAATACTCCTGTGCACATGATGTCTTTTTATCCCTTGCCCAAAGGAGTTAAAAAACGTATGGATTACTTTGGTGGTCGACTCTTATGGGGAGAAGATCAAGGTATCGAAAAATATCATCTAATTCGTTGGTCGGTGTTTTGCTCGCCAAAGGAAAATGGGGGCTTGGGTGTTAAAGATTTAGGTTGTATGAATATTGCCTTGCTGTGCAAATGGATTAGGAAGCTAGAGATGACACAAGGGCTTTGGCGGGGAGTTCTTTATAATATATATCTTAAAAATAAAACTATGAGTGGTGTTAGGATCAACAATGGAGATGCGTGGTTTTGGAGAGGTTTATTAAAAGTTCGTGATATTTTTTATGCCCTCTGTACTCGCAAAATTGGTAATGGAAAAAGGACGCGCTTCTGCGAAGATCACTGGATTGGGTTTGATTCCTTCGAGGCCAGTTTTAAAAATCTCTATGACATCTGTGAAACAAAAGGGGTCACACTTCATATGGTTTTATCGACTGGTTTGCACATTTTAAAATTTCACCGCACACTGACAGATAATGTTCTGCAGAGGTTCCCACATCTGCAACATTTACTGGGAGGTTTTTTTTTTTTTTGCGGGGGAAAGGGATCCCCAAACTACACAGGGCCAGTACAATCAGCTAGGATTGCCGCAGCAACATCTGGCGGAAAGTCTTGTAACCAAAACTCTGTTCTTCCCTGTGTCCTCCCTAAAGCAGCAAGGCGATGGCTGACTCCGTTTGCATCCCTCCCGACTTTAGTGACAGATATCTCCCTTTCCCTAAGAAGCTCACGGATCCGGGATACTCTCATGGCGTAACGCGACATGTTCGGAGTACCCTGGGCTACAAGCTTGATGGCATCCGAACTGTCGACTTCCACCACGAATGGCTCCGTCGTCCAGTGCAGGGCTAGCATCAGCCCTTCCTCCATAGCAGCTAGCTCCGCGTCAAGGGCGTCCGCACATGCAATAATGCTTCTGCATGCTGCGAAAATCGCCCTGCCGTCAGCATCCCTTATCACCATCCCTGCGCCAGCTCGACCATCGGCCGTGAAAGCCCCGTCGGTGTTCAACTTCAGATGGCCATCATCAGGCGGCTTCCATTTTTGCTTGACCTGCGGTCTTTCGTCAGGGCGTCTTACTTTCTTGCCAAAGCCCAGACTATTGTCGATCACATGCTTCCCCTTTCCAACATCAGCGTTGGGACATTGTTTGATTGTCAGAAGTGAGTCCATGTAGCTAATCAGGAATCGTTTCGATGCCTCCACCGGCGCTGGCTTCTTTTCGTGTGTGAGCTCATTATGTACATGCCAGATCCGCCATAGGAGCATCAGTAGGGCTGCCCGCTGGTCAAGGTTCAGGCGCTGTAACACATGCAAAAACCAATCCGGATTCTGCTCCACGAGCAGCTCTCCGGCAGGGAGGTCCCATACTGACCGCATCACATCCCAGAGGCCCCGAGCATGAGGGCATTTTATCATAACATGAAAGGTACTCTCCTCTTCCATGCCACAAATCAGGCATGTCGCTGGTGTTTTGATTCCCCTCCTGTGCTTGTTAACCTGGGTCGCCAGGGCATTGTTAGCAAGTTTCCATGCAAAGATACGAATCTTAGGAGGGACTGGGCATTGCCATATCATCTTCCACTCTGGGCTATCACCACTAGGGTGGGTGCTGGTTGTGAGCCTACCATTCTCCCTCTGCTGCAATTCAAACGCCAGCCGATATGCACTCTTCACCGTGAACACCCCTGTCGGTTCAGGGTTCCAAGCAACAAAGTCCTTCTCATTCCTTGCAGAGGTGCGAATCTTAACAATCTCCCTAATATCGATCGGCAAAAACCATCTCATGAGGAGCTGCATGTTCCAGGTGCCATCAGGGTTTAAGAAGTCAGATACCCACCGCAGTCTACATCGTCCTTGCCTAGTGATCGGTAGGAGGTAGGATTCTCTGGGGATCCATGGATGCCGCCATACACGGATGCTGGCCCCATTACCAATGCGCCATATAGTCCCTAGCTTAAGCAACTCCAGTCCATATTCAAGTGCACGCCAGGTTGGGGACGCATTTCCTGGGAATGCTGTGTCGGTTAGGAGCCCTTGTTGGAAGTACTTGGCCTTCAGGGTTTGCGCACATAAGGTATCAGGGTTTTGGAGGAGGCGCCATGCCTGTTTTGCAAGGAGGGCCTGGTTGAAGAGCCGCATATCTTTGAACCCCATACCCCCCTGATCCTTTGGCCGCAGCATACTGTCCCATGACATCCAATGTGCCTTCCGCTTGCCTTTCTCAGAGCCCCACCAGAAGTCTCTGATCATCTGTGTTATTTCATCAAGCAGGCCAAAGGGCAGCTTAAACAGCCCCATGACATAAACCGGAATCGCCTGCGCAACAGCCTTTATCAGCACTTCCTTCCCTCCTTGTGACAGGTAAATCTCTCCCCACTGAATAAGCCGCTTAATTAGCTTCTCCTGTAGGCTCTTGAATTTACTTTTGCTCATTCTGCCATCGGGTGTGGGAAGACCAAGGTATTTCGGCTCAAAGGTTTCCTGTGTCACCTGCAGCACTTGTTTCACCGCCTCGCGCTCCTCCATGCTACTAGTCTCCCCAAATAATATGGAGCACTTCCCTGGATTAATAAGTTGTCCAGTACTCCTTGCATATATGTTCAGTACCTCTTGGACCTGGCTGGCTTCCTCCGGGTTCGCCCTGAAGAACAACAGGCTATCGTCGGCGAAGAGGAGATGAGACACCCCAGGGGCCCTTCGGCATACACGCAATGCCTGGATGCTCTGCTCCTGTACTTTCTTTTGCAACAGAGCCGACAAACCATCAGCGACAAAAAGGAATAAGAAGGGGGACAGGGGATCACCTTGCCGAAGTCCTCGGGAAGGGGAGAATGAATCCAGAAGGGTTCCATTAAATTTCACACAGTAATTCACAGTGGTGACGCATGCCATTATCCAGTCCACCCATCTGTGAGAGAAACCCAGTCTTTCCATCGCTCTCCTTAGAAAGCCCCAATCCACCCTATCATACGCTTTTGACAAATCCAGTTTGTAGGCACAGAAACTCTTCTTCTCACTCTTATTGTGTTCTATGAAATGTAAGCACTCAAAGGCGACCAGGGCGTTATCTGTGATGAGCCTCCCTGGAACAAAGGCACTCTGGTTAATAGATATGATGTCGCCAAGGATCGGTCGCAGCCTATTGACCAGGCACTTAGCAATAACTTTATACAACACCGAACATAAGCTGATCGGACGAAAATCCTTTAATGTTTCTGGCTGTTCGGTCTTGGGAATGAGGACGATGGCCGTGTCATTGACCCCATCCGGCATAGACCCAGTGAGGAAGAACAATCTCACGGCATTCACCACTTCAGTTTTCAGAGTGTCCCAGTTACGCTGATAGAAGCGCGCCGGGAAGCCATCTATGCCCGGCGCCTTCAAGGGTCCGATCTGGAAAAGTGCATCACTAATCTCCTCTTCTGAAAAGTCCTTGCATAGGTTATCATTCATCTCATTAGTGACCTTTACCTGCAAGAGATTAAGGAGGTCATCATAGTCTAGGTTAGGATCCCTGGTAAAAAGCTCCTTAAAATAAGAGGTGGCCATTCTCTCCATATCTGATGGCACATCTCTCCAGACACCGGCTTCATCCTTCAGCTTCTTAATCTTATTCTTCCTAGCTCGCCAGACTGCCTTTTGATGGAAATATTTGGTGTTCTGGTCTCCTTCCTTAAGCCAGCTAATACGTGATCTTTGCATCCAAAGCATCTCCTCCTTGTAAAGCAGCTCATTCATTTGATCAGACACTCTCCTGATCGCGTCACGGTCATTCCCAGATTGCAATAAATTTGTAAGCTGTTTCCTGCATTTATCTAGTTCAGCCAGGAGGTTGCCGAACTTCTTCCTACTCCACGATTGCAAGACCTGCATAGTTTTATCGAGGCCAGCACGGACGCTACGCAGGTCACCCTTGGGCCCAGCCTCCCGCCACGCTTGGGCGATAAGCTCAGGGAGCTCGGCTTCCCGCTCCCACCAGACCTCATAATGGCGACGGGGTTGTCGCGCCGGTACCCTGTGTTCCTGTAAGAGGCGAACAAGAATAGGGGTATGATCAGAAACAGGAGATACAATGTGTTCAACAGCAGCCTCACCGAACATATCCCGCCAATCGGCCGAGGCAACAGCCCTGTCTAGACGGACCCGAACATTTGCTCGCCCCTTCCTCTTGTTATCATATGTGTAGGGTAGACCAGTAAATCCAAGATCCACCATATTACAGACGGCCAGGGTCTCACGAAAGGCAGCCATCTGCCCCTCCGGACGGGGGGTACATGATAAGTGTTCCTGCTGCCATAAGGCCTCATTAAAGTCTCCCATGATCATCCAGGGCAAGTTTGAAGTTGCTTTTAAATTTTTGATAGTTGTCCACATCCGATGACGGTTTTCAACTCTAGGCTCTCCGTACACACAGGTGAGGCGCCATTGGGGAGCATCTGGCGACTCTCTAATGTAAGCATCAATATACCGTTCATTTATATCTTTGATTTCAACACATAGACTCTCATGCCAAAACAAAGCTAGACCACCACTAAGACCATCACTACTAAAACCATCAAAACCCTTAAGACCTAAACGAAATCGAAGACTCCTAATCTTATCTTTATTCTGTCTAGTTTCACATAAGAAAAGCAAACGAAGATTTAAGGACTTGGAGAACTGGACTAATTCTCTAACTGTCGGGGCGTTCCCAGCTCCCCGACAGTTAAAACTCATGCAATTCATTGCTCCTGACGAGACCACACATTCGGTCTCGTCAGTTTCCCGGAATGCTTGTGTCCGGTGGCAGCCATGCTCTTGGTCCTCGTATACACCTTTGTTTTGCTTTTTTCATCTGGTGTCCCTGTTGATGCACTTGTCCTCCCCTTCTTCGGCGGTGTAGCCACTTCCTCCCCTGCATAATCCAGTCCTGATGCCAGCTCGCGTCTTTCCCCTTGGACTTCCTGCTCCTCCGCGGCTCGTTTGCCCAACACAGTGTCTGCTGGTGCCATGGCTGTATCACTCACAGAGCCAAATGAAACCTGCAAGGAAGACAACCCGTGAAGCGCTGGTATCATGTCGCTTACCCTTGGCCCGCCACGCCAACTACTACCGCCAGATGCAGCTCCATTGCCCGCATACATGCGATGGAAATTTGAGAACATATCCTCCGTCATGGTTACACGGACTGGATTTCCCTGGGTATGGTATGCAGGCAGCCCTTCATCGTCTGGGAACTCAATGATCGGGGATGCTTCGTCCCTTCTCTGGCCAGCTGGTGGCTGCACACTTGGCTGTGTCTGCGTGCATTGTCCCTGTTCAACCAGCATTGCATCTACTCCTGCTGCCAACGTCGTTTCAACCTCCACGGCCACCTGTTGCTCCTGCCTATCAAGCTCGGCTTGCATCATCGCAGCGACATAATCTGGGTCATCCTCCAGGGGCGGCATCTCGTTGTCATCCGCAGATTCTACCGGCGATTGCACCCGTCCAGCTGGAGTGCTAGAGCGGCGTTGATCACGCTGATTCTGGTACATGCCCCCCTTGTATGATTCCGCACTACCAAAGCTCGCAAAGCTAAGTCCACGCTTAACAGGCGGGGGCGGTACATATCTCGGCCGGTGCACGAACTTTTTCTGCGGGCTACATCGGAGTTCATGTGCATCATAATTCAGAGACGGCATTCCCCGAATTTTCTTCTCACAGTGATCAGTCTTATGGCCCATGAAGCCACAATGTGTACAGTAATATGGTAGTCGCTCATATCTCAGTTTAAAAACTTTTTTCTCCTGGGGTTTCCCTCTCACACCCGTAGTGATGTGTGTCTGTAGCCGTCTGTTGTATGGTAGCTTCACCCTTACACGGAGGTAGTCCTTCTTATGTTGGTCACTGGCTGGCACATCAACCTCCATGGCCTCACCCAAGCCGTCTCCATACCTCATACCCCACTCCCTGTCCTGCTTCCCCCATGGCACATCATATATTTTCACCCATACCGGAACAGAATCGAGCACCGTCTCCGATGGGCACTTTACTGGATCCAGGTCAGTGACAATGAGAGCGTTCTGATTAAAAATCCAGGGACCTCCTCGCTTCACGAAATCATAGTCCCCCTTTGAGAAGAGCGTGATCATGTAATAATTCTTTCCTTTCTCCGAGTACTCGATGCCTGCCCTCGGGTGCCAAACTTCATCAATGAAATAAGCAAACATAGCCCGTGTATTCGGTTTAAACGAAGCCATATACCGAGCTAGCAGATCCCATGACTTTTGCTCACTTGGTGCCTTCTTCACATCCTCGTCCTCCTCAAATTCCAGATACACATCATCATCGACCTCCACATTGCCGTCGATCCGTGTCTCTGTGCCTTGCCTAAACCCGGCCTCGCCTGACCCATCACCATCCTCCCAATTACCATCCTCTTCCTCCCTCTGGCCTGCCTCAAGGAGCGCTTGGTGCCATGGCCGCCTACCTGCCGACACGCCGCCAAGAAGCTTCGGGTGGGTAGGTCTCTCATCGAGTCCCCCTTGTTCACCCCCACTTCTCGACGGCGCCATCAGCAAGCCAGCAGTTCTTGGGGGCACCTGCGCACGCTCAACCCGGCCCTCTCCAGAGTGGGCGCTATCACGTCGGCCATGGTCTCTGGCGGCTGCGGCCGCCTGTCGTCCACCACGGCCGGAGCCAGCATCCGACGAGCCCCTCCTTGTTCCCCCCACAGCATCCATCATCCACCCAGCGGCTTGAGTGGCACCGATCTGGGTAGTGCTTTCCGGCCTGTTCTGGTTTTGGATTTCACGATCTAGGTTGCCCGGACAAAGAGGTTTTAAAGGATCCCCCACCGCCTCCATCAGGTCGTATCTGGGATGGACTCTCCCCCGATCTTCCTTTCCTACGCATCTCGTGGCACGTGCTGCCTCTCTCGCCGCTTTCCGGCGCACCGAAGGACTCTCATAGGCCGGCGGCGGCGGTGGCAGGGCGAGATCGCCCCGATCGCCCCGATCGCCCATGCTCCGTAAATATCGGACCTGGCTGTCAATAGGATTTAACATTTACTGGGAGGTTGGCTGAAGAAGTTTAGGAAGAAGGATAAACATATGGTTTCAGTTGGGATTGCTGCGATCCTTTGGGCTATATGGAAAATGCGTAATAATGCATGTTTCCGAAAAATTAGACCAAATGATTCTCTGGTGGTCACCAATCAAATTGGGCGTTTGATTTTGGACTGGGCAAATTTACAGGTAAAGGATGAAAGTCAAAATGCTCTCAGCTGGGGAGCCAAGTTTTTCGTGCGATTATCAAGTGAAGCATTCAGAGCGGCGCAGGGGTGGAGACCGGAAGTGCAGCGGCTAACAAGATGAAGAAAGATGGTGCTGGACGTCTGCTTCTTTCTGTTGAAACCTTCTGGTTCTTCATACTCGCTTGTCGCCTAAGAGTTTGATTTCACTATATTAGTCAGCTGTGTGTCGTTCAGTTTGGCTCACTAGAGATATGTGGGCAGGATGTTAAGAGTTCCAAATGCTGTACTGTTTTATTTTCTTTTTCCTTTTCTTGTTTTTCCTGTAGAAGATAATTTGGTTTCTTTAATGGAAATGGGGGGGGGAACCCCCTTTTTTTTTAAAAAAAAAAAAGAACCGCCCGCGACAGCTGGGGATGCCATCTGGCAAGGGAGGAGACCGGCGAGGACGTGGGCGCTGCGCCCTTGGTCGCGTGCAGAGAGCGAAACGATCATTTTTTCCCACGCAGGCCTGAAGCATTTTTCCCCACGCAGGGCAGTTCAGTTGTCGTTGCGGGTGGCGCGCCGTGCGGCAAGCATGACGAACCGTTTGAGCTGGTTGCCTGGTCGGTCCACACACTCCTCGGCGTCGGCAAGCTACTCGTCTGTTTGGTGAAGCAGAAGCAAGGCTCCTGGCTCTCACGGCGGCGACAGCACTCAAGACAAGCTCTTGCAGGCGTGGACAGCCATTGATCGTGGAACTGTATTTGGTGCGCAACTGGGAGCCTGTTAGTACACTGGGTGTAGACACACCTAGCGAGTCCTCCGCGCCCATCCCTCCCTAACCTCCCTCCCTCCCTCCCGTGGCGCTCCCCAGGGCGCCGCCGGGGGGCCAAGCCCAACCTCCACACCCCCCTCCCCTCGAGCAGGCTCCCTCCCGCCGCTGCCGCCGGCATCTGCCGCGGTGGCGGCGGCCCCTGGCGCCGAAGGTGCTGGGGTGGAGGAGCGGCGGCGGCTCTTCGGTGCGGCTGGGGCGGCATCGGCGGATCTCGGCGTTGGCAGAGGTTGGGGCGGCGTCCCCAGCCTGGCGGCGGCGGTGCTACTCGCTGATGGCGGTGGCTTCGCTGCGGGTCTAGGTCCCCCATCTAGGCCCGTCGTCCTATGGCGGCGCGGAGGGGCGTAGGGCGGTGGATCGATCGGCGGAGGGTTGCGGAGAAGGCGCTACGGCGGCGGCGGTCCTCGGTGGTTGCTGCCGGCGGTGGCCTCAGTGCAGCCGGTGGCGGTGCGACCAGGGCTGATCGCGGCTGTGTAGCCTGCTGGTTCCCGCACCCCAGGGTCGTTCGTCTTGCCGGATCTTCGGTGTGACAGGCGACGAGGATGGCCGTTTGCGTGGGGGCTCGGCCTGTGTAATGGCGGTGGTCCTAGGGTTTCTCACGCGCCAAGACGGAGACCTTCTGGAGGTTGATCTTCTTCATCGAGCCGGAGTGATGAGTTCCGGAAGGTTCTGCCGGCGAATGGAACAGTGCATCTTATGTCTGGAGTTCGCTGGATCGGGTGATATTCGGTCGCGCGCACCCATGCTTTTATTCCGACCGTTTGGTTCTGGAGTGAGCGGCGTGAAGCTCTTTTTCTGTGTTGACACCAGGTGACTATGGATCCATGATGAAAGTCAGAAGAAGAGAATTTCATGAAGGCCGGAGGGGAGGACTAGCTAAGGGAGGTTCAAGTCTCCGCGCTGTTGAGGGGCTTGCTTGGTATCTGGGCTTCACATCAGCGGTATGAAAGTGGGGGCGACAACACATGTGAAGCGCAGAGTCCTACCTTTCAGGGTGAAAACCCAAGGTCTGGCCTTAACTGGTTGTGCCTGGCAGTGACCTTGGTGGGGGCATTGTTTTGAGAGTGGGGACTATCTTCAGGGTGAAAACCTAAGATCTTTGATCGGGCGACGACGGTGTTGGAGCACTGTTCCCTTCTTGGAGGCGTCGTTTTTTGGAGAGTCTGCAATTCAGGTGTTGTCATGGTGGTGGATGTATTGTTGTTGTTAGGTCCGAGACACTGTAGTGGGACTTTTGTTTCTTAGTTTTCTTTTCTCTTTTTTGGCTGTGTGCATCCGTAGTGCCATTAGGGTGGTGCGTTGTTGCAGAGGCTGGGTGTAATTGGTATCTCTCGATATTAATATATTCCCTTTATCGAAAAAATTTGGTGCGCAACCTCCAGGGCACGGCAAGCGTCAAATGATGGAGACTGTCGAGGTAGATTAAGATGGATAATTTTGTGGGAAGCTTTGCTCGTCAATAAGACACGGCTATCTTCACTCGTCAGTCAAACCTCACGCAGGAGCAGTTGGGCTGACAAACAAATGAAACTTTACCAAAAGTATAAAGCCAAAATTGCTTCGCGCCTCTACTACCAATTATCAGCAGGCCGGCAAATGTTGTTTTCTGTCTGACAGAGACCGAATGGATCTTCAGGGAATCGATGTGCATGACCTCAAGTTGACGAGCCTCTGATTTGCTCAAGCTGATGGACCTCTTGGTAAAATGCCGTGAGTTTCACAAGTCTACTGCTTAAAATGTCCTCCCAAGTTGCATTTTTAGATGGTGCAAAATCCCTTCACCCACCACGGTAAGTAATCAAGCTCAAGAATCCAATCGTTAATCAGCTATATATTGGTTTTCAATTCATTGAGCAGGGACAGTTCGCGCACCTGACTCGGTCTAATCAGTAGTTTTCGCAAGTTGCAAATCCTCTGACATTCTACAAACACATTCCTAATATAAATTTGAAGATCATAAATCTCCATGCTGACTTTTGTTTTTTCTCCACTAGTAAAAAATACTTTCGGCATATCGACCTTTCATGGTATAGTATGTTGAACCCTAAAAGTGAGATCAAGTGTTCAAATATATTGATCCAACGGCTTAGCTTGTGGCGAACCGGTCAGTCCATGCATTCCATAGTTGTTCCGTTCATCCTTAATTTAAGCTTGAATCAACATCATCACAGCGACCTTTTTTGACTCTACTAATATGGCGTTTGTGCTTGACCTTAATTACCATGCTTAATTATATTTTTCCTATGACGATCGAGCAGAGCGTCCACCCTACTACTATAGCTGCAGTCTCTGCAACCACAAGCTATCCTTCTCCCTCAGTTCATCATGACCCTCTTCCTCTTTCTGTTCGCAGCACTCTTCAGCTTACACGCCGCTGCAAGTTCTGCCACGACGGACACCATCTCCGCTGCCCAGCCACTCGTCAGCGGCGACAAGCTGGTCTCCCCGAATGGCAGGTACGCACTTGGCTTCTTCGAGACTGGCAGCGAGTCCAACTGGTACATGGGCATATGGTTCAACACTGTCCCCAAATTTACTTCAGCGTGGGTTGCAAACAGGGATAACCCAATCAAGCAGAACACCACCTCACTAGAGCTCACAATCTCTCATGATGGCAACCTTGTCATCTTGGATCGGCCTGGCAACACCATAATCTGGACATCTCAGGCAACAATCACAACCACTGACACCATCGCTGTCCTCTTGAACAGTGGGAACCTCATCCTGCAGAGTTCTTCAAACTCATCAGAAATCTTATGGCAGAGCTTCGACTACCCCACGGACACATTTTTGCCTGGGGCGAAACTGGGATGGGACAAGGTCACCGGCCTGAACCGCCGCCTGGTTTCTTGGAAAAACTTGGTCGACCCAGCCACTGGTTTATACCGTGAGGAGCTAGACCCCGGTGGTGTCGACCAGTACCTCCTTACACGACTGAACTCTTCCGTGCCATATTGGTCCAGCGGTGCCTGGAATGGGAAATACTTTGCCTTGATGCCAGAGATGTCGAGTGGCTATTTTGTCAATTTTACATTTGTCGCCAATGATCAAGAGAAGTATTTCATGTATGCATCATATGATGAATCCATGATTATCCGTAACTATTTGGATACCTCGGGTCAGGCAAAGACAATCGTTTGGCTAGAAAGCTCACAGAGTTGGATGATGGTGTTTGCCCAACCCAAAGCTCATTGTGATGTCCATGCGGCCTGCGGACCTTCTAGCATCTGCAATGACAATGCGCTGCCATCATGCAGTTGTATGAAGGGCTTCGCCGTGAGATCTCCCAGGGATTGGGAGCTAGATGACAGAACTGGTGGGTGCCTGAGAAACACTCCGTTAGACTGCAGCAACAGATCAAGCACAAGTTCAACAGATAGGTTCTACTCTATGACATGTGTTAAATTACCCCAAAATTACCATAGTATGCAAACTACTGCTAGTTCTGGTGAATGTGCACAGGTTTGCTTGAGTGACTGTTCTTGCACTGCATATTCCTTTGGGAATGGTGGATGCTTTATCTGGCACAATGAATTGCTTAACACAAGGCAAATACAATGTAGTGACACTTCCAGCGCAGATGGAGGAACTCTTTACCTTCGCCTTGCCGCCAAAGAATTTCTCACTCAGAAAGCCATCAGAAGAGGAGTCATTTTTGGGGTTATCTTTGGTGTGTCCATTGCTGCGCTAGGCTTGTTAGCAGCAGTACTGATCCTACTACTGCTTATTTGGAGGAGGAACAGAAGAAAGTTTTCTGGTGGCATACTGAACAAGGGTCAAGGTGGCAATGGTATCGCCACATTTCGTTACGTTGATTTGCAACGTGCAACTGAAAGTTTCTCTGAGAAGCTCGGGGGAGGCAGCTTTGGTTGTGTGTTCAAGGGGTCTTTGAGTGACTCCACAGCTATAGCAGTGAAGAGGCTTGACCATGCTTATCAAGGAGAGAAGCAATTCAGGGCGGAGGTGAGCTCAATCGGAATCATTCACCACATCAATTTAGTCAGATTGCTTGGATTTTGCTGCGAGGGTAGCAGGAGGTTGCTTGTGTACGAACACATGCCAAATCGTTCGCTTGATCTCCATTTATTCCAGAGCAATGCCACGATGCCATGGCATACCAGGTACCAAATCGCCCTCGGAGTTGCTAGAGGATTGGCATACTTGCACGGGAGCTGCCAAGACTGCATCATACATTGTGACATCAAGCCAGAAAATATCCTCCTGGACGCTTCATTTGCTCCAAAGATTGCAGACTTCGGGATGGCGAAGCTTCTAGGAAGGGATTTCAGCCGGGTGCTGACCACGGTGAGAGGAACTGCAGGGTACCTCGCGCCTGAATGGATTAGTGGTGTTGCAATCACAGCGAAAGTCGATGTTTATAGCTACGGGATGGTGCTGCTGGAGATCATCTCAGGGAGGAGGAACTCATCTGCGCCGTGTTCTTGCGGTGCCGACTATGGTGTTTATTTCCCTGTGCATGCTGCCTGCAAGCTTCTCGAAGGCGGCCCCAGCATTGGGAGCTTGGTGGATCGCACGTTACATGGTGACGTCAATTTGGATGAGGCTGAAAGAGCTTGCAAAGTTGCATGTTGGTGCATCCAGGATAATGAGTTTGATCGACCGGCAATGGGAGAGGTGGTTCAGATTCTTGAGGGGCTGGCTGAAGTCAGCGTGCCCCCCATGCCAAGGCTACTTCAAGCTATGAGTGACACTGGAAGCTCACATTCAAAATGCTCCTAATAAATAGTATGATTATGTTTTTTTTCAAATGAACGTTTCAATTCTGAAATCCATGAATTACGTGTATTTTCTTTGTGTCAGAAATGAAATTGCTTCTTATCAAGGTCAATATCTACGAGTGATTGACATAGTGGAGGAGTCGCAACGGCTCCTGTAGTCTAAGGTTGTGTGTTTCTCTGTGTAGTCTCTCTAAAATTTGGGAGCGAATTTCACTTCCCTCGACCTCCCTAAATCTGGGAACTTCAGTTATTTCACTCTCTGCACCAACTAGAGATGCACTTAGTGGACTTAATAGTGCATACACTCATTCACTATGCACCGAGCCTAATACTCGTGATAATTAAACCAGTGAGGCGTGGTTTGTTTGAAGCAGGTGGAGCTGTGGCTAATGGTGCACCTAGCTATAGACTAAGAAGATAGAGGCTAGACTCGATAGAGGCTATAGGTTTATTCACCAAGTTTAGGTGACGCATCAATAAATGATAGAAGATGATGCATATGGCTGTGTTTTTTTCTTGAGTGAATTACAAAGTTTAATTGTGAAAACCCATCTACTAAAAAACCATACAGATTACCCCATTAAAAAAACGTTAAGATATCTTTCTGTAATGCATGTCTATGAGGAAAAGGTGTGACTGTGTGAGGTAATGATCGGGATTTGAGGATACCATGAAGATAGTGAGGAAAGGCGCGGATGAAAAAAGAGAAGGCTAGGCATAATTGATGATGCCCTCCAAAGTTCACCCATAACTTGTGCACCACATTTGACCTAACATGTCAGTCCTACCTAAGGATGGCTATGGGTAGGGTATAGGCAGGTAGAGCAATATCATATCCATACCCATATAGTCAATGGGTACAAACATCGGACATACCCGTATCCATGGGTATAAAACTTTACCCATACCCATACTTGGCGGGTACGCATACCCATTTCATTGGGTACCCAGTGGGTAGGTTAAATTGTACAAAATTCACTCGCAATTTTAAATTTATTGATAACAAATTTGATTAAACAATGAATTATCTCAACTCAATAACACGTAGTTGAGTACATAACAATTAACAAGATATAATAATCACATTCTCGTATTCTAACTTATAAGTCAACAAAAATAGACATGTCACGTAGAAAATTTACAATAAACGGGCAAGGTATGTGTATACCCGCGGGTACGAGGCTATACTCGTGCCCTACGCATGACTTGACGGGTAGTATATGAGTACTATCCATGGGCATAAAAGTGTACACATACCCTGCTCATGCGGGTACGGTACCCACGGAAAACCATACTCGTGGGTAAAATTGCCTAAAAAGGGGTAAAAGCGAGTTTACAGTTTCTTTGGTGGGGTATTCTAGTAGAATTTTCACTAAGGCACAATTGGGAGATAAGAAGTAGAACTCATTCAGAGTATGTTGTGCTGTTTATCACACTTACATTTCGCTTTCACTACAAAGGAAAACATTTTTTTGACAAATCACTTTCGTCATTTGAAGGTCAGTTTTCGTCAAGCATTACTTCGCGGTGACGAAATTTGATCGTCATGGGGTTCGTCAAGGAAGCTCCGTCATAAAATATCGGGGGTGATGGTATGCATTTTTTCGTCAACGTCAAATGTTTGATGGTGATGACCTGCAAATTCGTCAACATCGAAGGTTTATTGTTGACAGACAGGTTTATCACGAAAAATTGCAACTTTCGTCAATATCTAAATCTTGGGAAGTTTCTGATTGGTCCAAAAAAAGCATACGTGGCCTTACATGTGGGTCCCATTTGGCTTCTGACAACATGGTCCGACGGCGCTGACATGGTGGGACCCACAAAATTATGACAAGCTGGACCCTCAATATTCTGACCGGTGGGATCCACAAAATTCAGACAAGTGGGACCAGGTTGTTGCCGACATATGGGTCCCAATAATGCTGACTGGTGGGACCCACAAATTCTGACAAGTGGGACCAGAAATTGGTGCCACGTGGTTTCATTTAATAGTGATGTTGTGACATTTTCCGTCACCTTTTGAATTTGACAAAATTTGAGAGCATTTGAATTATTTGCGAAATTTGGGAAACAAAAAAACTGGCGAAATATGAAAAAATAGACAATAAATATCATGCATAAATGGTGGCATAAGAAGTATATATGTCTCTCACAGACCGAAAGATTCATAAGAAAAATTACAATTGGAACACAAAGAAATTAAAAGACCTATGATTAATAATGTTGTAGGACGGTGGTGCAATAGATCAGTGCCCTGGGATTCAGACATGGATGGTGGCTGGGATGTCCTCAAGAGCAAATTAAGCACGGCATCCGTTTCTCTCTGCCTCTTTTCAAAAGCCAAAGTCTTTTCTTCTTGGGCTTTCTTCAGAGCTTCAAGTTCTTCCTCCTGCTTCTTCCTGATCTCTTCAAATTTTTGATCTTGTTCTTGCAGTCTTGCCTGCATCTCACTGTGGTACCTTTCAGCTGCCTGTATGGAGTTCTGCTCTTGATCTGCCAGTCTTTGTTGTAGCTCTCGGATGCGTGTAGCTGAGACAGAAGACTTCCTGGAGCTTGTTGCGACGCCCAATCTTGGTAGGAATGTGCTGTTGCAGGTGTTGGATGGGCTTTTCTCGCTCAGAACTAGCTGAACAATTTGCAAATCAGTCAAATCAGGTTCATCTTCATTGCGTGGCGCCGTTTTTTTGCCACCATTTTATCCTGCATAAAGATTACAATCATTGCATGGACAACATACAAAACTGGATTATATTATACTAGTCATCAACCCGTGCTTCCGCACGGCCTAAACTGTTTTATATAGAGATATATCATTGGAACTTTTATTAATACTTATAATTACTTGATGAGAAATTAAAAATAATCATTATTTAAAGATTACAACTAACTACATGCAAGCGTATTGGTCACTATATGGAAGCAAATTCACTACATGTTAATTCGTCATTTTTTAAAAGATTACACCAATATCTTCTTCATTTTTTATTCTAAAAAAGATTTTCGTTGAGGTTTTCTCTTAGAAAGTTCATTTCTCAACGTGGGTTATTTGATTCGTTAGATTGCATTTCATAGGGGTTCATTTTCACTGCATTTCATATGAATTTTCCTACTTATGGAGCCTGTTGCATGTCTTTTTATCTTGTGCAAACAAACATATATTTTAGCCATATACTATTTTAATCTGACAAATAAAAGATTCCTTGGACTTTTTTACATTCATTTTACTTATTTTGATGTTTAAGGAGAGGGAGCCAGTGAGACGTGGTGTCCTAATTAATAGTAAACTCCTACGCTCATATATAACCCTAACTGTAAACTTATCATACTTCTCTATAACCGAGAAGAAGATGTAGATTACCATAACTACGATAACTGATAGAGAGCCTCCAGTGACTAAAAAAAATATACAAAATGATGGTTAATTAACTACTCCCAATCAAAGGAAGGGAATTGGACACTCTACCAAGAAAATGTATGCAATACTACAAAATATATTTGAGTGAAGAAAACATTCAGTTGAGATAGAGATTTATGAGGTATTGTATGCAAATAATTTTTTTAAATATGAGAAAGGGAAATTTAGTTCGGCATCCGATTATCTAGCATTAAATCTGATAATGTAAAATGTGCTGGGATATACATTTGATATAGTCAATAAAAGAAAATGCTTAAGTGCAGGTGCAAACTGGGAAGAAGCAACACTCTGAGAACTTCCTTTTGTGAGAAAAGATTGACCTGAAAAATGTAGGAATCAGTACATGTGTATGGTAAAGTAGCAACAAAGCCAACTTTGGCAAATTAAATGGCAACAAAACTGAATACATAATTCAGGAAATATTCAACTTACACATTAATGAGGAAGAGTTATAATGGATAGTAGTGAACAATTATCAATCCAGGTTGTTTGTGTGATGAACGCAGGAAAACCCCAAAATGCAGAACGTTGTCCACGGCCCTGTATTAGAAAGGTGCATTCTTGTTGAAAACATCAACAAAAGAGAATTGATTAAAAAAACGGGAAGCAACATTATTAGAGTGGGTATAGTTCACAGTCCAATCCGGATATTCTATCTGAGACCTAAATAATTCCAATTATAGTGTCAACTATTATTTTGAATCGTTTTTAATTGGAATGATATCTAAAGTTGAACAGCAACATTTTATTTTTCACACTGCCACTGCTAATGAACCTACAACTTAATCACATTGTGTTGAATGAATGTCCTTCTCAGTATATAGTCATTATCCTTAGGAAAGAAAAGGAACACAAATTTCCGAAACACTTTACTTGCAAAGTTGGCCGTAGAAAAGAACTATATATCAGTCGTTACATGGAAACACACGATTAAGCTGGACATGACCTTGAATATAAACTTGAAAGTTGTTAATGTTATGCAGACACACATTTTGTTACCTGATCCCTTTCACTGGAAGCTCCACATGCTACAATACTTAGCATGTATATGTTCAGAGATAGAGCAAGTGCCTAGTTACAAAAATAATTTTATCCTGCATGAAAACATTGATCTAAAATATGATCCAGAAATTAGAGCACCGGACAAATTATTTTAACCAATTCATGCCTTCAAATCCTTTGTTTAAGCAATGAACCACATCAAGTAGCATGCGGATAAGACAAAGATCTGATGGATAATGCTTATCATTCGGAAATATTTTTAATTCATCACACGATCTTGGTACAAAAATTAGAGATAGACATGAGGCTTACAGGTAATAGTTTCATCCATAATCTGTTGATGAGCCATTAAAGCGAGTATATTGTAAGCCACATCAGATCATCATCAGATAACTCTGTCTTTGTCAGATAAATTGGTGGTGTTCATCGGTCCTGTTGTTGCTAATGTTCTTCGGAAACACGGAATCAGTTCTAACAGAAAATCATAGACAAAAAAAAGTGACAGAGATAAACTTCAGTATATTACATTGAAGCTTCAGAGCTGGTGACTAATGACGTTTTCCTGCCGGCCGGACGATTCGTGCTGGTGGAGGCATCACTCATCATATTGATCTTGTTGACCTGCTGCTGAATACAACGTTAGATTTATGTTTCTCGAGATCGCCAAACTGGTTCATTGGCCTCGGCTGGACCATGAGGAAATAGATGAATTAACGTAGCCTGGAAAATAGATTGAATTCAGCTCGCCTAATTTTTTCACCGGGATACTACAGGACGTAGTCCATCCCTACAATGACATGTGCGGCTTGTCTCTGGTGGCTACTCTGTCGTCTCATTTGTCCAAAAAAATTGTAATCTATTCCTGCAGGAGTTGTCTCGGCAGACTGGGATGCAGCCGCACTGGCTTGTGGAGGCCGAGGTAGCGGCCACAACATGAGACGACGGGCAGTAAATATAACCCGTGGCAGGCTAGAGAAGAGAAGACGTGGGGAGGATGCACTTACCATTGCAGCGACTAAATTTGGCGGAGGTCGAGAGGACGCCGATGATACCGGCGGCGCTGACCAAGATCGGAAAAGGATGAGCGCTGAGGAATAGATTGGTTGGGATCCGGCGGTTATTTAATTTGAGATTGCGGTGAGACGATTGGAGCAATCGTGGTTGTTTATTTTTTATCCGATGGTAAATAGTAGTTTAGACATGAGGATTAATGGAGAGGCTTGTAGGGAGTCTCCAATTAGTAAATATAAGATTGTGCTAATATGAAATATTTCTTACATATGCACTTTTTGCTTCAGCACTCATAATGTTATCCTTGTTAGTGTGTGTGATTCTAAAAAATTTAATTGGAGAGGTTTCTTCTTCCTGCTGCTTAGCCTTCTGCTTGAAAAAATGTAGAGTGCACATTACCATTGTACACTGTGTATGACAGAAGTATGAACTGTATGGAGAAATTCAGAACACTTACTATAAGTTCCCAGTGAGCAACATAGCTTCGAGATCCAGTGGTATGGAACTGTTTCACAGCTTCTCTGTTCTTTCCATTTTTTACACACACTACCTATGTTCAGTACATGCATTTTATTTATCCAGATCAGAGAAATGTAAGAATTCAGTAGCTGTTATTGAAAGGAATAACGTTTATGTACCTGATACTTCTCATCAAACCATCTCTTCACCAGTTTTTTCCAGCTTTTCTCTTCTACATGATCTGGCTTCTTCAGATATGCTTGCTCCAGTGTGAGATTTTTAATTTTCGGCCAATACTCATTTTTAAGCCTATATCGGAACTGCCGAATACTAACTTGCAGCATATCAGTGCACACATCTTGAGCCACCTCATCATTTTTGTCCATACTAAACTTTCCCTGCAAAATAGTGATGCATTAATCAGTAGATTCTTAGATAGTTGATCGTGTAGCATAGTAATTAGGTTAAACCAAGATTGTACAGGACTCACCGCTACTGTACTTATAGCATGAGAAATGACATGCTTGAGAGTTTCATCTTTCTTGTACTATGTCCAGTGTGTTGCAAGCGGCATTTTCTCACGGATGTGAATACCAACCTCACTGCTCAGCTTTGCTGACTGGATATAATCCTTGGGTCTCCTGACACCAGCAGAGAATTCAATTGGCATCTTATTGCCACCATGTCTTCTTGTGTACTCATGTAGTCCATGGCCCATGGTAGGTCTGCGTCCACCTCTTTTTCTCTTACTACCGCCAGATGTTGTCAATGTCTCTGAAATAAGAGATATGAAATGATTCTCTTTTATATGAAAATATGCGGTACAGTGTTTAGTTTTTATAAACTTTCATACCTTGCGGCTGAAAGTTTACAATTTGATTGTCCTCAGGAGATGAGTTGCTGCCTCCAGATGTCATGATCTGGTTAGGTGAGGGTGCTCCTTCAGTGTTCTGACCAGCAGTGGACGTCAGCTCATCAGATGATCTAGCTTCAGGTTCAGTTGTTGCCATTGATCTTGTTGCAATGTTGGATGGTGCAACTTCAGGTCTGGATCGCTTCTTCTCTGCAACTGTTGCAGAAGAAGCAACTATCTGCAAGCAAAGTAGAGGCTACATTAGTAGGAAACATTTAGCATATACGTATTTGCTATCATAGTTCAGACATAATTCCACAGACCTGAGCTGAAGTTTTGCCGACAGTGCGCTGATCCTCATCTGAATGAAGATCATCTTCAGCAGTAGCTATCTCTTCTGGATTCGGTTCGTACGAAGGGTCCTCTTCGACCTCCTTCTCTTCGCAGTCTGTGTCCTTTAGATTGTTACTAGTTCCTATTTGTATCCCACCATACACTAATGAACGTGCAAAACTAGAGAATTCCTGCTGATTTTTGTGGCCAGGTCCAAATCTTTCAGCCAAAACTTTTTCCATGCGTTCTATATTTTCTTTCATTTGTTTCTCCTTGACAAGCTCATATGCCGGCTTGACGGGGTTTTCTGTCTGCGCTGAAATAATCGGAAGAGCGGAGCGTGAACAAAACATAAGAGGGGGCCAATTCCATAGAAAACAGCAAATAATTGTCTTTGCAAAATATTGTACAGCAGCAAATGATTGAAAACATAAGAGTCTACGTATGATGTCGGCGAACAAAACATAAGAGGGGGCATATGCCACGCTAAGGGACATCATGTGCTTTTAGATATCTACTCGTAACAAATAATTTTCAATGGGATGCAGCCAAGTCCCTCTACTTTTGTTTGAAGTTGTAATTAGGATGCACCATTTCTACCTGATTAATCCCTTGTCTCAGTTACTAACGCACATGCGTACCAAAAGCATCATTGAGGTTACAAAATTAGAATCAGAAAAGAATTTAAAAGGAAGTATGTTTTGTGATCACCTAGATATGGCTCAATTGTTTTGTAGTTTGGTTGATAGCCTTTGGACCGGATCAACCTCCTAGATGTAGAGTTAATTGACACATTGATTTGGGAAACACGTGCAAACTAACTAGATCCATAGAAAACATCAAACAATTGTTCTAGATCAAACTCTGCTTCCCTCTGAAACTGAGGAATAAAAGTCTGAAGCAATGTGGTTGTTCACTGTAGCTCGTCAGGCTGTTTTCGGCAACGACTGGAATTAGTTCAGTTAAGTGTTTCGGCAAACAATTGTCTACGCAAAAGATTGTACAGCAGCGGGATGGCAAAGATTGCATAGCATGGCATGATTGTCTCTGCAATAAAAACGATAAACCCTAGACGTATGATGTCGGGATTGGATCTATCAAATATGCAAGATCTAGATATAGGTCAAACGGGCTAGGTAGACATGTAAAACTGATCTCTCGATCGAACCATCCGAAAAACACAACAACAAGCCGATCACCAACAGATTTACCTCGGTGTTTCTTCGAGCTGGGCGCCTTCTTCGGCGTGTGTGCGCGATTTTCCTTTGCCCCGACGTTTCGACGACTGCCGGCCATGGCGACCACCGGCCGGGGAGATAGATGCGAGATGGAAGAACGTCCGGCGAAGACACCGGATCGGGGTGAGCACGAGAGGATGAGGTCGGGGGGTGGGGAGTTAAGATGCTCGTAAATCATGCGGGAGAGGCACGACGTATATAAGGGAGGGCGAAATATTTGATAGGTGGGGTGCGCGGGAGGAGTGGAGGGAACAAAAAATTTGGGCGTTTTGGCAGCCGGCGTACTACAATTTGGAGGGAACAAGTTTTTGCCGTGAAAGAAAAAATATTACTCTGAAAATGGAACTGTACATGTATATTTTAATTAAAAAATGACAGAAAACGAGTAAAACTCATAATAAATGCTAAATTCAATGTAAAATCATCAGTAACTAGTGGGACTGAGTAAATGTTGTGACATTCATGTGGAAAATTCAAATTTAAATTTTTCATGAGGTTTGATGTAGTTTGATGTGAATTTACACAAGTGAGGGCATTTTCGGCATAACGGTCGAATCGTCGACCCCGGAAGTTGTAAAACCTTTTGCATGTGAGGTATATGTGAGAACACATCCCACATATACATGTTATTGTTCACACATGTGAGATTTTGTCTGAAAACACTTGTGAAACCTCATGTTGGTTGGGTCGATCCATGTGTGGACCCACATCGATCATGTCGGTGAAGGGCTCTTTTTCAAGCAAGCTGCACTTCAAAGACTCAGATTGAGCTGCAAATTTTTGTGAGTGGTCATGAAGGGTAGGTATGTGTGCCTGAGGAGTTTCAGATTTTTCTGACAATTTTAGGTGTTTGTTTATTTTTTTAATTAAAAATGACAGAAAACGAGTAAAACTCATAATAAATGCTAAATTCAATGTAAAATCATCAGTAACTAGTGGGACTGAGTAAATGTTGTGACATTCATGTGGAAAATTCAAATTTAAATTTTTCATGAGGTTTGGTGTAGTTTGATGTGAATTTACACAAGTGAGGGCATTTTCGGCATTGGGAAAATTGGGAGCACGTGCTGGTCTCATTTGGCGTCACCACATTACCCTACAACAGAAGTTTCACTTCGAAAAAGGTTTGACAACCTCTTAGTGCAATGAGGTCAACCTAGGTTTGACCAAACACTCAAAATTTCATATAAAATTGAAAATTTGTTGAAATCTTTCCAAACCTTGTGTATTGGCCAATGTGTGGCTAACACTTTCCATGGAAAATAACAAACTAGAAATTTTTTTGTTTCCCTATGACACGCGTACAGCACGCGACCGTTGGGAACCCCAAGTGGAAGGTGTGATGCGTACAGCAGTAAGTTTCCCTCAGTTAGAAACCAAGGTTTATCGAACCAGTAGGAGTCAAGAAGCACGTTGAAGGTTGATGGCGGCGAGATGTAGTGCGGCGCAACACCAGGGATTCCGGTGCCAACGTGGAACCTGCACAACACAACCAAAGTACTTTGCCCCAACGAAACAGCGAGGTTGTCAATCTCACCGGCTTGATGTAACAAAGGATTAGATGTATAGTGTGGATGATGATTGTTTGCAGAAAACAGTAGAACAAGTATTGCAGTAGATTGTATTCGATGTAAAAGAATGGACCGGGGTCCACAGTTCACTAGAGGTGTCTCTCCCATAAGATAAATAGCATGTTGGGTGAACAAATTACAGTTGGGCAATTGACAAATAGAGAGGGCATGACCATGCACATACATGATATGATGAGTATAGTGAGATTTAATTGGGCATTACGACAAAGTACATAGACCGCTATCCAGCATGCATCTATGCCTAAAAAGTCCACCTTCAGGTTATCATCCGAACCCCTTCCAGTATTAAGTTGCAAACAACAGACAATTGCATTAAGTATGGTGCGTAATGTAATCAATAGCTACATCCTCGGACATAGCATCAATGTTTTATCCCTAGTGGCAACAGCACATCCACAACCTTAGGGGTTTCTGTCACTCCCTGCATTCAATAGAGGCATGAACCCACTATCGAGCATAAATACTCCCTCTTGGAGTTACAAGCATCAACTTGGCCAAAGCCTCTACTAGTAACGGAGAGCATGCAAGATCATAAACAACACATAGATAGATTGATAATCAACATAACATAGTATTCACTATTCATCGGATCCCAACAAACACAACATATAGCATTACAGATAGATGATCTTGATCATGTTAGGCAGCTCACAAGACCCGACAATGAAGCACAATGAGGAGAAGACAACCATCTAGCTACTGCTATGGACCCATAGTCCAGGGGTGAACTACTCACTCATCACTCCGGAGGCGACCATGGCGGTGAAGAGTCCTCCGGGAGATGATTTCCCTCTCCGGCAGGGTGCCGGAGGCGATCTCCTGAATCCCCCGAGATGGGATTGGCGGCGGCGGCGTCTCTGGAAGGTTTTACGTATCGTGGCTCTCGATCGGAACTATTATCGACGAAGGCTTCTTATAGTCGGAGAGGTAGGTCAAGGGGCGACGCGAGGGGCCCACACACTAGGCCGGCGCAGCCAGGGCCTGGGCCGCGCCTCCCTAGCGTCTGGCCGCCTCGTGGTCCCACTTCGTATCATCCCCGGTCTTCTGGAAGCTTCGTGGAAAAATAAGATCCTGGGCGTTGATTTCGTCCAATTCCGAGAATATTTCCTTACTAGGATTTCTGAAACCAAAAACAGCAGAAAACAGCAACTGGCTCTTCGGCATCTCGTTAATAGGTTAGTGCCGGAAAATGCATAAATATGACATAAAGTATGCATAAAACATGTAGATATCATCAATAATGTGGCATGGAACATAAGAAATTATCGATACGTCGGAGACGTATCAGCATCCCCAAGCTTAGTTCCTGCTCGTCCGAAGCGGTGAACGATAACAAAGATAATTTCTGGAGTGACATGCCATCATAACCTTGATCATACTATTGTAAGCATATGTAATGAATGCAGCGATCAAAACAATGGTAATGACATGAGTAAACAAATGAATCATAAAGAAAAGACTTTTCATGAATAGTACTTCAAGACAAGCATCAATAAGTCTTGCATAAGAGTTAACTCATAAAGCAATAAATTCATAGTAAAGGCATTGAAGCAACACAAAGGAAGATTAAGTTTCAGCGGTTGCTTTCAACTTGTAACATGTATATCTCATGGATAGTTGTCAATGCAAAGTAATATAACAAGTGCAATATGCAAGTATGTAGGAATCAATGCACAGTTCACACAAGTGTTTGCTTCTTGAGGTGGAGAGAAATAGGTGAACTGACTCAACATAAAAGTAAAAGAAAGGCCCTTCGCAGAGGGAAGCATTGATTGCTACATTTGTGCTAGAGCTTTGGTTTTGAAAACAAGAAACAATTTTGTCAACGGTAGTAATAAAGCATATGTGTTATGTAAATTATATCTTACAAGTTGCAAGCCTCATGCATAGTATACTAATAGTGCCCGCACCTTGTCCTAATTAGCTTGGATTACCGGGATTATCATCGCAATGCACATGTTTCAACCAAGTGTCACAAAGGGGTACCTCTATGCCGCCTGTACAAAGGTCTAAGGAGAAAGCTCGCATTGGATTTCTCGCTATTGATTATTCTCATCTTAGACATCCATACCGGGACAACATAGACAACAGATAATGGACTCCTCTTTAATGCATAAGCATGTAGCAACAATTAATTTTCTCATATGAGATTGAGGATATATGTCCAAAACTGAAACTTCCACCATGATTCATGGCTTTAGTTAGCGGCCCAATGTTCTTCTCTAACAATATGCATGCTCTAACCATTAAATAAGTGGTAAATCTCCCTTACTTCAGACAAGACGGACATGCATAGCAACTCACATGATATTCAACAAAGAGTAGTTGATGGCATCCCCAGGAACATGGTTATCGCTCAACAAGCAACTTAATAAGAGATAAAGTGCATAAGTACATATTCAATACCACAATAGTTTTTAGGCTATTTGTCCCATGAGCTATATATTGTAAAGGTAGAGGATAGAAATTTAAAGGTAGCACTCAAGAAATTTACTTTGGAATGGCGGAGAAATACCATGTAGTAGGTAGGTATGGTGGACACAAATGGCATAGTGGTTGGCTCAAGGATTTTGGATGCATGAGAAGTATTCCCTCTCGATACAAGGTTTAGGCTAGCAAGGTTATTTGAAACAAACACAAGGATGAACCGGTGCAGCAAAACTCACATAAAAGACATATTGTAAATATTATAAGACTCTACACCGTCTTCCTTGTTGTTCAAACTCAATACTAGAAATTATCTAGACCTTAAAGAGACCAATTATGCAAACCAAATTTTAGCAAGCTCTATGTATTTCTTCATTAATAGGTGCAAAGTATATGATGCAAGAGCTTAAACATGAGCACAACAATTGCCAAGTATCAAATTATCCAAGACATTTTAGCAATTACTACATGTAGCATTTCCTGATTCCAACCATATAACAATTTAACGAAGAAGATTCAACCTTCGCCATGAATACTATGAGTAAAGCCTAAGGACATATTTATCCATATGCAACAGCGGAGCATGTCTCTCTCCCACACAATGAATGCTAGGATCCATTTTATTCAAACAAAACAAAAACAAAAACAAACAGACGCTCCAAGCAAAGCACATAAGATGTGATGGAATAAAAATATAGTTTCAGGGGAGGAACCTGATAATGTTGTCGATGAAGAAGGGGATGCCTTGGACATCCCCAAGCTTAGACGCTTGAGTCTTCTTAAAATATGCAGGGGTGAACCACCGGGGCATCCCCAAGCTTAGAGCTTTCACTCTCCTTGATCATATTGTATCATCTCCCTCTCTTGATCCTTGAAAACTTCCTCCACACCAAACTCAAAACAACTCATTAGAGGGTTAGTGCATAATCAAAATTTACATGTTCAGAGGTGACATAATCATTCTTAACACTTCTGGACATTGCACAAAGCTACTGAAAGTCAATGGAATCGAAAAATCCATCAAGCATAGCAAAACAGGCAATGCGAAATAAAAGGCAGAATCTGTCAAAACAGAACAGTTCGTAAAGACGAATTTTATTGAGGCACCAGACTTTCTCAAATGAAAATGCTCAAATTGAATGAAAGTTGCGTACATATCTGAGGATCACTCACGTAAATTGGCATAATTTTCTGAGTTACCTACAGAGAATTAGGCCCAGATTCGTGACAGCAAAGAAAATCTGTTTCTGCGCAGTAATCCAAATCTAGTATGAACCTTACTATCAACGACTTTACTTGGCACAACTATGCACAAATTAAGATAAGGAGAGGTTGCTACAGTAGTAAACAACTTCCAAGACTCAAATATAAAATAAAGGTACTGTAGTAAAAATATGGGTTGTCTCCCATAAGCGCTTTTCTTTAACGCCTTTCAGCTAGGCGCAGAAAGTGTGTATCAAGTATTATCAAGAGACGAAGTATCAACATCATAATTTGTTCTAATAATAGAATCAAAAGGTGAAAGTATAGAGATGGTAAACCTAGAGGGGGGGTGAATAGGTTTCTACAAATTTTAATTCTTTCTTTGCAATATTAGGCTTTGCGGAATATAAAGATGAGCCTAATGCAAACTAGGTGAAGCAACCTATATGAGGATACAACTAACTCGAGCACGAAGGCTCTCACAGGCAGTTAAATCACAAGTAAGGAGTTCGGTTAGAGATAACCGATAGCACGCGGAGACGAGGATGTATTCCCGTGTTCCCTTGCTTTGCAACAAGGTACGTCACGTTTGGAGGAGTGGAGGTCCCACGAAGGATTCCCCGCGCCACGAAGGCTCACCCTATTCTCCGGAGCCTATCCCACGAAGGAATAGCTCACTCACTTGTGGTAGACTTTGAGGTAGCCTCCAAACCTTCACAATCTTGCCCGGAGCAAATCCACAGCCCGGATGCTTCCGGACTCCTCTTGCCTACCTAGGGTTTCCAAGGAACCCTAGGAAGCAAGCTTCTCAATGAATACAAGGGGGAATGAGATTTGGCTTGGTAGAACGGTAGATCGGGTCCTCCTCTAATGATTCCCCGGAGGGATTTGAGTTTGGGTGGAGGAGGAGGGAGATCTGAGGCTTTTGGTGTTTCTAGCAATGGAGTATGAGAGAGAGAGCTCAAGAACAGCTTGTAGTGTAGTGCCTAACTGTTCAGAGGTAGGAGAAGACCTATTTATAGTGTTCTTCGAAATACGGCCGTTGGTCACTTGCCACATCAGCAGATTCTTCGAGAAACCCGGTCAACCGGATTTGGCGCCGGACAGGCCGGTCCACAGCCCGGTCAGACCGGGCCGGCCGGTTTCCAACCGGAGCTGGGGCCGGGTCTTGACCGGGCAGGCTTCTGACCTTACTGGATGGCGTCCGGATGTCACAGGCGCAGAGTCCGGTTGCTGACCGGGCGCCAGACCGGGCCATGGACCGGAGCAGCCGGTCCGAAACCGGGCTGGTGACCGGACGCAGACTGGAGGGCTCGCCTTCTTTACTGGAACTCGCCCGGATGGCACCGGTTCTGGGTCCGGTTGGTGACCGGGCTGTCCGGTGCCAGGGCCGGTCCGACCGGATCTGTGACCGGCCAGGCTCTGAAAAACTAGCTGATTTTTCGTCGAATTGGGGGGGTCTCCCGTTGCCTTTTGTTCCATTGCTATACCATCATACCTCTTTGGCTAATACCTGAAAGTCATCTTGTAGGCATGTATTAGACCAAATACTCTAGCACGGTGTCACAGATACCAAAATAATGGATAAGGGTAAAATACCCTTACAATCTCCCCCTTTTTGGTATACGATGACAAACCGAGCTAGAGTAACACATAGATATTATGATAAGCTCTAAACCTTGATTCCATATAAGATATTACGACAGCTCCCCCATAATGTGTGCACTTGGAGAATTTGCGTTTGAATGCAAAGTGCACCATTTGTGGAATATGAGAAGCTCCCCCAATATCTTTAGGAAACAAGCATGGTATGGACAAGTATATCAACATATATAAGCATAAAGCATGATTATCCATAAAGCATGATTATCCTAACATAGAGTAGCACACATAAAAGTCGTCCATACATATCCATACATGAATTATTCAAAGTAGCAAATGGTTCTTGAGAAATCAAAGCAAATACGCACAAGCCATATAAAATCCAAATAAAGCAACTCCCAATGGCTTGTGACAAGCAAAGAACCCCGTGATTCTAGACTCTACTCTCTTCTCCCCCTTTGGCATCGGAACACCAAAAAGGCGAAGAAAAGAGGAGAGACGCTAGCGTCCCATCAATAGAACCGGTGCCCGCGGATGGAGAGTCGCCATCACCATCCCCATCGTCATCCTCTTCATCGTCATCCTCTTCATCATCATCCTCATTACCTTCATCCTCTTCATCATCATCATCAGCAGGAGGTGCACGAGCAAATCTAGGAGTAGGACCACCAAAGTACAGAGAAGGATCAAAGTTCTGGAACATCTCATCAGAAAGAAGAGGCATCTCCCAGTTTGGTGCGTGGACGGGCTCCAACTCAGGGCCGGGGAGGAGGGATAGGCACATTCCTAGCAGCCATGAACTCATTTTGGCGCCTCCTTGTCTCTTGGTTCAAAGAGAGACTTTGATGTGCAACATCATTTGTATTTTTGCACATCTGCCATAAGCGAGAGAAGAACCGTGCGACACCATGCTGTGGGCGACTAGAGGAGCTGGAGCTAGCATGGTCATGGCGTGCCTTGGACCGGCGCTCAGAAGGCATCATTTCAGGAACATCCGGGCTATCACCTTGGGCAGGTACTTTGAAAGCTTCCATCCTGACCCGCTCACCTTGAGTATTGAGAGGTGCGGGCACAACCTTGTTGATGAGCAGCTGAACGTACTGGGCAAGATTAGGAGTCAACCTCTCGCGAACACAGCGCCGTAACTCACAGTAGATGAGATCACAGCCATCAATAAGTTGCCGGTGCTCAGGGTGACAGTAGTACATCAAGTTCAGATGATATGCACGGCATTCACTTGTATCGCCGGACTTGCTGATGAGAGTCTCACGAAATAGCTTGGCAAGTAAGAGGTAGGAGTAGTACATCCCAGAGATGGTGGGAGGTCTAGGTGTGGGTTCCGGCGGATAGCAAATGGCAATGTCCCCACGGTGGAACTTCTGCTGAGAATATATCTTGAAGCCGAAGCACGCCCTCCACCAAACCCCAAAGCTTCACGTAAATCAAGATAGTTGCAAGTGTATTTCTGTTTGCCGGTCATCCAAGTCATAGTCCGAGCTGCATCATCATGGAAAAAGACTTGCAAGAAACTGTCTCACCAAGGTTGGACAATAGCACCCATCAGTAGGTGTCAAGCACATAAGATCATACAACCCCATCCGCCTCAAGGTCGCAACCACAAAGCAAAACTTGGTGGCTTCATACATTCCAATGACATCCTTGATGGCCTTGGGCATAACAATGGTGCCTTTCTTCATGTGCTCGCGGGAGTTATAGAAGTCATCCCACATGACTTGCTGTGTGTTGGTCCAGAAGAATTGATCTCCCCCTGTGTAAGTGGGTTCCTCAAAGCGATAGGGGTTGGACTCTCTGAGTCTTCTCCATGCCCCAATATGTACATCACCAACATGGAAATCTGGCAGTACCTCATCACCATCCTGTGCTGCATGCTTATCTTTCCTCTTATTGGCAGATCTCTTGATTCGGCCTCCAGTTGAGCTGCCACCCGTAGTCTGAGGAGCACGACCAGTAGAACGCCGCGGTGGAACCCCTGAGCGCCTCCCTCGCTTGGCAACAGTGCCACGGTCCGCATCAGTCCAGTCATCACCTGTGAATCAGCAAAATAGGGCGAGGATAGCAAAGAGGTAAGTGTGCATGTCATCAGCATATGTGAGGAAGCCAAAAGCATAGCCTATATTCAAGTGTTTCGACGAAATTATGCGAAAAAGCTGGGCGAGCCGGCGCAGGGGCCGGTCCGACCGGACGACAGACCGGACGAGCCGGTTGGCCATCCGGTTGACCGGGCGCTGCGCCGGACCAGCCGGTCAAGAGGCCGGTTGACCGGGCTGTAGACCGGGTCATGCTGAGTTGTGATGTTTGCCCAGAAATTCGACACAAAATCATGCAAAAACTCACAAACTTGAACATAGATTATACCAGGAGAGTGAACAATGTGCATAGGAGGGGTGTGACACTCTAGGTGGCATGAGGACTTACTAACCCTAACCCTAACCCTAACTTTTCTCAACTTTCCTCAAAAATTGGCAATGTGAGAGGGGAAAGCAAGAGGGAGAGGGATAGGGAGTAAGATTTACCCGAAGACATCGTCCTCTTGGCCCAAGAGAGCAAGAAGAACTCGTGAAGAAGGCTTGAGGACCAAATCCCCACGATCTCCCAAACTAGCTTGAGAGGGACCAAATCCTTTGGTGAAGGTGCTTGAGAGATCCCGATCTATGGTTGTGTGAAGTTTGGGGAGAATCTAGTGGTGGGAAGTGCCTAGGACGTGGTGGAGATGGTGGAGGCGGCGGCCATGGAGGTTTGAGAGGTGGGGGATAATGAGGAAGAAGATCCCCAAGGGGTATCCTCTTCAAAACATAACAGCCCGCACGGCCGGTCGGGCGCCCGGTCGGCCGACCGGTGGCCACGGTCCGGCGCACGAGCCGGTCCGACCGGGCCAGTGACCGGCCAGAGTCAATTTTCCCAAAAATGTGTCATTTTGCCTCGTTTTGCCCCTATTCTTAGTGTAAATGTGTGTGAATGCTCATATGATGACATGTACATATAGATAGATAGATGATGATGAGATGAGCATAGACATGGGGTTGGAAAACACAAAGTTCTCTAGGCATACCCATTGGAGTGAAAATGCAAACAAGATACAAATAGCTACAATGGGCATGATTCGAAGTATATCAAGAATCATAAGAGCATTTTGAAATAGTTTTTGCAATAAGATCATTTGGCCTTATATAGTCAAATCAAGTTGTAATGAAGGCTCAATGAGGGGCGGGGATTACTCCCCCTATGTGAAAGCGCAAATGTCATGAGACCTCGAAGAGACATGCTTGGGTCCATATAATGACATTGGGTCTATTTATGTTGCACACATAGGTATGCATCATACCAAGATATGGTAGAATGACTATCCCCATATGTGCTATGCCTCTAAGCTAGATAGCAAGATAAATGCAAGAATATAGTGCAAGAAGTTAATCAATCCAAGTTTTTAGGATCAAGAATACCAAGTTCTCCTCTCAAGTTAACAAAGCGGGCTTCATCCAAAGGCTTAGTGAAAATATCCGCCAATTGGTAGGTTGTTCCCACATGAGTGAGATCAATATCCTTATTGGCAACATGATCACGTAGGAAGTGATGGCGAATGTCAATATGTTTGGTGCGACAATGTTGAACCGGGTTGTTGGCGATCTTTATTGCACTTTCATTGTCACAAAGAAGAGGCACCGTACCAAGAGACACACCATAGTCTTTCAAGGTTTGCTTCATCCATAACAATTGAGTGCAACAAGATGCCGCGGATATGTATTCGGCTTCGGCGGTGGATAGGGCGGTGGAGTTTTGTTTCTTGGATGACCAACTCACCAATGACCGGCCAATAAATTGGCAAGCCCCGGAGGTAGACTTCCGATCAACCTTATCACCGGCCCAATCTGAATCCGAATAGCCAATGAGTTCAAAGGTTGACCCCTTTGGATACCATAGCCCGAGAGTAGGAGTGAGAACAAGGTATCTTAGTATCCGTTTGACCGCCACTAAATGGCTCTCCTTGGGAGCGGATTGAAAACGAGCACACATCCCTACACTTAGCATGATATCCGGCCTAGAGGCACAAAGGTAGAGCAAGGATCCTATCATGGAGCGGTATACCTTTATGTCCACATCCTTCTCACCGTCACATGAACCAAGTTGCCCCTTTACGGGCATGGGTGTCTTCATTGGACTTGCATTGGTCATGTTGAATTTCTTGAGCATGTCCTTCACATACTTTTCTTGAGAGATGAAGGTGCCTTTTGCAAGTTGCCTCACTTGGAAGCCTAGAAAGAACTTCAACTCTCCCATCATGGACATCTCAAATTTCCTAGTCATCAATAGCTCAAAAGCTTTGTTATGATTGGGGTTAGTTCCACCAAAAATAATATCATCAACATATATTTGACATATAAAGAGGCCACCCCCTTTAACCCGCTTGGTGAAAAGGGTGGAATCGACCGTACCCATGCAAAACCCATCATGTAGTAAGAAATCCCTAAGGAACTCATACCAAGCACGTGGAGCTTGCTTGAGACCGTAGAGTGCCTTATGGAGTAAATACACGTGGTTGGGTCGGCATGGGTCTTCGAAACCCGGGGGTTGAGCCACATATGCAGTTTCTTTTAGGGGACCATTCAAAAATGCACTTTTCACATCCATTTGATATAATTTGAAATTGTGGAAAGATGCAAATGCAAGCAAAAGACGAATAGCTTCAAGACGGGCTACCGGCGCAAAGGTATCCTCAAAATCCATACCTTCTATTTGGGCAAACCCTTGCGCCACTAACCTTGCTTTGTTTCGTATAACAATGCCATTCTCATCTTGCTTGTTCTTGAATACCCATTTGGTCCCAATGACATTGATGCGATGATCCTTGGGTCTCTCAACTAGAGACCATACTTCATTACGAGTGAAACACTCCAATTCTTCTTGCATGGCAATTACCCAATCCGGATCGACCAAGGCTTCATGTACCTTAAGTGGTTCAAAACTAGACACAAAAGCATGATGTTGACAATAAGTGATAAGTAATGCATGGTGTCTACGAGTTACCACTCCTCTTGAGATGCTACCAAGGACTTGATCCACTTTCATGTCACTTGCCCTTGTAGCGGCCTTGATCTTCCGAACGGTTCCTTCATGATCAATGAATTCATCTCTTGCTAGTACTTGATCATGAGGGACCACTTGAGCTTGATCATGAGTTGAGGATGTTTCTTGATCATCATCATGATCTTGCTCCATGGAATGAGGATCTTCTTCTTGTTCTTCGGATTGAGACTCATCTTGAGTAGAGGATGGTTCTTGAGTTGCACTTGATGGTTCGGCTTGAGTTGAGCTAGGCTCCACTTGTGGCGTGCTTGAGACATCTACTCCATCATCTTGATCATCATTATGAACTTCCATGGGCCGGATGTGTCCAATGCCCATATGCTTGATGGCACTAGATGGATCATCATTATTACCTGCAACACATGGAACAACTTGCTCCACTTGGGAGCCATTATCCTCCAAGAACACCACGTCACAAGATACTTCAATAGTCCCGAGGACCGGTTGTAGTATCTATAGGCGTGAGAGTTCTCCGCATATCCAACAAATATACCCTCTATGGTTCTAGTTTCAAATTTACCGAGCTTTCCTTTGTTGTTCTTAACAAGGCATTTGCATCCAAAGACACGAATATACATGACATTAGGCTTGTTACCGGTAAGGAGCTCGTATGGGGTTTTGTTGTGGAGGGGACGGAGAAAGAGCCGGTTGGAGTAGTGGACGGCCGTAGAGATGGCTTCTCCCCAAAAGTTGTGGGGTGAATTGAATTCACTCAACATGGTTCTTGCCATCTCAATGATAGTCCGGTTCTTCCTTTCAACAACACCGTTTTGTTGAGGGGTGTATGGCGCCGAAAACTCATGCTTGATGCCCTCATCATCCACAAACTCTTGCATAGTGTAGTTCTTGAACTCGGTGCCATTGTCGGTCCTAATTGCCTTGATCTCGGATTCATACATACGTTGAGCTTTCTTGGCGAAGGTGATGAACTCTCTATGGGTCTCGTCCTTAGACTTAAGGAGAAAGACCCAAGAGTATCTTGAGTAATCATCAACAATGACAAGTCCATACTTGCTTCCACCAAGAGTATCATAGTGTGATGGCCCAAAGAGGTCCAAATGAAGGAGCTCCAAAGGCCTAGATGTGGTAACAATACTCTTGATGGGATGCTTCTTCTTGAGTTGCTTTCCGGCTACACATGCACTACAAACACGATCTTTCTCAAAAGAAACACCGGTTAGTCCCACAATATGCTCACCCTTTAGGAGTTGTTTAAGATTCCTCATGTTAACATGACCAAGGCGGCGATGCCACAACCATCCTTCGTCATGCTTGGCTGCCATTAGACATGTGGAGAAGGAGGGGCTTTCTTTCGAGAGGTCAACCACATAAAGGTTGTTCTCCACATATCCAACAAGGACCAATTTGAGATTGTCACTCCTAAAGACTTGCACATAATATTTAGTGAAATATGAATTGTACCCGGCATCGGCAAGATGATAAATAGAGAGTAAGTTATAGCCAAGGTGTTCAACAAGCATAACCGTCTCAAGGCACAAGTCCTTAGAGATTGCTACCTTGCCATACCCAAGTACCTTTCCCTTTGAGTTGTCACCAAAGGTAATGCTTGACTTCTTGTTGATATCTTCAATGAATTGATCAAGCACACCTTTTCCTCCGGTCATATGATTGGTGCATCCACTATCAAACACCCATTTTGGACCACCGGAGGAATATCCCTACAAAATCAAGTAGAGGATTTAGGAACCCATCGATTAATGGGTTCCTTTGCAATGGCAACAATATCTTTTGGTACCCAAATTGAGTACTCTCTATAAGCATAGCCATTAGGAGGGCCAACATAGTTAGCATAGACATCACCATAATAATCAACAAATAATGCATAGTGATCGTTTGGCCCCGTGCGGTCACCACTAGTGGCTTTGCCCTTTGAGGTTTTGCCATTGTTAGTGACCTTCTTGTTCTTATCTTGAGCGGGTTTCTCCTTCTTGTAGTTGTTCTTCTTGTGGGACTTGGGAACATATCCAAGTCCATACTTTTGATTGTTTGACCTTTGCTTACTCAAGAGGTCATCCAATCCCATCTTGTTCTTGGCGGTGGTGAACTTTGCAAGTTCCTTTGTTAGCCTAACATTTTCCTCAAGAATAGATGCTTGCTCACAAGAAGATTCATTAGGATGATAGTCAAGACCATATTTAGTCACCAAGGACTCAAGATATGCATTGGTCTCAACATGTAAGGAATGTTCCTCTTGTAAGCGAATATGTTCCTCAACAAGTTTAGCATGCTCACTAGTAAAGGAAATGGAGGAACAAGCAAGCTTTTCATCATCAATGGGATCCTTCATTGATCCAAGAGCCCTTTTGTAAGATTCTTGAAGTAGATCATGGTTCTCTCCAAGTTTCTTGAGCTCATCCTTGACAAGCTTGTTAGCTCTTTCAAGGTGGTCAAGATCCCTAGTGAGATAAGCATGAGCAACTTCAAGTTCCTCCTTTGAGACATTGAGCTCTTGGGTCAATAATTGAGCCCTATCAATAGTTTCTAGGTCCTTAACTTTATCAAGTTCATAAGTTTCAATTTGTTGCTTAAGACCTTGAGATGTGCACCTTTCGGTTTTTAGCTCTTGTCTTAGGAGATTGAATCTCCGTTCCTTCTCATTCAATTGATATTCTAATTCCTCAATGGACTCATCCTTTTCTTTGAGTGAGTCCATCAAGAAATCAAACTTGACAAGAGCTTCACCACGAAGGGTGCATCTAACATCATAGAGTTCCTTAAGCACAATTAATTCTTCTTGATCTTCGTTCTCATCATCAAGAACACTAGATAGGGAAGGTGGAGATTCCATTACCTTGGTTTCCCTTGCCATAAGACAAGAGCCAATGATTGGAGAGGAGGGAGAGTCATCGGAGTCATCATCTTGAGTTGTTCTTGCCATGAAGGAAAAACCAACATCATTCTCCGTGGAGTAATCTTTGGAGTAGTCATATGTGAAGAGTGACCCGGGCTTAGAGAAAGCTAAACCGGCCACTCCGGCCTCCTTCTCCTCATCTTCCTCTTCTTCATCGGACAAGTACTCGGCCCCAACAAAAGCTCTTCCCTTGTTCTTCTTGTACCGATCGTTGATTGGGTTCGGCTTCAATCTTGGCTTGACCCCTTTGATGAACTTTGGCTTGTCTATCCTTTTCTCATAAGGGCACTCATTTGCAAAGTGGTTATCTTCATCACAATTGTAGCAAGTTCTCTTCTTCTTCTTGTCATTGAGGAGCATAGGAAACTTTGCCTTGTACTTCTTGGCAAAGAAAGCAAAGTCGGTAGCAATGTCACTAGTTGAAGTCATCTCTTCATCTTCTTCAATTTCATAGTCTTCTTTGCTTTCATGGTCGACTCTAGCTTTGAGAGCAAGGTTGTGTGACGCTTCATGGTTGTGTGAGGCTTCATCAACACGGTTCATTGCCTTGAGCCTCTTTCCGGCTTTGGCCATGTTTTCATTGGCGGCCACATAGGAGACTAGATCATCGGAGTTGAGATCGGCACTCTTGGTCATGATTTGCAAGTTGAGTCCAAGGTTGGTGTCTTCTTGTTTGACGGCAATCATAGCAATGACCTTGGATTTTATGAAGGCTTCGTTCATCTCGAATCCGTCATTGTACTTCTCAGCACCAAGTCCCTTGACCCTTACTTTCAGAGCACCAAGCCTAGCATAGGCATCGAACACGGATTCTCCATCTCGAATCATGAACTGGTAGGCCTCTTGCTTTGCGGTCTCATAGAGAGCTGATTGGATCAAATCGGTTCCCTCTTGGAGTACTACGATCCGATCCCACAACTCTTTAGCGGAGACAATGTCATCGACTTGATCAAGAAGCTTGCGGTTGATGCCACTTCTAATCTTGTCACGTGCGGATGCATTGAGTTGACGGTTGTAGAACTCGGTGGAGGTCAACCGAGTAGGATCTTGTGGCTCCCGATGTCCATGAACAATGAGCTCCCATAGCTCCACACTGCAGCTGCGAATATGAGATTCCATAGCAGATTTCCAATGTGGAAAGTGAGTTCCATCGTAATGGGGAACGGTCCCACTATGGTTTATATGAGGCATGGGTGAAGTGTTTCTGGGATAGTCATGGTTAACATCATGGTAGGATTCCTTAGAAGCCGAAGCCCCACTAGGAGTTCCACCCGCAGTTAGGTTCTTAAGCATGGCAGCCATTTCTGTCATTTGGTTTTGTAGCTCATCCTCCTTTTTCTTCTTCTCGGCATCATATGCCAAGAATCTAGATTTCATCTCTTTAACCGAAAGGTTAGAGTCGTCATCTAGACCCTCGAAGAGTTTATCCATCTCACTCTTAAGGCGGTGAAGCCCTTAATAAGAGTCCAGGCTCTGATACCAATTGAAAGTATAGAGATGGTAAACCTAGAGGGGGGGGTGAATAGGTTTCTACAGATTTTAATTCTTTCTTTGCAATATTAGGCTTTGCGGAATATAAAGATGAGCCTAATGCAAACTAGGTGATGCAACCTATATGAGGATACAACTAACTCGAGCACGAAGGCTCTCACAGGCAGTTAAATCACAAGTAAGGAGTTCGGTTAGAGATAACCGATAGCACGCAGAGACGAGGATGTATTCCCGTGTTCCCTTGCTTTGCAACAAGGTACGTCACGTTTGGAGGAGTGGAGGTCCCACGAAGGATTCCCCGCGCCACGAAGGCTCACCCTATTCTCCGGAGCCTATCCCACGAAGGAATAGCTCACTCACTTGTGGTAGACTTTGAGGTAGCCTCCAAACCTTCACAATCTTGCCCGGAGCAAATCCACAGCCCGGATGCTTCCGGACTCCTCTTGCCTACCTAGGGTTTCCAAGGAACCCTAGGAAGCAAGCTTCTCAATGAATACAAGGGGGAATGAGATTTGGCTTGGTAGAACGGTAGATCGGGTCCTCCTCTAATGATTCCCCGGAGGGATTTGAGTTTGGGTGGAGGAGGAGGGAGATCTGAGGCTTTTGGTGTTTCTAGCAATGGAGTATGAGAGAGAGAGCTCAAGAACAGCTTGTAGTGTAGTGCCTAACTGTTCAGAGGTAGGAGAAGACCTATTTATAGTGTTCTTCGAAATACGGCCGTTGGTCACTTGCCACATCAGCAGATTCTTCGAGAAACCCGGTCAACCGGATTTGGCGCCGGACAGGCCGGTCCACAGCCCGGTCAGACCGGGCCACAGACCGGGCCGGCCGGTTTCCAACCGGAGCTGGGACCGGGTCTTGACCGGGTAGGCTTCTGACCTTACTGGATGGCGTCCGGATGTCACAGGCGCAGAGTCCAGTTGCTGACCGGGCCGCTCGGTCTGGCACCCGGTCAAACCGGGCCATGGACCGGAGCAGCCGGTCCGAAACCGGGCTGGTGACCGAACGCAGACTGGAGGGCTCGCCTTCTTTACTGGAACTCGCCCGGATGGCACCGGTTCTGGGTCCGGTTGATGACCGGGCTGTCCGGTGCCAGGGCCGGTCCGACCGGATCTGTGACCGGCCAGGCTCTGAAAAACTAGCTGATTTTTCGTTGAATTGGGGGGGTCTCCCGTTGCCTTTTGTTCCATTGCTATACCATCATACCTCTTTGGCTAATACCTGAAAGTCATCTTGTAGGCATGTATTAGACCAAATACTCTAGCACGGTGTCACAGATACCAAAATAATGGATAAGGGTAAAATACCCTTACAAAAGGTAACTTCATTCTCTTTCTAGGGAAGTGTTCCATACCTTTCTTGAGAGGAAATTGATATTTAATATTACCTTCCTTCATATCAATGATAGCACCAACAGTTCGAAGAAAAGGTCTTCCCAATATAATGGGACAAGATGCATTGCATTCAATATCCAAGACAACAAAATCAACGGGGACAAGGTTATTGTTAACGGTAATGCGAACATTATCAACTCTCCCCAAAGGTTTCTTTGTAGAGTTATCAGCGAGATTAACATCCAAATAACAATTTTTCAACGGTGGCAAGTCAAGCATATTATAGATTTTCTTAGGCATAACGGAAATACTTGCACCAAGATCACATAAAGCATTACAATCAAAGTCATTGATCTTCATCTTAATGATGGGCTCCCAACCATCCTCTAGCTTCCTAGGAATAGAAGCTTCGCATTCTAGTTTCTCTTCTCTAGCTTTTATGAGAGCATTTGTAATATGTTTCGTGAAAGCCAAGTTTATAGCACTAGCATTAGGACTCTTAGCAAGTTTTTGTAAGAACTTTATAACTTCAGAGATGTGGCAATCATCAAAATCCAAACCATTATGATCTAAAGCAATGGGATCATCATCCCCAATGTTGGAAAAAATTTCAGCAGTTTTATCACAGTGCTTTAGCGATTTAGCGATTTCAGGCAGTTTTTCGCGCTTTGCATTAGAAGTGGAAACATTGCTAACAACAATTCTTTTACCATTATTAGTAGGAGGTGCAGCAACATGTGGAGCATTAGCATTGCTAGTGGTGGTAATAGTCCAGACTTTAGCTATATTATCTTCTTTTTCATTCTCTTCTCTTTCCCACCTAGCACGCAATTCGGCCATCAATCTTATATTCTCATTAATTCTAACTTGGATGGCATTTGCTGTAGTAACAATTTTATTATTATGATATTCATTAGGCATAACTTTCGATTTCAAAAGATTAACATCAGCAGCAAGACTATCGACTTTAGAAGCAAGTATATCAATTTTCCCAAGCTTTTCTTCAACAGATTTGTTAAAGGCAGTTTGTGTACTAATAAATTCCTTAAGCATGGCTTCAAGTCTAGGGGGTGTGTTCCTATTATTGTTGTAAGAATTCCCATAAGAATTACCATAGCCGTTGCCATTATTATAAGGATATGGCCTATAGTTGTTACTAGAATTGTTCCGGTAAGCATTGTTGTTGAAATTATTATTTTTAATGAAGTTTACATCAACATGTTCTTCTTGAGCAACCAATGAAGCTAACGGAACGTTATTAGGATCAATTTTAGTCCTATCATTCACAAGCATAGACATAATAGCATCAATCTTATCACTCAAGGAAGAGGTTTCTTCGACAGAATTTACCTTCTTACCTTGTGGAGCTCTTTCCGTGTGCCATTCAGAGTAATTAATCATCATATTATCAAGAAGCTTTGTTGCTTCACCAAGAGTGATGGACATAAAGGTACCTCCAGCAGCTGAATCCAATAGGTTCCGTGAAGAAAAATTCAGTCCTGCATAAAAGGTTTGGATGATCATCCAAGTAGTCAGTCCATGGGTTGGGCAGTTTTTAACCAAAGATTTCATTCTTTCCCATGCTTGTGCAACATGCTCATTATCCAATTGTTTAAAATTCATTATGCTACTCCTCAAAGATATAATTTTAGCAGGGGGATAATATCTACCAATAAAAGCATCCTTGCATTTAGTCCATGAATCAATACTATTCTTAGGCAGAGATAGCAACCAATCTTTAGCTCTTCCTCTTAATGAGAAAGGAAACAATTTTAATTTTATAATATCACCATCTACATCTTTATACTTTTGCATTTCACACAATTCAACAAAATTATTGAGATGGGCAGCAGCATCATCAGAACTAACACCAGAAAATTGCTCTCGCATAACAAGATTTAGTAAAGCACGTTTAATTTCAAAGAATTCTGCTGTAGTAGCAGGTGGAGCAATAGGTGTGCATAAGAAATCATTATTATTTGTGGTTGTGAAGTCACACAACTTAGTATTTTCAGGAGTTCCTATTTTAGCAATAGTAAATAAAGCAAACTAGATAAAGTAAATGCAAGTAACTAATTTTTTTGTGTTTTTGATATAGAGTGCAAACAAGTCAGTAAATAAAGTAAAGCTAGCAACTAATTTTTTTGTATTTTGATATAATACAGCAAACAAAGTAGTAAATAAAGTAAAGCAAGAAAAACAAAGTAAAGAGATTGGGATGTGGAGACTCCCCTTGCAGCGTGTCTTGATCTCCCCGGCAACGGCGCCAGAAATTTATGCTTGACACGCGTACAGCACGCGACCGTTGGGAACCCCAAGTGGAAGGTGTGATGCGTACAGCAGTAAGTTTCCCTCAGTTAGAAACCAAGGTTTATCGAACCAGTAGGACTCAAGAAGCACGTTGAAGGTTGATGGCGGCGAGATGTAGTGCGGCGCAACACCAGGGATTCCGGCGCCAACGTGGAACCTGCACAACACAACCAAAGTACTTTGCCCCAACGAAACAGCGAGGTTGTCAATCTCACCGGCTTGCTGTAACAAAGGATTAGATGTATAGTGTGGATGATGATTGTTTGCAGAAAACAGTAGAACAAGTATTGCAGTAGATTGTATTCGATGTAAAAGAATGGACCGGGGTCCACAGTTCACTAGAGGTGTCTCTCCCATAAGATAAATAGCATGTTGGGTGAACAAATTACAGTTGGGCAATTGACAAATAGAGAGGGCATGACCATGCACATACATGATATGATGAGTATAGTGAGATTTAATTGGGCATTACGACAAAGTACATAGACCGCTATCCAGCATGCATCTATGCCTAAAAAGTCCACCTTCAGGTTATCATCCGAACCCCTTCCAGTATTAAGTTGCAAACAACAAACAATTGCATTAAGTATGGTGCGTAATGTAATCAATAACTACATCCTCGGACATAGCATCAATGTTTTATCCCTAGTGGCAACAGCACATCCACAACCTTAGGGGTTTCTGTCACTCCCCCAGATTCAATAGAGGCATGAACCCACTATCGAGCATAAATACTCCCTCTTGGAGTTACAAGCATCAACTTGGCCAAAGCCTCTACTAGTAACGGAGAGCATGCAAGATCATAAACAACACATAGATAGATTGATAATCAACATAACATAGTATTCACTATTCATCGGATCCCAACAAACACAACATATAGCATTACAGATAGATGATCTTGATCATGTTAGGCAGCTCACAAGACCCGACAATGAAGCACAATGAGGAGAAGACAACCATCTAGCTACTGCTATGGACCCATAGTCCAGGGGTGAACTACTCACTCATCACTCCGGAGGCGACCATGGCGGTGAAGAGTCCTCCGGGAGATGATTCCCCTCTCCGGCAGGGTGCCGGAGGCGATCTCCTGAATCCCCCGAGATGGGATTGGCGGCGGCGGCGTCTCTGGAAGGTTTTCCGTATCGTGGCTCTCGGTACTGGAACTATTATCGACGAAGGCTTCTTATAGTCGGAAAGGTAGGTCAAGGGGCGACGCGAGGGGCCCACACACTAGGCCGGCGCGGCCAGGGCCTGGGCCACGCCGCCCTAGCGTCTGGCTGCCTCGTGGCCCCATTCGTATCATCCCCGGTCTTCTGGAAGCTTCGTGGAAAAATAAGATCCTGGGCATTGATTTCGTCCAATTCCGAGAATATTTTCTTACTAGGATTTCTGAAACCAAAAACAGCAGAAAACAGCAACTGGCTCTTCGGCATCTCGTTAATAGGTTAGTGCCGGAAAATGCATAAATATGACATAAAGTATGCATAAAACATGTAGATATCATCAATAATGTGGCATGGAACATAAGAAATTATCGATACGTCGGAGACGTATCACCCTACCAAAGCACTCACAAAAGTGAGGTGCGTAGTGAAAGATTATGCCCGTCTACCTCGAACGGGCAGTTCTTGACCATTTTTTGAGGTAGCTAACTTGAAATGGACTGAAATTTGGCATAAGGGTGCATCAACATGTGGGTAATGACGCTAGCATGCTATCTTGGCAGTTTGGTTTGAAAATTTTCAAAAATTCATCCCCTAAACTCAAGAAGAGGCATCACTTGTGAAGCATGTACATCTTAGGGTATTGGGAAAATTGGGAGCACGTGTTGGTCTGATTTGGCATCACCACATTACCCTAGAACAGAAGTTTCAGTTTGAAAAAAGTTTGACAACCTCTTAGTACAATGAGGTCAACCTAGGTTTTACCAAACACTCAAAATTCCAGCCCTAATCATGGTATGAAATTCTTAGAAATTTGAAAGAATTTACATACTCGATTCATTTTTTTTATTTCTTTCTAACTTTCTTCGTATGGAGACTCCATGTTAAAGGTGGGAAAGTTTTGTAAACAAATATCCTTCACTATGTGTGATCACTAATTCGTATTTCAAATATTTTATAGTTTTTAATACCCATACTGAAAATTCCGTGCCTGCCCATCCGTCATGCGTGGGACCCATGTCAAAGTAATGTGAAAGTGGACTGACTACATGCAGGAATCCACGTTTTCACACGCATGCGTCAGACAGAGGAACCCAAACGGCAGCACCTACTGTATATCCATCGGCCCCATCGTCTCTCCCACCCGCAACTTCTATTCCCCAATCTCTGGCGAAAAACCCTGCTTGCACCTCCACCAGCGCACCACCGACCTCCCCTTCCACCGAAGATCCCGAAGATGAAGCGTGTTCGCGGAGACGAGCCGGAGGCGAGTGCGGTCGTCAACGTCGACAGAGGCGAAGGCGATGCTCCGGTAGTAGTCGACGGCGCGGAGGCGGGATCTTCTTCCGGAACTGGAGCCGCTCTTCGCCGCGCCGTGACCGTGGAGGGCTCCGCCCAACCGGCCGTGGTCGCCGTCGCTGATGAGGCCAAGGGAGACGTCCTCGCTCCCGCGGCACAAGCAGATGACCAGGGCTTCGATCCGAATGACCCGTTCTACCGCCACTCCAAGCAGTACCGCGAGCTATATGGCCCCAGAGAGTGTGACGAGTTCGAAGAGGAGGCCTCCGACAACTGCAGCGAGGTACTCTACTATTCCGATCGATCCCCTGTTTTTCTTGATCTTACTGTTCACCATAGGGTTTGCTCATAGGGTAGATTGATTTGCCATGTCTGCTACTTCTTGTACAAATTGATGATTCTGGGTTCTTACCCATCTGATTTATGGTTTGTAGTTACTAGATTTGTAATATTTGATGCACATCTTGATTCAACTGTAATGATTCCTTTTGTGTGATGAATCATACCTGCTTAGTGTAATGCTCACTGCATTTCAAACTTAAATTCATCCGAATATGAATCATACCAGAGTGATTATGATTACAAGAATTATATTATAGGTACTATTAATTGATCTGATCCATGGATTTTATAATCACTATTTGTCTTAAACTGGTGCTTATTTATACGATGAAACCATAGTGTGTACATCATTTTTATTTGGGGAACAAATGAATTATCAGATGCATGTAATTTATGACCACCATTTTTCTTGAATTCCTGCTTATTGACGTCATGAATCCATATTGTTTTATGAATCAGTACATCTTCAGGGAACAAATGATTGATCCCTGATCCATGAAATTTATAATCACCATTTTCTCTTAAATTGGTGCTTAGTTATATTACTGAAATAATGATTGGACTACCCATGAACAATTTGTGACAACAGTTTAAATTGGTGCTTATTTATATTCGTGAAGTAATTATGTATGGTTGGATCTGGATCATAAATGTTGATTCTACATGATGATTAATTCTTAATAATGTTCATACAAAAATATTTAATGCTTGAATTGTATTTCAGTTAATTTCCTTCTCTCACTTCTTCTTTACTTTCAAAATCGCAGGAAGACTCTGAGGACGTTGACAGCAACAAGGAGGACCGGAACCGGAAGAGCCGCTTCTGCTCGAAGAAGTCAAGATCGGCCAGATCCCTTTCCGTCGGAACGGAAAGCCTAATTGCCCATTCTGCGGCAGGGTTTTCCCGAACAATGTCGAGTGTCTGATCCAGCACGCGACGGGAGTTGGAAAAGGTAGCAAGCACAAGCACAAGCCTGCTAGCAAGGCGAAGCACGCTGCCTTTGGCAAGTTCCTCAGGGACTACGTCAAGACTGGCCTCATCCCGCTCGTCGGTCCAGCTGTTGGCCCTCATGTTCTCCACTAAATTTAGTTTCTGTTTAGTTGTTCCCCTGGAGGTTGATGGTTAAACTATGTCATGTTTCAAAGACTATGTTCTACTTTTGTTATTTGGAACCTGGGCAATCATACCCAGTTGGTTAAGACTATGTCATGTTTATATGTTGTTTGTTGTTGCAGAAGCATTACTGATGCACATGTTATCTCTTTTTTCATGTTGATGCACGCTGCATTTGTGTAGATGCTTTATTCTGTAGCTAAGCAAGTTTCGAGTTAATTTCGACTACCAATGTTTGGCTACACCAGAGTTGTGTAGATTACATATCCCTTTGTCCCACAAGGGTGCCAAATCTTGCCCCAATCCATGGTGGTTTGGTGAGTTTTTGACGATTTCCCCCTCTTTTCGTCCAAAAACCCCTCTTTCGACACATGTCCACCATGGGGACACCATGCCACCAACTCCAAAAAATCAAAACCCATAGCAACCAAGGTGTCATATCACAATGTGCACAACGGTGCCAAATCATGCCCCAACCCATGGTGGTTTGGTGAGTTTTTGGCGATTTCCCCCTCTTTTCGTCCGAAAACCCCTCTTTCGACACATCTCCACCATGGGGACACCATGCCAGCAACTCCAAAAAATCAAAACCCATAGCAACCAAGGTGTCATATCACAATGTGCACAAGGGTGCCAAATCATGCCACAATCCATGGTGGTTTGGTCAGTTTTTGGCGATTTCCCCCTCTTTTCGTCCGAAAACCCCTCTTTCGACACATGTCCACCATGGGGACACCGTGCACCAACTCCAAAAAATCAAAACCCATAGCAACCAAGGTGTCATATCACAATGTGCACAAGGGTGCCAAATCTTGCCCCAATCCATGGTGGTTTGGTCAGTTTTTGGCCATTCCCCCCTCTTTTCGTCCGAAACCCCCTCTTTCGACACATCTCCACCATGGGGACACCATGCCACCAACTCCAAAAAATCAAAACCCATAGCAACCAAGGTGTCATATCACAATGTGCACAAGGGTGCCAAATCATGCCCCAATCCATGGTGGTTTGGTCAGTTTTTGGCGATTTCCCCCTCTTTTCGTCCGAAAACCCCTCTTTCGACACATCTCCACCATGGGGAGACCATGCCACCAACTCCAAAAAATAAAACCCATAGCAACCAAGGTGTCATATCACAATGTGCACAAGGGTGCCAAATCATGCCCCAATCCATGGTGGTTTGGTGAGTTTTTGGCGATTTCCCCCTCTTTTCGTCCGAAAACCCCTCTTTCGACACATGTCCACCATGGGGACACCATGCCACCAACTCCAAAAAATCAAAACCCATAGAAACCAAGGTGTCATATCACAATGTGCACAAGGGTGCCAAACCTTGCCCCAATCCATGGTGGTTTGGTCAGTTTTTGGCGATTTCCCCCTCTTTTCATCCGAAAACCCCTCTTTCGACACATCTCCACCATGGGGACACCATGCCACCAACTCCAAAAAATCAAAACCCATAGCACCCAAGGTGTCATATCACAATGTGCACAAGGGTGCCAAATCATGCCCCAATCCATGGTGGTTTGGTCAGTTTTTGGCGATTTCCCCCTCTTTTCGTCCGAAAACCCCTCTTTCGACACATCTCCACCATGGGAACACCATGCCACCAACTCCAAAAAATCAAAACCCATAGCAACCAAGGTTTCATATCACAATTTGCACAAGGGTGCCAAATCATGCCCCAATCCATGGTGGTTTGGTCAGTTTTTGGCGATTTCCCCCTCTTTTCGTCCGAAAACCCCTCTTTCGACACATCTCCACCATGGGGACACCGTGCCACCAACTCCAAAAATCAAAACCCATAGCAACCAAGGTGTCATATCACAATGTGCACAAGGGTGCCAAATCATGCCCCAATCCATGGTGGTTTGGTGAGTTTTTGGCGATTTCCCCCTCTTTTCGTCCGAAAACCCCTCTTTCGACACATGTCCACCATGGGGACACCATGCCACCAACTCCAAAAAATCAAAACCCATAGCAACCAAGGTGTCATATCACAATGTGCACAAGGGTGCCAAATCTTGCCCCAATCCATGGTGGTTTGGTCAGTTTTTGGCCATTCCCCCCTCTTTTCGTCCGAAAACCCCTCTTTCGACACATCTCCACCATGGGGCCACCATTTTATGTTATTGTTCACCACTTTGAGATTTTTTCGATGAAAAATTTCAGAAAATGAGTAAAAGTCATAAAGAAAATTTGAATCACAATTTTTTGTGATTTTTACGTCTGGTATGTTTTGATTTTAAAGAACTCTCCTGCTCTGAACATTTAGTTTACTAGCACTTTGAAGTACTAGGATGTACACAACATAAAATTGAAACCTCCCAGGACAATTGTTGACATATCATGGCAAAAACTTTACAGTTTCAAAAGAACGGACTACTAGCCAAAAGCACCTCACGCAGGAGGGAGACCAAACCAAAAGATCAGGGGGTCATGCAGGAGAACAGATGATCAATCCACCATCAGCGGGACTCTGTCGACCACGATCTTGCGGTAGAGCTCGTAGGAGACCCAAGCATCAATGGCTGCATACTCGATGTTCATATTTGGAAGTGGGAAGTCCCCCCACAGTCTGTGCCGATGGTGGTGGAACTTCTTCTTCATATCACCGTACCATGAATCAATGAGTCTTGCTGCCATGGTAGCCATGCCAGCCCTCGCATGACCAGTGTACTTGAAGTACTCATCCTGGAGATCGACGTAGTACTCACAAGGAATCTCCATGTGCCATGTCCTCCACAGAACTCTCTTGTCACCACGGATGTCAACACTCGCAAACGTGATTCCTTCTCGAAAGAAATCGCAGATAGCCGGAGACTCCCACCAGTCAAGATCGTGCGATAAACAAAGTAATGTACTAGTCATAGATCAGTTACAAATATGCAAGAACATACAGAGGAGACGAAGATGAAACAAATTAATAAATCGGGAACAATGTGTAGCAGATTTAGATCGGGAATGTAATGCTTTTCGGGAACAATGTGTAGCAGATTTAGATCGGGAATGTACTGATTTTTGGGAACAATGTCTAACGAGAGTCAAAGAGAGACACAACGGCGGCAACTAAAAAACCCCAATCGAAAGATTCAAAAAGGGGATTAGTTGTTACGCTGCGTAGTGGAACACCAGCACATGTCGACGCATGCAGAGTTGAACCACGGCGATCTTCTTCTCGTCCTCGGCTCGATGGTTGGTGTACTCGAAGTCGAGGCCGACGAACTTGTGCTCGTCCTCCTTGAGCCACTCCGTGTACATGTCGAGGACGCGGTGCACTTCCCAGGGGTCGTTGGTGTAGACCACCTCCAGGTCCTGGCCGTCGTGGATGTGGACTGCGCGCGTGCTGGACCAGTAGTACATTTGCTGCTCATCCATGTCCATGGCGACGCGGCGGCGGGAGACGAAGATACTGAGGGAGCGGAGACGACGAGAAGTGTGGAAACCAGGAAGCGGTGCGAATATTGAGATGGTAGGGGAGGGGGGAGGGGATAAATATCATCCCCATTAATTACTCCGTGCGAATATTGAGACGGTAGACGAAGAGAATACTGACGCGGGTCTAGTCCAACTGACGTGCAGTCCAACTGATGCGCATTCGATCGTGTTGTCACGTCAAAACGCAGCACCGCCCATTTGCACTCCTCTTGACCTACCGAAATTTACTCCACGATATAACTGGCCATCATATCACGACCTCCTTCAGCCGCCGCCAAATCTCGCCACGTCTCTCGCCGCCACAGCTCGCCACGTCTCTCGCCGGCAAGACTTGTAAGACTCTCGCTCCGTGTCGAGACCAAGGATGGCGCCTACTAGTGGAGTACGTAAATAACATGTACGTCTCGCGATCGATCGTTGTTTCCGATTTGTAATTTTTCTTCATATTTTTTGCAGTGTCCAGTTTGCTTTGACAAGAAGGGGATGTGCGGCGGAGGGGGAGTCGCGTTAGGTTTTTCCGTGCAAACACTACAAGAGGGTTTTGAGGAGAAGACGGTACATGCACTTATAAGTTTAAAATTCATTCAGATGTTTTATTAATTCACTGCCACATCAAAGTTTAACACGTGATCCTAGTAGTTATTGCTAGTTTAGTACTATTATTCAGATGTGTGTAATAATTGTTGGTCACCATATGTATTAACCGCTTATTTATGGTTGAGTTTTAGGATAGTTGTGATAACTTTTACGTTCATATGAGCTTTACGATAGTTGTAGCTGTTAGAGATAGAGGTATCGGTAGTTCCGTCCTATACCGATAGAAGTTCAGATATGTGCTGATAGAAGTTCAGATATGTGCTGATAGAAGTCCAAGATCTGAGACTCGGTGATTATCCTAGTAGACGCATAATTCTACCTGATCATTAGATTTTACAGTAGCTACATGCAATTCGTGATTCTTCAAGGTCCTAATATGACACGATGTGTAACATTCACATGTTTCTATCTTATTGAATTTTCAGAATAGTTAACTTACTTTTGTATTAACTCTACTGAATTTAAGACATCCCTTGCTACTATAGACCGTATTTCCTTAAGAAGTATGGTGTCCAGACCTTCCACAGGACAACTTTTGAAGCTGCACTTAAAACCAAAGATGGCCATGCATTTGTTGTTAATGTTACCAACAGAGCTGGCAGAACCTATATCAACGGAAGATTTTGGAACGAATTTGCTAGAGTGTACAATTTTAAGGTTGGCATGGAGTTAATTTTCAGAGTTAACTCATCTGGTCAGGATACTCTTGTAATAACTGGAACTGAACCACTAATCCATCCAGGTAATTTTCCACCTTTGGACAGAATGATTGATCATATTAATTATTCCATCTTATGTCAGTTATTTTAATTATGCAGCTTACTACCAGTTGTCCCGTACGAAGCGTGACATTGTTGACTCGCTCGCAGTACCGATGGAACAATGATAAATTGGAGGATGATGCATACCGTCATTCTTCAATGGACAACTTGGACTACCTTGTTGAGTACCACAATGCTGGAGATTATGATCAAGGAGCACTAGTTGTCCCAATGCCGCATACTCGAATTGGACAAACAAATAAAATTACAACAAACACGTGGTAAGCAGTAGATCATATCATTTCATTAACTTTGCGAGCTACATTACGTACAAGTGTTAACTAAACTATGTCTCTACTGTTGGAACAGAAAATCCCTAGCCGTTTGGTTCATAAAGATATGGAACAATATGGTGCAATCAGTATTGTGTGCCATCCCAGTACTTTGGTGCGTGCGCCCTACGCAATTTCTTCTGACGATGGTCGTCTCTGCGTCAGTGGGTGGAAGGAGCTCATGGACAAGGAAAAGCACCTTCAGATGGGTGACAAGATGCTGTTCTTGCTTTACCTGGGAAATGCAGGGGTTTACTTGTTTGCTACCCATGTGCCTGAAATCGATCTGGAGTAGCTAGTCAGTGATTCATGGTGCCCGTGTGTCCAACTATGCAGCCCCTTTAGGTTTAAATTAAGTTGTAAGACTCTTTATGCGATTGTCGATTTTGCTTCTGTTAAAACAATATTTAGTCATATCGTGCTGCTGGTTGTAATCGTGTCAAGTGTCGATTAATTAAAACCATTGTCAAAGTTATGTTACCGACATGTTGGCTTTTCTTATATCTGTCCATATTTTAGCTTATATTAATTTGCTCTTAAACCCTTCTGGATAATTGAATGACAAGTTCGAGATCGTAAACATCTAAATAAGAACATTTCAAATGTTTGGAACAAAACATATAGTTGTATGCATAACATGTTTCTATCAATCTACATCACTATCTTCTTCTGAAGTTTTTCCCTCGTCATCATGTATGTTCTCTTCCAATATGAGACTATCTTCCTCATTCTCTAGTTCATCTTCGCTCATATCCATGTCAACATTGGGACTATCTTCCTCATTCTCTATTTCACGAATTGTACGAGCATCATGAATATGTACAACTTCATCAGCACGATGATCATCCTCCTCTGCCTCCACCTCTGCTTCCTCGTCTAGGTCGACAACATCATGAAATGTATGGTCGACTGAACCTTCATCCTCCTGGTATGCGTCTTCATTCCGTACAAATGCATCATCGTTACCATCTTCTAATTCTGGAACGTCGTACACGTGTCTATGGCTGAATTTCTGCACCACTTTCCACGGATCACCAAACTTTGTATCCTCCAAATAGAAGCATGTTTCAGCTTGACTGACCAATATGAATGGTGAATTCTTGAACCATAGGACAGAAGTGTTAACGCTTTTAAAATAACCATCATCTTTTATCTTGGAACCCCTGCCCGCAAGGTCGAACCAGTCGCAACGAAACAAGTACACGGACCTGTCACCGTGCTTGTTAGTCCCGTCTTGCAGCTTCAAGAACTTCTTGCGTAACACCATAGAACTCGGTCTCATCTCGCATCACCAAAAGATCCCTTAGTCGCTACGCCCGAATTTTGAGTCTTCGTGTCTTTATCCCGAGTAAGCGTGCGGAACCTCGCACCCTTTACGTTGCAACCAGCGTATACTACTACACGCCGGTCTCGGCCCAAAGCAGAGAGACTTCAAATCTTCTGATGCATTGTCCAACTGTCTCACATGGTTTGCAAATCAACCTGCAAACTCTCTCTGAACCGTCTCCTCGATGTCACGCACACCCCTACCTCCCAATTCTTGTCGGAATTCACTGAAACATAGAAAAAACACATATGAAATACAGGACAATTATGTCTGCAACATTGAGAAGTAGTTATTAAAGTGAAGCTAACTACTTACTTGATATAACGTTCTACATCGTTGATACGTCTCCGACGTATCGATAATTTCTTATGTTCCATGCCACATTATTGATGTTATCTACATGTTTTATGCACACTTTATGTCATATTCGTGCATTTTCTGGAACTAACCTATTAACAAGATGCCGAAGTGCCGATTCTTTGTTTTCATTGTTTTTGGTTTCAGAAATCCTAGTAAGGAAATATTCTCGGAATTGGACGAAATCAAAGCCCAGGGGCCTATTTTCTCACGAAGCTTCCAGAAGTCCGAAGGAGAGACGAAGAGGGGCCACGGAGGGGCCACACCCTAGGGCGGCGCGGCCCCCCCTTGGCCGCGCGGCCCGGTGGTGTGGGGCCCCCGTGCCGCCTCTTGACCTGCCCTTTCGCCTATAAAAAGTCTCCGTGACGAAACCCCGCATCGAGAACCACGATACGGAAAACCTTCCAGAGACGCCGCCGCCGCCGATCCCATCTCGGGGGATCCAGGAGATCGCCTCCGGCACCCTGCCGGAGAGGGGAATCATCTCCCGGAGGACTCTACGCCGCCATGGTCGCCTCCGGTGTGATGTGTGAGTAGTCTACCCCTGGACTATGGGTCCATAGCAGTAGCTAGATGGTTGTCTTCTCCCCATTGTGCTATCATTGTCGGATCTTGTGAGCTGCCTAACATGATCAAGATCATCTATCTGTAATTCTATATGTTGCGTTTGTTGGGATCCGATGAATAGAGAATACTTGTTATGTTGATTATCAAAGCTATGCTTATGTGTTGTTTATGATCTTGCATGCTCTCCGTTATTAGTAGATGCTCTGGCCAAGTTGATGCTAGTAACTCCAAGAGGGAGTATTTATGCTCGATAGTGGGTTCATGCCTCTGTGAATCTGGAGGAGTGACAAGAACCACTAAGGTTATGAATGTGCTGTTGCCACTAGGGATAAAACATTAGTGCTATGTTCAAGGATGTAGTCACTAGTTACATTACGCGCAATACTTAATGCAATTGTCTGTTGTTAGCAACTTAATACTGGAGGGGGTTCGGATGATAACCTGAAGGTGGACTTTTTAGGCATAGATGCAGTTGGATGACGGTCTATGTACTTTGTCGTAATGCCCAATTAAATCTCACTATACTCATCATGATATGTATGTGCATGGTCATGCTCTCTTTATTTGTCAATTGCCCAACTGTAATTTGTTCACCCAACATGCTGTTCGTCTTATGGGAGAGACACCTCTAGTGAACTGTGGACCCCGGTCCAATTCTCTTTCTTGAAATACAATCTCTCGCAATACTGTTCTACTGTTTTCTGCAAACAATCATCTTCCACACAATACGGTTAATCCTTTGTTACAGCAAGCCGGTGAGATTGACAACCTCACTGTTTCGTTGGGGCAAAGTACTTTGGTTGTGTTGTGCAGGTTCCACGTTGGCGCCGGAATCTCTGGTGTTGCGCCGCACTACATCCCGCCGCCATCAACCTTCAACGTGCTTCTTGGCTCCTCCTGGTTCGATAAACCTTGGTTTCTTTCTGAGGGAAAACTTGCTGCTGTGCGCATCATACCTTCCTCTTGGGGTTGCCCAACGAACGTGTGAAATACACGCCATCAATCGTCACAGTTGTTCAGCACATACCAAACCATTTTGTCAAATTCCTTGTCAAAATGTTTCAAAATGGATTTCCCAAGACCTTTAGCTCCAACTGAAAATACTTCCATCTCGTCACGATCAGGTTTTCTCCGTATGTCTTGGTTCCTATCATCTTTGTTAAATCTTGTTTCTGTGCCATCCTTGAAAAATCTAGAGCAAAAAATCAAACACTCATCAACAATGTAGCCCTCTGCGATAGAACCTTCTGGCCTTGCTTTGTTACGGACCGTAGACTTTAGATAACCTAATCTTCTCTCAACTGGATACATCCAACCATAATGAACAGGACCCCTCAAAAGAGCCTCCTCAGGAAGATGAATAGCTAAGTGCACCATTACATCAAAAAAAGCTGGGGGGAACAGCTTCTCAAGTTTGCATAGGATCACAACAATTTCAACCTTCAATCGATTCAGCACATCAACTTTCAGGGTTTTGGCACACAGCTCCCTAAAAAATCTTCCTAGCTCTGCAATAGCCACATACATTTCCTTAGATGCAATTCCCTTGAGCCCAGCCGGCAACACTCGCTGCAGAAGTATGTGGCAATCATGCGTCTTCATACCGGTAACCTTACAACCATCAATATTCACACATCTTCCCCAGCTTGCGCAATAACCATCTGGGAACCTAGTGTTTGCCAAATACCTACACAAATGTCTCTTCTGTTCCTTCGAAAGCGTCCACGGTGCAGGGGGCTTCGCATAAGTTACTGCTGCATCATCATCATCCTTCACAATTTTCTTCAACCAATACTTCTCCCAGATTTTGAATTTCTTCAAATCAATTCTAGCACTAACAGTGTCCTTATTCCTGCCCTCAAGTTCAAGTAGTGTACCAACAATATTGTCACATATGTTCTTCTCAATATGCATCACATCTAAGTTGTGAGCTAACTTAAGTTACGCCGATGCGGTAGATGATGTAAGCTGACTTTCAGGTGCCATGTTGGTTCACCGGGTACAGTTGCACGCTTCCACTTTCTACTTATTGGATTTTTCCCATGTTCAAAATCCTTAACCCTTTCTACCTTCTCAGCTATCTCTTTGGGTGTGTACTTCCTTGGTGGATCTCAAGTCTCAGTTTTACCATTGAAAAGTCTGCTTCTCCTATATGGGTGACCTTTATCAAGAAATCGCCGATGCCCAATATATCCAATTTTGTTTTTCAAAGATTCATAGCAAGGATTCTCATCGCAATGCACACACGCATGAAATCCTCTTGTGCTTCGGCCTGACATAGTGGCATATCCAGGATAATCATGAATAGACCAAAGAAACGCAGCATGCAATGGGAAATATTCCTCTGTGCATGCATCAAATGTCTGCACACCACTCCATAGCTGCATCATATCTTTTATCAGTGGCTGCATAAATACATGAAAATATTTCCCTGGGGAATACTTTCCGGGGATTAGCAATGCCATCATGTAATTCGATTGATCCATGCACATCCATGGTGGGAAGTTGTAAGGAATGACAAAAACTGGCCACATACTGTAAGGATTACTCATACTTCCAAAGGTACTGAAGCCGTCTGTGGCAAAACCTAGTCTTATGTTACGAGGATCTTTAGCAAACCAATGAAACTTGGCATCAAAGTGCTTCCATGCCTCACCATCAGCAGGGTGCCTCAGTACATTGGGCTCCTCAACCCTCTTCACTTTGTGCCAACTAGTATGTGTCAACATTGCCTTTTTAAGAAAGAGTCTCTGCAACCTTTTAATTATAGGAAAGTACCTTAACACCTTGTGAGGGATTTTCTTTTTGCGATAGGGTCTCTATATCTTGATAATCCACAAACATGGCAAGGCGTATCGTCCTTGTGATCTCCCCAAAATAAAGAACAATCAAACTTGCATACATGAATTATCTCATAACCAAGCCCAACATCAGAAAGAACACTCTTAGCATCAGCATATGATTTGGGAAAGTCCACACGTGGCAAAGCTGTACGTAAAAGGTGAAGTAAGAGATCAAATCCTCTGTTTGTTATCCGGCTGTATGATTTGACATGAAGGAGCTTAATAATGAACGACAACCTAGTGAAAGTGGTGCATCCCTCATGAAGTTCTTTTTTGGCTGACTCAATTAGATTAGCATAAATATTTGGCAGGTTAGGACCTTTATTTCCAGACTTCTGCAGTTCATCGATCATACTAGACGAATCATCAACATAACAATCACCACTGTCTTCGTCTTCATCATTGTCACTATCATACGCACCATCATCGTTTCTATCCCGCCCTTCGTCATCACTAAAACCTTCCCCATGTCTAGTCCATCTTGTATACGTCATGGACATACCAACAATTGCGGTGATCCTCGATTGTTTTTATATCCTGACGTATCAGATTTAGGCAGTCCTTGCAAGGGCACAAGATTGGTTCATCTGTATTGTCCAAGTGTTCTCGCGCAAACTTGATGAAATCCCTAACACCTGCCATGTACTTTGTTGTGAACTTCTGGGTGCCATCAGTTATCCAACTTCGATCCATTGCCTACAATTCAGTTAAGAATATGCCAACGTTCTTCAGAACAGATCTTGACAACTGATTAAAAAATCTAGACCTAGCAAACAATCAGGAGAACTCACCGATGATGCGTCTCGCCGCCTCCACAATGGAGCCTTCACGGAATTCTTCTCACCTCGACGAGAACCCTAGTCGATTCGACGGTTAGCAAGATCACCTAGATAGGCCGTGTCTGCTAGCGGCGCGACTTAAACGAGGCACCCGCGGCCGACATAAATATTAATAAGGAAATTATTATGTCGTAACATCTACATCACACCATTGAAATAAATATGTAGAATAGACTAGTTACGGATTCAGATCAAAACTCCATATCTACCTTAGCGGTAACACTCCGCGTCGGTCACGTCAAAGCCCTGGTTCGATTCTTCCAAAACACAATTTTTACTTAATTAAATATGTTCCTGGCAAGTGGGTCACGCATGATATATAAAACTAATAACATTTAATAAAGTAACTTAGTATTATTTACCTGCTATGTGGGTCCGTTGTATATGCAAATCACGGTTTACATACACCACGATCTTTTTGATTTCGTCACCTATTAACAGACACGATGGAAACCCTTCCCGGTTGGGTAATGGGTGACGATTTTTTGTTGACGAAAAATCATACCGTCAAGCATTACCTTAAATGCATGACGAAAGATGAATTCGTCACCTATAAGAACACATCCATAACGGTATGCATTTTTGTCACCAGGGTTTTCGTCAACAAATATCCCATTTCTTGTAGTGTTTGCTGATCACTAAATGGGCGGCGAATATAAGTTAATAAAAGAGAGACATGTATACATGCGCTTAGTACAGACGAATCTGGATAAATTTAAGGCCCAGATCCAAAATCGTCATCGGTCAAACCTCAAGTCAATGTCCAGAGCGTCTTGGGCCTGTTTGTTTGGGCTGTGGCTGGCTGGCTGGCTGTGCAGGGAAAGCTGCTGCGCAGGAAAAGCTGCTGTGAGGAGAAAGCTGCTGTGAGGAGAAAGCTGCTGTTTCGAGTTTTACCGTTTGGCAACCTGGCTGGCTGTTTAGGTGTATACTAATTTTTTTCCGAAATACCCTCCGATATAAGTGTACCAAATAATTCATCAGATATAGCTTTTGTCCAAAATTCCAAAATGCATATCCATGCCATTGTACCAAATGTACTAATTCAATGTTAATTATAGTTGTGCAACAAGGCAAAGTAATAATCGTATGCATATCCATGACGAGTACTTACTACTAGTGCAACAAGGCAAAGGAATAATCGTATGCTGTGTCCTAATCACGAAGTGGAAAAAGAATACAAACCAGGCAATGGCTATATTCTAATCACTAGCTCGGCTACTTTTCTAATCAGCTGACAAAGAAAACGTACAGATGGTTGGCATGGTGTAGCCTAGTGATGCCGGTTGATTGATCGATTGGTGTTCAAGCACATGGGAAGTACGAGATGGGTCGGAGAAAGCCGGGTCTGTAGCATGGTCTCGGTGGCAAATGGCCGTAAATAAGCTAAACAAAGAGGACAATGGTTTATACCGTTTCGAGTTTGAGTCACAAAGCTGCGGGAAGCCGGCAAAAGCACCTCCGGAGGTGCTTTCTCCTCGCCTATTTCGCTAGATGGCTTTGGCAAAGCCTACAGCGCAGCCGCACTGTTTGGTTGGTTTGGGTGGCTTTTTTTAGTGGAAAGCTAAAAAAAACCTAAACAAACAGGCCCTTAAGTGGCAATTTCATACAACAAACTTCCAACGAATCTTGTCTTTATAATTATCTTCACTGCATAATAGACGATCGATATTGTGTCAACATATATAGCTATAGGCAGGAATTATTTTGACCAAGTAATCGATCAAGGCTGCAGTTTCAGGATACTACTACCTGCCTAATGACGGGAGTAATTAATACAGTGATGTACACCAGTTCCCCACGGCGAAGGCCATCAGCCGTTGAGCACAAATTTTGAACCATTCGTCCATTGTTATTTGTTAACCCCAGGCCAGGGCAGTGACATGGGCAAACCGATAAAATTCAGCCGTATTCGGATCCTTTTAAACGCTGATGTATCACTCCACTATCTTGTGATGGAGCTTTTTACTCTGAAATCTTAAGCCTCCAGTAGCTGCCTTCCTCTCCTCGTCCCATTTTTTTTTTTTTGATAAAGGATGCTTTATTACTTATAATAAGCAATTACATCCAGCCTCTGCATAACCAGGATGCACACAGCCGTTTATGAGTCCAGAAAAGATGTCAAACAAAAAGCAAACTAGGCGGAATACATATCGGAACGATGAATCATATAACGCCTAAGGTGTGGGAGGGGCTTCAATCCGTAGACTATGCTGCCACCCATGTAGGAAAAAAGTATCCCTCGCCGTAGCCTCCAACCGTGTACAGACCTCCGTAAATAGGTCGCGGTTCTCCATGCGCTGAAGAGGTAACCACAAACGGAGAATACCTGTACATCTGTAGATGACCTGCAACAAAGAGCAATTTTTATCATTAAAAATCTTGTCATTCCTACTCAGCCACAGCGCCCAGATAACTGCTAGCGCCCCCACCCTAAGAAGCAACTTGAACCTTGAATCTATAACATGAAGCCAATTGCCAAAGACATTGGCCACACTAGTCGGAGGATACAAGGTAGACGCTACTTGGATGACCGACCAAATAGATCTCGCGAACTGGCACTGGAAGAAGAGGTGTTTAATAGATTCATCATGATGACAAAAAACACATCGCTTACTTCCTTGCCAATTCCGCTTAACAAGATTGTCTTTGGTGAGGATGACACCTCGACGAAGATACCATCCAAATATTTTTATTTTTAATGGTATCTTCATCTTCCAAATTTTCTTATTATTATCAACTGGTAAATCAGAATGAAGTATGGCATTGTATAAAGATTTGACCGAGAAAGAGCCATCTACATGTAGGTTCCACCGAAATTCATCTGGACCAGGTGATAGATTAATATCGCCCAGCCTTTGAATTAAGGTATTCCATGCCAATAGCCTCTGTCCTAGCAAAACTCGTCTGAACGTCACATTCGGTGGAGAGGTAGCCATTACTGTAGCAATGGTATCTCCTTTGCAATGAACGATGCTATACAACGCAGGATACTGTTCACTTAGAGGTGCATTGTCTAACCAAGCATCTTCCCAGAACCGTATCTGTGTTCCATTCTTAATTGAGAAAGTTCCATGACGAAAAAAGACATTTTTTGTCGCCATTAGACCAGCCCAAAAATGTGAATCCCCTGGTTTCCAAACCACTTGAGATAAAGTCTTGGAGCCGATATATTTTCTCCGAAGAATAGTTTGCCAAATCCCATCCTCGGTAAGGAGCTTAAAAAGCCATTTACCCAGCAGAGCTGAATTCTTGACCTCCAGGTCATGAACTCCAAGCCCACCTTGATCTTTGGGACTACAAACTATACTCCATTTAACCAGTCGATATTCAACCAGTCGATATTTCTTTTTCTCACTGTCCCCTTGCCAAAAGAATCTGGATCGATAATAATCGAGTTTATGCAGAATTCCTTTTGGCAATAGGAAGAATGATAACATATACAGTACCATATTTGTCAGTACCGAATTAATGAGTACCAATCTTCCTCCCAGGGACAGTAATTTACCTTTCCAATTACTAAGGCGCTTCTGTAATCTTTCTTCAACTATTTTCCATTCAGCTATCGTAAGTCTCCGATAATGAATCGGAATACCCAAATAGCGAATAGGAAATTGGCCTTGCCCACAACCAAACAACTCTGTGTAAAGAGCTGTATCATCTTGGGCATCACCGAAACAGAACAATTCACTTTTATGGAAATTGATTTTCAAACCCAACAACTGCTCAAAAGCCGCCAAAATTAATTTCAGGTTGTGAGCTTTTTCGAGATCATGATCCATAAACAGAATTGTATCGTCGGCATATTGAAGGATAGATAAACCACCATCAACCAGAAGTGGAATCACACCTTCAATCTGACCATCAGACTTGGCCCGCTCAATGAGTATAGCCAGCATATCCGCCACAATGTTGAATAACATTGGTGATAACGGATCCCCTTGGCGTAACCCTTTTCGTGTTTGGAAATAATGGCCGGTGTCATCATTAACCCGAATAGCCACACTACCTCCATACACAAAATCATTTATTAAAGCGCGCCATTCAGGAGAAAAACCTTTCATCCTGAGTGTACATGAAGAAAAGACCATTTGACCTTGTCATATGCCTTTTCAAAATCTAATTTTAAAATAACACCATTTAATTTCTTAGTATGCATCTCATGTACTGTCTCATGCAAAACCGCCACTCCATCAAGGATATTACTTCCTTGCATGAAAGCAGTTTGTGATGGCTGAACGACATGATCCGCAACCGTATTAAGTCTAATGGTGGCCACTTTCGTGAAAATCTTGAAACTTACGTTTAAGAGGCAAATAGGTCTATATTGTTGAATCCTTTCTGCCTCATTAACTTTCGGTAACAAGATTACTTCACCAAAATTTAGACGAAATAGTTCTAGTTGTCCAATATGCAGAGCACTGAACAAATCTAGAAGATCCGCTTTAATTGTATCCCAGAAAGTTTGATAAAACTCCGCTGGAAAACCATCGGGACCCGGTGCTTTGTTGCATTCCATTTGGAAAATAGCCTTCTGCACTTCTTCCTCGCAATAAGGTGCGGTTAGTAAGCCATTTTCTTCAACGAAACTTGGGGTATATCGGTCGTTAAGTCCTCATTTAGAGAAAATGAACTTTCATCTGGAGGACCAAACAAGCCTTTATAATAATTAGTAATGTAAGATTTGAGTTGCTCATGGCCTTCAATCAACCCTTCATCTTGAGTAAGAGAGTGAATACGTTTTTTTTTATGTCTCCCATTGGCTAAACCATGGAAATATCGCGTATTTGAGTCTCCTTCCAAAATGAATTGGGCTTTGGAACGTTGATACCATTTGAGCTCCTCTTCGCGAAGGAGACTCGCCATCTGCGCATTGGACTGATTTTTAAGTTCAATCTCATGCGGAGACAACGGTCTCACCTCAGCAGCCGCCTCTAGCTCATCAATCAAATTTGATAAGCGAGCCTTCTCTTTCTTAAGAATGCCAGTCATATGGGCAGCCCAACCAGAGAGATGTCTGCGCATTGCGCGCATCTTATTATTCCATCTCAAAATGGGAGTGCTACCGCCAACTGGCCTTTCCCACACCTTCTTAACCATCTCATGAAACCCATCTCTCTGTAGCCAGCCAAGTTCAAATTTGAAAGGCCGCTTACAAACAGGTCGGGGATTACCAGTGGTTAGTAGGATAGGAGCATGGTCAGACAAATTTTCAATACGTTCTAGTGCACGGACAGACACCATAAGGTATTTATCTTCCCATTCGGTATCCATCAACACGCGATCTAGCTTTTCGTATGTGGGTTCAGGCAAGTTGTTGGCCCAAGTAAACTGTCGACCGGACATAAACACCTCTCTTAAGTCAAGGCTATCAATGACAGCATTAAACAAGAAAGGTCAATGTCCATCAAAAAGACCTTTACTTTTTTCATGAGGAAATCTTAATAAATTAAAATCTCCACCGATCAAAATCGGATAGGGATTATCTTTAGTAAGATTTACCAACTCACGTAAAAAGTCAGCCTTAAAAGCGTCTTGGGCAGCACCATACACGGCAACCAGACTTCATATAAAACCGTCAGCCTTATTCTGAATGTCGAGTTTAATGTGATACTCACCTTCAGAATTAGCTATAACAGTCATTGTGTCTATGCGGACGCCAAGTAAAATACCACCAGACCTACCACGAGGCGGGCGAGAAAACCACTGAAAGTTAATCCCGTCTGATAAACGGTCGAGGAAACTCTGTGAGAAATTCCGCCTACCCGTCTCTGATATTGCAAGAAAATCTAAATCATAATCTCTACAACCGTCGGCAATGTGAGAATGCTTAGCCAAGTCACCAAGACCTCTGCTATTCCGAAACATGCCATTCATTGAGAAACAATTTTAGATTTAGAACTCTTGCAATATCTACGAGACTTCTTTCCAGGAGAAGACCGAGAACCTCGTGCTGAAGCTTTTAGATCATAGACTGAACTAAGCTCCGAGTGTTCTAAGTCAACTTCTGAGATATTACCAATGATAGTCGAGAGAAGCTGACCATCTAGGATGTCATCCTCTTCATCATCGTCTATCACGGAAGTTTCAAGCCCAGTGGAGACGTTCGGAACAACCGTTAAACGGTCAAGTTCCGTCTGTCTCAACACATTAGCCGAAACCGAGATCTCATCAGATGTATTACCCAATGAGACCCCGAGACTACTCAAATTAGAAGAAATACGTGAATCTGAAAAAGAAGTAAATGACTTGGAAGGTTGTTTCGTACCAGCCGTGTCGAGGTTTATCTCCGCCTTGCGTCGCATGGCTCGCTGCATGACGTCCTCGTCCGTCGCCCCCGACCCATCCTCCGCAAGCGCGTACCTCCCACTCCGCCTCACCGTCGGCTGAACGACAGGAGGAGGGACAGCGGGAGGAGGCTGCTGCAAGGTGGAGACCGGCCATAGCAATTCCAGTTGTTCATCATCATCGTCTTCGGCCTCCTATTTTCCCTGCACGCCAGTGTGTCGCGGGGCAACGGACACCATGTCAGCTGGGCAGGTACCTACTCTCCGGCAACGGCACCCTTGGCCATTTTGCGACCAGTGTGTCGCTGGTCTGTTTGGCTATATATCAAAATGATATTGTAAGTATTTGGTAAAATAAAAATGAGTGTCCATTTCTGTAGAGGTTATGTCTTGTGCGCTGATTGATATTTCAATCATGGTCTCTACGCTGCAAGCCTGCAATGACAAAGGAGAAGGAAGAAATGGCAATGCCGGGTGGGTCAACAGTTAGAGCTGATGGCCGAAGAAGTTAAGAAATTACGGCCCAGCGTAGATGTCAGTCACTTAATGGGTCAACAGTTAGTGTGCATTTCATGTTGTCCCTCCATCACAGACACCGCTTTCATGCAAGGAAGGAATATCCTAGATGGAGTTGCGGTTCTGCACAGTACATGAAATGCACACTAAAAAATTACATGGGGTTATTTTAAAATTAGATTTTGAAAAGACCTATGATAAGTTCAAGTGGTCTTTCCTTCAACATACGCTTAGGATGAAAGGTTTTTCTCCTGAGTGGAGAGCTCTTATCAACGATTTTGTGTATGGAGAAAGTGTGGCAATCCGGGTTAATGATGACATCGGACACTATTTCCAGACACGAAAAAGGTTACGTCAGGGGGATCCGTTGTCTCCAATGTTGTTTAACATTGTAGCGGATATGCTGGCGATCCTGATAGAGAGGGTCAAGTCTGAAGGCCATATTAAAGGGGTGATTTCACATCTGGTAGATGGTGGCTTATCTATCCTTCAATATGCCGATGATACAATTCTTTTTATGGATCATGATCTCGAAAAAGCTCGCAACCTAAAATTAATATTGGCGGTTTTTGAGCAATTATCGGGATTAAAAATCAATTTCCATAAAAGTGAATTGTTTTGCTTCGGTGATGCCCAAAACGATACGACTTTATACGCAGAGTTGTTTGGTTGTGGGCAAGGCCAGTTTCCTATTCGCTATTTGGGTATTCCGATTCATTATCGAAGACTCACAATTGCTGAATGGAAAATTGTGGAAGAAAGATTACAAAAGCGCCTTCGTAGTTGGAAAGGCAAATTATTGTTCCTGGGAGGAAGTTTGGTACTAATTAATTCAGTACTGACAAACATGGTAATGTATATGTTATCATTCTTCCTAGTACCAAAAGGAATAATGCATAAACTCGATTATTATCGATCAGATTCTTTTGGCAAGGGGACAGCGAGAAAAAGAAATATCGATTGATTAAATGGAGTATAGTTTATAGTCCCAAAGAGCAAGGATGGCTTGGAGTTCATGACCTGGAAGTTAAGAATTCAGCACTTCTAGGTAAATTGTTGTTTAAGCTTATTACCGAGGATGGGATATGGCAAACTATTCTTACGAGAAAGTATTTGGGTTCGAAGACATTATCCCAAGTGGTTTGGAAACCAGGGGATTCACACTTCTGGGCTGGTCTCATGGCGGCAAAGAATGTCTTCTTCCGCCATGGTACTTTCTCGATTAAGAATGGGGCACAGATACAATTCTGGGAGGGCACTTGGTTAGACAATGCACCCTTAAGTGAACAGTATCCTGCTTTGTATAACATTGTCCGTCGCAAAAGTGATACCATTGCTACGGTAATGGCTACCTCACCTCCGAATGTGACGTTCAGAAGAGTTTTACTTGGGCAAAAACGGTTAGCATGGAATACCCTGACCCACCGGCTGGAAGATATACACCTATCACCAGAACCGGATGAATTCAGGTGGAATCTTAATGCAAATGGCTCTTTCTCGGTAAAAACACTATACAATGCGATTCTTCATTCTGATATACCGGTTGATAATAATAAGAAAATTTGGAAGATGAAGATACCACTAAAAATTAAAATTTTCGGATGGTACCTTCGTCGAGGAGTATCCTCACCAAAGACAATCTTGTTAAGCGAAACTTGCATGGAAGTACACGGTGTGTTTTCTGTCAACACCTTTTCTTCAGGTGCCAATTTGCGAAATCTATATGGTCAGTCATCCAAGTAGCGTCTACCCTGTTTGCCCCGACTAGTGTGGCCAATGTCTTTGGCAATTGGCTACATGGTGTCGATACAAGGTTCAAGTTGCTTCTTAGGGTGGGGGCGCTGGCAGTCATCTGGGCGCTATGGCTAAGTAGAAATGACAAGATTTTTAATGACAAAAATTGTTTCCTATTGCAGGTTATATACAGATGCACGGCTATTCTCCGTTCGTGGTTACCTCTTCAGCGAGTGGAGAACCGAGACCTGTTTACGGAGGTCTGTACACGGTTGGAGGCTACAACGAGGGATACTTTTTCCCAACATGGGTGGCAGTATAGTCTACGGATTGCAGCTCCATCCACACCTTAGGTGTTTTATATTTTATCGTTCCGATATGTATTTTGCCTACTTTTTGTTTTATCAGATTGTTCTCTTGGACCTATAAACGGTTGTGTGCATCCTGATTATGCAGAGGCTGGATGTAATTGCTTATCAAAGTAATAAATCATTCTTTATCGAAAAAAACTTAATGGTCTACTACTTTGCCTGTCGTGGTCTAACATGCTCGCAGACAAACCTAGCTAAATTGCAGGCCTTAATCTGAAGTCGTCATCGGATAACCGAGAATCTTCTTACCTACAAGTTTCTAATAATGCAGGCGACTGCCATTAAGACTCACCACATAACAGGCGACTGAGCCGTTGCTGCAATGGACGTCACCTGTGCAAGACTAATTTAACCAGTAAGCGATCAAGGCTTTAGCCTAAAGATACTACATTTAGGTAGGTGTGATTAATAGAGTGATGGGTTCACAACAGGGTGAAAGCAATCGGCCGTTCAGCAGGTCCATTCCTGGCCCAAAGAACACGGCAGTACGATGTATATATCCTTTAAGAAGAACTATATTCCACAGTCACATAGACAATTGAGGTGTCGCCTGTACGCCTCAGTCTTATTCGGCATTCAACGGCAGCCAGTCACTGTGCCCCAACGGCTGCGTACGTATCACTCCACTGTCCTATGATGCAGCTGCAGCTGCAGCATTTTAATGCCAAACCTCAAACCCAGTAGCTGCCTTCCTCATGATGCTTCCTATTTCTCTGTCACATATAGTAGCTGTCCACTCCTCGTATCCTCACGCCCGAAGCAGCAATCCACCCTCTCCAAGTCCAAAGTTAAAGCAGCTGCAACTCCCCATCTCCAAAGCTGAAGCAAGCAGAAACTCCGGTAGTTCGCCATGTCGAACATGATGATCATCTTCTTCGGCCTCCTCTTTTCCCTGCATGTAGGCGCGGAGGCGAAAGACACCATCACAGCTGGGCTGGGACTATCCGGCAAGGACACCCTTATCTCCAGCAACGGCAAGTTCGCGCTTGGCTTCTTCCAACCGTTCAGTAAGTCCTCCTCACGCGATGCTTCCAGCTGGTACCTAGGCATATGGTTCAACACCGTCCCAAAGTTCACTCCAGCATGGGTTGCCAACGGAGATAAGCCTGTCGTCAGCCCCACCTCGCCGGAGCTCGCAACCTCCGACGATGGAAACCTAGTCATCATAGACCAAACCACCAAGTCCATCATCTGGTCCACCCGAGCTAACACCACAGCAAACAGCACCAGGGCCATGCTACTGAAAACCGGTAACCTTGTCCTGCAGAGCACCTCCAACTCTTCCCAGATCTTGTGGCAGAGCTTTGATTACCCAACCGATACCCATCTAGCCGGCGCAAAGCTTGGGCGGGACAAGGTCACCGGCCTGAACCGTCGTCTTGTTTCCAGGAAGAACTCGATGGACCCTGCTCCCGGCATGTACACTTACGAAATGCACGAGAAGAATGGCTCTGCCCGGTTCGGCCTTGCGGCGCACAACTCGTCCATACCATACTGGTCCAGCGGAGAATGGAACGGCCACTTCTTTGGTTCTATACCGGAGATGTCAGGTCGCCAGTTGATTGATTTTACCTTCATCAACAATGAAAAGGAGGTGTACTTCACTTATACCTTGCTAGATGAAGCGACGATTATGCGCTTTTCCCTGAATGTCTCCGGTCAAGTTAAGATACTGTTGTGGGTCGAGCGTGCACAGGAGTGGGTAACAGCCTTCAGCAACCCCGATGACCAATGTAATGTATATGGCGTTTGCGGACCTTTCACAACGTGTGGACAGAACAAGCTTCCTCACTGCAGTTGTATGGAGGGCTTCTCCATAAGATCGCCTGATGACTGGGAGCTAGAAGATCGGACAGGTGGCTGCATCAGGAATACTCCATTAGATTGCGGTATCAACAGCAACACCACAAGCATGCAAGACCAGTTCTTCCCTATGCCATGTGTCTCTTTGCCCAACAATGGCCACAAGATACAAGAAGCTACGAGTGCAGCTGGATGTGCAAAAGTTTGTCTGGGCAACTGCAATTGCACTGCATATTCCTATGGTAACAGAGGATGCTTTGTTTGGGATGGTAAATTAACTAATGTGAAACAACAACAATGTGGTAATGGCAATAATAACCAAGCTCCTCTTTATCTTCGCCTTGCTGACAAAGAGGTGCAAAGGCTGAAAAGCAACAGACGGCGAAGAATCATTGGGATTGTCATCGGTGCAAGTTTTGCTTTATTTGGCCTTTTGTCACTCCTTTTGCTACTGATGAGTAGGAGGTTGTGTTCTCACAGGATGAAAAATCTTCAAGGTGGTGGTGGCATTATCATGTTTAGGTACGCTGATTTGCAACGTGCGACAAATAACTTCTCTCAGAAGCTAGGGACAGGTGGTTTTGGTTCTGTATTCAAGGGGTTTCTGAATGAGTCTTCTGACATAGCAGTTAAAAGGCTTGATGGTGCTCGGCAAGGCGAGAAGCAATTCAGAGCTGAAGTGAGATCAATTGGAACCATTCAGCATATCAATTTAGTTAAACTAATTGGTTTCTGTACTGAGGGACAGGAGGTTGATCGTCTACGAATATATGCAGAATCGTTCTCTTGAAGCTCATTTATTTCAAAGCAACGCTACAGGCTTGAAATGGAGCATCAGGTATCAGATTGCTCTCGGGGTAGCTAGAGGACTGGTCTATTTGCATGACAATTGCCGGGATTGCATTATACATTGTGATATTAAGCCAGAGAACATACTCCTTGATGCATCATTCGTTCCAAAAATCGCAGATTTTGGACTGGCAAAGTTTCTTGGAAGGGATTTTAGTCAAGCTCTCACTACAATGAGAGGAACAATAGGATACCTTGCACCCGAATGGCTCAGTGGAACTGTTATTACAGCAAAAGTTGATGTCTACAGCTATGGCATGGTTCTGTTGGAGATTTTATCAGGAAAGAGGAACTCGGGTAGACAATGTACAACTGGTGATGATTACGACTATTTCCCTGTGAAAGTCGCAAATAAACTACTGGAGGGGGGTGTGGGGAGTTTAGTGGACGACAAACTACATGGTGATGTCAATTTGGAGCAGGTGGAAAGAGCTTTCAAGGTTGCATGTTGGTGTATTCAAGATGTTGAGTCTGATCGACCCACAATGGGTCAAGTTGTTCAATACCTTGAAGGTTTTGTTGAAGTCGACATACCCCCAATGCCAAGGCTACTTCAAGTTATTGCAGAGAATGCACTAGCAAAATGTAAGGAAGACTTTATTTACACAAACATATTAATTTGAGCACAACTTGCTGTACATCCTAGAAGATAAGCAGACATGATAAGCTTATCAGGTTTTTTCTCAAGTGCATTTTGTATAATACTGATAAAAGACTATGGCATGTAAGATATATTGGTAGCATGCCTAACTGTGTTTACTTTTATATGTGCATATAGCCGATTGGTACCTGGATCCAGTATCACAAGAGGCGGGGAAACTTGAAGATGTCGAAGGCAGCGCACAGCACCAGGTGGCTCAACCTTGACATGAAGACAGGTTGATGCAGTCATGGAGTAGAGTTTCCCTTCAGTGATTGTCTAAATCCTGGAATACAAGTGCCAACTTAGCATGTGTTTTGTTAAACCGCTCTGTATGAACTGATAAAAGGAGCTTGCTTCTTCCTAGTATTAATTATTTCTATTAGGTTCTGTGACTCAAGCTTACTGTTGCTGTTTGTAAGATAGAGAGGCAATTGTAAGATTTGATGTAACTTTCAATGCCACGCAATATGGCATACATGCAAAGTTTTAAAAAAATGCTAGTTCTTGTGCAGTTGCATCCAATGAGCTACCTAAGTTGTGCCCAATGCGGCAATGCCTAATAATAATGTAAAAAAAAAGTATGTGCTAATATTGCAAAGTCTTACGATGGCGGGGAAGTTTATGAATTAATTAGGTCAATCACATTACAGTGGATGGCAGGTAATTGTATATAACGCATTCCATCCTGTCAAGGGTTTTGCACAGCGACAAGATGGTTGCAGAATTTTATTTCCAGGGAGAGTTAACCACAATTCAAACCTATCCCAAAGGAAATCACAAATATCAAAAGTATTTTTTTTTCTCGAACACACACCTAAGCGAGTGTCTTTGTATATTAGAAGGAGCCGCAAAGAGGCGGAAAAAAGTACAAACTGTAGCAGCGCTACAAGAGAAAGGCAGAGAAACAAAAGAAAGGAACTAAAAGACAAGGACAAAAAGAAGAAAAGAAGAAGAAAACTATACATGGGTTAACATTTGTTAACCCAACGGCCAGGGACTCAGGGAGAGTCTGGAGGTCGAGCATGGAGAGGCCCCCAGTATATTAAAGGATTAAAGGATTAAATATAACATTTCAGATTGAGTGGAGGGCCCCAGTAGAACGCGCTGCCTCTCACACAAACATGTTGCATATGAAGGTTATCGAGAAGTTGCAGAGCAGCAAAGAGTCATTGTTCCAGACACCGCCGTTCCCACAATTGTAGTGAGTTAACATTATCCAATAAAATTATCCAAAAACTCTTGAGTTTAAGAATTTGCTTTTTTAGAGCAATGTACAGGAGCTAGAGTTTGTAATGAGACCTGTGTCCCACTGGTAGCTCTGTGTTACTTATGGAACAATGTGATAGCTACATCACCTTTTCACCACATCATACAACAGAACTGGACTGCAGGGTGAAGTAGTTATCAGTGGAAGGTCACACTGCATATCCTCTGACTGTCTAACAAGCCGTGTGGCAAGTAAAGTGGTACAGTAAGAGTCCACTCTTGCTCACTCGCCACTCGTGACTTCCATTGCCAGGGCTGTGCACAGGGCATGTCAGGACCGTACATGTAGACGAGATGGGCCTTGCCGCCTTGGGCCGTGCTGGGAGGCTAATGGATGCAACGGAGTATATAGAAGAGTGTTGCTGCATAGGGAGGGACATCGGAGAAGTCTGAAGAAAGGAACAGAACCAACTCTCCTCGCTTCCTCTCTCTGTTCCCGGAATTCAGGCGTCGACCATGCCTCATGTCGGCAATCATACCGGCAAGGGGGCGGGGTGTGACAATTTGGTATCAGAGCAAGATTCCTTCCACAAATTTTCCTCCCCAAAATCCCACCCAGAAAATTCCCCTTTTTTTTATTAGATTTGGTTTTCAGTGGAGGTTGTGGAGGCAATGGGTGAGGCGGAAGCAACGATGGAGGCGAGACTAGCGGCAATCACAGCAAGCCTCAATGAGTCGCGCAGGTTGCTTGCTTCTTCTGCTCAGCGATTGGGAGTCAAGAAGCAGGACATCACGTCTCTGTTTGCCACCACCAACACATCGTTGTCCGCGGCGGATCAAGTACCCAAGCAGCCAGGGATCAAGCATTCGCCTCCCTTGCTTATCTCCATGCATCAGGTCGTAGGTGCTGGTGTTCCACATGCGGGTGCCATCTTCGTTTCTGCCATGCCCACAAGATGTTTGACATCAAGCTTGGCCGTCAAAGACAGCAGCAACCATTCTGCAGTCGTGGTTCCATCCTTGGGTACCACAGAAGCAACGGCCCTCATACCAGCTGAGCTCTCGCTGGACAAGCAGCTGCAGTCAAGCATCGACCTCAAGTTCAACCCTGCGTTGGGTTCTCGCCAAACGATCGGTGGCTTCGACCATGCTGTCATGACCCTTACCACTGGGCTTATCTCTGCGGACGTCATTGATCCTTCGGAGACCTTACCTATTCGTCAACTGCAGCCGCTAGCTGTCCTTAATCCTGAGAAGCGAGCATTCACCATGTGCTCAACAAAATCAGATGGTGTTTCCACTGCTAATCATTGTTGGCCTCTTGGAAGCAGTAGCAATGAGAAAAATGACATGTCCTGGCATCAGCGATTACAAGAACCATGCAAGTGCAGGACTTTATGTTCATTCTTTTATGCATCAAGCAATGTTGAGTCGCAATGGGATCCTGGTATCCACCAAAAGGGGTTAGAATGCTTCTTGAAGCAAGATCAACAAATACACACTGGGCTAGCTTTGCTGGGAGGCTAATGGATGCATCGGAGTATATAGACGAGTGTTACTGCACAGGGAGGGACATCGGAGAAGTCTGAAGAAAGGAACAGAACCAACTCTCTCCCTCCCTCTCTCCCTCCCTCTCTCCCTCCCTCTCCCTCCCTCCCTCCCTCTCCCTCCCTCTCCCTCCCTCCCTCCCTCCCTCCCTCTCTCTCCCTCCCTCCCTCCCTCCCTCCCTCCCTCTCTCTCTCCCCCTCTCTCTCTCTCTCTCTCTCTCTCTCTCTCTCTCTCTGTTCCCGGAATTCAGGCGTCGATCGTGCCTCACGTCGGCAATCATACCGGAAAGGGGGTGGGGTGTGACAGGGCAACAGGGGAGAGACTATTTACTGGTTCCAGTTAGGCTTCCACAATTATACCGAGTTAATGATAGCAACAAAACAAATTGTATCCAAGTGGTAGGTTTGACACCATAACGGACATTAGGTTGCCAAAAACGCCCAAAACACGAAGCTGCTAGAAGTGGAGAATAACGTTTTTTTAGATCAAGTGGAGAAGAATGTTGCCCACAAGCTGAAAAAAGTCATATTATAAGTACTACCTCCGTTATATATGAAATGGAAGGGATTTGCAAGGTGATTGCAATGATACCATTTATACATTTTGAATCCATATAAGTTGGTAGATATTAGTGGTCAAAGTTGTGCATCAAAGACCGTGCAAAAAAAGGCGTGCCTTATATCTTGGGACAGAGGAAGTATTATTCATTATACACCGCTGTTGTTTCTGCAGCTGATTGAGTCTTCTAACATGCATGTGTTCCCACCCATCACAATTCTTTATTATATGTCCAACTTTCTGTTTGCACAGTTGCAAACATGAGACGTGATGAGGGTCAGTCTCCGATTCCCATATACCATATCCAGTCACCAATGCAAGAGCACGAGTGGATAAGAGCACGATCTTGGACGAGGTCAACGAAATGGAAAAAGTTACAGTGTTAGCCATCTTGTTACAAGCAGGCATTATTATTATTTTCATCTAGGGTGTAACATGTGCAGTCATAGAGAGGGCTACCAATCAGAATCATTGACAACACCTACTACCTTTCACACGTATATTTTCTTTTAAGTACTGGATTTTAGAAAACATATCAGACCACTTGATTAGTAAATTAGGATATCTATCATTGTCATAAGAGGAGTGCTTGACTGTGCTACGATGGGTTGGTGTTGCTTAGTGTTTTATGTACCCAGTTCTAACTAAACTTAGCATCCATCCCATACTTCTCGACTCTGCTAGCTCTACAAGCTGTTCAGCATGCACCTCTTCCTCACCCTTCTCGGATGTTTCTTGTTTCTACACTTACTTCAGTGTTGTGCTGCCATGGACACCATTACATCCAGGCAAGCACTTGTCGGCAACGACAGGATCATCTCCAACAACGGCAAGTTCGCTCTCGGCTTCTTCCAGACAGGCAGTAAGTCCTCCCGCAACACCCTGAACTCGTACCTAGGCATATGGTACAACAATGTCCCCAAGCTTACACCAGTATGGGTCGCAAATGGTCATAACCCAGTTGCAGACACCACCACATCAGAGCTGATAATATCCAGTGATGGCAATCTTGTCATCTTAAACCGAATCACAGCATCCATCATCTGGTCTACAAATACAAATACCACAAGCAACAATAACATTGCTACGCTATCGAACAGCGGAAACCTCATCCTAGAGAATTCCTCAAACTCATCAGATGTGTTATGGCAGAGCTTTGATTACCCCACAGATACCTTCCTCCCTGGAATAAAACTTGGTTGGAATAAGGTCACTGGTCTGAATCGCCGTCTGGTTTCTAGGAAGAATTCAATTGACCTAGCTCCTGGCAGATACAGTTCAGAATTAGACCCAAGTGGTGCCAATCAGTACATCTTGACACTGCTGAACTCTTCCATATCATATTATTCGAGCGGGCTATGGAACGGCCAATACTTTCTATCAATACCAGAGATGGCAGGCCCCTTTATTGTAAATTTTACATTCGTCAATAATGACCAAGAGAAGTACTTCATTTATAACTTACTAGACGAGAAAGTCATTTTCCGCTATCTGTTGGATGTCTCCGGCCGAACAAAAACGTTGATTTGGCTTGAAAGCTCACAAGACTGGGTGATGACCTTTGCCCAACCCAGAGTTCAATGTGATGTATTTAATGTTTGTGGACCATTCACAATTTGTAATGATAATAAGCTCCCATTCTGTAACTGTATGGAGGGATTCTCTGTAAGATCGTCTGATGACTGGGAGCTAGATGATCGAACAGGCGGCTGTGTGAGAAATACTCCATTAGATTGCAGTATCAATAAAAGCAGAAGTACGCAAGACAGGTTCTACCCTATGTCATGTGTTGTATTGCCCAATTACAGCCACATCATAGAAGATGCAACAAGTGCAGATAAATGTGCCCAAGTTTGTCTGGGAAACTGCACTTGCACTGCATATTCCTATGGTAACCATGGATGTTCTGTTTGGAATGGCGAAATAATAAATGCGAAACAGCAACAATGTGGTGATACTAGTAATACTAACAGAGCCACTCTTTACCTTCGCCTAGCCAACAATGAGGTGCAAAGGTTGGAAAGCAACAAAAGACGAATAACCATCGGCATCGCAATTGCTGCAAGTGTTGCTTTCTTTGGTTTATTATCACTCTTCTTGCTACTGGTGATTAAGAGGATCAAGAGATTGTCTGTTCATAGAATGGAAAACCTTCAAGTTGGTGAGGGCATCATTGCATTTAGATATACTAATTTGCAATGTGCAACAAAAAACTTCTCTGAGAAGCTAGGGGCAGGTGGTTTTGGTTCTGTATTCAAGGGGTTTCTAGATGACTCTACTGCCATAGCAGTTAAAAGGCTTGATGGTGTTTGTCAAGGAGAGAAGCAATTCAGAGCTGAAGTGAGATCGATTGGAATCATTCAGCATATCAATCTAGTTAAACTAATTGGCTTTTGTACTGAGGGTGATAGTAGGTTGCTTGTCTACGAACACATGCAGAACAGTTCTCTTGATGCTCATTTATTTAACAGTAATGCTACAGATTTGAAATGGAGCATTAGGTATCAAATAGCTCTTGGGGTTGCTAGAGGGCTGGTCTACTTGCACGATAGTTGCCGGGATTGTATCATACATTGTGACATTAAGCCACAGAACATCCTTCTTGATGCATCATTTGTTCCAAAAATTGCTGATTTTGGGATGGCAAAGTTTCTCGGAAGGGATTTTAGTCGAGTTCTCACTACAATGAGAGGAACAATCGGATATCTCGCACCTGAATGGATTAGCGGAACTGATATTACAGCAAAAGTTGATGTCTACAGCTATGGCATGGTTTTGTTAGAAATTGTATCAGGAAAGAAGAACTCAAGTAGAGAGTATACAGCTGGTGATGATTATGTTTATTACCCTGTCCAAGTAGTAAAAAAACTACTGGAGGGGGATGTGGTGAGTTTGGTGGACAACAATCTACATGGTAATGTCCATTTGGAGCAGGTGGAAAGAGCTTTGAAGGTTGCATGTTGGTGTATTCAAGATGATGAGTTTGACCGACCCACGATGAGTGAAGTTGTTCAATGCCTTGAAGGTCTTCTTGAGGTCAACATACCCACAATGCCAAGACTACTTCAAGCTATGGCAGGGAGTCCACACTCAACATGTAAGTACGGCTTTATCTATGGAAACATCTTAATCCGAGAAAAAAAATGTTGTAATCAAGAAGAGAAACAGAGATGTGCTAAGCACACCGGGTTTTGTCACGAATACTACATTTTTTACATTGCTGATGAAATCCTATAGAACATCAGCATTCCTTGCTATCAATTTCTAACTGTGTTTTCTTCTATCCATGCAAGTAGTTGATAGGAACTTGGAAGAAGCTTCACAAGAGGCAGGGACGCTGCAACATACCTGAGGCTGTGTGGAGCTTCATGAAGACAGGTTGCTGCAACGATGCAGCAGAGCTTCGCTGCAGTGATTGTCTAAACCCTGAAATACCAGTGGCAAGTTAGCATTTCTGAAACTATATGAACAGAGATAAGGCAAACTGTGTTCTTAAGCATATGTTGTTGTAGAAAACATAGCAATCATTTGGACTCTCGTGAAAAGTCAATGACACTCTTTAAGATGGAGGCGTGTAGAGAAACACATTGAATTTTTTAAACCCTTTTTTAAATAGGTTATTAGTTGTATACGTGCTCTTGCAAAAATGGATGCAGGCACTGATAGAGCAACGATTTGACTAGTGCCGGTTGCATGTTTTGTTTCCAAATCATTCGTCTTCTTCGGCTAGTGGCAAGAAATTTGCCGTTTCAATGAAGAGAGAAAATCGGCAGAGTGTGTACCAGGTGACGACTGCAGAAGGTTTGAAATGCTCATAAGAAAACCAACAGAAGACAGACAGGAATATGACAAAACAATAGCATCTAAATATGCTAGCACACAGCTTCTGGTAGCAGCATCTATCCTTATCTGCAATCTAGTGTCTGGGGCACATTTACCCTTGAGAAACAAGGGATGGAAAATGCCACAAACATACCAGAAAACTATTAATTCCATTTTCACAAACTAGGCACTTTGAACCAAAAAAAAATCTGTTCAGAAATACTTACCACTTCCCCAATCCACTTCAACTCGCGCACATTCAGCGAAAAGTCAGGCGGTGGGACACCGCAGCCGGCCGAGTCCGGCATTGGCGCCAGCGCCATCGGGCATTCGTTGCAGGGAGTGGCGCAGCGATGACTGATGGGTTAGGTTTCTGTGGATAGGGAGAGTCACACAGAGGTCTGACTGCTAGAGGCGGCGGATTGAGGACGAGGAAGAGGGTCAGCACTCACCGACTCAGGAACAGGAGCAGAGAGGTAGTCGGAGAGAGGAGGTTCCGCCGAGGAGCTCATCGCCGGCGTGGCGAGAGGAGGGGTGCGGTGGGAGTGGGACCTAGCTGCAATGCTAGCAAAAGCGGACCATCGGAGGAAATCGGTTAGAACGGTTGGAACGGCGAAGCATCGATACGATATGTTCTGGTGCCAGATCCAAGTTCAATCTACAGATCGAGTAAAATTATGCACGGATGATGATCCAACTTATTATTCACACTGAAAATCTACAGGAGAGTGGGTATTCCGCGGGAGACTTAAGTACTTTTCTCGATGTGTGGATAGTGTTCGGCTTTGAAACTGTACATCATGATAAGTCTGCATCTAAAGGTATAATAGATGCCCTCCCATGGGGAGCTCACAGCGATTTCAGCTTCTTAGCCACAGGATATTGTCAACTAGAGCATCTCATCCGTCCATTTCAGTTAAGATTTTTTCACAGCCCACTAGATCAAGACATGAAATGGTGAGGTTCTACCCACCTGTCACTGCACGCGGGCCCTTCTTCTAAATGGACCATCTTGTCAGTTGCCTGGGTGGATGCAGGACACATCCCTATGGGTGAAAATCCTAGCTGACCCTGATTGGGCAGCTCCACACCCAATCCCACGATCTCATCTCTTCCCCTCACTCTTTCCTCTCCCCAATCCTCTCCTCTCTCATCTCCTCCAATCCTCTCCTCTCTCTCCTCTCCCCAATCCCTACGCATCCTCCTCCAAATCCCATAGCGCCTCCAGCGGATCTTGCGCTCGGCCTCGCCGGCGAGTAGCCCATCGCGTCGCCAGCGGGTCTCCTCCACATGCCGGCCGCCTCGCTGGGCGAGCAGAAGAAGAACGCCATGGGGTGCGCGCTTGACGAGCGGGAGCTCCGTGGTGAGCAGCGGCCGCTGCATCTGGTCGGCGGCGCGGCTGCACCGGCGGGTGAAAACCCTAGCGCGCCGCCTCACAGTCCCGAACATCCATCCTCGTCACCTTTGTCCTCAGCTTCCAGTCTGCAAGTGGAAGATGAGGCGGAGACCAAGAAGTAGAACCCGACTGCAGGATAAAGAGGAGACAAAAAGTGAGAGCTCTCCAACATCTGTACTAGATAATTGATTTTTTGATATTTCAAAGCTAAATCAAATTATTGGTATACTTATACAGGTGACTTTGAAGCTAATCAATTTCAGCCAGAAGGAACTCAAAAATAGTGTTGGCAGGGGATATTACCATAATGCAAAAATATGCTGCAAGTCAATTCAGGTTTTCCAGGTCATTTATAATTTACAAACCACGTAAGAAATAGTGACTGTGTGTCCTTTAGTAGCATCGTATGATATCTTCAACATAGGAATTACTTGTAGATTCTCCCATATTCTATCAAAAGATGTATGGTTCCATTTTACTTATTAACTGTATTTCAGATTCCGGTAGTATTAAATATGGCAGAAGACATAGCATGAGAAGACCTTTATCTGAAGAAAAAGATGAAAACCGATGGGCATGGCCAACATTTTCCTACGAAGAAAACAAATAAGGTTGCGGTGCAAGGTGCAGAGGTCCCCTGCAGCGTGTGGAGGTGGTTGGCCTTGGCCAGGTCAAGTTGTCGATGCCGGTGACCTCTCTATATCCACTCCGTAGGTATATGAGATCCTTACCTTGCCTCTTCACCATCAGCTTTGAACTACATATCTTTTAAACTCCACATTTCTATCTTGATGTATGATTCTCTATGATTTTATTGTCAGAGTTGGTGTTCCTCATTCCCTTATCTGAAAATTCATTAGAATAAGGCCACTTGCGCATCCAGGTAAACCTCCTGGTTCACATTTTGTCTCTTTACACTTTCTTGACGCAGTTTACTGCTATTTCTATACCTATACGGAAAATTTGTTATAACTGATTTGTTTCAGTGGTTTGCTAAATAGCGTGACAAAACAGAGACATATGGACATTTTCCCATAATGTACTTGATATTTCAATCCACCTAGGACTACTGTATGTCATGAGCCTGTAAATATCCTCGCAAGGTCTACTTTGCTTATGGTGCTTATAAAATCTAAAAAGTAATATGTTAAATACCATAGGAAAACTGAAATTCCTCCTAGAGATAACATCATCCAACTATTTTATTTTAGCAATTGATACTGATTTTGAACTCTGAATTTGAAATCTACATGTTTACATGTATGCCCACATGGCCTTTTGTAGTCTGGCCTGTCTACTGGTTCACGTTGTCCTCAAAGAGGGTTTGCCTTCCAAGCCGACTTCAGTTGTGAGAAAATGGCAGCTTATCTGGAGTTAACAGGGTGACAGTTGTGTTTAATGTACATACCCTGTTTTTTTTTTCCTCGCTTCCATATGTCAACTAATAGTTTTCATACTTATGCGCTCATATTAAGTGGACCACTCTTTATGCTTTTAACATGATTGGTAGCTCTGGACACTGATGTGTACTGTTTACCACTGTTCTCCTTTTCTTTATAGTTTTATGAAGGATTGTCAAGCTAAAAATAAAGGATGGAGGCCATGGATATCTCTACTAAAAGTATTGCATGGCGCCATGACATCTTCCTCTTCTCGTATGGCGCCTGCAGATGGCGTAACCTTCAGGTGAGATCCTCCTCCACTTGAAGTGTTTGCTATTTTTTCATGAAAACATTCACATTTCGAGTAGTTTTTCATCCCTTTTATTATAAATCACGGAGATGGAGATACATATTAGGGAGTAAATTTGTTAATATACTTCTGAAGGTTGCAGCATGCACAAAAGAATTTGGTGGTAAGCTTCCATAGTTTTTTTTATAGAAGAACAATATTTAGTTATATCATCCTACTGGCATAATGATATGTTGTCTGTGTTGATGGAATTGACCATCAAGCTGGAGAGGCTCTTTAACCAGCAATACATATATCGCCTGACACCATGGGGTATGTCTATTTTTATTCCTGATTTATTTGTGGTTGCAGCAAGGCAGATTATGTCTTCCTGGTCTACCTATTAATCTTTGCCTACTACCACTGTTGTGGATTGGAAGTCCATTTTTCTTACACTGAAGCCTAATTGTGTGAGATTTAAGAGATTGATTAATGACATATGATGTGCACTTTTGTAGCTGTGAGGGAGGATTGAAGTGAAGTTACATCATTAAACTTGCAATGCTTCTAAATATCTGCGAATTATCACCCTTTATTGGTTGCTTTTCTTGATGAATAGCTTCAACGATGACAATTTGAGTTATAAATGACAAGTCAGTGCTTAATTTTGAAAACCGTAATTTCTTACTTACCTTCTTGATCATTACAGGGCACCTGCAAGCAAGCTCCACCAGAATCTCTGTTTCCATTACAGGTCGGTCACCTTCTCCAAAGTATTGAAATGTTATGGTGATGTGAGTGGCTCAACAGGCCATTGCGATGTTCTTGCATTGGTATATTATTCTATATACCTCTAGCAAATTAACTCAATTCGGTGTGCTCTGCAGTTGTAGGCGAAGTCTAAAATAGCTCCGAGGCATTCTGCTCTATTTGAGTATTGCAAAGCACTCCAAGAGGTCTTTGTTTTCTTTGCTGGAGTTATTCTTTGCTAAATTTAGCAAATATGTATCATTTAAAATAAATTTAGGATGATTGGAATGCAAAAGTGGTTCTTCTGGCTATAGTTCCTACTTGTGCTGGTATGGAGTTCAGTTCACCATTATTTTGTTCATTTGAATGACCACAGAGTGTACTATTTTACCATCTCTGATAAATCAAAATAGTCTCTATAATTCTCCTATATGTTTTTCCCATTTCGGCTGTCAGGTTGCAGGCTTGCAGCTTATTTTTTGTTACTTCGTCATCGTAATTGGAGAGGTTTCCTGTGTAGCTCATTGAGGGTTGGGACTGTATTTTTGCCTAAAACAAGATATCCCATGCCTTTTTTCATTAATGTTTCTATGGTTTGGGAAAGTTCAGTCTTTGGCTTTGGCTTTGGCTTTACCTTGCATGCCACATTGAATCTCTATTTTCTCTATATCTCATTATCGTCAATCGATTTCTTATCATTAATTTCTGATGTGTACAGTTGGTTTAATCTCGGTGATGAAAAATAAAAAAGAACTACCTTTTGCAATACATGCATGTTTGCTAGAAAGGGTACAAATCACTGCTTCGCTCTTGAGTCATTCGTTTCATTGTATACTCTGTTTCATGGCTGCTGCATATTTTTAATTGAAGCTTCCAATTATTTGACAGTAAAGTAATATTTAATCCAATTTCATAAATACTAGAAACATTGTTTCTAAGCGGCAAATTCTTAATTGATCTATTTTCATCGTTCATCACAATTATATCTTATATTCATACTGGGCATTTGGCACCCATGTCAGGGTCAAAGCTACATACAAGACTGTTTACCCCCGCGGGAGACCGAATATCTTAGAAACAACATCCTAAAAATTTGGCGCCCATGTTGTACCAACAACCGGTAGAAGCTTTCCCTGGCAGGGCATGTACGTAGCTGAGACCCTGTGTGCTTTACTCAGGTTACCCCAAGTTGTGAACCAAAGGAAGACGATATAGGGTTATTTCTTGGTCCTTTGTGGGCATGATTTAGTTTAGTTTTTGTGGTACATGCTTGGGACTTGGACAACAAATCTGGAGCTAATAGTTTACCCAAGCTACTTCATTAACGCCTTTTCTTTTGTTAGATTCAGATTTACTATATGATTTATGTAAGTGTGCTGTCATGTTGCAGGTTTGCAAAGAGGAATTTAGATGAGTATGTATTTCTTGGCAATCAGCTGCAGGTGTATATGCACCTTAGTTTGAGAGATTTTTGGATACCAAGAAGAAACTGAAGGTCGGGAGAAATGAAGTCCTCAACTAAATAAGATGTATGGTTTCACCATTTTCTAAAAAATATCTGCATCTTATAATTTAGTGTTGTGATGATAAGAATAAGAAGAATTTGCAGTTAGGGAAGGAGGTCCAGGTTCAAGGACAATAAAAAATGATGTAGTGTAGCATGTCTAATTTTTCAATTCGAAGCATTTAAATGTAGATTCATTTGTATTGTTTCCTTATCATTGTTTTAAAGAAATTCCAATGGTACTTGAGCACTCCTTGCATATTTTTTACCATACACCCTCATATGTCTATATCTTTTTTGTATCCTTCTGTGACATGGATGTTGATACAAAACATGGATAAATTGGTGGCAGCCATATATCGTACTGCACATGATTAGCTCCAAAGTTGAGTTACTCAACTATATTTACCTGTATGGAAAACAATATCGAGCAAAAAAAAATTAAAATAATTTTCATATGTTATGTTATTTGTCAACATAACCCCTGATATTGCGTCGTCGTCCTCACCGGAAGCAGCACCGCCTCCGCCCCGTGCGGCGTTGTCGTCCCCATCAAGCCGCACCAGAGGGAGATGCTTAGCTGTGGCCACACAAACGGATGGGGACGTCAAGCCAAGCTGGTGGCTGGCGGCCTACCATCGCGTCAACTTACACAGGATAGGAGAGCCCTCGAAAAAAAAAACACAGGATAGGAGCAGAGGAATCTTGAGCGCGGTGTCCAGACCTGGAGTGGAGGACATGGGTCGCCATGAAGGTTGCAGGCCACAATACTGATTGTTTATGCTTTTTTCCCCCACATCCTTCCTTGAACATCTCTTTCTGACTCCAACCTCGATCTGCAGCAATTGCCCCTTCGTTGTGAAGTTACAGGTGTGTATAGAAGCTTTTTGTGTAAATGCCTACGAGCAAAGACCGCTCCTGGAAGAATGCTCACAACTCAGCTTGAATTTGTAAGTTAATTGTCCTCTCAGATGCACCCCTCTTGATGCTTTATATGTTTCAACATGGATTCTTGGTTCCTATAAATTTACAGGTTATGATGTTGTGATGAACTTGCAGCAATGAAGTGATTTGGGTAACATCTTGCTTTTTAAAATGACTTTCATTTACTTCTGTGGCATTGAAGGAGCGACGCAATTCCTCCCAACTACAGAATTTGCAGCGGCTGAAGATGCTAGAAGTACAGGTTATATTGTCTTATGAATTGTCTAAGGAAGTCTTAAATTATTTATCTGTTGCTTGACCAATGGTTTGTCGAACTGAAACAGTATGGCCATGTGCCCATGTTATTTCTTTGTTTGCCAAAATAAATTTAACTTCCGATCACAAAATAAAAGAATGTCCACGGATATCTCTTCGCATTGGTTTAATTCTGTATCCTGAAATAACTACTGACAATGACTATTGATAAAGCTGTTATGAACACCCTCTTAGTTACAATCATATTTTGTGAAACTGCTTTTACACCAACTTACCTAGAACTGGTAATGAGTATATATTCTTAACGCTTAATGCAATGCAGATTTGTAGGGTATCAAAAAAGAAAGGTATTGTTAGTTGTATTCTGTTTGTAGTAATGTGGTAGTGCCCGGAATTAGATGTACCATATTCTCATTAGCTTTGCCCTAAATAAGAACTATTAGAAAGGTTTGGGTGTTACTTCAGTTACAATTTACACTGTCTTCCTTTATTAAATAGGTATCTTATGTCTTGCACTATTATTCCTTTCTTCAGAGATAAAATGCTTCATGTGATGAGTGGTGTAATTAAATTGAAGAGAAACATGAAGAAGTTTGATGGCACCCATTCTTAGGTTGAAAATTGAATGTCCGATCCATTATTTGCTCTTTTTTTTTGCTTTATCACTTTATTATGTAGTTCCTGATTTTGGAAGATGTATTATCTGGTCATCGCTTGCATTTGACTACATTTGTGCGATTTGTAATGTAATTCATCCAGTATACGGGTTATACATTTGGTAGCAAATTTGAATTTTCTCGGATATACATATATTTGATTTATTCATTTGGTTTAGAGTCCAATCTCTTGGCATGTGCTATATGGGATGTACTTAAACACCCTTTTAAGGGTCTTATGTTGGTGGGCTGGTGGCCGACAATCTGTTCTTGTACTTGTGAGTATTGTAGAGTGCTACAGGTGTGCCCTCAGATTAATAGTATACATTCAGTATATTTAGCTTTCTTTCAAATTGCGCAAATATTTAGCTTTCTTTCAAATTGCGCATTTGTTTCAGTGCTCAATAGGTACACCAATGTAACACGATAACTGAATATTGTACTAACGATGTGGCCTGCCTGCCTAACACCAACCAATAATGATACTAGAATCGTGTTGTAGTGTAGTAGGAGACATTTCGTACAAGTTTAACTAACCCAAGAGGGTATAAAAACAATAGCCAAAAGTTGAAAAGCTGGAAAATACATTGTGCATATTTAGAAATTCTTCTGGAATCTTTCTTTTTCTAGAAGTGCCTTCTGAAATGAACAGAAAATTTCAGGAATTCTTCAGAAAATACTTTTGCATGCCATGGTGAAGGGATCTTTTTACAGGCTCGTTTTACCAATTTCAGTATTCCGGTCAGCTTGAATTTCACTCCGATGAAGGAAGCAAGCTGGACCGCATCACTTCCGTGCACAGCGAACATAGCTAAGTGCGTGCGCACACTCACAGCAGCAGCATTAACTAATTAAGCTAAGGTAGGAATCAGTCACTGACCTGTGCATTCCTCTGGCGAGCTCGAGCAGCGCCCTGACCGCGGCCATCCGCGCGCCTCCTCCACCCTCCCCCGCGCGTTCACAAGCATGGACAGAGCGTCGGTACGACACCGATCTCCAGGAGCACCTGCTTCGGCCGCTCTTGGAGCACGCCAGCCTCCCGATCTCCGCCGCTGCCTCCTCCTTGTCGTCCCACGACCCCCCCCCCAAAGTTCAGCCGCCTCACCGCCCTCCTCCTCGTCGCCCCATCGCTTCCTGCCGCGGAAGCCATCACTAGCGTGCGTGATGAGATGTTGGCACCAATCGATCAAGGAGGTGAACGAGCTTGGGGGGCGAGGGTTCTGGTGTTGGGTAATGATTTCTTTGGCTTGAAGAACGATGTGTTGGGTTAGGTTCGTGTCATTTCCGTCGACGTGTAGACACCTAGGCTAGGCACGAGATTACCTGTACGCGGCCGTGTTTGTCGTTCTCGATAATGGACGAATCTGTTTGCGTCCGTGTGGTCCTAAAATGCTTCACGAATCAGGTCCAGTGATCCGACGCATAATGATCGGACCGTTCGCGAAGACGCAAACGCGATACATATTTGCGCCTCGGATATGTTGGTGGACGTTATGCGGACCTGCCATCGCCCACACCACCGACACCTCCGCTCCCACCCTACCGACACCTCCGCTCCCACCCTACCACCGCACACAGCCTCACCGCCATGGGGATGAAGAAGCACGACTCCGAGGCGTCCGACAGCGACACCAAAAAGGCCATCGCCGCCTCGTCGTCGAACACTGCAGCCGCCGCGCTGGCCTACCACAACGAGGAAGACAAGGACGAGTCAGATGACCTTTTCGCATGCATCTTCCACGAATGGCAGGCGGCCAAGGCGGAGGACCGCCAGTTCGACCTCCCGCCGGCGATAACCGACGAGGAGATCGAGAAGCTCGGTCTCCTCGTGTCGCAGGTGGACCAACCGGTGCAGCCACCGCTGCCCCGGTTCGCCACCGACATCATGTCGCCGGACCTCACGGAGGAAGAGGCCCTACAACGGGCGCTGCAGAACTCGGCCCCGCAACCGCCACCTCCACCTTCATGGTTCAGCCCGTGGGCTGCTCCACCTCCACCACCGGTGTTCAATCCATGGGCTGATCCACCTCCACATCCACAGCCGGTGGCACATGCGTTCAACCCGTGGGCTGCTCCACCCCCACCGCTGGCGGCACCGGCGTATGTTCCACCGGTAGCCAGATACCGGAGTTCATTGTGCTCGACGACGAGGAGGAGGAGTAGGCGCAGGCGTTACATGCGCCTTTTAGTTTATATTTTTTTATTTTCCTTTATTCACTATTTAAATTATGTTTTATGTTGAAAAAAGTCAAAATCAAAAAAATGTGTCGTGCCCTTGGCGGCAACCCGACGCAAACGGACGCGTGGTCGACTTCGACCATTTGGACTGATGCAAACGAACCGAAATACGTCGCCCCGTTGGAGAAGCCCTAAGTGCTTGTTGCGTGAACAAGATCACGAGTACAAGAAAAAGCTTGCTAGGGGATGGTTTTTGTTGTTGTGAGACATATGTTTTCATTCCATGGAAAAGTGTTCAATATCTGTATCGTAACTGTTCTGGTGAACGAAAACACGTCAACGCAATTTGAACAATCTTTTTTTTAAAGGGTGGGTCTAGAGGATCCCGGTGGCACAATCATTTATGAACACGGGGGTGGCGGTTAACTCTCAAAAGAGGTGGAGGAGCTCTCGAGAGGGAGAAAGGAAAAAAGCAGGCTTTTCCTACCAAGACTATTGGAACAATCTACTTTCTAACTTAGAAGATCTAGGAGTTAGGCTTAAACATGCATGTAAAAAACATTTGGAGAAGATGAGGAAGGATTACTTCTATTAAATGTAACACCAAGGTACATGAGTGCATCTTTATTGTATTGAACTTGAGTTAATCTTCAACTTTTTTTCGTTTCTTTTATTTTGTTAATTTATCTTTTTATTTGCGGTGGTGTTCACCCTAAGTGATGCAATCCCTAATTAGATTTACATTTTCTTTGTTCTATCATCATATTGACTATTGGTTAATTTATCTTTCCATTTTCAGTGGTGTTGATATAAGTCTAATTAGATTTACATTTCCTTTGTGTCGTCACTTTGAAATACCATGATGCGATAACGCACTGTTTATGTCGACGCTGATTTTGGCGTCACTTCCTTGCTTTATTTGCTCTTAGGCTCTCAGCAGGATCAATAACTATAAGTTGCTATACTATATTTTCCTGAGTTTATATAAATGTTTGTAATTTTACTATGATTTGCTAATTTTGTAAATTCTAAAAAGATTAGTATCATTTTCATATCTATACATGAGTCTCACGGGGTCGTGCGCCAAGGCGCACATCTAAATCTAGTACATTATAATATTGACAAGTCTGCATACATTATAATATTGACATTGTCAATACTTTTACAGAATTTAAGTGTTTCTTACTCGCTCTCTATTCTTAAATATAAGGCATATAAATTCAGTCAAAAACAAACAATTTTCTTCTAATTTTGAAGCTTTGAGAACAAAAAAAAATGAAAAGCTACAACAATATCAGTAGATCCGCCATATGCTTCCTCTCATAACCAAGTGTTGTGTTTTCCCTCACTTTTTTGCTGCAATAAATTTAGAGGGAGCACATTTGCAACAAAAAAGTAGTCTTCCTGCAAAAATATCATGTTGAAAAGAAAATGCGGCACAGTGAGTCTTGTAAGACAAACGACAGTTCAGATTAAGAACTTTCAAAGGTTAACTACACCTACATGTTCAACTGAGATAAGAAGCTAGATCTCAAAAAGTAACAGGCCAAAAGTTTGACAAGTAAAAAAAGCATCATAAAACGTTACAGCTCTGTTGGATTTAAAATGAACTAGTCACTCAGCCCTGTGTCGGATACAACATGAACTACAACAAAATCATCTGTGTACAAGAAAGAATGTACCTTAAGATTTAACAGCATATCCATAAATGGAGTATACATCTAGTGTCAATTGAAAGAAAAAAGAATAATCATGTCCCTGATAAAATCACGCGATAAAAAGGTTCATGTCCAAGGAGAAGAAAAACATATATTCATCAGACTAAACAATTACAACACCAGCAGCGCCTTCCAAAATTTTGCATGGCACAGTCAACACTCTGGGAGCTCGAGTAGTATGCTAAGCAGGGCCATCTTCAAGATCAGTCGAACAAGTGACATGGCTGGAACGAGTGGCAGAAGGCTCCAAGCATCAGACAATACTTGGCACATCTCCAACCCAGCTGCAAACTGCTCGTGGCCATCGAGTTCTTATGCAGTCTACTAATGGTGCATGCTGGCAAGTCTGAAATGGCGGAGCAAGAGAAAGAACACTATCATCCTTGCTACCGCTGGTCGAAGAGCTTACAACATCAGCTAGATACTCATCCTGAGTCCACCTAGGTGGGACGCTGACATTTAACTTGCATATCCTAGGTCTTTGTATTGGGGTCGAGCCTCCTATGTTTGCATTCCCATTCAGCACAGACTTGGCAATTCCATTGAAGTGGTAGATAGTGAATTGCTTCTTGCCCATCAGGCCAGTTGGATCCTTCATGCCTCCAGACCTTTTATCCAACTGTAGAAGTGCCTGCCAGAATTCACTCCATACTATAATGCCCGGATTACATAGATCCTCAAGCTTATCAGAAGGAAAATTTATGTCAGTGTCCCTGAGAACTTGTTGGAATCCCTCGACACTAATAAAGCCTCCACCTCCACTTTGATCTTGTGCATCAAATGCCCTCCTAATTTTGGATTCCCGCTCTTCCAGCTCATTCTCCTCTTGGACGTTGGGATTTAGGGCAAAAAGGACAGTGTAGTGACTTTCACTTCCAACCACCCATATAGGCCATTTCGGGCATTTTAGGTACTGACCAACCTTGCACAGATTTAGTGATTCCAGAAGGGTGAGGAAACCAACTTCAACATTATTCGGTATGCCTTTCAGGGACATGCCGCCGCCAAGGTCCATCTTGCCATCAAATACATTTGGGACAGCCTCTCCACAAAGCAATAAGTTCACAATTTCCTGCAGAAGACCACACCGGTTACATATGGCTTGACCTAATGTATAATATTAATTATTATATATTACTACTACTAACAATAATAAATGCCTTTTCAAAATTATAGTGTCCAAGTGAATTCAGCACTATACTGCAATAGTAAGCACAATGTGAACTGCTACGGAAAGGGTAACAACTCTGTAGTGTAGCCCAAAGAAGCTAACAGCCCAGTTCCAGCTCATGATGGAGCAGACACCCCACTCCCACTTTTGTCCTTACTTCATGTAAAAGGGTTAACCCGAAAGTGCTACAGATCGGCCCAAAACAGCGTTTATATGCAGGTGTAACTCCAGTTAAACTGGCAGTGTGGTACTAAAGAGCAGGGTGATACAGTAAGCCTGATGTGCTAAATACTGGACTATATGAAAATACTATGTACCTGAGAAGCGTGCCCAAATGGAGCTGTCACCAATGGTTGGCTTGGATCATCCCTGTCTGCTTGGATACATTCCTGAATTAAAAAATGAAGTTCAAGTACACCGATATGCTAGGTATTTAATCATGCGAAATAAAATTAGCATAATGCACAAAACGTACAGAACTTAATATGGACAAAGACATACCAATCCCCGCGAGAGTAGAGAAGAGATAAGAAATAGCATGGCTCCCAGTCGACTTTCAAACAGACGAATGTTTGCCAGAAGCAAGTGGAAAGCATCCTTCCTTGAGGTAAAAGTACTTATTCTAAGAACTTTTTGGATATCCATTGCTGATTCAACAGAAAGGCCTTCCAAAGCAGCATCGATTTCCTGCAGTAATTTCCGTAAGAGAATTATCGGCATTTATACATGGAAGTATAATCAATTTCGGAGCATCTCAAAGACTTGACTTATAAGCACCTTAGTGTTATCATGTCCACTTACCCCACGATTGACACCTCCAATCAATGCCACAGCAGCTTTTTTCCCAGCTCCACATAAAAATAGAATTTCCACCATAGCATGAACCAATGCTCTAACAAACAAATTAAAGAATTAACAGTCATTTGAATATTAAGAAAGTATAGGCCTGTATATTCTGCGTATTGTATATAATATCCAATATCTAGTCTAAACTGGTAATGATGGGTGATTAATAGATGTAGAAGCATTTAGATTCTCTAACTAATAAATGTCTAGATAACTGATGTTGTTTTAATAAACAAATGGCAAGAATTTCTAATAGTTCAATGAAACGCAATGTTTTGGTTGGTACATCAAGCAATCTGTCACAAACACATGAATAAAATACTAATTAAGAATGATCACAGGCTGAAATTCAGATTGTTTATCTCTCATGTAAGCTGCTATTTTCCTATTTTCACAATGATAAACAGTGATTTGGATGAATTATTGAACAGATAAATGGCCACAAGACAACACTAACGTCAGCATAGTTGTTAATGAACAAAAGAAACTACCTCGTCTTTCCATCCTCAGTTAGAGAAGAGAAATCATCCCTTGCAGCAAAAGAACTCTGATAAAAACGTCTTTGTCCCGAAGCATATGATGGATCACTGACCTCTGGGTTACCCAAATTATCAGAGAAAAACAAAAGATATTTAAGGACATATGCCTGCAAAACAGATCATAAAGAAACTTTTATCAGAAATGATGAGCTTGCTGAGAGCATAAACAACTGCACAGTAGCTACGAAAAGAAATAGTTAGACTTGTGACAGCAAAATTCTCCAACGGTACTACATATCTCTTGTGAAGATAAGTCTATCCAGGCTTGTGATCATCAAAGTTAGGGTTTGTTCATCAGGACAAATTAATGTAACAAAATAGGAAATAGGATTTAAAATCATATCAACGTGAGCTCACAGAGAAAGGTTGATTGGTAGAGCTATTCAGCTTTAAAAGCTTTTTGGTATAAAATTTAAAGTAACAGCAGAATGCACCAGCCTATCTCTTACTTAGATATGTCTGTTCCAACATTCATTTATCCAAGATATTGTGTTTTCATCATATTATCAGGATTGCTAGACAGTATGCCTGGGTTGTGTCAAGTTGTATGGTTCATACTGTTGAAAATGTTCACTCACTACAACTGAAATGACCCGGTTATTGTCGCTTCCAGTTGGCAAACTGGAAGTCCGCTTAGTTGCAGAAATGAAATTGTTTTCAGAATAGAGAATACATGTAGCAACTTATGGCAGCAGAAAAAATTAAAGACGCGAAGTAAAATCAGGCTGAAAAGTATTGAGCTGGGCTATAGGAAAGGAAATATGCAGAACTTCTACAGGCACTACTAACGAGGCCAAAAACAACATTCGACAGTCACATTTAGATAAAGCGAGGAAGATGTACCTGTACTGTAGCTAAGACACCACAGGGACCGCCTTCATGCTGTACCAGTCCCATAGTTGTTTCTGCATCAGAGCTAAACCTGAATCCATTTTGACAATAATTAAGACAGGGGAAATTATGTATTGCATTCATTTGAGTTACACAAGGTAATGATATGAATATATGAGATATGATATGATCAGAGACATGTTATTTCAGAAGTATATAGATTTAGTTTGATGGCACAAGCATGCAAATGCATGTTGATTGCCTCAAAGAACCTGGAAAGTTTCCTATTTCATAGCTAGAGCCTGCCAGCAACCAGAGTCATAATTCAAATTAATCCACACAATGTCTTTTGTTTCCTACGCAGGGTTTATGAAATGACTCTGCATCTCACTGGCACGCAGTTGTCACATTTTTAACTCCCAGGAAGCACCATTCTAACAAAGGCATACTTAATCTTATGTGCATGTCAGATGCAAAGAAACTTATCCAAACCAAAAGGTCCCCTTTAACAGTGGACAGTGAAGACTGAAGACATGGAAGCCAATATGGATTCAGAGGAACAAAAAAACGATCAAGCGATCAAGTCAATCCTAGGAATCTTAGACAGAAAAAAAATGCTCATTTCACATCTGGGGCTCCTGAAGGGATGTGTTTCACCCAAAATACTTGAGCCTCCATACACTTGCTTGGCTTCTTGAAAGAGTCCCTTTACTAAATGTTTTCCCCCTCTTATCTATTTGTGGTTTTCTTGTAGAGTCTTATCTTTCTACGCTTGTACTACTTCAATCTTGTTGATCCCTCCTTTTTTGTCTTACTTTGTTACCTACATTAAATCTTAAGAGTGAATCCTTATATGTCCACACAAACAGATTAAACCATTATAACCCCCCACTAGTAACCGCTCAAAATCAGTTTCCAGACCCCGGCAGAAGCAGGAAGGGTAAAAGAAAATGAACCACGGTATTATCGTTCTAACATCCAACTTCAATAGTTCAATATGCTTCCACCAGATCAATATAATCTGCTCTATGCGAAAATCTACTAGTAATGACAGCTCGTGTAATTAATTTTCATTACAGTAAGGGTTAGGGTTTGTATAGTTCACTACAGAACACGACCAAGGCAATCAATTTTCATTGCTGTAACTGGACCTGCAACAGTATATATATACGGATTCTCATAATTGTCCTAGATAACGGAGAGATGCTAACCTTGTTATGTCATTAATTCAGAAGAGAAAGAGCAATAAGTAAATGGCAAGGAATTGAAAACATCACTAGAAAAATGGTGTGCCTCATATTTTGCTATTCATGGCGTATTTATTAATCACCAACACAGTTCTGATTTCCATATTGTTATGGCGATTTTTCATTCATATCCCTCATATTTTGTTATTCATGGTGTATTTATTAATCACCAGCACAGTTCTGATTTCCATATTGTTATGGCGAATTTTCATTTATATCTGAGTAACCACGGGGCCTCGTTCTATTAGTCTCCTACCTTGATTTTATCCTCACAGCTAAACATACCCACGTAGGATCTCTTTGAATCATATGCCAGCAGAAACAATTACGCTATACAATTTATGTATGCATTCACAACAGCTCGTCTTCACGGAGCACTAAACCCTAGAGTGACACCCAAAATCCTTGAGTATTCAGGGACACAAAAACCGACAATCTCATAAAGATAATTTTCAACTTAGATGTCCATCATCATGCCTTTCTGAACTGTAAATAAGAGCGCTCATGTGACAGACCAACATCATCAGAATAGGAAGTTATTGATAGCCCAAATACAAGGAAAGCTACCAACTCACCGAAAGGCATCTTGTGCTAAACCATTTTTGTCCGAGTCGGAGTCGGACACGGACAGTGTAGGGTTTGGAATACGAATACATGTCGTATTGGTCACAGGGCTACTAATCGAACGAACAGTGAGTCACAACATAAACTATATATGTGGTAATATAAAGATCAATCAATCATAAGATTTTCAAATTGCAACTATATGGCAGTTGAACAAGGAAGTTTGACTCGAAAGTGTATCGCTTCCGCTTGTGGTTCAATCAGGTGATTGATGTAGAAGGCACTGGAGTACTACGTACGCAGAAGCTAGATTCAAAGACAATACAAAATTAACCTATCGAGCGCAACTTTCTTGGATACCCTAGGATCAAATTATCCATGCAGTTATAAAACCCCAGATAGCAGATATGTGTTGTTCATCCCATATCATATCCCAAACGCTACTAGCCGGGGTCGGAACCAAACATGGCATGGATAGTGCCAGATTTTCAATTCTCTAAACCATATCCGCTCCATGAGACATCAATCGACGGTCGGAAGTGAACATATATGAATGTAATTGTAACAGGAGCGCGCAAAAAGAGTCTCACCTGATACCCTGATTGGTCCACTGCGCCAGCACAGCCTTGGAAACCCCGATCCCGAAGACCATGACCCAGAGCTTCTCGGCCACGTCCGGGGGCAACTCCTCCCCTTCCGTCTCCACCTCCACCGCCATCCCCGCCTCCTTCACGTCCTCCATAGCCATAGGCACAGCGGCTAGTTCCGGCTCCACCTTGGCGGCCTCCGGGGCCACGGTCGGGGGCGACGGCGAGACGAGGGCGGCGGGCTGGGGCGAGGGGAGGGAGCGGAGGCGCTTCTCGGCGGCGGCGGCCATGAGGTCGCGCTGCTTGCGTCGCGCGGCGGCCTCCGGCGACTCCCCCCCGGCGGGCAAAGACGGCGGCTTGCTGCGCTTGGGGTCGGGCTGCGCGGGCGGCGAGCCGTGCAGGCTCATGCGCAGCGCCATCTGCAGCTCCTCCTCCTCGTCCCGATCCCCCATTGGGAGAACCGTGGGTGGCCGGATCGATCCGGCCCCGAACCCAAACCCTAGGGCGGGGTTTGGCTGCCCGCTGCCGGGGGTCAGAGGTCAGAGGCTTGGAGTACTAGGGAAGTGTTTGGGGATTCGGGGCTGGGGCATCGGGATCGGAGAAGTGGCGGCGGTGGTCGGTGTATTTGTAGGGCGGGGGCGCCGTCGCGGCGGCGGTGCGACGGGGAGGTGGGTGGGCGTGTCTGTGTCAGAAACGGAAGTACTCCTCTTCCAGGGGACTGCTCTGTGCCGCTCGGGTGGGAGCCGATGACGTGTGGGGACCGGAAAGAGCGTGGCCCACTTGTCATGGACTAGTACTCGGTTCGGGTAACTGGTTGTACGGCGTGGGGGTCTGGGTCCCTACTTTCGGGAGTGGACAGTGCGGCGCCAGATCCGCCTTCATTATTGGTCTACGCCAAGTTGAATGCGTTTTCAGGCCTTTTCAGAATGATGATTTTTTTCGTTTTTGTATAAATTCTCATGGAATTCGATGAAGTGTGTATAATTTTAGATTCAGATAACGAAAAATTTAACCAAGTATGTGGAAAAAGAGTATGAACTTCTAGATACATCATCATTTTTATTTTTTTTATGGCATACATTTGGTGTTGTAGATATACCCCCCTCCGTCTAAAAATAGGTGTCTCGCTTTTGCCTAAATACGGATGTATCTAGATGCATTTTAGCTAGAGATACATCCGTGTCTAGATAAACTTGAGACACCTATTTTTGGTGGAGGGAGTATATAATTTTCTAAATAAAACTTGGTCAAACTTCATATCGTTTGATAACTTTTTAAAAAAAACTTATATGCAACTACATTGTGTGAGGAGGGAGTATATCATAAGTTGGATCGAAATCTTTCATCGGCCCCTTTCATAAAATCAGGTCATTTGATTACCAATAAGCTAGGCTAGCTATATGGACTATATTTGGTCTTACGCATGAACCCCCGCTCTCTTTAGATTTTGTATCATGTTCATATCTAGCGTTCGGATAATTAAATTTACAAAAAGCAGTAGTTTTCATGCGGTATTGTCTTTTCGTTATTTTAATGCTACATTTTGTTTGTGACTTTAGAAACATGTGTAGTAAATGGACTTTGGGTGGTGTCGGATCGCAACATGATTTGTATGTATGATCAATGATTTTCCTTATGATTTGTGTGGACGATTAGTTGTACGTATCAACATTCTCAAACTTACTAGTTTTGCAACTCTACCTCCGAACATCGTTATTCTATGGCACTAGCTAGTGATAATGTTGTTCTCTACATGGACAACAAAATCCCACAATAAATGCTCAATTCCCTTCACGAAATTTACAAAATAAAATCATGTAGGATTCAAATTTGTTGTTCTGGTGGTATGCATGCTTCTCTGTCCTCTAGAATCATGTGTATTAAATGAACTTTCAGTGGTACCAAGACGCACCAACACGATTTTATGTATGATGATTTACATGGCAGTCATGTAACCGGTTAGTTGTATGTGTCAACATAAACTTACTATTGTTTTTGCAACTTTGCCTCTCAACATGGACATTGCTATTTTATGGAATTGGTGATAATTTCGTTCTTCTAAATGGACAAAGATCCATGAACAAATTCTTGATTTACTTCACGTGGGTCTGCTTAACTCCTTTTTGCTTGCCTTGTAAATTTATCCCTTCTTGTATGTGTGCTTTGGTTATTCAGCATAAACATATAATCGTGTGTTCATAGTTTGTGCATTAATTATCGCTCGCATGGTACACGAAGACATCGATCCCCTAAGCCTAAGTGGGTCACCTTTAGGGAAATTCAAATGCATTTTGTAGAGGTGTAAGTGCCAAGCATAGGCGCTCATGGTTGGCATGCATATATGCCATAAAAATCAGAGAGTAGGAGTTATATTGCACAATATCTTTTAAGGTTAGTAAACATCTTTGTGTGGTCCAACTATATTTTGGGTAATTTCGAGCGGCAATGGTGAGCTCATGGTGGAGGAGTCCGAAAGAAAGAAGAGTGAAACCTAATGTTAGTCCCACCTAGCATGAAGCATATGAGAGAGAGAGTCATGTAAGACATACATGGCATTTTTGCCCATCTTTGAATATGTCATTTTTACACTACTAAAAAATTTGTTGCACATGTGACGAACTTGCCCGGCGATAGTGGTTGATCGCAATACTTTTTCCCCTCATTTTGGAGGCCCTCTGCTGTCATGGATTTAAATAAAAGTGCATGGTGGATTGTTGGCTGGTGCGTACTTGATGTCGATTTTTCGATTTCGATTGTGAAGTATGAAATTATAAAGATGGTAACCTAGAGGGTGGGGTGAATAGGTTCTACAATTTTCTAAAATTATGTTGCAATCGTTAGCAAGAAATGTAAGTGCTCGTAATGCAAACTAGGTGAGGCAACCTAGATAATGATACAATGTACTTCAAACATGAAGGTTGTCAAAAAGGTGAATAACACAAGTAAAGTGATCGATTAAAAAAACGAAGCACATAGAGACGAAGATGTATTCATGTGTTCTCTTCCTTGGGAGGAAGGTACGTCACATTGGAGATGCGTGACATCCCACGAAGAACTTTCCGATGCCACGAAGGCTCACCTTCTTCTCTAGAGTCTATCTGACGAAGGAATAGATCACTCACTTGTGGTAGACTTTAAAGTAGTATCCAAACGATCACAAATTTCTTCTCGGAGCAAATCCTCAAAACCAGATGCTTCTGGGTGACCCTAGCCGCCTAGGGTTTCCCACAAACCCAGGAGCAACAAGCTTGCTCGATAAACTCAAGGGGGGATGATGTTTGTCTTGTTGGAATTATAGATCGGGGCCTTCTCTTGCTTTTCTACCTACGTGATTTGGATTTAGTAGGGTAGAATAGGAGATCCTCAAGAATTTACGTTTAGACAATGGAATAAGAGAGAGATAGAGCACAAGGATATGAAATGAATGGTTGAACTAACCTCCTCCAGGAGGAACAAAGCGGTATATATAGTCCAAGGAGAAACTAGCGGTTTGAACAAGCCCCTGTGCAGCATTCTGATGGTTAGTCGATGCACGCACCAGCCACCAGACAGACTGGTGATTAGACCGGCGACTCTGGCTCCCAAGCCGATTTGGCATGCAGCTAACTGGTCGCCCGCTGACTTTATATCGTTTAACTTTTGAAAACAAACTTATATGAAACTGCATTGTGTAAGGAGGAGGTATCATAAGTTGGATCACAAAAAATCTTTCGTAGGCTCATAAAATCAGGTCACATGATTACGAAGAAGTTAGACTATATGTACTATATTTGGTATTACATGAACCCCCGTTATCTAAAATTTGTATCATGCTCATATCTAGCGATCGAATAATGAAATTTACAAAAATCAATAGTTTTCATGTGGTATTGACTTTTTGATATTTTAATGCTACGTTTGTTTGTGTCTTTAGAAACATGTGAATAAAATGGAATGTGAGTGGTATCGGATCGCGATATGATTTGTATGTATGATCAATGATTTACTTAGGATTTGTTTAACTGGTTAGTTGTATGTATCAACATACTCACTGAACTTGTTAGTTTTGCAACTCGGCCTTGGAACATCTTTATTTTGTGGCATAACCTAGTGATAATGTTGTTCTCTACATGGACAACAATCCAAGAATAAATGCTTGATTCACTTCATGAAATAAAAAATAAATCATGAAATTGATAATGTCCATTTAACAAACCAATAGTAAGATTTGTTTGCTTGCCTTGTACCTTTGTCCCTTCGTGTATGTGTTTTTTTGGTTATTCAGCATAACACACAATCGTGTGCTCATAGTTTGCATATCAATCATGACTCGCATGGTACATCAAGACATCAATACCTTAAGCCTAAGTGTGGGGTCACGTTTATGCAACTTCAAATGCAATTGTACAGGTGTAATATCAAGCATTAGCGCTCATGACTGCCATCCATATGTGCCATAAAAAATCAGAGCGCGGGAGTTATAATTGCATAATGTTTCTTAAGGTTAGTAAACACCATGGTGTGGTTCAACTATATTTTGGGTGATTTCGAGTGGCAATGGTAATCTCATGGTGGAGGAGTCGGAAAGAAAGACCAGTGAAACCTAATGTTATTCCGACGTAACATGAAATAGAGAAGAGAGTCATGTAAGACATGCATGGCATTTTTTGCCTATGTTTGAATACTCCATTTTTACACTAGCGGAAAAGTTGTTACGGGTGACGAACTTGCCCGACGACGGTGGTAGATCTCAATTTTTCTCATTTTGGAGGCCCTCTACCATCACATATTTGGAAAAATGTGGTAGATTGTCGGGCGGTGTGTGCTTGATGTCGTTTTTTTGATTCTGTGTGTGTAGTCAACCCAAATCAGCACCCCATGAGTGTTCTGAAGCTTGTGGGCCAGTGATAGTTGACTTTTCACGGTAGCACCCTATGTTTAGACCTAGTTGACCTTGCTCGATGAAGCCGTTTAAGGATTTGGCTGATGGGTCCCCGATGCCAACCTCTCTTTACAAAAATGTTTCCTATCTTGATTATTTTTTACATGTGATTTATGGATACTTAAATTTTTTACTTTCGAACCCGAGTGTATAACTTTACTTTGTTAAAATCGATGGGAGATACAAGCTGGTCGGTCTCCGAGGTCAGCCTCTGTAGAAGAAATGTGTTTCATATTGATTTATCCCTTCCGTCAAACTTGACCTTGTTAAGTTTGATGGACCCATGCATGTAAAATGCATACATAGACTTTGTAGTTTATTGATGCATATTCCCATATATTATAAGTTTATATAATGTTATATCCATGTTTTATATTGGTTTGGGGGATTTACCGATGATCCTCTTTACTTGGTTATAACTCTTGCGGTGACCCAACATACCACTACATGATGTAGTACGCAAGTCGTTGACACAACAGTTTCGAAGTACCAATCCACAAATATTACATCCCTCGGAGTGATACAATAGAAACATAGTTGGTCCTTTATCCAAACACTTAAGATTACAAGCATATATGCACATCATAGTTGAGCTCCTCCTAGGTCTAGAGAGCATAACTCGGTGACTCTAGTTTGACTCTAACTAGCTTACGAACAAGCGGTAAAAGTAAACTAAGTGCCATGACTACTGGAGCAACTTTATACTATAGGGATCCAGAGGGACGCTTGAGCTACAAATCTGAGCCTTGGTAAGAATGATGGTGGAAATTTACAGCATGGACATTTAATGAAGCATTTTTAATAAAAATATATTCAGATAGTAAATAAAATAAAATGTTGAGGGGTTTATTTGTCTGTTTGTCTTGTTATCTAAGTATGGATAGCCCCTCCCAAAGGGACTCCTAGTACAAGGGGCAAGACGTACCTCAGTTGAAGCTCGTTTGGGACTGCGTGTCTACAATGACAAAACTTCCTAGTAGTGTTTCCCCTTCACCGGAGGCACCGGGGCAGCAGGATCTACCCTCTTCCGGAGTAGGAGAGGACTTTCGCCTCCGCCGCCGCCTCAATAAATCTCAGAAAAATGTGGCTTAGGTTTTTAGGCGAAACAGAGCTTCTGGTATAAAAGGGGGGCGAAATGATGCTCGAGGTGCGAACGACCTCAGGTGGCACGCCCTACACGTTCGGGCGCGCCACCTGGGTCCGTTTGACCCTCATGGCTCCCCTCGCGTCATTCTTTCGCCCACTGTCCTTCTCCGAGTAAAAACTAATCAGGTATTTTTCCCTCGATTTTTTACGATCTAGAAAGTTCTGAAACAAATAAAATACGAAAAATGAGGTTTTCTGCCACTACAACAAAATCAGCATATAGCCACAGTTTAAGAGAGACGGGTTAACAAAGGCGTGTTAACCCAATCCTACCAAATCCCCCACGTATCTCGTAAGGACGAGAACATGCCACGGCTTGATGCACGGTCTCTAGCTTTTGCATTTCAAAGACCTTACTTTTTTTAAGCTATGCGTTCCGCGAAACTGAATAGGAATTTAACCAAACTATAGATAGAAAAGATACGGGAAAAGCCCATCTCTAGCGAATTCCCATGGCGCGCGTCACAGTGGAGGAAAAAGGCGCGCCAAGGTAACTTTCGCACGATGGAAAGCTTTTTTTGAGTATGTTTGGTTCACGCCCCAGTGCGCCCTACCAATTTGCGGGCGTGCCAATTTATTGACGAACGAATCGCCCGCCCGCATATGGCCCATAATTTGGCTAAAAATATACTGTGCGCACCTTGCGAACTAGGGCTCGCCAACAAATTGGAGGCAAACCAAACAGCGGCTGTGGGTCACGGGCTTGCCAAATTTTTGGTCCGGCCAGCTTTGGCCAAGAACCAAACGCACCCTTTTAGCGCCTAATATTGGGGCAGTTATGATCTAAAAATCATTTATCTCAGAGTACCTCGAACATAGCTTTGTTTCAGAGCAAACTTCTTCCCTATTTTATCGCCACCGCCGCCCTCACGCCACCACCCGCCGCCACCCGGGTGGGCCTTCGCCGATCTGCAGCGGCACCACACCGTCGCAGGACCGGGACGATCCTACATCTAACAAGCTCCCGCAAGCGAACCCTCCCGTGCCTGCGCCGGAGCCACGACTTTGCGCCCGGCCGAAAGGAACCAATCTACTTCAACCTCTTCCGCAAATCATCCAACACGAACTGGGATCCTCCTGCATATCCTCCCTTGTAAGTTTGATCCCCATCGCTGCCCCCCTCTGATCCCACCATATCTTTGATTAATCGCTGCACCCCAATTGGCAACCTAGAGGAAACGCAAGGTAATGCTGGCACAGCTTGAAGACAACGTCCGTCGATTTATTGGTTTCAGATTTCTTCCTTCTCTGCATTCTAATTATATCTGCACTAGTATATTTGCTATTGCACACCAAGTGTTTGATACTTGTTCTCTTTGTATGGTTTAGAAATTATAAAGGGAGTTGTTTCAGATCGGAATAATCTTCATCAAGATCTCACCTTACCCTCTACTGCTTTTAAATGCTTTTATGTCACCTTTTATTTCCCAAAGTTTGGTACTTGTTCTTGTAGATGGTGTCCCTTGGTTTAGTCAAAGTTTTTTTTAGATCTGGTAGCAAGTGATTTTGAGAATGGACGTGCAATTTTAAATCTAGGTCCAAACACAATGCTTAATTACCTCAACTAATATTTTTGACCAGGTCCACGTGATAGATTTAAATGATATGAACCTTTCTTTGTCCTGTATAACAGTTAGCCATATTAAACGACAGAGTTTAGTTTGTGTATTATGTGTTCTCTACAATAGATTGGACCTATAACAGTGTAGCGCCTGGCCTGGCAGCACTGGCTAGCGTTTCAGGCATGTCTGGAATCCTTGTTAGCTTGTCTGTCAAACGGTACGTGCATCTATTGCAAGTGACTGTAAACCTCTTGCTGAGATTAATATATGAGGGGCTGTTGATCCATCAAAAAATAAAATCATAAACTATTTTGTTGTAGGAAGCCAGTTTTTCATAGAATAAGTACAAAAGAATGCTTCCTAGAGCAAACCTTTTTTTAATCCAAACAACACAACTCCCATCTTTTTGTACACAAACTAATTAATATTCCTATGTATATATGTAGACCCCAATGGACGCATTAAGAGACGACGTGGACCTACTAAACTGGCCCATCTTTCAAATCTTCCACAAGGGGTTAAAATTATTGTCAAACTTGACCGCTTCAATGCGCCTATCTCAAAATCTGCTGGACTTCTTGGGTCCTATTTAGGAACTTTAGTGAAGAAGCCACATCTAGCTCCTCTAAATGTTCTTAAGTGGAATGATGACATATTTAAAGATATATATCATGATAAATTGCTCGCTGCAGCAACGGTACAGTTCCCACACTTATGATGTTGCTACTAAATTTGGTTGCATTGATATTATTTTAACTCCATCAACTTTATGTTCTCTGTCACAGAGGAAATTTGCAACTGGCCCAAAATCAACGGATTGGCTTCTCAACCAGTTGGGTAACAAATGGAGGCAGTGCAAGGCAAAGCTAAAGAAAAAAACATTATAAGGCTGAGTTGCCTATGGAGCGTGTCATGGAAAATGCTCCTGAAACTGTTGAGGAAACTCAGTGGAATAATACACTTGTTTCATATTGGTACTCAGGTAATGTTATCTGGGTCATTTCAATAGTTAATTAGTAAATTTTCCACACATAGAGTGTCCTATTAACACATATTGTGATGAATGTCCAGGCAATCAGCAATAGGAATAAAGATAATTCAAAGAACATCAAGTATCCACACACACTAGGACGAAAAAGTTTTGCTAGGAAGTGGTAATTACTGATTTCATAATGTTTTTTCTTTTCTCTCCTTTCGTTGCATACTTTGAAAATTATATTGTTGCAGGAAGATGCTCTTGGAAGAGAGGTGGATTGATACGTCTCCAACGTATCGATAATTTCTTATGTTCCATGCTTGTTTTATGATGATACACACATGTTTTATACATACTTTATGTCATATTTATGCATTTTCCGGCACTAACCTATTAACGAGATGCCGAAGAGTCAGTTGCTGTTTTCTGCTGTTTTTGGTTTCAGAAATCCTAGTAAGGAAATATTCTCGGAATTGGACGAAATCAATGCCCAGGGGCCTATTTTTCCACGAAGCTTCCAGAAGTCCGAAAGGGAACCGAAGTGGGGCGACGAGGCGCCGCCACACTAGGGCGGCGCGGCCCAAGGGGGGGCCCGCGCGGCCCTAGCGTGTGGGCCCCTCGTCAGCCCTCCGACTCCGCCCTTCCGCCTACTTAAAGTCTTCGTCGCGAATACCCCAGTACCGAGAGACACGATACGAAAAACCTTCCAGAGACGCCGCCGCCGCCAATCCCATCTCGGGGGATTCAGGAGATCACCTCCGGCACCCTGCCGGAGAGGGGAATCATCTCCCGGAGGACTCTTCACCGCCATGGTCGCCTCCGGAGTGATGTGTGAGTAGTTCACCCCTGGACTATGGATCCATAGCAGTAGCTAGATGGTCGTCTTCTCCTAATTGTGCTATCATTGTTCGATCTTGTGAGCTGCTGATGACCCACAAGTATAGGGGGTGTATCGTAGTATTTTCGATAAGTAAGAATGTCGATCCCAACGAGGAGCAGAAGGTGTTGATAAGCAGTTTTGATGAAGGATTCACTGTAAATGCTCACAGACAAATATTCAGGGGGTTTTGATATAACAGATGAATAAAGTACGAGTAAGTAAAGTGCGAGAGTAACAATTGCAGCGAGTGGCCCAATCCTTTTTAGCACAAAGGACAAGCCGGTTTGTTTACTTATAATGACCAAACGTTCTTGAGGACACACGGGATTTTAGTCTAGTGCTTTCGCTACATACGGCTAAATAATCTTCATTGTTATGATAAGTGTTGTGTGGGTGAACCTATGCTAATGTACCGCCCTTCCTAGGACTAATACATACTTGTGATTATACCCCTTGCAAGCATCCGCAACTACAAGAAAGTAATTAAGAATAAATCTAACCACAGCCTTAAACTCTGAGATCCTGCTATCCCTCCTGCATCGATATACCAACGGGGGTTTAGGTTTCTGTCACTCTGGCAACCCCGCAATTGGCAAACGAGTACAAGATTCATTCCCCTAGGCCCATAAAGGTGAAGTGTCATGTAGTCGACGTTCACACGACACCACTAGAAGAATAACACCACAACTTAAATATCATACCATTGAATATTACTCAACCATAGTTCACTACTAACAGTTAGACTTCACCCATGTCCTCAAGAACTAAACGAACTACTCACGAGACATCATATGGAACATGATCAGAGGTGATATGATGATGAATAACAATCTGAACATAAACCTTGGTTCAATGGTTTCACTCAATAGCATCAACAACAAGTAGGAATCGATACCGGGAGAGTTTCCCCTATCAAACAATCAAGATCAAACCCAAATTGCTACGGCGGTGACGATGTCTAGCGGTGGAGACGGCGGTGATGATGGTGGAGATGATGATGATGGTGATGGAGATGATGTCCAGCTCGATGACGGTGACGATGGCGTCGATTTCCCCCTCCCGGAGGGAATTTCCCCGGCGGATCTCAGCCCGCCGGAGAGCTCTTTTCTCTCTGGTGTTCTCCGCCCCGTAGAGGCGGCTGTAACTCTTCGTGAGGTATCCTCTGTGGCTTAGGTCTTCGGGACGAAGGGTTTCGCGAAGAAAAGGAGGCGAAAGAGGCTGTGGGGCCCCCACACCACAAGGTGGCGCGGCCAGGCCATGGGCCGCGCCGGCGTTGTTATCACCAGAATTTGACCGAGTTAGAGGTGGGCCGCGATCAAGATGGGCTTGAAGAATATACATGGAAGGAATACATGAATCGGCCTTATATGCAAAGTTTGGGCTAGTTCGCCCGTGTATCTGTAATATAGTAGGATACGTGTCGGTTAGTTAGAGTTTGGCTCGTGCACGGTTGGGATTATTCCCACGTTAGAAAGTCTACGGACTATAAATATGTATCTAGGGTTTATGAAATAAACAACAATCATGTTCACCACAAACCAATCCAGGCGCATCGCCAACTCCCTTGTCTCGAGGGTTTCTTCCGGGTAAGCATCATGCTGCCTAGATCGCATCTTGCGATCTAGGCAGTACAAGTTTATTCGCTGTTCATGCGTTGCTCGTACTGAAGCCTTTTTGATGGCGAGCAACGTAGTTATCTTAGATGTGTTAGGGTTAGCATTGTTCATCGTATCATATGCTGTCGTCGTGCAACCCTGAGACATCTAGCCGCCCTTACACCTATCTTAGGTGTAGGGGCGGCACCCCGCTTGATCATTATTTAGTAGATCTGATCCGTTATGGTTGCTCCTTGTTCTTCAAGGATTAGTTTAATATCTGCATAGTTAGGCCTTACAAACAGATTGAAGGATCCAGTGGCGCGTAGGGTGTAGTTTGCTAGCCCTAGACAGGATGTTCCGGGGATCAACCTCGTGTTGGTTTTTAGGCCTTGTCTAGGGACGGCTTACGATCACCGTGCGTGGCCGTCAGGCTCAATCACGAGTAGGATGTTCCGATTATGTGGTGAAAACCCTAAATCGTAGTAGATCGTTTTAGCTTTATTTTGATCAAGCAGGACCACCATATATTCGTACACCTCGTGCGAATCATGGGTGGATCGGCTCTTTGAGCCGATTCATAGGACAACCTGAGAGCCGATCGAGGCTCGTATTTAATGTTTACGTGTATGCCATGCAGGAAACTAAGCGAGGCACATCCATCACCTTCCTGACCAGGTATAGGTCAGGTGGCACGCCCTTGCACCAGCATCGGACGTGCGTGCCGAGTCTTTGCGGGCCGTCGCTCGGAGGGACCAGGGCCAGCCGCAGTCCTGGGAGCCTCCCGGCTCTACTGTGTTGCCCGTCGCTGCTCGCCGGTGGGTTTCTGACCGCAACACATTCTGGCACGCCCGGGGGGACCGTCTTCGACATCAACCGCATCGCCATCTACATCTGAGATGGCGGACGGCACCCCAGTCACATACGAGGATCTGACCGAGGAGCTCAAGAAGAAGTATGACGAGGTCAAAGCGATCCTCGAAGCCGACCTCATCGGCTCTTTTCACAGAACCCGCTCAGACGGCATCAGGTGGAAAGGGTTCTCACCTGAAGGCGCGCTCGATGGGGTGGACCTGTCCGCCCCGTCAGAAGAACGCACCAGGTCCCTGCGTCAGGAGGTTAACTTCATGGTAGCTCATTCGCTACACCGCCATTCTGAGAGCCTGGTGAACACTTTGGAGCGTGTCGCTCTTCGGGTGATCCAGAAATCATGAGGCATCAGTACTCTCCGTCAGGACCAGCTCTCGGGACTTACCAAGGAGAGATGCCACTCCAGTCCCGTCCACCGCTGCCATTCGCGTTGGCAGCACCAGAAGTGCCGAGTTCACCGGCATACGTCGTCTACAAGATCGGTGGTGACCCTAGTGACTACCAGTTCTTGCATGAGGCGCCGAAGGAGATCCCTCACGGATACACGTGCACATACGTGCCAGGCAACGATATCGGGCACTCACAAACCAGATCGCAACGGGGACCTGCGGAACAACAGAGGAACTTCGGGAACAGATCTTGAGAAGCGACGTGGCTAGCTAAGTATGCCACTCCGACAAACCTCCGGAGCTCAGCTCCTGCCGGTTGGCTCGAGAGGCTGGAAAAGCAAGCATGGCTGGCTAAGTATGCCACTCGGCGAATCTTCGAGTTCGACTCTGCGGCCCGGCCGCGGATCAGATCAGTACCATCCTGAGAGACCAGTTCGGCATGGTGCCGAAAAGGAGGACGATCGGCTATTCCAAGCCGTACCCCAACGAGTACGAGTTGATCCCGCTACCACCCAAATATTGGCTCCCTGATTTCTCCAAGTTTAATGGATCAGATGGTTCCAGCTCCATCGAGCATGTGAGCCGATATTTGGCACAGCTGGGCACGATCTCGGCGACGAGATGAGCTGCGTGTGAGGTTCTTCGCACAGTCCCTCACAGGATCGGCTTTCGGGTGGTACACATCGCTGCCACCAGACTCAATCCGGACGTGGAAGCAGTTGGAAGAGCAGTTCCACATGCAGTATCACTCAGAGGCTTCCAAGGCCGGCATTGCCGATCTAGCGCAAGTACGTCAGAAGCGTGGAGAAACTGTGGCAGAATACGTCCAGCGCTTCAGAACTGTTAGGAACCGATGTTATTCGGCTCGTGTGACTGAAAAAGAAGCAGTCGAGTTGGCAGTGGTGGGCCTTGCATCACCAATAAAGGATATGGCCTCCCAAGCAGACTACCCTTCACTGGCGCACATGGTTCAGAAACTGTCGTTATATGAACAGCGCCACCCAAACTTGTACCAGGACAAATTCAAGCGTGCGGTAGTCCTGGTTGAGGCGGATGAAGACGAAGGCTCTGCGGGAGATCAAGAGGTAGCAGTGGCTGAATGGACTCGGGGGGCAACCCCCGTGTCCTGCAAATGGGTTAAGCCACCAGGTCCGCCCAGAGGGTTTGATTTTGACGTAACTAAAACTGAGAACACATGTATTCATACGAACCAGCGGAGCGTGTCTCTCTCCCACACAAGCATTTATTCAACAAAAACAAAAACAAGAAACATACTGACGCTCCAAGAAAAGCACATAAGATGTGACCGAATAAAAATATAGTTTCAAGAGAAGGAACCTGATAATTTGTCGATGAAGAAGGGGATGCCTTGGGCATCCCCAAGCTTAGACGCTTGAGTCTTATTGATATATGCAGGGGTGAACCACCGGGGCATCCCCAAGATTAGACTTTTCACTCTTCTTGATCGTAGTATATCATCCTCCTCTCTTGACCCTTGAAAACTTCCTTCACACCAAACTTCTCATAAACTTCATTAGAGGGGTTAGTACATAATCAAAAACTCACATGTTCAGAGGTGACACAATCATTCTTAACACTTCTGGACATTGCTCAAAGCTACTGGAAGGTAATGGAACAAAGAAATCCACCCAACACAGCGAAAGAAGCAATGCGAAATAAAAGGCAGAATCTGTCAAAATAGAATAGTCCGTAAAGACGAATTTTTAATAAATACTTCCGTTGCTCAGATCAGAAAACTCAAAACTAATGAAAGTTGCGTACATATCTGGGGAACACGCACGTAAATTGGCATATTTTTCTGATTTTTCTACAGAGAAAACAGCCCAGATTCGTGACAGATAGAAATCTGTTTCTGCGCAGAAATCCAAATCTAGTATCAACCTTCGATTAGAGGCTTCACTTGGCACAACAAAACACAAAACTAAGATAAGGAGAGGTTGCTACAGTAGTAAACAACTTCCAAGACACAAATATAAAACAAAGTACTGTAGCAAAATAACACATGGGTTATCTCCCAAGAAGTTCTTTCTTTATAGCCATTAAGATGGGCTCGTGTTTTGATGATGCACTCGCAAGAAATAGTATTTGAAGCAAAAGAGAGCTTCAAGAGGCAAATTCAAAACACATTTAAGCCTAACATGCTTCCTATGAAGAGGAATCTTGTACACAAATGAATTCATGAAGAACAAAGTGACAAGCATAAGAGGATAAAACACAAGTAACTTCAAGATTCTCAACATAGAGAGGGGAAACTTAATATTATTAAGATGCATATAACCATATTTCCCTCTCTCATAATAACTTTCAGTAGCATCATTGATGAAATCCACAATATACCCATCACTTAAAACATTCTTATCATGATCATATGCATAGAAGTATCATTAATTTTGGCATAAGGAGAGTTCTTCTCACTAATAGTAACTGGAGCAAGATTATTATCAAGAATTTGAACATGGTAAACAAGTTGCATATTAAGGGAATTGTTTTTGGTAATCCAATCATGACTATGACAAGTTTCATAAGGATAGTTATAGCCTATATCATAGCATTCTTTATAATAATCATCAAAGGTCGGAGGCACAGTGTCATCATAAGAAATAGAATAGTTATCTTTCACAGTTGGTTTATCTGTGTCCATACCATCATTGTTATTAGAAGAAGATGTATCAAACACATAATGATCAGTAGCAAAAGGATTTTCAAACACCTCTTCCCCAAGCTTAGAGCTTTCTATATCATTATGGGAGGAAGCATGGATAGCACTGACACTATGGCAATTATTATCATCATTTTCAGAATTAGTTTCCCAGAGATTTGCAATATCAAAAGTAGTGTGCTCATTCAAATCATGATCGCTAATGTATGTAAAGGGCATAGGAAGATCATCATATTCAGATTCATTGTCACAATAATCATTAGGAGCAACATACTTACGGTTACTTAGCGTTATCTCATTCACGCGGGGATACGCCGTTACCTCTTTCTTTTTATTCTCCTTCTTCTTCTTCTTCTTCTTCTTCTTCTTCTTCTTCTTCTTCGTTCCCTTCTTCTTCTTCTTCTCTTCCTTCTCCTCGTTCCCTTCTTTAGGAGGAAGAGGCTTGAAGGGTAGCTTGTCCGCATAACCTGATTTACTTTCAGAAACAATAGAAGAAACTTGGGAGGATCCCTCCTTTTCATTAATTAGTTGAAAACACACAGCGGTCCTATCATGTTTTGGCAAGATGTCATCTTCTAAAATATTTTGTATGTAAGTATTTGTATGGCTATTATCAATGCAATAAGAAAAACACCCATGCAGGACATCATCAATATCAAGATCACTCATATGTAACAAAGAGATTTTTCTCGACAGTTCTTCACACCCCAAAAATAAAGTAAGTTCATCATGCTGATTAGGAGTAATTTCACCATCACAATACAAATTTGCAGCACTCATTGGGTTCAAATTATCATTGGAGGAGCATTGAAAATTAAAATGACCCACTTCATGGCAAACTTCACAAATAAAAGGATAGAGGGCACAAACTTTTTTACCAAGATCATCTAGAGTCCTAGCCCACTTTCTAGTTTTTTCATTAATATGATGGATACAATATTCATCTTTGATTTGATTAATTCCACAAGGTCTATGCATTCCACAAAAATTAACATGCTTATAGGAAATAGCACTCTTAGGAGTTTGAGCATGCTTATTGCAATAATTAACAACAATTTCATTCTTCATGCAAGCCTCTTTAAATGGTTCATGATACTTATCAAAATTCTTTTTAGGCAATTCAAAATGAGAAGCAAAGGCTTTATAAAGATTTACAGCAACTTGAGAGTCAAGACCATAAGTAGCACTCATATTTCGAAATTTATCGGTATCCATAAAAGCTTCAATGCATTCATAATCATAATTTATACCTGACTCTTTACCTTCATTGTTCTCCCATCCTTCAGCGTTCTCCTTAATCCGATCAAGAAGATCCCACCTAGCTTCAACCTCCTTGCTTGTGAAAGATCCCTCCGAACACGCGTCCAGATAGTCCTTGTGTTGTCCTGAAAGCCTCGCATAAAAATTGTTAACAATAACATTACGGGGGAGCTCATGAATGGGACATTTGAGCATTAGTGACTTCAGTCTCCCCCACGCTTGAGAAATACTCTCTCCATCACAAGGATAAAAGTTATAAATATAATTCCTATCAATATGCACTTCATGAGGAGGATAAAATTTAGAATAAAAGAGAGATGCAATTTCCTCCCAACCAAGAAAATGTCTATTCTCCAACAATTTATACCAATGCGCCGCTTTACCAGACAGCGAAACAGAGAATAGCTTCTTCCTCACTTCATCCATAGATAAACCTGCACACTTGAATAACCCGCATAATTCGTGCAAAAACAGTAAATGATCTCTAGGATGCACAGTTCCATCCCCTTTATAGTGGTTGTCCATAACACGTTCAATAATTTTCATAGGTATTTTATATGGAATACTTTCAGCAGGTGGATTTAAAATATCAGAAGCATCATTAGAGTTATCGCATATGGGAGATAAAGCATTATCAGAGCAAAATATTTCTTCCAAAGCTGAGGAGCAAAAAAGATTATTTTTATATAAACTAGCTTCCCCAAGCTTAGACTTTTCCATAGTATTAGCAGTAATTGCATTCATACTAATAACATCGCTACTAGCATGCAAATAAGGTTCCATAGGTTTTTTAATTTTCGCATCAAACAATTCTAAATCAGGAAAAAGATTAAAAAGCTCACCAATTTTTTTGTTGTTTTCCATTATGCCTAACTAGTGTAAACAAGAAACAAAAAGATGCAATTGCAGAATCTAAAGGAAATAGCTTCGAGTACTTACAACGGCGAAAAATAGCTTGGTAGCCGAGATCCGGAGTGTGAGTACCTTTTACCTTTCCTCCCCGGCAACGGCGCCAGAAAATAGCTTGATGTCTACTTCCCCCTCCTTTTCCTGTAGACAGTGTTGGGCCTCCAAGAGCAGAGGTTTGTAGAACAGCAGCAAGTTTTCCCTTAAGTGGATCACCCAAGGTTTATCGAACTCAGGGAGGAAGAGGTCAAAGATATCCCTCTCATGCAACCCTGCAACCACAAAGCAAGAAGTCTCTTGTGTCCCCAACACACCTAATAGGTGCACTAGTTCGGCGAAGAGATAGTGAAATACAGGTGGTATGAATATATACGAGCAGTAGCAACGGTGCCAGAAAATAGCTTGCTGGCGTGTAGTTGATGGTGGTAGTATTGCGACGATGTAACGCAGTAAAACAGTAAACAAGCAGCGATAGCAGTATTTAGGAACAAGGCCTAGGGATTACACTTTCACTAGTGGACACTCTCAACATTGATCACATAACAGAATAGATAAATGCATACTCTACACTCTTGTTGGATGATGAACACATTGCGTAGGATTACACGAACCCTCAATGCCGGAGTTAACAAGCTCCACAATTCAATGTTCATATTTAAGTAACCTTAGAGTGTAAGATAGATCAATTCGACTAAACCAAGTACTAACATAGCATGCACACTGTCACCTTCATGCATATGTAGGAGGAATAGATCACATCAATACTATCATAGCAATAGTTAACTTCGCAATCTACAAAAGATCATGATCATAGCATAAACCAAGTACTAACACGGATGCACACACTGTCACCATTACACCGTGCAGGAGGAATAAAACTACTTTAATAACATTGCTAGAGTAGCACATAGATAAATAGTGATACAAAACTCATATGAATCTCAATCATGTAAAGCAGCTCATGAGATTATTGTATTGAGGTACATGGGAGAGAGATGAACCACGTAGCTACAGCGGAGCCCTCAGCCTCGGGGGTGGATTACTCCCTCCTCATCATGGAGGCAGCGATGGCGGTGAAGATGGCGGTGGAGACGGCGGTGGAGATGGCTCAGGGGCAATTCCCCGTCCCGGCGGGTGCCGAAACAGAGTTCTGTCCCCGAATTGGAGTTTCGCGATGGCGGCGGCGCCCCGGAGTCTTTCTCGGAGTTTCGTCAATTGGTACTGCGTTTTTAGGTCGAAAGGGATTTTATAGGCGAAGAGGCGGCGCGGGGGCACACAGGGCGCCACACCCTAGGCCGGCGCGGCCGAGTGCGGCCCGCGCCGCCATGTGGTGTGGTGGCCCCCTGGCCCCTCTCCGACTCTTCTTCGGTGTTCTGGAGCCTTCCGGGAAAAATAGGAGGTTTGGCGTTGATTTCGTCCAATTCCGAGAATATTGCCCGAACAGCCTTTCTGGAACCAAAAACAGCAGAAAACAGGAACTGGCACTGTGGCATCTCGTTAATAGGTTAGTTCCGGAAAATGCATGAAATCATCATAAAGTGCAAGCAAAACATGTAAGTATTGTCATAAAACAAGCATGGAACGACAGAAATTATGGATATGTCGGGGACGTATCAGCATCCCCAAGCTTAGTTCTGCTCGTCCCGAGCAGGTAAAACGATAACAAAGATAATTTCTGGAGTGACATGCCATCATAACCTTGATCATACTATTTGTAAAGCATATGTAGTGAATGCAGCGATCAAAACAATGTATATGACATGAGTAAACAAGTGAATCATATAGCAAAGACTTTTCATGAATAGTACTTTCAAGACAAGCATCAATAAGTCTTGCATAAGAGTTACTCATAAAGCAATAATTCATAGTAAAGCATTGAAGCAACACAATGAAAGATTAAGTTTCAGCGGTTGCTTTCAACTTGTAACAAGTATATCTCATGGATAGTAGTCAACATAAAGTAATATAACAAATGCAATATGCAAGTATGTAGGAATCAATGCACAGTTCACACAAGTGTTTGCTTCTTGAGGTGGAGAGAAATAGGTGAACTGACTCAACATTGAAAGTAAAAGAATGGTCCTCCATAGAGGAAAAGCATCGATTGCTATATTTGTGCTAGAGCTTTGATTTTGAAAACATGAAACAATTTTGTCAACGGTAGTAATAAAGCATATGTATCATGTAAATTATATCTTACAAGTTGCAAGCCTCATGCATAGTATACTAATAGTGCCCGCACCTTGTCCTAATTAGCTTGGACTACCGGATCATCGCAATGCACATGTTTTAACCAAGTGTCACAAAGGGGTACCTCTATGCCGCCTGTACAAAGGTCTAAGGAGAAAGCTCGCATTGGATTTCTCGCTATTGATTATTCTCAACTTAGACATCCATACCGGGACAACATAGACAACAGATAATGGACTCCTCTTTTATGCATAAGCATGTATCAACAATTAATAATTTTCTCATATGAGATTGAGGATATTTGTCCAAAACTGAAACTTCCACCATGGATCATGGCTTTAGTTAGCGGCCCAATGTTCTTCTCTAACAATATGCATGCTTAACCATAAGGTGGTAGATCTCTCTTACTTCAGACAAGACGAACATGCATAGCAACTCACATGAAATTCAACAAAGAGTAGTTGATGGCGTCCCCAGTAAACATGGTTATCGCACAACAAGCAACTTAATAAGAGATAAAGTGCATAATTACATATTCAATACCACAATAGTTTTTAAGCTATTTGTCCCATGAGCAATATATTGCAAAGGTGAATGATGGAATTTTAAAGGTAGCACTCAAGCAATTTACTTTGGAATGGCGGAAAATACCATGTAGTAGGTAGGTATGGTGGACACAAATGGCATAGTGGTTGGCTCAAGTATTTTGGATGCATGAGAAGTATTCCCTCTCGATACAAGGTTTAGGCTAGCAAGGCTTATTTGAAACAAACACAAGGATGAACCGGTGCAGCAAAACTCACATAAAAGACATATTGTAAACATTATAAGACTCTACACCGTCTTCCTTGTTGTTCAAACTCAATACTAGAAATTATCTAGACCTTAGAGAAACCAAATATGCAAACCAAATTTTAGCATGCTCTATGTATTTCTTCATTAATGGGTGCAAAGCATATGATGCAAGAGCTTAAACAAGAGCACAACAATTGCCAAGTATCAAGTTATTCAAGACATTATACCAATTACTACATGTAGCATTTTCCGTTTCCAACCATATAACAATTAACGAAGCAGTTTCAACCTTCGCCATGAAAATTAAAAGCTAAGAACACATGTGTTCATACGAACCAGCGGAGCGTGTCTCTCTCCCACACAAGCATTTATTCAACAAAAACAAAAACAAGAAACATACTGACGCTCCAAGAAAAGCACATAAGATGTGACCGAATAAAAATATAGTTTCAAGAGAAGGAACCTGATAATTTGTCGATGAAGAAGGGGATGCCTTGGGCATCCCCAAGCTTAGACGCTTGAGTCTTATTGATATATGCAGGGGTGAACCACCGGGGCATCCCCAAGCTTAGACTTTTCACTCTTCTTGATCGTAGTATATCATCCTCCTCTCTTGACCCTTGAAAACTTCCTTCACACCAAACTTCTCATAAACTTCATTAGAGGGGTTAGTACATAATCAAAAACTCACATGTTCAGAGGTGACACAATCATTCTTAACACTTCTGGACATTGCTCAAAGCTACTGGAAGATAATGGAACAAAGAAATCCACCCAACACAGCGAAAGAAGCAATGCGAAATAAAAGGCAGAATCTGTCAAAATAGAACAGTCCGTAAAGACGAATTTTTAATAAATACTTCCGTTGCTCAGATAAGAAAACTCAAAACTAATGAAAGTTGCGTACATATCTGGGGAACACGCACGTAAATTGGCATATTTTTCTGATTTTTCTACAGAGAAAACAGCCCAGATTCGTGACAGATAGAAATCTGTTTCTGTGCAGAAATCCAAATCTAGTATCAACCTTCGATTAGAGGCTTCACTTGGCACAACAAAACACAAAACTAAGATAAGAAGAGGTTGCTACAGTAGTAAACAACTTCCAAGACACAAATATAAAACAAAGTACTGTAGCAAAATAACACATGGGTTATCTCCCAAGAAGTTCTTTCTTTATAGCCATTAAGATGGGCTCAGCAGTTTTGATGATGCACTCGCAAGAAATAGTATTTGAAGCAAAAGAGAGCTTCAAGAGGCAAATTCAAAACACATTTAAGCCTAACATGCTTCCTATGAAGAGGAATCTTGTACACAAATGAATTCATGAAGAACAAAGTGACAAGCATAAGAGGATAAAACACGAGTAACTTCAAGATTCTCAACATAGAGAGGGGAAACTTAATATTATTAAGATGCATATAACCATATTTCCCTCTCTCATAATAACTTTCAGTAGCATCATTGATGAAATCCACAATATACCCATCACTTAAAACATTCTTATCATGATCATATGCATAGAAGTATCATTAATTTTGGCATAAGGAGAGTTCTTCTCACTAATAGTAACTGGAGCAAGATTATTATCAAGAATTTGAACATGGTAAACAAGTTGCATATTAAGGGAATTGTTTTTGGTAATCCAATCATGACTATGACAAGTTTCATAAGGATAGTTATAGCCTATATCATAGCATTCTTTATAATAATCATCAAAGGTCGGAGGCACAGTGTCATCATAAGAAATAGAATAGTTATCTTTCACAGTTGGTTTATCTGTGTCCATACCATCATTGTTATTAGAAGAAGATATATCAAACACATAATGATCAGTAGCAAAAGGATTTTCAAACACCTCTTCCCCAAGCTTAGAGCTTTCTATATCATTATGGGAGGAAGCATGGATAGCACTGACACTATGGCAATTATTATCATCATTTTCAGAATTAGTTTCCCAGAGATTTGCAATATCAAAAGTAGTGTGCTCATTCAAATCATGATCGCTAATGTATGTAAAGGGCATAGGAAGATCATCATATTCAGATTCATTGTCACAATAATCATTAGGAGCAACATACTTACGGTTACTTAGCGTTATCTCATTCACGCGGGGATACGCCGTTACCTCTTTCTTTTTATTCTCCTTCTTCTTCTTCTTATTCTTCTTCTTCTTCTTCGTTCCCTTCTTCTTCTTCTTCTCTTCCTTCTCCTCGTTCCCTTCTTTAGGAGGAAGAGGCTTGAAGGGTAGCTTGTCCGCATAACCTGATTTACTTTCAGAAACAATAGAAGAAACTTGGGAGGATCCCTCCTTTTCATTAATTAGTTGAAAACACACAGCGGTCCTATCATGTTTTGGCAAGATGTCATCTTCTAAAATATTTTGTATGTAAGTATTTGTATGGCTATTATCAATGCAATAAGAAAAACACCCATGCAGGACATCATCAATATCAAGATCACTCATATGTAACAAAGAGATTTTTCTCGACAGTTCTTCACACCCCAAAAATAAAGTAAGTTCATCATGCTGATTAGGAGTAATTTCACCATCACAATACAAATTTGCAGCACTCATTGGGTTCAAATTATCATTGGAGGAGCATTGAAAATTAAAATGACCCACTTCATGGCAAACTTCACAAATAAAAGGATAGAGGGCACAAACTTTTTTACCAAGATCATCTAGAGTCCTAGCCCACTTTCTAGTTTTTTCATTAATATGATGGATACAATATTCATCTTTGATTTGATTAATTCCACAAGGTCTATGCATTCCACAAAAATTAACATGCTTATAGGAAATAGCACTCTTAGGAGTTTGAGCATGCTTATTGCAATAATTAACAACAATTTCATTCTTCATGCAAGCCTCTTTAAATGGTTCATGATACTTATCAAAATTCTTTTTAGGCAATTCAAAATGAGAAGCAAAGGCTTTATAAAGATTTACAGCAACTTGAGAGTCAAGACCATAAGTAGCACTCATATTTCGAAATTTATCGGTATCCATAAAAGCTTCAATGCATTCATAATCATAATTTATACCTGACTCTTTACCTTCATTGTTCTCCCATCCTTCAGCGTTCTCCTTAATCCGATCAAGAAGATCCCACCTAGCTTCAACCTCCTTGCTTGTGAAAGATCCCTCCGAACACGCGTCCAGATAGTCCTTGTGTTGTCCTGAAAGCCTCGCATAAAAATTGTTAACAATAACATTACGGGAGCTCATGAATGGGACATTTGAGCATTAGTGACTTCGATCTCCCCACGCTTGAGAAATACTCTCTCCATCACGAGGATAAAAGTTATAAATATAATTCCTATCAATATGCACTTCATGAGGAGGATAAAATTTAGAATAAAAGAGAGATGCAATTTCCTCCCAACCAAGAAAATGTCTATTCTCCAACAATTTATACCAATGCGCCGCTTTACCAGACAGCGAAACAGAGAATAGCTTCTTCCTCACTTCATCCATAGAGATAGCTGCACACTTGAATAACCCGCATAATTCGTGCAAAAACTGTAAATGATCTCTAGGATGCACAGTTCCATCCCCTTTATAGTGGTTGTCCATAACACGTTCAATAATTTTCATAGGTATTTTATACGGAATACTTTCAGCAGGTGGATTTAAAATATCAGAAGCATCATTAGAGTTATCGCATATGGGAGATAAAGCATTATCAGAGCAAAATATTTCTTCCAAAGCTGAGGAGCAAAAAAGATTATTTTTATATAAACTAGCTTCCCCAAGCTTAGACTTTTCCATAGTATTAGCAGTAATTGCATCCATACTAATAACATCGCTACTAGCATGCAAATAAGGTTCCATAGGTTTTTTAATTTTCGCATCAAACAATTCTAAATCAGGAAAAAGATTAAAAAGCTCACCAATTTTTTTGTTGTTTTCCATTATGCCTAACTAGTGTAAACAAGAAACAAAAAGATGCAATTGCAGAATCTAAAGGAAATAGCTTCGAGTACTTACAACGGCGGAAAATAGCTTGGTAGCCGAGATCCGGAGTGTGAGTACTGATGTCTACGCCCCCCTCCTTTCCTGTAGACAGTGTTGGGCCTCCAAGAGCAGAGGTTTGTAGAACAGCAGCAAGTTTTCCCTTAAGTGGATCACCCAAGGTTTATCGAACTCAGGGAGGAAGAGGTCAAAGATATCCCTCTCATGCAACCCTGCAACCACAAAGCAAGAAGTCTCTTGTGTCCCCAACACACCTAATAGGTGCACTAGTTCGGCGAAGAGATAGTGAAATACAGGTGGTATGAATATATATGAGCAGTAGTAACGGTGCCAGAAAATAGCTTGCTGGCGTGTAGTTGATGGTGGTAGTATTGCAGCAGTAGTAACACAGTGAAACAGTAAACAAGAAGTAGTAACGCAGCAGTAGTAAACAAGTAGCGATAGCAGTATTTAGGAACAAGGCCTAGGGATTACACTTTCACTAGTGGACACTCTCAACATTGATCACATAACAGAATAGATAAATGCATACTCTACACTTTTGTTGGATGATGAACGCATTGCGTAGGATTACACGAACCCTCAATGCCAGAGTTAACAAGCTCCACAATTTGTTCATATTTAAGTAACCTTATAGTGTAAGATAGATCAACAGACTAAACCAAGTACTAACATAGCATGCACACTGTCACCTTCATGCATATGTAGGAGGAATAGATCACATCAATATTATCATAGCAATAGTTAACTTCGCAATCTACAAGAGATCATGATCATAGCATAAACCAAGTACTAACACGGTGCACACACTGTCACCTTTACACACGTGTAGGAGGAATAGAACTACTTTAATAACTTTGCTAGAGTAGCACATAGATAAATTGTGATACAAACTCATATGAATCTCAATCATGTAAAGCAGCTCATGAGATTATTGTATTGAGGTACATGGGAGAGAGATGAACCACATAGCTACAGCGAAGCCCTCAGCCTCAGGGGTGGATTACTCCCTCCTCATCATGGAGGCAGCGATGGCGGTGAAGATGGCGGTGAAGACGGCGGTGGAGATGGCTCCGGGGGCAATTCCCCGTCCGACAGGGTGCCGGAACAGAGAGTTCTGTCCCCCGAATTGGAGTTTCGCGACGGTGGCGGTGCCTCTGGAGTCTTTCTGGAGTTTCGTCAAGCGGTGTCGAAGTTTTAGGTCACGACGGCTTAAATAGGCGAAGAGTCGGAGTCGGAGGGGCCACGGGCTGCCCAAACCATAGGGGGGCGCGCCCCCCCCTGGCCGCGCCGGGGTGTGGTTTGGTGGCCCTGTCCCCCTTCTCTGGCGGTTCTCGTGTGTTCTGGATGCTTCCGGTGAAAATAGGAACTTGGGCGTTGATTTCGTCCGATTCCGAGAATATTTCGTTACTAGGATTTCTGAAACCAAAAACAGCAGTGACGAGAACTGGCACTTCGGCATCTTGTTAATAGGTTAGTTCCAGAAAATGCACGAATATGACATAAAGTGTGCATAAAACATGTAGATAACATCAATAATGTGGCATGGAACATAAGAAATTATCGATACGTCGGAGACGTATCTGTAGGATAACGTTGCATAGAAAACAAAAATTTTCCTACGGCGAACACGCAATCCAAGCCAAGATGCAATCTAGAAGACGGTAGCAACGAGGGGGTATCGAGTCTCACCCTTGAAGAGATTCCAAAGCCTACAAGATGAGGCTCTTGTTGCTGCGGTAGACGATCACTTGCCGCTTGCAAAAGCGCGTAGAAGATCTTGATCACGATCGGTTCCGGCGCCACGAACGGGCAGCACCTCCGTACTCGGTCACACGTTCGGTTGTTGATGAAGACGACGTCCACCTCCCCGTTCCAGCGGGCAGCGGAAGTAGTAGCTCCTCTTGAATCCGACAGCACGACGGCGTGGTGTCGGTGGCGGTGTAGAAGTCCGGCGGAGCTTCGCTAAGCTATGCGGGCAATATGGAGGAGAGGAGCTTGGCTAGGGTTTGGGAGGGGTGGCCGGCCACTCTATGGGGGGCGGCCAGCTTGTGGTCTTGGGGGTGGCCGGCCCCCTCCCTTGGCCCCTCATTATATAGGTGGATCCCAAGTGTTGGTGTCCAAGTCTTCGAATAAGACCCGAAACCAAAACCTTCCATAGGAGGGGGAAACCTAGCCCAACTAGGACTCCCACCCAAAGGTGGGATTCCCACCTCCCATGTGGGGGGTGGCCGGCCCCCCTATGGTGGAGTCCACTTGGGACTCCACCCCATCTAGGGCTGGCCGGCCATGGAGGTGGAGTCCCTTGTGGACTCCACCTTCCTTGGTGGTTTCTTCCGGACTTTTCTAGAACCTTCTAGAACCTTCCATAGAACCTTCCGCGACATTTTAATTCACATAAAATGACATCCTATATATGAATCTTATTCTCCTGACCATTCCGGAACTCCTCGTGATGTCCGGGATCTCATCCGGGACTCCGAACAAATATTCGAACTCCATTCCATAATTCAAGTGCTACCATTTCAACATCCAACTTTAAGTGTGTCACCCTACGGTTCGAGAACTATGCGGACATGGTTGAGTACTCACTCCGACCAATAACCAATAGCGGGATCTGGAGATCCATAATGGCTCCCACATATTCAACGATGACTTTAGTGATCGAATGAACCATTCACATACATTACCAATTCCCTTTGTCTCGCGATATTTTACTTGTCCGAGGTTTGATCTTCAGTATCACTCTATACCTTGTTCAACCTCGTCTCGACAAGTACTCTTTACTAAATGCCGTGGTATGTGGTCTCTTATGAACTCATTCATATGCTTGCAAGACATTAGACGACATTCCACCGAGAGGGCCCAGTATATCTATCCGTCATCGGGATGGACAAATCCCTTTGTTGATCCATATGCCTCAACTCATACTTTCTGGATACTTAATCCCACTTTTATAGCCACCCATTTACGCAGTGGTGTTTGGTGTAATCAAAGTACCTTTCCGGTATAAGTGATTTACATGATCTCATGGTCATAAGGACTAGGTAACTATGTATCGAAAGCTTATAGCAAATAACTTAATGACGAGATCTTATGCTACGCTTAATTGGGTGTGTCCATTACATCATTCATACAATGACATAACCTTGTTATTAATAACATCCAATGTTCATGATTATGAAACTAATCATCCATTAATCAACAAGCTAGTTAAGAGGCATACTAGGGACTTCTTTGTTTGTCTACATATCACACATGTACTAATGTTTCGGTTAATACAATTATAGCATGATATATAAACATTTATCATAAACATAAAGATATAAATAATAACCACTTTATTATTGCCTCTAGGGCATATCTCCTTCAGTCTCCCACTTGCACTAGAGTCAATAATCTAGTTTACATTTGTAAAGATATAACACCTTGGCCTTCTGGTGCTTTATCATGTATTGCTCACGGGAGAGGTTTTTAGTCATCGGATCTGACACGCTCAGAAACGTATGTATTTTGTAATTCATTTGCGTCTCAACGCATCACTCATTTCCAAATGAGCTGGCATTAAATATGTTTGATCTTCTGGTGGAACCTTAATTCCGCTGTCTGAAATATGTCACTAATATTGTCACACACAATATAGCTTCAAAGTTCGACTGTCGGAACTACACCAAGTTCTCAAAGAACCTCTTGACTTAACATCCTTTGTCATTGTCAAAACAATGACATACTCTGCCTTCTTTTGTAGAATCCGTCACCATATTTAGAACCCTTCTAAATCTAGCATAGACAACTTCTAGCTCATTGTGCTATCTTTTAAACAACACTTCGTCTAATTTGAGATTGAATTTATATTTTATATGTGATAAAACCAATATCGGTGTAACATCTTACAGCGATTTGTTTGTCATTTCTTCATATAAAAAAAAAATATATATATATATCCTTAGTTCTTCTAAAGTACTCAAGGATATTCTTACTGTCGTCCAATGATCATCATTATGAATCATTCTGGTATATGCTCATAACACTTTATAGCACATGATATCTGATTGTGTACATATTATTCGTGATCTATAATCACTCATGTGTTTTTACTCATTGAGTGTCAGATACACTCAAGTCTTGTTAAACCTTCACATGACAAGAACATTTTCTTAATATTTCTATATTGAACTTCTTCAATATCCATCATATGTACTTTGACTTAAACTTATTTATGTGTTTCAATCTATCTTCATAGATCTTGACACTAAATTTGTTTCAGTCCATATCCTTTCATTGAAGTTAATTCTCAATGAAACCTTTTTAATCAAGTATATAATTACATCATTTATAACCAACTATATGTCACCTACATAAAGTATTATAAATGTGTCTTAGCGCTCCCACTTAATTTCTTGCAAATGCAAGCCTCTTCATCGTCTCTGATGAAATCAAAAACTCTTTGACTATTTCATCCAGTGAAGATTCAAACTCCGCGATACTTACTTCATCCAATTGAAGTTCGTATACCTATCTAGTATTTCACGGACCAGCAAAACTCTTGGTTTGTATCTAGTATACACCTTTAATATACACTTCTGTTAAGTAGTGTATTTTGCCATCCTACTAACATATCTCATAAAAGAAATATGTAGTGATTACTAGAATAATCCACATAGACTATAAGCATTGCTACGGAAGATCTAATCTTATCGTAGTCAACTCTTTGAACTTTGTCGTAAACAACTTTTCAATAAGTTGAGCTTCTTCAAGGATATTTCATCCAAGTCCATCAATTTCATAGATCCATTTACTTTCAAAAAGTATTCATCTATCTTGGATTTTATGGCGTATAGCCATTTTAACGAAGTCAGGGCCCATCATAACTTCTTTGTTTGTAGTTGGTTTATCATTGTTCAAAATCAATCCTTTGTCCACAAATCATTTATTTGATCACAAAGTAAACCATACCTACAAGGTTCAATATGTACTTCGATCTCCATGGCTAAAACACTTTGTAGTCATGAGAGCCATGATCGTCGTGGCCGCTTCCGAAACCAATTCCGATGCTGTGCTACTCTGATCATTATGCTTAGGTTCATAAACCTTATCAAATTATATTGTCCTCCCACTCAAATACTTCACTAGAAACAATTTCTCGGAAATAAGAAACATTGACAAACACTTTTGTCTTTGTCTTGTGGGAAGAATTCCCAATTAAATCTCTGGGATAACCAACAAAGACATTCATCCGATTTTGGTTGTAAACTCTTAGACCAAAATTTAAAGAAAAGACTATTAGGGTTTATACCCATACCATAACTTGTATGGTGTCATTTCAACGGATCATGATGATGCTCTATTTAGTGTAAAAGCGGTAGTCACTAAAGCATAATCCACAAAAATATAATGGCGTCATAATATTTTATCACATCATTAATCCAACAAGGTTTGGATACATATCTCGGATACTATATCATCATTATGATACTCCAAGAAATGTGAGTTGTAGAACAATTTCATAACTCTCTTAGATGTTCGCTAAAACTCGTAATTCAAATATTTCCACCATGATCCAATCATAGATATTTGATTTCTATTACGATGATTTCCACTTCATGCTGAAATTTATTTGAATCCTATTCAAATGTTTCAAACTTTTCCTTATTGAATATATCCACATATATACTCAATTCATTGTTTGAAAGTTTTCATGAAGTAGAAGAATCTTCCGACACAACTATGCCCATGAACCACATATATCATTATGTATGTTTTCACTAAGTTAGTTGCCCGTTCAACTCTTCGGCCTATGAACGGTATTTCAGTCATTACCTTTTAGAAAAGATTTTGCAAGTGCCAAACGATTCAACAAATCGAATGACTCCAAAAATCCATTTGCATGGAGTTCCTTCATGCGATCCTTTCTAACATGACCTAAATTGCGGTTCCACAAATAAGTGGAATTCAAATCATTTGCCTTATGGCATTTTTAGCGTCAGTGTTATGTATGTGTGTTTCACCATTTAAGATTTATAATAACTTATCCATCATACATGGAGTAATGTCATAATTTGAACAACTCATTGTTTTCATTTGACCAGAGCAAAAATAACAATTTATTAAGCTCTTTATTATAAATTCTAAGGGCTAGATAGAATGCCAACGACGAACATAATAACACTTTATTTTTGTTCCAGGTGAACATTCTTATCATATTCCTTGTCAGTCACTTAGGCCATTGTATTCTTGAATTGCGTTGTTTTGTATGACACTTCATACCAACCAATATGGTATTAATACCCAAGAATTTCATTGTGTGACTTAACTAGGAATACAACCATAACATGTATATCATTTATATACACACGAGCTAGACTTTCTAGTCTTTTCTTTTATTTGCCAAAATATCTTTTGCGGTTTCTCTTTTAGCTTTCCTCATTATTCGAGAAAAACATTTCAACATCAATAACTTCTAGGTTTGTTGGTCAAATACCAATAACCTTGAGGTTCTTACTTTGAAGTTGATCATCATATGACAAGTGTTCTAGATTTCACATATTAGTAACTATGATGAACAATTTCACTCATAATTTTATCCATCAATTCGTGACAACTTTTTGAGACCATGTCTGTACATGCTAGGCTCATAAAGTTTAACCTTAGTATTCGCATGTGCAAATCAGGCTTGCACCCATTGTAAGCACACGTAGAATCTACAACACCCGATCATCACGTGATGCTTCGAAACGACGAGTCTTAGCAATGGTGCATATTAAGGATGATAACTTCATGGATATGCGAATATCATTAGTGCCCCAATAGCTGGAGGATTGTGACGTCTTGCGTCTTCAACCTTCATACATTCCCATAAAACTTATGAGTTTATGTAGTCTCACCAAATTATATTCTATCATCTTGCAATAAGGTCTTAGATATCACATATATCTCATACCTTGATTATTTCTGAAAACTAAATTTTCAGCTCCTTATTTTTCAAACATATTTGAACTTTCAAGTTTCATGGAGACAAGATAACTTTAGGTACTAATTGAAACCATAGCTCTTTGAATCAACAATGTGAGGTTTACTAAAAGTTTGCAATAGGACTTAATCAATTCTTGATTCTTTAACAATACGGTACCAATCCGTAAAGTTTCTTGTCGATTTTAACTTGATTTCTATCTCAATAACAAGACTAGCGCATAGTAGTAAACGGATGCCAATACTACAAAATTAATTCAAAATACTACTCAGACTATGTTTATGATAATTAGTTCATGTTTTAATCTAATTACTAATGAACTCCCACTTAATACAACATCCCTCATAGTTGTTAAGTGGTACACGATCCACATCTACTACACCAAAACCGATCATCACGTGAGATGATGTAGCTTCAATGGTGAACATCAACATGTTGATCATATCATCCATATGACTCGTGTTCAACCTTTCGGTTTCCGTTGTCCCGAGGCCATGTCTGTACATGCTAGGCTCGTCAAGCAAACCCAAGTATTCCGCATGTGCAACATGGCTTACACCCGTTGTATGTCGAGTTTATCACACCCGATCATCACGAGATGCTTCAAAACGTCGAACAATGCAACGGTGCATACGAGGGAAGAACACTTTATTATCTTGATATTAATGTGAGGGATCATCTTATAATGCTACCGTCGCGATCTAAGCAAAATAAGATGCATAAAAGGATTAACATCACATGCAGTTCATATGTGATATGATATGGCCCTTTTGTCTTTGCGCCTTCGATCTTCATCTCTAAAGCACGGACATGATCTCCATCATCAACGGGCATGATCTCCATCATCGTCGGCGTAGCGTCAAGGTTCATGGCGCCGTCTTCATGGTTGTTCACCTCATGTAGCAACTATTACAACTTCTTTGAAATACTACTCAACATGAAAATTAAAGACAACCATAAGGCTCCTGCCGGTTGCCACAATACAATAATGATCATCTCATACATATTCATCATCACATTATGGCCATATCACATCACCAAACCCTGCAAAAACAAGTTAGACGCTCTCTAATTTGGTTTGCATATTTTACGTGGTTTAGGGTTTTCGAGTAAGATCTAATCTCCCTACGAACATGAACCACAACGGTGATACTAGTGTTGTCAATAGAAGAGTAAATTGAATCTTCACTATAGTAGGAGAGACAGACACCCGCAAAGCCTCTTATGCAATACAAGTTGCATGTCGAACGAGGAGCAAGTCTCATGAACGCGGTCATGTAAAGTTAGCCCGAGCCGCTTCATCCCACTATGCCACAAAGATGCAAAGTACTCAAACTAAAGACAACAAGAGCATCAACGCCCACAAAACCATTGTGTTCTACTCGTGCAACCATCTATGCATAGACACGGCTCTGATACCACTGTAGGATAACGTTGCATAGAAAACAAAAATTTTCCTACGGCGAACACGCAATCCAAGCCAAGATGCAATCTAGAAGACGGTAGCAACGAGGGGGTATCGAGTCTCACCCTTGAAGAGATTCCAAAGCCTACAAGATGAGGCTCTTGTTGCTGCGGTAGACGATCACTTGCCGCTTGCAAAAGCGCGTAGAAGATCTTGATCACGATCGGTTCCGGCGCCACGAACGGGCAGCACCTCCGTACTCGGTCACACGTTCGGTTGTTGATGAAGACGACGTCCACCTCCCCGTTCCAGCGGGCAGCGGAAGTAGTAGCTCCTCTTGAATCCGACAGCACGACGGCGTGGTGTCGGTGGCGGTGTAGAAGTCCGGCGGAGCTTCGCTAAGCTATGCGGGCAATATGGAGGAGAGGAGCTTGGCTAGGGTTTGGGAGGGGTGGCCGGCCACTCTATGGGGGGCGGCCAGCTTGTGGTCTTGGGGGTGGCCGGCCCCCTCCCTTGGCCCCTCATTATATAGGTGGATCCCAAGTGTTGGTGTCCAAGTCTTCGAATAAGACCCGAAACCAAAACCTTCCATAGGAGGGGGGAAACCTAGCCCAACTAGGACTCCCACCCAAAGGTGGGATTCCCACCTCCCATGTGGGGGTGGCCGGCCCCCTATGGTGGAGTCCACTTGGGACTCCACCCCATCTAGGGCTGGCCGGCCATGGAGGTGGAGTCCCTTGTGGACTCCACCTTCCTTGGTGGTTTCTTCCGGACTTTTCTAGAACCTTCTAGAACCTTCCATAGAACCTTCCGCGACATTTTAATTCACATAAAATGACATCCTATATATGAATCTTATTCTCCGGACCATTCCGGAACTCCTCGTGATGTCCGGATCTCATCCGGACTCCGAACAAATATTCGAACTCCATTCCATAATTCAAGTGCTACCATTTCAACATCCAACTTTAAGTGTGTCACCCTACGGTTCGAGAACTATGCGGACATGGTTGAGTACTCACTCCGACCAATAACCAATAGCGGGATCTGGAGATCCATAATGGCTCCCACATATTCAACGATGACTTTAGTGATCGAATGAACCATTCACATACATTACCAATTCCCTTTGTCTCGCGATATTTTACTTGTCCGAGGTTTGATCTTCAGTATCACTCTATACCTTGTTCAACCTCGTCTCCTGACAAGTACTCTTTACTCGTACCGTGGTATGTGGTCTCTTATGAACTCATTCATATGCTTGCAAGACATTAGACGACATTCCACCGAGAGGGCCCAGAGTATATCTATCCGTCATCGGGATGGACAAATCCCACTGTTGATCCATATGCCTCAACTCATACTTTCTGGATACTTAATCCCACTTTTATAGCCACCCATTTACGCAGTGGTGTTTGGTGTAATCAAAGTACCTTTCCGGTATAAGTGATTTACATGATCTCATGGTCATAAGGACTAGGTAACTATGTATCGAAAGCTTATAGCAAATAACTTAATGACGAGATCTTATGCTACGCTTAATTGGGTGTGTCCATTACATCATTCATACAATGACATAACCTTGTTATTAATAACATCCAATGTTCATGATTATGAAACTAATCATCCATTAATCAACAAGCTAGTTAAGAGGCATACTAGGGACTTCTTTGTTTGTCTACATATCACACATGTACTAATGTTTCGGTTAATACAATTATAGCATGATATATAAACATTTATCATAAACATAAAGATATAAATAATAACCACTTTATTATTGCCTCTAGGGCATATCTCCTTCAGTATCAGCATCCCCAAGCTTAGTTCTGCTCGTCCCGAGCAGGTAAAACGATAACACAGATAATTTCTGGAGTGACATGCCATCATAACCTTGATCATACTATTTGTAAAGCATATGTAGTGAATGCAGCGATCAAAACAATGTATATGACATGAGTAAACAAGTGAATCATAAAGCAAAGACTTTTCATGAATAGCACTTCAAGACAAGCATCAATAAGTCTTGCATAAGAGTTACTCATAAAGCAATAAATTCTTAGTAAAGGTATTGAAGCAACACAATGGAAGATTAAGTTTCAGCGGTTGCTTTCAACTTGTAACATGTATATCTCATGGATAATTGTCAACATAGAGTAATATAACAAGTGCAATAAGCAAGTATGTAAGAATCAATGCATAGTTAACACAAGCGTTTGCTTCTAGGATAGAGAGAGATAGGTGAACTGACTCAACAATAAAAGTAAAAGAATGGTCCTTCAAAGAGGAAAGCATCGATTGCTATATTTGTGCTAGAGCTTTTATTTTGAAAACATAAAGAGAGCATAAAAATAAAGCTTTGAGAGGTGTATGTTGTTGTCAACGAATGGTAGCGGGTACTCTAACCCCCTTGCCAGACAAACCTTCAAAGAGCGGCTCCCATTTTATTTCATTTTTGGATGGCACTCCTTCCAACCTTTCTTTCACAAACCATGGCTAACCGAATCCTCGGGTGCCTGCCAACAATCTCATACCATGAAGGAGTGCCTTTTTATTTTAGTTTTATTATGATGACACTCCTCCCAACCTTTGCTTACACAAGCCATGGCTAACCGAATCCTTCGGGTGCCGTCCAACAATCACATACCATGGAGGAGTGTCTATTTTTGTTAATTAATTTGGGACTGGGAATCCCATTGCCAGCTCTTTTTGCAAAATTATTGGATAAGCGGATGAGGCCACTAATCCATTGGTGAAAGTTGCCCAACAAGATTGAAAGATAAACACCACATACTTCCTCATGAGCTATGAAACATTGACACAAATCAGAGGTGATAAATTTTGAATTGTTTAAAGGTAGCACTCAAGCAATTTACTTTGGAATGGCAGGAAATACCATGTAGTAGGTAGGTATGGTGGACACAAATGGCATAGTGTTGTTTGGCTCAAGGATTTGGATGCATGAGAAGTATTCCCTCTCGATACAAGGTTTAGGCTAGCAAGGTTGTTTGAAGCAAACACAAGCACGAACTAGTACAACAAAACTCACATAAAAGACATATTGAAAATATTATAAGACTCTACACCGTCTTCCTTGTTGTTCAAACTCAATACTAGAAATTATCTAGACCTTAGAGAAACCAAATATGCAAACCAAATTATAGCATGCTCTATGTATTTCTTCATTAATGGGTGCAAAGCATATGATGCAAGAGCTTAAACATGAGCACAACAATTGCCAAGTATCACATTACCCAAGACATTTATAGCAATTACTACATATATCATTTTCCAATTCCAACCATATAACAATTTAACGAAGAAGAAACTTCGCCATGAATATTAAAAGCTAAGAACACATGTGTTCATATGCAACAGCGGAGCGTGTCTCTCTCCCACACAAGCATGATGTAATCCAATTTATTCAAACACAAACAAAAATAAGAAACATACAGACGCTCCAAGCAAAGCACATAAGATGTGACCGAATAAAAATATAGTTTCAAGAGAAGGAACCTGATAATTTGTCGATGAAGAAGGGGATGCCTTGGGCATCCCCAAGCTTAGACGCTTGAGTCTTCTTGATATATGCAGGGGTGAACCACCGGGGCATCCCCAAGCTTAGAGCTTTCACTCTTCTTGATCATAGGATATCATCCTCCTCTCTTGACCCTTGAAAACTTCCTTCACACCAAACTTCTCATAAACTTCATTAGAGGGGTTAGTACATAATCAAAAACTCACATGTTCAGAGGTGACACAATCATTCTTAACACTTCTGGACATTGCTCAAAGCTACTGGAAGGTAATGGAACAAAGAAATCCACCCAACACAGCGAAAGAAGCAATGCGAAATAAAAGGCAGAATCTGTCAAAACAGAACAGTCCGTAAAGACGAATTTTTAATAAATACTTCCGTTGCTCAGATCAGAAAACTCAAAACTAATGAAAGTTGCGTACATATCTGAGGAACACGCACGTAAATTGGCATATTTTTCTGATTTTTCTACAGAGAAAACAGCCCAGATTCGTGACAGATAGAAATCTGTTTCTGCGCAGAAATCCAAATCTAGTATCAACCTTCGATTAGAGGCTTCACTTGGCACAACAAAACACAAAACTAAGATAAGGATAGGTTGCTACAGTAGTAAACAACTTCCAAGACACAAATATAAAACAAAGTACTGTAGTAAAAAAAAACACATGGGTTATCACCTAAGAAGTTCTTTCTTTATAGCCATTAAGATGGGCTCAGCAGTTTTAATGATGCACTCGCAAGAAATAGTATTTGAAGCAAAAGAGAGCATCAAGAGGCAAATTCAAAACACATTTAAGTCTAACATGCTTCCTATGAAGAGGAATCTTGTACACAAATAAATTCATGAAGAACAAAGTGACAAGATTAGGAAGATAAAACAAGTATAGCTTCAAAAATTTAAGCACATAGAGAGGCATTTTAGTAACATGAAAATTTCTACAACCATATTTTCCTCTCTCATAATAACTTTCAGTAGCATCATGAGCAAACTCAACAATATAACTATCACATAAAGAATTCTTATCATGAGTCTCATGCATAAAATAATTACTCTCCACATAGGCATAATCAATTTTATTAGTTGTAGTGGGAGCAAATTCAACAAAGTAGCTATCATTATTATTCTCATCATCAAATATTGGAGGCATATTGTAATCATAATCAAATTTATCCTCCATAACAGGTGGTAACAAAAGACTACTATCATTATAATCATCATAAATAGGAGGCAAAGTATCATCAAAGTAAATTTCCTCCTCAATGCTTGGGGGACTAAAAAGATCATGAAAACCAGCTTCCCCAAGCTTAGAACTTTCTATATTATTATCAACAATGGTGTTCAAAGCGTTCATACTAATATTACTACCAGCATGCAAATAAGATTCCATAGGTTTTTTAATTTTCGCATCAAACAATCCATGTTTTAAATCAGGAAATAGAATAAGAAGATCATTCTTGTCCATTATGCCAAACTAGTGTAAACAAGAAACAAAAAGCTGCAATTGCAGGATCTAAAGGAAATAGCTTCGAGTACTTACAATGCGCCGGAAAATAGCTTAGTAGCCGAGGTCCGGAGTGTGAGTACCTTTTACCTTTCCTCCCCGGCAACGGCGCCAGAAAATAGCTTGATGTCTACGCCCCCCTCCTTTCCTGTAGACAGTGTTGGTCCTCCAAGAGCAGAGGTTTGTAGAACAACAGCAAGTTTTCCCTTAAGTGGATCACCCAAGGTTTATCGAACTCAGGGAGGAAGAGGTCAAAGATATCCCTCTCATGCAACCCTGCAACCACAAAGTAAGAAGTCTCTTGTGTCCCCAACACACCTAATAGGTGCACTAGTTCGGCGAAGAGATAGTGAAATACAGGTGGTATGAATATATATGAGCAGTAGTAACGGTGCCAGAAAATAGCTTGTCACGTGTAGTTGATGGTGGTAGTATTGCAAGATAGTAACACGGTGAAACAAGAAACAAGCAAAGAGTAACGCAAAGCAGTAGTAAACAAGTAGCGATAGCAGTATTTAGGAACAAGGCCTAGGGATTACACTTTCACTAGTGGACACTCTCAACATTGATCACATAACAGAATAGATAAATGCATACTCTACACTTTTGTTGGATGATGAACGCATTGCGTAGGATTACACGAACCCTCAATGCCGGAGTTAACAAGCTCCACAATTTGTTCATATTTAAGTAACCTTATAGTGTAAGATAGATCAACAGACTAAACCAAGTACTAACATAGCATGCACACTGTCACCTTCATGCATATGTAGGAGGAATAGATCACATCAATATTATCATAGCAATAGTTAACTTCGCAATCTACAAGAGATCATGATTATAGCATAAACCAAGTACTAACACGGTGCACACACTGTCACCTTTACACACGTGTAGGAGGAATAGAACTACTTTAATAACTTTGCTAGAGTAGCACATAGATAAATTGTGATACAAACTCATATGAATCTCAATCATGTAAAGCAGCTCATGAGATTATTGTATTGAGGTACATGGGAGAGAGATGAACCACATAGCTACAGCGAAGCCCTCAGCCTCAGGGGTGGATTACTCCCTCCTCATCATGGAGGCAGCGATGGCGGTGAAGATGGCGGTGAAGACGGCGGTGGAGATGGCTCCGGGGGCAATTCCCCGTCCGGCAGGTGCCGAACGAGAGAGTTCGTCCCCGAATTGGAGTTTCGCGACGGTGGCGGCGCCCCTGGAGTCTTTCTGGAGTTTCGTCAAGCGGTGTCGAAGTTTTAGGTCACGACGGCTTAAATAGGCGAAGAGTCGGAGTCGGAGGGGCCACGGGCTGCCCAAACCATAGGGGGGCGCGGCCCCGGGGGGGCATGTCCCCCTTCTCTGGCGGTTCTCGTGTGTTCTGGATGCTTCCGGTGAAAATAGGAACTTGGGCGTTGATTTCGTCCGATTCCGAGAATATTTCGTTACTAGGATTTACGAAACCAAAACAAACAGAAAACAGAACCTGCACTTCGGCATCTTGTTAATAGGTTAGTTCCAGAAAATGCACGAATATGACATAAAGTGTGCATAAAACATGTAGATAACATCAATAATGTGGCATGGAACATAAGAAATTATCGATACGTCGGAGACGTATCAAGTACCTTTTACCTTTCCTCCCCGGCAACGGCGCCAGAAAATAGCTTGATGTCTACTTCCCCCTCCTTTTCCTGTAGACAGTGTTGGGCCTCCAAGAGCAGAGGTTTGTAGAACAGCAGCAAGTTTTCCCTTAAGTGGATCACCCAAGGTTTATCGAACTCAGGGAGGAAGAGGTCAAAGATATCCCTCTCATGCAACCCTGCAACCACAAAGCAAGAAGTCTCTTGTGTCCCCAACACACCTAATAGGTGCACTAGTTCGGCGAAGAGATAGTGAAATCCAGCTGGTATGAATATATACGCGCAGTAGCAACGGTGCTGAAAATAGCTTCTTTGGCGTGTAGTTGATGGTGGTAGTATTGCAACAGTGGTAACGCAAGAAAACAAGAAACAAGCAGCGATAGCAGTATTTAGGAACAAGGCCTAGGGATTACACTTTCACTAGTGGACACTCTCAACATTGATCACATAACAGAATAGATAAATGCATACTCTACACTCTTGTTGGATGATGAACACATTGCGTAGGATTACACGAACCCTCAATGTCGGAGTTAACAAGCTCCACAATTCAATGTTCATATTTAAGTAACCTTATAGTGTAAGATAGATCAATTCGACTAAACCAAGTACTAACATAGCATGCACACTGTCACCTTCATGCATATGTAGGAGGAATAGATCACATCAATACTATCATAGCAATAGTTAACTTCGCAATCTACAAGAGATCATGATCATAGCATAAACCAAGTACTAACACGGATGCACACACTGTCACCATTACACCGTGCAGGAGGAATAAAACTACTTTAATAACATTGCTAGAGTAGCACATAGATAAATAGTGATACAAAACTCATATGAATCTCAATCATGTAAAGCAGCTCATGAGATTATTGTATTGAGGTACATGGGAGAGAGATGAACCACATAGCTACAGCGGAGCCCTCAGCCTCGGGGGTGGATTACTCCCTCCTCATCATGGAGGCAGCGATGGCGGTGAAGATGGCGGTGGAGACGGCGGTGGAGATGGCTCCGGGGGCAATTCCCCGTCCCGACAGGGTGCCGAAACAGAGTTCTGTCCCCCGAATTGGAGTTTCGCGATGGCGGCGGCGCCCCTGGAGTCTTTCTGGAGTTTCGTCAATTGGTACTGCGTTTTTAGGTCGAAAGGGATTTTATAGGCGAAGAGGCGGCGCAGGGGGGCACTGGGGCGCCACACCCTAGGCCGGCGCAGCCGTGGTCCGGCCCGCGCCGCCATGTGGTGTGGTGGCCCCGTGGCCCGTCACCGACCCTTCTACGGCGGGCTCGAGCCTTCCGGGAAAAATAGGAGGTTCGGCGTTGAGGTCGTCCACTTCCGCGACTATTGCCCGAACAGCCGGTCTGGAACCAAAAACAGCAGAAAACAGGAACTGGCACTGTGGCATCTCGTTAATAGGTTAGTTCCGGAAAATGCATGAAATCATCATAAAGTGCAAGCAAAACATGTAAGTATTGTCATAAAACAAGCATGGAACGACAGAAATTATGGATACGTCGGGGACGTATCATACGCCATGAAAGTCGACACTCACCCCTTCCCCGCCGTTAACATGGTGGAGTGCACTTACCCTGGAGGGTGCCAGCCAAGATTCTCGTTCAACATCAACATGGTAGGACCTGGACACCACTCTGGTAAGGACGGAGACGAGGGCAGCTGCTCTCGTAGCAAGGACACAGAGGAAGCCGTTCCACGCGATCGGCTCCGTCACGATGGCAAGCGCTACATCACTGAGGGAGAAGTGAGGAACGTGAGATATCAGCGACCTCTCTCTGATCACCTCCTCTACAAGTATGTGAGTCAATATGACCAACGCCGACGACCCAACGACGATGATGAAAGAGATCGTCTGGCTAGGGACGTCAGGAGACGTCGTCGGCATGATCGCGACGAGGAGAGATATGAGCGCCACGCCAAGGAAAGGTTAAGAGAGCAAGACGACGAGGATAGGCACTGGGACTGTCCCTTCTTCAAACACTGCTGGGATTCAGGAATGAGCCGATTGCCTACAATCGGCAACTGCCCAGAATGTAGACAGAAGAGGAAGGATGCAGCCAACGTGTCCGTGTTCAAACGTCTAGGGCCTCTCCCACCTCGGAACAAGCACGCTGAGTCCCCTCGGGTGGAAGATCTCGAGGATTTGGAAGACGATGATGAAGAAGAAGAAGACAGGTACCACCGGCCAAGGTGGTGCCCTGATGGACTCAGCCGTTCCCAAAAGCGTAGGGTTCAGCGACTGCGTGGCTTAGAGGAAGCCGAAAGGTTATACCTGCACACGCTAAGGAAGGCGCGGCCTGATCTGGCCGCGAAAATTCAGCGAACCCCTGGATGAAGAGGGTCGACCACAAAAATGGAGTGGCGCCCCAAGCAAAGGAAAGCCGATGATGAAACATCGGCTGGCACAAACATGGTGTTCATCCTTCCGACGGAGTTTAGTGCTCCAGGATTAGACGAGGCACCCGTGGCACAACTTGACTGCGGCCCACGGCCGGTTATCTTTGAGAAGCCACGAGAAAGAAGCTACAGACATCTGAAGGCCCTATACTTGCGAGGTTATATCAATGGGCAGCCTGTCAACAAGATGCTGGTGGACACCGGAGCGGCAGTCAACATTATGCCATACTCCATGCTACGTCGGTTGGGACGCTCTAGCTCGGATCTGATCAAGACCAACGTGACACTGAGCGATTTCAACGGCCAAGCGTCTGACGCACAAGGTGTTCTGAACGTGGATCTGACCGTAGGAAGGTAAACCATCCCTACGACGTTCTTTATTGTCGATAGCAAGAGCACCTATGCTGTCCTGCTGGGAAGAGATTGGATCCACGCTAATCGTTGCATTCCATCCACGATGCACCAATGCGTAATACGAGTGGGATGGAGATGAGGTAGAGGTCGTCCATGCGAGATGACTTAGCCGAGATTTCAACGGCTGGCATGAACGCTTGGGAGACAAAGCAGCCAAGAGCCACTCTCGGGCATCAATTTGGACGATCGCGAGCGCATCGATGTGACAAAGGATGGGGTTAGGCTGGTCTTATCCACCGGCCTGACCGTATAGCAAGAACAAGCCTATGGACAAACGTGGCGAGGCCGATCCTTGGGATCGGCCCCAAAGATCTATGAAGGGACATTGCAAAACCTTCATTGAGCGCTTCGATCAACGTGGAGGCCGATTCCAAAGAATCGGCCAAAATTATCCTCACCACACATTCTCGCCTGTGTTCAACGTCGATCTAATGGGCAGCGGTTTTACGTCGGCTGATGAGCTAAAAAAATCAGCATTGGCCCTCTTTGGAGCCGACGTTCAAATACGATTGCCTTGGCTAACTACGAGCCGATATCCGCAGCTACCTAGCAGTATTCGGCTCGGGGGCACCTAGTCGACGAACATGTGCGTACGAACATGTGCGATACATGTGCGATGAAATATTGGGGGGCCGATAGAAAATCGGCCAGTAAAAAAAAATTCTCATGGTATACAGCCGATGCACGGACATCGACTTTAGAGCTAAGAAACAAAGCCGATGCACAGCCATCGACTCTAGTACAATTACACAAGATCTACCAGCTGCGTGTTCAAGACACGGATTTCGACCAAGTCGGTTTTCAGTTCAGCCTCAAGGCCAACCTCCAACCTTTTACTCATTAGGCCGTTGGTGTTTCGTCTACAATATCGGCTTTCAACGGAAGAAGAGGCGATCGATGGGGGCAAGTTTGGCTAGCTCGGCATGGTGGCTGTCTCAGAATTACCTGAGTTCAAAGCCCTTTGACTGATCTGTGCATCCTCACCGATATTCTCGCCTTGATTGAGGCTCGGGGGGTAGCTGGCCTGGTAGATGCTCTGTTTTAGAAGCCGATTGGGGTGTCATCGGCTGACCCTTCGTCGCAACCTTCTTCAAATGGCGAGTTCTTGCAGAAGAGGATCACTGGACCTGGTGGGAGGGATTTGAGGGCTCTCTTGAAGACTCCACATTATCCACCAGATCTCAAAGTCATCAGTTAAAGAATTGTAGGATGGTTGTGAAGAACCGATGCGTTGCTATCGGTTCATTGAGCATTGGCCAAGTGAACAATCGGCAAAGTCAGTATGAAGGGGAATCGGCTAAATTAGCTTAAAAGAAATCGGCAAAATCAAACTGGGGGAAATTCTTCATTGATAAATAGGATTTCTTACATAAAGAGCTGATTGCTCTCAAAAGGAAATACTAGGGGGTACATTGCCCCATCTACTACTGCTGATCCTATGCTAAGGGTCCTATCTACGGGCCGTCGCTGCCCTCGTCGTCGCCGTCGTCGCCGCTGTCGGCGCTACTCCCGGCGGGCTCGTCGTCGCTGCTACAGCGGCCGCCGGCCGGTCCCTCGTTGTCCTCGTCCTCCTCGTCAGCGTCGTCGTCGTCGCTGTCGAAGTCGCTGAGGTTCCCCGGCCAGGGGCAGAAGCGCTTGGCCGGCGGCTCGTCGGAGGAGGTGTCGTCCTCCTCCTCCTCCTTCTCCTCCTCCTCCTCCTCGAGGGAGGTGAAGTCATCACAGGAGAAGCGATCGTCATCGCTCTCCTCCTCCGTTTCCCCGTCGGCGAGGAAGCGGAGGTCATTTTCCCCGTCGGTCGAGGACTTGTCGTCCTCAGACCAGACGGAGAAGTCGTGACTGGATTCTTCCCCGGCTTCGATGGCGCGACGGATGTTGGCCGCATGGGCCTCCTCCGGGTTTCACTCCGGCGTCGGCTCGCGGGAGGAGGAGGATTGGGTGAAAAGACCCGATGAGACAGAGGAAGAAGAAGACATGGTGGCGCAGGAGGGCTTTTGGAGTGCTAATGCGAAGGGGATGGAGAAGCAAACTGTTTGGAGCGGTTAAATAAAAGGGGATATAGTGGAAATTCAATGCCACAGCAGTTTCCAAGGAAGTGGTGCCCAACGAAAAAAAAAACTGCCAGGTCACGCGGAGAAGTTGAGAAGGCAGGGCATCATGATGATGGATACTGCGACGGTTCTGCCACGACATGACCCGACGAAGAAAAGGCAGAGTGATTTTGGAATTATCAATTCCAAAACCAGGGGGCATGTGTTATCACCAGAATTTGACCGAGTTAGAGGTGGGCCGCGATCAAGATGGGCTTGAAGAATATACATGGAAGGAATACATGAATCGGCCTTATATGCAAAGTTTGGGCTAGTTCGCCCGTGTATCTGTAATATAGTAGGATACGTGTCGGTTAGTTAGAGTTTGGCTCGTGCACGGTTGGGATTATTCCCACGTTAGAAAGTCTACGGACTATAAATATGTATCCAGGATTTATGAAATAAACAACAATCACGTTCACCACAAACCAATCCAGGCGCATCGCCAACTCCCTTGTCTCGAGGGTTTCTTCCGGGTAAGCATCATGCTGCCTAGATCGCATCTTGCGATCTAGGCAGTACAAGTTTATTCGCTGTTCATGCGTTGCTCGTACTGAAGCCTTTTTGATGGTGAGCAACGTAGTTATCTTAGATGTGTTAGGGTTAGCATTGTTCATCGTATCATATGCTGTCGTCGTGCAACCCTGAGACATCTAGCCGCCCTTACACCTATCTTAGGTGTAGGGGCGGCACCCCGCTTGATCATTATTTAGTAGATCCGATCCGTTATGGTTACTCCTTGTTCTTCAAGGATTAGTTTAATATCTGCATAGTTAGGCCTTACAAACGGATTGAAGGATCCAGTGGCGCGTAGGGTGTAGTTTGCTAGCCCTAGACAGGATGTTCCGGGGATCAACCTCGTGTTGGTTTTTAGGCCTTGTCTAGGGACGGCTTACGATCACCGTGCGTGGCCACCAGGCTCAATCACGAGTAGGATGTTCCGATTATGTGGTGAAAACCCTAAATCGTAGTAGATCGTTTTAGCTTTATTTTGATCAAGCAGGACCACCATATATTCGTACACCTCGTGCGAATCATGGGTGGATCGGCTCTTTGAGCCGATTCACAGGACAACCTGAGAGCCGATTGAGGCTCGTATTTAATGTTTACGTGTATGCCATGCAGGAAACTAAGCGAGGCACATCCATCACCTTCCTGACCAGGTATAGGTCAGGTGGCACGCCCTTGCACCAAGCATCGGACGTGCGTGCCGAGTCTTTGCGGGCCGTCGCTCGGAGGGACCAGGGCCAGCCGCGATCCTGGGAGCCTCCCGGCTCTCTTGTGTTGCCGTCGCTGCTCGCCGGTGGGTTTCGACCGCAACAGCCCGTGGTCCGCCCCACCTTGGGTCTTCTCAGCTCCCCTTCGGCTTCCTTCGTCATCTGGAAAAATAGGATTTTTGGTATAATTTCCTTCCACAGTTGATCTTCTGAAATATTGCGTTCTGGCGGTGCTTTTTCCAGCAGAATCCTGGCTCCGGTGCTCGATCCTCCAATAATGATGAAACATGCAAAATAGATGAAATAACATAAGTATTGTGTCCAAATATGAAATATATCAATGAATAACAGCAAATTATGATACAAAATAGTGATGCAAATTGGACGTATCAACTCCCCCCAAGCTTAGACTTCGCTTGTCCCCAAGCGAAATCGAACTCGATAAACAGACCACATGTTTATGGAGTGAAGAGTCGATAAATAAAATACGGACAAGAAGCATCATATTCATTCACACAAGACATTCTAGTAAACAACTTCCTCATATAACTCAACTTGAAACAAGTATAAAGTAATCACAAATAAAGGTGCATAAGAAATCATAGTTGGTGATGGCAAACTTCGTTCTTGGTCAGAGAACAATTAACAGATTATACTTATCTATCGAGCAATGCTCTCATGTTAAAGTTTATATTGCACAACTTGCATACTCAATCATAATAGTCTCCTCATAATCATTGATAACTTGCAAAGCTATATTCATTCAGATAAAACTTGTACTAAACAAGGAAGAATAAAAGACATGATGAAGCAGATCACAGTATAATGGTTTGATCACAACTACTCAAATGCTTGCTTGAGATGGAGAGAAATAGGTTCTTGACTCAACATAAAGTAAAAGACAGGCCCTTCGCAGAGGGAAGCAGGGATTAAATCATGTGCTAGAGCTTTTCAGTTTTGAAATCATATAGAGATAATAAAAGTAACATTTTGAGAGGTGTTTGTTGTTGTCAACGACTGGTAGCGGGTACTCTAACCCCCTTGCCAGACAACCTTCAAAGAGCGGCTCCCATTTTATTTTTATTTTGTGTGGCACTCCTTCCAACCTTTCTTTCACAAACCATGGCTAACCGAATCCTCGGGTGCCTGCCAACAATCTCATACCATGAAGGAGTGCCTCTTTATTTTGGTTTTATTATGATGATGACACTCCCCCCAACCTTTGCTTACACAAGCCATGGCTAACCGAATCCTTCGGGTGCCGTCCATCAATCACATACCATGGAGGTGTGTCTATTTAGTTTAATTAATTTGGGACTGGGAATCCCATTGCCAGCTCTTTTTGCAAAATTATTGGATAAGCGGATGAAGCCACTAGTCCATTGGTGAATGTTGCCCAACAAGATTGAAAGATAAAACACCACATACTTCCTCATGAGCTATAAAACATTGACACAAATAAGAGATAGTATATTTTGAATTATTTAAAGGTAGCACATGAAGTATTTACTTGGAATGGCAGAAAATACCATGTAGTAGGTAGATATGGTGGACACAAATGGCATAGGTTTGGGTTAAGGTTTGGATGCACGAGAAGTATTCCCTCTCAGTACAGGTCTTTGGCTAGCAAGGTTAATTAGCAAGCATAAGAGTCGAAGGAAACAAACAAATATACATGTGATAGAAACAATCATGCATCTTCCTTATAAGCACAAACAATTTTAACTTCAGAATAACAAGCTATGAGCTAACAAGAAAGAAAGACAATGAAACATCTACATGTATTTCTCTTTTCTATTTAAACCTCAAAGTGTTGTTGCTATTGACCAATGCTAAGTTTGCCAAAACCAAATAGATTTATTCAATGCTCCCAAAGTGATACCAATACTAACAACAAGGTAAATCATATAACAGAGATTGCAAACTAAAATAAGATGTGCAATATGTAAATGATAAGACTTCTCATTAATATTTCATAACGATAACTCACACCAAGGGATACATAGACAACCAACTAAAGGAGAGATACTTCCAAACTGCAACCCATCTTATATGATAACTTCCCTACTCATGATATGACACTACTTGACAATGAAAAGTAAAAGGTAGTGATGATGTGATACCGCGGCACTCCCCCAAGCTTGGAAAAACCAAGGGGATGCCAATACCGATGATGAATTACTCCTTCGGCGATGGTGGTGATGAACTCCTTCCGCGCTTCTTACAGATCTCCTTCACCGGTTTCTCAGCTTGGCAATTCTGCACTAAGACTCGAAGAGATTCATTGTTATCTGAAGTTGGCGATGATGACCTTGTGATGTGAATCGAGTGGTATTCCAACATTCTACGGAGACGGCAATTCTCCTCCTGGAGTATCTCCACTTCTCTTCTTAGAGCCCGATATTGATCACAAAACTCATCGGTAGTCCGTAGAGCTTCTTCCAACACAGGGAAGGAGTCGAGGCTAAGAGCGGGTGGTAAGGGTCCCTGCAAGTTATGAGAAAAAGAACGTCGAGTGTCAACAGATCCCACCAAGATTTGCTTGCTCCCAACGGCTTGCTGCTCTTGTTTTGATGGCACCCTCTTCACTTCTTCCTCCGAAAGCCCCTTGCCCTTGTTGTTGGAGGCCATGGTGCTTCTAGACCGAAAACAGATCCTGGCAGAAACAGCTCGAAACAAAACACGTCGAGAAAACGATATACGGACATCCAGGGGTCCGGGGGATTATATAGCAAAAATTTTCACGACAAAAGGAAAGTACCAGATCGAACTAGAGTCGGAAAGGGGCGACGAGGCGGCCAGACCATAGGGCGGCGCGGGCCCAGGCCAGGCCGTGCCGGCCTATGGTGGCACGACCTCGTGCGTCTCCTCCACTCCGTTTCGATCTCGTAATTTTTCATATTTTCCAAAAACAGCAAAAATATTGTTCGGAAAGTAAATTGCGAACTTTTTATTACCAGTACTGTTACCTATTCAAAGTCGAGTTCTGGCGAACTGTCAATTTGTCCTTTGATGAAAGCCTCCGGTGTCTCGACTCGAATAATATCAACATCAACATTATAAGAATCACCTGAGATATAATGCTTGAGTCTTTATCCATTCACCACTTGCGTAGCATTGCCTTGGAGAGAGCTAATTTTAATTGCTCCTGAACGATACACCTCCTCGACAACATATGGTCCTTCCCATTTCGAGAGTAATTTCCCTGCAAAGAATCTGAGACGAGACCGATACAATAGGACTTTATCTCCAATGTTAAATTCTCTTTTGATAATCCTTCTATCATGCCATTTTTTAACTTTCTCTTTAAAGAGTTTAGCATTTTCATAAGCTTCACTTCTCCATTCATCTAGAGAACTCAATTGCAACAACCTCTTATTACCGGCAAGTTTAGGATCTTTATTTAATTCTCTAACAGCCCAATAAGCTTTGTGCTCTAGTTCTAAAGGTAAATGACAAGCTTTTCCATAAACCATTTTATAAGGTGACATTCCCATGGGGTTTTTATAAGCAGTTCTATAAGCCCAAAGTGCATCCTTCAATTTACTAGCCCAATTCTTCCTAGTTTTATTAACATTCTTTTGCAAGATAGATTTAATTTCTCTATTTGATAATTCTACTTGCCCACTAGTTTGAGGATGATAAGCGGAAGCAATTCTATGATTAATACCATATTTAGCAAGAGTTTTTCTAAAACCACCATGAATAAAATGAGAACCTCCATCAGTCATAATATATCTAGGAACTCCAAATCTAGGAAAAATAATATCTAAAAGCATTCTTAAAGAGGTCTCACCATCAACACTTTTTGTAGGTATGGCTTCCACCCATTTAGTAACATAATCAACAGCAACAAGTATATGAGTGTTACCTTCTGAAGAGGGAAAAGGTCCCATGAAGTCAAATCCCCAACAATCAAACGGTTCAATAACAAGAGTATAATTCATAGGCATTTCATTGCGTCTAGAGATATTACCAACCCTTTGGCATTCATCACAAGATAAAATAAACTTCCTTGCATCTTTGAAGAGGGTCGGCCAATAAAAACCTGATTGTAAAACCTTTTGTGCGGTTCTTTCTCCGGCGTGATGTCCTCCATAAGCACTACCATGACATTTACTCAATATCTCCTGTTGTTCATATTCGGGAACACATCTTCGCAGAATACCATCCACTCCTTCTTTATATAAGTGTGGGTCATCCCAGAAATAATGCCTCAAGTCATAAAAGAATTTCCTCCTTTGCTGAGCTGAAAAGGTTGGCGGCAAGTACTTGGAAACAATAAAGTTAGCATAATCAGCATACCAAGGACTGTCTCGTGAACTCACCTTTATTGCAGCCAATTGTTCATTTGGAAAACTATCATTAACAGGAACAGGATCATAAGCAATATTTTCCAATCTAGACAAATTATCAGCAACAAGATTATCAGCACCTTTCCTATCTACAATATGTAAATCAAATTCTTGCAAATGTAATTACCCATCTAATAAGCCTTGGCTTAGCATCTTTCTTTTGCATAAGGTATCTGATTGCAGCATGATCAGTATGAATAGTAACTTTTGAATCAATAATATAAGATCTAAACTTATCACAAGCAAAGACTACAGCTAACAATTCCTTTTCAGTAGTAGCATAATTTCTTTGAGCAGCATCAAGAGTTTTACTAGCATAATGAATAACATTTAGTTTTTTATTTACCCGCTGTCCAAGAACAGCGCCTACAGTAAAATCACTAGCATCACACATAATTTCAAATGGTAAGTTTCAATCAGGTGGTTCAACTATAGGAGCAGTTGTTAAGGCTTTCTTTAGAGTTTCAAAAGCTTCCTTACAATCATCATAAAAAACAAAAGGTACATCTTTTTGAAGAAGATTAGTAAGAGGCTTTGAAATCTTGGAGAAATCTTTAATAAACCTCCTATAAAACCCAGCATGGCCAAGAACACTACGAATACCTTTAACATCCCTGGGATAGGGCATCTTCTCAATTGCTTCAACTTTAGCTCTATCAACTTCAATACCTCTCTCGGAAATTTTATGTCCCAATACAATTCCTTCATTAACCATAAAGTGGCATTTCTCCCAATTAAGAACAAGGTTAGTTTCTTCACATCTCTGCAAAACTTTATCGAGGTTCCGCAAGCAATTATCAAAAGAATTCCCATAGACAGAAAAATCATCCATGAATACCTCTACAATACTCCCGCAAAAACCATGAAAAATAGCAGACATGCATCTTTGAAAAGTAGCAGGAGCATTACACAAACCAAAAGGCATACGTCTATAAGCATAAGTTCCATAGGGACAAGTGAAAGTGGTTTTCTCTTGATCTTTAGTTTTAACAGCAATTTGTGAAAATCCAGAATAACCATCAAGAAAACAAAAATGAGTATTTTTAGATAACCTTTCTAACATTTGATCAATAAAAGGCAAAGGGTAATGATCTTTTTTAGTAACCTTATTAACTTTTCGATAATCAATGCACATTCTATACCCTACAACCACTCTTTGAGGTATGAGCTCATCATTATCATTAGGCACAACAGTCATTCCTCCTTTCTTAGGAACACAATGCACAGGACTAACCCATCTACTATCAGCAATAGGATATATAATACCAGCTTCAAGAAGTCGTAATACCTCATTTCTTACCACATCCTTCATCTTAGGAATTAGACGACGCTGGGGTTCAACAACAGGCTTCGCATCTTCTTCCATATTGATGGCGTGTTGGCAAATAGAGGGAGAAATCCCCTTCAAATCATCAAGAGTGTAGCCAATAGCACCTCGGTGTTTCTTCAATATTTCCAATGGTCTTTCTTCTTCAAACTCTGTAAGCTTAGAACTAATAATAACAGGATATATTTTCTTATCATCAATATGAGCATATTTAAGATTATCAGGCAAAGGTTTTAAATCAAAGACAGGATCTTCCTTTGGTGGCGGTGTTGTACCCAGATCTTCCACCGGTAAATCATGCTTAAGAATAGGTTGGCGGAGAAAAATTTCCTCAAGCTCATCTCTTTCTTTCCTAAAAACTCCACTCTCGCTATTCTCCAAATGTTGCTGCAAAGGATTATTAGGAACAAGAACAATAGATGCACACTGTTCCATTTTAAAATCATTACTAGGCAAATCAGCTTTATAAGGAGTTTTGGTAAATTTAGAGAAGTTAAACTCATATGATTCACCAGCAAATTTAGTCAAAATTTTCTCTTTCTTGCAATCTATAATAGCTCCACAAGTATTTAGAAAAGGTCTACCAAAAATAATAGGACAATAATCACTAGCAGCAGAACCAAGTACCAAAAAGTCAGCAGGATATTTAATCTTACCACATAGAACTTCCACATCTCGAACAATACCAATTGGAGAAATAGTTTCTCTATTAGCCAGCTGAATAACCACATCGATATCTTCAAGTTCACAAGAACCAATTTCGTGCATAATCTCCGTATAAAGCTCATAAGGAATAGCACTAATACTTGCACCAATATCACATAAACCATAATAGCAATGATCACCAATTCTAACAGATAGCATAGGAATACTAGCTTGCTTGGGTTTATTAGGATGTGAAACAATATTAGAAGCATCTTCACAGAAAATAATATGACCTTCCTCCAAATTTTCAGTCACAAGATCTTTAACTATTGCAACAGAGAGTTCAACTTTTATTTGTTCTTCAGGTTCTATAGGTTTCTTTTCACTTTTATGAACCGCACTATTTATAACAGAGTACTCCTTCATTTTAGCAGGGAAAGGAGTTTTTTCAATATAGGCTTCAGGAATAACATGATCAACAGTTTCAACTACAACGCATTTATTAATAGATGAATCAATTTTATCTTTATACGGTTCATGATACTTATCAAAATTCTTCTTAGGCAATTCATAATGAGAGGCAAAAGCTTTATAAAGATTTGCAGCAACTTGAGAATCAAGACCATAAGTAGCACTCATATTACGAAATTTATCAGTATCCATAAAAGCTTCAATGCATTTGTAATCATAATTTATACCTGATTCTCGATCTTTGTCGATCTCCCATCCTTCGTATTTTCCTGGATCCGATTAAGAAGGTCCCTTTTAAACTCTTCCTTATTGCGCGTGAATGATCCAGAACAAGAAGTATCCAAAGAAGGTCTTGTCTTCAAAAGAAAGTCTTGCATAGAAATTATCAATAATAACATTACCAGGAAGCTCATGAATGGGGCATTTGAGCATTAAAGACTTCAATCTCCCCCAAGCTTGGGCAATACTCTCTCCATCATGAGGCCAAAAATTATATATGCGATTCCGATCCTTGTGAATTTCACTTGGAGGATAGAACTTAGAATAAAACCGGGGCACAATATCATTCCATTCAAGAGAATCCCCATTATCCAGTAATTTATACCAATGCGCTGCTTTACTGCATAAATGATATAGCGAATAGTTTCTTCCTCACTTCATCCATAGCAATACCTGCACACTTGAATAAACCGCATAATTCATGCAAGAACAATAAATGATCTCCAGGGTGGACAGTTCCATCCCCTGTATAACGGTTATTCACTACGCGTTCAATAATTTTCATAGGTATTTTGTATGGTATCTCTTCTTTACCTGGCGCCTCATCCACTACCGTTGCAGTAGTAGCAGATTTTCCAAATAAACATTCGAGAGAAGATCTCTCCATAATGAATTATGGCAAAGAAAGCGAAATAAAATCAGCACAAACAAAGTAGATATTTCCCTTACCAATTCCACTTACCAATAGCGCTTCACTCCCGACAACGGCGCCGAGAAAATAGTCTTGATGACCCACAAGTATAGGGGGTGTATCGTAGTATTTTCGATAAGTAAGAATGTCGATCCCAACGAGGAGCAGAAGGTGTTGACAAGCAGTTTTGATGAAGGATTCACTGTAAATGCTCACAGACAAATATTCAGGGGGTTTTGATATAACAGATGAATAAAGTACGAGTAAGTAAAGTGCGAGAGTAACAATTGCAGCGAGTGGCCCAATCCTTTTTAGCACAAAGGACAAGCCGGTTTGTTTACTTATAATGACCAAACGTTCTTGAGGACACACGGGATTTTAGTCTAGTGTTTTTGCTACATACGGCTAAATAATCTTCATTGTTATGATAAGTGTTGTGTGGGTGAACCTATGCTAATGTACCGCCCTTCCTAGGACTAATACATACTTGTGATTATACCCCTTGCAAGCATCCGCAACTACAAGAAAGTAATTAAGAATAAATCTAACCACAGCCTTAAACTCTGTGATCCTGCTATCCCTCCTGCATCGATATACCAACGGGGGTTTAGGTTTCTGTCACTCCGACAACCCCGCAATTGGCAAACGAGTACAAGATTCATTCCCCTAGGCCCATAAAGGTGAAGTGTCATGTAGTCGACGTTCACACGACACCACTAGAAGAATAACACCACAACTTAAATATCATACCATTGAATATTACTCAACCATAGTTCACTACTAACAGTTAGACTTCACCCATGTCCTCAAGAACTAAACGAACTACTCACGAGACATCATATGGAACATGATCAGAGGTGATATGATGATGAATAACAATCTGAACATAAACCTTGGTTCAATGGTTTCACTCAATAGCATCAACAACAAGTAGGAATCGATACCGGGAGAGTTTCCCCTATCAAACAATCAAGATCAAACCCAAATTGCTACGGCGGTGACGATGTCCAGCGGTGGAGACGGCGGTGATGATGGTGGAGATGATGATGATGGTGATGGAGATGATGTCCAGCTCGATGACGGTGACGATGGCGTCGGTTTCCCCCTCCCGGAGGGAATTTCCCCGGCGGATCTCAGCCCGCCGGAGAGCTCTTTTCTCTCTGGTGTTCTCCACCCCGCAGAGGCGGCTGTAACTCTTCGTGAGGTATCCTCTGTGGTTTAGGTCTTCGGGATGAAGGGTTTCGCGAAGAAAAGGAGGCGAAAGAGGCTGTGGGGCCCCCACACCACAAGGTGGCGCGGCCAGGCCATGGGCCGCGCCGGCCTGTGGTCTGGCCCCACCTTGGGTCTTCTCAGCTCCCCCTTCTGGCTTCCTTCGTCATCTGGAAAAATAGGATTTTTGGTATAATTTCCTTCCACAGTCGATCTTCCGAAATATTGCGTTCTGGCGGTGCTTTTTCCAGCAGAATCCTGGCTCCGGTGCTCGATCCTCCAATAATGATGAAACATGCAAAATAGATGAAATAACATAAGTATTGTGTCCAAATATGAAATATATCAATGAATAACAGCAAATTATGATACAAAATAGTGATGCAAATTGGACGTATCAGCTGCCTAACATGATCAAGATCATCTATTCGTAATGCTACATGTTGCGTTTGTTGGGATCCGATGAATATGGAATACTATGCTATGTTGATTATCAATCTATTATCTATGTGTTGTTTATGATCTTGCATGCTCTCCGTTATTAGTAGAGGCTCTGGCCAAGTCGTTACTTGTAACTCCAAGAGGGAGTATTTATGCTCGATAGTGGGTTCATGCCTCCATTAAATGCAGGACAAGGATGTGAGAAAGTTCTAAAGTTGTGGATGTGCTGTTGCCACTAGGGATAAAACATCAATGTTATGTCTAAGGATGTATTTATTGATTACATTACACACCATACTTAATGCAATTGTCTGTTGTTTGCAACTTAATACCGGAGGGGGTTCGGATGATAACCTGAAGGTGGACTTTTTAGGCATAGATGCATGCTGGATAGCGGTCTATGTACTTTGTCGTAATGCCCAATTAAATCTCACAATACTCATCATAACATGTATGTGCATGGTCATGCCCTCTTTATTTGTCAATTGCCCAACTGTAATTTGTTCACCCAACATGTTATTTATCTTATGGGAGAGACACCACTAGTGAACTGTGGACCCCGGTACATTCTTTTCCATCAAATACAATCTACTGCAATACTCGTTCTACTGTTTTCTGCAAACATCATCATCCACACTATACATCTAATCCTTTGTTACAGCAAGACCGGTGAGATTGACAACCTCACTGTCACGTTGGGGCAAAGTAATTTGGTTGTGATGTGCAGGTTCCACGTTGGCGCTGGAATCCCTGGTGTTGCGCCGCACTACACTCCGTCGCCATCAACCTTCAATGTGCTTCTTGACTCCTACTGGTTCGATAAACATTAGTTTCTTATTGTGGGAAACTTACTGCTGTACGCATCACACCTTCCACTTGGGGTTCCCAACAGTCGCGTGTTGTACGCGTGTCATGGATCGAGCAACTTTCTTTGATGAATGCCATAAAACTAAGGATGGTGTGTATGTGAATGCCTTAACAGAGGAAAAAATGGTATTGGCTCTTTTCTACCAGATAACTATGCACAGTTTAGTATTGTCTAACATTTCTACAAAACTAATTCTTATAATGGCGGCGAAAGTATGCAAATAGTTGCCCATATATATGTTTTCTTCTGGTTCCGTGTTATGCCTTGTGAGATGGCTCCTCTAATCTCATGTGTCCTCTTATTGAACCATGAATCTAGCGTAATTCCCTAATTCCAAAGATTTCTCTGTTTCACATATTGTATTATCGAAATTTAAGTAGAATGATGTGATATATGCTAGCAAGAATGCGAATATCCAAACTCGTTATTAAAAGAACTAATCCTTGATGCTCGTTATATTTTTAGCACACTGATGTAGCTAACCTTTATTCTACACACATACACATGCGCCATGTTTACTCAGGAGCACAAGTATATGGCTCATCTTTAAATTGGTGTCTGCATAGAGTAGTTTTTTTACTACACTAATAGTAAACATGCGAATGATTATGCTATATTATTTTCTTGCTGGATTTGATAGTCTTGACACAACAAGGTTTGGATACATCTCTCGGATACTACATCATCACTATGATACTCCAAGAAACGTGAGTTGTAGAACAATTTCATAACTCTCTTAGATGTTCACTAAAACTCGTAATTCAAATTTTTCACCATGATCCAATCATAGATATTTGACTTTTCTATTACGATGATTTCCACTTCATACTGAAATTTATTTGAATCCATTCAAATGTTTCAAACTTCTTCCTTATCGAATAAATATATCCACATATATATATACTCAATTCATTGTTGGAAGTTTTCATGAAGTAGAAGAATCTTCCGCACATAACTATGCCTAGTGAACCATATACATCATCATGTATGTTTTCACTAAGTTAGTTGCTCGTTCAACTCTTGGCCTATGAATGGTATTTCAGTCATTCTCTTTAGAAAAGATTTGCAAGCGCCAAATGATTCAAAAATCAAATGACTCCAAAAATCCATTTGCATGGAGTTTCTTCATGCGCTCCTTTCTAACATGACCTAAATGGCGGCTCCACAAATAAGTGGAATTCACATCATTTGCCTTATGCATTTTAGCGTCAGTGTTATGCATGTGTGTTTCACCATAAAGATTTATAATAACTTATCCATCGTACATGGAGTAATGTCATAATTTGAACAACTCATTGTTTTCATTTGACCAGAGCAAAATAACAATTATTAAGTTCTTTATTATAAATTCTAAGGGCTAGGTAGAATGCCAACGACAAACATAATAACACTTTATTATGTTCTAGACATGCATTATTACCATATTCCTTATCAGTCACTTAGGCCATCGTATTCTTGTATTGCGTTGTATTGTATGACATCTCATACCAACCAATCTGGTACAATTACCCAAGAATTTCATTATGTGACCAAACAAGAAATACATCCATAACATGTATATCATCTATATACACATGAGCTAGACTTTCTAGTCTTTTATTTTTTTCTGCCAAAATATCTTTTGTAGTTTCTCTTTTAGCTTTCCTCATTCTCAGAAAACACTTCACCTTCAATAACTTCTAGGTTTGTTGGTCAAATACCAATAACCTTGAGGTTCTTACTTTGAAGTTGATCATCATATGACAAGTGTTCCGGATTTCACTATTAGTAACCTTTTAATGTGATGAACAATTTCACTCATAATTTTTATCCATCAAATCATGACGACTTTCTGAGACCATGTCTGTACATGCTAGGCTCATAAAGTTTAACCTCAGTATTCGCACGTGCAAATCTGGCTTGCACCCGTTGTATGCACACATAGAATCTATAACACCCGATTATCACGAGATGCTTCGAAACGACGAGTCTTATCAACGGTGCATACTAAGGACGATCATTTCATGGATATGCGAATATCGTTAGTGCCTCAATAGTTGGAGGATTGGGACGCCTGGCGTCTTCAACCTTCGTACATTCCCATAAAACTTATGAGTTTATGTAGTCTCACTAAATTATATTCTATCACCTTGCAATAAGGTCTTAGATATCACATATATCTCATACCTCGCTTATTTCTGAAAACAAAATTTTCAGCTCCTTACTTTTCAAACATATTTGAACTTCAAGTTTCACGGAGACAAGATGATTTTAGGTACTAATTGAAACCATTGTTCTTTGAATCAATAATGTGAGATTTACCAAAATTTTGCAATAGGACTTAATCATTTCTTGATTCTTTAATAATACGGTTCCAGTCCGTAAAGTTTCATGTCAGACTTAACAACATTTCTATCTCAACTAGATGATACCCCGCGTGTTGCTGCGGTAATCTATGGTACACAACATAATTTATTAAGCACCAATTAGAAACAAATGGAAATCATTCTTAAATCATGTAACATTACATTTGGAAAATCTATTTTTGAAAAAAGAGGATGAGGCCGATATGTAATTCCTAATTTTCATGTATAAAATCCACTTTCGCGAAGCTAAAAGAAAATCGAGAAGTACATATTAAACCGGTGATCACATTGAAGATCCGGGGAATCCAAATTTTTTTAGTTATACATTTGGTAGTGTAAGTGCCGGTTCCATCTGGAAGTAAAATACATGCATATTTGTCTTGGGCAAAAAGGTAGCAACGTGATGATATCACAATTCATCTTTCAAAAAGACAACTGGCGAATGACATGTGAAAAAAAATTCTGTTACCAGATAGCACATGTGAAGAAGATATAGGTGGCTAAGTATGTAGGAGGGAGAACACATAAATTATTTTAACAAATGGAAATTATTTGTAAACAATAATATCTGACCATGTAAAGTCATGTAATAGGAGGATTACATATCTTACACGAATTCCTCAAACGACCAAATTACCGTGAGCAAACAAAGTTTGTTGGCCCAATCATATATTTAGTCTGAACATTATAAGAAGCATTAGAGGAATGTTGCCGAAGTTTCAGATGTGTAAAAATTAACTGAATGTTATCAGCAACATATCCAGAGGAAGAAAGGATTAGCATGTACCTGAAATCAAAGCTTCCTCGCTGCCACTTGTGTGTCCTTATGTTCTCTCGTATTGCTCAATGCTGTATATATCTGTTGCAAATAAAAAAAAGAAAATTATTAAGGTTATGTCATTGGGTGAATGATATAATTCACATACACCCAAATAAGCGTAGCATGAGATCAAGTCATCAAGTTCAACTTGCTATAAGCTTTCAGATACATAGTAACCTAGTCCTTTGACCATGAGATCATGTAAATCACTTATACCAGAAGGGTACTTTGATTACATCAAACGGCACTGCATAAATGAGTGGTTATAAAGATGGGATTAAGTATTCGGAAAGTATGAGTTGATGCATATGGATCAAGAGTGGGATTTGTCCATCCCGATAACGGACAGATATACTCTGGACCCTGTGGAATGACATCTAATTAGCTTGCAAGCATGTGACAAGGTCACAAGAGATGACATACCACGATAACAAGTAAAGAGTACTTGTCGGTAACGAGGTTGAACTAGGTATGGAGATACCGATGGTCGAACCTCGGACGAGTAAAGTATCGTGCAACAAAGGGAATCGGTATCGTATGTAAATGGTTCAATCGATCACTAAGTTATCGTTGAATGTGTGGGAGCCATTATGGATATCCAGATCCCACTATTGGTTATTGGTCGGAGAGGAGTCTCGACCATGTCTGCATAGTTCACGAACCGTAGGGTGACGCGCTTAAGGTTCGATGTCGCATAAGTAGATTCAGAATATGAGATGGAGACCGAAGTTTGTTCGGTCTCGGATGGGATCCAGGACATCACGAGGAGGTCCGGAATGGTCCGGAGAATAAGATTCATATAAGGGAAGTTGATTTCTAGGTTTTGGAAAAGTTCGGGATTTTTCCGGTGAAACACCGGAAGGTTCTAGAAGGTTCCGGAGGGGTCCACCATGAGGCCCACGACCTAGGGGGGGCCTACATGGGCCGAGGGGGTGCTGCCTAGCCCTAATGGGCCAGGCGCACCAAGCCTCAAAGGCCCAGGCCGGCCACCCCTTAGGGTTTCCCCAAAACCCTAAGGGGGGATCAACTTGGGGGGCAAGATTCCCCCTCCCCCTTGTGCCGCCGGCCCTAGATGGGTTTGGGGGGCAAGGGGGCCACCCCAACCGACCCTCTCCCCTATATAAAGAGGGGAGGGGGCAGGGGGGCGCACCCAACCCTAGCCACCACTTCTGGCCGCCCCTCTCCTCCTCCATACACTGCTCCGGCTTAGGTGAAGCCCTGAAGTTTTTCCTCCTCCACCACCACCACCACACCGTCGTGCTGCTGGAATTCCGAGGAGATCTACCACACCTCCGCTGCCCGCTGGAACGGGGAGAGGACGGGCTTCATCGACACCGTACGCACGACCGAGTACGGAAGTGCTGCCGGATTGCAGCACAAGATGATCGACTACATCAACAACGAGATCTAATCTCGTAGGCTTTGAAAATCTTCGAGGGTTAGTGTCACATGCATCTCGTTGCTTCGATCTTCATAGATTAGATCTTGGCTTTTCCTAGATTGGATCTTGGTTTTGTTCTTGTTCACGGTAGAATTTTTTGTTTTCTATGCAACGAACCCATCAAGCATCTCCAGTCGCGTTCTCCAAACCGTGGCCCAAAGGGATTTGGGGCGCGTGAGACAAAAAATCGTTTCCAGCCGCGCGCCCCAAAGACCCTTTTTGTCCGACGCGGCCCAATACGGTGTCCAGCGCCCCGAGCCCATCCCCGCTACACAGGGGACGCTCCGGGCACGCCGGACACAACGAAATGAGAGGGGAGGAGGCGCGGGACCGATGCATCAGCGGCTCGGACGCTCAACCGCCGCCTACGTAGCGACTGTGCAGTTGCCAGGAAGGGGAACTGTCGCATTGGCAACCGCGTCGACCGACGCGTCAACCGTCGGAATGGAGCGTCAGAAGAGCAACCGCCGCTCTCTTCGACTTCTGCGCCCCCGTTCATCCGCGCTCAATAAGACCCGTACATAGGCGCTTTCGGATCTTCAACCGGCCGCCATTCATCCAACCTTCTCACGATGAGCGACCTCTCTAGGCTTCCATCAGACACCGACAATGAGGGCAAGTCTCCAGGATGACGCCATTGGTGGGACAGAGTCCGGACGCCCAGCAGCAGCGATGATTCCCCGCCGCCACTGGACAGCGCGGAGGAATGACATGCCTTAGACGAGGGGGCGGAGGAGGAAGGGGCTGAGGAGGCGACGGCGGTGGCGGCCCGGGCGAAGGCGGACGCGAAAGCGAAGGCCAAGACCAATGCCAAGGCCACGGCGCAGCCGGCGAGCACCGTCGACGACAAGGAGGACACAAGTTCCTCCGACGCATCGACCGACACCGCCTCTTCGGAAGAGGTGACGAGCAGGAAGCGCCACCGTGATGAGGATGAAGAGACGGGGCCATTAAAGAAGAAGTAGTTTAAAAAAATAATATGTAATTTGATTATGTTTTTTTCGAAGTTTTTATATGTAATTTGTTTATGTTGCACCGATTTGAATATTAGTACATAGTTTTTTCTATCTATTAAAACAAAAAAAGAGTATTTTAATATTTGGAGGCGACGTTTGGGGGACGCGGCTGAGGAGCGACGTCCCTCTAAACACGGCACGAACGAAACACGTCCCCCATCCGGCGCCATTTAGGCGCAAGATGCTCTTAGATGATTATTAATAAAGCTCAGCAGGTGGCTGTTTCCCTCAATTTTGTTTTTGGTGCAGAGCACCCAAAATATTTGTTAGCTTCTCGCCGGTACGCCACGGCTTGTTGTGCGGCCACGGCCACCGGTACCGGTTCTGGTGGAACGCTCGAGCCAACACCCAACGCACGGACTAGACGAACCATTCCGCATTTCGGCCTTCGAACCCCACCGTTGGGTCCAGCCTCCAGCGTGGAGATCCAGACCAGACCAACCAAACCAAGCGTCGAATTCCAGACCGAAATTTCTCCTCTCACTTCCCCTCGTCGTCTCGTCCTCCTCCACCTCCAGATCCAGGCCCCGACCCGACGCCTCCGCGGCCATGAGCGACAGCGATGTCGACGAGGACGAGCTCCTCCAGATGGCGCTGCAGGAGCAGGCGGCGCGGGACCTCAGCCACCAGCGCCCGGGCGCCGCCAACAAGCCCGTCGTCAACCTCGTCCGCCCCCCGGCCCGCGCCGCCAATGCCCGCGCCGCCAAGCCCAGCCGCGGCGGCGACGACGACGACGACTCCGAGGTCGAGATGCTCTCCATCTCCTCCGGCGACGAGGACGCCGCCCCCGCCCGCGACCGCGGCCCCCCGCCGCCCCGCGGGGGCGCCCGCGCCGGCGCGCGCAGGCCCGCCTCGCGGGACGACGGCGATCTCGACGACGCCGAGCCCAGGAGCTGGAAGCGCGTCGACGAGGCCGAGGTACGGATCGCCGAGATCTCGAGAGATCTCGGGGCTGCCCATTTGTGGACATCGTTTACGCTTTTGATTCATCATCCGCTCAATCGTGTTGCTCTCCAACCCAACAGACCAACAATCAACAATTCCTTGCGTGAACACGGTGGTGGGATCATCGTCTGATTGCTAGTTAAATTTAGCTTGCACTGCTACTTTCGGTTTGAATGTGCGAAATGACTTACTACTTTAGTTCCATATAGAGCTTGCCCCATTTATAATGTGCAAGGAACTGTGTTCGTTTTGCGGTTACTGCATATAGCACCTGCACACAGCACACATTGCAATTACTATGCATTGCTGCTAGGTGTTTGTTTGCTTTACAGGTTGCTGAATAGGATTAAACAACATTCATTTGGTTTTCTTCAAATTGAGAATTCACATAATTCCTGCATCAGAATTCGTGAGAGGTTTCTGAATCATATGTCTGCATTCTTCAATAATATTATCAAATGCCTTGAACGTGAAAGTCTTATTTACCATGCTCTGTTGTACCTTTTTGTGTTTCCACACTCATGGTCTCATGCCAAACATGCCTAATGTTCATCGGCCTTTGTTCCGTTCAGCTTGCTCGCCGAGTTCGGGAGATGCGTGAAGCAAGGGCAGCGCCTAGTGTTCAAGCAATTGAACAGAAAGCAGTTGCAGCTCAGAAGGCGCTCACAAGTGTACAGACTTTACCTAGAGGAGTGGAGGTTTTGGATCCATTAGGCCTCGGGTAACTATCTGGGTCATCAAACATTTGATCATTAACATGTTTTAATTTAAGTGCTCCATAATCATATCACACTTGGAAATATTTCGTAAAGTAGATTCTGGGGAAGCCCAGAAGTCAACTTAAGGTGGTGGGCTAGAAAATTCGGAAAAAAAACTAGAGAAGCTAGGGGGGATCGTCTTGTGTCAGTATCTGAGACATCTTTTGTTTCTCTAAAAGTCAAGTGAATTGCCTGACTTCAGCATCTGGCTTTAGAAGCTAAAGTAGAAGCCATGCCAAACAGACCCTGTCATTTCATGGAAAGAAGCATAACATGCCACAAAGTCACAAACCTTATTAACGAAGATGGTCTCTTAAATCGATCTGTTGGAATTTAGATAGCAACAAATATTAACTAAAAAAACAGTGGTGGTGTCGCACTGTGCAGCGTATGGGTCATATGCTATGTAGCCAAGGAATTAAAATAATCAAACTATGTTTATTTTCTTTTTCTATGGCCACTGCCCTTTCATGACTGAGTAATGTTTATTTCCCACCAGTATCATGGATAATAAGTCCCTGCGACTTATCACTGATGCTTCAGTAAGTTCTCCTGTTTCGAGGGAGAAGTCTCAGGGTTTGGACCCCAGTATGCGAGGTATGCCTCTCGGTCATATGCATTATTTCTTTTGTTTCCCTTCTGTTGTTCGTGTTGAATAAAATGTCTACTTTTTTTTTGTGCTTTTGCAGACAAAGTTATATACTCTTCTCCAAATTTTGATCCCAAGGTTTTTCTTTCGTGGGTCCACAAAGATACAAGTGCCGCTGATTTAGAGTCTGGTGCTCTTACCTTGAAAACTGATCTTAAAGGAAGAACGCAGCAGAAAAAACAATTAGTCAAGGAGAACTTTGATTGTTTTGTCTCGTGCAAAACTACGATAGATGGTATTATTTTAGTCGTAGCTTTCTCCTTAGCTGCTACATGTTCAGGGTATTAACTCTGTACAATGTCTCACTTTGTGATATACCGTTGTTCTGCAGATATTGAGTCGAAACTGAGACAGATAGAAGACGACCCTGAAGGTGCGGGTACCACTCACTTGTGTTCGGTCACTCAAAAGATTAGCGGCGTGGCAAATCGTGCATTCCAGCCTCTATTCGAGAGGCAGGTATACCACTAAGTTTTCTCTAGAACTATTTTCATTCATCTTGATTGGCATCTATGTAAAATTCTTTATTGAGTGCACTAAACTGCTTTGTACAGGCCCAAGCTGAGAAGATCAGATCTGTTCAGGGAATGCTTCAGAGATTCCGGACATTATTTAACCTGCCAAGTGCAATTCGTAGCAACATTAAGAAAGGAGAGTATGATCTAGCTGTCAGAGAGTACCAAAAAGCAAAATCAATTGTTCTTCCTTCTCATGTACGCCAATTTCTTAATTTATCTTAGCTGCTTCTTTTATCCAACGATCCACAGTTCTGGGAATTGGCAAGGGTATACATGCTTTCTGGTTCTAGCCGTCTGCACCCCACTATCTTATTTTGACAACCTTGGGGATTTAGTAGGGACCACAGACTGGTGATCTCCGTCATGTTCTTACAACACTACTGTCCTAGACTAATATCTCCCCTCTATTTGTCGTGTACTGTAAGTGGGCTTTGTAATTTGTCTAAGTGTAAACGATAATTAAAAAGAGTTACTTCGAATTCAGCATACATAAAATGTATTGCTTATACAGGAGAAACATGTATTTTATTACCTAATCAAACAGGTGAAGCAGACACAACTATCTACCTGGCACTGGTTTATTCTACTTACATAATGATGAAACAAGCAAACATGTGTCGTATTAGGGCTTTGGTTGGGTTGCATTGATATTTTTGTTACCATTGGTATTTTTTTCCGTAGTTTTTGGGACCATGCGAAATCCCATTATGAGAAATCACTCCCACAGCCTATAATTTACTTTTGTACCATAATTTAGCAAAATAACTTCACTTTTGTACCATAGTTTGATACCAGTTCTGCTTGGATCAAAGCACGAGGCAGACTATGTTGGAATTTTGAGTTTTCAAGGATCCTGTGTCTTACGAACTATATTAAAACGAGATAGGAAGGTCTTTAGATTTGATCGTCTTTCATTTTTATATGCAGACCCATGTTGTATGGGTGACGAAGCAGTGCATGTATCATTCAACTACTGCGTTCCTTATAATTGTTTTTTAAGTCCCGGTGTTGTTTGCTCTCTAATTGTATATTTGAACCGCAATGTGAAATTTTGTAATAACAAAGCTTGATTGATTCTCACAAGCTCCTAGAAATCCTAGCTTTGCTGATAGATTAATTTTCATAAATACTTACTCCTTGGTGCATTGACTTGCACGTGTGTTTATAACCTGCTTTTATTTGTATGTTTATTGCTTGGTGGATGCTTTAGTATCATATTGCTTAAAATTTTCCACTTTATTGTGGTGATTTCCCGCGTTGTGAGGCACTACACGCCACAATCAACTTTAGTTTCAGTGCATTTTATATGTTTATTATACGGTATTACAGTGACCAACCTACAGGTGGGAATACTCAAACGTGTACTGGAGGAAGTGGAGAACGTAATGCATGATTTCAGAGGAATGCTTTATAAGTCGATGGAAGATCCTCATCTTGACCTTGCTGAGGTTAGTATTCTGCATGTCATTAAGTGTTGGTGACATCTCTAAATTCGCTAGCTCTGTTGACAGTAAAAGATGACTTAAACTTGTGAACTTAGGCCATCTCCAGCGGGGAGACCCATTTCGAACACAAAAAGTGTCCATTTTAGTCCGTCTGGGTCTCCATCTGCCTCCAGTTTTGCTCCTTGTCCGAAATGGGTCGGAGGTGCCCCCAGCGGGGAGACCCATTAGTCCATTTTGTTTGTTGTCAATGACAAATATGACCCACATGTCATAGACTCTTAAATTTCATCTGCTTTTAGATCACAGTATGACATATCAATATAAACCAAAATTTTGCAAAAAAATAAATAAAATAGCTAGCACATCCTGTGACTCTGCTGCTAGTACTATTCAGCGACACGCTCTGGTAGTACTTTCAGTTAGGCAGCTCCAACCACACATGCTGGTACTAGCTAGATCAATACACGCCGCGCTCGAGCCCCGGCCGAATCGCTAGCGGCCGGAAGAGCTGTTGCAGGCATGGCCAGGAGGAGCACGGGTGGCGCAGCGCAGGGAAGAACATTGGGCGGAGCTTGGCGCTGACAGCTACCAGGAGCCGTGCCGGCCAGTACCCAGTAGAGCTCCATATCGAGCTATGCTGCAGCAGCTCGCGCCTTGGGGAACTGTCCATGACGCCATGATGGAGGCGTGCAGCGACCATGACGGACACACCGGAGAAGACAACCGCGGGGGCGGCCATGGGGAGTGCCGTTTCTCGGCTCGACGCAGGCGAGCGTGAGCAGTGAGTTGGGCACCGGCCAGATCGGAGTCATTGGGGCTTGAGAATTTGAGATGCGGGGATCGAGCAGAGATAGAGAGAAGTGGGCTGGTGGGTGACTGATAAGTGGGGAGGTCATGTGTGGGACGGAGAGCAGCGTACTGTGGACACGTCCGGGTCAACCCATTGCCAGACCAAATTTGGTCCGCAAATGGGTCACGCTCGGACAGTTTCTCCGTTTGGGTCAGGCCGCTGGGCTGGGTATTTTGTGTCCGGCTGTCCGTTCGGGCACAAACGGACCAGAGGTAGGACCTCCCGTCGAACGCCGCCGGCCCAGCCTCCCGTCGCCGGCTCAGCCTTCCATCGCCGGCCACCCCACGTCGCCCTCTCTTCGAGCCGCAAGTCCCACACCCTACGGCGACGGTGACGGTGACGCAACCGCAGATGCCTCCATGGTGTAGTCGCTCACCTGGCTGGCCATAGCCTCTCCATGTGGTGGTCTGTTCATGCAGCGGCATCTCCATGGGGGCGTCACGGCGAGCAGTAGGGAGCGCTGGTGCTGCTTGGCCCTGAGGAGGCGAGTATGGCGGCGGCGGTCGAGCCTTCCCGTGCTTGCAGTGTCTAGAGGAAGAACCCCCGATTGACTTTTGGGGAAAAAATTCGGGACATTTTAATATTTTTAATTTGGCTGACAAGTGGGACCTTGCCCATCTAATCAAACTTGGCCCTGACATGTGCGGTCTGCTGTCCAAAACCGTGTCAATTCGTTCTCAACGGGTCATTTGCGCGAATTGCAAAAAAACTTGCCGTGGAGTGGTAGATTTCTGTCCCAAAAACGTAGCTGGTATGAAATGGTAAATTTTGACATAATTGTGGTAGTTTTATGCGACTAACTCATAACTGTAGGATGCTGGTTGCTCTAATTTGATTACTAGTAGTAATTATACCATTTGTAGATCCAAGTTATCTGATGACTTGGTAGTATTTGCTTACTGATCCTTTTCACAATTTTCAGCTTGAGAACATCGTCCGGTTATTGTTGGAGTTGGAACCCGAGACTGATCCAGTGTGGCATTATCTTAATATTCAGGTTACCACCCTTGACCAAAATCTTTCTGCTATAACATGGCTGACATTATACCATTAAATCATCCATGTTCTCTTTCCTATCCATGTTCTAAGTATATATGCCAATATTTTCCATCAGAATGGCAGGATTCTTGGATTGTTTGAAAAGTGCACCTTAGATCATGAAGCACGGATGGAGGTTTTGCAAAATAAAATTCGCGAAAAAATGCTTTCTCATTCAAAATGGAGGCAGTTGCAACAAGAATCAAATAAATCAGTGAGTGTGCTACTTTCTGTTGTTCTGCATGAAATGTGTCTGGTCATTCTTTTGATGAAGTTTCCATGTTATTCATAACTTTTGTTCTTGTATACTAACATGGCCCGTGTCGTTTTTTTTGTATAGTTGGAAGTTGATTCTGGTATAGGTGATTCTTTTCAAGACGATCAGTTGTCATCAAACTTCATGGCCGAAGAGGCTGATAGTTTAAGGGCATCCTATATTCGGAGGTTAACTGCTGTACTTATCCAGCATGTTCCTGCATTCTGGAGATTAGCTTTATCTGTCTTCAGTGGAAAATTTGCAAAGGTATGGACATGCAAAATCTTATTAGTTGCATAGCAGTGAAAAAATGATTCACCCTTGCTTCTGATGTTTGCGAGCTATCTATTAGGGCTTGATGCAAGCATTTTTTTTTCTGCTGAAACTTGCAAACTCTTCCCTTGTCCTGTTTGGTTTAACTCAAATTAAAAGTGTACATTGCTTTATGTATATTGCTCTGATAATGTGAGCGTGAAAATTCGATGCTTGCTTCACATAGTCACATGAAATCTTAGAAAGGTATATTATATTAATTGTTCTGATAATGCCAGTGTGAAAATATGATGCTTGCTTCACATTGTCACATGAAAGTGCCTTCTTGACATCATCAGATGAGGCTAAAAAAGGCATCTTATATTTGCTTATATTAAAAAATTAATTACATGGATTTTTTTGACTTATTCCTTACAGGCAGCTGCTGGGAATGTACTTGCTGATTCTGACATGAATACAAAATCCGGCGCAAATAGAACTGATGATAAAGGTGTGGAGGCAAAGTACACAAACCATAGTATTGACGAAGTTGCCAGTATGGTTCATGCTACTGTTTCTGCTTTTGACACCAAGGTACAGTTCTTCGCTGCATATTTGGCAACTTTTACAGTTAGCCATGGCACTTTGCACATAATGTCTGATTGTATTTTTAATAGCCACTAAACGTGCTTTGACACTAACAGGTTCAGAATAGTTTTCGTGATTTTGAGGAATGCAACATTCTTCGTCCATATATGGGAGACACTATAAAAGAAATAGCTAAGGCTTGTCAGACACTTGAAGGAAAGGATTCATCTCCGACTGCTGGTATAATTAGTTCCACCTTCTAAAGCTGCATATACACAGAAAATTGCCTTCTATCCTGAACGTGTTTAACAATTGTGCCAGTTAAAATGTTGCACGCCCTTCATTTTGAGATGACAAAGCTTTACATTCTGCGGCTTTGCTCTTGGATGCGGGCTACAACTAAGGAGGTATCAAAATATGAGACTTGGATTACTTTGTCCACCCTCGAGAGAAACAAGTCTCCGTATGCAATTTCATGCCTGCCTTTGGAGTTTCGTGAAATCACAATTTCAGCAATGGACCGGATTGAATTGTAAGCCTACATCTGTATCTCTGTTTAACATTATGGTGCTTTATCAATTTGTTTGTTTTCTTGCGCATTTATACTTTATTTCGGAGCCATGTGAAGGGCACATGGTTTTTCTGGTTGTATATTGTCCTTGTAGTTCTCCCTTTCGTTATGTTTGCATTTGAAGCCTTATTTCGTTACTGTTAACTCCCGGTTTTCTATGTTAAAATGATGGCCACACAAGCACAATTACATATCTTCAGCCTTCACTTTTTACAATGTTGTACTGCATCCTGATCTATGTTGTTTATTTCAGAATGATCTTTAATCTGAGGAATGAGAGTGCTAAGTATGACGTCTCTCAACAACTTCAGGAAATCCATGAGTCTGTTAGACTTGCATTTCTAAATTCTTTTCGTGATTTTGCAGGTATGGAGATGATTTATATTGTAGTCATTTGTAAATTCTAAATTTTGTATCTAGTTGTGGTGTCACTGTTTTTTATTTGCAACAATCTATACATATCAGGTTATCTGGGGAAATTTGGAGAGGAACTAGCACAGAGTAGATCAAATAAAGAAAACAATCATGTACAAAATGGGTATATAAATGGTACCGATAGAGAAGCATCTGCTAGCGTGGATGGAGACTTACATAAGAAGCTGTTGGTTGTATTGAGTAACATTGGATATTGTAAAGCTGAACTTTCAGATGAACTGTATGCCAAATATAGGCACATTTGGTCGCCAGTCAGGTATGTGACCAACTTCTCACATTTTCTGGTTGCATTGCTGAAGTACATTTATCTTCTCTTCAAAGGAGGATTGTTATCTTATGCGAAGTAGAGTAGTAGACTTTGGGTGCAATTACCTGGTCACGAGAAGCCGGACCTTGTGGTCTAGCCCAAGCCCAGGATCCTTGGTCGGGCTTGCACTTCAGCACACTCAAGCTCCAGTTTGTAGCCTGAAGTGACTTTTCATGTTGGTTCAAGGCTTCCCTTTGAGCAGACTGAGAAGACTGTACCGTCTTGAGTCGCAACACTGAACTAGCTAGAATAGCTAGTCTTCTTTCCTCTGTCCGCTATACAAATTGAATCAGACCCAGTTACCCTCTAATCCCAGCTACAAAATCCAGTTATGGATCTGCTCTCTCACAGGCTTGAAGCACTAGCGATGGGCTAGAGGCTGCTACCCTTTTCTCCATAGATGCTGCCTTCTGTAGTTGCTCGAGGTTGCACTCACCTATGTTCTAGCAAAGCTTGCCGGCGCAAGCTCATCATAGTTGCCAGCCACGGGTCCATCAAATCCCTTTTCTCACATTGTTGTTTCATTCATTGATCTGACTTGGACCCCAAGATCCCAAGTTATCGTTTCGTGGTATGATTTGGTTCATCTAGTACTTGTACCCCATTCCTTACTAATTTCTCGAGATTTACCATGTTAAGAGATGTTTGAGATCTTGCTCTTCAATGGATTTATTTTAGGTCAGCAGTTGGGCTTCATACATTTCGATAGCAGTTCTTTTTTTGTTTGAGCTTTGGACTTGTGGGATTTGGTCTACCCTTATGCTGGGTTGCGTATTGTACATTATTTGGACTGGATTTCTCTCCTGATTGGCTTTGAATGACATATCTTAGTAACTAGAATGTGATTTAATAACTGATCAATCTCGAACTGAACTTTGCACAAGCTTAAATTTTCAAGAAATATTTATGGTATCAAGGAGTCCCACATAACTGAAGGTTTACATACATCTCTTTTTTTTTACCAGCAAACAGTAGGAGAGGCTCCTACTGGTATTTTATTAACCAGCACAAAAATTTACATGATAAGGTGTGAGCACCTTTTAACAAAAAGAAATACAACTTAGATTGTGTCTATAAGATTAAAAATACTATCTACCAGGTTTTCAGGAACCCTGAACCTTAAAAGCTGAAGATCAGATTGCACTCTTGCCCTCCAGGATGCTCTAGATGGCCTAATATCTCTGAAGATGAGATCTACATACATCTTAGTTTTTTTCTCGAACACATGCCAAAGCATGCGTCATAATATATTAGCAGACGGGAGCATACAGGGAGTAGCAGAGCTACAAAGGAATTTCAGAGAAAAAGAAAAGAAGAAAGAAATAAAACTGTACAGGGCTAACTTTGTTAGTCCTAGGGACTTTAAGGGGGTTCTGCATCGGGAGGTCTAGCGTGTAAGGGGAGCCGGCGCAGGGCTTTTGCGCCGGCTATCATCCACAGCTTAGCTTCCTCCAGGATCGAGACGACCAGGTCCTGCCTGTTAGGTGCAGTGTTTTTGAAGACTGCATCATTCCGAGTTTTCCAGTGTCTCCATATGATTAGGATAATAATCGACTTGGCACCCTTCCGAACTGAGCTTTGTGCATTCATCGTGGCGGTCTGAAACCAGGTGCTGAACTCGCTGTTGCAGTCTGGTATGCATGTCTGGAGGTTTAGCCTGCTACATACGTCAAACCAGATTTGTTGCGAAAAGGAGCACCTTAACAGGAGATTTGTTATGGACTCGGAGTCTTGATCACAGAGCGCACAAGTGTCGCTGTTGGCCAGGCCGTGGCGTAGGCGTCGCTCATTGGTCCAGCATCGATCTAGGGAGGCAAGCCAGGCAAAGACTTTGCACTTAAGAGGTGCCCAACACTCCCAAATAGCGCTGTGGTGAGGTGAAGTCACAGTCCCTGCGAAGAGGGCTCTGTAGGCAGATTGGGAGGAGTATTCACCAGAGGCCGATAGGTGCCAAATGATCTCATCTTCGGCTTCAGGGTTTGTCTGTTGTGTATCAAGGATCTCGACCAAGTTGAGGAATTGGACAATACCATCCATAGATAGAGCAGCAGTGATGTCTTGTATCCAGGCATTTCCAGGGAGAGCTGTAGCCACTTTCTGGGTTCTGGAAGTGCGGGCACCGACAGCGGAGAAGACCTGTGGTGCCAAGTCAGAGATGCTCTGCCCCTGGATCCAACGATCAGTCCAGAACAGAGCTTTGCTGCCATTGCCAAGTTTGACGACGGTTGCAGCATGGAGCAGAGAGGTGATGTTTTTGTTGATCTTGATAGGGAAATTGGCCCAAGGTCTTGTGTTATCTGTACGACCCAGCCAAGGCCATCTAGCCCGAAGTGCCCAGCTCATCCGTTTGATGTCAAGGACGCCCAGTCCACCAAGATCAGTTGGGCGGCAGACGTTCTTCCAAGCAACAGCGCAACTACCACCGCCGTCGTCCCGCCCATTGGCCCAGAAGAAGTTCCTCTGGCATTTGATAATGGCATCCTTGATGAGCTTGGGAATATCGGTGGCGAGCATGATATGGATGGGGGTTGCAGCAAGCACAGATTTGACAAGCACTAGTCTATCTCCTTTGGACACAAGCCAGCACGCCAGCCAGAGAGTTTGTTGTGGAGATTGTCGATTAGCGGCTGCAAGTCCTGCGCACGAAGTTTCCAGATAGATAAGGGGACGCCTAGATAGGGAATAGGGAAATCCTTGACTGGGCAGAGCAAGTGTTGGGCGATGATTCCTCGCTCTTCTTCACTGCAACGAATCGGGGTGGCGGAGCTTTTGAGGATGTTGGTGTGTAAGCCACTGGCCACCCCAAACAGCTGAAGCAAATCCTTGAAAGTTTCGCAGTCAGAGATGGTAGGCTTGATGAAAACGACCGTGTCGTCGGCGTAGAGGGAAGTACGACATGCCCCACGGCTCCCAGGCAAGACAGCCAGCAGACCCAGGCGGGCGGCAAAGTCGATGAGGACTGGAATACTTCCATGGCCAGGACAAAAAGCATCGGTGACAAGGGGTCGCCTTGTCGCACGCCACGATGGTGAAATATTTCGTCCCCAGGGACACTGTTAACAAGGATGCGAGTCGATGCCGTGGATAGCAGTAAGCAGACGATGTTGATCCAAATATGGCCAAAACCCAAATGTTGGAGCAGCTCAATGATGAAGGGCCAGGAGACAGTGTCGAAAGCACGGGCAATGTCAAGCTTGAGTAGCACTGTAGGTGTGTTGGCGTTGTGAAAGGACTTAGCCATTTGCTGTACTAGCATGAAGTTGTCATGGATTGCCCTTCCTTTGATGAAAGCTGACTGATTTGGGGAGACCAGAGTTGGGAGGACGGGCGCTAAGCGCAGAGACATGACTTTGGCGATAAGCTTGGCAATGCAGTGTACCAGGCTGATTGGACGGTAGTCTCGGACCGTGGATGCATCTTGTTTCTTAGGCAGTAAGGTGATCAGCGCCTTGTTGAGCTTAGCAAACCCGTGTGTGCGACCAAGGTAGACAGCTTGGAAAACTGCCATGATATCTCCCTTGATTGTTTGCCAGCAGGCCCTTAAGAATGTGCCAGTGAATCCGTCAGGCCCGGGGGATCTATCGCCGGGAGTGTCTTTGACTGCAGCCCAAACTTCCTCCTCGGTGAATTCTGTGTCTAGGAGAGTAAGGTTGTGTCGTGGAACCCCGATAGCATCAAGGTCAATACTGAAGTCACGGTCAGGAGGGGTACTGAATAATTGCTCGTAGTGCTCAGCAAAAGCATCCTCAATCTGGGTTTGCTCCACCAGAATGGTGTCATTGTGAGTGATTTGGGGTATGTAGTTTTTGCGATGACGATGGCTGGTGTGAATGTGGAAGTATTTTGTGTTGGCCTCTCCCTCCCGGAGACAGTTGATGCGGGATCGCTGCCGAGCGATGGTGCGTTGTAGCGAGCACAGCCCCAGATATTTCCTCTTCAGCTCACGTCTGAGCCATGCTTCCAATGGGCTCAATTGCCTGTCTTCCTGGGCTACATCAAGACGGAAAATGAGTTCCTTGGCCCATTCAATCTGGAGCCTGATGTTGCCGACTCTTTTGTCACTCCAGGACTTCAGCCGTCTACTAAGCGTCCTGAGCTTTCGATCAAGGACGGTAATAGGATTGCCAAAGGCAGGTTCAGCCCAGGCTGCCTGGACTGTTTCCTGGAAACCCGGGATCTGCGGCCAGAAGGATTCAAAGTGAAACCGTCGGTGCTGCGGAGACGAGAGCTCCGTATGTAGCAGCAAGGGGCAGTGATCACTCATAATGTGGCCACACAGGTCAGGAAGCAGTTAGGATGTCCAGCCTCCCAATCAACCGAGCAAAAGATGTGGTCTAGACGTTCTAGAGTTGGGGTTTCGCGCTCATTCGACCAAGTATAGCGACGACCATGCAGCGGGAGCTCCCGGAGCTCAAGATCATCGATGGCTCGACGGAAGCGTCCCATAGATCTGCGGGAGACATTGGGGTTGTTCTTATCGCACGCCTGATAAATCATGTTGAAGTCACCCATGACGATCCAGCCCCCATTGTGAGTCGCTCGAATGTCACGCAGCTCGTTGAGGAATTCCACCTGCTCATCATCAGTGTGGGGGCCATAGACAGTAGTTAGCCACCAAGAGTTGGCGCCATGGGCGAAGCGTGTAGTGACCGAGAAACGACGGATGTCATGGTCCGAGCCAGTGATATAATCGGGCTTCCAAGCAACAAGGATATAACATACATCTTAGTTAGAACCTATCTAAATAAAAAATGTGCCTGTTAACTGAAATCGACATGTGGACTAGAAGAGACAATTCCTTATGTAAAGGCATACTCAAGTGGTCTCCCTGGGCAGGCTCTTGACTGTAGGTGTCGAGGCGTAGTTTGCGTGCCTGGAGGGTAGTTACAAGTCGCCACTAAGGGCTGTCAATCAGATGGTGATGCTGTCTGGGAAGGAAGAAGCAATGCATATTTGTTGGGTGATGGGTCAGCTACAAATTCATGAAATCATTTCCTTTAGTGTGCTATCGTTTGTATCATTTTGCACATTGCCACATCCAGTTTCCAGCCTCTCCGTTGTGTAAGATACCAGCCTTATAAGAAAATCCTGTATCTGTTCTACCTAGTATTAAAAAGCTTATTCTAAAAGCTTAAAATTATGTATCCTGTATCCTTTATCCTGTATCTGTTCACAATCAGATGGCGTTACTAAGTTCATGACAAGCTTATTTAATCATTCTAGAAGCAATTCTCAAGATGCATCTACTTCATTAATGTCAATTTCACTGTGACAGGGATAATGATGAACGAAGTGCTGATACACGGGATCTGATGACATCCTTTTCCGGACTAGAAGATAAAGTCCTGGACCAATATACTTTTGCAAAGGTATGTTACACAATTCAGGACTTGGTGTTGATTAACTATCTTATATATGATCCATGGAAGAATATGATCCAACATATTTAATATGACCTCAATTTTTTTTCTTTCATATTGCTGTGCAAATGTCTATATGGGATATTTTGCTCGCTGAAGGTTTGTTATGCTAACACCAGATATATTATCATCCATCCATCCATCCATCAAGAGTGGTTGTATCATCTTTGAAGAACTAATTAAATGATGCCAACTAGAATATATTCATTTTGGATTTATTTTTTGAAACGGAGCAAAAGCTCTGCCCCAATCTATTAATTAAGAATAAGAGAGATGCTCAGTTAATTAACAGAAAAACGGGCGAAAACTGTTACAACAAAAACACAAGCAAACAACACCCAAACGCATGCAACTTCCTGATCGACTAGACAAACCAACAAACTCGAGTAGCTGTAATTTGTTTTAAAGCTGCTGTTATTGTGCTGGCTTTCGAGTTAATTGTTGTACTCTGGAATAAGCCTTATGTTCGGAAACAAACAAGAACATGTTTGAATGGAAACATATTTTTGGGGTTATTATCAGATTTTGAGTTTTTTCGCACATTATATTGTCTGCCTTTGCTCTACTCACCATGATATTTTTATCTTGTTTTGGTTAGTCAAACTTGATCAGAAATGCTGCACAGAACTATCTGTTGGATTCAGGGATGCATTGGGGAGCAGCACCAGTAGTAAAGGTATGGAGCATAAACGATGGCAAATTGACAAGTCCCCTTGATGTTATCGTGGTTACCTATTGGTGTGTTTTGAAAGTCACTTGCATGTTACTGCTAGTGTTTTTCCCTTGAGATGCAGCTCAAAATCATAGTTAGTTCCAACCCACTCAAACTGATGCGTCAACCTAGACCAAACCACATGGCAGGTTTACATGGATCACAGGCTGGGTTGCCATAAAACTGTAGTGCCTGTCCCTGCTCTCCAGTTTTATTGCCTGAGCGCCTGCCCCTCCTCGGTAGCAGAGGCAGCGATCACTGCCTCTTCCTGAGCAGGACGGTTACCATTCCTGCTCATCCGACCTCTCAGTGCTTTCTACTTCTCACCGTCTGGAAGGACGTCGTTCTCCTGCTGCTTAACCGCAGTATTCTGGTGTGCAAATGATCTCGTGGGGAAGGACCAAAAACCGAAGAAGTGCGGGAGCAACAAGAAAGACACTCCTTGTCGGTGTTGTCATGACTGCCATTGCCGTTGTGCACTTGTGCTGTCAGGTTAGTGTTATGATTTAATTGTGTTGAGAGGGCAGGTGCCCAGCAGGGTACTAGTGGGGGCATCAAAGAACATCGTTACCAGATGAGAGGTGGTCGCTTGTTTCCGCTCGCAGTTGCCTCCCTGTGCTTCTGGGAAAAATCAGCAAGGCTTGCATGACAGCTTTACTGGATAAAGCTTCTCGCCGGTGGCCTCCTTGCAGAGCACTCCTTGCTTGAGGATGAGCATTGCTGTTGCTTGCCTTTTGCAGTGCCCAATGAGATAGGCTGCTTCCTGACAGAAGTCCCATTCACATCTTTTAATTCTTCTGAGGCCCATTCACTTTCTTCAGTTCTTGTGAGGCCCATTCTCTTTCAGTTCATCCGAGTTGCCAATCACATATTTGAAATCTTAGGGTGCCATTTTTGGTTTAATTAATCGCTGTCATCAAGTTCCATAATATACCCCACTTTGTGGTCCCTTCTAGATTCTCAGCTTCATCATCTTTATCATCACCAGCGTGCTCCTCTGCTATTTGCCCCCTCCATTTGCTTCCGTTGGTTGCTTTCAGTAGATAATCGAACCTGTCTAAACCATGTGGCCCAACCCAACTGGAATGTCGTGGGATGGGCTGGGCTGGGCTGGGTTTTCATCCCAACCCGCAAGAAATTGGCTATGAACTCGTCATGTTTGGAACTTCTAGCAATCTTCCTATTTACTGCAAGAGCAGTCAGAACAATAATATGCTGTGTCTACACTTCTTTGTGCCAGTTATGAACTGTATCCTTGTATGATAGCTGAGTTGTAGTAATGTTTTGCTGACTTGCAAATTTACCATTCTATGAGGTCTAGTATACTCTTGTTACACTCTAATTCAATTCATTGTCCTTGCAGGGCATTAGAGATGCAACTCTTGATTTACTGCACATCCTTGTAGCTGTACACGCAGAGGTTTCCATCAGTTTCTGTTCATCTTTTCGTTATTTTACCATGTGACACTACAGTATTTGTAGGAATATCATGCTTTTATAATTGGCAACTTCTTTTATTTTTAGGCCCATGGGTTTGTTATGGCTTTGGCTAAGCTTTCTGTTACACAAGCAGTTCTGCTTCTGTTAAGCTGGTATTAAATATAGGAAATATGCCTCTTCCACAAAGTTTTAGTATCTGTTTAGTGGATGCTGCCTATGCCCACATTTTCCGGAACTAATACAGAGTAGTTGCCATGAGTCCGTAATTGGTTACTACTAAGTACTCCCTCAGATCCATATTAGTTGCAACTAATATAGATGTATCTAGACATATTTTAGTTTTAGGTACATCCATACTAGTGGCAAGTAATATGAATCAGAGGGAGTACTAGACTGGGAATTTAGCAATGGTACCTGGAGTGGCTTGGAACTGGAAAGTTTCTGATGCACTCGATAACGGTTCCTCAGTACCGTGCACTGTTTCCTGTTTCCAGTAGTGGTATGGTATATACTAATACCACCCAAAGCACTATATTTCATTCGGAGTTGAAGAATCTTGTGGAGGTCTCTTGTTACTTGAGCTAAAGAAACTCCAATTGAATACTCTAGGGCCACTCTTTTTAAGAAACCTCATCATTAATGATTTCTGCTGTCAGTAGTCTGTTGTTACCACATCCATTTTGCATCTTCTTTTTTTCGATAAAGGGCGGGCCTCTGCATAGCTAAGATGCACACAGCCGAAACAAGCCCAACAAAAAGAAAAAGAGGAAAAAGGAAAAATACAAGTAATCATCTAGAAACTGTAAAACACCTATGGTAATTGGGGACCTATCCATAGATCAGGCTGCCATTCATGTTGGTTAAAAATATCCCTAGCTGTGTCCTCTGATCATGTAGACACCATTTTGTATCTGCTTCTACCTATTTTAATGTCTTATTTTCTAACATCTGTGTATGAGTGCTATTTGACTCATATAATCTGTACAGTGAAGATGCATGAATAAATCTGCTTTAGTTCCAACTCGATTTATTTCCTTTCATGCAGTTCTAACTTTGTCACTCGTCTCAGGTGTACTCGGGTGCTAGGCCTTTGTTGGAGAAGACAATGAAGATTTTGGTTGAGGGTTTGATTGACATCTTTCTTAGTCTTTTCTATGAGAATAAGGCCAACGAACTAAGAATGTTGGATGCAAATGGTTTTTGTCAGCTCATGCTTGAGGTTGTTATGTAGTTACATCTGTTTATCGTATGATTCTTACTGAGCTTTAACTTGCAAATTGTTTATAACTAAGCATCGTTCTCTTTGTTACATGCTTGCAGCTTGAGTATTTTGAAACTGTGTTGCACACATACTTCTCAACTGAGGCAGAACAAGCTCTGAAATCCTTGCAAGAGAACTTGTTGGAGAAGGCCTGTGAAAGTGTGGCCGAAGCCTTGGAGAATCCTGGACATAACCGTCGACCAACTCGCGGCAGTGAAGATGCTGCCTCAGATGATAAAGGGTCCTCAGTATCACCAGATGATTTGCTTGTAAGTACTCAAAAAACTGCTGCTTAAGAGCCCATACCTGTGGTTAGTAAAGAATATTCATGCCTGTCGAGAAATTTATGATAAATGACGAGTTCATCTGGTAGGGTATCATGGCATTAGTTTTGTGAAATATATATAGCTTATATCTTGATTTTATTGGTCAATTAAGTTTGATAAAATAGAATTAAGCGCTCTTTAGGGAAAGTTCCTTTTGCAATGAACAACATAGAACTGAAAAAGAAATCTGTGTTTTCCCCAGGTGCTTGCTCAGCAATGTGGTAGTGATCTGCTGCAAGGGGAGCTGGAGAGAACCCGGCTAAACATAGCATGTTTTATGGAGCCAACTCTTCAGTCAGCTTCTGCACCGGCAGGCTCAAAACCTTCATCTTATTCTTCTTACCAGGCACCACCACCACATAATCCACCGGTTCAAGTCTCCTCCCCTAGTTTTAGAAGACAGCAGACAAGTACAAACTCCCCTGTAGTCTCTAGACGACGGCGATGAAGTAAAGGCTGAGACTATTCGTTCGTCGATGTGGCTTCTTGCCTAATTTTTTTTTCCCCTTGTTTACTTCCCTCCTGCTGTGTTGTTTCTATTCATTGTAATTAGCCTCATGTTGTGTATTATGAATTTTGATCCATTCTTTTGGTTGTTGTATGATAAAAGGGGGGTACAGGTGGGCTGCTGTATTGTACTACTGTTTGTATAATCTCCAGAAACTAGAATTGTCATGTGCATGAATATACTGAACCGAGGGATAGATTTTCTGATGGTTCCCATTGAATGTAGCGATGAGAATTGGGGCCTGACATGAGACTTCAGTTTTTAGTTACATGTGTGGATCGGGTACTTTACTAGTACGCTTACTGAATTATCCCACACTCAAGCAATTGAGTTTGTGGGATTTTTTGTTGTTTTATTTGCGACAGTGGGGATATTTTTGTGGAATCTGTATACGTTTGGCATCCGTACAGTTTGAACTTGAACCTGGCTCACGGTTCTGGGATCTGACACGTCTGCTCGAGCGTTTGTTGGGTACAGTTTGAACTTGAACCTGGCTCACGGTTTTGGGATCTGACACGTCTGCTCGAGCGTTTGTTGGGTACCTGCGTACGTTTGTCCGTTAGATATCGTTTTCCAGCATGCCATTTTCGCCTTATGATGGTGATTCCCATGGACGCATATCCTTCGTTTCTTCATGGCGAGGGCGTAAATTGGTGTACATGTAGCTGCTCCATCCGTTTTGATAAGTAAGGGCGTAAATTGGTGTACATGTAGCTGCTCCATCCGTTTTGATAAGTAAGACGTATTTTTTTTAAAGAAAATCAAACTAAGTTAAATTTGATCATGTTTGTGGAAAAAAGATCAACATCTATAATACTCCCTCTGTTTCCGTCTAGATATAAGCCATACAGGTACAAGTTACAAGATGCTAACATAGGTGGAATACTGATACTATCCTTACAACTGTTAGCCCACTAGTAAACCCACTACTCATACACATATTAGTCCTTGACAATTTGGCTGGAATTAACCATAGGTAATTAACGTGATCTAAGAGAGGACTTTGCATGAGATAAGGAAACCTAACCAAATTCCTAAAAATATTGTCCATACAAGTGGGGCAACAGAATAAGACTTATTCTGGACTTTTTTTTTTATCAAAAAACTATATAGCTTATATTTAGGAACGGAGGGAGTATTACATACATATGACATGAAAATATATCTCATTTCATTTGTAATGTACATGCTAATGATTTTTTACTAAAAACTTGATCAAACTTTGCCTAATTTAAGTTCAAAAAAAGTATAGGTCATAGTAGTATTCATTGGAACGGAGGTAGAATATGATTTTATTATCAACCTGCCGCGTCCACTGCAGCTCCTTAAATAATTCAAGATTCCGCCATATGTGCATGTCCCCTTCAGCTCGAGATCCGGCTGGCCAGCAGCAACCATGGTTTTTATATTTCCCTCCTAGCGCGGGGCCTACCCTACACGACGGACTATGCAGTATGCACCCAGACCAGTACGCGACCGGGCTCATGGCTTCTCGGGAATGGAAGAAGCCACCACAACCACAACGTTATCCTCCAAACAAGATTGTGTGCACCCTCCCTGTCCCAGCGGCTGGCTGATCTCCGACCCACCAATCAACTTCTCGCATGGGCGCGCGCGAGGGAGCATGGCGCAGCTGAAGCTCCGCGAGTGACTCCGCCATGCCCGCCATGGTAGCTCCCGTCCTGCTCTCCCCCTCGCATCACTGCCACTGCACTACCACGGCTACGAGGAGAAGCGGACCGCTGCTCTCGCGCTGCCGCCCTGCAGCTCCGCGGTTCCGCAGCCGGCGGCGGCCGCGGGGCGCCGTGCTGGTGGCGAGAGCGTCGGCAGTCCCAGGGCCTCCCGAGCAAAGCTTGGCTCGGTACGAGACGCTGGGTGACGCCAAAGCTGCGCTGTACCAGGCTCTGGAAGGTCTGCCGTTTGCTTCTTTCTTTCTTTCTTTCTTTCTTTGTTGCTGCTGCCATTTGGTGCTCTGGGTTCTGAGCTGACTCTGACTCATGTCTGTGTTTTTCTGGGGAAAAAAAGGTATCGACAGGGGAATATTTGGCGTAACCTCAGCCAAGAGGTCGGAGATTCATGGTCTGGTGGAGCTCCTGGAGTCCCGGAATCCCACGCCGGATCCCACCGACAAACTCCAGGACAAGGTACGCGATCGGAATATTCTTCAAGCCAGCAGCAATTCAGCTTAAGTGTCGTCTGAATGCTGGTTTGGTAGCTGGGTTAAACTTCTGTTAGAAATATAGTTACCCTGCTTTGCTCAGAAATGTATGCAAATTTTGAAAAAGAGACATTTCGCAATTTACTGACTGTGGAGTGTTGTGACCATAAAAGGTGGACGGATGCTGGAAGCTCATCTACAGCACCATCTCGATACTGGGGAAGAGGAGAACCAAGCTAGGCCTGCGAGATTTCATCAGCCTAGGTGATTTCTTCCAGATAATTGATGCCAAAGAGGTTAGTCAACGCCCATGGAGTTTCAGCAAAGCCAATTCTAGATTTTATTTTTCTTCACTTTGTTCTATACCCTTGCTGTACTGCTATACTAGTCTTTAGCTCCACCAATTTTTTTTTCTTCATCAGTGCATTTTCCTGCACTGAACATTTCAATGTCAACGAGTTAATTTTGAAGAACGAAATGTGAATACGTGATTAATCCTGTGTGCCAGACCCAAACATTGAAATGAAGCGAAATTAGGATTCCTACACGACCGCAAATGTATCAAATTTGTCTTTTAACTGTGTAATGAGCTCTTGAAACTGAGTTTTATTATAAAGATCCTACTTGCCAGCCAAGTAAGTTTTGATTGTTGCTACATCTTTAAATAAATGGAGATTTAGCGTCACTTCTGTACACCCAAAGGAAAAGGCGGTGAATGTCGTAAAGTTCAGCGCAAGAGCATTGAAGATATTTTCGGGCCAACTTGCTATTGAAGCATCTTACAATGTCACTACAAAAACGGTAAGGACTTCTACATTGCCATTTCTGATGTTCAAATTTTCCAGTGTCTGACTGCAAATTGCTGAAAGCCTGAATTTTTCTCACAGCTTCAAGTGTCTTGTTTCAGAGAGTGGGTATCAAGCTTGAGAGTTCAACAATCACCCCAGATCAGGTAAAAGTAGTGATCTTTGTTGTACCACTACCAAGTTTATCACATTCACTGCAAAATGGGAAAATCTTGTAAATTTTAATCGAGAGCTCTTCTTAACTCTAGAGGCATCTTGGAGAGTATAATTTAGGGATTTGCAGCGTTTTCATTAAAAAGGTAAAAACTTAAGGACAACTACCGGAAATATTGGCCGGAGGAACAATCATTTCGGGGACCAGATTCCCCCCCCCCCCTAACATCTAGGGACAAGAATGATAACTTGGACTGTTTATTTGTGGAACAAGAGTGTTACCCAAACTTCCATATTTCTAATACTTCGTTTATTACGTTGGGTTATGCAGCTGATGAATATCTTCCAAAAGAACTATGACATGCTCCTTGCTATATTCAACCCGGAAGGTTGGCTCGAGATAACGTATCCTTTTGGAATCACGGACTGCTATTGCTACATTTATTTGTTCATTGATATTCTTCTGCTTTTACATCTCGCAACGGAATTGCGTGTCTTCCTCCTTAATATTCTTTGATCAGATACGTTGATGAATCTCTACGGATTGGCAGAGATGACAAGGCAAACATCTTTGTGCTGGAGAAGACAGACCCAGCCGAAGTCTGAGACTATTTATGAAGGAAACTATGCAAATATTCATATATTTTTCTGACAAAGAGTGCATCGACACTCCGAGAAGATGTTGCCTTCACTGCTTCACGTATCCTGGGGCACAGATGATTGTTTACGGCTCAGTGCAGATCAACGACTCAATTACTCATTATTTTCTCTTTGAAGAGGACAAACAACATTCTTTTCTACGGCCACAGATGCATTTCCCATTGGGGATTTTTATTTGCAGTTGTGCAGTGTCATGTAATTATGTAACTAAGAAAGTTCAATTACATAGAGAATCTGCCAATCTTAGGGAGCAACGAACTGCAGTTGAATTTTGAAATACATCATTGTTCAAGTATCTGCCAAAGTTAAAAACTGTGAGTACTACTTGCTTATCTCTTTTTTTTTTGTATGTTTTGGTGAAATGTTGCAGGTGCAGAAATATAACATGATCTATATCCATAACTTATTTTCTTAATACTACCACCTGTTCAAATTAATTAGGGCAGCCATATCGATAATCTTTTATCTCTAAATAGCTAGCCCTCACTACTAGATTTCTCTCTACATGCATCAATCTGCCACCTCATCTCAATCTAATGCAGCTTGCCACATCATATTCCCACTAACGATTTGTGTTATGGTGCAACGTCAGTTTGAGACTTCGCTCAACAAATTAATGTTTATCTCTTTTGATCATATTGTTCCCCCACAGGCCCACCTGCTCACCATTGATTTCTCCTCTTCATCTTCTCCACTAATTTGCAAAAGAAAAATGATGAATTTATTTCTCCCACTCTCCTTGCGTTGTGCTGTATATAAGTCACCCCTCTTCCCATTGCCCATATCGATTTCCCAGCACATGACACGATCACCCCTCCTCGTGGGAGTTGCCGTCTCTGCACTGCACAAGAGACACTCGCATTGAAGCTGCGCCATCTTGGCCAGCCGCGAGCTATTCATGCACCTCCAGATAGGTGGACCAATTCCTCAGCAGAGCAATTCTGGTGAGGCACACGACAAATTCCCGCAGCTAGCAGAGCAGGATGAGCCCTCGCCTAGCTTATGCCCGAGTCCCATCCCCCATCGTCCACCAAGAAAGCAAGCGACGGGTGCGCCGGACATGACCCGAACAGAAGCACTGGCTGTGCTTACCTCCATTCGGAACTCCCTTGTAGAAGTGGCTGAAGGCTGAAGCAAATACTCCTCCGCTGCTTTGGACGCATGAGTTTGTCCATTCGTCTGCAGGCAGTATAATTATTTTTCTGAAATCAAGCATGTATGGGCGTACATCCCTAGCGCTCAAGAAATGAGAGTAAAACTGAATGCGTGTCTATTCTTGGGAAACTATGCATAAGTTTGTTCTTAATTTTTTTCCTTTCTTGCAGGTTGCATCTTCTACACCATGTGAAGTGTCAGAGTGAAGACTTTGTTTCTAAACATGCAAATATATCTCAATCAAATATTTCTCCCTTATGACAGATTGCACACTACCAGATGTGAGGCCCCTCTACTTATTCAGCTATATATTTTTATACTGATGTAACTTCGGAAATAACTCTCAACCTCACACTTCACATGTTTTTGCTCTTTTTTACTTTGTTGCTAATTTTTTTACAGGTGTTGTATTCCACATGTATCTTTCGACATATATGTACACAAAATTCTTGTACTACCATAGATTTCTATAAAATTTAATTATTATGTTGAGCAAGTGAAAAATAGCTTTGCTATGAACAAAATTTAACATATACCATTTTCGCCGTGATAATTAGTCATTTGTACACATAACAATATCATCTTGATACCATTTGCAGATCGTTTCCTTAGTAATTCCATGTAATATCCCGCAGCAACGCGCAGGTATCATCTAGTATCTATAAAGTTCAACCTCTACTAAGATGCATTTAATGTTTGCAGACTGAAATTTAGTGCAGCCATATGATCTCAATTGTTTCAAGCCATCTAATTTAAAATCTATAGTCAGTTGTTCCTAAATAGCCACTACATGTTCTTCGTTTTTGCTGAGCCACGCCATGAGGTAGGTCCCACCTGTGAACAGTTCTGTGTTCTAAATAGCCATCCTAGATTTCTCGAAAGTCCAGAAGTCACGATATCCAGCGTCTCCCCCCTCCCGGTTTGATGTCTCTTGTCCTTCCACTTTATCCCGACGAGTCCCTATAAATACTTTGTGCATCTTCTGCAATGATCCAACTCCTCCTATCTCTTCCTACCTCGGCGGCTTCATTTGCTATGCAATCCGGCGATCGATCTCTACAACGTTTAGCTCCATGGAGTCGCCCAAACCTAGCCTAATAGGGCGTATTCCTCCGCGGGATCCTGGGCAACGACTTGAGTGGCTAGCCCTTCATGAAACGAATTCAATCACATGCTCCTATTGTCAGTAGCCAGCTCCACCAGGCGATGCCAAGTACTACCTCCAATTCAAGGAATAACGCGGCAGGGGATAGAAAGAAAAAATAAACCAAAAATCAGTTGGTAAAAAAATCCAAGAAAAGAAATATTTATCGTTCTGAGAGGATGACATGCAGGACCCATGAGGTAGCAGCATCCTCAACGTTTATTTTTTCATAGAGGCTGACATGTGGGACCCGTGAGCCAGCAACGTCCTCAACGTATTAAAGGCGGCAGGAGATCGAAATAAAAAATAAGCCAAAAATCAGTTGGTAAACAAAATCCAAGAAAAGAAACATTTACCTTTCTGAGAGAATGACATGCAGGACCCATGAGGCAGCAACATCCTCAACGATTCTAAGGCGGTAGGGGATCAAAAGAAAAAAGAAATAGTCAGAAATTAATTAGGGGTAAAAAATAAATCTATCAAATGAAGCTTTTATTGTTCATAGAGGATAACATGTGGGACCGACCTGCCAGCTACGTCGTCATTGTTTCAAAGGGGGCAGGGAATCAAAATAAAAAAGAAATAGCCAAAAATCAGAGGGTGAAAAATAACTCCAAGAAAAGAAACTATTATTGTACATAGAGGATGACATGCGGGTCCCATGAGCCAGCAGGTTCCTCAACGTTTCAAAGGCGGCGGGAGATCGAAGGAAAAAGGCAAGTGACCAAATATCAGGAGCCGAAAATAATCCAAGAAAAGAAACTTTATTGTACATAGAGTATGACATGTGGATCCCATTTTGCAGCGGCGGTCTCAACGATTCCAAGGCGGCACAGGACCAAAAGAAAAAAGAAGTAGCCAGAAATCAGGGGGTCAAAAAATCCAAAAAAAAGAAAGATTTCAATTGGGCTGCATCTGGCCATCTGGGCCTTCGAACTATCTTGTTGGACGCCTTTTGACTTGTACAATTTCAGCCCACTCCAAAACAAGAAATTCCTATGCTTCGCAAAAATAAATAACAAGGAGATTCAACATATAAGTTTATTTATTTTAAAAAAGATTTAATTTATCCGTTTGCAATAGATCAGAGCGAAATACACTGTTTATTGTGTGCAAAATAATCAAGATATCAGATGTTTCTTGTACGGTGAGGCTGACATCAGGGACCCATGAGCCAGCACCGTCGTCAATGTTTTAAAGGCGACATGGGATCGAAAGAAAAAATAAACCAAAAATCAGTTGGTAAAAAATCGAAGAAAATAAAAATTTATCGTTCCGAGAGGATGACATGCGAGACCCATGAGGCAGCATCATCCTCAACGTTTCCAAGGCGGCACAAGATCAAAAAAGGCAAAATAGCCAGAAATTAGGGGTCAAAATAACTCCAAGAAAGGAAAGGTTTATTGTTCATAGAGGTTGATATGTGGGATCCATGAGCCAGCAGAGTTCTCAACGTTTCAAAGACGACAGGGGATCAAAAGAAAAAGGAAGTAGCCAGAAATTAGGGGTAAAAAATAACTCCAAGAAAGGAAACTTTTATTGTTCGTAGAGGATGACATGCGGGACCTATGAGTCAACAACTTACTTAACGTTTCAAAGGCGGCATGAGATCGAAAGAAAAAGACAAGTGACCAAATATCAGGAGCCAAAAATAATCCAAGAAAAAAAAACTTTATTGTACATAGAAGATGACATGCAGGTCCCATTTTGCAGTAGCGGTCTCAACGTTTCAAATGCGGCTTGAGATCAAAAGAAAAAGAAAGTAGCCAGAAATTAGGGGGTGAAAAAAACTCCAAAAAAAGAAAGTTAATTGTACATAGAGGATGACATGCGGTCCCATGAGTCATCAGCTTACTCAACGTTTCCAAGGCGGCAGGGGATCAAAATAAAAAGAAAATAGCCAAAAATAAGCGGGTGAAAAAAATCCAAGAAAAGAAACTTTTATATTACATAGAGGATGACATGCGGGTCCCATGAGCCAGCATGTTCCTCCACGTTTCAAAGGCGGCATGAGATCGAAAGAAAAAGGCAAGTGACTAAATATCAGGAGCCAAAAATAATCCAAGAAAATTAACTTGATTATACATAGAGGATGACATACGGGTCCCATTTAGCAGCAGCGGTATCACCGTTTGAGAGGCGGCACATGATCAAAATAAAAAGGCAAGTGACCAAATATCAGGTGCCAAAAATAACTCCAAGAAAAGAAAGTTGATTGCACATAGAGGATGACATGCGGGTCCCATTTAGCAGCAACTGTATCACCGTTTGAGAGCCGGCACAGGATCGAAAGAAAAAGGAAAGTGACTAAATATCAGGTGCCAAAAATACTCCAAGAAAAGAAACTTGATTTCCAATAGAGGATGACATGCGGGTCCCATTTAGCAGCAGTGGTATCACCGTTTGAGAGGCATCACATGATCGAAAGAAAAAGGCAAAGTGACCAAATATCAGGTGCCAAAAATAACTCCAAGAAAAGAAAAATTGATTGCACATAGAGGATGACATGCGGGTCCTATTTAGCAGCAGCGGTATCACCGTTTGAGGGGTGACACGGGATCAAAAGAAAAGGCAAGTGACCAAATATCAGGTGTAAAAAATAACTCGAAGAAAAGAAACTTGATTGTACATAGAGGATAACATGCGGGTCCCATTTTGCAGCAGCGGTCTCAACGTTTCCAAGGCGACACAGGATCAAAAGAAAAAGGAAGTAGCTAGAAATCAGGGGCCAAAAAAATCCAAGAAAAGAAAGAATTTTCATTCATAGATGATGACATGCGGGACCCATGATCCTGCATCGGACACGGCTCCATCGGAGATCGTTGAACGAGATGGCGTGATCGAGAAAAAAATGCTAGAGAGGCTGCCATCTGGGCCCTACATCCCTGGGCGGTGCGGATTTGCATTGACTCGGCCGACGAACCCGAGAATTCATGATGCACCACATCTCGGGCCACCATACGCGACGTTTTGGACGTTTTCGTCGGGCTAGGTGGCCTCAAAAAACGAGAATTTTTTTTGACATGCACCACAGAGAGAGCGAAAATCGTCGGCCATGGTGCATCAGCAACCACGGCGCGACTTCAACTTCGTCGGCTATGGCAACTTTTCTTGTAGTGCTAGTCCGTGGATGTCCATTTTGGTCCGCACAAACACGAGGACAGGGAAAACCTAGCCCACCGGCTCGACGCAAACGGGCCGCGGCTCCGTGGTGACCCATTCCTGGCCCATATTTGGGCTGGAAATGTGTCGGTGCAGACAACAACCACGTCCCTACGCATTCCCCTCTTCTATTCCTAGGACCCACCCACCAATGGCACACAATCCACTCCCTCTCACACCACTCTCATTTTAATTTTGCGGTGCCACTTCCAAAGCCATAGCCTGCCATGGAGCCGCCGACACCGCTACCATTGAACTTGCTTCTACCGCTGCCCCCTTCATAGCTGATGCCAGCTGCAAGGTAAAGGACAAGGCCTCGAAGAAAGAAATGACTCCGGCGGAGATGTCACTTGAGACCAAAAATCACGGTGCGTGGAGTGTCGCCGTGAGGGCTAAAAAGGCTGAGGCAGTAGTCACCGATGCATACAATGAAAAGTCCAAGCTCATCACGGTCATTTAGGCCAAGGCCAATGCCTATCTCTTCACCTCCCAGGCTTCCTCATAGGTCTTCCAAATGATTATGGGTGAGGTGCTCTCTAAATACCATGGTGCAGTTGAAAGAACATGGATGCCGTCTAGAGGGGGAGTGGTGAATATGCGGGTTAATTTTTTTACGATAATGGTTGAATAAATGCGGAATGAAACTAGCATTTAACTTGTCGAGCACAAAACCTATATATTTAACTACGGTTCACCTATGTGCATCAAAAACTTATGCTAAGAAACACGAAAAGCAACTATGTGATATCACAATATATATAACTTCAAGCACGAAGGTTATCACGCGGTAAAGTGCATAATAAAGAGCTCGAGTATAGAGATAACCGAGGCATACATAGACTATGATGTATCCCAAAGTTCACACTCTTGCGAATGCTACTCTCAGTTAGAGCGGTGTGGAAGCCAAAACACCCTAACGCCACGAAGGATCCATCTTATTCTCATCGAGTCGTCCCACCAAAAGGGAAGTCCTCCATCCACTAAGGGACCCTTGAGGACGGTCACAAACCATGCAAGTTTGGGGAAGTCTCCACAACTTACAAAGGAGAGTCACAAAGGTTTCACACTTGAGGAATATCCCGAAGAGATACATACAACATTATCTAGTAGATTCATCAACCAACTTCATGAAATATTTCATTCCACCTTTTGTGAACACACCATTCATCTCACAAAGATCTGAATGTATGATTTACATAGGTGCCAAATTTCTTACCTCTGCAGTAGTATGAGACTTGCGAGGTTTCTTAGCTTGAACACATGCTTGACACTTAGAACTCTTGACAATAGTGAAACTCATGATTGAATTCATTTTAGTTAGCCACATCATACAACCAAAATTAACATGATAAAGAAATGAATGCCAGACATTTGTCTCAATGTTGGTGCAAATATGACTAACAACTTCATTACAAATGTATGGCACAGATAAGCGGAATAATCCTCCGCACTCATAGCCTTTACCAACAAAGGTTCCAAATTTTGACACAAAAATTGATTGGAATCGAAGACAATCTTGTAGCCATTTTGATCTAGAAGGGATCTTCTAACAAGATTTTTATTGATAGAAAGGACACGATGCACGTTCTTCAGACGCACGATATTTCCCAAAGTGAACTTCAGATAGACCGTACCAACACCACAAACAATAGCGTGCGAGACGTTCCCCATCAACACAGAGGAACTCCATGCGACTTTATAAGAATAAAACATAGAGATATCGGCTCAAACATGTACATTGGAACCTGACATACTGAAAAAGAAGTAGGAAATATACCATACCCAATATTCTTCATCTCAGTATCTCCAATGAAAACACTGGCGTTCTTGTCGCCCTTCCCTTCCTGACGCTTGTCAAAGTGGTTTAGGCCATTGGGAGCCCAATGATCCAGATCACCACAGACGTGGCGTAATCCTTTGTTCTTATCAGTCTTCTTCTTAAAGTTGGTATATCATGAGGTCTTGTTCTTCCCATCAAACATGTTCTTGTTCTTGAACTTGTGGGGTTGGACATTTATCTTCTGTACCAAATTGGCACTAGAACCCCCCTCAGCACCTCGAGCACGCGTGTCTTTTTCGATCACCTTTTCTTCGACATCAAGAGTACCAATGAGATCCGTGAAGGAAAACCTTGTGTTTCGCAGAAGTGAAAAAATTCCTCCATGAAGGAGAAAGCTTAGCAATGATGCCTTCGGCAATAAACTTATCCGACGATGACTGATCAAGTTCCTTAGCAATGGAGTGTATCTTATGAGCATGCTCAACAATGGAGCGCTCATTGGTCATCTTATAGTCATAGTATTGCTCCATGACATACAATTCACGTCCGCGTTCGAGACCTTAAATTTGGCCTCGAGTGCATCCCACATATCCTTTTTCATAGCGATGGATAAATATGGGTAAACAATATTCTCACTAAGAACACCGATAATATCACTCCCAAAAGAGTGTTGGCTTCCTGAAAAGCTTTCCCCTCGAGGGGAGTAATCTCTCCTTTAGACATGCCTTTTGTTACATCAAAGCATCTCATAGTTGTGAGCCAAGAATTATTTTGGCACACCATCTCTTAAAATTCACATCCTCGAACGGAGGTGGCATCAGAGACGCAACAAAACCAATAGGGAAAATTGCATACGATAAGGTTTTTAGATCGTTGAAAATATAAGCAATTTTCTTTATGATTTAAGTAAGATAGAAAGTAGATAAAATATGACTAGAAATAGGAGAATCAAACTAGTCATGGAATCTAACAAATAGTACGATAAAATCAATTTTTGGCTTGAGGCATTCTTGCAACCCCCGGTGTGTGTCGTGACGAGGCGAGCAGTGGAGGTGGAGGAGCAAACATTTTTTCGACAAAGAGCATATATTAATATCGGAGATTCCAATTACACCCAGCCTCTGCAACAACGCATTTCCCTAGCGGCATTACAGATGCACACATCTAAAAAAAGAAAGAAGAATCACAGAAAAAGAAAATTCCGTTACGGTGGTTTAATCCATGAAACAACAACACTAACACCACCAAGACAACACCATAAGTCGAACGTCTTTAAAAGAGGCGTCTCCAAGAAGGAAACAGTGCACAAACGCTATCGTCGCTCGATCAAAGATCTGGGTTTTTACCCTGAAGAAGGTCATCGCTCTCAAAACAATGCCTTCAACAATACCATTGCCAGGCACAACCAATTATGGGCAGACCTTGGGTTTTCACCCTGAAAGGCAAGACTTCGGTGTTCTCCTGTGCAGTCGCCTCCACTTGCATGCTGCTGCTTCAAGTCATGAAACACCAAGCTAACTCCTCCTTGCCCCAACGATTGAAACCTCCGCTGCTAGTCCTGAGATCTCGACCTTCATGACATTTTTTGCCAGCACCATGGAACTAGAACATGCCCCATGATATTAACAGCCAGCAGAGGTTCGAAGCATTCCCTCTGAAACCAAACGGCTAGAGTAAAACACGGGTGTGCCCGACCGAATCCTACCTGATCCAGCAGTCTCCCGGCCTGAATCGTCCATGAAAGATCGCCAGCGGCGCCTTCTGAAACCCATCACTCTAGCCAGATCAATGGGAACACACCTCCAGCAGATCATCATCTTGACGCAGAGTTGGAATCCTAGGAGCAGGCATGTAGGAGTCATCTTCTCATTCTCAGGTCACAAGTGGAGCAATTCCTTTTATAAGGAGGTTCATTTCTCTAATCTAGCAACGTGAAACTAAACATTTATATCACCTCTTGATTTGCATGAATGGACGAATGAATCATTAGAATTTTAGAAATTATGGAATGGAACAAATGAGGTGAGCAAAATTCCAACAATTGCAACATCCAGGCGATGTCAGCCTGCCACCGCTACTCGTACAGGTATGCATCCACACACCGACACACGTACGGATTCACAGGTGCTCACCGGTTCCTTTCGAGTTGCGAGAATGAATTGTGTACGGGCGTGCGGCCTCGGTTGCACCACCTGACGCAAGAGAACCGCGCTTGGCTAACACCGCTAGGATCGGCAGACGACAGGAGCAGCATATATACATCCGTGCCTACATGGAAAATGATGGAAGAGTTTTTGTTTTGAACTGTATTCGACTCAACGGATTATTACTAAGCGCGACTGTCTCGGAGTCGACTGTCGACCGAAAATGGGGACCCGTCTACGAGGAGCCGGGGGCGTGTTCGAGGACGCGAGGCCGGCGGCGGCGATGGTGATGGTGGAGTTCATCTTCTCGGCGCTACAGATCTTCCACAAGCTCGCGCTCGACGACGGCATGGACGTTGGCGTCCTCGTCGCCTACAGGCCTATGTTCGGTGCCGCCTTCCTCTGCCCCGTCGCCTTCCTGATCGAGAGGTACAGTATATACCAAGCCTCACTTACAGTTAGCCGTGTAAAGATATCCTCTGCCTGCCGGTCATGCCACCTCACGTAAATTGCCATTCCGTGTGCTGTTTCCTGATTTTTGTAGGAAGAAACGACCACCTCTGACAATTAAGGTCGTGACAGGGTTATTCTTGTGCGGGCTCTTTGGGTAAAGTTCCCAGATCTTGCAAAGGAATGCTCTAGCATGTTGTTTTTCGATACTTTTCTTGATCGGATGAATACCTTGGCTTTTCACTTGCAGAATTACTATAAACCAGAACCTATTATTGCTGGCCATGAAGCTGACGAATTCGACAACCATCGTTACAGCTCTCTGCAACCTTACACCTCAATCTACCTTCATCGTTGCAATCTTGAGCAGGTCAATGGGAATTTCATTCATATCTTATTTTTCCAACATGATTATTAAAATACTACTAACTGAGATTCCCATTGACATGTCATTTGTGCGAAACCGTCACCATGTCATCAACAAAACCACTTTCACTGAAGCAAGGGAGTATCTGTAGATTTTTCTTTTTCTTTTTGATGCAACTCCAGACGATGTTGACACTTGAAGGATGCACAATTTCGTTATCAAAATGAAGGGATTAAATATAGTGTGACAATAACTGAAGATAAAAAATATGCCTTCTGCGTGTGTCAAAACAAGTGTGAACGAGCCAACCTATATAGTTGGGTTTAATTTGGTTCAAAGTCTCTGAAACATTACTCAGATTTAAGTGTTGTTATATGGTGCCAGTAATTCTTAGCCGACCGAGAATCAAGTTGGTTTTTAGTCGGATGACATCATTGAATCTCAGTTGCAAACCATATTACAACTTTTTTTGAAAGCAAATCATATTACAGCTTACCATTAGCATGGATAACGAAGCAAATCTAATGGTTAAGAGTAAATCTTTTCTAATTACAACCTCACTTGCAACTAAAAAAATCAGTTACAACCAATTTTGTAACTAAAAAATCTTAGTTGCTGAACTTGCAACTGAAAAAAATCTAAGTCTTGCAACCGAAGTGCATGCATTAAGATGCAAATTTAATGATGTAGGACTCCACTACTAAGTTAGTTCTCATTTCTGACTCCACTACTAAGCTGAAAATAAGGAAAAACCGATTCTTATAAACAGAAAAATTCTTTTCAACATGGTTACTGTTGACATTTCTGGTTCGTAGAACAGGATGGAGACTCTGAAACTCAGAAAACCCAGCGGTCGAGCGAAGCTGACTGGAACCCTAGTCGGGCTGGGCGGCGCGATGCTGCTCACGTTCTACAAGGGCCCAGAGATTGAGTTCCTGCACAATCTGGGACGCACCGGGCTCAGCCGCGCACACGGCGATCACCAGCTCCTCCGCCCGCCGCCGACCGAGGGGTCCCGGATCCTAGGCTCGTTCCTCGCCATCGCCAGCTGCTTCAGTTTCGCGATCTGGCTCACCATCCAGGCGAAAGTAGGGCAGGTCTACCCGTGCCACTACTCGATCGCCGCCATGGTGTGCCTCTTCGGCGCCGTCCAGTCGACGCTGCTGGCGCTGTGCATGCACAGGGACATGGACTACTGGAGGCTGGGGCTCAACATCAGGCTCTACTCGTCGGCTTACGCGGTAACCAACCATGCATCGCTGCTTCCTGCTCATATGCATGCCACGATTGGTTCGAATTCGAACTTTCGATCGCTCTAATATCCAATGGTGATGAGCGCAGGGTATCGTGGCGTCCGGGTGCGCCTTCCCGCTAATTTCGTGGTGCCTGCGAAAGAAAGGGCCGCTCTACGTCGCCATGTTCGGGCCACTCGTCGTCGTCTTCGTCGCCGTCATGAGCTCCATTGTTCTCGACGAGACCCTGCACATTGGAATGTACGCTATGCCCTGTTCCTGAACATGGATTCTGTTTGAGTTTCTGATGGTGAGTCGTGTGTGCATTGCGGTGCCGGTGCCGTTCTGTTTTTGCAGCGTTCTTGGTGCGGTACTGATCGTGGCGGGGCTGTACATGGTGCTGTGGGGCAAGGCGAGAGAGGAAGATGAACAAGAAGCGGATGCGCTAAAGCTTGTTAGTCAAGATGAGGAGCTGGGGAAGGTGTCCGTTCCGCCGGCTGGTAATGTTGAAACATAACACAGATAATGCGATCCTATGTACGGCCTCTGTGATGTATCCGGCGAGGCCCATCCGCAGCCACCGTCTCCCTATGCAGGAAGGTGAACCGCCAGCATGTGGCGGAGGCACGACATCAACCTTGTGTACAGTAGTGCTTATGTAGTCATATTGAAGTTGTGTAGTCAAATACATGTGTTCATATAAATTTTTAATTATTTCCTTCTCTCATGAAACCACACGATCGTTGATGTCGTCGGTGCAACTCGTAGATGACCGCCAATGCCATCTTGTTAGCCGGTTGCCGTCGTAGCTCGTGTCGACAAGAGACACACCTCCTATGCCTTTACCACATACGCGCTGCGTGACAGGCTCATGCGGCCGGTGCCGCAACCCGTCTGTCACTCGCCTCTATGTTCTCCACCGGTGACGCAACCCGTCTGTCACTCGCCTCTATGTTTTCCAGGACGCCGTCATCGAAATCGTGTGCTATCTCGTCCTTCAAACCCGTCGTGACGTGGTGAACCGTCACACGTCCTTGCCCTGCCCTTTGGCCGCCCGAAGAGAGCCCTCACCCTCGCCGGCGAGGAAGCCCCTCAGCACCTCGCGACCCTATAAAAAGGGACCTCCCCTTTGCAAATTTCTCACACCATTCTCGTCCCCTCTCTCCCCTGATCAAGCTAGCTAAGCCCCTAGCTAAGATAGTATTTAAAATACATGAGATGATGAATCTCATTTAAATCATGTTTCTCAAATAATAAGTGGAAAGTGTTGACCTTGGTCAATATGTGTTCATAACTTGTTATTTGAGGAAATTAAATCTTAAGAAGATTCAATGAGAGGAATTTATTTCTCCAAACTAAAGAGAAACCCTAATCCACATTTCAATGAGAGGAAATTATTTTCCTAACACTAAGTAAGAAAACCCTAGCTTAATGTTGAGTAATGTTAGGTGATGATTCTAGATCATTTGTGTGAGCCATTAAGGCTAATTAAATCTACTTAAGTATTGTTTGGTGATTGTATCCTCGTATTTGTTTATAGACGCTAGTACCAGAGACTATCAAGAGGAGGAGGTATTCTACCAAGAAGAAGAAGAGAACTTTGATCACTGCCCCAATCAAGGCAAGCTAGACTAATGCAAGCTATTTTGTTGCAAGCTAATATTCTTGCAAGTTGCCCTAGTGCAAAGCTCTATAAGAGCAAGGCACCATTACATCTTACCTTATGCTTAATGATCTTATCCCCAGTTTTTACTTTACAAGTTTTGACTTTGGTTTATCAAGGTTTATTGTTGATTCATGATTCACGTGGTTTAATTATGAAGTAGTACAAGAGCATCACACTTAGCCTATAAAGCTATAAGCTAGTTAGCACCCCTCATGACTAGTTGCTAGTGCTAATACTAAAAGTGACTACTTTAGATGGGAACTTGTGAAAAACAATGACTTTGAAAACCTTGGAATGATGAGTCATTCCATTGAAAGATTTTGAAGGTGAATATGACTTGTGAATGACTTGGTGAATTTTACAAAACTGATGGTTGGGTTCGGATGCGATACCATTCCAATTTTACAAGTACCCCCACAATACCTGAATCTGGGTAAGGCTTAATTGGAAACTTATGTATTTTAGTATGGGTTCCATATGAACAAGCATCATAGGGGTTATGCCAAGGCCGCCTCCACCAAAAGTGAAATGACGTGAAATGAGGTGAATGTCAGACCCAAGCCCTGTGCAGTTCCCAGGTTGACTGTTGGTCTTCACTGGGAGGCCAAGCTCATGGGGAGTGGTGCCGATACTAGGGTATATAAATGAAAGGTTATGATTGGTAGCTCGCGCACTGAGTGCGATAAATCAGGACCAGTTACCCCTGACGAACTATTGCAATTGTTGTAGCACAAGTGTACCACCTCTGCAGAGTTTAAACTATTCGAATAACCGCGTCCGCGGTCATGGACAGTTGGAAAGGCCATACTGTTCCGTCATCAGAACTTTTCTAAAAATATGAATGGTGACTTGTGACTTGAATTGAAAGGTGACTTTGACTTTGAATCACAACAGAGTTGTGGGAATGACACTAATGTTCCCACTTGAGTTAAGTTAGGCAATTGAGGAGTCTTTGTTTACTAAATGCTTATGAAATAAAACTGGCTTTATGCAAATGAACCTAGAGCTTAGCACCCTTTACCATGGTTGCTAGACTTACATTAGTATTAGTTTGCGAGTACTTTAAAGTACTCACGGCTGTGTCCCGGGCTATTCAAATGGCCAGACTATGAAGAAGAGCCCCAGTACCAGGATGAAGGACAGCAGGACGTCTACGACAACTAGGACTACTCCTGACGTCAACAATTGCCTGTGGAACAGATGGATCACAACCGCTACTTCGCTTCCGCTATGTGTTTTGTAATTGATCAATAGATCAACTATTATTGTAATGAGACTGGATCATGTGATCCTTTGATGTAAGACAATTATGAGTTGTAATGAATGATGTTCTGTGATATCAATCTGTTATGTCCCGCAAAAACAATATTCCTGGGATTGCGATGAATGTCATAATAGGCATCTGGACTTAAAAATCCGGGTGTTGACAATACCTGTCAATAGTAGCATCAAAACGTTTCTTTGCACAGTAAACCCATTTGCACACCCAAGTTCTTATTGGAGCTAGGAGGGACAAGATGCAATATTTGTTATGAGTGCATCGTATTCTTCTTCCATTGCATGTCACCATTGAGGATGATAGAGTGCCTCGGAAAGGGTGCGAGGTTGACCTGTGGAAGCAAGAAGAGCCCATCGCACTGTAGCATGTGTGTAATTTTTTGGGTGTATAATACCTTTCTCGACTCAAGTGCGCATGCCAGGCGCAGGTGGGGATAAAGCATCAGGCTCCACGGAAGATTCCGCTGGCTCTGGAAAGCCAGCATGGAAGTTGTCTGGGTTGGTGCCAACCGGAGGAGGCGTGGCACGCTCCGCTTCGGAGGAGAAAACACCATGGGACCCATCAGCTGATGGAGCTTTCGGACATGGACGGTCGTAAGGATGGGCTGGGGCGTGGCCCAACATGTGGCGTAGTAGCAGGGAGGACGGTTTCCCTCTATCGGGGCGCGACGCGGCGGCCGTGCTCGCGACAGTGCCAGACGCTGCATGAGAATCATCTCGGGAGGGAGCGTGCACATGATCCAAGACGGATACCGTCTCATCAAGGGATCGTGCACCTAGCGATGATGAGGCATCACCATGTTGTTGCTCTTCTGGCTGCGTTTCTGGCTTGTTTTGCATGAAACTTTCATCAGCGTGTTCAGGATCTAAGGCACAATAATCAGGTGCATCATATTGTGGTATATCCTAGCCATGGTTAGTGACAACAGGTATGATAAGAAAATGCATGTAATCATTAATTTGTGCATTCCCAGTAGTAGATGTGCTAGAAGGTGTATCCTTTGGAAGCAAGAGAATGTCAGCACGAAGGCGACCACCAGCATTGGGATGCAAGGCGGCAAAAGGGAAGACATCCTCATCAAATACAACATTACATGAAACATAAACGCGACCGTGGACACATCCAAGCATTTGACTCTTTTGTGAAGAGGACTATAGCCTAAGAACACATAACGAGTAGAACGAAAAGCAAGTTTACGTGTGTTGTAGGGCCTAAGGTTAGGCGCGCATGTACAACCAAATACAAAAAGAGACTCATAGTTGGCTTTAGTTTGCATTAGACATTCAACACGTGTGGATGATTTTGCTGGAAAGAAGGTTAATAAGAAAGGTGGTTGTGAGAAAATCTTCATACGAACTTAAGAGGCATGGATGCATTGGCTAGAAGATATAAACCAACTTCAACTATATGACGATGTTTACGTTCCGCGGAGCTATTTTATTGATGAACATGTGGATAAGATACATGATGACCAATGCCAACTTTTTGAAAAAAAACTGTTGAGTTTTCCATATTCACCATGCTAATCATTTTGCATGGCTTTAATTTTCTGTCGAACTTGCCTTCATTAAATTGTTGAAACTTAAGAAATACTTGATAAACTTCAGAATATTTTTTGAGCAAATAGATCCAAGGAAATTTGCTGAAATCATCAATGAAACTTACGTAGTATGAATGTATGCCAGCTGAGGTAGATGCTGGACCCCATACACCAGAGAATATACTTGCTCCAAAGGAACATGAAAAATGCTAGTAGAAATAAGATATGGCAACTCATGTCAAGCATCATAAACATATCAATTTATTTTGGGCGAATAGGAGAGTTCACTTTTCCTAATCATTCGCTGCACCACAAATAAGATATAGGCACTGGTGGGTAAAGACCACCATGACACGGACTATTAAACAAAACCTCCCATGTGGCCTGGTCCTTAATCAAATAGAGAAGTAATCAAATAGAAACGTGGTGAAACTCAAGAAAAACAACATTGTCGAGATTGATTTTATGGACAGAGAGTAAACTTTTGGAGGTACTAGGTACATGCAATATGTTGTTCAGATGCAAAAAAAAACTATGTGGGATATGGAAAACAGAATGACCAACATAAGAGATTTGCATACCATGACATTGGCCGTGTGGATGTGGTCACGTCCTTTGTATTTCTCGTGAGTGGAAAGCTTGCTCAACTCTCCCGTGCTATGAGATGTTGCACCAGTGTCAGGGTACCAATTAGTGTCGACCCCATAGGAGGCGACACGTGCAACTTTGTCCTTGCGATCTCCATCATCATTAGCCTCGTCCTTGTCCTGGTAGCGCCATCAACATTCACCGGCGGGGTGGCGTGAATTTTGCAGTTTGACATATGCCATCAACAAATGGGGAGGGAGCATGATCGCAACGACGGCCATCGCACCTGCCACCATCACGCTGGCCAATATCATCGTGTCTGCGACTATCGTCACGGCACCAAGTGGCATCACGACAACGCACCTGACCGCCACATCTCGGCGGCCTCCATCGGCACGGTCGTCAACACGACCATGCTTGTCGCGGTCATCATCGTGGCGGTTGCCACGGTCATCATCACAACGAGGGCCGTGGTCATCATCAACGTGGAGGCTGCCACGGTCATTATCGGCATGGTGATCACCACCATGTGGGCGAGCGTCACGGCCATGGTGAGTAAGGTTGACTTACCAGGTGAAGGAGTTGCCAGTTTCCTGAAGCATGTTCTGAAGGAGATTGTGAGCACAAATTTGATCATACAAGTCATCAAGAGTAGTACCAGGATTTCCATTGATGGCAGTGATGACATCGTTATAGGAGCCATCGAGGCCGTTCACAATATATAGCCAACGAGCTCACTTCATCAATGGCCATTCCAAGAGAACCAAGTTCGGAGCCGAAGCCCTTCATCTTGGCAAAATATTGATTAGTCGTAAGGGAGTTTTTCTTTGTGTTGTTGAGAGCACCACAAAGGTGATTAACCGTGGACGGTGACTACGTCGAGAACATTTTGTTCGTACCAAATAGCTTCAATGATCTGAAGGCCAAAGACGTGCTACAGGAGGTCGGGGCACAGGGATTTTAGCAAGTAGCTGAGCACAGCCTAATCATGGGCGACCCAGGAGACGTAGGCAGGGTTGGCAACGGTCGTCCTTTTATGTGCATCATCTTCCACCTCCAGGATCTTGGCGGGGCACGGTCAGTGCCATTGAGGAGGCCCATGACCATGGCACCACAGATGACAGGGAGCGCAAGAGTCTTCCAGAATAGGAAGTTGGATCACATGAGCTTCTGAGCCGGAGGTTCACCTAGCGAGGCGCCGATAAGTACCATCGAGGAGGAGGCCATTGGCACTAGGTATTTGGGGGGTTTTGGGATCAGATTTTTGGGGCATAGGATTTTTGTTTTGTAGGTCGTAGCGGTGGCCGAAGGTGGAGCTAAGGCAGCAGCTAGGGTTTTGGGTTTGTAGGTTGTGACGGAATGGTGCTTAGGCGGCAGCGAGGCTTGCAGGTTCTGGGGCGGCAGCCGAAGGAGGAGCTAAGGCAGCGGCGAGGCTTTTAGGTTTTGGGGCGACAACCGAAAAAAGAGGAGCGGCGGTGGGTGTGTTTTCTTGTTTTGTGTTGTGGTGTAGGGCGGCGGCAGGACGATGCCCTGTGGCGGCCAAGGACTTGGTGCGGCGGCGACGACTGGGGAGAACCGGCGGTAGGTGCAGCTGAGTTTTGGAGGGATAGAGTCTGGCGGCTAGGTTTGGAAGAGAGAAGGCTCTAATACCATATTAACGTGGCGGAAACGATGACCCGTTGGAGTCTCGTGGTTCGTGTAATATAGCGTGGAAAAAAACCCTATGGTGGCGTATACAAGATGTGTACGATATATGGGTGGAGGACTAATCCATACCATCTTATCTATATACCTACTAATAAAGGAAGCAAGGTTTCTCCCCCCTTTTTTCGTCCGTTTTGGATTTACCCATACTTCTCAATGATAATTACAGGCAGTGCCACCGCCAAGTCAAACGTCTCACCGCTTAGTAAAAAAAAGTTTGTTTCCGACGCGGTACTCGCCGAGGAGACCAAGCTCGGAAGCGGGTGGCGCCAGCCTGGATGGAGGCGGCGAGGTCGAGCCTGGAGACGGTCAGGGAAGTCAGTGACGCACGGATTTGATGGAGGAGGGAGGCGCGCGCTCGTGTGTGTCGGGGTACGAGGAGCGGCGGGGTTGGGGATGAGTGGCGGCGGCCGGCCGGTCGGAGAGACACCTTCTCCCCGGCTGGACAATGAGTGGCAGCACTAGGGAAACATTCCTGCCGGCGTGAAGGAGATCGGGGACGACGGGGAGGGATGCGGAGGTCCGGTAGTAGCCGCCGCCAGCGCCCCTCCTGCGGGCCTCCCGAGACGACGTACCGCTCGTTCCTTCTGGAAGCAGAGAAAGGAGGCGCTCGTAGCAGATGAGGCCTCCGCGCGCGCCTCGCCTCCGTCCAGTAATCACTCCGGCTCGCGGAATCCAAGGTCAGGACGGCGTCAAAGACGAAACCAATGCGCGCCTTGCAGGGAGAAGGGCCGATTCCCGAAGGTTTTTTTCCCTCTCTGATTCTCCATGGCGATGCGCGGCCTGAGGAAGGCCAACTCGTATTGGTCTTGTAGGCTCAGCGCCACCAAGGTCAGCATTGCCGGGCCTGGTAGAGGCACCAATGAGCCGCAAGCCACACAAGTGGGCTTTATGAATCAATGAAAATAAGTTATCGGCATTCGGTTTGTTCATAGTATGAGTCAGGACCCCGAACGCTGGATGTCATAGTCCCACCTCGCTCCCTCATACAAAATAAGTCTGATTTATATACCTTAATTTTCTGAATATGAACAAGCCTCCTCAGAAAAAAACAAACATGGCAGCCGTCGGGGTCGTTGGGACAACACTGGAGAAGAGGATGGCGAGGAAGAGGAGCACGTCAGAGGCAGAGGAAAAGAGGCGCGCCCGTGCACGGACGAGAGTCGCTGGTAGCAAGGAGAGCGGCTCTCGTGTGGCGCCGTCGCCGGTGGCCACGGCGGGGCGGAAAGAAGGAGGGGGTGCACGGACGCCAGTTGGCACAGCAAGGAGAGCGGCTCTCGTGTGGAGGCACAGAACCCGCCGGCGCCGGTGGCCTGGGTCTTACATCGGGGCAGAAAGAAGGGGTAGGGACGCGGCCACGCGGGTGAAGCCCCAGATGACCGCCGAGTTGCTCTCCATCAGGCCAGTGCGAACAGTGGGAGCGGAGGATCCGCCATTAATTCGGCAGAGCTGAATAAAGAAGATGGAAAACAACAGCTGGCGACTATATTCTATCCTTGTGTGTCGGTCCTGCTTTTTTTTGGGCATAGTTACGACCTTTCAATTACATGAGAAGCAAAAGCACGTTCGATTTGCTAGAGGAAACAGCATGTTGCGAGTTATTGGGTTGATGCTCATAACTTTTGTGAATCTGACAACCTTAACTTTGTCCTCTAATCTTGCCTTTCAAATTTCAAACACAATTTATGTTGGATCGAGTATATGAAAATGGCCAGTTTTGGCGATATAAAACTGTTTGGTTTGGGTACAGAGCTGCCTTAGCAGCCTGATACATCTTTTTCCGAAAATAGTTCGAACCTGGTTTCATATACGTCCTTTACCCGATGCCTCTCACGAGAAATCTTGTCTCGTTCATGAAATTTCCTCCCGTTATTTTTTTTCTGGAGTAGCAGTGTGCCTATCATAAAAACTTCCTCCCGTTAATAAAATACTAAATTTGAAATTTCAGTAGTGATATTTCTCATACCATAAAAAATGTAGTGATATTCTTCAACGCCGTTCAATAAAATTAAATTGTAGCAGTAAATTCGTTTGGATGTGTTAGTAAAATTAATATAAGAATGGTGCCTATTAGTATTATAAGTCGATGTAGCGAGGAGCTCGTAATCTTTTTGTTAGGATAGCAAAAGTGCCCGTGCGTTGCACCGGGAAATAACTGAACATTGCTACACTTGATTTTTATTAAATATTTTTTTAGCTATGAAGAATTTAATTAATGTAAATTCCAATTTTCTTGACAGGACTCATATGCCGAAATATATTTCTTCATCAAGTAAAAAACAAAATATTTCTTCGTTTTCCCATTTTCATACTAAGGCAGAAAAGACTAATAAACATAGATGTGGGTGTTATTTATATTTGTATCTTTTAATAAAAGCAGATCATGTCCTGGCTTGCTTAACATTTTTTGAAGATTCATCAATGGTCACCATCCCCATTTATCCGTGGACATCCTTATTTGTTCGATTTTTCAAAACAAAATAGTAACGAAATCCTCTATTAAATCTAAAATTAAATATTGCACAACACATACATGTCCACGAGAAATACAAAATGTTCTATCCATTTAGTTTCGTCTAGCACCAACTAAATACACATGTTTAGATGTTCCATTCATATTAGCTAGCTCTGGCTCGAATCTGTTCGCATTAGCACTGAATACAGATTTTGGCATAGGACTGAACTCTCTGCGTTAGCTAATCGATGCTGCCTAGCTAATCGGAGCAGAGCTCATCGCTGTTTGACACCTCAACGCTGTACCGGCACGAGACCACGGTTCAGATTGATAGGAGCAGCAGCCTGGAGTGGTCCTAGAGCAGAGCCCGATACTACCTATTCAGATCGGGACCTACGATAAGCTCATGTCCCGCCGCCTCCTCTGCGAGTCCGTGGCCATGTACTCGAGCTGTTCGGGTTCCTGATGCGAAGCAACAGCAACTTCCCCGAGCTGAGGAAGAAACCAAGTCGGCGCTCGTATCCCCCGAGAGCTGGAATCTCGACTCCTCCGGCGGCGCGGCTCCGGATGAGGAGGAGCAGAGGCAGGGAATTCTTTTTTGTTGATGTAGGTCAGGTAAGAGAAACGTTCCGCGAGAGGAGGTAAAAAAATGCAACGAAACGGTATCGGTTTTCGGTGGCCAGCTCCGGCCCAAGGGCCCAAGGCTTCTTCCCGTGTGCCCTAGAAAGTAGAAACCCCGCACGCGACCCAGTCCTCTCATTTTCAGAGGCGCCGCACACCCACCGTTGTTCATCCCCTTTTCCAAATTTCCAAAGCTCGGTCCCGATCTCGCCGCCCGACTCGGAGCAGGGGGTTGCCGCAGCAGGCTTCATCCGCCGGAGATTCGAGCGGCCATCTCTTTTCCTCCGCGCTCTCCCCCGACCTGGATCACGGAATGGCGCATCTCCATGGCCGCATCATCAGCTTCCTCCGCCGGAGCTCCTTGCCGGCCCCGCCCCTCTCTTTTTTTCCCCGCTCGCTAATTCCTTCATCAGGATTTCTGTTCTGTCGTTGCATATCTCAAGGAATCCGGCTTAATAGCTCATAGGCGTCATCGGCATCTCTTAGGCATCAGCACATGGGATTCAGCTTTTCTTTGTTCTTTTGTTATTCCTGAGGCGGCTTGTTGATTCGGTCAATTTGAAGTATATAAAGCGGTAGAATTTGTTGTAACGGAACGAGGTGGGATTATTCTATAGACAGCGGAGCTCACACCCAGCGATATACGGAGTATTAAGAAACGACGAAGCGATCGTCCCTGGAGGTGTTTTTTGTTATGTAGGTTGTGAAAAGAAAAATACGTGACCAATATTGACGAAGGCCAAAAAAAAGAAGAAATATCAACACAGATGGTTTACGAGAATGTTCTAAGTATTGGTTTTTCCCGGTGCAACGCACGGGCACTTTTGCTAGTAATAATAATAACTATTAAATTGCAATTGGTGTGGTACGTCGTACGTCGCTGTGCCGATGGATTTTGTTTCCAGCTTATGCACTGATCGATCGAGAACGACCGGTGTCGGAAAAGATAAAAATCCCGTTCAGAGTCGTATCTAAACAAAACTGCCTAGCTAGCCACCTGGTCACCTGGACACGGCTGTCTCATCTCTGATCGATTGCGTATCAGGTTCGGTCTCCAGGTCGACCTGCACATACGTACTCTACGTAAAGCCCTCATATATACACCGCCCTGCCCAGGAACTCGAACAGCAAATTTTTTCTTTCAATCGTGAAGAATTTCGGGAGACGTGCCTGCTAGCCAACCTTTCCGATGGGAAACCCAACCGCCACCAAGGATCACGTCGACAAGATGCTAGAGTCGGTGGGCGTCGCCGGCGCGCTCTATTCTTCCCTACAGCGGTCGCCGCGCTACTACGCCCCGATGAAGGGAACCGTTTGGTCCATCCGGATTATCGCTAGCGACAAAGGCGCCGCCTTCGGTACTGGAAGATGTTGGTCTCATCGACGGTTCATACACTACGGGAGTCACGCCGTGCGCCGACGGCCCCGCACCGCCGGCACAGGACAATCCACCGTCGGCACCGTCTCTGCCGACGGTGACCATCGGCGTCTGCGCGTCGGCATAGCTCGCGTCGGGGGCGGCGCACTCACCGTCGGCACAAGATGGCACCGTCGGCACACGCGTGTACCGACGGCTGGACGGTGGCCGTCGGTCGTCACCACCGTCGGTGCAACCCATCTCGCCGTGACGCGCCGGCCGTTAACTGCCCTGCTGTGCCGACGGTGACCCCGTCGGCACCTTTTCTTTTTTTTTCCCAGTTTTGGCGCCAAAACGTCCCTGCTCGATCTGGGAAAAAACGAAAAACCTGGGCCGGCTGTGCCGACGGTGTCACCGTCGGCACAGACCCTGCCATTTGGCGCAGCTATGGGCCTGTGCCGTCGGTGACACCGTCGGCACAGCCGGCTCAGGTTTTTTTTCAGTTTTTTGCCATTTTGGCTCTATTAGCTCAGAAAATTGCAGAAAATACACATATTATAACATTGAATGTCCAGTAACATATATAGCACCATAGAGCACAAAGATATCACCGTATAGCACCAAAACTCACAAATATAGCATCAAATCTCACAAATAGCACAAATATAACATACAAGACCATGGTACATACACGGGATCCACTACAAAGATGAAGCGTGTCATCATGTGCTAGTACAATGTAGAAACTATGGTGGTGCACCACCCGAGAGACGATCTAGCTCCGAGTGGGTGAAGCGAGGCCGCTGTACTTCGACGGTGCTCGGGAGGTAGAACCACGACGAGAGCCACCGGAAGCAGAACCATGCCGAGGTTCGGCAGAAGCACCAGGAGAACAGCGACCGGGGTGCATCGGCGTACCATCAGGAGCGTCGTTCCTGGATTCTCCCAATCCCTACATGTTGGAGGGAGTTAGCAACTTAGCCATGTCACACCAAGTTAACAACTTAGCCAAGTTAGCAACTTACCGGGGTCAACTGACGCTGACGCTTGTACATGATATAGAACTCCTCCTTGGACGGGAACACTAGCGTCGGCCCCGGATGAGGTGGCTCTGGGAGTGGTTCCTCTCGCACTCCAGTCATCATGAACCGAGTGAAACTCTGCAAGAAACGGGAGAGATAGCTCAGATTCAAACATGGGGACTTATGATGTTTTGCAACCATAGAGATTGAAACTTACCGCCATCTGGTTGCTCGTCCACTGGACATAGGCATCTTTCACAAGGTCATGCTCCTTAATCTTCTCGAGATACTCCTCGTAAGCTACTGCATAGGCCTCCTCGAGCTGAGTCTACAATTTCAGAAATAATGCGTCTCATCAACATAGCCATTCAGGAACAAGAGTCAAAACAGAGGATGAAAGTGTGGATGACTTACATCTACCTCTACCCGAGAACGGCATGTAGTCCGCGAGGAGGTAGCGTAGCTGCCAGATGGGAGGGTAGCCTTGAGCTGCGTGAAGTTCCTCTGAGGCTTGAAACCCCCAGCAAGGCAGGCATGACGTCCATGCGGCTGGCCGGACCCCGCCAGCATCATCGCCACCTCGTCGACCGGCTCGGTCATAGGGTCCTCCACCTCTGGATGGAGCTTGACGTACTCCTCGCAGTATCTTTCCTTGCTCTCTTTGGCCTTGCCGTAGTACATCTCAGGCGCGGGCCGAGGCTCGTTCGGACCGGGCGTCACCAGCTTCATGTGCGTCCACGCTTCCATCTCACCAAGTTCCCTCCCGAGCTTCTTCCCCTGCATCACAAAACAAATGTTATGCATATCATCGAAAATCAAAAAAATGCAGCTTGTTCCATTTTTATATGTACCAGACGGTCCCGATAGCGATCGGTGCTGCTGCTCCCCGCACTGTGTGTTCCCTGATGCCCACGGTTGGCCTTGTTCCGGTCGCTCACGACCTTGAAATCGGGGTTTTCGCCGACCCAATTCTTGACCAACTCCATGAAGGCGGCCCTCTTATTATTATCAGCCAAATGTGGTACAACCTGCAAAATCAAAACTCATTTGAAGAACAAACAATATAGTTGCAAGTTAGCCGCAGTACATAGAATCGCATTGACAATTACTTACCGACATGAAGTCCTCTATCGTCATAGCCGGGGCGAGTCCCTGCACAATCTCAGGCTTTGTGTACGTTACGCCCTGCTGAGCATAGAAGTGGCCGATGCACGTGATCCTCTGGTTGTACCACTGCTGCCGTGTCAACTTCCGACACATGTTACGGAGGATCACGTCCGCCCTCTCCTTATGCTCAGTCGCCACCCTATAATTGCGCTGCAATCAAGCATAACAGAAAGTGTGAGAGGCATGAGTTATCACGGTGGGTTTATCAACTACATATGAACGAAACCCAAAGAGTATGCATTACGTACCCAAAACTTCTTGATCACGGCGTCGGCAGCGGAAGTAAAGCCAGGGTAAGGCGCTATCTCAAAGTCTTCCCAAGTGTAGGCTAGCTTGGACTCGCCCCCAAGGACCGGAGTGTACATCCCCGGCCAGTACTTCCTAATAGCAGCTCCAATCAGACTCCCTGGCACGCGGACATTCTTCCCCGTATATGTGAAATTTCTGCACAATTATCAAACATTAAAAAATGCTAAGTGTCATAACGAAAATGAAATCACCTTACTACTTACTCTATCTTTCCTGGGACAAGGAGCCACTTCTCATCCTCCGTAGCAGGTTCCTTACTCTCATCGGGAACCTGCCCTTCCCCACGAATCCGCAACTTCTTCGGAGCCATCTCCGTCGAAGCCTCCTCGTCCCTAGACTCCTCCTCCTCCCTAGTGTCCTCCTCCTCCTCCTCCCTAGTGTCCTCCTCCTCGTCCATAGACTGTGAAGCCACTGAGCCAGAAGCAGAGGGAATGTCAGCTAGAAGGAGCTGTGCATCCCCCCTCGTCCTCCAGCTCGTCCACCCCCTCGTCCACCCCCTCGTCCTCCCCGTCCTCCGTCTGCGTCTTCGTAACGCCGGGTGGGAACAATGGGTCTTCCACTCCGTCTGGAAGCACCCGGCCCTGGCTTCCGCTGATGCATCTGATCAAGCAAGGAGCTCGATGATGCCTTCCGTCCGCTCATATTGTCAATTACCTGCATAAGAAAAGAGAAAATAATTAATAAGCATGTTGAAAATGAGTAAACACTAAGCATAATGACAAATGTAGGTACTAAGCATAATGAAAAATGTAGGTATTAAGCATAATGACAATGTAGGTACTAAGCATAATGACAAATGTATGTATTAAGCATAATGATAATGTAGGTACTAAGCATAATGACAAATGTATGTATTAAGCATAATGATAATGTAGGTACTAAGCATAAAAGACCCTCACCATTCATCACCACTCTCATCTCTAGGCATTGGGTTCTCAGCCTCACTATCAAAATCAGTATCATATGAGTATTCATGGTCGGCATTGGGTTCCGGTTGAGTCTCGACAATGTTGTCTTTGTTCGCATGGCGCTTGGTGAGCATAGCTATGTCCTTCAGGTCCACCACGGTCTCACCACGCATTTGTACATTGTTGTGGAGCTCCTGAAGACCTATGTCTATTTGAAGGTCCCCGAACTGCCCTTCCTCTTGATAGAAAATTCTCTCATATGTTACCGGGTTAATGTTGTTGTAATCGTCCTCGGAGGGGATGGGTAGCTTACCATGTGGCGATACCTGGAACACGACTTCCCAGCCCATGAGTTCCTCATTCTGACATGGGTAGGACAAATAATAAACTTGCTTGGTTTGGTGAGCCACAACATAGACGTCGGATCCGCTGTAGGTGGTTGTAGGCCTAACTTCAACTAAACCAATGGAGGGGGTGCTTCTCATTCCACCGTGTGGGTCAAACCAGTGGCATTTGAACACAAAGAGCTTGAGTTCTATGTTTGCGTTGTTGAACGTCAACTCGTATACCTTTTGTAACCTTCCATAGTAATCAAGATCATCGGCTCCGCGGGTGTAGACCCCAGTATTTATTGTTTTTGCATTAGGCCGGTTCTTCTGGTGAAACTCCGTATGGAAGCGATACCCATTTACATCATACTTCTCATGCGTATGGACTCTACGGTTAAAACCCTGGGAAACGCATCTCAACTCGTCTGTCATCTCAACGTTGGGATCAGCTCCCTACAAGTTCAGTTCAGATTATTCTGTGCATTAGTTACGTGTAATAAGACAAGTCACGGATTGCAAAGTAAGAGGAACATTTGAGAAATTACTTTTTCATGGAACCAGTTCACGAAGCTTTTATTTAAGGGCGGGGCACCCTCTTTCAGAAGAGTGTACCACTGCGTGGGAGTGGGACCATTTCTTCCTGACCACATTTCATCATGGAATTGGCTGAAAGGAGAAAATACGTATTAGACCAAAACCAAGTTACTGGTTGCAAAGTAATTGGTTCATCATTTTACCTCATGAAATCGACCACTTCCTCCATGTTCATAAGCACGTAAAGCATTATGCAATCCTTCTCTTCTGGCGAAATGTTCTCCACTTTTGAGGCACCGGCCTTGCCACCGGGATATTGGAAGAGCAAGAGCTTTGGGTCACGCTTGGGCTCGTCGGAATTGTACCGAGCGACCGGGTTATGCTTAGTGGGCACATCATTGGCATAGTACATTGTCGTGGCGTCTGCCATCTCATGGAGGAGAGTTGCCTCAGCTATGCATGCTTCAATCTTATTTTTGTTTCCACATTTGTACCGAATATACTTGAACTCCCTCTCAATACAAAACTGCCAACGATACTGCACCGGTCCCCCCAAGAGTGCCTCGTTGGCGAGATGCACGATGAGATGTAACATCGGAGTGAAGAAGCCTGGGGGGAATATCATCTCTAACTTGCATAGCATGTCCAGCACTTGCTCCTGCAGCTTCTCAATCACCTCGATACATATCTGCTTAGCACAGACCGTGCGGAAAAAATGGCTCACCTCCGCAAGCACTCGCCATACATGATTGGGGAGATACCCTCGAAGCATCACCGGCATCAGCCGCTCAATCCATATATGATAGTCGTGACTCTTGAGCCCGTTTATTTTTCCTGTAGCAAGATTGACTCCCTTACTCATATTCGAACAATAACCATCAGGGAACATCACGTCATATTTGAGCCACGTAAATGCCTCCTTCTTGTCGGCGCTATCAAGACAGTACTTGGCATGCGGCTTTAACCAACCTTTTCGATTGCCCTCAGGAGGCTGCATGTGTAGAGCCACCCTGTCGCATATCTCCTCAATATCGACTCTAGCTGAAACATTATCCCTTGACTTGCCTGGTATGTTGCAGCAGGTGTTAAGGAATGCCTCCCCGCAATTCTTTTCGGTGTGCATCATATCAATATTATGGGGAAGTTCAAGGTCCTTGTAATACTCGAGCTCTGTTATGCCTGCTATACATGCAGAATCTGCCTAAGTGTAGGAACCCCATGTCCGAGAAGCCGGGCACACCCGGAGGGGGTAGCATTGGATATAGAACCATCTCAAATCACTTTTGTGCATGCCATGTGGACACACACAACTTTTGGGGCCATTCCCTAGGTCCGATGCTCGATTTCTGACGAAACCCTAGTTCTGTTGACCGCGCCGTCTACCCCTTTGACTGCATCCCATCGGGGTTCCCCCGGTGGGCGTATGCCTACGTTTGAGCTTGGTTAGGTCATAGGTACATGTGGAAACAAGGATCATCCCATATGATCCCAAGGTTCTCTCCGGTTCACCTCCGAGGGAGTTCCCCCTATACATGCAGAATCTGCCTAAGTGTAGGAACCCCATCTCCGAGAAGCCGGGCACACCCGAGGGGGTAGCATTGGATATAGAACCATCTCAAATCACTTTTGTGCATGCCATGTGGACACACACAACTTTTGGGGCCATTCCCTAGGTCCGATGCTCGATTTCTGACGAAACCCTAGTTCTGTTGACCGCGCCGTCTACCCCTTTGACTGCATCCCATCGGGGTTCGCCCTGTGGGCGTATGCCTACGTTTGAGCTTGGTTAGGTCATAGGTACATGTGGAAACAAGGATCATCCCATATGATCCCAAGGTTATCTCCGGTTCACCTCCGAGGGAGTTCCCCCCTATACATGCAGAATCTGCCTAAGTGTAGGAACCCCATGTCCGAGAAGCCGGGCACACCCGGAGGGGGTAGCATTGGATATAGAACCATCTCAAATCACTTTTGTGAATGCCATGTGGACACACACAACTTTTGGGGCCATTCCCTAGGTCCGATGCTCGATTTCTGACGAAATCCTAGTTCTGTTGACCGCGCCGTCTACCCCTTTGACTGCATCCCATCGGGGTTCCCCCGGTGGGCGTATGCCTACGTTTGAGCTTGGTTAGGTCATAGGTACATGTGGAAACAAGGATCATCCCATATGATCCCAAGGTTCTCTCCGGTTCACCTCCGAGGGAGTTCCCCCCTATACATGCAGAATCTGCCTAAGTGTAGGAACCCCATGTCCGAGAAGCCGGGCACACCCGGAGGGGGTAGCATTGGATATAGAACCATCTCAAATCACTTTTGTGCATGCCATGTGGACACACACAACTTTTGGGGCCATTCCCTAGGTCCGATGCTCGATTTCTGACGAAACCCTAGTTCTGTTGACCGCGCCGTCTACCCCTTTGACTGCATCCCATCGAGGTTCCCCCGGTGGGCGTATGCCTACGTTTGAGCTTGGTTAGGTCATAGGTACATGTGGAAACAAGGATCATCCCATATGATCCCAAGGTTCTCTCCGGTTCACCTCCGAGGGAGTTCCCCCCCATACATGCAGAATCTGCCTAAGTGTAGGAACCCCATGTCCGAGAAGCCAGGCACACCCGAAGGGGGTAGCATTGGATATAGAACCATCTCAAATCACTTTTGTGAATGCCATGTGGACACACACAACTTTTGGGGCCATTCCCTAGGTCCGATGCTCGATTTCTGACGAAACCCTAGTTCTGTTGACCGCGCCGTCTACCCCTTTGACTGCATCCCATCGGGGTTCCCCCGGTGGGCGTATGCCTACGTTTGAGCTTGGTTAGGTCATAGGTACATGTGGAAACAAGGATCATCCCATATGATCCCAAGGTTCTCTCCGGTTCACCTCCGAGGGAGTTCCCCCCTATACATGCAGAATCTGCCTAGGTGTAGGAACCCCATGTCCGAGAAGCCGGGCACACCCGGAGGGGGTAGCATTGGATATAGAACCATCTCAAATCACTTTTGTGCATGCCATGTAGACACACACAACTTTTGGGGCCATTCCCTGAGACTGCATCCCTTTCGTGCTACTTCTCTCCTGCCCTTTTTTTCCCCGCCCACCCTTTCCCGCTGCTTCTCTCCCGCCCTTCTCTCCCGCCCACCCTTTCCCGCTCCTTCTCTCCCGCCCTTTTTTCCCGCCCACCCTTTCCCGCTGCTTCTCTCTCGCCCTTTTTTTCCCACCCACCCTTTCCCGCTGCTTCTCTCCCGCCCTTTTTTCCCGCCCACCCTTTCCCGCTGCTTCTCTCTCGCCCTTTTTTCCCGCCTACCCTTTCCCGCCCATTCTCTCCCGCCATGTTTTCCCGCCGTTTCAGCCCCTCGTCGGCCTATATATAGCCATGGCTTCTCCACTAACAGCACCAGCAACATTTCTCCCTTCATCACTTCTCTCATCCAATAGAACCACAAAATCCTCTGAGCTGAGCTGCCGCTGAGATGGCTCCTCGTCGCCGTAGCAACACGGGCTTCATCGGCGTTCGCCTGCGGCCTGCGGGACATTTCGCGGCTGAAATCACCGCCGGTGGTACGCGTGTGTGGCTCGGCACCTTCTACACGAAGGAGGCTGCTGCCCGCGCATACGACGTTGCGGCTTGGAGGTTTGGCCGGCCGCGCCACGAAATGAACTTCCCGGAGGTCAGGTCTCTGACGGAAGCTCAGAGTCTCTCTACTGAGCCGCTACTTCACTCACGGGTGAAGCGCGGCGATGAGGCTGGCTGACGGCGGATTGATACCACCGAGGCGGACGAGCAGTTCATGGCACAGTGGCGCAGAGACCATCCCGGAGACGTCGAGGCAACGCGCGCATTCTGGAAGGAGAAGCAGACGTACAGGAGAGAGAGGAGGGCGGGAAAGCGGCAGAGGAAGGCCGAGGTTGAAGCAGAGTACGCCAAAGGAGAGGCGTCGACATGGGGGGAGAATGATGAACGGTGGTCGTGAAACCTCACAACCACCGCTTCAGAGGACACCCCCAGCGAGGATGAAGATTTCGACTTCTCTGATTAATATGTGTGTGTGTCGAGTCCGTGTGTCTAGCGGGTCATGTGTCGACCCAGTGTTAAGTGCTTTGTTCGTGTGTGGGTGTAGTTCTTTAAATGCTTTGGTTTGTGTGTGGGTCTAGTTCTTTAAGTGTTTTGGTTCCTGTGTGTGGGTGTAGTTTTATTTAAGTGTTTTGGTTCCTGTGTGTGGGTGTAGTTCTTTAACTGTTTCGGTTCGTGTGTGGGTCTAGTTCTGTAAGCGCTTTGGTATGTGTGTGAGTCTAGTTATTTAAGTGTTTTGTATCGTGTCTGGGTCTTAAGTTCTTAAGTATATCACTTTTGTGCCCTTACACCGCCCTTATACATATATAGGTTTCCCGCAAAGGGGTTCGCCAAACTAGCAGTAAGAAAGAAATAAATAAATAAAAATGACTGGGATTAACAATTATATGTAGTAAAAAATGTTAAAAAAAGGTGGGGCATCATTTGCTGTGCCGACGGCCGAGGTTGTGCCGTGGGCAGCCGTCGGCACAGTAGGAGAAGGGACCCAGTTGTCAGGCTCTGGGCCGACGGCCGCGGTTGCGCCGTGGGCCACCGTCGGCACAGCCTAGACGGCGCCGTGACAGCCTAACGGCTGGGCCCACCTATCAGTGCCTGTGCCGACGGGTGAATATGTGCCGACGGTGACCTTCGGGCGCCATATTTTTGTGCCGACGGCCATTGTTGCGCCGACGGTGACCGTCGGTATAACATGAAGTGTGCCGACGGCCGGCCTGTGCCGACGGTCAACTCCGTCGCCGGTCGACGAGGGCTTCTGTGCCGACGGCCCCGACATTTGGCCGTCGGCACATCGGGTGGCCGTTGGCACATGCCGGCTCTCCCGTAGTGATAGCTCAGCGAGCACCTAAGACTTGTTCTAGCCCATGTCCGGCCTGCAGATCGATCAAGAGACCACGTGTCGCTGCCCGCTGTTGATGGTCCGAGAGCTTGTTTGTCTAGAGTCTGGGGTCCTAGACTGCGTTGAGGGCGGCGAAGGAGGCACAAAGCGCACAAGTGAGGTTGGAGTTCTTGAGGTTGTTGAACTAACTGCGGCCATCACGCCACGGACGCCGACCAACAGCTCCGGCTTCATCGGGACCTATACATATGTCGGCGGGCGCCGCGACCGCCATGACACCGTTGGACTACGATGTAGTCGAGGCCTCACGGTTCAGCCTCCACGGACGATGCAAGATTGGCCTCAAGCTGCGCGTGTTGCACGATGCCTTGCTTACAGTGGTTTGTAGAGCACGAACAGGCGCACAACATGCTTACGTGAGTGCGTGTGTGGCCTTGATCTGATTTGTTTCTTACCCCTGCCAATTAGGTTGCTCTCTCATTCATATTTTAACGATATGAGCTTCCTCATATTTTTCAGATTGTGGAGCCAAGAACACGCTGAAGTCTGAAGATGTCATCCAGTGCCTTGAATTTATTCTATTCATCTCTTTTAAATCTTGTATGTATTTATCCCTCTGCTGGTTTAATATTGGGGGTTGCTCCATTGCTCATCTGCAATAAAAGGTTATGGCTGCTCGTATTACATTTCAAATTTCTGAATGTTTAACAAATCATAATGTAATTTTGACATAGACCAATTTTTGGATGGTATACTTGGATTTTTAGTTCCATATTTAAATTGGAAGTGAACAAACTTTCAAACTGAAAAATATCATTCGGTAGCATGCACTTGATTTATTAATTAATTCAAGAGACAATAAATTAGTTTGGAAATTTACCCCATCAATTTAGTTTGGTGCTTCAAGATCATATAGTGCCAATCCAGACATGTGTGAAAATAAATTTAGTATACATTAACATTATGATGGTTGGCCGATTTTTTTTCTTCAATCAAGGTGCTGGTCTACTTAAACAAGACAAAAGCATTATAACAAAAATATACTATAGAATTTCAAATGTTAAACTGAAGTCACGTTACATTATGCATTGTGATTGCATGCAGCACTTTGGTTCTACATATTAGACCAATATAACGCGCCGTAGCAAAGCACGGGCAAGTTTACTAGTATCATACATATATTACTCGATGTCTAACAATTTGAATTGCCTCCTTGTATGAAAAGAGCATTGCAGAGCTTGGGCTCTTCGGAAATGGTAACACAGGAAGCATATACAGGTACACACATTCTCCCCCTTGAAATGGTCACCTCTCCCTCCGTGATTCCGTGAAGTCTGTTCGATCCCCCATCTATATTCTCTTGCTTTCTACGTAGTACACGGTACACCCTTGTCGCACAGCCAGTTCGTTCGCACAGCCCGGCAGCAGCGTTACAGCATCGGCTCCTCCCGTACGGGGTGCTCATCGGTTCTTGCAATACAAATTGTGTACGGACGCGCGACCCACGCCTCGGTTGCACCATCCAACACAAGAGAACCGCGCTTGGATGGCGCCGCTAGGATCGACACCCGACAGGAGCGAGAGTATATACATCGATCAGCGCCTATATGAAGCTGTTTTTGTTTTGAACTGCGTTCGAACCAAGGTACTATTAAGCAAGACTGTCTCGGAGAGTCGATCGTCGGCCGACCATGGGAACCCGTGTAGGAGGAGCCGGTGGCGTGCTCGAGGGGGCGAGGCCGGCAGCGGCGATGGTGGTGGTGGAGCTCATCTTCTCGGCGCTGCAGATTTTCATCAAGCTGGCGCTCGACGACGGCATGGACGTCCGCGTCCTCGTCGCCTACAGGCTCATGTTCGGCGCCGCCTTCCTCTGCCCCGTCGCCTTTCTCATCGAGAGGTACAGCATATACCCAGCCTCACTTGAGATATCCTCTGCCGGATCGAATGCCACCTCACAGACATGATTTTTCTAGGAAGAAACGGCCACCACTGACAGTAAAGGTGGTGACAGGGTTATTCTTGTGTGGACTCTTTGGGTAAGTTCCCAGAGATCGATCCCTAAGGCATGCTCCTGACATATTGGTCTTCAAAATATTATATTTTTACTGTTTGATCGAGGAAATACCGTGGCTTATCACTTGCAGAATTACTATAAACCAAAACCTGTTAGTGTTGGCCATCAAGCTGACGAATTCGACGACCATCGTTACAGCTCTCAGCAACCTCACTCCTCAGTCCACCTTCATCGTTGCAATCTTGAGCAGGTCAATGGGAGTTTCATTCATTTCTTGTTCGCCTATAAAGTTATTTTTAGGAACCAATTTAAAATAACTACTCCTTCCGAAACTGACGGATGGAGACCTTCATCGTTGCAACCTTCATCGTTGCTGGATCGAAGAACAGGATGGAGACTCTGAAACTCAAAAAGGCCAGCGGTCGAGCGAAGCTGACGGGGACCCTGGTCGGGCTGGGCGGCGCGATGCTGCTCACGTTCTACAATGGCCCAGAGATCAGGTTCCTGCACAACCTGGCGCGCACCCGGCTCAGCCACGCCCATGGCAACCACCAGCTCCTCCGGCTGCCGCCGGCGGAGGGGTCCCGGATCCTCGGTTCGTTCCTCGCCATCGCCAGCTGCTTCAGCTTCGCAATCTGGCTGACCATCCAGGCGAAAGTAGGGCAGGTCTACCCGTGCCACTACTCGATCGCCGCCATGGTGTGCCTCTTCGGCGCCGTGCAGTCTACGTTGCTAGCGCTGTGCATGCACAGGGACACGGATCACTGGAGGCTCGGGCTCAACATCAGACTCTACTCGTCAGCTTACGCGGTAATAGATCACTGCTTTCTGCATATATATGTGCCATGCCACACGATTTGTTTCGAATTCGAACTCTCGATCGGTCTAATGGTGTTGATGAACATAGGGTCTCGTGGCGTCCGGGTCCGCCTTCCCGCTGATGTCGTGGTGCCTGCGGAAGAAAGGGCCGCTCTACGTCGCCATGTTCGGGCCTCTCATCGTTGTCTTCGTCGCGGTCATGAGCTCCATTGTTCTTGACGAGACCTTGCACATCGGAATGTACGTGATGCCCTGTTTGATACCATGCGTGGTGGACTCTGTTTTGGGTTTCTCACGTTGAGCCGTGCTGCGTGCCTGCGTGCGGTGGGGTGACTGACATTTTTTTTTGTAGTGTGCTTGGTGCTGTGCTGATCGTGGCGGGGCTGTACATGGTGCTGTGGGGCAAGGCGAGAGAGGAAGATGAACACGAAGCGGATGCGCCAAAGCTTGTTAGTCAAGATGAGGAGCTGGGCAAGGAGTCCGTTACCCCGGCTCGTAATGTTGAAACATAACGAGGATAATGAGATCACTAGGAAAGTTTGCCGTGGGGGCACGCTGCATCCTTCGTTGTTAGAGAATTTGTCATAGCAAGTTGAAATACTACAATATACTAGTACAAATGCCCGTGCGTTGCCACGGGTCCTCAAATTATATTTCTCAATACACATATATAATTCAAATCTCAAATATGAAAATTTAAAATAACTATAACTGAATCTAGAATGCCAATGAAAGTTAGGTTCCGAACCATGGTTATGGATCGTGTTTGGGTATCAAAATGATTTGAGAACTATACCTAAATCTGAAATGCAAATTAAAGTTAGGTTCAGAACCTTATTAGCCAGCCTGGAAACAAGATAGAGACAAAAACATGAGAGGGCGGTGCAGCTGACAGTAGGGGCGATTGAAGTTGCATCTAATTCAACTTCTCTTCAACTAAGTGGCGTAAAAATAACTTTTTTCTAATACTCTTTATAAATATTATTATATGAATACCGATAGAACCCAGTGACATTAATTTATTTATTGTCGAAATTCAATGTAAGGAAATATCTTAATACTTTTGAAAACATAGTTTTATTTTCTGTCTACGTGAATGTGAATTATATTTACACATGCGTGCTTCCAATTTTTAACACAATATAGTTAATGTGGATGTGAAAAACAAAAATCACACCTGGATCGGGCTAAATTAGTTTCAGTCCACATCCCATCTATAGATTAAAGCCCATCGCAACCAGCTAAAGAGGATAAAAAACGACCCAGTACGTTGCCACGGGTTTTTTCAGTGAAAGTTGTTGCACGCGCTTCTTAAATTTGTTCTAGCTTTTAGGAAACCAGTCTGAAATCGAGAGGCGGGATGTTAGGATTAAAAAATACATCTCTTCAGAATAAAGGTACGTTGCCACGGATTTCTTCAGTGAAAGTTGTTGCACGTGCTTCTTAAATTTGTTCTAGCTTTTAGGAAACCAGTCTGAAATCGAGAGGCGGGATGTTAGGATTAAAAAATATATCTCTCGAGAATAAAGGATTAAAAAAGACTCTTTAGGCAACATTAGGTAGAGTTAAGATTTAGAGGTTTTACATAAAAATTTAGAAATTTTGACCCTCAAGTGCAATGCTGGATATAAATTGTGCCAAGTGCAAGCAAGACCTAACCTTAACAACAGTCCAACTTAGCCTCGACAAGTGAGTCTCTCAAATTCTAAACGTGGATCTTTGAAGTAAATAGGAGAATGCTATTCAAACACATCCAAAGGAGCCACTTGGTAGAGATATCAGTGCTTTCATTTAATTGATCATGCTTCATTGCATATCAAACCACAACTATAAGTATCAACCTACACTAAATCCATGCTATATCTAACAAGTAACATTGGCACTATCCAGCCACTAAGGAGAACCGGTAGAGTATTCTCATTTGAATTTTACTAAAATGCAGGTCAAGAGTTTGCTCCTAGTATGCTACTAACAAATACACCAGAATTAACCAATGTATATATATTTCTCGATCATAACTGGTTAAATTAATATGGCATGCAAGAGCTCATTTATATTAGCCAATAAATTAAAACTCCGGGTGTCTAGATATAAACACTGAACTCTTGATAACACATTGTAAGTAGCAGTAAGACCTCAAAGTATATTTTGTACTAAAGCTGACATACAAAGGAAGAAAAGAGCACAAAAGTGTGGCATGAATCAATTTGATCATAGCTTATGGTTTCATCTACACATCTGGCAAATTGGTAGCCCTAATATTGTAACAAATCATATACAGTCAAGCTATTTTAGCGTACGTAGGGTGATTGTATTAGCAACAGGCTTATTTGATTACATGGAAAGTTAGAAATTATACCTCTGGCTGAATGCAAAAAAATCCCGTCCTTAGTAGCAAATCCTGCTCCTATCGTTGGTTGCCATGTACAACTTACCTGACCTTCTCTCAAAATTAGTCCCTGGTTGCTGACCACCGGTCGTCCCTCGTACCAAAATCTAGACCTCCCTCAAAAGAGAATGAGCTACCAGTAATTTCCCCAATAATTTTCAAAAACATGTAGTATCCTCCAAATGAGAAAATCGAGCTGTAGAACCAAGATGCTAGTAAATGAAGAGATGAGTTCAGAAAGACAAACTAAAAATATCAGTAGTAGAACTCTCCTTTAGGAAATTTTGTAGCATCCGCCTTCATCAATGCTGGAAAAGAACCATATAATATCTCATATTCGGATCATTCAAATTCAGAATATCATGACCAGGTTCCGAAAAGGGCACCAAATAGTTGCGGAGTCAAATATGAGCAACCCATGTCTGAGCATGATTATTAAATTTTATTTGACTGTACTCGCCTGGATGGAGATAAACAAAAAATGTACTATGGAATGTAGGTCTAACTCATTTGCCTAAGAAAAACTTCAGCCATATCACGGAAACATTTAGGAGAAACTAATGATTCTATGTGCTAGAGGTCCTAGCTGCAAGAAAATAATAAGCTACATCTGAATCCTGCAAGGAATGCTTAACAAACACTAACTTGGAGGATCCTAGCATCATATCCATGGTAGATGTTGAGCGTGTGGCTGCCATTCATGACTGCTTCATGCTCTTCTACTCCCCCTCTCAACAGTCCAATGTCTCGAACATACAGTTCAGAAATCCCCAAATCCAAGAAATCACAACTCTCCTCTAAGTTGGATTCCTAGGTCAGAATCAATTCTAATTCACCTAGAAATCTTATTCCCAAATCAAAATTGGTAGTGCAGGATGAGGCCACGATGGAGGACGTATGGGCGGCGCTGGAGTAGGAGTCTCTTACTAAGAACATAAGTAAACATGTACACTACATCTCTTTATTATGGTCATCGTTGGTCCCTGCTGACAAAACCAAACAAAAGAGCCTGAAAAATAACACATAACATAGATAAAACTTCATATCTCTAGGGATGTAAATTAAGAATATGATCAGTATTGCAGATCTTATCATTATGATTTCCCTAGTTCAGAGTAAGAGACTCTTCATGTTGCCATGTCATGTTCTTGAGCTATGAATAATCTTTTTATATAGGTAGAATGGACTGAATGGTTACCTTTATTTTTCCTACTCAGCATGTATTGTTGCTCCCTCTTCCTAAAGCTCATCTCTCTTTTATATAGGTAAAATTTACCTATCGTAACTGTGTCTAACTTAATACTGCTGATCTAGTATATTTCTTCAGAAAATATCACCACTAACAATCTAAAATTATGCTTTAAGACTGGCGGCCCATTTTCATTATATATCTATTTCACATCTCTGACACAAGAAATGAATTCAACTATGCTAAAATATTAAGCATGTCATTAGGTACATATACATTTGCTTTGTTCGCAATACAACAGTGCGAAAAAACAGTGCAAGGTGATGCATAGGCTTATAGCAGAACTATTTTTTTTCCATAGAGAGAGTAATTATTAATCCTTTGACTACAGCTTTGTATACTTCTAACTCTTCCTACTGAACTCATAACCTTGAGAATACTTAAAGATACTTAACCTGTAGAGATAGATCATCATAACTCTGGCAACGCATCTTCAGAGGAAGGACGGAGAAACAAGAATCTGGCTCTGCGACCGCACCTTCCTTGATACTCCTGACCACTGGCTTGTTGAGCCGTTTAAGGTGGCAGTGCATCCTCGTCGTGGCAAAGAAAAACTTATATTCCAAGATCCGCGGAAATCATATTCTGATCGATGGCCCAGTGCAGCAACTAAGGATCACCTTTTACACCAATCAAACTGTTGTAAGCAGAAAACTTTACAAACCAAAGCACCAAAAAAGTATGAATGATGAATAATACCATTTCCTAGATGTGAAGACTCTTCATACTCGCCACTTTTAGTCTTCATTGTAGTGCTAGTGTAGATCACGGAGGCCTTTTCACTTCAAGATCATGATGGGATTCTACAGAGAACCTCCAAAAGGGAGGCGCTTGTCCCATTTTATATAAATAGCCGAAAAAATCTCTTGAATTAAAATGGAACACAAGTCAAGAATTCATTTAATCCATCTAAAAAATATTTTTATATATGGAACACAAAAAGATCCAATACAAAAAAAATAACACATCATGTGTAGAAATTACTCGCGAGAGCCATCATGTGTCACATCATGCTGAACCGTTAAACAAAAACATCTTGAATTTGAATTATCAGCAGCTTCTGCAAAGCAATACAACTTCATCAAGCACAGTTGCTCTTGGTAGGATGCCTGCAAATCCTTACTATAGTAAAAGGCAAGGAACAAGGTGTAATCAGCTGTACTCTAATCAGGGAACAGAAATCCATAAAAAGAAGAACATATCACTTGCAGCCATCATCCTCATTGTTAACTCAGTCTGCTTATCAATTACGATCTGCACCCAGAAAATATGTGGATAGTAGAGATTTAGGCAATATAATAACCTGGTGTAACATATTTTCTACACCCAAAGTGATCAATTTAATTCTACAGCCTTGTGAAGCAAGAGGAACAAAGTACGTAATTGTAAGAATATAACGGGTTCTGGTGGATCTTTGAATTTAACGGGAGAATGCTATTCAGATACATCCAAACAACCACTTAGTAGTGATAATAAAAAAAACAACCACTTAGTAGTGATAATATCAGTACTTTCATTTAATCGATGATGCTTCTTTGCATCTCAAACCACAAATATAAATATAAAACCACACTAAATCTTTGCCATATGCAAATTATATCAGTAGTGATTGCTCATAAGAAAATGGAAACTGAGTCATAACGGAAGTTTCACCACCAGTATAGGATACAACCTTCTCAACAGAAGAGACGTCTCGCACATATATATGTCAACATACAGATGCCAGAACACATATTCGAATTGAGAAGAAGGACTGCATCCTTTTTACCTGCTAGCCCCATCCAAGCACGACAATCTGCTTGATCCCTTTGAACGCCTCTGGCAGCACCTGGAAAAGATTTATCCATGCCAGACTGAAGAACTTGAGACAGCATATCTGCACCATTATCCTGAAGAATATGTACATATTCCAGACCGCGTATCTGAACATCAGTTAAAGCTCCAACCATAAAGATCAAAACAATATTTTGTGTATTATCTCCCTGTATTGCAGTCAAAAGTGCAAGTTCTCAAATTTGTGAATAACGGAACGCAATCAGAAAAATAGAACAAAGGAGCACGAACCAAAACCAATATTTAGATTGTCCATAATTAGTTTTGGTATATTAGCAAACAGAACAGCTGGAATACTCATACCTACTACTGTCAGGGAGCCACCTCCGTCCCAGGCGCGGCTATCCACCGGCAGTGGCCGCAATCCTCGCTACCCACCATCAGTGGAGGTTCAAACAACAGCTCGTAGAATTCCAGGCCCATGAGATGGCGAAGGAGTCCACGCACACGAGACGGCGGCTGAGGCCACGCTGCCTCCTCAACACAGAGGCCAGCCGTGGTTGCGGCGTGGCATGGCGGGCGGGCCGTCGCGCTAGGGGATGGAAGGGACGCACGAGGCATGAGCGAAGAGCGCCTCTGGTGGAGATCAAGACATGAGTTAGAAGGCGCCGCCGTTAAAGTCGATCAGGGGAGGAAGAGAGAGCGGACAAATCTGAGATGACTTGCCTTTGATGGAGCCCGTTAAATGGCAGAATTTGCGGGAGCGGTGACGGAACCGCTCGACAAAACGGAGCGACGACGAAGGACCAAAAGACGACCAAACGTATTGTGATGGCAGAATAAGGAACCAGTTTAGTCTTTTTAAGTAGTAGAGATAGCCCCATCCAAGCACGACAATCTGCTTGATCCCTTTGAACGCCTCTGGCAGCACCTGGAAAAGATTTATCCATGCCAGACTGAAGAACTTGAGACAGCATATCTGCACCATTATCCTGAAGAATATGTACATATTCCAGACCGCGTATCTGAACATCAGTTAAAGCTCCAACCATAAAGATCAAAACAATATTTTGTGTATTATCTCCCTGTATTGCAGTCAAAAGTGCAAGTTCTCGAATTTGTGAATAACGGAACGCAATCAGAAAAATAGAACAAAGGAGCACGAACCAAAACCAATATTTGGATTGTCCATAATTAGTTTTGGTATATTAGCAAACAGAACAGCTGGAATACTCATACCTACTACTGTCAGGGAGCCACCTCCGTCCCAGGCGCGGCTATCCACCGGCAGTGGCCGCAATCCTCGCTACCCACCATCAGTGGAGGTTCAAACAACAGCTCGTAGAATTCCAGGCCCATGAGATGGCGAAGGAGTCCACGCACACGAGACGGCGGCTGAGGCCACGCTGCCTCCTCAACACAGAGGCCAGCCGTGGTTGCGGCGTGGCATGGCGGGCGGGGCGTCGCGCTAGGGGATGGAAGGGACGCACGAGGCATGAGCGAAGAGCGCCTCTAGTGGAGATCAAGACAGTAGTTAGAAGGCGCCGCCGTTAAAGTCGATCAGGGGAGGAAGAGAGAGCGGACAAATCTGAGATGACTTGCCTTTGATGGAGCCCGTTAAATGACAGAATTTGCGGGAGCGATGACGGAACCGCTCGACAAAACGGAGCGACGACGAAGGACCAAAAGACGACCAAACGTATTGTGATGGCAGAATAAGGAACCAGTTTAGTCTTTTTAAGTAGTAGAGATATGGATTATATGAAGTACTACAAGATGTTGGTGTGAGAGTACTGATCAAGAAACATAAAAGGCGTATCGTAGCACCATGGTTCTTGTTTTTTTTCTAGCACCCATAATTATCATGTTTTCCTCACAAAGAAAGAAGCACGAGCGAGATACTCATCCTATACTCATCCTTAATAGGAATCTCAATTGTTAGAAGAAAACGCACAAGTATAAGGGTCAAACTCCCCAATCAGGGAAAAAATAGTAAGGATAAAAGTGTAAAATCACTTATATGAAACATTTTGAAAATAACCTTTGTTATTAGAAGTTGTATTTTCGGTGCCTGAAGCGAGTATAACGCGCATTTTTTTTCAGAAGTACTGGAGAGAATGCAATAGTATTTTCGTTGACTAAAAGAGGTGGAAGATGGTCGAGTATTTTTGTTTTAGAAGTTGCTACTGAAGAAAACGGTGTTACTTTCTCCAGCTAAGTTGTCATTACCACTGGTGGTGCTACTACTGTTACGAGTTTCTGTTTGTTTTTGGGCTCTTTCTTTTATTTTTCCAGCTATGTGCATCCTTACAATATTTAGGTCATAGCCGTATCTCCATATATGGAGCCGGTAGAGTCCAGGCCGAGTAATGTTTGCGTAAGTTCAGTACTCCCTCCGTTTCTAGATATAAGCCATATAATATTTTGAGAAAAAAATTCAGAATATAACGTGTATTGAGTTTCACCACCTGCCTAGACAAATTTTTCAGGGATTTCCTTTTCTTATGCAAATTCCTGTATTTTCTCGTGTTAATTGTCCAGTGGTAATCTTGCCCAAAGCTGGTGTAATTTTTTCTCAATGTGCATTCTTTAATTTTCATGCCAAACACTATATGACTTATATCAAGGAACGAAGGGAGTATTAGGTAAATCTCTATCTCGGCCTTCCATTTTTTTAGAATGTGCTCATAATTATTATTACAAGTTTTAGGGTGGTAGGTATTTTTAATAACCGTTTATCCGATCAGATTTGATGGTGGTAAATAGATGGAACCAAACTGATGGAACCAAAATTATGGGACCGGAACCAAAATTGGTAGGACCGGAACCTCAAATATATTCTACGAAGATTATAAAAGACAAACGTCTTTTTAAGTGGCCGAATCATCTGACAAGACTACACAAATCTTAAAGCAGCGATTGAAATTGATCGTATATGCACACATCGTAGAGCTGACATCCTATTATTTTCACCAAATTTTCTGTGAACCTCACGGATCCTCTCTCGCACTCTCTCAACCTCTGTCTCATCTCGCTCACTCTCAAGCAGTCTGTCTCAGCGATCCCTGTGGCGGAGTGGAGGGGACGGAGGGTCTCTCCCGGCGATTCCCCACGACGGAGGGGATGGGACGGCGATGGAGTGAAGCGGCGGAGGCGGCGTCCACGGAGGGTCTCTCCGGGCGATCTCCGTGACGGAGGGAAGCGTGGGGTGATGGGGACGGCGACGGAGCGAAGCGGCCGAGGCGCCCAGCGCAGGGAGGAGCGGCGGCATTGGACGAGGCCGGCGAGGGGAGGCGCGGGTGGCTGCGTTGCAGGCAGAGCGGGCGAAGTCTGCACGGCCACCGTGGAGGTTTATTGGCACCGTATGTTGGACACTGGTCCGAAGAAGAAGAAGCAGAAGTGTGCACTCTATCTGAAGAACAAGCACTGGAGATCTGGAAATCTCTTAGTAGTTGTCGTTTCTGCAGTAGTGCATGATGTAGCAGCAGGCAGCATTGTCAACAAGGGGATTTGTACCTGGCAATTTCATAGAAATCTCTCTATGTGTGTTCTGTGAAATAAAACTATCTGTGTGAGCGTGTGTGCTATCTGACAATTTATCTCTGTACGTGTGTGTGCAGCTGTTGTGAAATAAAACAAGGGGATTGGTATGATTTTAACATGAACAAGTGAATTAAAACTTGACAGAAGAAAATGTCTGTGTGTGTGCAGCTGATATGTGTGCAAATGGATTGACAGGAACAATATAGATGTTGGCAGGAAAAATATAAACAACAAATGGACATGTAACAAACCAGATGTTGCGAGGAAATTGTAATATTCATAGATAACAACATCTTGATAATATGTACAATAACACCCAGTACATATTGAAGAAATTCTGATAACAAATTGTGCAGTACATACTGGGGAAATTGTACAGGAAATTCACTGGAAAAACAGGGGACATTGTACAGGAAATTCAGGTTTTTCTTTCGCTGCCTTAGAACAAACTTAGCATACATTTGCATTTCATGTGAACATACACCTCAATTGCAAAGTGCCGAAGACTATTCTGGACCATCTAAGTCGATTCAACCTATTGTTCCACATTCCAGCTCCATCAAATTGCATCTCAGTAGAACTTGACACTCCAATAGAGCTTTGCTGAACTTCAAACAGCAAGCTTGTATATTATCCAAGAATTGGTGGCATAACCATTGTAAGATACTTTAGTTCTCCATCATCATCACTAATGTCTTGGCCTTCTCAAATTCTTTCAGCCATGTCCGAAGATCCTTCAATGGGAACTCAGCTTCGAGTTTGTGGTCCTCGACACACTTTATAACAGCCCGAAGCACAGTTTGCTCTTCTTATATGCGTTGATCTGCAAGAGGAGCTATATTAGACCCATTAATTGGTATTACAAATAGAGCTGGCAGAAAACCCCCGCCAAAAGCCGCTAAAGAGAATGACAAAATTTTAATACAATGCTAGCAAGCACATGCTGGAAACTGATGTGCACAAAGCATCTATATCTTTCAGAATGCCTTGCACACAGACTACTTGTAGACTTTAAGGCATGTGACACTGACTTCAAATTTTTCGATATTACTACTAGTCTTACCCCCGATTGGCCACTGCTAGTGCTCAGGTTATCTGAAGTATATATTTAGAATCCTCCAGGTAGGATTTCATAAGAGGGACTGAGGATATATTTGCAGAAGTCCATCCCCAAATGCAAAGTTCACAACATCGAGTTGTTGACCCTTGGTCCAAGTTCTTTGATGATATATCTACAACCATGATTCAGGTCAGATGGGGAAGCTCAATTTTCAATAGATTCACTTGAAAAGGATGACCGACAAACTGAATCTTAAGGTACAAAGAAAATGAACCATACATACACGGTCAGGCCAACCAAAACTATATCAGTCTCATACAGTAAAAGAAAATACTAGATGACTAAGATTATAGTCGGTTTCTTGCAGAAAAGGGGCTGAAATAATTAACAAAAAGGATGCTGAAACATAAGATAAGTGTAATGTTTCCCAGAACTTATCTGCGACGGTAACAATTCATCTAGCTAGAGGACAGACACACATATCACACCTCTCACATTAAAATATTTTTGCGAACAGGAATATCTTGGCATGAAGTTTAGTGAACCGTACTAGTTTAGTGAACCTGATGGCTAGCAGCCTAGCAGAGCAAAAGGCATAGACCTAGATAGCCCTGGGATCAGGCCCAACAACAGCTTAATTTGACTACAACCACCCAATTGTCAATCATAATCTCCTGTTACTTTCAGTCTCTAAGTTAAACAGACAATAACTATACAAGGAAACCATACTTACTTAAATCATTATTCCAGTTTCATTTGGAATCAAGTAAGCAACATTGATCAAATGGTGCATTCAGAACTATGTGGACTATCTGAGCTTGAATTTAACAGACGCACAGAAAAATCCAGTGGAGCACCAAGTCGGCTGAGTTACAAAGCAAATGAACCATGTTGTGCCAATATTGTACTCGAGCGACATGTCTACCAATCTAGACATTCGAATAAATTTATAGACAAATATGCCCAATTATGCTTTATTAGCCCCTTCTCAGGCGGCGCTGGATGCTCGCGGCGAGCCCGACGGTCCCAGCGGCACTAAGGCCGATCCCCGCGACGGAGGGGACGGGTCTGTGACTCTCTTGGCGATCGCCGCGATAGATGAGAGGGGGCTGCGACGTGGAGTACGGGGCCATGAATCTCCTCCTGGCTATCCTCGCGGCAGATGGGAGGACGGCGGCTGAGACGGAGGAGACGCGGGGGGGGGGGGGAGGGTGGGGGCGACGGAGGGGACCGTGACCGCCGGCGACGGAGGGGAGGGGGACGAGACGGAGGGAGGGGTGGCGGTGGGCGCTCTGGAAAGAAGGCCACGATGAGTACCGACGATACAACGAATTTTACCAGCGCATCTACTCTAATTTGATGAGCCTTTGTTTTATTTTATCCGATTCTGATTTGATGCGTTGACTTGTAAAATCGCCCGTTTAGAATTGTTATAGCACCATAGAAGTTACACAGAATTTATCACAAATTTAATCAACGATCACGAAAAATTAGATTAGACGGAACCTAAGTTCCGTGCCAATCACCGTAAAAGTTTCACTAGATCCACAAGATCCCAAATATATTTGGATCCATCGGCCGATTGAATAAACGATCCAGAGGATAATAAACAACTTCTGTAACCAGTACAATTTTTCGGTCATCCACATCTGCAGTATTAACTATTACTCTCTCTATTGTTCTTTTTTCCGCCCAAACACAAATTCGTAGCTCAGTATCATCGCCCCCGCTGTTATGGTTCCCGCTGCCATCGCCGCCGTTGTTATATTACAGGCTGTAGTTAAGATTCTTATATTATATCGCTGAAGCAAACGTTGAAGCTCCTTTGGATCATTCACCATGGAATAGTCACCTTCCCTCTGGCGGACCAGATCGAGCAGCTCATGTTTCGTCTCCTCTATTTGTTTGGAAAGCCCTGATTTTCCTTCACAGGGCAGATGCTGCGGTGACAGTAACAAAGAAATTTAGTTAGTAACGTTAACTTACAAATAGTAATTTCAGAATTCTGGCAAAACATATTCATTATTACAGATAAATTTACATTGCGAGAATTGTTCATAAAGTGGAAATATGACGGATCTACTACAGTAATTTCGTTTTCTGTACAAACTAGTTCTACAAAATCGAATTGCAAAGGAGAGCAAGCCCCAAACCATGACGATGATGTTTTCTGCTAGTGGTTTGCTTTGCCACTATATATCTACGGTTCGATTCGTATAGCTAGAAAGGAACAAAGAAGATGCTAGATATGATTATGCAAAGGGAATTGCACAAGGCAAAGGAACTCAGTAAACACCTTGCTATTATTGAGAAGATTTGGTGCTTCCGAGGAGCTGAACCGACGAAGTGAGCTCCCGCCATGGCTAATCCTTGGCAGCAGCATCCGCTGTTCCTCTTTGACAGCCGCTGAAGCGGCCGCCGAAAAGAGCCGCTGCGCGGGTCGCTCAAGGGCGCGACTGCAGATTTTCCTCGCCACAGGCTGTAGCGCTGTCGCCATGGACGATTATTCCGTTCGCAGACTCCCTTGGCAGGCAGTTCGCAGATCTCCTAGTTTTTGTTCTCGCCGCCGGCTCTATCAATCCTTCTCTTCTGATCCCCTCTGCTATCCAAATTCCTGTAAATATAAATGTCAGGTATACACGGCCCGTATTTGACTGGAACACGGCCCGCTACGCCAAATCTTTTCGTGTTCGTTTCCAAAAGGGAAACCTTTTTTGGGCGCGTTTGGTAGTCTGAGCGGTCTTGGCTCGCATCCGCATTTTTCGGGTCGTTTGGTTTCCTGGGCGCACTCTCGTTCTTGCATAGCACGGGTTTTAAAGCACCCCTGGAAAAGGTCCCGGAGGAACGACCGGTTTAACAGTTTCTCCAGGGCCAGGCCCTGGCGAGACGAAAATCGACAACACCGTTCACGCAGGAGCTCCGTCTCGGCATGGCGGGAGGAGCCGAAATCCCAGCGACGTTGCGCGACAAAGGTAGGGGTAACCTCCCTCTTCGGTTACCCTCTCCATTAGCCTCCTCCCAAATTTTCCCTTCCCCCAAATTTCACACCGACGGCGGCGGCCCAGATCTGGTAGCACGCATCTCCCTTCGGTCTCCAGCGCCGAACCAGGGTCCTCTTCTCCAGCCACGGCGGAGCCTGCGCACATCTGCGGCGGCTTTCAGCCGTGTCCATCGTCCGCCATGACGGAGGTAAGGGGAAACTCCTCCACTCTACTGTAGTGTTCGATTCATGTTCGTAGAACTGGTTGGGTTCGATAAGACCGTTCATAATGCATAGATCTTGTTTGAGTAGACCGGCCAGCTCCAGCTTATGCATCACGCATCAACACTCATCATTTGCGTACAAGCCTGGATCCTGATGGTGCACAAGAGAGCAGTTAGGCATGCTGCTTATCCTCGTGTGACTTACGGACCTATGTTACAACGAGATCAGGAGAGGATTGCCAACCTAAACAACATCTACAACTGCAACGACGTAGAGGCCATCCAGATGCTACGGATGAGAAGAGCCCCTTTCTATGCACTTGTGAAAACTTTCAGGGAAAGAGGACTGCTGACTGATAGCATCCACATCTCTGTCAAGAACAAGTCGCAATGTTTCTTCATGTCGTCGGTCATAACCAGAGGTTCAGAGTCATCCATAACACATTCAGGCGATCACCGGAGACTATAAGCAATTAGCCCCTCGAGACAAAGATTCCAAGTTTAAGGAGGATGACAACATTAAGAAGTCGAAGAAGAAACCAGATGATCCGGCAACGGCAGTTCCTGCTATTGCACCTTCAACAGTTGATGATAAGGCCTCAGTCGAAGGTGCTAATACTCTGGCGATAATCACAAGTACTCCTAAGAAAATCATCGACGCCGCTCCAGAAATCATCAGCACCTCGAGAGCTACTGGCTCCTTAGGCGCGGATCAAGACAAGAAGGACCCTCCTCTTATTTAAAGAAGACGAGTGGTGACATGCATCTTTATTTTTCATAGAAATTTACTTTCAATAAGGCTTTTTTTAGTCATAGCAGTATTAGCTTATCTTATCGTCATAGACTTATTTAATAAAGACCCAAGTTTTGTTTACTCGAGTATTGAGTTGATTCGAGACACCCGAACAATTTCCTCAAGATTATTTCGCATAATACCGCAAACATTGACTTCAACAAGTGTACTCGATAAAAACAGATCGAGGATCGCTTGTACTGATTATACCTGAAATTATCATCTAAAGCCTCGGGAAAAATACGAGCGCTGCAATGGATGGTAATCGACGGGACTTACAACAATATACAATTATCCTTTGCTGAAGCCTCATGGAACATGCGAGTGCTGCTGATGGCAAGGATAAAACTACTTATGAAAGGCCCATGTCTGTACATCGAACAAGGAGGTACTAATTGCGACGGAGTCGACGGCAGGCATAGTTCCCTCGATTTTCTCGAGGGCTGTCGCCAAAACATACATTATCAGTTGAGGCAAAGTTGCGATTACTATGGGTTCATCGAACCCACAACATGAGCTGATCACTCAAAGAATTTGCCACTGATAATTTTCGTAAAATAGCATCACAATACCGATGCCTAAAAAAGCTAAGAGCATCAAGATTTGCATCTTAGTCAAGAAATATTTGCCACCGGCATTTGAAGATAAATTATGAGGAAGTGATATTTTGCCAAAAGTGGCAAATATGACGTCTCCAACTGATTTAAGATTGAGTAAAGTTACATCATACACATGAATAAACTTATACCTAATGCACCTAAATATTCGACTACAACAAATATTGGATGCATAAACCTATCATTACAACAAGAGTACAAACATCATCAAAGTTATTCTTACGGAATTTCTACTGGGACATATGCTTTCGAGCTATCTTCCAGCCTATCAATTACAATAAAATCAGGAACCCTCACAACAGGATAAAATTGGCTTACATCACCATCAACATTTGCAATTGCCATCAAGTCCAAGGAAGGATGTTGCGACAACACAAAGGTGAAAGTTGATTCGACTCCTGCGAGAAGCTGGCAGCGAACTAACTTACGGACCTTCTTGGCATTACTAAACTTCTACATCAAAGTTATCCATGTGGAGAAATTTCATTCAGAGGAAACATCGTCTTCCATATCATCTTCAAGCCAGTATAGCACTTGTCAAAAAATCGATGCACTTGTTGCACCCGATCTTGAAACTTTGCGACAGTTTCAGCCTTCGACTGATTCTTCTAGAAGACTTCATCAAAATATGCCAAATTGGTTAAGGAATCTACACGTTTGTGCGCTCGCTTGTTCTCTTCCAATAAATTCAGAGCTATGACGAACAAAAGCAATGACAAAGATGAAATCAGAGAGAAATTATCAACAACATCGAAGAAAACAAAGAAGGAACAGGCACTTACAGTGCAAGCTTTCTGTTGATTTTTGCAGTTCACTCAGTGCGTATCGTTCTGCATCAATAGCCAACTCACCTTTCTTCTTTATAATACCAGCCATGGCCTGGATACCACACATATCTTTTTCCATTTGAAGAATGCGAGCCTTCATGTGATGAAACCGATCACTTTCAGAATCACCAGCCAAAGAACCTTCGACAAAAGAAGGTACAATAGTCACCTGCAAAATACATCATCAAGTGTGTCAAGGAAAATACAATATCAATTGTTTTCACATTCCATCGGGAGCGTGCATCCAAAAGCCAGGAACATCACAATTGAATAGGGAAAAGCTGGCAACATTGCCAGAATGGAATTCATTACAACCAAAAGGCCTTAGAAAAGGTATTGTTTGAGCCAAACAGTAATATTACAACTTGACAAAGGAAAGTTCATGGAGCTTGAGTCTGTGTCGATAAACTTGGGCTAGCTCTTCCAGTAGTTGATTTGTTGGCCGATACCAATTCAACAAGCTGCATTGCGCATTTGCGTGCTGATACTTTGAAAAGGCTTAGGTCGATAGCTTGCCCATCTTGATCCTTTGGCAACTCTTTCGTCATCAGCTCCATATCGGCTTTAAAGCCGTGCCCCATCATAAGTTGGAAAGCAAGGAGAGCACCGTAGGTATGTGAGGTACGTTTGAATACATCGATGGTGCCTTCGGTGTCAACAGAGAAAGTGTCCGTAAGCTCCTCCAGTGACTTCTCTTGATTGGCCTTCGGAAAGATCATGGCATGGAGCGTCGACATAATTCTCTTGTTCTTCTGGAGAAGAGCTTAGATGAGGTCGCCGGACTCGATTGCCATAGACAGAGCATCGGCAGAAGAATTATCTGGGAGCTTGCCCTTAGAACCAGCAGGAATATCGGTAGCTTCTGCAGAAGATAAACAGTGAAAGTTGAAACACAATGAAGTTAAGTAAAGAAGATTCAAGGATAAGACATTAAAAATTACCAATCAAAGCCAAAATGGATTGGTGAAGAAGACCCTCCTTTTCCTTCCTTTGGGCTTCGGCTTCAGCCCTCTCCTTTTCCTCCTCCTTCAACCTCTTCTTCAGTTGGTCAAGTTCCTTTTTCAAGGAATCTGCGTTTTGACGGGCAGTGGCAGCCATTTTTACTACTTGATCAAGCTTTGAAGAAGTCGAATCCACCTCCTCTTGAAGTCGAGCCTTATCGGCTTCGAGTGAAGAGAATTGGGAGGCGGAACCCTTCAAAATAGTGATGGCCGTTCGAATGCCCTATAAATAGGAAAAGAAGCCAAAGTCAAACTTAGCACCTTTTAATAACAATATATCTTTTGAAGTCCACACCCGATTGCATGCTGTCGAATGTAGACTCGGGAGCAAGGAGAACCGTCATCAAGGAAAGCAAAAGTTAAAACACTTACAAGTTTCTCGATGGAAGAGGGAGAAACCGCAGCAGCAGCTGCCGAAGGAATCTCTTTCCCCTTTGAAAGGGAATAGGTAGTTGAAGGTTGAGCAGTCATAGCTGCTGGCAGAGCAGAAGCTTCAGAAGCTGCGGGAGTTGGCTTGCTGGGGCTCGGATTCACCTTCTTCGAAGGAGGCTCTATAAAGCCTTCGTCGCTATAGGCATATAAATCATTCAGAATGAGTAGAAGAATACAAGGCAACTTTGGGAACAATGGAAGAAACTTTGGGAACAACATGATGATTTGCAGGTGGTGTTGAGTGAGGCCAAAAGAAGCTTTCGGCAGACTTTTTTCATGGAGGTTATTATTACTGCCTGCTGGAATATTTGGCTCATCCGAAATGGAAGAATTTTTAGGTAGGAGAATGTTTCTTTTGCTAGATGGAAGGCCAAGTTTGTACAGGATATGTTTTGGCTGCAGTACAGAAGGCCAAGCATAAAGATAGTCTTCTTAGTTGGCTTAAGTCCCTACCTTAGAGACTGTGTTAGTTTAGTCTTTTTAATTTAAGACTTCTTTTTCTGTACATACCCCCTTTTATATAAAATTTAATAAAATTTGCTGTGGGGCTTTTTGCCTCATAGTCTTGCTTCAAAAAAATGGAAGAAACTTACAGGTCGAGCAGATCGTCCTCATCCGCAAAGCTGCCGGAAGGTCTCTTCAGCGGTTGTGCGCTGGTTTTCTCCGGAGCTGCATCAACAAAGGGAGCATGATCAGCATCATTGTCATGATTCGACTCCGCTATATCACTTAATTCATTAGCGAAGGATCTATGATCTGCAGAAAAAGCTTCGGGATTGGCAGGATCATTGTCTTCATCTTCAAGAACTTCATTTTCTTCAGCACAGGATTCTATGTTGACAGTAGAATCACCCTCTTCAAGGTTTTCTTTCGACGCATTCGGAAAGTATTCGGCAGTTGATGGAATCTATCAGTTTAGATGAGGATTTAATAGAGGGAAGCAAAGTGTTTCGAGTGCAAATATTAGTATGAACACAGAAGAAATGCACCTCATTTGGTTGGTGATCAAAGTCATCAGGCTCCTGAAGGGCCAGAAGTGGAACGACTCCTCTTGACTAAAATGAGTCAAACGTCTAACTTCATCCAGTAGTTCATTCTCAGACAACTCTGCAACATTGACTCTTGTTTCATCCTTAGGAACAAAATATAACCACATCTGGTGGGTTCTGGACATAATTGGTTGGATGCGGCGTTTCAGGAAAACAGCCACAATTTTAGTACCCATCATAGTTTGGCCGTCAGATTCCTTAATCCGAAGAATTCTATCAAACAATTTGGCGACTACAGGCTTTTCTTCGAATGTCAATATATTCTTATAAGATTTCTTCGGCACAGCTTCAAGGACATCGACAAACTTCGGCAGATGCATGTTAGCTGCCGATGAGTCTTTGAGGTAGAACCACTTCAATCTCCACCCCTGAACTGACTCTCTCATTGGGAAATTAAAGTAATTTGCCTCCTTGCGGACAACGAACCCAACTCCACCGGTGACAAAGGAACCACTACTACTGTTGTAGCGTTTGACAAAGAAGATCTTCTTCCACAAACCCCAGTGAGGATCAACGCCTAGAAAGGCCTCACAAAGGGTGATGAAAATAGCAAGATGTAGGATGGAATTGGGAGTTAATTGCCATAATTAGATCTCGTACACATGCAGAATATGCCGAAGAAACTCGTGGGCAGGTAGAGATAATCCTCGATACAGGAACGATACGAACATCACAGTAAAACCGGTAGGAGGATTGGGGCGTGAGGCCAAACCTGTTAGTATGATGTTTCCCTCATCAGGGGAGATCAAACCAAGCGTGCGTGCCTTCTTCTCGTTGCGCTTCGTCATTGTTGAAGCAGGCCAGTCGTCGGGTGCATCCTTTGGCGCCGCGGTGGAATGACGAAAATCCAGGATCATGCCCGGGGATTTGATTCTGAATAGGGTAACATTGTTTTCCCATCGGCAGTTAATCAACATCGATTTATCGAATACAACTGGGCACATTACTCCAATACCTTACGTACTATCAACTGGCATGACTTTTCTCGAAACATTTGAAGGACCTGATATGGAAAAATATATCGGATGATTACGACAGCTTGCGAAAAACATCGGCAGCAAAAACATTCGAGTAGTAAAACTTGAGTCTACACACGGTTGCAAGCATATGTCCCTAGACTCGGGGGCTACTCCCATCGGGAGCGCTGGACGCGCACCCGATATAAATGTGCTCTTGGTTTCAAAATGGTGAGAAGAGATCAAGGCTTTCTGGCAATTATGGACATTTAACATAAGACAATTTTAGTCCCTGCTCGAAGCTTTACTTCACCATTCACTCAGGGGCTACTGATGTGGACATTACCCTTCAGGTAACCAGTATTATGCTACCTCCTATGGCCCAACCAGGGTCCCATGAAGATCATCTACCGACCAAGGTGGGCCGATATGTCGGTTCCAAACAATGATTCTTGATGAACAAGGCAAGAAGACGATAGACAAGGAAAGTTTAGATATAGAACTCTTTGTAACCTAGTCGAACCCAAACAAAACTCTCGAGACCTAGCCTACAATATAAGGGCCAGGAGAGGGTCTGCCAAGGGACACACAATCACAACAGTAGATTCATCGCAAGTCTAGAGCTAGGTCATTAGAAACCTTAGACTCTCAACGAGATATTAGTCATCGTCTTCGGCTTCCCCATTGTAACCCGATATATTCGATAATCAAGATCAGACAAGCAGGAAGTAAGGGTTTTACCTCATCGAGGGCTCCGAACCTGGGTAAATCTCTCTCTCTGTCTGTTTGGTATCTGATGTCTCGTGTCAGCCTGCAGAATTCTGTCAACCCTAAGCCCCAAAAGGTAGGCATTGCCATGGAGCACCCTCGTCAGAAACCCTAGCATGCCTTCTCCTTCCTCCGCCACCGCCAAGGGCGCGACAAGGCAAAGTCTCGTCTTCCCCTTCGAACCGTTTTGGCGGCCGGCGGCCGGCGTCGGCTGACCACCAAGGAGGGCCTGGGCGTGGTGTTGTCGGGTACCACGACGCTGCATCGGTGGTGCAGCGGACGACATAGACTCTTCTTCAGGTGGATCCGCAACGTTGGGGTGGGGTTTGGCCGGTGAGAACCGGGCTCCGATTCGGTCGGAGCCGACGATGGTGGCGTCCTCGGGCGTCGTCACCTTGTTGAAGCCATCGTTGCTACAGATCTGACCTCAACCTCCTTGTTCCGGGGGAAACCCCAGATCTAGATCTCCGGACCAGATGATGGCGGCACCTCTGGTGTCGTTTTCCCTCTTGAGGGCATCGTTCTGGAACAAGTGATACCTGGAGGGGGTCATCTGGTGGGGCGGTGTTCCATCTACTGCGTCGATGTTGGCGGGTCTCGGCGGCATGGTGCACCGAGTCTCGACGATGGACGCGGCCTGACGAACTCGCGCAGATTGGTGGCGCTGTTTGGTGTCATGGTGGCGTCGACAGCATGTCTGACAAAGTGTATGCATATTTTTGACTTGAGGATTGTTTGGTGGATCGACAGCGGTGATGACTTTTTTAGTGGGCACCATAGAGGTGTTCGTCGAGAGTCTGCTATACCGGATGTGCGCTCTCGTTTCAGCAAGAGGGTGGCCTGAGGTATGTGATTGTTCCCGGTATCTAGCTAATGGGGGTTTTTCGTGTCTTCAGGCACAAGGCCATGTTTACATGATCTTCTCTCATTGACAAGATTGTAGGTGTTGAGCGGTGGCTTCGGGTCATCTTGATGTATGCTTGTAAGATTTTTGTGAATAATTTAATAAAAAGCGTCGTATGCTTCTTTTCGATGCAGAGGCTGGGGGTTATCCTCCATTTAAAAAAAAAATGACATTGTATGCATCAACTTCGAGCAACATTGTATTATGCAAATACAGACCAAAACCTGGCATGGATCATCACATAAATATAATAATTTAGGAATAATCTCTAGAAAAGGCAAAATTATTACGCAATATACAATATGTTAATTTCTCAGTATACATCACCTACTAAATTCAGAATTGTCCAAAGATGAAATGCGGCAATGGTAACAACGAGAACTTTTATGAGTTGATTTCTTAGTCTACATGGCCAAAGAACCGATAAAATGAGAGCAGAGTTGCGCTTTGTGTCTCTAGGCAAAATGGTGCAAGATATACAACATAACGCAGAAAAATAAGGAGTAGAATACATTAACATGTTTTGCTGTTCAATACGTCCAAGGCTAATTAAAATAAAATATACAACATAGCAATGGATAAATATGGAGCAGAATACATTTTTCTGCCAATAGGACCCTGGCATTTCATGAAACCTCGAAAATTACAAAGCTCCACAACTAAAGCAAAAGTTACAACGAAATCTTTGAGATGTCTTTCGTTTTCAACCTCGAGACCGTATCGACGACGTGTCGTCGCTGCCGCTCCTCTTGAGTCGGACTGGCGTTGTTGGGTACTTTGGACTATTGGTCATCCATCATTGTAGAATATCGAGTTTGGAGATACCAAGTACATTACCTATCTTTGTTGCTCACCCACATGAACCATCAAGAGTACATTTAGAACTTATATATATTCAGAACCTTTGTACCCCCAAACCGAAGATATGGATGTTCAGATCGGTAAAACATTCCATGTTCTCAAAATTAATTTTACAAAAGAAAATTGATGACAAAATCCTTAAACTTTGGAAGTTTAGGAGGTGAAATAAATTTTGGGACACATAAAAATTAGCCCGAGCAATGAAAACTATTTATTTGTTAAGGAATACAAACAAATTAAATCGTTCGTGGCTTGAGAAGGACACTTTAAATGCCTTACACACAACAACATTTAAAACTAACAAATAGATACTATGGCATAATTTCTCGATATATCTTCAAGACCATCACAATTATTTTAATTGTGGGCAATATTATGTTGCACTTTTTTTATAGCAATACCAGTCAAGTACGATTGATACGTATTACCCTTCTTGGAGATCAAGCTTGGGAATACAGACGCTCAGCCTATATTTCAAGCTATTATTAATATTATACTCCCTCCAATTCAGAGAATAAGGAGCTCTCATTTTACGTACTTTTTGTTTGACCAAAAAATGATTCAAATATATAAAGATTGTTTGTGCTAGAATTTTGGGCATTTGGCCTTTGGCCATGGCCCATTATCAAATTCTGAAACTCACATGGCCCATTCCAATAATCAGTGGCAGCACTAGTGGAGGCTGAAGTTTAGTCCCACATTGCTAGTTGGGAGAGAGTTGGAGTGGTATATAAGGTGAGCTGTTCTAGTCCTAGTAAGTGAGTGAGAAGAGATAGAGGCCTCGCGCACTCCTCCTCCTCCGCCGCCCGCCTCGTCACGACGCGACGCGACGCGGGTTGCGGGAATCTCGCCGAGCCAAGCTTATGTTTTTGCTGTTTGGAAAATTAATTGTGTAATCAATTTTAAGTCATTAACGGACGCGTTACTCAGGCGTTTTGCCTTCCGGTTTTTCTGGATCGTGGCTGTGCCGACTCGGACGTGGGCTGCACCCCACGACCTTCCCGAACCGCACTATATAAGACCTTGCGCAACCCTAGCCGCCGTAACCAGACGCATACGCGACTACCTGTTTCCAGTTCATTGCGCCGCCGCCTTCGTCTTCCTCATCACGTCCGTCGGCGTGCACCGACTGCCGGGACAGTAGGCCTCTGGAACCCTGCATCTCGTGAACCTGTACGGGTGAGGGGCAATCAGGTTTTTGGGGAGCGCTCCGGCGCGACTACTGGCATCACGACGTCGTCATCGGACGACGAGTTTCTCCACACCGACAACTTCTTCCCGGACCTCAGCGACTTCTTCGGCAACCTCAACATGGGTTACAACGACGTTGCTGCAAAGTATGTGATCTTGTCGTCTCTCTTTCAGTTTCTGTTAGAGTTTATTCTTCTAGTTTGTGTGGTAGATGCGATCAGTTTATCTTGTTTAGATGTGATCTGTTCATCTACCTTACTAGTCTGCATAATTAGTTTATTTGTTATTTTCGTAATCATGCTTTATCAATTACTTGTACGGATTATTTCATATGGATATTTGCTTATATATTCAACAGTTTGTATGAAATTAACATCATTAGAAAGTGGTTTTTAATACGAATTCAACGATACCAGTTACATATAATATAATCAAAATTTTGTTGCTCAATTTTTGTGGTCAAAGTTTGTCTTGGAATATGTTTTTTTCGAAATGGGGATATGCCCCGGCTTTTGCATCATAACGATGCACACGGCTATTTATTAAAAGGAAATTCAATACGGTATTGTTTACAACTCACGTATCGCCGAGGAGTGATAAAAAATCGACCAGCGAAAAAAGCAACACATACTATGACTACACATCAACATAGCCTTCTAGTATGTCGCCAACCAGCCTGGCACAAGATATCCTGAGCGACCATCAGGAGCCGTGTGCATCCAGAAGCCATGGCATCCCGCTGTCCCTCTAGCGAAAGGAGGGTCCAAAGCTGGACTCAATGTGACACCATATAGATTACCAACAAGAAATGAAAAGATTTTTTTTATTAAAGATAATATCATTTCGGATCCTCCAAATAGACAAACATAAAGCAGAAACCCCAATCCGGATAAGAGCCTTAGATTGTCTATCTACTCCATTCAACCAATTACCAAACATATTAGTAATATTGGTTGGAGGCGGAAGATCATAAGTGAAATTAACCGTACACCAAAAAAGCTTAGCTAAAGGACACTCAATAAATAGGCGTTGAATAGTCTTCTGTTCCCCACAGAAAACACATTTTGTACAACCATTCCAATGACGTTTAGCTAAATTATCTTTAGTTACAACACCCTATTACTCAAAAACCACATGGTAATCTTTATCTTAAGGGGAACTTTAACCTTCCAGAGATACTCTCTCAGAAAAGGGGTATGGTCACTCATAAGATCCTCATACATAGACTTCACTGTAAACAAATCATTAGATGTTAGATCTCAAACAAAACGATCGTTCTCTTCATTCAAGTTTACCATAATGAGTTTACGACATAATTGTACCCATGAAGTCTATTTGTTACCACTCAACACCCGTCGGAAAGTAATATTCAGCGGAGTTTGAGTTAACACATGAACTACTGTTACATTCTTATGGTGTATAATATTATATAAAGACGGATACTGTTGAGCCTGCAAAGTTTTTCCTAACCAGGTATCTTCCCAGAAGCGGATACTCATACCATTACCCACTTTGAAAAAATCTCTAGAAAAAACTCCTGCTTGACCCCTATCAATCCTTTCCAGAAAGGAGAATCGGTAGGCATAGCCTGCACCTCAGATAAGGTCACATGTCTTAGATATTTATTATGTAGCATTTCTTGCCACACCCCGTATGGTTAAGAAGTTTAAAAAGCCATTTAGTCAATAGATATCTGTTTTTGATTTCGAGAACCTCAATACCTAAGCCCCCTTGATCTTTGGGTCGACAAACGATATTCCATTTTGTGAGCCGGTATTTTATTTTATTTTCATCGGACTGCCAAAAGAACCTAGATCTATAGAAGTCTCAACATTTCCTTAGCCCAACATGTATTTGTAGGAAAGATAATATAAACATCGATAAGCTAGTTAACACTGAATTTATAAGGACTAGCCTATCACCATAGGATAGTAATTTCCCTTTCCAGCATCCCAATTTACTCTCAAACCAGGTTTCCACCGGATACCAATAAGAATTCCTGAGTTTTCTGTAATGGGCGGAATACCCAAGTATCTAAATGGGAGTGATCCAGCATGACATCCAAAGATCTGCTTGTACTGGTTCTCCTCGTCCTTGGCCTTTTCAAAACAAAAGATCTCACTTTTATGGAAGTTAACCTTACGTCTCGATAGCTCTTCAAAGAGACATAAAATTAATTTTGTCTTGGAATATCTCGTGTGAGCCTTATTCCTTAGGACGGAGGTAGTATATACATAGTTGATAAAAATAATAAAAGTATTAAAATGAGTAAACTATAGTGTAATTTAGTTAACCTTCGGAGGGCATCGGAGCTGGAAACTCATTTACTAGGTTTTGTTCTGCTCCATAAGCCGATAGTAAATCAAGGGGGAGACTTATATAGGATCAGCTCATTATGTGAGATCGTAGAATCAGCTCATAAAAATCATATTCATAAAACGTGAAAAATCTGAAAAAATATTTACAGCATACCTACGGTCTGTATTTACAATTCCAAAAAACTTAGCTCAAAACTGTATCTACATTTTGTTATCGCCGGATTTTAGCCAAATAAGGAGATGGGCCGTGATTGAGATGGGCTTAGAGGATATGCACATAAAGTGTTTCTGAATCGGCCTCGTGCGAGAGTTTGGGCTAGATTGCCCGTATATCTGTACATTATGGTAGAATACGTTTCAGTTTAGAATTAAGAGATAGAGTTTGGTTCGTACACAGTTAGATTTATTCCAAAGATAGAAAATCTACGGACTATAAATATGTGCTTAGGGTTATTGAGAAAGGAGGATGATCACGTTCACAACAAACACAATCTAGGCGCATCGCCACCCCTTGTTTCGAGGATTTCTTCCGGGTAAGCGTCATGCTGCCCAGATCGCATCTTGCGATCTGAGCAGTATCAGTTTATTCGTTGTTTTGTGTTGCTCGTACTGAAGCCTTGTTGATGGCGAGTAATACCGTTATCATAGATGTTTTGGGGCTAACATCGATACTTTTTTGATATGTTTGCTTAGTTATGCTGCCCCTAAATATCTAGCTGCCTTTGCACCTATCTTAGGTGTAAGGGCAGCATCTTGCTTGGCCTTTATTTAGTAGATCTGATCTGTTATGGTTGTTCCTGTATGATAACGTTGCATAGAAAACAAAAAATTTCCTACCGCGAGAACGCAATCCAAGCCAAGATGCAATCTAGAAGACGGGAGCAACGAGGGGATGATCAAGACTAACCCTTGAAGATTTCCAAAGCCTATAAGAGTAGGCTCTTATTGCTGCGGTAGATGATCACTTGCCGCTTGCAAAAGCGCGTAGAAGATCTTGATCACGGTGCCACGATCGGGCAGCACCTTCGTACTCGGTCACACGTTCGGTGTTGATGACGACGTCCTTCTCCCCGTTCCAGCGGGCAGCGGAAGTAGTAGATCTTCCTCGGAATCCCGGCAGCACGACGGCGTGGTGGCGGTGTCGATGGAGATCTCCGACGGAGCTTCGCTAAGCGTATGCGGGAGATGTGGTGGAGGAGGGGTGCTAGGGTTTGGGAGAGGGGGCGCCGGCTAGGGCAGCCTTGAGGGGTGCGGCCAACTCATGGCTTGGTGTGGCCGGCCAGCCCCTCCCCTCTCCTCTTTATATAGGTGGAAGCCCCAAGGATTAGGTCAAAGTCTCCGAATAAGACCCCAACATAAACCTTCCATATGACCAAACCTAGGGGGAGTGGGACTCCCCCCTTTCCTTGGTGGGGTGGCCGGCCACCATGGTGGGGAGTCCACTTGGGACTCCTCCTCCCTTAGGTTGGCTGGCCAAGGTGGGTGGAGTCCATCTGGGACTCCACCTTCCATCCTTATTTCTTCCGGACTCTTCTAGAACCTTCTAGAACCTTCCAGAGAAAATACCGGATCATTTTCAAACCTAGAAAATGACTTCCTATATATGAATCTTATTCTCCGGACCATTCCGGAACTCCTCGTGATGTCCTGGATCCCATCCGAGACTCCGAACAAAACTTCGAACTCCATTCCATATTCCATATCTACTTAAACGACATCAAACCTTAAGTGTGTCACCCTACGGTTCGCGAACTATGTAGACATGGTTAAGACTTCTCTCCGACCAATAACCAATAGCGGGATCTGGAGATCCATAATGGCTCCCACATATTCAACGATGACTTTAGTGATCGAATGAACCATTCACATACGATACCAATTCCCTTTGTCACGCGATATTTTACTTGTCCGAGGTTTGATCATCGGTATCACTCTATACCTTGTTCAACCTCGTCTCCTGACAAGTACTCTTTACTCGTACCGTGGTATGTGGTCTCTTATGAACTTATTCATATGCTTGCAAGGCATTAGACGACATTCCACCGAGAGGGCCCAGAGTATATCTATCCGTCATCGGGATGGACAAATCCCACTGTTGATCCATATGCCTCAACTCATACTTTCCGGATACTTAATCCCACCTTTATAACCACCCATTTACGCAGTGGTGTTTGATGTAATCAAAGTACCTTTCCGGTATAAGTGATTTACATGATCTCATGGTCATAAGGACTAGGTAACTATGTATCGAAAGCTTATAGCAAATAACTTAATGACGTGATCTTATGCTACGCTTAAATGGGTGTGTCCATTACATCATTCATATAATGACATAACCTTGTTATTAATAACATCCAATGTTCATGATCACGAAACCATGATCATCTATTAATCAACAAGCTAGTTATACAAGAGGCTTACTAGGGACTCCTTGTTGTTCACATAACACACATGTATCAATGTTTCGGTTAATACAATTATAGCATGGTATGTAAACATTATCATAAACAAAGATATATAATAACCATTTATTATTGCCTCTTGGGCATATCTCCAACAGTTCCTTGTTCTCCAAGGATTAGTTTGATATCCGCATGGTTAGTCCTTGCAAACGGGTTGAATGATCCAGTAGTGCGTAAGGTATGGTTTACCGATCCAAAAGGGGTTGTTCCGGGAATCGACTCCGTGTTGGTTTTTAGGCCTCTTCTAGGACTAGTTTTCTGTTATCTTTCGTATCTGCCAGGCTCAACTACGTGTAGGACGTTCCAATTATGCGGTGAAAGCCCTAGACTATCGTAGATCGATTTAACTTGGTATTGATAAAGCAGGATCCCCATGTTATCGTAGATCCAATACGAACCATGGATCAATCGGCTCTTTGAGCCGATTCATAGGGTAACCTGAGAGCCGATCGAGGCTCGGATTTAATGTTTACGTGTCTGCCATGCAGGAAATTAATTGAAGCAATCCATCACCTTCCTGACCAGGTATAGGTCAGGTGGCACGCCCTCGCAATAGCCAGGACGTGTGCCGGATTTTTGCGGGCCGTCGCCCGAGGGACCAGGGCCCACCAGCAGCTCTGGGAGCCTCCCGGCTCTTCGTGTTGCTCGTCGCTGCTCGCCGGTGAGTTTTGGCAGGCAACACATTCTGGCACGCCCGGTGGGACTTTCTACAGCAACTGCGTCAACATCTGCAGCTGAGATGGCGGACGCACCAATCACGTACGAAGATCTGCTTGAGGAGCACAATAATAAATATGATGATATTAAAGCTGTCTTCGAAGCCGATCTCATCGGCTCTTTCGAGAGGACCCGTAAACATGGCATTAGGTGGAAAGGGTTCTCACCCGAAGGCGTTCTCGATGAAGTAGATCTGTCTATCCCTTCAGAGGAACGCACCAGAGCTCTGCGCCAGGAAGTTAATTACATGGTGGCTCATTCTCTACACCGTCATTCTGAGAGCCTGGTGAACGCTTTCGAGCGCATTGCGGTTCGCGTGGTTCAGGAAATCATGAAGCATCAGTACTCTCCGTCAGGGCCTGCCCTAGGGACTCACCAGGGAGAAATTCCGTTCCAAACCAGACTGCAGCTGCCATTCGCGCTTGCAGCTCCAGAGCCACCAGGTTCACCGGCATACGTCGTCTACAAGATTGGAGGCGATCCTAGCGATTGCCAATTCCTGTATGAGCCGCCTAAAGAAATCCCACATGGATACGTGTGCACATACATGCCGGACTGCAATAACTTGGCGCGCACGAACCAGATTACAGAAGGAGGGATTTCTGGAGCGGACGCCGATAAACAGGCGTGGCTAGCTAAATATGCCACCGGCACAAGTCATGAAAGCTCAGCCCCTGCAGCTCATACCGTGGAACAAATCAGTACAATCTTGAGAGACCAGTTCGGCATCCTGCCAAAGAGGAGAACAGTCGGCTATTCCAAGCCGTACCCCAACGAATATGATTTGATTCCGCTGCCACCCAAGTATCGGCTCCCTGAGTTCTCAAAGTTCAATGGATCAGAAGGGTCTAGCTCAATTGAGCATGTGAGCCGATATTTGGCACAGTTGGGCATGATTTCAGCATCAGACCCGTTACGTGTAAGGTTTTTTGCGCAATCTCTCACAGGACCAGCTTTTGGGTGGTATACCTCGTTGCCACAAGATTTAGTCCGGACGTGGAAGCAACTGGAAGAGCAGTTTCATGTTTAATATCACTCAGAAGCTACCGAGGCTGGCATTGCCGATCTGGCGCAGGTGCGGCAGAAACGGGGAGAAACGGTGTCGGAATACATTCAGCGTTTCAGGACTGTCAAGAACCGATGTTATTCGGCTCGTTTAACTGAGAAAGAAGCAGTCGATCTGGCAGCGTTGGGCCTCGCGGCGCCGATCAAGGATCTGGCTTTCCAAGTGGAATACAATTCACTGGCGCACATGGCCCAAAAATTAACATTGTATGAGCAGCGCCACCCAGAATTGTACCAAGAAAAGTTCAAACGCCCGATAGGCCTGGTCGAGACAGAAGAAGTTGGGGACTCTGCAGAAGACCAGGAAGTAGCCGTGGCTGAATGGGCTCGGGGGGCAGATCCCGTGTCCTGCAAATGGGTGAAACAACAAGGGCCTGCAAAAGGGTTTGACTTCGATGTAAGCAAAGCTGAGCAGATATTCGATTTATTGCTTAAGTAAAAACAACTGAAGTTACCCGAAGACCATAAAATCCCTACGGCGCAAGAAATGAACGGGAGACCGTACTGCAAGTGGCATCACTCGTTCACACATATCACCAATGACTGCAAAGAGCTGCGTCGGCAGATCCAAACGGCGATAGAACAAGGCCGTTTGATCTTTGGTCAGTTTGCCATGAAAGTGGACACGCAACCGTTTCCTGGCGTCAACATGGTGGAACACAATCACTCCACGAGGCGTCAGCTAGATTTCTCATTTGGTGTTAACATGGCAGGGCCTGTATACCACCATGGCAGGGATAAAGAAGAAATCGGTCACTCTCGTGGCAAGGAAAAGGAGGAGGCCGGCCCACGCGACCGGCCCCGATATGATGACAGACGGTACATCACCGAGGAACAAGTGAGAAACGTGCGGTATCAACGACCGCTCTCCGCGCATCTCCTTAACAAATATGAGCGTCAGTACGACCGACGCCGGCGGTACGACATAGATGACGAAAGATATCGTCGTTTTGATGTAGACAACGGAAAATATCGTCGGTATGATAGAGACGATGAAGGATATGAGCACTGATACGTCTCCGACGTATCGATAATTTCTTATGTTCCATGCCACATTATTGATGATACCTGCATGTTTTATGCATACTTTATGTCATATTTATGCATTTTCGTGAACTAACCTATTAACGAGATGCCGAAGAGCCAGTTGCTGTTTTCTGCTGTTTTTGGTTTCAGAAATCCTAGTAAGGAAATATTCTCGGAATTGGACGAAATCAACGCCCAGGGGCTTATTTTGCCACGAAGCTTCCAGAAGACCGAAGAGAAGACGAAGTGGGGCCACGAGGCGGTGCCACGCTAGGGCGGCGCAGCCCAAGGGGGGCCCGCGCTGGCCTAGTGTGTGGGGCCCCCGTGCGGCCCCCTGACCTGCCCTTCCGCCTACATATAGTCTTCGTCGCGAAACCCCCAGTACCGAGAGCCACGATACGGAAAACCTTCCAGAGACGCCGCCGCCGCCAATCCCATCTCGGGGGATTCAGGAGATCGCCTCCGGCACCCTGCCGGAGAGGGGAATCATCTCTCGGAGGACTCTTCACCGCCATGGTCGCCTCCGGAGTGATGAGTGAGTAGTTCACCCCTGAACTATGGGTCCATAGCAGTAGCTAGATGGTCGTCTTCTCCTAATTGTGCTTCATTGTCGGGTCTTGTGAGCTGCCTAACATGATCAAGATCATCTATCTGTAATGCTATATGTTGTGTTTGTTGGGATCCGATGGATAGTGAATACTATGTTATGTTCATTATCAATCTATTACCTATGTGTTGTTTATGATCTTGCATGCTCTCCGTTATTAGTAGAGGCTCTGGCCAAGTTTTTACTCTTAACTCCAAGAGGGAGTATTTATGCTCGATAGTGGGTTCATGCCTCCATTAAATCTGGGACAGTGACAGAAAGTTCTAAGGTTGTGGATGTGCTGTTGCCACTAGGGATAAAACATTGATGCTCTGTCCGAGGATGTAGTTATTAATTACATTACGCACCATACTTAATGCAATTGTCTGTTGTTTGCAACTTAATACTGGAAGGGGTTCGGATGATAACCTGAAGGTGGACTTTTTAGGCATAGATGCATGCTGGATAGCGGTCTATGTACTTTGTCGTAATGCCCAATTAAATCTCACTATACTCATCATATCATGTATGTGCATGGTCATGCCCTCTCTATTTGTCAATTGCCCAACTGTAATTTGTTCACCCAACATGCTATTTATCTTATGGGAGAGACACCTCTAGTGAACTGTGGACCCCGGTCCATTCTTTTAATCGAATACAATCTACTGCAATACTTGTTCTACTGTTTTCTGCAAACATCATCATCCACACTATACATCTAATCCTTTGTTACAGCAAGCCGGTGAGATTGACAACCTCACTGTTTCGTTGGGGCAAAGTACTTTGTTTGTGTTGTGCAGGTTCCACTTTGGCGCCGGAATCCCTGGTGTTGCGCCGCACCACATCTCGCCGCCATCAACCTTCAACGTGCTTCTTGGCTCCTACTGGTTCGATAAACCTTGGTTTCTAACTGAGGGAAACTTACTGCTGTACGCATCACACCTTCCACTTGGGGTTCCCAACGGTCGCGTGCTGTACGCGTGTCAAGCTAAATTTCTGGCGCCGTTGCCGGGGAGATCAAGACACGCTGCAAGGGGAGTCTCCACATCCCAATCTCTTTACTTTGTTTTTGTCTTGCTTTATTTTATTTACTTTCTTGTTTGCTGCATTATATCAAAATACAAAAAAAATTAGTTGCTAGCTTTACTTTATTTACTGTCTTGTTTGCAATCTCCATATTAAAAACACAAAAAAATTAGTTACTTGCATTTACTTTATCTAGTTTATTTTATTTACTGTTGCTAAAATGGGTACTCCTGAAAATACTAAGTTGTGTGACTTCACAACCACAAATAATAATGATTTCTTATGCACACCTATTGCTCCACCTGCTACTACAGCAGACTTCTTTGAAATTAAACCTGCTTTGCTGAATCTTGTTATGCGAGAGCAATTTTCTGGTGTTAGTTCTGATGATGCTGCTGCCCATCTAAATAATTTTGTTGAATTGTGTGAAATGCAAAAGTATAAAGATGTAGATGGTGACATTATAAAATTAAAATTGTTCCCTTCCTCATTAAGAGGAAGAGCTAAAGATTGGTTGCTATCTCTGCCTAAGAATAGTATTGATTCATGGACTAAATGCAAGGATGCTTTTATTGGTAGATATTATCCCCCTGCTAAAATTATATCTTTGAGGAGTAGCATAATGAATTTTAAACAATTGGATAATGAGCATGTTGCCCAAGCTTGGGAAAGAATGAAATCTTTGGTTAAAAATTGCCCAACCCATGGACTGACTACTTGGATGATCATCCAAACCTTTTATGCAGGACTGAACTTTTCTTCGCAGAACCTATTGGATTCAGCTGCTGGAGGTACCTTTATGTCCATCACTCTTGGTGAAGCAACAAAGCTTCTTGATAATATGATGATTAATTACTCTGAATGGCACACGGAAAGAGCTCCACAAGGTAAGAAGGTAAATTCTGTCGAAGAAACCTCTTCCTTGAGTGATAAGATTGATGCTATTATGTCTATGCTTGTGAATGATAGGACTAATGTTGATCCTAATATTGTTCCGTTAGCTTCATTGGTTGCTCAAGAAGAACATGTTGATGTAAACTTCATTAAAAATAATAATTTCAACAACAATGCTTATCGGAACAATTCTAGTAACAACTATAGGCCATATCCTTATAATAATGGCAACGGCTATGGTAATTCTTATGGGAATTCTTACAACAATAATAGGAACACACCCCCTGGACTTGAAGCTATGCTTAAAGAATTTATTAGTACACAAACTGCTTTTAACAAATCTGTTGAAGAAAAGCTTGGGAAAATTGATATACTTGCTTCTAAAGTCGATAATCTTGCTGCTGATGTTGATCTTTTGAAATCGAAAGTTATGCCTAATGAAAATCATAATAATAAAATTGCTACTACAGCAAATGCCATCCAAGTTAGAATTAATGAGAATATAAGATTGATGGCCGAATTGCGTGCTAGGTGGGAAAGAGAAGAAAATGAGAAAGAAGATAATATAGCCAAAGTTTGGACTATTAGTGACGAGGGATCACCTCGGCAATGCCTACGTATTGTAGACTAGGGTTTTCGGGAGAGAGCGACGATGGAGATTCCGGGGACGAGATTAGGCACACGACGTACCCAGCTTCGGGTCCCCTCGGTGGAGGATCCCTACGTGATGCTAGCAATCCAGTATATGATCATAGATGTGTTTACAGGGTGCCGCCGTAGGCGGAGCTATGCTGTTTATATTCTGTCTATCTGTTGACTATATCTTGGCCTCTCTATTTCGGTGCCCTGGCTAGCTTTATATATGCAACCAGCCTAGGGTTTTACAAGAGTCCTAGTCGACTACTTCTTCGGGTTGCCTTGTTGGGCCTTCTCCATATTGGGTCTTCTCCATATTGGGCCGAGCCAGGTATACTAATAATGGGTACCCGAAGGGTATGCCCATGTCAATTAGCACCACTAGTAATGCTAATGCTCCACATGTTGCTGCACCTCCTACTAATAATGGTAAAAGAATTGGTGTTGGCAATGTTTCCACTTCTAATGCAAAGCGCGAAAAACTGCCTGAAACTGCTAAAACTGCTGAAATTGCCTGTGATAAAACTGCTGAAATTTTTTCCAACATTGGGGATGATGATCCCATTGCTTTAGATTATAATGGTTTGGATTTTGATGATTGCCACATCTCTAAAGTTATAAAGTTCTTACAAAAACTTGCTAAGAGTCCTAATGCTAGTGCTATAAATTTGGCTTTCACAAAACATATTACAAATGCTCTCATAAAAGCTAGAGAAGAGAAACTAGAACGTGAAGCTTCTATTCCTAGGAAGCTAGAGGATGGTTGGGAGCCCATAATTAAGATGAAGGTCAATGACTTTGATTGTAATGCTTTATGTGATCTTGGTGCAAGTATTTCCGTTATGCCTAAGAAAATCTATAATATGCTTGACTTGCCACCATTGAAAAATTGTTATTTGGATGTTAATCTTGCTGATAACTCTACAAAGAAACCTTTGGGGAGAGTTGATAATGTTCACATTGATATACACTTTCTGCGCCTAGCTGAAAGGCGTTAAAGAAAAGCGCTTATGGGAGACAACCCATGTTTTTACTACAGTACTTTTATTTTATATTTGAGTCTTGGAAGTTGTTACTACTGTAGCAACCTCTCCTTATCTTAGTTTTGTGCTTTGTTGTGCAAAGTAAAGTCGTTGATAGTAAGGTTCATACTAGATTTGGATTACTGCGCAGAAACAGATTTCTTTGCTGTCACAAATCTGGGCCTAATTCTCTGTAGGTAACTCAGAAAATTATGCCAATTTACGTGAGTGATCCCCAGATATGTACGCAACTTTAATTCAATTTGAGCATTTTCATTTGAGCAAGTCTGGTGCCTCAATAAAATTCGTCATTACGAACTGTTCTGTTTTGACAGATTCTGCTTTTTATTTCGCATTGCCTGTTTTGATATGCTTGATGGATTTTTCGATTCCATTAACTTTCAGTAGCTTTGTGCAATGTCCAGAAGTGTTAAGAATGATTATGTCACCTCTGAACATGTAAATTTTGATTGTGCACTAACCCTCTAATGAATTGTTTTGAGTTTGGTGTGGAGGAAGTTTTCAAGGATCAAGAGAGGAGGATGATACAATATGATCAAGGAGAGTGAAAGCTCTAAGCTTGGGGATGCCCCGGTGGTTCACCCCTGCATATTTTAAGAAGACTCAAGCGTCTAAGCTTGGGGATGCCCAAGGCATCCCCTTCTTCATCGACAACATTATCAGGTTCCTCCCCTGAAACTATATTTTTATTCCATCACATCTTATGTGCTTTGCTTGGAGCGTCGGTTTGTTTTTGTTTATTGTTTCTGTTTGAATAAAATGGATCCTAGCATTCTTTGTGTGGGATAGAGACATGCTCCGCTGTTGCATATGGACAAAAATGTCCTTAGGCTTTACTCATAGTATTCATGGCGAAAGTTTCTTCTTCGTTAAATTGTTATATGGTTGGAATCGGAAAATGATACATGTAGTAATTCTAAAATGTCTTGGATAATTTGATACTTGGCAATTGTTGTGCTCATGTTTAAGCTCTTGCATCATATACTCTGCACCTATTAATGAAGAAATACATAGAGCTTGCTAAAATTTGGTTTGCATAATTGGTCTCTCTAAAGTCTAGATAATTTCTAGTATTGGGTTGAACAACAAGGAAGACGGTGTAGAGTCTTATAATGTTTACAATATGTCTTTTATGTGAGTTTTCTGCACCGCTTCATCCTTGTGTTTGTTTCAAATAACCTTGCTAGCCTAAACCTTGTATCGAGAGGGAATACTTCTCATGCATCCAAAATCCTTGAGCCAACCACTATGCCATTTGTGTCCACCATACCTACCTACTACATGGTATTTCTCCGCCATTCCAAAGTAAATTGCTTGAGTGCTACCTTTAAATTTCTATCCTCTATCTTTCCAATATATAGCTCATGGGACAAATAGCCTAAAAACTATTGTGGTATTGAATATGTACTTATGCACTTTATCTCTTATTAAGTTGCTTGTTGTGCGATAACCATGTTCCTGGGGACGCCATCAACTACTCTTTGTTGAATATCATGTGAGTTGCTATGCATGTCCGTCTTGTCTGAAGTAAGGGCGATTTACCACTTATTTAATGGTTAGAGCATGCATAATGTTAGAGAAGAACATTGGGCCGCTAACTAAAGCCATGAATCATGGTGGAAGTTTCAGTTTTGGACATATATCCTCAATCTCATATGAGAAAATTAATTGTTGCTACATGCTTATGCATTAAAGAGGAGTCCATTATTTGTTGTCTATGTTGTCCCGGTATGGATGTCTAAGTTGAGAATAATCAAAAGCGAGAAATCCAATGCGAGCTTTCTCCTTAGACCTTTGTACAGGCGGCATAGAGGTACCCCTTTGTGACAGTTGGTTGAAACATGTGCATTGCGATGACAATCCCGGTAATCCGAGCTAATTAGGACAAGGTGCGGGCACTATTAGTATACTATGCATGAGGCTTGCAACTTGTAAGATATAATTTACATGATACATATGCTTTATTACTACCGTTGACAAAATTGTTTCTTGTTTTCAAAACCAAAGCTCTAGCACAAATATAGCAATCAATGCTTCCCTCTGCGAAGGGCCTTTCTTTTACTTTTATGTTGAGTCAGTTCACCTATTTCTCTCCACCTCAAGAAGCAAACACTTGTGTGAACTGTGCATTGATTCCTACATACTTGCATATTGCACTTGTTATATTACTTTACATTGACAATATCTATGAGATATACATGTTATAAGTTGAAAGCAACCGCTGAAACTTAATCTTCCTTTGTGTTGCTTCAATACCTTTACTTTGATTTATTGCTTTATGAGTTAACTCTTATGCAAGACTTATTGATGCTTGTCTTCAAAGTACTATTCATGAAAAGTCTTTGCTACATGATTCATTTGTTTACTCATGTCATTACCATTGTTTTGATCGCTGCATTCATTACATATGCTTACAATAGTATGATCGAGGTTATGATGGCATGTCACTCCAGAAATTATCTTTGTTATCGTTTACCTGCTCGGGACGAGCAGGAACTAAGCTTGGGGACGCTGATACGTCTCCGACGTATCGATAATTTCTTATGTTCCATGCCACATTATTGATGATACCTGCATGTTTTATGCATACTTTATGTCATATTTATGCATTTTCTGGAACTAACCTATTAACGATATGCCGAAGAGCTAGTTGCTGTTTTTGGTTTTAGAAATCCTAGTAAGGAAATATTCTCGGAATTGGACGAAATCAACGCCTAGGGGCTTATTTTGCCACGAAGCTTCCAGAAGACCGAAGAGAAGACGAAGTGGGGCCACGAGGCGGTGCCACGCTAGGGCGGCGCGGCCCAAGGGGGGCCCGCGCCGGCCTAGTGTGTGGGGCCCCCGTGCGGCCCCCTGACCTGCCCTTCCGCCTACATATAGTCTTCGTCGCGAAACCCCCAGTACCGAGAGCCACGATACGGAAAACCTTCCAGAGACGCCGCCGCCGCCAATCCCATCTCGGGGGATTCAGGAGATCGCCTCCGGCACCCTACCGGAGAGGGGAATCATCTCCCGGAGGACTCTTCACCGCCATGGTCGCCTCTGGAGTGATGAGTGAGTAGTTCACCCCTGGACTATGGGTCCATAGCAGTAGCTAGATGGTCGTCTTCTCCTAATTGTGCTTCATTGTCGGGTCTTGTGAGCTGCCTAATATGATCAAGATCATCTATCTGTAATGCTATATGTTGTGTTTGTTGGGATCCGATGGATAGAGAATACTATGTTATGTTGATTATCAATCTATTACCTATGTGTTGTTTATGATCTTGCATGCTCTCCGTTATTAGTAGAGGCTCTGGCCAAGTTTTTACTCTTAACTCCAAGAGGGAGTATTTATGCTCGATAGTGGGTTCATGCCTCCATTAAATGCAGGACGATGTGAAAGTTCTAAGGTTGTGGATGTGCTGTTGCCACTAGGGATAAAACATTGATGCTATGTCCGAGGATGTAGTTATTGATTACATTACGCACCATACTTAATGCAGTTGTCCGTTGTTTGCAACTTAATACTGGAAGGGGTTCGGATGATAACCTGAAGGTGGACTTTTTAGGCATAGATGCATGCTGGATAGTGGTCTATGTACTTTGTCGTAATGCCCAATTAAATATCACTATACTCATCATATCATGTATGTGCATGGTCATGCCCTCTCTATTTGTCAATTGCCCAACTGTAATTTGTTCACCCAACATGCTATTTATCTTATGGGAGAGACACCTCTAGTGAACTGTGGACCCCGGTCCATTCTTTTACATCGAATACAATCTACTGCAATACTCGTTCTACTGTTCTCTGCAAACATCATCATCCACACTATACATCTAATCCTTTGTTACAGCAAGCCGGTGAGATTGACAACCTCACTGTTACGTTGGGACAAAGTACTTTGGTTGTGTTGTGCAGGTTCCACGTTGGCGCCGGAATCCCTGGTGTTGCGCCGCACTACACTCCGCCGCCATCAACCTTCAACGTGCTTCTTGGCTCCTACTGGTTCGATAAACCTTGGTTTCTTACTGAGGGAAAACTTGCCGCTGTACGCATCACACCGTCCTCTTGGGGTTCCCAACGGTCGTGTGCTGTACGCGTGTCAAGCACCGTGCTAAGGGGAAGTCAAGAGAGAAGGAAGACATGGACAGACACTGGGATTGTCCTTTCTTTAAGCACTGCTGGGATTCAGGAATGAGCCGATTGCCTACAATCGACAACTGCCCGGAATGTAGATAGCAGAAGGAGGACACAGGTGTGGTTTCAGTGTTTAAACGTCTAGGGCCTCTCCCATCTCAGAACAGACGAGCTGAGTCATCTCGAGTGGAAGATTTCGAGGAGTCAGAAGATGAAGAAGAAGATAGATACCACCGGCCAAGGTGGTGCCCTGATGGACTCAGTCACTCCCAAAAGCGTAGGGTTCAGCGGCTACGTAGCTTGGAGGAAGCCGAGGCGCAATACCTGCACACGTTGAGGAAAGCGCGGCCCGGTCTGGCCGTGAAAATTCAGCAAACTTTGGAGACGGAGATGCGTCCACAGAAGAAAGAATGGCGCCCCAAACAAATAAAAGCCGATGCGAAGGCATCGGCTGGCACAAATATGGTGTTCATACTTCCGTCGGAGTTTTGTGCTCCAAGAACCGAAGAAGTGCCGGTAGCACAGTTTGACTGCGGCCCACGGCCAGTTATCTTTGAAAAGCCACGAGAGAAGAGCTACAAACATTTGAAGGCCCTATACCTAAAAGGTTATATCAACGGGCAGCCTGTCAGCAAGATGTTGGTCGACACGGGAGCGGCAGTCAATATAATGCCATACTCCATGCTACGGCGTTTGGGACGCTCTAACGCAGATCTGATCAAAACCAACGTCACACTAAGCGACTTCAACGGCCAAGCATCAGAAACGCAAGGCGTTCTGAATGTGGATCTAACCGTGGGCCGAAAAATCATCCCTACATCATTCTTCATCATCGACAGCAAAAGCACCTACGCTGTCCTGCTAGGGAGGGATTGGATTCACGCCAACTGCTGCATTCCATCCACCATGCACCAATGCCTGATACAGTGGGATGGAGATGAAGTGGAGGTCGTTCATGCAGATGACTCGGTCGAGGTCTCAATAGCTGGCATGAATATTTGGGACGCAGAAGACCAAGAGCCGATCTCTGGAGTCAGTTTGGACGGCTGTGAGCGCATCGAAGCTACAAAAAACGGGGTGAGGCTGGTCTTATCCACCGGCCTGACAGAGTAGCAAGAGCAAAGTCAATGGACGTACGTGGCAAGGCCGATCCCTGCGATCAGCCCCAAAAAATAAAAAGCAATGATCTCACCTCAAGCATGTCACGTAGTCGTAGTAGGGAGATTCCCTCCTGTAGTAGAGCACAAATAAGTTGTAAACCTTCATTGGGCAAGGCAATCGAAAAGGGGGCCGATTCCAGCAATCGGCCAAAATTATCCTCACCATACATTTTGCCTGTGTTCAGCATCAATCTAGCAGGCGACGGAAAGCTAGGATATGGATTTACATCGGCTGATGAGCTAGAAGAGATTGACATTGGTCCTGGGGATAAGCCACGACCAACATTTATCAGCAAAAAGTTAGATCCGCATCTGAGGGGCCTGATGATAGCTTTGTTGAAAGAATAACCAGATTGCTTTGCCTGGGATTACACAGAGATGCCCGGGTTAGACAGGAGCATCATTGAGCATCGGCTCCCTCTTAAGAAAGGATTTCGGCTGTTCCAGCTGCGAGCACGACAGATGAAGGCCGAAATTTTAGAAGAAGTCAAGAAAGAGATCGAGAAAATGTTGAACGCCGGTTTCATCAGGCCATGCAGGTATGCTGAGTGGATTTCTAGTATCGTACCTGTACAGAAAAAGGACGGCCGATGGCGCGTCGCCATAGATTTTCGGGATCTCAATAGAGCCACTCCAAAGGATGAGTATCCAATGCCGGTAGCAGAGACATTGATCAATGCAGCTGCTGGTCATAAGGTTTTAAGTTTCATGGATGGCAATGCCGGTTACAACCAAATTTTTATGGCTCCAGAAGATATACACAAGACTGCATTCAGAGTACCAGGTTCGGTGGGTTTGTTTGAATATGTAGTCATGACATTTGGACTGAAAAATGCCGGCGCAACATACCAAAGAGCCATGAATTACATCTTTCATGATCTGATCGGCAAGTTGGTGGAGATTTACATTGATGACGTGGTAGTCAAGTCTGTTTCAGTAGAAGGACACTTGGAGGATTTGCAACGCATCCTGGACCGAACTAGAAAATTCGGGCTAAGAATGAATCCAAAGAAGTGTGCTTTTGGTGTAACGGCCGGTCAATTCTTGGGTTTCTTGGTTCATGAACGCGGAATTGAGATCGGCCTGAAAAGCCAGGAGGCAGTGCGAACAATGAAGCCACCTACCACGAAGAAGGAACTCCAGCGTCTCATCGGCAAAATCAACTTCGTCAGAAGGTTCATCTCCAATCTGTCAGGGCGAATCGAGCCGTTCATGGGATTGGTAAAAATTAAATCAGATGAGGAGTTTCGCTGGGGGGCAGAGCAACAGCGAGCATTTGACGAGATTAAAGAGTATCTAACGAAGCCACCTGTGTTGGTTCCGCCCCAGCAAGACAGACCATTCTATATTTACTTGTCAGTAGCTAACACTTCCATCGCCTCAGTGGTGGTGCAAGTTTATGATGGTCTGGAGAGAGTCGCTTTCTACCTCAGCAGAAGAATGTTGGATGCAGAGACTAGGTACCCTGAGATCGAGAAGTTGTGCCTCTGCCTATTTTTTACCTGCACCAAGCTTCGTCACATCTTGCTGTCAGCAGAAATTGTCATCATATGCAAATCAGATGTCATCAAACATATGCTGTCGGCTCCTGTGTTGAAAGGCCGACTCGGTAAGTGGATGTTTGCATTATCGGAATTTGATATCCAGTATCAGCCTGCGAAAGCAGTCAAGGGACAGGCGTTGGCCGATCTTATTGCTGAACGAATCAACACTGATATAGCAGCACTGTATGTGCGTGCATGGGCCATGTTTTTCGATGGATCGGCTTGTGATGATGGTTGCGTCATCGGCATTCTACTCGTGTCGCCCCGGGGGGCAACATATTCCTTCTCCATCAGGCTACCTACCCCTTGCACCAACAATGTCGCTGAGTATGAAGCAATACGCAAGGGAATGGAGTTGCTTATGGAAGCCGGGGCAGAAGCAGTGGAACTTTTTGGAGACTCAAAATTGGTGATTTCCCAACTCACGGAGGAATACAAATGTGAGAGCGAGTCGCTCTTCCCATTATGGATGCAATGCCGTGAGCTGATGGCACAATTTAGGTACATAAACATCAATTGGATCCCGAGGTCGCAAAATACCGAGGCGAACGATCTCGCACAGATGGCGTCAGGCTACAAGGACGTAGCAGGTGGAGCCGATGTTCAGGTGCAGTTCCTGGAATCGGATGACTGGAGAGCCGATATCTTCAATTACTTGAAAGATTTGGCTCGGGGGGCACCTAAACGGATAAGGTACAAGGCCATGAAGTATGTACTTATTGGGGATGACATGTTCTACAAGACTTTGGAAGGGTTACTTCTCAGATGTCTAGGACCAGCCGAGTCGAATCGGCTCTTACATGAGGTACACGAAGGCTCCTGTGGAACTCACCAATCGGCTCATAAGATGAAATGGTTGATCAGGCGATCGGGGTTTTATTAGCCCACCATGCTTGAGGATTGTTTTAATTACTATAAAGGGTGTCAAGCGTGTCAGAAGTTTGGGAAAATTCAGACGGTACCTGCATCAGCAATGAACCCCATCATCAAGCCTTGGCCATTTCGAGGTTGGGGCATGGATATGATCGGCAAAATCAATCCTCCATCGAGCAAAGGCCATATGTGCATTTTGGCCATTACAGATTATTTCACTAAATGGGTGGAGGCCGTCCCTATGAAGTCAGTGGCATCGAAAGATGTTATCAATTTCGTGAAAGAACATGTCATTCATAGATTCGGGCTTCCCCAGACTATCACGACCGATGGAGGTTCGGTCTTCATTTCTCGCGAGTTTAGAAAGTTCTGCGAGGACATGGGAATTAAGTTGATCCGATCGTCTCCATACTATGCTCAAGCAAATGGGCAAGCTGAAGCGTCCAACCAGAGCCTTATCAAGCTGATTAAGAGGAAAGTCGACGAGCACCCTAGACGTTGGCACGAGGTATTGTCAGAGGCTTTGTGGGCTTATCGCATGTCATGTCATGGAGCGATAAAAACCTCGCCATACCATCTGGTCTATGGACAAGAAGCCGTATTGCCCTGGGAAATCACGGCTGGGTTGAGACGTATTACATTTCAGAATGATTTAACAACTGAAGAATATGCAGCCCTGATGAGTGATAGCATTGAGGATCTAACGGAACTTAGACTATGGTCGCTTGAGAAAATTAAAGAGAACAAAGCCAAGGTAGCTCGCTCATATAATAAGAAGGTGAGACCAAAGGAGTTCCACGTTGGTGATCTGGTATGGGAAGCTGTATTGCCATTAGGGACTAAGGATGCAACGTATGGTAAATGGTCTCCAAATTGGCACGGGCCGTACAGGGTCGACCAAGTTTTAAAGGGTAACGCATACATGCTCGAGGAGCTGAGCGGTGTGAAGTTCCCAGTGGCTGTCAATGGTCAACATCTCAAGAAATATTTCCCAAGTATGTGGGATGATGGACAGTGAAATATGGGGGCCGATGCATGAAATCGGCCAGTAGAAAAAAAATATACAAAACAACAGGACGCAAAGTACAGCCGTTGCACAGACATCGACTTTAGACTAAAAAGTCGATGCGCAGCCATCGACTCTAGAGGTACAAACTGTTACGAGCAGGTATCAGGTTACATGGATAGGCTCTACTGAAGGAATGCCTCGAAGGCACGGAGGCGTCAGCACGGACACGATCCACCTCGGCGATCTCGGCCTCGTCATCTTCGTCCTCGCCCGTCACTAGCTGTTTGCTCAGGGCACGTATTTCTGCTAGATCAGTTTTCAGTTGAGCTTTGAGGCCTTCTGCTTCCTCTTGGGAGCGGGCAATAAGAGCTTCCTTATCATAAATAAGTTGTTTGGTTGCCCGGACCCTCTCTTCAAGGTCCTCCAATTCCTTTCGCAAGGTCTCAAGTTCGGCGGTGCTCACAGAGGTGTCAGTTTTGGCATCTAAGGCCGCCTTTTTCTCATTGAGCCGCTGACATTTGTCTGCAATGTCAGCTTTCAACGGAAGTTGGGCGTGGCGTAGATCGATTCTCTGGCAAGCTAGCTTCACCCTTGACCCGTAGACAGACAGAGTCACGACTGGCCAAAGTTTCACCTGCAACGTTACCGGGAGATGGTGCTGGATTTCTTCAAGAACGCTCTTTACTTCCTCGGGGTCTTCGACCAACGTCTCGATCGGGGAGGAAAGCAAGGCTTTGAGACGCTGAAATTGATGTAGGACAGCGCTGGGTCGTGGTTCATCGCATGCCGTAGAAGGAGCTGGTTCGATGGATTCAGGGTCGAACGTTAGCAAGCCCGAGAGGTCACAACCCTGACAAACAGAAACACCGTCAGTATGCAGCAAAAGGGAAGAGTAAGCCAAACGAAAGGAGTATACCTCTCCTGAGACTAGGGGGACAGCCGATGATGAGGTAATCGGCTCTTGTGTTTCTGCTGGGGGCTTGGCCAAATTGGCGACCTTGTCAACGGCACCTTTATGGATTACTAGATATAGGTTTGCGGTGGGCATCTGTACTTCCTCGACTACCCCACTAAAAATGTCATCAGTCTGCAAAGGAGGTGGTTAGCCGATGTGAGCAGCAATGGATTAGCATGAAAGATGAGCTGGGGAGAGTATGGAGGGTAATTACATTTGAAGCCTCTTGGTTTGATGAAGGGGCTTACGGTTCCTTTCGGGTCCTCTTGGTGCTCACGCCCTGCCCCGCTTTGATTGGAGCTTGGGGGGCAACAGGTTCAGGAACTGGCCTTTTCCTGGAAGCCGATGGTGGCAAATCTGGCTGGCTCTGCGTGGTGATTTTCCCAGAGTTGCCCGAGTTCGAATCCCCTCGACTGGATTGTGTTTCCTCGCTGGAGTTGTCTTCAGTGGAGGCCTATAAAAGAAGAGGTAGTAAGCACAAGCATGTTTGGAGAAACCCATAAGGATAGATGAAGTCAGTCAAGGCATGGATCAACGCACGTGCAAGCTCTCTTGATCTGGAGAAGGGCTCTGGCGCTTCAAAGTTTTCCTGGCGGCTACTTTCCTCACCGTCGTTCTCGCGTTGGTTGGGGCTCGGGGGGCAGCTGGCCCGGAAGATACTTTGCTCTTGGAAGCCGATTTTGGTGAAATCGGCTGGCTCTGCATCACGACCTTTTTCAAGGGTGGCGAGCTTTTGCAGAAGAGGACCACAGGAGCCGGTGGGATGAATTCAAAGGGGGAGCCATCATCATGTGTAGGTTCTGGACCATCTTGTTGCTGCAAGGAGACAGAGCAAGGTTATAAAAATCATTGTAAGCCACTTCAAGAAAATTTGCGAGTGGTAGTACCTGTTCTGCAGGGATATTATATTCATCATCGAGTTGTTTCAGCAACGGTCCCAGAGCTCTCCTGAAGGCATGAGTTTTCCACATTGACCACCAGGTCTCAAAACCATCGGTTGACGAGGTGAAAGAGAGGTTGTTAGGGACTAGGATGGCTAGAGCATCAAAGAAAGAGTAACACCTCTGACTGGTGAGGACATCGGGCAAGTCAGCTCTGCTCTCTGTTAAGTGGTGGAGGAAGAAGTGGGGAGACACCTGCCCAAGACCAAACTGTCGGGCTGCTATGACCGGCTGATAGCACTCATAACCAGGTTTGATTATTCTGTTTGATGTGCTCATGCCAACTGGAAGGAAGCAGGGACGGATCATGGTGGAATACAATTGTCGGGTGCTGGTGTCATCGGCAAAGCTGTCTAGCCTGAAGGAGACTGAGTTTTCAAAATTTTCAGATTCCGTGTAAGGAAAGAAGAGAGGATTGTCCAGGCCTTGGAAGAAAATGCTGAACCACTTTGATGCTTCCTTGGGGATCAGTTTACTACCTGGAAGGCTATACAAGGCTTGGCCGTAGCTAGTGCATCGGATCTGCTTCCCGTTAGCATCTGGAAAGGTGCAAGTGGCCAAAAGTGGGAAGTTTGGGATATGGTTCTGGAAATACAGCTGAGCCCATAGTTGAATAAACCACCAGGGACCTCCTGTTTTGGCTGTTTTTTGGGAAGATAATTTGACAGACATTAGTTGGAGATATCGATAGACCTCTCCAAGGAACAGTTTGCCGATGCCAAGCTGGGTGCCTCTGGCAAGTTCATAGGCCAAGGGAAGATAATTCTTGGTCGGAGCAAGTGAAGGGCCACATAATATGAAGTGTTCCAACAAAAAATTTAGGAAGGCCGTGTGTTCTTTCTCTATTACAGGGACTTTATTTTTCATGTGGCGTTGAAGGTAAGCACCGCAGTTTGTGCACTCTGTTTTGGAAGAGAGTTTGAAAGGGACCCTTGGCAGCATAAAAGCAGAGGGGCTGGGGGATGTAACGTCTAGGCTAGTGATTATTACCACATCTAGCAGAGTTGGTGTCATGGGGCCGTGGCCAAACATGAAGCAGTTCAGAGCATCAGACCAGAAATAGCCGATGGTTTTTAGAAGGTTTTCATGCTTCTCAAGGGGAGACAATGATAAGGACAGAGCGTCGGCTATTCCTGTGGTTTCCCATTTGGATTGGTAAGTTTTGGATACTCTACTGTACCAGGAAACCCAATCTTCAGGAGGGTTAGGCCAGGCTCGTAAGCAGTCGGCCAAGAATTTAGATCTAAATTCTGGTTCACGAAGGGGATCCTATTGGCCTCGCAAGAAATCAGATGGGCAGGACTCTCGACAGTACGGGGGCCAAGACAAAGAGAGTTTGGAAGAGAAGGATGCGGCAACAGAATGTCTGATACCTAAAATTAATGGTGGAATAAGGCATTAATTCAGAAGTTTGCTATTAGTTCTAACACTATGCTCGGATGGCGAGGGGCAGTTAAAGATTACCTTCAGGCCAGAGACCGTTGCGTTGGCGTTGGATGATTCCGCCATCTGATTCGCTGGCGGAGATGAATCTGCGCGGTTGGGGATCTGGGATTCGCGTCGCCGCGGGTTGAATCTGTTTGATGGGCAATTGGAGATCTGAGTTTGGTCCTTTAGACGAGGGTCACAGGTTACCGTTTGAATTTGGGGAATGTCTGCTTGGACCTGTCTAAATAAGTAACTGAGTCTAGCCTTACTGGCGTTTTATGGTAAAAGACCGATGCGTTGCTATCGGCTCTTTGTGCGTTGACCTACTCTGACAATCGGAAAAATCAGACATAGAAGCATTCTTCATTGATTAAAGAGGGTTTTTACAATAAGCGCCGATTGCTCACAAAAGGGAGATCTGCTACCTAATGTGCTACTACTAGCCCTATTCTAGCAGTCCCTGATCTAGGGGCCGGCGCCGTTGCTGCCGTCGCTGCCCTCGTCGTCGCCGTCCTCGCTACCATCGGCGCTGCTCCCGGCGATGTCTTCGTCGCTGCTGCTGAAGCCGTCGGCGGGGGTTTTTTCTTCTTCCTCGTGGCGCGGAAGCGCTTCATAGGCGGGTACTCGTCGGAGGAGGTGTCGTCCTCCGCTTCATACTCTTCATCGGAGGAGATGTCCTCGCCCCAGGAGAAAGCGTCATCGTCGCTCTCTTCCTCCAACTCCCCATCAATGAGGAACTGGAAGTCATCTTCCCCGTCGGTCAAGGATTCGTCATCCTCTGACCTGACGGCGAAATCCCAATCCGCCTCGTCCCACCGCAGTGGGGCGAGGGCCTCGTACACCGCTATCGGGTCGTACTCCGGCGTCGGCTCATGGGAGGAGGAGGATTGGGAGGAGAGACCCGAAGAGTAGGAGGCAGAGGAGGAGTCCATGGTTGCAGAGGAGGGGAGTTTCGATTGCTAATGCAAAACAAGAGGATGAGGAGGCAAACTGCTCGGATGAGGTTAAATAAAGGGGATACAGTGGAAGATGATTCAATGCTGTGGCGGTTTTTCGAGGATGTGGTGCCAAAACTGTCAAATCGTGCAGTACGGAGAAGTTGAGAAGGCAAGGCATCATGATGGAAGGGCACTGTAGCGGTTCTGCTCTGCAACGCGTAACCCGATGAAGGAAAACAAAGTGGTTTTGGAATTATTATTGCCAAAACCAGGGGGGCATGTGTTATCGCCGGATTTTAGCCAAATAAGGAGATGGGCCGTGATTGAGATGGGCTTAGAGGATATGCACATAAAGTGTTTCTGAATCGGCCTCGTGCGAGAGTTTGGGCTAGATTGCCCGTATATCTGTACATTATGGTAGATTACGTTTCAGTTTAGAATTAAGAGATAGAGTTTGGTTCGTACACAGTTAGGTTTATTCCAAAGATAGAAAGTCTACGGACTATAAATATGTGCTTAGGGTTATTGAGAAAGGAGGACGATCACGTTCACAACAAACACAATCTAGACGCATCGCCACACCTTGTTTCGAGGGTTTCTTCCGAGTAAGCGTCATGCTGCCTAGATCGCATCTTGCGATCTGAGCAGTATCAGTTTATTCGTTGTTTTGTGTTGCTCGTACTGAAGCCTTGTTGATGGCGAGTAATACCGTTATCATAGATGTTTTGGGGCTAACATCGATACTTTTCTGATATGTTTGCTTAGTTATGCTGCCCCTAAATATCTAGCTGCCTTTGCACCTATCTTAGGTGTAAGGGCAGCATCTTGCTTGGTCTTTATTTAGTAGATCTGATCTGTTATGGTTGTTCCTTGTTCTCCAAGGATTAGTTTGATATCCGCATGGTTAGGCCTTGCAAACGGGTTGAATGATCCAGTAGTGCGTAAGGTATGGTTTGCCGATCCAAGAGGGGTTGTTCCGGGAATCGACTCCGTGTTGGTTTTTAGGCCTCTTCTGGGACTAGTTTTCTGTTATCTTTCGTATCTGCCAGGCTCAACTACGTGTAGGACGTTCCAATTATGCGGTGAAAGCCCTAGACTGTCATAGATCGATTTAACTTGGTATTGATAAAGCAGGATCCCCATGTTATCGTAGATCCAATACGAACCATGGGTCAATCGGCTCTTTGAGCCGATTCACAGGGTAACCTGAGAGCCGATCGAGGCTCGGATTTAATGTTTACGTGTCTGCCATGCAAGAAATTAATTGAAGCAATCCATCACCTTCCTGACCAGGTATAGGTCAGGTGGCACGCCCTCGCAATAGCCAGGACGTGTGCCGGATTTTTGCGGGCCGTCGCCCGAGGGACCAGGGCCCACCAGCAGCTCTGGGAGCCTCCCGGCTCTTCGTGTTGCTCGTCGCTGCTCGCCGGTGAGTTTTGGCAGGCAACACATTTAGAGAAACAAAAAAGACAAATTCTGTTGTGAATAGTGTCAACCTTGGGTGAATAGAATTTCACACTGTTCACTTCAAACTTATCTTTTTTGGATCTCTAAATATTGGTCGAATTTGAAGCAACAAATTTTTGGTTTCGCATATATAACACAGATGTGTGTTGTCACTTTTTTAAGAATATTTGAACATGTTTCTTGTATTAAATAAAATCGATCTCATAGATCCTATCCAAAGCCAGATCCTACCCAAGTTGCCCCCGTAAAATCAATCAGTAGCATCGTACATGTATAGTGCGTAGTTTTCTATGATACAACTTAGAAAAGTTCGGTACACAAAAACAACTTCCATAGCTGTAATATCCCAGGATTTGGGGTTACAAAAATAGAGGAAACAGAAGTGTGCATTGCATTCATGCATAGAAAATCTGGGGAATTTTCGCGCTTTAAAGTAAAACAGACACAGTAACTGAAGTTTCACTTGACCTTGGTGGAATTGAAGTAGCTCATGAAGTCAAGCGCTATAAACCTCAATGTGACTTTGTTTAAAACTTTGTTTTGGGAAGAGATGATTTGATCTAAGGGGTTAGATCAAATGGAATTAAAACCAACACAAGAATATATGAATCAAGGAACAACTACTGGATCTTATTAAAGATCATAACATGGAATTCCTTGCCATAACATATGAACATACATCTATTTGGAAATCAAGTAACAATAAATGGACAAACCATTCTTCACTTATCTTTTCCATGTCTTAAACAAATCCATGATCATACCATGAACCTCATGGTATTCATTTTACTCCATTCTTGGAAACATAACAAGGAGATCAACTCTAGAAATATATATCCTTCTCTATTCCAAATTATTATACATCAAACCTAGAGAGATGAGAGTTCTATATTATTTAATAGAGAAGCAATGACAAAACCTTGAGCTAAACCCTGGATATACATTCATGTAAACAAAGCATTATCTTATGAACATAACTTGGGATATTATTCAAGTCATTCCCAATTGAGAGAGACCATTCATACCAGTTCTAGCTTTACCTATTAATGAATAAAGGACAACCATTGAACCAAAGTATTAGGTTGTAAACCATTTCCATTTAGAGTGGTGAGATAACCTAATATCAAATGGAATAAGATCATATCCATGAATTGATAAAGTAAAGTAGAGACTTGATGTCTACGTTCCCCCTCCTTTCCTGTAGACAGTGTTGGGCCTCCAAGAGCAGAGGTTTGTAGAACAGCAGCAAGTTTTCCCTTAAGTGGATACCCAAGGTTTATCGAACTCAGGGAGGAAGAGGTCAAAGATATCCCTCTCATGCAACCCTGCAACCACAAAGCAAGAAGTCTCTTGTGTCCCCAACACACCTAATAGGTGCACTAGTTCGGCGAAGAGATAGTGAAATACAGGTGGTATGAATAAGTATGAGCAGTAGCAACGGTGCCAGAAAATAGCTTGCTGGCGTGTAGTTGATGATGGTAGTATTGCAGCAATGTAACGCAAAGAAACAGTAAACAAGCAGTAGTAACGCAGCAGTAGTAAACAAGTAGCGATAGCAGTATTTAGGAGCAAGGCCTAGGGATTACACTTTCACTAGTGGACACTCTCAACATTGATCACATAACAGAACAGATAAATGCATACTCTACACTTTTGTTGGATGATGAACACATTGCGTAGGATTACACGAACCCTCAATGCCGGAGTTAACAAGCTCCACAATAATGTTCATGTTTTAGTAACCTTATAGTGTAAGATAGATCAACAGACTAAACCAAGTACTAACATAGCATGCACACTTTCACCTTCATGCATATGTAGGAGGAATAGATCACATCAATATTATCATAGCAATAGTTAACTTCGCAATCTACAAGAGATCATGATCATAGCATAAACCAAGTACTAACACGGTGCACACACTGTCGCCCTTACACACGTGCAGGAGGAATAGAACTACTTTAATAACATCACTAGAGTAGCACATAGATGAATTGTGATACAAAACTCATATGAATCTCAATCATGTAAAGCAGCTCATGAGATTATTGTATTGAGGTACATGGGAGAGAGATGAACCACATAGCTACAGCGAAGCCCTCAGCCTCGGAGGTGGATTACTCCCTCCTCATCATGGAAGCAGCGATGGCGGTGAAGATGGCGGTGAAGACGGCGGTGGAGATGGCTCCGGGGGCAATTCCCCGTCCGGCAGGGTGCCGGAACAGAGAGTTCTGTCCCCCGAATTGGAGTTTCGCGATGGCGGCGGCGCCCCTGGAGTCTTTCTGGAGTTTCGTCAATTGGTGTCGAGGTTTTAGGTCACGACGGCTTAAATAGGCAAAGAATCGGAGTCGGAGGGGGCCTGGGCTGGCCACACCATAGGGGGGCGCGCCCCCCCTTGGGCCGCGCCACCCTAGGGTGTGGGGCCCCCCTGGCACTCCTCCGACTCTCCTTCGGTGTTCTGGAGCCTTCCGGGAAAAATAGGAGGTTTGGCGTTGATTTCGTCCGATTCCGAGAATATTGCCCGAACAGCCTTTCTGGAACCAAAAACAGCAGAAAACAGCAACTGGCCTCTCGGCATCTCGTCAATAGGTTAGTTCCGGAAAACGCATAAAAATGATATAAAGTGTGAACAAAACATGTTGGTATTGTCATAAAACAAGCATGGAACATCGGAAATTATAGATACGTTGGAGACGTATCAGCATCCCCAAGCTTAGTTCCTACTCGTCCTCGAGTAGGTAAACGATAAAAGATAATTTCTGAGGTGACATGCTACCAACATAATCTTAATCATACCATTGTAGAGCATATGAGATGAATGCAGCGATTCGAAACAATGTAAATGCAATGAGTAAACAATTGAATCATATAGCAAAGACTTTTCATGAATAGTACTTTCGAGACAAGCATCAACAAGTCTTGCATAAGAGTTACTCATAAAGCAATAAATTCATAGTAGAGACATTGAAGCAACACAATGGAAGATTAAGTTTCAGCGGTTGCTTTCAACTTGTAACATGTATATCTCGTAGATAGTTGTCAATGCAGAGCAATATAACAAATGCAATAAGCAAGTATGTAAGAATCAATGCACAGTTCACACAAATGTTTGCTTCTTGAGGTTGAGAGAAATAGGTGAACTGACTCAACAATAAAAGTAAAAGAATGGTCCTTCAAAGAGGAAAGCATCGATTGCTATATTTGTGCTAGAGCTTTGGTTTTGAAAACATATAGAGAGCATAAAAAGTAAAGTTTTGAGAGGTGTTTGTTGTTGTCAACGAATGGTAATGGGTACACTAACTACCTCGCCAACCGGACTTCCAAGAGCGGCTCCCATGAATTATTTTTATTTTTGGGTGGCACTCCTTCCAACCTTTCTTTCACAAACCATGGCTAACCGAATCCTCGGGTGCCTGCCAACAATCTCATACCATGAAGGAGTGCCTTTTTATTTTAGTTTTATTATGATGATGACACTCCTCCCAACCTTTGCTTACACAAGCCATGGCTAACCGAATCCTTCGGGTGCCGTCCAACAATCACATACCATGGAGGAGTGTCTATTTTTGTTAATTAATTTGGGACTGGGAATCCCATTGCCAGCTCTTTTTGCAAAATTATTGGATAAGCGGATGTGCCACTAGTCCATATGAGAGTCCGTCAAAAGTAAATGACAAGGTTGAAAGCTAAACACCACATACTTCCTCATGAGCTATAAAACATTGACACAAATCAGAGGTGATAAATTTTGAATTGTTTAAAGGTAGCACTCAAGCAATTTACTTTGGAATGGCAGGAAATACCACATAGTAGGTAGGTATGGTGGACACAAATGGCATAGTGGTTGGCTCAAGGATTTTGGATGCATGAGAAGTATTCCCTCTCGATACAAGGCTTAGGCTAGCAAGGTTGTTTGAAGCAAACACAAGCACGAACTAGTACAGCAAAACTCACATAAAAGACATATTACAAGCATTATAAAACTATACATCGTCTTCCTTGTTGTTCAAACATCTTACTAGAAAATATCTAGACTCTAGAGAAACCACTCATGCAAACCAAATTTTAACAAGCTCTATGTATTTCTTCACTAATAAGTGTAAGGTATATGATGCAAGAGCTTAAACATGAGCACAACAATGGCCAAGTATCACATTACCCAAGACATTATAGCAATTACTACATGTAGCATTTTCCAATTCCAACCATATAACAATTTAACGAAGAGGAAACTTCGCCATGAATATCATGAGCTAAGAACACATGTGTTCATATGCAACAGCGGAGCGTGTCTCTCTCCCACACAAGCATGATGTAATCCAATTTATTCAAACAAAAACAAAAACAAAAGCACACAGACGCTCCAAGTAAAGCACATAAGATGTGACCGAATAAAAATATAGTTTCAAGAGAAGGAACCTGATAATTTGTCGATGAAGAAGGGGATGCCTTGGGCATCCCCAAGCTTAGACGCTTGAGTCTTTTTGATATATGCAGGGGTGAACCACCGGGGCATCCCCAAGCTTAGAGCTTTCACTCTTCTTGATCATAGTATATCATCCTCCTCTCTTGACCCTTGAAAACTTCCTTCACACCAAACTTCTCATAAACTTCATTAGAGGGGTTAGTACATAATTAAAAACTCACATGTTCAGAGGTGACACAATCATTCTTAACACTTCTGGACATTGCTCAAAGCTACTGGAGTTTAATGGAACAAAGAAATCCATCCCACATAGCAAAAGAGGCAATGCGAAATAAAAGGCAGAATCTGTCAAAACAGAACAGTCCGTAAAGACGAATTTCTAATAAATACTTCCGTTGCTCAAATCAGAAAACTCAAAACTAATGAAAGTTGCGTACATATCTGAGGAACACGCACGTAAATTGGCATATTTTTCTGATTTTTCTACAGAGAGAAAATCCCAGATTCGTGACAGATAGAAATCTGTTTCTGTGCAGAAATCCAAATCTAGTATCAACCTTCGATTAGAGGCTTCACTTGGCACAACAAAACACAAAACTAAGATAAGGAGAGGTTGCTACAGTAGTAAACAACTTCCAAGACACAAATATAAAACAAAGTACTGTAGCAAAATAACACATGGGTTATCTCCCAAGAAGTTCTTTCTTTATAGCCATTAAGATGGGCTCAGCAGTTTTAATAATCCATTCGCTGGAAATAGTATTTGAAGCAAAAGAGAGCTTCAAGAGGCAAATTCAAAACAAATTTAAGTCTAACATGCTTCCTATGAAGAGGAATCTTGTACACAAATGAATTCATGAAGAACAAAGTGACAAGCATAAGAGGATAAAACACGAGTAACTTCAAGATTCTCAACATAAAGAGGGGAAACTTAATATCATTAAGATGCATATAACCATATTTCCCTCTCTCATAATAACTTTCAGTAGCATCATTGATGAAATCCACAATATACCCATCACTTAAAACATTCTTATCATGGTTCATATGCATAGAAGTATCATTAAATTTGGCATAAGAAGAGTTATTCTCATTAATAGTAATTGGAGCAAGATTATTATCAAGAATTTGAACATGGTAAACAAGTTGCCTATTAAGGGAATTGTTTTTGGTAATCCAATCATGACTATGACAAGTTTCATAAGGATAGTTAGAACCTATATCATAGCATTCTTTGTAATAATCATTAGAGATCGGAGGCATAGTGTCATCATAAGAAATAGAATAGTTATCCTTCACAATCGGTTTATCTGTGTCCACACCATTATTGTTATTAGAAGGAGATGTATCAAGAACATAATGACCAGTAGCTAAAGGATTTGCAAACACCTCTTCCCCAAGCTTAGAGCTTTCTATATCATCATGGGAGGAAGCATGGATAGTACTGACACTATGGCAATTATTATCATCATCATTTTCAGAATTAGTTTCCCAGAGATTTGCGATATCAAAAGTAGTGTGCTCATTCAAATCATGATTGCTAATGTATGTAAAGGGCATAGGAAGATCATCATATTCAGATTCATTATCACAATAATCATTAGGAGCAACATACTTACGGTTACCTAGCGTTATCTCATTCACGCGGGGATACGCCGTTACCTCTTTCTTTTTATTCTCCTTCTTCTTCTTCTTCTTCTTCTTCTTCTTCGTTCCCTTCTTCTTCTTCTTCTCTTCCTTCTCCTCGTTCCCTTCTTCAGGAAGAAGAGGCTTGAAGGGTGGCTTGTCCGCATAACCTGATTTACTTTCAGAAACAATAGAAGAAACTTGGGAGGATCCCTCCTTTTCGTTAATTAGTTGAAAACACACAGCGGTCCTATCATATTTTGGCAAGGTGTCATCTTCTAAAATATTTTGTATGTAAGTATTTGTATGGCTATTATCAATGAAATAAGAAAAACACCCATGCAGGACATCATCAATATCACGATCACTCATATGTAACAAAGAGATTTTTCTCGACAATTCTTCACACCCCAAAAATAAAGTAAGTTCATCATGCTGATTAGGAGTAATTTCATCATCACAATACAAATTTGCAGCACTCATTGGGTTCAATATATCACTGGAGGAGCATTGAAAATTAAAATGACCCACTTCATGGCAAACTTCACAAATAAAAGGATAGAGGGCACAAACTTTTTTACCAAGATCATCTAGAGCCCTAAACCACTTTCTAGTTTTTTCATTAGCATGATGGATACAATATTCATCTTTCATTTGATTAATTCCACAAGGTCTATGTATTCCACAAAAATTAACATGCTTATAGGAAATAGCATTCTTAGGAGTTTGAGCATGCTTATTGCAATAATTAACAACAATTTCATTCTTCATGCAAGCCTCTTTAAAAGGTTCATGATACTTATCAAAATTATTTTTAGGCAATTCGAAATGAGAAGCGAAGGCTTTATAAAGATTTGCAGCAACTTGAGAGTCAAGACCATAAGTAGCACTCATATTTCGAAATTTATCGGTATCCATAAAAGCTTCAATGCATTCATAATCATAATTTATACCTGACTCTTTACCTTCATTGTTCTCCCATCCTTCAGCGTTGTCCTCAATCCGATCGAGGAGGTCCCACCTAGCTTCAACCTCCTTGCTTATGAAAGATCCTTCCGAACACGCGTCCAGATAGTCCTTGTGTTGTCCTGGAACCGGAGTATGAGTGCCTTTTACCTTTCCTCCCCGGCAACGGCGCCAGAAAAGTGCTTGATGTCTACGTTCCCCCTCCTTTCCTGTAGACAGTGTTGGGCCTCCAAGAGCAGAGGTTTGTAGAACAGCAGCAAGTTTTCCCTTAAGTGGATACCCAAGGTTTATCGAACTCAGGGAGGAAGAGGTCAAAGATATCCCTCTCATGCAACCCTGCAACCACAAAGCAAGAAGTCTCTTGTGTCCCCAACACACCTAATAGGTGCACTAGTTCGGCGAAGAGATAGTGAAATACAGGTGGTATGAATAAGTATGAGCAGTAGCAACGGTGCCAGAAAATAGCTTGCTGGCGTGTAGTTGATGATGGTAGTATTGCAGCAGTAGTAACGCAGTAAAACAGTAAACAAGCAGTAGTAACGCAGCAGTAGTAAACAAGTAGCGATAGCAGTATTTAGGAGCAAGACCTAGGGATTACACTTTCACTAGTGGACACTCTCAACATTGATCACATAACAGAACAGATAAATGCATACTCTACACTTTTGTTGGATGATGAACACATTGCGTAGGATTACACGAACCCTCAATGCCGGAGTTAACAAGCTCCACAATAATGTTCATGTTTTAGTAACCTTATAGTGTAAGATAGATCAACAGACTAAACCAAGTACTAACATAGCATGCACACTTTCACCTTCATGCATATGTAGGAGGAATAGATCACATCAATATTATCATAGCAATAGTTAACTTCGCAATCTACAAGAGATCATGATCATAGCATAAACCAAGTACTAACACGGTGCACACACTGTCGCCCTTACACACGTGCAGGAGGAATAGAACTACTTTAATAACATCACTAGAGTAGCACATAGATGAATTGTGATACAAAACTCATATGAATCTCAATCATGTAAAGCAGCTCATGAGATTATTGTATTGAGGTACATGGGAGAGAGATGAACCACATAGCTACAGCGAAGCCCTCAGCCTCGGAGGTGGATTACTCCCTCCTCATCATGGAAGCAGCGATGGCGGTGAAGATGGCGGTGAAGACGGCGGTGGAGATGGCTCCGGGGGCAATTCCCCGTCCGGCAGGGTGCCGGAACAGAGAGTTCTGTCCCCCGAATTGGAGTTTCGCGATGGCGGCGGCGCCCCTGGAGTCTTTCTGGAGTTTCGTCAATTGGTGTCGAGGTTTTAGGTCACGACGGCTTAAATAGGCGAAGAATCGGAGTCGGAGGGGGCCTGGGCTGGCCACACCATAGGGGGGCGCGCCCCCCCCTTGGGCCGCGCCACCCTAGGGTGTGGGGCCCCCCTGGCACTCCTCCGACTCTCCTTCGGTGTTCTGGAGCCTTCCGGGAAAAATAGGAGGTTTGGCGTTGATTTCGTCCGATTCCGAGAATATTGCCCGAACAGCCTTTCTGGAACCAAAAACAGCAGAAAACAGCAACTGGCCTCTCGGCATCTCGTCAATAGGTTAGTTCCGGAAAACGCATAAAAATGATATAAAGTGTGAACAAAACATGTTGGTATTGTCATAAAACAAGCATGGAACATCGGAAATTATAGATACGTTGGAGACGTATCAAGACTAACTCAATTTAGTTATCTAGGTAGATACTTAAGCTTTTCATACCTAATGAGATCTTGTGAGTATCCCACAAACTCTAGAATTAACCATAGCCATGTCCATAAATGATAGTATAAAAGAAGTACTATACCTAGTTGATGAAGACAATACTTGGTCTTAGAAGTAAGGAACCTAATCCATGAGAGATAACTTAGGAAGCCAAACCTTGACTATTATAAATTGAGTACTGATCATAAACCCTTAGAATTTGAGGTAGAAGATATCAAGAACAAGTTGATCATGCCTAAACCATGATCATGCTCTTGAGGTATGTGAGGATAAGTTAAACCCTAATAGGATAAGTAGATATCATTCATCACATGAAATCATAGGGAGGTAACTAGTAAGCAACCCTAGGCTTATATCCCAACCTTAACTTGTGAATCACTTGGTGATCATAAGTAGAATTCTACCACATCTACATTCCACTTATTCTTCACTTAAGAAACATATGAAAACCTTAGAGTTAAACTTTATACTTTATATGGTGAGAAACCATCCATCCATATAACCAAAGTTAACTATAAAAAGAACCATAACCACTTTAGTTACTTTAATAATAAATTAAGGATAATAAGAGAAATCTGTTGGTAGAAGATAAAACCAACTCTCAATATCTTAGTAACTAGAGGAGAACATAAAATGTTAAGTCAGCAACCACCTTATCATGGTTAGGGGAGATTAAACCCTAGCACATGCAATATGGTGTCATTCCATCTCTATAACCTAGAATTATGTCTTAACCGTAGTTTGTGTATCACTTGAGTGATCACAACCAAAACCTAAGCCACAACTAAGTTCCCAACCATGCATCATTAGGTGAATATGATTATAACTCTATAATTTCTCACTAGTTAATCCTTATGTTTCAATTATTAAACATAAGAAACACCTAATGCTAAATTCCATAATTAAAACCCATAGGTAGTGATCAACCACTTATCTTTATAACCAAGGTCCAACCATGAGGAGAGTAATATGTACTCTAGGTATTTAAAGGTGTTATTAAATATAATTCTAGGGCTAACCTTGAAATAGGGTCATATTGAAACTTACAAGACCATAATAAATAAGTGGACCCATAGGATCATATGCAAGTGATCAAATTCTCAAATAAGAGATCAAATCCTTAGAAAGACTTTGGCACATGAAATCTTGCCATTAAGTCACTTTCTTAATAGAAATCAATAAACAAACATTACTTGGTAACTTGTTTCTTACAAAGTAACACCAAATAAAACCTTACATATCATTAAATAAAAACAAACTATCATTTGGAAACTAATTTGAATCTTTCCAAGATGATATTCCAATTTCATGCCATATGGATACTTAATTCAAAGCCAAATAGTAATTAATCAACCAATGTACTAGGACCCATAATAAAATTGCAAATACACAACAATAATCTTTCAAGTATCTTGGAGTGAATTACATAATAGTTAAAATAACAAAGTTCTACAAAATAAGATTGAAATACAAATGATAAAATGTAAACAAAATTCAAAACAGAAAATACAAAACATAAAAAATGGAAAAGAGAGGAGGAGAGGCTTACCAGACCTTACCTGGTTGTGCAGCCCGTGGAGCAGCCCAACAATGCAGCCCAACACCACAGTCCACCACCAGCCCAACAACCAACACCAGAGCAGCCCAACATACCGATTCGCATAAGAGGGCATCGTCTTCCTCCTCCCTGCGCGCATGGTCGACACGAGACGCCGTGAGGGAATTCACCGGCCACGTCCTCGACGCCGATAAGCACAAGCCGGATGCACGCCTCGTTCCAAAGCCTAGCACATGGCCGTGGAGTCCGTAGCCAGTCGGACCGTTAAGATTCGGGCATAAAAACCTAGCACAACCATCCACCGTATCCTGGCCGCCCGTTGCCGACACTCGTCGTCGTTCCCGACCGTCTCGAGACTTATAAAACCACCAGGAGGACCGCCGTGCTAACCTTGTTCATCTCCGCCATCCCAATCCCCCTCAACCTCTCTGTATCTCCCACCATCTTTGGTTACTGGCCGCCGGTGTCGAGCAAGGAATCGATGATAAAGGGTGGCCCGATCTTCTCAGTAAGCAACGGTGGTGATGATGATCACGGGGTGATGGCATCGGAGAAACACGACGATGAAGTGGATGATAACTTGTATGACGCAACGAGATCTCTCGATTGGTCCCTATCGCCAATGCAACAGCTCTCAACCCTGCAAGATATTCGCAACTCCACACACTTGCGAACGTAGCCGCCGACCACGAAGCGGTAAGTTGCAATCGTCTAATTCCCAATGGAACAGTAGATCACACAAGACTTTTTCAGGATCTACACAATATTCAAGCAATATGGTGTAGGGATTCAATAGTTTTGCTAGAGCAAACAACTAAGAACTAGGGTTTATCTTAAACGTGGTCTAAAGCAGCTAGGGGGGCGTCCTGGGCACTTATATAGGCGTCCGGGACGAGTTCAGGTCGAAAAGATACAAAAATAACCGACCCAGAATAGATCTGGTCGAGACAGACTCGGACAAATCCGGTCTGGAATCCGGTCAACCGGGCCAGGGACCAGGTCGGCCGGTCTGGGGTCCGGTCAACCGGGCGGCAACCGGGTCGGACGGTCTGGGGTCCGGTCAACTGGGCGGCAACCAGGTCGGCCGTTCTGGGGTCCGGTCAACCGGGCGGCAACCGGATAGTTGCGAGGTTTTCCGGTTTTCATCCGGTACGATAAATCTCGTCCGGTTGGCGCCCGGTCGACCGGGTCAGTGACCTGGTTGGCCGGTCTGGCGGCCGGTCGGACCGGGTGCTGGACCGGCCTGGACGTCTTCTTCTCCTCTCGCGCATGCCTCCCGCTGCTCCCTCGCGCATCCATGAGATATCTTCATGTCCAGCTCCATGTCCAGCTTCACGTCCATTGATGACCCACAAGTATAGGGGATCGCAACAGTCTTCGCGGGTAGTATAACCCAATTTATTGATTCGACACAAGGGGAGACAAAGAACACTTGGAAGCCTTAACAGCGGAGTTGTCAATTCAGTTGCACCTGGAAACAGACTTGCTCGCAAGAGTTTATCAGTAGTAACAATTTTATAGCAGTAGCAGTAGTGAAATAACAGTAGCAGAGTAACAGAGACAGCAGTAGTGATTTTAGTAAACAGCAGGATTAAAATACTGTAGGCACGGGGACGGATGAACGGGCGTTGCATGGATGAGATAAACTCATGTAACAATCATAGCAGGGCATTTGCAGATAATAATAAAACGGTGTCCAAGTAGAAAGCAATCAATAGGCATGTGTTCCAATTATAGTCGTACGTGCTCGCAATGAGAAACTTGCACAACATCTTTTGTCCTACCAGCCGGTGGTAGCCGGGCCTCAAGGGAAACTACTGGATATTAAGGTACTCCTTTTAATAGAGTACCGGAGCAAAGTATTAACACTCCGTGAACACATGTGATCCTCACATCGCTACCATTCCCTCCGGTTGTCCCGATTTCTGTCACTTCGGGGCCATCGGTTCCGGACAGCGACATGTGTATACAACTTGCAGGTAAGATCAATAAACAATGAATATCATGATGAAACAATAACATGTTCAGATCTGAGATCATGGCACTCGGGCCCTAGTGACAAGCATTAAGCATAACAAGTTGCAACAATATCATCAAAGTACCAATTACGGACACTAGGCACTGTGCCCTAACAATCTTATGCTATTACATGACTAATCTCATCCAATCCCTACCATCCCCTTCGGCCTACAGCGGGGGAATTACTCACACATGGATGGGGGAAACATGGCTGGTTGATGTAGAGGCGTTGGCGGTGATGATGGCGATGATCTCCTCCAATTCCCCATCCCGGCGGAGTGCCAGAACGGAGACTTCTGGCTCCCGCGACGGAGTTTCGCGATGTGGCGGCATTCTGGAGGGTTTCTGGCGACTTCCACTTCTCCCCGTGCGTTTTTAGGTCGAGGCCAATAAGTAGTCCGAAGGAGGGCGTCGGAGGCCGGCCGAGGGGGCCACACCATAGGGCCGCGCGGCCCCCCCTAGGCCGCGCCGCCTTATGGTGTGGGGCCCTCGGGCCTCCACCTTACTTGACCTTCTGGCTCCGTCGCATTCGGGGAAAATAGGGCCTTCTGCATAAATTCCGAGGATTTTCCCGAAAGTTGGATTTCTGCACAAAAACGAGACACCAGAACAGTTCTGCTGAAAACAGCGTTAGTCCGTGTTAGTTGTATCCAAAATACACAAATTAGAGGCAAAACAATAGCAAAAGTGTTTGGGAAAGTAGATACGTTTTGGACGTATCTACTCCCCCCAAGCTTAGCTTACTGCTTGTCCACAAGCAATTCAGTTAACAACTGAGCGATAAAAGAACTTTCACGAACACATTTGCTCATATGATGTATATATTCTCATGCTATGGCTAATACTTAAGCAGTTCATAATGAGATACATGCAAATAAGATCATCTAACAGCTATGTCAATCATGGAGAGGTACCAACAATTAATAATAAGCATCATGAATCATGTATATAAGCAGGATTGCAATGTTCATGAGAGAGTATGATAAAGTGGTATCTCGCTTGCCTGTATTTGATTGGCAAAACATAAATGCCCGGGCACCTCTGGAGTTCATAGAAAGACTAGAAGTAGTGATTGTCAAAGATAAAAGCATCAAAGTTATACCACAATCAATCATATTTTGAGACAAGCATATTATACTAAGAATGACAGTTGTGCTCTCAAGATAGTGCTCAAAGAAATAATGGAGACACAACATAAAAGTAAAAGATTGACCCTTCGCAGAGGGAAGCAGAGATTAACATGCGCTAGAGCTTTTCATTTTTGAAATCAGGAGTAAAATTATTTTGAGAGGTGTTTGTTGTTGTCAACGAATGGTAATGGGTACACCAACTACCTCGCCAACCGGACTCCCAAGAGCGGCTCCCATGAATTATTTCATATTTATTTGGCACTCCTTCCAACCTTTCTTACACAAACCATGGCTAACCGAATCCTCGGGTGCCTGCCAACAATCTCATACCATGAAGGAGTGCCTTTTTATTTTAGTTTTATTATGATGATGACACTCCCCCCAACCTTTGCTTACACAAGCCATGGCTGACCGAATCCTTCGGGTGCCGTCCAACAATCACAAACCATGGAGGAGTGTCTATTTAGGTTAATTAATTTGGGACTGGGAATCCCGTTGCCAGCTCTTTTTGCAAAATTATTGGATAAGCGGATGTGCCACTAGTCCATATGAGAGTCCGTCAAAAGTAAATGACAAGGTTGAAAGCTAAACACCACATACTTCCTCATGAGCTATGAAACATAAACACAAATTGAGAAGCATTTTGAAGGTTTTTAAAGGTAGCGCATGAGAATTTACTTGGAATGGTTTGAAATGCCATGCATAGGTATTTATAGTGGACACTTTTGGAACAACTTGGTTTTCAGGTGTTTGGAAGCACGAGCAGCGTTCCCGCTCAGTACAAGTGAAGGCTAGCAATAGACTAGGGAGCGACAAATCAAGAGAGCAGTAACTGTCATAATCATGCTTGCGGCAAAATAAATTAACGGAGACATAAAAAATGATACAAGAACTCTGAAGCAATATAGATCATCGAGGCTTAATTGACTTTTTGTTCAGTCATATGCATGCGTGAGCATGTGCCAAGTCGATATAAATGAATTATTCAGAGGAGGATACCACAATGCCATACTTACTTATGAATAAAACAATGCAAGCAAACATCCATAACATGCTACTCATATTAATAGATTGGAGCTAAACATAAGAGATCATAAACTACTAGACTTTCTCAAATAACATATACCTCACATGAACCAACCAAGCATGCTCACATGGATGAGTATATGTACAAAAATGAAAACAAATAGAGTTCATACCAGCCTCTCACCACAATCAGATTGTCGTAGATCGTCATTATTGCCTTTTCACTTGTATAGCTTGGATAATATGAAATGAAAACCACACTCCAGCCACCGAAGACCATTGAACTCATAAAGAACTTTACAAAACCAAAGAAGAACAGCAAATATTTTTGGTGTTTTCGAATTTGAGAACAAGAACAAAAGAAACAAACAAACAAAGCAAAATCTTTTTGGGTTTTCTTATAGCAAACTGGCAATAGCAAATAAAGCGAAACAAATGCAAGAAACCAAAGCAAACAAATGGCGAAGAGAAACAACAGAAATATTTTTGGTCTTTTTGTGTTTTAGGAAAGAGACAAAGCAAGAACAAGAAAATGAAAACTAAAAGAAACACAGAAAAGCGAGATGGCAGAAATCTGCCAAAACCTGACAGCAGTACAGAAATCGATTTTTACAAAAATCTTACGTTGCTCAGCTCGAAAAGTGTTCAACTAATGAAAGTTAGATAACAACCTGGGGAACCTGCACAAAAATTGGCAGCTCAAAATAACGTTCTGGCTATGCGCACGAATTTTTCTAGTAACAGTCCAGAATTTGTTTTCAGGCAGCACTTCCCCAAATATCATCTTCCTCTCATTAGAAAACCACTCAAACAAGCAAAATAAGTATGTACAAGTATCCAGCAATCATAATATGCAAAGAATGAGTGATGCCGGTATACCTCCCCCTAAGCTTAGGCTTTTGGCCTAAGTGGAGTTCAATCCCATCGAGACCATGAGGTAGTATCTCCGTAGTACGACGAAGATGGATCATATTCCGGGCATGTGCTAGAAGAAGCACCCGGATACGTGACGGTGTAGTTGTGGGAGGCCTCGGCGTCCTCGGAGTCATGCTGCTGGTGGAAGTCTTGTATCTTCATATGTTCATCCACCTCCTCCTTAGTGCACGACCATGATTGCCTGTCAATACTGAACAAACCTGGTTGGGGAAGAGGGATTTCCTTCTCATCCCCGTCAGCAAACAACATTCTATAGACCATATTATCTAAAGTAGAATCAGCGGTAACAAAATGATGACTCTTCATAGCAGCAATATCGAGTCTCCTAGGGATCAATGGCACATCATTAGGATCAAGAGGAAGTCTTAAATATGTTAAAACGCGCAGTGCAATAGTTCCTCCAAAAATAGGCCCCCTATTAGTCAGGCGGCGAGCAATAAGAGAACCAAGGTGATAAGATGTCCGACCAGTAAGTGCAATATTCAAGAAAGCAAGATGGTAACTAGAAATATTGCTAGTGTTCTCCCTACCAAGAATGCTAGTAGCAATGTAATATGCAAAATACTTAATGGCGGGGAGTTGAATGTTCCTTATCTTGCCACGCTGAATGGTGCGACAATCATCATCGGTGATCCCTCGATAGAGCTCCAACAAGTCCCGGGGGTTGTCATCAATCCTCCTGCCTGTACCTACAGGGGCAATATCCAATGCACGACAAAAATCTTCCAATTCCATAGTAACAGGATTACCATAGATCTTGAATGCAACTGTTGGCTCGTATTGCGTGTTGTTGAACCTGAAGCTCTCGACGAAAATTTTGGTGAGCATATAGTATTGCTCCCTTTCGTCTTCCACGTAGGTGGTTAAGCCCGCCCTATTGACAAGGGTGAAGAAATCATCCAATATCCCTGCATTTCTCAGAAAATCATAGCATGGAAAAGACGAAGCATTAGGAGCCCCGTTGTCCTCTTCGGGCACGAAGCTAGGCGTGATGATATCCTCATTGTACGATCGCCTAAGCCGGGTGGCGGCCCTAGAAGGCCTCCCGGTGCTGGTTGTTCCTTTCTTGAACAACTCTCCAAAGTTGAACTTCTTCATCTCTTCTCTGAAATTTTCAACAAGTGATATAAAATTTGATTTGGTGACATATAATTGAGGGAAACTACCATAGGAACTTGCTAGAGTACTAATCATGCATCAAAACTAGTTTCTACCACTTAGAACAAGCATGCAAGCTCACTAAACATGTTACCTACAGCAGCAAAATATTCAAGATATACTCAACCAAACAAAATTCTACTTGGATAGGCGGAGGAGTCACATACCGGAGAGCAAATGTGCCAAATTTCAGACAGAAATCTGGGCTGAGCAAAGAGATCGAAAAATCCTGAGCTCTTGAGCAAAAACGCGAGTGAGAGGAACCTGGTGCGAGTTTTTTCGGGAGAGAGAAGATGCTGGGAGAAAGAGATGAGATAGTGGGGCAAGGAGGGGCCCACACCACAGGGTGGCGCGCCCCCCTCCTTGGCCGCGCCGGCCTGTGGTGTGGCACCCTGGGGTGCCCCACAGGTCATCCTCTGGTGCTCCCAGGTGCCTCTTCGAAAAATAGGACCAACAGTATAATTTTTGTGAATTTTTGAAAACTTTGAAAAATGCACATTTCTGGGTATTTAGTTTATTATTACTGGCCAGGAAATTTTTTGAAATCTCCAATTAACTAAGGAACTCTGCAAATTAAAAGTGCTACAGCAACTAGAGCAAATGGAGTAAGAAAGAGATGTTGTTTACCTCCTCTATGCATATAAAAAGTATTTGTTAACAAGGTTGATCAAGTCTTGCCACCAAATAAATTTTACATAGCATAAGAAGAAATAAACCTCAAATCAATCAAGTTACCTTGAATTGTATTGATATGGATCCAATCACGAGAGTTTGATATTCTTCTTTAGACTCATATATAGGACAATCAATAGTTCCCACTTTGATAGTTCTCACATTAGAAATAGTATTAACTCCACACGCTTTCTCAATCCTCTTAGGGAAATAGACGGTATGCTCTTTATCATCAACATTGAAAGTACCCTTTCCTTTATTGCAATCAATAACAGCCCCTGCGGTGTTAAGAAAAGGTCTCCCCAGAATAATAGACATATTATCATCTTCAGGCATTTCCAACACAACAAAATCAGTTAATATCAAGCAGTTAGTAGTAACTTGAACAGGAACATCCTCACATATACCAACAGGAATAGCAGTAGATTTATCAGCCATTTGCAAAGATATATCAGTAGGTATCAACTTATCTAGGTAAAGCCTCTTATAAAGAGCAAAAGGCATAACACTAACACCGGCTCCCAAATCACATAGAGCAGTTTTAACATAATTATTCTTGATAGAACAAGGAATAGTAGGTATACCTGGGTCGCCCAACTTCTTTGGCACTTTGCCATTAAAAGAGTAATTAGCAAGCATAGTGGAAATTTCCTCATTGGGGATTTTCCTCTTGTTAGTAACAATATCTTTCATATACTTTGAATAAGGAAGCAATTTAATAGCATCAGTCAAAGGGATTTGCAAGAATAAAGGTTTCATCCAATCGCAAAATTTATTATAGTGTTCTTCTTCCTTTGATTTCAATTTCTTAGCAGGAAAAGGCATTTGCTTTTGCACCCAAGGTTCTCTTTCATTACCATGTTTCTTAGCAATAAAATCTTCTTTAGTATACTTTTTATTTTTATCATGCTTTTCAGGTTCATCTTCTACCTCTTCTTTATCAGAAGCATCATTCTTATTATTATCATTATCATTATCATGTTCATTTCCACTTTCAGTTTCAGCATCGGAAATAGAAATACTATTAGGATCATAAGCAGGTTCAGAGGATTCTACAACATTTTTATGTTTCTTCTTCATTTTCTTCTTAGAAGGAGCACTAGGTTCAATGCGTTGAGAATCTTGTTCAATTCTTTTGGGATGCCCTTCAGGATATAGAGGATCCTGGGTAGAGACACCACCTCTAGTTGTTACTTCATAAGCATGTTTCTCTTTAGAATTATTCCCCAACAAGTCATTTTGCACTTTAGTGAGTTGATCAATTTGAGTTTGAACCATATGAAAATGTTTAACAAGCATCTTAACATCATTGGAGGTTCTCTCTACAATATCATGCAATTCACTAATAGCTCGAGAATTTTCCATTAAATGATTCTCTACTCTCATATTAAAATTTTCTTGTTTAACAATATAATTATCAAACTCATCTAAGCATTGTGCAGGAGGTTTTGAATACGGAATATCTTCCCTAGTAAGGGAGTTTACCTCAATCATGGATGAAGGGGGAATTATCTCACATATATCTTCTATGGGAGGAAGATTCTTAACATCTTCAGATTTAATACCTTTCTCCTTGAGAGACTTCTTGGCTTCCCTCATATCTTCATCATTTAATTTAATCATATCCCTCTTCTTCAATATTGGCGTTGGAGTTGGTTCAGGCGTAGTCCAATCATCATGATTCCGGCCTATTTTAGCCAATAATTCTTCAAATATTGCCCTGAGTTCTTTTCTGAAAACACAACCAGCACAACTATCCAGGTATGCCCTAGACTCAATGGTTAGTCCACTATAAAATATATCAAGTAAATCATGCTTTTCCAAATCATGATCAGGCCGAGCTCTAATAAGAGAGCAAAATCTCGCCCAAGCCTCAGGCAATTTCTCTCCATCTCCCTGGTCAAAATTATAGATTCTCTGCAAAGCAATATGTTGAGCACTAGCAGGAAAGTATTTACGGAAGAAAACATCAAGCAATTCTTTTGGACTTTTAATAGAATTAGGTGGCAAACTATTATACCAAGTTTTAGCGTCATCCTTTAATGAGAATGGAAAGATTTTAGCAACAAAGTAAGTACGCTTCTTAACGTCATCAGAAAACAAGCTACTTAGAGTAGATAACTCAATCATGTGTTCAACAGCACTTTCTTTTTCAGTACCACAAAAGGGTGTTTTCTCAACAATAGCTATATGAGATAAATCAAGAGAAAAATCATAATCTTTATCCTTAATGTTTATAGGAGATGTGGCAAATTTAGGATCAGGAGACAGTTTATATCTGACAGCATGTTCTGCAAGCAACTTTTTAATTTTTCTTGCATCAGTAGTAGCATTGCATTTTTCAATAAAATCATCATTAAGCTCCACATAATCTTCATCAGGATCATCACTAGAATAATCAAGTTCAGGTGAATTAACAGGTGTAGTAGCATTTTCAATTTGTCTAGACCTAGCAATCGTAGCATCTAGAAAGGATCCCAATGAACCACTATCATCAAGCACAGCAGAAACATTATCAATATTATGAGAGTTTTCAGATTCAGCAGACGTACCAGCTTGTGGCGGTGAGACAAGTTGACTTATCACCGATGGTGAATCAAGAGTAGCAGAGGTACTCAAAATTGTACCTTTTCTTATAGTGGATGGCAATATGGCGATTTTAGAATCGCGAGGTTTACCCATGATGGAGAATTTGCAGCGAACAATATCAATCCAAGTGAACTTCCAAATAAAGCTATGCTCCCCGGCAACGGCGCCAGAAAATAGTCTTGATGACCCACAAGTATAGGGGATCGCAACAGTCTTCGCGGGTAGTATAACCCAATTTATTGATTCGACACAAGGGGAGACAAAGAACACTTGGAAGCCTTAACAGCGGAGTTGTCAATTCAGTTGCACCTGGAAACAGACTTGCTCGCAAGAGTTTATCAGTAGTAACAGTTTTATAGCAGTAGCAGTAGTGAAATAACAGTAGCAGAGTAACAGAGACAGCAGTAGTGTTTTTAGTAAACAGCAGGATTAAAATACTGTAGGCACGGGGACGGATGAACGGGCGTTGCATGGATGAGAGAAACTCATGTAACAATCATAGCAGGGCATTTGCAGATAATAATAAAACGGTGTCCAAGTACAAAGCAATCAATAGGCATGTGTTCCAATTATAGTCGTACGTGCTCGCAATGAGAAACTTGCACAACATCTTTTGTCCTACCAGCCGGTGGCAGCCGGGCCTCAAGGGAAACTACTGGATATTAAGGTACTCCTTTTAATAGAGTACCGGAGCAAAGCATTAACACTCCGTGAACACATGTGATCCTCACATCGCTACCATTCCCTCCGGTTGTCCCGATTTCTGTCACTTCGGGGCCATCGGTTCCCGGACAAATGACATGTGTATACAACTTGCAGGTAAGATCAATAAACAATGAATATCATGATGAAACAATAACATGTTCAGATCTGAGATCATGGCACTCGGGCCCTAGTGACAAGCATTAAGCATAACAAGTTGCAACAATATCATCAAAGTACCAATTACGGACACTAGGCACTATGCCCTGACAATCTTATGCTATTACATGACTAATCTCATCCAATCCCTACCATCCCCTTCGGCCTACAGCGGGGGAATTACTCACACATGGATGGGGGAAACATGGCTGGTTGATGTAGAGGCATTGGCGGTGATGATGGCGATGATCTCCTCCAATTCCCCGTCCCGGCGGAGTGCCAGAACGGAGACTTCTGGTTCCCGCGACGGAGTTTCGCGATGTGGCGGCGTTCTGGAGGGTTTCTGGCGACTTCCACTTCTCCCCGTGCGTTTTTAGGTCGAGGCCAATAAGTAGTCCGAAGGAGGGCGTCGGAGGCCGGCCGAGGGGGCCACACCATAGGGCCGCGCGGGCCCCCCCTAGGCCGCGCCGCCTTATGGTGTGGGGCCCTCGGGCCTCCACCTTACTTGACCTTCTGGCTCCGTCAGTATTCTGGGAAAATAGGGCCTTCTGCATAAATTCCGAGGATTTTCCCGAAAGTTGGATTTCTGCACAAAAACGAGACACCAGAACAGTTCTGCTGAAAACAGCGTTAGTCCGTGTTAGTTGTATCCAAAATACACAAATTAGAGGCAAAACAATAGCAAAAGTGTTCGGGAAAGTAGATACGTTTTGGACGTATCATCCATCTTGACGTCCGTCTTCATGTCCAGCTGCTCCTCTCCTCCTCGTGCGATGCTCGTCTCTTCTTGATACCTGATGATACATAAGTAATAGGACTTAGGCAGTATAAAGTTCTCATCAATCAAAGTACCGTTTAGAAACAAGTTCACCTGTTGTTTAAGTAGCTTCGCACGAGCCCTTGTAATTGGTCCAATCCGAACTTCATTGGACTTGAGCTTCACAGCAGGTTCATCTTCATTTATCAGTGATGGAGGTAATGGTGTAGTAGGGATGTCCTCATCATCTCCCCCCCTTCAAAAGGCGTCGACCCCGACGCTCCAAGGTCTTCTCCGTCATATGGTGTCAAATTAGCAACATTGAAAGAATTACTGACACCAAACTCATCAACTGGAAGATCTATCGAGTATGCATTATCATTGATCTTGGCAAGCACTTTGTAAGGACTAGCACCACGAGGCTTCAACTTCGACTTCCGCAGCTTCGGGAACCTATCCTTGCGAAAATGTACCCAGACCATATCACCAGGCTTGAACAACATCTCTTTGCGCTTCTTATTCATCCTTGCAGCATTGCTCTTGCCTTTCTTTTCTATCAACTCTTTTGTCTTCACATGTATTTTGCGCACAAAATCTCCCTCTTGGATGCTTCCATATTAACTCTCTCATGTATGGGCAAAGGCAACAAGTCAAGTGGAGTAATGGATTTAAAACCATACACCACCTCAAAAGGACATAGCTCCGTGGTAGAATGTACCGCCCTGTTGTAAGCAAACTCTACATGCGGCAAACACTCTTCCCACTCCTTCAGGTTCTTCTTGATCATGGATCTCAGCAGTTGTGACAAGGTTTGATTCACCACCTCAGTTTGACCATCAGTCTGGGGATGACAAGTAGTACTGAACAGCAGCTTTGTCCCAAGCTTTCCCCAAAGTGTCTTCCAGAAGTAGCTCATGAACTTCACATCACGATCAGAAACAATAGTCTTCGGGACTCCATGTAGTCGAACAATCTCCCTGAAAAACAGGTTAGCAATATGCGACGCATCGTCGCTTTTGTGGCAGGCAATAAAGTGTGACATTTTAGAAAATCTGTCCACTACCACAAATATAGAATCATGGCCTCTTTTAGTACGCGGCAAACCCAACACAAAATCCATACTAATATCTTCCCAAGGTGTAGTAGGTGCCGGTAATGGAGTATACAAACCGTGAGGCTTCAGCTTGGACTTGGACTAGTTGCAAGTAATGCACCTCTTCACATACCTGTCCACATCCCGCCTCATCTTTGGCCAATAAAAGTGATCAGCGAGCATGAGTAGCGTCTTCTCACGCCCAAAGTGACCCATCAAACCTCCAGCATGTGATTCCTGCAATAAGAGCAAACGCACAGACGATTCTGGAACACATAGTTTGTTAGCTCGAAACAAGAACCCATCATGTATGTGATATTTTTCCCATGCTTTACCAAGAGCACATAAGCGATATGGTTCAGCAAAATCATGATCAGTAGCATACAAATCACATAGCACTTCTAATCCAGGAATTTTAACATCAAGATGAGTTAATAGCATATTCTTCCTAGATAGAGCATCAGCAACAATGTTATCTTTTCCCTTCTTATGTTTAATAATGTACGGAAAAGACTCAATGAACTCAACCCACTTAGCAAGACGCCTATGCAAAGTAGATTGTTCTTTCAGATATTTCAAAGCTTCATGATCAGAATGTATGATAAATTCCTTTGGCCACAAATAATGTTGCCAAACCTCAAGAACTCTAATCAAAGCATACAATTCTTTATCATATATTGGATAGTTCAACTTAGCACCAGAAAGTTTCTCAGAAAAATATGCAATTGGGCGACCCTCTTGCATCAACACACCACCAATTCCAATACCACTAGCATCACATTCAATCTCAAATTGCTTATTGAAATCAGGAAGTGCAAGCAACGGTGCAGAAGTTAACAATCGTTTCAGTTCATCAAAAGCATGATCTTGGGCAACGCCCCACTCAAATGCAACACCCTTTTTAGTCAATTCATTCAAAGGTGCAGCAATAGTAGAGAAATTGGGCACAAAACGGCGATAAAACCCAGCTAGACCATGAAAACTTCTAACTTGACTCACATTCATGGGAGTAGGCCAATTTTGAATAGCTTCAATTTTAGATACATCTACTTCTACTCCATGCTTAGAGACAACATAACCCAGAAATATGACCTTATCTCTGCAAAATGTGCACTTCTCAAGATTACCATAGAGTTTACTATCACGCAACACTTGCAAAACATGTCGAATATGTATAATATGATCAGATTCATTGCGGCTGTAAATTAATATATCATCAAAATACACAACCACAAACTTGCCAATAAATTCACGCAAAACATGGTTCATCAGTCTCATGAAAGTGCTAGGTGCATTAGTCAAACCAAAAGGCATTACTAACCACTCATATAAACCAAATTTTGTTTTAAAGGCGGTTTTCCACTCATCCCCTTCTTTCATCCTAATTTGATGATAACCACTACGCAAATCAATTTTAGAGAACATAGCAGCACCACTCAATTCATCTAGCATATCCTCTAAACGGGGAATAGGGTGACGATATCGAATAGTGATATTGTTTATAGCTCTACAATCTACGCACATATGCCATGTACCATCTTTCTGAGGAACAAGAATAACAGGAACAGCACAAGGACTAAGGCTTATGCGGATATAACCTTTGTCGAGTAGCGCTTGTACTTGCTTCTGTATCTCCTTCGTCTCTTCGGGGTTCGTTCTATATGGTGCCCGATTGGGTAGCGAAGCTCCGGGAATCAAGTCGATTTGATGCTCAATACCTCGCAATGGTGGAAGTCCTGCGGGTACCTCATCCAGAAACACGTCACCAAATTCCTGCAAAACATTAGAAACACCAAGAGGAAGAGGGGTCATGTCGTTAGAAACCAAAACCGTACCCCTGTACAAGAGCACAAGAGGCATGGCTGTAGGATCCTCACTAAATTCTCTCATGTCTTCTTTGGTGGCTAACGAGACTAAGGAATTCACTCTCTCACTTTTCTTTATATTACTCACAACATTACAATTCTCTCGCCTATCTAAAGGAGCATCCTCCAAATTGACTTCAACTTTCTGACGAGACTCATTGACAATTTGCTGTGGTGTCATAGGCTGTAAATTGATTTTCTTGCCCTTGAACTCCAAGTGATATGTATTGGCACGGCCATTGTGTTGCACAGAACGGTCATAGAGCCAAGGCCGACCCAATAGTAGGTGACACACCGTCATAGGAACGACATCAAAATCAATGCAATCCTTATACGGTCCAATAGCAAACTCAACACGCACCATGTGGTTTACATTCATCTCACCATTGTCGCTCAACCACTGAATATAATATGGATGCGGGTGCGGTAGATACTTCAACTTCAGCTTGGTACACAACTCCTTGCTTGCTAAATTGCGGCAACTCCCGCCATCAATAATGACCTTGCAAGCTTTGTCAGGACCAACTAAAGCCTTTGTTTGGAACAAATTGCAGCGCTGAGTAGATGCACTAGGCAACACATTAAGAGCACGCTGCGACACAACAATGGTGCGAGCATCAGACGGATATGCATCTTCACCATCAGTGTCATAGTCATCATCTTCTGGAGCATTAGGATCAACATCATCTCCAGTCTCGTACTCATTGTCCTCATTGATAACCATGACTTTGCGGTTAGGACAATCTCTCTTGAAGTGACCCTTGCCACCACATGTATGACAAACCATATCACGGTTACGCGCAGTAGACACATTAGAGCCACTCGTACTTGCAGCAGATTCGGACTTCTTTGTGTTAGACACATTGGAGACCGACTTACTAGGCGGAGGGGCAGAGCGTGTCGAAGGCGCCGGCGCCATAGATGGGGCCGCGCGGGGTGTGAAACGCCCAGCTCCTGTAGCTTGACCTTTGATCTTTGCTTCGTCAGCCAACTGTGATTCAGCTTCTCTTGCATGATATAACAATTGATTCATATTGGTGTAGCTGTAGTGACGAACAATGCCTTTGATGTCATACTTCAATCCATTGAGGAAACGCTGCATTGTCATCTCAAGAGACTCACGGACACGGCCACGCTGCATAAGCATCTCCATCTCCATGTAGTATTCATCCACAGTCTTCACACCTTGTCTCAAAAGAGTCAGCTTATCATATATATTCCGCAAGTAATTTGTAGGCACAAAGAGAGAAGTCATCGCCTCCTTCATGGCACGCCATGTGCGTATAGGCTGCTCATGATCCTCTTCGCGGTTACGAACAAAAGCATCCCACCAACGCAAAGCATAGCCATCAAATTCAGAAGAAGCAAGCTTGATCTTCCGGTCTTCAGTATAATGTGGATGTAAGCTCCACAACTTCTCAATCTTGAGCTCCCAAGTGAGGTATTCTTCAACATCAGCTCCTCCTTCAAACTTGGGTATAGAAAATTTGGGCTTACCCAAACCATCTTCCTCATCTTGTCCATGACCATTGCGGCCAAGTGGAACCCAACCGCGAGGACGATTACCACGTGGCGTATCACGAGCATTATGTGCGTCATCTTGAAGCTCAGGATCATCGTCATCTTCTTGTTGTTGTTGCGCGGTCAAATTCTCAACAGCTAAGCGCAAATCAGCAAGATTGCATTGTACATCCGTCATTTGATCTTGCATTGTAGTGACGGTCACATGAGTAGCATCCAGCTTTTGGGAAATCTCATCAATCTTCCCATTAAGCACATCGTCCTGAGCGCGGAATTCACGTCGCATCTCATTACGAAGAGCCTCATACTCCCTCCATGTGATGATATCTGCAGCACTCTTGTTTTCCTGGTTAACAATTCTATGATCACTAGCAGACACCGTTAGTAGATTAGTGCACTAAATCAAAAGTATATGGTGGTACTCTCACAACTCACTCAAAACTGATAAGAAAAGGAGATCTTACCGTTCCAAAGTAAATTAGTGTTGCTGACCACTTGTAGTAACAACTAGTGCACGGATGTAGCGAAACGAATATCAAGGGTATTAGAACAAATCACACGACAAAGCAGGGTATATGTGGGGCTGTAGGTAGGCTACCTATTTGCACCAATAACAAGCTCTAGCGCTGACCGTAGACAACCAATGATACTCACACAAGGCGATATAATGGGGCAATGCAACTATATGTGGGAAAGGTTGCAATGCACACGAGAGACGCTAGCAAAGCTCAACGAGACAGGCACAAGATTGCTCAACTACAGGTGCAGTAAAGTAAACTTAGGCCTTCACTTGATTCAACTAGCACGTCACTTTTCTTTTTGGAATTTTCTTTTATATGACACACGCAGCTATGTAGCTCTTTTTGCTACTTTTCAATTTTTTTTTTTATTTTCTGACACAACTCCTTGATAACACGGCCAACAGCAATATGCAAAGCACCGATAACCTAACGAGCAGCCTGTCGAGCGGTAAAACTAGTCTCTTCTGGGGAAGTTTCTAGTCACGTTATATCGAAAGGCTGTGTCTATGGTTGGGAACAAGCACACTGTACGCTATGTGGACTCGGAGCAACAAAAACAGACACCACAAGATAAAGTAACACAAGATGATAGAGTAAACTCAAACCCTAAAAGACTAGATGGAAAGAAAAGATACGCGAAAACAACTACGAAAAGCAACTAAAACTTGAAATTAGTGCAATCTAAGGCTATGGCAAACCCTAACCCTAATTTTTATGGCTTTTTCTGGATAGGAAAACACTCACAACTCAACTATGGGGTGGATTGTGGATGGCTTACCGAGGAAAACTAGAAATATGATACCAAGATGATAAGGGGTGGCCCGATCTTCTCAGTAAGCAACGGTGGTGATGATGATCACGGGGTGATGGCAGCGGAGAAACACGACGATGAAGTGGATGATAACTTGTATGACGCAACGAGATCTCTCGATTGGTCCCTGTCGCCAATGCAACAGCTCTCAACCCTGCAAGATAGTCGCAACTCCACACACTTGCGCACGTAGCCGCCGACCACGAAGCGGTAACTTGCAATCATCTAATTCCCAATGGAACAGCAGATCACACAAGACTTTTTCAGGATCTACACAATATTCAAGCAATATGGTGTAGGGATTCAATAGTTTTGCTAGAGCAAACAACTAAGAACTAGGGTTTATCTTAAACATGGTCTAAAGCAGCTAGGGGGGCGTCCTGGGCACTTATATAGGCGTCCGGAACGAGTTCAGGTCGAAAAGATACAAAAATAACCGACCCAGAATAGATCTGGTCGAGACAGACTCGGACAAATCCGGTCTGGAATCCGATCAACCGGGCCAGGGACCGGGTCGGCCGGTCTGGGGTCCGGTCAACCGGGCGGCAGCCGGATAGTTGCGAGGTTTTCCGGTTTTCATCCGGTACGATAAATCTCGTCCGGTTGGCGCCCGGTCGACCGGGTAAGTGACCGGGTTGGCCGGTCTGGCGGCCGGTCGGACCGGGTGCTGGACCGGCCTGGACGTCTTCTTCTCCTCTCGCGCATGCCTCCCGCTCCTCCCTCGCGCGTCCATGAGATATCTTCATGTCCAGCTCCATGTCCAGCTTCACGTCCATCTTGACGTCCGTCTTCATGTCCAGCTGCTCCTCTCCTCCTCGTGCGATGCTCGTCTCTTCTTGATACCTGATGATACATAAGTAATAGGACTTAGGTAGTATAAAGTTCTCATCAATCAAAGTACCGTTTAGAAACAAGTTCACCTGTTATTTAAGTAGCTTCGCACGAGCCCTTGTAATTGGTCCAATCCAAACTTCATTGGACTTGAGCTTCACAGCAGGTTCATCTTCATTTATCAGTGACAGAGGTAATGGTGTAGTAGGGATGTCCTCATCAATCGACGACTGGAGTCGCCCCACCATCCGTGCAGTGGTCGAGGAGGTGCGCCTCGACGTGTACACCATCTGGTAGAAGCCCAACATCAAGGGGAGGTTGGAGCTAGGCCAATTTAGCCGTTCCCTTTCTCCGGTCATCCTCGGTATTCGCAAAATCAAGCTCGCCATCGTCACCAATCCTCCTCATTGAGCATCCTATCAACTTCAGGTTGAGTGTGCGCACTCATAGACCCCTTATTTGTGCATTTTCATCAAGGGATTTCTATTTTCGTGCCCCCGCTTCGTTAGCTGTACTCAGTTTTCCCCAGCCCCTTAGTTTTTCCTCAGTTTTCCCCAAGCCTATGTCTGAAACCCGCAGAAGGAGCTCAGACGGAAGGAATCCGTCTATTTGGACGTTCTGTGCTGACGTGTTGTGCCGCGTCGTCTGTGGGGCCGCGTGGGGCCGCGTCGCGTGGGGCTGGTAGAAAGGGACCGCGTGGGACAGGACGAGAAGCGTTTGGTTGCACGTGAGCAGGAGCTGGGTTTTGTCTCTCTCGGCCCAAATTGGCATTTTTAAGAGCACCTTTTCCCCTCTTTCTCCCTCTGTCTTTTTCACCAAATTAGTATCAAATCTAGAGAAGCTTCTATTTCTGTCTTTCTTCAATATGGTAGCAAATCTAGTAGCAAATCTCTGGGGTTATTTATGCCTTTTGGCCCTCCTTTTTTGCCCAATATGGCAGCAAATCTAGAAGCTAGTATATGATAAATTCACAACAGCATAATCAGAAAACTAAGTATAATACATAAACTGCATACAGCAGCCAAAAGCAGCCAATAACGTTGTTAATGTTCACGACAAACTAAGCTGAAAAATATACAAGACGCACGCATTGTATGGACAACAAGAAGATTAGGATACCCCAGGATGAATGAATTTGTTCTTCATTCCTCCTCATATATTTCTTCGTCGCTCCATTCGTGTATTACCCCAAGGAAATATTGGTTGAACTCGTTCCGTATGCAGTGTGCGGCCAATACATCCTCCAGACGGTATGGCCTATGTTCATTTTTCATACCGTAGTTTCCTATTCTATCCACACGTAGTGGCCACTCATCCCATGCCTTTGTATCATGAGAGTACTCTCTGATATAACCCAAATCCGTGTAGTAGATGCAGCTAGGTCGAAGTGTCGGGTGCACTCTAGTGTCGACGGAGATAGACCGGATATGATTCACGAAGAAGGCATTACTGCCAATGTTACTGAGCGGATGGAGAGAGCGGCTCTGAGTGTCCACACGGTACACCAATGGTTTGCCCGCCAAAGCCCGGTTGACCAACAACACAAGCAGTAGATCACCATCCGACTTCACAAGGTAGAACTTCTGACGTCCAAGTTCTGGAAATGAAATTAGTGTCTCCATCTTGACAGTGCTCGCGCGCTACTGCAATTGTACATTGGTGCACACTATTCTTCCGGACTCAAAATTGTCCGCAGCTATTGCATACAGTTCACCATTGAATGGGGTAATGCAACGCAGACAATGGTTCTCGATCGAAAATCTTTCTTCTCCCCAATCTTCATCTATATCCTTAGTTGGAGTGCTCTCATCGACCCAACCAATTTCCGGCGGGAATGGTGCGTCAACGAAGACCATAGTCGGGGATTTGATTACAGCGACTGAATCCAGAAAAACAGATGGCATCTGCGCCTCAAACATAGTGTTCGATGCCTTTGTGAGTGGGTTCAGAAGCCGTATCTTGTGCGGCGGGTTCTTCTGGGCAAGCACGATGATGCCACGGCAAAAGCCGATGAAGTAGTATCTAAAATATATAGATGAAGATAACATTCAGCACTAAGATGTTTAAGATTGAAAATAAAAAGGTAGATATGGAGGAATTTGAACCTTGTATGAACTTCCGATAGATCTATGGTGACGGAGCGTGATGTGCCGAGATGGAGGAAGGTGAACTCAGCGACGCGTGGAAGGGCATGGTCTAGCATGATCCATTCGTCCAGGTGCACGTCGGGCTCAGGAAAACCTAAGCGCCAATTTCTACAGACTTGCCTCATAGCAGAGTAGGTGTCGACGTACTCCTCGTTCGCCAGTAAGCATTCGCCGATCTTGTGAAGTGGTCCATCAGCCGAGAGAGAGGCCCAGTTCACGGAGGTGCCGCGCTTGGATGCGCCGCCCTCGGCGGCGACGGGCTCGGCGGCGACGGGCTCGGCGGCGACGGGCGCGGAGGCGACGTCCGCCGGCGCATTCTTCTTCTCCATCGCCGGCAGGGTAGCGTGCGTAGGGCGGTTGGGGTTTTTCCGATTTGGAGAAGTTGATGGGACGTGAGAGGGGTGGTTTCGTGCGTGAGCGAGAATGAGACGACTGTGTGCAGAGGGAGGGAAGGAGGGGCTTACGCGTCCTAAATGCGACCCGCGTCCTACGCGTCCACTATTTGCACGTCTGCACCGCGACACGCGTCAACAATGGCACGTCTTCCATTTCTGCACCGCAACACGCGTCCTCGGGTCTAACCCTGAAAATTTAGATATACTCAGGTATACCCTCGAGTCATATACTAGCATTTTTTGTGTGCTCAATTTTCCCCTTGGGTGCTAATACTGGCTAGTGCAATATACTCAGTTTTACCCTCAAGTGGCTGGTCAACAGAGAGTCAACAAATGGGATTAACCAGTTAAATGAGTTATTTAATGTGCAAAAAATTCGGAAAAAGAGTGGCACTTACTCATGGAGTCTTTACCACAAGTTGCCACTTCTCAAATCATAGATAAATCATAGATAAATCATAGATAAATCAAGTTTTACCACAAATTGCCACTTCTCAAATCACCTAGTAGCTATGAAGGTGCATGGTTTTCCACAATAAGCCCTACCCAAAACAGCTTTCCCAAAACATACTTTGTCTGAATGAGGCCATAATTTTCACACTCATGTATATTTGTATTGCAAATAGTTTGAGGTAGGCCAAGATGGGTTTCATTGTACAAAACATGCATTTTTCATTTTTTAAATCTCATATTTGAATCCCTTAGTCTGTTTACTACTCACTTGCCCTTGGTTTCTTGATACTACTCAGTTTTGCCCTCTCCCTTCACAAACTCTCACAGACGCCCAACATTGCCCTGATTGGTCTAGCCCATGTCACGCGGATCGTGCCCGCCGACCGTTGATCGTATGATCTAACGGGCAGGATAACCCCTATCTCTCTCTCTGGTCAGGGCCACCACCCTCTCTCTCTCTGTCGTCGGTTAGCTTCACGCAAAGTTTGGTTTTCTGCATTATTTTTCACGAGCTAAATTATAAACTCTTTTTAGGCATTACGTTTCACGCAAAAAATGATAAACCATCACCGATTTGTTGTAGCCATTACTTTTCACGCAAAAAAATGATACACCATCACCGATTTGTTGTAGCCATTACTTTTCACGCAAAAAACGACAAACCATCACCGATTTTGTTGTAGCCATTACTTTTCACGCAAAATGATACACCATCACCCATTTCTTGTAGCCATTACTTTTCACGCAAAAAAACGATAAACCATCACCGATTTTGTTGTAGACATTACTTTTCACGCAAAAAATGATACACCATCACCCATTTCTTGTAGCCATTACTTTTCACGCAAAAAACGATAAACCATCACCGATTTTGTTGTAGCCATTACTTTTGACGCAAAAAATGATACACCATCACCCATTTCTTGTAGCCATTACTTTTCACGCAAAAAATGTCAACGATTTGTTGTAGCCATTACGGTAAATGATAAACTATCACGAATTACCATTTTTTTTAGGCATTACTTTTCACGGTAAAATGATAAACTATATCACGAAGTTCCATTTCCGTCAAGATAGTCTGCATTACTTTTTTGTTGAGATATATACCCCCACAACGGTCGTCTCCTCCTTAATTTATTGTGTAAACCCCCACAACGGTCATCTCCTCCCTAATTTATTGTGTAAACACCCACCAACGTTCACCTCCTCCTTATTTAATTGTGTAAACCCCTACAACGGTCATCTCTAACTTATAAACACCCACACGGCCATCCCTTGTGTCAATAGGTTCTGCCTCTCTCTTCTTCGTTCACATACACTTGATCCATTGCCATGGCTTCCACGTCTCGGACGCGGACCGGAAGGGGAAGGGGAAGGGGAAGGGGAAGGGGAAGTGGATCATCATCATTGCCACCACCACCGTCAACACTGCCATTGATCATAGAGGAGTTCTTCATCGTCGTCTATGAAGACCCTTTGGTCAAGAAGGTACGTACGCGTTCCCACATATATGATGCATGTGATTAATTATGGGCATGTTCTAAAAAACCTTTAATTTCAAACGATCGGCGCTCGATCTCTTTGCAGGCTCTCCCAAAAAAGTTTGCGGACTATCTTGACGGCCAGGAGCCAGCTAAGGTGTATCTGCGAGCAGCTGACTGTGGTCCTCGTCTCTGGACAGTGGAGGTCCTATTTGACGGTCAAGGCCGGATGTACCTCGACAAGGGCTAGGAGAAATTCTCCATCGCGCACAGTGTGGATTTCGGCTGCTTCGTATACTTCAAATTTGAAGGCGATGATGTGCTCACAGTGAAGGTGTTCGACGGAACAATGTGCAGGAAGTACTACTACTCGGACGACGAAGATACTGACGATGAAAGCGACGACGACGTGAAGCCATGCATCCATCCCCTTTAGATAAGGGGATTATGACCAAGAATATATATGTAGCTTCATATGCATCGATTTAGAGATCTAACTATTTTCTATATATTATGCATGTAAAAGATAATATCGCATTTCCACTATTATTCGAGCACCACATCCTCCAAACGATGCCGATGCCGATGCCGATATCGGCATGGTCAGAACGGCTATGCTCGCCGCCACTACTAGGTCAACGTCGGGATGCACAATGTTTAGCATAAGAGTCACTTTAGATTAAGCTGCGAAAATAGTCACCTGCCACAGCGGTCATTGGCTGCGGAGGCCCCACAGAGCGGCAATATAATTTTCTATAAATAAATAGACGACCCACTGGTCATTGGCTGCGGTAGCCCCATAGAGCGGCCCACTTGTCATTGGCAGCACCGCGTATACAATCAGGAAATAAAACGGCCCACGCGTCACCGGTAGATGGATGGCTACCCGTCAGCACGAGACGGTCAGAGAGGAACTGCCCTCTATGCAGCCCCACCTCTGTGCAGCCCCACCCGTCAGATTAACGGTAACGGTAAGGCCTCTGACCTGACGGCAACCCGCGTCTTCGAGGGGTTTCAAACTAGAGGGAGGGGAAAGCTGAGGAAAAACTAACGAGCTGGGGAAAACTGAGTACAACTAACGAAGCAGGGGCACGAAAATAGAAATCCCTTTCATCAACCGTAGCATATGATTCGAGATCCCGCCGGAGTTGCTCCGCCGCGGGCATGTTTGTCGGTGACGCTCCGGTGGTCATTTGAGAAAACCGCCACCACCACTGTACTCAGCGTGTTGAGGGGATTCAGAAGAGCCTAGCCGCACGTCCGGGGGTGCCGTAAATCGGCGGCGCCGCCGCGTGCTGACTCACCGGCGTTTAACCGCTGGTAGAGTCAAACTCCTGGTCAACTTTGACCAGTCATCGCTTACGTGGCAGCCTACGTGGCACTGGTCCCACAGGTCAGTGTCTAGCGCAGGGTTCTGCCACGGCACCAAACCATTTTCTTTATTTTTAATTCCAATTCAATAATTACTGAAACTTTATAAATATGTAGAAAATTCATTATAACTCGGAAAAATATAAATAAGATATCAAAATTCTTAGAAAAGTAAACTCTATCCAATAAAAATATAATATGAAATTTTTATTTTTAATAAAAATTTAATTGTTTTAAACTTAATAATTAAGTCTTTTCTTTAATTCAAAATGCAATTAAAATTCAATAATTAAGAAAAGTTTCTAAAATAAATAAAACCAGTAAGCAAATAAAGAAAACATGAAAACTAATTTTCTTTATTTGTTATCCTATTCAATCTTTATTAATGGGAATTAAACCCTAATTAATAATTACCTGAATTATTAAAATCTTTAAAAATAAAAAATGCCAAATTCAATCTTATGTTTATTTTAAAATGATTAATAACTTCAACCTTATAATGAAGTTATTACCTTAAGAACTATATGGTAGAATAGGAAACCCTAATTCCCTATTGAATGATATTACAACCTTATCATTCCATGTGAAACCTAAAACCCTAATCCAACTAGGAATCCTAGCTCCATTAATCAATATGAACCCTAACTTGTTTCTAACCTAAACCCTAGGTTAGAACATGTGATCATGTTAGTCCATGATCATAGAGCCATGATTAGCAACTAAAGACATACCTATGTCCACATAAAATATAGAACCCTATCACTAGCAATTAGTATTCCATGTATGCATACTATTAAACCAAGATGATCAAACATGATCAACCAAGTCTAAAACCTAGTTCCTATCATCCCAATTATTATTATTCTTAAAACAATCCATATTTAGTATCACACCATTGTGATGAACCCTAATAGCAACAATACCAACTATTTAGCATTACATAACTATATTCCACTAAACCCTACTAGTGTTGGATACTTATGAAACATCCTATTTAGGAAACCACCATTCCTTACTTAGTAGATCCAATAATAAACCCTAGATAACCACAACTCTAATTGAGATACTTCTTATTACCTAAGAAGTATGTTCTTCAAAATTTATTCTTTTGAAGAAAACAAAGAGTAGCCAGCAACCCTGCCCTATAGGACTTATAAACCCTAGCTAGCTATCACCAGCAAGATGAACCCACCATGATAGCAACCATGTGTAATTAATTTCTTAAGTTGCTTATGCTTAAGCAAAACCAATCAGGCCTAGTTTCTGATGAATCCAACCCTGTTGGGATCCATCTAAATCTGACTCCAGAAACTATTTAGAAGCCATAGTCAACCATACAAAACCACCAGCCTAATTATCATACTTGTTCTTTATTAAAGAACATGTTCTTCAAAAGTTGTTCTTTTGAATTATATATTAAGTAATCATCAATCATGCACTATAGGACTTAAAATTGACAAGTGCTTTTTACTTATTATACAACTACTATTCCTTGGTGTGTATGATTGTTACTATGCATTTTACCACTTGCTTATGATACTAAAACAACACAACCCTGAATAAGAACCTTGTTTGTGAATCACTCTAAAAGTGCAACACACCTTGAACTAATCATTACCACTCACTAATCCTAAATCATCGGGGTTAGGTCACGCTTAGAGCGATTGCATCTCATACTTATGCATTATTGCATCCTTGCCAATCTTTTAAACATCATCCTTACCGGACGATGATGCTATTTCAGAAGTTGGAGTTAATGCATATCGAAGACCTTGCCTGCATAATCTTGCAGTCAAGAAAGGTAAGTTCATCGCTTTCTCATGTCATTTGAGTATTTTTACCAAATTACTTGCAAAGTACTATAATTATCACTCTTGCATAAAAAGCAAAACCACTATTTTCATAACTATGAATATGACTATTTGGCTGGCAATGGAACCATGGAATGTGTTGAGATGGTGGAGGTTCCATTGCAAGGGTTTATATCCAGCTAGGATTAAACAACAAATGTCGTCCAGTGATTCTTGTGCCGTAAAACTCGTGTTAACCATAAGATCTGGAGTGGGACGGACTAGTCAATTGTATTTACACCACTTGTACATCAACGGATGCATTTACCGTAGCAGTTGTGTCTTGCGGAGCAACTTGAGATTGGGGAGCCCCTTCTAATTCCCCGCGGTAGTGCAGTGCTTACCGTAGCAGTTGTGTCTTGCAGAACAACTTGAGGGTGGAGATCCCCTTCTAATTCCCCACGGTAATGCGGTCTATGATGGGTTGCATCTACCGGCGAAGGAGTTTGGTTTGATCCCAGACTGTTGTCGTGGTCGGGGGCCGTCCTTAATTGGTATAAGAGCACCGGCGAGGACCCAGGGTCGGGGTATGCAACAAAGGGTGGGTGTGCGAGGTAGCGGAGGAATATAATTGGCTATGACCTTATACCGGGCCTCACACCAAAGGAAGTGTGGACGGGTTGCGCGCCCGATTGGCACCAAGGTTAAGATCTCTTATGGGTAAAGCAACACACCTCTGCAGAGTGTAATGAATCGTGACCTGTCACTCCCTGTTCCGGGTTTGGAACTGCGAACGCTGCCGGAAAGGAACTCCATGAAGTTCTAGTAAACCGGTAAAGGCTGACGGACATAGTTCTTCTGAATAAAAGCAACCTTTTGAAGAAATGGTTATGAAAACCTGCATTGGTATTAGACTTTCTGGTCTAATGCCGTAGCTAGTGCATTAAACACCTCTTTCCTATAATGAACTTGTTGAGTACGTTCGTACTCATCCCACTCTTAAATCTCCTGCTTAGATATGGAGACATCCAAGGAGGATCTACAGTGCAACTCGAAGACCGATGTGTCAACAACTACTTCAAGGGACAGGAAACCGTCAGAAGAGTCAAACACCACATCCAATAATGATAAAATCTAGCTTAGCAATAGAAAGGAACTAGTTTCCTAAACCTAGCTCCTATTTAGCTAGAATCTAATCATAGCCTCTATAGCTAGTTAAATACTCTACAAATAGAGTTCGTGATAAGACTAGACTACGAGTCGTTCTTCTGGAGTTTATTTGCAGTTTTACCTCATTGTAAAGTAGGAGGCTGTGATGATCTTATGTAACAGAGTCAATGTTGTAATTCTATAAACATGCCTTGGACCCGCATATGTTTCTGTTGTCGATATAATACTAGTGGAACGGTGTTTCGTTGGTGTTATATCAGACTTGCATACTACACCATGCAGTGGTATGCCGGGTCATCACAATAGCCAACACAATTTTTCAATCTGCTACACTTTGCAACATCAACTATTCTCTTTGTTGCGTCTAAAGACAAAATCATACGATTCGTAACCCACTACCGCGGTTACAGCTCCCGCTGAAATCGCCAACGCTGCTACTTTTAGATATAAATCAGCTACGTAACTAAGAGTAGATCGCTGAAGCATCTGTTGCATCTCCTTGTGATCATTCTCCAAGGAATATTCACCTTCCATCTGACGGAGCAGATCGTCCAACTCTTGCTTCTTCTCATCTATTCGTTTGGTGAGGCCTGATTTGGCTTCACTAGGGAGATTCTGCGGTGGCAGTAACAAACAAAAAAGGTAAGTAACGATTGGCTTACAAACAGTAATAACAGAATTCTGACAAAAATATATTTATTCAGGTAGATCTACATTGGGAGAGTTTTATATAAAGTGGAAACATGACGGATCTACTACAGTAATTTTGCTATCGATACAAAATATTACACTTCGACAGTAGGTTCTAAAAGAGAACATGGTAAATCGGGAACTTCAAATTCAATATATTGCACAGTAGAGCAAACCTAAAACTATAATTTTGTTGTTTTTCAGTTAATTAGTGGTCTGCTTTCCCACTATACGGTACGATCCGTATAACTAGATCAGATTCGTATAACTAGATCATTCGCAAGAAAAAAAAGGTTCGTATAACTAGATCGGAAAAAGAAGATGCATATGATCGGATTATGCAAATTGCACAAGGCAGGGGAACTGAGTAAATACCTTAGTATTATTATTAAGGAGATTTGGTGCTTCGGAGGAGCTGAACCGACGAAGTGAGCTCCCGCCATGTCTGATCCTTGGCAGAAGCATCCGTGGTTCCTCCTTGACAACCGCTGAAGCGGCCGCCGAAAAGAGCCGCTGCGCTGGCCGCTCAAGGGCGCGACTGCAGATTTTCGTCGCCACAAACTGAAGCGCTGAGGCCATCGAGACGATTATTCCGTTGGCAGATATTCAGGTAGTTCGCAGATCCCCTAGTTTTGCTCTGATCCTCTGCGGTATCCAAATTCCTCTCTATATATGTCACTGCTTAGGTGAGGGTTTCACGTATCCGACTGGAACACCGCGCGCCCGCCCAATCTTTCGCGGTGTTCGTTTGCAAAAAGGCAGATACTCCAAGGGTCACCTAACACGAGCGGGAGCGTGGCAATTTTCGGCCTACTCAAACGCCAACATGCTGTCCAAGTTTGACCGCTCCATGGGCGCCGCCGCCGGAGAGTTCAAGACGATCTCTTTCTCGGGACAGGCCAAGTCCTCCCATTCACTTTTGCGACCTCCTTTTCGATACTGAAGGAATTACCGGAAATAAAGTCTTAGTCGTGTGAAAAAAATACAGATAAAGGCAGTTCGAAACACGGCAATTCATCGGCACATATTAGCACCGGCCTTTGCCGTGTGTTTTTTCGCCAAGAACACAACAAATACTGTAGTTGTGTGCATTGTTGTTAGCTCGGCATACAAAAGTACTTCAGGGTTTGGGATGGGCTGACGGAGCTCAACTCTTTGCCGTGTGTCTTCTAACACACTCAGCAAAGCCTAATTTCAAAACAAACAAAAAATTAATGTTGGAAATGTCGTTGAGGTTGCGTCGCCGGAGCTGTCGTTTGGGCCATGTCTCCGCCGTTGAGGACGCAAGGGAGTCCCCGCCCGAGGCCAGCGTCGCTGTGCTGCCATCGTTCAGGTCTTCAGGACCGCGTCCCAGTCGTGCCACGAGCGCCGCAGTACGCCTCCATCACGGCGGGGAGGCTGCCACGAGATCCGCCATGATCCTCAGTGTTGAAGTAAATGAAAAAAAACTACCACAATTGTACCAAAGGTGGCACATAACTACCAAATGTGTTCGTTTTATCACATGACTACCATTATTTGGGCATGTTCGTTACGAAGAGCACTGATTTTTCAATTTACGCGTCTTAATACAGTTTCTGGCAGCTGGGACCCACTGTTAGATCCTACTTGGCAAAAACAAATGACCTATTTCTGCTAATTTTACAGAAAACCCCCTAACCTTCCTTTTCCAAACTCAATCAAGTCCCTGTCTCCTTCCCCTCCATTTACCATGGGGCTTCTCCTGCAGCTCCGCCAGCGAAGACCGGCGCCCTGCTGGAGCTCGCCTGGCGACCGTCAGAGCTCGCCGCGGCCATCCCTGCCCTAGCTCGCCCGCACACGTCGTCTGCTCGCCCGCATCTGCTCGCGCGTGCGGCGTGCCCTGCTGCGGCCGCGCGTGCCCCTGCCCTGTTCGCGGCCTGCCCGGGCTGAGCTCGCCAGCCGCCCGCCCCATGCCCGGTCAGTTCCAAAATCGCCGCCCCGCGTCCGCCTGCCTGCGCCCGAGCTCACCGCCCGCCCGTGCCCGAGCTCACTGCCCGCCCCGCGTCCGCCCTTCTGCGCCCGCTCTGTCCCGCCGTCCGCTACCAAGCACGCCGCCGCGCCTTTCCGTCCCCACCTGCACCAGCAGCACACCCACGCCGCGTCGCCCCACGTCTTCTCTCCGATTCGCGCAAGCCGGGAGGTCGGGAATCAACCGCCCCGACCCCTTCTTCTCCGCCGTGACCGAAGCAATTCGTCGTCGATTCGGTCGCTGCGCACCCCCTTCGAGCTCCTCGTCGCCTCCATCCACTACAGGGTGAGCACAAGGTCCTCCTGGACCCCTCCATTCGCTCCCTCTCGCCATGCAGCACGCCTGCGCCGTGCACCTCCGAGCGCCGCCGCGATTCCGCGTCGCCGGTCACGCTCCATCGTCGATTGCCGCGGACTCGGCACGTGTGAGCGTCCTCCTGGTGCAACGAGCGGCAACCTCTTGTCGCACCGGAGACGGCCTGGTGCGCGCGGACGGTGCACCGGCGGCCTAGCTCGGGTGGGGCATTGTGCAGAGGAAGGAGAAGACCCTCTCCGTTTTTTTAATGGGAATTTCTATTTTTATTTTTTTATGTGGGCAAATGGATCTGTGTGACACCAAAATATATCCTGAGGTTATATTTGCAAAATTCACCTGCCACGTAGTCCTTATAGGTGGGCCCGAATAGTAAGAAAATGGTTTAACAATGAAATCAGTGCTCCGCGTCATAGACATGTCCCAATAGTGACAGTCATGTAACAAAACGAACACATATTTGGTAGTTCCGTGTCACCTTTGGCATAATTGTGGTAATTTTTTGTCATTTACTCTCGGTGTTGCAGGTGTGCGCAAAAATGTCATGCCCGTTGCACATGCCACCTCGTCATCTTGCGGCCGGTCATGCCGTCGAGGAAGCACACCACCGTGACATGCATGCCTACGTGCTCCGCCATCCTCCCGGCAAGCTCGAGCGCCTACCAGTTGCCTGACCCGACGAAGGTGATGACGCACACGACGTGTGTGACCCGCTCCGAGATCACCTGCTCACCGCCATTGAATCTCTGGTCGACGAGGATGGCCATGAAGGGCGGTGCCTCGTAGGATCCTCCGGTTCATAGCGCGCAACTCTGGCCCGAGGTGGCCGTCGGGAGAGGAGAGGACGTGGGAGGAAGAAGTGGCCATTAGGAGAGGAGAGAGGGCGGCCAACGAAGGAAGAGTTGGTTGCCGCCCGAGCCATCGGGAGATGAGGCCATCGGGATTTTCCAAGGGAAATTAGAAGCGACGGATTTTCCTTTTTTTCTAGAACTTTAGATGAAGGAGGATTAAGGAGAGGCGTGCAGTGGCCTAGCTGGTGTGCGGTCGCATGAGGGTTAGGTGGCTTACGATGCAAGATGTAGGCCGTTGGATCCTCTATGACCCAACGGTGGGGGCCTAATGTACGTGACACTTATTTGGACCAATTAGCAAGTAGAAGCTTTTGCCGAGTGCCTGTTAAAACCCCCCGGCAAAGATGTATCTCTGTCGATACACCATTTCCTGCAATGAGCTATAGCAAAAATATAGAAAATGAGGCGGAGAAAATCTCAATAATATATTACGATGGATCGTCGGTGAATTTATTACCAGGCAGAGGCAGCGCACTTCATCGGTTCTGCGGGTAGAGGAGGCCTGTTGTGGGTCTAGGTGCCAGCCTAGATCCATCGTCTCCGACGGCGCGGGTGGGCGAGCAGCGTGCGGCGCTCACGGGCGGAGCGGCTCGAGGAGGCGGCTGTGAATCGTTGTTTCGACTCGTTTCAATCAGCGAGGATTTGGGTTGCTGGTCTTCGTGATGGGATTTTTGGGGCAAAATCTGGGCCGAAGTGGTCCATTCAGGGAGCTGTAGGTTCTGGTGATGGCTTGTCCGCGCCGGCGAAACAACACTCCGGATTGTCATCTCCTAGATTAGCTCTGCTCGAATAAAGGTGGTGGTCCTAGGGTTCCTTCTCGGCGCCAAGATGAGGATCTACCAGTTGGTTGTCGTCATTGATCTGGCTGAAGAGTCATGTTCTTGAAGGCTCCGTCGGCGAGCTCCACTGGGCGCTTCATGCCTGGAGTTTGCTGGTTCGGAAGGACACCCATGTTTTACTCTGGTTGTTCGGTTTCAGAGGAAGCGTTTCGAAGTTTTGCTGGATGTTAATATCATGGGGCATGTTCTCGTTTCATGATGCCGGCGGAGAATGTCATGAAAGCTGAGGTCTCAGGACTAGCAATGGTGGTTTGAGTCTAGGCAGCGATGAGGAATCGGCTTGTTGATTTGTGACTTCGAGCAGTGGCATGTTAGTTGGGACGACTGCACCGGAGAAGTTCATAGTCTTATCTTGCAGGGTGAAAATCAAGGTCTAGCCTTAATTGTTGTGCTTGGCAATGTTCTTGTTTTTTTATGCGGGTAGCAATGTCCTTGTTGAAGGCATTGTTTTGAGAGCAAAGACTTTCTCCAGGGTGAAAACCTAAGATCTTTGATCGGGCGATGATGGTGTTCGTGTTCTGTTTCCTTCTTGGAGGCGTTGTTTTTGAAGAAGCTGAACTTCTGGTGGTGTTGTTGTTTTAAGGAATGGATCTTTATTTTAATTTTTTGTAATTCTTTTTTTGTTGTTGAATGCATCTGTAATGGTGCTAGGGCACTGCGTTGTTGCAGAGGCTAAATGTAATTGGTATCTCCGCGATATTAATATATACTCCTTATCGAAAAATGTGTGCAAGAAGAAAAATTACAAGATCTCGTCCGGTGAACGTTCCAGTATAATGTGCATTATGATCACTTCCACGTACTCAAACCACATGCAGATACTGTCATTCTTTCTATGAACGTGCTTGTAAAAATTAGAAGAATTATGAATTATGAGAAGTTTGACTGCATGCTCTCGCGAGTCAGGTGCATGCATGGAAGCGTTGATCAATTTTCTAACGAAGAAGACGAAAGCAACTGTAGAGATGTCGGTAGGATCAATGGATCAGTAATACTATTGGCACAAATAACTGATTATTCTCAAGAAAAAGCGTGACAAGATCGCAATGACGACTGAAGAGTACACGATCGGTCTAGAGATAGGATGCCTCGATCGGTCACGATCGACCAGGCCTAGGGCCTGACGAATACCGTGATCTTGAGGCCCTTGTCGCAGTCGTCCGCCCTGCCGGAGATGAAGTTGGTCTCGCCGCGCCGCAGCGTGATCCGGTCGTTGCCGGAGCTGTACACCGTCGCGTTGGCGGGGTGCGTCGTGCAGGTCCCGAACCCGAAGTCGTCCACCACGATCACGTTGTGCGCCGCGGGGTCGTACTTGAACACTAGCACATCGCCTTCCCTGAAGTTCTTGAAGGGGGGCTTGTTGGGCCACGATATGACGCCGAAGGTCCATCCATTCGAGTCACCGACGTTCCACACAGCGGCCGCCGCCAACTGGACGCCACCGTGCAGTAGCACGAGGGAGACCAGGACGAGCGCAAGGCCACCGTACTTCCCAGCCATTTTTCGCTGGTGCTTTCCCCCTGCGATCTCGAGCTAGCAGCTGAAACCGGTTCCCTGGGCAGAAGATGAGATGCTAGCGCTGTCTGCAGGCTGGCGATCTTGTAGTACTAGGAGTAGTATTTATACACTAGTGGAAAACAGGGCTTCCGTGGGAGCCTTTTGTCGCGGGCGCGCCTGCACCCGCGACAAATGGCCTGGCCACGTCGCCCCGAAACCATGTGGAGCGCGCGGAGGCTTTTGTCGCGGCCTTTTGTCGCGGGCCGTATTACGACCCGCGACAAAAGGGGTAGGAGCGACGTGGCTACCCCTTTTGTCGCGGGTCGTAATACGGCCCGCGACAAAATGTCCCCGCCCTATATATATAGAAGCAGCCAGCCACCCCCCCACCTCATTTTTTCCTTGGTGGTGAAGGTGGAGGTGTATGCTAGCTCATTTTTTCTACATGTGCACAAGAGGTGTTTGATGGAATGCTTGTGAGAGGGATGCCACTTGGTTTATTTGATAAGATTTCTCCTCTTTTTGATCCAAAAAGGTTAGCAACTATTTTCTCGACTATATATATATGCATAGTCCGTACAATACTAATTTTAGCAAGGTGATTGCATCTGATACATATATAATTGTACTTATGATGCAGATGAGTCATCCATGGATGTACGGTAACCGATGTGCTCCCGCTTTCGTGAGAGGGCGTGAATTCTTTCCTGCTTGTGGCCGATGCCAACAAGTCGAAGCAAGGTTTTATGTGCTGTCCATGTCTAAAATGTAAGAACGAGAAGGATTACTCTTGCTCAAGAGATATTAAGAGCCACCTGCTTCGGTTTGGGTTCATGTCCAGTTATAATGTTTGGACCAAGCACGGAGAAGAAGGGGTTATGATGGAAGACGGCGATGAGGAAGAAGATAATGATGAGAAGTATTATCGATCTATGTTCTCTGAATGCTTTGATACCGCAATGGACGACAATGAAGAAGAAGGAGGTGAAGAACAGGCATCAGATGATCCTGTTGATGATGATCTTCGTCGGGCCATTTCTGATGCAAGAAGAGACTGTGACACGGATAAGGAGAGGTTGCAGTTCGACAAGATGTTAGAGGACCACCACAAATTGTTGTACCCAGGTTGTGAAGATGGGCATAGAAAGCTGGGTAGCATATTGGAATTGCTGAAATGGAAGGCAGAGGTCGGTGTGACTGACTCGGGATTTGAGAAATTGATGATAATATTAAAGAAGCTGTTTCCAAGAAATAATGAATTGCCCGTCAGTACATATGAAGCAAAGAAGCTTGTCTGCCCTCTAGGATTAGATGTGCAGAAGATACATGCATGCATTAATGACTGTATCCTCTACCGCGGTGAGAAGTACGAGAATTTGAATAAATGCCCGATATGTGGTGCATTGCGGTATAAGATCAGAAAAGATGACCCTGGTGATGTTGAGGGCGAGCCACCCACGAAGAGGGTTCCTGCGAAGGTGATGTGGTATGCTCCAATAATACCACGGTTGAAACGTTTGTTCAGAAACAAAGAGCATGCCAAGTTGTTGCGATGGCACATGGAAGAACGTAAGAAAGACGCGATGTTGAGGCACCCCGCTGATGGTCGGCAGTGGAGAAACATCGGGAGAGAGTTCCCGGATTTTGCGGTGTGAGGCAAGGAACTTATACTTTGGTCTAAGTACAGATGGCATGAATCCTTTTGGGGAGCAGAGCTGCAGCCACAGCACCTGGCCCGTGACTCTATGTATCTACAACCTTCCTCCTTGGTTGTGCATGAAGCGGAAGTTCATTATGATGCCAGTGCTTATCCAAGGCCCAAAGCAACTGGGCAACGACATTGATGTGTACCTAAGGCCATTAGTCGATGAACTTTTGGAGTTGTGGGCCAAACCAGGTGTACGTGTGTGGGATGAGCACACGGAGCAAGAATTTGACCTACGAGCGTTGCTATTCGTAACCATCAATGATTGGCCTGCTCTCAGTAACATTTCAGGACAGACGAACAAAGGATACAATGCATGCACACACTGTTTAGATGAGACTGAAAGTAAATATTTGGGAAAAAGCAGAAAAGTTGTGTACCCGTTCAATCGTCGTTTCCTTCCGCGCAAGCATCCCTTAAGGAAAAAAGGCAAGCATTTCGATGGCGAGGCAGACCGCCGTCCGAAGCCTGTCCCCCGTAGTGGTGCTGATATATTTGACATGGTCAAGGATTTAAATGTTATCTTTGGAAAGGGTCCAGGCAGTCGACCTGTTCCGAAAGACGATGACGGACACGCGCCCATGTGGAAGAAGAAATCTATTTTCTGGGAGCTAGAATATTGGAAAGTCCTGGAAGTCCGCTCTGCAATCGACGTGATGCACCTGACCAAGAATCTTTGTGTGAATATTCTAGGTTTTCTGGGCGTGTATGGAAAGACAAAAGATACACCAGAAGCACGGGAGGACCAGGAACTTCATAAAGGACGAAACGGCAATCATCCAGGGCAGTTTGTAGGGCCTGCCAGCTACGCTCTTACCAAACAAGAGAAGGAGATCTTTTTGAAGCCCTATTCAGTATCAAGGTTCCGTCTGGTTTCTCGTCGAATATAAAGGGGATAGTAAATATGAAGGAGAAAAATTCCAGAACACGAAGTCCCATGACTGTCACGTGCTTATGACACAATTGCTTCCGATTGCATTGAGGGGACTTCTACCAGAAAATGTTCGACTAGCCATTGTGAAGATATGTGCATTCCTGAACGCAATTTCTCAGAAGGTAATGGATCCAGAAACTTTGTCAGGATTACATGAAGATGTGGTCCAATGTCTTGTCAGCTTCGAGTTGTTGTTCCCACCATCCTTCTTCAATATTATGACGCACCTCCTCGTTCACCTAGTTGAAGAGATTAGAATTCTCGGTCCTGTATTTCTACACAATATGTTCCCCTTCGAGAGGTTCATGGGAGTCTTAAAGAAATATGTTCATAACCGAGCTAGGCCGGAAGGAAGTATCTCAAAGGGCTACGGAACTGGGAGGTCATTGAGTTTTGTGTTGACTTTCTTCCCGACCTTAAGCCGATTGGTGTTCCTGAATCTCGGTATGAGGGGAGGCTGACTGGAAAAGGCACACTAGGAAGGAAAGCAACGGTGTGGAGGGACAAGATTTCTTTCAATCAAGCGCACTACACGCTTCTATACAATTCCAGCTTGGTGGCTCCGTACATCGAGAACCATAAGAATGTTTTCCGAGAAATAAAACCTGGCCAGCCCGAGTCCTTGATAACACGTCAACACATCAAAACCTTCGGCGCTTGGTTGCAAAGACATCTCATTAATGACCCATCTGCGGTGGAGCAGCTGTACTTGTTGGCCAGGTTACCATCTTCAAACATATGTACATTCCAAGGGTACGAGATAAATGGGAATACATTTTACACGATCGACCAAGATAAAAAGAGCACCAACCAAAACAGCGGTGTCCGCTTCGATGCAACAGACGAGAATGGGCAGACCACCACATATTATGGATACATAGAGGAGATATGGGAACTTGACTATGGTCCCACTTTTAAGGTCCCTTTGTTTCGGTGCAAATGGGTGAAGCTCAGCGCTATACATATTGACGATAAGTACGGTATGATAACAGTGGATCCCAACAATCTTGCGTGCACTGGACGAGCCTTTTGTCCTAGCCAGCGAGGTGGCTCAAGTTTTCTACGTGAAGGACATGTCTAGCAAATCAAGAAAAAGAAATCAACAAAAGAATACATCAATCGAGGAGCCAAAGCGCCACATAGTTCTTTCTGGGAAAAGAAACATCGTGGGAGTGGATGACAAGACAGACATGTCAGAAGATTATAATAAGTTTAAAGAAATTCCGCCCTTCATGGTGAAAATTGACCCAAGCATCTTGCTAAATGATGAAGATTCTCCATGGCTACGGCGTAGAAGATCACAACACTAGATGGCGATGTAATAATGTATTCTTCATATATAGTTCCCAAGACAATCTCTACATTTATGTAATAATGAAGATTAAAGCGTGCTTGGCTTGTTGATCTGCTTGGCAAGGCGTATCGATGCTCCTTTTATAGGCACGGCACCGCTTCTACTTTGTCTTATTCCTTCGACAGGCCGTCGTGCGCTACATGCTTTATCTCATCGAGCAGTGCGTCCACCCACGCGTCCTTATCCTGCCGACACCTTTAGTCGCGGTTGCAGCCACCAACCGTGACAAAAGGTTACCGACACATCCTTATCCTGCCGACAGCTTTAGTCGCGGTTGCAGCCACCAACCGTGACAAAAGGTTACCGACACATCCTTATTATCCTGCCGACATCTTTAGTCGCGGTTGCAGCCACCAACCGTGACAAAAGGCCCTCCTAGATAAGCCTCCCCCAGTCTTTTGTCGCGGTTTGAGCCTCCACCCGGGATGAAAGTTTCGCGCGCCACTTCGTTCCCGCCTATTTTCTTCCCGCATTCCCGCCATTTTTCCACTATATATATGTAGGCTTGGACTCTCATATCTGCAAACCTCATCACTCTCTCCCATGGCTTCCATCGTATGTCTAACACCCCGGGAGGCGGAGGCGCTTGCGCCTCGAACTACCCCTGCCCGCCCGGCTACCGCGTCCCGACCGGCTGGTTGCTGAGCGTCGGAGGCGTACCGGTCCCTCCTATCCCTGTAGGTGTGCCACGCGAGATGGCCATCACGAACCACTACTATTTCGAGCTCACGCCTGAGCAGCGGAGGAATCCCCAGTGGCATCCCGACTACAGCCCGACTTGGGACAGCTTCTTCATCAATCGGCGTGAGAGGGCGGTTGCCAGGTACGAGGAGGACGGCCCGCCTCCTTCGAACTTCAACGAGGCCGGCCGTCGGATGTGGTGGCGCGGCCGGACTCTCCAGAGCGTCCTGGCCTATCGTGGCCCTCGCCTGCGCTACCCTCAATCCCAGCCCACGCGTGGTCATCCGCCGAGGTTCGACAACCGCGACCCCGATGCTAGCGACGATGACGTCGGCGACTTTGATGACTACAGTGGCGACGTGTATAGGACTAGGCACGACTATGATTGAATGGCTCCAACATTCGAATCTGGCCATGTATCTTATTTTTCAGTTGAGCTCTGTACTTTAATTTCAGTTCAATCGTAATAAATTTCGTGTCAACCACTTTATTGAACAAAAACAACCGACAACGACTTTATAAACTAAATTTAAACTAATAGAACCGACAACGACTTTATTGAAATTACAATAAAATAGATAAATTACTAGTCTAGTCTCTACTCGTCGTCGGAGGTTGTCTCCGTCCAAAGGTCATCCCACCGAGGGTCGTTTTCGGTCCAAGTTGTATTCGAGTTCTCGAGCTCGAAGGCGGCGACGGCCCGACGGTGGCGCCTGTTGGACCTGCGTTGTGCCCTAAGGTTAGCAAAGAACGCGTCGGGGGACCGCGCCCTCCACTGGCGCATCAACTGCTCGTCGCGCTCGGCGATGGCGATCCTGCGCTGCACCTGGCGATGCCGGTGACGGTCCTCGTCGGTGACGAGGCACGGCGGTGGCGCGAGGAACTCCGCCTCCTCTAGCGATTCAACATCCGGGAAGTTCATGTCGTGCCCTGGCCGCCGAAAGCGCCACGCCGCCGCGTCGTAAGCGCGCGCCGCCTCTTCCGGCGTGTTGTACGTGCCGAGGGTGAGGCGGAAGCCACCGGCGCGTATCTCGGCGGTGAACCTACCGCTCGGATGCACTCGAACGCCACGGAAACCGGACGCCCCTCGACGACATGGAGGCATCCCGGAGATGAATGAGCGGAGGTGGTGGCGACGTGTGGTTGCGCCCGCACTCGTCGCTCTATATAGCGCACGCGGGGCATGGCACGTGTCAGCGGTGGCTACACGTCGCACGCCGGCGTCGGCGGGGTGAGGCACGTGTCAGCGGTGGCTACACGTCGCACGCCGGCGTCGGCGGGGCGAGGCACGTGTCAGCGGTGGCTAAACGTCGCACGCCGGCGTCGGCGGGGTGAGCCACGTGTCGGCCGTGGCTACACGTCGCACGCCGGCGTCGGCGGGCGAGGCACGTGCCAGCATTTATATATGCGAGATGCAAATAGTTCTATGGATGTAATATTCATGTTCATTGGATTTTTCTGATCAATTTTCATATATAACACTTTTCTTTTTGAGTTACCATTTAAAAGTTATTGAAATAATAGTTTTTATTAAAAAAAACAAAAACAAAAACAGAAAAAAACAAACAAAACAAAAAACAAAAAAAAAAAAAACAAAAACGGTCCAGGCCTGATCCGCGTCCAACGGCTCCAGGCCGTTGGATTCAAACGGCCGGAGCCGTTGGATGCGCTTCACGCGGATCGGCCGCCTCCCCCCTCCCACCCCCTTTTGTCGCGGGTCGAGCCACGGCCCGCGATAAAGACCCCTTTTGTCGCGGGTGGGGGCTTGACCCGCGACAAAGGGGTCTTTTGTCGCGGGTCAAGCCCCCACCCGCGACAAAGGGGGGTAGGTATAAATACCTACCGCGCGGGCGGAGCCCCCACCCGCGACTCCCGGAGGCCATTCCTTAGCAATTTTGCGCCGCCAGGCTGCCCGATTTCACCGCCGCCGCCGTCGCCGCCGTCGCCGCCTCGAGCTCCTCCGGCGCCCTCTCCGCCCGCCGCGCCCGTCTGAGCCGCCGCGCCGTCCGCGCCGGCTCTTCTCGTGCCGCGCGCGCCGCCGCTGACGCCGCCGCGCGCTTCGCGCGCCGTGCCGACCCCCGGCGCCGCCCCGCCGTGCCGACTCCCCGGCGCCGCCCGCCGTGCCGACCCCCGGCGCCGCCCCGCCGCCGCGCCCTCCGCCCGCTGCTCGCGCAGGTAGACCTCCGTGCCAACCGCGCGCCGCCGTCAGCCGGCGCCCCGGCCCTTTTTTTTTGAGTTAATTATTAGTTAGTGGGTTAATTAGTTAGTTTATTTTAGTATTTAGTAAGTTTTTTTGTAAGTATATGGTTAAATAGTTAATGGTTATTTTGTAAGTATATGATTAAATAGTAAGTATATGGTTAAATAGTTAATGGTTATTTTAGTATTTAGTAAGTTTTTTTGTAAGTATATGGTTAAATAGTTTTTTTGTAAGTATATGGTTAAATAGTTAATGGTTAAATACTTAGTGATTTTGTATATGGTTAAATAGTTAGTTTATAGTTATTTTGTATATGGTTAAATAGTTAGTTATTTTGTATATGGTTAAATAGTTAGTTTATTAGTGATTTTGTATATGGTTAAATAATTATTTTAGTTTATGTAATTAGTTAATGGTTAAATACTTAGTGATTTTGTATATGGTTAAATAGTTAGTTTATAGTTATTTTGTATATAGTTAGTATAGTACCGACGCCGACACCGACGCCGCAACTCCCTCTTTTCTCGCCCTCTCGCGAAAACCATCGACGCCGCAACTCCCCTCTTCTCTCCCTTCTCGCGAACAACCGACGCCGACACCCTCTCTCTCTCTCTCTCGCAAACACGCGTCGCCGACACCCTCTCTCCCTCTCTCGCAAACACGCGTCGCCGACACCCTCTCCCTCTCGCAAACACGCGTCGCCGACACCATCTCCCTCTCGCAAACACGCGTCGCCGACACACTCTCCCTCTCGCAAACACGCGTCGCCGACACCCTCTCCCTCTCGCAAACACGCGTCGCCGACACCCTCTCCCTCTCGCAAACACGTGTCGCCGATTAGGGTTAGGGTTTGGTTTGTGTTTGATTAGGGTTAGGGTTTGGTTTGTGTTTGAACATTTACTTATCGATTTAATTCTTTTGCAGAAACAATGGATCAATTCGAACGAGACTTGGAACAGGAAGACATATTCGCGGACATAATCCGCGATGGTACAGAAGCCGACCGAGCCGGCTCCGGTGATGGAGAAGCCGACGGCTCCGGTCATGGAGAACCCGACGGCTCCGGTCATGGAGAAGCCGACGGCTCCGGTGACGGAGAAGCCGACGGCTCCGGTGACGGAGAAGCCGACGACGGCTCCGGTGACGAGGTATTAATGGAATTCTATATGTACATATGTATTGAGGCATTAGTATAGAGGCATTAATGCAATTCTATATGTATTCTCTTAGGCCTCTGAAGATAAGATAGATAAACGAGGCCCGGCAAAGAAGTTGACCAAGAAAGACCACTTCACAATTGAAGCTATATCACCGGAAGGCCAACCGGTGGTACCCGAGAATGTCGGAGTGAAGTTCAAAAATCAGTGCGGAGTTGTGGTTAGAGATCGTGTCCCGATCACTGTCAGAGAATGGAACAAGACGAAGAATCTGTCCGAAAATCAGGTTGCCGATAGGTACAAAGACACACTTTTCAGAGACCTGATGGCACATTTCACTTTGCCAGATTTGGGATCGGAGTCTGAGAATGCTAAGCAGCGAGAGCTAGTGAAGAAATGGGCTCTTAAGAAGATGGGGGAACTTTTCCGGGCGTATAAGAACCGGTTATGGAAAAATTATAAGAAAGACAAGAAGCCTCCATTATTCGAGAACTACCTAGCGAAGCAGGAGCATAACTGGGAAGAATTTGTGAGGTACAAAGAATCAGAGGAGGCTGTGAACTCAGCGAAAAACAAGAAGAATGCAAGCGAGAAGAAATATCACCATCATACGGGGCGAGGGGGCTACGGAAGAGCCATGCCTAAGTGGGATGCACAAGAGGCTGAGATGGAGCTGAACGGGATCACTCCAGAACCCACGCGAGAAGGATGGGACATAAGGGCTCGAAATTGGTTCCTCGCGCATGGCTGTGAGTATGACATGAAGACAGGGAACATTGTTGAAAGTGACACCAGGGTTAGGGTACCCAGGCAAAAATGGATTGAAGTGACGACAGATATAAAGGCGGGAAAACTAAAGTTTGCTCCCGATAGAGAGAAAGACTGCTGACGCTTGTCCTCGGTAATCCTGAGAAGGGAGGACGAACAAGAGGCTTCGGCCCTAGTGTTCCGTGGTCGCTTGGGTTTCCGGCCGACGCGGAGACTTATAGAAGCCGAGCGAGAGCTAAACAACGCCAGCTGGAGGTGCAGAATGACCGGATGGCCGAGTTCCAACGCCGACTTGACCAGCAGCAGCGGGAGCTTCAGCAGCAGCAGCGGGAGATAAATGAACTAAAAGGACAGCGCCCGCCAGATAATACCGCTGAAATATCTCAGCGACGAGACAGCAGCGTGGCCGACTCGGAGGCCCCTCCTACACGGATGATGATAGATGCCGGTCCTGGCGACCCCTTGGATGGAATCAAGGAGACAACACCTTGTGATCTCCATGAGGTGTTCAGGAAGGTTTCTGTTAAGGTGGCGGTCGGCTATGTCTTACCGGCATTTGGACCTGAAGGTGAGCCGGCAACATGGCATGGCAATCCGATTCCAGCTGGCTATGCTCGTGTCGGGGTGGATTCAGTTGTCCCGCAGTGGGAGACATTGGAGCTCCATATCCCTGGAGGTGATGGGGGCTTACACTCGCAGAGGTGCCGGGAGAAATCATTCTCTGGGAAAAGAAGAACATCAGGCTGCCAGGCTGGGTAGCACCTAGTACCGGTCGTCCCAGCAGGTCACCATCACCTCCTCCAGGTGATCGCAGGCCACCATCACCTCCTCCTACTGATCACATGTCGCCACCATCACCCCGTGGGTACGACGTCGACCACGACATCGGTAGTCCATCTCCATCTCCAGCGCCGCCGCCTCCGCCCACTAAGACTCGGAATGCACCCAGCCGGAAGCGTTTCAAGAGTCCTGTCCCCAAGAAGTCGCCCCTCCCAAAAGTACCAAAGGTTCCTCCCCCCCGTCCTTGGGATCTTACTGTCGAGGAAAATGCGGCCGCTGTTGCGAAACACAACTATGATCATTTCCATAAGCCAAAACCTCCAGCGCCAGAGCCATACACAGAGAAGCAAATAGAATATGCTACTAGTTTTCTGAACACACCATCGCAGTATGAGTTACACGAGAAGAAGGATGACTATACACGCACTCTTGCGAAGGTAATTGACCAAAAGAAGGATGAAAAGGCTAAGGAGAAGGACATTGCTGGCACGGGCAAATCATCAGCTAGAAGTGCAGATGAGAAAAGGTCAAGTTCAACAAGTGCACCCCTCAAGGCCAAGCAAACGACAAAAGGCAAAAAGAGAAAGGAAGTTCCCCTCCTCGGTGCTCAGCCCAAACAATCGATCCCAGCACTCAAAGTGTTTAATGTTCCCAAGGTGTACCAGGAACATGGTGGTGGTTTCGATATGGAAGAAGCTGCAAGCCTAGCGGCTGCCTGTAAAGTTTCCGTGGAGGAATTGCTACTTGCAGCAGATGCTGCACTACCCACTGCTGATATAGCTCCTAAATTTGTCTACGGGGCCGACTTGGTCAGCAGAGAGCAGCTGCATAAACTGCCAACACATATGCGGAATTTGCATCAGTGGTACCTTGATGCATGCAAGGAGAAAAAAATGTACATCGTGGCGAGTATACCATGGGAATATTACTACCGAAAGGAGGAGATCCATATTGAGATGAATGAACTCTGGCAGTTATTCAATCTAGAAGCCCTCGACAAATCTCTCATGAGTTGCTATTGCTTGTAAGTTGTTAACTACATATAAGTTCATTTTCATTCAGTTCATGTTCGTTTTCATTGCATATATATACTCATTATATCTTATGGGTTCTCTTTTGCAGACTGGAGATCAGTGAGTGCAAAAGTAATAATATTATCAATGTTGGGTTTGTTGACCCAGATAAAATACATGTTGAAACGGTGAAGCATAAACGCGAAGAAACGGGGGGAAACCTACTAAGGTTTTTGGGGCAGCAATATTTCTGTGATTCAATATTGTTTCCTTACAACTACGAGTGAGAGTCTTAATGATCTTTTATATATGCACATTCAATTTTTCTTACTCGATGTTAAGTGTAATTCCTGACGTATATGCATAACATGTGCAGCTTCCACTGGATTCTACTAGACATTCAACCTGATAAGGGAATAGTTGAAGTAAAAGACCCACTGAGTAGAGGCCTGGACGGGTTCCAGGACTTGCAGAAGTTGCTCCAAGTGTAATTTCCTTCATCGCGGCTTTATCTTTCGTGGAGATATCAATTAATTATCCACTCATTCAATCATTCTTTTGCATGGCAGGGCTTGGCAAGCTTTGAAGAATGTTCATAAGGAGATTACCTTTGCAAAGAAGCTAACATTTAATCCTGTACCGTGCCCCCAGCAGCCACAAGGGACGAATCTATGTGGATACTACGTTTGCGAGTCCATTCGCATGTTAACCACTGAGAAGCAGAACAGAAATAAATTCGACGTAAGCAATAACATTCACAACTTTATTTATTATCATCAATATTTCGTTATCAAGACTGATATAGTCATACTCATCTCATTTTCGTATATAGGTCGACTTCATGCGGGACAGACTCCAACCAAAGGAACACGCACTAGGAATCGCGGAGGAACTGGCGGGACTTTTGGTTAGAGAAGTAATAAACAACAAAGGCTTGTTTAGTCCAGATAGTTGTTCTACCTCCAAATAGACGGTCGTTAGTACCGTTTGTCGATCGTGAGCTCCATGTATATATGTAGGGAACCTACGAATATGTGTAAGGGGAATCGACTTCTACTTCCAATATTTGTTTGATCGATCTATATATATATATAATGAATGAATGTGTACAACTTCTAGTAGCGTACAAATATATGCAACTTTTATTTTCGGACGAAAAAAATGAAATAACAGGCGGTCGGTGGCGGGGGGGAGGGGTGCTGCACCCCTCAAACCCTAAAGCAGAAGCGTTGTGCGCGCGCCACGTAGAGGGCCTTTTGTCGCGGGTGGTAATACCGCCCGCGACAAAAGGGCCTGTGCCCTGCGCGCCCCGCGGCTGCCACGTGGTGGACCTTATGTCGCGGGTCGTAAGTGACCCGGGATAAAAGGCCACCCTTTTATCGCGCCTTGCTTGTCGCGGCTGGCCGCCCGCGACAAAAGGCCCTAACCACCCGGATCAAAAGGCCTGTTTTCCACTAGTGTATAGTTAGCCCCGAGATCTCCTTGCAATCGTTTCTGTGATAATGATTTTTTTAACAGATTCTGTGATAATGAATTAAATTAGTGTGATTCACTACAATGAATGTAAACGAAAAAATTATACGTTTGGATATGTCACTAAGACTACCCACAATGAGAGTATCATATGTAGTATCATGCATTTCATGCATGCAAAATGCTGATGTGACAATGCAATTAAAGGTGAGAGAGAGGATATTAGTATCATAGGTAGATACCGTATCATAACACATACTACTAGAAAAATTTAATATCAAGTAAATCTTGTACATATATTTGCATTGAGATTCTACAAATTAATTAATATAAGACTATGATAGTAGTATATGATACCATGCATTATGGAGATAGTAACATGTAATAATATCATACGCATGATACTTCTATATAATATTATACATTGTGACTAGTCTAATGGCTTCCTCTATATCCGAAAGATCTTGCTTGCTATATGCCATTAATTGGTTGCCATAGAAAAGAAACGTTTCTCAAGCAGGCTGGTGATCTCGTTAGTATCTTAGTAAGTATCATGCATATTGGTTCCACAAAAATGCTGATGTGGTTCCTAATTAAAGAAAAAAGTGAATATTAGAGTAACATAGATGGATACTGTATCATACTACGAGAAAAAATAATATCAAACAAATCTTGTACACAAATTTGCAAAAAACAATAAATCTATACCTTATATATATATATATTATAATAAAAAAAACTTCTTGTTCGTCCGTCTTTTCTTACCCCTATACTTCAGTTTAAATTACGTCAAATGTCACCGCTTAAGTGTACCGGTTGGCTTCGTTTTATTATCACCCGTCCGGATAGGGTGCACCAAATCTTCCACCCGACGGTCACCTCGCCGCGCCAGCCTCCCTTCGACTCCAGCCGACCGCTGCCGCCCCGTACTTCAACAGTTCAACGCTAGCTCCGTCCCCGCGCCCGGCCTCCAACGACGGCGAAAATTCCCTTGCGCGTCTCCCTGGCGACTGGTCTCCAACGCCCACAAAGATCCCCCACCCCGACCTCCCTTGTCCATGGCGTGCTTCCACCAACGTCCTGCGCTGTTTCATCAGCTTACATCTCACGCCTCAATTGCAACCAGCAACAAGCAATGCGGAAAAGTACGGTATGAGTGGAGGCTGATGTTGGTTCCTTCTGACCGGCAGAATCGAGTAGGAGATGAAGATTCAATAAAAAATTGAGTGAGACAGATCGGCGGATAAAGCCAAAGAATTGGGCCCCGACGTGTCCGCACTGGCGAGCATGGCCTCGACGCGTCCGAGACGAGCCCGTCCATCTCCCTCGGCTGTTGTCCGACGTGCCCGTCATCTATGCTGTTTCATAAGTACGGTGCCGCGAGTCAACTGCACTGAGGGCATCTCCATCGGCAGCGGTAGGCGTTTAGGGTTTTTTTTAATGTTTTAACTATGTAAATTATGTTTCATGTTTAAAAAAAATAATTCAGCTGAAAAATGCGTCGCGCCGCTGGAGCCACCCAACGCAAACGGATGCACGATCAATTTCGATTATTTCAGCCGACGCAAATGGACGCCGAACGCCCGCAGCTGCGGCCCCGGCAGTTTCGGCACGGCCTCGACCACTGCCTCTGCGCGTGCCGGCTGAACATCCGCGCACTGCTGCTGCAGGTCGTGCCCGCGGCCATGCCGTGTGTGCGCGCGCGTGAAGCTCCGCCGTTGTACAGCTTTTGTCTCTGCAATTTGCTAGCTAGCTGGCATGGTTTGCTGCTAGGATGTTTGCAACATTGCTTGCTGCTAACTGACGTTGTTTGCAAAATGATAAATTTTCTTGATTTTCGTTAATTTGCAATATCCACATTCAAGCAAAGCTATCAGAATCGAATTTTATTTTTCAATTTGCATACATCTATTCTTGGGCAACCTGAGGAAGTATTTAATTCATTTATGTGCCTATGTTTATTTATTGTAATCCAGATCTAATGTTAAAGGTATATCTCCTTCTCCCCAAATATTTTGTTCATTTTATCTTTTATAACTATTTTTAGAAGTTAGAAAACAGTTTGCCCCGTATCGATGGCACACATTGACGCCTCGGGAGATTCGGGTGGATGTGTTGTGTAGCGAGCCGAGTGACGAGCTTATGGCGGCTTTCATGGCGGCAATCAAGAGGAATCTGTGGTAAAGCCATCGTGGCGAGAGGAGAACATGTTTTAGTCAAAAACATTTTTATCCGTAGCAACGCACCGGTATATTTCCTAGTATATCATAACTATGATTTAACTTCATGATACTACTCACTATAGAAATAGTATCATACATAAGTATCATATACATGATACTACAACATGATACTTGAGACTCTGATCAACCTTAGAATATTTTTTGCAAGACTAACCAACGAAAAGTTGTCATTCCGAGAGGCATTTTGGCTTTCTGTAGGAACCTATATGGCACACCATTACTGCTTTACATGGCTTGATAAAAAAAATTCTCCTACATAAGTTTTCTCAAGCAGTGAGGAACCAAAATGATTTGTCTGAGAGAAACATTCCCATTAGTGTTTAAGAAAAGGCATTCCACCATTCCTTCCACCGCACAAGCCTCTCCTCAAATATCACTCTTCTGAACAACACAAACTACCAATCACATCTTGTTAGCAGCAGCGCCGTGCTATGATGGGTTCGTTGCATGAAAAACAAACATTTCTACCGTGAAGAAGAACAAAACCAAGATCCAATCTAGGAAAAGCCAAGATCTAATCTATGAAGATCGGAGCAACGAGATGAGAAATTAACCCTCGAAGGTCCAAAGCCTTAACGAGATCAGATCTCGTGGTTGATGTAGTCGATCGTTCCGATGCTGCAATCCGGCAGCACTTTCGTACTCGGTCGTGCGTACGGTGTCGATGAAGTCCTTCCTCTCCCCGTTCCAGCGGGCAGCGGAGGTGTGGTAGATCTCCTCGGAATCCCATCAGCACGACGGCGTGGTGGTGGTGGAGGAGGAGAAGATTCTGCAGGGCTTCGCCAAGCCGGTGCATATTGAGGTGGAGGAGGGAGAGGGGCGGCTAGGGTTGGAGGGGTGAAGGAGGGATGCGCCCCTGCCCCCTCCCCTCTTTATATAGGGGGGGAGGCCGGCCAGGGTTGCCTTGGGCCCTCCTCTAAGCCCTATGGCCGGCGGCCAAAAGAGGGGGAGAAAACTCCCCCCAAGTCTTCCCCCCTAGGGTTTTGGGGAAACCCTAAAGGGATGGCCGGCTTGGGCCTTTAGGGGCTAGTGCACCTGGCCCATTAGGGCTGGGCTGCACCCCCTCGGCTCATGTTTCCCCTCCGGAACCTTGTAGAACCTTCTTGGTCTTCCGTCGGAAAAATCCCGAACTTTTCCGAACCCCAAAAATGAACTTCCCTTATATGAATCTTAATCTCCAGACCATTTTGGACCTCCTCGTGATGTCCTGGATCTCATCCAAGACTCCAAAAAAACATTCGGTCTCCATCTCATATTTCAAATCTACTATACGATATCGAACCTTAAGCGCATCACCCTACGGTTCGTGAACTATGCAGGCATGATCGAGAATCTTCTCCAATCAATAACCAATAGCGGGACCTGGAGATCCATAATGGCTCCCACACATTCAGCGATAACTTAGTGATGGATTGAACCATTAACATACGATATCGATTCTCTTTGTCGCGCGATACTTTACTTATCCGAGGTTTGATCATCGGTATCTTGATACCTAGTTCAACCTCGTTACCGACAAGTACTCTTTACTCGTACCGTGGTATGTCTCTCTGGTGACATTGTCACATGTGATGAGGACATCCCTACCTCACTACTGCCTCCTTCATTGCAAGTTGAAGATGAACCTGCTGTGAAGCTAAAGTCCAATGAAGTTCGGATTGGACCAATTACAAGGGCTCGTGTGAAGCTACTTAAACAACAGGTGAACTTGTTTCTAAACGATACTTTGATTGATGAGAACCTTATACTGCCTAAGTCCTGTTACTTATGTGTCATCAGGTATCAAGAGGAGACGAGCATCGCATGAGGAGTAGAAGAGCAGCTGGACGTGAAGACGGACGTCAAGATGGACGTGAAGCTGGACATGGAGCTGGACATGAAGATATCTCATGGACGTGCGAGGAAGGAGCGGGAGGCAAGCGCGAGAGGAAAAGAAGTCGTCCAGGCCGGCCCAGCGCCCGGTCAGACCGGCCGCCAGACCGGCGCGCCCGTTTCCTGGCCCGGTTCAACCGGGCGGCACGCTGGATCCACCCCGGCGCCAACCGGGCGTCGTACTGGGGCCAACCAGAAGAGCATCTGCGACACTTCCGGTTGCCACCCGGTCCCTGGCCCGGTCTAGACCGGCCAACCCGGCCCAGCCCCCGGTCAACCGGGTTCCAGACCGGCCAGGCCGGCCCAGCATCCGGTCAACCGGATTCCAGACCGGCCTAGTCCGAGTCTGTCTCGACCAGATCTATTCTGGGTCGGTTATTTTTGTATCTTTTCGACCAGAAGTCATCCCGGACGCCTATATAAGTGCCCAGGACGCCCCCTAGCGGTTTTAGACCACGTTTAAGATAAACACTAGTTCTTAGTTGTTTGCTCTGCAAAACTATTGAATTCCCTACACCATATTGCTTGATATTGTGTAGATCCTGATAAAGACTTGTGTGATCTATTGTTCCATTGGGAATTAGACGGTTGCAACTTACCGCTTCGTGGTCGGCGGCTACGTGCGCAAGTGTGTGGAGTTGCGAATATCTTGCAGGGTTGAGAGTTGTTGCATTGGCGACAGGGACCAATCGAGAGATCTCGTTGCATCATGCAAGTTATCATCCACTACATCGTTGTGTTTCTCCGCTGCCATCTCCCCGTGATCATCATCACCACCGTTGCTTACTGAGAAGATCGGGCCACCCCTTATCATCTTGGTATCAGATTTCCAGTTTTCCACGGTAAGCCATCCACAATCCACCCCATAGTTGAGTTGTGAGTGTTTTTCCTATCCAGAAAAAGCCAAAAATATTAGGGTTAGGGTTTGCCATAGCCTTAGATTGCACTAATTTCGAGTTTTAGTTGCTTTTCGTAGTTTTTTTTGCGTTTCTTTTTCTTGCATCTAGTATTGTTAGGGTTTGAGTCTCTACTATCATCTAGTTGTAGTTATTGTTACTCCGAGTCCACATAGCGTACAGTGTGCTTTTCCCAACCATAGCCACAGCCTACCGATATACGTGACTAGGAATTTCCCCAGAAGAGACTAGTTTTCCGCTCGACAGGCTGCTCATTAGGGTTTTGGTGCTTTGCATATCTTGTTGGCCGTGTTATCAAGGAGTGTGTCCTAAAATAAATAAAAAAACAGAAAATTGAAAAGAAGCAAAAAGAGCTACATAGCTGCGTTACAAAAGAAAATACAAAAAGATAAAGTGAAGTGCTAGAAGAATCAAGTGAAGGCTTAAGTTTACTTTACTGCACCGGTAGTTGAGCAATCTTGTGCCTGTTTCGTTGAGCTTTGCTACCGTCTCTCTAGTGCTTTGCAACCTTTCCTCCATATAGTTGCATTGCCCCATTATATCGCCTTGTGTGAGTATCATTGGTTGTCTACGATCAGCGCTAGAGCTTGTTATTGGTGCAAATAGGTAGCCTACCTACAGCCCCACATATATCTGATACGTCCAAAACGTATCTACTTTCCCGAACACTTTTGCTATTGTTTTGCCTCTAATTTGTGTATTTTGGATACAACTAACACAGACTAACGCTGTTTTAAGCAGAATTGCCCTGGTGTCTCGTTTTTGTGCAGAAACTCAAATTTCAGGAAAATCCCCTGGATTAATTCCAATGGGCCTATTTTCACATAACATTGACGGAGCCAGAAGACCAGAAGGAGGGGGGCTACGAGGCAGCCACCCCACCAGGCGGCGCGGTGGGCCCCTGGGCCGCGCCGCCCCATGGTGGCGACGCCTCGGGCAGCCCCAAGTGCCTCCCTCTGGACTACTTAAAGGTTTCGACCTAAAAACGCACGGGGGTTAGACGAAATCGCCAGAAGACATCCAGAACACCGCCGCCATCGCGAAACTCCGTCTCGGGATCAGAAACTCCGTTCTGGCACTCCGCCGGGACGGGGAATTGGAGGAGAACATCGCCATCATCATCACCGACGCCTCTCCATCGACCAGCCATGTTTCCCCATCCATGTGTGAGTAATTCCCCCGCTGTAGGCTGAAGGGGATGGTAGGGATTGGATGAGATTGGTCATGTAATAGCATAAGATTGTTAGGGCATAGTGCCTAGTGTCCGTAATTGGTACTATTATGATATTGTTGCAACTTTTTATGCTTAATGCTTGTCACTAGGGCCGAGTGCCATAATTTCAGATCTGAACATGTTATCAATTCATGATGATATTCATTACTTTATGATCTTACCTGCAAGTTGTATACACGTATTGTTGTCCGGAACCCGAGGCCCCAAAGTGACAGAAATTGGGACAACCGAAGGGGAAGGCGGTGATATGAGGATCACATGTGTTCACAGAGTGTTAATGCTTTGCTCCGGTGCTCTATTAAAAGGAGTACCTTAATTTCCAGTAGATTCCCTAGAGGCCCGGATGCCACCAGCTGGTAGGACAAAAGATGTTGTGCAAGTTTCTCATTGCGAGCACGTACGACTAAATATGGAACACATGCCTATGGATTGTTTAGTACTTGGATACCGTTTTATTACTATCTGCAAATGCCCTACCTTGATTGTTACATGAGTTTCTCTCATCCATGCAACGCCTGTTCATCCATCCCTGTGCCTACAGTATTTTAATCCTGCTGTTTACTATAATCAGTACTGCTGTCTTTGTTACACTGTTGCTTATATTTCACTACTGCTACTGCTATAAAACTGTTACTACTGATAAACTCTTGCGAGCAAGTCTGTTTCCAGGTGCAGCTGAATTGACAACTCCGCTGTTAAGGCTTACAAATATTCTTTGGCTCCCCTTGTGCCGAATCAATAAATTGGGTTTTACTTCCCTCGAAGACTATTGCGATCCCCTATACTTGTGGGTCATCAAGACTATTTTCTGGCGCCGTTGCCGGGGAGCATAGCTTTATTTGCAAGTTCACTTGGATTGATATGGTTCGCTACAAATTCTCCATCGTGGGTAAACCTCGCGATACTAAAGTCGCCATATTACCATCCACTACAAGAAAAGGTACAACTCTGAGTACCTCTGCTGCTCTTGATTCACCATCTGTGATAAGTCAACTTGTTTCACCACCACAAGCTTCACATGCTGGTACGTACTTCTGCTGAATCTGAAAATTCTCATAATTTTGATGATGCTTCTGCTGTGCTTGATGATAGTGGTTCGTTAGGATCTTTTCTAGATGCTACAATTGCTAGGTCTAGACAAATTGAAAATACTGAAACTACTAATGAAAATATTGTTACACCTGTTAATTCACCCGAGTCTGTTGAATACTCTAGTGATGATCTTGATGAAGATTATGTGGAACTTGATGATGATTTTATTGATAAATGCAATGCTACTACTGATGCAAGTAAAATTAAAAAGCTTCTTGCACAACATACTGTTAGATATAAACTGTCTTCTGATCCTAAATTTGCCACATCTCCTATAAACATTAAGGATAAGGATTATGATTTTTCTCTTGATTTATCTCATATATCTATTGTTGAGAAAACACCTTTCTGTGGTACTGAAAAAGAAAGTGCTGTAGAACACATGATTGAGCTTTCAACTTTGAGTAGTTTGTTTTCTGATGATATCAAGAAGCGTACTTATTTTGTTGCTAATTTTTTCCTTTCTCATTAAAGGATGATGCTAAAACTTGGTATAATAGTTTGCCTCCTGATTCTATTGATAGTCCAAGTGGTTTGCTTGATGTTTTCTTTCGGAAATACTTTCCTGCTAGTGCTCAACATATTGCTTTGCAGAAAATTTATAGTTTTGACCAGGAAGATGGAGAGAAATTGCCCGAAGCTTGGGCAAGATTTTGCTCTCTTATCAGAGCCCGACCTGGACATGATTTGGAAAAGCATGATTTATTTGATATATTTTATAGTGGACTAACCATTGAGTCTAGGGCATACCTGGATAGTTGTGCTGGTTGTGTTTTCAGGAAAAGAACTCCGGACGAAGCTGGAGAATTATTGGCTAGAATAGGCCGGAATCACGATAATTGGACTACACCTGAACCAACCCCGACGCCAATATTGAAGAAGAGGGGTTTGATTAAATTAAATGATGAAGATATGAGGGAAGCCAAGAAATCTCTTAAGGAGAAAGGTATTAAATCTGAAGATGTGAAGAATATACCTCCCATAGAAGATTTATGCAAGATAACTCCCCCTTCATCCATGATTGAGGTACATTCTCTTCAACGCTTTAGTAGGGAAGATATTCCGTACTCAAAACCTCCTGATCAGTGCTTAGATGAGTTTGATAATTATATTGTTAAGCAAGATAATTTTAATATGAGAGTAGAGAATCATTTAATGGAAAATTCTCAAGCTATTAGTAAATTGCATGATATTGTGGAGAGAACCTCCAATGATGTTAAGATGCTTGTTAAACATTTTCATATGATTCAAACTCAAATTGATCAACTCACTAAAGTGCAAAATGACTTGTTAAAAAATAGTTCTAAAGAAAAACATGCTTATGAAGTAACAACTAGAGGCGGTGTTTCTACTCAAGATCCTCTATATCCCGAGGGGCATCCCAAAAGAGTTGAACAAGATTCTCAACAAATTGAACCTAGTGCTCCTTCTAAGAAAAAGAATAAGAAACATAAAACTGTTGCAGAATCCTCTGAGCCTGTTAATGATCCTAATAGTATTTCTATTTCCGATGCTAAAACTGAAAGTGGTAATGAACATGATAAAGATAATGATTAGAATGATGCTTCTGATAAAGAAGAGGTTGAATATGAACCTGAAAAGCATGCTAAAAATAAAAAGTATACTAAAGAAGATTTTATTGCTAAGAAACATGGTAATGAAAGAGAACCTTGGGTTCAAAAGCAAATGCCTTTTCCTGCTAAGAAACTAAAATCAAAGGAAGAAGAACACTATAATAAATTCTGTGATTGGATGAAACCTTTGTTCTTGCAAATCCCTTTGACTGATGCTATTAAATTGCCTCCTTATTCAAAGTATATGAAAGGTATTGTCTCTAACAAAAGGAAAATTCCTAATGAGGAGATTTCCACTATGCTTGCTAATTACTCTTTCAATGGCAAAGTTCCAAAGAAGCTGGGCGACCCAGGTATACCGACTATTCCTTGTTCCATCAAGAATAATTATGTTAGAACTGCTTTATGTGATTTGGGAGCAGGTGTTAGTGTTATGCCTTTTTCTCTTTATAAGAGACTTTATTTAGATAAGTTGATACCAACTGATATATCTTTGCAAATGGATGATAAATCTACTGCTATTCCTGTTGGTATATGTGAGGATGTTCCTGTTCAAGTTACTAATAACTGCTTAATATTAACTGACTTTGTTGTGTTGGAAATGCCTGAAGATGATAACATGTCTATTATTCTTGGGAGACCTTTTCTTAACACCGCAGGGGCTGTTATTGATTGCAATAAAGGAAAAGTTACTTTCAATGTTGATGACAAGGAGCATACTGTTTATTTTTCCATGAGGATAGATAAAGTATGTGGAGTTGATACAATTTCTAATGTGAGAACTATCAAAGTGGGAGTTATTGATTGTCCTATATATGAGCCTAAAGAAGGATATCAAAATATTATGATTGGATCCATATCAATACAATACAAGGTAACATGATTGATTTGAGGTTTATTTCTTCTTATGTTATGTAAAATTTATTTCGTGGCAAGACTTGATCAACCTTGTTAACAAATACATTTTATATGCATAAAGGAACTAAACAACATTTCTTTCTTCCTCCACTTGTTTTACTCGTTGTAGCACTACTTGTTTTGCATGGTTCTTTAATTGTTTAGAGATTTCAAAATCTTTTTCTGCCCATTAATAATAATTTTAACACCCAGAAATGTGCATTTTTCAAAGTTTTCAAAAATTTACAAAAATTATACCGTTGGTCTTATTTTTCGAAGAGCTACCTGGGAGCACCTGGTGACGTGGGCACTACCCTTCGGGTAACCAATGTTGCCCTATCCTGTACCATCTAGTTGGAGGCCCATGAAGACACTCGGAAGCAAGGCGGGCCACTAGGACGGTGCACCAGAAGGTTCCTTGACGGGCAAGGCAAGGAAGCTGCCGAACAAGGAAAGATCGGATCTAAAACTACTGTAAACCTAGTCGTATTTGGTTAGGCCTCTTGAGACCTGGCCTCCTATATAAAGGCCAGGAGAGGGGCTGCCGAGGGACACGATCAATCTTAGCAATCTTAGCCAGCAAAAGCTTAGAGCTAGGTTACCCTAGCAATTAGCCATCTCGACGAGATCTCAGCCGAACTATTCGGCACCCCATTGTAACCCATTATCATCATAATCAAGAACAGACAGGCAGGACGTAAGGGTTTTATCTCATCGAGGGCCCCGAACCTAGGTAAATTGCTCTCCCCGCTTGTCTGTGAACCGATGTCTCGTGTTAGCTTGCAGGATTCCATCAACCCTAAGCCCCTATCGGAGGGCATTGGCGAGGAGTACCCTCGACAATTGGCGCCGTCTGTGGGAAACCTGTCGGCACAAGGCAAGTCATCGGCAGTACCAGTCACGTCCGCGGCGTTCTTACTCGAACCACCGACGCCGGCAGAGTCGAGTGATCCGATCCGCTGCAGGTCCTTCGAGTTCGTGCCGCGCCGCGAAGCACTTCACCCAAACTCTATGGCATCATCTCACGACGCGGAGGCTGTTTTCGGTGGCGTCCACTTCGTTATCGATTTCGGAGGTTTCCTTGGCCTCCCTAGGGCCGGTGCGTCCGACTCAAAGGCCGTACCTCCGGAGGGTGTCCCTTCAGCGACAACCCTAAAAATTCAGCCCAGGAGCATACAAGAGAGCAACCGAGGGGGTCTCGACACCGCGGCTGGACAAAGAAAGAGACGAAGAAGCTCACACCGTGAGGAGGAAGGCAGAACAGCAGTTCACCCTCGACAGTTCGAGCAAGGATGCCATGACACATCGTCAATCAGGGGCCGCACCCGTTCTCCGTACCTTTCGGCTACAGAGCAACTCGATGCACCATGTTACCTCCACTCCTACATTGATCCAAAAGATGGTCGGGAGAAGTCCAGTCATTTGTTGAGGAACTGCCGACACTTCCTAGAGATTCGACAGTTCTGTGATGATCTTAGAGCCGAAGCTATATCAAGAGTTCACATGATGGAGGAGAAGGCAAGGTCCTACGACCATCTGCCAGAACCGTATGTACCAGAACCATACGAACCAATGGAAAAAGATGAATATGTACCAGCCGAAGTATTCCCAGAGCTACGCGGACAAATCAACATGATCCATAAAACCAGCTTTTCAAAGAGAGAAATCAAGAAGTTCTCCCGAGAAGTAAAATATGCGGAAGTCGCCATGGTTGATACGCCGGATTTCATCGACTGGTCAGAACAAAGCATCTCCTTCAGCAGGGCGGATCACCCGAAAGCTGTCCCAAGGCCTGGTCATGCGGCCCTTGTCCTTGAAGCACAGATTGGAGGGTACAATATGGGCAAAGTATTCATGGATGGAGGAAGCGGCTTGAACCTGCTATTCGCCAGCACAATGAGGGCAATGGGTTTAACAGTCGACATGCTAAGAGAATCTGACACAGGGTTCCACGGCATTATACCGACTCGACCCGCTTACTCGCTAGGCAAAACATCATTGGACGTAGTCTTCGGTACACCCAGTAATTTCAGAAAAGAAAAGATCGAGTTTGAAGTAGTCGACTGGGAATCTCAGTACCACGCCATCCTCGGCAGGCCTGCGTTTGCTAAATTCATGGCCGTGCCTCATTATGCATACCTGAAACTGAAGATGCCAGGCAACAACGGGACCCCAATAACCGTTCATGGCAGCTTTGCTCGATCAGACAACTGCGACAGGGAGTTCCAGAAGATCGCCTCGAAGTTCGGAGCCAAGGAAGAACTCAACGCGATCGATACCGTTACAGTCCACACACAACCACCAGCTGACAATCGAAACGTAAGATCCGATGAGTTCGACGCTGCAAAGGAAACTAAGAAGCTGCAGGTGCACCCTACTGATCCGAAGAAGACGGTCAATACTTCGACTGACCTCACTGACGCATAGGAAAGCGCGCTCATCGAGTTCCTCCGTGAGCGCTGGGAGATATTTGCATGGGAACCATCCGACATGCCAGGTATCCCCAGGGAACTCGCTGAGCACGCCCTAAATGTTGACCCGACGGCCAAATCAGTACATCAATCAATGCGACGATTTTCTGAACCAAAGAGAAGAGCAATCGGCGAAGAAGTTAATCGACTCCGCATGGCAGGATTTATTCGAGAGCTTAAGGAATCTGAGTGGGTGGCCAATCCCGTCATGGTGCCGAAGAAGGACACAACCGCCCTCCGCATGTGCATCGATTACACCAGCCTTAACAAGCACTGCCCGAAAGATCATTTCCCGCTGCCTCGAATAGACCAAATAGTCGACTCCACGGCCGGATGCGACCATCTCTCTTTCCTCGATGCATACTCCAGGTACAATCAGATTAAACTAAAGAAGGAAGACTAGGAGCTAACTTCGTTCATCACTCCACACGGCATTTTCTGTTACAACGTCATGACCTTCGGGCTGAAAAATGCGGGAGCAACTTACCAACGCTGCATGCAAGCCTGCCTTGGGGAACAAATCGGAAGAAACATTGAAGTTTACATCGACGACATCGTGGTGAAAACGAAGCACGCAGCCACGCTCATCGATGATTTGCGGGAAACCTTCGACAATCTGGACAGATACAAAATCAAGTTGAATCCCAAAAAATGCTTCTTCGGAGTGCCAGGAGGACAAGTACTCGGATACTTCATATCAGCCAGAGGAATTGAAGCCAATCACTTAAAGATCAAAGCTATCCTTGATATGGAGCCGCCAAAGAATCTGCACCAAGTGCAGCAGTTGGCAGGCCGACTAGCAGCGCTCAGCAGGTTCATTGCAAAGCTAGGGGAGAAAGCTTTGCCCTTCTACAACTTGATGAAAAAGTCGGAAAAGTTCGAGTGGACAAAGGAGGCACAGGAATCCTTCGACAACTTGAAGAAAATCTTATCGACCTCCCCAGTGCTTGTGATTCCGCGCGAGAAGGAGATGTTGCAACAGCACAAGTCTTCAGCAGCGTTTTAGTCGTCGAACGAGAGGAAGCAGGGAGAGTTCATGGTGTGCAGAGGCCCGTTTACTACCTCAGTGAAGTGCTCACTCCTGCAAGGCAAAGGTATCCCCATCATCAGAAACTGGCGTATGCAGTATGGAGGTCATCCCGCAAGTTGCGGCACTACTTCACGGAGCACCCGATTATCGTTGTAAGTGAAGCACCCCTGAAGAGCATAATGACCAATCCGGAAGCCACTGGTCGAGTGTCTCAATGGGCCATCGAAATAGCGCCACATGACATAACTTACGTTAATCGAACGGCGATAAAATCCCAAATCCTCCCAGATTTCGTGGCAGATTGGATCCAATCACGTACGCGGCAGCACCCGACATGTCGGGGTCATGGATAATGTACTTCGATGGGTCAAAACGGAGTACAGGTGCAGGAGCAGGAGTGGTGCTGATATCACCACAGGGAGATAAGATGAAGTATATACTACGTATGATTTCTCTCTGCCGACGAACAACGAAGCAGAATATGAAGCGCTGTTGCACGGGATGAAAATGGCAAAGGCGTGTGGTGCTACTCGTCTAGAAATCTATGGAGACTCAAACTTGGTGGTGCAGCAGTCAATGAACCTTTGCGACGCAGTCAGCGACAACATGATTGCCTACCGGCAGCTGTATCAGAATATGGAAGCTAAATTCGAAGGATGCGAGCTCAAACATATCGGCAGAGCCAATAATGAGGAAGCCGACACTTTGGCAAACATTGGGTCTATGTGCTCCCCCATCCCAGATGGAGTGTTTTACGAAGTGATCACTCAACGATCAATAAAAGAAAAGACGTCGGCACCTCCAAAACCATCGGCTGATGAATTAGAGGCAAGCTCGCAGCAAACTCCTCCGGCTGAAGAATCTCCAACTCCTCCTGCCGAACAAGTACTCCTCCTCGAGCCACTATGGACCAAGCCGTTCCTAGCGTATTTGACAAAGCAAGAGCTGCCAGAGGACTCTGTGGAAGCAAAGCGAATCGTCAGACGTTCAAAGGCCTTCGCCGTGGTAAATGGTGAGCTTTACAAGCGAAGCATCTCAGGGATCTTCCAAAGGTGCATCGCCATTGACGATGGAAAAGCACTGTTGCACGAGATACATGAGGGAACCTGCGGGCATCACGCAGGGAGCAGGGCCCTTGTGGCAAAAGCCTTTAGGGCAGGATTTTACTGGCCAACGGCAGCGTCGGATGCTAGAGATCTAGTCATGAAGTGCGATCCCTGCCAACGTTTTTCACCAAAACCACACGATCCTGCAACGGACCTAATGACAATACCCTTGGCATGGCCCTTCGCTCAATGGGGACTCGATCAAGTTGGACCGCTGCCAAGATCGTCACCCGGAGGACACACGTACTTACTGGTTGCAGTCGACAAATTCACCAAGTGGATCGAGGCAGTACCTGTGCGAAACCAAAAAGCTGAAACAGCGGTTCAATTCTTCAAGGGAATAACTTGTCGATTCGGTATGCCCCACAGCATCGTCACAGACAACGGTGATACGTCCCCGACGTATCCATAATTTCTGTCGTTCCATGCTTGTTTTATGACAATACTTACATGTTTTGCTTGCACTTTATGATGATTTCATGCATTTTCCGGAACTAACCTATTAACGAGATGCCACAGTGCCAGTTCCTGTTTTCTGCTGTTTTTGGTTCCAGAAAGGCTGTTCGGGCAATATTCTCGGAATTGGACGAAATCAACGCCAAACCTCCTATTTTTCCCGGAAGGCTCCAGAACACCGAAGAAGAGTCGGAGAGGGGCCAGGGGGCCACCACACCACATGGCGGCGCGGGCCAGGCCTAGGCCGCGCCGGCCTAGGGTGTGGCGCCCCCAGGTGCCCCCCTGCGCTGCCTCTTCGCCTATAAAAGCCCTTTCGACCTAAAAACGCAGTACCAATTGACGAAACTCCAGAAAGACTCCAGGGGCGCCGCCACCGTCGCGAAACTCCAATTCGGGGGACAGAACTCTGTCCCGGCACCCTGCCGGGACGGGGAAGTGCCCCCGGAAGCCATCTCCATCAACGCCACCGCCTCCGCCATGCTCTGTGAGTAGTTCCCCCATGGACTACGGGTTCTAGCAGTAGCTATGTCGGTATACTCTCCCCCATGTACTTCAATACAATGGTCTCATGAGCTGCCTTACATGATTGAGATTCATCTGATGTAATCGGTGTTGTGTTTGTTGGGATCCGATGGATGATACATTATGATTAGTCTATCTATAAAGTTTGTAAAGTTATTGTTGCTGCAATCTTGTTATGCTTAATGCTTGTCACTAGGGCCCGAGTGGCATGATCTTAGATTTGAGCTCTATACTTATTGCTTAGATTGTATCTACAAGTTGTATGCACATGTCGCTGTCCGGAACCAAAGGCCCCGAAGTGACAGAAATCGGGACAACCGGAGGGGATGGTAGTGATGTGAGGATCACATGTTTTCACGGTGTGTTAATGCTTTGCTCCGGTACTCTATTAAAAGGAGTACCTTAATATCCAGTAGTTTCCCTTGAGGCCCGGCTGCCACCGGCTGGTAGGACAAAAGATGTTGTGCAAGTTTCTCATTGCGAGCACGTACGACTATATACGGAAAACATGCCTACATAATTAATGAATTGATGTTCTATCTTAATGCTTTGATTCCTATCAATTGCCCAACTGTAATTTGTTCACCCAACACTTGTCACTTATTGGAGAGTTACCACTAGTGAAGATCGCTGGGAACCCCGGTCCATCTCTCATCATAATATACCTGTTCTTCATGTCATTGGAAGTAGTATCAACTATCTTCTGGTGCCATTTCTCTCATATTGCTATTACTGCTGCTGTGTTACTACTACTACTGCTCTCATATTACTGCTACTTTCACATCACCCCTGTTACTAGTGCTTTTCCAGGTGCAGCTGAATTGACAACTCAGTTGTTAAGGCTTATAAGTATTCTTTACCTCCCCTTGTGTCGAATCAATAAATTTGGGTTATACTACCCTCGAAGACTGCTGCGATCCCCTATACTTGTGGGTCATCAAGATCGTTTTAAAGCGCCGTTGCCGGGGAGGCATAGCTCTACTCATAAGTTCACCTGGGGAGTACACTCTACCTCTCTCTCTGTTTTGTTTTATTTTGTTTTGCTTAGTTTACTTTTGTCTAGTTTATTTGTGCTTAGTTTATTTCTGTCTAGTATTATTCTGCTTAGTTTACTTTTGTCTAGTTTATTTTTGTCTTGTTTTACTTTTCCTATATACCCAAAAATCCATAAAAATTTGAAAAATCTAAAAATTAAAAACTGCTGTTATGGGAGAACCAACAACCTACTTGGAGCTCATAGAATGTTATAATAATTATAGGAAATCAAGAGCTGGTGAAGTAATGAGTGCTATGGTAGAAAAAGTGAATACAATTGCTAAAATCTTGCTTAAACGCCATGATATAAACTGTTGCTCTCAATAGGATACTAAACATCTTAAATTTCAATGTGGCTTTAGTGAGGAAATTTTAATTAAGAACTATAATCGGAATTGCTATATTCATTATGGGTTCGAAGAGGTAGAACAATTTGTCGTGTTTATGGGAGCCTCTGAGATCGAATCCTTCATGGTTGAGAATTATGAAAATTGTGTTGTTTGTAAGGACCTTAAAGATTATGTCTCTTCTATCCTAAATTGTTGCATAGAATGCTTCGGTAATAATCCTTATATCATTGATTATAAAGAGAGACTCATTAATGCACAAGAATGCACTCACAATTTGCAGGAACCTGTGGAAGAAGAAACTGATGAACCTGAAAGCTCATTGGATGAAAAAGAGGAGGAAATTGATGAACCTGAAAGCTCATTGGATGAAAAAGAAGAGGAGAGCGACGAACAAAAGGAGGAAGAATGGATTAGCTACCCATGCCAACCTTCTAATGAGAGTAACTCTTTATCTCTTACACTATTTGATTGTCCTCCATGCTTACCGAAAGAGGTTGAATGTTATGTTCCTGTGGATTCTCTTGAAATAGTACCTATGAGTAATACCTGTGAGAATAATTATGCTACTGTTATTTATGATAATCCATGCTACTTTGATAAATCTTATGATAATGCTTTGTTTGTGCCTGATGTCGAAATGCATGGTACTAAAGAATTTTGCTTAGCAAATGTTTATGATAAAGCTCTAGATGATGGTCCTATGTTACTTGATACTATTAATTGTACTACTAATGAAAATGGGATTGGAGAGTTCTTGACTTATTCTATGAGTCCCATATGTCTTGAGATTGATCAACTACCTTGTTATATTATTAATAAAAGTAAGTTTGAAAGTTTTAATTCCACTATTCTTGAACTTGATAAAAATTATGTGTTTGGAAAGCATGAAAAGTATGCTTCATGTGATAGTTATATTGTTGAGTTTGTTCATGAAGCTACTGAAAATTATTATGAGAGAGGAAAATATGGTTGTAGAAATTTTCAGGGTACTAAAACACCTCTCTATGTGCTTAAAATTTTGAAGCTACACTTGTTTTATCTTCGTATGCTTGTCACTTTGTTCTTCATGAATTTATTTGTGTACAAGATTCCTATGCATAGGAAGCATGTTAGGCTTAAATGTGTTATGGATTTGCTTCTTGATGCTCTCTTTTGCTTCAATACTATTTCTTGCGAGTGCATCATTAAAACTGCTGAGCCCATCTTAATGGCTATAAAGAAAGCAACTTCTTGGGAGATAACCCATGTGTAATTTTGCTACAGTACTTTATTTTATATTTGTGTCTTGGAAGTTGTTTACTACTGTAGCAACCTCTCCTTATCTTAGTTTTGTGTTTTGTTGTGCCAAGTGAAGCCTCTAATCGAAGGTTGATACTAGATTTGGATTTCTGCGCAGAAACAGATTTCTATCTGTCACGAATCTTGGTCCAATTCTCTGTAGGAAACTCAGAAAATTGTGCCAATTTACGTGCGTGTTCCACAGATATGTACGCAACTTTCATCAGTTTTGAGTTTTCTGATTTGAGCAACGGAAGTATTTTATTAAAATTCGTCTTTACTGGCTGTTCTGTTTTAGCAGATTCTGTCTCTGTTTTTTTGCATTGTCTCTTGTGGACTTTAAGCGAGGTTTTCTAGACGTAGAGAGCTGTAGCTAATGTTTTATTGAGTTCTTGCAATGTGCCACTACAGGACCAAGGTGGATTCAAATTTTTTGAGTACTAACCCCTCTAATGAAGTTTATGAGAAGTTTGTTGTGAAGGAAGTTTTCAAGGGTCAAGAGAGGAGGATGATATATGATCAAGAAGAGTGAAAAGTCTAAGCTTGGGGATGCCCCCGTGGTTCATCCCTGCATATTTCAAGAAGACTCAAGCGTCTAAGCTTGGGGATGCCCAAGGCATCCCCTTCTTCATCAACTTATCAGGTTCCTCCCCTGAAACTATATTTTTATTCAGTCACATCATATGTGCTTTACTTGGAGCGTCTGTGTGTTTATTTTCGTTTTGTTTTTGTTTGAATAAGATGGATCCTAGCAATCCTTGATTGGGAGAGATACACGCTCCGCTTTTTCATATGAACACTTGTTCTTCGTTTTACTTTTAATGTTCAATGATAAAAGTTGGAAGCTACAATACTTATCTTTATTTGGTTGGAAAAGGAAAAATGCCTCATATGTCTTGGATAATTTGATACTTGGCAATTGTTTTGAGCTCTCAAGTAGATCATAAGTTTTTGCATGTAGTTTAAACCTATTAGTGGAGAACTACCGTAAAGCTTGTTAAAATTGGTTTGCATAATTGATCTCTCTTAAGGTCTAGATATTTTCTGGTAAAAGTGTTTGAGCAACAAGGAAGACAGTGTAGAGTATTATAATGCTTGCGATATGTTTTTATGTAAGTTTTGCTGTACCGGTTCATACTTGTGTTTGCTTCAAACAACCTTGCTAGCCTAAGCTTTGTATCGAGAGGGAATACTTCTCATGCATCCAAAATCCTTGAGCCAACCACTATGCCAATTGTGTCCACCATACCTACCTACTATGTGGTATTTCCTGCCATTCCAAAGTAAATTGCTTGAGTGCTACCTTTAAACAATTCAAAATGCTTCTCAATTTGTGTTAATGTTTTATAGCTCATGAGGAAGTATGTGGTGTTTAGCTTTCAACCTTGTCATTTACTTTTGACGGACTCTCACATGGACTAGTGGCACATCCGCTTATCCAATAATTTTGCAAAAAGAGCTGGCAATGGGATTCCCAGTCCAAAATTAATTAAACTAAATAGACACTCCTCCATGGTATGTGATTTTTGGAAGGCACCTGAAGGATTCGGTTAGCCATGGCTTGTGTAAGCAAAGGTTGGGGGGAGTGTCATCATCATAATAAAAATAAAATAAAAAGGCACTCCTTCATGGTATGAGATTGTTGGCAGGCACCCGAGGATTCGGTTAGCCATGGTTTGTGAAAGAAAGGTTGGAAGGAGTGCCACACAAAAATAATAATTCATGGGAGCCGCTCTTAAAAGTCCGGTTGGCGAGGTAGTTAGTGTACCCATTACCATTCGTTGACAACAACAAACACCTCTCAAAATTTTACTTTTTATGCTCTCTATATGTTTTCAAAACCAAAGCTCTAGCACAAATATAGCAATCGATGCTTTCCTCTTTGAAGGACCATTCTTTTACTTTTAATGTTGAGTCAGTTCACCTACTTCCTTCCACCTTAGAAGCAAACACTTGTGTCAACTGTGCATTGATTCTTACATACTTGCATATTTGCATTCATCATATTACTCTATGTTGACAATATCCATGAGATATACATGTTGAAAGTTGAAAGCAACCGCTGAAACTTATATCTTCCTTTGTGTTGCTTCGATGCCTTTACTTTGAATCTATTGCTTTATGAGTTAACTCTTGTGCAATCTTTTGATGCTTGTCTTGAAAGTACTCTTTATGAAAAGTTTTGCTATATGTTATCTACTTGTTAGCAACTATAGATCATTGCCTTGAGTCACTTCATTCATTTCATATGCTTTGTAATAGTATGATCAAGGTTATGTAAGTAGCATGTCACTACAGAAATTATTCTTTTTATCGTTTACCTGCTCGGGACGAGCAGGAACTAAGCTTGGGGATGCTGATACGTCCCCGACGTATCCATAATTTCTGTCGTTCCATGCTTGTTTTATGACAATACTTACATGTTTTGCTTGCACTTTATGATGATTTCATGCATTTTCCGGAACTAACCTATTAACGAGATGCCACAGTGCCAGTTCCTGTTTTCTGCTGTTTTTGGTTCCAGAAAGGCTGTTCGGGCAATATTCTCGGAATTGGACGAAATCAACGCCAAACCTCCTATTTTTCCCGGAAGGCTCCAGAACACCGAAGAAGAGTCGGAGAGGGGCCAGGGGGCCACCACACCACATGGCGGGGCGGGCCAGGCCTAGGCCGCGCCGGCCTAGGGTGTGGCGCCCTGTGTGCCCCCTGCGCTGCCTCTTCGCCTATAAAAGCCCTTTCGACCTAAAAACGCAGTACCAATTGACGAAACTCCAGAAAGACTCCAGGGGCGCCACCACCGTCGTGAAACTCCAATTCGGGGGACAGAACTCTGTCCCGGCACCCTGCCGGGACGGGGAAGTGCCCCCGGAAGCCATCTCCATCAACGCCACCGCCTCCGCCATGCTCCGTGAGTAGTTCCCCCATGGACTACGGGTTCTAGCAGTAGCTATGTCGGTATACTCTCCCCCATGTACTTCAATACAATGGTCTCATGAGCTGCCTTACATGATTGAGATTCATCTGATGTAATCGGTGTTGTGTTTGTTGGGATCCGATGGATGATACATTATGATTAGTCTATCTATAAAGTTTGTAAAGTTATTGTTGCTGCAATCTTGTTATGCTTAATGCTTGTCACTAGGGCCCGAGTGGCATGATCTTAGATTTGAGCTCTATACTTATTGCTTAGATTGTATCTACAAGTTGTATGCACATGTCGCTGTCCGGAACCAAAGGCCCCGAAGTGACAGAAATCGGGACAATCGGAGGGGATGGTAGTGATGTGAGGATCACATGTTTTCACGGTGTGTTAATGCTTTGCTCCGGTACTCTATTAAAAGGAGTACCTTAATATCCAGTAGTTTCCCTTGAGGCCCGGCTGCCACCGGCTGGTAGGACAAAAGATGTTGTGCAAGTTTCTCATTGCGAGCACGTACGACTATATACGGAAAACATGCCTACATAATTAATGAATTGATGTTCTATCTTAATGCTTTGATTCCTATCAATTGCCCAACTGTAATTTGTTCACCCAACACTTGTCACTTATTGGAGAGTTACCACTAGTGAAGATCGCTGGGAACCCCGGTCCATCTCTCATCATAATATACCTGTTCTTCATGTCATTGGAAGTAGTATCAACTATCTTCTGGTGCCATTGCTCTCATATTGCTATTACTGCTGCTGTGTTACTACTACTACTGCTCTCATATTACTGCTACTTTCACATCACCCCTGTTACTAGTGCTTTTCCAGGTGCAGCTGAATTGACAACTCAGTTGTTAAGGCTTATAAGTATTCTTTACCTCCCCTTGTGTCGAATCAATAAATTTGGGTTATACTACCCTCGAAGACTGCTGCGATCCCCTATACTTGTGGGTCATCAAACGGCTCCAACTTTGATTCCAAGGAGTTCAGGAAATTTTGTGATGATGGGGGAATCAAATTGAAATTCGCATCAGTCTCTCACCCCCAGACCAACGGCCAAGTGGAAAGGATCAATGGTCTAATAGGGGATGGCCTCAAGAAACGCCTTACAGGCGCAGCCGGAGCCTGGGTCGAAGAGTTACCATCTGTACTCTGGAGTTTGCGTACCACACCCAACAGGTCGACTCAATATACTCCATTCTTCCTGGTGCACGGAGCCGAAGCAGTTCTACCGGACGACGTCCGATTTGAAGCTCCTCGAGTGACAGCATACACAGAGTCCTCCTCCAACATCGCGCTACAAGATGTTGTCGATCTCCTTGACGAAGCACGAGATATCGCCTTGGCGAGAACAACGGTATACCAGCAAGCGCTGAGAAACTACCACAGCCGACGAATACGCAGTCGAAGTTTCAATGTTGGGGATATGGTACTTCGGCTGAAGCAAAAAAGATCCTTGAAGCTAGAATCTCCATGGGAAGGACCATACATCATCACCGAAGTGATACCAGGAGGAGCATATCGGCTCAAAAATCCAGCTTCAGGAAAAGACGTCGAGAATCCATGGAACATCGCGCAGTTGCGACGATTCTATACATAGGACCCGATTGTTTTTAATCATTCAACAACCTATAAGGTTGCTTTTACATTATGAATAAAGATCTAATCAGATTTTTTACCTTTTTTCCTGCTCCAGGCTTTGGCACCCGAACATAACGTTTGGGGCCCCTACCATCGGCTCTAACTCCCATCGGGAGCGTTGGCCCAAAAGAAATATGCTCACACAGTGTCATTAATTAAATACTCTCAGCGAGAGCTAAGATTAATGACACACAAAAACAACCAATCCAAGCCTCGAGAAAATACACGAGTGCTGCAGTCGATGGTTACATTATCATAAAATAAGGCTCAAACCGGTGCACCGCGTGACGAAGCCAAGCTCTTGCAAAAATTACATATCGACTTCGCAATAACATTGCGTAAAATTCAACGAAGTCGTCGAGAAAGCAGGTTGAACTGATCACTCAGCCGCACTCGACAATAAAATATCAATCAAATTAACATAGCGTGCAGCGCACGCAGTAAACAATCTTATGCAAATACAAGGTTATTACATTCATGATCGGGTTCCCCGGTTCCAGTGGGCCTTCAGTTCCTTTTCAAGGCATGACTCCATCCGGGAAACAACGGTGTAAGCAGGACCTCTAGCAACATCATAATACTAGCCTAAATCCCTCTCGGTATTTGCTACGGCTCTCAAGTCTAAAGATGGATGGCACGCAAATCTCGAAGCAAAGGCAAGCTCAGCCCCAGCCAGAAGCTCTTTCCGCACCAACTGTCGAATCCTCTCAGGAGACTTGAATCGGGTGAACAGGCCAGACAGGGTTTCGGGTGCTTGATCCAGAGGAAACAAGGTGTTCCAAACCATCGTGAGATGAGCATAGTACTTATCAAAATAGTAATGCGCCTTCATCACCCGGTACTTAAACTTCGCCATGACGACAGCCTTCGGACGATGCAGCCATAAACCATGCGTCGGGTGCGCAACATCGGTCATCGCCTCAACCTCTTCATGAATCTTCTTGTTCTCTTCAGCTGCATCCGAAGCTACGACTGGAAAAGGAACGAATGTCAGTTAAAAGAACATTCAAGCCATGCCAGAAATCAGAAGATGGGCTAATACTTACAGCCCAAACTTTCTGTAGCAACATGAAGACCATCGAGAGCGTATTGTTCGACAGCAGTCGCTATCTCTCCCTTTTTCTTCACCAAGGCTGCCATCGCACGAAGAGAAGTGATGTCTTTATTCAGACAATACACCTGATCACGTAAGCGACGAACAAGGCCTGACTCGTCATTACTCGAAGGGTTCGGAAAGAGCTCGGCACGGGAAGAAGATGAAGGAATCTGCAGTACAGTCCCCAGTTCAGACCAAACATTAACATAAAAACTCCCATCGGGAGCACTCAGCATACATTATACAGACAAAAGGATGTTTGAATTGGCAACAGAGCCGAAATTTAATTAAGCTACTTCGAGTTACGGATGATCTTATTTACAACAAGTCAAATAACAGTTCAAGGGCTCGCTGACGATGAACCAGGGGCAGACTCAGGAACAGGCTTGGCTTGTGCTTCATCCACCAGCTTCAGAAGTCGGTTGGCGCAAGTTATTGCCGATCTTTTGAAAGGCTCAAGGTCAACCAGATGGTTTTCATCATCAACAGGCAGTACCTTAGAAAACTCCTCCAATTCTGACCCCATCCCATGGCCCATAAGCAATTGAAAAGTAAGAACCGCCCCAACCAAGCGGCTACGGCGTTTCAGTACCTCCACGGGCTCGGAAGGGTCAACAAGGAAAGCATCCGCTATCTCGTCGAGAGTCTTGTCCAGCTTCATCTTCAGGAAGATCATCGAGTATAGCCTCGACAATGCTCCCTTGGTCTTTTGCAGTAGTCCAAGGACCTGGACATTAGACTCAGCGGCAAGTGACAAGGCATCGGCTGTGGAGTCCTCCCGAAGCTGATGGCGTCGGCTGACAGTTATATTGGCGGCCTCTGAAAGAAAGACATATTAGTAATCAATGAAGAAACATCAAGAAAAAAGCGGAATACCATGGGTTTTTTACCCAATAATTTCTTGACGGATTCACGGAGGATGACTTCCTTCTCATCGACTACAGCCGCCGCTGCACGCCTGGCATCTTGTTCATCCTTCATCTGACGCTTCAGCCTCTTCACTTCTTCCTTCAACAAGGCGTTCTCATTCTTGGCATCGGTAGCAAGCCTGTTGGCCTCAAGCACCTGGTCAGCCGAAGATTTGACGGCCTTCCGAAGTTGGGAGTTTTCAGCCTCGAGGCAAGTGAATTGCTCGGCAAAATCCGCCACAGCATCGACTGTAGCGTAAATCGGCTGCAGCCAGAAAAATCAAGAGGAGTCAGACGACAAAAACTCGACAAAGCCAGATAGATTAAATACTTACATGATCACGGCCAGTCGACGGAGTGGGAGCATCATCAGGAGGAATGACTCTCAATATTGGGATCTTCTCCACACCCGTTCGCGAGGGAGGTGTTGACTTTGCAGGAGAAGGATTTGACTCCTTAGCCGATGCTGCTCTCTCAGAGACTAGCTTGGCCCTCTTCGCGAGAGGAACATCATCATCATCAGAGCTACTTGAGTACAGTGCACAGTTAGCATGCAAGATGACAAGAAATAAATTAAGAAAAAGAGTATAGATGCTCACAGGTCCAGATCATCTTCGCCCACGAAGAAACTTGTTGAACTCTTCTTAACAGGAGGAGGTGAAGCAGCTTCGTCGACATCATTATCTCCTCCTCTAGGACTTGATTCAGCCGATGTGATAAGGTCATCGTGTACCTGCTTACGACGTCTGCTCCTGAGGAAGGCGTCATCTCAGCTTCCTCCTCTTGGACATCGCTGTCCTCAAGAACGTGCTGAGCGTCCTCGGTTCCCTCAGAATCATCATCATCATCCTCCAGTACCACGCCGCTCTCGGGTGAGGGAGGATAACATCGGGCAACGGTGGGAGCCTGTAGAAGGAGAGAAACTTGTAAGGCACAACAAAAAAAGAAGTAATAACAGTAAACGAGGAGCGGTAAGATTACCTCGGACAGGAGGTGGTCGAAATCATAGGGAGGACGAGCCGATGTCAAGACAATGGTGTCCTTCGTACTAAGGCATGTTAGGCGACGAACCTCGTCCCGAAGCTCATCTACCGATAGGTCGGCAGAGTTGATCCTTGACTTGTCGCCTTTGCCAGTATAAAGCCATAACTGGTGAGGGCGGGACATCAGCGGCTGCACTCGACGTTGTAAGAACACTGAAACTACTTCAGTGCCGCACATCGTCAGGCCTCTTGTATTCTTCAAAGTGACTATCTGCTCAAACAGTTCATCGGCTGTCGCCTTTTCTTCGGGAGAAAGAGCGTTTTGCCAAGACTTCTTCTTATGAGCTACCAAGACGTCATCAAAGGGAGGGAGATTTGAACGCCGCCCAGAAACGGCGGGATCTTGCAGGTAGAACCACTTGTTGCGCCAGCCCTGGATGGATTCCTTCATTGGATAGTCGAAGTAGTCGACCTCCTTCCTGACGACGAAGCCAACGCCACCGACAACGGGGGGGCCATTACTGTCGTTGTGACGCTTCACATAGAAGATCTTCCTCCAAAGATCCCAGTGAGGCTCAATGCCGAGGAAGGCCTCGCAGACGGTAATAAAAATGGAGAGGTGGAGGATGGAATTTGGGGTCAGCTGCCAGAGCTGAATCCCATAGAAGAAAAGGAGGGAGCGAAGGAACTCGTGGGCCGCAAGAGAGAGGCCACGAAACAGGAAAGCAGCAAACATGACAGTGAAGCCCTTCGGGGGCTTTGGGCGAGAAACCGAACCTGGAAGACGAATGTCTTCCTCAGATGCGGAGATGAAGCCGAGAGCACGAAGTTTGCTGATGTCGCGGTTGGAAATGGCGGAGGCGCTCCAATCGCGGCTAACTTTGGCCGCCTCCGAGGTACTGCCGCTCTTCTTCTTGCCCATGGTGAACGGAGCTTCTGATGAAGAGGCAGAGGAACAGGAAGGCTAGAGAGAGAAGATGAGCAGTAAACGGGGTAAAAGATAAAAAGGAGAGGAGGCCCCCTATTTATGTTGTAAGAATTTGTGCCAAATCGTGGCCATAACTCCACAAAGCGTCGTGGGGGGTGGAGCAGATCTGACTGTACACGTGGGGCTTGAAGAAGGAGTGGAACCGGCGGCCCATTATTCCCACGTTGTGCGAAAATCGAGGAGACGCCTCGATCGCCACGCGTGCACTGGTCAAGCCCTAAAAACTGCCCGCGCAGAACTAGGGTGGGCCCGTCAGGTCAAGTCCTGTCAATCAGCCCACGGCAGTTACACGTCAACAGTGATGTCATAAAAAAACCTTGAGGCACTCGAAGGAAAAATGAAAAGATATCAGATGAAGGACTTGAGTCTACGCCCGGCTGCAAACACCCGCGCCCAGACTCGGGGGCTACTCCCATCGGGAGCGCATGACGCGCACCCGACAGAATGAGCAGTCGAAGGAAGACGGGATTGAAGAAAAAATTGTTTGAATAGCTCGAGTCTGCACTCGGTTACAAGCACTCGCACCCAGACTCGAGGGCTACTCCCATCGGGAGTGCGCGACGCGCACCCGATAGAAGTTTTTTGCACTCCAGGATCATGCCCGGGGACTTGATTCTGTGTAGGGTAACGTTGTTTTGCCATCGGTAGTTAACCAACAAAAGTTGGGCACGTTACTCATTATCCCTTGCATAAAGAAAATATATCGGATGACCTATAAAAACCCGCAGAAAACTTCGGCAGAACAAAATGTTCGATTGGTTCAACTTGAGTCTACGCACGGATTGCAAGCATCCGTACCTAGACTCGGGGGCTACTCCCATCGGGAGCGCTGATGCGCACCCGATAGAAGAAGGTGAAGCAGATTCAAGATGAACAAGGACAATGAAGGAGAAGAACATCAGGAGGAGACGAGTTTTAGTCTCTACCCGAACTATCTTCGGCTAGACACTCGGGGGCTACTGACGTGGGCACTACCCTTCGGGTAACCAATGTTGCCCTATCATGTACCATCTAATTGGAGACCCATGAAGACACTCGGAAGCAAGGCGGGCCACTAGGACGGTGCACCAGAAGGTTCCTTGACGGGCAAGGCAAGGAAGCAGCCGAACAAGGAAAGATCGAATCTAAAACTACTGTAAACCTAGTCGTATTTGGTTAGGCCTCTTGAGACCTGGCCTCCTATATAAAGGCCAGGAGAGGGGCTGCCGAGGGACACGATCAATCTTAACAATCTTAGCCAGCAAAAGCTTAGATCTAGGTTACCCTAGCAATTAGCCATCTCGATGAGATCTCAGCCGAACTATTCGGCACCCCATTGTAACCCATTATCATCATAATCAAGAACAGACAGGCAGGACGTAAGGGTTTTACCTCATCGAGGGCCCCGAACCTGGGTAAATTGCTCTCCTCACTTGTCTGTGAACCGATGTCTCGTGTCAGCTTGCAGGATTCCATCAACCCTAAGCCCCTATCGGAGGGCATTGGCGAGGAGTACCCTCGACATCTGGGGCTGACCAGTGGGGCACCCCAGGGCTGCCCCCATGTGCCGGCGTGGCCAAGGAGGGGGGCGTGCCACCCTGTGGTGTGGGCCCCTCCTTGCCCCACTAACTCATCTCTTCCTCCCATTCTACTCTCTCTCCCGAAAAAACTCGTACCAACTTTCTCTCACTCGCGTTTTTGCTCAAGAACTCGGGATTCTTCGATCTCTTTGCTCAGCCCAGATTTCTGTCTGAAATTTGGCACATTTGCTCTCCGGTATGTGACTCCTCCGATTATCCAAATAGAATTTTGTTTGGTTGAGTATATCTTGAATATTTTGCTGTTGTAGGTAACATGTTTAGTGAGCTTGCATGCTTGTTGTAAGTTGTAAAAATTAGTTTTGATGCATGTTTGGTACTCTATCAACTTCCTATAGTAGTTTCCCTCAATTATATGTCTCCGAATCAACTTTTATAATGTTTGTTGAAAAATTTCAGAAAATGGAGTGGAATAGGCACCAACTAAACCAACAAGAATTGGAGGTGCAACAAGTTATGAGAGTTCACCGCGAAGAGGGAGTATACCCCGCCTACTACCCATGCACTGATTTTATGAGAAGCGCGGGAATCTTGCAAGATGTTCAAAATCTGATTTCCAATGCAGGGTTTGAAGGTTTTGTTGTTGGTGAACCTTACCAATATGCAAAACTAACCATGTCGGTGGTGCAGGATTTTGAATTCAATTGGTCCCAAACTAACCCCATGGTTCGATACAAAATTTATAATAGAGCTGTCAACTTGCCTTTTGATGATTTTTGTGCAGCAATTAGAGTGCCACAATGGGGATCATGCGAGAAGGTTAGGGGACTGCCGCAGGAGCTCTTGAGTCTATACAAGATGATTTGTCAAGGGAGAATCTTCTCAGATGATAGTGGTAAGATCAGTAGTATTCAACTCCCAGCTATTCGCTACTTTGCTTATTTCATCACCAAGTGCGTTCTCGCTAGAAAGAATGCAAATAAGTTATCTATCCAGGATTTGGTTTTCCTAGCTGCTGCATTGCAAGGTGATAGGACTTATAATTTGGGTGCTTTGATAGCCTATAGACTTGCTACTAACCGTGAGAAGGGAGGAATTTGTGGAGGTCTCATCGCCTCTCGTTTATTAGCTATGCATGGTGTAGAACCTCACCATCTTGATATTCAACTCTCCATGGAGAAACTTGACATTGTCTCCATGATTAAACATGACTTTGTTTCTAATTTGTCTAATTTGAGTAACCTGTCTTACAAGATAACATTTTACAAGAAAACTTGGAGAACAACTAAGAAAACTGAAAGGCTAGTAGGATTGTCTGCACATGTTTTGTTTAACCTTGATTCCAGGAAAGATTGGTCAGTCATGGAAGGTGAACTGAATGCATACATAGAGGGGGATGGCCATCATGCAGGGGACGGCACGGAGGAGGCCGAGGAACACCTCGACTTGTCATCCGATGCAGCGAGTTCTTCGCATCAACATTTTGGGCATGAGGATCCTTCACCCTTTTCTTCTGCACCGGGACCTTATTATGACCACGCCATGTATGATCCACCGGCGTGGAACCCTGACCCTCGTTGGGGTTGATCTCCACTTAGGCCAAAAGTCTAAGCTTGGGGGGAGGTATACCGGCATCACTCATTCATTGCATATTATAATTGCTGGATAATTGTACATACTTGTTTAGTTTCTTAAGGTGGTTTTCTAATAAGAGGGAGATGATATTTGGGGAAGTGCTGATTGAAAACAGATTCTGGACTGATACCAAAAACATTCTCAAAAATAGCCAGAACGTTATTTTGCGAAGCCAATTTTTGTGCATATTCCCCAGGTTGTTATCTAACTTTCATTAGTTGAACACTTTTCGAGCTGAGCAGCGGAAGAATTTCTTAAAAATCGATTACTGTACTGCTGTCAAGTTTGACGAATTTCTGCTGCTTTGTGTTTATGTGACTTTTAGTTTTCATTTTGTTGTTTTTTGCTTTGTTTCTTTCCTAAAACACAAAAAGACCAAAAATATTTATGTTTTTTCTCTTTACCATTTGCTTATCTTGGTTTCTTGCTCTTATTTTGCTTTATTTGCTATCGTTGGTTTGCTATAAGAAAATCCAAAAAGATTTTGCTTTGTTTGCTTGTTTCCTTTTGTTCTTGTTTCCAATTCAAAAACACCAAAAATATTTGTTGTTCTTCTTTGGTTTTGTAAAGTTCATTATGGAGTTCAGCGGTCTTCAGTGGCTGGAGCTTGGCTTTCATTTCATATTATTCAAGCTACACAAGTGAAAGGAAATAATGACGATCTACGACAATTCGACTGTGGTGAGAGGCTGGTATGAACTCTATTTGTTTTCATTTTTGTACATATACTCATCCATGTGAGCATGCTTAGTTGGTTCATGTGAGGTATATGTCATTTAAGAAAGTCTAGTAGTTCATGATCTCTCATGTTTAGCTCCAATTTATTAATATGAGTAGCATGTCATAAATATTTGCTTGCATTGTTTTATTCATAAATAGGTATGACATTGTGGTATCCTCCTCTGAATAATTCACTTGAATCGACTTGGCACATGCTCACGCATGCATATGACTGAACAAAAGTCAATTAAGTCTCGATGATTTACTTTGCCTCAGAGTTCTTGTATCACTTTTATGCCTCCGTTAATTTATTTTGCCGCAAGCATGATTATGACAGTTACTGCTCTCTTGATTGTCGCTTCCCAGTCTATTGCTAGCCTTCACTTGTGCTGAGCGGGAACGCTGCTCGTGCTTCCAAACCCCTGAAAACCAAGTTATTCCAGAGTGTCCACCATAAATACCTATGCATGGCATTTCAAACCATTCCAAGTAAATTCTCATGTGCTACCTTTAAAACCTTCGAAATGCTTCTCAATTTGTGTTGATTTTTATAGCTCATGAGGAAGTATGTGGTGTTTATCTTTCGATCTTGTCATTTACTCCTGACAGACTTTCATCAATGTACTAGTGGCACATCCGCTTATCCAATAATTTTGCAAAACGAGCTGGCAACGGGGTTCCCAGCCCCAATTAATTAACTTTCATCAATAATTCTCTTCACATGTTTTGCCCTGATTTATCAGTAAGCAACTTAATTTGCAAATAGACACTCCTCCATGGTATGTGAATGTTGGAATGCACCCGAGGATTCGGTTAGCCATGGCTTGTGTAAGCAAAGGTTGGGGGGAGTGTCATCCATAATAAAACTAAAGTACGTGTGTAAACAAAAGAGAAGAGGGATGATCTACCTTGCTGGTAGAGATAACGTCCTTCATGGGAGCCGCTCTTGAAAGTCTGGTTGACGAGGTAGTTGGAGTGCCCACTACCATTCATTGACAACAACAAACACCTCTCAAAATAATTTTACTCCTGTTTTAAGAATGAAAAGCTCTTGCGCATGTTAATCCCTGCTTCCCTCTGCGAAGGGTCAATCTTTTACTTTTACATTGAGTCACCATCCTTTCTTTGAGCACTTTCTTGGGAGCACAACTGTCATTCTTAGTATAATATGCTTGTCCCAAAATGTGATTAACTGTGGTATAACTTTGATGCTTTTATCTTTGATAATCTCTACTTCCAGTCTTTCCATGAAATTCAAAGGTGCCCGAGCATTTATGTTTTGCTGTACAAATACGGGCAAGCGAGATACCACTTTATCATATCCTTTTATGAACATTGCAATCTTGCTGATAGACATGATTCATGATGCTTATTATTAATTTGTTGGTACCTTCTCCATGATTGACATAGCCATTAGATGACTTTATTTGCATGTATCTTATTATGAATTGCTTAAGTACTTGCCCATATCATGAGAATATTTACATCATATGAACAAATGTGTTCGTGAAAGTTCTTTTATCGCACTCAGTTGTTAACTGAATTGTTTGAGGACAAGCAATAAGCGAAGCTTGGGGGGAGTTGATACGTCCAAAACGTATCTACTTTCTCGAACACTTTTGCTATTGTTTTGCCTCTAATTTGTGTATTTTGGATACAACTAACACGGACTAATGCTGTTTTCAGCATAATTGCCCTGGTGTCTCGTTTTTGTGCAGAAACTCAACTTTCAGGAAAATCCCCGGGATTAATTCCAATGGGCCTATTTTCACATAACATTGACGGAGCCAGAAGACCAGAAGGAGGGGGGCCACGAGGCATCCACCCCACCAGGCGGCGCGGTGGGCCCTTGGGCCGTGCCGCCCTATGGTGGCGACGCCTCGGGCAGCCCCAGGTGCCCCCCTCTGGACTACTTAAAGGTTTTGACCTAAAAACGCATGGGGGTTAGACGAAATCGCCAGAAGACATCCAGAACACCGCCGCCATCGCGAAACTCCGTCTCGGGACCAGAAACTACGTTCTCGCACTCCACCGGGACGGGGAATTGGAGGAGATCATCGCCATCATCATCACCGACCCCTCTCCATCGACCAGCCATGTTTCCCCATCCATGTGTGAGTAATTCCCCCGCTGTAGGCTGAAGGGGATGGTAGGGATTGGATGAGATTGGTCATGTAATAGCATAAGATTGTTAGGGCATAGTGCCTAGTGTCCGTAATTGGTACTTTTATGATATTGTTGCAACTTGTTATGCTTAATGCTTGTCACTAGGGCCCGAGTGCCATGATTTCAGATCTGAACATTTTATCAATTCATGATGATATTCATTGCTTTATGATCTTACCTGCAAGTTGTATGCACGTATTGTTGTCCGGAACCCGAGGCCCCAAAGTGACAGAAATTGGGACAACCGAAGGGGAAGGCGGTGATATGAGGATCACATGTGTTCACGGAGTGTTAATGCTTTGCTCCGGTGCTCTATTACAAGGAGTACCTTAATTTCCAGTAGATTCCCTAGAGGCCCGACTGCCACCGGCTGGTAGGACAAAAGATGTTGTGCAAGTTTCTCATTGCGAGCACGTACGACTAAATATGGAACACATGCCTATGGATTGTTTAGTACTTGGATACTATTTTATTACTATCTGCAAATGCCCTACCTTGATTGTTACATGAGTTTCTCTCATCCATGCAACGCCCGTTTATCCATCCCTGTGCCTACAGTATTTTAATCCTGTTGTTTACTATAATCACTACTGCTGTCTTTGTTACACAGTTGCTTATATTTCACTACTGCTACTGCTATAAAACTGTTACTACTGATAAACTCTTGCGAGCAAGTCTGTTTCCAGGTGCAGCTGAATTGATAACTCCGCTGTTAAGGCTTACAAATATTCTTTGGCTCCCCTTGTGTCGAATCAATAAATTGGGTTTTACTTCCCTCGAAGACTGTTGCGATCCCCTATACTTGTGGGTCATCAATATCCTGCTTTGTCGTGTGAATTGTTCTTATACCCTTGATATTCGCTTCGCTACATCCATGCACGAGTTGTTACAACAAGTGGTAAGCAATACTAATTCACTTTGGAGCGGTAAGATTTCCTATTCTTATCAGTTGTTGAGTGAGTTGTGAGAGTACCACCATATATTTTTGATTTAGTGCACTAATCTACTAACGATGTATGCTAGTGATCATAAACTTGTTAACCAGGAAAACAAGAGTGCTGCAGATATCATCACATGGAGGGAGTATGAGGCTCTTCGTAATGAGATGCGACGTGAATTCCGCGCTCAGGACGATGTGCTTAATGGGAAGGTTGAAGAGATCTCCCAAAAGCTGGATGCTACTGATGTCTACGTTCCCCCTCCTTTCCTGTAGACAGTGTTGGGCCTCCAAGAGCAGAGGTTTGTAGAACAGCAGCAAGTTTTCCCTTAAGTGGATACCCAAGGTTTATCGAACTCAGGGAGGAAGAGGTCAAAGATATCCCTCTCATGCAACCCTGCAACCAAAAACAAGAAGTCTCTTGTGTCCCCAACACACCTAATAGGTGCACTAGTTCGGCGAAGAGATAGTGAAATACAGGTGGTATGAATATATATGAGCAGTAGCAACGGTGCCAGAAAATAGCTTGATGGTGTGTAGTTGATGGTGGTGGTATTGCAGCAGTAGTAACGCAAAGAAACAAGATAAACAAGCAGCGGTGATAGCAGTATTTAGGAACAAGGCCTAGGGATTACACTTTCACTAGTGGACACTCTCAACATTGATCACATAACAGAATAGATAAATGCATACTCTACACTTTTGTTGGATGATGAACGCATTGCGTAGGATTACACGAACCCTCAATGCCGGAGTTAACAAGCTCCACAATTTGTTCATATTTAGTAACCTTATAGTGTAAGATAGATCAAAAGACTAAACCAAGTACTAACATAGCATGCACACTATCGCCTTCATGCATATGTAGGAGGAATAGATCACATCAATACCATCATAGTAATAATTAACTCCACAATCTACAAGAGATCATGATCATAGCCTACGACAAGAACCACACGGTGCACACACTAGTCACCTTTACACACGTGCAGGAGGAATAGAACTACTTTAATAACATCACTAGAGTAGCACATAGATAAATTGTGATACAAAACTCATATGAATCTCAATCATGTAAAGCAGCTCATGAGATTATTGTATTGAGGTACATGGGAGAGAGATGAACCACATAGCTACAGCGAAGCCCTCAGCCTCAGGGGTGAATTACTCCCTCCTCATCATGGGGGCAGCGATGGCGGTGAAGATGGCGGTGAAGACGGCGGTGGAGATGGCTCCGGGGGCAATTCCCCGTCCGGCAGGTGCCGAACAGAGTTCTGTCCCCGAATTGGAGTTTCGCGATGGCGGCGGCGCCCCTGGAGTCTTTCTGGAGTTTCGTCAATTGGTGTCGAGGTTTTAGGTCACGACGGCTTAAATAGGCGAAGAATCGGAGTCGGAGGGGGCCTGGGCTGGCCACACCATAGGGGGGCGTGCCCCCCCCTTGGGCCGCGCCACCCTAGGGTGTGGGGCCCCCCTGGCACTCCTCCGACTCTCCTTCGGTGTTCTGGAGCCTTCCGGGAAAAATAGGAGGTTTGGCGTTGATTTCGTCCAATTCCGAGAATATTGCCCGAACAGCCTTTCTCGGAACCAAAAACAGCAGAAAACAGCAATCGGCCTCTCGGCATCTCGTCAATAGGTTAGTTCCGGAAAACGCATAAAAATGATATAAAGTGTGAACAAAACATGTTGGTATTGTCATAAAACAAGCATGGAACATCGGAAATTATAGATACGTTGGAGACGTATCAGCATCCCCAAGCTTAGTTCCTACTCGTCCTCGAGTAGGTAAACGATAAAAGATAATTTCTGAGGTGACATGCTACCAACATAATCTTAATCATACCATTGTAAAGCATATGAGATGAATGCAGCGATTCGAAACAATGTAAATGCAATGAGTAAACAATTGAATCATATAGCAAAGACTTTTCATGAATAGTACTTTCGAGACAAGCATCAACAAATCTTGCATAAGAATTACTCATAAAGCAATAAATTCTTAGTAAAGGTATTGAAGCAACACAATGGAAGATTAAGTTTCAGCGGTTGCTTTCAACTTGTAACATGTATATCTCATAGATAGTTGTCAATGCAGAGCAATATAACAAATGCAATAAGCAAGTATGTAAGAATCAATGCACAGTTCACACAAATGTTTGCTTCTTGAGGTGGAGAGAAATAGGTGAACTGACTCAACAATAAAAGTAAAAGAATGGTCCTTCAAAGAGGAAAGCATCGATTGCTATATTTGTGCTAGAGCTTTGGTTTTGAAAACATATAGAGAGCATAAAAAGTAAAGTTTTGAGAGGTGTTTGTTGTTGTCAACGAATGGTAATGGGTACACTAACTACCTCGCCAACCGGACTTCCAAGAGCGGCTCCCATGAATTATTTTATTTTTGGGTGGCACTCCTTCCAACCTTTCTTTCACAAACCATGGCTAACCGAATCCTCGGGTGCCTGCCAACAATCTCATACCATGAAGGAGTGCCTTTTTATTTTAGTTTTATTATGATGACACTCCTCCCAACCTTTGCTTACACAAGCCATGGCTAACCGAATCCTTCGGGTGCCGTCCAACAATCACATACCATGGAGGAGTGTCTATTTTTGTTAATTAATTTGGGACTGGGAATCCCATTGCCAGCTCTTTTTGCAAAATTATTGGATAAGCGGATGTGCCACTAGTCCATATGAGAGTCCGTCAAAAGTAAATGACAAGGTTGAAAGCTAAACACCACATACTTCCTCATGAGCTATAAAACATTGGCACAAATCAGAGGTGATAAATTTTGAATTGTTTAAAGGTAGCACTCAAGCAATTTACTTTGGAATGGCAGGAAATACCATATAGTAGGTAGGTATGGTGGACACAAATGGCATAGTGTTGTTTGGCTCAGGATTTGGATGCATGAGAAGTATTCCCTCTCGATACAAGGTTTAGGCTAGCAAGGTTGTTTGAAGCAAACACAAGCACGAACTAGTACAGCAAAACTCACATAAAAGACATATTACAAGCATTATAAAACTATACATCGTCTTCCTTGTTGTTCAAACATCTTACTAGAAAATATCTAGACTCTAGAGAAACCACTCATGCAAACCAAATTTTAACAAGCTCTATGTATTTCTTCACTAATAAGTGCAAAGTATATGATGCAAGAGCTTAAACAAGAGCACAACAATTGCCAAGTATCACATTACCCAAGACATTATAGCAATTACTACATGTAGCATTTTCCAATTCCAACCATATAACAATTAACGAAGCAGTTTCAACCTTTGTCATGAATATTATGAGCTAAGAACACATGTGTTCATACGAACCAGCGGAGCGTGTCTCTCTCCCACACAAGCATTTATTCAAACAAAAACAAAAACAAGAAACATACAGACGCTCCAAGTAAAGCACATAAGATGTGACCGAATAAAAATATAGTTTCAAGAGAAGGGACCTGATAATTTGTCGATGAAGAAGGGGATGCCTTGGGCATCCCCAAGCTTAGACGCTTGAATCTTCTTAGAATATGCAGGGGTGAACCACCGGGGCATCCCCAAGCTTAGAGCTTTCACTCTTCTTGATCATAGCATATCATCCTCCTCTCTTGACCCTTGAAAACTTCCTTCACACCAAACTTCTCATAAACTTCATTAGAGGGGTTAGTACATAATCAAAAACTCACATGTTCAGAGGTGACACAATCATTCTTAACACTTCTGAACATTGCTCAAAGCTACTGGAGTTTAATGGAACAAAGAAATCCATCCCACATAGCAAAAGAGGCAATGCGAAATAAAAGGCAGAATCTGTCAAAACAGAACAGTCCGTAAAGACGAATTTCTAATAAATACTTCCGTTGCTCAGATCAGAAAACTCAAAACTAATGAAAGTTGCGTACATATCTGAGGAACACGCACGTAAATTGGCATATTTTTCTGATTTTTCTACAGAGAGAAAATCCCAGATTCGTGACAGATAGAAATCTGTTTCTGTGCAGAAATCCAAATCTAGTATCAACCTTCGATTAGAGGCTTCACTTGGCACAACAAAACACAAAACTAAGATAAGGAGAGGTTGCTACAGTAGTAAACAACTTCCAAGACACAAATATAAAACAAAGTACTGTAGCAAAATAACACATGGGTTATCTCCCAAGAAGTTCTTTCTTTATAGCCATTAAGATGGGCTCAGCAGTTTTAATAATCCATTCGCGGGAAATAGTATTTGAAGCAAAAGAGAGCTTCAAGAGGCAAATTCAAAACAAATTTAAGTCTAACATGCTTCCTATGAAAAGGAATCTTGTACACAAATGAATTCATGAAGAACAAAGTGACAAGCATAAGAGGATAAAACACGAGTAACTTCAAGATTCTCAACATAAAGAGGGGAAACTTAATATCATTAAGATGCATATAACCATATTTCCCTCTCTCATAATAACTTTCAGTAGCATCATTGATGAAATCCACAATATACCCATCACTTAAAACATTCTTATCATGGTTCATATGCATAGAAGTATCATTAAATTTGGCATAAGAAGAGTTATTCTCATTAATAGTAATTGGAGCAAGATTATTATCAAGAATTTGAACATGGTAAACAAGTTGCCTATTAAGGGAATTGTTTTTGGTAATCCAATCATGACTATGACAAGTTTCATAAGGATAATTAGAACCTACATCATAGCATTCTTTATAATAATCATTAGAGATCGGAGGCATAGTGTCATCATAAGAAATAGAATCAATTTCCCAGAGATTTGTAATATCAAAAGTGGTGTGCTCATTCAAATCATGATTGCTAATGTATGTAAAGGGCATAGGAAGATCATCATATTCAGATTCATTATCACAATAATCATTAGGAGCAACATACTTACGGTTACCTATTGTTATCTCATATACGCGGGGATATGATGTTACCTCTTTCTTTTTATTCCCCTTCTTCTTCTTCTTCTTCTTCGTTCCCTTCTTCTTCTTCTCTTCCTTCTCCTCGTTCCCTCCTTTAGGTGGAAGAGGCTTGAAGGGTGGCTTGTCCGCATAACCTGATTTACTTTCAGAAACAATAGAAGAAACTTGGGGGAATCCCTCCTTTTCATTAATTAGTTGAAAACACACAGCAGTCCTATCATATTTTGGCAAGGTGTCATCTTCTAAAATATTTTGTATGTAAGTATTTGTATGGCTATTATCAATGCAATAAGAAAAACACCCATGCAGGACATCATCAATATCAAGATCACTCATATGTAACAAAGAGATTTTTCTCGACAATTCTTCACACCCCAAAAATAAAGTAAGTTCATCATGCTGATTAGGAGTAATTTCATCATCACAATACAAATTTGCAGCACTCATTGGGTTCAATATATCACTGGAGGAGCATTGAAAATTAAAATGACCCACTTCATGGCAAACTTCACAAATAAAAGGATAGAGGGCGCAAACTTTTTTACCAAGATCATCTAGAGCCCTAAACCACTTTCTAGTTTTTTCATTAGCATGATGGATACAATATTCATCTTTGATTTGATTAATTCCACAAGGTCTATGTATTCCACAAAAATTAACATACTTATAGGAAATAGCATTCTTAGGAGTTTCAGCATGCTTATTGCAATAATTAACAACAATTTCATTCTTCATGCAAGCCTCTTTAAAAGGTTCATGATACTTATCAAAATTATTTTTAGGTAATTCAAAATGAGAAGCAAAGGCTTTATAAAGATTTGCAGCAACTTGAGAGTCAAGACCATAAGTAGCACTCATATTTCGAAATTTATCGGTATCCATAAAAGCTTCAATGCATTCATAATCATAATTTATACCTGACTCTTTACCTTTGTCGTTCTCCCATCCTTCAGCGTTGTCCTTAATCCGATCAAGAAGGTCCCACCTAGCTTCAACCTCCTTGCTTGTGAAAGATCCCTCCGAACACGCGTCCAGATAGTCCTTGTGTTGTCCTGAAAGCCTCGCATAAAAATTGTTAACAATAACATTACGGGGGAGCTCATGAATGGGACATTTGAGCATTAGTGATTTCAATCTCCCCCACGCTTGAGAAATACTCTCTCCATCACGAGGATAAAAGTTATAAATATAATTCCTATCAATATGCACTTCATGCGGAGGATAAAATTTAGAATAAAAGAGAGATGCAATTTCCTCCCAACCAAGAGAATGCCTATTCTCCAACAATTTATACCAATGCGCTGCTTTACCGTGACAATGAAACAGAGAATAGCTTCTTCCTCACTTCATCCATAGAGATACCTGCACACTTGAATAACCCACATAATTCGTGCAAAAACAGTAAATGATCTCTAGGATGGACAGTTCCATCCCCTTTATAGTGGTTGTCCATAACACGTTCAATAATTTTCATGGGTATTTTATACGGAATACTTTCAGCGGGTGGATTTAAAATATCAGAAGTATTATTAGAGTTATCGCATATGGGAGATAAAGTATTATCAGAACAAATTTTCTCCCCTAAAGATGGGAAGCTAAAAAGACCACAAAAACTAGCTTCCCCAAGCTTAGACTTCTTCATAGCATTAGCAGTAATTGCATTCATACTAATAACATCGCTACTAGCATGCAAATAAGGTTCCATAGGTTTTTTAATTTTTGCATCAAACAATTCTAAATCAGGAAAAAGATTAAAAAGCTCACTAATTTTTTTGTTGTTTTCCATTATGCCTAACTAGTGTAAACAAGAAACAAAAAGTTGCAATTGCAGGATCTAAAGGAAATAGCTTCGAGCACAAACACAATGGCGCCAGAAAAGTACTTTACCTGGAACCGGAGTATGAGTGCCTTTTACCTTTCCTCCCGGCAACGAACGGCGCCTTAAAAAGTGCTTGATGTCTACGTTCCCCTCCTTTCACCGTAGACAAGTGTTGGGCCTCCAAGAGCAGAGGTTTGTAGAACAGCAGCAAGTTTTCCCTTAAGTGGATACCCAAGGTTTATCGAACTCAGGGAGGAAGAGGTCAAAGATATCCCTCTCATGCAACCCTGCAACCACAAAGCAAGAAGTCTCTTGTGTCCCCAACACACCTAATAGGTGCACTAGTTCGGCGAAGAGATAGTGAAATACAGGTGGTATGAATATATATGAGCAGTAGCAACGGTGCCAGAAAATAGCTTGATGGTGTGTAGTTGATGGTGGTGGTATTGCAGCAGTAGTAACGCAGTAAAACAGTAAACAAGCAGCGGTGATAGCAGTATTTAGGAACAAGGCCTAGGGATTACACTTTCACTAGTGGACACTCTCAACATTGATCACATAACAGAATAGATAAATGCATACTCTACACTTTTGTTGGATGATGAACGCATTGCGTAGGATTACACGAACCCTCAATGCCGGAGTTAACAAGCTCCACAATTTGTTCATATTTAGTAACCTTATAGTGTAAGATAGATCAAAAGACTAAACCAAGTACTAACATAGCATGCACACTATCGCCTTCATGCATATGTAGGAGGAATAGATCACATCAATACCATCATAGTAATAATTAACTCCACAATCTACAAGAGATCATGATCATAGCCTACGACAAGAACCACACGGTGCACACACTAGTCACCTTTACACACGTGCAGGAGGAATAGAACTACTTTAATAACATCACTAGAGTAGCACATAGATAAATTGTGATACAAAACTCATATGAATCTCAATCATGTAAAGCAGCTCATGAGATTATTGTATTGAGGTACATGGGAGAGAGATGAACCACATAGCTACAGCGAAGCCCTCAGCCTCAGGGGTGAATTACTCCCTCCTCATCATGGGGGCAGCGATGGCGGTGAAGATGGCGGTGAAGACGGCGGTGGAGATGGCTCCGGGGGCAATTCCCCGTCCGGCAGGGTGCCGGAACAGAGAGTTCTGTCCCCCGAATTGGAGTTTCGCGATGGCGGCGGCGCCCCTGGAGTCTTTCTGGAGTTTCGTCAATTGGTGTCGAGGTTTTAGGTCACGACGGCTTAAATAGGCGAAGAATCGGAGTCGGAGGGGGCCTGGGCTGGCCACACCATAGGGGGGCGCGCCCCCCCCTTGGGCCGCGCCACCCTAGGGTGTGGGGCCCCCTGGCACTCCTCCGACTCTCCTTCGGTGTTCTGGAGCCTTCCGGGAAAAATAGGAGGTTTGGCGTTGATTTCGTCCAATTCCGAGAATATTGCCCGAACAGCCTTTCTGGAACCAAAAACAGCAGAAAACAAGAATCGCCTCTCGGCATCTCGTCAATAGGTTAGTTCCGGAAAACGCATAAAAATGATATAAAGTGTGAACAAAACATGTTGGTATTGTCATAAAACAAGCATGGAACATCGGAAATTATAGATACGTTGGAGACGTATCAGCTACTCATGTGACTGTCACTATAATGCAAGATCAAATGACGGATGTACAGCGCAGTCTTGCTGATTTGCGTTTAGCTGTTGAGAATTTGACCGCGCAACAACAACAAGACGATGATGATGATCCTGAGCTTCAAGATGACGCACACAATGCTCGTGGTACGCCACGTGGTAATCGTCCTCGCGGTTGGGCTCCACTTGGTTGCAATGGTCGTGGACAAGACGAGGAAGATGGATTGGGTAAACCCAAGTTTTCTATACCCAAGTTTGAAGGAGGAGCTGATGTTGAAGAATACCTCACTTGGGAGCTCAAGATTGATAAGTTGTGGAGCTTACATCCACATTATACTGAAGATCGGAAGATCAAGCTTGCTTCTTCCGAATTTGATGGCTATGCTTTGCGTTGGTGGGATGCTTTTGTTCGTAACCGAGACGAGGATGGTGAGCAACCTATACGCACATGGCGTGCTATGAAGGAAGCAATGACTTCTCTCTTTGTGCCTACAAATTACTTGCGGAATATATATGATAAGCTGACTCTATTGAGACAAGGTGTGAAGACCGTGGTTGAATACTACACGGAGATGAAGATGCTTATGCAGCGTGGCCGTGTCCGTGAATCTCTCGAGATGACAATGCAGTGTTTCCTCAACGGCTTGAAGTATGATATCAAAGGCATTGTTCGTCACTACAGTTACACCAATATGAATCAATTGTCACATCATGCAAGAGAAGCTGAATCACAGTTGGCTGATGAAGCAAAGGTCAAAGGTCGAGCTACAGGAGCTGGGCGTTTCACACCCCGCGCGGCACCATCTACGGCGCCGGCTCCTTCGACGCGCTCCGCACCCTACTCTACTCCGCCTAGCAAGCCGGTCTCCAATGTTTCTAACACAAAGAAGTCCGATTCTGCTGCAAGTACGAGTGGCTCTAATGTGTCTACTGCGCGTAACCGTGATATGGCTTGTCATACATGTGGTGGCAAGGGTCACTTCAAGAGAGATTGTCCTAACCGCAAAGTCATGATTATCAATGAGGACAATGAGTACGAGACTGGAGATGATGTTGATCGTAATGCTCCAGAAGATGATGACTATGACACTGATGGTGAAGATGCATATCCATCTGATGCTCGCACCATTGTTGTGTCGCAGCGTGCTCTTAATGTTTTGCCTAGTGCATCTGCTCAGCGCTGCAATCAGTTCCAAACAAAGCCTTTAGTTGGTCCTGACAAGGCTTGCAAGGTCATTATTGATGGCGGGAGTTGCCGCAATTTAGCAAGCAAGGAGTTGTGTACCAAGCTGAAGTTGAAGTATCTACCGCACCCGCATCCATACTATATTCAGTGGTTGAGCGACAACAGTGAGATGAAGGTAAACCACATGGTGCGTGTTGAATTTGCTATTGGACCGTATAAGGATTGCATTGATTTTGATGTGGTTCCTATGACGGTGTGTCACCTACTATTGGGTCGCCTTGGCTCTATGACCGTTCTGTGCAACACAATGGCCGTGCCAATACATATCACTTGGAGTTCAAGGGCAAGAAAATCAACTTACAGCCTGTGACACCACATCAAATTGTCAATGAGTCTCGTCAGAAAGTTGAAGTAAACTTGGAGGATGCATCTTTAGATATGCGAGAGAATTGTAATGTTGTGAGTGATATAACGAAAAGTGAGAGAGTGAATTCATTAGTCTCATTACCCACCAAAGAAGACATGAGAGAATTTAGTGAGGATCCTACAGCCATGCCTCTTGTGCTCTTGTAAAGGGGTAAGGTTTTGGTTTCTAACGACATGACCCCTCTTCCTCTTGGTGTTTCTAATGTTTTGCAGGAATTTGGCGACATGTTTCCAGATGAGGTACCCGCAGGACTTCCACCATTTCGAGGTATTGAGCATCAAATCGACTTGATTCCCGGAGCTTCGCTGCCCAATCGGGCACCATATAGAACGAACCCCGAAGAAATGAAGGAGATACAAAAACAAGTACAAGCGCTACTCGACAAAGGTTATATCCGCATAAGCCTTAATTAGTCCTTGTGTTGTTCCTGTTATTCTAGTTCCTAAGAAAGATGGTACATGGCGTATGTGCGTAGATTGTAGAGCTATAAACAATATCACTATTCGATATCGTCACCCTATTCCCCGTTTAGAGGATATGCTCGATGAATTGAGTGGTGCTGCTGTGTTCTCTAAAATTGATTTGCGTAGTGGTTATCATCAAATTAGGATGAAAGAAGGGGATGAGTGGAAAACAACCTTTAAAACAAAATTTGGTTTATATGAGTGGTTAGTAATGCCTTTTGGTTTGACTAATGCACCTAGTACTTTCATGAGACTGATGAACCATGTTTTGCGTGAATTTATTGGCAAGTTTGTGGTTGTGTATTTTGATGATATATTAATTTACAGCCGCAATGAATCTGATCATACTATACATATTCGACATGTTTTGCAAGTGTTGCGTGATAGTAAACTCTATGGTAATCTTGAGAAGTGCACATTTTGCAAAGATAAAGTCATATTTCTGGGTTATGTTGTCTCTAAGCATGGAGTAGAAGTAGATGTGTCTAAAATTGAAGCTATTCAAAATTGGCCTACTCCCATGAATGTGAGTCAAGTAAGAAGTTTTCATGGTCTAGCTGGGTTTTATAGAAGATTTGTGCCCAACTTTAGTACTATTGCTGCACCTTTGAATGACTTGACTAAAAAGGGTGTTATATTTGAGTGGGGCGCAGCCCAAGATCATGCTTTTGATGAACTTAAGAGATTGTTAACTGATACGCGTACAACACGCGTCCGTTGGGAACCCCAAGAGGAAGGTGTGATGCGTACAGCGGCAAGTTTTCCCTCAGTATGAAACCAAGGTTTATCGAACCAGTAGGAGCCAAGAAGCACGTTGAAGGTTGATGGCGGCGAGATGTAGTGCGGCGCAACACCAGGGATTCCGGTGCCAACGTGGAACCTGCACAACACAAACCAAGTAATTTGCCCCAACGAAACAGTGAGGTTGTCAATCTCACCGGCTTGCTGTAACAAAGGATTAGATGTATAGTGTGGATGATGATTGTTTGCACAGAACAGTAGAACAAGTATTGCAGTAGATTGTATTTCAGTATAAAGAATGGACCGGGGTCCACAGTTCACTAGAGGTGTCTCTCCCATAAGATAAATAGCATGTTGGGTGAACAAATTACTGTTGGGCAATTGACAAATAGAGAGGGCATGACCATGCACATACATATTATGATGAGTATTGTGATATTTAATTGGGCATTACGACAAAGTACATACACCGCTATCCAGCATGCATCTATGCCTAAAAAGTCCACCTTCAGGTTATCATCCGAACCCCCTCCAGTATTAAGTTGCTAACAACAGACAATTGCATTAAGTATTGCGCGTAATGTAATCAATAACTACATCCTCGGACATAGCATGAATGTTTTATCCCTAGTGGCAACAGCACATCCATAACCTTAGAGGTTTCTGTCACTCCCCCAGATTCACGGAGACATGAACCCACTATCGAGCATAAATACTCCCTCTTGGAGTTAAGAGTAAAAACTTGGCCAGAGCCTCTACTAATAACGGAGAGCATGCAAGATCATAAACAACACATAGATATAAATTGATAATCAACATAACATAGTATTCACTATTCATCGGATCCCAACAAACACAACATATAGCATTACAGATAGATGATCTTGATCATGTTCGGCAGCTCACAAGACCCGACAATTAAGCACAATGAGGAGAAGACAACCATCTAGCTACTGCTATGGACCCATAGTCCAGGGGTGAACTACTCACTCATCACTCCGGAGGCGACCATGGCGGTGTAGAGTCCTCCGGGAGATGAATCCCCTCTCCGGCAGGGTGCCGGAGGCGATCTTTTGAATCCCCCGAGATGGGATTGGCGGCGGCGTCATCTCTGAAAGGTTTTCCGTATCGTGGCTCTCGGTACTGGGGGTTTCGCGACGAAGGCTATTTGTAGGCGGAAGGGCAGGTCAAGGGGCGTCACGAGGGGCCCAGGAGACAGGCCGGCGCGGCCAAGGGCTGGGCCGCGCCGCCCTACCTCCTGGCCACCTCGTGGCCCCACTTCGTTGACTCTTCGGTCTTCTGGAAGCTTCGTGTGAAAATAGGCCCCTGGGCGTTGATTTCGTCCAATTCCGAGAATATTTCCTTACTAGGATTTCTGAAACCAAAAACAGCAGAAAACAGCAACTGGCTCTTCGGCATCTTGTTAATAGGTTAGTTCCAGAAAATGCATAAATATGATGTAAAGTATGAATAAAACATGTAGATATCATCAATAATGTGGCATGGAACATAAGAAATTATCGATACGTCGGAGACGTATCAGCATCCCCAAGCTTAGTTTCTGCTCGTCCCGAGCAGGTAAACGATAACAAAGATAATTTATGGAGTGACATGCCATCATAACCTTGATCATACTATTGTAAGCACATGTAATGAATGCAGCGATCCAAGACAATGGTAAATGACATGAGTAAACAACTGAATCATAAAGCAAAGACTTTTCATGAATAGTACTTTCAAGACAAGCATCAATAAGTCTTGCATAAGAGTTAACTCATAAGGCAATAATTCAAAGTAAAGGTATTGAAGCAACACAAAGGAAGATGAAGTTTCAGCGGTTGCTTTCAACTTGTAACATGTGTATCTCATGGATATTGTCAACATAGAGTAATATAACAAGTGCAATATGCAAGTATGTAGGAATCAATGCACATTTCACACAAGTGTTTGCTTCTTGAGGTGGAGAGAAATAGGTGAACTGGCTCAACATAAAAGTAAAAGAAAGGTCCTTCAAAGAGGAAAGCATCGATTGCTATATTTGTGCTAGAGCTTTGATTTTGAAAACAAGAAACAATTTTGTCAACGGTAGTAATAAAGCATATGTGTTATGTAAATTATATCTTACAAGTTGCAAGCCTCATGCATAGTATACTAATAGTGCCCGCACCTTGTCCTAATTAGCTCGGATTACCTGGATTATCATCGCAATGCACATGTTTTAACCAAGTGTCACAAAGGGGTACCTCTATGCCGCCTGTACAAAGGTCTAAGGAGAAAGCTCGCATCGGATTTCTCGCTATTGATTATTCTCAACTTAGACATCCATACCGGGACAACATAGACAACAGATAATGGACTCCTCTTATATGCATAAGCATGTAGCAACAATTAATTTTCTCATATGAGATTGAGGATATTTGTCCAAAACTGAAACTTCCACCATGGATCATGGCTTTAGTTAGCGGCCCAATGTTCTTCTCTAACATTATGCAATGCTCTAACCATTTTAGCAGTAAATCTCCCTTACTTCAGACAAGACGAACATGCATAGCAACTCACATGATATTCAACAAAGAGTAGTTGATGGCATCCCCAGGAACATGGTTATCGCACAACAAGCAACTTAATAAGAGATAAAGTGCATAAGTACATATTCAATACCACAATAGTTTTTAGGCTATTTGTCCCATGAGCTATATATTGCAAAGGTAGAGGATAGAAATTTAAAGGTAGCACTCAAGCAATTTACTTTGGAATGGCGGAGAAATACCATGTAGTAGGTAGGTATGGTGGACACAAATGGCATAGTGGTTGGCTCAAGGATTTTGGATGCATGAGAAGTATTCCCTCTCGATACAAGGTTTAGGCTAGCAAGGTTATTTGAAACAAACACAAGGATGAACCGGTGCAGCAAAACTCACATAAAAGACATATTGTAAACATTATAAGACTCTACACCGTCTTCCTTGTTGTTCAAACTCAATACTAGAAATTATCTAGACCTTAGAGAGGCCAATTATGCAAACCAAATTTTAGCATGCTCTATGTATTTCTTCATTAATAGGTGCAAAGTATATGATGCAAGAGCTTAAACATGAGCACAACAATTACCAAGTATCACATTATCCAAGACATTTTAGCAAATTACTACATGTATCATTTTCCAATTCCAACCATATAACAATTTAACGAAGAAGAAACTTCGCCATGAATACTATGAGTAAAGCCTAAGGACATATTTGTCCATATGCAACAGCGGAGCGTGTCTCTCTCCCACATAAAGAATGCTAGGATCCATTTTATTCAAACAAAACAAAAACAAAAAAAAAACCGACGCTCCAAGCAAAGCACATAAGATGTGATGGAATAAAAATATAGTTTCAGGGGAGGAACCTGATAATGTTGTCGATAAAGAAGGGGATGCCTTGGGCATCCCCAAGCTTAGACGCTTGAGTCTTCTTGATATATGCAGGGGTGAACCACCGGGGCATCCCCAAGCTTAGAGCTTTCACTCTCCTTGATCATGTTGTATCATCTCCCTCTCTTGATCCTTGAAAACTTCCTCCACACCAAACTCAAAACAACTCATTAGAGGGTTAGTGCACAATCAAAATATACATGTTCAGAGGTGACATAATCATTCTTAACACTCCTGGACATTGCACAAAGCTACTGAAAGTCAATTGAATCGAAATATCCATCGACCATATCAAAACAGGCAATGCGAAATAAAAGGCAGAATCTGTCAAAACAGAACAGTTCGTTAAGACGAATTTTATTGAGGCACCAGACTTGCTCAAATGAAAATGCTCAAATTGAATGAAAGTTGCGTACATATCTGAGGATCACTCACGTAAATTTGCATAATTTTCTGAGTTACCTACAGAGAATTTTGCCCAGATTCGTGACAGCAAAGAAAACTGTTTCTGCGCAGTAATCCGAATCTAGTATGAACCTTACTATCAACGACTTCACTTGGCACAACAAAGCACAAAACTAAGATAAGGAGAGGTTGCTACAGTAGTAAACAACTTCCAAGACACAAATAAAAAACAAAATTACTGTAGTAAAAACATGGGTTGTCTCCCATAAGCGCTTTTCTTTAACGCCTTTCAGCTAGGCGCAGAAAGTGTGTATCAAGTATTATCAAGAGACGAAGTGTCAACATCATTTTCAAAATTTATCCCATTAGGTGTCTTAGATGCTCGCTTATCTATAGTGGTTTTAAGAGCTTTATCAATTTTAGGCCTATAATAGCTTTTTGGTTTAGGCCCTTTAGAGACATACATGAACTTTTGCTCCTTACGCACATAAGCTTTCTCTCTAAATTTTATAGATGAAAATGTTGAACCCAATGTTCCCATAGCCTCTTCAAGTTCACTAATCCTTTGGGTTTGATTATCATGAATAGCACAAGATTCCAAAATGGCAATTTTCTCATTAATTCCACCTAGAGATTTATCAAATTTATCAGTGCTATCAAGTAATGCTCCCAAAGTAGTATCAATACTTGGAAGGTTTTGTTCTATGGTTTCCAACTTTTTCATGACATCTTCAAGAGAGGTTTCAATTTTAACTTCATTAATAGGTGGTATTCCAAATAAACTCTCAATAATGCAACTAGCTTCTAAGGCAGGAGTACTTAGGAAGTTACCTCCCGCGAGACAATCAAGAACATACCTATTCCAGCTAGAGATACCAACATAAAATTCCTAAGTAAAATAGTGGTGGAGTGTTTCTTAGTGCACCTATTATGGGCATTACTAATTCTATACCAAGCATCTCTTAAACATTCTCCACCTTGTTGCTTAAACGAACGAACTTCAACTTCAGGATTACTCATTTTAGCAATAGTAAATAAAGCAAACTAGATAAAGTGAATGCAAGTAACTAATTTTTTTGTGTTTTTAATATAGAGTGCAAGACAGTAAATAAAGTAAAACTAGCAACTAATTTTTTTGTATTTTGATATAATGCAGCAAACAAAGTAGTAAATAAAATAAAACAAGTAAAAAACAAAGTAAAGAGATTGGGATGTGGAGACTCGCCTTGCAGCGTGTCTTGATCTCCCCGGCAACGGCGCCCGAAAAAGAGCTTGATACGCGTACATCACGCGTCCGTTGGGAACCCCAAGAGGAAGGTGTGATGCGTACAGCGGCAAGTTTTCCCTCAGTATGAAACCAAGGTTTATCGAACCAGTAGGAGCCAAGAAGCACGTTGAAGGTTGATGGCGGCGAGATGTAGTGCGGCGCAACACCAGGGATTCCGACGCCAACGTGGAACTTGCACAACACAAACCAAGTACTTTGCCCCAACGAAACAGTGAGGTTGTCAATCTCACCGGCTTGCTGTAACAAAGGATTAGATGTATAGTGTGGATGATGATTGTTTGCAGAGAACAGTAGAACACGTATTGCAGTAGATTGTATTTCAGTATAAAGAATGGACCGGGGTCCACAGTTCACTAGAGGTGTCTCTCCCATAAGATAAATAGCATGTTGGGTGAACAAATTACAGTTGGGCAATTGACAAATAGAGAGGGCATGACCATGCACATACATATTATGATGAGTATTGTGAGATTTAATTGGGCATTACGACAAAGTACATAGACCGCTATCCAGCATGCATCTATGCCTAAAAAGTCCACCTTCAGGTTATCATCTGAACCCCCTCCAGTATTAAGTTGCTAACAACAGACAATAGCATTAAGTATTGCGCGTAATGTAATCAATAACTACATCCTCGGACATAGCATGAATGTTTTATCCCTAGTGGCAACAGCACATCCATAACCTTAGAGGTTTCTGTCACTCCCCCAGATTCACGGAGACATGAACCCACTATCGAGCATAAATACTCCCTCTTGGAGTTAAGAGTAAAAACTTGGCCAGAGCCTCTACTAATAACGGAGAGCATGCAAGATCATAAACAACACATAGATATAAATTGATAATCAATATAACATAGTATTCTCTATTCATCGGATCCCAACAAACACAACATATAGCATTACAGATAGATGATCTTGATCATGTTCGGCAGCTCACAAGACCCGACAATTAAGCACAATGAGGAGAAGAAAACCATCTAGCTACTGCTATGGACCCATAGTCCAGGGGTGAACTACTCACTCATCACTCCGGAGGCGACCATGGCGGTGTAGAGTCCTCCGGGAGATGAATCCCCTCTCCGGCAGGGTGCCGGAGGCGATCTCCTGAATCCCCCGAGATGGGATTGGCGGCGGCGGCGTCTCTGGAAGGTTTTCCGTATCGTGGCTCTCGGTACTGGGGGTTTCGCGACGAAGGCTATTTGTAGGCGGAAGGGCAGGTCAAGGGGCGTCACGAGGGGCCAGGAGACAGGCCGGTGCGGCCAAGGGCTGGGCCGCGCCGCCCTACCTCCTGGCCACCTCGTGGCCCCACTTCATTGACTCTTCGGTCTTTTCGAAGCTTCGTGTGAAAATAGGCCCCTGGGCGTTGATTTCGTCCAATTCCGAGAATATTTCCTTACTAGGATTTCTGAAACCAAAAACAGCAGAAAACAACAACTGGCTCTTCGGCATCATGTTAATAGGTTAGTTCCAGAAAATGTATAAATATGATGTAAAGTATGCATAAAACATGTAGATATCATCAATAATGTGTCATGGAACATAAGAAATTATCGATACGTCGGAGACGTATCATTAACTTCTGCACCGTTGCTTGCACTTCCTGATTTCAATAAGCAATTTGAGATTGAATGTGATGCTAGTGGTATTGGAATTGGTGGCGTGTTGATGCAAGAGGGTCGCCCAATTGCATATTTTTCTGAGAAACTTTCTGGTGCTAAGTTGAACTATCATATCTATGATAAAGAATTGTATGCTTTAATTAGAGTTCTTGAGGTTTGTCAACATTACTTGTGGCCAAAAGAATTTATCATACATTCTGATCATGAAGCTTTGAAATATCTGAAAGCACAATCTACTTTGCATAAGCATCTTGCTAAGTGGGTTGAGTTCATTGAGTCTTTTCCATACATTATTAAGCATAAGAAGGGAAAAGATAATATTGTTGTTGATGCTCTATCTAGGAAGAATATGCTATTAACTCAACTTGATGTTAAGATTCCTGGATTAGAAGTGCTATGTGATTTGTATGCTACTGATCATAATTTTGCTGAACCATGTCGCTTATGTGCTCTTGGTAAAGCATGGGAAAAATATCACATACATGATGGGTTCTTGTTTCGAGCTAACAAACTATGTGTTCCAGAATCGTCTGTGCGTTTGCTCTTATTGCAGGAATCTCATGCTGGAAGTTTGATGGGTCACTTTGGGCGTGAGAAGACGCTACTCATGCTCGCTGATCACTTTTATTGGCCAAAGATGAGGCGGGATGTGGACAGGTATGTGAAGAGGTGCATTACTTGCAACAAGTCCAAGTCCAAGCTGAAGCCTCACGGTTTGTATACTCCTTTACCGGCACCTACTACACCTTGGGAGGATATTAGTATGGATTTTGTGTTGGGTTTGCCGCGTACTAAAAGAGGCCATGATTCTATATTTGTGGTAGTGGACAGATTTTCTAAAATGTCACACTTTATTGCCTGCCACAAGTGCGACGATGCGTCGCATATTGCTAACCTGTTTTTCAGGGAGATTGTACGACTACATGGAGTTCCGAAGACTATTGTTTCTGATCGTGATGTGAAGTTCATGAGCTACTTCTGGAAGACACTTTGGGGGAAGCTGGGGACAAAGCTACTTTTCAGTACTACTTGTCATCCCCAAACTGATGGTCAAACTGAGGTGGTGAATCGAACCTTGTCACAACTATTGAGATCCATGATCAAGAAGAACCTGAAGGAGTGGGAAGAGTGTTTGCCGCATGTGGAGTTTGCTTATAACAGGGCGGTACATTCTACCACAGAGCTGTGTCCTTTTGAGGTGGTGTATGGTTTCAAACCCATTACTCCACTTGACTTGTTGCCTTTGCCCATACACGAGAGAGTTAATATGAAGGCATCCAAGAGGGCGGATTTTGTACGGCAGATACATGTGAAGACTAAGAAGTTGATTGAGAAGAAAGGCAAGAGCAATGCTGCAAGGATGAATAAGAAGCGTAAAGAGATGTTGTTCAAGCCTGGTGATATGGTCTGGGTACATTTTCGCAAGGATAGGTTCCCGAAGCTACGGAAGTCTAAGTTGAAGTCTGGTGGTGCTGGTCCTTACAAAGTGCTTGCCAAGATCAATTATAATGCATACTCAATAGATCTTCCAGTTGATGAGTTTGGTGTCAGTAATTCTTTCAATGTTGCTGATTTGACACCATATGACGGAGAAGACCTTGGAGCGTCGAGGTCGACGCCTTTTGAAGGGGGGGGAGATGATGAGGACATCACTACCTCACTACTACCTCCGTCATTGCAAGTTGAAGATGAACCTGCTGTGAAGCTAAAGTCCAATGAAGTTTGGATTGGACCAATTACAAGGGCTCGTGCGAAGCTACTTAAACAACAGGTGAACTTGTTTCTAAACGATACTTTGATTGATGAGAACTTTATACTGCCTAAGTCCTATTACTTATGTGTCATTAGGTATCAAGAGGAGACGAGCATCGCACGGGGAGTAGAAGAGCAGCTGGACGTGAAGACGGACGTCAAGATGGACGTGAAGCTGGACATGGAGGTGGACATGAAGATATCTCATGGACGCGCGAGGGAGGAGCGGGAGGCAAGCGCGAGAGGAGAAGAAGTCGTCCAGGCCGGCCCAGCGCCCGGTCAGACCGGCCGCCAGACCGGCGCGCCCGGTCCCTGGCCCGGTTCAACCGGGCGGCACGCCGGATCCACCCCGGCGCCAACTGGGCGTCGTACTGGGGCCAACCGGAAGGGCATCTGCGACACTTCCGGTTGCCGCCCGGTCCCTGGCCCGGTCTAGACCGGCCAGCCCGGCCCAGCACCCGGTCAACCGGGTTCCACACCGGCCAGGCCGGCCCAGCATCCGGTCAACCGGATTCCAGACCGGCCTAGTCCGAGTCTGTCTCAACCAGATCTATTCTGGGTCGGTTATTTTTGTATCTTTTTGACCAGAAGTCATCCCGGACGCCTATATAAGTGCCCAGGACGCCCCCCTAGCGGTTTTAGACCACGTTTAAGATAAACCCTAGTTCTTAGTTGTTTGCTCTGCAAAATTATTGAATTTCCTACGCCATATTGCTTGATATTGTGTAGATCTTGATAAAGTCTTGTGTGATCTGCTGTTCCATTGGGAATTAGACGGTTGCAACTTACCGCTTCGTGGTCGGCGGCTACGTGCGCAAGTGTGTGGAGTTGCGAATATCTTGCAGGGTTGAGAGCTGTTGCATTGGCGACAGGGACCAATCGAGAGATCTCGTTGCATCATACAAGTTATCATCCACTACATCGTCGTGATTCTCCACTGCCATCTCCCCGTGATCATCATCACCACCGTTGCTTACTGAGAAGATCGGGCCACCCCTTATCAACATGCTTGCAAGCTAATTAGACTACATTCCACCGAGAGGGCCCAGAGCATATATATCCGTCATCAGGATGGACATATCCCAGTCTTGATCCATATGCCTCAACTCATACTTTCCGAATACTTAATCCCATCTTTATAACCACCCATGTACGCAGTGGCATTTGAAGTAATCAAAGTACCCATCCGGTGTAAGTGATTTACATGATCTCATGGTCGAAGGACTAGGTTACTATGTATCGAAAGCTTATAGCAAGATGAACTTAATGACTTGATCTTATGCTACGCTTATTATGTGTGTGTGTCCATTATATCATTCACCAAATGACATAACCTTGTTATTAACAACATCCAATATTCATGATCAGGAAACCATGATCATCTATTAATCAACAAGCTAGTTTAACAAGAGGCTTACTAGGGACTCTTTTCTGTTTACATGACACACAAGTATTAATGTTTCCGGTTAATACAATTATAGCATGGAATGCAAACATTTATCATAAACACAAATATATAATAATAACCACTTTATTATTGCCTCTTTGGCATACCTCCAACATGCTAGGCGTGGCGTATGCATAGTGTGCCACTGGTAGCAAAAAGTGGTGCACCGCGGGTAACCTTTTTCTTAGTAGTGAGTCCACCGCAAACATCAAGCAACAATTATATCACCTTTGCTAATGCGTCTGGCGTCAATCAATGTTTGTTGGGATGGATGAATGTAATCACGCTAGGGCTCCTCCAATTTGATGGCTACAAATTAGATGTGGTTTGGTAAATAACATTGCATAAGCTTGTGGATCGCAAACCTAAAGGTGAATGGCAAACAAGGTTTGGTATGAGAGCAACTTTGAGTATAGTCAAGATGAGGGGGATAATACCTATAATGTAAAATTTCCTTACCGATCTTCTCCTATCTCACACCAAACAAACAGAGAGGTAAAAACAACTTTGAATCCATCAAACCCCATCCCGTATTCCCTTTCTTCTACTTTGAGAGATAGGTGAAAAGAGAGGCGACACACTTTTCTCTTTCCACCGCGGACTCTCTGTTTGACGCCTCGGCCACGAGAGAGCGGGGAATTTTCGGATCTGTGCTTCGAGTGTGAATATATTAGGAGTATTGTGTTTTCCGGCAGTTTTGTGGCGGTGGAGGTGTCACCACGGAGAATAAGTGTGTATCGACTCGTTTGCTATGCGATGGTGCTCTTGGTCCCGTCGTTGACGAGTTGGTGGCGTTACTGGTTCTTGACCGTGGTTTCTGGGGCGGCAACGATGTCGACCTCGACGTGGTATTTTGTTACTCTGACTTGACCTCGCTTCAACGACACTATATTGGGCATCCGTTGCGGGACCAGTAGGAAGTTATATATGAGTTAGTGATCGGAGGGTGGTCAGGAGTTAGGAGAGCAGTGAGCGGTAGACGGATCCAGTTGTGTTCCTCTAGGGCATCGAGCAGAGGCTTCATATTTGGGATCCGTGGGACCCGAGGCTATTCCCAAGCCGTTGCATCATAACTGCCATGGTTCATGCGGTGAGGTGGACCTTGTCTTTGGATCACAATGAAGGAGATATGCCCAAGAGGCAATAATAAAAGTGGTTATTATATATCTTTATGTTTATGATAAATGTTTATATATCATGCTATAATTGTATTAACCGAAACATTGATACATGTGTGATATGTAAACAACAAAGAGTCCCTAGTATGCCTCTTAACTAGCTTGTTGATTAATGGATGATTAGTTTCATAATCATGAACATTGGATGTTATTAATAACAAGGTTATATCATTATATGAATGATGTAATGGACACACCCAATTAAGCGTAGCATAAGATCACGTCATTAAGTTATTTGCTATAAGCTTTCGATACATAGTTACCTAGTCCTTATGACCATGAGATCATGTAAATCACTTATACCGGAAAGGTACTTTGATTACATCAAACGCCACTGCGTAAATGGGTGGTTATAAAGGTGGGATTAAGTATCCGGAAAGTATGAGTTGAGGCATATGGATCAACAGTGGGATTTGTCCATCCAAATGACGGATAGATATACTCTGGGCCCTCTCGGTGGAATGTCGTCTAATGTCTTGCAAGCATATGAATAAGTTCATAAGAGACCACATACCACGGTACGAGTAAAGAGTACTTGTCAGGAGACGAGGTTGAACAAGGTATAGAGTGATACCGATGATCAAACCTCGGACAAGTAAAATATCGCGTGACAAAGGGAATTGGTATCGTATGTGAATGGTTCATTCGATCACTGAAGTCATCGTTGAATATGTGGGAGCCATTATGAATCTCCAGATCCCGCTATTGGTTATTGGTTGGAGAGAGTACTCAACCATGTCCACATAGTTTGCGAACCGTAGGGTGACACACTTAAGGTTTGATGTTGAAATGGTAGAACTTGAATATGGAATGGAGTTCGAAGTTTTGTTCGAAGTCCCGGATGGGATCCCGGACATCACGAGGAGTTCCGGAATGGTCCGGAGAATAAGATTCATATATAGGAAGTCATATTCCAAGTTTGGAAATGATCCGGTGCATTTATGGCAGGTTCTAGAAAAGTCCGGAAGAATGGCACTATGGAAGGTGGAGTCCCGGAGGGACTCCACTAGCATGGCCGGCCAGCCCTAAGGGGAAGGAATCCCAGGTGTATTCCACCCATGGTGGCCGGCCACCCCACCTAAGGAAAAGGTGGGAGTCCCACCTTGGGTAGGACTCCCCCCTTGAGTAGGTTTCCCACCTTTGGGAAGTTTTGGTGTTGGGGTCTTATTCGAAGACTTGGACAACAACTCTTGGGGCTTCCACCTATATAATGAGGGGCATAGGGGAGGGGGCCGGCCACCACAGAGCCATAGCTTGGCCGCACCCCTTGAGGCCGGCCACCCCCTCTCCCAAACCCTAGCCGCCCCCTCTCTCCTCCACCTCTCCCGCACGCTTAGCGAAGCTCCGCCGGAGTTATCCATCGCCACCGCCACCACGCCGTCATGCTGCCGGATTCAAGGAGGAGCTACTACTTCCGCTGCCCACTGGAACGGGGAGAAGGACGTCGTCTTCATCAACACCGAACGTGTGACCGAGTACGGAGGTGCTGCCCGATCGTGGCACCGTGATCAAGATCTTCTACGCGCTTTTGCAAGCGGCAAGTGATCGTCTACCGCAGCAATAAGAGCCTACTCTTATAGGCTTTGGAAATCTTCAAGGGTTAGTCTTGATCATCCCCTCGTTGCTCCCGTCTTCTAGATTGCATCTTGGCTTGGATTGCGTTCTCGCGGTAGGAATTTTTTTGTTTTCTATGCAATGAATCCCTACAGTGGTATCAGAGCCGTGTCTATGCATAGATGGTTGCACGAGTGGAACACAATGGTTTTGTGGGCGTTGATGCTCTTGTTGTCTTTAGTTTGAGTACTTTGCATCTTTGTGGCATAGTGGGATGAAGCGGCTCGGACTAACTTTACATGACCGCGTTCATGAGACTTGTTCCTCGTTCGACATGCAACTTGTATTGCATAAGAGGCTTTGCGGGTGTCTGTCTCTCCTACTATAGTGAAGATTCAATTTACTCTTCTATTGACAACACTAGTATCACCGTTGTGGTTCATGTTCGTAGGTAGATTAGATCTCTCTCGAAAACCCTAGACCACGTAAAATATGCAAACCAAATTAGAGACGTCTAACTTGTTTTTGCAGGGTTTGGTGATGTGATATGGCCATAATGTGATGATGAATATGTATGAGATGATCATTATTGTATTGTGGCAACCGGCAGGAGCCTTATGGTTGTCTTTAAATTTCATGTTGAGTAGTTTTTCAAAGTAGTTGTAATAGTTGCTACATGAGGTGAACAACCATGAAGACGGCGCCATGGACCTTGACGCTACGCCGACAATGATGGAGATCATGCCCGAAGATGATGGAGATCATGTCCGTGCTTTGGAGAAAAAGATCAAAGGCGCAAAGACAAAAGGGCCATATCATATCACATATGAACTGCATGTGATGTTAATCCTTTATGCATCTTATTTTTCTTAGATCGCGACGGTAGCATTATAAGCTGATCCCTCACATTAATATCAAGATAATAAAGTGTTCTCCCCTCGTATGCACCATTGTACAGTTTGTCGTTTCGAAGCATCTCGTGATGATCGGATGTGATAGATTCAACGTTCACAAACAACGGGTGTAAGCCATGTTGCACACGCGGAATACTTGGGTTTGCTTGACGAGCCTAGCATGTACAGACATGGCCTCGGGACAACAGAAACCGAAAGGTTGAACACGAGTCATATGGATGATATGATCAACATGTTGATGTTCACCATTGAAGCTACATCATCTCACGTGATGATCGGTTTTGGTGTACTGGATTTGGATCGTGTACCACTTAACAACTATGAGGGATGTTGTATTAAGTGGGAGTTCATTAGTAATTAGATTAAAACATGAACTAATTATCATAAACATAGTCTGAGTAGTTTTTTGAATTAATTTTGTAGTATTGGCATCCGTTTTCTACCATGCGCTAGTATTGTTATTGAGATAGAAATACTGTTAAAATCTGACAAGAAACTTTACGGATTGGTACCGTATTGTTAAAGAATCAAGAATTGATTAAGTCCTATTGCAAACTTTTAGTAAACCTCACATTGTTGATTCAAAGAGCTATGGTTTCAATTAGTACCTAAAGTTATCTTGTCTCCATGAAACTTGAAGTTCAAATCTGTTTGAAAAGTAAGGAGCTGAAAATTTAGTTTTCAGAAATAATCAAGGTATGAGATATATGTGATATCTAAGACCTTATTGCAAGATGATAGAATATAAATTTGGTGAGACTACATAAACTCATACGCCAGGCGTCACAATCCTCCAACTATTGGGGCACTAATAGTATTTGCGTATCCATGAAGTTATCATCCTTAGTATGCACCGTTGCTAAGACTCGTCGTTTCGAAGCATCACGTGATGATCGGGTGTGATAGATTCTACGTGTGCATACAACGGGTGCAAGCCAGATTTGCACATGCGAATACCAAGGTTAAACTTTATGAGCCTAGCATGTACAGACATGGTCTCAGAAAGTCATCATGATACAATGGATAAAATTATGAGTGAAATTGTTCATCATATTACAAAGTTACTAATAGTGAAATCTGAAACACTTGTCATATGATGATCAAACTTAAAGTAAGAACCTCAAGGTTATTGGTATTTGACCAACAAATCTAGAAGTTAATAATGTTAAAGTGTTTCTCTGAATAATGAGGAAAGCTAAAAGAGAAACTGCAAAAGATATTTTGGCAAAAAGAAAAGAAAAGACTAGAAGGCCTAGCTCAGGTGTATATAAATGATATACATGTTATGGTTGTATTCCTAGTTAAGTCACACTATGAAATTCTTGGGTATTAGTACTATATTGGTTGGTATGAAGTGTCATACAAAACAACGCAATACAAGAATACAATGGCCTAAGTGACTGACAAGGAATATGATAGGAATGCACGTCTGGAACAAAAATAAAGTGTTATTATGTTCGTCGTTGGCATTCTATCTAGCCCTTAGAATTTATAATAAATAACTTAATAATTGTTATTTTGCTCTGGTCAAATGAAAACAATGAGTTGTTCAAATTATGACATTACTCCATGTACGATGGATAAGTTATTATAAATCTTAATGGTGAAACACACATACATAACACTGACGCTAAAATGCCATAAGGCAAATGATTTGAATTCCACTTATTTGTGGAACCGCCATTTAGGTCATGTTAGAAAGGAACACATGAAGGAACTCCATGCAAATGGATTTTTGGAGTCATTTGATTTGTTGAATCGTTTGGCGCTTGCAAAATCTTTTCTAAAAGGTAATGACTGAAATACCGTTCATAGGCCGAGAGTTGAACGGGCAACTAACTTAGTGAAAACATACATAATGATATATGTGGTTCACTGGGCATAGGTGTGTGCGGGAGATTCTTCTACTTCATGAAAACTTTCAACAATGAATTGAGTATATATGTGGATATATTCAATAAGGAAGAAGTTTGAAACATTTGAATGGATTCAAATAAATTTCAGCATGAAGTGGAAATCATCGTAATCGAAAAGTCAAATATCTATGATTGGATCATGGTGAAAATATTTGAATTACGAGTTTTAGCGAACATCTAAGAGAGTCATGAAATTGTTCTGCAACTCACATTTCTTGGAGTATCATAATAATAATATAGTATCCGAGAGATGTATCCAAACCTTGTTGGATTAATGATGAGATAAAATATTATGACGCCATTATATTTTTGTGGATTATGCTTTAGTGACTACCGCTTTTACACTGAATAGAGCATCATCATGATCCGTAGAAATGACACCATACGAGTTATGGCATGGGTATAAACCCTAATAGTCCTTTCTTTAAATTTTGGTCTAAAACTTTACAACCAAAATCGGATGAATGTCTTTGTTGGTTAACCCAAAGAATTGATTGGGAATTCTTTCCACTATGAAGTAAACGACAAAAGTGTTTGTTAATGTTACTTGCTTATTTCCAAGAAATTGTTTTCTAGCGAAGTATTTGAGTGGGAGGACAATAGAACTTGATAAGGTTTATGAACCTGAGCATAATGATCAGAGTAGCGCAGCATCGGAAATTGGTTCCGGAAGCGACCACGACGATCATGGCTCCCATGACTACAAAGTGTTTTAGCCATGGAGATTGAAGTACATATTGAACCTTGTAGGTATGGTTTACTTTGTGATCAAATAAATGATTTGTGGACAAAGGATTGATTTTGAACAATGATAAACCAACTACAAACAAAGAAGTTATGATGGGCCCTGACTCCGTTAAAATGGCTACACGCCATGAAATCCAAGATAGATGAATACTTTTTGAAAGTAAATGGATCTATAAAATTGATGGACTTGGATGAAATATCATTGAAGAAGCTCGACTTGTCGAAAAGTTGTTTACGACAAAGTTCAAAGAGTTGACTACGATAAGATTAGATCTTCCGTAGCAATGCTTATAGTCTATGTGGATTATTCTAGTAATCACTACATATTTCTTTTATGAGATATGCTAGTAGGATGGCAAAATACATTACTTAACAGAAGTGTGTATTAAAGGTGTATACAAGATACAACCAAGAGTTTTGCTGGCCGTGGAATACTAGATATGTATACAAACTTCAATTGGATGAAGTGAGTATCACGGAGTTGGAATCTTCACCAGATGAAATAATCAAAGAGTTTTTGATTTCACCAGAGACGATGAAGAGGCTTGCATTTGCAAGAAATTAAGTGGGAGCGCTAAGACATATTTATAATACTTTATGTAGATGACATATAGTTGGTTATAAATGATGTAATACTTGATTAAAAGGTTTCATTGAAAATTAACTTCAATGAAAGTATATGGACTGAAACATATTTAGTGTCAAGATCTATGAAGATAGATTGAAACACATAATAAGTTTAGTCAAAGTACATAGAATGGATATTGAAGTAGTTCAATATAGAAATATTAAGAAACTGTTCTTGTCATGTGAAGGTTTAACAAGACTTGAGTGTATCTGACACTCAATGAGTAAAAACACATGAGTGATTATAGATCACAAATAATATGTACACAATCAGATGTCATGTGCTTTTAAAAATGTTATGAGCATGTACCAGAATGATTCATGTGATGATCATTGAAAAACAGTAAGAATATTCTTGAGTACTTAAGAAGAATCAAGGATATATATATAGTTTTGTATGAAGAAATGACAAACAAATCGCTGTAAGGTGTTGCACCGATATTTGTTTTGTCACATATGAAAATAAAATTTTCAATCTCAAATTAGACTAAGTGTTGTTTAAAAGATAGCACAAATAAGCTAGAAGTTGTCTATGCTAGATTTAGAAGAGTTCTAAATATTATGATAGATTCTACAAAATAAGACAGAGTATGTCATTGTTTTGACAATGACAAAGGATGTTAAAAGTCAAGAGGTTCTTTGAGAACTTGGTGTAGTTCCGACAGAGTCAGAACTTTGAAGCTATATTGTGTGTGACAATATTAGTGACATATTTCAGACCGCGGAATTAAGGTTCCACCAGAAAGACCAAACATATTTAATGCCGACTCATTTGGAAATGAGTGATGCGTTGAGACGCAAATGAATTACAAAATACATACGTTTTTGAGCATGTCAGATCCGTTGACTAAAACCTCTCCCGTGAGCAAAACATGATAAAGCACCAGAAAGCCAAGGTGTTATATCTTTACAAATGTAAACTAGATTATTGACTCTAGTGCAAGTGGGAGAGTGAAGGAGATATGCCCAAGAGGCAATAATAAAAGTGGTTATTATATATCTTTATGTTTATGATAAATGTTTATATATCATGCTATAATTGTATTAACCGAAACATTGATACATGTGTGATATGTAAACAACAAAGAGTCCCTAGTATGCCTCTTAACTAGCTTGTTGATTAATGGATGATTAGTTTCATAATCATGAACATTGGATGTTATTAATAACAAGGTTATATCATTATATGAATGATGTAATGGACACACCCAATTAAGCGTAGCATAAGATCACGTCATTAAGTTATTAGCTATAAGCTTTCGATACATAGTTACCTAGTCCTTATGACCATGAGATCATGTAAATCACTTATACCGGAAAGGTACTTTGATTACATCAAACGCCACTACGTAAATGGGTGGTTATAAAGGTGGGATTAAGTATCCGGAAAGTATGAGTTGAGGCATATGGATCAACAGTGGGATTTGTCCATCCAAATGACGGATAGATATACTCTGGGCCCTCTCGGTGGAATGTCGTCTAATGTCTTGCAAGCATATGAATAAGTTCATAAGAGATCACATACCACGGTACGAGTAAAGAGTACTTGTCAGGAGACGAGGTTGAACAAGGTATAGAGTGATACCGATGATCAAACCTCGGACAAGTAAAATATCGCGTGACAAAGGGAATTGGTATCGTATGTGAATGGTTCATTCGATCACTGAAGTCATCATTGAATATGTGGGAGCCATTATGGTTCTCCAGATCCCGCTATTGGTTATTGGTTGGAGAGAGTACTCAACCATGTCCACATAGTTCGCGAACCGTAGGGTGACACACTTAAGGTTTGATGTTGAAATGGTAGAACTTGAATATGGAATGGAGTTCGAAGTTTTGTTCGAAGTCCCGGATGGGATCCCGGGCATCACGAGGAGTTCCGGAATGGTCCGGAGAATAAGATTAATATATAGGAAGTCATATTCCAAGTTTGGAAATGATCCGGTGCATTTATGGCAGGTTCTAGAAGGTTCTAGAAAAGTCCGGAAGAATGGCACTATGGAAGGTGGAGTCCCGGAGGGACTCCACTAGCATGGTCGGCCAGCCCTAAGGGGAAGGAATCCCAGGTGGATTCCACCCATGGTGGCCGGCCACCCCACCTAAGGAAAAGGTGGGAGTCCCACCTTGGGTAGGACTCCCTCCTTGAGTAGGTTTCCCACCTTTGGGAAGTTTTGGTGTTGGGGTCTTATTCGAAGACTTGGACTACAACTCTTGGGGCTTCCACCTATATAATGAGGGGCATAGGGGAGGGGCCCGGCCACCACAGAGCCATAGCTTGGCCGCACCCCTTGAGGCCGGCCACCCCCTCTCCCAAACCCTAGCCGCCCCCTCTCTCCTCCACCTCTCCCGCACGCTTAGCGAAGCTCCGCCAGAGTTATCCATCGCCACCGTCACCACGCCGTCGTGCTGCCGGATTTAAGGAGGAGCTACTACTTCCGCTGCCCGCTGGAACGGGGAGAAGGACGTCGTCTTCATCAACACCGAACGTGTGACCGAGTACGGAGGTGCTGCCCGATCGTGGCACCGTGATCAAGATCTTCTACGCACTTTTGCAAGCGGCAAGTGATCGTCTACCGCAGCAATAAGAGCCTACTCTTATAGACTTTGGAAATCTTCAAGGGTTAGTCTTGATCATCCCCTCGTTGCTCCCGTCTTCTAGATTGCATCTTAGCTTGGATTGCGTTCTCGCGGTAGGAAATTTTTTGTTTTCTATGCAACGAATCCCTACACACAAAGCCTCATCGAGATGGAGCTTCCTCGGGTATTCGGGCGGTGCCACGTCTTCTCTCCCTTCGGCCTATGCTCCGTCATCGATGGAGATGGAGGGCATTTGCGGGCTACACGAAAGCTAGTTGGAGGTGCTTCTAGGTTAGTGTTGCATTTTTTTATTTGCAAGACCTTTGCAGCAAAAGTTCCTCGACAATTATCCTACTCTTGTGTTTTGAGTGTGTGCTGGAAAGCCATTTGCAAGTTGCAACCTTCTTAAACAATCCATCACCCTTGTTTATAAGGGGAAAATCCATGAGAGGCACAATGATGTGTAGTACAATTATTTTTTGCTTAAGTTAAACTTTTAACATTTTACAAAAAATAGCAACACATCTGATATCATCATATCAAATTAGTTTGCTATAACTAATAAATTTAATAATACTATTTTGGAGCCATAAATACTGCTATTTTTAAAGAAGAATGTCAATTTTGTAATGTTTGACTTAGCACAAGTCACCTGGCTGGATGGGGAGCTCATGCCTATGGACGCGTGGCGGCAGCAAAGAAGAGAGCCACAACACGTGTCAACAATCTGTGTGGACGAGTCGAAGTAGGAAGAGGTTTCTGGAAGGAACTAGGAAGGCCAAGCCCATCATTCTTCCTTCTTCTCCCGTCCCGGCGGAACTCACCGGCGCCACCTCCCTCTCAGCCAGCCATGGTGTCCGACGCCAGCAAGAAGAAGGCCGCGCAGAAGAAGGCCGCCGCCGCCGCAAAGAGGGGCGCCAAGGTGCCCACCCCCTCGTCGACCTCCTCTTCCGCCAAGGCCGCCGCCGACGCCCTCGCCGCCGTCCACCTCTCCGACCGCACCTGTACCGCCGTCCTCACCTCCCACCCGCTCTCCAGGGACATCCACGTGAGAGAGATCTCCCGTTCCCAGCTCCCCCTCTCTTTTTCTTTCTGTTATATGACAGTTACAGATTAATCTTTCGAATGCTGTCGTTAGAGATTGTTACTAGCACTTGCCTGCCTGTGCGTGTTTTGTGGATGAACTACCGCATCCACACCAAAACTAATCTTCCTAAGGTGGAAAAAACAAACAGAAACTATGATGTGTACTTGATTCTGTCTCAGATTACTCCATGTTGTGAGTATAATATATATGACAAACTTTTAGAATAATTTATTTCTACCTCCATAGATAGATGCCCCCAACCAGTCCAATACTGCTAGATCAGGCGATACTATACTACCTTTTGATGCCTGGATCCGGCTCATCATCTATCACACTTTTAGGCCCTTTTGGACTGGGCTGTAGGATTTTCATAGAATGTAAGATTCAAATCTTTAGCAAATTTCCCATATACTCCCGTAGACATTTTCAATCCTGCTACCAAATTATCATGCATAACTTTCCCTTGCTGCTCCCAATGCCCCAGGCATTTTCCACTAAGGTAGGGCATGATATGATCTAACACTTTTCTATCTCGATCACTCCGCTTGCAGATAGAGTCTCTCACTTTAACATTCCACGGCCACGATCTACTTGTAGACACCGAGCTGGAGCTCAACTATGGCAGGTATTATTACAATAATGCCATGATCGCATTCATTCCAAGCATCTAGCTTTTGTCATCTTGTTTCAGAATGGGTTTACTCCATCTCAGGCGCTATGGTCTTCTTGGTCTGAACGGCTGTGGAAAGTCTTGCCTTCTCAAAGCAATAGGATATAGAGAGCTTCCAATACCTCAGCACATGGATATTTACCACCTCAGCCATGAGATCGAGGCTTCGGACATGTCCGCGCTTGGAGCAGTCATTAGTTGCGATGAAGAGAGAGTCAAGCTTGAAAAGGAAGCTGAGATTTTGGCTGCTCAAGTATGTTTCTGATCAATCAAACTTGTTATTATCATCATGTTTTTTTTTCAACCTGCTCCTTTTGACATGCCTTCCATGTTGTGCTTATAAGCCATAACTGGATCGTTTCTGAAGATGTTCTGACGAATTTCCATGCTGGCATATGTAGGATGATGGTGGAGGTGAAGCTTTAGAGCGTGTTTATGAGCGATTAGAAGCAATTGATGCGTCCACCGCAGAGAAGCGTGCTGCAGAGATTCTGTTTGGCTTGGGTTTTAACAAGCAGATGCAGGCCAAGAAAACTAGAGATTTTTCTGGTGGTTGGCGCATGAGGATTGCTTTGGCTAGAGCTCTCTTCATGAACCCAACCATCCTCTTGCTTGACGAGCCTACCAATCATCTCGGTGAGACTTTCTGTAACCAGTGTTAGAAGTGTGGATTTTAGTACAAAATAACATGTTCCACTGAGCTTTCCATGACTGAATCTGGCACATTCTAGATTGCGATGCATTAGCCAGTTTTGAATGTTAAAATGGGGCAGGTTTCTTGGATGTCCCATGTATTTAGTCCAATGCAATATCGTCAGCTTGGTATTTTAGAGTGTCAACGAATACATGCTTGTTTGAGGGTTGAATCGCATCAATTTTGAACATACTTGTCTTCAAGTAGGCTGGCTGAGATTGCTTATCTTTTTAGCAAGATAATGTCTTCTGTGTAGGGCTTATCTTCAGTCCAAAGCATAAGCTGAATTGCTAGGTGATCTCCCTATGTGAAGGGTGTGATCTATTATCAGTGAGATTAAGGCAAACAAAGAATCCCTAAGTATTCTCCCCAGTTTACAGTGAGTTCATAGTTGTGAATTGATGCATATAGAGTCTATGTTTTTTTTTATATGCTTCATTTTGCCGAGTTCCAGTGCTCTGGCATGGCTTCCTTCATTATGATGAACAGTGGTATGTACCTTCAGTAGGAATGCTTCGGCTATGTAGAATCTGTTAGTCTTCTTAACACATATCACCATGAACATAGATGTTTCATGTCTTGACACATTTGGGTTTTAAATCCTGAATTTGTTAGACCTACTAAACTGGTCAGTGGTAGGATGAAATGTGATTTCGTACTACGATTCTACTTATTTAGCGGTACTGGTTTTCTTAACACATATATCACCATGAATTTATGTCTTGACACATTTGGGTATTAAATCCCATATTTGTTAGACCTACTAAATTGGTCAGTGGTAGGATGAAATGTGATTTCATACATCGATTCTAATTATTCAGGGGTACCAGTTGGCCCTAGATTTACTTTGAGTTGATTGTTAGACAGCGCTGATAGATTATTTGATTCACCTGCAGGCCTTTATTTTCTCATCTTTCATAGGCACACGTATTTTTATCATGTTTAGGAATGTTTGTAAATAGCGTAATATCTTTCAAGTGCCTGTTCTCGCTGAAGTGAGCGTGTTTGAGGGTGACTGGGATAAACGATCTCTGAAGACAAATATGCTATTGTGGACTAACATTTGCAAGCCAATATTTGCAGATCTTGAGGCATGTGTGTGGTTGGAAGAAACACTGAAGAAATTTGACCGTATACTTGTTGTGATATCACACTCCCAAGATTTTCTGAATGGAGTATGTACGAATATCATCCACATGCAGAACAGGAAGCTTAAGCTGTACACTGGTAATTTTGACCAGTACATTCAGACACGGTCTGAACTGGAAGAGAACCAGATGAAGCAGTACAGATGGGAGCAGGATCAGATCTCCGCGATGAAGGAGTACATCGCGCGTTTCGGGCACGGGTCTGCAAAGCTGGCACGGCAGGCTCAGAGCAAGGAGAAAACGCTTGCTAAGATGGAGCGCGGTGGGCTGACAGAGAAGGTCGCAAGGGACAGGATCCTGACGTTCCGCTTCACGAACGTTGGCAAGCTCCCGCCGCCTGTGCTGCAGTTTGTGGAGGTGACGTTCGGGTACACGCCAGAGAACCTGATCTACAAGAAGCTGGACTTTGGCGTGGACCTGGACTCTCGGGTGGCGCTGGTGGGCCCGAATGGTGCGGGGAAGAGCACTCTGCTGAAGCTGATGACGGGTGAGCTTGTGCCGCTGGATGGGATGGTGCGGCGGCACAACCACCTGCGGATCGCGCAGTTCCACCAGCACCTGGCGGAGAAGCTGGACTTGGAGCTGTCGGCGCTGCAGTACATGCTGAACGAGTATCCGGGCAACGAGGAGGAGCGGATGAGGGCAGCGATTGGGCGGTTCGGGCTGTCAGGCAAGGCGCAGGTGATGCCGATGCGGAACCTGTCGGACGGGCAGCGGAGCCGGGTGATCTTCGCGTGGCTGGCTTGGCGGGAGCCGCAATTGCTGCTACTGGACGAGCCAACAAACCACCTGGACATCGAGACGATCGACTCACTGGCGGAGGCCCTGAGGGAGTGGGATGGTGGCCTGGTGCTGGTGAGCCACGACTTCCGGCTGATCAACCAGGTGGCAGAGGAGATTTGGGTGTGCGAGAATCAAGCGGTGACGCGGTGGGGAGGGGACATCATGGAGTTCAAGGAGCACCTGAGGAGCAAGTCGGGGCTGTCGGAGGACTGATGAGGGCTGTAGACTTTTGAGATGGTTCGTTTGATTGATGAATGTTGTAGCCAGTAGTATTGAGGAGAGAACATGATTACCTAGGTGTTTTTCGGAAGGAATGGATGGGGTGCATGCTATGACGGATGGTGCTGAGACACTGCTGATTATATTTATGCGTGGCACGGCACGACAGGCACCAATCAGATGCGTGTAACCTGAATATTTTGAATGTCTTATGTTTGTTATGTATGGAATATATGGCGTGTTATATTATTTATGAATAAGAAGAGGATGAAGATGGTGTGCGTCCATATGTAGTACATGTGCGAGTGGCCGAGTGCAGAAGCTGTATTGAAAAAAAACTAGCTAGTAAATTTTACTTCTGTTATTGCAATTTTGCACCATATTGTAATTAAATCATGGACCATACCTTATATTTGTTTATGTGGATTGCCAATTTAGCAGAACAACAATACTACTGTGTACTGTACTCTGGTTTATCCTGACCTTGTAAGTGTTATATTGGCCTCTTGAGGCGCAAACTTTTGATGAAAGGTTTTAAGTTCGACTTTAAATTAATACGGGTCCAAACGATTATGGTGAAAGCAGCTTACAAGCAACAAAACCAGTAAGCAAACAAAAAGGAAAAAAACAAAAGTCCAGCTTGCAGACATGGAAGCCCTCCATCGCCAACAAAGCACTAGGACAATGCCATACTCATGATTCATGAGCTTAGGTGAAACACACCCTTGTGTGATCCAGGATAAGCGAGCTGGTATCTGACCATCTCCCTCCATGGAGAGTGCATCCAGTGAAACAGACAAATTTATGCACTTCCGGTTATTGTGTGTGATGTTCACTATGGCCGAACTGAAGATAATGGCCAGGTGCTGATAGTGGATGCAATGGCGCTCAAATCCATGATGAACTGCCGAGTGCTTTATCTTCCTGATGGCAACTCTATTCTGAATATGATCTCCATTTGTGGGTATGTCAACATAGCCTGGAATGAGATGTATATAGAGATCCCTGGGTTCGGTTCAACTCCTGCCCGGAGAAACTATTTCAACTGGAATCATTTTAGTTGTGTGAACTTGAGGAGCAAAGTTAGTACAATCGTCACATCTTTGCAGCATTACTGTGTTCATACACAACAACTTTCAATCAATGGCAGCCTAGTAGGTGTAATAGAGCAAGCTTATCTTACGTTCTTATGCTGCACAAGTTTAACTTCGATTGATGACTCTCATGTGGAAGGTGCCGTTCCTGTGTTGTTCGGGCTGTGTCACCGGAGGTGGACGATAGCACCTTCGTTGTTGATCCTCAGATTTGACAGCGGGGACCCTTTGAGTTTGAGCTCGGTGAAGGCTATTCAATATCCACAGCTCAATCCTTACAAGCCTCAAGTGCATACGCCAGATAGACCGTTGGGAGAGTCAACCGCGGGGCATCAACTGGTATGGAGCACGTAGAAGACTCTTGGAGATTGCAACCGCAACAAGTTCGAGCCCGAGCTATCGTCGGACAAACGACCGCTGTTTGACTCCTGTTGTAGTCTTCGGTACCTTCTATACTTAGCATGGTTTTCAAGAATTTGTTATGTGCAGCTTACTATTGATAGCTCTTGCTCTTTTTAGTGCTTTGTAATCATGTACTGTGATAGTTGAAGGTTAAGATATCTTTTATGTAAAACAAAAAATTTATGCACTAGCTGCATCATGGTTTATGAGCCTTTCGATGGAAAATGAGGGTACCAGATTAAACCAGAGGTGGAACGCTGGTAAATTTTACAAAGCAATCCTTTTAATACCTTCAAATTGCAAGAAAATGCTTCCCAGTCCCAGCCTCATCGTCTTCCTCTTGCCCTCCCATGTACCGCTGCAAGTCAGATCCTTTGGCTTCCAGCACACGGAAACGACGATGAATTTCACTCAAACATAGCCAAGTGTAATTCAATCAATCTCCTGATCTCATGAGCTTTGGAGCCCCCATGAAAAATCTGAGATCTAATGAGATCCCAGTCCCAATACCATCCCGAGCTTCTCTCCATACCACAATTCCCAGTAGAAATCCCCAATACAGAAATAATTTGCATGGATGATAATAAGATAGAGAGAGAAACTTGGCTCACCCGAGCTCGCATGTGCTATAGAAGCACAGAACATGCTAGAAGGAGAGAGACGACCTGAGTTTCGGAGAGACATGACCGGATCTGTACTCTCTAGAGGACAATTTTCTTAATTTCGAAGACATTACAAGGCCTTTTCTGTAATTGTGCAAGCAGCCCCCCTTCTCACTGGACCATGTTTCTTAGATTTACATCCAAAGGCCCATAATACACCGGTGCAGCTGGTGCATAAGTTGTGCCGTTTCATAGGATACATTCTCCCCCTCCATGTTTGAAGTGGGCCCTTGTCCCTCCTTGCCCTAGCTTGAAGGGCATCGTACCATCGGCTGAAGGTGATATCACCTTAGGGCAAGAAAAGCATCCGACAATCATCCCACAATATAGAACCTGCCCACTTCACTGCATGAAGAAAATGGACAAAAAATGCCAATTTCTGGAACTTCAGCTAGGGCACAAAAAAATGCCAATTTATGAAACTTCAGCTAGGGCACCGTGCTAGATAGCATGATTCCCTGGCCTGAGGCGTCATATCTACCATGGTACCCTAGGCCAGCACATTATACTATCTAGCATGACGCCCTACCCTGGACGTCATAGAAAGAGACCAATTTGTGAAAAATTCAGATCTATCTAGTGCTGAAGTTTTAGAAAAGAGCCATGCATTTTGGTCCATTTTCATGTTGTAAGCCAAGGATATCATGTATAACATCCATTACAAAGGAGTTGCCATTACAACGCTGAGAAACATTACTAAGCCCACAAGAATAAACCTTGTGCTCATGTTGTCCCCAACACATCTGTACAAGTAAGGGAGGGGAATATATCCTCTCCCTGCCCAGGAAAGCTCACGGGCGACAACCACCAGTGAGAAAATGGAAGATTAAGGTGGAGAACAACTAACAAAAACTGCAGAGAAATCTGAATCGAATATAACTCAACACCATCACAATTTTTTTAACCATGCCGCTATCGCCTGCCGAGCACATGGACCAATGCATGCCCATGCCCCATCTCACCCTAATCGGAGGAAATTTACGCAGTTTAATAGGATTTGCATTGTATTTGGGCAGGAAGAATCAACCAAATGTGGGGCCTTCAGACATTTTGTCTTTGAAAACAATTCCATATATACCAACAAGGTAGAGGGCATGACATCCCAAATTCATCATTTGAAATTTTCTGAGAAAAAAGGCCGAACCAAACTGGGCTAACTTGAATCTATTTACTTTACTTCTATTTGAAACTACTCCTCCCGTCGGTCTCAAAAGTTTGAAAGAACTTAATATATCATAGAACAACTTCAACGCGGAACTGCCAACATTTGTCTTTGAGCTGGGCAATCTAACTCGACTGTTTCTAAATGTGCTGGGGCTCAGTGAGAGCATACCAAAAGAGCTTAGTAACTCCAAGATGTAGAGCAGGAGGCAATCCGAGTGAGATTTCACCTGCTTTTTTTAGCTTCTCCGACTCAAGAAAAGAAGAAGCCATAAGAAAGTATGTGCCATATTTTCACCCTTTGTGTTTCCTCGTAACATCATAAATACCCCTTCTTAATTATGTTTGTGGCTCCACCCCTAGGTAGCACCTCCAAATAGCCGCAACAGGAGGGAACCGTTTCGTCACCTGCTAAGATTTTGTAAACCCCTAAGACTGCTTATAGTGGGAGTAACATAGCTAGTAACATCACACATCTCAAGGCATTTTGGTGACATAGCATACCAATAAATGAAGAAAGAGGGTGAGGTGGTAACTAGCTATGTTACCATAACATCACACACCCCAATGCAAGATGAGTCTACAACATCATAAATGACACAATGCATGACACCACATATAAGTTACTACCCACTATGAAAGTAGTAACCTAAACTAGTAACATGACATATGTTACTAGTCTAAGTTACTCCCCACTATGACTAGCCTAAAACAAGAAGTAGAGGTCTAGAGGATAAAAATGCCAACAACCAGTGAAGTAGCCCATTATAAATGCACGTACGTGATTAATGATCATTGCATCCAATGCCAGATGCTTACCAATTAGAGTGTCTCTAACGGCATGCGCATACTATGTATCACCGTATATGTGCTTACTTACGTGTATATATTTATGAACTGTACGACGTACGTGTAATTGGATGGTTATTGGCATGCAGTACCAATTTTCAACCGTTTGCAAGTGTACCCCAGAGAAAATCATCTTCGCTACCTTCCAGTACTACTCCCATACACGTAGTGTTGTAGGGTACATTCTACTAGCTAGCTAGCTATAGCCGCAGTACACGTTCGTGCAATGTGCATTCTTATCAAAGAATCTGTTGGATATACAATGCCTATTCTGTCTCCGGTACGTGTGTTCCGCCCATTAATAATTCCTTTCAGAAATTATATTTGTAGAATGGACCATGAGTACTATATCATGAAGGCCATCCTATATGACATTCTGATCCATGGTAAAATCATAGACGGAGAATATCATGAAAGACGAATTGCAGGACTAGCAATGGAGCTTCGAGTCTTTGTGATGTTGAAAGATTTGATTGATGTCTGGGTTTCGCAGCAACAATATGCAAGTAGGGACAATAGCACATGTGAAGTTCAGAGTCTAACCTTTTATGGTGAAAATTGAAGATCTGGTTTTAATTGGTTGTGCCTATCAATGGCCTTGTAGAAAGCATTGTTTTGAGAGCGGAGACTATCTTCAGGGTGAAAATCTAAGATTTTTTGATCAGACGACGATGATGCTTGTGCATCGTTCCCTTTTTAGAGACGTCACTTTTGGAGAGCCTGGAGTTTAGTTGTTGTCTTGATGGTGGATGTATTGTTGCTGCTAGAACTGGAATACCGTAGAGAGACTTTTATTTTTTTAGTTTCCTTTTTTTACTATGTGCATCCGTACTGTCATTAGTGTATTCCGTTGTTGTAGATGCTAGGTGTAATTGGTATCTCTAGATACTAATATATCCCCTCTATCAAAAACAAGAGTGCTAGTTTTTTCTTGAAAACACGACAACGACCCCAACCTTTCCATCAATCAATGCATGCAGCTTCAATTACTTTATTATAACGTGGGAGTCATACAAAAAAAAATATCATGAGTCGCACGGGTCGATACATGTATCAATCACCTAAAAAGAGAGACAACATGTACTGACTCTGCACTAATATGTTGACCTACGATCAAAACACCATCTTCACTGGTTGTATAAATTTCTAGCAACCGTCTCTAGCTGGTTGAATCCAGTAGCTAAATCCTCATGTTTCTCCGTTGGTTGCATGGAGGATCACATACAGATTCAGTGAGTAGCCAATTAGATTACTGGCATAAATGAAGATGATTTTGCATTGTTAAAGATATTATTATTCTGAACATTTCTTATGGTCCAAAGTAAAACACATGTTTCAACTCAAATTTGGAATTTCTCTTTCTTCGCAACCCATCTAACCAATTCCCAAACAAATTTGCGATATCAGTGAGAGAAATAATACTAAATGCCATCTGAACATCCACGAGTTCTACTTAGACGGAAGGAAGTGATAATCAACAATTTAATTAGGATGAAGCAATACAGGACAAACATAACATCGAAGACAGATGCATCAATGAGTGACTGAGGATGGAGTTGAAGATAGCGATATTCTACTTACAAAGTGACGCAACAAACATAGCTAGTTAGCCACAGAAGACCAGAATGACTGAGACATATGCAATGCGTATGATGCGACGGCTTTGATACTTAGTACTTCCTCTCTCTCCACAGAAGATGTTGCATATTTTGATAAAATTGAGACATTCGTTTTTGGGTGGAAGTGTCTCCTCAGTCATCATTAGGTAGCTAGCGATTTCCTTGAGCTATATGCACAAAAGATGTTGTATATTTTTAACAAAATTGCGACATTATTTCGTGTACGGAGGTGTCTCCTCGGTCATCATTAGCTACCTAGCAATTTTACTTGAGTTATATGCGATATGATGTGACACTTTCAGATTGAGAATAGTTTGCTGCAAGTGCACTACCTCTCTTTTTGTTTGTTAGGCACTGTACACATTTTTAGATTATCAATTTGAGCAATGAAATGATATTTAGTTATGCAATATAAAGTACACTACCAATTTTATATTCCGAAAGTGAATTCAATGATAAAAATAATGTTTGTAGCCTATAGTACATATTTTGATGGGTCAAATCCATTATATGGATTTACTCTTATGATGTCCATGATCTCCAAATACATATGCGTTTGCTAGTATAGAGTATGATTTTGGTAGACAGCCCATCTAACGATGGTGCTCTTTCTTCCCCTTCCTGTTGCAAAATATCACATCCACCCTCTCTTTGATGAGAATAGGTCGGTAGAGCTAGAACAATACCGATGGATGGATGGTTCTGTTGATTTGTCTATGCGGACAATATTCGTCGCACGACGTGTACCATCGTTCATACACATGTGTCATGTGTGTAAATTGAAAGCGAGCTAATATAAATTTGACACTAAGTTCTGCAAGTATCTCTACATCGTCAATTTTATAAATATAATATAAATAATACAACACAAAAGTATACCATTAGAAAGTGTAACATCTTAAATTTCTAATAATATATATATGAAAAAATAAATAAATATATATTATAATATATAATTTGTATTACGTTGATCAAGTTGATGATCTAGAGATCAGAGATGTGTGCATGACATACCAACCTGAATGGAGGGAGTACAGATTATAAGGAAGGTGCATCAATCTTGAAGCTTCTAAATTAATGTGGTGACTTTGTCAACTTCAATATTTTGTGACTCCAATTTTGAGTAGATCGAGTTGTTTGAGCGTGTGCATGAGGTGGTTTGCATGCATTTGTACGTATACGTTGCACTTAGAATTCTAAAAAGTAAATAAAATCAATTTTGACCCTTTAACTACTGATGAAGCTATAGAGTTGTTCACCCAACTGAAAAATGGCGTTGGCACCCGAGCTCCATAGAGCCCTTTAAAAAATAAAAACTTGATTTCAATGTACCAAAAATATCCAAACAAAATATTTGAATGTAGTCAACCATGAACACTACACGCGTGCAATTTTTTAATGTAAAATGTCTTATAATTTGGACTTAGCAAAAAAGAGATAAATTGGATAAATTTCAGAAGATTCAAAAGTTGCAATGCTCGTGCTCCTAGATTTTCATTTGTCATTTTTTCCGAGGATATAATATAAGGTAATTTGTATTGAACATTTACACACAGGTAGAATAAATCTTTGACTACATTCTTTATCTTTATTTTTTAAATCATTAAATTTGATTTTTTTTTCTAAGTTTTGAAAACAAGCTCCATTTTTTTTGAAGCTACAAAAAAAAGCTCCATGGAGCTCGGGTGCGAAGCTGACATACTCTCAACCAAAACGGTCTAAATTTGGTTACTTACCCCACTACATGTTGGTTTGGCAATGGCGTGCGAGTATTGCTTTCAACACGTTTCGGCCCAATTGTTGGCAAACAATAGGTTCAAAACTATAGAAAATGGCAAGGACATATGATTTAGACAAAAAAGGGACTCTTATTCTAAAAAGCTTGGTTGATTTAAAGATGGTGAGAGCATGTTAAGAAACTCTAGAAAATCTAAATTGTGGAAATAAAGAATTACATTGAAGTAAAAACAAAGAATGTTATAAGGGATATGTGAAAACCAGAGGAAATACAAAATGAACACAAAATAAGTTAGAGAAATTGGTAAATTTTAAAATAAATCTAATATTTTTGAAATAAAATAATTGAGAAACTGCAAGTGATATTAATTTTACTGAATCCCTTGCATTATTTTCTCAAAATACTTATGAATGTTTTATGTTTCTGTAATTCGTAAGATCTACAATGACCTTTGTCGAATAATTTTGTTTATCCATGGAGGCAGGGGAGAGAGCAATCATCATGCATGCATGTCGACAAGGGTTGATTTACTTGTCTAGTAGTAGTATATAAGTAGCGAGCAATCTTTTGCATTGTGTCCATTCTGTTAAGATCTCATTTCTATTTTGTCTAGTTTATGCAGCAACATATATCTGTCTTACTTAGGTGAATATTGTGATCCATCTACAGTACCTTAATTCTTATTCAGAGTACGTAGCTAGTATGGCAGCTGTGTTGATTGTCCTTAACTGACCCTTTGTAGTACTCCAGTAGCTAGTCATGACTAGAGAGAGGGTGTGCGTTGTAAGTTAAGGGACATGATGCACAAAAAGGAAGAGGGTCGAAAAGTACAATGGGTGATGAAATGGTGAGGTGTGTTGTCTAGTTGTTTGGGCCGTCCGTGCGCATGTGAGATTTATGACATGACATTGCAAAGATTTATGACATGACATTGCAAAGGGAGAGATGGATGTCACTGTCATTGTCATGAGAGAAAGAGAGAGATGTTGTACATGAAACTACAGATGACAGTGCGTTGCTGCCAGGCAGCCATCCTCCATTGAATTATTTGCCACACTGGATTATATTTATATCTCCTACCCTGGGTAGCTGCCTATCAAGTTTTTGTTCCAAACTTGTCTCTCCCCCTTGCATTCAGAGGAAGGAAGGAAGAAATCGAGATGGGTCGAGCTCCGTGCTGTGACAAGGGGAGCGTGAAGAAAGGGCCATGGTCACCCGAGGAGGACAGGAAGCTCAGGGAGTACATCCACAGCTATGGAACCGGCGGAAACTGGATCGCGCTCCCCACCAAAGCTGGTACACAATGTGCAGTACTCGTTCGTCATTTTTTAGTATCCATGCATGCATTCCAAGTTTCAACTCGATCTCTGTGTGTGGGGATTTGCAGGGCTGAGGAGGTGCGGGAAGAGCTGCCGTCTGCGCTGGCTCAACTACCTGCGGCCAAACATCAAGCACGGCGGCTTCTCCGACGAGGAGGACCGGGTGATCTGCGGCCTGTTCGCCAGAATCGGGAGCCGGTGGTCCGTCATCGCCGCGCAGCTCCCCGGGAGGACGGACAACGACATCAAGAACTACTGGAACACCAAGCTCAAGAAGAAGCTGCATCTCCTCATCGCCGCCGCAGCTGGCGGCCTACCAGTACCAGCTCCTTCCCCTCCTCCACCAGCGGTAGTGCACCCCTGCGGCGGCTTCTTCCTCGAGCAGCAGCACCACCACGCTACTTCTGCTGCATCTTCAGGGCTTCTCGTGTCTGGCTCGCCGTCCCTGTGCTCCGTCGACAATGGCGGACTCTACTTTGACCTCTCCACCTACGGCAACGGCATCATCAGAAACGACAGCAGTGCGGTTGGCCTGGAGAGCTTCGTCTGCAGTGGCTTGCAGTTGCAGCAGCAGGATACCACGCAAGGTAGCCACCACCTGTTTCCAGAAGCAGCCGAGAATGGCACGGGCCACAACGTGATGACAGGCGACGGCCTGCTGCTGGATCATCATCAACGACGGCAGTACTACGGCGAAAGCAGCAACAGCAGCTACGAGCACGAGCAGAAGCCATTGATGATTCTGCCGAGCGGAGGTAGGCGCGGCAGCTTCTTCTACGGTGACTGTGAGGCGGCCGACGGTGCAACCCAGTTGATGGAACGACTAGCTTGGTAGACATTGATAATTTGCATGCTTGCATGCATGATGCATGCATTCATGGCCACCAATCCCAAGATAAATATGATATCGTGCATAATGCTAATTTATTTTCTATTTTCTATTATGTGGTGGTGTGTTGTAATTGTCACTTGCTCTGAGTGTTGTCCGGTTTGTAATGTTAAGCGATTCCATCAACAGACGATATATACTTAGCTTACCTTTTTTTTGATAAAGGAAATATATTAATATCAAAAGATATTAATTACACCCAGCCTCTGCAACAACGCACCGCCCTAATGGCACTACGGATGCACACTACCAAAAAATAGAAAAAAAACTAAGAAACAAAAGCCCCGCTACAGTATCTCGAGTTAGGATGCATATTAGTTTCGGTTAAATTCAAACGTTATAAACTTAAACTTATTGAAGATAAAAACATATTAACTTCTATAATACCAGATGTATATAATATAAAAATATATTTCATGATGGTTCTAATAACATTGAGTCAATATTGTAGATGTTGATATAATTTTCTATACATTTTATTGAAGTTCACAAAAATTTGACCTTGACTATCCTAATTTTGAAAGAAGGGTATCAATAAGACCCTTGTATATACTTAAAGTTAATTAAGGGTCACCCAACGGCAATAGATTTTGTGACATGCATGGGAGAGTGCATGTACGTTTACATAATTGATCCATGGACGCTAAATTAAATACCTATCCATACGTACAGCAGGTAATTAACTTTTGTGAAGTGTAAGCACGGGTCGGGCAACTTGCCAACTTCGGTTAAACCGGTCTTAATTTATAAACTGAGGCAAATATTTTGTGTGTTTCTTAAAAAGAATGTGGAGTGTAAATCGATCGAATGGGCTCAGGGCATCTCCAGCGGAGCGACGTCCGTTTGCGTCTGCACAGACAAAAAACGCGCTCCAGCGGCGCGACGCAAAACGTCCGCAGTGTCCGTCCTGACGCAAATATGGACCAAATATGCGGCAGGAATGCGTCTGTGCGGACGCGTCCGCGCGTCTGTTCGTGTCCGGTTGGGCTGCATGCAACCCTCCCTCTCCTCCTTTAATCATGCGGTCATTCCTAGCCACACAAATAGAATCTCTCCCCCTCTCTTCTCTCTAATCACGCATGCGGTCAAATAAATGTGTTCCTGCCGCTGGAGGAAGGGCACCGCTGGAGAAAGGACAGACGTATGCAGACATGTGGACGTTTTTTTGTGCGCGTAACCGACGCAAACGAACAGAAATATGCGTCGGACCGCTGGAGATGCCCTCAGGGATGGAGATTGATGAACTGCTAGCTGCTGGATACATATGTCGATCGATGGATGGATGAAACGATAGCAGGTCCCTTTTTTTTTAACAAATATGATAGCAGGTCCTTTACACTGTGCATGACGAATTGACAAGATCCTTCCATTCCTAGCTCCATCCATCTATCAATCGGTCAAGACAAGACTTTGTAATACGAGTAGGCTCGTGGTGATAGATTTCTGGATTGGATTAATTGATGGACCGGATCAAAAGCGATCGTGCGTGCGTGCAGACCGGAGTGTACTTGCTGAGTTGCAGCATGCTAGCTATATCGATCCATCACATCACTAACTAGCGAGCTATATATAACTATGTACAAACAAAAAATCATCATCGTTGAAGTAGGGGTGTATACATTACATATATTAGAGTCAGACTATGTAAACTGGATCTAATATATAAAGACACTAGAGGTAATTAAAATAGACTAGACGAATGTTAGGTTAGACACAAGATTAATTTTCGGAAATGCTTCAGTGTTCGTGACATGGACGTGAACCAGTGTGGCATTGTAGATCTGATCTATCTTTATACCGTGACAGCCTTTTCGTCGACGGTACCATGGTAGTATAGAGAAGCATCCGTTAAATATGTCCCACAAACAGGGGCGAAGCTTCCAGTAGGACAAGGTAGGGCAACCGCCCTACCTTGATTTTTTGTGAATATATTTAGTTGTACGTGTTTTTTCTGAAAATTTTAAGTGGTCATACGTTGAAAACAGATCCGTATGATAAAGTTTTGCTTGTTTAAGTGAACACTGCGCAAAATCGACTGCAAATCAAAAACATAGACTATTATCTCTAAACATAGACTCATATTCTATGTTCAATATGAATAACATTGCTTGATAACAGAGATTTATTATTGATTGGACCTTAGTATATACAAGATAAGTTCTAATTATTCATTATTTATACTCGCGAAATTGGAGACTTTCGAGATTTCTAGATATTTAAAAGGCATGGCATATTTTCTTCGACCGCATTATCACTCCATTAAGATGACATTGGTTTTACACATGGCGGCATTAACAATTGAAAGGAGTTTTCCGCAACAAAGATAATCAAAAGCAAGTTATGCATCAAATGAGAGATAATCAAACCGTTCTTAAGTGTTTGAATTACATTAGATTTTTAAAAATAGGTAAAGTTTAGCCAGTGAGTAGACATTATTGGTATGTTTTTTAGGTTCTATTTATAATAAAGTAAGTTTTTATTTTTATTGTATTTAGTGATTGTGTTTAAACCATATGCATCATTATTGTTTTAGACTATTTTGGTATTTGCATTCTTAAAAATTCGCCCTACCTCAGATTTTTTTATCCTTCGCCACTACCCACAAATGTAAGAATTGATCGCTGAACTGCGATTAGCAGACTTCGTCTCGTGTATATTTTCCGCAATGTCCTATCAACAATTATTCTTGGAGAATGGAGACATGATAGGTCAGATATGCTTATAAAGTCTGTCATCAAATATGTAGGACCGGCCAGGACAGCGGCTTAATTCATTTGCGCACCCATTAACCTAATAATTACACATTTACACCGCCTTTTTTTTACCATACCGTGCTAATTAAAGTACGTACCATGTCCATGGGTGTACACGGCCTCAAAATTTAGCCCGCTTGAAGTTGCCTTTTTCTCCTTTTCAGTCCAAACTTGCTCACAGCTTGAATTTCACGACATGCATGCATGTACTTCTAGGATCATAAACATGGTATACGGAAGTGTCAATTGGAGTACGAATTAAGCACCCCTTATACAAGGTGAACGCACAGTTAATGGAAATTGCATGATTGCTCCTGTACGGCCATTCCAATTCAAGTTGCACGTACGCGCGTACACATCCTGAGCTACTGCCATGATCTAGAAAACATATACTTATCATGTAGATCATGACCAACCCAGTTTTTCCAGCTGGCTCCAATGTTGAAATAAGATGGGTCATGAGGATGATATAAAAGCATCTCCCGTCGCGTCCCCCAAACCGTCCTTCAAACGGTGTCTGATTAAGCGTTTGTGGACGTGTTTAGTTCGGGCCGCATTTGGGGGACGTCGCTCCTCAATCGCGTTCCCCAAACAAAATTTCGGAAATTTTAAACTTAAGCATGATTCGATTAGATTTATCCAAACTTGGCATATATTATATAGATTCGAACGAGATTCGACTAAATTTAAACTAAACCTAATCTAGAAGTACTTGCGACGGACGGAGGCGTCGTAGTACTGATGGAAGTTGTACATATCGTCGGTGACGTACGACCTCCTGCTTACGCGCTCGTCGGGCTCGTCGACGGGTTCGTCCTTCACCAGGCCTCTTGGCCCTGCCTCGCCGTCGTCGGTGAGGTCCACGAGCGGCTTGCCGGAGTCGCAGATGGATAAGGCGATCGCCGTCTCGAGGTTGCCCCTCCAAGCGTCCTTGTCGTTCAGCGACGCCAAGCACGCCGCTCGCAGCCCTGGGCAGTCCTCGGGGTCGTCGCTGCTGGCGATGAGGCGCTGCTGACGCTCGTACTCCGCCAGCAGCGCCGCAGGAAGAAGAGTTCGAGGAGGACGTCCTCCTCGGCTACCATTGCGCTGCGGGAGCTGGTGGTGGTGAGGACGGCGCCTCAAACCTTGGAGCGCCGTTGCGGATGTCGTGGATGACGCTCTCCAGGGTGCGCCCCGGAACGCCCCAGAACAGGAGGCGCCCCTCCTTGTTCCAGCTGTTCGGCCCGCCGATGAGGCCGGTGGTGCTGTGCATCTCCATGTCGTACTTGTCCTTGAATTAGGTGGCCCACCAGGCATCGTTGTTCTTGGCCGCCCAGGTCGGATCCGCCCGCTCCTCGGCGTCGAGTTCATCCCGCCGAGCCCTGATGGCGTCCTTCCGGCGCTCCGTGGCCGGCGTCGGTGGCGGCGGGATGCCAATGTCATTCACGGCCATCTTCCAGCCGCCGCTGCTTGGCAGGCGCATGTCCGGCGGGACAGGATATCCCGCGTGTACAACGCCCACGCCTCCTTCACGATGAGGCTTCCGCGGCCGAAGCCGTTCGCCGCGGCAATCTTGCAGGAGGAGGAGGACGACATTGCTTGGAACGGTGAGGAGAAGATTTGGGGCGGCGAGGAGAAGGTTTGGAAGCATTAAGAGATTGGGACAAACCGCACGACCTCTTAATGTACAGCGGCGGCAGCGGGTGGTTGCACGCAATAACGCCGGCGCGGACGGCCACGCGGCCATGCACGACGAGACGCGTCCCAACGTCGCCTAGGAAAACAGGGACGCCATTAACGTCACTTGACCAAAGGTAGGCGACGGGGTTTTAGGCTTCCGAGCCGCTGACGGGTCGGGCCCGCGTCGCTTCGCCTCGCTTTTCGTTGTGTCCAGCGTGCCCGGAGCGTCCCCTGTGGGGCGGGGACGGGCTCAGGGTGCCGAACACCGTATTGGGCCGCGCTGGACAAAAATCGGCTTTGGGGGACGCTGCTGGGAGCGTTTTTTTGTCCGGTGCGCCCCAAATCGCTTTGGGGGACGCGACTGGAGATGGTCTAAGTTCGACCATATGAGAAAATAACCATTGTTGGACTCGGTCATAAAAGAACAATTTTTAAGGTCGGTCTTACTGGTCAGGCCAAGTCTATAAGGAAAAAAACTAAGGGTACGTTTGTTTGGGCTGCAGCTTTTGAAAAGTAGCCGTAGCTGGTGGGCTGTGAAAAAGCAGCTGTTGGAAGCAGAGATTTGATGTTTGGTAGGAATGCTTTTTGTGGTTGTTGTTGTTGATTTTAGGAGTGAAATATCTGAAATGCCCCCCCTGAGTGAAGATATTGTATAAATAATTATTTGAAATGAATGAGCTATTTGTATGAGTATATTCGAACAAAATGCCCTCTGAGTGAAGATATTGCATTAATACTTATTTTAAATGAATAAGCTACTTGTATGAGTATATTTGAACAAATGCTTATCTAATGACGTGCATTGAGAGTGTGACCGTTGTACTGTTCCAAAATATTTTCTGTATAACATTTAAATATATTTGAACAACAATTACATATAGCGATACTAAAATGATAAGGAAAAAGAAATATTACAACATCTCTCAATTTTCCGTCAGCAAAAGAATGCACACATATGAATCAACATTCCTCAATACTAGTACTACACAAAATGTGCACCGAATCCTCTTCACAAGATGCAACTGGCGACGGAGCGGGACACCGGCGTCAGGTGGAGCTCCAACGGACTCTCCCTCTGCAGAGAGGAGAGGGAGGTAGCCGATGGGGACGAGCTCTACCCGTCGTGGCGAGCGGCGGCGGAGAAACAGTGAGGCCAAACCTGCTCGAACGGGTGCCCGTGGTGCGCCCAGTTGATTTGTGGCGAGCTCAACGAGAATGGGAACGGAGAGGAGTAGGAGCCCTTGTACGCCGACGTTGGGGATCTGCGCTGGTCAGGATGGGGAACATGACGGTTGGCGGCAGGGAGAGGCGCTGGCGGTGGGGAAGCAGGGCTGGCGGCGGCGGGAGGAGGTGGGGACGACCGGAACGGAGCGCGGGAGGAGGGCTTGTGGCATCGGCGGCCGGGAACAGCTCGGTCAGCGGCGGGGCCGGGCGCTGGCGGTGAGGAAGCAGGGCTGGCGGGGGCCGGAGGAGGTGGGTGACGACGGGAACGGAGCGCGGGAGGAGGGCCTGCGCGCTGGCGGCCGGGAACAGCCCGGTCGGCGGCGGGAGCGGGCGCTGGTGGCGGGGGCGGGCACGGTTCCTAACCCTAACTATCGAGAGAATGGGGGCAGGTGAATTCTGGAGCGAGGCTTCCTTCGGGTTTGCACATGTGCCAGTTTAGTTATATCCAGTGGCATGTAACGTGTCTGCAGGTTTCACTGGATTCTGCTAATAATTGAATTTGACAACTCCAGAGTTCTCGTCATGGACTCTCTGAATAAGGAACCAAAGCATTGGATCGGCATAAGATTAATGTTGCAAAAGTAATTATTTTCAATCCTTTGCGCACTATATCGGTCTCTTTCATTCATTTCTTGATATCAAGTAACTAATAACTCCCTTTTTTCATTTAATTTCTTTGCCCTGTAGGGTTTGGAAATGGTTCAAAGAAGACATAACCGGTGAATTCAAAGATGAGCTAACATTTAGGAGGTTGGCTAATGTGGATACTCAGCCACCGGGGACCAATCTACATGGATACTATGTTTGTGAGTTCATCCGGGGACACACCTCTGAGCGGAGGACTCAGGATATCAACTTGCGGAGGAATGACTTGCGAAAGAAGCTTAATCCAGAAGCTCGCTTCCGACCAATTCAAGAGGAATTGACATGATTTTTGATGAGGGAAGTTCTCCATCCTAATGGAGAACACTATTACGAGGACGAAGAACTTCTACTGCGATAAATTATATATGGAAACTTGTTTGAAGTTGTATATGGTCACCCAAGGTTGAATATTATATATTCGTCTTGAATTGTTCTTGTTTGAAATTTCAAACTTGTTTGAAATTGTATATTTATATGCATCAACATGTAATGTGTACATAGTACCGTAAAATATGTGTACTAAAACTTCTTTGAAATTAAAATAAAATATAAAAGAAATGAAAACATAACTAAATAAATTAAACCAGATTGGGGGGGGGGGGGTGGTGTAAACCCTAAACCTGCGGAGACCTTTAGTCCCGGTTGGTCTGGCCAACCGCGACTAAAGGTCCTCCGCCCCGACGGACGCCTGTCGCCCACGTGGATGGGCCTTTAGTCGCGGTTCGTAAGCAATCGCGACTAAAGGGGGGGAGAGACTTTAGTCTCGCATAATTAGTTTCGGTTGCGCAACCGAAACTAAAGCCCGTTACCAACCATGACTAAAGCCCCTTTTTCTACTAGCTAGTGCAAGTTCTCTGTAAATATTTCCAACTTTTGAGGATAGTTTGGTCACCCACAACTCGGGAAGCAGCCAGAATCGAGGGAAGCACCTCTCGGGTGCTTTCCGGCTCGGGGGTCTTGCGCAGTTTTTGTGCCACGCTTTTCAATAGTTGGATGTTTGTTTGGGCTCTCACTTTTAGACCTCAAAAGCAGAGGCATAACTCAAACAAATGGAGCCTAATTAGTTTCTGTCTGTTCTGCATCTCCCTCGCGAGCTCATTTGCATGCAGATGCGTTGCTATACTGATTGGGAAGTGCTGTTGCATTAAAATATTTTGATATAGTGGAACCTAGCTTATGGCCCAAATCCTTAAGCATTGTGAGCATTTTGTCATGCTACAGATACTGGGATCTAATTTATGGCCAAATAAAATATAACCATCCACGTTCCGCAAGATGAAATTGTCGTGCGCAGTGATTGATCCTTGAGTGTGGCCCTATCAGACTGTGATGATCTTTTCATGAAATAGGATGATATTTGAACAACAAAAGTGCTTTCCATTTTCATTTTGAACAAAGAAGGATCCGGAAGGGTTAGAGCTGTCATTAAACGGTTGGTACAAAGATTACATGAAGGACTCTAGAAGAAAGAAAGAAATAATACACCCAACTCCTTGCAATTTATAAACAAAACCTCAAAAGGATATGAAAAAAGCAGTCCTCCACCACCGAAGCCATTGCTGTGCTCGATACCGCGGCCATCAGAACCATTTTCGAGGATGGGACCACTTGGAGATAGGCTGACGATGCTCACCACAACAGGACACCCGAAGACACTCCCGATCAACACACATGCGAGGATGGAGAAAAGCCTAGGGCAATGACACCCAAGCGTAGAGTCGCTCCCGAAGCCACAGATAACAACGACGAGATGTCGTCTCTATTGAGGATCTCCGCTCTTAAGGTATGGAATACTAGATTCACGCTTATATCGGTTTAGCTTGGATATACCTAACAGTGGGTATCAGATGATATATAAGACAATTTATATGTAGTTATATCAGAGAAGCTAGCATATCTGAATATTTTCATTATTATTTGTTCAAAATATGTCATGTATTGTTGGACGTATTAGCACTTCTCCGCATGATATAACTAAGATAGAAAATAGATAAACCACGACTAGAAAGAGGATAATCAAACTAGTCACGACATCTAACAGAGAGTATGATAAGAACAATTCTAGACAAGATACGAGAGCTAGAAATTGAATCATGATCTCGTCTAGAAGAATGAGGAGAACATACGGGACAGCGGAAGAAGACCCATTTGCTTTGCCGGTATTGTCGCCCATGTCATCGTAGAGGTTGCTGATGTCGGGGAAGAAGTCGTCGTTGGGGAAAAACTCATCCGCTTCCATGATAAGGTCAGTAGTCGCGCAGAAGCACTCCCAAAAAACCTTATCGCCGCTCTCCTGTACAGGATCACAAGCATCGAGGCTTCGGAGGCCTACTATCCTGGCTCGCGGTGCACGCCGCAAGACGGGATGGGGAAGACCTTGATCAGCGTAAAGCTCTGGAACTCCACACAGGAGAAGGCAAACATGCTGTGTTGGAAAAGGAAACGAAGATACAGAAGACGTACTAAAGAGGCAGCAATATTCTCCACTACAGATAAAACCTTTCACCTTCTGCTGTCATTTAAATTACATGCATGCGTGAGAAAAAGGGAAGAGAAGAGAAGCTATCGGCTTGGTGTGCCGCGGTTTGTGAGCGGGCGGTGGAGGAGGAGCACGCGTGTGGGAGCCCTCTTCTCATGCTTGTACAACAAATGGAGGAGCCCCCTTATAAGGAGGTCCAACTCTCTATAATCTAGCAAGGTGGGACTAAACTTTTATCCCATCCCTTGCCATGCATGAATGGACCAATTGGGCGTTTTGGATTTTCAGGAATTGTGGACTAAAAATAAAAGGGTTGGGCCTATAATTCCAAAAATCTCCCACCAGATCCCGCACATACATGTTTTTCCTTTGGTTCCAAACCATTATTTTATATATCGGTACTATAGAGAAGATTGTTAAGTTGAACTTTCATCAGCACTCTATGCTATACTAGACTGCTACTTGAACATTAGACTAAGCCTTGAACTGCAAGTTTTCTGCGAATCTAGCTTCACACAAAGCCTTGACTGGGCCGTTGCAGGCCTTCCCCGCGGGTGGAGCTTATGCGTCATACTCCATGTCCTTTCATGAGTTTATTGGAGATCACCCAACTCTCATAGGCTGCTACGTTTAACAACCAAAACTTATATAGGTGTGTTCTTCAAGAGTTGCTCTACAGAACAACATCTGTGCTTAAATAAGCCACTTAGAACACATTAAGATAAAATCAACCTACCGTGCAGATTAGGAAAGTATTGCATCTTCATGGAATGGTATCATACAAAGAAAGGATACTTTCCTCTTAGTTGACATACAACTTGTCTCCCAACTCTAATTCACGATATCTCTGATCACATAGAGTGGGTTACCATTGTGGACAGCTTAAACGATGGGTCTCATACCCATCTCTTTCGATACATTATCTACCACGTTACGTGACAGACCCTTTGTGAAGGGGTCTGCCAAATTTCTAGATGTATGGATATAATCCAATGCAATAACTCCAGAGTTTATCATTTTCCTGACAGATTTTAGCTCACAATGCTTTACAATGCTTGATCAAGATTATGTTGGCTGCATGTCACCTCAAAAAATTATTTTATTATCACATACCTACTCGAGGACGAGCAGGAGTTAAGCTTGGGATGTTTGATATGTCTCAAACGTATCTATAATTTTTGATGCTCCATGCTTGTTTTACACCAATTTATATATGGTTTGCTCATACTTAGTTGCACTTTTATACATTTTCTGGCACTAACCTATTAACAAGATGCCACAGTTTCAGTTCCATGTTTTCTGCTGTTGTGTATTTCAGAAAAGTTGTACAGGAAATATTCTCAGAATTGGACGAAACAAAAGCCGAAGTCAATATTTTACCGTAACGAAGACGAATTCCGAAGGGGAGATGAAGAGGAGCCACAGTGGGGCCAAACCACCCCTTGGCGCGGCCAGGCCTGGGCCTGCACACACAAAGGCATGGTGTGGCCCACCCTGGCCTCCACCGACATCGCCCCTCTGCCTATTTATTCACGATCTCGAGAAAACCCTGAATACCAGAGCCTCCATCCACGAAAAGTTCCATCGTGGCCGCCATTGTAGAACCCATCTCGGGAGGGTTCTGAAGCTTTTCCCCGCACCCTGCCGGAGGGAGAAATCATCGCTGGAGGCATCTACATCGACATGCCCGCCTTCGAAGTGATGCGTGAGTAGTTCATCTCTGGACTATGGGTCCATAGCAGTAGCTAGATGATTGTTTTCTCCAATTTGTTTCTCATGTTTAGATCTTGTGAGCTGCCCTACATGATCAAGATCATCCTTATGTAATTCTACATGTTGTGTTTGATGGGATCCGATAAATATTGTATACTATATATTATTGTAATATGTTATTTGTGATCTTGCATGCTCTCTGTTGCTAGTAGATACTCTGGCCAAGTAGATGCTTGTGGCTCCAAGAGGGGGTATTTATGCTCGATAGTAGGTTCATGCCTCCAGTTTTCTGGAAGAGTGACAATAACTTCTAAGATTATAGATGTGTTGCTACTAGGAAGAAAACAACAATATTTTATCTAATGGTAATTCTATTGTTTACTTTACACACATTGCTTAATGTGATAATCTGTTGCTTGCAACTTAATACTGGAAGGGGTTCGGATGATAACCGGAAGGTGGATTATTAATCATAGACGCAGTTGGATTACAGTCTATGTATTATGTTGTAATGCCCAAAAGAATCTCATAGTAATCATCTTGTCATGTATGGTCGATATTCTTTCAATTGCCCAGCTGTAATTTGTTCACACAGCATGTTATTTATCTTTATGGAGAGACACCTCTAGTGAACTGTGGACCCCGGTCCTTTTCTTTACACTGATAAATTCAACCACTGCAATCTTACTCTGTTTACTTACTGTAAGCTCTGTTCTCTTTTATTACTGCAAATATCTCTTTCCACTTGATACGTCTAATCATTTGTGTTCAGCAAACCGGTGAGATTGACAACCTTACTTTAAGTTGGGGCAAAGTATTTTGGTTGTGTTGTGTGCAGGTTCCACGTTGTTGCTGACTCGATACGTCTAATCCTTTGTGCGTTGTGATATCCTGGCCCAGGGCTTAATAGTATCACAACGCACAAAGGATTAGACGTATCGAGTCAGCAACAACGTGGAACCTGCACACAACACAACCAAAATCCTTTGTGCGTTGTGATATCCTGGCCCAGGGCTTAATACTCATACCAACAAGTTGCAACTTCTTTTCCAGAAGCTCATCAGCAAAGAACTCCGATGTTAAGCGTGCTTGGCCTAGAGTAATTTGAGGATGGGTGACCGACCGGGAAGTAGTTCCCCGGGTGCGCGTTCGGGGTGTTACATGCGCCCTGCCAATAGTCTGCCAGTAACACCAAAACTTGCCGCTTCCCAACCGCTTCCATCAAGCACACACCATCATTGGACATATTAGCACTTTCCGCATGATAAAGCTAAGATAGAAAATAGATAAACCACGACTAGATGTAGGATAATCAAACTAGTCACGACATCTAATAGAGAGTATTATAAGGACAATTCTAGACAAGATACCAGAGCTAGAAATTGTAGGGATTCGTAGCATAGAAAACAAAAAATTCTACTGCAAGAATGAATAATAAGACAAGATCTAATCTAGTAGATGGTAGCAATGAGATGAAATCAACATAACCTCGAAGATCACTAAGAACTAATGAGATAAATCTCGTCGATGATGTAGTCGATCACTTGCCGCTCTCAAGAGCGCGCAAAAGCTCTTGATGGTGCCGCAATTGGGCAGCACCTCCGTACTTGGTCACACGTACGGTGTCGATGAATACGTCTTTCTCCCTATTCCAGTGGGCAGCGGAAGTAGTAGATCCTCCATGAAATCCCGGCAGCACGACGGTGTGGTGGTGGTGGTGGTGGAGAAAACCTGCAGGGCTTCGCCGTAGCCGTGCAAGAGGGAGGAGGAGGAAGGGGCGGCTAGGGTTTTTGGAGAGGGGGAAGGGTCTGCGACTTGCGCACCTCTTGGGGCTCCCCTTGCCCTCCTTTTATAGGTGGAAAAAGTCCTTGGGTCGTCCAAGACCTTCCCCCAAAGTTTGGGAGAGTTCCGGTAGGTTTCTGTCGGCCGAAACCTACTAGAACTAGGACTTTTTTGCCAAATTCGAATTTGATTTAGGGGAAACTCTTTAACCTTTAAGGAAAACGTGGATACACATATTATGGAACCCTCCGGACTTCCTTAGACAGCCCGGGTCGTCCCTGGCACTTCCAGAACCTTCCATAAGACTCTGAACCCTTCCGATCTTTCTAGAACCTTCTAGAAGCTCCAGTTAAAACACCGAACTTTCTCCGAACCCTAGAAAATGACTTCCTATATATGAATCTTATTCTCCAGACCATTTCGGAACTCCTCGTGATGTCCTGGATCCCATCCGAGACTCCGAATAATATTCGGTCTCCATTCCATATTCCATATCTACTTAAAACAACATCAAACCTTAAGTGTGTCACCCTATGGTTCGTGAAATATGCAGACATGATCGAGACACTTCTGTAATCAGTAACCAATAGCGGGACCTGGAGATCCATAATGGCTCTCACATATTCAACGATGACTTCGTGTTCGAAAGAACCATTAACATACGATACATATTCCCTTTTTCGCGCGATACAATTAATTATCCGAGGTTCGATCATCGGTATCTCTATACCTAGTTCAACCTCGTTACCAATAAGTACTCTTTACTCGTACCGTGATATGGCATACCTTGTGAGCCAGTCACATGCTTGCAAGCTAATTGGATGATATTCCACCGAGAGGGCCCAGAGTATATCTATCCATCATTTGGATGGACAAATCCCACTATTGATCCACATGCTTCAACCTATACTTTTCGAACACTTAATGCCACCTTTATAACTACACATTTATGAAGTAGTGTTTGATGTCATCAAAGCATCCATCCGGTGTAGGTGATTCACATGATCTCATGATCGAAGGATTAGGTTACTATATATCTTAAGGCTTGAAGCAAAACGAACTTAATGACTTGATCATATGCTACGCTTACTATGGGTGTATGTCCATCACATCATTCACCTAATGATATGATCTTATTATTAATAACATCCAATGTTCATGATCATGGAACTATGATCGTCTATTAATCAACAAACTAGTTTAACAAGAGGCTTACTAGGGACACTTTTATGTTTACAAAACACACAAGTATTAATGTTTACGGTTAATACAATTATAGCATATGACGCAAACATTTATTGTAAACACAATGATATAATATAATAACCATTTTATTATTGCCTCTTGGGTATATCTCCAACAGTTTCCCACTTGTACTAGAGTCAATAATCTAGATTACATGGTAATGTACCTAACACCCATGGCATTCTGCTGTAGGTCATGTTTTGTTATAGGGAGATGTTTAGTCAATGGATCTACCACATCCAGATCTATGTGTACTTTGCAATTTATTTGCGTCTCCACGCATCACTCATTTTTTTCGAATGAGTCGGTATTAATCGTATATGTTTGGTCTTCTGGTAGAACCTTAATTCCGCGATCTGAAATATGTTACCAATATTGTCACACACAATATAGCTCCATAGTTCTGACACTACTGGAACTACACCAAGTTCTAAAAGAACTCCTTGACACAAACACCCTCGGTTATTGTCAAAACAACAATATACTCTGCCTTCATTTGTAGAATCCGTCAAAATATTTAGAACTAATCTAAATCTAGCATACACTTCTTCTAGCCCATTGTGCTACCTTTTAATGAACTCTCAGCCTAATTGAGATTGAAATTCATTTTTATATGTGACCAAACTAATATCGGTGCAACACCTTACAACGATTTGTTTATCACTACCCCATATAAAACTATATATTTATATCCTCGGCTCTGACAAAACACTTAGAGATATTCTTACTTTTGTCCAGTGATCATCATATGAATCATTCTGATATATGTTCGTAACACCTTAGAGCACAGGACATCTGATTGTGTACATATTATTCGTGATCTACAATCACTCATGTGTTTTTACTCATTGAGTGTCAAATACACTCAAGTCTTGTTAAAACTCCACATGGAAAAGAACACATTGACGTTTTCATATTGAACTACTTCAATATTTATTCTATGTACTTTGACTTAAACTTATTATGCGCTTTAATCTCTCTTCGTAGATCTTGACGCTAAATATATTTTTAGTCCATATCCTTTCTTTGAAGTTAATTTTCAATGAATTTTTTTTATCACATCAAGTTCATAATTACATCATTTATAATCAACGATATGTCATCTACATAAAGTATTATAAATATGTCTTGGCGCTCCCACTTAATTTGGCAAGAATCTTCATTGTTTCCAATGAAATCAAAACTCTTTGATTATTTCATCCGGTGAAGATTCCAACTCCGTGATACTCACTTCATCAAGTGAAGTTTGTATACCTATCTAGTATTCTATGGACTAGCAAAACTCTCAGTTGTATCTTGTATACACCTCTAATACACAATTCTGCAAAGGAATGTGTTTCTGCCATCCTACTAATATATCTCATAAAAGAAATATGTAATGATTACTAGAATAATCTGTATAGACTCTAAGCATCGTTACAGAAGATCTAATCTTATCGTAGTCAACTTGAACTTTTTCATAAACAATCTTTTTACAAGTCGAGATTTTTCAAGGATATTATATCCAAGTCTACTAATTGTATAGATCCATTTACTTTTAAAAAGTATTTATTCCTTCAGAAGGTTTACCAAGCTCCAAGCTTGATTATAGATACTACTTGGATTTCATGGCACTTAGCTATGTTAACAGAATTAGGGCCCATCATAGATTCTTTGTATGCACTTGGTTTATCATTGTTCAAAATCAATCCTTTGTCCTCAAATCTTTTATTTGATCACAAAGTAAACCATACCTACAAGGTTCAATAGGTACTTCGATCTCCATGTCTATAACACTATGTGGACATGGGATCCATGAGCGTCGTGGCTGCTTCCAGAACCATTTCCGATGCTGCGCTACTCTGCTCATCATGCTCAGATTCATCAACCTTATCGAGTTCCATTGTCCTCCCACTCAAATATTTTGCGAGAAACAATTTCTTGGAAATAAGCAAGAAACATCGAGAAAAACTTTTGTCTTTGACTTCATATGGGAAAGAATTCCCAATTTGTTCTCTGGGATAACCAACAAAGATATTCATTTGATTTTTGTTGTAAACTCATTTACTTATGCTATGCATACCAAAATTTAAGAAAGGACTATTAGGGTTTATACCCATGCCATAACTCGTATGGTATCATTTCAACGGATTATGATGATGCTCTATTTAGTGTAAAAGAGGTAGTCTCTAAAGCATAATCCAACAAAATATAATGGCATCATTTTATTTTATCTCGCCATTAATCCAACAAGGTTTGGATAAGTCGCTCGAATACTCCATCATAGCTATGGTGTTCCGGGAAACATGATTTGTGGAACAATTTCGCAACACTGATAGATGTTCGCTAAAACTCGTAATTCAAATATTTCCACCATGATCCAATCATAGATATTTGAATTTTCCATTACGATGATTTCCAATTCATGCTGAAACTTATTTGAATCTATTCAAATGTTTCAGACCTCTTCCTCGTCGAATAAATATATCCATATATATACACTCAATTTATTGTTGGAAGTTTTCATGAAGTAGAAGAATCTTCCGCACACAACTATGCCGAATGAACCATATACATCATCATGTATGTTTCCACTAAGCTAGTTGCCCATTCAACTCTTGGCCTATGAACGGTATTTCAGTCATTTTCTTTAGAAAAGATTTGCAAGTGTCAAACAATTCAAAGTCGAATGACTCCAAAAATCCATTTGCATGGAGTTTCTTCATGCGTTCCTTTCTAACATGACCTAAATGGCGGTTCCACAAATAAGTGGAATTCTGATCATTTGCCTTATGGCATTTTAGCGTCAGTGTTATGCATGTGTGTTTCACCATTAAGATTTATAATAACATATCCATCGTACATGTTGTATAGTCATAATTTGAACAACTCATTGCTTTCATTTGACCAGAGCAAAATAAAAATTATTAAATTCTTTATAATAAATCTCAAGGGATAGGTAGAATGAGAACGACGAATATAATAAAAATTTATTTTGTTCCAGACGAGCATTGTTACCAAATTCCTTGTCAGTCACTTAGGCTCTTGTATTGTGTTGTACCGTATGACATTTCATACCAACCAATATGTTACAAATACCCAACAAAACCATTGTGCGATCAATCAAAGAATACATATCATCTATATACACCCGAGCTATGCTTTCTAGTCTTTTCTTTCTTTTTACCAAAATCTTTTGTAGTTTCTCTTTCGGCTTTCCTCATATTTCAGAAAACACTTGTAGCGACCCGAACCTGGTAGGGTTCGAATCTCTGTGCTTACAGTGCTATCCCTGGATCATAGCTAGCACACACAGTAACAAATGAATATCAAGATATAACATACGTCATTTTATTACTCAAACGATGAATCCAGAGATTATTACATCCTTGCACAACATAGTGGCTGGCTCACATTACAGCGGAAACATAAAGGTACGTCTTGGGCTTCATCAACGCCACAGGGCTTGTTGAGTATAGGCTCGTGATCCTATCGTCCTTACTCGTCATCTGCAACAGGTAAAGTTACAGCCAAAAACATTTGGTCAATACTTTGAATGTATTGGCAAGTTACACAAGTTGCAAAGTGGTTTATAATTATATACATGCAAAGGTATTTCAAAGGAAGGCTTAGGGTTTATTTTGCGTAAAGACAATTTTGTTTTGTAAAAATCTTTTTAGAAACTTTCTTTGTCTTTATATATTTTTAAAACAAAATAATATAGGGCTGGACGAACACAAGGAATCCACCAAGGTTTGCCATCCTACACCCCATCCCCAAAACAAGCTAAACTAACTCCAGAGCCACTCACTGGATAGAGTTAGCATGCATTAAGTTTTTAGGCAACACTAAATTCAGAGCCACTCACTGGATGAAAGTAGTAATTGCAAAACAGTTCGTACAATCCTAAGTTCAGAGCCACTCACTGGATAAACTTAGCATGCCAAAACAATTTTTGAAAAGGTTTTGAAAACATAGGAGATCCTTCATCCGCTTCAATCTTCAGTTGCTCAAATTGCTCATATCCGGGAGCACGGCTAATCGATTAGATCATACACTCTGCAGAGGTTGTACACTTTCCCCACATATCACAATCCATCCTTTTTGTTGAATCCTTCATTTGGCTTAACCGGGTATGGATCATGACGAAGTTTTCCATAGAAGCCCCCTATACATAATCCCAGTCAGCCCGCAACTATGATCCGAAGACCCCTCTCCAATAGCGGTACCGATGCAAGGGTTTCCCTCTATGTACGACTAAGCCAGAGCCCATATAGCATGTGGCTGTACTGAAAGCTTCCTCAACTGAAACTTTGAAGATCTCTTTGACCCTGGACGGCGGTCCCCACCAAAACCTGGGTCTGCAGAGCCACTCACTGGATGCAGCTCTTGTAGACGCTCCCAACATACCACTTTGCCCAGAAGAAAATATTTTGATAAGCTTTTATTTTAGAAATATTTTCACCATACAACCCCAGAATGGGCGCATGTAAATTTTCATAAAAGGTTTTGTTCTTTGAAAACTCATATCCCACGTCTACCAAGCAATTGGCTAAGCACTCATACAATATACGCATTTTAATAAAAATGGCTACAAGGAAATCCTATGGCTCTCTACTAGGATAGCAAAGCATAATTTCCCTACACATGTATTTCTACGAAAATATTTGTAAAACATGCCTATCAAAAATAGTAGGACAAAAGTTCATGTGTAACTTGCCTTCGGAACAACAGCAACAAGGATCTTCTTCTTGATAAAATTCCTCGCTACACTCCGTGCAATCTATCGCGAAAGTAAAGAAATGAAATAAATGCACAATTGCAAGACAAACATACATATCAATATGCAACATGGCGACATGCATGAAACTCCAAATAAAACATCGAATCATTCCAAGTACTGGATTATAAAATCTATAGAATGTACCCATACAACGGCTATTTTTCAATTGGTTAATTCCAAATATTAACAATATGGAACTAGGGTGATTACAAGTTAAACAAATTAAGTTATTAATATTAGCAAAAACAATTTTAGATAACACTAGATGGTCATAACCTTTCCATACGTTTTATAGAAAGAACAACATTAAAACTGTTTATAGGATTAAACTATGGACAAACTAGTTCGAAATTTACCTCAAAAATTACCGAACGAAAATCTATCAAAAATTAAATCTAAGGGTTCCATAATATTCTACTCCTTCCAAGGTTTCCAAAATGATTTTATTTACGGATTTTGGCCAAGTAGAACTATAGTTATGAGTCTCTAAAGTTTTACGTATAGTCTGTCCAAAACGAGTTTGACTGAAACTACACGTACGTGACATGTTCAGTCTATACTAAACTGAAAGTGCTGCTCACGAAAAATGAAGAATAAAAAAAATTACCAATACCGACCGTCCGTCCCCCGCCGCCTGTAGCCACCCTCCACCTCTCCTCCCTGCTTCGCCGCCGCCGGAGGGGGGCCGGCAAAGCCGCGCGCTCCCCGGGGAAGGTGGCGGCGGGGCGGTTCCTTTCCCTCCCGCGTCCCCTGGCGAGAGGGAGCTCGTCGGGCGCAGGGCATGGCGGCGGGCGCTGGGGCCGGCGGCTGGGCGTTGACAGCGTCGCAGGCGGTCGTGATGGCGTGTGGGCGGGGTGCAGCGATGGCGCAGCGGTGGTGCAGCGATGCTAGCGAGGCGGGGCATGGCGGCGCGCGCTCGGGCCCAGATGGGCTCCGGCGGGCCTGCTCGGGATCGCCCCTGCTCGCGCTGGCTCGGCCCGTGGATGCCGGGGCTGAGGCGGCGCCCTTCTTCCCGGCCTTCACCGGCGTTGCTGCAGGGGTGGGCGCGGTGCTGGATGGCGGGGCGGCGGCCCTGCGGGTGTGATGTCGGTGGTTGGCGGCCACTGTGGCCGCGAGGGCGGCATGGTGGCTGGACCGGGGGCTCGCGCTGCTGCGGCCGACGGCTCTGCCTTGGACCCCCATGTTGGTCTCCGTCGAAGTTCCCTCTCTGTGGCGGTTGGCGGCGCCCGCGGAGCTCTTCTCGGTGAGTTTGGTCGGCAGTAGTGGTGCGACTCGGCTCTTCAACCCCGCGTGGTGCGGGTGGTGGCAGCCGAGCTCGCGGAGCTCTTTGGTCTGGTGGAGGTGGCGGTGGTGGCTTGTGTGTGGCGGTGGCGCCGCTTCTGCACATGAGGTGTGTCTGCGGACTGCGGGCTGACAGCGTTTTTCGATCTTCGTCTCGCTGTCCGGCCGCGTGAGGGTGTGGTGGTTCGTTTGCTCCGGGCGAAAGCCTGACCGCGCGGCGTCTGTGGATGTCGTCGTCCTTCTTGGGGGGCGGTCGTGGAGCTCTACGACCTTTGCTGCCTCTGGTTCACGTCTTCGGGTGAAAGCCTTTATCCTATGGGATCGGACGACGGCGTCGGTTCTTCGTCATATCCCCTCTTGAGGGCGTCGTCTTGAAGGTGGTGACCCCCTTCGCGCACTCCGTCGGGATAGGCACACATGGCTTCTGGGTTGGCAGGAGGCCAACCGGAGGTCCGGGTGTTCCGGGTGGAGTCTTGTGAGGCAACGACGATGGAGGTGGCCAAGGTTTGGTTGCGGCAAGGTCATGTTAGTCGGCTCCGTTCCGGCGTGTCCGAATGTCTTCTTGGTGACCTCCTCTTGCTGTGAAGTCGAAGCTGCTCCTGGGCGGTGTACGATGACCTTTAAGAGGCGGTCCGGTGAAGGTCCTATTTGGCGCTTGTCTTGCGCATCTCCTCTCCGAGGCTCGTCTTCAGAATCGAAGCTGCCGGACTCTCCTCGAAGGGTCATCTGTTTGGCATAGGCTGACTTGAGCTTCTTCTGTAGCTTTTGTGGGTAGCCAGGATGGCTAGGTGTGCCCCTTGGGGCGGGGTCTGTGGCTGTGGGGGTGCTTTTGGCACCGTTGTTGTTGGTTTTCGCCCGGTTTTCTCCTAAAAACCGGGCACCTTCTGCTTAGGGCATCTCCAGCGGCGCGACACATTTCGGACGTCCGAAATGTCCGTTTGCGTCGCGCGGCGGACGCGAGACTAGCCGTTTTTGTCCGCGCGTTCGTTTGCACCTAGGGGTGGCTCCAGCGGCGCGACGCATTTCCGCGTTTGCATGAAATATGAAGTTTCGAAACAACAAAATAATATTCAACCAAGTCATAATTATTACATTTAAATTTTAAAAAGTCTGCATGCAAATAAGATAGTACTCCTCTAGGCATGATCTGCATGGCCAGCCAATGTCCACTGATGCTCAATCAGATCCGTTTGCAGCTGTTTGGAGACGTTTTCGTCAGTGACTTCTACATTCCTATGTAGATAGTCCTGCCAAGATGAAGCTCCAGGACGTGGCGCAACCAGCTCACCTTGGAAATCCCATTGGTTCTCATTGCGGCCATCAGGACGCTCGTTCTCAACGATCATGTTGTGCATGATCACGCAGCATGTCATCACCTCATGCAATTGACCGAACAGGTTGTGGGCGGCGCGGAAGGGCAGCGCAACCGGGAGCGTTTCGCCAGAAAACAGCCGGCACGTACGCGGCGGAGCACGCTCCTGCTCTCCCGCGCGGCAAGAACGGAGCCGACGCCGACTACTGCGGCGCTACGGCGGTACGGCGGCGCTAGGGGTGGGGGCGGTGCCATCGCACTAGGGCAGGAAAGAAGGGGGAACAAGAAGCAAATCCAACGGGGCGACCCATCCCGCGCCCGCGCGTCCGGATGGGTCGAGCCGGACAAAAATGCGGCCCAACGCGGGGACGCACCGCAAAAGCGGATGGCCGCGGCGTCCGGAACGACTCAAACCCGGCCCAAATCTGGGCCGGATTTGCGTGGCCGCGGATGGCACGCGGCGTCCTCGCGTGTCCGCCTGGTCCGCCTGGCTGGCCCACATGTCGGTGCCCCAGTCCTATTAATGTGGACTGGGGAGGGGGACTGTCCCTATCCAGTCCCCACTATCCACTCCGGCCGCACGCGCGGGCCCACACGCGTGAGTTCGCGCCGTCCGCCAACGACCACGAGGCCGGCAGCAGCCGGCCAGTTGCGCCGCCGGCGTTCGCGATGGGGCCGCCGGCGACGCCCAGACGCGACCGGATCTACGTCACCATAGCGGTGGCGCAGATGTTCTCGGGACGCCGGCGTCCCAATGCCGTGGGGACGTGCACCTCCCCACCGCCGGCACCCGAGCCCGAGATCGGGTTCCGGTGCCGCCCATCCCGGTGTCGAGCCGCGCCCGCTCGCGGAGATCCGGAGCGCCGCGCGCGGCTGCCGGCGGACCTCCGAGAGGACCCCGCGTACGACGATGCAAGTCCCAACCGGGACTTGTGGTTCGAGGTGGAGCACGATGCGCGCCGGCACACGTGCTTCACGTCGGCGACGGCGCGGCCTCGCGCGCAGCCGCGCACACCTGCAAGGCGGGCAGGCCGCCGCCCCGGTGGCCTGTACATCGACGAGCCGCAGCCCCAGCAGCAGCCCCAGCCGCAGCCCCAGCAGCAGGAGGACGAAGACGACCCGGAGCTGCAGGCGGCGCTCGCGTCGTCCCGCGAGCAGTGCGACCTCGACGAGCTGGCCAAAGGGTCGCACCTCGCCGAGACGCTGCGCGCCTCCGCCCTGGCGGAGACGCGTGGGCCTTCCTCGAGATGGCGCGCCGGCAGGAGGAGGACACGCGCCAGGCGGCGCTCCGGGAGGAGGAGGAGCGCCGTGCCGCGCTCCGGGCGGAGGAGGAGGAGCAGCTCCGCAAGGAGTCCGCGCGGAGGGCGCGGCTGCGCAGGCCGGTGAGCCCGCCAAACCCGCACTCCGCCTGGGAAAGGGCGCAGTGGTCGCCCTGGCCGGAGTCCCCGCCGCCCTCCGGCGTTTCTAGCCGGAACAGCGCTTCGCCGCCGGGGGGCGTCGTCGTCATCGACGCCGACGACGACGAGTACTACTGGGGGTAGTACTGCCAGCAGCCACCGCCTGCTCGCAAACCCTGGCTAGATTTTTTTTTTAGTTTAAAGCCCATATAGGGCTTTCTTTTGTGTAAAAATTGCCCAAAATAGGGCTAAGTTTAATTACCAACTACTTTAAATTTATGTTTTGTTGTTTTCCTTTTTCATTTTGATTTTTGTTTTATTTATTTCATATGCGCTGCGTCCGCGCGTTGGGCGCAGCACGCGACCCAAACGGACACAAGGACGCGGGCCGCTATCCACGTGTCCGCTCGGCCACCCAAGCGGCCTAAAACAGACGGCCCAGCGCGCCCGTTTTTGTCGCGCGGTTGAAGATGCCCTTAATGAATGAATGAGGCAAACCTTTTGCCTCCGTTTTCAAAAAAAAAAAAAGTGCTGCTCACCTGGAAGGGAATTTGGTCGCGTGGAAAGCTGCTTGATGCAGCGGTTCGGTTGGAGCTGGTGTCGAGGATGTGGGGTTCCCGGGAAGAACACGTAGTGATCGTCGCTCCTCTCTCCACGCTGGAAAAGATGCGGTGCTCCTTTGGCGAAGCTCCTGGAGATGGCGGCGAACAGCTACAGCGACGTTGGCGTCGGGTGCTCGTCGTGGGTGGCCTCCGGCTAGGAATTGAATCACATGGAGGCATCAGTGAGATGCGCGACGGCTAGAGAGAAATAAAGGAGGAAGAATCAGGGCCTGAGTCCCTCTATACCCGGAGAATTCGCGAAACATCGCCGCGGCCGTCGGAACTCCGGCGAAGAAATTCTCCCTCCACAGGGGCAGCCTGGGGGCGTGGATCAGTGAAGGAGTGTGGTATGCTATTTGGAAGCTCCGGTCGAATTTATACAGAGAGGGAGGACGTGGAGCAACGGGAGTCGGCGTTAATGGCCGCGGCTGTTTCCTGTAACGCCATGGCAATTACAGCTCGAATAAAAGCGCAATAACGCGGGGAGACGAAGGGGAAAGAGGTAGAGGAAGGTTCTAGATGGACCTGGGGTCCGAGCAGAGGAGAGGGTGCAGTAGGGCGCATCGACGCGGCCAGTTTCTGCCGTTTCCGTTCATAGGCAGAGGTTGAAGATGACTACAGCCTTATTTTGTTTTTCTCGGGGAGACGACCTGGGCAGCTTGTGTATGTTTTTTTTTCTTCCTGGAAGAGGGACACGTTCTGGCTGTGATGATTTGCGTTGGATCGGTTGGTCTAGTCTCTTTTCTTTTCTTTTTTGTCTCTAAACTCTTTCTATTTTATTTATTTCAGATCTAAGATTTAGGACTAAGCTCAACAAAAATCCAGAAAATTCCAATAATATAGAAATAATTATATTGGACTTGAGGAAATGTATTTCCAGTCCTTCTTAAAAATAAATAATTTAGTTTTGGTAAATCAATTAACATGCACATGTATTATATTTAAATCATTTCCAACTCTATATTTGAGGATGTCATGTTATCCCCGTCTCGTAATACTTTGTTTTATTTTGGAAATGAAATAAGATTTATATAAAAGAGATTTCTATTTTCGTTCCCCTGGCTTCTTAGTTGTGCTCAGTTTTCCCCAGCCCCTTAGTTTTTTTTTTTCAGCTTTCCCCAAAACCTTGTCTGAAACCCGCAGAAGGAGCTCGGACGGAAGGAATCCCGTTTAGTTGACGTTGGTTGGTGCTGGCAAGTGGGGCCGCTGTTGGTGCCCCGCAGTGGACACGTCTTCACTTATCCAGATCATCGTGGGACCCACAACTTGTCCACGTTAGGTGCGCCGGACCCACAGCTTACCCAGGTGACCGTTGCAAAATGGGAGCCCGAGCCAGCTCCGCGCCCGTGCCCGTGCCATTGCTTCCCCTTTCTTTTCCCGCGCCCCATTGTTCTTCTTCTCCGTCAGCGGCAGCCCTTCTCCGGCGGGCGGGTGATGTCTAGTTTCTCTTCGACCTCCCGTTCTTCATGGCCGCAGTATGGACCCGTGCCTTTGACAAGATGCCCTGACTGCCCACGCCAGGAGCCTCTTAAGCGGTCGATCTGTAAGACGGACGAGAACGGCAACCGTGGACGTGAGTTCCTTGCATGCGAGAGCTTGCCATATAGAGAGGGGGATAAGGTTAGATCTCGCTCCAATTTCTCTATTTTCTCTCGATTTTCTTGCTATTCCCTCGAATTTGGGATTTAGGGTTCCCGTTGTTGTTTTCAGATCCTAAAGAAATGCAGGCATTTCGAGTGGATCGATGTGTACGTTCAGAGGCTTCAATTGCAGGAATCAATTGGCGCTATTGGGGAGCGCAATTTGGGAGGGGTAGGGACTTGCTGTAGAGAATGTGGCGGAGAGAGGAGCCGTTCCGATTATGCCTAATGCTCCCAATGTAGGACTGGTGGAAGTGAAGGGAGAACTGAAGAAAATGAACAAGCAGTTAAGGCAGCTGATCGAGTTGAAGAAGCAAGCTAATCTGATGGCTGGTTGTTTTTTCTGTTGTATAATTGCGATCGGATTCTTATCATTGCTCACCAGGCGCTAGAAGTTGTTACAAGGGATACCTTGTTACAAATTCATTATTCAGTTACATGTACTTGTAGTTGTTTTCATGGTTAGTGTGTGCATTCACCGAAATTACCAACTATATTGGAATGCTTTATGTATGCCTCATGTTTATACAAGGGATTCTTATCATTGCTCACCGAACTATATTAGTGTGTGCCGTTTCAAAATACCGAATCTATATGCCAAAACTATATCCCCTAAAAGAAAAAGGAAAGCGAAAGATAGTTGATAATTGTTAGAGGGGTGACAATAATGCATTCACCGAAATCCGCAAATATGTATGCCTCATGTTTATACCGAAATTATACAACTTTTGGGCCGTTTCAAATTACCGAAACTATATGCCAAAACTATATCCCCTAAAAGAAAAAGGAAAGCGAAAGATAGTTGATAATTGTTAGAGGGGTGAAAATAATGCATTCACCGAAATCCGCAAATATGTATGCCTCATGTTTATACCGAAATTATATCACTTTTGGGCCGTTTCAAATTACCGAAACTATATGCCAAAACTATATCCCCTAAAAGAAAAAGGAAAGCGAAAGATAGTTGATAATTGTTAGGGGGTGACAATAATGCATTCACCGAAATCCGCAAATATGTATGCCTCATGTTTATACCAAAATTATACCACTTTTGGGCCGTTTCAAATTACTAAAACTATATGCCAAAACTATATCCCCTAAAAGAAAAAGGAAAGCGAAAGATAGTTGATAATTGTTAAAGGGGTGACAATAATGCATCCACCGACAGAGAGAGAGAGGGGTGGCCACGAAGAGAGAGAGAGAGGGGTGGCCACGAAGAGACGGGGAGGGGTATACTGCCCGTTAGATCAGTTGATCAACGGTTTGTGGAATCGATCCATATGACAACGGCTCAACCAATCAGGATAAGTTTGGGCTTCGGAGAGTATTTGTGACAGAACTTGAGGGCAAAACTGAGTAGTACTAACAATCCAAGGGCACATAAATAGTAAATAGACTAAGGGATTCAAACAAAAAGAATTACAAAATGAAAAATGCGTGTTTTGTACAATATAATTCATATTGGGCTACATCAAATTATTTGCAATTCAAATATACATGAGTGTGACAATTATGGCATCATTTAGACAAACTATGTTTTTGGGGAAGATGTTTTGCAAAGGGGTTTGAGTGGAAAACCATGCATCTTCATAGCTACACTAGTGATTCTGAGAAGTGGCAATTTGTGGTAAAACTTGATTGATATATGTTTGTTAAGGTTTTCTTGGTGGCAGGTTGCATAGGAAGACTCCATGAGTAGGTGCCACTATGTTTTTATTTTTTTGAATTTTTTTGCGCATGAAATGCCTCAATTAGATATGTTAATCTCATTTGTTGACTCTCTGTTGACTAGCTACTTGAGGGTAAAACTGAGTATATTGCACTTGCCAGTCTAAGTACTCGAGGGGAAAACTGAGTACAGATAAAATTTCTGTATAAGGCCCGAGGTTATAACTGAGTACACCAAACGTCCCAGGGTTAGAATCGTGTCGCGGTGCACGCTGCAGCCGTGCATAGCGGACGCGTGTTGCGGTACACGCCACCTTCGTCTTTATAGAGCTCTTTTCCTCTCCCTCGACACACGTTCTCACTGCAACCGCCTCTCCTGTCCCATCATCTTCTCCACAACCGAAGAAAAAACCCCGAAGAAAACCGCCGGCGATGGAGAAGAATGAGATGCCCATTGTCGGCGCATCAGCCGCCGGCGCATCGGCCACTGCCCCCGTCCAGGCCCATGTCGCTACTTCCAACGTAGCAGCCGGCGCATCGGCCGCTGCCCCCGTCCAGGCCCCTGTCGCTGCTTCCAACGTAGCAGCCGGCGCATCAGCCGTCGGCGCATCGGCCGCCGCCACCATCCAGGCCCCCGTCGCTTGGGACCCGTACGAACAAGTGTCGTACGTCGCGCCGGAGAACCCCTACGACACCAGCATCGTCGACGACGAGCCGGAGGTAACCCTTTGCTCCCTTGTTCTTATCCCATTTCAGTCCTTTTGTGTTAGATCTAGCGTTATTAGGGTTCCTCTGTTCCTAGTTCAATCCATTTGTGTTAGATCTAGCGTTATTAGGGTGCGTCTGTTCCTAGTCCAATCCTTTTGTGTTAGATCTTGCGTTATTAGTGCTTGTGATTTGCTTTTGTTTAAGATTTGTGCCGATGATGATGAATATTTGGGCACAAATTGATTCAGGGTTTGGTCAGTAAACAATTGGTGTGTTCAAAATTGTTGTGCATGATCTTTGGTTTGCTGACTCAAATTCTGGATATAAGTGTGTCCAACGTAACTGAGGCTACCTCTTTTTTTCGAGCCCATATTATCATGCATGATCTTTGTTCAGTCTCTGTTCCATCATCGTTGCAATTGACTCCATGTTTTTTGCACGATCTTTGGTGCTACGTGACAGGTGCAGAGCAGCGACGTCGACAGCGACGACGAGTCCTTCCACACCAAGACTCGTCACGTCCTCAGGAGGCTGCAGTCCGGCCATTACGATGGCCCATTTGCTCGAGGCATTTACAAGTGCCCCTTCTGCAACAGGAAGCTCCGCGCCACCGACTTCAAGCTGCACAGTGAACCATGCTGAATCCATTGGCAGATGCGGCGCTAGAGTTGGAACGACGGTGAACGTGCATGCGTTCATGGCCAAACACAAAGCACTTGGGATTCACTTGCGCAACCTCCAGGCGAGTCACAGGCGCAACCTGGAGGCGTTGAACATGCCTACTGCATTCTCTGTATGTGACTGCTCTATCTGTAGAGCAGCTTAAATTCATGTAAAATGTAGCTTATGTTGTAGGGTTCTATCGGTACTACTGTTGGATCTGTCGTGAATATATATATGCTATGTTGGCTGCTGTATGCAGCTTATCCTATATTTTTTCTGGATTTGTGCCCTAGATTTCCTACCTGATTGGGTAAAAACGAAGGCATAAAGAAATGAATGTCGTTAAAAAACAGAAGGAGAAGCTGCTCTAGATTTGCTACCAATTTGGGCTATCAAATATGAATGAGATCGAGAGAGAGAGAGAGGAAAAAGGTACATTGAAAACTGCTAATCTGGGCGAAAGAGACAGAAACCACTCGTGCCCACGTCCTGGACCCACACGGCTCCACACGCTACGGCCCCACACGCTACGGCCACACAAACATGGTCTCGTCCTGTCCCATGCGGTTCCTTCCTACCAGCCCCACACGACGCGGCCCCACAAACGACACGACCCCACTCATCAGCACGGAACGGCCAACTTAACGGATTCCTTCCATCTAAGCTCCTTCTGCGGGTTTCACAAGGTCTTGGGGAAAACTGAGGAAAAACTAAGGAGCTGGGGAAAACTGAGCACAACTAAGGACCCGAGGGCACGAAAATAGAAATCTCTATATAAAATGCAATAAATGTCAAATAACACAACAAATCGAATACTTCCCAGACCATTTATATATTTTGGAAATGTCATGATATTTCCTCTCTCTTGGGAAATTCATATTATTCCCTCTCTAAATAATTCAACATGGTTTGGAAAAATATTTTAAGTGACGCTCACATCAAATGATTGGAAACAAGACAAATACACACAAGTTGGATTTGTATAAAATTTACTCAACCAAGATTTATACTTTTGGATAGTCATATTAATCCGCTCATGTATAATCTTTTGATCATGGTTGACAAAAGTTTAAACAAGTCCTCAAAAGTTTCAATTTCCTCAGAAATTTCAATAAAGACAGGAAATTCAATTAACATATTTTATTTTATTTAACATTCCAAATTTGGAAATTTTTTGGGATGTTACAACACTCAACATAAATAATTTCTAGGCTTGTTGGTTGATGTCTACGGGTGCTTCTATTCTAGTAGACAGTGTTGGGCCTCCAAGAGCAGAGGTTTGTAGAACAGCAGCAAGTTTCCCTTAAGTGGATCACCCAAGGTTTATCGAACTCAGGGAGGAAGAGGTCAAAGATATCCCTCTCAAGCAACCCTGCAACCACAAAGCAAGAAGTCTCTTGTGTCCCCAACACACCTAATACACTTGTCAGATGTATAGGTGCACTAGTTCGGCGAAGAGATAGTGAAATACATGTGGTATGAATGAATATGAGCAGTAGTAACGGCACCAGAAAATAGCTTGATGCTACGACTGGTGTGTGGTTGATGGTGGTAATATTGCAGCGATACGGATGCGATAAAACGATAAACAAGCGGTGATTGCAGTATTTGGGAACAAGGCCTAGGGATTATACTTTCACTAGTGGACACTCTCAACATTGATCACATAACAGAATAGATAAATGCTATACTCTACACTCTCTTGTTGGATGATGAACACCACTAATTGTGTAGGATTACACGAACCCTCAATGCCGGAGTTAACAAGCTCCACAATATTCGATATTCATGTTTAAATAACCTTAGAGTGCATGATAGATCAACACAACTACACCAAGTACTAACATAGCATGCACACTGTCACCATCACACTATGAAGGAGGCATAGATCACATCAATACTATCATAGCAATAATTAACTTCATAATCTACAAGAGATTACAATTATAACATACGCCAAGTACTACACGATGCACACACTGTCACCATTACACCGTGCAGGAGGAATAGACTACTTTAATAACATTACTAGAGTAACACATAGATTAATAGTGATACAAAGCACATTGCAATCATAAAGGGATATAATAAGCACTTCACTATGCTATTCATAACAGTGAATAAGTATTCTGTGAAATATAGCCTAAGAGACCCACACGGTGCACACACTGTCACCTTTACACACGTGGGACAAGGAGTCTCCGGAGATCACATAAGTAAAATTCACTTGACTAGCATAACGACATCTAGATTACAAGCATCATCATATGAACCTCAATCATGTAAGGCAGCTCATGAGATTATTGTATTGAAGTACATAGGGAGAGAGATGAACCACATAGCTACCGGTACAGCCCTTAACCTCGATGGAGAACTACTCCCTCGTCATGGGAGACAGCAGCGGTGATGAAGATGGCGATGGAGATGGCAGCGGTGTCGATGGAGAAGCCTTCCGGGGGCACTTCCCCGTCCCGGCGGCGTGCCGGAATAGAGACTCCTGTCCCCCAGATCTTGGCTTCGCGATGGCGGCGGCTCTGGATGGTTTCTCGTACCGTGGTTTTTCCGTCTCGAAGATTTAGGTCAGGGACCTTTAAATAGGCGAAGAGGCGGAGTCGGAAGGTCGACGAGGCGGCGACACAATGGGGGGGCACGGCCCCCCCTCTGGCCGCGCCGGGGTGGCGTGTGGGGCCCCCAGGGCTCCCCTCTGGCGGCTCTCGGGTGTTCTGGAAGCTTCGTGGGATTTTAAGATCTTGGGCGTTGATTTCGTCCAATTCCGAGAATATTTCCTTACTAGGATTTCTGAAACCAAAAACAGCAGAAAACAGGAACTGGCACTTTGGCATCTCGTCAATAGGTTAGTTCCGGAAAACGCATAAAAACGATATAAAGTGTGAACAAAACATGTAGGTATTGTCATAAAACAAGCATGGAACATAAGAAATTATCGATACGTCGGAGACGTATCAGCATCCCCAAGCTTTGTTCCTACTCGTCCCGAGTAGGTAAACGATAACAAAGATAATTTCTGAAGTGACATGCTACCAACATGATCTTAATCATACTACTGTAAAGCATATGAGATGAATGAAGTGATTCAAAGCAATGATAAAGACAATGATTAAACAAATGAACCATATAGCAAAGACTTTTCATGAATAGTACTTTCAAGACAAGCATCAATAAGTCTTGCATAAGAGTTAACTCATAAAGCAATAGATTCTAAATAAAGGTATTGAAGCAACACAAAGGAAGATTAAGTTTCAGCGGTTGCTTTCAACTTGTAACATGCATATCTCATGGATAATTGTCAACATAAAGTAATATGATGAATGCAAATATGCAAGCATGTAAGAATCAATGCACAGTTAACACAAGTGTTTGCTTCTAAGACAGAAGGAAGTAGGTAAACGGACTCAACATAAAAGTAGAAGAAAGGCCCTTCGCAGAGGGAAGCATTGATTGCTATATTTGTGCTAGAGCTTTTATTTTGAAAACAAGAAACAATTTTGTCAATGGTAGTAATAAAGCATATGTATCATGTAAATTATATCCTACAAGTTGCAAGCCTCATGCATAGTATACTAATAGTGCCCACACCTTGTTCTAATTAGCTCGGATTACCTGGATTATCGCCGCAATACATATGTTTTAACTAAGTGTCACAAAGGGGTACCTCTATACCGCATGTACAAAGGTCTAAGGAGAAAGCTCGCATTGGATTTCTCGCTTTTGATTATTCTCAACTTAGACATCCATACCGGGACAACATAGACAACAGATAATGAACTCCTCTTTAATGCATAAGCATTTAGCAACAATTAATTTTCTCATATGAGATTGAGGATATTTGTCCAAAACTGAAACTTCCACCATGGATCATGGCTTTAGTTAGCGGCCCAATGTTCTTCTCTAACAGTATGCATGCTCAAACCATTCAACTCATGGTAAATCGCCCTTACTTCAGACAAGACGGACATGCATAGCAACTCACATGATATTCAACAAAGAGTAGTTGATGGCGTCCCCAGGAACATGGTTATCGCTCAACAAGCAACTTATAAGAGATAAAATGCATAAGTACATATTCAATACCACAATAGTTTTTAGGCTATTTGTCCCATGAGCTATATATTGCAAAGATAAAGGATAGAAATTTAAAGGTAGCACTCAAGCAATTTACTTTGGAATGGCGGATAAATACCATGTAGTAGGTAGGTATGGTGGACACAAGTGGCATAGTGTTTGGCTCAAGGATTTTGGATGCATGAGAAGTATTCCCTCTCAATACAAGGCTTAGGCTAGCAAGGTTGTTTGAAGCAAACACAAGTATGAACCGGTACAGCAAAACTTACATAAGAACATATTGCAAGCATTATAAGACTCTACATTGTCTTCCTTGTTGTTCAAACACTTTACTAGAAAATATCTAGACCTTAGAGAGACCAATCATGCAAACCAAAATTTAGCAAGCTCTATGTATTTCTTCATTAATAGGTGCAAATTATATGATGCAAGAGCTTAAACATGATCTATATAAGCACAACAATTGCCAAGTATCAAGTTATTCAAGACATCATACCAATTACTACATGTAGTATTTCCCGTTTCCAACCATATAACAATTAACGAAGCAGTTTCAACCTTCGCCATGAAAATTAAAAGCTAAGAACACATGTGTTCATATGAACCAGCGGAGCGTGTCTCTCTCCCACTTAAGCATTTATTCAAACAAAAACAAAAACAAAAACAAAAACAAACAGACGCTCCAAGTAAAGTACATAAGATGTGACCGAATAAAAATATAGTTTCAAGAGAAGTGACCTGATAATTTTGTCGATGAAGAAGGGGATGCCTTGGGCATCCCCAAGCTTAGATGCTTGAGTCTTCTTAAAATATGCAGGGATGAACCACCGGGGCATCCCCAAGCTTAGACTTTTCACTCTTCTTGATCGTAGTATATCATCCTCCTCTCTTGACCCTTGAAAACTTCCTCCACACCAAACTCAAAACAACTCATTAGAGAGTTAGTGCATAATCAAAAATTCACATGTTCAAAGGTGACACAATCATTCTTAACACTTCTGGACATTGCTCAAAGCTACTGGAAGTCAATGGAACAAAGAAATCCATCCCACATAGCAAAAGAGGCAATGTGAAATAAAAGGTGGAATCTGTCAAAACAGAACAGTCCGTAAAGACGAATTTTACTGAGGCACCAGACTTGCTAAAATGAAAATGCTCAAATTGAATGAAAGTTGCGTACATATCTTAGGATCACTCACGTAAATTGGCAGAATTTTCTGAGTTACCTACAGAGAATTAGGCCCAGATTCGTGACAGCAAGAAATCTGTTTCTGCGCAGTAATCCAAATCTAGTATGAACCTTACTATCAAAGACTTTACTTGGCACAACAATGCAATAAAATAAAGATAAGGAGAGGTTGCTACAGTAGTAACAACTTCCAAGACACAAATATAAAACAAAATTACTGTAGCAAATAAACACATGGGTTATCTCCCAAGAAGTTCTTTCTTTATAGCCATTAAGATGGGCTCAGCAGTTTTAATGATGCACTCGCAAGAAATAAGAGTTGAAGTAAAAGAGAGCATCAAGAGGTAAATTGAAAACACATTTAAGTCTAACATGCTTCCTATGCATAGGAATCTTGTAAATAAACAAGTTCGTGAAGAGCAAAGTAACAAGCATAGGAAGATAGAACAAGTATAGCTTCAAAAATTTCAGCACATAGAGAGGCATTTTAGTAACATGAAAATTTCTACAACCATATTTTCCTCTCTCATAATAACTTTCAGTAGCATCATGAGCAAACTCAACAATATAACTATCACATAAAGCATTCTTATCATGAGTCTCATGCATAAAATTATTACTCTCCACATAAGCAGGATCAATTTTATTAATAATGGTGGGAGCAAATTCAACAAAGTAGCTATCATTATTATTCTCATCATCAAATATAGGAGGCATATTGTAATCATAATCAAATTTATCCTCCATAACAGGCGGTACCAAAAGACTACTATCATTATAATCATCATAAATAGGAGGCAAAGTATCATCAAAGTAAATTTTCTCCTCAATGCTTGGGGGACTAAAAATATCATGCTCATCAAAACCAGCTTCCCCAAGCTTAGAATTTTCCATATCATTAGCAACAATGGTGTTCAAAGTGTTCATACTAATATGTTCCATGGGTTTTTTAACTTCGTATCAAACCATCCATGTCTTAACTCAGGAAAAAGAATAAAAAGCTCCATGTTGCTTTCCATTATGCCAAACTAGTGATAAACAAGAAACAAAAAGATGCAATTGCAGGATCTAAAGGAAATAGATTCGAATACTTACAACGGCGCCGGAAAATAGCTTAGTAGCTAAGATCCGGAGTGTGAGTACCTTTTACATTTCCTCCCCGGCAACGGCGCCAGAAAAGTGCTTGATGTCTACGGGTGCTTCTATTCTTGTAGACAGTGTTGGGCCTCCAAGAGCAGAGGTTTGTAGAACAGCGGCAAGTTTCCCTTAAGTGGATCACCCAAGGTTTATCGAACTCAGGGAGGAAGAGGTCAAAGATATCCCTCTCAAGCAACCCTGCAACCACAAAGCAAGAAGTCTCTTGTGTCCCCAACACACCTAATACACTTGTCAGATGTATAGGTGCACTAGTTCGGCGAAGAGATAGTGAAATACATGTGGTATGAATGAATATGAGCAGTAGTAACGGCACCAGAAAATAGCTTGATGCTACGACTGGCGTGTGGTTGATGGTGGTAATATTGCAGGCAGTACAGATGCAGTAAAACAGTAAACAAGCGGTGATTGCAGTATTTGGGAACAAGGCCTAGGGATTATACTTTCACTAGTGGACACTCTCAACATTGATCACATAACAGAATAGATAAATGCTATACTCTACACTCTCTTGTTGGATGATGAACACCACTAATTGTGTAGGATTACACGAACCCTCAATGCCGGAGTTAACAAGCTCCACAATATTCGATATTCATGTTTAAATAACCTTAGAGTGCATGATAGATCAACACAACTACACCAAGTACTAACATAGCATGCACACTGTCACCATCACACTATGAAGGAGGCATAGATCACATCAATACTATCATAGCAATAATTAACTTCATAATCTACAAGAGATTACAATCATAACCTACGCCAAGTACTACACGATGCACACACTGTCACCATTACACCGTGCAGGAGGAATAGACTACTTTAATAACATCACTAGAGTAACACATAGATTAATAGTGATACAAAGCACATTGCAATCATAAAGGGATATAAATAAGCACTTCACTATGCTATTCATAACAGTGAATAAGTATTCTGTGAAATATAGCCTAAGAGACCCACACGGTGCACACACTGTCACCTTTACACACGTGGGACAAGGAGTCTCCAGAGATCACATAAGTAAAATTCACTTGACTAGCATAACGACATCTAGATTACAAGCATCATCATATGAATCTCAATCATGTAAGGCAGCTCATAAGATTATTGTATTGAAGTACATAGGGAGAGAGATGAACCACATAGCTACCGGTACAGCCCTTAGCCTCGATGGAGAACTACTCCCTCCTCATGGGAGACAGCAGCGGTGATGAAGATGGCGATGGAGATGGCAGCGGTGTCGATGGAGAAGCCTTCCGGGGGCACTTCCCTGTCCCGGCGGCGTGCCGGAACAGAGACTCCTGTCCCCCAGATCTTGGCTTCGCGATGGCGGCGGCTCTGGAAGGTTTCTCGTACCGTGGTTTTTCCGTCTCGAAGATTTAGGTCAGGGACCTTTAAATAGGTGAAGAGGCGTAGTCGGAAGGTCGACGAGGCGGCGACACAATAGGGGGGCGCGGCCCCCCTCTGGCCGCGCCGGGGTGGCGTGTGGGGCCCCCAGGGTTCCCCTCTGGCGGCTCTCGGGTGTTCTGGAAGCTTCGTGGGATTTTAAGATCTTGGGCGTTGATTTCGTCCAATTCCGAGAATATTTCCTTACTAGGATTTCTGAAACCAAAAACAGCAGAAAACAGGAACTGGCACTTCGGCATCTCGTCAATAGGTTAGTTCCGGAAAACGCATAAAAACGATATAAAGTGTGAACAAAACAAGTAGGTATTGTCATAAAACAAGCATGGAACATAAGAAATTATCGATACGTCGGAGACGTATCATTGGTCAAATACCAATAGCCTTAAGGTTCATACTTTTAAGTTGATCATCACATGACAAGTGTTCCAGATTTCACTATTAGTAATCTTTTGAGGTGATGAACAATTTTACTCACAATTTTATCCATCAAATCATGACAACTTCATGATGAAGCCACTATAGTTTATATGTGGATACATGAATAATGTCAGTGCCCAACTAGTTGGAGGATCGAGATGCCCAGCGTCTTCCACCTTCGTACATTCCCATAAAAATTATGAGTCTATGTAGTATCACTAAATTATATCCTATCATCTTGTAATAAGGTCTTAGATATCACATATATCTCACATCTTCCTTATTTCTGAAAACAAACTTTTCAGCTCCTTACTTTTCAAATGGATTTGAACATCAAGTTTCACGGAGACAAGATAATTTTAGATACTAATTGAAACCATTGCTCTTCGAATCAGCAATTTGAGGATTACCAAGAGTTTGCAATAGGACTTAATCATTTCTTGATTCTTCAACAATACAGCACCAGTCCATAAAGTTACTTGTCAGATTTACGAGTGTTTCTATCTCAATTACAAGCCTAGCGCAAAGTAAAAAATGGATGCCAATTCTATAAAAATTAATTCAAACAATCTAGACTAAGTTTATGATAATTGAGTTTACTATTAATTCTTAAGTTAACTAGGTGAACTCCACTAAAAAAAAACATCCTCATATTGCCTTAGTGATTACACGAACCAAATCCACTACACCAAGTCCGATCATCACGAGAGATGATGTAGCTTCAATGGCGAACATCGACATGTTCATCATATCATCTATATGATTCATGATTTACCTTTCAGTTTTTCGTGTTCTAAGGCCATGCTTGTACATGCTAGGCTCATCAAGTTAAACCTTAGTTCCTGCATGTGCAAATCTTGCTTGCACCTATTGTAGCACACGTTGAATCTATCACACCCGATCATCACGTGATGCTTCGAAACAACGAGTCTTAGCAATGGTGCTAACTAAGGACGAACACTTTATTATCTTGAGTTTTAGTGAGAGGGATCATCTTATAATGCTACCGTCGCGATCTAAGCTATACAAGATGCATAAAAAGGATTAACATCACATGCAATTCATAATGTGATATGATATGGCCCTTTTATCTTGCGCCTTTGCTCTTCATCTCCAAAGCACGGGCATGATCTCTATCATCGTCGGTGGGGCGTCAAGGTCAATGGCCGTCTTCATGGTTGTCCACCACTTGTAGAAACTATTACAACTACTTTGAAATAAAACTACTACATGATGAATCGATATGAAATTAAAGACAGCCATAAGGCTCCTGCCGGTTGCAACAATACAATAAGGATCATCTCATACATAAAATATAATCACAATCACATCATGGTCATATCACTTCACCAATCCATTCAAAAACAAGTTAGACGCCTCTAATTTTGTTTGTTTTACGTGGCTTGGGGTTTTCGATTAAGATCCGATCTATCTACGAACAAGAACCACAAAACTGACACAAGTGTTGTCAAGTGCAGATTGTAAATTGGATCTTAACTATGGTGAGAGAGACAGACAATCGCAAAGCCACTTATGCAATACAAGTTGCATGTCAAGCGTGGAGCAAGTATCATGAACGCGGTCATGTATGGTTAGCCCGGCCGCTTTATCCCACCATGCCACAAGATGCAAAGTACACGATAAGCAAACGACAACAAAAGCATCAACGCCCACAAAACCATTGTGTTCTGATACCACTGTAGGGATTCGTAGCATGGAAAATAAAAAAATTCCTACCACAAGAACGAATAACAAGCCAAGGTATAATCTAGTAGATGGTAGCAACGAGATAAGATCAACATACCGTTGAAGATAACTTAGAGTTAACGAGATAAATCTCGTGGATGCTATAGTCGATCACTTGCCGCTCTTAAGAGCACGTAGAAGATCTTGACGGTGCCGCAATCGGGCAGCACCTTCGCACTTGGTCACACGTACGGTGTCAATGAAGACTCCCTTCTACCTGTTCCAGCGGGCAGCGGAAGTAGTAGAACCTCCTTGGAATCCCGGCAGCACGACGCTGTGGTGGCGGTAGTGGTGGAGAAAGCCTGCAGGGCTTCGTCGTAGCCATGCAAGAGGGAGGAGGAGGAAGGGGCGGCTAGGGTTTGGGGAGAGGGGGTAGGGGCTGAAACTTGTGCACCTCTTGGGGCTCCCCTTGTCCTCCTTTTATAGGTGGAAAAGGTCCTTGGGTCATTCAAGACCTGCCCCCAAAGTTTGGGGGTAGGTTTCTGTCAGCCGAAACGTACTAGAACTAGGACTCTTTTGCCAAATTCGAATTTGCTTTTGGGGAAAGTCCTTAACCCTTAAGGAAAACATGGATACACCTATTATGGAACCCTCCAGACTTCCTTAGACAGCCCGGGTCATCGCAGACACTTCCGGAACCTTCCAGAATATTCCAAACGAACCTTCTAGAAACTCTAGTCAAAACACCAAACTTTTTCTGAAACCCGGAAAATGACTTCCTATATATGAATCTTATTCTCCGGACCATTCCGAAACTCCTCGTGATGTCATGGATCCCATCCGAGACTCCGAATAATATTCGGTCTCCAATCCATATTCCATATCTATTTGAAACAACATCGAACCTTAAGTGTGTCACCCTACGGTTCGTGAACTATGCAGACATGATCGAGACACTTCTCTTATCAATAACCAATAGCGGGACCTAGAGATCCATAATGGATCCCACATATTCAATGAGGACTTCATGATCGAAAGAAAAATTAACATACAATACCGATTCCCTTTGTCGCGCGATACTTTACTTATCCGAGGTTCGATCACCGGTATTTCTATACCTAGTTCAACCTCGTTACCGATAAGTACTATTTACTCGTACAGTGATATGACATCCTTTGTGAGCCAGTCACATGCTTGCAAGCTAATTGGATGACATTCCACCGAGAGGGCCCAGAGTATATCTATCCGTCATTTGGATGGACAAATCCCACTATTGATCCACGTGCTTCAACCTATACTTTCCGAATACTTAATGCCACATTTATAACTACCCCTTTACGAAGTAGTGTTTGATGTCATCAAAGCATCCATCTGGTGTAGGTGATTAACATGATCTCATGGTCGAAGGATTAGGTTACTATATATCTTAAGGCTTGAAGCAAAACGAACTTAATGACTTGATCATATGCTACGCTTACTATGGGTGTATATCCATCACATCATTCACCTAATGATATGATCTTATTATTAATGACATCCAATGTTCATGATCATGAAACTATGATCGTCTATTAATTAACAAACTAGTTTAACAAGAGGCTTACTAGGGACCCTTTTATGTTTACAAAACGCACAAGTATTAATGTTTCCGGTTAATACAATCATAGCATGGGATGCAAACATCTATCTATCTATTATATTATTAAAACAACAAACAATTAATGGTTTAGATTGGCTAGGCTTAAGTAAACCAAGAGTAACGGTCAAGATTAACACGTAATGCGGTGTCGATTTAGATGTGTACTTATAAAGCAATGTCTTTCTTCCCCACGTCTATCCATATGAGACAACACGAAAACAGGTCCCAATCTAATCTGTCGTCTGATCCGCTGCCGCCTCTCCTGCGGCACACAAGCAGTCAATTCAGCCAATCTACAGACTCATGCGAACACCCGCCTCTCCTGCGAGCTGTCGCGCGCAAGCAGTCAAGTCGGCCACTTGGCCAGGCAACAAATTTCTGCGATGGGCTGTCGGCGACCGCTACGATCGAGATGAAGCAAGGTCTCACGAAGCAATCAATATCAAAGTTCCTATGATCTATCGATGGCCACCTAGGATGTAGCTTCAGGTACAGCGGTCTGTTCGGTCGACGCGGCATTGCCGTCTTCAGGACGTGTATGCCGTTTGCGGGAGAAAAATTGTATGGGGCTGGGCCGCACGGTCTCTCTAATGAGGCCCCTTCTTAGATTTTGACACATCAGCTCGTAACATGATGAGGACATCCCTACTACACCATTACCTCCTTCACTGGTAAATGAAGATGAACCTACTGTGAAGATCAAGTCCAATGAAGTTCGGATTGGACCAATTACAAGGGCTCGTGCGAAGCTACTTAAACAACAGGTGAACTTGTTTCTAAACGGTACTTTGATTGATGAGAACTTTATACTACCTAAGTCCTATTACTTATGTATCATCAGGTATCAAGAGAAGACGAGCATCGCACGAGGAGGAGAGGAGCAGCTGGACATGAAGACGGACGTCAAGATGGACGTGAAGCTGGACTTGGAGCTGGACATGAAGATATCTCATGGACGCGCGAGGGAGGAGCGAGAGGCATGCACGAGAGGAGAAGAAGACGTCTAGGCCGGTCCAGCACCCGGTTAGACCGGCCAGTCCGGTCCCTGGCCCGGTTGACCGGGCGCCAACCGGATGGGAAGCATCGTACCGGGCCAAAACCGGAAAACTTCGCAACTTCCCGGTTGCCGCCCGGTTGACCGGACGCCAGACCGGCCGATCCGGTCCCTGGCCCGGTTGACCGGATTCCAGACCGGATTCGTCCGAGTCTGTCTCGACCAGATCTATTCTGGGTCGGTTATTTTTGTATCTTTTCGACCAGGAGTCGTCCCGGACGCCTATATAAGTGCCCAGGACGCCCCCTAGCTGCTTTAGACCACGTTTAAGATAAACCCTAGTTCTTAGTTGTTTGCTCTAGCAAAACTATTGAATCCCTACACCATATTGCTTGATATTGTGTAGATCCTGAAAAAGTCTTGTGTGATCTGCTGTTCCATTGGGAATTAGACGGTTGCAACTTACCGCTTCGAGGTCGGCGGCTACGTGCGCAAGTGTGTGGAGTTGCAAATATCTTGCAGGGTTGAGAGCTGTTGCATTGGCGACAGGGACCAATCGAGAGATCTCGTTGCGTCATACAAGTTATCATCCACTACATCGTCGTGTTTCTCCGCTGCCATCACCCCGTGATCATCATCACCACCGTTGCTTACTGAGAAGATCGGGGCACCCCATATCATCTTGGTATCAGATTTCCAGTTTTCCTCGGTAAGCCATCCACAATCCACCCCATAGTTGAGTTGTGAGTGTTTTCCTATCCAGAAAAAGCCATAAAAACTTAGGGTTATGGTTTGCCATAGCCTTAGATTGCACTAATTTCAAGTTTTAGTTGCTTTTCGTAGTTGTTTTTGCGTATCTTTTGTTTCCATCTAGTCTTTTAGGGTTTGAGTTTACTCTATCATCTAGTGTTACTTTGTCGTCTAGTGTCAGTTTTTGTTACTCCGAGTCCACATAGCGTACAGTGTGCTTGTTCCCAACCATAGACACAGCCTTTCGATATAAAGTGACTAGGAACTTCCCCAGAAGAGACTAGTTTTACCGCTCGACAGGCTGCTCGTTAGGTTATCGGTGCTTTGCATATTTCTGTTGGCCGTGTTATCAAGGAGTTGTGTCATATATCAAATTTTTTTTTGAAAAGAAGCAAAAAGAGCTACATAGCTGCGTGTGTTATACAAATAGAAAATCCAATAAAGAAAAGTGAAGTGCTAGTTGATTCAAGTGAAGGCCTAAGTTTACTTTACTGCACCCGTAGTTGAGCAATCTTGTGCCTGTCTCATTGAGCTTTGCTAGCGTCTCTCTTGTGCATTGCAACCTTTTTCCCACATATAGTTGCATTGCCCCATTATATCGCCTTGTGTGAGTATCATTGGTTGTCTACGGTCAGCGCTAGAGCTTGTTATTGGTGCTAATAGGTATCCTACCTACAGCCCCACATATACACCCTGCTTTGTCGTATGACTTGTTCTTATACCCTTGATATTCGCTTCGCTACATCCGTGCACTAGTTGTTACTACACGTGGTAAGCAACACTAATTTACTTTGGAACGGTAAGATCTCCTTTTCTTATCAGTTTTGAGTGAGTTGTGAGAGTACCACCATATATTTTTGATTTAGTGCACTAATCTACTAACGATGTCTGCTAGTGATCATAGAATTGTTAACCAGGAAAACAAGAGTGCTGCAGATATTATCACATGGAGGGAGTATGAGGCTCTTCGTAATGAGATGCGACGTGAATTCCGCGCTCAGGACGAGGTGCTTAATGGGAAGATTGACGAGATTTCCCAAAAGCTGGATGCTACTCATGTGACCGTCACTACAATGCAAGATCAAATGACGGATGTACAACGCAATCTTGCTGATTTGCGCTTAGCTGTTGAGAATTTGACCGCGCAACAACAACAGGACGATGACGATGATCCCGAGCTTCAAGATGACGCGCATAATGCTCGTGATGCGCCACGTGGTAATCGTGCTCGCGGTTGGGTTCCACTTGGCCGCAATGGTCGTGGACAAGATGAGGAAGATGGTTTGGGTAAGCCCAAGTTTTCTATACCCAAGTTTAAAGGAGGAGCTAATGTTGAAGAATACCTCACTTGGGAGCTCAAGATTGAGAAGTTGTGGAGCTTACATCCACATTATACTGAAGATCGGAAGATCAAGCTTGCTTCTTCCGAATTTGATGGCTATGCTTTGCGTTGGTGGGATGCTATTGTTCGTAATCGCGAAGAGGATCGTGAGCAGCCTATACACACATGGCGTGCCATGAAGGAGGCGATGACTTCTCGCTTTGTGCCTACAAATTACTTGCGGAATATATATGATAAGCTGACTCTATTGAGACAAGGTGTGAAGACTGTGGATGAATACTACATGGAGATGGAGATGCTTATGCAGCGTGGCCGTGTCCGTGAGTCTCTCGAGATGACAATGCAGCGTTTCCTCAATGGTTTGAAGTATGATATCAAAGGCATTGTTCGTCACTACCGCTACACCAATATGAATCAATTGTTACATCACGCAAGAGAAGCTGAATCACTGTTGGCTGATGAAGCAAAGATCAAAGGTCGAGCTACAGGAGCTGGGCGTTACACACCCCGCGCGTCCCCATCTACGGCGCCGGCGCCTTCGACGCGCTCCGCACCTTACTCTACTCCACCTAGTAAGCCGGTCTCCAATGTGTCTAACACAAAGAAGTCCGAATCTGCTGCAAGTACGAGTGGCTCTAATGTGTCTACTGCGCGTAACCGTGATATGCTTTGTCATACATGTGGTGGCAAAGGTCACTTCAAGAGAGATTGTCCTAACCGCAAAGTCATGGTTATCAATGAGGACAATGAGTACGAGACTGGAGATGATGTTGATCCTAATGCTCCAGAAGATGGTGACTATGACACTGATGGTGAAGATGCATATCCGTCTGATGCTCGCACCATTGTTGTGTCGCAGCGTGCTCTTAATGTGTTGCCTAGTGCATCTACTCAGCGCTGCAATTTGTTCCAAACAAAGGCTTTAGTTGGTCCTGACAAGGCTTGCAAGGTCATTATTGATGGCGGGAGTTGCCGCAATTTAGCAAGCAAGGAGTTGTGTACCAAGCTGAAGTTGAAGTATCTACCGTACCCACATCCATACTATATTCAGTGGTTGAGCGACAATGGTGGGATGAAGGTAAACCACATGGTGCGTGTTGAGTTTGCTATTGGACCGTATAAGGATTGCATTGATTTTGATGTCGTTCCTATGACGGTGTGTCACCTTCTATTGGGTCGGCCTTGGCTCTATGATCGTTCTGTGTAACATAACGGTCGTGCCAATACATATCACTTGGAGTTCAAGGGCAAGAAAATCAATTTACAGCCTATGACACCACAACAAATTGTCAATGAGTCTCGTCAGAAAGTTGAAGTCAACTTGGAGGATGCTTCTTTAGATAGGCGAGAGAATTGTAATGTTGTGAGTGATATAACGAAGAGTGAGAGAGTGATTCCTTAGTCTCATTAGCCACCAAAGAAGACATGAGATAATTTAGTGAGATCCTACAACCATGCCTCTTGTGCTCTTGTACAGGGGTACGGTCTTGGTTTCTAACCATATGACCCCTCTTCCTCTTGGTGTTTCTAATGTTTTGCAGGAATTTGGCGACGTGTTTCTGGATGAGGTACCCGCAGGACTTCCACCATTGCGAGGTATTGAGCATCAAATCGACTTGATTCCCGGAGCTTCGCTACCCAATCGGGCACCATATAGAACGAACCCCGAAGAGACGAAGGAGATACAGAAGCAAGTACAAGCGCTACTCGACAAAGGTTATATTCGCATAAGCCTTAGTCATTGTGATGTTCCTGTTATTCTAGTTCCTAAGAAAGATGGTACATGGCGTATATGCGTAGATTGTAGAGCTATAAACAATATCACTATTCGATATCGTCACCCTATTCCCCGTTTAGAGAGGATATGCTAGATGAATTGAGTGGTGCTGCTGTGTTCTCTAAAATTGATTTGCGTAGTGGTTATCATCAAATTAGGATCAAAGAAGGGGATGAGTGGAAAACCGCCTTTAAAACAAAATTTGGTTTATATGAGTGGTTAGTAATGCCTTTTGGTTTGACTAATGCACCTAGCACTTTTATGAGACTCATGAACCATGTTTTGCGTAATTTTATTGGCAAGTTGTGGTTGTGTATTTTGATGACATATTAATTTACAGCTGCAATGAATCTGATCATATTATACATATTCGACATGTTTTGCAAGTGTTGCGTGATAGTAAACTCTATGGTAATCTTGAGAAGTGCACATTTTGCAAAGATAAGGTCATATTTCTGGGTTATGTTGTCTCTAAGCATGGAGTAGAAGTAGATGTGTCTAAAATTGATGCTATTCGAAATTGGCCTACTCCCATGAATGTGAGTCAAGTTAGAAGTTTTCATGGTCTAGCTGGGTTTTATCGCCGTTTTGTGCCCAATTTTTCTACTATTGCTGCACCTTTGAATGAATTTACTAAAAAGGGTGTTGCATTTGAGTGGGGCGTTGCCCAAGATCATGCTTTTGATGAACTGAAATGATTGTTAACTTCTGCACCATTGCTTGCACTTCCTGATTTCAATAAGCAATTTGAGATTGAATGTGATGCTAGTGGTATTGGAATTGGTGGTGTGTTGATGCAAGAGGGTCGCCCAATTGCATATTTTTCTGAGAAACTATCTGGTGCTAAGTTGAACTATCCAATATATGATAAAGAATTGTATGCTTTAATTAGAGTTCTTGAGGTTTGGCAACATTATTTGTGGCCAAATGAATTTATCATACATTCTGATCATGAAGCTTTGAAATATCTGAAAGCCCAATCTACTTTGCATAGGCGTCTTGCTAAGTGGGTTGAGTTCATTGAGTCTTTTCCGTACATTATTAAGCATAAGAAGGGAAAAGATAACATTGTTGCTGATGCTCTATCTAGGAAGAATATGCTATTAACTCACCTTGATGTTAAAATTCCTGGATTAGAAGTACTATGTGATTTGTATGCTACGGATCATGATTTTGCTGAACCATATCTCTTATGTGCTCTTGGTAAAGCATGGGAAAAATATCACATACATGATGGGTTCTTGTTTCGAGCTAACAAACTATGTGTTCCAGAATCGTCTGTGCGTTTGCTATTATTGCAGGAATCACATGCTGGAGGTTTGATGGGTCACTTTGGGCGTGAGAAGACGCTACTCATGCTCGCTGATCACTTTTATTGGCCAAAGATGAGGCGGGATGTGGACAGGTATGTGAAGAGGTGCATTACTTGCAACAAGTCCAAGTCCAAGCTGAAGCCTCACGGTTTGTATACTCCATTACCGGCACCTACTACACCTTGGGAAGATATTAGTATGGATTTTGTGTTGGGTTTGCCGCGTACTAAAAGAGGCCATGATTCTATATTTGTGGTAGTGGACAGATTTTCTAAAATGTCACACTTTATTGCCTGCCACAAAAGCGACGATGCGTCGCATATTGCTAACCTGTTTTTCAGGGAGATTGTTCGACTACATGGAGTCCCGAAGACTATTGTTTCTGATCGTGATGTGAAGTTCATGAGCTACTTCTGGAAGACACTTTGGGGAAAGCTAGGGACAAAGCTACTGTTCAGTACTACTTGTCATCCCCAAACTGATGGACAAACTGAGGTGGTGAATCGAACCTTGTCACAACTGTTGAGATCCATGATCAAGAAGAACCTGAAGGAGTGGGAAGAGTGTTTGCCGCATGTCGAGTTTGCTTACAACAGGGCGGTACATTCTACCACGGAGCTATGTCCTTTTGAGGTGGTGTATGGTTTTAAACCCATTACCCCACTTGACTTGTTGCTTTTGCCCATACATGAGAGAGTTAATATGGAGGCATCCAAGAGGGCAGATTTTGTGCGAAAAATCCATGTGAAGACTAAAGAGTTGATAGAGAAGAAAGGCAAGAGCAATGCTGCAAGGATGAATAAGAAGCGCAAAGAGATGTTCTTCAAGCCTGGTGATATGGTCTGGGTATATTTTCGCAAGGATAGGTTCCCGAAGCTGCGGAAGTCTAAGTTGAAGCCTCGTGGTGCTGGTCCTTACAAAGTGCTTGCCAAGATCAATGATAATGCATACTCGATAGATCTTCCAGTTGATGAGTTTGGTGTCAGTAATTCTTTCAACTAGCACAATGGCCCTCGCAAATGCGAGGGCATCATCTTTTGAGTCTAAGAAAGTACTACTCCTGTGATCTATATTAGTTGTCAACTAATATGGATTGGAGGGACTGCTTATTTGTCTATGACTATTTTCTCGGTAACCACAGTTACAAATACTTGTTAAATCAATTTTCATATGCTCGCTACCGTAGGTTGCAACTTATTTGTATTTCTACGCAGAGTAGTAGTCGTTATATTTATCTTTACAAATTCATATTAAATCATTCAATGAGTTAAAAATGTTACATGCTGATCAGGAGAATTTTATCTTCTCGGTTGGTAAATAATAACGATACCCGTTGGTTTCCCAAATAATTCTATAAATTTGTCAAAAAAATATAAAATTTACAAACTACTTAAGTGCTCATATATTTCATCTGTTATTAGTTTTTGTAGTGATAATCGGAAGAACCTATTTTCACCAAGATCTTGAAAATATTGTAGAGAAAAAGATAAACTATTTATAGAATGTTTGGGTCGTTTGAACTATGTCCCTAGAAACAACTTGGTGGCTAGCGAGTGCCACCCCGTTCTAGGAAGGTTGTGCTATTTTTCCGTTTAAAGTAGGAGTGCAGACGATGCAGACGATGGTTGTTTTCTTACGAAGGCAGCTCTTTGTACAGTCCTAGTAGTATTTTAGAGAATATCAGGTTTCACTTTGTATCCTGGCAGCTCTTTCGCTTGCCTCCAGAATTCGAGAGAGGTTAGTTTTTATTTGATTCACATCTATGTGTTCCTGCATCTTTGTATTTTTCCGAGACTGTCATCGTCGGGGTAGCTAGCATGTACAATTCTTTTAGCGGGTGCACATAAAATGTGTTAAACACGTTACATGAATAATAATTTGTTGTTAATTTTAGCTGTAGATTCTAGATTTGGCTATTACAATAGATCATATTATGTGGATTAACATGTTGTCTGTATTAGAACCTCACATTGATTTAGTATATAACAGAATAAATAATTAAGTTAGACTTTTGCTGCCTATTGCCAGGTTCGTCATAATGAACGTATCACATATGGACTTCTTTTTTCCTATTCCAAACAGTCTATGCACCACACGTCTCATTTTTGTATGGTACAAACTCGGTCAGCTTTAATTTATTGATGAGATAGAATGTTTGAACCGTGCCTCATTACAAGTTATAAGACGTGACAAACATGGCACACAAGTTTTCTTTGGTACATGTATATTATTGTACGTAACAGTTCTTATCGTTAAATCTTAGACGTTAAGGTTAAAATTAGCGGTTTATATTTTTTAAGCATATGTGGATTAACCTGGTGCCTCCAAAAACACTCTTATTTTGCTTTTAGTATACTAGGACAATGCCCGCGCTTTGCTGCGGAAAAACAAAATGTGGGACTTTAAATCATAAAAATTGGTCTAGCAACATAGAAGAATAAGTTGTTACAGTATTGCATGAATAAGAAAGTTTATAAGATGACTGAAAAGAATAAAGAATGCATAAATACACATGAAGATATAAGTAAAATCCGTGACATGGATCAGAAACAATGTTTATGACGTTTAGGGAAGCTCCAATCATAAAGATCAAAATATTTTCATATAGCAGTCATCATAAATAAATGATTGAAGTGTTAGAAAAGCCAAAGTTCATCAAAAATACGTTAGCGTCGAAGAGGCGATTAAACCAGTATGAAGTGGCCTAAACCAACCAGATTCAGCCCATCTATGATGGTGCTCCTCATCTAGTTAGTCTTTCAGTATAATTTATACGGAAAATAAAGTATACATACCACCTGTGTCTATAGAGAGTAGTCTTTTCTTCTTGCCGGAGTCCTACGTGTCGCCAATCGCCACCAACCATGGCCTTCACTGATGCGATGAGCTAGCCAGGATTTAGTCCATGTCTACACTGATACGTGAAGTAAAATCATAAATTGTTGAGTAGGACTTGTTTCGTGGTGAAGCAAAATTAGAAGTAATCTAGGCACAGATCAGCAACAAGTGCACGGTCACAACTCACAACATGGATTGAGGAGTTGCCCGTCCAAAGAGACGATAAGGCGTTGCTACGGATTTTTAGACCACGGATGTTCACTACTGAAAACTATTTTTTTTAACTAAACAAAGCGTCCGTGACAGAAAAGTTCCTACCCTCAAGAGTTAGGGTTGCCCAATTTGTATGTGCATTTATTGCATGGTAGAGACCTCTAGTTTTGACCGGTTTGCAGGTTGTTAAATTGTAATTCTGTACCTTAATATTTCGTACTGAAGAGGACATCTGTTAATACACATTAAATATACATTAAATCAGGTAGGAAAAAGGAAATGATTAGCAACACTTCAAATCACATAATATACGTAACTCTACCTGTTGCGCACCCAAAGGAGTGTTAGCATGGAGAAACAATAAAGGCAATATCGTTGGTAAAAAAGTAACAGCAGAAAGAACTCATCTTTCGTGCATTCTTTCTAAAAAAATTTACGATCTGCTTGACTATATTGGAATTATTGTGAGCTTCAGTATTTGTAAAAGGTTCCGAGATTATCAAAGAAGAAAAAACACATATGAAAGCCTTATACTCCCGTGACAGAGATTTACCTGTTACTACCTGAGTGACACAGATTTACATGTGAAAGCAACAGTTTTGATTCTCCAACGAAAACATCACAGTGAACACGAAAGTAGATAAAGAATTAAATCCCATCATAAGCATCTGATCTGTAATCACCCAAAAAAACGGGAACACACTTTGTATGAAGAAATTTGCAAGGAGCAGTCTGATATTGGCTCCACCATCTCCAGGCGCAGGTCGAGAGCGTCTGGGCATCAGGGCCAAGCAGGCAGCATTGAACTCGGGGGCAGCCATGGGCAGGTCTTCGCGTCTGGGAGTCATGGCGAAGCAGGCGGCCGCGGAGTTGGGCTCGGGGGCGAGTGCGGGCGGCGCCAACGCGGGCATCCGTTTCCGCGGCAGCCTGGTCGGTGGACGACTGCTGTAGTTTGCCTCACTTCTCTCTGTGCGGGACTGGGAGGAAGCGGAGGACTCACATCAATTGTTGTTGACTACCACCAGCAGCTGCATGCACGAATCGGGGCAAGGTAAAATACCTTGGCGCCAGGGGCTTGGTCTACGGATCGGAGGGGAGCGGAGCAGCGTCGGTCGGGCAAGGGACAGCAGCGACAACGGTGGCCCGGTCCGGCGACGCCTGTGATACTCCGCGAGAAGCGGAGCCTAGGGAACGGAGGGAATTTGCCTCTTGGCACCACCACCGGCCTCGCGTCCGCCTCTAGCGCCGCGATGTTGTGCGGGCTATTCCCGGCGGCGGAGGGATCTGCACCTGGAGGGGAACGGGGTAGCCTGGGGTAAGATGGGCAGTTCGCTTGGTTTTTTTTTGTTACAAGCTAACCGAATCGTTATTTAACTCAGCGGTGGCAGACCATGTAATTTATACGAAACTTAAGGGTAAATAAAAACGGACGAACAAGAAGCCTTATTTTCTTTATTATTAGGTATAGATAATAGATGTTGCTGATTTGACAGCATATGACGGAAAAGACCTTGGAGCGTCGGGGTCGACGCCTTTTGAAGGGGGGGAGATGATGAGGACATCCCTACTACACCATTACCTCCGTCACAGATAAATGAAGATGAACCTGCTGTGAAGCTCAAGTCCAATGAAGTTCGGATTGGACCAATTACAAGGGCTCGTGCGAAGCTACTTAAACAACAGGTGAACTTGTTTCTAAACGGTACTTTGATTGATGAGAACTTTATACTACCTAAGTCCTATTACTTATGTATCATCAGGTATCAAGAGAAGACGAGCATCGCACGAGGAGGAGAGGAGCAGCTGGACATGAAGACGGACGTCAAGATGGACGTGAAGCTGTACATGGAGCTGGACATGAAGATATCTCATGGACGCGCGAGGGAGGAGCGGGAGGCATGTGCGAGAGGAGAAGAAGACGTCCAGGCCGGTCCAGCACCCGGTTAGACCGGTCTCTAGACCGGCTAGTCCGGTCCCTGGCCCGGTTGACCGGGCGCCAACCGGATGGGAAGCATCGTACCGGGCCAAAACCGGAAAACTTCGCAACTTCCCGGTTGCCGCCCGGTTGACCGGACGCCAGACCGGCCGATCCGGTCCCTGGCCCGGTTGACCGGATTCCAGACCGGATTCGTCCGAGTCTGTCTCGACCAGATCTATTCCGGGTCGGTTATTTTTGTATCTTTTCGACCAGGAGTCGTCCCGGACGCCTATATAAGTGCCCAGGACGCCCCCTAGCTGCTTTAGACCACGTTTAAGATAAACCCTAGTTCTTAGTTGTTTGCTCTAGCAAAACTATTGAATCCCTACACCATATTGCTTGATATTGTGTAGATCCTGAAAAAGTCTTGTGTGATCTGCTGTTCCATTGGGAATTAGACGGTTGCAACTTACCGCTTCGTGGTCGGCGGCTACGTGCGCAAGTGTGTGGAGTTGCGAATATCTTGCAGGGTTGAGAGCTGTTGCATTGGCGATATAGACCAATCGAGAGATCTCGTTGCGTCATACAAGTTATCATCCACTACATCGTCGTGTTTCTCCGCTGCCATCACCCCGTGATCATCATCACCACCGTTGCTTACTGAGAAGATCGGGCCACCCCATATCATAACATCAATCTCAAAGCTCCTCATCTCTGATACTTCCTATTTGTTCGTACACAAACGTATGTGTACATGGACTCCTAGAGTATTAGGGTGTCTTTGTAATCGCTCCAATCGAGAAACAGAAGCGTTAGCCGATGGCTGCTCAGACTAATGGTGGCGATGCTCTCGATCTTGTGTTCACGACCATCTCACCACTAGCATTAGTGGGTGGCTACAGAAACGTCGGCGACTCGGCGTACTTGACAGCCGAGTTTGGCGCCGACGTCGTGACCATGGAAATGTAGCCCAGGGCCATCTCATCACCAGCGAAGGTGGGCACGGCGGCTATGACAACGTCTGCGTACTACATAGCGGATGTTGCAGAGGTCGGCGTCCGCGTTGTGATCACCGGAATGTCGCCCACGATCATCTCATCACCGGCAGATGTGGGCACATCGTCTATGGCAATGTCGGCGTACTGATCAGCGGTGGTCTGAGCAGGCACCGATGATCATGGGTTCATGGGGATGTCTCTCATCGGCGGAGGCGGGCATGCCGATTGCTGCGATGTCAATATACTGGCCAGCGGATGAAGGTTTGCCGACGGCACCGCGATCATGTAGATGCCCCCACCACATCACGGCAGAACGAACGAGTTTAGCAAGATGGCGGCGGAGACGGCAACTGAGTACGGCAAGGTCGTAACCTGATTTGTTGTTGATACGTTGTTGATACGTGGCAAACTCACATGTACACGTACGGTACGGCTGTGTACTAATCCAAAGAGGGGCTGGCTACTGCTTTGAGATTTGTGTTGGAGGTGACGTGTTGAAATCCAGGGAGGGGCCCCAGGAAAGAGACCGTGCGGCCAAGTCCCATACAATTTTTCTCAGGACGTGTACGCCGTTTGCGTTAGTATGGCCATCCGCCCACGGATATGCATGCAGCTGCATGCAGCATGCTTATGTGTATGCATTGGCATGCCTTGGGGGATTTTGAAGATACGTGCCTTATCCGAAGGACATCCATAGGTTCTGTGTAATTTATCAAGAAGTTTCAGTTCCCCTGATATTCTATATTTCAAGCGAATCACTACGTTTTTTTTACTGGATCTGTAGTTCAGTTTATTTGCACCCAATGATCAAATAGGACATGAGTATCTTGGGAAGCGCAACTATATTTTGGTCTGGGAGTGAGATCAGGTGACATGCACCTTTTGCATGTCACCGTGTGACATGCAGCCTAAACCCAAATTTAAACTTTGCGAAAAAATTTGAAAAAAATCATGCATGTTCACAGCACATATTAAGATAATCTCTAAAAATTTCAGATCAAAATTCGAAACATACATCGAGAAACAAAAAAGAGAAACTCAGATGTGAATAGTCTCAGAGAAACTCAGATTTGAATTCGAGAACTATTCATGACAGATTTCTCTTTTTCGTTTCTCGACGTATGTTTCGAATTTTGAACTGAAAATTTTAGGGGTTGTCTTAATATGTGCTGTGAACATGCATGATTTTTTTCAGGTTTTTTCGCAAAGTTTAAATTTGGGTTTGGACCGCATGTCACACGGTGACATGCAAAAGGTGCATGTCACCTGATCTCACTCCTTGGGTCTGATGGTGAACTTCTGATCGTACTATGTACAGGGAAAGAATAAGATGCATTCAAGATATCAAGAAGGTGGCCTCTTGAGATAAGTTTATTTGCAGCAACCAAGAAATACAATATTGATACTGAAATTATCCTCTATCACTCCAGTGATAATGATATTAAATTTCATAATAATCAATATTTTTTTGGGTATGTTGCACACAACTATCTACAGGTAATAATCCCTAACTTCAAGATTGGCTGAATGGCTACTACCGCCCATCTTTCTGGTGAGTTCTCTGAATTTCTACCTTTAAAATTACTTGAGTGACAATGATATTAAATTTTATAATAATCGTCATTTTCTATATGTTGCACAGTATTATCCGCACATAATAATCCATAACTTGAAAATTGTGTTGTTTCTGCTCGCCATATATTAACGGGGTGTTTGCTTTGGCTTATTTATGGCTTTTGGCTTACAAGGTACAAAAGCATCCATAAGGTCTTTCGATTGTGTCTTTCGGTTTATATCAGCCCACAACAATATATTCAGTTACACACCATAATCTTCAGTTAAGAGCCATCATGCATGCATCAATTTTGGTCAATGTAAAACATTACAGACTTTATTTTTCGTTCTTTATTTTGACAGGTGTCATAATCTTTTGGATAACGGTTTCTGGAATACATGACAATAGTGTCATAATCTCACGGGTGAATTTCAGGTAGCTTTTACTTCTTTCAATATTTTATATTTCTCAAAACATAGTTCAGTTGAAAGATTTATATTTAAAACATACTATGCATGTTTATTGAGCTGTCATGTAAATGATTCAGAGTGAGAAAATACTGAGACATTTTTTAAATAAATTAAACAAGATTGATAAGTGCATGATTTGACAGAACAGTAGCATTCAAGAATGCTTACCTCTCTCTTAAGAACAGGTATGATGAATAATGAATTGCGTAAAATATTTAATTAAGTGTGCTTGCTCATTGCAAATAATTTGAGTTTTTTTGTTTTGACCTTTCGAGATGCGTAAATTTTAGAAAATGAATCAATTCATATAAGGTGCTTAATGATATTATTAACTTACTGTCAGAAGAGAGATACATTAAAACAACACTATCGTAAATATATAGGCCTAGATGGAAACAGTGGAGCAATACAGGGATGCTTTAAAACAAGAATATCGTAAATATATAGGCCTCTTCTCTTCAGTTGGTCAAAAATATGATATCAGTAAAATAAATAAAAATTACATACACAAATTAGAATTATGTTAGTGCTAAACGCCGAATTGCGTGAGTCTGAATTTGTAGACTTCCTGAGTTAACTAACGGTTCAGATTTTATTAGATCTGAGAGTCTTTATCATAGAAAAGTCTACGATGAATGATAAGAAATGTAACGAACTGTATATAGAAAGCAAATAGAGTCAATGTATGTTCGAAAGTTCTGACCACAAATCAAATAAAACTAGACGAGTAATAAATTCGACTTTTGCATAGCATGTTCGTGCTTGACTATATTAAAGCACCGAATCGGGAGTAGTAGTATAAGTGAATTAAAAGAAAACCTATTCCTGACTATTGAGTTCCGTCAGATGTTTACCCGCGTGAGTCATGGTGGCATGGTGAGTTGGTCACGATGCATGGTCGAAGATGTGTTAGAATCCAGAACGTAAAACAATTCACCATGAACTGTAATATAACGGTTTTAGTGTACATGTTATATATTATTTATTATAGATTAATCCACAGATGATGGCATAAATAGCCTTACTTAATTTTTTAATTCTTATTTCTCATAAAAGAATTCAAAAATGGTATCAAGACATAAATAAATTGCACACGAAGATTTAATATCACTTCTAGCCGCGCGATTTGCGCGGGCCACCAAGGTAGTTTATCATAAACAAAAAGATATAGTAATAACCATTTTATTATTGCCTCTTGGGCATATCTCTAACAGAAATTGCATCAAGATTTCGACTAGAAGAATGAGGACAATTGTAGAAGACCAGTTTGCGTTGCCGTTGTTCTCACCCATGTCGTCGTAGTGGCTGCTGATGTTGGGGAAGAAGTCGTCGTAGGGTAAGAACTCGTCCACGTCCGTGATGAGGTCAGTAGTAGCGCAGAAGCGCTCCCCAAAAAGCTTGTCTCCTCTCTCCCATAAAGGATCACAAGCGTCGGGGCTTCGGAGGCCTACTGTCCTGGCTCGCGGTGCACGCCGCAAGATGGGATGGGGAAGACCTTGATCGGCGCAAAGATCTGGAACTCAAAGGATATATCGTTTCGTATGTTTTTGTAGTGTGGAGCGACCTCTCTTTTATAGGCACAGAGGAGAAGGCAAACAGGCAGAAGACGAACTAAATTCATCGTCCATCATGAGTGAAAAAAGGGAAGAGTAGAGAAACGAAGGGACATAAGATGGACTGAATTCATTGTTGATACGTTGCAAACGTATCTATAATTTTTGATGCTCCATGCTTGTTTTACACCAATTTCTATATTTTTTGTTTACACTTCGTTGCACTTTAATACATTTTCCGGTACTAACCTATTGACAAGATGCCACAGTGCCAGTTTCCTGTTTTCTGCTGTTTTGTATTTCAGAAAAGTTGGATAAGAAATATTCTCGGAACTGGAAGAAACAAAACCCGAAGATCTTATTTTTCTGTAACAAAGACGAAGTCTAGAGGAGAGACGAGGAGGCTCCACAGGGCGGCCAGACCAGGCGTAGGCGCGGCCCAGGATCTGGCCACGCCTAGGGGTGGTCTAGGGCCCCCTGGCGGCCACCGACCTCGCCCTTCCGCCTATAAATACCTCCCGACGCAAAAACCCTACATAAATAAGCTTCCGTCCACGAAACGTTCCATAGCTCCACCGCCGTCGCATACAAGATTCGGGGGACAGAAGTCTCTGTTCCGGCACCCTGTCGGGACGGGGAATTGCCCCCGAAGCCATCTCCATCGACTCCACCGCCATCTCCATCACCGTTGCTGACTCCCATGATGAGGGGTGAGTAGTTCTCCTCCGAGGCTGAGGGCTTTACCTGTAGCTATGTGGTCTATCTATCTCTCCATGTATGATCTTTATATGATCATGAGTTTTGTAATCTAGTTAAATAAGTAGATGTTGTTCTTCAACTATTGTGCTACTCAAGTGGTTTATTGTGTGATCTCTGGGGACACCTTGTCCAACGGTGTGCACACCGTGTTTGTTTCATAAGCTTAATTTAAAGAAATACTTATGAATTATGGTGACTAGTTAGTACCATCTTTGTATGCTCAAGGTGATAGTGTGGGGCGTCCATAGATTGGGAATGCAAACTTTAAGGAGTGCTTATGCATCCCTACGCAGTGAATTTGTGTTTATTATCAAACCGGAGAGTGGTTCAGAGTAGTATAGTGAAGTTATAATATCTATGTATTCAATTATGGTATCATTGTTGAGAGTGTCCACTAGTGAAAGTATGATCCCTAGGTCTTGTTTCCAAGCATGGAAACACCATTTACAACCAGTTCTACTACATGTTTGCTTGCTGCCATTTTTATTTCAGATTGAAATTACCACTCAAAATCATCCATATTACGTGTATTTCTCTATCTCTTCGCCGAATTAGTGCACCTATACACCTGAAAAGTGTATTTGGTGTGTTGGGGACACAATAGACTTCTTGTATCGTAATTGCAGGGTTGCTTGAGAGGGATATCTTTGACCTCTACCTCCCTGAGTTCGATAAACCTTGGGTGATCCACTTAAGGGAAATTTACTACTGTTCCACAAACCTCTGCACTTGGAGACCCAACACTGTCTACAAGAATAGAAGCATGTGTATACATCATTTGTCCATCATGCGCGCCAAAAAGGGAAGAGAAGAGGAGCTCTTGGCTCGAGACATTCCCAAACCGAGGCGAGCGGGCGGCGGAGGAGGAGCGCGTATGTCGGAGTCCTCTTCTCATGCTTGTACAACAAGTGGAGAAGCCCCCTTAGAAGGAGGTCCAACTCTCTCTAAACTAGCAAGGTGGGACTAAACTTTTGTCCCACCCCTTGCCATGCATGAATGGGCTAATCAGGCCTTTAAGATTATCATGAATTGTGAACTAAAAATAGAAGGGCTGGGTCTATAATTCCAACACTATGTCATTAGTGTCTAACTAAGCATAAGGAATATGTAATTTGTTGGGCTTAACTCTTCCTCATCATGGACTCCTCAGTTGTGACCTGTCCCACGTCTTGCACACTATGGTAGTTCCTCTCATGCCACATCCTTCACCTGCAATTTAATCCACAAATAAAACACAAACCATATGTTGTAGATTGCATCACTAGGTTCAGCTCGCTATTTTCGTTGGAATCCAGCCTTGGCTCTCCACACGGTTCATAGGACCAATGCAACCCCTGACAAGGGATTAACTTGTCAATGCCTACGTATTGTAGACTTATGGTTTCGTAGAAAGTAGAGGCCAAGTAGATCTCGAAGGTTCAGCCGAAAATGTGCTCGACTAAGAAAACTAGGGTCATGTTGACAATATATTTGATGGATTCTCCTCCCCTCGGCTCCCCTTTATATAGGAGGAAAAACCGAGGGATTTCGTGTCGTACAAGTTACAATCTGGGAAGCTATGCGAGTATTTCTCGTATGATTACATGATTCGTGATTCCTAATATAACTCTACATTCCATATCGACGTTCGCCGGGCTTCTGGGCCTTGATAGCTTCGAGTCGTGGGCCTCCATATAACCTCGGGTACTTTATTCAGCATGCCCATTCGGGATGCCTATGTCAGTAGCCCCCGAGATTTTGTTTGAATCGTAGAATCAAGCAAAATCTCCATCATAGAATTGAATCGTATCTTTACATATCAACAAGCCGAATATTTTTGCTTAAAGTTTATTTTGTACATGGATATTGGTAGATGAGGCTGGTTCATCTGACGGATCAGGTACCAATTAACTGCTCTTGTGGCAAACCCGCAAAAACCTACTTCAAGCTCACGTCCCTGGACTTGAACTCAAGATACTGGCGTAATTCGACACGCGCCGCTTAAGGCCTTATCATGAATCGAATCCCAGTTATGTTTTATCGAGTACCTAACGCGTCCGCTAGGATTTTTCTTCGCATCTGTTGATATGGATAAAGTGGGAGAGCGCATTCGGGTGTGATACCACGCCGCACAGGACGGATCCTGGGGACTTACCTTCGTAAAATGTTACGGCATTCAGAGTTTTTACCGCGGTGGACGCGCTCTGAGAATATATTGTCGGGTGCCTTTGTTGGCTGTTGGAATTGCGAATTTCTTCGAGTTGTCTAATGACAATATCTTGATCTCCCGATGGGAGTACATGACGAGTTATGTGTAACTCGAAGATGTACGATGATAATTCTTCGTCTGCACTTCTATATTGTCTTGTCATTCTCTTGTTTTTTTTCTTCCTCATATTTCATCGGGTGCGCGACCAGCGCTCCCGATGGGAGTAGCCCCCGAGGCTACAACCGAGTGTTTGCACTTGGCTGTAGGCTCAACTTTTTCTATTTTAACGAACTTTGTATTGTTTTCTTTCGCCTCATCCTCTTATCAGAAGTATAGACAATACTTCCGATAAGAGTAGCCCCCGAGCATATGAACAGATGCTTTCATTTGATCATAGGCTCCCAAAGTTTCTCTTTTTTAGAACTCGAAGTTTTGTTGTTGCTATATTTTGTTAAACCACTTGAAGCTTTCTTGAATTACGTTGCTGCTAACGATAACCCCGATGCCCACCTTGGAAAGCCACGACTCCTATCACCTCACTGGGTCATGGGTCCAAAACTCTGGGCCGTCGACACGTCGCACGAGTGGGGGAGACACGTCCTCCGTAATTTCAGGCATGCGCGAAGTAACTTCCGTTCATTAAATTCGGAGTGGTAAGACCCATGCGTAGGGCTCGGAATACTTCCCCTTTTCATCCAACGGCTGGACGCATCACCTTCTCTCTATAAATTCACCTTGTACTCCTCATTCACCCCCTTCGCTGCGCCACGCATCTGCTCTCTCTCTCTCCGCCATCGCTGCTCCTCGAGCTCCTCACGCCCATGCTCTCTTTCCCCTTGTTTCTCCACCAAGTTTTCCACCATGGCTCCACGCACGAAGCAGTGCAAGAACCGCGCTCCTGGCACTGACGAGCCCGCAGAGAAGGTCAGGGTCTTAGGATGGGAGCGGTCGAAGATCTCCGCCCAAGACCAGAAGCTGCTGAAGAAGATGGGTGTGCTGAAGAAAGAGGCCCTGAAGATGCCCGGAGATGAGAGCTCTCCTCGTCCTCCCATTGGATTCCGGGTAACTTTTGTCGACTTCCTCGTTCGCGGCCTTGCCGTTCCTGTTCACGAATTTCTTCGTGGCTTGCTGTTCATCTATGGGATCCAGCTGCATCAGCTGACCCCAAATTCTCTCCTCCACATTTCTATTTTTATTACTCTTTGCGAGTCTTTCATGGGCATCCATCCTCATTGGGGCCTTTGGAAACGCATCTTCTACCTCCGGCGCAACAACTCGTGGAACGTCATCTACAATGTAGGTGGCGTTTGTATGTGTGTCCGTCCCGATGTCCATTATTTCGACATGAAGTTCCCCGACTCTGTCCAAGGTTGGCACAAGAAATGGCTGTACATCCAGGACGAGTCCGCCCTCTCCCAGGATTATGGTCTCGCACCCTTTGATCCTACCGAAGAAATCCAGAGGCGCAGATCTTGGGACACAGAGGCTACTGCCGAAGAAAAGGCGGCCACTGATGCCCTGATGACCCGCATCCATGAGCTTCAAAACACGGATGAGGAAGAACTTTCGGGTGCACAAATAATTGCCTACTTCCTTTGGATTCGAGTGCAGCCTTTGCATGCTCGCAAAAATCCTCTTTGGATGTACTCAGGTGCTAAGGATGTCGACCATTTTTTCAAGGACCTTTCTGTGAAGGACTTGGAAAGGCTCATCTGCCGCTTTACCTCCTTGAACAAGAACCACGAAGTCCCGTTGTCCTGTCGCGTGGAGTCATATAGTGGTAGCCACGCTCTTCCCGAAGTAAGTGTTTTCTTTCGGGTTGAGTTCCCTATTTTTTGACTGCTGTTGACTTCCCTTGTGTGCTCATTTTCTTGTCTTCTCTTTGTTTTGTACCTTGCAGGACCACCAAACTATCTCTTCTCTTCCCCCACCCTACCTGAAGGTGGAGAGGTGGATGGTCGAGTCGCTGTTACCGATGATTTGCAAGAATCCTCTCTTCCTGAGAGTGAAGCCGTGGAATCTCAAAGATTTGTGGGTTCCTCCGAAAAAGAGACAAAATCAGAACAACATTCTAAATCCGCTCACTCCATCTCTCCTCCTCTTGCCACTTCTCCGGATGGGCGCAAGAGGAAAAGAGACAATGAGGAAGATTCCGGCGCGACCAAGCTTGCCGAACCAGCTGCCGAAGAATCTTCCCCGGAAGAACAAGGTGCCTTCGACCCCTTCGCTGATGCTTGCGTTGTTAGCTCGTAAGTTGCTCTTTTTTGTCTTTGTCTATCTCTTTTTCCGTCGGTACTCTCATATTTTTACTTTACTGCTATATTGACAGGGCTGATGAAGGAGCAGAAGAGGAGAAACCCGTAGCTCATGGGCCAGCTCCAACGAGCACCTCCAACACGTTGGTTCTCTCCGAAGAACACCGTGCTGCTGCGGAAACCTCGCCTCCCCCACAACATAACTCAAAAGCGCCAACTCCCGTGCCCAGCCCTCGAGCGCCGAAGGCGAAGAAAGCTAGAACCGGGGCTGGTAGCATGCAAGAGCTTGCCACTGGGAGTACATCGGCTCCTCTCCTTGAAGATGTAAGTTCCCTTTTTCCTGCTTGCCATCTCTTTTGCTTGTCGATTTTTTCTCCTCTGACGATGTTTTTCTATCTTGTCGGTTTTTGTGCAGCCCTTAATGAAAGAGCTGGTCAACCTGGGCTCGCAATTTATTGGGTTCCGCGATGAGGCTGCCACTTTAAGGGGTAAAGCTGCGCTGCTCTTAATATGTTCCATATCCCAATTTTGATTCTTCGTCTTCTAATGTTTTCCTTTCAGATACACTCCGCCGTGTCAAAGAACGTGCCAACGCTCTGGTGGCCAAGTTTAAAACTAGCGAGACAGCTCGCAAAAAGGCTGAGAAAGATGCCGCTGCTGTCGAAAGTCTCCGCCAGAGGCTCAAGACCGCTGAGGACGCTTTAAGCGACAAGGAGGCCCAGCAAGTCGAGCGCGAAAATGCCATAGTGGAGCGCTTCAAAACGCAGAACCGGAGATTTACAAGTAAGCCATGCTTTCACTTGCCTTCTTCTTTTTCCTGTGTTTGTTTATCTTTAGTGCTGACGAACTCCTGCTTTTCTCCAGCAGGGTGGATGGGTGAGCAATATACTTTGAACCAAGAATCTGACGATCGTCTCAATGACGCTCTTGAAATTCTTGAACTAAACTGCGACTTGGCGCGCACAAACATTTCTTCCGCACGGGCCGCCCTGAAGCGCGTCTTCCCCCACTTCTTCCCCAAGGATACCTAGCCAGAGATCTTCTCCCAGCTAACCCAACATTTCCTGGCGAAGGTCGATCCTGCTTTGGCCTATCGTCAGGCTAGCATGAAGATTGGAGTCGAAGGGACCATCGCCTTGGTTGCTGCCAGTGGCCAGGATGTCGACTGGGTGAAAGCTGGCACTCCCAAGGGCATAAATAAGGAGAAGTGGAAGGTTCTGGTGAAGGATGCCAAGCCTCACTCGAAGAAGCTCATTGCCTTACTTGACCTTCCGTCTTCTGCTTCTGCTAGCACTGCTCGGACGGAGGTCAAGTAGACCAACCCGTGTCTCTTTTTTCTTTTTTCTTTTGTATTTAGCACCACCTTTTGTTACTCCCGACAATTTGTTTGGGCTCGCTAGGAGCCGTATTTTCTAAGGACTCAATTTATGTAAATGTACCGAATATGAATGAAAATGTTCCTTGTCGAATGATTGATGTTGATCTTTCCTTCTTCCAGTTGATTTTTGATAACTATACTGGAGTTGCCGGACCTTCCAACGCTTCACCCGCCACTTCTCATTCTGCGAGAGCTCTTGGTGATGTTTTCTTGGATGATTCCTCGTGTGCTGACTCGATACACCAAGAAATGGCCGATCTTCGACAACAGCTCCAAGCTATGAAAAAAAGGTTGTGACAGTTATGGACCAATCTCGCAAATCTTCGAATTGTGAGCAGGCTTCTCTTCGGCAAGCACAGGAAGCTCTCAAATTGAAGGATTAAGCGACTGCTAATGCCTTACGACCTGCTCAACGCGGGAGTTATATGGTTGACTTGATGACTGACGCAAGTCAAGATATGGCAGGTATGTTACTTTTGTCTTGCCGCTACTTTTATACTCTTTGTATCCCTTCTCACGCTGTGTTGTTTCTGCCTTGTGTTGCTTTTAGGTTCGCTTCTTGATGCTGTCGCCGAAGAACAACAGGAAAACTCGTAAGTCAAACTCCTTGTTCATCTTCCTAAGCATAATGATAGTGACATATGGGCAGATGAAGACCGCACCCACCGTATCATTCAATTCCAGGATCGAGCTGCCCAAGTTCGGGAATTCCGTGACTTCTTTGGCAGTACTCTGGCCATGGTGTACAATGCTATGTTTCCTCTAAACCCTCAGCCTGAAAATATTACCGAGCTTATGGGTAAATTTACAGATGCGCAGAGTATCCACGACTTTGCGATGGATAAAATGGTGGATGGCGCTAAGTTCGCCCTGATTTGGTTGAAGGTCTGCCACTCAAAGTTGGAGTTGTTTTTGAAATAGAAATCCCTTTTTCAAAGTTGGACTTTATCAATGTTATCGACACTTTTTACTGCAAGACGTCGAAGATGAGGGTGAATGTTGACAAACATAGTGTTGTTGTATCTCCCGTAGCCGAAAAAATGATCAACAAGCTCCTTAGAGTTGACGCCAATTTATTCAAGGAGTTTCAATATGATTATTCCACACAGATTGTTCATGCTGCAAGAGAAAACATAACCATAGATAGATTTGTGTAGGAATTCTTCTTATTTTTTGAAACGCGTTTGGTTTGAACCGAACCGCAGAATTGCATATATTTGTAAGTCATGTATATTGTAACTATCATTGCGAGACTCATGTAAAGTCAAGGAAAACTCTTGTGTTAGCTTTTTTCCTTTGAGCCCCCGAGTATCTCGGTTGGCGTGACTATTTTATTGTTCGCGAGGTTTTTCATGGAACCAAGGCGTGTAAATTGTAAGATGCTTTGAGGTCGAGTATATTTTGTAAATTTGTCGGGTTCGAGCCCCCGAGCCTTGCTTGCGAGAAAATTATATGCCATGACTATTTTTATTTCAACCATGCTATATTGCAGCATTGCAAGCCCGCCTCATTAAAAACCTTTCAGCCCCACTCGGTGTCCTGAAAGGAAAAGAGTGCGTCTGAAAACTTGCAAGCTCTTCAGGTACAATGTATGCTTACATAGTTGATACTATATTGATTTCTAAGCGTAGAAATGCCATAGATGCGCCACGTTACATGGGTTTGGTTAGTCCTTGCCCGATTTCTTGTCCTTCGGCCGATAAGCTCCTCCTGCAATAACTTCAGTGACCATATACGGTCCCAACCATGGAGACTCGAATTTCTCGTGTCCATCTTGTGTGATTCGAAGGACTAGATCACCAACTTGAAAGGACCTTTGCCGCAAACGTCGGCTGTAATAATTTTTGAGGTTCTGTTGATATGCTCTTACTCTTGATAATACCTCATCTCTTGCTTCGACGAGTGCATCGACATCATCCTCCCGCACCTTTTGTGAAGTTTCCTCTTCATATTCTGCGACTCTGGGGCATATGTGTTCTATTTCTATCGGCAACACTGCTTCGGCTCCATGGACCAAGAAGAAAGGTGTTTCTTGGGTTGCCGCGTTCGGCGTTCTTCGTAAGATCCACAATACGTAAGGCAACTCGTCGGCCCAGGTATGTCGCTCTTTCTCCAGCGGTGTTAGCAGACGCTTCTTGATGCCGTCGCAGATAAGCCCGTTGGCTTTTTCGACTTGACCGTTGGTTCGCGGGTGCGCCACTGATGCGAACTGCAGCTTGATGCCCACGCTTTCACAGTAGTCCTTAAATTCTCGGGAGGTGAAATTACTGCCATTGTCCGTAACTATGTTGTTAGGGACGCCGAACCGAAAAACTATCCCTTTGATGAAGTTCACCACCAATGTTGCATCTGGCGAAGTTACTGGTACTGCTTCGATCCACTTGGTGAATTTGTCGATAGCTACAAGCAAATACACGTGTCCTCCTGGCCAGGACTTGTGTAATTTTCCCACCATGTCAAGCTCCCATTGTGCGAAAGGCCATGCCAATGGTATCGGCATCAATTCTTCTGCTGGAGAGTGGGTCTTGGATGCGAATCTCTGGCACACGTTGCAAGTGCAGACTATGTCTTTTGCATCTTCTATTGCTGTCAGCCAATAAAATCCGGCGTGAAAACCTTTGGCTGCTATTGCTCGACTGCTTGCATGGTGGCCACATATTCCTTCGTGTATGTCTTTTAATATAACTCGCCCTTCTTCGGGTGTGACGCACCTCGGCAACACTCCCGAGATGCTTCGTTTGTATAATTCTCCTTTGACCACGGTGAAAGCTTTGGATCATCGAATAACTTGCCATGCTTTGACCGGATCTTTGGGTATCTCTTTCTTTGTTATGTACGCCAGGTAAACCTGCATCGAGGGAATTTGGATCATCATGAATTCCTCTGGTTCCTCCTCTTTGTGATGCACGCCATGTATGTGTCTCTGGAGAAGCTGGAGCCCCCGAGTCTTTCTTGAATTTCTCCTTTTTATTTGGCTGCTTTGGTACCTTCTTCGCCTTGGTTGATCTCTCACTTATCTCTTCCCAAAAGACTCCAGGTGGTATCGGGAGGCACTGGGAGCCGATGTTTGCCAAAACGTCGGCTTCATCGTTGCTGAGCCTGCAGATGTGATTAACTTCACAGCCATCAAAGGTTTTCTCGAGTTTGTTGTACACCTCCTTATATGCTATCATGATGTCATTGACTGCATCGCACTTGTTCATCACCTATTGAGCCACCAACTGGAAGTCACCGAATATTTTTAAGCGAGTGGTGCCGCACGCCTTGCCATCTTCATCCCGTGAATCAGGGCTTCATATTCTACCTCATTATTAGATGCGTTGGGGAATGTCATCCGCAATATATACTTTATTTTGTCGCCTTGGGGTGAGAGAAGTACCACGCCTTCTCCAGCTCCTTCCAATCTCTTGGACCCGTCGAAGTTCATATGCCAGGTACTCCATAAATCTAGGGGTCCCGTATTTTGCAGTTCCATCCACTCTGCGACAAAGTCCGGCAGAATTTGTGACTTGATCGCCTTTCTTCTTTCATATGTGATATCCCGAAGGAAAGCTCAATTCCCAAAGGGAGACACGCCATGTAGCTTTTGGATTGTTCAATATGTTTGAGAGAGGAGCCTCATTGACCACTATTATTGGGTGTACCGAAAAATGGTGTCTTAACTTCCGTGCTGACATGAAAACTCCATAAGCTAACTTCTGATATTGCGGGTAGCGCTGCTTTGATGGTGATAAAACTTCACTAAGGAAATATATCGGCCGTTGAACCCCATGAATCTTCCCTTCTTCTTCTCGCTCTACCACGAGGACTGTGCTGACCACCTGAGGTGTGGCCGCAATATATAACAGCTGTGGTTCTTTTTCTTGGGGTGCCACCAACACTGCTGGTGTCGAGATAGTTCCCTTCAGATGCTCAAAAGCTTTGTCTGCTTCCTCATTCCACTCGAATTTTTCCCCTTGCTTGATTAGTGCCTAAAAAGAAAGCGCTTTTTCTCCCAATCTGGCGACAGACCTGCTCAAAGCTGCAACACGTCCAGTCAGCTGCTGTATCTCCTTGAGCTTGGTTGGTTTTCTCATTATCAGGATAGCCTGTATTTTCTCAGGGTTTGCCTCGATTCCCCCGGCTAACACTAAGTATCCGAGGAGTTCTCCCGCAGGAACATCAAAGAAACATTTTGTCGGGTTCAACTTGAGGCGGAATTTGTCGAGGTTGTCAAAGGTTTCCTTGAGATCATCGATCAGGGATGATCCTTGCTTTGTTGTTATGATGACGTCGTCGATGTACACTTGAACGTTTTTTCCAATCTGCGCGGCCAGGCACTTCTGCACCATCCGCTGATACGTGGCTCCCGCGTTCTTCAACCCGAAGGGCGTTGTTCTATAACAAAACACAGCATAAGGGGTTATGAAAGCTGTTTTGACTTCATCTTCTTCTTTCAAGCGGATCTGATTGTAACCAGAATACGCGTCGAGAAAGGAAATAAGTTCGCAACCTGCCGTGGAATCGATAATTTGGTCGATCCTTGGGAGGGGAAAGTGATCCTTTGGACAATGTTTGTTGAGACACGCGAAATCGACGCACATGCGAAGGACTTCAGTGTTTTTCTTTGGGACCAGCACTGGGTTAGTGACCCACGTGGCCTCAGTGTGCAGCTCCTTGATGAAACCCGCTTCTTTGAGCCGACGAATCTCAGATAGCATGGCTTTTCGGTTTGGCTCGGAGAATCGCTACAAAGGTTCTCGAATTGGTCTAGCCCTTGGATCCAGATTGAGAGGGTGCTCGGCAAGTTACCTGGGTACTCCTGACATGTCAGCTGGACACCATGCAAAGATTTCCCAGCGCTCACGGAGGAACTCGACGAGCGTGCTTTCGTATGTGTTGTCCATGTTGGACACGATATATGTCATCTTTTTTGGATATGTCGAGTGGATCTGCACTTCCTTAGAGTTCTTGGAGGTGTCGAAAACTTTCTCTTGCAAGGATCTACCTCCGTTAGGTAACAAGTCGTAGTTGGTGGTGCGTTTGGATGCTTCGTACTCAGCCTGCATCCCGAAGGTTAGGCCATTGGGTCTAGGGATCCTCCATAATAGGTATGTATAATGCGGCACATCCATGAATCTGGCGTATGAGGGTCGTCCCAAGAGAGCATGATATATATTGTGATGGAAAATCGATAACTTCGAACTCCAGCTTCTCCTTCCTGAAATTTTCTCGAGTTCCAAACTGTACGTCGAGTAAGATCTGTCCTAGAGGATAATTCGGCTTCTCAGGTGTGATGCCATGGAAACGCGTATCTGTTGGTGTCAGATTTGCCAGAGAGATATTCATCTTCCGTAGCGTATCCACGTATATGAGATTTAAACTGCTTCCTCCATCTATGAATATGCGGGAAACCTCAAAACCTGCAATCACCGCTGGCAATATCATAGCTGACTGTTCTGGTCGTGGAACTTGAGGTGGGTGATCCTCTTGGGTGAATCCTATGGCATGTCCCGACCAATTGAGGTACTCAATGGTTGGTGGAGGCGACTTTCCTGCCATAAACACCTGCAGTGAAATTAACTTCTACGCTCTATTTGAAGGCCTGCCTTTTTTTATGATCGATACTACTCCCGTTGTGTTTATGAAGTCACCATCATCGCTCGGAGGTGCCGCAAGTTGCAAATGATGTTGATTTGCGCTGGTAATCACGGGTGGGGGTGGCAGGAGAATTTCACTCCTTGGCCCCTGCACATACCCCATGTTTTCTACTTGCGTGTTGGTGTTTTCCGCGTATCTTCGCAGAGCTTGAAAAGTTCGGCAGTCCTTCTAAAGATGACCCGACTGTCTCTTTCCCTCGCTGTCGAGGTAAAAGTGCATCTGGCATGGCCCGTTCAACAAATCTTCGGGTGACATGTTGTATGGCCTTGGGAACCTAGGCCGATTATTTTGCCTGCTAGAACTCGACGAATCTCTATGATTGTTAAGCTGGTCATTGTTCCTCTAGTAATCATCCCAATGATTTCCTCCATTATTTCCTCGGAAGCCAGACACCACTTGGTTGGGACCGTTGATAACCCACAAGTATAGGGGATCGCGTGTAGCCTTTTCGATAAGTAAGAGTGTCGAACCCAACGAGGAGCTAAAGGTAGGATAAATATTCTCTCAAGTTCTATCAACCACTGATACAACTCTACGCACACTAAGCGTTTGCAATATCTAGGAAATAAAACTAGAGCGATAACGGGTATGAGAGGTGACTTTGCAGAACAATAAAATACACAGAATAAATGTTAGTGCTGTAGCAATAAAACAAACTAAACTAACAGTACCATGAGTGTGGAAAGGCGGTGGTAATAGTGGTGGCTTTGTCCAAGATCAATTAGTGAAGATCTTGGGTTCAATGTCTTCGATGCAGCTTTCTATGTAGGAGAGGCTAAATATACATGCTCTCCCTCCGAGATTACAAGTACTATATGATTGGCTTGCTAGCAAACATCCGTAAATACTAGCAAGCATTAAGGTTTCCCCAACCATAGCCTTAAGTAAATGGTCCTCTTACTCCCATACATGCAACTATCTGGTTCGCGTCCTTAGGATTCTGTCACTCCGGCAGAACTTCCACCTTCTAGTATACAAGTACCACCAACCCTATGGTGCTTGATCCATGCGCGCACAAATATAATGGGCACCAAGGACGGTAACATATCAACATACAACTCTAATGAACCAAAGAGAAACAACCAATCAATCAAAGAACAAATAAACTATGGCAACATGACATAGATCATAGGATTATAACTTGTAGCATCAAACACCATGTTTACATAGGGCGGTACAGAGGTTTGTGAGAGGATGGACCACTGAATACAATGAGGAGTTGGTGATGGAGATGGCGGTGAAGACGTTGGAGGGCTCAGCGAGGAGCGCCGGGAGGCGGAAGCGTGGGCGGCGGCGGCGCGGGGGACTCCTTCCCCGCCGTCGACATCATGGGGGAGCGCCGCCCCTTAGCCTTCTTATTCCTTGAGTTGGTGCTGGTGTAGATGAGTGTTTCCCCCTCCTTGGCTGCTGCCAAGGAGGAGGATTTTCGTGACAATGCTTGGGGGCCTCCAAAAATAGGGTTTTCCATCAATATATAGTGTTGGAGATGCAATCTAGGCCATGGGATGGATGCCCCTTTGATCCAAGGGCTCTTGGGCACCTCTAAACCTTCCTAGGACTCTCCTCTGTTCTTCATGAGCCTCACAACTCATGGCTGGGCCGAAATATCCAGGTATGGAAAGAGTTTGTGTCAAATACGTCACCAACTTTTGGAGTCCCGAGACTGCAGGAACCTCCGCAGTAATTCTGCTTTCCCGGATGCATCCGTTGTCCGTTCTGGACGAATAAGATGTCCAAATTGTTCGGTTTGAAATTCTCTACAACTTTGTAGTTTACGACTTTTCCATTGGACGTCGTTTTGATGGAGTTTGGAAGCGATTTTTGAAAAGTGTTCAGCAGGGACAGATTCCGAGAAATTCCAGATTTCACCATAATGAGTTATTTCCTTCCATATTTGCCTATTTCCTGCACAACAAAGTTGAAACCAAGAACTTGTGCACTTTTGCAACTATTAATAGGTTAGTCCCTTAAAACATATAGTAATTGGTGTAAAACAAGCATGGAACATCAAAAATTATAGATACGTTTGCGACGTATCAACATTCTCAAGCTTAACTCCTGCTCGTCCTCGAGTAGGTAAGTGATAAAAAGAATAATTTTTGAGGTGACATGCACCTTCAAAGTTAAAAAGATGACTAGATACAAATAATTTAAGAACAATTAATAACACATTCATGATTCAATCAATAATAATTTTGGGACCATGCACATAGAACTAAGAATGACAACTATGCTCTCATAAGATGGTGCATATAACTTAGAAGATGAAGACTCAACATAAAAGTAAAAGAATGGCCCTTCGCAGAGGGAAGCAGAGATTAAACATGTGCTAGAGCTTTTTATTTTGAATACATAGAGATATGAAATTTTAAGAGAGGCAATTGTGTCAACGGCAGCAATAAGTAATATAGGTTATGTATAAAACTTCCTATAAGTTGCAAGCCTCATGCATCGAATACTAATAGTTCCCGCACCTTGTCCTAATTAGCTCGGATTTCCATGGATTATCATCGCACTACATATGTTTCAACTAAGTTTCACAAAGGGGTACCTCCATGCCACCTGTACAAAGGTCTAAGGAGAAAGTTCGCATTAGATTTCTCGCTTTTGATTATTCTCAACTTAGACATCCATACCGGGACAACATGGACAACAAACAAATGGACTCCTCTTTAAGCTTAAAGCTTTTGGCAACATAAATTTCTCATAAGAGATTTTTGAGGTTTTAATGTCCATGCTGAAACTTCCACCATGTAAACATGGCTTTGGTTAGTGTCCCAATGTTCTTCTCTAACAATATGCATACTCTAAACTTTTATCATGGTTATCTCCTTTACTTTAGACAAGACGGACATGCATAGTAACTCACATGATATTTATCAAAAATATGATGATGGTGTCCCCATGTCAGCATGGTTGCCAGGCAACAAGCAGCTTATAAGAACTAAGATACATAAGTGACATATTCCTCACCACAATATTTTTTTAGGCTACTTTCCCATGAGCTATGTATTGCAAAAACAAGGAATTATTTTGAAGGTTTTAAAGGTAGCACATGTAAATTTACTTGGGTGGCGGTGAAATACCACATATAGGTAGGTATGGTGGACACTTTTGGCATATTTTGGTTTTTGGTGGTTGGATGCACGAGTAGAGATCATACTCAGTACAGAATGAAGGCTAGCAAAAAGAAAGATAGCGACCAACTAAGAGAGCAATATTGGTCATAATCATGCATAGCGATAAAACTTATTAATTAAAGCCTATGGTGATGTTAAAGTCTAAACTAAATGATCAATTCAACCCAATTGAAACATCAGAGGATATCTTCCATTTGCATCACAATTAATATGAAACCTTTTTACTCGTATCCAACACCAATCAACTTATTTGAAACAACTCTCATTTATAATATTCATTAAAGATCAGAGAGCTAATCATATATAATTGAAGCATACTAACAAGATCTGAACAAAATAGGAGTGAAAAACCAGAGCTAAACGCAGTACTAGCAAAAATAAAACGCTCGTTGAACAATAAGAGTGAAAACTAGAGCGTTCATACAATTAAAACGGAGCGTGTCTCTCTCCCAAACAAACATGGTATGATGGTGCCCACTTTATTGAAAAAAAAATACACAACAGAAAATAAAGACGATCCAAGAATAACACATAGTATATGAAGCAATAAAAATATAGTGAACAGAAACAGGACCTGATATTTTTATTGATGAAGAAGCGGATGCCTTGGGCATCCCCAAGCTTTGACGCTTGTACTTCTTGAATATATCTTGGGGTAACATGGGCATCCCAAAGCTTGAGCTTTGGTCCATTCTTCATCTCATCTCATCATTCTTCTTTCCTACACTTGAAAACTTTCTTCATACAAAACTCATCACAAATCTCATTAGCAGCGTTAGTGCAATGATAATATTAATCAAATCTACAAAGTTCAGTATGACATATGAAAAGCATTTTAATAAGCATTAGCTACTGTAGCACAACTTCAATAAGGTTCTTTGATCAAGAGAACTCAGAAAGGTGGGCAAAAAGATGCAAATGCAAAACAGTGCAAGAATCTATCAAAACAGAACAGTTCGTAAAAATTGATTTTTGAAAAATACTTACGCTGCGTAACTCGAAAAACTCTGAACTAATGAAAGTTAGATAAATACCTGGGGAAGATGCTCGTAAATTGGCAGCTCAAACTTACGTTCTGGTGGTTTTTGGCGATTTTTCTCGTGACGAACCAAAAACAGTAAACAAGATTGCAAATCCCCTAAATACCACTTTCTTACCATTAGAGGCAATTCTTGGCACAAAAACAAAACAAACATGATAAGGAGAGATCATTACAGTATTAATTTCTTCCAAGACTCAACAAAGCAGTAAATAACAGAAATATAAACATATTGGATTGTCTCCCATAAAGCTCTTTCTTTATAGCCATTTAAGATGGGCATGATTATTTGATGGAGCTCTCAAACCCCCTTTTTTGTTGTTTTCCAATTATAAGTGGAACTGACAAATAAACAAGAACCAAATAAATAACCTAATAAAACTAAATAGGATAAAACCAAAGATAATAAAAGCAACTATATACAATGCTTACATGTGGATGGGTAATATTGAGTTTGTAGGAGACAACCTCATGTTGGTTGATGAATAGGGGGATGCCTTGGGCATCCCCAAGCTTAGATATTTGCATCTTCTTGAATATTCTCTTGGGATCCATCTACACATCCCCAAGCTTGAGCTCTTGCATCCTCTTGCTCATCTCATATCACCATATTGATTGGAACTTAAAAACTGCATCCACATAAAGCTTCACAAAACTCATTAGTAGGTTAGTACTCATTAAATAAAATACACAAGTGTTCAAGTATGCCTAATTTCTATAAAATCTATCTAATATCACTACAACATGACCACGCCTACAGCAACGCATTTATATGTATCTAAAGGCCAATATAGGCGTTGCTAGCGCCTCTACCAACGGATAAAAATGCGTTGCGTTTTTGGGTGTTGCAAGGATATAATGCAACGCATATAGGTCCGTTGGTAACCATTGGATAGAGCGTTGCAAAGTGGCAACGGACGTCAAGCAACTGTAGCATCCGTTGGTACATAATATATGCGGATTGAATTATTATTTCGAACCATTTTTTTTTTTTGGAATTGGGTGGCTTTGTAGTTTCAGACATTGCAGTATGTGTTTCCTCATTAAGAGACTGTATACTTAATACATACATATGAAAACACAGAAATTGCAGAATATTAACGCATTGCATGAAGAAATATTTCTATATTTATAATTAAAATCATCATCCATACATGAAAATTATCTTTCGAGTACACATCTTACAATCTTGCATCATAATATGGTATTCTAACTAATCTTATATATACCTTCTAATATTCTAACTAATCCTATATAGATATATATATATATCCCTTCTCGTGCTCTGCCTTCTAATGTAGCATTTGAATGTGGCGATGCTTTCTGATCTTTTGGGCCTGTAAAAATAAAGTTCTCATTTTAGAACTGATGTGGCAAAAAACATGTAAATACGGTATACTAAGCTAAATTAGATATTAAAAGACATACAATTCTGCAACACTGATATCTTCACGTTGCTAAGCACCAGTCTGCATCTTCTTCCTACAAAATTGAATAGAGACTTCAATTTAAATAGTACTAAAAAATTGTTGTAGACATGTACATATAGAGCAAAGTCTAACATTTAATCTGATGGGCACAAGTAGAAATCTGAACATCACTAGCATAACATGAGAGAACTCCGTGTGAATAACATTACAAAAAAATCACGAAAAACTGCTTGACCACGGTTTGCATCAAAAGAAACAGAGGCATATAGTATGATTTACAGTGAACCTTCTTATGGGCAATATTTCAATTTTCAGTCAAGAAACATACTCAATGTTGTAATTTTGCTAGTATATAAATAGTGGAAATTAGTGTTTCCTTGGATTTTTTTTGGATCACCTGACCTTTCCGCCCATTCATAGGGTAAAATTTATCCATGGAGTTCTGCACTGATACTCTAAATTAAGTATATGAGGGCAAATCATGAATATGCTAGCTGTGCACATGGTTCCACCAGCTTTGGTAGGCACGATATGAATTGATATATTGTCACAGTAAGAAATACTTTACCAGAATTTCAAATTGTTATATGCAGTTACAGCCTAGACAGTTCACATGCTGAAAGGGAAGCAGTTAAGGATCATAACAGGTTCATCGTTTTTGTCCACATAAATGATTAGAGTGACTACAAATACAGAGATAAGATTGTAGTGATTGGCAGATACCTGACTTGTTCCTTTCAGCCCTACCATGCACTAACATTGGAGCAAGCCTCTCTGCAGCCTTCTACGAGATTTGGAGCTGATTTCCATCAAGATTTGACCTATTTGTGCAAGAACACCATAGTAAATCAATGTTGCATTAGAAACCAAACATAAGGTAACTTATGAAACAAGCGACTTGGAGTGACACAACATATTTGTCTAACAGATGATCTGGACTAGATAAAATGATCTAACTTTGCGACCTCTTTATTACTACCATTTCATAAGTGACGCTTGCTTGTCTGTGATTATAAAAGGTATGAGCTAATTGTCAATACATGGCAGTGCTTTTACAATGTAAGGAAACATGTGCACTTCAATAAATTATAATGTCTACCTGACGTTTTGGGGCTTTCTTGCCTGCGGGAATTGTTTCTATCACATCTTAATAATATACTTTGTACAAACACAAATTATCAAACCGAGAGTTATATTAACTCAGAATATGATCTATGTCATCAACATAATGACATGATGCAGTAAACTATTAAGATGATCTTAACGAATCTTAACAAGCAGCATATGATGGTACAGTATGGGAAGAATAAGTTACTTCAGTTCTGAAATGATTTAGCTAAGAATTTCACAATTGGCATAGTGTACATAAGCCCTGATTCTACACCCAGATTTCATACTCTACAATCAACTTCAGATGGAGACCCAAAGTTGCAGAGAGACCACTTACCTTACCTAGCCAAGACAAGGGTGTGCGGCAATTAGAAGTTCACATACATATTTCTTCTAATCAGATGAAGTAAAACTCAGTTACGTCTCCCTCTGAAACTTCAGGAAATAAATGCCTGGTTCAGAAAGCTGCAGGACCAAATAGATCATTAAACCCAATTGAAAATAGCCATACTGATCATTTTGTTTGCTAATCACTTAATGAATTAATCATTCGCAATACACATGACAAACCACACTCTCTATCCAACACTCGGGTCAGGAGTGAGATGCGAATTCATGCCTTTACTGCAAAAATTCTATCGGCATTGTTGGTCATGAATGTCCGTGGTACCCACCCATGATAGGACTGAACTGGAACCACTAATACCACGGGCACAGAATTACACACCAGTGATGATGGTCGTGGGATACCTCGCATGGACGCCGGCAACATCTTGGTGGTGGACGCAGTTCCAAAGCCACATCCCTCGCCTCCCCAGGGGCCTGCCCTAAATTCCTAGCGGCGTTACCGCCGTCACCACCAACCAACAGCAGGCGATGCGACGAGATTACAGTACAAAGATTGTGAACGGATCAAGAATACGGAAAATAAGATCGGAATCTGAAGGGGGGGAAAGAGAAGTCGCACTCGCACCTGGATAGCCCTCGTTCCGCCATCACCACCTCTGCTTCGCCCTCTCCTGAACCCACGGCACCACATCATTCAGCGCGTGGTCGCCGAGTGGCAATAATAACATGACTGCAAGAGGCCTGAGGCGAGGGGAAGCCGGAGTTCGACGGGTTGACTTGCGGCGGCGCTTCTGGTCGCGGTGCACTACTTCTAGGGTTAAGGTGTACTAGTGGATAATGGGCCGGGAATGGGGATGGGGACGCGGAGATGGGGGTTGGTTATACGCATGAGTTCTTAGGCGTGGGGACGAGGGCGAGGTGGAACTATGGGTGGAACATAGATACAGATATCATCACCGTTGCAAAGTATGTGTTGTTGTAGAGCTGGTCGTGTTGTAGTGTATTTAGCCACTGTAATACTGAGGTTTCTTATTATTTCAATCGTACGTCGAAAACGAAGGAAACTTTTGAATCCTAAGTACAATATTTAAACAAAGAGAATAGAAATCTGTCAAAACTGAACACTCTGTAAAGATGTCACTCAATGAGATAGTTACGTAACTCAAATCGAAAAACTCATAATTAATGAAAGAAAGATCATAACCTCAGGTCTATGCACAAAAAAATTCAGATCAAAATGCCATACTGAGATTTTTCACGAATTTTTGCAGCATAGCACAGGAAATCTGTCTCAACAGAATCAGTCCGTAAAGATTGAATTATTAGATCTGTCTACGTACCTCAAATAAGAAAAGTTAGAACTAACGAAAGTTAGATAGAAAGCACTACTATGCACTCAAGAAATTTCAGATCAAGATCACGTTCTGGTGATTTTTAAAATTTTCTACAGTGGAGCACAAGAAATCTGTTTTCTAGGCAGCATAGTGACAATCTTGCATAACAAACTAGGGGTTATCTATACATTCTATTTACAGCGGGATATGTACACTATATACACTATATACACTATTTACAAGTTTTTAATGAAAAGCTTCCATGGAAAGAATTGTTTTGGTTTCGCAGGCATGAACACAAGTGTTCAAGGTCGACCCCCACTTCACCATTACTCATCTTTCCAATCACTTTTCTTTTCTGAAAACATTTTTTTATTTTTTTATATAAGAAGTACAACTAATTTTTTTGTAATTCTCCTTCCCTATCCATACAAGAGATAGAGAACAACTAGGTACAGGAAGTAAAACTACTTAGAGATAAAGCAAACAAGTGCACACGAAAATATTTACCTACGCTATGGATCCCCGGCAACGGCGCCAGAAAAGGTCTTGATAACCCACAAGTATAGGGGATCGCGTGTAGCCTTTTCGATAATTAAGAGTGTCGAACCCAACGAGGAGCTAAAGGTAGGATAAATATTCTCTCAAGTTCTATCAACCACTGATACAACTCTATGCACACTAAGCGTTTGCAATATTTAGGAAATAAAACTAGAGCGAAAACGGGTATGAGAGGTGACTTTGCAGAACAATAAAATACACGGAATAAATGTTAGTGCTGCAGCAATAAAACAAACTGAACTAACAGTACCATGAGTGTGGAAGGTGGTGGTAATAGTGGTGGCTTTGTCCAAGATCAATTAGTGAAGATCTTGGGTTCAATGTCTTCGATGCAGCTTTCTATGTAGGAGAGGCTAAATATACATGCTCTCCCTCCGGGATTACAAGTACTATATGATTGGCTTGCTAGCAAACATCCGTAAATACTAGCAAGCATTAAGGTTTCCCCAACCATAGCCTTAAGTAAATGGTCCTCTTACTCCCATACATGCAACTATCTGGTTCGCGTCCTTAGGTTTCTGTCACTCCGGCAGAGCTTCCCCCTTCTAGTATACAAGTACTACCAACCCTATGGTGCTTGATCCATGCGCGCACAAATATACTGGGCACTAAGGATGGTAACATATCAACATACAACTCTAATAAACCAAAGAGAAACAGCCAATCAATCAAAGAACAAATAAACTATGGCAACATGACATAGATCATAGGATTATAACTTGTAGCATCAAACACCATGTTTACATAGGGCGGTACAGAGGTTTGTGAGAGGATGAACCACTGAATACAATGAGAAGTTGGTGATGGAGATGGCGGTGAAGACATTGGAGGGCTCAGCGAGGAGCGCCGGGAGGCGGAGGCGTGGGCGGCGGCGGCGCGGGGGACTCCTTCCCCGCCGCCGACATCATGGGGGAGCGCCGCCCCTTAGCCTTCTTATTCCTTGAGTTGGTGCTGGTGTAGATGAGTGTTTCCCCCTCCTTGGCTGCTGCCAAGGAGGAGGATTTTCGTGACAATGCTTAGGGGCCTCCAAAAATAGGGTTTTCCATCAATATATAGTGTTGGAGATGCAATCTAGGCCATGAGATGGATGCCCCTTTGATCCAAGGGCTCTTGGGCACCTCTAAACCTTCCTAGGACACCCCTCTGTTCTTCATGAGCCTCACAACTCGTGGCTGGGCCGAAATATCCAGGTATGGAAAGAGTTTGTGTCAAATACTTCACCAACTTTCGGAGTCCCGAGACTGCAGGAACCTCCGCAGTAATTCTGCTTTCCCGGATGCATCCGTTGTCCGTTCGGGACGAATAAGATGTCCAAATTGTTCGGTTTGAAATTCTCTACAAATTTGTTGTTTACGACTTTTCCATTGGACGTTGTTTTGATGGAGTTTCGAAGCGATATTTGAAAAGTGTTCAGCAGGGACAGATTCCGGGAAATTCCAGATTTCACCATAATGAGCTATTTCCTTCCATATTTGCCTATTTCCTGCACAACAAAGTTGAAACCAAGAACTTGTGCACTTTTGCAACTATTAATAGGTTAGTCCCTTAAAACATATAGTAATTGGTGTAAAACAAGCATGGAACATCAAAAATTATAGATACGTTTGCGACGTATCAACCGTCATAATCTGTGAAGGGTCGAAAACGTCGCTTATTTTGATTGTTATTCCTGTTACAGTCCTCCTCGGATGACCTCTGCCGTTTGTTATGAACAACATCTTCTCCGTCAGCCCAGCGATTCGCTATCTCCATGAGGTCAGCTATTGTTCTTGGGTTGGATCTTCCCAATTGCTCGATTAGATCTCTTCTTCAGATTCCTGCGATAAACGCGTCGATTGCCCTTTCATCTGACACCTTCTCAGCCAAGTTTTTTATGATGCTCCACCTCTGGATGTACATCCTAATTGATTCATCTGACTTCTGCCTGCAAGTCCTTAGCTGCTCTATTGATGCAGGTTTCTTCCATGTGGAACGAAAATTCCTCACGAACAAGTCATCGAAAGTTTCCCAGCTATCGATGGATCCTTTCGGTAACTTCTTCATCCAAGATCTTGCGGTTCCGCTGAGGTGGACTGACACGCGTACAGCACGCGACCGTTGGGAACCCCAAGTGGAAGGTGTGATGCGTACAACAGTAAGTTTCCCTCAGTAAGAAACCAAGGTTTATCGAACCAGTAGGAGTCAAGAAGCACGTTGAAGGTTGATGGCGGCGGAGTGTAGTGCGGCGCAACACCAGGGATTCCGGCGCCAACGTGGAACCTGCACAACACAACCAAATTACTTTGCCCCAACGTGACTGTGAGGTTGTCAATCTCACCGGCTTGCTGTAACAAAGGATTAGATGTATAGTGTGGATAATGATTGTTTGCAGAAAATAGTAGAACGAGTATTGCAGTAGATTGTATTCAATGTTAAGAATGGACCGGGGTCCACAGTTCACTAGAGGCGTCTCTCCCATAAGAATAAGCATGTTGGGTGAACAAATTACAGTTGGGCAATTGACAAATAAAGAGGGCATGACCATGCACATACATGTTATGATGAGTATTGTGAGATTTAATTGGGCATTACGACAAAGTACATAGACCGCTATCCAGCATGCATCTATGCCTAAAAAGTCCACCTTCAGGTTATCATCCGAACCCCTTCCAGTATTAAGTTGCAAACAACAGACAATTGCATTAAGTATGGTGCGTAATGTAATCAACGAATACATCCTTAGACATAGCATTGATGTTTTATCCGTAGTGGCAACAACACATCCACAACCTTAGAGGTTTCTGTCACTCCCCTAGATTTAATGGAAACATGAACCCACTATCGAGCATAAATACTCCCTCTTGGAGTTACAAGTATCAACTTGGCCAGAGCCTCTACTAGTAACGGAGAGCATGCAAGATCATAAACAACACATAGATGATATTGATAATCAACATAACATAGCATTCACTTATTCATCGGATCCCAACAAACACCAACATGTAGCATTACAGATAGATGATCTTGATCATGTTAGGCAGCTCACAAGATCCAACAATGATAGCACAATTAGGAGAAGACGACCATCTAGCTACTGCTATGGACCCATAGTCCATGGGTGAACTACTCACTCATCACTCCGGAGGCGACCATGGCAGTGAAGAGTCCTCCGGGAGATGATTCCCCTCTCCGGCAGGGTGCCGGAGGCGATCTCCTGAATCCCCCGAGATGGGATTGTCGGCGGCGGCGTCTCTGGAAGGTTTTCCGTATCATGGCTCTCGGTACTGGAGTTATTATCGACGAAGGCTTAAGTAGGCGGAGGAGGTAGGTTTAGGGGCGACGCGAGGGGCCCACACAACAGGGCCGCGCGGCCAGGGGGTGGGCCGCGCCACCCTGGCGTGTCACCGCCTCGTCGCCCCACTTCGTTTCCTCTCCGGTGTTCTGGATGCTTCGTGGAAAAATAAGATCCTGCGCGTTGATTTCGTCCAATTCCGAGAATATTTCCTTACTAGGATTTCTGAAACCAAAAAACAGCAGAAAACAGCAACTGGCTCTTCGGCATCTCGTTAATAGGTTAGTGCTGGAAAATGCATAAATATGACATAAAGTATGCATAAAATATGTAGGTATTATCAATAAAGTGGCATGGAACATAAGAAATTATCGATACGTTGGAGACGTATCATGGACCTGAATGCTCTGCATGGCCATTGCTCTGGTTCCGCCCATCAGCTTCACTGTCTCCAAGTAATCAACTATCCAATCCTCAGGATCTTGCAATCCATCGAATTTCTTGTAGCTGTCAGGTAACTTGAAGCTAGAAGGCACTTTAGTTTTGCGAACTCTTCGGGTGAAGCAAGGGAGCCCACATAAATCCTCCTCGCTAACTTCCGGTGAGTGCCGATGCTCTCGTGTTCTGTTTCCACGGTCCCTTTCCTGTCGTGCTCTGTCGACTCGTGCTTGAGTCACCGTGTTTCTCGCGTCACCTTCTCGTCGAGGATCTCTTGCGGCCACCGTAGTGTGTCGAGGACTATTTTTCCTTGGACTATTTCTTGGAGCACTTTCGGGTTGCGGTGTACTCGATCCTGCTATTGCTGTCCCCATGACTCCAACTCCTGCCATAGCCATCTGATACAGTGCTTCCATGGGATCTCCTGGAGGTGGTTTGGATGCCAATATGAAGGACATGTCGAGGTTTTGAATCAGGTTCTCTCGCACATTTGCCAATCTAGATCTTCCTCTCGCACGGGCGTCTCTGTGATTGTCTCCCGAAGTTACTGATTGTCGACTCAGGGCGGCCCTGCGCGTACTTGCCGCAGAAGCTGTAGCTCTCCTTTCGTCGAGTGCCCTTCTTTGTTTCTCTAACTCTCATCCAACACGAGCGAGTTTATATTGATATGCTTGCAGTGCCTCCGGTGTAGCCGTGGTAGTCATCGGCTCTGTGCCATTCATGACTCTCTGAGCTCTATCCCAAGCTGCTTGCGGCAGTGGTTTTTTCTCTCGCGGCGTGGACCCGATGTGTTTGTTTCCTGTTCCGCGCGTGCGATCTGCAGGATCGATGTATGGATTGCCCAAATCATTGCAAGTTTTCGACGCTTCATCCTCTTGGCGGCTTGATTTCCCGATTGCGCAGACTTGATGATATATTGTAGTTGTGTTTTCATCGTCTTCAGGGTCGATGACACCATCGTATAGATCAGCGAAGACCTCCCGAATAGAAGTAGATCTGTCGATGAAGTCAAAGTTGTCGATTGTAATATCCCAGGTTTAGAGGCTACAAAATAAGAGAACACCAAAGTGTGCATTGCATTCATGCATAGAAAATCCGGGGAATTTTCGCGCTTTCAAATAAAACTTACCACAGTAACTGAAGTTTCACTTGACTTGCTGGAACTGAAGTAGATCATCAAGTCAAGCGCTATAAACTTCTCTGTGATCTTGGTTAAAACCTTGTTTTGGGTAGAGATGATTTGATCTATGGATTAGATCAAATGGAATTATATTTACAACAACACATTCTTTAAGAATCAAACCCTAACTTATTAACACTTAAAAGTTAGCAACTACCTTTGTGTGTAAATTAATTCACTTCTAAACTTATTACCAAATAAGGTAAACCATAGGGTCTAAAGTGCATAAAAGCCACACATTCTTATTTAAATCATAACTTATTAAGTATATGGAATGTCATAAAACTAAATCCATTTACATTACGATTTATAGTTCAAACTATTTGAATCAAACTGACTATGAGTATTTTGAAACTCATATGATCATGCCTTGGTGAAATCAAACACCAACTATCCAAATTTGAGGAATAACCTTCAACCTTGATCTTTTGATCAATATTATAATATAAATCCAATCCAATATGATATAGTGACTCATCCACAATAATAAAACCATTCACAAGATATTTAGTAACAAATGCCACTTGGCTATCCAAAAATAAATCATATGAGAGGATAATGATCTTGCCACATAGGATGAAAATATCTACATGACTTGCACTCCAAGCTATGCCACATCATGCTCAAAGGATTGCTATGGATGAGGGCATGACACCCAAGCACCTTACTCATCAAACCAACACAAGAGTCACCACCTATGTGTCATGATACTAGAGCTTGCCCAAGCCTATAAATAGAGCCACATCCTTCATCCATATGATCACCTTGTAGCATGATACAAGGAAACCAAACACTTGAGACCTTCCATGTGAATTAGCTAGGATCAAGATGAAGAAGCTAGGAGGTGGAGGCATACCATAAGATGCAGGTTTATCAGATTTCCTGGAGAACAAGCTACAGAAGATACCAAGGTAGAATTCCTAGGCAAACCATATATTTAGAGGATCATATCATCATCTCTTGAGTAGGACCTTAGGAAACCAATTCCATAATCATCACAATTTGGTATTAATTAGAAACCCTAAGAATCTAAGTGAGTGTGATGAGAGGAATGATAAAGAGTAATTAGTGAGGAATAAGTGGATATTGTCTAATGCATGATTATACCTTGTAGATATAGATGATCAGTTAAACCCATGTTATTAATAGATCTCATCTATCACATAAAATAATAAGTATATCACTAATAGTTAATCCCAAACCAATCCTCACACCTTGTGTAGAGTAATCCTAGTCAATTAAACATAACCTAACTATTGCTCACATCCTAAACCTAGTGGTGTATCACATTGGTGATCACTACTAAAACCCTAGACCATGTCTGAAATCCAACCCATGGATTACTTTGGATTATAAGTAGAACCCTGCCATGCCTCATGCCTATTTCCTACTTCAAATAGTGAAGTATTCCCAAAAGTCCACTACAAGAAAAGTTCTGATAGACAACGTCTCAAAATCGTCCGCTAAGGGGTATTTTTCGTCGCCTATGGGCCTAACCCGACGATATGGGTTCTGTTGTGGAAACTGCGTCAGGCAAAGTCCTACGACGATTTTTTCGGTCCGTCGCGCTTGGGCGCCCTTCCGCCACGGAAAATCGGACCGTTGCCCAAGTGTTTCAGGAGCCCGTTGATTCGACGTCATGCAACCGACACGTGGCGACGCCGTTAAGCGCGATTAACGGCGTTAACCGGCCGAAACCCCGTGGTAGATGGTAGGCCCACACGAGGCACGCCACGTCTTAAGCGGGCCGGCCCATTAAGTTTGCGGGCAGGGCCAGAGGTCTTAGTTTGACCGGTCAACTAAATAGCTGGGGTGGTCAATTAGTTACGGGGGCCGTGCCTAACCTCTAAGGTTGGTGGTCAAAACTTTAATGGGCCGGCCCACTAAGTATGTGGGCGGGCCGAATGCACTCGTTTGACCGGTCAACGAGGGCAAAAGGGCCGGCCCACAAGACATGTGGGACCCACTTTCCTGGTATCGGGCCGGCCCATTTACAACGTGGGGTCCACATTAAAGCAACTGGGCCGGCCCAAGAAGTTATTGGGCCGGCCCAATTAGCATGTGGGTCCCACTTTCCTGCTATCGGGCCGGCCCATTTAGTACGTGGGGTCCACATTTGATCAAATGGGCTGGCCCAACAAGCCAGTGGGCCGGGCCAAAAGCACCGGTGGGTCCCACTTTCCTGTTAAAGGGCCAGCCCATTTAGTATGTGGGGTCCACCATATAGCAAGTGGGCCGGCCCAACAAGATAGTGGGCCGGGCCAAAAACACAGGTGGGTCCCACTTTCCTGTTAAAGGGCTGGCCCATTTAGTATGTGGGGTCCACCATATAGCAAGTGGGCCGGCCCAACAAGATAGTGGGCCGGGCCAAAAACACAGGTGGGTCCCACTTTCCTGTTAAAGGGCCGGCCCATTTAGTATGTGGGGTCCACCATATAGCAAGTGGGCCGGCCCAACACGCTAGTGGGCCGGGCCAAAAACACAGGTGGGTCCCACTTTCCAGTTAAAGGGCCGGCCCATTTAGTTTGTGGGGTCCACCATATAGCAAGTGGGCCGGCCCAACAAGATAGTGGGCCGGGCCAAAAACACAGGTGGGTCCCACTTTCGTCTTAAAGGGTCGGCCCATTTAGTATGTGGGGGCCACCACAAAAGCAATTGGGCTGGCCCAACTAGTTAGTGGGCCGGCCCAGTAGTGGGTGGGGTCCACCTTAAAGCAAGTGGGCCGGCCCAATAAAAGTGTGGGGTCCACAGTAAATCAAGTGGGCTGGCCCAATAAGTAAGTGGGCCAGCCCGTTTAGTTGCTGTTTATATGCCGGCGTAATAGGCGCTTTAGGATTTTGCGGGTAGGCACATATGTGATTTCGCTTAATTGGGCCGTTTAAGGGATGGGAATTCGTGATTTAGATACTGAGAATATTTACGCAGCATTGATTTCTGTCGGATAGCCTCACTTACCACAAGCACCAAAGAAAAAATGCGCGAAAGAACTATAAAAACTAACTAAATATTACATCAGCTGCAAGGCATTGAAAAAATATTACAGAACCCAGAGAAATTGAATGGTAATTAAACCTAGCAATACAATGAAGGGATCCGGCAATCTTTTAAGTTGTCCATGCAGCACCTATATCCGAAACAAAGACATTACAAGTTAAGACAGCAACAATGGAAAGGCAAAGACACTACAATATTGTTTGCCAAAGAATTTGGAACTCATCATTTCGTCGTTATAACAAGATCATTGTAATGCGCACAATAAGCAAACAAAGAGTGCATGCCGCATACCAACAGCCAATATAACAAAGCATGTTAGAATGAAACAACAGACTTACTACTGTCGAGTCCCATGCAAACCAACATGTTCAGGGAGTACAAAATTGGCATGAACAACATAGTAGCAGGCTATAAATTTTGTAACAACGACTGAGCAAGATGAAGTTATGATGGCTACATCTACAGAGCAAGGAATGTAAACCAAAAATAGAAGTTACGATGGCAAAAGCTAAAGAGGAGGGAATGTGAACCAACATGTGCCAAGTGCAATTACTTCATTTTGGCCGTGAACTAAATAATACTCCTGAACTTATAGTGAAGGGGATGCAAATCAAGATGTTTCGGGATATAAACTTGTAATGAGCAACACATAGAGGATAGTTAATGCTGGAGCTTAGGATGGACCAGGTACAAAATATAGTGGGATCGCCTGTGAACTTGTATAAGAGGGAATGCAAACCAATATGTTCAGCTTTCCATATGTGAGCGTCATGCCAAGTCAGAGAAACAAGTCAATAATGCAGCTTTTGAAGAACAAGATGGCACGCAAAATTATTATCTAGTAGTATGACAAGTTTATTTGTACTACGAGGCTAGATAGCAGTGATAGCATGCCAAACTAAGTCCTTACTTTGTTAGCTTACAATGAACTAGATACAAAAAATGGCATCACACGTAGTACGGGGAATGCAAGCCAACATGTTCATGGAGTAAAAAATTGGCACAAACAACATAGTAGCAGGCCATAATTTTTGTAACAACGACCGAGCAAGATAAAGTTATGATGGCTAGATCTACAGCAGGGAATGTAAACCAAATATAGAAGTTACGATGCCAAAAGCTATAGAGCAGGGAATGCGAACCAACATGTGCAATTACTTAAAATTGGCCATGAACTAAATAATAGCAGGATGTTACTATAATACCTATAATTTTTGTAACAACGACTGAGCAAGATAGAAGTTATGATGGCTACATCTACAGAGCAGGGAATGCAAACCAAAATGTTCAATCGCTTAAAGTTAGCAATGAAGTAGAAAATAGCAACGTGTTACGGTCATAGCTAGGAATGAACTAAAAGAGCTTCAGACAAACAAGCATCTAAACCCAGAACATGGCGCTAAAACAAGGGACTTACATTAGGAGAAGCACTCTGTGGGAGTCACGAGATCTTCACTGGGGTTGATAGATCCGGTGATGAAGTACGCTACATGTGCTACTTGGGGTTGGAGAGACGGCCATTACACTTCATGGTTACTCATCTCATCTGCAAAAACGTAACGGCGCGTCGTTAGCACAAACAGGTTCCCCCAAGATTAAACAAGAACTTGCAGGCAAGCAATAGAAAAGCGACAGTAGAAGAGTTTAGATCATGCACGGCGCCGGTGAAGCAGATCCGGTTCATGCACAGCGGTGTCGGTGAGCAAGATACGATGCGGTGGACGACGGATCCGGCGAAGCGGCTCCGGTGGGGTGGACGATACCGCAGCTGAAGCGACTGCGGTAGACTGCTGGATGAGCATATGGTTTTGAGGTTCGGCGGGGATGATCCGGTCCGGTTGATGACAGCGTCGATGAAGCGGCTCCGGCAGGCAGCCGGATGACGAGGATCGCGAGGGCTCGGGTAGGCCAGGGAAGTCCGGCGGGGATGTTCTGGTGCGGTGGTCGTGGAGGTGGGAGAGAGGGACTTGGGAAGTTCCGGTGGGTGGTCTGAAGGAAATGTATTTTTTTGGGAGGGTTTCCTGGGCTAGGGAGGTGGTGATCCAAAAAATGATGGGCATACCCCCCCACCAACCGACTTTGCTGCCATCTCCACAGGGGTAGAATAGGAATTTGGAAGCGTGTGAAATTTTTGTATTTTGTGGGCGGCAAGTTTTGCCGCTATGAGATTTTGAATTTGGCCACCGTCCAAGTATAATGATAAAAAATTGTGACACCGTACTAGTACCTCTGTTCAAGGCCGAGTGCAAAATCAAATCATCATCACGTTGAATATAGGTCACTACCATGATCATGATCTATCTTCTGGACAGAGATCCAGTGCCCCCACGTTCACAGGGCACAACGTGACCTGAGGCTTCCCATCCACCATTCGTTTCAATCCAACGGCAAGGAAAGCAACAGCGTGACCCGATTAATTTCTGCTGAGCTGAAGAGCTGCTGTGTTCTCTCGAACCTGAAGAAATAGAGAAGGGAACAGAAGATGATTTCGGTTCCGAGCGCATCTGTCCGGGCCAAAAATGTATCTGGTACAAACTCCAGCGGGACGACGCATAGTGACTGGGCCGTTCGCAGCGACGCAAACATGCCCAAATATGTGTCTCGGATCCGTCGCGCGGACGCTGCGTGGACGCGTAAAGTGTCCGCTCGCGTCTGGCGAACGTTTCGTCGGGCCCGCTTGGCAGTGACCCAGCGTCGATGCGTCTTCTCAGCGGCGCCGCTTCGGCAGTCTGCGGTCACGTAAAATGGCGATGCCTCGGGTGGCACGCGTCGTCACCTACCTCTGCGAATGGCGATGCCACGCGTGCAGCGGCCATCGCGTGCCTCCGACCTATATAAACAGGAGCGTATGCATATCATCTCCTCCCACACTAAACCCTAGCTGCTGCCGCTCAACCTCCTACTGGGTTTTGTATAGAACTAGAACGCATAATTTAATCTCAAGTTTGATGTGCCCTGTGAACGTGGGGGCACTGGATCTATGTCCCTATCTTCTTAATCCCAATCAAAAATGCGTTTGAAATATTTCAGGATTGGTGGGAGATTTTGCCGCCCGACTGAGATTAAATTAAACCACGCGTTCGACAATTCAAACTTGAGACCAAGGCTATGATACCATTTAAGTTCGAACTGATTGAAAAAGGCTATGCAATTAATTTATATAACATCCACAGGAACAACTACCAAGTTGATCCCAACCGCAGATAAATGCATCCACCAACAAAAATAGGAACGGTGCCTTATTCTAAGGAAACATTTCACAAGACCAATGTACTCACTATGTAGTGTTCATCTCTAATTATCTATGGCATTTTCTAAGTCTTTGGGAGATTATAATGAACTTGATTGGCCTCGTGCAATAGGGCATCACATGCTTCTAATCTCGATCTCAACATGTTAACTTTTGTTCTTAGCATAGCTGTTGCAACTCGTTCTACTTGGAGTTGTTCCTCCAAAACTTGAGCAGAGAAAGACTTGGACTTGGGCTTCAAAACCCAGCATTTCGCAGGAAAGATATATCTTTATCTTTCCCATGTTTTGCCATCTCGAATTTCATATTAGCATGACAAGTTTTGAGTTGTGTAAAAAGAAAAGTTATTACAAAGAAAAATGCAGATGGTAGATTTAATGTGTACGAACTACTTTTAATCATACAAGTTGGCATGCCTGACTATAATAAGGACCGTCTATCTTGCTAGCAGGCATAATTATTAAGGTATTATTAATGGGCTACCATGTTCATAGTCTTTGAAGAAACAACCTTTATTGCATTACGAGCAGAAAACAGTTCACACGTGCGCTCAGATTCAAATTTTCAGCATGCATCCAATTTATGGTTTAATTGAAGTACACATCATTATATTATTTCACACAAAATACAGCAGCCACATGGAACATATCTAATTTTAGTACAACAACAAAATTTGCAATTATTACAGACCAGGAAATTTTGAACAAAATTTTGAGCAGTAATTAATTACAGCATTGGCATCAGCAGTCCACTTGACTGAACAACAGAATCAAAGTTTATTTAGACACCTTCAATTCCCAGACACATCACAACTGGCTTACCATGACAAGTGCATAGGAGATTCTTTAGAACATTTTCTGTCAAAGTTTGCCTATTTTTCAATTCATGTATCTCTTGGTGTGTGTTGGCAATTATTTCATCAGCATCTTTGTTTTCCCGCCCAAATATATCAACTGCCTCTTGGAGTGCATCCCCCAAATCTCTTTGTGCCGGATTAAGTTGAGCAATAGATACCATGGGCCTATGCGAGCAATATGCACTCTCACTGCTGCTTTGTGAAACATCAATACTTGAGGCATTGGCCCTTGCTTCTGGCTTTGTAGCTTTATTTGAAGCCTGAAATTTAGATAAAACAAGTTACAACATCATATGATGCAATAAAAGACCTCCAATTTCAAGAGCATCATTGAGCTGATATAACATAGCAAGCAATCCAAAATAGAGCCTCGTACATCTATTTCTTCTGGAACGGTTGGTGTACTGGACTCAGTGGACCAATGAGAGCACGTGCCACTGTCACTGTTGCTCTGTGAAATGACCGCAACACTTGATAAATGGGTTGTCCCTACTGACATTACAGCTTTGTTTGCAGGCTGAAACTAAGACAAAACAAGTTAAAATGCAATACAATACACGGCAAACAAACAAAGATCAAGTTGACATAATTTTGAAAGAACCATGGGCAGATATAACAAAGAAACCAGTTAAGCCACATGCCTCTTAGAACAAACCAAACTAGATCATGGCGATGATGTATACAATGAACCAAGCAACTAGACATCATGTGCCCAATAACGAAGCCAGGTCACTGCACAGAAGAAATCTAGCAAATAGCCAAATACAGTCAAAACATGTGCATGTTGGATTGGATACAATTAGGAAAATAATGTATGATTGATTTAAGCATGCTCAGATAGTGCCTTCGACAACGTAGAAGGTCAATGCAACAATTAATTGTATGGCTTGTATGAAGTGCCATAACATTTAAATTAAGCATAACGAGGCATTGGTTAATCTGAGAACTGAGTGCTAGCTCAGTGGCAAGGCTTGCGAGTGCACAGCCAGCCCACCCGGGTTCGAGTACCAACGGGACCGAATTAAACAAGAATGAAGCGAGATGTCAGTACAAGTAGTGGCAATAGAAATGCAAAATCCATAACAGGGCCAATGACAACATTCACTTGCCAACAAAATCTAAGGATTTAGGGTCTGTTTGTTTGGGCTGCAGCTTTTGAGAAGCAGTTGTAGCTGGTGGGCTGTGAAAAAGCATTTGTGAGAAGCATTTGTTGGAAGCAGAGATTTGATGTCTGGTTGAAGTGCTTTTTATGGCTGCTGCTGTTGGTTTAGGAGTGAAATGTCTGAAATGCCCTGAGTGCTGAAGATGTTGAATATATGCAGATTTGAAACGAATTTGCTATTTATAATAGTTTCATTACATAATTATCATGTTTAATAACCCCAAAATACTTCAATTTATCTTTCTTTTTTGCTAAAATAATTTTGAACACTTTTTGTATCGGAATATTTTGGAGTGTTGTTTAGAATTAAATATAGCTTTTGGCTTCTAAGTTAAAGTTTTTACGGCTTTAAAAAAAGTGTAAACAATATCACAAGACATCTCACTAACCGTTAATTGATCGATCACCTTAATTTTAGGAATTAATCAGTCGATTGTTAATCAGCGAGGTTGCTTTAAATGGGTAGGCTCTAAGCTCTAAAATATGCTACTGTATATTGAAAAGTAAGATTTGCAAAATAGCGCACAAAAGGATTTTTGCAGAAGTATTGCCTAGATTGCTTGAAGTAAACGATGACATCCAAAATAAAATATATATGAATAGGATTGTCAAATCCTTCTCATCTTCACCGTCATGTGAAACTGGTAGCTACCATATACAAAGACAGAGAGGAAAATATAATTGCATCGCATGAACACCGTGCTCTGTACCAAACTACCATTTACTCTGTACATCCTTACTTCCGTACTGTGGAGTGGACGGAACTGTGGAGGAAGAATTTCCTGCAGCAGCCGAGCGGGTAGTGAAGAGCCTCGCGCCGGAGTGAAGATGGACCAACCGATGGAAGAGCAGCTCCAGGCGGTCTGCTGAATGAGAAATTGCGACCCCGCGACGCCTCGAGCACCTCCTGTCGCCGGTGGCCGTGCTCAGATTCCTCCTCCTAGGTCGCGCCTCCCTGCTCAGCGTCCTCCTCCTAGGCCGCGCTTCCCTGCTTGTCCGCCTACGCGCAGAGGAGGCGGTCGACCTGGCCCTCGGCCTCGAGGCTGACCATGGGGCCACGCATGCTATCGCGGCGGAGGCGCGCCCCTGCTGCAGGAGCTCCTACACCATGCTCTCTGGCGTTCCCGACGAGCTTGCAAGTGGGGACGGACTGCGGGACGGCGGCGGCGGATGCGCGGACGATGCCGGCTGGAACGACGACGGCGACCGGGCAGGAAACCCTAACCCTATCCTTTCATTGAACGGGACAGGAAGAAGGGGAAAATGGGCACTGGGCTCTCCGGCGGGGAACGATTGGAAGGGGCGGGCCAGAGTTGTACGTGAGGGCAGTTTTTTCGTTGTTAGCAGCAAGTGTTAGGGGCATTTTGGTCCACCGCCGCTCGGGAGCAGAAGAAGCTCGGGAAGCAGGTCTCGCCCAACTTCCGGATTGCTAGTTCATTTAGGCACAGCGCTTCTTCAAAGCGCTTTTCTAATTGTTGGTGTTTGTTTGGGCTGCTACTGTTGGACCTCAAAAGCTCTAAAAGCAGAAGCAGAAGCCCAAACAAACAGGGCCTTAGCTTTCATATACCCTCAAAATTTAAAATAGTGTAATCCCCCGAAAGGGTATCATGGTATCATTTAATCTCAGCTATCTCACCCCTAATACCAAACATGTATCATTTAATCTCAGCCGTTCTTTTGTTTTACTCAAGAAAACATTTTTATTTTGGGAGTTTATAGAAGCACAAGCCATCGTCTACATTGGCACTGTGTTATGAAAAATATCATCTTCATCGTACATGGTTATGTGAAGATATTGATATATAATTCTGTGCTAGGAAAACAAATAGCAATTACTATGTTACAAGAACCATCTTCAAGCTCGAAGATACGAAGTTCATTGGTCCACCAACCAAGGCTGATAAAATATTATATATTAATTTAGTACTTATATTTCGTATTTACTCATATTAAGGTCTAACTTTTTTCCCCATGACAACCCAGTTTTGATATAAAATCTAACGGTGGCCATGTGTGGGTCACATAAAAAGTATTGAGGTAGTAAATTTATACATAGATATTGGATAATGTATTTTAAATTTCAAAAAATATGGTAGAAATATATAAATTAGATAGTCTTGCCATGCAATATGCATGCCGCAAAAGGTAAGATAGATCCTTAAAAATTCTCGACTCTAATCACAAAAATATACATAATCCTAATGGGGTGTCCATGAAAAAGTTTTGTCACTTTCGTATTAGGGTATACTTCTATTTCATACTGACTAAAAAACTTAATTGTAATGAACTCACATATTACTCCTTCCATTACTTCTTTTAGGGTGTATTAGTTTTTCAAAAGCCAAACTTTAGGCTTTGTGACTAATTTTAGCAAAAAATAATAATTATCAACATCAAATAAAATATGGAAATATATTTTAAAATTATATATGTCGTGACGTGCAAAGCACGTGCTACTTACTAGTAGATTACTAGAAAATGAATGAAGCAATTGAACATGGAGCGTATTATATAAACAGCCAGATCATTTGAATATGGATATACCACATCATGTCAATGGGACTCAGAAAAACAAAGCTAGACATTTAAACAAGTAATATAACTATTTTTTCACAATGTTTCAAGTAGAATAGGAAGCTAGGTTAGGAATAAAGCAATCATGTTTCAAGTAGAATAGGAAGCTAGGTTAGGAATAAAGCAATCATGTTTCAAGTAGAATAGGAAGCTAGGTTAGGAATAAAGCAATAAAAAAACACGAAGTGCATCATTTCAGCTAGGATCATTTCTATCAAACTTCATGCACTAGCCATGGAACAACAGGCAAACTCAATGAAGCAACAGGCAAAAAATTAACATAATAGAATTTTAGGACTTGTTTAACATAGCCAAATCATGTAACTTATACCCAGGCATGCCGGATGCCAGATGGGTCAAAGGCAGTGTGCAATGTTCCATATGGTCATTGTTTATATTTTATTAGATTCCATTAGGAAACTTAGGTAGTGCAACATACAGAAAATGATGCAATTGAACTACGCACAGGAGGTAAATTAACATTCAAAAAAAAAACAGGGAACTTACGTGAGCTTTTTTTTGAGTCACACGGACCTCATCAGGTACTTGGGCAGAAGAACCTGGTGCCACACTGTTTCTCCTCTGCATGAAGGAGAGGCCAATTGTAAACAGAAACAGGATCCAAGATATAGAAGTTTGCATTAAGCAATATACAAAAAACAGCAGGTACTTACATGATTATAGGCGAGCTTTACTCTACGTTTCTGAGTGTAAGATGTGCCTGCTGCACGTGTAATAACAACAAACGATTCTGAGTCAAGGATTTGCTATAATTAAATTGACACCAAACAGTAGTATAAACATTATGACGTGCATAAACATGTAATACAGGATCGCAGAAAGATATCAAACATGATGTAACTAGAGCAGTAGCCTACGGCCAAATAGTGAGAAATTGTAATCGTGTCAATGGGGACTTGTATAGCCTACCCCAACTTGTTTGGGAATAAAGCTTTGTTGTTGGTGGTGTTGTTGTTGTTGTCAATCGTGGACATGTAGAGCATTCAACGGCTCATGATTGGTGGCTCATATTTTGTAGAGTTTCAGCGAATGGGTGGGTTAGGTCACTCAGACCACGACACTCTGTATTTATATCATCTGAGTTAGGGTTACAATACCACTGGACATGGGCCTCTATGGGCCTCACACTGGATACAATATTACTACAGCGCTACTACTAAACTCACTCATGGTCCAACACACCCCCTCAAGATGATCATGGGTAAACAACCATGGCCATCTTGCAACAACATGACACATATGACAACTACGAGTAATGAACTTTCAGCATAACTCCTAGGATACATGACAGCATTGCACTTTCCATCATCTTGTCATCTCAATTCATCTCTTCATCAGCAGCGAAGACATCCAGCTTCAACCATCTGGGATACGCACAACTCCTAACCATACACATCCTCAACAACCCCGGCTGCCTCACCACACAAGTTCCGCAGAACCATCCACACTCGCCTCAATGTCCTCAGCCTCTCTTCTCCACTCTGCCCGGCCACTGACCTCTTCCGTCTCTCCCACAAACCCCCAGCCAACTCCTGCCTCAACCATCCACTCCTCAAGCACCCATGCCTATCCCCCGGTCAGGCCTCAACCAGTCTCACCTCAGGCACGCATGCCTTTCCCCTGGACATATCCACAACCATCACCATCACCACTAAACCGCAGCCTCATCAACTCCATCACGACTCAATCGCAGCCTCATCAACTCCATCACAACATATCCTCACAGCCTCACATCTCCATTTTCTCCTCACTTCCACTCGGATGGCGCCTCGTCTGCGCGCCCTGGCCAACCTGGCAGACCGCACCTGGCCACATCGACCGGCTCGCGCTGGTCAACGTCCAGCACCAACCTCCGGCTCCGCCCTGCGCTCAAAGGCTCGGCCCACTCCGCACGCCTCCAACATCTCCCCCTCGCACGGATCCAGATCTCTCTGCCACGGATTCACTTCCTCTTCTCTCCTTTCTAAACCAAAACGATCTTGACCCTCTTCTTTGTCCCCGCGCGAGCAGCCGCCGATCTCACACAACTCGCATCGCTGTGTGTGATAGCCGCAACCCACGCAGAGCACCTGATGCGGCCTCCCGCCGCCTGGATTTGTACATCTCAACGGTGGTTTTTGTGGTCAAAGGAAGAACTTGTATGGTACTGTTTGGGGCGGCTAGCACTAGCAGGAAGGAAACCTAGGCTCTGATACCATGTAGAGTTTCAGCAAATGGGTGGGTTAGGTCACGGAAAAAAATACTTATGCGTCGTGTTTAAATCTAAAGGATGAGGTGGTTACAAACGAAAGCACTTGTAAGTTAAAAATATACTAGCACGAATTCAGAAATACAGTCAGCTGCAATACTCCTAACAGAACAAAACGCGCAGGGATGTCTGGTTACCTATTTATGGGCGGCGTTTAGACGTGTTCCGCGTTCTTACGGGTGACGTGGAGGTCGGCGAGGGGACTGCTGTTGCGGTGGGTGCCGGGGAAGCAGATCTTGGGGGGTCGGAGAAGGACATGCTGGGCGGTCGATGAAGTGTTCAGCGCGCCGGCCGAAGTAGAAGGTCGGTGAAGCAGATGATGTGCAGTGCACGGGGACGTCGGTGTCGGCGAAGCTGGTCAGGTGCGGTGGTCGATAGAGTCGGCGAACGAGATACGGTGCGGTGGACGCCGGAGTAGGTGCAGATCAAGCGGATAGGGCAACCTCGAGGTTTGAAGCCGTGGCAGCTTGAACGGCGAAGTGCGGCGGTGATTTTCCGGTGCGGCGGCCGTGAAGGTGGGAGGTAGGTAAGAGGAGCGGTTTCTCTGAGGGCTTGCGGGCGAAACTAGGGCGAAGCTGGGCGATAGAGGAGAAAAAGGGAATTTCGCAGTCCTTCTTTTGAGGGAAAAAAATATTCGCAGATCTGAAACTTTGCGGCGCGAGATATTTGGGCGTTGGCGGGGAATTTTACCGCTCGATGAGATTAAATTTTGCCTGCAGTAGGTAATAATAATAATAAATAGTAGGCCCTACTAGTAGTACTGTAAGTCTGTTCAGTAATCCAAGGGGGTCGAGGTAGAGGAATCCATTATGTGAATCCACATTTCAAAGTGTCCAAAAATTCTAAACTGAAATTTTACATGTATATCTAGACATTTTATGTTGGTACATAAGTTTTTTAAAAAAATATGTGGCTCCTGTAAAAAAGACAAATTTTGATGCTGTAACACGACTACGTACATTTTTTGCCTTTTTTGTACACACCACACAAAATGTTGTTTTTCCACGAAAACTTATGAACGAACATAGGATGTCACAATGTATACCAAAAAAATTATGTCAGATTTTTTTAACATTTATATAATTGTTTTTTTATTATTTCCAATAATCGGTGCATATGCACGTGTGTGCTAAAACGCCACCTCCAGGGGCTAGGAGTTTCTAAACTTCTTATGGCACATCAAATAAAATGTTGTTCAATCAATAATAATAATGTGCTTATGATTGTTACTCACTTCCACCATTAATAAAGTCCACATCGGTCTCGTGTCAAACTTTGACTCGAGATTTAGGTACCCACATGATAGTGCTAGTATCATACACATTGGTCCCACAAAACTGCTGATGTGGCAGCTAATTAAGTAGGAGAGAGGAGATTAGTGTAACATAGGTAGATATTGTATCATAGCGCAAACAACGAGATACATGCTTAGGGTTAGGGGTAGATACATGATTTTTCTGGTTTGAATATGTCTAGACCTTATTTATCAACTTAATTGAATGCTTACTATATAACATAAGAAGACCTTATTTTTTTATTTTGTTTTTTAATTTTTATACGGATTTGAATCTTGGTCAAATCTTAGGTTTCACCAAGATTTGAATAAGTTTAAAACATGAATATGAAAAAGTAAGCATGCATGTATGCTTCATAATTAATCACTTCAAAATGAAGCTCTTGGGAGGGTTTTTGAAATTTCCATGTTTGAAACCAAAAACCACATATCATCATGCTTGACTTCATGAGACAGTAGTTTAGGTTAGGGGTAGATACATGATTTCTCTGGTTTGAATATGTCTAGACCTTGTTTATCAACTTAATTGAATGCTTACAATATAACATAAGAAGACTATGTGCCTTGGTTTTTCATTTTTTGTTTTTTTTAAATTATGCCCATTTGAATCTTGGTCAAATCCTAGGTTTGACCATGATTTAAACAAGTTTAAAACATGAATATGAAAAAGTAAGCATGTATCCTTCGTAGTCACTCCAAAATGAAGCTCGATCTTGAGAGGGTTTTTGAAATTTCCATGTTTGAAACCAAAAAACCACATACTTATCTTCATGCTTGACTTCATAAGACAGAGTTAATTAGGGGTAGCTTGATACATGATTTTTCTGGTTTGAATATGTCTAGACCTTATTTATCAACTTAATTGAATGCTTACTATATGACATAAGAAGACCTTGGTTTTCATTTTTTTATACCCATTTGAATCTTGGTCAAATCATAGGTTTGACCAAGATTTGAACAAGTTTAAAACATGAATATGAAAAAGTAAGCACGTACGTATGCTTCTTAGTCACTCCAAAATGAAGCTCTTGGGAGGGTTTTTGAAATTTCCATGCTTGAAACCAAAAACCACTTCTCTTCATGCATGCTTGACTTCATAAGACAGAGTTTAGGGTTAGGGGGTAGATACATGATTTCTCTCCTTTGAATATGTCTAGACCTTGTTTATCAACTTAATTGAATGCTTACTATATGACATAAGAAGACTATGTGCCTTGATTTTTTTTTTAAATTTTGCCCATTTGAATCTTGGCCAAATCCTAGGTTTGACCATGATTTAAACAAGTTTAAAACATGAATATGAAAAATTAAGCATGTATCCTTCGTAGTCACTCCAAAATGGAAGCTCTTGAGAGGGTTTTTGAAATTTCCATGTTTGAAACCAAAAAACCGCGTACTTCTCTTCATGCTTGACTTCATAAGACAGAGTTTGGGGTTAGGGGTAGCTTGATACATGAATTTTTTGGTTTGAATATGTCTAGACCTTGTTTATCAACTTAATTGAATGCTTACTAGATGACATAAGATGACTATGTGCATTGGTTTTTCATTTTATTGTTTTTTTTGAATTTTTATGCCCATTTGAATATTGGTCAAATCCTATGTTTGACCATGATTTAAACAAGTTTAAAACATGAATATGAAAAATTAAGCATGTATCCTTCGTAGTCACTCCAAAATGAAGCTCGATCTTGAGAGGGTTTTTGTAATTTCCATGTTTGAAACCAAAAAACCACGTACTTCTCTTCATGCTTGACTTCATAAGACAGAGTTTGGGGTTAGGGGTAGCTTGATACATAAATTTTCTGGTTTGAATATGTCTAGACATTGTTTATCAACTTAATTGAATGCTTACTAGATGACATAAGAGTTTTTGAAATTTCCATGCTTGAAAACCAAAAACCACTTCTCTTCATGCATGCTTGACTTCATAAGGTAGAGTTTAGGGTTAGGGGGTAGATACATGATTTTCCTGCTAGTTTGAATATGTCTAGACCTTGTTTATCAATTTAATTGAATGCTCACTATATGACATGAGCAGACCTTGGTTTTAATTTTTTTATACCCATTTGATTCTTCGTCAAATCCTAGGTTTGTTGACCAAGATTTGAACAAGTTTAAAACATTAATATGAAAAGGTAAGCATGTATGCTTCTTAATTAGTCACTCCAAAATGAAGCTCTTGGGAGGATTTTTGAAATTTCCATGATTGAAACCAAAAACCACTTCTCTTCATGCTTGAATTCATAAGTCAGGGTTTAGGGATATATAGGGGGTAGATACATGATTTTTCTGGTTTGAATATGTCTAGAGCTTGTTTTTCAACTTGAATGCTTACTATATGACATACGAAGACTATTTGCTAACGGAGGGAGTAAGCACTCTAGCTATGAAAAGTACCAAACGATGCATACCAAAATGATTTTTTAGAGGAATACTAGTTCGAATTATATAATTTTATATTAGCAGGCCAAAATCGAACCCCGTAGTTGGATTTTCAGAAATTGATCCGTAGTACCGGGCAAAACCCTAGTTTAGCTTATTTAATAATAGATTCGTAGGTCGATTTTTTTACGTTATTATTATTATTACTAGGCAGCACATGTGTTTGCCCGTCCAGTGAAACTCTTTCATTTCATTTTTCTTTTCCGCAAGGTCGGGAGTCGGAGGAAGAGGGATCACACGGGAGGAGACGAAGGGAGAGCAGTCACGGGGCCCCACTTATTTATGGTGTCTATCCTTTTTCTGGTGATGTTGACTGTTGTGCAGGGTTGTCAGTGCGCAGGGGGGTGCGAGCGAGCGAGAAAGGCCGAGAATGAGAGAGATGTTTTTTTTTAGAGGGACAACCGAACGATCCTGAAGGACCCAGATTTCCAATACGCATCAGAGCGCAGTTTACAGCAGGACACAAAATAAACAGGAAATTACGTCTAAATCCCTAAGATTTACATGGTAGACCCCATGCTGAAAGCAAGAAATGCGATCGGGTCCTTAATAGGCACCGTCCGGATTGATCCTCGTCGGAGCCAGGGACGAACCACTTGGCGCGACCAAATCGCCATGGCTACAGAGCCTGCACACCATGGCCTACGAGCTGAGCTAGAAACGACCTGCCAAAACCGGCAGCCAACGGAGGTGGATAATTGGAGAGAGAGAGAGAGAGAGAGAGAGAGAGAGAGAGAGAGAGTGTTGATGCCTCTCTCTTGACAAAGAAGATGGCTGAGAGTTTGCCTACCTAGCGTACGTGTCTTGTGCTCACTGAACTATGGGACCTCACGCATGGGAACCACACGTAAGTGACAGACTTGTTGCTCTAATAACTCGGGTGATCATTATACTGTATTAGTACATAGTTTCCTATGGATCCTTCTTAGTCACTCCAAAATGAAGCTCTTTGGGAGGGTTTTTGAAATTTCCATGTTTGAAACCAAAAATAAGAAGACTATGTGCCTTGATTTTTCATTTTTTAAAATTTTGCCCATTTGAATCTTGGTCAAATCCTAGGTTTGACCATGATTTAAACAAGTTTAAAACATGAATATGAAAAATTAAGCATCTATCCTTCTTAGTCACTCCAATATGTAGCTCTTGGGAGGGTTTTTGAAATTTCCATGCTTGAAACCAAAAACCACTTCTCTTCATGCATGCTTGACTTCTTCATAAGACAGAGTTTAGGGTTAGGGGGTAGATACATGATTTTCCTGGTTTGAATATGTGTAGACCTTGTTTATCAAATTAATTGAATGCTTACTATATAACATATAAGAAGACCTTGTTTTTTTTGAACTTTTATACCCATTTGAATCTTGGTCAAATCCTTGGTTCCACCAAGATTTGAATACGTTAAAAACATGAATATGAAAAAGTAAGCATGTATGCTTCTTAGTCACTTCAAAATGAAGCTCTTGGGAGGGTTTTTGAATTTCCATGTTCGAAACCAAAAACCACAAATCTTCATGCTTGACTTCATGAAACAGAGTTTAGGGTTAGGGGTAGATACATGCTTGATTTTTCTTGTTTGAATATGTCTAGACCTTGTTTATCAACTTAATTGAATGCCTACTATATAACATAAGAAAACCTTTTTTGTTTTTTTTTAAATTTTTATACCCATTTGAATCTTGGTCAAATCCTAGGTTTCACCAAGATTTGAATAAGTTTAAAACATGAATATGAAAAAGTAAGCACGCATGTATGCTTCTTAATTAATCACTTCGAAATGAAGCTCTTGGGAGGGTTTTTGAAATTTCCATGTTTGAAACCAAAAACCACATATCTTCATGCATGCGCTTGACTTCATGAGACAGAGTTTAGTGTTAGGGGGTAGATACTTGATTTCTCTCGTTTGAATATGTCTAGACCTTGTTTATCAACTTAATTGAATGCTTACTATATGACATAAGAAGACTATGTGCCTTGATTTTTTTTAAAATTTTGCCCATTTGAATCTTGGCCAAATCCTAGGTTTGACCATGATTTAAACAAGTTTAAAACATGAATATGAAAAATTAAGCATGTATCATTCGTAGTCACTCCAAAATGAAGCTCTTGAGAGGGTTTTTGAAATTTCCATGTTTGAAACCAAAAAACCACGTACTTCTCTTCATGCTTGACTTCATAAGACAGAGTTAGGGGTTAGGGTTAGCTTGATACATGAATTTTCTGGTTTGAATATGTCTAGACATTGTTTATCAACTTAATTGAATGCTTACTAGATGACATAAGATGACTATGTGCATTTGTTTTTCATTTTTTTTTTGAATTTTTATGCCCATTTGAATCTTGGTCAAATTCTAGGTTTGACCATGCTTTAATCAAGTTTAAAACATGAATATGAAAAATTAAGCATCTATCCTTCTTAGTCACTCCAATATGTAGCTCTTGGGAGGGTTTTTGAAATTTCCATGCTTGAAAACCAAAAACCACTTTTCTTCATGCATGCTTGACTTCATAAGACATAGTTTAGGGTTAGGGGTAGATACATGATTTTCCTACTAGTTTGAATATGTCTAGACCTTGTTTATCAATTTAATTGAATGCTTACTATATGACATGAGCAGACCTTGGTTTTAATTTTTTTATACCCATTTGAATCTTCGTCAAATCGTAGGTTTGTTGACCAAGATTTGAACAAGTTTAAAACATGAATATGAAAAAGTAAGCATGTATGCGTCTTAACTAGTCACTCCAAAATGAAGCTCTTGGGAGGGTTTTTGAAATTTCCATGTTTGAAACCAAAAACCACTTCTTCTCTTCATGCTTGACTTCATAAGTCAGGGTTTAGGGATATATAGGGGTAGATACATGATTTTTCTGGTTTGATATGTCTAGACCTTGTTTATCAACTTAATTGAATGCTTACTATATGACATAAGAAGACTACGTGACTTGTGCTCACTGAAGTGTGGGACCTCACGCATGGGAACCACACGTAAGTGACAGACTTGTTGCTCTAATAACTCGGGTGATCATTATACTGTATTAGTACATAGTTTCCTATGGATCCTTCTTAGTCACTCCAAAATGAAGCTCTTTGAGAGGGTTTTTGAAATTTCCATGTTTGAAACCCAAAACAACTTCTCTTCATGCTTGACTTCATAAGACAGAGTTTAGGGTTAGGGGTAGATACATGATTTGTCTGGTTTGAATACGTCTAGACCTTGTTTATCAACTTTAATGCTTACTATATGACATAAGAAGACTGTGCTTTGGTTTTTCATTTTTCTGATTTTTTTTATTTTTGATGCCCATTTGAATCTTGGTCAGATCCTAGGTTTTACCAAGATTTAAACAAGTTTAAAACATGAAAATGAAAAGGGAAGCATTTATCCTTCTTAGTCACTCTAAATGAAGTTTTTGGGAGGTTTTTGAAATTTCCATGTTTGAAACCCAAAACCACTTCTCTTCATGCTTGACTTCATAAGACATAGTTTAGGGTTAGGGGTACATACATGATTTGTATGTTTTGAATATGTCTAGACCTTGTTTATCAACTTGAATGCTTACTATATGACATAAGAAAACTACGTATGTGCTTTGGTTTTTCATTTTTCTGTTTTTTTTGAATTTTCTGCCCATTTGAATCTCTGTCAAATCCTAGGTTTGACCAAGATTTAAACAAGTTTAACACGTGAAAACGAAAAGGTAAGCATGGATCCTTCTTAGTCACTCCAAAATGTACCAATTGATAGATGTGTTAACTTTGCTTCATGGAAAAAATAATGTCATGTAAATGAGTTAACTTGGATTTCCTACCCTTGAATCCATAGGAAACTTTGTTCTAATGCACTATAATAATCAACCGAGTTTTTACACCAACAGGTCTGTCACTTACGTGTGGTGCCCATGCGTGAGGTCCCACACTTCAGTGAGCACAAGTCACGTGCAATAGGTACGCAAACTCCCAGCCATTTTCTTTGTCAAGAGAAGACGCATCAGGATGCGTATTGGAAGTCTCTGGGTCCTTCAGGATCCTTCGGTTGTCCCTCTCACAAAAAAACAAATCTCTCTCATTCTCGGCCTCGCTCGACTCGCTTGCTCGCTCGCACCTCCTGCTCACTGACAAACCACTGCACAACAGTCAACATCATCACCCGAAAAGGGAGACACCATAATGCTCTCCCTTCTTCTCTCCTTCCGAGTGATCCCTCTTCCTCCGAGTTTCACTCGACGGGCAAACACATATGTGCTGCATAGTAGAGTAATAATAAAAAGGTACGTAGAAAAATCGACCTACGAATCTATAATTAAATAGGTTAAACTAGGGTTTTGCCCAGTACTACAGATCAAGGTTCAAAAAAATCCAACTACGGGGTTCGAACAACCCCATTTCTAATCAAAGAATTTTTTCGACGTCATCCAAATGGCCTCAAACTATAGCATGGGCGGATCCAGACTATAGCATGGGCGGACCAAGATAATTTAAACAAGTTTAAAACATGAAAATGAAAAGGGAAGCTTGTATCCTTCTTAGTCACTCTAAAATGAAGTTTGGGGAGGTTTTTGAAATTTCCATGCTTGAAACCAAAAACCACTTCTCTTCATGCTTGACTTCATAAGACAAAGTTTAGGGTTAGGGGTAGATACATGATTTTTCTGGTTTGAATATGTCTAGACCTTATTTATCAACTTAATTGAATGCTTACTATATAACATAAGAAGACCTTGTTTTTTTTATTTTGTTTTTTAATTTTTATACGGATTTGAATCTTGGTCAAATCCTAGGTTTCACCAAGATTTGAATAAGCTTAAAACATGAATATGAAAAAGTAAGCATGCATGTATGCTTCATAATTAATCACTTCAAAATGAAGCTCTTGGGAGGGTTTTTGAAATTTCCATGTTTGAAACCAAAAAACCACATATCATCATGCTTGACTTCATGAGACAGAGTTTAGGTTAGGGGGTAGATACATGATTTCTCTGGTTTGAATATGTCTAGACCTTGTTTATCAACTTAATTGAATGCTTACAATATAACATAAGAAGACTATGTGCCTTGGTTTTACATTTTTTGTTTTTTTTTAAATTATGCCCATTTGAATCTTTGTCAAATCCTAGGTTTGACCATGATTTAAACAAGTTTAAAACATGAATATGAAAAAGTAAGCATGTATCCTTCGTAGTCACTCCAAAATGAAGCTCGATCTTGAGAGGGTTTTTGAAATTTCCATGTTTGAAACCAAAAAACCACATACTTATCTTCATGCTTGACTTCATAAGACAGAGTTAATTAGGGGTTAGGGATAGCTTGATACATGATTTTTCTAGTTTGAATATGTCTAGACCTTATTTATCAACTTAATTGAATGCTTACTATATGACATAAGAAGACCTTGGTTTTAATTTTTTATACCCATTTGAATCTTGGTCAAATCATAGGTTTGACCAAGATTTGAACAAGTTTAAAACATGAATATGAAAAAGTAAGCACGTACGTATGCTTCTTAGTCACTCCAAAATGAAGCTCTTGGGAGGGTTTTTGAAATTTCCATGCTTGAAACCAAAAACCACTTCTCTTCATGCATGCTTGACTTCATAAGACAGAGTTTAGGGTTAGGGGGTAGATACATAATTTCCTGGTTTGAATATGTGTAGACCTTGTTTATCAAAATAATTGAATGCTTACTATATAACATAAGAAGACCTTGTTTTTTTTTTTGAATTTTTATACCCATTTGAATTTTGGTCAAATCCTTGGTTCCACCAAGATTTGAATAAGTTAAAAACATGAATATGAAAAAGTAAGCTTGTATGCTTCTTAGTCACTTCAAAATGAAGCTCTTGGGAGGGTTTTTGAATTTCCATGTTCGAAACCAAAAACCACATATCTTCATGCTTGACTTCATGAAACAGAGTTTAGGGTTAGGGGTAGATACATGCATGATTTTTCTTGTTTCAATATGTCTAGACCTTGTTTATCAACTTAATTGAATGCCTACTATATAACATAAGAAGACCTTTTTTTTTTTGAATTTTTATACCCATTTGAATCTTGGTCAAATCCTAGGTTTCACCAAGATTTGAATAAGTTTAAAACATGACTATGAAAAAGTAACCATGCATGTATGCTTCTTAATTAATCACTTCGAAATGAAGCTCTTGGGAGGGTTTTTGAAATTTCCATGTTTGAAACCAAAAACCACATATCTTCATGCATGCGCTTGACTTCATGAGACAGAGTTTAGGGTTAGGGGGTAGATACATGATTTCTCTCGTTTGAATATGTCTAGACCTTGTTTATCAACTTAATTGAATGATGCTTACTATATGACATAAGAAGACTATGTGCCTTGATTTTTTTTAAAATTTTGCCCATTTGAATCTTGGCCAAATCCTAGGTTTGACCATGATTTAAACAAGTTTAAAACATGAATATGAAAAATTAAGCATGTATCCTTCGTAGTCACTCCAAAATGGAAGCTCTTGAGAGCGTTTTTGAAATTTCCATGATTGAAACCAAAAACCACTTCTCTTCATGCATGCTTGACTTCATAAGACAGAGTTTAGGGTTAGGGTATAGATACATGATTTGTATGGTTTGAATATGATGTACTTTGGTTTTTCATTTTTCTGATTTTTTTTAATTTTCTGCGCATTTGAATCATATCTTGGTCAAATCCTAGGTTTGACCAAGATTTAGAAAAGTTTAACACGTGAAAACGAATAAGTAAGCCTGGATCCTTCTTAGTCACTCTAAAATGAAGCTTTTGGGAGGTTCTTGAAATTTCCATGTTTGAAACCCAAAACCACTTCTCTTCATGATTGACTGAGTTTAATTTGGGTTTTAGGGGTAGATATATACATGATTTTTCTGGTTTGAATATATATGTCTAGACCTTGTTTATCAACATGAATGCTTACTATACATATGACATAAGAATGCTATGTGCTTTGGTTTTTCATTCTTTTGATTTTTTTCTGAATTTTTAGGGCCATTTGAATCTTGGTCAAATCTTTGGTTTGACCAAGATTTAAACAAGTTTAAAACATGAAAATGAAAAGGGAAGTCTGTATCCTTCTTATTTACTCTAAAATGAAGCTTTTGGGATGTTCTTGAAATTTCCATGTTTGAAACCCAAAACGACTTCCCTTCATGCTAGACTTCATAAGATCGACAGGGGGTAGATACATGATTTGTCTGGTTTGGATATATTTAGACCTTGTTTATCAACTTGAATGCTTACGATATGACATAAGAAGACTATGTGATTTGGTTTTCCATTTTTCTGATTTTTTTGAATTTTGTGCCCACCCATTTGTATCTTCGTCAAATCCTAGGTTTGACCAAGATAATTAAAACAAGTTTAAAACATGAAAATGAAAAGGGGAGCATGTATCCTTCTTAGGCACTCTAAAATGAAGCTTTTGGGAGGTTTTTGAAATTTCCATGTTTGAAACCCAAAACCACATCTCTTCACATGCTTGACTTCATAAGACAGAGTTTAGGGGTTAGGGTATAGATACATGATTTGTCTGGTTTGAATATGTCTAGACATTGTTTATCAACTTTAATGCTTACTATATGACATAAGAAAAATAATGTCATGTAAATGAGTTAACTTGGATTTCCTACCCTTGAATCCATAGGAAACTTTGTTCTAATGCACTATAATAATCAACCGAGTTTTTACACCAACAGGTCTGTCACTTACGTGTGGTGCCCACGCGTGAGGTCCCACACTTCAGTGAGCACAAGTCACGTGCAATAGGTACGCAAACTCCCAGCCATCTTCTTTGTCAAGAGAAGACGCATCAGGATGCGTATTGGAAGCCTGTGGGTCCTTCTGGATCCTTCGGTTGTCCCTCTCACAAAAAAAAAACAAATCTCTCTCATTCTCGGCCTCGCTCGACTCGCTCGCTCGCTCGCACCTCCTGCTCACTGACAAACCCCTGCACAAAAGTCAACATCATCACCCGAAAAAGGGAAGACACCATAATGCTCTCCCTTCTTCTCTCCTTCCGAGTGATCCCTCTTCCTCCGAGTTTCACTCGATGGGCAAACACACATGTGCTGCATAGTAATAATAAAAAGGTAGAAAAATCAACCTACGAATCTATAATTAAATAGGTTAAACTAGGGTTTTGCCCAGTACTACAGATCAAGGTTCAAACCTTGTTTATCAACTTGAATATGCTTACTATATGACATAAGAAGACTATGTACTTTGGTTTTCATTTTTCTGATTTTTTTAATTTTCTGCGCATTTTAATCTTGGTCAAATCCTAGGTTTGACCAAGATTTAGACAAGTTTAACACGTGAAAACGAATAAGTAAGCCTGGATCCTTCTTAGTCACTCTAAAATGAAGCTTTTGGGATGTTCTTGAAATTTCCATGTTTGAAACCCAAAACGACCTCTCTTCATGCTAGACTTCATAAGATCGAAGAGTTTAGGGTTAGGGGGTAGATACATGATTTGTATGGTTTGAATATGTCCAAACCTTGTTAATTTATCAACTTTAATGCTTACTATATGACATAAGAAGACTATATGCTTTTGTTTTTCATTTTTCTGATTTTGTTTGAATTTTATGCCCATATATTTGAATCTTGGTCAAATCCTAGGTTTGACAAAGATTTAAACAAGTTTAAATTATGAAAATGAAAAGGTAAGCATGGATCCTTATTAGTCACTCTAAAATAAATCTTTTGGGAGGTTCTTGAAATTTCCATGTTTGAAACCCAAAACCACTTCTCTTCATGATTGACTTCATAAGACAGAGTTTAGGGTTTTAGGGGTAGATATATACATGATTTTTCTGGTTTGAATATGTCTAGACCTTGTTTATCAACTTGAATGCTTACTATACATATGACATAAGAATGCTATGTGCTTTGTTTTTTCATTCTCTTTTGATTTTTTTCTAAATTTTTAGGCCCATTTGAATCTTGGTCAAATCCTTGGTTTGTTCAAGATTTAAACAAGTTTAAAACATGAAAATAAAAAAGGAAGTCTGTATCCTTCTTAGTCACTCTAAAATGGAAGCTTTTGGGATGTTCTTGAAATTTCCATGTTTGAAACCGAAAACGACTTCCCTTCATGCTAGACTTCATAAGATCGACAGGGGGTAGATACATGATTTGTCTGGTTTGGATATATCTAGACCTTGTTTATCAACTTGAATGCTTACGATATGACATAAGAAGACAATGTGATTTGGTTTTTCATTTTTCTGATTTTTTTGAATATTGTGCCCACCCATTTGTATCTTCATCAAATCCTAGGTTTGACCAGGATTTAAACAAGTTTAAAACATGAAATGAAAAGATAAGCCTGGATCCTTCTTAGTCACTCTAAAATGAAGCTTTCGGGAGGTTCTTGAAATTTCCATGTTTGAAACCTAAAACCACTTCTCTTCATGATTGACTTCATAAGACGGAGTTTAGGGTTTTAGGGGTAGATATATACATGATTTTTCTGGTTTGAATATATATGTCTAGACCTGGTTTATCAACTTGAATGCTTACTATACATATGACATAAGAATGATATGTGCTTTGGTTTTTCATTCTCTTTTGATTTTTTTTCTAAATTTTTAGGCCCCCATTTGAATCTTGGTCAAATCTTTGGTTTGACAAGGATTTAAACAAGTTTAAAACATGAAAATGAAAAGGGAAGTCTGTATCCTTCTTAGTCACTCTAAAATGGAATCTTTTGGGATGTTCTTGAAATTTCCATGTTTGAAACCGAAAATGACTTCCCTTCATGCTAGACTTCATAAGATCGACAGGGGGTAGATACATGATTTGTCTGGTTTGGATATATCTAGACCTTGTTTATCAACTTGAATGCTTACGATATGACATAAGAAGACAATGTGATTTGGTTTTTCATTTTTCTGATTTTTTTGAATATTGTGCCCACCCATTTGTATCTTCATGAAATCCTAGGTTTGACCAAGATAATTTAAACAAGTTTAAAACATGAAAATGAAAAGGGAAGCATGTAACCTTCTCAGTCACTTTAAAATGAAGTTTTTGGGAGGTTTTTGAAATTTCCATGTTTGAAACCCAAAACCACTTCTCTTCATGCTTGACTTCATAAGACAAAGTTTAGGGTTAGGGGTATAGATACATGATTTGTATGGTTTGAATATGATGTACTTTGGTTTTTCATTTTTTCTGATTTTTTTAATTTTCTGCGCATTTGAATCATATCTTGGTCAAATCCTAGGTTTGACCAAGATTTAGACAAGTTTAACACGTGAAACCGAATAAGTAAGCCTGGATCCTTCTTAGTCACTCTAAAATGAAGCTTTTGGGAGGTTCTTGAAATTTCCATGTTTGAAACCCAAAACCACTTCTCTTCATGATTGACTGAGTTTAATTTGGGTTTTAGGGGTAGATATATACATGATTTTTCTGGTTTGAATATATATGTCTAGACCTTGTTTATCAACATGAATGCTTACTATACATATGACATAAGAATGCTATGTGCTTTGGTTTTTCATTCTTTTGATTTTTTCTGAATTTTTAGGGCCATTTGAATCTTGGTCAAATCCTTGGTTTGACCAAGATTTAAACAAGTTTAAAACATGAAAATGAAAAGGGAAGTCTGTATCCTTCTTATTTACTCTAAAATGAAGCTTTTGGGATGTTCTTGAAATTTCCATGTTTGAAACCCAAAACGACTTCCCTTCATGCTAGACTTCATAAGATCGACAGGGGGTAGATACATGATTTGTCTGGTTTGGATATATTTAGACCTTGTTTATCAACTTGAATGCTTACGATATGACATAAGAAGACTATGTGATTTGGTTTTCCATTTTTCTGATTTTTTTGAATTTTGTGCCCACCCATTTGTATCTTCGTCAAATCCTAGGTTTGACCAAGATAATTAAAACAAGTTTAAAACATGAAAATGAAAAGGGAAGCATGTATTCTTCTTAGGCACTATAAAATGAAGCTTTTGGGAGGTTTTTGAAATTTCCATGTTTGAAACCCAAAACCACATCTCTTCACATGCTTGACTTCATAAGACAGAGTTTAGGGGTTAGGGGTATAGATACATGATTTGTCTGGTTTGAATATGTCTAGACATTGTTTATCAACTTTAATGCTTACTATATGACATAAGAAAAATAATGTCATGTAAATGAGTTAACTTGGATTTCCTACCCTTGAATCCATAGGAAACTTTGTTCTAATGCACTATAATAATCAACCGAGTTTTTACACCAACAGGTCTGTCACTTACGTGTGGTGCCCACGCGTGAGGTCCCACACTTCAGTGAGCACAAGTCACGTGCAATAGGTACGCAAACTCCCAGCCATCTTCTTTGTCAAGAGAAGACGCATCAGGATGCGTATTGGAAGTCTGTGGGTCCTTCTGGATCCTTCGGTTGTCCCTCTCACAAAAAAAAAACAAATCTCTCTCATTCTCGGCCTCGCTCGCTCGCTCGCTCGCTCGCACCTCCTGCTCACTGACAAACCCTGCACAAAAGTCAACATCATCACCCGAAAAAGGGGAGACACCATAATGCTCTCCCTTCTTCTCTCCTTCCAAGTGATCCCTCTTCCTCCGAGTTTCACTCGACGGGCAAACACACATGTGCTGCATAGTAATAATAAAAAGGTAGAAAAATCAACCTACGAATCTATAATTAAGGGCTCCTTTGATTCAAAGGATTTGCATAGGAATTGTGTAGGATTTGGTTCCTATGGGAAAAATTCCTTTACATGTTGTTTGATTCATAGGAATATATCCTATAGGAAAAATTCCTATAGGAATCTTCTAGTGTAATTCCTATAGGAAAAAAGCATTAGCTCATACCTCATGGAAAAATTCCTTTGCTACAATCAAACAGACTTCATCTTCCTATAGGTTTTAAGTAGACATGCCATTCCAATCCTATACCTTTCCTATTCCTATGCTTTTCCTATCCTTTAAATCAAAGGAGCCCTAGTGTAATTCCTATAGGAAAAAAGCATTAGCTCATACCTCATGGAAAAATTCCTTTGCTACAATCAAACAAACTTCATCTTCCTATAGGTTTTAAGTAGACATGCCATTCCAATCCTATACCTTTCCTATTCCTATGCTTTTCCTATCCTTTAAATCAAAGGAGCCCTAAATAGGTTAAACTAGGGTTTTGCCCAGTGATTCTACAGATCAAGGTTCAAACCTTGTTTATCAACTTGAATATGCTTACTATATGACATAAGAAGACTATGTACTTTGGTTTTCATTTTTCTGATTTTTTTAATTATCTGCGCATTTGAATCTTGGTCAAATCCTAGGTTTGACCAAGATTTAGACAAGTTTAACACATGAAAACGAATAAGTAAGCCTGGATCCTTCTTAGTCACTCTAAAATGAACTTTTGGGATGTTCTTGAAATTTCCATGTTTGAAACCCAAAACGACCTCTCTTCATGCTAGACTTCATAAGATCGACTGAGTTTAGGGTTAGGGGGTAGATACATGATTTGTATGGTTTGAATATGTCCAAACCTTGTTAATTTATCAACTTGAATGCTTACTATATGACATAAGAAGACTATATGCTTTTGTTTTTCATTTTTCTGATTTTTTTTGAATTTTATGCCCATATATTTGAATCTTGGTCAAATCCTAGGTTTGACAAAGATTTAAACAAGTTTAAATTATGAAAATGAAAAGGTAAGCATGGATCCTTATTAGTCACTCTAAAATAAATCTTTTGGGAGGTTCTTGAAATTTCCATGTTTGAAACCCAAAACCACTTCTCTTCATGATTGACTTCATAAGACGAAGTTTAGGGTTTTAGGGGTAGATATATACATGATTTTTCTGGTTTGAATATGTCTAGACCTTGTTTATCAACTTGAATGCTTACTATACATATGACATAAGAATGCTATGTGCTTTGGTTTTTCATTCTCTTTTGATTTTTTTCTAAATTTTTAGGCCCATTTGAATCTTGGTCAAATCCTTGGTTTGACCAAGATTTAAACAAGTTTAAAACATGAAAATAAAAAGGAAGTCTGTATCCTTCTTAGTCACTCTAAAATGGAAGCTTTTGGGATGTTCTTGAAATTTCCATGTTTGAAACCGAAAATGACTTCCCTTCATGCTAGACTTCATAAGATCGACAGGGGGTAGATACATGATTTGTCTGGTTTGGATATATCTATACCTTGTTTATCAACTTGAATGCTTACGATATGTCATAAGAAGACAATGTGATTTGGTTTTTCATTTTTCTGATTTTTTTGAATATTGTGCCCACCCATTTGTATCTTCATCAAATCCTAGGTTTGACCAGGATTTAAACAAGTTTAAAACATGAAATGAAAAGATAAGCCTGGATCCTTCTTAGTCACTCTAAAATGAAGCTTTCGGGAGGTTCTTGAAATTTCCATGTTTGAAACCCAAAACCACTTCTCTTCATGATTGACTTCATAAGACAGAGTTTAGGGTTTTAGGGGTAGATATATACATGATTTTTCTGGTTTGAATATATATGTCTAGACCTTGTTTATCAACTTGAATGCTTACTATATATATGACATAAGAATGCTATATATGTGCTTTGGTTTTTCATTCTTTTGATTTTTTCTGAATTTTTAGGCCCATTTGAATCTTGGTCAAATCCTAGGCTTGACCATGATTTAAACAAGTTTAAAACATGAAAATGAAAAGGTAAGCATGGATCCTTCTTAGTCACTCTAAAATGAAGCTTTTGGGATGTTCTTGAAATTTCCATGTTTGAAACCCAAAACGACTTCGATCTCTTTATGCTAGATTTCATAAGACTGAGTTTTAGGGGTTAGGGGATACATGATTTGTCTAGTTTGAATATGTTCATAGTACTCCCTCTATAGGAACTTGGAGAAAGAAACTGTTGTGCCACACAATTTTGTTGTTTTCCTATTTTTCTTTCATGAAGCTTTACGATGTGGTTCGTGTGTGGGGATCAAGCTCGTAATCTCGTCTCAATTACACAACCAACTACTCTGCTCATCCTTGCATGTAATTAACCAATATAGGAATTTGATTCCACGGAACTTTTTCAGTACATAAGTCTCCTCCTTAACTCCTCTAGTCTCTACCAAGCCGGTCGCCTCGCTACTTCCCTAGCTTCCTCCCTACAGCACACCTCGCCCCCGTACGCGAGCTAGGTCCAGCCGGAGATGGGGCACAGCCGCCCCCGCTGGAAGAATGCTCAGAGGAAGTCCGGGCAGGAGGACAAGGGTGACGCCATCCCGGATGAACTTCTCGGGCTGGTGTTCCTGCGCCTCACCTCGCCTCTGGATCTCGTCCGTGCCGCGTTCGCCTGCAGGAGCTGGCGCAAGGTCATCGCGGCGGAGGACTTTCGTGTCCTCTCCGCTTGCCACGGTGCGCCATCCTCCATAGTCGCCGGCCACTACCACATCAGCTTCTCCCATTGTCACTATCGGCCGTCTGGCTTGCTGCCCCACTTCGTTCCCTCTTCCTCGTCATGTTGGGCCGGGATCGCCGCAAATAATCTCGCGCTCGACTTCCTCCCACGGGCGCCAAACGGCGACCTCAGTTTGGAGCTCGCCGACTCTCGGGGCGGCCTCCTACTCCTTGCGGACTTCGACCACACCGAACACGGAAAGCCTTTCGAGCAGCCTTCACGTCTCGTCGTCTGCGATCCCCTGGCAGGTCAGTACGTGACGGTCCCTCCACCCCCTGCTGTTTCGCACACAACATTCGTAAGCTTGTTCCTGGGCGCCGCCCTCCATGGCGAGGACGCTGCGGCGCGCATCAGTCTGTCAAATTACAGGGTGACGTGCCTGATCTATCATGACGGCATCTGCAAGACCTGCGTGTTCTCGCCTGGCCCTGGTGGCCACGCTTGGACCTCCTCCGGCGCCATCGTGCCTCTCCACGCCACGCACACAGGCCTGTCGGATATCCTCTTTGTGGGGTGCAACGCCCGTTTCTTCCAGTGGTACGTGTTCGGTGGGCTCGGAAACTTCATTCTTGCTCTCGACACAGATCCCCCCAGCTCTCACGCTTCGAGAGAGCTCGAGACGAGGACTGGCTTCACACCGTGCCGATTGAGATGCTGGGCGGGCCCTCGCGCGTGCTGAATTGGTACGTGCTAGAGCTTCCGTGGCCACCTACCTTCCGAGCTTGCTTATCCTAGGATTCTGGCTTCCTGGGTTGGATTAGTGTCGGCCATGGTGCTGTCGACATGGTCTGGAGGTTGAAGACGAAGGGCATCTCAATGATTTTGTTGTAATTTCGTTTTTGTTCAGGTCTTTTGTACTATTTGATGTTTCTCTTAATGCCAGAGGGTTTATTTGCACTAGTCATACTTGACATAGCTGTACGTTTTGAAGATTACATTTAACTTGTTCATCATGATCCGAACTTCTAACATACTCTTAATGCCAGAGGGTTTATTTGCACTAGTCATACTTGACATAACTTCTAACTTGTTTTGAGTAATACGTAGTATGGTATACTAGAATAGGAGGAGTAACACTTTTCGCATTTGGGCCACACTACCTCCATTTCAAGGAATAAGGCACACGCGTACTCCAAGACGTATCTTTTGGTCAGATTACCTTGACCATTGAATTGACAAGACAATACACAGAGCATTGGGGCGTGCTCGATTGTGCTAGCTGCGGCTATACAGACATGTGATAGGCATCGCGGAAGCGTCGCAAATAGAAAACAAATCATATTTTTTGGGGGAGGATGTTTTGGCTCCTGGTTGCGTATGCTCCCTTTAGTTTGAACTGCAACATCTATATATTTTGAAATGTAAAAAAATTCCAAACAAAAAATTAATCTTTTCATCTTCACATGCTAAGAGCGCATAAAGTCTTTCCATAAAAAACTAAATTGTCGTTTGGGCTATGTAAAAAAGATAAAATTTATTGCTAAAAATAAAGCTGTTTGTAATACGGAGTACTTGCTTTTGTCTTCTTACATCAACCACAAAAAATATCGGCTTTTCACGAAACTACACGAACACACATAGATTATCGAGAAGTACATGCGGATTTTTTTGTTAGAATTTTTTGAAAATTAAAAATATGTTTTTTTGGGTCGAGGTAGCATATCCGCCCAATAGCCGAATTAAATTTCCGATTTTATTGGACTGACAATTTCATCGGGAAGACATGGATGCGCGCAGACGGCGTGCAAGGCAAGGCATCGATTTGACCGGACGTACTTAGGGCAGGTCAGGCTGCCAGCGTACTTATTTCGGGCAGGTGAGGTACTAGAACTCAAAGTCCTCCTCAGCGTCTCTCTCTCTCTCTCTGTCTTTATTGAGTGTACTAGCGCGCGTTCAGGGACTCAAAGTCAGGGAAATGTTTGAGATGCAAAGTAAGAGAATATTTACCAGTATAATTGGTTGATTAGAAGATTAAGTGGTGAAATCACAACAGATTGGAGCAGTACATGGTGGAAACCGCAAAATATCCTTCCAAATGGTGTTTTTGTGCAACATACGAAGTATGAGGTGGTGGAACTTGAGGCCAGTGACTTTATTTACTCCAAAATGCAACTTTACGTACATGAGCCATCAGATCAAGATCCAACGGACACAGTTGATCCAGAATTTGTAGTCACATTTTAAGTTGCTCGAAAAAAATCGAAAACATTACAGTAAGATATATATCTTTCTTAAGTATTCTGGTAAAGTTTTACTTTATTTGAAAATTGAGTTTAATTTTAAGTTTAAAATTTGGATCAACCATGTGCGTTGGATCTTGATCGAATGACTCACGTACAAGTCGCCAGTGAAGTCACTGGATCTCGTTCCTTGGTGGAATCTGCAATTCCCTCGCCTATATATACTATACAAGTCGAAGACTACGACCCTCTATCCCTATCTCCTTCACATCCTCTAAATTCATATTCCCATTTAGAATCGTTGGGCATGGAGGTTCCCCCTGGTAGCTTTAGAGCTTTTGTCGACGATGCTAAATTGAGAAGACTGCTCACCTGCGGTTTGTGCTCTCAATCCGCACAACCTCCATTTTGGCGGGTTAGTACTTTCTTCACTAGGTTCATCAAGATGTATTTTAATTTGGGCTAACAGTCGTGTTAATTTCCTTGTATTAAGCAGTGCTGTTCGTGCAAGAAGGTTGCATGCGACAGCTGCGCTAGGAACCTGCCCGGTGGCGCGTGCCCGGGATGCCAGGGCGTCTTCCAAGGTGAAAGTCCTCCATCTGAAAGCATGGACTTTTCCCGTGAATGTGTTATGGAAAATAATGTGGTGAGAAGAACGTTCATCTGCGGTTTGTGCTCTCAAATCGCACGACGTCCACTATACCGGGTTAGTACTTTCTTCACTAGGTTCCACCCAGCTGTATTTTTCTTTGGGCCAACAGTCATGTAAATTTCCTTGTATTAAGCAGTGCATTCGCATGGGGGAGGGACATCACATTGCATGCGGAAGCTGCTTAAGAAACCTGCCCAGTCTCGTGTGCCCGAACTGCGACGACATCTACGAAGAGGATGAGGATTTAAGTAGATTTGCCTCCTTGTTTAAGGTGGATTGCAGCAACGATGGTTGCGACATGAGCGGCGACTTGCTCGAATACTTTCAACATGAGGCGACGTGCCCGCATGCGCCAACGAGACGGTAGGTGGTTGATCTTGCCGGTCTCGATGGAGAAGATGATCGCGCTTTGAGGCTAATCTGAGCTCGGTGGAGAAGGACCGGATGGAGTTTCCTTTTCTAGAACTAGAGTTCTTTTTGTACTTTTGGATGTCTTGTCTGTAGTTTCCTTTTACTTGGAGGGTCCTCCTAGCTTGCAGTCTGTAATCCCACCGTCATCATCATAATATAAAAGCAGTGTCGCCAGGTCCTTCGGGACATTTCTGTGTTCAAAAAATGTATGATTTTAGACATGTCGTCTATTTATGTGTGCGATGTTGTATCATCTATTACCATGATTAGTTTGAACGTGTCCATGTCCTAGAACAAAACTTCGGCATGATGTGTCTTTGATTGTGGCAAAGGAACTTTTCCATGAGGTATTAGCTAATGGTTTTTTCCTATAAGATTTGCACTACAAGATTCCTATATGAATAGTTCCTATGAATCAAATGACTTGTATAGGAATTTTTCCCATAAGAACCAAATCCAACATAATTCCTATGACAATCATATGAATCAAAGGAGCACGATTCCCATAGGATTCAAGTAGACATGACATCCCAATTCTATGATTTTCCTTTTCCTATGAACCAAAGGAGGCCTAACTAGTTGGCCATACTGAAACAATTGCCAAATAAATGCCGTGCATCCTATGGCCCCCGTGAGTTTGACCTAAATTTGAAATCATGGTAAAAGGTGCTTAAAATAGGCAAATAAAAGCATGTAGTCAATTTTTTTTGGATGTACTACCTAGGGAAAATACCAAACATGCCATAATGCAAACTGTGTTTTAGAGAGTAGCCCTTCAAAAAAGTTGGCATCCACTTGTTGATTTTGCTATCGACATGACAAAATAACTGATCAGATGACCAAGTGGTAAAAATTGCAACAGATTAGACCACCACATGGTGGAAAGCTGCTAAAAATCATGAAAGCTGAAGAAAAAGTTAAAGTGGTGGTTTGTGCAGCATATGGAGGATTGAGTAGTAGAAGTTGGATGTGCACTACCGTGTGCCCGTGGTAATGTTCGCCTATTATGATGATGGCAAGAAAAAACTCTGCTGAAACTGTCTCGAGCTGATTTGACGAGACAAAATACAGCTACACGGCGTGCAAGGGACGGCTATACAGTACATTAGCTTCTTCTCGGGTCACACGCCGCACCACGGGTGCGATAAGTGCAACGAGAGACCAGAGAGAGAAGGAACGCCCGTATTATATTTGATTTCAATTCATATTGTTTTTTTCCTTGCCTCTCCATCTTCTTCACCGCCATCTTCTCGGTGTTTTCAAGAGTGATTATCAAGTGGAGAGACAATTGCATTGGGAAAGTCTCTCCACTTGATAATCTCTATTGAAAAACTCGCACGTCTTGTGAAATGTGAAGGCTGCACGCGTGGGGAAGGGAGACGCAAACGCCGCACCGCATCATTAGTAGTAGTATACCTTTCTCTCCTCAGGCACCCCGGCTGGCCGCCCGCCGCAATAGTTCCTTGCATAGCGCTTGCCGTCTCCTCCAAAAACCCCCAGCGCACTTGCATCCGCCATCCACCTAAATCCACCGTCGAGTACCTTTCTGTCCTCACCACCGCCGCTGCGCCTATTCCCCTGTCCAGCAGATCCGCTCCGCTACCTGCTACACACTTCGAGCAGACGACTGCGGCGTTGCGTGTGTCGCCGCCGTGTCAGATGGAGGCGGAGCCGCTCAACTCCCGAAGGCGGGTCGAGCCAGATCGGGAAGAGCCTCCGTCGAGCCTCGACCTCATCAGCCGCCTCCCCGACGAGATGCTGCACATCATCATCTCCCTCCTGCCCATGATATCCGCTGTAAGGACAACATTGCTCTCCAAACGGTGGCGCCACCTCTGGCGCTCCGTCCCACTTAACCTCCTCGTCGGCGACAACGACCTCATCAGCCGCCTACCGGACCAGATTCTCCACATCATCATCTCCCACCTGCCCACTATATCCGCTGTAAGCACAACCTTGGTCTCCAAACGGTGGCGCCACCTCTGGCATTCCGTCCCACTTAACCTCGAGATCGACGACCAACTCGCCAAGCAAAACCACAAACGCATCGCCGCGGTCTCCAGTATCCTCGCCGCTCACCCTGGCCCCGCCAGAAGCGTGTCAATCGACCCCTTCAGAACCACTTGCAAGGTCGACACCACGCTCGACAGCTGGTTCCGGTCCAGCACCCTATCTTGCGTCGAGAACCTCAGATTTGATGCTGGAACAGTGATGCGCTCCTTCCCGCTATCCGCGTTCCGCTGCGCGCCCACGCTGCGCATTGTCAGCATTTCTACTTGCTATTTGCCCGAGATTCATGCCAACTCCATGCTTCTTTTCCCCCAACTCAAAAGGCTCTTGCTCTATGACGTCTACATCTGTAAGGTGACGAACATCGACCGCCTGTTCACCCGCTGTATTGTGCTCGAGGCACTTCACCTTGAGGGGGTCCACGGGTTCACCCAACCCAACATTCAAATGCCAAATCTTCGTACAATTAGTGTGGCTAGCTATTGGAAACGCAACACCACCGAACTTATTCAGTTAGACACGGTGCAAATTATGGATGCATCTTGCCTCGAGAGATTGGTCATATGCGTTGATGATGTTCCACTACTAATCCAGGTCGCCAACGCACCAAAGTTGATGGTGTTGGGCTTTGCGTCGTACCCTGGCTGCCAACTTGTTATTGGACGCATAAACTTTTTGGTAGAACAGCCTTCTTCTTGTTGAATTAACTCACATTTTTGTTATTTTTTTGACATATGTACCATTGTCCTGTAGAGGATGATGCCCATAAGCTTGGAAAATTCTCTGTGCACAGTGAAGAACTTGGTTCTAAAATCTGACGGCCCTCGTCTGGATCAACTACTTGCATTTCTTAGATGCTTTCCCTGCACGGAGAAGCTATATATCCAGGTAAATTCGTTGTTGTTAACTGTTTACCACTATGAGCAAAAACTGTAGAGTTACATGGAGTTAACCTATTATTAGCCTAGATCAGTTGAACAATTGTACTAGAAGAACATCCACAATGGAGTTATATTATGTTGGTTCAAAACTAAACTTCTTGTCATACAATGTGTTGTATCTTGTGCATCTGTGAAGTTTCATATAAACACATGATAATATGTGATCTGTGTAAAAAAGAGAAGACATATGTAAATAGTGTGACTTACTATTTACACATCATTTGTTCTTTTTTTGTGTAGATCACATATTATCATATTTTTGGATGAAACTTCACAGAAGCACATGATAGAACACAATGTATGTCCAGACTTTTAGTTTACATTTTTTTTGGAAACTTGGAAGTGTCAAAAGAAAAATGGGGTGCACCCGCAACTAGTTGCGGATTGGAGTTTCCCATGTTGGTAACCTTTCCCCAACTTTACAATGACAATAACAGATGTAAAAAAGTGCATCTATCAAATTGGAACGTGTCAGGGGATTATGTTGTTCCACGGTCCTCAATTAACACATGATTCAACTCACCTGAGATATTCATTAGTTGATAGCTATGAAGTACTTTGTTATTGTTCTGACTACTTAATTTGACCTCTTTGCAGTTTTATAGAACCGGCAATAAGGTTCATGTGCTGCATAATGAGCCAGCCTGTCCCATTGAATGCCTTGATCTCCACCTCAAAGAAATTTCGATTTCTGACTACCGAGGAAGGAGAAATGATGTTATTGTCTCCAGGTTCTTTATACAGAACACTAGAATGCTCAAAGTAATGAATTTTGGTGTAAGATATCATCACAAGAAGATCTGGTGGGATACCCAGTTCAAGTAGCTAGACCTGAAGAACACCGCTTATAGAGATGTTGATTTTCAGTTTGGATATTTACCATCCTTAGATAAGTTCAGCTCGGACGGTGTTCTTAGCTGGTTGGTACATGACTTGTCAGTGGCTGATCCCTTTGCTAGAGGGATATATGCAAGAGATGGGCCAATTTCTGCATAGTGTTAGTTTAACTCCCTATATTTTGTACTGGTCTGAACAATATATTTTATCACTCTGTTAATGTAGTTCAGACTTGATGTTATTCTTGTGAATATGGTCTAATATTCTAATGCTTTCGCGATGTATGTACTACTAGTGATATATACAGAAGCTAGCAATTGGTTGACAAAATTTACTAAAAAAAGCCTGTAACGCATGTTCACATTCAGTTCGTCAATGCTAGTGTTCACAGAGGAAAGGTTTATTGTTCACAGAGGCTGACATGTGGGGCCCATGAGCCAGCAGAGTCCTTAACGTTTCAAAGGCGGCAGGGGATCAAAAAAAAAAGGAAGTAGCCACAAATTAGGGTAAAAAATAACTCCAAGAAAGGAAACTTTTTTTGTAAATAGAGGACGACATGCGGGTCCCATTTTGCACGGGATCGAAAGAAAAAAGGCAAGTGACCAAATATCAGGAGCCAAAAATAATCCACGAAAAGAAACTTTTATTGTACATAGAGGATGACATGTGGGTCCCATTTTGCAATAGCGGTCTCATAGTTTCCAGGCGGCGCGGGATCAAAAGAAAAAGGAAGTAGCCGTAAATCGGGGTGTCAAAAAATCCATGAAAAGAAAGATTTCAATTGGGCTGCATCTGGACATCTGGGCCTTCGAACTATCGTGCTGGAAGCCTTTTGACTCGTACAATTTAAGCCCACTCCAAAACAGGAAAGTCCAATGCTTGGCAAAAACAAAAAACAAGGAGATTCAACATATAAGTTTGTTTATGTAAAAACAAAGATTTAATTTATCCCTTTGCAATAGCTCAGAGCGAAATACACTGTTTATTGTCTGCAAAATAATCAAGATATCACATGTTTCTTGTACGGGGAGGCTGACATCAGGGACCCATGAGCCAGCAGCGTCGTCAACGTTTTAAAGGCGGCAGGAGATCGAAAGAAAAAATAAGCCAAAAATCAGTTGGTAAACAAAACCAAGAAAAGAAACATTTACCTTTCTGAGGGGATGACATGCGGGACCCATGAGGCAGCAGCATCCTCAACTATTCCAAGGCGGCAGGGGATCAAAAGAAAAAGGAAATAGCCAGAAATTAAGTAGGGTAAAAAATAAATCCAACAAAGGAAACTTTTATTGTTCATAGAGGATGACATGCGGGACCCATGAGCCAGCAGCCTCAACGTTTCAAAGTCGGCATGAGATCGAAAGAAAAAGGCAAGTGACCAAATATCAGGAGCCAAAGATAATCCAAGAAAAGAAACTTTATTGTACATAGAGGATGACATGCGGGTCCCATTTAGCAGCAGCTGTATCAACGTTTGAGAGGCGGCAGGCGATCGAAAGAAAAAGGCAAGTGACCAAATATGAGGTGCCAAAAAAAATCCAAGAAAAGAAAGTTTTATAGTACATAGAGGATGACATGCGGGTCCCATTTAGCATCAGCGGTATCACCGTTTGAGAAGCGACAGGGGATCAAAAGAAAAAAAAGGAAATAGCCAGAAATTAATTAGGGGTCAAAAATAAATCCACCAAAGGAAACTTTTATTGTTCATAGAGGATGACATGTGGGACCGACCTGCCAACAGCGTCCTCATCGTTTCAAAGGGGGCAGGGGATCAAAAGAAAAAGGCAAATAGCCAGAAATTAGGGGTAAAAAATAACTCCAAGAAAGGAAACTTTATTGTTCGTAGAGGATGACATGCGGGACCCATGAGCCAGCAGGTTACTCCACGTTTCAGAGGCGGCATGAGATCGAAAGAAAAAGGCAAGTGACAAAATATCAGGAGCCAAAGATAATCCAAGAAAAGAAACTTTATTGTTCATAGAGGCTGACATGTGGGACCCATGAGCCAGCAGAATCCTCAACGTTTCAAAGGCGGCAGGTGATCAAAAAAAAAGGCAAGTGACCAAATATCAGGAGCCAAAAATAATCCAAGATTTATTGTACATAGAGGATGACATGCGGGTCCCATTTTGCAGCAGCGGTCTCAATGTTTCAAATGCGTCTTGAGATCAAAAGAAAAAGAAAGTAGCTAGAAATTAGGGGCTCAAAAAAATCCAAGAAAAGAAAGTTGATGGACATAGAGGATGACATGCGGGTCCCATGAGCCAGCAGCTTACTCAACGTTTCCAAGGCGGCAGGGGATGAAAAGAAAAAGGAAATAGCCAAAAATCAGAGGGTGAAAAAAAATCCAAGAAAATAAACTTTTATAACACATAGAGGATGACATGCGGGTCCCATTTAGCAGCAGGTTCCTCAACGTTTCAAACGTGGCATGAGATCGAAAGAAAAAGGCAAGTGACCAAATATCAAGAGCCAAAAATAATCCAAGAAAAGAAACTTGAATGTACATAGAGGATGACATGCGGGTCCCATTTAGCAGCAGCTGTATCAACGTTTGAGAGGCGGCAGGCGATCGAAAGAAAAAGGCAAGTGACCAAATATGAGGTGCCAAAAAAAATCCAAGAAAAGAAAGTTTTATAGTACATAGAGGATGACATGCGGGTCCCATTTTGTAGCAGCGGTCTCAACGCTTCCAAGGCGGCACAGGACCAAAAGAAAAATGAAGTAGCCAGAAATCCAAGAAAAGAAAGATTTCAATTGGGCTGCATCTGGACATCTGGGCCTTCGAACTATCTTGCTGGGCCTTTTGACTCGTACAATTTCAGCCCACTCCAAAACAGGAAAGTTCGGATTTTTCTAAAAAAAAACAGGAAAGTCCTATGCTTCGCAAAAACAAAAAACAATGAGATTCAACATATAAGTTTGTGTAAATATAAAGATTTAATTTATCAGTTTGCAACAGCTCAGAGCGAAATACAATGTTTATTGTCTGCAAAATAAGATATCACATGTTTCTTGTACGGGGAGGCTGACATCGGGGACCCATGAGCCAGCAGCGTCATCAACGTTTCAAAGGCGGCAGGGGATCGAAAATAAAAAAAACAAAAATAAGTTGGTAAAAAAAATCCAAGAAAAGAAAACATTTATCATTCTGAGAGGATGACCTGCGGGACCCATGAGGCAGCAGCATCCTCAACGTTTATTGTTTATAGAGGCTGACATGTGGGACCCGTGAGCCAGCAGCGTCGTCAACGTTTTAAAGGCGGCAGGAGATCGAAAGAAGAAAAAAAAGCCAAAAATCAGTTGGTAAACAAAATCCAAGAAAATAAACATTAACCTTTCTGAGAGGATGACATGCGGGACCCATGAGGCAGCAGCATCCTTAACGATTCCAAGGCGCCAGGGGATCAAAAGAATAAAAGGAAATAGCCAGAAATTAATTAGGGGTCAAAAATAAATCCACCAAAGGAAACTTTTATTGTTCATTGAGGATGACATGTGGGACCGACCTGCCAACAGCGTCCTCATCGTTTCAAAGGGGGCAGGGGATGAAAAGAAAAAGGCAAATAGCCAGAAATTAGGGGTCAAAAATAACTCCAAGAAAGGAAACTTTTATTGTTCGTAGAGGATGACATGCGGGCCCTTGAGCCAGCAGCTTACTCAACGTTTCAAAGGCGGCATGAGATCGAAAGAAAAAGGCAAGTCACCCAATATCAGGAGCCAAAAATAATCCAAGATTTATTGTACATAGAGGATGACATGTGGGTCCAATTTTGCAGCAGCGGTCTCAATGTTTGAAATGCGGCTTGAGATCAAAAGAAAAGAAAGTAGCTAGTAATTAGGTGGTCAAAAAAAATCCAAGAAAAGAAAGTTGATGGACATAGAGGATGACATGCGGGTCCCTTGAGCCAGCAGCTTACTCAACGTTTCAAAGGGGGCAGAGGGGATCAAAAGAAAAAGGCAAGCCAAAAATCAGAGGGTAAAAAAAAATCCAACAAAGGAAAGTTTTATAGCACATAGAGGATGACATGCGGGTCCCATGAGCCAGCAGGTTCCTCAACGTTTCAAACGTGGCATGAGATCGAAAGAAAAAGGCAAGTGACCAAATATCAGGAGCCAAAAATAATCCAAAAAAAAACTTGATTGTACATACAGGATGACATGCGGGTCCCATTGTGCGGCAGTGGTCCCAACGTTTCAAATGCGGCTTGAGATCAAAAGAAAATGAAAGTAGCCAGAAATTAGGGGGTCAAAAAAAACTCCAAGAAAGGAAAGCTTTATCGTTCATACAGGCTGACATGTGGGACCTATGAGCCAAAGAAATTACTAAATGTTTCAAAGGCGGCAGGGGATCAAAAGAAAAAGGAAATAGCCAAAAATCAGAGGGTGAAAAAAATCCAAGAAATCAAACTTTTATTGTACATAGAGGATGACATGCGGGTCCCATGAGCGAGCAGATTCCTCAACGTTTCAAACGTGGCATGAGATCGAAAGAAAAAGGCAAGTGACCAAATATCAGGAGCCAAAAATAATCCAAGAAAAGAAACTTTATTGTACATAGAGGATGACATGCGGGTCCCATTTTGCAGCAGCGGTCTCAACGTTTCCAAGGCGGCACAGGACCAAAAGAAAAATGAAGTAGCCAGAAATCAGGGGGTGAAAAAAATCCAAGAAAAGAAAGATTTCAATTGGGCTGGATCTGGACATCTGGGCCTTCGAACTATCCTTCTGGGCCTTTTGACTCGTACAATTTCAGCCCACTCCAGAACATGAAAGTTCGGATTTTTCTCAAAAAAAAAACAGGAAAGTCCTATGCTTCGCCAAAACAAAAAACAAGGAGATTCAAGATATAAGTTGTAAAAATAAAGATTTAATTTATCCGTTTGCAATAGCTCAGAGCGAAATACACTGTTTATTGTCTGCAAAATAATCAAGATATCACATGTTTCTTGTACGGGGAGGCTGACATCAGGGACCCATGAGCCAGCAGCGTCGTCAACGTTTCAAAGGCGGCAGGGGATCGAAAATAAAAAAAACCAAAAATCAGTTGGTAAAAAAATCCAAGAAAAGAAAACATTTATCGTTCTGAGAGGATGACATGCGGGACCGATGAGGCAGCAGCATCCTCAACGTTTCCAAGGCGGCAGGGGATCAAAGAAAAAAAGGAAATAGCCAGAAATTAATTAGGGGTAAAAAATAAATCCACCAAAGGAAACTTTTATTGTTCATAGAGGATGACATGTGGGACCGACCTGCCAACAGCGTCCTCATCGTTTCAAAGGGGGTGATGACCCACAAGTATAGGGGGTGTATCGTAGTATCTTCGATAAGTAAGAATGTCGATCCCAACGAGGAGCAGAAGGTGTTGATAAGCAGTTTCGATGAAGGATTCACTGTAAATGCTCACAGACAAGTATTCGTGGGGTTTGATGTAACAGCTTGAATAAAGTACGAGTATGTAAAGTGCGAGAGTAACAATTGCAGCGAGTGGCCCAATCCTTTTTAGCACAAAGGACAAGCCGGTTTGTTTACTTATAATGACCAAACGTTCTCGAGGACACACGGGATTTTAGTCTAGTGCTTTCGCTACATACGGCTAAATAATCTTCATTGTTGTGATAAGTGTTGTGTGGGTGAACCTATGCTAATGTACCGCCCTTCCTAGGACTAATACATACTTGTGATTATACCCCTTGCAAGCATCCGCAACTACAAGAAAGTAATTAAGAAATAAATCTAACCACAGCCTTAAACTCTGAGATCCTGCGATCCCTCCTGCATCGATATACCAACGGGGGTTTAGGTTTCTGTCACTCCGGCAACCCCGCAATTGGCAAACGAATACAAGATGCATTCCCCTAGGCCCATAAATGGTGAAGTGTCATGTAGTCGACGTTCACATGACACCACTAGAAGAATAACACCACAACTTAAATATCACACCATTGAATATTACTCATCCATAGTTCACTACTAACATTTAGACTTCACCCATGTCCTCAAGAACTAAACGAACTACTCACGAGACATCATACGGAACATGATCAGAGGTGATATGATGATGAATAACAATCTGAACATAAACTTGGTTCAATGGTTTCACTCAATAGCATCAACAACAAGTAGAAATCGATACCGGGAGAGTTTCCCCTATCAAACAATCAAGATCAAACCCAAATTGCTATGGCGGTGACGGTGTCCAGCGGTGATGACGGCGGTGATGATGGTGGAGATGATGATGATGGTGATGGCGATGATGTCCAGCTCGATGACGGTGACGATGGCGTCGATTTCCCCCTCCCGGAGGGAATTTCCCGGCGGATTCCTGCCCGCCGGAGAGCTCTTTTCTCTCTGGTGTTCTCCGCCCCGCAGAGGCGGTTGTAACTCTTCGCGAGGTACCCTCTCGGTGGCTTAGGTCTTCGGGACGAAGGGTTTGGCGAAGAAAAGGAGGCGAAAGGGGTCGTGGGCCCTCCACACCACAGGCCGGCGCGGCCAGGGCCTGGGCCGCGCCGCCCTAGGGTGTGGGCCCACCCTGGCTGCTCCTGGCTCCTCCTTCTGGCTTCCTTCGTCATCTTGAAAAATAGGATTTTTGGTATAATTTCCTTCCGTGAGTTGATCTTCCAAAATATTGCGTTCGACGGTGCTTTTTCCAGCAGAATCCGGCTCCGTGTTCGATCCTCCAATAACGATGAAACATGCAAAATAGATGAAATAACATAAGTAATGTGTCCCAATATGAAATATATCAATGAATAACAGCAAATTATGATATAAAATAGTGATGCAAATTGGACGTATCAACTCCCCCCAAGCTTAGACTTCGCTTGTCCCCAAGCGAAACTGAGCTCGATAGACATGACCACATGTTTATGGAGTGAAGAGTCGATAAATAAAATACGGACAAGAAGCATCATATTCATTCACACAGGACATTATAGTAGACAACCTCTTATAACTCATATTGAAACAAGTATAGGGTAATCACAAGTAAAGGTGCATGAGAAATCATGATTGGTGATGGCAAACTTCGTTCTTGGTCAGAGAACAACTAACAGATTATATTTATCTTATTGAGCAGCGCTCTCATTTATAAGGCACAACTTGCATACTCAATCATAATGGTCTTCTCATGGTCATTGATAACTTGCAAAGCTATATTCATTCAGATAAAACTTGTACTAAACAAGGAAGAATAAAAGACATGATGTAGCAAATCACAATATTATGGTTTGATCACAACTACTCAAATGCTTGCTTGAGATGGAGGGAAATAGGTTTACTAACTCAACATAAAGTAAAAGACAGGCCCTTCGCAGAGGGAAACAGGGATTAAATCATGTGCTAGAGCTTTTTCAGTTTTGCAATCATATAAAGAGAATAAAAGTAACATTTTGAGAAGTGTTTGTTGTTGTCAACGACTGGTAGCGGGTACTCTAACCCCCTTGCCAGACAACCTCCTAAGAGCGGCTCCCATATTATTTTCATTTTGTGTGGCACTCCTTCCAACCTTTCTTTCACAAACCATGGCTAACCGAATCCTCGGGTGCCTGCCAACAATCTCATACCATGAAGGAGTGCCTTTTTATTTTAGTTTTATTATGATGATGACACTCCCCCAACCTTTGCTTACACAAGCCATGGCTAACCGAATCCTTCGGGTGCCGTCCATCAATCACATACCATGGAGGAGTGTCTATTTAATTTAATTAATTTGGGACTGGGAATCCCATTGCCAGCTCTTTTTGCAGAATTATTGGATAAGCGGATGTAGCCACTAGTCCATTGGTGAAAGTTGCCCAACAAGATTGAAAGATAAAACACCACATACTTCCTCATGAGCTATGAAACATTAACACAAATAAGAGATACTAAGTTTTGAATTGTTTAAAGGTAGCACATGAAGTATTTACTTGGAATGGCAGAAAATACCATGTAGTAGGTAGGTATGGTGGACACAAATGGCATAGGTTTGGGTTAAGGTTTGGATGCACGAGAAGTATTCCCTCTCAGTACAGGTCTTTGGCTAGCAAGGTTAATTAGCAAGCATAAGAGTCGAGGGAAACAAACTAATATACATGTGATAGAAACAATCATGCATCTTCCTTGTAAGCACAAACAATTTTAACTTCAGAATAATAAGCTATGAGCTAACAAGAAAGACAATGAAACATATACATGTATTTCTCTTTTCTATTTAAACCTTAAAGTGTTGTTGCTATTGACCAATGCTAAGTTTGCCAAAACCAAATAGATTTATTCAATGCTCCCAAAGTGATACCAATACTAACAACAAGGTGAATCATATAGTAAAGATTGCAAACTAAAATAAGATGTGCAATATGTAAATGATAAGTCTTCTCATTAATATTCCATAACGATAACTCACACCAAGGGATACATAGACAACCAACTAAAGGAGAGATACTTCCAAATGCAACCCATCTTATATGATAACTTCCCTACTCATGATATGACACTACTTGACAATAAAAGTAAAAGGTAGTGATAATGTGATACTGGCACTCCCCAAGCTTGGAACAAAACCAAGGGGATGCCAAAACCGATGATGAATTACTCCTTCGGCGATGGTGGTGATGAATTCACGACAAGCTTCTCAATAAGCTCCTGAAGCTCGTCAATCCTGTGTATGAGATTGCGAATCATCTCTGAGTTGTGCTCGACGCGGTTAAAGAGTCTGTCTGATGGCGAGTCCCAGCTCTTGGAGTTATTTCCCCACTCTTCAGCTTCAGGCTCCTTCTCTCCTGCAGTGTTAGAGCGATCTATATCCCACTGGCTAGGCAATGCTGCCTTGGGAGTCCCTTCAATTTGATTATTGAAAATTAGATTGTGGAAGGGGTGATGAGTGCCTGATGGAGATGTTCTCGGAGCTAGGTAATGACGTGGAACCGCTCCTCCAGTGCGAATTCTTGCGCTCTTGTTTGCACTAAAAGGGTTGTCCATCACCTTGATGCTTGCGATGGTAGCACGCGGGCTTGCGCGCGAGTCTTCCTCCACCTCTTCTTCATCTTCTTCCTTGACGTCCTTGACTTCCTCTTTCCACCCAAGATCTCGATCATCTTCATCCGGAAACTCCTTGCCCTTGTTCTTGGAAACCATGGTGCTTCTAAACCGAAAACAGATCCTGGCAGAAACAGCTCGAAACAAAACACGTCGAAAACACGATATACGGACCTCCAGGGGTCCGGGGGATTATATAGCAAAATTTTTCACGACAAACGGAAAGTACCAGATCGAACCAGAGTCGGAAAGGGGCGACGGGGCGGCCAAACCATAGGCCGGCGCGGGCCCAGGTCAGGCCGCGCCGCCCTATGGTGGCACCCCCTCGTGCGTCCTTTCCACTCCGTTTCGAACTCGTAATTTCGCATATTTTCCAAAAACAGCAGAAATATAGTTCGGAAGGTAAATTGCGTACTTTTCATTACCAGTACTGTTACCTATTCAAAGTCGAGTTCTGGCGGACTGTCAATTTGCCCTTTGATGAAATCTTCCGGTGTCTCCACTTGAATAATATCGACATCAACATTATAGGAATCACCTGAGATATAATGCTTGAGTCTTTGTCCATTCACCACTTGCGTAGCATTGCCTTGGAGAGAGCTAATTTTGATTGCTCCTGAACGATACACCTCCTCGACAACATATGGTCCTTCCCATTTCGAGAGTAATTTCCCTGCAAAGAATCTGAGACGAGACCGATACAATAGGACTTTATCCCCAATATTAAATTCTCTTTTGATAATCCTCCTATCATGCCATTTTTTAACTTTCTCTTTAAAGAGTTTAGCATTTTCATAAGCTTCACTTCTCCATTCATCTAGGGAACTCAATTGCAACAATCTCTTATCACCGGTAAGTTTAGGATCTTTATTTAATTCTCTAACAGCCCAATAAGCTTTGTGCTCTAGTTCTAAAGGTAAATGACAAGCTTTCCCATAAACCATTTTATAAGGTGACATTCCCATGGGATTTTTATAAGCAGTTCTATAAGCCCAAAGTGCATCCTTCAATTTACTAGCCCAATTCTTTCTAGTTTTATTAACAGTCTTTTGCAAGATAGATTTAATCTCTCTATTTGATAATTCTACTTGACCACTAGTTTGAGGATGATAAGCAGAAGCAATTCTATGATTAATACCATACCTAGCAAGAGTTTTTCTAAAACCTCCATGAATAAAATGAGAACCTCCATCAGTCATAATATATCTAGGTACTCCAAATCTAGGAAAAATAATATCTAAGAGCATTCTTAAAGAGGTCTCACCATCAGCACTTTTTGTAGGTATAGCCTCCACCCATTTAGTAACATAATCAACAGCAACAAGTATATGAGTGTTACCTTCTGAAGACGGAAAAGGTCCCATGAAGTCAAATCCCCAACAATCAAACGGTTCAATAACAAGAGTATAATTCATAGGCATTTCATTGCGTCTGGAGATATTACCAACCCTTTGGCATTCATCACAAGATAAAATAAACTTTCTCGCATCTTTGAAGAGAGTTGGCCAATAAAAACCTGATTGTAGAACCTTTTGCGCGGTTCTTTCTCCGGCGTGATGTCCTCCATAAGCACTACCATGACATTTACTCAATATCTCCTGTTGTTCATATTCAGGAACACATCTTCGCATAATACCATCCACTCCTTCTTTATATAAGTGTGGGTCATCCCAGAAATAATGCCTCAAATCATAAAAGAATTTCCTCCTTTGCTGAAGTGAAAAGGTTGGAGGCAAGTACTTGGAAACAATAAAGTTAGCATAATCAGCATACCAAGGACTGTCTCGTGAGCTCACCTTTATTACAGCCAATTGTTCATTTGGAAAACTATCATTAACAGGAACAGGATCATAAGCAATATTTTCCAATCTAGACAAATTATCAGCAACAGGATTATCAGCACCTTTCCTATCTACAATATGTAAATCAAATTCTTGCAAAAGAAGTACCCATCTAATAAGCCTTGGCTTAGCATCTTTCTTTGTCATTAGGTATCTAATTGCAGCATGATCAGTATGAATAGTAACTTTTGAATCAACAATATAAGATCTAAATTTATCACAAGCAAAAACTACAGCTAATAATTCCTTTTCAGTTGTAGCATAATTTCTTTGAGCAGCATCAAGAGTTTTACTAGCATAATGAATAACATTCAGTTTTTTATCTACTCGCTGTCCAAGGACAGCGCCTACAGCAAAATCACTAGCATCACACATAATTTCAAAGGGTAAATTCCAATCAGGGGGTTCAACTATAGGAGCAGTTGTTAAGGCTTTCTTAAGAGTTTCAAAAGCTTCCTTACAATCATCATCAAAAACAAATGGTACATCTTTTTGAAGAAGATTAGTAAGAGGCTTTGAAATCTTGGAGAAATCTTTAATAAATCTCCTATAAAACCCAGCATGACCAAGAACACTACGAATACCTTTAACGTCCCTTGGATAGGGCATCTTCTCAATTGCTTCAACTTTAGCTCTATCAACTTCAATACCTCTCTCAGAAATTTTATGTCCCAATACAATTCCTTCATTAACCATAAAGTGGCATTTCTCCCAATTAAGAACAAGGTTAGTTTCTTCACATCTCTGCAAAACTTTATCAAGGTTTCGCAAGCAACTATCAAAAGAATTCCCATAGACGGAAAAATCATCCATGAATACCTCTACAATACTCTCACAAAAACCATGAAAAATAGCAGACATGCATCTTTGAAAAGTAGCAGGAGCATTACATAAACCAAAAGGCATGCGTCTATAAGCATAAGTTCCATAAGGACAAGTAAAGGTGGTTTTCTCTTGATCTTTAGCTTTAACAATTTGTGAAAACCCAGAATAACCATCAAGAAAGCAAAAATGAGTATTTTTAGACAATCTTTCTAGCATTTGATCAATAAATGGTAAAGGGTAATGATCTTTTTTAGTAACTTTATTAACTTTTCGAAAATCAATGCACATTCTATACCCTACAACTACTCTTTGAGGAATGAGCTCATCATTATCATTAGGCACAACAGTCATACCTCCTTTCTTGGGAACGCAGTGCACAGGACTAACCCATCTACTATCAGCAATAGGATATATAATACCAGCTTCAAGGAGTCGTAGTACCTCATTCCTTACCACTTCTTTCATCTTTGGAATTAGACGACGCTGAGGTTCAACAACAGGCTTTGCATCATCTTCCATATTAATAGCATGTTGGCAAATAGAAGGAGAAATCCCTTTCAAATCATCAAGAGTGTAGCCAATAGCGCCTCGATGCTTCTTCAATATTTCCAATAACCTTTCTTCCTCAATCTCTGAAAGCTTAGAACTAATAATAACAGGATATATTTTCTTATCATCAATATGAGCATATTTAAGATTATCAGGTAAAGGCTTTAAATCAAAAACAGGATCTTCCTTTGGTGGCGGTGTTGTACCCAAATCTTCCACCGGTAAATCATGCTTGAGAATAGGTTGGCGAAGAAAAATTTCCTCAAGCTCATCTCTTTCTTTCCTAAAAATTTCGCTCTCGCTATCCTCCAAATGTTGCTGCAAAGGATTATTAGGAACAAGAACAATAGATGCACATTGCTCCATTTTAATATCATTACTAGGCAAATCAGCTTTATAAGGAGTTTTAGTAAATTTAGAGAAGTTAAACTCATAAGATTCACCAGCAAATTTAGTCAAAATTTTCTCTTTCTTGCAATCTATAATAGCTCCACAAGTATTTAGAAAAGGTCTACCAAAGATAATAGGACAATAATCACTAGCAGCAGAACCAAGTACCAAAAAGTCAGCAGGATATTTAATCTTACTGCATAAAACTTCCACATCTCGAACAATACCAATTGGAGAAATAGTTTCTCTATTAGCCAGCTGAATAACCACATCAATATCTTCAAGTTCACAAGAATCAATTTCGTGCATAATCTCCGTGTAAAGCTCATACGGAATAGCACTAACACTTGCACCAATATCACATAATCCATAATAGCAATGATCACCAATTCTAACAGATAGCATAGGAACACTAGCTTGTTTGGGTTTATTAGGATGTGAAACAATATGAGAAGCATCTTCACAAAAAATAATATGACCATCCTCCACATTTTCAGTCACAAGATCTTTAACTATTGCAACAGCAGGTTCAACTTTTATTTGTTCTTCAGGTTCTACAGGTTTCTTTTCACTTTTATGAACCGCACTATTTATAATAGAGTACTCCTTCATTTTAGCAGGGAAAGGAGTTTTTTCAATATAAGCTTCAGGAATAACATGATCAGCAGTTTCAACTACAACACATTTATTAATAGATGAATCAATTTTATCTTTATACGGTTCATGATACTTATCAAAATTCTTCTTTGGCAATTCATAATGAGAAGCAAAAGCTTTATAAAGATTTGCAGCAACTTGAGAATCAAGACCATATGTAGCACTCATATTACGAAATTTATCAGTATCCATAAAAGCTTCAATGCATTTATAATCATAAATTATACCTGATTCTCGATCTTTGTCGTTCTCCCATCCTTCAGTATTTTCTTGGATTCGATCAAGAAGGTCCCTTTTAAACTCTTCTTTGTTGCGTGTAAATGATCCGAACAAGAAGTATCCAAAGAAGGTCTTGTCTTGAAAAGAAAGTCTTGCATAGAAATTATCAATAATAACATTACCAGGAAGCTCATGAATGGGGCATTTGAGCATTAAAGACTTCAATCTCCCCCAAGCTTGGGCAATACTCTCTCCATCATGAGGCCAAAAATTATATATGCGATTCCGATCCTTATGAATTTCACTTGGAGGATAGAACTTAGAATAAAACCGGGGCACAATATCATTCCATTCAAGAGAATCCCCATTATCCAATAATTTATACCAATGCGCCGCTTTACCAGACAGCGATAAAGAGAATAGTTTCTTCCTCACTTCATCCATAGCAATACCTGCACACTTGAATAAACCGCATAATTCATGTAAGAACAATAAATGATCTCCAGGGTGGACAGTTCCATCCCCTTCATAGCGGTTATCCATAACACGTTCAATAATTTTCATAGGTATTTTATATGGTATTACTTCCTCACCTGGCGCTTCATCCACTACCGTTGCAGTAGTAGTAGATTTCCCAAATAGAAATTGAAGAGAAGATCTCTCCATAATGACTTATAGCAGCAGTGTAAATAAAATCAGCACAACAAGAATGTTTTCCTTACCAATTCCACTTACCAATAGCGCTTCACTCCCCGCAACGGCGCCGGAAAATAGTCTTGATGACCCACAAGTATAGGGGTGTATCGTAGTATCTTCGATAAGTAAGAATGTCGATCCCAACGAGGAGAAGGTGTTGATAAGCAGTTTCGATGAAGGATTCACTGTAAATGCTCACAGACAAGTATTCAGGGGGGTTTGATGTAACAGTTGAATAAAGTACGAGTATGTAAAGTGCGAGAGTAACAATTGCAGCGAGTGGCCCAATCCTTTTTAGCACAAAGGACAAGCCGGTTTGTTTACTTATAATGACCAAACGTTCTCGAGGACACACGGGATTTTAGTCTAGTGCTTTCGCTACATACGGCTAAATAATCTTCATTGTTGTGATAAGTGTTGTGTGGGTGAACCTATGCTAATGTACCACCCTTCCTAGGACTAATACATACTTGTGATTATACCCCTTGCAAGCATCCGCAACTACAAGAAAGTAATTAAGAAATAAATCTAACCACAGCCTTAAACTCGAGATCCTGCGATCCCTCCCGCATCGATATACCAACGGGGTTTAGGTTTCGTCACTCCGGCAACCCCGCAATTGGCAAACGAATACAAGATGCATTCCCCTAGGCCCATAAATGGTGAAGTGTCATGTAGTCGACGTTCACATGACACCACTAGAAGAATAACACCACAACTTAAATATCACACCATTGAATATTACTCATCCATAGTTCACTACTAACATTTAGACTTCACCCATGTCCTCAAGAACTAAACGAACTACTCACGAGACATCATACGGAACATGATCAGAGGTGATATGATGATGAATAACAATCTGAACATAAACTTGGTTCAATGGTTTCACTCAATAGCATCAACAACAAGTAGAAATCGATACCGGGAGAGTTTCCCCTATCAAACAATCAAGATCAAACCCAAATTGCTATGGCGGTGACGGTGTCCAGCGGTGATGACGGCGGTGATGATGGTGGAGATGATGATGATGGTGATGGCGATGATGTCCAGCTCGATGACGGTGACGATGGCGTCGATTTCCCCCTCCCGGAGGGAATTTCCCCGGATTCACTGCCCGCCGGAGAGCTCTTTCTCTCTGGTGTTCTCCGCCCCGCAGAGGCGGCTGTAACTCTTCGCGAGGTACCCTCTGTGGCTTAGGTCTTCGGGACGAAGGGTTTGGCGAAGAAAAGGAGGCGAAAGGGGTCGTGGGCCCTCCACACCACAGGCCGGCGCGGCCAGGGCCTGGGCCGCGCCGCCCTAGGGTGTGGGCCCACCCTGGCTGCTCCTGGCTCCTCCTTCTGGCTTCCTTCGTCATCTTGAAAAATAGGATTTTTGGTATAATTTCCTTCCAGAGTTGATCTTCCAAAATATTGCGTTCGACGGTGCTTTTTCCAGAATCCCGGGGCTCCGGTGTTCGATCCTCCAATAACGATGAAACATGCAAAATAGATGAAATAACATAAGTAATGTGTCCCAATATGAAATATATCAATGAATAACAGCAAATTATGATATAAAATAGTGATGCAAATTGGACGTATCAGGGGGCAGGGGATCAAAAGAAAAAGGCAAATAGCCAGAAATTAGGGGTCAAAAATAACTCCAAGAAAGGAAACTTTTATTGTTCGTAGAGGATGACATGCGGGACCCATGAGCCAGCAGCTTACTCAACGTTTCAAAGGCGGCAGGGGATCGAAAGAAAAAGGCAAGTGACCAAATAGGAGGTGCCAAAAATAATCCAAGAAAAGAAAGTTTTATAGTACATAGAGGATGACATGCGGGTCCCATTTAGCAGCAGCGGTATCACTGTTTGAGAGGCGGCAGGGGATCGAAAGAAACAGTCAAGTGACCAAATATGAGGTGCCAAAAAAAATCCAAGAAAAGAAAGTTTAATAGTACGTAGAGGATGACATGCGGGTCCCATTTAGCAGCAGCGGTATCACTGTTTGAGAGGCAGCAGGGGATCGAAAGAAAAAGTCAAGTGACCAAATATGAGGTGCCAAAAAAAAATCCAAGAAAAGAAAGTTTTATAGTACATAGAGGATGACATGCGGGTCCCATTTAGCAGCAGCGGTATCACCGTTTGAGAGGCGGCAGGGGATCGAAAGAAAAAAGGCAAGTGCCCAAATATGAGGTGCCAAAAAAAACTCCAAGAAAAGAAAGTTGATTGCTCATAGAGGATGACATGCGGGTCCCATTTAGCTGCAGCGGTCTCACTGTTTGAGAGGCGGCAGGGGATCGAAAGAAAAAGGCAAGTGAAAGAATATGAGGTGCCAAAAATAATCCAAGAAAAGAAAGTTTTATAGTACATAGAGGATGACATGCGGGTCCCATTTAGCAGCAAATGGTATCACCGTTTGAGAGGCGGCAGGGGATCAAAAGAAAAATGAAATTGCCAAAAATCATAGGGTGAAAAAAAACCAAGAAAATGAACTTTTATAGTACATAGAGGATGACATGCGGGTCCCATGAGCCTGCAGGTTCCTCAACGTTTCAAACGTGGCATGAGATCGAAAGAAAAAGGCAAGTGAAAAAATATCAGGAGCCAAAAATAATTCAAGAAAAGAAAGTTTTATAGTACATAGAGGATGACATGCAGGTCCCATTTAGCAGCAGCGGTATCACCGTTTGAGAGGCGGCAGGGGATCGAAAGAAAAAGGCAAGTGAAAAAATATGAGGAGCCAAAAATAATTCAAGAAAAGAAAGTTTTATAGTACATAGAGGATGACTTGCGGGTCCCATTTAGCAGCAGCGGTATCACCGTTTGAGAGGCGGCAGGGGATCGAAAGAAAAAGGTAAGTGACCAAATATGAGGTGCCAAAAATAATTCAAGAAAAGAAAGTTTTATAGTACATAGAGGATGACATGCGGGTCCCAGTTAGCAGCAGCGGTATCACCGTTTGAGAGGCGGCAGGGGATCGAAAGAAAAAGGCAAGTGACCAAATTTGAGGTGCCAAAAAAAACTCCAAGAAAAGAAAGTTGATTGCACATAGAGGATGACATGCGGGTCCCATTTAGCAGCAGCGGTCTCAACGTTTCCAAGGCGGCAAGGGATCAAAAGAAAAAGGAAGTAGCCAGAAATCAGGGTGAAAAAATTCCAAGAATAGAAAGAATTTTGGTTCATAGAGGATGACATGCGGGACCCATGATCCTGCATCGTAAACGGCTCGATCGGAGAACGTTGAACGAGATGGCGCGATCTAGAAAAAAAACAATGCCAGAGAGGCTGCCATCTGGGCCCTACATCCCTCGGTGGTGCGGATTTGCGTTGACTCGGCCGGCGAACCCGAGATTTCGAGATGCACCACGTCCCGTGCCACCATACACGACGTTTTGGCCGCTTTCGTCGGGCTAGGTGGCCTCAAAAACGAGAAAAAAAAAGTTTTGACATGCACCACGGAGGGACCCAAAATCGTCGGCCATGGTACACCAGCAACCACGGCGCGACTTCAACTTCGTCGGCCATGGCAACTTTTCTTGTAGTGCTCTAACCCTTTCATATAGGATCCACCCCACATAAAATATTATGCCCTAACTTGTGTATCATGTGCCACAAGTATAAACCAAGCCATATATACCTAAAGACTAGATTCCATTTGGTGAGTAAAGTGAAACCAATAACTAATTCCACTTTGATTTCCAATCACCTTGTTTACTTGCCCAAATGGAATATTGTGTCATAATTAAACCATCACCTTAGCAAGTGAATTGACCAATGATAAGCTTGGGAATTATCCTAAGTAATCCAAGTTACAAGTTGCTAAGCAAGATTAATAATTATAGAGTTTATTCAATCATCTTCTTAAAACCTTAGGAATAGTTCTCCACATGAAATCATGATCCAATACATCCCTATTACCATCTACTTTAAACTCTAGCCATAATAAAAATTATATGAGAACAATCCATATTGTTAATCACACTAGTTAAACCTAATAATATTTTCACTATGCACATGTTCTAAGTTTCAAACCATTTAAATAGATCTGGTTCCTAAATTAAAAAGGGAATTGAAATAACTAACTAAACCATTTCTATTTTACTTAAGCCTCACAAGATATCAATTAAATCCTAAACTAAATATCTGTTTAAACAACAAGATTATACAGTAAGTATTATATTCAAGTTATGTTGATATCCAAACAATTTAGAACCTGCAAGAACAAACAGAAATCAAATTTAAATCTAAACCAGAATAGAAAAACAGAAAAAGAAAACAGAAATTTGAAAAAGAAAGTGGAGGGAAACTTACCTGGCAGCCCAACACCTCAGCAGCCCGAAGCCAACAACGTAGCCATCAACTCGGCCCAGCCCACGAACAAACAGCCCACCTTACCGTTTCGGCAGAGAGAAGAAAAGGGGCTTCGTCCTCCTTCCCGGCGACGACAGCTCGACGGAGAAGCCTCTGCCACCTCCTCGACGAAGATAAGGACGCCGCCGGACGTCGCCAAACCTTCCAGAACTGTGCCCTGGCGATTTCACGTCCGTGTTATCCAAAATCATCACGATTCTCGCACTGGATCCCTAATTCACCTTGTCTCCGTATCCTGGCCGCCCGTCGCCGACACTCGTCGTCGTTCCCGACCATCTCAAGCCCTATAAAGCTACCAGGATGATCTCCGTGCTTCCCTTGTTCACCTCTGCCACTCAAATCCCTCTCAGTCGCCCCTATTTCTCAGCTTCTTCCTTCACTGTTCGCCGGCGACCTCCATGGCGCCGTTGATTGAGAACACCCCGGAGTCCGTGGAGTAGCTCGTTGGATGCGCCTGCCGATGTAGGTTCTCCTGGCGGAAGGAATCGAGTAGGGGAACTCAGGGCGATGAAAATTTGGGATTTTCCCCTTACAGCAGATCGCCGGAATCCGCGGCGGTGAGCTCGTCTCCGACCACATCAAGCCTCACCGAGCCCACCAACATCTTCAGGTTGATCTTGCGCCTCTCCTGCATCTAATTTCGCGTCTTAGGGTTAACCGTAGCTCGAGATGGGTAGCTGGCCGGAGTGGCGCCGCCGCAGAAACATTTGGCGGTGATGCTACAGTGATTTTTTGGAAGCAACGACCACACCATCGTTCTCAGATCATCAAGGGGAGTCGAACCCGCCTAGTAGTACATCCTGGGAGGCCATAAAACGGCGTCGCCACCGTGCACTGGCTCGCCGGCGTTGAGCCGTCGACGAAGCCAACGTGGCGGTGGGACCTAATAGCTGGTTTGACCCGGTCAATTGCCAACGAGGCAGCTGACCTGGCAAGACCCCACATGTCTGTGACTAAAGCTAGAACCAGCTCGGTAGCTTTAGCATTTAGGTTTAATTTCAAAATTCCAGTAAATAGCTAAAACTTTGCAAAAACATAGAAAATTCATTACAACTCAGAAAAATATAAATAATATATCAAAATGCTCACAAAAATAAACTCTATTCAAATAAAATATAAAACAAAAATGTGTGTAAAAAAATTCACTTATTTTAACCTTATTAATTATGTCATTTCAATTATTTAAAATACAATTTGAATTCAGTAATTAGTGAAGTTTCAAAATTAAATTTTAACTATTCAGTAACTAATTAAAATGTTAAGATTAATTTTATTTATCATATTTTCATTAACTTAATTATTAGTGGTAATTCATAAACCCTAATTTGCAAATTACTATTTTCTATTTTCTTTAAATAGTAATAACTCAAGAAAATATTAAAAGTCAATATTATTTTAATAGCCCAACAATTTTGTACTTAAGAAATTTTAGTTAACAAGTCATTATTTTAAAACCTAACAATAATTAGGAAACCCTGAATTCTAATTAAACTCTAACTAGTAATTATTTTAATTCTTAAACCCTCTAAAAATTAATAGCATGTTAAAATTATTAATAACTCTATTTCAAGTACTTAATCACATTAGTTCTAGTACCAAGTATTACTTTAAGAATTAGATCATAATTTAGAAACCCTAGTTTTAATATAAGTTAGAATCTGGATCTAATTATTTTATGTGATCATTTGAAAATGCTTTAACCCTAAACCCTAGTTGCTTATCACATGTGATCATGTGAATGTCACCTTGCATAGAGAACCATATTATGTGACCAACAAATACAAGCCATGATCCATTAATTAGCATAAAACCAAGTCACATGAGATTATCATTTCATGTCCCTATTCAAACCTATATGATTCCCTAAATGCCACCTAGATGCAAACCCTAGCTTGTGAATTAGAGTAGAGCCATTGATCACCAATCCATTATACCACACCATTAGGATTAACCTCAACCATCAAACCATAGTAGAACCCTAATGATAAACCCTAGTACCAATCTTGTGTAGTAATACACATCACATGCTTCTATTCCACTGAACCCTATTCAGGAAGTGATAAACCATCTAGTTTAGAAGCCATTAATCATTACTTAGTGAAGCAAATGTGAAGCCATAGTAAACCCTAACTTATAGCAACACTTTGACCATCATTCTATAATATGTTATCCATAATCAACCATAGTAATAAACCTGCTAATACTTGCTCTGTATAGACCAATTCTATTTAACAACCCAACTAGTTCCTATTAGAAAACTAAATGAATCCAATAGTAAACCCTAAAAAGCCATAGCTCCTATGTATGGTATATTCTTATTTAACCTGTTCTTCAAAAGTTATTCTTTTTAAGTATAAATGTCAATCAAACCTTAGAAGCCCTAATCCTTCTTTGAAACACTTATTATTTCTTAAACAACATGTTCTTCAAAAGTTATTCTTTTGAAGTATAGTATAAGTAGTCATCAACCATGTTCTGTAGAACTTAAAATTGACAACTGTTCTTTACATATTATTCCACCACTATTCTTTATGTGTATGATTGTTATGATGTCTTATATCACTTGGTTATGCTAATATAACCAAACCCTAATAAGAACCTTGTTTGAGAACCATTCTAAAAGTGCAACCAACCCTAAAGAAATCTTTACAACTCATACATCCTAAATCATCGAGGTTAAGTTACGCTCGGGACGATTGCATCTCATACTATGCATTATAGCATCTTTGCCAGTTCTTTAAACATTGTCCTTACCGGACGATGATGGTATTTCAGAATTTGGAGTTATCACGTATCGAAGCTTTTGCCTGCATAATCTTGCAGTCAAGAAAGGCAAGTTCATCGCTTGCTCATGTCATTTGATTATTTGTATCAAACTATATGCAAAGTACTATACTTATCACTCATGCATTGAAAAGAAAAGTATTATTTTACAATTATGAATATGACTATGTGGTGGGCAATGGAACCATGGTATGTGTTGATATGGTGGAGGTTCCATTGCATGGGTTATATTAACCTAGGATTAATTACCAATGCCGTCCAGTGATTCTAGCGCCGTACAAACCGCGTTAACCATGAGATCTATAATGGCTCTAGGGAAGCCAGCCGTATCTTTTCCCTTCTGCACGCCAACGGACTGGTAGAGCTGCGGGGTGTTGGAGGCACTGCCGTAGGTTGGGATAGCCTTTTAAATCCCCATCCATTAGTGATGTTTAGCTCTATGGTCTATGATGGATTGTCCGGAGTACACCGTGAGTAAAGCCGTATTATCGGGAGAAGTCTACTGGGGGTGTACGGTCGGACAAAAGGGTGGGTTTGCAGTCGCGGAGAAGGCGGTGTGGGCTTGGATCTTTATACCTGGCCTCACACCAAAGGAAGTGTGAACGGGGGCAAGTCCCTGCGGATGGCAAAAAGGGTGGGATCTCTTGTGGGAAAATTAACGCACCTCTGCAGAGTGTATCAAATTGTGGCTGTCACTCCTTGTTCCGGGAAGGGAACTGCGAACGCGGCAGGAAAGGAACTCCACGAAGTTCTAGTCAACCTGTGAAGACTGACGGGCATAGTTTTCAGAATAAAATAAACCTTTTGAAGAAATGTTTATGAAAACTTGCATTGGCCTATGACTTTCTGTTCTATGGCTGTAGCTAGTGCATGATACACCTATTTCCTATTATGAACTTGCTGAGTACGCTCATACTCATTCCCTCCCATTTGAACCCCCTTCTTAGATCAAGACACCGAAGGAGAAACTACCGTGGAACTCGAAGACAAAGGAGTCAACTGTAACAGGATGAAGAATCCAATCAAAGAAGTCAATGGAGTCAACTTCTGCATCAGCTATTATGGAAACCTAGACTAGTAATAGAAGGGAACCTTTCCCTAATCCTAGCACCTAAGTAGCTAGAATTCTATAGCCAGCCAAGTAGCTCTTGAACTTGAGTTAGCAATAAGATAGATTACGAGTCGTTCATCTGGAGCTTTATTTGAAGTTTTACCTCACTGTAAAGTAGGAGGTTGTGTTGATTTTATGTAAACAGCTTGTGTGTACTTCTATAGACATACCTTGGACTCGCATATGTTTCTGTTGTACCACTCTGAGAGATGTAATATGAGTGGAATGGTGTTTCACTTGTGTTATGTCAACGACTTGTGTACTACACCATGCAGTGGTACGCTGGGTCATCACAGCTGGTATCAGAGCAAATGCTTTGACCCTAGGATTAAAACCCTTTAAAGGAGACCTATAGGTTTGGTAGAGTCTATAGGAGGTATCTTAGCTAAGACAAATGTGCTAAGTCAACTATGCTTAAACCAACTATTCTTTTGACTTGAGATGGGTATTCACTTGAGAATAATCCTGACACACTTGAGTCAATCTTTCTTATCTATTTTCTTAAGTAAGGTTAGTTAGTTATCTTGCTTCATTCCAAATAACTAGAACACCATTGGAGCTTAAGATAATGGGTGGTAGTAGACCACAGTTGGTATACAATACATGGTAGTCCAAAGAGAGGATACAACCATAAGGAAGATATCCTATTGGAAGAAGTATACCAATACAAGTATGGTTAAGTAAGATTCATTTAAAATGTCAAGTGACTGATGTTAAGTAAGGGAGATAAGTTATATAAGGTAGTATATGTCTATGATGAGTCAATCATAGGAGGTAAGGAAGAATGATAGGAGTTATACAACTCTACTTTTCATGGTAAAGTTGGTAATCATATATGATTCACTTGAGAATCATGATGTGATGGAGTAGAACATCATAAGGGAGTTAACAGAAGTATGATGAGGAGTAGGATTTAAGGTATAGTTCGAAAGCTTAGGCCATAAAATCCTAATAGCTGTACCAAGTATGTTAGAACCTTAGTCCTTAATTTAAAGAAGGCTTATTTAGAGCATATCACATAGAGAAATCCGGGAGTTATAGGTGGTATATTTTAAACAATCATGTGTTTAGAGTAGACATGTTAGAACTAATTGTATTATAGGAAGTAGTCCTCAATAGCACATATATATGGTATACTATTTTGATAGTACTTCCAAAGAAAACTAGGTTAACTCCAACTATCCTAGGCCATTTTGTTTCAAGTTTGTCTCATTGCAAGTGTGCAATTAAGATAAATGTTGAGACAAACAGTAGAAATTCACGTATTGTGCTAACTATCACAACCTAAACCTATCTTATGTGGTGTTATATACTACACATCTAAGCCTGGTGTTTAGGGATGTCTTACCCAACTACTATCTTCAGGCATATAAGGATGTGTATTATAAGCACAAAGCTGGATTTTCTTGGATTTTATTGGATTTTCATTGTTTGACTAGATCCATACATGAAGTTTGACTTTGATATGAAAATGCATGTTGCAATATCAAGCTCTTACTTGATGTTATAGGTCTAGAGGGTAAAGGTATTCGTGTGAGGAAGTGACGAATTATGAAGATTTTGGAAGACAAGATAAAGTTTCGCTGGAAGAAGAAGTAAAGTTGTGGGAAGCAACCACAACAATCTGAAGGAAGGACCAATCAAAACTCACTTTTATCCTTAATCAAGGAGTATTTCAACATGGAAGTATCATGAAAGGGAGAAAAATAGTGAATATGGAGTAGTAGAAGTGGAGCCATATTCATTATGCAAGAAGGAAATGCAAGTAAAGTCACTTACAATACTATTTTCATAGTGTCAACAATTGGTTATCTTGCAAAACAAACCCTAGAAGAAGGAAAATAGACAAGTGAAGTCGCAGCTGGTATAATAAGACCGCAGTTGATATAGGATAATCATGAAGAGAAAGTATGTAAAGTGAGGTATATCTTAACTAAAACTATAAAAGTAGCCACAGCTTGTAGGTAGATATGGACTAGAACCATAACATAGCCATAGCTGGTATCCAATAAGCCACATCTGGTGCTAGATAGTCTGCAGCTGGTACCCGATAGTCCGCAGCTTGGATATTTCTTTACTCTAAAAGAAAGAGGGATTCCGCAGCTGGTATTCCGTAGCTGGTAAATTTTTTTAGTTGGAGGATTCATAACGGATACCCACAACTGTGTGGATACACCGCAAAAAAAAATTCTTCGTGAGACTTTAGAAAGGTACAAAATATAAACCAGACTTAAACCAACTACCTAACCTTGGAGTTTAATGATTAGAAGAAAGGAAGTTTGAAGATCATTAGTAAATTCCAAGGGGGAGAGGAAGGCTGAAGGAGAAGTATTAAGATATTATTTGTAGTGTGATAGACGGAGAAAAGGTCTGAACTGAAAGGAAGTCCGATCTTATTTTTATAAGGTTGTTGGGAAGTACCCATATAATAGTACTCTCAGGAGGTTGTCAGACCAGAAGCCGAAGTGCATATCTCGAGGAAGTAAGGGTTAGACCTTAACTTGAGTAGGTAATTGTAATTACTCAAAACCAAGAGAACTTAAGTAAGTATTAGATAATGAAGTTGGAGGAAGAAGTTATCGAAGGACAATCAAAGCTTAAGAGAAGCTCAAAGACCGAAGGGTTTGACCATACCAAAATTAATGATTATTAGAAAGATTCCTTTCATAGAACCTAAAGAAACCAAAAGGAAGATAACTAGCAGAAACTAGAAGCCATGATTGGATGGACTAAATGAGTCTAATCCATTCGTAGGACTAAACAACTAGGACCATACCTATTGTAAATCCCTTACTAAGTACCATTACTTTCGTTATGGTAGTACGAGAAAATAATACCCTACCTTCAACAAATTATTTAGACTTAAGGTTTGGGCACCGCAGCTGGATTACCGCAGCTGGTATAACCAAGCTTTGAGTACCCAAATAGGAAGATGTCACCACAACCATTAGTAAAGTCCATTAACACAATAAGATGTCCTAATCCAAGAATCTTTAGAGAGAAAGCCTATAAGCTTAGAGTGTTGGAAGAAATCATAGAATTGAAGAAAGTATCAGTGCCAGACATCAGAAGACTCTAAGAAGGATCTGGACAAGGGATATATTCAATTATATCCAAGGAGATCACTAGGGAATTTGAAAGGATTGTGATCTGTTCAAGTCAGTTCCACGTTCCGAAACATGAGAGCGTTCGAACTTCGGGATGAAGTTCAGTTTAAGGGGAGAGGCTGTAATATCCCAGGTTTAGAGACTACAAAATAAGAGAACATCAAAGTGTGCATTGCATTCATGCATAGAAAATCCGGGGAATTTTCGCGCTTTCAAGTAAAACTTACCACAGTAACTGAAGTTTCACTTGACTTGCTGGAACTGAAGTAGATCATCAAGTCAAGCGCTATAAACTTCTCTGTGATCTTGGTTAAAACCTTGTTTTGGGTAGAGATGATTTGATCTATGGATTAGATCAAATGGAATTATATTTACAACAACACATTCTTTAAGAATCAAACCCTAACTTATTAACACTTAAAAGTTAGCAACTACCTTTGTGTGTAAATTAATTCACTTCTAAACTTATTACCAAATAAGGTAAACCACAGGGTCTAAAGTGCATAAAAGCCACACATTCTTATTTAAATCATAACTTATTAAGTATATGGAATGTCATAAAACTAAATCCATTTACATTACGATTTATAGTTCAAACTATTTGAATCAAACTGACTATGAGTATTTTGAAACTCATATGATCATGCCTTGGTGAAATCAAACACCAACTATCCAAATTTGAGGAATAACCTTCAACCTTGATCTTTTGATCAATATTATAATATAAATCCAATCCAATATGATATAGTGACTCATCCACAATAATAAAACCATCCACAAGATATTTAGTAACAAATGCCACTTGGCTATCCAAAAATAAATCATATGAGAGGATAATGATCTTTCCACATAGGATGAAAATATCTACATGACTTGCACTCCAAGCTATGCCACATCATGCTCAAAGGATTGCTATGGATGAGGGCATGACACCCAAGCACCTTACTCATCAAACCAACACAAGAGTCACCACCTATGTGTCATGATACTAGAGCTTGCCCAAGCCTATAAATAGAGCCACATCCTTCATCCATATGATCACCTTGTAGCATGATACAAGGAAACCAAACACTTGAGACCTTCCATGTGAATTAGCTAGGATCAAGATGAAGAAGCTAGGAGGTGGAGGCATACCATAAGATGCAGGTTTATCAGATTTCCTGAAGAACAAGCTACAGAAGATACCAAGGTAGAATTCCTAGGCAAACCATATATTTAGAGGATCATATCATCATCTCTTGAGTAGGACCTTAGGAAACCAATTCCATAATCATCACAATTTGGTATTAATTAGAAACCCTAAGAATCTAAGTGAGTGTGATGAGAGGAATGATAAAGAGTAATTAGTGAGGAATAAGTGGATATTGTCCAATGCATGATTATACCTTGTAGATATAGATGATCAGTTAAACCCATGTTATTAATAGATCTCATCTATCACATAAAATAATAAGTATATCACTAATAGTTAATCCCAAACCAATCCTCACGCCTTGTGTAGAGGAGTAATCCTAGTCAATTAAACATAATCTAACTATTGCTCACATCCTAAACCTAGTGGTGTATCACATTGGTGATCACTACTAAAACCCTAGACCACGTCTGAAATCCAACCCATGGATTACTTTGGATTATAAGTAGAACCCTGCCATGCCTCATGCCTATTTCCTACTTCAAATAGTGAAGTATTCCCAAAACTCTAACCCTTTCATATAGGATCCACCCCACATAAAATATTATGCCCTAACTTGTGTATCATGTGCCACAAGTATAAACCAAGCCATATATACCTAAAGACTAGATTCCATTTGGTGAGTAAAGTGAAACCAATAACTAATTCCACTTTGATTTCCAATCACCTTGTTTACTTGCCCAAATGGAATATTGTGTCATAATTAAACCATCACCTTAGCAAGTGAATTGACCAATGATAAGCTTGGGAATTATCCTAAGTAATCCAAGTTACAAGTTGCTAAGCAAGATTAATAATTATAGAGTTTATTCAATCATCTTCTTAAAACCTTAGGAATAGTTCTCCACATGAAATCATGATCCAATCCATCCCGATTACCTTCTACTTTAAACTCTAGCCATAATAAAAATTATATGAGAACAATCCATATTGTTAAGCACACTAGTTAAACCTAATAATATTTTCACTATGCACATGTTCTAAGTTTCAAACCATTTAAATAGATCTGGTTCCTAAATTAAAAAGGGAATTGAAATAACTAACTAAACCATTTCTATTTTACTTAAGCCTCACAAGATATCAATTAAATCCTAAACTAAATATCTGTTTAAACAACAAGATTATACAGTAAGTATTATATTCAAGTTATGTTGATATCCAAACAATTTAGAACATGCAAGAACAAACATAAATCAAATTTAAATCTAAAGCAGAATAGAAAAACAGAAAAAGAAAACAGAAATTTGAAAAAGAAAATGGAGGGAAACTTACCTGGCAGCCCAGCACCTCAGCAGCCCGAAGCCAACAACGCAGCCCATCAACTCGGCCCAGCCCACGAACAAACATCCCACCTTACTGTTTCGGCAGAGAGAAGAAATGGGGCTTCGTCCTCCTTCCCGGCGACGACAGCTCGACAGAGAAGCCTCTGCCACCTCCTCGACGAAGATAAGGACGCCGCCGGACGTCGCCAAACCTTCCAGAACTGTGCCCTGGCGATTTCGCGTCCGTGTTATCCAAAATCATCACGATTCGTGCACTGGAACCCTAATTCACCTTGTCTCCGTATCCTGGCCGCCCGTCGCCGACGCTCATCGTCGTTCCCGACCATCTCAAGCCCTATAAAGCTACCAGGATGATCTCCGTGCTTCCCTTGTTCACCTCTGCCACTCAAATCCCTCTCAGTCGCCTCCTATTTCTCAGCTTCTTCCTTCACTGTTCGCCGGCGACCTCCATGGCGCCGTCGATTGAGAACACCCCGGAGTCCGTGGAGTAGCTCGTTGGATGCGCCTGCCGATGTAGGTTCTCCTGGCGGAAGGAATCGAGTAGGGGAACTCAGGGCGATGCCAATTTGGGATTTTCCCCTTACAGCAGATCGCCGGAATCCGCGGCGGTGAGCTTGTCTCCGACCACATCAAGCCTCACCGAGCCCACCAACATCTTCAGGTTGATCTTGCGCCTCTCCTGCATCTAATTTCGCGTCTTAGGGTTAACCGTAGCTCGAGATGGGTAGCTGGACGGAGTGGCGCCGCCGCAGAAACATTTGGCGGTGATGCTACGATGATTTTTTGGAAGCAACGACCACACCATCGTTCTCATATCATCAAGGGGAGTCGAACCCGCCTAGTAGTACATCCTGGGAGGCCATAAAACGGCGTCGCCACCGTGCACTGGCTCGCCGGCGTTGAGCCGTCGACGAAGCCAACATGGCGGTGGGACCTAATAGCTGGTTTGACCTGGTCAATTGCCAACGAGGCAGCTGACCTGGCAAGACCCCACATGTCTGTGACTAAAGCTAGAACCAGCTCGGTAGCTTTAGCATTTAGGTTTAATTTCAATGTTCCAGTAAATAGCTAAAACTTTGCAAAAACATAGAAAATTCATTACAACTCAGAAAAATATAAATAATATATCAAAATGCTCACAAAAATAAACTCTACTCAAATAAAATATAAAACAAAAATGTGTGTCAAAATAAAAATTCACTTATTTTGACCTTATTAATTATGTCATTTCAATTATTTAAAATACAATTTGAATTCAATAATGAGTGAAGTTTCAAAATTAAATTTTAACTATTCAGTAACTAATTAAAATGTTAAGATTAATTTTATTTATCATATTTTCATTAACTTAATTATTAGTGGTAATTCATAAACCCTAATTTGCAAATTACTATTTTCTATTTTCTTTAAATAGTAATAACTCAAGAAAATATTAAAAGTAAATATTATTTTAATAGCCCAACAATTATGTACTTAAGCAATTTTAGTTAACAAGTCATTATTTTAAAACCTAACAATAATTAGGAAACCCTGAATTCTAATTAAACTCTAACTAGTAATTATTTTAATTCTTAAACCCTCTAAAAATTAATAGCATGTTAAAATTATTAATATCTCTATTTCAAGTACTTAATCACATTAGTTCTAGTACCAAGTATTACTTTAAGAATTAGATCATAATTTAGAAACCCTAGTTTTAATATAAGTTAGAATCTGGATCCCATTATTTTATGTGATCATTTGAAAATGCTTTAACCCTAAACCCTAGTTGCTTATCACATGTGATCATGTGAATGTCACCTTGCATAGAGAACCATATTATGTGACCAACAAATACAAGCCATGATCCATTAGCATAAAACCAAGTCACATGAGACTATCATTTCATGTCCCTATTCAAACCTATATGATTCCCTAAATGCCACCTAGATGCAAACCCTAGCTTGTGAATTAGAGTAGAGCCATTGATCACCAATCCATTATACCACACCATTAGGATTAACCTTAACCATCAAACCATAGTAGAACCCTAATGATAAACCCTAGTACCAATCTTGTGTAGTAATACACATCACATGCTTCTATTCCACTGAACCCTATTCAGGAAGTGATAAACCATCTAGTTTAGAAGCCATTAATCATTACTTAGTGAAGCAAATGTGAAGCCATAGTAAACCCTAACTTATAGCAACACTTTGACCATCATTCTATAATATGTTATCCATAATCAACCATAGTAATAAACCTGCTAATACTTGCTATGTATAGACCAATTCTATTTAACAACCCAACTAGTTCCTATTAGAAAACTAAATGAATCCAATAGTAAACCCTAAAAAGCCATAGCTCCTATGTATGGTATATTCTTATTTAACTTGTTCTTCAAAAGTTATTCTTTTTAAGTATAATTGTCAATCAAACCTTAGAAGCCCTAATCCTTCTTTGAAACACTTATTATTTCTTAAACAACATGTTCTTCAAAAGTTATTATTTTGAAGTATAGTATAAGTAATCATCAACCATGTTCTGTAGAACTTAAAATTGACAACTGTTATTTACATATTATTCCACCACTATTCTTTATGTGTATGATTGTTATGATATCTTATATCACTTGGTTATGCTAATATAACCAAACCCTAATAAGAACCTTGTTTGAGAACCATTCTAAAAGTGCAACCAACCCTAAAGAAATCTTTACAACTCATACATCCTAAATCATCGAGGTTAAGTTACGCTCGGGACGATTGCATCTCATACTATGCATTATAGCATCTTTGCCAGTTCTTTAAACATTGTCCTTACCGGACGATGATGGTATTTCATAATTTGGAGTTATCACGTATCGAAGCTTTTGCCTGCATAATCTTACAGTCAAGAAAGGCAAGTTCATCGCTTGCTCATGTCATTTGATTATTTGTATCAAACTATATGCAAAGTACTATACTTATCACTCATGCATTGAAAAGCAAAGTATTATTTTACAATTATGAATATGACTATGTGGTGGGCAATGGAACCATGGTATGTGTTGATATGGTGGAGGTTCCATTGCATGGGTTACATTAACCTAGGATTAATTACCAATGTCGTCCAGTGATTATAGCGCCGTACAAACCGCGTTAACCATGAGATCTATAATGGCTCTAGGGAAGCCAGCCGTATCTTTTCCCTTCTGCACGCCAACGGACTGGTAGAGCTGCGGGGTGTTGGAGGCACTGCCGTATGTTGGGATAGCCTTTTAAATCCCCATCCATTAGTGATGTTTAGCTCTACGGTCTATGATGGATTGTCCGGAGTACACCGTGAGTAAAGCCGTATTATCGGGAGAAGTCTACTGGGGGTGTATGGTCGGACAAAAGGGTGGGTTTGCAGTCGCGGAGAAGGCGGTGTGGGCTTGGATCTTTATACCTGGCCTCACACCAAAGGAAGTGTGAACAGGGGCAAGTCCCTGCGGATGGCAAAAAGGGTGGGATCTCTTGTGGGAAAAGTAACGTACATCTGCAGAGTGTATCAAATTGTGGCTGTCACTCCTTGTTCCGGGAAGGGAACTGCGAACGCGGCAGGAAATGAACTCCACGAAATTCTGGTCAACCTGTGAAGACCGACGGGCATAGTTTTCAGAATAAAATAAACCTTTTGAAGAAATGTTTATGAAAACTTGCATTGGCCTATGACTTTCTGGTCTATGGCTGTAGCTAGTGCATGATACACCTATTTCCTATTATGAACTTGCTGAGTACGCTCGTACTCATTCCCTCCCATTTGAACCCCCTTCTTAGATCAAGACACCGAAGGAGAAACAACCGTGGAACTCGAAGACAAAGGAGTCAACTGTAACAGGATGAAGAATCAAATCAAAGAAGTCAATGGAGTCAACTTCTGCATCAGCTATTATGGAAACCTAGACTAGTAATAGAAGGGAACCTTTCCCTAATCCTAGCACCTAAGTAGCTAGATTTCTATAGCCAGCCAAGTAGCTCTTGAACTTGAGTTAGCAATAATATAGATTACAAGTCGTTCTTCTGGAGCTTTATTTGAAGTTTTACCTCACTGTAAAGTAGGAGGTTGTGTTGATCTTATGTAAACAGCTCGTGTGTACTTCTATAGACATACCTTGGACTCGCATATGTTTCTGTTGTACCACTCTGAGAGATGTAATATGAGTCGAACGGTGTTTCACTTGTGTTATGTCAATGACTTGTGTACTACACCATGCAGTGGTACGCTGGGTCATCACATCGATGCTTTCCGAGTCGCTGCCCAGATCGGAATCTGTGAATGACCAGAAGGTCATGCCACCGAACAGATCGGCGAGTTCTCCACCGACGGCAGGCTTGATGAAGCTTGGTGGGGAAACCTCCTCGTCGCCTGACTCGATCGATGATGATGATGAACCCGAGAAATCGGAATCGGCCGCTAACGGTCCCAAAAAAATCAGTGCCACGAGACGATGCAATCCTTCTTTCCAGACGCGGAAGTGAAACTACCGAACGTCATCTCCATCGACTCCTCCAGATCGGCATATGCATGCAAACGGGCGGGGGGGTGAGTGAAAGGATAAAATGTCACCTAGAGGGGGGGTGAATAGGCGTTTTTAAAACTCTTACGGATTTAGCTTGTAAGAATGCGGAATTAAACTAACGTTTATTTTACAAGCACAAATCCTAAATATGCTAGGCTTGACTAAGTGCAACAACAACAACTAGATCTAAGCAAGATAGGCACAAGATATATGTAGCACAAGTGATAGCAAGATATATGTACTTCAAGCACGATGGCTATCACAAGGAAAGTAAGCTCGGGTATAGAAATAACCGAGGCACGCAGAGACGAGGATGTATTCCTGTGTTCCCTTCCTTTGCAAGAAGGTACGTCACGTTTGGAGGGGTGGAGGTCCCACGAAGGATTCCCCAACGCCACGAAGGCTCACCCTATTCTCCGAGCCAAACCCACGAAGGATAATGGCCCTTTCCTTATGGTTAGCTTTTCCTCCGTTCCGGAGATGGAAAGCTCCAAAACCACTTCACAAGCTCCACGAAGGAGAAGCCCTGGCCTCTTCACAACCTTCCTTGAAGAGATCACCGGAGCACCAACCGCCAAGCCAACTAGGAGGTCTCCCTCCAAGAGTAACAAGCTCACGGTCTCTCACTTGAACTAATCGTGGTGGAGAGCTCAACACTATGCAATGATGCAAAGCAAGAACACTAGATGTGTTCAAATCCTTCACACTCAAATCCCACCAAAGCAACAAATGCTAGGATGAGATTAGAGAGTAAGAACAAAGAGGAAATCAACAAATGACTCCAAGATCTAGATCCAAAGGGTTCCCCTCACTTCTCTTAGATCCCTCAAGAATGAGCAAGAATCATGGGGGAATCAAGAGATAGGGCAAGTTCTTGAAAGTCAACAATGGAGTAGAGAGAGTGGAAGAACTTATTGAGCTCAAGGTGGAAGAAAACCTATTTATATCACAAGGTGGAAGAACTTATTGGGGCCAGGCCATCCAGTCCAGGGGCCGATTAGACCGGGCCGCAGACCGGACCATCCGATCCAAACCGGACATGGCACCGGGCTGTGACCGTGGCGGATTGGTGACATACAGAACATGGTCCCGGTTGTCACCGGAGCAGGAGCCGGCCGTGCCGGGGCATCCGGTCCACAGGCCGGTCCGACCGGGTGTGGGGTCAGACCAGTCCGGTCCAAACCGGACCATAGGCCGGGCCAGCACCGGGCGAAGCTAAAAACCTTACTGGATAGTGCCTGGTGTGCACCGGTCCAGGGGTCGTCGGCGCCGAGCTGGCCGGTGCCACGGCGGTCCAGCCGGACCCCTGAAGACCTGTTCTTTTCCTTTTAAACATAAAATGCTCCCGAACTCCGATTGACATGAAACCATTTTTGTTGGAAAGATAATGACAAATATGGAGACTCCTCATAGGATATTTTAGAGATTCTAGAGAGGGAGTCTCTGATACGTCTTCGACGTATCGATAATTTCTTATGTTCCATGCTTGTTTTATGACATTACCTACATGTTTTGTTCACACTTTATGATGATTTTATGCGTTTTCCGGAACTAACCTATTGACGAGATGCCGAAGTGCCAGTTCTTGTTTTCTGCTGTTTTTGGTTTCAGAAATCCTAGTAAGGAAATATTCTCGGAATTGGACGAAATCAACGCCCAGAGTCTTAGGATTGCATGAAGCTTCCAGAACACCCGAGAGCCGCCAGAGAGGGGCCACAGGGAGCCCACACATGGTGGCGGCGCGGCCCAGGGGGGGCGCGCCGCCCTAGTGTCTGGTGGCCCCAGACCCCTTCTGACGCCGCCTCTTCGCCTATAAGAAGCCCCTGACCTAAGTCTTCGATACGGAAAAGCCACGGTACGAGAAACCATCCAGAGCCGCCGCCATCGCGAAGCCAAGATCTGGGGGATAGGAGTCTCTGTTCCGGCACGCCGCCGGGACGGGGAAGTGCCCCCGGAAGGCTTCTCCATCGACACCGCTGCCATCTCCACCGTCATCTTCATCAACGCTGATGTCTCCCATGAGGAGGGAGTAGTTCTCCATCGAGGCTAAGGGCTGTACCGGTAGCTATGTGGTTCATCTCTCTCCCTATGTACTTCAATACAATAATCTCATGAGCTGCCTTACATGATTGAGATTCATATGATGATGCTTGTAATCTAGATGTCATTATGCTAGTCAAGTGGATTTTACTTATGTGATCTCCGGAGACTCCTTGTCCCACGTGTGTAAAGGTGATAGTGTGTGCACCGTGTGGGTCTCTTAGGCTATATTTCACAGAATACTTATTCACTGAGTTATGATTTGAGTTGGATGTCTCTATGAAATTGTGGTGTGTTAGTACCTCCTGTGAATGCTCAAAGTGACAGCGTGGGGTGTTCATTAGTACTTGGGAATACATCTTTAAGGCTTGCCTACATGATGAATTAGAGTTCGTTATCTTGCCAGAGAGTAATTCGGAATAGCATAGTGAAGTGCTTATATTTATATTCCTTTATGATTGCAATGTTGATAGTTTCCACTAGTGAAAGTATGATCCCTAGGCCTTGTTCCTAAATACTGCTATCGCTGCTTGTTTACTGTTCTACTGCATCTGTACTGTCCGCAATATTACCACCATCAACCACACGCCAATCCTGGACAGCAAAGCACTTTTCTGGCGCCATTACTACTGCTCATACTTATTCATACCACCTGTATTTCACTATCTCTTCGCCGAACTAGTGCACCTATTAGGTGTGTTGGGGACACAAGAGACTTCTTGCTTTGTGGTTGCAGGGTTGCATGAGAGGGATATCTTTGACCTCTTCCTCCCTGAGTTCGATAAACCTTGGGTGATCCACTTAAGGGAAACTTGCTGCTATTCTACAAACCTCTGCTCTTGGAGGCCCAACACTGTCTACAAGAATAGAAGCACCCATAGACATCAAGCACTTTTCTGGCGCCATTGCCGGGGAACGAAGGAAAGCTACACCATTTCCTCCCTCGTCAACCACGCGCCAGCAAGCACTTTTCTGGCGCCGTTGCCTGGGAGAAAAGGTAAAAGGTACTCACACTCCGGATCTCGGCTACTAAGCTATTTTCCGGCGCCGTTGTAAGTACTCGAAGCTATTTCCTTTAGATCCTGCAATTGCATCTTTTTGTTTCTTGTTTACACTAGTTAGGCATAATGGAAAACAACAAAAATATGAGAGATCTTTATGAACTTTATCTTGAATTAGGACATGATGTGTTTGAAGAGAGAATTAAAAAACCCATGGAACTTTATATGCATGCTAATGGGAATGTTATTAATATGAATGCTTTGAACACTATTGTTGCTAATGCTATGGAAAATTCTAAGCTTGGGGAAGCTGGTTTTGATGAGCATGATCTTTTTAGTCCCCCGGGCATTGAGGAGGAAATTTACTTTGATGATACTTTGCCTCCTATTTATGATGATTATAATGATAGTAGTCTTTTAGTACCGCCTGTTATGGAGGATAAATTTGATTATGATTACAATATGCCTCCTATATTTGATGATCAGAATAATAATGATAGCTACTTTGTTGAATTTGCTCCCACTACAACTAATAAAATTGATTATGCTTATGTGGGTAGTGATAATTTTATGCATGAGACTCATGATAAGAATGCTTTATGTGATAGTTATATTGTTGAGTTTGCTCATGTTGCTACTGAAAGTTATTATGAGAGAGGAAAATATGGTTGTAGAAATTTTCATGTTACTAAAATGCCTCTCTATGTGCTGAAATTTTTGAAGCTACACTTGTTCTATCTTCCTATGCTTGTTATTTTGCTCTTCATGAACTTGTTTATTTACAAGATTCCTTTTCATAGGAAGCATGTTAGGCTTAAATTTGTTTCATACTTGCTTCTTGATGCTCTCTTTTGCTTCAAATACTATTTCTTGCGAGTGCATCATTAAAACTGCTGAGCCCATCTTAATGGCTATAAAGAAAGAACTTCTTGGGAGATAACCCATGTGTTTATTTTACTACAGTAATTTTGTTTTATATTTGTGTCTTGGAAGTTGTTACTACTGTAGAAACCTCTCCTTATCTTTATTTTATTGCATTGTTGTGCCAAGTAAAATCTTTGATAGCAAGGTTGATACTAGATTTGGATTACTGCGCAGAAACAGATTTCTTGCTATCACTAATCTGGGTTGAATTCTCTGTAGGTAACTCAGAAAATTATGCCAATTTACATGAGTGATCCTCAGATATGTACGCAACTTTCATTAAATTTGAGAATTTTCATTTGAGCAAGTCTGGTGGCTCTTTAAAATTCGTCTTACGGACTGTTCTGTTTTGACAGATTCTGCCATTTATTTCGCATTGCCTCTTTTGATGTGTTGGATGGATTTCTTTGTTCCATTAACTTTCAGAATATTTGTGCAATGTCCAGAAGTGTTAAAAATGATTGTGTCACCTCTGAACATGTGAATTTTTGATTATGCACTAACGCTCTAATGAGTTGTTTCGAGTTTGGTGTGGAGGAAGTTTTCAAGGGTCAAGAGAGGAGGATGATACAATGTGATCAAGAAGAGTGAAAGCTCTAAGCTTGGGGATGCCCCGGTGGTTCACCCCTGCATATTTTAAGAAGACTCAAGCATCTAAGCTTGGGGATGCCCAAGGCATCCCCTTCTTCATCGACAACATTATCAGGTTCCTCTAGTGAAACTATATTTTTATTCCATCACATCTTATGTACTTTGCTTGGAGCGTCGGTTTGTTTTTGTTTTTATTTTGTTTGAATAAAATGGATCCTAGCATTCTTTATGTGGGAGAGAGACATGCTCCGCTGTTGCATATGGACAAATATGTCCTTAGTCTTTACTCATAGTGTTCATGGCGAAGGTTGAATCTTCTTCGTTAAATTGTTATATGGTTGGAAACGGAAAATGATACATGTAGTAATTGCTAAAATGTCTTGGATAATGTGATACTTGGAAATTGTTGTGCTCATGTTTAAGCTCTTGCATCATATACTTTGCACCTATTAATGAAGAAATACATAGAGCTTGCTAAAATTTGGTTTGCATAATTGGTCTCTCTAAGGTCTAGATAATTTCTAGTATTGGATTGAACGACAAGGAAGACGGTGCAGAGTCTTATAATGTTTACAATATGTCTTTTATGTGAGTTTTGCTGCACCGCTTCATCCTTGTGTTTGTTTCAAATAACCTTGCTAGCCTAAACCTTGTATCGAGAGGGAATACTTCTCATGCATCCAAATCCTTGAGCCAAACACTATGCCATTTGTGTCCACCATACCTACCTACTACATGGTATTTCTCCGCCATTCCAAAGTAAATTGCTTGAGTGCTATCTTTAAACACTTCAAAAGTTATCACCTCTGATTTGTGTCAATGTTTTATAGCTCATGAGGAAGTATGTGGTGTTTATCTTTCAATCTTGTTGGGCAACTTTCACCAATGGACTAGTGGCTTCATCCGCTTATCCAATAATTTTGCAAAAAGAGCTGGCAATGGGATTCCCAGTCCCAAATTAATTAACCTTCATAATGTTACAAAAATAGACACTCCTCCATGGTATGTGATTGTTGGACGGCACCCGAGGATTCGGTTAGCCATGGCTTGAGAAAGCAAAGGTGGGGAGGAGTGTCATCTAAATAAAACTAAAATAAAAAGGCACTCCTTCATGGTATGAGATTGTTGGCAGGCACCCGAGGATTCGGTTAGCCATGGTTTGTGAAAGCAAGGTTGGAAAGAGTGCCACCCAAAAATAAAAATAATTCATGGGAGCCGCTCTTTGAAGGTTTGTCTGGCAAGGGGGTTAGAGTGCCCACTACCATTCGTTGACAACAACAAACACCTCTCAAAATTTTACTTTTATGCTCTCTTTATGTTTTCAAAACCAAAGCTCTAGCACAAATATAACAATCGATGCTTCCCTCTGCGAAGGGCCTTTCTTTTACTTTTATGTTGAGTCAGTTCACCTATTTCTCTCCATCTCAAGAAGCAAACACTTGTGTGAACTGTGCATTGATTCCTACATACTTGCATATTGCACTTATTATATTACTTTATGTTGGCAATATCCACGAGATACATGTTACAAGTTGAAAGCAACCGCTGAAACTTAATCTTCCTTTGTGTTGCTTCAATGCCTTTACTTTGAAATTATTGCTTTATGAGTTAACTCTTATGCAAGACTTATTGATGCTTGTCTTGAAAGTACTATTCATGAAAAGTCTTTGCTATATGATTCATTTGTTTACTCATGTCATCTACCATTGTTTTGATCGCTGCATTCATTACACGTGCTTACAATAGTATGATCAAGGTTATGATGGCATGTCACTCCAGAAATTATCTTTGTTATCGTTTACCTGCTCGGGACGAGCAGAAACTAAGCTTGGGGATGCTGATACGTCTCCGACGTATCGATAATTTCTTATGTTCCATGCCACATTATTGATGATATCTACATGTTTTATGCATACTTTATGTCATATTTATGCATTTTCCGGAACTAACCTATTGACGAGATGCCGAAGTGCCAGTTCCTGTTTTCTGCTGTTTTTGGTTTCAGAAATCCTAGTAAGGAAATATTCTCGGAATTGGACGAAATCAACGCCCAGAGTCTTAGGATTGCATGAAGCTTCCAGAACACCCGAGAGCCGCCAGAGAGGGGCCACAGGGGCCCACACATGGTGGCGGCGCGGACCAGGGGGGGCGGCGCCCTAGTGTCTGGTGGCCCCAGACCCCTTCTGACGCTGCCTCTTCGCCTATAAGAAGCCCCTGACCTAAGTCTTCGAGACGGAAAAGCCACGGTACGAGAAACCATCCAGAGCCGCCGCCATCGCGAAGCCAAGATCTGGGGGACAGGAGTCTCTGTTCCAGCACGTCGCCGGGACGGGGAAGTGCCCCCGGAAGGCTTCTCCATCTCCACCGCTGCCATCTCCACCGCCATCTTCATCAACGTTGCTGTCTCCCATGAGGAGGGAGTAGTTCTCCATCGAGGCTAAGGGCTGTACCGGTAGCTATGTGGTTCATCTCTCTCCCTATGTACTTCAATACAATAATCTCATGAGCTGCCTTACATGATTGAGATTCATATGATGATGCTTATAATCTAGATGTCATTATGCTAGTCAAGTGGATTTTACTTATGTGATCTCCGGAGACTCCTTGTCCCACGTGTGTAAAGGTGACAGTGTGTGCACCGTGTGGGTCTCTTAGGCTATATTTCACAGAATACTTATTCACTGAGTTATGATTTGAGTTGGATGTCTCTATGAAATTGTGGTGTGTTAGTACCTCCTGTGAATGCTCAAAGTGACAGCGTGGGGTGTTCATTAGTACTTGGGAATACATCTTTAAGGCTTGCCTACATGATGAATTAGAGTTCGTTATCTTGCTAGAGAGTAATTCGGAATAGCATAGTGAAGTGCTTATATTTATATTCCTTTATGGTTGCAATGTTGAGAGTTTCCACTAGTGAAAGTATGATCCCTAGGCCTTGTTCCTAAATACTGCTATCGCTGCTTGTCTACTGTTCTACTGCATCTGTACTGTCTGAAATATTAGACACCATCAACCACACGCCAGTCCTGGACAGCAAAGCACTTTTCTGGCGCCGTTACTACTGCTCATACTTATTCATACCACCTGTATTTCACTATCTCTTCGCCGAACTAGTGCACCTATTAGGTGTGTTGGGGACACAAGAGACTTCTTGCTTTGTGGTTGCAGGGTGGCATGAGAGGGATATCTTTGACCTCTTCCTCCCTGAGTTCGATAAACCTTGGGTGATCCACTTAAGGGAAACTTGCTGCTGTTCTACAAACCTCTGCTCTTGGAGTCCCAACACTGTCTACAAGAATAGAAGCACCCGTAGACATCAGTCTCCCACCATCAAGAAACGGTGAAGACATCCAAACTAAAAAACGCAATAGAAGATGCATGTAGATCCGTTTTCGATGAACTTAGGCTTGTTTTCAAGCTAGCAACAAAGCTCAAGAACCTCACACAGAGAAACACCAAGAAGTAATAGGGATATGCAAAGTATGCAAAGGGTTGAGCTCCCTAAGACGATGTGATCAAGCTACCCAACCGAAAGCCCCTCTTGATAGTGCGGCTATCTATCCTATAACCCGGTCTCCCAACAACCACCTTGAGACCGGTAAAATGGAAACCTAGCAAGGCCATACCTTTGTCTTGCGCATCACGCTTGATCTTGATGATAACTCTTCAAGCTCCACTCAAGCCGGAATGCCTTACTTGATCATTGTTGCTCCGTGAAGACTCACAAATGCTCCCCCATACACCATGATGGGAAAGATCCATTGATGCATATCTTCACACGTCCATTATCACCAAATGGATTGCAAGCTTGAAGCATATGATCCTCTTGAGATGCTCAACTTGAACTTGCCCAACTCAACCTTGATGACGATCACCACTTGACGTCATCCTGTCATGGGCTATATGAGATCTCACTTTGGAGGCATGCGCATGGAAAGAGACCTAACCCACATAGAAAACACAAGGGAACATATATTATGGGTTAGTTCACAAAGCATAATTGACACGGCTTACCATACCACATGACTTCTCATAGCACATTCTTCATGCTTCATGTGTTGACCAAACTTGAATCTATTCTTCACTCTTTGTATTGGTCAACCTTGTATCTTCTCGTGCTCTATCATACTATCTTGAGGTGTATATAGAATTCTTCATTTGTTTGCATGCTCTAAATCTTAGTCAACCATAGTTCAACTTATTAGACTATCATGACACTGACTTAGAGCCATAACTTGAATTCTTCACTTGGAATCAAGCACTCAAGATCTTTATCATTCATTTCTTATCACATAAGCTAGAGCATGGCTAATATTGAGTTCCACATAAGAACTCCATCTTCATTTATTCTTCTTGATCATATCACATATATATCTTCCAATCGATGATCTTGATGCCAATACACAAGGTATATCTTAATCTTCATGGCATCCATACTTGAATCCAACACATGGAATACAAGTAGTACCTATGGAATATTCCTTCATATAAACTCAATGAAAACATTAGTCCATAGGGATTGTCACTAATTACCAAAACCACACATAGGGGCAATATACCCTTACAGTGAGGAACAAAATCGTCGAGATCAGGTTGGATCCGTTTACCTCCGTCCATCGCATTGCTTGTCGTTGATGATGTTGACGATGCCATCGAGATCACCTCCTTGCAGCTTCCAATTCCCACAGGCGGCACCAATTGACAAGGGATTAAGTTGTCAATACCTACGGATTGTAGACTTAGGGTTTCATAGAAAGTAGAGGGCAAGTAGATCTCGAAGATTCAGCCGAAAAGGTGCTCGACTAAGAAAACTAGGGTTATGTTGACAATAGATTCGATGGATTCTCCTCCCCTCAGCTCCCCTTTATATAGGAGGAAAAGCCGAGGGATTTCGTGCCGTACAAGTTACAAACTCCGGGAAGCTATCCGAGTCTTTCCCGTATAATTGCATGATTCGTGATTCCTAATATAACTCTACATTCCATATTGATGTTTGCCGGGCTTCCGGGCCTTGATAGCTTCGAGTTGTGGGCCTCCATATAACCCGGCAAGCCCATTCGGGATGCCTATGTCAACCCCAATAGTAAAAAGTTTTCCTTTCCCCATTTCCAAAGCTTTTCTGCCAAACATTTAAACATGGATGAACATTAGCAAATGAAAAAATTTACACCAATCATAAATGCTGACAATATTCAAACATAGCGAGGTAGCAGACAAAAAAAATGAGAAAATGATCAACCAACTCATGTTGGTAACAGAAGAGACATGTTTTCTCACACCACCTCTGTGATTGAAAACATCTCTTGTTTGAATGTTCCATCGCAAGACTAACCAAAGAAAATTTTGCACTTTAGGAGGTATTTTGACTTTTCAAAGGAATCTATATGGCACCTATTACTGCACTGCCTGGCTAGATAGAAAGATTTAACATTAAAGTTTCCTTAAGTAGCGAGGAACCAAAATAATTTATCTTGCTCTCCGAGAAAACATTCCCAGATGCAGTGTTTAAATCATTCCATTTCTTAAGTCTCTCCCCAACTAACGCTCTTCTAACCCCGAAACTACCAATTACAACTTGAAACACTTTACCGAAAGGATAATTATGATGTAGGGGAATGATGTAGAGTTTAGAAAAAGAGTAGAAAGGTGTTCTTCTCCAAGCCACTTATCCTCCTAAAATCTAGGTTTTCACCATTCCCTACAACAAAATTATATAAGAAAGAGAAAGATTTTGATGTCTTGCCAAAAAAGTGAATCCACCTCTCTAACAGTTACAACTCCAAAAGTACAATTGCTTAGATACTTACATTTTCAAGAAGGCTTGAAAAGCTTTATTTTCATTGGAAAACTTCTAGATCCACTATGAAAATAGAAAGATGTTCAAGATATATAACTTTAATATTCATAGCCAATCATATCATGCAAGCTTATTTTGTAATTAGCAAAATATAAATTCTTTTCTCAGGATCTCCACTCAGGAAATCAATGAAACTATATGTTGTTTTTTCTCCCAACCCCAACAAGAATTACATAAAAATAAAGTACAGAGTGTTATACTGGCCAGAGAATAATTAATGAAAGGGTTTTCTATTCTCCTGCCCTCGGGTCCTTAGGTGTACTCAGTTTTCCCCAGCTCCTTAGTTTTTCCTCAGTTTTCCCCAAGCCCTTGTTTGAAACCCGCAGAAGGAGCTCAGACGGCAGGATTCCCGTTTAGTTGACCATTTCGTGCTGACGTGTGGGGTCCCGTCATGTGGGGCCGCGTCGCGTGGGGCTGGTAGAAAGGGACCACGTAGGACAGGACGAGACAGTGTTTGGTTGCACGTGAGCAGGAGTTGGGTTCTGTCTCTCTCAGCCAAAATTGGCATTTTTAAGAGTACCTTTTCCCCCTCTTTCTCTCTGTATTTTTTCACCTAATTAGTATCAAATCTAGAGAAGCTTGCATTTCTGTCTTTCTTCATTTATTTGTGCCTTTTGGCCCTCGTTGTTTGCCCAATATGGCAGAAAATCTAGCACTCTCTCTGGTCCATATGTATGTAGTTAAATCTAGAAGAAAATCTCCAGGGTAATGTACGATAAATTCACACAGTCATATAGTAGAATAGGGATAGATAATAGGGTAGATAATAGGGATCCCTCCCTAGATAATAAGCTGCATACAGCAGCCAACATAGTAACAGGTTCGAGGGTCTTCACAACACCATCATACTAACAACATAACAACAAGGGATCCCTAGCTAACAACAAAATGGAGGAGGCAGCAGCAGCACACGTCTAGGACTCCGCCTACCCCATCTGGCTCTTCCTCCACTTGTTGCTCCGCTTGGGCACCTTGGGCTTGAGTGGAGGCATGCGCCCGACGGCGATCTCCACCCGCTGGAAGCTGCGGAGGTGCATGCCGAGCACCTTGTGCTTGGCGCGGAAGGAGCAGGGGTTCACCGTCGTGCCGACCTTGGGAAAGGTGTTGCTGATGTTGTCGGCATGCGTGAGGAGGCAGTTGAAGTCGGTGCCGCCAAGTATCCTAGTGTAGAAGGGGCACCTGTAGACACCCTTGGCGAAGTAGGAGACGTACTGGCCGACCTGCAGCCTCCGCAGCACCTGCCGAGTCTTGGTGTCATGGTGCTCGTCGTCGCTGCCGACGTCGCTGCCAAACAGCTAATCCATATCAAACGGAAACTATGAGTGAATGAGTTTCAACGATGACTAACGAGCATGATAACAAAGTTAGGAAAAACAGAGGCAGCCTCAGTTAGAGTGGACACGATTATATATCTACATGGAAGGGGTTAGCGAATCAAAGCTCATGCACAACAGATTTGTACACAGCAATGGTTCGCTGAACCCTCCCTGTAAAATTTGTGCCCAACAATTCATCATAGGCAAAGAAATAGATTCCAGATCTGAACTTGAACACATTCCAGATTATTTGCAAAATTAAACGGTTGATATCTTTTGATTCATGCATAAGATAACTGATTGAGATCCCATGATTACTTGCATAAATTAACCGATTGAGATCCCATTATTAGTTGCATAAATTAACCGAACGGCCAAACCCCAAATCTTAAACGAAATCAAGAAGGGATGAAAACAAAATGGAATAAAATCGGCGCAAACATTAACCCAATACTCATCCATCTACAGATCCATCTACACCAGCAAAAATAGGGTTCAAAAAGGAATGGGGAACAAAAAGGGAGCAAACCGTAGTTACCTCATTCCATGGGTCGTCCATGAAGGTGTCGTAGGGGTTCGGGGGCACCTCGTACGACACCTCCTCATAGGGGTCCCATCCCGCGGGGATTTGACTGCCACCGGCGGCAGCCGCCGATGCACCGGCGGCGATGGCCGTTGAGGGGACGGCGTCGAAGAGGGAGGCATCCCGCTTGGAGCCGACGATGTCGTGGATGATGGGATTGGCATTCTCCTTGTCCATCTCGCTGGCAGAGGAGAGGGAGAGGGAGAGGGAGAGGATTTTTTGCTTTGGAGAAGATGATGGGACGTGAGAGCGGCGGCGTTGCGTGAGCGAGTGAGAGTGACAGAGATAGTGCGAGGAGGCGTCTATAAATGCGAGGGTTGGTTAATGCGACCCGCGTCCTACGTGTCCACCGTTGCACGTCTGCACGTCTTGGACTTATGCAACGTGACACGCGTCCACAATTGCACGTCTTCGACTTTTGCACCGCGACCCACGTCTACGCGTCAACAATTGCATGTCTTCCATTTCTGCACCGCAACACACGTCCTCGAGTCTAACCCTGGAAATTTAGATATACTCAGGTATACCCTCGAGGAATATTATACTAGCATTTTTTTGTGTGCTCAGTTTCCCCCTTAAGTGCTAATACTGACTAGTGCAATATGCTCAGTTTTACCCTCAAATGGCTGGTCAACAGAGAGTCAACAAATGGAATTAACTAGTTAAATGAGTCATTTAATGTGCAAAAAAATCCGAAAAAGAGTGGCACTTACTCATGGAGACTTTACCAAAAATTGCCACTTCTCGAATCATAGATAAGTTATAGATAAATCAAGTTTTACCACAAATTGCCACTTCTCAAATCACCTAGTAGCTATGAAGGTGCATGGTTTTCCACAATAAGACCTTCCCAAAATAGCTTTCCCCAAAACATACTTTGTCTAAATGAGGCCCCAATTCTCACATTCATGTATATTTGTATTGCAAATAGTTTGAGGTAGGCCAAGATGGGTTCCATTGTACAAAACACGCATTTTCCATTTTTTAAATCTCATATTTGAATCCCTTAGTATGTTTACTACTCAGGTGCCCTTGGTTTCTTGATACTACTCAGTTTTGCCCTCTCCCTTCACAAATTCTCGCAAACGTGCAACATTGCCCTGATTGGTCTAGCTCATGTCACGCGGATCGTGCCCGCCGACCGTTGATCGTATGATCTAACGGGCAGGATAACCCCTCTCTCCCTCTGTCGGCGGTTAGCTTCCACCCTCTAAGTATGCTAAAGGGCGGTTTTCTGTATTATTTTTCACGCGCTAAAAATTATAAGCCCAACTCTTTTAGGCATTACTTTTCACGCAAAAAATGATAAACCATCACCAATTTGTTGTAGCCATTACTTTTCACGCAAAAAATGATAAACCATCACCGATTTGTTGTAGCCATTAATTTTCAAGCAAAAAATGATAAACCATCACCGATTTGTTGTAGCCATTACTTTTCACGCAAAAAATGATAAACCATCACCGATTTCTTGTAGCCATTACTATTCACGGTAAAAATGATAAACGAAAAAATTATCTATCTATGTATTTGAAGTTTGGGAGGGTTTACCATCTACTTATGTTAACTTTCGAGGTTTTGACCCGAAAATCAAATGGGTATTATAAAGGGAAATAAAAGTTCTAAAAAATGTAAAAACGAAACAATCTACCTATCTTTGTATAGAAGATCGTCTTTATGATTTTTGAGGTCATTTAGACAAGGTAGAAAAAAATCCCTTTTGAGAAGCTCAAAAAACCTAACTTGTTACAAAAGCTGGTTTCAGTGAGACCTAACCAAGTTTGGCATACATGATGCCATACCTATAACAACAAGGAATATCTAAAAGGGAAAGTTAAACAAAATTTGAAATTTAGGGTGAAAATGATGCCATACATGATGCTGTTTTTTGAGGTTTTGACCTGAAAATCAATTGGGTATTATAAAGGGAAATAAAAAGTTCGAAAAATGTAAAAACGAAACAATCTATCTATCTATGCATAGAAGATCAGCCGTATGAAATTTGAGGTCATTTAGAGAAGGTAGAAAAATCACTTTGTTAGAAAAGCTGGTTTCAGTGAGACGAAACGGCATGCGCTTAAGCAAAGTGATTTTTTCGAACATCTCCAAATGACCCCAAATTTGCCATACATGATACCATACATGTAAAAACAAGGAACCCTATAAAAAAGTGTCAAAAAGTTTGCCCAACCGTATAGCTCTATCAAAAAGAACCTCACCATGGAGTTACAAACTTTCGTTTCCTAACCTTCAACATGAAACTTGTTTCAAATTCATTTTGGCGTACAAGAAACAAATCCCACCTTGATTCGAGCACCACAACCTCCAAATGATGCCGATGCCGATATCGGCATGTTCAGAATGGCTATGCTCGCCGCCACTGCTAGGTCACCGTCGGGATGCACCCTCAATCCCGTCCCCTCATTCGATCACTGACACACCAGAGATACCGCCGAGGCCAATGCCGAATGTACATGCTGATGCCAATGCCGAACATGCATGCACGCCGCTGTGGGCACGGCCACGCCGCCCCGCTATGTTGGATGCCACAGACCACCGCGAGGTCTTTCCCTTCGCCACCACACTCTTCTAGCACCCATCTATACACGCCAGAAAGCAGAGACACTAGTTTTCTCTACATTGCTCGCGTTCGTGTCCGACACGGTCAGTCAAAGTTTTGAGGTAGTCGTCGATGTCGTCGACCATTTCTTCTCTTCTTTGCATGGTTAAACACGTCTAGTTCATATCTATCTAATGCGTCTGGTCTCGCCTCATGCAGTTCTTTGTGGACGTCGATCTCATCTCAGCACCCCGCAGGCCACCTCCTCCGTGCCATCGCTATAGAGCTCCATTTAAAAATCTAGGGATACCCGTGTATTGCCCCTTGTATCAGGGTCATGGCCCCATTTGTCATTCGATATACTGAAGCCCCACTCGTTCACGTTTTGGTCAGGGATACAGCGATGTACGGTCAAACAAAGATGGATGGTCCGACGTGTCTTTGCGGGCTCTACGTGGCCCCACCAATCAGAAGATAACGGTCAACCGTCGGGCAACCGGCCGTTACAACACCTGTGATGGTTTCAGACAAGGTCTTGGGGAAAACTGAGGAAAAAATAAGGAGTTGAGGAAAACTGAGCATAACTAAGGACCCGAGGGCATGAAAATAGAAATCCCTTAATGAAAACGGTTCCCCCAACAGTTGAACGGTTTTTTTACAACATCCTAGTCTCTTTTGCATCTTGTGAGTAGTTTCATCCCAATCACTACTCTTAATTGTCTTATCATCAACGTGAACACCCAGTTATTTCGCTCCAATTTTCCCATCATAAATCTTCTCATAATCCTCAAATCTACCTTTTCCTTTTCAAACACGATAAACTTCACTCTCGTGGAAAGTTTATCTTAAGTCTAGTCACTTTTATTTTTGGAAATAATCAAAAATGAATTTTGTGTTTCGGGTTTACACAAAATCATCATATATAAGTAGATTTTGAAAAAGATAAGTCCACATGATTTTAGAATAGGCTTTCAAGAAGTTCATGTTAAAGGGACACTGAATTCTCTACTTTTTTGTAAGTCATTTAAGGTTTCATGTCAAATGTGCACTCCATGCATATAAAATTTACATACCATTAAAGAAAGAAGTTTGAGAATCTCTAATTAATAACTTTCCGAACAACTAGTATTAATCTATTAAGCAATGCCCTTGTTATGGTTTTAAAGATCACATTTCCCAGAAATTTGAGTTTGAAGTTCTGAATTTTATCAGATCCTTATGTTTGATCTATATATTCATTCTATTGTGTCAGCTACGTAGATCTTTATGTTTGATCTATATGTTCTATTGTCTAATCTAGGTAGATCTATACATTACTACTTTGTGTCTATGTTTCAAGTATTAAACGAGTTATCTTCTTATAACAGGGATGATATTTTCGTTACAAACATTGTGATACGGAGTATTGCATCCAGATTAGGGCTAGTGAGAATGCACGGATATGGGGTCGCTCTCATGATGGATCTTGAGGAAAGAGGGAGGTCGGGACTTTTGTCCTGAAACACAATCACCTTCCTATCATATATGCTAGAGGCACAAGAAGTAGAAGGTGCCAACAAAGGGGGGTTGGAGGAGGCTCATCAATCCTAGAGGTACCATTTATGAAGATCTCTCATTTCTGTAGCTAGCAACTGAATCTATGTTGAGATACACGTATATATGTGGTGATGAAATGTATAATCAAATATAAATATTTTTTGCTAATGTTTTTGCATGCAATGTTCACCTATGGGCAACTAGGTATTCTTGTTGCATATATAAAATGACTGCCATACTTGCTGATATCATACGACTGATTAAAATAAGTGTGTCACTACAAGAAAAGTTGCCATGGCCGACGAAGTTGAAGTCGCGCCGTGGTTGCTGGTGCACCATGGCTGACGATTTTTGGTCTCTTCGTTGAGTACAACACATACGCCTAGATCAATATTTCTAGTTTGTGATCTTGTAATGCGCTGACGGAAACGTATAGAAACCGTCCTTGCTGGCCATTTCTATCGCACGCGCTTTCTTGGCAAGAAGCATGTGATAATGGAGAGCCCATTTCACATGGTTAAATACACCGTGTGAGCTATAGAGGTGCATCACTGATACATGCATTTTGTATCATCATTATTGCTACATATAGAGTTAGTTTTTATTGTTATTTACCTTCATACATTATTATTTATGCATTTCTAGATGATTTTCGGGACATTCCTACAAAGTCCCCTTCATTGGTATTTAATTTCTGGGTGCTAGAAAACCTCCTTTTTCGTATTTTATTTGTTTCAGGACTTTCTGGATCGCAAAAATTCGAGGAAAAAATATCTGATCAGTTTTTCACCCGAAGGAAAGCCGTGAGCGAAAGAAACACGCGAGAGGGGCCACGAGGTGCAAATGTCACCAGGTGGCGCGGCCCAACTTCCTGGTCACACCACCTAGCACTACAAGAAAAGTTCTGATAGGCAACGTCTCAAAATCGTCCGCTAAGGGGTGTTTTTCGTCGCCTATGGGCCTAACCCGACGATATGGGTTCTGTTGTCGAAACTGCGTCAGGCAAAGTCCTACCACGTATTTTTCGGTCCGTCGCGCTTGGGTGCCCTTCCGCCACGGAAAATCGGACCGTTGCAGAAGTGTTTCCGGGAGCCCGTTGATCTGGCCGACGTCATGCAACCGCCACGTGGCGTACGCCGTTAATCGCGATTAACGGCGTTAACCGCTGAAACCCCGTGGTAGATGGTAGGCCCACACGAGGCCTGCCACGTCTTAAGCGGGCCGGCCCATTAAGTTTGCGGGCCGGGCCAGCTGACTTAGTTTGACCGGTCAAGTATATAGCTGGGCTGGTCCATTAGTTACGTGGGCCGGGCCTAACCTCTAAGGTTGACTGGTCAAAACATTAATGGGCCGGCCCTCTAAGCATGTGGGCCGGGCCGAATGCACTCGTTTGACCGGTCAACAGGCAAAAGGGCCGGCCCACAAAACATGTGGGACCCACTTTCATGTTATCGGGCCGGCCCATTTACAAAGTGGGGTCCACCTTAAAGCAAGTGGGCCGGCCCAAGAAGTTATTGGGCCGGCCCAATTAGAACGTGGGTCCCACTTTCCTGCTAATCGGGCGGGCCCATTTAGTGCGTGGGGTCCACATTAGATCAAATGGGCCGGCCCACCAAGCCAGTGGGTCGGGCCAAAAGCACAGGTGGATCCCACTTTCCTGTTAATGGGCCAGCCCATTTAGTATGTGGGGTCCACCATATAGCAAGTGGGCCGGCCCAACAAGATAGTGGGCCGGGCCAAAACACAGGTGGGTCCCACTTTCCAGTTAAAGGGCCGGCCCTTTTAGTACGTGGGGTCCACCATATAGCAAGTGGGCCGGCCCAACACGCTAGTGGGCCGGGCCAAAACCACAGGTGGGTCCCACTTTCCTCTTAAAGGGCCGACCCATTTAGTATGTGGGGTCCACCATGTAGCAAGTGGGCCGGCCCAACAAGATAGTGGGCCGGGCCAAAAGCAAAGGTGGGTCCCACTTTCCTGTTAAAGGGCCGGCCCATTTAGTATGAAGGGTCCACCTTATAGCAAGTAGGCCGGCCCAACAAGATAGTGGGCCGGGCCAAAAACACTGGTGGGTCCCACTTTCCTCTTAAAGGGCCGGCCCATTTAGTATGTGGGATCCACCACAAAAGCAATTGGCTGGCCCAACTAGTTAGTGGGCCGGCCCAGTAGTTAGTGGGGTCCACCTTAAAGCAAGTGGGCCGGCCCAATTAGAGTGTGGGGTCCACCGTAAATCAAGTGGGCTGGCCCAATAAGTAAGTGGGCCAGCCCGTTTAGTTGCTGTTTATATGCCGGCATAATAGTCGCTTTAGGATTTTGCGGGCCGGCACATATGTGATTTCGGTTAATTGGGCCGTTTAAGAGATGGGAATTCGTGTTTTAGATACTGAGAATATTTACGCAGCAATGATTTCTGTCGGATAGCCTCACTTACCACAAGCAACAAAGAAAAAATGCGCGAAAGAACTATAAAAACTAACTAAATATTACATCAGCTGCACGGCTTTGAAAAAATATTACGTAACCCGTAGAAATTGAATGGTAATTAAACCTAGCAATACAATGAAGCGATCCGGCAATCTTTTAAGTTGTCCATGCAGCACCTATATCTGAAACAAAGACATTACAAGTTAAGACAGCAACAATGGAAAGGCAAAGACACTACAATATTGTTTGCCAAAGAATTTGGAACTCATCATTTCGTCGTTATAACAAGATCATTGTAATGCGCACAATAAGCAAACAAAGAGTGCATGCCGCATACCAACAGCCAATATAACAGAGCATGTTAGAATGAAATAGCAGACTTACTACTGTCGAGTCCCATGCAAACCAACATGTTCAGAGAGTACAAAATTGGCATGAACAACATAGTAGCAGGCTATAAATTTTGTAACAACGACTGAGCAAGATGAAGTTATGATGGCTACATCTACAGAGCAGGGAATGTAAACCAAAAATAGAAGTTACGATGGCAAAAGCTAAAGAGGAGGGAATGTGAAACAACATGTGCCAAGTGCAATTACTTCATTTTGGCCGTGAACTAAATAATACTCCTAAACTTATAGTGAAGGGGATGCAAATCAAGATGTTTCGGGATATAAACTTGTAATGAGTAACACATAGAGGATAGTTAATGCTGGAGCTTAGGATGGACCAGATACAGAATATAGTGGGATCAGCTGTGAACTTGTATAAGAGGGAATGCAAACCAATATGTTCAGCATTCCATATGTGAGCGTCATGCCAAGTCAGAGAAACAAGTCAATAATGCAGCTTTTGAAGAACAAGATGGCACGCAAAATTATTATCTAGTAGTATGACAAGTTTATTTGTACTACAGGCTAGATAGCAGAGTGATAGCATGCCAAACTAAGTCCTTACTTTGTTAGCTTACAATGAACTAGATACAAAACAATGGCATCACCTGTAGTACAGGGAATGCAAGCCAACATGTTCATGGAGTAAAAAATTGGCGCAAACAACATAGTAGCAGGCCATAAGTTTTGTAACAACGACTGAGCAAGATAAAGTTATGATGGCTAGATCTACAGAGCAGGGAATGTAAACCAAATATAGAAGTTACGATGCCAAAAGCTATAGAGCAGGGAATGCGAACCAACATGTGCAATTACTTAAAATTGGCCATGAACTAAATAATAGCAGGATGTTACTATAATACCTATAATTTTTATAACAACGACTGAGCAAGATAGAAGTTATGATGGCTACATCTACAGAGCAGGGAATGCAAACCAAAATGTTCAATCGATTAAAGTTAGCAATGAACTAGAAAATAGCAAGGTGTTACGGTCATAGCTAGGAATGAACTAAAAGAGCTTCAGACAAACAAGCATCTGAACCCAGAACATGGCGCTAAAATAAGGGACTTACATTAGGAGAAGCACTATGTGGGAGTCACAGCAGATCTTCCTGGGGTTGATAGATCCGGTGATGAAGTACGCTACATGTGCTACTTGGGGTTGGAGAGACGGCCATTACACTTCATGGTTACTCATCTCATCTGCAAAAACGTAATGGCGCGTCGTTAGCACAAACAGGTTCCCGCAAGATTAAACAAGAACTTGCAGGCAAGCAATAGAAAAGCGATAGTAGAAGAGTTTAGATCATGCACGGCGCCGGTGAAGCAGATCCGGTTCATGCACAGCGGTGTCGGTGAGCAAGATCCGATGCGGTGCACGACGGATCCGGCGAAGCGGCTCCGGTGGGGTGGACGATACCGCAGCTGAAGCGACTGCGGTAGACTGCTGGATGAGCATATGGTTTCGAGGTTCGGCAGGGATGATCCGGTCCGGTTGATGACGGCGTCGATGAAGCGGCTCCGGGAGGCACTGGATCGAAAAAAAAGAAAGGAAAGGTTTATCGTTCAGAGAGGCTGAGATGTGGGACCCATGGGCCAGCAGCGTCCTCTTAGTTTCAAAGACGGCAGGGGATAAAAAAAGGCAAATAGCTAGTAATTAGGGTCAAAAATAAATCAAACAAAGGAAACTTTTACTGTTCATAGAGGCTGACAGGGACCCAAGAGCCAGCAGCGTCTCAACGTGTCAGAGGCGGCATGAGATCGAAAGAAAAAGGCAAATACCAAGAAATTATGGGTCAATAATAAATCAAACAAAGTAAAGGTTTATTGTTCATAGAGGCTAACATGTGGGACCCCTGAGCCGGCAGCGTCCCCAACGTGTTAAAGGTGGCAGGAGATCGAAAGACAAAGGCCAAAAATCAGTTGGTAAAAAAATCCAAGAAAAGAAACATTTACCGTTCTGAGAGGCTGACATGCGGGACCCATGAGGCAGCAGCATCCTCAACGATTCCAAGGCGGCAGGGGATCAAAAGGGGTCAAAAATAAATCCATCATAGGAAACTTTTATTGTTCATAGAGGATGTGGGACCGACCTGCCAGTAGCGTCCTCATCGTTTCAAAGGGGGCAGGGGATCAAAAGAAAACGGCAAATAGCCAGAAATTAGGGGTAAAAAATAAATCCAATTTAGGACACTTTTATTGTTCATAGAGTATGACATGCGGGACCCATGAGCCAGCAGCTTCCTCAACGTTTCTAAGGCGGCATGAGATCGAAAGGAAAAGGAAAGTGACCAAATATCAGGAGCCAAAAATAATCTAAGGAAAGAAACTTTATTGTGCATAGAGAATGACATGCGGGTCCCATTTTGCAAAGACCGGTCTGAAGGTTTCAAAGTCGGCATTAGATCGAAAGAAAAAGACAAGTGCCAAATATCAGGAGCCAAAAATAATCCAAGAAAAGAAACTTCTATTGTACATAGAGGATGACATGCGGGTCCCATTTTGCAGCCGCGGTCTCAATGTTTCCAAGGCGGCACATGACCAAAAGAAAAAGGAAGTAGCCAGAAATAAGGGTGTCAAAAAATCCAAGAAAAGGAATATTTCAATTGGGCTGTTTCTGGCCATCTGGGCCTTCAAACTATCCCGCTGGACGCCTTTTGATTCATACAATTTCAGCCCATTCCAAAACAGGAAAGTCCTATGCCTCGCAAAAATAAAAAAAAACAAGGAGATTCAACATATAAGTTTGTTTATGTAAAAATAAAGATTTAATTTATCCCTTTGCAATAGCTCAGAGCAAAATACACTGTTTATTGTCTGCAAAATAATCAAGATATCACATGTTTCTTAATACGGGGAGGCTGACATCGGGGACCCATGCGCCAAAGACGTCGTCAACGTTTTAAAGGCGGCGAGGATGGAAAGAAAAAATAAACCAAAAATCTGTTGGTACAAAATCCAAGAAAAGAAACATTTTCGTTCTGAGAGGATAACATGCGGGACCCATGAGGCAGCAGCATCCTCAGCGTTTAATATTAGAGGCTGACATGTCGGACCTGTGAGCCAGCAGCGTCCTCAACGTTTTAAAGGCGGCAGGAGATCGAAAGAAAAAATAAGCCAAAAATCATTTGCTATTCAAAATCCAAGAAAATAAACATTTACCGTTCTGAGAGGATGACATGCGGGACCCATGAGGCAGCAGCATCCTCAACGATTCGAAGGCTGCAGGGGATCAAAAGAAAAAAAGGAAATATCCAGAAATTAATTAGGGGTTCAAAATAAATCCATCAAAGGAAAGTTTTATTGTTCATAGAGGATGACATGTGGGACCGACCTGCCAACAGCGTTCTCATCGTTTCAAAGGGGGCATGAGATCAAAAGAAAAAGGCAAGTAGCCAGAAATTAGGGGTAAAAAATAACTCCAAGAAAGGAAACTTTTATTGTTCGTAGAGGATGACATGCGGGACCCATGAGCCAGCAGCTTACTTAAAGTTTCAAAGGCGGCATGAGATCGAAAGAAAAAGGCAAGTGACAAAATATCAGGAGCCAAAGATAATCCAAGAAAAGAAACTTTATTTACATAGAGGATGACATGCGGGTCCCATTTTGCAGCAGCGGTCCCAACGTTTCAAATGCGGCTTGAGATCAAAAGAAAAAGAAAGTAGCCAGAAATTAGGGGGTCAAAAAAAATCCAAGAAAATAAAGTTGATGGACATAGAGGATGACATGCGGGTCCCATGAGCTAGCAGCTTACTCAACGTTTCCAAGGCGGCAGGGGATCAAAAGAAAAAGGAAATAGCCAAAAATCAGAGGGTGAAAAAAAACAAAGAAAATGAACTTTTATAGTACATAGAGGATGACATGCGGGTCCCATGAGCCAGCAGGTTCCTCAACGTTTCAAACGTGGCATGAGATCGAAAGAAAAAGGCAAGTGACCAAATATGAGGAGCCAAAAATAATTCAAGAAAAGAAAGTTTTATAGTACATAGAGGATGATATGCGGGTCCCATGATCCTGCAGGTTCCTCAACGTTTCAAACGTGGCATGAGATCGAAAGAAAAAGGCAAGTGACCAAATATCAGGAGCCAAAAATAATTCAAGAAAAGAAACTTGATTGTACATAGAGGATGACATGCGGGTCCCATTTAGCAGCAGCGGTATCACTGTTTGAGAGGCTGCACGGGATCGAAAGAAACAGGCAAGTGACCAAATATCAGGAGCCAAAAAAAATCCAAGAAAAGAAATTTTATTGTACGTAGAGGATGACATGCGGGTCCCATTTTGCAGCAGCGGTCTCAACGTTTCCAAGGCGGCACAGAACCAAAAGAAAAATGAAGTAGCCAGAAATCAGGGGGTGAAAAAAATCCAAGAAGAAAGATTTCAATTGGGCTGCATCTGGATATCTGGGCCTTCGAACTATCCTGCTTGGCCTTTTGACTCGTACAATTTCAGCCCACTCCAAAACAGGAAAGTTCCGAATTTTCTAAAAAAAACAGGAAAGTCCTATGCTTCGCAAAGACAAAAAAACAAGGAGATTCAACATATAAGTTTGTTTATGTAAAAATAAAGATTTAATTTTCCGTTTGAAATAGCTCAGAGAGCAATACACTGTTTATTGTCTGCAAAATAATCAAGATATCATATGTTTCTTGTACGGGGAGGCTGACTGTAACAACCCAACTTTTGGTGCATTGATTAAAATTTTGGAATACAAATTTTTGGGCCAACAAAAACTTTTTCTATCTTTAAAAGTGCATGCATATAGTTGCTCTTGCATTGATTGTAGAATGTGTGTGTTCGTTGCTTGTAAAAAAATTACATTTGTGTGTAAACCCCAAAGATCCCTATCTTCATGTGACCCCTTTTTAGTTATAGTTTTAATTAGATTAAGCACGACACAAACCCTTGGAGCATTTCACCCTTCGTTATATTGACTTGTGTGAAATTAAATTCTCTTTACCACTAAAACCCTAGGTTTTGAACTTTCCCTATTCCATAAATGAATTCTCTCTAGATCACAATTTTCTCTTTTTGTTCTATTTCTTTTCCCTCTCTCCACTTAAACAAATATTGTTTGGAAATTCTTTAACCTAGTGATATTGATCTCATGTCACTACTATCCTTGTTTTTCCCAAACAAACCAAAGGAAGCTAGTAGCACCAAATTATTGAAATGGTGTTTAAAATTAGAGATGGTTACATAGACCTTGAATTAATTAATTCCGCCCCTCCCTCTTAGTCTTCCCATTTCTTTTTCAGCCTAACCATCTCACTCTCTCCACTCACTCACTCCACACACGCACACACATGTGCTCTTGCATGCCCATTTCCTCTTTGGGTAAGAGTGAGAGAAGGGAAAAGAAGAATATGGCCGGGGCAGGTTTGGAGGCAATGCTTCACATGAGCTCGATCCAACCAGATGCAGCCAACAAACCTGGAGCACCTACACACCTATCCCTCCCTCCTGTCCCTCCCTAAACAGCCTAGCTCTCTCTCCCGTCACCTCTCCATTTTGGAACAACCGCACGGATGCATCCCGCCTCTCTCTTCCCTCTGCTGCTCAAGGTCACGAGGACAGCAGCCTTCGGCGCCACTGCAACCCTTCCTCTCTCCCTCGACCAACCTCCAGTGCACCATCACCCTTCCTGCAGCGCGCCGACCCCCAACCGTAGATGAACGCGTCGCCCCGGACACGGCCACGCTGGCCGCTCCACGCTCCCGTCCTAGTGTCTATGGTTGCCCTGTCGTGGACAAGGAGACCTCCTCCACGACGCCCGCGCATGGACAAGCCCTTGACCGACCCCTACTGTGCGCACGCTACCGAGCCCCGGCGCGGGACTTCCGTCGAACAGCTGGCGGCAGCGACTGGACGCGATCGTGCACGTCTGTCCCTCGCGCCCCCGACGCACTCCTCGTTCCAAAAACCCTACCCGCGCCTCAGACACGTAGCCACGCCGCCCAGCTCGTCCAATCTACGGCTGCCACCCTCCCTCTCGCCCGTGCCCGCGCGCAGTCCACCATGCGCCGGCGTCGCCGCGTATAAAGCGTCGGCCCCCTTCTCTGCGTCCTTTCCTCACCACCACCTTCCCTCATTCACCACCAGAGCACCTCCCAAGCGGAGAGGAGCTCAGCTCCTCCCTGCTGCCCGTACGTCTGCTCAACGTCAGCGAAACGGTGGAGGTTGCCATCTCGGGAAAACACCGCCGTTCCTTCCCTTCTCTCTGCTCTCTGGATGCTCCCCTCCCTCCACTCTCTAACGCGCCCTCCTGTTTCACTTAGGATCCTTCGACGCCATCGGGAGCGTGAACAACAGGGAGGCCACCCGTCGCCGTCAACCGTCGTCGACCACCTCTGTTTCGACTCCGACGACCACCGCTCGGAAGCTCCTGTTCCCCCGCATCCAGCGCACGTCTTCCCACCATTTTCTGCGCACCAGGGTGAGCACACGACGCCTCGCCGTTCCGCAGTAGCTAGGTTAGCCGCGGCGCAGACGCTCGCGTCGCGAGCTGGACGAACATGCATGCGCCGTCGGATGAAGATCCGACGCATGCATGCATCCAGGCAGCTGGCCCGCGCGCCAGCATGGCCTTCCACCTCGGCCCCGTTTAAATCGGCAGCTCCCGCGCGTCGCGGATGGAGCTGGGCCACCCAGCGCCAAATCTCCTCCGATTTGGGCCGCACCGCCAGTCCCGGCCCATTTTCATTTCCTGTTTAAAACTAGTTCAAATCTGCCAGTACATATGTCTGTAGGTTTTGAAATTCCATAAATTCCTCGAGTGCTCAAATTTGTTGATTCAAATTCCTAGGTGCTCACAAATGAATTATCTACCATATAAAGTAGCATGCATGTGATTTGGTGTTGTTAATATGTGCTGTTAAATGAAAACCTAAAAAGTATCTGATTGTGTATTTTAATTAATGTGTTAAATTTATAAAACATTTCTGCATGAAGTTAATTTGGTAGCAAAGTAGATTTAAGTAGCTTTATTTTGGCACTAGCCTCACATGCAGGAGCTTCCTGGATTTAAATTGTTTTAGCAAACAAGATCTGTCCAGAGAGCCAGAAAATGTTTTTTCATTTGAAAAATAATAATGATTTTGAAACAAAACCAAGTGCTACTGGTAGATATATCTATAGGGTAATTTTGTGCCAAAGGAAATATTTTTAAGAGTTATAGTTTAATTCCAAGGATTTAATTACTAAAACAGTATATCTTTTCAGTATTTGATTTTTATAAAATCTTTTATAAATCAGAAAAATGTCAAACCAGTGGGGTTAGTTCACATTTAGTCTCACCTATCCAGGGGTATGTTTGGTGTTGGTTGATGATGATCTGATACTGGTGTGACTTGTTGTTTGTATGCTCTGGTTTCTGTCCCATTTAAATTGTCTAAATTAATTAAAAGTTTATTTGCATGTGATTCTTGTGCATGTGTACTCTACATGTTATTAGCTTTCAGTAGGTATGCTGCATGCATTTTTATGACATACAGAAAGATTTAGACCATTTAAATGGTTCCTAAGTCAATTCTGGAATTTGCAAAAATCATATCTTTTGTTTTAAAAATCATAAATGGATGAAACCACTTTCAGTAGCTTGCATTAGTAACCCTCTACATACTGTATTTTTCCCAAATTTTTGTGTGAATTATTCTGGTGTGGTTTGTTGATTGGGTATGGCTTGTTGTTTTCTTTTTGCGACGCTAGATTCGAACATCGCCGGAAACGAAGGAGGAGGAGACTTCGGAGGGATTGAAGAGGAAGACCAGGGGCACTTTGCTGATCAAGGCAAGCCACCTCTTGATGCATCTCTGATCCTATATATCTTATTCTTGCATTATTACAGGTTTTATAAAAATGCATGTCTTCTATTTATTTTGTCGGTGGTTAGTGCCACCCGGAGTTTTTATTGATCCACCCTTAGGGAGCAGACCTCTTTGGTACCTGCTGATCCCACCTCTATTAGTGATATGGTGATTATCACCTTGTCATCCTTGTCGCCATTTTTCGAAGAAGAATTGGACTATAGGTTGGGAGCCCTTGAAAAATATTGTGAAAAATTGTTTTCAAGCAAAAAGGTTTTTCTGGAAAACCTTGGGATGGGGTTGCCCTGCCCAAGTGTGGCTTTTGTGAAACACAAGAAGGTTTAAGAAAGATATTGCTGGAGGCAAATGGAGATGAAAAGTTGTTTTCGAAAAACCTTTGTGACCATAGTACGAAACCGGACCTAGCCAGTACAACCACATTACCCTTTAGTGGGACGGGGCGTAGTGTAGTAGTTTGTCTCGCCTTAGTTTGGGTCCTGCAACTGTAAGGGGTAGTCCGAGCATGGACACCTACCGACCGGGCCTTCCCGACGTACTGGGGACGCCTTTCCGTCTTTTCAGATGGCAGGGGTACAACCTATGAGCTCCCATTGAATAATGCCCCGCAGTTGGTCGCGGCATTCCGGAGGGTCGAGCTGGTCGGGGAAATTGCTACTCCTGGGTAAACGACCCCTCGGACTCTGGTGTTGGGAGGTACAACTCTAGGCGGCATGTCTTAGGCTAAGGCGAGCAGGCGAAAAACTACGATCGGGTACTTGTCGTGGCATATGTTATTATGCAGGGATGATGCCCACGCGATGAGTATTCGGATCTTGTGGGGAAAGTGTACAACCTGTGCAGAGTGTAAATCTATTCGAATAGCCGTGTCCGCGGTTATGGACATGGGAATGGCGGTACGTGGCATTAAAGGAAAGTTTTGTTTTACAAATATGTTTTCTAAAAAGTTTTTGGAAATGAACCTGGGAGGTACGGAAAAATACCAGTGGAACTGGTGGAGATGTACCTGAGAGGTACGGTGGAAAGGTGAAACTGTTTTGGTCATTCCGATGGCCGGAAAAAGAAAATGGATCTCCCTTACCTATTAGTCGGCAAAGTAAAATGGTTTACAAAAAGTTTTTCAACAAAGATATAGAAATGTCAAACTCTTGAGAGGAACCATCTCTCGCTCCTTGTCGCCCTAGTTTAGTGCCTGTTCCTTGCTACTGCCATATTGCATATCCTTTACTTCTCTCTAAGGTGGTTTGCGAGTACATTCACACGTACTCATTGGCATTGTTGTCCTGGCTATTTACTTGGCCAGACTTTGAAGAGGAGTACTACGAAGAAGAGGAGTACGACGCCGAAGACGCGAACTAGGTCGCTCTCCCAGCCAGCCGCCTGTAGGGTAAAGGCCTGACATGGGTTCCACCGCTGTTGAAGTCAAATAAATTCCGCTGCTGTTTGTTGAACTTCGGCCTTGATGGCCTATGATGTAAGACTTCCGTATTAATGTTATTTCGGTACTGTAGTGGATGATGTAATCTGGTATCAGTTCAGTTATGTATTCACGATGGAATGATCTTGGGATCGTGAAATTGTATGCATAACAGGTGTTCTGGACTGGTAAGTCCGGGGCCCCACAGAGCTGGTATCAGAGCCATCCTGACTGTAGGAGACCTTAGTTAGCCTGGGCGTTAGCACATAACAAAAACTATTTTCTTAAATCAAAGAGGTTGACTAAATGCTGAAAATGCTTAAGTCCCTTATCTCCCTCTATTTTTTTTAAAAAAAAAACTTTACTTGCATTAATGTTTTATTATGCATAAAATTTTGCACACTTTGATCACTCTTCGAGCGGGCCTTGGCCGACCTGGCTGTTCGTTGCGGACGTCTGGTGCCCGAGGTGAAGGGCGTCCGTACCGAGAGGTCTGCAGACTCAGAGATGGCCTGGTTGGTCACTTGCGTCGTCAGGGGGAGCGGGATTGCCCCCGTTTCTGAGGAGTTCACCATCGACGTGATGGAGCGCACGTGGCTTGACGGGATGATCCGAGTCTTCCAGGAGGCTCTTGCTCGCCTTGCTTTTCTGCACCCGGAGGTTGTCGCCGACACTGGCTACCAGTACCTTGGCCAGCGCGACCTCGTGGGCCAGCCCGTGGCCGGCGGCCCACACGCCGACACCGCACACCAGCTGCACCACCTGGAGTACCTGCTTCACCACACTCAGACTCAGCAGGACCGCGCCCGTGAGAGGTGCGACCTGCAGGAGGACGAGATTGTGGCACTTCGCGCTCAGCTTGCTGCTGCTCAGGCTGACCTTGTCAGTGAGCGCAAGCTGAGGTTTGCCGCACGCCGGAGGGTTACCCGCCTGAAGGCGAAGGTGGCTTCGCTGGAGGCTCTGGCTGCTCAGATGGAGGCCACTATTGAGGAGCTTGAGGACGACGGTGAGGATCTCCGCAAGGAGAATGAGGCCCTTCTCAGCGACGATGACGACTACGAGGAGGAGGACTTCGATATGGAGCCTGATACTGAGGATGAGGCCTTCATCAACGATGAAGATGAGGAGCCTGAGCCACTGATGCCCGAGGAGGACCCCGAGGAGCCACCCTTCGACGAGGGCGCCCCACCAGCACCAGAGGGTCCCGTCGTGGACCTTGACGACTTCTAGAGTACTACCCCCCAGACTCGCACCACCTTATCGTAGGACAATGATATAGGTCCCCGTGCGATGCGAGTAGACTTATGATGATGGTTCTGTTAAAACCATCCATTTTGGTTGTGCTATATGAGACTTATGTTGTGATGTTGTATGACTATGTTGTGCCTTCGGCACCCTGCTATGTTATGCTATCGTTTGCCTACTTTACATTTGCGAGTTTCCGTTTTCAAAGTTGCATTTTTAACAAGCCCTCCCCTTTTAAGTGGCTGCCCATCTCCTTGTTTCCCCATTAATATCTGATCCACATCTCTTCAGGATGGTTGAAACCCGTAGTGGAAACGCCAACGGGTCCGACCAAAACCCCCCTCCACCTCCGGACCCAACCATGGCACAACTTCTGCGCCTTATGATGGAAGACCGTGAGGCAGCCCGTGCAGAGCGCCAAGCTAACCTTGCTACCCTTCAACACCTCGCTCAAATTGCTACCGGAAACGCCAACAACAATAATGGCGGGGATGGTAATGCAGACCCCCGCTCCAAGCTGAAGGATTTCCAGAGCACCAATCCACCTGTCTTCTCCAAGTGCACTGAACCCCTCGACGCCGATGACTGGCTTCGCACTATTGAGAACAACCTGGAAGTTGCCGGAGTCGGCGACAATGAGAAGGTTTTGTTCGCCACTCATTATCTTTCTGGACCTGCCCGCGCTTGGTGGGAAAACGTCAAGGCTATTCAAGCTGAGGGACACGTCATCAACTGGGAAGAATTCAAGACCAAGTTCCGCAAGACCCACATTCCATCAGGACTGATTAAGCTCATGAAGGACAAATTAATGAATCTGAAGCAAGGAAGCATGACTATGGTGGAATATATGGACAAGTTCACCACTCTGTCCAGGTATGCTCCAGAAGACACCGACACTGAAGAAAAGAAGAAGGACCGTTTCCTGAATGGTCTGCATGATGAGATGCAGAGTATTTTGGTCGCTGTTCCGTACCCTGACCTTGAGTCCCTTGTTGATGCCTCTATCATGGTGGAGAGCAAGCGCAAGAGTGCGTTTGAGAACCGCAAGCGCAAGGCGATGATGCAGCAAGGCAGCTCCAGCACACAGCGACCCCGCAGTTTCCCTCCACCCAGACCGGCGCCCCAGCAGCAGAGGACACCACCCCCTGCACCTCGCCCCAACAACCCCAACCGCAACTTCAACCCTCAGCGTTCTGGAGGAAACAACTACAATCCCAACTACAACCGCCAGAACAACATTGTCCGCCCCGTCACCAATGGATGCTACACCTGCGGACAGCCGGGTCATTTCTCCAAGGAGTGTCCCAACAAGATGAACACTGCTCAGCGCCCCAATGCGCCCAAGCCAAATCAGGGTCAAGCTCGCACTGCCGCCGGAAGGAACCAGAACCAGAAGAAGCCAGCTGGACCAGCTAGGGGACACCTCAACCACGTCAATGCTGAGGAAGCTCAGGAAGCCCCGGATATCGTTCTGGGTACGTTTCTCGTCAACTCAGTACCCTCCATCGTCTTGTTTGATTCCGGAGCATCGCATTCGTTTGTTACTAAGCCGTTCGCTAGAAAGAGTGGCTTAAGGCCTACCATCATGAGACGGCCTATGCTAGTTCAAATTCCGGGAACTTCCACCAAAACGGACCTATCCTGCAAGGATGTTCCTATAGATATTCAGGGGAAGCGTTTTCACGCCAATCTGGTAGTATTGGGTGAGCAAGGTCTGGAAGTTATTCTTGGCATGGATTGGATGGTCAAGTATAAGGGTCATATCGACTGTGCTCGCCGAGCCATAACCATGACTGCTGAAGACGGCGAGATAATTGAACATATAGCCACCATGCCCTCATCGAAAGCCTTATGCAAGAAGAGTGTCGCCAGTCCAGCCCTGCATGAAGTACCCATAGTTTGTGAGTACCCTGATGTCTTTCCCGATGAGCTACCCGGTATGCCCCCTGATCGGGATATCGAGTTTATCATCGAGCTAGTTCCCGGAACTGCCCCCATCGCTCAGCGACCTTACCGGATGAACCCGCAGGAATTAGTTGAGTTGAAGAAGCAGTTGGCTGACATGTTGAAGAAAGGATTGATTCGCCCGAGCGCATCACCCTGGGGATCTCCCGTTATCTTTGTGGATAAGCGGGACGGTACTATCCGCCTGTGCGTGGATTACCGAAAACTGAATGATGTCACCATCAAAAACAAATACCCCCTCCCGAAGATTGAAGATTTGTTCGACCAGATGAATGGCGCCCGAGTTTTCTCCAAGATTGATCTCCGAACGGGTTATCATCAACTCAAGGTTCGAGAGTCAGACATTCCCAAAACTGCCTTCACCACACGGTATGGACTTTTTGAATATACCGTGATGTCCTTCGGACTGACCAATGCCCCTGCCTATTTCATGAATCTCATGAACAAGGTGTTCATGAAGTACCTCGACAAGTTCGTCATGGTTTTCATCGACGATATTCTGATCTACTCCAAGAATGAAGAAGTGCATGCTGAACATCTGCGGATTGTTTTGGGAACTCTCCGAGACCATCAGCTTTACGCCAAGTTTAGTAAATGTGAATTCTGGCTGAAAGAAGTTGGATTCCTTGGTCATGTCATTTCTGCTGGAGGAGTGTCAGTCGACCCGTCCAAAATTCAGTCCATCATGGAGAAGAAAGCCCCTACCAATCAGACCGAAGTCCGCGCCTTTCTAGGATTGGCGGGTTATTACCGCAAGTTCGTTGAGGGATTCTCCAGCATTGCGAGACCCTTAACGCAGCTGTTGAAGAAGGATAAGAAGTTCGAATGGACCGACAAATGTGAGGCCAGTTTTCAGGAACTCAAGAAGAGATTAGTCACAGCCCCCGTCTTGACCATGCCCGATATCACCAAGGATTTTGATGTCTACTGCGATGCATCAAAACTTGGTTTGGGAAGTGTGTTGATGCAAGAAGGCAAGGTGATAGCCTATTTGTCAAGACAACTTCGACCGCACGAGATGAACTACCCCACGCATGACTTAGAGCTTGCTGCTGTAGTTCACGCCCTGAAGACCTGGCGCCACTATCTAGTGGGAAATCGCTGCGAGATCTATACTGATCACAAAAGTTTGAAGTATATTTTCACTCAGCGGGAGCTGAACATGAGGCAAAGCAGATGGATGGAGCTCATCAAGGATTACGACCTCGGCATTCATTATCACCCCGGTAAAGCCAACATTGTAGCCGATGCCCTTAGTCGAGAGCCGTGTTCGCTGAACGCCCTGATCAAGATTGCTCAACCCAGGCTGTATGAAGAACTTGAGGAGTTCGGCCTCGAGTTGGTTAGCCACGGTTTCCTAGCAAATCTTGAGCTGCAGCCTACTTTGTTTGATCAGATCAAAGAAGCTCAGGTGGGACATGAAAGTATTGAAGGAATCAAACGAAGGATGGATAGGGAAGAAGTTCCTGGCTTCACCATTGATGCCAAAGGAGTTTTGTGGTACAAGGGACGCCTCTGTGTACCTAATATCGAAGACTTGAAGAAACTCATCATGAAGGAAGCTCACGACACCCCCTACTCAATCCACCCCAGAGGAACCAAGATGTATCAAGAACTGAAGAAACAATTTTGGTGGCACGGTATGAAGCGCGAGATAGCGTTTTTCATTGCTCGTTGCGACGTGTGCCAGAAAGTGAAGGCTGAGCATCAACGACCAGCGGGACTACTCCAACCCCTCAAGATCCCCGAATGGAAATGGGAAGAAGTCGGAATGGATTTCATTACAGGATTGCCTAAATCTCAGCGCGGTCACGACTCCATCTGGGTTATTGTCGATCGACTCACCAAGGTCGCCCATTTCATCCCAGTCAAGACCACTTTCCCCGGAACCCGGCTGGCTGACCTTTACATATCCCGTATTGTTAGTCTCCACGGAGTCCCTAAGAGGATAGTGTCAGATCGAGGTACCCAATTCACCTCGAAATTCTGGAAGAGCCTGCATGAAGCCCTCGGAACGAAGCTAACCTTCAGCACCGCTTATCACCCGCAGACCGGTGGCCAAACAGAAAGAGTAAACCAGATTCTTGAAGATATGCTTCGTGCATGTGTCCTCGCCTATGGAGCCAAATGGGAAGATTGCCTACCCTTCGCGGAATTCTCTTACAACAATAGCTACCAAGCTAGTCTGCAGATGGCCCCCTTTGAAGCCCTATATGGTCGCCGTTGCCGAACCCCTCTCAACTGGTCCGAGACTGGAGATAGCCAGGTCTTTGGACCTGACCATCTTCGCGAAGCTGAAGAACAAGTTCAACTGATCCGTGATCGCCTCAAGGCCGCTCAATCCCGCCAGAAGAGTTATGCTGATTCCAAGCGTCGTGAATTGACCTTCAATGTTGGAGATCATGCCTATCTTCGCGTCACCCCACTCAAGGTAATGCAGAGATTTCACGTCAAAGGGAAGCTTGCCCCCAGATATATTGGGCCCTTCAAGGTCCTCGCTCGTCGAGGTGAAGTATCCTATCAACTGGAACTGCCTGCTGAATTAGCAGATTTCCACGATGTGTTCCATATCTCTCTACTTCGACGATGCCTCCAAGTGCCTGACAAGCCTGAGACATTCAAGAACATCGATTATCGCACCCTCGACCTCAACACCGACTTAACTTACCGTGAGGAACCCCTTCGGATTCTGGAAGAAGCTATTCGTCTCACCCGAAGAAGAAAGATTAAATTCTGTAAAGTTCAGTGGACTAACCACTCCGAGGAGGAAGCCACTTGGGAACGAGAAGACCAGCTTCGAAAGGATTTTCCCGCACTCTTCAGTTCTTAGCCACCGAATCTCAAGGACGAGATTCATTTTAAGGGGGGAAGGTTTGTAACAACCCAACTTTTGGTGCATTGATTAAAATTTTGGAATACAAATTTTTGGGCCAATAAAAACTTTTTCTATCTTTAAAAGTGCATGCATATAGTTGCTCTTGCATTGATTGTAGAATGTGTGTGTTCGTTGCTTGTAAAAAAATTACATTTGTGTGTAAACCCCAAAGATCCCTATCTTCATGTGACCCCTTTTTAGTTATAGTTTTAATTAGATTAAGCACGACACAAACCCTTGGAGCATTTCACCCTTCGTTATATTGACTTGTGTGAAATTAAATTCTCTTTACCACTAAAACCCTAGGTTTTGAACTTTCCCTATTCCATAAATGAATTCTCTCTAGATCACAATTTTCTCTTTTTGTTCTATTTCTTTTCCCTCTCTCCACTTAAACAAATATTGTTTGGAAATTCTTTAACCTAGTGATATTGATCTCATGTCACTACTATCCTTGTTTTTCCCAAACAAACCAAAGGAAGCTAGTAGCACCAAATTATTGAAATGGTGTTTAAAATTAGAGATGGTTACATAGACCTTGAATTAATTAATTCCGCCCCTCCCTCTTAGTCTTCCCATTTCTTTTTCAGCCTAACCATCTCACTCTCTCCACTCACTCACTCCACACACGCACACACATGTGCTCTTGCATGCCCATTTCCTCTTTGGGTAAGAGTGAGAGAAGGGAAAAGAAGAATATGGCCGGGGCAGGTTTGGAGGCAATGCTTCACATGAGCTCGATCCAACCAGATGCAGCCAACAAACCTGGAGCACCTACACACCTATCCCTCCCTCCTGTCCCTCCCTAAACAGCCTAGCTCTCTCTCCCGTCACCTCTCCATTTTGGAACAACCGCACGGATGCATCCCGCCTCTCTCTTCCCTCTGCTGCTCAAGGTCACGAGGACAGCAGCCTTCGGCGCCACTGCAACCCTTCCTCTCTCCCTCGACCAACCTCCAGTGCACCATCACCCTTCCTGCAGCGCGCCGACCCCCAACCGTAGATGAACGCGTCACCCCGGACACGGCCACGCTGGCCGCTCCACGCTCCCGTCCTAGTGTCTATGGTTGCCCTGTCGTGGACAAGGAGACCTCCTCCACGACGCCCGCGCACGGACAAGCCCTTGACCGACCCCTACTGTGTGCACGCTACCGAGCCCCGGCGCGGGACTTCCGTCGAACAGCTGGCGGCAGCGACTGGACGCGACCGTGCACGTCTGTCCCTCGCGCCCCCGACGCACTCCTCCTTCCAAAAACCCTACCCGCGCCTCAGACACGTAGCCACGCCGCCCAGCTCGTCCAATCTACGGCTGCCACCCTCCCTCTCGCCCGTGCCCGCGCGCAGTCCACCATGCGCCGGCGTCGCCGTGTATAAAGCGTCGGCCCCCTTCTCTGCGTCCTTTCCTCGCCACCACCTTCCCTCATTCACCACCAGAGCACCTCCCAAGCGGAGAGGAGCTCAGCTCCTCCCTGCTGCCCGTACGTCTGCTCAACGTCAGCGAAACGGTGGAGGTTGCCATCTCGGGAAAACACCGCCGTTCCTTCCCTTCTCTCTGCTCTCTGGATGCTCCCCTCCCTCCACTCTCTAACGCGCCCTCCTGTTTCTCTTAGGATCCTTCGACGCCATCGGGAGCGTGAACAACAGGGAGGCCGCCCGTCGCCGTCAACCGTCGTCGACCACCTCTGTTTCGACTCCGACGACCACCGCTCGGAAGCTCCTGTTCCCCCGCATCCAGCGCACGCCTTCCCGCCGTTTTCTGCGCACCAGGGTGAGCACACGACGCCTCGCCGTTCCGCAGTAGCTAGGTTAGCCGCGGCGCAGACGCTCGCGTCGCGAGCTGGACGAACATGCATGCGCCGTCGGATGAAGATCCGACGCATGCATGCGTCCAGGCAGCTGGCCCGCGCGCCAGCGTGGCCTTCCACCTCGGCCCCGTTTAAATCGGCAGCTCCCGCGCGTCGCGGATGGAGCTGGGCCACCCAGCGCCAAATCTCCTCCGATTTGGGCCGCACCGCCAGTCCCGGCCCATTTTCATTTCCTGTTTAAAACTAGTTCAAATCTGCCAGTACATATGTCTGTAGGTTTTGAAATTCCATAAATTCCTCGAGTGCTCAAATTTGTTGATTCAAATTCCTAGGTGCTCACAAATGAATTATCTACCATATAAAGTAGCATGCATGTGATTTGGTGTTGTTAATATGTGCTGTTAAATGAAAACCTAAAAAGTATCTGATTGTGTATTTTAATTAATGTGTTAAATTTATAAAACATTTCTGCATGAAGTTAATTTGGTAGCAAAGTAGATTTAAGTAGCTTTATTTTGACACTAGCCTCACATGCAGCAGCTTCCTGGATTTAAATTGTTTTAGCAAACAAGATCTGTCCAGAGAGCCAAAAAATGTTTTTTAATTTGGAAAATAATAATGATTTTGAAACAAAACCAAGTGCTACTGGTAGATATATCTATAGGGTAATTTTGTGCCAAAGGAAATATTTTTAAGAGTTATAGTTTAATTCCAAGGATTTAATTACTAAAACAGTATATCTTTTCAGTATTTGATTTTTATAAAATCTTTTATAATCAGAAAAATGTCAAACCAGTGGGGTTAGTTCACATTAGTCTCACCTATCCAGGGGTATGTTTGGTGTTGGTTGATGATGATCTGATACTGGTGTGACTTGCTGTTTGTATGCTCTAGTTTCTGTCCCATTTAAATTGTCTAAATTAATTAAAAGTTTATTTGCATGTGATTCTTGTGCATGTGTACTCTACATGTTATTAGCTTTCAGTAGGTATGCTGCATGCATTTTTATGACATACAGAAAGATTTAGACCATTTAAATGGTTCCTAAGTCAATTCTGGAATTTGCAAAAATCATATCTTTTGTTTTAAAAATCATAAATGGATGAAACCACTTTCAGTAGCTTGCATTAGTAACCCTCTACATACTGTATTTTTCCCAAATTTTTGTGTGAATTATTCTGGTGTGGTTTGTTGATTGGGTATGGCTTGTTGTTTTCTTTTTGCGACGCTAGATTCGAACATCGCCGGAAACGAAGGAGGAGGAGACTTCGGAGGGATTGAAGAGGAAGACCAGGGGCACTTTGCTGATCAAGGCAAGCCACCTCTTGATGCATCTCTGATCCTATATATCTTATTCTTGCATTATTACAGGTTTTATAAAAATGCATGTCTTCTATTTATTTTGTCGGTGGTTAGTGCCACCCGGAGTTTTTATTGATCCACCCTTAGGGTGCAGACCTCTTTGGTACCTACTGATCCCACCTCTATTAGTGATATGGTGATTATCACCTTGTCATCCTTGTCGCCATTTTTCGAAGAAGAATTGGACTATAGGTTGGGAGCCCTTGAAAAATATTGTGAAAAATTGTTTTCAAGCAAAAAGGTTTTTCTGGAAAACCTTGGGATGGGGTTGCCCTGCCCAAGTGTGGCTTTTGTGAAACACAAGAAGGTTTAAGAAAGATATTGCTGGAGGCAAATGGAGATGAAAAGTTGTTTTCGAAAAACCTTTGTGACCATAGTACGAAACCGGACCTAGCCAGTACAACCACATTACCCTTTAGTGGGACGGGGCGTAGTGTAGTAGTTTGTCTCGCCTTAGTTTGGGTCCTGCAACTGTAAGGGGTAGTCCGAGCATGGACACCTATCGACCGGGCCTTCCCGACGTACTGGGGACGCCTTTCCGTCTTTTCAGATGGCAGGGGTACAACCTATGAGCTCCCATTGAATAATGCCCCGCAGTTGGTCGCGGCATTCCGGAGGGTCGAGCTGGTCGGGGAAATTGCTACTCCTGGGTAAACGACCCCTCGGACTCTAGTGTTGGGAGGTACAACTCTAGGCGGCATGTCTTAGGCTAAGGCGAGCAGGCGAAAAACTACGATCGGGTACTTGTCGTGGCATATGTTATTATGCAGGGATGATGCCCACACGATGAGTATTCGGATCTTGTGGGGAAAGTGTACAACCTCTGCAGAGTGTAAATCTATTAGAATAGCCGTGTCCGCGGTTATGGACATGGGAATGGCGGTACGTGGCATTAAAGGAAAGTTTTGTTTTACAAATATGTTTTCCAAAAAGTTTTTGGAAATGAACCTGGGAGGTACGGAAAAATACCAGTGGAACTGGTGGAGATGTACCTGAGAGGTACGGTGGAAAGGTGAAACTGTTTTGGTCATTCCGATGGCCGGAAAAAGAAAATGGATCTCCCTTACCTATTAGTCGGCAAAGTAAAATGGTTTACAAAAAGTTTTTCAACAAAGATATAGAAATGTCAAACTCTTGAGAGGAACCACCTCTTGCTCCTTGTCGCCCTAGTTTAGTGCCTGTTCCTTGCTACTGCCATATTGCATATCCTTTACTTCTCTCTAAGGTGGTTTGCGAGTACATTCACACGTACTCATTGGCATTGTTGTCCTGGCTATTTACTTGGCCAGACTTTGAAGAGGAGTACTACGAAGAAGAGGAGTACGACGCCGAAGACGCGAACTAGGTCGCTCTCCCAGTCAGCCGCCTGTAGGGTAAAGGCCTGACATGGGTTCCACCGCTGTTGAAGTCAAATAAATTCCGCTGCTGTTTCTTGAACTTCGGCCTTGATGGCCTATGATGTAAGACTTCCGTATTAATGTTATTTCGGTACTGTAATGGATGATGTAATCTAGTATCAGTTCGGTTATGTATTCACGATGGAATGATCTTGGGATCGTGAAATTGTATGCATAACAGGTGTTCTGGACTGGTAAGTCCGGGGCCCCACACTGACATCGGGGACCCATGAGCCAGCAGCGTCGTCAACGTTTTAAAGGCGGCAGGGGATGGAAAGAAAAAATAAACCAAAAATATGTTGGTACAAAATCCAAGAAAAGAAACATTTTCGTTCTAAGAGGATGACATGCGGGACCCATGAGGCAGCAGCATCCTCAGCGTTTATTGTTCATAGAGGCTGACATGTGGGTCCCGTGAGCCAGCAGCATCCTCAACGATTCCAAGAAAAAAAACATTTACCATTCTGAGAGGATGACATGCGGGACCCATGAGGCAGCAGCATCCTCAACGATTCCAAGGCGGCAGGGGATCAAAGGAAAAAAAGGAAATATCCCGAAATTAATTAGGGGTTCAAAATAAATCCATCAAAGGAAACTTTTATTGTTCACAGAGGATGACATGTGGGACCGACCTGCCAACAGCGTCCTCATCGTTTCAAAGGGGGCAGGAGATCAAAAGAAAAAGGCAAATAGCCAGAAATTAGGGGTCAAAAATAACTCCAAGAAAGGAAACTTTTATTATTCGTAGAGGATGACATGCGGGACCCATGAGCCAGCAGCTTACTCAACATTTCAAAGGCGGCATGAGATCGAAAGAGAAAGGCAAGTGACAAAATATCAGGAGCCAAAGATAATCCAAGAAAAAAAACTTTATTGTACATAGAGGATGACATGCGGGTCCCAATTAGCAGCAGCGGTCTCAACATTTCAAATGCGGCTTGAGATCAAAAGAAAAACAAAGTTGATTGTACATAGAGGATGACATGCGGGTCCCATGAGTCAGCAGCTTACTCAACGTTTCCAAGGCGGCAGGGGATCAAAAGGAAAAGGAAATAGCCAAAAATCAGAGGGTGAAAAAAAAACCCAAGAAAATAAACTTTTATAGCACATAGAGGATGACTTGCGGGTCCCATGAGCCAGCAGGTTCCTCAACGTTTCAAACGTGACATGAGATCGAAAGAAAAATGCAAGTGACCAAATATCAGGAGCCAAAAATAATTCAAGAAAAGAAACTTGAGTGTACATAGAGGATGACATGCGGGTCCCATTTAGCAGCAGCGGTATCACCGTTTGAGAAGCGGCAGGGGATCGAAAGAAAAAGGCAAGTGACCAAATATGAGGTGCCAAAAAAATCCAAGAAAAGAAAGTTTTATAGTACATAGAGGATGACATGCGGGTCCCATGAGCCTGCAGGGTCCTCAACGTGGCATGAGATCGAAAGAAAATGCAAGTGACCAAATATCAGGAGCCAAAAATAATTCAAGAAAAGAAACTTGATTGTACATAGAGGATGACATGCGGGTCCCATGAGCCAGCAGCTTAGTCAACATTTCAAAGGCGGCATGAGATCGAAAGAAAAAGGCAAGTGACCAAATATGAGGTTCCAAAAAAAATCCAAGAAAAGAAAGTTTTATAGTACATAGAGGATGACATGCGGGTTAGCAGCAGCGGTCTCACCGTTTGAGAGGCGGCAGGGGATCGAAAGAAAAAGTAAGTGACCAAATATGAGGTGCCAAAAAAAATCCAAGAAAAGAAAGTTTTATAGTACATAGAGGATGACATGCGGGTCCCATTTAGCAGCAGCGGTATCACCGTTTGAGAGGCGGCAGGGGATCGAAAGAAAAAGGCAAGTGACCAAATTTGAGGTGCCAAAAAAAACTCCAAGAAAAGAAAGTTGATTGCTCATAGAGGATGACATGCGGGTCCCAATTAGCAGCAGCGGTGTCAACGTTTCCAAGGCGGCAAGGGATCAAAAGAAAAAGGAAGTAGCCAGAAATCAGGGGGTCAAAAAAATCCAAGAATAGAAAGAATTTTGGTTCATAGAGGATGACATGCGGGACCCATGATCCTACATCGTAAACGGCTCGATCGGAGAGCGTTGAACGAGATGGCGCGATCGAGAAAAAAAACAATGCCAGAGAGGCTACCATCTGGGCCCTACATCCCTCGGTGGTGCGGATTAGCGTTGACTCGGCCGGCGAACCCGAGAATTCGAGATGCACCACGTTCCGGGCCACCATACGCAACGTTTTGGCCGGTTTTGTCGGGCTAGGTGGCCTCAAAAACGAGAAAAAAAACGTTTTGACATGCACAACGGACATACCCAAAATCGTCGGCCATGGTACACCAGCAACCACGGCGCGACTTCAACTTCGTCGGCCATGGCAACTTTTCTTGTAGTGTAGGTTTGTTTGCACCTCGGATATCGTTTCGCCCCTTTTATCCCAAACGGTCTGTTTCGCCCAAAAACCTAGGCCATATTTTTTCCGAGATTTATTGAGGCAGAGCGGCGGAGGCGAAAGTCCTCTCCTACTCTGTGAGAGGTCAGATCCTGCTGCACCGGTGCCTCCGGTGAAGGGGAATGCGACGCTATCGACATCCCCACTCCTCCTTGGCTTGGGAGGAGTCATCTCCATCAACATCTCCACCAGCAACATCATCATCACCATCACCATCTACGAGATCAATGTCATCCCCCTCATAGTTTGTGTTGAATTGAACCCTGGATACTCTTATTAGTGATGTTTTATGTTCGTGATTGGTACTTTGTCATTATTTAGTGGGGAGATTATATATTCATATTGTGAACCATTATCCTCTGGTCCATATTATATTTGTCACTTGTGAGTAGTTTCCCACGTTCTTGAGGGCATAGGATGATCTGGTTATGATTCTATATGATGTGCAATGAGTATTTGGTCAAATTTTCTATCTTTTATGATGTTCTATGATGGTTTTATGTGAACGTCGACTGCATATTACTTCACCTATATGGGCTCATAAGGCTGCACTTTGATGTAATGCATTAGTGGTGGAGGGGTCAAAATGACAGAAACCGTCTTCCAACAATATGTGTTGCATTAGAGGGGTTTATGTTGGGGACCCTAAATCTTGTTGCTATAATGGGACATTTATGACTTAATGATTCCTTTATGCACATGAAAATGGCTCTAGGGTCTATCATAAGGGGTGTGTTTGCACATGCTTATGGCTGCACCTAATTAAAACTCCGTCCCTAATGGAATAAAACTTGACAAGATATTTACCATGTTGTTTAGAACTCACATGCTAGTGAATCCATGCCGCTCTCGAGAACATTTGTCTCATATAAGCACACACACTTTAGCTTGTCCTCTTACTTATTTGCTATTTACTTTCGCACTTTATTTTTATTGCAAACTATATACCCAAACCATAAAAACCGTTACTTTACTATTGCTGCTTTCTTGTTATTTTGCTAACCAATACCTTTAGCTCCTCGTGGGTTCGACAACCTTTCTTTATTGAAAATTACTACAATTAATCTCCTGCACTTGGGAGCCATCAATCACCTAACCTTTCATATCGATGGGTGGTAGGTCGTCCTATCATTGGACCAAACCCTTCATAACTGGTCTGAGCATCTTGCAAGGGAAAAGGAGGAAAATGCTAAACACGCTTGTCATGCTCACAACATGGTCCATCTAGCGCGATAGGAATGGAAGAGTATTCAAGAACAACCACAAACCCATTCAGAGGGTCATTGATCAGATCAAGGATGATGATAAGATTTGGGTAGTTTCTACTAAGGGTTAGTTTACCTTGCCGACATGCTAAGGGTGTAAGATTTTTCAGTTATTTCGGTGTAGTTTTTAGCGTCTTGGTAGATGTCGAGCCTCCATCTTGTAATGCATGTATTGTTGCCGACGAGGAGGTGGGAGTGGATGCAATTGTTGGTTGTAGGAATTTTCCTAGAATTCGGCACCGGCACCCGCTAGAAAGGGAGAATGCTAGCTAGCATGCATTCACATGCACGGTCGATGTTTCGACAACACATGGAGTAATTTTGCTGCCGAAAACGGTAGAGGGAAAGAAGAAGATGAGTGACAAGAGAACATAGCCGCTGTCTAATGGAGTGGAGGGAGGAAAGGAGGAACATCGTTGCATCGTCAGGGCACCAGTGCCACCACCTTCATTTCCCCGCCGATGAACCAGTCTCCTCCTCATTTGTGGTTAGAGTTAACGGTGTGGAGCGGAAAGTAACTTAGGGACTAGGACTAATAGAGGTATTTGAACAAGTTATACATTTGCTTGTAAAAACTTAAGTGTTTTTCAGCTTTTTGATATCTAACCCTAAACGCTTTACCATATACCCACCGCTGAAGTGGACTCCTTGTCTAGGGAAAAAAAAGGCATAATGATCCCCCTGGGCTCCTGAACTCGTGTGTTCTCCTCAAACACCAGATAACGAGCTCCACAGTCGAGCGGACAGTGAATAAAGGTGGGTGATGGTGGCTTGGGGGATTGCTCAGGAATATAACATAACCCTAGATCGATTAACCCCTCTCTTTTTCAACTCGTACTGTGGTCTCTACCAAAGGGTTCATTAAGGCCCAATTCGGCCCACTATTGAATAGAAACAATTGCCAGCTCTAATTTTAATGTGATCACCAGGATTATGCCATTTGCATGCGGACGATCGAGACAAAATGGATGTCACCTAGCCAGGGACATCTCACCGTTTTCTTGTCCCCTGCCCTGGCCAGAATCAACAACAGTCACAATTGGGAGGGCACAACCTAAAGCAATTTGGAACCACTCCTATGTATCTCTTTATTTATCAGAATTCACTACAAGATCAATCAGGTCGCTTCCGGCTGCACTAATCTCCTATGGTGATTTGAGCCAGGGTCATCGGCAAACCCACCATGTCAATGAGCCCTCCCTAAACGATGTGGCATCTCCACAAGTTTGGCCTTCCGGTTCTTCTCCATCCTTCCGCCAATGGCATTTTGAGATCGTGAGCACATAGAAGTGCATCACCCATCGTAGTGTGTGGTGGAAGCGAGGTTGGGAAAGGTCTCGAGTTCCCAAAATTGCCATCGAGCCATCCATACTTCTCCTTCTTCGGTTAGGCCTTTTTAACATGGCATGGCACCACGTCGACGTCTTTCCATCATAGATGTTGTAACTTACTTTATTTTTCTTGATACATACCGACTATTTTTTGTTTAAAAAAAGTGATTTTCTGGCTATGTATTGATTGATACACATCAACTATTATTGTTGAATAAACTACACTCCGTTTGTACCTTACAATTAAACGTTCTGACCGTTCAATTTAAGCTGTTAAAATATCTTACTTTTAGAAACTGAGATAGCACAATACAAATCTAGAAAAACAAGACCATTCTCACTGGACTAGGCGAAGTAAAAAAAGGAGATTTGAGCAGCGGGATCCAAAATAAGAGAAGTGCCTAAACTGTTCCATGAACATGAGAAGAGACCACTCATGGCTCAGAGACCATATTTTCCGCCTCCTTTCTGATGGACTCGAAGAGAAACGATGACAGGTAGCGCTCTCCGAAGCTCGCGAACACAACCTTCAACATACCAGAACACAATCAGGGATAACAAATATACTGCAGCAAGTTAACATCTGACAAACGACACTCACGAGGATGAGTTTGCCTCTGTTTTCGGCCCTTCGGGCGACCCTGATAGCAGCAGCCGCGGTAGCGCCGGATGACATCCCGACCTGCAAAACCCACACATCATAACCTTGCCACGATTCATATGATATGAAATTTATGAGAGCAGGGGAGAGATCATCGCTCAGAGTTCCGAGGTTTGTTTGCGCACCAGAAGGCCTTCTTTCAAGGCTATCTGCTTCGCCATGGCCACGGCTTCCTCGTTCGTGATCTGGCAAGAAATTGAAGAATGTCGTGGACAATCATAACAATAAAAATGTTTCAGACGAGGAACATACAGCAGTAGTCGGTTCTTACTTGGAAGACTTCATCGAGGATGCTGACGTCGAGGACGCCAGGAACGAAACCGGCACCGAGACCTTGGATTTTGTGCGGCCCTGAAACCAAAAAGATCAGGAAGATGGAGATAGATCAGGGTCCCTAATTACGGTATGATTATCTCACCAGGCTTCCCTCCGGACAAAACGGCGCACTCTGACGGCTCCACGCCGTAGATCTTCAGTTACAAAATTGTCAATATCATGGATTAAATCACACGATGATGAAGTAACGAGCACAAGCCAGTGCCATGAGCTCAGAGTCACCTTGATTTCGGGGTTCATCTCCTTGAGGTACTTCCCTGCCCCCGTGATCGTGCCGCCGGTTCCTATGCCAGCCACGAGGATGTCCACCGCGCCGGCAGTACCGCTCCATATCTCCGGCCCCGTTGTCTCGTAATGTACCCTGGGATTCGCCGGGTTCTCGAACTGCTGGAGAACGTAGGAGTTGGGCGTCTTGGCGGCGATCTCCTCCGCCCTCCGCACCACGTCGTCCATGGCGAGGAGCGGGTTAGTGAGCACCACCTCCGCACCGAAGGCCTTGAGCACGGTCCTCCTCTCCATGCTCACCGACGCCGGCATGGTGACGATGAGCCTGTAGCCCTTGGCGGCCGCCATGAATGCGAGCCCGATGCCGGTGTTGCCACCAGTAGGCTCGATCAAAACACTCTGAAAACAACATGCTTCCTGCTTATTTTAGACAGAGAGATAATTCCCGAAACTAGTAAAAACCAGAAGGAAACATAGTTCGCGGATATAAAATTGTAAAAGCTTCCGATGAACTATTTTGATGATGATCTTCGTTTGGTGCTTCTCACTATGCGGTGATCACCTTTCCTGGAGTGATCAGACCCTTCTCCTCTGCATCGGCGATCATGCTGTAACCAATCCTGCAAAATCAGCAAAACCATCACAATAACATCACTGATAATTTATTCCCGATAAGTGGAATGATAAAGTACTCACACTTAACATATGGTCTCGTACCTGTCCTTGACACTGGAGCAGGGCCCCATGAGCTCGAGCTTGGCGACGATGCGGGCCTCGCATCCAGTTACCACCTTGTTGAGGTACACGAGAGGGGTTCTGCCAATCAACTGGCATCGACCGAAAAACAGAATCAGCATTGCATGCATAGTTTTGTGCAGGTGAATTGCAAATGTGCATACTATCATTGTGCAGAGTTAGTTACGCACTTCTGTCACATCTTTCGCAATCGTTGGGCCTAGACACCATTTCCCCATTGCTCAGCCTGCGATCTGCAAGAAGGCCAGATCTTGATGAGAGGCATACAAAGCTGATCACTACATATATATAACACTGGAATTAAGGTTAAAGTACTAGGGCAATTTAGCAAGGGTATTTTGGCAGATTATCAAGTAAAATGAAGATTTAAAAATCAGAATCCACTGAATTGTCTAACTAACGAGGCAGATGAGCTGAGCTGCATGGTCCTGTTGATGACTGGCTAGCCTGCCTTATGGCTCCTCTATGCAACTTCTCTGTTCCCTGCCTCGGCCTCCCTCTCTGTAAAACCATCTGAGGTCTGCCCTTTTTTCAATATAGTAAAGGTGCACGTTCCAAGCACGTATTATAATCCATAGTAAAAGATTTTACAAAAAAATATTTATCTTTTTAGCGTTTTTAGCGAGCCACTTAGATGTGTCTTATGTCCAACCATGTGAGGAACCCATGTGTGCGCACATGTCTTCACATAATATTTCTGATCATATAAATGTATGTATTATAATTAGTTACAAAAAACTGAAAATAACTAAGAAACATAGTATTTAATATTTATTCGTTGATGGTAGTTCTTTTTTGAAGGTCCACCTATTTATTTGATCTATAGTGATTCCTTCAGCGGCTAGGATATGGCTCGAAGCTTCATTTTCTTCGTACTTTACAATGGGCACCAAGAAACACTTCCATAGTTGAAAACCGTCCACTTCCACAATTGAAAACCGTTCTACGGATGTATTATACAACATTGTTATTGAAAAATCATGTACAAAGCGTATAAAAATGAACATGGTGTAAATACTAATCCTAGGTAACTGTACTACTCCATCGTCCTATGAATGCATGGAATTAAGAATCAATAACCAAATAGAGCACTACATGTGTATGAAACGTGACATTATGTGTTGAATGAATGACTATAGATTGTAAAGCATTGACAAGGTTCATACCCTTATGAGTTTGTCCGAATAGTGGGAACTTTGCATTCCCGTTTATAGATGTAATCCCTCGATGCATGATTTATAACTTGAAGGGCTCGGTTTAAACTGTCGAGCACTGCTTTAAGTATATTCTTTTCCAAATTAGGTATTGAAAGGGGTCCAAAACAGAGACAACTTTTTTTTATTCAGGACGAACAATAGGAATAGCCCAAGAATATCCCAAGGCAATAAAATCTGCAACGTTATATTTATCAAAACATCAATTATTAAGAATAAATTGTTTTCGTGAATGAATGATTTAAATCTTACCATATCACACTTATTGATATTGGGCTAGCTATCAAACAACTGTGCAAACCTAGCAACATACAGATTTTCACGACAACTTAAATCTCATGTATAGTGGGTCACATACGAAAATAATAATAAAACATTAGTATATGTTTAAGAAAATGTAATATGTTGGATTGGAATATGGTAATAGAAGAAATGGTTGCGAGACAACCCAACTTCTGATGATGTGTTTGAGATGAGCAGCTATAGTGGGTCATCTCAAGCTCACTTCCTGTGACTCCCCACCCCCGGCGACCGGACCCCGCCCATGCCTCTCCGCTGCTGGCCTCGACGGCTGCCTCCTCCTTCAGCTTCGTCCAGGCGAGTGGATACCACGCGGCACTCGCGGAGGGCTAGGTGGCCCAGCGGGATGCGCCAAGGGAGGTGGAGGGGCGGATCTCGTCTCCACTGGATCCGCTGCCGTGGCCGCCACCACCGGCATTCGGTGGCTCTGCGTCGGCCTCCTCTCCGCCACCGACGCCGTCTGCCGCCAGTAAGCTCCCTCCCACATCAGCTGTCTTCAACGTCCCTGACCATGCCGGCATCCCGCTGGCCGGGCTCACTACCGACGGACGGTTATCTCCGGCTTCCTCCCCTGCAAGTGCACCACCCACGGCTTCGTCTACGACTCGCTGCTCGACAAGCGCAGGTCTGTCTCTCTCGGATCTCTCCGTCTATGCGCGACCCCACTTTGGTACAGTACAATCAAAACTTGACTGCTTCGCCTGGAAGAAATACACATCCGTGTGAAGCAAGCTAATTTTCTTGATGGGGCTGTAGAATTTTGCGGGAGAGAATTAGACTGGTATCTCGATTCTGGACAAACCAATTGGATGAAATAATTCCTCTGATTTGGATTTGCAAAGTTGCAATAGGTAAGTGTTATCATCCGAATCATCATGTAGATGAAATAATGCTTGGGTAAAAAATTGCACATGGTGTGCGGTTAGTTATGGAAGATGGTGTTGTGCAAACAGCTGATGAAGAATGTCAAAATCCTACAAAACTTACTTGAATGCATTTTGTAAGAAGTCTACTTCTGTGTAGAACAAGAAAATCTTATGTCCTATAATTTCATTTGTAGGAAAACAAAATGAGTATTGTAAATTTCTCTAGAGCCAGACATCTGGATATCAATACACAGTAACCATATTTAATATATGTGCCTTTTGTATATGCTAACTCCTGGTCTATATGCTGCTTGGAACGTTCTATGTTCCAGGATTATTTTCCAACTGTCTTCGATAATTTCAGTGCTAATGTCATCGCCACTTCAACAGGTCTGCTTTTTTTTTTCAGTTGGCACACACTTGAACATCCTTATTTACCGTGGTGTTGATGCCTTTCTGTTGGCTTTTTTTCGCTTATCACCAAAGCTAGCTATTAGAATGTTTCTTAAAAGGCAAGTGACCAAGTTTTGCTTATTTTTCGTTCTTCCCCTAAGCTACGCCCACTGATGCTCTTCATCTCATACCATTGCATTATATTTTTTATAAACCTCCTCTCCTATTGCACCGTGCTTGTGCAAAATGTCACAATTCTCTGTAATTGACCATGATGTATTATCAGCTTCCACCTTTTGCAATTATTTTAGTGCAGCACTTAATTGAGTTGTGGACTGTTGTTACCGCATGCCATACAGTTGTGTTTCACCATTGGAGTAAATAGCTGCTGACATTAACTTTCTGACTGAAGTATCTGGAGATCTTAAGTACATGTGTCTTTGTTGTCAATAATTTCAGTTGCACTGTTATTCATGGTTGCCATATTCTTATGATATTCCCATACCACCTTTACACTACAATCAAAAGTTGACTGCTTCACATTTCTAGATGAGGCTGTAGAATTTTGATTGTAATCATATTTCTGGCCTGTCTTGATTAGTTTGAAGCAAGTAGCATGGCCTTCTTAAATCTGATGGCTGATACAAAGTTGCATTTAGCCTTTTTTAGTTTACTTGGATGTCTCGGATCTTCTCCCCTGTTATACATGATCTCTGTAGTATGAAAACTATCTTTTTTATTCGGTCCACTTGCTACACTGAGAAGTTCCGTTGATGATATGGTCTCTTCCATTGTGTTAATAAAAAGAGTTATGTTTGCAACTATTATGTTATTATTATGTAGCATAATATGCTTCCTTTGTGTTGTACACTACCTTGTAGATGATTGTTTTTAGTTACTGTTGTGGTTCCGTATATAGCTGCTACTCCTCTCGAGCTAAGGTAAACACACAGTCGACATTGACTATAGTAGTCAAAGTCCAATGTTTGGTTCTCTTATACGATGTTGACATAATATATCAAACTTTCTTTGTAGTCATAGTTGGATTGTCTGAATCTTGTATACCATATGCATATACAAAGCTTTATTTGTAGTTGAAGTTGGGTGTGTACAGTGTAGGGCCGAAAGATACAGGGCTCAACATATTTTGGATGTTTATCTATATAGTGTGGGCTTTAGTTCATCACTGAGAATAACCTGATGTCATGTGTACTGTTAATTTTATTTATTGACTTTTCCCCCATTAACCCCTATATAATTTATTTTATAAGCAAACAAAATTAGTATTGTGAATTTTTCCAGAGGCAACCATATGGATATCAATACGCAGTAACCATGTAGAATACATGTGTCTTTTCTATTTTCTAACTCGTGTGGCCTATATGTTGCTTAGAAAAGTAGTTCTTGGGTTGGTGGTTTTGATGCATTTCAAATACTTGCCCATGCATATGGTTAATTCTTTTATATATGTTTATGCTCCCTAGCAAAAATCTTAGTGAATCATGATTTAGTTTAAAAAATAAAGGTCATTGCTTTCATACACGTTTGAAAACGAAACTGACTTGTGTCCAATTTTTTCATTGCAGCAGGGGCACAGGAAGCAGCCGAACCTGAACCTGAAGAAATTGCAGATGTGTGCATGCGGCAGGACCGCAGAAGCCTGTCTCCACGTTGACAGGCGTTCAGGGCTGGCGCGGGTGCCGGCTGGAGCATGTCCGCGCGTTCAAGGAAGTTCAGTGTAGCCTCCCGTAGAGGCTATGTTGGCGCTCTTGTGGGACGGCAGCGGGCGGCCCGGCCCCGGGAGTGCTACAGAGCGGGCGTGGGTGCCGGCGGGAGCCTGTCCGCGCGTTTAGGGACGTGCAGCGCGGCCTCCCATGGAGGCTATGGCAACGCTCTTGTGGGATGGCAGTGGCAGCGCCGGGAGTGCTGCAGAGCGGGCGTGGGCGGGAGCCTGTCCCCGCGTTCAGGGACATCCAGAGTTGTCTTCCATGGAAGCTATGCTGGAGCTCTCGTGGAACGACAGCGGGCGGCGCCGGGAGTGCTGCAGAGCGAGCGCGGGCGCCGGCGGGAGCCTATCCCTGCGTTCAGGGGCGTCCAGTGCTGTCTTCCATGGAGGCTATGGTGGAGCTCTCGTGGAACGGCAACAGGCGGAGCCGGGAGTGTTGCAGAGTGGGCGTGGGCGCCCACAGGAGCCTGTCCCCGCATTCAAGGGGCATGCCCAGTGGCCTCCCCCTAGAGGCTATGGCGGAGCTCTCGCGGGACGGCTGTGGGCGGGCGGGAGTGCCGCGGCAGCGAGCGGCGGTTCGCTTCTGGATGTTGTCTGCCCCGTTAAACACGGAGAGGCTGTGGAGCGTTGGATTTTCTGGTTGGATGGCCAAGATGGGTTGGATCAGACCCTCTGGGTCTTTTATTAGTAGTGGTGATGGTGATGATATTCAGGTGGGGAGAGAATCCCCCCACCCCCGTGGTGAAAATTTGAAAAAAAAAAACAGATTAATTAGTGAATAAGAAGAGTAAGTTCATTGCGCACTCACCAGGGATCTAGCGAGATGACAAGTGCAGATACCAAAATTAATCTAGGCTGATTTCCGGCGGCTCCAAACCCTTTGGAAGCAAATCATGTACGCATGCAGCGATTTATAGTGCGACTCGAAGCAAATGGTATATGTTGTTGGATTATGCGTGATGCCCTGTCCCATTGTGCCTACCTTGCTTGCCATATGCGCTGTCACTGTTCCTTTGTCTCTGACTTTAGCATATCGATGCAGTTGTGCAAAGCTATGGCCGCCAGTTACAAAATGTGCTGATACTTACAATGTAACTGCATAGAACAAGCTTCTCAGATGCTGCACAAAGGTATATTTTGTGTTAGTTAACCCCTAAATTAATGGAGATCCAGCTTGTTACACTCGCTCAACTACGGGGGTCAGACGACATGGATGACTTCATTACTTACCTAACTTCTGATATGATGATGGTCACATGATTTTCTTGAGAAAGTATATTGAAAACTGAAATTACCATTAAAGATTAAAATCTTTATGTGATTTCTTCATCAAAAGTTGTACTTATAGAAGATTCTGCAGTGCACGTTTTTCCGCCGCTCGTTCTTATTCTCCGGACGCTGTGCTCGTTCCCTCGATGCATGTGCTCCTTGCCAGCGCAGCCGCTCTCCGTTCGCTCAGCCTCGTCATCCATCGGCGTCCTAGACCTGGGCTGAGGTCGTGTGCCGCTTCTCGTCCTGCAACATCGCTGCCAAGGCCATCTCCGAGGTGTTGCCAAGAGTTCAATGTCAACATCAGTTTTGAATCTCGCCTTCAGTGCCTTTTTCGAAGATTGCAAGATTCTTAAACACATTACTTTTTTTGTTATTTCGCCAGTTGTTTTTATGTTTCACCCTATGTGACCTAAACAAATCGGAATATGCCATATGTACTGATCGAGTGTAGATAAAGTAGTTGTCGATCAAGTGGTGATGTTGAGGGAGACGGGGCTCAATCCCGCAAACCACATCGTCGTGGCGAGACGACCGACAGGTGATAGAGGAGGGATGCGTGTATACCAATCATCTTCTCACGCTCTTACCAAATTGTGGAAACCTCCATTCTAAGGTGGTCTAAGGACATCTCTCGTCGCGTCCCCCAAACCATCCACCAAAAGGGTTTTCGGCGTGCCGGACGTTTGACCTTCCCCAGTCGTGCGCCCTAAAGCCTATTTTCGGTGCCCCGAGCACGTCACCGCTACACCGGGGATGTTGTGGGGACGTCGGACAAAACAAAAACGTGCGTCGCGAGTGGCTGGCCAGCATCTTCAGCGACACAGAGTTGCCGCCCACCTGTCGCCTACCTCTGCCAACATAATTTAATTTCCGCGCAGCGACGTTGTAGTTTCCCAGATGCGCATCAAGACATCTTCTCGCGCCTTGTCCTGCGTGCTGGCATTAATGCGAGCCACCGCCCCCTCTTCCGCCTTTGGCGTATAAAACAGGGTGCTCGCTCATCGCCCCTCTAACACAACCCTAGCACCACACATCCACAACCCTAGCCGCCGCCACCCAACTTTCTCCACACACACTCCATGGCGGGTTTGACCAGGGGCGGTCGCGGCTACCGCGGCCGTGGTAGGGGCAGGGGCGGTCGTGATACACGCTCGCCGTCACCCTGAGGAAGAGGCTGCCCCTGCAACAAATACTTCGAGTTCGACGGCTCTATCAACGACAACCCTTTCGACAAGAAGAAGCTCCCGGACACTTTCACCGAATTTCTCGCCGGTCGGGAGCAGGGCGCGGTGACCCTACGGGAAGGAGGCTGCGACTTCTTCCAGTGGACCGTGAAGGTCTTGTTCGACGGGGAAGGAAAGATGTACCTCCACATCGGTTGGAAGAAGTATGCCCGCGACCACAACGTCGATATCGGCTGCTTGGTGAAATTCTTCTATGAAGGCGACGACAAGTTAAGCGTCAAGGTGCATGACAAAGAGTTGCCGTATCCACTAGCACAGCGACGACAACAACGATAGCGACGGCGACATCGGCGTAGAAGACTAGGGCCAACCTCTAGTCTAGGTTTTTATGCTTTATCTTGGTGTTTTCCAATGTTTCTGTATGTTCTTCGTTGCCCGTTTTAATATTTTTTCCATGTAAAAGTGACGAAGCATCTTCAAGATCATAAATAAAACACTAATTTTAAATAAAAATTTGTTTAGGGTCAGGTTTGGGGAACGCAGCTGGAGTGGGACACTCCCAAGCGTGGCACCAAGGTGCGGCGTCCGGCAAAAGACTGATTCGGTGCTTTCACCAGACGCAGTTTGGGGAACTCGGCTGGAGTTGCTCTAACTTACTACTAACTTTTCATGTGGGAATAAATTTGGGCCTCCACGCTTGCCATGCCTTGTGTAAGCTGCCACGAACTTAGTTGCATCTCACATGGGCTATCACGTTGAGCATTACGACTTATAAGAATTTCTGAAATCTAATATGATCCACAGGACTGACTGAGTCTTAGGCCCATATTTCAACAGTCTTACCCCTATTTTGGGGATTTTGTCAAAGCCTCTTACAAAAATGTGGCTGTAGTTTTTCCACAAGTGGCAGATCATACAAAAACCAAATGAACATAATATGAATCACATAAGTAGGATTTCTTTTCAAAGGAAATTCCTAGCAAACTAGGGAATCATCAAGAATTGTAAAAGTCAAGCACAGTGAACATTTGTAACATTTTATATAATATTTTTAATTCACTATAATTTGTTGGTATACAACAATAATTTCACTTCTTGAAATTATGGAACGATCATTTGACTATTGTTTTTTTTTACTTCCCTTTCAATTTGAATTATCAATATGGTTTCAATATTCTATTCTTTACATACTTCCCTAAAACTCTCGTGTAACTTCCCTAATAATATTTAGTATTTTTTTGACAATCAATACCACATATATTTATAATAACAAATAGTACATGGTAGATACACGAGCTGTCCCCAATGATTACAAAATAAAATCTAAAATATAGTACCAAATCTTTAAGGTCTCCAAACTCTTCTTTCTTCTTTCATGATACAATCTTGTAATATTTACCATTTTCTTATTGACTATATCGCATGGCCTTCCACATCTATGAACCTTTTTGCTTGTTTTTTTAACCATATGTTTGTAGTATAGACACCATCAATGACTATTTTAGATGGTCAACATCCTGGTTGTAGCCGGCCCTTTGCCTCTTGTGACACTCGTCTAGATCACCCTAGCAGGCCCATGGTCCGAGGCCAGTACTTTTGTGAAGTTAGTCTCTCATTGCATGGTTTATGTCGAGCCCATGTGTCGTGTCACTTCCCCTAAAAAAATGTGTAGGTGTCACTTTATTTTAGATAATGGAGCAAATAATAGATAGATGGAGCCGCCTTAGAGATGACTATGTGTACTTCCATGTTTGCGCGAGTATTTCAAGTACATGCATATTAGTTTTAACAATACAAAAAAATCGTCAAACCTATCATGAGATTTTGTTTTGAAGATCTAGATGCATGTAACGTAAAGAAAACCGCTTGTAACTAGAAGCTTGGTTCGAAAGACATATCGTTTCAAATTTACATTACTTAAAATAAATGCAAAATTTTGTATTCTTTCATCCTCCGGAATCCCTCTTTCTCAACCTTCCCCCACTTCTTTTCCTTCTTGTAACATGTAATCGAGTTGTGAGATATAGCCCTCACGAGTCACACGGTGCAATGAGAGCGCTCCACACAGAAACCTTTGTGCAGGTCATCATTTTTTCTAGTGAATTCTAATTGTTGGAGATGCTTTTAGAGAAAGACTCAAGTTCCATGGACAAACCGTCCGGCCTGAAGCAGTCTAATCTAACTGTTAGAACATCTTCAGTCGTCTTCCCGGGAAGGCTCCCAGGACCCCTTTTTTCTCATCCGGATGACGAAAACGGCTCAGTCGCGCTCCTAGATCCTTGTTTTCATCTGGATTTAGGCTTTCATCCATCCGGGGAGCCCAGGTCATCCCCGCCTCCCCGGGGAGTGCTCGGGGAGTTCGGAGGAAACGAAAGCGCGAGAAACGTCGAGAAAACTTCCCGCGTGGCTGGTGGCCCCGACTTGTCGGCGACAAAGGCAGATCGCCGTCCTCATCGCATCATCTTCCGCGCGCTGTAAAAGCCTGCTGCCAGTCAGTCTTTGCCGGACACGTAGCTTCCACGCGCCACCCGTGCCACACCCACCGCACCCGTCGCACCCGTGCCGCTGATCAAGCTCGAGGAGAGCAGCGATGATGAGCTGTATCGGCCGACGCCGCCACACGGCGACCCTGGCCAGGGTTCTAGCCGTTGGTACGGAGACGCCGGCCAGATCGAGCAGCCAGCAGGCGCCGCCGCTCGAGGACGACGACAACTCCAGCAACGATTATGACGGCTGCGGCGACTACACGGCGTTCTACCACCATTTCGGCATGTAGATGTTGACCACCAAAACCCACCGGCGAGTAGCGACGGGCAACACGTAGAGCCGGGAGGCTCCCAGGACTGCTGGTGGGCCCTGGTCCCTCGGGCGACGACCCGCAATGCTCCGGCACGCACGTCCGATGCTGGTGCAAGGGCGTGCCACCTGACCTATACCTGGTCAGGAAGGTGATGGATTGCTTCGACTAGTTTCCTGCATGGCATACACGTAAACATTAAATACGAGTCTCGATCGGCTCTCAGGTTGTCCTGTGAATCGGCTCAAGGAGCCGATCCACCCATGATTCGTATGAGATCTACGATAACATGGTGGTCCTGCTTGATCAATATTAAGTTAAAACGATCTACTACGATTTAGGGTTTTCACCACATAACCGGGACGTCCTACACGTGATTGAGCCTGGCAGACACGAAACATGATAACAAACTAACCCTAGACAAGGCCTAAAAACCAATGTGGAGTTGATTCCCGGAACATCCTCTCTAGGATCGGTAAATTACACCTTACGCACTACTGGATCATTCAACCCGTTTGCAAGTCCTAACTATGTAGATATCAAACTAACCCTTGAAGAACAAGGAGCAATCAGAACGGATCGGATCTACTAAACAAAGATCAAGCAAGGTGCTGCCCTTACACCTAAGATAGGTGTAAAAGCAGCTAGATGTCTAGGGATAGCATAGATAAACGCATACATCAAGATAAAACGATGCTAACCCTAACACACCTATGATAACTATGTTGCTCGCCATCAACAAGGCTTCAGCACGAGCAACGCATGAACAAACGAATAAACTCAATACTGCCTAGATCGCAAGATGCGATCTAGGCAGCATGGTGCTTACCCGGAAGAAACCCTCGAAACAAGGGGTGGCGATGCGCCTAGATTGGTTTGTTGTGAACGTGATCATCCTTACTTCTCAATAACCCTAGATACATATTTATAGTCCGTAGACTTTCTAACTTGGGAATAATCCCATCCGTGTACGAGCTAAACTCTATCTCTTATTTCTAACCGACACGTATCCTACTATAATTTACAGATACATGGGCAATTTGGCCCAAACTCTTGTACAAGACCGATTCATGAATATTTTCCTACGCATATTCGCTAAGCCCATCTCAATCACGGCCCACCTCTGATTCGGTTAAAATCTGGTGATAACACATGCCCCCTGGTTTTGGCAATGATAATTCCAAAACCACTCTGTTTTTTCTTCGTCGGGTCATGTCGTGGCAGAGCAGAACCGTCGCAGTATCCTTCATCATGATGCCTTGCCTTCTCAACTTCTCTGCAAGATTTGACAGTTTTTTTGGCACTACTTCCTCGGAAACCGCTGTGGCATTAAATCTCCACTATATCCCCTTTATTTAACCGCGCCGAACAGTTCACTTCTTTATCCCCTTGCTCTGTACTAGCCATCGGCACAAAAAACCCCCTTCCTCTGTAGCAATGTCTTCCTCTTCCTCCTCCTCCGCCTCGTCGGGTCTTTCTTCCCAGTCCTCCTCTTCCTCATCTTCCTCCTCCCGCGAGCCCACGCCGGAGTGGGATTTGATGGCGGCGCACAACCACCGCGCCCCAGAGGAATGGGACCAGGAGGACCACGAATCCTCCGTCTGGTCTGAGGACGACAAGTCCTTGACCAGCGGAAACGATGACCTCCAGTTCCTCGCCGATGGGGAGCTGGAGGCGGAGAGCGAGGATGACTCGTTCTCCTGGGATGACTTCACTTCCTCCGACGAGGAGGAAGAAGAGGAGGACGACGATTCCCTCGAGGACTACCCGCCGGCGAAGCGCTTCCGCGCCGGATCGGATGACGACGACGACGACGACGACGAGGAGGATGAGGCTCCCATTGAGGGCTACGGGAGCAGCGACGAGGAGCCCGCCGGCAGCAGTGCCGACGGCAGCTCCAACGGCGACGACGAGGGCAGCGACGGCCCATAGAGTAGCACCTACTAGTATAGGACTAGTAGTAGTAGCAGATTGGTCAACAGACCTTTCTTTTGTTCTTCCTCCCTCGAGCAATCGGCTCTTTCTCTGTAAGAAATCCCTTCTATTAATGAAGAAAATGTTCCTTTGTCGATTTTGCTTTCACATCAATTTTGCCGATTGTCAAAGTAAGTCAACGCGCAAAGAGCCGATGGCAGCGCATCGGCCTTTACCATAAAACGCGATTAAGGCCAAATCAGTTGCCTATTTACACGGTAATCTGCAACCTTCGTCTGAGAGAATAAAATCAGATCCCCCAAATTGCCGTCCAAACAGGTCCAATTCGCGTCCACGCAAACCTTAGATCTCAAACGCACAGATTCAACTCCTCAGCGAATCCAATGGAAGAATCATTCCAACGCCACGGTCTCTGGCCTGAAAATAATCTGTTAACTGTTCAATTGAGCTTGTTCCTCTAGAGTCGATGGCGGTGCATCGGCTTTTTAGTCTGAAGTCGATGTCTGTGCATCGGCTATACTGGTATCCATATTTCTAAAGTCGATGTCTGTGCATCGGCTGTGACTTGTATATAATTTTTTTTACTGGCCGATTTTATGCATCGGCCCCCATATTTCACTGTCCGTCATCCCACATGCTTGGGAAATATTTCTTGAGATGTTGCCCATTGACAGCTACTGGGAATTTAACACCGTCCAGCTGCTCGAGCATGTATGCATTACCCTTCAAAACCTGGTCAACTCTGTACGGACCGTGCCAATTAGGAGACCATTTACCATATGATTTATCCTTCGTCCCTAATGGCAACACAGCTTCCCATACTAGATCACCAACCTGAAACTCCTTTGGTCTCACCTTCTTATTGTATGCACGGGCTACCTTGGCTTTGTTCTCTTTAATCTTCTCCAACGACCAAAGTCTGAGTTCCGTTGAATCCTCAATAGTATCACTCATCAGGGCTGCATATTCTTCAGCTGTTAGATCATTCTGAAACGTAACACGTCTCGACCCAGCCGTAATTTCCCAAGGCAATACGGCTTCCTGCCCATAGACCAGCTGGTATGGCGAAGTTTTTATAGCTCCATGGCATGACATGCGATAAGCCCACAAAGCTTCCGACAATACCTCATGCCAACGTCTAGGGTACTCGTCAACTTTCCTCTTAATCAGCTTGATAAGGCTCTGGTTGGACGCTTCAGCTTGCCCGTTTGCTTGAGCATAGTACGGAGACGATCGGATCAGCTTAATCCCCATGTCATCGTAGAACTTTCTGAACTCTTTAGACACGAAGACCGAACCTCCATCGGTCGTGATAGTTTGGGGAATCCCGAATCTATGAATGACGTGTTCTCTCACGAAATTGATAACATCTTCCGATTTTACCTTCTTCATAGAGACGGCCTCCACCCATTTAGTGAAGTAATATGTAATGGCCAAAATCCACTCGTGGCCTTTGCTCGATGCAGGATGGATTTTGCCGATCATATCCATGCCCCAACCTCGAAATGGCCAAGGCTTGATGATGGGGTTCATTGCTGATGCGGGCGCCATCTGAATTTTCCCAAACATCTGACACGCTTGACACCCTTTATAGTGCCTAAAGCAGTCCTCAAGCATGGTGGGCCAGTAAAACCCTGATCGCCTGATCAGCCACTTCATTTTATGAGCCGATTGGTGAGTTCCACAGGCGCCTTCGTGCACCTCGTGTAAGAGCCGATTCGACTCGGCTGGTCCCAGGCATTTGAGAAGTAACCCCTCCAACGTCCTGTAGAACATGTCATCTCCTATAAGGACATATTTCATGGCCTTGTACCTTATCCGTTTAGGTGCCCCCCGAGCCGGATCCTTCAAGTAATTGAAGATATCGGCTCTCCAGTCATCCTGTTCCAGGAACTGCACCTGAACTTCTGACCCGTCTGGTATGTCCTTGTAGCCTGACGCCATCTGTGCAAGATCGTTGGCCTCGATATTTTGATATCTTGGGACCCAGTTGAAGTTGATGTACCGAAATTGTGCCATCAGCTCACGGCATTGCATCCATAATGGGAAGAGTGACTCACTCTCGCACTTATATTCCTCCGTGAGCTGGGAAATCACCAATTTAGAGTCTCCAAAGAGTTCCACCGCTTCTGTCCCGGCTTCCAAAAGCAACTCCATTCCCTTGCGTATTGCCTCATACTCAGCGACATTGTTTGTGCACGGGGTAGACAACCTGATGGAGAAGGAGTATGTTGCCCCCCGAGGCGACACGAGTAGAATGCCGATGCCGCAACCATCGTCACAAGCCGATCCATCGAAGAACATGGCCCATGCACGTACAGACAGTGCTGCTATATCAGTATTGATTCGTTCAGCAATGAGATCGGCCAACGCTTGTCCCTTGACTGCTTTCGCAGGCTGATACCGGAGATCAAACTTCGATAACGCAAACATCCATTCACCAAGTCGGCCTTTTAAAACAGGGGCCGACAACATATGTTTGACGACGTCTGATTTGCATATGATGATAATTTCTGCCGTCAGAAAGATGTGACGAAGCTTGGTGCAGGTGAAAAACAGGCAGAGGCACAACTTCTCGATCTCAGGATACCTCGTCTCTGCATCCAACATCCTTCTGCTGAGGTAGAAAGCCACCCTTTCCATCCCATCATAAAGTTGTACCACCACGGAAGCGATGGAAGTGTCAGCTACTGATAAGTAGATATAGAACGGTCTGTCTTGCTGAGGTGAAACCAACACAGACGACGTTGTTAGATACTGTTTAATCTCCTCAAACGCTCGCTGTTGCTCTGCCCCCCCCCAGTGAAACTCGTCGTCAGATTTAATTTTCACCAATGCCATAAACGGCTCAATTCGTCCTGACAGATTAGAGATGAACCGTCGGACGAAGTTGATGTTGCCGATGAGACATTGGAGTTCCTTCTTCGTGGTAGGTGGCTGCATGGTACGTACTGCCTCCTGACTTTTCAGGCCGATCTCAATTCCACGTTCGTGAACCAAGAAACCCAAGAACTGACCGGCCGTTACACCAAAAGCACACTTCTTTGGATTCATTCTTAGCCCAAATTTCCTAGTCCGATCCAGGATGCGTCGCAAATCCTCCAAGTGCCCTTCTACGGAGACAGACTTGACCACCACGTCATCGATGTAAATTTCCACCAATTTGCCGATCAGATCATGAAAGATGTAATTCATGGCTCTTTGGTACGTTGCACCGGCATTCTTCAGTCCAAAAGTCATGACTACATATTCAAACAAGCCCACTGAACCTGGTACTCTGAATGCAGTCTTGTGTATATCTTCTGGAGCCATGAAAATCTGATTGTAGCCGGCGTTGCCATCCATGAAACTTAAGACCTTATGACCAGCAGCTGCATTGACCAATGTCTCTGCTACCGGCATGGGATATTCATCCTTTGGAGTGGCTCTATTGAGATCTCGAAAATCTATGGCAACGCGCCATCGGACATCCTTTTTCTGCACATGCACTATATTGGAAATCCATTCAGCGTACCTGCACGGCCTGATGAACCCGGCGGTCAACATTTTCTCGACCACTTTCTTGACTTCTTCTAGGATATCGGCCTTCATTTGACGTGCACGTTGCTGGAACGGCCGAAATCCTTTCTTGAGAGGGAGCCGATGTTCAATGATGCTCCTGTCTAACCCAGGCATCTCTGTTTAATCCCATGCAAAGCAATCTGGGTATTCTTTTAACAGAGCTATCATCTGGCTCCTGAGATGTGGATCTAGTTTTTTGCTGATAAAAGTTGGTTGTGGCTTATCCCCAGGACCAATGTCAACCTCTTCTAGCTCATCAGCCGATGTAAACCCATACCCTAGCTTTCCGTCGCCTGCTAGATCGATGTTAAACACAGGCAAAACGTATGGCGAGGATAGTATGGGCCGATTGCCGGAATCAGCCCCCATTTTGATTGAATTGCTCCATGAAGGTTTACATCTTGTTCGTGCTTTATTACGACTACGTGACATGCTTGAGACGAGATCATCACTTTTTATTTTTTGGGGCCGATCACAGGGATCGGCCTTGCCACGTATGTCGATTGCATTTTCTCTTGCTATACTGTCAGGCCGGTGGATAAGACCAGCCTCACCCCGTTTGTTGTCACTTCGATGTACTCACAGCCGTCCAAATTAACTCCAGAGAGCGGCTCTTGATCTTCCGCTTCCCAAATGTTCATGCCAGCCGTTGAGATCTCGGCTGAGTCATCTGCATGGACGATCTCCACTTCATCTCCATCCCACTGTATCAAGCATTGGTGCTTCGTGGACGGAATGCAGCAGTTAGCGTGTATCCAATCTCTCCCTAGCAGGACAGCGTAGGTGCTTTTGCTGTCGACGATGAAGAATAATGTAGGGATGGTCTTTCGGCCTACGGTTAAATCCACGTTCAGAACGCCTTGTGCTTCTGATGCTTGGCCGTTGAAGTCGTTCAATGTGACGTTGGTTTTGATCAGATCTGCGCTAGAGCGTCCCAAGCGACGTAGCATGGAGTATGACATTATATTGACTGCCGCTCCCGTGTCAACCAGCATCTTGTTGACAGGCTGCCCGTTGATATAACCTCTTAAGTACAGGGCCTTCAGATGCCTGTAGCTCCTTTCTCGTGGCTTTTCAAAAATGACTGGTAGTGGGCCACAGTCAAGCTGTGCTATAGGTGCCTCTTCTGTTCTTAGAGCACAAAACTCCGGGGGAAGAATGAACACCATGTTTGTGCCAGCCGATGTCTTATCATCGGCTTTCTTTTGTTTGGGGCGCCACTCTTTCTTCTGTGGACGACCCTCCTCGTCCAGAGTTTGCTGAATTTTCGCGGCCAGGTCAGGCCGCGCTTTCCTTAACGCGTGTAGGTATCGTCTCTCGGCTTCCTCCACGCTACGTAGTCGCTGAACCCTACGCTTTTGAGAATGGCTGAGTCCATCAGGGCACCACCTTGGCCGGTGGTATTTATCTTCTTCTTCTTCGTCTTCTAACTCCTCGAGATCTTCCACCCGAGAGGACTCAGCTTGTTTGTTCCGAGATGGGAGAGGCCCTAGACGTTTGAACACTGACACGTCTCCTGTGTCCCCCTTCTTCTGTCTACACTCTGGGCAGTTGCCGATTGTAGGCAATCGGCTCATTCCTGAGTCCCAGCAATGCTTGAAGAAAGGACAATCCCAGTGTCTGTCCACGTCGTCCTGCTCTCTTGACTTTTCCTTAGCACGGCGCTCATATCTTTCGCCATCTCGATCATACCGACGATATTTCCTGTTATCCACACTAGACCGACGATCTTTTTCGTCGTCGTCGTCGTATCGCCGGTGCTGGTCGTACTGACGCTCATATTTGTTGAGGAGATGCTCGGAGAGAGGTCGCTGGTATCGCACATTCCTCACTTGCTCCTCTGTGATGTAGCGCTTGTTATCATGTCGGGGCCGGTCGCGTGGGACGGCCTCCTCTTTTTCCTTGCCACGAGAGCGGCCGCTCTTGTCTTTGTCCTTACCAGGGTGGTACACAGGTCCTACCATGTTGATGCTGAACGAGAAACCTGGCTGGCACCTCCCGGGGTAAGTGCACTCCACCATGTTAACGGCAGGGAAAGGATGCGTGTCCACTTTCATGGCGTAGTGGCTGAAAATTAGACGGCCTTGTTCTATCGCCATTTGGATCTGCTGACGCAACACTTTGCAGTCGCTGGTGGTATGGGTGAACGAGTTATGCCACTTGCAGTATGGCCTTCCGTTCATCTCTTGCGCCGTAGGGATTTTATGGCCTTCGGGTAACTTCAGCTGCTTCTCTTTGAGTAAGAGGTCGAAAATCTGCTCAGCTTTGCTTACGTCGAAGTCAAACCCTTTTGCAGGACCTTGTGGTTTAACCCATTTGCAGGACACGGGGTTTGCCCCCCCGAGTCCATTTAGCCACGGCTACCTCCTGATCCCCTGCAGCGTCTTCATCTTCTTCTGTCTCAACCAGGATTACCGAGCGCTTGAACTTGTCTTGGTACAATTCTGGGTGGCGCTGTTCATATAATGATAGTTTCTGGACCATATGCGCCAGTGAAGTGTACTCTGCCTGGGAAGCCATATCCTTGATCGGCGACGCGAGACCCACCACTGCCAGCTCGACTGCTTCTTTTTCATTCAAACGAGCCGAATAGCATCGGTTCCTGACGGTCCTGAAGCGCTGAATGTATTCCGATACCGTTTCTCCGCGCTTCTGTCGTACTTGTGCCAGATCGGAAATGCCAGCCTCGGAAGCTTCTGAGTGATATTGCATGTGGAACTGCTCTTCCATCTGCTTCCAAGTCCGGATTGAATCTGGTGGCAGCGAGGTGTACCACCCGAAAGCCGATCCTGTGAGAGATTGCGCGAAAAACCTCACACGTAATGGGTCTGATGCTGAGATCATGCCCAGCTGCGCCAAATATCGGCTCACATGCTCAATTGAACTAGAGCCTTCTGTTCCACTAAACTTGGAGAATTCAGGGAGCCGATACTTGGGTGGTAGTGGGATCAAATCATACTCGTTGGGGTATGGCTTGGAATAGCCGATTGCCCTCCTCTTTGGCACCATGCCGAACTGGTCTCTCAAGATTGCACTGATCTGATCCACGGTGTTAGCTGCAGGAGTTGAGCTTTGATGATTCGTGGCAGTGGAATATTTAGCTAGCCACGCCTGCTTCTCGGAATCCGATCCAGAAACCCCTCCTGCTGTTCCAGAAACTCCTGCTGCTGCAACCTGGTTCGTGCGCGCCCAGTTATTGCAGTCTGGCACATATGTGCACATGTATCCGTGCGGGATCTCTTTAGGCGGTTCATACAAGAACTGGTAATCACTAGGATCGCCACCGATCTTGTAGACGACGTATGCCGGTGAACTCGGCAGTTCTGGTGCTGCTAGCGCGAATGGCAGCTGTGGTCTGGTCTGGAATGGTATCTCTCCTTGGTGAGTCCCTAGGGTAGGTCCTGACGGAGAGTACTGATGCTTCATGATTTCCTGGACCACGCGAAGCGCGACGCGCTCGAAAGCGTTCACCAGGCTCTCAGAATGGCGGTGTAGCGAATGAGCTACCATGTGATTAATCTCATGACGTAGAGACCTGGTGCGTTCTTCTGAAGGAGTAGACAGATCTACTCCATCGAGAGCGCCTTCAGCTGAGAACCCTTTCCACCTGATGCCATGTGTGCGGATCCTCTGGAAAGAGCCGATGAGGTCGGCTTCGAAGAGAGCTTTGATCTCGTCATACTTCTTCTTGTACTCCTCAGTCAGATCTTCGTACGTGACTGGATCTTCCGCCATCTCTGATGCGGATGTTGATGCAGTTGATGTAGAAGAAGGTCCCACCGGGCGTGCCAGAATGTGTTGACCACCAAAACCTACCGGCGAGTAGCGACGGGCAACACGTAGAGCCGGGAGGCTCCCAGGACTGCTGGTGGGCCCTGGTCCCTCGGGCGACGGCCCGTAATGCTCCGGCACGCACGTCCGATGCTGGTGCAAGGGCGTGCCACCTGACCTATACCTGGTCAGGAAGGTGATGGATTGCTTCGACTAGTTTCCTGCATGGCATACACGTAAACATTAAATACGAGCCTCGATCGACTCTCAGGTTGTCCTGTGAATCGGCTCAAGGAGCCGATCCACCCATGATTCGTATGAGATCTACGATAACATGGTGGTCCTGCTTGATCAATATTAAGTTAAAACGATCTACTACGATTTAGGGTTTTCACCACATAACAAACTAACCCTAGACAAGGCCTAAAAACCAATGTGGAGTTGATTCCCGGAACATCCTCTCTAGGATCGGTAAATTACACCTTACGCACTACTGGATCATTCAACCCGTTTGCAAGGCCTAACTATGTAGATATCAAACTAATCCTTGAAAAACAAGGAGCAATCATAACGGATCGGATCTACTAAACAAAGATCAAGCAAGGTGCTGCCCTTACACCTAAGATAGGTGTAAAAGCAGCTATATGTCTAGGGATAGCATAGATAAACGCATACATCAAGATAAAACGATGCTAACCCTAACACACCTATGATAACTACGTTGCTCGCCATCAACAAGGCTTCAGCACGAGCAACGCATGAACAAACGAATAAACTCAATACTGCCTAGATCGCGAGATGCGATCTAGGCAGCATGGTGCTTACCCGGAAGAAACCCTCGAAACAAGGGGTGGCGATGCGCCTAGATTGGTTTGTTGTGAACGTGATCGTCCTTACTTCTCAATAACCCTAGATACATATTTATAGTCCGTAGACTTTCTAACTTGGGAATAATCCCATCCGTGTACGAGCTAAACTCTATCTCTTATTTCTAACCGACACGTATCCTACTATAATTTACAGATACACGGGCAATTTGGCCCAAACTCTTGTACAAGGCCGATTCATGAATATTTTCCTACGCATATTCGCTAAGCCCATCTCAATCACGGCCCACCTCTGATTCGGTTAAAATCTGGTGATAACAGTAGATCACCTGTTTAGCTTTAGTTTATGTTTCCCTCTGGCATAATTCAAATATATTACGAATTCGGCCTATATATGTACAAACTCTCTTATATATGTTAAATATATCTAAATTACGACTATGTTTGAACATATTTCGTATGGTTTTATCTGAATTCGCCTATATTTGTTCAAATTTTACATCCATTGTGGGCTCGCTGCTGGGAATATGGATCTCCCCAGACAAAATTTTACATCCATCTGGCGCTAAATAGCGCCGGATTTCGGCCTGGGTAGCCCCAAGGGCTGGAGATGCTCTTATGGCCCAGTCTAGCGGGACTCTCACCACTCCCAAAATACAAAAACAATATTGCTTTCATGTGGGAGGAGCCCAAGCGCTTGTCAACTGTAGTACCCAGAAAAATATTGGAGGGTGGGGAAACTCCAAAATTAAAATCGGAATACCCATGTGCGATAAAAACTGCCAAATGAATAACGTGAATATTATGTCCATTCTCATAACATTGTAGCTCCGTATATATATGTTTCAAATATGCACAATCCCCAAATACAAATAGTTAAAAACATGAAGATATGCTTACATGAACTGCAGATTATAGCATGAATCGAAAATTACATGCTTGACAGTCAAATGTCAAGGAGTCCAAGGAGGTACTGATTGGGACAATGCTTTGTAAATAATTCTTGATTTATGACGCTTTACAAATTCTTTCATGTTTTCTATAATATTCTTAGCGGCTACCATGTTATAGATTCATCACATCACACTTTTCATAATTTGTGAATTTTATTTCTGATTTATTATTGTCCTGGACATTGTACGTCGCATCAATGAGTTATATAGTATAAGTTTTCTACTTTTATTTAAGTTTATACGTGTTAGAAATGGATTATGTCTCCAGCCAGCTGTTTCCGTATTCTCTAGAAATACAAGGGTGCTTATTTTTTAACCGTCATGCGGTAGCTCTCTAGTCTGTCACTTGAAAGTTTATTTTTCTTGTTGTTTGCACTGCATCTTCCATATCGATCCATTTTGCAAACCTGAAGGGAAATAGTGCAGGTGTGCATATATTCGAGCTGATGTATGTACCATCATTTAAGGAGTAAAACAGAAGAGTACAGCTGTGTATGCGTAGCAAGGTTTTGCACTATCCAGGTGTAATTAATGCGCGAGAGATCTAAACAAAATAATTTGAAGCATTAACTCTAAAGATTTGGGTTATCAATCCGGGTGAAATGAAGAACAAGAAACAAATAAATGTGAGCCGCCCAACCACTAATTCATCCAAGGCCCCTTCTCCTATTTAAGTGCAAGCATACCGCAGCCTCCGGTTCACAATAGTGCAACCTCAGTTCCCATAACAATATGATGACTCCCAGCGCCACGGATCCAGCGAGACCCGTCCTCGACATTGCCGGCAAGCGACTGGAGAGCGACCTTGACAAGCTGCACGACTGCGCGTGCAAGAACAGGGCGGCGCGTCGGGCGCAACAGAGCACCGACAACGGCAAGGAAGCCAACACCGAAGACCACGGTAAGGAAACCAACGCTACCAAGAAGCTAAAGCGATACAATGGTTTCGCCATCGACATCAACAAGGAGCCCCACCACGACGACAGCTACATCGAAAGCCCTCCCGCCACCGCCGGTGGTAAGCGCTCGGTGCCACACCGGGCGGTTTCATCGTTGGAGATCCAGAAAAAGGAGCTTGAACTCGACGCCAGGAGGCTGAGGCTGGAGCAGAAGCGCGCGAAGTGGGCCATTGCAAGCTGGAGGAAGGACATGGAGCTGGAGAAGATGCGGCTAGAGAACGAAAGGATGAAACTGGCGAACAAGCAGCTGCAGGTGAAGATCAAGCACAGGGCACTAGAGCTCGGCATGGAACTGGAGATGATTTAGGATGTTTTCTGATGCTGAGATTTCATTAGGATTGGAATTTGGAAACAAATAATGTAAGGGTCGTAAGCATCAGCATGAATAATGGGTTTCAGAAGACCATGTCTTATTTCTGCCACACATGGAGTTCGCTTAATTTTTTTTTGTTTTTTGCATGCCTTCTTGTGTGCAATTATTTCGTTTTCTATCTACAAGAAAGTTGAGCTGTTTCGCGGAGCTCGTTGCGCCATTGTAAGGCATATCATCCTACTTTGGCCACTATTGCAATTACTTTTGCCGGAAAACAGTAACATTATACTGCATGTTTTTATGATTTCAACTTTTCTGAGTTACATGTGTACAAAAGATTTGTACAAATTGCCAAATTCACCCCCTAATACTCTTCTCCCTGTCCATCCCCATTCCCACGCGGTAACTTATTTTAACTTGTTCTGCTGCAAGTTGTTATCCACCGTCCACTAAAAAATCGAACGGCTGGCAAGTCATCCCCTCCAGGACTACAATCCGAACATTCTCTTGTTGTAATTCGTCGTGCTTAATCCCTTCTCCAATTGCTTCATTTCATGCGGTGGTTGTACGCTGAGCCAGCCACCGGTTCGGTCAGCGCTCGCTGAATTGTGACGTTCCTCCCACCTTCATTATTTATTGCAAGAGATTGTGTTGAATGTGTCATTATTCGTTTCCTCCAGAACCATGCAAAGTGGTCAAAGGATAGGAGAAAGGCGAAATAAGATATCGATATTTGTCGCAACGCTATGTGCATGTCACGTCTGACGCATACGAGCACGTCATGTTGGACGCTTGTGTTCACATAAGTAAATTGACCATTTGACCAATACCCCTATTTTTTTACTCCATAATACAAATAAAATTTTACTAGTATGAACTAAGTTAATTATGTGCTATTAATGTAAACATTATCTGTCCTTGACATGGTTTGTCTTCCTCGAAAGTCGATTAGAATGTATTTTTTTTATAAATAAATTATTATCTAGATTTTTTTTGAATTTTATGTCTTGGGTTCTATAATTTTCTTTTAAAATGAAAAATTGCCCAGGTCTCCGCACTCGGGGGTGCACATAGCCAATAATACTAGTTAGTGTATTACTAAAAATATTGTTAGTTGAAAAAATATAAAGACTAATAAAAAATGTGTGATCTCTTTAATCCTATATGTCCCGTCTCTTTTTATCATCCATCCGAGGCTCTTCCCCATCTGAGCTGATATATGATTAGACACCAACGCAAATACACAGCGCTGGTGAAGGAAAAAACAATTCGATCAATGTTTTCTTATCATATGCTCATGATGTGTCATAATATAAGGTATTGTTGCAAATAACATAGATTGTAAATGGTTGTAATTATCAATATACGGGAGGACGATACCCTACCGAGGGTTCATGGTTCATGTTCAGTAACCCTCATAGGCGTGTACAAGAAGGACTTGGAGGAGTCGTACCCATCGGAGTACTACTCCATACATATAAGAATAAAAAGTTGTAATATAGATGCTTAAGAACCCCTTAGATTATACAAAAACTCATGTAAATCTTTAACAGCTAAAGTTTTTGTAAAATCATCTACAACTTATCCTTTGTAGATATGAACCTGATATCCAGTAGTTTGGCAGCAACCCTTTCACCAACAAAATGATAGCTTCTTTTATTATGTTTCGTCCAAGCATGAAAAACATGATTTGTTGATAAGTATGTTGCACCAAGATTATCCCACAAAAGACATGGTCTTTCTTGCAGAATAACACTGAGTTCTTGAATTAAAACCTCGACCCAAATCAACTTAATTGTAGCATTATCTAATGCCTTATATTCCACTTCAGTGCTAGAGCAAGACACGGTATCTTGTTTTCTGGCACTCCATGATATGAAGTTAGAACCAAAGAATATAGAAAAACCTCATGTCGATCGTTTGTAATTAATTAAGGCATCATGTCCAGTTTGCATCTGAAAATGCACTTAGAAGAGTAGAAGAGGATCGCTGAAAGGTAAATCCAACCTTTAGTGTACCGTGAATATATTGCAGAATGTGCTTTAAGATGACTAGATTCCTATATCAACATAGGGTTATTGCAGTACTTATAGTAGAAAATATTATTTAAAAAGTTCGTTCTATGGAAGCTTCACAAATTGAAACTACACAATCCCTCGAGTGCGTTTTCAGTGCAGCCATATTCAGATCCAAACTTTGGTTTGGAATAGCCTATTCTATAAGTTTAGAATAGTGATAATTGAGATGTTTAAAGTAGCTAATAATAAATAACTAAAAAGATTAAATTAAAGAACCACTGAAAGTAAACAAAGGAGATTATAGTTGGTTTCTAGCTTTGGTCTCACTAGTACTAGATGAGCGAATGTATGTGATCTACACGACATTACTTACGAAAATAAAAGATCCCTTTGATGGCCACCGGGTTGTCACACTGCGTGCACTATGCATGAATCTCGCTTGTCACTCGCGTGGCAAAAGTACACTTCTGTACCGAAGGATCTCGTGAACCCATCTTTGCCAACTCATGTATTTTAACATTTACATCACAAAAAACCTAACTTAGCGCGCTAGATCATACCTCAACCTAGAACCAAATCAATCAATCACGCATGGATGAAACAGAAAACATAGATGAATATGTTATTAAGATCACGCCCATGTTCAATCATACAAATACACAACTATGGAGAGAGAGTGTTGGAGATCGTGCTCTAGAGGTAAATAATAAGTAGTATTTATTATTGTATCTCATTGGTTCATAATATTTTCGTGTGAGGCTATAACTTTATTAATAGGAAACATTGATACATATGTGGTATTATAAAAAAACCAGGGTCCCTAGTGGGCATATGCAAACTAGTTCATTGTGGTCAATCCATGGTCAAGGTTTCCCGAGCATGGACACACGTCATTGACAATGGAGTCATATCATTACATGAATAATATGATGGAATTACACGAACATATAAGCATTGTAACATGATCATGTCACTAAGTTCAACATTACGATGTTTATGAAAGTGTAGAGACCTAAATCCTTAGATCATGAGATCATATCTAATCGTTATCACCATAGGCCGTTATGATTACATCAAACGACATTCCGTGATAGGGTGATCATAAAGGTGCTCTTGGGTATCCAAAGGGATACGATGACACGTATGTGTCAAGAGAGGAATTTTTTTATCCGCGTGACGGATAGATACTATAGGCCCACTCGTGAGATCATGATACCGGTGATCACTTCTCAAACGAGTGTCGGTATCAAAGAACAAAGGGAATGGGACTTAATGTCATGGTTCAAACGATGATCACATCTTCGTAGAATACACCGGGGTCATTATTGTTCTTCAGAATACCCTGGTGATCATTTATTTGAGAGGCATCTTGATCATGTTTGTGTTGTACTTGAACCGTTGGGTAACACACTTAAGGATTCAACAGAATATAAGATTGTTTTCGATTAATTGAAAACACTGAAGAATAGATAAGAGAGAGCCATAAAGGGTACCGGGGGAATCAAAAGGATGTTCGGAGTGGTCGGGAGATTTCATGGATCATCGGGAATTAAATAATATGTATTATTTCTTGATTAAGTGAATTAATATTAAATAAATATTTATTTAATTAAAGGTGCAACCCACCTTAAATGGGCCCCTCCGGAGGGGTGCCCATTAAGGGGCTGGCCAACCCCCCACATGGACCATGTGGTGGGGTGGCTAGGGTTTGGAGTAGGGGCGCATGGGCCCTTAGTGGCCCAGCCGACCACCTCCCCTTAGCCCAACCGCCCACTCCCTAGGGTTTTGGCCAGCCACCACCCCTGCCTCTCCCCCTATATAAGGTGGAGGCGTGGGAGGAGGAACATACAACTCCCCTTGGGAAAAATAAGATCCCCACTTTGGGAGCTTTGATGACTACAAGTGTACAATTCAGTTGTAATTAGTTTCAAAATAAGAGTATTGAACCACGATGAGCTACTAGTTAAGGTCTTTATGACCCTTGCTACTATCTATCAAGGGCCACTTCTAAGTCGATCTTTAATCTCAAATAAAGTTGTTATTAAATGTTGTTGTAATTGGTTGCAAGTAAGTAAATAAAGCAATAAAGTAACAAGCATTGTGAGAAATAAAGTGAAACTTAATAAGAAAAAGTGTTCTCAGAGATTATTGGATCCACCCTAGAATTAGGATTCATGTTAATCAAGACAAGCTATGCTTTTAATCATGTAGTGTATGGAGAGAGCTCCATAATAAGACGTGCCTAGAAAATCATCGGTCATTGCATCTCTAAATAACCAATGCAGCTAGTATTTTGCAAACCACATATTGACTATCGCAATTAAGGTTTTCCCCATGGTTATCGATATGAGCTTAGTGAATCTCCCTTTATCCCCTCTTCCATATGATAAAGTGCCGCCATGGTAATGTCACTTCTCGTCGTACACTTTATCATACTTCAAAGGGTAGTCCCCTCTCTAATCCCTAAGGCACATATTACATGGTGTACTTCATATAATATTTAGAGAGCGAACTAACACACATTCATATATTAAAACCATAGATCATCTTTGATTCATCTCATATTCGTGCTAGGTTTTCTCCATCTCCGCAAGAACGAATGGAACTACTCACACATGGAGACAATCAAGAACAACATCATAATCTTATGAATGGAAGGAAGATAATTGTACGAATTCAAATACAAATCCACAATAGCAATCGATATCACAACTATGGTTGAAGAAGAATGGGCTCAGTGATGGCGATGAAGATGGAGATGTAGTGGTTGATGATGAAGGGGATGATTCCTTGTCCTCCAATGATCCATGTAGCATCTCAGATGATGCCATCACCCAAGTTCCTCCTCCGGATCTATACTAGAGGTGGTGTTTCGGTGTTTCTGACGGCTGTGTATCTTACACCTCTCTCCCGTCTGTGTGAGGTGAAAGTATTTGATGAGGCGGAGCTCCTGGTGCTGCGCACGGGCTGACGGTACGGGCGGGGTCCCCCATACCGATGTCCGCTAAACTCTCTGATGTCAGCCCTCGCATTCTCCGTTGGGCCAGGAGCGTGGTTAAGTGCTTCACTAGTAGGAAAACCATTATAGGTAGAAATAGCATCTGTGGCGCACTAAAGTGCGCATGCGCCACAAAATTATTTCTGTGGCGCATGCAAAATAATGCGCCACAAAATTTAATCGAATTCTGTGGCGCACCTGCAGCATATGCACCACAGAAAGTGGACATTCTGTGGCGCACATACGCTTGTGCGCCACAGAAAGTTTGTGGGGGCCCACGAGGGGTTCACCACTGCACATGGGTGAAGGATATTCTGTGGCGCACGTACCAATATGCACCAAAGAAATTTAAACTTTTGTGGCGCATATTGGTACATGCGCCACATAATACCTTGTGGGGGACCACCCCACTTCACGAGGCCAAGATTTTGTGCCGCATATGCTGATATGCACCACAGAAGTTCCACTTTCTGTGGCGCATATCAGCATATGCGCCACATAATATTCACAGTAGATCTAGGCTTTTACAGTAGCTTTCCCCTCTTCTCTTCCACCCACCACCCTTTCCATTCTTGTCTCCTGCAACCAGCTCGTGTTGCTCCTCTCTCCCACTCCATTTTGGTCATACTTTCCTCCATTGTTGATAGCTCTAAGCCTATTTTTGTGGGCCTATTTGTAAGGGGAAGCCACTCCAACTTGTAGAGGGTACTAAAACCCACAATTCTCCTTCCCTCCTCCACATTCCCTCTTGCATGCTCAATTGTTTTCTCTCCACCACCCCATCATCTTGCTCCACCATGATTGGTAGATTTGTGAGAGGTTGAGTACTATTGGATGCATGTTTTGTGTGTATGGATGTTTTGTAGGTGAAGATTACCGCGCTCCCGGATGGTTTGCGGTGGCGAGACGATGATGTTTCTACGTTGAGCTTTGTGTTGTGGTTGAATGTTTGCTTGTGAAGAAGCTTATTTGTGTTGTTGGTGTTGTTGGTTTGTGCCGGCGTGGTGCATGGATGTTTGCCGAAATGTTGATTCATTTCCATTTCGGCAAATTTTTGCACTAGCCATATGTCCTACTTTTAGGATAGGTCATGCCGAAATTTTCCGGCGATCATGCATGCATGCATGTGTGTTTGTGCATGGTGTGTGCGGTTCTAATTAACTCTCTTTTGCTCTATGTATGACGCGCAGTCAACCATGGTCGTCCATATGAGGGAAGGCCAAGTGGTTAGATACATGGTGAACGCGAAGGCCGGCATGGTTAGGAACAACAGGACCCTGATAAGATGTCCGTGTCAAAAATGCGGACTCCAGCAGTGGATCGACCCTGATTCTGGACAACTGGAGGAACACATGCTCAGGCACGGTTTCATGCTCGGCTTCAATGAGGAGCCAGCGGAAAATGTTGGTCATGAAGAAGAGGATGACATCGGGCAAGAAGACGAAGAGTCTCCCGAACATGGTGTTCATCATGAGGAAGGAGAGGCCGATGAAGGAGATGATGATGCCGGGGCAGATGGTGGTGGAGAAGCCGAGAGCACAACGATGCTGCTAACATCGGCCTTGCGGGACCCTCATGTTCAAGAACTGCTCCTGAAGGACACGGGCAACGCCAAACCTGAAGCCAAGCTGTCGTAAATGGAGGTAGACGGGATGACTCCATTGTATCCTGGGTGCCGTCCCGAGGATACATGCTTGAGTGTAACGCTCGAGTGTCTGGAGATGAAGGCGGAACACAAATGGACCGACAACAGCTTCAGCGATAACATGAAATCCTGGCACACTCGTCTTCCCAAGGACAACACATTGCCAACAAGTATCGACGAGGCCAAGAAAATAGTTTGACCACTCAACCTACCGCACGTAAAGTACCACACATACATCAATGATTGTGCACTTTATCGGAATGAGTACAAGGACAGAACCACATGTCCGGTGTGCGGCCAAGGATGGTACAAGAGAGGGAACAAGAAAGTTCCTCAAAAAATTGTCTGGTACTTTCCTATCACTTCCCCGTCTGCAGCGGTATTTCGTAGATCCTAAGGAAGCAAATCTCATGCAATGGCACGTGGAAAGGGAGAAGCCCGCAGATGATCCAGAGAAGGGCAAGATCTTGACACACCCTGCAGACGCTAGCCAGTGGAATGCGTTGGACATTGAGTTCGCAGATGAGTTCGGGAGCGAACCGAGGAACGTTCGTATGGGCATGAGCACCGACGGACTCAATCCCTTTGGAAACCAAAGTAGCACGCATAGCACCTGGCCCGTGTTTGTATGGCCATACAACCTCCCCCTGGATGTGCACAAAGCAGCGGTACGTACACATGAGTATTCTTATTCAGGGGCCGAAACAACCCGGTGTCGACATGCATCTGTATCTCGGTTTGTTGAAAGAGGAGTTAGCCACGCTGTGGGAGACGCCGGCCCATACGTGGGACGCGTACAAAAGAGATTATTTCCCTCTCAGAGCCGCATTGCTCACGACAGTGCAGGACTATTCTGGTTACGCATATGTATCGTTCCAGGTGAACCACGGATTCAAGGCATGTGTCAAGTGCATGGATAAGACCCCGCATCTGCAGCTGCCGAAGGTTCCCGGGTCTTCTAAAACTGTGTTCCAAGGGACTCGGATGTGGCTTCAGTTCGATCACCCGTCGAGAAAACGCAAAGACCTGTTCAATGGCGAAGAGGAGCTCGGTAGAGCCCCACGACCGAGGAGCGGCAAAGAAATATACGAGCTTTTGGAAAATTGGGAAGAGTGCCCTGCACCGGGAAAGAAGCGACCGAGGGAATCGCCGCTGCTGGGCGTATGGAAAGCGAGGTCCGTTTTCTGGGACCTTCGGTACTGGAAGGTCCTCCACACGCCCCATAGCCTCGATGGCATGCACATCACGAAAAACGTTACCGAGAGCCTACTTGACACTTTGATGAACATGCCGGAGAGGACCAAGGATGTCCCGAAAGCAAGAACCGACCTGAAATTACTTGGCCTCAAGAAAGAACTTCAGTACCCCACCGATAGTGATGATGATGGTGAACAGACGGAAACGACTCAGGGTCGCCACAAAAGGGCTAAGAAGAATGAGGTGGTGGTGCTTAAACATGCCTACTTCACTCTGAGCGAGGAGGAGCTCGAGGGGTTTTTCAGGTGCCTCCTAGGAGTCAAAGTTCCTCACGGTTAATCTGGGAAGATAAGCAGATATCTGGTCGTAGCGAAGAAGAGGTTTAGCGGGATGAAGTCTCACGATTGTCACGTGCTGATGATGCAGATACTTCCCGTTGCGATGCGAGGGATAATGGATGACCACGTCCGCGAGACGTGATTGGCCTCTGCAACTTCTTCGGCGTCATATCTATGAAGTCCATCGGTGTTAAGCAGCTCAACAGGCTACAAGAATAGATCGTCGAGATACTATGCGAGCTCGAGATTTACTTCCCGCCCGCGTTCATCGATATCATGGTGCATCTGCTTGTCCATGTAGTGGATGACATCATCCACCTCGGGCCGACATTCCTGCACAACATGATGCCATTCGAAAGGTTGAATGGTGTCATCAAAGGATTCGTTCGCAACAGGGCCCGTCCAGATGGAAGCATAGCCAAGAGCTTTCTCACCTACGAGTGCATCTCCTTCTGCTAGAACTACCTAAGCACCGAGAACGAGGATGTCGGTCTGCCCACCAGGAAGAACATCGGCAGGCTCGCAGGGTTTGGTCACCGTGAGGGCTACCACGCAATGCATGTCGGCATCGCTGGTCGACGCGCCGACTTTGACAGGTCACACCGAGTCGCGCTACAACACATTGAATTGGTCAGCGCTTGGGTGGATAAGCACAAAAGCTTAATCGAGCAGAAGTCCATCGACCTAGGCCGGCCGAGGAAAATGGGGGATATTACCAAGAGCACAACTCCAGCTTCACGGGGTGGTTCAAGAAAAGGCTACTGGAAAGTCCCACGCCGACGCCTTCTACTGAAGAGTAGAAACTCATATTCTCCCTGTCACAAGGACCCGGGCACAACGTAAGGACCTATCAGTTGTACGACATCAACGGCTATAGATTCTACACCGAGGAGAAGGACAAGAATAGCGAATATCAAAACTCGGGAGTAACTATGCTATCCTACACCGATGACAAAACTGATGTGAAGGAAAGATTCTACGGAAGGATCGAGGAGATTTGGGAACTCGACTACGTTGGAGAGACGATGCCCATGTTCCGTGTGAGATGCGCCAAGAGCGTTGAAAAAGATGGACGGTATTTCACCACCATGGTTATACCCGATGCCAAATCGAAGACCCCCTCCGCGAAAAATGAGCCATGGGTGCTCGCTAGCCAAGTTGACCAATGCTTCTTCATTACCGACACGTCAAAGCCCAGCCGTGTGGTCGTGAGGAGGGGCAAGAGAAGCATCATCGGAATGGAAGGAGACGCCGACAAGCAAGACATCGATAAGAATGGCGATCCGAAGATCGAAGAGGAATTCGACAAGTACTTCGACAAGCCTACTACTTATTCGAAAGTAAGAAGGAAGACCACCCTACCGGCTAAAGGTTGCCCGTACACGGGAAGAGATCTCAAGGTGGCCAGGCTATAGTATTCAACAACCGCGATGAAGAAGTGCAAGAACATTGTCGAGAAACGCTAGCTAGGCACCGATCGGAACCGAGAAGTTCATTGTGGCTTTTTTTGTGTACTCTAATGCACACATACGTATATGTACTTTGGCAAAAACACATGTGTGTATATGTGTGCATGACAAGCATCCATGCATGTGTGTGTGATGCAAGATTTTTTTGAATTATCAGTTGTAGATCGTGATACTGTAGCAAACTCCTAACTGGGCATTCTATTTTTTAAATTTTGTTAGCATTTGAGTTTTTGACCTTTTCCTCAAACTCTATCCCCAGATCAATCTTGGTATCTACAATGTTCAACTTGTGACCTTCGGATAGACTCATGTTATTAATGTAGTTTTGCCTTCTACTATTCCAAATATGCAGTGAATACAAATTGAACGGACACAAAACATGATACTATACCACAAGCACAAGCACAAGCCTGCAACATCAGCACATCGAGCGAGCGCTCTTCCCTATATAATTCAGTATGCTTTCTATCTCTTTTTCTCTTACAATGCATAAGAACAAGCTCATAATAGCCTATATAAAAGTTTAAAAGCTGAACACTTTAGCCAACCCCTCCTTGATTTGGTTGCTGTAGATGGCCTATTTTCTCTCACGTTCGTCCAAACAGCTAGCAACACATACCCTCCTCTTCCGTTTCTTACCTGTTCAGTCCATAGATAATTTTCGTTTGCCTTCTTTTATATATACATGGACAACCGGTAACTGGTTCCAAGACCTCCTTCCTTCTGATTTTTGCACGCCTCTCCTGGTTAGGATATGTTCGGTTCCTATGGAAACATCTAGTGCATGGGCCCTACCGTCCACCGTTTGGTTTCATGAAAACAGAACAATTCTAGTTAGGTACATGCTCTTTTATAATGGTGAAAGCTAAACACACAAATGGACACTATAAGGAACTGAGTATCAGAAAACTTACAGTATGTAGTATGAAATGAACTTACTGATATTGTCTCCATGAAGATCTAGGATTCCAGGCTAAACCTAGTAGACCATGCATTAAGCGATCATGTATAAAGTCTCATATACTCTTGCGTTGACATTTTGAAGACCCAAAACTAACATGAACAATCTTTCTTACTGTGATATTGGACTCAGTTTAACATGTGTCAACCTCGTACCATGATGAAAGAAAAAGGTAATCCTGCTAGTTGACTTACAGTGGGAATGAAGCACAGTAGGACGTGATAAAATTGTGCTCTTTGTACATCAGCAACAAAATGAGCAAACAGAAGATTAACATTGAAAATGCATAGCATTGCATAAAGCAGCGGGCTAGATAATTTTCAGAGAGCGTATTTTTTGTGGGATAGTCCTCTGCTGCTTTATATAGCATGACAGTTCACATTTTAACAATGAACAGTTTGACACCAGTGTCTTTAATTGCAGAAGCTTTTCAAATTGATCTACAGAATGCACAACTTATGATCTAATTAGAAATTAAGCGTGGCATGTGGCATATACCTTCAGATCAACTTTTGTCAGGGGTTGTTGCCTTCCTAGAGTTATGGTTCTCTAATTCCTGATAAAACCAACAACAATTTCACTAACAGTTCACGATTTCTTAGTGTTTTCAACAGATATGTCCAAGTTACTCATATTTGAATATTTGGGTTTGGGGTAAATGACGGTAAATGTTAGTACTTGTTTAAAAAAAAAAACATGCATGCAGATAAGAAACTCCACAACAGAGTGGTTTATTGAGCAGAGCAAATGCAGGTTTACTAAAGTTTCTTGTGAGCCAGAATTATGCAATGTAACCACATAACTTTGTCCATCATCTTGTTCCATTTTCCAACGACAGCCAAAGAAAATGTGAACAAAGATCAGACCATGCAGTGAGAAAAATGAAAGAGACTTCATGGCATTCTTGTAGAAACTGACAGTGGCTAAAATGAAATAGGGGGAAGCAATAAAACTTGCATCCACTCAACCCTAATCTAGTATTTCTATAACATATAATTTCTATATATCAGTATGGTAGACAATACTTCTTGGATTATCCTTTCAATTCTCCACAGCTTTATCCTTGAAACAGATACCAATAAAAGTAACCAATTCAGGTAAAACTTCAGCATATAGTGAATATCATTGAGCAAATCTTATGTTGTAGAGAATAGATCCACAAAGAATTGTGCAGTTTGCGGCGTTAGTGAGCCGTCGCATTGATCGATTAACTATTGGTTGCAAGTTCCACAAAATATTTCTCTAAATTTTCTTACATAATATACCATGCATATAGTTTCTTGCTTCGCCAAACATGAAAAGTGGTGTTTCCAAAGTGCCTGGAAATGAATAATTAACATGAAATTTCATAAACCACGGCTCATTCATATTGTGCAGCAAATGCAGAACCTCCAACTGAATCACATATTGTTATAGTGACATCCTATGGTTGGAAAGTTCTTGTAGTAAAAAAAGCACATAAGCAGTGTACATGTTGAGTGTTCAATTACGATTTCAACATGGCCAATGCACATTAACAATAGAAAGCCTGCTCGATATACTTATACATGATAATAAATCCATCTTTTACCTTGCAACTGGATAGCGGAGAAAGGCCGCTCCTAGGCCTGAAGATCTGCATTCGTCACACGTGCTTAACATTCCATATATGATGCAAGATAACAGGAGATACAAAAAAAAAATAGTAACTAAGAAGAACCCAGCCATTTTGCTTTTGCACTGACGGACTATTGTGACTAACAACCGATTTTGTCAGATGCAACTGCAACCATGCTGCCTAGACCCACTTCCTCTCCTACCTCCCCTCGGGTTAGATACACAGCGGGATGAAAATTAAGTGAATCAAATCTTTACCTGTGTCGATCCCTTCCATGTTCCATCTAAATGCGGGCAGGAGAATGGTAGTTGCTGCCCTTCCCTGTCCAGGAGGCGGCATCGATCTCGACATGCAGCGCCGCCTACACCGCAGCTGCGAATGACCTCCATCCGTCATGGCCTCGCCCAGGACCTCCGCCCGCGATCTCGCCTGCCGCGGCGCCTGCTGGTGCTCGTGACCTGGCCGCATGATGCTCCCGCGACCTAACAGTATTTCCCAGACGAAATCTACTGAATTTTGAGGATTTTTTCTGAATTTTTCTAAAAAGTCAACCATTTGTCAAAAACTTCCTAGAAATTCAAATTTTGGACCAAATTTGGTCGAATTCTCTTAGCAGATTCAAATTTTGTTTCTCTATTTTCGTCCGAGATTTGACCGAGAAATACCGAAATGGGCGAATTTCGCCCATCTCGGTCAGGGCCGGTAAATTTCTGAAAACGAAATCCAAATCCTTGATTCCGCGGCCCCCGACCCTCTGCCTCCAAGCCCCCACCCTGACCGTTCTAGTGAGAGAGATAAGAGGAGAGGCTCCTCACCGGCCGCGCAGGGGTGGAGTTGTTACCCGCAAGGTCGCCGGAGGCCTGCGGCGGCAGAGCGGCCCATGGAGGACACTGGGAAGGAGGGCTCCCAATGGAGAGAGCTGCACATGGAGGACGATGGCAGCCGTAACCCACCATGGCCTGTGTCGCCCGCCGGCGCGTGGTGGTGGTCGGATCGCCGGAGTGCAGCGGCAACCGCCCTCGGACACGGGCTCAACGCAGACGGGCGGGATCGACGGAGCCGCGCACGACCGGCGCCTTGCCTCTGTCGTCGAGTCAAACAGTTCCACTAGAAGAAGTTCAGTTAGAGAGTGTGACCCAGATATGGAAGAAACTCTGCTAAGAGATACAGTTCCACTAGTAGAAGTTCAGTTGGAGAGTGATCTTACGTATGAAGAAAAGCCAATCAAAATTATTGAGACGGCAGAAAGAGTTACTCGTACCAAGACGATCAAGTTCTGTAAGGTTCAGTGGAATCACCACACGAAGGAAGAAGCAACTTGGGAACAAGAAGATGATCTTCGGGAAAATCACCCACACCTATTTGCTAGCCGAATCTCGGGGTCGAGATTCATCTTAAGGGGTTAGGTTTGTAACATCCCAAAATTTTAATTATCAAAATGCATGCATTGCATTCATAAGCATCATGGCATCGCTGCATTCCCTAGGAAAAACTTGAATGAAATTTTAACAATGAAATTTTAATTTTTGTTAAAGAAACCTAAAACCCGAAGTAATGCAAATAAAGCCATATAAGCCTATATGCCAAATTCAAAATTTTCAAAATGTTTTAAAAGTGGTTCCAAAACATTCTTCATTGAATAAGGAATCCGCTGATATTTTGTTTGTATTTTTCTGACTTGATTTAAGTCACTTTTGAGGAAATATGATTATCAAATCAATTCCAAATTGTAATTCAGAATATAAAAAAAGAGGTCCGGCCAGACCAACTCATTTGAGTCGGCCCAGCCAGAGCCGCACACGATCAGACCGAGAGGCCAAGGCCAGCTCAAATGATAGACCAAGGATCAAGTGGCTTCAGGAGCTCTAGTGAATTCCCAGCAAGTTTTTTTTTTAGATAAAAAGAACTCAAGTGTCCAACTTTGAATTAACAAAATCACCAACAACGAAAATGATACAAAGTGTTGAACCCAGCTTACAGAACGACACCACACACCCACACGAACTACCGAAGAAGTTACAACCGGAAGCGTGATCAACGATCTCAGCAAAAGCGCCTACGAGACTCGGAGAAGAGCTGGAGTCTACAGTGTCGGGCTGGAGCTCACTCGAGAGCGAGCCATTTTCACGCGCGCCTCAACAGACCTCCTCCGTCGCGGAGACGCCACCGGAAGCCGACCACCACCGGGGGCCAACCCTCGTTGCTCACAAACCGAACAGCGGCGCCAAGGGAGCTCGACAAGGGAAGGGCACGAAGCAAGCTTTGCCGAGGATCGCCAGACGAAGAACCAACACCAAGAGGCACCGCACCTCCGCCGCACAACCAACGAAGAGCCACACGCCATGAACTCCAAGGCGGTATCTTCAAGAAGAGCACGGCGCCAAAGCGTCGCTACCGCCCGATCCAGAGATCTTGGGTTTTCGGAGGTCGTGGATGAACCGAGCGCCGCCACACCGACGCCTTCAACAAGGGAACGACGTCCGCGGACGTCGCCATCGTGGCCCAACGGGCAAGGGTTTCCCCCGGCAATAGCACTCTGCCCATCCACACAGGGAAGTGGCCTCCGCCGTAGCAACATCCGCCCCGCTGTCACAGCATGTGGCTCGCCGGAACCACGCCGTCCACACGGCCGAGGTTCCCACCAGCACCCGAGTCTCTGGCTCGCTCGCCAACCAGCAGAACTCCCACCGTCCGGAGCCGCCGCCCCGGCGTCCCACCTCAGCAAACTGACAACCTAGGGGAGAACAAAGGACAACGCCGAGTGGCCACCGACCGCCAACCAAGGCGCAGGCCGACCACCGCAACCAGCACCAACGAAGCAAGACGCGAGGAGATCCGAACCGAAACTTGCGAAAGCGGCCACCTTCAGCCCCCATGGCTGTAGGCGCCAGCAGATTTGAGACGGAGACGGCTCGAGGGGGACCAGGCCCCTGCCTTGGTCCGCACCCGAGGAGTCCCAAGGAGCCGCCGCTCGAAGGGGACTAGGCCCCTGCCTTGGTCCGCACCCGAGGAGGTCCAGGGAGCCGCCACCACCGCACCAGGCGGCCTCCAAGTCCAGCCCGAGCAGGCGCTGCGCCGCCGCCTACCGCATCATGTCGCGCCGGTCTTCACCCGCGCCACCGTCGCCTCCACCAGACCGACAGGGCAGAGGCCGCGCTGCCCGCCGTCGAGGTTAATCCGGGGAGAGACCAATGATACGTCCAAAACGTATCTACTTTCCCGAACACTTTTGCTATTGTTTTGCCTCTAATTTGTGTATTTTGGATACAACTAACACGGACTAACGCTGTTTTCAGCAGAACTGTTCTGGTGTCTCGTTTTTGTGCAGAAATCCAACTTTCGGGAAAATCCTCAGAATTTATGCAGAAGGCCCTATTTTCCCAGAATACTGACGGAGCCAGAAGGTCAAGTAAGGTGGAGGCCCGAGGGCCACACACCATAAGGCGGCGCGGCCTAGGGGGGCCCGCGCGGCCCTATGGTGTGGCCCCCTCGGCCGGCCTCCGACGCCCTCCTTCGGACTACTTATCGGCCTCGACCTAAAAACGCACGGGGAGAAGTCGAAGTCGCCAGAAAGCCTCCAGAACGCCGCCACATCGCGAAACTCCGTCGCGGGAGCCAGAAGTCTCCGTTCTGGCACTCCGCCGGGAGGGGGAATTGGAGGAGATCATCGCCATCATCACCGCCAACGCCTCTACATCAACCAGCCATGTTTCCCCCATCCATGTGTGAGTAATTCCCCCGCTGTAGGCCGAAGGGGATGGTAGGGATTGGATGAGATTGGTCATGTAATAGCATAAGATTGTTAGGGCATAGTGCCTAGTGTCCGTAATTGGTACTTTGATGATATTGTTGCAACTTGTTATGCTTAATGCTTGTCACTAGGGCCCGAGTGCCATGATCTCAGATCTGAACATGTTATTGTTTCATCATGATATTCATTGTTTATTGATCTTACCTGCAAGTTGTATACACATGTCGCTGTCCGGAACCGATGGCCCCGAAGTGACAGAAATCGGGACAACCGGAGGGAATGGTAGCGATGTGAGGATCACATGTGTTCACGGAGTGTTAATGCTTTGCTCCGGTACTCTATTAAAAGGAGTACCTTAATATCCAAGAGAGTTTCCCTTGAGGCCCGGCTGCCACCGGCTGGTAGGACAAAAGATGTTGTGCAAGTTTCTCATTGCGAGCACGTACGACTATAATTGGAACACATGCCTATTGATTGCTTTGTACTTGGACACCGTTTTATTATTATCTGCAAATGCCCTGCTATGATTGTTACATGAGTTTCTCTCATCCATGCAACGCCCGTCATCCGTCCCCGTGCCTACAGTATTTTAATCCTGCTGTTTACCAAAATCACTACTGCTGTCTTTGTTACTCTCTTCTTTGTTACTTCACTATCGCTACTGCTATAAAACTGTTACTACCGATAAACTCTTGCGAGCTAGTCTGCTTCTGTGTGCAGCTGAATTGACAACTCCGCTGTTAAGGCTTTCAAGTATTCTTTGTCTCCCCTTGTGTCGAATCAATAAATTGGGTTTTACTTCTCTCGAAGACTGTTGCGATCCCCTATACTTGTGGGTCATCAAGACTATTTTCTGGCGCCGTTGCCGGGGACCATAGCTTTATTTGGAAGTTCACTCGGATTGATATTGTTCGCTGCAAATTCTCCATCATGGGTAAACCTCGCGATACTAAGGTCGCCATATTACCATCCACTACAAGAAAAGGTACAACTCTGAGTACCTCTGCTGCTCTTGATTCACCATCTGTGATTGATAAACTTGTTTCACCGCCACATGCTTCACATGCGGGTACTTCTGCTGAATCTGAAAACTCTCATAATATTGATAATATTTCTGCTGTGCTTGATGATAGTGGTTCATTGGGATCCTTTCTAGATGCTACGATTGCTAGGTCTAGACAAATTGAAAATACTGAAACTCCTAATGCTACTACACCTGTTAATTCACCTGAACTTGATTATTCTTGTGATGATCCTGATGAAGATTATGTGGAGCTTAATGATGATTTTATTGAAAAATGCAATGCTACTACTGATGCAAGAAAAATTAAAAAATTGCTTGCAGAACATGCTGTTAGATATAAACTGTCTCCTGATCCTAAATTTGCCACATCTCCTATAAACATTAAGGATAAAGATTATGATTTTTCTCTTGATCTATCTCATATAGCTATTGTTGCGAAAACACCCTTTTGTGGTACTGAAAAAGAAAGTGCAGTTGAACACATGATTGAGTTATCTACTCTAAGTAGCTTGTTTTCTGATGATGTTAAGAAGCGTACTTACTTTGTTGCTAAAATTTTTCCATTCTCATTAAAGGATGACGCTAAAACTTGGTATAATAGTTTGCCACCTGATTCTATTAAAAGTCCAAAAGAATTGCTTGATGTTTTCTTCCGTAAATACTTTCCTGCTAGTGCTCAACATATTGCTTTGCAGAGAATTTATAATTTTGACCAGGAAGATGGAGAGAAATTGCCTGAGGCTTGGGCGAGATTTTGCTCTCTTATTAGAGCTCGGCCTGACCATGATTTGGAAAAGCATGATTTACTTGATATATTTTATAGTGGACTAACCATTGAGTCTAGGGCATACCTGGATAGTTGTGCTGGTTGTGTTTTCAGGAAAAGAACTCAGGGCACGCTGAAGAATTATTGGCTAAAATAGGCCGGAATCATGATGATTGGACTACGCCTGAACCAACTCCAACGCCAATATTAAAGAAGAGGGGTTTAATTAAATTGAATGATGAAGATATGAGGGAAGCCAAGAAGTCTCTCAAGGAGAAAGGTATTAAATCTGAAGATGTGAAGAATCTTCCTCCATAGAAGATATATGTGAGATAATTCCCCCTTCATCCATGATTGAGGTAAACTCCCTTCAACGCTTTACTAGGGAAGATATTCCGTATTCGAAACCTCCTGCATAATGCTTAGATGAGTTTGATAATTATATTGTTAAGCAAGAAAATTTTAATATGAGAGTAGAGAATCATTTAATGGAAAATTCTCGAGCTATTAGTGAATTGCATGATATTGTAGAGAGAACCTCCAATGATGTTAAGATGCTTGTTAAACATTTTCATATGGTTCAAACTCAAATTGATCAACTCACTAAAGTGCAAAATGACTTGTTGGGGAATAATTCTAAAGAAAAACATGCTTATGAAGTAACAACTAGAGGCGGTGTTTCTACTCAGGATCCTTTATATCCTGAGGGACATCCCAAAAGAGTTGAACAAGATTCTCAACAAACTAAAACTAGTGCTCCATCTAAAAAAAAGAAAAAGAAACATAAGAATGTTGTAGAATCCTCTGAACCTGTTAATGATCCTAATAGCATTTCTATTTCTGATGCTGAAACTAAAAGTGGTAATGAACATGATAAGAATGATGCTTCTGATAAAGAAGATGTTGAAGAAGAACCTGAAAAGCATGCTAAAAATAAAAAGTACACTAAAGAAGATTTTATTGCTGAGAAACATGGTAATGAAAGAGAACCTTGGGTTCAAAAGCAAATGCCTTTTCCTGCTAAGAAACTAAAATCAAAGGAAGAAGAACACTATAATAAATTTTGTGATTGAATGAAACCTTTATTCTTGCAAATCCCTTTGACTGATGCTATTAAATTGCCTCCTTATTCAAAGTATATGAAAGATATTGTTACTAACAAAAGGAAAATCCCCAATGAGGAAATTTCCACTATGCTTGCTAATTACTCTTTCAATGGCAAAGTTCCAAAGAAGTTGGGCGATCCAGGTATACCTACTATTCCTTGTTCTATTAAGAATAATTATGTTGAAACGGCTCTATGTGACTTGGGAGCCGGTGTTAGTGTTATGCCTTTTTCTCTTTATAAGAGACTTTACTTAGATAAGTTGATACCTACTGATATATCTTTGCAAATGGCTGATAAATCTACTGCTATTCCTGTTGGTATATATGAGGATGTTCCTGTTCAAGTTACTAATAACTGCTTGATATTAACTGATTTTGTTGTGTTGGAAATGCCTGAAGATGATAATATGTCTATTATTCTTGGGAGACCTTTTCTTCACACCGCAGGGGCTGTTATTGATTGCAATAAAGGAAAGGTTACTTTCAATGTTGATGATAGGGAGCATACCGTTTATTTTCCCAAGAGGATTGAGAAAGCGTGTGGAGTTAATACTATTTCTAATGTGAGAACTATCAAAGTGGGAACTATTGATTGTCCTATATATGAGCCTAAAGAAGAATATCAAACTCTCGTGATTGGATCCATATCAATACAATTCAAGGTAACATGATTGATTTGAGGTTTATTTCTTCTTATGCTATGTAAAATTTATTTGGTGGCAAGATTTGATCAACCTTGTTAACAAATACTTTTTATATGCATAGAGGAGGTAAACAACATCTCTTTCTTCCTCCACTTGCTCTAGTTGTTGTAGCATTTTTAATTTGCAAAGTTCCTTAGTTAATTGGAGATTTCAAAATTTTTCCTGGCCAGTAATAATAAACTTAATACCCAGAAATGTGCATTTTTCAAAGTTTTCAAAAATTCACAAAAATTATACCGTTGGTCCTATTTTTCGACGAGGCACCTGGGAGCACCAGAGGATGACCTGTGGGGCACCACAGGGTGCCACACCACCAGCCGGCGCGGCCAAGGAGGTGGGCGCGCCACCCTGTGGTGTGGGCCCCTCCTTGCCCCACTACTTCATCTCTTTCTCCCAGCATCTTCTCTCTCCCGAAAAAACTCGAACCAGCTTTCTCTCACTCGCGTTTTTGCTCAAAAGCTCAGGATTTTTCGATCTCTTTGCTCAGCCCAGATTTCTGTCTGAGATTTGGCACATTTGCTCTTCGGTATGTGACTCCTCCGATTATCCAAGTAGAATTTTGTTTGGTTGAGTATATCTTGAATATTTTGCTGCTGTAGGTAACATGTTTAGTGAGCTTGCATGCTTGTTCTAAGTTGTATAAACTAGTTTTGATGCATGATTAGTACTCTAGCAAGTTCCTATAGTAGTTCCCCTTGATTATATGTCACCAAATCAAGTTTTATATCACTTGTTGAAAAATTTCAGAAAAGAAAGATGAAGAAGTTCAACTTTGGAGAATTGTTCAAGAGAGGAACAACCAGCACCGGGAAGCCTTCTAGGGCCGCCACCCGGCTTAGGCGATCGTACAATGAAGATATCATCGCGCCTAGCTTCGCGCCCGAAGAGGACAACGGGGCTCCTAATGCTTCATCTTTTCCATGCTATGATTTTCTGAGAAATGCAGGGATATTGGATGATTTCTTCACCCTTGTCAATAGGGCGGGCTTAACCACCTACGTGGAAGACGAAAGGGAGCAATACTATATGCTCACCAAAATTTTCGTCGAGAGCTTCAGGTTCAACAACACGCAATACGAGCCGACAGTTGCATTCAAGATCTATGGTAATCCTGTTACTATGGAATTGGAAGATTTTTGTCGTGCATTGGATATTGCCCCTGTAGGTACAGCAAGGAGGATTGATGACAACCCCCGGGACTTGTTGGAGCTCTATCGAGGGATCACCGATGATGATTGTCGCACCATTCAGCGTGGCAAGATAAGGAACATTCAACTCCCCGCCATTAAATATTTTGCATATTACATTGCTACTAGCATTCTTGGTAGGGAGAACACTAGCAATATTTCTAGTTACCATCTTGCTTTCTTGAATATTGCACTTACTGGTCGGACATCTTATCACCTTGGTTCTCTTATTGCTCGCCGCCTGTCTAATATGGGGCCTATTTTTGGAGGAACTATTGCATTGCGCGTTTTAACATATTTAAGACTTCCTCTTGATCCTAATGATGTGCCATTGACCCCTAGGAGACTCAATATTGCTGCTATGAAGAGTCATCATTTTGTTACCGCTGATTCTACTTTAGATAATATGGTCTATAGAATGTTGTTTGCTGACGGGGATGAGAAGGAAATCCCTCTTCCCCAACCAGGTTTGTTCAGTATTGACAGGCAATCATGGTCGTGCACTAAGGAGGAGGTGGATGAACATATGAAGATACAAGACTTCCACCAGCAGTATGACTCCGAGGACGCCGAGGCCTCCCACGACTACACCGTCACGTATCCGGGTGCTTCTTCTAGCACATGCCCGGAATATGATCCATCTTCGTCGTACTACGGAGATACTACCTCATGGTCTCGATGGGATTGAACTCCACTTAGGCCAAAAGCCTAAGCTTGGGGGGAGGTATACCGGCATCACTCATTCTTTGCATATTATGATTTCTGGATACTTGTACATACTTGTTTTGTTTGTTTGAGTGGTTTTCTAATGAGAGGGAGATGATATTTGGGGAAGTGCTGCCTGAAAACAGATTCTGGACTGTTACTAGAAAAATTCGTGCGCACAGCCAGAACGTTATTTTGAGCTGCCAATTTTTGTGCAGGTTCCCCAGGTTGTTATCTAACTTTCATTAGTTGAACACTTTTCGAGCTGAGCAACGTAAGATTTTTGTAAAAATCGATTTCTGTACTGCTGTCAGGTTTTGGCAGATTTCTGCCATCTCGCTTTTCTGTGTTTCTTTTAGTTTTCATTTTCTTGTTCTTGCTTTGTTTCCTTTCCAAAACACAAAAAGACCAAAAATATTTCTGTTGTTTCTCTTCATAATTTGTTTGCTTTGGTTTCTTGCATTTGTTTCGCTTTATTTGCTATTGCTAGTTTGCTATAATAAAACCCAAAAAGATTTTGCTTTGTTTGCTTGTTTCCTTTTGTTCTTGTTTCTAATTCGAAAACACCAAAAATATTTGCTGTTCTTCTTTGGTTTGTAAAGTTCATTATGGGTTCAATGGTCTTCGGTGGCTGGAGCGTGGTTTTCATTTCATATTATCCAAGGTACACAAGTGAAAAGCAATAATGACGATCTACGACAATTGGATTGTGGTGAGAGGCTGGTATGAACTCTATTTGTTTTCATTTTTGTACATATACTCATCCATGTGAGCATGCTTAGTTGGTTCATGTGAGGTATATGTTATTTCAGAAAGTCTAGTAGTTCATGATCTCTCATGTTTAACTCCAATTTATTAATATGAGTAGCATGTCATGGATGTTTGCTTGCATTAGGTATGGCATTGTGGTATCCTCCTCTGAATAATTCATTTATATCGACTTGGCACATGCTCACGCATGCATATGACTGAACCAAAGTCAATTAAGCCTCGATGATTTATATTGCTTCAGAGTTCTTGTATCACTTTTATGCCTCCGTTAATTTATTTTGCCGCAAGCATGATTATGACAGTTACTGCTCTCTTGATTTGTCGCTCCCTAGTCTTTTGCTAGCCTTCACTTGTACTGAGCGGGAACGCTGCTCGTGCTTCCAAACACATGAAAACCAAATTATTCCAGAGTGTCCACCATAAATACCTATGCATGGCATTTCAAACCATTCCAAGTAAATTCTCATGCGCTACCTTTAAAACCTTCAAAATGCTTCTCAATTTGTGTTTATGTTTCATAGCTCATGAGTAAGTATGTGGTGTTTAGCTTTCAACCTTGTCATTTACTTTTGACGGACTCTCACATGGACTAGTGGCACATCCGCTTATCCAATAATTTTGCAAAAAGAGCTGGCAATGGGATTCCCAGTCCCAAATTAATTAACTTAAATAGACACTCCTCCATGGTTTGTGATTGATGGACGGCACCCGAAGGATTCGGTTAGCCATGGCTTGTGTAAGCAAAGGTTGGGGGGAGTGTCATCATCATAATAAAACTAAAATAAAAAGGCACTCCTTCATGGTATGAGATTGTTGGCAGGCACCCGAGGATTCGAATAGCCATGGTTTGTGTAAGAAAGGTTGGAAGGAGTGCCACATAAACATGCAAATAATTCATGGGAGCCGCTCTTGGAAGTCCGGTTGGCGAGGTAGTTAGTGTACCCATTACCATTCGTTGACAACGACAAACACCTCTCAAAATGATTTTACTCCTGATTTCAAAAATGAAAGGCTCTAGCGCATGTTAATCCCTGCTTCCCTCTGCGAAGGGTCAATCTTTTACTTTTGTGTTGTGTCTCCATTCTTTCTTTGAGCACTATCTTAAGAGCACAACTGTCATTCTTAGTATAATATGCTTGTCTCAAAATATGATTGATTGTGGTATAACTTTGATGCTTTTATCTTTGACAATCACTACTTCTAGTCTTTCTATGAACTCCAGAGGTGCCTGGGCATTTATGTTTTGCCAATCAAATACGGGCAAGCGAGATACTACTTTATCATACTCTCTTATGAACATTGCAATCCTGCTTACATACATGATTCATGATGCTTATTATTAATTGTTGGTACCTCTTCATGATTGACATAGCTGTTAGATGATCTTATTTGCATGTATCTCACTATGAACTACTTAAGTATTAGCCATAGCATGAGAATATATACATCATATGAGCAAATGTGTTCGTGAAAGTTCTTTTATCGCTCAGTTGTTAACTGAATTGCTTGAGAACAAGCAATAAGCTAAGCTTGGGGGGAGTTGATACGTCCAAAACGTATCTACTTTCCCGAACACTTTTGCTATTGTTTTGCCTCTAATTTGTCTATTTTGGATACAACTAACACAGACTAACGCTATTTTCAGCAGAACTGTTCTGGTGTCTCGTTTTTGTGCAGAAATCCAACTTTCGGGAAAATCCTCGGAATTTATGCAGAAGGCCCTATTTTCCCAGAATACTGACGGAGCCAGAAGGTCAAGTAAGGTGGAGGCCCGAGGGCCCCACACCATAAGACGGCGCGGCCTAGGGGGGGCCCGCGCGGCCCTATGGTGTGGCCCCCTCGGCCGACCTCCGACGCCCTCCTTCGGACTACTTATCGGCCTCGACCTAAAAACGCACGGGGAGAAGTCGAAGTCGCCAGAAAGCCTCCAGAACGCCGCCACATCGCGAAACTCCGTCGCGGGAGCCAGAAGTCTCCGTTCTGGCACTCCGCCGGGACGGGGAATTGGAGGAGATCATCGCCATCATCACCGCCAACGCCTCTACATCAACCAGCCATGTTTCCCCCATCCATGTGTGAGTAATTCCCCCGCTGTAGGCCGAAGGGGATGGTAGGGATTAGATGAGATTGGTCATGTAATAGCATAAGATTGTTAGGGCATAGTGCCTAGTGTCCGTAATTGGTACTTTGATGATATTGTTGCAACTTGTTATGCTTAATGCTTGTCACTAGGGCCCGAGTGCCATGATCTCAGATCTGAACATGTTATTGTTTCATCATGATATTCATTGTTTATTGATCTTACCTGCAAGTTGTATACACATGTCGCTGTCCGGAACCGATGGCCCCGAAGTGACAGAAATCGGGACAACCGGAGGGAATGGTAGCGATGTGAGGATCACATGTGTTCACGGAGTGTTAATGCTTTGCTCCGGTACTCTATTAAAAGGAGTACCTTAATATCTAGTAGTTTCCCTTGAGACCCGGTTGCCACCGGCTGGTAGGACAAAAGATGTTGTGCAAGTTTCTCATTGCGAGCACGTACGACTATAATTGGAACACATGCCTATTGATTGCTTTGTACTTGGACACCGTTTTATTATTATCTGCAAATGCCCTGCTATGATTGTTACATTAGTTTCTCTCATCCATGCAATGCCCGTCATCCGTCCCCGTGCCTACAGTATTTTAATCATGCTGTTTACCAAAATCACTACTACTGTCTTTGTTACTCTGCTGCTGTTACTTCACTACTGCTACTGCTATAAAACTGTTACTACTGATAAACTCTTGCGAGCTAGTCTGTTTCCAGGTGCAGCTGAATTGACAACTCCGCTGTTAAGGCTTTCAAGTATTCTTTGTCTCCCCTTGTGTCGAATCAATAAATTGGGTTTTACTTCCCTCGAAGACTGTTGCGATCCCCTATACTTGTGGGTCATCAACCAACGCCACGAGCACGCCAAGGAGAGCGCTGTCTCCACGCCGACGCTGGAGCCCCGCGCCGCCATCACCGCGCGAGGGAGAGGGAGGCCCCGCCGCCGTCGGCACCGCGCGGGCTTTGCCCGGCGACACCCTCTGGCGGCGGCGAGACGGAGGGGGAGGGGAGGGGGGTCAGGGAGGGGCGCCGCCACGGTCTCCCGGCCGCTCGCGGGAGCGGCGCGAGATCGCTAGGGTTTTCGTCTAGGAGATCCGCGTTAGATCGATCGTTCCCAGCAAGTTAAGACCGCACATGCGAGCAAGCTTGCTGCAAAGCTCCACGTTCTCCTTTCTCCATTGTTTTTGCTGACACGCGGGACCCACTGCCATATCATCATCGTCTCCAAAGCTAGACAGGAACGGACGACGACTGCTGCGTTTTTCAGTTTCTATGTGTTTACTCTCCAATTGATTCTGGGCATTTTAAGCCACTATTTGATGCACCGTTTTTTGCTACTCCACTCTCTCCTCTTCATTTCCCCCCAAACGGCACATCCTGAGAGCCCCAGGCTACTTCAATTCGAGCTCGGTGCTCCGCAGCACTGCCGCACTAGTTCATCGAATTTGGTGAGCACGGTTTCTTCCAAACACCCTATTTCTTCATTGCGCACATCTCAGTCTTTATTTCGTGAATTTTGGTGCACCAGAACGTCGCCTCCATCTTCGACCAAAACATCTGTCCGCGCGAGGATATTGGGCGAGTTACTCCGAGAGCAATACAACACCTTGGCGTCCGCGTCTTCGCCAACAAAATCGCCCCAACCTCCTGATTCTACAGGTACACCTCTCTGCCCCTAGTTCGTACTAAACAACTGGGAAAGCGACCTGCCGCTGCCATGGATGCATCTGTTCCAGCCAATATAGTCTACTAGCAAATATGCCCACGCGTTGCCGCGGTTATAAAACATATGTCCTCTTTATATTTTATCTTTACTCCATGCATGATCTCATAGCTGGTTGTAAAAAAATAAAACTTGCATTTTAGATACATCGTTTAAATTGAAATTTGATGCAACACAAATGTCTTGCGCAATCTAAGATAGGAAAATGTACCAAAGGCCTTAATATTTAAGTAATTAAATTTGCAGTATACATCAGATGCATCTAGGTGAAATTTTGCAGCAAATTGAGGCAACGTTGGAAGCTTCATGATTATTAGCATGTTTAGATTGGCTGTGCAAAAGCGTTGTTAATTTGTTGTTTCCAATAAGAAAAATACACCCGGACATGATCGGAATGCCTCTAGGTGAAATTTTGCAGAAAATTGCCCCACCCAAAATTTGCAGTAATTAAAGGCATCTGAATTATTTGAGGCTCTATATTTTTTCTCCGTTTTTCTAGGTGTTCGACACAAAGTCCGTCGCAGCATGTACATTAGAGATATACGTAGGCGGAGAACATGTGCACTGTGCTTAGTCGGTCGGGGCCGACTTCCACCTCCGTGGCGCTGCCCCACCCAACGCCGCCAAGCTTAACCAGCCCGCGGCTGTTCGTTCTGCCACAAACATCAGCATATTGAGTACATTAAGTAGCATAGCCGTTGTTTCCCTACAGCATGAACATAGTTAGACATTCAGAACTGCAAATAACACTATATCGGAGCGTGTTGGGGGCATCGATTGAAGAGCTCAGCAGATTGCATCGGGTATGAATGCCACGGAGTATGTGATGCGGATCAACTAATCCTCTTGTTGATTAAAAATCGCTTGCTCAACGCGAAATGCTTGTGCAATATCACGAGAACAATATCCAATTGTTTTCATGTTCCCTCCATCTTGAAAATACCCATCGAACACTCCATCCATTACTTGCTGATGCTTTAGCTCTGCAGGAACTCGCGTCCCTCTAAGACTAACCGTAGCTGCCTACACATGCCGGTGGAGCTTGGACGCGGACAGTAGCCGATGGGGATTGGACACGTGCGTACTCGAGGATTCAGTTCATGAGCATCATGTCGGCGATCTGGCCAGACCCCGAGCCGCCGTCGTTGATGGCCTTTCTTTTCGAATTGGTAGTGCCCGTAATGATAGTGGCCTTACCTCCTGCAACGCGAGCAATGGCAGCCGACTACACTGACTACATTGTTCTTGATGTGCCTCTGGTCTCCAGCCGGCGGCGACCCGCGATGGCAATTGATCTAGGTTTCGGTCGCGAGGGCCCGAAGTCCTTTTATTGCCGCACCCCATCAACGCGTGTTCTGACTGGAGTCAGTATTAGGCAGAACTCCGATCGAATACGATGTCACGTGGTTTCCGGCGACTACGCGCACGCAATAAAAAAAAGTAATTAGAAGTAGTAGAACTCTGCATATAGGCCATCCGGGCCAAAGCCCAATAGCTACGACCAATCATGTTCTTATTCCTACGGCAGGTTCAGCCTAAAGAAAATGAACGAAGAGACGTTTTAACTTAGTAACTGTCGTGCGTATCCGTCCGGTTCTTTTCTTACAGGATTCTGCATGATAGCCAAACCGCGTACATCACGTATAAAATTTCTGGGAGAAGCATAGGATAGGATCGATGGTGGAAGCCATAACGGTCTGGTCCGGATTGGATTGGACTTCCCTCAAGCGAGTCGCCCGATCAACCGACTCATACGGCAGACCCGAAGTAACTTGACGTAGGAAACCAAAAGAGGCAGATGAAAACGGACACCTTTTATGTAGGTAAGGATATTGGGCCTAGGATTTCCATGAGATATAGGGCCTAGAGGAAAAAACTTTGGCCCGTTTGTGACACCAGCCAGTCACCTATTGCAATTTAATAGTAAAGATTTATTTTTCCTGTACGTGAGCTGCTGCACTTTTTCCTTTTTTTTCTTTTTGTTTCCTTCTTCGTTTCCTTGAAACCACAGGATCTAGATCCTAAGGCTGATGCTAGATGTCTTAAACGAAGGGTATCAACCAATGAGAAAGCGCCACATGTCCAGTACCACCCTAGATCTCGTTTAATTTGTTTTTCTCTGGAGTCCGCGCTTTGTAAAAATCACAACCAGAGATTGGTAGGTCCAAAAATTACAAATAATATACCGTGAATCCTAAAAATATAAGGAACATTATGGAACAATAAAATGTGGACTTCCATAAGTTTTAAATCATTCAAATTTAAATGCCTTGTTCGAGTACCCGGAAAAATCCGTAATCTCAATTTGAGTAATTCCTTTTGCATTAGTTTTATAAAATCAATTAGCTTGCGGAGATGTCTCTGTAAAAATATTTTATAGTTATAAAATATTATTTTGCCTATTCATTAAATGCCTCTATTTTTATCATATAGAATACTATGCATACTTGTTTAAATCTCATAGACATCAAATATTTTATAATTTGGAATCTCAACCAGAGAAGACAACTTGACTTTATAATAAAAACATAATGTAAAACTTCTTGCATCCAAAGCATCATGTCTGTAGAAGAACAACTAGAGAACAATTAAGTGGTGTGATTATGATTAAGATAGTTACTGCATGCATGTTTTTCTGTTTGTGCATGTCCATGTATGACACAATGCTTATGGTGCATTGTTATATGATTGTAGATTGTGATTGTGCCGACTGCAATGTGTGTGCTTGTGAAGATTGTACCAACTCTCCACCTTATCCAGGCAAATGACACACCAATACAAATGTCCCAATTTTATATATGTTGTAGTAATTTTTTTGTAGTACGCATGTATAGGATTATATGCTTTACTATTCACACCTAGTAGAATAGGTACTTGTTCTTGAATTGTGTATTTTGTCGCCATTAAACTTAGTAGGATGCTTAGCTATGCTATGAAAATGTTTTGCTAGTGGTTAAGGAAAAACAACTAAGTTTAATGAAATACCTGGGTGAATGGTGGAGTTTTGGAGCGGGTGGCTGCATCAGGGAGCCCTGTCAACGGCGATACCCTGGTGTGAGTGCACATTTGCGGAAAGTCATCCAGGATTAAAGAGATTGTAGACAACCTTGCTCATTAGCTTACCGTACAGCCACATGCTATATGGGCTCTGGCTTGACGGAGTATGTTCTGAGAACCCGGGCCCTACGTGACAGATGATGTTGGGGAATGTAGGTCGGTACGGGTCCGTAGAGGATGGTCTGGGGGATCGCTTCAGAAAAATCTCGTCCTAGTCATCATCTGTCCATTTGAGCAAAATGTGCATCATGGAAGAAGAACATACCAGGTCATGTGGGTAAATTGTACAACCTCTGCAGAGTGTTAAATCTAAGTACTTAGCCGTGTCCCCGGTTATCGACAATTTGAGCGAACTGACAAGGATCCTGTTCGAAAGTCTCCTCATCCCAACTTAAATTAAAATTTTGATGGGTGAACAAGGGTAGGAAGACTCGCCGGTTTCTATCGGTGATGTCTAGGCCCATTGGTTTCTATCAATGGTACCGCTTAATAGAAGAGAAAATGTTTTGAGAAACGATAGGTGAAAACTTGCTTTACGCAAAATTGCCTGAGCTCTACCAGCCAAATGTACACTTAAGTGTTAGGTCGCCATTTGAGTCCACTATAGTGTCATCTTGCCAATACAATTTCAAATGTATTGACCATTCGTGGCTACAACCTTTTATGTTGCAGGTTACAAACGTTGGATTAGGGTTACGAGTCTTTGCTCAACATGTCTGCCTGTGGCATCATAAAGAAAGATGGCTCCATGCTTTATGTTTTACTTTCCGCTGTGAACTCTGAATAAGTGCTAGCTGAGAGCTATGCAAGTTGTAATGAACTATTTTATTTTCTGGATTATGCGATGTAATATTGACCTTTGCTATTTGATATTACATATGAAACTGTGTGTGGTAACGGTTCGATCTGGGACTATCACTATTGCACAGGGATCGGCACCCTATCGGGTGAGGTCACTACAAGTTCAGTGCCTTCTTAGAAGATTGCAAGATTCTTAAACACATTACATTTTTGTTATTTCGCCGGTTGTTTTTTTTATGTTTCACCCTATGTGACCTAAACAAATCGGAATATGTCATATGTATTGATCGATTGTAGATAAAGTAGTTGTCGATGTAGTGGTGATGTTGAGGGAGATGGGGCTCAATCCCACAAACCACATCGTCGTGGCGAGACGACCGACATGTGACATAGGAGGGGTGCGCGTGTACCAATCATCTTCTCACGCTCTTACCAAATGGTGGAAACCTGCATTATAAGGTGGTCTAAGAGCATCTCCCGCCGCCAGTCATCTTCTCACGCTCTCACGTTTGACCTCCCCCAGTCGTGCGCCCCAAAGCCTATTTTCATTTCGTGCGGCCCAATACGGTGTCCAGTGCCCCGAGCACGTCACCACTACACCGAGGATGTTGTGGGGACGCCGGACAAAACAAAAATGTGTGTCACGAGTGGCTGGCCAGCATCTTCAGCGACAAAGAGTTGCCGCCCACCCGTCGCCTACCTCTGCCAACACAATTTAATTTCCGCGTAGTGACATTGTAGTTTCCCATATGCGCATCGAGACATCTCGTCGCGCCTTGTCCTGCGTGCCGGCATTAATGCGCGCCACCGCCCCCTCGACCTGCCTCTGGCGTATAAAACGCGGTGCTCGCTCATCGCCCGTCCAACACAACCCTAGCACCACACATACACAATCCTAGCCACCGCCACCCAAGTTTCTCCACACACGCTCCATGGCGGGTTCGACCAGGGGCGGTCGTGTTGCACGCTCACCGTCACCTGAGGAAGAGGCAACCCCTGCAACAAGTACTTCGAGTTCGCCGTCTCCATCAATGACAACCCTTTCGACAAGAAGAAGCTCTCGGACACGTTCACCGAATTTCTCGCTGGCCGGGAGCCGGGCGCGGTGACCTTGCGGGAAGCAGACTGCGACTTCTGCGAGTGGACCGTGAAGGTCTTGTTCGACGGGGATGGCAAGATGTACCTCCACATCGGCTGGAAAAAGCTTGCCCGCGACCACTACGTCTATATAGGCTGCTTGGTGAGCTTCTTCTACGAAGGCAATGGCGATGTAAGCGTCAAGTATGATAAAGAGTTGTTGTATCCACTACCACAGCGACGACAACGACGATAGAGACGACAACATGGGCGTAGAAGACTAGGGCCAACCTCTAGTCTAGGTTTTTATGTTTATCTTGGTGTTTTCCAAGGTTTATGTATGTTCTTCGTCGCCCGTTTTAATATTTTTTCCATGTAAAAGTGACAAAGCATCTCCAAGATTTTAAATAAAGCACTAATTTTAAATAGAAAATTGTTTGGTGTCAGGTTTGGGGAACGCAGCTGGAGTGGAACACCCCCAAGCGCGGCACCAAGGTGCGGCGTCCCCCAAACGGGACTGATTTTGTGCTTTCACTAGACGCGGTTTGGGGGACGCGGCTGAAGTTGCTCTAACTTACTACGAACTTTTCATGTGGGAATAAATTTGGGCCTCCACCTCTTGCCATGCCTTGTGTAAGCTGCCACGGACTTAGCTGCATCTCACATGGCCTTTCACGTTGAGCATTACGACTTATAAGAATTTCTGAAATCTAATATGGTCCACAGGACTTAGTGTTAGGCCCATATTTGAACAATCTTACCCCTATTTTGGGGATTTTGTCAAAACCTCTTACAAAAATGTGGCTGTAGTATTTCCACAAGTGGCAGATCATACAAAAACCAAATGAACATAATATGAAACACATAATTAGGATTTATTTTCAAAGGAAATTTCTAGCAAACTAGGGATCATCAAGAATTGTAAAAGACAAGCACGGTGACCATTTGCAGCATTTTATATAATATTTTTAATTCACTAGAATTTGTTGGTATACAACAATAATTTCACTTCTTGAAATTATATGGAATGACCATTGACTATTGTTTTTTTACTTCCCTTTCAATTTGAATTATCAATATGGTTTCAATATTCTATTCTTTACATACTTCCCTAAAACTCTCGTGTAACTTCCCTAATAATATTTAGTATTGTTTTTACAATCAATACCACATATATTTATAATAACAAATAGTACATCGTAGATACACGAGCCGTCCCCAATGATTACAAAATAAAAACTAAAATATAGTAGCAAACCTTTAAGGTCTCCAAACTCTTTCTTCTTTCATGATACAATCTTGTAATATTTACCATTTTCTTATTGACTATATTGCATGGCCTTCCACATCTATGAACCATTTTGCTTGTTTTTTAACCATATGTTTGTAGTATAGACACCATGAATGACTATCTTAGAAAGTCAACATCCTGGTTGTAGCCGGCCCTTTGCCCCTTGGTGACACTCGTCTAGATCATCACCCTAGCAGGCCCATGGTCCGGGGGCCAATACTTTTGTGAAGTTAGTCTCGCATCGCATGGTTCATGTTGAGCCCATGTGTATGTGTCACTTCCCCTAAAAAAAATATATGTAGGTGTCACTTTATTTTAGATAATGGAGCAAATAATAGATAGATGGATCCGCCTTTACATATGACTATGTGTACTTCCATGTTTGCGCGAGTATTTCAAGTACACGCATATTAGCTTTAACAATACAAAAAAAATCGTCAAACCTATCATGAGATTTTGTTTTGAAGATATAGATGCATGTAACGTAAAGAAAACCGCTTGTAACTAGAAGCTTGGTTCGAAAGACATATGATTTCAAATTTACATTACCTAAAATAAATGCAAAATTTTGTATTCTTCCATCCTCCCGAATCCCTCTTTCTCCACCTTCCCCCACTTCTTTTCCTTCTTGTAACATGTATCGAGTTGTGAGATATACCCCTCACGAGTCACACGGTGCAATGAGAGCGCTCCACACAGAAACCTTTGTGCAGGCCATCATTTTTCTAGTGAATTCTTATTGTTGGAGATGCTCTTAGAGAAAGACTCAAGTTCCATGGACAAACCGTCCGGGCTGAAGCAGTCTAATCTAACTATTATGGCCCAGTCTAGCAGGACTTTCACCACTCCCAAAATACAAAAAACAATATTGCTTTCATGTGGGAGGAGCCCAAGCGGTTGTCAACCGTAGCACCCAGGAAAATATTGGAGGGTGGGGAAACTCCAAAATTAAAATCAGAATACCTATGTGCGATAAAAACTGCCAAATGAATAACGTGAATATTCTGTCCATTCTCATAACATTGTAGCTTGGTATATATATGTTTCAAATATGCACAATCCCCAAATACAAATAGTTATAAACATGGAGGTAGGCTTACATGAACAGATAATAGCATGAATAGAAATTACATGCTTGACAGTCAAATGTCAAGGAGTCCAAGGAGGTACTTTCATGTTTTCTATAATATGCTTGATTTATGACGCTTTACAAATTCTTTCATGTTTTCTATAATATTCTTAGCGGCTACCATGTTATAGATTCATCACATCACACTTTTCATAATTTATGAATTTTTATTATTGATATATTATTGTCCTGTACATTGTACGTTGCATCAATGAGTTATATAGTATAAGTTTACACGTGTTAGAAATGGATTATATCTCCATCTAGCTGTTTCCGTATTCTCTGAAAATACAAGGGTGCTTATTTCTTAACCGTCATGCTGTAGCTAGCTATCTAGTCTGTCACTTGGAAGTTTATGTTTCTTATTGTTTGCACTGCATCTTCCACAGCCATCCATTTTGCAAACCTGAAGGGAAATAATACAGATGTGCATTTATTCCAGCTCATCTACGTACCAACATTTAAGGAGTAAAACAGAATAGTACAGCTGTGTAAGCGTAGCAAGGTTTTGCACTATCTAAGTGTAATTAATGCGCGAGAGATCTACAGTAAACAAAATAATTTGGAGCATTAACTCCAAAGATTTGGGTTATCAATCCGGGTGAAATGAATAACAAGAAACAAATAAATGTGGGCCGTCCAACCACTAATTCATCCAAGGCCCCTTTTCCTATTTAAGTGCAAGCATACCGCAGCCTCCGGTTCACAATAGTGCAACCTCAGTTCCCATAACAATATGATGACTCCCAGCGGCACGGATCCAGCAAGGCCCGTCCCCGACATTGCCGGCAAGCAACCGGCGAGCGACCTCGACAAGCCGCACGACTGCGCGTGCAAGAATAGGGCGGCGCGTCGGGCGCAGCAGAGCACCGACAACGGCAAGGAAGCCAACACCGAAGACCACGGTAAGGAAACCAATGCTACCAAGAAGCTGAAGCGATACGATGGTTTCTCCATCGACATGAACAAGGAGCCCCGCCACGACGACAACGACATCGAAAGCCCTCCCGCCACCGACGGTGGTAAGCGCTCGGCACCACACCGGGCGGTTTCATCGTCGGAGAACAAGAAAAAGGAGCTTGAACTCGACGCCAAGAGACTGAGGCTGGAGCAGAAGCGTGTGAAGTGGGCCATTGCGAGCTGGAGGAAGGACATGGAGCTGGAGAAGATGCGGTTTGAGAACGAAAGGATGAAACTGGCGAATAAGCAGCTGCAGGTGAAGATCAAGCGCAGGGCACTGGAGCTCGGTATGGAACCGGACATGATTTAGGATGTGTTCTGATGCTGAGATTGCATTAGGATTGAAATTTGGAATCAAATAATGTAAGCGCCGTGAGCATCAGCATGAATAATGGGTTTCATAAAACCATGTCTTATTTCTGCCACACATGGAACTCGCTTAATTTTTTTGTTTTTTGCATGCCTTCTTGTGTGTAATTATTTCGTTTTCTATCTACAAGAAAGTTGAGCGCCTTGTATGCTCACCTCTATGTTTCGCAGAGCTCGTTGCGCCACTGTCTAAGGCGTATCATCCTACTTTCGCCACTATTGCAATTATTTTTGCCAGAAAACAACAACATTCTACTGCATGTTTTTATGATTTCAACTTTTCTGAGTCACATTTGTACAAGAGATTTATATAAATTGCCAAATCCACCCCCTAATACTCTTCTCCCTGTCCATCCCCATTGCCACACGGTAACTTATTTTAACTTGTTATGCTGAAAGTTGTTATCCACCATCCACTAAAAAATCGAACGGCTGGCGAGTCGTCCCCTCCGGGACTACAATCCGAACGTTCTCTTGTTGTAATTTGTCTGGATTAATCCCTTCTCCAATTGCTTCATTTCATGCGGTGGATGTACGCTGAGCCAGCCACCGGTTCGGTCAGCGCTCGCTCAATTGTGACGTTCTTCTCGCCTTCATGATTTATTGCAAGAGATTGTGTTGAATGTGTCGTCATTTGTTTCCTCAGGAACCGTTCAAAGTGGTCAAAGGATAGGAGAAAGGCGAAGTAAGATATCCATATTTGTCGCAACGCTATGTATACGTCACGTCTGACGCATACGAGCACGTCATGTTGGATGCTTGTGTTCACATAAGTAGAATGACCATTGACCAATACCCCTATTTTTTTACGCCATAGTACAAATAAATTTTTACTAGTATGAAATAAATTAATTATGTGCTATTAATGTAAACATTATCTGTCCTTGACGTGGTTTGTATTCCTCGAAAGTTGATTAGAATGTAATTTTTATAAATAAATTATTGATTTTTTTGAATTTTATGTCTTGGGTTCTATACTTTTCTTTTAAAATGATAAAAATTGCCCAGGTCTCCGCACTCGAGGGTGCACATAGCCAATAATACTAGCTAGTGTATTACTACAAATATTGTTAGTTAACAAATTATAAAGACTAAAAGAATGTGTGATCTCTTTAATCCTATATATTCCGTCTCTTTTTTATCATCCATCCAAGACTCTTCTCCATCTGAGCTGATATATGATTAGACACCAACGCAAATTCACAGTTTGTGCTGGTGAAGAAAAAACAATTCGATCAATGTTTTCTTATCATATGCTCATGTTGTGTCATAATATAAGGTATTGTTGCAAATAACATAGATTGTAAATGGTTGTAATTATCAATATACGGGAGGACGATACCCTACCGAGGATTCATGGTTCATGTTAAGTAGCCCTCATGCGTAAGCGTGTACAAGAAGGACTTGGAGGACTCGTACCCATCGGAGTACTACTCCATACAGATACGAATACAAAGTTGTAATATAGATGCTTAAGAACCCCTTTGATCACAACCTTGGGAAAGCTTGAGATTACGCCAAAACTCATGCATGTAAATATTTAACAACTAAATTTTTTGTAAAACCGTCTACAACTTATCCTTTGTAGATATGAACGAGATCCAGTAGTTTGGCAGCAACCCTTTCACGAAAAAGTGATAGCTTATTTTACTATGTTTCGTCCGAGCATGAAAAATATGATTTGCTGATAAGTATGTTGCACCAACATTATCCCACAAAAGACATGGTCTTTCCTGCAGAATAACACCGAGTTCTTGAATTAAAACCTCAACCCAAATCAACTTAATTGTAGCATTAGCTAATGCCTTATATTCCACTTTAGTGCTAGAGGAACTCTATGATATCAAGTTAGAACCAAAAAGTATAGAAGATCCGCATGTCGATCGTCTGTAATTAATTAAGTCATCATGTCCAGTTTGCATATGAAAATACACTTAGAAGAGTAGAAGAGGATCGCTGAAAGGTAAGTCCAACCTTGACTGTACCTTGATTATATTGCAGAATGCGTTTTAAGATGACTAGATTCTTGTATCAACACAGGGTTATTGCAGTACTTGTAGTAGAAAATATTATTCAAAAAGTTCATTGATGGAAGCTTCACAAATGGGAATCCCGCGATTGCGTTTTCAGTGTAGTTACGTTCAGATCCAAACTGTGGTTTGGAATAGCCTAATTTATAAGTTCCTAGAATAGTGTTAATTGAGAAGTTTAATGTAGCTAATAATAAAGAACTAAAAAATATTAAATCAAAGAACCACTGAAAGTAAACAAAGGATATTATAATTGGTTTCTAGGTTGAGAGGTTCATTATATTGAAGGTGAGAAGTTCATCAGAAAGGTGGAGGAGTTAAATCTCTAGAGTTAAATCTAGCAAAGAGATATCCCTGGCTAGATACCAGAAACTAATAAAAGTCGAGATCAAGTACGTAATGATCTCGGAATCTCCTCATATTTTAGGAAAGTTATTATTTTGGAAAATAAGAGCATTTCGCTAAAGAGGGCGAAAGAGACCAGGTGGTGCACCCTACCTGGCTGGACGCGCCACCCGATGTCTTTGGTCACTCCGACGTCTGTTTGGCCTCCATTTCATCTCCAACGCTTCGTTTTGAACGAAAACCCATCAATATATACTCCCCTATGCCGATCTAATCTCACATCAAGTCTTTTCGAGAGAACCTTGTTTTTCATGTCCAGTTCTTTCAGCTTTTTAGCCATGGAAAGCTCCAGATCCAATCTGGGAGGCGAGGATCCCAAGAAGACGAGAGTGGTGAACCGCTACCTCAACTATGTGGTGGCCCCTTTAAAGACCTTGACCTTGAAGGAGGGGGTGCTGCTCATGGAGGAGGTGAAGAGCTTCCAAGATCGAGGGAAGCGTGGAGGTAGGACTGCAAGTTCTGGAGGACACCGTATTCAGGTATGGCACTGTGGTTGAGCGCAGCCTTGATGCTCATCACTTGATGAATATTGAGATGGAAAATAAGGTTGAATCCTATGAGGCAAGGATCAAAGATCTAGAAGAAAAGCATGTGCACATCATCACATAGTTGGATAGGTTTTCCATACTCACAATTGGCGTCGTCTGTGGGAATTAGAGGCGACAAGGAGCTGATCTCGATGACACGTTCAGGATCGTCAACTTCGTCGGTAGCAAGCAACGCGATGGATAGAGGTAAACGGATCGAAACTGATCTAGTTGATTTTGTGAGATATGGAAAACCAAAATTGTGAGTATGAAGATCGCTTCAAGAAGATCGCCGAGGCTGTCTCCACCAAGTTCAGTGATCCACCTACATCCTTCTACAATAGGAGGCCTTATCCTTGGAAGCTCAGGGAGTGGGATTCCTATTATGAGGAAGAGGGTGCCAAGAAAGAAGACCCTACATCAACAACCTAAGCTTGGGGGAGTTCTAGCTATTGTTTTATGCTTTTTAATTTATCAAATTGCTCTTAGTTGTTTTCTTTAATTTAGTTTTGCTTTTATCTAGTAGTTATCTATTTTTTCGTAGTTTGGAAAGATCTTAGACCATTATCATTTATCATTGGTCAATTGGGTTTTAATGAAATATAAAGTATGGTGTCATCCATGATTTCTTTTGCCTGGATATTTATGGGTAACACTCATGCAGATGTTCACCTCATATCTAGAAGTTTCAGTTACACCTTGTCTTGAATTAGCTTAACTTGAGCATGTTGGACAAGCATAGAAATGTGTAAGTAAAACATGCAACAAAGGAAAGATCCACACAAGTAATACTAATAAACAAAATAAAAAGGAAACACCCTAAATTTGGGGTGGATATGTGGTTTTGGAGAACAAATAGTTAGGAAGAGATGATGACAATGGGGCATGAGATACTCTTGTACTACTTAGTAATCAACGGGTAAACTGATGGTCATGAATATTTCAATAAATATTCTTATTGAGAATGTGAATGAAAAGGTAGGCACCCGAGGATTCGGTTAGCCATGGAAAGTGAAGGGAAAAGGTGGATGCATAGAGCATATGACATTATTGAAAGATCCATGAATAAGGTTTATACTGGTTACTAGGGGGAAAAAATATTAACTCATACCATTCAAAATATGGGAAAGTGTTTGACAAAGTCGAACATCATGTTTATCTTGTTGTTTAGTAAATTATATTGTTGTAAATAGTTGCTTATGAGAGTTCATATTCATTTCAAAGGAAAAGTAAAAGTCAAAGAATAAAAAACCATGTATAAAGAAAAGAAATATCTGAAACATGTTCAATTGTCCAACATGCAATGGTTAATTTTGTTCAAAAGGTAAGGGGTAGTTGTTATAATTTCTATTATATGAAGCCTACATTTGTATGGATGTTAGTTCAGAGATTTTACAAGAAAATTGAATATGCATAAGTTGATATGATACCATGCTCGTATTTCATAATCAACCATAAGCTATTGTTTTGAAGCTTCAACCATAAGCTCATTGATGCATGATATGATCTATTCACTTATTTTTTCTCGAGGATGAGTAACAGTTTAAGCTTGGCGGAGTTGGTACGTACAATTTACATCATCAATATTGTGACTCGTATGATTAGTTTTGAATGATATTTGCCATTAAACTTCAATATTTATGCATTTTTAGTTGATTTACAGCACTTTCCTACAAAGTTCATTTCATTTCTATTTAATTTTTAGGAGGCAGAAAACCTGTTTTTTCGTATTCTGCTGTTTCAAGGACCTTCTGGATACCTAAAAATCAAAGGAAAAAAACATGATCAGTTTTTCACTAGGAGAAAGATCGTGGGCCAACAAAGAAGCACCGGTGGCGTGCCCTACACTACTAGGAAAAAGCCTATAGGTGGAGGCAATATGTGCCGGCGCACCACCTTGCACGTGCGCCGGTGGAAAGTGTTGCCGGAGCACCCCTTTTCCGCCGCGCCGGCGATGGACGCATACTGTCGGCGCACCGTGGGAAATGACGCGCCGGGGACAAAGTTTGGCAGGGGCTCGGCCGGTTCGGGCCAGGCCCAGGAAACACTGCCGGCGCACCAGCCCAGGAGCGCGCCGGCGGTAAAGGTCTATTGCCGGCGCGCTCCTGGGCTGGTGCGCCGGCAGTGTTTCCTGGGCCTGGCCCGGGGCAGATAGAGCCGGATCGGCTTAATACTGCCGGCGCACCCATGCCATGGTGCGCCGGCAGTAACCTGGGCAGTTATTTCTGCTCAACAACCACTCCCCCCACTACCATTACTCCACTCCTCCACACAAACCCGAGCCTTCTCCCAACCCAGCTCATTTTTGCCTATTCATATCCCCAATTTAGCTAATTTGACCAAATAAAATCATATTTTTTGAGCAAATCTTTCCTTCCAACATGCATCTCCCACATCCCCCTATGTAGATCTAGATCTACTATCCCGTATTGACCGCTCAATCTATATCTAGATCTAGAAAGTCGGCTTCCATACGCCGTTGCCGCGGCGCGACGTCTCGATCTCGTTGACGAATATATCAAACAAATAGGTGATTAATGGACAAATTGAGGAATGAAATCGATATATATTGGACATTTGAAGCAAAAGCTCGTGTGTGGTATATATATATATATATGTTGTGTTTGTGCTTGTGCTTGTGTGTGTTGGCGTTGAAAATGAGTTGCCAATGTTGCGCCGAAATGTTGATTCTTTAAGTTTCCGTTTCGGCACATTTCTGGCGCTCCTATGCCCTACCGTGTAGGAAGGTCATGCCGAAATTTTCCGTGAAAACTACCGACGGATGCATGGTTCTAATCAATTATATAATCTTATCGTGCAAGCGATAATGGTTATCGAGATGAGTGAAAGCGTCGTGATGAGATATCTGAAACACGTGATCATCGACATGTATGAAAATAACCGCACGGAGGTATTGTGTCCGTGCCGAAGATGCAAATGAGTGAAATGGTTTGACCCCTATTCAGGCAAATTGCAGGGGCACCTACTCACTAATGGTTTCATGCATGGACACACTCAATGGATGAGTGATGATGGCGCGGAGGTCAATGGGGCGACGGCAGCAGGTGGTAATGGCCGGCAAGAAGGAGGGCATCATGATATTGATGACGATGAAGAGTTTGTCAGACAGGACGATTGTGGTGACCCTGCATACCACTGCATGTTGTAGTATGCCAGTCGTTGATATAACATTCACGAAGTACCATTCCGCAAATATTACATCCCTCAGAGTAGTACAGCAGAACATAGCAGGTCCATAACTCATTCATTTATTATTACAACTATCATACACATGTCATCTTGGAGCTCCTCTTGGGTCCTAAGAGGAATACTCCTGGGTTCGAGGCGAACCCAACTTAACTTACAATATAAGAGTCTCATCAAGTTATACATTTATTTCCTCGAGCAGCTAAATACTAAGAGTTCGGGCTGCTCGGTTACTACTACTACTGGGTATCTCTAGGCTTGATCTCCTCCGGAAGCCTCCCCGGATCCGTAGACGATGGGGTAGTCTACGCCTTCTATACCTCCAGAGAGGTCTGGTTCTTCATAGCCGATGATCTCGGCTCCTTCATTGTTGTCGCAGTCCTCCTCCAGACGATTCAGACAATCTAAGCATGGGATTTAAGAGTGGTATGAGTACGAGCGTACTCAACAAGTTCATTATAGATAAGAGGTGTTTAATGCTCTAGCTACGATATTAGACCAGAAAGTCTAATACCAATGCAAGTTTTGATAAACATTTCTTCAAGAGATTGCTTTTATTTCAAAGAGCTATGTCCGTCAGCCTTCACCGGTTTACTAGAACTTCATGGAGCTCCTTTCCGGCCGCGTTCGCAGTTCCTCATCCCGGAACAGGGAGTGACAGGTCACAGTTCTTTACACTCTGCAGAGGTGTGTTGCTTTACCCATAAGAGATCTTAACCTTGGTGCCAACCGGGCAGCTTTCCCGTCCACACTTCCTTTGGTGTGAGGCCCGGTATAAGGTCTAGCCAATCATGTTCCTCCGCTACCTCGAACACCCACCCATTGTTGCATGCCCCGACCCTGGGTCCACGCCGGTCCCATTATTCCCGTAATTTCAGGGTGGACCCCGACCACGACGACAGTGCTGGGCTCTACCATACACTCCTACGCCGGTAGCTGCAACCCATCATAGACCGCATTACCGTGGGGAATTAGAATGGGATCCCCACCCTCCGGTTGTTCCGCAAGACACAACTGCTACGGCAAGCAATGCTTTACCGTGGGGAATTAGAATGGGATCCCCACCCTCCGGTTGTTCCGCCAGACACAACTGCTACGGTAAGCGCATCCGTTGATGAACGAGAGGTGGAAACACTTTTGACTACTCCGTCCCACTCCGGATCTTATGGTTAACACGGGTATTACGGCACAAGAATCACTGGCGACATTTGTTGTTTAATCCTAGATGGATATAAACCCGTGCAATGGAACCTCCACCATGTCAACACAATCCATGGTTCCATTGCCCACCACATAGTCATATTCATAGTTATGAAAGTAGTGGTTTTGATTTTTGTGCAAAAGTGATAACCATAGTACTTTGCAAGTAATTTGATAAAAATACTCAAACGACATGAGCAAGTGATGAACTTGCCTGAACACTGCAAAGTTTTGCAGTTGGATGGTGTGGACTGACCCTTGTCCTCTGGTTCTGAAAAATAGCATCATTGTCCGATAAGGGCAATGGTTAAAGAAGCAATTATGCATGATTCCATTTTTAGGGTTTGTTCCCCCCCTTCCGATGTCGTTATTATTTCATGTAAGAGGTTAATACTAAGAATAATTTGGGGATACTTGATTTAAAGTAAAATACAACCTTGAAATGTTGTCAAGGTGTTTTTAAAGTCCAAATGCATTAATGGACTTATTTTTATTTTTGAAAATTATATGTGTGATTTAAATGATTATTTAAATCATCAAATGAAGACTTATTCTTATTTGTCTTCAAAAATTCTCTTTGATATTTTATTTAGATAGAGAATTTTATGCTGATTAATTTTCATATTTTTACTTATTTTTTTAGAGTGGTATCTTATTTTATAAAATTCTTGGAAATTCTCATTTAAATGGGTATTTTGGAAATGTCCAAAATACCCCTCGGGCCCACCTGTCAGGCGGCCGAGCTGGTTAGGTTGGACCAGCCCAGTGGGCTCGGTCCAACCGACCCAGTCGCTTCGTCGTCCTCCCTCGCTCTCGAACCCTAATCCCCTACTCGCTCTGGCGACGCGCGCGTCGCCGCCCCCTTTGCCGAATTGTTCCGGCCGACTCCGGCCATCGCCGCCGGCGAGATGTGGCGCATCTGATCCGCCGTTTGACGGCGCTTCAGATCCACCGCGCCGATCTGTGTTTCGCCGCTTCCTCGACGCGTCCCCATCGCCTCTGCTCGCCTGCCGTGGTGTGCTGCGGCGAGTTCGTCGCCGCCGACGTTCCTGGTGCCGAGGCCGTGTGCCTCGCCGTGCCTGCGCTGGAGCCTCCGTGCTTCGGCGACCGCCTGGCTTGGCCATGGCTTGGCGCTGCCGTGGCCAGGCTGTGCCGCCGTACCGCCATGGTGACGCCGTAGTGCTCCGCTCCAGGTATGTGCGCCGCCATCCTCTTCCTTCTTCCTTCTCTACTGCTAGTTCATCCTCCTCTCCTGTTCTCTTCTCCCTTGCGTCTGGCTCGACTACTGGCCTCATTCCCCATGTGGAGATGTTGGCCGTGCCGATCTTAGCTGTCGGTTTGCTAGCTTGTGCGCATGCTGCTATGCTGTGTGACTGTGCTGCTGCTGTGCATCTGCCATGGTTCTAGCTTGCTGTGCTGTGCTGTTCTTGCTCAATTGCTTACTGTTGCAACTCATGAACTATTGCTTATGAGCATGCTGTGGTGCTCTGTGTAATTTAGTGGCTCCTGCTGATTCTCTGTATAACATTCCTCTCCTGTATATGCCATGGATTGCCCTTGGCTTGATCATTCTGTGATGATCCTTGCATTTGGCAAGTACCAGTGCTCCAGATGTGCTATTATATGTGCTCTAATTCCTGGACATGCTCAATTGAGCCTAACTGTTGCATTAACAACTCCATCCCTTGATGGAGTGCTTCTGGATACAATTATAATGCTCTATTCATTTATCTGTGATGCAATTGTTCAATTATATGGTTAATTTATTTGTCTGGGCCTTGTGATGATGCTATGCTTGGCTATAATGACCTGTAGCAAGAGCAAGTGATGCTCTGATGATCAATTGATCATTACTTGCTTGTGAGCAAGTGTGTGCTTCTCTCTGTGATTCACTGATACTCAACCAGTGCTGTTTGTGCTTCATACAGGCTTAGCCTGGTGTGTACTGTTGTTGGCTTAAGCAACTACTGTTGCTTGCAGTGATCCATTGGATCATCAGCAAAGCCCTGGTGCTTTGATTCATTTCTTTTGTTCACTTATCTGTATTGCCTGAATTTTACTGAAGTGGATAAGTGATGTGAGCTGCTTTGCAGTTGTGATCATCCTATTAAATGTGACAGGGCTAGATGGATGCCAACACTCAGTTGTGTACCCTAGCCCTCTACTGAATCCAAATGGATAATGATGTGTAGGTTCTTGTGCTGGCTCAGGGTTGAGGTGGCCCTGGCAGCACTTGTGATGCTGTCCTGGTTGCTCCCCTCTCTGTGATTTGCCATGGTTTGTGATTGATGGCTGGAATGGAATAGCTGTTCTCTGGCTTGATCCAATATTGGACTTCCAGTGACCTTTTGATGTTGACAAAATATATAGACAAGTAATTATCTATAATCTGATGGCATAAATAGCTGTAGGTGCTAAGTGTGTGGGCTAGGCTAGCTGTGACTTCATCTTTTGCTGGATTTCTTCAGTTATGCATTGATTTGCATAACTGGTGTTCCCATAGGATGATTGCCTAATGGTCTTTACCCATATTTGCTTGCACCAAATGGCTTTGCAGCCAAATGATGACACAAACAGGGTATTCTACCCTTTTGTGCTCCTGTGATGCATTGTATGCTTATTTATGAGCAAAACTTGGTTTTGCTCAGGTTGATTTGGTTTATACCTCACTCCAGCTCCTAGATTGTTTGTTGGTGTAGAGGATTTCTTCAGTGTTGAGCTTATGCTTGCCCTGCTCCTCCTGACTTGCTGGTGATGCTTTGTGAATTTCTGGTTATTGGGAATTAGATTGAACAGCAGTAGCTGTTCTTATGTTCTTGTGTTCTTGTGTTCTTGGTGACTTACCCAGATGCCTGTCGATGAATGAGCTAGTTCTGGTGGTGGAAAAAGGTTTTATATGAACCTTCTTTTGCTCCCTGATCGACAGCTCGGCCTGGCCACCCTTGGTGACTCCTCACTGGCTTGTGTGTTGTACAACATGCACACATGCAGTGTGAGCTGCCTGTGTGTGTGTGTGTGCACCTGATACTTTGAACTTGTCTTGGAGAGGATCAGCTCGGCAGAGTTGATCATATCTGCCACTTGGCATAACTTCTATTTGTTGTGATTATGTGCAGGGATCAACAATTGATCAAAATGAATATGGAGGTCATCAAATCCAAGATCAAATGAAGATGAGCTTGTAGTATTTAGGATAGGATCCATCCTTGTACTTTTCTTTTTATTTTCTTTTATTTTTCTATTTCTCCAATTCTTGTAATGTGTTGTAAATTTATATTTCAATTCTGGATATTGTAATTGACATTGTATTTTGTGTGAATATCAATAAAGCTCAAGGTTTTCTCTCATGAGCTTGTCTTATTGTTTGAATTATTCATAAGGTGTATTATGTATTATTTACTTAATGAATTTCCTCACAATTCAATTATTTAGAGTAATTATTTAATGTTTGAATTTGAAATTCAAATTCAACTTTGGTTTGATTTCAACCATGCCACTTGATTTAGAATTCAATCATGCAACTTAAGTTTGATGCAAACTCTCCCCTCTCTTCTCAAAACCCTAGTTTAGTTAGTTGAGAAACAAGTTTGTCGCACTCTCGAAACCCTAACCCTGTAAGGTGTCGAAAGAGAAACTTGTCCCCCTCCAATGCAGTTTTTGTTTAAAAGCGCGAAATTTCCCCAGAATTTACCATGCAATGCACATCCCTTTCTAAAATCTACCCCTCGATCGTCTCTAAACCTGGGACATTACAGCCTTTCCCCCTTAAAGAAAACTTCGTCCCGAAGTTGAGGTTGTAATACCTGAAGAGTTCGGGGTATGTTTTCCTCAGGTCTTCCTCTTTTTCCCAGGTGGCTTCCCTCTCGGGGTGATGCTTCCATTGTATCTTGCAATATTTGATAGCTTTATTTCTGAGTTGTTTCCAGCTCTCCTCGAGAATCTTGGCTGGCTTCTCGATGTAGGTCAAGTCTGGTTGTAACTCGAGCTCTTCATGTGATACTGGTTCATCTGGGGTCTTTGAGCATTTCCGGAGTTGTGACACATGGAATACATTGTGAACTTGAGCTAGCCTTCCCGGTAGATCCAATTCAAAGGCTAAACCACGATTCTGACTCAGTATCTTGAAAGGTCCTATATATCTAGGACTGAGCTTTCCTTTTACTCCAAACCTCTGGAGTCCTTTCATCGGGCTTACCTTAAGATATACCATGTCTCCAACTCGTGGCTCCCATGTCCTCCTCTTCTGATCGGCATAACTCTTTTGCCGACTTTGGGCTATCTTGAGCCGATCCCTGATAATGTCAATGATTTATTGTTTTTCCTTAACATAATCAGGGTTGAACTCTTTGCTTGCTCCGGCTTCATACCAACATATCGGTGATCTACACTTCCTTCCATACAGAGCTTCAAATGGTGCCATCTTGATACTACTTTGATAGCTATTGTTGTATGAAAACTCTGCTAGTGGTAAGTGCTCCTCCCATGATCCTCCGAAGTCTAGGGCACAAGCCCTAAGCATGTCCTCTAGGATCTGGTTAGTTCTCTCGGTTTGTCCACCTGTCTGGGGATGGTAAGCGGTACTATAGTCCAACTGGGATCCTAAAGCTTCGTGTAGTTGCTTCCAGAAGGCTGATGTGAACACGGATCCTCGATCCGACACTATCTTCTTAGGCACTCTATGCTTACTCACGATCTCTTTGATGTAAAGATCGATGAGTTTCTCTCCTTTGTCCTGCTGATTTACCGCTAAGAAGTGTGCACTTTTCGCCAACCGGTCCACGATTACCCATATCATGTCCTTCTTTTTATTAGTCATGGGTAGTCCGGTGATGAAATCCATCCCTATTTCCTCCCATTTCCACTCTGGAATAGGTAAAGGTTGTAACTTTCCTGCCGGACTCTGGTGTTCAGCCTTCACTCTCTGGCAGGTATGGCATTCCGCCACATATTGTGCTATCTCTCTCTTCATGTTATTCCACCAGAATAATTCCTTTAGATCCATGTACATCTTTGTACTTCCCGGATGAATGGAATATGGTGTTTGATGAGCTTCCCGGAGTATTACTTCCTTAATTTCAGCAATATCCGGAACACAAATTCTCTTCTGGAACCATAATGATCCAGATTCTCCTCGGTGAAATTCTGATGGTCTTCCCTCATCTATTCTTCTCATCTCCTCAACGATAAATGGATCGTCCAGCTGACCCATCATTATCTCATTCTTCAGGTTAACATTCAACTCATCGGCTACTTGCAACGCCGATAATCCTTCATGGGCTTCCTTCTCCCAAAGTTGTATTTGGGCTTGACTTATTTCCTTCCTCAACTCCGGTGAGATTTCTTGTTCCACTCCGCCGGTACTCTTCCTGCTCAAAGCATCTGCTACAACATTGGCCTTCCCTGGAGTGTAATTGATTGTCAGATCATAATCCTTGATTAGCTCAAGCCATCTTTTCTGCCTCATGTTGAGTTCCTTCTGAGTGAAGAAATATTTGAGACTCTTGTGATCTGTATAGAGCTCACACTTGGCTCCATAGAGAAAATGTCTCCAAGTTTTGAGTGCAAATACAACTGCTGCTAGTTCCAAGTCATGTGTTGGATAATTCACTTCATGAGGTCTGAGTTGCCTCGATCCATAAGATATTACTTTCCGATCTTGCATGAGAACGCAACGCAATCCGTGCTTGGATGCGTCACAGTACACGGTGTAATCCTTGCCAACTTCCGGAACTGCTAACACCGGTGCCGTGGTGAGTTTCTCCTTCAGAGTTTGAAAACTTTTCTCACACTCCTCTGACCACACGAATGGTGTGTTCTTCCTTAACAGCTTTGTCATTGGTCCTGCTATCTTAGAGAATCCTTCAATGAATCTCCGATAATATCCTGCCATTCCTAGGAATCCTCGGATTTCCTTGACAGTCTTGGGTGCTTCCCATTCTAGAACTGCTGCTACCTTACTCGGGTTAACAGCTATTCCATCTTTACTAATAACATGACCAAGGAATTCTACCTGATCTAGCCAAAATTCACACTTACTAAGTTTGGCATAGAGTTGATGTTCCCTTAGTGTTTGCAACACTAACCTCAAATGTTCAGCGTGTTCGGCCTTGTTCTTGGAATATATCAAGATATCATCGATGAATACGATGACAAACTTGTCGAGATATGGCATGAAGATCTTATTCATGAGGTTCATGAATATTGCTGGGGCATTGGTCAATCCAAAAGGTACTACAAGGTATTCATGATGTCCATACCTTGAGACAAAGGCAGTTTTCGGAACGTCTTCCTTCTTGATCTTTATCTGGTGATAACCGGATCTTAGATCAATCTTGGAAAAGACTCCCGCACCTCTAACTTGATCAAATAGATCTTGTATTCTTGGAAGTGGGTACTTGTTCTTGATTGTGACGTTATTCAGATTCCTGTAGTCTCCGCACATCCTTCTTCCTCCATCTCTTTTATCCACGAAGATCACAGGTGATCCCCATGGTGAAACGCTCTCTTGAATGAATCCCTTTTGTTCTAAGTCATCCAGTTGCTCCTTAAGTTCTTTCAACTCCTTGGGCCCCATCTTATATGGTGCTTTAGCAATCGGAGCTGTTCCTGGGATTAGGTCGATAGTGAATTCTATCTCCCTATCTGGTGGCATACCAGGTAATTCCGCAGGAAACACATCCTGGAATTTCATTCACTACAGGTATATCTTCTAACTTCACCTCCTTCATGCTGTTCAGCTGTAGCTCAACTTCAATTTGTGTGTGTTTGTCGCCTTGGTAGATCATTCTACTTCCATCGGGGCTTTTCAAAGATACTGTCTTGTTCACACAGTCGATCAATGCTCCATTAGCTTCCAACCAGTTCATACCAAGAATGACATCAATGTCCTTCATCGGTAAAATGAACAGGTCCGCGTCAAACGCGCACTTATTGATCATGATGACTTGTTTTTGTTTGGAATGGGTTACTACTATCGTTCCCCCCGCAGAAAGTATGGTTATGGGTGTATCTAACTTAGTGCAACTAATCCCATGTTTGATGATGAATTGTTGAGAAATGAATGATGTAGTTGCACCAGTATCAATAAGTACTTTGCCAGGATGGGTGAGTATCTGAAGCGTACCTATCACCGCCTGATCGGAGTTGACCACCTCCTCCAGACTGGTACAGTTCAGCTTGCCGAAGGGCTTCTTATTCTTCCAGTTCCCTCCGGTGTTTCCTCCTCGATTTCCTCCTCCTCCTGACTGACCTCCTCCACTATTTTTCTTGGGGCAGTCCTTCAGCATGTGCCCCTCCTGGCGACAACCAAAGCATATAATCTTTGGCTTCTTACAGTCCTTGGCAAAATGCCCTGTGAATCCACAGCTTCTGCAAACTATTTGATTTGCAGACTGGAACGCTTGGTTCTTCCTACTACCGTAGTAGTTGCTGTTGTTATTGTTGTTGTTGTTGTTGTTGCTGTATCTGGGCTTGAAACTCAAGCTGGTATTAGGCTTGTTACTAACAAACCTCTTAGGCTCAAACTTGGCCTTTTTCCTCTTCTCTTCCTACAGTTGTTTAAAATCATCTTCCAGAGTGATGGCTGCATCCACCAACTCTTGAAACTCCGTCGCTCTCATCATACGGAGCTGAACCTTGAACTGGGGACTTAACCCCCTCAGAAATCTCTTTTTCTTCTTGTCCTCGGTGTTGACTTCTTCAACAGCGTACCAGGACAGCTTTGAGAATTCCCTGACATAAGTCAGGATTGCCTTGTCCTTCTGCTCGAGACTTTCAAACTCTCGACGCTTCAGTTCCACAATACTTTCAGGGACATTGGATTCCCTGAACTTCCTCGTGAATTCCTCCCAGGTAAATACCTTTCCAGCCGGATAAACGGCTACAATATTGTCCCACCATGATGCGGCAGGTCCACACAGCAGATGGGTAGCGTAACGGACCTTCTCTTGATCGTTACATCCAACAGTATTGAGCTTTCGCTCAGTATCCATAAGCCAGTCTTCCACGTCCATTGGCTCGGGCGCGTATGCGAAAGATATAGGCTTGGTGTTTTGGAAGTCTGCTAAGGTGACTCCCGGGTTCTCAGGTCTCTCCACCCTGTTCTGCTGCAGCAAATCTTGGAAGAATTTGTTCTGCTGCTCCAGTGTTACACGCTGTCTCTCCTCTACCAACTGCATGTACTGGATAAAATTTTGCTGCGTCATGGGTGGTGGTGGTGGTGGAAACTGATCTCTGGCTGCACCCTCAGCCTCTTCCTTTTGTTTTGCTTCGCGCTCCATGCGCTGCGCTTCGGTCTCGTCTCCTAGCGTTCCCGACATACCCCCCTAGTTCTGCAACACAAGATGATACTCATAATTACTCCATGCGCAAGTTTTCTGAGCTCAACATTGTGCACAGAACTAGTCACGCAATGGAAATCAAGAAGCAAATCCAAATCATACAAAACATATATCCTGTATATACATACTTAAGTGGTCTTATTACAATACTCAAGTCGATGTGAGTATGCAAACTCACTTATTAAACTATATGTACAAATTTATACAAATATTACATACTATAATACACGTGGTACTTGTGTATTATAGCCTCGCCTCCCTTGGTGAACTCTAGTCGATCTTCACTCCCGGTACATCCCAGGCTTCCATCCGGTCGAACATGTCGTCCTCCTGATAGACCCTGGAACATAAGGTCTCCCCGTTGGCTGGTAATCCGAATCAGATGATGATCCTAGGGAGAAATCAGTGTTCACAAACTGATCGTTGAGTGCATCATAGTCCACCCATCGGGTGTACTCCCCTGTAGCTCCACCATATGTGTTACCAACACTCATACCCGACTCAACCTGTGTCGGATACCCACCATCAACTCCTTCATTACTGGGATAACTCTGGTTCTGGGTTGTGGCATCATCATTCATCTCCCCATCATAATACACAGAAGTACTATGAGTTCCAGTATCAGATCCCCAACGCCAACCCGTGGAATTCTCGATAGGAGTCTCGGAACGCTGATTGTTTCCGGATTCCTCTCCGCCCTCGTATCCCCCATAGGAACTACCCAGATAGTTCCCAGGTGTAACAGGTGTAGGTTCACGCTCAAGTGGATTAATACTAATATAGTCACCAGCTGAGTAAACTGGTGTATGCACCACGTTCTCCATAGGTTCTTTCCCCCTACTCTCCTCCTTGGGTTCAGTAAATTCCTCTAGCATCGTATCAATTGCTCCTATCAGATGATGGTTCAACTGAAAGAGTAATGATATGAAGTTGCGGCTATTATCCATATATTTTGCAGCTGCTATCGGTTTGCGTTTGGCATATTTGTAGTGGTTGAGCATGGGATCTTCTTCCTCCTGATTATGAGGAATATGGGAGAACTTGGAATCCATAAGCTCTTTCGTCTTATGTTCCCGTATGTCGGTTATGGCTCTCATAACAGCTATATGGTAGGCTGTGTTGATTGTCCTAGCTTCCCCTGCTGGCATGACTACGCTCATTCCCAGAGATTCGGGAAGTCGCAGTCCTACCCTACACTTGGCCAATACAGTACCATCATAGTACATGTATTTCTTTACTTGAATATGGGGATCACACCCAAATTCAAGTAACATGGCTCGTAGAATATCCGCAAGTCCTCCTTGGTATTCACTCAGTGTGGAATCCATCACTTTCACGTTTCGTCCAGGACGTGAACTTGCCATGTTGGCTGTAGAAATAGAAAGATTATAAGATTAGTAATAATGCATCATAATAGAGATAATAAAGAATTATCGCACTAAAAGATATGATCGTTGTATTCTCAATTGAATATACACCATATTTTTAGAGAATTCTTTACTAGTCCTATTTGACTCCTAACGTTTGGTCCCATTTACTAGGTTCCAACCTAAGGTCAAAGCTTTTGCTCTGATACCAACTGTGGTGACCCTGCATACCACTGCATGTTGTAGTATGCCAGTCGTTGATATAACATTCACGAAGTACCATTCCGCAAATATTACATCCCTCAGAGTAGTACAGCAGAACATAGCAGGTCCATAACTCATTCATTTATTATTACAACTATCATACACATGTCATCTTGGAGCTCCTCTTGGGTCCTAAGAGGAATACTCCTGGGTTCGAGGCGAACCCAACTTAACTTACAATATAAGAGTCTCATCAAGTTATACATTTATTTCCTCGAGCAGCTAAATACTAACAGTTCGGGCTGCTCGGTTACTACTACTACTGGGTATCTCTAGGCTTGATCTCCTCCGGAAGCTGTTGGAGATATGCCCAAGAGGCAATAATAAAGTGGTTATTATAATATATTTGTGTTTATGATAAATGTTTATATACCATGCTATAATTGTATTAACCGAAACATTGATACATGTGTGTTATGTAAACAACAAGGAGTCCCTAGTAAGCCTCTTGTATTACTAGCTTGTTGATTAATAGATGATCATGGTTTCGTGATCATGAACATTGGATGTTATTAATAACAAGGTTATGTCATTAGTTGAATGATATAATGGACACACACCCAGATGAGCGTAGCATAAGATCAAGTCATCAAGTTCATTTGCTATAAGCTTTCAATACATAGTTGTCTTAATCCTTCGACCATGAGATCATGTAAATCACTTACACCGAAAGGGTACTTTGATTACATCAAACGTCATTGTGTAAATGGGTGACAATAAAGATGGGATTAAGTATTTGGAAAGTGTGAGTTGAGGCATATGGATCAACAGTGGGATTTGTCCATCCTGATGACGGATAGATATACTCTGGGCCTTCTCGGTGGAATGTCATCTGATTAGCTTGCAAGCATATGAATAGTTCATAAGAGATCACATACCACGGTACGAGTAAAGAGTACTTGTCGGTAACGAGGTTGAACAAGGTATGGAGATACCGATGATCAAACCTCGGACAAGTAAAATATCGCGAGACAAAGGGAATTGACATCGTATGTAAATGGTTCAATCGATCACTAAGTCATCGTTGAATATGTGGGAGCCATTATGGATCTCCAGATCCCGCTATTGGTTATTGCTCGGAGAGGAGTCTCGACCATGTCTGCATAGTTCGCGAACCGTAGGGTGACGCGCTTAAGGTTCGATGTCGCATAAGTAGATTTGAATATGGTATGGAGACGAAGTTTGTTCGGAGTCTCGGATGTGATCCAGGATGTCACGAGGAGGTCCGGAATAGTCCGGAGAATAAGATTCATATAAGGGAAGTTGATTTCTGGGTTTCGGAAATGTTCGGAATTTTTCCGGTGGTTGACTGGAAGGTTCTAGAAGGTTCCGGAGGGGTCCTCCATGGGGCCCACGACCTAGGAGGCCTAGCATGGGCCGAGGGGATGCTCCCTGGCCTAATGGGCCAGGGGCACATGGCCCCCAAGGCCCAGGCCGGCCAACCCCCTAGGGTTTCCTAGGGGGGGATCAACTTGGGGGAGGGGAAAGCCCTCTCCCCCCTCTTGGCCGCCGCCCCCCTAACCCTAGATGGGAAAGGGGGCCACCTTGGCCGGCTGCCCCCCTATATAAAGAGGGGAGGGGGTGGCCGGCCACACCCCCCATTCATTTGCCTCCTCCTCTGGCCGCCTCTCCATCCACCATACGCTGCTCCGGCTTAGGCGAAGCCCTGCAGCTTTTCTTCCTCCACTACCACCACCACGCCGTCGTGCTGCTGGAGTTTGGAGGAGATCTACCACACCTCCGCTGCCCGCTGGAACGGGAGAGGAAGGAGCTTCATCGACACCGTACGCGCGACCGAGTACGGAAGTGCTGCCGGATTGCAGCACCGGGGACGATCGTCTACACCAACAACGAGATTAATCTCGTAGGCTTTGGAATCTTCGAGGGTTAGTCTCATCTCCATCTCGTTGCTTCGATCTTGTAGATTAGATCTTGGGTGTTCCATAGATTAGATCTTGGATTTATTCGTCTTGCGGTAGGAAAATTTTTGTTTTCTATCCTACGAATCCCATCAGTGGTATCAGAGCCATGTCTATGCATAGATCTGTTGCACGAGTAGAACACAATGGTTTTGTGGGCGGTGATGCTCTTGTTGCTTTAGTTTGTGTACTTTGCTTCTTGCGGGATGGTGGGATGAAGCGGCCCGGGCTAACTTTACATGACCGCGTCTCATGAGACTTGCTCCACGCTTGACATGCAACTTGTATTGCATAAGTGGCTTTGCGGGTGTCTGTCTCTCCCACCATAGTGAAGATTGTAATTTACACTTCTATTGTCAACACTAGTATCACCGTTGTGGTTCATGTTCGTAGGTAGATTGGATCTTACTCGAAAACCCTAAACCACGTAAAATATGCAAACCAAATTAGAGGCGTCTAACTTGTTTTTGCAGGGTTTGGTGATGTGATATGGCCATGATGTGATGATGATTATATTTGATGTATGAGATGTTCATTATTGTATTATGGCAACCGGCAGGAGCCTAATGGTTGTCTTTAATTTTGTTAAAGACCTGCGTGTCTATTCATCATGTAATAGCTTTATTTCAAGTAGTTGTTATAGTAGCTATAAGTGATGGACAACCATGAAGCGGCGCCACTGACCTTGACGCCATGCTGGTGATGATGGAGATCATGTCCGTGCTTTGGAGATGGAGATCAAAAGCACAAAGAAGAAAGGCCATATCATATCACACATTATGAATTGCATGTGATGTTAATCCTTTTATGCATCTTATTTTGCTTAGATCGCGACGGTAGCATTATAAGATGATCCCTCTCACTAAATATCAAGATAATAAAGTGTTCATCCTTAGTATGCACCGTTGCTAAGACTTGTCGTTTCGAAGCATCTCGTGATGATCGGGTGTGATAGACTCTACATGTGCATACAACGGGTGCAAGCCAGATTTGCACACGCAGATACTAAGGTTGCCTTGACGAGCCTAGCATGTACAGACATGGTCTCGGAACACGGGATACCGAAAGGTAGAGCATGAGTCATATGAATGATATGATGAACACTTTGAGTGTTCGCCTTTGAAGCTACATCTTTTCTCGTGAAGATCGGACTTGGTGTAGTGGATTTGGTTCGTGTAATCACTAAGACAATGCGAGGGATGTTGTTTTAAGTGGGAGTTCACCTAGTTAATTTCAGAATTAAATTGAACTCAATTTATCATAAACTTAGTCTAAACTCTTTGCAAATATGTTGTAGATCATGGCGCCCCCCTCCATCAATTTTAACCAGTTCCTGGAGAAAGAAAAGCTTAAGGGCAATGGTAGCAACTTCACTGACTGGTTCCGTCATGTGAGGATTTTCCTCACTGGTGGAAACCTGCAATTTGTGCTCGAAGCACCGCTAGGTCCCCCACCACCTCCTGCAGTGTCCGAGGACATAAAGAATGTTTATGAGACTCGGGCAACTCGGTACTCCGAAGTTCAGTGTGCCATCTTGTGCAGCTTAGAGGCAGAGCTCCAAAAGCGTTTTGAGCACCACGACCCCTGTGAGATGATGCGTGAGCTCAAACTTATCTTTGAGACTCATGCGGCCGTGGAGAGCTATGAGGCCTCGAAGCAGTTCTTTACCTGCATGATGGAAGAAGGCAGCTCCGTTAGTGAGCACATGCTCGTCATGTCCGGGCATGCGAAGAAGCTCAATGACTTGGGGATGATGATCCCTAACCAGCTGGGTATTCATCGTGTCCTTCAATCACTGCCACCAAGTTACAAGAACTTCGTGATGAACTACAACATGCAGAACATGAATAAGGATTTACCTGAAATCTTTTCCATGCTGAAATCTGCTGAAGTAGAGATTAAGAAGGAGAACCAAGTGTTGATGGTCAACAAGACCACCAGTTTCAAAAAGCAAGGCAAGCCTAACAAGGGTAACTTCAAGAAGGGCGGCAAGAAAGTTGCACCGCATCCTGAGAAGCCTAAGGCTGGTCCTAAACCCGAGGCTTGTGTCTTTATTCGCTTGGGGAAGGGGCACCAAGCGCAATTGCTCCAAATACTTGGCCGATCTGAAGAGCGGCCACGTCAAAAAGAAAGGTATATTTGATATACATGTTATTGATGTCTATCTTACTGGTTCTCGTAGTAGTGCCTGGGTATTTGATACTGGTTCGGTTGCTCACATTTGTAACTCGAAACAGGAACTGCGGAATAGACGAAGCCTGGCAAGAGACGAGGTGACGATGCGCGTTAGAAATGGATCCAAAGTCGATGTGATCGCTGTCGGCACGCTCCCTCTACATCTACCTTCGGGATTAGTTTTAAACCTTAATAATTGTTATTTGGTACCTGCGTTGAGCATGAACATTATATCTGGATCTTGTTTAATGCAAGACGGTTATTCGTTTAAGTCTGAGAATAATGGTTGTTCGATTTATATGAGTAATGTCTTTTATGGCCATGCACCTGAGATGAATGGTTTATTCTTGTTAAATCTCGATAGTAGTGATACACATGTTCATAACATTAATGCTAAGCGAATAAAATTGAATGATAATTCTACTTATATGTGGCACTGTCGTCTTGGTCATATTGGAGTGAAGCGCATGAAGAAACTCCATTCCGATGGACTTCTTGAGTCACTTGACTTTGAGTCACTTGACAGATGCGAAGCATGTCTAATGGGAAAAATGACTAAGACTCCATTTTCTGGTACAATGGAGCGAGCTACAGACTTATTGGAAATCATACATACCGATGTGTGCGGACCAATGAGTGTAGCATCGCGCGGTGGTTATCGTTATGTTCTAACCTTCACGGATGATCTGAGTAGATATGGATATATTTACTTTATGAAACATAAGTCCGAGACTTTTGAGAAGTTCAAGGAATTCCAAAGTGAAGTAGAAAATCAACGTAACAAGAAGATTAAGTTTACAACGTTACGATCGCGGAGGCGAATATCTGAGTTATGAGTTTGGCATGCATTTAAAGAAATGCGGAATACTTTCACAGTTGACACCGCCGGGAACACCACAGCGTAATGGTGTGTCCGAACGTCGTAATCGAACTCTGTTAGATATGGTTCGGTCTATGATGTCTCTTACCGATTTGCCGTTGTCATTTTGGGGTTATGCATTAGAGACAGCCGCATTCACTTTAAATAGGGCACCATCTAAATCCGTTGAAACGACACCGTATGAACTATGGTTTGGAAAGAAACCTAAGCTGTCGTTCCTTAAAGTTTGGGGTTGCGAAGCTTATGTAAAGAAGTTACAACCTGACAAGCTAGTACCCAAAGCGGAGAAATGCGTCTTCATAGGATACCCTAAAGAAACAATTGGATATACTTTCTATCACAGATCCGAAGGCAAAATCTTTGTTGCCAAGAACGGATCCTTTCTTGAGAAGGAGTTTCTCACTAAAGAAGTGACTGGAAGGAAAGTAGAACTCGACGAGGTTAATGAACCTTCTCTCATAGATCAGAGTAGCGCAGTGCCGGAAGAAATTCCTGCACAGCCTGCACCGATAGGAGAGGAAGCGAATGATGATGATCATGAAACTTCGAACGAGGAAGCTACTGAACCTCGCAGATCGATGAGGGAACGTACCACTCCTGATTGGTATGATCCCTGTCTGAATGTCATGATTGTGGACAACAATGATGAGGACCCTGCGACGTATGAAGAAGCAATGATGAGCCCAGATTCCAACAAATGGCAAGAAGCCATGAAATCCGAAATGGGATCCATGTATGATAACAAAGTATGGACTTTGGTAGACTTACCTGATAGCCGCAAGGCTGTCGAGAATAAATGGATCTTTAAGAGAAAAACAGATGCTGATGGTAATATTACTGTCTATAAAGCTCGACTTGTCGCAAAGGGTTTCCGACAAATTCAAGGAGTTGACTACGATGAGACTTTCTCACCTGTAGCGAAGCTAAAGTCTGTGAGGATTTTGTTAGCAATAGCTGCATTTTTCGATTATGAAATCTGGCAGATGGATGTCAAAACGGCGTTCCTTAATGGTGATATTGAGGAAGAGTTGTATATGATACAACCCAAAGGTTTTGTTGATCCTGAAAATGCTGACAAGGTATGCAAACTTCAGCGTTCCATTTATGGACTGAAGCAAGCATCCCGGAGTTGGAATCTACGCTTTGATAGAGTGATCAAAGACTTCGGTTTTATACGGACTCATGGTGAGGCCTGTATTTACAAGAAAGTGAGTGGGAGCTCTGTAGCATTCCTGATATTATATGTAGATGACATATTATTGATTGGGAATGATATAGAACTATTAAGCAGTGTTAAAGGTTATTTGAATAAATGTTTTTCAATGAAAGACCTTGGTGAAGCAGCATACATTTTAGGCATCAAGATTTATAGAGATAGATCAAGACGCCTAATAGGCCTTTCACAGAGTACATACTTGGACAAGATTCTAAAGAAGTTTAGAATGGATGAAAGCAAGAAGGGGTTCTTGCCTATGTTGCCAGGTAAGGTCTTGAGTAAGACTCAAGGTCCAGCTACAGCAGAAGAAAGAGAGAGGATGAGCAAGATCCCCTATGCTTCGGCAGTAGGCTCTCTCATGTATGCCATGTTGTGTACTAGACCGGATATCGCACATGCTGTTAGTTTGACCAGCAGATATCAAAGTGATCCAGGAATGGAACACTGGACAGCGGTCAAGAATATCCTGAAGTACTTGAAAAGGACTAAGGATATGTTTCTTTGTTATGGCGGTGACCAAGAGCTCGTTGTAACTAGTTACACCGATGCAAGTTGGAACACCGATCCTGATGACTCTAAGTCTCAGTCTGGGTACGTGTTTATATTGAATGGTGCGGCAGTAAGCTGGAGCAGTTCCAAGCAGTGCACGGTGGCGAAATCTTCAACAGAATCTGAATATATAGCGGCTTCAGAGGCTTCATCGGAAGCGGTATGGATGAAGAGGTTCATTGTTGAGCTTGGTGTGGTTCCTAGTGCATTGGACCCGTTAGTCATTTATTGTGACAACACGGGTGCCATCGCCAATGCAAAGGAACCAAGGTCACACAAGAAGCTGAAGCATATCAAGCTGCGTTTTCATTCGATTCGCGAGTACATCGAAGATGGTGAAGTAGAGATTTGCAAAGTACACACGGATCTGAATGTTGCAGATCCGTTGACTAAAGCTCTCCCAAGGGCAAAGCATGACCAACACCAGAATGCCATGGGTGTTAGGTACCTTACAATGTAATCTAGATTATTGACTCTAGTGCAAGTGGGAGACTGTTGGAGATATGCCCAAGAGGCAATAATAAAGTGGTTATTATAATATCTTTGTGTTTATGATAAATGTTTATATACCATGCTATAATTGTATTAACCGAAACATTGATACATGTGTGTTATGTAAACAACAAGGAGTCCCTAGTAAGCCTCTTGTATAACTAGCTTGTTGATTAATAGATGATCATGGTTTCGTGATCATGAACATTGGATGTTATTAATAACAAGGTTATGTCATTAGTTGAATGATATAATGGACACACACCCAGATGAGCGTAGCATAAGATCAAGTCATCAAGTTCATTTGCTATAAGCTTTCAATACATAGTTGTCTTAATCCTTCGACCATGAGATCATGTAAATCACTTACACCGAAAGGGTACTTTGATTACATCAAACGTCATTGCGTAAATGGGTGACAATAAAGATGGGATTAAGTATTTGGAAAGTGTGAGTTGAGGCATATGGATCAACAGTGGGATTTGTCCATCCTGATGACGGATAGATATACTCTGGGCCTTCTCGGTGGAATGTCATCTGATTAGCTTGCAAGCATATGAATAGTTCATAAGAGATCACATACCACGGTACGAGTAAAGAGTACTTGTCGGTAACGAGGTTGAACAAGGTATGGAGATACCGATGATCAAACCTCGGACAAGTAAAATATCGCGAGACAAAGGGAATTGACATCGTATGTAAATAGTTCAATCGATCACTAAGTCATCGTTGAATATGTGGGAGCCATTATGGATCTCCAGATCCCGCTATTGGTTATTGCTCGGAGAGGAGTCTCGACCATGTCTGCATAGTTCGCGAACCGTAGGGTGACGCGCTTAAGGTTCGATGTCGCATAAGTAGATTTGAATATGGTATGGAGACGAAGTTTGTTCGGAGTCTCGGATGTGATCCAGGATGTCACGAGGAGGTCCGGAATAGTCCGGAGAATAAGATTCATATAAGGGAAGTTGATTTCTGGGTTTCGGAAATGTTCGGAATTTTTCCGGTGGTTGACTGGAAGGTTCTAGAAGGTTCCGGAGGGGTCCTCCATGGGGCCCACGACCTAGGAGGCCTAGCATGGGCCGAGGGGATGCTCCCTGGCCTAATGGGCCAGGGGCACATGGCCCCCAAGGCCCAGGCCGGCCAACCCCCTAGGGTTTCCTAGGGGGGGATCAACTTGGGGGAGGGGAAAGCCCTCTCCCCCCTCTTGGCCGCCGCCCCCCTAACCCTAGATGGGAAAGGGGGCCACCTTGGCTGGCTGCCCCCCTATATAAAGAGGGGAGGGGGTGGCCGGCCACACCCCCCATTCATTTGCCTCCTCCTCTGGCCGCCTCTCCCTCCACCATACGCTGCTCCGGCTTAGGCGAAGCCCTGCAGCTTTTCTTCCTCCACTACCACCACCACGCCGTCGTGCTGCTGGAGTTTGGAGGAGATCTACCACACCTCCGCTGCCCGCTGGAACGGGAGAGGAAGGAGCTTCATCGACACCGTACGCGCGACCGAGTACGGAAGTGCTGCCGGATTGCAGCACCGGGGACGATCGTCTACACCAACAACGAGATTAATCTCGTAGGCTTTGGAATCTTCGAGGGTTAGTCTCATCTCCATCTCGTTGCTTCGATCTTGTAGATTAGATCTTGGGTGTTCCATAGATTAGATCTTGGATTTATTCGTCTTGCGGTAGGAAAATTTTTGTTTTCTATGCTACGAATCCCATCAGAAGCCTCCCCGGATCCGTAGACGATGAGGTAGTCTACGCCTTCTATACCTCCAGAGAGGTCTGGTTCTTCATAGCCGATGATCTCGGCTCCTTCATTGTTGTCGCAGTCCTCCTCCAGACGATTCAGACAATCTAAGCATGGGATTTAAGAGTGGTATGAGTACGAGCGTACTCAACAAGTTCATTATAGATAAGAGGTGTTTAATGCTCTAGCTACGATATTAGACCAGAAAGTCTAATACCAATGCAAGTTTTGATAAACATTTCTTCAAGAGATTGCTTTTATTTCAAAGAGCTATGTCCGTCAGCCTTCACCGGTTTACTAGAACTTCATGGAGCTCCTTTCCGGCCGCGTTCGCAGTTCCTCATCCCGGAACAGGGAGTGACAGGTCACAGTTCTTTACACTCTGCAGAGGTGTGTTGCTTTACCCATAAGAGATCTTAACCTTGGTGCCAACCGGGCAGCTTTCCTGTCCACACTTCCTTTGGTGTGAGGCCCGGTATAAGGTCTAGCCAATCATGTTCCTCCGCTACCTCGAACACCCACCCGTTGTTGCATGCCCCGACCCTGGGTCCACGCCGGTCCCATTATTCCCGTAATTTCAGGGTGGACCCCGACCACGACGACAGTGCTGGGCTCTACCATACACTCCTACGCCGGTAGCTGCAACCTATCATAGACCGCATTACCGTGGGGAATTAGAATGGGATCCCCACCCTCCGGTTGTTCCGCAAGACACAACTGCTACGGCAAGCAATGCTTTACCGTGGGGAATTAGAATGGGATCCCCACCCTCCGGTTGTTCTGCCAGACACAAGCCGTTACGGTAAAGCGCATCCGTTGATGAACGAGAGGTGGAAACACTTTTGACTACTCCGTCCCACTCCGGATCTTATGGTTAACACGGGTATTACGGCACAAGAATCACTGGCGACATTTGTTGTTTAATCCTAGATGGATATAAACCCGTGCAATGGAACCTCCACCATGTCAACACAATCCATGGTTCCATTGCCCACCACATAGTCATATTCATAGTTATGAAAGTAGTGGTTTTGATTTTTGTGCAAAAGTGATAACCATAGTACTTTGCAAGTAATTTGATAAAAATACTCAAACGACATGAGCAAGTGATGAACTTGCCTGAACACTGCAAAGTTTTGTAGTTGGATGGTGTGGACTGACCCTTGTCCTCTGGTTCTGAAAAATAGCATCATTGTCCGATAAGGGCAATGGTTAAAGAAGCAATTATGCATGATTCCATTTTTAGGGTTTGTTCCCCCCCTTCCGATGTCGTTATTATTTCATGTAAGAGGTTAATACTAAGAATAATTTGGGGATACTTGATTTAAAGTAAAATACAACCTTGAAATGTTGTCAAGGTGTTTTTAAAGTCCAAATGCATTAATGGACTTATTTTTATTATTGAAAATTATATGTGTGATTTAAATGATTATTTAAATCATCAAATGAAGACTTATTCTTATTTGTCTTCAAAAATTCTCTTTGATATTTTATTTAGATAGAGAATTTTATGCTGATTAATTTTCATATTTTTACTTATTTTTTTAGAGCTGTATCTTATTTTATAAAATTCTTGGAAATTCTCATTTAAATGGGTATTTTGGAAATGTCCAAAATACCCCTCGGGCCCACCTGTCAGGCGGCCGAGCTGGTTAGGTTGGACCAGCCCAGTGGGCTCGGTCCAACCGACCCAGTCGCTTCGTCGTCCTCCCTTGCTCTCGAACCCTAATCCCCTACTCGCTTTGGCGACGCGCGCGTCGCCGCCCCCTTTGCCGAATTGTTTCGGCCGACTCCGGCCATCGCCGCCGGCGAGATGCGGCGCATCTGATCCGCCGTTTGACGGTGCTTCAGATCCACCGCGCCGATCTGTGTTTCGCCGCTTCCTCGACGCGTCCCCATCGCCTCTGCTCGCCTGCCGTGGTGTGCTGCGGTGAGTTCGTCGCCGCCGACGTTCCTGGTGCCGAGGCCGTGTGCCTCGCCGTGCCTGCGCTGGAGCCTCCGTGCTTCGGCGACCGCCTGGCTTGGCCATGGCTTGGCGCTGCCGTGGCCAGGCTGTGCCGCCGTACCGCCATGGTGACGCCGTAGTGCTCCGCTCCAGGTATGTGCGCCGCCATCCTCTTCCTTCTTCCTTCTCTACTGCTAGTTCATCCTCCTCTCCTGTTCTCTTCTCCCTTGCGTCTGGCTCGACTACTGGCCTCATTCCCCATGTGGAGATGTTGGCCGTGCCGATGCGCTGCTGCGGCTTGCTAGCTTGTGCGCCTGCTGCTATGCTGTGTGACTGTGCTGCTGCTGTGCATCTGCCATGGTTCTAGCTTGCTGTGCTGTGCTGTTCTTGCTCAATTGCTTACTGTTGCAACTCATGAACTATTGCTTATGAGCATGCTGTGGTGCTCTGTGTAATTTAGTGGCTCCTGCTGATTCTCTGTATAACATTCCTCTCCTGTATATGCCATGGATTGCCCTTGGCTTGATCATTCTGTGATGATCCTTGCATTTGGCAAGTACCAGTGCTCCAGATGTGCTATTATATGTGCTCCAATTCCTGGACATGCTCAATTGAGCCTAACTGTTGCATTAACAACTCCATCCCTTGATGGAGTGCTTCTGGATACAATTATAATGCTCTATTCATTTATCTGTGATGCAATTGTTCAATTATATGGTTAATTTATTTGTCTGGGCCTTGTGATGATGCTATGCTTGGCTATAATGACCTGTAGCAAGAGCAAGTGATGCTTTGATGATCAATTGATCATTACTTGCTTGTGAGCAAGTGTGTGCTTCTCTCTGTGATTCACTGATACTCAACCAGTGTTGTTTGTGCTTCATACAGGCTTAGCCTGGTGTGTACTGTTGTTGGCTTAAGCAACTGCTGTTGCTTGCAGTGATCCATTGGATCATCAGCAAAGCCCTGGTGCTTTGATTCATTTGTTTTGTTCACTTATCTGTATTGCCTGAATTTTACTGAAGTGGATAAGTGATGTGAGCTGCTTTGCAGTTGTGATCATCCTATTAAATGTGACAGGGCTAGATGGATGCCAACACTCAGTTGTGTACCCTAGCCCTCTACTGAATCCAAATGGATAATGATGTGTAGGTTCTTGTGCTGGCTCAGGGTTGAGGTGGCCCTGGCAGCACTTGTGATGCTGTCCTGGTTGCTCCCCTCTCTGTGATTTGCCATGGTTTGTGATTGATGGCTGGAATGGAATAGCTGTTCTCTGGCTTGATCCAATATTGGACTTCCAGTGACCTTTTGATGTTGACAAAATATATAGACAAGTAATTATCTATAATCTGATGGCATAAATAGTTGTAGGTGCTAAGTGTGTGGGCTAGGCTAGCTGTGACTTCATCTTTTGCTGGATTTCTTCAGTTATGCATTGATTTGCATAACTGCTGTTCCCATAGGATGATTGCCTAATGGTCTTTACCCATATTTGCTTGCACCAAATGGCTTTGCAGCCAAATGATGACACAAACAGGGTATTCTACCCTTTTGTGCTCCTGTGATGCATTGTATGCTTATTTATGAGCAAAACTTGGTTTTGCTCAGGTTGATTTGGTTTATACCTCACTCCAGCTCCTAGATTGTTTGTTGGTGTAGAGGATTTCTTCAGTGTTGAGCTTATGCTTGCCCTGCTCCTCCTGACTTGCTGGTGATGCTTTGTGAATTTCTGGTGATTGGGAATTAGATTGAACAGCAGTAGCTGTTCTTGTGTTCTTGTGTTCTTGTGTTCTTGTGTTCTTGGTGACTTACCCAGATGCCTGTCGATGAATGAGCTAGTTCTGGTGGTGGAAAAAGGTTTTATATGAACCTTCTTTTGCTCCCTGATCGACAGCTTGGCTTGGCCACCCTTGGTGACTCCTCACTGGCTTGTGTGTTGTACAACATGCACACATGCAGTCTGAGCTGCCTGTGTGTGTGTGTGTGCACCTGATACTTTGAACTTGGCTTGGAGAGGATCAGCTCGGCAGAGTTGGCATAACTTCTATTTGTTGTGATTATGTGCAGGGATCAACAATTGATCAAAATGAATATGGAGGTCATCAAATCCAAGATCAAATGAAGATGAGCTTGTAGTATTTAGGATAGGATCCATCCTTGTACTTTTCTTTTTATTTTCTTTTATTTTTCTATTTCTCCAATTCTTGTAATGTGTTGTAAATTTATATTTCAATTCTGGATATTGTAATTGACATTGTATTTTGTGTGAATATCAATAAAGCTCAAGGTTTTCTCTCATGAGCTTGTCTTATTGTTTGAATTATTCATAAGGTGTATTATGTATTATTTACTTAATGAATTTCCTCACAATTCAATTATTTAGAGTAATTATTTAATGTTTGAATTTGAAATTCAAATTCAACTTTGGTTTGATTTCAACCATGCCACTTGATTTAGAATTCAATCATGCAACTTAAGTTTGATCCAAACTCTCCCCTCTCTTCTCAAAACCCTAGTTTAGTTAGTTGAGAAACAAGTTTGTCGCACTCTCGAAACCCTAACCCTGTAAGGTGTCGAAAGAGAAACTTGTCCCCCTCCAATGCAGTTTTTGTTTAAAAGCGCGAAATTTCCCCAGAATTTACCATGCAATGCACATCCCTTTCTAAAATCTACCCCTCGATCGTCTCTAAACCTGGGACATTACAACGATAACCTTGACGACGACAATAACCTTGATGACGACAATAACCTTGACGATGACGAAGAGGTGCCGCTAGCTTCAGTCGTGCGGGACCCTCATCTTCAAGATCTGCTTCTCGAAAAGACGAAAGGCGCCAAGCGGAAATCAAAGATTGAGCAACTCAAGATAGACTTGAATACTCCGTTGTACGACTCAAGTCGCGGGTTGGGGGAGTCTCGCTTGAGAGTAGCTCTCGATGTGCTGCAGATGAAGGCGAAACATGAATGGACGGACAAAAGCGTCGACGACATCCTGGAATACGTGAAAGATCTCCTTCCTACCGGGAACACGTGTCCTGGTAGTCTAGCCGAGGCCAAGAGAATCACGTGCCCTCTCGACTTACCCCACGAAAAGTATCACGCCTGCATCAACAACTGTATCATGTATGGCAAGGAGCACATGGACAAGACCAAATATCCTGTGTGTGACGCTGAACATTACAAGAAAGGGAAGAAAAAAGCTCCTCGGAAAGTTGTGTGGTACTTCCCTCTCGCCCCCCGGCTTCAACGGTTCTACGCGGACCGCAAGGAAGCAAAGCTCATGCGCTGGCACGCTGAAAGAAAGGAGGCAGTGTTGAATGATGAAGAGCGGATTGAGCACCCAGTGCTGACGCACCCTTCGGATGCAAGTCAGTGGAAAGCATTAGACAATGAATTCGGAAGTTTTGGGGCAGATCCCAGAAACATCAGGTCGGGTGTGAGCACGGACGGATTCAATCCGTTCGGAAACCAGAGCAGCACACATAGCACATGGCCCGTGTTTGTATGGATCTACAACCTCCCGCCCTGGCTGTGCATGAAGAGGAAGTACATACAGATGAGTATGCTAATTCAAGGGCCGACACAGCCAGGAAACGATATCAACATGTATCTCGAACTATTAAAGGAGGAGCTTGAAACGTTGTGGGCGGAGGAAGGGGTAGATACATGGGACGCCGTCGCGGAAGAATATTTCCCTTTGAGAGCCGCGTTGATCACGACGGTGCAGGACTACCTCGGATACAGTTACATTTCGTGCCAGGTGTGCCATGGACACAAGGAATGTGTCAGGTGCATGGAAGAGATGATGTTTTTGCAGCTTGGTAAGGATCCCGGCTCTTCGAAAACAGTTTACATGGGGCATCGAAGGTGGCTACACAAGACTGGCTCGTGGAGAAAGCGTGGAGATCTGTTCGATGGTACAAATGAACCCCGAGGACGTCCACGTAAGAAGAGCGGCGAAGAGATCGATACATTACTGAAAGGGTGGAAGGAGTGCCCTGCGTTGGGAAAGATTCATCAAAAGCCTGGAGAGAAGAAGAAGAAGAAAAAGGAAACGACGCCGCTCATTGGTGTATGGAAAAGGAGGTCCGTGTTTTGGGACTTGCCGTACTAGAAAATTCTCGATACACCTCACTGCATTGATGTCATGCATATTACAAAGAACGTGTGCGAGAGCTTGCTTGGCACTCTTCTCAACATGCCGGACCGGACCAAAGATGGGCCGAAAGCAAGACACGACCTGAAAGTTTTGGGCATCAGGGAAGAGCTTCAGATCCCGGCGGCCCAAGAGGGACAGTCGGAGGAGGAGGCGGACGGCGGTCAGAAGCGCAAAAGGATTAAGCAGCCAGACTATTACTGTCCCCCCTCCTGCTTCACTTTTAGTCCGGTTGAGGTCGATCAATTTTTCAATTGCCTTCTAGGAGTCAAAGTGCCCTTCGGTTACTCTGGGATAATAAGCAGATACATGGACCCCAAGAAACAAAACTTCAGTGGCATGAAGTCTCATGACTGTCACATGATGATGACGCAGATTCTTCCGGTTGCAATCCGAGGTATAATGGATGACCATGTCCGTGCAATGCTGGCTGGGCTCTATAACTTCTTCGACGTCATAACTCGGAAGTCGATAAGCACGAAGAAACTCGCAAGGCTCCAGGAAGAGATCGTGGTGATCCTATGCGAGCTTGAGATGTACTTCCCGCCTGCATTCTTTGACGTGATGGTCCATCTGTTGGTCCATATCATGGATGATATCATCAGTCTAGGGCCGGCATTCTTACACAACATGATGCCGTTTGAAAGAATGAATGGGGTCATTAAAGGATACGTTCGTAATAGGTCACATCCGGATGGAAGCATCGTCCTGGGCTGGCTCACCGAAGAGTGCATCTCTTTCTGCACGAATTATCTAGACATCGAGGACCCTGTTGGTTTGCCTCAAAACAAGCACCTCCGCAGGTTCGAGGGAGTAGGCCACAAAAATGGAAGGAAGGAACTACACGTGCACATGTCTGGTCGGACTTCCGACTTTGACAGTGCCAACTAAGTAGCGCTACAACACATTGACTTGATCAATCCTTGGTTGAAATAGCACAAAACCATGATAGAGAACAGTGGCAAGCCGATGATGACGGAAGCAGAAATATACAGAGAGCACAACTCCTCTTTCGCGCGCTGGTTCAAAGACCACATTGATGCTAATCCCCCACCAATGGATTCTGACAAGGATAAACTAGTATTGGCCTTGTCACATGGCCCCGCGCCCAACATCATGACTTACCAAGCGTACGATATCAACGGGTACACATTCTACACGGAAGAAAAAGACAAGAACAGTGTTTACCAGAACTCAGGGGTAACGATGGATTCCTGGACGGGTGACGTAAAGACTAGATACTGCGGAAGAATCGAGGAAATCTGGGAGCTTAGCTATGCTGGGGAGAAAGTGCCGATGTTCCGTATCAGATGGGCTAAAAGCGTTACAAAAGAAGACCGGTATTTCACCACCATGTTTCTACCCGAAGCCAACAAATCAAAGTCCACGAACGCCACCGCGCAGAATGAGCCATGGGTACTGGCAGAACACGTGCACCAATGCTTCTTCATAACCGACCCATCCAGGCCTAGCCGTGTTATCGTGAGGACCATCGTCGGAATGGATGGAGTCGCCAATGAGGAAGACTTCGAAGGACAAGTCGGAGACCCAATGATGGAAGAATCCGAGGACGAAGACACAACATACACCACAAGAAGAAGCAGGACCATGCTACCGAGGTCAGGTCGACCCTTCAAAAGAAGAAGTCACGACACGGGGCTAAATTATTCAACGACGAGCAAGAAAAGCAAGAAGAAAGTGAAACACTCTTCTCAATCGATGATGTAAAACTTTATTTGCAATCTATAACTCATATTTTTGTGTAATTCATAACTACTCATATGGTCATGGCCAATATTTTATGTATGACTAATTAATATTGTGTTGGTCAATATTTTGTGTATGTATATATAACTCATATATATATATCTTCATGTTTTTACATAACTCATGCATATTGCTTTATTATTATCTTGAAAAGATAAGAAAAATAAAATAGTATAGTATTTGGGGTAAAAGAAAAGAAACATACAATAAAGAGAAAAGAAATAAATAAATAAACATGTCCCACATCCTTATTGCATACTGCTAAACACATGTCCCAGGTTACAGCTGTGCCAGGCTTATTGCCGGCGCACCAGGCTTATTAATTCGCCGGGGGTATACTTGTCCCCGACGAACCAGGTATGTGGTGCGCCGGCAATAAGCCTGGCACAGCTGTAATTAGGACTTAACAGTTTTCTCCCTTCCTTCTCCCCACAGCCACATCTCAACCCCCACCTCGAGCGCCGCCGGCCAGATCGAGTTCCATCGCCACCCCAACTCCCCCTCTCGAGCGCCGCCGTTCTGCCCCGCCACCGTCCTCCACCATCCCCTCGACCATCCCCCACCACCTGCCCCGTACGCCGCCGCAGAAGACCTGTGGAGAAGGAGGAGCCGCGCGCCATTGGAGAAGAAGGTTGCCCGCGCGCTTACCAGGGGACGTCGGCGCCGCCGTTGGAGAAGAAGTCGCCAACCACGGTGAGCTTCCCTCTCCCCTTCCCTCTTCCCTTCCCTCTCCCCTTCCCTCCCCCTTCCCTCTCTGTTTAGGGTTCTTCCTCATCTCCGGTGACCCAAGCCACCAACATGAATTGCTAGATGCTCTCTGGTTAGGGTTCTTCCTCATCTCCGGTTAATTTCTAGGGTTAAAGAATGGCATCAGTATATCATGGATGATTACCTTTGGTTAACATTGCAAGAATGGCATCAGTAAAATTTAAGTCGTGTTTAATACCCTGTTTCATTTAGCTAAAATGCAAGAATGGCATCAGTAAAATTTAATTCGTAGTTCATACCCTGGTTCATGGATGATTACCTTTGGTTAACATTGCAAGAAATGAAAATTTTAGCAATTCTCTGGTTTAAAATGAATGATGAAATGATGTTAGCAATTCTCTGGTTCATAAAAAGAACAAGTGTTCTCTGGTTTGAAAAAAGAAAATAAAATGAATTTGTTATCTGGTTTGAAATTTAGTTCATTTAGCTAGGCTCATATTGTTTTATATATTGATCAAAATAAAAATGACCCCGGGCAGAGAGCTTCACTATGAGGATTACAATGTAAATGCTACTGGTGGTATTTAGTTCATATAGTTTTGCATTGCATTGCATTCATATGTAAAATGACCCCTGGTTGCATTGCATTGCATTCATATAGTTCTCTGGTTTAAAAATGCTACTGCATTTATTCTCTGGATCAATGGATCAAAAAAGAAAGAATGCTACTGGGCTCCTTTGGTTCTGTAAACATAATTTGAGAAGTATAAATACTGGGCCAGATTTGATGTCAACTTATGAACAATTAAGGTCTCTGGTTTGAAACTAAACCAATTTTAAAATAAATGCAAAATGCAATGCTTATGCTACTACCATATATATAAAATGCTCATGCTTATGGTACTGCACACTTGCTTATGCTACTACCATATATATAAAATGATGCAGTAGGTTTATATGATATAGGAATCAAGTTGAAAATGAACTTTATATATGTTGGCTTAGTTGGTTTAGATGAAATGCAAATGAAGTAGCTAGCTAGGTTCATGTTTCTTAGGTATGTTCATCCCCTGGCATAGTTCTCTGGTTTAGGATTTAAAATGCAGCAGGTCTAGTTGCTTGTTTAGGACAAATGATAAATAAGCAAGGCATAATTTCACAGAGTGACTTCTCAGCTGGGTTTTGGTCTCGCTGTCTGTTTTGGTGAATTTAGATTTTATCTGCTAGTGCTGCAAGGTTGCAATTACTTATGTACATGCACACTTGCTTTAAATTTTCATGATATGCAGTACATGTAGATGTAGGCTACCTCTTCCTAGCAGTGCAGCCTAAATTAGATGTAGGTTCTCCTTGTTTTTTAATTTGGAGGTTCAGTGTTGAATTACTCGGGTAGGGACCACAAGAAAGACTACACCCACATCAGGGCCCTTCTCAATGATGCTCTCACCGGCTTCGCCAACAAGGCAGGCCCCCTCAAAGTAGAGAGGAAATCCCGAGGAGGCTTGGTCTTAACCCACACAACCAACTTCCCCTGCCTCAGGCAGTCGACGCAAGACAATGGTATGGACGCGTGGTACACCATCCTTCAGATGCAGGAGTACATAAAGTACTCAGATGACATGTTGCTGCCAGAGAATCTCAGAAACAGGTTTGCAAACATGGCGGATGCCCCTGATAGAGAGATTAGAAAGAACTGGGGTCGCATCCAGCAGTTCATTTGCACGATAGTCCTGTAGGATGTCAACAATAGGTCTGGCGAGTTCTTCTACGGCTACGGTCTACCACCTAATGACGAGATAGAACACCGCTTGGAGATGTCGCGTGATGAGAGGCCGTTCAACTCGCTTGAGGGCTGCCGTCCATTCCCCCCTAGGCGTACAACCTGATCCTACGACGGGAACACTATTGCTAAAGCTTGAACGATATGTCCTTGAACTTCCATATTGTAATAATTGCTACATATTCCCATAGAATTGACTTGTTTCTTTTATTTAGTTGTATGGATGTGCATGTGAACATGTGTCTATAGTTTCATTTACTTTGCTATATATTTCAAGATTATGGTGTAGATACCTTAATAATTATTTGCATTTACTCGACCTCTACTTACCTCGTATTTGGAGTTCGCCGATGATTAGAATGTTCGGTCACTCGTACACTCGGGGGTGGAGCCAGTGAGCCTTGGTGCGATGGCCACAAGTATCAATCTATTGTGCATCCTACCTAGCCTCACTGACTCCATCCCTGGATGTTAATATGTGTTTCGACCGACAAAGTATGAGGCACGCTATTTAATTCGTACTACTTGCCTTTTATTTGAGTTCGCACTTCTTACACTACAAGGAAAAGGCCTATTGCCGGCGCACCTATTTGGGCTACTGCCGGCGCACCAGAGCCCGCCGGTGCGAACGGGCCGGTGATAAAGGCTTATTGCCGGCGCACCATCTAGTTCGCCGGCGGTAATTCGATTTATCACCGGCGCACCAGCCTAGTGTGCCGGCGCTATGTTTTCCAGGATTCAAAAAAAAGCATCTAGATCTAGATCTAGATCTAGGTCGGTCGTGTTCTAGGTCGTCGGTCAAGTTCTAGGTCGTGCCTTGGAGATGTACCGCCGCCACTGTGTTCATCTGCTTAGAAAGAGGAGGTGGTTGCCGGTTTGATCGTCGGTGATTGTGGGGGGTGAAAGGAGGTGATGCTTGAGGAGGTGCTCGCCGGCGAGATGCTTGAGGAGGTGCTCGCCGGTGAGTAGCTTGAGGAGGTGCTCCAGCGAGATAGCTTGAGGAGGTGCTCGCCGGTGAGTAGCTTGAGGAGGTGCCCCGGTGAGTAGCTTGAGGAGGTACTCGCTGGAGGGATTAGAGGGGTAAGAAGGTAGAAGAGGGGGAATAGTGGAGGAGAAGAGAAGGTGGCCGGAGGGAGGAAGAGAGGAGGAGAAGTGAAAGAGAAGATGGGGGGAAATGGAAGAGAGAGAAGGTGTGTCGGGCTGGTTTGGCATATATAGCCCCTGTTACTGCCGGCGCACCTATATGGCGGTGCGCCGGGGGTATTTTTTTAATTTTTTTCATCAAAATCTAAAACCTGAAAAAGTCCTGTTTCTGTTTCCAATTAACGAATCCATCTTTTGTCCAAACGGCCATAGGCCGTTGAATTCGAATAGGAAATTTCGAGTAGATCGATTTTGATATAAAAAAGTTTTTCATCGGAGGTCGTATGCAACCAGAAAACCCGTCTTACCGAAAGATGACGCCATTTTGCATAATATATCAAAATTCATTTTTTTCAATTTTCACTAAACCTAGATGACATATTTCAAAGGATTTAATTTTTTGAATTTTTTATCATTTTCTTTTATTTTTTCAAAACTGAAAAGGCGGTCCACCGGGGGGGGGGGGGGGGTGTAGAGGGAAAATTATGGCTGCCCTTACCGCCGGCGCACCATTATGCTGCAGCGCCGGCAATAAGAAACTTACCACCGGCGCGCCAACATGGTGATGCGCCGGCAGTAAGGGGTTCGATTTTTTCGGGCTGGTCTGGTCCTCTTTGAAATTTATCGCCGGCGCATCATTTTTGCTTGTGCACCGGCAGTAAGCCTCCATCGCCGGCGCGGCGACATATTGGTGCGCCGGCACTATTTGCCACCAGCGCATGGGTTTGCTGGTGTGCCGGTAGGCCTATTTTCATCTATAGGCCTTTTCCTAGTAGTGTTAATTGCATTGGCCGATGATTAAAATGTTTGGTCACTTGTACACTCCGGGGTGGGGCCAGTGAGGCTTGGTGTGATGGCCCACAAATATCAATCTATTGTGCATCCTACCTAAGCTCGCTGACCCCATCCCTGTATGTTATTATTTATTTCGACCAACAAAGTATGAGGCACATGCTATTTAGTTCATACTACTTGTCTCTTATTTGAGTTGGCACTTGTTCATTGCATTGGTACTAACGTTTTACTTGTCTTGTGCATGGAGATGCCGACGACATATGTCGTGTACAAGGGGAGGGTTCCTGGAGTCTACGACGACTGGGAGGACTGTCGGAGACAGGTGCACCGTTTCAGCGGCAACAGCTACAAGGGATACCCCACTAGGGTGGAGGCGGAAGGAAGATACGCCCGTTATCTAGCGGGAGAGATGAGGGACATGAGGAGGAACCGGATGAAGACCATGGCCTTCATGATGATGGTCATCATGACCATGTTGGTCATGTTCTATGTGATTGTAGTTTAGGTTAGGACCTACATTGTGAGGAGTATGACGGTACTTGTGACGACTATGTACCGAGACTTCTAACTTTGTGAAACTTCGTCGTTCGGTGTTGCATATGCACATGTGTTGTATGAATCAACATTCCGAAATGAGACTTGCATATTTGTGTATTGATACCGAAATGAAACTTGGCTCTCTATGTGCTTCTCATATTGCATGTACTGCTGTATAAATATCTATTGTATTTGATGGATTGTGAATGTATTGTGATATGCTGGAAAATGCTGTAAAATTTGAAATTTCGGATTATACCGCCGGCGCACCTCTACCCCTTCTGCCGGCGCACGGCGACGCGCCACTGCTGACAGCATCTATTGCCGGCGCAGTGATGACCCACAAGTATAGGGGATCGCAGCAGTCTTCGCGGGAAGTAAATCCCAATTTATTGATTCGACACAAGGGGAGACAAAGAATACTTGAAAGCCTTAACAGCGGAGTTGTCAATGCAGCTGCACCTGGAAACAGACTTGCTCGCAAGAGTTTATCAGTAGTAACAGTTTTATAGCAGTAGCAGTAGTAAAATAACAGCAGCAGAGTAACAGAGAAAGCAGTAGTAATTATAGTAAACAGCAGGACTAAAATACTGTAGGCACGGGGACGGATAACGGGCGTTGCATGGATGAGAGAAACTCATGTAACAATCATAGCAGGGCATTTGCAGATAATAATAAAACGGTGTCCAAGTACAAAGCAATCAATAGGCATGTGTTCCAATTATAGTCGTACGTGCTCGCAATGAGAAACTTGCACAACATCTTTTGTCCTACCAGCCGGTGGCAGCCGGGCCTCAAGGGAATCTACTGGATATTAAGGTACTCCTTTTAATAGAGTACCGGAGCAAAGCATTAACACTCCGTGAACACATGTGATCCTCACATCACTACCATCCCCTCCGGTTGTCCCGATTTCTGTCACTTCGGGGCCATCGGTTCCGGACAGCGACATGTGTATACAACTTGCAGGTAAGATCATAAAACAATGAATATCATGATGAAACAATAACATGTTCAGATCTGAGATCATGGCACTCGGGCCCTAGTGACAAGCATTAAGCATAACAAGTTGCAACAATATCATCAAAGTACCAATTACGGACACTAGGCACTATGCCCTAACAATCTTATGCTATTACATGACCAATCTCATCCAATCCCTACCATCCCCTTCGGCCTACAGTGGGGGAATTACTCACACATGGATGGGGGAAACATGGCTGGTTGATGAAGAGGCATCGGTGGTGATGATGGCGATGATCTCCTCCAATTCCCCGTCCCGGCGGAGTGCCAGAACGGAGACTTCTGGCTCCCGAGACGGAGTTTCGCGATGTGGCGGCGTTCTAGAGAGTTTCTGGCGACTTTGACTTCTCTCCGTGCGTTTTTAGGTCGAAGGCAATAAATAGTCCGAAGGAGGGCGTCGGGGGCTGACCGAGGCCGCCACACAGTAGGGCCGCGCCGCCCTATGGTGTGGGGCCCTCGGGCCCCCACCTGGCTTGCCCTTCTGGCTCCGCCAATATTCTGGGAAAATAGGACCTTCTGCATAAATTCCGAGGATTTTCCTGAAAGTTGGATTTCTGCACAAAAACGAGATACCAGAGCAGTTCTGCTGAAAACAGCGTTAGTCCGTGTTAGTTGCATCCAAAATACACAAATTAGAGGCAAAACAATAGCAAAAGTGTTCGGGAAAGTAGATACATTTTGGACGTATCAACTCCCCCCAAGCTTAGCTTATTGCTTGTCCTCAAGCAATTCAGTTAACAACTGAGCGATAAAAGAACTTTCACGAACACATTTGTTCATATGATGTATATATTCTCATAATATGGCTAATACTTAGGCAGTTCATAATGAGATGCATACAAATAAGATCATCTAACAGCTATGTCAATCATGGAGAGGTACCAACAATTAATAATAAGCATCATGAATCATGTATATAAGCAGGATTGCAATGTTCATAAGAGAGTATGATAAAGTGGTATCTCACTTGCCCATATTTGATCAGCAAAACATAAATGCTCAGGCACCTCTGAAGTTCATAGAAAGACTAGAAGTAGTGATTGTCAAAGATAAAAGCATCAAAGTTATACCACAATCAATCATATTTTGAGACAAGCATATTATACTAAGAATGATAGTTGTGCTCTCAAGATAGTGCTCAAAGAAAGAATGGAGACACAACATAAAAGTAAAAGATTGACCCTTCGCAGAGGGAAGCAGGGATTAACATGCGCTAGAGCTTTTCATTTTTAAAAAACAGGAGTAAAATTATTTTGAGAGGTGTTTGTTGTTGTCAACGAATGGTAATGGGTACACCAACTACCTCGCCAACCGGACTTCCAAGAGCGGCTCCCATGAATTATTTTTATGTTTATGTGGCACTCCTTCCAACCTTTCTTTCACAAACCATGGCTAACCGAATCCTCGGGTGCCTGCCAACAATCTCATACCACGAAGGAGTGCCTTTTTATTTTAGTTTTATTATGATGACACTCCACCCAACCTTTGCTTACACAAGCCATGGCTAACCGAATCCTTTGGGTGCCGTCCAACAATCACATACCATGGAGGAGTGTCTATTTAGGTTAATTAATTTGGGACTGGGAATCCCATTGCCAGCTCTTTTTGCAAAATTATTGGATAAGCGGATGTACCACTAGTCCATAATGAAAGTCCGTCAAGAGTAAATGACAAGGTTGAAAGTTAAACACCACATACTTCCTCATGAGCTATGAAACATTAACACAAATTGAGAAGCATTTTGAAGGTTTTAAAGGTAGCGCATGAGAATTTACTTGGAATGGTTTGAAATGCCATGCATAGGTATTTATGGTGGACACTTTGGAACAACTTGGTTTTCAGGTGTTTGGAAGCACGAGCAGCGTTCCCGCTCAGTACAAGTGAAGGCTAGCAATAGACTGGGGAGCGACAAATCAAGAGAGCAGTAACTGTCATAATCATGCTTGCGGCAAAATAAATTAACAGAGGCATAAAAGTGATACAAGAACTCTGAAGCAATGTAAATCATCGAGGCTTAATTGACTTTTGTTCAGTCTTATGCATGCGTGAGCATGTGCCAAGTCGATATAAATGAATTATCCAGAGGAGGATACCACAATGCCATACCTACTTATGAATAAAACAATGCAAGCAAACATCCATGACATGCTACTCATATTAATAAATTGGAGCTAAACATGAGAGATCATGAACTACTAGACTTTCTCAAATGACATATACCTCACATGAACCAACTAAGCATGCTCACATGGATGAGTATATGTACAAAAATGAAAACAAATAGAGTTCATACCAGCCTCTCACCACAATCCAATTGTCGTAGATCGTCATTATTGCCTTTCACTTGTGTAGCTTGGATAATATGAAATGAAAACCACGCTCCAGCCATCGAAGACCATTGAACTCATAATGAACTTTACAAACCAAAGAAGAACAGCAAATATTTTTGGTGTTTTCAAATTGGAAACAAGAATGAAAGGAAACAAGCAAACAAAGCAAAATCTTTTTGGATTTTCTTATAGCAAACCAACGATAGCAAATAAAGCAAAATAAATGCAAGAAACCAAAATAAACAAGTGGTGAAGAGAAACAACAGAAATATTTTTGGTCTTTTTGTGTTTTGGGAAAGAAACAAAACAAGAACAAGAAATGGCAAACTAGAAAAGTCACATAAACACAAAGCAGTAGAAATTCGTCAAACTTGACAGCAGTACAGTACTCGATTTTTATGAAATTCTTCCACTGCTCCAATCGAAAAGTGTTCAACTAATGAAATTTAGATAACAACCTGGGGAACATGCACAAAAATTGGCTTCGCAAAATACTGTTCTGGCTATTTTTGAGAATTTTTCGGTAACAGTCCAGAATCTGTTTTCAGGCAGCACTTCCCCAAATATCATCTTCCTCTCATTAGAAAACCACTCAAACAAACTAAACAAGTATATACAAGTATCCAGCAATCATAATATGCAAAGAATGAGTGATGCCGGTATACCTCCCCCCAAGCTTAGGCTTTTGGCCTAAGTGGAGTTCAATCCCATCGAGGGTCGCTGTTCCTCGCCGGTGGATAATGCATGGCGTAGTCATAGTAAGGTCCCTGTGCAGAAGAAAAACGTGGAGGCTCCACATGTCCAAAATGTTGATGCGAAGAACTTGCTGCATCGGATGACGAGTCGAGGTGTTCCTCGGCCTCCTCCACATTGTCTCTTGCATGATGGCCTCCTCCCTCTATGTGTGCATTCAGTGCACTTTCTGTGACTGACCAATCCTCCCTGGAATCAAGGTTAAATAGAACAGGTGCAGGCAATCTCACTAGTTTTTCAGTTTTCTTAGTTGTTCTCCAAGACTTCTTGTAAAATGTTATCTTGTAAGACAGGTTACCCAAATTAGATGAATCAGAAACAAATTCATGTCGGATCATAGAGACTATTTCAAGTTTTTCTATGGAAAGTTGAACATCAAGATGATGAGGTTCTACATCATGCAAAGCTAGTAAACGAGAGGCGATGAGACCTCCACAAATTCCACCTTTCTCACGGTTAGTAGCAAGTCTATAAGCTATCAATGCCCCCAAATTATAAGTCTTACTACCTTGCAGTGCAGCAGCTAGAAAAGCTAAATCCTGGATAGATAGTTTACCACCATTCTTTCTAGCAAGAACGCATTTAGTAATGAAATAAGCAAAGTAGCGGATAGCTGGGAGTTGAATGCTAGTGATTTTACCACCATCCTCTGAGAAACTCCTTCCATGACAAATCATCTCGAAGAGGCTTAAGAGCTCTCGCGGCGATTGATGACCCACAAGTATAGGGGATCGCAGCAGTCTTCGCGGGTAGTATAACCCAATTTATTGATTCGACACAAGGGGAGACAAAGAACACTTGGAAGCCTTAACAGCGGAGTTGTCAATTCAGCTGCACCTGGAAACAGACTTGCTCGCAAGAGTTTATCAGTAGTAATAGTTTTATAGCAGTAGCAGTAGTGAAATAATAGCAGCAGAGTAACAAAGACAGCAGTAGTGATTATAGTAAACAGCAGGATTAAAATACTGTAGGCACGGGGACGGATGAACGGGCGTTGCATGGATGAGAGAAACTCATGTAACAATCATAGCAGGGCATTTGCAGATAATAATAAAACGGTGTCAAAGTACAAAGCAATCAATAGGCATGTGTTCCAATTATAGTCGTACGTGCTCGCAATGAGAAACTTGCACAACATCTTTTGTCCTACCAGCCGGTGGCAGCCGGGCCTCAAGGGAAACTACTGGATATTAAGGTACTCCTTTTAATAGAGTACCGGAGCAAAGCATTAACACTCCGTGAACACATGTGATCCTCACATCACTACCATCCCCTCCGGTTGTCCCGATTTCTGTCACTTCGGGGCCATTGGTTCCGGACAGCGACATGTGTATACAACTTGCAGGTAAGATCATAAAACAATGAATATCATGATGAAACAATAACATGTTCAGATCTGAGATCATGGCACTCGGGCCCTAGCGACAAGCATTAAGCATAACAAGTTGCAACAATATCATCAAAGTACCGATTACGGACACTAGGCACTATGCCCTAACAATCTTATGCTATTACATGACCAATCTCATCCAATCCCTACCATCCCCTTCGGCCTACAGCGGGGGAATTACTCACACATGGATGGGGGAAACATGGCTGGTTGATGTAGAAGCGTTGGCGGTGATGATGGCGATGATCTCCTCCAATTCCCTGTCCCGGCGGAGTACCAGAACGGAGACTTCTGGCTCCCGCGACGGAGTTTCGCGATGTGGCGGTGTTCTGGAGGCTTTCTGGCGACTTCGACTTCTCCCCGTGCGTTTTTAGGTCGAGGCCAATAAGTAGTCCGAAGGAGGGCGTCGGAGGCCGGCCGAGGGGGCCACACCATAGGGCCGCGCGGGCCCCCCCTAGGCCGCGCCGCCTTATGGTGTGGGGCCCTCGGGCCTCCACCTTAATTGTCCTTCTGGCTCCGTCAGTATTCTGGGAAAATAGGGCCTTCTGCATAAATTCCGAGGATTTTCCCGAAAGTTGGATTTCTGCACAAAAACGAGACACCAGAATAGTTCTGCTGAAAACAGCGTTAGTCCGTGTTAGTTGTATCCAAAATACACAAATTAGAGGCAAAACAATAGCAAAAGTGTTCGGGAAAGTAGATACGTTTTGGACGTATCAACTCCCCCCAAGCTTAGCTTATTGCTTGTCCTCAAGCAATTCTGTTAACAACTGAGCGATAAAAGAACTTTCACGAACACATTTGCTCATATGATGTATATATTCTCATGCTATGGCTAATACGTAAGTAGTTCATAGTGAGATACATGCAAATAAGATCATCTAACAGCTATGTCAATCATGAAGAGGTACCAACAATTAATAATAAGCATCATGAATCATGTATGTAAGCAGGATTGCAATGTTCATAAGAGAGTATGATAAAGTGGTATCTCGCTTGCCCGTATTTGATCGGCAAAACATAAATGCCCAGGCACCTCTGGAGTTCATAGAAAGACTAGAAGTAGTGATTGTCAAAGATAAAAGCATCAAAGTTATACCACAATCAATCATATTTTGAGACAAGCATATTATACTAAGAATGACAGTTGTGCTCTCAAGATAGTGCTCAAAGAAATAATGGAGACACAACATAAAAGTAAAAGATTGACCCTTCGCAGAGGGAAGCAGGGATTAACATGCGCTAGAGCTTTTCATTTTTGAAATCAGGAGTAAAATCATTTTGAGAGGTGTTTGTTGTTGTCAACGAATGGTAATGGGTACACCAACTACCTCGCCAACCGGACTTTCAAGAGCGGCTCCCATGAATTATTTGCATATTTATGTGGCACTCCTTCCAACCTTTCTTACACAAACCATGGCTAACCGAATCCTCGGGTGCCTGCCAACAATCTCATACCATGAAGGAGTTCCTTTTTATTTTAGTTTTATTATGATGATGACACTCCCCCCAACCTTTGCTTACACAAGCCATGGCTAACCGAATCCTTCGGGTGCCGTCCATCAATCACAAACCATGGAGGAGTGTCTATTTAAGTTAATTAATTTGGGACTGGGAATCCCGTTGCCAGCTCTTTTTGCAAAATTATTGGATAAGCGGATGTGCCACTAGTCCATATGAGAGTCCGTCAAAAGTAAATGACAAGGTTGAAAGCTAAACACCACATACTTCCTCATGAGCTATGAAACATAAACACAAATTGGGAAGCATTTTGAAGGTTTTAAAGGTAGCGCATGAGAATTTACTTGGAATGGTTTGAAATGCCATGCATAGGTATTTATGGTGGACACTCTGGAATAACTTGGTTTTCATGTGTTTGGAAGCACGAGCAGCGTTCCCGCTCAGTACAAGTGAAGGCTAGCAATAGACTAGGGAGCGACAAATCAAGAGAGCAAGAATCGTCATAATCATGCTTGCGGCAAAATAAATTAACGGAGGCATAAAAGTGATACAAGAACTCTGAAGCAATATAGATCATCGAGGCTTAATTGACTTTTTGTTCAGTCATATGCATGCGTGAGCATGTGCCAAGTCAATATAAATGAATTATTCAGAGGAGGATACCACAATGCCATACCTACTTATGAATAAAACAATGCAAGCAAACATCCATGACATGCTACTCATATTAATAAATTGGAGTTAAACATGAGAGATCATGAACTACTAGACTTTCTCAAATAACATATACCTCACATGAACCAACTAAGCATGCTCACATGGATGAGTATATGTACAAAAATGAAAACAAATAGAGTTCATACCAGCCTCTCACCACAATCCAATTGTCGTAGATCGTCATTATTGCTTTTCACTTGTGTACCTTGGATAATATGAAATGAAAACCACGCTCCAGCCACCGAAGACCATTGAACTCATAAAGAACTTTACAAACCAAAGAAGAACAGCAAATATTTTTGGTGTTTTCGAATTAGAAACAAGAACAAAAGGAAACAAGCAAACAAAGCAAAATCTTTTTGGGTTTTCTTATAGCAAACTAGCAATAGCAAATAAAGCGAAACAAATGCAAGAAACCAAAGCAAACAAATTATGAAGAGAAACAACAGAAATATTTTTGGTCCTTTTATGTTTTGGGAAAGAAACAAAGAAAGAACAAGAAAATGAAAACTAAAAGAAACACAGAAAAGCGAGATGGCAGAAATCTGCCAAAACCTGACAGCAGTACAGAAATCGATTTTTACAAAAATCTTACATTGCTCAGCTCGGAAAGTGTTCAACTAATGAAAGTTAGATACCAACCTGGGGAACCTGCACAAAAATTGGCAGCTCAAAATAACGTTCTGGCTGTGCGCACGAATTTTTCTAGTAACAGTCCAGAATCTGTTTTCAGGCAGCACTTCCCCAAATATCATCTCCTTCTCATTAGAAAACCACTCAAAGAGACTAAACAAGTATGTGCAAGTATCCAGCAACCATAATATGCAAAGAATGAGTGATGCCGGTATACCTCCCCCCAAGCTTAGGCTTTTGGCCTAAGTGGAGTTCAATCCCATCGAGACCATGAGGTAGTATCTCCGTAGTACGACGAAGATGGATCATATTCCGGGCATGTGCTAGAAGAAGCACCCGGATACGTGACGGTGTAGTCGTGGGAGGCCTCGGCGTCCTCGGAGTCATGCTGCTGGTGGAAGTCTTGTATCTTCATATGTTCATCCACCTTCTCCTTAGTGCACGACCATGACTGCATGTCAATACTGAACAAACCTGGTTGGGGAAGAGGGATTTCCTTCTCATCCCCGTCAGCAAACAACATTCTATAGACCATATTATCTAAAGTAGAATCAGCGGTAACAAAATGATGACTCTTTATAGCAGCAATATCGAGTCTCCTCGGGGTCAATGGCACATCATTAGGATCAAGAGGAAGTCTTAAATATGTTAAAATGCGCAATGCAATAGTTCCTCCAAAAATAGGCCCCCTATTAGACAGGCGGCGAGCAATAAGAGAACCAAGGTGATAAGATGTCCGACCAGTAAGTGCAATATTCAAGAAAGCAAGATGGTAACTAGAAATATTGCTAGTGTTCTCCCTACCAAGAATGCTAGTAGCAATGTAATATGCAAAATACTTAATGGCGGGGAGTTGAATGTTCCTTATCTTGTCACGCTGAATGGTGCGACAATCATCATCGGTAATCCCTCGATAGAGCTCCAACAAGTCCCGGGGGTTGTCATCAATCCTACTTGCTGTACCTACAGGGGCAATATCCAATGCATGACAAAAATCTTCCAATTCCATAGTAACAGGATTACCATAGATCTTGAATGCAACTGTCGGCTCGTATTGCGTGTTGTTGAAACTGAAGCTCTCGACGAAAATTTTGGTGAGCATATAGTATTGCTCTCTTTCGTCTTCCACGTAGGTGGTTAATCCCGCCCTATTGACAAGGGTGAAGAAATCATCCAATATCCCTGCATTTCTCAGAAAATCATAGCATGGAAAAGATGAAGCATTAGGAGCCCCGTTGTCCTCTTCGGGCGCGAAGCTAGGCGCGATGATATCCTCATTGTACGATCGCCTAAGCCGGGTGGCGGCCCTAGAAGGCCTCCCGGTGCTGGTTGTTCCTCTCTTGAACAATTCTCCAAAGTTGAACTTCTTCATCTTTCTTTTCTGAAATTTTTCAACAAGTGATATAAAACTTGATTTGGTGACATATAATCAAGGGGAACTACTATAGGAACTTGCTAGAGTACTAATCATGCATCAAAACTAGTTTATACAACTTAGAACAAGCATGCAAGCTCACTAAACATGTTACCTACAGCAGCAAAATATTCAAGATATACTCAACCAAACAAAATTCTACTTGGATAATCGGAGGAGTCACATACCGAAGAGCAAATGTGCCAAATTTCAGATAGAAATCTGGGCTGAGCAAAGAGATCGAGAAATCTGGAGTTCTTGAGCAAAAACGCGAGTGAGAGGAAGCTGGTTCGAGTTTTTTCGGGAGAGAGAAGATGCTGGTAGAAAGAAATGAGATAATGGGGCAAGGAGGGGCCCACACCACAGGGTGGCGCGCCCCCCTCCTTGGCCGCGCCGGCCTGTGGTGTGGCACCCTGTGGTGCCCCACAGGTCATCCTCTGGTGCTCCCAGGTGCCTCGTCGAAAAATAGGACCAACGGTATAATTTTTGTGAATTTTTGAAAACTTTGAAAAATACACATTTCTGGGTATTAAGTTTATTATTACTGGCCAGGAAAATTTTGAAATCTCCAATTAACTAAGGAACTTTGCAAATTAAAAGTGCTACAGCAACTAGAGCAAGTGGAGGAAGAAAGAGATGTTGTTTACCTCCTCTATGCATATAAAAGTATTTGTTAACAAGGTTGATCAAGTCTTGCCACCAAATAAATTTTACATAGCATAAGAAGAAATAAACCTCAAATCAATCATGGTACCTTGAATTGTATTGATATGGATCCAATCACAAGAGTTTGATATTCTTCTTTAGGCTCATATATAGGACAATCAATAGTTCCCACTTTGATAGTTCTCACATTAGAAATAGTATTAACTCCACACGCTTTCTCAATCCTCTTGGGAAAATAAATGGTATGCTCCCTATCATCAACATTGAAAGTAACCTTTCCTTTATTGCAATCAATAACAGCCCCTGCGGTGTTAAGAAAAGGTCTCCCAAGAATAATAGACATATTATCATCTTCAGGCATTTCCAACACAACAAAATCAGTTAATATCAAGCAGTTAGTAGTAACTTGAACAGGAACATCCTCACATATACCAACAGGAATAGCAGTAGATTTATCAGCCATTTGCAAAGATATGTCAGTAGGTATCAACTTATCTAAGTAAAGTCTCTTATAAAGAGAAAAAGGCATAACACTAACACCGGCTCCCAAGTCACATAGAGTAGTTTTAACATAATTATTCTTAATAGAACAAGGAATAGTAGGTATACCTGGGTCGCCCAACTTCTTTGGCACTTTGCCATTGAAAGAGTAATTAGCAAGCATAGTGGAAATTTCCTCATTGGGGATTTTCCTTTTGTTAGTAACAATATCTTTCATATACTTTGAATAAGGAGGCAATTTAATAGCATCAGTCAAAGGGATTTGCAAGAATAAAGGTTTCATCCAATCGCAAAATTTATTATAGTGTTCTTCTTCCTTTGATTTTAGTTTCTTAGCAGGAAAAGGCATTTGCTTTTGCACCCAAGGTTCTCTTTCATTACCATGTTTCTCAGCAATAAAATCTTCTTTAGTGTACTTTTTATTTTTAGCATGCTTTTCAGGTTCTTCTTCAACATCTTCTTTATCAGAAGCATCCTTCTTATCATTATCTTTATCATGTTCATTACCACTTTCAGTTTCAGCATCAGAAATAGAAATACTATTAGGATCATTAGCAGGTTCAGGGGATTCTACAACATTTTTATATTTCTTTTTCTTTTTCTTAGATGGAGCACTAGTTTTAGTTCGTTGAGAATCTTGTTCAACTCTTTTGGGATGTCCCTCAGGATATAAAGGATCCTGAGTAGAAACACCGCCTCTAGTTGTTACTTCATAAGCATGTTTTTCTTTAGAATTATTCCCCAACAAGTCATTTTGCACTTTAGTGAGTTGATCAATTTGAGTTTGAACCATATGAAAATGTTTAACAAGCATCTTAACATCATTGGAGGTTCTCTCTACAATATCATGCAATTCACTAATAGCTCGAGAATTTTCCATTAAATGATTCTCTACTCTCATATTAAAATTTTCTTGCTTAACAATATAATTATCAAACTCATCTAAGCATTGTGCAGGAGGTTTCGAATACGGAATATCTTCCCTAGTAAAGCGTTGAAGGGAGTTTACCTCAATCATGGATGAAGGGGGAATTATCTCACATATATCTTCTATGGGAGGAAGATTCTTCACATCTTCAGATTTAATACCTTTCTCCTTGAGAGACTTCTTGGCTTCCCTCATATCTTCATCATTCAATTTAATTAAACCCCTCTTCTTTAATATTGGCGTTGGAGTTGGTTCAGGCGTAGTCCAATCGTCATGATTCCGGCCTATTTTAGCCAATAATTCTTCAGCGTCGTCTGGAGTTCTTTTCCTGAAAACACAACCAGCACAACTATCCAGGTATGCCCTAGACTCAATGGTTAGTCCACTATAAAATATATCAAGTAAATCATGCTTTTCCAAATCATGGTCAGGCCGAGCTCTAATAAGAGAGCAAAATCTCGCCCAAGCCTCATGCCATTTCTCTCCATCTTCCTGGTCAAAATTATAAATTCTCTGCAAAGCAATATGTTGAGCACTAGCAGGAAAGTATTTACGGAAGAAAACATCAAGCAATTCTTTTGGACTTTTAATAGAATCAGGTGGCAAACTATTATACCAAGTTTTAGCGTCATCCTTTAATGAGAATGGAAAGATTTTAGCAACAAAGTAAGTACGCATCTTGACATCATCGGAAAACAAGCTACTCAGAGTAGATAGCTCAATCATGTGTTCAACAACACTTTCTTTTTCAGTACCACAAAAGGGTGTTTTCTCAACAATAGCTATATGAGATAGATCAAGAGAAAAATCATAATCTTTATCCTTAATGTTTATAGGAGATGTGGCAAATTTAGGATCAGGAGACAGTTTATATCTAACAGCATGTTCTGCAAGCAACTTTTTAATTTTTCTTGCATCAGTAGTAGCATTGCATTTTTCAATAAAATCATCATTAAGCTCCACATAATCTTCATCAGGATCATCACTAAAATAATCAAGTTCAGGTGAATTAACAGGTGTAGTAGCATTTTCATTAGGAGTTTCAGTATTTTCAATTTGTCTAGACCTAGCAATTGTAGCATCTAGAAAAGATCCCAATGAACCACTATCATCAAGCACAGCAGAAATATTATCAATATTATGAGAGTTTTCAGATTCAGCAGAAGTACCCGCATGTGAAGCATGTGGCGGTGAAACAAGTTTATCAATCACAGATGGTGAATCAAGAGCAGCAGAGGTACTCAGAATTGTACCTTTTCTTGTAGTGGATGGTAATATGGCGACCTTAGTATCGCGAGGTTTACCCATGATGGAGAATTTGCAGCGAACAATATCAATCCAAGTGAACTTCCAAATAAAGCTATGCTCCCCGGCAACGGCGCCAGAAAACAGTCTTGATGACCCACAAGTATAGGGGATCGCAGCAGTCTTCGCGGGTAGTATAACCCAATTTATTGATTCGACACAAGGGGAGACAAAGAACACTTGGAAGCCTTAACAGCGGAGTTGTCAATTCAGCTGCACCTGGAAACAGACTTGCTCGCAAGAGTTTATCAGTAGTAACAATTTTATAGCAGTAGCAGTAGTGAAATAACAACAGCAGAGTAACAAAGACAGCAGTAGTGATTATAGTAAACAGCAGGATTAAAATACTGTAGGCACGGGGACGGATGAACGGGCGTTGCATGGATGAGAGAAACTCATGTAACAATCATAGCAGGGCATTTGCAGATAATAATAAAACGGTGTCCAAGTACAAAGCAATCAATAGGCATGTGTTCCAATTATAGTCGTACGTGCTCGCAATGAGAAACTTGCACAACATCTTTTGTCCTACCAGCCGGTGGCAGCCAGGCCTCAAGGGAAACTACTGGATATTAAGGTACTCCTTTTAATAGAGTACCGGAGCAAAGCATTAACACTCCGTGAACACATGTGATCCTCACATCACTACCATCCCCTCCGGTTGTCCCGATTTCTGTCACTTCGGGGCCATTGGTTCCGGACAGCGACATGTGTATACAACTTGCAGGTAAGATCATAAAACAATGAATATCATGATGAAACAATAACATGTTCAGATCTGAGATCATGGCACTCGGGCCCTAGTGACAAGCATTAAGCATAACAAGTTGCAACAATATCATCAAAGTACCAATTACGGACACTAGGCACTATGCCCTAACAATCTTATGCTATTACATGACCAATCTCATCCAATCCCTACCATCCCCTTCGGCCTACAGCGGGGGAATTACTCACACATGGATGGGGGAAACATGGCTGGTTGATGTAGAGGCGTTGGCGGTGATGATGGCGATGATCTCCTCCAATTCCCCATCCCGGCGGAGTGCCAGAACGGAGACTTCTCGATGTGGCGGCGTTCTGGAGGCTTTCTGGCGACTTCGACTTCTCCCCGTGCGTTTTTAGGTCGAGGCCAATAAGTAGTCCGAAGGAGGGCGTCGGAGGCCGGCCGAGGGGGCCACACCATAGGGCCGCGCGGGCCCCCCCTAGGCCGCGCCGCCTTATGGTGTGGGGCCCTCGGGCGTCCACCTTAATTGTCCTTCTGGCTCCGTCAGTATTCTGGGAAAATAGGGCCTTCTGCATAAATTCCGAGGATTTTCCCGAAAGTTGGATTTCTGCACAAAAACGAGACACCAGAACAGTTCTGCTGAAAACAGCGTTAGTCCGTGTTAGTTGTATCCAAAATACACAAATTAGAGGCAAAACAATAGCAAAAGTGTTCGGGAAAGTAGATACGTTTTGGACGTATCAGCGATCCCCTTATCTTCTCGCATGATCCCCATTGCGGTACTCTAATTGCTGTACAAAAATCATTGAATGGCAAGTTGACAGTTTTATTATAAATATTATACTGAACCATGGGGTTAGATCGTGACCAATTGAACTTAAAATCCTGCACAACAGACATAGTCAATTTTGCATATTGGCATGGTTCTCCATCAACAAAATTATTCAACCCTGCACGAGAAATTAGATTCTGAACATCTTCCAATATTCCTGCGCTTCTCATGAAATCTGTGCACGGGTAGTAAGAGGGGTATACTCCCTCTTCGCGGTTCACTCTCATGACTTGTTGCACCTCCAATTCTTGTTGGTTTAGTTGATATCTATTCCACTCCATTTTCTGAAATTTTTCAACAAACAATATAAAATTTGATTTGGTGACATATAATCAAGGAGAACTACTATAGGAACTTGCTAGAGTACTAATCATGCATCAAAACTAGTTTATACAACTTAGAACAAGCATGCAAGCTCACTAAACAGGTTACCTACAGCAGCAAAATATTCAAGATATACTCAACCAAACAAAATTCTACTTGGATGATCGGAGGAGTCACATACCGGAGAGCAAATGTGCCAAATTTCAGACAGAAATCTGGGCTGAGCAAAGAGATCGAAAAATCCTGAGCTCTTGAGCAAAAACGCGAGTGAGAGAAAGCTGGTGTCGATTTTTTTGGGAGAGAGAAGAGTCTGGGAGGAAGAGATGCTGAAGTGGGGTAAAGGGGGGCCCACACGCCAGGGTGGGGCACCCCCCTTGCTGGCCGCGCCAGCCTATGGGGTGCCACCCTGGGGTGCCCCACAGGTCATCTCCAGGTACTCCCAGGTGCATTTTCGAAAAATAGGACCAACGGTATAATTTTTGTGAATTTTTGAAAACTTTGAAAAATGCACATTTCTGGGTATTAAGTTTATTATTACTGGCCAAGAAAAAATTTGAAATCTCTAATTAACTAAGGAACTTTGCAAATCAAAAGTGCTACAGCAAGTAAAGCAAGTGGAGGAAGGAAGAGATGTTGTTTACCTCCTCTATGCATATAAAAGGTATTTGTTAACAAGGTTGATCAAGTCTTGCCACCAAATAAATTTTACATAGCATATGAAGAAATAAACTTCAAATCAATCATGTTACCTTGAATTGTATTGATATGGATCCAATCATAAGACTTTGATAACCTTCTTTAGGCTCATATATAGGACAATCAATAGTTCCAATTTTGATAGTTCTCACATTAGAAATAGTATTGACTCCACATACTTTATCAATCCTCTTGGGGAAATAGACGGTATGCTCCTTATCATCGACATTGAAAGTAACCTTTCCTTTATTGCAATCAATAACAGCCCCTGCGGTGTTAAGAAAAGGTTTCCCAAGAATAATAGACATATTATCATCTTCAGGCATTTCCAACACAACAAAATCAGTTAATATCAAGCAGTTATTAGTAACTTGAACAGGAACATCCTCACATATACCAACAGGAATAGCAGTAGATTTATCAGCCATTTGCAAAGATATATCAGTAGGTATCAACTTGTCTAAATAAAGTCTCTTATAAAGAGAAAAAGGCATAACACTAACACCGGCTCCCAAGTCACATAGAGCAGTTTTAACATAATTATTCTTAATAGAACAAGGAATAGTAGGTATACCTGGGTCGCCCAACTTCTTTGGCACTTTGCCATTGAAAGATTAATTAGCAAGCATAGTGGAAATCTCCTCATTGGGGATTTTCCTTTTGTTAGTAACAATATCTTTCATATACTTTGAATAAGGAGGCAATTTAATAGCATCAGTCAAAGGGATTTGCAAGAATAAAGGCTTCATCCAATCGCAGAATTTATTATAGTGTTCTTCTTCCTTTGATTTTAATTTCTTAGCAGGAAAAGGCATTTGCTTTTGCACCCAAGGTTCTCTTTCATTACCATGCTTCTTAGCAATAAAATCTTCTTTAGTATACTTTTTATTTTTAGCATGCTTTTCAGGTTCATCTTCAACCTCTTCTTTATCAGAAGCTTCATTCTTATCATTATCATCATCATTATCATGTTCATTACCACTTTCAGTTTCAGCATCGGAAATAGAAATACTATTAGGATCATTAGTAGGTTCAGAGGATTCTACAACATTTTTATGTTTCTTCTTCCTTTTCTTCTTAGAAGGAGCACTAGGTTCAATGCGTTGAGAATCTTGTTCAATTCTTTTGGGGTGCCCTTCAGGATATAGAGGATCCTGGGTAGAGACACCACCTCTAGTTGTTACTTCATAAGCATGTTTCTCTTTAGAATTATTTTTTAGCAAGTCACTTTGCACTTTAGTGAGTTGATCAATTTGAGTTTGAACCATTTGAAAATGTTTAACATGCATCTTAACATCATTGGAGGTTCTCTCCACAATATCATGCAAATTGCTAATAGCTTGAGAATTTTCCATTAGATGATTCTCTACTGTCATATTAAAATTTTCTTGCTTAACAATATAATTATCAAACTCATCTAAGCATTGCGCAGGAGATTTCGAATACGGAGTATCTTCCCTAGTAAAGCGTTGAAGGGAGTTTACCTCAATCATGGATGAAGGGGGAATTATCTCACAAATATCCTCTATGGGAGGTAGATTCTTCACATCTTCAGATTTAATACCTTTCTCCTTGAGAGACTTCTTAACTTCCCTCATATCTTCATCATTCAATTCAATTAAACCCCTCTTCTTCAATATTGGCGTTGGAGTTGGTTCAGGTGTATTCCAATCATCATGATTCCGGCTTATTCTAGCCAATAATTCTTGACTTAAATGCAGGTTCTTTTCCTGAAAACACAACCAGCACAACTATCCAAATATGCTCTAGACTCAATGGTTAGTCCACTATAAAATATATCAAGTAGGTCATTCTTTTCTAAATCATGTCCAGGTCGAGCTCTGATAAGAGAACAAAATCTTGCCCACGCATCAGGCAATTTCTCTTCATCTCCCTGGTCAAACCTATCAATTTTCTGTAAAGCAATATGTTGAGCACTAGCAGGAAAGTATTTTCGAAAGAAAACATCACGCAGCTCAGTTGGATTTTTAATAGAACCAGGAGGCAAATTATTATACCAAGTTTTAGCATCATCCTTTAATGAGAAAGGAAAAAATTTAGCGACAAAGTAAGTACGCATCTTGACATCATCAGAAAACAAGTTACTCATAGAAGAAAGTTCAATCATGTGTTCTACAACACTTTCTTTTTCAGTACCACAAAAGGGTGCTTTCTCTACAATAGCTATATGAGATAGATCAAGAGAAAAATCATAATCTTTATCCTTAATGCATATAGGTGATGTGGCAAATTTAGGATCAGGAGATAGCTTATGTCTAACAGTATATTGTGTGAGAAACTTTTTAATTTTTCTTTCATCAGCAGTAGCATTGCATCTATTAATAAAATCATCGTTAAGCTCCACATAATCCTCATCAGGATCATCACTAGAATAATCAAGTTCAGGTGAATTAACAGGTGTAATAGCATTTTCATTAGGAGATTCAGCATTTTCAATTTGTCTAGACCTAGCAATTGTAGCATCTAGAAAGGATCCCAATGAACCACTATCATCAAGCACAGCAGAAACATTATCAATATTATGAGAGTTTTCAGATTCAGCAGAAGTACCAGCAAGTGAAGCTTGCGGCGGTGAAACAAGTTGACTTATCACAGATGGTGAATCAAGAGTAGCAGAGGTACTCAGAGTTGTACCTTTTCTTGTAGTGGATGGTAATATGGCGACTTTAGGATCGCGAGTTTTACCCATGATGGAGAATTTGCAGCGAACAATATCAATCCAAGTGAACTTCCAAATAAAGCTATGCTCCCCGGCAACGGCGCCAGAAAACAGTCTTGATGACCCACAAGTATAGGGTATCGCAGCAGTCTTCGCGGGAAGTAAATCCCAATTTATTGATTCGACACAAGGGGAGACAAAGAATACTTGAAAGCCTTAATAGCGGAGTTGTCAATTCAGCTGCACCTGGAAACAGACTTGCTCACAAGAGTTTATCAGTAGTAACAGTTTTATAGCGATGCTTGTAGTGAAATAACAGCAGCAGAGTAACAGAGACAGCAGTAGTAATTATAGTAAACAGCATGATTAAAATACTGTAGGCACGGGGACGGATAACGGGCGTTGCATGGATGAGAGAAACTCATGTAAAAATCATAGCAGGGCATTTGTAGATAATAATAAAACGGTGTCCAAGTACAAAGCAATCAATAGGCATGTGTTCCAATTATAGTCGTACGTGCTCGCAATGAGAAACTTGCACAACATCTTTTGTCCTACCAGCCGGTGGCAGCCGGGCCTCAAGGGAATCTACTGGATATTAAGGTATTCCTTTTAATAGAGTACCGGAGCAAAGCATTAACACTCCGTGAACACATGTGATCCTCACATCACTACCATCCCCTCCGGTTGTCCCGATTTCTGTCACTTCGGGGCCATCGGTTCCGGACAGCGACATGTGTATACAACTTGCAGGTAAGATCATAAAACAATGAATATCATGATGAAACAATAACATGTTCAGATCTGAGATCATGGCACTCGGGCCCTAGTGACAAGCATTAAGCATTACAAGTTGCAACAATATCATCAAAGTACCAATTACGGACACTAGGCACTATGCCCTAACAATCTTATGCTATTACATGACCAATCTCATCCAATCCCTACCATCCCCTTCGGCCTACAGCGGGGGAATTACTCACACATGGATGGGGGAAACATGGCTGGTTGATGAAGAGGCGTCGGTGGTGATGATGGCAATGATCTCCTCCAATTCCCCGTCCCGGCGGAGTGCCAGAACGGAGACTTCTGGCTCCCGAGACGGAGTTTCGCGATGTGGCGGCGTTCTGGAGAGTTTCTGGCGACTTCGACTTCTCTCCGTGCGTTTTTAGGTCGAAGGCAATAAATAGTCCGAAGGAGGGCGTCGGGGGCTGACCGAGGCCGCCACACAGTAGGGCCACGTGGGCCCCTCCTAGGTCGCGCCGCCCTATGGTGTGGGGCCCTCGGGCCCCCACCTGGCTTGCCCTTCTGGCTCCGCCAATATTTTGGGAAAATAGGACCTTCTGCATAAATTCCGAGGATTTTCCTGAAAGTTGGATTTCTGCACAAAAACGAGATACCAGAGCAGTTCTGCTGAAAACAGCGTTAGTCCGTGTTAGTTGCATCCAAAATACACAAATTAGAGGCAAAACAATAGCAAAAGTGTTCGGGAAAGTAGATACATTTTGGACGTATCACGCAGCACCACGTGCGCCAGAGCTACACCTCATTGCCGGCGAACAAAGACAAGTGCGTGATGTCTACGGGAGCTTCTATTCTTGTAGACAATGTTGGGCTTCCAAGAGCAGAGGTTTGTAGAACAGCAGCAAGTTTCCCTTAAGTGGATCACCCAAGGTTTATCGATCTCAGGAAGGAAGAGGTCAAAGATATCCCTCTCATGCAACCCTGCAACCACAAAGCAAGAAGTCTCTTGTGTCCCCAACACACCTTATAGGTGCACTAGTTCGGCGAAGAGATAGTGAAATACAGGTGGTATGAATAAGTATGAGCAGTAGCAACAGCGCCAGAAAAGTGCTTTGCTGTCCACTGGCGTGTGGTTGATGGTGGTAATATTGCAGGCAGTACAAATGCAGTAGAACAGTATACAAGCAGCGATAGCAGTAATTAGGAACAAGGCCTAGGGATTATACTTTCACTAGTGGACACTCTCAACATTGATCACATAACAGAATAAATAAATAGATGCTAGACTCTACACTCTCTTGTTGGATAATGAACACCACTAACTGTGTAGGATTACACGAACCCTCAATGCCGGAGTTAACAAGCTCCACAATATTCGATGTTCATATTTAAATAACCTTAGAGTGCATGACAGATCAACACAACCAAACCAAGTACTAACATAGCATGCACACTGTCACCTTCACGCTACGAAAGGAGGCATAGATCACATCAATACCATCATAGCAATAGTTAACTTCATAATCTACAAGAGATCACAATCATAGCCTACGCCAAGTACTAACACGATGCACACACTGTCACCATTACACCGTGCAGGAGGAATAAACTACTTTAATAACATCACTAGAGTAGCACACAGATAAATTGTGATACAAAACACATTGCAATCATAAAGAGATATAAATAAACACTTCACTATGCCATTCATAACAGTGAATAAGTATTCTGTGAAATATAGCCTAAGAGACCCACACGGTGCACACACTGTCACCTTTACACACGTGGGACAAGGAGTCTTCGGAGATCACATAAGTAAAATCCACTTGACTAGCATAATGACATCTAGATTACAAGCATCATCATATGAATCTCAATCATGTAAGGCAGCTCATGAGATTATTGTATTGAAGTACATAGGAGAGAGATTAACCACATAGCTACCGGTACAGCCCCGAGCCTCGATGGAGAACTACTCCCTCCTCATGGGAGACATCAGCGTTGATGAAGATGGCGGTGGTGTCGATGGAGAAGCCTTCCGGGGGCACTTCCCCGTCCCGGCGGCGTGCCGGAACAGAGACTCCTGTCCCCCAGATCCTGGCTTCGCGATGGCGGCGGCTCTGGATGGTTTCTCGTACCGTGGCTTTTCCGTCTTGAAGTTTTAGGTCGAGGACCCTTAAATAGGCGAAGAGGCGGCGTCGGAGGGTCAACGAGGCGACGACACCACAGGGGGGCACGGGCCACCCCTGGGCCGCGCCGACCTATCATCTGGGGGGCCTGTGTCCCCTCTCTGGCGGCTCTCGGGTGTTCTGGATGCTTCCGGGGATTCTAAGATGCTGGGCGTTGATTTCGTCCGATTCCGAGAATATTTCCTTACTAGGATTTCTGAAACCAAAAACAGCAGAAAACAGCAACTGGCCCTTCGGTATCTCGTCAATAGGTTAGTTCCGGAAAACGCATAAAAACGACATAAAGTATGCATAAAACATGTAGATATCATCAATAATGTGACATGGAACATAAGAAATTATCGATACGTCGGAGACGTATCAGCCTCCCCAAGCTTAGTTTCTGCTCGTCCCGAGCAGGTAAACGATAACAAAGATAATTTCTGGAGTGACATGCCATCATAACCTCGATCATACTATTGTAAACACATGTAATGAATGCAGCAATCCAAAACAATGGTAAATGACATGAGTAAACAAATGAACCATATAGCAAAGACTTTTCATGAATAGTACTTCAAGACAAGCATCAATAAGTCTTGCATAAGAGTTAACTCATAAAGCAATAATTCAAAGTAAAGGCATTGAAGCAACACAAAGGAAGATTAAGTTTCAGCGGTTGCTTTCAACTTATAACATGTATATCTCATGGATAGTTGTCAATGTAAAGTAATATAACAAGTGCAATATGCAAGTATGTAGGAATCAATGCACAGTTCACACAAGTGTTTGTTTCTTGAGATGGAGAGAAATAGGTGAACTGACTCAACATAAAAGTAAAAGAAAGGCCCTTCGCTGAGGGAAGCATTGATTGCTATATTTGTGCTAGAGCTTTGGTTTTTAAAACATATAGAGAGCATAAAAGTAAAATTTTGAGAGGTGTTTGTTGTTGTCAACGAATGGTAGTGGGCACTCTAACCCCCTTGCCAGACAAACCTTCAAAGAGCGGCTCCCATTTTATTTTTATTTTTGTGTGGCACGCCTTCCAACCTTTCTTTCACAAACCATGGCTAACCGAATCCTTCGGGTGCCTGCCAACAATCTCATACCATGAAGGAGTGCCTTTTTATTTTAGTTTTATTATGATGACACTCCTCCCCACCTTTGCTTTCTCAAGCCATGGCTAACCGAATCTTTCGGGTGCCGTCCAACAATCACATACCATGGAGGAGTGTCTATTTTTATTAATTAATTTGGGACTGGGAATCCCATTGCCAGCTCTTTTTGCAAAATTATTGGATAAGCGGATGAAGCCACTAGTCCATTGGTGAAAGTTGCCCAACAAGATTGAAAGATAAACACCACATACTTCCTCATGAGCTATAAAACATTGACACAAATCAGAGGTAATAAATTTTGAATTGTTTAAAGGTAGCACTCAAGCAATTTACTTTGGAATGGCGGAGAAATACCATGTAGTAGGTAGGTATGGTGGACAGAAATGGCATAGTGGTTGGCTCAAGGATTTGGATGCATGAGAAGTATTCCCTCTCGATACAAGGCTTAGGCTAGCAAGGTTTATTTGAAACAAACACAAGGATGAAGCGGTGCAGCAAAACTTACATAAAAGACATATTGTAAACATTATAAGACTCTACACCGTCTTCCTTGTTGTTCAAACTCTTACTAGAAATTATCTAGACCTTAGAGAGACCAATTATGCAAACCAAATTTTAGCAAGCTCTATGTATTTCTTCATTAATGGGTGCAAAGTATATGATGCAAGAGCTTAAACATGAGCACAACAATTGCCAAGTATCAAATTATCCAAGACATTCTACCAATTACCACATGTAGCATTTCCCGTTTCCAACCATATAACAATTAACGAAGCAGTTTCAACCTTCGCCATGAAAATTAAAGGCTAAGAACACATGTGTTCCTATGAACCAGCGGAGCGTGTCTCTCTCCCACACAAGCATTTATTCAAACAAAAACAAAAACAAGAAACCTACAGACGCTCCAAGTAAATTACATAAGATGTGACCGAATAAAAATATAGTTTCAAGAGAAGGAACCTGATAATTTGTCGATGAAGAAGGGGATGCCCAAGGCATCCCCAAGCTTAGATGCTTGAGTCTTCTTGAAATATGCAGGGATGAACCACCGGGGCATCCCCAAGCTTAGACTTTTCACTCTTCTCGATCACATTGTATCATCCTCCTCTCTTGACCCTTGAAAACTTCCTTCACACCAAACTCGAAACAAACTCATTAGAGGGTTAGTGCATAATCAAAAATTCACATGTTCAGAGGTGACACAATCATTCTTAACACTTTTGGACATTGCTCAAAGCTACTGGAAGTCAATGGAACAAAGAAATCCATCCCACATAGCAAAAGAGGCAATGCGAAATAAAAGGCAGAATCTGTCAAAACAGAACAGTCCGTAAAGACGAATTTTATTGAGGCACCAGACTTGCTCAAATGAAAATGCTCAAATTGAATGAAAGTTGCGTACATATCTGAGGATCACTCACGTAAATTGGCATAATTTTCTGAGTTACCTACAGAGAATTTTGCCCAGATTTGTGACAGCAAAGAAATCTATTTCTGCGCAGTAATCCAAATCTAGTATGAACCTTACTATCAACGACTTTACTTGGCACAACCAAACACAAAACTAAGATAATGAGAGGTTGCTACAGTAGTAACAACTTCCAAGACTCAAATATAAAACAAAATACTGTAGTAAAATAAACACACGGGTTATCTCCCAAGAAGTTCTTTTTCTTTATAGCCGTTAAGACGGGCTCAGCAGTTTTGATGATGCACTCGCAAGAAATAGTATTTGAAGCAAAAAGAGAGCATCAAAAAGCAAATTAAAAAAAAAATTAAGCCTAACATGCTTCCTATGCATAGGGATCTTGTAAATAAACAAGTTATGTAGGCATAATGCAACAGACATAGGAAAACTAGACAAGCTCAACTTCAAAATTTTAAGCATATAGAGAGGCGTTTTAGTAACATGAAAATTTCTACAACCATATTTTCCTCTCTCATAATAATGTCCAGTAGCATCATGAGCAAACTCAACAATATAACTATCACATAAAGCATTCTTATCATGAGTCTCATGCATAAAATTATTACTCTCCACATAAGCATAATCAATTTTATTAGTAATAGCGGGAGCAAATTCAACAAAGTAGCTATCATTATTATTCTCATCATCAAATATAGGAGGCATATTGTAATCATAATCAAATTTATCCTCCATAACAGGCGGCACCAAAAGACTACTATCATTATAATCATCATAAATAGGAGGCAAAGTATCATCAAAGTAAAATTTCTCCTCAATTCTTGGGGGACTAAAAAGATCATGCTCATCAAAGCCAGCTTCCCCAAGCTTAGAATTTTCCATATCATTAGCAACAATGGTGTTCAATGTGTTCATGCTAATATGTTCCATGGGTTTTTTAATTTTTGGATCAAACCATCCATGTCTTAAATCAGGAAATAGAATAAGAAGCTCATTGTTGTCCATTATGCCTTACTAGTGTAAAACAAGAAACAAAAAGATGCAATTGCAGGATCTAAAGGAAATAGCTTCGAGCACAAACACAATGGCGCCAGAAAAGTACTGTTACCTGGAACCGGAGTATGAGTGCCTTTTACCTTTCCTCCCCGGCAACGGCGCCAGAAAAGTACTTCTGCTCTGGATGGTTTCCCCGGCAACGGCGCCAGAAAAGTGCTTGATGTCTACGGGAGCTTCTATTCTTGTAGACAGTGTTGGGCCTCCAAGAGCAGAGGTTTGTAGAACACCAGCAAGTTTCCCTTAAGTGGATCACCCAAGGTTTATCGATCTCAGGGAGGAAGAGGTCAAAGATATCCCTCTCATGCAACCCTGCAACCACAAAGCAAGAAGTCTCTTGTGTCCCCAACACACCTAATAGGTGCACTAGTTCGGCGAAGAGATAGTGAAATACAGGTGGTATGAATAAGTATGAGCAGTAGCAACAGCGCCAGAAAAGTGCTTTGCTGTCCAGGACTGGCGTGTGGTTGATGGTGGTAATATTGCAGGCAGTACAAATGCAGTAGAACAGTAAACAAGCAGCGATAGCAGTAATTAGGAACAAGGCCTAGGGATTATACTTTCACTAGTGGACACTCTCAACATTGATCACATAACAGAATAAATAAATAGATGCTAGACTCTACACTCTATTGTTGGATGATGAACACCACTAACTGTGTAGGATTACACGAACCCTCAATGCCGGAGTTAACAAGCTCCACAATATTCGATGTTCATATTTAAATAACCTTAGAGTGCATGACAGATCAACACAACCAAACCAAGTACTAACATAGCATGCACACTGTCACCTTCACGCTACGAAAGGAGGCATAGATCACATCAATACCATCATAGCAATAGTTAACTTCATAATCTACAAGAGATCACAATCATAGCCTACGCCAAGTACTAACACGATGCACACACTGTCACCATTACACCGTGCAGGAGGAATAAACTACTTTAATAACATCACTAGAGTAGCACACAGATAAATTGTGATACAAAACACATTGCAATCATAAAGAGATATAAATAAGCACTTCACTATGCCATTCATAACAGTGAATAAGTATTTTGTGAAATATAGCCTAAGAGACACACACGGTGCACACACTGTCACCTTTACACACATGGGACAAGGAGTCTCCGGATATCACATAAGTAAAATCCACTTGACTAGCATAATGACATCTAGATTACAAGCATCATCATATGAATCTCAATCATGTAAGGCAGCTCATGAGATTATTGTATTGAAGTACATAGGAGAGAGATTAACCACATAGCTACCGGTACAGCCCCGAGCCTCGATGGAGAACTACTCCCTCCTCATGGGAGACAGCAGCGTTGATGAAGATGGCGGTGGTGTCGATGGAGAAGCCTTCCGGGGGCACTTCCCCGTCCCGGCGGCGTGCCGGAACAGAGACTCCTGTCCCCCAGATCTTGGCTTCGCGATGGCGGCAGCTCTGGATGGTTTCTCGTACCGTGGCTTTTCCGTCTCGAAGTTTTAGGTCGAGGACCCTTAAATAGGCGAAGAGGCGGCGTCGGAGGGTCAACGAGGCGACGACACCACAGGGGGGCGCGGGCCACCCCTGGGCCGCGCCGGCCTATCATCTGGGGGGCCTGTGTCCCCTCTCTGGCGGCTCTCGGGTGTTCTGGATGCTTCCGGGGATTCTAAGATGCTGGGCGTTGATTTCGTCTGATTCCGAAAATATTTCCTTACTAGGATTTCTAAAACCAAAAACAGCAGAAAACAGCAACTGGCCCTTCGGTATCTCGTCAATAGGTTAGTTCCGGAAAACGCATAAAAACGACATAAAGTATGCATAAAACATGTAGATATCATCAATAATGTGGCATGGAACATAAGAAATTATCGATACGTCGGAGACGTATCAGTGCGCCGGCAATAACTGAGCTACCGCCGGCGCACAGGCTGGTGCGCCGGCAATAGCCAGTTATCACCGGCCTGTTCGCACCGGCGGGCTCCTGTGCGCCGGCAGAAGCCCAAATAGGTGCGCCGGCAGTAAGGGTTTTCCTATTAGTGCTACCTGGCTGGGCGTGCCACCCATGAACAAATGGGCCTTGAGCATTGTATCGGGCCCCCTTTTTACATATATATCCATCTCGCAAAAAAAACTAAGCCATATTTTTGTCGAGATTTATTGAGGCGGCGACGGAGGCAAAACTCCTGTCCTACTCGAGGAGAGGCAGATCCTGCCGCATCGGTGCCTCCAGTGAAGGGGAAATCGATGCCATCGTAATCACCACTCCTCCTTGACGTAGGGGGAGGCATCTCCATCAACATCTCCAACAGCACCATCATCACCAACATCACCATCTCCAAGATCAACTTCATTCCCCTCATAGTTTGTGTTTAATTGAACCTCAGATATTGTTTTAAAGGCTAGTTCCATGTTCGTGATTGGTGCTCTGTCTTTATTTGGTGGAGAAATTATAATTTAAGATTTTGTTGTAATCATTATGCCTCTACTCCACAATATGTTTGGCACTTGTGAGTAGTTCCCCTTGTTCCTGAGGGCATATGATGATCTGGCTATGATTCTATATTATGTGCAATGATTATTTGGCCAATTTTTTAACTTTTATGTTGTTCTATGATTGTTTTATGAAAACATGTAATGCATATTACTTGACCTATATGGCCTCATAGGGCTGCACTTTAATGTAATGATGAGCGTTGGAAGGGATGGAATGACAGAAACTATTTTCCAATACTTTGAGTTGCATTAGAGGGGATTATGTTGGGGACCCATGATCTAATTGCTATGATGCGACATTTATTTCTTAATGATTCCTATACTTTCTCATGAAAATGGCTCTACGATCCATGATGTACTGCAGTTGGGAAACCCCAAGAGGAAGATGATGAGCACAATAGCAAGTTTTACCTCAGTAAGAAACCAAGGTTTAATCGACCAGTAGGAGAAAGAAATCACGTCTGAAGGTTGTTGTTGGCTGACTTTGGCAGGACGCACTACCGGTGTTAGCAACAACGCAGAACCTGCACACAACACAACCAAACTAGTTTTCCCCAACTTACAGTGAAGTTGTCAATCTTACCGGTTTTGCTGAAAACAAAGAATTAGATGTATAGTGTGGAAAGAGATGTTTGTTTGCAGTGAAAAGAGAACATTGCTTGCAGTAAAGAAATAGAACATGTATTTGCAGTAGATGATTTATCAATGTAAAAGAAAGGACTGGGTTCCATAGTTCACTAGAGGTGTCTCTCCATAAAGATAAATAACACGCTGGGTGAACAAATGACAACTGGGAAATTGATATAATAAAGACCATACATGACAAGATGATTACTATGAGATTCATTTGGGCATTACAACAAGATTCATGGACCGTAATCCAACTGCATCTATGACTAATAATCCACCCTCATGATATCATCCGAACAACTTTGGGTATTAAGTTGCAAGCAACAGATTATTACATTAAGTAAAGTGTGTAAAGTAACAATAGAATTATGCTTGGATAAAGAATTGTTGTTTTCTCCCTAGTAGCAACAACACATCTATAAACTTAGAACTTATTATCACTCTCCCAGATTACTAGAGGCATGAACCCACTATCGAGCATAAATACTCCCTGTTGGAGTCACAAGCACAAACTTGGCCAGAGCATATACTAGCAATGGAGAGCATGCACGATCACAAATAACATATATAATAGATCATAATCAACTCAACCATAGTATTCAATATTCATCGAATCCCAGCAAACACAACATGTAGCATTACATAAAGATGATCTTGATCATGATAGGCAGCTCACAAGATCTAAACATGAAGCACAATGAGGAGAAGACAACCATCTAGCTACTGCTATGGACCCATAATCCAGAGATGAATTACTCACGCATCACTTCGGAGGCGGGCATGGTGATGAAGAAGCCTCCGGTGATGATCTCCCTCTCCGGCATGGTGCGGGGAAGAGCTTCAGAACCCTCCCGAACTAGGGTTGACGATGGCGGCTGATGACCCACAAGTATAGGGGATCGCAACAGTCTTCGAGGGAAGTAAAACCCAAATTTATTTATTCAGCACAACGGGAGATAAAGAATACTTACAAGCCTTAACAACGGAGTTGTCAATTCAGCTGCACCTGGAAAAGCACTAGTAACATGGGAGATGTGAAAGAAGCAGTAATATGAGAGCAATAGTAATAGTAACACAGAGTCAATGGCACCAGAAAATATTCCAGTGTGTAGTGGACTGTTGTTGGGGGGATGACCCCCGGTATGCCAAAGGCATGCCAAACCGGATGGTATGAGCCATCAAGATATCGGTTTAATATTGATACCGGACATGGTCGTCTCTAACCAAAGATACCGGATAAAAGAATAAGGTACCGGATCAAAGATACCGGATCAAAGATACCGGATCAAAGATACCGGTAAAACAGGCAAAGGTACCGGAAACCCGGTTCCAGGGTCACTGTAGCACGTCAGCAAGACTGGTCAAAGATTCTCTAAGGAGCTAGAAGACAAGGCTGAGCTAAGCAAAGTGACTTTAAGCGAAGCCCTGACGCCAAAGGAGGAGGATGACGCCAAAAGCAGCCGGGGGCGTCAGCCTCTGTGGTTAAAGAAGCCGGCGCCGCCCTTTTTGACTAAAGTGACTTTGTAAAAGTAGTTTGTCCAGTCAAAGATGCTGTAAGATGCCGTAATATGCCATTAGATGCTGTTTAGATGCCATTAGGGTTTCTTGCTCTGTAAGCCACCTCTCCCCTATATAAGGAGAGGGGGTAGCCCCATTACGGGCACGACATATCTTATGTACAAACACAAACCTGTAATTCGCTAAGAGCAATAAAGAGAAAGATCTAGAGCGGAGTTCGTCCTTGTGTTCTTCTTCCTGTTTCACTACCCTAGGTTGTGTTCTTGAGGAAAGCATCCGGAAGTTCATCCAATCTCATCACAAACCCTCCCCCGAATCCTCTAGCGCACATTCGGCCCCAACTCAAGCCATCCCATGGCATCTGCTCGTTCACCACGACGACAGTTGGCGCCCACCGTGGGGCCAGCAGCTGCGCTTGCTGGAGTACATATTCGGGCGGGCCTCCTCACCATCGACGGCGAGCGTTTCGTCACCGCGCTCGTCGACCGCGTCCTCGACACGGACTTCATCAACGACAACGCGGGCTGCTTCGCCAACGGCGGCATCTTCCCCAAGAACGGCCGCATCATCGAGTTCGGCAGCCACCACGTCTACCTCGGCACCGTCTCAGAGCGCCAGTACCTCTCGCCGGTACTGGAGGCGCCAGACCCGCCAAGATCTTCACCAACTCGCGGGCTGCGCTCCGACCGCGCAGCCGGCAGCGTCGAGGTTATGATGGCCGGCGCAGGAGGCGTTGGCGAAGCGGCAGCTGAGGAGGGCGCTGGGCCCGTAAAGTTCGGGCACATGGCAAAGCGTCCAACGGAGCCCGACGGGATCATCCCGGCACCTCTACCGCGCCACCGGCAGCAACCCTGCTGCAGGCCGCCATTGGCTCGTTGGCCACGCCTATCGCTATTAACCCCGGTAATGTAAGGAGTTCTTTTCTCTGCCTGATTTGCTGTCTGTAGTATGCCGGTACCTCGAATGAATCTCGGGGACTGCCTCTATCGAGATTGCATGCAATATGTTTATTCTTTCCGTATACCGGTTTGTTTGCTTAAGGTTCGCTTTTCCGGTCTGGTAACGTGCTAAACCTACCGGAGTCTTCGACTTTGCTGCTGTCCGAAACCCGGCTTCATGGCAAGCAAGATAAACCGGAAGGTCCTAAGCACGTGAAAAACGAAAAAGGGACCGAAAACAAACAATCCAGAAGAAAATTTAACTAACCCCGGTCATACCGGTTTTTTGTGAAACATTTCGAATTATTTCCAAATTCAAGAAAGTGCTTCTTTGGCAAAAGAACTTTGAGTCTCATATGCCGAACGCCCAAAAGAGGTAGGCAGAGCCAAAGCAAAAGAACCAAGTGTGCATCGGATTGGATTCGGAAACAAATCCGGAATCTTCACCATGCAAGGATCAGAGCAAAACCAAAACAAACCGGCAAGGTCTTAATCATGTAAATACCGGCTCAACCTATAAGCCTACCGGTGTACCGGTTAAAGTCAGCACCACCAAGAGGGCTTAACGCATTAATACAACTCCCACCCGGTATACCGGGAAAATTTCACGAGGTTGCTTTTCATGAGACAGGAACATAGTTTTCACAGGTAAAATGGAGATGAGCTCTCCGGGGCTTGGGCGGAAGTAGCAGGTATTTCTGTGGCTTGTTTAGGGGCAGCGAAGCTCGGACAAAGCCGGGCCGACCTTCCTGTGCGTCGACTTGCAACTAAGGTAAAATATTTATGATGTATATGCATTGACTAACCCTGTCTTCAGGCACAACTGTTTTCCGATGAAAATTCATCGCTACCATCAGTTTTCTTAGCTCATAATGTATCATGGCATCATCCAAACTCTCAGATCACCGTTTATCATGGCATCATCCAAACTCTCAGATCGCCGTTTATCATGGCACCATCTAGTATCTCAGATCGCCGTTTATCATGGCATCATCCAAACTCTCAGATCGCCGTTTATCATGGCACCATCTAATATCCCAGACCGCTGTTTATTCTGGTTGGCCAAAGTATCACACCAAAGTCAGCTACATCATGTCACAAGTAACGTGGCATTGACTACTAAGTCAAACCACTGCATATCTGGGTTGACCAGTGGCCATAGCTCGTCGAATATCATCTTGACATAGTCCAAGAGGGCAAAATGTCAAACATGCCAAGATGGCAAAATTTCAATCCGGTATACGCCAAGAAGGCTATACACACCGGTATGTGACAAGCCCAAGAGGGCAAAATGTCAAACATGCCAAGATGGCAAAATTTCAATCCGGTATATGCCACGAAGGCTATACACACCGGTATGTGACAAGCCCAAGAGGGCAAAATGTCAAACATGCCAAGATGGCAAAATTTCAATCCGGTATACGCCAAGAAGGCTATACACACCGATATGTGACAAGCCCAAGAGGGCAAAATGTCAAACATGCCAAGATGGCAAAATTTCAATCCGGTATACGCCAAGAAGGCTATACACACCGGTATGTGACAAGCCCAAGAGGGCAAAATGTCAAACATGCCAAGATGGCAAAATTTCAATCCGGTATACGCCAAGAAGGCTATACACACCGGTATGTGACAAGCCCAAGAGGGCAAAATGTCAAACATGCCAAGATGGCAAAATTTCAATCCGGTATACGCCAAGAAGGCTATACACCGATATGTGACAAGCCCAAGAAGGCAAAATGTCAAACATGCCCAAGATGGCAAAACCTATTCCGGTAAACGCCCAAGAAGGCTATATACCGGTATATAAAAAAAAAAAAAAAAAAAAGATGCCGGTTTCTTGGCAAGTTCGCACTAAGTACTGCGTGCTTAACCCGAAACTCGGGGACTGGCTATGCCGGTTTTTTGTTTCCAGCAAAGTTTCGCGCTAAGAACTGCGTTCTCAACCTGAAACTCGGGGACTGGGAGGATGTACATATAAGCTGGGAAGTTGAAAACCGGCATAGATTTGAAAGATGAAGCTTTGAAGTTTAAGGTGTGCGGCTTACCACCACGTTGCCGCTGGCATCGTGCCAAGTGGTGTCAAACTCCTTGACGACGCGCGTAAGCCGGCTCAAGTGCTGCGCCGTGCTCCACGAATCGGAAGTAACAACGACCGGAAGCTTGTCCTTGCCCGGGCCGCGGGTAGCCGGAGACAACTCCGCCTGGTTCCACTTCTCAGTGTTTTCTAGCAGCAGGCCCAGGTTGATCTCGCCGCGGTTGAGCTCAGTGATCCGGCCCGGCTGCGCTGAGACCTCCTCGCCGGCTTCCCTTGCGGCGCGCCCAGTATGGGCAAATGCAAGGGTGCAAACCGGAAGGCTGTGATGATAAGGTTCACCCGAAGGAGACCACAATCTGGTTCTTCCTCTTTCGGCCTGAGGGCGCTTGGCAGCCGGAGCAGCGCTGCTTCTGGCATCAAAAGCCGAAGCCTTCTGCACTATGGAAGCCGGAGGATCCCCGACTTTTGCACCAATGGAAGTCACGTGCTATAGCACCGAGGGTTACCGGTCGGCTGAAATCGGCGCCACAAAGAAAGCACAAGATAACGCAAGTGATGTAAATACCTCAAGCACAACACAGTCGTTGTCATCATAGCCGGAACCGGCGGCCCGAGTTCCGGAAGGGTCACATGGATCCGGTGCGCCACATTAACTGCGCGAGGGAGACGAAGGATTTGAAGCCTGACGCTGGCACGCCAGGTACAGTGCGCATGTCTCTCACAGGCACAAGTTTCGGCGTATTCTGGACATCGTCAAGACAAGCATTAAAGACCAAGGAACCGACAGAAAGAAGCCGGAGGTGTTCGATGATGGTTGTTCAGCTAAGTGGGTTCGGCAAGGAGCCGGATGAGTTTAAATGGAAACCGGAAGGATTAATCCGATACGTTTGGAATGGGAACCTGGCATGACGCGTCAGAAACAGTGCGTATGTCTCTGACAGGCACTGCTCCCCACATATTCTTGACTTCACCGAGAAAGTTTTTGACAACAAAGATACCGGATCAAAGATACCGGATCAAAGATACCGGAGCAAAGATACCGGAGCAAGTATACCAAAGCTGAATTCGGTGTGATGAGATGGTTTCGGTAGAGACGCCGGAAGGTTTTCAACTAGACGCCGGAAGGTTTAAACCGGTACCTTGAGAAAATAGAACCTGGCATGGTCCGTTGGGTAGGATCCACCGGACTATACCAGCTTCGGGGACTAATGTTGGGGGGATGACCCCCGGTATGCCAAAGGCATGCCAAACCGGATGGTATGAGCCATCAAGATACCGGTTTAATATTGATACCGGACATGGTCGTCTCTAACCAAAGATACCGGATAAAAGAATAAGGTACCGGATCAAAGATACCGGATCAAAGATACCGGATCAAAGATACCGGTAAAACAGGCAAAGGTACCGGAAACCCGGTTCCAGGGTCACTGTAGCACGTCAGCAAGACTGGTCAAAGATTCTCTAAGGAGCTAGAAGACAAGGCTGAGCTAAGCAAAGTGACTTTAAGCGAAGCCCTGACGCCAAAGGAGGAGGATGACGCCAAAAGCAGCCGGGGACGTCAGCCTCTGTGGTTAAAGAAGCCGGCGCCACCCTTTTTGACTAAAGTGACTTTGTAAAAGTAGTTTGTCCAGTCAAAGATGCTGTAAGATGCCGTAATATGCCATTAGATGTTGTTTAGATGCCATTAGGGTTTCTTGCTCTGTAAGCCACCTCTCCCCTATATAAGGAGAGGGGGTAGCCCCATTACGGGCACGACATATCTTATGTACAAACACAAACCTGTAATTCGCTAAGAGCAATAAAGAGAAAGATCTAGAGCGGAGTTCGTCCTTGTGTTCTTCTTCCTGTTTCACTACCCTAGGTTGTGTTCTTGAGGAAAGCATCCGGAAGTTCATCCAATCTCATCACAAACCCTCCCCCGAATCCTCTAGCGCACATTCGGCCCCAACTCAAGCCATCCCATGGCATCTGCTCGTTCACCACGACGACAACTGTAGAGAAATGATGATGACAGAAGGACTGGGGTTCCCGGCTATCTACACTAGTGGTAACACTCCAAAAAAATAACATGTGTTGGGTGAACAAATTATAGTTGGGAAATTGATAATTGTGAGGGCATGACAATGCATGATATGATAAAACAAAGTTTACTGTAGTATTTAATTGGTAATTACAACATGATTCTTCATAGAACCTAATCCAACTGCATCTATGACAAATAATCCACCTTCAGGTTAGCATCCGCACCCCTTTTAGTATTAAGTTGCAAGCAATAGATTATTGCATTAATTAAAGTGTGTAAAGTAAATAATAGAATTATCCTTGGATAATGCATTGTTGTTTTCTCCCTAGTAGCAACAACACATCTACAACCTTAGAAGTTATTATCACTCTCACAGATTACTAGAGGCATGAACCCACTATCGAGCATCAATAACCCTCTTGGAGATACATGCAACTACTTGATCAGGGTAACCAAAAGTACCGGAGAGCATGCAAGATCTTAAATAAACAATAGTATGATAACATGATGAACAATCTTATCACAATTCCACAATTTATCGGATCCCAAAAAACACAACACCAATTACATCATATGGATCTCACTCATGTAAGGCAGCTCATGAGATCATTGTATTGAAGTACATGGGAGAGAGAGTACCAACTAGCTACAGCCAAGAACCCATAGTCCATGGGGGAACTACTCACAAACCATCATGGAGACGAAGTGGAGGCGGTGGAGTCAATGGAGATGGCTCCGAGGGTCAATCCCCGTCTCGGCAGGGTGCCAGAACAGGAACTTCTGACCCCTGAAACTTGTCTTCGATGGCGGCGGAGCGACGAACTTTTCGGGGAATATGACTCTGGTATTTAGGGTTTTAGCATCGAAGGAAATATATAGGCGGAAGGGTAAGGTCGGTGGTAGCCCGAGGGTCCCACACCACCCCTAGGCGCGGCCAGGGAGGGGGTTGTGCCCAGGTATGGTGTGGCTGCCTCAACGCCCTCCTCTGTCTCTGCTTTGGACTCCGTCTTCATGTCGGTAAACATAGGAACTTCAGCTTTTGTTTCGTCCAATTCCGAGAATATTTCCTGTACAACTTTTCTGAAATACAAAATAGCATAAAACAGGGAACTAACACTGTGGCATTGATACGTCTCCAACGTATCTATAATTTCTGATGTTCCATGCTAGTTTTATGACAATACCTACATGCTTTGCTCACATTTTATAATGATTTTATGCATTTTCCGGAACTAACCTATTAACAAGATGCCGAAGTGCCAGTTCCTGTTTTCTGCTGTTTTTGGTTCCAGAAAGGCTGTTCGGGCAATATTCTCGGAATTCGACGAAATAAAAGCCAAACATCTTATTTCACCGAGACGGACCAGAACACCGAAGGGGAGCCGGAGAGGAGGCCCAGGGCCCCCACACCACACTGGGGCGCGGCCTAGGAGGGGGCGCGCCACCCTATGGGGTGGGCCCCCCAGGCACCCCCTTGCGCCGCCTCTTCGCCTATAAAATCCCTCGCAACGTAAAAACCCTACACCAATTGACGAAACTCCAGAAAGACTCCAGGGACGCTGCCGCCATCGCGAAACTCCGTTTCGGGGGACATAAGTCTTTGTTCCGGCACGCCGCCGGGACGGGGAATTGCCCCCGGAGTCATCTCCATCGACACCACCGCCATCTTCATCGCTGTTGCTGTCTCCCATGATGAAGAGGGAGTAGTTCTCCCCCAAGGCTAAGGGCTCTACCGGTAGCTATGTGGTTCATCTCTCTCTCCCATGGTGTGATCTTTATGTGATCATGAGCTTTGTATCACTATTAATCTATGTGCTACTCTAGTGATGTTATTAAAGTAGTCTATTCCTCCTCCATGATGTAATGTTGACAGTGTGTGCATCATGTAGTACTTGGTGTGGGTTATGATTGTAATCTCTTGTAGATTATGAAGTTAACTATTACTATGATAGTATTGATGCGATCTATTCCCCCTTTTATAGCTATTGTTGACAGTGTGTATGCTATGTTAGTACTCGGTCTAAATTGCAACGGTCTATTATGCACTCTAGAGGTTACTTTAATATGAACTCCGGATGTTGTGGAGCTTTTTTTACTCCGGCTTGAGTTGTGCTTTTATATCCCTACACAATGAATGGTGTTTGTTATCCAACAAGAGAGTGTGAGAAAGTAGCACAAGTGAAGAGAAGTTATTTATTTATGTGATCATTGTTGAGAGTGTCCACTAGTGAAAGTATGATCCCTAGGCCTTGTTTCTAAGCATTGAAACACCGTTTCCAACAAGTTCTGTTACATGTTTGCTTGCTGCCATCTTTATTTCAGATTGCAATTACTACTTACAATCATCCATATTACTTGTATTTCACTATCTCTTCGCTGAACTAGTGCACATATACATCTGACAAGTGTATTAGGTGTGTTGGGGACACAAGAAACTTCTTGTATCGTAATTGCAGGGTTTCTTGAGAGGGATATCTTTGACCTCTACCTCCCTAAGTTCGATAAACCTTGGGTGATTCACTTAAGGGAAACTTGCTGCTGTTCTACAAACCTCTGCTCCTGGAGGCCCAACACTGTCTACTGGAATAGAAGCGTGCGTAGACATCAAGCTATTTTCTGGCGCCGTTGCCGGGGAGGTAAGGTAAAAGGTATTCACATCCTCCGACTACTAAGCTATTTCCTAGCACTGTTGCCACTTCGTGAGTGCTCGAAGCTATTTTCTTTAGATCCTGCAATTGCATCTTTTTGTTTCTTCTTTTTATTTTTCACTAGTTAGGCATAATGGAAAATAACAGTGAGCTTTTTAATCTATTTCCTGAGTTAAGACATGAATTGTTTGATGCGAAAATTAAAAAACCTATGGAACCTTATTTGTATGCTAGTAGCAATGTTATTAGTATGAACGCAATTACTGCTAATGTTATGGAGAAGTCTAAGCTTGGGGAAGCTAGTTTTTATGATATTTTTAGCTTCTCATCTTTAGGGGAGAAAATTTGCTCTGATAATACTTTATCTCCCATATGCGATAACTCTAATGATGCTTATGATATTTTAAATCCACCAGTTGAAAGTATTCCGTATAAAATACCTATGAAAATTATTGAACGTGTTATGGACAACCGCTATGAAGGGGATGGAACTGTCCATCCTGGAGATCATTTACTGTTTTTGCATGAATTATGCGGGTTATTGAAGTGTGAAGGTATCTCTATGGATGAAGTGAGGAAGAAACTATTCTCTATGTCGCTGTCTGGTAAAGCAGCGCATTGGTATAAATTGCTGAAGAATAGGCATTCTCTTGATTGGGAGGATATTATGCCTCTATTTTATTCTAAATTCTATCCTCCAAGTGAAATTCACAAAGACCGAAACCGCATATATAATTTCTGGTCTCATGATGGAGAGAGTATTGCCCAAGCATGGGGGAGATTGAAGTCTTTAATGCTCAAATGCCCCATTCATCAGCTTCCTGGTAATATCATCATTGATAATTTCTATGCAAGACTTTCTTTTCAAGACAAAACCTTGCTGGATACTACTTGTTCCGGATCATTCACGCGCAATAAAGAAGAGTTTAAATGGGACCTTCTTGATCGGATTCAGGAGAACGCTAAAGATTCGGAGAACGACAAAGGTAAAGAATCACGTATAAACTATGAATATGAATGCATTAAGTCTTTCATTGAAACTGTTGATTTTCAAGAGCTTAGTGCTAAATTTGGTCTTGATCCTCAAATTATGGTCGATTGCTATAGAGCCTTTGCTTCTCATACTAATGTTCCTAAAGAAAATTGGTACATGTATCATGAACCTTTCAAAGACACTTGCATGGAAAATGAAATTGTTGTTAATGATTGCAATGAACATCCCCAAACTTCTGAAAATACTATTTCTTATAAGCATGTTAATTTTTGTGGAATGCATAGATCTTGTGGAATTAATCAAATCGAAGATGAATATTGTATCCATCATAGGAATGAAAAAACTAGAAAGTGGTTTAGGGCTCTAGATGATCTTGGTGAAAAAGTTTGTGCCCTCTATCCTTTTATTTGTGAACTTTGCCATAGAGTGGGTCATTTTAATTTTCAATGCTCCTCCAATGATAATTCGAACCCATGAGTGCTGCAAATTTGTATTGTGATGATGAAATCCTTCCTAATCAGCATGATGAACTTACTTTATTTTTGGGGTGTGAAGAGTTATCATGAAAAATTTATTTGTTACATATGAGCGATCTTGATATTAATAGTGTCCTGCATGGGTGTCTTTCTTATTGCATTAATAATTTCCATACAAATACTTACATACAAAATATTTTAGAAGATGACACTTTGCTAAAATATGATAGGACCGCTATGTGTTTTAAACTTATTAATAAAAAGGAGGAATCCTCCCAAGTTTCTTCTATTGTTTTTGGAAATAAATCAGGTTATGTGGAGAAGCCTCCCTTCAAGCCTCTTCCTCCTAAAGAAGGGAACAAGGAGAAGGAAAAGAAGAAGAAGAAGGGCACGAAAAAGAAGAAGAAGAGGGGAAATAAAAAGAAAGAGGTAAGGCATATCCCCGCGTGTATGAGATAACGATAGGTAACCGTAAGTATGTTGCTCCTAATGATTATTATGATAATGAATCTGAGTACAATGATCTTCATATGCCCTTTACCTACATTAGTGATCATGATTTAGAAGAGCACACTACTTTTGATATTGAAAATCTCTGGGAAATTAATTCTGAAAAATATGATGTTAATAATTGCCATAGTATCAGTACTATCCATGCTTCCTCCCATAATGATATAGAAAGCTCTAAGCTTGGGGATGAGGTGTTTTAAAATCCTTTTGCTACTGATGATTATATGTTTGATACATCTCCTTCTAGTAACAATGATGGTATGGTTACAGATGAACATACTGTGGAAGATAACTATTCTATTTCTTATGATGACACTATGCCTCCAATCTTTGACAATTATTATAAAAAATGCTATGACACAGGTTATAATTATCCTTATGAAACTTGTAATAGTTATGATGGGATTGCCAAAAACCATTCCCTTAGTATGCAACTTGTTTACCATGTTCAAATTCTAGATAATGATCCTGTTCCAATTACTATTAATGAGAAGAGTTTTTCTTATGCCAAAATTAATGATACTTTTATGCATATGAACCATGATAAGAATGTTTTAAGTGATGGGTATATTGTTGAGTTTGTTCATGATGCTACTGAAAGTTATTATGAGAGAGGGAAACATGGTTATATGCATCTTAATAATATTAAGTTTCCCCTCTTTATGTTGAGAATCTTAAAGTTGCGCTTGTGTTGCCTTTCTATGCTTGTTGCCTTATGCTTACATAACTTGTTTATTTACAAGATTCCTTTTCATAGGAAGTGGGTTAGGCTTAAATTTATTTCGTGCTTGCTTTTTGATGCTCTCTTTGCTTCAACTCTCATCCTTATGTGAGCATCATTAAAATTACTGAGCCCATCTTAATGGCTATAAAGAAAGCACTTCTTGGGAGATAACCCATGTTTTTTTTATTTTGCTACTGTTTTGTTGTGTCTTGGAAGTTGTTACTACTGTAGCAACCTCTCCTTATCTTTATTTTATTGCATTGTTGTGCCAAGTAAAGTCTTTGATAGTAAGGTTGATACTAGATTTGGATTTCTGCGCAGAAACAGATTTCTAGCTGTCACGAATTTGAGTAGGTCTCTCTGTAGGAAACTCAGAAAAATATGCAAAAATTCATGAGTGATCCTCAGATATGTAAGCAACTTTCATTCAATTTGATCTTTTTCATCTGACCAAGTTAAGTGCCTCGAACAAATTCATCTTTACGGACTGTTCTGTTTTGACAGATTCTGCCTTTTATTTCACATTGCCTCTTTTGCTATGTTGAATGGATTTCTTTGTTCCATTAACTTTCAGTAGCTTTGAGAAATCTCCAGAAGTGTTAAGAATGATTGTGTCACCTCTGAATATGTGAATTTTTGATTATTCACTAACCCTCTAATGAGTTTGTTTTGAGTTTGGTGTGGAGGAAGTTTTCAAGGGTCAAGAGAGGAGGATGATACAATATGATCAAGAAGAGTAAAAAGTCTAAGCTTGGGGATGCCCCGTGGTTCATCCCTGCATATTTCAAGAAGACTCAAGCATCTAAGCTTGGGGATGCCCAAGGCATCCCCTTCTTCATCGACAACTTATCAGGTCACCTCTAGTGAAACTATATTTTTATTCTGTCACATCTTATGTGCTTTACTTGGAGCGTCTGTATCTTTTTATTTTTTGTTTTTTTGTTTTTGTTTGAATAAAATCGGATCCTAGCAATCCTTGTGTGGGAGAAAGACACGCTCCGCTTGTTCATATGAACACTGGTGTTCTTAGCTTTACTTTTAATGTTCATGGCGAAGGTTGAAAACTGCTTCGTTCATTGTTATTTGTTTGGAAACAGAAAATGCTTCATGTGGTAATTGGTATATGGTCTCGAATAATTTGATACTTGGCAATTGTTTTGCTCAATAGATCATGTTTAAGCTCTTGCATCATGTACTTTGCACCTATTAATGAAGAACTACCATAGAGCTTGTTGAAATTTGGTTTGCATGATTGGTCTCTCTAAAAGTCTAGATATTTTCTGGTAAAAGTGTTTGAACAACAAGGAAGACAGTGTAGAGTCTTATAATGCTTGCAATATGTTCTTATGTAAGTTTTGTTGTACCGGTTCATACTTGTGTTTGCTTCAAACAACCTTGCTAGCCAAAGCCTTGTACTGAGATGGAATTCTTCTCGTGCATCCAAAACCTTGAGCCAAAACCTATGCCATTTGTGTCCACCATACCTACCTACTATGTGGTATTTCTCTGCCATTCCATAATAAATTGCTTGAGTGTTGTGGTGACCCGGCATACCACTGCATGGTGTAGTATGCAAGTCTGATATAACACCAATGAAACACCGTTCCACTAGTATTATATCGCTCAGAGTGGTACAACAGAAACATATGCGGGTCCAAGGCATGTCTATAGAATTACATACAGACTCTGTTACATAAGATCAGCACAGCCTCCTGCTATACAATGAGATAAATCTTCAAATAAACTCTAGAAGAACGACTCGTAGACTAGTCTTATCACGAACTCTATTTGTAGAGTATTTAACTAGCAAAAGAGGCTAAGAATAGATTCTAGCTAAGTAGGAGCTAGGTTTAGGAAACTAGTTCCCTTCTATGGCTAAACTAGGTTTTCTCATTGATGTATGTGGTATCTGACTCCTCTGACAGGGTCTTGTCTCTTGAAGTAGTTGTTGACTCCTCGGCCTTCGAGTTGCACTGTAGATACTCCTTCGATGCCTCCATATCTAAGCAGGGGATTTAAGAGTGGGATGAGTACGAGCGTACTCAACAAGTTCATTATAGGAAAGAGGTGTTTAATGCACTAGCTACAGCATTAGACCAAAAAGTCTAATACCAATGCAAGTTTTCATAACCATTTCTTCAAAAGGTTGCTTTTATTCAGAAGAACTATGTCCATCAGCCTTCACCGGTTTACTAGAACTTCATGGAGCTCCTTTCCGGCAGCGTTCGCAGTTCCATATCCCGGAACAGGGAGTGACAGGTCACGGTTCATTACACTCTGCAGAGGTGTGTTGCTTTACCCATAAGAGATCTTAACCTTGGTGCCAACCGGGTGATCTTCCCGTCCACACTTCATATGGTGTGAGGCCTGGTATAAGGTCTAGCCAATCATGTTCCTCCGCTACCTCGAACACCCACCCGTTGCTGCAATCTCCGACCCTGGGTCCACGCCAGTCCCATTATTCCCATATTTCAGGGTGGACCCCGACCACGACGACAATGCAGGGCTCTACCATACATTCCTACGCCGGCAGTTGCAACCCATCATAGACCACATTACCGTTGGGACTTCTACGGGTTCCCACCCCTGCATCTTGTCTCTCGAGATCAAGTGCACTCGGTAATGCGCATCCGTTGATGAACGAGAGGTGGAAACACTTTTGACTACTCCGTCCCACTCCGGATCTTATGGTTAACACGGGTATTACGGCACAAGAATCACTGGACGACATTTGTTTTTTAATCCTAGATGGATATAACCCTTGCAATGGAACCTCCACCATATCAACACAATCCATGGTTCCATTGCCCACCACATAGTCATATTCATAGTTATGAAAATAGTGGTTTTGTTTTTTATGCCATAGTGATAAACATAGTACTTTGCAAGTAATTTGGTAAAAATACTCAAATGACATGAGCAAGCGATGAACTTGCCTTTCTTGACTACAAGATTATGCAGGCAAGGTCTTCGATACGCAATAACTCCAAATTCTGAAATAGCATCATCGTCCGGTAAGGACGATATTTAAAAGATTGGCAAGGATGCAATAATGCATAAGAATGAGATGCAATCGCTCTAAGGTTCTTATTAAGGATTTGTTGCTTGGTATCATAAAAGGTACTGTATTATATCATAATAATAACACTAATGGCATACAACAATAACATGTGGTATAATCCTAACATGGAATGTATAGTGGTTGGTTTTAGCACTATATGGCATGGTTAATGATTAATTATCATATACTTCAAAAGAATAACTTTTGAAGAACATGTTCTTTGATAAAGAACAAGTATGATAATTAGGGTTGTGGAGTTATATGGTTTTCTATGGTTCTAATTGGTTTCTGGAGTAAGTAGTAGATGGATCACAATAGAGTTGGATTCATCAATAGTAGGTGGAGTTATGCCTAGGCATCCTAAGCAATTAATTACACATGGGTGCTATCAAGGTTGATGCTACCTTGCTGGTGATAGATGGCTATTGTCTATAGGTCCTATTAGGCAGGTTTGATGATGATTCTTTATTTACTTCAAAAGAATAACTTTTGAATAACATAATTCTTAAATATTAAGAAGTATTGCAATTAGGGTTGAGGTGGTCTAGGTTTTACTGTTGGTTCCATTAAGTAAGGAGTAATTGGCTCCTAAATAGGATGGTTGATAAGTATCCAACACTAGTAGGGTTTAGGGGAGTATGGGATGTAAGGTAATCATCAATCATGGTTTCTATTAGGGTTCATCACAATGGTGTGATGGTATCATGGATAGTTAAGGATGGTGGTCTTGGGAATAGGAACTAGGGTTTTACACTTGGTTGATCCTACTTGATCAACAAGTTTTATTTAGATGAGAACATAGCATAGCAATTAACTAGTGATGTGGTTCTTACATTTTATGTGGTCCTGGCAAATATTTAGTTGCTATTATTATTCTATGTTTGAAAAGAAAGTATCATGATCACAAGTTCTAACCTCGGGTTTAGGTTAGAAACAATTTAGGTTTCATATTGATTAATGGAGCTAGGGTTTGGTGCATAATTGAATTAGGGTTTTAGGGTTCCACATAAAATTATGGGGTTATCACTTTGTTTATAATGGAACTAGGAGTTCCTAATTACCATTTAGTTCTTAAGTTCATAAATTCATCATAAGGTTGAAGTAGTTATTAACTTTGAAATAAAAACAATATTGGATTGGGGCTTTTTACTATTTTTAATGAGTTAATAATTAGGGTAAGTACTAATCATAGTTTAAATCCTTATAATAAGGATTTAACAAATTAACACATAAAGAAAATTAGTTTTAATGTTTTCTTTATTTATTTACTGGTTTTTATTTAATTTGGAAAGTTTTCTTAATTATTGAATTTTAATAGCATTTAGAATTAATAAATAAGGCTTAAATAACAAGTATTAAATATTTGAATTTCTGTTAAAAATATAAATTTCATTTTATATTTCTAATGGATAGATTTTTCTTTTATAAGAATTTTGATATGTCATTTTTATTTTTCTGAGCTTTTATGAATTTTCTACAATTATTTGAAGTTGCAGGTATTATTGAATTTTGAAATAAAACGAAAATGAAATACTAAACCTACCCAGCTAGTTTACCCACGCAGTCATTGACTGGTGGGGCTAGTTCCACGTCACCTGCCACGCAGCTCTGACTGAGTCAAAATCTTTGACTCAGCTAGAGAGTTCACTGCCGGCCACAGTGGAGAACGGCGGCGATGCCCGAGAGATCCCGCGGATGCTCGCGTGTGCTGGCTCGAACCAGGGCAGTATGCTGAACGAAATAGTGGCGGAGCCGCCCACTAATGGTCGCCGGAACCTTGCCGGCGGCAAGGCCGAGCAGCGGTGGACAGGAATTAACGGTGTGGGCGCTCTACGGGGCTCGATAGGGAAAGCTGGGGAGCTCTAGCAAACCAGTGGCTCACCGTGGTTACGAAGGAGGTGACGGCAGGGTCGGAGAAACTCCAGATCGTCGGAATCGACGGCTCCGGCCGTCGGAGAGGGCGAGCATGACGGAGATGCTCCGGGGCACTCTGGCTCGATTCCTTGTGCAGGATGGGCATGTCGAGGGTGGCGGTCACGCTGGTGTGCTCAGCTCGGCTCGGGAAGGCCTCCATCGCCGGCGATAAAGATCACCGGTGAGGTCCAGGGTTTCGATTAGAATGGAATTAGAGCAGAGAGAGAAAGAACTCGAGCTAGGGTTCATTGTTTAGGTTTTATACGACTCGGGAGGGTGCCTCGTCACACCTCCAGGCGAGGAGAAGCCGCCACCGACGAGGAGAAGGGAAGCATGCCTTCGTGCTGTCCATCATGCGGGAAGAAGGGATGAGGACGACTTCGTCCCGAGATATTTAGACGAAGGGGTATGGGCTGTGCTTGCTGGGCTCGTCTTGGGCTGCTTCTGGGCTGTGCCACGGGCTGCACGGTGGGCTGTGCGGCCAGGTGAGCTTCTCTCTATTTTTCCTCTTTTTGCTTTTTCTATTTTCTGTTTTATATTTTCTATTTGAATCTGATTTGGACTCAAATTTTATTTGCAGGTTTCTTGTTATGGTACTGAATTAAGTTATAGTGCAATAACTATTACACTATTCTTTATTTGAAACAAAAAATTATATTTGATTATATTTCATACTTGTGGGTTTATTCAAAATAGCAATTATGTATGAGTTTATATTCTCATTTTTAGTTTCCTTTTTCTTGTGAATCAATTATGTTATGATTTATTAGAATTGATAATTTCAACTCAAAGTATTTCAGAGGTTATTATTAATACTTGGTTTCCATTTGAGAAGTGGATGATTACATATGATTTTATGTGAGCATCAACTATTAGGGTTTTATGATTTCTATTACAACCCCCTTGTAAAGTTAACATTATTATATTTGAAAGTATCTAAGGTAGGTATTGTCTCCCTCAAGGTTTGGTTTAGGTTTATGAGGGTAAGTGGTTGATCACCACACATGGGTTAATTATAGGATTTAACACTAGGGCCTCTTATGTTCAATAGTTGAAACATAAGATTTACCAGTGAACAACTTTAGGTTTTTAATTATGTCCACCTAATGGCTTATGGTTTGGAACTCAAATGTGAACTAGGCTTATATTTGTGATCACCCATTTGATGCACCAACTAGGGTTGAGATGTAATTCTAGGTTATAGATATAGGATGACACCATATTGCATTGGTTAGGGTTTAATCTCCCCTACCCATGATAAGGTGGTTATTTGCTTAATAGTTGTTATTCTCCTTTAGTTACTAAGGACTTGAGATTTGGTTTTATTTTCTACCAATAGACTTCTATTACTCTCCTTAATCCATCATTAAAGTAACTAAAATGGCTATGGTCCTTTTTATATTTAACTTTGGTTATATGGATGAATGGTTTCTCACCATATAAAGTATAGAGTTTAACTCTAAGATTTGCTCAGGTTCTTTAATTTATGGAATATAGATGTGTTAGGATTCCACTTATGATCACCAAGTGGTCACAAGTTAAGGTTTAGGTTTGCTTGCTAGTTACCTCCCTATAATTTCATGTGGTGAATGATATCTAGTTATTCTATTAGGGTTTAACTTATCCTCACATATCTCAAGAGCATGATCATGGATTAGGCATGATCAACTTGTTCTTAACATCTCTACCTTAAGTTCTTAGGTTTTATGATCATCACTCAATTTATAATGATTCAGGTTTGGCTTCCTAAGGTATCTCTCATTAAATAGGTTTCTCACTTCCATGATCAAACATTGTCTTGATTAACTAGGGTATATTACTTCTAATTTACCTTTTGGAATGGGACTACTATGGTTGCCTCTAAAGTTTATATCCCAGGAGAATGTCTGAGATATTCTATTAGGGTCTTACTTAATCAATGATGATATAATCATCTGGTTATATAGATAGTGCTCTTCCCCAAGTCCAAGTGTTGCCTCATTAACTTGAGTGTAACACCATAACTTGAGTTCTCTCATATAGGAATGGTTATTCTAGGGTTTATGGTGTATTCACAACATCTCAATAGGTATTTAGTCTAAAACTCCACTTGGCTATATTGGTTGAATTAATCTCCTCCTTTCCTTATCAATCCTTGGATATAATATTATTCCATGTGATATTAGGTTGTCTCACCACTCCAAGATGAAAGGGTTAATCTCCTAATACTTTAGTTCAAAGGTTGTCCTTTATCCTTAAATAGGTAAAGCTAAGATTGGTATGAGTGGTCTCTCTCTCATTTGGGAAAGGACTTTAATATTAACCTGAGGTTAGGCTCTATAGAGATTGATGTGATCATCAATGTCTATGTTAAATATAAATGGTTTCTCTTTCTAGGGGATGTCTTGAATAATATTCTAGGTTTCCTCTTGAAGATGATGATTTGAATACTTGGATGTATATCCAAGGTTTAGCTCAAGGTTTGTTATTGCTTTACTAATAATTATAATAGAACTCTCACCTCTCTAGGATTGATGCTTAATAATTTGGAATAGAGAAGAATATATATTTCTAGAGTTGATCTCCATGTCATGTTTCCAAGAATGAAGTAAAATAAATACCATGAGGTTCATGGTAGGATCATGGATTAGTTTAAGACATGGAAAAGATAAATCAAGAATAGTTTCTCCAATTATTGTTACTTAATTTCCAATTAAATGGATGTTCATATGTTATGGCAAGAATTAACATATTATAATCTTTTATAAGATCAAGCAATTGATCATTGAGTAAAGTGTTGTTGTGTTGATTATTAGTTCCATTTGATCTAACCCCTTAGATCAAATTATCTCTACCCAAAACAAAGTTTTAGCAAAGTCACATTGAGATATATAGCGCTTGACTTGATGAGCTACTTCAATTCCACCAAGGTCAAGTGAAACTTCAGTTACTGTGACTGTTTTACTTTAAAGCGCGAAAATTCCCCGGATTTTCTATGCATGAATGCAATGCACACATCCGTTTCCTCTATTTTTGTAACCCCAATACCTGGGATATTACAGCCTCTACCCCTTAAACTAAACTTCGTCCTCGAAGTTTGAACTCTCTCATGTTTCGGATTGTGGATCTGACTTGTGCAGACTACGACTTTTCTCGAACTCCGTATTGATCTTACTGGATATATTTGAATATATCCCTTGTCCAGATTCTTCCTGGAATCCAATAGTGTCTGTCTCTGAACCATGGCTTCTTACTTCAATTCCATGATTTCTTTTAATATTATAATCTTGTTTCCTTTCTCATTGAAGATTCAATGATGGGACTTCTTGTGGTGCTGCTAGTCTTAACTGAAGACTAATTTGATAATAAACTCCTAATTGATAAATAGGTCTTTGTTTTCCCTTACTACCAAAACTGCAATAATGGTACTTGGTAAGGTACTTACCATGGAAATGGTATTGATGGTTTATTTCCCTAAAAATGGAGGGGACTTATTTAGTCCATCCAATCATGGTTTATTGTTGATACCTGTAATTATTTTGGTTTCTTTAGGTTCTATGAAAGGAATCTTTCAAATTGACTTTAGTTTTGGTATGGTCAACCTCCTTCGGTCTTTGGCCTTCTTGAGCTGTATTTAGTCTACGGTATTTTCTTCGTCCAACTTCTTTATTCTTGACTTACTTGAGCTTTCGTACTTCTGAGTAAATACTACTCATTTTTTTTTCAAGTTATAGTCCACTTTTTACATCCTCGAGGTATAATCCTCGGCTTTTGGTCTGACATCCTTCTAAAAGTAGTGTTCAACAATCTTATGAAAATAAGATCGAACTTCCTCTCAGTTCAGACCTTCTACTTCTATCTTACTTAAAGTATTGAGTTAGTGTAAATCCAACTCAATCTTTACTCTACCCCTTAGAGTTTTCTTAGGGTCTTCAACTTATTTTCTTCCAACCATTGGGCTTATGGTTAGAATATTGGTCTGGTTCTAACTTATGGGTTGTACTCTTCTACGGTCTTGTGGAGAATATCTATGGTGTATCCACTCAATTGTGGACATCCAATGCGAATCCTTCGATTAAATGATTATAGGTCATTGTTATTTGGTTAAGAAAATTATTTGTTCACAACTTCTTGGTAAAAATAATCCAATGGTGGACTACTTGATACCAGTTGTGGCTAGTTGTTATCTAAAAATGGATTCTATTATAGGTTCTGATCAACTGAACGAGACATCTTCTACTTTATCTTGCAGTATTGATTCTATACCAATTGGGGTCTTCTGATATCAACTATGGTATTCTTATATCTGGTATGGTTTCATATATTATCTTCCTTCATACAGGGTTTATTTTGCAAGAAAACCACTAGCTGACACTATGAATATAGTATCCTAAGTGATTTCCCATGCATTCCCTCTTCTGTGTTGACTATGGATCTGCTTCAGCTTCACCATAATCACAAGATTTCTTACCTTCATGCTTCTTCCATACTAAAGTACTCCTTTGTTAAGGCAAAGCATGAGTTTTGATTGGTACTATCTTCAGAGTATTGTGGTTACTTCCCACAACTTTGCTTCCTTTTTTCTGATGAACCTTCATCTTGTCTTCGGAATCTTCCAGAATTCGTCGCTTCCTCACACGAATTCTATTACCCTCTAGATCTATAGCATCAAGTAAAGACTTGATATTGCAACATGCATTTGCATATCAACATCAAACTTCATGTATGGATCTAGTCAAACAATGAAAATCCAATAAAATCCAAGAAGATTCAGCTTTGTGCTTATAATACACATCATCATAAGCCTGAATATAATAGTTGAGTAAGACATTTCTAAACATCAGGCTCTGATGTGTAGTATATAACACCATATAAGATAGGTTTATATCGTGATACTAAGCACGAATATATTGGATTCTACTATTTGTCTCAACCTTTACCTTAATTGCACAATTGCAATGAGATAAACTTGAAACAAAGTGGTTTGGGATGGTTAAAGTTAACCTAGTTTTTTTGGAAGTACTAATAAAGTATTATACCATATATAAGTGCTATTGAGGGCTATTTTGTATGATACCACTAGTTCTAATATGGTGACTTTGAACCCATATTTATTAGGATATAGTTCCTATACTTCTAAGTGTTTCTACCATAAGCATATGGTCATGATGTGCTTGGCACACTTCCCATATTTTTTTTTGGAACACAATTCTTGCATTATTACTTTGCACTTGGCTTCTATTGTACTCCTCTTAATTAATTATGAGGTTCTAGTCCGTCACATAATGATTCCCAGGTGAATCATATGTGATTACTATCACTACTCTGTAAGTAGACATGTTTTATTTCTATCTCTCTTACTTACCTCCCATGATTGACTCATCATGGTCTATACTACGTCGTTTGACTCATAGTTATCACTTACTATCAATTGTTTCACATGTCTAGATAATTTTAATTACTCATTACTTAACTTGGTCTACATCTTCTATTAGGATATCTTAATTATCTTCATCACTTGATATTATACCTATTACAGGTCTGATTACTTTTATTTAATCATAATAGATGTTGGTATCCATCTTCCAATAGGATATCTTCCTTATGGTTGTATCCTCTCTTTGGACTACCATGTATTGTATACCAACTGGGGTCTACTCATCTATTGTTTAAGGACTTCATGGTGTACTACATGTTTGGGATTAGCTAACTAACTTTATTTTATCTTGGTAAGCTAGGTAAGAAATGTTGACTCAAGTGTGTCAGGATTATTCTCAAGTGAATATCCATCTCAAGTCATAAGAAGTATTTGGTTTATCTAAAACAACTTCCTATAGACACTACCAATCCTATAGGTCTCCTTTAAAGGGTTTTAATCCTAAGGTCAAAGCATTTGCTCTGATACCAACTGTGGTGACCCGGCATACCACTGCATGGTGTAGTATGCAAGTCTGATATAACACCAATGAAACACAGTTCCACTAGTATTATATCGCTCAGAGTGGTACAAAAGAAACATATGCGGGTCCAAGGCATGTCTATAGAATTACATACAGACTCTGTTACATAAGATCAGCACAGCCTCCTGCTATACAATGAGGTAAATCTGCAAATAAACTCCAGAAGAACGACTCGTAGACTAGTCTTATCACGAACTCTATTTATAGAGTATTTAACTAGCTAAAGAGGCTAAGAATAGATTCTAGCTAAGTAGGAGCTAGGTTTAGGAAACTAGTTCCCTTCTATGGCTAAACTAGGTTTTCTCCTTGATGTATGTGGTATCTGACTCCTCTGACAGGGTCTTGTCTCTTGAAGTAGTTGTTGACTCCTCGGCCTTCGAGTTGCACTGTAGATACTCCTTCGATGCCTCCATATCTAAGCAGGGGATTTAAGAGTGGGATGAGTACGAGCGTACTCAACAAGTTCATTATAGGAAAGAGGTGTTTCATGCACTAGCTACAGCATTAGACCAAAAAGTCTAATACCAATGCAAGTTTTCATAACCATTTCTTCAAAAGGTTGCTTTTATTAAGAAGAACTATGTCCGTCAGCCTTCACCGGTTTACTAGAACTTCATGGAGCTCCTTTCCGGCAGCGTTCGCAGTTCCATATCCCGGAACAGGGAGTGACAGGTCACGGTTCATTACACTCTGCAGAGGTGTGTTGCTTTACCCATAAGAGATCTTAACCTTGGTGCCAACCGGGTGATCTTCCCGTCCACACTTCCTATGGTGTGAGGCCCGGTATAAGGTCTGGCCAATCATGTTCCTCCGCTACCTCGAACACCCACCCGTTGCTACAATCTCCGACCCTGGGTCCACGCCGGTCCCATTATTCCCATATTTCAGGGTGGACCCCGACCACGACGACAATGCAGGGCTCTACCATACATTCCTACGCCGGCAGTTGCAACCCATCATAGACCACATTACCGTTGGGACTTCTACGGGTTCCCACCCCTGCATCTTGTCTCTCGAGATCAAGTGCACCCGGTAATGCGCATCTGTTGATGAACGAGAGGTGGAAACACATTTGACTACTCCGTGCCACTCCGGATCTTATGGTTAACACGGGTATTACGGCACAAGAATCACTGGACGACATTTGTTGTCTAATCCTAGATGGATATAACCCTTGCAATGGAACCTCCACCATATCAACACAATCCATGGTTCCATTGCCCACCACATAGTCATATTCATAGTTATGAAAATAGTGGTTTTGTTTTTATGCAATAGTGATAAACATAGTACTTTGCAAGTAATTTGGTAAAAATACTCAAATGACATGAGCAAGCGATGAACTTGCCTTTCTTGACTGCAAGATTATGCAGGCAAGGTCTTCGATACGCAATAACTCCAAATTCTGAAATAGCATCATCGTCCGGTAAGGACGATGTTTAAAAGATTGGCAAGGATGCAATAATGCATAAGAATGACATGCAATCGCTCTAAGCGTGTCCTAACCCCGATGATTTAGGATTAGTGAGTTGTAATGATTAGTTCAGGGTGTGTTGCACTTTTAGAGTGATTCACAAACAAGGTTCTTATTAAGGATTTGTTGCTTGGTATCATAAACAGGTACTGTATTATATCATAATAATAACAATAATGGCATACAACAATAACATGTGGTATAATCCTAACATGGAATGTATAGTGGTTGGTTTTAGCACTATATGGCATGGTTAATGATTAATTATCATATACTTCAAAAGAATAACTTTTGAAAAACATGTTCTTTGATAAAGAACAAGTATGATAATTAGGGTTGTGGAGTTCTATGGTTCTAATTGGTTTCTGGAGTAAGTATTAGATGGATCACAATAGAGTTGGATTCATCAATAGTAGGTGGAGTTATGCCTAGGCATCCTAAGCATTTAATTACACATGGGTGCTATCAAGGTTGATGCTACCTTGCTGGTGATAGATGGCTATTGTCTATAGGTCCTATTAGGCAGGTTTGATGATGATTCTTTATTTACTTCAAAAGAATAACTTTTGAATAACATAATTCTTAAATATTAAGAAGTATTGCAATTAGGGTTGAGGTGGTCTAGGTTTTACTGTTGGTTCCATTAAGTAAGGAGTAATTGGCTCCTAAATAGGATGGTTGATAAGTATCCAACACTAGTAGGGTTTAGGGGAGTATGGGATGTAAGGTAATCATCAATCATGGTTACTATTAGGGTTCATCACAATGGTGTGATGCTATCATGGATAGTTAAGGATGGTGGTCTTGGGAATAGGAACTAGGGTTTTACACTTGGTTGATCCTACTTGATCAACAAGTTTTATTTAGATGAGAACATAGCATAGCAATTAACTAGTGATGGGGTTCTTACATTTTATGTGGTCCTGGCAAATATTTAGTTGCTATTATTATTCTATGTTTGAAAAGAAAGTATCATGATCACAAGTTCTAACCTCGGGTTTAGGTTAGAAACAATTTAGGTTTCATATTGATTAATGGAGCTAGGGTTTGGTGCATAATTGAATTAGGGTTTTAGGGTTCCACATTAAATTATGGGGTTATCACTTTGTTTATAATGGAACTAGGAGTTCCTAATTATCATTTAGTTCTTAAGTTCATAAATTCATCATAAGGTTGAAGTAGTTATTAACTTTGAAATAAAAACAATATTGGATTGGGGATTTTTACTATTTTTAATGAATTAATAATTAGGGTAAGTACTAATCATAGTTTAAATCCTTATAATAAGGATTTAACAAATTAACACATAAAGAAAATTAGTTTTAATGTTTTCTTTATTTATTTACTGGTTTTTATTTAATTTGGAAAGTTTTCTTAATTATTGAATTTTAATTGCAATTAGAATTAATAAATAAGGCTTAAATAACAAGTATTAAATATTTGAATTTCTGTTAAAAATATAAATTTCATTTTATATTTTTAATGGATTGATTTTTCTTTTATAAGAAGTTTGATATGTCATTTGTATTTTTTTGAGCTTTTCTGAATTTTCTACAATTATTTGAAGTTGCAGGTATTATTGAATTTTGAAATAAAATGAAAATGAAATACTAAACCTACCCATCTAGTTTACCCACGCAGTCATTGACTGGTGGGGCTAGTTCCACGTCACCTGCCACGCAGCTCTGACTGAGTCAAAATCTTTGACTCAGCCAGAGAGTTCACCGCCGGCCACAGTGGAGAACGGCGGCGAAGCCCGAGAGATCCTGCGGATGCTCGCGCGTGCTGGCTCGAACCAGGGCGGTATGCTGAACAAAATAGTGGCGGAGCCGCCCACTAATGGTCGCCGGAACCTTGCCGGCGGCAAGGCCGAGTGGCGGCGGACAGGAATTAACGGTGTGGGCGCTCTACGGGGCTCGATAGGGAAAGCTGGGGAGCTCTAGCGAACCAGTGGCTCACCGTGGTTACGAAGGAGGTGACGGCAGGGTCGGAGAAACTCCAGATCATCGGAATCGACGGCTCCGGCCGTCGGAGAGGGCGAGCTCGACGGAGATGCTCCGGGGCACTCTGACTCGATTCCTTGTGCAGGATGGGCATGTCGAGGGTGGCGGTCACGCTGGTGTGCTCAGCTCGGCTCGGGAAGGCCTCCATCGCCGGCGATAAAGATCACCGGTGAGGTCCAGGGTTTCGATTAGAATGGAATTAGAGTAGAGAGAGAAAGAACTCGAGCTAGGGTTCATTGTTTAGGTTTTATACGACTCGGGAGGGTGCCTCGTCACACCTCCGGGCGAGGAGAAGCCGCCACCGACGAGGAGAAGGGAAGCACGCCTTCGTGTTGTCCATCATGCGGGAAGAAGGGATGAGGACGACTTCGTCCCGAGATATTTAGACGAAGGGGTATGGGCTGTGCTTGCTGGGCTCGTCTTGGGCTGCTTCTGGGCTGTGCCACGGGCTGCACGGTGGGTTGTGCGGCCAGGTGAGCTTCTCTCTATTTTTCCTCTTTTTGCTTTTTCTATTTTCTGTTTTATATTTTCTATTTGAATCTGATTTGGATTCAAATTTTATTTGCAGGTTTCTTGTTATGGTACTGAATTAAGTTATAGTGCAATAACTATTACACTATTCTTTATTTGAAACAAAAAATTATATTTGATTATATTTCATACTTGTGGGTTTATTCAAAATAGCAATTATGTATGAGTTTATATTCTCATTTTTAGTTTCCTTTTTCTTGTGAATCAATTCTGTTATGATTTATTAGAATTGATAATTTCAACTCAAAGTATTTCAGAGGTTATTATTAAGACTTGGTTTCCATTTGAGAAGTGGATGATTACATATGATTTTATGTGAGCATCAACTATTAGGGTTTTATGATTTCTATTACAACCCCCTTGTAAAGTTAACATTATTATATTTGAAAGTATCTAAGGTAGGTATTGTCTCCCTCAAGGTTTGGTTTTGGTTTATGAGGGTAAGTGGTTGATCACCACACATGGGTTTAATTATAGGATTTAACACTAGGGCCTCTTATGTTCAATAGTTGAAACATAAGATTTACCAGTGAACAACTTTAGGTTTTTAATTATGTCCACCTAATGGCTTATGGTTTGGAACTCAAATGTGAACTAGGCCTATATTTTTGATCACCCATTTGATGCACCAACTAGGGTTGAGATGTAATTCTAGGTCATAGATATAGGATGACACCATATTGCATTGGTTAGGGTTTAATCTCCCCTACCCATGATAAGGTGGTTATTTGCTTAATAGTTGTTATTCTCCTTTAGTTACTAAGGACGTGAGATTTGGTTTTATTTTCTACCAATAGACTTCTATTACTCTCCTTAATCCATCATTAAAGTAACTAAAATGGCTATGGTCCTTTTTATATTTAACTTTGGTTATATGGATGAATGGTTTCTCACCATATAAAGTATAGAGTTTGACTCTAAGGTTTGCTCAGGTTCTTTAATTTATGGAATATAGATGTGGTAGGATTCCACTTATGATGACCAAGTGGTCACAAGTTAAGGTTAGGGTTTTAGCCTAGGTTTGCTTGCTAGTTACCTCCCTATAATTTCATGTGGTGAATGATATCTAGTTATTCTATTAGGGTTTAACTTATCCTCACATATCACAAGAGCATGATCATGGATTGCGCATGATCAACTTGTTCTTAACATCTCTACCTCAAGTTCTTAGGTTTTATGATCATCACTCAATTTATAATGATTCAGGTTTGGCTTCCTAAGGTATCTCTCATTAAATAGGTTTCTCACTTCCATGATCAAACATTGTCTTGATTAACTAGGGTATATTACTTCTAATTTACCTTCTAGAATGGGACTACTATGGTTGCCTCTAAAGTTTATATCCCAGGAGAATGTCTGAGATATTCTGTTAGGGTCTTACTTAATCAATGATGATATAATCATCTGGTTATATAGATAGTGCTCTTCCCCAAGTCCAAGTGTTGCCTCATTAACTTGAGTGTAACACCATAACTTGAGTTCTCTCATATAGGAATGGTTATTCTAGGGTTTATGGTGTATTCACAACATCTCAATAGGTATTTAGTCTAAAACTCCACTTGGCTATCTTGGTTCAATTAATCTCCTCCTTTCCTTATCAATCCTTGGATATAATCTTATTCCATGTGATATTAGGTTGTCTCACCACTCCAAGATGAAAGGGTTAATCTCCTAATACTTTAGTTCAAAGGTTGTCCTTTATTCTTAAATAGGTAAAGCTAAGATTGGTATGAGTGGTCTCTCTCTCATCTGGGAAAGGACTTTAATATTAACCTGAGGTTAGGCTCTATAGAGATTGATGTGATCATCAATGTCTATGTTAAATATAAATGGTTTCTATTTCTAGGGGATGTCTTGAATAATATTCTAGGTTTCCTCTTGAAGATGATGATTTGAATACTTGGATGTATATCCAAGGTTTAGCTCAAGGTTTGTTATTGCTTTACTAATAATTATAATAGAACTCTCACCTCTCTAGGTTCGATGCTTAATAATTCGGAATAGAGAAGAGTATATATTTCTAGAGTTGATCTCCATGTCATGTTTCCAAGAATGAAGTAAAATAAATACCATGAGGTTCATGGTAGGATCATGGATTAGTTTAAGACATGGAAAAGATAAATCAAGAATAGTTTCTCCAATTATTGTTACTTGATTTCCAATTAAATGGATGTTCATATGTTATGGCAAGAATTACCATATTATAATCTTTTATAAGATCAAGCAATTGATCATTGAGTAAAGTGTTGTTGTGTTGATTATTAGTTCCATTTGATCTAAACCCTTAGATCAAATCATCTCTACCCAAAACAAAGTTATAGCAAAGTCACATTGAGGTTTATAGCGCTTGACTTGATGAGCTACTTCAATTCCACCAAGGTCAAGTGAAACTTCAGTTATTGTGACTGTTTTACTTTAAAGGGCGAAAATTCCCCGGATTTTCTATGCATGAATGCAATGCACACATCTGTTTCCTCTATTTTTGTAACCCCAATACTTGGGATATTACAAGTGCTACCTTTAAAATTTCATTCCTTGTCTTTGCAATATATAGGTCATGGGAAAATAGCCTTAAAAACTATTGTGGTAACGAATATGTAGCTTATGTATCTTATTTCTTATAAGTTGCTTGTTGAGCGGTAACCATGTTTCTGGGGACGCCATCAACTATTACACCTTTGTTGAATATCATGTGAGTTGCTATGCATGTTCGTCTTGTCTGAAGTAAGGGTGATTTATCATGATCAAATGGTTTGAGTATGCATATTGTTAGAGAAGAACATTGGGCCGCTAACTAAAGCCATGAATCATGGTGGGGAAGTTTCAGTTTGGACATTAATCCTCAATCTCTTATGAGAATATTATCTGTTGTTGAATACTTATGCATTAAATAGGAGTCCATTATCTGTTTTCTATGTTGTCCCGGTATGGATGTCCTTAAGTTGAGATCTATCAAAAACGATAAATCAAATGCGATCTATCTCCTTGGACCTTTGTACAGGCGGCATAGAGGTACCCCTTTGTGACACTTGGTTGAAACATATGTAATGCCATGATAATCCATGGAAATCCAACCTGATTAGGACAAGGTGCAAGCACTATTGGTATTCGATGCATGAGGCTTGCAACTTATAGGATGTCTTATGCATAACACATATGAATTATTACTACCGTTGACAAATTGTTTCTATGTTTTCAAAATAAAAGCTCTAGCACAAAAATAGTAATCCCTGCTTCCCTCTGCGAAGGGGCCTTTCTTTTACTTTATGTTGAGTCAGTTTACCTACTTCTTTCTATCTTAGAAGCAAACACTTGTGTCAACTGTGTGCATTGATTCCTACATACTTGCTTATTTGCATTCATCATATTACTTTGTGTTGACAGTTATCCATGAGATATACATGTTGAAGTTGAAAGCAACTGTTGAAACTTATATCTTCCTTCATGTTGCTTCAAGACCTTCTACTAAGAATCTATTTCTTTATGAGTTAACTCCTATGCAAGTCTTATTGACGCTTGTCTTGAAAGTACTATTCATGAAAAGTCTTTGCTATATGATTCAGTTGTTTAGTCATTATCTTTAACATTGCTTTGAATCACTTCATTCATCTCATATGCTTTACAATAGTATGATCAAGATTATGTAAGTAGCATGTCACTACAGAAATTATTCTTTTTATTGTTTACCTACTCGAGGGCGAGTAGGAACTAAGCTTGGGGATGCTTGATACGTCTCCAACGTATCTATAATTTCTGATGTTCCATGCTAGTTTTATGACAATACCTACATGCTTTGCTCACACTTTATAATTATTTTATGCATTTTCCGAAACTAACCTATTAACAAAATGCCGAAGTGCAAGTTCCTGTTTTCTGCTGTTTTTGGTTCCAGAAAGGCTGTTCGGGCAATATTCTCGGAATTCAACGAAACAAAAGCCAAACATCTTATTTCACCGAGACGGACCAGAACACCAAAGGGGAGCCGGAGAGGAGGCCCAGGGCCCCCACACCACACTGGGGCGCGGCCTAGGAGGGGGGCGCGCCGCCCTATGGGGTGGGCCCCCAGGCACACCCTTCCGCCGCCTCTTCGCCTATAAAATCCCTCGCGACGTAAAAACCCTACACCAATTGACGAAACTCCAGAAAGACTCCAGGGACGCCGCCACCATCACGAAACTCCGTTTTGGGGGACAGAAGTCTCTATGCCGGCACGGCGCCGGGACGGGGAATTGCCCCCAGAGTCATCTCCATCGGCACCACCGCCATCTTCATCGCCGTTGCTGTCTCCCATGATGAGGAGGGAGTAGTTCTACCCCGAGGCTAAGGGCTCTACCGGTAGCTATGTGGTTCATCTCTCTCTCCCATGGTGTGATCTTTATGTGATCATGAGCTTTGTATCACTATTAATCTATGTGCTACTCTAGTGATGTTATTAAAGTAGTCTATTCCTCCTCCTTGATGTAATGTTGACAGTGTGTGCATCATGTAGTACTTGGCGTGGGTTATGATTGTAATCTCTTGTAGATTATGAAGTTAACTATTACTATGATAGTATTGATGCGATCTATTCCCCCTTTCATAGCTATTGTTGACAGTGTGTATGCTATGTTAGTACTCGGTCTAAATTGCAACGGTCTATTATGCACTCTAGAGGTTACTTTAATATGAACTCCGGATGTTGTGGAGCTTGTTTACTCCGTCTTGAGGTATGCTTTTATAGCCCTACACAATGAATGGTGTTTGTTATCCAACAAGAGAGTGTGAGAAAGTAGCACAAGTGAAGAGAAGTTATTTATTTATGTGATCATTGTTGAGAGTGTCCACTAGTGAAAGTATGATCCCTATGCCTTGTTTCCAAGCATTGAAACACTGCTTCCAACAAGTTCTGTTACATATTTGCTTGCTGCCATCTTTATTTCAGATTGCAATTACTACTTACAATCATCCATATTACTTGTATTTCACTATCTCTTCGCCGAACTAGTTCACCTATACATCTGACAAGTGTATTAGGTGTGTTGGGGACACAAGAGACATCTTGTATCATAATTGCAGGGTTGCTTGAGAGGGATATCTTTGACCTCTACCTCCCTGAGTTTGATAAACCTTGGGTGATTCACTTAAGGGAAACTTGCTGCTGTTCTAATCCTCTGCTCTTGTAGGCCCAACACTGTCTACAGGAATAGAAGCGTGCGTAGACATCAGGCATCTTGTCAATAGTGTGGGATCCCTGGGAAGCAGGGTGCCATGGACCTACGGTCGCTGGGCCCTTGTAATTCACGACAAGATAATCATTTCGGGAGGCAATTCTGGGATGAGGCTCCGCGAGGTATATGCAACCCTCTCGGAGACATCAAGCTGGAACGGAAGACAGACCCAGAGAGGGACACCCTCACAGAGGTTCCGTAGCCGTCGCCATCTACCAACCAGAAGGACCCTTTAAAGGGGATAAGATCAAGCAAGAGGCTTGGGATTCCTTCTCCACCAGGCTACTGCAAAGGACAGGCAAAGTGGGATCCCCGGCTATGAGACAAGCGAGGCTTGTGCCACCTGCGTCATGGCTGAGCTCACAAAGCTCCATTCCGAGGAGGCAAGATTCTTTTGCCTCTTCGGTGATTAAAGCGGGCTCGAGGAGGACCAGAAGACCAAGGCCCTGCCCTTGCCTCTTTAGTGCAAGGCTGGGTGGACGTCACAAGCCGCCAGGGGAGGCATCATTGACGGCCTCAGCCTCTGCCATGGACCGGCACTTTAATCGGCCATGGACTAGGTCCATTTTGTAAAGTGCGGGGAGTTTTCCGCACTCGGTTTGGAAATGTCGCAACCCTTCCCCCTCAAGATATTTAGAGGGGAAGAGGACCAGCTCCTCTATAAAAGGACTAGCCTTGCTAGCGTAAGGGGGATGATCTAGAGCGATCACCAACCCTAGATATTTGTATGGTCATCTTCTTCATTGTGACCTGCAATACATACACCATGGCGGGATGTAGGGGTTTTACCTCTCGGAGGGTCCTGAACCTGGGTAACTGATGTGTCTCTCTCTGTAGTGCGCGATGTCGGCGAGGCGATAGCGTGATCTTGAGTCCTCTGTGTTCAAACCTTTCGGGATCGGTGATACCTGTGTTGCTTCGCGGACACGAATCTCTAGCATTAGGCGCGCCTGGTAGGGGGCTCAATCCGTCTGTAACAGCCCTGTTTTGCAAACCCTAATTAGGAGTTGTTTTGTGCATCATGAGCATCATGTAATTTGCATTAAGAACAAAAAATTTTCATTTTAAAACAAAGTGGAAACCCTAACTTTTCCCAAAACCTTGTTCTATTTTAAAAATGTGTTCAATATCTTTCTGAAGTGCAAAATAAATATGTGAACCTTTTTATGTACTATGAAGGACACTAAATATTTTCTATAAAGTTCAGAGTGTTTTTGGGCTCGCAAAACAGTTCAAAATAATAAAATGGAATTGATTTAAACCTTGTCTTAAAAATTCCAGAGTTTTCCCAAAATGCTAGGGGGTTATGGGCAAATTTGCCCTTGTCTTCTTCGGCAGACAGACACGCAGCTGCGTGCCGCCGCTCTGGCCGTCGATCCCGGCGAGGCGATGCGCCCCGCCGCTCGCCGCCCCGGGCGAGGATAAGACCTCCACGGCGCCCTCTCCTCTCGTCCCTATCCTCTCCCCCTCGCGTCGTCCCTCTTTCCCTCTCTCTGCGCGCGCGGCCGAGCAAACCCTAGCTTCGGCCGCCGCATAGCCCCACCACTACCGGCCACCCCGCACCCAGATGAGCACGCCAACCGCTCCGCCTCGCCTCCTGGAGCTTCTCCGCCAACGGAATCGGCCGCGGGCGCCCTCAATCGCCGCCGGCAACTCCGTCTTCCCCGCAGCAGACGGAGCTTCCGTCGACCATGGCGTCGCCGTCGAGCCGCCTCAGGCCTCACCATCGCCTCCATCCACCTCACGGTGAGCTACCGGCTCGAACGAGCCCCTCCACGCCCTCTCTCTCCCTCTGGCCCAACCCCGCGCCGCTCGCCTGCGTCCGCCGCCGCCGGACGTCGTCGTCCCCGTCGCTCCGGCGACCTCTGGGAAGCGGCGCCGCCTCCATGTGGTTCGCCTCGGCGAGGCGCAGCTAACGAGCCCGCTCGTGCGTCCAGGGGCGGCCTGGAATGCCGGCGAGGCTCGCCACTGCCGCCGGCCAGCCGTGGTCAACCACCGGCGGTTGACTCTGGTGGGACCCGGCCCTTTTTGCTTTTCTTTTTAATTTGTTTTATCTTTTCTGTAAAAGATTAAAATCATGACAGGTGGGGCCTGGCCTCAGAAACTTAATCTTTTCCAGAATTTTAGATAAAGAATAAATATATGACAGTGGGTCCCCATGTCAGAATTTTAATAATTACTGGATTTTCAGAAAATGAACAAAACTTGTAAATTCAATTACTATTTCATTTTAATTCAGAAAAAGGTGTATAATATATCAAAATCTTCAGAAAAATGATATCTACACTTTAGTATCAAAAGCATGCATTGTTAAACAACTTTGAACCCTGTCCTTAATAGAAAAACAAATGAACCCTCTTCTTTAATATGCGGGGTTTATGGAATTGCAAAGTATTATGCATTCCAACCCTATTTAAATTGATGAGCATTGATACGTCTCCGACGTATCGATAATTTCTTATGTTCCATGCCACATTATTGATGATATCTACATGTTTTATGCATACTTTATGTCATATTTATGCGTTTTCCGGAACTAACCTATTGACGAGATGCCGAAGTGCCAGTTCCTGTTTTCTGCTGTTTTTGGTTTCAGAAATCCTAGTAAGGAAATATTCTCGGAATCGGACGAAATCAACGCGCAGCATCTTAGGATTGCATGAAGCTTCCAGAACACCCGAGAGCGGCCAGAGAGGGGCCACAGGGCCACCAGATGACACCCTGGCACGACCAAGGGGGGGCCCGCGCCCCCCTATTGTGTCGTCGCCTCGTCAGCCCTCCAACTCCGCCTCTTCGCCTATTTAAAGGTCACTGACCTAAAACATCGATACGAAAAAAGCCACGGTATGAGAAACCTTCCAGAGCCGCCACCATCGCGAAGCCAAGATCTGGGAGACAGGAGTCTCTGTTCCGGCACGCCGCCGGGACGGGGAAGTGCCCCCGGAAGGCTTCTCCATCGACACCGCTGCCATCTCCACCGCCATCTTCATCAACGCTGCTGTCTCCCATGAGGAGGGAGTAGTTCTCCATCGAGGCTAAGGGCTGTACCGGTAGCTATGTGGTTCATATCTCTCCCTATGTACTTCAATACAATAATCTCATGAGCTGCCTTACATGATTGAGATTCATATGATGATGCTTGTAATCTAGATGTCATTATGCTAGTCAAGTGGATTTTACTTATGTGATCTCCGGAGACTCCTTGTCCCAAGTGTGTAAAGGTGACAGTGTGTGCACCGTGTGGGTCTCTTAGGCTATATTTCACAGAATACTTATTCACTGTTATGAATGGCATAGTGAAGTGCTTATTTATATCTCTTTATGATTGCAATGTGTTTTGTATCACAATTTATCTGTGTGCTACTCTAGTGATGTTATTAAAGTAGTTTATTTCTCCTGCACGGTGTAATGGTGACAGTGTGTGCATCGTGTAGTACTTGACGTAGGCTATGATTGTGATCTCTTGTAGATTATGAAGTTAACTATTGCTATGATAGTATTGATGTGATCTATGCCTCCTTTCGTAGCGTGATGGTGACAGTGTGCATGCTATGTTAGTACTTGGTTTGGTTATGTTGATCTGTCGTGCACTCTAAGGTTATTTAAATATGAACATCGAATATTGTGGAGCTTGTTAACTCCGGCATTGAGGGTTCGTGTAATCCTACACAGTTAGTGGTGTTCATCATCCAACAAGAGAGTGTAGAGTCTAGCATCTATCTATTTATTCTGTTATGTGATCAATGTTGAGAGTGTCCACTAGTGAAAGTATGATCCCTAGGCCTTGTTCCCAAATACTGCTATCGCTGCTTGTTTACTGTTTTACTGCATCTGTACTGTTTGCAATATTACCACCATCAACCACACGCCAGTCCTGGACAGCAAAGCACTTTTCTGGTGCCGTTGCTCCTTCTCATATTTATTCATACCACCTGTATTTCACTATCTCTTCGCCGAACTAGTGCACCTATTAGGTGTGTTGGGAACACAAGAGACTTCTTGCTTTGTGGTTGCAGGGTTGCATGAGAGGGATATCTTTGACCTCTTCCTCCCTGAGTTCGATAAACCTTGGGTGATCCACTTAAAGGAAACTTGCTGCTGTTCTACAAACCTCTGCTCTTGGAGGCCCAACACTGTCTACAAGAATAGAAGCACCCGTAGACATCAAGTACTTTTCTGGCGCCGTTGCCGGGGAGGAAAGGTAAAAGGTACTCACACTCCAGATCTCGGCTACTAAGCTATTTTCCGGCGCCATTGTAAGTACTCAAAGCTATTTCCTTTAGATCCTGCAATTGCATCTTTTTGTTTCTTGTTTACACTAGTTAGGCATAATGGAAAACAACAAAAATATGAGAGATCTTTATGAACTTTATCTTGAATTAGGACATGATGTGTTTGAAGAGAGAATTAAAAAACCCATGGAACTTTATATGCATGCTAATGGGAATGTTATCAATATGAATGCTTTGAACACTATTGTTGCTAATGCTATGGAAAATTCTAAGCTTGGGGAAGCTGGTTTTGATGAGCATGATATTTTTAGTCCCCCAAGCATCGAGGAGGAAATTTACTTTGATGATACTTTGCCTCCTTTTTATGATGATTATAATGATAGTAGTCTTTTGTTGCCGCCTGTTATGGAGGATAAATTTGATTATGATTACAATATGCCTCCTATATTTGATGATGAGAATAATAATGATAGCTACTTCGTTGAATTTGCTCCCACTACAACTAATAAAATTGATTATGCTTATGTGGAGAGTAATAATTTTATGCATGAGACTCATGATAAGAATGTTGCATTTGATAGTTATATTGTTGAGTTTGCTCATGATGCTACTGGACATTATTATGAGAGAGGAAAATATGGTTGTAGAAATTTTCATGTTGCTAAAACACCTCTCTTTTTGCTGAAAATCTTGAAGCTGCACTTGTTTTATCTTTCTATGCTTGTTGCACTATGCTTCATGAATTTGTTTATTTACAAGATTCCTTTTCATAGGAAGCATGTTAGACTTAAATATGTTTTGAATTTGCCTCTTGATGCTCTCTTTTGCTTCAAATACTATTTCTTGCGAGTGCATCATTAAAACTGCTGAGCCCATCTTAATGGCTATAAAGAAAGAACTTCTTGGGAGATAACCCATGTGTTTATTTTACTACAGCACTTTTGTTTTATATTTGTGTCTTGGAAGTTGTTACTACTGTAGCAACCTCTCCTTATCTTAGTTTTGTTGCATTGTTGTGCCAACTAAAGTCTTTGATAGCAAAGTTGATACTAGATTTGGATTACTGCGCAGAAACAGATTTCTGTCTGTCACGAATCTGGGCTGAATTCTCTGTAGATAACTCAGAAAATTATGCCAATTTACTTGAGTGATCCTCAGATATGTACGCAACTTTCATTCGATTTGAGCATTTTCATTTGAGCAAGTCTGGTGCCTCAATTAAATTCATCTTTACGAGCTGTTCTGTTTTGACAGATTCTGCCTTTTATTTCGCATTGCCTCTTTTGCTATGTGGGATGGATTTCTTTGTTCCATTAACTTCTAGTAGCTTTGGGCAATATCCAGGAGTGTTAAGAATGATTGTGTCACCTCTGAACATGTGAATTTTGATTATGCACTAACCCTCTAATGAGTTTGTTTCGAGTTTGGTGTGGAGGAAGTTTTCAAGGGTCAAGAGAGGAGGATGATACAATATGATCAAGAAGAGTGAAAGCTCTAAGCTTGGGGATGCCCCGGTGGTTCACCCCTGCATATTTCAACAAGACTCAAGCGTCTAAGCTTGGGGATGCCCAAGGCATCCCCTTCTTCATCGACAACATTATCAGGTTCCTCCCCTGAAACTATATTTTTATTCCGTCACATCTTATGTACTTTGCTTGGAGCGTCGGTTTGTTTTTTGTTTTTGTTTTTGCTTGAATAAATGCTTGTGTGGGACAGAGACACGCTCCGCTGGTTCATATGAATACATGTGTTCTTAGCTTTTAATTTTCATGGCGAAGGTTGAAACTGCTTCGTTAATTGTTATATGGTTGGAAATAGAAAATGCTACATGTACTAATTGGTATGATGTCTTGAATAATGTGATACTTGGCAATTGTTGTGCTCATGACTAAGCTCTTGCATCATATACTTTTCACCTATTAGTGAAGAAATACATAGATCTTGTTAAAATTTGGTTTGCATGAGTGGTCTCTCTAGAGTCTAGATATTTTCTAGTAAGGTGTTTGAACAACAAGGAAGACAATGTAGAGTCTTATAATGCTTGCAATATGTCTTTTATGTAAGTTTTGCTGTACTGGTTCATACTTGTGTTTGCTTCAAACAACCTTGCTAGCCTAAGCCTTGTACTGAGAGGGAATACTTCTTGTGCATCCAAAATCCTTGAGCCAAAAACTATGCCATTTGTGTCCACCATACCTACCTACTACATGGTATTTCTCCGCCATTCCAAAGTAAATTGCTTGAGTGCTACCTTTAAACAATTCAAAATTTATCACCTCTTATTTGTGTCAATGTTTTATAGCTCATGAGGAAGTATGTGGTGTTTATCTTTCAATCTTGTTGGGTAACTTTCACCAATGGACTAGTGGCTTCATCCGCTTATCCAATAATTTTGCAAAAAGAGCTGGCAATGGGATTCCCAGTCCCAAATTAATTAACCTAAATAGACACTCCTCCATGGTATGTGATTGTTGGACGGCACCCGAAGGATTCGGTTAGCCATGGCTTGAGAAAGCAAAGGTGGGGAGGAGTGTCATCATAATAAAACTAAAATAAAAAGGCACTCCTTCATGGTATGAGATTGTTGGCAGGCACCCGAGGATTCGGTTAGCCATGGTTTGTGAAATTAAAGGTTGGAAGGAGTGCCACCCAAAAATAAAAATGTTTCATGGGAGCCGCTCTTTGAAGGTTTGTCTGGCAAGGGGGTTAGAGTGCCCACTACCATTCGTTGACAACAACAAACACTTCTCAAAACTTTACTTTTATGCTCTCTTATTGTTTTTAAAACCAAAGCTCTAGCACAAATATAGCAATCAATGCTTCCCTCAGCGAAGGGCCATTCTTCTACTTTTATGTTGAGTCAGTTTACCCATTTCTCTCTATCTTGGAAGCAAACACTTGTGTTAACTGTGCATTGATTCTTACATACTTGCTTATTGCACATGTTATATTGCTTTGCATTGACAATACCCATGAGATATACATGTTACAAGTTGAAAGCAACCGCTAAACTTAATCTTCCTTTGTGTTGCTTCAATACCTTTACTTTGAATTTATTGCTTTATGAGTTAACTCTTATGCAAGACTTATTGATGCTTGTCTTGAAAGTACTATTCATGAAAAGTCTTTGCTATATGATTCAATTGTTTACTCATGTCATTACCATTGTTTTGATCGCTGCATTCATTACATGTGCTTACAATAGTATGATCAAGGTTATGATGGCATGTCACTCCAGAAATTATCTTTGTTATCGTTTACACTGGGACGACGAGAAACTAAGCTTGGGGATGCTGATACGTCTCCGACGTATCGATAATTTCTTATGTTCCATGCCACATTATTGATGATATCTACATGTTTTATGCATACTTTATGTCATATTTATGCGTTTTCTGGAACTAACCTATTGACGAGATGCCGAAGTGCCAGTTCCTGTTTTCTGCTGTTTTTGGTTTCAGAAATCCTAGTAAGGAAATATTCTCGGAATCGGACGAAATCAACGCCCAGCATCTTAGGATTGCATGAAGCTTCCAGAACACCCGAGAGCCGCCAGAGAGGGGCCACAGGGCCACCAGATGACACCCTGGCGCGGCCAAGGGGGGCCCGCGCCCCCCTATTGTGTGGTCGCCTCGTCAGCCCTCCGACTCCGCCTCTTCGCCTATTTAAAGGTCCCTGACCTAAAACATCGATACGAAAAAAGCCACGGTATGAGAAACCTTCCAGAGCCGCCGCCATCGTGAAGCCAAGATCTGGGGGACAGGAGTCTCTGTTCCGGCACGCCGCCAGGACGGGGAAGTGCCCCCGGAAGGCTTCTCCATCGACACCGCTGCCATCTCCACCGCCATCTTCATCAACGCTGCTGTCTCCCATGAGGAGGGAGTAGTTCTCCATCGAGGCTAAGGGCTGTACCGGTAGCTATGTGGTTCATCTCTCTCCCTATGTACTTCAATACAATAATCTCATGAGCTGCCTTACATGATTGAGATTCATATGATGATGCTTGTAATCTAGATGTCATTATGCTAGTCAAGTGGATTTTACTTATGTGATCTCCGGAGACTCCTTGTCCCACGTGTGTAAAGGTGACAGTGTGTGCACCGTGTGGGTCTCTTAGGCTATATTTCACAGAATACTTATTCACTGTTATGAATGGCATAGTGAAGTGCTTATTTATATCTCTTTATGATTACAATGTGTTTTGTATCACAATTTATCTGTGTGCTACTCTAGTGATGTTATTAAAGTAGTTCATTCCTCCTGCACGGTGTAATGGTGACAGTGTGTGCATCGTGTAGTACTTGGCGTAGGCTATGATTGTGATCTCTTGTAGATTATGAAGTTAACTATTGCTATGATAGTATTGATGTGATCTATGCCTCCTTTCGTAGCGTGATGGTGACAGTGTGCATGCTATGTTAGTACTTGGTTTGGTTATGTTGATCTGTCGTGCACTCTAAGGTTATTTAAATATGAACATCGAATATTGTGGATCTTGTTAACTCCGGCATTGAGGGATCGTGTAATCCTACACAGTTAGTGGTGTTCATCATCCAACAAGAGAGTGTAGAGTCTAGCATCTATCTATTTATTCTGTTATGTGATCAATGTTGAGAGTGTCCACTAGTGAAAGTATGATCCCTAGGCCTTGTTCCCAAATACTGCTATCGCTGCTTGTTTACTGTTTTACTGCATCTGTACTGTTTGCAATATTACCACCATCAACCACACGCCAGTCCTGGACAGCAAAGCACTTTTCTGGTGCCGTTGCTACTGCTCATATTTATTCATACCACCTGTATTTCACTATCTCTTCGCCGAACTAGTGCACCTATTAGGTGTGTTGGGGACACAAGAGACTTCTTGCTTTGTGGTTGCAGGGTTGCATGAGAGGGATATCTTTGACCTCTTCCTCCCTGAGTTCGATAAACCTTGGGTGATCCACTTAAGGGAAACTTGCTGCTGTTCTACAAACCTCTGCTCTTGGAGGCCCAACACTGTCTACAAGAATAGAAGCACCCGTAGACATCAAGCATGTTATAGGATCACTTTCATTACTATTAACATGTCATATCATCATCCTTGTATGCGCATTGCATCGATGCCATGTGTTGATTGTTCTTTACCTTTCCGGTATTTGCTTCTTCGCGATCGATAGAGCAATTGCTGAGATGATGAAGATCGACAACAACGTAGATCAATACTCATCCTCCGATAAACAAGTCAAGTACAAGATTATCGAAGATCAACTTCGGTTTGTCAGGGACAAAGGCAAGCCCTAGCCTGGTTCATATATGATTTCGAAATGATTTTACTCTGGTTCCTACATATTGCATACGATTCAACTGTCTTTTATCGATCGGTAGAGTTACCCTATCTATTGCATGTTCCATCCTTGTAGCCTCAAATACCCTGATCCACTGCTCCTAGCATAACTAGGTTTAGCATGTGTGCATCGCTAGAGCCTTTATATCTTTATGCTTAGCCATGCTTAGTTTGTTACGCTGCTACTCCGGTCTTCGGACTGGAGCCTTACAATGAAATGAAAATAGCATGACAGGTTGACGTTGTAAGTATAGAGATGTTGATAAACATGATTAAAGGCTCAGACGAGAGGCCACATTGGGATGTGGTGGGCTGTTTCGTTTCTGCCGACCCTAGGAACCGAGTTCTCGCCTCTTGAACCAAGACTGAGCGTACAACCACGCGAGGCCCTATTATGGTACCCTCTCGACTCACTAACTTGCCTAGTAGATTCCATGAGTCACATAGTTTGTGCGTTACCTGATCATATGCATTGCATTTTGCTTGGGGGTAAAGGTACATAACAGGTAGGTAAGCGTGGTCTAGGTGGCTGGAGGTTGCGGCCTCTGGGGAAACCCACCTCGGCACACATCGTTAAGGACCGACTTCGGGAATTGACCCGTTACGGCGGAACAATCCTTAGCGCGTGACTCATGGTCTCGGCGACAGCAAGGTAAAGGTCGTGGTCAACCACCCTCTGCCGGCTTTCCAAGGAAGAGAGCTAATAATTTGGCATTAATAGTCGGTTGGTACATGTGGGTAAAGTTGTGCACCCCTGCAGGGTTAAATCTTTTCGAAAAGCCGTGTCCACGGTTACGGACGACTTGGGAATGGATTCTGTGATCATAGACAACTTGAACCTGATCGTAAAACTTGGCAATCAATGTGTGTTTACGGACACCTTCTTCGGGTGTTGAGGGGGTGATTCGAGATGATGAAGGTTGGTGGATATAATATGATGATCAATAGAGATAGAGATGTCGCTCTCTTATCCCCTTTCAAAGGTTCTGAGTAGTCGAGCTTCTCTTCTCTCTAATCTTACAAAGGAAAACTGGCTTTACGCAAAAGAAGATCTACCAGAAAGCCCGCATACCCGCTTTGCTAAAAGGTTGTACTAAGTCTTGCTGAGTCCCTGTACTCAGCTTTTCATGCTTTTGTTTCAGAAGAAGTCGCTCCAACAGATGGTGGTTTCTAGTCGACATCGACGAGTAGCTTGGGGTTCCCAGGTGGTAGCCTGGAATCTATGGGCTGGGACGTCGCCGTTATGCTCCTGGCCTCTTAGGCCTTTTGCTATATTGCTATGTCTAATAGCATAACTTCGCTTCCGTTGATTGATGTTTGCCAGGTCAGTGACCTCTGCTTGTAATACTTTGGTTCTTCGCTCAGTTATGAGCTTGTATTACTTTTGAGTCGTGGAGTCACTGTTGTGTTACCGATTCTCTCACTGTAGTCTCTCGAGCTCTAGGTTAGGCTTATGTCAGACGAAGATCTGGTATTGGTACGTCTAACCCTGATCCCGGGGGTGCTACAGGTTTTGGTATCAGAGCAGGACTGCTTGTAGGAAACCCTTTTTACTGGTCAATGTTGAGTCTAGTGTTTGTGAAAACTATTTGAAAGCTAAAAGTATTTGCGAAAATCTGATTAGGCTTCTTTTTACTCCTTATCTGGTATCGCTCTAATTCTAAAGTGCCTTACCTTGTGTTGATTTGAAAGTTTTTTCTATCTCTTCCAGTCTTTCAAACTTAGGTGCCTCAAGGGCATGTCGTTTCTAAACCAGTTGACCTAGTGCAGAGTTCTCTAGGGTCGTGTGTGTTATGTGTATCCTCTTTGTTTTGTTTCAACAGAGAGATTTCTTTCCATCCTGATCTCTCTATTTTGTGGGTTCCACATCATTCTGTTCTAGGCTTCGAGGTTTCCTTTCGCCTTGTATGCCTCTTTTTTTATTTTCTTGGGTAGTTTGGAAGCCTTGTATGACTTCCAGATGCTACACCGTGATTACTACCTTGAAGTGTCCTCTGTGTCACTCATCTAGTAGTTACTCCTTTATCGGGTTTTAACCCTTGGACTTGAACCGAAGGTCCCCGATTGTGCTGGATTATATTTTGTGAATCTTAGTACATGAAGCTAGCCTTTAACCCAAGATCCATGCCATTGCACACTAGTGTTAATGTTCATACATTACACCGGGATGGCTAAATTCAAATCAAGGTAGCCTTCAAGGTTGTGGTTATTATCGTTATTGAATTGCGGCAATAAAGATCTTTCCCTTCCACCAGCTATCGCAGAGGTTCTTTCATTGAACCAAACGGATCACGACAAGAGCGCTCTTTGTGAGTCTCGCATCTATGTCCGTGACTCTGCCACACCTCCCTTTTCAGCATGAATTTCCCAAGAGGGTTAACTTGTGCATCTACCTCTTAGGAATTCTGATCCTACTTGTGTTGCTCCTCTTTAGTTGCTTTCCGACCTTTGTCTGCTATCTATCAGCCAAGTTCTAAATGTGCATTGATGTTTTACACTGCATATTACTCTTGTGGTTTGTCAGGACATTCTACTTCAGTACGTCAGGAGAAACAAACTCCAGTACCTTATCCATTTCAAAGACTTGGTCAAAGTGTTGTAGTCCGCAGATTAAGAGGCCTCATTAGCTTCTGTTCTGTTCTACCTTAGAGTATCACCCTCTTTTATATCATGAGGTCGTGCTGAGTCTCATGGCCTTATTGATGAAGTGATGCTCTTACATATCTTTACTCGCCCTTCCTCCGAGCTGTCTGTGCTTGGGAATGTTGGGGTTTGCGTATTGATGTGGCCATCTGAGATTCTTAGCAATTCTCATTGCTTCGAAATCCAAGGACATTTGTGTCATTCTTAGCATGGTTGGTTCACCAACTATTAAGCGAAGTTTGATCGTGTTGCCAAGTCCATTTATTCAGGCACATCTTCGGTCAAAGAGTTATGTTTATGCTGAAGCTCTCAAGACCATATTGTTTGCTTTGTAAAGCAAGATTCCCTCTTGAATTCAGTGATATACCGGTGGTTCGTGATATTCTAGTTGTCTTTCTAGAAGTATTACCATGTTGTTACATGACTGTGTTATCGAGTTCATGAGTAAGTTAGTTCTGTGAACTACTCCTTTCTCCAAGAAAACATGCTGGATATCCAGGATTAATTGGTTAAGCTTAAACAACAACTTGGAGAGTTGAAGGACAAAAGCTCTATCCAACTGTGTTCCTTCATGAAGGGATGTCTAGTGATCTTTGTGCTGAAGTCAAGAAGGTATCTCCTTTATGGATATGCTATCTTCCCCATATTTCATTTGAGTTTGGGCTATCGTCAAATGAAGCTTAGTTCCAAGGACTATCTTGATGATGTGTATACTCATGGTGTCTCGTCTGAGTATACCTTCATGTCCTTTGGTCTGACCAATATTTTTGCCGAGTCCATATAGAATATGAGTCCCTCATTGGAGTATCTTGATAAGTTTGTTGTTGAGCCCATCGATGGCATCCTTATTTTCTCCATGTTTAAAGAGGTTCATATTGGACAAGTGGCACTAATGTTGGAAACTTTTAAGAACCATCTTTGTGTCATCACGAAGTATGTGTTATGTATGTCAGAAGTGACCTTCTCAGGTTCATGTGCATTTGCTGAAAGATGTCGCCGTGAATTCGAGTCGAGTTCCCTTTTCTTTCCTCGGGAATCATCGCAAGTAAGTTATGCATGTGCGGAATATTCTTGAGATGGTAGGTTGTTACCTCCATTCCTTGAAACGTTCCTCTATGCACACTAAGCCACTGACTGGTTTGTTCAAGAAAGATAAGAAGCTTAAGAACTTCAGAACCTTCTTTGATGTCCCCATAAGGACTCACTTGTGTTACATTGCAAGTTCATGTGCACGCACTTGCCTTTGGCAGTCGTAACCATATGTATTACGCAATCTAGCTCAATCCTTTGGAGCTTGACATTGTGGTCCATATCTTGAGAATCTAGCGACTTTACCTTGGTGGTTACTGTTGCAAATCTTACCATCAAACATGCCGAGTCTAAAATATCTTTACACCTAACCTAAGCTGAATCTCAGGCGGCAATGATGGTTAGTGTTTCTCAAGGATTTTTGACATAGGTCTCTTTGTAAATCCGACAAGATTGATGTCGTGGTTAACACAATTATTCGGAAGGCCTAATGCCATAATCTCTTGAATCATCAAGAATAACCACTCTCCATAAGGATCTTGTGCGACTTATTCTAGGAGTTGCCCTTATGATGGTTTTCAAATCATGAAGTCTTGACCTTTGCTTGATGACCTATTGAAGGCTCGTCAATAGCCTGAAATTGGTGTCTATAGCATCAAGGAGAACATTATAAGCAGAGTTGCTAAATGTCTTCCGGTCAATCCCTTGATATCATTTCTCCGGTAACAACAACTTCGTTCGGAGAAATTTCACTCCCCGGTGATCCTTGCTACTTCTTTCGACGATGCTTTTCCCCTTACTTTGGCTTATACCTGAAGTTCCAATCAATTCACACGTTGTGTGAATTTGTCAGTCATCTAGACCCCAACCTTTTGATTAGCCAACAATCATTTCATGTACCCTTGCCAGAAAAGTGACTATGATTCTTAAATCCAAAGTTGCTATGGTTGGATAATCATTTGTGTTTCCACGAGTCACCCTCTCTAAGAGTGCCTCGTCATGGTATCAAAGGTAGTTTAACTCCTCGCTATTTTTCCTTCGTGTTCTTGTCAAGCGTGGAGAAATTGCCTACCAAAATTTGAAACTTCTTTCATATCCTCCGTTACCTTGACGTGTTTCGTGTTTGTCAGCTCAAGAGTTGTTTCTAAGCACTCCTTCCATGAGTTGACCATGAAATACTCGATCTTTGTGAAGATCCACCGTCTAGTGCCATTCCCTCTTTCTTTTAGAGTGAAGAAAGCAAAATGAAGAGCTCTTCATGGTGCCGTGGGTCAACCTCTTCATGATGGTGTGGATCAACTTCTTCGACAAAGAAGATCATCGTGGAATCGACAAGCTCGTTCAAGACCAGTGTAGTCCTTGTTACCTTCTCTTTTCCTACCTTAGGAATCTCGGGGACGAGATTCTTGTAAGGGGGATAGAGCTGTAACAGCCCTGTTTTGCAAACCCTAGTTAGGAGTTGTTTTGTGCATCATGAGCATCATGTAATTTGCATTAAGAACAAAAATTTTGCATTTTAAAACAAAGTGGAAACCCTAACTTTTCCCAAAACCTTGTTCTATTTTAAAAATGTGTTCAATATCTTTCTGAAGTGAAAAATAAATATGTGAACCTTTTTATGTACTATGAAGGACACTAAATATTTTCTATAAAGTTCAGAGTGTTTTTGGGCTCGCAAAACAGTTCAAAATAATAAAATGGAATTGATTTAAACCTTGTCTTAAAAATTCCAGAGTTTTCCCAAAATGCTAGGGGGTTATGGGCAAATTTTCCCTTGTCTTCTTCGGCAGACAGACACGCAGCTGCGTGCCGCCGCTCTGGCCATCGATCCCGGCGAGGCGATGCGCGCCGCCGCTCGCCGCCCCGGGCGAGGATAAGACCTCCACGGCGCCCTCTCCTCTCGTCCCTATCCTCTCCCCCTCGCGTCGTCCCTCTTTCCCTCTCTCTGCGCGCGCGGCCGAGCAAACCCTAGCTCCAGCCGCCGCATAGCCCCACCGCTACCGGCCACCCCGCACCCAGATGATCACGCCAACCGCTCTGCCTCGCCTCTCGGGAGCTTCTCCGCCAACGGAATCGGCCGTGGGCGCCCTCAATCGCCGCCGGCAACTCCGTCTTCCCCGCACCAGACGGAGCTTCCGTCAACCATGGCGTCGCCGTCAAGCCGTCTCAGGCCTCACCATCGCCTCCATCCGCCTCATGGTGAGCTGCCGGCTCGAACGAGCCCCTCCACGCCCTCTCTCTCCCTCTGGCTCGTCCCCGCGCCGCTAGCCTGCGTCCGCTGCCGCCGGACGTCGTCGTCCCCGTCGCTCCGGCGACCTCTGGGAAGCGGCGCCGCCTCCATGTGGTTCGCCTCAGCGAGGCGCAGCTAACGAGCCCGCTCGCGCGTCCAGGGGCGGCCCGGAACGCCGGCGAGGCTCGCCACTGCCACCGGCCAGCCGTGGTCAACCACCGGCGGTTGACTCTGGTGGGACCCGGCCCTTTTTGCTTTTCTTTTTAATTTGTTTTATCTTTTCTGTAAAAGATTAAAATCATGACAGGTGGGGCCCGGCCTCAGAAACTTAATCTTTTCCAGAATTTTAGATAAAGAATAAATATATGATAGTGGGTCCCCATGTCAGAATTTTAATAATTACTGGAATTTCAGAAAATGATCAAAACTTGTAAATTCAATTACTATTTCATTTTAATTCAGAAAAAGGTGTATAATATATCAAAATCTTCAGAAAAATGAGATCTACACTTTAGTATCAAAAGCATGCATTGTTAAACAACTTTGAACCCTGTCCTTAATAGAAAAACAAATGAACCCTCTTCTTTAATATGCGGGGTTTATGGAATTGCAAAGTATTATGCATTCCAACCCTATTTAAATTGATGAGCATGTTATAGGATCACTTTCATTACTATTAACATGTCATATCATCATCCTTGTATGCGCATTGAATCGATGCCATGTGTTGATTGTTCTTTACCTTTCCGGTATTTGCTTCTTCGCGATCGATAGAGCAATTGCTGAGATGATGAAGATCGACAACGACGTAGATCAATACTCATCCTCCGATAAACAAGTCAAGTACAAGATTATACTTGGGTTCATATATGATTTCGAAATGATTTTACTCTGGTTCCTACATATTGCATACGATTCAACTGTCTTTTATCGATAGGTAGAGTTACCCTATCTATTGCATGTTCCATCCTTGTAGCCTCAAATACCTTGATCCACTGCTCCTAGCATAACTAGGTTTGGCATGTGTGCATCGCTAGAGCCTTTATATCTTTATGCTTAGCCATGCTTAGTTTGTTACGCTGCTACTCCAGTCTTCGGACTGGAGCCTTACAATGAAATGAAAATAGCATGACAGGTTGACGTTGTAAGTATAGAGATGTTGATAAACATGATTAAAGGCTCAGACGAGAGGCCACATTGGGATGTGGTGGGTTGTTTCGTTTCTGCCGACCCTAGGAACCGAGTTCTCGCCTCTTGAACCAAGACTGAGTGTACAACCACGCGAGGCCCTATTATGGTACCCTCTCGACTCACTAACTTGCCTAGTAGATTCCATGAGTCACATAGTTTGTGCGTTACCTGATCATATGCATTGCATTTTGCTTGGGGGTAAAGGTACATAATAGGTAGGTAAGCGTGGTCTAGGTGGCTGGAGGTTGCGGCCTCTGGGGAAACCCACCTCGGCACACATCGTTAAGGACCGACTTCGGGACTTGACCCGTTACGGCGGAACAATCCTTAGCGCGTGACTCATGGTCTCGGCGACATCAAGGTAAAGGTCGTGGTCAACCACCCTCTGCCGGCTTTCCAAGGAAGATAGCTAATAATTTGGCATTAATAGTCGGTTGGTACGTGTGGGTAAAGTTGTGCACCCCTGCAGGGTTAAATCTTTTCGAAAAGCCGTGTCCACGGTTACGGACGACTTGGGAATGGATTCTGTGATCATAGACAACTTGAACCTGATCGTAAAACTTGGCAATCAATGTGTGTTTACGGACACCTTCTTCGGGTGTTGAGGGGTGATTCGAGGATAGTGGTTCGAGATGATGAAGGTTGGTGGATATAATATGATGATCAATAGAGATAGAGATGTCGCTCTCTTATCCCCTTTCAAAGGTTCTGAGTAGTTGAGCTTCTCTTCTCTCTTATCTTACAAAGGAAAACTGGCTTTACGCAAAAGAAGATCTACCAGAAAGCCCGCATACCCGCTTTGCTAAAAGGTTGTACTAAGTCTTGCTGAGTCCCTGTACTCAGCTTTGCATGCTTTTGTTTCAGAAGAAGTCGCTCCAAAAGATGGTGGTTTCTAGTCGACATCGACGAGTAGCTTGGGGTTCCCAGGTGGCAGCCTGGAATCTATGGGCTGGGACGTCGCCGTTATGCTCCTGGCCTCTTAGGCCTTTTGCTATATTGCTATGTCTAATAGCATAACTTCGCTTCCGTTGATTGATGTTTGCCAGGTCAGTGACCTCTGCTTGTAATACTTTGGTTCTTCGCTCAGTTATGAGCTTGTATTACTTTTGAGTCGTGGAGTCACTGTTGTGTTACCGATTCTCTCACTGTAGTCTCTCGAGCTCTAGGTTAGGCTTATGTCAGACGAAGATCTGGTATTTGTCTAACCCTGATCCCGGGGGTGCTACACCGTCTGTGCTCTTCTCCGACGATCTTCGACTGTAGCGCCATGTCAAACACGTCGGAGCCTACGGCACTGACTGACCATCACCGGGAGCCGGTCATTGAGACTGCTCTGAGGCTGATGCAAGAGCTGCTATAGCTCGGCCCGGAAGGAACGAGCTCCGATAAGTGGCTGACCAGTATCTACGGACTCGCACACGCGATGGCCGAGGTTGCGGCGGTCGCTGGGGGCTCATAAGATGCTGCACCAAGAGGCGCTCCACCTGTCGGGAATCCTTTCTTCCCCCCTTTCAAGGGCAGGTTAAGGTGAATCCCGGTGGTGTTGAACACGTCAGGTGCTCAGGTATCGAAAGGAAGGAAGGCTCTATCTCAGCGGAGCTACCAGAGCACACTCTGCGTTCGCCTACTCTACATGATCTCCTGCTTTTGGAACAGCGCCCAGGCGAGTCGTTGCGCTCTTTCACGTAGCATTTCGCTGACCTCTACTTTCAGCTCCCCAAGGTCAATGACGTTCGGGTGGTGGACGCCTTCACTGCAGGAACCACCAATCGGCAGGTCGCAGAAAAGTTGATGCTCTCTGCAGGACCGATCACTGTCACCCGGTTCTTTGAGATAGCCAACAAGTATGCCAATAGGGAGATAGGTGAGGATTCCTCACCAGAACCCTCATGGAATGAGAGGTCTCCCCCGCGCTTCAAGTCAAAGTCTCCTCTCTGGCACCCCAACGGTCCACGGGTCTAGGATGCACCTGAGGAGGATTCCTAGGAACGCCAAGATTAGGCAGGGCTCGGGGGCTCGTGTTGACAGAACACAGCTCCCACCCACTCTTTTGCAAAAATGTTGGGTCTCTTGCCAGGACGGCGTCGAGTGTTCTACTGAGGATAAGAGAGGACGTGTCAGGACGCCTTCCTAAGGCGCACCCACAGCAAGTTCTCCCAGGCTCATTCCTCCAGAAGGAATCCGAGGCAGTAATTCTTCTGCAGGGAGCCAATAGGAGCACGTCAAGCCACTCACCTGAGGTCTCTCAGACGCGTGTCCCTCAAGCCATGTTTCTTTCTGAAAGGGTCTTTTGCAAGCACCTTTGTACTCTGAACAACTGTTGAATCCTCCAAGAATGTGCAATCAGGATGTTCTCTGCGAAGCTCATGAAGCGAGTCTCTCAAGTCATCCCATACAATGATTGCAGGTTGAGCTTTTGGAAGGACCGTCACGGAAATCAAACAATTATCTCAAAGTGTTCCCGAGTTCTCGATTGTGTGCACCATGCAAGCGGGGACTAGGCACTGTGCCTTGGTCGGGGCAACCCATCAGTCCTATACTTGGGTACTGAGCTCTGGCGGCGGGGTCGCTACCTGCACTAAGCCATCTCACCAAGTCACTGGGCACTTGATATCCTCACACGGCAACACACTCGAGGAACACATCGCACGAGCAAAACAATGCGCAGAACCCTTCGGGTACCTCTTCGAGGAACCCGCAAGGAGAAGCAAAAAACAATGCGCAGAACCCTTCGGGTACCTCCTCGAGGAACCCGCAAGGAGACGCAAAAACAATGAGTAGAACCCTTCGGGTACCTCCTTGAGGAACCCACAAGGAGACGCAAAAATAATGCGCAGAACCCTTCGGGCACCTCCTCGACGAACCTGCAAGGAGACGCAACAAAACGCGCAGAACCTCCCGGTCGCCTCGTCGAGGAACTGGTAAGGAGACGCAACAGAGCCTAAGGCGCAGGTCTACAGTTACCTCCTCGAGGAACCAACAGAATCCGCTGATAGGACGATCTTAAGACATGTGCAAACCTTACAGTCACCTCTCCGAGGGGCTTGATACGTCTCAAACGTATCTATAATTTTTGATGCTCCATGCTTGTTTTATACCAATTCATATATGTTTTCCTTACACTTCATTGCAATTTTTGATTTATCCTATCTTGTTCAAGAGTGCGGTCCATAAAAGATCCACCGGATAAAAAATCTAATTCTCTTTTATTATCTTGATCAAGTCCTCCATAAAATATATTCAAAACATACCAAAGTGGTAAATCATTATGGGGACAACTTTGAACCATAACTTTGTATCTCAAGTAGGATCTTACCATACTTTCGCCACGACGGTTCTTGAAGTTAGTCATGAACCTTCTCACCTCGGAGGATTTAACCTTGGGATAGAATCGAAATGTAAACTCCTTCATTAGATTCTCCCAAATATAAATTCTTTCTGCAGGACAAGTTCTATACAAAGACATGGCAGTGTTGCTTAAACTTTCAGTTCATCATCAGAACAGTTTCTCAATTCAGTAGTCCAACATAACTCGATAAAGAAATGCAAATGATTATATGGATCCTCATCAGGATCATCTGCTGCAAAAAAATTCTCTTTCATAATGGCAATTAGATGTGGATAAATTGCACATTCCACATCACTTCCATTCGGGAATTCTTTAACATATCCTTGATTGAATCTCCCAAGGTATTCAGCTATGTCAACCTTATTCATAAGACCAACAGGAGCCATGGTGTTTACCTGACACTATTAAACGACTTTAGTAAAGCGATTAATAAATTAGCAAGTAATACCAAAGACCAAAAGCCCTGAGCTCCCCAGCAACAACACCAGAAAATTGCTTGATGATTCAAGTGTATAGTTCAGTTGTAGCTAGTTTCGAAATAAGAGTATCGAACCATGAGGAGATACTAGTTAAGGAATTTATGCCCCTTGTTACTATCTATCAAGGGCCACATGTAAGTCGTTCTGTAATCTCAAATAAAGGTGTTTTTAAAGGTTGTTGTAATTGTTTGCAAGAAAGTAAATAAAGCAATCAAGTAACAAGCGTTGTGAGAAATGAAGTGAAAATCAATAAGAAAAAGTGTTCTCGAGGATTATTGATTCCATCTGTAGCATTAGGATTCATGTTAATCAAGATAAGCTATGCTTTTAATCATGTAATGTTTGGAGAGAGCACCATAATAAGATTCGCCCAGAAAACCATTGGTCATCGCATCTCTAAATAACCACTACAACTAGTCTTCTGCAAACCAGATATTAACTATCGCAATTAAGGGTTTCCCCATGGTTTTCGATATGAGCTTAGTGAATCTCCCTTTATCCCCCTCTTCCATATGATAAAGTGCCTCCACTGTAATGTCACTTCTTGTCGTACACTTTATCATACTTCAAAGGGTAGTTCCCTCCCTAGTCCCTAAGGAAAATATTACATGGTGCACTTCATATAATATCTAGAGAGGGAACTAACACATATTCATATATTAAAACCATAGAACATCTTTGATTCATCTCATATTTATGCTAGGGTTTCACAATCTCCCCAAGAACAAATGGAACTACTCACACATGGAGAAAATCCGGAACATCATCATAATCTTATGAATGGAAGTGGTGAGAATTCAAATACAAATCCGCAATAGCATTCGAGATCACAACTATGGTTGAAGAAGAATGGGATCAATGATGGTGATGGAGATGTAGCGATTGATGATGAAGGAGATGCTGCCTTGTTCTCCAATGATCCGTGTAGCAGCCCATATGATGTCTTCTCCCAAGTTCCTCCTCCGGATGTATCCTAGAGGTGGTGTTTCGGTGTTTCTGGCGGCTGTGTATCTTGGATCTCTCCCCGGTCTGCACGAGGTGAAAGTATTTTACAAGGCGGACCTCCTTGTGCTCCATATGGGCGGACATTACGGATGGAGCCTCTCGTACCGATGTTTGCTAAACTGGCTGATGTCCGTCCTCGCATTCTTCTCTGGCCTAGACGCGTGGTTAAGTGCTTAGATGATTTTTATCACATAAAAATACCAAAAAATGATAGTTTTATTGATATTTCATCATTGACTTAACATTTTGAGATCCTGCGTAAATAAGCATAAAAGGTGCGTGAAAGCACGGTGAAATACAAAAATCCTATTGCTACACAAGGATATCTATATGAAATAACGAAGTAAAAAACACTCCAAAATGCACTCATCAAGCCTCTCTTTCCTCTCTCTCTAGTTCTCTCTCTCGCATGCAGTTCCTCGAAGATCTGCGCATGGAGGGAGTCCCCTCCACCCGGTTCGCAGGAGCGCTGCCAGGATCCGAATCCAGAAGATCTACTTACGCACCTTCTGAATTAGAGATGGGAGCGTCGTAAAGCACTTTATGTGTGCGATCATACGGGAGGACTGAAACTCGACCCTATGGTCGGTGATTAGTACTACTACATCATCCATGTTCTAGAGGAATGTTAACCGCTTTCGGTTTTTGAAGGTATGAACACCGAGTCTCTCCATTATAACATTGCTCCTAGATAGATCTAGGCAAACATGATATGCTAGCTAGATTTTATGTATGCTGTGAAGCCCTGCAGAGAGATGAAGGCGTTGATGGAGATGGCAGCGTTGGTGGTGCGCGCGTTCTAGGGCAAGAGCCCGTTGACGTGCGCATTACCCTTCGGGTAACCGACATTTCCCTATCCTGTATAATCTAGTTGGAGGCCCATGAAGGCATTTGAAGGCAAGGCGGGCCACTTGGATGGCGCACCAGAAGATACCTTGGCGGGCAAGACAAGGAAGGAGTCGAACAAGGAAAGTTTGGGTCTAGAACTATTGTAAATCTAGTTGTACTCGGTTAGACCTCTTGAGACCTGGCCCCATATATAAAGGCCAGGAGAGGGGCTGTCGAGGAGGACAATCAACCTTAGCAATCTTAGCCACCAAAAGTCTAGAGCTAGGTCGCCGTAGCAATTAGCCTCTCGACGAGATCTTAGCCGAACTCTTCGGCACCCCATTGTAACCCAATATCTTCATAATCAAGATCAGACAGGCAGGACGTAAGGGTTTTACCTCATCGAGGGCCCCAGACCTGGGTAAATCGCTCTCCCCGCTTGTCTGTGAACCGATGTCTCGTGTCAGCTTACAGGATTCCATCAACCCTAAGCCCCAATCGGAGGGCATTGCCGAGGAGTACCCTCGACAATTGGCGCCATCTGTGGGAAGCCTGTCGGCACCAGGCAAGTCATCGGCAGTACCAGTCACATCTGCGGCGTTCTTACTCGAGTCACCAACGCCATCAGATCCAGGAGATTCGATCCTCTGCGGGTCCTTCGAGTTCGTGCCGCACCCTGAAGCGCCGCACCTGATCCCTGCAGGATCGTCTGGCGAGATGGATACTACTTTCGGTGGTGTTCACTTCATCATCGACTCCGGGTGACGTGGGCATTACCCTTCAGGTAACCGACATTGCCCTATCCCATATTGATTAGATGGAAGCCCATGAAGACACCTGGAGGCAAGATGGGCCACCCGGGCGGCGCACCAGAGGAATCCTTGGCGGGCAAGACAAGGAAGCGGCTGAATAAGGAAAGATTAGATCTAAAGCTGTTGTAAACCTAGTCGTACTTGGTTAGACCTCTTGAGACCTGGCCTCCTATATAAAGGCTAGGAGAGGGGCTGCTGAGGAATAGAACCAATCGTAGCAATACTAGCCACCAGAAAATCCAGAGCTAGGTCACCATAGCACTAAGCCTCTCGACGAGATCTCAGCCGAACTATTCGGCACCCCATTGTAACCCATTATCATCATAATCAAGAACAGACAGGCAGGACGTAAGGGTTTTACCTCATCGAGGGCCCCGAACCTGGGTAAATCGCTTTCCCCGCTTGTCTGTGAACCGATGTCTCGTGTCAGCTTGCAGGATTCCGCTAACCCTAAGCCCCAAACGGAGGGCATTGCCGAGGAGTACCCTCGACAATTGGCGCCGTCTGTGGGAACCCTGTCGGCACAAGATCGGACATCGGCTGAACCCGTCATGTCATCGGCAGCTTCATCAACACCGTCATCGCCTCATCTAGGAAGCCCGATTCGTTTCGGCTCCTACGAATTCACCCCACATAGCGACTCGTCTCGCTCGACTTTCTCCGGTCTACAAGGCAACATGGAGATGACCTTCGGGAGCGTCCACTACAACGTCAACTCAGAAGGAATCCTTCGGCTGCTGGAATCTCCCATCTCCGGATCCACGAGTCCAAGCGCATCGTCATCACTCGACCTTTCGGTTGGCCTGACAAGCCCGTCGAGTTCGCCTGCGCCTTCGACTCCCCGCTCGGCATCCTCCATGTCGGTCGGATCCGATGATCCCGCGTCCTCGGAGCTAACCTCGTACTACTGCATGAACTGCGACACCAGGCACGGGCTGGGGTCGAGCGACACGCCGTTCATCTGCAATGCCCACTATTCATCGGGATAGGACAGCATCGACATCATCACCCAAGGAGACACCCGAAGAGTGGCGCCCCTCCAAGTTTATGTTGCTAACAGGGGAGATGGAGATCGCACCCCCCGTTCCAGCAGGCGAGCTAGTTTTGAGAACAGCGCCAGCAATAACAACAGCGACCATACCATCGCAGAGGAGGAGTGGGCAGCAGCCAAGGCAGCCGTGCTCAACAACACGCCACTTCCGGCGGGAACCACGGTCGGCACTCTCAATACTTACCGCTCCATATTGGAGAAAAATTGGGAGCGACTATCCAAGGAGCAAGCCACCCTCGAGAGACGCCTATCTGCGGCAGATCGATCCAGCGAGCGACGAAGGGGCTCGCAGGGAAGCGCTTCTCGAAATACTCACGGAGGAGGCAAACATCGATCAAGAATGTCCAGGCTCTCGGAAGACGATGCTAGAGAAATAACATCAAATTTGACCAAGTCCTTCATGACCACAGACACCGCGGGCATGCCACGACCAAAGACCGTCGCGGGAGCGACCGCCAATCTCGCTGCATATCTCATCAATCAGCGCCCCGAAGGTTCCATGGCTCAAGCCCACCGAGGTGCCCTAGAAAGTCTCGCGATATTGGGAGACAATCTGGTCCCAAGAAAGGACAAGACTACATTGCAAGCTAGTGGCTCAAAACACCATGCGAGAGATGCTCGGGATGAAATTACTCAGAGTAGGATCGACAAGGCAAAGGCGGCGACGCGCCGCCAGAGAGGAACACGACAGCGATTCTTCGGATGAGAGCCAGGAGAACAACGGCGAGCTTAGGGGAGCCGATTGTTTAAGCTACAAAATTCGGGAGGCAATGCCACCCAAGAAGTTCAAACCTACCCCTATCGACGCCGCCAAGTACGATGGGCAGCAGCAGCCGAGATCCTGGATAGAGGATTATCTGCAGACAGTTATTCTGCAAAAAGGGAACCAGATAGCAGCAATGCAGTGCCTGCAGCTTTACCTAAAGGACTCAGCGCGAGCCTGGCTAAGAGGTCTGCCGAAGGGTTCCATCAAGTCATGGGACGATCTAGTAGAAGCCTTCGTTGCCAACTTTCAAGCAACATACAAAAGGCCCGTCGGGATCGAAGAGTTACGGCATTGTCAGCAAAAGCAGAAGGAGTCGATGCGCGCATACATCGGGAGATTCACCAAGCTCCTGAACGCTGCGGAAGACATCTCTGTCGACAGAGCAATCGACGCCTTCAGCGATGGCATCCGACGTGAAAGCCATATAGAAGAACTTGGACGCAAGAAACCAAAAACCATAACCAAGTTAATGGAAATCGCCAACAGCTGGGCCGATGGCGAAGACAACGTCCGAAAGCCACGACAGCGCAGCGACGACGAAGAAGATGATCAGTCGAAGCACGATTCGGGTGGTCGAAGGGATCGGAACAAGAGAAGGAAGAACCGCAGCTATGATGACAACAACTTGGTGGCCGCAGGCTACTCTGATCGACAGGACGATCGGTACGATGACAGGCGAGACGATCGACAGGACGGTAATCGGAACAACTCTAGGAACCGTGGCAACTATAAACCACGACAACAGAGAACACCCGAACTACCCTACGCTGAGCAGATCAACGCCCCTTGCTACCTGCATTCGTATACCGATTCCAAGGATGGTAAAATAAAGTCTAGCCACCTGCTCAGGGACTGTCGGCAGTTCATCGATATGCATAAACTCATCCAGCAGGCAGGCCAGCAATAGCTACCACCGCCACCACCACCACCACCACCCCCACCGCAACACCAGGTCCAGCAAGCTCAACCTCATCAACCCAAAGAGGCATTTCCACCACCACGTGGGCAGATGAGTATGATCCATAGGACAGGTGTTTCAAGGAGAGAAATGAAGAAGCTCACCCGAGAAATCAACCTGGCAGAAAGCATCATGGCGAACATCCCTGAGTATGTCGAGTGGTCGTCTCAGAACATCACGTTCAGCCGAGCGGATCACCCGATGACTATACCAAAACCAGGACACGCTGCCCTAGTGGTCGAAGCACAGATAGGAGGATTCAAGATGAGCAAAGTCTTCATGGACGGAGGAAGTGGACTCAATCTGATATTCCTTGACACAATCCAGAGTATGGGGATCACCATGAGAATGCTAGAAGAATCAGACACTCGCTTCCATGGGATCCTCCCTACTTCGCCAGCGTACTTTCTTGGCAAAGCGTACCTGAACGTCGTCTTTGGCAAACCCGACAATTTCAGGAAGGAGAAGATCGAGTTTGAAGTCGTGAACTGGGAGTCGCAGTACCACGCTATACTCGGGAGACCATCTTATGCCAAGTTCATGGCTGTACCGCACTACGCATACCTCAAGCTGAAAATGCCTGGGAACAGTGGGACAAACATTACAGTCTATGGAAGTTTCTCACGCTCAGACAATTGTGATCGGGACTTTCAGAGGATTGCTGCTAAGTTTGGCCTGAGGCAGGAAATCGCTGACCTTCCGCCGAAGACCTCGTCACGCAGTATTAAGGAAGAAGAACGCGTTAGAGGAGCAAAGAAGAAGTCTGCCGACCTCGCCCTTGAAGCTCCGGCAGTACAAACTTCGGCAGCTCAAGTTTCGGTAGCAAAAGCTTCGGCAGTAGATGATGCAGAAGATATAGGAGGCAGCAAGACACTGACAATCGCTGCCCAGATCCCTGGCGAAGTCGATGACGCTTCAAAAAACACCAACACGGTGACCAAGCTAGAAGATGAGAAGAACCCCTTCAATACTTAAGCAATCTACTAGCATTTAGTTTCATTTTCCTTTCCAAACAGGGCTTCCCCTTTTTTCGCCCTTTAGTCCAGCGTTTTTTATTAATAAGAACTTAAGTTTCGATTCCTTGAAAAGCTTTGCAGTTGACCGGAGCACCTAAACCGCATCTTTGTAAATCTTGGCAAACAATGGTCCAACACAGTACGCGGCAAAGGATCGTGCTCCGAAAAATGCCTCTACGAGTGCTGCAGGATGCAAAATAAACAAGGACATTAACCCTTCCCTCTGCTATAGATGCCTCTACGAGCGCCGAAAATAGCAAGAGTCCGGAAGTACACATCAACACAACCCACGTTCGATATTTTGCTTACGGAAATATCAAGGAACAACGGGTTCACCGGCAGTCATTACACCCGAATAATTCGGGAGTGACTGTCGAAGCACACATCGGTTGAAGGCAAAGTTGCGCATACAACGGGATTAGCAAAACCCGCAACACGAGCTGATCACTCAAAAGTTATGCCGACCAACGAAGTACATACACGACTAAACGAGCAATTAAGATTTGCTCCTTCAAAATTTGCCAACGGCATCAACGTGGTAAAAATACATATACATGTATCTACCAAATAATAAACGATCCTAACACTTGGATCAAGTAGTCATAACATCTATACAAACAACCTTAATCCCTGAAATCACCCTTGCGGAGTGTCTTTTTCTTCAGGTGCCTTCGAATCCTTCTCCAGCTTGTCGACAATCATATTGGCAGGCAGTAAAACCTTCGGATACAGCATCTCCAAGTCACCAGTTGCATTGGCAATGGACAGTAAACTCGCCGAAGGATAACGCGCAAGTACAAGAGCAAGCGTAAATCTGGCCCCTGCAAAGACCTGAGCTCGCACCTTCTTGGTATTCCCAAACTCCGACATCAGAGTTAATAGTGTGGGGGGAACTCTGTTCAAGGTAAACATTGTCCTCCAAACTACCCTTAGGGCTTTGTAGCACTTGTCAAAGAAGTAGTGAACCTGCTGGACCCGATCCTGAAACTGTGCAACAGCCGATGCCTTCGACTGCTCCCGCCAGAAAATTTCTTCGGCTGACGACAACTGGGTCAGCGCGTGTACACGCTCGTGGACCCGTTTGTTCTCTTCAGCACGATTCAAAGATATGACTGGCAGGGCAAGCGATGGAAGATCAGGCAAACATGGTTCTGGCAGAAGAACAATCACTGCAAGGGTCAGGGAACTTACAGTTTAAACTTTCGGTGGCTTTATGAAGTTCAGTAAGGGCGTAGCGCTCCACATCAGCCGCAATCTCGCTCTTCTTCTTGATGATAGCAGCCAAGGCATAGGTGCTGCGCAGATCCTTCTCTAACTGTGTGATCCGATCCTTCATACGCTGGATCCGATCATCTTCAGGAAGAGCCCCCGAAGAATCTTCGGCTGATGCAGGTACGGGGAACACCTGCAAGAAAACAATATCAAAAAGCCATGACAGACCAATCCCTTGAAACATCGGAAGATACTCCCATCGGGAGAATGAAAGTAACAATATTATAACAAAGAGTGTGCTAGCAACATTGCTAGCACAGAGTTTATTACAACCGAAGGATTATCCAAGCAAGACAATGTTTCACATCCAGTTAAAGAAAAGTTTGCTACAAAAGATCAGAGCGCTTGGGTCTGGGTTGATAAACTAGGGCATGCCGACGTCTTCCTTGATGAAACCAACTCAAGAAGTTGGCGTGCACATCTAACGGCCGACGCTTTGAAGATGCTCAAGTCAACCAACCGCCCATCCTCCTCCTTCGGCAGCTCTTTAGACATTTCTTCAATATTGGCCTTAAAGCCGTGACCCATCATAAGTTGGAAGGCAAGGACGGCGCCATATGTACGCGAAGTACGTTTGAATACCTCGATAACCTCCTTGGTGTCAGTCGCAAAGGTGTCGATCAACTGCCCCAGAGTTTTATCTTGACTGATCTTGGGGAAGATCATCGAGTGTATCCGCGCCATGGCACCTTTTCCTTTCTCGAGAAGCTCCCATGTGAGCTGATGGGAAGAAAGAATCATTGACAAGCCGTTGGACGGAGAATTGTCTGGAACCTTGTCCAAAGCACTGACAGGAATGTTGGCAGCTTCTGCAGGAGTAGAAAGAGAAGAGATCATTGATAAAAGGCTGAACCCACAAAGCATGATAACCGACAGAGAAGCATAAAAGAGATTACCAAGTAAAGCCAATGAAGATTGGCGAAGGAGCTCATCCTTTTCGGCCGCCCGAGCTTCGGCAGCTAGCCTGGTTGCCTCCTCTTCCTTCAACTTTTCTTTCAGCTTGCCCGGCTCCTCCTTCAAGGAATCGACTTCTTGGCGGGCCTCGGCAGCTATCTTGACCGCGCCGTCTAACTTCGAGGAGGTAGATTTAACCTCCTTCTGGAGCCGAACTTTTTCTACTTCCAGAGAAGTGAATTGGGAAGCGAAGGCCTCCAAAGAGGAGATAACTCCTCGCAGGTCCTAAAAGAAGCAAAAAAAGGGGATATTCAGTGAAAAATCATTAAGCAAGATACACATTCGGGAGGTTCATGCTGCAATCGAGAGGGACTTACAGAAGGAGGAGTCTCAGTAGCGGGAGTTGAAGGAGCATCCTTCCCTTTAGAAAGGGAGGAAGCGGTTGATATCTGAGCCGCGGGGGCTGCTTTGGGAACCGACGCTTCAGAAGCAGCGACGTCCGGCGGAGTGGCTCCGGGTTTGGCCTTTTTGGCCGGCGGCTCGACGAAACCTTCGTCGCTGTGAAGGGAATTGGTCGACGAAAAGTTACGAATGGGATGCAAGAAGTAAAAGGATGAAATACGGCTTCAGGGAAGAAGATACTTACATATCGAAGAGGTCATCTTCATCGGCGAAGCCGTCCGTCGATCTCTTTGCAGGTGAAGACCTGGCCTCCTCCACAGCTGCATCAATAAAGGCATCATGATCAGCGTTATCATCACGCACTGATCCTTCTGTATTGCAAGCATCATCGGCTGGGGAAGGTAGGTTGGCATGGGCAGCTTCCGAATCTATCGGGTTGTCATATTCATCCTCTAGATCAACGTGTTCGGCAGTGCGGAAATCAACAGGGATTGAGGAACCTCTCCCTTCGGAGTTGTCATTTGGAGAATCTTGCAAGTTTCCAGAAACTATGGGAACCTGCTGAAGAATGGAGTGAATAAGAGCAATGGAAACATGTCGACTAAACAAACATTTTCGACTAAACAAACATTGTCGACTAAACAAACATTGTCGACTAAGCAAAAACAGCATAATAAGGGTATAAGAAAGAAAGTTACCTCTGACAGCGGATGGTTGGCGTCGAGAGGAGCGTAGGAAGATACCAATGGGATCGAGTCCTCCTGACTAAAGAGAGTAAGGCGACGGACTTCATCAAGCAGCTCCTTTTCCAACAGTTCAGCGACATTGATTCTGGTTTCATCTTTTGGACCCATATACATCCACATTGGACGAACTCTCGCCATGACTGGTTGAACTCGACGCCTCAGGAATACCGCTGCTACCTCCATGCCAATCATGGTTTGACCATCTGCTTCTTTGATCCGAAGGAATTTGGTGAATAGCTCGTCGGCTACCGCCTTTTCGTCAGAAGAAAGAATGTTCCTCCAGGAATCCTTCGGCTTAGCCTCAAGAACGTCGGCAAAGCAAGGGAGCTGGGACTCGGTTGTCACATAATCTTTGACATAAAACCACTTCAGTATCCATCCTTGCACGGATTCTCTCATCGGGAAACTAAAATAGTTAACCTCCGAGCGAGCCACGAACCCCACACATCCAATGACGAAGGAACCATTGCTACTGTTGTACCTCTTAACGTAGAAGATTTTCTTCCACAATCTGAAATGGGGCTCGATGCCCAAAAATGCCTCACAAAGGGTGATAAACACAGCAACGTGGAGGATTGAGTTGGGAGTAAGTTGCCATAGTTGGATTTCATAAGTCCGAAGAAGGCGAAGGAGGAATTCATGGGCAAGAAGCGAAAGACCCCGATGTAGGAATGATAAGAACACCACGGTAAAACCAGCAGGAGGATTGGGCCGAGAGATCGCACCTGGAAGAATTACGTCCCCCTTGTCGGGGGAGACCAACCCAAGGCTTCGGGCCCTCTTCTCATCACGTTTTGTGATGGAGGACGCCAGCCAATCTCCTGGCTTGGCTAAGGAACCTGGCGGCGCCGGCGGCGCCGGAGCCGTCGGAGGAGCATCAGAAGGACTCTTCCTTGAGAAAGTGGAGGAAGATTTGGCGGCGGCGCCACCAGTCGTAGAGCTGCCGACGACAATAACATTCTTCTTCTTCACCATTGTCTAGATCTGGGGGAGATTGGAGAAACGGTGGTGGCGGCACAGCAGTTGCGGAAGGAAGAAGAAAGGTGAAGGCAGATGTGAGGAAAGATTAGGGATTTCTTGCCCTTTGGAGATTTTAAGAGGAGAAGAGTTCCGTGGGCACGTGCCGTTGATGCCAGTCTATCAAGCGGACATTTTCCCAATTGATGGTTGCGGGAATCGAGGAGACACGTCTTGTCAGTCAAAAACAAGACATCGATAAAATGTCATCAATGACGTCATAAAGAATGCCTGGAGCACTCGAAGGAATAAAAAGCTATCGGATGGTGAACTTGAGTCTATGCGCAGATTGCGAAGCATCTGCGCTTAGACTCGGGGGCTATTCCCATCGGGAGCGCTGACGCGCACCCGATATATTGAGGACTCGAAGAAAAAGGATGAAGGAAAAGATGATTGCTTAGCTCGAGTCTGCGCCCAGTTGCAAGCACCCGTGCCCAGACTCGGGGGCTACTCCCATCGGGAGCGCAGGACGCGCACCCGACAAAATTTTTGCGCTCCAGGATCATGCCCGGGGACTTGATTCTGTGTAGAGCAACGTTGTTTTACCATCGGTAGTTAACCAACAAAAGTTGGGCACGTTATTCATTATCCCTTGCAAGTGGAAAATATATCGAATAACCTACGAAGACCTGCGGAAAACTTCGGCAGAGAAGAATGCTCGAGTGGTACAACTTGAGTCTACGCACGGATTGCAAGCATCCGTACCTAGACTCGGGGGCTACTCCCATCAGGAGCGCTGACGCGCACCCGATAAGAAGGACGACGATGATTTAAGATGAGCAAAGATAATCAAGGAGAAGAACATCAACAGAAGACATGCTTCAGTCTCTACCCGAACAACGTTCGGCTAGACACTCGGGGGCTACTGACGTGGGCATTACCCTTCGGGTAACCGACATTGCCCTATCCCATATTGATTAGGTGGAAGCCCATGAAGACACCTGGAGGCAAGATGAGCCACCCGGGAGGCGCACCAGAGGAATCCTTGGCGGGCAAGACAAGGAAGCGGCTGAATAAGGAAAGATTAGATCTAAAGCTGTTGTAAACCTAGTCGTACTTGGTTAGACCTCTTGAGACCTGGCCTCCTATATAAAGGCTAGGAGAGGGGCTGCTGAGGAACAGAACCAATCGTAGCAATACTAGCCACCAGAAAGTCCAGAGCTAGGTCACCGTAGCACTTAGCCTCTCGGCGAGATCTCAGCCGAACTATTCGGCACCCCATTGTAACCCATTATACTCATAATCAAGAACAGACAGGCAGGACGTAGGGGTTTTACCTCATCGAGGGCCCCGAACCTGGGTAAATCGCTCTCCCCGCTTGTCTGTGAACCGATGTCTCGTGTCAGCTTGCAGGATTCCGCTAACCCTAAGCCCCAAACGGAGGGCATTGCCGAGGAGTACCCTCGACACCGGGGGGCTTCCTTCGCCTCCCTAGGACGAGCGCATCCGGCCCGAAGACCGCAGTTTCAGAAGGTGTCGCTCCAATGACAACCCTAAAAGTTCCACCCAGGAACATACAAGAAAGCAACCGAGGAAGTTTCGACGTCATGGCAGGGCGAAGGAAAAGACGAAGGGACTCGCACCGCGAGGAGGAAGAACGAACAGCAGCTCACCTTCATCAGTTCGAACGAGGATGCCACGACACGTTATCAATCAAGGGTCGCACTCGATCACCATATCTATCGGCTATAGAGCAGCTCGAGGCACCATGTTACCTCCACTCTTACATCCATCCGAAGGATGGTCGAGAGAAATCCAGTCACCTATTAAGGAACTGTCGACATTTTCTGGAAATTCGGCAGTTCTGCGCCGACCTCAGAGCCGAGGCCATGTCAAGAGTTCACACAATGGAGAGAAGGGCAGGATCCTACAGTTATCCACCAGAACCATACATACCGGAGCCGTACGTACCAGCATGAGGAGGCGGGCATGTACCAACTGAGGTGTTTCCGGAACCATGCGGGCAAGTCAACATGATCCATAGAACCAGCTTTTCAAATAGAGAAATCAAAAAATTCTCCCGGGAAGTAAAATATGCGGAAGTTGCCATGGTCGATACACCCGAATTCATCGACTGGTCAGATCAGAGTATCTCCTTCAGTAGGGTGGATCACCCGAAAGCTGTTCCGAGGCCTGGTCACACAGCCCTTGTTCTTGAAGCACAGATTGGAGGGTACAGTATGAGCAAAGTATTTATGGATGGAGGAAGTCGCATGAACCTGTTATTCGCCAGCACAATGAGAGCAATGGGTTTAACAATCGATATGCTAAGAGAGTCCGACACAGGATTCCACGGCATCATACCGACTCCACCCACTTATTCTCTTGGTAAAACATCATTGGATGTGGTCTTCGGCACGCCTAACAATTTCAGGAAAGAAAAGATCGAGTTTGAAGTAGTTGACTGGGAATCTCAGTATCACGCCATCCTCGGCAGGCCTGCGTTTGCCAAGTTGTTTCCTGCCAAAACCCACCGGCGAGCAGCGACGAGCAACACGAAGAGCCGGGAGGCTCCCAGAGCTGCTAGTGGGCCCTGGTCCCTCGGGCGACGGCCCGCAAAAATCCGGCACACGTCCTGGCTATTGCGAGGGCGTGCCACCTGACCTATACCTGGTCAGGAAGGTGATGGATTGCTTCAATTAGTTTCCTGCATGGCAGACACGTCAACATTAAATCTGAGACTCGATCGGCTCTCAGGTTACCCTGTGAATCGGCTCATAGAGCCGATTGACCCATGGTTCGTATTGGATCTACGATAACATGGGGATCGTGCTTTATCAATACCAAGTTAAATCGATCTACGACAGTCTAGGGCTTTCACCGCATAATTGGAACGTCCTACGCGTAGTTGAGCCTGGCAGATACGAAAGATAACAGAAAACTAGTCCTAGAAGAGGCCTAAAAACCAACACAGAGTCGATTCCCGGAACAACTCCTCTTGGATCGGCAAACCATACCTTACGCACTACTGGATCGTTCAACCCGTTTGCAAGGCCTAACAATGCGGATATCAAACCAATCCTTGGAGAACAAGGAACAACCATAACAGATCGAATCTACTAAATAAAGACCAAGCAAGATGCTGCCCTTACACCTAAGATAAGTGCAAAGGCAGCTAGATATTTAGGGGCAGCATAACTAAGCAAACATATCAGAAAAGTATCGACGTTAGCCCCAAAACATCTATGATAATGGTATTACTCACCATCAACAAGGCTTCAGTACGAGCAACACAAAACAACGAATAAACTGATACTGCTCAGATCGCAAGATGCGATCTGGGCAGCATGACGCTTACCCGGAAGAAACCCTCGAAACGATGCGCCTAGATTGTGTTTGTTGTGAACGTGATCGTCCTCCTTTCTCAATAACCCTAGGTACATATTTATAGTCCGTAGACTTTCTATCTTTGGAATAAACCTAACTGCGTACGAACCAAACTCTATCTCTTGATTCTAAACTGAAACGTGATCTACCATAATGTACAGATATACGGGCAATCTAGCCCAAACTTTCGCACGAGGCCGATTCAGAAACATTTTATGTGCATATCCTCTAAGCCCATCTCAATCACGGCCCAACTCCTAGGTGATGGATAAAATCCGGCGATAACACATGCCCCCTGGTTTTGGCAATAATAATTCCAAAACCACTATGTTTTCCTTCATCGGGTTACGCGTTGCAGAGCAGAACCGCTACAGTTCCCTTCCATCATGATGCATTGCCTTCTCAACTTCCCCGTACTGCACGATTTGACAGTTTTGGCGCCGCATCCTCGAAAACCGCCACAGCATTGAATCATCTTCCACTGTATCCCCTTTATTTAACCTCATCCGGGCAGTTTGCCTCCTCATCCTCTTGTTCTGCATTAGCAATCGAAACTCCCCTCCTCTGCAACCATGGACTCCTCCTCTGCCTCCTACTCTTCGGGTCTCTCCTTCCAATCCTCCTCCTCCCGTGAGCCGACGCCGGAGTACGACCCGATAGCGGTGTATGAGGCCCTCGCCCCACTGCGGTGGGATGAGGCAGATTGGGATTTCGCTGTCGGGTCAGAGGATGAAGAATCCTTGACCGACGGGGAGGATAACCTCCAGTTCCTCGTTGACGGGGAGTTGGAGGAAGAGAGCAACGACGACGCCTTCTCTTGGGGCGAGGACATCTCCTCCGACGACGATGATGAGACGGAGGACGACTCCTCCTCCGATGAATACCCGCCGGCGAAGCGCTTCCGCGCCGGGTCGGAGGACGACGACGACGACGAAGAAGAAGAAGAAGCCCCTGCCGACGGCTTCAGCAGCAGCGACGAGGACATCGCCGGCAACAACGCCAATGGTAGCGAGGACGGCGACGACGAGGGCAGCGACGGTGCCGACCCCTAGATTAGGGACTACTAGAACAGGGCTAGTAGTAGTACATTAGGTAGCAGATCTCCCTTTTGTGAGCAATTGGCTCTTATTGTAAAAAACCCTCTTCATCAATGAAGAATGCTTCTATGTCTGATTTTTCCGATTGTCAAAGTAGGTCAACGCACAAAGAGCCGATAGCAACGCATCGGTCTTTTACCATAAAACGCCAGTAAGGCCAGACTCAGTTACCTATTTAGACAGGTCCAAGCAGACATTCCCCAAATTCAAACGGTAACCTGCGACCCTCGTCTAAAGGACCAAACTCAGATCCCCAATTGCCCATCGAACAGATTCAACTCGCGGCAACGCGAATCCCAGATCCCCAACCGCGCAGATTCATCTCCGCCAGCGAATCAGATGGCGGAATCGTCCAACGCCAACGCAACGGTCTCTGGCCTGAAGGTAATCTTTAACTGCCCCTCGCCATCCGAGCATAGTGTTAGAACTAATAGCAAACATTTGAATTAATGCCTTATTCCACCATTAATTTTAGGTATCAGACATTCTGTTGCCGCATCCTTCTCTTCCAAACTCTCTTTGTCTTGGCCCCCGTACTGTCGAGAGTCCTGCCCATCTGATTTCTTGTGAGGCCAATAGGATCCCCTTCGTGAACCAGAATTTAGATCTAAATGCTTGGGCCGACTGCTTACGAGCCTGGCCTAACCCTCCTGAAGATTGGGTTTCCTGGTACAGTAGAGTATCCAAAACTTACCAATCCAAATGGGAAACCACAGGAATAGCCGATGCTCTGTCCTTATCATTGTCTCCCCTTCAGAAGCATGAAAACCTTCTAAAAACCATCGGCTATTTCTGGTCTGATGCTCTGAACTACTTCATGTTTGGCCACGGCCCCATGACACCAACTCTGCTAGATGTGGTAATGATCACTGGCCTAGACGTTACATCCCCCAGCCCCTCTGCTTTTATGCTGCTAAAACAGAGTGCACAAACTGGGGTGCTTACCTTCGATGCCACATGAAAAATAAAGGCCATGTAATAGAGAAAGAACACACGGCCTTCCTAAATTTCTGGTTGGAACACTTCATATTTTGTGGCCCTTCACTTGCTCCGACCAAGAATTATCTTCCCTTGGCCTATGAACTTGCCAGAGGCACCCAGCTCGGCATCGGCAAACTGTTCCTTGGAGAGGTCTATCGATATCTCCAACTAATGTCTGTCAAATTATCTTCCCAAAAAACAGTCAAAACAGGAGGTCCCTGGTGGTTTATTCAGCTATGGGCTCAGCTGTATTTCCAGAACCATATCCCAAACTTCCCACTTTTGGCCACTTGCACCTTTCCAGATGCTAACGGGAAGCAGATCCGATGCACTAGCTACGGCCAAGCCTTGTATAGCCTTCTAGGTAGTAAACTGATCCCCAAGGAAGCATCAAAGTGGTTCAACATTTTCTTCCAAGGCCTGGACAATCCTCTCTTCTTTCCTTACACGGAATCTGAAAATTTTGAAAATCCAGTCTCCTTCAGGCTAGACAGCTTTGCCGATGACACCAGCACCCGCAATTGTATTCCACCATGATCTGTCCTTGCTTCCTTCCAGTTGGCATGAGCACATCAAACAGAATAATCAAACCTGGTTATGAGTCCTATCAGCCGGTCGTAGCAGCCCGGCAGTTTGGTCTTGGGCAGGTGTCTCCCCACTTCTTCCTCCACCACTTAACAGAGAGCAGAGCTGACTTGCCCGATATCCTCACCGGTCAGAGGTGTTACTCTTTCTTTGATGCTCTAGCCATCCCAGTCCCTAACTACCTCTCTTTCACCTCGTCAACCGATGGTTTTGAGACCTGGTGGTCAATGTGGAAAACTCATGCCTTCAGGAGAGCTCTGGGACCATTGCTGAAACAACTCGATGTTGAATATAATATCCCCGCAGAACAGGTACTACCACTCGCAAATTTTCTTGAAGTGGCCTACAATGATTTTTATAACCTTGCTCTGTCTCCTTGCAGCAACAAGATGGTCCAGAACCTACACATGATGACGGCTCCCCCTTTGAATTCCTCCCACCGGCTCCTGTGGTCCTCTTCTGCAAAAGCTCGCCACCCTTGAAAAAGGTTGTGATGCAGAGCCAGCCGATTTCACCAAAATCGGCTTCCAAGAGCAAATTATCTTCCGGGCCAGCTGCCCCCCGAGCCCCAACCAAGGCGAGAACGACGGTGAGGAAAGTAGCCGCCAGGAAAACTTTGAAGCGCCGGAGCCCTACACCAGATCAAGAGAGCTTGCACGTATGTTGATCCATGCCTTGACTGATTTCATCTATCCTTATGGGCTTCTGCAAACATGCTTGTGCTTACTAACTCTTCTTTTATAGGCCTCCACCGAAGACAACTCCAGCGAGGAAACACAATCCAGTCGAGGGGATTCGAGCTCGGGAAACTCTGGGAAAATCACCACGCAGAGCCAGCCAGATTTGCCACCATCGGCTTCCAGGAAAAGGCCAGTTCCTAAACCTGTTGCCCCCAAGCTCTAATCAAAGCGGGGCAGGGCGTGAGCACCAAGAGGACTCGAAAGGAACCGCAAGCCCCTTCATCAAACCAAGAGGCTTCAAATGTAATTACCCTCCATACTCTCCCCGGCTCATCTTTCATGCTAATCCATTGCTGCTCACATCGGCTAACCACCTCCTTTGCAGACTGATGACACTTCTAGTGGGGGAGTCCAAGAAGTACTGATGCCCTCCGCAAACCTGGATCCAGTAATCCCTAAAGGTGTCGTTAACAAGGTCGCCAATTTGGCCAAGCCCCCAGCATAAACACAAGAGCCGATTACCTCATCATCGGCTGTCCCCCTGGTCTCAGGAGAGGTATATTCCTTTCGTTTGGCTTACCCTTCCCTTTTGCTGCATACTGACGCTGCTTCTGTTTGTCAGGGTTGTGACCTCTCGGGCTTGCTAGCGTTCGACCCTGAATCCATCGAACCAACTCCTTCTACGGCATGCGATGAACCACGACCCAGCGCTGTCCTACATCAATTCCAGCGTCTCAAAGCCTTGCTTTCCTCCCCGATCGAGACGTTGGTCGAAGACCCCGAGGAAGTAAAGAGCGTTCTTGAAGAAATCCAGCACCATCTCCCGGTAACGTTGCAGGTGAAACTTTGGCCAGTTGTGACTCTGTCTGTCTACGGGTCAAGGGTGAAGTCAGCTCGTCAGAGAATCGATCTACGCCACGCCCAACTTCCGTTGAAAGCCGACATTGCAGACAAATGTCAGCGGCTTAATGAGAAAAAGGCGGCCTTAGATGCCAAAACTGACACCTCTGTCAGCACCGCCGAACTTGAGACCTTGCGAAAGGAATTGGAGGACCTTGAAGAGAGGGCCCGGGCAACCAAACAGCTTATTTACGATAAGGAAGCTCTTATTGCCCGCTCCCAAGAGGAAGCAGAAGGCCTCAAAGCTCAACTGAAAACTGATCTGGCAGAAATACGTGACCTGAACAAACGGCTAGTGACGGGCAAGGACGAAGATGATGAGGCCGAGATCGCCGAGGTGGATCGTGTCCGTGCTGACGCCCTCCGTGCCTTCGAGGCATTCCTTCAGTAGAGCCTATCCATGTAACCTGATAACTGCTCGTAACAGCTTGTACCTCTAGAGTCGATGGCTGCGCATCGGCTTTTTAGTCTAAAGTCGATGTCTGTGCATCGGCTGTGCTTTGCGTCCTGTTGCTTTATATATTTTTTTATTTTTTTACTGGCCGATTTCATGCATCGGCCCCCATATTTCACTGTCTGTCATCCCACATACTTGGGAAATATTTCTTGAGATGCTGACCATTGACAGCCACTGGGAACTTCACACCGCTCAGCTCCTCGAGCATGTACGCGTTACCCTTTAAAACTTGGTCGACCCTGTACGGCCCGTGCCAATTTGGAGACCATTTACCATACGTTGCATCCTTAGTCCCCAATGGCAATACAGCTTCCCATACCAGATCACCAACGTGGAACTCCTTTGGTCTCACTTTCTTATTATATGCGCGAGCTACCTTGGCTTTGTTCTCTTTAATTTTCTCAAGCGACCACAATCTAAGTTCCGTTAGATCCTCAATGCTATCACTCATCAGGGCTGCATATTCTTCAGTTGTTAAATCATTCTGAAACGTAATACGTCTCGACCCAGCCGTGATTTCCCAGGGCAATACGGCTTCTTGTCCATAGACCAGATGGTATGGCGAGGTTTTTATCGCTCCATGACATGACATGCGATAAGCCCACAAAGCCTCTGACAATACCTCGTGCTAACGTCTAGGGTGCTCGTCGACTTTCCTCTTAATCAGCTTGATAAGGCTCTGGTTGGACGCTTCAGCTTGCCCATTTGCTTGAGCATAGTATGGAGACGATCGGATCAACTTAATTCCCATGTCCTCGCAGAACTTTCTAAACTCGCGAGAAATGAAGACCGAACCTCCATCGGTCGTGATAGTCTGGGGAATCCTGAATCTATGAATGACATGTTCTTTCACGAAATCGATAACATCTTTCGATGCCACTGACTTCATAGGGACGTCCTCCACCCACTTAGTGAAATAATCTGTAATGGCCAAAATCCACACGTGGCCTTTGCTCGATGGAGGATTGATTTTGCCGATCATATCCATGCCCCACCCTCGAAATGGCCAAGGCTTGATGATGGGGTTCATTGCTGATGCGGGTACCGTCTGAATTTTCCCAAACTTCTGACACGCTTGACACCCTTTATAGTACTTAAAACAATCCTCAAGCATGGTGGGCCAATAAAACCCCAATCGCCTAATCAACCATTTCATCTTATGAGCCGATTGGTGAGTTCCACAGGCGCCTTCGTGTACCTCGTGTAAGAGCCGATTTGACTCGGCTGGTCCCAGACATCTGAGAAGTAACCCTTCCAAAGTCCTGTAGAACATGTCATCCCCAATAAGGACATACTTCATGGCCTTGTACCTTATCCGTTTAGGTGCCCCCCAAGCCGAATCTTTCAAGTAATTGAAGATATCGGCTCTCCAGTCATCCGATTCCAGGAATTGTACCTGAACATCGGCTCCACCTGCTACGTCCTTGTAGCCTGACGCCATCTGTGCGAGATCGTTCGCCTCGGTATTTTGCGACCTCGGGATCCAATTGAAGTTTATGTATCTAAATTGTGCCATCAGCTCACGGCATTGCATCCATAATGGGAAGAGCGACTCGCTCTCACATTTGTATTCCTCCGTGAGTTGGGAAATCACCAATTTTGAGTCTCCAAAAAGTTCCACTGCTTCTGCCCCGGCTTCCATAAGCAACTCCATTCCCTTGCGTATTGATTCATACTCAGCGACATTGTTGGTGCAAGGGGTAGGTAGCCTGATGGAGAAGGAATATGTTGCCCCCCGGGGCGACACGAGTACAATGCCGATGCCGCAACCATCATCACAAGCCGATCCATCGAAAAACGTGGCCCATGCACACACAGACAGTGCTGCTATATCAGTGTTGATTCGTTCAGCAATAAGATCGGCCAACGCCTGTCCCTTGACTGCTTTCGCAGGCTGATACCGGAGATCAAATTCCGATAATGCAAACATCCACTTACCGAGTCGGCCTTTCAACACAGGAGCCGACAGCATATGTTTGATGACATCTGATTTGCATATGATGACAATTTCCGCTGACAGCAAGATGTGACGAAGCTTGGTGCAGGTAAAAAATAGGCAAAGGCACAACTTCTCGATCTCAGGGTACCTAGTCTCTGCATCCAACATCCTTCTGCTGAGGTAGAAAGCGACTCTCTCCAGACCATCATAAACTTGCACCACCATTGAGGCGATGGAAGTGTTAGCTACTGACATGTAAATATAGAATGGTCTGTCTTGCTGGGGCAGAACCAACACAGGTGGCTTCGTTAGATACTCTTTAATCTCATCAAACGCTCGCTGTTGCTCTGCCCCCCAGCGAAACTCCTCATCGGATTTATTTTTTACCAATCCCATGAACGGCTCGATTCGTCCTGACAGATTGGAGATGAACCTTCTGACGAAGTTGATTTTTCCGATGAGACACTGGAGTTCCTTCTTCGTGGTAGGTGGCGTCATTGTTCGCACTGCCTTCTGACTTTTCAGGCCGATCTCAATTCCGCGTTCATGAACCAAGAAACCCAAGAATTGACCGGCCGTTACACCAAAAGCACACTTCTTTGGATTCATTCTTAGCCCGAATTTTGTAGTTCGGTCCAGGATGCGTCGCAAATCCTCCAAGTGTCCTTCTACTGAAACAGACTTGACTACCACGTCGTCAATGTAAATCTCCACCAACTTGCCGATCAGATCATGAAAGATGTAATTCATGGCTCTTTGGTATGTTGCGCTGGCATTTTTCAGTCCAAATGTCATGACTACATATTCAAACAAACCCACCGAACCTGGTACTCTGAATGCAGTCTTGTGTATGTCTTCTGGAGCCATAAAAAATTGGTTGTAACCGGCATTGCCATCCATGAAACTTAAAACCTTATGACCAGCAGCTGCATTGATCAATGTCTCTGCTACCGGCATTGGATATTCATCCTTTGGAGCGGCTCTATTGAGATCCCGAAAATCTATGGCGACGCGCCATCGGCCGTCCTTTTTCTGTACAGGCACGATACTAGAAATCCACTCAGCATACCTGCATGGCCTGATGAACCCGGCGTTCAACATTTTCTCGATCTCTTTCTTGACTTCTTCTAAAATCTCGGCCTTCATCTGTCGTGCTCGCTGCTGGAACGGCCGAAATCCTTTCTTAAGAGGGAGCCGATGCTCAATGATGCTCCTGTCTAACCCGGGCATCTCTGTGTAATCCCAGGCAAAACAATCTGGGTATTCTTTCAACAAAGCTATCATCAGGCCCCTCAGATGCGGATCTAACTTTTTGCTGATAAATGTTGGTCGTGGCTTATCCCCAGGACCAATGTCAATCTCTTCTAGCTCATCAGCCGATGTAAATCCATATCCTAGCTTTCCGTCGCCTGCTAGATCGATGCTGAACGCAGGCAAAACGTATGGCGAGGATAATTTTGGCCGATTGCTGGAATCGGCCCCCTTTTCGATTGCATTGCCCAATGAAGGTTTACAACTTATTTGTGCTCTACTACGGGAGGGAGTCTCCCCACTACGACTACGTGACATGCTTAAGGTGAGATGATTGCTTTTTATTTTTTGAGCCGATCGCAGGGATCAGCCTTGCCACGTACGTCCATTGACTTTGCTCTTGCTACTCTGTCAGGCCGGTGGATAAGACCAGCCTCACCCCGCTTTTTGTAGCTTCGATGCGCTCACAGCCGTCCAAACTGACTCCAGAGATCGGCTCTTGGTCTTCTGCATCCCAAATATTCATGCCAGCTATTGAGATCTCGATCGAGTCATCTGCATAAACGACCTCCACTTCATCTCCATCCCACTGTATCAGGCATTGGTGCATTGTGGATGGAATGCAGCAGTTGGCGTGAATCCAATCCCTCCCTAGCAGGACAGCGTAGGTGCTTTTGCTGTCGATGATGAAGAATGATGTAGGGATGGTTTTTCGGCCCACGGTTAGATCCACATTCAGAACGCCTTGCGTTTCTGATGCTTGGCCGTTGAAGTCGCTTAGTGTGACGTTGGTTTTGATCAGATCTGCGTTAGAGTGTCCCAAACGCCGTAGCATGGAGTATGGCATTATATTGACTGCCGCTCCCGTGTCAACCAACATCTTGCTGACAGGCTGCCCGTTGATATAACCTCTTAGGTAGAGGGCCTTCAATTGTTTGTAGCTCTTCTCTCGTGTCTTTTCAAAGATAACTCAGCAGTGCTTAAAGAAAGGACAATCCCAGTGTCTGTCCATGTATTCCCGCTCTCTTGACTTCCCCTTAGCGCGGTGCTCATATCCTTCATCGTCTCTATCATACCGACAATATTTTCCGTTGTCTACATCAGACCAACGATATCTGTCGTCATCTATGTCGTACCGCCGGCGTCGGTCGTACTGATGCTCATATTTGTTAAGGAGATGCGCGGAGAGCGGTCGTTTATACCGCACGTTTCTCACTTGTTCCTTGGTGATGTACTGTCTGTCATCGTATCGGGGCCAGTCGCGTGGGCCGGCCTCCTCCTTTTCGATGCCACGGGAGTGACCGATTTCTTCTTTATCCCTGCCATGGTGGTATACAGGCCCTACCATGTTAACACCAAATGAGAAATCTAGCTGACGCCTCGTGGAGTGATTGTGTTCCACCATGTTGACGCCAGGAAACGGTTGCGTGTCCACTTTCATGGCAAACTGACCAAAGATCAAACGGCCTTGTTCTATCGCCGTTTGGATCTGCCGACGCAACTCTTTGCAGTCATTGGTGATATGGGTGAACGAGTGATGCCACTTGCAGTACGGTCTCCCGTTCATTTCTTGCGCCAAAGGGATTTTATGGCCTTCGGGTAACTTCAGCTGTTTTTCCTTAAGCAATAAATCGAATATCTGCTCAGCTTTGCTTACATCGAAGTCAAACCCTTTTGCACGCCCTTGTTGTTTCACCCATTTCCAGGACACGGGATCTGCCCCCCGAGCCCATTCAGCCACGGCTACTTCCTGGTCTTCTACAGAGTCCCCAACTTCTTCTGTCTTGACCAGGCCTATCGGGCGTTTGAACTTTTCTTGGTACAATTCTGGGTGGCGCTGCTCATACAATGTTAATTTCTGGGCCATGTGCGCCAGTGAATTGTATTCCACTTGGAAAGCCAGATCCTTGATCGGCGCTGCGAGGCCCAACGCTGCCAGATCGACTGCCTCTTTCTTAGTTAAACGAGCCGAATAACATCGGTTCTTGACAGTCCTAAAACGATGAATGTATTCCGACACCGTTTCTCCCCGCTTCTGCCGCACCTGCGCCAGATCGGCAATGCCAGCCTCGGTAGCTTCTGAGTGATATTGAACATGAAAATGCTCTTCCAGTTGCTTCCACGTCCGGACTGAATCTGGTGGCAACTAGGTATACCACCCAAAAGCTGGTTCTGTGAGAGATTGCGCAAAAAACCTTACACGTAACGGGTCTGATGCTGAAATCATGCCCAACTGTGCCAAATATCGGCTCACATGCTCAATTGAGCTAGACCCTTCTGATCCATTGAACTTTGAGAACTCAGGGAGCCGATACTTGGGCGGCAGCGGAATCAAATCATATTCGTTGGGGTACGGCTTGGAATAGCCGACTGTTCTCCTCTTAGGCAGGATGCCGAACTGGTCTCTCAAGATTGTACTGATTTGTTCCAGGGTATGAGCTGCAGGGGCTGAGCTTTCATGACTTGTTCCGGTGGCATATTTAGCTAGCCACGCCTGTTTAACGGCGTCCGCTCCAGAAATCCCTCCTGCTGCAATCTGGTTCGTGCGCGCCAAGTTATTGCAGTTCGGCACGTATGTGCACACGTATCCATGTGGGATTTCTTTAGGCGGCTCATACAGGAATTGGCAATCGCTAGGATCGCCTACAATCTTGTAGACGACGTATGCCGGTGAACCCGGTGGCTCTGGAGCTGCTAGCGCGAATGGCAGCTGCAGTCTAGTTTGGAACGGTATTTCTCCCTGGTGAGTCCCTAGGGTAGGCCCTGACGGAGAGTACTGATGCTTCATGATTTCCTGAACCACGCGAACCGCAATGCGCTCGAAAGCGTTCACCAGGCTCTCAGAATGACGGTGTAGAGAATGAGCCATCATGTAATTAACTTCCTGGAGTAGAGCTCTGGTGCGTTCCTCTGAAGGGATAGACAGATCTACTTCATCGAGAACGCCTTCGGGTGAGAACCCTTTCCACCTAATGCCATGTTTGCGGGTCCTCTCGAAAGAGCCGATGAGATCGGCTTCGAAGACAGCTTTAATATCATCATATTTCTTCGTACGTGATTGGTGCGTCCGCCATCTCAGCTGCATATGTTGACGCAGTTGCTGTAGAAGGTCCCACCGGGCGTGCCAGAATGTGTTGCCTGCCAAAACCCACCAGCGAGCAGCGACGAGCAACACGAAGAGCCGGGAGGCTCCCAGAGCTGCTAGTGGGCCCTGGTCCCTCGGGCGACGGCTCGCAAAAATCCGGCACACGTCCTGGTTATTGTGAGGGCGTGCCACCTGACCTATACCTGGTCAGGAAGGTGATGGATTGCTTCAATTAGTTTCCTGTATGGCAGACACGTAAATATTAAATCTGAGCCTCGATCGGCTCTCAGGTTACCCTGTGAATCATCTCATAGAGCCGATTGACCCATGGTTCGTATTGGATCTACGATAACATGGGGATCCTACTTTATCAATACCAAGTTAAATCGATCTACGACAGTCTAGGGCTTTCACCGCATAATTGGAACGTCCTACGCGTAGTTGAGCCTGGCAGATACGAAAGATAACAGAAAACTAGTCCTAGAAGAGGCCTAAAAACCAACACAGAGTCGATTCCCGGAACAACTCCTCTTGGATCGGCAAACCATACCTTACGCACTACTGGATCGTTCAACCCGTTTGCAAGGCCTAACCATGCGGATATCAAAACAATCCTTGGAGAACAAGGAACAACCATAACAGATCGAATCTACTAAATAAAGACCAAGCAAGATGCTTCCCTTACACCTAAGATAAGTGCAAAGGCAGCTAGATATTTAGGGGCAGCATAACTAAGCAAACATATCAGAAAAGTATCGTTGTTAGCCCCAAAACATCTATGATAATGGTATTACTCGCCATCAACAAGGCTTCAGTACGAGCAACACAAAACAACGAATAAACTGATACTGCTCAGATCGCAAGATGCGATCTGGGCAACATGACGCTTACCCGGAAGAAACCCTCGAAACAAGGGGTGGCGATGCGCCTAGATTGTGTTTGTTGTGAACGTGATCGTCCTCCTTTCTCAATAACCCTAGGTACATATTTATAGTCCGTAGACTTTCTATCTTTGGAATAAACCTAACTGCGTACGAACCAAACTCTATCTCTTAATTCTAAACTGAAACGTGATCTACCATAATGTACAGATATACGGGCAATCTAGCCCAAACTTTCGCACGAGGCCGATTCAGAAACATTTTATGTGCATATCCTCTAAGCCCATCTCAATCACGGCCCAACTCCTAGGTGATGGATAAAATCCGGCGATAACACAAGTTTATGGCCGTACCCCATTATGCATACCTAAAACTGAAGATGCCAGGCAACAACGGGACCCCAGTAACCGTTCATGGAAGCTTTACCCGATCAGACAACTGCGACAGGGACTTCCAGAAGATCGCCTCGAAGTTTGGAGCCAAGGAAGAACTCAACACAGTCGACGCCGTTACAGATCACACGCAGCCACTAACCGACAACCGAAACGTAAGATCCAACGAGTTTGACGCTACGAAGGAAGCCAAGAAGCTGCAGGTGTACCCCACTGACCTGAAGAAGACGGTCAATACATCGGCTGACCTTACTAACGCATAGGAAGGCGCGCTCATCGAGTTCCTCTGTGAGCGATGGGAGATATTTGCATGAGAACCATCCGACATGCCAGGTATCCCCAGGGAACTCGCTGAGCACGCCCTTAATGTTGACCCAACAGCCAAACCAGTACAACAGTCAATGCGCCGATTTTCCGAACCAAAGAGAAGAGCAATTGGCGAAGAAATCAGTCGACTCCGTAAAGCAAGATTCATTCGAGAGCTCAAGGAAGCCGAGTGGGTGGCCAACCCTGTCATGGTGCCCAAAAAGGACACCACCGCTCTGCGCATGTGTATCGATTACACCAGTCTTAATAAACACTGTCCGAAAGACCACTTTCCGCTGCCTCGTATTGACCAGATAGTCGACTCCACAGCTGGATGCGATCGCCTCTCCTTCCTCGATGCATACTCCGGGTATATCAGATCAAGCTGAGGAAAGATGACCAAGAGCTAACTGCGTTCATCACCCCACACGGCGTTTTCTATTACAACGTCATGACCTTCGGGCTGAAAAATGCAGGGGCAACTTACCAACGGTGCATGCAAGCTTGCCTCGGAGAGCAGATTGGGAGGAACATCAAAGTTTCATCGATGATATCGTGGTGAAGACGAAGCACGCCGCTACTCTCATCGACGATTTGCGAAACCTTCGACAACCTAGACAAGTACAAAATCAAGCTGAATCCAAAGAAATGCTTCTTCGGAGTGCCATGGCGACAAGTACTCGGGTACTTCATCTCAGCTAGAGGAATCGAAGCCAACCCTTTGAAGATCAAAGCTATTCTCGATATGGAGCCGCCAAAGAATCTGCACCAAGTGCAGCAATTGGCAGGACGATTAGCAGCGCTTAGCAGATTCATCGCCAAGCTAGGAGAAAAAGCTTTGCCTTTCTATAATTTGATGAAAAAGTCAGAAAAGTTCGAGTGGACGAAGGACGCGCAGGAGTCCTTCAACAATCTGAAGAAAATCTTGTCGACGTCCCCAGTCCTCGTAACCCCGCGCGAGAAAGAAACGCTGCTTATGTACATAGCCGCAACAGCACAAGTCTTCAGCAGCGTTCTGGTCGTTGAGCGAGAAGAAGCAGGGAAAGTCCACGGTGTTCAGAGGCCTGTTTACTACCTCAGCGAAGTACTCACACCCGCAAAGCAGAGATACCCTCATCATCAGAAGCTGACGTATGCAGTATGGAGATCGGCTCGCAAGCTGCGACATTACTTCACGGAGCACCCGATTATCGTCGTAAGCGAAGCGCCATTGAAGAACATAATGACTAACCCAGAAGCCACGGGTCGAGTGTCCCAATGGGCCATTGAAATAGCACCACAAGACATAACTTACGTTAATCGAACGGCGATAAAATCCCAAATCCTTCCAGATTTCGTGGCAGATTGGATCCAGTCACAGATGCCAGCAACACCCGACATGTCGGGGTCATGGACAATGTACTTCGACGGGTCAAAACGGAGCACGGGCGCAGGAGCAGGAGTGATACTGATATCACCACAGGGAGATAAGATGAAGTACATACTACGTATGAATTTTTCCCTGCCAACGAACAATGAAGCAGAATACGAAGCGCTGCTGCACGGAATGAAGATGGCAAAGGCATGTGGGGCAACTCGCCTAGAAATTTACAGAGACTCAAACCTGGTGGTGCAGCAGTCGATGAACCTATGTGACGCGATCAGTGACAACATGATCACCTATCGTCAGTTGTATCAAAATATGGAAGCCAAATTTGAAGGGTGTGAGCTCAAACATATCGGCAGAGCCAGCAACGAGGAAGCCGACACTCTGGCGAATATCGGGTCCATGTGCTCCCCCATTCCAGACGGAGTGTTCTACGAAGTCATCACTCAACGATCGATAAAAGAGAAAGCATCGGTACCCTTAAAACCATCGGCTAATGAATCAGAGGCAAGCCAGCAACAAACTGTTGAAGAATCTCCACCTCCATCAGCGGAGCAAGTCCTCCTCCTCGAGCCATTATGGACCAAACCATTCCTAGCGTACCTGACGAAGTAGGAGTTGCCAGAGGATTCAGTGGAAGCAAGGCGAATCGTCAGACGGTCAAAAGCCTTCGCTGTGGTAAATGGTGTATCTTCCAAAGGTGTATCGCCATTGACGATGGAAAAGCGCTGTTGCGCGAGATACACGAGGGAACTTGCGGACACCATGCAGGAAGCAGGGCCCTTGTGGCGAAAGCCTTCAGGGCAGGATTTTACTGGCCAACGGCGGCGCCGGATGCTCGAGATCTAGTCATGAAATGTGACCCCTGTCAGCGCTTCTCACCAAAGCCGCACGCCCCTGCGACAGATCTAATGACAATACCTCTGGCATGGCCCTTTGCTCAATGGGGACTCGACCAAGTTGGACCATGATACGCGTACAGCACGCGTCCGTTGGGAACCCCAAGAGGAAGGTGTGATGCGTACAGCGGCAAGTTTTCCCTCAGTAAGAAACCAAGGTTTATCGAACCAGTAGGAGCCAAGAAGCACGTTGAAGGTTGATGGCGGCGAGATGTAGTGCGGCGCAACACCAGGGATTCCGGCGCCAACGTGGAACCTGCACAACACAACCAAAGTACTTTTCCCCAACGAAACAGTGAGGTTGTCAATCTCACCAGCTTGCTGTAACAAAGGATTAGATGTATAGTGTGGATGATGATGTTTGCAGAAAACAGTAGAACAAGTATTGCAGTAGATTGTATTCGATTAAAAGAATGGACCGGGATCCACAGTTCACTAGAGGCGTCTCTCCCATAAGATAAATAGCATGTTGGGTGAACAAATTACAGTTGGGCAATTGACAAATAAAGAGGGCATGACCATGCACATACATGATATGATGAGTATAGTGAGATTTAATTGGGCATTACGACAAAGTACATAGACCGCTATCCAGCATGCATCTATGCCTAAAAAGTCCACCTTCAGGTTATCATCCGAACCCCTTCCAGTATTAAGTTGCAAACAACAGACAATTGCATTAAGTATGGTGCGTAATGTAATCAATAACTACATCCTCGGACATAGCATCGATGTTTTATCCCTAGTGGCAACAGCACATCCACAACCTTAGAACTTTCTGTCACTGTCCCAGATTTAATGGAGGCATGAACCCACTATCGAGCATAAATACTCCCTCTTGGAGTTACTAGCAAAAACTTGGCCAGAGCCTCTACTAATAACGGAGAGCATGCAAGATCATAAACAGCACATAGGTAATAGATTGATAATCAACATAACATAGTATTCTCTATCCATCGGATCCCAACAAACACAACATATAGTATTACAGATAGATGATCTTGATCATGTTAGGCAGCTCACAAGACCCGACAATGAAGCACAATTAGGAGAAGACGACCATCTAGCTACTGCTATGGACCCATAGTCCAGGGGTGAACTACTCACTCATCACTCCGGAGGCGACCATGGCGGTGAAGAGTCCTCCGGGAGATGATTCCCCTCTCCGGCAGGGTGCCGGAGGCGATCTCCTGAATCCCTCGAGATGGGATTGGCGACGGCGGCATCTCTGGAAGGTTTTCCGTATCGTGGCTCGGTACTGGGGGTTTCGCGACGAAGGCTTTAAGTAGGCGGAGGAGATAGGTCAGGGGGCCTGACAGGGGGGCCACACACTAGGGCGGCGCCGCCCCCCCTTGGCCGCGCCGCCTTAGCGCGTCGGCGCCCCGTGTCCCCACTTCGTGACTCCTTCGGTCTTCTGGAAGCTTCGTGTGAAAATAGGCCCCTGGGCGTTGATTTCGTCCAATTCCGAGAATATTTCCTTACTAGGATTTCTGAAACCAAAAACAGCAGAAAACAGCAACTGGCTCTTCGGCATCTCGTTAATAGGTTAGTGCCGGAAAATGCATAAATATGACATAAAGTGTGCATAAAACATGTAGATATCATCAATAATGTGGCATGGAACATAAGAAATTATCGATACGTCGGAGACATATCAGACCACTGCCGAGGTCGTCGCCTGGAGGACCCATGTACTTACTGGTCGCAGTCGACAAGTTCACCAAGTGGATCGAGGCAGTACCCGTTCGAAACCAGAAAGCCGAAACAGCAGTGCAATTCTTCAGGGTAATAACCTGTCGATTTGGTATGCCCCACAGTATCATCACAGACAACGGATCTAACTTTGACTCCAAAGAGTTTCGAAAATTTTGTGATGACGGAGGAATCAAATTGAAATTTGCATCAGTGGCCCACCCACAGACCAACGGCCAGGTGGAAAGGATCAATGGTTTGATAGGGGATGGCCTCAAGAAACGCCTTACAGGTGTGGCCGGAGCCTGGGTCGAGGAGTTACCATCCGTACTATGGAGTTTGCGTACCACACCTACCAGGTCGACTCAGTACACCTCGTTCTTCTTGGTACATGGAGCCAAAGCAGTTCTACCAGCCGACGTTCGGTTTGAAGCTCCTCGGGTGACAGCATACACAGAATGCTGTGGACCTCCTTGACAAAGCGCGAGATATTGCTTTGGCAAGAACGACGGTATACCAGCAGGCGTTGAGAAATTATCACAGTCGACGAATACACAGTCGAAGCTTTAATGTTGGAGATATGGTACTTCGGCTGAAGCAAGAAAGACCCTTGAAACTTGAATACCCATGGGAAGGACAATACATCATCACTGAAGTGATACCAGGAGGAGCATATCGGCTAAAAAACCCAGCTTCGGGAAAAGACGTTGAGAATCCATGGAACATCGCACAGTTGCGACAGTTCTATACTTAGGATGCAATCATTTCTTATTACTTCGATAGCCCTTAAGGTTGCTTTTGCGTTATGAATAAGATTCTGATCAGGTTTTCTACCTTTTTTGTTGATCCAGGCCTCATCATCCGAACAGATCGTTCGGGGCCCCTGCCATTGGCTCTTACTCCCATCGGGAGCGCTGGCCTAAAAAATACGCTTGCACAGTGTCATTAATTAAATACTCTCAACAGGAGCTAAGATCAATGACACACAAAAACAACCAATCCAAGCCTCGAGAAAATACGCGAGTGCTGCAGTCGATGGTTACATTATCACAAAATAAGGCTCAAACCGGTGCACCGCGTGACGAAGCCAAGTGTCTGATTCACTCGATTAAGTCGATGGGTCTCGCTCCTACAAAACTTACATATCGACTTCGCAATAAAATTGCAAATCACAACGAAGTCGTCGGGAGAGCAGGTTGAACTGATCACTCAGCCGCCCTCGACAATAAATTACCAATCGAACTAACATAAGTGTGCAACGCACACGATAAATTTATACAAAACAATCTTATGCAGGTACAAGGTTATTACATTCATGACTGGGCTCCCTGGTTCCCTTGGGCCCTCAGATCTCTCTCGAGGCCTGTCTCCATCCGAGAGATAATGGTGTATGCAGGACCTCTAGCGATATCATAATATTGGCCTGAACTCCTCTCGGTGTTTGCTACGGCTTTCAAGTCTAAAGATGGATGACATGCCAATACTGAAGCAAAGGCAAGTTCAGCACTAGCCAGAAGCTCTTTCCGCACCAGCTGTCGAATCCTCTCAGGAGACTTAAATCGGGTAAACAGAGTAGACAAAGTTTCGGGTGCCTGATCCAGAGGGAACAAAGTCTTCCAAACCATCGTAAGATGAGCGTAGAATTTATCAAAGTAGTAATGAAGCTTCTCTATCTGATGCTCAAACTTCACCATGATAACAGCCTTCGGACGATGCAGCCATAAATCGTGTTTCGGGTGAGCAACGTCAGTCATCGCCTCGACCTTTTCATGGATCTTCTTTTTCTCTTCAGATTTATCTGAAGATACGACTGTAAAGGAACAAATATAAGTTAAAGGAACATCCAAGCTACGTCAGGAATCAAAAGATGGGTTAACACTTACAGCCCAAACTTTCGGTAGCAATATGAAGACCATCGAGAGCATATTGCTCAATAGCAGTTGCTATTTCACCCTTTTTCTTCACCAACGCTACCATTGCGCGAAGAGAGGTGATGTCTTTATTCAAACGAGACACTTGGTCACGTAAGCGACGGACAAGGTCAGATTCATCGTTAGTCGAAGGATTTGGAAAAAGCTCGGCACGGGAAGAAGATGAAGGAATCTGCAGTACAATCTTCGGTTCAGAACGACATTAACATAAAACTCCCATCGGGAGTGCTTAGCATGTATGTTACATTCAAAAGATTGTTCAAACTGGCAACAGAGCCGAAATAAAACAGGGCTAAGTCAAATTGGGATTGGTCTTATTTACAATTAATGGAGCAAGAGCTCAAGGAAGCGCCGATGATGAGCCAGGGGCAGCTTCAGGAATAGGCTTGGCATGTGCTTCATCTACCAACTTCAGGAGCTGATTGGCACATGTCACTGCCGATCGTTTGAAGGGTTCAAGGTCGACTAAATGATTGTCATCATCCACAGGCAATGCCTTAGACAACTTCTCTAAGTCAGACCCCATCCCATGGCCCATCAGCAGCTGGAAAGTAAGAACCGCCCCAAACAAGCGGGAACGGCGTTTCAGTACCTCTACAGGCTCGGAAGAAACGACAAGGAAAGCATTTGCCATCTCGCCAAGAGTCTTGTCCTGCTTCATCTTTGGGAAGATCATCGAGTATAGCCTCGACAATGCTCCTTTAGTCTTTTGCAGAAGTCCAAGAACTTGGACATTGGACTCAGCGACGAGCGATCAGATGTAGAGTCCTCCCGAAGCTGATGAGCTCGAGTGATGGTTATATCGGCAACCTCTGAAAGAAGGACAGATCAGCAACCAGAAAGGAAATACCAAGAAAGAAACCATGTGCCATGAATTTTACCCAATAAATCCTTGATGGATTCACGGAGGACGCCTTCCTTCTTATCGGTTGCAACCGCAGCCTCACGCCTGGCGTCCTGTTCATCTTTCATCTGCCGCTTCAGCTTCTTCAACTCCTCCTTCAACAAGGCATTTTCATTCTTGGCGTCGGTGGCAAGCCTGTTGGCCTCCAGCACCTGATCAGCCGAAGCTTTGACAGTCTTCCGTAGCTGGGCGTTTTCAACCTCTAGTCGGGTGAACTGCTCAGCGAAATCTACCACAGCGTCGACTGTGGCATAAATCGGCTGCAACAAGGGAAATCAAGAAGACTCAGTTGGATATGTAAAAAAACTCGGCAAAGCAAGAGAGAAGTTAAGGCAGATTAAACACTTACGTGGTTACGAGCAGCCGATGAAGTAGGAGCATCGCCAGGAGGAATAACCTTCTACACAGGAATTTTTTCTACAGCCGTCCTTGTGGGAGGCGTCGACTTGGCAGGAGAAGGATTCGGCTCCTTAGCTGATGCCGTTTTCTCAAAAGATAATTTGGCCCTCTTTGCGAGAGGAACATTATCATCATCAGAGCTGCTTAAGAAAAATGAATGATTAGCATACAAAATAACAAAGGACAAGTTACAAAGGAGTAAAGATGCTCACAGGTCCAGGTCATCTTCGGCAGCAAAGAAGCCTGACTGCCCTTTTTTGGCAGGAGAAGGCGGAGAAGTTCCAATGGCATCATTATCTTGTTCGCTAGGACTTGATTCAGCCGTCGTAATAAAATCTTCGTCTATCTGCTTACGACGCTTGCTCCTGGTGAAAGCAGCATCCTCGGCAGTGTCGTCCTCCTGGACATCGCTGTCCTCAAGAGCCTGATGGACGTCCTCGGTCTCTTCAGAGTCGTCATCGTCATCCTCTGGTTCCACACCGCTTTCCGGCGTGGGAGGATAGCATTGAGCGACGGTGGAGGCCTATCAAGAAAAGGACGTTTGTAAAGCACAACGAAGAAAGAAGCGATGAAAGCAAGCAAGAAGCAGCAAAAATTACCTCAGTCAGGAGATGGTCGAAGTCATAAGGGGAACGAGCCGATGTCAGGACAATATTATCCTTCATACTGAGGCACGTCAAGCGACGAACTTCGTCTTGGAGTTCATCAGCCGACAGGTCGGCAGAGCTGACCCTCGACTTGTCGTCCTTGCCAGTATAAAGCCATAATTGGTGGGGTCGAGACATTAGCGGCTGCACTCGACGTTGCAAGAACACTGAGACTACCTCAGTGCCGCACATCGTCAAGCCTCCCGTATTCTTCAGGGCGACGACCTGGTCGAATAGCCTGTCGGCTATCACCCTCTCTTCGGGAGAAAGGACGTTTCGCCAGGACTTCTTCTGATGAGCTACCAGGACGTCTTCAAAGGGAGGGAGATTCGAGCGCCGCCCAGGCACCAAGGGATCTCGCAGGTAAAACCATTTGTTGCGCCAGCCCTGGACGGATTCCTTCATCGGGTAGTCGAAGTAGTCGACCTCCTTCCGGACAACAAAGCCAACGCCACCGACGACGGGGGGCCATTGCTGTCGTTGTGACGCTTCACATAGAAGATCTTCCTCCAAAGACCCCAGTGGGGGTCGATGCCAAGGAAGGCCTCACAAACAGTGATGAAGATGGAAAGGTGGAGAATGGAGTTTGGGGTCAGCTGCCAGAGTTGAATCCCGTAGAAGAAAAGAAGGGAGCGGAGAAACTCCTGGGCAGGAAGAGAGAGACCACGGAACAAGAAGGCAACAAACATAACGGTGAAGCCCTTCGGAGGCCTTGGGCAAGAAACAGCACCTGGAAGACGAATGTCATCGTCAGATGCGGAGATGAAGCCGAGGGCTCGCAGCTTGTTCACATCGCGATTGGAAATGGCGGAAGCGCTCCAGTCGCGGCTGACTTTGGCCGCGTCCGAGGTACTGGCGCTCTTCTTCTTGCCCATGGCGTGCGGAGCTTCTGAAGGAGGAACAGAGGAGGCAGGAAAGCTTGAACGAGAAGATGAGCAGTAAGATGCGTGAAAAGTAAAAACGAGGAGGCCCTCTATTTATGCCGTAAAAATTTATGCAAGATCATGGCCATAACTCCACAGACATCGTGGGAGGTGGATCAGATATGGCTGTACACGTGGCGTCTAAAGAAAGAACGGAACCGGCGGCCCATTATTCCCACGATGTGCGAAAATCGAGGAGATGCCTCGGTCGGTGCGCGTGCACTGGTCACTTCCTAAAAACTGCCCGCGCAGAACTAGGGTGGGCCCGTCAGGTCAAGTCTTGTCAATCAAACCACAGCAGCAATACGTCAACAGTGATGTCACAAAGATTGTTGAGAGCAGTCGAAGAAAAATGAAGAAACATCGGATGGTCTTGTGCCCATATTCGGGGGCTACTCCCATCGGGAGCGCTGGACGCGCACCCGATAGAATGAGGACTCGAAGAAAAAAAAAGACTGAAGAAAAAGATGATTGCTCAACTCGAGTCTGCACCCGGTTGCAAGCACCCGTGCCCAGACTTGGGGGCTACTCCCATCGGGAGCGCTGGATGCGCACCCGACAGAACTTTTTTGCACTCCAGGATCATGCCCGGGGACTTGATTCTGTGTAGGGTAACGTTGTTTTGCCATCGGCAGTTAACCAGCAAAAGTTGGGCACGTTACTCATTATCCCTTACGCGCGGGAAATATATCGGATGACCTATGGAGACTTGCAGAAAAACTTCGGCAGAGCAAAACATTCGAGTGGTACAACTTGAGTCTACGCACGGATTGCAAGCATCTGTACCTAGACTCGGGGGCTACTCCCATCGGGAGCGCTGACGCGCACCCAACAGAAGAAGATGATGCTGATTCAAGATGGACAAGAACAATCGAAGAGAAGAACATTAAAAGGAGGCATGCTTTAGTCTCTACCCGAATTATTTTCGGCTAGACACTCGGGGGCTACTGACGTGGGCATTACCCTTCGGGTAACCGACATTGCCCTATCCTGTATAATCTAGTTGGAGGCCCATGAAGGCACTTGAAGGCAAGGCGGGCCACTTGGATGGCACACCAGAAGATACCTTGGCGGGCAAGACAAGGAAGGAGCCAAACAAGGAAAGTTTGGGTCTAGAACTACTGTAAATCTAGTTGTACTCGGTTAGACCTCTTGAGACCTGGCTCCCTATATAAAGGCCAAGAGAGGGGCTGTCGAGGAGGACAATCAACCTTAGCAATCTTAGCCACGAAAAGTCTAGAGCTAGGTCACCGTAGCAATTAGCCTCTCGACGAGATCTTAGCCGAACTCTTCGGCACCCCATTGTAAACCAATATCTTCATAATCAAGATCAGACAGGCAGGACGTAAGGGTTTTACCTCATCGAGGGCCCCGAACCTGGGTAAATCGCTCTCCCAGCTTGTCTGTGAACCGATGTCTCGTGTCAGCTTACAGGATTCCATCAACCCTAAGCCCCAATCGGAGGGCATTGCCGAGGAGTACCCTCGACACCCGTGGCTTGGGATATCACCTCCTCCTCCTTCTCTTCCAAGGATCTTCTTCATGGAGATGTGTAGATGGATTATGTTGGTGGCTAGGTCTTCCTCTCTTTAAATAGGCTATTACAGTTCAGTTTCGTGATTGTGGGGAGATCCGTAGAGAATATTCCCTTGATCCCTTCACAAATGTTTTTCCATTTGAAAAAACCGACTCAACGGAGGGTGGTATAGGTGCATGTTATGGGTGGGCTCTGCTCGTACTGGTGCTCGTTAACCTCGTAGTAGGTTTACTGTTTTGACCGATATTTCTTCATATGAACTTAGCTTTGGGTGTGTTTTGGCTTGGCGACCTTGTATGGATGAGGGATAGAACACCATTTTATTGGATCTTCAATATTATATGATGGAAAATTGTCTTTTTCCACAAGTCATATGGGCTAAGTTTTGTGCCATCAGCGTCTCCATAGTGCATCCTCTTCGCTGTTCCCACCTTGCGTTATCCATAATTGTCAATAACACGGACACACAGGTTAAAGACAAGGAAAAGTAACAAAATCCTAATAAAAATACAAAAACTAATAGTTGTGTAAAACCCATATGAAAATGAATCTGAATTAGTAATCATGCATAACAGGCATAGCGTGGAAAGACAAAAAGTCATGAAATCAAGTGAAACCCAATTGAAGATCCTCGGTGAGAAGTGTCAATATTTGGAGCTATCAACCTCCCTAAGCTTAGCTATTACTCGTCCTCGAGTGACAAAGTGATAAATATTAATAGCAACAATTTAAAAAACTTGGGTAGAAGAACTCACAAGTCCGAGGTGCTGTCATCTTCACAAATCTTGCTACTTTAAACATGATCATAAAATATTTGAGCGGTTGCATCAAAGTAGGCAAGCCTTGTATGCTTATTTTTCCTACAAGCCAGTGGGGAAACGCGCATAAAGAATTATCACATTTTATTTAGCTGTTTTTGGCATGAACCTCAATTAGCGAAAACAGGGTTAAATCAAGGAGCTCACTTCGAAAAGTATTTTTAAGTCGATCATTAATTCATATGGGGTTGAGTCTACTTCTAAAGATAGGCTCTTAAGACAATTATTACAACACTCTAGTCATCATTAAGATATTCGTTCTCATGCTTTACTTTATTCATTTATTTCGAAATGAAGATATCATGGCAATTTTTCTACGAGGATCACAAATGATATCACAAGCTAGATAGAAGTTAAAAAAAGGTGCAACAAAATTCTGACTTGCCTCTCATGGGTGTAACATGAACAAGTGTGTACGAACAAAACTAATCTAATCAAAGCATCCAAAAGCAGCGGGATACATGATTGCACAAAACTTCATCGAATATGAACATTGCGCAAGACTCTACAAATGCAAAAGTAACTTCCCAAAGCTTAGAAGTTTGAAAAACCAAAACTTGAATAGGTCACCAAAAGAAAAGATAAAATGCAATTTCAAAAGACACCTCCCCAAGATTAAATGAAAACAAGGGCGACAAAGTTTACCGTTGAGGTACCAATAACCTCTCTTTCGCTGGACATGAATCTTGTATTCAACGAATACTTCTTGATGTGGCTTGGTGGTCGCCTTCCTAGAGAACCTGGACTATTTTTATTTAGAGAGATTCTTGTTGGAAAGTTTTACCGATCACATCTTGTTGAAGTGTTGAGTTGAAACAACCCAGATGCTAATGTAAGTATTTTCACGGTTTGGCACATGTCGTACACGTCATCACACGAGATTCAAGTCTCTGTAAAAAAAAACAAAAAAAAAACGAACGATTCGATGCACGAATAAAGTTTGTTCACCCAATCGATAAAATAAAAGCAAAGCACGAATGAAGTTTTACAAAGAATCAGTGGCTAGGAATTTTTAGAGGTAAGTGAAAGAAAAAGGAAGTACAATACTCACAGTTGTTTGGCATCTCCATTTTTAAAGGCAAATAAGTCGGTAGGACTGGGTGGTACGGGCACGTGTGCCCATACTAGAGGGCATTAAAACTTTTTGAAATCCTTCAAATTTCTTCCACAGCTTCGGCCCAAGCCTCCATCGATGGGCCTCGCTCCGCTCATCAGAACTTTGCCTCCATTTAATATGAATTTGGATCATAACCTAGCAAACTTCACCTTGGGAGAAATTCTATCTTGTAGCATGAACTTCAACAATCTCCTGAACAACAAAGAAAACACTTGTTGGTCCCAACAACCACTTGGGCTGAACAGTTATACCAACACAGCTCGAGCAAAGCTCAAACTTGGCAACATGAACTAGCTTATCATCATATTAAGAGGATTATCATGACTTATCTTTCATACCTTTAGTTTACCTTGAGCAACAATGTCGCAAACATAATGGTACTTGACATCAATGTGCTTTGTCCTTTCATGGACCATTTAATATTTAGTAAGGTATATAGCACTTTGACCGTCACATCTTCATAAAGCTCAGCACGGAAACCTTTCAACCAAACAGACTCTTTGCAAGCATCAACAATAGCCATATATTCTGCTTCGGTATTAGATTGGACAACAACAGGTTCTAATGTTGCCTTCCAACTCACAACACATCCACAAACAGTGCACACACCTTACTCCGTTCATCAGAAGTTAACATCCCTTTAAATTTTTTTTTTGAGAACCCGCAACGGAGTGCGCGTCATTGTATTAAGCTGACAAGAAACGCCATAGAAAGGCTACAACACCACACATGCCTTTCGGCTTACAACGCACTCCTACAATACCAACAAGCTCGCTTTGCCCAACCTCAACCCAAGAATGGCGAGGATGCGGGGCATAGAGTCTCCAAACCGCGTCACATCCAACGCCCAACAAAAACCACAACACGGCCAATAGCCAAGTTGCCCAGACCAACGAACCACTCCATGCGCCTAGAAGATGAAGCGAGAGAGTGGCTGGGTGTGACCGAACTTGGGAATGAGCCGACTAGAGAGTGTTGGCGATGGCGTACATTGCGCCCCGGAGACTCACACCTTGAGCAGTAGCCAACACCGGCAGGACCACAACCTCCGAGTGCCACACTAGGACACCCCTCGCAGCCAAAGCAGCGCCTTCAAGAAGGAAAGCGACGTGGAAGCGCCGCCGCTGCCCGGTCTGACAGGCAGACCTAGGGTTTCCCCCAGCGTAGAGAGGAAGAATAGCCAGGCCCAAGAACATGCCTCCAAGGAGGAAAATGGCGCCCGCAGGCGTCACCGTGGTCAGCATCGGACGTACCGAGCAGGGTTTTCACCCGGGCCAAACACCGCCCCCAGCGAGACGGAGACGAGTCAGAAGATGCCGGCCTGAACCACCACCGCGGGAAGCATCTACTAGCCGACGGAGGAGAACAAAGCCCACCAAAAAACCACCGCAGCAGCCACCAAACATGAACCAGGAACGAGATCAAGATGATCTGATCTAGGGAGTTAGGTCGCTGCCGCCACCGGAGGAACTCCGGCCACCACCACTGCCGGAGGAGGACCACCTTGAGGCCGGCCCTCCGCAAATGAAGAGCCAAGCCGGCGCGACCAGAGGGCATGGCCCACATGAGCCCATCTGGGCCCGCTCGAGCCCATCCAGACCCGCGAGCTCACGGTCGCCGCTGTCGCAGCAAGCCGCCGGCGCAGCAAGCCGCCTCGCCCCAGCGTCGCCACGCCTCCCCAGCTCCGCATCACCGGTTGCGCACCGCCTCCGGTCCCCAGCGGGGAGGCCTCCCTCCAAGCCGCCGCACTAGGAGCCGAGAGGGACTAGGTCCCCGCTGCCCCCTTCACCGGCGTCGCACAGCTTTGCCCGGCGGCCGCCTTGGGGGGCGACGAGGAGAGGGAGGAGGGAGGAGGGTGGCGGCGGCTGGGAGTTAGGGTTCGCCCCCCAGTCGCCCGGAGGAGGCGACGCGAGGGGCGTTGGTTTTTTACACTAGGGAAAGTTGAGGATCACAACATAACAAACGCGACCTCTACCTGTCTTTGTCTCAACTGATGGCTAGTGACGGACCCTGTAGGATTGCTTCCTAAACCTCTTAGATATTGTAGTGCACGAGTCTTGCAGTGTGGCTAGTGACCGAGGGCACTTGGACCATTCCCTTCAGGAGACCGTTTGGTTCAGGGGAGAGGGCACAATGGGTTTGCCTTTGCCCGGACCTGGATAGAGTGCAACTCAACAATGAGAAGGAAAAAGTCACCTAGGCCTTGAAGGATTTGATAGGCTTCTCCGACAGGTCCGCGTATCTATGCCTCACGATGGGCCATAACAACCCACATCCTGCGTTCATTTGGAAAATTACAGCGCCTTCAAAGATCGAGATTTTCCTTGCTAGCTCGCTAGGGGCCGATTGCTGTCAGGGGACGCAATCCAAAAATGGAGAGGGAGAAGTTAGTTGGTTTGTGCCTATGTGGCAAGGTCAATGCTGTCAACCATATTTTCTTCACTTTCCACATTGCGAAGTTCATGTGGAGCTGTGCGAGAGACCTGGTTCATGTGGACCGGAACCCTAACTTGCTTGGGGATGTTGTGCATTTAGCTAGTTCATGAGCGGGCCAGCGTAGACACATTGTCTGGATAGTATTTGCCACGTAATGTTGGGCCCTTTGAGTTGCTAGAAGAAAACTGACTATTGAGGGATTCATCCCTAAATAACCTGTTAACATTATTGTCTTTCATATGGTCACTCTTCGGCTTCTGGGGTGAAGATAAAGGACAAGTAAGCGTTGGGACATGCCAGCTCTAGGCTGAGGACGATGCACTACTCGCTTAGCGGAGATCGTCAGTAGTGTGCTTGCTACTTTAACCATTGTATCATCCAGCCCTTTCTTGGTTCTATCCTTGCATTGCATTCGGTTTCTGTTAGCCCAGACATGAGTGTATGGTGTGCGTTGTATTGAACCTTTTTCTTTTTGCAAATGGTGTGTTGAATTGAAACTGGTTGGTCGACTTCATTAAGTTAAAGTTGAGCTCATCTTGAGCCTTCCATCCAAGAAGCAAATTCTCTAGGGAGAAAATAAATTCAGTAGTTCAAAACAATAGAAGAGATGCAATGGTGTGAATACAATATACATAGTTAACATCTTATCTCCGATTTATTTTTTATTTAATTCCATGATTCTCGTCTTATTTCATTTCACTGGTAGGAGTCATAGGAATGGATTCCCTGCCCATTTCGTCATCTTTGGACACCTCAGCTTGTTCCTTCGCTTTGCCCCAAAGAACCAGGTATAGGCCACCCACAATTAGTATAGAACCAAGCACACTGCAGTGGTGCGAAACATAATAATTCAGCCTTGGAAAAAAGTAATCCGCGGAGGCACATCCATTGATATGCAATACAGGTCCAAAATGTATTCACCTCCCGAGGTACAACGCCTCATTGAGAAGAATGGAGCTCAGAACTGCGACGAAGATGAGCATCAATGGGCTGAACACAGCGATAAAGAGGGGCCCTTTCTTTCGCAGGCACCATGATAGTAACGGGAACGCGAATCCTGATGCTACCAAGCCCTGAGTGAAACAAATAACATGCTGAATTCTTGAGGTTGTGAATGACTGAATGGAAGAACTTTCTAGACGCGAGAAAATAGTCCCACTTACCGCGTAAGCTGACGAGTAGAGTCTAATGTTTAGGCCTAGCCTCCACTGTTCCTTGTCTCTCTCCACACAAGCTGCCATTATAGTCGACTGGATTGCACCGAAGAGACACACCATTGCAGCAATCGAGTAGTGGCATGGATACACTTCACCCACTTTCGCCTGCAAGTGAAACACCGAATATTACCACATAAGCAATGTCCTATCCTGGTGGGTGCATAACTACTGTAGAACAAGTAACACAGTGCGATCGAGATAACTAACCTGGATGACAAGCCATGTAGCGTAGCTGAAACAACTGGTGATGCCAAGAAATGAGCCAAGAATTTGATTACCAGTTGATGGTGGGTGGGTGTGGTGGGCTTTGGTGATGTGTACAAGCTTGGGATGTGGCAGCCGACGAAGCAACTTCAACTCTGGCCCCTTATAGAATGTAAGCAACATTGCACCACCCATGCCGATAAGGGTTCCCACAAATTTTGCTTGCCCAGCACGCTTCCTAAGTTTCAAAGTCTCAAGCCTGTTGTTTAATTCAGTATGGAGGCCAATATTAATTTCTTTTACAACATAAACATTTTTCCCAATCGAATGAGATGAAAATTTCATTGAATAACAATTATACAAAAATGTACGCGATATCAGTGGATACATGCATCGATATTTGTATTCACATATGTGTGGAAAAATTTCTAACCTTGTCAATATCACAAGAATGAAGGTTGCTGCAGGTGTTAGGTTGGCGATAGCTGTAACAAAGGTTGCCGAAGTTAACTTTATGGCCAGCACGTACAGGTTCTGGTTTATAGTAAATCTGTGTAGGCATAAACAGGCATACGATAAGATATATACACATATAAATAAAAAATTCTTATTATGAACAAATAAATTATTTCACGCTCACATGTCTATGGTAATATTCATTGATCCTGCCCCAGGTAAATACCACTTCTTACCAGAAAATACGATCACTTCTTAATATACTTTTTACTAAATCACTCTTGGAAGGAAATTTTTTCTTGGAACTTAGAAGTAATAGCAAGGAAATGCTGCTACAACTTACATAGAAATGACATAAAAGAATAAAAAAACCACCAATATGCCTATCAAGCAACATACCCAAGAACTATGTATAAACGAAGATAGAAATTAACTTTACTAAATAAGTTTCATTAGAAGGATAAACCATAGACATGGTTAGAATCATATTCATTATAGTGACGATAACTCTAAATGTCCGAATGAGTACCGACCAGGTACATACCACGACTAAGTAGCAGTAACTGAATTTATAATGCAGGAATTTAGCATATATGTCGGCCAAAATTGAAAAATTATTGGTTTCCTACATGTGTACCTAAGTACCCTGTATATATACATTTTTGGTACACATAGCTGATATGCCAGTCAGTATTCAAAATTATATCAACTACGTCCACCAAAGCATTTGAATATCATAAGCTCTGCATCTTAGAACACTGTAAAACCATCCAATTCTTAGACATGTGAGCGTGAAATAATTTATTTGTTTATGAAAAGATTTGATACATGACATATATGTCTTATTATAGAGGTGGATATGACCAACCATTTTTTCTCGGGTGGAAAAAAGAATACCGATGTGCACCGGTATGCATTACCTTTTTCTGAAAATACGTTCAACATTTGTCAAACGAATTTATAAATTAAGAAAAAAATTATATAAAAAGTTGAAAATATTACTATTAAAATAGGGGTAAATTTCTTTTGGTGCAAATTTTCCTTAGTGGCAAATAGTTAAGCCGGTTTTCAGAGATATTTTAGAAATACCATCCGAGGGAAAAAAAAAACCCTGGATGTGACACACATTATCCACCAAAACGTAACTTCTACAGAAGTACTCAGTTACCCACGGCGTCGACACTTACCAGAATTAACAGAATTCACGATGCAACATTTTTTTTTCTTCTTCTAGGATTGACACAGGGCAAGGCTCATAATAGGTCTGCGCTGGAGGAGATTGCTTATTTCCTCACCCAACTTCGGTGCATCCAAAAGGCTTGGTACTTCAACAAATCATTAGAGGCGGTGTGCATTAATTAGCATCTTTTGAAGCCACCCGGAGTTCCTCTAAGCACACTTGGTATCGTTTCATGTGGCCCAGGTACAGGGTTTTAGTCATGGGTTTAGGATTTATGCTGGGATTCAACAAGTTCCTCGACGCCGTGAGTAAAAAATTACCCAGATGGCAAAAAGGCTCGGTCGTTTTATACCATATTTTTCACAGTTTTTTATGTACCATATTTTAACAGTTGCAAAGGTGTTGGCAGCTCAACGGCAGAAATGAATGATGCTAAATTAATACATCTGTTTGTTTTCCTTTGTCCACTAAGATGTTTGTTGAATCTTATGATGGGTCTAGCATAGCTTATTAATTCTCTCCTTGCGCAAATACGTGCAATTCTATGTTTTGTTCAGAGCCAAACTTACTAAAATTTGACCAACTTTGTAAAAATTAATAGCATTTATGAAACTAAATTGGTATAGCTAAATTCACCTTAAAAAATTTATTAAAAAAAATACTGTAGGGGACTACACTGATTTTATTTTAGTTTTAAGTAATAGGAACCCAAATTTGCATCCCTTAGGACTTAAACTATAGTGGTTGGGTTGTACATCCACTTCCCTAACCAAATAAACTAGGCTCGCTATTTGAGATGTAGTTTCATTATATACCAATTTTCCATCATATATGTTGCAACTCTTTTCTATAAAGTTGTTCAAATATGAAAACTTATGCGTGGATGGAGGAAGTAGGTTATTTTATTAATCTAATGAAAACCAAATACTTCATGCACAAAAATGATGTATATTAACTTCCTTTTTATTTATTTTTAACAGAAGTCAACACCTAATAACATATGTACAAAAAGCACCCTTCATAATATCCAAAATGTAAATTTAATTCATGAAAAATGTAGGAAACTGCTATGTTTCTACATAATAAATAATTGGAGGCAAAATTGTGAATTGTTATGTTTTAGTTTGGTGTGTCTAAGAAGAAGATGTCAACTATTACTACTCAGAGGCACTTATTGCTGCACCCATGTTATGCTCAAAAGTTCTTTTGTCTATCCCCAACAACTTGCATAAATCTAGCAATGAGCTAGCTAATACTGCAAGTTTTTTCCATATTATATGACTACTTACTAACCCAAAATGGAAGAGAGTGATTGCATGCTGCCACTTCCAATTTGCTTACTCTGGACTAAGACTAGTCACAATGCATAGTATTATATAGAAGTATCATGCGTATGATACTACTACATGTTACTATTTCCACAATGCATGATATCATATACTAGTATCATAGTCTCCATATATTAATTGTTTTGTAGAATCTCAATGCAAATATGTGTACAAGATTTACTTGACATTATTTTTTCTAGTAGTATGTGCTATGATACGGTATCTACCTATGATACTAGTACACACTCTCTCATCCTTAATTGCACTGCCACATCAGCATTTTGCATGCATGGAATGCATGATACTACCTATGATACTCCCATTGTGGGTAGTCTAACTGTGCAGTACCTTTAAGCGTGTGCACAAGTGCACCACAAATTGTAAATACGTAATACTGCTACATATAGTAATTTGATGAATTTATTAAGCAATTAAATATATTCGCTTTTCCATAAGGAAATATAAGCATGCGTGGCAGAATATTAACTTCAACATGTCATGAACTGTGTTAGAGAAAAGAAATTAAAATGGAGTAACCATTGTTGATATATTTGTCAATTTGGTCAATCAGCATAATGTGCATTGTCGATATTCAGCACAATACTGCTTTAATAAACCTTCTTATAGAGCAATTATGAATTGAACCATGCTTGTGGTCTCAAGAACAGGCTACTTGAATTACAGAATCGCTGCAATTTAAGTATTTTCCTCTCAAAAATGTAGACGAGTAAAAGCATAGGCCCCGTTTGGTTCCCAGTTTTTAGGCAAAACGGGAGTATATTTTCACGGATCTCCAGAGGCCACGCTAAAGTTCTAGCGCTGAACAGGAGTACCCGGCGCGGGACGGAAGAAGCGATCATCCAAGCGGGGCCTTATGAGCTGATCTAATAAAGAAGTACTTACCCGAACAGCCCACACAAGAACAAGTGTAGGACGACCTTCCTGGTTAGTGGTGGCCTTGTGTTCCTGCAATCACATAGATAGTCTTAGATCTGCAGTAGGTATATAACAGAGCAGCAGCAGTTAATGGAAGATTTTTTCGATAAAAAGAAATATATTAATATCAGAAGAAACCAAATACATATAGTCTCTACAACAACGCAATACCCTAATAGCAGTACGAATAAACACAACCAAAAAGGGTAAAAGAAATAAAAAAAATAAAAGTCCAGAAACAACGTGGTAGCCCTAGCAACAACAATACATCCACGACCAAGATAACACCTGAACTTCAGACTCTCTAAAAACGACGCCTCCAAGAAGAGAACATTGCACAAACGCTCTCGTCGCCTGATGAAAGATCTTCGGGTTTTACCCTGAAAATAGTCTCTGGTCTCAAAACAATGTCTTAAACAACCAATTAAGGTCAGATCTTGGATTTTCACCATGAAAGGTAAGACTCTAAACTTCACCTTTGTTGTCACCCCCACATACATACTACTACTGCGAATCCCGGGAACACCAAGCAAGTCCCGCAACAGCGCAGAAACTTAAACCTCTATTGCCAGTCCTCTAGTCCAACTATCATGATATTCTCCATCTCTAACTTCACCATGAACCAAAGTGTCACCTACTCGCAAGAAAGAACAGACCTTCGCGTTGTTCCCTCCAAAATCAAACGGTCGAATAAAACATGGGTACGCACGACCGAATACCTCCCGATCCAGAAAACTCCCGACAATAGATGCACTGTTACATTCACGCGAAGCCTTTCGGAACTCAACACTTCGGCCAGATCAAGATGGACAGGCTTCATCCAGGTCTTCATCTTCTCACAAGAGAAACCCTAGGACCGCCACCATTTATTCAGGTTAGGCCCCAACACCGCCGACCATTCCATGCCGACAAAGGCAACGTGGAGCCTAGGCAACGCCCTGCAACCAGTCGGCCCTATTCATCGGCAACAACCACGACCGGTACAAACCCAGACCTCCCCACCGGCATGGCCCGCCGATGGAGGCCACCATCACCACCACCAGGACTCCGCCCAGAACGCTGCCCCGATCGTCGTTCGCCGAGTCGCCGCTGCTCTAGGAGTGTTGCTGCTCACTCCACTGCCGCTCACATCAGATAGCCACCACGCCATGGTGCCCGACAACAGCACTCCGCCCGCACGGTGGACGATCTGTCCCACACTGTTCCTCCAAGCAAGGGGACGAGCAGACCCCCCCCCCCCCCCCCCGCTAGCAACAGCCAATCTTTGCCTGGTCGCTCCTTCTGGCGGAGGCGGGAGGAGAAGGGAGGGGTGGGGGAGGGATGGCGGCGGTGCAAATTTTTAGGGTCCCCCCGTCATCACGCGGGGGAGAGCACCGTTAATGGAGGATATCGATAACATTCAACTGATCAAACTAGCAAAAGTTAACTTTTCAAATCTACCGTGCAAAAATCAGGACATTTTCTGAAACATAAGGCCAAAGGCCCAGCTTTAACTTAATAAAGGCACAACAACAGACTTACAAAGTGCTAAAAAAATAGCTTACAAACATCAATGAACAAGTAAACGTAAAAATATAGAAAAAGCACACAGCTTGGTTTTCAATGACACCACCCAACAAAATAAGTAGATCTGGGGAGAGAAAACACCGTGAAGCTCACCACCGGCAAATCCTTTAATAGTCAAGTCCTAGCGCGTTGCAACCAACATACCATCCGCGTTCGGCTCCTAAGAAGCCCCCAACCTTCTCTCCCTGGATTTAGGGCGTCGAACCGTCGACAGGCAGTGCAACTCTCCCAAGAGCATGCATAAACACCTGGGGTAGCATGCCAAGGAACGGAACCAAGCACGAGCATCACCGCCGGCCATCGCACCGCCCACCCATAAGACTTCAGCTTCAGGACAGAGATCACCAAAGAAGACACAACAAGATAGGGGCATCCATGTCGCCATGACCAGCCGAAGCACCAGTTGATGCCGGAAAGGGGAAAATTTTCCATCTCGCTTAGGCCGAGGGTGCCGAGACGCCGACGAGCCACAACACTAGCCGAACACCACCACACTCCGCTTCTGAAAACTCCGCTACCTGCAGACCATGAAACACACGCAGCACGACCACCTTCCGTAGTCCCAAGGAGGTGCCTCCAAGAACTCGACACCCGAGCGCATTCGCCGCCCAATCTGGAGATTTTGGGTTTTCACCTGGGTGAAGAGGATGGAGGGAAGGGGGATGTACCTCAACGTCGCTTCCAAGGAGGAAGACGGCATCCAAAATGTCGCCGACATCGTGATCACCACCGGCAGACAAGGATCTCTCCCGGCAAGAGCCCTCGACCCCGCCACCCCAACACAACAACTGAACCAGCGAGGACGCCAAGTTCCATGGACCTTGGGGTGGGTACGACGTGGAAGCAGGCCAGCATCTTCAGCTCTGACTCGGGCGGTCGACGGGTCGACCATTGCGACGCAAGCACCCTCCACCGCCTCCATGCCACCCGCATGTCTGAGGACATGGTCTGCAGTATCGGCCTATTAGATGTCAAAGATCTTGGAGATCTTCATTATTTTCTAGGCATTAAGGTTCACAACCAGGTCAATGGGATATTTTTAAATCGGGAAAAGTATGCTTCAGATATACTGGCCCGTGCTGGCATGAGTTCGTGCACACCATGTCCAACACCTCTCTCCACTAGAAAAATATTAAACTTGATAGATGGCTCTCCTCTTGGCCCTAAAGATATTACACATTACATAAGTATTGTGTGGGTACTCCAGTATCACTCGATCCGGTCAGTTAATAAGGTCTGTTAGTATCTTCATGCTCCTACTACTGCACATTGAACTACTGTTAAAAAAACGCATTTTGAGGTATAATCATGGCACAAGAACGGTTGGTTTTACTTTCAAGAGGTCCAGTTCCACTCTTCTTATTGCCTATTCAGATGCAGATTGGGTAGGTGATTTTGATGACAGACGCTCTACTGATAGATTTGCTATATTTCTTTGGTCACAATCTTATTTCTTGGAGAGCCAGAAAACAACCTACTGTGTCCAGGTCAAGTACAGATGCTGAATATAAAGCCCTTGCAAATGCCAATGCTGAGCTTATTTCGGTTGAAGCACTAGTTCGTGAACATGCATGGTGTTTCCCTTCTGGAGAAACCATGTTTATGGTGTGATAATTTTGGTGCCACCTTCCTATCTGCCAATCTAGTTTTTCATGCACGTATAAAATATATTGAGATAGACTTCTATTTTGTTCGAGAACGAGTTGCTAGTAAGCAGCTTGATGTCAGGTTCACATCAAGCAAGGACCAGATTGCAGATGGCTTCACAAAAACTTTATGTGTAAAAAAAAATAGATGAGTTTAAGCGTAATATAAACCTCTCCTAGGTCTAGATTAAGTGGAGGTATTAGATGTGCAATATGGGTACGTATACAATATGGTGTAGTACACCAATTGTATACGTACCAAACTATGTACATGCCATCATGGTGGCTATTCTCACTCATATAAACACGTAACTGGTCCCTCGAAAGAGGCCACCGCCTCAGATGCCTAGGCCCCTACTGTGGAAAGCCCTAACCTGGCCCGAGGTCGCTCCGACAGGAGCATATCGGTGTAGGAGGCATCCACCGCGCGTCTGCACCAGAACAGGCGAACCCCACGCGGTGTTCCTCCACCTAGCACCGGCGTCACGGCCTTTGATCGGCATGCAGTGTCTCTGGAGCGACAAGGAAGGGAGGACATAGAGGAGGGAGCGGCGACGGGGCTAGGGTTTTGTCCCCTTGGTTACCTGGAGGGGGAGGACGAGGCGAAAGAGCGAACGTGTTGCGTTCGCAAAAATTAGGTAATTACGAGCAGTTTCTCCTACTAATTGAAAATTTACTACATTTTCTCGTACAATAAGATGTTATTTTAACCACAATAGTATACTGGTTATACTAACATCTTACACAGTTGGAGGAGCTGCGCTAGGACATGAATTTTGGATGCAACCGTTTTAAAACGGTTGGACAAGATTTATTTAGCCGGTGCGGCTGGCAGCTTGAGCGCAGACTCACGTGTTGATCCACTTATGCATTTTTCACTTATCCTTATTTAGATGGTTGCTACATGTATAGATCTTGAGTGATCCGTGAACTATTGTAATAACGATGATACTATGATTGTGGCACTTTTCCGATAACAATGTAATAAAGGCCGCACGCATTTATTAGATGCAGAGGAGGTTTAATCCCCATTTTCAATTTTTTTTTTTGGTTATACTAACATCTTACATATTATCATGGGATGGAGGGAGTAATAGCTCTGAGAAAAAGGAGCATTTCTCTATGTCTTGCGCTTCCTGCAGCATGCATGCTTGCCTTTTGATCAGATCACGGAACATGCTGTTACCTTCAAGGTCTATGGATGTTTAAATTGACCAAAACAAAGGCTGCAGGTGCATGCAAGCTAGAGAAGAATCACTAGAGCAGTAGATCTCATATACATATATCTTTCTTGATCGCTGCGTGGGAATCCAGAAATTCTTTTTCAGCCAACCAAAACTGCATTTGCGTTGCCATTTTGAATTGACAAAAAAACAGACGTGCACGCATATGCATGCATGCTAGTGACGCATCTCCAACTCTCAGGAGAAAACGTATCGTACCTCTCGACGAAGAAGGCGATGGGGCACAGGAAGACGACGGCGAACATGAAGCGGTAGGCCACCAGGACCCGGGCGTCCATGCCGTCGTTGAGCGCGAGCTTGATGAGGATGTTCAGCACGGAGAATAGCATCTGCACCACGACCATCCCCGCCGCCGGCCTCGCCGCCTCTGCCAACACCCCGCACCCTCCGCCGCCGCCTCCCTCCATCGATCGCTCACGCAACAGCCTCAAGCCAGTGACTCCCAATGAAGCGCTGGTTATAGGCTATAGGCTGAAGGCTGAAGTACTATATGTAGGCTGAAGGCTGAGTCGCGCCGCTACGCGATCTAGGTGGCAGGCTGCGCAGCAGGGGATGCTTTCGTTCCGGTGGGCTGTTGCTTCGGCTTTGCTGAATCTGCTATCCCTTGAGTGGGTGCGTGCTGAGTGCAGCGCATAACCTCGTTCATATCGCCGCCGAACAAGGGAATAGATGACTAGGATGATATACTTTCGTTCCCATCCGCAAAATTAAGGTGAAAACAGCGCATGTTTTCCATGTTAAAGTGCACACTAATAAAACACTGTCTTTTATAGCTTCACTGAAATATCATCTTGGCATTAATCTAGCAGATCTTTTTATTAGTCGATCACAAACAGGATCTTTCAAATTGTTCATAGAAATATCACAAACAAGCAAGCAAACAAACAATAGATTCCCATAATTCTATATATTTAATAAACAGATCTCATACGATATATCTCCATGACTATCCAAACAATTGTATCTGAATGTCATAAATGATAAATTGTTACAAATGTATCTAAGTAGATCATATTCGATAGGTCATTACAAACACTGGTGGAAAAAGGGCCTTCCATCCAGCCCCATTAGTCCCCAAATGTTTCGAACTGTGACTAATGGGACCTTTAGTCGCGGTTCGGGAGGCGAACCGCGACCAAAGGCCTGGGCCCAGGGCACTCGCTGGCCAGCTGGTGCACGTGAGGGGCTTTAGTCGAGGTTGGCCAGGCAACCGCGACTAAAGGCCTTCGGGCACCTTTAGTCACGGTTTGCCAGGCCAACCGCGACTAAAGCCCCTCCCCTATATATACCCATCCAGCAGCCAGCACTTAGCCATTTGGAGCCATTCTCTTCACAAACTTCACAAGTGGGGGTTAGGTTTGCTTTTGGTTCCTCTTATGCACACAAGGTGTTTGATGAAATGCCCCAAGAGCATGAAACAAACATGATATGAAGTGTCGGAGCCACACTTGAGCTTTCTCATTTATTTTTTCCTCCTCGATCGCGGTTAGCAACTTGAACCTTTCATGTGTCATTGATAAAATATGCATATGTGTGTAGTTCATTGTTTATTTCTATTGTTTGTAGTTATTTAATTAGTTTAACAAATGCATGATGGTTAATTATATATTTTATATTATAATAATGCAGATGAATCGGCAATGGATGTACGGTAACCGACTCTCCGGTGAGTTCACTACGGGTTTGAAAGATTTCCTCGTAGTGGCTAATGCGAACAAGCAGGGGGGGTTTTGTTATCTGTCCATGTGTTGCCTGTAAGAATCAGAAGGGTTACTCTTCCTCAAGAGATGTTCACATGCACCTGCTTCGGCAGGGTTTCATGCCAAGCTATAATTGTTGGACCAAGCATGGAGAAAGAGGGGTTATAATGGAAGAAGATGAAGAAGGGAATGATTTCATCGATGACAACTATCTTGATCATTTCGGTGATACTTTCATGGAGGATGCTGAAGGTGGGGAAGGTGAAGGGGAAGGTGAAGAAGAGGCACGTGATGAGCCCGTTGATGATCTTGGTCGGACCATTGCTGATGCACGGAGAAGCTGCGAAACTGAATAGGAGAGGGAGAATTTGGATCGCATGTTAGAGGATCACAAAAAGTCGATGTACCCCGGATGCGATAATGGTCTGAAAAAGTTGGGCTGCACACTGGATTTGCTGAAATGGAAGGCACAGGAAGGTGTAGCTGACTCAGGATTTGAAAACTTGCTGAAAATGTTGAAGAATATGTTTCCAAAGAATAACGAGTTGCCCGCCAGTACGTACGAAGCAAAGAAGGTTGTCTGCCCTCTAGGTTTAGAGGTTCTGAAGATACATGCATGCATCAACGACTGCATCCTCTACCGCGGTGAATACGAGAATTTGAATGAATGTCCGGTATGCACTGCATTGCGTTATAAGATCAGAGGCGATGACCCTGGTGACGATGTTGAGGGCCAGAAACCCGGGAAGAGGGTTCCCGCCAAGGTGATGTGGTATGCTCCTATAATACCACGGTTGAAACGTCTGTTCAGGAACAAAGAGCATGCCAAGTTGTTGTGATGGCACAAAGAGGACCGTAAGTCGGACGGGCAGTTGAGACACCCCGCAGATGGAACGCAATGGAGAAAGATCGACAGAGAGTTCAAAGATTTTGCAGCTGACGCAAGGAACATAAGATTTGGTCTAAGTACAGATGACATGAATCCTTTTGGCGAGCAGAGCTCCAGCCATAGCACCTGGCCCGTGACTCTATGCATCTACAACCTTCCTCCTTGGTTGTGCATGAAGCGGAAGTTCATTATGATGCCAGTGCTCATCCAAGGTCCGAAGCAACCCGGCAACGACATCGATGTGTACCTAAGGCCATTAGTTGATGAACTTTTACAGTTGTGGGGCAGACCTGGCGTACGTGTGTGGGATGAGCATAAAGAAGAGGAATTTGACCTACGAGCGTTGCTTTTCGTAACCATCAACGATTGGCCTGTTCTTAGTAACCTTTCCGGACTGTCAAATAAGGGATACAATGCATGCACGCACTGCTTACATGAGACTGAAAGTGTATATTTGCCAAATTGTAAGAAGAACGTGTACCTTGGGCATCGTCGATTTCTTTCGAAAATTCATCCAGTAAGAAAGAAAGACAAACATTACAACGGCAAGGCAGATCACCGGCCGAAGCCTGCGGAACGTACTGGTGCTGAGGTATTTGATATGGTCAAGGATTTGAAAGTCATCTTTGGAAAGGGTCCTGGCGGACAATCAGTTCCGCAGGGAGCTGACGGGCGCGCACCCATGTGAAAGAAGAAATCTATATTCTGGGAGCTAGAATATTGGAAAGTCCTAGATGTCCGCTCTGCAATCGACGTGATGCATGTTACGAAAAATATTTGCGTGAACCTCCTAAGCTTCTTGGGCGTGTATGGGAAGACAAATGATACAAAGGAAGCACGGCAGGACCAGCAACGTTTGAAAGACCCTAATGACCGGCATCCGGAATGGTTTCAAGGTCGTGCCAGCTACGCTCTGACCAAAGAAGAGAAGGTCATCTTTTTTGAATGCCTGAGCAGTACGAAGGTCCCGTCTGGATTCTCGTCGAATATAAAGGGAATAATAAACATGGCGGACAAAAAGTTCCAAAACCTGAAGTCGCACGACTGCCACGTGATTATGACGCAATTGCTTCCGATTGCTTTGAGGGGGCTCCTACCGGAAAATGTTCGAGTAGCCATTGTGAAGCTATGTGCATTCCTCAATGCAATCTCTCAGAAGGTAATCAATCTAGAAGATCTACCACGGCTACAGAACGATGTGGTCCAATGTCTTGTTAGTTTCGAGTTGGTGTTCCCGCCATCCTTCTTCAATATTATGACGCACCTCTTGGTTCACCTAGTCGAAGAGATTTCCATCCTCGGTCCGGTACTTCTACACAATATGTTCCCCTTTGAGAGGTTCATGGGAGTATTAAAGAAATATGTTCATAACTGTGCTAGGCCAGAAGGAAGCATTGCCAAGGGCTATGGAAATGAGGAGGTAATTGAGTTCTGTGTTGACTTTGTTCCTGACCTTAAGCCGATTGTCTTCCTCGATCGCGGCACGAGGGGAGACTAAGTGGAAAAGGCACGATCGGCAGGAAATCAACGATATGTATGGACGGCCATTCCATGACTGAAGCACACCACACAGTTCTGACCAATTCCAGCTTGGTGGCTCCGTACTTTGAGAAACACAAGAATATTTTACGCGAGGACAACCCGGGGAAGCCTGAATCCTGGATTACGAAGGCCCACATGGAGACTTTCGGCAGTTGGTTGAGAAAACATTTAATGAATGACGATCATGTTGTAGATCAGCTGTACATGTTGGCCAAGACACCATCTTCGACTATAACGACTTTCCAAGGGTACGAGATAAATGGGAATACATTTTACACGATCGCCCAAGATAAAAAGAGCACCAACCAAAACAGTGGTGTCCGCTTTGATGCAGCAACCGAGAATGGGCAAAAGGTCACATATTATGGTTACATAGAGGAGATATGGGAACTTGACTATGGACCCTCCTTTAAGGTCCCTTTGTTCCGGTGCAAATGGTTCAAGCTAACAGGAGGTGGGGTAAAGGTGGATCAGCAATACGGAATGACAATGGTGGATTTCAACAATCTTGGTTACCTTGACGAACCATTCGTCCTAGCGAAAGATGTCGCTCAGGTTTTCTATGTGAAGGACATGAGTAGCAAACCGAGGAAACGGAAAGGTAAGAAAACGATCAGTACATCATGCGATGATCCAAAGCGCCACATTGTTCTTTCAGGGAAAAGAAACATCGTGGGAGTGGAGGGCAAGATAGACATGTCAGAAGATTATAATATGTTTGGTGAAATTCTGCCCTTCAAAGTGAACACCGACCCAAGCATTAAGTTAAATAATGAGGATGCTCCATGGATACAGCTCAATCATAAGCAAGCAGGGACACAAGGGAAGAAATGATGTGTAATAATTTCTTGTACAAAACTTTGTTGAATGGATCATGTGAATTATATTATCTGTGATGTGTTTGGTGTCCATTTTCGAATGATTCGATTGATTCGAGATACCACTGATGATACATGAAATTTGGAGTGACTAAGTCATACTCCTGCCTAGGCGTATAATGGGAAAAAGGACTAGAGGAGCCGTAATTGCATGGGATTTGGTGGATCTAGCATTGCCGAAATTGATTGGCCATGTCATAAATACCACTGATGATACATGAAATTTGGAGTGACTTAGTCATACTCCTGCCTAGGCGTATAATATGCATACTCGTAGTGTTCATAGGCGGGAAAGAACTGGCGGGAAGACGGGCCGGGAAGACCTTGTGGGAAGACAGAGGCGGCCGGGAAGAACTTCTCTGAATTTTTTGATATATTATTTGTATTTTTAAGATTTTGAAATGAATTAGTTATATTTTCTGAATTTTTTGATATATTATTTGTATTTTTAACATTTTGCATTGAATTAGTTTTATTTTTCTTAATTTTTTGATATATTATTTGTATTTTTAAGATTTTGAAATGAATTAGTTTTATTTTTCTGAATTTTTTGATATATTATTTGTATTTTTAAGATTTTGAAATGAATTAGTTTTATTTTTCTGAATTTTTTGATATGCTATTTGTATTTTTAAGATTTTGAAATGAATTAGTTTTATTTTTCTGAAATTTTTCATATATTATTTGTATTTTTAAGATTTTGAAATGAATTAGTTTTATTTTTCTGAATTTTTCATATATTATTTGTATTTTGAAGAATTAGCAATGAATTAGTTTTATTTTTCTGATTTTTTTCATATATTATTTGTATTTTGAAGATTCAGAAATTAAAAGAATTTTAAAAAACATCTTTAGTCGCGGTTGGCCTGGCCAACCGCGACTAAATGGTGTCTCAGTGGGAACCGCTGGAATTCGCCGAAAAGACCTTTAGTCGCGGTTGGGTTGGCCAACCGCGACTAAAGGTACCCCTTTAGTCGCGGTTGGCCAACCCAACCGCGACTAAAGGTACCCCTTTAGATTTCGCGCGCGGCCCTGGCGCGTTTTTCACTTCTTCTTCCTCGATCCTGTCTCGAAACCGCCGACGCTCGATCGCCTCGCCGCCGCCGTCTGTCGCCTCGCCTCGCCACCGTCGTCTGTCACCGCCGCTCGCCGTCGTTCGTCGCCGCCGCCCGCACGCGCCTCCCGTACGTCGTCGTCCCTCTCGCGCGCGCGCGCCGGCCGCCGTGTTTCTTCCCCGCCGCCAGACGCCGCCCGTACGCGCCTCCCGCACGCGCCTCCGCACGCGCCGCCAGACGCGCCGCCGCTGGGACGCGCCTCCGCACGCGCCGCCGGACGACGCGCCGCGCGCGTCCGCACGTACGGGAGAGGGGCGCTGGCCACCGGGCCACAGAGATGAGGGCCACAGAGAAAGGAGAGAGGGCCGGATTTTTTTCTTTTTTGTGTGTTTTTTTGTTCTTTTTAATTTTAACTAGTTAATTAGTTTAACAAAAACGGTAAATTAACAAAAAAAAAAGTAAAAGTTGATAATTAACAAAAAAAAGTAAAACTTGATGTGAGCTATATATATGTTAATTATAATTACGCTATTAACAAAACAATGTTAAGGAGGGGGCACCGATCGACCCCGCGTGTATACGGAGGGGGCGCCGCGTGACCCTCTCGCGCGCCAGAGAGAAAGAGAGAGAAAGGAGGGACCGTCACCGCCACCGCCCTTTCGCCACCGCCCTTTCGCCACCGACCCCGCGTGTATATGGAGGGGGCGGCGAGAGGCCCTCGCCGCCCCCTCCGTATATGCGCGGGGTTTTTTTTTTTTTACGAGAGAGAGGATCGGCAACGCCACCGTCACCGCCACCGCCCTTTCGCCACCGCCACCGGTATCTCGGTCACTGCGAGGCGAGGTCGATCTCCTCATATACACATCTAATACACGTCCCCCCTCTCGCCTCCCTCGTCGCCCTCTCTCTTTATATGTAGAAGAGATGTGATAATGCTGGCATATACACAATTAATTAGTTTTTACTACATGTTTTCAGGAGTGACACATATGGCGGACGATAGAGCCGACCCAATTAGGGATAACTATAATCCGGAAGCCGAAGCACATCTTTTCGGCATCATAAACGGTGACATTATTTATGTGCCGCCCCAAGAAGATGAAGAAGACGATATCTCTTCTTATCTGAACCTTGGCGGTGAAGATGAAGGTCGTCAGCGAGGTGATGACGAAGGAACGGGCACTGTTGATGGAGGTGAACCATCGACAAACACCTCCGGCGATGTTGATAAGCAATTAGCAATCACCACCTCCGGCGAGGTATATATATACATTGAGCCTCAGCTGGTGATACAAATTACCGATTTCAATAAATATGTGTATTAACTCGACTCTCTTTCTTATTTTAGCCCTCGGCCAACGGATCGTCGAAAAAATCGGTGAAGACAAAGCTTGGCAAAACCAAGACGCTGAAAAAAGGAGTAATATATACCATTGATGTTATTAGTCCAAAAGGCAAGCCGCTGGAGCCCGAAGAGGCGTACACCAAGTTCATCAACCAATGCGGAGTCGTTGTTAGAGACAGCGTCCCGATCACCGTCCAGGAATGGAATGAGCCAGTGAAGGCACGTGTTGGTTCCAGTTTCGTCAGCAGGAGAAAGAAAAAGGAATGTTGGAGAACTCTTATGAAGCATTTCGTTCTACCTCCGGAATACTGCAAAAAAGATGAATTCGGTAACGACGATCGGAGGGACGTAAGAGGAGGAGGATGGTCAAAGAGTTCGCTCTTCAGAAGATGGCCACAACATTCCGGACATACAAGAAAAATTTAGCGGCTCAATATGTCGAGAAGGGGAAGACTCCGGATTTCACCGGACAGTATGAGAAGCTGAAAGATGATTGGCCCGAATTTATGAGGCAAAAGAAATCAGAGGAATTCAAGGCCATATCGGATAAAAATAAGGCAAATGCGGCTAAGAAGCAGTACAATCATATTATGGGGCCAGGAGGATACCGCCTTTCGGAGCCTAAGTGGCAGAAGATGGAGGATGACCTGAGGGCGTGAGGAATCCCTCTAGGTACCGAGGAATGGGACCCTAGGGCCAAAAGCTGGTGGTACGGGCATGGGGGAACGCTAGACCCGGTGACAGGGGAGTGTACCCACCGAGACACAAAGTTTAAACCCACCCAAGCCCTTATTGACGCTATGAGGGATGCTCAAGAGGGGAAGATCAAGTTCAACAGAGAGAATGACCAGCTGACAAAAGCCCTCGGGAATCCTGAACACGGAGGACGTGTACGAGGCAAAGGCATCATTTCGTGGGAAGAAGGGTTTTCCCAGGAAAATGACCCCTACAGTTACAGAAGCCGTAAGAGAAAGGCGGATCGGCAAAAAGATGAGCTGGCGCGGTTGGCATCAGAATTCAATGAGATGAAGAAAACCGTGGATGTACTAGTACAAGAAAGAGAGGCAGCTCGGACGCATGAAGATCATCCACCGGATGTCGGAAGCCAGCAGCGGAGAAGCAGTGTGGCTTCCACGGAGGCCCCACCGGCTGGTGCACATGCACCGACGATCGAAATTACTGCACCGGAGCCTCCTCGCTACCCCGTGGACGATGTAAAGGAGATGAAAGAATGTCATCTGTATTATCCAATGGGGAACATGTCCATGAAGGTAGCCATCGGCAGTGCTTTACCATGTGAACCTGGAGCACTCCACCACAACAAGCCCATTCAAGATGGCTATGCTCGTGTCACGGTGGAGGACATAGTACAAGGGTTTGAGGACCTGGAGATTGACATTGCTACACGTGAAGGGGAGAGAAGACTTGGAGATGTCAAGCGCCATTTCATTCTATGGCAAAAGAAGTTTATCAAGTTTCCAGGCGAGGCGCCAAGGCCAACAAGTCCACCCCCCTACGGTGGTGGTGGCGGTGGCGGTGGTGGTGGTGGTGGTGCTTCTGTAGGATAACGTTGCATAGAAAACAAAAAATTTCCTACCGCGAACAAGCAATCCAAGCCAAGATGCAATCTAGAAGACGGTAGCAACGAGGGGATTATCGAGTCTCACCCTTGAAGAGATTCCAAAGCCTACAAGATGAGGCTCTTGTTGCTGCGGTAGATGTTCACTTGCCGCTTGCAAAAGCGCGTAGAAGATCTTGATCACGGCGCCACGAACGGGCAGCACCTCCGTACTCGGTCACACGTTCGGTTGTTGATGAAGACGACGTCCACCTCCCCGTTCCAGCGGGCAGAGGAAGTAGGAGCTCCTCTTGAATCCGACAGCACGACGGCGTGGTGTCGGTGGTGATGGAGAAATCCGGTGGAGCTTCGCTAAGCGTGCGGGATGTGGTGGAGGAGAGAGGGCCGCTAGGGTTTGGGAGAGGGGGGCGCCGGCCACTAGGGGTGCGGCCACCTTGGTGGTTATTGGGGTGGCCGGCCCCCTCCCCTTGGCCCTCATTATATAGGTGGAACACCCAAGAGTTGGTCTACAAGTCTTCGAATAAGACCCCAAACCAAAACCTTCCATATCACATGAAACCTACCCAAGCTAGGACTCCCACTAGAGGTGGGATTCCAACCCTTCCTTGGGAGGGGGTGGCCGGCCCCCCTTGGGGAGTCCACTTGGGACTCCTCCCCCTTTAGGGTTGGCCGGCCATGGAGGTGGAGTCCCTCCGGGACTCCGCCTTCCTTAGTGGTTTCTTCCGGACTTTTCTAGAACCTTCTAGAACCTTCCGGATCATTTTAAATCTTATAAAATGACTTCCTATATATGAATCTTATTCTCCGGACCATTCCGGGACTCCTCGTGATGTCCGGGATCTCATCCGGGACCCCGAACAAATATTCGAACTCCATTCCATATTCAAGTTCTACCATTTCAACATCCAACTTTAAGTGTGTCACCCTACGGTTCGTGAACTATGCGGACATGGTTGAGTACTCACTCCGACCAATAACCAATAGCGTGATCTGGAGATCCATAATGGCTCCCACATATTCAACGATGACTTTAGTGATCGAATGAACCATTCACATACGATACCAATTCCCTTTGTCATGCGATATTTTACTTATCCGAGGTTTGATCATCGGTATCACTCTATACCTTGTTCAACCTCGTCTCCTGACAAGTACTCTTTACTCGTACCGTGGTATGTGGTCTCTTATGAACTTATTCATATGCTTGCAAGACATTAGACGACATTCCACCGAGAGGGCCCAGAGTATATCTATCCGTCATCGGGATGGACAAATCCCACTGTTGATCCATATGCCTCAACTCATACTTTCCGGATACTTAATCCCACCTTTATAACCACCCATTTACGCAGTGGCGTTTGGTGTAATCAAAGTACCTTTCCGGTATAAGTGATTTACATGATCTCATGGTCATAAGGACTAGGTAACTATGTATCGAAAGCTTATAGCAAATAACTTAATGACGTGATCTTATGCTACGCTTATTTGGGTGTGTCCATTACATCATTCATACAATGATATAACCTTGTTATTAATAACATCCAATGTTCATGATTATGAAACTAATCATCCATTAATCAACAAGCTAGTTAAGAGTCATACTAGGGACTCTTTGTTGTTTACATATCACACATGTACCAATGTTTCGGTTAATACAATTATAGCATGATATATAAACATTTATCATAAACATAAAGATATATAATAACCACTTTTATTATTGCCTCTTGGGCATATCTCCTTCAGTCTCCCACTTGCACTAGAGTCAATAATCTAGATTACATTGTAATATACCTAACACCCATGGCATTCTGGTGTTGGTCATGCTTTGCCCTAGGGAGAGCTTTAGTCAACGGATCTGCTACATTCAGATCAGTGTGTACTTTGCAAATCTTTACTTCTCCATCTTCGATGTACTCGCGAATCGAGTGGTAACGCAGCTTGATATGCTTCAGCCTCTTGTGTGACCTTGGCTCTTGTGCATTGGCGATGGCACCCATATCACAGTAGATGATTAATGGGTCCAATGCACTAGGAACCACACCGAGCTCTACAATGAACCTCTTCATCCATACCGCTTCTGATGAAGCCTCTGAAGCCGCTATGTACTCTGATTCTGTTGAAGACTTCGCCACCGTGCACTGCTTCGAGCTTGCCCAGCTTCCTGCAGCACCATTCAATATAAACACGTACCCAGACTGTGACTTAGAGTCATCAGGATCAGTGTTCCAACTTGCATCGGTGTAACCGTTTACAACGAGCTCTTGGTCACCTCCATAACAAAGAAACATATCCTTAGTTCTTTTCAAGTACTTCAGGATATTCTTGACCGCTGTCCAGTGTTTCATTCCTGGATCACTTTAATATCTGCTAGTCAAACTAACAGCATGTGCTATATCCGGTCTAGTACATAGCATGGCATACATGATAGATCCTACAGCCGAGGCATAGGGGATATTACTCATCCTTTCTCTTTCTTCTGCCGTAGCCGGTCCTTGAGTCTTACTCAAGACCTTGCCTGGTAACATAGGTAAGAACCCTTTCTTACTTTCGTCCATTCTAAACTTCTTTAGAATCTTGTCCAGGTATGTACTCTGTGATAGCCCTATTAGGCGTCTTGATCTATCTCTATAAATCTTGATGCCTAATATATACGATGCTTCACCAAGGTCTTTCATTGAAAAACTATTATTCAAATAACCTTTTACACTGCTTAATAGTTCTATATCATTCCCAATCAATAATATGTCATCTACATATAATATCAGGAATGCTACAGAGCTCCCACTCACTTTCTTGTAAATACAGGCCTCTCCATGACACTGTATAAACCCGAAGTCTTTGATCACCTTATCAAAGCGTCGGTTCCAACTTCTTGATGCTTGCTTCAGTCCATAGATTGAACGCTGAAGTTTGCATACTTTGTCAGCATTTTTAGGATCGACAAAACCTTTGGGTTGTACCATATACAACTCTTCCTCAATGTCTCCATTAAGGAACGCCGTTTTGACATCCATCTGCCAAATCTCATAATCGAAAAATGCAGCTATTGCTAACAAAATCCTCACAGATTTTAGCTTCGCTACAGGTGAGAAAGTCTCATCGTAGTCAACTCCTTTAATTTGTCGGAAACCCTTTGCGACAAGTCGAGCTTTATAGACAGTAATATTACCATCAGCATCTGTTTTTCTCTTGAAGATCCATTTATTCTCGACAGCCTTTCGGCTATCAGGTAAGTCTACCAAAGTCCATACTTTGTTATCATACATGGATCCCATTTCGGATTTCATGGCTTCTTGCCATTTGTTGGAATCTGGGCTCATCATCGCTTCTTCATACGTCGCAGGGTCCTCATCATTGTTATCCACAATCATGACATTTAGACAAGGATCATACCAATCAGGAGTGGCACGTTCCCTTGTCGATCTGCGAGGTTCAGTAGTTTCCTCGTTCGAAGTTTCATGATCATTATCATTAGCTTCCTCTGTTGCCGGTGTAGGCGGTACAGGTACAACTTCCGGTACTGCGCTACTCTGATCAACGAGTATAGATTCATCAATCTCGTCGAGTTCTACTTTTCTTCCAGTCACTTCTTTAGTGAGAAATTCTTTCTCAAGAAAGGTTCCGTTCTTAGCAACAAAGATTTTGCCTTCGGATCTGTGATAGAAAGTGTACCCTATAGTTTCCTTAGGGTATCCTATGAAGACGCATTTCTCCGCTTTGGGTTCTAGCTTGTCCAGTTGTAACTTCTTTACATAGGCTTCGCAACCCCAAACTTTAAGGAACGACAGCTTAGGTTTCTTATTAAACCATAATTCATACGGTGTCGTTTCTATGGATTTTGATGGTGCTCTATTTACAGTGAATGCGGCTGTCTCTAACGCATAACTCCAAAATGATAGCGGCAAATCAGTAAGAGACATCATAGAATGAACCATATCTAAGAGAGTTCGATTACGACGTTCGGACACACCGTTTCGTTGTGGTGTTCCCGGCGGTGTCAATTGTGAAAGTATTCCGCATTTCTTTAAATGCATGCCAAACTCATAACTCAGATATTCACCTCCACGATCAGATCGTAGAAATTTAATCTTCTTGTTACGTTGATTTTCTACTTCACTTTGGAATTCCTTAAACTTCTTGAAAGTTTCGGATTTATGTTTCATGAAATAGATATACCCATATCTACTCAGATCATCTGTGAAGGTTAGAACATAACGATAACCACCGCGCGATGCTACGCTCATTGGTCCGCACACATCGGTATGTATGATTTCCAATAAGTCGGTAGCTCGCTCCATCATACCAGAAAATGGAGTCTTAGTCATTTTTCCCATTAGACATGCTTCGCATCTATAAAGTGACTCAAAGTCAAGTGATTCAAGTAATCCATCGGTATGGAGTTTCTTCATGCGTTTCACTCCAATATGACTAAGACGACAGTGCCACATATAAGTAGAATTATCATTCAATTTAATTCGCTTAGCATCAATGTTATGTATATGCGTATCACTACTATTGAGATCTAACAGAAATAAGCCATTCTTTTCAGGTGCTCAACCATAAAAGATATTATTCATAAAAATAGAACAACCATTATTCTCAGACTTGAATGAATAACCGTCTTGCATTAAACAAGATCCAGATATAATGTTCATGCTCAACGCGGGTACAAAATAACAATTATTTAGGCTTAAAACTAATCCTGAAGGTAGATGTAGAGGAAGTGTGCCGACAGCGATCACATCGACTTTGGATCCGTTTCCAACGCGCATCGTCACTTCATCTTTCAGTAGTTTTCGTTTATTCTTTAGTTCCCGTTTCGAGTTACAAATATGAGCAACCGAACCAGTATCAAATACCCAGGTACTAGAACGAGAACCAATGAGATAAACATCTATAACATGTATATCAGATATACCTTCTTTCTTCTTCTTGACAAGGCCGCTCTTCAGATCAGCTAGATACTTGGAGCAATTACGCTTCCAGTGTCCCTTCTCCTTGCAGTAATAGCACTCAGCATCGGGCTTAGGGCCGTTCTTAGGTTTCATAGGAGGCGTGGCAGCTTTCTTGCCACCCTTCTTGAATTTTCCCTTAGACTTGCCCTGTTTCTTGAAACTGGTGGTCTTGTTGACCATCAACACTTGGTGCTCTTTTTTGATCTCAATCTCAGCAGCTTTTAGCATGCCAAAGAGTTCAGGTAACTCCTTGTTCATGTTTTGCATATTGTAGTTCATCACAAAGTTCTTGTAACTTGGTGGCAGTGATTGAAGGACACGATTAATCCCCAGTCTGTTAGGAATCACTATTCCCAAGTCACTGAGTTTCTTCGCATGCCCGGTCATGGCGAGCATGTGCTCACTTACGGAGCTGCCTTCTTCCATCATACAGCTGAAGAAATGTTTCGATGCTTCATAGCATTCCACGGCCGCATGAGTCTCAAATATAGCTTTCAGCTCATTCATCAACTCATGAGGATCGTGGTGCTCAAAGTGTTTTTGAAGATCGGATTCCAGACTGCACAGGATGGCACACTGAACTTGAGAGTACCGAGTTTTCCGAGTCGCGTAAACACCTTTTACTTCATCGGTTTCAGTTTCTGCAGGAGGGTCACCTAGCGGTGCATCAAGCACATATTGCAGATTTCCGCCAGAGAGGAAGATCCTCACATGACGGAACCAGTCGGTGAAGTTGCTACCGTTGCTCTTAAGTTTTTCTTTCTCTAGGAACTGGTTAAAATTGATTGGGGACGCCATCTCTACAACATATATTTGCAAAAGTTTAGACTAAGTTTATGACAAATTGAGTTCAAATTTTAATTCAACATAATTAAAAATCTAGGTGAACTCCCACTCAAAACAATATCCCTCGCATTGTCTTAGTGATCACACGAACCAAATCCACCGCACCTAAGTCCGATCATCACGAGACAAGGTGTGATTTCAATGGCAAACACTCAAAGTGTTCATCATATCAACCATATGATTCATGCTCTACCTTTCGGTATCACGTGTTCCGAGACCATGTCTGTACATGCTAGGCTCGTCAAGGCCACCTTAGTATCCGCATGTGCAAAACTGTCTTGCACCCGTTGTATGCACTTGTTGATTCTATCACACCCGATCATCACGAGATGCTTCGAAACGACAAGTCTTGGCAACGGTGCTACTAAGGATGAACACTTTATTATCTTGAGATTTTAGTGAGGGATCATCTTATAATGCTACCGTCGCGATCTAAGCAAAATAAGATGCATAAAAGGATTAACATCACATGCAGTTCATATGTGATATGATATGGCCCTTTTGTCTTTGCGCCTTTGATCTTCATCTCCAAAGCACGAACATGATCTCCATCATCTTCGGGCATGATCTCCATCATCGTCGGCGTAGCGTCAAGGTCAATGGCGCCGTCTTCATGATTGTCCTCCATGTAGCAACTATTACAACTACTTCGAAATACTACTCAACATGAAATTTAAAGACAACCATAAGGCTCCTGCCGGTTGCCACAATACAATAATGATCATCTCATACATATTCATCATCACATTATGGCCATATCACATCACCAAACCCTGCAAAAACAAGTTAGACGTCTCTAATTTGGTTTGCATATTTTACGTGGTTTAGGGTTTTCGAGAGAGATCTAATCTACCTACGAACATGAACCACAACGTTGATACTAGTGTTTTCAATAGAAGAGTAAATTGAATCTTCACTATAGTAGGAGAGACAGACACCCGCAAAGCCTCTTATGTAATACAAGTTGCATGTCGAATGAGGAACAAGTCTCATGAACGCGGTCATGTAAAGTTAGTCCGAGCCGCTTCATCCCACTATGCCACAAAGATGCAAAGTACTCAAACTAAAGATAACAAGAACATCAACGCCCACAAAACCATTGTGTTCTACTCGTGCAACCATCTATGCATAGAAACGGCTCTGATACCACTGTAGGATAACGTTGCATAGAAAACAAAAAATTTCCTACCGCGAACACGCAATCCAAGCCAAGATGCAATCTAGAAGACGGTAGCAACGAGGGGATTATCGAGTCTCACCCTTGAAGAGATTCCAAAGCCTACAAGATGAGGCTCTTGTTGCTGCGGTAGACGTTCACTTGCCGCTTGCAAAAGCGCGTAGAAGATCTTGATCACGGCGCCACGAACGGGCAGCACCTCCGTACTTGGTCACACGTTCGGTTGTTGATGAAGACGACGTCCACCTCCCCGTTCCAGCGGGCAGCGGAAGTAGGAGCTCCTCTTGAATCCGACAGCACGACGGCGTGGTGTCGGTGGTGATGGAGAAATCCGGCAGAGCTTCGCTAAGCGTGCGGGATGTGGTGGAGGAGAGAGGGCCGCTAGGGTTTGGGAGAGGGGGCGCCGGCCACTAGGGGTGCGGCCACCTTGGTGGTTATTGGGGTGGCCGGCCCCCTCCCCTTGGCCCTCATTATATAGGTGGAACACCCAAGAGTTGGTCTACAAGTCTTCGAATAAGACCCCAAACCAAAACCTTCCATATCACATGAAACCTACCCAAGCTAGGACTCCCACTAGAGGTGGGATTCCCACCCTTCCTTGGGAGGGGGTGGCCGGCCCCCCTTGGGGAGTCCACTTGGGACTCCTCCCCCTTTAGGGTTGGCCGGCCATGGAGGTGGAGTCCCTCCGGGACACCGCCTTCCTTAGTGGTTTCTTCCGGACTTTTCTAAAACCTTCTAGAACCTTCCGGATCATTTTAAATCTTATAAAATGACTTCCTATATATGAATCTTATTCTCCGGACCATTCCGGGACTCCTCGTGATGTCTGGGATCTCATCCAGGACTCCGAACAAATATTCGAACTCCATTCCATATTCAAGTTCTACCATTTCAACATCCAACTTTAAGTGTGTCACCCTACGGTTCGTGAACTACGCGGACATGGTTGAGTACTCACTCCGACCAATAACCAATAGCGTGATCTGGAGATCCATAATGGCTCCCACATATTCAACGATGACTTTAGTGATCGAATGAACCATTCACATACGATACCAATTCCCTTTGTCACGCGATATTTTACTTGTCCGAGGTTTGATCATCGGTATCACTCTATACCTTGTTCAACCTCGTCTCCTGACAAGTACTCTTTACTCGTACCGTGGTATGTGGTATCTTATGAACTTATTCATATGCTTGCAAGACATTAGACGACATTCCACCGAGAGGGCCCAGAGTATATCTATCCGTCATCGGGATGGACAAATCCCACTGTTGATCCATATGCCTCAACTCATACTTTCCGGATACTTAATCCCACCTTTATAACCACCCATTTACGCAGTGGCGTTTGGTGTAATCAAAGTACCTTTCCGGTATAAGTGATTTACATGATCTCATGGTCATAAGGACTAGGTAACTATGTATCGAAAGCTTATAGCAAATAACTTAATGACGTGATCTTATGCTACGCTTATTTGGGTGTGTCCATTACATCATTCATACAATGATATAACCTTGTTATTAATAACATCCAATGTTCATGATTATGAAACTAATCATCCATTTATCAACAAGCTAGTTAAGAGGCATACTAGGGACTCTTTGTTGTTTACATATCACACATGTACCAATGTTTCGGTTAATACAATTATAGCATGATATATAAACATTTATCATAAACATAAAGATATATAATAACCACTTTTATTATTGCCTCTTGGGCATATCTCCTTCAGCTTCACCTACACCTCCTTCACGTCAGCCGACGCCGCCCCCCAATTCACCTCCGGCGGGTAAGCAGCCGCCGCCCCCCCAGTCCGCCCCGGGCGGGTAAGCAGACGCCGCCCCCCAATCCACCTCCGGAGAAGAAGCAGAAGCAGTCCTGGATTATTAACCCGGACCCTTATGTACCTAAGACCACAAAGGTACCGGAGCCATCACTGAAGCCTCTCCCCACGAGGCCTTGGGAACGTAGTGCCGAGGAAGTCGACGCGGTCGCAGCTGCTCACCATGAGAAATGGAGGGCGGAATGCCAGGCGAAAAGAGAGCCCGAGCCAGTATATTCTGACAAGGAAAAGAAGTGGGCTAAGTCATTTTTGAGCACACCGTCCCAAGCCGCGAAGAATCTGCCTGACGACTATGCACGTGAACTTCGTAGGCAGGCACTCATGTTGAAGGAGAAGAAAGAGCTGGCGGAGAAGCAGGAGAAAAAAGCCTTGAAGGAGGCCGAGAAAGAATTAGCAAGTAAAAAAAGCGGGAAACGAGTTGCCCAGCTCGGGGAACAAAGTAAACAATCGATCGCCCCGCTCATAGTGAAAGCCGCCGGTCCGGATGCTGAACTAATGGACCCCACAATCATAGCAGCTGCGGCAGAACAGGGAATGACCGTAACGGGTGCCAGAGAACAAGCGGCCCTGATCGGTATGACTCTTCGTGCACTGTTAGGCCTTGATGAGGCTCCAGTGAGGGAGGTAGTAATTACATATGTGACGAATGGGCCTCTCGTCGAGCCTGCGCAGGAAGAGGATCTACCTCCACAAATGAAAAGTCTGCTGAAATGGTACAAGGGTTACATAAAAAATAAAAACGCCAAAGAATATATTTATGCGGAAGTTAGACATAAGCATCACTTCAAACATTACTATGTAACAATTCATCTGAGTGAATTGTTCCAGCTTTTCAATCTGCGCGAGCTCGACAAATCTATCATCAGTTGCTATGTTCTGTAAGTGATTTATTTCTACCCCATCTCGTTCATATTGCCTGCACTATATATATGTCCTAACTATATTGTTGTGTACGCTATTATGCAGAATGAAGATTAAGGAATGCAGAGTAAGGAACATCCATGATGTTGGGTTCATTGACCCACACATCGTTAATGGAGATGTGTTAGAAAAATTCCCCGCCGACGTGGAGGAAGACCTGTGGCAGTTTCTTACAAAGCAAGAACTCAAAAGTGATATTCTATTTCCTTACCATTTTGGGTGAGTGTTTCTGTCTTGAGCACTGATGTCTACGCACACTCCTTTTCCTGTAGACAGTGTTGGGCCTCCAAGAGCAGAGGTTTGTAGAACAGCAGCAAGTTTTCTCTTAAGTGGATCACCCAAGGTTTATCGAACTCAGGGAGGAAGAGGTCAAAGATATCCCTCTCAAGCAACCCTGCAACCACAAAGCAAGAAGTCTCTTGTGTCCCCAACACACCTAATACACTTGTCAGATGTATAGGTGCACTAGTTCGGCGAAGAGATAGTGAAATATAGGTGGTATGAATGAATATGATCAGTAGTAACGGCACCAGAAAATAGCTTGATGCTACAACTGGCGTGTGGTTGATGGTGGTAATATTGCAGCAAGTACAGATGCAGTAGAACAGTAAACAAGAGATGATTTCAGTATTTGGAAACAAGGCCTAGGGATTATACTTTCACTAGTGGACACTCTCAACATTGATCACATAACAGAATAAATAAATGCTATACTCTACACTCTCTTGTTGGATGATGAACACCACTAATTGTGTAGGATTACACGAACCTCAATGCCGGAGTTAACAAGCTCCACAATATTCAATGTTCATATTTAAATAACCTTAGAGTGCATGATAGATCAACACAACTACACCAAGTACTAACATAGCATGCACATTGTCACCATCACACTATGAAGGAGGCATAGATCACATCAATACTATCATAGCAATAATTAACTTCATAATCTACAAGAGATTACAATCATAACCTACGCCAAGTACTACACGATGCACACACTCTCACCATTACACCGTGGAGGAGGAATAGTCTACTTTAATAAAGGGATATAAATAAGCGATTCACTATGCTATTCATAACAGTGAATAAGTATTCTGTGAAATATAGCCTAAGAGACCCACACGGTGCACACACTGTCACCTTTACACACGTGGGACAAGGAGTCTCCGGAGATCACATAAGTAAAATTCACTTGACTAGCATAACGACATCTAGATTACAAGCTCATCATATGAATCTCAATCATGTAAGGCAGCTCATGAGATTATTGTATTGAAGTACATAGGAGAGAGATTAACCACATAGCTACCGGTACAGCCCTTAGCCTCGATGGAGAACTACTCCCTCCTCATGGGAGACAGCAGCGGTGATGAAGATGGCGGTGGAGATGGCAGCGGTGTCGATGGAGAAGCCTTCCGGGGGCACTTCCCCGTCCCGGCGGCGTGCCGGAACAGAGAGTCCTTTCCCCCAGATCTTGGCTTCGCGATGGCGGCGGCTCTGGAAGGTTTCTCGTACCGTGGCTTTTTCCGTATCGAAGATTTAGGTCAGGGACCTTTAAATAGGCGAAGAGGCGGAGTCGGAGGGCTGACGAGGCGACGACACAACAGGGGGGCTCTCGGGTGTTCTGGAAGCTTCGTGGGATTCTAAGATGCTGGGCGTTGATTTCGTCCAATTCCGAGAATATTTCCTTACTAGGATTTCTGAAACCAAAAACAGCAGAAAACAGGAACTGGCACTTCGGTATCTCGTTAATAGGTTAGTTCCGGAAAATGCATAAAATCATCATAAAGTGTGAACAAAACATGTAGGTATTTTCATAAAACAAGCATGGAACATAAGAAATTATCGATACGTCGGAGACGTATCAGCATCCCCAAGCTTAGTTCCTACTCGTCCCGAGTAGGTAAACGATAACAAAGATAATTTCTGAAGTGACATGCCACCAACATGATCTTAATCATACTATTGTAAAGCATATGAGATGAATGCAGCGATTCAAAGCAATGGTAAAGACAATGATTAAACAACTGAATCATATAGCAAAGACTTTTCATGAATAGTACTTTCAAGACAAGCATCAATAAGTCTTGCATAAGAGTTAACTCATAAAGCAATAAATTCAAAGTAAAGGCATTGAAGCAACACAAAGGAAGATTAAGTTTCAGCGGTTGCTTTCAACTTGTAACATGCATATCTCATGGATATTGTCAACATAAAGTAATATAACAAGTGCAATATGCAAGTATGTAGGAATCAATGCACAGTTAACACAAGTGTTTGCTTCTAAGATAGAGAGAAATGGGTAAACTGACTCAACATAAAAGTAAAAGAAAGGCCCTTCGCAGAGGGAAGCATTGATTGCTATATTTGTGCTAGAGCTTTGGTTTTGAAAACAAGAAACAATTTTGTCAATGGTAGTAATAAAGCATATGCATCATGTAAATTATGTCCTACAAGTTGCAAGCCTCATGCATAGTATACTAGTAGTGCCCGCACCTTGTCCTAATTAGCTCGGATTACCTGGATTATCACCGCAATACATATGTTTTAACCAAGTGTCACAAAGGGGTACCTCTATGCCGCCTGTACAAAGGTCTAAGGAGAAAGCTCGCATTGGATTTCTCGCTTTTGATTATTCTCAACTTAGACATCCATACCGGGACAACATAGACAACAGATAATGGACTCCTCTTTAATGCTTAAGCATTCAACAACAATTACTTTTTCTCATATGAGATTGAGGATATTTGTCCAAAACTGAAACTTCCACCATGGATCATGGCTTTAGTTAGCGGCCCAATGTTCTTCTCTAACAGTATGCATGCTCAAACCATTCAACTCATGGTAAATCGCCCTTACTTCAGACAAGACGGACATGCATAGCAACTCACATGATATTCAACAAAGAGTAGTTGATGGCGTCCCCAGGAACATGGTTATCGCACAACAAGCAACTTAATAAGAGATAAAGTGCATAAGTACATATTCAATACCACAATAGTTTTTAGGCTATTTGTCCCATGAGCTATATATTGCAAAGGTAAAGAATGGAAATTTTAAAGGTAGCACTCAAGCAATTTACTTTGGAATGGCGGAGAAATACCATGTAGTAGGTAGGTATGGTGGACACAAATGGCATAGTGTTTGGCTCAAGGGTTTGGATGCACGAGAAGTATTCCCTCTCAATACAAGGTTTAGGCTAGCAAGGTTGTTTGAAGCAAACACAAGTATGAACTAGTACAACAAGACTCACATAAGAACATATTGCAAGCATTATAAGACTATACATTGTCTTCCTTGTTGTTCGACCCTTACTAGAAAATATCTAGACCTTAGAGAGACCAATCATGCAAACCAAATTTTAGCAAGCTCTATGTATTTCTTCACTAATAGGTGCAAAGTATATGATGCAAGAGCTTAAACATGAGCACAACAATTGCCAAGTATCACATTATTCAAGACATCATACCAATTACTACATGTAGCATTTCCCGTTTCCAACCATATAACAATTAACGAAGCAGTTTCAACCTTCGCCATGAAAATTAAAAGCTAAGAACACATATGTTCATATGAACCAGCGGAGCGTGTCTCTCTCCCACACAAGCATTTATTCAAACAAAAACAAAAACATACAGACGCTCCAAGTAAAGTACATAAGATGTGACCGAATAAAAATATACTTTCAAGGGAGGAACCTGATAATTTTGTCGATAAAGAAGGGGATGCCTTGGGCATCCCCAAGCTTAGATGCTTGAGTCTTCTTGAAATATGCAGGGATGAACCACCGGGGCATCCCCAAGCTTAGACTTTTCACTCTTCTTGATCATATTGTATCATCCTCCTCTCTTGACCCTTGAAAACTTCCTCCACACCAAACTCGAAACAAACTCATTAGAGGGTTAGTGCATAATCAAAAATTCACATGTTCAGAGGTGACACAATCATTCTTAACACTTCTGGACATTGCTCAAAGCTACTGGAAGTCAATGGAACAAAGAAATCCATCCCACATAGCAAAAGAGGCAATGCAAAATAAAAGGCAGAATCTGTCAAAACAGAACAGTCCGTAAAGACGAATTTTATTGAGGCACCAGACTTGCTCAAATGAAATGCTCAAATTCAATGAAAGTTGCGTACATATATGAGGATCACTCACGAAAATTGGCAGATTTTTCTGAGTTACCTACAGAGAACTCTGCTCAAATTCGTGACAGACAGAAATCTGTTTTGGCGCAGTAATCCAAATCTAGTATGAACCTTACTATCAAAGACTTTACTTGGCACAACAATGCAACAAAACTAAGATAAGGAGAGGTTGCTACAGTAGTAACAACTTCCAAGACACAAATATAAAACAAAATTGCTGTAGTAAAATAAAAACATGGGTTATCTCCCAAGAAGTTCTTTCTTTATAGCCATTAAGATGGGCTCAGCAGTTTTAATGATGCACTCACAAGAAATAGTATTTGAAGGAAAAGAGAGCATCAAGAGGCAAATTCAAAACAAATTTAAGCCTAACATGCTTCGTATGAAAAGGAATCTTGTACACAAATGAATTCATGAAGAACAAAGTGACAAGCATAGGGAGATAAAACAAGTGCAGCTTCAAGATTTTTAGCATATAGAGAGGTGTTTTAGTAACATGAAAATTTCTACAACCATATTTTCCTCTCTCATAATAACTTTCAGTAGCAACATGAACAAACTCAACAATATAAGTATCACATAAAGCATTCTTATCATGAGTCTCATGCATAAAATTATTACTCTCCACATAAGCATAATCAATTTTATTAGTTGTAGTGGGAGCAAATTCAACAAAGTAGCTATCATTATTATTCTCATCATCAAATATAGGAGGCATATTGTAATCATAATCAAATTTATCCTCCATAACAGGCGGCACTAAGAGACTACTATCATTATAATCATCATAAATAGGAGGTAAAGTATCATCAAAGTAAATTTTCTCCTCAATGCTTGGGGGACTAAAAAGATCATGCTCATCAAAACCAGCTTCCCCAAGCTTAGAATTTTCCATATCATTAGCAACAATGGTGTTCAAAGTATTCATACTAATAACATCGCTACTAGCATGCAAATCAGGTTCCATAGGTTTTTTAATTTTTGCAACACACCATTTATGTCTTAACTCAGGAAATAGATTGAAAAGTTCATAGTTGCTTTCCATTATGCCAAACTAGTGATAAACAAGAAACAAAAAGATGCAATTGCAGGATCTAAAGGAAATAGCTTCGAGCACTTACAACGGCGCCGGAAAATAGCTTATTAGCCGAGATCCGGAGTGTGAGTACCTTTTACCTTTCCTCCCGGCAACAGCGCCAGAAAATAGCTTGATGTCTACGCACACTCCTTTTCCTGTAGACAGTGTTGGGCCTCCAAGAGCAGAGGTTTGTAGAATAGCAGCAAGTTTTCCCTTAAGTGGATCACCCAAGGTTTATCGAACTCAGGGAGGAAGAGGTCAAAGATATCCCTCTCAAGCAACCCTGCAACCACAAAGCAAGAAGTCTCTTGTGTCCCCAACACACCTAATACACTTGTCAGATGTATAGGTGCACTAGTTCGGCGAAGAGATAGTGAAATACAGGTGGTATGAATGAATATGATCAGTAGTAACGGCACCAGAAAATAGCTTGATGCTACAACTGGCGTGTGATTGATGGTGGTAGTATTGCAGCAAGTACAGATGTAGTAGAACAGTAAACAAGCGATGATTTCAGTATTTGGAAACAAGGCCTAGGGATTATACTTTCACTAGTGGACACTCTCAACATTGATCACATAACAGAATAAATAAATGCTATACTCTACACTCTCTTGTTGGATGATGAACACCACTAATTTCGTAGGATTACACGGACCCTCAATGCCGGAGTTAACAAGCTCCACAATATTCAATGTTCATATTTAAATAACCTTAGAGTGCTCAACACAACTACACCAAGTACTAACATAGCATGCACACTGTCACAATCACACTATGAAGGAGGCATAGATCACATCAATACTATCATAGCAATAATTAACTTCATAATCTACAAGAGATTACAATCATAACCTACGCCAAGTACTACACGATGCACACACTGACACCATTACACCGTGGAGGAGGAATAGACTACTTTAATAACATCACTAGAGTAGCACATAGAATAGTAGTGATACAAAGCACATTGCAATCATAAAGGGATATAAATAAGCAATTCACTATGCTATTCATAACAGTGAATAAGTATTCTGTGAAATATAGCCTAAGAGACCCACACGGTGCACACACTGTCACCTTTACACACGTGGGACAAGGAGTCTCCGGAGATCACATAAGTAAAATTCACTTGACTAGCATAACGACATCTAGATTACAAGCTCATCATATGAATCTCAATCATGTAAGGCAGCTCATGAGATTATTGTATTGAAGTACATAGGAGAGAGATTAACCACATAGCTACCGGTACAGCCCTTAGCCTCGATGGAGAACTACTCCCTCCTCATGGGAGACAGCAGCGGTGATGAAGATGGCGGTGGAGATGGCAGCGGTGGAGATGGAGAAGCCTTCCGGGGGCACTTCCCCGTCCCGGCGGCGTGCCGGAACAGAGAGTCCTGTCCCCCAGATCTTGGCTTCGCGATGGCGGCGGCTCTGGAAGGTTTCTCGTACCGTGGCTTTTTCCGTATCGAAGATTTAGGTCAGGGACCTTTAAATAGGCGAAGAGGCGGAGTCGGAGGGCTGACGAGGCGACGACACAACAGGGGGGCGCAGCCCACCCCCTCGCCGTGCCAGCCTATCATCTGGGGCCCACAGGGCCCTCCTCTGGTGGCTCTCGGGTGTTCTGGAAGCTTCGTGGGATTCTAAGATGCTGGGCGTTGATTTCGTCCAATTCCGAGAATATTTCCTTACTAGGATTTCTGAAACCAAAAACAGCAGAAAACAGGAACTGGCACTTCGGCATCTCATCAATAGGTTAGTTCCGGAAAATGCATAAAATCATCATAAAGTGTGAACAAAACATGTAGGTATTGTCATAAAACAAGCATGGAACATAAGAAATTATCGATACGTCGGAGACGTATCAAGCACATTCTCTTTTGTTTACTCCATGCATGGTATGTGGCCGGCTAATCGATGAGTTATGCATGACTGTGCATGTATCGTGTCCGCATGTTCCACTGGATTCTGCTAGTAATTCAATTTCACACCTCCACATGTCTCGCCCACGACTCTCTGACTCTGGATGCAAAGCTTTAGGGCGACATGAGAAGAATGCTGCAGAAGTAATTTTTTCATTCATTTGCGCTCTATATCGATCGGCTTATTTCGTTCATTTCCTAATATCAAGTAACTAATAACTCTCTTGTTCATTTAATTTTCTTTGCCTCGTAGGGTTTGGAGACGGTTCCCAGATGAAAGGGTCGGTGAATTCAAAAAAGAGCTAGAATTTAAAAGGTCAGTGGCTGCGACTTGCGACTGGGGATATTCAGCCACCGGGGACCAATCTATGTGGATACTATGTTTGTGAGATGATCCGGAGATACACCTCTGAGCGGGTTCCGTGTGATAACAATGTGATATAGGCATCCCCAATGGGCCTGCCGAAGATAGTACCCGGGGTTGAATTGAAGGCCCACTACCCGAGGAATAAGAAGATTCGGAAGCCCAAGATATTGTTAAGGAAAGCTAGAGTTGTAATAGGAAGCATTATTTGTAATCTTGCGGGATGAGTTAGAAACCTTCCCGGACTCTATAACTTGTACAATACGAATCCCTCGGCTCCGCCTCCTATATAAGGGGGAGTCGAGGGACAAAGAAAGCATCGACTCATTGTTTCTCAAACCCTAGTTTCATAATCGTCGAGTACTTTTCGGCTGAAACCTTCGAGATCTACTTGCCCTCTACTTCCAACTAAACCCTAGTCTACAACCCGTAGGCATTGACAAGTTAATACCTTGTCAATTGGCGCCATCTGTGGGAACTAGAGGCGTCAAGGATCTGATCTCGATGGCACGTTCAAGATCGTCGACTTCATCAACCGCAAGCAACGCGATGGATCGAGGTAAAAAGATCGCAACTGGTCTTGTCGATTTTGTTCCTCACCCGCCCTCCCGTTTGGATGCATATGCGTATCTGGAGGAGCCTATGGAGATGACGTTTGGAAGATTTCACTTTCGCGTCGAGAAAGAGGGATCGTATCGTGTCGAAATTCCGATTTCGTCGGGATCGTCGGCGGTCGATTCCGATTTTTCAAGCTATACATCGTCAACCGAGTCAGGAGAGGAAGAAACTTCGTCGTCACGCTTCATCAGCACCGGGGCAAGAGAAAAACTTGCCAAGATCTTCAGCGACATGTCGTTTGAGTCATCTGCGGACTCCTATATAAGCGATGGCTCAAGCAGTGTCGATAGCTACGACTTCATCGACAAATCCACTACAGTGGGCAAGGTCTTCGCCAATCCTCATGATGGTGTCACCAAACCCAACATAGATCTGAATACAAAGTATCATCAGATTTATGTCATCGGAGAGCCAAGCCGTGACCAGGAGGAAACATCTGAGGCTTTCGACGATTTGGGAAATCCATACGTTGATCCCTCTGATTTGCGGCGAGGCCTAGGCAATAAATATATCGGGCCACAGCCGCGAGATAGAGTCCAACTTCCGCAAGCAGCATGGGATAGAGCCGCAAGAGCTATGGATGGCTCAGAACCAATGGCCACCACAGCCACGCTAGAAGAATTACAAGCATATCAATATAGGCTCGCACGAGCTGCAAGGGAATTGGAAAAACAGACAGCTGAGTTAAACAGAAGAAAGGAGGCAGCCTCTGCATCAAGTAGGTGAAGGGCAGAGCTGAGTCGAAAATCTAGAACTTCGGGTGATAGCCACAGGGAAGCTCGGAACAGAGCAAGATCAAGGTTACAAAACGTACCTGAACGAGAAAGAGAGCACTTAGTTCAAAACCTCGACATGTCTTTTATGTCGATAGACACGAGAGGGAACATCATCCCCAAGACACCAGAAGCTAGGTATATGGCGACACAAGCTTTCATCCTTGCATCCAGGCCACCCCCAGGAGATCCAAGGGAAGCACTGTACAACATGGCGATGGCAGGAGTTGGAGCCATGGGGACGGCGTTTGTATCAACACCTCCCGAAGGAACGGCAAGGAAAAATAGTCCACGACCTGTGGCAGCAACAGCAGCAGCTCCCTAAGGACCAAGTGGAGCAAGGGACATGGCAGCACAAGCAAGGGTCGACAGAGCGCGACAAAGCAGAAGGGAACATCGGCAGTCCCCAGAGTTAAACGACGAGGATATGTGTGGTTTGCCGTGCTTCACAAGGAGAGTTCGAAAAACTCGAGTCCCTTCGGGATTCAAGTTACCTGATAACTTCAAGAAATTCGACGGCCTTCAAGATCCAGAGGATTGGCTAGTTAATTATCTCGAGACGGTGAAACTCACAGGAGGAACCAGAGCAACAGCTATGCAAAGCATCCAGGTGCATTTGAGTGGAGCCGCACGATCTTGGATAAAGAAACTTCCTCCAGCATCTATCGACAGCTGGGATAGCTTCGAGGACGTGTTCATCAAGAACTTCCGGTCCACATGTAAAAAACCTGCGTCATTAGAGGAGCTGAGAGCGTGCCGACAAAAGCCAGACGAGCCAATGAGAAAATATATCCAAAGGTGGAATATCATCAAAAACTCGGCAGAAAATATATCTGACGAGAGAGCAATAGCTGCGTTTGTCGCAGGGATCAGGCGTGGAGATTTTGTCAAGGATTTGGGGAGGACCAATCCAAAGACAGTATCTGCACTAATGGAAATAGCAAACAGATGGGCAGATGGAGAAGATGTTGTTCACAACAAACAGCATATGTCGCCAGAGGAAGACCGCGGTCGAAATTATCAACCAAGGCGACGATTTCCTCGGCAGTACTCGAGCTATGACGCTCCAGGTCAAATCTCGGCGGGCTTCCGAGCAAGCACCGGAGGAAACAACAGAGACGATTACCAGAGAAGCAATGAGCAATGAGGCGACAATAGAGATGACACTCGAAACAATAGGCAAAATAGCGGGCCAAGATTTCAGAGACCTTTCGTGTCTCCCGAAGAGATGATGAACGGGCCGTGTCAGATGCATTTTTTCCTCGACAGCAACGGAAAAAGATAGTCAGGAGATCTGCAGAAGGATTGTAGAAATTTCCAGGCAATGCTAAGGTATGCAGGGCATGCTAATGCTCAGGCAGCACAGAGAAATCCTCGAGAACCCAGGAGTGAGATTCACTTGCCACCTCCTCCCGCGATTACGGATGACAATCGACATCTGCTCAGAATAGCGGCAGCACCAGCACCACCGCCTTATGTTGATCCTAACTCTAACGGAGCTGTTTCGATGATTCAGAAGGGAAGGCCATCCAACAGAGCTCAGAAAGTAATCTCGCGATAGGTGTTCATGGCAGAAAAAATGCCTCCACCAACAGTCGAGTATCTTAATTGGTCAGGGCAAGACATTGGCTTCACCATAGTGGATCATCCACAGCAAGTTCCTCGACCAGGGCAGTCAGCACTTATCCTACCAGCAGTCATCGCAGGGTTCGACGTCTCTCACGTGTTCATAGATGGCGGCAGCAGCTTAAACCTTATGTACGCAGATACATTAAGGAAGATGAACATATCTCTAGCAAACCTGAAGCCAACAGACACGAGATTCCACGGTATCACACCGGAGAAGCCAAGTTATCCGTTGGGGAAGATTAATCTCGACGTTCAGTTTGGGACCCGAGAAAATTACAGAATCGAGAACTTGGAGTTTGAAGTCGTAGATTTTCCGTCACAGTACCACGCTCTGTTGGGACGACCAGCATATGCTAGATTTATGGCGGTACCACATTACACGTACCTGTTGTGGAGGATGCCTGGACCTAAGGGACCAATCACAGTCAAAGGAAGCTTCGCCCTAGCCGATAAATGTGATAAGGATTTTCATAGAATATCAGAAACTTTCGGGATGCAAGCTGAGTATTTGGCGTCAAGGCTCATGACTGACTACGACGTGCTGCCAGACGTTGGAAGGACAAATAAAGAATCAACTTTCAATAATGAGAAAAATTCTAAGGAGGTGCAGATTCACCCAACGGATCCAAAAAAGACGACATCCATCGCAAACGACATGGACCTCGCATAGGAAAGCGCGCTCGTCGAGTTCCTCCGTGAGAACTGGAAAATCTTCGCATGGTGTCCAGCTGACATGCCAGGAGTACCCAGGGAACTTGCCGAGCACCACCTAAACTTGGATCCATTAGCGAGACCAATCAAACAACCTTTGCGACGTTTTTCGGAACCAAACCGCAAGGCTATGCTGTCAGAAATTGATCGACTGAGAGAAGCTGGTTTTATCAAGGAGCTGCATACAGAGGCCACATGGGTAGCAAATCCAGTGTTGGTGCCAAAGAAAAACACTAAAGTCCTTCGCATGTGCGTCGACTTTACGTGTCTCAATAAACATTCTCCAAAGGATCACTTTCCCCTCCCGAGGATCGACCAAATTATCGACTCCACGGCAGGATGTGAACGTCTTTCCTTCCTGGATGCATATTCTGGTTATAACCAGATTAGATTGAAGGAAGAAGATGAAGTCAAAACAGCGTTCATCACACCTTACGGCGTGTTTTGCTACAGAATAATGCCTTTTGGTCTGAAAAACGCGGGAGCAACATATCAGAGGATGATGCAGAAGTGTTTGGCGACACAGATTGGAAAAAATGTGCAAGTGTACATCGACGACGTCGTCATAACGTCAAAAAAGGGGGCGACGCTGATCGAGGATCTCAAGGAAACCTTTGACAACCTCGACAAATTCTGCCTCAAGCTGAACCCAACGAAGTGCTCCTTCGGCGTCCCAGTAGGAGAACTTCTTGGGTTTCTAGTTTCAGCAAGAGGGATTGAAGCAAATCCCGACAAAATACAAGCTATCGTAACAATGAGGAAGCCAACAAAATTGAAAGAAATACAGCAATTAACTGGGCGAGTCGCAGCTTTAAGCAGATTCATCGCCAGGCTGGGAGAAAAAGCGTTACCGTTCTACGCTTCAATAAAGCAAGGGGAGAAATTCCAGTGGAACGAAGAAGCCGATAGAGCTTTCGAGGATCTGAAACGCACAATCTCGACACCACCAATCTTGGTGGCGCCGAAGGAAAAGGAACCTCTCCTGCTGTACATTGCAGCCACACCCCAGGTGGTTAGCACGGTGCTAGTTGTCGAAAGAGAAGAAGAAGGAAAACTCCATGGAGTGCAAAGGCCGGTATATTTCATCAGTGAAGATTTATCACCTTCCAAACAGCGGTACCCGCAGTACCAGAAACTAGCATATGGAGTGATTACAACGGCAAGAAAGTTGCGCCACTATTTTTCGGCACACCCGATAATAGTAGTCAATGAAGCATCTCTTTCAAATATACTGAACAATCCAGAAGCTACAGGGCGTGTCTCCCTTTGGGGAATATAACTTTCCCCTCGGGACATCACGTATGAAAAAAGAAAGGCAATCAAGTCGCAAGTTTTGCCAGATTTCATTGCAGAGTGGATGGAGCTGCAAAACACGGGACCCCCAGATTTGTCGAGAACTTGGACCATGAACTTTGATGGATCCAAGAGAGTAGAAGGAGCTGGCGCAGGAGTAATACTTATATCACCCGAAGGCGACAAGTTAAAGTATGTCCTACGGATGACGTTCCCAAACGCATCCAACAATGAAGCAGAATACGAAGCCCTCATACACGGGATGAAGATGGCGAAAGCTTGCGGTGCAACTCGACTAAAAATCTTTGGTGACTCACAATTGGTGGCTCAGCAAGTTATGAACCAATGTGATGCAGTCAATGATAGCATGATAGCATATAAGGAGGTGTACAATGAGCTTGAGAAGCTGTTTGATGGATGCGAGGTAAATCACATCAGTAGGTTGAGCAATGATGAAGCCGACGTTCTCGCAAACATCGGGTCGCAGTGCCTTCCAATCCCGCCAGGCGTATTTTGGGAAGAGATAGCGGAGAGATCCACAAAGCCGAAGAAAGCGCAGAAAAAAGCAAAGGAAGAAAAAACTTCGGCGCCTCTCAAAGAAGCCGTGGAGGACGAAGAGGACCAAGAGCTTGTGATGATGGTAGAAGTTCCTTGGATGCAAGCGTACATATCGTATATCCTTAGGAAAGAAATACCCGACGATCCAGTTGTGGCAAGGCGAATTATTCGACGATCCAAAGCTTTCACAGTGGTCAAGGGTGAGTTATACAAGCGAAGTATTTCAGGCGTCCTGCAAAGGTGTGTCACACCCGAAGAAGGAAGGATAATCCTAAAAGATGTGCATGAAGGAATATGTGGTCACCACGCGAGCAGCCGAGCTATTGCAGCCAAGGTTTTTCGGGCAGGATTTTACTGGTTGACAGCAATCTAGGATGCAAAAGAGATAGTAAGAACCTGCGATGCGTGCCAGAGATTCGCCGCAAAACCTCACTCTCCGGCGGCAGAGCTGATGCCAATACCATTGTCGTGGCCCTTTGCCCAATGGGGACTTGATATGGTGGGCAAGTTGCATAAAGCTTCGCCAGGAGGATACGAGTACCTGTTGGTTGCTATCGACAAATTCACCAAGTGGGTAGAAGCGAAGCCAATAAATTCACCAGATGCAGCGTCGGCAATAAATTTTGTGAAGGGCCTCGTTTTTCGGTTTGGAGTGCCTCATAGCATTGTCGCAGACAACGGTACTAACTTTACAGATAAGGAGTTCAAGGCATACTGCGCAAAAGTAGGCATCAAATTACACTTTGCGTCAGTTGGACACCCGCAAACCAATGGCCAAGTCGAAAAAGCCAATGGTATCATCTGCAACGGCATTAAAAAGCGCCTACTAGGACCGCTTGAAAAGGCTCGACATACCTGGCCAGAAGAATTGCCAAGTGTTTTGTGGAGCATCCGAACAACACCAAATACGGCGACACAAGAAACTCCGTTTTTTCTCGTTCACGGAGCCGAAGCAGTACTACCAATCGAAATAGAGCATGATTCTCCAAGAGTAACAGAGTATGATGAGGAAACAACACGAAAAGCTCGGGAGGACGATATGGATGCACTCGATGAAGCTCGAGATGAAGTACTATCACGAGTTACCAAGTACCAGCAGGACCTGAAAAACTACCACAGTCAACGATTGCGGCCCAGATCTTTCCAGGTCGGCGATTTGGTCCTACGGCTTAACCAGCAAAGTACTGAAAAGCTCGAGTCACCATGGTTGGGACCTTACGTCGTCACGGAAGTCATCGACGGAGGAGCATACAGGATCAAGGACAAGAAGACAGGGGTTCCCGAGAAAAACCCCTGGAACGTGGCGCAGCTCAGGCGGTTCTACGCTTAGAGTCGAAATATAGTCCTCCTCTGTAAAAATACAATGTACTGAAACGCCCGCGAGTTTTCAGACGCACTCTTTTCCTTTTTGGGGCACCGAGTGGGGCCGGAAAGGTTTTTAATGAGGCGGGCTCGCGGTGCTGCAATATAATAAAGATAGTGGAGATATACTTCTTATTCTTCGACACGCTCGGGGGCTCAATTCCTTCAAGTTACAAAATATACACAATATAGATAAACTAGACTTACCGAAATATTTCGCCTTGGTACAAGAATACCTCGCTAAATAGAACATCAGGAGCTAACAACTATAAATATAGTATACTCGTCAAAATCCTATTGCTTTGGTCTGAAAACCTCGCAACAAAAATATAGAACTTCGCCACCAAGACACTCGGGGGCTCGTAACCCATCGACGGAAAAATAAATATATCTTCTTGCAACAAGAGAAAAATCTTTGAGATAGCAAAACAGTATAAACTCCAGCCAGAGGCTCGGGGGCTCCAACAATATAGGCCACTTTACAATATAAACAAATTCTTCGGAATAAAAAGAGATCGACAAGATATAGACATAATTTCTCGCAATATAGTACAGCTCAGTTAAGGCCTAAAATACTATCTATGGATAAACCTCTGGTTGTTTTGTGTTCAGCATAGGTCCCCTTGACGAAGAATTCTGAATCCATCCGAAGAAGTTCATCCATCATCGACTCGGCCACAGGAGTCACCATGTCATTGATTGTGTCAATATCATTTTTTCGCCGCGATTTCTTGGCCAAGCAATCAGCAACAATCTTCGTCAGGTCCAACTTGGGATGGCAAATGTGTATCATAATCATGGCGAACCTTGCTCCAGCAGTCAATTGACCTCGCACAAAGTTATGAATGCGAGGGGCATCTCTAAATTTCTCCATCAGTCCAAGAAGAGTTTCGGGAGCCTCATCTCGAGGAAATAAAGTCTTGTAAACAAGGGTTAAGGTTCTCGTGCAGAAATTGAGAAATTCGCGCACCTGACAAGCGCGATCTTGGAACCTGACAATTTGCTGGGTTCGCTCAGGGGTGGCCCAGAACAGACAGCCATGGTTAAGAGAAAGATTGAAGAGGAGATTCGTTCTGACATTCACTCTTTCATCTTCAGCGGCAGCATCGAGAACCGAGCCTATTAAGCGACAAAGCAAGAAATCTAAGGGGAGGCACAGTAAAACAAAAAAGAAGCAGTGTGAGGTTGGAAAAACATACCTAGCATATCCGCGCTAGCTTCAGACATTAGCTCGAGCATGCTATTTTCTCGAGTAGTGGCTTTCTCAGCTTCCGACACAGCAGCATCCTTGGCAGCTATGGCCTCTTTGGCTTGTTGGAGAGCAATTTTCTCTCTCTCGGATGCTTTTCGAGATTGTTCCATCATTGCCAGAGTTTGTTTTTTCATGGATTGAAGTTGTTGTCGAAGTTCTTGCAAATCTTGCGACAAATGTTTGCTTGAAGAACCTTCGATGAGGTTATCATCGACCAGTGTTTTCTTCGAGAAGGAGGAAGCAGGAGAAGTATCGGCAGGATGAGGATTGGCAGAGTAGTTATCAAATATCAACTGAAAAAGAAAATTTCAATATCAAATGAGTGCACAAGACAGAATTCCATTGATCTTCAGGAAATTTACATGGATATTACAGAAGGAGTTCTTCAAAGGGACTGCTAAGGTAATTGTCGCAAAAGCTAGTATGGCGACAATAGCAAAAGAAACCGAAAAAACAAAGAAAGAAAAAGAAGGGGCATTCAACTAGACCTCCAGCTTCGACGAGCTAGGAGTCGAAGTTGGCTTGATTCCAAGATAGGCAAGAATTTTCTTCGTATTGGGCTTTGCCGCCCTGATCAGTGCCCGCCACTTCGTGGTCTCCATCTGTTCGGTGTCGCCAACCTTCATCCAGTCGATAGTTTGTTGGCTGTCAGCGACCAAGGCAACAGTGCTTTCGACAGCAATCTTCATGTTCTCTTGGCGCATCTTCAGTCCAAGATCCTCTGGTGGATTGAAGTCCTTGGCAAGAGCAAGGAAAGTCTTGGGTTCCGCTTTCTTCGGGAAGAAGTAGGGGAATAGCCGTGACAATCCTGCGTCAGCCTGTTCAATGCCTTCGTGAGCTTCGGTTCCATGAAACTCAAGGACAGAGAGCGCATCAAGAAGAGGATCGTTGTCGGGATCTTCAAGCTCAAATTCTTGGTTTGTTTTACCTGTCGCAGAAAATATATGTTGGTTGACAGTAAATAAAGAAAAGCAAGTCTAAGAAAAATAGAATGGATCGACAAAATTACCGACAAAGCGCCGATTCTGCGTGTTCAAGCGCTTGATGATCGCCTTTTCACGAGTAGCCTGCGCGGCTTTGTGCTCGTTCAAAGCAGTTTCGGCATCATCAAGTCTTTTTTGCAGATCTTCGACACTAGTAGCTTCTGCCTTGGCCTTATCATCCTCCGCTTTAGCTTTGCCAGCATCAAGTTCAGCCTTCTTGCGAGCCGCTTCACTTTGCTCTAATTTCTGAGCAAGCGTGTCGACAAGCTTGTTGGGTTCCGCAAGTTTTTCTGCCAAAATAGTTAAGAATCATCAAAATTGCGACAAAACAGGAGCAAGAAGTTATAAACAAGGGCCAGCAAAGAATGATTACCTTCAGTCTTGCTGGCATACTCACGGTACCCAATGAATTGGGCACCGATGCGAATAAGCTCTTTGATCATAGGCTATCAAAGAAGGATAAAGAAAGAAAACATCGGTATGGGGAAAATATGATGGTATAAAAAAGCAAAGAGAGGAAATATAGACAGTAACAAGAAAATTAAGAACTTACATCATCCAAGAGAGGACTTGAGGTGCTACCCAATTGGAGGGTAGGCTCCGGGATAGTATCAACCCTTGTCCTTTTTGGTGAAGGGACAATGGGGCTTGAAGGAGGAGTAGGAGCATTAAGGTTTTGTTGAGGAGGCGAGGATTCCTCTCCTTCGACTGGCGTCTCCGAAACAACTAGAGTATGTGACGTACTCGTTCGAGCAGCCACATCAAAAGCTGGTACTTCTTCCTCATCATCACTGCGATTAAATGTCGGCAGCATAAAAAGCAAGATAGACAAAAATCTTTGAGTACAAAAATAAAGGGAAATAAAAAGTGACTTACGAGCTGATGAGGGCCTCAAGATATGGATCATAAGCTTCCTTCTGACGTGAAGGAACAGCTTCTTCGGCTTTGGAGGTGCCGAAATCTTCGACATCATCCCTTTTCCTTTTGTTCCTTGGAGAAACAGCAGAAGGAGGAGATTGTGCCGATGCAGTGCCTTCAGAGGCAGCCTCCTTTTCAGAAGATCCCGCAGATTTTTGAGAATCTGCGGGTTCATTCACAAAAGAGGGGGCATCTTGGTTGTCGTCGGTGACAACGGCCCTTTAATCGACTTCTCCACCTTCAGGAAGGGGAGGAAGCGAGACAAGATTTGGATGGTTCTATACAAAAAAACAGGGGAAGATGTCAAAAAAGGAGTTACAAAAAAGATAGCAAGGTAATAACAAATCAATCGATAAAGGTTACCTTGGGAAGTGCATTGGTGGCGCTATACGGTTTTACACGACAAGAAGAAGGGTCAGGATCTTTTTTGCTGAGAGAGGAGATTTTCGGACAAGCTTCTCTAAGTCCTTGACCTCTAAATCCGCTGACAACCGATCTGCGTCCTTGTCGCCAGCATACTTCCAGAGAGGGTATTTGCGAGCCTGAAGAGGCTGCACTCTGGTTCTAAGAAAATACGCTGTGATTTGGATACCTGACAACTCTTTGCCGCGAGTATTTTGCAACTCATGGATGCGAGTCATCAGGGCCTCTGTCGATATTTTTTTCTTCCTCGGTAGCCTCTGCTTCCCAGGAGCGGCGGCGAAGGATTTTCTCGACACCATCGAAAGGAGGGATGTTGTCTTCAGCACATCCATGGTTCTCCTCCTGAATGTACAACCACTTCTTGCGCCACCCTTGAACTGAGTCAGGGAGTTTGACGTCGAAGTAATCGACTGTGGGGTGAACGGAAATAACAACGCCGCCTATATTGTAGGCGACATTGGGAGAGCCATTGCGGCGACAAAAGAAAATGCGCTTCCATAGTGCCCAGTTAGGCTGGACACCAAGGAAGGCTTCGCAGAGGGTGATGAAAATGGAAATATGGAGGATAGAATTGGGCGTGAGGTGGTGAAGTTGCAGACCATAAACAAAAAGCAATCCGCGGAGGAAAGGATGAATGGGGGCAGAAAGACCGCGGATGAGATGGTCGACGAAACTTACCCGATACCCCATTGGAGGGGTTGGGTAGCTTTCTTCACTAGGGAAGCACAGCGCCTTGGGCTTCTTGCTGATCCCTAGCTTCTTCAAGAGGTTGACGTCCTGGGTGGAAATTTTGGACCTTTCCCACTCCGCGCTTCCCAGATCTACAGCAGCCATTGACGATTCCGGCGTGCTGTGTCTGATCAACCGACGCGGTGGCATCAACAATGGCGCGGGAATGCAGCTTGGAGAAGATGAGCTCAGGGAATTGCGGGGCGCAGGAGGAAGTTTTGCAGAGGAGAGCAGGAGAACGGCGCGAGCGGAAGTGCTCGAGGAAGAAGAAGGGGATCTTATATAGAGGTGCGGCGAAGCGGCGGACCGTTGGATGGGAAAAATGTGCGGCAGATGATAACCACGTGGAAACAGGGGTAAAAAGTATTTTAACATTAGAGAAGTTACAGTACGTGCGCCAGGAAAAGCGGAGGACGTGTGTCCCCCACCTGCACGACGTGTCAAGATAATGGATAAATTGGGCCCACAAGGCAGCGGGAGAAGACTTCTCACGATTTACGGACTCGCAATCGTGGCTATCGTCAGCAATAACGTCACCTTGGCAGGAGAAAAATTCGACTCAACAGCTGCATAAAAAGGCGACATGCAAAAATATTGGAGAGCCTTTGATCAAATACAAGTTTTTGATCAAATGCTCGGGGGCTACTTTGAAAAAATGAAAAGATCAAGAAAAACAAAATAGAAATGGCATGAGCCTATGATCAAATACAAATATTTGCTCATAGCCTCGGGGGCTACTCCCATCGGGAGCGCTGTTCGCGCACCCGAGAAATTATAAAAACTTCGGGAGAGAAAGAAAATATAGCAAAGATATAGGCGGGAGCCTACACCCAAGCACAAGTCCTTGGCTGTAGCCTCGGGGGCTACTCCCATCGGGAACGCTGTTCGCGTGCCCGATGAAATTATAAAAAAGAAAGAAAGAACGGGAAGAAGAAAGATAGAAGAGCAAAAGAGTATATTTCGAGTTATAAATAACTCTGCATATACTCCCATCGGGAGAGCAATATAAGTCATCCGTTGACTCAATAAAATGTGCCATTCCAACAGCCGAATAAGCACTCGACAATATATTCTCAGAACGCCAAAGTTGCGATCAATTTCTGAATGCCGCAAATTTGCGAAGGTAAGACCCCAGATCCGTTCTGTGTGGCGTGGCGCCGTCTCTGACGTCGGTTTGCTACTCTTATCCGTATCAACAGATACGAAGAAAAATCCTAACGGACGCGTTAGGTACCCGATAAATATGACTGGGACTCGACAGAATGATAAGACCTTAAGCGGCACCTGTCGAAGTTTACACCAGTATCCCGAGATCATGTCCAGGGACGTGATCTTGAAGTAGGTTTTTGCGGATTGCCACTAGAGCAGTTAACTAGTACCTGATCCGTCAGATGAACTAGCCCCAACTACCATTATCCCTGTACAATATAGAAATTTATGTGAAGAAATATAGAAAAGTTTTAAGTTGTCGAGTAAAAATAAACAGTGGAGATTTTCCCTGACTCTACGATTCAAGCAAAATCTCGGGGGCTACTGAGATAGGCATCCCCAATGGGCCTGCCGAAGATAGTACCCGGGGTTTAATTGAAGGCCCACTATCCGAGGAATAAGAAGATTCGGAAGCCCAAGATATTGTTAAGAAAAGCTAGAGTTGTAATAGGAAGCATTATTTGTAATCTTGCGGGATGAGTTAGAAACCTTCCCGGATTCTGTAACTTGTACGATACGAATCCCTCGGCTCCGCCTCCTATATAAGGGGGAGTCGAGGGACAAAGAAAGCATCGACTCATTGTTTCTCAAACCCTAGTTTCATAATCGTCGAGTACTTTTCGGCTGAAACCTTCGAGATCTACTTGTCCTCTACTTCCAACTAAACCCTAGTCTACAACCCGTAGGCATTGACAAGTTAATACCTTGTCACAATGTCAAGAGGAATAACCTCCGGAAGATGCTTAGTCCAGAAGCTCGCTTCCGACCACTTCAAGAGGAACTAGCTGGATGGTTCACGAGGGAAGTCGTCGATCCTAAAGGAGAACACTATGTAGAGGACGTAGAACTTCATATGCATTAAATTATGAATGGAAACTTGTTCAAAATTGTATATGGTCATCCGATGATATTGAATATATATTGTATATTCCTCTTGAATTCTTTTTGGTTCTAATTTCAAATTTGTTTGAAATTGTACATTCATATGCATGTATGTAGTACCGTAGAATATGTGAAACTTCTTCAAAATTAAAATAAAACACAAAATAAATAAAAAAATATAAATTAAAAAGAAACCAGGTTTTGGGGGGGGGGGGGGGCTAAAACCCTAAACCTGCGGCGGCCTTTAGTCGCGGTTCTCCGGCCCGACCGTCGCCTGGCGCCCACGTGGACGGACCTTTAGTCGCGGTTCGTAACCAACCGCGACTAAAGGGGGGGGGGGGGGGCTTTAGTCCCGCATGTTTAATACCGGTTGCACAACCGGTATTAATGGACGTTACGAACCGTGACCATTGGCCCTTTTTCCACCAGTGAAATGTATCTATCCATTTATATTAGGACACATGAATCCAAATGTATATGTTGTCCGATTGTTTTCTTCGGAATTCTCTAGCAAGAATATTTGTGCCTATTTTGCTTTGTGCGTATATAGCCATCATGACTCAAGGGTCCATGGATGGTGGAAAATGTCACGGTTTATTTGCTCTCGCTAAAATTAACTACATGATCGACTTCAGATATTATATATTATTCCATACTGATAAAAACATCAAAAAAAAGGGCACAATGCCCCGAGCCTCTACATCAAACTGATGCACACATCCCCTTTGTGTATAACTAGTGGTTGGGGCGCCCCTTGGGGCGCCTCCTCACCGGTCAGGTGCAGTCCAATCAACGGAGCAAATTTTCCTATCCAGTTTATTTCAATTCAAGTTATCTTGGACACTCTATAGTTAATATTTAGGCTGCCCTTCCTTTTTGATTGACTTCCATAATACTATGTAACTTGCAAAACCTTATTCCTTTGGTTTTTCTTGACGGAAACACAATAAAGTAGCAGATACATGTTTTGGTTACACGAGTTCACTTCACATACAAGTTTGAAACGATACCTGAAACTAATTTGCACAGATAAGCTAATGGTGTTTATGGTGTACATGAGGTTAGCTGCTTGACCTACAAGAATTAGGGAAGCTGGAATAACATAGTTGATGTATTGCATCAACTGGGAAGGGTCCCTATCATTCGGCACAAAAAAGAGCAGCTCCGCATTTGTTTCTCCATAGAACTGGCATGGAAGGGAAATCGAACTTTGTCCGTAATCCAATAAAAGAGTTGTTGTGTGAATGTAGAGATAGACGTAAGTGCAAGAAGGAAATCAAAAAGAAACAAATACAAGATATATTTATTTGAGGGTAATATAAGTACTTCGTACAAGATATTTGCAGGTGGCAGTATACCTTTCATGAACTCCCATGTATGGGCTGTGATGACAGGCATGCCATGAAAGCCTACGATATCAAAGGGAATTGCCAATAGAAATAAAAAAGCACAGGGACATCTGCTACGGAAAAGCTAAAAGCAAGATAGATACCCTGATTCGAACTAAGCTGGTGATTATAGTATTATACCATTGAACACAAAAAACCATCAAAGATTGCTGCAAGAAGAACTAAAGGGATGAAAACCCTAATTTACACCTCTTCGCCATTCATCTTAATTTTATCATTTATTTGCATAAACAATAGGTGTCATATCTTTGAACGATCACATAAACCTTTAGACCAAAAGTAAACTACTTCCTTGGTCCCAAATTAGTTGACTCATAATTGTCTAGATTCAGATGTATCTACATACTAATACGAATGCATGTGAATCTCAATAGATCCGAGATAACTAATTTGGGGCGCAAGACAATAGCTAGTATGACAAGAACCATACCAGCCATATGTACCCCCAAGCAATGTTGACTTAAATCCCAGATTCATGAGTCACGTCAGTTCAATTTTTCGTGTAGTTTACAGGATTACATTGGGCAAAAGGTGTCCGCGCTAAGAATTCAATACGGATGACATAACTGGAAATGAACTGTACTGAGTAAATTACTTTCTTTACATCTTACAAGAGTACACATATAAATTATATTGCACCATTCCTAAAAACATATAGCTATCATGAGTCAACTGTTAGGAATAGGGAATCTGGCGCCCAGTATCATAACTACACAACATGGCATTCGCAAACAAGAAAATCTAATAGGAACTTGCAATGTATCATTATCATTGATTTAGAAGAGATCATAAAGAAAGCAGATTAAATATAAAACATGAATAGCGAAACAAATTATTACTAACAAGCATACTGGCTAACAAACACCAAAAAGTTTCACAAGAAGTTTAACAACAAATGAATATGTTACAGCATTAAGAAGAAATCATGTGCAAACTGTGTTAAAGTTGTTCAGTCTACCAACTGCAGTGGCGCAAAATCAATAAGTTATTCAGTAATTCCAATATACAATAGCTTAATTTTCTATCGGCTTCTTACCTTTTAGGAGAAGCTAGAAACAAAATCAAACAGCCCACGACCAAAGGAAGTTCACTAAGAGAAACTCAAAAGAATAAAATTCACGGGCACCTTATGGTATCTGTATGACAAGGTAGAAATCAAGAACAGAGAGTTTACATGTATGGTCCCAATTACAGTTATGAGTACCTCTATATCATGGAATAAATTTAATATCAAACGAGATATGTACTATATCAAGTCATCTAGGATCCCATGAACTGTGAGGAATCGATACAAGAAAGAGCAATTACTTGCAGATAACTAAATAAGGAGAGACGGGGATGTGAAGTAATAGCTGACTGAAACATAGGTTACCACTACATATATCTAATACAATATCGTAGAACTGAAGGTATCCAATATATAGATGAAGAAAATCTGCACTTTGTAGAGTAACCAAAGTAGAGATGAATCTGGTTGCCCAATTCTAATATCTTTGTAAATATGAAGTTCAATTTGCTTAGGGTAAAATGTCACCTTCTTCAATTAGATGAAAAGAGACTCACTAGAAATACTCTTTGAGTTCTGAATAGCTTGAACTCCCAAGGCGAAAAATAAGTTGACTTCGAATGGGTACCTAAATTATCCACTGAAATATGATCCAGTTTTAGTACATGTGTGCAGATTTTAACTACGTGTGTACAACTAAATCAACAATAATCTGAAAAAACACAAATTCCATGCTTTGTTTAACACACATACTTTAGTAGGCATAAATAAAAAGCATATCCATATTTGGAATTAGAAGTAAATATAAGAAGCATGAGCATCGCTGCAGACTATATTGATCCAAAGTCTCGTACAAAAAAAGTATCGAGAACTAACGGAAGTTTGTGTGGCTTAACCTTAGCTGTACTTGAAGGCATAAATCTGGTGTAGGAAATTATCAAAAAAATGCAGGTCCATACAGCTGGTGTCACTGAGATCTAGCTAGCTACAGACAGGCCTGTGATGGCAACCGAAGGGAAGTCAATTAGGCAACATAGTAGGGAGAAATGGATCCACCACGAAAAAGCCACCATGTCCCTGTAAATTATCAATCATATACCAACACTAATATTTTCTTTGTTCCTTCATTTGAAGGAATTATACAGGAGAGTAAATCAGAAAACTAAAGGAAGACACCATAAAAAGGACTTACCATCGCTTGGATTGCCTGAAGTAGAAAGTAATTCAACATGCAGAAACTGTAGTTGCTGAGTTATTGCAGCAATGTATTCCACTATATCCCATTACTTATGATCATCTCATTAATCATTTTTACACACAAATATTGCAAAGAAAACTAAGAAAGGAGGCCAACCACTCATTATATGTCTTCAATGACAACAATGAGAAAATTAGACACAAATATGATCAGCTAATTAACCGTTGGCAGTAATAGAAAAATGAAAAATCACCAACATAGAAGTGTAAAATGTAGGGTACCGGCTAGAGGCCAAAAGCATGCCATGTCTAGTGTAACTCTTGAGTAGAAATTATCTAGTGACATTGCAACTTTCATCTACAAGGGAACCTAAACAATAGAGAGATAAACATACCTAATGCTCTCCATGTTTTTTTCATCTCCAGCTGGGAGAGAAATCCCGTCTACTCCTCATTAGTAAGATGTTGTTGCGGCAACACGTGCAATCATGAGGTTTAATTCCTGCCAATAGAGAATAGAAGAAAATGTCAAAGTAGGAGGATAAGTGCAAAGCAAACCGCCGGTTGTGGCATGCAATCTGCAAGCCATGATTAGCTCGGACTCCATTAGAAACAACAAACTTCACAAACAGAGGCACGAAAGAGAACCTGATTGTCGGATTAACAGTTCGAGCCGAACTGAAGCTCTCAATCTCAGAGCAACTCCAGCGATCAATCTCACATCTACCATTATCTTTACTATTAAATTGCAATAGGTGACTGCCTGGTGTCACAAACAGGCCAAAAAAAAAATTTCTAGGCCCAACATGACAAAGAGTTTATTTTCTCCCGGTCCCGACGTGCACCATCAGGTTTCCTCCTCCCAGCGCTTGGTCGCTAAAAAAACTGGCCCACACAATCCCGTGATCGCTAAATAATAACAGACTCCAGGTCAGGCACGCGTCCATGGGCAGCCCGACATGAAATTCTTTTCTCGTATGGAAGAGTGAAGGAAGCAAATAAAAGGACTTGAACCCTCGCCAAAACACAGATCAATTTCAAGTTCCGCTGCTCGACGTCGTTTCGATCAAACACAGATCAATTTGAAGTTCCGCTGCTCGACGTCGTTTCGACCGTGCTCAACATATCCGCCGACTTCGTTGGATATGGGTCCTCTCCCGCGATGCTCGCCGCACCTGGAGCAGCCGAGACGGCGACTCGCCGGAGAGAATCTCACGATAGGCGCTGGGATCCCATATTTGAGCCTGGAGGACCTGCGGTGTGCACCACAAGCAGTTGGATAGGGTCTTGCTGCCAGAGTACGGGCCAAAACCGGCCATCGTCCGCCTCTCCGTTACGCCACAGTGAGAGGAGGCCCGCGAGGCAAAACACGCCAACATCGATTGGTCAACGACCACTTCCGACAACCTCTTCTAATAGAGAATACGAGCTCCGGTGAGCGAGAGTGACAGGCTCGAACCTGCAGCGGTGTTGGGGCAACATGGAAGGGGAGGGCGGCGGTTTTGGAGGCATAGGGATGGGTGCCGGGCTGCCTCAGTGGCTAAACCAAGGGGACCCTTTTTGGCTTTGTTAGAGGTCGCGCCACCCGCGGACAAACCGCCCAAGTGCGCCGGCTCCGGCAACCTGCACGCTCAGCTTTCCCCATCGCTGGCCAGTGGCCCTGTTCTTCTTGCCCCCCGCACCTACGGATACCACAACCATGTGCCAGACAACAAGGGGAAAGAGAGCTCGGAGGAGCAGGCCTGGATGCGTCTCCCTGATATAGTCGGCACCGTGGCCTTGGAGGAGCCGGGGTAGTGAGGCCTGGCCGTTGCTGGTTGTGCGGGAGGGAGAGAGTAGCAGGAGCGACGGAGAGAAGGATCACGCGCGAGATCGGCGTTGTTGCCGACTTTTGCCGCAGATGAACAACGCGGCGCAGACCTGGTCGGTGTTGGGGCAGTTGGAGCTGTCTCTGGTAAATTTGGGTGGAGAGGATGCCTTCCAATTGCGTGCTGCTACTCTGTAGTTTTTAGGTTGGAGCCTGTTCCGCTGAGAAAAACTGAAGAGTTCGACTGTTGTTCGGTGGCTTGGTGCGTGTGGTGCTGTTGGTCACTTGGTGCGTGTGAGATTGACAGATGTGATTTTTTTAAGAAAGAGAGATGTGACTTAGAGGAAGTGAGAGAGATGAGGATGCATGCTTTGGTTGTTGCAAACTTGCAATCATCAGGCCATATCCGCTCTCTGCCTAAATAAAATGCATCAGCTTCCTTTACTTCACTAGATTTGGTTGAAACTAGCTAATTAAGCCAAACTGAACATACCCACAAATATGATCCTATATGCGATTATGTTTTGGGTGTGCTTCAAGTCTGGCAGTCTATCTGCAAACAACCAAGTATGCCAATGGCGTGCTTCATTTTAGGCATTATGGTCCCAGCACAAGAAGAGGTATAGAAGTCTATCACAATGTGAGGCAACAGAACAGATGTCGCAGTCTATTTGCATCCAAGCGTGTAGTTCATGGACACACTGATGAGTTGGAAAGAAATTGCAGAACCAGATGCGGCAGTACAACTATTTCATGTAGGCAGCTTAATTATTCGGCTTGAATCGTACATTTCTATGTAAAGAAGAAAATGCATGCCAAAAATATAGTTGTTTGTATTTGTACTTTACTAATTTGGTGAATCTTAAAATTTCACATCTATCTTATACAAAAAAAAAGAACGCAGGATTACATTTTTTTGGTAGTTCACAAAAAGTACTCCCAGCACAAGAACAGGTGTAGGAGTCTATCACAATGTGAGGCAATTGAAAAGATGCCGCGGTCTATTTGCATCCAAGCGTGTAGTTCATCGACACACTGATGAGGTGGAGAGAAATTGCAGAACCAGATGCGGCCAGTACAACTATCTCATGTAGGCAGCTTAATTATGCTGCTCGAACGTACATTTCCATGTAAAGAAGAAAATGTGTGCCAAAAATATGGTTATTTGTATTGGTACTTTACTAATTTGGTGAATGTTAAATTTCACATGTATCTTTTCCAAAAAAAAAAAAAGCCGGTAAGATTACATTTGTTTGGTAGTTCCCAAAAAATACAGAACTTCAGTAATACACTTTCCACTCGGAAAAGTGCCGAACAAAAAAATATAATTGCTACGGAAAAGAGGTGCCAATAGGTTCCTGAGGTGTGCGACGCAGAGGGAAATTTGAGGATTCGGATGGGAGGGTGTCGCTGCCGAGCAAGAAAAAGTGGCCGAGTCGAGGTCGACGAGTTGGAATGGGGGCGGAGTCGTGCATGGGCGGAAGGTGGAGGGCAGGGAGGCGGCTTGTAGGTGTAAATGTTGGTACGTTGCGGAAGTTTTATTAGGATCTAGCAACAATAAAGAAGGGTTCCTTCAGCCGGGTGCCAGGATTATTGGATTTTTTATGCTCGGGCTCTAGATAACCATATCGGCAAAATATCACCCGTAGCAACGCACGGGCGTTTTTCCTAGTATCAAATCGTCTACAATCATGCCCAGTGTTTACTAAAGACCGCCCAAAGTAGGTTTCTGTATTGGTACTGAAACATAAATAGGAGAGAAATATTGTTAATACACACCTATTAGCAGACTTTCAGCGTGAAATGAATGGCAAGCAGCAAAAAAAAAACTCTACAACAGAGCAACAACGAGCAGGATCCAAGAAACTACTGTCAATCAAATCTGTCATGTAATCCTACCCGCAAACAAAACACTGTCATGTAATCCGTCATTACACCCGAGGAGAGAGAGGCGGGGAGAGGGAGATGTAGATACCAAATCGCATCACCCTTCTTCATCGTTGAATCGGTGGTTGACGAGTCTAGCTCGCCCTGAGGCCACCCTCGCAGCCCTCGTCTCCCCCATTGAAGAAGCAGCCGCCGTCGTTGTAGTCGCCGATGAGAAGAGGGAACGGTGTGACCTCCGCTGGATGGAAAAGAGTACTTGGGTGGTGCGACCTCCTCTTCTCCTCTTGCTCATGCCTCCCCTTCTTCTATCCATCTCATCCTTTCCTCTCAGCGTCGCATCTGCGGACCGAGCGGCAGCGATGAAGGGGGCGCAATATCTGCTAAAAGCTTTTACTACTAACACCTACCACAATCCATTTCTCCCCCGGAAAGCAGTTTTCCCGCAAAACAAAAAATAAACAGGGAGCAAGTGTCGAGGGTACTCCTCGGCAATGCCCTCCGATTGGGGCTTAGGGTTGATGGAATCCTGTAGGCTGACACGAGACATCGGTTCACAGATAAGCGGGGAGAGCGATTTAACCAGGTTCGGGGCCCTCCATGAGGTAAAACCCTTATGTCCTGCCTGTCTGATCTTGATTATGAGAATATTGGGTTACAATGGGGTGTCGAAGGGTTCGGCTGAGATCTCGTCGAGAGGCTAAGTGTTGCGGCGACCTAGCTTTAGACTTCTGGTGGCTAAGATTGCTATGATTGATCGTGTCCTTCGACAGCCCCTCTCATGGCCTTTATATAGGAGGCCAGGTCTCAAGAGGTCTAACCGTGTAGACTAGATTTACAGTAGTTCTAAATCTAAACTTTCCTTGTTCGGATCCTTCCTTGTCTTGCCCGCCAAGGAACCTTCTGGTGCGCCATCCAAGTGGCCCGCCTTGCCTTCAAGTGCCTTCATGGGCCTCCAACTAGGTTGTACAGGATAGGGCAATGTCGGTTACCCGAAGGGTAATACCCACGTCAGTAGCCTCCGAGTGTCTAGCCGAAAATAGTTCGGGTAGAGACTAAAGCATGCCTCCTCTTAACGTTCTTCTCCTTGATTGTTCTTCTTCATCTTGAATCAGCATCATCTTCTTCTGTCGGGTGCGCGTCCAGCGCTCCCGATGGGAGTAGCCCCCGAGTCTAGGTACGGATGCTTGCAATCCGTGCGTAGACTCAAGTTGTACCACTCGAACGTTTTGCTCTGCTGAAGTTTTTCTGCAAGTCTTCATAGGTCATCCGATATATTTTCCGCGCGCAAGGGATAATGAGTAACGTGCCCAACTTTTGCTGGTTAACTGCCGATGGCAAAACAACGTTACCCTACACAAAATCAAGTCCCCGGGCATGATCCTGGAGTGCAAAAAAGTTCTGTCGGGTGCGTGTCCGACGCTCCCGATAGGAGTAGCCCCCGAGTCTGGGCACGGGCGCTTGCAACCGGGTGCAGACTCGAGCTGAGCAATCATGTTTTTCTTCAGTCGTTTCTTCACAGGAATATCGTCGAGTCCTCATTTTATCGGGTGCGCGTCCAGCGCTCCCGATGTCTTCCAGTAGCTCCCGATGTTTTCCAGTAGCCCCCGAATCTGAATGCAGGACCATCCGATGTTACTTCATTTTTCTTCGACTGCTCACGACAGTCTTTATGACATCACTGTTGACGTATTGCTGCTGTGGTTTGACTGACAAGACTTGACCTTACGGGCCCACCCTAGTTCTGCGCGGGCAGTTCTTAGGAAGTGACCAGTGCGCGCACACCGACCGAGGCGTCTCCTCGATTTTCGCACATCGTGGGAATAATCGGCCGCCGGTTCCGTTCTTTTCTTTGACGCCACGTGTACAGCCAGATCTGATCCACCTCCCACGATGCCTGTGGAGTTATGGCCACGATCTTGCATAAATTTTTACGGCATAAATAGAGGGCCTCCTTGCTTTTACTTTTCACGCCTCTTACTGCTCATCTTCTCACCCAGCCTTTCCTGTCTCCTCTGTTCTTCCATCAAGAGATCCACGCGCCATGGGCAAGAAGAAGAGCACCAGCGCCTCGGACGCGGCCACAGTTAGCCGCGACTGGAGCACCTCCGCCATTTCCAATCGCGATGTGAACAAGCTGCGAGCCCTCGGCTTCATCTCCGCATCTGACGATAACTCGTCTTCCAGGTGCCGTTTCTCGCCAAAGGCCTCCGAAGGGCTTCACTGTCATGTTCGCCGCTTTCTTGTTCCGTGGTCTCTCTCTTCCTGCCCACGAGTTTCTCCGCTCCCTTCTTTTCTTCTACGGGATTCAGCTCTGGCAGCTAACCCCAAACTCCATTCTCCACCTTTCCATCTTCAGCACTGTCTGCGAGGCCTTCCTTGGCATTTACCCCCACTGAGGTCTTTGGAGGACGATCTTTTATGTGAAGTGTCATAACGATAGCAATAGCCCCCCCGTCATCGGTGGCGTTGGCTTCGTTGTCAGGAAGGAGGTCGACTACTTCGACTACCCGATGAAGGAATCCGTACAGGGCTGGCGCAACAAATGGTTTTATCTTCGAGACCCCTTGGTGCCTGGGCGGCGCTCGAATCTCCCTCCTTTTGAAGATGTCCTGGTAGCTCATCCGAAGAAGTCCTGGCAAAACGCCCTTTCTCCCGAAGAGAGGGTGATAGCCGACAGGCTGTTCGACCAGGTCATCGTCCTGAAGAATACGGGAGGCTTGACGAGCGGCACTGAGGTAGTCTCAGTGTTCTTACAACATCGAGTGCAGCCGCTAATGTCTTGACCCCACCAATTATGGCTTTATACTGGCAAGGATGACAAGTCGAGGATCAACTCTGCCGACCTATCGGCTGATGAACTCCGAGATGAAGTTCGTCGCTTGACGTGCCTCAGTATGAAGGACAATTTTTTCTTGACATCGGCTCGTCCCCCTTATGATCTAGACCATCTCCCGACTGAGGTAATTTTTGCTGCTTCTTGCTTGCTATCATTGCTTCTTTCTTCGTTGTGCTTTACAAACTTTCTTCTCTTGATAGGCCTCCACCGTTGCTCAATGCTATCCTCCTATGCCGGAAAGCGGTGTGGAACCAGAGGATGATGATGATGACTCCGAGGAGACCGAGGACATCCAGCAGGCCCTTGAGGACAGCGATGTCCAAGAGGACGACGCTGCCAAGGATGATGCTTTCATCAGGAGCAGTCGTCGTAAGCAGATAGACGAAGATTTTATTACAACGGCCGAATCAAGTCCTAGCGAACAAGATAATGATGCCGTTGAAACTTCTCCGCCTTCCCCTGCCAAAAAAAGGCCGTCAGGCTTCTTTGCTGCCGAAGATGACCTGGACCTGTGAGCATCTTTACCCCTTTGTAACTTGTCCTTCATTGTTCTGTATGCTAATCATTTATTTTTCTTAAGAAGCTCTGATGATGATAATGTTCCTCTCGCAAAGAGGGTCAAATTATCTTTTAAGAAAATGGCATCAGCTAAGGAGCCGAATCCCTCTCCTGCCAAGTCGACGCCGCCCCCAAGAACGGCTGTAGAGAAGATTCCAATATCGAAGGTTATTCCTTCTGGCGATGTTCCCATTTCATCGGCTACTCGCGACCACGTAAGTGTTTAGTCTGCTGATACGCGTACAGCACGCGACCGTTGGGAACCCCAAGAGGAAGGTGTGATGCGTACAGCGGCAAGTTTTCCCTCAGTATGAAACCAAGGTTTAATCGAACCAGTAGGAGCCAAGAAGCACGTTGAAGGTTGATGGCGGCGAGATGTAGTGCGGCGCAACACCAGGAATTCCGGCGCCAACGTGGAACCTGCACAACACAAACCAAGTACTTTGCCCCAACGAAACAGTGAGGTTGTCAATCTCACTGGCTTGCTGTAACAAAGGATTAGATGTATAGTGTGGATGATGATTGTTTGCAGAGAACAGTAGAACAATTGCAGTAGATTATATTTCAGTATAAAGAATGGACCGGGGTCCACAGTTCACTAGTGGTGTCTCTCCCATAAGATAAATAGCATGTTGGGTGAACAAATTACAGTTGGGCAATTGACAAATAGAGAGGGCATGACCATGCACATACATATTATGATGAGTATTGTGAGATTTAATTGGGCATTGCGACAAAGTACATAGACCGCTATCCAGCATGCATCTATGCCTAAAAAGTCCACCTTCAGGTTATCATCCGAACCCCTTCCAGTATTAAGTTGCTAACAACAGACAATTGCATTAAGTATTGCGCGTAATGTAATCAATAACTACATCCTCGGACATAGCATCAATGTTTTATCCCTAGTGGTAACAGCACATCCATAACCTTAGAGGTTTCTGTCACTCCCCCAGATTCACGGAGACATGAACCCACTATCGAGCATAAATACTCCCTCTTGGAGTTAAGAGTAAAAACTTGGCCAGAGCCTCTACTAATAACGGAGAGCATGCAAGATCATAAACAACACATAGATATAAATTGATAATCAACATAATATAGTATTCTCTATCCATCGGATCCCAACAAACACAACATATAGCATTACAGATAGATGATCTTGATCATGTTAGGCAGCTCACAAGATCCGACAATGAAGCATAATGAGGAGAAGACAACCATCTAGCTACTGCTATGGACCCATAGTCCAGGGGTAGACTACTCACTCATCACTCCGGAGGCGACCATGGCGGCGTAGAGTCCTCCGGGAGATGATTCCCCTCTCCGGTAGGGTGCCGGAGGCGATCTCCTGAATCCCCCGAGATGGGATTGGCGGCGGCGGCGTCTCTGGAAGGTTTTCCGTATCGTGGCTCTCGGTACTGGGGGTTTCGCGGCGAAGGCTATTTGTAGGCGGAAGGGCAGTTCAAGGGGCGTCACGAGGGGCCCAGGAGACAGGGTGGCGCGACCAGGGCTTGGGCCGCGCCGCCATACCTCCTGGCCACCTCGTGGCCCCACTTCGTTGACTCTTCGGTCTTCTGGAAGCTTCGTGTGAAAATAGACCCCTGGGCGTTGATTTCGTCCAATTCCGAGAATATTTCCTTACTAGGATTTCTGAAACCAAAAACAGCAGAAAACAAAGAATCGGCTCTTCGGCATCTTGTTAATAGGTTAGTTCCAGAAAATGCATAAATATGATGTAAAGTATGCATAAAACATGTAGATATCATCAATAATGTGGCATGGAACATAAGAAATTATCGATATGTCGGAGATGTATCATCTGCCTTGACTTTTCTCTTGCTTCGCCGAGTTTTTTTTTACATATCCAACTGAATCTCCTTGATTTTCCTTATTGCAGCCGATTTATGCCACAGTCGATGTTGTGGTAGATTTCGCTGAGCAGTTCACCCGACTAGAGGCTGAAAACGCTCAGCTTCGGAAGACTGTCAAAACTTCGGCTGATCAGGTGCTGGAGGCCAACAGGCTTGCCACCGACGCCAAGAATGAAAATGTCTTGCTGAAGGAGGAGTTGAAGAAGCTGAAGCGGTAGATGAAGGACGAACAAGACGCCAGGCGTGAGGCTGCGGCTGCAACCGATAAGAAGGAAGGCGTCCTCCGCGAATCCATCAAGGATTTATTGGGTAAAATTCATGGCACATGGTTTCTTTCTTGATATTTCCTTTCTGGTTGCTAATCTGTCTTTCTTTCACAGGTTTCCGATATAACCATCACTCGAGCTCATCAGCTTCGGGAGGACTCTACATCTGATGCCCTTTCGCTCGCCGCTGAGTCCAATGTCCAAGTTCTTGGACTTCTGCAGAAGACTAAAGGAGCGTTGTCGAGGCTATACTCGATGATCTTCCCAAAGATGAAGCAGGACAAGACTCTTGGCGAGATGGCAGATGCTTTCCTTGTCGACTCTTCCGAGCCCGTAGAGGTATTGAAACGCCGTTCCCGCTTGTTTGGGGCGGTTCTTACTTTCCAGCTGCTGATGGGCTATGGGATGGGGTCTGATTTAGAGAAGTTGTCTAAGGCATTGCATGTGGACGACGACAACCATTTAGTTGACCTCGAACCCTTCAAACGATCGGCAGTGACATGTGCCAATCAGCTCCTGAAATTGGTTGATGAAGCACAGGCCAAGCCTATTCCTGAAGCTGCCCCTTGCTCATCATCGGCACTTCCTTGAACACTTGCTTCATTAATTGTAAATAAGACCGATCGCAATTTGACTTGGCCCTGTTTTATTTCGGCTCTGTTGCAAGTTTGAACAATCTTTTGAATGTAACATACATACTCAGCACTCCCGATGGGAGACTTATGTTGATGCCGTTATGAACCGAAAGTTGTACTGCAGATTCCTTCATCTTCTTCCCGTGCCGAGCTTTTTTCCAAATTCTTCGACTAACGATGAATCTGGCCTTGTTCGTCGTTTACGTGACCAAGTGTCTCGTTTCAATAAGGATATCACCTCTCTTCACGCGATGGCAGCGTTGGTGAAGAAAAAGAGTGAAATAGCAACTGCTATTGAGCAGCATGCTCTCAGTCATCTTCATATCGCTACCGAAAGTTTGGGCTGTAAGTGTTAACCTATCTTCTGACGTAGCTTGGATGTTCCTTTAACTGATGTTCGTTCCTTTACAGTCGTATCTTCAGATAAATCTGAGGAGAACAAGAAGATCCATGAAAACGTCGAGGTGATGATTGACGTTGCTCACCCGAAACACGATTTATGGTTGCATCGTCCGAAGGCTGTTATCGTGGCGAAGTTTGAGCATCGGGTAGAGAAGCTGCATTACTAATTTGATAAATTTCACGTTCATCTTACGATGGTTTGGAAGACTTTGTTCCCTCTGGATCAGGCACCCGAAACTTTCTCCGCTCTGTTTACCCGATTTAAGTCTCCTGAGAGGATTCGACTGCTGGTGCGGAAAGAGCTCCTGGCTGGTGCTGAACTTGCCTTTGCTTCAGTATTGTCATGTCATCCATCTTTAGACTTGAAAGCCGTGGCAAACAATGAGAGGAGTTTAGGCCAATACTATGATATCGCTAGAGGTCCCGCATATACCATTATCTCACGGATGGAGACATGTCTCGAGAGAGATCTGAGGACCCAAGGGAGCCAGGGAGCCCAGCCATGAATGTAATAACCTTGTACCTGCATAAGATTGTTTTGTATAAATTTAACATGTGCGTTGCACATCATGTTAATTCGATTGATAATTTATTGTCGAGGGCGGCTGAGTGATCAATTCAACCTGCTCTCCCGACGACTTCGTTGTGATTTGCAAATTTATTGAGAAGTCGATATGTAAGTTTTGTAAGAGCGACACCCATCTACTTAGTCGAGGGAATTAAACGCTTGGCTTCGTCACGCGGTGCACCGGTTTGAGCCTTATTTTGTGATAGTATAACCATCGACTGCAGCACTCGCGTATTTTCTCGAGGCTTGGATTGGCTGTTTTTTTTGTGTGTCATTAATCTTAGCTCCCATTGAGAGTATTTAATTAATGTCACTGCGCGAGCGTGTTTTTAGGCCAGCGCTCCCGATGGGAGTAAGAGCCAATGGCAGGGGCCCCGAACGATTTGTTCGGATGATGAGGCCTGGATTAAGAAAAAAGGTAGAAAACCTGATTAGAATTTTATTCATAATGCAAAAAGCAACCTTAAGGGTTGTCAAGTAATAAAAAACAATTGCATCCTATGTATAGAACCGTCGCAACTGTGCGATGTTCCATGGATTCTCAACTTCTTTTCCCGAAGCTGGGTTTTTGAGCCGATATGCTCCTCCTGGTATCACTTCAGTGATGATGTATGGTCCTTCCCATGGAGATTCAAGTTTCAAGGGTCTTTCTTACTTTAGCCGCAGTACCATATCTCCAACATTAAAGCTTCGACTGCGTATTCGTCGGCTGTGATAATTTCTCAACGCCTGCTGGTATACCGTCATTCTTGCCAAAGCAATATCTCGCGCTTCGTCAAGGAGGTCCACGGCATCCCCAGCGCGATGTTGGAAGAGGATTCTGTGTATGCTGTCACCCGAGGAGCTTCAAACCGAACGTCGGCTGGCAGAACTGCTTCGGCTCCATGTACCAAGAAGAACGGGGTGTACTGAGTTGATCTGTTAGGTGTAGTACGCAAACTCCAGAGTACGGATGGTAACTACTCGACCCAGGCTCCAGCCACACCTGTAAGGCGTTTCTTGAGGCCATCCCCTATTAGACCATTGATCCTTTCCACCTGACCGTTGGTCTGTGGGTGGGCCACTGATGCAAATTTCAGTTTGATTCCTCCGTCATCACAAAATTTTCGAAACTCTTTGGAGTCAAAGTTAGATCCGTTGTCTGTGACGATACTGTGGGGCATACCAAATCGACAGGTTATTCCCCTGAAGAAGTGAACTGTTGTTTCGGCTTTCTGGTTTCGAACGGATACTGCCTCGATCCACTTGGTGAACTTGTCGACTGCGACCAGTAAGTACGTGTGTCCTCCAGGCGACGACCTCGGCAGTGGTCCAACTTGTGTTGAGTCCCCATTGAGCAAAGGGCCATGCCAGAGGTATTGTCATCAGATCTGTCGCAGGGGCGTGCGGTTTTGGTGAAAAGCGCTGGCAGGGGTCACATTTCATGACCAGATCTCGAGCATCCGATGCCGCCGTTGGCCAGTAGAATCCTGCCCTGAAGGCTTTCGCCACAAGGGCCCTGCTCCCTGCGTGATGTCCGCAAGTTCCCTCGTGTATCTCGCGCAACATCGCTTTTCTATCGTCAATGGCAATACACCTTTGGAAGATACCCGAGATGCTACGCTTGTAAAGTTCACCATTTACCACCGTGAAGGCCTTTGATCGTCTGACGATTCGCCTTGCTTCCACCGAATCCTCCGGCAGCTCCTGCTTCGTCAGGTACGCTAGAAATGGTTTGGTCCATAATGGCTCGAGGAGGAGGACTTGTTCCACTGATGGGGGTGGAGATTCTTCGGCAGTTTGTTGCTGGTTTGCCTCCGATTCTTCAACCGATGGTTTTAGGGGCGCCGATGCTTTCTCTTTTATCGATCGTTGAGTGATGACTTCGTAGAACACTCCGTCTGGAATGGGGGAGCACATGGACCCGATATTCGCCAGAGTGTCGGCTTCCTCGTTGCTGGCTCTGCCGATATGTTTAAGCTCACACCCTTCGAATTTGGCTTCCATATTTTGATACAACTGACGGTAGGCCATCATGTTGTCACTGACCGCGTCACATAGGTTCATCGATTGCTGTACCACCAGGTTTGAGTCTCCGTAAATTTCCAGGCGAGTTGCCCCACATGCCTTTGCCATCTTCATTCCATCAGCAGTGCTTCATATTCTGCTTCGTTGTTTGTTGGCAGGGAGAAATTCATACGTAGTATGTACTTCATCTTATCTCCCTGTGGCGATATCAGTATCACCCCTGCTTCTGCTCCCGTGCTCCGTTTTGACCCGTCGAAATACATTGTCCATGACCCCGACATGTCGGGTGCTGCTGGCGTCTGTGACTGGATCCAATCTGCCACGAAATCTGGGAGGATTTGGGATTTTATCGCCGTTCGATTAACGTAAGTTATGTCGTGTGGCGCTATTTCGATGGCCCATTGGGACACTCGACCCGTGGCTTCTTGGTTAGTCATTATGTTCTTCAATGGCGCCTCGCTTACGACGATAATCGGGTGCTCCGTGAAATAATGTCGCAGCTTGCGAGCCGACCTCCATACTGCATATGCCAGCTTCTGATGATGAGGGTATCTCTGCTTTGCGGGTGTGAGTACTTCGCTGAGGTAGTAAACAGGCCTCTGCACACCGTGGACTTTCCCTGCTTCTTCTCGCTCGACGACCAGAACGCTGCTAAAGAATTGCGATGTTGCGGCTATGTACATAAGCAGCGTTTCTTTCTCGCGTGGGGTTACGAGGACTGGGGATGTCGACAAGATTTTCTTCAGATTGTCGAAGGACTCCTGCGCCTCCTTCGTCCACTCGAACTTTTCTGACTTTTTCATCAAGTTATAGAAAGGCAAAGCTTTTTCTCCCAGCTTGGCGATGAATCTGCTAAGCGCTGCCAATCATCCTGCCAATTGTTGCACTTGGTGCAGATTCTTTGGCGGCTCCATGTCGAGAATAGCTTTGATCTTCAAAGGGTTGGCTTCAATTCCTCTAGCTGAGATGAAGTACCCGAGTACTTGTCCCCTGGCACTCCGAAAAAACATTTCTTTGGATTCAACTTGATTTTGTATTTGTCTAGGTTGTCGAAGGTTTCCCGCAAATCATCGATGAGAGTGGCGGCGTGCTTCGTCTTTACCACGATATCGTCGATGTAAAATTCGATGTTCCTCCCAATCTGCTCTCCGAGGCAAGCTTGCATGCACCATTGGTAAGTTGCCCCTGCATTTTTCAACCCGAAGGTCATGACGTTGTAACAGAAAACGCCGTGTGGGGTGATGAACGCAGTTAGCTATTGGTCTTCTTTCTTCAGCTTGATCTGATTATACCCAGAGTATGCATCGAGGAAGGAGAGGCGATCGCATCCAGCTGTGGAGTAGACTATCTGGTCAATACGAGGCAACGGAAAGTGGTCTTTCGGACAGTGCTTATTAAGACTGGTGTAATCGATACACATGCGCAGAGCGGTTGTGTCCTTTTTGGGCACCATGACAGGGTTAGCCACCCACTCAGCTTCCTTGAGCTCTCGAATGAATCCTGCCTTGCGGAGTCGACTGATTTCTTCGCCAATTGCTCTTCTCTTTGGTTCGGAAAATCGGCGCATCGACTGTTGTACTGGTTTGGCTATTGGGTCAACATTAAGGGCGTGCTCAGCGAGTTCCCTGGGGATACCTGGCATGTCGGATGGTTCTCATGCAAATATCTCCCAGCGCTCACGGAGGAACTCGATGAGCGCGCCTTCCTATGCGTCAGTAAGGTCTGCCGACGTATTGACCGTCTTCTTTGGGTCAGTGGGGTGCACCTGCAGCTTCTTGGCTTCCTTTGCAGCGTCAAACTCGTCGGATCTTACGTTTCGATTGTCGGCTGGTGGCTGCGTATGATCTGTAACGGCGTCGACTGCGTTGAGTTCTTCCTTCGCTCCGAACTTTGAGGCAATCTTCTGGAAGTCCCTGTCGCAGTTGTCCGATCGGGTAAAGCTTCCATGAACGATTATCGGCGTTCCGTTTTTGCCTAGCATCTTCAGTTTTAGGTACGCATAATGGGGTACAGCCATAAATTTGGCAAACGCGGGCCTGCCGAGGATGGCGTGATACTGAGATTCCCAGTCAACTACTTCAAACTCGATCTTTTCCTTCCTGAAATTGCTAGGCGTGCCGAAGACCACATCCAGTGATGTTTTACCAAGAGAATAAGCGGGTCGAGTTGGTATAATACCGTGGAATCCTGTGTCGGACTCTCTGAGCATGTCGACTGTTAAACCCATTGCTCTCATTGTGCTGGCGAATCACAGGTTCAGGCCACTTCCTCCATCCATGAATACTTTGCTCATATTGTACCCTCCAATCTGTGCTTCAAGAACAAGGGCTGCGTGACCAGGCCTTGGAACAGCTTTCGGGTGATCCGCCCTACTGAAGGAGATACTCTGATCTGACCAGTCGATGAATTCGGGTGTATCGACCATGGCAACTTCCGCATACTTTACTTCTCTGGAGAATTTTTTGATTTCTCTCTTTAAAAAGCTGGTTTTATGGATCATGTTGACTTGCCCGCATGGTTCCGGAAACACCTCGGTTGGTACATGCTCGTCTCCTCCTGTTGGCATGTACGGCTCCGGTACGTATGGTTCTGGTGGATAACCGTAGGATCCTTCCCTTCTCTCCATTGTGCGAACTCTTGACATGGCCTCGGCTCTGAGGTCGTCGCAGAACTGCCGAATTTCTAGAAAGTGTCGACAGTTCCTTAACAGGTGACTAGATTTCTCTCGGTCATCCTTCGGATCGATGTAAGAGTGGAGATAACATGGTGCCTCGAGCTGCTCTATAGCCGATAGATACGGTGAGCGAGTGCGGCCCTTGATCGATAACGTGTCGTGGCATCCTCGTTCGAACTGACGAAGGTGAGCTGCTGTTCGTTCTTCCTCATCGCGGTGCGAGTCCCTTCGTCTTTTCCTTCGCCCTGCCGTGACGTCGAAACTTCCTCGGTTGCACTCTTGTATGTTCCTGGATGGAATTATTAGGGTTGTCATTGGAGTGACTCCTTCCGAAACTGAGGTCTTCGGGCCAGATGCGCTGGTCCCAGGGAGGCGAAGGAAGCCCCCGGAGTCGATGATGAAGTGGACACCACCAAAAGTAGTATCCATGTCGCCAGACGATCCTGCAGGGATCGGGTGCGGTGCTTCGGGGTGCGGCACAAACTCGAAGGACCCGCAGCGGATCGAATCTCTTGGATCTGATGGCGTTGGTAACTCGAGTAAGAACGCCGCAGATGTGACTGGTACTGCCGATGACTTGCCTGGTGCCGACAGGCTTCCCAAAGACGGCGCCAATTGTCGATGGTACTCCTCGACAATGCCCTCCGATTGGGGCTTAGGGTTGATGGAATCCTGTAGACTGACACGAGACATCGGTTCACAGACAAGCGGGGAGAGCGATTTACCCAGGTTCGGGGCCCTCGATGAGGTAAAACCCTTACATCCTGCCTGTCTGATCTTGATTATAAGAATATTTGGTTACAATGGGGTGCCGAAGGGTTCGGCTGAGATCTCGTCGAGAGGCTAAGTGCTGCGGCGACCTAGCTTTAGACTTCTGGTGGCTAAGATTGCTATGATTGACCGTGTCCTTCGGCAGCCCCTCTCTTGGCCTTTATATAGGAGGCCAGGTCTCAAGAGGTCTAACCGTGTACGACTAGATTTACAGTAGTTCTAAATCTAAACTTTCCTTGTTCGGTTCCTTCCTTGTCTTGCCCGCCAAGGAACCATCTGGTGCGCCATCCAAGTGGCCCGCCTTGCCTTCGCTGCCTTCATGGGCCTCCAACTAGGTTGTACAGGATAGGGCAATGTCGGTTACCCGAAGGGTAATGCCCACGTCAGCAGGAGAGGGAACGGAATGCACGTGGCAATGAATATGCGAGCTCACCTGACGGCTGGCTCCGTCTCCTCTGTCACCATGTTCGTCGGCACGGATTGGCGGCGCGGTGGCCTGACCAGGAGCTCCCTAGGCGGTAGTGGCGGCGGCACCGCGACGATCTCCGTGGAGTCCGACTCATCCTCTCGCCCTCCGCCAGCGGGGAGCACGAGGGGCAGCGGCGGTAGAGGGGACGGGAGGAGGAGCGGGGCCAGGGCGGCAGCAGCATCGTCGAAGCGGACCCCGCGGAAAGCGAGGCCCGACAGGAGGACGAGCGGAAGGAGCACCCGGCGGAGCGGCCTCATCGTGGTGGTCAGCCGCGGCGAGGGTGCCGGGAGGGCATGGAGTGAGGCTAGGGTTTCGAGAGGGGAAATCGTGGGGGAGGATTTTGGGTGGGGGTTTGGTTTGGATCTGGGCAGTTGGTTTGCTTCGCGAGGAAGGAGCGAGACGGAAGGAGGCTTCTGCATGCCATGGATTGCGCAGTCGTGGATAGCCTCAGAGCACGCCCCACCCACACGCACTTGCTTGTACTCAATTTCAGATTCAAAAATTACAAATCATGGGTTAATCAACGTTACATGTTGATCAAATATGAACTACGAATGACTTGCAATTTAAGTACAAGGTTGCGCATTCAGCATGATCGATCAGGATATGATTATTAATTTTGTCTATCTATTATATAATTAAGACAACAAACAAACAACGGCTGGGATTCAGCACCAAGCAAGAAACGGTCTAGATTGAAAGAGAAACTTAGCGCTACATGCAGGACGATATAATATTCACGCTGCGTTTTCCACGCGTATTTCAACAACCCAGGTTCTAGGGTTTTCATTAAGAAAAAAAATCTAGGGTTTCCGCTGTTAACAATATTCCTCCCAGGCGGCTGCTCACCACCTGCCGCTGCATCTTTTTGTGCGACCGTCGGCGGCCGGCCGGGCTGACAAGCCATGACGTACAGAATCTGCTACTTGGCCACCATGCATGGCCAAACCGGAGATTGGATTGGATTGTTGATGTTTGGATCCTACAAAAATCGATAGAGATTGGTAAGGAAAGGAGGAAGGAGCAGGTCGCTTAATTTGTTTTCCCTGGGAAGCACAAACTGCGTCTCTTTGGATCGGCGTTGTCCAGGCAGACATCGACATATTCATGGTACGTGCGACAGCTGATCTCCACATCGATCAATTTCTATGTCAGACTGAGCATCAACTCCAAGCCCAGACATAGGAATCACGATGGACATGTAGCATATTTCGACAACAGCCGTTGTGTGGACCTGGAGACGAAGTAACAATGTCGATCAGCTCAAAGCAACAAGCTCAATCTTGCTGTGATGAATCTACGTGGAGGGGACGATGGTGTTGTCACTACAACAAAGCTAAAGAACAAACAAGGTGACCTCACGGACCTGAATCTTGCAGGCGACAGTCACCCAAGTTCTCTTCTCCAACTCCAAGCTCTTGCAGCCATCCAATGCAGCGCGTGTTAGACAGGACATCCTCACGGGAGGGCTCAAAACTTCCCAATGAGATTGAGATGTATTGGTTTATCAGCTACACAAAAGCAATTGTTTTGTTTCTTTGTTCATGTGACCACAAGTGGTTCATCGCGTGTCTGGCTGCTGCCTTCACGTGTACGAAATAAGGGTTGAAAGCTTGAGAGCCGTTCATGCCATGAAAGAAGTCAACCCATCAGAACATTGGAGAGGAATTTGGGGTGAAAAATAGCAGTAAGTTATTCCCATATCTTGCTTTGTATAACAACTGAATCTCTTATATAATTTGTCTGCAGGCAGCGGCGGGCCCAGGATTTGGAGAGTGTGTATTCAAATCTCAAAGATTTTTTTTTCCATGTATACTATTATACATAGAAGATATGAAGCAATTTGAGCCAAATATCATAGATTCATAGAATAAATCATAAATGAAATTGATTATAACTTATATAAGTTCCAATTGTTCAACATAACAAAGAAGCATCGGTAACATAGAGAGGATATACAATAGCAAAATGAAATGTACAGAAATAAAGCGGTGAATAGCACCTCAAATAGAACATGTTGTTCTGCCTGTTTCAAATCAATAATTACTTAGCTTTTGGGAATTGGGATATTATACAGTTACAAAGCATACATTTGAGAGTACACGCAGCCATCTTATCTTTTTTTTTTTTTGCGCAAACACGCAGCCATCTTATCTAGTATAAGCATTCTCTTAACTACACATTGACATCCACGATTTGTACTTTGTGTTTGGCAAAAAAAAAATTGCCCGGTGCAGATATGGATGGTCAGTTCAAAACACAATGAGATTGCAGCAAAATCGTTGCCAAAAAGTTAACGAATCGGCATACCAACATACTAGCATACATGAATCGTCTAGAATTTCCCCAAAACCGAACATGAAAGTTAAAGGAGATGGTGACCTGAACTCTGAATTCTTACTGTACCTTGGGGACGAGGAGGCGTCCGGTGTGGAGACACTACCTTGGGGACGAGGAGGCGTGGAGACGCTGGTGTCCGGGATTCCTTTGTCGCTGTCGTCGCCACTCGCCATCGTCTAGGGTTCAGTCGACCAGCGGCCAGCAGGTCATTGCCTCGTTGAGGAATTAGGGCGATCGGGGAGGAGAAGTTACGCAAAAAACCAGACGTCGCGTTCTGGAGTCTGGCGCTTGGCGTGCGTGGCCACTGGGCAGTTTCCTGGAGTGGATATGGAGCCAATTGGGCCAAACCTAGCTGGGCCACATAGAGGGAGGTAGGCTTATTTCTGTTTTGCACCGAATTCTGGGATATACGTCTGCAGTCTTTCTATTTTTCTCATACATATACCTCCTATGACTATATATATGTAGTTTTTTGTCAAATTTTTGGGTATTCACTTGAATACCTTTGAATTGAAGTGGGCCTGCCCCTGTCTGCAGGTCTCTGATGATATTTATATAGATGATAATTCTCAACAATGCGATACCAGATTTTGATTCATTACCAAGGCTTTGGCTTTTGATTGGTTTGATATTTTTCAGGAAACAGGATTTTATTCGAGGGGTATTAGCAATTTAGCTATGTCTCCTGAAATCACAAACCAGGCAGCAGAACCAACACACGTCCAACCAAATCCAAGTAAGATGCCTTCAAAATAAAATACAAGTCATCCTAACCAGACTTGACCAACACATTGCCAAGAAGATTGAAGTTGGCCCACAGCAAGAGGTGCAGCTCGACGCTGGCGAATATCCAGGTTGGGGAATATTCAACTCCGAGGGAGATTCAAGTTATCACGCAGATGGAAATCGAAGCCATCAGAGTCGGTTTTGAACTGAATCATTGTGTTTGGTAATTAGAATCGACAACTCACTTATTTCACATGAAATCTTCATATGTGCGTTACCAATTGACAACTACTTCCAATCAGGCCAAAGCACTAAGAACCAAAATGGACAAAGAGATGCAGCACTACAGAGGGAACATGCAAGACAAAAAGGAAGGATGCTGCATTGAAGAGAAAGTAACAAATAGAAGAGATGGCTGGCCCCAAACCACGGCACTATCTGAAAGTTCTAATAGCTTTGATGCAGAATTTCGGAAAGCTAGCATACAAGTGCCAGTATTTCAATGCAATACTACTGTGCGAAGAAACATTGAATACTCATAAAGGGACCAAAAGGCCTTCTTTTGGAATTTACGCTGCACACAAGGAAAACTCGACCTGCCAAGGTAGCAGAGCCTGGCGATGTTCTTGATAGGAGAAGAAAGCGATCCAGCAAATTTCAAAGAAAATATCAAGTCAGGCGGCTAGATGTTCTCATTCACATTAACCGGAGTTTCAGACAAGGGAATGAAAAAATCTAAATTACCATATATGGTTTTAGACTACATGGGCAGAACTGCCTTTGGAGCTCTTTTACCTGAAGAAGTTAACATACCCCGATTCGGTAGTGTACATCTTCTAATATTTTTACTATTTAGGTAATTCATATGATTACCCAATCATGATTGAACATCAAATGCCGGGATGGTAAGTAGGACATCCATGTTAATATATACCCAGAAAGACTGTATAAAACCACATTATAGATTGGATTCATTATTGAGTGATGTATTCTGCAACTCGCTCTCTATAAATCCAAAAAGACCAAGCACATGATAATTCAGAATATTATTTCCAGAGACTACTTTCATGTACATTTATATAGGTTAAAACAGCTGTAGGCAAGAATATAAACTAAGAAAGAAGATATTGTAGTGTAACACATAATGGATGGACACACATTTTGCTGTATTAAGTTGCATATATTTGCTATTAATGTGTTTAGGAAACAGTACTTGAGATATATTGTTAGGAGAAGAAAATCAGACCACCAAAAAAATTAAGGCAGAGATCGGTAGCTGAGTAATGTACCAAGATGTGATTTTCTTGGGGTGAAAACTACACATCATAGTTTTTCCTTTTAAACAAAGTACCGCACATCATATCATAGACGAAAATAAGATGAAAACAGCAAGAAAACGGTAATAAATATAGTTAGATTCAAAAGTCTATTGAAAATGAATTTACTCTATTTTTGGAACAAGTTGACTGATTTCCTATGAAGTCAATTAGTCGATTTTATTTTAAAAAAATGTAAGATGCAACTTTATTTATTATAATTTCTTATTAACCTCATTTATATTTTAATGATGAAACTAATTGGCTTTATATTCTTTCATTAAAAAATATGGGAAGGAAATAGGAAAAGGATATTTATCTGGGAAGATAAAAATAGAAATATAATAACCAAAAATACCAAAATAAATTTCATAAAATCTTCAAAAATAAAAATCATCAAGAAAAACTAACACTAAAACATATATTCTCAAAATAATAAATTCTAGCCGCGCGAATGCGCGGGTAGACCTGCTAGTTCATATGATTATACTAGTAGATCTAATGTGTTCTGATAATACTTATAATCAATATGGTAAATCAATACAAAAAGTGTAATAGCAATTGTTTCACGGTCGAAACATTAAGTCTCACACTAGGACATAATAGTATATTAATGGCATATCCAAAGCGATAGTGGCATCTGGCGTGCAAGTGGCATGCCGCCGGTATATCGTTAGAGTAACAACCCACGTAACCAGTCATAAAATATTGGTTGTGTGACCGTTCCACGCCACCGGTAGAAGATATACCACAAGTAGAAAAACAACTACATGTGGCGCATCGATTTTACATAGTCATGTTCACAAAAAAGAAACACTACCTTTGAAAATCAATTTTTTGTGAATTTATTTTTGGCGAATAATATTTTATTACCTTTGAACGAGCAAGCGACGTGTTGTGATGGAGCTCGCGATGAACCCTAACCATAGCTCGATGAGGGGGCACTGGTGGAAGCATTGGTCGTCAAACCGGGAGGAGGCGGCAACCGGGAGCAGCGCGAGGGCGGTTGAGGCAAGCAACGTCTAGCGACGGGAGAGAAGGGAGGGTCGCGCAGCTTCAGCGAGGATCAGGGAGGCCGGTGGCGCGCTGGAGCGGAGGAGGGCCACGGCGAGGCGTGTGGTTGGAGGAGGAGCAGAGGCGGCACGCAAGAAGAGTTGCATGGGTCAGAGGAGGTGCGGTCGGGCAGAGCAGAGGCGGAGCATGAGTGCCAGCGCACAAGGAAGAGGGGTGTTGCGAAGCTCCACGAGAGAGAGAGAGGGAGGGAGGGAGGGAGGGAGGGAGGGAGGGAGGGAGAGAGAGAGAGAGAGAGAGAGAGAGAGAGAGAGAGAGAGAGAGGTGGATAAGGGATGTGTGAATACGTATATGGTGGAGCCAGTGGGTAGGTTGTTGGAGATATTTAGAGTAAAATGCTCATGGCCCAACAATACTAATGGTGCGGCACAGATAAGCGAGGTACTTCCGAAGAAATTACAGCAAAATCTAAAATGTCCAAAAACACTATTTTTTCCTTTTGAATTTGATGATTCTAAAAATAACCGCAATATGGCCTGAATTTGGATGTAACATTCTTTGTACATGCTTTTTCATATTAATTGTTTTTCGATACGGTGTCGTATGAAAAATCTAGAGCCGTTTTAATAACATTTTTTGCAAAAATAAGTATAAATTCATGTTGTTTCATGCAACTAGATTATGTTTAATAACTACATCTCAAAGGATTTTAAAATTTTAAGTTTTTATTTTTTTATTCTTTTCTTCAAATGAAAAGGTGATGGCGTTCCACGGGGGATGGGGACCAAAATTATATAGTCCTGGCCCCTCACTTACTCGTGGTGCACTATATACTGATGTGTCACTAGTATCATATATACCTATGGCGCACCAGTATGGGGTACGTATGAATAAGGGGCGCAATCTCTGCTACCTAGCCCAAGAATACCCGTGGCTCATCGCTTTTCAGGGTGCGTCACGGGTAAGTTAGAAGCTCTGATGCACCGCATTATATTATACCCGTGGCGCAACACCCTTTACATGTCCACCTACCTATAGTTATTTTTCTAGTAGTGCACCAGTGGTGTGTGATGCACGTAAAATGCATGCATTAATTTTGTAGTTTATTTTTTTCAAATCATTTCTACTACAGGGGAACACCTTGCAGCCTTTTATTACTCAAGCAAAGTTCAAACTATATACAACATATTTACAACACAAAAACAAAGAATCACTTAAGGGAACTAAGCCATGATGAAAAATTGTCAGCAAGGGAGCTCTTCACCCGCTCTTCACCCTATGCTTCAGCATGGTGACATCTAGAACAAAACCAATTTTCCACCCTTTGAAAGAAGGTCTCATATGTCGAAAAATTCAGTGGTTCCTTTGTTTCCAAATATTCCAGCAAGCCAAGATAATCATCTCAGTAAAACAAGGGCCCTTAAACCTTTTCTTTGCAAACGATGGGCTTTCTTCAATAGAATAGTCTCTCCAATCGATTTGAAGATAGGGATTTCTATTTTCATGCCCTCGAGTCGTTAGTTCTACTCAGTTTTCCCCAGCCCCTTAGTTTTTTCTCAGTTTTCCCCAAGCCTATGTCGGAAACCCGCCAGAAGGAGCTCAGACGGAAGGAATCCGTTTATTTGGACGTTCTGTGCTGACGTGTTGCGCCGCGTCGTCTGTGGGGCCGCGTCGTGTGGGGCCGCGTCGCGTGGGGCTGGTAGAAAGGGACCGCGTGGGACAGGACGAGAAGCATTTGGTTGCACGTGAGTAGGAGCTGGGTTTTGTCTCTCTCGGCCCAAATTGGCATTTTTAAGAGCACCTTTTCCCCTCTTTCTCTCTCTGTCTTTTTCACCAAATTAGTATCAAATCTAGAGAAGCTTCTATTTCTGTCTTTTTTCAATATGGCAGCAAATCTAGTAGCAAATCTCTGGGGTTATTTATGCCTTTTGGCCCTCGTTTTTTGCCCAATATGGCAGCAAATCTAGAAGCTAGTATATGATAAATTCACAAGAGCATAATCAGAAAACTAAGTATAACACATAAACTGCATACAGCAGCCAAAAGCAGTCAATAACGTTGTTAATGTTCACGACAAACTAAGCTGAAAAATATACAAGACGCACGCAATGTATAGACAACAAGAAGATTAGGATACCCCAGGATGAATGAATTTATTCTTCATTCCTCCTCATATATTTCTTCCTTTCTCCATTCGTGCATTACCCCAAGGAAATATTCATTGAACTCCTTTCGTCTGCAGTGTGAGGCCAATACATCCTCCAAACGGTATGGCTTGTGTTCATTTCTCATGCCGTAGAGTCCTATTCTATCCACACGTAGTGTCCACTCATCCCAGGCCTTTGTATCATGAGAGTACTCTCTGATATAACCCAAATCCGTGTAGTAGATGCTGCTAGGTCGAAGTGTCGGGTACACTCTGGTGTCGACGGAGATACACCGGATATAATTCACGAAGAAGGCATTACTGCCAATGTTACTGACCGAATGGAGAGAGCGGTTCTGAGTGTCCACACGGTACACCAATGGTTTGCCCGCCAAAGCCTCGCTGACCAACAACACAAGTTGCAGATCACCATCCGACTTCACAAGGTAGAACTTCTGATGTCCAAGTTCTGGAAATGAAATTAGTGTCTCCATCTTGACAGTGCTCGCGCGCTGCTGCAACTGTACATTGGTGCACACTATTCTTCCGTTTTCTCAAAATTGTCCGCAGCTACTGCATACAGTTCACCATTGAACGGGGTAATGCAACGCAGACAATGGTTCTTGATCGAAAATATTACTTCTCCCCAATCTTCATTTATATCCTTAGTTGGAGTGCTCTCATCGACCCAACCAATTTCCGGCGGGTAATGTGCGGCAACGAAGACCATAGTCGGGGATTTGATAACAGCGACTGATTTCAGAAAAATAGATGGCATATGCGCCTCAAACATAGTGTTCGATTTCTTTGTGAGTGGGTTCAGAAGCCGTATCTTGTGCGGTGGGTTCTTCTGGGCAAGCACGATGACGCCACGGCAAAAGCCGACGAAGTAGTATCTAAAAGGGATATTGATGAAGATAACATTCAGATGTGCCGACTAAGATGTTTAAGATTGAAAATAAAAAGGTAGATATGGAGGAATTTGAACCTTGTATAAACTTCCGATAGATCTATGGTGACGTAGCGTGATGTGCCGAGTTGGAGGAAGGTGAACTCAGCGACGCGTGGAGGGGCGTGGTCTAGCATGATCCATTCGTCCAGGTGCACATCGGGCTCAGGCAAACCTGAGCGCCAATTTCTACAGACTTGCCTCATAGCAAAGTAGGTGTCGGCGTACTCCTCGTTCGCCAGTAAGCATTCGCCGATCTTGTGAAGTGGTCCATCAGCCAAGAGAGAGGTCCAGTTCACGGAGGCGCCGCGCTTGGATGTGCCGCCCTCGGCGGCGACGGGCTCGGCGGCGACGGGCGCGGACGCGATGGGCTCGGCGGCGACGGGCGCGGACGCGACGGGCTCGGAGGCGACGGCCGCCGGCACATTCTTCTTCTCCATCGCCGGCAGGGTAGCGTGCGTACGGCGGTTGGGGTTTTCGATTTGGAGAAGTTGATGGGACGTGAGAGGGGTGGTTTCGTGTGTGAGCGAGAATGAGACGACTGTGTGCAGAGGGAGGGAGGGAGGGGCTTACGCGTCCTAAATGCGACCCGCGTCCTACGCGTCCACTATTTGCACGTCTGCACCGCGACACGCGTCAACAATGGCACGTCTTCCACTTCTGCACCGCAACACGCGTCCTCGGGTCTAACCCTGGAAATTTAGATATACTCAGGTATACCCTCGAGTCATATACTAGCATTTTTTGTGTGCTCAGTTTTCGCCTTGAGTGCTAATACTGGCTAGTGCAATATACTCAGTTTTACCCTCAAGTGGCTGGTCAACAGAGAGTCAACAAATGGGATTAACTAGTTAAATGAGTTATTTAATGTGCAAAAAATTCCGAAAAAGAGTGGCACTTACTCATTGAGTCTTTACCACAAATTGTCACTTCTCAAATCATAGATAAATCAAGTTTCAGCACAAATTGCCACTTCTCAAATCACCTAGTAGCTATGAAGGTGCATGATTTTCCATAATAAGCCCTACCCAAAACAGCTTTCCTCAAAACATACTTTGTCTGAATGAGGCCATAATTTTCACACTCATGTAGATTTGTATTGCAAATAGTTTGAGGTAGGCCAAGATGGGTTTCATTGTACAAAACACGCATTTTCTATTTTTTAAATGTCATATTTGAATCCCTTAGTCTGTTTACTACTCACTTGCCCTTGGTTTCTTGATACTACTCAGTTTTGCTCTCTCCCTTCAGAAACTCTCACAGACGCCCAACATTGCCCTGATTGGTCTAGCCCATGTCACGCGGATCGTGCCCGCCGACCGTTGATCGTATGATCTAACGGGCAGGATAACCCCTATCTCTCTCTCTGGTCGGGGCCACCACCCTCTCTCTCTCTGTCGTCGGTTAGCTTCACGCAAAGTTTGGTTTTCTGCATTATTTTTCACGAGCTAAATTATAAACTCTTTTTAGGCATTACTTTTCACGCAAAAAATGATAAACCATCACCGATTTCTTGTAGCCATTACTTTTCACGCAAAAAAATGATACACCATCACCCATTTCTTGTACCCATTACTTTTCACGCAAAAAACGATAAATCATCACCGATTTTGTTGTAGCCATTACTTTTCACGCAAAAAATGATACAACATCACCCATTTCTTGTAGCCATTACTTTTCACGCAAAAACGATAAACCATCACCGATTTTGTTGTAGCCATTACTTTTCACGCAAAAAATGATACACCGTCACCCATTTCTTGTAGCCATTACTTTTCACGCAAAAAAACGATAAACCATCACCGATTTTGTTGTAGACATTACTTTTCACGCAAAAAATGATACACCATCACCCATTTTTTGTAGCCATTACTTTTCACGCAAAAAATGATAAACCATCAACGATTTGTTGTAGCCATTACGGTAAATGATAAACTATCACGAATTACCATTTCTTTTAGGCATTACTTTTCACGGTAAAATGATAAACTATATCACGAAGTTCCATTTCCTTCAAGATAGTCCGCATTACTTTTTTGAGATATATACCCCCACAACGGTCGTCTCCTCCTTAATTTATTGTGTAAACCCCCACAACGATCATCTCCTCCTTAATTTATTGTGTAAACCCCCACCAACGTTCACCTCCTCCTTATTTTATTATGTAAACCCCTACAACGGTCATCTCTCCCTTATAAACACCCACACGGCCATCCCTTGTGTCAATAGGTTCTGCCTCTCTCTTCTTCGTTCACATACACTTGATCCATTGCCATGGCTTCCACGTCTCGGACGCGGACCGGAAGGGGAAGGGGAAGGGGAAGGGGATCATCATCATTGCCACCATCACCGTCAACACTGCCATTGATCATAGAGGAGTTCTTCATCGTCTGAAGACCCTTTGGTCAAGAAGGTACGTACGCGTTCCCACATATATGATGCATGTGATTAGTTATGGGCATGTTCTAAAAAACCTTTAATTTCAAACGATCGGCGCTCGATCTCTTTGCAGGAACTCCCAAAAAAATATGCGGACTATCTTGACGGCCAGGAGCTAGCTAATGTGTATCTGCGAGCAGCTGACTGCGGTCCTCGTCTCTGGACCGTGGAGGTCCTATTTGACGGACAAGGTCGGATGTACCTCGACAAGGGCTGGGAGAAATTCGCCATCGCGCACAGTGTGGATTTCGGCTGCTACGTACACTTCAAATATGAAGGCGATGATGTGCTCACAGTGAAGGTGTTCGACGGAACAATGTGCAGGAGGTACTACTACTCAGACGACGAAGATACTGACGATGAAAGCGACGACGACGTGAAGCCATGCATCCATCCCCTTTAGATAAGGGGATTATGACCAAGAATATATATGTAGCTTCATATGCATCGATTTAGAGATCTAGCTATTTTCTATATATTATGCATGTAAAAAATAATATCGCATTTCCACTATTATTCGAGCACCACATCCTCCAAACGATGCCAATGCCGATGCCGATATCGGCATGGTCAGAAAGGCTATGCTCGCCGCCACTGCTAGGTCAACGTCGGGATGCACAATGTTTAGCAGAAGAGTCACTTTAGATTAAGCTGTGAAAATAGTCACCTGCCACAGCGGTCATTGGTTGCGGAGGCCCCACAGAGCGGCAATATAATTTTCTATAAATAAATAGACGACCCACTGGTCATTGGCTGCGGCAGCCCCATAGAGCGGCCACATTTGTCATTGGCAGCACCGCGTATACAATCAGGAAATAAAACGGCCCACGCGTCAGCTGTAGATGGATGGCTACCCGTCAGCACGAGACGGTCAGAGAGGAACTGACCTGACGGTAACGGTAAGGCCTCTGACCTGACGGCAACCTGCGTCTTCGAGGGGTTTCAAACTAGAGGGAGGGGAAAACTGAGGAAAAACTAACGAGCTGAGGAAAACTGAGTACAACTAACGAAGCAGGGGCACGAAAATAGAAATCCCTTGAAGATAATTCCAAACCCTGGAGTTAAAATGGCAAGTGAAAAACAAATATTTCCAATCTTCAAGCACATGCTGGGGACATAAAACACACACTCCTACCAGCAATATTCCACTGCCTTCTGATGAGTATATCCCTAGTGTTAATTCTATCATGTAGAAGCAACCAGGCAAAAACTTTGTACTTAGACATACACTTTAACTTCCAGATCAGTTTAGAAAGCATGTGATCCTGTGATGACTCAATTTTATGTTTATAACAAGAACTCGAGGAATAAGTTCCTTTATTGAACTGGTAAATCAATTTGTCACAGTCTTTCTGAGAGCATCTCCACTCGCCCTCCTATAAGGGGTCTTGGGGGAGTGTCAGCGTCTAAAATCCATCCCAGCCGCAGCCCCCAAAATTGATTTTCAGCTGACGCGGTCCAACTTTGCATCCTGCACCCCCATGCCAAACCCAGTAGAAAGGGAGCCTAGCGGGGGCACTGGTGTACTACGTGTAGGCGGGAAAGACGTGGGAAAAGCTGCGGGAAACGCATGCATGGCCGTGGACCCTCCTCGTCAGCGCCCACCGAGTCGTCTTCCTTATCACCTTCCAGGCCCGTCGAGTCGCATCGGCGTTAATGCGCGCCTGCTCATCTTCAGCGGCAGTCAAAGGTTGCACGCCTTTCTCGCCTTTCGCGTCGAGTCGCGTTAGCGTTAATGCGCGCATGCTCGTCTTCAGCGCTGCTGCTCGTCTTCAACTGCGGCGTTAATGCCCGCCAACGGCTTCCTCGGCCGCTATATAAACCTCCGCGCGCCTCCCTCGCTGCGTCATTCCACCTCTCCTCTCCAAGCCTCCAAACCTCCACCGTGTCATCCTCCTCCAGCCCTAGACGCCATGTATCACAAAGAGCCACTGGAGGTTGCACCCCCGCGCAGCCGCCGCCATTCCTCGTCTCGCGGCGCCCTCGCCATCCGTGTCCCCTCCCCGCCGCGCCAGCGAAAGCGCGAGCGGACGCCACTGCCTGAGTAAAATGCGGCGGCCTCCATCGTCAAGGCGATCTTCGGGTATGCCTGCCATCCGAGATCTTGCTCTTCCGCAATGGTCTTTGTGGTTGTTTGCTGAATTCCCCGAGCGCGCGCTCAGGTTTTCTCTGTGTTCGCTAGAAGCGTTCGCCGCTGCTTTCCTTTCATCAAGTTTCTGCTGCAGCTTTTGTAACTCGCGTCTTGCACGACTAAGTTTATATTGATATGATATTAGCTTTGCTGACGATGATTGTGGTGTCATCGGTTCTGTGTCGTTTATAGCCCTTGTAGCTCTATCCCAAGCAGCTTAAGGCAGCTGCACCTTCTCTCTTGGCTGGGCTCCAACATACTTGTTTCCTGTTCCCCTTGTGAAATCCGCGGGATCAACATAGGGGTTGCCTAGTTCGTCGAAAGCCTCAGATTGCTCGTCTTCTTCTACCTCGCGAACCGACGCCGTGAGCACGTAGATTTGATGGTATGTCGAGTTTGCGCTATCGTCAAGCTCGGGATCTTGAATCGTCGAGTTCATGTTGCGTTATTCTAAGATTAGCACCCGCGCATTATGCATAGGATAGGTGACATCATCGTACAGATCGGCGAAGACCTCCCTGCTGGCGGTTAAGTTGGTGTTGCTAGTGAAGTCGAAGTTGGTGAAATTATCGGAGTCACTCTCGTGTAGCAGATCGGTTTCCATGACCGATCCGAAAGTCATCTCGCCGAATAGATCGGCAAGTTTTCCGTTGTTAGTGGGCTTGGTGATGCATGGTAGAGAGACCTCCTCATCGCCTGACTCAACAGACGATGTTGACGATCCCGAGGAATCAGGCCCGGCCGCCAACGGTCCCGAAAAAATCGGTGCCGAAAAGCGGTGTGATCCTTTTTCCCAACGAGGAAGCGGAAGCTCCCGAACGACATCTCCATTGCTTCTTCCAAGTTGGCATATGCATGCAAATGGGCGGAAGGTTGAGGAACAAAATCGACAAGACCAGCTTGGATTTGTTTACCTCCTTCCATCGCATTGCTTGCTGCCGATGATGATGATGATGAGTCCATCGAGATCAGGGCCTTGCTACCTCCAATTCCCACAGACGGCGCCAATTAACGAGGTATCGACTCGTCAATGCCTACGGATTGTAGACTTAGGGTTTTGTGGAAAGTAGGGGCAAGTAGAACTCGAGGGTGGTCAGACGAACAAAGGCATCTAACTAGATAAAATATGGTGGCTGGGATTTGCAATGATTCGGTCCTTATTTTCGACCTTGGTTCACCTTTATATAGGAGGTGAAGCCGACGCTTTTCCGTGTCGTACAAGTACAGAATTATCGGGCCGCACTGGGCCTTTCCTTATATTGTTACAAGTTTCCCTATACTGACTCTTCTTTCTTAGGCTTCACATCTTCGGCTTCGTGGGCCTCCAGGTCTTCGGGTTCACCAAATTGAACTCAATAATATACACAGGGTACACTCGTGGTATGCCCGTTAGGCATACCTATGTCACCTGTGCCGTCATCGTTTTCCGAGGGGGGTGAGAGACCGAGTTCATCGTAGTCCTCAATGGCGACCCACTCGGCATCCAGAGGCTGCCGAACAAGTTCACCGAGTTCGTCGCCGGCAACGATCCGGCCGTGCTGCAGCTGCGGGAGGCTGGCTACGGCTTCTGCTGGTGGATGTGCTCTTCGACGTGCGCGGCAAGATGTACCTCCACACCGGCTGGGAGAAGTTCGCGCGCTTCCACGACCTCCAAGCCGACTGGGTACTCACATTCTCCTACCAAGACGACGAGGTTATGAGCGTGAATGTGTTCGACGACACGTCTTGCCGCCGGCACTACCACATCGACGACGAAGAGGACGACGATTGAAAATGTCGAGTGTTCTTTCTTCGCAGTGAAGACGGTCACGAAGGTTTTTGTATGTTCTCCCTGCATAGGAACAACAGAGCTATCATTGCCAGCTGCAATTTCAGTTTAGGTGACTAAGAGTGGCTGAGAGTGTTCTTTCTTAGCAGTGAACATATGAAATCTGCGAGGCCAACACTAGTTAGGTTTTCTTATTTTGCAATGTTTTAACTATGTATTAGTTTGTGTAAAACCATGTTTCAAACTATGTATTAGTTTGTGTAATGTTTCTCCTCTCTATTGAAATGAAAATATAAAAAAATAAGAATATTTTAATGTAAAAATAAGTTTGGGGCCACGGCTGGACAGTGACACGTCGTCAAACGCGGCACGAAAAAACAGCGTACCAAACGCTAAATCCGGCACCGTTTGGGGACGCGACTCGAGATGCTTTTAGTAGTGCGAAATAAGGACTAAGTGGGATTTTTACTTGCGTGGAAAATTGCCCTCATATCTTAATCGCAAGTAGAGAACAATAGCTCTAAACTCATCCCCTTTGTCGAGATACATATTCTTGCATATCCGGATGTGTATCTTCTGTAGTTATGTATAGCGATACATATCTTTGTATTTATTATCGGGCCCGTCTCCTTCCTTGTATAGTCGAGGACGTGGCCTATATATGTAACGCCATATGCACCCAATCAATACATTGTTAGTTGCATCCCTTTCTACATGGTATCAGACACCTACCGTTCCTAACCTAGCCACCGCGCCCCTCTCTCCCCGCGCGCGCCGCCCCACCATCCAACCCTAGCGCCGCCACCCTTGTGCCGCCGCTGCGTGTGCTCCTCCTCACGCCGCGCCGCCGCCGCACCTGCAGCCGCCGCCGCGCCTCCCTCCCCAATCCCGCGTCGTCGTCGTCCCCTGCGCTCGCGTCGTCATGTCATCGGTCTCCAACGGCAGCAACCCCTTCGCCTACAACCCATGGACGGGGTCATCTACGCCTACAGCATGCCGATGCCGCGCCCGCTGACTCACCAGGCGCACTTCACCGCGACAACGCCCTACGCCTCGGCCTTCACTGCCACGCCGCCGTCCTACGCCCCAGCCTACCACGCCGCGCCCGCACCTGGCTCTTACACCGGTGGCGGCAACTGGTTTATGGACACGGGCGCCTCGTCTCATATTGTCGCTCACCCGGGTAACCTTTCCCATTCTTTTCCCACTTCCACCTAGTCTCGCATCATTGTCGGTAACGGCGCCGGTCTTCCTATTTCTCACATTGGTTCTACTAATTTTCCTTCTACTTCTAAACCACTGTCTCTTAATAATGTCCTTGTGTCTCCCCAGCTTATTCAGAATTTAGTCTCTGTTAAAACTCTTTCTCGTGACAACTCTGTGACTGTTGAATTTGACGCGTTTGGTTTTTCTGTTAAGGACGCCCGCACCCGGATGGTCCTCCATCGATGTGAGAGCTCCGACGATTTGTATCCGGTGATGTCGCCTTCCACCCCTGGCGCCGCACCTCGTGCTCTCTCCGCAGGCGTTGATCTTTGGCATGCTCGTCTTGGACATCCCAATGCCAACACGCTTCACCAAATAATGAGGGGTTTTTCGTTTTCATCTACTAAACAGTCTTCACATAGTTGCGAAGCATGTCGTCTTGGTAAACACGTCCGTCTTCCTTTTAGTCAGTCTTCCACCGTTGCGTCTTTTCCTTTTGAGTTAATTCATAGTGATGTATGGACCTCTCCAATCCCGAGTAATTCTGGTCTTCTTTATTACCTAGTTATTCTTGATGATTTTTCTCATTTTGTGTGGACGTTTCCCCTCCGTAAAAATTCCGATGTCGCCACCACTCTCACAGCCTTCTACGCCTATGTTTCCACCCAGTTCGGTCGCCCCATCCACGCCCTACAAACTGACAACGGAAAAGAGTTTGACAATGTCGCCGTCCGCACCCTACTCTCCTCTCACAACACTATTTTCCATCTAACATGTCCATACACGTCCCAACAAAACGGCCGCGCCGAGCGTATCCTCCGCACCCTCAACGACTGCGTCCGCACACTCCTATTCCACAGCCATGTTCCCCCCACCTTTTGGCCTGACGCCTTAGCCACCGCCACCCTCCTTGTCAACCTTCGTCCGTGTCGTCCCCGCTGGAACTATGCACCTCATAACCTCCTTTACGGTTCCCCTCCATCCTACGACGGTCTTCGGATTTTCGGTTGTCGTTGTTATCCTAGTATCGCCGCCACCACTCCTCATAAACTCGCCCCTCGTTCTGTTCCGTGTGTTTTCCTCGGTTACCCGGCTAACACCAAAGGCTACCGTTGCTATGATCCGGTTTCTCACCGCGTCATCACCTCCCGGCACGTGTACTTTGATGATCATTGCTTTCCTTTTGCACAGAGACAGGTGGTCGCCACTCCTCCTTCGACTACTGATGGTCCACGGCGTCGACCCCCTGCAGGTCCGCCAGCTGCAGTGCCCTCGAGCTCGGACTCGGGCACTGCCTCGTCGTTCTCCGCCGCGCCCTTCAGCTTTGGCTCGGGCGCTGCCTCACCATCCTCTGGGTCACCCTCGAGCCATGTCTCGTGTGACCCCACGCCGACACCCTCGCTGACACCTGCGCCGATGCCCGCCTCGACGCCGCCTGCGTCGCCCTCGAGCCTCAGCTCGGGCGCCGCGCCATCTTTGCCGGGCGACGCCCCTTCGCCGGGTTCATCCGCCTCGACGCCGCTTGCGTCGCCCTCGAGCCTCAGCTCGGGTGCCGCGCCGTCTTCGCCGGGCGACGCCTCTCCTCCGGCTCCGCCTCCGCCTCCCCTGCCGCTAGCCACGGGGCCCCTCACACGCGCCCGTGCAGGGATTCGCGTCCCGAGCACGCGGTACCCCTCGGACGAGTACGTCTGCACCGCGTCGACTTCCGCGCATTCACCATCCACTCCATCGCCCCTGCCCGCCTCTGCCCGGGCTGCTCTTCACGACCCGCAGTGGCTTGCGGCCATGCACGACGAGTTCGACGCCCTGCAGCGGAACCAGACATGGACGCTTGTTCCCCGACCCCCTCACGCGAACATCATCACCGGGAAGTGGGTCTTCAAGCACAAGTTCCATCCGGACGGTACTCTCGACCGTAACAAGGCGCGGTGGGTGGTTCGTGGCTTTCGCCAGCATGCCGGCGTCGACTTCACCGACACCTTCGCCCCGGTTGTCAAGCCCGGGACGATCCGCACCGTCCTTCAGCTTGCGGTCTCCCGTGCGTGGCCCGTGCACCAGATGGACGTCTCCAACGCATTCCTTCACGTCCATCTCGAGGAGCAGGTCTTCTGCCAGCAGCCCACGGGATTCATCGACAGCGCCCTCCCCGACCATGTGTGCCTGCTCTCGCACTCGTTATACGGGCTCAAGCAGGCCCCACACGCCTGGTACCAGCGCATCGCAGCGTTTTCTTCACCAACTCGGCTTCCGCTCCACCTGCTCCGATGCCTCGCTGTTTGTGTACAACAATGGCACCACCACCGCGTACCTGCTGCTCTACGTCGACGACATCATCTTGACGGCTAGCTCGACGGACCTCCTGCGACAGATTGAGCGTCTTCGCGCTGAGTTTGCCCTCAAGGACTTGGGGCCCCTGCACTACTTCCTCGGCATCGAGGTCGTACGTCGCACCGACGGCTTCTTCCTTCATCAGCGCAAGTACGCCCACGAGCTCCTGGACCGCGCCGGTATGCTTAATTGCAAACCCGCGGCCACGCCTGTCGACACGAAGTCCAAGCTCTCCGCCACGGATGGTTCGTTGGCCACAGACGCGTCATTTTATCGCTCCATCGTCGGTGCCCTGCAGTACCTCACCTTAACTCGCCCCGAGCTGCGCGATGCCTGTCCAGCAGGTGTGCCTTCACATGCATGCTCCGCGGGATCCTCATTGGGCTGCGGTCAAGCGGATCCTCCGCTACATTCGTGGCAGCATGGACTTCGGCCTCTCCCTCCACGCCTCCACCGCCACGGACATCGTCGCCTACTCGGACGCCGATTGGGCAGGCTGCCCCGACACGCGTCGCTCCACGTCTGGCTACTGCGTCTACTTCGGACCTTCCCTCATCTCCTAGTCATCTAAGCGACAACCCACGGTCTCTCGCTCCAGCGCCGAAGCGGAGTACCGGGCTGTTGCTAACGCGGTTGCCGAGGTCTCTTGGCTGCGGCAACTCCTTGTTGAGCTCTCATGTCCTGTTGCCAAAGCCACCGTGGTCTATTGCGACAACGTCTCCGCCGTCTACCTCTCCGCCAACCCGGTCCACCATCGCCGCACCAAGCATATTGAGCTGGACATCCACTTTGTTCGGGAACAGGTGGCCCTTGGACACATTCGAGTACTTCATGTGCCCACCTCCCAACAATTTGCGGATATCATGACCAAGAGTCTGCCTACGGCATCATTTGAGGAGTTCCAGTCCAGTCTATGCGTTCGACCAGGCGACGCTTCGACTGCGGGGGTTGTTGAGATACATATTCTTGCATATCCGGATGTGTATCTTCTGTAGTTATGTATAGCGATACATATCTTTGTATTTATTATTGGGTACGTCTCCTTCCTTGTATAGTCGAGGACGTGGCCTATATATGTAACCATATGCACCCAATCAATACATTGTTAGCTTTCTACACCCTTGTCTGAGTGTGTCACCAAATAGCGGTTGCAATGCATAAATAAACTTGCTCAGACAAGCGTGGCAATAGACACGAAGCATGCAACAGGGCAGATGCGAGTTTGTTTACAGATGGCTAAACGGTAGAGAAGGCAGTGCTGATTATTACAAGAGCGCAATATGCTAGCAACTAATTGGTCGATGCATCAGTCGTAGAAGGAATCCGCTATCTACTGGTATTTGCTACCCAAACAGGAAGGCAAGGAAGGACACCACCATGAGGAGAGGAAGGACCAACGGGGCCGTCCTGGCCTGAAGCAGCGTCCCCGCCCCTACGACCTGCAACCAAAGAAATCAGAGCAAGGTGAAAGAAAGCTCAATACAGTAGATGCGAAGTGAAAAGCTGCTGAGCAAAGGCAGAAAAGCTTGTGATGTTAACGTTTGCAGTTAGCGGCCGGCTAATTACCTGGCGTTGTTCTTGCCCGGGGGTGGGCATGGGCAGGACGGTGGCGGAGTCGGTGACGCCGGCGGGGAGCGGCACCGCGGGGTTGCTGCTAATGAAGGCGGTGCTCGCCCCGTCGAGAGGCGCCGGCGCGCCCGCGCTGCCGCCGCTGGACGGCGCGCCAGGGCCACGCCCCTCCGACGGCAGCGTCGGCATGTAGTCCTCCGAGCCGGGCACCGTCGCTGGCGCGGGCGCGGGTGTTGGCGTGGGGGCAGGCGCCGGTGCGGCGACAGCGGCAGAGGACGGTGCTGGCCGCGGGGAGTTGTCTGGCACCGACGGCACGACGATGGTCATGGGGAGCTTCTCCTCGCTGTAGCCCTCGCCAAGCAGCTGATTCGTCGAACACAAGAAGAAAATGTTAACGGAGACTGCCAGCACCAAAGAAACAGGAAGCAGTCATGGCAGGGAGTCGAGTGAAAGAGCAAGCTCACCCGAGAAATGTAGGCGCCGGGGCCGCCGAACGCCTGCGACGGATGCAGGAAGAGGGAGCAGAGCAGCAGCGCAGACGCGAGTGGCGCGCCGTGCATCTTGCGTGCCGGCCATGGCGATGGCGAGCCTCCCATCTCCTAGGCGTTTGCTCCCCGTTCTCGCTTCTGCTTCTCCCGGCGTTCCGTCCTAGGTTCGCTTGGACCGTGCGTGCCCACAGTGCCCGTGACCTTGTAGGACGTGCCTGAGCTTGGGTGGGGCGCAACGGTCACTGGCTAGCCTGCAGGTCAGTTCGGTGCGGTGCAGTGTAGCAGTGCAGGGTAAAAAGCGAAGCAACACTGTGGAAGGAAACGGAAAAATGGTAGGGGCTAGTACCGCTCTAGTAGTGCCTAGTGTCTGCTGAACAAAAGGCTGCAACAAAGCGGCCACCTTTCGAGACTTTGTTGGTTGGGCGTGCGTGGTGGCGGCAAGGAATCGCAGGGCACTCGGACGTGTAATCAGCCGGTGATTAGCAGCAGATTGCTCGGGCTAGATAGCAATCGAGTGCGACTGGGTCGGGGGAGCAATCTGCGACTTCCTACGTACGAACCCGAGGAGCTTTTGTGGCCGATAATTGCAGCATCAGCTGCCAGCACGGGCAACAGGGCACGCGAGCTCCAACATATGCCGCTCCCGGTCAAAGCATGGAGAGGCTCGAGCACGACGACCGATTGCACCACGCGGTCCATACTCGGCCGGCTTCAGTGTACGGTTACAAGGATCCTATGAGACTTTCGCATCGTCTTGTCTAGTGTAAATAATTCATTCTTGTGCTTGTAGTCCGTAGAAAGCATAGTAGAGCTCAAAAAAGTGCAAACCGAAAAAGTGGTTTCAGTCTTCCGAAAACGTAAGTTCGTTCGATTTTGGCAGTGACGCAGATTAGAAACCGTAAAAATGGAATGAAAAACGGAATTCGAATTGGCGCGGGTAAATTAGGCGATGATCATAGTTCGACATGAAATTGATGCTCCGATTGAGCATCAAAACATACATTGTTCGACAAATTAAAGCTACATTACTGGTACACCGGCGAGCGCTACTTAGCCAAAGCAAAATGCGGCCAATATAGTGACCTACGCGCGCGGCGATGCCGGTGGTGGCGCAGCGTGTCGGCGGCAGAGGGCGCCGATGCTGTCGTGGATGATCTTCACGCGTCGTCGGCGTCAAGCTCGACTATTTCGAGCTTGACGCGGCGGACTCGGGCCTCCCGGCTGGCCGCCTCGTATTCACGGACCTGGCGGACGGCTTCCGCCTCCTCCCGGCGGAAGTGCGCGCGAGGACGGCCTCCTCCTCGTCGCTGCCTTCGGAGCCGCCACGGGACGCCATCGCACACCGGCGGACGGTAGATCGCTGCCTGGGGCTCGCTGGATTGCTCGCTGGAAATGGTGCTTGGCGGCGGCGGAGGGAGAGAAACGGCGGAGGGGAGTAGGGTTTGCGAACCGAACTCCCCTCCGCGAACCCTTTTAATAGGGGCCGTGCAGGGAGTTGTTCGGGCCCCTGAACTTCCAATTCGGGCCGGCCCACTTTTTCGGGCGCTGATCGGCGCCAATTTCGACCCGAACCCGTAAATCCGCCGGAAAAGTTTAGTTCCGGCGGGATTTACGGGCTCTGTTAGAGATGCTCTTATGGCAGCCGTGCTGAAAAGATGCGTGCGCCTCCGAGGATGCTCATTGCCTGATGATATGAAGGTGATACATATTCTAAAATACTCCGTAGATTATGGGTCTGTTTGTTTGGGCTGCAGCTTTTGAGAAGCAGCTGGTGGGCTGTGAAAAAACAGCTGCAGGAAGCAGCTGTTGGAAGCTAGATTTGATGTTTGGCAAGATAGCTTTTTGTGGTGGTTGCTGTTGATTTTAAGAGTGAAATGTCCAGAATGCCCCTCAGCGCTGAAGATGTTGAATAAATGCTTATTTAAAACGAATTAGCTATTTCTAACTGTTTATTATATATTTATCATATTTTCTCAATTTACCTTTTTTGCTACAATAATTTTAAGTGGAAAAGTATATTTTCGTTCCACGTCGCTCGCCCCAACCCTCCTTTTTCTTCAAGCTTGAGTCCGTGCCCACCTTGCCGACACTCCCTTTCCCACCGTCGTGCCACCGCCATCTAGCCTATCGACTGTGCCACCATGGATGGCGAACTCCCCACCCCCCCCCCCCATGGACGTGCCGGAGGAGACGATTATATTACAAGGCTTCTCCATCAATAAAGTCCATATTAGCCAACCTGATTTAGCCAACTTTTAACTATTTTCATTCTTAGAATTAATGTAAAAATATTCTGTACAAAATGTTTAGAATTGGTGCAAACATCTAGCCATTCATGCACCAAGCCACCAACAGACCGATCAAACAGCAAAGAATACAGAACTGAACTTTTTAAAACTGAAATAGCTCATGTACATACAGGCATACATCCGCACATCCTATAGCAGTGCACTTGTTATCTCACAGTATGAATTCATGGAGAAGATCTGGATGTATGTGACTCGTGGAGATCCAAGACAGCGACGGGAGATCTGAGACAGCAAGATCCAGCGGCCAATGCCTTACGGAGATCCAATACAGGAATAGGAGATTAGGCATAGGGGATCCCGACCACAAATAATGCCGCTGAATGGAGATGACGGGGACATGAACTCCTCCTCTCGGTTGGACGACGGGAACAGTGGCGGCTCGACGGGGACGGCGGCGGCGACCGGGAACCCTAGTGCTTGTTTCGTCTCGTGAACGGGAGGAGGAGGTGGAAAAAAACGCCCAAGGGGCTGTCGGGCTGGGGAAAATAGCAAGGGCCGAGCTTCATTATAAGGGAGGGCAGTTTTTTCGTTGATTCGTCGAAGAGGTAGGGGCATTTTCGGACTCCGTCGCTCGGGAAGCAGGCCGCAGCTCGGGAAGCATCTCTCGCCCAGCTTTCGGACCTCACGTACATTTCCTCGCAGCGCTTCTCACAAGTGCTTTGCAAAATTTTGCTGTTTGTTAGCAGAAGCAGAAAAACAGCAGCCCAAACAAACGGGGCCTATGGCTGTTGCAATCCCTGAGTTCTCAGCGTTTTGGCGGTGCGTGGGCCAGCCTATATTAAACGCGTTGCGCTATCTGCGTTCTCAGGCCGTCTCCACGCGAGCGAAACAGCTGGCGCGCGCGCTAGCCTTGGCCGGTGCCCTGTGGCCCCGGCCCGTCACACGTTTTCCGTTTTGCCTCCCTAAATCTTATGGCTTCGTGTGTGTGTGCCTGTGTGGGTCCCTTTGGTCATCGGTTTGGCGTAGATTGCGGGTCTGTATGACTTCTTCTTTTATGGCGTAGATTGTGGGCTGCTCCGTGAGGTTTGAGTTTGACCGATGGTGGTTTCTCTCGATGGGTTCCCCGCCGCCGTCCGGCAATCTCCCGCCGTCGTTCTTTCTGCTGTCGCCCCCGTCATCCGTAAGGTTGCTCGCTGCTACGCGTTGCGCGGTTTCCGTGTCGCTGTTGATGACCGCAACGTCTCCATGGACGCCGGACTCGGCCGGGACCGGGAGAACCAGGTTGCTGCTGCTGGCCAGGGGCTGCCCCTTTTCCCTCCCGAAGCTCTTCCTCGTGGGGCCTCCTCAACGAGGCCAGGCAGATGCACGAGGCCGGCAAGCTGCGGTGTATCCTGGAGGGCGCCGCGGCGCGGGACCGGCCCTTCGTCTGCAACGCCTGGGGAGCGTCCGCTTCATGCCCTCCCGTGCCTACACGGGATACTGCGAGATCTTGGTCGAGGAGGAAGGCCGCACTAGCCGCTGCGGTGACTGCAACGACAACAGCTTGGTAAGCTGCTCCACTTGCTTCCTGTAGGAAGTAGGAACCTTGTACTTTTAGATCCCAAACAAACACGTTGTTTGTGCCGAGGCTTGGAACACACATGACAGAAAAGGCTTCTACCCTCCTCACGTCCCTTCGGACTCTTCCCCAACTCCCGCACCTCCTAGCCAAGGCCAGCACCACCTCGTGCCGTTGCGCCGTGCGGATAGTTGGCGGCAGCGGCGGCGTAGAAAAGCTCGGTAGGGATCCGGTATAGGACGTGTATGTGGACAAGCTCAACTCCCACAAGTGTTACCTCAGCGAGGTGGGTCTGCCTTTAGTCTACACGGCTGTGTCCGTCCGGTTCTTGGTTTGGGCCTGAACTGGTCGGGGGAAACTGCATCCCTATTTCAGATTCGGGGCGGTTTCGCTCTTCCTTCAATACGGACAGAGCGACTTCTTCCTTGATCCGTGGTTCTTGCAGTACTGGAGTGATGGCCGGATGGGCTTCCTTGATTTGTTGATTAGTGATCTCTAACTCTGCTTGTTTTCCAAATTTTCTGTGCTATCTACTTGTTTCCCGTTGATATATTCTCCTCTGTATTGAACAATCTGTGTATTTCCCCTGAATATAATTGTTCTATCAGCTAATCATTGGATGTGCTACTGCAGATAATGGCGTCCAGCTCCAGCATGAAAGGGCTCTATGTTGGAGATGCGCTTGCTTACCATATCATGCAGTCCCCTGCCAAGGTTGGAGAGCCTATCTTGTGTCAGGTTTGTGTCCTCTGATAGTGTACATATATCCTGGCAAGGCTTCATTCATACTTGCCAAAGGTTTAAGACGGGTTGTCTACCCGACTGCTGAGAGTGTCCCCTTACAACGCGTTATTGACTGTTTGATTATTGCTGGGTGTGAACCATCGTTTTTTTATCTTGTGCAGTAATATTCTGATTACTTTTACGTTCATCCCCTCTCAGCTAACACTGGGCTCCAAACTATGTTAGACACAACACTTAGATGGAGGGTAAGTTGGATCTGGTAAAAATAATTACTTTCAGTCATGCCATGAATCCTCATCATCGACAGCAACATGCCAAGAATGTGAGTCAGCTCCATTCTGCTATCGTTGCTATATTTCCTTAGTGCAAGAACAATTCGGTGTTCTAAATGTCTGCAAAAAAATTCTTGGTTTGAATTTACTGTCCCTTTGCAATGGATGGGTGTAATAATTGCAATTGGATTTTTTTCCCAATTGGATGGCTTAATCGATAAATATAATGGTTTATTGTAGAATTATTGAGGTATTCTTAGACTGTTAAATATTAATGGAAACTGCTAGCGCACAAATTCCCTTTAATAAGGAAAATATATGATTAATCTGATGTGAGGAATAATGCTACATGGTGAAAAACAGTTACAATATTTCCATAAAATCCTATGGGTGAAGGCATTCCTTTCATCTTGCAGTCCTATAACTATAAGTAAAAAAGTTTGGAGGTATAATTAGAAAATTAAAATCGTGTATGCGGCTATGATTTATAGTAAATAGCATTTGACTCATATAAATAGTGGATCTATCGAGTCCTTCTGTCTGTGTTCCGTATCTTTTTTACTCATGTAGCTTGTGAGAATATTATAATCTTATGGGCGTACTGAGAGTAGAGTGTTCCGATGGGGACAGTAAGCTAAGATGACCAAAATGTACATAACTGTCGAAAATGGTTGATTTGGGAGTGACTTGCTCGAGATATGAAATTCATGTATATTACACCGTTCATCCCTCTTTTAATGTTGATTTGGGAGTGACTTGCGCAGGATTTCATTTCCCACCATAAATATCTAACATTGTTTTGGTAATAATGATTTTGTTTCCAAGAACAATCTGCCAATTGCTTTATGTGTTGTTTCTGAAGTTATATATTACTTCACTTCCTGCAATTAAAATATTCTTGAGGTCTAAACCACCAAGAATAAGTGATTTCATTTACCACCATCGATATGTAACATTGTTTTGGTAATAATCGTTTTGTTTTCAAGAACAAATCTGGCCAATTTCTTTATGTGTTGTTTGTGCAGTTATCAAGGTTCGGGAAAGCGGAAAAAAGCGTCGCTTATGCGCGCTAAAGCGCAATGCGGAGGCCTTCCGCATCGATTGCATAAGCGCTTAAGCAGAAAAAAGCAGAAAAAAGAGGGGAAAAGCGCCGCTTATGCACGCTGAAGCGCTAACCGGAAGGCCACCACACCGATTACGCATAACGCTTTCTTGAACCTTGGCAGTTATATATTCACTTCCTGCAATTAAAATATTCATGAGGTCTAAACCACCAAGAATAAGTGATTTCATTTATAACCATCGATATCTAACATTGTTTTGGTAATAATGATTTTATTTTTATTTATGTGTTGTTTGTGTAGTTATATATTACTTCACTTCCCGCAGTTAAAATATTCTTGAGGTCTAAACCACCGAGAATAAGTTACGTGGTATATAGTTCTACCTGATAGTTGTTGTTCAGCTATAAAAATAAGAGTAATAATTTTCTTTTAGAGTTCACATTGGTAGTGGTGATCGTGTGGTTTGGGATAGTTAATACTAATATAGGTTTGTTCTTCTTACCCAGTGTTGTTGGTAGTCTCATTTATGCCATTAGGTAGAGTAGGACAGCTTGATCTTTTTATGTGTTATCGTTATGGGGAGCTTGTGATGGATAAATAGGAAATCATTTTGTCTCTTATCATTTGCTTTGGTTACTGATCTGCAGTTAAATAAAGTGCTAATTTGACATAATGGTATTCCATCTGAAGTCATTATTATTATCTATTAAAATGGCACTATTATTTGTAGGTGAAATTTTCTATTTATCCATTATGTCGAATATACAAATGATCTTATTAACCACTATTAGCAATAGATTCATGATCTCATGTTTTCGTTTGGTGTTCCCAAGCTGAAAATGAGCGGGCGTGCTTCCTCTCTTTGCGGAAGTCATACATTTAGATTCTAATTCCTTTTAGGTTCCACAAGATTGAATTGCTTTAAATGAGGCTCAATTGTATCTTGATATTTTGCAAGGCGAACAAAATTTTGTTTAGTTTAAAAGCTGCGATTATCGGTCTTTCACATGACAAGATTTTTTATGGCGCCAATCTGTTTTAGGTATATTTTTGAATTCTCTTTGTGATGTTCATGGTGTATTTCTTATAACATGCCTGAATGTACATCCCATTTTCTGGTGTAACATTCATCGCATTCCTTATTTCTCCAAGGTTTTCCAAAATTATGCAAGAGCACTTGATACTTCAATAGTTTGTGAGATAATTTCGCATTATTGACAATTTAAGTTAAAGAAGAGAATATTCATGGTTCTCTAGGTTCAGATTAGATATCCAGTTTCACCATACACTTTCCACTTTACCTATTTTTTTGTGTCATTGATAGTTGGAACCCATTATTTCATAGTTTCTATAACATGGTAGGCTTCACCAGAACCCCATTATTAGTAAGAATCAGCAGATGGTACAAAATAATCATGAAATGTCATTTTTTTTTGCATGATGAAGAGAGTTTTGCACGTTGTCGGGTTTTTTTTATATCATATTGTATTTTTACTGATAAATAGAGTAATGTAATCGAGTAATATTTTTATCCTAAAAAATTATAAGTTCCTCCACAGAGTATTATCGTATGTTTACGTGTTTCATCTTTCAATTGATGGAAAAAAAGGAAAAATTACAAGATGATCATGTTCTATTTGATATTGTCGTATCTTATGCTTCAAAGTAAATGCAGTATGCATTTTGTTTTGTATCTCTGCCTTTATAATAATGTCAATATTGAGCTCTTATCGTTTTTATTATAAATTATGCATGACATAGCGTCAACCTTTGCTTTTTGTCGGAATGAACTTACCTATGTCATAATTATTAATGTTTACATTTAGATGTGTACATTACTTTCTTTCTAGAGGATACGTGATATCAAAGGCCACGTGTGTACCAGAGATATTGTATTACACTCTGCAGTTTGCTGTTATTTAGAGGATTCATTTCCACAAAATAAAATTATATTTGTACCTATCATGGCCGACGTGCAGCACCAAGGACTGCTGGCCGGCGGAGGAGGTGTCGGGGGCCGTGGCCTTCCCCTTGAAAGGTTCAGACACACGGACCTTGCTGCCTTCTGGCGGCGGCGGCGGCTTGGCCGCGGAGGGCCCTTGGCTTGACGGCGGAGTTGGGGTGGCCCCAGTTGGCTCGAGGATAGGAGCTTCTGGCGGCGGTGTAGAGGAAGCCGGCGCGGCCTTGGAGGGGGAAGAGTTGGAATGCTCCTTCTTTTTTTTCTTCGGGGCGAGAGGAACCAGAGGTTCCGCCCGCCCGGTAGCTTCTTCATCGGCGCCGATGTTGCTGGCGCCGGCATCTTGCTTCTCTGGAGGGGAGATGAGGTCCTCCTCCGCGCGGTGATCAGGAGGTGTAGGGGCCGCGCGCCCCGCACTTGAAGTGCCTCCCAGAGGGGAGGCAGAAAGGTTGCCGGTACCAGAGGGTACCGGGCTTGACTGAGGAGGAGGTGTTGAGGCCTCAGGCTTCGAGCCACTGGTGCTCTTGGAGAGTTTGAGCGCAGGGCTGAGCAAGAAAAAGAGAAAGAGTCAAAAAGAGAGCCAAAAAGAAGAGTTTGAAAAATAGAGCGAACAAAGGAACAGAAGCTTACCCGGAAGCAACAGGCATTGTTTTCCCCTTGTAGCGCCTCTTGCCTACTTCTTTTCCCCCAAGGACTTCCGTCCGGGAGCGTTTGGCGGGAGGGGCCTGGCTTGGGCCGGCATCTGGTGCCGGGGCCTTGTTCTTCTTGCCCTGGGAGCTGAGCTTCTCCAGGAACTCGTGGCCGACCTCGGCCTGCAGGGGAACCACGTGCTCGTGGACCTGTGGTTTGGGGCCAGCTGAGGGAGCATCTACAGAAGGAAAATAGCAACGATACGTAAGAGACCGGAAGAGGAAACTACCTCAAGTATGGTGAGCTCGTCGCTGGAACCGGAAGCCTCAGAATAAAAGTTACCAGGGCGCGGAGTGGGGATGCGGCCCATCTTGAGATCGTGCCAAGGGACGTAGGGATCTGGGTCAACCTTGTCCAAGGGGCGCTTCCGGCAAGGGCCTCGCCGATCCGACTCGATGTGAGGGAAGCGGTCCTTGGCCTGAAAACAAAGAGAAAATCAGTTAGCCGCAGCATAAAAGTTACCGGTAGAACAGCCCGGGTGGCACAATCTCTTACTTCGTCGGTTGGAGGGTTGGTGGAGCTGAGAGGCAGGAAGCCCCACTCCCAGTCATCCGGCATGTCTGTTTGGCAGATTTGCTTAGCCTTGAGGACTACATCCGCTTTGCTTAAAGGAAGGCCGGTGATCTTGGTGGGATCGCCAGGGCCGTACATCTCGCTTATCTTATGAGCCCGGCGCTTAAGGGGAAGCACCCGGCGTGGGATGAAAGTGCGGATGATATCGTCAGAGCAGATGTTGGTCTCCTTCATCAGCTTCTCCATGAAGCGTACCACCCGATTCGTCTCAATATGATTCGTACCGGGGAAGTAGCCCCAGTTGACCTTCGTGGGCGGCGCCGGGTTGAAAGCCGGCAGATTGATGAGATCCGCGGCGCCGTTGTTCTTCACGTAGAAAAACGTTGTCTGCCACAACCGGCAGGACTCGAGGCCAGTGAATTTAAAAAAGGGGCTCCCTTGGCGGGAGCCGATAATACAAGACCCGCATTGTACGGGGGGTTTGGGCTTAGGAATATCCTTGCCCTGGACCGAATTGATCCGAAGAGAGAAGAAGCGAGCAAAGGTCTCGCGAGCGGGACGGATGCCGATGTAGCCTTCTATGAAAGCAACATAGCAAGAAAAATAGAAAAAGGCGTTGCCGGGAAGATGGTGAGACTGGAGTTGGTAAAAATCCAGGACTTCGCGGAAGAAGTCGGAGGCGGGAAGGCCGAAGCCATGCTCAAAGTGAGCAAGAAAGACAACGAACTCACCGGGTTCAAGCACCGGTTCGATCTCGTTGCCAGGAAGCCGGCAGGAGACTCCCTCCGGTATCCTCCTAGACCAGTAAAGCCAGTCAATCTCATGTTGTGTCACGTCGGAACCCCTCCAGGCTCCGCGTGTGATACCGGAAAGATCTTTTCCGGGGGCCTGGCTGGAGCTGCCGGCCTCTTGGCCTTTGCTGGATTCAGCTTCCATCCGGGCAAGATCTGCGGTTAGCCCGTCGGAAGTCCTACTCTCTTGGCTACTAGAGGATGAGGCGGAGAGAGACTCTTCGCTAGACATGCGGATCTGAGAGACGCCGGTATCTACCCCGAAAAACAGTTTTCCCAAGAACTACCCTCGCGCGAAGATCTACGAGTAAGAAGAAAAGCAAAAGAAAAGAGGACGTAAATATTCTACCGGCCCAAGATCTGAAAAGCAAAGAAAAGAAAGGTAAATGTGAATCGAGCCTGACCTGGGGCGGCGGAGACGCTTAAGGAGAGGGTTGCCGGAGCAACGGTGAGCTCGCGAAGGCCGACGGAGGCTGGCGACGGCGAAGGGTGAAGACCGCCGAGCAAAGCCCGAAGCAGCGGCGGCGAAGAAGTACCAGTGGTTTTCTCCGCGGTGAAGATCTTCGGCGCAGCGAGAGCAACGACGCAAGTTCGTCGGAGCAAGGCTCTGGCGGCGACCGGCGGCGACGAGGTTGCAAGAGGCGAAGAGCTCGAAGCGCTGGGAAGTAGGCGAATGCGGGGAAAGAGATGAAGTGGAACCGCACTCCCCTTTTATAAGAGAAGGAGATAGTGGGCCAGTAACCGCTGGGCCGCGGCGGTTCACTTCGTGGGCCGCCACGTGGCGCGAAGATACACGCGCAGAAAAGAAAATGCCACAGGGAGGCCACACGGATCCGGAACGGCGGCAGGGATCCGGTGTGGCGCCATAAATGCTGGCGCAGAAGCCGAAGGGAAGTGACCCCTGACACTGGCGCGTCAGGTACAGTGCGCATGTCACTGACAGACGCTGTACCCGAGAAATTCTCGACTTCGCCGAGGAGAGAGTTAATGTCAAAGATGCCGGGGAATAAGATACCGGAAGATACCTTGCAAAGAGAGAAAGACGTGAGTCCATCAAAGATGCCGGGAGATCTAAACTTACCACCGGAAAGATCAAACCGGTACCTTAAGATATGAGAACCTGGCATGGTCCATCGGATAGGATCCACCGGACTATACCAGCTTCGGGGACTAATGTTGGGGCGATGACCCCCGGTATGCCAAAGGCATGCCAAAACCGGATGGTTTAGGCCATCAAGATACCGGTTTAATGTTTATACCGGAGCACGAAGTTAAGAGCTTGGCTAAGTAAAGCTAAGCCGGTATCCCCAGGAGGGGTATACCGGAACCGGATAGAGAAGACACCGGGCTACCGGCAAGAAGTGCACTGTAGCACGTCGGCAAGACTGGTCAAAGATTCTCTCCAGAGCTAGAGGACAAAGATGAGCTAAGCAAAGTAGCTTTAAACGAAGCCGTGACGATAAAGAAGAGGATGACGCTGAAAGAAGCCGGAGGACGTCAGCCTCCTTGATTAAAGAAGACCCCGGTGTCATCTATGACTAAAGTAACTTTGTAAAGTAGTTTGTCTAGTCAAAGATGCCATTAGGGTTTCTTCCCCTGTAAGCCACCCTCTCCCCTATATAAGGAGAGGGGGCACACCCGTACTCGGGACGATCAACTTAGAGAGAAATCATGTAAGCACAAACCTGTACCATGTTGAGATCAATGAAGAGAAAGATCTAGAGCAGAGTTATTCCTTGTGTGTTTCTTCTTCTACCTTTGCCCTTGGCTAAGTTCTTGAGGAAAGTAACCGGAAGTTCATCCAATCTAATCAAAAACTCTCCCCCGAATCCTCTAGCGTCCATTCGGCCCCAACTTAAGCCATCCTATGGCATCTGTCTGTTCACCACGACGACAGAGATTCCTTTTTGAAAAAATGGTGTATATCCGTATCTTTGATAAATTCATTGGTAGTTTTTTTTAAGTTTACTTTTGCCTTTTCAATGCCGTAAAAATATTTTGAGGCTAGGAATCTTCAGTGGTGAAGGAGTAGAGGAGCAACACGAGATGGCTTGTGCAACCAGAATGGAGCTGTCGCTCCCAACAGAGGTGTGCTAATTGATCTATCAAGGAGAGAAGGATAAGTTAAATTGTTAGCTGCCTCAGGAGTATGTTGGTGCCTGCACCTGATATGATCTTGAAGTTTGCTCAGTTGTATACTTATGACACTGTTAATAAGCTTGATCATTGGAATATGGGTTTATATGATGGTGAGGAGGGTGCCAGAGTTGCCAATTGTGATCCGTGGATTGTTTAAAGGACATGACAGTTCTAACACGTTGGTTAAGCAGATTAGGATGATTTATGTTTCCCAGGGGTGAATTGAGCTTGCTGGTCACCCATTATACCCTATATAAAAGACAAACAATTTACCACACCTCTTAGCAATTTGGTAACTGTAGATACACCAATTTCTCCTCCAACTATTCAATTACTATGTGACACGTATCTCTTGAATTGTTTCATCTGGTCAATTTCTTCGCGTTTCTTTTTTTTTCTAGCCTAAATTGGGTACCGGTTACCGGCAGGACTTCCGGTTATTGCGTGTTTACCATCGTGGGAAAATATCTACTGCTTATTATTGTTCCCGCACCGCTTTTCCGGATAATCCAGAAGCACCCAGTAAATTTCCATACGGTTCGCCCAAAAAAAAGCCCAGACGCCTCTCCTCACGCCCTAATTCATGCCGTGATGGATGCCTCCACCGTCCTCCCCCTTCCCCCTGAGCCGCCGCCTACCGTGAGCTCTGCTGCGCCCGAGCTCCCCTAGCCGACCTTCTTCCTGGCCGGCGGCAGCGTGGGTCAGGTCCTCATCTGCCATCGCGGTCGCCGCGGAGGCAGTCCGGCTTCCCCCGGCTGGTTTGCAGTGTGCGCATTCGAAGGCCAGCGGTGCGGCCGCCGCGATCGCTCCAACCGAGCACCGCATACAGCTACTCGACTACCGCTTCTCCTCTTCGCCTCCGCTCGCGAATTCGTTTGTCATTGCCACAGTTTCTACTTTCGTCCAAGAAGAGGCAGAGGATAGGCGCGGGGCGCTGTTGGGGGAAGCAAGATGACAGCAAGTAGTGTGACTGCACAGCGGGAGCCTGGGAGGAAGATGTTGCTGATTCAGGAGCAGTGACATCAATCCCATGGTCGCCCAGGAGAGGCCATCTCCTCTATGTCCAGCGTCATCTCTCCTAACTGAATTCAGTAATCTTTGAGGCATGGAGCTGAAGAACCTAGGTAGCAGGGACTAAATGTTGAATACTACGTTCTGTTGGTTACCCTTATATGCATTTTTGTTCTCTTGCTGATTCTAAGTATGTTTGGAATTACAGTCTGAAGATGTGTATACTTAGCTACTGTAGGTATTAGCTTTGTTTTTAACTTATTTATTTGTTCCTGGGATTTTTTAAAGTTCAACGCGGCTGCTTTTGTAGATTTCACAATGGTGGCGCTCATGGCCATCAGGAGGGAGATGCTGACTCACTATAGGGTGCTGGACAGCTGGGACATTAGCTCCACCGACTCCTCCACAACTGAGAATCTCTACATGACTGTCAGTATGTAGATTATGATGTCTGCAGGCCAGGTTTGTTTTCCATATTTGTGCACAATGCATCAGAATGGATATCTGATCATTCAACTATAATATTGACTGGGTGTTTTATTGTCTTTTAAACAAACAAACATATTTCCGTTCCAGCTTTCATCCATTTCCAACTACTTGGCCTTTATAGATCTTCTTTCTTTTGGTCAGAATAAGTTGTATAGTTGCCTGGTTTAGTTAGCCAGATAAGGGAATCCAAAACCTGAACTCATTTATATTCACTTGGGAACATGAACTATTTACTTGCAGGAGTATGTTTTGTGTTCGACAAGATTGTTGTTGATATTACAGTCCTACCGTCCAAGCATGTTGAAAAAAATATTTGGATTATTGGGAAAGTAGTAGCAAGTTCACCTATTTTTGTTTTCGACAAGACAATGTTGTTTTTGCATCTAAGTTTGGATTTTTTTGTTGCTGATTTAGATGGTCATTACGTTATACAGATTCAGAATGCATGACATAAGTCGAAAAGCTGAAGCTCCAAAGAAAAGATGCTTTCAATATGATAACTCCTTTTTTCTATGTTGAACTCTTTCGAATATTCTGATCATGTCCGTTTTACTATTCCTGGGATGTCTCTACTTCCTTACATAATTTTTACTGGCAATATTCATTGCCATTAACCTATGTTAAACACATATTGGAGTAGAGTAGAGGTTGATTTCAGAAAAGTTTCTTTAGACCAACCTCATTGGATGGATATGTTCTGTGTGAAACTTGGATAGCCAGTGATGGGTAATTTGTAACCATAGTTTGGTTTTCTTTTCTTACCTTACCAAGCTGACATCTGTTTTTTTTTGTTGTAGACAAACGTTAACTTATGACTTGAGCTACCTTCTGATAAACATATCAAGCCCTCCCATCTATCTTTTAAGAGTTTCTAGAGTTTGTTCAAAAAGTCGGTTATCATAATTTAAACACATATAACTGCAGTATCCAACTACACTAACTACTGAAGCTCTCTACCTGGAGCGATTGCCTGCCTGAAGGCCATCGAGTTTGCAGTCGAGGTAGGTATGGGATGGATAAAAACTGAAACTGATGCAGCCTTGCTAAAATCGGTTCTCCAGTCCTATACATTTGATTCAGCTCGCCATGTAGTTCTCTTCAGGTAGGCAAAATTCCAGCTGCTCACCAACTTCTTATATTACAAAGTATTGTAATGTAAGCCCTTTGTAATACAATGGCTCGCGCCTTAGCTGCTAATGGTGCTAGCTTAGTCTTGGGTGGTGTTATGATGTGGCATGATGATGCACCAGACAGTATATCTCATATTGTTGCTAGCAAGCTAGCTGCAACAGATCAATGAAGTCCACGGTTTGCTGTAAAGAAAGTCCGAACTACATTGTAACACTATGTGCTGTCAATTGCGAGTTCAGTAGAAAATTTACCGCCTCGGTCTACCACTACCTAACATGAAAATGCATGCCCTCCACCATGTAATCCATTGTATACAAATGCTTCTACTACAAACAACTATGCCATCGCTCTTCAGACATTGCTCTACAGGCGTGGCGTGCCGCCGCGCCAATGCCTCCTAGTTTGGCACTAAAATTGCCTGATTCGACCGATCCTAAGGTCTATAGGCCCTCTTATGGCATCTAAGGGTGTGTTTGGTAGCCTGTGTGGGCTATCTGAGCTCATACAAGCTGAGTCCAGCTATGTTCACCACATACAAGTGTGTTTTATTGTGTTGTGTTTGGTAGGTTGTATGACTTAAGCTGAGCTCAGTTGAGATACTGTTTGTTATCCTGTATGACTTGAGCCATGCCATATAAAAATAAAAAGCAATCAGGTCCCTAAATACAAAACAGAAAAGCAATCGGATCCCTACAGAGAAAACTAAAAAGCAATCGAGTCCCTAGAAGCGTTGGGCTCGAGCTCCGGCGCCGTTGCCGGCGAGAGGAGCCGCCGCCGGTGAGAGAAACCACCGCCAACGAGAGGAGTCGCCAGAAGAAGGCCGACTGGCCAAGCTCGTCCTGCAGCGCGCACAGTGAGGCCAAGCTCCTCCTGTCGGACGAGGTCGGTCGAGGACTCCTCCTCTGCCGTTCAGTTTGCCGGTGAGGCCAAGCTCCTCCTACCGGATGAGGCCAGGAGAGGCGGCGTGGCCTGCCTGCTGCTCGGTTGCTGGCGCAGAGCTCGGGAGTTGGTCGGGCGGGGCGGTTGCTGTGTAGTTGACGGGAGAGAGAGATGACGGGATGTGGGCTGGGGGCAAATGAGAGAGATGAGGCATGCGGGTCGGTGACCCCTGCGGGCCGAAGTGCGTGCGTGTGGAAGTTTTCCGGACGAACTCAGCTGAGCTGAGTTGGGAAGCCGAATCGAGCTTCTCAGGTGGGCATGGCTAAGGGTCCGTTTTCGTATGAGGTGGGCATAGCTCAGCACAGCCGAACCGATCTAACAAACAAGAAATAGTGGGACGGGGTGAGAGTTTCTGAGGTGAGCCGACCTACCAAACACGCCCTCAGTTATCCGTCCTGCCTTTTCATGTTTTTTGAATCAAAGTAAATTGCATCTGATATAGCTTCAGGTTCTTATTTATTGTCATAAATAGCTGGAATTCTCCTAGACCATATAGGTGGCTACAACCCAGATTAAAGCTCCCACGAGGTGCACCATAAGTGCCACACCTTGTGATAACGACAGGCAGGCGGCGCGGCGAAGCGCGCCTATCCATCTAGTTCTATTGTATATAAACACGCTTTCTAAATTCTTGATTCACAAAAGGTACCTCCAGTAGGACAGTATATTTGCTTTGATCGTCATTTATGCGTTCTTTCTAAATTTAAGTTAACAAAAATGGTAAGTCAGTCTCTTGTTCAAAACAAAATTGCACTTACTTTGGAAACCTCACGCTACCATTGTATAGTCAATAGTACCTGTTTGCCAAAAAGGTAAAATGACATGGATTAAGTACAAAAACACACCTCTCTGGTTTCTCAACGGGTGTAGCAAAATTTATTTCGTTTTGTTGCGATATCGTGGTGATGTCACTTAGACGGTCACGGTGGTGTTGTCTGGAATAAAAATCATCTAGCTTCAGTCCCACCTTGATGACACTTAGTTTGGCGTTGTAGAGGAGCTTTGGAGTTTTGTCTCCGTCGTTCTTCATCGATAATGGGTTTGTTCTTGTCGCCATCTGTTGGCGTCGTTGTTGTGTGATTGACAAGTACGCCAGAGAGGGTACCTCACGACGTGGAGAAAAAGGTTGATGAAAGGCGGGGAGCTATCGGGATGGTGAGACACAAGTTACCCAGTTTTAGATTTCACAACGGCATCGAGGTCATACGTGCTGCTATAATTCACTATAAGGCCAATAGTTGCACGATTACAACAAGAGGATTAGTTCTACCTCAACGACTCCCGAGATCTGGCTTATAAAGGTGTCGTGATCCAGGGTTTACATGGAGGAGTCGTACCCGGACACTACAATACTATCCTAATGTGGACTACTTCTTGACGTGCGCGTCACGGATCCGCCTAACGTATTCCGAATGGTCCAGCGAGCTTCTCCCGACATGGAAGCCGCGATACGACCTCCCACTCTGCCTTTATGGATGCTCGTTAAATTTGTAGATGTCCGTAATAAAATGGCCACCATTTCCTCATACGGACTCGATTTTGGTGTTCTTTGAACTCGTATGGACGAAGGCTCTTGAATTTGTATTTTGTGATTATGGAAAAAAAATATCTTTTTCTACCCTCCAAATGGCTGAGTCTGGTGGATGCACCTCCTCCATCTTTTGTTCCCCTTGCCTTGCTTTATCCATAATTGCATCTTGCACCTACACACATATAAAAGACAAGAAAACCTAATAAAAATAATAGTTATCCAACACTCATTGAAAATGACACACTTAGAACTAGATGGAGGATGATATGAGTGGCAATTAGCACATTTTACATGATTAAAATATGTTGTAAAATGCAGTCATCAAGTTGCATCAAAGATTTTCTTCAGTTACATGTGGGTTTGCAATTGAGATTTTAAAATTGCAGTCTACCTTATTTACGTGGTACAAAAAATTATTCACACAATAAAAAAATTCTTCATATACTATAAAACCGTGGGATGCAATCACTTGAATGAATCAGAATAAAAACGGTGGGATGACTAGCACCTGGACCTAGGGATGGCTATTGGACCCTGTTCCCGTAACCATGGGGGAATTCATCTATTTGGGAACGGGTGCGGGGAATTTTGATCCCCGCTATCTAAAATGGGGATGGGGATTAAGTTCTCCCATCCCCGTTCCCCGCTATGCCCCATTATAATTGTATATACATATAAGTTGGTATATTCTTATGTGAAATATGTTGTAATATTGTGTTTGTTGTAGTATATTTCAGTAATATTTAACATATGATACTAATTTGTTGTCATTTTACCAACTATATATTACAAAAGCTTGTTATTATTGTGTGCCAAAAATGTAAGATCATGAAATTATGAGAATATCATTTAAATTTCGCTTCTTCATAGGGAACCTAATCCTCATCCCGAACCTAATAAGAATGGGGATGAAAAAAAATCTCCCAATCTATACCTAATAATAAAGGAGCTAACGTTTCCGTGGTTCGGTCCGTTGGTTTCTGCCAAAATTTTCGTCCAACTTTCCGTGGTTCGGTCCGTTGGTTTCTGCCAAAATTTTCGTCCAACTTTTTGTTGGACTATTTTAGCCTCCCACTAAAACCCATAATACTGTGCAATGCCACGCTTTAGTTAAAAAACGGTCAACTGTTTCAGACCGAACAGTCCATGGATTCTCTACCTTCCATCGCCTCCTCACCAGCCCGCCGGCCACCCACCGCATCGTATTGCCCCTTGCTTCCCCAGTGCGCCGTCCACGAACCTCTCCCGGCGCTTCTTCGAGGGACTACCTTGCTTGCGTTGGTCCAGATTCCAGAACTCCTCGGTGCGCTCCCTCCCCTTCGAGCCTCCAGATCCGCCGGTGGTGGCAGAGGCGGCGGACGGGATTGCGGTCGGGCGGTGGCCTAGGGAACGCCCCAGGCAGGTGGCGGCGGCTTATGGCGAACTGCACGGACGATCTGCTCCGGCGAAGCGAAGCGAAAACAACAAGCCCCTGCTGCACCGGCCTCACTGCCGCCAACCGCCCCCATCCCTACCCGCGACGCTGAAGCTTTACTCGACGGGGTGGCGCAGGTACGACTCCCTCCCTCCCTCCGTTACCTCGTCGCAACCACCATCGCACAGCCAATCTCGCTCGCCGTGCCCCATCCCCACCTCACCAGCCTCGCTCAGTCCAATCTCCCTGGCGGATGAAATTGGCCAGAGTTGTGGATGGAGAAGGATGAACACGTAAGGGAATAGGATTGAGGGATTCAGGGATTGGATTCACGGATTGGAGGGCAGCGGCAGATGCGTCCCTTGGAGAAAGAAATTTGGCTGGGCCGCAGTGCCGCACTGCCATGGACGCGGTCTGGGCATGCCGTTGAGACGCTAGAGGCTCTGTTCCTTCGTACTCACTGTACGGTTGCTGAAATTGTTTCAACTGAAGATTAAAATCTTGTAGATCCAGGCTCTCTGTTCCAGAAAATTAAGCTGTTGGTGTCGTAAAACTTATTCCTTGCAGGTCGCTTAGTTGTAGCTCATGAGAAGTAGCAACAATATTTTGCTTGAGAGTTGGTTAGGTTGTGTTTCCTTTGTATACCGCACAGAGCTATTCTTGTGAGAAGCACCGGCTTCTATCCTTCCAATTTGTGCATTGAATCTCTGAACCTTCTGGGCAACTAGCCATAGTAGGTCTTATGCTCTGTTTTGCGATGTGTGCGGAACAAATCTAATCTTCCCTTTCAGTGATGCTATTGCTCTTTAGAACTGCTGTAGAACTGTGTTAGAAAATGAACTAAAAATAGTTCAGTCTAATGCATTAAATGGAATATTTTTTATACCAAAATAGTCCGTACAATCATATTTCACAATACATATCTCCTACAATGTTTTGTGTATGGGTATGAGAATTATAAATTAACGCTAATGTAACAATGCATTGAGCTACGTAATATGTTTTTCGAAATTAAAAATAATAATAGTTGATTACATGAATAATAGCTCATATTTTTTCCATCACTATGTCTGGGCCGATCTATTCATTTGCCATCACTATGTCTGGGCCGATCATTGGTATCGCTGTAGCCCATCATGTTAACCCACAGACTTTTTGTCTCAATTGTCCCACCTCGCTATCCTATACCGTCTCCCACCAATTTATATGCCAAAGTTCCCTCGATTGTAACAAGCCTCCTTGGAAACAACAAGCAACAGCGACCAAGATCAAATGTGAGATATGATAAGGAGCAAGTGCACGTTGGTGGAAGGAAAGTGAATTAAATAAAGGGAGGAATTGCAGTAAAATTGCACGCTGCTGGCATATGAGGGAAGGAAAAGTAATCTTTCAGAAGAAAGGAAAAGCAAATTAAGGGGATCAATTGCAGAAGAATTGGTTGATTCTGCCCATCGGTGTACCTCCAGCTAGGCTGAGTGGACCCTCACATCGCTTGTGACACTAACCGGCTCTATTCTGGAAGGACGTCAGCCAACAAGCGCCGCGCAAACATCGTACAGGCCAAGGCCGGTCATCACCCCGTAGCAACGCACGGGCATTTCTGCTAGTTATTAAATAAGGATGGGGATTTTTTTTTGAGCATAATATAAGGATGGGATGAGAAGGCACTCCATGGTAGGGAACAGGGCCACCAATCCCTACCTGGACCCGCGAAGCATTGCCGATTGACCGATGATCCATGACCATGATAGCATCGGATCAGTCCTGGATTAACAGCACAAAAGCTGGCCCATCGAGTGGTGTCACTTCTCGTATAAGGAAAAGCAGAACTACAGTTTAGAAAATAGAGTAGTTGCTAATACACAGAAACGGCAATCATTTTCTGCTCTGTTGTGCTACTTCTGTTATATATGTCCACTTGTTTCAGATTTCTTTTTTTTCAAGAGTACGCCTTTATTTTTATAGAAGACGGAATTTTGATTACAAGACGACTACAACTCGCTGCGAACACTGAGCGCAGTACGAACTCCACTCTAGGCTAATCCTACGACAGCCACCACCGAAATTACAACTCGGACACAAAAGATCCTATCCAAAGAAGAACACTGAGTCGCGTCTCGCTCCACGCCTGTCGCCCCGAAGAACAACGCCTCCAACTGAACTCCCATTTTCAACGCACCATCAAAGTAGAAGATGGCGGAACTTGGTCGGTCCCTATAAAGGCATCGTCTCGAACTCTCCAGCGACGTCGTACATAGCGCCTCAGACTATCCACCTTGGAAAACTACGAGCACCGGAGGATCGCAACAAGATAAAACTTGACGTGTCTCCAAACGCAATGCTCTCAATAGAGGAACAACATCGAGATGCCGTCATTGCGCCGATTCTATTCCGAACCTAGGCCTTCGCCTGGAGACACCACCAAACCAAAGCGGGAGCGGGGGGCGCCGACACACCTCAACGGCGCCTCCAAGGAGGATAAAGACGCCCGCGGTTGCCGTCACCGCCGGCACCGACAAGGCAGCAAGACATTCGTCCGTATAGCCGCACACCTCCCACACGATCCACAGGATTGTCGCAATCGACCTTGTCAATTACACCACCGCCGCCGCAACACCTCACCATCGTAGCCACAACATCGTTGTTTTGAGTTTCAAGCTGGCGCATCTAGCACTTTCACGCGCGACAAATATCTAGCACACCCCACCAGCGAGTAGTGTACCACTTTCTGTATGAAGATGAGCCTTTAATCACTTCGAAATTTATAAAGGTAAAGCAAAAAAGAACCAACTTAACCGAAAGATTAAGCGGTTTAGGTCTAATTATAGTCGAAAGTATTTTTCCAATAAGTTTAATTCTTTTTCTCTGCAGATCATGTATTATACATGACATAACCCCTCAATATTCACCTCAGTCAATAGCGTGGCAGAGAAAAGGAACCATAATATAAATGATCTTGTTAACACTATGTTAGATATATCGGGTCTATCCAAGGTATGTTAGATACATCGAGACACCCTTGTGGCAAAAAGAATCTTGCTACAACATTTTGTTTGCCATAAAGAATATTTTTGAGCACCATTGACGGCGAGATAATAAAGACACTCCATCAAAACAATCCCTCGGCAAGCGCTATCACCATATCCAAGAGGGATCAACGCGTTGATCTTGCCAGGCCGGCCGTCGATGCTACCGTGACGCCAGATAGCGCCACCGCCTTGTGCGCGTCCATGATCCCGCGACCGTTATGGAGACCCTGTTACACCACCCCGTCGAGACTCGCCGTTGTAGATGGTAGATGACATACCGCTCCACCTTGGTCCCCACGCGAGAAATACGTGGAGACCGACGCCCAGCCATCAAGCCGTCCACACGTCCATCGAGCTGATGATGTCGCTAATGATGATTCCCACACGGGATTGATGCCGCATACATCGCCATCATCCGATCCAGGAGGCCTCCATAACGCCTCCAACGAGGGCTACGATGCCCATGGGTGCCGCCTTCAATTGTGGCCTCCCCTAGATCTGAGATTTCCCCTCGGAAACAATGGAACGAGAGATGCCTCCACCATCGCATCCAACAAGGAATACGGCACCCATGGACGTCGCCGTCGATAGTGACATCCTCACCCGCTTCATCTGCTGGACCATTGTCCCCTCCTCGACGTGAACCGCCGCAACCCATGGGCCAATCGATCCGCCGTCAGAAAGCCGCCACGAGACAACACCACCACCAGCTAGATCCATTTGCACCGATGATGAAGACAACCAACAGCGGTGGCCGGTGGAGGCCACATCGTTACGTGACCGGTGCATGCCATGGGCATGTACACGCCACATGTCGTTCCGAGGTAAGCGCTAAAGATCCACCACCTCAGCCACGCCTCCAAGGCACGGTGGAGTGATACCCTGCACGGGCTTTGCACCGCTGGGATCGGACGGCGGCGAGGGTGGAGATGTGGCGGGATGGGAGAAAGGTGAGGACGTGAGAGGAGGGTGTAGGTACGAGAATCAGAATTATTCCACGTCCCACTAGCACGTGGATCAGCGAACCACTACCGATCGACCGATGATTCATGACCATGAGGGCATCTCTAGCGGGCCGACGCATTTCGGACGTCCGAAATGTCCGTTTGAATCGGCCCGCGGACGTGATGTGGCCCAGGGCGACCGTTTGCGTCTGGGGTACCTCCAGCGGTGCAGACACATTTTTTAACCGGGGACAATGTCAAGCTCGCTAATGGCGTTTTACGTCCCGTCGAGGACTGCTGCTAGCGATTAACTGTTCCCGCAACGACGATCGTTCCCACGCGTGCCCAATACATTGGCAAGTTTCGCCGGTGCTTCGCACGCGCGGGAAACGCCCTGCGCGCCAATGCCGTTTCCCGCCCCGCCGCGGCTATATATGGTGGACACCGGCGGGGGCGATGAGCACACCTCAAGCTAAACCCTACCATCCATCCATGGCTGACCACATTAGTTGGGAGCACATTGTTCAGATGTGCCGTCACCTCCACCCGGAGGAGGAGGAGGAGGAGCAGGTAGTCACCGCCGGTGTTGAGGCCCAGCAGCTGGACCTGGAGGCGGCGGCGGTGGAGGCGGAGGTTGCGGAGGCGGCGGAGCGTGCGGAAGGGCGCCTCGCGGCGATTAGGGCGGAGATCGCCAATGCCATGGCCGAGCTCGCGGAGGTGCGGGCGGCCATCGCGGCCCCTCCGGCGGACGCCGTCATGCACGACGTCGCGGACGACGACCCCCCCGTGCCCAGCCGCTTCGAGTGCACCGGCGACCAGCGGGTTCTGCTCGCGTCCTTCAAGTCCCTGGCTGGGGACGCCCAGCGGCGTCAGGCTTGGGTGGCGGAGGAGGAAGCCCACAGCTATGCGATGGCCATGGCTCGGGGGGTTAATGTGCTCCGACCTGGACTCGCTCCAGCGTAGGGGCCCTTCTCCCGCGCGGGTCGAGCAGGAGAACCGGGAGCTGGAGGTCGCCATCACCGCCGGGGATGAAGCGGTGGCGGAGGCGGCTAGGGACAGGGCCCGCTTCATCGCCGACGTGGCGGCGATCCGAGCGCGGCGGCCGGGCGAACGAGGACGCGGCGGCGGCGGTCCAGGCGCCCGTGGAGGAGGAGGAGGCCCGAGCGGCGGCGGAGGTGGCGGCTACCCGGGTGGCGTTGGCCCGAGCGGATGCCCTGTGGGACAGCTCCCTGGCCGAGGCCCTCGAACGACGCAGGCGGCAGGACGAGATGTCCGTTCGCCGGCGTGCGCGGCGCGCGAGTGCGCGAAGCGCTCCCGCTTCGACGACGGCGTCGGCCCTTCCGGCGGCCAGTAGTAGGGCGCGCGACTGTGACTAACCGAGGCCGGTGTAGGCCGCGCGACGGTGAGTAGGTACGGCCGTTGTAGTTTTAGGTTAACTTGACTAACCATCTCTGTAAAGATGGTCCTTTTGGCCAATCAATATGTGGTGACCCGGCATACCACTGCATGGTGTAGTATGCAAGTCTGATATAACACCAATGAAACACCGTTCCACTAGTATTATATCGCTCAGAGTGGTACAACAGAAACATATGCGGGTCCAAGGCATGTCTATAGAATTACAACATCGACTCTGTTACATAAGATCATCACAGCCTCCTACTTTACAATGAGGTAAAACTGCAAATAAACTCCAGAAGAACGACTCGTGGTCTAGTCCTGTCACGAACTCTATTTGTAGAGTATTTAACTAGTTAAAGAGGCTAAAAATAGATTCTAGCTAAGTAGGAGCTAGGTTTAGGAAACTAGTTCCCTTCTATGGCTAAACTAGGTTTTCTCCCTGATGTATGTGGTATCTGACTCCTCTGACAGGGTCTTGTCTCATGAAGTAGTTGTTGACTCCTCGGCCTTCGAGTTGCACGGTAGATACTCCTTCGATGCCTCCATATCTAAGCAGGGGATTTAAGAGTGGGATGAGTACGAGCGTACTCAACAAGTTCATTATAGGAAAGAGGTGTTTAATGCACTAGCTACGACATTAGACCACAAAGTCTAATACCAATGCAGGTTTTCATAATCATTTCTTCAAAAGGTTGCTTTTATTCAGAAGAACTATGTCCGTCAGCCTTCACCGGTTTACTAGAACTTCATGGAGCTCCTTTCCGACCGCGTTCGCAGTTCCATAACCCGGAACAGGGAGTGACAGGTCACGGTTCTTTACACTCTGCAGAGGTGTGTTGCTTTACCCATAAGAGATCTTAACCTTGGTGCCAACCGAGCTTAAGTTCTCGTCCACACTTCCTTTGGTGTGAGGCCCGGTATAAGATCATAGCCAATCATATTCCTCCGCTACCTCATACACCCACCCTTTGCTGCAAACTCCGACCCTGGGTCCTCGCCGGTCCCATTATTCCCACTTACGGGTGGACCCCGACCACGACAACAGTTCAGGTCTCTACCATGAACTCCTTCGCCGGCAGCTGCAACCCATCATAGACCGCAATTACCGTGGGGACTTCATCGGGACCCCCACCCTACCACTTGTCCTCTCTTGGATCAAGGGTACCACTTGTCCTCTCTTGGATCAAGGGTCTACGGTAAAGCGCATCCGTTGATGTACAAGAGGTGGAAATACAATTGACTATTCCGTCCCACTCCAGATCTTATGGTTAACACGGGTATTACGGCACAAGAATCACTGGCGACATTTGTTGTTTAATCCTAGATGGATATAAACCCTTGCAATGGAACCTCCACCATATCAACACAATCCATGGTTCCATTGCCCACCACATAGTCATATTCATAGCTATGAAAGTAGTGGTTTTGGTTTTTATGCAATAGTGATAACCATAGTACTTTGCAAGTAATTTGATAGAAATACTCAAATGACATGAGCAAGTGATGAACTTGCCTTTCTTGGCTGCAAGATTATGCAGACAAGGTCTTCGATACGCAATAACTCCAAATTCTGAAATAGCATCATCGTCCGGTAAGGACGATGTTTAAAAGATTGGCAATGATGCAATAATGCATAAGTATGAGATGCAATCTCTCTAAGCGTGACCTAACCCCGATGATTTAGGATTAGTGAGTTGTGAAGATTTCTTTAGAGTGTGTTGCACTTTTAGAATGGTTCTCAAACAAGGTTCTTATTAGGGTTGGGTTGTATTAGTATCATAAACAAGTGGTACAATGAATCATATACACACACTAGGAAATAGTAGTTGACATAATCTTAATACGCAAGAATCAGTTGTCAGTTTTAAGTCCTATAAGACATGACTAAATATTACTTATTATTTACTTCACAAATAATAACTTTTAAAGAACCTAATGCTTAATGAACAATAAGTATTCCAAATGGGGCTATTAGTTTCTAGGGTTTACTAATCTTTTTTAGTTGGTTCACTAAGTAATTATTAGATGGGTCTTAAACAAGATGGGTTCAAAATCTTCTAGTAATGGAAAGTCCTAGGTTCCATATATTGTGGTTAAGGATATGTGATCAACAACTCTCAAGGTAAGTGGTTGATGTGATAAGGTTGACTTGTAAGTCAATGTTTTTAACTGGGTATATGATTTGTAAATGAATACTGTTCAATCAATGATAAAAACTTGAACTCTACTCATAAGCCAAGGCTATGGCTTAGATATGTGGTATATGGAACTTATCCAATAAGAGGACACTATTAGTAAGTGGTAACAACTTAGATGAGTTGGACTAGGGATGATTACTAATGGTTAATAGGTTTAGTATATCAAGCTTGTAATGGCACAGTATTGAATGATACAACTAACAAGGTATGACGTCCTATTTTAAGGTTTAATTCATAAAGTTGTTACATGTAATCACACATGGTCATGCATAGTTAGCTAAACAATTGGATTTGGATCAAGGATGTGCAACTCATGTGGTTTATTTGTGGTTGGCCTTATTTAGTTTTATATGTGAGTACAAACTTATAAAATTGTTTTTAGAATATATAGTTATAACACTTTATACCATGGTTAGGTTTAAAGAATTTATGTTTAGGTTTTTAGGAATTTCCTAAAGTATTAAATTATTTAGAATTTATTTAACTACTTTAAGATAGAGAAAATATTTATCAAAATATAATTAAGTGCTCTAATATAATTTAGAATCATTTTACATTATATATCTTGTGAATTCTACATGATTTTTCTTAATTAAAATCACATCTTAAGTTTTATTTCTTAAACCATGTTAAGTAATTGTGAAAACATATTTATAACATGCTTAAGGTTGGATTAATATTTTAAACAAGTACAAATTCAAATTATGCATATAATATATTTTTAGAGTTCAATCTACAATTTGTATTTTTATAATGTCTGTTTGATACCTCAGAGTTATTTTATATTCTCCAAATCATAATCAAACAATTATATAAGTTATCTATGTAATATTAGATTAGTAGGTAATTAATATAATGTGTGAATATTAAACACATAAGTGTATACATATTAGTACTAACTAGACACATGAGTGCATTTTAATAGGCTAGTTATATTTTGGCTAGAGCTAATGGGTTCGTTGATTCACTGGATTCAACTAGGCAATTAGCACAAATTGAGAGGGTGGCCGATTGGGTTGGGTCAAACCCATACACGAACACAACACACGCATGCATACTGAGCCGGACCGGCTCCACCACACACGCACGCGCACGACTCTCTCGGCCTCTTCTCTCAACACGCCCACGAGACAGTTCGTTCCCCTCTCGCGTTGACTCCCTCCTGGCGATGTGCCCGCCGCCGCTTCAATTCCGGCCGTCGCCGGCCACATCCGCCGCCGCCGCACGTCGGCCAAGTCCGGTGCCGCTGCACCCGCCGCAACTTCGCCTCTTCCTCCAGTACTGTTTTGCCGCCGCCGCGGCGCTCGCCGGCGCCCCCACGCGTAGCCCCGCAAAACCCTAGCCATGGCTCGGGCTCGCCGTTGCGGCCACGGTGGTCCCAGGTCCCGGTTCTCACGCCTCCTGCTACTCCACCGCGACGCCTCCTCGTCGCTGGCCTCGAGCCCCAGCTCGACTACCCCGATGCCAATGACCTCCTCCTGGTTCCCTGCGTCGATCTCCTCGGTGTGACGATGGTGGTGTGATGATGTGATGCGGCTGCTGCCTCTCAGCCTCCCAGGGGTAGCCGTGGCCTCCTGCATCACCCTGCAGTGGTAGGCTGCGGTTGCCCCAGCCTCCACTTCGACGACCTTGCAGACTCCCTGGATTATGGGCTCGGCGATACCTCCTGTCAAGTATAATCTCGGTTCACCCCCGCTCTCCCTCTCACCTGTGTTCTATGATCAATTGGTACTAGTTGTGTGGCTATATTCTCCTGGACATGTATTAAATTTGTGGGTGGTTTCATCTGTGAGATATTTGGTTGTGGCAATGGTCACCTAATCATCTAGGTATGAATATGTGTGTGCAGATGAAGTGCTGCTGATGTATTTGTGCTAGCTGGATATGTCTTGCTTAGGTCTAGCTATTTTAGCAATCTGGTAAAACAGTTCATAGATGCACAAGATATGATCTCTAATTAATTTGTCTACAAGCATCCACACAGATATATCAAACAACGTGTAGGTGAGGTGTTGGAGTGTGTTTAAGATCAGCTATGTATACTAAATCATATAAGCAATTATTCCAATAATTGGTTGGTGTGTAAATAAATAGATGGCAGCGTATTATCATCATGTTTTAATTTTGTATTGCAAGTGTAAGTGTGGGTAATATGCTTGAGCTTATGATGATTTCCTGGTACATACATATGGATGATATAAGTAGCTATTTTATATTTTCTGGCTGTGATCTACTTACTGGTCAAGTTTTGGTGTTCTTGGATGATCATCTAGATGTGTGGAATATAGTTCAGATTAAGCATAAACTTTCCTAGTTGATTTCAAGTGGCTTTAATGTGCTGAAGTGATCTAAATATGGATTTTGGACAACTCTAGTTGATGTCCAGCAACTCTATTTGTTTACACAAACGCCCTCTCTTATCTTCTCAACAAAGTATTGATCAAGAAATGTTGTATGCTAGTATCTAGCCCTGCCAAAGAGGATTTCCAATTCTGAGGTACTTCTTATGGTGAGTTCATCCCTCTACCCACAAATACGCTCTACTTCTCTCCCTAAGCCAACCTTGTGATCTTCTGCAGCTTGCTCTTCGGGTAATCGGAGCAACCTGCGTCTTGTGGCTTGCCTCCACCTCCTAGCTGCTTCAGCTTGGTCCTATCTATTGTATGGAGTTGCCCAAATTCGTTGGGTTTCTTGTATCATGGTGCTATGTGGTCAAAATGGCTGATATGGGGCTCCTTTTATAGGATTTTGATGCTCATCACAAGTTGACACCTCAAGTGGTGACTCTTACTCATTTGGTGAGTAAGCTACTAGTGTGGCATGCCCTCATGCATAGCAATCTTTTAAGCATGAGGTGGCATAGCTTAGAGTGCAAGTCTTGTAGATATTTTCATCCTTAGGTGGCATGATCATTATCCTCTAATGGCTTTGTTTTGGACAGCCAAGTGGCATTTGGCACTAGATGGACTTATGGGCTGATGTGATTATGTGGGCTGCTACTAATAGTTTTTGGCTTTACATTTAAATAGTGGCTGAAACATTGTGAACTAAATATTAAGTGAACATTTTCTTAAGTGATAATGGGTTTATCTAAACAAGATCAATTATGAGCTTAGTTCCAAATGGTTTTATCTTGTTTGCATTTGTCCTTTGTTGCCTCCTAATCTTTCTCCTTTACACTATTTGTATGCTTGTTTTGTAGATGGAGATGAGAAGAAGAAGAAAACAAGATCAAGAAGATTCCAAAATCAACTTAGCTTAGGATTTAATTCATTTGCTACTGTAATATTAATTTGTATTCATTCCTACTTGTAATATTAGATTGTAGGTTTGTAATATATTCTAGTTCTTATTTGGTAGACATATAACATTCAATTCATGTTTGTATTATCGAGTTGTTGTTTAAAGGACATTGTATTGTTTCTTTGGAATCCTGTATTCCAAAGTTGGAATTGTATTTGATGTATAAGTATGGTATTTCCGAAGTTTAGCTTCTAGAGTGTGGACTTAGTTTTCATGTGACTTACATGCATAATATATTATTTGTTCATTATTATTATTTGTTCTCAAATTGTCTAAAATATAATAGAGGTCATGTCCAAATTTTGAATGATTTAGGTTTGATTTCACTAAGGCGTGATCATATGAGTTTCAAAATACTCATAGTTAGTTTTATTCAAATAGTTTGAACTATAATTCGTGATGTAAACGGATTTAGTTTTATGATATTCCACATATTTAATAAGTTATGATTTAAATAAGAATGTGTGGCTTTTATGCACTTTAGACCCTGTGGTTTACCTTATTTGGTAATAAGTTTAGAAGTGAATTAAATTACACGCAAAGGTAGTTGTTAACTTTTAAGTGTTAATAAGTTAGGGTTCAGTTCTTAAAGAATGTGTTGATGTAAATCTAATTCTATTTGATCTAATCCATAGATCAAATCATATCTACCTAAAACAAGGTTTTAACAAAGGTTGCACTGAGGTTTAGAGCACTTGACTTGATGAGCTACTTCAATTCCACCAAGGTCAAGTGAAACTTCTGTTACTGTGACTGTTTTACTTTAAAGCGCGAAAATTCCCCGGATTTTCTATGCATGAATGCAATGCACACATCTGTTTCCTCTATTTTTGTAACCCCAATACCTGGGATATTACACAATAGTAATGAAAAAATCTTTTGCTTACCTACTCACTGCCGACCGGGCCTGGATGCACCCAACGCGGACAGATTTCGCGACCGCGGAGACGCAAACCTGGCGCATATTTGGGCCAGGTTTGCGTCTCCGCGGATGGCCCGGTCACTTTGCGTCGCCCCGCTGATGGTGGTGCCAGACGCATTTCCGGTAACGGTAGACGAAAACGGTCGATCAGCGACCGTTTGCGTCGCGCCGTTGGAGATGCCCTGACACTATGATAGCATCAGATCAGATGTGGAATAAAAGGACAAAGTTGGCCGATCGATCCATGTCACCTTCGTAGAAAAGTTTTTATTTTTGACAATCAATACCACATATATTCATAGGAACAAATAGTACATGGTAAAGATACATGAACTGACTTCAACGATTGCAAAATAAAGTCTAAACGATAGTAACAAATCTTCGAGGTTTTCAATTTTTTTCTTCTTCCAGAACACAATCTTCTACTCTTCTGAAGGCAGTCAAAGATTGATAACGAACCATAGACCTGTAGATACCGACGAAAGTTCTCCCATATTTTTTTGAGCCGCAATGCGAAGGCTGCGTGCACGCACGCAACCATTAAAGCAGTCATACAATATCGGCAAGAGTACCAACACCAGTATATCAGGGAATAATAACAGACTAGCTTTGTCATCATCGATGGAGAGCCAAGAGTACGAATCACCATTGTCGAGGACGTAGCAGCCGGGACAAAAACTGCGAGGATAATCCTCCTCGAGGCAACAACGACAAAAAATCCAAAATCGATCTGGTGAAGCAAGATCCGAAGGCCTATACCTAGAAAATTGTGATTGTTCAACACCACCATTGACGCCGGGAAGAAGATCTCGTCGCCAAACGAAAGGCCGAAGATCACTTATTGCAGACGATGCCATCTCTATTGAGGAGAAACCAACAAGAAGGCAGCTACCAAAATCCTAACATAATCTAATGAAAACAATACTTTTATTCAAAACTCCACGTATAGATCGGGTTCTCCACTCCTCCCGACGTCAGCGAAGCCGACCAGAAGAGGGGAACCAATATATGGAGGAGCATGAATTGGAGGTGGCTACGGTTGAGGCGGCGGCTGAGAGGAGAGACGGGAGGAAAAAGACTTCTCAGCGAGCTTATCCCTTCGTAGAAAAATTGTTAACACACAAAAACGACAATATGCTTTTCTGTTCTCTTGTGCTAATGTCCACTTGTTTCAGCCCGGCGCATCTGTATGTACTGTACCATTTTCTGAACCGAGCAATAATCGGAAGCTAGCTAGCAAGGTTTGGTGACGATGGCCGATCGTAGCGGCACGGCGGCTGCCATGGATGTGGAAGCAGAGGTGGTCATCGTTGGCGCCGGGATCGCGGGGCTCGCGACGGCCCTCGCACTGCGGCGCGTCGGCGTGGGCGTGGCTCCCGGCGGCGTTCTGGTGCTGGAGCGGCACGCCGAGCTGCGCTCCGCGGGCGCCGCGCTCACCATCTTCCCCAACGGCTGGTTCGCGCTCCACGCGCTAGGCGTCGCCCACAAGCTCATCTCCCGCTACGACGCTTTCGAAACGTGCGTTTTCCGTTGCTGGAAGAGTGATTGTTGCTGTACTAATCATTTCTGTGGATCACTTGCTTTAATCAGCTGTGTTTGCTGCATATATATGCAGATCCCGAGTGACCACTCTTGAAACTGGGGCGACGCAGGTGTTCCGCTTTGCTGGGCGCAAAAGCAGGTATATACAATCTTGATTTAAGTTTTCCTTGCTGAATCGACCATATATAGCATCGATGATCGAGGGAGCAGAGCAGCTAACAAAACTGTGGCGAATTTTCCGTTTGATTCCTCAACCCGAACTTGACTGATCCATTTCCCTGGGCCGACAAAAACAGTGGTGACGACGTCAAGGTGAGGCCGATGCATCGGAAGGCACTGCTGGAGGCGCTCGCGGAGGAGCTACCTCCGGGCACCATCAGGTTTTCGTCAAGGGTCGTCTCCATCGACTCCGAGGGTTCGCCCCAGATCGCCGTCCTACGGCTAGACGACGGTACCGTGATCCGATCCAAGGTAACACACCCATAGGATCAACCGCATCGACGCACATACATGTGGCATGTGAAAATGTGCGCATTACTGGCATCTTCCTTTAAGAACGACTAACCGTAAGTAAGAGTCGTCTTGTATGTTGATTGTTCAGGTGCTGATCGGGTGCGACGGGGTGCACTCGGTGGTGGCGCAGTGGCTGGGCATGTCGGAGCCGGCGAGCTCAGGCCGGTCCGCCGTCCGCGGGCTGTCGGTGTTCCCGGACGGGCACGGCCTGAAGAAGGAGATCCGGCAGTTCCTGTCCGAGGGCCTCAGGGCCGGCATGGTACCCATCAGCGAGACCGATGTCTACTGGTTCCTCGTCAACAACACCATCTCTGCAGGCAAGACGTGTAGTACATTTGATTGCTCGCCATTCAGTACTGCGGCACTGCACAACTGAAACTGAAACTGAAATTGCAGAGAAAGAAGCCGGCGCGGACCCAGCAAAGATCCTGCGGGAGGTGACGGACAACCTGGGCAGGAACATGCCGGCAGAGTACCTGGACGTGGCGCGGCACTCCGACTTGGGCAACCTGTCGTGGGCGCCGCTGCTGTACCGGCACCCCTGGGCCATCCTAACCGGCCCGGCGGCGCGGGGGGCGGTGACGGTGGCCGGCGACGCGTTCCACCCGATGACCCCTGACATGGCGCAGGGCGGGTGCTCGGCGCCGGAGGACGCGGTGGTGCTCGCTCGCGCCCTGTCGCGTGCTGCCACGCCCGCCGCCGGCGTGGCCGCGTATGTCTCGGAGCGGCGCTGGCGGGCTGCCTGGATGGTGGCAGGAGCCTACCTGTCAGGCTGGGTTCAGCAGGGTGGCACCAACGTCCAGGGCGTGCGCGGGTACATGGTCAGGCTGTTCCGTGACTGCATCTTCTACAGGTTCTTGTTCCCCAGGCTCGCCGACACGATGTGGTTCAACTGCGGCGAACTGGTGGAGCGGAAGGAGCAGGGCAAGACACACTCGGAGTAAACTGAATGTTTAGTTTATCCTACTAGTAGTATGTGCTAAAGCCACTGCAGACATGAAAACATCTGGGGTTTCTGGATCCCTGAGTTACTGATTCCTGATCGACAGACAAGAAGCGTAAAAGCACAAGAGCTAGGGATTTCTGAATAAAAATAGCGTCACCTTTCAAAATATGCTATGAAGATTATAACGTGTTAATAGCCGAAAAGTGTCTTTGGCTCATGGCCTGATGTTATTTTTTTTTTGAAAATCATACATATTTGTTTTTAAAAAATCTGAAAATAAATTTAGACGTAATAAATGACGTAACCTATAAGCGTGTAAAATTTTAATATGAAATTATTTATATTGTAGACTACACAAAAAAGACAAAATCTGTTCAAATTTGCAGATTTGAAATATGTATACCCAGATCCACGCGTTTGTTAATTTTGTGTAGCCCAGAATTTTTTGTATTTGAAATTGAAATTTTACACGTTTATGGGACAATTCATTGGCTACACCAAATTGTTTTTTTTAAATACATAAATTTGATATTTATTTTTCCTAAAATAGCAGGAGCACTGGTGCCCTGGTGCCCAGGAGCACCAAATTTCTGTCCGCTAATAGCACGCTATTTTACAAAATAGCGTTTCAAAAAAAGTTAAAAAATAACAAATATAGTATGTATACTAAGGATTTTAATAGCTAAAAAATTATCCACATTAGAATGATCAAAAAATCAAATTGACAAAGTCTTGATGGCACTGAAAGAGATGAACTAGATGGATAATGCATGCGGTCATCAGCTGATTCAGAAGAAGAACCACATATTGCACCTCATCACAATGAAAAACTAGAAGCAACTTCTTCTTCCTAGAAAGATTGCATCAGCAACTTTTACTCGTTGTGTGTTCGAGTCCCAAACTTCTTCTTCTTCAACATGTGCGCGTTGTGTGAGGAGGAGTGAGAATTGTCGATGTGCTTATGTGGTTTCCAACGGGTTGAATGATTACGGTTAGAATGAGGATTTCGGAAGCTCGTGGGCCAAAAGATCCAAAATAGCCAGTCGGCTGCTCAATTTCCCTGTAAAAAATAGCACCGCTATAACGCTATAAAAATAGCGCCGCTATAACGCTACGAAAAATAGCGCGCATAGCGTCGCTAATAGCGTGATTAGCGCCATAGCGAGCCAAATGTGCATAGCGTAGCGTTCACTTTCCAAATACGCTGTAGCGCCGCTATAACGCCGAAATAGCGCGTTATTTTTTCGTTGCGATGTTCACATAAAAAAATTATATTTAAACAACTGAAATTTAAATAAATGTTTACTATGGGCCTGGCCCAAAATCGAAAACCCAAACTAAACTAAACCTGGGCATATGGGCCTGGCCCAAAAGCCATCTGGGGTGTGCGGCGTGCAGGAGCACCAATATAATATGGCTATTGGTCCAGCTATTACGTAATAAATCCCATGGTTTCCTTAATTTATACTAACTCCATTCAAAAGCTTAAGGCTTATATTATTTTTAGAAAGTCAAACTATGTTAAGTTTGACTAAGCTTTTTTGAAAAATTGACAACATGCAAAATACAAAATTAATATTATTAAATAGATGATGAAATATATTTTCGTATATTATCTACAAAATATTATATTTGTTGATATATTTTTTCAAAAGTTTGGTCAAAATTAACTTAGTTTGATTTTTTTTTAAATAAACCTTAAACTTTGTGATGGAGGTAGTATAGCATAGGAAATTAGCATCCATAGCCATTGTTCATTGATATTTGTTTAAGTAACATTTAATTGTAATTTTCCTATGCTTTGATGTTTAATTTATCTCTTCTCCAATTCTACATAATTCTTCTTGAGAAAATATGATTGGTAATATTGTATAAGCATATATAGTACCCATGTGAAAATGTCACAATAATTATGTAGTTATACTTTATTTGTCAATTTAGGACCTCATAGTAATTGTCAAAGTGGTATATGGTATACACATCTATATTGCATTATCAGTGTATAAAGGGTGTCTCGCCTGCGCTGGCGCCAATAAAATAGACGCTAAGGTGGAAATATATCCTTTGAATTTCATTCTGGCTCTTTTTTTGCAAACATGTCAAGTCACTAAAACCTCTGCTATTTGCAAACATGTTATTCATTGGGAAACAATAGGGGATTTGACCAATTTAGACCGCTTATGCCATTCACTAAGATTTCTTGTTAGATTGCGATTTACATTTAGATTTATTACTTTGTCATCCAGTTTCGAATGCTCCTATCAATCACTAGTGGAGACACGGCCTTCAGTTCCGACCTGTAAGGGGCTTTAGTCTCGGTTGGCCAAACGGCCCTTTAGCCCCAGCCCGGTTACCAGCCGGGACAAACGGTACTCCACGTGGGATGCGGATGTGCGTCGGCGCAAAGGACCTTTAGTCCCGGTTTGTAACACCAACCGGGACTAAAGGCTATTTTGTTAAAAAAAAATCCATTTTTCTAATTATTTTTTACTCCCTCTTTTTTTCGATTTTTTCATAATTTCTAGTATTTCAGTTATTTGACAAGTTTAGTCTCTAACTACACTTAATCTCTAGTCAAATTACTTACCGGTGGTCAAACTTCCCGCTCGATCATCCATCCTCCCGCTTCACGCTTAACTTACGAGTTCCTTCCCGTCCCGCTTCCAAGTGCTTCGCGCGCATGTTGTTGATACTAGTATCATATCAATCTTATTAACATGTTGGTCGATGTGACACTTCTTTATTGTTTGAGTACCAAATAATTATTTTAATAAACAAAAGTGATGATGTAATGATAATCTCGAATAAATAAGTAAATATTAATTTTTTTAAAATTTATATTATAATTAATTTTTTTAATTCCAATTTTTTAAATATTTTTTGCCAAACCTGAAAATTTCAAAATCTAAAAATTGGCAAGTAATAGTAATCTTTATGCATGATGCAATTATTAATTTAAAAAATTTAAAAATATAAAATCCTAAATTTGTGGCAAAAACTAAAATCTTCGTGCTTTCATATTTTTATTTGGAATTTTGAGAATCTAAAAATTAGCTAACCGGGTATTGAATTCAGATGTAACTTTTTCCCACGATTATTTTGATATATTATACGATTTTTTTTCGACGTCGTATGCAAAAGTTAATGCCGTTTTACCTTTTTCTAAAACGAATTGCAAACAAATTGAAATTAAAATCTCTTAAATTTCCCCTAATAGTAGGTTGCGTAACATACATGAATCTCAAAATATTTTATTTTTTGAATTTTTTATCATTTTGTTTTCTATTTTACAAATCTAAAAAAGGCGATCCACAGGGGGTGGGGTTGAGGTGCGTGGGGAGCCAAAAAAATCTATAGTCCCGGTTGGTAAAGTGAAACGGGACTAAAGGGTAGACCTTTAGTCCCGGTTGGTAATACCAAACGAGACTAAAGGCTTTTGGCCTGCCGTCACCCCTTTAGTCCCGGTTGTATCTCAGACCGAGACAAAAGATTCCTAACGAACCGGGACCAATGGGTGATATATGCTTGGGCGGATTCAGGACGACGTGGCCAGGCCTTTAGTCCCGGCCCAGGACCTGACGAAAGGCCTGTTTTCTACTAGTGACTATTTTCCTCACGACCAGTTATCTTTGAAGGAGTTTTCTTAATAACGATGTTTTTAACACCCCAAATGTTGGTCCTCTCGATTTTTTCTGGAATTTCTTGACCCAAATTGTTTGGCCATTTAAAAATTTCCATTTACTTCTTTGTCTCCCCTTTTAAACTCTCAAAGCACGGCCAACCTTAAGAACCTTATTATTTGATCTCTTTCTCTTATTGTATCTTGCTATGAGATGATCCATTCTAAACATTCAAAAAAAATAAAAAACTCCAAAATTAATCTCCTTTTCTATTTCAAGAAAAAACATTCTATTCTTACCTTCACAAAATTTTATATCTATGAAAAATCCACTAAATATCGGGGATGGTCCAGCATATATAGCCCAAATATGCAAAAATATACACCTAATATGTATACATAGGACTAGGAGAAAACAACATGCGTACATACAATTAATACATGTACGACAGATAAATATACTGATATACAGCATCAGCAAATCAAATTCCACACAGGTCAACACAAGATGCACGCAGTAGCTAGCGACACATGCACAAATACCGAACGTCCGAACGTACATTTTCACACACACATATACCGAGCCATACGAACAAACCCCGGCTCTACTTATTCGACACAATTAAGCTGGCGCATATGAAGTGTGCTGAACCGCCGACCGAAATCAGCAGCAAGATGAGCTAGCCGAAGAAGTGGTGCTTCTTCTTCCCCTCGCCGCGGCCAGACTCCTCCTCCTCGGCGTCCTCCGCCGACTCCTTGTACTCCTTCTTCTCGTGGTGCTCGTGGAACGCGTAGCCGCCGCTGCCCACCGCCGCCACCGCAGCGACCTCCTCCTCGATCTTGTGCCGGTGCGCGTTCTCCGGGTCCTTCTTCACCTGGTGCTTCTCGTACTAAACAGAGATGGCAGTTCGCACCATGAATCATCGACACAAACGTGTGATCGAACGTACTCGTAACTTTTCCCGCGAGGAAATAATATCGTTTCTGGTATATGAACGTACCAGGGCGAAGGCGCCGGAGGCGAGGCTGCCGATCTCGCCGAGGTGCTCCTTGTGCTTGTGCTCCTTCTCCTCCTTCCTGTAATCCTCAGACGACTCGTCCCGGGACGCACCGTAATCCTCGTCGTCGGCTCCAGACTTCTTGTACCCGCCGCTGCCGTACTCGTCGTCTCCACCGGACTTCTTGTACCCACCGCCGCTGTACTCGTCGTCACCACCGGACTTCTTGTACTCGTCGTCGCCGGACTTCTTGTACCCGCCGCTGCTGCGGTCGTAGTCATCGGTTCCGGATTTGTTGCGGCCGTAGTCCTCGTTGCTGGACTTGTTGTAGTCGTCGCCGCCGGACTTCTTGTACCCGGCACCACCGCTGTACTCGTCGTCGCCGGTAGACTTGTTGTAGCCGCCGCGGCCCTCGCTGCGGTCGTAGTCATCGGTGCCGGACTTCTTGTACCCGGTGTCGTAGTCGTCGGTGCCGGACTTGTTGTACCCTGTCTCGTAGTCGTCGGTGCCGGACTTGTTGTACCCACCACCTTCGCGGCGGCCGTAGTCCTCGTTGCTGTTCTTGTTGTCGTAGTCGTCGCCGGACCTGGCGCCGTAGCCGCTGCGGCCATATTCGTCAGCCATCTCGATCGAGTTCGGAGCTAGGGGAGAGACAAAAGAAACTTGTCACAACTGGCTCACAGCTTACAAGTGTAAGGCTCACTGATTTGTACTAAAAACATAGCAACGTGGAGTATTTATAGCTCGGACTCTCGGAGGAGGGTAGCGAGGACACGGCCGGGCAAGAGGGGAATGCAGTTAGGCAGGCAGATCAGAGTTAATTTGCTGCCTACGTATTGCTAAAAGGGATTTGCTCGGTTACAACCCCTTTCGTAAACTCAAACACATCAAAGACCGAGATTGTTTTCGTATCTCTCAATAATTAAACTTATGGAGTGGTTCGAAACGATCTCAACCTTTATAAGTTTAAGACTACCCACAATGGGAGTATCATAGGTAGTATCATGCATTCCATGCATGCAAAATGCTGATGTGGCAGTGCAATTAAGGATGAGAGAGGGTACTAGTATCATAGGAAGATACTGTATCATAGCACATACTACTAGAAAAATTAATGTCAAGTAAATTTTGTACATATATTTGCATTGAGATTCTACAAAACAATTAATATATAGATACTATGATACTAGTATATGATACCATGCATTGTGGAGATAGTAACATGTAGTAGTATCATACGCATGATACTTTTATATGATACTATGCATTGTGACTAGTCTAAGTTTTAGGGGGGGCAAGGTTGTACCGGAGCAAGCCTATTGCTAAAATTAAACAACTCACGGTACTCCCTCCTACATTAAATATTACTTCGTAGAATTATATAAAATGTAGGCTAAAATGTGTCTAAATTTATCAAACATGTGACAAGTATTTAGTACTGGAGGGAGTACTAATAATTCCTTCAAACCTCTCATGGATAAAAGGGCATTCTTGGCATTGCACGTCTGCATTATTATGGGGCCACATTTAGTGATGGGATGGGGGTTTATTCCCTGAGGTGCTCGAATCTTGGTTTAGTATTGGTATTGGTAAAAAGGTATTTCAAATCAGAGAGTGAATTGAATATAACTTTATCAAATTTTCACACCATATTGTTCAAATTTGGTGAAAATTAATTCCAGATATTTTTCATTGTGAGTTTAAATTATAGTCAAAGTGGAATTTAAAACATAATTAAAATTATGGTAATTTCCGCAGCACACCCAAAACTATTTGACCCTAAACCAAATTTGATTTTTTAAAAGTGTAAAATGCACAAATACACATATCGGGTCGGAGTAAAATAAAAACTGAACCATTGAGGCTTTGCAACAGGAACAGCCAACTATTGAGATTAGTTGTACACAAACCCCAAATCTACACAGAAGCTCGATCATTGATGTCATCTGTGAAATGTGGGGCCCATATGTGATCATTTTTTGGGTGTCAATATGTCAAAAAGATCGAAGTATTTGAAAAAATCGAAACACTTAGAGAATTGAACCATAATATTACATCGGAAGAAAAATGAGCTTACTCTGAGTATCCAAATGGTGTTATGAACATAAGAAGAGTTTTCTTTTTATCAAAATGCCACCTAAAAGTCGAAGTCTTGGAAAATTCCAAACAAATCCTGAAGAATAAAGTCTTAGTGTGATGACTAATCTGGGAGAAATTTGTTTGGACATTATCTTGTCACGGTGTATCTGAAGTTCAGAGTAGAAAAGAAAAATGATGTAAATCATTGTCGAAATGTTTCACCCAAACAAAATCAGGCATTTCGTCAGGTCCATTATTTGCTCCGAGATATTTCACATTGCGAGATGGATACTGATTGAAAATGACTAATACAAGTGGTTCTTCGTAGAGGTGACACTTGTTTCAAGCTGTGGTAACGAACTGCTTGACTGACAGGTGGCAGCTCGTCCCACGGACATCTGTTTTCACAGCAAACCATCGGAGAGGCTTATTCTTGTGCCCACAATAATATTTCTGGACCAAAAGGCTCCGAGATTAGCCATGGCAATATGGCATCCCACATGTCTGCGTGCGCGCCCGTGTGCCAGTTAACTGAAACTGTCGGTTTTAGGCGGGGCGCTGTTATCCAATTGAACTGAGGAGAGTTGGTGTTATCCCTTTCAGAAATCAATGCGTCTACGTGCTCGATCGGTAGGCCGACAGTTTAATGCGTGTCTCACTCTCATCATGGCCGGTGTCGGTAAGACGGTAACGACGGTAAGCTCCAGTGAATACTGCCCCCACACGGCCACACTACACTGCATGGAGCCATAGACGTATAGTACGTATACATACATAAAGAAGGTGGATCGCAGGTTCCATTCGCACAGCAGAAGATGATATAAGATCTTCCTTTTCCCCACTTTCTAAACGGAGGCAGCTTAGCATCAGTGATGAAGTGATCTTGCAACTTGCAAGAGGCAAAGATCTCGCAAGTATGACAGAAAATGAGCAGATAAGCTTGACGATGCCCGGCCTTGAGGTTCACTCGGAGCAACTTGCGATTGCGAGGTGGACGTGTTGGGCAGAAGGGCCAATGTGTCGATCTCGAGTTGGTTGCCGCGGGACGAGCGTGTGAGCGTCGAACAGGAAAGTGTCGGCAAGCGTCGGCCGAGAACCATGGCATATCCCGCGCATTATCCGACGACGCGCCCGTGCCCGCGCGCGGCTGGCTGCCTGTCACCGACTGTGGGTGGGATCGCCATCGGCGACGCGCGCAACCCGACGGCCGCGACGGCGACCGCCCGCGCGGCGCCGATGGGCGGACCGGCCATGTGTGTGGCTCGGGACAGTAACGCGGCGCGCGCGTGTCGTGTGCGTCCAATCGGGTGATAGCAAGACCGACAAGCTCAATGTGTAAACGTACGTATGTACCGGCCGGGTAGCATAGCGGCCTATCTATACGAATACGATCGATGCATCTGTTTCCACCTTAATTGCATCTACGTACAATGCTCTCTGTCTAATTTGAGATCCGAGAGACCATAAGAAAGTGCAGTTAGGTTTCTTTCATTCACATAACATGCAGCTTGTCTGGTCCTTTTTTCTGCATGAATGATGACTTCTTTTTTTCGAAACGAAGCATGGCGACTTCATTGCTTGCTTTCAGAACATCACTACGGGAACGCGCCAATGTGCCGACGGCCAGATCCTATGCCGACGGCAAAACATCGGGGCCATCGGTACAGGACCCGTTCAGGCCAGGCTCGCTGGCAAGCCGTCGGCACAGAAAAACCATCGGCACAGGAAGGTCTGTGCCGACGGCAACCGTCGGCATAGTTTCGGCCGTCGGCACAGCCTCTCCGCCGTGACGGCGAGGTAACAGCGTCAGCCGTCGGCACATATCAACTATTTTTCATTTTACCACATTAATCTTAAAAAAATCATAACTAAATCATTATAATTCAGAAAAATACAAATAATATATTAAAATTTTCAGAAAAATAAGTTCTATCTTGAAACAAATATCAAACTTGAAATACTGCAAATATCTTAAAAAGCATTCTTAAAAATGAACTATCATGTTTGATGTTTTATGGATTAGTAGAGTCTATGTGTTTTGTTGCCCATTCTTAACATCAGGGTGTGGATGATTTGCTACAGCTTGTTGATACTGTAATGAACCTATCATATGATGTATGGTTGTATGTCGTTGCCGTTTTGGATTTATATAAAGCCGAGTCTAGGCCTTCTCTGTTTAAAAATAGAGGTAAAGATAATTTTCTTGAAGAATGACCATCGCGCAAATTGCAACAACCAAAAGTAGCTGCAATTTTTTTGCGTAGTTCATAATCTTGATGGAGACACACACTGAATCCCAAGTTTCTTTCCCTCTATTTTTAAACAGAAGCTCTATTTGATCATCTTCAAACAAATTAAGGGTGAGATCATTCTTCAAACACACAAACCTATCAAATTAAGATTCACGCAGACGGTCATTCTTCAGACAAATCACTAGACAACCCACACACAACACTAGCACATGCTATGTTTGATCATCTTCATACGATCGGCCATTCACCCTTAATTTGTTAGTGACAGACAACTTAATTGAAAACATACATAATAGTCCTATGTTTGATCATCTTCATATGTTGATCATCCATTCACCCCTGTTAGGGATTGGCAACTGAACTGAAAACGTACACCATAGTCCTGTCCCGCATAAAGTTGGAAGAGCTCGAACATCCAAGACAAGCACAGTTCCATTTCAAAAAATTCAAAAACGATCTATACCATGTGAAACCTTCGCGTGGTGTCATATTATATGTCATAGTTACAAGGAAAAATATTAAAGTTGGAAAATTACAAACATCACAAAAATTTCTTGTAGTTTATGTAGTACATAATCTAATGCTCATGAATTTTTAGAAAAAATCATTTTTATGTACAAAGTATGATATAGATGTCATATTTGGATTTACAGATTTAAAGATATTATTTGTCATTTTTATGTACATAACCGATTTAGACATATTATTTGTCAAATTCTGATTTACAGATTTAAAGATATTAATTATTCCATATTAAATAGAAAAGGAAAAAAATAAAATCATTTTATTGTCCATTTAAATTCAAGATTAATATACTTATTCTTGTAGTTTATGTAGGTAATTGTTTGAAATTAAAAAATATAAAGATGTGCAACATCAAGGAATAGGGGTTAATAGTATTGATATTATGGTATTATTATCAACAAGGTGTCATTTGTTTCACGGAAGCAGTCTAAATGGAACCGAGATGTTAAGCGTGCTAGGGGTGGAGTAGTGTGATGGTGACTGATCGGGAAGTTTTACCACGAGTGAAATTTGACCTAATATTAAGTGAAGTTAGAGTTAAAATGGTGCATGTGAGAGATTAAAAAAATTGGGATAAAATATTTTTAAAAAAAAATTAAAAAAATTGATTTTTTTTTGAAAAAATTCGAGCCAGAATGACCAAACGGCGTTATTTCTATGTCGATGGCTTTGCCGTCGGCACAGGATGCTGTGCCAACGGCCAGTCTGTGCCGACAGCAACTTTGTCTATGCCGAGGCGTTATTGGAGCTACTAGATTCATGGTTCCGCCTAGATACATGTATAATTCTAAATATGCCGGTATTCTCTAGTGGGAATTTTTTTGGGGAGTCGTGTGATTGTTGTTTTGTTTTCAGGGCAGTTTGGCAAGCTACACTAAAAGCCCAGTCCTAACATACGGCTGCGTATAGACTTTTTTCCCTGTGAAAATCTGAGGCATTTACGTAAGATTCGGTCATGTGGCATCTTCGTGAGACTTTAACTCAGTATGTTGTAATTGGTGATATAACTTGGATATCGGTTCACTTATGTGAATCATCTGACCGTGAATTGGATGCATAACGAGTATTGCAGACAATAGACATCTAGTACTCTAGAGTCCCCCACAAAACACACTTGTCATTTTCTTCTTGCATGCATCTTGGGTCAAGAGTCGAGACCACCACAAGTGCACATTCACTCTCTATTCGTTGTAGTTGCCCCTTGTTCACACAATCCGCTGGTGCGCCACATCTCATGATCTCATGCCACTATGGTCCTCCTGTTTCCCAATCCCCTAACCTATCAACTAATGAGCCGCCAAACTTAGGATCTACGGTGGGGTCATACATGCAGTAGAAAGGGGCATCATTGCCCGATGGATCGTGTTGGAGACAGCAAAGCATTGAGGTTTTACCCAGGTTCATGCCCTCGAATGCTTACTATCCCTACTTAGTTCTTATATTGGTATTATCATTTCTTCTTTTAAAATGGAGTGCGTCCCCATCCTCTTCACCGATAGATACATGTAACATAATTGGTACTATGAATGGAGCGTTACAAGAGTATAAGAGATATATTAGATCAACATATCAAGTTACTAGCGTTTTGAGACTACCGCAGGTGTTGTTTTGAGGCAAATGGGGTCGACCTTGAAGAATGTCCTTGCGTCCTTTATATAGGGTTGATTGTCGAGCAATAAAATATTGAATATCTTTAGATCTCGCAAGAATACTTCTAGAGGCACTTTAATTATTTTGTTTGTTGTAAGGATGCTCGAGTCACTAGATAATACATGGGCGACTTTAACCATGTATGGGTCGCCCTGTGTAGGTAACATTCCTACTACATCAGGGTGGGCATAGGAACGATTACAATGGTTTGCATCATAAGTTCAAATGAATAAGCTCGATGGATCTATGCTAGTAAAAATTAGCAAAGGACCATAGATCGATATGAATTCTTGGTGATAATAATGACTTAGATCAATGGGCACCATATCTTCTATTTCTAAATAGGAGCACCCCACTACTTGATTTTCCTGCACATGCAAGCACTCCACCTCATCAAGCCTCCACGTCACCAAATTTTCACACGTCATCCCATTTGGAATCGGTATCGCTGGCGAGAGTAATCAGTAATGCTACGAATCAGTCTACGGAATTAACTTACGAAGGGGTGTGGCCTCTTGTGATTGGAAGGGATTCATCAGTTGCTCCGATTTTTACTCATTCAGTTGCACAACATCCCACCACGTCATCCCGTAAGTAGGTTTCCGTAGATATCACCCCGTAAGTCTAGCATTATTGGAGAGTAATAGGCAGCACCGGATGCACTTCCTCCCGTTCAGCTACTCTCTTCCTCTAATTACAGCTGTAACTGCTGCACGAACTGATGAGTGGGTTGCATGCGATTAATTTTCCGTTATCTCTCTTCCACGCCTTTTAAATTGACTGGTCCTGCTACGAGTGAATCCTACACACCACAATAGGGTGCTATAGCGCTACTGTTTAGATTAGCGTCCACAGCCGGCAGCCTCAAGTTTGATGATCGGCGATTTAAGGTGCGATTTGATGACCTCAATTCTCAATCCTGGAAACGGCTGCGCAGCCTACCGCCGGTGTCCGATGGTGGAATGGGACTGTGAGACGGTGAGCCTAGCATCGTCTCCTGCCCTCGATGAAACGTCGACCAGCATGGTGCGGCGTGGCTGCCTGGGCACATCCAGCCTTGCTTCCATGGCGTCGGGTGTTTCTTGGGCGCAGCCTCGGTCTGCAGCTTCTGATGCCGAGTGACGAATGTGCGTAAGACGCATCTTGGGTCAGCTGTTGCCCCGCACAACACCAAGCTGTTATGTTTCCAATCTTGTCAGTCAAGTTTCAGTTAGTAGTTTCAGTTAGCTGAATAAGGGTGGGTTCAGTGTGTCTGTACGCTGGCGATCCAGTAGCTTTTCTTTTCAGTTCATGCCGTAGATGTAGGCAGCTCGATCACAACGTGGGATGGCACGTCGTGCATGATCGCAAGCTGCGCGTAGTGGAGGTTGAGGCCGAGCGGCTGTGGGATGGCGCAGTCAGTAGGACTCGGTCGAGGCTCCAGTTTTTTAGCGAGGTTCAGTTGTAACCGATCGCAGTGAATAAAAGGATAGAGAACCAGAAAAGCCGAGACGATTGACGGCACAAATCCTGTCTTTGTCTCTCTTACTGAGTAAGATTTAGCCCCAAAACTAACATCTGGTATCAGAGCGAGAACGAGAGGAGGGACCATGTCGGGGACGGGCGGATCAAGGACGCCGGGCGGCACGCCGCGCACGGCTGAGCGCACGGGAGATCGCTCCGTCACGCCAGCGCGGACTAGCCCACGAAGCCGCGGCAGGAGCATCCGCCGTCGCGACAACGAGATCGTCGTCCACGAGCGCACGGTGCAGGAGAGGGTGTACACCGGCGGCAACGTCACCTGGCCGACCCTCACGGCCACGAACTACGTCGAGTGGGCCCTCGTGATGCAGATCAACATGGAGGCCAACTTCATCTGGGAAGCGGTGGAGGGAAACCCCTCCAGCCACGCCAACGACAAGGCCGCCCTCGCCGCGCTTCTCAAGGCCGTTCCTCCAGAGATGGTGGGCGCCCTTGCAACGAAGGGCACGGCGAAGAGCGCCTGGGAGGCGATCAAGACCATGCGCCTTGGAACGGATCGGGTCCGGCAGGCCACGCTGCAGCGCCTGTGGAAGGACTTCGAGCAGATCGCCTTCCACGCCAACGAAACCATCGACGACTTCGGCATGCGGATCACGAGCCTCGTCAACAACCTGCGCTCCCTCGGCGACACCGTGGAGGAGGTGAGGATCGTGCGCAAGATCCTGCGCGTCGTCCCCAGGGATTACTCACAGATGGCCTGTTCGATCGAAACGTTACTCGATCTGAACGCCCTCTCTGTTGAGGAACTCATCGGGCGACTGCGTTCCTCGGAGGGACGCGGGAGCGACACGCCGGCGCAAGGTGCAAACGGCACCCTGCTTCTCACGGAGGAGGAGTGGGAGGCCCGGCGAAGGCAGAAGGAGCAAGGTCAAGGCTCGGGCGGCGGCGGCAATGGCCGCAAGAAGGGGAAGCCCAAGCCAAAGAACGGCAACGATCGCACCGGCGAGCGAGACATGTCTAAGGTAAAGTGCTATAATTGTAACAATCGTGGACACTTCTCGAAGCAGTGCACGGAGCCAAGACGCGAGCGCAAGCAACAGGCAAACCTGGCCCAGGATCAAGAGGAGGAGCAATCGCTTCTCCTGACGAGCCTCTGCGCGCTGACGGTGACCACGGAGTGCACAAGCCCGGAGCAGCATGTGCTCCTGAACGAAGAGCGCTCCAAGGCAAAGGCGGGGAACACGGACGGCGCCTGCGACACCGCATGGTTCCTGGACACTGGCGCCAGTAACCACATGTGCGGCCGGCGCGAGTTCTTCACCAAGCTGGACACCGGCGTGCGCGGATCTGTCAAGCTCGGCGACGACACGTCCGTGGAGATCGAGGGACGCGGCTCCATACTGTTCCAGTGCCGGAACGGTGAACACCTTGCTTTGGAGCAGGTCTACCTCATCCCTCGCCTCCGCAGCAACATCGTCAGCCTCGGTCAACTGGACGAGGTCGGCTTTGACACCCATATCTGCCATGGGCAGCTGCGCCTACGTGACGCCGATGGACGGCTCGTTGCTCGCGTGCAACGCAATCGCGTCCGCCTGTACGTGCTCTACCTCGACCTGGCACAACCGGTGTGCCTCGCCGTGCATGGCTCGGAGGACGCCTGGAGATGGCATGCACGGTACGGCCACATGCACTTCCAGGCACTGCGTCAACTCGCACGACGGGACATGGTGCACGGCCTCCCGCTGCTGGAGGAGGCCGATCGTCTCTGCGACGCTTGCCTCGCAGGCAAGCACAAGCGAGCACCGTTCCCGCGGGAGGCGTACAATCGAGCAGCTGAGAAGCTCGGTTTGGTGCACGCTGATCTCTGTGGCCCGATTGACCCGCCAACGCCTGGAGGTAAACGGTACTTCCTCCTGCTTGTTGATGATCACAGCAGGCATATGTGGCTGCACCTGCTAGCAAGCAAGGACCAGGCCGGGGCAGCGATCAAGCGGTTTCAGGCTGAGGCAGAGCTGGAATCTGGGCAGCGGCTGAGGATGCTGCGCACGGATCGGGGAGGTGAATTCACCTCCAAGGAGCTTGGCGAATACTTCGCCGGAAACGGCATCAAGCGGCAGCTGACGGCCGCGTACACGCCACAGCAAAACGGTGTGGTTGAACGGCGCAACCAAACCGTCGTGGGGATGGCTCGATCCCTACTCAAGGCAAAGGGGGTCCCAGGAGAATTCTGGGGTGAAGCGGTCACCACAGTTGTATACCTCCTGAACCGCGGCGTCACGAAGAGCGTCGACGGCAAGACACCCTTCGAGGCCTGGCATGGACGGAGGCCGAGCGTCAAGCACCTACGCGTGTTTGGCTGTGTGGCACACGTGAAGAACACACGGCCTAACCTCAAGAAGCTGGAGGATAGGAGCACGAAAATGGTGCTCTTCGGCTACGAGCCTGGTAGCGCTGCGTATCGGGTGTACGACCCAGTCGCTCGACGAGTCCAGGCCTCCCGCGACGTCGTCTTCGACGAGGACTCATCCTGGGACTGGTCCGGAGCGCTGTCAACGGATGGGTGGCGCGGCGAGCTGGAGGGCTTCGCTGTCGAGTACTTCTGCGACCAGTCCAGCCCGAGCTGGAACACGACGCGCCCAGAGCACGCTCTGGACACCGGCGTGAACAGCGGAGCGCGCTCCGAGCGCGCACCAGCGACGCCGGCAGCACACGGACAAGCTTCCTCACCGTCAACGCCTGCGACGCCAAGAACGCCGCCACCTCCACAGGCGGAGATTGTCTCGCCACCAACGGATGCCTCACTGCCGTCTCCCGGTGAGGAGGCCCCACGACGCTACCGCACCCTCCAGAACCTGTTCGACACAACGGTCACTGTCGAGCCGGAGTACAGCCTTATGTGCTTGCTCCTCCACGACGAACCAGCGAGCTTCGCTGAGGCGGAGAAAGTGCAGGGGTGGCGCGATGCCATGAACGAGGAGATGGAGAGCATTGAGGCGAACAAGACCTGGGAACTTGGCAAGCTACCCCCGGGCAAACGCGCCATCGGTCTCAAATGGGTTTACAAACTCAAGCGAGATGCGAATGGCGAAGTGGTGAAGCGCAAGGCACGGCTCGTCGCAAAGGGCTACGTGCAGCGGCAGGGGATAGACTTCGAGGAAGTCTTTGCTCCCGTCGCAAGAATGGAGACGGTGCGCATGCTAATTGCCCTCGCCGCTCACTGCGGATGGGCAATCCACCACATGGACGTCAAGACCGCATTCTTGAATGGAGACCTCCTTGAGGAGGTGTACGTCGAGCAACCCCCCGGTTTCACCGTCGACGGGAAGGAACACATGGTTCTTCGCCTGAAGAAAGCTCTATACGGGCTACGCCAAGCCCCGAGGGCGTGGAACACAAAGCTGGACGCCAGCCTGCGCACCCTCGGCTTCGAGCGCTGCAAGCAAGAGCACGCAGTCTACCGTCGCGGTGAAGGGGACTCACGGCTGCTCGTCGGGGTCTACGTCGACGACCTGATCATCACGGGCTCATCTGATGCAGGGATCACGAACTTCAAGCAAGAGATGACCAAGCTCTTCAAGATGAGCGATCTTGGCGCGCTCAGCTACTACCTGGGCATAGAAGTGCAGCAGAAGGGCGGTCTGATCACGCTTAACCAGGCCACTTATGCCAAGAAGCTGCTGCAAAAGGCAGGGATGGGGGACGCCAATCCCTGTGCCACTCCGATGGAGTCCCGCTTGAAGCTCAAGACCGGCGATGGCGAGCCGGTGGACGCCACCTTCTTCCGCAGCATCGTTGGGAGCCTCCGGTACCTCGTCCACACGAGGCCTGACATAACCTTCGCGGTTGGCTACGTCAGCCGTTTCATGGAGGCTCCGACGACGACACACCTTGCTGCGGTGAAGCACCTGCTGCGTTACATAGCAGGGACACTGAACTTCGGCGTTCAGTTTGAGAAGGGACAAGGAGAACCGAAGCTGCTTGGCTTCAGCGACGCCGATCACGCCGGCGATGTCGATGACCGGAAGAGCACAACGGGTATGTTGTTCTTCCTTGGTCGAAGCCCAATCAGCTGGCAGTCGCAGAAACAACGGGTGGTGGCCGCATCGTCCTGCGAGGCAGAATACATCGCGGCCTCTACCACTGGATGCCAAGGACTTTGGCTCAGCAGACTCCTTGGAGAACTGCTGAGCGGCGTGGTGCGTGCGCCGATGATCTTGGTGGACAACAAGTCGGCAATATCGCTCTGCAAGAACCCTGTGCTGCACGACCGTAGCAAACACATCGACACCAGGTACCATCTCATTCGAGACTATGTCGAGAAGGGTGAACTGGAGGATGAGTATGTCCGCACGGAGGAGCAGCTGGCAGACATCCTGACGAAGGCTCTCGGGCGCATCCGATTCCAGGATCTGAGGAGCAAAATCGGTATGTCTGTGAAGAATTGACTACAAGATTGGGGAGGTGATTTGTTATGTTTCCAATCTTGTCAGTCAAGTTTCAGTTAGTAGTTTCAGTTAGCTGAATAAGGGTCGGTTCAGTGTGTCTGTACGCTGGCGATCCAGTAGCTTTTCTTTTCAGTTCATGCCGTAGATGTAGGCAGCTCGATCACAACGTGGGATGGCACGTCGTGCATGATCGCAAGCTGCGCGTAGTGGAGGTTGAGGCCGAGCGGCTGTGGGATGGCGCAGTCAGTAGGACTCGGTCGAGGCTCCAGTTTTTTAGCGAGGTTCAGTTGTAACCGATCGCAGTGAATAAAAGGATAGAGAACCAGAAAAGCCGAGACGATTGACGGCACAAATCCTGTCTTTGTCTCTCTTACTGAGTAAGATTTAGCCCCAAAACTAACACAAGCGACAGTGTGCGCCGGGCATGGCTCAATACTTTTCGGCTACTAGGAACTGGAGTTGTGTAATGTATAGATGGCGGCACGTGAGCGTGAGAGACGACTAAAACGTGGTCATCCATATCTCTTACTGATGCACAAGATCAGATGGTGACAGATCAAGATCAAAGTAAGAAGACAAAGGGACAAGGTGGAGGAATCAAGGTGAATATGATTACATGACCCATCCGGCGATCCAGCAGTGATCTGCACAAGGAGTGCTATAAAGGATCAATCAGGTGCGACGAGTTTCACCACTTCCTCTGCATTGTTGCCTCCGTGTTAGGTATCTTCTTAAACTTTGCAAAATAATTTTTAATCATAATCAACCAATCTGTACAAAGGGGATAGATTGGAAAAATTATGATATGTGAGTAAATCTTTTTTTTTTACGATTACTTTTCGTTTCATGCAATATGCCAGCTTATTCTGGAGAATATATATAATAAGCATCATACTGCTAAATATTTAGTAGTTGCTCTAATCATAGATTTTGTCAGTTGAGAACTTACTAAAAACAAGAGTTGAAGAGAACCAATGGCTTTCAGCTTCTGCCTTATTCCACTTTCTTTACTAACATATCTGTTATATTAGTGTTTTGTCACACGATGTTCCAGTATGTTATTCTCAAAACGTCTAACAGAGTATATGCACTTAGTAGTTTAAGAAAAAAGAAAACATTGCATCATGTGAATCCTACTTCCAAACCACGTTGATACTTCATTTCAGTATATGCCATAATGGAACAATTGTTGTTCAGAGTGATGATGAGTCTTCTTAACATCTTCACAATATTCTGAACTTCCTTATGTGAAAGCATTTTATGAGAAATTTCCGCCGCAACGCGCGGGGAATCATCTAGTATATCTAAAGGCAATCCCCTCGGGAGGATCTTGGGTCATCTTTTCATAGTCATCCGTAGGTGGTCTTCCCCTTCCTTCTGCACGGATGTCCTCTTACCGTACGACAAAGCCTACGTGGCTTCCAATAGTAGGAATTTTTGTCATCTTTTTTGTACAACCTCCGAGTCACATTAGGTAAGACTAATATAGATGTACCTAGATATTTTTTAGCACCCGTACTAGTGACAAGTAATATGCATCGGACGAAGTAATTTAAAATTTTAACAGTTCTTGGGGATACTGCTACCTTCCAACTACTTTCGTAAAAAAAGTATTTTTGAATCTTTCAACTGTGTACGCATAGGTCCACCAGGCCCATACGGGTTACACAGTTCTAGTGTGCGAAAGCTAAAATATCCATCGCCAAGCTCATCATCAATATTCATAACGACATGACGATGAAAAGCTTGTGAGGATAAGATGATATGAGGAAAAACACCCCAATTAGGATTCCCAACTTTCATGATACGCAGATCCAAAAATATAAATTAGTATGGTCTCAAATTACATAAAAAGGGCCCGAATGGTGCCTAGAGCCCACAACAAATAAGGCCTCAATAAATAACTGAACAACCTATGCTAATAATAGGCTTGAATATGTATAGGACAGGAACGGGGTTTTGCTCCGCTACCGAAGAAACACATCTGATACACGGGTTAGGGTTTTGCCACCTCTCCCTACTTGCGCCGTCACCGTAGCCTACTCCATTCCACCCGCCGGTGTGCGCCGACAAACAAGAGAGAATGTCTCTGGAACCGCTCGGGTTTGCGATCCTGTAGGGGAGAGGGAGAATTAGGTTCTTGGGAAGCGCTCTGCGCGAGTGCTAAAACTCTCCATCAGGATCATCTTCCGTCCAAGTCGGACGATGTTGCCTACCGTCGTCTTTAATGCCCTCTACTTCGACCCGTTATCAACAACGTTGTCATCAACAACGTTACTACTGCAACGACGACGGCTACATTTCCACCACCACCTCCGCCTGATCGGTATGTGTGACATATCCCAATTTTTTTGTGATGGTTTTTGTATCGCATGCTCTGCTGATGTTCATGTCGATTAATGCATCTAGAATTTTCGAGTTTCACATGTTAGTAGTTGTTGTCGCCATGCTTAATATTCTAGAATTAATCAGAAAAATTGTGCCTAAATTATCCAACAGTGACATCATTACAAAAATAATAATATGCCAAAAAAAACCACCACTACCAATCAAAGAATTAGTGAAATCGGCAATACTTGGTATATGTGCATTTTAGGAATTACTCATATTTGTCCACACATTTTAGATCTTACCTTTTTTTCTTCGATCGTCAAGATGTTGTTGAGGTTGAAGTACTCAAAGCCCTATACCAAGTCGTTTAGATACCAAACCGACCATATGCGTGGGTCCAATGTGGACAGGCTCAACTACCCGACCTAGGGTGTTGATCTCTATGACATCAACACCCTGGATCAGGGCATTGACTTGGGCAACTCAACAATGAGTTCTGGAAGTAGAGCGTATCCATTTAGGATGAGAGTGCATATAGGCACGACACTTCAACACCTTGATCCACGGAATTGATCAGTGCAACCTGAATGCCGCAATGAAGATGTTCATCAAAAAGGTTAGGTCGGGAATTATTATTTTTAGAACGGGTCATTTCGTGTTGAATTTAATGTCAGGGTTCAGATTTGTCATTTGTGGCTGGCAATGTGCCACATTGGATGTTAATCAACTTGCTATAAAAAGAACATGCACATGAAAAAAAAATGCACAAAGATGCTCACACTTGTTATATAAAGAAAACAAATAGATAACAAATAAGCAAACTAGAAAATAAGATTTTAAACCTGAAACCATTTTTTTTTTTGCAAAACTTCGGGCTAACATGCTCCAAAACTAACTTAACTCCACATTCATAAAGTTAAAACTAAAACTACAGTACTTGAAAACAAAGCAACTTGGGCCTAAGACTTCGAAGGAAATGCATTACAAAAGATGGGACTCCGTAAAAGATATGAACGGAAAGCAACTGCACAACCGCAATTTGTGCTACCACATGATGCGTCATGCTATACGCACAGGCACAGGCACCAACAGTGGACTCTCGTGGAAATGGAATTATTGTTTTCGATCTTTTAAGGCTGTAGTGGTCAAAGATGGGTTAAACAATTCAAGCTGACAGGAACATGTGCATATTTTGTCATTGCTTACTTCCTCTCCAAGATGGGCATGCGTATCTTGGTTCCATGATTTCAGTTTGCAAACATCACTGTTAAAAAAAAAGTTTGCAAACATCACGCATGACGCATTGTTCTGAGAGTTCTGATTATTTTCCTGTCAACCCAATTAATCGCCCGAACACTATAAATACATGCAGTTCCCTCTCGGTATGATCCACCAAGCAACCAGCAAAACACAAGCTAAATTGCTAAAACAAACGGATCAACCTTCATACACAAAGATCTAGCAGGACACAATGTCACAATGGCCGGAGGAGATGACCTGAAGCTGCTCGGCGCATGGCCGAGTCCGTTTGTCACCAGGGTGAAACTTGCACTGAGCTTCAAGGGCCTGAGCTACGAGGACATCGAGGAGGACCTAGCTAGCAAGAGCGAGCTCCTCCTCAGCTCCAACCCGGTGCACAAGAAGGTACCTGTGCTCCTCCACAACGGGAAGCCTATCTGCCAGTCCATGGTCATCGTGCAGTACATTGACGAGGCGTTCGCCGGCACCGGCCCCTCCTTGCTTTCCTCCGATCCTCATGAGCGTGCCATTGCCCGCTTCTGGGCTGCCTACATCGACGACAAGGTTTCATAGCTTTTCTTCTTTTCTAACTATTGTACAAAGTACTGAAATTTACTGTTCAGGCGTTTGGGATCTCGTTTTACTGATCACCGATGTGTTTGTGCAGCTTGTCACCTCGTGGGTACAGTCGTTCAGGGGCAAGACAGAGGAGGACAAGTCCGAGGGCACCAAGCAGATGTTTGCTGCACTGGATACTTTGGAGGGAGCCCTGAGGGAGTGCTCCAAGGGGGAGGGATACTTCGGCGGTGAGAGCGTCGGACTCGTCGATGTTTCGCTGGGAAGCCTGCTCTCGTGGCTGAACGCGACCGAGGTGATGTCCGAGACCAAGATCTTTGACCCCATTAAGACTCCGCTCCTAGCAGCATGGGCAGAGCGCTTCAGAGAGCTTGATGGCGCCAATGCCGCCTTGCCGGAAACCGACAGGATGGTGGAGTTCGCCAAGAAGAGGCAGGCGCAGGCTGCGGCGGCTGCAGCAGCTTCGGATAACTAGTAAATTGAGTCAGCATGGGGACTCATAGTCCCATTCGATTAAAGTATTCGTGTTCGCTCTCAAATAAAGATCAATTTTTATTGTGTACTCCCTCCATTCTATAATGTAAGTTACTATTATAAATTTATAATCAAGATGTTATTAGAACCTCTGACGCATACATATAGCATATTGATTGTAGTAATATATTCGACTCCCTTCATCCACAAATAAGTGGACGGGTGGGATTTTCGAGATAGATTAGCAAAAGGAGATAAAATTGCATTGGGAAGATGCAACCAACATCTCTCTCCTCTATAATTATTTCACCTCCAATAAGCTAAGTGCATTTACAAAATTAAGATAACATGTGCTGAATATTATTGGATTTGATTTCCGTGCTATGAGAGAGAAACATTTTTTCCTAATTTAAAGTGCATTAGGAACATAGAAGTACAATCTTTTATGGACAAAATTTGAGGCTAGATATCTACTTATTTGAGGACGGAGGGAGTATGTGACAACTTCTCTGATACTCAATTTGTTTTTATATATAAAACCACTAAATATTCCGTGCCCAAACTTTAATTAACAATTTGGCTGATAAAAAATAAATTATATAGCACCAAAACCATGTCGTTGGAAACAACTTTCAGATATAAATCCAATAGTATATTTTCTGTGACATATAGCTCATATTATGTTAGCTAAACTTTTAGTCAAACTTGTACATCGAAATGCGTTGTGGCCTTAAAGATGGAGGGATTATAACAAACACATATGGTATTTGGTAATTAAGTAATGATTCTATGATTGTCTTATCTTGAGATATAAGAAGTCAGAAACTCAATTCGGCTCCCGGATGCGTATGATCCTTCTACCATAAAAACATATTTCCAAATGTGAAAAAAATTTGACAAATTTTTTTACATGTACATCTCCATAATATATGTGTATTCGTCAAGTTTCACGAAAAAATGATATTTTTTGTAGTCTAAGCGAAAAAAGAGAAAATTTATCTTGTGACAAGTCTTTGTTTCAGCACCGCATTTTGTCTTTTTTACACACACCACATGACATGTCGATTTTTCATGAAACGACTTTGTGAGCGCGTAGCACATGAAGATGTACGTGCGAAATTTTTGTTTTATTTTTTTTTTGACATTTTAAAATGTATCTACATGTATTTCAAAATAAAGGGAGCATATGCTCCCATGTGCCAAAACATCACTCCCGATAAGAAGTACAATATACACACAGAAAGACATTGGGTACTCCCTCTCTCACAGTTTATTAGGCGCGCGTGTACTCCTAAGTCGCCAATTTAACCTATATAATTTGAATTATATAATACAAAAAATATATCATTAGAAAATAGAACATCTAAACTTTCTAATGATACAATTTTTATAGCATATAACTAATGCTAACTTGATCAAATTTGCGACCTAGGGTTACGCGCACGCCTAATAAACTGTGATAGAGGGAGTACTATAGTTAAGGAATTTCTTGATTAATAAATCAACCAAAGCAGTTTCACGGTGGGAATGTCGCCTTCTAGGCTTCCAATGAGATTTTATCCGTTCTAGACTAGGGATACTACCATCCTCCTAACCATCCAACGTCCAACCAATGGGTGGGTTTCTTAGTTCTATTAGTTCTTCTCACCTCTACAGTTTGGTTCTTATTGATCAGGTAGGTGAACTCCCACTCAAAATAATATCCCTCGCATTGTCTTAGTGATTACACGAACCAAACTCACTACACCAAGTCCGATCATCACGTGAGATGATGTAGTTTCAATGGCGAACATCAACATGTTCATCATATCATCTATATGATTCCTGCTTAACCTTTAGGTCTTCCGTGTTCCAAGGCCATGTCTGTACATGCTAGGCTCGTCAAGTCAAACCCTAGTTTCCGCATGTGCAAATCTGGCTTGCACCCGTTGTATGCACACATTGAGTCTATCACACCTGATCATCACGTGATGCTTCGAAACAACGAGTCTTAGCAACGGTGCTAACTAAGGACGAACACTTTATTATCTTGATTTTTAGTGAGAGGGATCATCTTATAATGCTACCGTCGCGATCTAAGCAATATAAGATGCATAAAAGGATTAACATCACATGCAATTCATAATGTGATATGATATGGCCCTTTTGTCTTTGCGCCTTTGATCTTCATCTCCAAAGCACGAACATGATCTATATCATCAACGGGCATGATCTCCATCATCGTCGGTGTAGCGCCAAGGTCAATGGCGCCGTCTTCATGGTTGTTCACCACATGTAACAACTATTACAACTACTTTGAAATAATACTACTACATAAAATATAAAGACAACCATAAGGCTCCTGCCGGTTTGCCACAATACAATAACGATCATCTCATACATATTCATCATCACATCATGGCCATATCACATCACCAAACCCTACAAAAACAAGTTAGACGCCTCTAATTTGGTTTGCATATTTTACATGGTTTAGCGTTTTCGAGTAGGATCCAATCTACCTACGAACATGAACCACAACGCTGATACTAGTGTTGTCAATTGAAATAGTAAATTGAATCTTAACTATGGTGAGAGTGATAGACACCCGCAAAGCCACTTATGCAATACAAGTTGCATGTCGAGCGTGGAGCAAGTCTCATGAACGCTGTCATGTAAAGTTAGCCCGGGCCGCTTCATCCCACCATACAGCAAGATGCAAAGTACACATAACAAAAGACAACAAAAGAATCAACGCCCACAAAACCATTGTGTTCTACTCGTGCAACCAATCTATGCATATACACGGCTCTGATACCACTGTAGGGATTCATAGCATAGAAAACAAAAAATTTCCTACCGCAAGAACGAATAACAAGCCAAGATCTAATCTAGTAGATTGTAGCAACAAGGTGAAGATCAACATATCCTCGAAGATCTCTAAGCGTTAACGAGATAAATCTCGTGGTGGATGTAGTCGATCACTTGCTGCTTTCAAAAGCGCGTAGAAGATCTTGATAGTGCCACAAATGGGCAGCACCTTCGCACTCGGTCACACATTCGGTGTTGATGACGACGTCCTTCTCCCCGTTCCAGTGGGCAGCGGTTGTAGTATATCCTCCTCGGAATCCCGCCAGCACGACGGCGTGGTGACGGTGGTGGTGGAGATCCCCGGCAGGGCTTCGCTGTAAGCGCTGCGCGAGAAGGAGGAGGGAGTAGCTAGGGTTTGGGAGAGGGGGGGTGCTTGGGCGCCGGCCTTGGTGCCCCTTGGGTGGTGCGGCTGGCTTGATGTGGTCAGCCCCTCCCCTCTCCTCCTCTTTATATAGGTGGAACCCCTAGGGTTGCCCCAAAACCACTTTGGAGTCCAACTCCAAAACTTACCATAACGGGGAAACCTAGGTCAAGTGGGATTGCTCCCTTTCCTTGCTTCATGGCCGGCCAACTAGGTGGAGTCCACCATGGACTCCACCTTCCCACTTGGTGGGTTGGCTAGGGTTGGTGGAGTCCCTCCGGGACTCCTCCTTCCATAGTGATTTATTCCGGATTATTCTAGAAACTTCTACAACCTTCCATAAATTCACCGGACCGTTCCCCAACTTGGAATGTGACTTCCTATATATGAGTCTTATTCTCCGGACCATTCCGGAACTCCTCGTGATGTCCTGGATCCTATCCGAGACTCCGAACAACATTCAAACTCTATTCCATATTCCATATCTACTTAAAACGACATCAAACCTTAAGTGTGTCACCCTACGGTTCGAGAACTATGCGGACATGATAGAGACTCCTCTCCGATCAGTAACTAATAGCGGGACCTGGAGATCCATAATAGCTCCCACATATTCAACGATGACTTCGTGATCGAAAGAACCATTCACATAAAATTACAATTCCCTTTGTCTCGCGATATTTTACTTATCCGAAGTTTGATCGTCGGTATCTCCATACCTAGTTCAACCTCGTTACTGATAAGTACTCTTTACTCATACCGTGATATGATCTCCTGTCAACACCCGGATTTTTAAGTCCAGATGCCTATTATGCCATACATCGCAATCCCAGGAAGATTGTTGTTGCGAGACATAACAGTTGATATCATAAGTCATCATTCATTATAAACCATAATCGTCTTACAAAGGTAGATCACATGATCCAATATTACACAAATAGTTGATCTAATTATCAACGAACTCAATACATAGCGGAAGCGTAGTAGTAGTGGACTATCTAATTCCACAGGTCAACGCTTGACGTCAGAAGAACTCCTAGTTGTTGTAGACGTCCTGCTGGCCGTCATCGTCATACTGCTGCTCCTCTTCATAGTCTGGCCATTTGAATAGCCAGTCGTGAGTACTTTTAAAGTACTCGCAAACTAATACTAGTGTAAGTAACATCAATTGTATTAAGGGGTTGCTAAGCTCTAGGTTTATTTGCATAAAGCCAATTTTAGTTCATAAACATTTAGTAAAAGACTCCTCATTTGCTAACTAACTCAAGTGGGAACATTAGTGTCATTCCCACAACTCAGTTGTGATTCAAGTCAAGTTCACCATTCAAATCATCATTCCTTTTTAAGAAAACATCTGACAACGGAACAGTATGGCCTTTCCAATCGTCCGTAACCGTGGACACGGCTATTCGAATAGGTTTACACTCTGCAGAGGTTGCACACTTGTGCCACAACATTTGATTACATCCATCAGGGATAACCCTGAATCATCGTAACTCAGTACGCGGATCATCAACCATAACCTTTCACTTACAGATCCTAGTATAGGCACCTCTCCCCATGAGCTTGGCCTCCCAGTGAAGACAAACCGTCAGCCTGGGAACTGCACAGGGCTTGGGCCGGACATTCACCTCATTTCACGTCATTTCACATCAGTTCACTTTCAACGGAGGCAGTCTCGGCATAACCCCTATGACGCTTGTTTAGAGGGAACCCATACTAAGACATATAAACTTCCAGTTAAGCCCTACCCATAATCAGGTATTGTGGGGGTACTTGTAAATTGGAATGGTATCGCATCCGAACCCAACCATCAGTTTTTATCAAATTCATCATGTCATTCAAGTCACATTCACCTTCAAAATCTTTCAAAGTCATTTCATTTCACATGTTCCCATCTAGAGTAGTCAATTTTATTTGTTAGCACTAGCAACTAGTCATGAGGGGTGCTAACTAGCTTTGATTGCTTTTAGGCTAAATTTGATGCTCTTGTTCTACTCTATGTCTAGACCAAGTGAATCATGAATCAAAAAGTAAACTTTGATAAACCAAACTTGATAACTTGTAAAGTAAAAACTTGGGATAGGATCATTAAACATGAAGTATGAGGTAGTGGTGCCTTGCTCCATTGGAGCTTTGCACTCGTAAGAATATTAGCTTGCCTTGGTTGGTGTACTGATCAAAGTGGTGTTCTTCTCCATGAAGTAGACCTCCTCCTCCTCCTGGCACTCCTCGGTACTAGCGTCTAAAAACGGATACGATGTACACAATCACCAAGCAAATCTTAAGAGCTAGACTAAGCACACAATTGGTTTACACAAGCTATTCTAGCATCACAACATTATTAACATGTTGGTTGACTTTGTTTTCTTTTAAAGAAAAATAATTTCCACTCATTACAATTATTAATTAGGGTTGCTAGTTAATTCTTTGGGAGAAATAATTTCCTCTCATTGAATCTTGTTAAGATTTAATCTCCTCAAATAATAATATATGAACCTAGGTTGACCAAGGTCTATACTTCATAATCATCATTTGGGAAAATGATTTAAATGAGGTGCTATACCTCATGCAATTTAATACTACCATACTCATAATTTAATATCACCAAATAATTCAAGATGAGGTTATGTGGACCATGGTCACTACCTCATGTTGAGTTATTTGGAACAAGATTTAGTTGAGAGAAAATCTCCCATATGATTTAATAAATATTTTTGGATAATTTAAATGGACTAGAAATACCCATAGATCCATTATTTAATCTAGACCATGATCATCCAAACAACTATGTCATATTTTTACATATTCTGATAGACAATATGAAATGTGACTTTTCAAAGTTGGAATCAACTCAAAAGCATTTTTGGTTGATTTTTAATAAATGTTTGAAGTTTGAAAAGTCCCTGCCATGTTATTTTTGTCACAGTAATTCTACAAAGAAATTTGAGGTGATACTAGTGGGGTTGAATAGAGTTTTTTCACAAGCTTTCCAACAACACCAAATTCATCAAATTTGGTTGGGTAGATTTGATTCTATTCAAATTTGAAAATAGCATCTGCAAGCAAATTGGAAATAAACTGAAATTCGAAATTTGAAAAGCTGGGCCCGGCGGGAAACCTAAACGGGCCGAAACCATTTAAAAACGAGAAGGCCAGCCCACCACGCGTCCAGCACGTGTGGGCTGCCTAACAGGGTGGGCTCCACCCATCAGTCTCACTTAAAACAGCAAATCGGTATGGCTAATCTGGGACGCACGATTAGGCGACGATCCAACGGCTCACGGCCATCGTCGTCGACGGTGAGAGAGAGGCTCTGGCACGGCGAGGGAAGGGGGTCGACGGCTCACCGGCGGCGCGGCGATCGTCGGCGAGGTGCTGCGGCGGCGTTGTGGACGACGGCGAGGCTCCTCGAACAAACGGAAGCTCCGGGGGTGGCTTCTGGCGTCTCCTCCTTCCGCGGCAGTGCCACGGGCTACGGTGGTGAAATTGGGCGGAGCTAGTGAGCAATGTCGGGAAGAGAGTGGCTGAGGAGAGGTTGTGAGAGGAGGGGAAGCTGTTGGTGTGCTTGATTTGGAGAGGGAGGCCCTCCTTTTATAGCGGCGGAGCGAGGCCGAAGGGGGCGGCTCAGGTCACCCATGGCGACGTCGCTACAGGGGCACGGAGTGGCTGGCGATGACGCGCGCGAGTTGGCGGGGTCAGTGAGGTCACGCCAGGCGTGATTGCGGTGAAAACGAGGCAAGGACGAGGGCATGAGGGTGACGAAGGCGGGCAGTACCGCGGCGGACGTCGGCAAGGTGGTCGTCGTCTACAGCGTTCCCGCGGGCAGGTGGGCATGTCCTGGCATCTCCTGGTGGCGTGACGCAGCTGCTGGTGAGCGGAGAGGGCGAGTGGTGGCCGTGGTCAGCGGGGCGACGTCAGCGTCTGGCGCGCTCTGGCGCTCGCCCGTGCACGCTCTGGCGTGCGCGTGCGTCACTGGGCGCGCGTGTCCTAGCGCGTGCGATGCACCAAAGCGTCGATGGCCGTGTTTAGCAGGTGCAGGGGAGTGTGAGGGGTGCGTTTGACACGGTGGTGCGCTTTGGATTTGACCAGAGAGAGTGAGAGCATGGTGAGGGGGTGGCATGCCACGGCATGGATGGTTTTGGTCAAAAGGGTGACGATGGCCTGCTCCAAACCTTGTCTATGGTGCTTGGCAGGGTGCAAGAGGTACAGGGGGTACATTTGCTGATCAAAGCTTAATGATTTAGGCCAAGACCTGATGGATATTAGCATGTGTTGGTTTGGCAGATTTCTGCCTGCCAAGTGTTCGGTCAAATGACCGCAAGAGGAAAATCTTCAAATTTTGAAATGAAAATTGGTGGAGTTGATTTATATATTTATTGGCACACAATGGTGGTGGTGGTGTGCCAATTTGATTTGATTTGCAAAATTTCAAAATGGGCATAATCTTGTTTTTGTTTCATTGTTGCTACTTTGCTTGATCACAATTTGAATTCTAGCAAGAATTTGTAGGGGTGTGTTTGAGAAAAGTTGTTCACCTTGATGTTGTCTTGGATGAGGTGCAAAGAGTTGGATTTGTTTGGTTTCAAAATCTTCAAAGAAAAAGGCTCAAAGTAGGTGTCATGCTAAAATGGGCAGATTTGACCATTAGTGCATGTGAGCACAATTTGGTTTCAAATTTGATTTGATTTGAGTTTCTTTGATTCAATAAGTGTTATTAAGTGTTTATTAACATTCTACAACTAATGGCACAAGCCAATTTGGCCTAGGTTAAGTATTTGCAAAAAAGGCCAAAACCATATGTGAGGGTTTTTGGGATTTTCTATTTTCTTTCTTTTCTTCTTCTTTGTTCTTCTTTGTGATCTCTTAAGGATCAACGATAGGTTTTGAGTTTTATTGGTGAGCACACAAGCAAACATCATGGCAATAACACAATAACAAAAATTAAGGATGAGCTCTATGCATAGCACATGTGTTAATAGAAAGTTTTTGTTGGTTCTCAATTTTGAATTCTTGGAAACTCCTTCTTTTCTTTATTTGAAATTTGGGATGTTACATCTCCCTTGTGAACCAGTCACATGCTTGCAAGCTAATTGGATGCCATTCCACCGAGAGGGCCCAGAGTATATCTATCCGTCATTAGGATGGACAAATCCCACTATTGATTCACGTGCCTTAACCCTATACTTTCCGAACACTTAATGCCACCTTTATAACAACCCATTTATGCAGTAGTGTTTGGTGCCATCAAAGCATCCATCCGGTGTAGGTGATTAACATGATCTCATGTTCGAAGGATTAAGTTAGTATGCATATTAAAGCTTGAAGCACAACAAACTTAATGACTTGATTATATGCTACGCTTACTATGGGTGTATGTCTATCACATCATTCACCTAATGATATGATCTTGTTATTAATAACATCCAATGTTCATGATTAGGAAACCATGATCATCTATTAATCAACAAGCTAGTTTAACAAGAGGTTTACTAGGGACTCTTTTATGTTTACGTAACACACATGTATTAATGTTTCCGGTTAATACAATTATAGCATGAGATGTAAACATTTATCATGAACACTAAGATATAACAATAAACACTTTTATTATTGCCTCTTGGGCATATCTCCAACAACCCCAGCTCGGTACTAGTACCGGGGCCATCGGCGATTCCTTCTCGGAGCATCTGATGCGTGCAGTTAACACACGTCCGTTGGGAACCCCAAGAGGAAGGTGTGATGCGTACAGTAGCAAGTTTTCTCTCAGAAAGAAACCAAGGTTTATCGAACCAGGAGGAGCCAAGAAGCACGTTGAAGGTTGATGGCGACGAAGTGTAGTGCGGCGCAACACCAGGGATTCCGGCGCCAACGTGGAACCTGCACAACACAATCAAAGTACTTTGCCCCAACGTAACAGTGAGGTTGTCAATCTCACCGGCTTGCTGTAAACAAAGGATTAAACGTATTGTGTGGAAGATGATGATTGTTTGCGAAGAACAGTAAAGAACAATTGCAGTAGATTGTATTTCAGATGTAAAGAATGGACCGGGGTCCACAGTTCACTAGTGGTGTCTCTCCCATAAGATAAATAGCATGTTGGGTGAACAAATTACAGTTGGGCAATTGACAAATAAAGAAGGCATAACAATGCACATAAATATATCATGATGAGTACTATGAGATTTAATCAGGGCATTACGACAAAGTACATAGACCGCTATCCAGCATGCATCTATGCCTAAATAGTCCACTTTCAGGTTATCATCCGAACCCCTTCCGGTATTAAGTTGTAAACAAAAGACAATTGCATAAAGTATGGTGCGTAATGTAATCAACACAAATATCCTTAGACAAAGCATAGATGTTTTATCCCTAGTGGCAACAGCACATCCACAATCTTAGAACTTTCTGTCACTGTCCCAGATTCAATGGAGGCATGAACCCACTATCGAGCATAAATACTCCCTCTTGGAGTTACAAGTATCAACTTGGCCAGAGCCTCTACTAGCAACGGAGAGCATGCAAGAACATAAACAACATATATGATAGATTGATAATCAACTTGACATAGTATTCAATATTCATCGGATCCCAACAAACACAACATGTAGCATTACAAATAGATGATCTTGATCATGATAGGCAGCTCACAAGATCTAACATGATAGCACAATGAGGAGAAGACTACCATCTAGCTACTGCTATGGACCCATAGTCCAGGGGTGAACTACTCACACATCGATCTGGAGGCGATCATGGCGATGAAGAGCCCTCCGGGAGATGATTCCCCTCTCCGGCAGGGTGCCGGAGGCGATCTCCTGAATCCCCCGAGATGGGATTGGCGGCGGCGGCGTCTCTGGAAGGTTTTCCGTATCGTGGCTCTCGGTACTGGGGTATTCGCGACGAAGGCTTTAAGTAGGCGGAAGGGCAGGTCAGGGGGCGTCACGAGGGACCCACACGCTAGGGCCGCGCGGGCCCAAGCCTGGCCGCGCCGCCCTAGTGTGGCGTCACCTCGTGGCCCCACTTCGTATCTCCCTCGGTCTTCTGGAAGCTTCGTGGAAAAATAAGCCCCTGGGCGTTGATTTCGTCCAATTCCGAGAATATTTCCTTACTAGGATTTCTGAAACCAAAAACAGCAGAAAACAGCAACTGGCTCTTCGGCATCTCGTCAATAGGTTAGTGCCGGAAAATGCATAATAATGACATATAATGTGTATAAAACATGTGAGTATCATCATAAAAGTAGCATGGAACATAAGAAATTATAGATACGTTTGAGACGTATCAAGCATCCCCAAGCTTAGTTCCTACTCGCCCTCGAGTAGGTAAACGATAACAAAGATAATTTCTGAAGTGACATGCTATCATAATCTTGATCAATACTATTGTAAAGCACATGAGATTAATGCAGCGATTCGAAGCAATGATGAAGATAATGAATATACAACTGAATCATACAGCAAAGACTTTTCATGAATAATACTTTCAAGACAAGCGTCGATAAGACTTGTATAACAGTTAACTCATAAGCAATAAATTCTTAGTAGAAAGCTTTGAAACAACACAAAGGAAGATATAAGTTTTCAGTGGTTCCTTTCAACTTCAACATGTATATCTCATGGATAATTGTCAACACAAAGTAATATAACAAGTGCAATAGGTAAACATGTAAGAATCAATGCACACAGTTTACACAAGTGTTTGCTTCTAAGATAGAAAGAAGTAGGTAAACTGACTCAACAATAAAGTAGAAAAATAGCCCTTCGCAGAGGGAAGCATGGATTACTATTTTTTGTGCTAGAGCTTTTCATTTTGAAAACATAGAAACAATTTTGTCAACGGTAGTAATAAATCATATGTGTTATGTATAAGATATCCTATAAGTTGCAAGCCTCATGCATAGTATACCAATAGTGTTCGCACCTTGTCCTAATTAGCTTGGATTAACACGGATTATCATTGCATAGCATATGTTTCAACCAAGTGTCACAAAGGGGTACCTCTATGCACTTTGTCTGAGGTCTAAGGAGAAAGTTCGCATTGGATTTCTCGCTTTTGATTATTCTCAACTTAGACATCCATACCGGGACAACATAGACAACAGATAATGGACTCCTCTTTAATGCATAAGCATTCAACAACAGTTAATATTCTCATAAGAGATTGAGGATTTATTGTCCAAACTGAAACTTCCACCACGATTCATGGCTTTAGTTAGCGGCCCAATGTTCTTCTCTAACAATATGCATACTCAAACCATTTGATCATGAAAATCGCTCTTACTTCAGACAAGACGAACATTCATAGCAACTCACATGATATTCAACAAAGGTAAAAGTTGATGGCGTCCCCAGAAACATGGTTACCGCTCAACAAGCAACTTATTAAGAAATAAGACACATAAGTACATATTCTTCACCACAATAGTTTTTAAGGCTATTTTCCCATGAGCTATGTATTGTAAAGGCAAAGAATGGAATTTTAAAGATAGCACTCAAGTAATGTACTTTTGAATGGCAGAGAAATACCATGTGGTAGGTAGGTATGGTGGACACAAATGGCATAGTTTTTGGCTCAAGGATTTGGATGCACGAGAAGAATCCCTCTCAATACAAGGCTAGGCTAGCAAGGTTGTTTGAAGCAAACTCAAGTATGAAATGGTGCAGCAAGACTCACATATGGACATATTGTAAGCATTATAAGACTTTACATCGTCTCCTTGTTGTTCAAACACCTCAACCAGAAAATATCTAGACTTAGAGAGACCAATCATGCAAACCAAATTTTAACAAGCTCTATGTAGTTCTTCATTAATAGGTACAAAGTGTATGATGCAAGAGCTTAAACATGATCTATATGAGCACAACAATTGCCAAGTATCACATTATTCAAGACATTATACCATTTACCACATGTGGCATTTTCCGTTTCCAACCATATAACAATGAATGAGGTAGTTCAACCTTCGTAATGAACATTAAGAATAAAGCTAAGAACACATGTGTTCATATGCAACAGCGGAGCGTGTCTCTCTCCCACATAAAGAATGCTAGGATCCGACTTTATTCAAACAAAAACAAAAATAAACAAACAGACGCTCCAAGTAAAGCGCATAAGATGTGATTGAATAAAAATATAGTTTCACTAGAGGTGACCTGATAAGTTGTCGATGAAGAAGGAGATGCCTTGGGCATCCCCAAGCTTAGATGCTTGAGTCTTCTTAAAATATGCAGGGATGAACCACGGGGGCATCCCCAAGCTTAGACTTTTCACTCTTCTTGATCATATTGTATCATCCTCCTCTCTTGACCCTTGAAAACTTCCTCCACACCAAACTCAAAACAAACTCATTAGAGGGTTAGTGCATAATTGAAAACTCATACATTCAGAGGTGAAATAATCATTCTTAACACTTCTGGATATTGCACAAAGCTACTGAAAGTTAATGGAACAAAGAAATCCATCAAACATAGCAAAACAGGCAATGCGAAATAAAAGGCAGAATCTGTCAAAACAGAACAGTCCGTAAAGACGAATTTTCCAGGGGAACTTAACTTGCTCAGATGAAAATGCTCAAATTGACTGAAAGTTGCGTACATACCTGAGGATCACGCACGTAAATTGGCAGATTTTTCTGAGTTACCTACAGAGAACCCTGCCCAAATTCGTGACAGCAAGAAATCTGTTTCTGCGCAGTAATCCAAATCTAGTATTGACTTTACTATCAAAGACTTTACTTGGCACAACAATGCAATAAAATAAAGATAAGGAGAGGTTGCTACAGTAGTAACAACTTCCAAGACTCAAATATAAAACAAAAGTACTGTAGTAAAATCATGGGTTGTCTTCCATAAGCGTTTTTCTTTAACGCCTTTCAGCTAGGCGCAGAAAGTGTGAATCAAGTATTATCAAGAGATGAAGCATCGACATCATAATTTGTTCTAATAATAGAATCATAAGGTAACTTCATTTTCTTTCTAGGGAAGTGTTCCATACCTTTCTTGAGAGGAAATTGATATTTAATATTACCTTCCTTCATATCAATAGTAGCACCAACAGTTCGAAGAAAAGGTCTTCCCAAAATAATGGGACAAGATGCATTGCATTCAATATCCAAGACAACAAAATCAACGGGGACAAGGTTATTGTTAACCATAATACGAACATTATCAATTCTCCCCAAAGGTTTCTTTATAGCATTATCAGCGAGATTAACATCCAAATAACAATTTTTCAATGGTGGCAAGTCAAGCATATCATAGATTTTCTTAGGCATAACAGAAATACTTGCACCAAGATCACATAAAGCATTACAATCGAAATCATTGACCCTCATCTTAATGATGGGCTCCCAACCATCTTCTAACTTCCTAGGAATGGAAGTTTCAAGTTTTAGTTTATCTTCTCTAGCTTTTATGAGAGCATTTGTAATATGTTTTGTAAAGGCCAAATTTATAGCACTAGCATTGGGACTTTTAGCAAGTTTTTGTAAGAACTTTATAACTTCAGAGATGTGACAATCATCAAAATCTAAACCATTATGATCTACAGCAATGGAATCATTGTCCCCAATGTTGGAAAAAAATTCAGCAGCTTTATCACAAGCAGTTTCAGCAGTTTCAGCAGTTTCAGGCAGTTTTGCACGCTTTGCACTAGGAGTAGAAACATTGCCAACACCAATTATTTTACCATTGATAGTAGGAGGTTTAGCAACATGTGAATTATTATCATTACTAGTGGTGGTAATAGTCCAAACTTTAGCTACATTATTCTCTTTAGCAAGTTTTTCATTTTCTTCTCTTTCCCACCTAGCATGCAATTCAGCCATCAATCTTATATTCTCATTAATTCGAACTTGGATGGCATTTGCTGTAGTAACAATCTTATTATCATTATCCTTATTAGGCATAACTTTCAATTTTAGAAGATCAACATCAGAGGCAAGTCTATCAACCTTAGAAGCAAGAATATCAATTTTATCAAGCTTTTCCTCAACAGATTTGTTAAAAGCAGTTTGTGTACTAATAAATTCTTTAAGCATGGCTTCAAGACCAGGGGGTACACTCCTATTATTGTTGTTACCCAAATTATTCCTATAAGAATTACCATAACCATTACCACTAGCAGGATATGGCCTATAGTTGTTACCCAAATTATTCCTATAAGCATTGTTGTTGAAATTATTATTTTTAATGAAGTTTACATCAACATTCTCTTCTTGAGCAACCAATGAAGCTAAAGGAACATTATTAGGATCAATATTAGATCTACCATTCACAAGCATAGACATAATCACATCAATCTTATCACTCAAGGAGGAGGTTTCTTCGACAGAATTTACCTTCTTACCTTGTGGAGCCCTTTCCGTGTGCCATTCAGAGTAATTGACCATCATATCATCAAGAAGCTTTGTTGCCGCCCCCAAAGTGATGGACATAAAGGTACCTCCAGCAGCTGAATCCAATAGGTTCCGCGAAGAAAAATTCAATCCTGCATAGAAGGTTTGGATGATCATCCAAGTAGTTAGTCCATGGGTTGGGCAATTCTTTACCAAAGATTTCATTCTTTCCCATGCTTGAGCAACACATTCATTATCCAATTGGTTACAATTCATTATGCTACTTCTCAAAGATATAATTTTAGCGGGAGGATAATATCTACCAATAAAAGCATCCTTACATTTAGTCCATGAATCAATAATATTCTTAGGCAAAGATAGCAACCAATCTTTAGCTCTTCCTCTTAAGGAGAAAGGAAACAATTTCAATTTTATAATGTCACCATCTACATCCTTATACTTTTGCATTTCACATAGTTCAACAAAATTATTAAGATGGGCAGCAGCATCATCAGCACTAACACCAGAAAATTGCTCTCTCATGACAAGATTCAGTAAAGCAGGTTTAATTTCAAAGAATTCTGCTGTAGTAGCAGGTGGAGCAATAGGTGTGCATAAGAAATCATTATTATTAGTGTTTGTGAAGTCACACAACTTAGTGTTTTCAGGAGTATTCATTTTAACAGTAGTAAATAAAGCAAACTAAATAAAGTAAATGCAAGTAACTAATTTTTTTGTGTTTTTAATATAGAGAACACAACAAGACAGTAAATAAAGTAAAGCTAGCAACTAATTTTTTTTGTATTTTGTTTTAGTGCAGCAAACAAACTAGTAAATAAAATAAAGCAAGACAAAAACAAATTAAAGAGATTGGAAGTGGAAACTCCCCTTGCAGCGTGTCTTGATCTCCCCGGCAACGGCGCCAGAAAAAGTGCTGCTGGCGTGCAGTTGACGTGGGAGATAGAAATCTTTGTGATGTAACTTTTCTTCAGGTCCCCGGCAACGGCGCCAGAAAAAGTGCTTGATGCGTGCATTTAACACACGTCTGTTGGGAACCCCAAGAGGAAGGTGTGATGCGTACAGTAGAAAGTTTTCCCTCAGAAAGAAACCAAGGTTTATCGAACCAGGAGGAGCCAAGAAGCACGTTGAAGGTTGATGGCGACGAAGTGTAGTGCGGCGCAACACCAGGGAATCCGGCGCCAACGTGGAACCTGCACAACACAATCAAAGTACTTTGCCCCAACGTAACAGTGAGGTTGTCAATCTCACCGGCTTGCTGTAAACAAAGGATTAAACGTATTGTGTGGAAGATGATGATTGTTTGCGAAGAACAGTAAAGAACAATTGCAGTAGATTGTATTTCAGATGTAAAGAATGGACCGGGGTCCACAGTTCACTAGTGGTGTCTCTCCCATAAGATAAATAGCATGTTGGGTGAACAAATTACAGTTGGGCAATTGACAAATAAAGAAGGCATAACAATGCACATAAATATATCATGATGAGTACTATGAGATTTAATCAGGGATGTCATCGTGGTGAACAGACAGATGCCATGGGATGGCTTAAGTTGGGGCCGAGTTGGACGCTAGAGGATTCGGGGGAGGGTTTTGGATCAGGTAGGATGAACTTCCGGGTGCTTTCCTCAAGAACTTGGCCAAGGCCAGAGGTAGAAGAAGAGAGACACAAGGATGAACGCCGTTCTAGATCTTCTCTATTCCATGAACAAGGTTACAAGAGGTATCTTCGTACATACATGCGTCTCGCCCGTGAAGAGGGCTGCCCCCTCTCCTTATATAGGGGAGAGGGTGGCTTACATGGGAAGAAACCCTAATGGCATCTTTGAACAGACAAACTACTTTACAAAGCTACTTTAATCATAGGTGACGCCGGTATCTTCTTTAATCAGGGAGACTGATGTCCTCCGGTTGCTTTGGGCGTCACCCTCGTCTTTTACGTCATGGCTTCGTTTAAAGCTACTTTGCTTAGGTCATGCTTGTCCTCTAGCTTCCGAGGGAATCTTTGACCAGCCCTGCCGACGTGCTACAATGCACTTCTTACCGGCAGTCTGGTGTCTTCCTAGCCCTTACCGGTATACCTCTCGCCCGGGGATACCGGTACAGATTTACTTAGCCAATCGCTTAACTTCGTTCTCCGGAATGAACCTCAAACCGGTATCTTGATGGCTCAAACCATCCGGTTTGGCTTGCCTTTGGCCTACCGGGGGTCATCCCCCCAACATTAGTCCCCGAAGCTGGTATAGTCCGGTGAATTTTATCCGACGGGCTATGCCAGGTTCCTATCTCACAAGGTACCGGTTTGATCTTTCCGGCTCCCTGCCCGAAGAAGCCGACCTCTTTGCCTTAGCCTCTTTCTGCTATCGCCCGGACTTTTCCGGTATCTCATGTCTTACTCACATTTCCCTTTCTTTGCGAAGTGTTTCCGGTGTGTTTTCTCCGGTATCATCGACATTAACTCCCTCCTCGGCGAAGTCGAGCATTTCTCGGGTACAGCGCCTGTCAGGGACATGCGCACTGTGCCTGACGCGCCAGTGTCAGTGGTCACTTCGCTTCGGCTTCTACGCCAGCATTAAATGTGCCACACCGGATCCTTCTGGCCATTCCGGATCCGTGCGGCGACCCTGTGGCCTCTTGATTTTTACGCGTGTACCTTCGCGCCACGTGGCGGCCCAAGAAGCGAACCGCCGCGGCCCGGCGGTTTCCGGCCCATTTCCTCTTCTCTCTATTTAAGGGCGGAGCAGTTCATCTTCATCCCCTTCTCCGCATTTGCCCTCACTCCAGAGCACTTCGAGCCCTTCGCCCCTTGTTTCCTCGTCGCTGCCGGTCGCCACCAGAGCCTCGCCTTCGATGAATTTGCGCCGTTCTCCCCGCCGCGGTGAAGCTTTTCAGCGCGCGGAGTTCTCGCGGTTCTTCTCCACCGCCGCTCTTTCAAGCTTTTCCCGGCGGACCTCGCCGCTCTCCGTCGCCAGTCCTCGTCGACGGCCAGGAGCTCGCCTTTTCTTCCGCGAACCTGTTCCTCGCGCCCTCTGAAGCCTCAGGTGAGCCTCAATGCTCGTTTGCTTTCTTTCTCTTGCTTTCCAGATCTTGAGTTGGTAGGATATTTACTCTCCCTTTTCTTTCGCTTTTCTTCTCACTCGTAGATCTTCGCGCGAGGGTAGTTCTTGGGAAAACTGTTTTTCGAGTAGACACAGGCGTTTCTCAGATCCATATGTCTAGAGAGGAGTCCCTCTCCGCTTCGTCCTCCAGTAACCAAGGGAGTAGAACTTCCGACGGGCTAACCGCGGATCTTGCCCGGATGGAAACCGACGCCGGCAACGATCAAGAGGCCGGCAGTTCTAGCCAAGCCCCCGGAAAAGATCTATCTGGTATCACACGCGGAGCCTGGAGGGGCTCCGACGTTACGCAACACGAGATCGACTGGCTCCACCGGTCTAGAAGGATACCGGAGGGAGTATCCTGCCGGCTCCCCGGCGATGAGATCGAACCGGTGCTCAATCCCGGTGAGTTCGTAGTTTTTCTTGCTCACTTTGAGCGTGGCTTCGGCCTTCCGGCCTCCGACTTCTTCCGCCAGGTCCTGGATTTTTATCAACTCTAGCCTCACCATCTTCCCGGCAACGCCGTTTTTTACCTTTCTTGCTACGCCACTTTCATGGAGGCCTACATCGGCATCCGCCCCACCCGCGAGACTTTTGCTCGCTTTTTCTCTCTTCGGATCAACTCGGTCCAGGGCAAGGACATTCCTAAGCCCAAACCCCCCGTTCAATGCGGGTCTTGTATTATCGGCTCCCGCCAAGGGAGCCCCTTTTTTAAGTTCTCCGGCCTCGAGTCCTGCCGGTTATGGCAGACAACGTTCTTTTACGTGAAGAACGACGGCGCTGCGGATCTCATCAACCTTCCGGCTTTCAACCCGGCGCCGCCCACCAAGGTCAATTGGGGCTACTTCCCTGGGACGAATCACATCGAGACGAACCGGGTCGTACGCTTCATGGAGAAGCTGATGAAGGATACCGACATCTGCTCAGATGACATCATCCGCGCTTTCATCTCCCGCCGGGTGCTTCCCCTTAAACGCCGGGCTCATAAGATGAGCGAGATGTACGGTCCCGGCGATCCCACCAAGATCACCGGCCTTCCTCTAAGTAAAGCAGATGTAGGCTCAAAGCTAGGCAAATCTGCCAAACGGACATGCCGGATGACTGGGAGTGGGGCTTCGTGCCTCTTAGCTCCACCAACCCTCCAACCGATGAAGTAAGAGATTGCCACCCGGGCTGCTCTACCGGTAAATGTTGTGTTGTGGCTAACTGTTTTTCTGTTTCATTTCAGGCTAAGCAGCGCTTCCCTCGCATTGAATCGGATAAGCGAGTCCCCGTCCGGAAGCGGCCTCTGGACAAGGTTGATCCAGATCCTTACGTCCATTGGACCAATCTTAAGATGGGCCACACACACACCTCGCGCCCCGGTAACGTTTCGTCTGAGGCTCCCGGCTCCGTTGATGATCTTACTGTGCTTGAGGTAGTTTTCTCTTCCGGCCTCTTATGCTTTTATTGTTATTTCCCTGCTGTAGATGCTTCCTCAACTGGCGCTGTAGATGCTTCCTCAACTGGCCCCAAACTACAGGTCCATGAGCACGTGGCCCCCCTGCAGGCCGAGGTTGGCCAGGAGTTCCTGGACAAGCTTGCCTCTGGGAGCAAAAAGAACAAGGCCCCGGCACCAGATGCCGGTTCAAGCCAGGCCCCTCCTGCCGAACGCCCCCGGACGGAAATTCTTGGAGGCAAGGAAGTAGGCAAGAGGCGCTACAAGAAGAGGAGCATGCCTGTCTCTTCCGGGTGAGTTCTTATTTTTCTATCCGCTTGATTTCACGAACTTCTTCTTCCGGTTGCTTTTTCTTATCTTTTCTTTCTTTCTTTTTAGCCCTGCGCTCTCGCTCTCCAAGGGCGCTGCCGGTACGATGCCGGGGAGCTCCGAGGGAACGGCCAGGACCTCGTCCCCTCCTCGTTCAAGCCTGGTACACCTAGGTACCGGCAGCCCTTCTGCCTCCCTGTTGGGAGGCACTCCAAGTGCGGGGCGCGCGGCCCCTACAACTTCTGATCACCGCGTGGAGGAGGATCTTGTCCCTCCTCCAAACACACAAGATACCGGTGCCAGCAACATCGGCGCCGACACTGAAGCTGCCGGGCGGGCGGAACCTCAAGTTCCTCCCGTCCCGAAGGAAAAGAAGAAGAAGAAGGGCTCATGCTCTTCCCCCTCCAAGGCCGTGCCGGACTCTTCCGCGCCGGCAAGCTCAACGCCGCCGCCAGAAGGCGCCAAGCTTCGCGTGTCTGAGCCCTTCAAGGGGAAAGGCACGGCTTCCGGCCCGCAGTCGCTGGTGCTGCATGCCGGCCCCGCCGCTGTCGTGGCTGGAGAGAGAGCTACCGGCCTCCTTGCCGGATTACGGAGCTTAAGCGCGAGGGCAAGGAGCTGGGGCATCTGCTTGATTATGCTGAGAAGTGGAATCAGGCGGATGTGTCCGCCTCTACGCGCGGCCTAGGCAAGGACCGGCTTCCTGCCATCGACCCGGCTGGCCCCCAGAGCACCGAAGAGCACTTCATGAGACTCAAGCGCGCAGTGAAGGAGTTCGACAATGCGTGGCATGACGCCACCAGCAACGTGGTGGTAAGTTTCACCAACTTTGTTGTAATTTTTCTGTTGATGCCGGTTTTGTTCTTTCCGGATTTACTCATATCCTCCCAGTCCCTGAGTTTTGGGTTCAGAGCGCAGCTCTGAGCGCGAAACTTTTTTCAAATTTCTCGAAACTGGCAGCTTTCTCATAGTTACTTTATTTTGAACAGAGCACCACGGACGCCCGGAAGCAGCTCTTCGAGGAGCTTCTTTGGGAGCACCGGGACCTTGCCGAGGCCCACAGCCACTGCCAAGGTTTGTTTCCTTTGGGCATCCGGCTTCTTTCTTATGCAAAGGTTTTGCTTCTTAGTATTCACGAATTTTTCTCTAACAGCCATCCCGGAAGCCTCCCTTGAGGCCCTCAAGACCCAGATTGGCAATCTCCAAGGTACTGTTTTTTCTTCGGTTGCATTATCTTTCCGTGCTTTACCGGTTTTGTTCAAACTTCTTCCTCCGTGTTTCAGCTGAAAAGGAGCAGCTCCTCCGGGACCACCAGAAGGCCTTGGACGCCCAGAAAACTATCTCCAGGGAGCTCAAGGAGCAAGCTATGCAAGCCGCGCTCCAGCATAGCCAAGAGCTGAAGGATGCCAAGGCAGCAGCCGAGGCCAGGCTGGCGGAGGTCGTGGATGATTCCGCAAACTCCACTGCGGTGCTGAGGGCAGAGCTGGAGGAAATGGGCAAGTTCCGGAAGGCTGCCGAAGACCAAGTCGCCCGCTTAACCGCGGAGCAGAAGGAGTACGATGAGCTGGTCACGCGAACCGACGCTCTCGCTCTTCGTAAATTTTTCTCTTTTCTTTTTCGGTTTTTCGCTTACAAGCTTATATTTTCCGATAGCGTGTCCTTATCTTCTTCCTTTGCTTCTTAGGGCTCTTTCTGGACTCTCAACCCCACGCGCAGAAAAAGGTGGCCGAGCGCCGGGTTGCGCAGGAATTCCGGAATCTGGATGCGGCTTGGGATCCTTATGATCACCTGGTTGCACTTTCTTCCCGGATCACCCACATGCGCGCGGTGGACCGAAACCTCGCGGATCTGCCTGACTTGGCGATCCATCTCTTCAAGGTGCTTTGGCCTGAAGAGCAGGTACTGGCAAGCCTGACGCTCACCTCCGACTGCCTGAAGGGTGCCGGAAGGAGAATCCGGGAGTGGCAGTGCTCCGCCGCGCGTGCCGGAGCCGATGCTGCGTTGCGCGTCGCGTGCTCCTGGTACCCGGATTTGGACCTGGATGCTCTTCAAGGCGTGCGCGAAGGTGCTCCCACCGATACGGATCCGATCCTCACCGCGAAGCGGCAGGATCGTGCCTATCGGATTGCTGATTATGCGCCGGTCCGCACCTTCATCGCCCCTCCTTCCGACATCAAGGACTTCCTCAGCGATGAAGAGGAAGGAGAGGATGAAGATGAAGATGCCGGAGACGTGCTCCCGGAAGCTGACGATGCACCCCCAGAAGCTCCAGAGGCTGACGCTACTCCCCCTGAAGCCCCCCTTGCCTGAATATTCTCTGCTATGTCTGTTAACTTAAAACAACGCTTGTTAAATTCTACCCCGGTATGCCGGGGTTTATGATGTAAGATAAAACTTATCATTTTGGTTGTGGTACAACTTTATGCCGGTATCTTGGATACCGGCAACTTATTAAGTTATGTTGGTTGGTTAACTTAGCGTGTTGCCTTTGTTGTTTGCTTTATCTTGCACTGTGAAGATTCCGGAATCATTTCCGTATCCAATTTGATGCACACTTGGTTCTTTCCCTTTGCCTCTGCCTACCTCTTTTGGGTGTTTTGGGGTATGAGTTACAAAGTTCTTTTGCCAAGCGAACACTTCCTTGAACTTAGGTAAGATTCGAAATTTTTCACAAAAAACCAGCAAAGCCGGGGTTAGTTAAACTTTCCGGATTGTTCGTTCCCACTTCCTCTTTTCGCAGTTCATGATACGTCCAAAACGTATCTACTTTCCCGAACACTTTTGCTATTGTTTTGCCTCTAATTTGTGTATTTTGGATGCAACTAACACGGACTAACGCTGTTTTCAGCATAACTGTTCTGGTGTCTTGTTTTTGTGCAGAAATTCAACTTTCAGGAAAATCCTCGGAATTTATGCAGAAGGTCCTATTTTTCCCAGAATATTGGCGGAGCCAGAAGGGCGAGCCAGGTGGGGGCACAAGGGCCCCACACACTAGGCCGGCGCGGCCCAGGAGGGGCCAGCGCGGCCCTAGTGTGTGGCGGCCTCGGTCGGCCCCCGACGCCCTCTTTCGGACTACTTATTGCCTTCGACCTAAAAATGCACGGGGAGAAGTGGAAGTCGCCAGAAACCCTCCAGAACGCCACCACATCGCGAAACTCCGTCTCGGGAACCAGAAGTCTCCGTTCTGGCACCTCGCCGGGACGGGGAATTGGAGGAGATCATCGCCATCATCACCACCGACGCCTCTCCATCGACCAGCCATGTTTCCCCCATCCATGTGTGAGTAATTCCCCCGCTGTATGCTGAAGGGGATGGTAGGGATTGGATGAGATTGGTCATGTAATAGTATAAGATTGTTAGGGCATAGTGCCTAGTGTCCGTAATTGGTACTTTGATGATATTGTTGCAACTTGTTATGCTTAATGCTTGTCACTAGGGCCCGAGTGCCATGATCTCAGATCTGAACATGTTATTATTTCATCATGATATTCATTGTTTATGGTCTTACCTGCAAGTTGTATACACATGTCGCTGTCCGGAACCAATGGCCCCGAAGTGACAGAAATCGGGACAACCGGAGGGGATGGTAGTGATGTGAGATCACATGTGTTCACGGAGTGTTAATGCTTTGCTCCGGTACTCTATTAAAAGGAGTACCTTAATATCCAGTAGATTCCCTTGAGGCCCGGCTACCACCGGCTGGTAGGACAAAAGATGTTGTGCAAGTTTCTCATTGCGAGCACGTACGACTATAATTGGAACACATGCCTATTGATTGCTTTGTACTTAGACACCGTTTTATTATTATCTGCAAATGCCCTGCTTGATTGTTACATGAGTTTCTCTCATCCATGCAACACCCGTTATCCGTCCCCGTGCCTACTGTATTTTAATCCTGCTGTTTACTATAATCACTACTGCTGTCATTTGTTACTCTCGCTGTTATTTCACTACTGCCTCTTGCTATAAAAGCTGTTACTCTTGATAAACTCTTGCGAGCAAGTCTGTTTCCAGGTGCAGCTGAATTGACAACTCCGTTGTTAAGGCTTTCAAGTATTCTTTGTCTCCCCTTGTGTCGAATCAATAAATTGGGTTTTACTACCCACGAAGACTGCTGCGATCCCCTATACTTGTGGGTTATCAAGACTGTTTTCTGGCACCGTTGCCGGGGAACATAGCTTTATTTGGAAGTTCACTTGGATTGATATTGTTCGCTGCAAATTCTCCATCATGGGTAAACCTCGCGATCCTAAAGTCGCCATATTACCATCCACTACAAGAAAAGGTACAACTCTGAGTACCTCTGCTGCTCTTGATTCACCATCTGTGATTGATAAACTTGTTTCACCGCCACATGCTTCACATGCTTTGGTACTTCTATTTGAATCTGAAAATTCTTATAATATTGATGATGCTTCTGCTGTGCTTGATGATAATGGTTCATTGGGATCTTTTCTAGATGCTACAATTGCTAGGTCTAGACAAATTGAAAATACTGAAACTCCTAATGCTACTACACCTGTTAATTCACCTGAACTTGATTATTCTAGTGATGATCCTGATGAAGATTATGTGGAGCTTAATGATGATTTTATTAATAGATGCAATGCTACTGCTGATGCAAGTAAAATTAAAAAGTTTCTCACACAATATACTGTTAGACATAAGTTATCTCCTGATCCTAAATTTGCCACATCTCCTATATGCATTAAGGATAAAGATTATGATTTTTCTCTTGATCTATCTCATATAGCTATTGTAGAGAAAGCACCCTTTTGTGGTACTGAAAAAGAAAGTGCTGTAGAACACATGATTGAACTTTCCTCTATGAGTAGTTTGTTTTCTGATGATGTCAAAATGCGTACTTATTTTGTCGCTAAATTTTTTCCTTTCTCATTAAAGGATGATGCTAAAACTTGGTATAATAATTTTCCTCCTGGTTCTATTAAAAGTCCAATTGATTTGCGTGATGTTTTCTTTCGAAAATACTTTCCTGCTAGTGCTCAACATGTTGCTTTATAGAAAATTTATAGATTTGACCAGGGAGATGAAGAGAAATTGCCTGAGGCTTGGGCAAGATTTTGTTCTCTTATCAGAGCTCGACCTGGACATGATTTAGAAAAGAATGATCTACTTGATATATTTTATAGTGGACTAACCATTGAGTCTAGGGCATATTTGGATAGTTGTGCTGGTTGTGTTTTCAGGAAAAGAACTCCAGACGAAGCTGAAGAATTATTGGCTAAAATAGGGCGGAATCATGATGATTGGACTACGCCTGAACCAATTCCAATGCCAATATTGAAGAACGGGGGTTTAATTAAATTGAATGATGAAGATATGAGGGAAGCCAAGAAGTCTCTCAAGGAGAAAGGAATTAAATCTGAAGGTGTGAAGAATCTACCTCCCATAGAAGATATATGTGAGATAATTCCCCCTTCATCTATGATTGAGGTAAACTCCCTTCAGCGCTTTACTAGGGAAGATATTCCGTATTCAAAACCTCCTGCGAAATGCTTAGATGAGTTTGATAATTATATTGTTAAGCAAGAAAATTTTAATATGAGAGTAGAGAATCATCTAATGGAAAATTCTCGAGCTATTGGTGAATTGCATGGTATTATAGAGAGAACCTCCAATGATGTTAAGATGCTTGTTAAACATTTTCAAATGGTTCAAACTCAAATTGATCAGCTTACTAAAGTGCAAAATGACTTATTAAAAAATAATTCTAAAGAGAAACATGCTTATGAAGTAACAACTAGAGGTGGTGTCTCTACCCAGGATCCTCTATATCCTGAAGGGCATCCCAAAAGAATTGAACAAGATTCTCAACGCATTGAACCTAGTGCTCCATCTAAGAAAAAGAAAAAGAAACATAAAAATGTTGTAGAATCCTCTGAACCTGTTAATGATCCTAATAGTATTTCTATTTCCGATGTTGAAACTGAAAGTGGTAATGAACATGATAATAATAATGGTAATGATAAGAATGATGTTTCTGATAAAGAAGAAGTTGAAGATGAACCTGAAAAGCAAGATAAAAATAAAAAGTACACTAAAGAAGATTTTATTGCTAAGAAACATGGTAATGAAAGGGAACCTTGGGTTCAAAAGCAAATGCCTTTTCCTGCTAAGAAACTAAAATCAAAGGAAGAAGAACACTATAATAAATTTTGTGATTGGATGAAACCTTTATTCTTGCAAATCCCTTTGACTGATGCTATTAAATTGCCTCCTTATTCAAAGTATATGAAAGATATTGTTACTAACAAAAGGAAAATTCCTAATGAGGAGATTTCCACTATGCTTGCTAATTACTCTTTTAATGGCAAAGTTCCAAAGAAGTTGGGCGACCCAGGTATACCTACTATTCCTTGTTCTATTAATAATAATTATGTTAAAACTGCTCTATGTGACTTGGGAGCCGGTGTTAGTGTTATGCCTTTTTCTCTTTATAAGAGACTTTACTTAGATAAGTTGATACCTACTGATATATCTTTGCAAATGGCTGATAAATCTACTGCTATTCCTGTTGGTATATGTGAGGATGTTCCTGTTCAAGTTACTAATAACTGCTTGATATTAACTGATTTTGTTGTGTTGAAAATGCCTGAAGATGATAATATGTCTATTATTCTTGGGAGACCTTTTCTTAACACCGCAGGGGCAGTTATTGATTGCAATAAAGGAAAGGTTACTTTCAATGTTGATGATAGGGAGCACACCGTCTATTTCCCCAAGAGGATTGATAAAGTATGTGGAGTTAATACTATTTCTAATGTGAGAACTATCAAAGTGGGAACTATCGATTGTCCTATATATGAGCCTAAAGAAGAATATCAAACTCTTGTGATTGGATCCATATCAACACAATTCAAGATAACATGATTGATTTGAGGTTAATTTCTTCTTATGCTATGTAAAATTTATTTGGTGGCAAGACTTGATCAACCTTGTTAACAAATACTTTTTATATGCATAGAGGAGGTAAACAACATCTCTTTCTTCCTCCACTTGTTCTACTTGCTGTAGCACTTTTGTTTTGTAAAAGTTCCTTAGTTAGTTAGAGATTTCAAAAAATTTCCTGGCCAGTAATAATAAACTTAATACCCAGAAATGTGCATTTTTCAAAGTTTTCAAAAATTTACAAAAATTATACCGTTGGTCCTATTTTTCGACGAGGCACCTGGGAGCACCAGGGGATGACCAGTGGGGCACCCCAGGGTGGCACCCCACAGGCCGGCGCGGCCAGCAAGGGGGGCGCGCCACCCTGGTGTGTGGGTCCCCCTTTGCCCCACTTCAGCATCTCTTCCTCCCACATTCTTCTCTCTCCCGAAAAAACTCGCACCAGGTTCCTCTCACTCGCGTTTTTGCTCAAGAGCTCCAGATTTCTCGATCTCTTTGCTCAGCCCAGATTTCTGTTTGAAATTTGGCACATTTGCTCTTCGGTATGTGACTCCTCCGATTATCCAAGTAGAATTTTGTTTGGTGGAGTATATCTTGAATATTTTGCTGCTGTAGGTAACATGTTTAGTGAGCTTGCATGCTTGTTCTAAGTGGTAGAAACTAGTTTTGATGCATGATTAGTACTCTAGCAAGTTCCTATGGTAGTTTCCCTCAATTATATGTCACCAAATCAAGTTTTATATTGTTTGTTGAAAAATTTCAGAAAAGGGGGATGGACAACTTTAACTTTGGAGAAGTGTTCCAAGGGGAGACAACAAGCACGGGGAGGCCCTCGAGGTCATCCACCCGATTCAGGCAATCCTACAATGAGGATCTCATCGCACCAAGCTTCGCACCTGAGGAGGACAATGGAGTCCCTAACGCTTCATCCTTCCCATGTTATGACTTTTTGAGAAATGCAGGTTTGTTGGATGATTTCTTGACCCTCGTCGGTAGGGCAGGCTTAACCACCTATGTGGGAGATGAGAGTGAGCAATACTACACGCTCACTAAAATCTTTGTGGAGAGCTTCAAGTTCAACAATAAGCACTTTCACCCGACAGTTTCATTCAAGATCTATGGTAAACCTATTACTATGAAGTTGGAAAATTTTTGTGCTGCATTGGGTATTGTCCCTGTAGGTACAGCAAGGAAGATCGAGGACAACCCCAAGGAATTGCTGGAGCTCTATCGAGGGATCACCAATGATGATTGTCGCACCATTCAGCGTGGCAAGATAAGAAACATCCAACTCCCCGCCATTAAGTATTTTGCTTATTACATTGGCACTAGCATTCTTGGTAGGGAGAACACTAGTAACATATCTAGCTATCACCTTGGTTTCTTAATTGCTGCACTCACTGGGGACACGCCTTATCATCTTGGTGCTCTTGTTGCTCGCCGCTTGTCTAACAAGGGGCCTATATTTGGAGGAATTATTGCTTCACGCGTTTTAGCATATTTAGAGCTTTCTCTTGACCCTAATGATGTAAAAATAACTCCTATGAGGCTCGATATTGCTGCTATGAAGAGTCATCAATTTGTTACAACCGACTCTAATTTAGATAAGATTGTCTATAGAATATTGTTTGCTGACGGGGAAGAGAGGGAAATCCTTTTGCCGCAGCCAGATTTGTTCAGTATTGACAGGAAACCATGGTCGCGCACTAAGGAGGAGGTGGATGAGCAATTAAAGATACAAGGCTTCCACCAGCAGCATGACTCCGAGGACGCCGAGCCCTCCTACGACTACACCGTCACGTATCCGGGTGCTTCTTCCAGCACATACCCGGAATATGATCCATCTTCGTACTACGGAGGTGCTACTTCATGGGCACCATGGGATTGATCTCCACTTAGGCCAAAAGCCTAAGCTTGGGGGGAGGTATACCGGCATCACTCATTCTTTGCATATTATGGTTGCTGGATACTTGTACATACTTGTTTAGTTTCTTTGAGTGGTTTTCTAATGAGAGGGAGATGATATTTGGGGAAGTGCTGCCTGAAAACAGATTCTGGACTGTTACTAAAAAAATTCGTGCGCACAGCCAGAATGTTATTTTGAGCTGCCAATTTTTGTGCATGTTACCCAGGTTGTTATCTAACTTTCATTAGTTGAACACTTTTCGAGCTGAGCAACAGAAGATTTTTGTAAAAATCGATTTCTGTACTGCTGTCAGGTTTTGGCAGATTTCTGCCATCCTGCTTTTCTGTGTTTCTTTTAGTTTTCATTTTCTTATTCTTACTTTGTTTCTTTCCTAAAACACAAAAAGACCAAAAATATTTCTGTTGTTTCTCTTCACCACTTGTTTATTTTAGTTTCTTGATTTTATCTTACTTTATTTGCTATCGTTGGTTTGCTACAAGAAAATCCAAAAAGATTTTGCTTTGTTTGCTTGTTTCCTTTTGTTCTTGTTTCCAAATTCGAAAACACCAAAAATATTTGCTGTTCTTCTTTGGTTTTGTAAAGTTCTTTATGAGTTCAATGGTCTTTGGTGGCTGGAGCGTGGTTTTCATTCCATATTATTCAAGCTACACAAGTGAAAAGGCAATAATGACGATCTACGACAATCTGATTGTGGTGAGAGGCTGGTATGAACTCTATTTGTTTTCATTTTTGTACATATACTCATCCATGTGAGCATGCTTGGTTGGTTCATGTGAGGTATATGTCATTTAAGAAAGTCTAGTAGTTCATGATCTCTCATGTTTAGCTCCAATTTATTAATATGAGTAGCATGTCATGGATGTTTGCTTTCATTGTTTTATTCATAAAAAGGTATGATATTGTGGTATCCTCCTCTGAATAATTCGTTTGAATTAACTTGGCACATGCTCACGCATGCATATGACTGAACAAAAGTCAATTAAGCCTCGATGATTTACATTGCTTCAGAGTTTTTGTATCACTCTTATGCCTCAGTTAATTTATTTTGCCGCAAGCATGATTATGACAGTTACTGCTATCTTGATTTGTCGCTCCCTAGTCTTTTGCTAGCCTTCACTTGTACTGAGCGGGAACACTGCTCGTGCTTCCAAACCCCTGAAAACCAAGTTGTTCCAAAGTGTCCACCATGAATACCTATGCATGGCATTTCAAACCATTCCAAGTAAATTCTCATGCGCTACCTTTAAACCTTCAAAATGCTTCTCAATTTGTGTTAATGTTTCATAGCTCATGAGGAAGTATGTGGTGTTTAACTTTCAACCTTGTCATTTACTCTTGACGGACTTTCATTATGGACTAGTGGCACATCCGCTTATCCAATAATTTTGCAAAAAGAGCTGGCAATGGGGTTCCCAGCCCCGATTAATCAAACTTCATTAATAATTCTTTTCACATGTTTTGCTCTGATCCATCAGTAAGCAACTTAATTTTGCAAATAGACACTCCTCCATGGTATGTGATTGATGGAAGGCACCCGAGGATTCGGTTAGCCATGGCTTGTGTAATCAAAGGTTGGGGGGAGTGTCACCCATAATAAAACTAAAATACGTGTGTAAACAAAAGAGAAGAGGGATGATCTACCTTGCTGGTAGAGATAACGTCCTTCATGGGAGCCGCTCTTGGAAGTCCGGTTGGCGAGGTAGTTGGTGTACCCATTACCATTCGTTGACAACAACAAACACCTCTCAAAACAATTTTACTCCTGTTTTAAAAATGAAAAGCTCTAGCGCATGTTAATCCCTGCTTCCCTCTGCGAAGGGTCAATCTTTTACTTTTACATTGAGTCTCCATCCTTTCTTTGAGTACTTTCTTGAGAGCACAACTGTCATTCTTAGTGTAATATGCTTGTCTCAAAATATGATTGATTGTGGTATAACTTTGATGCTTTTATCTTTGACAATCACTATTTCTAGTCTTTCTATGAACTTCAGAGGTGCCTGAGCATTTATGTTTTGCTGATCAAATATGGGCAAGTGAGATACCACTCTATCATACTCTTTTATGAACATTGCAATCCTGCTTATATACATGATTCATGATGCTTATTATTAATTGTTGGTACCTTTCCATGATTGACATAGCTATTAGATGATCTTATTTGCATGTATCTTATTATGAACTGCCTAAGTGTTAGCCATAGCATGAGAATATTTACATCATATGAACAAATGTGTTCGTGAAAGTTCTTTTATCGCTCAGTTGTTAACTGAATTGCTTGAGGACAAGCAATAAGCTAAGCTTGGGGGGAGTTGATACGTCCAAAATGTATCTACTTTCCCGAACACTTTTGCTATTATTTTGCCTCTAATTTGTGTATTTCGGATGCAACTAACATGGACTAATGCTGTTTTCAGCAGAACTGTTCTGGTGTCTCGTTTTTGTGCAGAAATTCAACTTTCAGGAAAATCCTCGGAAATTATGGAGAAGGTCCTATTTTCCCAGAATATTGGCGGAGCCAGAAGGGCGAGCCAGGTGGGGGCACGAGGGCCCCACTCACTAGGCTGGCGCGGCCCAGGAGGGGCCCGCGCGGCCCTAGTGTGTGGCGGCCTCGGTCGGCCCCCGATGCCCTCTTTCGGACTACTTATTGCCTTCGACCTAAAAACGCACGGGGAGAAGTGGAAGTCGCCAGAAACTCTCCAGAACGCAGCCACATCGCGAAACTCCATCTCGGGAACCAGAAGTCTCCGTTCTGGCACCTCGCCGGGACGGGGAATTGGAGGAGATCATCGCCATCATCACCACCGACGCCTCTCCATCGACCAGCCATGTTTCCCCCATCCATGTGTGAGTAATTCCCCCGCTGTAGGCTGAAGGGGATGGTAGTGATTGGATGAGATTGGTCATGTAATAGTATAAGATTGTTAGGGCATAGTGCCTAGTGTCCGTAATTGGTACTTTGATGATATTGTTGCAACTTGTTATGCTTAATGCTTGTCACTAGGGCCCGAGTGCCATGATCTCAGATCTGAACATGTTATTATTTCATCATGATATTCATTGTTTATGGTCTTACCTGCAAGTTGTATACACATGTCGCTGTCCGGAACCAATGGCCCCGAAGTGACAGAAATCGGGACAACCGGAGGGGATGGTAGTGATGTGAGGATCACATGTGTTCACGGAGTGTTAATGCTTTGCTCCGGTACTCTATTAAAAGGAGTACCTTAATATCCAGTAGATTCCCTTGAGGCCCGGCTGCCACCGGCTGGTAGGACAAAAGATGTTGTGCAAGTTTCTCATTGCGAGCACGTACGACTATAATTGGAACACATGCCTATTGATTGCTTTGTACTTAGACACCGTTTTATTATTATCTGCAAATGCCCTGCTTGATTGTTACATGAGTTTCTCTCATCCATGCAACACCCGTTATCCGTCCCCGTGCCTACAGTATTTTAATCCTGTTGTTTACTATAATCACTACTGCTGTCGCTGTTACTCTGCTGCTGTTATTTCACTACTGCTACTACTATAAAACTGTTACTACTGATAAACTCTTGCGAGCAAGTCTGTTTCCAGGTGCAGCTGAATTGACAACTCCGTTGTTAAGGCTTTCAAGTATTCTTTGTCTCCCCTTGTGTCGAATCAATAAATTGGGTTTTACTACCCACGAAGACTGCTGCGATCCCCTATACTTGTGGGTTATCAGTTCACGTGCTTAATTCCTACCGGTCTATCTTGCTTGCCATGAAACCGGTTTGCGGACAGCAGCAGAGTCGAAGACTCCGGTAGGTTTAGCACGTTACTAAACCGGAAAGAAAAAATGTTTAACAAGCAACCGGTAAGCGGAAAAAATAAACATATTACATGCAAGTTTGATAGAGGCAGTCCCCGAGAAACATTCGAGGTGCCGAATTCTTTTATTCATAGCATAAGGTACAAAAAGGAACTTCTTACAGTACAACTTCATGAGTAGAAAGGGCGCAACAATGCTATGTTCCAAGGACGCTTGGTCTCATCTCCAGATCTGTCCGCCTTTCCTTCTTTCCATTCCTGTGTGTCAATTAAGTAGTAGGCATCATTGTGCAGAGCTTTGCTTACAATGAATGGCCCCTCCCAAGGAGGTGAGAGCTTGTGCCGGCCTTCAGTGCGTTGCACTAAGCGTAACACCAAGTCTCCTTCCCGGAAAACTCTTGGGTTAACCTTCCGGCTGTGATAGCGTCTGAGGTTTTGCTGGTAAATGGCTGTTCTTGCCAGTGCCAGTTCTCTTGCTTCTTCCAGCAAGTCCACATCGTTTTCTCGGGCCTCTTTTACCTCTTTTTCGGTATAGAGTTGCACCCTTGGTGAGTCATGGAGAATGTCGGTTGGTATTACCGCTTCTGCTCCGTAAACCATGAAGAATGGAGTGTATCCGGTAGACCGGTTTGGAGTCGTTCTTGTGCTCCATAGCACTGATGGCAGTTCATCAAGCCAACAGCCCGGTGTCTTTTCGAGTGGTTCAATAACCCTTGGTTTTATACCGGAGAGCACCAGTGCATTGGTTCTTTCAACTTGGCCATTGCCTTGTGGGTGTGCCACCGAGCACATATCTAGCCGGATATTGTTGTTCTCACAGAACCGTTTGAACTCTCCCTGGGCAAAGTTTGATCCATTGTCAGTTATGATGCTATGCGGATATCCATACCGGAGGATGACATCTTTTAGGAACTTCACCGCTGTGTGGTCATCACACTTTGCGATAGGCTTCACTTCCAGCCATTTGGTGAATTTGTCCACCATCACCAAGATGTGGGTCATGTTTCCTCTTGCGGTTTTGAATGGTCCAACCATGTCAAGGCACCAAACAGCAAATGGCCATGTTAACGGTATGGTTTTTAAGCCGGAAGCTGGGGTATGATTTTGCTTGGCGTACCTCTGGCAACCATTGCACTTCCTTACTAAATCCTCAGCATTTTCCAAAGCCGTGGGCCAGTAGAATCCATGCCGGAATACTTTCGCCACCAGCGCCCTTGACGAGGCGTGGTGCCCACACTCTCCTTGGTGAATCTCCTTGAGCATCTCCTTTCCCTCTTCCGGTTCCACACATCTTTGAAGGACACCGGTAACACTTCTCTTGTACACCTCGCCATTAATGAAGGTGTATGCTTTAGCTCTCCGCTGGATTCTCCTTGACTCAGTTTCGTCAACCGGCAAGGTGCCGTTGATCAGGAATTCCTTAATAGGTTTAACCCAAGATGGTGCTTCTCTAACCACAAACACCGGTACGTCTATGTCCATGCTGTCCACAAGCATTGCTTCTTCCGGTATGGGCGTCGCAGTCCCCGAGCTTACCGGCGCAGTCCCCAGGTTTGCCGGAGCAGTCCCCGAGTGTGCCGGAACAATCCCCGGGTTTCCTTCATCGATATCCATCGGCACCACGTGTGATTCCGGTACGAAAATTGATTCTGACTCCGGACTTGGCTTGATTGATGGAACTCTTAAGTGCGCCAAGGCTATTCCGGGAGGAATCTCTTGCCTGGACGAACCTAGCTTGGATAAGGCATCCGCGGCATCATTTTCAGCCCACGGCACATGGTGAAACTCACACCCTTCAAAGAAGCCGGCAATCTTTTGCACATGAAACCGGTATGAAGCCATGTTGGCATCTTTTGCATCCCAATCTCCGGAACATTGCTGCACCACAAGATCTGAATCGCCGTAGCAAATGATCCGGTGCGCACCGATTTCTTTTGCAACCTTGAGCCCATGGATTAGAGCCTCATACTCAGCGACATTGTTTGATGCCCTGAAATGCACTTGCAAAACATACCGGAGATGATCTCCCTTTGGTGAGGTGAGTACCACACCGGCACCCAGACCCTCTTTGAGCTTGGATCCATCAAAGTGCATCTTCCAGTATTATATTTTGTGCTCCGGCGGCTTGTATTGCATTTCCGCCCAATCAACCAGGAAATCAGCCAAGGCTTGTGATTTTATGGCATCTCTTCTTTCGTATACCGGCACGTACGGTGACAGTTGAATTGCCCATTTCGCAATCCTGCCGCTGGCATCTTTGTTGCCCATGATATCTGAAATGGGTGCTTCACTCACCACTTTCATGGGGTGCTCCTCGAAATAGTGTTTGAGCTTGGTGGCGGCCATGTACACGCCGTAGGTCATCTTTTGGAAATGGGGGTAGTTTTGTTTTGAGAGGGAGAGCACCTCGCTCAAGTAATATACCGGCCTCTACACGATTTTTTCTTCTTAATTCCTCTCTTTCTACCACTACCACAACACTTACAACCCGGTTAGTTGCTGCTATGTACAACAACATGGGCTCCCTTTCCAAAGGCGAGGCCAACACCGGTGCTGTGGCTAGCATCTTTTTTAGCTCTTTGAACGCTGCGTCTGCCTGTGGGGTCCAGACAAAAGTATCGGATTTTTTCATTAAGGCATAGAGCGGCAAAGCCTTTTCTCCCAACCTGCTTATGAACCGGCTTAGCGACGCCAAGCTTCCGGTAAACTTTTGCACATCCTTTAGTTCCTGCGGGACAGTCATTCTTTCTATCGCCCGGATTTTTACCGGATTCACTTCAATGCCCCGGCTTGACACAAGGAAACCAAGCAGCTTACCGGCAGGGACACCGAAGGTACATTTTGCCGGATTAAGTTTCATCCGAAACCTTCTCAAGTTATCAAATGTTTGCCGGATATCGTCAATTAGGGTATCTTTTACCTTAGTTTTTATCACGATATCGTCTACATAGATTTGCACATTCTTTCCAATTTGATCAAACAAGAATTTTTGCATACAGCGCTGGTACGTTGCACCAGCGTTGCGCAAACCGAAAGGCATAGTGACATAGAAATAAGCCCCATGCGGGGTAATGAACGCAGTTTTTATTTGATCTTCCTTTTTCAGGGGGATTTGGTGGAAACCGGAATAAGCATCAAGGAAAGACAACAACTCACACCCAGCAGTAGAATCAATCACCTGATCGATCCGGGGCAGAGGGAAAGGATCTCTCGGGCAAGCCTTGTTGAGGTTGGTGTAGTCGATGCACATGCGCCACACCTTTGGAGCCTTTGCCTCCAGGTTCTCGTCCTTCTTCTTCTCAACCATTACCGGATTGGCCAGCCATTCTGTATGCGTGACCTCCACAATGAATCCGGCAACCAACAGTTTTGTCACCTCTTTTCCGATGATTTTCCTCCTATCTTCAGCGAACCGGCGCAAGGGTTGTCGCACCGGCTTGGCATCCTTCCGGACGTTTAGAGAGTGCTCAGCCAGCTCCCTCGGAACACCTACCAAGTCATCAGTAGACCAGGCAAAGATATTCCGATTCTCACGGAGGAAGCCGACGAGCGCGCTTTCCTATGCTTGATTCAGTCCGGCACCGATACGAACGGTGCGCTCTGGGTAAGCCGGATCCAGCACAATGTCCTTCGTTTCATTCGTCGGCTTGAATGCCGGTGTGCCCAAGTTTCCACTCATTGCCGCCAAGCTCAACTGTGAGGACTGAGCCAGCGCAACTGCGGTTTGCATCCTTCTTTTTTCCTCTGCAATCACCAGCGATTCCGCTAGGTTTGATCCGGTAGACGCTGTTTCCAGTGAGACTTTGTAGTTCCCCACCACAGTCAAGGGTCCACGAGGTGCCGGCATCTTCATCTTGAGGTAAGCCTTATGAGTTGAGGCCATGAAAGCTGCCAATGCCGATCTCCCTAGCAGTGCATGGTAGGGACTGTCTAGGTCCACCACCTCAAACAGAATGTTTTCCACCCGGCAATTGTCACGTCCTCCGAAAGACACATCCACCCGGACTTTTCCTACCAGTGCATAGGACAATCCCGGAACGATTCCATGGAAAGTGGTGTGAGTTGGCTGGAGCATGTTTTCTGTTATCCCCAGCGTGTGCATCGTATGCTTGTACATGATGTTTATGCTGCTTCCATTGTCTATCAGCACTTTGCTGAACTTGACTCGAGTTTCTGGCCCTCGCATGATTGGGTCCACAACAAGAGCGTAACCACCCGGATTCGGCATGATCTTGGGGTGATCCTTGAACGACCAGGTGATTTCCTGATCTGACCACAACATGTACTTGGGAACCGCCGGCATCACGTCGTTTACTTCCATGGAGCGGCGATGCACACTTTGCCTATCGGTTGGCTCAGTGACAAAGACAACACAGCACAAATGTGGGTCCTCGTAAACATTCCGGCCCAAAGGTGCCGGCGGTGGTGGTTGATCATGATTTTCCTCCACCCGGTTAACTTGCTGGTATTGTTGTACCGGTATGGTATTGGCTTCGGTAAGCGGTGGTGGTGGTGGTAATGGGTGCTGGTGCAGCATGTCGTGCGAGGGCGGCAGCATTGTGGAACAACCATCTGCTTGCACATCCTTTGCCGCTCCTCTCAGCATTAGGTGCTTGATCCAGGAACAATCTTTCGTTAAGTGGTTCGCCGGCTTCGATGGGTGCGGGGTGTGCAGCTTGCATGGCATGTCCATAGCTGCTTCCATGGTGTATCTCATGTGCTCTTGCCAATGTTTTTTCTGTCCCCATCCTTCTATTTGAACCCATTTCTTCTTAGGACCCGCCCATGGCTGCGATCCGGTTTTTTGCCTCTGGTTTCCGCCGGTGCCGGAATTCTCCTGCACCGCGGCTACTTGTTGCGGACCATACCTTCGGTCCGGAAAGTCTTCCCTTCTTTTGTTGTGCCGATTATCCCGATGTTGATCTTGGCGGGGTTGGTTTGACTGCGCCGGTTCGGCTTGCACAGCCGGTTGCAGTGGATCTCCCAACGCATAGTTTTCCGCCACTCGCATCATTTCTGCCAATGTGCTTGGCATGTTTCTCTGTAGCCTTTGCCACAGTGGTGATCCTCTCCGGCATCCCTGACTGAACCAAGCAATCGCTTGTGCCTCAATCACTCCTTCACATGTGTTTCTCGTTGAGTTCCACCGGGTGAGATAGTCCCGGTCTGTTTCACCTGCACGCTGCTGGCACAGGGCGAGCTGCTGGGGCCGGTTGGGCCTCTTGTAAGTGCTGCTGAAGTTGCTCACAAAGGCTTCCTCAAAGTCCAACCATCCGTTTACGCTTCCTACCGGCAAGTTGTTAAGCCAGATACGGGCAGGCCCTACTAGGTAGGACGGTATGAGTCTTATCGCCCAACGCCGGTTTACTCCGCCACCAGCTACATAGACAGCTGTGACATAGTCCGCCAGCCAATCTTCCGGCTTAGTCGTGCCATCGTATGTTTTTGTGTCTCGGGGCAACTGGAAATTGCGCACCGGTGGCTCTTCTCCCATGATTCGTGGGCCAAAGCACTTTGGGCCGGGAGGGCCCTCAGATTTGATTATTTCGGAAAGATGCACTCTGTCCAGCCTGTGCCTCGCATCCTGGCCTGGCAAGCATCTTTCCCCCACACGTTCCCCCAAAGGGTTCCGGTAGGCTCTGACTCGTTCCACCTCGGAATCTCCTTCTTCATATCTCTCTGGTTCCGCGGCTCTTGCTTGCCGGTAGCTTGGTGGTCGCATTTCTTCTTCAGCGTACGCTGCCCTTGCAGCTCGATAATTTTGCCCGGTTTCACGTCTACCGGCATGATTGTTTCCGGCATAACCATTCCGCGCATAGCCATTTCCGGCATAGCCGCGACCTGCTCCATAGCTTTTTTCTCCGGCATCATGTGGCCCGGCTTTTTGTTTTCCGGCAAGAACCGGATCATACACGGTCATCTACCGCGCATTCATTTCTTTTTCCCTTCTTTTATCCGGATGGGGGGACGAGGCCTGCCCCTGAGACTTGCTTCCGGCAACTTTTGTCGACCGGATCGATTTTGACTCTAGCGCTGCTTTGTTCATCCTAGCAAGCTCATCATTTTGTGCCTGTATGGTATCAAGCAGCTCTCTAACTCTATCCTGTTGCTTTGCCAGAGCCTCGCCGGATAGCGAGTCACACATTTCCATAGCGGCCTTAGCAGCTTTTATAGTTTTATCCGGACTACTGTACTTAGGTTTCTCTACGATGCTCACAGATGCAGAGGTACTTTTGCCGGCATGAATTTCCTTACGCAAATCCTGATCTAGATTGCGAGCCTTAAGCCGGTTTTCCGGCATCCTAGCGGCATGAGCGCTAACTGAAGCAAAGCCATGGGCAGCGTTGTACTCACGTAGGGTTAGGTTCAGCTCGCGCTGCGCCTGGAGGATGTTCGCTCCGCTGGTAAGCAGCGCCTTGCGTGTCTCCTCCAGCTGCGCTTGGGCCGCAGCCGGATCAATGTTCTGCGCGATGGGCGTCGCCAGCACGTTCATCGCCGCTTGGAGTGGCGTTTCCGGTGGTGCTGAAGATGCTCCCGCGGCTCCTGCGTCGCGCTCCAGCGGTGGCTTAGCCGGGCGGGTCGATGCCGCGCGGCCAGCACCTTCTTCCACAGCGTCCTTGCCGGCGCCAGCCACGCCAGCCATCATGACCTCCACGCTGCCGGCGGCGCGGCCAGCACATAGCCACCTTGGCGGATCCGGTGCCACCAGCACCGGCGAGAGGCACTGGCGCACAGGGACGGTGCCGAAGTAGATGCGGTGGTTGCCGAACTCGATGATGCGGCCGTTCTTGGGGAACTTACCGCCGTTGGCGAAGCAGCCTGCGTTGTCGTTGATGAAGTCCATGACGTAGATGTTCTGTACGAGCGCGAACACCGTTCGCTCGCCGTCGACGTCGAGGAGGCCCGCCCGAATATGGACTCCAGCAAGTGCCTCTCTCTGCCCCACGGTGGGCGCCAACTGTCGTCGTGGTGAACAGACAGATGCCATGGGATGGCTTAAGTTGGGGCCGAGTTGGACGCTAGAGGATTCGGGGGAGGGTTTTGGATCAGGTAGGATGAACTTCCGGGTGCTTTCCTCAAGAACTTGGCCAAGGCCAGAGGTAGAAGAAGAGAGACACAAGGATGAACTCCGTTCTAGATCTTCTCTATTCCATGAACAAGGTTACAAGAGGTATCTTCGTACATACATGCGTCTCGCCCGTGAAGAGGGCTGCCCCCTCTCCTTATATAGGGGAGAGGGTGGCTTACAGGGGAAGAAACCCTAATGGCATCTTTGAACAGACAAACTACTTTACAAAGCTACTTTAATCATAGGTGACACCGGTATCTTCTTTAATCAGGGAGACTGATGTCCTCCGGTTGCTTTGGGCGTCACCCTCGTCTTTTACGTCATGGCTTCGTTTAAAGCTACTTTGCTTAGGTCATGCTTGTCCTCTAACTTCCGAGGGAATCTTTGACCAGCCCTGCCGACGTGCTACAGTGCACTTCTTACCGGCAGTCCGGTGTCTTCCTAGCCCTTACCGGTATACCTCTCGCCCGGGGATACCGGTACAGATTTACTTAGCCAATCGCTTAACTTCGTTCTCCAGAATGAACCTCAAACCGGTATCTTGATGGCTCAAACCATCCGGTTTGGCTTGCCTTTGGCCTACCGGGGGTCATCCCCCCCAACAAGGGAAGTACGACAAAGTACATAGACCGCTATCCAGCATGCATCTATGCCTAAATAGTCCACTTTCAGGTTATCATCCGAACCCCTTCCGGTATTAAGTTGTAAACAACAGACAATTGCATTAAGTATGGTGCGTAATGTAATCAACACAAATATCCTTAGACAAAGCATCGATGTTTTATCCGTAGTGGCAACAGCACATCCACAACCTTAGAACTTTCTGTCACTGTCCCAGATTCAATGGAGGCATGAACCCACTATCGAGCATAAATACTCCCTCTTGGAGTTACAAGTATCAACTTGGCCAGAGCCTCTACTAGCAACGGAGAGCATGCAAGAACATAAACAACATATATGATAGATTGATAATCAACTTGACATAGTATTCAATATTCATCGGATCCTAACAAACACAACATGTAGCATTACAAATAGATGATCTTGATCATGATAGGCAGATCACAAGATCTAACATGATAGCACAATGAGGAGAAGACGACCATCTAGCTACTGCTATGGACCCATAGTCCAGGGGTGAACTACTCACACATCGATCCGGAGGCGATCATGGCGATGAAGAGCCCTCCGGGAGATGATTCCCCTCTCCGGCAGGGTGCCGGAGGCGATCTCCTGAATCCCCCGAGATGGGATTGGCGGCGGCGGCGTCTCTGGAAGGTTTTCCGTATCGTGGCTCTCGGTACTGGGGTATTCGCGACGAAAGCTTTAAGTAGGCGGAAGGGCAGGTCAGGGGGCGTCACGAGGGACCCACACGCTAAGGCCGCGCAGGCCCAAGCCTGGCCGCGCCACCCTAGTGTGGCGTCGCCTCGTGGCCCCACTTTGTATCTCCCTCGGTCTTCTGGAAGCTTCGTGGAAAAATAAGCCCCTGGGCGTTGAAATCGTCCAATTCCGAGAATATTTCCTTACTAGGATTTCTGAAACCAAAAATAGCAGAAAACAGCAACTGGCTCTTCGGCATCTCGTCAATAGGTTAGTGCCGGAAAATGCATAATAATGACATATAATGTGTATAAAACATGTGAGTATCATCATAAAAGTAGCATGAAACATAAGAAATTATAGATACGTTTGAGACGTATCAGCATCTTCTCCCTTGTTTCCGAGGAGCACCGTGCTTTCTTCTTGACTTTGGAGGGTCTAGCGGCGTCACAGGAGGGCCGCTCGGGGGCAACCTAGACCCGTCGTGGGGGAGGAGGCAACGAATGACGTCGTCGCCGCTGCCGCTACTGTAGATGGCCTTTTCTGATGGGAGGGACGCGGGATAGGGCCTCCCTCCCTAGCCGCTTGTCTTGCTCCTAGTGCTCTTCCTGGAGGGGGTGCTTCAGAAAAGTTGTGCCACGTCTCCCTTGAGGCGGCAAGGTCGGCCGGAGCCTTGTCCATGTGAAGCTAGGTGTTCCCGGAAACCACACCGTGTTGTTCCGACACGTTCCACCAGCTACTAGCCTCCCGCTCATTTGTAGGGCCCACGGGTTTCTTGTTGCTCGAGTTGTAAGGGTTGGGAGAAGGCGCTTCCTGGCATCTTGGCATGCTTTCCCAACTTGTAGAGTTTGGTTGGCTACCGGCTCGGGTTTTAATCCGGGGCCCTTGGCGATGACCGTGAGGTCATCTTCCTCCACGGACCCAGCCTCGTCGGGACCGGGAACACTATCAACACCTTGAACCAGGGCATTGATCATTGTAATAAGATGTTGAGTAAAAGGGTTAGGTCGGATATATTTTTAGAACATATCAATTCGTGCTGAATTTATTGTCAAGGTTCAGATTTGTCATTTGTTGCTGGCACATCGGATGTTAATCCACTTGCTATAGAAAGAACACACATAGGAAACAAATCCACAAAGATATTGATACGGTTGCTATATAAAGAACACAAATAGAGAACAAATAAGCAAACTTCAGGGTAACAAGTTCCAGAACTAACTTATTCCACATTTCAAAACTTAAAACTACAACTTTAGACCTTAAAAACGAAGAATTTTAGGCCCAAGACGCCAAGCAATTTAGAAAGCTGCAGAGCCTTTTCCAAGTAAGTAAAGATGAGTCTCGTAAAAGATCTCAACGGAAAGCAGCAGCTCAACCGCAACATAAATGGCATAATGCGTCAGGCTATACGCACAGACACCAGCAGTGGACTCTCATATGGAATCATTGCTTTCGATCTTCTCAGGCTATAGTGGTCAAAGATAACATTGATCAAACAATTCAAGCTGACAGGCACATGTGTATTCTATTACTGCTTGCTTGCTCTCCAAGATGGGCATGTATATCTTGGTTCCACGCTCCCAATTTGCAAGCATCAAATTCACACAAAAAATGCAAGCATCATGCATGACGCATTCAGCCAACCAAATTAATCACCCAAACACTATATATACATGCAGTTCCCACTTCCCACTCAATATGATCCACCAAGCAACCAGCAAACACAAGCTAAATTGCTAAAACAGATCTAGCAGGAGACCATGGCAGCAGGAGACGACCTGAAGCTGCTCGGGGCATGGCCAAGTCCGTTTGTCGTCAGGGTGAAGCTTGCACTGAGCTTCAAGGGCCTGAGCTTCGAGAACGTCGAGGAGGACCTCGGCAACAAGAGCGAACTCCTCGTCAGCTCCAACCCGGTGCACAAGAAGGTGCCCGTGCTTCTCCACAACGGGAAGCCCATCTGCGAGTCCATGGTAATCGTGCAGTACATCGACGAGGCGTTCACTGGCACCGGCCCCTCCTTGCTTTCCTCCGATCCCCATGAGCGTGCCATTGCCCGCTTCTGGGCCGCCTACGTCGATGACAAGGTTTCATATCACTTCGTCTTCTTCTACTGATTATTGAAGTGTTGTCTGATCTGCTTTTACTGATCACTGACGTGTTTGTGCAGCTTGTCACCTCGTGGGTGCAGTCGTTCAGGGGCAAGACAGAGGAGGACAAGTCCGAGGGCACCAAGCAGATGTTTGCTGCACTGCAGACTTTGGAGGGAGCCCTGAGGGAGTGCTCCAAGGGGGAGGGATACTTCGGCGGTGAAAGCGTCGGACTCGTCGATGTTTCGCTGGGGGGTCTGCTTTCGTGGCTGAACGCGACCGAGGAGATGTCCGGGACCAAGATTTTTGACCCCGTTAAGACTCCGCTCCTAGCGGCATGGGCGGAGCGCTTCAGCGAGCTTGATGGCGCGAAGTTGGCCTTGCCGGACAAAGACAGGATGGTCGAGTTCATCCAGAAGAGGCAGGCACAGGCTGCCGCGGCCGCTGCAGCTTCACAGAAGTAGGAGTAGTAAATTAAGTCGGCATGGGAAGTTTGGGGATGATGGCTCGTGAGTCTCCTTGGGTAAAAAAAAGTATGCAGGTTTTCTTTTCAATAAAAGTCAACTATTATTGTGTATTTCCTTCGTCCTATAATAATATCATGATGTTATAATTGAGATGTTATTAGAATCAGCTAACAGATATATAGCATATTGATTGTAATAGCAACTTACTATAGAACGGATGGGGTTATATATTTGTATCGTGTTTATGTAAGGGATAGTGATTTTGGCTCCCAGCTCTAGTGATCCCTCCTATTTTTTTTTAAGAAAAATCATATTTATAATTTTAAAAAAAATATGAAAAATCTAGATATAGCTAATTCTGTAACCTACAAGCACGCAAATCGATATAAAATTTATTGCATTGTATCCTATTGGATGTAGATGAATTGCAACCTAGTAAGGCAGTCCATGTAACCTACAATTTCTGAAATCTCAAGGCTCATCACGTTGGCAGCTTGGGGACAACTTTGGGGGACAAAGTTTATCCCACATTGCTAGTTGGGAAGGAGTTGAAGTGGTATATAAGGGATGTTCTTCTAGTCCTTCTAAGTGAGTGAGATGAGGATGAGCCCTCGCACACTCCTCCTCCTCTGCCGCCCGCCTCGTCACGCATGCACGTCGCGTTTCATGACTCGAGTTTGATTTCAAGACACCTTCTAGGAAGCCTAAATTTGCGATCGATCGGCTCTTCTCCTAGGCTATACCAGGAGACAGAATAGATCTAAAAAAAATAGACTCACCACTCTGTCTTTCTCAGGAAAAAAATCCTTTTGTTGCGCTACTATCTAGTCTTCCCCATCCCGACGACTGCGTGCATAACCGTCCGGGAGAGCATGCCTCCGAAACCCCATCCGTTGAGATCCTGCATCGGGAGTCGGGCGATAAGGTTTTTTTGGGGAGCATCTCAACATGACAGCTCGCTGCAGTTCGTGTTCTTCTTCACCAAAGATATCTGACTACACAATGGGCGACATCAACGATGGCCATGGTGGTGGTGTTGCTGCCGGTGCGACCTTTCCAGTTGCGCTATACGTGCTTTTTGTCTCTTACTTGCACTGCTACTTGTTCCATGTTTAGATTTGCCGCATGTGGTTAGTCTGATTTTTTTCGAAATGGGGGAAATATCGCCCAGCTTCTGCATCCAAAGGATGCACATGGCTTTTTATTAGATTATTCACGAAACCTTACAAGAAACAATACAAAAGATCAATCTCGAAGCAACCTAACTATACCTACAGTGGGATGTAGAGGGTGACAATACACCAACTCACATCATCCAAACTAAATGCCTTCCCAAACCGCCCAATAGCAGGTGAGAAGCACATCCAGTCAAGCAGACTCTCAGCGCACGCCAATGCCCACGCCACAGGAGTTGCTCCCGCCGTCTTCCTCGACTCCATCTTCAAGAGAGATAATCGCATTAACCTTGCAAGACCTGCCGTCGATGCCACCATGACGCCAGACAGCTCCACCATCCTGCACCTATACATCATCCCGCATCTGTCATTGATACCCTGCAGCACCATGCCACTGAGACTCAGCGCCAACAATGTGGTAGATGAACACCACTCCACCGAAAACCGCCAACATCCAGCAGCTGCTCCAAAAAACGATGCCCCAAGAGGTAGAACGACGCAGGGCGCGCCGCCATCGTCCGATCCGGGAGACCCAGACCTAGGGTTTCCCCCGGAGCAGCACAAGTGAGAGACTGCAGACAGCGACGACGATGCCTTCAAGAAGGTTGCGGCGTGACACGTCGCCATCGTCCGCCAACCGAGGTCGGAGCACGGTTTTCACTGGCAGCCACGCATCCCCAACTCGCCGAGTGTAGTGCCAAGACGGACAAAGATGACGCCTTCGACAAGGTAACGACATCGACCGACGCCGCCATCATCCGCCAAGACCGAGGTCGAGGCTCAGTTTTCACCGGCCGCCATGACACCCCGGACTAGATCGCCATTGCCGGAAACCAGTGTGAGATCCCATGAACCCCCACACAAGACAACCAGCCTGGCCGACCACCTCCGACGAAGAAGAAGACCGCCTCCTCCGTCGAACCCGAGACTGCTGACCCGGGCGTCCTCGTGCCGCGGGAAGATCCCGAGGTCATCACCCCGCACCGGCGATAAAGGGAGGGGATGGCGCATCCCGTCCCCCCACCATCCACCACCGGTGTGCCCCGACGGGAGGCGGGGGAGGCCGCGGCAGGCGCCGTCGCCCCCTTCCTCCGACCGCCGCCGCCCAGCCATCACACATGGGCAGGGGGTCTACCGCCGCAGCGTCGAGGGGATCCCCCAGCCGTCGTCCTCGCCACATCAAGAGGGAAGCCCGCCGCCGCCGCCACGCCCCGCGGCCTTTGCCCGGCGGCGCCGGCGGCGACGGCGGCGGGAGGCGGCTAGGGTTTCTGGGGGGTGCGGGAGAGAGGGGGGTGCGGGAGAGAGGGGGGATAAAGTTGCAACACTTATTTTGGAGCAGAAGTGGTATCAACCAATTATGAATATCGTGGTGCTTCTGTAATATTGCTTTCGATAATTAAACTCACTCGAAAATTGCCTAATAATCTAACATATCCTACACAGAATTAACAAAATCTGAAAACGTTTGAAGATCTAAAACATCTCATATCTACATGTTTGTCATCTTTATGGAGCTTAGAATACAAAGTATTTGAAATTGATATTTTACAGATTTGTGGGATAAATCATTTGTTGCATGCTGATTTTTTCTTTCAATTTTTTGTGAAATTTGTAAATGTAATTTTCGAATTTCAAGCCACTCCCTATCCCTATGAATGTCTGTTCATTCTTCAACAGGCACGCGGTCACATATCACTTTTCCTTTCCATTGCTTGTGAGCTTAGCACGGTTTCTCGGTCTATTTTACTATCTAGTGTCCAGGGGCTACAAATATCTACTCGTTTATGTGACAACTTATTTCATAAATCAATGCTTATAGAATATTAAATGCATATGGTATATTTGGAAAAGACTTTATGACTGTTTGTGCTATGATAAGATATACGAAGTGCAGTACACAACGTGCACAGGGAGAGACATTTGGTATTTAAGTTAAGGTATTTCATGATTAAGAAATTCACAAAAGAGGGTTCATGGTCAGAGATACCGCCTCCCTCGTAATCATCCAACGTACAACGAATTAGTGGTTTTCTTCGTTCTAGTAGTTCTCCTTAGCATTGTACTTCAGTTCCTGTTCTTTGAGTAGTTTCATTTTCGTTAAAACTAATAAAAACACTAGTAGAAATATGGCCTTTTGCACCGGTTGGTATTGGCCATATGCACCGGATGGCCAACTGGTGCAAACCATCCGGTGCAAAAGCCCCCCCCCCCCTCCCCCCCCTGTTGCACCGGTTCGTAAGCTGTTGGGCGCTCGGCGGGGGAGCTTTTGCACCGGTTCGTAATACGAATCGGTGCAAAAGGGTTGTGCCGCGGCAGCGTTTTAGTGCAATTCCCTGCCGCGGCAGAGACTCTGCCCCATTCGAAACACGGTATAATATTAATGCAGACAATTCAAATATATATATATATAGGAAACCATTATATTACATATATCGGTCAAAGTGACACACGTTCATGCATATATATATATATGTCTACATCAACTTTGATATTGGATGTCGCCCACAAAGTGTTCTCCGTCTGGAGCTATGACTTGCTCAAGTAAGAATCCCGCCAGCTCTTCTTGAATTGCTCGTATACGCTAGGTTGCTAGAAGACCGTTCCGCAACCGTTGGATCTAATAATTTGAAGAAGGTATGGTGGTCAATATATATATGTGTGTATGTGAATGAAACACAAGGTGATAAAATAAAGCCATGAATGTTGTTTACTTACATCAAGTTGTTCCAAAATGTCCCTCATATGGTGGGTATTCTGGCGGAGTTCGCGGATGAACTCGCAAACGTAGAACCCGCATAAATTATTCCCGTCCTCTTGCCTCAAGCACTTTACGAGAACAAAGTTCAATCAAAATAATATATATATAATCAAGGATGATAATAATGGTATTGAAACTAGAATCAAAGAGATGCGCGGCCTAGCCAGTAGTACTTACCGGTACATGTTTTATTCGAAGTTCTTTATTCTTTAAACCCGGAGACTTGTTGGTGAACCGCTTCCAAGCCTTGTGGAGGATATCAGCCATGTCCCCCCACGCCTCAAGGGGTTTACTCTTCGAGTCCATGACTTCTACTATCCCGGTGTCGGGTTCAATGACTAGCAGGATATAGTGAAACCTGCGGACACACATATATATGCATAACTCATCAATTACACTTAACACATGTAGTAAGCGAAAAAGATTTAATGTGTGAAGACAGTAACACTCACGCGAAGTTGTAAGGAAATAGTATTGCCCTTTTGTATGAGTTTTTCCTTAAGACATATACCAAGTTATTCTCCGTGTCCTTGGGAGAGTTGTCGACAGTATACCCATTCACGGTATATGGATCAACGAACCCAAGATCATAGATTTGCCCCTTGCGGCATTCGCGGATCTTCATTCTGCATAATACAGTGAGAGTATGGTTATATGCATGCAATGGACAAGCCGCGGTAGAGACTTAATTACATAAATAATACTTACAGATAGTAGGCACTCAGCAGAGATTTGTCGAGGGCGTCTTGGTTGAATAACTGAAATAATTCACAAAATTCGATGTTCATCACGTCATTTCGCCCGTAGTGCTCATCTGTGATTGCCACCATGATCCAGTTCTTACCATCCTTACATGCATCCATGTACCAATTATGCAGTCTTCGCAGTTGTGTTGATAGATTAGGCAACTCCTCAGCTCTGACAAGAGGTTGCCCGTACTTGTACTGGTATGCTATTTGGACATCATCACCCTTGAACATGAATTCAATGCGGCTTAAGTACTCAGGAATACTCATACCGGCCGCATCTGTCTCATCTTTGTATAGTTTTACCATCGTCGGATCAAGGCACGCTAGGACATCGGGATACACTTGGAGCGGGGGGAACGAGTTTTTCTGGTTTCCAAGCTGGGGAACTGGTATCCCTTCTACCTTACTATTTTCCCACCGCTCTCTTGCTAACACATTTGACTTGCGAATAGACCGGTCATAGTTCGATGAAAGACTTGGCTTAGGTTGATGAAGGTTCTTCAGCAGTTTCAACTTCTTTTCCAGAGATATAGCTGGCTCCGGCTCAAGCTGGGGCTTTTTCAGTTTCAACATTTGTTGCTTGTGCTGTTCAGCTACGATCTTGGCATTTTCCTCAACTGTATAGTCATAAGGTCTCTTGGGAGGAACCTTAGGCACTCTTGGGAGGGGCTCTTGTTTGCGTCTCGGTGATTTGTTACGACTCAGTGTCGTAGCGGTCCGCCTTTTGCTCTTAGACTTGGGCTGCGGCGGCGGAGAAGGCTCACGCGGCGGGGGAGAAGGCTCACGCGCTGGCGGGGAAGGCTCACGCGCTGGCGGGGAACGCTCACGCACTGGAGACGGCTGCATCGGTGGAGAATGCTGCCTCGGTGGAGACCTTGTTGGCGCCTTCCAACCCGGAATCACAATGAATTCCTTTCGCCATAGAACTATAGTGTTCTTGGCTTCTCCCAGCTCTAGCAAATCCCCTTCACCGGCAGGGTGGTCAAGCCTCAGCGGCCCATACCCATCCATAACTTGATCCACCCCGGCAACAGCGTAGCCAGGTGGAACCGGATTGAAGTGGTATCTTTGATCAGGTACTGGCGGTGAGACATAGCCGACCGCCGCCTTGAGCGTTAAGTAGCCCATCGTTTGGAAATGTAGCTCACAAGGTGTAGACTCTGTGATAAAGTCCACAGGGTAGAGATCAAGATCCATCTGCGGACATTACACATTGTGTTTCAATGCATTGATAGAAAAAATTATTTTTGTACAAGCCTAAGACTAGGACATTACACCCCGAACACTCATAGAAAGACGGTAGTCGACCACCAGTAAATGAACATTACAACAGATGCATCAACAACACCACACTAGTATCCCAGAAATCTTCCACGGAGGCACCTAAAACGCCGTGGACCGTCCGAGACCTTGACAACCAGGACAGAAGAATCCAATTCCGCAAGAAAAGCTGAACTAGTTTGTCCTAGATTTGGAGAAGACGATGGTCCGGCCACGCCCTAGGCACTACACCACCATGCATTGCCGCAACCCTCGTCTGATGCAACAACCATCCAGGTCGCCAAATGCAACAAGTTGAACACCCCACGATGCGGATAACACACAATAGAAGATGATGGTCATCTTAGCATCGCTGACACAACCAAGCATAGTCAAAGTAGATGTGTACAAGTCAAGTCTCCAACATGGCCTAGAATGAGCTCCTCCAATAACCAAAGTCTTCGAGCTTGTGTGTCATGGAAATTACCAAGAAGTTGTCTGTCGCCACCAAACTCATTCCGCCTGAATCCTGCAAGCCAAAGCGGCTCACCTAGGAGTAGCATGGGTTGCTGGTCTGGCATCAACACAAATCCAGGGTACAACTTTCGCGCATGGGATAACTCCAATCTAAAGGGATTTGTGTATGTAAAAAAATTACCTAACATGATCACCCAAGATCTATCTATGCTGAATATAAATTGCGAATTGGATCATTGTGTTCTCCCAGATAGGTTGTGGAGAACTCAATGAAGAACTCAAGCAGGGCTTCGCATGGTCTGGAAAGATCCAAACATGACCATGTTCAACGTTCTTATTCCTTGATGATCGAGCGCACGATCCCTCTAAAGCGTGACACACGTCTGTGCCCTCTTTCCTAGTAGGAATTTGTTGCCACGGACAAATCACACCGAAGTACTATCTTGGATGCAAATTGAGGGGGGAGAGGAAAGCGGGATGGGCAGGTTTGTTTCGAGAGGATGTTCCTCTTTATATAGGGGGAGGGGCCCTATCTTTGGGAAGGGATAGATGCCTGCCCCCAAGCCCTAGCAGACGCCCCTAGCTAGGTGGGGCTAGGGAGGGGAGGGTAAGCCGGGACCCCTACTCCCAAACCCTGGAAGCATAGCCCCTAAGGGAGGGGCCCAACTCGACATCATAATGGACCCAATCGGAATCAATCGAAACCTTCAAGACCTAGGCTTGGCCGGTTAGCTCTGTTTCCCCCTCCAACACTTCTTTCGAAGTTCTGATGCTTCCCTTTCTTATTTCTATTTCACTGAAACTCTTCCAATGAAACTTCAAACCATTATAAAAAGTAATTCGATAATTTATCTCATGCATGTAAGTACTATTCATACCGAAAACTATTTAGCATGTGACCCAACAGGTTGGATTACTCACATCATGACTCTAAAACATTTTCAAATCAATAACTAACAAGGGGACCGTGACATATTAGCTCCCATGTGTGCACGGATAACATTTATGATATCTTGTTGTAGCAATCCTATTGCTTCATGTTATTATGAATACCGAGGTGAGACTTTTGGTATCCTCGTTATTCAATTCCTGATCACTATACTTGTTAACCTAGATCTAGTGTCGTTATCTTCCTCGTATCGTATTCCGATGTTCTTGTGATGAGGTCTAAGACCTAGTTTGTGGCCCGATCTCGCGATTGACCCGAAATCAAGAGGGGAAAAGAGGAAGGGGAGGAAGAACACGAAGAACACGAAGAACAAACCACACGCACGCCAACCCGATACAATAGAATCTTACTCTTGTGGCTCGATGGACCACGCCAATAGAATCAACCGGAAGAGACACGAGGTAGAATTCCGGATTGAGAGATCGGGGTTGGAGACGGAGACCGGTGAGGGAGAGAGAGTGGAGCACACTAGAATCTCACTCACAAGTAGCCAAATCCTCAACAAGAGTAGCCTTGATAGAAAGGGGATCTAACCCTAGGGAGACAACGCTCAAAACTAGTTTTAAGCCAAATCTTGTCTAAAGAGTAAAAGGGGGCGTCCTGGGTACTTATATAGGCCTACAGGGCGACACATGGCGAAAAGGTACAAAGTAACCGACTAAGGCAGTTTTGGTCAAGAAAAGTCGACGAATCCGGTCAGGGATCCGGTCCGACCGGACCTGGGACCGGCGCGTCCGGTCCAGACCGGGTCCTGCTCTGGAGGGCGATCGGAGAGGGGTCCCGGCGTCTCAGTACTGTGCCCGGTTGCAGCCGGTCTGGGTTCCGGTCTGGACCGTGGTGCCCGGTCAGGGATCCGGTTGGACCGGGTCCTGGGCCGGCTCCCTTCCTCCCCTCGCGCGCTTCGGATGACGTCGGGTCCAGCTCCATACCCATCTTCACGTCCAGCTGCTCCTCTCCTCCTCTTGACCATGGTGTGCCCTCCTCTCCGGGGTCTTGACGCACCTCGTACCTAATAACACAAAGCATGTCGGCATGAGGTAGCAATCCATCCAATGGTGTACCGAGATCGAGGGTAGTGAGGAGCGAGTTAACCTCTTGGTGTATGGCTTTGGCCCGAGCTCGGGTCATTGGGCCACGAGGAGGGCTTGTCGGCCTTGAGGAGGAGGTGTCCAAAGGCCACCCCGCATCATCTCCGCCCCTTGGGAGAGAGTCGTCCGCGACTCTTGTTCCTCCTCATCTCCATGATAGGGTGAGAGGTCCGAGATGTTGAACGTGTTGCTCACCAAGTACTTGGAGGTTGGAATGTCGATGACGTATGCGTTGTTGTTGATGCACTTGAGGACCTTGAAAGGCCCATCTCCTCTTGGCTTTAGCTTGGAGTTACGTTCATGAGGGAACCTTTCTTTCCGAAGGTGAATCCAAACGAGGTCTCCTTCTTCAAACACTCGTTCCTTCTTCTTGGCGTTGAGGCGGGTAGCTTGGCGAAGTACATATTCTTGTATGGTTGCTCTTGTGTCTTCATGTAGTTTCTTCATGGCGGTGGTGCGCTTGTCGAAGTCCATGTTCGTCCTTTCATGAAGAGGTAGTGGAAGGAGGTCGAGCGTCGTGTGCGGTTCGAAGCCATATACGATCATGAACGGACTCCGTGATGTTGTGGAGTGCTTGGCTCGACTGTAGGCGAACTCCGCGTGGGGTAGGCACACTTCCCATGACTTCAAATTTTTCTTCACTAGTGTTCATAGGAGAGTAGAGAGGCTTCAATTGACCCCTTCCATTTGTCCGTCCGTTTGAGGGTGCGAGGATGATGAGAACAAGAGCTTCACTCCAAACTTTGCCATGAGTGACTTCCATAGATAACTCATAAACTAGACGTCTCGATCCGACACAATGCTTGCTGGTATTCCGTGTAGGCGAACAACTTCCCTGAAAAACAACGAAGCAATGTGTGAAGCATCATCAGTCTTATGGCATGGTATGAAATGAGCCATTTTAGAGAACCTATCAACCACTACAAAAATGGAATCATGACCATGTTTGGTTCGAGGAAATCCTAGTACTAAATCCATACTTATATCGGACCAAGGAGCATAAGGAATAGGTAACGGTGTATAAAGGCCATAAGGGTTGGAAGTGGACTTAGCTTGTAGGCATGTTGTACACCGTTCGCAAAGGCCTTCCACGTCGCGGTACATTCTTGGCCAATAGTAGTGGGTTGAAAGCATTGCATATGTCTTCTCTCTTCCGAAGTGTCCCATAAGACCACACCACCATGCGATTCTTGTAAGAGCAAAAGGCGAAGCGATGACATAGGGATACAAAGTTTGTTGCCCTTGAACAAGAATCCTTGGTGTAAATAGAAATCATCGATGCCCTTTTCACTAGAACACTTTGCAAAAATTGGGCCAAATAAAGTATCGGAGGCATATAGGTCTTTGATTTCATCAAGACCCAACACATGGAAATCCAAACGAGTGAGTAAAAGGGTGAGCTTGCGGGAAAGAGCGTCCGCAACTACATTGTCCTTGCCCTTCTTGTATTTGATTACATACGGAAAGGACTCAATGAACTCAACCAATTTTGCATGTCTTTTGTTCAAATTGTGTTGAATTTTCAAATACTTCAAAGACTCATGGTCGGAATGAATGACAAACTCTTTTGGCCAAAGATAGTGTTGCCAAATTTCAAGAACACGAACCAAAGAATAAAGTTCCTTGTCATAAATAGGATAGTTGAGGCGTGCGCCATCCAACTTCTCACTATAGTATGCCACGGGTTTTCCATCTTGCATAAGCACTCCACCAATACCAAGTCCACTCGCATCACACTCAATCTCAAAAGTTTTTGTAAAGTTTGGAAGGACGAGAAGTGGTGCTTCGGTAAGGCGTTTCTTCAACTCATCAAAAGCATTTTGTTGGGCCTTGCCCCACACAAATGGAACATTCTTTTTGGTAAGCTCATTCAAAGGGCAAGCAATGGTGCTAAAATCTTTCACAAAGCGGCGGTAGAAACCGGCAAGTCCATGGAAACTTCGAACTTGACCAACGGTGGTGGGCGTGCGCCAATTATGTATGGCGTCAACCTTCGAAGAGTCCACTTCAATGCCATTGGCGGAAACCACAAATCCAAGGAAAACCAATTTGTTTTGGGCAAAGGTGCATTTGGGAAGATTGGCATAAAGTTTCTCGTGGCGCAAGATGCATAAGACTTCTCTCACATGTTGAACATGGTCCTCGATATTTTTGCTATAAATGAGAATATCATCAAAGTAAACAACCACGCTCTTGCCAATGAGCGGTCTCAAGATATGGTTCATAAGACGCATAAAAGTCGATGGAGCATTGGAAAGACCAAATGGCATGACAAGCCATTCATATAGACCAAGTTTGGTCTTGAATGTCGTCTTCCATTCATCACCAATTGCCATGCGGATTTGGTGATAGCCACTACGCAAATCTACCTTAGTGAAAATAGTGGCACCACTCAACTCATCAAGCATGTCATCTAAACGCGGTATGGGATGGCGGTAACGAACGGTAATGGCATTGATGGGGCGACAATCCATACACATTTGTTGCGTCTCATCCGGTTTAGGAACAAGAATCACCGGAACGGCACAAGGGCTAAGGCTTTCTCGAACGTACCCTTTAGCGAGGAGATCTTGTATTTGGCGTTGAATCTCCTTTGTGTCTTCGGGGTTGGTGCGGTAGGCGGCGCGGTTTGGAAGGCGAGCTCCGGGTATGAGGTCGATGCGGTGCTCTATGCCCCGAAGCGGTGGAAGCCCATGAGGTAGTTCGTCGGCGAAGACATCTTGAAAATCCTTCAAAAGAGACAACAAAGACGAAGGAATGTTGGTTAAGTCGTTAGTCTCCGATGACGGTCCCTTGCAAATGAGCACATAGTGCAAGGTGGTGGATGGGTTTTCTTGCAGTTCTCTCCACTCGCTTTTGGTGGCTAGGAGGACGCTCCTTCTCTCACTCATGTATGGCTTGTGGCGCTCACTCTCCTTTTGGTGGGTCGCTCCCTCTCCTCTCAAGTCACTATGGTGGGTGTGTTGTTGTGCCCTCGCTAAAGCCTTCGCATTGTCCGCGATGATTTGGCTAGGAGTCATTGGGCGAAGCTCAAACTTCTTATCCTTGACCGTGAAGGTGTATGCATTTGAGTATCCGTCATGTATAGCCTTCTTGTCAAATTGCCATGGGCGGCCAAGCAACATGTGGCACACCGTCATGGGCACGACGTCACACTCAATAGTGTCTTCATAGGGGTCAATCTTGAAGTTGACGGTGACGGTATGTGATGGGTTCGTTGCATAGAAAACAAAAAATTTCCTACCGCAAAGACGAATAAATCCAAGATCTAATCTATGGAAAAGCCAAGATCTAATCTACAAGATCGGAGTAACGAGATGGAGATGAGACTAACCCTCGAAGATTCGAAAGCCTACGAGATTAGATCTCGTTGTTGATGTATTCGATCATCCAGTGCTGCAATCCGGCAGCACTTCCGTACTCGGTCGCACGTACGGTGTCGATGAAGCCCGTCCTCTCCCCGTTCCAGCGGGCAGCAGAGGTGTGGTAGATCCCCTCGGAATCCCAGCAGCACGATGGCGTGGTGGTGGTGGTGGAGGAGAAAAGCTGCAGGGCTTCGTCAAGCCGGAGCAGACTAGCGGTGGAGGAGAGAGATCGGCGGCTAGGGTTTTTGGGAGAGGGAACCTTAGGGTGGCCGGCCATCCTCCTCACCTCTATATATAGAGGGAGGGGTGGCTAGGGCTGGCCCCACCTCTCTCCAAGTCGCACCAAGAAGGGGGGAGGAGATAAACCTCTCCCCAAACCTTTATCTCTTATTTAAACCATTCAAATCTAGAGATAGATCTTATCTCTAATTTAAATCACTTAAATCTTATCTCTAAGGGGCTGGCCAACTTGGGCCCACATGTCATAGTGTGTCTGGCCCACTAGGCCATGTAGCACTCATGTGGCCCCTCCCGGGGTGGTGGGCCCACCAGTGTCCCTCTAGAACCTTCTAGAAGCTCCGGTCAAAACACCGAAACTTTTCCAGAACCCCGGAAGATGACTTCCATTATATGAATCTTATTCTCCGGACCATTCCAGACCTCCTCGTGATGTCCTGGATCTCATCCGAGACTCCGAACAACATTTGGTCTCCATCTCATATTCCGAATCTACTTATGCGACATCGAACCTTAAGCGCGTCACCCTACGGTTCGTGAACTATGCAGACATGGTCGAGACTCCTCTCCGAGCAATAACCAATAGCGGGATCTGGAGATCCATAGTGGCTCCCACATATTCAACGATAACTTAGTGATCGATTGAACCATTTACATACGATACCAATTCCCTTTGTCACGCGATACTTTACTTGTCCGAGGTTCGATCATCGGTATCTCCATACCTTGTTCAACCTCGTTACCGACAAGTACTCTTTACTCGTACCGTGGTATGTCATCTCTTGTGATCCAATCACATGCTTGCAAGCTAATCAAACGATATTCCACCGAGAGGGCCCAGAGTATATCTATCCATCATCAGGATGGACAAATCCCACTATTGATCCATATGCCTCAACTCACACTTTCCGACTACTTAATATCATCTTTATAACCACCCATTTACGCAATGGCGTTTGATGTAATCAAAGTACCCTTCCGGTGTAAGTGATTTACATGATCTCATGGTCGAAGGACTTAGGTAACTATGTATCGAAAGCTTATAACAAATTGAACTTAATGACTTGATCTTATGCTACGCTTATTTGGGTGTATATCCATTATATCATTCACCCAATGACATAACCTTGTTATTAACAACATCCAATGTTCATGATCACGAAACCATGATCATCTATTAATCAACAAGCTAGTTATACAAGAGGCTTACTAGGGACTCCTTGTTGTTTACATAACACACATGTATCAATGTTTCGATTAATACAATTATAGCATGGGATGTAAACATTTATCATGAACACTAAGATATAACAATAACTAATTTATTATTGCCTCTTGGGCATATCTCCAACAGTCTCCCACTTGCACTAGAGTCAATAATCTAGTTTACATTTGAAAAGATATAACACCTTGGCCTTCTGGTGCTTATCATGTTTTGCTCACGGGAGAGGTTTTTAGTTAACGGATCTAACTGTTCAGAAACGTATGTATTTTGCAATTTATTTGCGTCTCTACGCATCACTCATTTTCCAAATGAGTCGGCATTAATTGTATATGCTTAGTCCTCTGGTGGAACCTTAATTCCGCGGTCTGAAAATAAGTCACTAATATTGTCATACACAATCTAGCTTCAAAGTTCTGACACTATCGGAACTACACCAAGTTCTCAAAGAACTCCTCGACTTAACATCCTCAGTCATTTTCGAAAGAATGACATACTCTGCCTTCGTTTGTAGAATCCGTCACAATATTTAGAACTGATCTAAATCTAGCATAGACTTCTTCTATCTCATTGTGCTACCTTTTAAACAACACTTAGCCTGATTGAGATTGAAATTTTATTTTTATATGTGATCAAACTAATATCGGGGCAACACCTTACAGCGATTTGTTTGTCATTACCCCATACAAAAACTATATATATATATATATATATATCTTTGGTTCTTCTAAAGCACTCAGGGATATTCTTACTGTTGTCCAATGATCATTACATGAATCATTCTAGTATATGCTCGTAACACTTTAGAGCACAGGACAACTGACTTTGTACATATTATTCGTGATCTAAAATCACTCATGCGTTTTTACTCATCGAGTGTCAAATACACTCAAGTCTTGTTAAACCTTCACATGGAAAAGAACACCTTCTTAACATTTTTTATATTGAACTACTTCAATATTTATTCTATGTACTTTGACTTAAACTTATTTTGTGTTTCAATCTATCTTTATAGATCTTGACACTAAATATGTTTGAGTCCATATCCTTTCATTGAAGTTAATTCTCAATGAAACCTTTTAATCACATCAAGTATATAATTACATCAATTATAATCAATGATATGTCATCCACATATAACTATGTCTTAGCGCTCCCACTTAATTTCTTGCAAATGCAAGCATCTTCATCGTTTCTGATGAAATCAAAAACTCTTTGACTATTTCATCGGGTGAAGATTCCAACTCCGCGATACTCACTTCATCCAATTGAAGTTTGTATATCTATCTAGTATTCCATGGACTAGCAAAACTATTTGGTTTGTATCTATTATACATCCTTCATACACACTTCTGGTAATGAATGTATTTCTGCCATCCTACTATCATATCTCATAAAAGAAATATGTAGCGATTACTAGAATAATCCACATAGACTACAAGCATCGCTACGGAAGATCTAATCTTATCGTAGTCAACTCTTTGAACTTTGTCGTAAATAACTTTTCGACAAGTCGAGCTTCTTCAAGGATATTGCATCCAAGTCCATCAATTTTATAGATCCATTTACTTCAAAAAGTATTCACCTATCTTGGATTTCATGGCGCATAGCCATTTTAACGGAGTTAGGGCCCATCATAACTTCTTTGTATGTAGTTGGTTTATCATTGTTCAAAAATCAATCCTTTGTCCACAAATCATTTATTTGATCACAAAGTAAACCACATCTACAAGGTTCAAGAGGTACTTTGATCTCCATGACTATAACACTTTGTAGACATGGGAGCCATGATCTTCGTAGCTGCTTCCGGAACCATTTCCGATGCTGTGCTACTCTGATCATCATGCTCAGGTTCATGAACCTTATCAAGTTCCATTGTCCTCCCACTCAAATAGTTCGCTAGAAACAATTTCTTTGAAATAAGTAAGAAACATCGACAAACACTTTTGTCTTTGACTTTATAGTGGAAAGAATTCCCAATCAATTTTATGGGATAATCAACAAAGACATTTATCCGATTTTGGTTGTAAACTCATTTACTTATGCTATGCATACCAAAATTTAAGAAAGGACTATTTAGGGTTTATACCCATGCCATAACTCGTATGGTGTCATTTCAATGGATCATGATGATGCTCTATTCAGTGTAAAAGCGGCAGTCTCTAAAGCATAATCCACAAAAATATAATGGCGTCATTTTATATTATCTCATCATTAATACAACAAGGTTTGGATACGTCTCTTGGATACTCCATCATCATTATGATACTCCAAGAAACGTGAGTTGTAGAACAATTTCATAAATCTCTTAGATGTTCGCTAAAACTCGTAATTCAAATATTTCCACCATGATCCAATCATAGATATTTTACTTTTCTATTACGATGATTTCCACTTCATGCTGAAATTTATTTGAATTCATTCAAATGTTTCAAACTTCTTCCTTATTGAATAAATATATCCACATATATACACTCAATTCATTGTTGGAAGTTTTCATGAAGTAGAAGAATCTCCCGCACACAACTATGCCCAGTGAACCACATACAACATCATGTATTTTTCCACTAAGTTAGTTGCCCGTTCAACTCTTGGCCTATGAACGGTATTTTAGTCATTCTCTTTAGAAAAGATTTGCAAGCGCCAAACGATTCAAAAATCGAATGACTCCAAAAATCCATTTGCATGGAGTTCCTTCATGAGTTCCTTTCTAACATGACCTAAATGGCGGTTCCACAAATAAGTGGAATTCAAATCATTTGCCTTATGGCACTTTAGCGTTAGTGTTATGTATGTGTTTTTCACCATTAAGATTTATAATAACTTATCCATCGTACATGGAGTAATGTCATAATTTGAACAACTCATTGTTTTCATTTGACCAGAGCAAAATAACAATTATTAAGTTCTTTATTATAAATTCTAAGGGCTAGATAGAATGCCAACGACGAACATAATAACACTTTATTTTTGTTCCAGACGTGCATTCCTATCATATTCCTTGTCAGTCACTTAGGCCATTGTATTCTTGTATTACGTTGTTTTGTATGACACTTCATACCAACCAATATGGTGCAGATACCCAAGAATTTCATTGTGTGACCAAAACAAGGAATACATTCATAACATGTATATCATCTATATACACCTGAGCTAGACTTTCTAGTCTTTTCTTTCTTTCTGCCAAAAATCTTTTGTAGTTTCTCTTTTAGATTTCCTCATTCTCAGAAAACACTTCACCTTCAATAACTTCTAGGTCCATTGGTCAAATACCAATATCCTTGAGGTTCTTACTTTGAAGTTGATCATCACATGACAAGTGTTCCAGATTTCACTATTAGTAACCTTTTAATGTGATGAACAATTTCACTCATAATTTTTATCCATCAAATCATGACGACTTTCCTGAGACCATGTCTGTACATGCTAGGCTCGTAAAGTTTAACCTTAGTATTCGCATGTGCGAATCTGGCTTGCACCCATTGTATGCACACGTAGAATCTATAACACCCGATCATCACGTGATGCTTCGAAACGACGAGTTTTAGCAACGGTGCATACTAAGGACGATCAGTTCATTGATATACGAATATTGTTAGTGCCCAACTAGTTGGAGGATTGGGACGCTTGGCGTCTTCAACCTTCGTACATTCCCATAAAACTTATGAGTTTATGTAGTCTCACCAAATTATATTCTATCATCTTGCAACAAGGTCTTAGATATCACATATATCTCATACCTTGCTTATTTCTGGAAAAAAAATTCCAGCTCCTTACTTTTCAAACGGATTTGAACTTCAAGTTTCCACGGAGACAAGATGATTTTAGGTACTAATTGAAACCATTGCTCTTTGAATCATCAATGTGAGGTTTACTAAAAGTTGCAATAGGACTTAATCATTTCTTGATTCTTTAACAATACGGTACCAATCCGTAAAGTTTCTTGTCAGACTTAACAGTATTTCTATCTCAATTACAAGACTAGCGCATGGTAGAAAAACGGATGCCAATTCTACAAACTTAATCCAAAATACTATTCAGACTATGTTCATGATAATTAGTTCATGTTTTAATCTAATTACTAATGAACTCCCACTTAATACAACATGCCTCATAGTTGTTAAGTGATACACGATCCAAATCCACTACACCAAAACCGATCATCACTTGAGATGATGTAGCTTCAATGGTGAACATCAACATGTTGATCATATCATCCATATGACTCGTGTTCAACCTTTCGGTTTCCTGTGTCCCGAGGCCATGTCTGTACATGCTAGGCTCGCCAAGCAAACCCAAGTATTTCCGCGTGTGCAACATGGCTTACACCCGTTGTATGTGAACGTAGAATCTATCACATCCGATCATCACGAGATGCTTCAAGACGACGAACTGTAGCAACGGTGCATACGAGGGGAGAACACTTTATTATCTTGATATTAATGTGAGGGATCATCTTATAATGCTACCGTCGCGATCTAAGCAAGATAAGATGCATAAAGGATTAACATCACATGCAATTCATAATATGTGATATGACATGGCCTTTCTTCTTGTGCTTTTGATCTCCATCTCCAAAGCACATGAGCATGATCTCCATCATCACCAGCATTGCACCAAGGTCCATGGCGCCGCTTCATGGTTGTCCATCACTTATAGCTACTATGACAACTACTTGAAATAAAGCTATTACATGATGAATAGACACGCAGGTCTTAACAAATTTAAAGACAACCATTAGGCTCCTGCCGGTTGCCATAATACAATAATGAACATCTCATACATCAAATATAATCATCATCACATCATGGCCATATCACATCACCAAACCCTGCAAAAACAAGTTAGACGCCTCTAATTTGCTTTGCATATTTTACGTGGTTTAGGGTTTTCGAGTAAGATCCAATCTACCTACGAACATGAACCACAACGGTGATACTAGTGTTGACAATAGAAAGTGCAAATTGGAATCTTCACTATGGTGGGAGAGACAGACGCCCGCAAAGCCACTTATGCAATACAAGTTGCATGTCAAGCGTGGAGCAAGTCTCATGAGACGCGGTCATGTAAAGTTAGCCCGGGCCGCTTCATCCCACCATCCCGCAAGATGCAAAGTACACAAACTAAAGCAACAAAAGCATCAGCACCCACAAAACCATTCTGTTCTACTCGTGCAACCGATCTATGCATAGACATGGCTCTGATACCACTGATGGGTTCGTTGCATAGAAAACAAAAAATTCCCTACCGCAAAGACGAATAAATCCAAGATCTAATCTATGGAAAAGCCAAGATCTAATCTACAAGATCGGAGCAACGAGATGGAGATGAGAATAACCCTCGAAGATTCCAAAGCCTACGAGATTAGATCTCGTTGTTGATGTAGTCGATCATCCAGTGCTGCAATCCGGCAGCACTTCCGTACTCGGTCGCACGCACGGTGTCGATGAAGCCCGTCCTCTCCCCGTTCCAGCGGGCAGCGGAGGTGTGGTAGATCCCCTCGGAATCCCAGCAGCACGACGGCGTGGTGGTGGTGGTGGAGGAGAAAAGCTGCAGGGCTTCACCAAGCCGGAGCAGACTAGCAGTGGAGGAGAGAGATCGGCGGCAAGGGTTTTTGGGAGAGGGAACCTTAGGGTGGCCGGCCATCCTCCTCACCTCTATATATAGAGGGAGGGGTGGCTAGGGCTGGCCCCACCTCTCTCCAAGTCGCACCAAGAAGGGGGGAGGAGATAAACCTCTCCCCAAACCTTTATCTCTTATTTAAACCATTCAAATCTAGAGATAGATCTTATCTCTAATTTAAATCACTTAAATCTTTTCTCTAAGGGGCTGGCCGACTTGGGCCCACATGTCATAGTGTGTCTGGCCCACTAGGCCATGTAGCACTCATGTGGCCCCTCCCGGGGTGGTGGGCCCACCGGTGGCCCTCTAGAACCTTCTAGAAGCTCCGGTCAAAACACCGAAACTTTTCCAGAACCCCGGAAGATGACTTCCATTATATGAATATTATTCTTCGGACCATTCCGGACCTCCTCGTGATGTCCTGGATCTCATCCGAGACTCCGAACAACATTTGGTCTCTGATACGTCCATTTTGCATCACTATTTTATATCATAATTTACTGTTATTCATTGATATATTTCATATTTAGAGATGATACTTATGTTATTTCACCTATTTTGCATGTTTCATGATTATTGGAGAATCATTCACCGGAGTCAGGATTCTGCTGGAAAAAGCACCATCAGAATGCAATATTTCTGGAGATCAACAATTGACGGAAATTACACCGAAGATCTTATTTTTCCAGAAGAATGAGCCAGCCAAAAGGAGGAGCCGAGGAGGGCCACCATGGGCCCCCCATAGGCTGGCGCGGGCCCTGCCCTGGCCGCGCCGCCTTGTGGGGAGGGGGCCCACAGCCCCCTTCGGCCGCCTCTCCTTCGCGTACTTCTTCTCCCCGAAAACCTAAGCTCCAGGGAATAATCGCGAAGAGACACAGCCGCCTCTGCGGGGCGGAAAACACCAGAGAGAAAAGAGCTCTCCGGCAGGCTGAAATCCACCGGGAAAATTCCCTCCCGGAGGGGGAAATCGACGCCATCGTCACCACCATCGAGCTGGACTTCATTGGGATCATCATCACCATCATATCCACCATCGTCACCGCCATCTCCACCGCTGCACCTCGTCACCACTGTAACATCTAGGGTTGAATCTTGATTGTTTGGTAGGGGAAACTCTCCCGGTATTGATTACTCCTTGTTATTGATGCTATTGAGTGAAACCATTTAACCAAGGTTTATGTTCAGATTGTTATTCATCATCATATCACCTCTGATCATGTTCCATATGATGTCTCGTGAGTAGTTCGTTTAGTTCTTGAGGACATGGGTGAAGTCTAAATGTTAGTAGTGAACTATGTTGAGTTATATTCAATGTTATGATATTTAAGCTGTGGTGTTATTCTTCTAGTGGTATCATGTGAACGTCGACTACATGATACTTCACCTTTATGAGCCTAGGGGAATACATCTTGTATTCGTTTGCTAATTGTGGGGTTGCCGGAGTGACAGCAACCTGAACCCCCATTGGTATATCGATGCAGGAGGGATAGCAGGATCTCAGAGTTCAAGGCTGTGGTTAGATTTATCTTAATTACTTTCTTGTATTTGCGGATGCTTGCAAGGGGTATAATCACAAGTATGTATTATTCCTAGGAAGGGCGGTGCATTAGCATAGGTTCACCCACACAACACTTATCAAAACAATGAAGATTAATCAACTATATGAAGCGAAAGCACTAGACTAAATTCCCGTGTGTCCTCAAGAACGTTTGGTCATTATAAGTAAACAAACCGGCTTGTCCTTTGTGCTAAAAAGGATTGGACCACTTGCTGCAACTATTACTCTCGCATTTTATTTACTTGTACTTTATTTATCTGCTATATCAAAACCCCCTGAATAATTGTCTGTGAGCATTTACAGTGAATCCTTCATCGAAACTGCTTGTCAACACCTTCTGCTCCTCGTTGGGTTCGACACTCTTATTTATCGAAAGTACTACGATACACCCCCTATACTTGTGGGTCATCAAGACTATTTTCTGGCGCCGTTGCCGGGGAGTGAAGCGCTATTGGTAAGTGGAATTGGTTAGAGAAACCTTTACTGTACGTGCTGATTTTATTTCTGCCTGCTGCTATAATTCATTATGGAGAGATCTTCTCTTGAATTCCTATTTGGAAAATCTACTACTACTGCAAAGGTAGTGGATGAGGCGCCAGGTGAGAAAGAGGTTCCATACAAAATACCTATGAAAATTATTGAACGTGTTGTGGATAACCGCTATGAAGGGGATGGAACAGTCCATCCTGGAGATCATTTACTGTTTTTACGTGAATTATGCGGGTTATTCAAATGTGCAGGTATTGCTATGGATGAAGTTAGGAAGAAACTATTCTCTATATCGCTGTCTGGTAAAGCAGCGCGTTGGTATAAATTGCTGAAGAATGGGGATTCTCTTGATTGGAAGGATATTGTGCCTCTATTTTATTCTAAATTCTATCCTCCAAGTGAAATTCACAAAGACCGGAACCGCATATATAATTTCTGGCCTCATGATGGAGAGAGTATTCAAGCATGGGGGAGATTGAAGTCTTTAATGCTCAAATGCCCCATTCATGAGCTTCCTGGTAATATTATCATTGATAATTTCTATGCAAGACTTTCTTTTCAAGATAAAACCTTGCTGGATACTACTTGTTCTGGATCATTTACACGCAACAAAGAAGAGTTTAAAAGGGACCTTCTTGATTGGATTCAGGAGAATACTGAAGGATGGGAGAACGACAAAGATAGAGAGTCAGGTATAAACTATGATTATAAATGCATTGAAATTTTTATGGATACTGAAAAATTTCGTAATATGAGTGCTACTTATGGTCTTGACCCTCAAGTTGTTGCAAATTTTTATAAAGCTTTTGCCTCTCATTTTGAATTGCCTAGGAAGAATTTTGATAAGTATCATGAACCGTACAAAGATAAAACTGATTCATCTATAAATAAATGTGTTGAAATTAAAACTGTTGATCATATTCTTCCTGAAGCTTATATTGAAAAAACTCCTTTCCCTGTTAAAATGAAGGAGTATTCGTTTATAACTAGTGCGGTTAATAAAAGTGCAAAGAAACCTATAGAACCTGAAGAACAAATAAAGGTTGAACCTGCTATTGCAATAGTTAAGGATCTTGTGACTGAAAATGTAGAAGATGGTCATATTATTTTCTGTGAAGATGCTTCTAATATTGTTTCGCATCCTAATAAGTCTAGGAAAGCCAGTGTTCCTATGCTCTCTGTTAGAATTGGTGATCATTGTTATTATGGTTTATGCGACATTGGTGCAAGTATTAGTGCCATACTTTATGATCTCTATACGGAAATCATGCATGAAATTGGTTCTTGTGAACTTGAAGATATTGATGTGGTTATTCGGCTAGCTAATAGAGAAACTATCTCTCCTATTGGTATTGTTCGAGATGTGGAAGTTCTATGTGGTAAGAGTAAATATCCTGCTGACTTTTTGGTACTTGGTTCTGCTGCTAGTAAGACTTGTCCTATTATTTTTGGTAGACCTTTTCTAAATACTTGTGGAGCTGTTATAGATTGCAAGAAGGAAAAAATTGTGACTAAATTTGCTGGTGAATCTTATGAGTTTAATTTCTCTAAATTTGCCAAAACTCCTTATAAAGCTGATTTGCCTAATAATGATTTTAGAGTTGAATAAAGGTGTCGTCTATTGCTCTTGCTCCTAATAATCCTTTGCAACAACATTTGGAGGATAGTGAGAGTGAAGTCTTTAGGGAAGAAAGGAATGATCTTGATGAAATTTTCCTTCGTCAACCTATTCTTAAACATGACTTGCCGGTTGAAGATTTAGGTACAACACCACCACCAAAGGAAGATCCTGTTTTTGATTTAAAACCGTTGCCTGATAATCTTAAGTATGCTCATATTGATGATAAGAAAATATATCATGTTATTATTAGTTCTAAGCTTTCAGATTTTGAGGAAGAAAGGTTATTGGAAATATTGAAGAAACACCGAGGAGCTATTGGCTACACTCTTGATGATTTGAAGGGGATTTCCCCCTCTATTTGCCAACATGCTATCAACATGGAAGATGATGCAAGGCCTGTTGTTGAACATCAGCGTCGTCTAATTCCTAAGATGAAGGATGTGGTAAGGAATGAGGTATTAAAACTTCTTGAATCAGGTATTATATATCCTATTGGTGATAGTAGATGGGTTAGTCATGTGCATTGTGTTCCTAAGAAAGGAGGAATGACCGTTGTGCCTAATGATAATGATGAGCTCATTCCTCAAAGAGTAGTTGTAGGGTATAGAATGTGCATTGATTATCGAAAAGTTAATAAGGTTACTAAGAAAGATCATTACCCTTTACCCTTTATTGATCAAATGTTAGAAAGGTTGTCTAAAAATACTCATTTTTTCTTTCTTGATGGTTATTATGGGTTCTCACAAATTGCTGTTAAAACCAAAGATCAAGAGAAAACCACTTTCACTTGTCACTATGGAACTTATGCTTATAGGCGTATGCCTTTTGGTTTATGTAATGCTCCTGCTACTTTTCAAAGATGCATGTCTGCTATTTTTCATGGCTTTTGTGAGAATATTGTAGAGGTATTCATGGATGATTTTTCTGTCTATGGGAATTCTTTTGATAATTGCTTGCGAAACCTTGATAAAGTTTTGCAGATATGTGAAGAAACTAACCTTGTTCTTAATTGGGAGAAATGCCACTTTATGGTTAATGAAGGAATTGTATTGGTACATAAAATTTTCGAGAAAGGTATTGAAGTTGATAGAGCTAAAGTTGAAGCAATTGAGAAGATGCCCTATCCTAGGGACGTTAAAGGTATTCGTAGTGTTCTTGGTCATGCTGGGTTTTATAGGAGATTTATTAAAGATTTCTCCAAGATTTCAAAGCCTCTTACTAATCTTCTTCAAAAAGATGTACCTTTTGTTTTTGATGATGATTGTAAGGAAGCTTTTGAAACTCTAAAGAAAGCCTTAACAACTGCTCCTGTAGTTGAACCTCCTGATTGGAATTTACCTTTTAAAATTATGTGTGATGCTAGTGATTTTGCTGTAGGTGCTGTTCTTGGACAGCGAGTAGATAAAAAATTGAGTGTTATTCATTATGCTAGCAAAACTCTTGATGCTGCTCAAAGAAATTATGCTACAACTGAAAAAGATTTATTAGCTGTAGTGTTTGCTTGTGATAAGTTTAGATCCTATATTGTTGATTCAAAAGTCACAATTCATACTGATCATGCTGCAATTAGGTACCTTATGGAAAAGAAAGATGCTAAGCCTAGGCTTATTAGATGGGTGCTTCTTTTGCAAGAATTTGATTTACATATTATAGATAGGAAAGGTGATGATAATCCTGTTGCTGATAATTTGTCTAGATTGGAAAATATTGCTTATGATCCTGTCCCTATTAATGATAGTTTTCCAAACGAACAATTGGATGTAATAAAGGTGAGCTCGCGAGATAGTCCTTGGTACGCTGATTATGCTAACTTTATTGTTTCCAAGTACTTGCCTCCAACCTTTTCAGCTCAACAAAGGAGGAAATTCTTTTATGACTTGAGGCATTATTTTTGGGATGACCCACACTTATATAAAGAAGGAGTGGATGGTATTATGCGAAGATGCGTTCCCGAATATGAACAACAAGAGATATTGAGTAAGTGTCATGGTAGTGCTTATGGAGGACATCACACCGGAGATAGAACCGCTCAAAAAGTTCTACAATCAGGTTTCTATTGGCCAACTCTCTTCAAAGATGCAAGAAAGTTTATTTTATCTTGTGATGAATGTCAAAGGGTTGGTAATATCTCCAGACGCAATGAAATGCCTATGAACTATACTCTTGTTATTGAACCATTCGATTGTTGGGGATTTGACTTCATGGGTCCTTTCCCTTCTTCAGAAGGTAACACTCATATACTTGTCGCTGTTGATTATGTTACTAAATGGGTGAAAGCCATACCCACAAAAAGTGCTGATGGTGAGACCTCTTTAAGAATGCTTTTAGATATTATTTTTCCTAGGTTTGGAGTACCTAGATATATTATGACTGATGGAGGTTCTCATTTTATTCATGGTGGTTTTAGAAAAACTCTTGCTAAATATGGTATTAATCATACGATTGCTTCCGCTTATCATCCTCAAACTAGTGGGCAAGTAGAATTATCAAATAGAGAAATTAAATCTATCTTGGGAAAGACTGTTAATAAATCTAGAAAGAACTGGGCTAGTAAATTGAAGGAAGCACTATGGGCTTATAGAACTGCTTATAAAAAATCCCATGGGTATGTCACCTTATAAAATGGTTTATGGAAAAGCTTGTCATTTACCTTTAGAACTAGAGCACAAAGCTTATCGGGCTGTAAGAGAATTAAATAAAGATCCTAAACTTGCCGGTAAGAAGAGATTGCTACAATTGAGTTCTCTAGATGAATGGAGAAGTGAAGCTTATGAAAATGCTAAACTCTTTAAAGAGAAAGTTAAGAAATGGCATGATAGAAGAATTATCAAAAGAGAATTTAATGTTGGAGATAAAGTCCTATTGTATCGGTCTTGTCTCAGATTTTTTGCAGGGAAATTGCTCTCAAAATGGGAAGGACCATATGTCATTGTGGAGGTGTATCGTTCAGGGGCAATTAAAATTAGTTCTCTGGAAGGAGATGCCACACAAGTGGTGAATGGACAAAGACTCAAGCATTATATCTCTGGTGATTCTTATAATGAAGATGTTGATGTTATTCAAGTGGTAACTCCGGAAGCTTTCATCAAAGGCCAAATTGACAGTTCTGCAGAGTTCGACTTTGAAGAGGTAACAGTACTGGTAATAAAAAGTCCGCGTTTAACTTTCCGAACAATGTTTTTGCTATTTTCGGAAAATATGAAAAAATTACGAGATCGAAACGGAGTGGAGGAGGCGCACGAGGGCGTGCCCCTGGCCGTGCCGCCCTATGAGGACGGCCCCTCGGTGTCCCTCTCCGACTCTGGTTTGACCTGGTACTTTCCTTCTGTCGTGAAAATTTCTGCTATATAATCCCCCAGACCCCTGGAGGTCCGTATCTCGTTTTCTCGTCGCGTTTTGTTTTGAGCTGTTTTCTGCCAGGATCTGCGTCGGATCTAGAGCCAGCATGTCTTCGTCGGGAACTCCGAAGGACAGCTTCTTTGAGGACGTCGTCAACCCGTACATGAACGAGCTGAAGATGCACCCCAAGGAATTGCTGCTCGTAGATGGAGAGTTGCAGATTGAAGATGTCCGGGGTCCTAAAGGAGAAGGAAGTTTGGAGGACAGGATGGAGAAATTAGAACAAGAGGTCTTCAACTACAAGAAGGTGGCTGAGCGTGAAGTGGACATCTTCCACAGAATTGTGTCTGAACTTATTGATGGACACAAGAAGGAGACTGCAAAGCTGTGGGACGATATCTTCTCGCTTCACGACACTACCAACAAACTCCAAACTCAACTCTATGATGTTCAGAATCAAAATTGTGAGTATGAAAACAGGTTTAAACACATAAGTTATGCTGCTAGTTTCAGGATTCCGGAGACCAAGATGTCGTTTGTTGATGGAGAGCCCCTTCCTTGGAAGTCTGATGATGGGAAGAATTCATCACCACCGAAGGAGTAATTCATCATTGGTATTGGCACCCCCTTGGTTTCTTCCAAGCTTGAGGGGGGGTGCCGCGGTATCACATCATCACTATCTTTTACCTTTTTACTGTCAAGTAGTGTCATATCATGAGTAGGGAAGTTATCATATAAGATGGTTGCAGTGTGGAAGTATCTCTCTTTAGTTAGTTATCTATGTATCCCTTGGTGTGAGTTATCGTTATGGAATATTAATGAGAAGTTCTATCATTTACATATTGCACATCTTATTTTAGTTTGCAATCTCTATTATATGATTGATCTTGTTGTTAAGTATTGGTATCACTTTGGGAGCATTGAGTAAATCTATTTGGTTTTGGCAAACTTAGCATTGGTCAATAGTAACAACACTTTGAGTTTAAGTAGAAAAGAGAAAATACATGTAGATATGTTGTTTCATTATCTTTCTTTCTTGTTAGCTATGAGCTTAGTATTCTGAAGTTAAAATTGTTTGTGCTTACAAGGAAGATGCATGATTGGTTCTATCACATGTATATTTGTTTGTTTCCCTCAACTCTTATGTTTGTTAATCAACCTTGCTAGCCAAATACCTGTACTGAGAGGGAATGCTTCTCGTGCATCCAAACTCTTAAACCAAACCTATGCCATCAGTGTCCACCATAACTACCTATTATGTGGTATTTTGCGCCATTCCAAGTAAATACTTCATGTGCTACCTTTAAACAATTCAAAAGTTATCATCCCTTATTTGTGTCAATGTTTTATAGCTCATGAGGAAGTATGTGGTGTTTTATCTTTCAATCTTGTTGGGCAGCTTTCACTAATGGACTAGTGGCTTCATCCACTTATCCTATAATTTTGCAAAAAGAACTGGCAACGGGGTTCCCAGCCCCAATTAATTAACCCTCATTAATAATCTTCTTCACATGTTTTGCTCTGATTCATCAGTAAGCAACTTAATTTTGCAATAGACACTCCTCCATGGTATGTGAAATGTTGGAAGGCACCCGAGGATTCGGTTAGCCATGGCTTGAGAAAGCAAAGGTTGGGAGGAGTGTCATCCTTAAATAAACTAAAGTACATGTGTAAACAAAAGAGAAGAGGGATGATCTACCTTGCTGGTAGAGATAACGTCCTTCATGGGAGCCGCTCTTTGGAAGTCTGTTTGGCAAGGGGGTTAGAGTGCCCACTACCATTCGTTGACAACAACAAACACCTCTCAAAACTTTACTTTTATGCTCTCTATACGATTTCAAAACTTGAAAAGCTCTAGCACATGATTTAATCCCTGCTTCCCTCTGCGAAGGGCCTATCTTTTACTTTCATGTTGAGTCAGTAAACCTATTTCCCTCCATCTTAAGCAAGCAATTGAGTTGTTGTGATCCAACCATCTATATTGTGATTTATTTAATCATGCCTTTTATTCTTCCTTGTTTAGTACAAGTTTTATCCGAATGAATATAGCTTTGAAGGTTATCAATGATTATGAGGAGATTATTATGATTGAGTATGCAAGTTTTGCTATAAGCTTTAATATAAGAGCGCTGATCGATAAACAAGTACAATCTGTTAACTGTTCTTTGACCAAGAATGAAGTTTGCCATCACCAATTATGATTTCCTATGCACCTTTATTTGTGATTTCCTTTTACTTGTTTCAAGTTGAATCATATGGGGAAGTTGTTCACTAGAATGTCTTGTGTGAATTAATATGATGCTTCTTGTCCGTATTTTATTTATCGACTCTTCACTCCATAAACATGTGGTCTTGTTTACTGAGTTCAGTTTCGCTTGGGGACAAGCGAAGTCTAAGCTTGGGGGAGTTGATACGTCCATTTTGCATCACTATTTTATATCATAATTTACTGTTATTCATTGATATATTTCATATTTAGAGATGATACTTATGTTATTTCACCTATTTTGCATGTTTCATGATTATTGGAGAATCATTCACCGGAGTCAGGATTCTGCTGGAAAAAGCACCGTCAGAATGCAATATTTCTGGAGATCAACAATTGACGGAAATTACACCGAAGATCTTATTTTTCCAGAAGAATGAGCCAGCCAAAAGGAGGAGCCGAGGAGGGCCGCTATGGGCCCCCCCATAGGACGGCGCGGGCCCTACCCTGGCCGCGCCGCCTTGTGGGGAGGGGGCCCACAACCCCCTTCGGCCGCCTCTCCTTCGCGTACTTCTTTTCCCCGAAAACCTAAGCTCCAGGGAATAATCGCAAAGAGACACAGCCGCCTCTGCGGGGCGGAAAACACCAGAGAGAAAAGAGCTCTCCGGCAGGCTGAAATCCGCCGGGGAAATTCCCTCCCGGAGGGGGAAATCGACGCCATCGTCACCACCATCGAGCTGGACTTCATTGGGATCATCATCACCATCATCTCCACCATCGTCACCGCCATCTCCACCGCTGCACCTCGTCACCACTGTAACATCTAGGGTTGAATCTTGATTGTTTGGTAGGGGAAACTCTCCCGGTATTGATTACTCCTTGTTATTGATTCTATTGAGTGAAACCATTGAACCAAGGTTTATGTTCAGATTGTTATTCATCATCATATCACCTCTGATCATGTTCCATATGATGTCTCCTGAGTAGTTCGTTTAGTTCTTGAGGACATGGGTGAAGTCTAAATGTTAGTAGTGAACTATGTTGAGTAATATTCAATGTTATGATATTTAAGTTGTGGTGTTATTCTTCTAGTGGTGTCATGTGAACGTCGACTACATGATACTTCAACTTTATGGGCCTAGGGGAATACATCTTGTATTCGTTTGCTAATTGTGGGGTTGCCAGAGTGATAGCAATCTGAACCCCCGTTGGTATATCGATGCAGGAGGGATAGCAGAATCTCAGAGTTTAAGGCTGTGGTTAGATTTATCTTAATTACTTTCTTGTATTTGCGGATGCTTGCAAGGGGTATAATCACAAGTATGTATTAGTCCTAGGAAGGGCGGTGCATTAGCATAGGTTCACCCACACAACACTTATCAAAACAATGAAGATTAATCAACTATATGAAGCGAAAGCACTAGACTAAATTCCCGTGTGTCCTCAAGAACGTTTGGTCATTATAAGTAAACAAACCGGCTTGTCCTTTGTGCTAAAAATGATTGGGCCACTTGCTGCAACTATTACTCTCGCATTTTATTTACTTGTACTTTATTTATCTGCTATATCAAAACCCCCTGAATACTTGTCTGTGAGCATTTACAGTGAATCCTTCATCGAAACTGCTTGTCAACACCTTCTGCTCCTCGTTGGGTTCGACACTCTTATTTATCGAAAGTACTACGATACACCCCCTATACTTGTGGGTCATCAGTCTCCATCTCATATTCCGAATCTACTTATGCGACATCGAACCTTAAGCGCGTCAACCTACGGTTCGTGAACTATGCAGACATGGTCGAGACTCCTCTCCAAGCAATAACCAATAGCGGGATCTGGAGATCCATAGTGGCTCCCACATATTCAACGATAACTTAGTGATCGATTGAACTATTTACATACGATACCGATTCCCTTTGTCACGCGATACTTTACTTGTCCGAGGTTCAATCATCGGTATCTCCATACCTTGTTCAACCTCGTTACTGACAAGTACTCTTTACTCGTACCGTGGTATGTCATCTCTTGTGATCCAATCACATGCTTGCAAGCTAATCGGACGATATTCCACCGAGAGGGCCCAGAGTATATCTATCCATCATCAGGATGGACAAATCCCACTATTGATCCATATGCCTCAACTCACACTTTCCGAATACTTAATCCCATCTTTATAACCACCCATTTACGCAATGACGTTTGATGTAATCAAAGTACCCTTCCGGTGTAAGTGATTTACATGATCTCATGGTCGAAGGACTTAGGTAACTATGTATCGAAAGCTTATAGCAAATTGAACTTAATGACTTGATCTTATGCTACGCTTATTTGGGTGTATGTCCATTATATCATTCACCCAATGACATAACCTTGTTATTAACAACATCCAATGTTCATGATCACGAAACCATGATCATCTATTAATCAACAAGCTAGTTATACAAGAGGCTTACTAGGGACTCCTTGTTGTTTACATAACACACATGTATCAATGTTTCGGTTAATACAATTATAGCATGGGATGTAAACATTTATCATGAACACTAAGATATTACAATAACTAATTTATTATTGCCTCTTGGGCATATCTCCAACAGTATTCGACTTGCACTAGAGTCAATAATCTAGTTTACATTTGAAAAGATATAACACCTTGGCCTTCTGGTGCTTATCATGTTTTGCTCACGGGAGAGGTTTTTAGTCAACGGATCTGACTGTTCAGAAACGTATGTATTTTGCAATTCATTTGCGTCTCTACGCATCACTCATTTTCCAAATGAGACGGTATTAATTGTATATGCTTAGTCCTCTGGTGGAACCTTAATTCCGCGGTCTGAAAATAAGTCACTAATATTGTCATACACAATATAGCTTCAAAGTTCTGACACTATCGGAACTACACCAAGTTCTCAAAGAACTCCTCGACTTAACATCCTCAGTCACACTACAAGAAATCTGCCATAATATGACATTTTTTTTATGACTGGAAATCAAAATGTCATAGCTTTATGATGTTCCTAGCTTTGACCGTCGTTGGCCACTCGGGGGGAGGGGGGGAGGGGGCAAAACCCTAGAAAATCGTGACGTTATTGGGCAAAAACGTCATTGGCAATTTAGGTCAAAACGTCATTAGCAAAATTAAGTGGCCTACGACGTTTTTCCACTGCCGATTGCGACAAATCAATAACGTCATTGGCATTTGGCTCAATACAATGGTATGTGTTTGGCTGCCATGTCATCCATTTTGCGAATCTGCGCGTGTTGTGAAATTGGTATTGGCGCCAGAGGCTTTCGATTTTGGGCCGCGGGAGACCAAAATTTGGTCCGAAAGTTTTTCTAGGTCAGCCCGTATGCAACCACACCTACTCCTCTTACAGACCCCTCCCTCGTCTCCTTCCCCATCACATACCCCGCCGATGGAGGCGCTCTCGCTCATCGACGTCTCCGCCGAGGACGACTTCCTCCTCGGCCTCGCCTCCCCGCCGCAGCACCCCAACCCGCTGCCCGGCGCCGCGCCAGGTGACCGCGCCCTCTCCCCCCACCCTCCATTTCGACGCGGATTCGTGCGTCCGCTTGTGTCTCCGATCCGATCTGTCCGGGGCGTGCGGCTATTTTGTTGTTGTAGGGGCTTCGGTGGTGGCGCACCCCGCCGGCGGTTCTCCGGCCGCGGAGGCGGCGGGGCGGGTTCTGGATCCGGGCGGCGCGACGGAGCAAGGCCCCGAGCGGGCGGAGTCCCCGAAGAGGAGGAAGCCCAAGGGCGCCGTCAACCTCCGCAAGAGCCTCGCCTGGGACAGCGCCTTCTTCACCGGCGAAGGTTGCGCACTGCTCCCCTAAACACACTACTGAAATCTCTAGTACGATATTTGGTGATTATTACTGCGTGCGTGTTGTGATAACTCATGCGTCCTGATGCGCGTAGCTGCCTGCTGCCAGGCCTAACGTTTTCCCCTTGCTGTTCCGAAACTGACGCTTGTGTTGCAGTAGTAAACCTGTGCGTTTTACACGGATAGAAGTTATGAACATTTCCCCTTTCCAGTTCTGTAGTTGTCATTTGTTGCAGTATACCCCGTGCATCATCCTGATGCCAGCTGATAGCAGCTCATAGTACTGTATGTACTTGTCTTTCAAATGTGCATCCTGATACCAACTGATAGCAGCTCACAGCGTTTCCTGGTCTACCCGAGCAGGTGTTCTAGACACGGAGGAGCTGGGCATAGGAGTAAAGTCAATGGTTGCTTTACAGTGTGTGCGCTTGCTGTCTAGATGCCAGCCATAGGAGTAAAGTCAATGGTTGCTTTACACCATCTTCGAGTACTAATTTTTCTTCAACTAGACTTAATTTTCTTGCAGTAGAGTAACTTCCTGATGACAATGGTTGCATATCACAGAGATACGCTGCTGCTAGCGCAGGTGAGGTGTGCTTCTTGGAACTGGCTAGGTGCGAGCTGGTGAGATGCTGTCGAGCCTGAAGCAATGATGCCTTCTCTAGATTAGGTAAGTCTTTGGTCTATCTCATTCTCCTCTTTGTTACTTGGTTGATGGGCCATGATGATGTGCATTATTTTGAGTCAAGTACCTATGTGATATGGAATATATGGTCTGAATAGCTTTGTATTAGGGTCTGATCAAGTATCTATGATGTTACTTTATGGTTAATTATATACGTGTTGCTTTCTTTTCAGTTTATGATGTAAGTGATAAGTCATAGTCATAATGATCTCCGTAAAATAGAAAATATTATACTCCAGTTCTCTATTTTCGAATTTATTGGCTGCATGATGTTCCAGGGGTAGCATTTACATGACTAGCACTCTTTTATTTCACTTTAGGCCATGCTCTCATTTCTCTTGCAGTAGATAGAGGCACAAATCTATTCCAGTCTGATGCATATTTTTCTTTGGAAGCATGAATGTTTTGTGAATCGTGAAACTGTTATTTTGTCCAGTCCCTGATTCTTGAATGGTTTTCATTATTGGCTTGACCAGTTAAGTATGTACTTGTGGCTAATTTTCCTTTGCATTGTTGTTGTCATGCATAATAGTCCAGTCCCTGATTCTTGAATGGTTTTCATTATTGGCTTGACCAGTTAAGTATGTACTTGTGGACTAATTTTCCTTTGCATTGTTGTTGTCATGCAAAATAGATGGATGAGCATACGGTGGAGTCTTGCTCTTGGGCCGGTGGTGGTTGGTAGCCGGACGCTGTGACGCGTTGCTAGAGAGAGCGGTGCACACAGGGACAAGTTGGTAGGTTGCCATATTGTTGGTGGACAGAAGAGGTCCTGATCATGCAGGTGCAAGAAGGGGACGTGTAGGCATATATGCCTGGAGGTTGGGGGAGAAGGACTGATAATGGATGTTGCTGCTGTAGGGTGGGTTTACATTATGGGCTAGCTTTATGTGCATCCTTGTGTCTTTCTTGTATTTGTGGTTTGATCCGTTGATTACTTGTGTCTCCTTTCAAAGAATTTCATGTCTTTATTGTTTCTGATTGAATTATATGTTGTTTAATTTTGTTAAACTATTTGAAAACAAAAACTGACAAATGGGATGAAATGAAATAATAGATTGCAAAAAGACCAAGGCCCTAAAAAATGTAAAGGCTGTTAAGTGATCAAGGCCTGAAAGGTAAATTGGCTAACAAATATGAGGCCCAGAAGATAAATGGGCCGAACAATGGCTGCAAAATAACAAAGGCTCAAAATTTAAATGGATCAGAAAAGACCAAGGCCTAGAAGAAAAAGGCTGATATTAATGGGCTTGGCCCATGCAAACCAGCGAAATGGATTGGGCTGATTTTGGATTACGATGATTTAATTTCGTCATAATTTTGCCACGTCAGACTAGCCACGTAGGATCTAATTCGTCACAATTTTGCCACGTCGGATTGCCACGTTGGACTCGGGGGCAGGTGCCCATGACGTTTTGGGAACGTCATGCCGGCAGTGACATTTTAAAACGTCACAAAGCTCTACGACGTTTTCAAGTGGAACGTCTTAAGCAGTCACTGCTGACTCCCAGCTTTCGACGTTTTGAAAAGCGTCACTGTAACGTCACAAGTAGCCATTATTGATGTTTCAGTGACACCTTTATTTTGTCAACTTATGGCAGATTTCTTGTAGTGTCATTTTCGAAAGAATGACATACTCTGCCTTCGTTTGTAGAATCCGTCACAATATTTAGAACTGATCTAAATCTAGCATAGACTTCTTCTATCTCATTGTGCTACCTTTTAAACAACACTTAGCCCGATTGAGATTGAAATTTTATTTTTATATGTGATCAAACTAATATCGGTGTAACACCTTACAGCGATTTGTTTGTCATTACCCCATACAAAAACTATATATATATATATCCTTGGTTCTTCTAAAGCACTCAGGGATATTCTTACTGTTGTCCAATGATCATTACATGAATCATTCTAGTATATGCTCGTAACACTTTAGAGTACAGGACAACTGACTTTGTACATATTATTCGTGATCTAAAATCACTCATGCGTTTTTACTCATAGAGTATCAAATACACTCAAGTCTTGTTAAACCTTCACATGGAAAAGAACACCTTCTTAACATTTTTTATATTGAACTACTTCAATATTTATTCTATGTACTTTGACTTAAACTTATTTTGTGTTTCAATCTATCTTCATAGATCTTGACACTAAATATGTTTGAGTCCATATCCTTTCATTGAAGTTAATTCTCAATGAAACCTTTTAATCACATCAAGTATATAATTACATCAATTATAATCAATGATATGTCATACACATATAACTATGTCTTAGCGCTCCCACTTAATTTCTTGCAAATGCAAGCATCTTCATCGTTTCTGATGAAATCAAAAACTCTTTGGCTATTTCATCCGGTGAAGATTCCAACTCCGTGATACCCACTTCATCCAATTGAAGTTTGTATATCTATCTAGTATTCCATGGACTAGCAAAACTATTTGGTTTGTATCTAGTATACATCCTTTATACACACTTCTGGTAATGAATGTATTTCTGTCATCCTACTATCATATCTCATAAAACAAATATGTAGCGATTACTAGAATAATCCACATAGACTACAAGCATCGCTACGGAAGATCTAATATTATCGTAGTCAACTCTTTGAACTTTGTCGTAAACAACTTTTCGACAAGTCGAGCTTCTTCAAGGATATTGCATCCAAGTCCATCAATTTTATAGATCCATTTACTTTCAAAACGTATTCACCTATCTTGGATTTCATGGCGCATAGCCATTTTAACGGAGTTAGGGCCCATCATAACTTCTTTGTATGTAGTTGGTTTATCATTGTTCAAAAATCAATCCTTTGTCCACAAATCATTTATTTGATCACACAGTAAACCACATCTACAAGGTTCAAGAGGTACTTTGATCTCCATGACTATAACACTTTGTAGACATGGGAGCCATGATCTTCGTAGCTGCTTCCGGAACCATTTCCGATGTTGTGCTACTCTGATCATCATGCTCAGGTTCATGAACCTTATCAAGTTCCATTGTCCTCCCACTCAAATAGTTCGCTAGAAACAATTTCTTTGAAATAAGTAAGAAACATCGACAAACACTTTTGTCTTTGACTTTATAGTGGAAAGAATTCCCAATCAATTTTATGGGATAATCAACAAAGACATTTATCCGATTTTGTTTGTAAACTCATTTACTTATGCTATGCATATCAAAATTTAAGAAAGGACTATTTAGGGTTTATACCCATGCCATAACTCATATGGTGTCATTTCAATGGATCATGATGATGCTCTATTCAGTGTAAAAGCGGCAGTCTCTAAAGCATAATCCACAAAAATATAATGGTGTCATTTTATATTATCTCATCATTAATCCAACAAGGTTTGGATACGTCTCTTGGATACTCCATCATCATTATGATACTCCAAGAAACGTAAGTTGTAGAACAATTTCATAAATCCCTTAGATGTTCGCTAAAACTCGTAATTCAAATATTTCCACCATGATCCAATCATAGATATTTGACTTTTCTATTACGATGATTTCCACTTCATGCTGAAATTTATTTGAATCCATTCAAATGTTTCAAACTGCTTCCTTATTGAATAAATATATCCACATATATACACTCAATTCATTGTTGGAAGTTTTCATGAAGTAGAAGAATCTCCCGCACACAACTATGCCTAGTGAACCACATACATCATCATGTATTTTTCCACTAAGTTAGTTGCCCGTTCAACTCTTGGCCTATGAATGGTATTTTAGTCATTCTCTTTAGAAAAGATTTACAAGCGCCAAACGATTCAAAAATCGAATGACTCCAAAAATCCATTTGCATGGAGTTCCTTCATGCGTTCCTTTCTAACATGACCTAAATGGCGGTTCCACAAATAAGTGGAATTCAAATCATTTGCCTTATGACATTTTAGCGTCAGTGTTATGTATGTGTTTTTCACCATTAAGATTTATAATAACTTATCCATCGTACATGGAGTAATGTCATAATTTGAACAACTCATTGTTTTCATTTGACCAGAGCAAAATAACAATTATTAAGTTCTTTATTATAAATTCTAAGGGCTAGATAGAATGCCAACGACGAACATAATAACACTTTATTTTTGTTCCAGACGTGCATTCCTATCATATTCCTTGTCAGTCACTTAGGCCATTGTATTCTTGTATTGCGTTGTTTTGTATGACACTTCATACCAACCAATATGGTACAGATACCCAAGAATTTCATTGTGTGACCAAAACAAGGAATACATTCATAACATGTATATCATCTATATGCACCTGAGCTAGACTTTCTAGTCTTTTCTTTCTTTCTGCCAAAAATCTTTTGTAGTTTCTCTTTTAGATTTCCTCATTCTCAGAAAACACTTCACCTTCAATAACTTCTAGGTCCATTGGTCAAATACCAATAACCTTGAGGTTCTTACTTTGAAGTTGATCATCACATGACAAGTGTTCCAGATTTCACTATTAGTAACCTTTTAATGTGATGAACAATTTCACTCATAATTTTTATCCATCAAATCATGACGACTTTCCTGAGACCATGTCTGTACATGCTAGGCTCGTAAAGTTTAACCTTAGTATTCACATGTGCAAATCTAGCTTGCACCCGTTGTATGCACACGTAGAATCTATAACACCCGATCATCACATGATGCTTCGAAACGACGAGTCTTAGCAACGGTGCATACTAAGGATGATCACTTCATGGATATACGAATATTGTTAGTGCCCAACTAGTTGGAGGATTGGGACGCTTGGCGTCTTCAACCTTCATACATTCCCATAAAACTTATGAGTTTATGTAGTCTCACCAAATTATATTCTATCATCTTGCAACAAGGTCTTAGATATCACATATATCTCATACCTTGCTTATTTCTGAAAACAAAATTTCCAGCTCCTTACTTTTCAAACGGATTTGAACTTCAAGTTGCCACGGAGACAAGATGATTTTAGGTACTAATTGAAACCATTGCTCTTTGAATCATCAATGTGAGGTTTACTAAAAGTTTGCAATAGGACTTAATCATTTCTTGATTCTTTAACAATACGGTACCAATCCGTAAAGTTTGTTGTCAGACTTAACAGTATTTCTATCTCAATTACAAGACTAGCGCATGGTAGAAAAACGGATGCCAATTCTACAAACTTAATCCAAAATACTATTCAGACTATGTTCATGATAATTAGTTCATGTTTTAATCTAATTACTAATGAACTCCCACTTAATACAACATCCCTCATAGTTGTTAAGTGATACACGATCCAAATCCACTACACCAAAACCAATCATCACGTGAGATGATGTAGCTTCAATGGTGAACATCAACATGTTGATCATATCATCCATATGACTCGTGTTCAACCTTTCGGTTTCCTGTGTCCCGAGGCCATGTCTGTACATGCTAGGCTCGCCAAGCAAACCCAAGTATTTCCGCGTGTGCAACATGGCTTACACCCGTTGTATGTGAATGTAGAATCTACCACATCCGATCATCAAACTGTAGCAACGGTGCATACGAGGGGAGAACACTTTATTATCTTGATATTAATGTCAGGGATCATCTTATAATGCTACCGTCGCGATATAAGCAAGATAAGATGCATAAAGGATTAACATCACATGCAATTCATAATATGTGATATGACATGGCCTTTCTTCTTGTGCTTTTGATCTCCATCTCCAAAGCACATGAGCATGATCTCCATCATCACCAGCATTGCACCAAGGTCCATGGCGCCGCTTCATGGTTGTCCATCACTTATAGCTACTATAACAACTACTTGAAATAAAGCTATTACATGATGAATAGACACGCATGTCTTAACAAATTTAAAGACAACCGTTAGGCTCCTACCGGTTGCCATAATACAATAATGAACATCTCATACATCAAATATAATCATCATCACATCATGGCCATATCACATCACCAAACCCTGCAAAAACAAGTTAGACGCCTCTAATTTGGTTTGCATATTTTACGTGGTTTAGGGTTTTCGAGTAAGATCCAATCTACCTACGAACATGAACCACAACGGTGATACTAGTGTTGACAATAGAAAGTGCAAATTAGAATCTTCACTACGGTGGGAGAGACAGACACCCGCAAAGCCACTTATGCAATACAAGTTGCATGTCAAGCGTGGAGCAAGTCTCATGAGACGCGGTCATGTAAAGTTAGCCCGGGCCGCTTCATCCCACCATCCCACAAGATGCAAAGTACACAAACTAAAGCAACAAAAGCATCAACACCCATAAAACCATTGTGTTCTACTCGTGCAACAGATCTATGCATAGACATGGCTCTGATACCACTGATGGGTTCGTTGCATAGAAAACAAAAAAATTCCTACCGCAAAGACGAATAAATCCAAGATCTAATCTATGGAAAAGCCAAGATCTAATCTACAAGATCGGAGCAACGAGATGGAGATGAGACTAACCCTCGAAGATTCCAAAGCCTACGAGATTAGATCTCATTGTTGATGTAGTCGATCATCCAGTGCTGCAATCCGGCAGCACTTCCGTACTCGGTCGCACGTACGGTGTCGATGAAGCCCGTCCTCTCCCCGTTCCAGCGGGCAACGGAGGTGTGGTAGATCCCCTCGGAATCCCAGCAGCACGACGGCGTGGTGGTGGTGGTGGAGGAGAAAAGCTGCAGGGCTTCCCCAAGCCGGAGCAGACTAGCAGTGGAGGAGAGAGATCGGCGGCTAGGGTTTTTGGGAGAGGGAACCTTAGGGTGGCCGGCCATCCTCCTCACCTCTATATATAGAGGGAGGGGTGGCTAGAGCTGGCCCCACCTCTCTCCAAGTCGCACCAAGAAGGGGGGAGGAGATAAACCTCTCCCCAAACCTTTATCTCTTATTTAAACCATTCAAATCTAGAGATAGATCTTATCTCTAATTTAAATCACTTAAATCTTATCTCTAAGGGGCTATCCGACTTGGGCCCACATGTCATAGTGGGTCTGGCCCACTAGGCCATGGAGCACTCATGTGGCCCCTCCCGGGGTGGTGGGCCCACCGGTGGCCCTCTAGAACCTTCTAGAAGCTCCGGTCAAAACACCGAAACTTTTCCAGAACCCCGGAAGATGACTTCCATTATATGAATATTATTCTCCGGACCATTCCGGACCTCCTCGTGATGTCCTGGATCTCATCCGAGACTCCGAACAACATTTGGTCTCCATCTCATATTCCGAATCTACTTATGCGACATCGAACCTTAAGCGCGTCACCCTACGGTTCGTGAACTATGCAGACATGGTCGAGACTCCTCTCCGAGCAATAACCAATAGCGGGATCTGGAGATCCATAGTGGCTCCCACATATTCAACGATAACTTAGTGATTGATTGAACCATTTACATACGATACCGATTCCCTTTGTCACGCGATACTTTACTTGTCTGAGGTTCGATCATCGGTATCTCCATACCATGTTCAACCTCGTTACCGACAAGTACTCTTTACTCGTACCGTGGTATGTCATCTCTTGTGATCCAATCACATGCTTGCAAGCTAATCAGACGATATTCCACCGAGAGGGCCCAGAGTATATCTATTCGTCATCAGGATGGACAAATCCCACTATTGATCCATATGCCTCAACTCACACTTTCCGAATACTTAATCCCATCTTTATAACCACCCATTTACGCAATGGCGTTTGATGTAATCAAAGTACCCTTCCGGTGTAAGTGATTTACATGATCTCATGGTCGAAGGACTTAGGTAACTATGTATCGAAAGCTTATAGCAAATTGAACTTAATGACTTGATCTTATGCTACGCTAATTTGGGTGTATGTCCATTATGTCATTCACCCAATGACATAACCTTGCTATTAACAACATTTAATGTTCATGATCACGAAACCATGATCATCTATTAATCAACAAGCTAGTTATACAAGAGGCTTACTAGGGACTCCTTGTTGTTTACATAACACACATGTATCAATGTTTCGGTTAATACAATTATAGCATGGGATGTAAACATTTATCATGAACACTAAGATATAAAAATAACTAATTTATTATTGCCTCTTGGGCATATCTCTAACAGTCTCCCACTTGCACTAGAGTCAATAATCTAGTTTACATTTGAAAAGATATAACACCTTGGCCTTCTGGTGCTTATCATGTTTTGCTCACGGGAGAGGTTTTTAGTCAACGGATCTGACTATTCAGAAATGTATGTATTTTGCAATTCATTTGTGTCTCTACACATCACTCATTTTCCAAATGAGTCGGCATTAATTGTATATGCTTAGTCCTCTGGTGGAACCTTAATTCCGCGGTCTGAAAATAAGTCACTAATATTTTCATACACAATATAGCTTCAAAGTTCTGACACTATCGGAACTACACAAAGTTCTCAAAGAACTCCTCGACTTAACATCCTCAGTCATTTTTGAAAGAATGACATACTTTGCCTTCGTTTGTAGAATCCGTCACAATATTTAGAACTGATATAAATCTAGCATAGACTTCTTCTATCTCATTGTGCTACCTTTTAAACAACACTTAGCCTGATTGAGATTGAAATTTTATTTTTATATGTGATCAAACTAATATCGGTGCAACACCTTACAGCGATTTGTTTGTCATTACCCCATACAAAAACTATATATATATATATCCTTGGTTCTTCTAAAGCACGCAGGGATATTCTTACTGTTGTCTAATGATCATTACATGAATAATTCTAGTATATGCTCGTAACACTTTAGAGCACAGGACAACTGACTTTGTACATATTATTCGTGATCTAAAATCACTCATGCGTTTTTACTCATCGAGTGTCAAATACACTCAAGTCTTGTTAAACCTTCACATGGAAAAGAACACCTTAACATTTTTTATATTGAACTACTTCAATATTTATTCTATGTACTTTGACATAAACTTATTTTGTGTTTCAATCTATCTTCATAGATCTTGACACTAAATATGTTTGAGTCCATATCCTTTCATTGAAGTTAATTCTCAATGAAACCTTTTAATCACATCAAGTATATAATTACATAAATTATAATCAATGATATGTCATCCACATATAACTATATCTTAGCGCTCCCACTTAATTTCTTGCAAATGCAAGCATCTTCATCGTTTCTGATGAAATCAAAAACTCTTTGACTATTTCATCCGGTGAAGATTCCAACTCCGCGATACTCACTTCATCCAATTGAAGTTTGTATATCTATCTAGTATTCCATGGACTAGAAAAACTATTTGGTTTGTATCTAGTATACATCCTTCATACACACTTCTGGTAATGAATGTATTTCTGCCATCCTACTATCATATCTCATAAAAGAAATATGTAGCGATTACTAGAATAATGCACATAGACTACAAGCATCGCTACGGAAGATCTAATATTATCGTAGTCAACTCTTTGAACTTTGTCGTAAACAACTTTTCGACAAGTCGAGCTTCTTCAAGGATATTGCATCCAAGTCCATCAATTTTATAGATCCATTTACTTTCAAAAAGTATTCACCTATCTTGGATTTCATGGCGCATAGCCATTTTAACGGAGTTAGGGCCCATCATAACTTCTTTGTATGTAGTTGGTTTATCATTGTTCAAAAATCAATCCTTTGTCCACAAATCATCTATTTGATCACACAGTAAACCACATCTACAAGGTTCAAGAGGTACTTTGATCTCCATGACTATAACACTTTGTAGACATTGGAGCCATGATCTTCGTAGCTGCTTCCGGAACCATTTCCGATGTTGTGCTACTCTGATCATCATGCTCAGGTTCATGAACCTTATCAAGTTCCATTGTCCTCCCACTCAAATAGTTCACTACAAACAATTTCTTTGAAATAAGTAAGAAACATCGACAAACACTTTTGTCTTTGACTTTATAGTGGAAAGAATTCCCAATCAATTTTATGGGATAATCAACAAAGACATTTATCCGATTTTGGTTGTAAACTCATTTACTTATGCTATGCATACCAAAATTTAAGAAAGGACTATTTAGGGTTTATACCCATGCCATAACTCGTATGGTGTCATTTCAATGGATCATGATGATGCTCTATTCACTGTAAAAGCGGCAGTCTCTAAAGCATAATCCACAAAAATATAATGGCTTCCTTTTATATTATCTCATCATTAATCCAACAAGGTTTGGATACGTCTCTTGGATACTCCATCATCATTATGATACTCCAAGAAACGTGAGTTGTAGAACAATTTCATAAATCTCTTAGATGTTCGCTAAAACTCGTAATTCAAATATTTCCACCATGATCCAATCATAGATATTTGACTTTTCTATTACGATGATTTCCACTTCATGCTGAAATTTATTTGAATCCATTCAAATGTTTCAAACTTCTTCCTTATTGAATAAATATATCCACATATATACACTCAATTCATTGTTGGAAGTTTTCATGAAGTAGAAGAATCTCCCGCACATAACTATGCCTAGTGAACCACATACATCATCATGTATTTTCCACTAAGTTAGTTGCCCGTTCAACTCTTGGCCTATGAACGGTATTTTAGTCATTCTCTTTAGAAAAGATTTGCAAGCGCCGAACGATTCAAAAATCGAATGACTCCAAAAATCCATTTGCATGGAGTTCCTTCATGCGTTCCTTTCTAACATGACCTAAATGGCGGTTCCACAAATAAGTGGAATTCAAATCATTTGCCTTATGGCATTTTAGCGTCAGTGTTATGTATGTGTTTTTCACCATTAAGATTTATAATAACTTATCCATCGTACTTGGAGTAATGTCATAATTTGAACAACTCGTTGTTTTCATTTGACCAGAGCAAAATAACAATTATTAAGTTCTTTATTATAAATTCTAAGGGCTAGATAGAATGCCAACGACGAACATAATAACACTTTATTTTTGTTCCTGACGTGCATTCCTATCATATTCCTTGTCAGTCACTTAGGCCATTGTATTCTTGTATTGCGTTGTTTTGTATGACACTTCATACCAACCAATATGGTACATATACCCAAGAATTTCATTGTGTGACCAAAACAAGGAATACATTCATAACATGTATATCATCTATATACACCTGAGCTAGACTTTCTAGTCTTTTCTTTCTTTCTGCCAAAAATATTTTGTAGTTTCTCTTTTAGATTTCCTCATTCTCAGAAAACACTTCACCTTCAATAACTTCTAGGTCCATTGGTCAAATACCAATAACCTTGAGGTTTTTACTTTGAAGTTGATCATCACATGACAAGTGTTCCAGATTTCACTATTAGTAACCTTTTAATGTGATGAACAATTTCACTCATAATTTTTATCCATCAAATCATGACGACTTTCCTGAGACCATGTCTGTACATGCTAAGTTGATAAAGTTTAACCTAAGTATTCGCATGTGCAAATCTGGCTTGCACCCGTTGTATGCACACGTAGAATCTATAACACCCGATCATCACGTGATGCTTCGAAACGATGAGTCTTAGCAACGGTGCATACTAAGGACGATCACTTCATGGATATACGAATATTGTTAGTGCCCAACTAGTTGGAGGATTGGGACGCTTGGCGTCTTCAACCTTTGTACATTCCCATAAAACTTATGAGTTTACGCAGTCTCACCAAATTATATTCTATCATCTTGCAACAAGGTCTTAGATATCACATATATCTCATACCTTGCTTATTTCTGAAAACAAAATTTCCAGCTCCTTACTTTTCAAACGGATTTGAACTTCAAGTTTCCACGGAGATAAGATGATTTTAGGTACTAATTGGAACCATTGCTCTTTGAATCATCAATGTGAGGTTTACTAAAAGTTTGCAATAGGACTTAATAATTTCTTGATTCTTTAACAATACGGTACCAATCCGTAAAGTTTCTTGTCAGACTTAACAGTATTTCTATCTCAATTACAAGACTAGCGCATGGTAGAAAAACGGATGCCAATTCTACAAACTTAATCCAAAATACTATTCAGACTATGTTCATGATAATTAGTTCATGTTTTAATCTAATTACTAATGAACTCCCACTTAATACAACATCCCTCATAGTTGTTAAGTGATACACGATCCAAATCCACTACACCAAAACCGATCATCACGTGAGATGATGTAGCTTCAATGGTGAACATCAACATGTTGATCATGTCATCCATATGACTCGTGTTCAACCTTTCGGTTTCCTGTGTCTTGAGGCCATGTCTGTACATGCTAGGCTCGCCAAGCAAACCCAAGTATTTCCGCGTGTGCAACATGGCTTACACCCGGTGTATGTGAACGTAGAATCTATCACATCCGATCATCACGAGATGCTTCGAGACGACGAACTGTAGCAACGGTGCATACGAGGGGAGAACACTTTATTATCTTGATATTAATGTGAGGGATCGTCTTATAATGCTACCGTCGTGATCTAAGCAAGATAAGATGCATAAAGGATTAACATCACATGAAATTCATAATATGTGATATGACATGGCCTTTCTTCTTGTGCTTTTGATCTCCATCTCCAAAGCACATGAGCATGATCTCCATCATCACCAGCATTGCAACAAGGTCCATGGCGCCGCTTCATGGTTGTCCATCACTTATAGCTACTATAACAACTACTTGAAATAAAGCTATTACATGATGAATAGACACGCAGGTCTTAACAAATTTAAAGACAACCATTAGGCTCCTGCCGGTTGCCATAATACAATAATGAACATCTCATACATCAAATATAATCATCATCACATCATGGCCATATCACATCACCAAACCCTGCAAAAACAAGTTAGACGCCTCTAATTTGGTTTGCATATTTTACGTGGTTTAGGGTTTTCGAGTAAGATCCAATCTACCTACGAACATGAACCACAACGGTGATACTAGTGTTGACAATAGAAAGTGCAAATTGGAATCTTCACTATGGTGGGAGAGACAGACGCCCGCAAAGCCACTTATGCAATACAAGTTGCATGTCAAGCGTGGAGCAAGTCTCATGAGACGCGGTCATGTAAAGTTAGCCCGGGCCGCTTCATCCCACCATCCCGCAAGATGCAAAGTACACAAACTAAAGCAACAAAAGCATCAGCGCCCACAAAACCATTCTATTCTACTCGTGCAACCGATCTATGCATAGACATGGCTCTGATACCACTGATGGGTTCGTTGCATAGAAAACAAAAAATTCCCTACCGCAAAGACGAATAAATCCAAGATCTAATCTATGGAAAAGCCAAGATCTAATCTACAAGATCGGAGAAACGAGATGGAGATGAGAATAACCCTCGAACATTCCAAAGCCTACGAGATTAGATCTCGTTGTTGATGTAGTCGATCATCCAGTGCTGCAATCCGGCAGCACTTCCGTACTCGGTCGCACGTACGGTGTCGATGAAGCCCGTCCTCTCCCCGTTCCAGCGGGCAGCGGAGGTGTGGTAGATCCCCTCGGAATCCCAGCGGCACGACGGCGTGGTGGTGGTGGTGGAGGAGAAAAGCTGCAGGGCTTCACCAAGCCGGAGCAGACTAGCAGTGGAGGAGAGAGATCGGCGGCTAGGGTTTTTGGGAGAGGGAACCTTAGGGTGGCCGGCCATCCTCCTCACCTCTATATATAGAGGGAGGGGTGGCTAGGGCTGGCCCCACCTCTCTCCAAGTCGCACCAAGAAGGGGGGAGGAGATAAACCTCTCCCCAAACCTTTATCTCTTATTTAAACCATTCAAATCTAGAGATAGATCTTATCTCTAATTTAAATCACTTAAATCTTATCTCTAAGGGGCTGGCCGACTTGGGCCCACATGTCATAGTGTGTCTGGTCCACTAGGCCATGTAGCACTCATGTGGCCCCTCCCGGGGTGGTGGGCCCACCGGTGGCCCTCTAGAACCTTCTAGAAGCTCCGGTCAAAACACTGAAACTTTACCAGAACCCCGGAAGATGACTTCCATTATATGAATCTTATTTTCCGGACCATTCCGGACCTCCTCGTGATGTCCTGGATCTCATCCGAGACTCCGAGCAACATTTGGTCTCCATCTCATATTCCGAATCTACTTATGCGACATCGAACCTTAAGCACGTCACCCTACGGTTCGTGAACTATGCAGACATGGTCGAGACTCCTCTCCGAGCAATAACCAATAGCGGGATCTGGAGATCCATAGTGGCTCCCACATATTCAATGATAACTTAGTGATCGATTGAACCATTTACATACGATATCGATTCCCTTTGTCACGCGATACTTTACTTGTCCGAGGTTCGATCATCGGTATCTCCATACCTTGTTCAACCTCGTTACCGACAAGTACTCTTTACTCGTACCGTGGTATGTCATCTCTTGTGATCCAATCACATGCTTGCAAGCTAATCAGACGATATTCCACCGAGAGGGCCCAGAGTATATCTATCTGTCATCAGGATGGACAAATTGTAACGACCCGGGAAAACCCAATATTAGATTTTTCTCCGCCGCTCGTTTTTCCGTGTCGTTCCAAGTCATCATGTCATCATGCATATAATTGAACTCCAAAGTTATTTTACTAAACCCTATTTTTATTGTTAAAATAAATCCCTGTCTTTTACCTCAAATTAAAATATATTTATTGTTTATTTTTCTGCTCTTAAAACCTAATTGAAATGGTTTTAAAATAAAACAGAAAATAATAACAGCAAAAGGTTTTAATAAAAAAAAGGGGGAAGAGAACCTCCCACCCGGCCAGGCCCAAAACGGCCCAGCCGGCAGCCCACCTACCGAAACCCTAGGGTTTCCACCGGCTACCCTGGTCGTTTTCCTCTCCACACCCTCCGCCGCCGGCCCTGCTCTTTTTCAGAAAACCCCCTAAGCTTTTTCTTTTCCTGTTTTGACCCTCCCACCTCTCGTCCTCATCCACTCGCTCCCGAACGCCCTCGCTCCTGTCCCTGGGCGCCTCCACCTCGCTCCCGAGCACGCCGCCGCCCCGGCCTTCTCCCGCCGCGTCCTTGCTTGAGCCGCCTCGAGTTCCTGGCCGCTGCAGCCTCGCCGCTCCTCCTATGCGCGCCCCGCGCAGCCATCCCTGTCCCTGGCCGCGCCGCCGCTTGCCGGTCGCCGCTCGTCTACGCGAGCCCGGCCGCCTCCAGCTCCGCCCTGAGCTCGTCGACCCACCGCGCCAGCCGTCGCCCGGCCGCGACCCCTGCCTCTCCCACCGTCCTGCCACCTTCCTCGCGCGTGTGCTACCGGCGTCCTTGACCTGCAGCTCCACTTGCATGCAGGGCGCCCCTGTTCCCCGTGCGGTATGGCTCGTGCTCGTCCTCGACGCTGCCTACACACGCGTTGTCTTCAGCCTCCGATCCAGGCATAGTTGACGGCCAGCGCGATACGTCTGCGCGTTGAAGGTCGCTGCCCGGATGCTATGTCGTGTCTCTGTGAGTGCCTTGTTTTGTAAACGAGCTCACACTCATCTTTGCTTGTCGCTGGTGGACTACAGAGTGCTACCGTCCACATGTACCCTTGGTGCTGCTCAAAATCTTGCTCTGTGCCCCCATGTTCTGCAAGGAGGAAGCTACTTCATGGACACCACCCGAAGACCGAACGATTTCCGCTTAGCCGGTGTTGCTCATGACCAAGAAAAAGACTGCCGACACCAATTCTAGTTCGCCATCGACACCGAAGACCTTCGCCAAGTTCTTCTTCTCGGATTCGAAATCCGAAACCCCGGTTTCCTCTTCTTCCTCGTCAATCCGGCGACAACCTTGTTCCGATACCATGAGACCCAAACCCCAACCAAACCTATTTTATAAATGTGCACATATCTTGTTGCATCGATCATACTTGTTGCATCGCATATGTTGTGGGTTCGGATAAATAGCGAAACACCTAACAATTAAATATGGAATTGTGCGGGATTGTTATTCCGTCCCGGTTCCATTTAAATTTGCCGTAGCTCACCCATGCCATGCTTATGCCATGCTAACCAACATTTAATATGCAGGGTAGATAAATAACTTGAACCTAATAATTGTTTGTCCGGATTCCGATTCCGATTAAATTGGTTAAGTTGCATCGCCGCATCATGTTTGCCATGCCATGCATATCATACCATGATCATGCCGATTCTTTTGCCGTAGTAGTAAGATGTGCATCCGTTGATTGTTGTAGCGATTTGCTTCTTCCCGGATAGGATCACGAAGTGGTGTGGTGAGATACGCCAAGTTCTCCGGATGTTCCTCGGCAAACTTTAACAGGCAAGCATTTCCCTATACTCCTGCCCCTGCAGGAGTCGCTCACCTATTTTATTTTGCCTTCTCCCTCATGCTATCCTTAAGTTGCGTTCTTGTCACGTGTCCCATCCACTCGTTACTCAAGCAGCCTATATTGCCTCCACCAACCTCCTACAGCTGTTGTTTGGTTATCGGGTCTGCCTTGCGAGTCGTAGTGCATGCTAGTGCTGTTATATCTCGTTACCGTTTTGTTATCTTATCGGGTTATATGTTGGGAAGAATCATGGTTACTTTAGTTGTTGATAATTGTTTAGCGGAGGCATCGGTGGGTCAGCTGATCGTTTTGTGACGGCTCACTTGTGTTTCCTAAATATCTTAGGACCCCGAGTTCTTGTTATCTGTTCCGAGACTGAGCGCTCTAACCACACGTGGGTATGCTTACCGGGTCTCCCCTTGACCACTACCGGAATCTACAGCTTTGTCCAGTGGCCACAATTAGTTTGAACGTTTTTTTGTTTCTCTCGGGCGTGCAATCATGTTTCTTTGTGGTCCGATGATATGATGTTACTTTTGGGGAAGCCGTGAGTGCCTTGTAACCCCGTTGTCTCTTGCACGCTCGTAGGATGCGGTACGTATTGTTAAGAGGTCATCCTCTAGTGGGCTCTGATCCTCTTAGCCGTAGACGCAAACAGCTAAGTCCATTTCGGAGCACGGCCGGACTTCGATACGGGTTAACTTAGTTAGGTGGCTTCCTGGACATTGTTGTGGTGAAGGAGAGTGCGAGTCGTGATATCCACCTGTCGTAAGTGGGTTGAGCGTGCGTGTGGGCACATTTGGGCACCCCTGCATGGTTACAATCTTATCGATAAGCCGCGTCCGCGGTTATGGACGACTTGGAGCTGTATGACTCGACCATAGACAACTTACACCTGTTGTTTCAATCATAATAACTTGTGTAGTAAGTTAGCACAACTTTAATAATAAATGGTTAAAACTTGACCACCGTGTGAGTGCCTTTGCCAGTACCTCTTTGCGAAGGGGGAACACTTTGGCTGTGTTATGTTTGCAGAGTATAGAACTGTTAGTTTATGCGCTCTCTCATCTTCTCTGATTAGACGAATATTGTAGAGTGTCTCTATAGGTTTTTAGTGCTTGCGTGTTGCCGCTTAACCCCACCATATTGCCTATGACATTCCTCTTGCGTCCTCTAAGTCCCCTGCGTGCCTCAAGTACAAAGGACGACTGGTTGACGAATGCTTATACGTGTTGAAGTCTTGTTAAGTACGAACCCGTACTTATTGCTGCTTCTACGGGATATAACCGGGCAGGTATGAAGATATGTTCGATGAAGACGACGTTAGCAAGGTTACCCTTCCGGCTTGGCCTGGGCAGGGTTATGGACGCCACTGGTTATCTTTAGGACTCTTAGTCCAATTTGTATCTTGTCCGTACTCGGACGTATTTGATCTTCTGTATGTTTTGGATCTTTGTATTGTATATTTGTATCTTGACTCGTTGGAGTCGTTGTTGTAATATATGTTTCTTGTGGGCTCTATTGTAATCCTGTTGTAATGTTACCGCTCGTGTTAATTCCTCTGGCATCACGTGTGTGATTCTTCGCGCACGTCGTGTCGGAGGGCGTCTCTGAATCGATATTATGCGGTTTTCGGCGGGATTGCTGGAATCCTCATGGTACCGGTGTCGAGGGCGTCACAAGTTGGTATCAGAGCCTCAGGTTGACGGTACCCCACTAGTCCAGCCTGTAGGATAACCTTGCCAACGGACGTTGTTGTATCTATTGTCAAACTATTTTCTAAAATTCGTTGGATAGATCTGACTAGCTCTGATTTTTCTCCTTACCTCTATTCTTTCTCCTCTTATCTTCCCGAGTTTTGAGTCTTCTCTCTTATCCGAGTTCTCTGAGTCTTATGTTCCGACGTGGGTTGGACGATCTTTGCCTTTATCCTAATAGGTCCGATCTTCGGAGGATCCCAATGGAAGCGCATCATCGATAGCGGAACAACGACTTCTTGTTAGTGGTGTCGAGAAGATCAACACTTCGCCAAAAGAAGGTTCCACCTCAAGGTCGGGTGTTTGTCAACATGGTACAAGAAGATCCGATAGTTTAACCAACTCCCCCTTAGGTTGACGTGGAACCTCGGGGCGAGGTTCCTTGTTAGTGGTGTCGTTTGTAACGACCCGGGAAAACCCAATATTAAATTTTTCTCCGCCGCTCGTTTTTCCGTGTCGTTCCAAGTCATCATGTCATCATGCATATAATTGAACTCCAAAATTATTTTACTTAACCCTATTTTTATTGTTAAAATAAATCCCTGTCTTTTACCTCAAATTAAAATATATTTATTGTTTATTTTTCTGCTCTTAAAACCTAATTGAAATGGTTTTAAAATAAAACAGAAAATAATAACAGCAAAAGGTTTTAATAAAAAAAAAGGGGAAGAGAACCTCCCACCCGGCTAGGCCCAAAACGGCCCAGCCGGCAGCCCACCTACCGAAACCCTAGGGTTTCCACCGGCTACCCTGGTCGTTTTCCTCTCCACACCCTCCACCGCCGGCCCTGCTCTTTTTCAGAAAACCCCCTAAGCTTTTTCTTTTCCTGTTTTGACCCTCCCACCTCTCGTCCTCATCCACTCGCTCCCGAATGCCCTCGCTCCTGTCCCTGGGCGCCTCCACCTCGCTCCCGAGCACGCCGCCGCCCCGGCCTTCTCCCGCCGCGTCCTTGCTTGAGCCACCTCGAGTTCCTGGCCGCTGCAGCCTCGCCGCTCCTCCTATGCGCGCCCCGCGCAGCCATCCCTGTCCCTGGCCGCGCTGCCGCTTGCCGGTCGCCGCTCGTCTGCGCGAGCCCGGCCGCCTCCAGCTCCGCCCTGAGCTCGTCGACCCACCGCGCCAGCCATCACCCGGCCGCGACCCCTGCCTCTCCCACCGTCCTGCCACCTTCCCCGCGCGTGTGCTGCCGGCGTCCTTGACCTGCAGCTCCACTTGCATGCAGGGCGCCCCTGTTCCCCGTGCGGTATGGCTCGTGCTCGTCCTCGACGCTGCCTACACACGCGTTGTCTTCAGCCTCCGATCCAGGCATAGTTGACGGCCAGTGCGACACGTCTGCGCGTTGAAGGTCGTTGCCCGGATGCTATGTCGTGTCTCTGTGAGTGCCTTGTTTTGTAAACGAGCTCACACTCATCTTTGCTTGTCACTGGTGGACTACAGAGTGCTCCCGTCCACATGTACCCTTGGTGCTGCTCAAAATCTTGCTCTGTGCCCCCATGTTCTGCAAGGAGGAAGCTACTTCATGGACACCACCCGAAGACCGAATGATTTCCGCTTAGCCGGTGTTGCTCATGACCAAGAAAAAGACTGCCGACACCAATTCTAGTTCGCCATCGACACCGAAGACCTTCGCCAAGTTCTTCTTCTCGGATTCGAAGTCCGAAACCCCGGTTTCCTCTTCTTCCTCATCAATCCGGCGACAACCTTGTTCCGATACCGTGAGACCCAAACCCCAACCAAACCTATTTTATAAATGTGCACATATCTTGTTGCATCGATCATACTTGTTGCATCACATATGTTGTGGGTTCGGATAAATAGCGAAACACCTAACAATTAAATATGGAATTGTGCGGGATTGTTATTCCGTCCCGGTTCCATTTAAATTTGCCGTAGCTCACCCATGCCATGCTTATGCCATGCTAACCAACATTTAATATGCAGGGTAGATAAATAACTTGAACCTAATAATTGTTTGTCCGGATTCCGATTCCGATTAAATTGGTTAAGTTGCATCGCCGCATCATGTTTGCCATGCCATGCATATCATATCATGATCATGCCGATTCTTTTGCCGTAGTAGTAAGATGTGCATCCGTTGATTGTTGTAGCGATTTGCTTCTTCGCGGATAGGATCACGAAGTGGTGTGGTGAGATACGCCAAGTTCTCCGGATGTTCCTCGGCAAACTTTAAAAGGCAAGCATTTCCCTATACTCCTGCCCCTGCAGGAGTCGCTCACCTATTTTATTTTGCCTTCTCCCTCATGCTATCCTTAAGTTGCGTTCTTGTCACGTGTCCCATCCACTCGTTACTCAAGCAGCCTATATTGCCTCCACCAACCTCCTACAGCTGTTGTTTGGTTATCGGGTCTGCCTTGCGAGTCATAGTGCATGCTAGTGCTGTTATATCTCGTTACCGTTTTGTTATCTTATCGGGTTATATGTTGGGAAGAATCATGGTTACTTTAGTTGTTGATAATTGTTTAGCGGAGGCATCGGTGGGTCAGCTGATCGTTTTGTGACGGCTCACTTGTGTTTCCTAAATATCTTAGGACCCCGAGTTCTTGTTATCTGTTCCGAGACTGAGCACTCTAACCACACGTAGGTATGCTTACCGGGTCTCCCCTTGACCACTACCGGAATCTACAGCTTTGTCCAGTCGCCACAATTAGTTTGAACGTTTTTTTGTTTCTCTCGGGCGTGCAAGCATGTTTCTTTGTGGTCCGATGATATGATGTTACTTTTGGGGAAGCCGTGAGTGCCTTGTAACCCCGTTGTCTCTTGCACGCTCGTAGGATGCGGTACGTATTGTTAAGAGGTCATCCTCTAGTGGGCTCTGATCCTCTTAGCCGTAGACGCAAACAGCTAAGTCCATTTCGGAGCACGGCCGGACTTCGATACGGGTTAACTTAGTTAGGTGGCTTCCTGGACATTGTTGTGGTGAAGGAGAGTGCGAGTCGTGATATCCACCTGTCGTAAGTGGGTTGAGCGTGCGTGGGGCACATTTGGGCACCCCTGCAGGGTTACAATCTTATCGATAAGCCGCGTCCGCGGTTATGGACGACTTGGAGCTGTATGACTCGACCATAGACAACTTACACCTGTTGTTTCAATCATAATAACTTGTGTAGTAAGTTAGCACAACTTTAATAATAAATGGTTAAAACTTGACCACCGTGTGAGTGCCTTTGCCAGTACCTCTTTGCGAAGGGGGAACACGTTGGCTGTGTTATGTTTGCAGAGTATAGAACTGTTAGTTTATGCGCTCTCTCATCTTCTCTGATTAGACGAATGTTGTAGAGTGTCTCTATATGTTTTTAGTGCTTGCGTGTTGCCGCTTAACCCCACCATATTGCCTATGACGTTCCTCTTGCGTCCTCTAAGTCCCCTGCGTGCCTCAAGTACAAAGGACGACTGGTTGACGAATGCTTATACGTCTTGAAGTCTTGTTAAGTACAAACCCGTACTTATTGCTGCTTCTACGGGATATAACCGGGCAGGTATGAAGATATGTTCGATGAAGACGACGTTAGCAAGGTTACCCTTCCGGCTTGGCCTGGGCAGGGTTATGGACGCCACTGGTTATCTTCAGGACTCTTAGTCCAATTTGTATCTTGTCCGTACTCGGACGTATTTGATCTTCTGTATGTTTTGGATCTTTGTATTGTATATTTGTATCTTGACTCGTTGGAGTCGTTGTTGTAATATATGTTTCTTGTGGGCTCTATTGTAATCCTGTTGTAATGTTACCGCTCGTGTTAATTCCTCTGGCATCACGTGTGTGATTCTTCGCGCACGTCGTGTCGGAGGGCGTCTCTGAATCGATATCATGCGGTTTTCGGCGGGATCGCTGGAATCCTCATGGTACCGGTGTCGGGGGCGTCACACAAATCCCACTATTGATCCATATGCCTAAACTCACACTTTCCGAATACTTAATCCCATCTTTATAACCACCCATTTACGCAATGGCGCTTGATGTAATCAAAGTACCCTTCCGGTGTAAGTGATTTACATGATCTCATGGTCGAAGGACTTAGGTAACTATGTATCGAAAGCTTCTAGCAAATTGAACTTAATGACTTGATCTTATGCTACGCTTATTTGGGTGTATGTCCATTATATCATTCACCCAATGACATAACCTTGTTATTAACAACATCCAATGTTCATGATCACGAAACCATGATCATCTATTAATCAACAAGCTAGTTATACAAGAGGCTTACTAGGGACTCCTTGTTGTTTACATAACACACATGTATCAATGTTTCGGTTAATACAATTATAGCATGGGATGTAAACATTTATCATGAACACTAAGATATAACATTAACTAATTTATTATTGCCTCTTGGGCATATCTCCAACAGTATGTTGTATCTTGACGTTGCCCTTGTCACTCAACCATTGGACATGGGAAGGATGAGGATGCTTGCGAAGCGTGAGGTTGAGCTTCTCACACAACTTGGTGCTTGCTAGGTTGTGGCAACTTCCTCCGTCGATGATGACCTTGATTGACTTGCCACCAATACCGGCACTGGTTTGGAAGATGTTGCACCTTTGGTCTTCCATAGCTTGAGGTTGAGTTGTTAGCACCCTTGTGACCATAAGTGAAGGGCTTGGGTCATGCACACATAAGAGAGGGTCTTCTCCACTTTCTTCATCGTAATCTTCCTCATTAGCTACGGCCGCTTGCACAAGGGCTTCATATTCGCCTTCACTTAGTGTCTCTATGTCGCCATTCTCCATAGTGATCATAACCTTGGTATTCTTGCACTCGAAGGACTTGTGGCCTTGTGTGCCACACTTGAAGCAAGTGACATTGGAGGGTCCCGTAGATGCCTTTGAGGAGGCGGTGGAGGATACCGTTTGCTTCATGCGACTTTGGATAGTCGGTTGCTTGGATGGTGTAGAGGACACGGCGGGCTTGACACTTGTTGTAGGAGTTGTTGTAGCGAGTTTGGAGGCGAAGTATGACTTGGACTTGGAGTACTTGATGTCCTCATTCACTTGGCGCTCGGCTTTGGAGGCTTGGTGAACCAACTCAACCATGTTGGAATATTGTTGGAACTCCACAATTCTCTTGATGTGGTAGTTGAGGCCATTGAAGAACCTAGCGATGGTTTGGTTCTCGGACTCTTGGATGTTGGCTCGCATCATAGTTAGCTCCATCTCCTTGTAGAACTCCTCAACGGTCTTGGTGCCTTGCTTCAATTTTTGGAGTTTGTTGAAGTGGTCGGTCGTGTAGTGAGTTGGTACAAAGCAAGCTTGCATCTCTTCCTTCATTTCTTCCCAAGTGTCAATTTGCGGTTCACCCTTTTCTTCCCTTAGAGTGACTACTTGCTCCCACCAAGTGTTTGCATAATCTTCAAACTCAAGAGACGACATGGCCACTTTCTTGGCGCCGGAATAGATGTGCATGCGGAAGATCTTGTCAACCTTGAGTGCCCATGAGAGGTAGACCTCGGCATCGTCTTCACCCTTGAACTTGGGCATGTTGAACTTGAGCTTGCCGAACATGTTCTCTTCATCTTCCAAATTTCTTCGGCGAGGACGGATGCCTTCATCTCTTGCGGCTTGAGGTGGTAGAGGAGGTCTTCCACGGCCAACCATAGCATTGCGTTGGTGTTGAAGTTGAACACTAGCTTCACTTGGTTCACGATGATGATGTTGTTGAGGTTGTTGACGATGTCCAAGGATGGCCCTCTCATCTTGATCATATTGCGGTTCTCCTCTTCCACGTTGGTCATGGAGAGGGTGATTTCGGAGATCACGCCTCGGTGGATCTTGATGACCTTGGTCTTGAGCATTAACATGTGGTTCACGATGAGGTGCCGGTTCCATGTTGTGGATGACGTTGTCGTGGGGTTGGTCGTCATGCCCATGGTGGGCATGGCGATCCACTTGATGACGATCTTGGTGTAGAACTTGTTCTTGTGGAGGACGTTCATGAGGACGAGCATGGTGATGGAATTCTCCTCGCCTTGAGTTGGAGCGGGAGTCTTCATGGCGACTATGATGTCGATGAGGTCGAGGAAGTTCTTGACGTCTTGAGTCGGAGCTTGAGGAAGAATGGCGCTCATGGGAGTAGTATTCTTGCGCTGAGCTTGATGATGAGGAAGTAGAGCGATGTCGGTGTCGACGACCCAAGTAGGTGATGGCGCGCTGGAGGCTATCCATGCGCCGCTCCATGTTCGCATCATTGGCCGCCATTTGGCCATTCAAGTTGTCCGTAGCTTCTCGAAGTAGGGTCATATCTTGATTGACGATGGAGAAGTTGTTGGCCACCTCCTCATATTGCTCGTCGATGCGTGTATCGAATAAGGCGAGTTGCTCCTTGAACTCTTGGCGTTGTGCCCATAGGTTGTGTTGGGTCGCCAACCTCTCGGTGTTGCGTAGGACTTCATCCTCCCGTGCTTCATCTCCGTGCCTATCCAAGATATAAATACAAGAACTATGTTGTGTATGTTAGTGGAAGAAGACTACCTCGCACTTTTACCTTGGTGTGATAGTATTGAGGCGATCAACCGAAGCGAGAGCAAAACCAAATGTATCGGGTACACACGCAAAGCCACACGCAAAGGCTAGCAAATCTAGTGGTAGGTGGGAAAGGTGGAAAACCAAAAGATGAAATCCAAAATTAAGTATGTTGTTAAAAGTGGGTGGGGTCCAAAAATCAAGTGTCAAAGTGGAGATCACTATAAACATGGAAAAGTTGTGGAACGCACACACGGGATAAGCGGGGTTAGTGCGACCAAGAAGGAATGAGCGGAAAAAGGAAAAAAGCAATTAGCGAAGTTGATGCTCGATGTCACACTAACTCAAAGAGAGCCGATAGCTAGGTTGCATAGAGAGGAAACACCAAGATTCGCACGAGGTCTCTCTTCTCTATCTATCATGCTTGCTTAAAAGCTTATCAACTCCTTTTGTATCGGTGGCACTTGCACGTTTCTTTTTCTTCTCTTTTTTTTTCTTTCTAGCACACTATGCTCTTACACTTTTGCTTTCCACCCCGAGTTTTGCTTAAGAGCTTTACTCAACACAATGCACACCCTCACGGTCGGGACCTCGTGCAATGTTTCGCAACACTCGAAAAGCTTTGCTCGGTGGGATAGATCGCAAAAAGAAGAGGGCTACAAGGGAAAAGTGCAAGTTATACCTGCGATGGTGGTGGTGGTGGAGGTGGTGTTAGTCGAAATGCGAACTCGGACGGTCCAGTCAGGAGGCCGGTCGGACCGGTTTCCGGGCCGATCGGTTCGGTCTGGGGGCCGGTCAACCGGTTTCTGGGCCGGTCGGTCCAGTCTGGGGGCCGGTCAACCGGTTTCCGAACCGGCTGGTCGTGTTTCTCTCTCCTGTTCTTCCCCAAACCAAATCCAAAAGATCAAATCGAAGGGAAACGAAAGAATTGGAGGCTAAGAGGTGGGGGAAATAGTAGATCAACACTAACAACACCAAATCCACGGATCAAAACCACTAAAAACTCAACAAAATCGTAGATCCATCCAAAGGCAATTTAGGGCTATTTTTTGTTGGGGATTTTTTGGAAAAAATTTCAGAGACGAAATTGGGTGGGTGGGGGGTCAAAATCGCGGTAACCAAGAGCTGCTGATACCATATGATGAGGTCTAAGACCTAGTTTGTGGCCCGATCTCGCGATTGACCCGAAATCAAAAGGGGAAAAGAGGAAGGGGCCGGAGGAAAACACGAAGAACAAACCACACGCATGCCAACCCGATACAATCGAATCTTACTCTCGTGGCTCAATGGACCACGCCAATAGAATCAACCGGAAGAGACACGAGGTAGAATTCCGGATTGAGAGATCGGGGTTGGAGACGGAGACCGGTGAGGGAGAGAGAGTGGAGCACACTAGAATCTCACTCACAAGTAGCCAAATCCTCAACAAGAGTAGCCTTGATACAAAGGGGATCTAACCCTAGGGAGACAAAGCTCAAAAGTAGTTTTAAGCCAAATCTTGTCTAAAGAGTAAAAGGGGGCGTCCTGGGTACTTATATAGGCCTACAGGGCGACACATGGTGAAAAGGTACAAAGTAACCGACTAAGGCAGTTTTGGTCAAGACAAGTCGACGAATCTGGTCAGGGATCCGGTCCGACCGGACCTGGGACCGGCGCGTCCGGTCCAGACCGAGTCCTGGGCTGGAGGGCGACCGGAGAGGGGTCCCGGCGTCTCAGTACTGCGCCCGGTTGCAGCCGGTCTGGGTTCCGGTCTGGACCGGGGTGCCCGGTCAGGGATCCGGTCGGACCGGGTCCTGGGCCGGCTCCCTTCCTCCCCTCGTGCGCTTCGGATGACGTCGGGTCCAGCTCCATGCCCATCTTCACGTCCAGCTGCTCCTCTTCTCCTCTTGACCATGGTGTGCCCTCCTCTCCGGGGTCTTGACGCACCTCGTACCTAATAACACAAAGCATGTCGGCATGAGGTAGCAATCCATCCAATGGGGTACCGAGATCGAGGGTAGTGAGGAGCGAGTTAACCTCTTGGTGTATGGCTTTGGCCCGAGCTCGGGTCATTGGGCCACGAGGAGGGCTTGTCGGCCTTGAGGAGGAGGTGTCCAAAGGCCACCCCGCATCATCTTGTTCTCATTACAAAATATGGCCAAACACTATTCGCGATTAACATCGTATTACCAAGATGGGACCTGCGTCTATCTACCCTTATTGCGGAGGAGCAATTCCCAATCTTGAATCACCAACTCCTCAAACATTCTTTCCAATATATATGACTACCACATTTCTCGCCTCATGTTACATTAGATTTCTAATGGTAACCAATATATGCCTTCCAAAATGAGTTTCCTTGATACTTTCATAGTCTAAGGATTCTTTTCATAAGATTACACTCAAGATAAAATTATTAACAAGGAATAATATCTCACAGTATATCTATAATAGTCGGGTATGTGCAGTACCATTATTCTTCCTTACAACGTACTCTAACGCTTTGTGGTATCTAACCATATCCATGATCATGAAAACATGATCATCAAAAAACACATGAGCTAGTTCTAGGGGCGGGACTTGGAGCACTTATTTGTTCATTCTTATACACATGCTTATGAGTTTTCCTTTGAATCTCATATTCAAGACGCATAAGAGTTATAGAATAACTAAATAAACTTTAATGACAATACTTGGAGTCATAATAATATCACTTTATTATTATTTCCTCTAGGGCGTAGCTCCTTCACCAGCAACATCAGCAGGCATGCAAGCGGACAACTTCCACCAGACCCCTACCATGCACAGAGGCCACCTAACATTGTGCATGAGGGGGCCTTCTCGCGTGGGAGGAAGAGGCAAGAGTTTCCGCCGCCTCCTAACCTCGCTATTGTCACACCATCCCATGTGCGTTGGGATACACCACCTATGCATGTAGGGTCCGTTAGGGCGCGCTACACTTCACCCGGCGCCCACGATGGCAGAGCGTGTCCGCCACCGCTGGCAGCACCAGCCATTGGGAGAAGATTGAGTCACTGCTTTTTCTAGGGTTGGTGGGGCCTCTGGAGCCTCCACGAGCAACGCGGCCTAGGAGGGTTTTTTTCAATACAAAAAAGACCAAAAACGGTGGTCAAATGTTTGAGTAGCTTCATCATCTTAATCAATCTATAACTAAACACTATCAATTTTAAAATATACATTCCTTTAAAATTGTGCACATCAACACATGAAACATAACAGAGTACATGGGTGTTTGGTCAGTCTTACTTTCCGCTTTTAGATTTGGATTATATTTCTATAAAACGACCTAAATATTTTCTTTTGGTTTTGAATTTTGGCTTATACCATCATGTAACAACATCCAGTTAAAAGCAAAAAAAGAAGAACAAAAATAATAAATATCATCATGGATAATGTTTAACAGATTTAGGCATGCATGACAAACTTACAACATATATGCCATTTCGTCTGAAGATTGGGCTCAACTTCACTGACATCTTTCCACTAGTAGCAAGGTTGTAATACTAGTCATAAGCTCATAACATATCCACTTTGTGAATAAATATTTCTATGATTATACTCATTTATCATACATAAATCATTCGCTATAATATTATAAAAGTATACAAGGTGATGCATTAGTTGGTACTATACTACTGATGGAGATTATCATGAGATTCTTTGGATATACGTCCACTAATTAGAAGATTATTTCTTCATTTTTTCTTTGCAGATGCTAATAGTTGTAGATAGTTTCTAAGAAATTGCATTCTTTAGTCAAGATGTTATGAATGTTTGCAGATTTTATTATTTTCAGTTAAAAATATTCAGTATTTCTGCAACTCCGCCGGGAAAGAAAAATGACTATTGACTCCTTTGGCTTCCAGTTTGTAGAAAAGTCTCTCCTTTTAATTGTAATCGATGCTAGAAATAATAATTTAGCCATTTGATTGTTGTTTAGGAGATTCTGTTAGCTCGATCATTTGTATGTTCTCTGTATGTTCACTTCCCGTGTAATTAATATGCATTACGATGACTTTGTTCCATTGTCTTCTTATCTTTGCCGAACAAGTTTCACTAGGTTATCAATGCATAAAACATTTAATTTATGGATTTACAAATTTAATTCTTCTATTTAGGAAGTTAATATCAAACAAAAATCGCAATTCTGTTAGAAATAGCTAGACACAATAAGATGTTGCTCCCGCATTTTAAGCGACCAGGTGTGCTAGTTTGAGCAACAATAATATAGGTAAAATTTTCATGACAAGTGAATGTCTAATATCCAAAGTTAATGTTGTTAGTGGACCCTGAATTTCTCGTTGGAGAAATTATAACATGGTCCCAGCTTATTTTAGCCGTTTGTCACTTTTGATCCAACACAGAGGATCAAAACTATGAACGTTCCAGATTGATTTATGATGGGTTTGTTTCATGGAAAACAAAAAATTTCTACCGTGAACATGAACAAAAACCAAGATCCAATCTAGGAAGAAGCAAGAAGCAAGATCTAATCTATGAAGATAAAAGCAACGAGATGTATGAGAGACTAACCCTCAAAGATCCAAAGCCTTACGAGATCAGATCTCGTTGTTGATTTAGTCGATCGTCCTGGTGCTGCAATCCGGCAGCACTTCTGTACTCGGTCGCGCGTACGGCGTCGATAAAGTCCTTCCTCTCCCCGTTCCAGCGGGCAGCGGAGATGTGCTAGCTCTCCTCGGAACCCCAGCAGCACAACGGCGTGGTGGTGGTGGAGGAGAAAAAACTGCAGGGCTTCACCAAGCCGGTACAGAGTCGTGGTGGAGGAGAGAGAGGGGTGACCAGGGTTAGGGGATCATTGTGGTGTGCCCCTGCCCCCTCCCCTCTTTATATAGGGGGGGAGGTCGGTTTGGGTGGCCCCCGACGCCCCAAAACCATCTAGGGCTGGTGGCCAAGGAGGGGGGATTTTTCTCCCCCCCCCCCCCCCCCCCCCAAGTTGACCCCCCTAGGGAATTTGGGGAACCCAAGTGGGCTGGCCGACTTGGGCCTTGAGGGGCATGTGCCCCTGGCCCATTAGGGCTAGGCTGCACCCCCTCGGCCCATGTTGGCCCTCCTAGGGTCGTGGGCCCCTTGGTGGACCCCCGGAACCTTCTAGAACCTTCCCGTCTTCCACCGGAAAAATCTCGAACTTTTCCGAAACCTAGAAATCAACTTCCCTTATATGAATCTTATTCTCTGGACCATTCCGGACCTCCTCGTGATGTCCTAGATCCCATCCGAGGCTCCGAACAACATTCGGCCTCCATATCATATTCTGAATCTACTATACAACATCGAACCTTAAGCGCGTCACCCTACGGTTCGTAAACTATGCAGACATGATCGAGACTCCTCTCCGACCAATAACCAATAGCGGGACCTGGAGATCCATAATGGCTCCCACACATTCAGCGATAACTTAGTGATCGATTGAACCATTAACATACGATACCGATTGCCTTTGTCACGCAATACTTTACTTGTCCGAGGTTCGATCATCGGTATCTCGTTACCTAGTTCAATCTCGTTACCGACAAGTACTCTTTAGTCGTTACCGTGGTATGTCATCTCTTGTAACCTTGTCACATGCTTGCAAGTTAATTAGACGACATTCCACCGAGAGGACCCAGAGTATATATGTCCGTCATTGGGATGGACAAATCCCACTCTTGATCCATATGCCTCAAATCATACTTTCCAAATACTCAATCCCATCTTTATAACCACCCATTTACGCAATGGAGTTTGATATAATCAAAGTACCCTTCTGGTATAAGTGATTTACATGATCTCATGGTCGAAGGACTAGGTTACTATGTATCGAAAGCTTATAGCAAGATGAACTTAATGACTTGATCTTATATGCTATGCTTATTTGGGTGTATGTCCATTATATCATTCACCCAATGACATAAACTTGTTATTAACAACATCCAATGTTCATGATCAGGAAACCATGATCATCTATTAATCAACAAGCTAGTTTTACAAGAGGCTTACTTGGGACTCTGTTCTGTTTACATAACACACATGTATCAATGTTTCCGGTTAATACAATTATAGCATGGGATGCAAACATTTATTATGAACACTAAGATATAACAATAAATACTTTATTATTGCCTCTCGAGCATATCTCCAACAGTCTCCCACTTGCACTAGAGTCAATAATCTAGTTTACATTTGTAAAGATATAACACCTTGGCCTTTTGGTGCTTATCATGTTTTTCTCACGGGAGAGGTTCAGTCAACGAATCTGACATGCTCAGAAACGTATGTATTTTGCAATTCATTTGCGTCTCCACGCATCACTCATTTTCCAAATGAGTCGGCATTATGTTCAGTCTTCTGGTGGAACCTTAATTCTGCGGTCTGAAATATGTTACTAATATTGTCACACGCAATATAGCTTTAAAGTTCTGACACTATCGGAACTACACCAAGTTCTCAAAGAACTCCTCGACGCTAACACTCTCGGTCATTGTCAAAACAATGTCATATTCTGCCTTCGTTTGTAGAATCTGTCACAATATTTAGAACTCATCTAAATCTAGCATAGAGTTCTTCTAGCTCATTGTGCTACCTTTTAATGAACACTTAGCCTAATTGAGATTGAAATAAATTTTTATATGTGACCAAACTAATATCGGTGCAACGCCTTACATTGATTTGTTTGTCTCATACAAAACTATATATCCTTGGCTCTCCCAAAGTACTCAAGGATATTCTTACTGTTGTCCAATGATCATCACATAGATCATTCTGATATTTGCTCCTAACTCTTTAGAGCACAGGACATCTGATTGTGTATGATGTCTACGCACGCTTCTATTCCTGTAGACAGTGTTGGGCCTCCAAGAGCAGAGGTTTGTAGAACAGTAGCAAGTTTCCCTTAAGTGGATCACCCAAGGTTTATCGAACTCAGGGAGGAAGAGGTCAAAGATATCCCTCTCAAGCAACCCTGCAATCACGATACAAGAAGTCTCTTGTGTCCCCAACACACCTAATACACTTGTCAGATGTATAGGTGCACTAGTTCGGCGAAGAGATAGTAAAATGCAAGTGATATAGATGGTGGTAATATTGCAGGAAGTAAAGATGCAGTAAAACAGTAAACAAGCGGTGCCAGAAAATAGCTTGCTGGCGTGGGAAGCAATTCTCTGTGGTGTAACTTATTCGGAAACAAGGCCTAGGGATCATACTTTCACTAGTGGACACTCTGAACATTGATCACATAACTGAATAAACAAATACTACTTTCTCTACACTCTCTTGTTGGATGACAAACACCATTCATTGTGTAGGGCTACAAGAGCACCTCAATGTCGGAGTTAACAAGCTCCACAACATTCGATGTTCATATTTAAATAACCTTAGAGTGCATAATAGATCATTGCAATTTAGACCGAGAACTAACATAGCGCACACACTGTCACCATTACACTATGAAAGGGGGAATAGATCACATCTATTCTATCATAGTAATAGTTAACTCCATAATCTACAAGAGATTACAATCATAACCTACGCCAAGTACTACATGATGCACACACTGTCACCATTACATCACGAAGGAGGAATAGTCTACTTTAATAACATCACTAGAGTAGCACATAGATGATATTCAACTATATCACAAAGCTCATGATCACATAAAGATCACATGGGAGAGAGAGATGAACCGCATAGCTACCGGTACAGCCCTTAGCCTCGAGGGAGAACTACTCCCTCCTCATCACGGGAGACAGCAGCGGTGATGAAGATGGTGGTGGTGTCGATGGAGATGCCTTCCGGGGGCACTTCCCCGTCCCGGCGGCGTGCCGGAACAGAGACTCCTATCTCCCGAATCTTGGCTTCGCGATGGCGGTGGCTCTGGAAGGTTTTCCGTATCGTGGCTTATTCTTCTAGGGTTTTCGCGACGGAGTCCTTAAGTAGGCGGAAGGGCAGCCTCGGAGGGGGTCTGGTGGGACCACACACTAGGGGGGCGCGCCCCACCCCTTGGCCGCGCCGCCCTGGCGTGTGGGCCCCCCTGGCTCCCCTCTGGTCTCTCTCCGGTGTTCTGGAAGGTTCGTGGAATTATAAGATACTGGGCGTTGATTTCGTCCAATTCCGAGAATATTTCCTTACTAGGATTTCTGGAACCAAAAACAGCAGAAAACAGGAACTGGCACTTCGGCATCTTGTCAATAGGTTAGTTCCGGAAAATGCATAATAATGACATAAAGTGTGTATAAAACATGTGAGTACCATCATAAAAATAGCATGGAACATAAGAAATTATAGATACGTTGGAGACGTATCAGCATCCCCAAGCTTAGTTCCTACTCGCCCTCGAGTAGGTAAACGATAACAAAGATAATTTCTTAAGTGACATGCTATCATAATCTTGATCACACTATTGTAAAGCATATGAGATGAATGAAGTGATTCAAAGTAATGGTAAAGACAATGAGTAAACAACTGAACCATATAACAAAGACTTTTCATGAATAGTACTTTCAAGACAAGCATCAATAAGTCTTGCATAAGAGTTAACTCATAAAGCAATAGATTCAAAGTAGAAGGCATTGAAGCAACACAAAGGATGATTAAGTTTCAGCAATTGCTTTCAACTTGTAACATGTATATCTCATGGATAATTGTCAACATAAAGTAATATAACAAGTGCAATAGGTAAACATGTAAGAATCAATGCACACAGTTGACACAAGTGTTTGCTTCTAAAATAGAAAGAAGTAGGTAAACTGCCTCAACAGTAAAGTAGAAGATAGGCCCTTCGCAGAGGGAAGCATGGATTATTATTTTTGTGCTAGAGCTTTTCATTTTGAAAACATAGAAACAATTTTGTCAACGGTAGTAATAAATCATATGTGTTATGTATAAGATATCCTATAAGTTTCAAGCCTAATGCATAGAATACCAATAGTGCTCGCACCTTGTCCTAATTAGCTTGGATTAACATGGATTATCATTGCATAACATATGTTTCAACCAAGTGTCACAAAGGGGTACCTCTATGCCGCCTGTACAAAGGTCTAAGGAGAAAGTTCGCATTGGATTTCTCGCTTTTGATTATTCTCAACTTAGACATCCATACCGGGACAACATAGACAACAGGTAATGGACTCCTCTTTAATGCATAAGCATTCAATAACAGATAATATTCTCATAAGAGATTGAGGATTGATGTCCAAACTGAAACTTCCACCATGATTCATGGCTTTAGTTAGCGGCCCAATGTTCTTCTCTAACAATATGCATACTCAAACCATTTGATCATGAAAATCGCCCTTACTTCAGACAAGATGAACATGCATAGCAACTCACATGATATTCAACAAATGTGTAAAAGTTGATGGCGTCCCCAGAAACATGGTTACCGCTCAACAAGCAACTTATAAGAAATAAGATACATAGCAACATATTCAATACCACAATAGTTTTTAAGGCTATTTTCCCATGAGCTATGTATTGTAAAGGCAAAGAATAGAATTTTAAAGGTAGCACTCAAGTAATGTACTTTGGAATGGCAGAGAAATACCATGTAGTAGGTAGGTATGGTGGACACAAATGGCATAGTTTTTGGCTCAAGGATTTGGATGCACGAGAAGTAATCCCTCTCAATATAAGGCTTAGGCTAGCAAGGTTGTTTGAAGCAAACTCAAGTATAAACCGGTACAGCAAAACTTACATAAAAACATATTGCAAGCATTATAAGACTCTACACTGTCTTCCTTGTTGTTCAAACACCTTAACCATAAAATATCTAGACTTAGATAGACCAATCATGCAAACCAAATTTTAACAAGCTCTATGTAGTTCTTCATTAATAGGTGCAAAGTACATGATGCAAGAGCTTAAACATGATCTATATGAGCACAAAAATTGCCAAGTATCAAATTATTCAAGACATTATACCAATTACCACATGAAGCATTTCCTGTTTCCAACCAAATAGCAATTAACGATGCAGTTTTCAACTCCGCCATGAACATTAAAGATAGAACTAAGAACACCAGTGTTCATATGAAAAAGCGGAGAGTGTCTCTCTCAAACACAAGCATGAATTTATTCAGAGAATGAAAATAACAAAACGAAAATAAAAGCACACAGACGCTCCAAGTAAAGTACATAAGATGTGACTGAATAAAAATATAGTTTCACTAGAGGTGACCTGATAAGTTGTCGATGAAGAAGGGGATGCCTTGGGCATCCCCAAGCTTAGATGCTTGAGTCTTCTTGAAATATGCAGGGATGGACCACGGGGGCATCCCCAAGCTTAGACTTTTCACTCTTCTTGATCATATTGTATCATCCTCCTCTCTTGACCCTTGAAAACTTCCTCCACACCAAACTCAAAACAATCTCATTAGAGGGTTAGTGCATAATCAAAAATTCACATATTCAGAGGTGACATAATCATTCTTAACACTTCTGGACATTGCCCAAAGCTACTGGAAGTTAATGGAACAAAGAAATCCATTCAACATAGCAAAAGAGGCAATGCGGAATAAAAGGCAGAATCTGTCAAAACAGAACAGTCCGTAAAGACGAATTTTTATGGGTCACTTAACTTGCTCAGATGAAAAATCTCAAACTGAATGAAAGTTGCGTACATATCTGAGGATCACGCACGTAAATTGGCAGATTTTTCTGAGTTACCTAAAGAGAACCCTGCCCAAATTTGTGACAGCAAGAAATCTGTTTCTGCGCAGTAATCCAAAACTAGTATCAACCTTGCTATCAAAGACTTTACTTGGCACAACAATGCAATAAAATAAAGATAAGGAGAGGTTGCTACAGTAGTAACAACTTCCAAGACACAACAAAACAGTAGCAAAATAAACACATGGGTTATCTCCCAAGAAGTCCTTTCTTTATAGCCATTAAGATGGGTTCAGCAATTTTAATGATGCTCGCGCAAGAAATAAGGGTTGAAGAAAGAGAGCATCAAGAAGCAAATTCAAAACACATTTAAGTCTAACCCACTTCCTATGAAAAGGAATCTTGTAAATAAACAAATTAATGAAGCATAATGCAACAAGCATAGGAAGATAAAACCAGTGTAACTTCAAAATTTTCAGCAAAAAGAGAGGTGTTTTAGTAACATGAAAATTTCTACAACCATATTTTCCTCTCTCATAAAGATTTTCAGTAGCATCATGAACAAACTCAACAATATAACTATCAAATGAAACATTCTTATCATGAGCTATATGCATAAAATTATTACTCTCCACATAAGCATAATCAATTTTATTAGTTGTAGTTGGGAGCAAATTCAACAAAGTAGCTATCATTATTATTCTCATCAAGTGTAGGAGGCATAGTATAATCATAATAAAATTTACTCTCCATAGTAGGCGGCACCAAAAGACCACTATCATTATAATCATCATAAATAGGAGGCAAAGTATCATCAAAGAAAATTTTCTCCTCAAAACTTGGGGGACTAAAGATATCATGCTTATCAAAACCAGCTTCCCCAAGCTTAGAATTTTCCATATCTGTTGGGGGGATAACCCCCGGTATGCCAAAGGCATGCCAAACCGGATGGTTTGAGCCATCAAGATACCGGTTTAATGTTTATACCAGAGCACAAGATAAGCGTTTGGCTGAGCGGGGCTAAGCCAGTATCCTCAGGAGAGGTATACCGGAACCGGATAGAAAAGATACCGGGCCACCGGAAAGAAGAACATGTCGGCAGGACTGGTCAAAGATCCTCTCCAGAGCTAGAAGACAAAGATGAGCTAAGCAAAGTAGCTTTAAACGAAGGGCTGACGATAAAGATAAGGATGACGAAGAAAGAAGCCGGAGGACGTCAGCCTCCCTGATTAAAGAGGACCCCGGTGTCATCTATGATTAAAGTAGCTTTGTAAAGTAGCTTTGTAAAGTAGTTTGTCTAGTCAAAGATACCATTAGGGTTTCTTGCCTTGTAAGCCACCCTCTCCCCTATATAAGGAGAGGGGGCAGCCCTCCTCACGGGCACGTATGTAGCGATACACGAACGCACGAAACACAAACCTGTAACCTGTGAGAATCAATAAAGATAGTGATCTAGAGCGAGTTCTTCCTTGTGTCTTTCTTCTTCAACCTCTAGCCTCGGCAAAGTTCTTGAGGAAACCATCCGGAAGTTCATCCCATCTGATCACAAACCCTCCCCCGAATCCTCTAGCGTCCATTCGGCCCCAATTTAAGCCATCCTATGGCATCTGTCCGTTCACCACGACGACAGTTGGCGCCCACCGTGGGGCATGAAGTGGCGCTTGCAGGAATTCACATTCGGGCGGGCATCCTTGAGGTCACCGGCGAGCGTACGGTGTCCGCGCTCGTGCAGCGCATCTATGACATGGACTTCATCAACGACAACGCGGGCTGCTTCGCCAACGGCGGCGTCTTCCCCAAGAACGGCCGCACCATCGAGTTTGGCAGCCACCGCGTCTACTTCGGCACCGTCCCTGTGCGCCAGCGCCTCTCGCCGGTGCTGGTGGCACCGGACCCGCCAAGATGGCTCTATGCTGGCCGCGCTGCCGGCAGCGTCGAGGTAATGATGACAGGTGCGGTTGGTGCAGGCAAGGAAGCTGTGGATGAAGGTGCTGGTCGTGCGGCTTCGACCCGTGCGGCCAAGCCGCCGCTGGAGCGAGACGCTGGCGCTGCGGGAACGTCATCAGCACCACCGGCAACGCCACTCCAAGCGGCGATGAACGTGCTGGCAACGCCCATCGCGCAGAACATCGACCCGGCAGTGGCTCAGGCGGAGCTGGAGGCACAACGCCAGAAGCTGCTCGCAAACGGCGCCGACATCGTCCGGGCGCAGCGCGAGCTGAACCTAACCCTACGTGAGTATAACGCTGCCCATGGCTTTGCTTCTGTTAGCGCTCATGCTGCTAGAATACCGGAGAACCGGCTAAAAGCTCGCAACCTAGATCAGGATTTGCGCAAAGAAGTTTTTGCCGGCAAAAGTACCTCTGCATCTGTTAGCATCGTGGAAAAACCTAAGTACAGTAGCCCGGATAAAACTATAAAAGCTGCTAAAGCTGCAGTAGAGCTATGTGAATCGCTTTCCGGAGATGCTTTGGTAAAACAACAAGAGCGTGTTAGAGAGCTGCTGGAAACTATTGAGCAGCAGAATGCTGAGCAACTAGCTAAGCTGAACAAGGCCGCGGCCTCAAAATTCGCGCGTTCAACAAAGAACGCCGGAAACAAGTCCCATGGGCAGGCATGAACGCACAGAAGAAGAGAAAAAGAGATGAACGCACAGCAGATGACTGTGTACGATCCGGTTCTTGCCGGAAAACAACAAGCCGGGCAACACGATGCCGGTAGAAAAAGCCAAGGGGCAGGTCGAGGCCACGCCAGAGGAGGCTATGCCGGAAACAATCATGCCGGTAGATATGAAACCGGGCAAAATTATCGAGCTGCAAGGGCAGCGTATGAGGAGATGCCACCACCAAGGTACCGGCAGGCAAGAGCCGCGGAACCGGAAAGATACGGAGAGGGAGATTCCGAAGTAGAACGAACAAGAGTCTACCGGAACCCTTTGGGGGAACGCCTGGGGGAAAGATGTTTGCCAGACCAGGATGCGAGGCACAGGCTGGACAGGGTACATCTTTCCGAAATGATCGAATCTGAGGGTCCTCCTGGCCCGAAGTGTTTTGGCCCACGGATCATGGGAGAAGAGCCACCGGTACGCAATTTCCAGCTGCCCCGAGACACAAAAATGTATGATGGCACGACCAAGCCGGAAGATTGGCTGGCGGACTATGTCACAGCTGTTTATGTAGCTGGTGGTGGAGTAAACTGGCGTTGGGCGGTGAGAATCATACCGTCCTACCTGGTAGGCCCTGCACGGATTTGGCTTAACAACTTGCCGGCAGGAAGCATTAACGGATGGCTGGACTTTGAGGAAGCCTTCGTGAACAACTTCAGTAGCACTTACAAGAGGCCAAACCGGCCCCAACAGCTCGCTTTATGCCAGCAACGTGCCGGTGAGACAGACAGTGACTATCTTACCCGATGGAACTCAACAAGAAACACGTGTGAAGGAGTGATTGAAGCACAAGCAATTGCTTGGTTCAGTCAAGGGTGCCGGAGAGGATCACCACTGTGGCAAAAGCTGCAGAGGAGCATGCCAGCGACCTTGGCAGAAATGATACGTGTGGCGGATAGCTATGCACTGGGAGACCCATTGCAACCAGCAGTACAAGCTGAGCCGGAGCAGTCAAACCTGCCTCAGCAGCGACAGGAACAATACCGGGACAACCGGAACAACAAGAGAAGGGAAGATTTCCCGGATCGAAGGTACGCTCCGCAGCACGTTGCGGCCGTGCAAGAAAATTATGATGCCGGCGGCAGCCAAAGGCAAAAAACCGGATCGCAGCCATGGGCGGGTCCAAAAAAGCAGTCGGTCGAAAAGAAACCCTGGGGCCAGAAAAAGAATTGGCAGGAACCCGTAAAATACACCATGGAATCCGCCATGGATCAACCTTGCCGGTGGCACAAGCCAAACCCGGATCACCCGTCAAATCACCTGACGAAGGATTGTTCTTGGACCAAGTACTTGATGCAAAAGGGAGCGGTAAAGGACGCGCAAGCACAAGGGTGCTCAACAGTGTTGCCGCCATCGCAAGATATGCCGCACAAGAACAACTACCACCACCGCCACCACTCACCGGAGCAAATGCTTTACCGGTACAGCATCAGCCAAATAGGCAACAATACCAGCAAGTTAACCGGGTAGAGCAAAACGATGATCAACCACCTCCACCGGCACCTTTAGGCCGGAATGTTTACGAGGGCCCGCATCTGTGCTGTGTTGTCTTTGTCACTGAGCCGACAGACAGGCAAAGTAAGCATCGCCGCTCCATGGAGGTAAACGTCGTAATGCCGGCAGTTCCCAGATACATGCTGTGGTCAGATCAGGAAATTACCTGGTCATTTAAGGATCACCCCAAAATCATGCCGAATCCGGGTGGATACGCTCTTGTTGTGGACCCAATCATGAAAGGGCCGCAAACTCGAGTAAAATTTAGCAAGGTGCTGATAGACAACGGTAGCAGCATAAACATCATGTACAAGCATACCATGCATACGCTGGGCATAACAGAAAACATGCTTCAGCCAACGCGTACAATGTTCCATGGAATCGTTCCGGGCTTGTCCTGCACTCCGGTAGGAAAAGTTCGGGTGGACGTAGCGTTTGGAGGACGTGACAATTGCCGGGTTGAAAATGTTGAGTTTGAGGTGGTGGACCTAGACAGTCCTTACCATGCGTTGCTAGGAAGACCAGCGTTGGCAGCTTTCATGGCTACGACTCATACAGCTTACCTCAAGATGAAGATGCCGGCACCTCGTGGACCCTTAACTGTGGTGGGGAACTATAAGGTCTCACTGGAAACAGCATCTGCCGGATCAAACCTAGCGGAATCGCTGTTGATCGCGGAAGAAAAAAGAAGAATGCAAACCGCGGTTGCGCTGGCTCAGTCCTCACAGTTGAGCTTAGCGGCAATGAGTGGAAGCTTGGGCTCACCGGAATTTAAGCCGACAAATGAAACAAAGGACATTGTGCTAGATCCGGCTTACCCAGAGCGCACCGTTCGCATCGGTGCCGGACTTGATCAAGCATAGGAAAACGCGCTCGTCAGCTTCCTCCGTGAGAATCGGAATATCTTTGCCTGGTCAACTGATGACTTGGTGGGTGTTCCGAGGAAGCTGGCTGAGCACTCTTTAAATGTCCGGAAAGACGCTAAGCCGGTGCGGCAACCCTTGCGCCGGTTCGCTGAAGATAGGAGGAAGATTATTGGAGAAGAAGTGACCAAACTGCTCGTTGCCGGATTCATTGTGGAGGTCACGCACACAGAGTGGCTGGCCAATCCGGTAATGGTCGAAAAGAAAAAAGATGAGAACCTGGAGGCAAAAGCTCCAAAGGTATGGCGCATGTGCATCGACTACACCAACCTAAACAAGGCTTGCCCAAGAGATCCTTTCCCTTTGCCACGGATCGATCAAGTGATTGATTCAACTGTTGGGTGTGAGTTGTTGTCCTTCCTGGATGCGTATTCCGGTTTCCACCAAATTCTCTTGAAAAAGGAAGATCAAATAAAAACTGCGTTCATTACCCCGCATGGGGCTTATTGCTATGTCACTATGCCCTTTGGTTTCCGCAACGCTGGTGCAACGTGATCGATCGTATGCAAAAATGCTTGTTTGATCAAATCGGAAAGAATGTGCAAGTCTATGTAGATGACATTGTGATAAAAACTAAGGTAAAGAATACCTTAATCGATGACATCCGGCAAACATTCGATAACCTAAGACGGTTCCGGATGAAACTTAATCCGGCAAAATGCACTTTCGGTGTCCCTGCCGGCAAGCTGCTCGGTTTCCTTGTGTCAAGCCAGGGCATTGAAGTCAATCCGGTAAAAATCCGGGCAATAGAAAGAATGACTATCCCACGAGAACTAAAAGATATGCAAAAATTTACCGGAAGCTTGGCATCGCTAAGCCGGTTCATAAGCAGGCTAGGAGAGAAAGCTTTGCCATTATACGCTCTAATGAAAAAATCCGATACGTTCGTCTGCACCCCTCAGGCAGACGCGGCGTTTAAAGAGCTAAAAACCATGCTTGCGACGGCCCCAATCTTGGCCTCACCTTTAGAAAGGGAACCCATGTTGCTTTACATAGCAGCAACAAACCGGGTGGTTAGTGTTGTAGTTGTGGTAGAACGAGAAGAGGAAGGAAAAACCGTGCAGAGGCCGGTATACTACCTGAGCGAAGAGCTCTCCTCCTCGAAGCAAAACTACCCGCACTTCCAGAAGATGACTTACGGCGTGTTCATGGCCGCCACGAAGCTCAAGCACTACTTTGAGGAGCACCCCATGAAGGTGGCGAGTGAGGCACCCATCTCCGATATCATGTGCAATAAAGACGCCAGCGGCCGGATTGCAAAATGGGCAATTCAGTTGTCACCGTATGTGCCGGTATATGAAAGAAGGGATGCCATAAAATCACAAGCTTTAGCTGATTTCTTGGTTGATTGGGCGGAAATGCAATACAAGCCCTCAGACCAGAGGATAGAGTACTGGAAGATGCACTTTGACGGATCCAAACTCAAAGAGGGTCTAGGTGCCGGTGTGGTGCTCACCTCACCAAAGGGAGATCATCTTCGGTATGTTTTACAAATGCATTTCAGGGCATCAAACAATGTCGCTGAATACGAAGCTTTGATCCATGGGCTTAAGGTCACAAAAGAAATCGGTGCGCATCGGATCATTTGCTACGGAGATTCAGATCTTGTGGTACAGCAGTGTTCCGGGGATTGGGATGCAAAAGATGCCAACATGGCCTCGTACCGGTTTCACGTGCAAAAGATTGCTGGATTCTTCGAAGGGTGTGAGTTTCACCATGTGCCGCGCGCAGAAAATGAAGCCGCGGATGCTTTGTCCAAGCTGGGCTCATCTAGGCAAGAAATTCCTCCCGAAATAGCTTTAGCTCACTTAAGAGTACCATCGATCAAACCGAGTCCGGAATCGGAATCAATTTTTGTACCGGAGTCACATGTTGCACCAATGGACATCGACGAAGGGAACCCGGGGACTGCTCCGGTAAGCTCGGGGGCTGATGTGCCCATACCAGAAGAAGCAATGCTGGTGGATAGCATGGACGTAGACCTACCAGTGTTCCTAGTCCGGGAGGCACCATCATGGGTTAAACCTATTAAGGAATTCCTGATCAACGGCACCTTGCCGGTTGACGAAAATGAGTCTAGAAGGATCCAGAGGAGGTCCAAAGCTTACACCATCATCAATGGCGAGGTATACAAGAGAAGTGTTACCGGTGTCCTCCAAAGGTGTGTGGAACCGGAAGAGGGAAAGGAAATGCTTGAGGAGATTCACCGAGGAGAATGTGGGCATCACGCGTCATCAAGGGCGCTGGTGGCAAAGGTATTCCGGCATGGGTTCTATTGGCCAATGGCTTTGCAAAACGCGGAGGATATGGTAAGAAAATGCAACGGGTGCCAGAGGTACGCCAAGCAAAACCATACCCCAGCATCCGGTTTAAAGACAATACCGCTAACTTGGCCGTTTGCCGTTTGGTGCCTAGACATGGTTGGCCCGTTCAAAACCGCAAGGGGAAATATGACCCACATCTTGGTTATGGTGGACAAATTCACCAAGTGGCTAGAGGTGAAACCCATTGCAAAGTGTGACGGGCACACAACGGTCAAGTTCTTAAAAGATGTTATCTTGCGGTATGGCTACCCGCATAGCATTATCACTGACAATGGCACCAATTTTGCTCAAGGTGAGTTCAAAAGATTTTGTGAAGACAACAACATCCGGTTGGATTTGTGCTCAGTAGCGCATCCACAAGGCAATGGCCAAGTTGAAAGAACAAATGCCTTGGTACTTTCCGGTATCAAACCAAGACTCATTGATGCGGTGGAAAAGTCACCGGGGTGTTGGCTCGATGAGCTACCATCAGTACTGTGGAGTATAAGAACAACTCCAAACCGGTCTACCGGATACACCCCATTCTTCATGGTTTATGGAGCAGAAGCGGTCATACCAATCGACATTCTCCATGATTCGCCAAGGGTGCAACTCTATACCGAAGAAGAGGTAAAAGAGGCCCGAGAAGATGATGTGGACTTGCTCGAAGAAGCAAGAGAATTAGCATTGGCAAGAACAACCATTTACCAGCAAAACCTCAGAAGCTATCACAGCCGGAAGGTTAACCCGAGAGTATTCCGGGAAGGAGACCTAGTGCTACGCCTAGTGCAGCGCACTGAAGGCCGGCACAAACTGTCCCCCCCATGGGAAGGACCCTTCATTGTGAGCAAGGCTCTCCACAATGATGCCTATTACTTAATTGATGCGCAGGAATGGAAGAAAGGAAAGGCGGACAAATCCGGAGAGGAGACCAAACGACCATGGAATGTAGCTCTGTTGCGTCCTTTCTACTCTTGAAGTTGTGGTGTAAGAAGTTCCTTTTTGTACCTTAATTGCTATGAATAAAAGATGTCGGAACCTTGAATGAATCTCGGGGACTACCCCACTAAGATTGCATGTAACTTGTTTATTTTTTCAGTTTACCGGTTGCTTATTGAACGTTTTTTCTTTCCGGTTTAGTAGTGTGCTAAACCCTACCGGAGTCTTCGACTCTGCTGCTGTCCGCAACCCGGCTTCATGGCAAGCAAGATAAACCGGTAGGGGATAAGCACATGAACTGCGAAGAGGGAGAGCAGGAAAGAACAATCCGGAAAATTTAACTAACCCCGGTTATACCGGTTTTTTGCAAAAATTTCGAGTTATTTCTAAGTTCAAGAAAATGCTTGCTTGGTGAAAGAACTTTGTGCTCATACGCCAAAAACGCCCAGAGAAGGTAGGCAGAGCCAAAGCAAAAGAGCCAAGTGTGCATTGAATTGGATGCGGAAACAGTTTCGGAATAATTGTAGTGCAAGACAAAAATCGAAACGATAAGCAAAGTGCTAAGTAGCGAACCAACATAACTTAATAAGTTACCGGTGTGCAAGACACTGGCATAAAATGTTGCACCACAAACCACAAGGACAAGTTTTATCTTACATCATACACCCCGGCATACCGGGGTCGAATTTAACAAGTTCTATTATCAAGCAAGCAGGAGCAGATAAGTTGTTCAGGCAACGGAGGCGTCAGGTGGAGTAGCACCGGTCTCGGTGTCTTCAGGGGGAGCAGCGCTGGCCTCGGGAGCTTCCGGCGGCACATCCTCGGCATCCTCATCTTCATCTCCCTCTTCTTCTTCCTCATCGCTGAGGTAGTCCTTGACATCAGGAGGGGGAGGGATGAAGGTGCGGACCTCGGCATACTCAGCTAGCCGGTAGGCCCGATCCTGCCGCTTTGCGGTAAGAACCGGATCCATGTCGGTAGGAGCATCTTGGCGTACGCCTTGGAGTGCATCCAGATCCAAGTCCGGATACCAGGAGCATGCGGAGCGCAGCGCCATGTCAGCTTCGGCACGAGCCGCGGAGCACTGCCACTCACGGATCCGGCGCCCTGCCTCCTTGAGCCAGTGGGCGGTAAGAGTGATGTTTGCCGGCATCTCTTCTTCGGGCCACAACACATTGAAAAGTTGGATGGCGGCGTCCGGTAGATCGCCAAGGAGCCGGTCCACTGAGCGCATGTGTTGGACTCGAGCGGAGAGGGCGACCAGATAGTCGTACCCGTCCCAGTGCGCGTCCATATTGGGAAATTTCCGCGCCACCCGATCATCCGTCACCTTTTTCACGGCGTGTGCCTGGGAGTCCGGGAAGTGTTCTACAGGAAGAAGGGAGAAGCATAAGCACAAGATACCGGAAAGCAGTATGCCGGAAGGAAAAGGAACACGGATACATTTTCAAAAGGAGAAAGCTTATAAGCGAAAGAAGGGACAAGGCAAGGACTTACGGAAAGCCAGCGCATCAATCTGCATAACCAGCCGATCATATTCTTTATGATTAGTGGTCATGACCTCAATAAGGCGCTCCGCTGCCTTCCGCGCCTTCCTTTCCTCCTCCAGCTCTGCCTTCAGCACCGTGTTGGAGTTCGTGGAGTCCTCCACGACCTCTGCCAGCCTGGCCTCGGCTGCAACCCGGGCATCCTTCAGAGCTTGCTCATGCTGGAGCGCGGCTTGCATAGCCTATTCCTTCAGCTCCCTCGAGGCGGTCTTCTGGACGTCCAGTGCCTCGTGGTGCTCCTTGATGAGCTGCTCTTTCTCGCCTAGATACCGAAAAGAAGGGTGTTAGCAAGTGGCAATTGATAAAACGAAAAAAGAACGGGTTAACCGGAAAAGAAAGAGTGATACCTTGAAGCGTGGCAACCTGGGCCTTGAGGGCCTCGATGGTAGCTTCCGGAACAGCTGTTGAACAAAAGATGCGTAAGTATCAAAGAAGAAAACATTCCGGTGAAAAGATGCCAGAGGAAAAGAAAGGAAACAAACCTTGGCAGTGGCTGTGGGCCTCAGCAAGGTCCCGATGCTCCCACAGAAGCTCCTCGAAGAGCTGCTTCCGGGCATCCGCAGTGCTCTGTTCAAAGGAAGATAATTGTGAGAAAGAAAGAAACAAAGATCTTAACCCGAAACTCGGGGACTGGCTATGCTGGTTTCGCGCATTTGTAGTTAAGTTTCGCGCTAAGAGCTACGCTCTCAACACGAAACTCGGGGACTGGGAGGATAGACAAGATCCGGAAAGAAAGAAACCGGCATCAACAAAAATTACAAGAAGGTTGGCGAAACTTACCACCACGTTGCTGGTGGCATCGTACCACGCACTGTCGAACTCCTTCATGGCGCGTTTAAGCCGCATGAAGTGTTCTTCAGTGGACCGGGGCCCAGCAGGATCTGGCGCTGGAAGACGGTCCTTCCCCAGGCCGCGGGTAGATGCAGAGATATCCGCATCATTCCACTTTTGGGCGTAGGGGAGAAGGTGCCCCAGGTCCTTGCCCTCACGCTTCAGCTCAACGATCCGGCCCAGGAGGCCGGAAGGTTTTTCTTGGACAGCAGCAGCAGCAGGGCCGACGTGCAGCACTAGAGACCGCGAGCCGGCTGAGGCGCCGCCCTCCACGGCCTTGCCCCGAGAAGCCCCGGGCTTGAGGAACTTGGTGATCTTGGGGGTTTCTGGCGGCGGCATTGGCTTGGCCGCGGAAGCTCCTTGGTTTGGTGGTGGTGTTGGAGCAGCTCCGCTAGGCTCAAGAGTAGGAGCTTCCGGGTGCGGTGCAGAGGAGACCGGCGCGGAAGTATCCGGCGCAGTTTCGGTGGGGGAAGAGCTTGGCTGCTTCATCTTTTTCTTCTTCGGGGAAGGAGGAACCAGAGATTCCACCTGCCCGGCATCTGTGTCGTCGGCGCCGGTGTCGCTGGCGCCGGTGCCCTGGGTTTCAGGAGGGGAGGTGAGATTCTCCTCCGCGCGGTGATCAGGAGGTGTAGGGGCCGCGCGCCCCGAACTTGTAGTGCCTCCCGGAGGGGAGGCAGAGGTGTTGCCGGTACCAGACGGTGCCGGACTTGAGTGAGGAGGAGGAGTTGAGGTCCTTGCGGAGCCGGCAGAGCCCTCCGTCTTGGAGCCAAGCTCAGGCGCAGGGCTGAAAGAGAGAAAAAAGGACGAGTTGGAAAAAAGCAACCGGAAAGGAACTTGGTAAAAACAAAGCAAACAAAAAGGGAAATGAAGAACTTACCCGGAAGAAACCGGCATCCGCTTATGCTTGTAGCGCTTCGTGCTCACCTGCTTTCCTCCAAGGACCTCAGTCCGAGGGTGTTTGGCAGGAGGAGCTTGGCTAGGGTCGGCGTCAGCAGCCGGAGCATTGTTCTTCTGGCCTTCGGCCATAAGTTTATCCAAGAATTCATCCCCGACCTCGGCCTGCAGGGGAGCCACATGCTCATGGACCTGTGGGTTGATGTTGGCTGAGGGAATGTCTACAGAAGAACAATAACAAAAAGAATATGAGAGATCAAACAGAAGAGCTACCTCAAGCAAGGTCAGGTCGTCAGACGAACCGGCTGGTTCCGGCGGGGACTTGCCGAGGCGCGAGGCTGGAGTCCGGCCCATCTTCAGATCCTGCCAGTGAATGAAAGGGTCCGGGTCGAACTTATCCAAAGGCCGCTTCCGGCAAGGGCCTCGCTGATCTGAGTCAATACGGGGAAAGCGGTCCCTGGCCTGAAAACAAAAGGAAAAAGGGGTTAGTCACAAGTATAAAAATACCGGTAAAATGACCCGAGTCGCATAATTTCTTACTTCTTGGGACGGAGGATTTTTGGAGCTGAGAGGGCAGAGGCCCCACTCCCAGTCATCCGGCATGTCCGTTTGGCATATTTGATTAGCCTTCAGGACCACATCCACCTTGCTCAAGGGCAGGCCGGTGATCTTGGTGGGATCACCAGGGCCGTACATCTCGCTTATCTTGTGAGCACGGCGCTTAAGGGGAAGCACCCGGCGGCAGATGAAGGTGCGGATAATATCATCGAAGCAAATGTTGGTGTTCTTCATCAGCTTCAACATGAAGCGTACCACCCGGTTCGTCTCTATGTGATCCGTACCAGGGTTGTAATTCCAGTTGACCTTGGCGGGCGGCGCCGGGTTGAAGGGCGGCAGATTGATGAGGTCAGTGGCGCTCTTGTTCTTCACATAGAAGAACGTCGTCTGCCACAACCGGCAAGACTCGAGGCCGTTGAACTTAAAAAAGGGGCTCCCTTGGCGGGAGCCGATGATACAAGACCCGCATTGCACGGGGGGTTTGGGCTTGGGAATGTCCCTGCCCTGGACCGAGTTGATCCGGAGAGAAAAGAAGCGGGCAAACGTCTCGCGAGTGGGGCGGATACCGATGTAGCCTTCCATGAAGGCCACAAAACAAGAAAGATAAAAAACGGCATTGCCGGGAAGGTGGTGAGGTTGGAGTCGATAGAAATCAAGGAATTGGCGGAAGAAATCGGAGGCAGGAAGGCCGAAGGGAAGTGAGCAAGGAAAACAACGACCTCACCAGGTTCAAGCACCGGTTCGATCTCGTCACGAGGAAGCCGGCAGGAGACTCCTTCCAGTATTCTCCTGGACCGGTAAAGCCAGTCGATCTCGTATTGAGTCACGTCGGAACCCCTCCAGGCTCCGCGTGTGATACCGGAAAGATCCTTTCCGGGGGCCCGGCTGGATGTGCCGGCCTCTTGATCTTTGCTGGATTCCATTTCCATCCGGGCGAGATCTTCAGTTAGCCCGTCGGAAGTACTACTGCCTTGGTTACTAGAGGAGGCGGTGGGGAGAGACTCTTCGCTAGACATATAGATCTGGGCGACGCCGGAATCTACCGAAAAACAGTTTTCCCCAGAAAGACCCTCGCGCGAAGATCTACGAGTAGGAGAAAAAGCAAAATAAAGAGGGGATAAATACTCTACCGCCCCAAGATCTGGAAAGCAAGAAGAAAAGAGGTAGAGGCGCATCGGGCCTAACCTGAGGCGGCGAAGTTGCAGAAGAAGGGGTTTGCCGGAGGGACGCTGAGCCTACGGCCGGCGAGGAGGTCCGTCGACGGCGAGGTGAGGAAGAACTCAAGGAAACGCCAATGCCGCAACTGCGACAGGAGTGCCGCAGAGGTTCTTCACGCGGTGAAGTTCAGCGGCGTCCGGCGGAGCAGCAGCGGAAGTTCGCCAGGCAGCGGAGCTTGGACGGCGAACGGAGAGGCGGAGGCGCAGAGGGCAAAAGCACTAAGCGCGAAGAAATGGAGAATGCGAGAAGAGGAAGAAGAAGGAGCGGTTTCGCCTTATAAGGGAAGAGGGAGATGTGGGCCAGAAAACCGCTGGGCCTCGGTGGTTTGGATCGTGGGCCGCGACGGTTCGCTCCACGGGCCACCACGTGGCGCGCAAATTCACGTGCAGAAAACAACATGTCACAGGAAGGCCACACGGATCCGGAACGGCCGCGAGGATCCGGTGTGGCGCCATAAATGCTGGCGCAGAAGCCGAAGGGAAGTGACCCCTGACAGTGGCGCGTCAGTCACAGTGCGCATGTCTCTGACAGGCGCGGGGCCCAAGATATTCTCGACTTCGCCGAGGAAGTGTTCAATGACTAAGATGCCGGAGGATAAGATACCAGAAAATGTCTTGCGGAGAGAGATAACGAAAATCCGGGCAAAGATGCCGGATCCAAGCCCAGCACCGGGTAGATTAAACCGGTATCCAAAGACGTGAGAACCTGGCATGGTCTGTTGGATAGAATCCGCCAGACTATACCAGCTTCGGGGACTAATGTTGGGGGGATAACCCCCGGTATGCCAAAGGCATGCCAAACCGGATGGTTTGAGCCATCAAGATACCGGTTTAATGTTTATACCGGAGCACAAGATAAGCGTTTGGCTGAGCGGGGCTAAGCCAGTATCCTCAGGAGAGGTATACCGGAACCGGATAGAAAAGATACCGGGCCACCGGAAAGAAGAACATGTCGGCAGGACTGGTCAAAGATCCTCTCCAGAGCTAGAAGACAAAGATGAGATAAGCAAAGTAGCTTTAAACGAAGGGCTGACGATAAAGATAAGGATAACGAAGAAAGAAGCCGGAGGACATCAGCCTCCCTGATTAAAGAGGACCCCGGTGTCATCTATGATTAAAGTAGCTTTGTAAAGTAGTTTGTCTAGTCAAAGATACCATTAGGGTTTCTTGCCTTGTAAGCCACCCTCTCCCCTATATAAGGAGAGGGGGCAGCCCTCCTCACGGGCACGTATGTAGCGATACACGAACGCACGAAACACAAACCTGTAACCTGTGAGAATCAATAAAGATAGTGATCTAGAGCGAGTTCTTCCTTGTGTCTTTCTTCTTCAACCTCTAGCCTCGGCTAAGTTCTTGAGGAAACCATCCGGAAGTTCATCCCATCTGATCACAAACCCTCCCCCGAATCCTCTAGCGTCCATTCGGCCCCAATTTAAGCCATCCTATGGCATCTGTCTGTTCACCACGACGACAATATCATTAGCAACAATGGTGTTCAAAGCGTTCATACTAATATCATTGCTACTAGCATGCAAATAAGATTCCATAGGTTTTTTAATTTTCGCATCAAACCATCCATGTCTTAACTCAGGAAATAGAATAAAAAGCTCGCAGTTGTTTTCCATTATGCCTTACTAGTGTAAACAAGAAACCAAAAGATGCAATTGCAGGATCTAAAGGAAATAGCTTCGAGCACTTACAACGGCACCAGAAAATAACTTAGTTACCTGGGACCGGAGTGTGAGTGCCTTTTACCTTTCCTCCCCGGCAACGGCGCCAGAAAATAGCTTGATGTCTACGCACGCTTCTATTCCTCAGAGATGTTGTTGGGCCTCCAAGAGCAGAGGTTTGTAGAACAGCAGCAAGTTTCCCTTAAGTGGATCACCCAAGGTTTATCGAACTCAGGGAGGAAGAGGTCAAAGATATCCCTCTCAAGCAACCCTGCAATCACGATACAAGAAGTCTCTTGTGTCCCCAACACACCTAATACACTTGTCAGATGTATAGGTGCACTAGTTCGGCGAAGAGATAGTAAAATGGAAGTGATATAGATGGTGGTAATATTGCAGGAAGTAAAGATGCAGTAAAACAGTAGACAAGCGGTGCCAGAAAATAGCTTGCTGGCGTGGGAAGCAATTCTCTGTGGTGTAACTTATTCGGAAACAAGGCCTAGGGATCATACTTTCACTAGTGGACACTCTGAACATTGATCACATAACTGAATAAACAAATACTACTTTCTCTACACTCTCTTATTGGATGACAAACACCATTCATTGTGTAGGGCTACAAGAGCACCTCAATGCCGGAGTTAACAAGCTCCACAACATTCGATGTTCATATTTAAATAACCTTAGAGTGCATAATAGATCATTGCAATTTAGACCAAGAACTAACATAGCGCACACACTATCACCATTACACTATGAAAGGGGGAATAGATTACATCAATACTATCATAGTAATAGTTAACTCCATAATCTACAAGAAATTACAATCATAACCTACGCCAAGTACTACATGATGCACACACTGTCACCATTACATCATGAAGGAGGAATAGACTACTTTAATAACATCACTAGAGTAGCACATAGATGATATTCAACTATATCACAAAGCTCATGACCACATAAAGATCACATGGGAGAGAGAGATGAACCACATAGCTACCGGTACAGCCCTTAGCCTCGAGGGAGAACTACTCCCTCCTCATCACGGGAGACAGCAGCGGTGATGAAGATGGCGGTGGTGTCGATGGAGATGCCTTCCAGGGGCACTTCCCCGTCCCGGCGGCGTGCCGGAACAGAGACTCCTGTCCCCCGAATCTTGGCTTCGCGATGGCGGCGGCTCTGGAAGGTTTTCCGTATCGTGGCTTATTCTTCTAGGGTTTTCGCGACGGAGTCCTTAAGTAGGCGGAAGGGCAGCCTCGGAGGGGGTCTGGTGGGACCACACACTAGGGGGGCGCGCCCCACCCCTTGGCCGCACCGCCCTGGCGTGTGGGGCCCCCTGGCTCCCCTCTGGTCTCTCTCCGGTGTTCTGGAAGCTTCGTGGAATTATAAGATACTGGGCGTTGATTTCGTCCAATTCCGAGAATATTTCCTTACTAGGATTTCTGGAACCAAAAACAGCAGAAAACAGGAACTGGCACTTCGGCATCTTGTCAATAGGTTAGTTCCGGAAAATGCATAATAATGACATAAAGTGTGTATAAAACATGTGAGTATCATCATAAAAATAGCATGGAACATAAGAAATTATAGATACGTTGGAGACGTATCAGTGTACATATTATTCGTGATCTAAAATCACTCATGTGTTTTTACTCATTGAGTGTCAAATATACTCAAGTCTTGTCAAACCTTCACATGGAAAGGAACACCTTCTTAATATTTTTATATTGAACTACTTCAATATTTATTCTATGTACTTTGACTTAAACTTATTATGCGTTTCAATCTATCTTCATAGATCTTGACGCTAAATATGTTTCAGTCCATATCCTTTCATTGAAGTTAATTCTCAATGAAACCTTTTAATCACATCAAGTATATAATTACATCATTTATAATCAATGATATGTCATCCACATATAATATTATAACTATGTCTCGGTGCTCCCACTTAATTTCTTGCAAATGCAAGCATCTTCATCGTTTCTGATGAAATTAAAACTCTTTGATTATTTCATCCGGTAAAGATTCCAACTCTGTGATACTCACTTCATCCAATTGAAGTTTGTATACCTATCTAGTATACATCCTTAATACACACTTCTGGTAAAGAATGTATTTTTGCCATACTACTAACATATCTCATAAAAGAAATATGTAGCGATTACTAGAATAATCCACATAGACTATAAGCATCGCTACGGAAGATCTAATCTTATCGCTGTCAACTCTTTGAACTTTGTCGTAAACAACTTTTCGAAAAGTCGAGCTTCTTCAAGGATATTCCATCCAAGTCCATCAGTTTTATAGATCCATTTACTTTCAAAAAGTATTCACCTATCTTGGATTTCATGGCGCATAGCCATTTTAACGGAGTCAGCGCCCATCATAACTTCTTTGTATGTAGTTGGTTTATCATTGTTCAAAATCAATACTTTGTCCACAAATCATTTATTTGATCACAAAGTAAACCATATCTACAAGGTTCAATAGGTACTTTGATCTCCATGACTATAACACTTTGTAGACATGGGAGCCATGATCGTCGTGGCCGCTTCCGAAACCATTTTCGATGCTGTGCTACTCTGATCATCATGCTCAGGTTCATAAACCTTATCAAGTTTCATTTCCTCCCACTCAAATACTTCGCTAGAAAACAATTTCTTGGAAATAAGCAAGTAACATTAACAAACACTTTTGTCTTTGACTTCATAGTGGAAAGAATTCCCAATTTGTTCTCTAGGACAACAACAACAAAGACATTCATCCGGTTTTGGTTGTAAACTCATTTACTTATGCCATGCATACCAAAATTTAAGAAAAGACTATTAGGGTTTATACCCATGCCATAACTCGTATGGTGTCATTTCAACGGATTATGATGATGCTCTATTTAGTGTAAAAGCGGTAGTCTCTAAAGTATAATCCACAAAAATATAATGACGTCATTTTATTTTATCTCATCATTAACCGAACAAGGTTTGGATACGTCTCTCGGATACTCCATCATGACTATGATACTCCAAGAAACGTGAGTTGTAGTAACTCTCTTAGATGTTCGCTAAAACTCGTAATTCAAATATTTCCACCATGATCCAATCATAGATATTTGACTTTCTATTACGATGATTTCCACTTCATGCTGAAATTTATTTGAATCTATTCAAATGTTTCAAATTTCTTCCTTATTGAATATATCCTTATATATACAGTCAATTCATTGTTGGAAGTTTTCATGAAATAGAGGAATCTTCCCCACACAACTATGCCTAAGAACCATATACATCATCGTGTATGTTTTCACTAAGCTAGTTAACCGTTCAACTCTTGGACTATGAACGGTATTTCAGTCATTTTATTTAGAAGAGATTTGCAAGCGCCGAACGATTCAAAAATCGAATGACTCCAAAAATCCATTTGCAAGGAGTTTCTTCATGCGTTCCTTTCTAACATGACCTAAATGGCGGTTCCACAAATAAGTGTAATTCACATCATTTGCCTTATGGCATTTTAGCGTTGGTGTTATGTATGTGTGTTTCACCATAAAGACTTATAATAACTTATCCATAGTACATAGAATACAGTCATAATTTGAACAACTCATTGTTTTCATTTGACCAGAACAAAATAAAAATTATAAGGTTTTTTATTATAAATCTGAAGGGCTAGGTAGAATACCAACGACGAACATAATAAATCTTTATTTTTGTTCCAAACGTGCATTATCACCACATTCCTTGTCAGTCACTTAGGCCATAATATTCTTTTATTGCGTTGTGTTGTATGACATCTCATACCAACCAATATGGTACAAATACCTAAGAATTTCATTATGTGACCAAACAAAGAATACATTCATAACATGTATATCATCTATATACACCTGAGCTAGACTTCCTAGTCTTTTCTTGTGGCGACCCCGGAGGTTGGGGCTAGACAAACCCAGATCTCCATCTGGCATAAGCCTAACCTAGATCTCTAGGGCCTACAGGGTGAGAATCGGTAACACAACAGTGACTCTATGACTCAAAGAGTAATACAAGCTCATAACTGAGCGAAAAACAAGAGTATTACAAGCAGAGGTCACTGACCTGGCATTTCATCAATCAACGGAAGCAAAGTTATGCTATTCTAAATAGCAAGATAGCAAAAGGCCTAAGAGGCCAGGAGCATAACGGCGACGTCCCAGCCCATAGATTCCAGGCTGCCACCTGGGAATCCCAAGCTACTCGTCGATGTCGACCTAGAAAAACCACCATTTGTTGGAGCAACTTCGTCTGAAACAAAGCATGCAAAGCTGAGTACAGGGACTCAGTAAGACTTAGTACAACCTTTTAGCAAAGCTGGTATGCGAGGCTTTATGTGGAGCTTATTTTGCGGAAAGCCAGTTTTCCTTTGTAAACAAGAGAGAGCAGAAGCTCGTCTACATACATCATTTTAAAAGGGGGATAAGAGAGCGATATCTCTAGCTCTATTGATCATCATATTGAATCCACCGAAATCTTCATCATATGCTGAACCTATCCACTAGGATCACCCCCTCGATACCCTGAGAAGGGATCCTTATCACACATTGATTCCAAGTTTTACGATTAGGTTAAAGTTGTCTATGATCAACACGTACTTTCCCAAGTCGTCCATAACCGTGGACACGGCTTTTCGAAAAGATTTACCCTGCAGGGGTGTACAACTTTACCCACACGCGCCGACCGAACTCTTAGCGCCGTACGTTACACACTTCCTTGGTGTGCCGGCAGAGGGTGGTCGACCAAAACCTTTCCCTTGATTTCGCCTATTCCATGAGTCAATCTAACTGGGGAACTCCGTCATCGTAGGTAGCCATTCTCCGAGGCGGTCCCGGTCATTGTGTGCAGGGGATCCAGTTCAATGCCTCCAGCATCCTTCACCCCGGCCACGCCCTGTATGATGCACTTTGAAAACCTTTTCACCCTTTCCCCATGCGTATGGCAAATGGAACTCGCAACCTAATTGACTCATGGGTAAGCTAGGCAAGTTCGGGCCAAGGGGTTCCCATGGGCCCCGTGTGGCTGTACGCTCAGTCTTGGTTCCGAAGGCGAGAACCTCAGGTCCTAGTATCGGCGAGAACGAGTCAAATCACCACATACCCATGTGGCGGCCCATCCAAGCCTTTAAACATGTTTATTAACATCACTCATCTTACTAGGTTCATTCGCAGGTCTGATTCATCAACCGGATGGATCAGAATTCGTCAACTAAGCATGGCTAAGCATAACCGATATAACGGCTCTAGCGATGCACACATAGCTCAAACCTAGTCTTTCCGGGAGCAGTGTATCAGAGTATTTAGTCTACAAGGATGGTAAATGCAACACACATAGGATAACTATATCTGCCGATAAAACATATTGGAATCGAATGGAATATGTAGGAACCAGAAGTAAAAGCATTTCGAAATCATAATATGAACCAAGCTAGGGCTTGCCTTTGTCCCTGACAAACCAATATGGATCTTCAGAGATCCCATGCTTGGCTTGTTCATCGGTGGACAAACATTGACCTTCGGTGCTGTCAATCTTCATCGTCTCGGGCACTTGTTCTATCGATCGGGAAGAAGCAAACACCAGAAAGGTAGACCAACAATCAACACATGGCATCGATGCAATGCACATACAAGGATGATGACATGACATGTTAATTAGGTACTGAAATAACCCTAAGACATGTTCAATTTAATTGAGGTTCGACAGAACTAGGGTTAGCCGTTCCGGAGCCTCCAAGGGGTTGATTAAATTCTTCTAAACCAATTAGGGTTCAAAGTTGTTTAACAATGCATGATTTTGCTACCAAAATGTAGATCTCATTTTTCTGATTTAAAATGAATAAGTTATGAATTTTACAAGTTTTATACATTTTAATTCATTTCTGAAAATTCCTGGAAAATTATTAAAATTCTGACAGACACAGGCCCACATGTCATAGATTTATTCATTTCCTAAGTATTTCAGAAAATATTAAAACCTGAAAGGAGGCCCCACCTGTCATATTATTTATTTACCAAAATGAATTTCACAAAACATTTAAACAAAAAGAGAAAAAGCGGCGGGGCCCACGGTGTCAACCACCGTGTGCTGCCGCCGGTGAGCGAGCAGCCGCGATGCTAGAGGGCTCCCCTGCACGCGCTGAGTAGCGCGTTGGACGGAGGAGGCCGAGGCGAGCAAGACGGTGGCGGCGCCGCTCCGTTTGCGTCGCCGGAGCGTGGCCGGCGACCATGTCCGACGGCGGCGGGCGTGGGTGCCCGTGCCGGCGGCGGTACAGGGCAAGAGGGAGAGGGAGAAGGGGTGCGTTAGCACCGCAAGCTCACCAGGAGCAGTATGGAGGCGACGAGGAGGCCGGAGGAGGTCCGCAGCGCCGGCATCGGCCCGGTTGCCGGCGACCGGACGCGAAGAGGAACAGGGTGTCCCCGTCGATTGGGGGCATCCCAGGCCGATTCCTTCGGCCAGGAGGGTTGTGGCAGCGAGGCAGAGCTCGTGGGCCACTCGCCGGTGCCGGGGAAGGCGAGGAATGGCGGGGGAGCGGCGGTTGCTGGCCGGCTAGGGTTCAGCAAGCTCGGGAACGAGCGAAGGAGATTGGGGGAGGGGAAGAAATGGCGTGTTAAGGTTTCCTGGAGGCGACATGGGGTATTTGTAGACGCCGGCGGGCGGCGACACGCATCATGGCGCGGCGGCAGGATCGGAGGGCCGGCGAGGTGCCAGGCATCTCCTTGGAAGCGCGGGGAAGAAGGTGAAATTGCAGAAAACTCCCTAGGGTTTCTGCTGGGCTGGTTTGGGCCGAGGTGGGCTAAGGGTTGGGCTGCAGCTGGGCTGCGCCGAGAGAGGAGAGAGGGGAAGGTGCTGGGCTGCTGCCCAAAGAGAGAGAGAGAGAGAGGGGTTTTCTCTTTTTTTCAAAATCTGTTTTCTATTTTGTTTACAAACTCTTTTGCATTTTGAAATCTGTTTGAAATATTGAAACAATTGAAAAGAGAGGGAGATTCAAACAACACTTAGGGTTTTCAAAATTTAACTTCAATGCATTTTTCTTAGGAAAAATAAACATGATGCTCATGATGCACAAACAACCCTAATTAGGTTTAGAGAAAACAGGGATGTTACATTTCTTTCTTTCTGCCAAAATCTTTTATAGTTTCTCTTTTGGCTTTCCTTATTATTCAGAAAAACACTTAAGCATCAATAACTTCTAGGTTTGTTGGTCAAATACCAATAACCTTGAGGTTCTTACTTTGAAGTTGATCATCACATGACAAGTGTTCCGGATTTCACTATTAGTAACCTTTTAATGTGATGAACAATTTCACTCATAATTTTTATCCATCAAATCATGACGTCTTTCCGAGACCATGTCTGTACATGCTAGGCTCGTAAAGTTTAACCTCAGTATTCGCATGTGCAAATCTGGCTTGCACCCGTTGTATGGACACGTGGAATCTATAGCACCCGATCATCATGTGATGCTTTGAAACAACGAGTCTTAGCAACGGTGCATACTAAGGACGATCACTTCATGGATATGCGAATATCGTTAGTGCCCAACTAGTTGGAGGATCACGACACCTAGCGTCTTCAACCTTCGTACATTCCCATAAAACTTATGAGTTTATGCAGTCTCCCTAATTTATATTCTATCATCTTGCAATAAGGTCTTAGATATCACATATATCTCTTACCTCGCTTATTTCTGAAAACAAAATTTCTAGCTCCTTACTTTTCAAACGGATTTGAACTTCAATTTTCACGGAGACAAGATGATTTTAGGTACTAACTGAAATCATTGCTCTTTGAATCAGCAATGTGAGGTTTACCAAAAGTTTGCAATAGGACTTAATCATTTCTTGATTCTTTAACAATACGGTACCAGTCCGTAAAGTTACTTGTCAGACTTAACAGTGTTTGTATCTCAATTACAAGACTAGCGCATGGTAGATAACGGATGCCAATTCTACAATTTAATTCAAAATACTATTCAGACTATGTTCATGATAATTTGTTCAAGTTTTAATCTAATTACTAATGAACTCCCACTTAATACAACATCCCTCGTAGTTGTTTAGTGGCACACGATCCATCGTCACTACACCAAATCTGATCATCACGTGAGATGATGTAGCTTCAATGGTGAACATCAACATGTTGATCATATCGTCCATATGACTCGTGTTCAACCTTTCGGTTTCCTGTGTTCCGAGGCCATGTCTGTACATGCTAGGCTCGTCAAGCAAACCCAAGTATTTCTGCGTGTGCAACATGGCTTACACCCGTTGACGTGGGCATTACCCTTAGGGTAACTGATGTTGCACTACCTCTTGCAGCCCAACTAGGGGCCCATGAAGATACTCGATAGCCAGGTGGGCCACTACGTCGGTTTCGAAGAGGAATTCTTGAAGAACAAGACAAGGAGACGAAGAATACAAGGAAAGTTTAGAACTAAGACTCTTTGTAACCTAGTCGTACCCGGACAGATCTCTCGAGACCTGGCTCCCAATATAAGGGCTAGGAGAGAGGCTGCCGAGGACACTCGCAATCTTAGCAATCATAGCCACCATAAGTCCAGAGCTAGGTCCCCGTAGAACTTAGTCTCTCGACGAGATCATAGCCAAAACCTTCGGCACCCCATTGTAACCCGATATTTTCATAATCAAGATCAGACAGGCAGGACGTAAGGGTTTTACCTCATCGAGGGCTCCGAACCTGGGTAAATCGCTTTCCCCGCTTGTTTGATAACCGATGTCTCGTGTCAGCCTACAGAATTCCATCTACCCTAAGCCCCAAACGGAGGGCATTGTCGGGGAGTACCCTCGACAATTGGCACCATCTGTGGGAAACTTGTCGGCGCAAGGCAGGTCATCGGCAGTTCCAGTTACGTCTGCAGTGTTCGTGCTAGAATCACCAACGCCGCCAAGTCCAAGAAACTCGGTTCGCTGCGGATCCTTCGAGTTCACACCGCGCTCTAAGGCATCGCACCCGATCTCCACGGAGTCACGTGGCAACATGGATACTACTTTCGGTGGTGTCCACTTCATCATCGATTCTAGAGGGTTTCTTCGCCTTCCTAGTTCAAGCGCACCAAGCCCGAGAACTTCGGTTCCAGATGACACCACGCCAGCAGCAGCTTTGGCAGTCCTGCCTGGGAACATGGGAGAGGGCAGCCGAAGCAGCTTCGGCAGCAAAGAGGAACAAAGGAAAAGATGAAGGGATTCACACCACGAAGAAGAGAAGCGAATTGCGACTCGCCCCCGACAGTATGAACGAGAATGTCATAACATGCAGCCGAACAAAAACCGTCTTCGCACACCTTATCTATCGGCCAAGAGCAACTCGAAGCACCGTGTTACCTGCATTCTTACATCGACCCGAAGGATAATCTTGAAAAGTCCACTCATCTGCTTAGAAATTGTCGGCAGTTCCTTGAAGTCCGGCAGTTTTGCGACGATCTTAGGGCCGAAACGGCTGCGAAAGCTCACTCGGTAGAAAAAGGGCGGCAGCCTATAGTTATCCACCAGAACCATACATACCAGAAGGAGGAGACATGTATGTACCAACCGAAATATTCTCAGCGTCTCATGGATAGGTCAACATGATCCATAAAACTAGTTTTTCGAAGAGAGAAGCCAAGAAGTTTTCGCGAGATGTGAAGTACGCAGAGGTTGCTATGACTGAGGTACCCGAATATATCGACTAGTCAGACCAAAACATATCATTTAGCAAGGCGGCGGATCACCCGAAGGCCGTTCCAAGGCCTGGCCATACTGCCCTAGTCCTTGAAGCACAGATTGGAGGCTACAACACGAGCAAGGTATTCATGGATGGAGGAAGCGGTCTGAACCTATTATTTGCCAGCACAATGAAGGCAATGGGCTTAACGGTCGACATGCTAAAAGAATCCGATACAGGATTCCACGGCATCATCCCAACCCGACCCGCTTATCCCCTTGGTAAAATATCACTGGATGTGGTTTTCGGCACACCTAGCAACTTCAGAAACGAGAAGCTCGAATTCGAAGTGGTTGATTGGGAATCTCAATATCATGCCATTCTCAGCAGACCAGCGTTTGCCAAATTCATGGCGGTACCTCATTATGCATATCTAAAGCTGAAGATGCCAGGCAATAACGGGACAGCAATAACCGTTCACGGAAGTTTTTCTCGTTCTGACAGCTGCAACAGAGATATTCAGAAGATCGCCTCAAAGTTTGGCGCTAAGGAAGAGCTCAACGCACTCGACGCTGTTACAGATCACACGAAGCCACCAGCCGATAATTGGAATGTAAGATCCGATGAATTTGAGGTCGCGAAGGAGGCAAAGAAATAGCAAGTGCATCCCTCTTACCCGAAGAAGACTGTCAACACTTCAGCAGACCTTACTATCACATAGGAAAGCGCGCTCATCGAGTTCCTCCGTGAGCACTGGGAAATATTTGCATGGCAACCATCCAACATGCCAGGTATTCCCAGGGAACTCGCTGAAAACGCCCTCAATGTTGACCCCAAAGCTAAACCTGTACAACAGACGATGCGTTGTTTTTCGGAACCAAAAAGAAAAGCTATTGGCGAAGAAGTTAATCGACTCCGCAAGGCTGGATTCATTCGGGAGCTCAAGGAAGCCGAGTGGGTAGCTAACCCAGTCATGGTGCCGAAGAAGGATACGACAGCTCTTCGCATGTTTATCGATTACACAAGTCTCAACAAGCATTGCCCAAAGGATCACTTTCCGCTGCCCTGTATTGACCAAATAGTCGACTCCACTGCTGGATATGATCGTCTCTCCTTCCTCGATGCGTACTCCGGATATAATCAGATCAAGCTCAAGAAAGAAGATCAAGAGTTAACCGTGTTCATAACCCCGCACGGCGTTTACTGTTACAACGTTATGACTTTCGGGTTAAAAAACGCAGGCGCAACTTATCAGCGGTGCATGCAAGCTTGTCTCGGGGAGCAGGTGGGTAGAAATATCGAAGTTTACATTGATGATATAGTGGTTAAAACCAAACATGCAGTTACCCTCATCGACGATCTGCGAGAAACTTTTAGCAATCTCGACCGATACAAAATCAAGCTGAACCCGAAGAAATGTTTCTTCGGGGTGCGAGGAGGACAAGTACTCGGGTACTTCATCTCAGCTAGAGGAATAGAAGCCAATCCTTTGAAGATCAAAGCTATCCTTGACATGGAACCGCCAAAGAATTTGCATCAAGTGCAACAATTGGCAGGACGATTGGCAGCGCTTAGCAGATTCATCGCCAAGTTGGGAGAGAAAGCTTTGCCCTTTTATCAGTTGATGAAGAAATCAGAGAAGTTCGAGAGGACAGATGAGGCGCAGGAATCTTTTGATAATTTGAAGAAGATCTTGTCGACATCCCCAGTACTCGTAACTCCACACGAAAAAGTACCAATGCTCATGTATATAGCAGCAACGGTGCAGGTCTTTAGCACGGTCCTAGTTGTTGAGCGAGAAGAGGCAGGGAGAGTTCATGGTGTGCAACGACCCATTTACTACCTCAGCGAGATACTCACGCCAGCAAAGCAGAGATATCCTCATCACCCAGAAGTTAGCATATGTCGTATGGAGGACATCACGTAAGCTGCGACATTAATTTACGGAGCACCCGATCATTATGGTAAGCGAAGCACCATTGGAGAATATACTTACCAATCCAGAGGCTACGGGTAGAGTATCTCAATGGGCTATCGAGATAGCACCACACGACATAACCTACGTTAATTGGACGGCAATCAAATCTCAGGTTCTCCCAGATTTCTTGGCTGATTGGATTCAATCCCAAACTCCGGCAGCACCCGACATGTCTGGATCATGGACAATGTACTTTGATGGGTAGAAGAGGAGTACAGGTGCAGGCGCAGGAGTAATATTGATCTCACCACAGGGGGACAAGATGAGGTATATTCTGCGCATGAATTTCTCGCTGCCGACAAATAACGAAGCGGAGTACGAAGCACTGTTGCACGGAATGAGAATGGCCAAGGCGTGTGGAGCAAGTCGCTTGGAAATTAATGGAGATTCAGATCTTGTGGTGCAGCAGTCGATGAATTTATGTGACGCAGTCAGCGACAATATGATTGCCTACCGTCAACTATATCAGAACATGGAAGCCAAATTTGAAGGGTGCGAGCTAAAACACATCGGTAGAGCTAGCAATGAGGAAGCCGACACTCTGGCGAACATAGGGTCTACATGCTCCCCTATTCCAGATGGAGTATTTTATGAAGTTATCGCTCAGGGATCGATCAAGGAAAAAGTATCGGCACCTCCAAAAGTATCGACTGATGATTTAGGAACCGAACTGCAAAAAGATGTCGAAGATCCTGCAGCGCAATCTACAGAGCAGGTCCTTCTTCTTGGGCCTCTTTGGACTAAGCCTTTTCTAGCATATCTAATAGAGCAAAGGTTACCGGAGGACCCAGTGGAAGCCAAGCGTATCGTGAGATGGTCTAAAGCCTTTACCATAGTAAACGGTGAACTTTACAAGCGTAGTATCTCTGGCATCTTTCAAAGGTGCATCGCAATGGCCGACGGAAAGGCTCTACTACGGGAGATACACGAAGGAACTTGCGGCCATCATGCAAGTAGCAGGGCCTTTGTGGCCAAAGCTTTTAGAGCAGGATTTTACTGGCCAACAGCAGCGTCTGATGCTCGAGATTTAGTACGAAAGTGCGATCCGTGCCAACGTTTTGTGCCAAAACCGCACGCTCCTGCAACAGATCTAATGACCATACCTTTGGCTTGTCCTTTCGCGCAATGGGGACTCGATAAAGTTGCTCCGCTGCCGAGATTATCGCCGGGAGGGCATACATATCTATTAGTTGCAGTCGATAAGTTCACTAAATGGATCGAAGTTGTACCAGTCAGAGATCAAACAGCTAAAACTGCTATCCAGTTCTTTAAGGGAATAACTTGTCGGTTCGGCATGCCTCACATCATCGTTACAGACAATGGAACTAACTTCGACTCCAAAACGTTTCGTAAATTCTGTGATGATGGCGGTATTAAACTGAAATTTACTTCAGCTGCACATCCCCAAACCAATGGTCAAGTCGAAAGGATCAATGGCTTAGTATGTGATGGTATCATAAAATGCCTTACGGGCGTAGCTGGAGCATGGGTTGAAGAATTACCATCTGTACTTTGGAGCTTGCACACTACACCAAATAGGTCAACTCGGTATACTCCGATCTTCCTCGTTTATGGAGCCGAAGCAATTCTACCAGCTGATGTTCGTTTTGAAGCCCCTCGGGTAACTGCATACATAGAAACAAACTCTATCCATGCAGTGGAAGATGCTGTGGATCTTCTTGATGAAGCTCGAGATATTGCTTTAGCAAGAACAACGGTGTATCAGCAAGCGTTACGGAACTACTACAGCCGACGAGTATGTAATCGAAGCTTCAACATCGGCGATATGGTACTACGATTAAAGCAAGAGAGGCCTCTGAAGCTTGAATCTCTGTGGGAAGGACCGTTCATAATCACTAAAGTGATACCAGGAGGAGCTTATCGTCTCAAGAACCCCGCCTCGGGTGAAGACGTTGAAAATCCATGGAACGTTGCACACTTGCGATGATTCTACGCATAGGATTCAGCTATTCCTTACTTGTTAAATGACAGCTCTTTAGCCTGTTCTATATTATGAATAAAAGTCTTGATTGGGCCCTTCATATTTATTATTTAAAGATTATCACTCGAACGACTATTCGGGTCCTCTTTATTAGCTCCTACTCCCATCGGGAGCTTCGGCTAAAATTACGCGCTTCACAGCTACCTCGATAATATTCGAGTGCTGCAAGGAATTATTACAGTATCGATAATTAATTAATACTCCCATCGGGAGCTATGGTTATCGATACGCAACAAACCATCCAAGCCTCAAGATAATACACAAGTGTTGCAGTCGATGGACATATTATTACTTACAAAAAGGCTCATACTGGTGCACCGTGTAACGAAGCCAAGTACCTAAATCCCTCGTTCACTCGGTGGGTGTCGCTCTTACAGAACTTACATATCGACTCTACAAACAATGAAATTACAACGGAGTCGTCGGGTGAGCAGGCTGACTTGATCACTCAGCCGCCCTCGACAAAAACTTTCTAATCGAATTAACAAATTCAAAAAATAAATGATGTATAAGCACGCATCAAGATACATATGGGATTACCCCTTGCAACGCAAGGTCATTATATATATACATAAATTTATGGCAGGTTTTCTTGATCTTCTCGGGCCTTCAAATCCCTCTCGATTCCTGTTTCCATCCGGGAGATAATAACATATGCAGGATTTCTGGCTATAGCATAATACTGGTCTAATCTCTTATTGGCATTTGCTATGGCCTATAAATCTAAGGTCGGATGGCATGCTAACACTGAAGCAAGAGCAAGTTCGGCTCCGGCCAGAAGTTCCTTCCGCACCAACAATCGACTTCTCTCTGGAGTCTTGAATCGGTTGAACAAAGCAGATAAAGTCTCGGGTGCTTGGTCCAATGGGAACATGGTTCTCCATACCATCGAGAGATGAGCATTGTATTTATCAAAGTAATAATGCACCTTCTCCGCTCGATGTTCAAATTTAGCCATGGCTACGGCTTTCGGTCGATTGGACCATAGTTCATGCTTCGGGTGAGCGACATCAGTCATTGCCTCGACCTTTTCATGGATCCTCCTATTCTCCTCTGATTCATCGAAGGCCACAACTGTTGAAGAATAAAAGCCAGTCAGTAGAAGGTTGTTCAAGTAAATACTTCGGTAAAAATCGGAAGGTGATCAGATACTTACAGCTTAAGCTTCCAGTAACAACACGGAGGCGGCCAAGAGCATGCTGTTCGATTGCGGTAGCAATCTCGCTTTTTCTTTTCACCAACGCTGCCATTGCGTGAAGGGTGGTTATGTCTTTGTTTAGTCGAGATATTTGATCACAAAAACGATTAACCGAAGAATTTAAAGAAGGATCGGCACGAGAAGAAGTTGAAGGAATCTGCAGCACAACTCTTGGCTCAGAAAAGCATCGATAAAAACTCCCATCGGGAGTGCATAGCATATATTACATTCAAAAGATTGTTGGTACTGACAACAGAGCCAGTATAAAACAGGACTAGGTTAAATTGTATCAGGACTTAATTACAACAGCGGAGCAAGAATCCAATCAAGGATGAGCCTGCGATGAACCAGGAGCAGCTTCAGGCGCAACTTTGGTCTTCTCTTCATCAACTAGCTTGAGGAGCTGATTAGAACATGTCACAGCCGATTGTTTGAAAGGCTCAAGGTTGACTAGGCAATTGTTGTCATCTACGGGCAGTGCCTTGGAAAACTTTACCAAATCGGAACCTAGCCCGTGCCCCATCAACAGTTGGAAAGTAAGAACCGCCCCAAACAGACGGGAGCGTCGCTTAAGTACCTCTATAGCTTCACAAGAGTTGATGAAGAAAGTGTTTGCCATCTCGCCAAGGGTCTTTTTTTGGTTTACCTTCTTCGGGAATATCATCGAGAATAACTTCGACAATGCTCCCTTGGTTTTTTGCAAAAGCCCAAGGACTTGGATATTGGAGTCGGTGGCAAGAGAAAGGGCATCAGACATCGAATCCTCTCGAAGTTTGCGGGCTTGATTGATAGGTACATCGGCAGCATTTGGAAAAGTATGAATAAGCAATCAAGAAGATAGTATTATAAAAATATCATGCATTAAGCAAAAAGGAACTTACTCAGCAAGTTCGTGATGGATTCGCGGAGGGCGCCTTCTTTTTCATAGGATGCAATAGCAGCTTCGCATCTGGCATCCTTCTCGTCCTTCATTTTCTTCTTAAGCTTCCTTAGCTCATCTTTCAGCAAGATGTTCTCATTCTGAGCATCGGCTGCAAGCTTGTTAGCTTCCAGCACTTGATCAGCCGAAACCTTGATGGTCTTTCGAAGCTGAGCATTTTCTGATTCTAGGCGAGTAAATTGATCAGCGAAATCTGCCACAGCGTCAACTGTGGTGAAAATCGGCTGCAAGAAAGAAGATAAAAGGTCTCAGGCAAATCCGGAGATTAACTGTAAAAGAATATCGAGCTAGGTCGTTTACTTACATGATCACGGGTAGTTGAAGGAACGGGGGCGCCAGCAGAAGGGTTAACCTTCGACACAGGAACCTTCACCACAGTCGTCCTTGAAGGTGGCATCGGTTCAGCAGGCGAAGGATTCGACTCCTTGGCTGATTCGGCTCTTCCAGAAAATAACTTAGCCCTCTTTGCAAGAGGGACTTCATCATCATCATCGTCAGAACTGCTCGAAAACGAGAACATGTGTTACATGAATTGAAGGGAGATGGTTACAAAGGGAAAAGTGGAGACTCACAGGTCTAAGTCATCTTCGAATGCAAAAAAGCCTGTCGAACTCTTTGTAGCTGGAGGAGGCGACGAAGTTTCATTGGCATCATCATCTTGCCCGCTAGGACTCGATTTAGCCGTCGTCATCAAATCTTCATTAATCCTCCTGCACTGTTGATACGTCTCCGACGTATCGATAATTTCTTATGTTCCATGCCACATTATTGATGATATCTACATGTTTTATGCACACTTTATGTCATATTCGTGCATTTTCTGGAACTAACCTATTAACGAGATGCCGAAGAGCCAGTTGCTGTTTTCTGCTATTTTTGGTTTCAGAAATCCTAGTAAAGAAATATTCTCGGAATTGGACGAAATCAACGCCCAGGGTCCTATTTTGCCACGAAGCTTCCAGAAGACCGAAGGAGAGTCGAAGTGGGGCCACGAGGTGGCCAGACACTAGGGCGGCGCGGCCCAGGCCCTGGCCACGCCGGCCTGTCGTCTGGGCCCCTCGTGCCGCCTCTTTACCTGCCCTTCCGCCTACAAATAGCCTTCGTCGCGAAACCCCCAGTACCGAGAGCCACGATACGGAAAACCTTACTGAGACGCCACCGCCGCCAATCCCATCTCGGGGGATTCTGGAGATCTCCTCCGGCACCCTGCCGGAGAGGGGATTCATCTCCCGGAGGACTCTTCACCGCCATGGTCGCCTCCGGAGTGATGAGTGAGTAGTTCACCCCTGGACTATGGGTCCATAGCAGTAGCTAGATGGTTGTCTTCTCCTCATTGTGCTTCATTGTTGGATCTTGTGAGCTGCCTAACATGATCAAGATCATCTATCTGTAATACTATATGTTGTGTTTGTTGGGATCCGATGGATAGAGAATACTATGTTATGTTAATTATCAATCTATTACCTATGTGTTGTTTATGATCTTGCATGCTCTCCGTTATTAGTAGAGGCTCTGGCCAAGTTTTTACTCTTAACTCCAAGAGGGAGTATTTATGCTCGATAGTGGGTTCATGCCTCCATTAAATCTGGGACAGTGACAGAAAGTTCTAAGGTTGTGGATGTGCTGTTGCCACTAGGGATAAAACATTGATGCTATGTCTAAGGATGTAGTTATTGATTACATTACGCACCATACTTAATGCAATTGTCTGTTGTTTTGCAACTTAATACTGGAAGGGGTTCGGATGATAACCTGAAGGTGGACTTTTTAGGCATAGATGCATGCTGGATAGCGGTCTATGTACTTTGTCGTAATGCCCAATTAAATCTCACTATATTTATCATGTCATGTATGTGCATTGTTATGCCCTCTCTATTTGTCAATTGCCCGACTGTAATTTGTTCACCCAACATGCTTTTATCTTATGGGAGAGACACCTCTAGTGAACTGTGGACCCCGGTCCATTCTTTTATACTGAAATACAAATCTGCTGCAATACTTGTTCTTTACTGTTTTCTGCAAACAATCATCTTCCACACAATACGGTTAATCCTTTGTTACAGCAAGCCGGTGAGATTGACAACCTCACTGTTTCGTTGGGGCAAAGTACTTTGGTTGTGTTGTGCAGGTTCCACGTTGGCGCCGGAATCCCTGGTGTTGCGCCGCATTACATTCCGCCACCATCAACCTTCAACGTGCTTCTTGACTCCTACTGGTTCGATTAAACCTTGGTTTCTTACTGAGGGAAAACTTACTGCTGTGCGCATCGCACCTTCCTCTTGGGGTTCCCAACGAACGTGTCAATTATACGCGCATCAAGACTGTTTTCTGGCGCCGTTGCCGGGGAGATCAAGACACGCTGCAAGGGGAGTCTCCACTTCCCAATCTCTTTACTTTGTTTTTGTCTTGCTTTATTTTATTTACTACTTTGTTTGCTGCATTATATCAAAACACAAAAAAAATTAGTTGCTAGCTTTACTTTATTTGTTGTCTTGCTCTCTATATCAAAAACACAAAAAAAATTAGTTACTTGCATTTACTTTATTTACCTTTTGTTTATTTCATCATGTTTCCCCCTAAATACACTCTAAAAGACATACCAGTAGGACGTGGGTCTATCATTGGAAGAGATAATATAGAAGATTTTTTCACTCATGTTAGTACTACTGAAGATTTTGAAGATAGACACTTGGTAGAACTTGCTCCTACTTATGAAATTGCTGCTGCTTCTTTAGTTCACATGTTGGAAACTAAATTTGTTAATCTTAATCCTATAATCCAACACATGTTTCTCACACTTGGTGATATGGAAGAAGGGGAAAAGAAAGATTTTGTTTTAGAAACCCTTCTTAGAGAATTTGGTGGTATAGCTAGAGAGGCTAGAAAGGTCTTTATTAAACATAAGATGCTTGGTTCTTATACCAATTTTGTTAGTATTCTTGAAAAGATGGACATGGAGAGAGTAAGGTACACTAATAACATTAATGATGGTGGGGAGATCAAAGCACCAATACCATGTAAGCTCCTAGCAATGAATGAAGCGTTAGAAAATAACTATGCTTGGCTTGTTCCTGAAAATTTGTTTGATGAGAGTAGCAAGCCCAAGACTAATGAAAAGGGAGCCGCTGAAACTTATGTATCTAATATATTATGCATGGTTGAGAAAACTCCAAACCCTGCTGAAGATGCTTCATCTCTTGATAATACTTGATACACACTTTCTGCGCCTAGCTGAAAGGCGTTAAAGAAAAGCGCTTATGGGAGACAACCCATGTTTTTACTACAGTATTTTTGTTTTATATTTGAGTCTTGGAAGTTGTTTACTACTGTAGCAACCTCTCCTTATCTTAGTTTTGTGTTTTGTTGTGCCAAGTAAAGTCTTTGATAGTAAAGTTCATACTAGATTTGGATTACTGCGCAGTTTCAGATTTCTTTGCTGTCACGAATTTCGACCTGCCTCTCTGTAGGTAGCTCAGAAAAATATGCCAATTTACGTGCGTGATCCACAGATATGTACGCAACTTTCATTCAATTTGGGAATTTTCATTTGAGCAAGTCTGGTGCCTCAATAAAATCCATCTTTACGAACTGTTCTGTTTTGACAGATTTTGCCTTTTATTTCGCATTGCCTCTTTTGCTATGTTGGATGAATTTCTTTGATCCATTAATGTCCAGTAGCTTTATGCAATGTCCAGAAGTGTTAAGAATGATTGTGTCACCTCTGAACATGTTAATTTTTATTGTCCACTAACCCTCTAATGAGTTGTTTCGAGTTTGGTGTGGAGGAAGTTTTCAAGGATCAAGAGAGGAGTATGATGCAATATGATCAAGGAGAGTGAAAGCTCTAAGCTTGGGGATGCCCCGGTGGTTCACCCCTGCATATTCTAAGAAGACTCAAGCGTCTAAGCTTGGGGATGCCCAAGGCATCCCCTTCTTCATCGACAACATTATCAGGTTCCTCCCCTGAAACTATATTTTTATTCCGTCACATCTTATGTGCTTTGCTTGGAGCGTCGGTTTGTTTTTGTTTTTGTTTTTGTTTGAATAAATGGATCCTAGCATTCATTGTGTGGGAGAGAGACACGCTCCGCTGTTGCATATGGACAAATATGTCCTTAGGCTTAACTCATAGTATTCATGGCGAAGGTTGAATCTTCTTCGTTAAATTGTTATATGGTTGGAATTGGGAAATGCTACATGTAGTAATTCTAAAATGTCTTGAATAATTTGATACTTGGCAATTGTTGTGCTCATGTTTAAGCTCTTGCATCATATACTTTGCACCCATTAATGAAGAAACACTTAGAGCTTGCTAAAATTTGGTTTGCATATTTGGTCGCTCTAAAGTCTAGATAATTTCTAGTATTGAGTTTTGAACAACAAGGAAGACGGTGTAGAGTCTTATAATGTTTACAATATGTCTTTTATGTGAGTTTTGCTGCACCGGTTCATCCTTGTGTTTGTTTCAAATAACCTTGCTAGCCTAAACCTTGTATCGAGAGGGAATACTTCTCATGCATCCAAAATCCTTGAGCCAACCACTATGCCATTTGTGTCCACCATATCTACCTACTACATGGTATTTCTCCGCCATTCCAAAGTAAATTGCTTGAGTGCTACCTTTAAAATTTCCATCATTCACCTTTGCAATATATAGCTCATGGGACAAATAGCTTAAAAACTATTGTGGTATTGAATATGTACTTATGCACTTTATCTCTTATTAAGTTGCTTGTTGTGCGATAACCATGTTTCTGGGGACGCCATCAACTACTCTTTGTTGAATATCATGTGAGTTGCTATGCATGTCCGTATTGTCTGAAGTAAGAGAGATCTACCACCTTAATGGTTGGAGCATACATATTGTTAGAGAAGAACATTGGGCCGCTAACTAAAGCCATGAATCATGGTGGAAGTTCCAGTTTTGGACATATATCCTCAATCTCATATGAGAACACTAATTGTTGCCACATGCTTATGCATTAAAGAGGAGTCCATTATCTGTTGTCCATGTTGTCCCGGTATGGATGTCTAAGTTGAGAATAATCAAAAGCGAGAAATCCAAAATGCGAGCTTTCTCCTTAGACCTTTGTACAGGCGGCATGGAGGTACCCCATTGTGACACTTGGTTAAAACATGTGTATTGCGATGATCCGGTAGTCCAAGCTAATTAGGACAAGGTGCGGGCACTATTAGTATACTATGCATGAGGCTTGCAACTTGTAAGATACAATTTACATAACTCATATGCTTTATTACTACCGTTGACAAAATTGTTTCATGTTTTCAAAATAAAAGCTCTAGCACAAATATAGCAATCGATGCTTTCCTCGTTGAAGGACCTTTCTTTTACTTTTAATGTTGAGTCAGTTCACCTATTTCTCTCCACCTCAAGAAGCAAACACTTGTGTGAACTGTGCATTGATTCCTACATACTTGCATATTGCACTTGTTATATTACTCTATGTTGACAATTATCCATGAGATATACATGTTATAAGTTGAAAGCAACCGCTGAAACTTAATCTTCCTTTGTGTTGCTTCAATACCTTTACTTTGATTTATTGCTTTATGAGTTAACTCTTATGCAAGACTTATTGATGCTTGTCTTTAAGTACTATTCATGAAAAGTCTTTGCTTTATGATTCACTTGTTTACTCATGTCATTACCATTGTTTTGATCGCTGCATTCATTACATATGTTTACAATAGTATGATCAAGTTTATGATGGCATGTCACTCCAGAAATTATCTTTGTTATCGTTTACCTGCTCGGGACGAGCAGAACTAAGCTTGGGGATGCTGATACGTCTCCGACGTATCGATAATTTCTTATGTTCCATGCCACATTATTGATGATATCTACATGTTTTATGCACACTTTATGTCATATTCGTGCATTTTCTGGAACTAACCTATTAACGAGATGCCGAAGAGCCGTTGTCTTGCTTTTCATGCTGTTTTTGGTTTCAGAAATCCTAGTAAAGAAATATTCTCGGAATTGGACGAAATCAACGCCCAGGGTCCTATTTTGCCACGAAGCTTCCAGAAGACCGAAGGAGAGTCGAAGTGGGGCCACGAGGTGGCCAGACACCAGGGCGGCGCGGCCCAGGCCCTGGCCGCGCCGGCCTATCGTCTGGGCCCCTCGTGCCGCCTCTTTACCTGCCCTTCCGCCTACAAATAGCCTTCGTCGCGAAACCCCCAGTACCGAGAGCCACGATACGGAAAACCTTACTGAGACGCCGCCGCCGCCAATCCCATCTCGGGGGATTCTGGAGATCTCCTCCGGCACCCTGCCGGAGAGGGGATTCATCTCCCGGAGGACTCTTCACCGCCATGGTCGCCTCCGGAGTGATGAGTGAGTAGTTCACCCCTGGACTATGGGTCCATAGCAGTAGCTAGATGGTTGTCTTCTCCTCATTGTGCTTCATTGTTGGATCTTGTGAGCTGCCTAACATGATCAAGATCATCTATCTGTAATACTATATGTTGTGTTTGTCGGGATCCGATGGATAGAGAATACTATGTTATGTTAATTATCAATCTATTACCTATGTGTTGTTTATGATCTTGCATGCTCTCCGTTATTAGTAGAGGCTCTGGCCAAGTTTTTACTCTTAACTCCAAGAGGGAGTATTTATGCTCGATAGTGGGTTCATGCCTCCATTAAATCTGGGACAGTGACAGAAAGTTCTAAGGTTGTGGATGTGCTATTGCCACTAGGGATAAAACATTGATGCTATGTCTAAGGATGTAGTTATCGATTACATTACGCACCATACTTAATGCAATTGTCTGTTGTTTTGCAACTTAATACTGGAAGGGGTTCGGATGATAACCTGAAGGTGGACTTTTTAGGCATAGATGCATGCTGGATAGCGGTCTATGTACTTTGTCGTAATGCCCAATTAAATCTCACTATATTTATCATGTCATGTATGTGCATTGTTATGCCCTCTCTATTTGTCAATTGCCCGACTGTAATTTGTTCACCCAACATGCTTTTATCTTATGGGAGAGACACCTCTAGTGAACTGTGGACCCCGGTCCATTCTTTTATACTGAAATACAAATCTGCTGCAATACTTGTTCTTTACTGTTTTCTGCAAACAATCATCTTCCACACAATACGGTTAATCCTTTGTTACAGCAAGCCGGTGAGATTGACAACCTCACTGTTTCGTTGGGGCAAAGTACTTTGGTTGTGTTGTGCAGGTTCCACGTTGGCGCCGGAATCCCTGGTGTTGCGCCGCATTACATTCCGCCACCATCAACCTTCAACGTGCTTCTTGACTCCTACTGGTTCGATTAAACCTTGGTTTCTTACTGAGGGAAAACTTACTGCTGTGCGCATCGCACCTTCCTCTTGGGGTTCCCAACGAACGTGTCAATTATACGCGCATCAACTGTATGGCCCTAGTGCGAGCATCTCCTTCGGGGGCTTCATCTCCTTGGACGTCGCTGTCATCGAGGGCATCTTGCACATCCTCAGTTTCCTCCGAATCGTCATCGTCATCCTCTAGTTCTACTCCACTCTCGGGTGTAGGAGGGTAACATTGAGCGACGGTGGAAGCCTGATTGACAGATAAGAAGTTAATAAAAGTTCGGATGACAAAATAAGAACAACAATTGGAGCAAATGTGATGAAGATTACCTTGGCTGGAAGATGTTTGAGATCATAAGGAAGGCGGGCCGAAGTCAAGACAATATTGTCCTTCTGGCTGAAACGGGTAAGGCGCCGCACCTCGTCACGGAGTTCCCCATCCGACAGGTCGGCTGAGCTGACTCTTGACTTATCGTCTTTGCCAACATACATCCATAATTGGTGAGGTCGAGACATCAGTGGTTGCACCCGACGTTTTAGAAACACCGAGACCACCTCAGTACAGAACCCCTGCATTCTTCGGGTCTAAGACCTGTTCGTACAGTTGATCGTCTATGGCGCTTTCTTCGACAGTCAAGATGTTTCGCCAGGACTTCTTCGGCGTGGTCACCAAGACATCTTTGAATAAGGGAAGATTGGAGCATCGTCCAGATACTGGAACATCTCGTAGATAGAACCATTTCTGTCGCCAGCCCTGGACTGACTCCTTCATTGGGTAATCGAGGTAATTAACCTCCTTTCTAACGACAAAGCTGACGCCGCCAACAACGGGGGGACCGTCATTGCCATTGTGGCGTTTGACGTAGAAGATTTTCCTCCACAAGCCCCAATGGGGGTTGATGCCGAGGAAAGCCTCGCACAAAGTGATGAAGATGGAGAGATGAAGAATAGAATTTGGGGTCAGCTGCCAAAGTTGGATCCCGTATAAAAAGAGAAGGGAGCGAAGGAATTCATGGGCAGGAAGAGAAAGCCCACGAAATAAGAAGGCGACGATCATAATAGTGAAGCCTTTGGGAGGCTTTGGGTGAGAAGATGAACCTGGGAGACGAATGTCATCATTGGATGACGAGATGAAGCCAAGAGTACACAGCTTGTTCACATCGCGATTGGAAATGGTGGACGCGCACCAATCGCGGCTGGCCTTGCCCACGCCTGACAAAGAACCTGGCTCGGCGGCACCCTTCTTCTTGCCCATGGCGCTAGATCAGTTCTTGGGAGCAGGAGCAGAGGTGAGAGAAAAGATTGAGGAGGAAGATGAGCACTATGGAGGTGTGAAAAGTGAAAATAGTGAAAAGGTCCTTTATTTATAGCAAAGACTGTTGGGAAATCGTGGCCATAACTCCAAGATATCGTGGGGAGGTGGACGAGGATACAGTCATACACGTGTCCCTGTAGGGAAAACGGAACCGGCAGCCCATTACTCCCACTACGCGCGGAAATCGAGGGGCGCCTCGGTCAATGCACAAGCACTAGTCATTTCCTAAAACTGACCGCGCAGAAGTAGGGTGGGCCCGTCAGGTCATGTCATGTCAATCAAACCACAGCAGTGGCGTCGTCATCAATGATGTCATGAAATTAAGGTGTCGACTCCGTATGAAGCATCCGAAGAAAAAATTAAAACCATCGGGTGGATCGACTTGAGTCTACACACGTATGCAAGCATCCATGTCTAGACTCGGGGGCTACTCCCATCGGGAGCGCTGGACGTGCACCCGGTATAATTCAGACTCAAAGATTTTTGCAAGGGAGATCGCATCAGGAGTATCTGAAGAAAGATTGGAAAATTCAAACGTTTGGCCTAAGTCTGCACTTGGTTGCAAGCACCCGCGCCTAGATTTGGGGGCTACTCCCATCGGGAGTGCTGATTGCACACCCGACGAAACTTTTTTGCACTCCAGGATCATGCTCGGGGACTTGATTCTATGTAGGGTAGCGTTGTTTTGCCATCGGCAGTTAACCAGCAAAGCTGGGCACGTTACTCGATATCCTTTACGTACTGAACCTTATTTGAAAAAATTAAAGCCCCGATATAAATGTATCGGGTGACCTTTGGAGACTTGCAGAAAGCTTTGACAGAAGAAAACATTCGAGTAGTACAACTTGAGTCTACGCACGGTTGCAAGCATCCGTACCTAGACTCGGGGGCTACTCCCATCGGGAGCGCTGGACGCGCACCCGATAGAAGAAGATGCTATTGTTACAAGAAGATCAATATTTGTCGGGTGAGACGAACATTTGACAGAGGCATGCTTTAGTCCTTGCCCGAAGTATCTTCTGACAGACACTCGGGGGCTACTGACGTGGGCTTTACCCTTTGGGTAACTGATGTTGCACTACCTCTTGCAGCCCAACTAGGGGCCCATGAAGATACTCGATAGCCAGGTGGGCCACTACGTCGGTTTCGAAGAGGAATTCTTGAAGAACAAGACAAGTAGACGAAGAATACAAGGAAAGTTTAGAACTAAGACTCTTTGTAACCTAGTCGTACCCGGACAGATCTCTCGAGACCTGGCTCCCAATATAAGGGCCAGGAGAGAGGCTGCCGAGGACACACGCAATCTTAGCAATCATAGCCACCATATGTCCAGAGCTAGGTCCCCATAGAACTTATTCTCTCGATGAGATCATAGCCGAAACCTTCGGCACCCCATTGTAACCCGATATTTTCATAATCAAGATCAGACAGGCAGGACGTAAGGGTTTTACCTCATCGAGGGCCCCGAACCTGGGTAAATCGCTTTCCCCGCTTGTTTGATAACCGATGTCTCGTGTCAGCCTACAGGATTCCATCTACCCTAATACCCAAACGGAGGGCATTGCCGGGGAGTACCCTCGACACCTGTTGTATGTGAACGTAGAATCTATCACATCCGATCATCACGAGATGCTTCAAAACGACAAACTTTTGCAACGGTCCATACGAGGGGATAACACTTTATTATCTTGATATTAATGTGAGGGATCATCTTATAATGCTACCATCACGATCTAAGCAAGATAAGATGCATAAAGGATTAACATCACATGCAATTCAAAATATGTGATATGATATGGCCTTTCTTCTTATGCTTTTGATCTCCATCTCCAAAGCACATGAGCATGGTCTCCATCATCACCAGCATTGCACCAAGGTCTATGGTGCCGCTTCATGGTTGTCCATCACTTATAGCTACTATAACAACTACTTGAAATAAAGCTTTTACATGATGAATAGACACGCAGGTCTTAACAAATGTAAAGACAACCATTAGGATCCTGTCGGTTGCCAATACAATAATGAACATCTCATACATCAAATATAATCATCATCACATCATGGCCATATCACATCACCAAACCCTACAAAAACAAGTTAGACACCTCTAATTTGGTTTGCATATTTTACGTGGTTTAGGGTTTTCGAGTAAGATCCAATCTACCTACGAACATGAACCACAACAGTGATACTAGTGTTGTCAATAGAAAGAGTAAGTTGAATCTTAACTATGGTGAGAGAGACAGACACCCGCAAAGCCACTTATGCAATACAAGTTGCATGTCAAGCGTGGAGCAAGTCTCACGAGACACGGTCATGTAAAGTTAGCCTGGGCTGCTTCATCCCACCATCCCGCAAGATGCAAAGTACACATAACTAAAAACAACAAAAGCATCAACGCCCACAAATCCATTGTGTTCTACTCGTGCAACAGATCTATGCATAGACACGGCTCTGATACCACTGATGGGTTCATTTCATGGAAAACAAAAAAATTCTACCGTGAACATGAACAAAAATCAAGATCCAATCTAGGAAGAAGCAAGACTAATCTATGAAGATCAAATCAACGAGATGTATGAGAGACTAACCCTTGAAGATCCAAAGCCTTACGAGATCAGATCTCGTTGTTAATGTAGTCGATCGTCCCGGTGCTGCAATCCGGCAGCACTTCCGTACTCGTCGCGCGTACGGTGTCGATGAAGTCCTTCCTCTCCCCGTTCCAGCGGGCAGCGGAGGTGTGGTAGCTCTCCTCGGAATCCCAGCAGCACGACGGCGTGGTGGTGATGGTGGAGGAGAAAAAACTACAGGGCTTCGCCAAGCCGGTACAGAGTAGTGGTGGAGGAGAGAGGGGCGACCAGTGTTAGGGGATCATTGTGGTGCGCCCCCTGCCCCTCCCCTCTTTATATAGGGGGGAGGTCGGTCTGGGTTGCCACTCCATGCCCCAAAACCATCTAGGGCCGGCGGCCAAGGAGGGGGGAGTTTTCTTCCCCCCCCCCCCCCCTCCCAAGTTGATCCCCGTATGGTTTTGTGGAACCCTAGTGGGCTGGCCGACTTGGGTCTTGAGGGGCATGTGCCTGATGTCTACGGGTGCTTCTATTCTTGTAGACAGTGTTGGGCCTCCAAGAGCAGAGGTTTGTAGAACAGCAGCAAGTTTCCCTCAAGTGGATCACCCAAGGTTTATCGAACTCAGAGAGGAAGAGGTCAAAGATATCCCTCTCATGCAACCCTGCAACCACAAAGCAAGAAGTCTCTTGTGTCCCCAACACACCTAATAGGTGCACTAGTTCGGCGAAGAGATAGTGAAATACAGGTGGTATGAATGAATATGAGCAGTAGTAACGGCGCCAGAAAAGTGCTTGCCGGCGTGCAGTTGATGGTAGTAATATTGCAGGAAGTAAACAAGCAGTAAAACAGTAAACAAGCAGCGATAGCAGTATTTAGGAACAAGGCCTAGGGATCATACTTTCACTAGTGGACACTCTCAACATTGATCACATAACAGAATAAATAGATAGATGCTAGACTCTACACCCTCTTGTTGGATGATGAACACCACTAACTGTGTAGGATTACACGAACCCTCAATGCCGGAGTTAACAAGCTCCACAATATTCAATGTTCATATTTAAGTAACCTTAGAGTGCATAACAGATCAACATAACCAAACCAAGTACTAACATAGCATGCACACTGTCACCTTCACACTACGAAAGGAGGAATAGATCACATCAATACTATCATAGCAATAGTTAACTTCATAATCTACAAGAGATCACAATCATAGCCTACGCCAAGTACTACACGATGCACACACTGTCACCATTACACCGTGCAGGAGGAATAAACTACTTTAATAACATCACTAGAGTAGCACGCAGATAAATTGTGATACAAAACACATTGCAATCATAAAGAGATATAAATAAGCACTTCACTATGCCATTCATAACAGCGAATAAGTATTCTATGAAATATAGCCTAAGAGACCCACACGGTGCACACACTATCACCTTTACACACGTGGGACAAGGAGTCTCCGGAGATCACATAAGTAAAATCCACTTGACTAGCATAATGACATCTAGATTACAAGCATCATCATATGAATCTCAATCATGTAAGGCAGCTCATGAGATTATTGTATTGAAGCACATAGGAGAGAGATGAACCACATAGCTACCGGTACAGCCCCGAGCCTCGATGGAGAACTACTCCCTCCTCATGGGAGACAGCAGCGTTGATGAAGATGGCGGTGGTGTTGATGGAGAAGCCTTCCGGGGGCACTTCCCCGTCCCGGCGGCGTGCCGGAACAGAGACTCCTGTCCCCCAGATCTTGGCTTCGCGATGGCGGCGGCTCTGGAAGGTTTTCTCTGGTTTCGTCGAACGTGGTAGGGTTTTCGCGACGGAGACTTTAAGTAGGCGGAAGGGCAGGTCAGGGGGCCACACGAGGGCCCCACACAGCAGGCCGGCGCGGCCAAGGCCCAGGCCGCGCCGCCCTAGTGTCTGGCCACCTCGTGGCCCCACTTCGTCTCCCCTCCGGTCTTCTGGAAGCTTCGTGTAAAAATAGGACCCTGGGCGTTGATTTCGTCCAATTCCGAGAATATTTCCTTACTAGGATTTCTGAAACCAAAAACAGCAGAAAACAGGAACTGGCACTTCGGCATCTCGTCAATAGGTTAGTGCCGGAAAACGCATAATAATGACATAAAGTATGCATAAAACATGTAGATATCATCAATAATGTGGCATGGAACATAAGAAATTATCGATACGTCGGAGACGTATCAGTGCCCCTGGCCCATTAGGGCTAGGCTGCACCCCCTCGGCCCATGTTGGCCCTCCTAGGGTCGTGGGCCCCTTGGTGGACCCCTCAGAACCTTCTACAACCTTCTCGGTCTTCCACCGGAAAAATCCCGAACTTTTCCGAAACCTAGAAATCAACTTCCCTTATATGAATCTTATTCTCTGGACCATTCCGGACCTCCTCGTGATGTCCTGAATCCCATCTGAGGCTCCGAACAACATTCGGTCTCCATCTCATATTCTGAATCTACTACAACATCGAACCTTAAGGGCGTCACCCTACGGTTCGTGAACTATGCGGACATGATCGAGACTCCTCTCCGACCAATAACCAATAGCGGGACCTGGAGATCCATAATGGCTCCCACACATTTAGCGATAACTTAGTGATCGATTAAACCATTAACATACGATACCGATTCCCTTTGTCACGTGATACTTTACTTGTCCGAGGTTCGATCATCGGTATCTCCATACCTAGTTCAACCTCGTTACCGACAAGTAATCTTTACTCGTTACCGTGGTATGTCATCTCTTGTGTCCTTGTCACATGCTTGCAAGCTAATTAGATGACATTCCACCAATAGGGCCCAGAGTATATCTATCCGTCATCGGGATGGATAAATCCCACTCTTGATCCATATGCATCAACTCATACTTTCCAAATACGCAATCACATCTTTATAACCACTCATTTACGTAATGGCGTTTGACGTAATTAAAGTACCCTTCCGGTATGAGTGATTTACGTGATCTCATGGTCGAAGGACTAGGTTACTATGTATCGAAAGCTTATAGCAAGATGAACTTAATGACTTGATCTTATGCTACGCTTATTTGGGTGTATGTCCATTATGTCATTCACCCAATGACATAACCTTGTTATTAACAACATCCAATGTTCATGATCAGGAAACCATGATCATCTATCAATCAACAAGCTAGTTTTACAAGAGGCTTACTATGGACACTTTTCTGTTTACATAACACACATGTATCAATGTTTCCGGTTAATACAATTATAGCATGGGATGCAAACATTTATTATGAACACCAAGATATAACAATAACTACTTTATTATTGCCTCTCAGACATATCTCCAATAATTTAATACTCCTATCTCCTAGCTACGACGTGAGTTGGAGAAACTTAAAACAACTCTTTTCATTGTTCGTTTTACCGTTGTGCGAAGCCCGCCTTGGCCTTTAAAAATTTATTATAAAGCCGTAGTACTTCTCCCGGTAGCGATCAACTAAAGATGTGTCAACAGAAAAACTGCAAAAACCTTGTTTACTAGCACTAATGTCTCATGCTCTGCGCATTAGTACTTTAGTAGTGTCTTTGGCCCCAATGCGCATGAAAAAAAAGCCAATGGACTCTGGTGGAATCATCGCTTCGATCTTCCCGCGCTTTGGTGGTCCAAGATAACATTGACCAAACTATTCAATGTAGCTGATAGGCACATGTATAATGTACTCCAACGTGGGCATGTATAATGTACTCAAACTATTCTGTCAAATCTGTCGCTTACTTCCTCTCCAACGTGGGCATGTATATCTTGGTTGCATGCTCCCAATTTGCAGGCATCATGCATGACGCACCCTTTTGAACACTACATAAACAAATGCAGTTCCCTCTCACTTGATCCACCAAGGCAAGCACAAGCTAAAAACAAAGACGATCAACCTTGATACACAAATATCTAGCAGGAGACCATGGCCGCAGGAGATGACCTGAAGCTGATCGGAGTATGGGCAAGTCCATTTGTCGTCAGGGTGAAGCTTGCACTGAGCTTCAAGGGCCTGAGCTACGAGAATGTCGAGGTGGACCTCACCAGCAAGAGTGAGCTCCTCCTCAGCTCCAACCCGGTGCATAAGAAGGTGCCGGTGCTCCTTCACAAGGAGAAGCCCATCTGTGAGTCCATGGTAATCGTGCAGTACATCGACGAGGCATTCGCCGGCACCAGTCCCTCCTTGCTTTCCTCCGAGCCCCATGAACGTGCCGTTGCCCGCTTCTGGGCCGCCTACATCGACGACAAGGTTCCGTAGGGCTCTTTGTTTCTTTCTAACGCTGCACTGAAATTTACTGTTTAGGCGTTTGTGATCGTTTTTACTGTTCTCTGAAGCGTTTGTGCAGCTTGTCGCCTCATGCATACAGTCGTTCAGGGGCAAAACAGAGGAGGATAAGTCCGAGGGGACTAAGCAGATGTTTACTGCACTGGAGAATTTGGAGGGAGCGCTGAAGGAGAGCTGCAATGGGGAGGGCTACTTCGGAGGCGAGAGCGTCGGATTCGTTGACGTTTCGCTAGGGGGGCTGCTCTCGTGGCTGAACGCTGCCGAGGTGATGTCGGGGACTGGGATCAAGATCTTTGACCCCATTAAGACTCCGCTCCTAGCGGCATGGACGGAGCGTTTCAGAGAGCTTGATGGCGCCAAGGAGGCCTTGCCGGACAACGACATGATGGTAGAGTTCGCCAGGAAGAGGCAGGCACAGGCGGCAGCGGTCGTTGCAGCTTCGGAGAACTAGTAAATTAAGTGGGTATGGGGAAGATGACTCATCAGTCACATTTGATAAAAGTATATGCATGTTTGCTTTCAAATGAAGATGTATTGCCTTGTTTCATATGATAATTTTATCGGCTAAGATTTTATCACTCACTTCTAACTTATGTATTGGTTGTAATAGCATCTTTTTTTTTTTTAGACCGAAGGCACATAGTGCCCGACTTTAAATTAATAAAGCCCTGAGGCGAGTATGGATACAGAAGTTTGGTGAGCACCCCACAAACACACATCTAAGGATAAAAGGCCACACTGACCAGGACAGTATCACATTACATCGAGGTACAAAACAAGCATTTAGCTGAAGCTAGAGATTAAGGGGATGGCCGGCGAGGTTGGGGAGGGTCGCAGGTCCTGTCGAAGAGGGTTTTAAGCATCGCCTCCAGCTGGTTCAGCAACGGTTCGTCCTTGCTTCTTTGGAGGGGCCGCCAGAGCTGTAAGTTAAGCCTGATTAGGAAAAAACAGTTTGCGGGTTGGCTAGGAAATTTTGCTTCGATGGTAAATTTATTTCGAATTTTCCAAAGCGCCCAGCAAATCGCCGCAAAAAGAACACGAAGGCTTCGTTGTGCTTTGTCGTTCAAACTTTGGATACACCTTTCCCAAGATAAGAAGCAAGAGGGATTCCATGTCACTCCGAGCATGTCCCTTATGCCAGCCCAGACGAAATGTGCCAGATCACAGCGAAAGAAGATATGGTCCACGTTTTCAGGGAGTCCACATAGAGCACACAGCCCATCAGATGGACCCCTGCGTTTGAGAATTTGGTCATTCGAGGGTAGGCGGCCTCTATACAATTGCCACAGGAAGATTTTAATTTTCGTTGGAATTGTAGTCTTCCAGATCACGGGACCTAAAGGGGAGGCTGGGCCCTGAATCAAGTTGTTGTATAGGGATTTGACCGAAAAACGGCCAGAAGCTTCTAATTTCCAGAGGACTTTGTCTCTCCCTTCCCCCGGCACCACCTCCTCTAGGTCCTGGACCATTTGTAGCCAAAGATTGGATTCCTCCTGACCGAAGGAGCGCCTAAAGAAGATGCGCCACCCATCACCCTCATAAGCACGCTCAACTGTGATCTCCGGGTCAGCACAGATCTGGAATAATCTAGGGTACCTCACACTGAGGGCCTCCTCCCCAGTCCAGTGGTCCGTCCAGAAGAGGATATCAGAGTTGTTACCAGGGAAGAATCTCGCACCCTGTTTGAAAACAGCCTTAAGCTTGTGCAAACTATGCCAGAAGGGCGATCCTCCCACCGGTGAGGTTGAGAAGAACCGGTCTACAGGATATTTTGCCTTGAGGAGTTGAAGCCAGAGTAGTTTGCTGTCGTCCTCTGTTAACATTCTCCAAATCCATTTAGTCATAAGTGCAAGGTTCATGAGCTTCGTGTTCGTAACGCCAAGCCCACCCTGGGCCTTGGGTTTACAGATATCCTCCCAGGCCACCATATGATATTTTCTCTTTTTTCCTTGTCCCTCCCAGAAGAATTCTGTGCCTGTCAAAGCCTTCATGAGTACCATCTGAGAGGAGGAAGAGTCCCATAGCATACATCGGAAGGTTTGACAAGCAGGCGTTGATCAGAACTAGGCGAGCCGCTGATGACATGAATCTGCCCTGCCATGGCTCCATCTTGAGGGCTACCAAATTCACCAATGGCTCCATCTCAGCCATAGTGATTCTGCGTCCACTCATCGGGAAACCCAGGTAGTTGAAGGGAAGGGTACCCTGCCTACAGTTTAACAGATTAGCCACTCTGGCCTGTTCCTCACCTGTAGCTCCCAGCACCAAAACTTCACTCTTATGGAAGTTAAGCTTCATGCCAGATAACAATTCAAAACAGATGAGTAATAGCATCTTATATTGTGGGATCAATCGATTAATACATTCGTAGGTGTTTATATGACAACTTCTTTGATGTAACGATGCCTAGAAATAAAAACCTATATGGTATTTGGTAAAGGTCTTATGCTTGTTCGTCTTATCCTAAAATATGGTAAGTACTCCCTTTGTTCCATATTGTTGTCGCTGGTTTGTACTAAATCAGCAACTAATATGCAATGGAGAGAGTGCAATACACACATGTGCGCACATGCGAAGCACACGCTTAAACATGTACAGACAAACACAGACATACCAAGATATGTACACACACGGATACTATAGTTAAGGAAATTCATGGTTAATAACTTCTGCCCTTTCTCCTTTTTTTTTTCCTTTAGGCTTGGAGCCTCTAGATAGATGCTCGTTGCTAATCTCTAGCAACTCCCATTGTTGTATCTAACTTTATATTCAAAATCAATAAAAATAACTCAGTGGGGAAACCCACTGACAAGCCTCAAAAAAAAAATCCACCAAAGACGAATTATTGTGGGAACATTGCCTCCTAGGCTTCCAGTGTTAGACCCGAGATTTGATCCGTAATAGGCTAGGGATACTACCACCCTTCTAACCATCTAATGTCCAACTAATGAATGGTTTTCTTAGTTTTATTAATTAGTTTTCTCAAAAGTATAGTTCAGTTCTTGTTGTTTCAGTAGTTTCACCACCCTAATCAATCTATAACTAATCAGTTTAAAATATACATGCCTTTAAAATGAGCACATCAACACGTGAAACATAACAAAAATACATGGGCATTTGGTTAGTCTTACTTTTAACATTTAGAATTTGTCTTATAAGTCATTAGAAGGACTCAAGTATATTCTTTTGGTTTCGAATTTTGGATTATAACATAATAATATCTACTTTTTTAATAATATCTAGTTAAAAGCCAAAGCCAAAATCTGAACAAAGATAATAGTATAATCATGGATAGTGTTCAAAATATTTAGGCACGCATGACAAACTAGAACATATACGTCATTCCTCTGCAGATTGGGCTCAACTTCATGACATCTTTCCACTAGAAAGAAACAGGAACACGGTTGGATATAAATCTGAATTTATTTTTGAAATATAATAGATATCCAAGTCATAATGTTTTTGTTAATGCTTTGATATAACAAGTAGGATAAGCAAACAAAATTTTCGGTAGCAGTAAGGTTGTAATACTGGTTATAATCTCATAACAAATCTACTTTCCATTGCAGATTACTATTTTTATTTTTCATGATTATATTCATTTATGATGCAAAAACCCATCGCTTTAAGATTATAAAAGTATACAAAGATGATACATTCACTGGTATTACGATTGATGGAAATTTTCATGAGATTTTTTGGATATACATCCACTAATTAGAAGATCATTTCTTCATGCTTTTTTACAGATGCTAATAGTTGTAGATAGTTTTTAATAAATTTCAGTCTTATGTCGAGATGTAATGCATCTTTAAAAATAATTGCATATTTTCAGTTAACAATAATTAGAGTTCCTATAACTCCGTCGAGAAAGGGGAAATGACTATTGATTCCTTTGGCTTCAAATTTCTAGAGAAGCCTCTCCTTTTCATTGTTGTAGATATTAGAAATAATCACTTAACCATGTGATTGTTTTAATGATTCGGTTAGCTCCATCATATGTGTATGTTTTCTTTATGTTCACTTCCCGTTTAATCAATATTTTTTCGAAATGGGTTTCCCCAGCCTCTGCATCAAAATGATGCATACGGCCGCTTTATTAAGATATAAAACGAATCCAGTTGTACACACGAATGACTAAAGACTTATTACAAATCACGGATCACAAAGGGTCTCAACAAAAATGAGCCATCTAAAAAGAGTATCAACATGAAGCTCATTTGCATCAGCATTCCCTATTTTCTAATATCTTGGATGAACAAGTAAATTTCACTAGGTTATATATGCATAAATTATTGAGTTTATGGAGTTTAAAATCTAATTCTTCCATTTAGTAAATTAATATCAAGTAGAAATCATAATTCTGTTAGAAATAAATAGACACATTAAAAAAAGTAGACACATTAAGATGTTGCCCCCGCATTTTACTCGACCCACTGCTGGTTTGACCAAAAATAATATGGGTAAGTTTATTATGACAGTTGAGTGTCTGATGAGCCTAAACAGTGTCTGGCGGCATGGGAAATGATTTGTAATCCAAAAAAGAGTGGTGGTTTGGGCATTGTCGATTTTCAGAAGAAGAATGATGCATTGTTAATCAAATTCCTGGATAAATTTTACAACCATAAGGATGTGTCTTGGGTTAAACTTTATGGCATGCTTATTACCCAAATAGAATTCCTCATGCAGAGAATCTTTATGGTCCCTTCTGTGAAGAGATGTTCTTAAATTGGTGGATACTTTTATATGGGCATCAAGTTTGACAATTGACAAAGGGGCACCTTTTTAGTCTTGTGTGATAACTGGGTTATGGATGAAACTACTAGGCCAATGAATAGGAGATTCCCTCAGTTGTTCTCATATGTTCTCAATGATCAAATGTCAGCTGCTGACGTTTTTGGTACTGAGGATATGGCCTCTTTATTCTACTTGCCTTTGTCTCATATGTCTTTTCTGCCATTGGGTAAGCTTGAAACCTTGATGCTTGCTAATTCTCCCAATGGTCAGCATGATGCCTGGACATACTGCTGGGGTGAGAACTATACAGCTGCAAAATTTTATGATCTGATTTTTTTTATCATATAAAGGTGTCCAGTGTTTACACATGGCTTTGAAAATCAAGTTGTATCATGAAAACCAAAATGTTTGCCTGGCTCCTTCTGTCGGGCTGTCTTAATACTAGAGATCTCTTGCAAAGGCGACATTGGCATGTGTCTGATGACACTCATTGTGAGCTTTGTCCCACGAGAGCATATGAGGACAGGGCATATGTTTTCTTTGGATGCAATCTGGAACTATTTGCAAATATCATTGAATCCCAATGAAAATCTTCAGGCCGTTAATGCGGCAGCAGAGTTTGGGCAAGCCTTTTTTCATGGAAATGTTGATAAAAGCATGTTGGAATATCTGACTCATCGTAGTGGTATGATATTTAAACAAGAAAGGCCTACTTTTACAAAGTGGAAGGCTAGATTTGTGCATGATCTCGCGCTTATCCAATATAGAATCAAAGCAAAGCACAAGGGAGCCCTTTAATCCTCGAGTAGCAGCTTTGCCATGACAGTGTTCTGAGGGTATTGTCATGTTTGTATGTACATATGTAATATGGTAGATCTTTCATCTTTTCTGTATAGTTGACTTTTTATTAAAATAAATTGTTGCGGGGCTGTTGTCTCACAGTCCATACTAAAAAATAGAGTTTATGTTGTTAGTGGACTATAATTTTTTGGTTGCAGAAATTTTAACGTACTCCTAACTTAGAGCATCTCCAGACGTCTCCCCGGGAAGGCCTCCAGGATGCCTTTTTTTTCATCCGGATGGACGAAAATGGCCCAGTCGCGCCCCCGGCTCCTCGTTTTCTCCCGGATTAGGCCTTTCATCCGTCCGGCGAACCCAGGCCATCCCCGGGTCCCCGAGGAGCAATCGGGGACTCAGGACGAGAGAAAATCGCGGGAACCGTCTGGTGGCCCCAACCTGTCGGCGACAAAGGCTTGGGTTCTACGGCAATACCCTCGTCTTCCCAATATACGGCACGCGTGCGTTTGGGGGGAAATTTGTAATTCTACGGCAATACCCTCGTCGAACGAAAGCTTTGAACAAACTAAGTGGTGCAACATAGACAAATTACATATAAAACTTCGAATAAACATAAAAATTACATATAAAAGCTTTAAAACAAACTTAAACTACTTCTTCTTCCTAGATGGCCCCGCCTCATCGTCCTGGCAGCGACGCTTCCGGCTCGTCACCTACTCCGAAGAGCCGGTGTCCTTCGACGTGTCGGGGGAAGTTGAGTCCTCCTCGTCGTCGAAGGTGCTCGCCGGCTGCGCCTTCGCCTTCGCCTTCGCGTTCGCCCGGGACACCGCGTCCTCAGCCTCTTCCTCCTCCTCCTCCTCCTCCTCCTCCTCCTCCTCCTCCTCCTCGGCCTCTTCCTCGGCCTGCTCCTCGGCCTCTTCGCCCTCCTCCTCATCGTCATCCCATTCCTCCTTGCTGGCCGGCGGCGGGGAATCGTCGCTGCTGGACGATGCAGCTCGGTCCCACCAATGGTGCCATCCAGGCGACTTCCCCTCGCTGTCGGTGTCCGATGGCCAAGAGAGATCGCTCATGGTGATAGAGGATGGTGAGGAGAGAACAGATGAATGGCGTCGGCCGTCAAAACCCGTATATGTAGGTCTATCGACGAAGAGAGCGGCGGTTGCTCTTCCGCGGAGTTCGTGCTCCATTACGGCGGCGGTTCTCGCGTCGAGGCCACTTCGACCGTTTCCGACGAGGCGTTTGGGCTCCCCAGACCACTTCGCAGACCATTACAGCGGTTCAATGCGTCGAGGCCACTCCGACGGTTCCCCTTCCGACGACTGCACCGTCGCTATGCACGCGGTGGGTGAGCGTCAGCAGGCGACCATGGGCTCGCCGCTGGGAAAATGGGCATCCCTAGGTCAAAAAAAAAAACATCCATCCGGCGCTAAATAGCGCCGGATTTCGGCCTGGGGAGCCCAACGGCTGGGATGCTCTTATTTTAGTCGCCTGTTACTTTTGATCCAATTCTGCGGATTGAAATTATGAATGGTCCAGATTGATTAATACTCTTACCTCCTCCTATGAGGTAAGTTGGAGCATCTTAAAACAATAGCGTCATGCTCTACGCATTAGTAGTGTCTGTGGCCGCAATGGAATCATTGCTACGATCTTCCCGGGCTATATGGTAGTCAAAGATAACATTTACCAAACTATTTCAAGCTGATAGGCACATGTATTCTGTCACGTCTGTCGCTTTGCTTCCTCTCCAAGATGAGCATGTATATCTTGGTCCCATGCTCCCAGTTTTCAAGCATCATGCATGACGCACCGTTTTAAACACTATATATACATATGCAGTCCCCTCTCACTTGAACCACCAAGCAAATCAACCATCGACGAAACACAAGCAAAAACAGGCAGTTAATTACACTTGTATACACAAATTCTAGCACAACACCATGGCCGGAGGAGATGACCTGAAGCTGATCGGCGCATGGCCAAGTCCATTTGTGACCAGGGTGAAACTTGCACTGAGCTTCAAGGGCCTGAGCTTCGAGAATGTGGAGGAGGACATGAGCAGCAAGAGCGAGCTCCTCCTCCGCTCCAACCCGGTGCATAAGAAGGTGCCGGTGCTCCTCCACAACGGGAAGCCCATCTGCGAGTCCGTGGTCATCGTGCAGTACATCGACGAGGCGTTCGCCGGCACCGGCCCCTCCTTGCTTTCCTCCGATCCCCATGAACGCGCCATAGCGCGCTTCTGGGCCGCCTACATCGACGACAAGGTTCCACATCTCTTCGTTTCTTGCATTTATGGTTCAGGCGTTTGGGCTCTCTGTTTTTACTGATCACTAAAGCGTGTGTGGTTGTGCAGCTTGTCGCGTCGTGGATGCAGTCGTTCAGGGGCAAGACGGAGGAGGAGAAGTCCGAGGGGACTAAGCAGATGTTTGCTGCAGTGGAGACCTTGGAGGGAGCCCTGAGGGAGTGCTCCAAAGGGGAGGGATACTTCGGCGGTGAGAGCGTCGGACTCGTCGACGTTTCGCTGGGGAGCCTGCTCTCGTGGCTGAAGGCGACCGAGATGATGTCCGGGGCCAAGATTTTTGACCCTGTTAAGACTCCGCTCCTAGCGGCATGGGTAGAGCGCTTCGGTGAGCTTGACGGTGCAAAGGCGGCTTTACCAGACGTCGACAGGGTGGTGGAGTTCGCCAAGATGAGGCAGGCCGCTGCAGCTTCTGAGAACTAGTACTCCAGTAAACTAAGTCAGCATGGGGACATGACTCGTAAGTCGTGAGTCCCATTTGATAGCAAAAATAAATGCATATGTTTCCCCCAAAATTAAAGTCAATTAGTATGTTCTTTTTTCTTGCCAAAAGTATACTCGATTGTTGTTCGTATGATCTCTTTGATGTAACGATGTTTTTTTTCTCGAACACATGCCAAAGCATGCGTCATTATATATTAGAAGAAACCGTCAAGAAGACGGGAGCAAACCAAAGTACAAAAGGCAAGGGCCAACAGAAAGAGAAAAACAACAACAAAAGAACTATACAGGTTAACTTTGTTAACCTAAACAGATGGGTCATCTGACAGAAGGTCAGGAGGTCTAGCATGTAAAGGCAAGCGGCGCAGCGCAGAAGCACCAGCTAACGACCAGGATTTGGCTTCCTCGAGAATGGCTTGGACGACGTGCTGCCTGTTGGGTGCGACATTGTTGAAGATGGCGTCATTTCTTGTTCTCCACAGATTCCACATGGTGAGTATGACGATGGACTTTGCTCCTTTTTGAGAGTCAGGATGGGCATTGGCAGTGGCCGTCGCAAACCAGTCCTTGAACTCCGCTGTTTGGTTTGGCATGCAAGTTGGGAGGTTGAGGCCAGTGCAAATGTTGAACCAAACCTGTTGGGAGAAGGAGCATTGAACCATGAGATGTGCTATTGACTCAGAGCCTTGATCGCAGAGGGCACAGGTATCGTCAGTGGTGAGGCCGTGTCTCTGTCTTCGCTGATTGGTCCAACATCTGTCCAGGGACGCCAACCAGGCGAAAATTTTGCACTTGAGGGGGGCCCAGCACGTCCAAATGGCATCATGGTGGGGTGAGGTGACCGTTCCTTCGAAGAGAGCTCTATAAGCAGATTTGGAGGAGTAATCCCCGGATTCGGTCAGGTGCCAAATCAAGGTGTCCGGGGTGTCGGGAGAGAGCTGCCTGGACTGAAGAATGTCAACCAAGTGTAGAAACTGGATGATCCCGTCAGCAGAGAGAGCTGCGACGATGTCCTGGATCCAAGCGTTGCCAAGAAGTGCCGTGGCCACTGTCCTGGTACTCTTGGCACGTGTTTTGACAGCAATCAGGACCTCGGGAGCAATGTCGACGATGCATTGTTTGTCAATCCACCTGTCAGACCCACCTGTCAGACCAGAACAGGGCCGTCTCACCGCTGCCGAGGTGGATGTAGGAAGCAGCATGAACTAAGGCGTTGATGTGCTTGTTGGTCTGGATAGGGAAGTTTACCCAGGGCTTCTCAGTGTCTGATCGACGGAGCCAAAGCCACCTAGCTCTGAGAGCCCAGCTCATGCGCTTGATATCTGGAACGCCGAGGCCTCCGAGGTCTGTAGGTCGACAGACATCGTTCCACGCCACGGCACAAGAACCGCCACTGTCAGAACGACCATTAGCCCAGAAGAAAGTGCGCTGGCATTTGATGATAGCTTCGGAAATCGCCTTAGGCAGGTCAGTGGCCAGCATGATGTGTATGGGGGTTGCTGCAAGGACAGATTTGATGAGCACCAACCTATCACCCTTGGAGAGAAGACCGGCGCGCCAGCCTGCGAGTTTGCCGTGCAGGTTATCAATGAGGGGCTATAAATCCTGGGCCCGTAGCTTCCAGATGGAAAGGGGAACACCAAGGTAGGGTATGGGGAAGTCCTTGACCGGGCAGAGCAGGTGCTGAGCAATGATCTGCCGTTCCTCGGCGCTGCAGCGAATAGGTGTGGCAGAACTCTTAAGGAAATTGGTGTGAAGCCCAGTAGCTAAGCCAAAAATCTGCAGGAGATCTCGGAAGGTTGCACAGTCAGAGATGGAGGGCTTGATGAAGACGACCGTATCATCGGCGTATAAAGAGGTACGGCAGGCGCCACGGCTGCCAGGGAGCGCAGACAACAGCCCCAGGCGAGCAGCGAAATCGACAATCAGATGGAAAATTTCCATCACAAGCACGAAGAGCATGGGGGACAGGGGGTCGCCTTGTCGAACCCCCCTGTAGTGGTAAATCTCATCTCCAGGCACAGAATTGACGAGAATCCGCGTGGATGCAGTGGATAGTAGTAGGCACACCAGATTGATCCAAATCTGCCCAAAACCTAGATGTTGTAGAAGCTCAATGATGAATGGCCAGGAGACCGTGTCGAAGGCTCGGGCAATGTCGAGTTTGAGGAGGACAGTGGGTGCTTTGGCGCGGTGGAACGACTTGGCTAGTTGCTGTACAAGCATGAAATTGTCATGAATGGCTCTGCCTTTGATGAAAGCTGATTGGTTCGCAGAGACGAGCGTTGGTAGCACAGGAGCAAGCCGCCTGGACATGGTCTTGGCGATGAGCTTAGCCACGCAGTGAACGAGACTGATTGGCCTGTAGTCGCTGACAGAGGAAGCTTCTTGTTTCTTGGGAAGAAGCGTGATGAGAGCCCTGTTGAGCTTTGCGAAGCCATGAGCTCGGCCAAGGCGAACAGCCCTGAAGACATTCATCAAATCGACCTTGATCGTACCCCAACAGGCTTTGAGGAAGGAACCGGTGAACCCATCAGGGCCGGGCGATCTGTCCCCAGGCAAGTCCTTGATGGCAGCCCAAACCTCCTCCTCGTCGAATTCATCGTCCAGGGAGGCAAGATCATGCGTAGGAACTCCAATGGCGTGGAAATTGATCGTGAATTCACGGTCGGGAGGTGCACTGAATAGTTGCTCGTAATGATCAGCAAAAGCTTGCTCTATACGCTCTTGATCGATCAAAAGCTCGTTGTTGTGCATAATCTGAGGGATGTAGTTTTTCCGTCGACGATGGTTGGTGTGCAAGTGGAAAAACTTGGTATTGGCTTCCCCTTCTCTGAGCCAGAGAATACGAGATCGCTGACGGGCAATGGTTCGTTGCAGAGAACAAAGCCCCAGATATTTTCTTTTCAGTTCCCGCCGGAACCAGGCTTCCAGGGGGCTAAGCTGACGATCTTTCTGGGCCGTATCGAAGCGCAGGATAAGTTCCTTGGCCCATTCGATTTACAGCCTGATGTTGCCCACCTTCCTATCACTCCAAGATTTCAGCCTCCGGCCCAGAGTGCGCAGCTTATGATCAAGAATGGTGATGGGATTACCATGCGCCGGTTCCTCCCAAGCAGCTTGAACAGTGTCATGAAAGCCAGGGATCCGGGGCCAGAAGGACTCGAAGTGGAAGCGTCTGTGTTGTGGGGAGGATAGCTCGGTGTGCAGGACGAGGGGGCAATGGTCGCTCATAAGAGTGGCAGTGCAGGTAAGGAAGCAATTGGGGTGGCCAGTCTCCCAATCAACAGTGCAGAAGACACGGTCCAGACGCTCGAGGGTTAGAGAATCACGCTCGTTGGACCAAGTGTAGCGACGACCATGGAGAGGAAGCTCACGGAGCTCGAGATCATCAATAGCACGACGAAAACGTCCCATGACACGGCGGGAGACGTTAGAGTTGTTCTTGTCGCAGGCCTGGTAGATCATGTTGAAGTCGCCCATCACAATCCAGGCCCCATTGTGAGAAGCACGAATATCACGCAGCTCGTCAAGGAACTCAACCTGCTCGTCATCAGAATGAGGCCCATACACAGTGGTAAGCCACCAGGAGTTGGAGCCATTAGTGAAGCGGGAGGTGACAGAGAATCTGCGAATGTCATGGTCAGACCCGGAGACGTCGTCAGGTTTCCAAGCAAGGAGAATACCACCACGGGTACCAGAGGCCGGCAAGTAGACGAAATCTAGGAATGCATTACCCAGAGTTTGCATTACAATGGTAAGGGAAATGTGCGCAAGTTTAGTTTCCTGCAGGCAGACAATGGAAGACCCTGCGGACTGAACCATGTTACGCACACCAGAGCGACGACCAAGGGCGTTGAGCCCCCGAGGATTCCAGTGCGAGTTTGCATTACAATGTAACGATGTTTAGAATAGTATAAAGATATTGTATTCCAACATGGTTTTGTGATAGTTTACTAGTCCTTTCTAGGAAATACCGAGTACAATATTGACATGTTTTTTTTCGAAATGGGGTAAACCCCGGCTTTGCATCGGTTGATGCACACAACATTTTATTATAATCTGAATATTCAAAGTTTACAATTCATGGATCAACGAGGGTCGATACAAATATCAACCACTGACAAATAAGAAGTCTGCTAAGCAGTCTAAGCATCTTCTAACCGCTTAATAGACCGCCAAGTAGCCTGGTAGAAAATATCCTGGGCAACCATTCAAATGCGGTTGCATCCAGAAACCATGCACTCACGCTGGTCCTCCGGAAGGAAGAAGCGCCAAAGCTGGATCCAGTGGACCATAGTGTGAATAACCTACAAGAAATTAGTAGAGTCCTTTTCGTTAAAAATAATATCATTTCTGCAATTCCATATTGATCAACATAAAGCTGAAATACCGATGTGAACTAGCTTTATCAGTTTTGTCTGTTCCATTAAGCCAATTCACAAACATATTTGTGACATTGGATGGAGGTAGAATATTATATGCAGCAAAAACCACACGCCAAATAAGTCTAGCAAAAGGACATGAGATAAACAAATGTTCAACTGATTCCACAGCATCACAGAAAGAACATTTCGTATTCCCATTCCAATTCCTCTTTGCTAGATTATCTCGAGTCAAAAAGACTTTTTACTAAGGAACCACATAAATTTTTTAAATTTTAAGTGGGATTTTAAGTTTCCAAAGATATTTACGAAGGTATCTTGTATGGCCATTTAATATGTCACCATACATTGACTTGATGGTGAACTTCCCTGATGATGTGAGGCCCCAAACGAACTTGTCTTGATCATCATTTAAAGTTATCTCCATTAACCTTTGGCATAAGTGTACCCATTGATCCCATTTATCACCAATCAACCGTCTCTGAAAACCAATATTTAGCGGAGTCGAACTCATAAAATTTGCCACAGTATCATGCTTACGGTTGACTATGTTGTATAGCTGGGGATACTGAGATGCAAGGGTCTGCTCACCTAACCATCTATCTTCCCAAAATCGAACTCCTTCTCCGGAACCCACTTCAATTTTTTCTCTGCTAACAAATTCTCCTTTAACTTTCATTAGTCCTTTCTAGAATGGTGAATTAGTCGGCTTGCTTTCAACTTCAGCCAAAGTTTTTTGTGATAGCTATTTGTTTTTTAAGATTTGTTGCCATAAAACTTCTTCAGAAAGGAGCTTATATAGCCATTTACTAAGAAGGCAAGAATTTTTAATCTCCAGCACTTCAATTCCAAGACCACCTTGGTTCTTAGGTCTGCAGATCAAGTTCCACCTAGTTAACCGATATTTTCGCTTATTTTCCTCATATTGCCAAAAGAAACGTGATCTGAAAAAATCTAATATCTTCCTTACCCCTTTAGGTATGTCAAAAAATGATAACATAAACATCAGTAAGCTAGTAAGAACAGAGTAATCAATACAAGGAGATCCCCATATGATAACATCTTTCTAGCCCAACACCCAAGTTTTCTTTCGGATCGACTTTCAACTGGATTCCATTCGGAGTTTTTTAACTTTCTATAGTGGATTAGAATACCCAAATACCTAAAGGGAAAAGAACCAGATTCACAACCAAATAGTTGTTTATACTGCTCCTCTTCCTCTTTAGCCGTTTCAAAACAGAAAATCTCGCTTTTTGTGAAAATTGATTTTTAGTCCTGACAATTCTTCAAAAAAACGCAATATTAGTTTCATATTTACAGCCTTTTCAAAGTCATGTTCCATGAAAAGTATCATATCATCGGCATATTGCAGGATATAAATTCCTCCCTCAACTAGATGAGGGATAAGACTCCGATATGTCCATCATCTTTCGCCCTTGCTATTAGGATGACCAGCATATCTGCAACAATGTTGAACAACATAGGTGACAACGGATCACCCTGTCGGAGACCTTTTCTGGTTTGAAAATAGTGACCAATATCATCGTTGACCTTGATCCCTACACTTCCTCCTCTAACAAATTGTTCTATGAGTTTATACCATTTGGGGTTAAAACCTTTCTTGCGCATGACTTGTTGAAGAAAAGGCCATTTTACCTTATCATAAGCTTTCTCAAAATGAATTTTAAATATCACTCCATCCATTTTCTTCCGATGAAGTTCATGAATTGTTTCGTGTAAAACAACCACTCCTTCAAGTATATGTCATCCAGACATGAATGCCGACTGTGTAGGGCTAATAACTGTTTCAGGATCGGTATTAGCTCTAATCGTAGCGACCTTCGTGAATATTTTAAAACTAACATTGAGAAGATAGATTGGTCTGTATTGTTGGATTTAAACCGCATTCTCCTTCTTGGGCAATAGGGTAATAACACCAAAATTCAATTTGAACAACTATAGTTTCCCTCAATGCAGTTGATAGAACATTGGCATTAAATCACCCTTGATAACTTCCCAAAAGGTTTGATAAAACTCGATCAGCTGGAAAACCATCTAGTCCCGGAGATTTATTTAACTCCATTTTAAAAATAGCATCCTTGACTTCCTTCTCTGTGAATTCGGCAACAAGGATATTATTCTCCTCTCGGGTTAATTGCGAAATGTCTTGACGGATCTCCTCACTAAGTATGAGGGTAGAAGTAGCTGGCTCTCCAAACAACTTCTTATAATATTCAGATATGTAGACCTGTAAATTTTCATCAACCACTATGGTTCCTTCCTCTTGTTCTGGTTGAAAAATTAGTTTCCTTCTATGTTTTCCATTTGCAATTAAGTGAAAATATTTAGTATTATTTCCCCCTTCTTGAATATGTTTTACATTGGCCCTTTGTGCCCATTTTGACTCCTCATCTCTACGAAGTTTTGTTAAATCATTATTTTCCTTTCGTAACTTTGATCTCTCTTCGTCGTCTAAAGGAATTGACTCAGCTTTCAAGTCCAATTCATCTATTAAGGATAACCACTTTTTGTTTTTATTTCTTGTACGTATTGACCACTTAAACATTTTACCCAGCCTTTAAGAAAACACCCTTTAAGAAAACGCCTAATATGCCTAATTTTATTCTGCCATCTGGCAATAGGAGAATCCCCACGGGTCTCAACCTCCCATTCAGCTTTCACTATCTCATAAAAATACACACGTTTCAGCCATGATATTTCAAAAGAAAAATGAGCTTTATTGCTAATGTGAACATGATTACCCGAATCAATTAACAAAGGAGCGTGGTCGGAACCAGTCCTTGTGAGAACTCTAACCGTAACTAAAGGAAATTTTTGTTCCCAATTAACAATCGAAAGAACTCGATCAAGCTTCTCATGCGTTGGATTCTCCCTCCGATTAGCCCAAGTGAATTTCCTACCTGAGAGAGCAATTTCTCGCAGGTTTAGGCTCTCAATAATGGCATTAAATACAACTTATCTTACCTTGCTACTAATATTCCTGGTGCAGCTGATTTTGTTCCTATGCAGATTGATGCGCCCGCGATCGACGTCCAAGCCGCGCCCGCAATCGATGTGCATGTTGTGCATGGCACGGGCACGGCGTCCGATGCGCCCGAGCGCGTGGCGTGATTGACGTCCAAGCCGCGGCTGCGATCGACGTGCCCGACGTTGCTGCGTCCCTCGTGCGCGCGACGTGCATGTCGTGCATGGCATGGGCACGTCGCCCAATGTGCCCGTGATCGATATCCCCCCATCCACGCGCACCTCGGCCTCCTCCGCCGGTGCTCCTGTCGGGTCATCTGCTACTCCTTGTCAGCCCGCGTCACCTTCTGCTGGTGTTTCTCCAGCCGTGACGCCTACGGTTGATGCATCCGGTCATGGTATGGTCACACGTCATCGTGATAATACTCGTCGTGACAAATTCTACACCGACGGCATTGTGCGCTATGATCCACGTCGACGTGCTATTTTTGCTGCCCCCATGTCCCACTGTGATGCTCTCTCTGAACCTGCCTGGCATGCAGCTATGGTAGACGAGTTCTCGGCCCTTTGTCAGACTCGCACTTGGGTTCTTGTTCCTCGTCCATCCGGGGTCAATATTGTTGGGAGCAAGTGGGTGTTCAAAACAAAGCACAAGCCTGATGGTTCCATTGATAAGCACAAAGCTCGTTTGGTGGCTCGTGGTTTTACTCAACAACATGGTATTGATTATGGTGAGACTTTCAGTCGTGTTGTCAAGCCTGCCACAGTTCGTCTGGTTATTTCACTTGCAGTGTCTCGAGGTTGGGCTCTCCGTCAGGTTGATGTTAGCAATTCTTTTCTCCATGGTTTCCTCTCCGAGGATGTGTATATGCAGCAACCACCGGGGTTTGAAGATACTCGGTATCTCTCTCATGTTTGCAAGCTACAGCGGGCTTTGTATGGTCTGAAATAGTCTCCTCGTGCTTGGTATACCCGTTTGAGTTCTCGTTTGCATCAGCTGGGTTTCAAGTCCTCCAAGGCCAACACTTCTCTGTTTATTTTCTCTCAGGGCGGTGTTCATATCTATATGCTTGTCTATGTTGATGATATTGTCATTGCAAGCTCCAGTTCTGCAGCTGTTGACAAACTGGTCCAGGCCCTTTCCGACACGTTTCCTATCAAAGACCTTGGTGTTCTTGAGTATTTCCTTGGTCTTGAAGCGTCTTGCAATTCTGGGGGCATGACATTGACTCAGCGCAAGTATGGGCTTGATCTCTTACACAGAGTTGGTATGGAGAATTGCAAGTCTACTTCTACACCATTGGCGCCAACTGAGCACCTCTCCCGTGATACTGGAGTATCTCTCGGTCCTGAAGATTATTTCCGGTACCGTAGCATTGTTGGTGGACTTCAGTATTTGACTCTCACTCGTTCAGACATTTCGTTTGCTGTCAACAAGGTGTGCCAATTTCTATCTCAGCCTACAGAAGTTCATTGGGAAGCTGTGAAGCGTATTCTGAGATATGTTAAAGGAACTCTGAACATCGGGCTGAAATTTCGTAAATCCTCGTCCATGGGCATTAGCATTTTTACTGACGTTGATGGTCGTCGCTCTACTGGAGGATTTGCAGTTTTTGTTGGACCAAATCTTGTGTCTTGGAGTGCGAAGAAATAGCCTACTGTCTCACGGTCTGGTACGGAGGCAGAGTATAAGGCCTTGGCTAATGGAGTTGCTGAAGCAATGTGGGTGGAGTCACTACTCAAGGAACTTGGAGTATCTCAGCAGCGTGTCCCCATTCTATGGTGTGATAATTTAGGGGCTACTTATCTTACAGCAAATCCGGTGTTCCATGCTAGAACTAAGCACATTGAGATTGATTTCCATTTTGTGCGAGAGCGGGTCGCTGATGGTGCTTTACAAATAAGGTTCATATCTTCATGAGATCAATTGGCTGATGTGTTCACTAAACCAGCCACTCGACAGATGTTACATCATTTTAGCACCAATCTAAATCTTGTGTCCAATAGTTTAGATTGAGGGGGTGTGTTAAGATGTATTGAGTCCTTGAGTTGTACGGTTTATGTAAACAGCCGGACTCTACCCTTGTAACATGTATGTGCATATAAATAGAAGATCCTGAGCACCACGCCAAAACCCTAAAATTAACTTTCTCATGTCCGGTGGTGGAGTTGGTCTCGTGCTGTTCTTGGCTATTCTTAGTGGCCAAACCTGGCCTCTGCTCTTTGGTCTCATTGTCCATGTCTTCCGTTCGAGCTCTAAGGTGAGCGACTCCGACCGACGATACAGCGCCCTTCGATCCAGGGCGAGGGAGCATGGGCTTCCTTCGGCTTTGGAGATGGACCACGGCCTTTGGCCATTTGAAGTACGCGTAGGACGGTTTTCTCCTTGACGACGAGCCCCTTCCGAGTGTCAACTGTCGCCACTTCAAGTGTAGGGCTTTGTCTTGGTGGCTGAGGACTCCGACGATCAAGCTACGTGTCGTGTTTTTCGGTGTGTGCTTGTGTGTGTTGGTGTCTTGTAAGTTGTTCTCTCAGCATCATGTAATCCTGTGCCATTCGTGGCTTTATTAATTTAAAGCTGGGCTTAGGCCTTCTGTTTAAAAAAATGGTTAAATTATGAAGTACAAATAGTTGAAAAAATATTTATTACTATCTCTAGAGATAATCGTTATTGATATAATGAAAGTGAAGGACCTACACGAATGATAAAATGCTCTGGCAAAACCAGTTGACGGCAGACTTGAAATTGTTGCTTTGAATCTCGCTTAAGTGAACCTCTTGCAAGAAATCTTGGGTTTTCAAAACATTGGACTCTCAATTCAGTCAACACTGTAGGTCTATTCATGCTTCTTCTTCTTTTTTTGCCATCCATCTTGATTAAATGGAAAAGTTGGTAAAAAAATGGGAATATCTATTGTATATCAAGTACCTCTAGCTCGTGGCATCCATGTATTCCTTCACTTAGTACATTTTCTTTACGCTTATCAATTTACCAAATAAAATTGTATCTATGATGGTATGATCTTATTCGCACATTTCAGGCCAGAAGAGTACATCTGGTCGGTGCCAAGCAACTCGCGCACTGTGGTTGGCATCTACTCTGTTTTGTTGGTTCTCGGACATGGTCCTTCGGAGATACGTAGTACTCCATAATTCCTATCTATAATTACCCTGTATTCTAGGTTTAGTTAAAATGGAACTTTGAAAATTTTGACTGAGTATATAAGAAAAGGTTATCGACATATATAATATAAAAGAAATAGTATTCGTGTTATCATAAAAAAATATTTTGATGTTATATGTACACTTGACATTATAGGTCTTCTATAACCAGATCTTACAAAGTCTGACTTCAACCAAACCCAGAATATAGGGTAACTATGGAGTTCATTAATAAGGTTATCAGCCAAACATTGATTGGTGTGGCCATGTATTTTCTAACTGTGATTTTCTAGAGAGTTGTTCGGTACCATGTGCAAAGCATAGTGGAGGACTGGTCAATTGCAGCTGCCTCAATACCCCAGTCCAAGTCCCAACCGAGCTTAGACGGTTACACAATTCAAGTTGCTCTGAATCTCTGATCCACCATATCCCACCTGCACAAGCTAGAACTAACTCAACTTTCACACCACACACAAATCAAGCAGAAGATGGCCGGAGGCGATGAGCTGAAGCTGTTGGGCTCATGGCTGAGTCCATTCGCCACCAGGGTGAAGCTCGCCCTCACCCTCAAGGGCCTGAGCTACACGGAGGTGGAGGAGGACCTCTGCAACAAGAGCGAGCTGCTCCTCCGCTCCAACCCCGTGCACAAGAAGGTGCCGGTGCTCATCCACAACGGCACTCCCGTGTGCGAGTCCATGATCATCATGCAGTACATCGACGAGGCCTTCGCCGGCGCCGGCCCCTACCTCCTCCCCTCGGACCCCTACGAGCGCGCCGTCGCTCGTTTCTGGGCCGCCTACATCGATGAGAAGGTTAGACATCAACCGACGAGTGTGCATCTGAAACTTGTTCCTACTGATCAGTGATCACTGAAGTGATGTGGTGTGGGTGTGTGCAGCTCGTGATCCCGTGGGTGCGGTCGTTCAGGGGCACGACGGAGGAGGAGAAGTCGGAGGGACTGAAGCAGGCGTTCGCCGCGGTGGAGAACCTGGAGGGAGCCCTGAGGGATTGCTCGAAGGGGAAGGGTGGCTTCTTCGGTGGCGACAGCGTCGGGCTGGTGGACGTCACGCTGGGTAGCCTGCTCACGTGGGCGCACGCGGCCGAAGTCATGTCCAGGACCAAGATCTTTGACCCTGCCAGGACCCCGCTCCTGGCGGCGTGGATGGAGCGCTTCGACGAGCTCGACGTCGCCAAGGCCGTCTTGCCGGACGTTAGCAGGATGGTCGAGTTCAAGACGAAGCAGGCACGGGGTCTCGCTGCCGCCAGCAAGTGAACTTCAGGCACACTCTCGCTTGGTGGAAGAAAATATTGCTACAAAATAAGGATTAGTTGCAACTTTTTAGAGGAACATGAAATTAACTAGTCATGACAAGAGTGTAGACACTTTGAGTTCAAGAATTTAGCTACAGGTTACCTTCACTTGTATGAATGAAGTTGGTTCCTATGAGAACGAGCAAGCGACAAAGCAGCAGATAAGTTTCATGAACTGTGCTGGCATCAGAATGATCCACACCATTTATGTGTTTACACAATTCGCTAGTCAGATTAGGCAAACAAGAGGTGCATCCCTGCAAGAAATGTTAGATTAGAAGTAGCTTACTCGTACTGAGATTGTCAATGGGGGGAAAAAGAATGAAAAAAGAAGAAGCATATTCAGCTGACACAAGCAATCCATAAAAGAAGTTCATATGCAAGGGTGCAGGTGTTACTAGTCACCAGTGAGGCAGTAACTTCATTGAGTGAGCTCATTTCATTCACTTGTGTTGAGAGACATATTTCTGTTTTAGAAATATCAATTGATTGTCACCATGCCACTTAAGTATGAAAAAGAAACTCTTCTCACTTGAGGAATATGTACCATGAGCATTTTCCGTTCAACTGTTTTGGAACACAGAAAAAGAGGTGATATAATCTTGATCAAAGAAGCAAAAAAAAAAATCAGTTCACTGAACCAAGACAGACTTGTGACCGAAAAATAAAGTACATTTGTTTTTACAAAAAAAATACAGTAGAAAATATCTCAAGTTATTGCTAGATGACATCAGACAGCACAATCTTTATGATTTGGGAGTATCCCCCAATCACCAATAACCACCTCCAACTAAAATTAATAAATATTAAACCTTTGTTTGCACCTTTGCTTGAAGTGGAAACCTCCTTCATGGCCCAGTGTGATGATGATTCTTCCATGAGCGATAAACAAGATCAGTTTGTAAAATAATGTGTTGACACTTCTGCATAATGAGAGAAGTTACCAATAGAATTGTCCAGGGATCACCTAATATACCATATCACTTAGAGACAATTATGTTATTACATAATTATGCAGACAGGAATCTTAAGTAAAACTAAAGTCAGAGAAGCATGAGAGACTTTTCCCATAAATCTCACTGTTACAAGCTTTCATCAGAATAAACAAAAAGATGAACTGTGATTACATACACAGAAAATAAAGATTTTGTTCCTACAGCCATCTCGAAGATAAGCTCCACTGCCCTAAATAATGACGGGGCACATCAAACATCAACTCCTGTCGTCCTGGGGCGTTACATCTTATGAGCACTCATAGGAGCCACCTCAGAAAAGTCATTGTGCAACATCAATTCCTTCGAGCAGATCGTTAGCATGATTAGCCAAATAATGTTGTGAGCCATAGCATATGCTTGCAAGATATTTGCAAAAGGTGATGCAGCAAATAGCTAAACTGAGAATACATCCCTTCTGTTTCTCAATGTTAACTGGTACCCTGTCTGTACAAGAAAGGTTGGCAGAATCTTCCTTGGAGAGATGGAAAGACTGAAATATTGCTGAACCAAGCCAACTGAAGTCTATAGGGTTCTTTATCTTTTCCAAACAAGGTGAGCTTTGGGCAAGAAATGGCCAGCACTGCAATGATAATGATAATATGCGCTCGCCAAACTCTTCACAAGTTGATCTGAATTTATAGTACTGCATGGAATCATGTTTTTCTGACCCTGTCGAACATGAAGCAAAGCTGAACTTAGCTTCAGATACATTTTTCCTTGTCTCTCCCTTCATACATTCAACAAAATCTAACATGGACTCTCCGGTGCTTAACAAAAAATGTGACAGTGGGATCAGAAAGGAGCATTCAGATAAGAATAAATGGTGTGTAGCTCCTGCAAGAACAAATGAATAAGCTGCTGCAGCTTTGGTCATTTCGAAAGAAGCAGCAGCGTTGTCTCCCTCGGTGTTTGCTGTTAGGGCACGAAAACGGTAAGCAGAGGCAAGTGCTATGTAAGCTCCAAGACATATATGGTGAAGAGGATGAAGTATATCCCTTTTTTGTGAATATTCCACTTGCTGTAAATCACCCATCAATTTTTTGGAAAGCATGGTTTCAATCATATCACAGCAAGCTTTAGGGTCATCATCCAATGAGTATACAGATATTGCCTTTTGTAGGATATCATTCAAATCCTCCACTGCTGCCGACATAGCAACATCCTGTGGTGAATTCAAGTTCCTAAAATCACACTGATTAGAATACCATGTCAGTTTGCAGAAAATATAAAATATAAAATCATATTTTTTCTCTGCAAAGGAGAATTTGCTAGTTTAAGCATAAAATGTTAACAACCTGCAACATATGCAGCTATATAGCAAAAGTTTGCTAGCTTAGTGTATGCAACAGAAACCACTGCTGTTAGTGACTGGTCAATATACAGTTTATTTGTAAGTTATATGCGAGACAAGTTAGAAGACATATTCATTCATGGCACAGAAGCTAATCATTGTAAGTTTCCTAACAATCGTCAAAACATCAAACATATAATGTGCATGGTGGATTGTGAGCAAATGATGAAAACGTTTTATCCAGAGTTTGTCTCTTACATTCAGAAGAAAGTCCACATATGGTTCTGGTGATGAAGTACAGCGCTTGCAAGAACAAATGAATTTGTACTTTGACCAAAGATCTGAATGCCTTGCATCCTGTAAAGAGAAGTTGAGACTTATGAGTTTGATAACAGTAGGAAGATAGTAAGTTAGTAACCAAGAATTTTGTTTTCCCCCTTAAATTCATTCCGCTCCTGAATACATGTCACTAACAATCAAATTTATTTCTAAATACATGGCATTCTACTATTTAGAGATAAATGTACACCCCTTCATGCCCCTTCCCTTTGGCTATTTTCAATGCCACTTATAATTATGCACCAGAGTAGCAGACATTCAAGAAAGAGTAGTAATGCAATATTTTCCAGATGTAACTTGGTTGACGAGCAGACTGATAAAACTCCGCACATTCAGAAGCCGAAGGAGTATTTAATATCATAAAACATATCGAGTAACAGTCTGGAAAATACTGACAATAATAGCTGTCACATTAACTTAACCAACACAATAAGTGTGGAGTGTGCAGCAACTACTATCAAGACATACATATCCATTACATCTAAACAGAAACTTATGATATACATGGATTCCCCTATAATCTGCAAATCCATCATAAAGTAAGTGTACATTCAGATATAGCTTCCATAAGGTGGGACTGCACATATGTAAAATGGTCACTGGACCTTTTTTTCTTAAAGTTGTACCAAGGGCAAAAGGACTTCTATTAAGTACAGTAGTAAAGTCATATAAATTAGGGACAAATTTTAATTACGTAAACAATAATGCTAAGTGGGTCAGTGATGAAGAAGCACATTTCTATTATATACTAAAATAAATATACAGATCTCTAATAGAGCCACAAGGTTAAGCCACATCATATAAATTATTTTGATAGTTAGATCTAAAATCTGGGTTCAGATTTCTAATCACAACCGTGAGATCTATTACATACTAAAATCAATATACAAATCTCTAATAGAGCCGCAAGGTTAAGCCACATCATATAAATTATTTTGATAGTTAGATCTAAAATCTGGGTCAGATTTTTAATCACAACCATGAGATATACATAACAAATATAATAACACGTCAACTTAAAGCGTATGTAAGCATGATAGTAAATGTTATCATAGGTTCTCTTAATTAAGTATCACATGTATATTATTTTCGCTTGAATGCATTATGATTTAACATATGATAACATTTACTATCATGCTTACATTTTACGTCTAGATATAATATCACATACAAATGAGACATACAACCATTAGCGTGATATTTTTGAAATGGCACAACCATGATTCATATACAAAGTAAAGGCGGCTAAAAATGTTACACGGATATGTGATATTTTATTTGCATAATATCCCTGGGGCTACCAAACCATACCACATTATACCACACTATGACATAATATGGATATACATGATTATAAATAATTTTATAGAAAATAGACTGAAGAATTTAAGAGCAAGATGTTGCCCTCACATTTGCGAGGCCCACTGTGCTAGTTACATGGAATAAAATAAACCATTGTCGAATCCAGCCAAACCAATAATACACTAAGGCTGTTGACTTCCTAACATCGCGAAACTCGTGCAAACTAGGATTTAGCAAGAAAGCAGTACCCTGGTCTGGAGAAGATCAATATATGTTATGCAAACTTCATCACCCTTGTTGATGGGCTTTGTGCAACGAACAACAATTCTTGGGCCATATTTGCCGAGTGCTAAAGAGAGTGAGGGTAAGAGTTAAAAAATTTGCCTCTCACATTGCAGCATAAATGAACATGAAAGAAGTACCATGAGTAGAATGATCTTCAAACTGCCAAGCATGCCACTGCAACCAATAAAGACGCCGAATAACTTACTCTACACTGAGATATGATAATGATAAGCAAAGTACTAAATTATTTCCCTCTTGATATTGTGCAAGCAGAAGTTAAGAAAATGCCGAATATATAGAACTATAATTTCATTTTATTTACCACATCTGCTGCTACTTCTTTGCTAGCAGGGACTGCAGGGTATTCTGATTTGTCTGAAACATAATCTAAGTTAAGAAAATGCCGAATATATAGAACTATAATTTCATTTTATTTACCACATCTGCTGCTACTTCTTTGCTAGCAGGGACTGCAGGGTATTCTGATCTGTCTGAAACATGATCTTCATCACGTGAAGCCAATACAAAACGGTAAGAAGCGTTCGGAAAGCAACTATGATTGAACCATGAAAAACTAGGTCCATAAACTGCGATCCCCAGATCCCGCTCTTCACTAATCTGCACAGCAACACTGTTGATCATGACTGCCCATAATGCCACTGTCTCTACTGTCAGACCATTGGCAGAAACAACAGAAGTTGGCGTCCTCATTTTTCTGGCAGATGACATCAGCATGCTTCCCTCCAGTATCCTCTCGGCAACCTCCCCGCCTTCTCCCAGGGTTTCCCCAATGCCGCTGGCTGAAAGCCCACCGATTCTGGTGGCCTGGTTAATTGAATCAGACGAAACAAGACCATGTATCTCAAGCAAATAAAGAAGCCGAAGAGCAGCACGGGGATCGCTCGTGCCTTTGGTAAGAAAGGAGGGAGATGCTATCTTGATGTGGTCCGCAAAGAAACAACATTCACCAGAGGATGAATGCGCTTCACAATCCGAACTTAAGCAGTCTAAGGAGCAGTATCGAACAGAGCCACAGGTCATACAAGATAAGCCATGTGGAGGTTGAGATGGTAAGTTCCTGAAACATGAGGAGCAATGGGAGTGGAGGAACAAATCATGCAGGGTGGCGGCATAAGGTGCAATTTCCCGAGTCAGGTCCTCCGACATGTATACAGATTCCCGGGCTCTCATCTCCATCGCCATGGGTCCTCCTGCTGCAAAGTTCAGTTTTGCACAAAAGGAAAATCAGGACTTGGACTAAATTATCCCATGCTCAGCAAAACCAAGCTAAGCTCTTCCCCAAACCATGAACTAACAGCTCTCTGGACCTTTTATGATAGACCCTGTATGGTTTTTTGCTCTGTTTAGTCTTAAAACTACAGCAAAAACTTGTCAATATATTAACCTATTTTTGCTATAGTGCATCTGCCTAGCCAGTTAATTTGGGGGGGGGGGCGGCAAAATATGGAAGGAGCAGGAACATTGACCATACAGATAGCTTCTCTTTTTTTTGCGAAACATACAGATAACTTCTCGATCTCAAGACAACTCAAATCAGGACCTGGAAACTCTAGAGGCTACATAAATGCATAGCTACTTTACATCTGCTGCGGAGCACTGTGTAGGGCACCAAACCCTCGCTGCGAGAAAAGAAGTCCCTATGAAGGTGAGGCTTTACTCAACTTGAGACCGAGGTAACCGCCGAACGATGAAACCGCAGGTCCCTATAGAGCGTGGTCACAACCGCGGAGAGATGATATGGGGCGCGACGGCGGCGTGATTTGCCCCGGCGGAGAAGACGAGAGTCCTCTGTGGGTGCTCGTATATTGGGCTAATGGGTAGTTAGTATTTGGGGCATTGGGGCCGTTCTAAACTGGGCTTGATGGGCAACAAATGACAGAAAAAATGGATCGCGTGTATCTCAAAACTAACCGAAAAAATGGATCGCGTGTATCTCAAAACTAACTGAAAAACGTAAGGAAAAGAAAATTTTCATTTGTAAAAGCGAAGCTAGCACATGGTTCTATGGGACGTCCAAAATTGGGCAAAGTCATTAAGTCACTACAGATACAAAACACACATTTTTTTTGAAGGTATACAAACCACAAGTGTTGACAGAATGTTAGCCTTGTATATATTTTGTTTTGTTCTCTATTTTGTTCTTCTTTTGTTTCTTTGTTTTTTGCCTTCTTCGATAGCCTTGCTACAAACGTTGTACAAAAAAAATACCACAAGTGTTGATATATAACAACTAGAAGGGGACCCATGAACATGAATATGGAGTGTTATTCCCCTCTTTAGCAACAAGATGGCATCAGTTTTCCAGGTCAAGACAATATTGCAGGAGTTTTTCTGCCAAGATAAACCACACTTGCAACTGGTCACAAGCAAGTATCGCAGGTTCACAGCTTGAGCAGAACAAAACTCCAGTGTTGAAGTGTAGTATAAGTAGATTGCCTAGCCTTTTCCATCAGTTCGGACTTTTGGTTCAAGTGGCTAGTGCATGAAGCTTAACATGGTATCAGAGCCCCAGGTCTCAAGTTCAAATCCTGGTTTTCACAATTTATTCTAAAAATTATCTCTTCTCCCCCCTCTTCTCATAGCCGCCTCGCCCGCACCTTACCGCCAGCGCCGCCGCCGCTGCCTCTTTGCCTCTCTACACGTGTTGACTTGTCTTCTCATCTTCCCGTCACACGTGAGAGGGGGTGTTGAAGTGTATAAGTAGATTGCCTAGCCCTTTCCATCAGTTCGGACTTTTGGTTCAAGTGGCTAGTGCATGAAGCTTAACATCCAGGACATGGAGCCCTTACTCATTAGTCATGATATACAACCATAATTCATAAAATTAAGTGCTGGTTGGTAAACAAAATCGGCAACAAATAGGCGAGTACATATGCCTCATCACTCTGAAGCATCACAAGTTGGCAGGAGCTCAGACAATAAGGTGATGATGCATTCAACAGCTTGCGCATAGGGCTAGGTACATACTAGATACTGATGCACTTAAAATACTAACCACACCGTGTCGAGTTGACAAAGTACTCATATATATAAAGTAAGCCATAGTTTGATACGTAGTGTCACTATATATGAAGAGACTCTTCAAGTTGAGTTTTGAGGTAGTAGCCACGTGGCAAGGCACATGTCAAGGCGCTTCCATGAGACTGTTGGCAGAGGAGAGGAGACCACCTGGGCAGTCATATCATAGACGCGGATGGAAGCCTTCTCCTCCTCGTAACAGTAGCCTTTGAAAGAGTCTTCATCGTCATCCAAGAACCAGATGCTGTCTCCCAACAAGCCGTACCGAGAGGCAGCAGCCAGCAGCTGGGAGCACCTTCGGCCTAGAAAAAGAACCTGGTCGTCATCCCCCAAGGTCGTCTTGTTGACCCACCCATCTGAACCTGCTGGGCGCTTGAGGTGGCCAGCCTCAAACACATCAAACTTGTTCTGTACAACCACGTATCTACCAAGTATCCATCGGCAGCAAACCTGCCTGCGCATCATTACCAGCGCGCCACCGCCACCATGTGATTCGACCAGGTAGAGCTTCTTATGGACATAAATGTTGTTTTGGGGCAGGAACCAAGGGAATGGATTACCGTTCACTAGTGGAAAACGGGCCTTTTGCACCGGTTGGTAAGGGCTATATGCACCGGATGCCCAACCGGTGCAAACAATCCGGTGCAAAAGGCCCCCCTTTTGCACCGGTTCAGTTACGAACCGGTGCTAAAGGGTGCACCACGTGGTGGCTCCCGGGCGTCCGAGCGGGAGGACCTTTTGCACCGGTTCGTAATACGAACCGGTGCTAAAGGGTCCGCCAGCGTAAAAACGTCCCAAAACGCTGCCGCGGCAGAAAAACACTTTTTTTCGAATTATTTTCTACTCCCTTTTTTTTTCTTTTTTCGGAATTTCTAATATTTTAGTTATTTCACAAATTTAGTCTCTAACTACCCTTATCTCTAGTCCAATTACTTACTCGCGCTCAAACTTCCCGCTCGGTCACCCATCCTCCCACAACTCTAGCACTAGCACGCTTAACTTCCAAGTTCCTTTCCATCCCGCATCCAAGTGCTTCGCGCGCATGTATGTGATAGTAGTATCATATCAATCCTATTAACATGTCGATCGATGTCATATTTCTTTATTGTTCGAATTTCAAATAATTATTTTAATAAACCAAAGTAATGCTGTAATAATAATCTTGAATAAATAAATGAACATTAACTTTATAATTTGTATTATTTTTAATTATTTCCAATTTTTTAATTTTTTTTTTTGCCAAACCTAAAACCTAAAGATTTGAAAATCTTATAATTTGCTAAAAGTAATAGCAATCTTTATGCAGGATGCAATTATTAATTTTAATTTTAAAAAATAAAAAAAATATAAAATCCTAAATTTCTGAAAAAAAAACTAAAATCTTCCTGCTTTCATATTTTCATTTGGAATTTTCAAACCCTAAAAATTAGCTAACCGGGTAAAATCTTCCTGCTTCCTGATTTTGATATATTATACGTTTTTTTTCGACGTCGTATGCAAAAGTTAATGCGGTTTTACCATTTTTTAAACATTTTTTGCAATAAATGTGAAAATTCAAATTTGTTAATTTTCCCTAATAGTAGGTTGCATAACATACATGAATCTCAAAAGATTTTATTTTTTGAATAATCTATCATTTTCTTTTCTATTTTACAGTGTTAAAAAAGGCGATCCACGGCAAAAGAGTTTGTGGCTGACGCCAAGTTACGAACCGGTGCAAAACGTCCCGCACGAACCGGTGCTAATGCCCCCTGGACGTGCAGACTGCACGAACCGGTGCTAATGACCCCTTAAGCACTTTCGAGGACAGGATAAAAGCCCTTGTTTCTACTAGTGGTTGATGACCCGTACGATTCGAGAAACCTGTGGATCTCCCGTGGCTTCGTCCTGGCTGATGTCCACGACGGAGAGATGCTCGTGGTAAGAGAGCATGTAGAGCTTGCCCTTGTAGAAGGCCATGTCTTGGAACCCCTTGAACGTGTGGTGGGCTGGAACCGACGACCACGAGGAAGCCCCCGGCTGGCACACTAGAATCTGACCACGGCCATGGCTGTCGACGAATGCAGCGACAAGGTTGGGTGAGCAGAACGTTAGCTTGTTCAGCTGGGATTTCCTGTTCTTGATGCGCGGCCATATGCGGGTAAGGGGTTCCACAGGCTTAAAACCAGCGCCGCTAGGGAGGCAACTGGGACGGACGCTGGACAAAGCAGGAAGCCTCACAGTGGCCCTGGAGAACGGGTTCGCCAGGAAGCATCCGTCGTGGCGCGGGAAGACGAGCCAGCTGCCGCAGGCGCTCTTGAACCCAGCGAAGCCGCAACCGGCGAAGCGGAAGGGCTCCGTGCAGGGGAGGCTGTAGAAAGTGCCGTCGGGAAGAGCGAGCAGCGGCACCGGCGGTGGCGCGGCGAGCTGCCGCGCAGCGGCGTGCCACTGCAGGCAGACCGCGCCGAAGCGGGCGCGGTCGACGTACGCGGGTAGGAGGTGGAGCACCAGGCCGGCCAGCTTCTCCTCCGCCATCGTCCCGAGTAGACCTCGATCTACTGTACGCAAGAAAAGGTGGTAACTGTCCTATCCTATACTTCCTTACAGGCAACCAAGAATCACAGAGCCGAGGGAAGGCTAATAAGTCGAGCACCTTGCGTGCATGGTCAGCGCACACGGTAGGAACATGGGGAACGCCACAAGGGCCGGGAGGCGGCAGGTGTACGGGGAGTAAGTAGAGGCGTGTACCAGATACCGGCCTTGTCGTGTAGTGTGATTTTGTCCTTGGCGAGATGTCGTGTAGTGTCCTGTTGTCGACTGCCAAATAGATGTGAGCGACCGTTTGCGATTGCACGGTCGAAAAATACGCTTACATCTAGGCCTAGCGATCCAACGCATAGTGATCTATTTGTCCGTGGAGACGCAAACGCTGCTTAAATATGCACCTCGAATGCGTCTTTGCAGGTGCGACGAGTGTCCACGTATTCTAACATAGTCTCACACGTCAGGGACAACAAAATCGACCGCGCGGATTTGCTTACTCTTCCCTTCTTTGCTGCCCTAAGGTGACAACCCTACCATGCCGCATCGCCATAGTATCCGCCGTCTGTTCGGGTCTCGCCGCGCCGGAGAACAGGATCAGAGTCGGGGTAGATTCTTAACCGCATATGTCGCGTCTTGGGGGGGGGGGGGGCATCTACCGGTTACGCCGGCCCGCCTCGCCGCCCAAGACCTGTTCGGTCAATTGCGCAGGTAGGTTCCCAAATTCATTTTTGGGCGCTATTGTGGGCGAGCACTGATCCGCAGTTGCTACCCACGAAGTTGACATGTGGAAGTCGCTCGAAAAGTTATGCAGTGAGGTCATTCACTCCTCTTCCGACAACGAGTCCGAGCAGACTACACGGAACATGGCTTCTGTTGCGGCCTCCATCCTCCACAAGTACAATGCTAGCCAGACGTTGTGCACCGGGGCTCTGTGAAAGGTCGCTCAAAACAACTTGTCGAACGACAGAGTAGATGGGCACCTCCGGCTCTAGAAGGACTACTTCGGCCGCACTGATCTGGTGTACCCGGAAAAATTGTTACGGTGGCGGTACATGATGTCAAGGGACATGTTCATGGTCATTCTACGAGGTGTCACAGACTACGACTCATACTTCTAATGCAGGACCGATGCCACAGGTGCGCTAGGCTTCACCTCTTATCAAAAATGTTCCGTAGCTCGCATGGTATCGTATGGATTGACTACTGATATATTTGATGAGTATCTTCGAATGGGTGAGAGCACCTATCTTAACGCCATGTACCGGTTTTGGTGAGCCGTGATTGCCACATGTTCGAAGAATATTACTTGAGGGAGCCAAGAATTGAGGACACAAGGCGGTTGTTTTCTATCAACGAGCCTAGAGGGTTCCATGTATGATTGGCATCATAGTTGCATTCACTGGGAGTGGAAGAACTGTCGATTTGGATGGTAGGGTCAGTACATCGGTCATGCGGAGGGATGCACTCTCATTCTTGAAGCAGTGATATCGCATCATTTATGGATTTGGCATTCATTCTATGGTATGGCCGGTTTCAACAATGACATCAATGTGTTGCACCGCTCTCTGGTTGAAAACCGACTTATGCAAGGCAAAGCTCTTTAAGTGAGGTACGAGATCACTCTTCGTGTGAGGTATGAGATCGATGAAAATGAATACGACAAGCCATATTATCTTGTTGATGATATCTATCGTAACTGGGTCACACTAGTGAAGACTGTCCGTAATTCAAACACGAAAAAAACGAAGAGGTTTACCATGATGTAAGAATCTACCAGAAAAGATGTGAAGCGGGGATTTAGTGTGCTCCAAACTCAGTGGGCAATTGTCCATCACCTAGCAAGAATATGGACGCAAATAGATACGGGGCGACGCATTTCGGACGCCCAAATTGTCCGTTTGCGTCACCTGGCGGACGCGAAAATGACCGTTTTTGTTCGCGCGTCCATTTGCGTCTGGGTACCTCCAGCGGCCTGACGCATTATTTTTTCTACTTGTTTTTTTTTATATTTTCCATTTAAACATAGTTCCAGCCATTACACAAACTAACAAATAATTGGGAACATGGTTTTACACAAATTAACACATAGTTTGGCACATGGTTTTACACAAACTAATACATAATTTAGAACATGGTTTTACACAAAGTAATACATAATTGGGAACATGGTTTACACAAACTAATATATAGTTTGAACCATGGTTGACAAAAATTAGAACATTGGAAAATAAGGAAACCTAACTAGTGTTGGTTCCGTATGTTTGCTGCCAAGAAAGAACACTCTCGGACACACTCAATCACCCAAACTTGAAAATCCAACTGGTAATTATAGCCCTGTTGGTCCTTTCGGGGAAGAACATCCAGAAACCGTCACTAGTGGCTTCAATTGGCTCGTGTCCATATTCGCTGCAAAGAAAGAACACTCTAACAGTTTTAACTATCGGTGTCCGAGCCGGACTTGTCGGTGTGGTAGTGCCTGCGGCAAGATGTGTCGTCGAACACCTTGACAATCATCTCGCCATCCCCCTCGTAGAGGAAGGTGAGATGGCAGCCGAGCTCGAGCGCGAGGTCGCGGGAAAACTTGTCCCACTCCGTGTGTAGGTACATCTTGCCCTGCCCGTCGAACAAGACCTCGACAGGCCACCGGCAGAAATTGCAGCTGGCCTCCCGTAACTGCACCTGGGCCGGCTCGACGTCATCGACGAACTCGGCGAACTTGTCCGGGAGCCGCTTGATGCCGAGGGGGTCGTTGTCGATGCGGAGGAGGAACTCGAAGCAGCGCAGCCGTAGTTGCTTCACCTCGGCGGCCCCGGCCCCGGGGGCGCCTAGGCCCGCGGCCTCGACCGCCTCGCCGGCCACCAGGACCCGTCATGAACTTCCTCGCGGGGCTGGCTGCATCACAGGAAGAGCTAAGCGGCGCTACGGTGGAGCTTGTGGCGGTTAGGGTTTGTGTGAATGAGTGGATGAGGAAGAAGAACGTGCGCCCTCTTTATATACGCCGGGGGCAGCTGACGGCCGCGGGACGCGTGACATCGCCATTACTGCGTTGGCGGAGGTGGACGGCGGCTGCTCAACAGGAAAGGCATCGCCAATAATGTGGCGTAGACTACCGAAGCGAGCGGCGTCTGACTGGCGCCGCCTAAGAAGACGCATCGAGCCAGGGTCGCTGACAGGCGGGTCCAACGAAACGTCCGCCAGACGTGGGCGGACACTTTGCGCATCCGCGCAGCGTCCACAGAGACGCATCCAACGAGCCAGATTTGCGTCGCCGCGGACCCTCCGATCACTTTGCGTCGTCTCGCTGAACCAGAAACCCAACGCATTTTTCGACGACGCAAACAGTGGCTCAACGTTTCGTTCCGTCGCTCCATCTCGTCTCCCTGTTGGAGATGCTCTAGCCGCTTTAGACGTCCCCACATTAGAGATGCCCGACAGAGATATACAGAGCTCGACGGAGAAGAGAGGAAGAAGCGTGCGAGCACGCAAGTGACTTTCTATTTCTTGGCTGTATCTCCACAACGATTACAGACTTATAACCACGCCAGGCTTCCCATGGTCTCTCACAACTCACAAGTCACAACACACGCGACGCACCCGTTTTCTAGAAGACTACCCTGTCTCACCGTCGTCACTCATCCTGCCTCATGAGCACTGGTCACTGGGTGCGACATGCCGCCGTCGCCGCTCCAGACCTAAATAGTACTTTGTCACAGGTTTAAGTAAAATGTAGGCTAAAATATGTTCAGATTTCACAAGTATTTAACTTCAAAAATAAATGATTTCACAAGTATTTCGAGCCGGAAGAAGTATTATAATACTATAGCTCTACACATATGTTTCTACTATAATGTAGTACTAGTAGTTATGAATATTGACCAAACTATAATATTATGAAATACTTTTTTGCACAAGTGAACATATTTTTTAATAACCAATCTAAATAGTCAAAGTTTAACTACATCCATGTTCACAACATCAGTTTCCGTTCCAAAAGAAATCGGTCAATGCCGGAGGAAATGTCAAAAACGGAGCAATTACAGTTCGCAACAGCACAAACCCAAAACATGACTCGAAGCAATTATGTAAACTTATCAAATTAATGCCGCTAAACTGAACTTACATTTCTTCTCAAACATGTTTCCTGGAAGAAAGAACACTGTGTAGTCTCTAACTACAGATAACGACAGTGTAACCCAAGAAAATGGGGTATATTTCAGGGGCTTCAAGCAAGTGAAAAATCATCCGTCGCTCGTTAAAGTAAGGGCAAGGACAACACAAGTAAGGGTGAACATAATTGTGGCTGCAGCAAAGGCCAGGATGGCCCTCTGTGAGAAGCCCTTCTTTTCATGGCCCGCTAGCTCAACCTGCTTCAGCAGATCACGGATCTCGTCGATGTCTGAGTCCTTCGCTGCATGGATTAGTCTGCCCTGAACCTCTTCAAGCTTGGCAAGCCTTCTAGCTCGGCTGGCATCTCTAGCAGACCAGATGAACCGAGTCATCCTCCACAAGAGAATTCCGACGTAGATTGCCACGACACAGTCCACGGTGTAATGATGTCGTTCACGTATCTCCCTTTGTGCGCTGTGCAGGACAAGAAGCCATATTGCAACAGAGATCCAGCCCCCATAAGCTTCCTATGTATGTGAAACAGATATAAAAATAATTAAGATACCATCAATTACAACTGACTTGATCATAAAACATTGTCCAAAAGAATGGAATACAGATCTAGGACTGAACGTGGTGGCTCCAGATAACTGTGTAATTCAGTTTCAAGACAGCAGGACGTACTGAAATTTTAGTGCGTAAACTAGAAAACTAAAATGTATAACATACCGTCCATGCCATTGCAGTAAGAACAGAGACAAGCATGTGCCCACTATACATAAGATCATTGCAACCTCCACTGGCTTTCTTCAGTAGATGGTACCATTGAGGTCCTTCTCCAGGGGTTGGCCTCAAAATATCTACTAGGAAGCTCAGCCGACCCCAGTCAGGTCTATGCTCACCAGGATAAGATTGAACATCAGCTGTATTAAAAGAATGACAATTTAGTTTTTCCAGCCGCAAAAATTCAATACATCAATTAGGTGATAAGACAAATACACTAACCATAAGCCATATCATTGTCTATGACCCCACGAATAGCATGTGAATCAGAAGCATATGGAACATAATATTTTTGTGCCCAGGGATGAGGATGCCCAGGTATTTGATATCGACCTGCAGCACACCAAGGTCTCGCAGATGGAAGAATGGTAGTGATAAAAGTTGCCGTCCGAAGCAACCGACCGATTGCCATAGTGACCATGTATCTTGTGGCTATTCCAAGACCAGGAGCTTTGATGCAATCAAATAGCACCGAGAATCCGAGCATCATAAATAACATCAAATAGTGGTGAAGAGTGATAACATGTGCTCTCAATAGATCAACAACACTTCCAGGAAGTTTCTCATTCAAAGCTAGAAGCAGCCATTGGCCGGTGTCAGGAAGTGGAGCAGCAGATCTGTTAAAATGACAAAACAGTGTTCAGTTTACAAGTAACGGTGTGAGATTTCAGAATTCATGCATGTATTTATCCAGACAAGGGAGTGAGTGCACACAAATAAACACCTCTATTGAGTTAAAGTTGGTATGCAAATGCTGCTGGGAAAGACAACCTCTGTTCCTAATTATGAACTCCCAAAATGTCTTATAATTAGGAACGGAGGGGGCATATTTTTGCAATTGTTTCCTTGACAATGATAAGGAAACCTATGCAGAGATCGAGTGGACAAAACATCAAAGGCTGTTATAAGTAGCTGGAAACTATGACCAAATTAAAATAGTGTAGTCCATCATGCCATCTAACGATACTTGCTATGAACTTCTCACTGATTTGTATTAGGACACCACTGAAGCATATCTAGGGAAGTATTTCTCGCTGAAGTTTATGTAAATCAGATTGAGAGAGAGGAGAGGAGAGGAGAGACATCAGCACTAAGTCACTGAACCGGAATGTACCTAGCCCAAGCATCAAGAGATGCTTATGCCTTTCTTATCCACTCACTTATAGTCCTAGGCTCCCCTTTGTTCTAAAACATCATTGATACCTTGCTTAAACTGAACCCTTTGAAACATCAATCACTATAAAAGCTTTTGATTAGTCTAGAAGTACTACAAACCTTTAATCTTTATCAGAAGGCTGTAAGGGAATATTTTAAAACTTCAGAATATAGCATGGAGTAAACAACAATTAAACAAGGTAACAAGCTTTACCCATGACCAATAATAGTCCACAGAAATACTGTTGAAATCAAACTTGACAGATGGAGAGGCTTTGAAACCAAGATGCATTTACCACGCAATATTAACTAAAACTATAGGTAGTAACAAGAAGCCCTCTCCAAGGTAGCAGTTCGATTTTATAACAAGCCTAAATCTGGCAAGTTAAGCTTAGCCATTATCCACGCTCAGCAATTTAACCCCTAACGATCCATAACAAGCAAATCTCTCCAAGACCACGCATTTCTGCCACAAATAAGTCAATCATTTCACAGTTCAAAAAGTAATCCTCCAAGATCTTATCATCCTGCTCGCTATGAACATCTGAAAAGCAAATCTCTAGAAACACAAGAAAATAGCAGCATAGATATCTCCGAGTCCGAGATCCATGGCAATTCGCGTCCAAACAACTGAAGCGCTAAGGCATGATCCAAGGCCGAAGCCAGCTTCCCGGATCCAGATAAGATACTGACCCGTGCCACTGGAGCCCCATCACGGCGGAGACGAAGCGGACGGAGATCATCTCGCAGAGGAAGGCGCTGAGCATGAAGACGATGGCGCCGAGGAAGGGCAGCGCGGCCCGGAGCTCGGCGTCCCAGTGGCGGTAGAACGGTGCGCGCCCGGCGGCCGCCAGCGCCAGCGCCGCCCAGAGCACCGGCTGCAGCCGCTCGTGCCATGTCGGCGAGAGGTACCGCAGGTAGTCGATCCCCACGTACGCCGCCGCCGCGCAGCTCAGCCCGCAATAGCCGAGGAGCCGTCGGGTGGCCGGCCGCGGCGGCATCGGCCTCGGCGCCTTCGCCCTCGCCATGTCCGCGGGAGCTTAGGGTTGGTCACTGGGTCATGGACTGATGTCAGCGAGGGCCGTCGACTCGAGAGTCGAGATCGGGACACTCGAGCGTGGGTCTTGGTTCAGAACTTCAGATCCAATGCTACAAACAACGGCTCAGATTTTATGTTTTTGGCAGAACGATTGACTTTGTTGGTTGCGTAGACTGAAAAAAAAAGCATTTTCTAATGGTATATTTGTTGTAATATATATCTTACGTTAAGTTGATTAAATTAACGATTTAGAGATACGCGTAGGAGTAATAAACTGAAACGGAGGGAGTATCCATGATAATTGATAAACCAACACAAACTCCAGTAAAGCTACACACAAGTTGGATTAAGCTGGTGAGCAGCATGAGCACTCCTTCGAAATCAGAAAGGTGATTTATAGCAGCATCGAGCTTATACATACCTCATGTAACTAATGTGGCAATAGCTAAAGTGACGGCGATCAAACTGGGATTGGAACTAGCAAACGTGAATGGGTGTTATGTGGTCGAAGTTGAATCGGATTCCATCGAGGTGGTAAATATTTGTTCAGAAAATGATAGATTGTGCGATGACGTCTCGGCAATTTATATAAATTGTGTGATGAACGCGTCTCTGATTGGAAAGGTGGAGTTTGAGCATTGCCCTTGGAAGGCAAATAAAACTGCTAAGCTTAGTTTTACTTCTAAATCCTCATGTAATTGGGTTGATGAACCTCTTAGTTTTATTTTGCAAACCCTCGTAGACGATGTAAAATTTATTTAAAATTAATAAATCTTGTCATAATGGTCTTCCCTAAAACAACACAAACTGGAGTAGCTTCAATGGTTTTAACAGTCACATGAACCGCTCACCCCAAAAGGTGAGAGCTAGTTTGATTGAATGTGTTATGGTCGAGAACACAGCCCCTCAAAAGAGATTGTTCAAACCATTGCTTCAACGCCGTAATATTTTTGTAACAAGACTATGGGCATGGGTGGGCACGCTATGAATCAAGGGTATTAGCTGCAACCATCAATTTTGGTTTGCTTTCTATTAAACATGTTAAGGTTGTGACACAGGGAGGGACAATGTGGTGCATAGTTTGTTAGAAGATTCTCATAGAAGTATCATGGTCATGGGATCAAGTTCTACCATCTTCGCCAATTTATATTGTGTCTCCGGTAACATTTTCATTTTAAATACCCAAGTTAAAAAATCATCGGCTGCCCGAGCACAATAGATTAAAACTGAAGAATAATCGACCAAACCACCACCTGACACAATACACGATTATCTAAACAGGAGACAATTTCTCCGTGTAGCAGAACGTTTGTGGTCTACAAGACATGGAAAGGAGCTATGCAACACGAGGATAGAATAAACTTGATTTGGATACGTCATGCTCTAGGTGGAAACTTTGAGTGACAGGACACATTGACCTTGTGGCTACCCATGAAACAAAAAAGACATTAATCTGGCAATGAAATGGGTTGACTCCCAAGTCTGAATAGATCATAGAGTCAATTGTAATCTCGGTAAAGAAAATAGACCAATTGGACATCTATGTACGGTCTGGATCGTCAGGTTGGGTCCATGGACAAAATGGACCAATCCATTCATGTCCTTAGACCGTTAATAGTGCCTCCATTTTATAGCCCCAAAGGCTAAATGGAGTTGGCTCCAATTTCTTTAGCCCTAAATATATAGCGGCTCGACGGTTTGGTGTTGCTGTAGTCAAATTGGGCTTCAGTCATCCCCGGGCTTGTTCTCCAGATTTGTGTGGTTTTGGTTCGGTCGCCGGCATGTTGGTCTATTCGATGGTGGTGTTTTCGTCTTGTGTACAAGTTGTTCACACCGGTGGTCGTGTGCATCCCAACTATTGGCTCCCCTTGATGATTCTAGTCCGAGTCTTAGAACAGATCAGGGGCGTCCCTCACTCGCCCCTGATCCGGCTTCTTCTCCTGATCCCGTTGTACATAGCGGGTGGCTGCTACTGCAACTTCTACAAGGAATATGACATTGCATGTATGTGTGATATACTTGGCTTCGTTCTCTCCTGGCGATGAGACTAGCCCCAGATGTAGACTGCCTGGCAGTTCATTTCCGTACTAGATCATCGCGTTCAACTCGGCCTGAGAACACTACTCCCAGATGTAGACTGCCTAGCAGTTCATTTCACGAATATTTATTTTACCAGAGAATAGTTACTATTTTTTTGCGGGAAAGAGAATAGTTACCTTTTTTAGGGGTAAGAGGATAGTTACTATGACTTAATTAATCTTCAACATCTTCTAGAGATTCATAGGCGGCTACTCGCACTACTTTCCCTATGAGGTACCTTGGCCTACCCTTGTCGGTCACTCGCCTAAGGAGAATTCATTTCCAACTCTTGGAAGACAAGGTTGCCTCTAAACTTGTGCCTTGGCTTGGAAAGCACGTCACCATGGCCGGCCGAACCACCCTTGTCAAGGCGGTCTTGACAAGCGTGGTTATCTACTTCATCACCGTGCTTGATGTGCCAATGGAGGTCCTCATGAAGATTGATAGCTTAAGAAGAGCTTTCCTATGGTCGGCATGTGACAAGGTATCCGGAGGGAAATGTAAAGTGAATTGGGAGATGGTGTGTAGACCCAAAGAGAAGGGAGGTCTTGGGATCCTTAACCTCAAGAAGTTTGCCGCAGCTCTTAGGTTGAGGTGGCTATGGCATGAATGGAAGAACGAGGAAAAGCCTTGGGTTGGGCTTGGGAACCCATGCACTCCTCATGACCATGATCTCTTTGCAGCGGCCACTAAAGTAACTATTGGAGATGGAAAGAAGGCCCTCTTTTGGGAGGCGGCTTGGCTTGATGGAATGAGACCCAAAGATTTGGCTCCGCTTCTCTTTGGTTGTTCAAAAAAGAAGAAATGCACGGTGCATAAAGCTTTGGGAAATGATTTTTGGGTTTCCCAAATAAATACCCATGATGGCCTCTCCTTTGATCACATTGCCCAATTCTACAAGCTTTGGGAAAGACTTGCTAACGTCCATTTGGACCCTCAAGCTCAAGACACAATATCTTGGAAGCTCACCAACGATGGTTGCTACTCGGCAAGATCGGCCTACAAAATGCAATTCTTGGCCCTCACTTCATCTCCGATGCCTTCCTTGGTTTGGAAGCCTTGGGCCCCTCCCAAGTGCAAGATCTTTGCTTGGTTGGTCCTTCAAAACCGGGTTTGGAAGGCGGATAGGCTTGCAAGGAGAGGGTGGCAAAATTGTGGCCTTTGTAAGCTTTGCAACCAACACCAAGAGTCGGGAGCCCACCTTCTTTTCAAGTGTCGGTACTCAATCCGGGTGTGGTCCAACTTAAAGAATTGGCTTGGTATCGATGATCTTGACCCAACAACTTGGCATGACTTCCACTCCGTCAAAAGGTGGTGGGCGGAGGTGATCCACAAGAGAGGACAATCAAGGAAAGCTTTGGCCTCTCTCGCAATGCTCGTCTCTTGGGAAATTTGGAAAGAAAGGAATGCTCGGGTCTTCCGTAACAAGTCCGTCACCATCGCTATGCTTGTGACAAAAATCAAAGAGGAGGCAAATTTGTGGTGTCTAGCCGGTGCCAAGGCTCTAAGTAATGTAATGCCGCGAGAGTAGTTGCTTGTAATATTTGGTCTTGGCTTTTAGCCGAGACGGGTTGTAAAACTTCTAAAATCTTCTCCTTAATCAATGAAAATGGCAAATCTTTTGCCTTGTTTCAAAAAAATAGGCCACCATATATATCTTCATTTCCATAGTCCATAGGAAGCTAAAATTATCTGGGTTCCGCTATGGAAAGATAACGGAACAGAGTAGTTTCTATTCGCTCTCCGTAGGTAACCAAAAAGAAAGAGAGAAAAGAAGTCCACAGCTCCAACCAACCTACTGATATCCTAAACACCTGACAACCATAAACTGGGGCTACTATATGCTACAGCAAAGAGAAGCAACCAGGGGCCACTCACACCAATGAGCAAAACCTACGAGGTGTTGTTCGATCCTACGAGGTGGCGTTTAAGCTTTCTTAGTATTAACCTATAACTAAAGTTGGAGGTCAAAGGTGACGTTTTTATGAGCCGGTGACGAGCTGTTGGGCGATAGAGTCGATCTATGTTGCTGACACAACATCGGATCTGGAGCAGAGGACCAGCGGATAAGCTTGAAGATGATGTCGTCGTCTTCCATCCTGGGGGTGCTCTTCTGCCTCATCACGCACAAGCTCAACCTCACGGTTGGGATCCTTCACCAAGAAGGAGAACACCGTCATCTAGACATGTGTCGCCGCCTGATATGGCCTCGCCTTCAGTTGTATGTCTCCTTGCCTGATAGGTTGCTCATTTATTCATGCTTGTTTGTTCTACTACGTTCAATGTGGAACAATGCTAGGGATTTCAGGAACCCCTGACTTGACATACTGCTACAAAGTGTGGATCAAGATCTTGAAGGAGTAATTTGTATCATTAGCTCAGTTTTATTAAAAAGAAACCTGCACATATTTACTTCATCTACAGTCTATATGCGTTGCACATTCTACTATGTGTTTGTAGAAAAAAATTCACATTTCGTTGAGCTCTGAGTTGCAAGAACGATATATAATATGGGAGAACCTTAAATACATTCTATTTGACTACAAAATAAATGAGCAACACTACAATTTAAGGGCATACATCCGTACAAAACTCATAGAAATCCAACTATCTTCACTTAAGTGAGATAATAATCCCTCTGTTCCATACTAGTTGCCGTTGATTTAGTACAAACTTTGTACTAAATAAGCGACGACTAATGTGGAATGAGGGACAATACACAGATTTCTATTAAGTTATTTTCAAACACCAATGGTACATAGATATCTTTGCATAATTTACTACTAAATGTTCAAGAAATACCACAATTCAAGCACTTATCATTCGTACACAACTCATAGAAGTCAAAATTCTTATTTATTTTCCACTTAAGTTGGATATATCACTCTGGAAACCTCCACCAGTACATTTTCTACCACTAATGATGCCTAGTTATATTTCCCAAGATATTATGGAGACTAAATTCGAAGCATACAAATATATTATAAAACTCTAAGTAGAGAAAATTAATCCATGAAGTAATGCAACTATATTATAATTCTTAGATATAAGGTTTGTAATTGAACATGCATTTCTTTAAACATTGCATTTTAATCTTTAATGCAAGTGTAGTTGCAATGATACCAGAATATATATTTGGCAATGTCAATGGTTTGTTTGTTGATTTTATTAACTATACTCGAATATAGATCTTATGCTAATACAATAAATTATAAAGTAATAAATTTTAGTGTAAATAAATAAATTAGAAACTATTGGTTAGATTAGTCATAGCAAATTTCGAGGCAAACAAATCGGTGGGCTAAAATGTTGTGAAAAAAATCCATGACATGAGCACATCTGTGTGTAAACTTGAAGAGTGGCAATGTTACATTTCCAGAAAAAATAGGTATCTGTCTACAAGAGACACTCGAGACCAAGTCTATCAAGATTCATCCAGCAATCCAAACTGTTTGGCCAGCAAATGATGCCAGAAAGACAACTTTCATCGAACAAGACAATGCTACGCCTAATATATATTATTCATACTGGCCAAGATTTCACAGAAGTTATGGCTAGTATTGGAATGCACATCAAAACGACGCAACTATCAGTAAATAGTCAAGATTTGAATGTGTTTCTCTTGATTTTTTTTTACTCTATACAATCTCAAACAGATACTGGAAGCCCTAAAGCTTTGGAAGATATTATTAAAGGTATCCACGGAGAATTTGATGAATCTTAGGTTTCGAAGTTGAATAGTCCTAACTACATGCATGTATGATTGAAGTAATGAAACATGTTGGAAAAATAGGTATAACGTCCCTCATGCAAACAAAGAAAGATTGAAAAGGTTGGGCCTCCAAGCTACAAGGATTTCTTTTCCTCCTAGTTCATGCAAATGCCCTACAAAATCTTGGCCAAGATGTGCACTGATTTTGTTACAACACAAGCAAGTTCAGTTACTAGTACTACACATCCATGCTACTCCCACCAAGATGAAGTTCATGCTGCAGATCCCAGTCCTTGCTATTGTTCACTCCATGCTACTCCTTGCCACAGACCCTAGTCCATGCTACAACTTAGTTCAGTAGAATAAAGTTCTACTCAAAACAGAGTACTATTACAACATTATTGCTACTCCTTTTGTGTACGATCAAGTTCGGTGCATATTTTAAAATTTGTGTACTGCCTTTTGTATCCAACATTGCAAGCAATACAAGTATTGTAGTGAACAAGAACCACTCAAGCACAAGTACAAGTACAATACACCACAAGCACAAGAACTCCTACCGAGTACAAGAACAAGCTTCACAAGCAGTGCAACTGTGCAAGCAAGAAAATTTTAATCAACTTACAAGTAGTGCAAGCGCTGCAAGCAAGCAAAATTCAGCTAACTTGCAAGCAAGAACACCACAAGCAGGAAAATTCGGTTTATTTACTCCATAATCAATATTTTGCACAAGAAGAAATATGGAGCAATCCAACCGTTTTTTCAATACTCCATCGCAAGGAAAAATATTGAGTACTCCATCACACAAATATTGACAAACATTGATATATAACCATATAACAAGTATTACAAGCAATACAAGCATAACCATATCACTGGGAAATTGCTCACTGATAATTGTTCACTTGCAATGTTCACATAGCTTGCAGTACTTGGCTGACCATGCTTGCACAAACATTTTTTTATATTTTCTTCCATTATTACGTAATGGAGTAAAATTTTGATATACATGATGATTATTCAAAAAGAAAAATGGAAGGACAGCAACTAGCTAGGGTTAGATCACCTATTAAGAGCACAAACAATTCAAAATTGACAACCCTACCAATACTAGTAGAAAACAGGGCTTTCGTCCAAAGCCCCTGAATGCTTTATTCCCGGTTTAAAAAGGAACCGGGACTAATGGGCCGCATTAGTCCCGGTTCGAACGGCTTGGGCCACGAAACCCTCTAGTCCCGGTTCGTTTGAAACCTTTAGTCTCGGTTGGTAATACCAACCAGGACTAAAGGGGTTGCGGCAGGTTACCTCCGGGGTGAAAGCCTTAGTCCCGACTAGAGGTATTCTAGGGTTTTTCTGCTCCCCACGCACCCTACCCCCTCCCTACCCAGTGGATCACCTTTTTTAGCTTTGTAAAATAAAAAATAAAATGATAGAAAATTCAAAAAATACAATCTTTTGAGATTCCTGTATGTTACGCAACCAACTATTAGGAGAAATTAACAAATTTGAATTTCGACTTTTTTGCAAAAAAATGTTTAGAAAAAGGTAAAATGGCATTAGCTTTTCCATATGAAGTCGGAAAAATGTATAATATATCAAAATGATCGTGGGAAAAAGTTACATCAAAATGACCGGGACTAAAGGCCCTTACCTACCAGGCCTGCACCCCCTTTTTCTACTAGTGCAATCCTAGTGCACACCAAATTGAGCTAATGACACAAATTATTCCTTCAAGATCTAGATCCACACTTTCTAGCCGTATATTCAAGTCAGGGGTTTCTCAAAACCCTAGCATTGTTCCACATTGAATGTTGTCAAGTACAGTGTAATTAAATTCGGAACTGTTCCAATCAGATTCACCAGTACCCATGTTTCGAATATTCGCGTTAGCACTTGACCTCGACTTGTAGCTCGAGTTTCTGTCGTGCTGAGAGCATGTCTAGCAATGCCTGTAAAAGGCCGAAACCCGTAAAATAACCGACAGGATACGGGTTTCGGTCCATCCACGGTGTTTTTCAGTACCCTGATGACCCACAAGTATAGGGGATTGCAACAGTCGAGGGAAGTAAAACCCAAATTTGTTGATTCGACACAAGGGGAGCCAAAGAATACTTATAAGCCTTGACATCGGAGTTGTCAATTCATCTGCACCTGGAAAAGCACTAGCAACAGGGTGATGTGAAAGCAGTGGTAATATGATGCGGCGCCAGAAAATAGTTGGTACTACTTTGATGGCGTGTTGACAGGGAAATGTGATGCGGCAGTAATATGAGAGAAATAGTAACACAGCAGTAGCAGTAACATAGAGGAGATGGCATTGGAAAATATCCCAGCGCGCAGTTGATTTAAAAGCAATGATGATGAAATAAAGGACCAGGATTCCCGACGATCTACACTAGTGGTAACTCTCCAGATAACAAGTGTTGGGTGAACAAATTACAACTGGGCAATTGACAGAATTGAATTTAGCATTAAGACGAAATATCCAGTCTATTAATATCGTAGGCATGTTTTCCATATATTGTTATACGTGCTCGCAATGAGAAACTTGCATAACATCTTTTGTCCTACCAGCCCGTTTGCAGCGGGGCCTCAAGGGAAATTACTGGTAATTAAGGTACTCCTTTTAATAGAGCACCGGAGCAAAGCATTAACACTTGGTGAAAACATGTGATCCTCATATCAAAGCCATCCCCTCCGGTTATCCCAATTCGAGATCACTTTGGGGCTTCGGGTTCCGGACAAAGACATGTGCATACAATTTGTAGATACAATCTAATCAACAATTATAGAGCCTAGATCTAAGATCATGCCACTCGTGCACTAGTGACAAGCATTAAACATAACAATATTGCAGCAACAAATACTTCACAAACTTATAAGATATACTGAACATAATGATCAATCCATCGGATCCCAACAAACACAACACCGATTACATCATATGGATCTCAATCATGTAAGGCAGCTCATGAGATCATTGTATTGAAGCACATGGGAGAGAGAGTACCATCTAGCTACAGCCAAGAACCCATAGTCCCTGCGGGAACTACTCACAAACCATCATGGAGTCGAAGTGGAGGCGGTGGAGTCGATGGAGATGGCTCCGGGGGGCACTTCCCCGTCCCGGCAAGGTGCCGGAACAGAGACTTCTGCCCCCCGAAACTTGGTTTCGGCGATGACGGTGGCTACGGAACTTTTCGTGGACGGAGGGTGATATCTTTCAGAGTTTTTAGGTCAGAGGGGTCTTATAGGCGAAGAGGCGATGCGAGGGGGTGCACGGGGTGCCCATACCACCCCCAGGCACGGCCAGGCCTGGGCCCGCGCCTGGGTCTGGTATGGCTGCCCCATGGCACATCTCCGTCTCCACTTCTGGCTCCCGGAGTCCTCTCGTATATTAGAATTTCTGTGATTTTTTTTCAGAATTTTCCGAGCACTTTCAATTTTGGACATTTTCTGCAATAAACAGACATAATAAATAGAAACTGGCACTGTGGCACTTGTTAATAGTTTAGTCCAATAAATGTCATAAAATGATGCAAAGTGCATATAAAACATAGAGGAATTGGTGTAGAACAAGCATGGAGCATCAAAAATTATAGATACGTTCGCAACGTATCAACATCCCCAAGCTTAACTCCTGCTCGTACTCGAGTAGGTAAGTGATAACAAACAAATAATTTTTTAAGTGGCATGCACCTTCAAAGTTCAAAGGATGACTAAATACAAATAATTTAAGAACAAGTAATAACACATTCATGATTCAATCAATAATAATTTTGGGACCGTGCACATAAAACTAAGAATGAGAACTATGCTCTCTTAATGGTGCATGAACTTAGAAGATGAAGACTCAACATAAAAGTAAAAGAAAGGCCTGTAACGGCCCAGGGTAGCACCACTATTAGATTTGTTTGTGTTTTTCTTTTATGCATCATCATGTATCATGCATCATATCATCCATGTTTTAACTAAATAAAATTATTTTATAAACCCTAAAATATTTTGTTTTCTCTCTCATATGGTTTAATAAAACCTCCCATCTTCTTATGTTCAAAGAAAAACCATATACAAATTATTTTATAAATGTTTGGAAAAACTGTCTACAATAAAATAAAGCATTTCAAATCTTTTTCAAACTCTCCTCTTTCTCTTCTTTAGACGAGAGATAAATCTGAAGAAAAAAAAATACCAAGAAGCCTGAAGCAGCTCAACTTCCTTTAATCCAACATCTCCACCTTGCCTTCCTGGACGAGACACGCAGGGAGCGTGACCACGTCCACTCCTCACGCGTGCAGCGTCAGCAGCCGTGATCCTTTTTCTCATCTCTGCTTTTTCTGGACGCTCCCCAGCCACAGCTCCTCATCGCCTCCTTTCGCTTTCCCCTTCTCCACGAAAGAAACAGAGAGGGTTTCCCTGGAAACGATGGCGCCGCCGTGTGAAGATCGCCGTCGCCCCGTCAACTCCAGACGCCCCGAGGAATACCAAGGCCATCATGAACTTCTCCTTGCCACGCTGAACACCCTCGACCGAAGAAATCGCTGATTCGAGCTCGGAATCGACGTCAACAACCTCGTCTCTTTTCCGAGTCCGGCGACGAATTCGTTGTTCCGTCGCCGTTCGAACTCCTCCGCTTCCACCGACGTGCTCTTCGGTTTGACGGTGAATTCCTCGTTCCCCTGGTCCTCTTCTCCGTTTTTTTTACCCATCTCTAGAGTGCTGGCCTCATTGACCTTCTCCCTCCGCCGCAGGTGTCCGGCGCCGGCTCTCTCCGGTGACCTCCTGGTGGTGGCGCCGCCTCTCCTTGAATCCCTGCAGCGAGGCGCACCTCCTGTGCCTGCTTCCCTGTCCCAGCCTGCTCCCGTCCACCGGTCCCGTGCTCGATCGGAACCTGCTGCCACGGTGCTCCGTCGAGCTCTGCTTTCCATCTTCATCTTCCCTGACGGCTACCGGCGCTCACACGACAGTTCGGCCACCTTCGGCTTCTGCCTGCTTCAACGAGCACATCAACAAGCCTGGGTGAGACTCCGTTCCTCCTCTTTCTCTGATCGTTGTCATCTTTGTCATGTCCGCGGACTGTCGGTAGAGTTCAGTTAAAACACCTGCCATTTTTCTTTAGTTAACGCATCCGCGTCGCGCACCAGCGCCTCGCACACACGCGTGTGACTATCCGGCCAAGCCTGCTAGTTCTGCTAGCGTTCCACCTGCTAGCTTGCTTGCTTAAGCTAGCTAGCTATGCACAACATGAACGATCCAGCAACCTGCTTGTATGGTTCTTTTCTACTAGCTGATGCCCTCTGTTGCTTACTCTTTATTTCTTGCATTCAGTCCTTTGTCCAACACCTGAAGCCCCAGTTTCCCGTGGCAAGCCACAACGTTCACATCTAATCCTATGTCCCTGTTTCAATTTCAGAGAGCATTGTCAAGTTTCAGTTTAAGAAAAATGTGTCACGCGTCGGATCTATTTCTAAAATCTCCAAGATCTATCTGTATCACAGACGAACACTAGCCGTCTGGTTCCACCTCTTTTAAATTTCTGTTTTGGGTACAGTAACCCAGTCGACAGTCAGTCTTCAATGTCTTTTCCCTTTCAGTTAACATCACTTGTTACAAAACCTGCTATCTTTCCTGTATGTTTCTAAATCATCGAGCCAGGCTAGTGCCTTGTATAGCCCTGGTTTAAAACCACTTTTTACTCTCTGTTTTGGAATAATAAAATTGATGTTAAATATTAACATGTTATATATATGAAAGTTTCTCATAAAAATGTGAGCAACCTATATATATCATTCATCTGCATATGTTTGCATTTCGCATCATATCGTGTCGTGCTAGTTTGCATTACCACCAATATGTAACATATGGAATATGTGGGATATTATATAAATGTTGTCCCGGTTCCATTTAAATTTGTTGTACTGCCATGTTTGCTATGCCATGCTAACAACTACTTAACTTTGTCGGTAGAAATGCAACTCCAACCCTAACTGTTTGTCCGGGTTCCGATCCCGCTTAATTTGGATAATTGCATTGCACCATCTTTGCCATGTCATGCATATCATCTTGATCATGCTGGATCTTCTTTACCCGTAGTAGTAAGACTTGCATCCGTTGATTGTCCAGCATTTGCTTCTTCCCGGATAGGATTGCGAAGTGGTGATGTGAGATACGACAAGTTCTCCGGATGTTCCTCGGCAAGTTTTAACAGGCAAGCATTTCCCTTATACTCCTGCCCCTGCAGAAGTCGCTCACCTATTTTATTTTGCCTTCTCCCTCATGCTATCCTTAAGTTGCGTTCTTGTCACGTGTCCCTTCCACTTGTTACCTCAAGCAGCCCATATTGCCACCACCAACCACCAACCTCCTACAGCTGTTGTTTGGTTATCGGGTCTGCCTTGCGAGTCGTAGTGCATGCTAGTGCTGTTTATATATCGTTACCGTTACCGCTATCTTATCGGGTTATCAGTTGGGAATCATGACACATGGTTTATGGATATATCTGTTGAGGGTATCATGGTTACTTGATAATAGTTGTTAGCGGAGGCATCGGTGGGTCAGCTGATCGTTTTATGACGGCTCACTTGTGTTTCCATGAAACCTAGGACCCCGAGTTCTTGTTATCTGTTCCGAGACTGAGCGCTCTAACCACACGTGGGTATGCTTATGGGTCTCCCCTTGACCACTGCCGGAATCTACAGCTTTGTCCAGTGGCCACAACTAGTTTCGTAATGTTTTACCATTTGTGGTTTGCGTGCATGCCAGCCTGTTACTTATTTACTTTGGGAAGCCCTAGGGTGCCTTGTATCCCTTGTTTCTGGTATGCACGTATAGGTCGCGGAGCCGCTGCGAAGTGGTTTATCGCCCCAGTGTGTGTTTAAACCACCTAGCACGCTGGCGCACATAGCTAGGTCCGCTTCGGAGATTCGGCTGGACTTCGATACGGGTTCAACTTGGTTAGGTGGCTTCCTGGACATTGTTGTCGTGAAGGAGAGTGCGAGTCGTGACACTCCACCTTTTTGCCATTGCCTTTGGAGTTGATCGTGCGTGTGGGTACATTTGGGCAACCCCTGCAGGGTGTACATCTTATCGATAAGCCGTGTCCACGGTTATGGACGACTTGGAGCTGTATGACTCGACCATAGACAACTTACACCTGTTGTTTCGATACTAATAACTTGCATAGTAAGATAGAACAACTTAAATAATAACTGGTTAAAACTTGTCCACCGTGTGAGTGCCCTTGTAAGTACTTCCTTGCGAGGGGGGAACACATCGGCTGTGTTATGTTTGCAGAGTATAGAACTGTTAGTTTATACGCTCTCTCACCTTGTCTGATAGACGACTGTTGTAGAGTGTCTCTATAGGTTTTTAGTGCTTGCGCGCTGCCGTTTAACCCCACCATATTGCCTATGACGTTCCTCTTGCGTCCTCTAAGTCCCCTGCGTGCCTCAAGTACAAAGGACGACTGGTTGACGAATGCTTATACGTCTTGAAGTCTTGTTAAGTACGAACCCGTACTTATTGCTGCTTCTACGGGATATAACCGGGCAGGTATGAAGATCGGTACGATGGAGAACGACGCTAGCAAGGTTACCCTTCCGGCTTGGCCTGGGCAGGGTTATGGACGCCACTGGTTATCTTCAGGACTCTTAGTCCATATTTGTATCTTGTCCGTACTCGGACATATTTGATCTTCTGTATGATTTGGATCTTATGTTGTATATTGTATCTTGACTCGTTGGAGTCGTTGTTGTAATATATCTGTTTCTTGTGGGCTCTATTGTAATCCTGTTGTAATGTTACCGCTCGTGATTGATTCCACCCGCATCGCGTGCATGCTTCGGCGTGTACGAGGCGCTTGGTGGTGCGTCTCCTAAAATCGATATCGTGCGGATTTCGGCGGGTTCGCTGGGATCCTCATGGTACCGGTTTTGGGGCGTCACAAGTTGGTATCAGAGCATCAGGTTGTCGATACCCCACTAGTCCAGCCATTAGGATAACCTTGCCAACGGTCGTTGAGTTAGAGTGTCCAAACTATTTTCTAAAACTCGTTGGATAGTTCTGACTAGCTCTGATTTTTCTTCTTACCTATATTCTTTCTCATCTTACCTTTGCGAGTTTTGAGTCTTCTCTCTTATCTGAGTTTTCCGAGTCTTAGGTTCTGACGTGGGTTGGACGATCTTTGCCCCTCACCTATTAGGTCCGATCTTCGGAGGTCCTGACAAAAGCGCATCATCGACAGCGGAACAACGACTCCTTGTTAGTGGTGTCGACCGATCTATATGGAGCAAGAACTCTTGTTAGTGGTGTCGAGAAGATCAACACTTCGCCAGAAGAAGGTTCCACCTCGAGGTCGGGTGATTATCAACATGGTACAAGAAGACCCGATAGTTTAACCAACTCCCCCTTAGGTTGACGTGGAACCTCGGGGCGAGGTTCCTTCTTAGTGGTGTCGATTGTAACGGCCCAGGGTAGCACCACTATTAGATTTGTTTGTGTTTTTCTTTTATGCATCATCATGTATCATGCATCATATCATCCATGTTTTAACTAAATAAAATTATTTTATAAACCCTAAAATATTTTGTTTTCTCTCTCATATGGTTTAATAAAACCTCCCATCTTCTTATGTTCAAAGAAAAACCATATACAAATTATTTTATAAATGTTTGGAAAAACTGTCTACAATAAAATAAAGCATTTCAAATCTTTTTCAAACTCTCCTCTTTCTCTTCTTTAGACGAGAGATAAATCTGAAGAAAAAAAAATACCAAGAAGCCTGAAGCAGCTCAACTTCCTTTAATCCAACATCTCCACCTTGCCTTCCTGGACGAGACACGCAGGGAGCGTGACCACGTCCACTCCTCACGCGTGCAGCGTCAGCAGCCGTGATCCTTTTTCTCATCTCTGCTTTTTCTGGACGCTCCCCAGCCACAGCTCCTCATCGCCTCCTTTCGCTTTCCCCTTCTCCACGAAAGAAACAGAGAGGGTTTCCCTGGAAACGATGGCGCCGCCGTGTGAAGATCGCCGTCGCCCCGTCAACTCCAGACGCCCCGAGGAATACCAAGGCCATCATGAACTTCTCCTTGCCACGCTGAACACCCTCGACCGAAGAAATCGCTGATTCGAGCTCGGAATCGACGTCAACAACCTCGTCTCTTTTCCGAGTCCGGCGACGAATTCGTTGTTCCGTCGCCGTTCGAACTCCTCCGCTTCCACCGACGTGCTCTTCGGTTTGACGGTGAATTCCTCGTTCCCCTGGTCCTCTTCTCCGTTTTTTTTACCCATCTCTAGAGTGCTGGCCTCATTGACCTTCTCCCTCCGCCGCAGGTGTCCGGCGCCGGCTCTCTCCGGTGACCTCCTGGTGGTGGCGCCGCCTCTCCTTGAATCCCTGCAGCGAGGCGCACCTCCTGTGCCTGCTTCCCTGTCCCAGCCTGCTCCCGTCCACCGGTCCCGTGCTCGATCGGAACCTGCTGCCACGGTGCTCCGTCGAGCTCTGCTTTCCATCTTCATCTTCCCTGACGGCTACCGGCGCTCACACGACAGTTCGGCCACCTTCGGCTTCTGCCTGCTTCAACGAGCACATCAACAAGCCTGGGTGAGACTCCGTTCCTCCTCTTTCTCTGATCGTTGTCATCTTTGTCATGTCCGCGGACTGTCGGTAGAGTTCAGTTAAAACACCTGCCATTTTTCTTTAGTTAACGCATCCGCGTCGCGCACCAGCGCCTCGCACACACGCGTGTGACTATCCGGCCAAGCCTGCTAGTTCTGCTAGCGTTCCACCTGCTAGCTTGCTTGCTTAAGCTAGCTAGCTATGCACAACATGAACGATCCAGCAACCTGCTTGTATGGTTCTTTTCTACTAGCTGATGCCCTCTGTTGCTTACTCTTTATTTCTTGCATTCAGTCCTTTGTCCAACACCTGAAGCCCCAGTTTCCCGTGGCAAGCCACAACGTTCACATCTAATCCTATGTCCCTGTTTCAATTTCAGAGAGCATTGTCAAGTTTCAGTTTAAGAAAAATGTGTCACGCGTCGGATCTATTTCTAAAATCTCCAAGATCTATCTGTATCACAGACGAACACTAGCCGTCTGGTTCCACCTCTTTTAAATTTCTGTTTTGGGTACAGTAACCCAGTCGACAGTCAGTCTTCAATGTCTTTTCCCTTTCAGTTAACATCACTTGTTACAAAACCTGCTATCTTTCCTGTATGTTTCTAAATCATCGAGCCAGGCTAGTGCCTTGTATAGCCCTGGTTTAAAACCACTTTTTACTCTCTGTTTTGGAATAATAAAATTGATGTTAAATATTAACATGTTATATATATGAAAGTTTCTCATAAAAATGTGAGCAACCTATATATATCATTCATCTGCATATGTTTGCATTTCGCATCATATCGTGTCGTGCTAGTTTGCATTACCACCAATATGTAACATATGGAATATGTGGGATATTATATAAATGTTGTCCCGGTTCCATTTAAATTTGTTGTACCGCCATGTTTGCTATGCCATGCTAACAACTACTTAACTTTGTCGGTAGAAATGCAACTCCAACCCTAACTGTTTGTCCGGGTTCCGATCCCGCTTAATTTGGATAATTGCATTGCACCATCTTTGCCATGTCATGCATATCATCTTGATCATGCTGGATCTTCTTTACCCGTAGTAGTAAGACTTGCATCCGTTGATTGTCCAAAGATTTGCTTCTTCCTGATAGGATTGCGAAGTGGTGATGTGAGATACGACAAGTTCTCCAGGATGTTCCTCGGCAAGTTTTAACAGTGCAAGCATTTCCCTTATACTCCCCGCCCTGCAGTAAGTCGCTCACCTATTTTATTTTGCCTTCTCCTCATGCTATCCTTAAGTTGCGTTCTTGTCACGTGTCCCTTCCACTTGTTACCTCAAGCAGCCCATATTGCCACCACCAACCACCAACCTCCTACAATTGTTGTTTGGTTATCTGTCCGCCTTGCGAGTCGTAGTGCATGCTAGTCTTGTTTATATATCGTTACCGTTACCGCTATCTTATCGGGTTATCAGTTGGGAATCATGACACATGGTTTATGGATATATCTGTTGAGGGTATCATGGTTACTTGATAATAGTTGTTAGCGGAGGCATCGGTGGGTCAGCTGATCGTTTTATGACGGCTCACTTGTGTTTCCATGAAACCTAGGACCCCGAGTTCTTGTTATCTGTTCCGAGACTGAGCGCTCTAACCACACGTGGGTATGCTTATGGGTCTCCCCTTGACCACTGCCGGAATCTACAGCTTTGTCCAGTGGCCACAACTAGTTTCGTAATGTTTTACCATTTGTGGTTTGCGTGCATGCCAGCCTGTTACTTATTTACTTTGGGAAGCCCTAGGGTGCCTTGTATCCCTTGTTTCTGGTATGCACGTATAGGTCGCGGAGCCGCTGCGAAGTGGTTTATCGCCCCAGTGTGTGTTTAAACCACCTAGCACGCTGGCGCACATAGCTAGGTCCGCTTCGGAGATTCTACTGACTTCGATACGGGTTCAACTTGGTTAGGTGGCTTCCTGGACATTGTTGTCGTGAAGGAGAGTGCGAGTCGTGACACTCCACCTTTTTGCCATTGCCTTTGGAGTTGATCGTGCGTGTGGGTACATTTGGGCAACCCTGCAGGTGTACATCTTATCGATAAGCCGTGTCCACGGTTATGGACGACTTGGAGTCAGTATGACTCGACCATAGACAACTTACACCTGTTGTTTCGATACTAATAACTTGCATAGTAAGATAGAACAACTTAAATAATAACTGGTTAAAACTTGTCCACCGTGTGAGTGCCCTTGTAAGTACTTCCTTGCGAGGGGGGAACACATCGGCTGTGTTATGTTTGCAGAGTATAGAACTGTTAGTTTATACGCTCTCTCACCTTCTCTGATAGACGACTGTTGTAGAGTGTCTCTATAGGTTTTTAGTGCTTGCGCGCTGCCGTTTAACCCCACCATATTGCCTATGACGTTCCTCTTGCGTCCTCTAAGTCCCCTGCGTGCCTCAAGTACAAAGGACGACTGGTTGACGAATGCTTATACGTCTTGAAGTCTTGTTAAGTACGAACCCGTACTTATTGCTGCTTCTACGGGATATAACCGGGCAGGTATGAAGATCGGTACGATGGAGAACGACGCTAGCAAGGTTACCCTTCCGGCTTGGCCTGGGCAGGGTTATGGACGCCACTGGTTATCTTCAGGACTCTTAGTCCATATTTGTATCTTGTCCGTACTCGGACATATTTGATCTTCTGTATGATTTGGATCTTATGTTGTATATTGTATCTTGACTCGTTGGAGTCGTTGTTGTAATATATCTGTTTCTTGTGGGCTCTATTGTAATCCTGTTGTAATGTTACCGCTCGTGATTGATTCCACCCGCATCGCGTGCATGCTTCGGCGTGTACGAGGCGCTTGGTGGTGCGTCTCCTAAAATCGATATCGTGCGGATTTCGGCGGGTTCGCTGGGATCCTCATGGTACCGGTTTTGGGGCGTCACAAGGCCCTTCGCAGAGGGAAGCAGGGATTACTCATGTGCTAGAGCTTTTTTATTTTGAAAGCATGAAAACAATTGTGTCAACAATAGTAATAATTCATATGGGTTATGTATAAAACTTCCTATAAGTTGCAAGCCTCATGCATCGAATACTAATAGTGCCCGCACCTTGTCCTAATTAGCTCGGATTTCCATGGATTATCGTCGCATTACATATGTTTCAACCAAGTGTCACATATGGGTACCTTTATGCCACCTGTACAAAGGTCCAAGGAGATAAATCGCATTTGATTCCTCGATTTTGATAGATCTCAACTTAAGGACATCCATACCGGGACAACATAGAAAACAGATAATGGAGTCCTCTTTTTAATGCTTTAAGAAGTCAACAATAATAATATTCTCATAAGAGATTTTGAGGATTTGAGTGTCCAAGCTGCGGCCCAATGTTCTTCTCTAACAATATGCATACTCGAACCATTTCAACTCATGGCAAATCTCCCTTACTTCAGACAAGACGAACATGCATAGCAACTCACATGATATTCAACAAAGGTGTGACAGGTTGATGGCGTCCCCAGATAACATGGTTACTGCTCAACAAGCAACTTATAAGAACTAAGATACATAAGTGACATATTCCTTACCACAGTAGTTTTTAGGCTACTTTCCCATGAGCTATATATTGCAAAAACAAGTAATAAATTTTTGAAAGGTTTTAAAGGTAGCACACAAGCAATTTACTTTGGAGTGGCGATAAAATACCACATATAGGTAGATATGGTGGACACGATTGGCATTTTGGTTTTTGGGAGTTGGATGCACGAGTAGAGCTCATACTCAGTACAAATGAAGGCTAGCAAAAGAAAGGGGGCGACCGACTAAGAGAGCAATAATGGCCATAATCATGCATAGCGACAAAAAATATTAATAAAAGCATATGATGATATTAAATATCAAAAACTAAATGATCATCAAGTCAACTCAATTGAAACATCAAATGAGATCTTTCATTTGCATCACTATTAATATGAGACTTCTTACTCGTATCCAACACCAATTAACTTATTTGAAACAACTCTCGTAGATAATATTCAGTAGATATCAGAGAAATAAATTCACTTGCATATAAAAAACCAACAAGCTCTGAACATAATATGAATGAAAAACTAGAGCTTAAACGTAGTACTCGCAAAAATAGAACGCTCGTTGAACATATGAGCGAAAACTAGAGCGTTCATGCAATTAAAGCGGAGCGTGTCTCTCTCCAAAACAAATATGATGGGTCCAACTTTATTGAACAACAAACAAAAACAAAACAAAACACACAAAAAGACGCTCCAAGAATAACACATAATGCATGAAGCAATAAAAATATAGCGCACTGAAAAATGACCTGGTGCTTTTTAGTGATGAAGAGGGGGTGCCCCGGGCATCCCCAAGCTTTGACGCTTGAACCTCTTGGATATTTCTTGGGGTGTCCAGGAGACATCCCCAAGCTTGAGCTTTTGTCCATTCTTCATCCTATGGCATCATTCTTCTCTCCCTACACTTGAAAACTTCCTTCACCCAAAACTCAACATAATTCATTAGCAATATTAGTGTAATCAAAATAAGCAATCCACTTGGTTCTGGTATGACATATGTAAAGCTTATATTAAAACATTAGCTACTGCATAAACTTCTTCGGAAAGCTCCTTCTTTCAAAAGAACTCAAAAAATAAAAAGATTAAGAGGCAAATGCACTAATGGCAGAAATCTGTCAAAACAGAAGAGCGGATAAAGATTGATTTTTTGAGGCTTCTCCGTCGCTCAGATCGAAAAATGTTGAACTAATGAAAGTTAGATAATAACCTGGAATATGCTCGTAAACATTTCAGCTCATTGTGACGTTCTGGTGATTTCTACGAATTTTTCTCGCGACAGTCCATAAACAGAAACAGAATTGCAAATTCCCCAAATACTACTTTCTTACCATTAGAGGCTACTCTTGGCACAAAAACGAAAATAAAAAATGATAAGGAGAGGTCATTACAGTAGCAATGACTTCCAAGACTCAACAAAACAGTAAAATAACAGAAATAAAAACATAATGGGTTGTCTCCCAAAAAGCTCTTTCTTTATAGCCATTAAGATAGGATCAGTAATTTGAGAAGATGCTCACATATGTAATATGAATCGAAGCAAAAGAGAGCATCAAGAAGCAAATATGAAACACATTTAAGTCTTACCCACTTCCTGTGCATGGGAATCTTGTACACAAATAAATTCACAAAGAACAAAGTGACAAGCATGTGAAGGTAAAACAAGAGTAACTTTAAAAGTTTCAGCATGTAGAGAGGTGTTTTAGTACCATGTAAATTCCTACATACATATTTTCCTCTCTCATAATAATTTTCAGTAGCATCATGAATAAACTCAACAATATAACTATCACATAAAGCATGCTTTTCATGATCTTCAAACACATAATTTTTATCAAGCTCAAAAATAGTAGGATTAAAACAATCAAACCCACTTTTAGCAATTTTATAACAAGATGATTGATCATTCTCAAGAGGTATGGCACTACTAGTAGCAATCCTATTTTTAGTAGCATTATAATTTATAGCATCAAGTAACATAGGATCATCATCTAGAGCTTTATCATAAACACTCTCCTAGCTAAATTCTTTAGTTCCATGCATTTTGAAATTAGGCACAAATAAAGGATTATCACGAGATTTATCAAAATAGCATGGATTATTATAAATAACAGTAGCATAATTATTCTCACAAGTTTTACTCACAGGGAATATTTCAAGAGAATCCTCATGAACATAACATTTGTCCTCCTTTGGTGAGCATGGAGGGCAATCAAATAATGTAAGAGATAAAGAGTTACTCTCATTAGAAGGTTGGCATGGGTAGCTAATCCATTCTTCCTCCTTTTGTTCATCACTCTCCTCCTCTTTTTCATCTAATGAGCTTTCAGGTTCAACAACTTCTTCTTCCACGGGCTCCTGCAAATTGTGGATACATTCTTGTGCATAATTGAGTCTCTCTTTATAATCAATGATATAACAATTATTGCTGAAATTTTCTGTGCAATAATCAAGGATAGAAGAGACATAATCTTTAAGGTCATGACAAGCAACACAAGTTTCATAATTTTTAGACATGAAGGATTCTATTTCAGAGGCTCCCATAAATAAGACAAATTGTTCTACTTCTTCGAATCCAAGATGAATATAGTTATTCCAATGATAGTTCGAAATTAAAACTTCTTCACTAAAGCTACATTCGAATTTAAGATGTTTAGTATCCTGTTTAGAGCAACAATTTATATCATGACATTTAAGCAAGATTTTAGCAATTGTATCCAACTTTTTTAACGTGCCCCCCATGACTTTGCCCTTATATGATTCTCTATACTTCATAAATAATTCTGCAAGTTCCATATAGTATAAAGCAGGTCCTTTCATAACAATAGTTTTTAGTTTTTCGATTTTTCAATTTTTTATGGATTTTTAGATATATAGGAAAAATAAAACAAGACAAAAATAAACTAGACAAAACAAAATGAAATAGAACCAGCGAGAGAGGTGGAGTGTACTCCCCATGTGAACTTATAAGTAGAGCTATGCTCCCCGGCAACGGCGCCAGAAAATAGTCTTGATGACCCACAAGTATAGAGGATCGCAATAGTCTTCGAGGGAAGTAAAACCCAAATTTGTTGATTCGACACAAGGGGATCCAAAGAATACTTATAAGCCTTGACAACGGAGTTGTCAATTCAGTTGCACCTGGAAAAGCACTAGCAACAGGGTGATGTGAAAGCAGTGGTAATATGATGCGGTGCCAGAAAATAGTTGGTACTACTTTGATGGCGTGTTGACAGGGAAATGTGATGCGGCAGTAATATGAGAGCAATAGTAACACAGCAGTAGCAGTAACACAGAGGAGATGACATTGGAAAATATCCCAGCGCGCAGTTGATTGAAAAGCAATGATGATGAAATAAACGACCGGGGTTCCCGACGATCTACACTAGTGGTAACTCTCGAAATAACAAGTGTTGGGTGAACAAATTACAGTTGGGCAATTGACAGAATTGAATTTAGCATTAAGACAAAATATCGAGTCTATTAATATCGTAGGCATGTTTTCCATATATAATTATACGTGCTCGCAATGAGAAACTTGCATAACATCTTTCGTCCTACCAACCCGTTTGCAGCGGGGCCTCAAGGGAAACTACTGGTAATTAAGGTACTCCTTTCAATAGAGCACCGGAGCAAAGCATTAACACTTGGTGAAAACATGTGATCCTCATATCAAAGCCATCCCCTCCGGTTATCCCAATTCGAGATCACTTTGGGGCCTCGGGTTCCGGACAAAGACATGTGCATACAATTTGTAGATACAATCTAAGCAACAATTATAGAGCCTAGATCTAAGATCATGCCACTCGTGCACTAGTGACAAGCATTAAACATAACAATATTGCAGCAACAAATACTTCACAAACTAATAAGATATACTGAACATAATGATCAATCCATCGGATCCCAACAAACACAACACCGATTACATCATATGGATCTCAATCATGTAAGGCAGCTCATGAGATCATTGTATTGAAGCACATGGGAGAGAGAGTACCATCTAGCTACAGCCAAGAACCCATAGTACCTACGGGAATTACTCACAAACCATCATGGAGTCGAAGTGGAGGCGGTGGAGTCGATGGCGATGGCTCCGGGGGCACTTTCCCGTCCCGGCAGGGTGCCGGAACAGAGACTTCTGTCCCCCGAAACTTGGTTTCGGCGATGACGGCGGCTACGGAACTTTTCGTGGACGGAGGGTGATATCTTTCGGAGTTTTTAGGTCAGAGGGGTCTTATAGACGAAGAGGCGACGCGAGGGGGTGCACGGGTGCCCATACCACCCGCAGGCGCGGTCAGGCCTGGGCCCGCGCCTGGGTCTGGTATGGCTGCCCCGTGGCACATCTCCGTCTCCCCTTCTGGCTCCCGGAGTCTTCTCGTATATTAGAATTTCTGTGATATTTCCAGAATTTTCTGAGCACTTTCAATTTTGGACATTTTCTGCAATAAACAGACATAATAAACATAAACTGGCACTGTGGCACTTGTTAATAGGTTAGTCCAATAAATGTCATGAAATGATGCAAAGTGCACATAAAACATAGAGGAATTGGTGTAAAACAAGCATGGAGCATCAAAAATTATAGATACGTTTGCAACGTATCATACCCATAAATGAGGAGAACTGTAAAAAAATTTAACGGGCCGGACGAAAATCCCCTTGCGGACATGTACTGCTACAGGTTGGCAACTGACACGTCTCAAACGTATCTATAATTTCTTATGTTCCATGCTACTTTTATGACAATACTCACATGTTTTATACACACTTTACATCATTATTATGCATTTTCCGGCACTAATCTATTAACGAGATGCCGAAGCGCCAGTTGATGTTTCTGCTGTTTTTGGTTTCAGAAATCCTACAAAGGAAATATTTTCGGAATTGGACGAAATCAACGCCCAGGGTCTTATTTTTCCACGGAGCTTCCAGAAGACCGAAGAGCATACGAAGTGGGGCCACTAGGTGGCCAGACCATAGGGCGGCGCGGCCTGGGAGGGGCCCGCACCGGCCTATGGTGTGGGCCCCTCGTCAGCCCTCCGACTCTGCCCTTCCGCCTACTTAAACTCTCCGTCGCGAAAACCCTATTACCGAGAGCCAGGATACGGAAATACTTCCAGAGACGCCGCCGCCGCCAATCCCACCTCGGGGGATTCAGGAGATCGCCTCCGGCACCCTGCCGGAGAGGGGAATCATCACCGGAGGGCTCTACATCACCATGCCCGCCTCCGGATTGATGCGTGAGTAGTTCATCCTTGGACTATGGGTCCATAGCAGTAGCTATATGGTTGTCTTCTCCTCATTGTGCTATCATGTTAGATCTTGTGAGCTGCCTATCATGATCAAGATCATCTATTTGTAATGCTACATGTTGTGTTTGTTGGGATCCGATGAATATTGAATACTATGTCAAGTTGATTATCAATCTATCATATATATGTTGTTTATGTTCTTGCATGCTCTCCGTTACTAGTAGAGGCTCTGGCCAAGTTGATACTTGTGACTCCAAGAGGGGGTATTTATGCTCGATAGTGGGTTCATGCCTCCATTGAATCTGGGACAGTGACAGAAAGTTCTAAGGTTGTGAATGTGTTGTTGCCACTAGGGATAAAACATCAATGCTTTGTCTAAGGATATTTGTGTTGATTACATTACGCACCATACTTAATGCAATTGTCTGTTGTTTGCAACTTAATACTGGAAGGGGTGCGGATGCTAACCCGAAGGTGGACTTTTTAGGCATAGATGCATGCTGGATAGCGGTCTATGTACTTTGTCGTAATGCCCTGATTAAATCTCATAGTAATCATCATGATATGTATGCATCTCTATTTGTCAATTGCCCAACTGTAATTTGTTCACCCAACATGCTATTTCTTATGGGAGAGACACAACTAGTGAACTGTGGACCCCGGTCCATTCTTTTACATCTGAATACAATCTACTGCAATCATTGTTCTCTAATGTTCTTCGCAAACAAACATCATCTTCCACACTATACATTTAATCCTTTGTTTACAGCAAGCCGGTGAGATTGACAACCTCACTGTTACGTTGGGGCAAAGTACTTTGATTGTGTTGTGCAGGTTCCACGTTGGCGCCGGAATCCCTGGTGTTGCGCCGCACTACACTCCGTCACCAACGACCTTCACGTGGTCTTTGACTCCTACTGGTTCGATAAACCTTGGTTTCTTACTGAGGGAAAACTTGCTGCTGTACGCATCACACCTTCCTCTTGGGGTTCCCAACGGATGTGTGCTTCACGCGTATCAAGACTGTTTTCTGGCGCCGTTGCCGGGGAGATCAAGACACGCTGCAAGGGGAGTCTCTCACATCCAATCTCTTTACTTTGTTATATATTGTCTTGCTTTACTTTACTTTATTTTCTACTTTGTTTGCTTTCTTATATCAAAAATACAAAAAAATTAGTTACTTGCTTTACTTTATTTACTGTCTTGTTTGCGTTCTCTATATTAAAAACACAAAAAAAATAGTTACTTTCTTTACTTTACTTTATTTAGTTTGCTTTACTTGTCTTTATTACTGTTAAAATGAATACTCCTGAAAACACTAAGTTGTGTGACTTTACTAGTACCAATAATAATGATTTTATATGCACTCCTATTGCTCCACCTGCTACTACAGCAGAATTCTATGAAATTAAACCTGCTTTACTAAATCTTGTTATGAGAGAGCAATTTTCTGGTGTTAGTTCTGATGATGCTGCTGCCCATCTTAATAATTTCGTTGAACTTTGTGAAATGCAAAAGTATAAGGATGTAGATGGAGACATTATAAAACTGAAATTGTTTCCTTTCTCCTTAAGAGGAAGAGCTAAAGATTGGTTGCTATCTTTGCCTAAGAATAGTATTGATTCATGGACTAAATGTAAAGATGCTTTCATTGGTAGATATTATCCTCCTGCTAAAATTATATCTTTGAGAAGTAGCATAATGAATTTTAAGCAATTGGATAATGAACATGTTTCTCAAGCATGGGAAAGAATGAAATCTTTGGTAAAGAATTGCCCTACCCATGGACTAACTACTTGGATGATCATCCAAACCTTCTATGCAGGACTGAATTTTTCTTCGCGGAACCTATTGGATTCAGCTGCTGGAGGTACTTTTATGTTTTAAACGGAAGGCTCAAAGTGAGCCCGGCTTTGAATTAACGAAGCCATCAACCGGTCAGGAGTTACAGCAAGATTACAACACACACGCGCCAAGCGCACAACCCAAACCGCAACAAAAGACAACACAGAAAAGCAAGCCGAAGCGCCATATGATCCAGGAAGAGGGAGCCTTGTCTTCTGTTGCACCGGAGCGATCGCGACCGTATCCACACCAACAAACCTCCACCGCACCAAGACTGCAACTCAAGGGGGAACTCAGCGATGGGCCGGCCACCTGGCAGAGCTTGAGGAACCAAAGGAGGGAGGGTCTTGCGGCGACGCCTCCAAGAAGGTGAATGGCGCAAGAATGTGTCATCATCATCGGCATATAAGGACCTGCAAAGTTTTCACCCAGACCCGAGTTTCGCCGAGGTCCAAACCTGTATAGAAAATCCGGACGCCATCGTGAGGACGTAGTGCGGACAAGACGGAGATCTCTACCGCACCTCCAAGCTATGTCGCAAATTGAACTAGCCCCAACTAGACTCAACCGCAGGGAGGAACACGATGGCTGGCGTAGTCCGGCCAAGCCCAGATCTAGACATCCACGACGCTAGGTCGGCGGCACCACGGCGGCCACACCATCCCCAGCGTGTGAGCACCTGCACAAACATGCCTAAGCTAGATGGAGGGAAAAAAATACCGCAGCCGCCAGAGAAGCTGCAGTATAGAGCCGGCCCAGGGACCGCGTCCCAGATAGCTGGCGAGGACATCGCCCCAACGATTCCGAAACGCCACCCGCAGCGACGGAGGACTGCCGGAGTCTACGGAAGAAACAGACCGCCGACAACCTCGAAGACGGCCAGGGAAAGGACCAGGCCCGCATGGCCCAGGGCCAGCCCGGATGCAACCGGCGGACAGCGGCGGAGGTCGCACGTCGGGCACGCAACTGCACACCCCAGGCCACCCTCAGATCCAGAGGATCCGGCCAGGCCCTGCCGGGCCCAGATTGTTGGAGATATGCCCAAGAGGCAATAATAAAATGGTTATTATAATATATCTTTGTGTTTATGATAATGTTTACATACCATGCTATAATTGTATTAACCGAAACATTGATACATGTGTGTTATGTGAACAACAAGGAGTCCCTAGTAAGCCTCTTGTATAACTAGCTTGTTGATTAATAGATGATCATGGTTTCGTGATCATGAACATTGGATGTTATTAATAACAAGGTTATGTCATTATATGAATGATGTAATGGACACACCCAATTAAGCGTAGCATAAGATCACGTCATTAAGTTATTTGCTATAAGCTTTCGATACATAGTTACCTAGTCCTTTCGACCATGAGATCATGTAAATCACTTATACCAGAAAGGTACTTTGATTACATCAAACGCCACTGCGTAAATGGGTGGTTATAAAGGTGGGATTAAGTATCCGGAAAGTATGAGTTGAGGCATATGGATCAACAGTGGGATTTGTCCATCCCGATGACGGATAGATATACTCTGGGCCCTCTCGGTGGAATGTCGTCTAATAGCTTGCAAGCATATGAATGGTTCATAAGAGACCACATACCACGGTACGAGTAAAGAGTACTTGTCATGAGACGAGGTTGAACAAGGTATAGAGATACCGATGATCAAACCTCGGACAAGTAAAATATCGCGTGACAAAGGGAATCGGTATCGTATGTGAATGGTTTATTCGATCACTAAGTCATCGTTGAATATGTGGGAGCCATTATGGATCTCCAGATCCCGCTATTGGTTATTGGTCGGAGAGAAGTCTCAACCATGTCTGCATAGTTCACGAACCGTAGGGTGACACACTTAAGGTTTGATGTCGTTTAAGTAGATATGGAATATGGAATGGATTTCGAAGTTTTGTTCGGAGTCTCGGATGGGATCCAGGACATCACGAGGAGTTCCGGAATGGTCCGGAGAATAAGATTCATATATAGGAAGTCACTTTCCAACTTAGGAAATGATCCGGTGAATTTATGGAAGGTGGTTTCTAGAATTATCCGGAAATAAATCACTATGGAAGGAGGAGTCCCGGAGGGACTCCACAAACCCTAACCAGCCAACCAAGTGGGAGGGTGGAGTCCATGATGGACTCCACCTCCTTGGCCGGCCAAGAAAAGGGGAAAGGGGAGAGTCCCTGTCCCTCTAGGTTTCGTCCATAAGACAGTTTTTCTGTTGGGGTCTTATTCGAAGACTTTGGGCAAACCCTTGGGGTTCCACCTATATAATGAGGAGGAGAGGGAGGGGGCAGCCCATGGCTTGGCCGCACCACCCCTGCCCCCTTGAGGCCGGCGCCCATGGCACCCCCTCTCCCCAAACCCTAGCCTCCCCTCCTCCACATACAAACTCCCGCAGCGCATAGGCGAAGCCCTGCCGGAGTTCTCCACCACCACCGCCACCACGCCGTCGTCTTGCCGGGATTCCGAGGAGGATCTACTACTTCCGCTGCCCGCTGGAACGGGGAGAAGGACGTCGTCATCAACACCGAACGTGTGACCGAGTACGGAGGTGCTGCCCGATCGTGGCACCGTGATCAAGATCTTCTACGCGCTTTTGCAAGCGGCAAGTGATCCTCTACCGCAGCAATAAGAGCCTACTCTTATAGGCTTTGGAAATCTTCAAGGGTGAGTCTTGATCATCCCCTCGTTGCTCCCGTCTTCTAGATTGCATCTTGGCTTGGATTGCGTTCTTGCGGTAGGAAAATTTTTGTTTTCTATGCAACGAATCCCTACAGTGGTATCAGAGCAGTGTCTATGCATAGATGGTTGCACGAGTAGAACACAATTGTTTTGTGGGTGTTGATGCTTATGTTGTCTTTAGTTTGAGTACTTTGCATCTTTGTGGCATAGTTGGATGAAGCGGCTCGGGCTAACTTTACATGACCGCGTTCATGAGATTTGCTCCACGCTCGACATGCAAATTGTATTGCATAAGTGGCTTTGCGGGTGTCTGTCTCTCCTACTATAGTGAAGATTCAATTTACTCTTCTATTGACAACACTAGTATCACCGTTGTGGTTCATGTTCGTAGGTAGATTAGATCTTACTCGAAAACCCTAAACCACGTAAAATATGCAAACCAAATTAGAGACGTCTAACTTGTTTTTGCAGGGTTTGGTGATGTGATATGGCCATGATGTGATGATGAATATGTATGAGATGATCATTATTGTATTGTGGCAACCGGCAGGAGCCTTATGGTTGTCTTTAAATTTCATGTTGAGTAGTATTTCAAAGTAGTTGTAATAGTTGCTACATGAGGTGAACAACCATGAAGACGGCGCCATGGACCTTGACGCTACGCCGACGATGATGGAGATCATGCCCGTTGATGATGGAGATCATGTCCGTGCTTTGGAGATGAAGATCGAAGGCGCAAAGACTAAAGGGTCATATCATATCACATATGAATTGCATGTGATGTTAATCCTTTATGCATCTTATTTTGCTTAGATCGCGACGGTAGCATTATAAGATGATCCCTCACATTAATATCAAGATAATAAAGTGTTGTTCTCCCCTCGTATGCACCGTTGCACAGTTCGTCGTTTCGAAGCATCTCGTGATGATCGGATGTGATAGACTCAACGTTCACATACAATGGGTGTAAGCCATGTTGCACACGCGGAATACTAGGGTTTGCTTGACGAGCCTAGCATGTACAGACATGGCCTCGGGACAACGGAAACCGAAAGGTTGAACACGAGTCATATGGATGATATGATCAACATGTTGATGTTCACCATTGAACCTACATCATCTCACGTGATGATCGGTTTTGGTGTAGTGGATGTGGATCGTGTACCACTTAACAACTATGAGGGATGTTGTATTAAGTGGGAGTTCATTAGTAATTAGATTAAAACATGAACTAATTATCATAAACATAGTCTGAGTAGTATTTTGAATTAATTTGTAGTATTGGCATCCGTTTTCTACCAAGCGCTAGTCTTGTAATTGAGATAGAAATACTGTTAAAATCTGACAAGAAACTTTACGGACTGGTACCGTATTGTTAAAGAATCAAGAAATGATTAAGTCCTATTGCAAACTTTTAGTAAACCTCACATTGTTGATTCAAAGAGCTATGGTTTCAATTAGTACCTAAAGTTATCTTGTCTCCGTGAAACTTGAAGTTCAAATCTGTTTGAAAAGTAAGGAGCTGAAAATTTTGTTTTCAGAAATAATCAAGGTATGAGATATATATGATATCTAAGACCTTATTGCAAGATGATAGAATATAATTTGGTGAGACTACATAAACTCATAAGTTTTATGGGAATGTAGGAAGGTTGAAGACACAAGGCGTCCCAATCCTCCAACTATTGGGGCACTAACGATATTCGCATATCCATGAAGTGATCGTCCTTAGTATGCACCGTTGCTAAGACTCGTCGTTTCGTAGCATCACGTGATGATCGGGTGTTATAGATTCTACGTGTGCATACAACGGGTGCAAGCCAGATTCGCACATGCGAATACTGAGGTTAAACTTTACGAGCCTAGCATGTACAGACATGGTCTCGGAAAGTCGTCATGATATGATGGATAAAATTATGAGTGAAATTGTTCATCATATTACAAAGTTACTAATAATGAAATCTGAAACACTTGTCATATGATGATCAACTTCAAAGTAAGAACCTCAAGGTTATTGGTATTGGACCAACAAACCTAGAAGTTATTGAAGGTGAAGTATTTTCTGAATAATGAGGAAAGCTAAAAGAGAAACTACAAAAGATATTTTGGCAGAAAGAAAAGAGAAGACTAGAAAGTCTAGCTCAGGTGTATATACATGATATACATGTTATGGTTGTATTCCTAGTTTGATCACACGATGAAATTCTTGGGTATTTGTACCATATTTATTGGTATGAATGTCATACAAAACAACGCAATACAAGAATTCAATGGCCTAAGTGGCTGACAAGGAATATGATAGGAATACACGTCTGGAACAAAAATAAAGTGTTATTATGTTCATCGTTGGCATTCCATCTAGCCCTTAGAATTTATAATAAAGAAATTAATAATTGTTATTTTGCTCTGGTCAAATTAAAACAATGAGTTGTTCATATTATGACATTAATCCATGTACGATGGATAAGTTATTATAAATCTTAATGGTGAAACACACATACATAACACTGACCTTAAAATGCCATAAGGCAAATGATTTGAATTCCACTTATGTGTGGAACCGCCATTTAGGTCATTTTAGAGAAGAACGCATGAAGGAACTCCATGCAAATGGATTTTTGGAGTCATTTGATTTATGAATCGTTTGGCGCTTGCAAATCTTTTCTAAAGAGAATGACTAAAATACCGTTCATAGGCCAAGAGTTGAACGAGCAACTAACTTAGTGGAAACATACATGATGATATATGTGGTTCACTAGGCATAGTTGTGTGCGGGAGATTCTTCTACTTCATGAAAACTTCCAACAATGAATTGAGTATATATATGTGGATATATTCGATAAGGAAGAAGTTTGAAACATTTGAATAGATTCAAATAAATTTCAGCATGAAGTGGAAATCATCATAGTAGAAAAGTCAAATATTTATGATTGGATCATAGTGGAAATATTTGAATTACGAATTTTAGCGAACATCTAAGAGAGTTATGAAGTTGTTCTACAACTCACGTTTCTTGGAGTATCATAGTGATGATGAAGTATCCGAGAAACGTATCCAAACCTTGTTGGATCAATGATGAGATAAAATATTGATGCCATTATATTTTTGTGGATTATGCTTTAGAGACTACCGCTTTTACATTGAATAGAGCATCATCATGATCCGTTGAAATGACACCATACGAGTTATGGCATGGGTATGAACCCTAATAGTCCTTTCTTAAATTTTGGAATGCATAGCATAAAGTAAATAAGTTTACAACCAAAATCGGATGAATGTCTTTGTTGGTTATCCCAAAGAATTGATTGGGAATTCTTTCCACTATGGAGACAAAGACAAAAGTGTTTGTCAATGTTTCTTACTTATTTCCAAGAAATTGTTTTCTAGCGAAGTATTTGAGTGGGAGGACAATAGAACTTGATAAGGTTTATGAACCTGAGCATAATGATCAGAGTAGCGCAGCATTGGAATTGGTTCCAGAAGCGGTCACGATGATCATAGCTATCATGACTACAAAGTGTTTTAGTCATGGAGATCGAAGTACATATTGAACCTTGTAGGTATGGTTTACTTTGTGATCAAATAAATGATTTGTGAACAAAGGATTGATTTTAAACAATGATAAATCAACTACAAACAAAGAAGTTATGATGGGCCCTGACTCCGTTAAAATGGCTATACGCCATGAAATCCATGATAGATGAATACTTTTTGAAAGTAAATGGATCTATAAAATTTATGGACTTGGATGAAATATCTTTGAAGAAGCTTGACTTGTTGAAAAGTTGTTTACGACAAAGTTCAAAGAGTTGACTACGACAAGATTAGATCTTCCGTAGCAATGCTTATAGTCTATATGGATTATTCTAGTAATCACTACATATTTCTGAGATATGCTAGTAGGATGGCAAAATACACTACTTAATAGAAGTGTGTATCAGAAGTGTATACAAGATACAACCAATTGTTTTGCTAGTCCGTAGAATACTAGATAGGTATACGAACTTCAATTGGATAAAGTGAGTATCACGGAGTTGGAATCTTCACCGGATGAAATAGTCAAAGAGTTTTTGATTTCATCAGAGACGATGAAGAGGCTTGCATTTGCAAGAAATTAAGTGGGAGCGCTGAGACATATTTATAATACTTATGTAGAAGACATATAGTTGATTATAAATAATGTAATTATATAATTGATTAAAAAGGTTTCATTGAGAATTAAACTTCAATGAAAGGATATGGACTGAAACAAATTTAGTGTCAAGATCTATGAAGATAGATTGAAACACATAATAAGTTTAAGTCAAAGTACATAGAATGGATATTGAAGTAGTTCAATATAGAAATATTAAGAAAATGTTCTTGTCATGTGAAGGTTTGACAAGACTTGAGTGTATCTGACACTCGATGAGTAAAAACACATGAGTGATTTTAGATCACGAATAATATGTACAAAATCAGATGTCCTATGCTATAAAAAGTTAGGAGCATATACCAGAATGATTCATGTGATGATCATTGGACAAACAGTAAGAATATCCTTGTGTGCTTTAGAAGAACCAAGGATACATATATATTTTTATATGGAGTAATGACAAACAAATCGCTGTAAGGTGTTGCACAGATATTTGTTTGATCACATATAAAAATGAAATTCAAATCTCAATTAGGCTAAGTGTTGTTTAAAAGGTAGCACAGTGCTAGATTAAGAAGAGTTCTAAATATTGTGACGGATTCTATAAACGAAGGCAGAGTATGTCATTGTTTTGACAAATGACCAAGGATGTTAAGTCAAGAGGTTCTTTGAGAACTTGGTGTAGTTCCGATAGTGTCAGAACTTTGAAGCTATATTGTGTGTGACAATATTAGTGACATATTTCAGACCGCGGAATTAAGGTTCCACCAGAAGACCAAACATATTTAATGCCGACTCATCGGAAAATGAGTGATGCGTTGAGACGCAAATGAATTGCAAAATACATACGTTTCTGAGCATGTCAGATCCGTTGACTAAAACTTCTCCCGTGAGCAAAACATGATAAAGCACCGGAAGGCCAAGGTGTTATATCTTTACATATGTAAACTAGATTATTAACTCTAGTGCAAGTGGGAGACTGTTGGAGATATGCCCAAGAGGCAATAATAAAATGGTTATTATAATATATCTTTGTGTTTATGATAATGTTTACATACCATGCTATAATTGTATTAACCGAAACATTGATACATGTGTGTTATGTGAACAACAAGGAGTCCCTAGTAAGCCTCTTGTATAACTAGCTTGTTGATTAATAGATGATCATGGTTTCGTGATCATGAACATTGGATGTTATTAATAACAAGGTTATGTCATTATATGAATGATGTAATGGACACACCCAATTAAGCGTAGCATAAGATCACGTCATTAAGTTATTTGCTATAAGCTTTCGATACATAGTTACCTAGTCCTTTCGACCATGAGATCATGTAAATCACTTATACCAGAAAGGTACTTTGATTACATCAAACGCCACTGCGTAAATGGGTGGTTATAAAGGTGGGATTAAGTATCCGGAAAGTATGAGTTGAGGCATATGGATCAACAGTGGGATTTGTCCATCCCGATGACGGATAGATATACTCTGGGCCCTCTCGGTGGAATGTCGTCTAATAGCTTGCAAGCATATGAATGGTTCATAAGAGACCACATACCACGGTACGAGTAAAGAGTACTTGTCATGAGACGAGGTTGAACAAGGTATAGAGATACCGATGATCAAACCTCGGACAAGTAAAATATCGCGTGACAAAGGGAATCGGTATCGTATGTGAATGGTTTATTCGATCACTAAGTCATCGTTGAATATGTGGGAGCCATTATGGATCTCCAGATCCCGCTATTGGTTATTGGTTGGAGAGAAGTCTCAACCATGTCTGCATAGTTCACGAACCGTAGGGTGACACACTTAAGGTTTGATGTCGTTTAAGTAGATATGGAATATGGAATGGATTTCGAAGTTTTGTTCGGAGTCTCGGATGGGATCCAGGACATCACGAGGAGTTCCGGAATGGTCTGGAGAATAAGATTCATATATAGGAAGTCACTTTCCAAGTTTGGAAATGATCCGGTGAATTTATGGAAGGTGGTTTCTAGAATTATCCGGAAATAAATCACTATGGAAGGAGGAGTCCCGGAGGGACTCCACAAACCCTAACCAGCCAACCAAGTGGGAGGGTAGAGTCCATGATGGACTCCACCTCCTTGGCCGGCCAAGAAAAGGGGAAAGGGGAGAGTCCCTGTCCCTCTAGGTTTCGTCCATAAGGCAGTTTTTCTGTTGGGGTCTTATTCGAAGACTTTGGGCAAACCCTTGGGGTTCCACCTATATAATGAGGAGGAGAGGGAGGGGGCAGCCCATGGCTTGGCCGCACCACCCCTGCCCCCTTGAGGCGGGCGCCCATGGCACCCCCTCTCCCCAAACCCTAGCCTCCCCTCCTCCACATACAAACTCCCGCAGCGCATAGGCGAAGACCTGCCGGAGTTCTCCACCACCACCGCCACCACGCCGTCGTGTTTCCGGGATTCCGAGGAGGATCTACTACTTCCGCTGCCCGCTGGAACGGGGAGAAGGACGTCGTCATCAACACCGAACGTGTGACCGAGTACGGAGGTGCTGCCCGATCGTGGCACCGTGATCAAGATCTTCTACGCGCTTTTGCAAGCGGCAAGTGATCCTCTACCGCAGCAATAAGAGCCTACTCTTATAGGCTTTGGAAATCTTCAAGGGTGAGTCTTGATCATCCCCTCATTGCTCCCGTCTTCTAGATTGCATCTTGGCTTGGATTGCGTTCTTGCGGTAGGAATTTTATTGTTTTCTATGCAACGAATCCCTACACAGATCTGAGCCCACAAGCCCAGATCGGGCCGAGCCGCCCGCCAAGAATGACCGCCGGCCAGAGCAACGCCGGGAGACGCCGCCACCGCATCCAGGCCTCCTGCCGTCGGGGGAGGCAACGGCAGCGCCGGCCGGAGCCAGCGTCACCGGGCCGCTCCGCCACGAGGAAGGGCACCGCCCCGTCGGGCCCCAGAACTCGCGCGGGAGGAGAAAACCGCCACCGTCAACACCGCCCAGGCTTTGCCCGGCGGCTCGCGCCGGCGGCGGCGGCGGGGGAGGGGGGCTACGGGGTGGGGGAGGGCCGGAGGGGGAGGGGGCACTCCGGCCGCTCACGAGGGAGCGACGGGAGCGGGGCGCCACTCTCTTCTGCCCAACCGACCAGGTACTTTTATGTCCATCACCTTAGGCACCGCGACAAAGCTTCTTGATGATATGATGATAAATTACTCTGAATGGCACACGGAAAGGACTCCACAAGGTAAGAAGGTAAATTCTGTTGAAGAAGCCTCCTCCTTGAGTGATAAGATTGATGCTATTATGTCTATGCTTGTGAATGGTAGATCTAATGTTGATCCTAATAATGTTCCTTTAGCTTCATTGGTTGCTCAAGAAGAGAATGTTGATGTGAACTTCATTAAAAATAATAATTTCAACAACAATGCTTATAGGAATAATTCTGGTAACAACTATAGGCCATATCCTTCTAATAATGGTAATTCTTATGGTAATTCTTACAACAATAATAGGAGTACACCCTCTGGTCTTGAATTCATGCTTAAAGAATTTATTAGTACACAAACTGCTTTTAACAAATCTGTTGAAGAAAAGCTTGGTAAAATTGATATTCTTGCTTCTAAGGTTGATAGTCTTGCCGCTGATGTTGATCTTTTAAAATTGAAAGTTATGCCTAATGAAACTAAAGATATTAAGTCATTTGCTACAGCAAACGCTATCCAAGTTCGTATTAATGAAAATATTAGATTGATGGCTGAATTGCATGCTAGGTGGGAAAGAGAAGAAAACGAAAAACTTGCTAAAGAGAATAATGTAGCTAAAGTTTGGACTATTACCACCACTAGTAATGATGATGCCTCACATGTTGCTACACCTCCTACTATCAATGGTAAAATAATTGGTGTTGGCAATGTTTCTACTCCTAATGCAAAGCATACAAAACTGCTTGAAACTGCTAAAACTGCTGAAACTGATTGTGATAAAACTGCTGAAATTTTTCAAAATATTGGGGACAATGATCCCATTGCTGTAGATCATAATTATTTAGATTTTGATGATTGTCATATCTTTGAAGTTATAAAGTTTGTACAAAAACTTGCTAGAAATCCTAATGCTAGTGCTATAAATTTGGCCTTTACAAAACATATTACAAATGCTCTCATTAAAGTTAGAGAAGATAAATTAAAACTTGAAGCTTCTATTCCTAGGAAGTTGGAAGATGGTTGGGAGCCCATCATTAAGATGAAGGTCAATGATTTTGATTGTAATGCTTTATGTGATCTTGGTGCAAGTATTTCTGTTATGCCTAAGAAAATCTATAATATGCTTGACTTGCCACCATTGAAAAATTGTTATTTGGATGTTAATCTTGCTGATAATTCTACAAAGAAACCTTTGGGGAGGATTGATGTTCACATTACGGTTAACAATAACCTTGTCCCCGTTGATTTTGTTGTCTTGGATATTGAATGCAATGCATCTTGTCCCATTATTTTGGGAAGACCTTTTCTTCGAACTGTTGGTGCTATTATTGATATGAAGGAAGGGAATATTAAGTATAAATTTCCTCTCAAGAAAGGTATGGAACACTTCCCTAGAAAGAGAATGAAGTTACCTTTTGATTCTATTATTAGAACAAATTATGATGTTGGTGCTTCATCTCTCGATAATACTTGATTCACACTTTCTGCGCCTAGCTGAAAGGCGTTAAAGAAAAGCGCTTATGGGAGACAACCCATTATTTTACTTCTGCACTTTTGTTTTATATTTGAGTCTTGGAAGTTGTTACTACTGTAGCAACCTCTCCTTATCTTTATTTTATTGCATTGTTGTGCCAAGTAAAGTTTTTGATAATAGGGTTGATACTAGATTTGGATTACTGCGTAGAAACAGATTTCTTACTGTCACGAAATTGAGCAGCCCCGTCTGTAGGTAACTCATAAAAATCTGCCAATTTACGTGCGTGATCCTCAGATATGTACGCAACTTTCATTCAATTTGAGCTTTTTCGTCTGAGCCTGTTAAGTGCCCCAGAAAAATTCGTCTTTACGGACTGCTCTGTTTTGACAGATTCTGCCTTTTATTTCGCATTGCCTGTTTTGCTATGTTTGATGGATTTATTTGTTCCATTAACTTTCAGTAGCTTTGTGCAATGTCCAGAAGTGTTAAGAACGATTATGTCACCTCTAAATATGTGAATTTTTGATTATGCACTAACCTTCTAATGAGTTTGTTTCGAGTTTGGTGTGGAGGAAGTTTTCAAGGATCAAGAGAGGAGGATGATACAATATGATCAAGAAGAGTGAAAAGTCTAAGCTTGGGGATGCCCCCATGGTTCATCCCTGCATATTTCAAGAAGACTCAAGCATCTAAGCTTGGGGATGCCCAAGGCATCCCCTTCTTCATCGACAACTTATCAGGTCACCTCTAGTGAAACTATATTTTTATTCAGTCACATCTTATGTGCTTTACTTGGAGCGTGTGTTTGCTTTTGTTTTTGTTTTTGTTTGAATAAAATCGGATCCTAGCATTCTTTGTATGGGAGAGAGACACGCTCCGCTGTTGCATATGAACACATGTGTTCTTAGCTGTACTTTTAATGTTCATGGCGAAGGTTGAAACTGCTTCATTCATTGTTATATGGTTGGAAACAGAAAATGCTTCATGTGGTAAATGGTATATTGTCTTGAATAATTTGATACTTGGCAATTTTTGTGCCCAAATAGATCATGTTTAAGCTCTTGCATCATGTACTTTGCACCCATTAATGACGAACTACTGTAGAGCTTGTTGAAATTTGGTTTGCATGATTGGTCTCTCTAAGGTCTAGATATTTTCTGGTGAAGTGTTTGAACAACAAGGAAGACAGTGTAGAGTCTTATAATGCTTGCAATATGTTCTTATGTAAGTTTTGTTTTACCGGTTCATACTTGTGTTTGCTTCAAACAACCTTGCTAGCCAAGCCTTGTACTGAGAGGAAATACTTCTCGTGCATCCAAATCCTTGAGCCAAAAACTATTCCATTTGTGTCCACCATACCTACCTACTACATGGTATTTCTCTGCCATTCCAAAGTAAATTACTTGAGTGCTACCTTTAAAATTTCATTCCTTGTCTTTGCAATACATAGCTCATGGGAAAATAGCCTTAAAAACTATTGTGGTATTGAATATGTTGCTATGTATCATATTTCTTATAAGTTGCTTGTTGAGCGGTAACCATGTTTCTGGGGACGCCATCAACTTTTTACACCTTTGTTGGATATCATGTGAGTTGCTATGCATGTTCGTCTTGTCTGAAGTAAGGGCGATTTTCATGATCAAATGGTTTGAGTATGCATATTGTTAGAGAAGAACATTGGGCCGCTAACTAAAGCCATGAATCATGGTGGAAGTTTCAGTTTGGACACTAATCCTCAATCTCTTATGAGAATATTATCTGTTGAATGCTTAAGCATTAAAAGAGGAGTCCATTATCTGTTTTCTATGTTGTCCCGGTATGGATGTCCATGTTTGAGATTTATTAAAAACGAGAAATCAAATGCGATTTATCTCCTTGGACCTTTGTACAGGCGGCATAGAGGTACCCCTTTGTGACACTTGGTTGAAACATATGTTATGCAATGATAATCCGTGTTAATCCAAGCTAATTAGGACAAGGTGCGAGCACTATTGGAATTCTATGCATGAGGCTTGCAACTTATAAGATGTATTATGCATAACACATATGAATTATTACTACCGTTGACAAAATTGTTTCTATGTTTTCAAAATCAAAGCTCTAGCACAAAAATAGTAATCCATGCTTCCCTCTGCGAAGGGCCATTCTTTTACTTTATGTTGAGTCAGTTTACCTACTTCTTTCTATCTTAGAAGCAAACACTTGTGTCAACTGTGTGCATTGATTCCTACATACTTGCTTATTTGCATTCATCATATTACTTTGTGTTGACAATTATCCATGAGATATACATGTTGAAGTTGAAAGCAACTGCTGAAACTTATATCTTCCTTTGTGTTGCTTCAAAACTTTCCACTAAGAATTTATTGCTTTATGAGTTAACTCCTATGCAAGTCTCACCGATGCTTGTCTTGAAAGTACTATTCATGAAAAGTCTTTGCTATATGATTCAGTCGTTTAATCATTGTCTTTACCATTGCTTCGAATCACTTCATTCACTTCATATTCTTTACAATAGTATTGATCAAGATTATGATAGCATGTCACTTCCGAAATTATCATTGTTATCGTTTACCTACTCGAGGGCGAGTAGGAACTAAGCTTGGGGATGCTTGATACGTTTCAAACGTATCTATAAGTTCTTATGTTCCATGCTACTTTTATGAAAATACTCACATGTTTTATACACACTTTACATCATTATTATGCATTTTCCGGCACTAACCTATTAACGAGATGTCGAAGTGCCAGTTGCTGTTTTCTGCTGTTTTTGGTTTCAGAAATCCTACAAAGGAAATATTTTCGGAATTGGACGAAATCAACGCCCAGGGTCTTATTTTTCCACGGAGCTTCCAGAAGACCGAAGAGCATACGAAGTGGGGCCACTAGGTGGCCAGACCATAGGGCGGCGCGGCCTGGGAGGGGCTCGCACTGGCCTATGGTGTGGGCCCCTCGTCAGCCCTCCGACTCTGCCCTTCCGCCTACTTAAACTCTCCGTCGCGAAAACCCTATTACCGAGAGCCACGATACGGAAATACTTCCAGAGACGCCGCCGCCGCCAATCCCATCTCGGGGGATTCAGGAGATCGCCTCCGGCACCCTGCCGGAGAGGGGAATCATCACCGGAGGGCTCTACATCACCATGCCCGCCTCCGGATTGATGCGTGAGTAGTTCATCCTTGGACTATGGGTCCATAGCAGTAGCTAGATGGTTGTCTTCTCCTCATTGTGCTATCATGTTAGATCTTGTGAGATGCCTATTGATACGTCCATTTTGCATCGCTATTTTATATCATAATTTACTGTTATTCATTGATATATTTCATATTTAGAGATGATACTTATGTTATTTCATCTATTTTGCATGTTTCATGATTATTGGAGAATCGCGCACCGGAGTCAAGATTCTGCTGGAAAAAGCACCGTCAGAATGCAATATTTCGGAAGATCAGCAATTGACGGAAATTACAAGAAAAAACTTATTTTTCCAGAAGACGGAGACAGCTAGAAGGAGGAGCCGAGGAGGGCCGCCATGGGCCCCCCATAGGCCGGCGCGGGCCCAGGCCTGGCCGCGCCGCCTTGTGGGGAGGGGGCCCATAGCCCCCTCTGGCCTCCTCTCCTTCGCGTACTTCTTCGTCCCGAAAACCTAAGCTCCGGAGAATAATCGCGAAGAGACACAGCCGCCTCTGCGGGGCGGAAAACACCAGAGAGAAAAGAGCTCTCCGGCAGGCTGAAATCCGCCGGGGAAATTCCCTCCCGGAGGGGGAAATCGACGCCATCGTCACCGTCATCGAGCTGGACATCATTGGGATCATCATCACCATCATCTCCATCATCATCACCGCCATCTCCACCGCTGCACCTCGTCACCGCTGTAACATCTAGGGTTGGATCTTGATTGTTTGATAGGGGAAACTCTCCCGGTATTGATTACTCCTTGTTATTGATGCTATTGAGTGAAATTATTGAACCAAGGTTTATGTTCAGATTGTTATTCATCATCATATCACCTCTGATCATGTTCCATATGATGTCTCGTGAGTAGTTCGTTTAGTTCTTGAGGACATGGGTGAAGTCTAAATGTTAGTAGTGAACTATGTTGATTGATATTCAATGTTATGATATTTAAGTTGTGGTGTTATTCTTCTAGTGGTGTCATGTGAACGTCGACTACATGATACTTCACCTTTATGGGCCTAGGGGAATACATCTTGTATTCGTTTGCTAATTGCGGGGTTGCCGGAGTGATAGAAACCTAAACCCCCGTTGGTATATCGATGCAGGAGGGATAGCAGGATCTCAGAGTTTAAGGCTGTGGTTAGATTTATCTTAATTACTTTCTTGTATTTGCGGATGCTTGCAAGGGGTATAATCACAAGTATGTATTAGTCCTAGGAAGGGCAGTGCATTAGCATAGGTTCACCCACACAACACTTATCAAAACAATGAAGATTAATCAGCTATATGAAGCGAAAGCACTAGACTAAATTCCCGTGTGTCCTCAAGAACGTTTGGTCATTATAAGTAAACAAACCGGCTTGTCCTTTGTGCTAAAAAGGATTGGGCCACTCGCTGCAACTATTTCTCTCGCATTTTACTTACTCGTACTTTATTTATTTGCTATATCAAAACCCCCTGAATACTTGTCTGTGAGCATTACAGTGAATTCTTCATCGAAACTGCTTGTCAACACCTTCTGCTCCTCGTTGGGTTCGACACTCTTATTTATCGAAAATACTACGATACACCCCCTATACTTGTGGGTCATCAAGACTATTTGCTGGCGCCGTTGCCGGGGAGTGAAGCGCTATTGGTAAGTGGAATTGGTAAGGAAAACCTTTACTGTACGTGCTGATTTTATTTCTGCCTGCTGCTATAATTCATTATGGAGAGATCTTCTCTTGAATTCCTATTTGGAAAATCTACTACTACTGCAAAGGTAGTGGATGAGGCGCCAGGTGAGAAAGAGGTTCCATACAAAATACCTATGAAAATTATTGAACGTGTTGTGGATAACCGCTATGAAGGGGATGGAACTGTCCATCCTGGTGATCATTTACTGTTTTTACATGAATTATGCGGGTTATTCAAATGTGCAGGTATTGCTATGGATGAATTTAGGAAGAAACTATTCTCTATATCGCTGTCTGGTAAAGCGGCGCATTGGTATAAATTGCTGAAGAATAGGGATTCTCTTGATTGGGAGGACATTGTGCCTTTATTCTATTCTAAATTATATCCTCCAAGTGAAATTCACAAAGATCGGAACCGCATATATAATTTCTGGCCTCATGATGGAGAGAGTATTGCCCAAGCATGGGGGAGATTGAAGTCTTTAATGCTCAAATGCCCCATTCATGAGCTTCCTGGTAATATTATCATTGATAATTTCTATGCAAGACTGTCTTTTCAAGATAAGACTTTGCTGGATACTTCTTGTTCTAGATCATTTACACGCAACAAAGAAGAGTTTAAAAGGGACCTTCTTGATCGGATCCAGGAGAATACTGAAGGATGGCAGAACGACAAAGATAGAGAGTCAGGTATAAACTATGATTATAAATGCATTGAAGTTTTTATGGAGACTGATAAATTTCGTAATATGAGTGCTACTTATGGTCTTGATTCTCAAGTCGTTGCAAATTTTTATAAAGCTTTTGCCTCTCACTTTGAATTGCCTAGGAAGAATTTTGATAAGTATCATGAACCATACAAAGATAAAACTGATCCATCTATAAATAAATGTGCTATAATTGAAACTGTTGATCATATTCTTCCTGAAGCTTATATTGAAAAAACTCCTTTCCCTGCTAAAATGAAGGAGTACTCTGTTATAACTAGTGCGGTTAATTAAAGTGCAAAGAAACCTATAGAACCTGAAGAACAAATAAAGGTTGAACCTGCTATTGCAATAGTTAAAGATCTTGTGACTGAAAATGTAGAAGATGGTCATATTATTTTCTGCGAAGATGCTTCTAATATTGTTTCGCATCCTAATAAGTCTAGGAAAGCCAGTGTTCCTATGCTCTCTGTTAGAATTGGTGATCATTGTTATTATGGTTTATGCGACATTGGTGCAAGTATTAGTGCCATACCTTATGAGCTTTATACGGAGATCATGCATGAAATTGGTTCTTGTGAACTTGAAGATATTGATGTGGTTATTCGGCTAGCTAATAGAGAAACTATCTCTCCTATTGGTATTGTTCGAGATGTGGAAGTTCTATGTGGTAAGATTAAATATCCTGCTGACTTTTTGGTACTTGGTTCTGCTGCTAGTAAGTCTTGTCCTATTATTTTTGGTAGACCTTTCCTAAATACTTGTGGAGCTGTTATAGATTGCAAGAAGGAAAAAATTACGACTAAATTTGCTGGTGAATCTTATGAGTTTAATTTCTCTAAATTTGCCAAAACTCCTTATAAAGCTGATTTGCCTAATAATGATTTTAGAGTTGAACAGTGTGCGTCTATTGCTCTTGCTCCTAATAATCCTTTGCAGCAACATTTGGAGGATAGTGAGAGTGAAGTCTTTAGGGAAGAAAGGAATGAGCTTGATGAAATTTTCCTTCGTCAACCTATTCTTAAACATGACTTGCCGGTTGAAGATTTAGGTACAACACCACCACCAAAGGAAGATCCTGTTTTTGATTTAAAACCATTACCTGATAATCTTAAGTATGCTCATATTGATGATAAGAAAATATATCCTGTTATTATTAGTTCTAAGCTTTCAGAATTTGAAGAAGAAAGGTTATTGGAAATACTGAAGAAACACCGAGGAGCTATTGGCTACACTCTTGATGATTTGAAGGGGATTTCTCCCTCTATTTGCCAACATGCTATCAATATGGAAGATGATGCAAAGCCTGTTGTTGAACATCAGCGTCGTCTAATTCCGAAGATGAAGGATGTGGTAAGGAATGAGGTATTAAAACTTCTTGAAGCAGGTATTATATATCCTATTGCTGATAGTAGATGGGTTAGTCCTGTGCATTGTGTTCCTAAGAAAGGAGGAATGACTGTTGTGCCTAATGATAATGATGAGCTCATCCCTCAAAGAGTAGTTGTAGGGTATAGAATGTGCATTGATTATCGAAAAGTTAATAAGGTTACTAAGAAAGATCATTACCCTTTACCCTTTATTGATCAAATGCTAGAAAGGTTGTCTAAAAATACTCATTTTTGCTTTCTTGATGGTTATTCTGGGTTTTCACAAATTGCTGTTAAAACTAAAGATCAAGAGAAAACCACTTTCACTTGTCCCTATGGAACTTATGCTTATAGACGTATGCCTTTTGGTTTATGTAATGCTCCTGCTACTTTTCAAAGATGCATGTCTGCTATTTTTCATGGCTTTTGTGAGAATATTGTAGAGGTATTCATGGATGATTTTTCTGTCTATGGGAATTCTTTTGATAATTGCTTGCGAAACCTTGATAAAGTTTTGCAGAGATGTGAAGAAACTAACCTTGTTCTTAATTGGGAGAAATGCCACTTTATGGTTAATGAAGGAATTGTATTGGGACATAAAATTTCCGAGAGAGGTATTGAAGTTGATAGAGCTAAAGTTGAAGCAATTGAGAAGATGCCCTACCCGAGGGATGTTAAAGGTATTCGTAGTGTTCTTGGTCATGCTGGGTTTTATAGGAGATTTATTAAAGATTTCTCCAAGATTTCAAAGCCTCTTACTAATCTTCTTCAAAAAGATGTACCTTTTGTTTTTAAATGATGATTGTAAGGAAGCTTTTGAAACTCTAAAGAAAGCCTTAATAACTGCTCCTGTAGTTGAACCTCCTGATTGGAATTTACCTTTTGAAATTATGTGTGATGCTAGTGATTTTGCTGTAGGCGCTGTTCTTGGACAGCGAGTAGATAAAAAATTAAATGTTATTCATTATGCTAGCAAAACTCTTGATGCTGCTCAAAGAAATTATGCTACAACTGAAAAAGAATTATTAGCTGTAGTATTTGCTTGTGACAAGTTTAGATCCTATATTGTTGATTCAAAAGTCACGATTCATACTGATCATGCTGCAATTAGATACCTTATGACGAAGAAAGATGCTAAGCCAAGGCTTATTAGATGGGTGCTTCTTTTGCAAGAATTCAATTTACATATTATAGATAGGAAAGGTGCTGATAATCCTGTTGCTGATAATTTGTCTAGATTGGAAAATATTGCTTATGATCCTGTTCCTGTTAATGATAGTTTTCCAAATGAACAATTGGCTGTAATAAAGGTGAGCTCGCGAGATAGTCCTTGGTATGCTGATTATGCTAACTTTATTGTATCCAAGTACTTGCCTCCAACCTTTTCAGCTCAGCAAAGGAGGAAATTCTTTTATGACTTGAGGCATTATTTTTGGGATGACCCACACTTATATAAAGAAGGAGTGGATGGTATTATGCGAAGATGTGTTCCCGAATATGAACAACAAGAGATATTGAGTAAGTGTCATGGTAGTGTTTATGGAGGACATCACGCCGGAGATAGAACCGCGCAAAAGGTTCTACAATCAGGTTTCTATTGGCCAACTCTCTTCAAAGATGCAAGGAAGTTTATTTTATCTTGTGATGAATGTCAAAGGGTTGGTAATATCTCCAGACGCAATGAAATGCCTATGAATTATACTCTTGTTATTGAACCATTCGATTGTTGGGGATTTGACTTCATGGGTCCTTTCCCTTCTTCAGAAGGTAACACTCATATACTTGTCGCTGTTGATTATGTCACTAAATGGGTGGAAGCTATACCCACAAAAAGTGTTGATGGTGAGACCTCTTTAAGAATGCTTTTAGATATTATTTTTCCTAGATTTGGAGTACCTAGATATATTATGACTGACGGAGGTTCTCATTTTATTCATGGTGGTTTTAGAAAAACTCTTGCTAAATATGGTATTAATCATAGGATTGCTTCCGCTTATCATCCTCAAACTAGCGGGCAAGTAGAATTATCAAATAGAGAGATTAAATCTATCTTGGAAAAGACTGTTAATAAATCTAGAAAGAACTGGGCTATTAAATTGAAGGAAGCACTATGGGCTTATAGAAATGCTTATAAAAATCCTATGGGTATGTCACCTTATAAAATGGTTTATGGGAAAGCTTGTCATTTACCTTTAGAACTAGAGCACAAAGCTTATTGGGCTGTAAGAGAACTAAATAAAGATCCTAAACTTGCCAGTAAGAAGATATTGCTACAATTGAGTTCTCTAGATGAATGGAGAAGTGAAGCTTATGAAAATGCTAAACTCTTTAAAGATAAAGTTAAGAAATGGCATGATAGAAGAATTATCAAAAGAGAATTTAATGTTGGAGATAAAGTCCTATTGTATCGGTCTCGTCTCAGATTTTTTGCAGGGAAATTACTCTCAAAATGGGAAGGATCATATGTCATTGTGGAGGTGTATCGTTCAGGGGCAATTAAAATTAGTTCTCTGCAAGGTGATGCCACACAAGTAGTGAATGGACAAAGACTCAAGCATTATATCTCTGGTGATTCTTATAATGAAGATGTTGATGTTATCCAAGTGGTGACTCCGGAAGCTTTCATCAAATGTCAAATTGACAGTTCTGCAGAGTTCGACTTTGAATAGGTAAAAGTTCTGGTAATAAAAAGTCCGCGTTTAACTTTACGGACAATGTTTTTGCTATTTTCGGAAAATATGAAAAATTACGAGATCGAAACGGAGTGGAGGAGACGCACGAGGGCGTGCCCCCATAGGCCGGCGCGGGCCCCAGCCTGGCCGCCCCGCCCTATGAGGACGACCCCTCGCTGTCCCTCTCCGACTCTTGTTCGACCTGGTACTTTCCTTCTGTCGTGAAAATATCTGCTATATAATCCCCCGGCCCCCTGGAGGTCCGTATATCATTTTCTCGTCGTGTTTTGTTTCGAGCTGTTTTCTGCCAGGATTTGTTTTTGATCTAGAAGCATCATGGTCTCCAACAACAAGGACAAGGAGCCTTTGGAGGAAGATATTCAGGACCCCGATTTGAAGGAAAAAGTCGAGAGCAAGGATGAAGAAGAAGTTGAGGAAGTTTCGCGAGTATACCCGCGTGCCACCGTCACAAGCATAGGAGTGGTGGCAAATCCGTTCAACAGCAAGAAAAGCGCACGGATTAGCACCGGAGGAGGAGTTCCACGTCACTACCTAGCTCCAAGGACATCTCCTCCAGGCACCTACAAACCCTTCCACATTCTAATTCATAATAGTCAAACTGAAAGGGTTCCCAAGGCAGTATTGCCTAGCAACTGGGATATAGATCGTTCTAACACTGCAGGAAGGATGAAGCCTGAAGCTGAAGAGTGGGGAAACAACTCTAAGAGTTGGGACTCGCCGTCGGATATACTTCTTAACCGCGTCGAGCACAATTCGGAGATGATCCGCAACCTCATGTACAAGATTGATGAGCTAAAGGAGCTTGTTGAGAAGCTTATCAAGGAGTCACCATCATCACCGAAGGAGTAATTCATCATCGGTATTGGCATCCCCTTGGTTTGTTCCAAGCTTGGGGGGAGTGCCGCGGTATCACATCATCACTATCTTTTACCTTTTTACTATCAAGTAGTGTCATATCATGAGTAGGGAAGTTATCATATAAGATGTGTTGCAGTATGGAAGTATCTCTCTTTTAGTTGGTTATCTATGTATCCCTTGGTGTGAGTTATCGTTATGGAATATTAATGAGAAGTTTTATCATTTACATATTGCACACCTTATTTTAGTTTGCAATCTCTATTATATGATTGATCTTGTTGTTAAGTATTGGTACCACTTTGGGAGCATTGAGTAAATCTATTTGGTTTTGGCAAACTTAGCATTGGTCAATAGCAACAACACTTTGAGTTTAAGCAGAGAAGAATAAATACATGTAGATATGTTGTTTCATTATCTTTCTTTCTTGTTAGCTATGAGCTTAGTATTCTGAAGTTAAATTTTTTTGTGCTTACAAGGAAGATGCATGATTGTTTCTATCACATGTATGTTTGTTTGCTTCCCTCAACTCTTATGCTTGTTAATCAACCTTGCTAGCCAAAGACCTGTACTGAGAGGGAATGCTTCTCGTGCATCCAAATCCTTAAACCAAACCTATGCCATCAGTGTCCACCATAACTGCCTACTATGTGGTATTTCCTACCATTCCAAGTAAATACTTCATGTGCTACCTTTAAACAATTCAAAGGTTATTACCTCTTATTTGTGTCAATGTTCTATAGCTCATGAGGAAGTATGTGGTGTTTTATCTTTCGATCTTGTCATTTACTTCTGACAGACTTTCACAATGGACTAGTGGCTTCATCCGCTTATCCAATAATTTTGTAAAAAGAGCTGGCAACGGGGTTCCCAGCCCCAATTAATTAACTCTCATTAATAATCCTCTTCACATGTTTTGCACTGATTCATCAGTAAGCAACTTAATTTTGCAATAGACACTCCTCCATGGTATGTGAAATGTTGGAAGGCACCCGAGGATTCGGTTAGCCATGGCTTGAGAAAGCAAAGGTTGGGAGGAGTGTCATCCTTAAATAAACTAAAATACATGTGTAAACAAAAGAGAAGAGGGATGATCTACCTTGCTGGTAGAGATAACGTCCTTCATGGGAGCCGCTCTTGAAAGTCTGGTTGATAAGGTAGTTAGAGTGCCCACTACCATTCGTTGACAACAACAAACACCTCTCAAAACTTTACTTTTATGCTCTCTATATAATTTCAAAACTTGAAAAGCTCTAGCACATGATTTAATCCCTGCTTCCCTCTGTGAAGGGCCTTTCTTTTACTTTCATGTTGAGTCAGTAAACCTATTTCCCTCCATCTTAAGCAAGCAATTGAGTTGTTGTGATCCAACCATCTATATTGTGATTTATTTAATCATGCCTTTATTTCTTCCTTGTTTAGTACAAGTTTTATCTGAATGAATATAGCTTTGAAGGTTATCAATGATATTGAGGAAATTATTATGATTGAGTATGCAAGTTTTGCTATAAGCTTTAATATAAGAGCGCTGCTCGATAAATAAGTACAATCTGTTAAATGTTCTCTGACCAAGAACGAAGTTTGCCATCACCAATTATGATTTCCTATGCACCTTTATTTGTGATTTCCTTTTACTTGTTTCAAGTTGAATCATGTGGGGAAGTTGTTCACTAGAATGTCTTGTGTTAATTAATATGATGCTTCTTGTCCGTATTTTATTTATCGACTCTTCACTCCATAAACATGTGGTCTTGTTTACTGAGTTCAGTTTCGCTTGGGGACAAGCGAAGTCTAAGCTTGGGGGGAGTTGATACGTCCATTTTGCATCGCTATTTTATATCATAATTTACTGTTATTCATTGATATATTTCATATTTAGAGATGATACTTATGTTATTTCATCTATTTTGCATGTTTCATGATTATTGGAGAATCGCGCACCGGAGTCAGGATTCTGCTGGAAAAAGCACCGTCAGAATGCAATATTTCGAAAGATCAGCAATTGACGGAAATTACACGGAAAATCTTATTTTTTCAGAAGACGGAGACAGCCAGAAGGAGGAGCCGAGGAGGGCCACCATGGGCCCCCCATAGGCCGGCGCGGGCCCAGGCCTGGCCGCGCCGCCTTGTGGGGAGGGGGCCCACAGCCCCCTCTGGCCTCCTCTCCTTCGCGTACTTCTTCGTCCCGAAAACCTAAGCTCCAGAGAATAATCGCGAAGAGACACAGCCGCCTCTGCGGGGCGGAAAACACCAGAGAGAAAAGAGCTCTCCGGCAGGCTGAAATCCGCCGAGGAAATTCCCTCCCGGAGGGGGAAATCGACGCCATCGTCACCGTCATCGAGCTGGACATCATTGGGATCATCATCACCATCATCTCCATCATCATCACCGCCATCTCCACCGCTGCACCTCGTCACCGCTGTAACATCTAGGGTTGGATCTTGATTGTTTGATAGGGGAAACTCTCCCGGTATTGATTACTCCTTGTTATTGATGCTATTGAGTGAAACTATTGAACCAAGGTTTATGTTCAGATTGTTATTCATCATCATATCACCTCTGATCATGTTCCATATGATGTCTCGTGAGTAGTTCGTTTAGTTCTTGAGGACATGGGTGAAGTCTAAATGTTAGTAGTGAACTATGTTGATTGATATTCAATGTTATGATATTTAAGTTGTGGTGTTATTCTTCTAGTGGTGTCATGTGAACGTCGACTACATGATACTTCACCTTTATGGGCCTAGGGGAATACATCTTGTATTCGTTTGCTAATTGTGGGGTTGCTGGAGTGACAGAAACCTAAACCCCCGTTGGTATATCGATGCAGAAGGGATAGCAGGATCTCAGAGTTTAAGGCTGTGGTTAGATTTATATTAATTACTTTCTTGTATTTGCGGATGCTTGCAAGGGGTATAATCACAAGTATGTATTAGTCCTAGGAAGGGCGGTGCATTAGCATAGGTTCACCCACACAACACTTATCAAAACAATGAAGATTAATTAGCTATATGAAGCGAAAGCACTAGACTAAATTCCCGTGTGTCCTCAAGAACGTTTGGTCATTATAAGTAAACAAACCGGCTTGTCATTTGTGCTAAAAAGGATTGGGCCACTCGCTGCAACTATTTATCTCGCATTTTACTTACTCGTACTTTATTTATTTGCTATATCAAAACCCCCTGAATACTTATCTGTGAGCATTTACAGTGAATCCTTCATCGAAACTGCTTGTCAACACCTTCTGCTCCTCGTTGGGTTCGACACTCTTATTTATCGAAAATACTACGATACACCCCCTATACTTGTGGGTCATCACCTATCATGATCAAGATCATCTATTTGTAATGCTACATGTTGTGTTTGTTGGGATCCGATGAATATTGAATACTATGTCAAGTTGATTATCAATCTATCATATATATATTGTTTATGTTCTTGCATGCTCTCCGTTGCTAGTAGAGGCTCTGGCCAAGTTGATACTTGTGACTCCAAGAGGGGATATTTATGCTCGATAGTGGGTTCATGCCTCCATTGAATGCAGGACGTGTGAGAAAGTTCTAAGGTTGTGGATGTGCTGTTGCCACTAGGGATAAAACATCAATGCTTTGTCTAAGGATATTTGTGTTGATTACATTACGCACCATACTTAATGCAATTGTCTGTTGTTTGCAACTTAATACTGGAAGGGTTTCGGATGCTAACCCGAAGGTGGACTTTTTAGGCATAGATGCATGCTGGATAGCGGTCTATGTACTTTGTCGTAATGCCCTGATTAAATCTCATAGTAATCATCATGATATGTATGCATCTCTATTTGTCAATTGCCCAACTGTAATTTGTTCACCCCAACATGCTATTTCTTATGGAAGAGACACCACTAGTGAATTGTGGACCCCGGTCCATTCTTTTACATTTGAATACAATCTACTGCAATCATTATTCTCTACTGTTCTTCGCAAACAAACACTATCTTCCACACTATACATTTAATCCTTTGTTTACAGCAAGCCGGTGAGATTGACAACCTCACTGTTACATTGGGGCAAAGTACTTTGATTGTGTTGTGCAGGTTCCACGTTGGCGCCGGAATCCCTGGTGTTGCGCCGCAGTACACTCCGTTACCAACGACCTTCACGTGGTCTTTGACTCCTACTGGTTCGATAAACCTTGGTTTCTTACTGAGGGAAAACTTGCTGCTGTACGCATCACACCTTCCTCTTGGGGTTCCCAACGGACGTGTGCTTCACGCGTATCAGCAACCCAAAGTGAACGACGACCTGGACCTATACGCGCGGTAGGGCGCTCGGAAGTTTCAGCTTCCCAATTCCTTTCCCTCCACCCACTGCCCGCTGAGCCCCGCCAAGGTCTGCCTCACCGCCCGCCGTACCCCGCCGCTTCCCGCCGCACCTCGCCCGGGACTTTGCCGCCGTCGCGGCACTCCGACGCCCGCCGAGCCGAGACGGTGAGTTCCTCGCCCTTTGTTCTCTGATTTCGCCGCCTCCCGCCGATGGACAAATTCTGATTCGTGCTTCGCAGTCGTAGATGAGCGCGGAGTCGACCATGGAGGATTTGGTCGATTCGTCAACCGATTGGTCGTCCTACGATTCGGATGAATCGGACCTCGACCAGCTGCTTCACGAGGAGGACACGTAGACAATGCTTCTCATCCTCGCCATTAAAGAGCTCGAAGGCCGCGCCAAGCTGCTAGATCAAATGACCGGGTCGACGATGGGTCGCCTTTGCATCCCGCGCAACCGCGCCCTCGGCCAGCCTGATGCAAGATTATTTTGCCGAGGTACCGACCTATCCTTCCCGCCTCTTCCGTACAAGATACCGAATGCTTAGGAGGTTGTTTGAGACAAACATGAAAGATTGCGAGACGAAATCGAACTATTTCAAGCAACGCCAAAATGCTGCCAGCGGATTTAGTGCACATCAAAATATCTCGGCTTCCATGTGATACGTTGCAAATGTATCTATAATTTTTGATGCTCCATGTTTGTTTTGCACCAATTTCTATATGTTTTGTTTACACTTCGTGACACTTTTATGCATTTTTCGGAACTAACCTATTGACAAGATACCACAGTGCCAGTTCCTGTTTTCTACTGTTTTTGTATTTCAGAGAAGTTGTACAGGAAATATTCTCGGAATTGGACGAAACAAAAGCCAAATCTCCATTTTTTTCTGACACCAAGGAGTCCAGAGAAGAGACGGAGGAGGGATAGGAGGAGGCCACACCATACCTGGGCGCGGCCCAGCCCCTGGTCACGGCCCAGCCCCTGGTCGCGCCTAGGGGTGGTGTGGGGCCCCCTGTCGCCCACCGACCTTGACCTTCCGCATATTAATGCCTCCTGATGCGAAAACCCTAAACCAATCCAGCCTCCGTCCACGAAAAGTTCTGTAGCTCCGTGATACGTCTCAAACGTATCTATAATTTTTGATGTTCCATGCTTGTTTTACACCAATTCATATATGTTTTGCTCATACTTCGTTGCACTTTTATACATTTTTTGGCACTAACCTATTAACAAGATGCCACAGTGCCAGTTTCCTGTTTTATGCTATTTTTGTATTTCAGAAAAGTTGTACAAGAAATATTCTCGGAATTAGATGAAACAAAAGCCGAAGTCACTATTTTACCGTAATGAAGACACAGTCTAGAGGGGAGTCGAAGAGGGCAGCAGGGCGGCCACACCTGCCCTAGGCGCGGCCTGGCCCTGGCCCGCGCCTAGGGGTGGTGTGGGACACCCTGGCCTCCATCGACATCGCTCCTCCGCCTATTTAATCATGATCTCGGGAAAACCCTAGATACCCGAGCCTCCATCCACAAAAAGTTCCATCGCGGCCGCCATTGCAGAACCCATCTCGGGGGGGGGGGGGGGAGGGGGGTTCTGAAGCTCTTCCCGGCACCCTGCCGGAGGGGGAAATCATCGCCGGAGGCATCTACATCGTCATGCCTACCTCCGAAGTGATGCGTGAGTAGTTTATCACTGGACTATGGGTCCATAGCAGTAGCTAGATGGTTGTCTTCTCCAATTTGTGCCTCATGTTTAGATCTTGTGAGCTGCCCTACATGATCAAGATCATGCTTATGTAATCCTACATGTTGTGTTTGCTGGGATCCGATGAATATTGTATACAATGTTGAGGTCAATTATATATTCATGTCATATGTTATTTGTGATCTTGCATGCTCTCCGTTGCTAGTAGATACTCTGGCCAAGTAGATGCTTGTGACTCCAAGAGGGACTATTTATGCTCGATAGTAGGTTCATGCCACTAGTTTTCTAGAAGAGTGACAATGACTTCTAAGATTGTACATGTGTTGTTGCTACTAGGGAGAAAACAACAATGTTTTATCCAAAGGTAATTCTATTGTTTACTTTACACACATTGCTTAAAGCGATAATCTGTTGCTTGTAACTTAATACTGGAACGGGTTCTGACGATAACCGGAAGGTGGATTATTAGTCATAGACGTAGTTGGATTGCGGTCTATGTATTATGTTGTAATACCCAAACAAATCTCATAGTAATCATCTTGTCATGTATGTTATTCTGTCAACTGCCCAGCTGCAATTTGTTCACCCAACATGTTATCTTTATGGAGAGACACCTCTAGTGAACTGTGGACCCTGGTCCTTTCTTTTACACTGATACAATCATCATGTTCTGTTTACTTACTGCAAGCTATGTTATCTTTAATTACTTCAAACATCTATTTCCACTCGATACGTCTAATCCTTTGTGTTCAGCAAACCGATGAGATTGACAACCTCACTATAAGTTGGGGCAAAGTATTTTGATTGTGTTGTGTGTAGGTCCCACGTTGTTGCTGACACCGGTAGTGCGCCCTGCCACTAGTCAGCTAGCAACACCTTCAGAAGTCACGCCTTTCTCCTACTGGTCGATTAAACCTTGGTTTCGTACTGAGGGAAAACTTGCTGCTGTGCTCATCACACCTTCCTCTTGGGGTTTCCCAACCACTTCCACAACAACCGCCACCAAGATTGTCTAGCGCCATCACCGGAGCACCATCACTCCGCCGCCATCGAAGACAAGATTCGGCGGACATAAGTCTCAGTTCTGGCACCCTACCGGGACGGGGAATTGCCCCCGGTGCCATCTCCATTGACTCCACCGCCATCTTCTTCGCTTTTGCTGACTCCCATGTTGAGGAGTGAGCAGTTCTCCCCCGATGCTGAGGGCTTTACCGGTAGCTATGTGGTCTATCTATCTCTCCATGTGAGATCTTTATGTGATCATCAGCTTTGTCATATAGTTGAATAAGTAGTTGTTATTCTTCAACTATTGTGCTACTCAAGTGGTTTTATTATGTGATCTCCGGGGACACCTTTTCCCACGGTGTGAAGGTGACGGTGTGCACACCGTGTTTGTTTCTTAAGCTTAATTTACAGACATACTTATGAATTGTGGTGTCTAGTTAGTACAATCTTTGTATGCTCAAAGTGATAGCGTGGGGCGTCCATAGATTGGGAATGTGAACTTTAAGGAGTGCTTATGCAACCCTACGCAGTGAATTTGTGTTTTTTATCAAACCGGAGAGTGGTTCAGAGTAGCATAGTAAAGTGATAATATCTATGTATTCAATTATGGTATCATTGTTGAGAGTGTCCACTAGTGAAATTATGATCCCTAGGCCTTGTTTCTAAGCATTGAAACACCATTTACAATTAGTTCTGCTACATGTTTGCTTGCTGCCATTTTTATTTCAGATTGCAATTACTACTCATAATCATCCATATTACTTGTATTTCACTATCTCTTCGCCAAACTAGTGCACCTATACACCTGACAAGTGTATTGGGTGTGTTGGTGACACAAGATACTTCTTGTATCGTAATTGCAGGGTTGCTTGAGAGGGATATCTTTGACCTCTACCTCATTGAGTTCGATAAACCTTGGGTGATCCACTTAAGGGAAACTTGCTGCTATTCTACAAACCTCTGCACTTGGTGGCCCAACAGAATAGAAGCGTGCGTAGACATCAAGCTCTTTTCTGGCGCCGTTGCCAGGGAGGTCATGTAAAAGGTACTCACATCCTCTGGCTAGTAAGTCTTTTAGTTGCTGGTGAGTGCTCGAAGTTATTACCTTTAGATTCTGCAATTATATCTTCTTGTTTCTTGTTTTTATTGTCACTAGTTAGTCTTAATGGAAAACAATAAAAAAATAGAGAGCTTTATAGTATTTATCTTGAGTTAGGATATGAGGTGTTTGAAAAGAAAATTAAAAAAACCTATGGAACTTTACTTGCATGCTGGTAGCAATCTTATTAGTATGAATTCTTTGAACACTATTATTGCTAATGCTATGGAAGTGTCTAAGCTTGGGGAAGCTAGTTTTTATGAAAATGATCTTTTTAGTTCCTCAACTTTTGAGGAGGAAATTTGCTATGATGATACTATACCTCCAATATATGATGATTACAGTGATGATTATGTTATTTTTAGTCCACCTACTGTTGACGAGAAAATTAATTATGATTACAATATGCCTCCTATATTTTATGATTATGGTGATGAGAATAATAATGATAGCTATTTTGTTGAATTTGCTCCCACTACAATTAATAAGAATGACTATGCTTATGTGGGGAGTAATAATTATTTTATGCATGTGGCTCATGATAAGAATGTTTTATGTGATAGTTATATTGTTAATTTTATTCATGATGCTACTGAAAGTTATTATCAGAGAGGGAAACATGGTTTTATGTATCTCAACAATATTAAGTTTCACCTCTTTATGTTGAAAATTTTGAAGTTGCACTTGTTTTGCTTTCCTATGCTTGTTGCTTTGTGCTTCCATGACTTGTTTCTTTACAAGATTATTTTTCATAGGAAGTGGGTTAGACTTAATTTTTTTATATTTCCTTTTTGATGCTCTCTTTTACTTCAATTCACATCTCTTATGTGAGCATCTTCTCAAACTACTGTGCCTAGCTGAAAGGCGTTATAGAAAAGCACTCTTGGGAGATAACCCATGTTTTATTTCTGTAATTTTTCTTTTGTTGAGTCTTGGAAGTTGTTACCTCTGTAATAACCTCTTATTATCCTTTTTATTTCGTTTTTGTGCCAATGATATACTCTAATAGGAAGAAGGTAAGATTTGGGGAAGTTGCTGTCCTGAAACAGATTATGTGCTATCACCAAAAAATTCTTATTCCTAGCCAGAACGTTGGATTGATCTGACAATGTTTGAGCATATGCCCTAGGCTATTATCCAACTTTCGTTAGTTTTGCAATTTTTGATTTGAACAACAGAGGATTTTCGAAAAAACTGATCTTTACGTGTTGTTCTGTTTTGACAGATTTCTGCCACTATTTGCATTTGCCTCTTAATCTTTTTATTTTTGAGTTCTTTTGAGAGAAAGAGCTTTTCGAAGAAGTTGCTACAATATCTAATGTTTTAATGGATGTTTGACTTGTGTTAGAACTGAACCAAAGTGGATTTGTTATTTCAAGTGTAGGGAGAGAAGAATGATGTGATGAGATGAAGGATGGACAAAAGCTCAAGCTTGGGATGCCCATATCACCCCAAAAATATCCAAGAGGTACAAGCATCAAAGTTTGGGGATGCCCAAGGCATCCCCTTCTTCGTCAATAAAAATATTAGGTCATCTTTCAAGACACTATATTTTTATTGCTTCATATGCTATATGTTGTTTTTTGAGCGTCTTTATTTTGTTTTTAGTTTCTTTTGTTTTGTTTGCTCTAATCAACTTGGTTGGATCCTAGCATTCTTCTGTGGGAGAGATGACACACCCCGTTTTCATTGCATAGAACACTCTAGTTTTCACTCTTATTGTTCTGCGAGTGTTCTCTTTTGTTAGTACTGCATTTAGCTCTTGTTTTCCACTCATATTTTGTTCAGAGCTTGCTAGTTTTCTTTGGTTAGGTATGATTATCTCTCTGGTCTTTATTGATTATTATCTATGAGAGTTGTTTCAAATAAATTTATTGGTGTTGGAGACGAGTAAAATGTTTCACGCTTATAGTGGTGCAAAAGGAACCTTGTTTAGATTGTGGCTTAGACTTTAGCATGTCATTTTAGATTGTGGCTTAGTAGTTATTGTTGTAGCATGACTTGTCTCAAATAGCTGAGAGTGCTTAATGTGCCATTTAAAGAATCATGTGTTGTTTCCATCATACAAAAGCATAATATTGTAGTATTCTCCTTTGATGCTTTAATTGGGTTAACTTGGAACATGCTTACACCATGTTATGACTACAAACCATTCACCTCAAACCTCTATGATCATTTATTTTTTGACTTGTAATATTACTTTATGCTTTGATTAATAATGTTTTTTCGCTATGCATGATTATGGCCATTATTGCTCTCTTAGTTGGTCGCTCCCAATCCTTTGCTAGCCTTCACCTGTACTGAGTATGAGCTCTACTCGTGCATCCAACTCCTAAAAACCAAAGTTGTCAATTGTGTCCACCATACCTACCTATATGTGGTATTTCACTGCCACTCCAAAGTGAATTGCTTGTGTGCTACCTTTATAATCTTCAAAAATTATTACTTGTTTTGTGTTCATGTTTTAGCTCATGAGGAAGTATTGAATGCTTTATTCTCTTCTCATGACTTCACACCTTGACTAGCATGCATAATGTTCTAGTCCCTAATATTGCAAAAAGAGCAAGGCAACTGGGTGCCTAGCCCACAAAAAAATATAAATAAACAAATAACTAATAAAGCTCCGCACACTATGTACTGGAGAGATCCTAAATAATGGTGTGCAAATGGAGAACTACATGGGAGCCGCTCTTGAAGTCACTATATGAAAGGATGATAGATCATTTGATGACATTCATTGACATAGACATACATACCTCTAAAAATATATTTTCAACACCTCTATTGCATTCAAAATAACAAGCTCTAGCAGTAATCTTGCTTCCCTCTGCGCATGGCCTTTCTTTTACTTTTATTTCAAGTCTTCATCTTCTTGCTTTATGCACCAATTAAGAGAGCATAGTTGTTGTTATGAGTATAATGTGCATAGTCCCAAAATTTATTATTTGTTGATTCATGCATTTTCTGGAATTAACCTATTGACAAGATGCTACAGTGCCAGTTCCTGTTTTCTGATGTTTTTGTATTTCAGAAAATTTGTATAGGAAATATTTTCGGAATTGGACGAAACAAAAGCCAAATCTCCTATTTTTTCCGACACGAAGAAGGAGTCCAGAGAAGAGACGGAAGAGGGCCAGGAGGAGGCCACACCATACTTGGGCGCGACCCAGTCCCTGGCCGCGCCTGGGGGTGGTGTGGCCCCCCCTGGCGCCCACCGACCTAGCCCTTCTGCCTATAGATGCCTCCTGACGCGAAAGCCCTAAACCAATCCAGCCTCCGTCGATGAAAAGTTATGTAGCTCTGCCGCCATCGAAGACAAGATTCGGGGGACAGAAGTCTCTGTTCCGGCACCCTGCCGGGACGGGGAATTGCCCCCGGAGCCATCTCCATCGACTCCACCGCCATCTTCATCGTCGTTGCTGACTCCCATGATGAGAAGTGAGTAGTTCTCCCCAAGGCTGAGGGCTTTACCGGTAGCTATGTGGTCTATCTATCTCTCCATGTGTGATCTTTATGTGATCATGAGCTTTGTAATCTAGTTGAATAAGTAGATGTTAATCTTCAACTATTGTGCTACTCAAGTGGTTTTATTATGTGATCTCCGGGACCCGGACACCTTGTCCCACGGTGTGAAGGTGACGGTGTGCACACTGTGTTTGTTTCTTAAGCTTAATTTATAGACACACTTATGAATTGTGGTGTCTAGTTAGTATCATCTTTGTATGCTCAAAGTGATAGCGTGGGGCGTCCATAGATTGGGAATGCGAACTTTAAGGAGTGCCTATGCAGCCCTACGTTGTGAATTTGTGTTTGTTATCAAACCGGATAATGGTTCAAAGTAGTATAGTGAAGTGATAATATATATGTATTCAATTATGGTATCATTGTTGAGAGTGTTCACTAGTGAAAGTATGATCCCTAGGCCTTGTTTCTAAGCATTGAAACACCGTTTACAACCAATTCTGCTACATGTTTGCTTGCTGCTATTTTTATATCAGATTGCAACTACTACTCATAATCATCCATATTACTTGTATTTCACTATCTCTTCGCCAAACTAGTGCACCTATGCACCTCACAAGTGTATTGGGTGTGTTGGGGACACAAGAGACTTCTTGTATCGTAATTGCAGGGTTGCTTGAGAGGGATATCTTTGACCTCTACCTCCCTGAGTTCGATAAACCTTGGGTGATCCACTTATGGAAAACTTGCTGCTGTTTTACAAACCTCTGCACTTGGAGGCCCAACACTGTCTACAAGAATAGAAGTGTCGTTGCCTATTCGACGATACCCTGGAGGAGGGATCCTCACGGAGGGGGGAAGAAGTAGGGGCCATAGGGCGGAGAGTTCTCGGGACAGTGGTACGCGGTTTACCCAGCTTCGGAACACCTGCTCGAGGACAGGGCCTACTGCTGCTTGTCTGAAATTATCTGGGCGCTTTCGCGTTGTTACAATGAGTTGTGGTTGTGCTCTAGGGCTCCCGGGATCCGGCTTATAAAGGCGCCAGGATCTAGGATTTACACGGAGAGTCCTAGCCGGAATACAAGATGCTTAAGTACGGAATATACATTGCCGTGCACGTCAAGGATCCACCTAGATATAATATGGACGTCATGGATCCGGATACTTCATGGGCCTCCATGGATCCGACTACTCCTATAAGTCGGTTGGGATCCGGCTCCTGTTCCTAGGCTGAACTTCATCTATCTTCTATCAACAGCAACTGGGCCGCCCGATGGGTCATTTGCCACCATCACCATCTGTGGGCCACCTGGACTTGCCGGATCTAGACCATGTCGTTGGCATACCCATAAAGTATACTCACAATAGTAGCCCCCTAAGTTCTTCAAGATTCGTCATTCCTCTGCCTATCTCTGTCCGGATCCGAAGAGAATCTCGAAGAGCTTTCAAAACTTCATCGTTTCCGACTTCATTCAACCGGAAAGAATTCGTTTTTTTTTTGTAACGGTAACTTAGCAGTTTTTTCTCCCACGTCGCACATAACTTCCCCTTTTCCCGCGCTAAATTTTCAGAACTGCGAATCTCAACCGGAAATATCGGAGACATGCTGTTAGGTCACCGCTGCTTCAGTTTCGCCGCATTTTACCTCGGACACGTGGCGGTCATCCAACGACGCGATCGTTCCGTTTGCACCGTAGGATCCGGCACACGCATCTCCGCGCAGGGCCTATAAATACCCCATCCGCACGATCACTTTCATTCTTTCACCTCTTCTCACTACTTCGTCTTCAACCTCGCGCCAGCGCCACCCAACGGATCTCGCGCCGACGAGCTCCTCCCCGGAAACCTTCAAGCGCCGCCGCTCCAAGGTCCGTCTCGACCCGAGCCGCACACGTTTGATCGGGAAACGAGCTCCGCCGCCGATTCGTGGTCTCGCTGGAGGCCAACGCGTCAAGTCTGCGAGCTCATCCTTCTGCGGCGCCACGAGGAACCGCCACGCCATTGGAGCGTGTGTCAATCCTGATGATGAGTCATTGAATCTCCATAGCATGCATGGTTGTAATTGATTGAGCAAGGTCGGCATAATCTATTAAGCTAACTATACGCTCTTTTCTGGTGTCATGCTAAGCAGAGGGGATGCATGTGCAATTTTAGAATCGTCCAGTGCTTCTCCTCACCGACGCCCTCTGTTCTTTCTGTACGTGTACCTGAGACAACTAGCATAGTGCATAGGTTGTACTTACTCTGCAAAAAAGCTGTAATGGAGGAGGTGAGAAACACTGGAAAGGCCATTACCGGCTCCCTCAAACTCGATAATACAACGTTATCATGGGATTACGTTACCAACTTCCTCATCGATCCTTATTAATTTTGCATGTTTGCAGTTCGGCTTCTTCCTATAAATACCTGATCATTCCTCTGAACTTCTCATCCAAACCAGCTCATTCAGCTACCAAGCTAGCTAGCCGTGGTGTGCCATCTGAAGTGTGATCGAGCGAGAAGAAGATGGCGTTGCATTGGAGCAGCGGCCTCGCGCTCGCCGTGGCGGCGGCGCTCGCCGTGTCCGCGCTCTTCCCGGCGGGCGCCACGGGCCACCCGCTGCCCCCTGCAGCAGGCCTGTTATTCCCGCAGTTCTACGAGCACACGTGCCCGCAGCTGCAGGAGGTGGTGGGCGCCATCGTGGCCAAGGAGCACGCCAAGGACCCCCGCATGGCGGCGTCGCTGGTCCGGCTGCACTTCCACGACTGCTTCGTGCAGGGCTGCGACGCGTCGGTGCTGCTCGACGCCGACGGCAGCGGCAGGTTCCAGACCGAGAAGCGGTCCAACCCGAACCGCGACTCGCTGAGGGGCTACGAGGTCATCGACGAGATCAAGGCCGCCCTCGAGCACGCCTGCCCGCATACCGTCTCCTGCGCCGACATTGTCGCCGTCGCCGCAAGGGACTCCACCGTCCTGGTATGCAACAATTTCATCGGCTACCAACGCATACAATGCAGCATCGTTTCGTTCTCTCGAAAACATTTTTTTCTGACTTTGATGAACCCGGCCGATCGTGCAGACGGGCGGACCGGGCTGGGAGGTGCCACTGGGACGTAGGGACTCGCTCACCGCCAGCTTGAGCGGCTCCAACAACCTCATCCCTGCTCCCAACGACACCCTCCCCACCATCGCCGCCAAGTTCCACAACCAGGGACTTGACATCGTGGACCTCGTCGCTCTCTCAGGTATGCATGTTAATTGTTACAGGTGTTTGATTGCCATTCCGAATGGACATGAACAGCTTGAGAGCATAAAGTAACATGTGATGCATGTAATGAACAATCCAGGAGCACACACCATCGGCGACTCGCGCTGCGTCAGCTTCCGGCAGCGGTTGTACAACCAGAACAACGACGGGCGCCCGGACCCGACGCTGAACCCGGCCTACGCGGCGGAGCTGCGCGGGCGGTGCCCCAAGTCCGGCGGCGACCAGATCCTCTTCGCGCTCGACCCAGCCACCCAGTTCCGGTTCGACAACCAGTACTACAAGAACATCCTGGCCATGAACGGCCTGCTCAACTCCGACGAGGTCCTGCTCACGCAGAGCCACGAGACCATGGAGCTCGTCAAGAGCTACGCCGCCAGCAACGAGCTCTTCTTCGACCACTTCGCCAAGTCCATGGTCAAGATGGGCAACATCTCGCCTCTCACCGGTCACAGCGGGGAGATCAGGAAGATCTGCAGGAGGATCAACCACCACTAGGCAGATCAAGGGACTCTGTCCGAAGCTGGTGATGATTTCAGCGTGTTTCTCGCTTCTTGGTTTGCAATGTTCCTTTCAAGTGTAAACGTGTGATTATTGCATTTTGCTCTTCGTGTTGCACCGTAACGGTTGCAATCGTGCTTTTTTTTTCCCTCCATCTTTCGGTGTTCATATTTCATCTGTGCAATGTGCTACACTTGTACCAGGAAATGATCCAATAAAATGTTTATCTCTTGTCCATGTCACTTGTCACTTGTTCAACTAAGAGTAGAGTGCTGTTTTCAGGCAAAATTTACCATGCCGTGCTATGACTTGTGAGAGAAATGACAACTGAAATATGGTTGCAATGAATGGAGACATATCGTCTCTTTATTTTGCAGGTTCAAGAGCTTTATTGATTATAAGCTACTTACCAAAGAGGGCATATGGCAAACACTCCTTAAGAGGAAGTATATTGGCTCAAAGGCTTTATCTCAGGTTATTTGGAGACCAGGAGATTCACATTTTTGGGCTGGTCTTATGGAAACAAAGAAGTTTTTCTTTCCATATGGTTCTTTCTCTATAAAGGATGGATCGGAAATTCGTTTCTGGGAGGATAAATGGTTGGGTAATACCACACTCCGAGAACAATATATCCGGCTTTGTACAATATTGTGCGCCACAAAGGCGATACTATCGCCAAGGTGTTGGAAAATTTCCCACCAAATGTGGAGTTCAGAAGAAGTCTCATCGGTCTCAGACAAGCCTCTTAGCAGGATTTATTACAACGTCTTGAGTTAGTTCAATTGAAGCAGGGACCGGGTGTATTTCGCTAGAATCTTACCGGGAATGGTTCATTCTCAGTGGCTTCCATGTACAATGCTCTAATTCAGCCTAATATCCCGGTCGATAATAACTCCAAGATTTGGAAGATGAAGATACCAACGAGAACAAAAATCTTTGTCTGGTATCTTCGTTGAGGGGTTATTCTTACGAAAGATAATCTTGCCAAACGCAACTGGCATGGAAGTAAAATGTGTGTCTTCTGTCATCAGGACGAGACTATTAAACACTTATTTTTCCAATGTCAGTTTGCTAGGTCTATATGATCAGCCGTCCAAATTGGGTCTACCTTATACCCACCACGTAGTGTTGCCAATTTATTTGGCAACTGGCTCAATGGTGTGGATGTTAGGTTTAAATGTCTTATTAAGATGGGAGCGATTGCAATTATTTGGTCGCTGTGGCTATGTAGAAATGACAAGATTTTCAATAATATTTCTTCTTCCTTTTTGCAGGTCATTTACCGGTGCACAGCTTTGCTTCGTTCATGGATATCGTTGCAGCGTGTGGAGCACCGAGACCTATTTAAGGAGGTGTCTTCACGGTTGGAGGATACGGCGAGGGATATTTTCTCCCAACATGGGTGGCAGCGTGACCTTCGGCTAGACCCTCCTAGCTAGTTGTTGTTACCGTTTTTTGGACTATGTTTTTTTATCTTTGAACCCTTTTGTGTGGTTTTGTAACGGATTCGTGTGCGGCTGTGTGCATGTTAGTTATGCAGAGGCCGGGTCTATTGCGCAAGTAATAAAGAGCCCATTTTCGAAAAAGAGCTTTATTGATAACTCCATAGGATTACAATCACTTGGAAGAGTATTAGCGAGAAAACATGGGTTATAATCCACATGCATCTTCTCCTATTAGAAATAGCTTGTTTAGCACAAAGTTGAGTCACGTTATTGTTGGATAACGTAGCATAGAAAACAAAAAATTTCCTACCGCGAACACGAAATCCAAGCCAAGATGCAATCTAGAAGACGGTAGCAACGAGGGGATTGTCGAGTCTCACCTTTGAAGAGATTCCAAAGCCTACAAGATGAGGCTCTTGTTGCTGCGGTAGACGTTCACTTGCCGCTTGCAAAAGCGCGTAGAAGATCTTGATCACGGCGCCACGAACGGGCAGCACCTCCGTACTCGGTCACACGTTCGGTTGTTGATGAAGATGACGTCCACCTCCCCGTTCCAGCGGGCAGCGGAAGTAGTAGCTCCTCTTGAATCCGACAGCACGACGGCGTGGTGTCGGTGGTGGTGGAGAAATCCGGCGGAGCTTCGCTAAGCGTGCGGGATGTGGTGGAGGAGAGAGGGCCGCTAGGGTTTGGGAGAGGGGGCGCCGGCCACTATGTGGTGCGGCCACCTTGTGGTCTTTTGGGTGGTCGGCCCCCTCCCCTTGGCCCCTCATTATATAGGTGGAAGCCCCAAGTGTTGGACTACAAGTCTCCGAATAAGACCCGAACCCAAAACCTTCCATGTGATAGGGAAACCTACCCAAGGTGGGAATCCCACTTGAGGTGGGATTTCCCCCTTCCATGTGGGGGGGGGGGGTGGCCGGCCCCCATAGGGGAGTCCACTTGGGACTCCTCCCCCTTAGGGTTGGCCGGCCATGGGAGGTGGAGTCCCTCCGGGACTCCGCCTTCCTTAGTGGTTTCTTCCGGACTTTTCTAGAACCTTCTAGAACCTTCCATAGAACCTTCCGGATCATTTTCAAACATAAAATGACTTCCTATATATAAATCTTATTCTCCGGACCATTCCGGAACTCCTCGTGATGTCCGGGATCTCATCCGGGACTCCGAACAAATATTCGAACTCCATTCCATATTCAAGTTCTACCATTTTAACATCCAACTTTAAGTGTGTCACCCTACGGTTCGCGAACTATGCGGACATGGTTGAGTACTCACTCCGACCAATAACCAATAGCGGGATCTGGAGATCCATAATGGCTCCCACATATTCAACGATGACTTAGTGATCGAATGAACCATTCACATACGATACCAATTCCCTTTGTCACGCGATATTTTACTTGTCCGAGGTTTGATCATCGGTATCACTCTATACCTTGTTCAACCTCGTCTCCTGACAAGTACTCTTTACTCGTACCGTGGTATGTGGTCTCTTATGAACTTATTCATATGCTTGCAAGACATTTAGACGACATTCCACCGAGAGGGCCCAGAGTATATCTATCCTTCATCGGGATGGACAAATCCCACTGTTGATCCATATGCCTCAACTCATACTTTCCGGATACTTAATCCCACCTTTATAACCACCATTTACGCAGTGGTGTTTGATGTAATCAAAGTACCTTTCCGGTATAAGTGATTTACATGATCTCATGGTCATAAGGACTAGGTAACTATGTATCGAAAGCTTATAGCAAAAAACTTAATGACGTGATCTTATGCTACGCTTAATTGGGTGTGTCCATTACATCATTCATATAATGATATAACCTTGTCATTAATAACATCCAATGTTCATGATTATGAAACTAATCATCTATTAATCAACAAGCTAGTTAAGAGGCTTACTAGGGACTCATTTGTTTGTTTACATAACACACATGTATCAATGTTTCGGTTAATACAATTATAGCACGGTATATAAACATTTATCATAAACATAAAGATATATAATAACCACTTTTATTATTGCCTCTTGGGCATATCTCCAACAGTCTCCCACTTGCACTAGAGTCAATAATCTAGATTACATTGTAAGGTACCTAACACCCATGGCATTCTGGTGTTGGTCATGTTTTGCCCTAGGTAGAGCTTTAGTCAACGGATCTGCTACATTCAGATCAGTGTGTACTTTGCAAATCTTTACTTTCCCATCTTCGATGTACTCGCGTATCGAATGATAACGCAGCTTGATATGCTTCAGCCTCTTGTGTGACCTTGGTTCTTGTGCATTGGCGATGGCACCCATGTTATCACAATAGATGACTAATGGGTCCAATGCACTAGGAACCACACCAAGCTCTACAATGAACCTCTTCATCCATACCGCTTCTGATGAAGCCTCTGAAGCCGCTATGTACTCCGATTCTGTTGAGGATTTCACCACCGTGCACTGCTTCGAGCTTGCCCAGCCATCGCAGCACCATTCAATATAACCACGTACCCAGACTGTGACTTAGAGTCATCAGGATCAGTGTTCCAACTTGCATCGGTGTAACTTGTTACAACGAGCTCTTGGTCACCTCCATAACAAAGAAACATATCCTTAGTTCTTTTCAAGTACTTCAGGATATTCTTGACCGCTGTCCAGTGTTCCATTCCTGGATCACTTTGATATCTGCTAGTCAAACTAACAGCATGTGCTATATCCGGTCTTGTACATAGCATGGCATAAATGATAGAGCCTACTGCCGAGGCATAGGGGATCTGACTCATCCTTTCTCTTTCTTCTGCCGTAGCTGGACCTTGAGTCTTACTCAAGACCTTGCCTGGTAACATAGGTAAGAATCCTTTCTTACTTTCGTCCATTCTAAACTTCTTTAGAATCTTGTCCAGGTATGTACTCTGTGATAGCCCTATTAGACGTCTTGATCTATCTCTATAAATCTTGATGCCTAATATATACGATGCTTCACCAAGGTCTTTCATTGAAAAACTATTATTCAAATAACCCTTTACACTGCTTAATAGTTCTATATCATTCCCAATTAATAATATGTCATCTACATATAATATCAGGAATGCTACAGAGCTCCCACTCACTTTTTTGTAAATACAGGCCTCTCCATGACACTGTATAAACCCGAAGTCTTTGATCACCTTATCAAAGCGTCGGTTCCAACTTCTCGATGCTTGCTTCAGTCCATAGATTGAACGTTGAAGTTTACATACTTTGTCAGCATTTTTAGGATCGACAAAACCTTTGGGTTGTACCATATACAACTCTTCCTCAATGTCTCCATTAAGGAACGCCGTTTTGACATCCATCTGCCAAATCTCATAATCGAAAAATGCAGCTATTGCTAACAAAATCCTCACAGATTTTAGCTTCGCTACAGGTGAGAAAGTCTCATCGTAGTCAACACCTTGAATTTGTCGGAAACCCTTTGCGACAAGTCGAGCTTTATAGACAGTAATATTACCATCAGCATCTGTTTTTCTCTTAAAGATCCATTTATTCTCGACAGCCTTGCGGCTATCAGGTAAGTCTAGCAAAGTCCATACTTTGTTATCATACATGGATCTCATTTCGGATTTCATGGCTTCTTGTCATTTGTTGGAATCTGGGCTCATCATCGCTTCTTCATACGTCGCAGGGTCTTCATCATTGTTATCCACAATCATGACATTTAGATAAGGATCATACCAATCTGGAGTGGCACGTTCCCTTGTCGATCTGCGAGGTTCAGTAGCTATCTCATTTGAAGTTTCATGATCATTATCATTAGCTTCCTCTGTTGCCGGTGCAGGCGGCACAGGAACATCTTCCGGTACTGCGCTACTCTGATCAACGAGCAGAGATTCTTCAATCTCATCGAGTTCTACTTTTCTTCCAGTCACTTCTTTAGTGAGAAATTCTTTCTCAAGAAAGGTTCCGTTCTTAGCAACAAAGATCTTGCCTTCGGATCTGTGATAGAAAGTGTACCCTATAGTTTCCTTAGGGTATCCTATGAAGACGCATTTCTCCGCTTTGGGTTCTAGCTTGTCCGGTTGTAACTTTTTTACATAGGCTTCGCAACCCCAAACTTTCAGGAACGACAGCTTAGGTTTCTTATTAAACCATAATTCATACGGTGTCATTTCAACGGATTTTGATGGTGCTCTATTTAAAGTGAATGCGGCTGTCTCTAATGCATAACTCCAAAATGATAACGGCAAATCAGTAAGAGACATCATAGAACGAACCATATCTAAGAGAGTTCGATTACGACGTTCGGACACACCGTTTCGTTGTGGTGTTCCCGGCGGTGTCAATTGTGAAAGTATTCCGCATTTCTTTAAATGCATGCCAAACTCATAACTCAGATATTCACCTCCGCGATCAGATCGTAGAAATTTAATCTTCTTGTTACGTTGATTTTCTACTTCACTTTGGAATTCCTTAAACTTCTCAAAAGTTTCGGATTTATGTTTCATGAAATAGATATACCCATATCTACTCAGATCATCTGTGAATGTTAGAACATAACGATAACCACCGCGCGATGCTACACTCATTGGTCCGCACACATCGGTATGTATGATTTCCAATAAGTCAGTAGCTCGCTCCATAATACCAGAGAATGGAGTCTTAGTCATTTTTCCCATTAGACATGCTTCGCATCTATCAAGTGACTCAAAGTCAAGTGATTCAAGTAATCCATCGGTATGGAGTTTCTTCATGCGTTTCACTCCAATATGACCAAGACGACAGTGCCACATATAAGTAGAATTATCATTCAATTTAATTCGCTTAGCATCAATGTTATGTATATGTGTATCACTACTATCGAGATCTAACAGAAATAAGCCATTCTTTTCAGGTGCTCGACAATAAAAGATATTATTCATAAAAATAGAACAACCATTATTCTCAGACTTGAATGAATAACCGTCTTGCATTAAACAAGATCCAGATATAATGTTCATGCTCAACGCGGGTACAAAATAACAATTATTGAGGCTTAAAACTAATCCCGAAGGTAGATGTAGAGGAAGTGTGCCGACAGCAATCACATCGACTTTGGATCCATTTCCAACGCGCATGGTCACTTCATCCTTTAGTAGTCTTCGTTTATTCTTTAGTTCCTGTTTCGAGTTACAAATATGAGCAACCGAACCAGTATCAAATACCCAGGTACTAGTACGAGAACCAGTAAGATAAACATCTATAACATGTATATCGAGATATACCTTCTTTCTTCTTCTTGACAAGGCCGCTCTTCAGATCCGCCAAATACTTGGAGCAATTACGCTTCCAGTGTCCCTTCTCCTTGCGGTAATAACACTCGGCATCAGGCTTAGGGCCAGTCTTAGGTTTCACAGGAGGCGTGGCAGCTTTCTTGCCACCCTTCTTGAATTTTCCCTTAGACTTGCCCTGTTTCTTGAAACTGGTGGTCTTGTTGACCATCAACACTTGGTGCTCTTTCTTGATCTCAATCTCAGCAGATTTTAGCATGGAGAAGAGTTCAGGTAACTCTTTGTTCATGTTCTGCATATTGTAGTTCATCACAAAGTTCTTGTAACTAGGTGGCAGTGATTGAAGGACACGATTAATCCCTAGTCTGTTAGGAATCACTATTCCCAAGTCACTGAGTTCCTTCGCATGCCCGGTCATGGCGAGCATGTGCTCACTAACGGAGCTGCCTTCTTCCATCATGCAGCTGAAGAAGTGTTTCGATGCTTCATAGCATTCCACGGCCGCATGAGTTTCAAAGATAGTATTCAACTCATTGATTAACTCATGTGGATCGTGGTGCTCAAAACGTTTTTGAAGATCGGCTTCCAGACTGCATAGGATGGCACACTGAACTTGAGAGTACCGAGTTTTCCGAGTCGCGTAAACATTCTTTACTTCATCGGTTTCAGTTTCTGCAGGAGGGTCACCTAGCGGTGCATCAAGCAGATATTGCAGATTTCCGCCATTGAGGAAGATCCTCACATGACGGAACCAGTCGGTGAAGTTGCTACCGTTGCTCTTAAACTTTTCTTTCTCTAGGAACTGGTTAAAATTGATTGAGGACGCCATATCTACAACATATTTGCAATAGTTTAGACTAATGTTTATGACAAATTGAGTTCAAATTTTAATTCAACATAATTAAAAACTAGGTGAACTCCCACTCAAAACAATATCCCTCGCATTGTCTTAGTGATCACATGAACCAAATCCACCACACCAAGTCCGATCATCACGAGACAAGATGTAACTTCAATGGCGAACACTCAAAGTGTTCATCATATCAATCATATGATTCATGCTCTACCTTTCGGTATCACGTGTTCCGAGACCATGTCTGTACATGCTAGACTCGTCAAGGCCACCTTAGTATCCGCATGTGCAAAACTGTCTTGCACCCGTTGTATGCACTTATTGAATCTATCACACCCGATCATCACGAGATGCTTCGAAACGACAAGTCTTGGCAACGGTGCTACTAAGGATGAACACTTTATTATCTTGATATTTTAGTGAGAGGGATCATCTTATAATGCTACCGTCGCGATCTAAGCAAAATAAGATGCATAAAAGGATTAACATCACATGCAGTTCATATGTGATATGATATGGCCCTTTTGTCTTTGTGCCTTTGATCTTCATCTCCAAAGCACGGACATGATCTCCATCAACAACGGGCATGACCTCCATCATCGTCGGCGAAGCACCAAGGTCAATGGCGCCGTCTTCATGATTGTCCTCCATGTAGCAACTATTACAACTACTTTGAAATACTACTCAACATGAAATTTAAAGACAACCATAAGGCTCCTGCCGGTTGCCACAATACAATAATGATCATCTCATACATAGTCATCATCACATTATGGCCATATCACATCACCAAACCCTGCAAAAACAAGTTAGACGTTCTCTAATTTGGTTTGCATATTTTACGTGGTTTAGGGTTTTCGAGTAAGATCCAATCTACCTACGAACATGAACCACAACGGTGATACTAGTGTTGTCAATAGAAGAGTAAATTGAATCTTCACTATAGTAGGAGAGACAGACACCCGCAAAGCCACTTATGCAATACAAGTTGCATGTCGAGCGTGGAGCAAATCTCATGAACGCGGTCATGTAAAGTTAGCCCGAGCCGCTTCATCCCACTATGCCACAAAGATGCAAAGTACTCAAACTAAAGATAACAAAAGCATCAACACCCACAAAACCATTGTGTTCTACTCGTGCAACCATCTATGCATAGACACGGCTCTGATACCACTGTTGGATAACGTAGCATAGAAAACAAAAAATTTCCTACCGCGAACACGAAATCCAAGCCAAGATGCAATCTAGAAGACGGTAGCAACGAGGGGATTGTCGAGTCTCACCCTTGAAGAGATTCCAAAGCCTACAAGATGAGGCTCTTGTTGCTGCGGTAGACGTTCACTTGCCGCTTGCAAAAGCGCGTAGAAGATCTTGATCACGGCGCCACGAACGGGCAGCACCTCCGTACTCGGTCACACGTTCGGTTGTTGATGAAGACGACGTCCACCTCCCCGTTCCAGCGGGCAGCGGAAGTAGTAGCTCCTCTTGAATCCGACAGCACGACGGCGTGGGGTCGGTGGTGGTGGAGAAATCCGGCGGAGCTTCGCTAAGCGTGCGGGATGTGGTGGAGGAGAGAGGGCCGCTAGGGTTTGGGAGAGGGGGGGCGCCGGCCACTATGGGGTGCGGCCACCTTGTGGTCTTTTGGGTGGTCGGCCCCCTCCCCTTGGCCCCTCATTATATAGGTGGAAGCCCCAAGTGTTGGACTACAAGTCTCCGAATAAGACCCGAACCCAAAACCTTCCATGTGATAGGGAAACCTACCCAAGGTGGGAATCCCACTTGAGGTGGGATTTCCCCCTTCCATGTGGGGGGGTGGCCGGCCCCCATAGGGGAGTCCACTTGGGACTCCTCCCCCTTAGGGTTGGCCGGCCATGGGAGGTGGAGTCCCTCCGGGACTCCGCCTTCCTTAGTGGTTTCTTCCAGACTTTTCTAGAACCTTCTAGAACCTTCCATAGAACCTTCCGGATCATTTTCAAACATAAAATGACTTCCTATATATGAATCTTATTCTCCGGACCATTCCGGAACTCCTCGTGATGTCCGGGATCTCATCCGGGACTCCGAACAAATATTCGAACTCCATTCCATATTCAAGTTCTACCATTTCAACATCCAACTTTAAGTGTGTCACCCTACGGTTCGCGAACTATGCGGACATGGTTGAGTACTCACTCCGACCAATAACCAATAGCGGGATCTGGAGATCCATAATGGCTCCCACATATTCAACGATGACTTAGTGATCGAATGAACCATTCACATACGATACCAATTCCCTTTGTCACGCGATATTTTACTTGTCCGAGGTTTGATCATCGGTATCACTCTATACCTTGTTCAACCTCGTCTCCTGACAAGTACTCTTTACTCGTACCGTGGTATGTGGTCTCTTATGAACTTATTCATATGCTTGCAAGACATTTATACGACATTCCACCGAGAGGGCCCAGAGTATATCTATCCGTCATCGGGATGGACAAATCCCACTGTTGATCCATATGCCTCAACTCATACTTTCCGGATACTTAATCCCACCTTTATAACCACCCATTTACGCAGTGGTGTTTGATGTAATCAAAGTACCTTTCCGGTATAAGTGATTTACATGATCTCATGGTCATAAGGACTAGGTAACTATGTATCGAAAGCTTATAGCAAATAACTTAATGACGTGATCTTATGCTACACTTAATTGGGTGTGTCCATTACATCATTCATATAATGATATAACCTTGTCATTAATAACATCCAATGTTCATGATTATGAAACTAATCATCTATTAATCAACAAGCTAGTTAAGAGGCTTACTAGGGACTCATTTGTTTGTTTACATAACACACATGTATCAATGTTTCGGTTAATACAATTATAGCATGGTATATAAACATTTATCATAAACATAAAGATATATAATAACCACTTTTATTATTGCCTCTTGGGCATATCTCCAACAGTTATTAGCACCACGCCCAACAAAACTAATGCTTAAGCTAGGTAAAGCTCGTCTAATCTTAGCTACTTCCTGGCAAATCACCATGATCTCCGATCTATTCTGCGAGTCATCATTGCAAATATTGATCACTTCCTTTGCATCGCTCTCTAAAATGACATGTGTAAAACCCCTCTCTGCGGCTAGGGTAGCCCCATCTTTGATTGCAAGTGCCTCCATGGTTCCTGTATCAGCAATATTTTCATACCATTTTGCTTGCGCTCTAAGAAGTTTGCCTTGATGGCCTCGGAGAACCAAGCCGGTGCCACCTGCCATTGTGTCTTTATTGAAAGAAGCATCAATATTGATCTTGATCACACCTGCCTTCCAGCAGTCTTTCTTCGGGGTAGTTTCTTACCCTTCTCTTTCCCAATCTGAGCAAGATCCAATGTAGTTTGCATCACCCATCTAACAGAATTTGTCATTGATCTTCTGCCTTCTTCATGGCGTCGGGCATTTCTCTCAGACCATATCGACCAACAACCACACATAATCTTCGATGCATCTTCTTCCTTAACTAGTTTAGTATCAACCATGTACATCGCCCAATACTCAAGGTGAAGCATGGGAATCTTTACCCACAAGCTTCCTTCATATCTTCCCAAAATAGACGTGCCCAGGTGCACTCAAAAAATGCATGAAAAATGGATTCATCCTCAACGCCACATGCTTCACAATGCGCTATTCTATCCATGTGTAGATGCTTAGAACTTTTCTAGTTGGCACACAATTTTTAATCACCCACCACCACTAGAACGACCTAATCTTTGGTGGTACTGGCATTCGCCACAACTTATCCATCATTGATTAGCGTCCTCTCGGCAACTAGAAGCCTGGCTTGCAGGCTGCCATGATGCCATGATTCTATACGCTAAGCGAAACAGAGAAAACACCATTTCTTTCATACGCCCAAGCTTACTCATCATAAGCAAATCTACCAAGAGAAATTTGGCCGATAGCTCTCTTGGATGCAGTTTGTTAACACTGAGTGGTTACGGCTGTACCAGCTCATGACATCGGGGTGACATCATCCGCGGACTTGATTTTGGTGCTGCCCATCGGACAATCATTCCCTGGAGGGAAGTCCAGTCCAGGTAAACTAGATATCTACTACTATATGACAACCAATAGGAAGACTCACAATTGAGTGGGATCGGGATGCTCTGGCACCCATATAATTTTGCAGGGACTAAATTACATTACGTAACTTAAGTTACATCAAGCTACATTTTCTGAAACTTACATGGACAAATGTACGTATTTTTGTTTTTTATACAGTCTATAAATAAGCATATTTAATTTTTAAATTTCATACACACACGTTCCTGCATCCATTAAACTACGTGCAAATATTTTTCAGAATTTAATGAAGTCAGAAAATTCAAGTTAAAAAACACATTAACTTTTCCTGCAAACCCACCTCCGCACATGTGTGGGTTTCTATTGGCTGCAATATGGAGTGACTTCGGTCCACAAAATTTCTCCTACTGCCCTTCTGACCTTACTCTCTTTTCAAGTTTATTCTTTTTCTTGGTTTTCTTTATTTAATTAGTGTCTTCTATTTTTCCATATTGTCCCTTTTCATTCTCCGATTCCCACTCCATTTGTTTTTATGTTGGCGTTAGTTGTGTTCATCAAATTTCTTGTTTTGTGTGAACACTAGTTTTAATATAGTGGTACTTATCAAAGGTGGAACAATGAATTGTGTTTTCTCATCAATAATATTTCCTCTGGCCCCATGGGAACTGTTTAGAGTTGCGAGAACATTAATTCTAATTGATACTAACAATTTACATGTATAATAGGATATATCTTTGAGATTATTTTTCCATACCGAAAATTTTATAGTGTTGTATCTTTGCTAAAAATAGTAGCACAACTCTGGCTCATCCTATTTGAAGTTCATGGCGTCGGTTAGCATGGTGACACCTGAAGCATTTTCTACATGGGCCGCATCTATAGCAGCCATTAACATGTCATTTTTTTCTTATAAATCTCGATAAATCGTATGCATAAATATGTATTTTTAACATAAAGATATTTAGAGGAGATTGTATGGTTAAAAAACAATTGTCCACAAGATATAAAAAATATTTGTGTCAGAACAAAGTTTGTACACATGTGATTATTTCCTATAGTAAAACATAACTGTTCACGAGGTTACAAAATGTTCACATATACACACATGAAATGTTCATATTTTTTTATATCAGGGTTGGCCAGATTTTTCCATTGCCCACGGTATGCGGGTTAGCTACTTCGTGACATTCCAGAAGCTCAGTCCGACCGTGTACAGAGTGGTCATCTTCAACTACCCGTGCCTTGAGGTCATGACGAAGTGCCTTGACCATGAAGATGTCACCAGGAACTATGTTAGTATGTCATGCTTCGGACTTGTCGTCCTACTAGGTTAAGTATTTTGCTAATTAAGCTACTACCATACTATTATTGTTGTGATCGTGGGTGGTACCCTCACCACTTGTTGGTGACAACCAAACAGCAGCAATCTGCTTTTGGTTGCTCCATGGGCTGCAAGCCAGGCAACTGAAACCGATTTCTCCCCAGGGCCCAACAATTTCTTCACGAGCTATCAAACGATGTTGGGCCGCTGGGGAATCCTAGTTTGTGCTCGACGAGAACGCGAATGCGCAGACGCTCGCAAAGGAAACTATCGTGGGCCATGGCCCACTGACCCACCTCCATCTTCTTCTTCCTCCCACCTCCGTCTCCCTCTCTCTCCCGCCGAAGAATCCCCCCGCCGCCCCCGCCGGCCGTCACCGCGTGCCTCCGCCACCCGCGCCTGGAGCCGCTCCCCGGCGCCCCGCCCTGCTCGAGCCGCCGCCACCCCCGGCTTTCCTCTAACCAGGCTCCGGGCCGTGTCCACATTACCCTAAACCCCAAAACCTCCCCCGCCGCGGAGAAAATCCATGGCGGTGGACAAGCCCGGCGGCGGCGGCGGCGGGGCCTCTTCCTCCTCCTCCTCCTCGTCGGCCGCATCCACCGTGGACCGCTTCCTCAAGATCGTCCTCAGCTGGGACTACCTCCGCCTCGTCGCCGACTCCAAGGTACGCAGCAGCAGGAATCCTCCCACCCGCCGCACCAACCGTAGCGCCGGAAACCCTGAACCTTTTTTCTCCGGCTTGGTGGCAGGGTTCGGACCAGGCTAAGGGGCTCAAGTACGCGAAGAACAGCTACGCCTCGGTGGCCGAGTACCTAGGCGTCTTCGAACCCCTGCTCTTCGAGGAGGTCAAGGCGCAGATCGTCCAGGGCCGCAGCAGCGAGGAGGACGGTGGGCCTCTGGCTTTGCTCTAGCTGCCGCTTGTATGTGTTGCTCTATTACTATTGGTTTATTATTAAGCGATTTTTGGTTTGTGTTCTGTGTGGTGTGAGCAGAGGTTGGCCTGGACTGGCAGAGAGGGGTGGTGGATTCATGTACAGAGTCCGAGGGGTTCCACAAGCTGGCCATGGTGGTGCAAGATGGCTTCCGGGAGATTGTCTCAGAGAATGACCTCCTCCTCCTCTCCAAAGAGAAAGTAATGTAGCTGGAAGCTTTTAACATCCTGATCTTTCAAACACTCATTCTGTGACCAATGTACATATAGCAGATTAAAGTTCCTAGTATTGCTATCAATACTTTCAGATAATTTTGTAGGGGAAAAAATAAATAATCCATCAATCTACATAGAATAAGTTATGGACTCATGATTGCGTTTTATCACATTTACTATGCACCAGACATGGTTAGCCATATTGAGGATAAATGATGAGTTGAAATATGCCTGCATTTGCAGTTTGAGGAGGGAGTGACTCCCACTGCGTATGCCTTTGCTGTGGTGGAACAGCGGGGTGGTAAAGATAATATCTCTCTTAGAACATTTTTGGCGGGGGAAATTAAAAATCTGAATGTTACAAAGCCTGTGAAGTCTTCAAGGCTGCAGCGCGTTGCTTCCACCCTTTCAACACCACAAAGCTTGCTGTGGGTTTTAAAGGTGAGTTCTGTTGTTGTCAACTATTTCCTTAGTTTCCTGTTTCTCTCAGTTATTGAGGGCATGTAACCATTTATATGAGCTTGATATTTCCTTTTTGGTCAATCTTCCCAGATGTGCAGCTTGTCTACTATACTGCGAGAGTTCTCTGCGATGCACTCTATAGCTTCACTTCCTTTTAAGGATTTGATTCTTTCAGCTTCTGACACGAACAAAGATGGAGATGATCAAAATCGTGCTTGGAATGTCCCTGAGCCACTTATGGATTACCTGCAAACAAATCTTAATGGTTCACAGCTAGAAGCAGTTAATGTGAGCATACTTTGCACTAATATTTGATATTGTTGGCATATCTAGTTTTGAGGAAAATTGATGCGCCTAACATATTTGTATTGTCTCTTCCAGGCAGGTCTTTCGCGCAGATCCTTTGTTCTTATTCAGGTTAGTTTACTACTTTTACTGCTGTTGCTAACCTGCAGTGCATTCTAGTTTACCTTGCCAAGGAAAAATGTCAAGTATCGGAGCAATATTGGATGTATGCATGTTCTTGAGAATCTATAAGGAGATCACTGTAGAGTGTTACTGTTTCTTCGTAGGGCCCTCCAGGAACCGGAAAAACACAAACTATCCTTGGACTTCTCAGTGCTGTTCTTCATTCCGCTCCCGCAAGAGTGCAGACCAAGTAACAGTCTTCAATTTATTACTGTAATATTTAGTGAAATGCATAATAGTAGTAGTTATATTTGGAGACGAGAAAATATCCTGTTCTTTTTTATGAGAAATGAGATGCGATAAATTACAATGGAAACATATACACTGCAGTTTGCAAAAGCTTAGTCCTCTTTATCTTAATGTTTCTTCTGGATAAAAATGGGTGCATGTATCTCACATGCTTCTTGATCCTTTTGCAGAGGAGGGTTTGATGTTCAAAAGCATGGCCCAGAACTGGACATTGAGGGCAAGTATGTTAAATGTGTCTATCTCCTAGTTAGCTTCTGACATTTCTTTGATTTTGGAGCACTGAAGGAAGCATAAAATGCTGAGTGATGAGCATGTAGCAGTTACAAAATTAATGATATTGCCAGACAATGTTCTTAGTTGGTGCATCTGTTGCTATTTTTTTCTTGTACTTCTACATGGTGTGTGGTACTAACTAAATTACCCTCAGTTCATGTCACTCGCGTTATTCTTTGATGTGTCAAATCCGTAGGGTGTAACCAGGCTTTATTAGAGGGAGAAGGTTGCTCTGCTTTACATTTGCACTATTACTTGTCGACCATTAAGCATCTAGCTTCATGTGTTGTGTCGGATTTCTTATGTGCTTTTTGTTTGTGTTTTCTGTTGTGAAATTCTTCAAGTTTCTACTGTAAGTATTTGTTGGCACTTAGCACCATCTTACTGCAGACTTTACATAATAGGAATGCAAACTGGATGAAAGCATCTCCTTGGCTAATTGGTGCAAATCCTCGAGATTTGATTATGCCTGTCGATGGTGATGATGGTTTTTATCCTACTGGGAATGACCTGGTACTCTTCCATACTCGGCACTAAATTATATTTTGCCATTATGCCTGGATGTCGATGGTTTATTTATTACATGGTTAAACATTTCTGGACAGAAACCTGAAGTCATAAGTTCCAATCGCAAATATCGAGCCCATGTGTTGGTCTGTGCTCCATCCAACTCGGCACTTGACGAGATTGTATCCCGTGTTCTTCTAACAGGTTAAAGGGTTTTTTGGCTCTATATCATCTAATGCTGGAAAAAAGTTTTTAAATAATAATTTTGTAAGCTCATGCTTATGCCTTTCATCATGAGCAAATTAAGCAATAAAGTTATTGTATGTTTTCAGGAATACGTGATGAAAACAACAGCACTTACAATCCCAAGATTGTGCGTATTGGACTAAAGGCGCATCATTCTGTCAAAGCAGTTTCCATGGATTACCTTGTATGTGATTTTAGTTGCTAAGCACTCTGTCTAACTCGTGTCAGTTACATTGAGTTCCAATATTTTCAGATACAACAAAAACTTTCTGGTGTGGATCGCTCAGCAGATGGCGGGCGGCGAGGAGCTGGTGAATATGATCGAATTAGAGCTTCAGTTCTTGACGAAGCAGCTATTGTATGCATATCTGTTGTTATCAATATTCATTATGTTTTAAAATGCTATTCTCATTGCCAAGGAAAATTCGCAGGTATTTTCTACCCTGAGTTTCAGTGGATCAGCCATTTTCAGCAGGATGACTCGTGCTTTTGATGTTGTTATAATTGATGAAGCCGCACAAGCTGTGAGTACATATTTTTTCTATACTGTTTTATCTAATGGAGCATTAACATAATCACAGTTTGATGAATGTCATTCTTTATGCTTATGTTCGGGAAATATTTGTGAATTTGACATATCTACTTCATTTTCAGGTAGAACCAGCGACTCTTGTACCCCTGGTTCATGGATGCAGACAAGTTTTTCTTGTATGCCATCTACATCCTCAGATGATTTACACATCTCTTTTATTCAGTCATTTACCTTTTCCTTCTCAATATGCTGTAGTTTATCACTTTACTACTGTGTAATCAATTTATTGGACAGCAGGGTCATAGACATGATGGCATTCCCACTCTCCTTGTAAATTAATGTTAGAATCATTTCACTAGCTTAGGTTCTGTAGAGATTTGTTTTCATTTCTTTGTGTACGTTTGTTTGCACACACGACCTACCTAGCTGCCTGCTCTTGACCATTTACTTCATATCTTGTGAATTTTTTTGCTATCTTGATACATGAAATGATTTGACCCTGTATCCTCACTATCACTTTGGTATTCCTATTAGGTTGGTGACCCAGTTCAGTTGCCCGCAACTGTAATATCAAAGACTGCTCAGAAGTTAGGGTAAGATGTCTCCTTGTTTTCTTTGAAGTAGTTCACAGGGTTAATGCATTGCAATGCTAATACAATGCTAATGTCCATTAGATATGCAACAAGTTTGTTCCAGAGATTTCAAGCTGCTGGTTTTCCTGTGCAAATGCTCAAAATTCAATATCGTATGCATCCAGAGGTAGTATTCCATTCCCAGTCCATCTGAGCAGGAAACTTGAATGGTTTTCTGATTTTGTTAATCCATTTCAATAATCAGATTAGCATATTCCCTTCAAAAGAATTCTATGAAGGTATCCTAGAAGATGGGGAGGGACTCAACAAAAAACGTCCGTGGCATTCCTACAGCTGCTTCGGACCATTTTGCTTCTTTGATATTGATGGGGTTGAATCCCAGCCATCTGGAAGTGGTTCATGGGTGAACGAAGATGAAGTGGAATTCATAACCCTCCTATATCACCAATTGGCCATGCACTATCCAGAGCTCAAATCTAGTTCTCAAGTAGCTCTTATATCACCATACAGGCATCAGGTGAAACTTTTGAAGGACCATTTTAAGTCAACCTTTGGTGACCAATCAAAGGAAGTTATAGATGTAAACACGGTTGATGGATTCCAGGTAACTAGTTTATTATCATGCATTTGCAGAAAATTCTAGCAAGTAGCAGTGCTTATAATATTTGCATCTTGCTGCTCACGCGCAGGGCCGTGAAAAGGAAGTTGTCATTTTTTCATGTGTAAGATGCAATAAGGAGCAAAAGATTGGGTTCGTTAACGATTTTCGACGAATGAATGTTGCCATCACCAGAGCTAGGTCTGCTGTACTAGTAAGTGCTGTTTATGCAAACATATTTTTTTTCGTCCTGAGCCCCTTGCCCACTTCCGTTGCACATAATTTTTTTCATGATCCACATTGCATGCATACTAGTAGAAATAATAAATTTTCAGTTACATTGCGCACACAAGCCGAACATGTTCGTTCATGGATATTCCTGCAATTTTTGTTATTCCGTGCGAGAGTATGGAGGTTATAGTGCAGGAGTCGCATGAGTTCCTTTTTTTTGAGATCATCAGGCTGTGCAATGTAACTCGAGTTCATTGTTTCAACCTATTGTACATTTCCCTGGGAGTTAGCTTATTGGTTTATATTATTAGTCTTTGTTGTCTTGTAAAACCAAAATAACAGATTATCGTAATGCAGGTAATAGGTTCTGCTTCAACATTGCAGAAAGATGAACACTGGAACAACCTTGTTGAGAGTGCCAAAGAGCGAAACCACTATTTCAAGGTGAGATGACTACTATCTTCATTTAAAGCTCAGAAAACAACATTTGCCGAATCTAATTATGACCACCTTGCAGGTTTCAAAGCCATTCACCACGTTCTTTGCTGAGGACAATTTCAAAACCATGAAGGTGGAAAAACCTCCTCCTCCAGACATGAGGATATCGCAGGCAATAGATGCAATTCATGAAGTTGTTGAGAGGCAAGAGGTCATGGATGTTGATGATGCTGGTGACCAAGCAGATGGGGAGGATTACGATGCCATGGAGGCTGATGATGGAGGTGGTGATGATTAATTGTTGGCTATAATGTAATGTTGGTCCGTGTGGAGAAATTTCATTAGAGGCCTGGTACATAGAAGAGCAAAGTTTTGTAAGTGGATATGCAGGTTGGGGGCCCTTCTTTCTAGGGCCTTCAGTTAGAAATTATGCTAGTTAAATTTTAGGAAAGAGGTTATTGCATGCTTGTCTGACTTCATATTTGGAGCCAACTAATTATCTAGACAAACTCAATGGATTATTGAAAAAAAATTAAGTGCAGAATTGCTGCACTGGCTTAGTACTATTTGTTGTGTTATGTGTTGGGAGTGTGGCGAATAATGCCAGTCCCTGTTTACTTTTCCTGGCCGAAGGCACACCCGAGGACCTTCACGTTGAGGCATGCATTGCAGCTTCTGCTGCATTATTGCAAGGATCGTCGCATTGAAGCTTTCTTACAAAAGACCTTTCCTGTGAGCTATAAAAGGCAGCGGAAGAGATCAACAAACCTCCGCTGCTCCTAGCTAGGCAAAAAGTAACGGAGTGAGAATGAAGTGGCTTAATTTGCTCACGCGTGTTTGTTGTGTCTGTTGAATTGTGGGATTGGGAGACATCTGGACAAGAGGTAGCTCTAGAGATCATCCACAGGGAGACGGTGCTATGCTACAATGTGGTAACTCTGATGCATGCTTACGACTCAGATGTTCAATTAGGCATGCCGCTGTGAACTATGCTGCTAATATTTTCTGCCCGCTGGATGCACTAGATGCAGCAAGTTGTCCTAATTGAACTTAGTGACGCCACTTCCTTTCTTTTCCTTCATCTTCTGCTGTAAGAACTTGTCATTCCCGTGGATTAATTATTAAAGAAGGTGGCTAGTTCGGTTTGAACAACGTAGTATGATGAAAAACCATTTAATTAGCACTCCAGATATCCGTTTTCATATACTTTATGGTTTACGAACACAAAGAGGATCATCGTCTTACATTATCCTTTTTGTCATAACCAAAGCTTCCAAAGAAGTACCTTAGGTTCACACATGTTATGGCAAGATCAAGTTGCATCAAGTTGCATGAATACGTCAGATATGTCAGATGGCTTTGATCTAAGGCTGCGGTTAATGTGGTAAAGGTAGTAGGAGCTGGGACCTGGGAAGGCCATGAAATATATCAGTCTATAAAGACATCAACACATGCACTAAGGGTTATAGCAAGTCCAATAAATAGACAAGTGGGCATACTGGCATATAAGCAACCAGAAACTACCTTAGGATTGGAAGGCATAGGGAATTTAGTCTATGTGTGTTAGCAACACAGATCAGCGGGGCATCAAGGAGATTGCTTCTGAATAGCTAGCTAGCAAAACCAACTCCTAATTAACACACAATAGAAGCATCATAATCTAGCAAATTATGCTCGGAATCTTACTACCTAAGAAGTGGCTGACTTAATTTGTCAGAAAAGTGCGTAGGGGATCTTTCTTGAGATTGTAGGCTATCATATTGACTGGTTGATCAAACTCTAAGAGATTCGTCGTGCCTTGTAAGTTTCATACTCCTACGCACTTTCTTGAGTATGTGCTAATATGTTCCAACCGACCAATACTCTGATGGTAGTTAGCAACTCTACACCTAGAGCTGCAAGACGTCACATTAATTGTTGGCTAAACATGTGGTACTGATCATTTTCTTGGTTCCAAAAATTGTTTATCGATGTTTATCTCATATTCTCATGTAGCGTTGAACATGTTTTTCCCACTTCAAATTCCCCACCGGAAAATTGATAATATATATGCTTCATCATCATCACTCAATTGAATATATGTCTAATAATACCTCTCGAGTCGAAATTTGGCTCTTTTCTTCTGTGTGTGCATGTGTCCGTGCGCTTGAGCTGGAGAATACTTAATTAGGTTCATGTCAGTTTGTACCACAATCCAGCCCCCCGCTAAAGTGATCTATTTCTTGTAACAACGGACCAAACACCACCAAAACAGCACTAGAAATCCATCATCTTCAAAAGTGACAGCTCCAAGAAGGGAACATTGCACAAGCGTTGTCACCGCGCTGATCATAGACCATAAGTTTTCACCCATGAGAAAGTTCGCGCTCACAAAACAATGACTTCAACAAGGTTATTGCCAGGCACAACCAATTAAGACAAGACATTGGATTTTCACCCTGCAAGTTTAGACTCTGAATCTGTCCTATGTTGTCGTACCCATATTTCGATGCCGCTGCTCCAAGTTAGGGATAACCAAGCTAGAACCTCACCGCCAGCAGGACTAGAACCACCATTACTAGTCCCCAGATCTCGGCTTTCATGTTATTCTCTGCGACTGACTTCACCATGTAATTAAAGACATGTCTCATGATGGCAACATACCGCAAATCTTCGCATTGCTCCCTCTGAAACCAAACGGTCAGAAAAAGCACAATTGTGGGCGATCGAATCCCATTCGATCCGGTAATCTCTCCCGGCATATCGTCCATTGGGGTTCGCCGACGCAGCCTTCCGGAACTCAACACTTCGGCCAAATCAATGGAGACGAGCATCAATCAGTCTTCGTCTTGGCATTAGAGGGATGCTAGGACCAACCCCTTTATTCGGAGCCAGACCGGCAACCCCCACACTACCGGACTTCACCGGCCAACAGACCCACTAGAACTAGGCCAGTAGATCAAGGGCAACCCAGGCCACCACGACTGCGAGCACGTCTAAGAAGCATCACTGCGATAGTGAGTCAGGGAGTGTGCGAGCATCAGGCAACGTAGAAATGAGTATCCGAGCCCAACTTGAGCAGTGCATGACGGCCTCAGCGGTTGAACGGTCCGTCGAAAAGAAACAACCGAGGCCCCTTGACCCAAATCGGGCCCATATGGGCCGCCGCCAGCCCCGTCGTCGCTGCTCTACCTTTGCGCCGCCACCAATCCGTCCCTTCACCATGAGGATGTCGTGCCGCCCTGCCATGAACTACCGCCTCACTAGCACCATGCGTGACCATTCGAAACCAGCTCCACACATGTAGAGGAGGGATTGGAGTGCGCCTTCCTTGCCCCATCCGCCTTCGAAGACTAGGTGCCGCACATCACCATCACCGGTGGCGGGGGCCTGGGGGTGCACGATGTGGAGTATCTTTTGGCTAGGGTTAGGGACGCCCCCAGAGTCGCGCGCGCGAGCAACCGGAGAGGCAGTTTTTGTGGTGACCCTGCATACCACTGCATGTTGTAGTATGCCAGTCGTTGATATAACATTCACGAAGTACCATTCCGCAAATATTACATCCCTCAGAGTAGTACAACAGAACATAGCAGGTCCATAACTCATTCACATATTATTACAATTAACATACACATGTCGTCTCGGAGCTCCTCTTGGGTCCTAAGAGGAATACTCCTGGGTTCGAGGCGAACCCAACTTAGTTTACAATATAAGAGTCTCATTAAGTGATACATTTATTTCCTCGAGCAGCTAAGTATTAAGAGTTCGTGCTGCTCGGCTACAACTACTACTAGGTTCTTCTAGGCTTGATCTCCACCGGAAGCCTCCCCGGTTCAGTAGACTATGAGATAGTCTACGCCTTCTACACCTCCTGAGAGGTCTGGTTCCTCGTAGCCGATGATCCCGGCCCCTTCATTGTTGTCGTAGTCCTCCTCCAGACGATTCAGACAATCTAAGCATGGGATTTAAGAGTGGTATGAGTACGAGCGTACTCAACAAGTTCATTATAGATAAGAGGTGTTTAATGCACTAACTACGATATTAGACCAGAAAGTCTAATACTAATGCAAGTTTTGATAAACATTTCTTCAAGAGATTGCTTTTATTTCAAAGAGCTATGTCCGTCAGCCTTCACCGGTTTACTAGAACTTCATGGAGCTCCTTTCCGGTCGTTCGCGATTCCTCATCCCGAACGAGGGAGTGACAGTCACGCTTCTTTACACTCTGCAGAGGTGTGTTGCTTTACCCATAAGAGATCTTAACCTTGGTGCCAACCGGGCAGCTTTCCCGTCCACACTTCCTTTGGTGTGAGGCCCGGTATAAGGTCTAGCCAATCATGTTCCTCCGCTACCTCGAACACCCACCCTTTGTTGCATGCCCCGACCCTGGGTCCACGCCGGTCCCATTATTCCCGTAATTTCAGGGTGGACCCCGACCACGACGACAGTGCTGGGCTCTACCATACACTCCTACGCCGGTAGCTGCAACCCATCATAGACCGCATTACCGTGGGGAATTAGAATGGGATCCCCACCCTCCGGTTGTTCCGCAAGACACAATCGCTACAAAGAAGCAATGCTTTACCGTGGGGAATTAGAATGGGATCCCCACCCTCCGGTTGTTCCGCCGTACACAATCGCTACGGTAAGCGCATCCGTTGATGAACGAGAGGTGGAAACACTTTTGACTACTCCGTCCCACTCCGGATCTTATGGTTAACACGGGTATTACGGCACAAGAATCACTGGCGACATTTGTTGTTTAATCCTAGATGGATATAAACCCGTGCAATGGAACCTCCACCATATCAACACAATCCATGGTTCCATTGCCCACCACATAGTCATATTCATAGTTATGAAAGTAGTGATTTTGATTTTTGTGCAATAGTGATAACCATAATACTTTGCAAGTAATTTGATAAAAATACTCAAATGACATGAGCAAGTGATGAACTTGCCTGAACACTGCAAAGTTTTGCAGTTGGAAGGTGTGGACTGACCCTTGTCCTCTGTCTCTGAAAAATAGCATCATTGTCCGATAAGGGCAATGGTTAAAGAAGCAATTATGCATGATTCCAGTTTTAGGGTTTGTTCCCCCCTTCCGGTGTCGTTATATTTCATGTAAGAGGTTGATACTAAGAATAATTTGGGGATACTTGATTTAAAGTAAAATACAATCTTGAAATGTTGTCAAGGTGTTTTTAAAGTCCAATTGCATTGATGGACTTATTTTCATTACTGAAAATAATATGTGTGATTTAAATCATTATTTAAATCCTTAAAATAGGACTTATTCTTAATTGTCTTCAAAAATTCTCTTTGATATTTTATTTAAATAGAGAATTTTATGCTGATCCTTTTTCATATTTTTAAGTTATTTTTAAGAGCTTTTAATAATTTTCTATTGAATTTCAAAGTTTCATGTTTTTATTGAATTGTGAAAAGTCCTTTTTGCCCCTGGGCCCACCTGTCAGGGTGGCCCAGTGGGTTGGGCTAAACCAGCTCGGGTCCAACCGACCCGAGCGGTCGCTCACTCGCCCACCACCTCGCGCCGCCTCGACCTAACCCTAATCCCCAATCTCGCTCTGGCGACCTGCGTCGCCCGCATCGTCGCCGGCCGATTCCGGCGATCCCCGGCCGCCATGGCTCTCGCCATGGGGCGCATCTGCACCGCCACGCGACGGCGCACCAGATCCACGGCATCGATCTGGTTCTTAGCCGCCCCTTCGCTGATCCCCCTCTCGTTTGTCCGCACGGTGGTGCGGAGCTCACCGGCGCCTCAGGCGTGATGGCGCCGCCGGGCCTTCGCCGCCGTGGTGCGGAGCGCTGCGGCGCTAGTCGGGCCTGGCATGGCCTGGCCAGGTGCCGCCGTGCCTTCGGCGCGCGCCGCCGTGGCCGCCACGGCCACGCCTGCCGTCCGCTCGCTCCAGGTACATGCGCCGCCTCTCTATTACCCTCTGTGCTTGTTCTTCCTTCTCTTCTATGTGCTCTGGCCATGGCTTTCCTCCTTGTGGAGGTCTGCCATGCTGTTGCTGCTGCTCTGCTGCACTCAGCTCGCTGTGTGTGCGTATGTTGCTCTGCTGCTGCCTTGATGCTTATGCTGCTGTGCTGTTCATGCGGCTCTCTGCTCTAGCTAATGCTTGTGCTGCTAAGCCTATGCTCATATTCATGCGAGTTCTTCTTCTGTGCCGCCTCTATACTGCTCATGAGCAAGCTGTGATGCTCATGGCTTGCCATGTTGCTCCAGCTATTGTTGCTGTTACTGGATAACCATGTGTAGCCTTGGTTCTTGCCCCTGGCTTGATTGTTGTGATTAATCCTTGCATATTTGCAAGTGCCAGTGCCTCTGGGCTAGTTCATTGTGTTCAAATTCATGATTATGCTCAATTGAGCATTACTGTTGGCTTATCAGTGTGATTCAGTGATGAATTGATATGTGCTTTTCTTGTGTATTATGATCCATTGGTTCATCAAGCCTTTGATGTGCTTCTGGATACAATCATAAAGTCATTAATTCAGTTATCTAATTATTCAGTTATGACTTGGTTGGATTTCTTCAGTAGCTGGTTAATTCCTGTTGTGGTACTAGGCTATGGCAATCTGTAGCAAGAGCTAGCAAGCTCTGATGATCATCTGATTATCATTTGCTTGATAGTTGACTGCTGTGTTCCTTTCTGTGGCTCTCTGGGGCTCCCTCTGTGCTGTGTATGCATCACACAGGCTTGGCCTGATGTGTGTTATTGCTTGCTTAAGCATCAATTGATGCCTGCCATGATCCATTTGATCATTTGCAAGACCCTGGTGCATCAATTGCTTGTCTGTTTCATTTATCTGTTTATCCTTGCTTGATTAGATGGATAAATGATGTGAACTGTGATTCAGTGATGATCATTTCAATGAATTTGTTAGGGCTAGCTAGATTCCAACCACTGGTTGGGTACCCTAGCCCACTACTGAACCTTTCTGGTGATGATGTGGTGGTTCTAAGTGTTGGCTGTGGGTTGAGGTAGCCCTGGCAGCACTGTGATGCTGTCAAGGGTAGCTCCCCCTTTCTATGGCTTGCTGTGTATGGACAAATGCTTTCTGGCTGATCATGTTTGACTGCCAGAAGCCTTTTGATGTTGACAATACTGGTAGAAACTTGTATTTCTACCATTCTGATGGTGTAGCTAGACTGTTAGGTGCTTGGTGACTTGGAATGGCTAATTAGGATCAAATCCATGATGGATTTCTCTGGTTGTGTCACTGTGTGACACAACCAGTGTTCCCTTGGTTGTTTTCCTTCTAGCCTTTGCTTTATTTACTGGCACCAAATGGTTTTGCAACCAAGTGATGATACATCCAGGGTTTCCTACCCTTATTTGATTCTGTGATGCATGTGTATGCTTATTGATGAGCAAAGCATGTGTTTGCTCAGGTTCTTTTGTGTATACCTCACTCCAGCTCCTAGAAAATGAGTGTTGGTGTAGAGGATTGCTTCTGTGTTGTTCTTGTGGTTGATTTACTTGCCCTGCTCCTCCTGGTGAACTTGATGCCTCTTGGTTATGTGATGTGGTGATTATGGTATAGGTGAAACAGCTCTAGCTGTTCACCTGTTCTTGCTGTTCTTGGTGTGCTTACCCTTGTGGAGTTGCTGCCGATGAACAGCTAGGGTTTGGCTCAAAAAAGGGTTATATATGCCTCTCCCTTGCTCTCTCTGGTCGACAGCAGTGGTGATTTCAGTTGGTGACTCCTCCCAGTGCTGGTGTGCTGTTTAGCATGCACACATGCACTGTAAGCTGCCTGTGTGTGTGTGTGTGCCTGATGCTTTGCACTTGGATGTGTGAGGATCAGCTCGGCAGAGCTGAACCATATCCTCTCATTTCCATTATTCTTCTAACCTGCCAAGTGGCAATGCCACTTGGCATAATTCTTGTCTTGCTTTGTTGTGTGCAGGGAATCAAGAATATAATCAAGTGAAGATGAAGATCATCAGATCCAAGCATCTTATGAAACTAGACTTGTAATTTAGGATAGGTCACTGATTGTAATCTTCTTTTTCTTATTTGAGCAATTCTTGTAATGTGTTGTATTATTCATTTATTTCTCTTATGAATATTGTAATGACAATGTAAATTGTGTGATGATCAATAAAGCTCAAAGTTTTCCCTAATGAGCTTTACTTTATTTTAATTGCTCATTTTGTTTATTATTTATAATTTACTTAATGAATTTCCTCACAATTCATTATTTAGGGTAATAATTTAATGTTTGAATTTGAAATTCAAATTCAACTTTGGTTTGAATTCAATCATACAACTTAATTTAGAATTCAATCATGCAACTTAAGTTTGATGCAAACTCTCCCCTCTCTTCTCAAAACCCTAAACTAGTTAAGTGAGATGCAAGTTTGTCGCACTCTCGAAACCCTAACCCTGTAAGGTGTCGAGAGAGAAACTTGTCCCCCTTTGATGCAGTTTTTGTTTAAAAGCGCGAAATTTCCCCAAAATTTACCATGCAATGCACATCCCTTTCTAAAATCTACCCCTCGATCGTCTCTAAACCTGGGATATTACAGCCTTTCCCCCTTAAAGAAAACTTCGTCCCGAAGTTGTGGTTGTAATACCTGAACAGCTCGGGGTATGTTTTCCTCAGGTCTTCTTCTTTTTCCCAGGTGGCTTCCCTCTCGGGGTGATACTTCCATTGTATTTTGCAATACTTGATAGCTTTATTTCGGAGTTGTTTCCAGCTCTCCTCGAGAATCTTGGCTGGCTTCTCGATGTAAGTCAAATCTGGTTGTAACTCAAGCTCATCATGTGATACTGGTTCATCTGGGGTCTTTAAGCATTTCCGGAGTTGTGACACATGGAATACATTGTGAACTTGAGCTAGCCTTCCCGGTAGATCTAATTCAAAGGCTAAACCTCGGTTCTGACTCAGTATCTTGAAAGGTCCTATGTATCTAGGGCTGAGTTTTCCTTTTACTCCAAACCTCTGGAGTCCTTTCATCAGGCTTACCTTAAGATAAACCATGTCTCCAACTCGTGGCCCCCATGTCCTCCTCTTCTGATCGGCATAACTCTTTTGCCGACTTTGGGCTATCTTGAGCCTGTCTCTGATAATGTCAATGATTTGTTGTTTTTCCTTGACATAATCAGGGTTGAACTCTTTGCTTGCTCCGGCTTCATACCAACATATCGGTGATCTACACTTCCTTCCATACAGAGCTTCAAATGGTGCCATCTTGATGCTGCTTTGATAACTATTGTTATATGAAAACTCTGCTAGTGGTAAGTGTTCTTCCCATGATCCTCCGAAGTCTAGGGCACAAGCCCTAAGCATATCCTCTAGGATCTGGTTAGTTCTCTCGGTTTGTCCACCTGTCTGGGGATGGTAAGCGGTACTATAGTCCAACTTGGATCCTAAAGCTTCGTGTAGTTGCTTCTAGAATGCTGATGTGAACACGGATCCTCGATCCGACACGATCTTCTTAGGCACTCCATGCTTACTCACGATCTCTTTGATGTAAAGATTGATGAGTTTCTCTCCTTTATCCTGCTGGTTTACCGCTAAAAAGTGTGCACTTTTCGTCAACCGGTCCACGATTACCCATATCATGTCCTTCTTTTTATTAGTCATGGGTAGTCCGGTGATGAAATCCATCCCTATTTCCTCCCATTTCCACTCTGGAATAGGTAAAGGTTGCAACTTCCCTGCCGGACTCTGGTGTTCAGCCTTCACTCGCTGGCAGGTATGGCATTCCGCCACATATTGTGCTATCTCCCTCTTCATGTTATTCCACCAGAATAGTTCCTTTAGGTCCATGTACATCTTTGTACTTCCCGGATGTATTGAATATGGTGTTTGATGAGCTTCCCGGAGTATTACTTCCTTAATTTCAGCAATATCCGGGACGCAAATTCTCTTCTGGAACCATAATGATCCAGATTCTCCGCGATGAAATTCTGATGGTCTTCCTTCATTTATTCTTCTCATCTCCTCAACGATGAATGGATCGTCCAGCTGACCCATCATTATCTCATTCTTCAGGTTGACATTCAACTCATCGGCTACTTGCAACGCCGATAATCCTTCATGGGCTTCCTTCTCCCAAAGTTGTATTTGGGCTTGACTTATTTCCTTCCTCAACTCCGGTGATATTTCTTGTTCTACTCCTCCGGTGCTCTTCCTACTCAGGGCATCTGCTACAACATTAGCCTTCCCTGGTGTGTAATTGATGGTCAGGTCATAATCCTTGATCAATTCTAGCCATCTTTTCTGCCTCATGTTGAGTTCCTTCTGAGTGAAGAAATATTTGAGGCTTTTATGGTCTGTATAGAGTTCACACTTAGCTCCATAGAGAAAATGTCTCCATGTTTTGAGTGCAAATACGACAGCTGCTAATTCCAAGTCATCTGTTGGATAATTCACTTCATGAGGTCTGAGTTGCCTCGATCCATAAGATATCACTTTCCGATCTTGCATGAGTACGCAACCCAATCCGTGTTTGGATGCGTCACAGTACACGGTGTAATCCTTGCCAACTTCCGGAACCGCTAACACCGGTGCTGTGGTGAGTTTCTCCTTCAGGGTTTGGAAACTCTTTTCACACTCCTCTGACCACACGAATGGTGTGTTTTTCCTTAACAGCTTTGTCATAGGTCCTGCTATCTTAGAGAATCCTTCAATGAATCTCCGATAATATCCTGCCATTCCTAGGAATCCTCGGATTTCCTTGACAGTCTTGGGTGCTTCCCATTCTAGAACTGCTGCTACCTTACTCGGGTTAACAGCTATTCCCTCTTTACTAATAACATGACCAAGAAATTCCACTTGATCTAGCCAAAATTCACATTTGCTAAATTTGGCGTAAAGTTGATGTTCCCTTAGTGTTTGCAACACTAACCTCAAATGTTCAGCATGTTCGGCCTTGTTCTTAGAATATATCAAGATATCATCGATAAATACGATGACAAACTTGTCTAGATATGGCATGAATATCTTATTCATGAGATTCATGAATATTGCTGGAGCATTGGTCAATCCAAAAGGTACTACAAGGTATTCATGATGTCCATACCTTGAGACAAAGGCAGTTTTCGGAACGTCTTCCTTCTTGATCTTTATCTGGTGATAACCGGATCTTAGATCAATCTTGGAAAAGACTCCTGCGCCTCTTACTTGATCAAATAGATCTTGTATTCTTGGAAGTGGATACTTGTTCTTGATTGTGACGTTGTTCAAGTTCCTGTAGTCTCCGCACATCCTTCTTCCTCCATCTCTTTTATCCACGAAGATCACAGGTGATCCCCATGGTGAAACACTTTCTTGAATGAATCCCTTTTGTTCCAGGTCATCCAGTTGTTCCTTAAGTTCTTTCAACTCCTTAGGCCCCATCTTATATGGTGCTTTGGCAATCGGAGCTGTTCCTGGGATTAGGTCGATAGTGAATTCTATCTCCCTATCTGGTGGCATACCAGGTAATTCCGCAGGAAACACATCCTGGAATTCATTTACTACAGGTATATCTTCTAACTTCACCTCCTTCATGCTGTTCAGCTGTAGCTCAGCTTCAATCTGTGTATGTTTGTCGCCTTGGTAGATCATTCTACTTCCATCGGGGCTTTTCAAAGACACCGTCTTGTTTACACAGTCGATCAATGCTCCATTAGCTTCTAACCAGTTCATACCAAGAATGACATCAATGTCCTTCATCGGTAAAATGAACAGGTCCGCGTCAAACGCGCACTTATTGATCATAATGACTTGTTTTTGTTTGGCATGGGTTACTACTATCGTTCCCCCCCGCAGAAAGTATGGTTATGGGTGTATCTAACTTAGTGCAACTAATCCCATGTTTGATGATGAATTGTTGAGAAATGAATGATGTAGTTGCACCAGTATCAAAAAGTACTTTGCCAGGATGAGTGAGTATCTGAAGCGTACCTATCACCGCCTGGTCGGAATTGACCACCTCCTCCAGACTGGTACAGTTCAGCTTGCCGAAGGGCTTCTTATTCTTCCAGTTCCCTCCAGTGTTTCCTCCTCGATTTCCTCCTCCTCCTGACTGACCTCCTCCACTATTTTTCTTGGGGCAGTCCTTCAGCATGTGCCCCTCCTGGCGACAACCAAAGCATATAATCTTTGGCTTCTTACAGTCCTTGGCAAAATGCCCTGTGAATCCACAGCTTCTGCAAACTATTTGATTTGCAGTCTGGAATGCTTGGTTCTTCCTACTACCGTAGTAGTTGCTGTTGTTGTTGTTGTTGTATCTGGGCTTGAAACTCAAGCTGGTATTAGGCTTGTTACTAACAAACCTCTTAGGCTCAAACTTGGCCTTTTTCCTCTTCTCTTCCTGCAGTTGTTTAAAATCATCTTCCAGAGTGATGGCAGCATCCACCAACTCTTGAAACTCCGTCGCTCTCATCATACGGAGCTGTACCTTGAACTGGGGACTTAACCCCCTCAGAAATCTCTTTTTCTTCTTGTCCTCGGTGTTGACTTCTTCAATAGCATACCGGGACAGTTTAGAAAATTCCCTGACATAAGTCAGGATTGCCTTGTCCTTCTGCTCGAGACTTTCAAACTCTCGACGCTTCAGTTCCACAATACTTTCAGGGACATTGGATTCCCTGAACTTCCTCGTGAATTCCTCCCAGGTAAATACCTTTCCAGCCGGATAAACGGCTACAATATTATCCCACCATGATGCGGCAGGTCCACACAGCAGATGGGTAGCGTAACGAACCTTCTCTTGGTCGTTACAACCAACGGTGTTGAGCTTTCGCTCAGTATCCATCAGCCAATCTTCCGCGTCCATTGGCTCGGGCGCGTATGCGAAAGATATAGGCTTAGTGTTTTGGAAGTCTGCTAAGGTGACTCCCGGGTTCTCAGGTCTCTCCACCCTGTTCTGCTGCAGCAATTCTTGAAAGAATTTGTTCTGCTGCTCCAGTGTTACACGCTGTCTCTCTTCTACCAGCTGCATGTACTGGATGAAATTTTGCTGCGTCATGGGTGGTGGTGGTGGTGGAAACTGATCTCTGGCTGCACCCTCAGCCTCTTCCTTTTGTTTTGCTTCGCGCTCCATGCGCTGCGCTTCGGTCTCCTCTCCTAGCGTTCCCGACATAACCCCCTAGTTCTGCAACACAAGATGATACTCATAATTACTCCATGCGCAAGTTTTCTGAGCTCAACTTTGTGCACAGAACTAGTCACGCAATGGAAATCAAGAAGCAAATCCAAATCATACAAAACATATATCCTGTATATACATACTTAAGTGGTCTTATTACAATACTCAAGTCGATGTGAGTATGCAAACTCACTTATTAAAGTATATGTACAAATTTATACAAATATTACAAACTATAATACACGTGGTACTTGTGTATTATAGCCTCGCCTCCCTTGGTGGACTCTAGTCGATCTTCACTCCCGGTACATTCCAGGCTTCCATCCGGTCGAACGTGTCGTCCTCCTGATAGACCCCGGAACATAAGGTCTCCCCGTTGGCTTGTAATCCGAATCCGATGATGATCCTAGGGAGAAATCAGTGTTCACAAACTGACCGTTGAGTGCATCATAGTCCACCCATCGGGTGTACTCCCCTGTAGCTCCACCATATGTGTTACCAAAACTCATACCCGACTCAACCTGTGTCGGATACCCTCCATCAACTCCTTCATTACTGGGATAACTCTGGTTCTGGGTTGTTGCATCATCATTCATATCCCCATCATAATACACAGAAGTACTATGGGTTCCAGTATCAGATCCCCAACGCCAACCCGTGGAATTCTCGATAGGAGTCTCGGAACGCTGGTTGTTTCCGGACTCCTCTCCGCCCTCGTATCCCCCATAGGAACTACCCAGATAGTTCCCAGGTGTAACAGGTGTAGGTTCACGCTCAAGTGGATCAATACTGATGTAGTCACCAGCTGAGTAAACTGGTGTGTGCACCACATTCTCCATAGGTTCTTTTCCCCTACTCTCCTCCTTGGGTTCAGTAAATTCCTCAAGCATCGTATCAATTGCTCCTATCAGATGATGGTTCAACTGAAAGAGTAATGATATGAAGTTGCGGCTATTATCCATATATTTTGCCGCTGCTATGGGTTTGCGTTTGGCATATTTGTAGTGGTTGAGCATGGGATCTTCTTCCTCCTGATTATGAGGAATATGGGAGAACTCGGAATCCATAAGCTCTTTTGTCTTATGTTCCCGTATGTCGGTTATGGCTCTCATAACAGCTATATGGTAGGCTGTGTTGGTTGTCCTAGCTTCCCCAGCTGGCATGACTACGCTCATTCCCAAAGATTCGGGAAGTCGCAGTCCTACCCTGCACTTGGCCAATACCGGACCATCATAGAACATGTATTTCTTTACTGTAATCTGGGGATCGCACCCAAATTCCAGTAACATGGCTCGTAAGATGTCTGCAAGTCCTCCTTGGTATTCACTCAGTGTGGAATCCATAACTTTCACGTTTCTTCCCGGTCGTGAACTTGCCATGTTGGCTGTAGAAATAGAAAGATTATAAGATTAGTAATAATGCATCATAATAGAGATAATAAAGAATTATCGCACTAAAAGATATGATTGTTGTATTCTCAATTGAATATACACCATATTTTTAGAGAATTCTTTACTAGTCCTATTTGACTCCTAACGTTTGGTCCCATTTACTAGGTTCCAACCTAAGGTCAAAGCTTTTGCTCTGATACCAACTGTGGTGACCCTGCATACCACTGCATGTTGTAGTATGCCAGTCGTTGATATAACATTCACGAAGTACCATTCCGCAAATATTACATCCCTCAGAGTAGTACAACAGAACATAGCAGGTCCATAACTCATTCACATATTATTACAATTAACATACACATGTCGTCTCGGAGCTCCTCTTGGGTCCTAAGAGGAATACTCCTGGGTTCGAGGCGAACCCAACTTAGTTTACAATATAAGAGTCTCATTAAGTGATACATTTATTTCCTCGAGCAGCTAAGTATTAAGAGTTCGTGCTGCTCGGCTACAACTACTACTAGGTTCTTCTAGGCTTGATCTCCACCGGAAGCCTCCCCGGTTCCGTAGACTATGAGATAGTCTACGCCTTCTACACCTCCTGAGAGGTCTGGTTCCTCGTAGCCGATGATCTCGGCTCCTTCATTGTTGTCGTAGTCCTCCTCCAGACGATTCAGACAATCTAAGCATGGGATTTAAGAGTGGTATGAGTACGAGCGTACTCAACAAGTTCATTATAGATAAGAGGTGTTTAATGCACTAACTACGATATTAGACCAGAAAGTCTAATACCAATGCAAGTTTTGATAAACATTTCTTCAAGAGATTGCTTTTATTTCAAAGAGCTATGTCCGTCAGCCTTCACCGGTTTACTAGAACTTCATGGAGCTCCTTTCCGGCCGCGTTCGCGATTCCTCATCCCGGAACGAGGGAGTGACAGTCACGATTCTTTACACTCTGCAGAGGTGTGTTGCTTTACCCATAAGAGATCTTAACCTTGGTGCCAACCGGGCAGCTTTCCCGTCCACACTTCCTTTGGTGTGAGGCCTGGTATAAGGTCTAGCCAATCATGTTCCTCCGCTACCTCGAACACCCACCCTTTGTTGCATGCCCCGACCCTGGGCCCACGCCGGTCCCATTATTCCCGTAATTTCAGGATGGACCCCGACCACGACGACAGTGCTGGGCTCTACCATACACTCCTACGCCGGTAGCTGCAACCCATCATAGACCGCATTACCGTGGGGAATTAGAATGGGATCCCCACCCTCCGGTTGTTCCGCAAGACACAACTGCTACGGCAAGCAATGCTTTACCGTGGGGAATTAGAATGGGATCCCCACCCTCCGGTTGTTCCGCCAGACACAACTGCTACGGTAAGCGCATCCGTTGATGAACGAGAGGTGGAAACACTTTTGACTACTCCGTCCCACTCCGGATCTTATGGTTAACACGGGTATTACGACACAAGAATCACTGGCGACATTTGTTGTTTAATCCTAGATGGATATAAACCCGTGCAATGGAACCTCCACCATATCAACACAATCCATGGTTCCATTGCCCACCACATAGTCATATTCATAGTTATGAAAGTAGTGATTTTGATTTTTGTGCAATAGTGATAACCATAATACTTTGCAAGTAATTTGATAAAAATACTCAAATGACATGAGCAAGTGATGAACTTGCCTGAACACTGCAAAGTTTTGCAGTTGGAAGGTGTGGACTGACCCTTGTCCTCTGTCTCTGAAAAATAGCATCATTGTCCGATAAGGGCAATGGTTAAAGAAGCAATTATGCATGATTCCAGTTTTAGGGTTTGTTCCCCCCTTCCGGTGTCGTTATATTTCATGTAAGAGGTTGATACTAAGAATAATTTGGGGATACTTGATTTAAAGTAAAATACAATCTTGAAATGTTGTCAAGGTGTTTTTAAAGTCCAATTGCATTGATGGACTTATTTTCATTACTGAAAATAATATGTGTGATTTAAATCATTATTTAAATCCTTAAAATAGGACTTATTCTTAATTGTCTTCAAAAATTCTCTTTGATATTTTATTTAAATAGAGAATTTTATGCTGATCCTTTTTCATATTTTTAAGTTATTTTTAAGAGCTTTTAATAATTTTCTATTGAATTTCAAAGTTTCATGTTTTTATTGAATTGTGAAAAGTCCTTTTTGCCCCTGGGCCCACCTGTCAGGTTGGCCCAGTGGGTTGGGCTAAACCAGCTCGGGTCCAACCGACCCGAGCGGTCGCTCACTCGCCCACCACCTCGCGCCGCCTCGACCTAACCCTAATCCCCAATCTCGCTCTGGCGACCTGCGTCGCCCGCATCGTCGCCGGCCGATTCCGGCGATCCCCGGCCGCCATGGCTCTCGCCATGGGGCGCATCTGCACCGCCACGCGACGGCGCACCAGATCCACGGCATCGATCTGGTTCTTAGCCGCCCCTTCGCTGATCCCCCTCTCGTTTGTCCGCACAGTGGTGCGGAGCTCACCGGCGCCTCGGGCGTGATGGCGCCGCCGGCCTTCGCCGCCGTGGTGCGGAGCGCTGCGGCGCTAGTCGGCCCGGCATGGCCTGGCCAGGTGCCGCCGTGCCTTCGGCGCACGCCGCCGTGGCCGCCACGGCCACGCCTGCCGTCTGCTCGCTCCAGGTACATGCGCCGCCTCTCTATTACCCTCTGTGCTTGTTCTTCCTTCTCTTCTATGTGCTCTGGCCATGGCTTTCCTCCTTGTGGAGGTCTGCCATGCTGTTGCTGCTGCTCTGCTGCACTCAGCTCGCTGTGTGTGCGTATGTTGCTCTGCTGCTGCCTTGATGCTTATCTTTCTTTGTCTTTGTTCATGCGGCTCTCGCTCTAGCTAATGCTTGTCTTTGCTAAGCCTATGCTCATATTCATGCGAGTTCTTCTTCTCGTGCCGCCTCTATCGCTCATGAGCAAGCTGTGATGCTCATGGCTTGCCATGTTGCTCCAGCTATTGTTGCTGTTACTGGATAACCATGTGTAGCCTTGGTTCTTGCCCCTGGCTTGATTGTTGTGATTAATCCTTGCATATTTGCAAGTGCCAGTGCCTCTGGGCTAGTTCATTGTGTTCAAATTCATGATTATGCTCAATTGAGCATTACTGTTGGCTTATCAGTGTGATTCAGTGATGAATTGATATGTGCTTTTCTTGTGTATTATGATCCATTGGTTCATCAAGCCTTTGATGTGCTTCTGGATACAATCATAAAGTCATTAATTCAGTTATCTAATTATTCAGTTATGACTTGGTTGGATTTCTTCAGTAGCTGGTTAATTCCTGTTGTGGTACTAGGCTATGGCAATCTGTAGCAAGAGCTAGCAAGCTCTGATGATCATCTGATTATCATTTGCTTGATAGTTGACTGCTGTGTTCCTTTCTGTGGCTCTCTGAGGCTCCCTCTGTGCTGTGTATGCATCACACAGGCTTGGCCTGATGTGTGTTATTGCTTGCTTAAGCATCAATTGATGCCTGCCATGATCCATTTGATCATTTGCAAGACCCTGGTGCATCAATTGCTTGTCTGTTTCATTTATCTGTTTATCCTTGCTTGATTAGATGGATAAATGATGTGAACTGTGATTCAGTGATGATCATTTCAATGAATTTGTTAGGGCTAGCTGGATTCCAACCACTGGTTGGGTACCCTAGCCCACTACTGAACCTTTCTGGTGATGATGTGGTGGTTCTAAGTGTTGGCTGTGGGTTGAGGTAGCCACAGCGTCTTGTGATCTTGTCAAGGGTAGCTCCCCCTTTCTATGGCTTGCTGTGTATGGACAAATGCTTTCTGGCTGATCATGTTTGACTGCCAGAAGCCTTTTGATGTTGACAATACTGGTAGAAACTTGTATTTCTACCATTCTGATGGTGTAGCTAGACTGTTAGGTGCTTGGTGACTTGGAATGGCTAATTAGGATCAAATCCATGATGGATTTCTCTGGTTGTGTCACTGTGTGACACAACCAGTGTTCCCTTGGTTGTTTTCCTTCTAGCCTTTGCTTTATTTACTGGCACCAAATGGTTTTGCAACCAAGTGATGATACATCCAGGGTTTCCTACCCTTATTTGATTCTGTGATGCATGTGTATGCTTATTGATGAGCAAAGCATGTGTTTGCTCAGGTTCTTTTGTGTATACCTCACTCCAGCTCCTAGAAAATGAGTGTTGGTGTAGAGGATTGCTTCTGTGTTGTTCTTGTGGTTGATTTACTTGCCCTGCTCCTCCTGGTGAACTTGATGCCTCTTGGTTATGTGATGTGGTGATTATGGTATAGGTGAAACAGCTCTAGCTGTTCACCTGTTCTTGCTGTTCTTGGTGTGCTTACCCTTGTGGAGTTGTCGGTATGAACAGCTAGGGTTTGGCTCAAAAAAGGGTTATATATGCCTCTCCCTTGCTCTCTCCGGTCGACGGCAGTGGTGATTTCAGTTGGTGACTCCTCCCAAGGTGCTTTGGTGTCTTTGTTTAGCATGCACACATGCACTGTAAGCTGCCTGTGTGTGTGTGCACGCCTGATGCTTTGCACTTGGATGTGTGAGGATCAGCTCGGCAGAGCTGAACCATATCCTCTCATTTCCATTATTCTTCTAACCTGCCAAGTGGCAATGCCACTTGGCATAATTCTTGTCTTGCTTTGTTGTGTGCAGGGAATCAAGAATATAATCAAGTGAAGATGAAGATCATCAGATCCAAGCATCTTATGAAACTAGACTTGTAATTTAGGATAGGTCACTGATTGTAATCTTCTTTTTCTTATTTGAGCAATTCTTGTAATGTGTTGTATTATTCATTTATTTCTCTTATGAATATTGTAATGACAATGTAAATTGTGTGATGATCAATAAAGCTCAAAGTTTTCCCTAATGAGCTTTACTTTATTTTAATTGCTCATTTTGTTTATTATTTATAATTTACTTAATGAATTTCCTCACAATTCATTATTTAGGGTAATAATTTAATGTTTGAATTTGAAATTCAAATTCAACTTTGGTTTGAATTCAATCATACAACTTAATTTAGAATTCAATCATGCAACTTAAGTTTGATGCAAACTCTCCCCTCTCTTCTCAAAACCCTAAACTAGTTAAGTGAGATGCAAGTTTGTCGCACTCTCGAAACCCTAACCCTGTAAGGTGTCGAGAGAGAAACTTGTCCCCCTTTGATGCAGTTTTTGTTTAAAAGCGCGAAATTTCCCCAGAATTTACCATGCAATGCACATCCCTTTCTAAAATCTACCCCTCGATCGTCTCTAAACCTGGGATATTACAGTTTTTCCCTCGCGAGGGTTTACTATCAAGAGGAACCTTATACAAAGATAAAATTGTAGCAACTAGGAAGCATTACGGCTAGGCATGGTGAGTTGTACTCCATCAACCAGGATCTTCACTGTTCCCCCACATAGACCCCCTCCCCCACGGGCAGAGCCCTTGCTGCCACCACCTCGTCACCCTCCTCTCCGTCAACCTCTCTCCTGCAGTTGTTGGCGCGCGCCTGGGAAAAGACCGGGGTTGTTGGTGGCGGCGGGCTTCTCTCCTTCATCGTGCGTGAGGAGGCAGCAATGGATCGGCGACATTGCATCGCTAGCCGGTGGCAGGATTGGTCGTTGAACTGTGATGTGGGATTTAGGGCGGGATCTGGGCTAGCGGCACCGGACGAGAGGTTGATCTGCGGCCTGACGCCCCTGGCTGCGGTTACCACCATGTCGAAGGTCAGCGGCGGTCGGGTGGGTTCTCTGGTGACGCAGATGGCGGCAGGGCCACCCCTGATTGCTGCCAATCCAGATCCTTTGGCAGCGCGGTCGAGAGTGGCGATGGCCGGCAAGCCTGGTGCCCCTCCCTCCCCCCCGGTGGCACTCCTCTCCATCATGGCTGTTAGCATTGGCCCCGGTGATGGGAGTTGGCAGCGGCCTCATCAATGATTTGGTGGTCTGTGATTGCTTCCTCCTCTGCCGAAGGTGGTCAGCCGGCTGTCCCGATGGTGATTGGGGTGGCGTATCCTCCGGTGAAAATCATGCTACGACTACGCTCTGAGCAGGCGAGAGCACCGTTCCCTTGTTGAATGCGTCGTCACTGCGGTCTGCTTCCATTTCACTCAAGTTGCTTCCGAGGAAAACCATAGATCCAAGTATCCCGGATCGGAGAATGGTAGCGTAGCTGGCGTTGCTCTCCCTCTTGAGGGCATTGGGAGTAACTGCCGGATGGTGGTGCTAGGAGGCCTGCCAGGGGCTATGCGGAACTCTACCTTGAAGATGAACTAGTGGTTGATGGAGGTGACACCTTCTGAAGCGAGAGCATGAAGCGCTTGTGGATGGTCTGCTACACCGGTTGTGTCTTTCTGTTTCGCCATAGGTGACTCGGCGATGTCCGCGGTGCTTTTTAGCTTATGTGATGTTTGTTTGTGTTTTTAGGGCCTATGCCCCGACGATATGTTTCTTCACCCATTATCGTGTTTGTAAGTGTTGTGTGGTGGTTTTGGGTTTTACGATGTAACTTTCGTGAGATCTCTGTTCAATAAAATCTAAATAAAACCGTATGCATCGCTTTAATGAAGATGCCAGGGCTCCATTCCCCTTTTCGAAAAATAACCAGAACCTTCTCTTGTGTTGAAACCTGACTTGTTTTAAGAGAAAACTCTCTTGTGTGCATTTTATTTTGACTGGACTGGAAAACAAAAATTCGGAAGTACAGAGTGCCAACACAGACATGTACTACTTATAAAGAGTTTGAGTTATGTACATCTGCTGCAGCCGGGGTTTCACTCCCCATTTCGAAAAAATAAAAAAAACTGCATGATTGCACGGACGGTAACCATTTTAAAAGAAGAAGCAGATGTGAAGAGCCGAGAAAGTGAGAAACAGAGGGCCGGAGAAGTGTATGTATGCGGCGATGCGCGAGTGGTAGCGCGAGCGAGCACCTTCCATGCAGCCTTCTTCCCGACGGCAAGACCTAGGATTGGGAGGCGTCGGAAACTAAGCCCATGCGTTATTTCTTTGACAAAGATCAATTCCGGTTACATTGCGCGCTGATTGAATGTGCTTGTACCCTTGGTTCAGCGGAGATCAAAGCCAAAAATTAATACCATGTACTGGGATGTTTTCAGTTGGTTGAGGTGGTAGGCAGCGTAGTCGACAGTGAACTTCTTCCAGCCAAATGTTCATTTTTAAAGCTACTCCGCTCCAGAGTTCAATAGATGTTGCATGAATGTGTTCCCCTGAAGGCCGCAACCGAGTGTTTTCACGCTCAAAGTATTAGGCGTTTTTAATAGTGATATTAACTTTACTTGTGACTCAAACGTCGATAAACGACAATGCCATTAGAACTCCTTGCTTCTAGTTTCTCGTGTACCCATTTTTGATAAAACACAGAGAAAAGGCCCTGCTTCAAATTAGTAGAGATCACATAAGTTTTACATAGGTTAAAACAGAGCACACATACAAAGTACTTAAGATATTAAATACTAGGCTGAGAACAAAAACAGTCCAGGTGCCATGTCACCTGGAACCGGAACCAACCTGTCGAATGCAACCAAATTTCATGGTGTAAAAAATGGCACAACTTTTACTAAATGGTTTAATTAGCATGAAAAATTCCAAAATAGGATAGTTATCGCCAAAATTATAAATACTGGAATTACTCTTTTTCACTTCACTCAAACACAGGGCTCTTTTACGGTAGGGACGGAGGAGCGTCAGCCGTCCAACAACACATATCCGAGCGCTTAGATTGAATAATACTTGTCCGGCAAACGACTAGTATTATTCCACCGAAGTGCAAAATAGCTATATTTCTGCTCACAGGAGGGTACTTTCGGGAGTTCCAGAAAAGAAGAGAACTTCGGGAGATCGAAATTTGTACTAGCGCGGCACTCACGGCGACCAGACTGCACAAGCAGCTGAAGGTGGACGCGACACCCAATGATGGTGATGCATCCCGTCGCTTGGCCGCGCATGCGCATGCGCATGCGCCGCGGGGCGATTTACACAAAAATAACCCTTTTCTGAAACTATAGTACAGACTGACCCTTTGGACAAACTATTTCACTCATCTAACCTTTTTTTGTGGCGCCTATGCGAGCGGCGCCACACTTCACTGTGTGGTGCCCATGCGATGGGCGCCACATATCTTGCCTACGTGGCGTGCATGCGCGTGCGTGGGCTACAGCTGCCAACGTGGAAGCATGTGTGGCGCCCTTGCCATGGGCGCCACACTACTCTTTATAAATAAACGTTGTCTAGAGTTGACAGGACATAATGGTAGCTCAGCTGGTTGAAGTCTTTGGTGTAAATCTGTAGGTCTTGAGTTCAAATTTCCAAAATACTTTATTTTATTTTTACTTTTTTAAAATTGTGCTAGACATTGTAGTATGTCCTAAAATATAGAACCCAGCTCCGTATTATTTTTAAAACTTTTTATCATTTTTTAAATCATTGTAGGAGTCCAAAATGAAACATACTGCCTCCTATTTGTTTTAATTGATACGCATGTACATAGCGTGGCCGATCTACTTATTAGAGAAATAAACACAAGCTAAACCATTGCTATTAGTTTATCATAAGATGCACTAGACCATGAAAGTGCGCGTTGCTGCGCCCGTCCCAATATTTATAAAAATGATAAATATGATGTTGTGAGAATTAAAAGAATTGAATAGTGAACTATTTTTTTTTGGGTATAATGAGGTAGAACTACCAAGACATGGCTCTAATGTCAATGTATTTTTTTTGCAGGGTATGTGAATGTTTTAGTCTGATTGGATTCCATCATTTTCTAGTTAAGTATGTATTTCATCTCGCTACCTGAAGGGTTAGTGAAGATAATGCCATGTTATGATGTTCAGTTACTACCATCGGTTACATTCTTTAATGAATAGCATTTAATGAATAGCAATCAATTCAGTGGCAAGGTGTAGAAAATATAGCGCTCTGGCTGGCTATTTATAAAGAACATAAGTCACATATCTTCAAGACAATAAGGACAGAGTAGATGGTATAAATACATAAGAGAATCTGTAAAATGTAGAACTCTTGAAGTCTTCACAAAACAAAGCATCATTGTTTAATACATACCATTGGCCAAATATGAAATAAACTCACTAAACTCGAACAACCACTTCTAACCAGTCCTATGTCACCACTCAGTCGGATGCATGTCTTTAAATAGTTGCATCATGAAAAATTTCAATGTCCTTTTCCTTCAAGAGGAACATTACCTGCAAAATATGTGTAAACAATGACCAAACAGATGCAATCTTGCAAATAATGTCAGCTCAGGAACTGAATCAGTTGACACAAAATATTAACACCAAGTCAAATCTGTTATGTATGACACTGTTTTGAAAAGCTCTATACCATGAATATAGGTGAGTTCCCACATGCTTCTGATTAGCTAATGTAGTTGAACATTATTTTTTATATATAAAGATAGCATGAACATACACAAAGATTTTCTAGTATGTTATATCTTTATGATGGAGGCTCAAATGGAGCCTCTATTCCCACATGCTTCTTTCTAGTTAATGTATATATATAAAGATGACAGAAACATACACAAAGATTTTCTAGTATGTTACATATTTATGATGGAGACTCAAATGGAGCCTCTATTCAGTTAGTATACAATAAATTAGTTCTATTAATCTCTAATATTCTCATCTCACTCACGCAAAACAAAATGTAAAGTAGCTGACCGAGGCTGGGTAATGCTTCTTGGATAGACCTTTTACCAACGTTATCATTAGGTTGAGCAAAAAGAGGATATAATATTAGAGTAAGAAATTGACTCACCTATATTAGTCGAGCCATACTAATTTGAACTCCTCTCACCAGACCACGTCATAAGCATGCTTGCTGCAATTAATAGGAAAATTGGACAGTACTGTAGAAGGCTAGGGTTTTGGGTGCAAGCTGAATACATTGATCGGTGCACCTTGGCACGTATATATGATACATGATGCGGGCCTCTACTTCAACTATACAAGAAACTAGGAGGTGGGCCGGTTACATAACGCACACGTACACAATATATTCAACACACACACACACCCCCCCCCCCCCCCCCCCGCAGTCGAAGCGTCGCCAGAGACACAGAGACTGGAACGAAACTCCTCAAAAGTAGAAGTCGGCAATCCCTTGGTCATCACATCGGCAAACTGTTGCGCAGTCGGAACATGAAGAACCCTAGTCTGTCCGAGAGCAACCTGGTCGCGTACGAAGTGAATGTCAAGCTCAATGTGCTTCGTCCGGCGATGATGAACGGGGTTGGCGGAGAGATATATGGCCGAAACATTGTCGCAGTAGACAACTGTAGCGCGGGACACACCGTGATGCAACTCCTGAAGCAGCTGTCGGAGCCATGTGCACTCGGCAACGGCGTTGGCCACAGCTCGGTACTCAGCCTCCGCGCTAGAGCGCGAGACAGTAGGCTGTCGTTTCGATGACCAGGAAACGAGTGACGAACCGAGGTATACGCAGTAGCCAGAGGTAGAGCGCCGAGTGTCGGGGCATCCAGCCCAGTCAGCATCCGAATAGGCCACCATCTCCATAGAGGGGGACGCTGTGAGAGTGAGTCCAAGATGCGTCGTGCCACAGATATAGCGGAGAATCCGTTTGACGAGCGTCCAATGGGAATCACGAGGACCGTGCATATGGAGATACACCTGCTGAACAGCATACTGCAAGTCTGGGCGTGTGAGCGTCAGGTACTGAAGAGCTCCAACCATAGATCGGTAGAACGGAGCATCAGAAGCTGGGGAACCGTCGAGAGCTGAAACCTTGGCCTTCGTGTCCACAGGTGTGGCGACAGGATGACAGTTGAGCATACCGGCGCGCTCAAGTAATTCATGGGCATACTTCTGCTGATGAAGAAAGAAGCCATCAGGAAGCCGAGTGACCTCAATGCCAAGGAAGTAATGAAGAGCTCCCAGATCCTTGATGGCAAACTCGTCACGTAGCCGGAGAGTAAGCTGCTGAAGGAGAGCAGCTGAGGAGGTCGCGAGGATGATGTCGTCAACATACAGGAGCAAGTAGGCAGTCATGTCACCCTGGTGATAGACGAACAACGAGGCATCCGAGCGAGTAACGCAGAAGCCCATAGTCTGCAGAAAGCTGGCGATCCGCTAGTACTAGGCGCGAGGGGCTTGCTTGAGGCCGTAGAGCGACCGAGATAGCAAGCACACATGTCCAGGATGAGAAGCATCGACAAAGCCAGTAGGTTGCTCACAATAGACCTGCCCAGTAAGGTATCCATGAAGAAACGCATTGGAGACATCCATCTGGTGAACTGGCCAGCCACGAGAGACCGCAAGCTGCAGCACGGTGCGAATCGTGCCCGGTTTAACAACCGGAGCAAAGGTCTCGGTGAAGTCGACGCCGGCACACTGACGGAAACCGCGGACCACCCAACGAGCCTTGTAGCGCTCAAGGGTACCATCGGAGTGAGTCTTGTGCCGAAAGACCCACTTGCCACTGATGACATTGGCGCGAGGTGGCCGAGGAACCAGTGTCCAGGTGCGGTTCCGCTGTAGGGCGGCGTACTCCTCCTGCATCGCAGCGAACCAGTGAGGATCCCGAAGAGCTGCCCGTACGGAGACGGGAATCGGAGAGGGCTCGGACGTGGAGGCCGCAAGGAGATACTCGTCGCTAGAGTATCTCAGACTCGGGCGGTGAGTACCGGTCCGAGACCGCGTCGTAGGGGCGACGGTCGGCCCCGGCCGCGCCAGGGGCCGAAGGGGCGCCAGGGGCCGAAGGGGCGGGCGATGCCGAAGGCGGTGCAGCGGCCGCGCCAGGGGCCGAAGGGGTGGGCGACGCCAAGGCGGTGCAGCGGGCGGCGTGTCGGACTCCGAGTCGGAGTCGGACTGTGGGCAGCCTGGCGGCAAGGGGGCGCGACCAGGGAGGGTCGCAACACGTCCCGAGGCGCATGCAGCGCCGAAGCCAGGGGGCGGCCCAAGGCTGGACCGTCCAGAACCGTCCGTGGTGGACGGCGAGGCGAGTACCGGCGGTGAAGGAGTGGCGGCGGGTACCTGCTGAAAAGGAAACTGCATCTCGTCAAAGTAAACGTCTCGCGACGTGAAGACGCGATGGGAGACGGGATCATAGCAGCGATATCCTTTGGTGTTGGGGGGGGGGGGGGGGGTAGCCAAGGAAGACGCAGGCTAGCGAGCGGGGTGCAAGCTTATGAGGCGCAGTAGCGGCGATGCTAGGATAGCTGAGACAGCCAAAGATGCGAAGCTCGTCATAAGAAGGTGGTGCACCGAAGAGAAGATGGTGAGGGGCGAAGTTCCCGCGGGTGCGGCATGGGCGAATATTAAGAAGGAGAGTGGCTGTAGAGAGCGCGTCAGGCCAGAAACGCAGAGGCATGTAGGCGTGAAAGAGGAGAGTGCGAACGCAGTCATTGAGAGTGCGGAGGACGCGTTCGGCGCGACCATTCTGTTGCGAAGTGTAAGGGCATGTGAGGCGAAAAGTGGTGCCATGGGTGGTGAGGAGAGTGCGAACAACGAGGTTGTCAAACTCCTTCCCGTTGTCTGTTTGCAACGCAAGAATGGGACGACCAAACTGCGTGGCGACATAGGAATAAAACGCGGCAAGAGTGGCGAGAGTATCGGACTTGCGGCGCAACGGGAAGGTCCACACATAATGGGAGAAATCATCGAGGATGACAAGGTAATAAGTATAGCCCGTATTACTTGCAACTGGAGAGGTCCAAACATCACTATGGATTAATTCAAAAGGGTAGGAGGCGACATGAGAAGAAGCCTGAAACGAAAGCCTAGTATGTCTGCCAAGACGACACGCATGACAAGAATGATCAGCGATCTTATTACACGTGAAAGAAAAACTCCTAAGAATGTGACGAAGAGTGGCGGGGTTGGGATGACCCAAGCGAGCGTGCCAAAGATCCACACCGGTGGCGAGGGCGACGGGGGCGGCGGATGTGGAGGGCGAGGAGTGCACTGGGTAGAGGTCGCCGGGACTGTCACATCGGAGGAGCACCATCCGGGTTCGGGAATCCTTGACAGAGAAACCAAACAAGTCAAACTCAACAGTCACAGGATTATCACGTGTAAATTGTTTAACAGAGACAAGATTTTTGATGAGGTTAGGAGAAACTAAGACGTTAGACAATGAGAGTGGAGTGGACGTAGACGGAAGAGATGCATGGCCTATATGAGTGATAGGAAGAGAGGAGCAATCTCCGACGGTAATGCGAGTAGAAGTGGTGACGGGGCGGGAGGTATGAAGGGTACCGGGGTGGGCGGCCATATGGCGGAGGCGCCCGTGTCCATGTGCCAGTCGCCACCGCCAGCGTAGGCGGTCGGTGTCGGAGCGGCGTGCAGCGCGGCGAGGAGGGCCGGATCCCAGGGCGCAGGTGGCATCGGGGGCAGCGGTGGCAGCCCGCCTGGCTGCGACGGATGCCCTACCATGTAGGACCCGTAGGGCTGCATGTGCTGCTGCGGCGCGGCGAAGTACGCCTTGTGGGAGGGTGGCCGCGGGCCAAGGACGCCGGGGGCAGGCGCGCGGGGGACCGGCATGGTGTAGGCATGCACGACGCTGGTCCAAGAGTTCTGCCCGGCGTACCAAGGGGCCGGCTGCAAGAACTGCTGCGGACGGGCAGCGCCGCCCGTGGGCTGTTGCTGCGCCTAGGGCTGCTGCTGCTGCTGGCGGCCGCCGCGACGACCCCCACTGCGACGGTTGTTGGCGTTGGCGGGTGGGGCCGGTTGCGGTGGTGGCGGCGCCGGCTGGTAGGCCGGCGGGTGGGGGAAGCCAGGCGGCGGAGGGCGAGCGACGGGGGGCGCCGGTCCGGCGCGGGTGCCGGTGGTGAGGGCGGTGTGCGTCGCGCGGGACCGCACCATCCGCAGCCGACGCTGCTTGAGCTTGAGGTACGCCACGACCTTGGGGAAGGTGGGGTCCGGGAGCAGGGTGAGGTTGGAGGCGGCGTTCCCGTAGTCCTCGTGCAGGCCGGCGGTGAAGGTGGTGATGAGCAGCTCGTCGCCGATGGGCTCGCCAAGATCGCGAAGCTCGTCCGCAATCTTCTTGAGGCGCATGCAGTAGTCGTCGATGGAGGAGTCGAGCTGGTGGCACCCGTAGAACTCGCCATGAAGGAGGACCTTGAGCTGGAGCTTGTTGTCGGTGAAGAGACCGTTGAGCTTGAGCCAGACGGCGCGGGCGTCGTCCTCGTCGGCCACCACCGTGTGGAAGAGGTCGGTGGAGATGGTGAGGTAGAACCAATGGATGATGGTGGCGTCGATGATCATCCACTCCTCGTCGTTTACCATGAGACGGGAGTCCACGGGCCATCGACGTGGCTGTGAAGAAGAAACTCGCGAAAAACGAGGGAGAAGTACCGCTTCCAAGGAGAGTAGGACGCGGAGGTCTGGCTGAGGGTTACCGGGACGCGATCGGCGATGTTGAGGTCGCGGATGAGAGCCATGTCCGGGCCAGCAAAGGGGTTGCTGCCGGAAGAGATGGAGGAGCCCGAGGACTGCATGGCGGCGTCGAGGTGGAGAGGCGCGCGGTGGGGCGGCGGCTCGAGGGTAGGCGGCGGCGGCGGCGGCGGCTCGAGGGTAGGCGACGGCGGCGGCGCAGGGAGGGCGCGGCGGCGGCGGCTAGGTTAGGAATCGAGGGAGGAATCTGATACCATGTAGAAGGCTAGGGTTTTGGGTGCAGGCGGAATACATTGATCGGTGCACCTTGGCACGTATATATGATACATGATGCGGGCCTCTATCTTAACTATACAAGAAACTAGGAGGTGGGCCGGTTACATAACGCACACGTACACAATATATTCAACAAGTACAACTCAAGAATCACGAGACAACCAGTTAGTGAGGTCAATCATCTGTTTCTCTGTAGGCCCGATTTACCAGATTTCGGAAAAGATTTATTTTAGTTGTAAATGGTGTTGCAAGTAGCAAAAATATCTTGAACGTGAGACTCAATTCGTATTTTAGACTGTAATTAAGACTTAATGATATCACTGGATAGGCAGAAATTGCACTTGATATTTTGAGATTTAATGATATCACTGGATAGGAGGCAGTATGTTTCATTTTGGATTCCTACAATGATTTAAAAAATGATAAAAAGTTTTAAAAACAATACGGAGCTGGGTTCTATATTTTAGAACAAACTACAATATCTAGCACAATTTTAAATAGTAAAAATAAATCAAATATTTTGGAGATTTGAACTCAAGAACTACAGATTTGCACCAAAGGCTTCAACGAGCTAAGCTACCACTATGTCCTGTTAACTGTAGACAACGTTTATTTATAAAGAGTAATGTGGCACCTATGGCAAGGGCGCCACACATGCTTCTACGTTGGCAGCTGTAGACCACGCACGCGCATGCACGCCACGCAGGCAAGATGTGTGGCGCCCATCGCACAGTGAAGTGTGGCGCTGCTCACATAGGCGCCACAAAAAAGGGTTAGATGAGTGAAATAGTTTGCCCAAAGGGTCAATCTGTGCTATAGTTTATTTTGTGTAAATCGCCCCACCGTGGAGCCAACACAGCGCCGACCTGCCGGCGAGGAGCACGAGGCGGACCTACCTCTTGCGCACCGCAACGGCAAGGCTGCTCGTGCCGGCGCGCCCGGCGAGCTCCAGGGCAAGCTGCATGTTGTCGCGTACGCCTGCTCCTCACGGCAGTACCGCGGCCACACCGGCATTTCTTTGAGAAGCAAGATCAAGCTGCAGCAAAATGACTACTTCCTGCATTTTTTGGTGTCCAGCAAGCTTCAACTAGTCACGCCAATGTTCCTGTGCACCAAGTTGCAGTGCAGCCAACTGCATCTGTTCGTGGTTAAGTTCCAGCAAAGAAAAGAAAAAAACGGAAGAAGAGCTAGCCAAGCAGAAGGGAGCTCGGAGACATCAGGGAGAAAAATGGTGGATAGCAACGGCCGGAAGGGGCTCCGATCTGTAATTCCCTATCTATGGAGGCAAGACCGACGGCAGGGGGTGAGCGGGTACGTGTGAGAGCGATGGTAGCTTTCTTTGGAGAGAGAAAGATCGACTACCCCTAATCGTGGACCAACCTGGCCTTACAGCAAAAAAAAAAGATTACCTGCCTAAACGGTCTCTCGCTCAATACTGTTGAGTAACATATTGTATAGGTATAGGTCTCCGTGTTTTTTCAGGGTTGTACCTGTAATTATACATGTGTCCGCCTGTATATATATATGAGCAGCCGGTCCTATTGGTGCTGTGCAATCTCCAATATCTCTTCTACATGGTATCATAGACCCTTCGGGTCCTGACCTAGCCGCTGGCCACCCTCCCCTCTCTAGCCCTAGCCGCCGCCCCTCTCCACCTGGGCGCCGCCGGCCCTCCTCCTCCCAACCCTAGCCGCTGCCCCTCCCCACCCCGGGCGCCGCCGGCCTCCACCCCAACCCCAGCCCTAGCCGCTTCCGCCTCCCACCACCACCACCGCTTCCGCCATGGCCGGTTTCTCCTCCTCCGGCTCCGACCCCTTCAACTCCTCCCGCTCCGGTAGCAACAACCCCTTCGCCGACCCCTCCATCGCCGTCATCCGCGACATCCCCATCGCCGAGCGCGTGCCGGTGAAGCTCTCCACCACCGCTGCCAACTTGTTCCCGTGGAAGACGTACTTCGGGCTGCTCTTCCGCGAGTATGATCTCCTCGATCACGTCGATGGCACCATCGACCTCCTCGCCATGCCGCACGACCCCGAGTGGCTCGCGATCGACGCCACCATCATCCGCTGGTTCTACTAGACCGTCTCCAACGACATCTTCCGCACCGTCGTCCGCGACGGCGACTCCGCCCACACGGTCTGGGCCAAGATCACCTGTCTCTTCACCGACAACAAAATCCAGCGGGTCACCTTCCTCCAGCAGGAGTTCTTTGACACCCACCAGAACGACCTGTCTCTCGACGAGTACGCCCTCAAGCTGAAGAGCCTCTCCGATGAGCTCCGTGACTTGGAGTTCCCGATCGATGACAAGATCATGCTGTCCACCCTGTCGGCAGGTCTCGGCGAGGATCTCAGCAACGCCGCCTCCAACCTCACGCTCCTCACCACGCCCACCTTCGAGCAGGCCGTGGCCTACCTGCGCCTCGAGGAGCGCCGCCTCAAGCATCTCCGGGCTCGGGCGGCCCACATACTGGTCTATGGGACTAGTAATTTGTACCGTAAAAAGCCTCCAAACACAACCTTCCCATATAAACGCTTTTACAAGCTCAGTATTATTTGCAGTTACAGAAATACGAAATTATATGTCAAGAACCAAAAAATCGGAGCCACGGCAGCAAGAAATAATATAACAACGAGTCTTCATGGACAAACGCAGAAAATTCTTCAGTACTGGGCTAACTTAGATGGCTTCCTTCATGGTTTTACCCATGACGAGAACTGAGCGCTAGCTCAGTAGCTGGAATTCAAGGAGTTGATCCTGCCCAAGCTGAGTTTGAGTCATGCGCAAAGCGGGTGCTATTCGTGCTAAAACATACGAAGAGGTCTTATATTCTATCTAACAACGTATAGCTATGAGAGGGACAAATTCTCCCGTTGGTAATGTTTTGGTTTTACCCATAACATTGTGCGCTCTGCTGACAAAACAGATGATGACCGTTGGCGTCAATGGCAGTTAGATATTAAGATTTCCGTACTCTGAACTGAAGGCACTTGTCATGTAGAAAATACATAGAAAAAACACAAAGTGTTGCAAAGTATAGAGGTCCGTCACACTAATCCGGTTGGAAAATCATCACGGCCCACAAAATTCAGGAGAAGTTACCGAAGATAACTGAGTGGCAATTGCTGATCTGCCTGTCATTCTAGTCGGTTGGTGCGGACAAACTATACTCTTTTTCTTCTTTCATTTGTTAGATGAAACTTGGACGCTGCGAGTAAAAATTTCATCGTATTTAGATGAGATTTCCGTTTTGTGAGTTGGGGACCGTATTTTTTAGGAATTGAAAACAGTTATCAATTAGTCAAATGACGTAGATTTTGCTGATTGAACTCAAAACATGAAGAAGTTGATTTTGGGTTTAATTTTCGAAAATCAAAATTCACGGTTAAAACTTGGTATGATTAAGTTGAATTTTGTACTGACTCTATTCCAATGAATAAGGCGTACGAGTATTTCAAGATTTTGCTTTGACGAGGGAAAGCTAAGTCAAGAAACAAGGTTTAGGGTTTGGTGCTTGGGTGAACAACCCAGCCCGTTCCACATGTATATATATGACCAATACAACATACACGTCCGTATACAACACGTATAGGCGTGTGCTACAAGACAGACAGAGTTAGATGATAATTACAATTCTAACACTCCCCCTCAATCTAAACCGCTATGAACAAAGGTTAAGATTGAACCGGAATCTATCTAACATCTGTCTAGTGGCTGGCTTAGTAAACACATCAGCCAATTGGTCATGAGTGGATATGAACCTGACATCCAAGTCACCAGCGGCTACTCGTTCTCGCACAACTCTATGTGTTTACTCCGAGCATGAAAGACTGGATTTGCCGTCAGATATGTAGTCCCTAGATTGTCACACCACAATATGGGAGGACCGAACAACACCAAGTTCCTTGAGTAGAGAATCTACCCAAATAGCTTCGGCAGCTCCATTAGCCAATGCTTTATACTCAGCCTCGGTACTAGACCTCGAGACAGTAGGTTGCTTCTTTGCACTCCAAGAAACAAGATTTGGACCAACAAATACTGCAAATCCACTGGTGGACCGCCTATCATCAACACATCCAGCCCAATCAGCATCTGTAAAAATACTGATGACTGTAAATGTGGACCTGTGGAAACGTAAGCCTGTTTCCAGTGTCCCTTGACATAACGTAGAATTCGCTTGACAGATTCCCAATGAACATCCATAGGTTGTGACAGGACTGACAAACTTTGTTGACAGCAAACGAGATATCTAGCCTGGTGTGTGTCAAATACTGCAACCCACCTACCACACTGCGATACCGATGAGCATCATCTGAACTGAGTGGTGTACCGGTGTCTCTCGCCAAAGTCTCTGATACGGAAAGTGGAGTGGTGGCCGGGTTACAATTCTCCATGTTGACTCGATGAAGAAGATCAAGTGCATACTTTCGTTGAGTCAAGGTTATCCCCCCGGAATTGTAAGTGGCCTCCAATCCAAGGAAATATTCCAAATGACCCAAATCCTTGATAGGAAAATTACTGGAGAGAGCTCGAACCAGAACATCAACCACCTCTGGAGTAGAGCCGGCAATGACAATGTCATCGACATAGACCAACATAAAAATCTGCACTCCAGCACGCGAATAAAAGAACAAGGATGTATCCGCCTTAGAGGAGGAGAAACCAAGTCGATAAAGAAGCTGACTCAGACGAGCATACCATGCACGCGGCGACTGTTTCAGACCATAGATGGAGCTCTGAAGCTTGCAAACATGAGAAGGATACCGGGTGTCCTCGAAACCAGGCGGCTGCTGCATATAGACATCCTCAGCCAAAAAAACCCATGTAGAAACGCATTACTGACGTCCACCTGCCGAAGGCTCCATCCACGAGAAACTGCGAGAGACAGTATAATGCGAACTGTGGCAGCCTTCACCACCGGGCTGAAAGTATCGCCATAGTCAATTCCATGCTGCTGTGTAAAACCTCGCGCAACTAACCGCGCTTTACGCTTGTCAATGGATCCATCCGGATGATGCTTCGTTTTAAAGATCCACTTGCTGCCCACAACATTGACACCAGGCGGCCGTGGGACAAGAATCCACGTGCCATTCTGTTGAAGTGCATCAAACTCAGCAGACATCACCGATTGCCATGCAGGTTCACGGAGAGCATCGCGATGAGATGTCGGCGCCGCAAAGAACGCCCGACGACGCAGATCATACCGCACGGTACCATCGGTGTAGCTTTTCTCACGACGAGTCTGGTCACGGTGGCGCGTTATCATGGCATGTTGATTCGCGGCTGCTGGAGGAGCAGCAGAAGGCGACGTGGGCTGCCTGGGAGCAGCAGGTGCGGGCGATGCAGGAGGCCGGCTCGGCTCGCCATTACCGCTCAGCGGCTCGATGGTGCTGCTCGGCTCCTGCGCGTGCATGGACGCGCCATGCACGTCGATCACAGCATGCAAGGGAGCGCTGGCGTCAATCGCCACACCATCGGCGGACTCAAGTGGCGATCCGTCTGGCACCTGTAAAGAGACAGCACTTGGAACAGATGGATCAGTAGACAAATAAGACAGATCATAATTCTGCACTAGTTCACTAGTAACTGGTTCATCAGACGGAAAACGAATGGCTTGTTCAAGAGTGGACACATCAACCGACACACCGGGAGTGGAAAACGGAAACTAAGACTCATCAAACACCATGTCACGGGAGGTGTAGATTCTTCCTGTGGTTCGATCTAAGCACTTGTACCCCTTATGTATGGGACTATACCCCAGAAACACACACATCTTAGAACGGAATTCTAGTTTATGAGAGTTGTATTTGCGAAGACTAGGCCAACAAGCACACCCCGAAGATACGGAGAAAGGAATAGTTGGGCTGAACATGCATTAGGCGATATAGTGGTGTTTCTTTGTTGATGACAGGAGTAGGCATACGGTTAATGAGATAACAGGCTATGAGAAGGGCTTCGTCCCAAAAGCGAAGAGGAAGTTGTGAATGAGCAAGAAGTGCTAGGCCTGTTTCAACTAGGTGCCGGTGTTTGCGCTCGGCAACTCCATTTTGTTGGGAACTGTGAGGACACGAGACACGGTGAACAACCCCTGTGCGCTCAAAGTATCGGTGAAGACGATGGTATTCACCACCCCAATCAGACTGAACCGCTTTAATCTTAGCATTGAGAAGACGCTCGACATGAGTCTGAAAAGCATAGAATATTTGTTCAACATCAGACTTATGTTTAAGAAGATATATCCAAGTGAACCGGGAGTAGTCATCGACAAAGCTGACATAGTATTTGTACCCCCCGAGAAGAAACGCTAGCTGGACCCCAGACATCAGTATGAATTAATTCAAGAGGTACAGTAGAAACACGAGAGGACAATGAGTAGGGTAACTGATGACTTTTAGCACGTTGACAAGCATCACATACTAAATAATTATTGTTTGACGGAGAACACGAAAGCTCATTGGAACTAACAATTTTTTGAACTACATTATTGGATGGATGACCTAGACGTTGGTGCCACTGTTGAGAAGTTGCACCAGCTGACACACGACGAGACGACTCCTTGCCGAACGGGATGGGGTAGAGGCCACCTTCACTCCTACCGAGAAGCAGAGCCCTCCTCGTGGTTATGTCCTTGACACAGAAAAAATCACGATGAAACTCAACAAACACATGATTATCACAAACGAGACGATAAACGGAGAGAAGGCTAAGACGGGCATCAGGCACATGGAATATATTTTTAAGGTGAAGAGATGAACCAGCTAAAAGTGATTGACCAATGTGCGAAATTGACAGACCTGCACCATTTGCTACTTGGACCTGATCCTTGCCACCGTAGCGCTCGTATGCCTGAAGACGTGCTAGCTCGTTGGTGAGGTGATCAGTCGTCTCGGAGTCCATGATCCAGGGATTGTTGTTGTAGTTTGTTGTTGCAGCGTTGCCACTCTTCTGCTGCGGTGGCTGAAAATTGGCGTCGAAGCGGTTGCGACAGTCCTTGGCGACGTGTCCCCAATTGCCACAAATCTGGCATTTAGGCCTCCAACTGTAGGATAACGTTGCATAGAAAACAAAAAATTTCCTACCGCGAACACGCAATCCAAGCCAAGATGCAATCTAGAAGACGGTAGCAACGAGGGGTTTATCGAGTCTCACCCTTGAAGAGATTCCAAAGCCTACAAGAGGAGGCTCTTGTTGCTGCGGTAGACGTTCACTTGCCGCTTGCAAAAGCGCGTAGAAGATCTTGATCACGATCCCTCCGGCGCCACGAACGGGCAGCACCTCCGTACTCGGTCACACGTTCGGTTGTTGATGAAGACGACGTCCACCTCCCCGTTCCAGCGGGCAGCGGAAGTAGTAGCTCCTCTTGAATCCGACAGCACGACGGCGTGGTGTCGGTGGTGGTGGAGAAGTCCGGCGGAGCTTCGCTAAGCGTGCGGGAAGTGGAGGAGCAGGGCGGCTAGGGTTTGGGGAGAGGGGGGCGCCGGCCACTAAGGGGTGCGGCCACCTTGGTGGTTCTTGAGGTGGCCGGCCCCCTCCCCTTGTCCCTCATTATATAGGTGGAAGCCCCAAGGGTTGGACTACAAGTCTCCGAATAAGACCCGAACCCAAAACCTTCCATATGATAGGGAAACCTACCCAAGCTAGGACTCTCACTAGAGGTGGGAGTTCCACCTTCCATATGGGGGGGTGGCCGGCCCCCAAAGGGGGAGTCCACTTGGGACTCCTCCCCCACTAGGGTTGGCCGGCCATGGAGGTGGAGTCCCTCCGGGACTCCACCTTCCTTGGTGGTTTCTTCCGGACTTTTCTAGAACCTTCTAGAACCTTCCATAGAACCTTCCGCATCATTTTAATTCACATAAAATGACATCCTATATATGAATCTTATTCTCCGGACCATTCCGGAACTCCTCGTGATGTCCGGGATCTCATCCGGGACTCCGAACAAATATTCGAACTCCATTCCATATTCAAGTTCTACCATTTCAACATCCAACTTTAAGTGTGTCACCCTACGGTTCGCGAACTATGTGGACATGGTTGAGTACTCACTCCGACCAATAACCAATAGCGGGATCTGGAGATCCATAATGGCTCCCACATATTCAACGATGACTTTAGTGATCGAATTAACCATTCACATACAATACCAATTCCCTTTGTCACGCGATATTTTACTTGTCCGAGGTTTGATCTTTGGTATCACTCTATACCTTGTTCAACCTCGTCTCCTGACAAGTACTCTTTACTCGTACCGTGGTATGTGGTATCTTATGAACTTATTCATATGCTTGCAAGACATTAGACGACATTCCACCGAGAGGGCCCAGAGTATATCTATCCGTCATCGGGATGGACAAATCCCACTGTTGATCCATATGCCTCAACTCATACTTTCCGGATACTTAATCCCACCTTTATAACCACCCATTTACGCAGTGGCGTTTGGTGTAATCAAAGTACCTTTCCGGTATAAGTGATTTACATGATCTCATGGTCATAAGGACTAGGTAACTATGTATCGAAAGCTTATAGAAAATATCTTAATGACGAGATCTTATGCTACGCTTAATTGGGTGTGTCCATTACATCATTCATATAATGATATAACCTTGTTATTAATAACATCCAATGTTCATGATTATGAAACTAATCATCCATTAATCAACAAGCTAGTTTAAGAGGCATACTAGGGACTTCTTGTTGTCTACATATCACACATGTACTAATGTTTAGGTTAATACAATTATAGCATGACATATAAACATTTATCATAAACATAGAGATATAAATAATAACCACTTTATTATTGCCTCTAGGGCATATCTCCTTCAGTCTCCCACTTGCACTAGAGTCAATAATCTAGATTACATTGTAATATACCTAACACCCATGGCATTCTGGTGTTGGTCATGCTTTGCCCTAGGGAGAGCTTTAGTCAACGGATCTGCTACATTCAGATCAGTGTGTACTTTGCAAATCTTTACTTCTCCATCTTCGATGTACTCGTGAATCGAGTGGTAACGCAGCTTGATATGCTTCAGTCTCTTGTGTGACCTTGGCTCTTGTGCATTGGCGATGGCACCCATGTTATCACAATAAATGATTAATGGGTCCAATGCACTAGGAACCACACCGAGCTCTACAATGAACCTCTTCATCCATACCGCTTCTGATGAAGCCTCTGAAGCCGCTATGTACTCTGATTCTGTTGAAGACTTCGCCACCGTGCACTTTGCTTCGAGCTTGCCCAGCCATCTTGCAGCACCATTCAATATAAACACATACCCAGATTGTGACTTAGAGTCATCAGGATCAGTGTTCCAACTTGCATCGGTGTAACCACTTACAACGAGCTCTTGGTCACCTCCATAACAAAGAAACATATCCTTAGTTCTTTTCAAGTACTTCAGGATATTCTTGACCGCTGTCCAGTGTTCCATTCCTGGATCACTTTGATATCTGCTAGTCAAACTAACAGCATGTGCTATATCCGGTCTAGTACATAGCATGGCATACATGATAGATCCTACTGCCGAGGCATAGGGGATTTTACTCATCCTTTCTCTTTCTTCTGTCAGTAGTAGGTCCTTGAGTCTTACTCAAGACCTTGCACAGTAACATAGGTAAGAACCCTTTCTTACTTTCGTCCATTCTAAACTTCTTTAGAATCTTGTCCAGATATGTACTCTGTGATAGCCCTATTAGGCGTCTTGATCTATCTCTATAAATCTTGATGCCTAATATATACGATGCTTCACCAAGGTCTTTCATTGAAAAACTATTATTCAAATAACCTTTAACACTGCTTAATAGTTCTATATCATTCCCGATCAATAATATGTCATCTAGATATAATATCAGGAATGCTACAGAGCTCCCACTCACTTTCTTGTAAATACAGGCCTCTCCATGACACTGTATAAACCCGAAGTCTTTGATCACCTTATCAAAGCGTCGGTTCCAACTTCTCGATGCTTGCTTCAGTCCATGGATTGAACGCTGAAGTTTGCATACTTTGTCAGCATTTTTTGGATCGACAAAACCTTTGGGTTGTACCATATACAACTCTTCCTCAATGTCTCCATTAAGGAACGCCGTTTTGACATCCATCTGCCAAATCTCATAATCGAAAAATGCAGCTATTGCTAACAAAATCCTCACAGATTTTAGCTTCGCTACAGGTGAGAAAGTCTCATCGTAGTCAACTCCTTGAATTTGTCGGAAACCCTTTGCGACAAGTTGAGCTTTATAGACAGTAATATTACCATCAGCATCTGTTTTTCTCTTGAAGATCCATTTATTCTCGACAGCCTTTCGGCTATCAGGTAAGTCTACCAAAGTCCATACTTTGTTATTATACATGGATCCCATTTCGGATTTCATGGCTTCTTGCCATTTGTTGGAATCTGGGCTCATCATCGCTTCTTCATACGTCGCAGGGTCCTCATCATTGTTATCTACAATCATGACATTTAGACAAGGATCATACCAATCAGGAGTGGCACGTTCCCTTGTCGATCTGCGAGGTTCAGTAGTTTCCTCGTTCGAAGTTTCATGATCATTATCATTAACTTCCTCTGTTGCCGGTGTAGGCGGTACAGGTGCAACTTCCGGTACTGCGCTACTCTGATCAACGAGTATAGATTCATCAATCTCATCGAGTTCTACTTTTCTTCTAGTCACTTCTTTAGTGAGAAATTCTTTCTCAAGAAAGGTTCCGTTCTTAGCAACAAAGATTTTGCCTTCGGATCTGTGATAGAAAGTGTACCCTATAGTTTCCTTAGGGTATCCTATGAAGACGCATTTCTCCGCTTTGGGTTCTAGCTTGTCCGGTTGTAACTTCTTTACATAGGCTTCGCAACCCTAAACTTTAAGGAACGACAGCTTAGGTTTCTTATTAAACCATAATTCATACGGTGTCGTTTCTACGGATTTTGATGGTGCTCTATTTAAAGTGAATGCGGCTGTCTCTAATGCATAACTCCAAAATGATAACGGCAAATCAGTAAGAGACATCATAGAACGAACCATATCTAAGAGAGTTCGATTACGACGTTCGGACACACCGTTTCGTTGTGGTGTTCCCGGCGGTGTCAATTGTGAAAGTATTCCGCATTTCTTTAAATGCATGTCAAACTCATAACTCAGATATTCACCTCCACGATCAGATCGTAGAAATTTAATCTTCTTGTTACGTTGATTTTCTACTTCACTTTGAAATTCCTTAAACTTCTCGAAAGTTTCGGATTTATGTTTCATGAAATAGATATACCCATATCTACTCAGATCATCTGTGAAGGTTAGAACATAACGATAACCACCGCGCGATGCTACGCTCATTGGTCCGCACACATCGGTATGTATGATTTCCAATAAGTCAGTAGCTCGCTCCATCATACCAGAAAATGGAGTCTTAGTCATTTTACCCATTAGACATGCTTCGCATCTATCAAGTGACTCAAAGTCAAGTGATTCAAGTAATCCATCAGTATGGAGTTTCTTCATGCGTTTCACTCTAATATGACCAAGGCAGCGATTGCCACATATAAGTAGAATTATCATTTAATTTAATTCGCTTAGCATCAATGTTATGTATATGCGTATCACTACTATCGAGATCTAACAGAAATAAGCCATTCTTTTGTGGTGCTCGACCATAAAAGATATTATTCATAAAAATAGAACAACCATTATTCTCAGACTTGAATGAATAACCGTCTTGCATTAAACAAGATCCAGATATAATGTTCATGCTCAACGCAGGTACATAATAACAATTATTTAGGCTTAAAACTAATCCCGAAGGTAGATGTAGAGGAAGTGTGCCGACTGCGATCACATTGACCTTGGATCCGTTTCCAACGCGCATCGTCACTTCATCTTTCAGCAGTTGTCGTTTATTATTTAGTTCCTGTTTCGAGTTACAAATATGAGCAACCGAACCAGTATCAAATACCCAGGTACTAGAACGAGAACCAGTGAGATAAACATCTATAACATGTATATCAGATATACCTTCTTTCTTCTTCTTGACAAGGCCGCTCTTCAGATCAGCCAGATACTTGGAGCAATTACGCTTCCAGTGTCCCTTCTCCTTGCAGTAATAGCACTCAGCATCAGGCTTAGGGCCGTTCTTAGGTTTCATAGGAGGCGTGGCAGCTTTCTTGCCACCCTTCTTGAATTTTCCCTTAGACTTGCCCTGTTTCTTGAAACTGGTGGTCTTGTTGACCATCAACACTTGGTGCTCTTTCTTGATCTCAATCTCAGCAGCTTTTAGCATGCCAAAGAGTTCAGGTAACTCCTTGTTCATGTTCTGCATATTGTAGTTCATCACAAAGTTCTTGTAACTTGGTGGCAGTGATTGAAGGACACGATTAATCCCCAGTCTGTTAGGAATCACTATTCCCAAGTCACTGAGTTTCTTCGCATGCCCGGTTATGGCGAGCATGTGCTCACTAACGGAGCTGCCTTCTTCCATCATGCAGCTGAAGAATTTTTTCGATGCTTCATAGCATTCCACGGCCGTATGAGTCTCAAAAATAGCTTTCAGCTCTTCAATCAACTCATGAGGATCGTGGTGCTCAAAACGTTTTTGAAGATCGGATTCCAGACTGCATAGGATGGCACACTGAACTTGAGAGTACCGAATCTTCCGAGTCTCGTAAACTGCTTTTACTTCATCGGTTTCAGTTTCTGCAGGAGGGTCACCTAGCGGTGCATCAAGCACATATTGCAGATTTCCGCCAGAGAGGAAGATCCTCACATGACGGAACCAGTCGGTGAAGTTGCTACCGTTGCTCTTAAGTTTCTCTTTCTCTAGGAACTGGTTAAAATTGATTGGGGACGCCATCTCTACAACATATATTTGCAAAAGTTTAGACTAAGTTTATGACAAATTGAGTTCAAATTTTAATTCAACATAATTAAAAAAAAAACTAGGTGAACTCCCACTCAAAACAATATCCCTCGCATTGTCTTAGTGATCACACGAACCAAATCCACCGCACCTAAGCCCGATCATCACGAGACAAGGTGTGATTTCAATGGCGAACACTCAAAGTGTTCATCATATCAACCATATGATTCATGCTCTACCTTTCGGTATCACGTGTTCCGAGACCATGTCTGTACATGCTAGGCTCGTCAAGGCCACCTTAGTATCCGCATGTGCAAAACTGTCTTGCACCCGTTGTATGTACTTGTTGATTCTATCACACCCGATCATCACGAGATGCTTCGAACCGACAAGACTTGGTAACGGTGCTACTAAGGATGAACACTTTATTATCTTGAGATTTTAGTGAGGGATCATCTTATAATGCTACCGTCGCGATCTAAGCAAAATAAGATGCATAAAAGGATTAACATCACATGCAGTTCATATGTGATATGATATGGCCCTTTTGTCTTTGCGCCTTTGATCTTCATCTCCAAAGCACGGACATGATCTCCATCATCTTCGGGCATGATCTCCATCATCGTCGGCGTAGCGTCAAGGTCAATGGCGCCGTCTTCATGATTGTCCTCCATGTAGCAACTATTACAACTACTTTGAAATACTACTCAACATGAAATTTAAAGACAACCATAAGGCTCCTGCCGGTTGCCACAATACAATAATGATCATCTCATACATATTCATCATCACATTATGGCCATATCACATCACCAAACCCTGCAAAAACAAGTTAGACATCTCTAATTTGGTTTGCATATTTTACGTGGCTTAGGGTTTTCGAGAGAGATCTAATTTACCTACGAACATGAACCACAACGTTGATACTAATGTTTTCAATAGAAGAGTAAATTGAATCTTCACTATAGTAGGAGAGATAGACACCTGCAAAGCCTCTTATGCAATACAAGTTGCATGTCGAACGAGGAACAAGTCTCATGAACGCGGTCATGTAAAGTTAGTCCGAGCCGCTTCATCCCACTATGCCACAAAGATGCAAAGTACTCAAACTAAAGATAACAAGAGCATCAACGCCCACAAAACCATTGTGTTCTACTCGTGCAACCATCTATGCATAGACACGGCTCTGATACCACTGTAGGATAACGTTGCATAGAAAACAAAAAATTTCCTACCGCGAACACGCAATCCAAGCCAAGATGCAATCTAGAAGACGGTAGCAACGAGGGGTTTATCGAGTCTCACCCTTGAAGAGATTCCAAAGCCTACAAGAGGAGGCTCTTGTTGCTGCGGTAGACGTTCACTTGCCGCTTGCAAAAGCGCGTAGAAGATCTTGATCATGATCCCTCCGGCGCCACGAACGGGCAGCACCTCCGTACTCGGTCACACGTTCGGTTGTTGATGAAGATGACGTCCACCTCCCCGTTCCAGCGGGCAGCGGAAGTAGTAGCTCCTCTTGAATCCGACAGCACGACGGCGTGGTGTCGGTGGTGGTGGAGAAGTCCGGCGGAGCTTCGCTAAGTGTGCGGGAAGTGGAGGAGCGGGGCAGCTAGGGTTTGGGGAGAGGGGGGTGCCGGCCACTAAGGGGTGCGGCCACCTTGGTGGTTCTTGAGGTGGCCGGCCCCCTCCCCTTGTCCCTCATTATATAGGTGGAAGCCCCAAGGGTTGGACTACAAATCTCCGAATAAGACCCGAACCCAAAACCTTCCATATGATAGGGAAACCTACCCAAGCTAGGACTCCCACTAGAGGTGGGAGTTCCACCTTCCATATGGGGGGGTGGCCGGCCCCCAAAGGGGGAGTCCACTTGGGACTCCTCCCCCACTAGGGTTGGCCGGCCATGGAGGTGGAGTCCCTCCGGGACTCCACCTTCCTTAGTGGTTTCTTCCGGACTTTTCTAGAACCTTCTAGAACCTTCCATAGAACCTTCCGCATCATTTTAATTCACATAAAATGACATCCTATATATGAATCTTATTCTCCGGACCATTCCGGAACTCCTCGTGATGTCCGGGATCTCATCCGGGACTCCGAACAAATATTCGAACTCCATTCCATATTCAAGTTCTACCATTTCAACATCCAACTTTAAGTGTGTCACCCTACGGTTCGCGAACTATGTGGACATGGTTGAGTACTCACTCCGACCAATAACCAATAGCGGGATCTGGAGATCCATAATGGCTCCCACATATTCAACGATGACTTTAGTGATCGAATGAACCATTCACATACAATACCAATTCCCTTTGTCACGCGATATTTTACTTGTCCGATGTTTGATCTTCGGTATCACTCTATACCTTGTTCAACCTCGTCTCCTGACAAGTACTCTTTACTCGTACCGTGGTATGTGGTCTCTTATGAACTTATTCATATGCATGCAAGACATTAGACGACATTCCACCGAGAGGGCCCAGAGTATATCTATCCGTCATCGGGATGGACAAATCCCACTGTTGATCCATATGCCTCAACTCATACTTTCCGGATACTTAATCCCACCTTTATAACCACCCATTTACGCAGTGGCGTTTGGTGTAATCAAAGTACCTTTCCGGTATAAGTGATTTACATGATCTCATGGTCATAAGGACTAGGTAACTATGTATCGAAAGCTTATAGCAAATAACTTAATGACGAGATCTTATGCTACGCTTAATTGGGTGTGTCCATTACATCATTCATATAATGATATAACCTTGTTATTAATAACATCCAATGTTCATGATTATGAAACTAATCATCTATTAATCAACAAGCTAGTTTAAGAGGCATACTAGGGACTTCTTGTTGTCTACATATCACACATGTACTAATGTTTCGGTTAATACAATTATAGCATGACATATAAACATTTATCATAAACATAGAGATATAAATAATAACCACTTTATTATTGCCTCTAGGGCATATCTCCTTCACCAACGACGCTGCTGATGGCCGCCATTGCGACCGTTGTTCCAGCCTCCACCGTTGTCGCCATTGCGGCTGCCATCATTGCGGCCGTAGCCGCCTCCATCGTTGCGGCCGTAGCTGCCGCCCTCATTGCGGCCGTAGCCGCCAGTGTTGCATCCATGACGAGGCTGCCCCTGCTGGCCGTCACCACCATTGGGGCGAGGGAATCCTCCAATTGGAAAGGTGGGGTTAGGACGCACCGCCGCGTTCACCGACGACGACCATCCCTCGTTTTGCGCCTGCTGTGCTTGGAGGGATTCAAAGGAAAGGATGTCGGCGTAGAAGGTGGCGTAGGGGACCGACGCGTCGGAGCCACGCGAGTGCGAGGCGGTGACATGGTTGTACGCAGAGCCCATACCGATGACAATGTAGTCAACGAGTTCATCATCGGTGATGGGAGCACTGGCGGCGGCCATTGCATCTGCATAGCCTTTCATCTTCTGCATGTATTCTGCAGCGGAAAGATCCTCCTTCCTCATCGTTACGAGCTGTCGACGGATGTGGCGCACATTGGCGCGGATCTGAGCGTCATACAAGTCGTGGACGCCGGCCCAGACTGCAGCGGCGGTTTGACAACCGATAAGCTGGTTGGCAATGTTGGGCTCCATGGAGCCGAGGAGCAGCCCGATGAGGCGCTGATCCTGAGTCCACCAGTTATCATACTGGGGGTTAGGGATTGTCACGGCCTTGTCGCCGTCTCCCTCGGTGATCGTCTTTGCAGGCACGACGGCAGTTGCGTCGAGTTGACGATGCAGTCCAGCGCCGGCAAGGTTGGGAAGGACTATGCCCTTCCAGAGATTGAAGTTGCCAGCCTCCAACCGGAACGGGGGAACCGGGACGGTTCCTGCGGAGGCGCTCGCCATCGGGGAAGAGGAAGTCGACCCGACGAAGGTGGAGAGTTAAAGAGGGGAAGTCATCACGGCGCGCTGAGGAGAGGTCTCTCGGCGGCGGCGGCAGATGAGATCGCAGCGGCGGCTGCGTTGGCTCTGATACCAAGTCAAGAAAACAAGGTTTAGGGTTTGGTGCTTGGGTGAACAACCCAGCCCGTTCCACATGTATATATATGACCAATACAACATACACGTCCGTATACAACATGTATAGGCGTGTGCTACAAGACAGAGAGTTAGATAATAATTACAATTCTAACAAGCTCCTCCTACACTTATTGTAATGTGCAGTCGCGAGGGAACACTCTTCCTACTTTTATTTGTGTGCCGCACTAACGTTAAGGAAAATCACTGCTTCCATCTCCAGGTTGATAAAAAATTAAACAGATTATCAACATCTAGTGGGTTTAAGGTGACTATGTCAGTATTATTTTCCTCGTATATAGACCCTGTAGCAAAGAAAGAACGTCACATAAGGCTAACCCATGCTTGAATGAAGTAGCACTTTGTTGAACTTACCTCCAACTCACAAACATATATATTTCCGTCAATACATGTTTATTTTTAGGTAAAGAGCTGGATTTTGTGGCTAAGAAAACTGATAAAAGACTGGATAATGGCTTTAATGCTCAGGCATCTTCAGGAGCTAGGTCTGTCTTGATTGATGCATGTCTGGACAACATTCCTACCTATGCCATGGCCCATGGGGTTCTACTTTCTAAATGAGGGCAACCATTATAAGATGGATATGTCCAGAACTATGTTCTTTTGGGAAGGTGTGTGGGGGTAACAAGAAATATCACACGGTGAAATGGGCTCAGCTTAGTGAACCCAAGGAATTTGGTGGCCTTGGGTTTTGCCTCTGTGACAAGAGTTAGAAACATTTGCTTGCTAAATAAATGGATTTACAAACTGGAAAGTGGGCCTAAGGACCTTAGCTTCCAATACTAAGATGCAAATATATGGGTGATGGTGGATTTTACCAATCCGACGAGAATGTTGGTGGAAAGGATTGCACACAATAAAAAAATTGGTTCAAACGTGGCTCTAGTTAAAAGGTGGGCAGGTACGGTGGGTAATGGAGAAAAAAAACTTGGTTTTTGGGTTGATATCTAGCTAGGAGTCTAGGACAGTGCCCACTTAAAACTATTTTTTCTGAAATTTTCTTGTGCCGTGAGAAACAATTGGATACAGTGGCTGGGCCTGAGGTGATTATTAATGGGACACTGAACCTTTCCTTTTTTTAGAGGAAAGGAAATGTCTTGAACTTGCTCAGATTATTGAAGTGTGACCTTGTATGATTGTGAGGACGTGGTAAATTGGGACCTTGAGAAAAATGGAAGGTTTTCTACAAAATCCTACAGGTGTCAGGAATGTAAGAATGATTTAGTCGGCTGCTGAGCTGGTCAAGTGCAACTGGCCTACCTCTGATCTTTATGTCAACTGCGGGACGATTGAAAATATTGATCATATTATTTTCAATTGCCCTTTAGCTGCGTTCATTTGGTGTATCACCAGGGATTGTTTTTGGGGTCAATAGCTCCTATGCGACGTCGTTGGAGAAACGCGTCCAGAATGCGACGTTGTTGGTGGAAATAGCTCTCGTGCGACAGCTAAGATGGCCCAAATAGCCTATGTGCGACAGTCGGCCCAGACACAGGTTAGTGGTAGTATTATGTGATCGTCGCGGGTCCTACAACTTATACACATCAGCCGATGGGCCTCAAGCACGGGTCCCACAACTTATACACATCAGCCGAGGGGGCCTCAAGCGCGGGACCCACCAGTTGTCCACGTCACGGCGTGGGACCCACAACTAACAACAGAAAACAGAGCCGCCACTCCCCGGAGCCATCCAACGCCACCATTCCGACCGTTGCCCGCATCTTCCACCCCTCTCCCCTCTTCTTCTCGGGCTCCGGCGACAAATCGCGGCGGCAGATGTCGAGCGCTTCATCCTCCCAATCCTGCTGGCCGCAATATGGTCCAGTGCCGATGACGAGTTGCCCGGATTGCCCCCGTACCGCCCCCCTGAAGCGGCGTGTCACCATGTCCGACACGCACGGCAATCTTGGGCGCGAGTATGTCAAGTGCGAAAGCAAGCCAGAGCTGGGGAAGGTCAGATCTTGGTTATACCTCTCCCAATTTCATTTTGGTGTGTCCAATTTCTGCTTTTTGTGCCGATTTGGGGATTAGGGTTCATATTTCTGATTTGGGAATTAGGGTTCATCGTTCTGATTTGGGAATTGGTTTCAGGATCTACGCAGTTGCAAGCATTTTGAGTGGTTGGACGAGTACATCGATAGGATTCAAGGTCAAGGTGACGTGGGCATTACCCTTCGAGTAACCGACGTTGCCCTATCCTGTATTGACCAATTGGAGGCCCATGAAGACACCCGAAGGCTAGATGGGCCACCTGGACAGCGCACCGGAAGAAACCTTGGCGGGCAAGACAAAAAAGCAGTCAACAAGGAAAGATTAGATCTAAAAAGTACTGTAAACCTAGTCGTACTCGGTTAGTACCCTTGAGACCTAGCCTCCTATATAAAGGCCAGGAGAGGGGCTGCCGAGGACACGAACAATCTTAGCAATCTTAGCCCAGAAAAGCTTAGAGCTAGGTAACCCTAGCAATAGCAATCTCGACTAGATCTCAGCCGAAGTATTCGGCACCCCATTGTAACCCATTATCATCATAATCAAAGAACAGACAGGCAGGACGTAAGGGTTTTACCTCATCGAGGGCCCCGAACCTGGGTAAATCGCTCTCCCCGCTTGTCTGTGAACCGATGTCTCGTGTCAGCCTACAGGATTCCATCAACCCTAAGCCCCTATCGGAGGGCATTGGCGAGGAGTACCCTCGACAATTGGCGCCGTCTGTGGGAAATCTGTCGGCACAGGGCAGGTCATCGGTAGCACCAGTTACATCCGCGGCGTTCTTACTCGAGTCACAGACGCCAGCAAAGTCAAGAGATCCGATCCGCTGCGGATCCTTCGAATTTGTGCCGCGCCGCGAAGAGCCTCACCCGAATTCTATGGCATCGTCTCGCAACACGGAAGCTGTTTTCGGTGGTGTCCACTTCGTCGTCGACTCCGGGGGTTTTCTTCGCCTCCCCGGGGCCGGCGCGTCCCACTCAAAGGCCGTGCCTCAGGAGGGTGACCCTTCGGCAGCAACCCTAAAAGCTTCGCCCAGAAGCATGCGAGAGAGCAACCGGGAAAATCTCGACGCCGCAGCTGGGCACAGAAAGAGACGAAGAAGTTCGCACCGTGAAGAGGAAGGCAGAACAGTGGTCCACTCTCGATGCTATGACATGTCATCAATCAGAGGACGCACCCGTTCTCCACACCTCTCAGCTACAGAGCAACTTGAGGCGCCATGTTATCTCCACTCTTATTTCGATCCTAAGGATGGTCGGGAGAAGTCCAGCCATCTGTTAAGGAACTGCCGACACTTCTTAGAGATTCGGCAGTTCTGCGACGATCTTAGAGCTGAAGCCACATCAAGAGTTCGCATAATGGAAGAGAAAGCAAGGTCCTATGGTCATCAGCCAGAGCCATATGTACCAGAACCATACGAGCCAATGGAAAAAGACGAATATGAACCAGTCGAGGCATTCCCAGCACTGCGTGGACAGATCAACATGATCCACAAAACCAGCTTTTCGAAAAGAGAAATCAAAAAGTTCTCCCGAGAAGTAAAATACGCGGAAGTCGCCATGGTTGATACGCCGGATTTTATCGATTGGTCAGATCAGAGCATCACCTTCAGCAGGGCGGATCACCCGAAAGCCGTCCCAAGGCCCGGTCACGCGGCCCTTGTCCTGGAAGCACAGATTGGAGGATACAATATGGGCAAAGTATTTATGGACGGTGGAAGCGGCTTGAACCTGTTATTCGCCAGCACAATGAGGGCAATGGGTTTAACAGTCGACATGCTAAAAGAATCCGACACAGGGTTCCACGGCATTATACCGACTCGACCCGCCTACTCGCTGGGTAAAACATCGTTGGACGTAGTCTTCGGCACGCCCAGTAATTTCAGGAAAGAAAGGGTTGAGTTCGAGGTAGTCGACTGGGAATCTCAGTACCACGCCATCCTCGGCAGACCTGCGTTTGCCAAATTCATGGCCGTGCCTCATTATGCATACCTGAAACTAAAGATGCCAGGCAACAACGGGACCCCAATAACCGTTCACGGCAGCTTCGCTCGGTCAGACAACTGCGACAGGGAGTTTCAGAAGATCGCCTCGAAGTTTGGAGCCAAGGAAGAACTCAACGCGATCGACGCCATAACAGATCACACACAGCCGCCAGCCGACAATCGAAACGCAAGATCCGATGAGTTCGATACTGCGAAGGAAACCAAGAAACTGCAGGTGCACCCTACTGATCCGAAGAAAACGGTCAACACCTCGGCTGACCTAGATGTCGCATAGGAAAGCGCGCTCATCGAGTTCCTCCGTGAGCGCTGGGAGATATTTGCATGGGAGCCATCCGACATGCCAGGTATCCCCAGGGAACTCGCTGAGCACGCCCTAAATGTTGACCCGACGGCCAAGCCAGTACAGCAGTCGATGCGGCGATTCTCCGAACCTAAAAGAAGAGCAATCGGCGAAGAAGTTAATCGACTCCGCAAGGCGGGATTTATCCGAGAGCTTAAGGAATCTGAGTGGGTGGCTAATCCAGTCATGGTGCAAAAAAAGGACACAACCGCCCTCCGCATGTGCATCGATTACACTAGCTTCAACAAGCACTGCCCGAAAGATCATTTCCCACTGCCTCGAATAGATCAGATAGTCGATTCTACAGCCGGGTGCGATCGTCTCTCTTTCCTCGATGCTTACTCCGGGTACAACCAGATCAAACTGAAGAAGGAGGACTAGGAGCTAACCGCATTCATCACTCCACACGGCGTTTTCTGTTACAACGTCATGACCTTCGGGTTAAAAAATGCGGGAGCTACCTACCAACGCTGCATGCAAGCCTACCTTGCGGAGCAGATTGGAAGGAACATCGAAGTCTGCATCGACGATATCGTGGTGAAAACAAGGCACGCAGCCACACTCATCGATGACTTGCGGGAGACCTTTGACAATCTGGACAGATACAAGATTAAGCTAAATCCCAAGAAGTGTTTCTTTGGAGTGCCAGGAGGGCAAGTACTCGGGTACTTCATATCAGCCAGAGGGATCGAGGCTAATCCCTTGAAGATCAAAGCCATTCTCGACATGGAGCCGCCAAAGAATCTGCACCAAGTGCAGCAGTTGGCAGGCCGATTGGCAGCACTTAGCAGGTTTATCGCAAAACTAGGGGAGAAAGCTTTGCCCTTCTACAACCTGATGAAAAAGTCAGAAAAGTTCGAGTGGACAAAGGAGGCACAAGATTCCTTCGACAACTTGAAGAAAATCCTATCGACCTCCCCGGTGCTCGTGACCCCGCGCGAAAAGGAGACACTGCTGATGTATATAGCCGCCACAGCACAAGTCTTCAGCAGCGTTTTGGTTGTCGAGCGAGAAGAAGCAGGGAGAGTTCATGGCGTGCAGAGGCCCGTTTACTACCTCGGTGAGGTACTCACCCCCGCAAGGCAGAGGTATCCTCATCACCAGAAGTTGGCATATGCAGTGTGGAGGTCGGCTCGCAAGCTGAGGCACTACTTCACGGAGCACCCGATTAAAGTTGTGACCGAAGCACCCCTGAAGAGCATAATAACCAATCCGGAAGCCACGGGTCGAGTGTCTCAATGGGCCATCGAGTTAGCACCACACGACATAACTTACGTCAACCGAACGGCAGTAAAATCCCAAATTCTCCCAGATTTTGTGGCAGATTGGATCCAGTCACAAACACCAGCAACACCCGACATGTCGGGGTCATGGGTGATGTACTTTGATGGGTCAAAACGGAGTACAGGCGCGGGGGCAGGAGTGGTACTGATATCACCATAGGGAGACAAGATGAGGTATATACTACGCATGAACTTCCCCCTGCCGACAAACAACGAAGCAGAATACGAAGCACTGCTACACGGGATGAAAATGGCGAAGGCGTGTGGCGCTACGCGCCTAGAGATCTACGGAGACTCAAACCTGGTGGTCCAGCAGTCGATGAACCTGTGCGATGCAGTCAGTGACAACATGGTTGCTTATCGACAGCTGTATCAGAATATGGAGGCTAAATTCGAAGGATGTGAGCTTAAACATATTGGCAGAGCTAGTAACGAGGAAGCCGACACTCTGGCGAACATCGGGTCCACATGCTCCCCTATTCCAGATGGGGTTTTTTTATGAAGTGATCGCTCAAAGATCAATCAAAGAAAAGCCGTCTGCAAAACCATCGGATGAAGAGTTGGAGAAAAGCTCATTTCAAAAACCTTCGACTGAAGAATCTCCAAGCCTCCCCGCCGAACAAGTTCTCCTCCTCGAGCCACTATGGACCAAACCATTCCTAGCCTACCTGTCGAAGCAAGAGCTGCCGGAAGACCCTGTGGAAGCTAAACGAATCGTCAGACGATCAAAGGCTTTTACGGTGATAAATGGCGAGCTTTACAAGCGTAGCATCTCAGGGATCTTCCAAAGGTGCATCGCCATTAACGATGGAAAAGCATTGTTACACGAGATACATGAAGGAACCTGTGGGCATCATGCAGGAAGCAGAGCCCTTGTGGCGAAAGCCTTTAGGGCAGGATTTTACTGGCCAACGGCAGCATCGGATGCCAGGGATCTAGTCATGAAGTGCGATGCGTGCCAACGTTTCTCGTCGAAACCACACGCTCCAGCAACGGATTTAATGACAATACCTTTGGCATGGCCGTTCGCTCAATGGGGACTCGATCAAGTTGGACCGCTGCCAAGATCGTCACCCGGAGGACACACGTACTTACTGGTTGCAGTCGACAAATTCACTAAGTGGATCGAGGCAGTACCGGTGCGAAACCAAAAAGCTGAAACAGCGGTTCAATTCTTCAAAGGAATAACCTGTCGATTTGGTATGCCTCACAGCATCGTCACAGACAACGGTTCCAATTTTGATTCCGAAGAGTTCAGGAAATTTTGTGACGATGGGGGAATCAAATTGAAATTTGCATCAGTCTCTCACCCACAGACCAACGGCCAGGTGGAAAGGATCAATGGTTTAATAGGGGATGGTTTAAAGAAACGCCTTAAAGGTGCAGCCGGAGCCTGGGTTGAAGAATTACCATCTGTGCTATGGAGTTTACGTACCACCCCCAACAGGTCGACTCAATACACTCCATTCTTCTTGGTGTATGGAGCCGAAGCAGTTCTACCAGCCGACGTCCGATTTGAAGCGCCTCGAGTAACGGCGTATACAGAGTCCTCCTCCAACATCGCGCTACAAGATGCTGTCGATCTCCTTGACGAAGCACGAGACATCGCCTTGGCAAGAACAACGGTCTACCAACAAGCACTGAGAAATTATCACAGTCGACGGATACGCAGTCGAAATTTCAGTATTGGAGATATGGTACTTCGGTTGAAGCAAAAAAGACCTTTGAAGCTAGAATCTCCATGGGAAGGACCATACATCATCACCGAAGTGATACCAGGAGGAGCTTATCGGCTAAAAAATCCAGCCTCAGGAAAAGATGTCGAGAATCCATGGAACATCGCGCAATTGCGACGGTTTTATACATAGGATACGATTGTTTTCATTCAACGGCCTACAAGGTTGCCTTACATTATGAATAAAGATCTAATCAGATTTCTGTTACCCTTTTTCTTGCTTCAGGCTTTGGCACCCGAACGTAACGTTCGGAACCTTTTTCCATCGGCTCTAACTCCTATCGGGAGCACTGGCCCACACGATGACATTAATCAAATACTCTCAGCGAGAGCTAAGATTAGTGACACATAAAAACAACCAATCCAAGCCTCGAAAAATACGCGAGTGCTGCAGTCGATGGTTACATTAAGATAAGGCTCAAACCGGTGCACCGTGTGACGAAGACGAACTTTTGCATAAATTATATATCGACTTCGCAATAACATTGCATAAAATACAACGAAGTCGTCGAGTAAGCAGGTTGAACTGATCACTCAGCCGCACTCGACAACAAAATATCAATCAAAATAACATAAGCGTACAGCGTACGCAGTAAACAATCTTATGCGAATACAAGGTTATTCCATTTATAATCGGGATCCCCGGTCCCAATGGGCCTTCAGTTCCTTTTCGAGGCATGATTCCATCCGAGAAACAATGGTGTGAGCAGGACCTCGGGCAACATCATAATATTGGCCTAAATCTCTTTCAGTGTTTGCCACGGCTCTTAAATCCAAAAATGGATGACATGCCAATATTGAAGCAAAGGCAAGCTCAGCACCAGCTAGAAGCTCTTTCCGCACCAGCAGCCGAATCCTCTCGGGAGACTTGAATCGGGTGAATAAGCCAGACAAGGTTTCAGGTGCCTGATCCAGAGGAAACAAGGTGTGCCAAACCATCGTAAGAAGGGCATAGTATTTATCAAAATAGTAATGCGCCTTCATCACCCGGTACTTGAACTTCGCCATGATGACGGCCTTCGAACGATGCAGCCATAAGCCATGCGTTGGGTGCGCAACGTCGGTCATCGCCTCAACCTCTTCATGAATCTTCCTGTCCTCTTCAGCTGCATCCGAAGCTACGACTGGAAAAGGATCGAATGTTAGAACATTCAAGCTATACCCGGAATTAGAAGATAGACTAAACACTCACAGCCTAGGCTTTCGGAAGCAACATGAAGACCATCGAGAGCGTATTGTTCGACGGCAGTCGCTATTTCTCCCTTCTTCTTCACCAAGGCAGCCATTGCACGAAGGGAAGTAATGTCTTTATTCAGAATAGACACCTGGTCACGTAACTGACGAACAAGGCTTGATTCGTCATTTCCCGAAGAATTCGAAAAAAGCTCGGCACGGGAAGAAGATGGAGGAATCTGCAGTACGTCCTCAGTTCAGATCAAGCATTGATATAAAAACTCCCATCGGGAGTATTGAGTGCACATCATACAGGCAAAAGGATGTTTGGCAACAGAGCCGAGTTTAAAAAGAGTTGCGGTAATCCAATGTACAACAAAGCAAACAATGGTTCAAGGATTCGCCGACGTTGAACCAGGGGCTGACTCGGGGATAGGCTCGGCTTGTGCTTCATCCACCAACTTCAGAAGCCGGTTGGCGCAAGTTATTGCTGATCTCTTGTAAGGCTCAAGGTTGACTAGATGATTTTCATCATCAGTAGGCAGCGCCTTAGAGAACTCTTCCAATTCCGACCCCATCCCGTGGCCCATAAGCAACTGGAAAGTAAGAACTGCACCCATCAAGCGGCTGCGACGTTTTAGTACCTCTACAGGCTCGGAAGGATCGACAAGGAAAGCTTCCACCATTTCGTCGAGAGTCTTGTCCAGCTTCGCCTTTGGGAAGATCATCGAGTGTAACTTCGACAGAGCTCCCTTGGACTTCTGCAGTAACTTGAGAATCTGGACGTTCGACTCAGCAGCAAGTGACAAAGCGTCGGCTGTGGAATCCTCCCGAAGCTGATGGCGTCGGCTGACAGTTAAATTGGCGGCCTCTGGAAAAGAGATGTATCAGTAATCAATGGAGAAAGCATCAAGAAAGGAGCGGAATACCATAAGAATTTTTACCCAGTAAATCCTTGATGGATTCGCGGAGGACACCTTCCTTCTCGTCAATTGCAGCCGCCGCTGCACGCCTGGCATCCTGATCATCCTTCATTTGACGCTTCAGCCTCTTTACCTCCTCCTTCAACAAGGCGTTTTCACTCTTGGCATCGGCAGCGATCCTATTAGCTTCGACTGCTTGATCAGCCGAAGACTTGACGGCCTTCTGAAGTTGGGCGTTTTCGGCCTCTAGGCGAGTAAATTGTTCAGCAAAATCAGCCACAGCATCGACTGTAGCGTAAATTGGCTGCAGCCAGGAAAAATCAAGAGGAGTCAGGTGATGGAAATTCAGCAAAGCCAGACAGATTAAGTACTTACGTGATCGCGGCCAGCCGGCGGGGTGGGAGCATCATCAGGAGGAATAACTCTCGATAATGGGACCTTCTCTACACCCGTTCGGGATGGAGGTGTCGACTTGGCAGGAGAAGGGTTCGATTCCTTAGCCGATGCTGCTCTCTCAGAAGCTAGTTTAGCCCTCTTTGCGAGAGGAATATCGTCATCGTCATCGGCAGAGCTGTTTAAGTACAGCGTGCAGTTAGCATACAAGGTGACAAGAAATAAAAGTAACAAGAGTATAAATGCTCACAGGTCCAGATCATCTTCGTCCACGAAGAAACTCGTTGAACCCTTCTTAGCAGGAGGAGGCGAAGCAGCTTCGTCGGCATCATTATCTCCTCCTTTAGGACTTGATTCAGCCGAAGTGATAAGATCATCATGTACCTGCTTGCGACGTCTGCTCGTGAGAAAGGCGTCATCTTCAGCAGTTTCCTCCTCTTGGACATCGCTGTCCTCAAGGGCGTGCTGAGCATCCTCGGTTCCCTCAGAATCGTCATCGTCATCCTCTAATACCACTCCGCTCTCGGGTGAGGGAGGATAACATTGGGCGACAGCAGGAACCTGCAGAAGGATAGAAAACGTGTAAGGCACAAACAGAAAGAAGAAGTAATGACAGTAAACGAAGAACGATAAGGTTACCTCGGACGGAGGATGCTTGGAATCATAAGGAGGGCGCGCCGATGTCAAGACAATGGTGTCCTTGGTGCTGAGGCATGTTAGGCGACGAACTTCGTTCTGGAGCTCATCTGCCGATAGGTCGGCAGAGTTGACCCTCGACTTGTCGTTCTTGCCAGTGAAAAGCCACAGCTGGTGAGGGCGAGACATCAGCGGCTGTACTCGACGTTGTAGGAACACTGAAACTACTTCAGTACCGCGCATCGTCATGCCTCCTGAATTCTTCAAAGTGACAATTTGCTTGAATAGCTCATCGGCTGTCGCCTTTTCTTTGGGAGAAAGGGCGTTGTTCCAAGACTTCTTCTTGTGAGCCACCAAGACATCGTCAAAAAGAGGGAGATTTGAACGCCGCCCAGGAACAACAGGGTCCCGAAGATAGAACCACTTGTTGCGCCAGCCCTGGATGGACTCCTTCACCGGATAGTCGAAGTAGTCGACCTCCTTCCTGACAACGAAGCCAACGCCGCCAACAACGGGGGGGCCGTTGCTATCGTTATGACGCTTCACATAGAAGATCTTCCTCCAAAGGCCCCAGTGAGGCTCAATGCCGAGGAAGGCTTCGCAGACAGTGATAAAAATGGAAAGGTGGAGGATGGAATTTGGGGTCAGCTGCCAGAGCTGAATCCCATAGAAGAAAAGGAGGGAGCGAAGGAACTCGTGCGCCGGAAGAGAGAGGCCACGAAACAGAAAAGCGACAAACATGACGGTGAAGCCCTTTGGGGGGCTTGGGCGAGAAACCTGACCTGGGAGACGAATGTCATCCTCAGATGCGGAGATGAAGCCGAGGGCGCGAAGTTTGTTGATGTCGCGGTTGGTAATGGCAGAGGCGCTCCAGTCGCGGCTAACTTTGGCCGCCTCCGATGTGCTGCCACTCTTCCTTTTGCCCATGGCGAACGAAGCTTCTGATGAAGAGGCAGAGGAACAGGAGGCTTGAAGGAGAAGATGAGCAGTGAACGGGGTAAAAGGTAAAAAAGAAAGGAGGCTCCCTATTTATCCCGAAAGAATTTGAGCACAGACGTGGCCATAACTCCACAAAGCATCGTGGGGAGAGGAGCAGATCTGACTGTACACGTGGCGCTAGAAGAAGGAGTGGAACCGGCGGCCCATTATTCCCACGTCGCGCGAAAAATGAGGAGACGCCTCGATCGCCGCGCGTGCACTAATCAAGACCTAAAAACTGCCTGCGCAGAGCTAGGGTGGGCCCGTCAGGTCAAGTCCTATCAATTGGCCCACGGCAGTTACACGTCAAGTCAAATCCCATCAATCGGCCCACAACCATGATGTCATATATATAAAAAAAAACTAGAAGCACTCGAAGGAAATATGAAAAGTTGATGAGTCCACGCACGGATTGCAAGCATCCGAACCTGGACTCGGGGGCTACTCCCATCAGGAGCGCTGACGCGCACCCGATAAAAAGAGGACTCGACAGAATAAACAGTCGAAGGAATAAGGTTTGAGTCTCTATCCAGACTCGACATTTACTCCCATCGGGAGGACGTGGTGCACACCCGTTGACTTGATTCTGTGTAGGGTAACGTTGTTTTGCCATCGGCAGTTAACCAACAAAAGTTGGGCACGTTATTCATTATCCTTTGCGTAAGGAAAATGTATCGGATGATCCATGAAGACCTGCGAGAAAATTCGGCAGAGGAAAGTATTCGAGTAGTACAACTTGAGTCTACGCACGGATTACAAGCATCCGTACCTAGACTCGGGGGCTACTCCCATCGGGAGCGCTGACGTGCACCCGATAAAAAAGAAAGATGAAGCAGAATCAAGATGAACAAGAACAATGAAGGAGAAGAATATCATGAGAAGATATGCATTAGTCTCTACCCGAATTATCTTCGGCTAGACACTCGGGGGCTACTGACGTGGGCATTACCCTTCGAGTAACCGACGTTACCCTATCCTGTATTGACCAACTGGAGGCCCATGAAGACACCCGAAGGCTAGATGGGCCACCTGGACAGCGCACCGGAAGAAACCTTGATGGGCAAGACAAAAAAGCAGTCAACAAGGAAAGATTAGATCTAAAAAGTACTGTAAACCTAGTCGTACTCGGTTAGGACCCTTGAGACTTGGCCTCCTATATAAAGGCCAGGAGAGGGGCTGCCGAGGACACGAACAATCTTAGCAATCTTAGCCCAGAAAAGCTTAGAGCTAGGTAACCCTAGCAATAGCAATCTCGACTAGATCTCAGCCGAAGTATTCGGCACCCCATTGTAACCCATTATCATCATAATCAAAGAACAGACAGGCAGGACGTAAGGGTTTTACCTCATCGAGGGCCCCGAACCTGGGTAAATCGCTCTCCCCGCTTGTCTGTGAACCGATGTCTCGTGTCAGCCTACAGGATTCCATCAACCCTAAGCCCCTATCGGAGGGCATTGGCGAGGAGTACCCTCGACACAAGGCGCATCCCTGGGGCTGATGTTGGACAAATCTGTAGCTCCCACCACCGGCGGGCTTGCTTCAACTGTTGGGAATGGGGAATAATTCAAGGCAGCTGAGTTGAATGAGCTGAAGGAGATGCACAAGCAGATAAAGAAACTCGTGGTTCTGAAGAAGCAGGATAATATGATGGCTGCATTCTTTTATATTTGTGTAATTGCTCTTGGGATTGCTTATGTGCTGATCATTAGTCGATAGACGATGCAGTTAGATATGAATGATAGGGCACATGGTCTTGTTTGATTTCCATCTAGATGACCGTGAAGAATGAGTTGCAATTTAGTTTTTGTGCAATGTTAATTACCGTTCAACGTGCACTGTTTTTGTGATAGAAGAACAAAGTGCATTGTTATGTAGCCTTCAATATAAGGCAATGAGCAAATTGTAGTATAAAGTTTTGTAAATAAAATGAGTAACATTCAAATTTGAGGACAGAAAATGAGAAGCAAAAGAAAAAATAAAAAAGAAATAGATGAAAAGAAGTGGAGGAAAAGAGAAGCGGCCTGGGCCTGGCCCGGCCTGTTAAGCTAAATGTAAAGCGGGCTGCGTCTGTAAACGAAAAAAAAGGGTAAGGATTGAGACCTAACCCTGTGGCCCGGCCTGTTAAGTTAAATGTAAAGCACGTCCTGGGTTTTTCATTTCATATCACTCTTTTCTCAGTTGTAGATGTTTAAGGGTTAGGATTGAGCAATGTGATGCACAAATGTTTTACCAAATGCATAAATGTTTGACCACATGAAAATTAAATAAAAATACTCATAAAACATGGAAATTAAATAGAATAGATAAAGTGGGGCATATATGCCCAAGCAAGCACACGGTACAAACTCACACGATACAAACTCACACGATAAAAAACACACACAACGACAATAGATAATAAAAACTAGAAAACAATAAAAGAAGACGCGACGCCGTCATCCTTGGCTCCTCCTTGGCTTGGCTCCTCCGGTGGTCACTCCTCCTCCTCCTCGATGGTGATGGTGGGCGGGTAGTGGAAGTTGTAGGGGAGGGAGTGCATGTTCCCGAGAGAGGGGAAGATTGCACGGAAATTGGTGAAGATGTTGTAAGTTGTGAATGCGATGAACTCGCATCCACACCAAAACACCTTCCAAAGAAGGAAGAAAGCGTCGTGGGGGTTGACGAAGCGGACGGTGAGGCCGATCTGGAGTTGACCGTTGTCCCCGTCGAAGTACCTGTCGAGGTGGAACATGGGCGGCGCGCCGCGAGGAAGGTTGAGGTGGCGGTAGCCTTGCGAGAGGAATACCTCCGCAAGTTCCCTACCAGTCCTCCACCTAGAAATGGTCCACACACGGAGTTGGTTCTCCACAATCACTCCCGCCGGGAACTCGCGCTCTGGGACGGTCGCAGGGAGACGGTAGGTTGGGTGGGTGAACGCCATGGGCTTGGTGATGGTGGCTAGGGCACGGATGGGACGGTTGCGGCTTGAGAGAAGGAGAGTAGTGGTGAGTGGTGAAGAGGAAGGGGATGGGTGCCCTTAAATAGCCAGAGGAAGGGGAGTGGACGGGGGCATCGTGTGAAAGAGAAGGAGAAGGGGAGGGGGCGTGTGAGAAAATTAAATGGATGAGCATGACCCGTGGTCGTTTGCATGCCCGTGTTTGCTGAAACGATGGCACGTCTGCACTGCCCGCCAATGTGAGCTGCTCCATGCATGGCTGAAAAGAGAGAACGCCGCCCCCCGCACTGCGACACTGACACGGGCCTGAGACGTAATAAATAGCTACGGTACTACGCGGGCAGGGCTGAAAAAAGATGCCCTTCTGATTTGCTTGTGTATGTTTGTACATGACCGTTTGCACTTAAAGTAGAGTATTAAGAAAATGAATCGACTAAAATAAAATGAGTTTGTAAAATAGACACGAAAATGAGTTGATTTAAAGAAACTATGTTATGCTTGTATTTGGCAAACACACACGAAAAATGAGTTGAATAAACCAAAATGAGTTTTGGTATGTTTGGATTTGGCAATGACACACAAGCATGATTTGATTTTCAAGAAATTAAGTATGTTATGTTTGTACTTGGCAAAGACACACGAAAATGAGTTAAATAAATCAAAACGAGTTTTGTCATGTTTGTATTTGGCAACGACACACACGCATGATTTGATTTTCAAGAAACTAAATATGTTATTCTTGTATTTGGCAAAGACACACCAAAATGAGTTGAATAAATCAAAATGAGTTTTCATATGTTTGGATATTGCAATGACACACAAGCATGATCTGATTTCAAGAAACTAAGTATGTTATGTTTGTACTTGGCAAAGACACACGAAAATGAGTTAAATAAATAAAAACGAGTTTTGTTATGTTTGGATTTGGCAATGACACACAAGCATGATTTGATTTTCAAGAAACTAAGTATGTTATGCTTGTATTTCAGAAAGACACATGAAAAAGATTTGGATAAAACAAAATCAGTTTTGTTATGACAGACGATAATTAGTTGAATAAAATAAAGTAAGTTTTGTTACCGTTGGTTTTACCGTTGCTCCCCTAGATTCCAATGACACAAGGCATACACAGCCCGACCTCGTATTTTAGGGTCCCGTATTTTATGTGTAGCTTTAAAAGGAGTGGCAAGGCTGAGATGAGGAGGCTGCACTCTACAAGACAATAGCTCTGCTGCGACGCTGCATGGGGCATGCATGCCGACGTGGGCGTTCTGCTCGATGGCTCGGTCGGGCGCAGGCTCTCCAGGAGGCGACACGATTCGGCCCAGCGGACAAAAGGATCTGAGCTCAGCCCAAAGGGAGAAAAGATGGCGGCCAATCAGATTCGAGAACTAGTCCTCCCACGGATCACGCTCGCCAGCCCGCGGAATCCTTCTAGAAGCACAGATCGGACGAATGCGGTTGGTCCTCAGGGTTAGCTGACGGTCCAGATTGGCCGTTAGGGTTAGCTGGCCAGCAAATTTGAAATTAGGATAAAAATTCAAAAAAATTCAAAACAATATGAATCCTGCTCACATTGTCTTCTTATGTCATGTATCAACAACTAAAATTGGTAAACATGGTCTAGATACATTGTAACGAAAAAATCGTGTGTATAATGTGATATCTTGAACTCTGCCGTACGAAGTCGAGGATTTGAGAGAAGGGTTTGAACTTTGAATCATGGAATGGAACCAAAACTTGGAAATAGGTTCATTTTGGTGTAAGTAAGAAGGATCCATGCTTCATTTCTCAATTTCGTGTTTTGAACTTGTTCAAATGCTAGTCAAACCATAGCTTTGACCAGATTTGCAATGAGGATAAAAAAATTCAAAAAAATTCAAAAAATATGAATCCTGCTCACATTGTCTTCTTATGTCATGTATCAACAACTCAAGTTGATAAACATGGTCTAGATACATTGTAATGAAAAAAATCATGTGTACAATGTGATATCTTGAACTCTGCCGTACGAAGTCGAGGATTTGAGAGAAGGGTTTGAACTTTGAATCATGGAATGGAACCAAAACTTGGAAATAGGTTCATTTTGGTGTAAGTAAGAAGGATCCATGCTTCATTTCTCAATTTTGTGTTTTGAACTTGTTCAAATGCTAGTCAAACCATAGCTTTGACCAGATTTGAAATGAGGATAAAAAATTCAAAAAATTTCAAAAAAATATGAATCCTGCTCACATTGTCTTTTTATGTCATCTAGCAACAACTCAAGTTGATAAACATGGTCTAGATACATTGTAACAAAAAAATCATGTGTATAATGTGATATCTTGAACTCTGTCGTACGAAGTCGAGGATTTGAGAGAAGGGTTTGTACTTTGAATCATGGAATGGAACCAAAACTTGGAAATATGTTCATTTTGGTGTAAGTAAGAAGGATCCATGCTTCATTTCTCAATTTTGTGTTTTGAACTTGTTCAAATGCTAGTCAAACCTGTAACGGCCCAGGGTAGTACCCCTACTAGATTTGTTTGTTCTTTCTTTTTGTGCATCATCATGGCATATGCATCATCTCATTCATGTTTTATCTAATAAAATAAAATTATTTTATAAACCCTAGCTTGTTGTTTTCCCCTCTCCTTGGGCTCTCTCTCTTCCCTGGCCCTCTTCCTCTCTGGCTCGGCAGCCCAGCAGCCCACCTAGCTCCCCCGGCGGCCTGCTTCTCTTCCCCACCGTGCGGCCCACCTTTTCAACTCCGGCCTGGCCCAGCTCACTCTTTTCCTGGCCTCGTACCGCTTCAATGAGCGACGGAGACGCTCGTCGTTTTCCCCTTCACGCAGGAAGCGTGATCCTTTTTCCCCATGGCGTGATCCTCACTGTCCCAACCACCGCACCACCCTCCCCATGTGAGCCTCCCCTCTCCTCATCTTTATCCCTGGACCACAGCATCCCCAGCTGGCTCCCTTCCTCGCCCACGTCTCTTCCTCCCCTCCTTTCTTCCTCTCCAAGAAGAACCAGAAGCAAGGGAGAAACCCCATGGCCGCCGCAGTTCACCGTCGACCCGCCGATTCCGTCTACCCCACGTCGTTCTGAGGGCATCGGCGGGTGCGCCTCGACGTCCTCGACCTTCCAGTACCTCCAATCGAGACGGGGGCGCTCTAAATCGTCGCCACCGACCTCCTCCCCCAACTCCGTCTGCGTCACGTTGACGATGATGGCGTCGCCATCCATCCCTCCCCGGCCTCTCCGACCATCTCCACGCGTCCCTGGTGAGATGGCGCGTCTCCCAGACCTCTTCTCGCTTCCTATCTCCCTCTCTAGTGTGCTGCCCGTGTTGACCGGCCCCTTCTCCGCCGCAGATCCTCGACGTCGGCGTCTCTCCGACGAGCTTCCGGCGACAGCACCACCACCAAGCGGTCAGCGCCGACGAGACGAGGCGAACGCGCCTAACCTCGCTTCCTGGGGGCGCCTGCAACGCCGGCGCGCGCGACGTCTGCCGTGGTGACCACCTCTGTCTGGAACGCGAGCGGCATCTGGGCGTGCGCGCATGGTTCGCCACGCTGGCGGCCACGTCGTCGCCTGGGCCCCGCTCGTCAGCGAACTTGGGTGGGAACCCGCCCGGTGAGCAACGCCCCAGATCCAGATCTGGATCTGGCGGTTTGCATCTAAGCCCCTGCCTCTTTTTCAGCATCAACCCGCAGCCCCTGCTCCATGCCCTTTACTACATAGCCCCCTGCATATATTCAAAAGTAACCCGGGGTCCTTCCCCTGTTCTGTATATGTTTTCTGGGTCCTTTTCTAATTAAAATAAAACATGTTTATCTATTTTAAATAATACAAACTATTCTGTTAATAACTTTTAATTGGTAACTCCAAATTAAAAGTGTTGTATATGAAAATTGATCAGAAAAATGTGCTGAACATGAATATGCCATTCATATACCTGTTTGCATCTCGCATCATGTCGCGCGTCGATAGTTATGCATGTTCACCTCACATAACATGCGGAGTATTTCGGAATTCCAATTAGGTTTTCCCCGCTCCGTTTAATTTTGCAGTAGCTCACCCCTGCCATGTTTGTCATGCTATTCAACCCTTAAACTTGTCGGTAGAAATGCAACTTCAACTCTAATTTGTTTGTCCGGGATTCCGATTCCGCTTAATTTGGATAAGATGCATTGCACCATCTATGCCATGTCATGCATATCATCTTGATCATGCCGGTTCTTATTCGTAGTTGTAAGACTTGCATCCGTTGTTTGTCCAGCATTTGCTTCTTCCCGGATAGGATCGCGAAGTGGTGATGTGAGATACGACAAGTTCTCCGGATGTCCCTCGGCAAGCTTTAACAGGCAAGCATTTTCCCCTATACTCCTGCCCCTGCAGAAGTCGCTCACCTATTTTATTTTGCCTTCTCCCTTATGCTATCCTTGAGTTGCGTTCTTGTCACGTGTCCCTTCCACTTGTTACTTCAAGCAGCCTATATTGCCACCACCACCTCCTACGGCTGTTGTTTGGTTTCGGGTCTGCCTTGCGAGTCGTAGTGCATGCTAGTGCTGTTTATATCTCATTACCGATACTGCTATCTTATCGGGTTATCTGTTGGGGAATCATGACACATGGTCTATGATATTTGTTGGAGATACACATGCTTTACTTATTGTTAACAACTAAAATGATAAGCAGAGGCATCTGTGAGCCCCTTTGCGAAAGCATCGGAATTTTGACTCACTAATGTCCCCTAGGACCCGAGTTCTTGTTATCTGTTCCGAGACTGAGCTCTCTAACCACACGTGGGTATGCTTCTGGGTCTCCCCTCGACCACTGCTGGAATCTACAGCTTTGTCCAGTGGCCACAACTAGTTTGCAATGTTTTACCATTTGATGTTGCGTGCATGCCAGCATGTTACTTATTTACTTTGGGAAGCCCCTGGGTGCCTTGTATCCCTTGTTTCTGGTATGCACGTATAGGTCGTGGAGCCTCTGCGAAGTGGTTTATCGCCCCAGTGTGTGTTTAAACCACCTAGCACGTTGACACACATAGCTAAGTCCGCTTCGGAGATACGGCCGGACTTCGATACGGGTTCAACTTGGTTAGGTGGCTTCCTGGACATTGTTGTCGTGAAGGAGAGTGCGAGTCGTTATATCCACCTGTCGCAAGTGGGTTGATCGTGCGTGTGGGCACATTTGGGCACCCCTGCAGGGTTAAATCTTATCGATAAGCCGTGTCCGCGGTTATGGACGACTTGGAGCTGTATGACTCGACCATAGACAACTTACACCTGTTGTTTCAATACTAATAACTTGCATAGTAAGATAGAACAACTTAAATAATAACTGGTTAAAACTTGTCAACCGTGTGAGTGCCTTTGTAAGTACTTCTTGGCGAAGGGGGAACGCATCGGCTGTGTTATGTTTGCAGAGTATAGAACTGTTAGTTATGCGCTCTCTCACCTTCTCTGATAGACGACTATTGTAGAGTGTCTCTATAGGTTTTTAGTGCTTGCGCGCTGCCGCTTAACCCCACCATATTGCCTATGACGTTCCTCTTGCGTCCTCTAAGTCCCCTGCGTGCCTCAAGTACAAAGGACGACTGGTTGACGAATGCTTATACGTCTTGAAGTCTTGTTAAGTACGAACCCGTACTTATTGCTGCTTCTATGGGACATAACCGGGCAGGTATGAAGATATGTTCGATGAAGACGACGCTAGCAAGGTTACCCTACCGGCTTGGCCTGGGCAGGGTTATGGACGCCATCGTTTATCTCCAGGACTCTTAGTCCAAATTTGTATCTTGTCCGTACTCGGATGTATTCGCTCTTCTGTATGATTTGGATCTTTGTATGTATATTTGTATCTTGACTCGTTGGAGTCGTTGTTGTAATATATATGTCTCTTGTGGGTTCTATTGTAATCCTGTTGTAATGTTACCTCTCGTGATTGATTCCACCCGCATCGCGTGCATGCTTCGGCGTGTACGAGGCGCTTGGTGGTGCGTCTCCTAAAATCGATATCGTGCGGATTTCAGCGGATTCGCTGGGATCCTCATGGTACCGGTTTTGGGGCGTCACAAGTTGGTATCAGAGCCTCAGGTTGACGGTACCCCACTAGTCCAGCCTTTAGGATAACCTTGCCAACAGTCGTTGAGTTTAGAGAGTCCAAACTATTTTCTAAAATTCATTGGATAGTTCTGATTAGCTCTGATTTTCTCCTTACCTCTATTCTTTCTCATCTTACCTTTGCGAGTTTTGAATCTTCTCCTATCTGCTTCTCTGAGTCTTAGGTCTCTACGCGGGTTGGACGATCTTTGCCCCTCACCTAATAGGTCCGCTCTTCGGAGGTCTCGACGAAAACACATCATCATCAAACTGGAGCAACAACTCTTGTTAGTGGTGTCGACCGTTCTACATGGAGCAAGAATTCTTATTAGTGGTGTCGAGAAGATCAACACTTCGCCAGAAGAACGTTCCACCTCGAGGTCGGGTGTTTGTCAATATGGTACAAGAAGACCCGATAGTTCACCTCTCTCCCGCGTACCTTGAGGTGGGATCTCGGGGCGCGATCCCTTGTTAGTGGTGTCGATTGTAACGGCCCAGGGTAGTACCCCTACTAGATTTGTTTGTTCTTTCTTTTTGTGCATCATCATGGCATATGCATCATCTCATTCATGTTTTATCTAATAAAATAAAATTATTTTATAAACCCTAGCTTGTTGTTTTCCCCTCTCCTTGGGCTCTCTCTCTTCCCTGGCCCTCTTCCTCTCTGGCTCGGCAGCCCAGCAGCCCACCTAGCTCCCCCGGCGGCCTGCTTCTCTTCCCCACCGCGCGGCCCACCTTTTCAACTCCGGCCTGGCCCAGCTCACTCTTTTCCTGGCCTCGTACCGCTTCAACGAGCGACGGAGACGCTCGTCGTTTTCCCCTTCACGCAGGAAGCGTGATCCTTTTTCCCCATGGCGTGATCCTCACTATCCCAACCACCGCACCACCCTCCCCATGTGAGCCTCCCCTCTCCTCATCTTTATCCCTGGACCACAGCATCCCCAGCTGGCTCCCTTCCTCGCCCACGTCTCTTCCTCCCCTCCTTTCTTCCTCTCCAAGAAGAACCAGAAGCAAGGGAGAAACCCCATGGCCGCCGCAGTTCACCGTCGACCCGCCGATTCCGTCTACCCCACGTCGTTCTGAGGGCATCGGCGGGTGCGCCTCGACGTCCTCGACCTTCCAGTACCTCCAATCGAGACGGGGGCTGTAATATCCCAGGTAATGGGGTTACAAAAATAGAGGAAACAGATGTGTGCATTGCATTCATGCATAGAAAATCTGGGGAATTTTCGCGCTTTAAAGTAAAACAGTCCACGAATCAAGTTTCACTTGACCTTGGTGGAATTGAAGTAGCTCATCAAGTCAAGCGCTATAAACCTCAATGTGAGTTTGTTAAAACATTGTTTTGGGTAGAGATGATTTGATCTAAGGGGTTAGATCAAATGGAATTAAAATCAACACAACAACACTTGAATCAATGATCAATTGCTTGATCTCATAACATATCATAATAAGGTAATCCTTACCATAACATATGAACATACATCTAATTGGAAATCAAGTAACAATAAATGGAGAAACTATTCTTCACCTATCTTCTCCATATCTTAAACTAATCCATGCTCTTATCATAAACCTTATGATATCCATTCTACTTTAATCTTGGAAGCAAGACAAGGAGATCCAACTAAGGAATATAATTCTTCTCTATTCCAAGATATTATACATCAAACCTAGAGAGGTGAGAGTTATATTATAATTATCAGAGAAGTAATAACAAACCTTGAGCTAAACCTTGGATATACATCCAAGTATTCAAATCATCATCTTCAAGAGGAACCCTAGAGTATCATTCAAGTCCTTCCCAAATGAGTGAGACCATTCATACCACTCTTAGCTCTACCTATTTAAGACTCAAGGACAATCATTGAATTAAAGTATTAGGTTGAAAACCATTTTTCCTTGGAGTGGTGAGATAATCTAATATCACATGGAATAATACCATAACCCTGAATTGATAAGGTGAGGAAGAGACTAACCCAATTAAGCTAGACAAATGAAACCTTAGCATAGATACCTAAGGAGATATTAGGAGTACACCATAAACCCTAACATAACCATTCTTAAATGAGAAAGCTCAACTTATGGTGTTATACTCAAGATAATTGAGACAACCATAGTAGTCCCATTCAAGAAGGTAAATTAGAAGTATTATACCCTAGGTGATCAAGACAATACTTGAGCATGGAAGTGAGAAACCTATTTAATGAAAGATCCCTTAGGAAGCCAACCTTTGATCATTATAAATTGAGTGATGATCATAAAATCTAAGAACTTGAGGAATTAATATCAAGCACAAGTTGATCATGTCTAACCATGATCATGTACTTGAGATATGTGAGGATAAGATAAACCCTAATAGGAAAAGTAGATATCATTCACCACATAAAATTATGGGGAGATCATTAGTAAGCAACCCTAGACTTATATCCCAACCTTTACTTGTGAACCACTAGGTGATCACAATTAGAATCCTACCATATCTATATTTCCCAAATTAAGGAACCCAAGAGCACCTTAGAGTTAAACACTATACTTTATATAGTGAGAAACCAACAATCCAATTGACCAAAGTTAACTATAAAAATAATTATTACCAATGTAGATACTTTAATGATAAATTGAGGATAATAATAGAAGTTAATTGGTAGAAGATAAAACCAATTCTCAAATCTTTAGTAATTAGAGAAGCACATAAGATATGAAGCAACAAACCATATTACCTTGGTTAGAGGAGATTAAAACCTAGCACATGCAATATGGTGTCATCTCATCTCTACAACCTAGAATTAAACCTCAACCCTAGTTTAGGTATCACTATGGTGATCATAATATAAACCAAGTCATAATTGAGATTCAACCCATGTGTCAATAAGTAATTAGCATTGAACCCTAATGGTTTATTAATTAAATCCAATGTTTCAATTATAAAACATAAGCAACATCTAATACTAAGCTCCATAATTAAAAGCCCATGTGAGGTGAATAACCATTCATGTCAACCATTTGACTTAATAACCAAGAACCAACTATGAGGAGAGTAATACCTACTCTAAGTACTTCATGGTGCTATTTAAATATAATCCTAGTGCTACCTTTGAAACATGGTTATAATAAAAACTACAAAACCTTACCAAGCAAGTGCTCACATAAAAATTATGTGCAAGTGACAACATTCCCCAAATAAGAGGTCAAGACCTTAGACATATTTTAGCACCTGAAATCATTCCATTAGACAACTCCTTAAATTATAAAATTTAGGACACATAAGATAACACCCTTGGAATCCTATTTAAAAAAAATAGGAAATTAAGCATTAAGACCACAATGCATTAATTAATTCTTGCTAGATAAAACAAAGCAACATATAACCTGCTATTAAAGGTATTACAAGTATTATAAATACTTGGAATACCAATACAAAGAAAAGAGAATTTGTATTTGCTAAAACACATAATTAGAATATTATGTATGTTGAAACTATCAAATTGTTAATAAGCAAAATAGTATATCTTAAACTGTATTTATTATTTAGGAGGTATTTGCCAAGTTAAAATGATTAGAAAAACCTGCAAAATATAAATGAATTCAAATATGAATTCAAAACAGAATTACAAAACCAGAATTCAAAACAAGAAATAAAACAGTAAATAAATAAAAGAGATAAAGAAAAGGAGGCTTACCTGGACCTCATCGTAGCGCGGCAGCCCACAAGCGGCGGCAGAGTCCACCAACGCGGCCCAAGCAGCAGCCCAACGCCAGCCCACGTACCCCTTCGGCAACAAATAAAAAGAGGAGCTCGTCCTCATCTCTTCCTGGCGCATGGAGGCCACCACGACGCCGTGCCCTGCTTCTCCTCGCCGTGGCAGCTCCTCCGCGTCCGAAGGCATGACGAGGCTCGACCTGCGCACTATAAAAGCCGAGAGATGATCACTGGCCCGAATTCTTTTCCTCTCTGCTCCAATTTTTCCCCATACCCGAAACCTGGTTCCGCCGGTCACCATTACCGCCGGCGATGGAGGCCTCCCTAGGCCAAGCCGTGACCACCACTGTGATCACCGTCCTCGACTTGGTCACCGTGTACAAGGAATTAAGCTGAGGCGTCTTCAATCGACCGTGCCAGGTCGTCTCCTCCGACGACGGCATCGAGCAATCCCGGCGATTGCGACCTCCCCTCGCCTCTCCGACAAGCCCTTCGTGTTCTGGGTGAGTCACTGACCTTCCTGCGCATCCTAGCCTTCTCGTTCATGCCCAACATCGCCGTAGCACCGGTCACCTGCGAGCGCCGCCGCTCGGGTCTCTCCGTCGAGCTTGCTCCGGCGACCATTAGGAGGCGGCGCTACCATCTGTCATTTCACTGCACCGCGCTGGTTCGAATGATACCGATCGCTAGTCTGGGCATGGCCGAAATCGTCGTCGCCGGCGACAACTGCCCGCCGGCCACCATGTCCTTTACCACGTCGTAGATTTTGACCCAGTCAACCGCCAACGTGGCAGTTGACGTGGCCAAGGCCCACCTATCAGTGACAGAGAGTAGAATAGCCCGGGTGCATTTAGTAATTCACTGTTTAAATTCAAATCCTATTTAATTACTGAAACTTTGTAAATTTGTAGAAAATTCATAAAAACTCAGAAAAATATAAATAAGATATCAAAATTCTTATAAAAGAAAAATCTATCCAATAAAAATATAAAATGGAAATTATATTTTTCATAAAAATTCAATTACTTAATATTTGTTAATTAAGCCTTATTTATTAATTCTAAATACAATTAAAATTCAGAAATTAGGAAAACTATCCAAATTAAATAAAAAACCAATAAATAAATAAAGAAAAACATGAAATCTAATTTTATTTATTTATTATTTGTTAAATCTTTATTAGAGAGATTTAAACCCTAATTAATAATTACCTAATTATTAATTATTTAAAAAGAATAAAATGCCAATTTCAATATTATTTTTATTTCCAAGTTACTTATAACTTCAACTTTACCATGAAGTTATTAATCATAGAACCATAGGGTAATTAGCAAACCCTAATTCATTATGAAATGATGTGACAACCTTATCATTTCATGGGAAACTCTAAAACCCTAATTCAATTATGCACCAAACCCTAGCTCCAATAATCAATATAAAACTTAAATTACTTCTAACCTAAACCCTAGGTTAGAGCATGTGATCATGGTATCTTCTTTTCATCCATAGCTCCATAGTAGCAACTAAATACATACCTAGGCCCACATAAAATGTAGAACCCTATCACTAGCCATGTAGTATTCCATTTATGCATACACTTAAACCAAGATGATCAAGTAGGGTTAACCAAGTGTAAACCCTAGATCCTATTACCAACACAATCATCCTTAACCATCCATGCTTAGCATCACACTAATGTGATGAACCTCAGGAGCAACTATACCAAATCTTGAGCATTACCTAATCATATTCCACTAAACTATACTAGTGATAGATAATTATCAAACCTCCTATTTGGGAACCAACCATTCTTTACTTAGGGAATTAAATAGCAAACCCAAACAACCTCAACCTAATTGATATACTTCTTATTATTTAAGAAGTATGTTCTTCAAAAGTTATTCTTTTGAAGAAAATAAAGATTCATCATCAACCCTGCTTATAAGGACCTATAAACCCTAGCTAGCTATCACCAATAAGATAAACCAATCTTGATAGCAACCTTTTATGAATAATTGCTTAGAATGCCCAGGCTTAATTCAACCTTACAAGCTCTAGGTGTTGATGAATCCAACTAGGTTGTGATCCATCTACTACTTACTCCAGAAACCAATTAAAACCATAGAAAACCATAGAACCCCACAAACCCAATTGTCATACTTGTTCTTTATTTAAGAACATGTTCTTCAAAAGTTATTCTTTTGAATTATATAATAAGTAATCATCAACCATGTATTATAGGACTTAAAATTGACAACTGCTCTTTACTTATTATACATCTACTATTCCTGGTTGTGTATGATTGTTACCATTCATTTTGCCACCTGCTTATAATTCTAAAACAACACCACCCTGAATAAGAACCTTGTTTGTGAATCACTCTAAAAGTGCAACACACCCTGAACTAATCATTACAACTCACTAATCCTAAATCATCGGGGTTAGGTCACGCTTAGAGCGATTGCATCTCATTCTTATGCATTATTGCATCCTTGCCAATCTTTTAAACATCGTCCTTACCGGACGATGATGCTATTTCAGAATTTGGAGTTATTGCGTATCGAAGACCTTGCACACGCATAATCTTGCAGTCAAGAAAGGCAAGTTCATCACTTGCTCATGTCATTTGTGTATTTCTATCAAATTACTTGCAAAGTATTATGGTTATCACTATTGCATAAAAATCAAAACCACTACTTTCATAACTATGAATATGACTATGTGGTGGGCAATGGAACCATGGATTGTGTTGATATGGTGGAGGTTCCATTGCACGGGTTTATATCCATCTAGGATTAAACAACAAATGTCGCCAGTGATTCTTGTGCCGTAATACCCGTGTTAACCATAAGATCCGGAGTGGGACGGAGTAGTCAAAAGTGTTTCCACCTCTCGTACATCAACGGATGCGCTTACCGTAGACACTTGACCCAAAGTTGGGCAAGCGGTGGGGTGGGGATCCCATTCTAAGTCCCCACGGTAATGCGGTCTATGATGGATTGTAAGGTGTCCGGAACGGTCTATCTATGGTTGATAGGGCAGGGCATATAAAAATTGTTCGGAACGGTCTACCTTAACTGGTATAGGGGAGAACAAATGCCTGGGTCGGTCTCACCATAGATATAGGGGAAGACATTCTTACAAAAGGGTGGGTGTGCGAGGTAGCGGAGGAACATGATTGGCTAGACCTTATACCGGGCCTCACACCATAGGAAGTGTGGACGGGAAGATCACCCGGTTGGCACCAAGGTTAAGATCTCTTATGGGTAAAGCAACACACCTCTGCAGAGTGTAAAGAACCGTGACCTGTCACTCCCTGTTCCGGGATATGGAACTGCGAACGCGGCCGGAAAGGAGCTCCATGAAGTTCTAGTAAACCGGTGAAGGCTGACGGACATAGTTCTTCTGAATAAAAGCAACCTTTTGAAGAAATGGTTATGAAAACTTGCATTGGTATTAGACTTTCTGGTCTAATACCGTAGCTAGTGCATTAAACACCTCTTTCCTATAATGAACTTGTTGAGTACGCTCGTACTCATCCCACTCTTAAATCCCCTGCTTAGATATGGAGGCATCGAAGAAGGATCCACAGTGCAACTCGAAGGTCGAGGAGTCAACAACTACTTCAAGAGACAAGACCCTGTCAGAGGAGTCAGATACCACATACATCAAGGAGAAAACCTAGTTTAGCCATAGAAGGGAACTAGCTTCCTCAACCTAGCTCCTACTTAGCTAGAATCTATTCTTAGCCTCTATAGCTAGTCAAATACTCTACAAATAGAGTTCGTGATAGAATTAGACTACGAGTCGTTCTTCTGGAGTTTATTTGCAGATTTACCTCATTGTAAAGTAGGAGGCTGTGCTAATCTTATGTAATAGAGTCAATGTGTAATTCTATAGACATGCCTTGGACCCGCATATGTTTCTGTTGTACCACTCTGAGCGATATAATACTAGTGGAACGGTGTTTCATTGCTGTTATATCAGACTTGCATACTACACCATGCAGTGGTATGCCGGGTCACCACAGGGGCGCTCTAAATCGTCGCCACCGACCTCCTCCCCCAACTCCGTCTGCGTCACGTTGACGACGATGGCGTCGCCATCCATCCCTCCCCGGCCTCTCCGACCATCTCCACGCGTCCCTGGTGAGATGGCACGTCTCCCAGACCTCTTCTCGCTTCCTATCTCCCTCTCTAGTGTGCTGCCCGTGTTGACCGGCCCCTTCTCCGCCGCAGATCCTCGACGTCGGCGTCTCTCCGACGAGCTTCCGGCGACAGCACCACCACCAAGCGGTCAGCGCCGACGAGACGAGGCGAACGCGCCTAACCTCGCTTCCTGGGGCGCACCGCTTGCCGGCGCGCGCGACGTCTGCCGTGGTGACCGCCTCTGTCTGGAACGCGAGCGGCATCTGGGCGTGCGCGCATGGTTCGCCACGCTGGCGGCCACGTCGTCGCCTGGGCCCCGCTCGTCAGCGAACTTGGGTGGGAACCCGCCCGGTGAGCAACGCCCCAGATCCAGATCTGGATCTGGCGGTTTGCATCTAAGCCCCTGCCTCTTTTTCAGCATCAACCCGCAGCCCCTGCTCCATGCCCTTTACTACATAGCCCCCTGCATATATTCAAAAGTAACCCGGGGTCCTTCCCCTGTTCTGTATATGTTTTCTGGGTCCTTTTCTAATTAAAATAAAACATGTTTATCTATTTTAAATAATACAAACTATTCTGTTAATAACTTTTAATTGGTAACTCCAAATTAAAAGTGTTGTATATGAAAATTGATCAGAAAAATGTGCTGAACATGAATATGCCATTCATATACCTGTTTGCATCTCGCATCATGTCGCGCGTCGATAGTTATGCATGTTCACCTCACATAACATGCGGAGTATTTCGGAATTCCAATTAGGTTTTCCCCGCTCCGTTTAATTTTGCAGTAGCTCACCCCTGCCATGTTTGTCATGCTATTCAACCCTTAAACTTGTCGGTAGAAATGCAACTTCAACTCTAATTTGTTTGTCCGGGATTCCGATTCCGCTTAATTTGGATAAGATGCATTGCACCATCTATGCCATGTCATGCATATCATCTTGATCATGCCGGTTCTTATTCGTAGTTGTAAGACTTGCATCCGTTGTTTGTCCAGCATTTGCTTCTTCCCGGATAGGATCGCGAAGTGGTGATGTGAGATACGACAAGTTCTCCGGATGTCCCTCGGCAAGCTTTAACAGGCAAGCATTTTCCCCTATACTCCTGCCCCTGCAGAAGTCGCTCACCTATTTTATTTTGCCTTCTCCCTTATGCTATCCTTGAGTTGCGTTCTTGTCACGTGTCCCTTCCACTTGTTACTTCAAGCAGCCTATATTGCCACCACCACCTCCTACGGCTGTTGTTTGGTTTCGGGTCTGCCTTGCGATTCGTAGTGCATGCTAGTGCTGTTTATATCTCGTTACCGATACTGCTATCTTATCGGGTTATCTGTTGGGGAATCATGACACATGGTCTATGATATTTGTTGGAGATACACATGCTTTACTTATTGTTAACAACTAAAATGATAAGCAGAGGCATACGCAGAGCCCCTTTGCGAAAGCATCGGAATTTTGACTCACTAATGTCCCCTAGGACCCGAGTTCTTGTTATCTGTTCCGAGACTGAGCGCTCTAACCACACGTGGGTATGCTTCTGGGTCTCCCCTCGACCACTGCCGGAATCTACAGCTTTGTCCAGTGGCCACAACTAGTTTGCAATGTTTTACCATTTGATGTTGCGTGCATGCCAGCATGTTACTTATTTACTTTGGGAAGCCCCTGGGTGCCTTGTATCCCTTGTTTCTGGTATGCACGTATAGGTCGTGGAGCCTCTGCGAAGTGGTTTATCGCCCCAGTGTGTGTTTAAACCACCTAGCACGTTGACACACATAGCTAAGTCCGCTTCGGAGATACGGCCGGACTTCGATACGGGTTCAACTTGGTTAGGTGGCTTCCTGGACATTGTTGTCGTGAAGGAGAGTGCGAGTCGTTATATCCACCTGTCGCAAGTGGGTTGATCGTGCGTGTGGGCACATTTGGGCACCCCTGCAGGGTTAAATCTTATCGATAAGCCGTGTCCGCGTTTATGGACGACTTGGAGCTGTATGACTCGACCATAGACAACTTACACCTGTTGTTTCAATACTAATAACTTGCATAGTAAGATAGAACAACTTAAATAATAACTGGTTAAAACTTGTCAACCGTGTGAGTGCCTTTGTAAGTACTTCTTGGCGAAGGGGGAACGCATCGGCTGTGTTATGTTTGCAGAGTATAGAACTGTTAGTTATGCGCTCTCTCACCTTCTCTGATAGACGACTGTTGTAGAGTGTCTCTATAGGTTTTTAGTGCTTGCGCGCTGCCGCTTAACCCCACCATATTGCCTATGACGTTCCTCTTGCGTCCTCTAAGTCCCCTGCGTGCCTCAAGTACAAAGGACGACTGGTTGACGAATGCTTATACGTCTTGAAGTCTTGTTAAGTACGAACCCGTACTTATTGCTGCTTCTACGGGACATAACCGGGCAGGTATGAAGATATGTTCGATGAAGACGACGCTAGCAAGGTTACCCTACCGGCTTGGCCTGGGCAGGGTTATGGACGCCATCGTTTATCTCCAGGACTCTTAGTCCAAATTTGTATCTTGTCCGTACTCGGATGTATTCGCTCTTCTGTATGATTTGGATCTTTGTATGTATATTTGTATCTTGACTCGTTGGAGTCGTTGTTGTAATATATATGTCTCTTGTGGGTTCTATTGTAATCCTGTTGTAATGTTACCTCTCGTGATTGATTCCACCCGCATCGCGTGCATGCTTCGGCGTGTACGAGGCGCTTGGTGGTGCGTCTCCTAAAATCGATATCGTGCGGATTTCAGCGGATTCGCTGGGATCCTCATGGTACCGGTTTTGGGGCGTCACAAAACCATAGCTTTGACCAGATTTGAAATGAGGATAAAAAATTCAAAAAAATTCAAAAAAATATGAATACTGCTCACATTGTCTTCTTATGTCATCTAGCAACAACTCAAGTTGATAAACATGGTCTAGATACATTGTAACGAAAAAATCATGTGTACAATGTGATATCTTGAACTCTGTCGTACGAAGTCGAGGATTTGAGAGAAGGGTTTGAACTTTGAATCATGGAATGGAACCAAAACTTGGAAATAGGTTCATTTTGGTGTAAGTAAGAAGGATCCATGCTTCATTTCTCAATTTTGTGTTTTGAACTTGTTCAAATGCTAGTCAAACCATAGCTTTGACCAGATTTGAAATGAGGATAAAAAATTCAAAAAAATTCAAAAAAATATGAATACTGCTCACATTGTCTTCTTATGTCATCTAGCAACAACTCAAGTAACATAAGATGATTTAGACAAGGTTGAAAAAAAGTTGCTTAGAAATGGGGTCGTTTACCCTCACCCGGAGGCCGTTTTTGAACACATCTTTCATTAAACTGATGAAAATGAGTTTACTCCACAAAATTGTCCAATTGATTAACAAGTTATAACAAACTAGTGCATAACATTCAAATAGCATTGCAACATCAAAAATGATGTCAACTTTCAAATTTGGTTCAAATTTGAAATTGGTTCAAATTTGAAATCTATTCAAATTACAAATAATAAGTTTCCACACCATAGCACATAAGTTTAAAACCATTACATCAAACTATTTCTTCTTCTTCCTCCTACCACTTCTCATTGCAGTACCATAGCATAGTTTGTTCATGCTCCTGAACTTTTTGCCGCAACCACTAGGCCCCCTCATCTTTTGCACATCTGGCACAGGCACAAGCACATCAGCAGCCATAGGCAAATCTGGCATAGGCATAACCTCCTGAGCCACATGCACAAGCACATCAGCAGCCACAGGCACATCTGGCATAGGCATAACCTCCTGAGCTTCAGAATTCAGCACAACCTCTAGAACAGGTTCAGAATTCATCCTAACCTCCAGAATAGGTTCATCTGGCAACTCAATAGTCAAATCTGGTTGAGGCAACAGAAGTAGCTCTGAAACAGGTTCATCTGGCACTGGTGCATTGACCAAACTGCTTCTTTTCTTTCTATAGCCATTGAGTCTTGGCTTTTTCATTGGCCAGCACTGTTCAACAACAAGAGGTGGGGCTTTTTCTCCACGCTTCCTCCTTAAAAAAGCATATAAATTGGAAAAAGGATATAAATTAGATACTGAAATAAGCAAATGAAACAAGGTACATAAATTGGAGAATTAACATTAACATACTTTGGTTGTACAGGAGTGCAACGGCATTTTGGGGAACCAATTCTATGCCCAAGTTCCTCACACAACTTGCACCAGTTTTTGTTACCTTTTTGAGCCCTTTTAGGCTTTTCTGGTTTTTCCTTTTTCCCCTTCTTACTACAACCCCCCTTCTCAAACTAAGCTTTGTATCTGCTCTGTTTGGGCCTCCCAGCCTTTCTTTTACTCAGAGGGGGACACAGTGTAAATTCTATATCCACCTCAGGCCACTGAGATTGGTCAGTCAGGGCTGGAATTGGAGTTGCATATGCAGTCTTAAACTTTTGTACTGAGTAATACTCATGCAAATATGGGTGCATATTTAACCTGGGTTTAGATGCCAAAAAAATTATGGCATGCTCACATGGTTTTCCAGTGTGTTGTCACTCTAGGCAAGTGCACTCCTGCAACTCAATGTTTACCACATGCCTCTTGACACTCCTTGCATCTTTAACTTCAGCATCAAATAAGGAGGATTTCTCAACAGATAGATGTGAAAGGTTTCTACTCTTGTTGACCACCTGTTGTACCACTGCTGGAAGCTTGTCCCCTTCCAACATATCACCAAGTCTTCCTCTCAACTCCCACAAACGCATGATCATGATCCTTATTTGGTCCACCATGTCATGCACAGGCAAATCTTTTAAATCTTTCACTTTATTGTTGAAACTTTCTGCCAAATTGTTATTGATGTGATCACATTTTATTGCAGTATTAAAACCTGATCTGTACCACAACAGAGAATGGTATGTGTTCAACCAGGAAGCAAATTCATTATCAGCACAAGCTGCCATGATCTTACCAAGGTGGTAGGAATGTGTCTGTGCTCTGTAAGCTCTTGCTGCTGGCCACATGCGCCCAAATTCATCTCCTCTAATTTTTTTTTATCAGATTCATCCACATATGTCCAAAGCACTCTCTCTGCTCAGCATGGGGGAAAACATTTTTTACAGCATTTTCCAGCCCTTTACATGCATCTGTGTGGATGGCCAAAGGTGAAACTGGCCCTATGCATCTTTTCAGTTGCATCATGAACCATGTCCAGCTTGCCTCTGTCTCTGATTGAAACAGTCCAATTGCAATTGGGAACATCCAGTTGTGTCCATCCAAAGCATTGCATGCAGCCAACTGACCATTCCACTTGCCAGTCAAAAAAGAAGAGTCTATGCTCAAATATGGATGACATCCTACTTTGAATCCATCTATGCAAGGCTTCAAACACATAAAAAACTTGCTGAAGTAAACACTGCCATCCTCTGTAACCTCTGTATCTATCTCCACCACACTTCTAGGTGACCTCTTCTCCACCTCAGCTTTAAAGCTATACAACATCCTAAATGTATTTGCCCAGTCACCATACAATGATTTCATTGCCCTTTGTTTTGCCTTCCAAACTGTGGTATATTTCAGTTTGATGGGGTACAGCTTCTCCAAGTCCACTTTAAGCCTTTTTGCAGTAGTGTTTGGAGTTTTTGCTAAAATAGGAGTAATCTTCTCTGTAATCCATAGCTGGTTTGTCATATTTGAAACTCTCTGTGAAGTGGTCATACATGTATGCTGGTTTGGTATTTGATTTACCCTGATTGTACTGCCATCAGGTTGTAGTCTGGCAGATATGTACCATTTGCATGGATTTCCACCACCATCATAGCCTTTGCACCTAGCATAAAATTTCTTCCTATCAGTCCACATAGTCTTGGCATCAAACTCTTTTTTCACTGCATAGGTCCTAAAAGACATCCTAAACTCATTCATATTTGGCCACAACTTTCCAACCTCAACAACAGGGTTCTCTTTGTCATACAAACAGACCAGCTCATTGTCATTTGCATCATCCACATCATCTGCAGCCTGTCTCATCAGGTCTTCTTCATCCTCATTTCCACGGCCTGCATTTGTGTTACCATGTGCAGGCAAAGAACTGTCATCCTCAGTTGCACGGCCTTCATCTCTGTCATCAACTGGAATGCCAAACATTTTGGCCATTTCAATGTCAGATATTGGTGCAATGACTAAATCTGTTTTTTCATTTAACTCTACTACATTCCAGTCAACAACAATCTTTTGAGCACCATGGTTTCCCTCCTCTGCATCTGCATCAGCCCCTGTATCTTCAGCTAGTACTGTCGGTTCAGTGAACAATGCCAACATCTGCCCCCTCCTTTGTGAAGCCCACTCATCATCTTGCATCTGTGCAGCCATCTTTGATGGCACATAACCTACTCTGGAATTTGTTTGTAGATCAATAAGCTCTGCATGAAAACTTACTTGATTGCTTTCCCACCCTTCTTGACGATCAATTTCAGCAACCATGGATTCTCCATCTTCAATTCTCACATATTCACCCATATAGTTGTCAAACCGTAGCACAGACACCTCTTGTTCTGGACCCCAAACAATCTTCTCCCCTATCTTCTCCACCAAATTGCGCACGGCCTCCTCCTCCTTTCCCTCCAATTCCCGCGGATCAACATCTTCAAGATCAAGGGCCAACCTCACGGTGCTATTTGCAATGTCTTGGACGCTTCCATCACTCAGCTTGGCTTTACAGGGAAAAATTCGACCGTAATTGCGAATGTGGTGGCAGAATCGGGCGCAGCATCTCCCCTGTCAAAGGTGGGCAGCGGCGGCGTAAGCAATTGACCCCCAAATCGGCCCCCAAATCGATAACGAAAACATCAAAAGAAGGGGCGCATTACCGATTTGAAGCACCGACTCGTCCCTCCATCTGATTCAGCCCGCGCTCCTCTCGATCCGCCCAGATACGCTGATTCTAAATCGGCAGGGCACCCAAATCGGCAACGAAACGGAACATCAAGACAAGATCCAGGGGTATGAGACTAGGGTTTGGCAATTACTCACTTGCAATGGCTCCACCGCCGCTGAGATAGACGCTCCGCCGCCGTCCAGATGAAAAACCAGGCCCGCCGCTGTCGGAGAAGAAGCCCAGGGCGCCGCCGCTCACCGCCGCTCCCAGTTCACCACGCGCGAGTCGAGCGGACCGTTGAGTCGTGCGGGACCCACAGTCGTGAACGGTTGACTCTACATGACCGGACCATGGTGGACCCCACTTGTCATAACCCTCACTGTCCTAACCTAATCGTATCCTAACTAAGTGTCGTAACCCGCGTCAGCTGCCTGTCGCACGCGAGCTATTTGAAGCAGAAAAAACGACGCATGGGAGCTATTTTAGCCAACTACGTCGCACCAAGGAGAATTTCACTCAACTGTGTCGCACAGGAGCTATTCGCCCATTGTTTTTGTATCCAAAATAGTCTTACATAAAAAAGTGAGTTCATTAAACCGTTCTTGAAACGTGGAGGAACCAAATCTAACAAAATAACTTTGGTTTGGTAGCTCTGGGTCACTAGAAACGAACGGGGTTTTCAACATAAATTGTCGCTTAAACCTGTCTTCCCGCTTTACAGAGCTTTGTCTTCTATGTTTCAGTGGAATCCGCTGATTTCGCCTAAGTGCCGTGCTGCGACGGATGAAGCGATGAACAAGATTGATGCAAGCCCACGTGATCTGGTGAGCCGTGTCCTCGTTTAAAGCTTTGATGTTTCAGAGCCGTGAGATATTCTCTTACGTCCCCATCTTGTTTGGCTCTTGTTTTGTTTTCTTTTCATTTTGGGTTGTAAGATTACTATCGTGAACTTTCAATATAAATAAATGTTTATTTCATGGCTAGAAATGTTTGACACCATACACATCGCACGATGGTGCATACTAGTGAGGCTAGCCATAGTGCTAGTATCATAGCTAGTATCATGCACATTGGTCCCACAAAAATGCTGATGTGGCAGCTAATTAAGGAGGAGAGAGGAGATTAGAGTAACATAGGTAGATATTGTATCATAGCGCATGTCACGAGAAAGTTAATGCCAAACAAATCTTATGCACAAATTTGCATTGAGATTCTAAAAGGCAATAAATATAGCATGTCTATGATACTACTTCATGATACTAACCACTATAGAGATAGTAACATACACAAGTATCATATGCATGATACTACAACATGATATTTGCCACTATGGCCAGCCTGAAAAGAGCACACCAAATTTTCCAGAAAAACGTTTTCGCCTCATAAGATGGTGCAATATTCAGTCATAAATACTTACTACCTCAGCGAGTAGCTAAGCGAGCATACAGCTAGGCAATATCGGGCATCAATTAAACATGACCGGAGGAAGTAGGTTTGTAGAAGGAAAGCCGGAGACCTAACAGCCACTAGTGGAAAATGGTGCTTTTGCACCGGTTGGTAAGGGGCATATGCACCGGATGCCCAACCGGTGCAAAGCATCCGGTGCAAATGCCCCCCCCCCCCTTTTGCACCGGTTGAGTTGCGAACCGGTGCTAAAGGGGTACCACGTGGCGGCTGTCGGGCGCCCGAGCGAGAGGACCTTTAGCACCGGTTCGTATTACGAACCGGTGCTAAAGGGTCTGCCGCGGCAGGAAAATGTCCCAAAACGCTGCTGCGGTAGAACCCCGCTACCTATATTTTTTTCGAATTATTTTTCACTCCCTCTTTTTTTTCCTTTTTTTCAGAATTTCTATTATTTTAGTTATTTCAGAAGTTTAGTCTCTAACTACCCTTATCTCTAGTCTAATTACTTACTCGTGCTTAGACTTCCCGCTCGGTCACCCATCCTCCCACTACTCTAGCACTAGCACACTTAACTTCCAAGTTCCTTTCCATCCCGTATCCAAGTGCTTCGCGCGCATGTATGTGATAGTAGTATCATATCAATCCTATTAACATATCGGTCGATGTCATATTTCTTTATTATTCGAATTTCAAATAATTCTTTTAATAAACAAAAGTAATGATATAATAATAATCTTGAATAAATAAATAAACATTAACTTTATAATTGTATTATTTTTAATTATTTTCAAATTTTAATTTTTTTTTTGCCAAACCTAAAACCTGAAAATTTGGAAAACTTATAATCTGCAGAGTGTAATCGTTATGCAGGATGCAATTATTAATTTTAATTTTGAAAAATAAAAAATTATATAAAATCCTAAATTTCTAGAAAAAACTAAAATCTTCCTGCTTTCATATTTCCATTTGGAATTTTGAGAATCTAAAAATTGGCTAACCGGGTAAACCCCGCTGAATTCGGATGTAACTTTTTCCCAGGATTTTTTTGATATATTATACGTTTTTTTCCGACGTCGTATGCAAAAGTTATTGCGGTTTTACCATTCTTCAAACTTTTTTTGCAAAAAAAGTGAAAATCAAAATTTGTTAATGTTCCCTAATACTAGGTTGCATAACATACAAGAATCTAAAAATATTTTATTTTTTTTGAATTTTCTATCATTTTATTTTCTATTTTACAGTGCTAAAAAAGGCGATCCACGGGGGGGGGGGGGGGTGGAGGTGCGTGGGGAGCAGAAAAACCTTTTGCACCGGTTCGTGTTACGAACCGGTGCTAAAGGATCGCGGCTGACTCCAACCCTTTAGCACCGGTTCGTGTTACGAACCGGTGCTAAAGGTCCCGCACGAACCGGTGCTAATCCCCCCTGGACGTCCAGACCGCACGAACCGGTGCTAATGACCCCTTTAGCACCGGTTCGTGCCAAATCCGGTGCAAAAGCTTTTTGGAGGAGAGGATAAAAGCCCTTGTTTCTACTAGTGAGCAGACCCAAGTCATAAATATGTGGGCATGTGTGGTTCATAAGTCCATTCACAGCAGAGTTATGTGCATCCGATGAAGGGGAAACAACCCACTGCCGCCATCCACTCTCGAAGGCAGGAGAAGATATAAACCGGTACCGCACATCAACACACCGAGAAGTAAATTTACGATTTTTAGAGAGTGATAACCGATCTTGGAATGACTGATACTACCAGGCACAAGTGAATGGTTTATTTTCTGGGAGGGGAGATTGTAGGGATGGGAGACATAAGGAAGCTAGCAATCCCTAGCGTCTATTGCTCTGGTGTCCCCCCCACTTCTGATACCCCTTCGTGGGTTAACTTAACATGTGTGTTTGGTTCATGGGCAAACATGTACAGGATGGGTTGGGATAAAATATATTTAATTAATGATTAATAGAATAAGATAAATATGCCATTAACACACCGGTTAATATGTAATTAACGGGTCCTTTTCCCTTTGTGGTGGTGGAGGCCGGACCTAGCGGGCGGCCGCCTACCCGTGCCTAGCAAGGTCACTACCCGCACATATTTAGCGAGGCCGTTTCTGTCGACTAGGTGTGGCGCAGACGTAGCAAGCTCGTTGCTCGCCACGCCATGGAGGCCACCGCCGCCTAGCTAGGGAGTCACGTTGAAAATCAAGCCCGCCGCTTACCGCGCCCTAGAGGCCGCCGATGTCGAGCTGGGGAGCCACGTGGAAAAGCAAGCCCATCGCTCGCCGTGACATGGTGGTCGCCGCTGAGCTGGGGAGCCACACATACGACGGTGGCAGGTGTCGAAGTCGCGTCGACGGCCATGGATTCCCAGGCGGCTATCATGAAATTCACGGATCATATGGTCCAGCCTTTCTCAGAAATATTCGACTTTTGGGATGGGATCATCCATATTTTCTGGTCACGAACCAAACACACGTTTACCACCTGAACGTCATTCGCCGGGGGGACACCGGAGCACAGCCCATCACTAGCTTGCTGCACCGTTGAGAAAATGCTGAACATCGCAGGTGCAGCCGCCGACGAGGCGATTGTCCCGTCGAGGAGGATGTCCGTGGAGGCCTGGCCGGAGCTCCGGTGGTTCACGACGCGACTGAGGGAGTTGTGCCGCCGTGACGCCAAGAAGCATGGTCATGGACGCCGGCGACGAGCGTGGCCATGGGCACTGGACGAGCTGCGGCGAGAGAGCTCTTGGATCCGCCAACGAGCGCCTTCGTGAACCATGGGAGAGCAGCGAGCTAGCGACCGCCGGTGGATGCGCGACATACTCGCGGCATCTAGGAGAGGCTGCGCGAATGGAGAAGGAAACGGGCTAGCAATCTCAACATTCATGGCTAATTGAGGGAAATTACTTTGAGATTCGTTTTGCTACGTGGCAGTTGAAGGAGTTGGTCCAGCCTTAGCACCATACGACCCAGGTCGTATAAGATTTTCTTCCTTGTACCAGCCTTAATTAGCAGACATACTAGTAGTAGTTTAGTTTCAGCCAAGAGTGCAGCAATACAGCAGGGATTTTGACAACGAAAATAGATGGTAGATGCGCACACGCAGGGAAAATGGCAACGAGCGCATTCCTGCAGCAGCGGTATATCCGTGAAGAATACGAAGCTGTCTGGTTGCGGGCGTTTGCCGCACGCGCGCGGATCTCATCGGGGCCCGTGGCGCTGGCTAGCTTGGGCTTCATTCAGTCGGACGACGTGCCAGGAACACGGTCCTGGCCTCCGACAGCCCGTCGATGGCCATGTTCGAAGAGCTCGAGGGAACAGGGCCCCCAAATTCATGAGGCCCCTAAATTTCTGCTGCCTAGTACTCTGCCTCTTATCGTCTAAGGTTTCATGGTAGCAGCCCTATTTTCTTTGCTCCTGCAAGCCAGCTGGTGGTGGCCCACGGTAGAGATCCCAATCAGTTCCAGCGATGCGATCGATTGTTTCTGCGATCCATTGTTTCTTTTGCAAGACCGCTCATGTTATGCCATCTGCGAATCTGCGACCGAGGGCAGGTGGGACTGAGCGACGCAGCAACATCAAAGATCGGCGAAAAAAGTCGAATTGGTTTTCAGCTGTTCGCTTGCTTTGTGTCAGCCGCCGATCTATATTGATGTTCGGCAGTTCCTTGTCCTAGTGCTTGGCTTCTTGCCGGCGTGGCATGTGCTTGCAAAGCTACCAGCTGATTGGCCCGCGTCGAGGTATAACCACTGCAACTTTTCCAGGACAGTTGAATTTATTTATTGAATTTGAACAAAAAATCAAACGTTGACCAGCGGAGAAATGATCCCTCTCTTGGTATGAGACTTCTTGCGGATGAACGCTAGAATGATACCTCGATTTAAAGTCCATCCTTCCCAACGAAATTACCGCAAGATAGGAATTAAAAAGCGGGTGGACTGATTGCGCACTCGTTGGCCTTGCCAGTGAGCTAGGACCCAATTCTCAAATTTGAACAAAAATTGAGGTCCCATTTTGTATGTCGAACCGGCCCCCAAATCCTGGAGACGGTGCTAAACGGCTTATATTATGCTAACCACCTTCATTTTAGGCATGCTAATTCAGTATGCACTGTCAACAACCTGAAAGTCTGAAACTAAAGTAGTCACAGAAATGTATCTGCCGGTGCGACCATGTGAATGCATGTACTCTTTCTAGGGTGATCGATCATGAATGAGGCTGCACGGTTGCGTGGCAAAGAAAAAAAAAAAGATGACAATGGCTACAGCTTTAAGAGGTGGCAGCTGCAAGCCTGCAATGCTCCTGAAATTTGTAAACGCAATGGACGGAGCTCAGCGGTAGGAGAAAATGTGCCGCTGGACCAAAGAAAAAAACTGAAAGCTAGAGAGGCCGATGAGGTGCTCAAAGCATGGCTTGCCATGCACGTGTGATGTACATATGTGTATTTAGGCTTGGAAGGCGTCGAAAATTCAAACGTGCCGAACATCGAGAATTCGGCGAGGAAAGAGGTTAGTGCTCTACCTGAGTCACTTGAAGATGATCACTTGGTGCTAGTTTCAATGACGTCCGGCTGATCTTCTGCTGCCGTCAGCTTTCGGCTAGGCTTCGAGCGTGGAGGTCTTCGTCTACCTTAAATTGGGCTTGTTTCTTATCTTTGTTTGCTTGAGGTGTGCGTAGTGTTGCAAGCTGCTTGCAACCTGTTTGCAACATCCTTGTATCAACGGTCGTATGGCTGTATTAATTTAAAGCTGAGCAATTATGTCTTATGTTTAAAAAAGACCTCCACACAGTCCTTCTTCCAAGTTCTGTCTTTGCATGCTAGCCTCCAAGGATAATGATGTGTCCTCGATCTAGATTGAGTGAAGACATGCGCAACCTGGTGTGTGCAGGCACCAATTGTTACCCAAAAGTGAAAATAGAAGTAGGTGTTTACTTTATTTTCTAACAGATGTACATTTGGATGTCGCGTAATGAAATGCGATCTACACATGCATTCCAAAAGGCGGTCTATTCCCAAATACTTGCGTGTTTGTGAGCGATGTGTTCCTAGAAAAAAGTTATACCAAGCACGATTCACCTCATTAACTGAAGTCTTGATCTGCTAATTGAAACAGATAGGGTAACCACAAATTGAGGCGGGCGCCCCGAGTTGGCTTAATGAAACTCTAGCAGATCTATGAGAAGCTGAAGCCAGATCGATATCTCGCATCGGAAAAGCTGGAAAAGTGTTTTCAGCAGATCCTGCAATCCAAACCGCGGAAGTTTTTGCACTTCGATCATTATGAGTTCATCATCAACTTAATTTACATTCATAGATAAAAGTCCGCTACATTGGACAAGCTAAAGAAAGCTCCCGGGGTGCGGAATTGGGTGAAGTAGGTGTTGCACCGTATCTGGGATGCTTGCATGCTCTCCGCCGCACGGGCGAAGACGATCTTGTCATGGGTGCGGTCCTCAACGGCGGGGAGGGGGCCCTCTCGCGCCGCGAAGAGGCGGAAGATAGCTCACGGCCTCACGAAGACGCGACAAGCCCCAACAGCGGGCGGTGCAGCCGTTTACTGCCCACATTTTGCCGATCCGGTGGGATGCTTGCTAGATTCGGTGGCCGGAGGTGGGGTGGGGTGTGGATTGGGCGGCTGAGGAGGCGATGCGGTGGGGAAAACGAGAAAATTGACCCTGATATGCCACGCAGTCCTGGGTATATAGCGGATGGATTGGCCTATATCCGGGCCACTGCATATTTAATTTCTATCTAAACCCTAAACCCTATTCTACGCCTCCCCTCCCTCTTTAATCCGAGATGCAAAATAAAAAAGCGAAGTAAGGGTTCCCAATGGGCATTTGATCTTGCCACGCCTTTTTTTCGTGCAAAAAAGGAAATATGAATTTCTCCATTCATTGAACCCTAGTTCGGGACTGATGGGGCTCGAACCCGTAGCTTCCGCCTTGACATGGCAGTGCTCTGACCAATTGAACTACAATCTCTATAACATTATTCCTAGTTTCTCGTTGGGCTTCTTGGAACATTTTCCATTAAGTAATTTATATGAGTTGTTGATCTTCCTTTCATGGGCTCTCTATATTCTTCATATCATTCCTAAGATAGAGAACTCTAAAAATGATTTAAGCACAATAACTACTGAATGGATCGTAGCGAACAAGGGGGGGGGGGGGGTGAATGACGCTACGGCAAGTTTTAGTCTTTTTCAAGTTTTATGCAACGGAAGGTAAAGGTGTGACTTTTAGCAATGGGGGTGATCCTACAATGAATATCGGACGAGTGCAACAAGTAAAGGAATCAACAAGATAACGAGAGTAAGGAGCGAGACAACCGGGGGGGGGGGGGGGGGCGCGAGGCGAGTCGAGGTTTGTTTCCCGCAGTTCCTTGCACTAAAGGAAGTACGTCTGCGTTGAGGATGTGCTAGTCTCACACAAGAGACTAGGCGGCCACACCACGAAGGAAGGCCTCACCCTCTTCCTCGAGAGAGCTCCACGGAGGTGCTCTCCCTCTTCCACTAAGGCACCGGTCGAGGCAGTGATTTCTTCACAAGGTTGGGGCGAGCTCCACACACAAGGATGCTCCCAACACCCTATGGATCTAGTACATCACCAAGCTAGACTCCATAGCTGCACATCTCCAATGCTCCACCATAGGAACCCATCACCAATGCTCCACCATAGGAACTCTTCCAATGCTCCACCAAAGGAACTCTCCAATGCTCCACCAAAGGAACTCTCCAATGCTCCACCAAAGGAACTCTTCTCCAAGATCCACCAAAGGAACTCTACCACCAAGATCCACTAAGGAATAGCTAGTATTTGTGAAATCTCTCTTGGTAGAACTATAGATCGGGGTCTCCTCCACCTATCCTCAAAGTTAGGGCAAGATTGGTTGGATGGGAAGGAGATCCTCAAGGATTAAGCTCAGCAACAATGGAGGAGAGAGAGGGGGAAGAGACAAAATCGTGTTGGGGAAGAAGGGGCCCTTAAATAGGCTCCTCCAAATCCAACCGTTATGTCCAGATTTGGCCTAAGCGGTACTACCGCTTTGGGGTAAGCGGTACTACCGCTCTGAGTTCAAATTCGATCCAGATCTGGTCAAAGGACACAGAGCGGTACTACCACACGAGGTACCGCTCGAGGTACCTCAATAGGGTCCAGACCTTACTGGATCTAGAGCGGTACCAGGGCGGTACCTGAGCGGTACGACCGTAACTCGGTTACGGTACCTAAGCGGTACCTTGAGCGGTACTACCGCTCGTGAGCGGTACTACCGCTCCAGGTACTGCAGGGGTACCGCAACGTGTTTCTGGAGGGCGAATCAGCGCAGACTCAGAGCGGTACCTACAGCGGTACCTATAGGGGTAGCGGTACTACCGCTACAGATATCGGTAGTACCGGCCTAGCTAAATCTGGTTTTCTTCCCTTTTTCTCTCCAACTTTGTTACCTCGCTAAACACACACAAAACCAGAAAACCTATCAACTACGCTTCAGTCTTCCGATCTTGACGCGTCCGGCGAGGTCACCTTGTACTTGCAAATCTAACAATGATACTCAAGGCACACGGTGAGATTACTCAAGTGTTGTCATCAAACACGCAAATCTTGGGGTGTGAATTTTGCTCTTACAATCTCCCCCTTTTTGGTGTTTGATGACAACACAAGAGTAGACAATAACATATGATATTATGATGAGAACATTAGATTTGCAAAAACTCGACGGAGCTCCCCCTACACACGTGCATATCATGAATATGTATTTGAATAAAAATACACATGTTATAGAGACATCACTCCCCCTAGTTTTACAAACCAAGCACATATGCAACATAGATAGATGACATGTTCAAGAGGCATATGCACAATATGGAGGCAACATAAGATCATATACGGAGATTTGGGTGAAGTTATCATACCATAGCCTTGAGAATACCCAAACTCACAATAAGATGCCTCCATAGGGTTGTTGATGTACCCATAAGACAAGATAAGCAACTAGGACCAAACGGCTACAAACAACAAAGGTCTCCATCCACCTAGGAACTTCTCCCCCTTTGGCATCGGAACACCAAAAAGGAGGGTAACGAAACTAGAGAGATGGAGAAAAAGAACATACAACCAAGCTTGCAAAAATCACGAGAAAACAAGCTTGATAGAGGTTCTTAAAACACGAAGAAGAAAGCAAAGAAGAAAGACAAAACAAGGTCAAGAAGAACCGAAAAACCCTCAAAGAGGGGGTGTTGGTGGCCGAAGCCACCGTGTAAGAGTATAGTAGTTGTGAGGTCGCGTAGATGTATCTAGGACTCACGGACTATAACTCAACATGAAGCTCATAAGTCACTTAATTGACAAATAGCAAATGTTTTGGATTTCTTTATGCATTATGGGGGGAGTGATAGCTCAATGGATTTAAACCGCACTCCCCCTATGTCCATGCGTGCCTTTCATCTAGATATGACGGTAAGATTGGTATGTGCGCACGACGGTCAAGCAAAGTTCGATGGATCAATGATATTTAGCTCATGCCTCAACTCAATAAAGCGCTTCTCATCCAAGGGCTTCGTGAAGATGTCCGCCAATTGCTCCTTGGTGCTAATATAGGATAGTACAATATCTCCGCGAGCAATGTGGTCCCGGATGAAGTGGTTCCGTATCTCAATGTGCTTCGTCTTGCCATGAAGAACCGGATTGTAGGCGATCTTGATTGCGCTCTCATTGTCACACAAAAGAGGCACCTTGCTATACTCGAGTCCATAATCTCGCAAGGTTTGCCTCATCCATAAGATTTGAGCACAACTACTTGCCGCGGCAATATATTCGGCTTCCGCGGTGGAGACGGAGACACAATTTTGCTTCTTCGAGGACCAACACACCAAAGATCTCCCAAGAAAGTGACATGCTCCGAAGGTAGACTTCCTATCAATCTTGTCGCCCGCCCAATCTGAGTCAGTGAAACCAACCAAGGCAAAGTCCGTGTCCCTTGGGTACCATAGTCCGAAGTGTGGGGTATCAACTAAATATCGAAAGATCCTCTTGACCGCCACATGGTGGCTTTCCTTCGGACTTGCTTGAAACCGTGCACACATACCAACGCTTAACATTATATCCGGGCGAGAGGCACAAAGGTAGAGAAGCGAACCTATCATCGAACGGTAGAGCTTGGTATCCACCGCCTTCCGGCCTCGTCAAGAGTGAGTTGACACTTGAGTTGCATCGGAGTTCCAATCCCCTTGGCACCCTTCATATCAAAGCGCTTGAGCATGTCTTGGAGATACTTCGCTTGATTGATGAAGGTGCCGTGTTGCATTTGCTTGATCTCGAACCCAAGAAAGTACTTGAGTTCACCCATCATTGACATTTCAAACCTATTTGTCATCAACATAGCAAACTCATCATTGAATTTTGTGTTAGTAGAGCCAAATATGATGTCATCTACATAGAGTTGGCATACGAAAAGCTCCCCATTGACCTTCTTAGTAAAAAGAGTGGGATCGATTTTCCCCACTTCGAAACCACGGTCTTCGAGCAACTCCTTGAGATGCTCATACTTAGCTCTAGGAGCTTGTTTGAGACCATATAGGGCCTTTTTGAGCTTGCAGAGATGGTCCGGGAAATGGGGGTCCTCGAACCCCGGGGGTCGCTTCACATATACTTCCTCATGTAGAGGACCATTAAGAAAAGCACTCTTAACATCCATTTGTTGCAACTTAAAGCCATGATGTGAGGCAAAGGCAAAAAGGATACGGATGGACTCGAGCCTTGCAACGGGTGCAGAGGTTTTACCAAAGTCCACGCCTTCGACTTGAGAATAGCCTTGTGCCACCAATCTTGCTTTGTTGCGGATGACCGTGCCACTTTCATCTTGCTTGTTCTTGAAGATCCACTTGGTGCCGATAACATTGCGGCAATGATCGGGTCGCTTCATGAGAGTCCATACATCATTCCTCGTGAAGTTGTTGAGTTCCTCTTGCATTGCATTCAACCAATCGGGATCTCTGAGAGCATCATCAACTTTGAGTGGTTCCACTTTAGAGACAAAGGCGTGGTGTGCACAAAAGTTTGCAAGTTGCCTCCGAGTGGTAACATTTCGCTTTAGATCACCAATGATGTTATGCAAGGAATGAGACTTGAGACGCAAGTGTCTTGTAGTAGGATCTTCACGGCGAGTGACGGCTTGAGGAGATGGTTCTTGAGAGTCCTCTTGGCCTTCATCACGGTTTAGGTCCTCGCCTTGACCTCCATTGTCGTTGAAAGAGGCAACTTTGTCATGAGATCCAGATGGCTCGGGGGTATAGGGAATATTATTGTCCATGAAGACTCTCCCCGAACCACTCGGAGAAGAACTTGAAGTTTGACCTTGGTCACTTGATGTTGGGTGTTGAGGTAGACGAGCTTGCGGTGTATGTTGTTCTTGAGCTTGTTGAGGTGAACTTGGACTTGATTGTTGTTGTAGATGTCGCGGTTGATCTTGAGGTTGAGGTTGAACTTGAGGTTGTTGTAGAGGTTGACTTGCATTTGTTAGATCAACGGAAGAAGCTTGGCCTTGTGGTGTAGATGGCTCCACTTGGGTGGAACTTGGTCCTTCCCCGGTACTCATAGAAGGTAGCGTTTGAGGTAGGAGAGTGCCAACACCCATCCTTCCTATGATATCCGGGGGCATTGCATCTCCTTTCTCACAAGAAGCACTTCGCTCCTCCAAAGATCTATCATCTTCATCGAACGTCACATCACAAGATTCTACAACACGTCCACTTGACTTGTTGAAGACTCTATAGGCGTGAGAATCCGTAGCATAGCCAACGAAAATTCCTTCTTGAGCTCTTGAATCAAACTTGGATAGGCGCGTGTCCTTGACTAGTATGTAGCATTTGCATCCGAAGACCTTGAAGTATGACACATTAGGCTTGTTGCCGGTGAGGATCTCATATGGTGTCTTCTCAAGACCTTTGCGAAAGTAGAGGCGATTAGTAGCATGGCAAGCGGTAGAGATAGCTTCCTCCCAAAAATTGTAGTTGGACTTGTATTCCATCATCATGGTTCGAGCGGCTTCGATCAAGGTTCGATTCTTCTTTTCGGCGACCCCATTTTGTTGGGGAGTATATGGCGTGGAGTATTGGTGTTCGATTCCTTCCTCGCCGAGGAAGTCATCCAATGTGTAGTTCTTGAACTCCGTTCCATTGTCGCTCCTTATTGCGAGAATCTTGTTGTCGTACTTGCGTTGAACTTGGTTGGCAAACTCCATCATGGTCCGTTGAGTCTCACTCTTGTACTTGAAGATGAATACCCAACAATAGCGTGAATAGTCATCAACGATGACGAGGCAATACTTCTTTCCTCCAAGACTTTCATGAGATGGTGGGCCAAAGAGATCAACGTGTAGGAGCTCCAAGCATCTTGTGGTAGAGATGATAGTCTTAGCCTTGTGAGGAGCTCCATGCATTTTTCCTTGTACGCAAGCCCTACATACACGATCCTTGCAAAAAGAGACATCTTCTTTTAGTCCGAGAATGTGGCCACCCTTGTGGAGACTTTGCAAAGTCCTCATGTTGACATGGGCTAGTCGGCGATGCCATAACCAACCCTTGTCACCTTTGGCGAATAGGCAAAAAGCGGAAGACGTTGTCTTTCCGGAGAAATCAACAACATACAAACCGTTCTCTACATATCCAACAAAAGCTACATTGAGTGTCTTGCTCCACAAGAGGACCACCATATGTTCATCAAAGAATGTGCATAAACCCATACGAGCAATTTGATGAACGGAGAGTAAGTTGTAACCAAGGGTATCGACAAGGAGGATATTCACAAGTGAGATGTCGGGTGTTACCACCACCTTGCCAAGACCCAATACCTTAGAGCATGTGTTGTCGCCATATGAAACGGTAGAGAGAGAAGGCACGAGGTCGACAACAATATCCTTGCTTCCGGTCATATGACTTGTGGCTCCACTATCAACCACCCATTTAGCGCCACCGGAAGCATAGTCCTACAAGGAATCAAGTCTTGGATTTAGGTACCCATTTTTCAATGGGTCCTAGCATGTTAGTAACAAGGGGTTTGGGAACCCAAATAGTCCAATCAACATTGTCCTTTTGAGGACCAATAAAGCGAGCACGAATATGTCCATAGTAGTCAACAAAAAGAACATGAGAAGGGTTGTTAGAGCCGGTGAAACCCGTCGAGGCGGAGTTGGGTACTCCATCCCTTCTTGAGCTAGCATTGCTCCCTTCACGGTTGGTCTCCATGTTCTTCTTGTTCATCTTCTTCTTGGTCCTCCTCTTCCTCTTTCCCTTTGGCTTGGTAGCCACTCCTCCTTCATTGCACGAGCCCTCTTTGGCTCCATCTTTTGCTTCAATGATTCCTTCCAAGTACTTGGCTTGAACTTGGAGTCTATCAACCTTGGCCTTCAAGCGATTGACTTCATCTTCATGCTCCGGGTGTGGATGGCAAATATCAAACACTTGGACCTCCTTTGCCTTGTTCACCCGGAAGTGTTCCATCAAAGCTTCTTCTTGGAGAGCGTTCATCTTCATGAGCATGCGTTTGTCATTCTCCATCTTGGCAATGTCACTTTCATGAGTGCAACATGCACGGTCCTTGCTCAAAGGAAAGTACTCCTTCAAGGTTTCTTCTTGCATGGAGTTGATCTCCATGAGCTTGGCTTCCCTTCTCTTCAAGGCGGCTATTTGCTCCTCATGATCACAACACGTATCCTTCTCCTTGCTCATGCGGAGACACTCCACCAACGACTCTTCTTGCTTGCTACTCAAACTCAATAGCTTGGCCTTGGTGATCTCAAGAGCGGCAATTTCTTCTTCATGGTTGCAACATGAGGTCTTCTCTTTGAACAAGCGATAGTACTCATCCAAGGCTTCTTCTTGAAGAACATTGACTTCCAAGAGGAGAGCATTGTGCCTCCTCAAGGAAGTAACTAGATCCACAAGCTCATCATGGGAAGAATCGGGGTCTTCATCATATTTTCCTTTGTTGGCTTCCTCGAGCGAGAGAATCTTCTTCTTGAGGTCACCAACCAACTCAAGAGCATGGTCTCGATCCTTGGTGAGACGTGAAACAATAGCTTCATTCTTGTCTTCAAGAACAATGACACTTGCTTCAAGAGACATGCAAAGATTCCGTTCATCATCAAGCTCCTCCTTGAGATTGGCAAGCTCAAAGGCCGCTTCCCCTTCCAACTTCTCCCTCTTCACAATAAGATCTTGTGCCACACCAAGTTGGGCTAAGAGAGCCCCAACATGAATCTTGGTGTCCCCCTTCATGTTAGTGAGAAAAGAATCCAAGGAATCCAAACCCATAATCTCACGTTTAACAGTGAGACTAGTGGCATCATCAATATATAAGGCATTAGTCGAAGATGATGGTTTGGAAGGGGATTTTTCCTCCGTGGATACCTTTGCCATGAGGCAACGTGCATTGTTGGTGACGAGGTTCTCATTAGGAGAGTCGAAGAGGGAGGTAGAGGGAGTGGAAATGGCGATGGCGGCCACTCCCTCTCCTTCCTTGTTGGAGTGCTTGTCCTCATGCTCTCCATCTTCATCGGAGGAGTACTCTTCTCGAATGATGAAGGCTTTAGGCTTCTTGTTGGAGGAGACCTTGTCGTCATCGGACCTTGGGGAGAACTTGGAGAATCCTTTGGAGAGTGGCTTGTACCTATCCTTTGGGATAAGCCTTCCACCATGATCTTCTCTTCTCTCAAACATACAATCCGCGACAAAATGATTCTTGTCACCGCAATTGTAGCATGTTCTTCCCTTTGAACCTTCTCTTGGGCCCTTGGAGAGTCTTCTTGGATAATCACGTGATCTTCTTGGTCTTGTGTTTCGGGACATGTTTCCATCCCAAAACTTCTTGGCGGCGAGAGCCATGTGCTCATGATAGTTGAGCTTGAGATCATCCGAACCCCACTCAACGGGATCCTCATCACTTTCACTAGCTTCATGCACCTTCATCTTCAATGCAAGGTTGGGCTTGCGGGAGTTGTGGGCGCGAGCAACAAGATCCTCCGTATTCTTCTTGGAGATGTCCAAAGCGATGACTTTGATAAGGACTTCATCGGATGTCATAGCACGGAAGGAGGCGTTTTGGCGAATGGCCGTCAACTTCACTTCCTCATAAGGGAGGAGAGCGTTGTAGAACTTGCGCTTGATCTAATGGTCATCCACGAACGTTGCTCCAAGATCTTGCATTTGTACGGCAAGAGCGATGAGGCGCCGATACATTTCTTTGGGGGTCTCTCCTTCAACCATGACGAAATTGTCGGTCATGTTGTTCACTTCATCAAAACGAGAGCTTTGGATGCTTGCATTGCCGAGGAAGAGCTTCTCAAGTTTGTCCCATGCTTCCTTGGCGATCTTGAGCGAGCGGATATGAGCGCGGTCCTTGGGGGTGATGGCCATATGAATCATGTTGATGGCGGTGGCGTTGAGTTGGTCATCCACCACATCCCTTCTTGTCAATTTCTTGGGATCTCGTGGTGAATAGCCCTCCTCAATGATACGCCAAAGCTCGGTAGAAGCGCTGCGCACATGTGAACGCATTAAGAATTGCCAATTCTCAAAGTTGTTTGACTCAAGAAACGGTGGTGAACCATGCGACAAGATATGCGGCATCGGTATTGGAACGTTGATGGTGTAATCATTTGGTGGTGGCACCGCATGATAACTCCCTTGACGTTCCTCAACCGGTGTGTCATCATCCTTCCCTTTTGTTGAAGTGCCGGTGTCCCCAAGCCCTTCCTTTTGTGGATCTTTTGTCACTTCCGCGACAAAATCAACAAGAGGAAGGGGGTTAGCTTTTGGTGGCGGATCCTCGGCACTTGCTTTTGGTGGAGGGTTTGGTTTTTGTACAACCAACTCCATCATCATCGCCTTCATTTGGGCAACGATGGATGACTCCAATTTCTTGAGGTCATCCAACGTAGCCGTCGTGGAATCGATGGGCGATGATGGAGCGGGTGGTACAAGGGAAGGTGACCCATTCTTATCCGCCTCTTGTTCGGCCATTTCTTAGGCGGTAAAGCCCGAGCAAGAAAACCTTGCTCTGATACCACTTGAATGGATCGTAGCGAACAAGAGGGGGTGAATGGCGCTACGGCAAGTTTTAGTCTTTTTCAAGTTTTATGCAACGGAAGGTAAAGGTGTGACTTTTAGCAATGGGGGTGATCCTACAATGAATATCGGACGAGTGCAATAAGTAAAGGAATCAACAAGATAACGAGAGTAAGGAGCGAGACAACAGGGGGGCGCGAGGCGAGTCGAGGTTTGTTTCCCGCAGTTCCTTCCACTAAAGGAAGTACGTCTGTGTTGAGGAGGTGCTAGTCTCACACAAGAGACTAGGCGGCCACACCACGAAGGAAGGCCTCACCCTCTTCCTCGAGAGAGCTCCACGGAGGTGCTCTCCCTCTTCCACTAAGGCACCGGTCGAGGCAGTGATTTCTTCACAAGGTTGGGGCGAGCTCCACACACAAGGATGCTCCCAACACCCTATGGATCTAGTACATCACCAAGCTAGACTCCATAGCTGCACATCTCCAATGCTCCACCATAGGAACCCATCACCAATGCTCCACCATAGGAACTCTTCCAATGCTCCACCAAAGGAACTCTCCAATGCTCCACCAAAGGAACTCTCCAATGCTCCACCAAAGGAACTCTTCTCCAAGATCCACCAAAGGAACTCTACCACCAAGATCCACTAAGGAATAGCTAGTATTTGTGAAATCTCTCTTGGTAGAACTATAGATCGGGGTCTCCTCCACCTATCCTCAAAGTTAGGGCAAGATTGGTTGGATGGGGAAGGAGATCCTCAAGGATTAAGCTCAGCAACAATGGAGAAGAGAGAGGGGGAAGAGATAAAATCGTGTTGGGGAAGAAGGGGCCCTTAAATAGGCTCCTCCAAATCCAACCGTTATGTCCAGATTTGGCCTAAGCGGTACTACCGCTTTGGGGTAAGCGGTACTACCGCTCTGAGTTCAAATTTGATCCAGATCTGGTCAAAGGACACAGAGCGGTACTACCGCACGAGGCCGCGCTCGAGGTACCGCAATAGGGTCCAGACCTTACTGGATCCAGAGCGGTACCAGGGCGGTACCTGAGCGGTACGACCGTAACTCGGTTACGGTACCTAAGCGGTACCTTGAGTAGTACTACAGCTCGTGAGCGGTACTACCGCTCCAGGTACTGCAGGGGTACCGCATCATGTTTCTGGAGGGCGAATCAGCGCAGACTGAGAGCGGTACGTACCTACAGCGGTACCTATAGGGGTAGCGGTACTACCGCTACAGATACCGGTAGTACCGGCCTGGCTAAATCTGGTTTTCTTCCCTTTTTCTCTCCAACTTTGTTACCTCGCTAAACACACACAAAACCAGAAAACCTATCAACTACGCTTCAGTCTTCTGATCTTGACGCGTCCGGCGAGGTCACCGTGTACTTGCAAATCTGACAATGATACTCAAGGCACACGGTGAGATTACTCAAGTGTTGTCATCAAACACGCAAAACTTGGGGTGTGAATTTTGCTCTTACAACTACGCCCAGTACTATTTTAAGGCAAGACTTTGCCACCTTGGGTATTTTGACTCAAATGCATCAATCCACAATACTAGTACCCGCTCTCCAATCTCAGTGGTTCTGGGTATTTAATTTCTATTCAGGACGGGCCATTTTCTCGGATTAGCTCGGGGAATGAAAAGAGCCCAAATTCAAAAGAAGGGGTGAATCTTTTTGTTTTGGTCAGTATCAGGGATCTAGGATTCACTGTGGTCGTGATGGTGTTTCTGCACTGTTTTCTTTTTGGAGGTATCACTTTTGGAGAAGATGGATTGCTGGTGATGTCTTGGTGGTGTTGTTCCTACAAAGAACAGATCACTGTAGTAGCATTTTTCTTTTCTGTAAAATTTTTTTTGATTGTGCATCCAAATTACCATTAGGGCACTACGTTGTTGAAAAGTTAGATGTAATTGTTATCTTCACGATATTAATATATTTTCTTGTTAAAAGAATTTAGCTAAAAAAATAAACGTATAGAGAACTCCTGTCTCTGTCTTTTTTCTTTTTCATCTTCTTTTGATGTTGTCGCCTTAGTAGTGGCCTGCGACAGCCTACCATTGGTTCACTAGGAGCCAACTTTTGTAAAAACATGTAGCTATCTGAATGATTAATAGAATACTATTTTGCAAAACGATTGATGTCGAGTTTTTCTTTCCAGTTGGTTTTTGACAACTATACCGCGGCAACTGGTCCTTCGGATGCTTTGCCTGCTACCTCCTACTCGAGGAAAACTCCCGTTGATGATTTTGTTGAAGATTCTTCGAACGCTGTCCTTTACGGGATTTGACTGAACTTCGACAACAACTTCAGTCGATGAAGAAGCAAATACTTGTGGTGATGGAACAATCTCGAAAATCATCCAAGAGGGAGAAAATTGCTCTTCAGCAGGCTCAAGAAGCCTTAGCTTTGAAAGAGGCTGCGGTCACTGAAGCTGCACAGGCTACTTCCCGAGAAGATTATATGCTTGACTTGATGGCTGACGCTAGCCTAGATATGACGGGTATGCTTCACAACTTTGAAATTCCTCTACTTTATTTACTGGTTTTCATCTCTCACTATGATACTTTCATCGAGTAGGTTCCTTTTTGGATGCTGCTGCTGAAAATCAGCGAGTTGACGCAAGATCAAACCTACTTGTCAAACTTGCTCGGGACCATGGCTCTAGCTTTTGGGCTACACTGGATCGTACCCGACAAATCGTCAGATTTCAAGACCGCGCATGCCAAGTCCGTGAATATCTTGATTTCTGCAAAGGACGCTGGCCCTGGTTTATAATACTATGTTTCCCCAGAATTCACAGCCGAAGACCCTTCCTGACTTGATGGATAAATTCAAGAATGCTCCTCGAATCCATGATTTTGTAAAGGCCCAATTGACTGTTGGAGCTAGATTTGCTATGATCATGCTGCAGATCTGCTACCCGAAGTTGGATATGACCAACATCGTGGAAATTTGCCATGAAAAACTAAGGAGGCGGAGGAGAAACGTCGACAAAATCGACGATGTTGTGACACCCGTGGCCAAGAAAATAATGGATGATTTACTTCGGATGAATGCTGAATTCTTCGTGAAAGGTAATTATACTGACTTCATGGGTGCCACTGCTGATGATGAAAGAGTGAACATAGATGACTTGATAGGTCATGACTGAAAGTCTGCTTCTTCTGCCAAAATTTTCTTGACAAAGGAGCCCTGTATATTGTAAGAACTATGTATATTGTGAAACAACTTGTATGTTTTTTCTTTCCTCTAGCCCCCGAGCGTTTCGGTGGCTACTGTATTTATATTTATTGGTTTGCGAGGTATTTTAGACCAAGGCAAATAACTTGTAGATTTTATATTGTAGAAATTTGTGTATATATATTGAATTTGCGGGTTGCAAGCCCCCGAGCCTGTCGAAGAAAAAGATGTATATCACCAATATCTTTACTATATTGCAGCACCGCGAGCCCGCCTCATTAAAAACCTTCCAGCCCCACTCGGTGCCCTGAAAGGAAAAGAGTGCGTCTGAAAACTCGCGGGCTTTTCAGTACATTGTATGTTTACATGTATGACTATATTTCGGCTTAAGCGTAAAAACGCCTAAGCTGCGCCACGTTCCAGGGATTTGGCTCGGCAATCCCTGTCTTCTTTTCCATTATCATGTATGCTCCTCCTTCAATTACTTCGGTGATGATGTACGGGCCTATCCATGGCGACTCGAATTTTTCATGGCTATCTTGCGTAAGCCGAAGGACTAAGTCGCCTACTTGGAAAGACATTGGTCACAAACATCGACTGTGGTAGTTCTTCATATCTTGCTGGTACTTCGTAACCCTTGACAACACCTTGTCTCGAGCTTCGTCGAGTGCGTCGACATCATCTTCCAGTGCCTTTCTCGAGGTTTCTTCATCAAATTCCGCTACTCTTGGGGAATTGTGTTCTATTTCTATAGGGAATACTGCCTCAGCTCCATGAACCAGAAAGAATGGAGTTTCTTGTGTTGCTGTATTGGGTGTCGTCCGTATACTCCATAGCATGCTAGGCAATTCCTCTGGCCAGGTGTGTCGAGCTTTTTCCAATGGTGTTAGCAGACGTTTCTTGATGCCGTTGCAGATGATGTCGCTCGCTTTCTAGACTTGACCATTGGTATGCGGGTGCGCAACTGAGGTGAAGTGTAGTTTGAGGCCTACTTCTGCGCAATACGCCTTGAATTCCTTGGAGGTGAAGTTGCTGCCATTGTCTGTGACGATGCTATGAGGAACTCCAAATCGAAAAACAATACTTTTGATGAAACTGACTGTCGATGCTGCATCTGGCGAGTTTATCGGTGTCACACCCCAACTTTTGCAACCATGTTTTGTTGTCCTGAGGGCAAAAATTAGGGGGAACAAAAACTTTTTTCTATAGACTAATTATATGAATTGCCTTGATCTGCTTGTTGTTATGAATTGCTTGTTTTGCTTGTAGATGATTTTGCCTTCATCTGTTGGTTCAATTAGATTGTCTTGAGTTACTCCACCACATGAACCTCCTAGGTAAAAACCAACTAGCAACACATTAAACTAAAAACCTTTCCATCTATGGAACCCTGAATACACCTATCTTGGGATCATCTCTGTTTTGCACTTTAGCTCACCCTATCTTCTATTTAAGTTTGAATATCATCCACTCCTTATTTTATCTTTTTTTTCCTTAACCTTGTCACAAACCCTAGGACCTCACAAATTTGGCTAAGTCCTAAAACTGTTACCAGGTTCCATTTTGGAGCCCCTGGGTTAAGCTACCCCTTGCCATCCAAGGCAATGCACCTGGTCCTAGACCTACCTTGTCATGAGCACTTCCCAAACATGTCCTTGCCTTGAACCATATCCCTCTTATACTCATTTATCCTTGTCTGCTCTGAGGCCTAGTCAAAAATCTGTTTTGACAGGCTAAAAAAGTTCTAACTTTGGCAGTTGATCTCTTAGCACCCTCAAGTGTTATTGGTCACCTTAATACATGGATCTCATCTATGCAACATCCCCTACAACTTCCAAGTCTTGCATGTACCTTAACACCTTAGCAACCTATATTTTTCACTTGATCTTACACCCTTCTCACTGCTTCAGCACTAGATCACTTCTCCCTCTTTTACCTCTTGTTTTTATTTTTATCCATGTTCAATCTCCATAAAACCAAGAGGAGAGATTGTAGCTACCTTATGTAGCCACCATCCACTCTCGAGATCAATCCTCCCAAAATTAGTTTTTCCTTCTCCCTCTCAAGACCTATTGTTTTCTTCCCTAGTATTAACCACAAAACCACTTCTAGTTTTATTAAAACTCTTCAAATATTTTCCTCAAATAAAACAAGGAAATGGAATGAGTTTTGTTTATCATCCCATTACTCCCAAGCATTGATTCCGAAAAACATTACTTTCTTTTTCCTTTCCCTTTTACAGAAGACTTATGGTACTTATACCATTTCTAGTTTATTTTAAAATTTGAGGGAACTCTACCTTGCTTAATAAAGAGAGTAGGACATTTTTTTAAATTCATATATTCCACCTAGCTACTCTCAACATTTTCAAAATTTACCTTTCAATAAAATCTCATTTCAAAATTTGCCATAGCCATATAAGTGATCCTACTCCTATTTCTTGAGCCATTTTTTTTAGTAACCTTTGTGCACCAACTATACCTCTTTGTTGACACCTAATAATGCTGATGCATTATGGCATATGATCTTGCTCCCAACTTCCTGTTCTCTCTATTTTTTTTACCATGTATTAGAGAGAGTTCCAAAGAACCTTTTCGTCCCGAGTTCAAATCTTTAATGTCAAACATTGGACAACAAGTTGCACCACTCTGATCTATCTAGCAAGATCCACACTTCACCAAACCATGATTTGGGAAAATGCCATCTTCCTCAACTTTTGCACTAAAATCCTCTCCATCTCCATACCTCTAATTTTTATCCACACCGAACATATCTATCCTAACCACACCAGCAACCCATGGCTTGGTCGACATGCTTAGTCACTTATCACTCCCTTTCTCTTGTGCTTGGTCAAAGGAGTGAAGCCGGCCATGTTTGTGCATGACAAAGAATGCCATTACTTCCTCCTCTCTCTCTCTCCCCTCTTGCTCCACCATTGGGCACGAAGACTTGCACCCACCTGCACCTATCCCTGGACGACCTAGGCAGCAGCTATAGTTGCATGCTTGATGATGGTTTTTGGGGAAGGAGGAGGAGAGTAAATGAAAGGCAAATTCATTGCCATGGCCGAAATCTTGGGAGATCTTGCTGCAGCCTCTTCCCCATCCTCCAGCACGAGGTACAGGACCATATACCTCTCCTGCACCCTACCCTACAAGCCCTAGCCAACCCTAGTCCTCTCCTCTCTCCATGTCTCTTTGTAACCACCCATTCTTGGTCAAGGACGGATCCAGCACCCCAACCCTCGAGGCTACGCCAGGATGGTGTCCTGACCTCCCCAGACCCGAGGCGCATACTCCCGAGGCGAACCCAGCCCCGCAGCAGCCTCGCCAGGCTCGCCACGGGCGTGGTCACCACGCCACGGTCACCATGCTCGCCCACCGCTGGTCTCCCTCCTCGGCCTATAAAACCCTGCCCCAGCCCACTCCTCTCCTCACACCACCCCTCTCTACCTCCCAGAGCTCCCTCTGAGCCCGCCTTTGCGCTCCCCTGTCCGCGGTACGCCGGCGTGGTCGCCACCTTTGGTGATCACCCCAACGGTGGCGGATGGATTGGCGTCGCCCCGGCCCCTCTTCCCTCCCCTCTGTTCCATTTTGTTTGCCATGTTTTCCCCGTCCTAATGCATCCCTCCACGTCGCCCAGAATCGCCGGAGAACGCCACCGTCGCTGCCCGACCATGGACGTCCGTGGAGGAAGATCGCCGGGAAGCACTGCTGCGGAGGGGAGGTGGCCGCCGAGCCACCCCTGGACGCGCGCCTGGACGCCGTCAACCTACCACAGCCCGCCCCGACGTCGCCGTCGCCGCCCATCGCCGGTAAGTCCCCAGACCGCCCTGCCGTTTTTGTCTTTCCGCCGCAGCGTCGCGGGAGGAAGAGGAGGACGTCCCGAGCGTGCGGTTGCATGTGCCATGCGGCCACGTCGGCCCATGCACATGGGGCCCAGCCGCCGGCCCCCACCTTCTTTTTCCCTTCTTTTTTTTTCTTTCTTTTTCCACCTGGTATTCTCTACTGGGCCGGCCCAAGACTCCATACCCGCACGGCCCACTGTTTTCCCGCCCATTTAAATTTTCCTGAAATTTTACATTTAGCTGTTAAATTGAGATAGAAACCAGCGGCACTGTTTTGTTAATAACTCGAGATATACTAATTCAAATCGAGTGAAACCAAGTGCATTAATTCAGAAATTTCATTGGCTTTCAAATGCCACAGGCCTCATATTTTTAGGATTTTTGTACGATTTTTAGTACAATAAACATGATCACTTTATCCTGTTTAGTGTTTGTAATTCTAAAAGTTGTAGGATTAATATTTTTGGATGAATCCAATTGTTTTGGTCTTGTTATGTTAATGTTCATCTAGGAAAAATACTGTTAGTCTCTGTTCATGAAATTTTGTCTCTGTTTGCAAGTGTATGTGTGTCACATAAATTGTTGTTTCAAAACCTTTTGTTTATTTAAAATCCTTGATCACCTCTTTTTATTAGGAGTGGACAACCCATGTTTTATTCTTGCAAAACAAAACCTCTGCAACTTAACCTTAGTTCTATTGTTTTACTTAAGATTTCAAATGGTGTAGAATATTATTTACTCCCCTTTTATTAGTAGTGTTTTATAAACAAGATAAAATAGGAAAAATGAGTTCCCTCCTTTCCAAAAAAAAGTTTGAAATTATAATGTGAATGTTTTTAATAACAAACTAATGCACTTGTACTCTTTATGATGTTATCTACCAGGGGTACTTAGTTTGTTCCATGGTGATACCGAGAGAGGCAATTGCTAAGTATGATGCTCTCATACCTTTACTAGGTAAATAAATGGGGATTTCTTAAAATAGAAATTATAAAGTTGTTTTGTAGTAACTATAAGTTCTTTGTATGTTATCTCTTAGTTGAATGGTTAAATTATGATTGTTGCATGTTTGTTTGTTGGTTCCATGTGTTGATTGTGTTCCTTTTATATTTTCCAGCGATAGATGCGAACAATTCCGGAGAAGAAGAAGTGGTTCGGATAAGGATTTTATTTATATTGATGGGATTCTTATATTGATGGAGTTGAAGAAGTCCAGGGACAAATAAGCCAAGGCAAGCCATCTTTTGATCTCTTGCTATTTATCCTTCTTGTTGTGCTCATTCCTCCATTATATACTTGGTTCCTTATATCATGTGTGATTTTTGGTCCTCTACTCTATGCATACTTATTCCCAAAGTATGTTGAACCCCTTGTTGATGCTTTGCATACTTGCTCCCAAGTATGTGAACCCCCTTGTTGATGTTATGCATGCTTACCCTAAGCATGTATGCCCCCTTGACCATATCCATGTTGTCATCTTCTTAGTGGTATGATGATTAACATCATGACCCCTGTTTGAATCATCTTAATTATGTTGTCCCTATACATGCTTATCCTAAGTATGTATAATCCCCTTAACACCTCAATTATCATCCCCTTAGTGGTATGATGGCTAGCATCATGTCATTGTGATTCTTAGTTCCTTCATAAAACTATAGGTTGGGAACCCCTTGGAAAATACCTTGTTGAAAAGAATTTTTGAAAACCTTGGGTGAGTTGGACTTACCCAAGTGTGTGTTTATGAAAGGAAAGGATCTTGGCAAAGATGGTTGGAAAGAAAATCTTGTTTTCGAAAACTTTGGCGTCTAAGTATTCACCCGTGACAATTAACCCGCGCAACCACATTACCACAGGTGGGATGGGGCTTAGCTCGTAGTTTGTTCTTCTTAACATGGGACACCGCACAACTATATAAGGGTAAGGTTACCCCTGAATCCGGATTGTCGTTGGTGGAGACAATAGTATAACGGGAGGCCTTCGGGGCTGACCCGTCCGGAAGACACTATGGGTCTCCTGGCTTGGCGGTGGAGCCACGCTCAAAGTGAGGTGAGCTGCCACGGTGCCGGGGAGGTACATACTCCATAGGGTAGGATCCCGTGCTAAGACGAATAGGCGAAAGGCTATGTCCGAGTTTTTGTCATGGCATAGTTGATATGCGGGGATGATGCCCACATGATGAACTCGCGGATCTTGTGGGGAAAGTGTGCAAACTCTGCAGAGTCAAATCTATTCGAATAGTCGTGTCCGCGGTCATGGACGGTTGGAATGGCTGTTGCTTAGCCTAAAGAGTTTTGTTTTATGAAAGTGTTTGACAAAGGAAAGGAAGGAACTTGTTTTCGGAGTACCGGGAAGGTACAGGAAAATTGTGATGACCATATGGAGATGGTCGGAAAGGAAATAAACTGGGTTACTCCGATCCTAGTGTTTTATGTTGTAGAACTCTTTTGAAGTATCTTCTTTAACAAAGATATAGAGATGTCATAGAACCCTCTTAGTGTCCCCTTCAACTGCGATGTTGGGATGCTATATCCACAAGAGAAACTGATTCTCTTTCACATGCTATATCCACAAGAGAAACTGATTCTCTTTCACATGCTATATCCACAAGAGAAAACTATTCTTCCTCTCTTGTCTCTTTTAATTAGCATTGTTAGCACCTTTCTTGATGGTTTGCGAGTACAATTCCAATGTACTCACGGCTTTGTCCCTGGCTATTTACTTGGCCAGACTTGGAGGAATTCGACAGATGAAGAAGGAGTTGACGACGTCTATGCGAGCTAGGAACGTCTTCCCAGTCAGTTGCCTGTAGGGTTAAGGCAGATGACTTGGGCTCTGCGCTGCTAAAGTGATACCGCGACTCTGATGATTAGATTAGGCCCTTCGAGGCTATTATGTAAAGGTTGGTCATTTGACCTTATTGTAATTTTCTTATTCCGTTTTGTAATGATGGATGTAATTTGATATCAGTTCGGTTATGTGTTCACAACACACTGATCATGGGATCGTGAACTGTATACATAACAGGGTATTTCGGACAGTTAGTCCGGGGTCCCCACAGAGCTGGTATCAGAGCTATCCTGACTGTAGGAGACCTTAGTTAGCATGGATGTTAGTTAGGAAACAAGTACTTGGGCAAAATTATTTACCAAACAAATTCTTTCTTTCGTCGGAAGCATAGCTTCTACTCCTTTTATTTCTTCAAAACTTCCAAATTCTTATCTCTCCGCTTTACAAAAAAATGTTCGAAAATTCTTACTCTATTGTCTCATCCACTTCAAACCTACATACTGGACGATATCCCCGACTCAGACCCGGAGACTCGAAGTCGAAGGTGGATCAATCTCTCAGGAATACTCTTGTATCTCCAACATCAGCTATTGAAGATTTGAGGCCGACTTAGTGTGCACATAAAGGGATAATTAGATCATGTCTTTGGTTGTCACCAAAGTCTGTCAGGGAGCTGACCTTGTTCCTCTTTGGACCCGCACTTTTGCAGTCGTCAAGGATCAAGTCCTCAATTTCCTGACTAGTAAGTTTTAGGTTTGTCACGAGAAGTTGTCGTCTATGGAGCTCTTCAGCAATTAACCCTTCGAAGACCTCACGTCCCCGGGATGCTGAGCAAGAAGACTACACCGTTTTAACCTCTGCCTCAACATCGACGACTCAACACCAGGCCGCATCACCACCAACTGCTTCTAGAACCCTTGTTGAAGTCAATATCAGCAAGATGAAGACATCAACATATGTGTCCAGCCCCAAACCTATAGGATGGATAGGACAAACTCAATCGCTTTGATTGAGCTACCCCCGCGCATTAGGAATTTCTGGGTACTTATGTTACCATGTCTGGTTTGATGATTTCTTGTAGTTCCATAAGTGTGTTGCCTTGAGTGTTTTTGTCTGTTTGTTGTATGTATGTTTGTCTTGGTCTTTCGGTGTGAAAAACACTCTTAGTGTGATAAACCAACTTAGGAAGCCTCCCAAAGATGTTTTCACCCTCATCTACCTCGCCGATGGATTGCTAACATCTAGTTAGTTGGATAGGTTAACAAAAGGCTCTAACTCTAACCCCGTTAGTAGTTGTTTTTCAACCTTCGGAAAAACTAACCAAGACCCCTATCTGCACTAACTACTTTCAAGATCAGCTGGAGCATCTCTACTACGCCAAGAAAGCAGAAGCTCCTACATTCAAGAGTAAGTGCACCTCTGCGAGAAGACATACTAACTTTGTCTAACCTTGGAGTATAATCGCGCTAACCTCGAGGATAACTTTTTGAAACTACCCTATAACACACCGTCTAACAAGCTGAGAGAGCAATAGTATCAAAGCCAACCTGCATCACCTGGTTCATCCGCTCCTCATCAAGTGAACCTCCTGAAGATACCTCAAGACTTAAGATTAGGTGTACTTTACCCGCTTATCTCTTAGCTGGTATAAGTCAGCACTGACACCCAAGCTGAAGATTGTCTCTGACAACGTTTGATGCTCCTTCATATGGTCAACAACTAGGCGCTTCATTGACTTACTAACTTACCGCGCGTTTTAGGGTCTAATAAACACCGTGAGAGCCTCTTAAAGTCGTGGACTACACATCGCCTCCTGATGATTCTTAAACTAAATACGGAAGATCGACGACTTCTTCAGAAGCCCCAGACATGACCACAAGGCAGAAGCTCTAAGTTTTTCCGAATACCCGATGAAAAATCTTAAGGGTGGAAGACTTCGTCTCCCACTAAAATTTAAAGTTAACTCTAAAAAGTTTTCAACCCTGATAAAGCACCGCTGGAGTGCACTAACTCTCCCAGAATCTTAAACACCCGCTAGGATTTCTTAGAAGCTATAGATCTAACACCGAGTAGTCACCCTCTTCATGAAGATCGCCATCAGCGGGAATATACCGTGTCTCCCAGAAGATGAAGCAACAACTTTCTCAACATTGGCACCTCTACAGAAGAATGGAGTCTAACTTTCGTTAAACTTTACAACCCCTCTACCCCTACTCTTAGTAATCTCGGGACGAGATTATTTTAAGGGTGGAAGAGCTGTCACACCCCAACTTTTGCAACCATGTTTTGTTGTCCTGAGGGCAAAAATTAGGGGGAACAAAAACTTTTTTCTATAGACTAATTATATGAATTGCCTTGATCTGCTTGTTGTTATGAATTGCTTGTTTTGCTTGTAGATGATTTTGCCTTCATCTGTTGGTTCAATTAGATTGTCTTGAGTTACTCCACCACATGAACCTCCTAGGTAAAAACCAACTAGCAACACATTAAACTAAAAACCTTTCCATCTATGGAACCCTGAATACACCTATCTTGGGATCATCTCTGTTTTGCACTTTAGCTCACCCTATCTTCTATTTAAGTTTGAATATCATCCACTCCTTATTTTATCTTTTTTTTTTCCTTAACCTTGTCACAAACCCTAGGACCTCACAAATTTGGCTAAGTCCTAAAACTGTTACCAGGTTCCATTTTGGAGCCCCTGGGTTAAGCCACCCCTTGCCATCCAAGGCAATGCACCTGGTCCTAGACCTACCTTGTCATGAGCACTTCCCAACCATGTCCTTGCCTTGAACCATATCCCTCTTATACTCATTTATCCTTGTCTGCTCTGAGGCCTAGTCAAAAATCTGTTTTGGCAGGCTTAAAAAGTTCTAACTTTGGCAGTTGATCTCTTAGCACTCTCAAGTGTTATTGGTCACCTTAATACATGGATCTCATCTATGCAACATCCCCTACAACTTCCAAGTCTTGCATGTACCTTAACACCTTAGCAACCTATATTTTTCACTTGATCCTACACCCTTCTCACTGCTTCAGCACTAGATCACTTCTCCCTCTTTTACCTCTTGTTTTTATTTTTATCCATGTTCAATCTCCATAAAACCAAGAGGAGAGATTGTAGCTACCTCATGTAGCCACCATCCACTCTCGAGATCAATCCTCCCAAAATTAGTTTTTCCTTCTCCCTCTCAAGACCTATTGTTTTCTTCCCTAGTATTAACCACAAAACCACTTCTAGTTTTATTAAAACTCTTCAAATATTTTCCTCAAATAAAACAAGGAAATGGAATGAGTTTTGTTTATCATCCCATTACTCCCAAGCATTGATTCCGAAAAACATTACTTTCTTTTTCCTTTCCCTTTTACAGAAGACTTATGGTACTTATACCATTTCTAGTTTATTTTAAAATTTGAGGGAACTCTACCTTGCTTAATAAAGAGAGTAGGACATTTTTTTAAATTCATATATTCCACCTAGCTACTCTCAACATTTTCAAAATTTACCTTTCAATAAAATCTCATTTCAAAATTTGCCATAGCCATATAAGTGATCCTACTCCTATTTCTTGAGCCATTTTTTTAGTAACCTTTGTGCACCAACTATACCTCTTTGTTGACACCTAATAATGCTGATGCATTATTGCATATGATCTTGCTCCCAACTTCCTGTTCTCTCTATTTTTTTTACCATGTATTAGAGAGAGTTCCAAAGAACCTTTTCATCCCGAGTTCAAATCTTTAATGTCAAACATTGGACAACAAGTTGCACCTCTCTGATCTATCTAGCAAGATCCACACTTCACCAAACCATGATTTGGGCAAATGCCATCTTCCTCAACTTTGGCACTAAAATCCTCTCCATCTCCATACCTCTAATTTTAATCCACACTGAACATATCTATCCTAACCACACTAGCAACCCATGGCTTGGTCGACATGCTTAGTCACTTATCACTCCCTTTCTCTTGTGCTTGGTCAAAGGAGTGAAGCCGGCCATGTTTGTGCATGACAAAGAATGCCATTACTTCCTCCTCTCTCTCTCCCCTCTTGCTCCACCATTGGGCACCAAGACTTGCACCCACCTGCACCTATCCCTGGACGACCTAGGCAGCAGCTATAGTTGCATGCTTGATGATGGTTTTTGGGGAAGGAGGAGGAGAGTAAATGAAAGGCAAATTCATTGCCACGGCCAAAATCTTGGGAGATCTTGCTGCAGCCTCTTCCCCATCCTCCAGCACGAGGTACAGGACCATATACCTCTCCTGCACCCTACCCTACAAGCCCTAGCCAACCCTAGTCCTCTCCTCTCTCCATGTCTCTTGGTAACTGATACGTCCAAAACGTATCTACTTTCCCGAAAACTTTTGCTATTGTTTTGCCTCTAATTTGTGTATTTTGGATGCAACTAACACGGACTAACGATGTTTTTAGCAGAATTGCTCTGGTGTCTCGTTTTTGTGCAGAAATCCAACTTTCAGGAAAATCCTCGGAATTTATGCAGAAGGCCCTATTTTCACAGAATATTGGCGGAGCCAGAAGGACAAGCCAGGTGGAGGCCCGAGGGCCCCACACCATAGGCCGGCGCGGCCCAGGAGGGGCCCGCGCGGCCCTATGGTGTGGCGGCCTCGGCCGGCCTCCGACGCCCTCCTTCGGACTATATATTGCCTTCGACCTAAAAATGCACGGGAGGAAGTCGAAGTCGCCAGAAAGCCTCCAGAACGCCGCCACATCGCGAAACTCCGTCTCGGGAGCCAGAAGTCTCCGTTCTGGCACTCCGCCGGGACGGGGAATTGGAGGAGATCATCACCATCATCACCACCGACGCCTCTCCATCAACCAGCCATGTTTCCCCCATCCATGTGTGAGTAACTCCCCCGCTGTAGGCCGAAGGGGATGGTAGGGATTGGATGAGATTGGTCATGTAATAGCATAAGATTGTTAGGGCATAGTGCCTAGTGTCCGTAATTGGTACTTTGATGATATTGTTGCAACTTGTTATGCTTAATGCTTGTCACTAGGGCCCGAGTGCCATGATCTCAGATCTGAACATGTTATTGTTTCATCATGATATTCATTGTTTATGGTCTTACCTGCAAGTTGTATACACATGTCGATGTCTGGAACCAATGGCCCCGAAGTGACAAGAATCGGGACAACCGGAGGGGATGGTAGTGATGTGAGGATCACATGTGTTCACGGAGTGTTAATGCTTTGCTCCGGTACTCTATTAAAAGGAGTACCTTAATATCCAGTAGATTCCCTTGAGGCCCGGCTGCCACCGGCTGGTAGGACAAAAGATGTTGTGCAAGTTTCTCATTGCGAGCACGTACGACTATAATTGGAACACATGCCTATTGATTGCTTTGTACTTGGACACCATTTTATTATTATCTGCAAATGCCCTGCTATGATTGTTACATGAGTTTCTCTCATCCATGCAACGCCCGTCATCCGTCCCCGTGCCTACAGTATTTTAATCCTGCTGTTTACTATAATCACTACTGCTGTCTTTGTTACTCTGCTGCTGTTATTTCACTACTGCTACTGCTATAAAACTGTTACTACTGATAAACTCTTGCGAGCAAGTCTGTTTCCAGGTGCAGCTGAATTGAAAACTCCGCTGTTAAGGCTTTCAAGTATTCTTTGTCTCCCCTTGTGTCAAATCAATAAATTGGGATTTACTTCCCGCGAAGACTGCTGCGATCCCCTATACTTGTGGGTCATCAGTAACCACCCATTCTTGGTCAAGGAAGGATCCAGCACCCCAACCCTCGAGGCTGCACCAGGATGGTGTCCTGACCTCCCCAGACCCGAGGCGCATACTCCCGAGGCGAACCCAGCCCCGCAGCAGCCTCGCCAGGCTCGCCACGGGCGTGGTCACCACGCCACGGTCACCACGCGCGCCCACCGCTGGTCTCCCTCCTCGGCCTATAAAACCCCGCCCCAGCCCACTCCTCTCCTCACACCACCCCTCTCTACCTCCAGAGCTCCCTCTGAGCCCGCCTTTGCGCTCCCCTGGCCGCGGTACGCCGGCGTGGTCGCCACCTTTGGTGATCACCGCAACGGTGACGGATGGATTGACGTCGCCCCGGCCCCTCTTCCCTCCCCTCTGTTCCATTTTGTTTGCCATGTTTTTCCCGTCCTAATGCATCCCTCCACGTCGCCCAGAATCGCCGGAGAACGCCGCCGTCGCTGCCCGACCATGGACGTCCGTGGAGGAAGATCGCTGGGAAGCACTGCTGCGGACGGGAGGTGGCCGCCGAGCCACCCCTGGACGCGCGCCTGGACGCCGTCGACCTACCACAGCCCGCCCCGACGTCGCCGTCGCCGCCCATCGCCGGTAAGTCCCCAGACCGCCCTGCCGTTTTTGTCTTTCCGCCGCAGCGTCGCGGGAGGAAGAGGAGGACGTCCCGAGCGTGCGGTTGCATGTGCCATGCGGCCACGTCGGCCCATGCACATGGGGCCCAGCCGCCGGCCCCCACCTTCTTTTTCCCTTCTTTTTTCTTTCTTTTTCCACCTGGTATTCTCTACTGGGCCGGCCCAAGACTCCATACCCGCACGGCCCACTATTTTCCCGCCCATTTAATTTTTTCTGAAATTTTACATTTAGCTGTTAAATTGAGATAGAAACCAGCGGCACTGTTTTGTTAATAACTCGAGATATACTAATTCAAATCGAGTGAAACCAAGTGCATTAATTCAGAAATTTCATTGGCTTTCAAATGCCACTGGCCTCATATTTTTAGGATTTTTGTACGATTTTTAGTACAATAAACATGATCACTTTATCCTGTTTAATGTTTGTAATTCTAAAAGTTGTAGGATTAATATTTTTGGATGAATCCAATTGTTTTGGTCTTGTTATGTTAATGTTCATCTAGGAAAAATACTGTTAGTCTCTGTTCATGAAATTTTGTCTCTGTTTGCAAGTGTATGTGTGTCACATAAATTGTTGTTTCAAAACCTTTTGTTTATTTAAAATCCTTGATCACCTCTTTTTATTAGGAGTGGACAACCCATGTTTTATTCTTGCAAAACAAAACCTCTGCAACTTAACCTTAGTTCTATTGTTTTACTTAAGATTTCAAATGGTGTAGAATATTATTTACTCCCCTTTTATTAGTAGTGTTTTATAAACAAGATAAAATAGGAAAAATGAGTTCCCTCCTTTCCAAAAAAAAGTTTGAAATTATAATGTGAATGTTTTTAATAACAAACTAATGCACTTGTACTCTTTATGATGTTATCTACCAGGGGTACTTAGTTTGTTCCATGGTGATACCGAGAGAGGCAATTGCTAAGTATGATGCTCTCATACCTTTACTAGGTAAATAAATGGGGATTTCTTAAAATAGAAATTATAAAGTTGTTTTGTAGTAACTATAAGTTCTTTGTATGTTATCTCTTAGTTGAATGGTTAAATTATGATTGTTGCATGTTTTTTTGTTGGTTCCATGTGTTGATTGTGTTCCTTTTATATTTTCCGGGATAGATGCGAACAATTCCGGAGAAGAAGAAGTGGTTCGGATAAGGATTTTATTTATATTGATGGGATTCTTATATTGATGGAGTTGAAGAAGTCCAGGGACAAATAAGCCAAGGCAAGCCATCTTTTGATCTCTTGCTATTTATCTTTCTTGTTGTGCTCATTCCTCCTTTATATACTTGGTTCCTTATATCATGTGTGATTTTTGGTCCTCTACTCTATGCATACTTATTCCCAAAGTATGTTGAACCCCTTGTTGATGCTTTGCATACTTGCTCCCAAGTATGTGAACCCCCTTATTGATGTTATGCATGCTTACCCTAAGCATGTATGCCCCCTTGACCATATCCATGCTGTCATCTTCTTAGTGGTATGATGATTAACATCATGACCCCTGTTTGAATCATCTTAATTATGTTGTCCCTATACATGCTTATCCTAAGTATGTATGATCCCCTTAACACCTCAATTATCATCCCCTTAGTGGTCTGATGGCTAGCATCATGTCATTGTGATTCTTAGTTCCTTCATAAAACTATAGGTTGGGAACCCCTTGGAAAAATACCTTGTTGAAAAGAATTTTTGAAAACCTTGGGTGAGTTGGACTTACCCAAGTGTGTGTTTATGAAAGGAAAGGATCTTGGCAAAGATGGTTGGAAAGAAAATCTTGTTTTCGAAAACTTTGGCGTCTAAGTATTCACCCGTGACAATTAACCCACGCAACCACATTACCCTGGAGTGGGATGGGGCTTAGCTCGTAGTTTGTTCTTCTTAACATGGGACACCGCACAACTATATAAGGGTAAGGTTACCCCTGAATCCGGATTGTCGTTGGTGGAGACAATAGTATAACGGGAGGCCTTCGGGGCTGACCCGTCCGGAAGACACTATGGGTCTCCTGGCTTGGCGGTGGAGCCATGCTCAAAGTGAGGTGAGCTGCCACGGTGCCGGGGAGGTACATACTCCATAGGGTAGGATCCCGTGCTAAGACGAATAGGCGAAAGGCTATGTCCGAGTTTTTGTCATGGCATAGTTGATATGCGGGGATGATGCCCACATGATGAACTCGCAGATCTTGTGGGGAAAGTGTGCAAACTCTGCAGAGTCAAATCTATTCGAATAGCCGTGTCCGCGGTCATGGACGGTTGGAATGGCTGTTGCTTAGCCTAAAGAGTTTTGTTTTATGAAAGTGTTTGACAAAGGAAAGGAAGGAACTTGTTTTCGGAGTACCGGGAAGGTTCAGGAAAATTGTGATGACCATATGGAGATGGTCGGAAAGGAAATAAACTGGGTTACTCCCATCCTAGTGTTTTATGTTGTAGAACTCTTTTGAAGTATCTTCTTTAACAAAGATATAGAGATGTCATAGAACCCTCTTAGTGTCCCCTTCAACTGCGATGTTGGGATGCTATATCCACAAGAGAAACTGATTCTCTTTCACATGCTATATCCACAAGAGAAACTGATTCTCTTTCACATGCTATATCCACAAGAGAAAACTATTCTTCCTCTCTTGTCTCTTTTAGTTAGCATTGTTAGCACCTTTCTTGATGGTTTGCGAGTACAATTCCAATGTACTCACGGCTTTGTCCCTGGCTATTTACTTGGCCAGACTTGGAGGAATTCGACAGATGAAGAAGGAGTTGATGATGTCTATGCGAGCTAGGAACGTCTTCCCAGTCAGTTGCCTGTAGGGTTAAGGCAGATGACTTCGGCTATGCGCTGCTGAAGTGATACCGCGACTTTGATGATTAGATTAGGCCCTTCGAGGCTATTATGTAAAGGTTGGTCATTTGACCTTATTGTAATTTTCTTATTCCGTTTTGTAATGAAGGATGTAATTTGATATCAGTTCGGTTATGTGTTCACGGCACACTGATCATGGGATCATGAACTGTATACATAACAGGGTATTTCGGACAGTTAGTCCGGGGTCCCCACAATCGGCTTTGCCTCAACCCACTTAGTAAACTTGTCGACAGCTACGAGCATATACTCGTATCCTCCTGGCCACGCCTTATGCAATTTTCCCACCATATCAAGGCCCCATTGAGCGAAAGGCCATGACAATGGTATTGGCATTAACTCTGCTGCCGGAGAATGAGGTTTTGCCGCAAACCTTTGGCACACGTCATAGGTACACACTATGTCCTTTGCATCTTCGATTGCTGTTAGCTAGTAGAATCCTGCTCTGAAAACTTTGGCTGCTATAGCTCGACTGCTTGCGTGGTGTCCACATACTCCCTCGTGCACGTCCTTGAGGAGTACTCGTCCTTCTTCAGGTGTGACGCATCGCTGCAATACTCCCGATATACTCTGCCTATACAGCTCTCCCTTAATCACCGTAAAGGCCTTGGACCGTCGAATAACTCGCCTTGCTTCTACTGGATCTTCGGGTATTTCCTTCTCAAGATATATGCGGTGTAAACCTGCATCCAAGGAACTTGCACCACCATCACCTCATGTGATTCCTCTTCATCTCCCGATGTGCTTGCTTCTGATATTGTTGGAGCCTCCGAGCCTTTCTCGACCTTCTCTTTTTTCTTTGAATGTTTCTTTTCTTTAGTCGACCTTTCACTTATCTCCTCCCAGAATACGTCGGATGGTATTGCTAAGAATTGTGATCCGATGTTTGCCCAAACATCGGCTTCATCATTGCTGATTCTGCTAATATGATTCACTTCGCACCCGTCAAAGAGTTTCTCGAGTTCGTTGTATACCTCCTTGTATGCTATCATACTGTCATTGACTGCGTCACATTGGTTCATCACCTGTTGATCCACCAATTGTGAGCTCCGAATATTTTTAGTCGGGTTGCACCACAGGCTTTTGCCATCTTCATCCCATGTATCAGTGCTTCATACTCTACCTCGTTATTGGAGGCGTTAGGGAACGTCATCCGCAGTACATATTTCATCTTATCTCCTTGAGGTGATACTAATATCACGCCGGCTCTAGCTCCTTCTAACCTTTTGGACCCGTCAAAGTACATAGTCCAGGTTCTCGAAAAATCTGGGGGTCCCGTATTTTGCAGCTCCACCCACTCTGCGACGAAGTCTGGTAAGATCTGCGACTTTGTTGCTTTTCTTTTCTCATACGTGATGTCCCGAGGGGAAAGCTCTATTCCCCAAAGGGAAACACGACCCGTAGCTTCCGGGTTGTTTAATATATTGGACAAAGGCGCCTCGTTGACCACTATTGACGGGTGTGCCGAGAAATAGTGGCGCAGTTTTCTTGCGGTTGTAAACACTACATATGCTAACTTTTGGTACTATGGGTACCGTTGTTTTGAAGGCGATAAAACTTCGCTGATGAAGTATACCGGCCGTTGTACTCCATGGAGTTTCCCTTCTTCTTCCCTTTCGACCACTAGTACTGTGCTAACCACCTGAGGTGTCGCCGCGATATACAACAGGAGAGGTTCCTTTTCGTTAGGCGCCACCAATATTGGTGGTGTCAAGATTGTGCGCTTGAGATCCTCAAAGGCTCTGTCTTCTTCTTCGTTCCACTCGAATTTTTCTCCCTGCTTGATCAAGGCATAGAACGGCAACGCCTTTTCTCCCAGCCTGGCGACGAATCTGCTCAAAGCTGCGACTCGCCCAGTTAGCTGTTGTATTTCCTTTAACTTTGTAGGCTTCCGCATCGTCACGATGGCTTGAATTTTCTCCGGGTTATCCTCGATCCCCCTTGCTGACACTAGAAACCCGAGAAGTTCTCCCGCAGGAACGCCAAAAGAGCTTTTCGTCGGGTTCAGCTTGAGGCCAAATTTATCGAGATTGTCGAAAGTTTCCTTCAGATCCTCAATCAAGGTTGACCCCTTCTTTGTTGTTATAACGACATCGTCAATGTACACTTGAACATTCTTGCCAATCTGTGTAGCTAGGCACTTCTGCATCATCCGCTGATATGTTGCTCCCGCGTTTTTTAACCCGAAAGGCATTGTTCTATAGCAGAACACGCCATAGGGTGTTATGAAAGCTGTTTTGACCTCATCTTCTTCTTTTAATCGGATTTGGTTGTAACCAGAGTATGCGTCTAGGAAGGAAAGATGTTCGGAGCCTGCTGTGGAGTCGATAATTTGATCGATCCTTGGGAGGGGAAAGTGATCCTTTGGACAATGTTTATTGAGACACGTGAAGTCGACGCACATGCGAAGGACCTCCGTATTTTTATTCGGGACCAGCACTGGGTTAGCTACCCATGTGGCCTCTGTATGTATCTCTTTCATAAATCCAGCTTCTCTGAGTCGATTAATTTTCGACAGCATAGCTTTGCGGTTTGGTTCCGAAAAACTCCGCAAAGGTTGTTTGATTGGTCTAGCCATTGGATCCAAATTAAGAGGGTGCTCGGCAAGTTCCCTGGCTACTCCTGGCATGTATGCTGGACACCATGCGAAGATTTCCCAGCGCTCACGGAGGAACTCGACGAGCGCGCTTTCCTATGCGAGATCCATATTTGTGGCGATAGTTGTCGTCTTGTTGGGATCTGTCGGGTGAATCTGCACTTCCTTTGAGTTTTTGGTGGTGTCAAAGGTTGGCTCCTTTAGCGGCCTCCCTCCATCAGGAAACACGTCATAATCAGTTGTTAGCCTTGATGCCATATACTCTGCTTGCATCCCGAAAGTTTCTGACAGTCGCTGAAAATCCTTGTCGCACTTATCCGCTAATGCGAAAATGCCTTTTACTGTGATTGGACCCTTGGGTCCAAGGTGTCTCCACAACAAGTATGTGTAATGTGGTACTACCATAAACCTGGCATACGCGGGTCACCCCAATAAAGCATGGTACTGTGATGGGAAATCCACGACTTCGAATTCCAGCATTTCTATTCTATAATTCTCTCGGGTTCCAAACTAAACGTCGAGATTGATCTTTCCCAATGGATAACTCGGCTTGTCCGGTGTGATACCATGGAAACGCGTGTCGGTTGGTTTTAAGTTTGCCAAGGATATATTCATCTTCCTCAATCTATCTGCATACATGAGGTTCAAACTATTGCCTCCATCTATGAACACTCGTGAAACGTCGAATCCTGCGATCACCGCTGGCAAGATCAAAGCTGATTGCCCTGGTCGCGGGACGTGCTGCGGGTGGTCCGCTATGGTGAAACCAATGTCATGTCCCGACTATTTGAGGTACTCGATTGTTGGTGGAGGCATCTTTTCTGCCATGAAGACTTGTCGCGAAATTACTTTTTGAGCTCTATTGGATGGCCTGGCCTTCTGAATCATCGAAACCGCACCATTGGTGTCGATATAAGGAGGCGGGTGTTGAGCTGCCGCCAATTGCAACTGGTGTCGGTTTTCGTCCGTGATTGCGGGAGGAGGTGGAAGGTGGATCTTACTCCTTGGCCCCTGGGGGTTCCTATTTGTTGCCTGCGCGTTGGCATGCCCCGCGTACCTATTCAGCGCCTGGAAAGTTCGGCAATCCTTCTGCAAATGCCCCGACTGCCTCTTCCCGTTGCTGTCGAGAAATAAGTGCATTTGGCATGGTCCGTTCATCATATCTTCGGAAGATATATACGGCCTTTGGAACCTTGGTCCATTATTTTGCTTGCTGGGGCAGGGACTGTCCCTGTAATCGTTACGCTGTTCACCACTCTTTTGATAATCATCTCGATTATTATTATTTCCTCGGAAGCCGGCCGATATTTGGCAAGGACCGTCATAGTCTGAGAATTGGCGAGAAAATCGTCGTCTATTTTGAATATTTCGATTACGATCGTCCTCAGGCGAGCTATGCCTTTGAACAGCGTCTTCTCCATCTGCCCAGCGATTCGCTATTTCCATTAGTGCTGCTATTGTTTTTAGATTAGTCCTTCCCAAATCCTCCACTAGATCCTTCCTTCGAATCCCAGCGACAAACACATCTATCGCTCTTTCATCAGATATGTTTTCTGCCGAGTTTTTGATGATGTTCCACCTCTGAATGTACATCCTCATCGACTCATCATACTTTTGTCTACATGCCCGTAGCTGCTCTATTGACGCGGGTTTCTTGCATGTAGATAAGAAATTTTTCACGAACATGTCCTCGAAAGTTTCCCAACTATCGATGGATCCAGGTGGTAACTTTTTTATCCATGATCGCTCTGCTCCACTTAGGTGCACTTTGATACGTCTCCGACGTATCGATAATTTCTTATGTTCCATGCCACATTATTGATGTTATCTACATGTTTTATGCACACTTTATGTCATATTCGTGCATTTTCTGGAACTAACCTATTAACAAGATGCCGAAGTGCCAGTTCCTGTTTTCTGCTGTTTTTGGTTTCAGAAATCCTAGTAACGAAATATTCTCGGAATCAGACGAAATCAACGCCAAAGATCTTAGAATCCCCGGAAGCATCCAGAACACACCAGAGAGGTCAGAGGGGGGCCACAGGCCCACCAAACTATAGGCTGGCGCGGCCAGAGGGGGGGCCGCGCCGCCCTATAGTTTGGCCCCCCTGTCAGCCCTTCTGCGCCGCCTCTTCGCCTATATAAAGCCCCTGGATCAGAAACCCTGAGGCGTTCGACGAAAACCACAGAAACCTTCCAGAGCCGCCGCCATCGCGAGGCCAAGATCTGGGGGACAGGAGTCTCTGTTCCGGCACGCTGCCGGAGCGGGGAAGTGCCCCCGGAAGGCTTCTCCATCGACACCGCTGCCATCTCCACCGCCATCTTCATCACCGCTGCTGCTCCCATGAGGAGGGAGTAGTTCTCCATCGAGGCTCGGGGCTGTACCGGTAGCTATGTGGTTAATCTCTCTCCATGTACTTCAATACAATGATCTCATGAGCTGCTTTACATGATTGAGATTCATATGAGTTTTGTATCACAATTCATCTATGTGCTACTCTAGTGATGTTATTAAAGTAGTTCTATTCCTCCTGCACGTGTGTAAAGGTGACTAGTGTGTGCACCGTGTGGTTCTTGTCGTAGGCTATGATCATGATCTCTTGTAGATTGTGGAGTTAATTATCATTATGATGGTATTGATGTGATCTATCTGGTTATGTTGATCTATCTTACACTATAAGGTTACTTAAATATGAACAAATTGTGGAGCTTGTTAACTCCGGCATTGAGGGTTCGTGTAATCCTACGCAATGTGTTCATCATCCAACAAAAGTGTAGAGTATGCATTTATCTATTCTGTTATGTGATCAATGTTGAGAGTGTCCACTAGTGAAAGTGTAATCCCTAGGCCTTGTTCCTAAATACTGCTGCGTTACTACTGCTTGTTTGCTATTTCACTGTGTAACTGCTGCTGCAATACTACCACCATCAACTACACGCCAGCAAGCTATTTTCTGGCACCGTTGCTACTGCTCATACTTATTCATACCACCTGTATTTCACTATCTCTTCGCCGAACTAGTGCACCTATTAGGTGTGTTGGGGACACAAGAGACTTCTTGCTTTGTGGTTGCAGGGTTGCATGAGAGGGATATCTTTGACCTCTTCCTCCCTGAGTTCGATAAACCTTGGGTATCCACTTAAGGGAAAACTTGCTGCTGTTCTACAAACCTCTGCTCTTGGAGGCCCAACACTGTCTACAGGAAAGGAGGGGGAACGTAGACATCAAGCACTTTTCTGGCGCCGTTGCCGGGGAGGAAAGGTAAAAGGCACTCATACTCCGGTTCCAGGTAAAGTACTTTTCTGGCGCCATTGTGTTTGTGCTCGAAGCTATTTCCTTTAGATCCTGCAATTGCAACTTTTTGTTTCTTGTTTACACTAGTTAGGCATAATGGAAAACATCTGTGAGCTCTTTGTACTATTTCCTGAGTCAAGACATGAATGGTTTAATGCGAAAATTAAAAAACCCATGGAACATGTTAGCATGAATACTTTGAACACCATTGTTGCTAATGATATGGAAAATTCTAAGCTTGGGGAAGCTGGTTTTGATGAGCATGATCTTTTTAGTCCCCCAAGCATTGAGGAGAAAATTTTCTTTGATGATACTTTGCCTCCTATTTATGATGATTATAATGATAGTAGCCTTTTGGTTCCACCTGTTATGGAGGATGAATTTGATTATGATTACAATATGCCTCCTATATTTGATGATGAGAATAATAATGATAGCTACTTTGTTGAATTTGCTCCCACTATTACTAATAAAATTGACTATGCTTATGTTGGGAGTAGTAATTATTTTATGCATGAGACTCATGATAATAATGCTTTATGTGATAGTTATATTGTTGAATTTGCTCATGATGCTACTGAAAGTTATTATGAGAGAGGAAAATATGGTTGTAGAAATTTTCATGTTACTAAAATGCCTCTCTATGTGCTGAAATTTTTGAAGCTACACTTGTTTTATCTTCCTGATCTTGTCATTTTGCTCTTCATGAACTTGTTTATTTACAAGATTCCTATGCATAGGAAGCATGTTAGACTTAAATGTGTTTCTAATTTGCCTCTTGATGCTCTCTTTTGCTCCAAATACTATTTCTTGCGAGTGCATCATTAAAACTGCTGAGCCCATCTTAATGGCTATAAAGAAAGAACTTCTTGGGAGATAACCCATGTGTTATTTTGCTACAGTAATTTGTTTTATATTTGTGTCTTGGAAGTTGTTTACTACTGTAACAACCTCTCCTTATCTTAGTTTTGTGTTTTGTTGTGCCAAGTAAAGCCGTTGATAGAAAAGTAAGTACTAGATTTGGATTACTGCACAGTTCCAGATTTCTTTGCTGTCACGAATCTGGGTCCACCTCCCTGTAGGTAGCTCAGAAAATTAAGCCAATTTACGTGCATGATCCTCAGATATGTACGCAACTTTCATTCAATTTGAGCATTTTCATTTGAGCAAGTCTGGTGCCATTTTAAAATTCGTCTTTACGGACTGTTCTGTTTTGACAGATTCTGCCTTTTATTTCGCATTGCTTCTTTCGCTGTGTTGGGTGGATTTCTTTGTTCCATTACCTTCCAGTAGCTTTGGGCAATGTCCAGAAGTGTTAAGAATGATTGTGTCACCTCTGAACATGTGAATTTTTGATTATGCACTAACCCTCTAATGAGTTTGTTTCGAGTTTGGTGTGGAGAAAGTTTTCAAGGGTCAAGAGAGGAGGATGATATACTATGATCAAGAAGAGTGAAGAGTCTAAGCTTGGGGATGCCCCGGTGGTTCACCCCTGCATATTCTAAGAAGACTCAAGCGTCTAAGCTTGGGGATGCCCAAGGCATCCCCTTCTTCATCGACAACATTATCAGGTTCCTCCCCTGAAACTATATTTTTATTCCGTCACATCTTATGCACTTTACTTGGAGCGTCTGTATGTTTCTTGTTTTTGTTTTTGTTTGAATAAATGCTTGTGTGGGAGAGAGACACGCTCCGCTGGTTCGTATGAACACATGTGTTCTTAGCTCATAGTATTCATGGCGAAGTTTCTTCTTCGTTAAATTGTTATATGGTTGGAATTGGAAAATGATACATGTAGTAATTGCTATAAATGTTTTGGGTAATGTGATACTTGGCAATTGTTGTGCTCATGATTAAGCTCTTGCATCATATGCTTTGCACCCATTAATGAAGAAATACATAGAGCATGCTAAAATTTGGTTTGCATATTTGGTTTCTCTAAGGTCTAGATAATTTCTAGTATTGAGTTTGAACAACAAGGAAGACGGTGTAGAGTCTTATAATGTTTTCAATATGTCTTTTATGTGAGTTTTGCTGCACCGGTTCATCCTTGTGTTTGTTTCAAATAAGCCTTGCTAGCCTAAACCTTGTATCGAGAGGGAATACTTCTCATGCATCCAAAATACTTGAGCCAACCACTATGCCATTTGTGTCCACGATACCTACCTACTACATGGTATTTTCCGCCATTCCAAAGTAAATTGCTTGAGTGCTACCTTTAAAATTCCATCATTCACCTTTGCAATATATAGCTCATGGGACAAATAGCTTAAAAACTATTGTGGTATTGAATATGTAATTATGCACTTTATCTCTTATTAAGTTGCTTGTTGTGCGATAACCATGTTCACTGGGGACGCCATCAACTACTCTTTGTTGAATTTCATGTGAGTTGCTATGCATGTTCGTCTTGTCTGAAGTAAGAGAGATCTACCACCATAGGGTTAAGCATGCATATGTTAGAGAAGAACATTGGGCCGCTAACTAAAGCCATGTTCCATGGTGGAAGTTTCAGTTTTGGACAACAATCCTCAAATCTCAAATGAGAAAATTATTAATTGTTGTTATATGCTTATGCATAAAAGAGGAGTCCATTATCTGTTGTCTATGTTGTCCCGGTATGGATGTCTAAGTTGAAGAATAATCAATAGCGAGAAATCCAATGCGAGCTTTCTCCTTAGACCTTTGTACAGGCGGCATAGAGGTACCCCTTTGTGACACTTGGTAAAAACAATGCATTGTGATGATCCGGTAGTCCAAGCTAATTAGGACAAGGTGCGGGCACTATTAGTATACTATGTATGAGGCTTGCAACTTGTAAGATATAATTTACATGATACATATGCTTTATTACTACCGTTGACAAAATTGTTTCATGTTTTCAAAATCAAAGCTCTAGCACAAATATAGCAATCGATGCTTTTCCTCTATGGAGGACCATTCTTTTACTTTCAATGTTGAGTCAGTTCACCTATCTCTCTCCACCTCAAGAAGCAAACACTTGTGTGAACTGTGCATTGATTCCTACATACTTGCTTATTGCACTTATTATATTACTCTATGTTGACAATATCCATGAGATATACATGTTACAAGTTGAAAGCAACCGCTGAAACTTAATCTTCTTTTCTGTTGCTTCAATACCTTTACTTTGAATTATTGCTTTATGAGTTAACTCTTATGCAAGACTTATTGATGCTTGTCTTGAAGTGCTATTCATGAAAAGTCTTTGCTATATGATTCACTTGTTTACTCATGTCATATACATTGTTTTGATCGCTGCATTCACTACATATGCTTTACAAATAGTATGATCAAGATTATGATGGCATGTCACTCCAGAAATTATCTGTTATCGTTTTACCTGCTCGGGACGAGCAGAACTAAGCTTGGGGATGCTGATACGTCTCCGACGTATCGATAATTTCTTATGTTCCATGCCACATTATTGATGTTATCTACATGTTTTATGCACACTTTATGTCATATTCGTGCATTTTCTGGAACTAACCTATTAACAAGATGCCGAAGTGCCGTTCTGTTTTCTGCTGTTTTTGGTTTCAGAAATCCTAGTAACGAAATATTCTCGGAATCGGACGAAATCAACGCCAAAGATCTTAGAATCCCCGGAAGCATCCAGAACACACCGAGAGAGGTCGGAGGGGGCCACAGGCCCACCAAACTATAGGCTGGCGCGGCCAGAGGGGGGGCCGCGCCGCCCTATAGTTTGGCCCCCCTGTCAGCCCTTCTGCGCCGCCTCTTCGCCTATATAAAGCCCCTGGATCAGAAACCCTGAGGCGTTCGACGAAAACCACAGAAACCTTCCAGAGCCGCCGCCATCGCGAGGCCAAGATCTGGGGGACAGGAGTCTCTGTTCCGGCACGCTGCCGGAGCGGGGAAGTGCCCCCGGAAGGCTTCTCCATCGACATCGCTGCCATCTCCACCGCCATCTTCATCACCGCTGCTGCTCCCATGAGGAAGGAGTAGTTCTCCATCGAGGCTCGGGGCTGTACCGGTAGCTATGTGGTTAATCTCTCTCCATGTACTTCAATACAATGATCTCATGAGCTGCTTTACATGATTGAGATTCATATGAGTTTTGTATCACAATTCATCTATGTGCTACTCTAGTGATGTTATTAAAGTAGTTCTATTCCTCCTGCACGTGTGTAAAGGTGACTAGTGTGTGCACCGTGTGGTTCTTGTCGTAGGCTATGATCATGATCTCTTGTAGATTGTGGAGTTAATTATCATTATGATGGTATTGATGTGATCTATCTGGTTATGTTGATCTATCTTACACTATAAGGTTACTTAAATATGAACAAATTGTGGAGCTTGTTAACTCCGGCATTGAGGGTTCGTGTAATCCTACGCAATGTGTTCATCATCCAACAAAAGTGTAGAGTATGCATTTATCTATTCTGTTATGTGATCAATGTTGAGAGTGTCCACTAGTGAAAGTGTAATCCCTAGGCCTTGTTCCTAAATACTGCTGCGTTACTACTGCTTGTTTACTGTTTCACTGTGTTACTACTGCTGCAATACTACCACCATCAACTACACGCCAGCAAGCTATTTTCTGGCACCGTTGCTACTGCTCATACTTATTCATACCACCTGTATTTCACTATCTCTTCGCCGAACTAGTGCACCTATTAGGTGTGTTGGGGACACAAGAGACTTCTTGCTTTGTGGTTGCAGGGTTGCATGAGAGGGATATCTTTGACCTCTTCCTCCCTGAGTTCGATAAACCTTGGGTATCCACTTAAGGGAAAACTTGCTGCTGTTCTACAAACCTCTGCTCTTGGAGGCCCAACACTGTCTACAGGAAAGGAGGGGGAACGTAGACATCACACTTGGATGCTCTGCATGGCAGTTGCTTTGGTTCCTCCCGTCAATTTCACTGTTTCCAGATAATCGACTAGCCAATCCTCTGGATCTTGCAGGCCATCGAACTTCTTGTAGTTGTCAGGTAACTTGAAACCAGATGGAATCCGTGTTTTGCGAAATCTTCGAGTGAAGCAAGGGAGCCCGCACATCTCCTCCTCGTCGACTTCTGGTGACTTCCTGATGGGATTCATAGCATAGAAAACAAAAAAATTCCTACCGCAAGAACGAAACACAAGCCAAGATCTAATCTAGAAGACGGTAGCAACGAGGGGATCACGAGACTAACCCTTGAAGATTTCCAAAGCCTACGAGATTAGATCTCGTTGTTGCAGAAGATGATCACTTGCCGCTTTCAAAAGCGCGTAGAAGATCTTGACAGCGCCACAATCGGGCAGCACCTCCGTACTCGGTCACACGTACGGTGTTCATGAAGACGACATCCTCCTCCCCGTTCCAGCGGGCAGCGGAAGTAGTAGATCCTCCTCGGAATCCCGGCAGCACGACGGCGTGGTGGTGGTGGTAGTGGAGAACTCCGGCAGGGCTTCGCCTATGCGCTGCGGGAGTAGTATGTGGAGGAGGAGAGGCTAGGGTTTGGGGAGAGGCTAGGTTTTTGGGGCGCCGGCCTGAAGGGGGTGCGTTCAACTCATGGTCTTTGGGTGGCCAGCCCCCTCCCCTTGTCCCTCATTATATAGGTGGAACACATCTAGGGTTTGCCCAAGTCTTCGAATAAGACCCTGATACGTCCAAAACGTATCTACTTTCCCAAACACTTTTGCTATTGTTTTGCCTCTAATTTGTGTATTTTGGATGCAACTAACACGGACTAACGCTGTTTTCAGCAGAACTGTTCTGGTGTCTCATTTTTGTGCAGAAATCCAACTTTCGGGAAAATCCTCGGAATTTATGCAGAAGGCCCTATTTTCCCAGAAAACTGACGGAGCCAGAAGGACAAGTCAGGTGGAGGCCCGAGGGCCCCACACCATAGGGCGGCGCGGCCCAGGGGGGCCCGCGCGGCCATGTGGTGTGGCCCCCTCGGCCGACCTCCGACGCCCTCCTTCGGACTATTTATCGGCCTCGACCTAAAAACGCACGGGGAGAAGTCGAAGTCGCCAGAAACCCTCCAGAACGCCGCCACATCGCGAAACTCCGTCGCGGGAGCCAGAAGTCTCCGTTCTGGCACTCCGCCGGGACGGGGAATTGGAGGAGATCATCGCCGCCATCACCGCCAACGCCTCTACATCAACCAGCCATGTTTCCCCCATCCATGTGTGAGTAATTCCCCCGCTGTAGGCTGAAGGGAATGGTAGGGATTGGATGAGATTGGTCATGTAATAGCATAAGATTGTTAGGGCATAGTGCCTAGTGTCCGTAATTGGTACTTTGATGATATTGTTGCAACTTGTTATGCTTAATGCTTGTCACTAGGGCCCGAGTGCCATGATCTCAGATCTGAACATGTTATTGTTTCATCAAGATATTCATTGTTTATGGTCTTACCTATAAGTTGTATACACATGTCGCTGTCCGGAACCAATGGCCCCAAAGTGACAAGAATTGGGACAACCGGAGGGGATGGTAGTGATGTGAGGATCACATGTGTTCACGGAGTGTTAATGCTTTGCTCCGGTACTCTATTAAAAGGAGTACCTTAATATCCAGTAGTTTCCCTTGAGGCCCGGCTGCCACCGGCTGGTAGGACAAAAGATGTTGTGCAAGTTTCTCATTGCGAGCATGCACGACTATATATGGAACACATGCCTATTGATTGCTTTGTACTTGGACACCATTTTATTATTATCTGCAAATGCCCTGCTATGATTGTTACATGAGTTTCTCTCATCCATGCAACGCCCGTTCATCCGTCCCCGTGCCTACAGTATTTTAATCCTGCTGTTTACTAAAATCACTACTGCTGTCTTTGTTACTCTGCTGCTGTTATTTCACTACTGCTACTGCTATAAAACTGTTACTACTGATAAACTCTTGCGAGCAAGTCTGTTTCCAGGTGCAGCTGAATTAACAACTCCGCTGTTAAGGCTTCCAAGTGTTCTTTGTCTCCCCTTGTGTCGAATCAATAAATTGGGTTTTACTTCCCTCGAAGACTGTTGCGATCCCCTATACTTGTGGGTCATCAAGACTATTTTCTGGCGCCGTTGCCGGGGAGCATAGCTTTATTTGGAAGTTCACTTGGATTGATATTGTTCGCTGCAAATTCTCCATCATGGGTAAACCTCGCGATACTAAGGTCGCCATATTACCATCCACTACAAGAAAAGGTACAATTCTGAATACCTCCGCTACACTTGATTCACCATCTGTGATTGATAAACTTGTTTCACCGCCACATGCTTCACATGCGGGTACTTCTGCTGAATCTGAAAACTCTCATAATATTGATAATATTTCTGCTGTGCTTGATGATAGTGGTTCATTGGGATCCTTTCTAGATGCTACGATTGCTAGGTCTAGACAAACTGAAAATACTGAAACTCCTAATGCTACTACACCTGTTAATTCACCTGAACTTGATTATTTTAGTGATGATCCTGATGAAGATTATGTGGAGCTTAATGATGATTTTATTGAAAAATGCAATGCTACTACTGATGCAAGAAAAATTAAAAAGTTGCTTGCAGAACATGCTGTTAGATATAAACTGTCTCCTGATCCTAAGTTTGCCACATCTCCTATAAACATTAAGGATAAAGATTATGATTTTTCTCTTGATCTATCTCATATAGCTATTGTTGAGAAAATACCCTTTTGTGGTACTGAAAAAGAAAGTGCTGTTGAACACATGATTGAGTTATCTACTCTAAGTAGCTTGTTTTCTGATGATGTCAAGATGCGTACTTACTTTGTTGCTAAAATCTTTCCATTCTCATTAAAGGATGATGCTAAAACTTGGTATAATAGTTTGCCACCTAATTCTATTAAAAGTCCAAAAGAATTGCTTGATGTTTTCTTCCGTAAATACTTTCCTGCTAGTGCTCAACATATTGCTTTGCAGAGAATTTATAATTTTGACCAGGGAGATGGAGAGAAATTGCCTGAGGCTTGGGCGAGATTTTGCTCTCTTATTAGAGCTCGGCCTGACCATGATTTGGAAAAGCATGATTTACTTGATATATTTTATAGTGGACTAACCATTGAGTCTAGGGCATACCTGGATAGTTGTGCTGGTTGTGTTTTCAGGAAAAGAACTCCAGACGACGCTGAAGAATTATTGGCTAAAATAGGCCGGAATCATGATGATTGGACTACGCCTGAACCAACTCCAACGCCAATATTAAAGAAGAGGGGTTTGATTAAATTAAATGATGAAGATATGAGGGAAGCCAAGAAGTCTCTCAAGGAGAAAGGTATTAAATCTGAAGATGTGAAGAATCTTCCTCCCATAGAAGATATATGTGAGATAATTCCCCCTTCATCCATGATTGAGGTAAACTCCCTTCAACGCTTTACTAGGGAAGATATTCCGTATTCGAAACCTCCTGCACAATGCTTAGATGAGTTTGATAATTATATTGTTAAGCAAGAAAATTTTAATATGAGAGTAGAGAATCATTTAATGGAAAATTCTCGAGCTATTAGTGAATTGCATGATATTGTAGAGAGAACCTCCAATGATGTTAAGATGCTTGTTAAACATTTTCATATGATTCAAACTCAAATTGATCAACTCACTAAAGTGCAAAATGACTTGTTGGGGAATAATTCTAAAGAGAAACATGCTTATGAAGTAACAACTAGAGGTGGTGTCTCTACCCAGGATCCTCTATATCCTGAAGGGCATCCCAAAAGAATTGAACAAGATTCTCAACGCATTGAACCTAGTGCTCCTTCTAAGAAGAAAAAGAAGAAGAAACATAAAAATGTTGTAGAATCCTCTGAACCTGCTAATGATCCTAATAGTATTTCTATTTCTAATGCTGAAACTGAAAGTGGTAGTGAACATGATAAAGATAATGATAAGAATGATGCTCCTGATAAAGAAGAGGTTGAAGAAGAACCTGAAAAGCATGCTAAAAATAAAAAGTACACTAAAGAAGATTTTATTGCTGAGAAACATGGTAATGAAAGAGAACCTTGGGTTCAAAAGCAAATGCCTTTTCCTGCTAAGAAACTAAAATCAAAGGAAGAAGAACACTATAATAAATTTTGCGATTGGATGAAACCTTTATTCTTGCAAATCCCTTTGACTGATGCTATTAAATTGCCTCCTTATTCAAAGTATATGAAAGATATTGTTACTAACAAAAGGAAAATCCCCAATGAGGAAATTTCCACTATGCTTGCTAATTACTCTTTCAATGGCAAAGTTCCAAAGAAGTTGGGCGACCCAGGTATACCTACTATTCCTTGTTCTATTAAGAATAATTATGTTAAAACTGCTCTATGTGACTTGGGAGCCGGTGTTAGTGTTATGCCTTTTTCTCTTTATAAGAGACTTTATTTAGATAAGTTGATACCTACTGATACATCTTTCCAAATGGCTGATAAATCTACTGCTATTCCTGTTGGTATATGTGAGGATGTTCCTGTTCAAGTTACTACTAACTGCTTGATATTAACTGATTTTGTTGTGTTGGAAATGCCTGAAGATGATAATATGTCTATTATTCTTGGGAGACCTTTTCTTAACACCGCAGGGGCTGTTATTGATTGCAATAAAGGAAAGGTTACTTTCAATGTTGATGATAGGGAGCATACCGTTTATTTTCCCAAGAGGATTGAGAAAGCGTGTGGAGTTAATACTATTTCTAATGTGAGAACTATCAAAGTGGGAACTATTGATTGTCCTATATATGAGCCTAAAGAAGAATATCAAACTCTCGTGATTGGATCCATATCAATACAATTCAAGGTAACATGATTGATTTGAGGTTTATTTCTTCTTATGCTATGTAAAATTTTTTTGGTGGCAAGACTTGATCAACCTTGTTAACAAATACTTTTTATATGCATAGAGGAGGTAAACAACATCTCTTTCTTCCTCCACTTGCTCTAGTTGCTGTAGCATTTTTAATTTGCAAAGTTTCTTAGTTAATTGGAGATTTCAAAAAATTTCCTGGCCAGTAATAATAAACTAATTACCCAGAAATGTGCATTTTTCAAAGTTTTCAAAAATTCACAAAAATTATACCGTTGGTCCTATTTTTCGACGAGGCACCTGGGAGCACCAGAGGATGACCTGTGGGGCACCACAGGGTGCCACACCACAGGCCAGCGCGGCCAATGAGGGGGGCGCGCCACCCTGTGGTGTGGGCCCCTCCTTGCCCCACCATCTCATCTCTTTCTCCCAGCATCTTCTTTCTCCCGAAAAAACTCGCACCAGGTTCCTCTCACTCGCGTTTTTGCTCAAGAGCTCCAGATTTCTCGATCTCTTTGCTCAGCCCAGATTTCTGTCTGAAATTTGGCATATTTGCTCTTCGGTATGTGACTCCTCCGCCTATCCAAGTAGAATTTTGTTTGGTTGAGTATATCTTGAATATTTTGCTGCTATAGGTAACATGTTTAGTGAGCTTGCATGCTTGTTCTAAGTGGTAGAAACTAGTTTTGATGCATGATTAGTACTCTAGCAAGTTCCTATGGTAGTTTCCCTCAATTATATGTCACCAAATCAAATTTTATATTGTTTGTTGAAAATTTCAGAAAATGGAGTGGAGTAGATATCAACTTAACCAACAAGAATTGGAGGTCTAACAAGTTATGAGAGTGAATCGTGAAGAGGGAGTATACCCCTCTTACTACCCGTGCGCGGATTTCATGAGAAGCGCGGGAATATTGGAAGATGTTCGGAGTCTAATTTCTCGAGCAGGGCTGAGTGATTTCGTTGAAGGAGAGCCAAGACAATATGCAAAATTAACTATGTCTTTTGTGCAGGACTTTAAGTTCAATTGGTCACGATCTAACCCCACGGTCTAGTATAAAATTTACAATAAAGCTGTCAACTTGCCATTCAGTGATTTTTGTGCAGCAATTAGAGTACCGCAATGGGGATCATGCGAGAAGATAAGGGGATCGCCGCAAGAACTCTTAAACCTCTTCAAGATGATTTGCTATGAAGGAGTTTCTCAGAGGATAGTGGTAAAATCACTAGCATTCAGCTCCCGGCTATCCGCTACTTTGCCTATTTTATTACTAAATGCGTTCTTGCTAGAAAGATTGGCGGTAAACTATCTATCCCGGATTTAGCTTTTCTAGCTGCAGCACTGCAAGGTAGTAGGACTTATAATTTGGGGGCATTTATAGCTTATAGACTTGCTACTAACCGTGAGAAAGGTGGAATTTGTGGAGGTCTCATCGCTTCTCGTTTACTAGCTTTTCATAATGTAGAACCTCATCATTTTGATATTCCATTCCCCATAGAAAAACTTGACATAGCCTCTATGATTAAACATGAATTTGTTTCTGATTCCTCCAACTTGGGTAACCTGTTTTACAAGATGACATTTTATAAGAAAGTCTGGAGAATAACTAAGAAAACTGAGAAACTAGTAAGATTGTCTGCGCCTGTTCTGTCTAACCTTGATTCCAGGGGAGATTGGTCGGTCACAGAAGGTGCACTGGATGCACACATAGAGGGAGGAGGCCATCATGCAAGAGACGACACGGAGGTCGAGGAGCACCTCGACTCATCATCCGATGCAGCAAGTTCCTCGCATCAACATGTTGGACATGTGGAGCCTCCACGCTTTTCTTCTGCACAGGAACTTTACTATGACTACGCCATGAATTATCCACCGGCGAGGAACAGCGATCCCCGTTGTGGTTGAACTCCACTTAGGCCAAAAGCCTAAGCTTGGGGGAGGTATACCGGCATCACTCATTCTTTGCATATTATGATTGCTGGATACTTGTACATACTTGTTTAGTCTCTTTGAGTGGTTTTCTAATGAGAGGGAGATGATATTTGGGGAAGTGCTGCCTGAAAACAGATTCTGGACTGTTACTAGAAAAATTCGTGCGCACAGACAGAACGTTATTTTGAGCTGCCAATTTTTGTGCAGGTTCCCCAGGTTGTTATCTAACTTTCATTAGTTGAACACTTTTCGAGATGAGCAACGTAAGATTTCTGTAAAAATCGATTTCTGTACTGCTGTCAGGTTTTGGCAGATTTCTGCCATCTCGCTTTTCTGTGTTTCTTTTAGTTTGCTATTTCTTGTTCTTGCTTTGTTTCTTTCCCAAAACATAAAAAGACCAAAAATATTTCTATTGTTTCTCTTCACCATTTGTTTGCTTTGGTTTTTTGCATTTGTTTCGCTTTATTTGCTATTGCTAGTTTGCTATAAGAAAACCCAAAAAGATTTTGCTTTGTTTGTTTGTTTCCTCTTGTTCTCGTTCTCAAATTCGAAAACACCAAAAATATTTGCTGTTATTCTTTGATTTTGTAAAGTTTTTTATGAGTTCAATGGTCTTCGGTGGCTGGAGCGTGGTTTTCATTTCATATTATCCATGTTGCACAAGTGAAAAGGCAATAATGACGATCTACGACAATCTGATTGTGGTGAGAGGCTGGTATGAACTCTATTTGTTTTCATTTTTGTACATATACTCATCCATGTGAGCATGCTTAGTTGGTTCATGTGAGGTATATGTTATTTGAGAAAGTCTAGTAGTTTATGATCTCTCATGTTTAGCTCCAATTTATTAATATGAGTAACATGTCATGGATGTTTGCTTGCATTGTTTTATTCATAAGTAAGTATGGCATTGTGGTATCCTCCTCTGAATAATTCATTTATATCGACTTGGCACATGCTCACGCATGCATATGACTGAACAAAAAGTTAATTAAGCCTCGATGATCTATATTGCTTCAGAGTTCTTGTATCACTTTTATGCCTCCGTTAATTTATTTTGCCGCAAGCATGATTATGACAGTTACTGCTCTCTTGATTTGTCGCTCCCTAGTCTATTGCTAGCCTTCACTTGTACTGAGCGGGAACGCTGCTCGTGCTTCCAAACACATGAAAACCAAGTTATTCCAGAGTGTCCACCATAAATACCTATGCATGGCATTTCAAACCATTCCAAGTAAATTCTCATGCGCTACCTTTAAAACCTTCAAAATGCTTCTCAATTTGTGTTTATGTTTCATAGCTCATGAGGAAGTATGTGGTGTTTAGCTTTCAACCTTGTCATTTACTTCTGACGGACTCTCATATGGACTAGTGGCACATCCGCTTATCCAATAATTTTGCAAAAAGAGCTGGCAATGGGATTCCCAGTCCCGAATTAATTAACTTAAATAGACACTCCTCCATGGTTTGTGATTGTTGGACGGCACCCGAAGGATTCGGTTAGCCATGGCTTGTGTAAGCAAAGGTTGGGGGGAGTGTCATCATAATAAAACTAAAATAAAAAGGCACTCCTTCATGGTATGAGATTGTTGGCAGGCACCCGAGGATTCGGTTAGCCATGGTTTGTGTAAGAAAGGTTGGAAGGAGTGCCAAATAAATATGCAATAATTCATGGGAGCCGCTCTTGGGAGTCCGGTTGGCGAGGTAGTTGGTGTACCCATTACCATTCGTTGACAACAACAAACACCTCTCAAAATAATTTTACTCCTGATTTCAAAAATGAAAAGCTCTAGCGCATGTTAATCCCTGCTTCCCTCTGCGAAGGGTCAATCTTTTACTTCTATGTTGTGTCTCCATTATTTCTTTGAGCACTATCTTGAGAGCACAACTGTCATTCTTAGTATAATATGCTTGTCTCAAAATATGATTGATTGTGGTATAACTTTGATGCTTTTATCTTTGACAATCACTACTTCTAGTCTTTCTATGAACTCCAGAGGTGCCCGGGCATTTATGTTTTGCCAATCAAATACAGGCAAGCGAGATACCACTTTATCATACTCTCTTATGAACATTGCAATCCTGCTTACATACATGATTCATGATGCTTATTATTAATTGTTGGTACCTCTTCATGATTGACATAGCTGTTATATGATCTTATTTGCATGTATCTCACTATGAACTACTTGAGTATTAGCCATAGCATGAGAATATATACATCATATGAGCAAATGTGTTCGTGAAAGTTCTTTTATCGCTCAGTTGTTAACTGAATTGCTTGAGGACAAGCAATAAGCTAAGCTTGGGGGGAGTTGATACGTCCAAAACGTATCTACTTTCCTGAACACTTTTGCTATTGTTTTGCCTCTAATTTGTGTATTTTGGATGCAACTAACACGGACTAACGCTATTTTCAGCAGAACTGTTCTGGTGTCTCGTTTTTGTGCAGAAATCCAACTTTCGGGAAAATCCTCGGAATTTATGCAGAAGGCCCTATTTTCCCAGAATACTGACGGAGCCAGAAGGACAAGTCAGGTGGAGGCCCGAGGGCCCCACACCATAGGGCGGCGCGGCCCAGGGGGGCCCGCGCGGCCATGTGGTGTGGCCCCCTCGGCCGGCCTCCGACGCCCTCCTTCGGACTATTTATCGGCCTCGACCTAAAAACGCACGGGGAGAAGTCGAAGTCGCCAGAAACCCTCCAGAACGCCGCCACATCGCGAAACTCCGTCGCGGGAGCCAGAAGTCTCCGTTCTGGCACTCCGCCGGGACGGGGAATTGGAGGAGATCATCGCCGCCATCACCGCCAACGCCTCTACATCAACCAGCCATGTTTCCCCCATCCATGTGTGAGTAATTCCCCCGCTGTAGGCCGAAGGGGATGGTAGGGATTGGATGAGATTGGTCATGTAATAGCATAAGATTGATAGGGCATAGTGCCTAGTGTCCGTAATTGGTACTTTGATGATATTGTTGCAACTTGTTATGCTTAATGCTTGTCACTATGGCCCGAGTGCCATGATCTCAGATCTGAACATGTTATTGTTTCATCAAGATATTCATTGTTTATGGTCTTACCTATAAGTTGTATACACATGTCGCTGTCCGGAACCAATGGCCCCGAAGTGACAAGAATTGGGACAACCGGAGGGGATGGTAGTGATGTGAGGATCACATGTGTTCACGGAGTGTTAATGCTTTGCTCCGGTACTCTATTAAAAGGAGTACCTTAATATCCAGTAGTTTCCCTTGAGGCCCGGCTGCCACCGGCTGGTAGGACAAAAGATGTTGTGCAAGTTTCTCATTGCGAGCACGCACGACTATATATGGAACACATGCCTATTGATTGCTTTGTACTTGGACACCGTTTTATTATTATCTGCAAATGCCCTGCTATGATTGTTACATGAGTTTCTCTCATCCATGCAACGCCCGTTCATCCGTCCCCGTGCCTACAGTATTTTAATCCTGCTGTTTACTAAAATCACTACTGCTGTCTTTGTTACTCTGCTGCTGTTATTTCACTACTGCTACTGCTATAAAACTGTTACTACTGATAAACTCTTGCGAGCAAGTCTGTTTCCAGGTGCAGCTGAATTGACAACTCCGCTGTTAAGGCTTCCAAGTGTTCTTTGTCTCCCCTTGTGTCGAATCAATAAATTGGGTTTTACTTCCCTCGAAGACTGTTGCGATCCCCTATACTTGTGGGTCATCAGACCCCAATTCAAAACTGCCATATGGACGAAACCTAGTTGGGTTGGGACTCTCCCCTTTCCCCCTTGCTTGGCCGACCAAGGAGGTGGAGTCCACCATGGACTCCACCCTCTGTTGGCGTCCGAAACCCACCGGAGAGCAACGGCTGGCAACACGTAGAGCCGGGAACAACTCAGAGCTGCGGCTGGCCCTGGTCCCTCGAGCGACGGCCCGCAAAGCCTCTGGTACGCACGTCCCGATGCTGGTGCAAGGGCGTGCCACCTGATCTATACCTGATCAGGAAGGTGATGGATTTGCTTCGCTTAGTTTCCTGCATGGCATACACGTAAACATTAAATACGAGCCTCGATCGGCTCTCAGGTTTTCCTGTGAATCGGCTCAAGGAGCCGATCCACCCATGGTTCGTATGCGGTCTACGATCACATGGTGGTCCTGCTTGATCGATATATAGCTAAAGCGACCTACGACGATTTAGGGTTTTCACCGCATAATCGGAACATCCTACGCGTGATTGAGCCTGGCAGCCACGCACGGTGATAATAAACCAACCCTAGACAAGGCCTAAAAACCAACATGAAGTTGATCCCCGGAACATCTTATCTAGGGCTAGCAAACTACAACCTACGTGCCACTGGATCCTTCAACCCGTTTGCAAGGCCTAACTATGCAGATATTAAACTAATCCTTGAAGAACAAGGAGCAATCATAACGGATCGGATCTACTAAATAATGATCAAGCAAGGTGCCGCCCTTACACCTAAGATAGGTGTAAGGGCGGCTAGATGTCTAAGGGTTGCATGGACAAAAGCATGTTACACGACGAAACAATGCTAACCCTAACACATCTATGATAACTACGTTGCTCGCCATCAACAAGGCTTCAGCACGAGCAACGCATGATAAACGAATAAACGCGTACTGCCTAGATCGCAAGATGCGATCTAGGCAGCATGATGCTTACCCGGAAGAAGCCCTCGAAACAAAGGGGTTGGCGATGCGCCTAGATTGGTTTGTGATGAACGTGATTGTTGTTTTTCTCGATAACCCTAGATACATATTTATAGTCCGTAGACTTTCTAACGTGGGAATAATCCCAACCGTGCACGAGCCAAATTCTATCTAACCGACACGTATCCTACTATATTTACAGATACAAGGGCAAACTAGCCCAAACTTCGTGTACAAGGCCGGTTCACGTATTTCTTCCATGTATATTTTTCAAGCCCAATCTTGATCGCGGCCCACCTCTGATCCGGTCAAATTCTGGTGATAACACATGCCCCCCTGGTTTTGGAATTGATAATTCCAAAATCACTCTGCTTTTTCTTCGTCGGGTCATGTCGTGGCAGGGCAAAACCGTCGCAGTATCCTTCATCATGATGCCTTGCCTTCTCAACTTCTTCGCGTGATTTGACCGTTGTTTTTTTTTCTTGGGCACCACTTCCTCGGAAACTGTTGTGGCATTAAGTTTCCACTATATCCCCTTTTATTTAACCGCGCCGAACAGTTCGCCTTTTCATCCCCTTGCTCTGTTCTGGCCATCGACACCCATAAAATTCCCCATCTCCCGTAGCCATGTCTTCCTCTTCTTCCTCCTCCGCCTCGTCGGATGTTTCTTCCCAGTCCTTCTCCTCTTCGTCCTCCTCCACCTCGTCAGTCTTCTCCGATTCATCCTCATCTCGCGAGCCGACGCCGGAGTGGGGCTCGATGGCGGCGCACGACATCCTCGCCGCATCGGAGTGGGACAAGGAGGACCACGAGCCCCACGTCTGGTCCGAGGATGACAAATCCTTGACCAATGGCGACGACGACCTTCAGTTCCTCGCCGATGGGGAGCTGGAAGCGACGAGCGAGGACGACCCGTTCTCCTGGGATGGCTACACTTCCTCCGAAGAGGAGGAAGAAGAAGACGACGACGACTCCCTCGAGGACTATCCGCCGGCGAAGCGCTTCCGCGCCGGATCGGATGATGACGACGACGACGACGAGGAGGAGGAGGCTCCCATAGAGGGCTATGGGAGCAGCGACGAGGAGCTCGCTGGCAGCAGCGCCGACGAGAGCTCCGACGACGAGGGCAGCGACGGCCCGTAGAGTAGGGTCTACTAGTATAGGTCTAGTAGTAGTAGCAGATTGGCCAATAGGCCCTTCTTTTGTTCTTCCTCCCTTGAGCAATCGGCTCTTTCCTTGTAAGAAATCTCCTTTATTAATGAAGAAAATATTCCTCTATGAAATTTTGCTCTCTTGCCAATTTTGCCGATTGTCAAACGAAGTTGCTGCACAAAGAGCCGATGGCAGAGCATCGGCTTCTACCATAACACGCATCTTAAGGCCAAATCGGTTGCCTATTCATGTAGTCAAACAGATCTCATCCGTGTCCACGCCATCCTCAAATTTCAAACGCATAGATTCAGCAAATCCAACGAGAGAATCATCTCAAATGCCATGGGCTCTGGCTTGAAACTGATCTGTTAACCTGCTCAATTGAGCTTGTTTTGTCTAGAGTCGATGGCAATGCATCGGCTTTTTCATTATTCTAAAGTCGATGACCGTGCATCGGCTGTACTGGTATCCATATTTCTCAAGTCGATGTCTGCGCATCGGCTGTGATTTGTATATAAATTTTTTTTTACTGGCCAATTTTCTAAATCGGCCCCCATGTTTCACTGTCCATCATCCCACATGCTTGGGAAATATTTCTTGAGGTGCTGACCATTGACAGCTGCTGGGAATTTGGCGCCGTCCAGCTGCTCCAGCATGTATGCATTACCCTTCAAAACCTGGACGACTTTGTATGGACCGTGCCAATTAGGAGACCATTTGCCATATGCTTTATCCTTGGTTCCTGATGGCAACACTGCTTCCCATACTAGATCACCAACTTGGAACTCCTTTGGTCTCACCTTCTTATTGTATGCACGAGCTACCCTGGCTTTGTTCTCTTTAATCTTCTCCAACGACCAAAGTCTAAGTTCCGTTGCATCCTCAATAGTATCACTCATCAGAGCTGCATATTCTTCAGCTGTCAGGTCATTCTGAAACGTGACACGTCTCGATCCAGCCGTAATTTCCCAAGGCAATACGGCTTCCTGCCCATAGACGAGCTGGTATGGCGAAGTTTTTATAGCTCCATGGCATGACATGCGATAGGCCCACAAAGCTTCTGACAATGTTTCATGCCAAACCCTAGAGTTCTCGTCAATTTTCCACTTAATCAGCTTGATCAGGCTCTGATTGGACGCTTCAGCTTGCCCGTTGGCTTGAGCATAGTATGGAGATGATCGGATCAGCTTAATTCCCATCTCATCACAGAATTTTCTGAATTCTTTAGAGATGAAGACCGAACCTCCATCGGTCGTGATGGTTTGAGGAATCCCGAACTTATGAATGACGTGTTCTTTCACAAATTTGATAACATCTTCTGATTTTACCTTCTTCGTAGGGACGGCCTCCACCCATTTGGTGAAGTAATCTGTAATGGCCAAGATCCACTCGTGGCCTTTGCTCGACGCAGGATGGATTTTGCCGATCATATCCATGCCCCAACCTCGAAATGGCCAAGGCTTGATGATGGGATTCATTGCTGATGCGGGTACCATCTGAATCTTCCCGAACATCTGACACGCTTGGCATCCCTTGTAGTACTTGAAGCAATCCTCAAGCATGGTGGGCCAATAAAATCCTGATCGCCTAATCAGCCATTTCATCTTATGAGCCGATTGGTGAGTTCCACAGGCGCCTTCATGCACCTCATGTAAGAGCCGACTAGACTCAGTTGGTCCCAGGCACTTGAGCAGTAACCCTTCCAACGTCCTGTAGAACATGTCATCTCCTATAAGGACATATTTCATGGCCTTGTATCTTATCCGTTTAGGTGCCCCCCGAGCCGAATCCTTCAAGTAATTGAAGATATCGGCTCTCCAGTCATCCTGTTCTAGGAACTGCACCTGAACTTCCGATCCGTCTGGTATGTCCTTATAGCCTGACGCCATCTGTGCGAGATCGTTGGCTTCGGTATTTTGAGATCTTGGGACCCAATTGAAGTTGATGTACCAAAATTTTGTCATAAGCTCGCGGCATTCCATCCAATATGGGAAGAGTGACTCACTCTCGCACTTATACTCATCCGTGAGCTGGGAGATCACTGATACGTCTCCGACGTATCGATAATTTCTTATGTTCCATGCCACATTATTGATGTTATCTACATGTTTTATGCACACTTTATGTCATATTCGTGCATTTTCTGGAACTAACCTATTAACAAGATGCCGAAGTGCCAGTTGCTGTTTTCTGCTGTTTTTGGTTTCAGAAATCCTAGTAATGAAATATTCTCAGAATTGGACGAAATCAACGCCCAGGGTCCTATTTTGCCACGAAGCTTCCAGAAGTCCGAAGAGGAGACGAAGTGGGGCCACGAGGTGGCCACACCCTAGGGCGGCGCCCCCCCCCCCCTTGGCCGCGCGGCCCTGTGGTGTGGGGCCCTCGTGCCGCCTCCTGACCTGCCCTTCCGCCTACTTAAAGCCTCCGTTGCGAAACCCCCAGTACCGAGAGCCACGATACGGAAAACCTTCCAGAGACGCCGCCGCCACCGATCCCATCTCGGGGGATCCAGGAGATCGCCTCCGGCACCCTGCCGGAGAGGGGAATCATCTCCCGGAGGACTCTACGCCGCCATGGTCGCCTCCGGAGTGATGTGTGAGTAGTCTACCCCTGGACTATGGGTCCATAGCAGTAGCTAGATGGTTGTCTTCTCCCCATTGTGCTTCATTGTCGGATCTTGTGAGCTGCCTAACATGATCAAGATCATCTATCTGTAATTCTATATGTTGCGTTTGTTGGGATCCGATGAATAGAGAATACTTGTTATGTTGATTATCAAAGTTATGTCTATGTGTTGTTTATGATCTTGCATGCTCTCCGTTATTAGTAGATGCTCTGGCCAAGTTGATGCTAGTAACTCCAAGAGGGAGTATTTATGCTCGATAGTGGGTTCATGTCTCCGTGAATCTGGAGGGGTGACAAGAACCTCTAAGGTTATGGATGTGCTGTTGCCACTAGGGATAAAACATTGGTGCTATGTTCAAGGATGTAGTCACTAATTACATTACGCGCAATACTTAATGCAATTGTCTGTTGTTAGCAACTTAATACTGGAGGGGGTTCGGATGATAACCTGAAGGTGGACTTTTTAGGCATAGATGCATGCTGGATGGCGGTCTATGTACTTTGTCGTAATGCCCAATTAAATCTCACAATACTCATCATAATATGTATGTGCATGGTCATGCCCTCTTTATTTGTCAATTGCCCAACTGTAATTTGTTCACCCAACATGCTGTTTGTCTTATGGGAGAGACACCTCTAGTGAACTGTGGACCCCGGTCCAATTCTCTATACTGAAATACAATCTACTGCAATACTGTTCTACTGTTTTCTGCAAACAATCATCTTCCACACAATACGGTTAATCCTTTGTTACAGCAAGCCGGTGAGATTGACAACCTCACTGTTTCGTTGGGGCAAAGTACTTTGGTTGTGTTGTGCAGGTTCCACGTTGGCGCCGGAATCTCTGGTGTTGCGCCGCACTACATCCCGCCGCCATCAACCTTCAACATGCTTCTTGACTCCTACTGGTTCGATTAAACCTTGGTTTCTTACTGAGGGAAACTTGCCGCTGTGCGCATCACACCTTCCTCTTGGGGTTCCCAACGGACGTGTCAACTACACGCATCAAGCAAATTTCTGGCGCTGTTGCCGGGGAGATCAAGACACGCTGCAAGGGGAGTCTCCACTTCTCAATCTCTTTACTTTGTTTTTGTCTTGCTTAGTTTTATTTACTACTTTGTTTGCTACACTAAATCAAAATACAAAAAAATTAGTTGCTAGTTTTACTTTATTTGCTATCTTGTTTGCTATATCAAAAACACAAAAAAATTAGTTACTTGCATTTACTTTATCTAGTTTGCTTTATTTACTGTTGCTAAAATGGCCAACCCTGAAAATACTAAGTTGTGTGACTTCACAACCACAAATAATAATGATTTCTTATGCACACCTATTGCTCCACCTGCTACTACAGCAGAATTCTTTGAAATTAAACCTGCTTTACTGAATCTTGTTATGCGAGAGCAATTTTCTGGTGTTAGTTCTGATGATGCTGCTGCCCATCTTAATAATTTTGTTGAACTATGTGAAATGCAAAAGTATAAAGATGTAGATGGTGACATTATAAATTAAAATTGTTCCCTTTCTCATTAAGAGGAAGAGCTAAAGATTGGTTGCTATCGCTGCCTAAGAATAGTATTGATTCATGGACTAAATGCAAGGATGCTTTTATTGGTAGATATTATCCCCCTGCTAAAGTTATATCTTTGAGGAGTAGCATAATGAATTTTAAACAATTGGATACTGAACATGTTGCACAAGCATGGGAAAGAATGAAATCTCTGGTTAAAAATTGCCCAACCCATGGACTGACTACTTGGATGATCATCCAAACCTTCTATGCAGGACTAAATTTTTCTTCGCGGAATTTATTGGATTCAGCTGCTGGAGGTACCTTTATGTCCATCACTCTTGGTGAAGCAACAAAGCTTCTTGATAATATGATGATCAACTTCTCTAAATGGCACACGGAAAGAGCTCCACAAGGTAAGAAGGTAAATTCTGTCGAAGAAACCTCTTCCTTGAGTGATAAGATTGATGCTATTATGTCTATGCTTGTGAATGATAGGACTAATATTGATCCTAATAATGTTCCGTTAGCTTCATTGGTTGCACAAGAAGAACATGTTGATGTAAACTTCATTAAAAATAATAATTTCAACAACAATGCTTACCGGAACAATTCTAGTAACAACTATAGGCCATATCCTTATAATAATGGCAACGGCTATGGTAATTCTTATGGGAATTCTTACAACAATAATAGGAGTTCACCCCCTGGACTTGAAGCCATGCTTAAAGAATTTATTAGTACACAAACTGCTTTTAACAAATCTGTTGAAGAAAAGCTTGGGAAAATTGATATACTTGCTTCTAAGGTTGATAGTCTTGCCTCTGATGTTGATCTTTTGAAATCGAAAGTTATGCCTAATGAAAATCATCATAATAAAATTGTTACTACAGCAAATGCCATCCAAGTTAGAATTAATGAGAATATAAGATTAATGGCTGAATTGCGTGCTAGGTGGGATAGAGAAGAAAATGAAAAACTAGCTAAAGAGAAGAATGTAGCTAAAGTTTGGACTATTACCACCACAAGCAATGCTAATGCTACACATGTTGCTGCACCTCCTACCATTAATAATAAAAGAATTGGTGTTAGCAATGTTTCCACTTCTAATGCAAAGCGCGAGAAACTGCCCGAAACTGCTAAAACTCATTAAATCGCTCGTGATAAAACTGCTGAAATTTTTTCCAACATTGGGGATGATGATCCCATTGCATTAGATTATAATGGTTTGAATTTTGATGATTGCCACATCTCTGAAGTTATAAAGTTCTTGCAAAAACTTGCTAAAAGTCCTAATGCTAGTGCTATAAATTTGGCTTTCACACAACATATTACAAATGCTCTCATAAAAGCTAGAGAAGAGAAATTAGAGCGCGAAGCCTCTATTCCTAGAAAGCTAGAGGATGGTTGGGAGCCCATCATTAAAATAAAGGTTAAAGATTTTGATTGTAATGCCTTATGTGATCTTGGTGCAAGTATTTCTGTTATGCCTAAGAAAATTTATAATATGCTTGACTTGCCACCGCTGAAAAATTGTTATTTGGATGTTAATCTTGCTGATCATTCTACAAAGAAACCTTTGGGGAAAGTTGATAATGTTCGCATTACCGTTAACAATAACCTTGTCCCCGTTGATTTTGTTGTCTTGGATATTGAATGCAATGCATCTTGTCCCATTATATTGGGAAGACCTTTTCTTCGAACTGTTGGTGCTATCATTGATATGAAGGAAGGTAATATAAAATATCAATTTCCTCTCAAGAAAGGTATGGAACACTTCCCTAGAAAGAGAATGAAGTTACCTTTTGATTCTATTATGAGAACAAATTATGATGTTGACACTTCGTCTCTTGATAATACTTGATACACACTATCTGCGCCTAGCTGAAAGGCGTTAAAGAAAAGCGCTTATGGGAGACAACCCATGTTTTTACCTACAGTACTTTGTTTTTATTTTGTGTCTTGGAAGTTGTTTACTACTGTAGCAACCTCTCCTTATCTTAGTTTAGTGTTTTATTGTGCCAAGTAAAGTCGTTGATAGAAAAGTTCATACTAGATTTGGATTACTGCGCAGAAACAGATTTCTTTGCTGTCACGAATCTGGGCTGTTTTCTCTGTAGGTAACTCAGAAAATTATTCCAATTTACGTGAGTGATCCTCAGATATGTACGCAACTTTCATTAAATTTGAGCATTTTCATTTGAGCAAGTCTGGTGCCTCGATAAAATTCGTCAATACGAACTGTTCTGTTTTGACAGATTCTGCCTTTTATTTCGCATTGCCTCTTTTGCTATGTTGGATGAATTTCTTTGATCCATTAATGTCCAGTAGCTTTATGCAATGTCCAGAAGTGTTAAGAATGATTGTGTCACCTCTGAACATGTTAATTTTTATTGTCGCTAACCCTCTAATGAGTTGTTCTAAGTTTGGTGTGGAGGAAGTTTTTCAAGGATCAAGAGAGGAGTATGATGCAACATGATCAAGGACAGTGAAAGCTCTAAGCTTGGGGATGCCCCGGTGGTTCACCCCTGCATATATTAAGAAGACTCAAGCGTCTAAGCTTGGGGATGCCCAAGGCATCCCCTTCTTCATCGACAACATTATCAGGTTCCTCCCCTGAAACTATATTTTTATTCCATCACATCTTATGTGCTTTGCTTGGAGCATCGGTTTGTTTTTGTTTTTTGTTTTGTTTGAATAAAATGGATCCTAGCATTCACTTTATGGGAGAGAGACACGCTCCGCTGTAGCATATGGACAAGTATGTCCTTAGTTTCTACTCATAGTATTCATGGCAAAGTTTCTCCTTCGTTAAATTGTTATATGGTTGGAATTGGAAAATGATACATGTAGTAATTGCTATTAATGTCTTGGGTAATGTGATACTTGGCAATTGTTGTGCTCATGTTTAAGCTCTTGCATCATATGCTTTGCACCCATTAATGAAGAAATACATAGAGCATGCTAAAATTTGGTTTGCATATTTGGTCTCTCTAAGGTCTAGATAATTTCTAGTATTGAGTTTGAACAACAAGGAAGACGGTGTAGAGTCTTATAATGTTTACAATATGTCTTTTATGTGAGTTTTGCTGCACCGGTTCATCCTTGTGTTTGTTTCAAATAAGCCTTGCTAGCCTAAATCTTGTATCGAGAGGGAATACTTCTCATGCATCCAAAATACTTGAGCCAACCACTATGCCATTTGTGTCCACCATACCTACCTACTACATGGTATTTCCCGCCATTCCAAAGTAAATTGCTTGAGTGCTACCTTTAAAATTCCATCATTCACCTTTGCAATATATAGCTCATGGGACAAATAGCTTAAAAACTATTGTGGTATTGAATATGTAATTATGCACTTTATCTCTTATTAAGTTGCTTGTTGTGCGATAACCATGTTCACTGGGGACGCCATCAACTACTCTTTGTTGAATTTGATGTGAGTTGCTATGCATGTTCGTCTTGTCTGAAGTAAGAGCGATCTACCACCTTATGGTTAAGCATGCATATTGTTAGAGAAGAACATTGGGCCGCTAACTAAAGCCATGATCCATGGTGGAAGTTTCAGTTTTGGACAAATATCCTCAATCTCATATGAGAAAATTATTAATTGTTGTTACATGCTTATGCATAAAAGAGGAGTCCATTATCTGTTGTTTATGTTGTCCCGGTATGGATGTCTAAGTTGAGAATAATCAATAGCGAGAAATCCAATGCGAGCTTTCTCCTTAGACCTTTGTACAGGCGGCATAGAGGTACCCCTTTGTGACACTTGGTTAAAACATGTGCATTGTGATGATCCGGTAGTCCAAGCTAATTAGGACAAGGTGCGGGCACTATTAGTACACTATGCATGAGGCTTGCAACTTGTAAGATATAATTTACATGATACATATGCTTTATTACTACCGTTGACAAAATTGTTTCATGTTTTCAAAATCAAAGCTCTAGCACAAATATAGCAATTGATGCTTTTCCTCTATGGAGGACCATTCTTTTACTTTCAATGTTGAGTCAGTTCACCTATTTCTCTCCACCTCAAGAAGCAAACACTTGTGTGAACTGTGCATTGATTCCTACATATTTGCTTATTGCACTTATTATATTACTCTATGTTGACAATATCCATGAGATATACATGTTACAAGTTGAAAGCAACCGCTGAAACTTAATCTTCCTTTGTGTTGCTTCAATGCTTTTACTATGAATTATTGCTTTATGAGTTAACTCTTATGCAAGACTTATTGATGCTTGTCTTGAAGTGCTATTCATGAAAAGTCTTTGCTATATGATTCACTTGTTTACTCATGTCATATACATTGTTTTGATCGCTGCATTCACTACATATGCTTTACAAATAGTATGATCAAGGTTATGATGGCATGTCACTCCAGAAATCATCTGTGTTATCGTTTTACCTGCTCGGGACGAGCAGAACTAAGCTTGGGGATGCTGATACGTCTCCGACGTATCGATAATTTTTTATGTTCCATGCCACATTATTGATGTTATCTACATGTTTTATGCACACTTTATGTCATATTCGTGCATTTTCTGGATCTAACCTATTAACAAGATGCCGAAGTGGGAGTTGCTGTTTTCTGCTGTTTTTGGTTTCAGAAATCCTAGTAATGAAATATTCTCGGAATTGGACGAAATCAACGCCCAGGGTCCTATTTTGCCACGAAGCTTCCAGAAGTCCGAAGAGGAGACGAAGTGGGGCCACGAGGTGGCCACACCCTAGGGCGGCGCGGCCCCCCATTGGCCGCGCGGCCCTGTGGTGTGGGGCCCTCGTGCTGCCTCCTGACCTGCCCTTCCGCCTACTTAAAGGCTCCGTTGCGAAACCCCCAGTACCGAGAGCCACGATACGGAAAACCTTCCAGAGACGCCGCCGCCGCCGATCCCATCTCGGGGGATCCAGGAGATCGCCTCCGGCACCCTGCCGGAGAGGGGAATCATCTCCCGGAGGATTCTACGCCGCCATGGTCGCCTCCGGAGTGATGTGTGAGTAGTCTACCCCTGGACTATGGGTCCATAGCAGTAGCTAGATGGTTGTCTTCTCCCCATTGTGCTTCATTGTCGGATCTTGTGAGCTGCCTAACATGATCAAGATCATCTATCTGTAATTCTATATGTTGCGTTTGTTGGGATCCGATGAATAGAGAATACTTGTTATGTTGATTATCAAAGTTATGTCTATGTGTTGTTTATGATCTTGCATGCTCTCCGTTATTAGTACATGCTCTGGCCAAGTTGATGCTAGTAACTCCAAGAGGGAGTATTTATGCTCGATAGTGGGTTCATGTCTCCGTGAATCTGGAGGGGTGACAAGAACCTCTAAGGTTATGGATGTGCTGTTGCCACTAGGGATAAAACATTGGTGCTATGTTCAAGGATGTAGTCACTAATTACATTACGCGCAATACTTAATGCAATTGTCTGTTGTTAGCAACTTAATACTGGAGGGGCTTCGGATGATAACCTGAAGGTGGACTTTTTAGGCATAGATGCATGCTGGATGGCGGTCTATATACTTTGTCGTAATGCCCAATTAAATCTCACAATACTCATCATAATATGTATGTGCATGGTCATGCCCTCTTTATTTGTCAATTGCCCAACTGTAATTTGTTCACCCAACATGCTGTTTGTCCTATGGGAGAGACACCTCTAGTGAACTGTGGACCCCGGTCCAATTCTCTATACTGAAATACAATCTACTGCAATACTGTTCTACTATTTTCTGCAAACAATCATCTTCCACACAATACGGTTAATCCTTTGTTACAGCAAGCCGGTGAGATTGACAACCTCACTGTTTCGTTGGGGCAAAGTACTTTGGTTGTGTTGTGCAGGTTCCATGTTGGCGCCGGAATCTCTGGTGTTGCGCCGCACTACATCCCGCCGCCATCAACCTTCAACGTGCTTCTTGACTCCTACTGGTTCGATTAAACCTTGGTTTCTTACTGAGGGAAACTTGCCGCTGTGCGCATCACACCTTCCTCTTGGGGTTCCCAACGGACGTGTCAACTACACGCATCAATCACCAACTTCGAGTCTCCAAAAAGTTCCACCGCCTCTGCTCTGGCTTCCAAAAGCAACTCCATTCCCTTGCATACTGCCTCATACTCAGCGACATTGTTAGTGCAAGGGGTAGATAGCCTGATGGAGAAGGAATAATTTGCCCCCCGAGGCGACACGAGCAAAATGCCGATGCCACAACCGTCGTCACAAGCCGATCCATCGAAGAACATAGCCCACGCACGTACAGATAGTGCTGCTATATTAGTATTAATCCGCTCAGCTATGAGGTCGGCCAACGCTTGTCCCTTGACTGCTTTTGCAGGCTGATACCGGAGATCGAATTCCGATAACGCAAACATCCACTTACCAAGTTGGCCTTTCAAAACAGGAGCCGACAGCATGTGCTTGACAACGTCTGACGATTTCTGCCGTCAAAAGGATGTGATGAAGCTTGGTGCAGGTGAAGAACAGGCAGAGGCATAACTTCTCGACCTCGGGATACCTTGTCTCTGCATCCAACATCCTTCTGCTGAGGTAGAAAACGACCTTTTCAACACCCTCGTAGAGTTGAACCACCACTGAAGCAATGGACGTGTCAGCTACTGATAAGTAGATATAGAACGGCCTGTCTTGCTGAGGTGGAACTAGCACAGGCGGCGTTGTCAGATACCGCTTAATCTCATCAAACGCCTGCTGCTGTTCTGCCCCCCAGTGAAACTCGTCATCGGATTTAATCTTCACCAACGCCATGAACGGCTCAATTCGTCCTGACAGGTTAGAGATGAATCGTCGGACGAAGTTGATCTTGCCGATAAGACGTTGGAGCTCCTTCTTCATGGTAGGCGGCTGCATGGTACGTACTGCCTCTAGACTTTTCAGGCCGTTCTCAATTCCTCGTTCATGGACCAGAAACCCTAGGAACTGACCGGCCGTCACACCAAAGGCACACTTCTTTGGATTCATTCTCAGTCCGAACTTCCGAGTTCGGTCTAGGATGCGTCGCAAATCATCCAAGTGTCCCTCCATGGAGACAGACTTGACCACCACGTCATCGATGTAGATTTCCACCAACTTGCCGATCAGATCATCAAAAATATAATTCATGGCTCGTTGGTACGTTGCACCGGCATTCTTCAGCCCAAAAGTCATGACCACATATTCAAACAGGCCCACTGATCCTGGTACTCTGAATGCGGTCTTGTGTATATCTTCTGGAGCCATGAAGATTTGGTTGTAGCCGGCATTGCCATCCATGAAGCTTAACACCTTGTGGCCAGCAGCTGCATTGATCAATGTTTCTGACACAGGCATTGGATATTCATCCTTTGGAGTGGCTCTGTTGAGATCTTGGAAATCTATTGCCACACGCCATCGGCCGTCCTTTTTCTCTACAGGTACGATACTGGAGATCCATTCAGCATACCTGCAGGGCCTGATGAACCCGGCGGCCAACATTTTCTCGATCTCTTTCTTGACTTCTTCGAGAATTTCGGCCTTCATCTGACGTGCTCGTTGTTGGAATGGCCGAAATCCTTTCTTGAGAGGGAGCCGATGCTCAATGATGCTCCTGTCTAACCCAGGCATCTCCGTGTAATCTCATGCAAAGCAATCTGGGTACTCTTTTAACAGAGCTATCTGATACGTCTCCGACGTATCGATAATTTCTTATGTTCCATGCCACATTATTGATGTTATCTACATGTTTTATGCACACTTTATGTCATATTCATGCATTTTCTGGAACTAACCTATTAACAAGATGCCGAAGTGCCAGTTGCTGTTTTCTGCTGTTTTTGGTTTCAGAAATCCTAGTAACGAAATATTCTCGGAATTGGACGAAATCAACGCCCAGGGTCCTATTTTGCCACGAAGCTTCCAGAAGACCGAAGAGGAGACGAAGTGGGGCCACGAGGTGGCCACACCCTAGGGCGTCGCGGCCCCCCCCCCCCTTGGCCGCGCGGCCCTGTGGTGTGGGCCCCTCGTGCCGCCTCCTGACCTGCCCTTCCGCCTACTTAAAGCCTCCGTCGCGAAACCCCCAGTACCGAGAGCCACGATACGGAAAACCTTCCAGAGACGCCGCCGCCGCCAATCCCATCTCGGGGGATTCAGGAGATCGCCTCCGGCACCCTACCGGAGAGGGGAATCATCTCCCGGAGGACTCTACGCCGCCATGGTCGCCTCCGGAGTGATGTGTGAGTAGTCTACCCCTGGACTATGGGTCCATAGCAGTAGCTAGATGGTTGTCTTCTCCCCATTGTGCTTAATTGTCGGGTCTTGTGAGCTGCCTAACATGATCAAGATCATCTATCTGTAATTCTATATGTTGTGTTTGTTGGGATCCGATGAATAGAGAATACTTGTTATGTTGATTATCAAAGTTATGTCTATGTGTTGTTTATGATCTTGCATGCTCTCCGTTATTAGTAGATGCTCTGGCCAAGTTGATGCTAGTAACTCCAAGAGGGAGTATTTATGCTCGATAGTGGGTTCATGTCTCCGTGAATCTGGAGGGGTGACAAGAACCTCTAAGGTTATGGATGTGCTGTTGCCACTAGGGATAAAACATTGGTGCTATGTTCAAGGATGTAGTCACTGATTACATTACGCGCAATACTTAATGCAATTGTCTGTTGTTAGCAACTTAATACTGGAAGGGGTTCGGATGATAACCTGAAGGTGGACTTTTTAGGCATAGATGCATGCTGGATAGCGGTCTATGTACTTTGTCGTAATGCCCAATTAAATCTCACAATACTCATCATAATATGTATGTGCATGGTCATGCCCTCTTTATTTGTCAATTGCCCAACTGTAATTTGTTCACCCAACATGCTGTTTATCTTATGGGAGAGACACCTCTAGTGAACTGTGGACCCCGGTCCAATTCTCTATACTGAAATACAATCTACTGCAATACTGTTCTACTGTTTTTCTGCAAACAATCATCATCCACACTATACATCTAATCCTTTGTTACAGCAAGCCGGTGAGATTGACAACCTCACTGTTTCGTTGGGGCAAAGTACTTTGGTTGTGTTGTGCAGGTTCCACGTTGGCGCCGGAATCCCTGGTGTTGCGCCGCACTACATCCCGCCGCCATCAACCTTCAACGTGCTTCTTGGCTCCTACTGGTTCGATAAACCTTGGTTTCATACTGAGAGAAAACTTGCCGCTGTACGCATCACACCTTCCTCTTGGGGTTCCCAACGGACGCGTGTTGTACGCGTATCAAGCTCTTTTTCTGGCGCCGTTGCCGGGGAGATCAAGACACGCTGCAAGGGGAGTCTCCACTTCCCAATCTCTTTACTTTGTTTTTGTCTTGCTTAGTTTTAGTTACTACTTTGTTTGCTGCACTAAATCAAAATACAAAAAAATTAGTTGCTAGTTTTACTTTATTTGCTATCTTGTTTGCTATATCAAAAACACAAAAAAAAAATTAGTTACTTATATTTGCTTTACTTGTTTCAACATGTTTCCTTTTAATTTTACCGTAAAAAACATGCCGGTAGGGCGCGGGTCTATAATTGGGAGAAATAATATAGAAGAATTTTTCAACCATGTTAGTACCGTTGATGATTTTGAAGATAGACACTTGGTAGACCTTGCTCCTACCTACGAAATTGCCGCTGCTGCTTTAGTTCGTATGATGGAAACTAAATTTGTTAACCTCAATCCTATAATCCAACACATGTTTCTTACACTCGGTGATACGGAAGAAGGGGAAAAGAAAGACTTTGTTTTAGAAACCCTTCTTAGAGAATTTGGTGGTATAGCAAGAGAGGCTAGAAAGGTCTTTGCTAAATATAATATGCTTGGTTCTTATACCAATTTTGTTAGTCTCCTTGAAAAGATGGATATGGATAGAATAAAGTACACTAATAATATTAATGATGGTGGGGAGATCAAAGCACCAGTACCATGTAAGCTCCTAGCGATGAATGATGCACTAGAAAATAATTATGCTTGGCTTGTTCCTGAAAATTTGTTTGATGAGAGTAGCAAGCCCAAGACTAATGAAAAGGGGGACGCTAAAACTTATGTATCTAATATACTATGCCTGGTTGAGAAAAATCCACACCCCACTGGAGATGCACCATCTCTCGATAATACTTGATACACACTTTCTGCGCCTAGCTGAAAGGCGTTAAAGAAAAGCGCTTATGGGAGACAACCCATGTTTTTACTACAGTACTTTGTTTTTATTTTGTGTCTTGGAAGTTGTTTACTACTGTAGCAACCTCTCCTTATCTTAGCTTAGTGTTTTGTTGTGCCAAGTAAAGTCGTTGATAGAAAAGTTCATACTAGATTTGGATTACTGCACAGAAACAGATTTCTTTGCTGTCACGAATATGGGCTGTTTTCTCTGTAGGTAACTCAGAAAATTATGCCAATTTACGTGAGTGATCCTCAGATATGTACGCAACTTTCATTCAATTTGAGCATTTTCATTTGAGCAAGTCTGGTGCCTCGATAAAATTCGTCAATACGAACTGTTCTGTTTTGACAGATTCTGCCTTTTATTTCGCATTGCCTCTTTTGCTATGTTGGATGAATTTCTTTGATCCATTAATGTCCAGTAGCTTTATGCAATGTCCAGAAGTGTTAAGAATGATTGTGTCACCTCTGAACATGTTAATTTTTATTGTCGCTAACCCTCTAATGAGTTGTTCTAAGTTTGGTGTGGAGGAAGTTTTCAAGGATCAAGAGAGGAGTATGATGCAACATGATCAAGGAGAGTGAAAGCTCTAAGCTTGGGGATGCCCCGGTGGTTCACCCCTGCATATTCTAAGAAGACTCAAGCGTCTAAGCTTGGGGATGCCCAAGGCATCCCCTTCTTCATCGACAACATTATCAGGTTCCTCCCCTGAAACTATATTTTTATTCCATCACATCTTATGTGCTTTGCTTGGAGCGTCGGTTTGTTTTTGTTTTTGTTTTGTTTGAATAAAATGGATCCTAGCATTCACTTTGTGGGAGAGATACATGCTCCGCTGTAGCATATGGACAAGTATGTCCTTAGTTTCTACTCATAGTATTCATGGCGAAGTTTCTTCTTCGTTAAATTGTTATATGGTTGGAATTGGAAAATGATACATGTAGTAATTTGCTAAAATGTCTTGGGTAATGTGATACTTGGCAATTGTTGTGCTCATGTTTAAGCTCTTGCATCATATACTTTGCACCCATTAATGAAGAAATACATAGAGCATGCTAAAATTTGGTTTGCATATTTGGTCTCTCTAAGGTCTAGATAATTTCTAGTATTGAGTTTGAACAACAAGGAAGACGGTGTAGAGTCTTATAATGTTTACAATATGTCTTTTATGTGAGTTTTGCTGCACCGGTTCATCCTTGTGTTTGTTTCAAATAAGCCTTGCTAGCCTAAACCTTGTATCGAGAGGGATTACCTCTCATGCATCCAAAATACTTGAGCCAACCACTATGCCATTTGTGTCCACCATACCCACCTACTACATGGTATTTCTCCGCCATTCCAAAGTAAATTGCTTGAGTGCTACCTTTAAAATTCCATCATTCACCTTTGCAATATATAGCTCATGGGACAAATAGCTTAAAAACTATTGTGGTATTGAATATGTACTTATGCACTTTATCTCTTATTAAGTTGCTTGTTGTGCGATAACCATGTTCACTGGGGACGCCATCAACTACTCTTTGTTGAATTTCATGTGAGTTGCTATGCATGTTCGTCTTGTCTGAAGTAAGAGAGATCTACCACCTTATGGTTAAGCATGCATATTGTTAGAGAAGAACATTGGGCCGCTAACTAAAGCCATGATCCATGGTGGAAGTTTCAGTTTTGGACAATATCCTCAATCTCATATGAGAAAATTATTAATTGTTGCCACATGCTTATGCATAAAAGAGGAGTCCATTATCTGTTGTCTATGTTGTCCCGGTATGGATGTCTAAGTTGAGAATAATCAATAGCGAGAAATCCAATGCGAGCTTTCTCCTTAGACCTTTGTACGAAGTGCATAGAGGTACCCCTTTGTGACACTTGGTTAAAACATGTGCATTGTGATGATCCGGTAGTCCAAGCTAATTAGGACAAGGTGTGGGCACTGTTAGTATACTATGCATGAGGCTTGCAACTTGTAAGATATAATTTACATGATACATATGCTTTATTACTACCGTTGACAAAATTGTTTCATGTTTTCAAAATCAAAGCTCTAGCACAAATATAGCAATCGATGCTTTTCCTCTATGGAGGACCATTCTTTTACTTTTATTGTTAAGTCAGTTCACCTATTTCTCTCCACCTCAAGAAGCAAACAACTGTGTGAACTGTGCATTGATTCCTACATACTTGCTTATTGCACTTATTATATTACTCTATGTTGACAATATCCATGAGATATACATGTTACAAGTTGAAAGCAACCACTGAAACTTAATCTTTCTTTGTGTTGCTTCAATGCCTTTACTTTGAATTATTGCTTTATGAGTTAACTCTTATGCAAGACTTATTGATGCTTGTCTTGAAGTACTATTCATGAAAAGTCTTTGCTTTATGATTCACTTGTTTACTCATGTCATATACATTGTTTTGATCGCTGCATTCGCTACATATGCTTTACAAATAGTATGATCAAGGTTATGATGGCATGTCACTCCAGAAATTATCTTTGTTATCGTTTTACCTGCTCGGGACGAGCAGAACTAAGCTTGGGGATGCTGATACGTCTCCGACGTATCGATAATTTCTTATGTTCCATGCCACATTATTCATGTTATCTACATGTTTTATGCACACTTTATGTCATATTCGTGCATTTTTTGGAACTAACCTATTAACAAGATGCCGAAGTGCCGATTCTTGTTTTACGCTGTTTTTGGTTTCAGAAATCCTAGTAACGAAATATTCTCGGAATTGGACGAAATCAACGCCCAGGGTCCTATTTTGCCACGAAGCTTCCAGAAGACCTAAGAGGAGACGAAGTGGGGCCACGAGGTGGCCACACCCTAGGGCGGCGTGGCCCCCCCCTTGGCCACGCGGCCCTGTGGTGTGGGCCCCTCGTGCCGCCTCCTGACCTGCCCTTCCGCCTACTTAAAGCCTCCATCGCGAAACCCCCAGTACCGAGAGCCACGATACGGAAAACCTTCCAGAGACGCCGCCGCCGCCAATCCCATCTCGGGGGATTCAGGAGATCGCCTCCGGCACCCTGTCGGAGAGGGGAATCATCTCCCGGAGGACTCTACGCCGCCATGGTCGCCTCCGGAGTGATGTGTGAGTAGTCTACCCCTGGACTATGGGTCCATAGCAGTAGCTAGATGGTTGTCTTCTCCCCATTGTGCTTAATTTTCGGGTCTTGTGAGCTGCCTAACATGATCAAGATCATCTATCTGTAATTCTATATGTTGCGTTTGTTGGGATCCGATGAATAGAGAATACTTGTTATGTTGATTATCAAAGTTATGTCTATGTGTTGTTTATGATCTTGCATGCTCTCCGTTATTAGTAGATGCTCTGGCCAAGTTGATGCTAGTAACTCCAAGAGGGAGTATTTATGCTCGATAGTGGGTTCATGTCTCCGTGAATCTGGAGGGGTGACAAGAACCTCTAAGGTTATGGATGTGCTGTTGCCACTAGGGATAAAACATTGGTGCTATGTTCAAGGATGTAGTCACTGATTACATTACGCGCAATACTTAATGCAATTGTCTGTTGTTAGCAACTTAATACTGGAAGGGGTTCGGATGATAACCTGAAGGTGGACTTTTTAGGCATAGATGCATGCTGGATAGCGGTCTATGTACTTTGTCGTAATGCCCAATTAAATCTCACAATACTCATCATAATATGTATGTGCATGGTCATGCCCTCTTTATTTGTCAATTGCCCAACTGTAATTTGTTCACCCAACATGCTGTTTATCTTATGGGAGAGACACCTCTAGTGAACTGTGGACCCCGGTCCAATTCTCTATACTGAAATACAATCTACTGCAATACTGTTCTACTGTTTTTCTGCAAACAATCATCATCCACACTATACATCTAATCCTTTGTTACATCAAGCCGGTGAGATTGACAACCTCACTGTTTCATTGGGGCAAAGTACTTTGGTTGTGTTGTGCAGGTTCCACGTTGGCGCCGGAATCCCTGGTGTTGCGCCGCACTACATCCCGCCGCCATCAACCTTCAACGTGCTTCTTGGCTCCTACTGGTTTGATAAACCTTGGTTTCATACTGAGGGAAAACTTGCCGCTGTACGCATCACACCTTCCTCTTGGGGTTCCCAACGGACACGTGTTGTACGCGTATCACTATCATCTGGCTCCTGAGATGTGGATCTAACTTTTTGCTGATGAAAGTTGGTCGTGGCTTATCCCCAGGACCAATGTCGACTTCTTCCAGCTCATCAGCCGATGTAAACCCATACCCTAGCTTTCCGTCACCTGTTAGATCGACACTGAACACAGGGAAAACGTGTGGTAAGGATGTTATGGGCCGATTGCTGGAATCGGCCCCCATTTTGATTGCATTGCTCAATGAAGGTTTACATCGTGGTCTTGCTTTACTATGACTACGTGACATGCTTGAGACAAGATTATCACTTTTTATTTTTTGGGGCCGATCACAAGGATCGGCCTTGCCACGTACGTCCATAGCTTTTGCTCTTGTTACACGGTCAGGCCGGTGGATAAGACCAGCCTCACCCCGTTTTTTGTCACGTCGATGCGCTCGCAGTCATCCAAAGTGATGCCTGAGAGTGGCTCTTGGCCTACCGTCTCCCAAACATTCATGCCAGCCGTTGAAATCTCGGTTGAGTCATCTGCGTGGACGACCTCTACTTCATCTCCATCCCACTGAATTAGACATTGGTGCATCGTGGATGGAATGCAACAGTTGGCGTGGATCCAATCTCTCCCTAGCAGGACAGCATAGGTACTCTTGCTGTCGACGATGAAGAATGTCGTAGGGATGGTTTTCCTTCCTATGGTCAGATCCACGTTCAGAACACCTTGTGCTTCAGATGCTTGGCCGTTGAAATCGCTCAGTGTAACGTTGGTCTTGATCAAATCCGAGCTAGAGCGTCCCAACCGACGTAGCATGGAGTATGGCATGATGTTGACTGCCGCTCCGGTGTCCACCGGCATCTTGTTGACAGGCTGCCCATTGATGTAACCTCGTAAGTACAGGGCCTTCAGGTGCCTGTAGCTTCTTTCTCGTGGCTTCTCGAAGATAACTGGCCGTGGGCCGCAGTCAAGTTGTGCCACAGGTGCTTCGTCTAATCCTGGAGCACAAAACTCCGCTGGAAGGATGAACACCATGTTTGTACCAGCCGATGTCTCATCATCGGCTTTCCTTTGCTTGGGGCGCCACTCCATCTTTTGTGGTCGACCCTCTTCGTCCAGGGTTCGTTGAATTTTCGCGGCCAGATCAGGCCGCGCCTTCCTTAACATGTGCAGGTATAACCTTTCGGCTTCCTCCAAGCCACGTAGTCGCTGAACCCTACGCTTTTGGGAACGGCTGAGTCCATCAAGGCACCACCTTGGCCGGTGGTACTTATCTTCTTCTTCTTCATTGTCATCTTCTAACTTCTCAAGATCTTCCACCCGAGAGGGCTCAGCTTGCTTGTTCCGAGATGGGAGAGGTCCTAGACGCTTGAACACTGACACGTCCCCTGTGCTCTTCTTTTTCTGTCTACATTCTGGGCAGTTGCCGATTGTAGGCAATCGGCTCATTCCTGAATCCCAGCAGTGTTTGAAGAAGGGACAGTCCCAGTGCTTGTCCACGTCGTCTTGCTCTTGTCTTGTCCTTGGCATGGCGCTCATATCTCTCCTCATCTCGATCATGCCGACGATATCTCCTGGCGTCCCTGCTAGCCAGACGATCTCTTTCGTCACCGTCGTCATATCGTCGGCGTTGGCCGTACTGACTCACATATTTGTTGAGGAGATGATCAGAGAGAGGTCGTTGATATCGCACATTCTTCACTTCTCCCTCTGTGATGTAGCGCTTGCCATCGTGTCGGAGCCGATCGCGCGGAACGGCTTCTTCCTTGTCCTTGCTACGAGAGCGGCTGCCCTCGTCTCTGTCCTTACCAGAGTGGTGCCCAGGCCCTACCATGTTGATGCTGAACGAGAAACCTGGCTGGCACCTCCCAGGGTAAGTGCACTCCACCATGTTAACGGCGGGGAAGGGGTGAGTGTCAACTTTCATGGCGTACTGGCTGAAGATCAGACGCCCTTGCTCTATCGCCATTTGGATCTGCTGACGCCACACCCTGCAGTCGTTGGTGGTATGGGTGAACGTGTTATGCCATTTGCAGTATGGCTTTCCGTTCAACTCCTGTGCCGTGGGGGTTTTGAGGCCTTCGGGTAACTTTAGCTGCTTCTCCTTGAGTAAGAGGTCGAAAATTTGCTCAGCTTTGGTCACGTCGAAGTCGAACCCTTTTGGAGGACCTTGTGGCTTAACCCACTTGCAGGACACGGGGCTTGCCCCCCGAGTCCATTCAGCCACTGCTATCTCTTGATCTCCCGCAGAGCCTTCATCTTCTTCTGTCTCGACCAGGACTACCGCACGCTTGAATTTGTCCTGGTACAAGTCTGGGTGGCGTTGTTCATATAATGACAGTTTCTGAACCATATGCGCCAGCGAAGGGTAATCTGCTTGGGAAGCCATGTCCTTGATCGGCGATGCGAGGCCCACTACTGCCAACTCGACTGCTTCTTTTTCAGTCAAACGAGCCGAATAGCATCGGTTCCTAACGGTCCTGAAGCGCTGGATGTACTCTGACACTGTTTCTCCGCGCTTCTGACGTACTTGTGCTAGATCGGCAATGCCAGCCTCGGAAGCCTCTGAATGATACTGCATGTGGAACTGTTCTTCCAACTGCTTCCAAGTCCGGATTGAGTCTGGTGGCAGCGACGTGTACCACCCGAAAGCCGATCTTATGAGGGACTGTGCGAAGAACCTCACACGTAGTTCATCTGATGCTGAGATCGTGCCCAGCTGCGCCAAATATCGGCTCACATGCTCGATTGAACTCGAGCCATCTGACCCACTAAATTTGGAGAATTCAGGGAGCCGATATTTGGGTGGTAGTGGGATCAAATCGTACTCATTGGGGTACGGCTTGGAATAGCCGATTGCCCTCCTTTTCGGCACCATGCCGAACTGGTCTCTCAAGATGGTACTGATCTGATCCGCGGTGCTGGCTGCAGGAGTCGAACTCTGAAGATTCGCTGGAGTGGCGTACTTAGCCAGCCACGCTTGCTTCTCAAGCTCTGAGCTAGCTGCAGGAGTTGAGCTTTGGAGGTTTGTTGGCGTGGCATACTTAGCTAGCCACGTCTGCTTCTCACGATCTGAGCCAGCTGCAGGAGTTGAGCTCTGGAGGTTCGTCGGAGTGGCATACTTAGCTAGCCACGTCTGCTTCTCAAGTTCTGATCCAGAAGCTCCTCCTGCTGTTCCAGAAGTCCCTGCTGTTGTAGTCTGGTTCGTGAGTGCCCAGCTACTGCAGTCTGGCACGTATGTGCACGTGTACCCGTGAGGGATCTCCTTGGGCGCCTCATACAAGAACTGGTAATCACTAGGGTCACCACCGATCTTGTGGACGAAGAATGCCGGTGAACTCGGCACCTCTGGTGCTGCCAAAGCGAACGGCAGCGGTGGTCGGGACTGGAGAGGTATCTCTCCTTGGTGAGTCCCTAGAGCAGGTCCTGACGGAGAGTACTGATGCCTCATGATCTCCTGGATCACCCGAAGGGCGACACGCTCCAAAGTGTTCACCAGGTTCTCAGAATGGCGGTGTAGCGAATGCGCTACCATGAAATTAATCTCCTGACGTAGAGACCTGGTGCGTTCTTCTGAAGGGGTAGACAGGTCCACTCCATCGAGCGCGCCTTCAGGCGTGAACCCTTTCCACCTGATGCCGTGTGAGCGGGTCCTCTAGAAAGAGCCGATGAGGTCGGCTTCGAGGATAGCTTTGACCTCGTCATACTTCTTCTTGAGCTCCTCGGTCAGATCCTCGTACGTGACTCGAGTACCTTCCGCCATCTCAGATGTAGATGGCGATGCAGTTGATGTCGAAGACGGTCCCACCGGGCGTGCCAGAATGTGTTGGCGTCCGAAACCCACCGGCGAGCAACGGCTGGCAACACGTAGAGCCTGGAACAACTCAGAGCTGCGGCTGGCCCTGGTCCCTCGAGCGACGGCCCGCAAAGCCTCTGGTACGCACGTCCCGATGCTGGTGCAAGGGCGTGCCACCTGATCTATACCTGATCAGGAAGGTGATGGATTTGCTTCGCTTAGTTTCCTGCATGGCATACACGCAAACATTAAATACGAGCCTCGATCGGCTCTCAGGTTGTCCTGTGAATCGGCTCAAGGAGCCGATCCACCCATGGTTCGTATGCGGTCTACGATCACATGGTGGTCCTGCTTGATCGATATATAGCTAAAGCGACCTACGACGATTTAGGGTTTTCACCGCATAATCGGAACATCCTACGCGTGATTGAGCCTGGCAGCCACGCACGGTGATAATAAACCAACCCTAGACAAGGCCTAAAAACTAACATGAAGTTGATCCCCGGAACATCTTATCTAGGGCTAGCAAACTACACCCTACGTGCCACTGGATCCTTCAACCCGTTTGCAAGGCCTAACTATGCAGATATTAAACTAATCCTTGAAGAATAAGGAGCAATCATAACGGATCGGATCTACTAAATAATGATCAAGCAAGGTGCCGCCCTTACACCTAAGATAGGTGTAAGGGCGGCTAGATGTCTAAGGGTTGCATGGACAAAAGCATGTTACACGACGAAACAATGCTAACCCTAACACATCTATGATAACTACGTTGCTCGCCATCAACAAGGCTTCAGCACGAGCAACGCATGATAAACGAATAAACGCGCACTGCCTAGATCGCAAGATGCGATCTAGGCAGCATGATGCTTACCCGGAAGAAACCCTCGAAACAAAGGGGTTGGCGATGCGCCTAGATTGGTTTGTGATGAACGTGATTGTTGTTTTTCTCGATAACCCTAGATACATATTTATAGTCCGTAGACTTTCTAACGTGGGAATAATCCCAACCGTGCACAAGCCAAATTCTATCTAACCGACACGTATCCTACTATATTTACAGATACAAGGGCAAACTAGCCCAAACTTCGTGTACAAGGCCGGTTCACGTATTTCTTCCATGTATATTCTTCAAGCCCAATCTTGATCGCGGCCCACCTCTGATCCGGTCAAATTCTGGTGATAACACCCTCCCACTTGGTGGGCAAGTTAGGGTTGGTGGAGTCCAACCGGGACTCCACCTTCCATAGTGATTTATTCCGGATAATTCTAGAAACCACCTTCCATAAATTCACCGGATCATTTCCAAACTTGGAAAGTGACTTCCTATATATTAATCTTATTCTCCGGACCATTTCGGAACTCCTCGTGATGTCCTGGATCCAATCCGAGACTCCGAACAAAACTTCGAACTCCATTCCATATTCCATATCTACTTAAACGACATCAAACCTTAAGTGTGTCACCCTACGGTTCGCGAACTATGCAGACATAGTTGAGACCTCTCTCCGACCAATAACCAATAACGGGATCTGGAGATCCATAATGGCTCCCACATATTCAACGATGACTTAGTGATCGATTGAAGCATTTACATACGATACCGATTCCCTTTGTCACGCGATATTTTACTTGTCCAAGGTTTGATCATTGGTATCTCTATACCTCGTTCAACCTCGTCTCCTGACAAGTACTCTTTACTCGTACCATGGTATGTGGTCTCTTATGAACCTTTCATATGCTTGCAAACTAATTAGACGACATTCCACCGAGAGGGCCCAGAGTCTATCTATCCGTCATCGGGATGGACAAATCCCACTGTTGATCCATATGCCTCAACTCATACTTTCCGAATACCTAATCCCACCTTTATAACCACCCATTTACGCAGTGGCGTTTGATGTAATCAAAGTACCCTTCCGGCATAAGTGATTTACATGATCTCATGGTCGAAAGGACTAGGTAACTATGTATCGAAAGCTTATAGCAAATGAACTTAATGACGTGATCTTATGCTACGCTTAATTGGGTGTGTCCATTACATCATTCACATAATGACATAACCTTGTTATTAATAACATCCAATGTTCATGATCATGAAACTATGATCATCTATTAATCAACAAGCTAGTTATACAAAAAGCTTACTAGGGACTCCTTGTTGTTTACATAACACACATGTATCAATTTTTCGGTTAATACAATTATAGCATGGTATGCAAACATTATCATAAACACAAAGATATATTATAATAACCATTTTATTATTGCCTCTTGGGCATATCTCCAACATTGCCGACGTTCTCTCCTTTCTTACCGCGCCCTATCAACTCGCGCCTGTGTCGATGTATCTCTTGCCGCGCTTGTTCTTGGCGGGTCATGTACTACCATTGTGGTTCGTGGACTATTTTGCCTTCGAGCACCTTCGGGAGGTGTATCTGTGTTTGTGAATGTTGTTCCCATGACTCCAACTCCTGCTATATCTATGTTGTATAATGCTTCCCTCGGATCTCCGGGAGGTGGTCTATTTGCCAGTATGAAGGCCTGAGTCGCCATATATTCAGCTTCCGGTGTTTTGGGAATAATGTTTCCCCTTGTATCTATTGACATAAAGGACATATCGAGATTTTGGATCAGATTGTCCCTCTCGCCTTCGGGCACGTTCTGCAGCCTAGACCTTGCTCTATTACAGGCTGCTCTATTATTAGTAACTGAAGTTCCTGAGTGTCGGCTAAGCTCTACCCTTCTTCGGCTTGACGCATAAGTTGCGACTCTCCTCCTAGCAAGCTCAGCTGTTTGCTTTTCAAGTTCTCGTCCAGCACGGGCGAGTTTATATTGGTATGCTTGCAATTCTTTGGCCGTGGCAGTTGTAGTCATCGGCTCTGTACCATCCCTGGCTTTTGCAGCTATGTCCAGTGCCGCTTGTGGAAGTTCCACCATCTGTCGCATCGCAGGACCGACGTACTTGGTGCCCAAACCTCGCGTAAGATCAGTGGGATCGACGTATGGATTTCCCACATCATCGAAAGCCTCTGATGTTTCCTCTTCTGGGCGACTTGGTTCTCCAATTGCATAGACTTGATGATATTTTGAAGCTTGACTTTCGTCGGGGTTGGTGACACCGTCGTATAGATCGGTGAAGACCCCCCAAACAGAAGTAGATTTGTTGATGAAGTCGAAGCTGTCGACGCTGTCTGAGTCGCTGCTTATATTGGAGTCCGCAGACGACCCGAAGAACATGCTGCCGAAGATCTTGACGAGCGTTCCGCTTGTCGCAAACTTGGCGAAGCATGGCGGCGAGATTTCTTCGGCGCCAATCTCGAACGATGACGATGATTTCGAAAGATCGGAGTCAGCTGTCGACGAACCCAACGAAATCGGAATCTCGAGACGATGCGATCCCTCTTTTCCGATGGGGAAGTGGAACCTCCCGAACGTCATCTCCATAGGCTCCTCCAAATACGCATATGCATCCACACGGGAGGGCGGGTGAGGAACAAAATCGACTAGATCAGTTTCGATTTGTTTACCTCTGTCCATCGCGTTGCTTGCTACCGAAGATGTCGATGATGTTGAGCGTGCCATCGAGATCAGCTCCTTGTCGCCTTTAATTCCCACAGACGGGGCCAATTGACAAGGTATCGTCTTGTCAATGCCTACAGATTGTATACTAGGGTTTTCAGGGAAGTAAAGGGCAAGTAGATCTCGAAGGTTCAGCCGGAAAAGTACTCGACTGCTAAGAAACTAGGGTTATATTGACAATGAAATCGATCCTCTCTTTGTCCCTCGACCCCCCCCCCCCTTATATAGGAGGTGAAGCCGAGGGTTTTGTGATGTACAAGTTACAAAGTCCGGGGGACTCTTTGAGTTCGTTCCGTGATAGTTACAAGTCATTATATATTCCTAATACAACTCTATTTTTCCCAAATATCTCGTAACTGGGCTTCCAGGCTTCATAAAGTTCGGGTCATGGGACTTCAATAAACCCCGGATACCATCTTCGGCAGGCCCATTGGGGATGCCTATGTCACCGGAAGCCCACCTAATCTTGCATGTGGACCTATGATATGTGTGAAAGTGTGGTGAAAGGTGTAATGGTGCAAAAGTAGCTCCCCTAAACCCTAAACCCTAAACTTGGGAGGCTTCGAGCCCTAAACCCCTAGACCCTAAACCATCAACTACACGTGCTAACACCGGAGCTGCAAAACCCTGCATCATAAACCCTAAACCTAACCCTAAACCCTAAACCTATACCAAACCCTAAATCCTTACCTTCACCCTAAACCCTAGCCCTACCCCTAAACCCTACCCCTAACCCTAAAGCTAACCCTAACCAGTAGATCAGGCACACCCTCGATCGTGTGATAATGGCTCTAGCTGCGGGTATATGTGCCAAAGGGTCCCAATCTTGGTTTTCCATGTTTATATGTTCTAAAAAACCTAAAAGAATGAAAAAGTACATTGGTGCACCCTCGCGTGGAGAAATCTAGGGGGTAGACCCGTCGGGGCACACATACCGTTGTTTTGGGGGGGAGAACGACCGCCGGAGCACCGGAAGACCAACAAATCTTGCATGTGGAGCTTGATATGTGTGAAGGCGTGGTGGAAGGTTTAATGGTGCAAAATTAGCTCCCCTAAACCCTAAACCCTAAACTGGGGAGGCTTCGAGCCCTAAACCCCTAGACTCTAAACCATTAACTACACGTGCTGACACCGAAGCTCCAAAACTCTGCATCATAAACCCTAACCCTAAACCCTAAACCTATACCTAACCCTAAATCCTTACCATGACCCTAAACCCTAGCCCTGCCCCTAAACCCTAGCCCTAACCCTAAAGCTAACCCTAACCAGTAGATCAGGCACACCCTCGATCATGTGATAATGGCTCTAGCTGCGGGTATATATGCAAAGGGTCCCAATCTTGGTTCTCAATGTGTATATGTCCTAAGCAAACCTAAAAGAATGAAAAAGTACATTGGTGCAACCTCGCGCGGAGAAATCTAGGGGGTAGACCCGCGGGGGCACACATACCGTTGTTTTGGGGGGGGGGGGAACGACCGACGGAGCACCGGAAGCCCACCAAATCTTGCATCTGCACCTATGATACGTGTGAAAGTGTGGTGAAAGGTGTAATGGTGCAAAAGTAGCTCCCCTAAACCCTAAACTGGGGAGGCTTCGAGCCCTAAACCCATAGACCCTAAACCATTAACTACACGTGCTGACACCGGAGCTGCAAAACCCTGCATCATAAACCCTAACCCTAACCATATACCTAACCCTAAATCCTTACCTTGACCCTAAACCCTAGCCCTACCCCTAAACCCTAGCCCTAACCCTAAACCTAACCCTAACCAGTAAATCAGGCACACCCTCGATTGTGTGATAATGGCTCTAGCTGCGGGTATATGTGCCAAAGAGTCTCAATCTTTGTCATTGCCTATTCGACGGTACCTCGGAGGAGGGATCCTCACGAGGGGGAGAAGAAGTAGGGGCCATAGGGCGGAGTGCACACGGGACGGTGGTACGCGATTTACCCAGCTTCGGAACACCTGCACGATAACAGGGCCTACTGCTGCTTGTCTGGAATTATCTGGGCGCTTTCGCGTTGTTACAATGAGTTGTGGTTGTGCCTCTAGGGCTCCCGGATCCGGCTTATAAAGGCGCACGGATCTAGGGTTTACATAGAGAGTCCTAGCCGGAATACAAGTTACCTAACTACGGTACAATATCTTGCCGTGTACGTCAAGGATCCGCCTTCCTTCTAGGCCGTGCTGGATCCGGATACTTTATGGGCCTCCACGGATCCGGCCTCATTCGTAGGTCGGTTAAGATCCGGCTCCTCGTTCCTGGGCTGGACTTCATCCTTCACGATCAACAGCAACTGGGCCGCCCGATGGGCCACATGCCACCATCACCGTCGGTGGGCCACCCGGGCTTGCCGGATCCAAGCCATGTCGTTGATATACCCATAAAGTATACCCACAAAAGTAGCCCCCGAAGTTCTCCAAGATTCATCATTCCTCCGACTCCATTCATCTCGGAAACGAAGAGAATCTTGAAGAGCTTCAAAACTTTTTACTTGATTCCGGGTTCATTCATTCGGAAATCCTTCGTCTTCAGATTAGGTATTGCAACGGAGACTCCGTTTTTCCCGCGCACACCTTCCTTTTTTCCCGCGCTAAATTTTCGCAGATGCAAATCTTTAGCCGGAAATCTCGGGAGTGTATGGTTAAGTTACCTCCTCGTCGTTTTACCGCACTTGACCTAAGACACGTGTCATCCATCCAACGGTGCGACCGTTCCGTTTCCACCGTTAGATCCGAATCCCGAATCTCTGCGCGTGGCCTATATATAACCCTCGCCCGCGGTAATTTCTCATTCTTTCACCTTCTCACCCACGTCGTCTTCTTCCTCGCACCGCGCCGCCCGACAGATCTCATCTCCGGCGAACTTTGCCACGGTGAGCTTCACGCGCTGCCGGCTCAAGCCTCTCCTCGCGCCAAGATTCCCTCGGTTGAACGGGAAATCCTTCCCGCCGCCGATTTGTGGTCATGCGAAGCGATTCCCTACAAGTCCGGCGACCTCGACTCCACCGGAGCTTCGTCGAGCCACCGCGCCATTAACGGTACGTGCGCCGGCCTCGTAGAAGATAAACTTAGTGTAGATCCGGATACTCAACTTAGCTCGCATGGGTGCAACCGGAAGCATGTCTCACGGTTCTCCTCACTGCACTGGTAGTTCTCCGAGTAGCCCGGATCCCAGTGCCGTGGGACCATTTTGCCCGGATCCCATTGCGTATCTACCACCATATGTTTCCGACGTTAGGCTTGCTCAACCGTTCTCCGCCTCTTCCAGTACTTTACTAGGCCGGATCCCAACAGCCCAAGAGCTCGAAGAGGAGCTACAAGGCCAAGCTAGAATGGTAGCCAAGGTACAAGAGGTGGAAAACAAGAAAGCTTCCAAGGCCCGGAGCCGTGAAGGGGTGCGGGGTCAATGGTGGCCCTGCGAGACAACTGACGCGGTGCTCCGGGAGCTTCAAAACGAAGGCATGATCTCCGAGCATTGGAGTTTTACGCGCGACTCCGACGTTCCCAAACCCGACGCGGATGAACGCATTATGACAAAGGCGTGGGTCGAGCGCGGATTATCACTCCCTTGCTCGGAGTTCTTCCTCTCCGTCCTCGACACGTACGGGCTCCAGCCCCACAACATCTGCCCCAACTCCTACCTCCTGCTCTCGAACTTCGCAACTCTTTGCGAGGGGCATCTCGGAATCCGACCCGACATCAAACTATGGCAATTCTTTTTCCAGGTGAAGAAAGAGACGAAGGACAAGGCCATGCTAAACTGCGGAAGTATGACGTTCATGCTCCGCTCTGGTCGGATGTATCCTCCTCACGACTCCCACGAATCCGTCTGGTACTGGAACGCCGGATGGTTTTATGTGAAGAACGCGTCAGTTCCGAGCATCCACGATGGACTCCCGCCCTTCAGCAACACGCCTTCGGAAGAATTGGCGAGCTGGAGCTTCATCCCCACGCTTGCCCAAACACCCATACTGGAGAAGGCCGCGCGGAGGATTTCCTGGTTAGTTCATGATGGACTAACCGGGGCCTAGCTCACCCTCAGCTGGTTTACCCGGAGGATCCAGCCCCTGCGCTACAACGCACGCCTGATGTGCGCTTACATTGGGGCGGACAATCTCCTCCGAGTCACTCGCCACGATCTTCCGGCCGACTCCCTCAAGAGAAGGTTCAAGACGTTGGTGAAAATTCCTAGGGGCCAACAGGTCCCGAAACTGATTAAGGATATTAGCACACACGACAAATGTCCTCCGGTAAGCACTTAATCCTTCGCATTCCTTTATCCTTTCACAATTTTCTAAGTGTTTAACTTGTTCTGCTCACCCTTTTCGCAGCTTGACTCTTTGGCGGAAGCAAACCTACGCACCATACTCCGAGTTCCCGTTAGCGGTGACTCGGTGGAAGAGGATCCGGAAGACCCTGAGGAGGAAGAAGAACGAGTGCCCCAAAAGGCTGCTCCTCGACCTACAAAGCGTTCCCGCGCCAAAGTCTCTGGCTCCGACGCCGGAGGCAGCGGCGAGGCTTCCGCCAAGAAACCCAGGGTGGTCAAACCACCTCCGCTTGACTCCAGGAAGGCGGAGCGCCAGCGCCTGAAGATGCTTTCGACAGCAGGGAAACCCTCACGTCCCAACATTCCGGGCGCAGCGTAAGCTTCCAAGTAACATGCGTTGTTTATCTTGGTAAGCTGTGTTATGTATACTTTCCTTTTATTGCTCACAGGAATCCGAACCCTACCACCGCGCGGACCAATGTTCAGGAGCATATCACTAAGTATATGTAGAAGAAATCTCCCGCCGTTGGTCCTTCGACGCCAGCTCCGCCGAGCGCTCCACAAGCCCCCCTGCAGCCTTCTCCTCCTCCCGCGGACCAGTCTCCAACTCCTGCCGCACCCACTCCACCAGAAGTAATTCCGGTTAGCAGCGACAGAGCGAGCGGAGATGGTTCCGGCGGCAAGGGTCCCATCAACGACGAAACTGAAGGACGAAACCAGGGGGATGCAGAAGTTAATTCATCTGGCAAAGCTGAAGCCACCACAGGTGATATGGTCGTTTTCCCCAAAAACTTTGGAGATCCGGCTGATCTTACTTCCACCCCGAAAGCCTATGCCACGAAGTTTTTTAACAAACTAACGGAGGCAGAGAAGTGGGAGCTGGAGCAAGATTTGCTCAATGCTATGCTGAACAATGCCTGGGGCAAACCGGACGTTGAAACGTCGGAGATCCAGGACGTCAAGAAAAACATTGGCGAATTCTTCGACAAGCTTGTTTGCAAGCAAAAGGTAACTCCCCAGTAGCCCCCAAGTATTTAGGCGGAAACTTTATCAGTTAGCGTCTGAATACTTTTAGAGAACTCAATCTGAAAGGAAAGTTTTAAATGTCGTGGTAGCCCCCAAGCATGATGGTGGAAAGAATTTCCAGCGACAATGCTTTAGAAAGACTTAAACCATGATGGCGGAACTCACTCCATTTCTGACTGTGTTTGCAGGAACAAAAAGCCCTGCATTACAAGTTGCACAAAAACATTGCGCTGCAGCGTCGTGTGACCATCAGCCAGGTGGAGAAAATCCAACACTTTCAGGCGGAGAATGCGGATCTGAAGAAACAACTTTCAGAAGCTCAAGGTTGGTTTCCGACTATCTGACGGCTGTGGGTTATGTTCCGCATTTTCCTACCTTGATGCTTTATATAACTATGAGCAGGTGCCTCCTCTTCTCTCGCTGCAGCTTCCTTCGAGTTGGAAACTCTACGTGCTTCACAGAAGAATCTTGAAGCAAAACTCGCAGAGGCAGAACAGAAAATTTCTGAGAAGAACTCGGAGCTTGCTCAAAAACTGGTGAGTTTGAGCTGAAAAGACAAACTGACAGCGACATCATCCAGAAGCAGCAAAAAGAAATTGGAGGTCTTCGCAAGTATATGGAAACAGCAGAGAGCTGCTGGGACCTGCTCAACTCCGACGTCATGGGTACGTCCTCGAAACTTATACGACAGCATATGTGTAACTTGTTGTATTTAACAAAATTTGCATCTTCCAGATCCACTCGGATATGACGAGGAACGTCGGAGCCAGTTCCCGCGCGATGACCTGCTTCAGCTGGCCGAAGAAGACTGCAAGGATCTCATCTCCGCCTCCAGGAAATCTGTCACAACCTCAACATCAAGAAGAGCCGAACCTGCGATGTGCGCAAGCTCATCATGAGGATGGATTTGCTTCCGGGGCTGGTTGTGGACCTGCAATCCTCTTCAGCACGGGGTGCAGCTGCCATGTCCTTGGCTATGTGCTTAGCGCATAATCCGAGTTTAAACCTGGACCGGGTGACTTCTGGCGTTCCTCCGGAATGTGATGTCAATGCGCTGCTTGACGCGGTTAGCGGCTATGATACACGCATTGCTCGGAGGATCCGCCATGATGAATTTTATGAGAAGGTGGTTCTTCCTACTGACGAACCTCTCGAAGCTGAGCTTTTGGAGGATCGCGAAGCGGAAAACAGGCCCGCCCAATCCGGAAGCCAGTATACGTGGACAAGCTCCAAGAACCAAGGTGGCGCTGCTTCTCCGACTGCAGCTAGAGCGGAAGAAGATGAAGATGTCTCTTCGCCCGCCAAAGACGCAGAGAAGGAAGCTCCGACTGACGCAGGGGGAGCTGATGCCAACGTGGAAGCTTCTCCGGTTAAGGAGAAGTAAAAACTTAGTCCTGCGGAAAAACAATGCATCATTTTGGCCCCAGCGAGGGTTTGTAATATAACTTTAATTCTTAAGTATCTAGGGACGAAACAATTATGCGTGGGCGGAAAACTTATCCTGCTATCCGGTAGAATTATTTGCATGTTTCGTTTGTTGAAAGCAAGTGCTGGTTTGTTAATTTTCCGGCTTGCTCGTTTGACCTTCCACGAGCCGGAAAACCTTTGGCCGGAAACGCTCGCCTGCGGCGACGAAACCCAATGGCGTCCGTCCATAACCGCGGAAACAAGCCCCCAGCCTAGGTGCCGGAAGTCGCTACCAGGAATCCACGAGCTCGCAACAAAAAAAAATTCCACCAGAAAACTTAGGCTTACGTCTTAAAGGACGATTTTGAAAATCACAACTTTTATACACGCCTAGGTGGAAACATCCAGCTCTGCGGTTTTAGTCGGAAAAACATACACGATCTAAAATGAACAAGTAAAGGAGGTAAAAGACTCAAAGAGTGAACCATAAGCTTTATTTCATTGATCATGTATAACTATTACAGAGTTTGTAACTCGGAAAAAATATGCTAAGTGTAGAAAGGACGTAGCTGTGCGATGTTCCAAGGGCGATCTGTCTCGTCGTAGATGTCATCCGGATCCTCACGCTTGCGTTTCCGGTGCCAATTAGCAGGTCTATCCTTCAGCTCGCGGAAATCAACAAGGTAGTACGACCCGTTATGAAGCACTTTGCTAACGACGAAGGGTCCTTCCCATGGAGATTGCAGCTTATGGTCTTTCACCTGTCGGAGGCGGAGGACCAGGTCTCCTGCCATGAAGGAGCGATTCCGAACTCGACGACTGTGATAACGTCGGAGCTTCTGCTGGTAGATGGCGGAGCGCTGGTCAGCTAAGTTCCGAGCTTCCTCGATCAGGTCCACAGATAGCTGTCTGGCCTCGTCAGCTGTTTCTTCATTGTAGGCGGAAACTCGCGGTGAATTGTGAATGATGTCGGAGGGAAGCACGGCTTCGGATCCATATACCAGGAAAAAAGGGGTAAACCCTGTTGACCTGTTAGGGGTAGTTCGCAAACTCCACAATACAGCTTCCAACTCGTCAGCCCAAGCTCCAGCTGCTCGTCGCAGCGGTTCTTCAAGGCGTGGCTTAATTCCTGATAATATTAGGCCGTTAGCCCTTTCAACTTGACCATTGGATTGTGGGTGAGCCACAGATGCAAGGTCCAGCCGAATCCCTACTGTCTCACAATAATCCCTCAACTCTCCTTGAGCGGAGTTTGTGCCATTATCTGTGATTATGCTGTGTGGGATGCCGAATCTCATCACGAGGCTGCAGACAAATTTTAGTGCCGTAGCACCGTCGGCTTTTCTCACTGGCTTAGCCTCGATCCATTTGCTGAACTTGTCAACAGCGACCAAAAGGTATTCAAAGCCGCCAGGAGATGATCTTTTTAATTTACCAACCATATCGAGCCCCCAGACCGCAAACGGCCAGGTGATAGGTATGGTCTTCAGCTCTTGGGCTGGAGCATTTGGTTGAGTAGCATAGTACTGGCAACCTCGGCAGGTTTTTACCAACTTGTCAGCATCTTCTTTAGCTGTGAGCCAGTAAAATCCTAGTCGGAAAGCTTTGGCAACGAGGGACCTGGGAGCGGCGTGATGCCCGCAATCCCCTGCGTGGATCTCTCTGAGTATTTCAATGCCATCTTGGCTGGAGATGCATTTGAGAAAAACTCCCATTGCACTTCGTTTGTAGAGCTGTCCATCAACGATTGTGTAGGATCTTGCTCGTCTGATGATCTGTCGCGCGAAGACCTCGTCCTCTGGCAACTTCTGATCGATGAGGTAGTCCAGGAAAGGCTGGGTCCAAGCCGGAATGATAACCATCACTTCCTTTGCCGGAGATACTGCCACATCTGGGTTTTCCGGGTTAGCGCCCTTGACTGAGGGTATCCGTAGGTGCTCCAGGAAAATACCAGGCGGAATTTGCTTCCTGCCGGATCCGAGCTTGGATAGCATGTATGCCGCTGTGTTATCGTCTCTCCTGACGTACTTGACTTCGTATCCGAGGAAGCACTTGGCGATCTCATCAACTTCGTCTCTGTAGGCCGCCATGACGGAGTTTCTGGCGTTCCAGGTTCCGGCTACTTGTTGTGCCACCAGGTCGGAATCTCCACAGCATATAATGTGCTTGATCCCGATTTCCTTAGCGATGCGCAGACCGTGTAGTAGAGCCTCGTATTCCGCCATATTGTTTGTGGCTTCGAAGTGGATCTGCAAAACATACTGCAATTCTTCTCCGGTAGGGGATTTCAGGGTGACTCCGGCTCCTGAGCCTTGATGCTGCTTGGATCCATCGAAGTGCATGACCCATGTTTCTGGTTCCGGCTCCAGACTTGCATCCGGAGCTTCTGTCCAATCTGCGACGAAATCTGCCAAGACTTGGGATTTAACCGCAGTCTTAGGCTTGTAAGCGATGTCGAAGGCGGATAATTCGATGCCCCATTTAGCCGTACGCCCTGTTGCGTCAGCGTTGTTGAGAATTGTTGACAGCGGAGCCTTGCTCACGACTGTTACTGGGTGCTCTTGGAAGTAATGTCTCAGCTTCCGGCTGCCTAGGAACACTCCATAAGCTAGCTTCTGAAAGTGAGGGCATCTTTGCTTTGACTCCGTCAGTACCTCGCTAATGTAATAGACAGGTCTTTGGACGTCATATTCATGACCTTCTTCCTTTCGCTCCACCACGATGACGAGGCTGATGACTTTGTTGGTAGCTGCCAGATAAAGGAGCATTGGCTCTGACTCTGCTGGGGCTGCCAAGATGGGTGGGGAGGTGAGTATTTCCTTCAACCCCCGAAGAGCTGCGTCGGCTGCGTCGTCCCAGACGAATTTGTCTGTTTTCTTCAGCAGTTTGTACAAAGGTAGCGCCTTCTCGCCAAGACGGCTAATAAACCTACTGATTGCTGCGACGCAACCAGTTAGTCGTTGCATATCTTTAAGACAAGCTGGCCGTTTGATACACAGGATTGCCTTGATTTTTTCCGGGTTAACCTCAATGCCTCTGTGATAGACTATGAAGCCAAGGAGTTTTCCGGCTGGCACGCCAAAGACGCACTTCAGCGGATTCAACATCATCTTGAACCTGCGGAGGTTGTCGAAGGTTTCTGTGAGGTCGCTGATCAAGTCGGATCCTTTCCGGGTCATGACCGCGATGTCGTCGACGTAAGCGTGCACGTTCCGGCCGATTTGGTCCTTCAGGCACCGCTGCATCGTACGTTGGTAGGTGGCACCTGCATTTTTCAAACCAAAGGGCATAGTGACATAACAGTAAGTGCCGAAGGGGGTGATGAACGAAGTTGCCTTTTGGTCAGACTCCTTCATCCGGATCTGATGATACCCGTGTTGACGTCCGAAACCCACCGGCGGGCAGCGACGGGCAACACCGTAGAGCCGGGAACAACCTAGAGCTGCGGCTGGCTGAGGTCCCTCCGAGCGACGGCCCGCAAAGCCTTCTGGTCACACGTCCGATGTTGATTGCAAGGGCGTGCCACCTGACCTATACCTGGTCAGGAAGGTGATGGAGATGCCTCGCTTAGTTTCCTGCATGGCATACACGTAAACATTAAATACGAGCCTCGATCGGCTCTCAGGTTATCCTGTGAATCGGCTCACAGAGCCGATCCACCCATGATTCGTACGAGGTGCACGAATATATGGTGGTCCTGCTTGATCAAGATAAAGCTAATGAGATCTACGACGATTTAGGGTTTTCACCGCATAATCGGATCATCCTACTCAGGATTGGGCCTCGCGGCCACGCACGGTGATCGTAAGCCGATCCTAGACAAGGCCTAAAAACCAACACGAGGTTGATCCCCGGAACATCCTGTCTAGGACTAGCGAACGACACCCTACGTGCCGCTGGATCCTCCAGCCCCTTGTAAGGCCTAACTATTGCAGATATTAAACTAATCCTTGATGAACAAGGAGCAACCGTAACGGATCAGATCTACTAAATAATGATCAAGCGGGGTGCCGCCCCTACACCTAAGATAGGTGTAAGGGCGGCTAGACATGCAAGGGTTGCACTACGATAGCATGTTACGCGAAGAACTATGCTAACCCTAACACATCTATGATAACTACGTCGCTCGCCATCAACAAGGCTTCAGTACGAGCAACGCATGAACAACGTGGAGCTTGTGCTGCCTAGATCGCAAGATGCGATCTAGGCAGCATGTCGCTTACCGGTAGAAACCCTCGAGACGAAGGAGTTGGCGATGCGCCGAGATTGATTTGGTTGGTTGAACGTTGGTTGTTGTTTATTCCATAAACCCTAGATACATATTTATAGTCCAGCGGACTTTCTAATTTAGGCGTGCACCTAACCGTGCACGGGTAAAACTCTATCTAAGATACGATCTATTACATTACAGATATATGGGCAATCTAGCCCAACTTTGCATATAAGGCCGATCTACGTATTTTCTCCGTATATAATCTTCAAGCCCATCTTGATCGTGGCCCACCTCTGACTTGGTCAAATTCTGGTGATAACACATGCCCCCCTGGTTTTGGAATTATCAATTCCAAAATCATTCCGTTTTTTCCTTCGTTGGGTCATGTCATGGCAGAACCGTTGCAGTATCCTTTATCATGATGCCTTGTCTCCTCAACTTCTCGCAAAACTTGACACCTTTAGCACCATTTCCTTGGAAACCTGTAACACCCCAAATTTCAATAAAAAGAAAGTTAGAGAATTCCAGAAAGCAAAATTTTCAAACCAACAAAAACTTTTCTTTTGCATATAGTACCATGCATAGGACTTGTGCATTTGAGTGATATGCCATGATGATTGTTGTTACTTGTATTTGATATGCTCTAAAACCCTAGAGTGATCCTATGAAGATCACCAACCAAATAAATCAAAGAGGAAGAAATTCCAATATTTGAAAAACCCTAAAAACCCTCACATATGCCCTATGGCATTTTTATAAATTTTGACCCTAGACCTATTTGGTCTTCACCATTAGTTGAATAATGTTACTAAACACTTATTACAACTTTGGGAACCAGGGTTTCACAATTCAAATGATTTCCAACACTTTTCCCACTCACATGTGATGATGACCAAATCTGCCAATTTTAGTCTGATCACCACTTTGAGCCCCTGCAATTCAATTTTCCCAAACCATTCTTTGCTAACTCTTTGTACCACTTCAAAGTCAACATCAAGGTGAACAACTTTGATGAAGACCACCCTGCCAAATTCATCCTTGATCACTAGCTATGCTCATCCAAAGTAGCAACTTTATAATAAGTTCAACAATCTCCACTTAGCCATTTTGGCCAAATTTTGAAATCTAATTTTTCCACCACCACCTCAATTCATCTCTGGTCAATTACAACTTATCTCAACCTTCACATATCACAAACATTCACCTTTTGAATTATTTCCATTTTGGATATTTTTGTATTTTCCAAATTTGAACCCTATTCATACACTATAGCAAATAGTGATCTACTAAAACTAACCTACCCCAACTTGCACCAAATGGTTCCCCTGCCCCCTCTAACCCTAAATGCAACATAGTGGAGCTAAGGAGGGAGAGAGAGCAAGCATGGCATGGCCATGCCGGCCACATGCCGGCCATGCCGCACCACCCCCTCTCCCCTTGCTTCCCCAACCCTGGCCCCTGCGCCACAGCATGCCACCGCCTCTCCTACGCCACCCTAGCCCAGCCCTGGTCGAGGAGGAGCTCGACAACGCCGAGACCAGCACGCGTCCATGGCGCCCTGGACGCCGCCCACGTCGCGCGTGTGCACGCCGCGGGCACACACTGGCCACGCGCCGCGCCATCACCACGAGCACGCCCTGGCCTCCCTGACTAGCCGTTGAGCACGCACTCGCCACCAGGACGTCGCCAGACACGCGCCCAGACACGACCCGTGCCCGCCGCCGCCGGAGACGACGACGCGATCCCGCGACCAGCACGGCAGACACGGAAGCAATGCCTCGCCCACAGACGCCGCCCGACCGCGCCATCGCCACCTACAGATTCGCCTGGACGAGGAGAACACCGTAGCACCCTTGCCTAGCCCAACACCTCGCCGGAATCGCCGCACCTCGGTCGACTTCATCACGGCCACGCCGCACCCTTGGCCATCTATAAATACCGCGTTCCCTGGACGAAGTTGAGCACACCATCTCGTTCACCATCCTCCACTGCTTCTCCCCCACCCAACCACTCACTCGATTGTCGCCGGAGCTGCTCCAATTTGAAGATCGGAGCCCGCCAGTACCGCACCTCGCCGCCGTCGATTGGAGCCGATCCAGGAGACGCCGCCGGTGCCAGGAGCTTCGCCGTCGTCCACATCGACATCACGCACACTGCCAGCCACCGCGGGAGCCCTGGTTAGCTCTCCCACCCCCTAGCGCCGCCGTGCCCGCAACCCTTTCTCGCCGGAGAAGACGATGGCTCTGAGCCGTCGATCTACCCTCTAATCCTACGCTCCACGTCGCCCCGTACCGTTTCGGGTTTTAACGGAGGCTGACAGGCGGACCCCACCCTGTCAGCAGGCCCGCGCGCACTGGATGCGCTGCTGGGCCGTTTTTCTCTGTTTAAAAAGTTTCGGCCCACGTTGGTTTCCCGCCGGCCTGTTTAATTCAAATTCGTTTTAAACATTTTCCAAACAATCCAATACTGCACCAACTTTGAAATTAAATAGTTTCAAATTGGCTAAACCAAATTTAGTGAATTTGATATGGTTAGAAAGCCACTGAAATTCTCTATCCAATGCCACTGGCCTCATGGTCAATTTCTTTGTAAAATTAATTGGACAAAAATAACAAGACAGGGACTTTTCCCTATTCAAATAATTATTAAAAATCAACCAAAATATATATTAGGTTAATTCCAACTCTAATAGCTCACATTTGACTTACACTAATTGTTTATGCAATAAAATGGTGTGGTCACTTTGCATGATCATGCCATGGTTGAATGAATGGATATTTTGACTAGTTTAACTAGTTGATATTGTCCAAAACTATTAAAGTTAAATTGTGTGAAGGCTTATACTTCATTTAAACTTGTCTCACATGAATTCATGGGATGTTTGGACCCCTGGTTCCAAAATCTCCTATATGAATTTCTTGAGATTTAAATCAAATATAGTGTAAATTAAATGGTATGAGGTGTTTCACCTCATTTAAATCATTTTCCCAAATGATGATGATGATGAACATTTGACTTAGGTCAAGATGAGTTCATCCATGATTGTGGGGAAATTAAATCTTAAGAAGATTTCAATGAGAGGAAATTATTTCTCAAGAACCCTATGGAAACTATCATTTACATGTGGAATACAAATCCTATTTAAATCCCACCACCCATGCACCCTAGTTTATTTGTGTGTGTGCATAGGGTAGTTTGTGTGTTTATTTGTGATGTGTGGAATAGCCATTGAATTAGTGAGTAATTATACTCGTATTCACATTTAGACGGTAGCACCGGAGAGTACGCCGAAGAAGAAGGTTGCTACCAGGAGGAGGAGGAGGAACAGTTTGAGAACTACCAAGGCAAGCTAAATTACTATGCAAGCTTTTACCCTTGCAAAGTGCAAAGCCCCTTGGGGCATGGCACCATGTTCCTTATCTTTTCTTATGTGAACCCATCCCAAGTTTTTACTTGTTTTCTAAATGATTTACTTTTATAGCTAACTTTGGTCAAAATACAAGTTGGTTATTAGAGTAGTGAGTTAGTCCCTTCCAAGCAAAGCAAGATAGCACCCCTCATGAATTAGAGCTAGTGCTAATGAACTAAACTTGACTACTCTAGATGGGAACTTTGTGATTTTGAAAGGATTTTGAAACCTTGGAATGAAGATGCATTCCATTGAATGATTTTTGAAGGTGAATATGACCAAGAGAAGATGGTGATTTTTGATAAAACATGATGTTGGTTTGAATGCGATACCTTTCCAATTCTCAAGTACCCCCACAATACCTGATTATGGGTAGGGCTTAACTGGAAGTTTATGCGTCTTAGTATGGGTTCCCTCTAAACAAGCGTCATCGGGGTTATGCCGAAAGCTGCCTCTACCACAAAAGAAACGATACGATATGATGCGAAATGAGGTGAATGTCCGGCCCAAGCCTGTGCGCTCCCGTGCTGACTGACTGTCTTCACTGGGAGGCCAAGCTCATGGGGAGAGGTGCTCATACTAGGGTTCGTAAGTGAAAGGTTATGGTTGATGATCCGCGTACTGTGTTACGATTATTCGGGGAAATCCCGACGGATGAAATCAAATGTTGTGGCACAAGTGTGCAACCTCTGCAGAGTGTAAACCTATTCGAATAGCCGCGTCCACGGTTACGGACGGTTGGAAAGGCCATACAGTTTCCGATGTCATATCTTTGAAAATGATGTTGAAAAGGTTGATGGTGAAATGACTTGTGGTGAATTGAATTGAAATCACCACTTGAATGGTGGGAATGACACTAATGTTCCCACTTGAGTTAGTTAGCACTTGAGTAAGCTTTTCTCAAAACTTTGTGAACCAAAACTAGCTTTATGCAAATAAACTAGAGCTTAGCAAACCCTACTAGAATGTCTAGCACTTACATTAGTTTGAGTTTGCGAGTACTCAACGTACTCACGGCTTTGTCCCTGGCTATTCAAATGGCCAGAGCATGAAGATGAACAAGGAGATGACCAGCAGGACGCCTACGACAACTAAGCTCCTTCCGACGTCAAGCGTTGGCCTGTGGACTCGAGAGTCCTTGTATCTTACGCTTCCGCTATGTTGAACTATGAATTTGTGTTTGTTCGTTGATCAATAGATCAACTATTCGTGTAATATGGATCATGTGATTCCAATTTGTAAGATTTATGGTTTGTAATGAATGATGACTGTGGTACTTAACTATTATGCCTCGCAACAACAATATTCCTGGGATTGCGATGTATGACATAATAGGCATTCGGACTTAAAAATCCGGGTGTTGACAAGTTGGTATCAGAGCCATTGTTTGACCTTAGAAGACCTTAGTTAGAATGGGCGTTCTGAAAAATTTAACTTTGAAATCAAATGAAAGAAGTTATTTGTGAAAATTTACTACACTCTTGTCTTTGAGACTTTGCCAAAATTTGATGAATCATGTTCTATCTTATTTTGAATCAACTTAAAACCTTGCCACACTTTGCACTCTCTAACTTACTCCTCCAATTCTCTTTCAGATGGAGCCGAATGAACCCCTCAACACCAAGTTTTATCAGCTTGGAAACGGAGGAAGCTTGATCTTCGAGCATGACCTCGACTCCCTGTCGGATCACCTTGGCCGCCCACACCCCGAGTTTCACGGGATTCAGGTGGACGACCAGCCGGGAGGGGAACTGCAGTGGATTATCACTGCCGACTTGAGGGGCAAGCTGGAGCCTCCCACCTCGGAGAGGATCCTTTTCTCTTTCAGGGAAAGCAACTGGCTCGACGGGCTTGCACGTGCTCTTCAGGAAGCACTTGCTCGTCTGTGCGGACAGAATACCGAAGCCCTTCGTGAGGAACGCTTTGCGCATCTCGCACGGCGTAACTCTGACGGAAGACCCATGGATGTGCCACTCCACCCCCAGTTGAGGCACCATGTGGATCACTTGGACTTCATGCTCTACCAGACTCAGAGGGACCTCGACGCCTCTCGCGCTTACGTGAACCAGACCCATGCTCACATCATCGAGCAGGGTGAGGCGATCAAGCTACTCAACAACGACCGCAGGAACCTTCGCCAGCAGCGTGCCAAGAAGGACGCTACGATTCGCCGCCTTCGCGACCGGATCGCGTCACTTGAGGCCACTGTCAAGGCCCAGGAGGATCAGATTCTTCAGATGGAGGATGACGATGAAGGCATCGACATTCAGGGAGGAGACGCCTTTCTGAGCGATGACGATGACTTTGAGGAGGACGAGAACACCGAGGAGGAGGACTACGAGTTCCTGGAGGCCGAACAGGATGACTACGTCCCGATTGATATCGATGATGAGGAGTAGTTGCACTAGTTTCACTTATAGTAGGCGTGAGTTGTATCCCGTCCTTTGTATCGTAGCATGAGAATGGTTCTTAAAACCATTGGAGTATGTGTAGTTTGTACTAAGTATTGCATGAATGAATGAATGTTATGTTTGTCATGAAAAGTTTACAAGTTGTCAAATGTTTTTCAAACTTAACCCAAAATGAACCATAGAATGTTCCCTCTTATCTCATAATCTTCTATATCTTCAGATGGCCCCTCCGAATCGCACCAACGACGCGATGATGCAACTTCTGCAAACCTTGCTTGCAGACCGGGAAACCGAGAGAGCCGAGCGCCAAGCCAACATCATCGCCCTGCAGAACATCGCCAACCAAGGCCATGGAAATCATGACCACCCCGGATCCAAGCTCAAGAACTTCCAGAACACCAACCCTCCGGTGTTTAGCAAGACCGAGGAGCCCCTCGACGCCGACGATTGGCTCCAGACTATGGAGAACAATCTGGAAGTAGCTGGAGTGGAAGCCAACGAGAAGGTGTTGTTCGCCACTCACTATCTCGCTGGACCAGCTCGCGCTTGGTGGACAAGTACCCGTGCCATGAACGGAGGTCAATTCATGACTTGGGAGGATTTCAAACTCAAGTTCAGCAAGTACCATGTACCCCCGGGTCTTATCAAGAAGATGAGGGATGAGTTCCGTGAACTGAAACAAGGTCGCATGACGGTGGTTGAGTACCGCGACAAATTTCTCACCTTGTCAAGGTATGCACCTGATGAGACTGACACCGTTGAGAAGAGGAAGGAGAGATTCCTGAACGGACTGCATGATGAGATGCAGACTGTCCTCGTCAACATCCCCTTCGCCGACCTCGAAGCCCTTGTTGACTCCGCCATCCAGATGGAGGGCAAGTTAAACCAAGCCAATGAGAACCGCAAGCGCCGCATGGCAAGTCAGAGTGGATCAAGCCACCCCCAAAAGTTTCGCCCTAGCTCAAGCGGAGGTTTCACTCCGAGACACAACAAACCCCCGATGCAGAACTCTCGCCCCAGTTATCAGAACCGGAGTGGAGGAAACTCCAAGCCAGGAGGCTACAACAACAACTACAACAACAACAACTACAACCGCGCTCCACCCCGAGCCCCTAACACCAACAACACCAACACCAACACCAACCCCAGAACCGGGAGCAATGCCATCCCCGTTGCGAACAAGCAGGACAAGAGCACTATCACTTGTTATGAGTGTGGTGTAGTGGGGCACTACTCCAACGAGTGTCCCAAGCGTCTTGCCAAGCTCGCCGGCAACACCGCTGCCCCTGCTCAGCAGCAACGCCGTGTCTCCACCGGCAAGAAGTTCGTCCCCAACAACCCCAACAACCGCAACGGCCGCCTCTACCACATGAACGCCGAAGAAGCCCAGGAAGCACCAGATGTTGTGCTGGGTATGTTTTCTGTCAACCACACCCCTGCTAGAGTGTTGTTTGATTCCGGAGCATCGCATTCCTTTGTCACCGAAGATTTTGCATCAACAAGTAAAATTCAACCCCTCAGTTTGAAGCATGTTATGATAGTTCAAATCCCCGGATCAACCACCAAAGCCAGAAAATTTTGCAAAAATGTGCCAATCAAAATCCATGATGTAGATTTCTTTGCAAATCTAATCATACTTGGAACCAAAGGTTTGGAAGTTGTCCTAGGAATGGACTGGATGTCCAAGCACAATGGATTGATAGACTGCGCCAAGAAAGCCATAACCATGACTAGCAGCACCGGTATCGTAGTTGAGCACGTCTCTGAAAAACTACCCAGAAAATTTACCTGCAACCAAAGTGTATCCAAGCCAACTCTGGATCAAATCAGGGTCGTTTGTCGCTACCCTGATGTGTTTCCAGATGATCTACCCGGTATGCCCCCGGACCGGGATATCGAGTTTATCATCGAGTTAATACCCGGAACTGGACCCATCGCCCAGAGAGCCTACAGCATGAACGCAGCCGAGCTTGTGGAGCTGAAGAAGCAAATAGATGACATGTTAGCCAAAGGTTTGATTAGACCAAGTGCATCCCCTCGAGATCCCCGTCTTGTTTGTTGACAAGAAGGATGGTGCAAATCGTTTATGCACAGACTATCGTAAGCTTAACGATGTCACCATCAAAAACAAATACCCCTTACCCAAGATCGAAGACTTGTTTGACCAACTCACCGGATCCCGAGTTTTCTCGAAGATTGATCTTAGAACTGGATACCATCAACTGAAGATCCGAGCCACCGACATTCCAAAAACTGCCTTTACCACCAGATATGGGTTGTATGAGTACAACGTCATGTCGTTTGGATTGACCAATGCCCCCGCTTATTTCATGAATCTCATGAATAAGATCTTCATGAACTTCTTGGACAAATTTGTCGTTGTTTTCATCGATGACATTCTGGTCTACTCCAAGTCCGAAGAGGAACATGAACAGCATTTGGAGATTGTCCTAGAAACCCTGAGACAGCACCAGTTGTATGCCAAGTTTAGCAAGTGTGAGTTTTGGCTGGAAGAAGTTGGATTCCTCGGACACATCTTGTCTGCAGGAGGAATTGCCGTGGATCCCGCCAAGATCAAAACTGTTATGGAATGGAAAGCCCCAACCACACAAACCGAGGTCCGCGCTTTTCTTGGATTAGCCGGATACTACCGCAGATTTGTAGAAGGTTTCTCGAGCATCGCTCGACCAATGACCCAACTGCTGAAAAAGGACAGAAAGTTTGAGTGGACCGACAAGTGCGAAGAGAGCTTTCAACAGCTCAAGAGTAGACTGACAACAGCCCCAATCCTGATCATGCCTGATATCGCGAAGCCCTTTGACGTATATTGCGACGCCTCCAAGACTGGACTTGGATGCGTGCTTATGCAAGAAGGAAAGGTTGTATCATACCTTTCTAGGCAACTCAAGCAACATGAGCAGAACTACCCAACCCACGACCTCGATCTTGCAGCCGTGGTCTTAGCCTTGAAAGTTTGGCGTCATTACCTCATGGGTAATCGATGCGAGATCTACTCCGACCACAAAAGCCTCAAATACATTTTCACCCAGAAAGAGTTGAACATGAGACAACGCCGATGGATCGAATTGATCAAGGATTACAACATGGAGATTCACTACCACCCCGGCAAGGCCAATGTGGTAGCGGATGCTTTGAGTCGACTGCCGTGCCAGTTGAACTCCATGCTAGCAACCGAACAGCCCAGTTTGCACCAAGAGTTTGAACAGTTCAGACTTGAACTCGTTAGTGAAGGATTCCTAGCTAGCATAGAACTGCAACCCACCTTGGTTGGTCAGATCAAGGAAGCCCAGAAAGACAACGCTAGCATTGACGGAATCAAGAAACAGATAGCCGAAGGAAAAGCCCCCGGATTCACCGTAGACGAAGCCGGAGTGCTGTGGTACAAAGAACGTCTCTGCGTACCATCGGACTCTGACTTGAAACAAGTCATCTTGCAAGAAGCCCATGACACCCTTTACTCAATCCACCCCGGAGGTACCAAGATGTACCAGGACCTAAAGGAACAATTTTGGTGGCACGGAATGAAGAGAGAGATCGGTAGCTATATCGCTAAGTGTGACATCTGCCAGAGAGTCAAGGCAGAACACCAAAGACCCGCTGGATCATTGCAACCCCTTCAGTATTCCGTAATGGAAATGGGACTCCGTAGGAATGGACTTTATCACCGGACTGCCCAAATCTAGCAAAGGCAATGATTCCATATGGGTAGTGGTCGATAGATTGACCAAAGTCGCCCATTTCATCGCCGTCAAAACCACCTATCAAGGCCCCAAGTTAGCTGAACTCTACATCTCCAGAATAGTCGCCTTGCACGGAACCCCCAAATCGATAGTGTCAGATAGAGGATCACAGTTTACCTCAAGGTTCTGGCAGAAGGTGCATGAAGGACTAGGCACTCGCCTAAATTTCAGCACTGCCTATCACCCTCAGACCGACGGACAGACTGAGAGAGTAAACCAGATACTGGAAGACATGCTTAGAGCATGCGTACTGGAATACGGATCCAAATGGGAAGACTGCCTACCTTACGCAGAATTCTCCTACAACAATAGTTACCAAGCCAGCCTGCAGATGGCCCCCTTTGAAGCCTTGTACGGAAGGAAGTGCCGTACCCCCCTGAACTGGTCAGAAGTCGGAGAGAGTCAAGTTTTCGGCCCAGATGTTCTTCGTGAAGCCGAAGAGAAGGTTCACAAGATCCGAGAGTACCTCAAGACTGCTCAATCCAGACAGAAGAGCTACGCCGACAAGAGACGTCGGGAGATGACCTTTGAGATCGGAGATTTCGTATATCTCAAAGTATCCCCCTTGAAAGGGATGCAAAGGTTTCAGCTGAAAGGAAAGCTTGCACCTCGCTATGTGGGACCTTTCCAAGTCCTCAGCCGCCGAGGTGAAGTATCTTATCAACTGGAGTTGCCTGAAGAAATGTCGGCTGTGCACGACGTTTTTCACATCTCACTTCTCCGGAAATGTCTTGAAGTCCCTGAGAAGACCGAAGTGTTCAAGAACATCGATCACCGATCGGTGGATATCAACCAGGATCTGACTTACCGCGAAGTGCCGATTCGCATCCTAGAAGAAGCTTACAGAACCACCCGCACCCGAAGCATCAAGTTTCTGAAGATTCAATGGAGCAATCATACCGAGGATGAAGCCAGCTGGGAACGCGAAGACTTCATGAAGAAGGAATACCCCGATCTCTTTAGTACCTAACTTTCTTTTCGATCTCAGGACGAGATCTTTTGTAAGGGGGAAGGGTTTGTAACACCCCAAATTTCAATAAAAAGAAAGTTAGAGAATTCCAGAAAGCAAAATTTTCAAACCAACAAAAACTTTTCTTTTGCATATAGTACCATGCATAGGACTTGTGCATTTGAGTGATATGCCATGATGATTGTTGTTACTTGTATTTGATATGCTCTAAAACCCTAGAGTGATCCTATGAAGATCACCAACCAAATAAATCAAAGAGGAAGAAATTCCAATATTTGAAAAACCCTAAAAACCCTCACATATGCCCTATGGCATTTTTATAAATTTTGACCCTAGACCTATTTGGTCTTCACCATTAGTTGAATAATGTTACTAAACACTTATTACAACTTTGGGAACCAGGGTTTCACAATTCAAATGATTTCCAACACTTTTCCCACTCACATGTGATGATGACCAAATCTGCCAATTTTAGTCTGATCACCACTTTGAGCCCCTGCAATTCAATTTTCCCAAACCATTCTTTGCTAACTCTTTGTACCACTTCAAAGTCAACATCAAGGTGAACAACTTTGATGAAGACCACCCTGCCAAATTCATCCTTGATCACTAGCTATGCTCATCCAAAGTAGCAACTTTATAATAAGTTCAACAATCTCCACTTAGCCATTTTGGCCAAATTTTGAAATCTAATTTTTCCACCACCACCTCAATTCATCTCTGGTCAATTACAACTTATCTCAACCTTCACATATCACAAACATTCACCTTTTGAATTATTTCCATTTTGGATATTTTTGTATTTTCCAAATTTGAACCCTATTCATACACTATAGCAAATAGTGATCTACTAAAACTAACCTACCCCAACTTGCACCAAATGGTTCCCCTGCCCCCTCTAACCCTAAATGCAACATAGTGGAGCTAAGGAGGGAGAGAGAGCAAGCATGGCATGGCCATGCCGGCCACATGCCGGCCATGCCGCACCACCCCCTCTCCCCTTGCTTCCCCAACCTCGGCCCTCGCGCCACAGCATGCCACCGCCTCTCCTACGCCACCCTAGCCCAGCCCTGGTCGAGGAGGAGCTCGACAACGCCGAGACCAGCACGCGTCCATGGCGCCCTGGACGCCGCCCACGTCGCGCGTGTGCACGCCGCGGGCACACACTGGCCACGCGCCGCGCCATCACCACGAGCACGCCCTGGCCTCCCTGACTAGCCGTTGAGCACGCACTCGCCACCAGGACGTCGCCAGACACGCGCCCAGACACGACCCGTGCCCGCCGCCGCCGGAGACGACGACGCGATCCCGCGACCAGCACGGCAGACACGGAAGCAATGCCTCGCCCACAGACGCCGCCCGACCGCGCCATCGCCACCTACAGATTCGCCTGGACGAGGAGAACACCGTAGCACCCTTGCCTAGCCCAACACCTCGCCGGAATCGCCGCACCTCGGTCGACTTCATCACGGCCACGCCGCACCCTTGGCCATCTATAAATACCGCGTTCCCTGGACGAAGTTGAGCACACCATCTCGTTCACCATCCTCCACTGCTTCTCCCCCACCCAACCACTCACTCGATTGTCGCCGGAGCTGCTCCAATTTGAAGATCGGAGCCCGCCAGTACCGCACCTCGCCGCCGTCGATTGGAGCCGATCCAGGAGACGCCGCCGGTGCCAGGAGCTTCGCCGTCGTCCACATCGACATCACGCACACTGCCAGCCACCGCGGGAGCCCTGGTTAGCTCTCCCACCCCCTAGCGCCGCCGTGCCCGCAACCCTTTCTCGCCGGAGAAGACGATGGCTCTGAGCCGTCGATCTACCCTCTAATCCTACGCTCCACGTCGCCCCGTACCGTTTCGGGTTTTAACGGAGGCTGACAGGCGGACCCCACCCTGTCAGCAGGCCCGCGCGCACTGGATGCGCTGCTGGGCCGTTTTTCTCTGTTTAAACAGTTTCGGCCCACGTTGGTTTCCCGCCGGCCTGTTTAATTCAAATTCGTTTTAAACATTTTCCAAACAATCCAATACTGCACCAACTTTGAAATTAAATAGTTTCAAATTGGCTAAACCAAATTTAGTGAATTTGATATGGTTAGAAAGCCACTGAAATTCTCTATCCAATGCCACTGGCCTCATGGTCAATTTCTTTGTAAAATTAATTGGACAAAAATAACAAGACAGGGACTTTTCCCTATTCAAATAATTATTAAAAATCAACCAAAATATATATTAGGTTAATTCCAACTCTAATAGCTCACATTTGACTTACACTAATTGTTTATGCAATAAAATGGTGTGGTCACTTTGCATGATCATGCCATGGTTGAATGAATGGATATTTTGACTAGTTTAACTAGTTGATATTGTCCAAAACTATTAAAGTTAAATTGTGTGAAGTCTTATACTTCATTTAAACTTGTCTCACATGAATTCATGGGATGTTTGGACCCCTGGTTCCAAAATCTCCTATATGAATTTCTTGAGATTTAAATCAAATATAGTGTAAATTAAATGGTATGAGGTGTTTCACCTCATTTAAATCATTTTCCCAAATGATGATGATGATGAACATTTGACTTAGGTCAAGATGAGTTCATCCATGATTGTGGGGAAATTAAATCTTAAGAAGATTTCAATGAGAGGAAATTATTTCTCAAGAACCCTATGGAAACTATCATTTACATGTGGAATACAAATCCTATTTAAATCCCACCACCCATGCACCCTAGTTTATTTGTGTGTGTGCATAGGGTAGTTTGTGTGTTTATTTGTGATGTGTGGAATAGCCATTGAATTAGTGAGTAATTATACTCGTATTCACATTTAGACGGTAGCACCGGAGAGTACGCCGAAGAAGAAGGTTGCTACCAGGAGGAGGAGGAGGAACAGTTTGAGAACTACCAAGGCAAGCTAAATTACTATGCAAGCTTTTACCCTTGCAAAGTGCAAAGCCCCTTGGGGCATGGCACCATGTTCCTTATCTTTTCTTATGTGAACCCATCCCAAGTTTTTACTTGTTTTCTAAATGATTTACTTTTATAGCTAACTTTGGTCAAAATACAAGTTGGTTATTAGAGTAGTGAGTTAGTCCCTTCCAAGCAAAGCAAGATAGCACCCCTCATGAATTAGAGCTAGTGCTAATGAACTAAACTTGACTACTCTAGATGGGAACTTTGTGATTTTGAAAGGATTTTGAAACCTTGGAATGAAGATGCATTCCATTGAATGATTTTTGAAGGTGAATATGACCAAGAGAAGATGGTGATTTTTGATAAAACATGATGTTGGTTTGAATGCGATACCTTTCCAATTCTCAAGTACCCCCACAATACCTGATTATGGGTAGGGCTTAAGCGGAAGTTTATGCGTCTTAGTATGGGTTCCCTCTAAACAAGCGTCATCGGGTTATGCCGAAAGCTGCCTCTACCACAAAAGAAACGATACGATATGATGCGAAATGAGGTGAATGTCCGGCCCAAGCCTCGTGCGCTTCCCAGTGCTGACCGATCGTCTTCACCGGGAGGCCAAGCTCATGGGGAGAGGTGCTCATACTAGGGTTCGTAAGTGAAAGGTTATGGTTGATGATCCGCGTACTGTGTTACGATTATTCGGGGAAATCCCGACGGATGAAATCAAATGTTGTGGCACAAGTGTGCAACCTCTGCAGAGTGTAAACCTATTCGAATAGCCGCGTCCACGGTTACGGACGGTTGGAAAGGCCATACAGTTTCCGATGTCATATCTTTGAAAATGATGTTGAAAAGGTTGATGGTGAAATGACTTGTGGTGAATTGAATTGAAATCACCACTTGAATGGTGGGAATGACACTAATGTTCCCACTTGAGTTAGTTAGCACTTGAGTAAGCTTTTCTCAAAACTTTGTGAACCAAAACTAGCTTTATGCAAATAAACTAGAGCTTAGCAAACCCTACTAGAATGTCTAGCACTTACATTAGTTTGAGTTTGCGAGTACTCAACGTACTCACGGCTTTGTCCCTGGCTATTCAAATGGCCAGAGCATGAAGATGAACAAGGAGATGACCAGCAGGACGCCTACGACAACTAAGCTCCTTCCGACGTCAAGCGTTGGCCTGTGGACTCGAGAGTCCTTGTATCTTACGCTTCCGCTATGTTGAACTATGAATTTGTGTTTGTTCGTTGATCAATAGATCAACTATTCGTGTAATATGGATCATGTGATTCCAATTTGTAAGATTTATGGTTTGTAATGAATGATGACTGTGGTACTTAACTATTATGCCTCGCAACAACAATATTCCTGGGATTGCGATGTATGACATAATAGGCATTCGGACTTAAAAATCCGGGTGTTGACAAAACCGCAATGGCTTTAAATCCCCATTAGGCTCCTCCTTATTAAACTGTGCCGATTGACTAGCCTCCTTCATCCCCTTCCTCTGCTCTAGCTATCGGCACTAAAAACCCTCTTTCCCTGTAGCAATGTCTTCTTCTTCCTCCGTCTCCTCCGGCCTCTCTTTCCAATCTTCTTCCCAAAGCGAGCCAATGTCGGAGCCCGAGTGGAACTTCGATCTCATGTCAGATGGCGACATGCCCCTGACCGATGAGGAGGGCGACCTCCACCTCCTCGTTGAAGGGGAACTGGAGAGCGAAAACGAGGATGACCTCCCCTCATGGAGGAAGCCCACTTCCTCTGATAAGGAAGAGGAAGACGAGGATGCGGAGGAAGAAGAGGAGGAAGCTGATTCCTCCTCCTCCGCTGGGTACCCGCCGGCGAAGCGCCTCCGTGCTTGGGCAGATAGTGAAGATGACGATGATGATGCAGAGGAAGAAGCTCCGGTCGAAGGCTGGGGCAGCAGTGACGAGGAGTTCTCCGGAAATAGCGCCGGTGACAGCTACGATGCCGACGACGAGGGCAGCGAGGATTAGTGACATAGCATTAGTAGTACGCGAGCAATCGGCTCTTCTTTTGTTCCTCTTTGAGCAATCGGCTCTTCATTGTAAAAAACCCTCCTTTGTTAATGAAGAAGTATTTCCAGTCAACTGTTTTGCCGATAGTCAAAGTCACAAAATCTCCAAAAAGAGCCGATGGCATCGCACCGGTCCCTATCATAAAAACATGAGTAAAGTCGACCTAGCCGCCCTTCCAAACGGTAACCTGCGACCTCCATCTGAAAAGGCAAACTCAGATCCCCAAATCGCCGCCCGAGCAGTTCCAATCCCAAAACCACCTACACAGATCTCGACCGCGCCGCCCCCAGCTCCTTCAATGCATCCCATGGCGGAATCATCCAATACCGACACCACGGCTTCCAGACTGAGGGTAATCCTCAACCTTCTCTCGCCATTTGACTCGATATGGGATTAATGGCAAACACCTGAATTAATGTTTCGCTCCGCCACTAATTTAGGTTTCAGACATCCTTCTGCCACATCCTTCTCTCGCAAATTCGATGTGCCTCGGTCCTCGTTCTTCCGAGAGTCCCGCCCTGTTAATTTCGTGTGAAGCTAACAGAATCCCCTTCGTGAGCCAGAACCTAGATCTGACTTCCTGGGCCGACTGCTTGCGAGCCTGGCCTAATCCTCCTGAGGGTTGGGTGGCATGGTACAATAGAGTATCAAAAACCCATTATGCCACTTGGGAAACCATAGGGATAGCCGATGCCCTGTCATTATCATTATCTCCTCTTGAGAAGAATGAGAACATCCTGAAAACCATCGGCTACTTCTGGTCTGATGCACTGAACTGCTTCATGTTTGGTCATGGCCCTATGACACCGACCCTGCTGGATGTAGCCATGATCACAGGCCTAGACATCGCATCCCCCAGTCCTTCTGCATTCAAACTGCCAAAAGTCCCTTTCACTCTATCCTCTAAAAAAGAGTGTACCAGCTGGGGCGCCTATCTCAATCGTTATATGAAAAACAAAGGTCCCGTGACAGAGAGGGAACACACAGCCTTCCTGAATTTCTGGCTGGAGCACTTCATCTTCTGTGGCCCATCACTTGCTCCTACCAAGAATTACCTCTCCCTGGCCTATGAACTTGCTAAAGGCACCCAACTCGGCCTAGGCAAACTGTTTCTTGGAGAGGTCTACCGATCCCTTCAACTGATGTCTGTCAAACTATTCTCTCAAAAGACAGTTAAAACTGGCGGCCCCTGGTGGTTCATTCAGTTGTGGGCCCAACTATACTTCCAAAACCAAATCCCAGACTTCCCACCGCTGACCACCTGCACCTTTCCAGATGTAAATGGAAAGGAAATTCGATGCACCAGCTATGGCCAAGCCCTGTATGGTCTCCCAGGCAGCAGGCTGATCCCCAAGGAAGCAGCAGGGTGGTTTAAGATTTTCTTCCAAGGTTTGGACAACCCCCTGTTCGACCCTTATACTGAATCGGCAAATTTTGAAAACCCAGTCTCTTTCCGATTGGATGACTTTGCCGATGACGCCAGCACCCAGCATTTGTACTCCCTCATGATTCATCCTTGCTTCCTCCCTGTTGGCATGAGTACCTCGAACCGGATCATCAAGCCCGGTTATGAGTGTTATCAACCGGTAGTGGCAGCCCGACAGCTTGGTCTCGGACAGGTGCCTCCACACTTCTTCTTACACCACCTGACAGCAAGTAGAGCTGAACTGCCTGACATCCTTACTGCCCAAAGGTGTTATACCTTCTTTGATGCTTTGGTCATTCCGATTCCCCACAACCTCCGTTTCTCCTTCACTACCGATGGTTTTGAAACTTGGTGGTCCATGTGGAAGACCCACGTCTTCCGGAGGGCTCTAGGACCGCTGCTGAGAGAGCTTGATGCCGAGTATGACATCCCTGCAGACCAGGTACCATCACTTAAACATTTCTTGTAACCGCATTATGGTGATCGTCTGTGACCTGACTCTTTCTCCTGGCAGCAACAAGATGGTCCGGCTCCCACACAAGCCGACGGTTCCCCTTTCGTATTCCTTCCTCCAGCACCAGTGGTTCTCTTCTGCCAGAGCTCGCCACCCCTGAAGAAAGTCATAATGCAGGGTCAGCCGATTTCACCGAAATCGGCTCCCAAGAGTAAAGCATCTTCGGGGCCAGTTGCCCCCCGAGCCTCGACTCAGGCGAGGACGGCAGTGAGGAAGGTGGCTGCCAGGAAAACCCTGAAGCGTAAGGCTCCTGCCCAAGAAAGCCCACGTGTATGTTGGTTCAGACCCTGTTCATTTATCCACTTTCCAAATCTTTTACAATACGCTCGTATTCTTTTCTACAGACTTCCGCCGAAGAAACCTCCAGCAGGGCCGAAGAATCCAGTCAGGGGGACTCGAGCTCGGGCAATTCTGAGAGGTCCACCACCCAGAGCCAGACGGCTTCGCCAGCGCCGGCTTCTAAGAAAAGGTCGATTCCTGAACCTCCTGCTCCCCAAGCCCCAACCAGATCGGGGCCACGCACGAAGCGCCGCTGCGTCAAAAGGGCTCGTAAGAACCCACGAGCCTCTCCATCAAGCCAGGAGGTCTCCAATGTAATTATTTCCCTGATCACACTTCATGCTAACCCGTTGTCATTTGGATCGGCTAATCACTTCCCCCTGCAGACCGAAGAAACTTCTAGCGGAGACGTTGAGGAGGTACCGATGCCATCCGCCACCCTGGACCTGGCCACCTCGACGTTCGCGGCTGCCCAAGTGGCTGACCTATCCAAGTCCGCAGAAAAGCCGATTGTCACTACATCGGCTGTTCCTCCTCCCTTGGGAGAGGTATGCCCCTCCTCCTTGGCTCCATTAATTTCTTCATCGCACGCTAAACTCACGTTGTTTGCCTTATCAGGGTTGTGATCTCTCGAGCTTGCTGACGTTCGATCTAGAATCCATCGAGCCAACCTCTTCTAAGGCAAGTGGAGAGCCGGGCCTTAGTACGGTCCATGGTCCACTCCAGCGTCTCAAAGACTTGCTCTCTTCCTCAACTGAGACCCTGATTGACAATTCCGAGGAAGTCAAAGGCATCCTCGAGGATGTCCAGCCCCATCTCCCTATGACACTGCAAGTGAAGCTCTGGCCCGCTGTTACCCTGTCGGTCTTTAAGCCAAGGGTGCAATCGGCTCGACAACGGATTACTATTCGCCACTCCCAGCTTCCACTGAGAGCCGATATCGCCGACAAGTGTCGATGGCTTAACGAGAAGAAGGCTGCCCTGGACGCCAAGACGGATACTTCTGCCAATCGCGCCGAACTCGAGACCCTGCGCAAGGAGCTGGAGGGCCTCGAAGAGAGGGTAAGGAAGACCAAGCAGCTCATCCAAGACAAGGAAGCCCTTATTGCCCGTTCTGAAGACGAAGCAAAAGGCCTCACAGCCGATCTGAAGACCGATCTGGCTGAAATTCGTACCCTGAGCGGCCAGCTAGTGACGGGTAGAGACAAGGACGACGAAGCTGAGATCGCCGAGGTAGATCGCATTCGTGTCGACGCCCTTCGTGCCCTTGACGCATTCCTCCAGTAGGGGCCTGTTTCGCTGAACTCGAGTGAATCTGCTTCGACTGTACTTGCTACATTTTTTTTTACTGGCCGATTTTCCACCGGCTCCTAATATTTCATTGCACCTATGTGTCTGTCTGCCTGCTCATGTGCCCCCCCGAGCCGAATCTGTCAGGTAACTGCGGATATCGGCTCTGCGGTTGTCGGTAGGATCATGCCTGAACATCGGCTCTGCAGTCATGGATGCCGATTTCCCTGCCCTCGCAAACCGATGTAAACCCATACTCCAGTCTTCCGTCACCCGCTAGATTGATGCTGAATGCCGGCGAAAACGTATGGCACGGATAATACGGGGCGGCTGCTGAATTGGTCTTTATTTCAACTGCACTGCTCAAAAAAGGTTCACACCTCGCCGTGCCGGCCGATGTCTCATCACCGGCCTTCCTTTGTTTGGGGCGTCATACCCCCCTTTTGCGGTCGATGCTCGTATGTGACTGGCGTGCCGTCCGCCATCTCAGATGTAGATGGCGATGTGGTTGATGTAGAAGCTTGTCCCACCGGGCGTGACAGAATGTGTTGACGTCCGAAACCCACCGGCGGGCAGCGACGGGCAACACCGTAGAGCCGGGAACAACCTAGAGCTGCGGCTGGCTGAGGTCCCTCCGAGCGACGGCCCGCAAAGCCTTCTGGTCACACGTCCGATGCTGATTGCAAGGGCGTGCCACCTGACCTATACCTGGTCAGGAAGGTGATGGAGATGCCTCGCTTAGTTTCCTGCATGGCATACACGTAAACATTAAATACGAGCCTCGATCAGCTCTCAAGTTATCCTGTGAATCGGCTCACAGAGCCGATCCACCCATGATTCGTACGAGGTGCACGAATATATGGTGGTCCTGCTTGATCAAGATAAAGCTAATGAGATCTACGACAATTTAGGGTTTTCACCGCATAATCGGATCATCCTACTCAGGATTGGGCCTCGCGGCCACGCACGGTGATCGTAAGCCGATCCTAGACAAGGCCTAAAAACCAACACGAGGTTGATCCCCGGAACATCCTGTCTAGGACTAGCGAACGACACCCTACGTGCCACTGGATCCTCCAGCCCCTTGTAAGGCCTAACTATTGCAGATATTAAACTAATCCTTGATGAACAAGGAGCAACCGTAACGGATCAGATCTACTAAATAATGATCAAGCGGGGTGCCGCCCCTACACCTAAGATAGGTGTAAGGGCGGCTAGACATGCAAGGGTTGCACTACGATAGCATGTTACGCGAAGAACTATGCTAACCCTAACACATCTATGATAACTACGTCGCTCGCCATCAACAAGGCTTCAGTACGAGCAACGCATGAACAACGTGGAGCTTGTGCTGCCTAGATCGCAAGATGCGATCTAGGCAGCATGTCGCTTACCGGTAGAAACCCTCGAGACGAAGGAGTTGGCGATGCGCCGAGATTGATTTGGTTGGTTGAACGTTGGTTGTTGTTTATTCCATAAACCCTAGATACATATTTATAGTCCAGCGGACTTTCTAATTTAGGCGTGCACCTAACCGTGCACGGGTAAAACTCTATCTAAGATACGATCTATTACATTACAGATATATGGGCAATCTAGCCCAACTTTGCATATAAGGCCGATCTACGTATTTTCTCCGTATATAATCTTCAAGCCCATCTTGATCGTGGCCCACCTCTGACTTGGTCAAATTCTGGTGATAACAACCCGGAATACGCATCAAGAAAACACAGAAGTTCCGCCCCCGCCATCGAATCAATGACTTGGTCAATGCGCGGCAAGGGGAACGGATCCTTCGGGCAATGCTTGTTCAAGCCGGAGTAATCGATGCACATTCTTAGTATTTCAGTGTTCTTTTTGGGTACAAGGACGGGATTTGCGACCCAATCGGTGTGGATAACTTCTATTACAAATCCTGCCTCTAGTAACTTAGCTAGTTCCATTCCTATGGCGCGGCGCTTCTTATCTCCAAAGCGTCGCATAGCTTGCTTCACCGGTTTAGCCCCCGGATTTATGTTGAGGTAGTGCTCAGCGAGTTCCCTAGGTACTCCGGACATGTCAGAAGGTTGCCATGCGAAGATATCCATGTTAGCGTGGAGGAACTCGACGAGCGCGTCTTCCTATTTGGGGTCCATGTTGGCTCCGACTGAAACCTGCTTGGAAGGGTCGCCTATGATGAGGTCGTGCTTCTTGGTTTCTATCGCGGCCTTGAAGGAGTTTTTGTGCTCGGAGATCTGCTTCTTGGTGGTCTGCATCTCAGTCGGATCCACCGCGGCTCTATAGCCTTTCAGCTCTTCTCCAGATATCACAGGCTCTGCGAAGGCGGCTTCGCCTAACTCGCACTCATGAGCCTTTTTGTAGTCTCCGGATACGGTAATCAGACCCTTAGGACCCGGAATCTTGAGCTTGTTGTAGATGTAGCATGCTCTTGCGTGGAACTTGTGGTAGGTGGGCCTGCCGAAGATGACGTGGTAGGAGCTCTTGAACGGCACAACTTCAAACGTGATCTTCTCTTCGCGGAAATTGTGAACATCGCCAAAAGCCACGGGAAGTGTGATGCTGCCGAGGGAATTCGCCTTCTTACCCGGAACCACGCCATGAAACTCAGTGTTGCTGTGTTTGAGCTGTTCCTTGGTGAGGTTCATCCGCTCTAGAGTCTCCAGGTACATGATGTTCAAGCTGGCTCCACCATCCATGAGGCACTTGGAGAAGTCATACCCGTCTATGCGGGGACTTACAACCAAGGCGTAGCATTCTTTTGGCACAATGGCAGGATGATCCTCCCTATCAAATGTGCACGGGACTTCCGACCACCTGACATACTGCGGCACAGCCGGAACTGTGGCATTCAAGATCCGGGTAGCTGACTTGGCAGCGCGGACTGTTGGGGTTCCGAGGAAAGTGTGGTAAGCCCCCACGCTCTTTTTCTCGAATGGGTTGGATTTACCTGCGGATCCTACCTTGGGATCCGGCGAGTTATCATCCTCCTCCATCGCCTCGGAACTATCTTCCTCTTTGTCCTTGTTCTTGCCCTTGCCTCCCTTGCCGCGTGGGCGGTGCTTCCGGGCTCGCTAGTATCCTGCCTCCGGGTCGTTCTTTAGATCATTGACCCACTTGCAGTTGCGGTTGGTGTGAGTGGACTTCCCTGTAACAGGATCCAAGTGGGCCAGGCAGGGCATGTCTCTGTACTCCTCGTAGGTTTGCGGGGCGCGGGATCCGCCAGCTGTGACCTCAGTGGCATGCTGCTGACCCCTGCCGGCTCCGCCTCCACGGCCGCATCCTCTTCCGCCTCCTGAACCTCCGCGTTGAAACGCCATGGCGACCATCTCGGATCCGCCACTCTTCTGGTCATCAGGGTTCTTGCGCTTATGGCTGCTGCTGTTGCCGTTATCACGGTTCTTCTTTTTTTGATGTAGGGGGATTGCTGTAGCTGCGAGATCACCGCCTACGTCATCATCGACGGCAGTATGATCACTGGCAATGGAGATCATTTCATCCAAAGTCAGCTTGTTTGAGTTAGCCAAACGAGTGAGCGTATGCCTCAGCAATCCTCCCCTCTGCAGTCCACCAATGAAGGCATACATGGCGGTGGTGTGGTCGATGTTTTCGCACTCGTTCCTGCATGCCAACCATCGTGTGAGGTAGTGTCTTGAGGTTTCTCCCTTCTTCTGGATGCAGGCTTGCAAGTCGCTTGCCGTGGCAGGTCTTTTGTAGGTGCCTCTGAAGTGTTTCTCGAAAGCGGTCTTCAGGTCGAACCAGCAAAAGATGGAGTTCTTCTCGAGGTCATCGAGCGTATCCGGGCTGGACCTACAAGGTACAACTGGAGCATGCGGCAGGCGATGTTAGGGGTTCCTCCGGCAAAGGTTACTGCATTATAGTAATCCTCAATCCAGGTATCCGGCCTTTCGGTGCCATCATAATGCTTCAGGTTTCCGGGTAGCTTGAGGTTCATCCTTGGCTTTGGTTCCTCTCGAATCATCCTGCCAAAGCACTTTGGACCAATGTAGTCGGTTCTGTATTCGTTAAGGTGTTCCCGCGCGTCGCGCGAGCCGTGGCGAGGAGATTGTGAGCGAGAGCGAGATCTCCGGCCGTCGCCTCCGCCTCCACCTCCGCCGCCACCGCTAGGTGGTGGTGAGGGAGACCTGCGAGGTGGTCGATCCGACTTCTTGCTTCCGCCTTCCGATTCTCCTCGGCCTTCCCGGTGCTGGCTCCGGCTTCTGTGGCTGCCTTCGCCATGGCGCTGGCTGCCCTGGTCGTTCCGGCTCCGGCGAGGCTCTGGGTCGCGATCCTCATTCCGACTCCTCCTGGGCTCGGGCTCACGAGCGTTGTTCTGGTTCCGGCGAGGTTCCGGCGAGCGCTCCCTGTTTCTGTTTCTTGGCAGCACGTTGTCGCGGATAACAATCCCACCATGCCCTGGGGGCCTGGTGTTTCCGGCTGGACTACGGCGGCGAGGGGGCGCGGGTAACCATTAGGTGGAGGAGAGGGGTTGCGGTACTTGTCTCGTCCAGAGTACATTGCGTCCTTTCCCTTTCTTGGATCTGACGAAGGCGTCTTTGACGGCACGGGGATCGGATTTGGGTGTTCCCTGGCTTTCCTTCTGCGCTCCGAGGATCCGGTGTGTGATTCATCGTCGGGATGTCGATTGGCGCGAGCGTCCTTCTGCGCGGTAGATACACAGTTATCCGGATTGGATTCTAACCTGCGCGAGGTATCCGCCTTGCTTTGCTGCTGCATTGCTGATGCGACAAGTTTGCGGAGGTAGTTGATATCAACTTCTTCGTCTTTCTTTTTCAATAGCTCCGCAGCTTTTAGCATGTTATCCTTTGGGGTTTCCAGCGGCTGCTGCTCTGCGGGCGTGGCGAAATTGATTCTGCGGGGCGGAATTGCTTCTCTAACGATTCGATCGGCCTCCGCCTGCGCATAGGTCATCTTTACTTCCCACTCTTGCCTCATGCTCTTGACATGCTCGAGTGTGTCAGCAATTTCGCGATCCTGTCTTTCGAAGTGGTCCATCAAACTTGCAGCTTCTGCCCTTTCATCCCTTATCGCGGCTGCGGTATTGGCGAGCTTCTTGGCTGTGGCCAGCATTTCCTTTCTCGTGGCCTCTAAAGCCTCCGGATCTGCGGCGTCGCCCGAGGTTATAGGTTTGTTAAGAACTGCTCGTGCAACCATCTCTTCAGGTGACAGGAGTTCCTCCGAGGAAGAATCCCTGCGGGGTCGCTCCCGTGACATTGGAGATCCTTGGCGGGATGGCTGAGGGTCGGATTGGTTAGTTGCCTCTTCTGATCCAGGTTGTCCCAGCGCTACTACGGTTGCGAGAACCTGCTTAGGCTGGGCGGAGTCAACTTCAGGCTGATCACCGAAACCGTACTCCCCTAGCTTGCGGTTGAACTCGTCAGTATCCATGGAGGGGGTATCTCCGGAAATTGGGCTCAGATTGCCCAAAATCGACTCTTCAACCGGAGTTTCGCTTTCTCCGACAGGCTCAGCCTGATCCGGATCCGCGTCGTTTTCCGGTGCCTCTACCTGCTCAGGACCAGCTCCGTCTTCTTGAGGGGCGGTTCCGGCGGTATGGGCCAAGAAGTGTACGAAGTGGCACCTCTGCTTTTCTAACACCTGGGAGACCCAGGCGGATCTGCATTGGTCTTCCACCGTTGTTTCCTGCTCAGGGGCGGATTGGGTGGGCTTTGATTTTTCCAGATCCAAGGCGGAATCTTCCTTGGGAAGCTCCTGCATCTCAGATCGGATCTTCGCGACAGCGTCCAGCTCTGCGGCGGTCGCGTCACAAGCATTTACCAGTGGGTTTCCGTCGGAATCGACGGTTTCCCCGATGAAGATGTGTATGCCGCCAACTGCGACGATGGAGAGCTTGACGGGGTTTTTCCTAGCCGGAATCCAACACTCATCCGGAGGGACGATCGGCAGATTTCCGGCGTAGAGGACGCGCCCCACAGCGATGGTGTCGTCATAGCTTCCCATGGCGGAACCCTCCCGGTTCCGGCCTCCAGACGCCGCAGGCCCCACGGTGGGCACCAACTGTCGTTGCCTATTCGACGGTACCTCGGAGGAGGGATCCTCACGAGGGGGAGAAGAAGTAGGGGCCATAGGGCGGAGTGCACACGGGACGGTGGTACGCGATTTACCCAGCTTCGGAACACCTGCACGATGACAGGGCCTACTGCTGCTTGTCTGGAATTATCTGGGCGCTTTCGCGTTGTTACAATGAGTTGTGGTTGTGCCTCTAGGGCTCCCGGGATCTGGCTTATAAAGGCGCACGGATCTAGGGTTTACATGGAGAGTCCTAGCCGGAATACAAGTTACCTAACTACGGTACAATATCTTGCCGTGTACGTCAAGGATCCGCCTTCCTTCTAGGCCGTGCTGGATCCGGATACTTTATGGGCCTCCACGGATCCGGCCTCCTTCGTAGCTCGGTTAAGATCTGGCTCCTCGTTCCTGGGCTGGACTTCATGAAGGAGATATGCCCTAGAGGCAATAATAAAGTGGTTATTATTTATATCTTTATGTTTATGATAAATGTTTATATATCATGCTATAATTGTATTAACCGAAACATTAGTACATGTGTGATATGTAGACAACAAGAAGTCCCTAGTATGCCTCTTAAACTAGCTTGTTGATTAATGGATGATTAGTTTCATAATCATGAACATTGGATGTTATTAATAACAAGGTTATATCATTATATGAATGATGTAATGGATACACCCAATTAAGCGTAGCATAAGATCTCGTCATTAAGTTATTTGCTATAAGCTTTCAATACATAGTTACCTAGTCCTTATGACCATGAGATCATATAAATCACTTATACTGGAAAGGTACTTTGATTACACCAAACACCACTGCGTAAATGGGTGGCTATAAAGGTGGGATTAAGTATCCGGAAAGTATGAGTTGAGGCATATGGATCAATAGTGGGATTTGTCCATCCCGATGACGGATAGATATACTCTGGGCCCTCTCGGTGGAATGTCGTCTAATGTCTTGCAAGCATATGAATGAGTTCATAAGAGACTACATACCACGGTACGAGTAAAGAGTACTTGTCAGGAGACGAGGTTGAACAAGGTATAGAGTGATACCGAAGATGAAACCTCGGACAAGTAAAATATCGCGAGACAAAGGGAATTGGTATTGTATGTTAATGGTTCATTCGATCACTAAAGTCATCGTTGAATATGTGGGAGCCATTATGGATCTCCAGATCCCGCTATTGGTTATTGGTCGGAGTGAGTACTCAACCATGTCCGCATAGTTCACGAACCGTAGGGTGACACACTTAAAGTTGGATGTTGAAATGGTAGTACTTGAATATGGAATGGAGTTCGAATATTTGTTCGGAGTCCCGGATGAGATCCCGGACATCACGAGGAGTTCCGGAATGGTCCGGAGAATAAGATTCATATATAGGATGTCATTTTATGTGAATTAAAATGTCGCGGAAGGTTCTATGGAAGGTTCTAGAAGGTTCTAGAAAAGTCCGGAAGAAACCACCAAGGAAGGTGGAGTCCGCATGGGACTCCACCTCCATGGCCGGCCAACCCTAGTGGGGGAGGAGTCCCAAGTGGACTCCCCCTTAGGGGGCCGGCCACCCCCCCATATGGGAGGTGGAACTCCCACCTCTAGTGGGAGTCCTAGCTTGGCTAGGTTTCCCCTCCATATGGAAGGTTTTTGGTTCGGGTCTTATTCGAATACTTGGAGACCAACTCTTGGGGATCCACCTATATAATGAGGGGCCAAGGGAGGGGGCCGGCCACCCCAAGACCACAAGCTGGCCGCCCCCCTTGAAGTGGCCGGCCACCCCCTCCCAAACCCTAGCCGCCCCCTCTCCTCCATAACTCCCGCGTAGCTTTAGCGAAGCTCCGCCGGACTTCTCCACCACCACCCACACCACGCCGTCGTGTTGTTGGATTCAAGAGGAGCTACTACTTCCGCTGCCCGCTGGAACGGGAGGTGGACGTCGTCTTCATCAACAACCGAACGTGTGACCGAGTACGGAGGTGCTGCCTGTTCGTGGCACCGGAACCGATCGTGGTCAAGATCTTCTACGCGCTTTTGCAAGCGGCAAGTGAACGTCTACCGCAGCAACAAGAGCCTCCTCTTGTAGGCTTTGGAATCTCTTCAAGGGTGAGACACGATACCCCCCTCGTTGCTACCGTCTTCTAGATTGCATCTTGGCTTGGATTGCGTGTTCGCGGTAGGAAAATTTTTGTTTTCTATGCAACGTTATCCTACAGTGGTATCAGAGCCGTGTCTATGCATAGATGGTTGCACGAGTAGAACACAATGGTTTGTGGGCGTTGATGCTCTTATTATCTTTAGTTTGAGTACTTTGCATCTTTGTGGCATAGTGGGATGAAGCGGCTCGGACTAACTTTACATGACCGCGTTCATGAGACTTGTTCCTCGTTCGACATGCAACTTGTATTGCATAAGAGGCTTTATGGTGTCCTGTCTCTCCTACTATAGTGAAGATTCAATTTACTCTTCTATTGAAAACATTAGTATCAACGTTGTGGTTCATGTTCATAGGTAGATTAGATCTCTCTCGAAAACCCTAAACCACGTAAAATATGCAAACAAAATTAGAGACGTCTAACATGTTTTTGCAGGGTTTGGTGATGTGATATGGCCATAATGTGATGATGAATATGTATGAGATGATCATTATTGTATTGTGGCAACCGGCAGGAGCCTTATGGTTGTCTTTAAATTTCATGTTGAGTAGTATTTCAAAGTAGTTGTAATAGTTGCTACATGGAGGACAATCATGAAGACGGCGCCATTGACCTTGACGCTACGCCGACGATGATGGAGATCATGCTCGAAGATGATGAAGATCATGTCCGTGCTTTGGAGATGAAGATCAAAGGCGCTGATGGCGTGTAACTCACATGTTCGTTGGGAACCCCAAGAGGAAGGTATGATGCGCACAACAGCAAGTTTTCCCTCAGAAAGAAACCAAGGTTTATCGAACCAGGAGGAGCCAAGAAGCACGTTGAAGGTTGATGGCGGCGGGATGTAGTGCGGCGCAACACCAGGGATTCCGGCGCCAACGTGGAACCTGCACAACACAACCAAAGTACTTTGCCCCAACGAAACAGTGAGGTTGTCAATCTCACCGGCTTGCTGTAACAAAGGATTAACCGTATTGTGTGGAAGATGATTGTTTGCAGAAAATAGTAGAACAGTATTGCAGTAGATTGTATTTCAGTATAGAGAATTGGATCGGGGTCCACAGTTCACTAGAGGTGTCTCTCCCATAAGATAAACAGCATGTTGGGTGAACAAATTACAGTTGGGCAATTGACAAATAAAGAGGGCATGACCATACACATACATATTATGATGAGTATTGTGAGATTTAATTGGGCATTACGACAAAGTACATAGACCGCCATCCAGCATGCATCTATGCCTAAAAAGTCCACCTTCAGGTTATCATCCGAACCCCCTCCAGTATTAAGTTGCTAACAACAGACAATTGCATTAAGTATTGCGCGTAATGTAATCAGTGACTATATCCTTGAACATAGCACCAATGTTTTATCCCTAGTGGCAACAGCACATCCATAATCTTAGAGATTTCTGTCACTTCCCCAGATTCACGGAGACATGAACCCACTATCGAGCATAAATACTCCCTCTTGGAGTTACAAGCATCTACTTGGCCAGAGCATCTACTAGTAACGGAGAGCATGCAAGATCATAAACAACACATAGACATAACTTTGATAATCAACATAACAAGTATTCTCTATTCATCGGATCCCAACAAACGCAACATATAGAATTACAGATAGATGATCTTGATCATGTTAGGCAGCTCACAAGATCCGACAATGAAGCACAATGGGGAGAAGACAACCATCTAGCTACTGCTATGGACCCATAGTCCAGGGGTAGACTACTCACTCATCACTCCGGAGGCGACCATGGCGGCGTAGAGTCCTCCGGGAGATGATTCCCCTCTCCGGCAGGGTGCCGGAGGCGATCTCCTGGATCCCCCGAGATGGGATCGGCAGCGGCGGCGTCTCTGGAAGGTTTTCCGTATCGTGGCTCTCGGTACTGGGGGTTTCGCAACGGAGGCTTTAAGTAGGCGGAAGGGCAGGTCAGGAGGCGGCACGAGGGGCCCACACCACAGGGCCGCGCGGCCAAGGGGGGGCCGCGCCGCCCTAGGGTGTGGCCACCTCGTGGCCCCACTTCGTCTCCTCTTCGGTCTTCTGGAAGCTTCGTGGTAAAATACTACCCTGGGCGTTGATTTCGTCCAATTCCGAGAATATTTCGTTACTAGGATTTCTGAAACCAAAAACAGCAGAAAACAAAGAATCGGCACTTCGGCATCTTGTTAATAGGTTAGTTCCAGAAAATGCACGAATATGACATAAAGTGTGCATAAAACATGTAGATAACATCAATAATGTGGCATGGAACATAAGAAATTATCGATACGTTGGAGACGTATCAGCATCCCCAAGCTTAGTTCTGCTCGTCCCGAGCAGGTAAAACGATAACACAGATAATTTCTGGAGTGACATGCCATCATAACCTTGACCATACTATTTGTAAAGCATATGTAGTGAATGCAGCGATCAAAACAATGTATATGACATGAGTAAACAAGTGAATCAGAAAGCAAAGACTATTCATGAATAGCACTTCAAGACAAGCATCAATAAGTCTTGCATAAGAGTTAACTCATAAAGCAATAATTCATAGTAAAAGCATTGAAGCAACACAAAGGAAGATTAAGTTTCAGCGGTTGCTTTCAACTTGTAACATGTATATCTCATGGATATTGTCAACATAGAGTAATATAATAAGTGCAATATGCAAGTATGTAGGAATCAATGCACAGTTCACACAAGTGTTTGCTTCTTGAGGTGGAGAGAAATAGGTGAACTGACTCAACAATGAAAGTAAAAGAATGGTCCTCCATAGAGGAAAAGCATCGATTGCTATATTTGTGCTAGAGCTTTGATTTTGAAAACATGAAACAATTTTGTCAACGGTAGTAATAAAGCATATGTATCATGTAAATTATATCTTACAAGTTGCAAGCCTCATGCATAGTATACTAATAGTGCCCGCACATTGTCCTAATTATCTTGGACTACCGGATCATCACAATGCACATGTTTTAACCAAGTGTCACAAAGGGGTACCTCTATGCCGCCTGTACAAAGGTCTAAGGAGAAAGCTCGCATCGGATTTCTCACTATTGATTATTCTCAACTTAGACATCCATACCGGGACAACATAGACAACAGATAATGGACTCCTCTTTTATGCATAAGCATGTAACAACAATTAATAATTTTCTCATATGAGATTGAGGATATATGTCCAAAACTGAAACTTCCACCATGGATCATGGCTTTAGTTAGCGGCCCAATGTTCTTCTCTAACAATATGCATGCTTAACCATAAGGTGGTAGATCGCTCTTACTTCAGACAAGACGAACATGCATAGCAACTCACATGAAATTCAACAAAGAGTAGTTGATGGCGTCCCCAGTGAACATGGTTATCGCACAACAAGCAACTTAATAAGAGATAAAGTGCATAAGTACATATTCAATACCACAATAGTTTTTAAGCTATTTGTCCCATGAGCTATATATTGCAAAGGTGAATGATGGAATTTTAAAGGTAGCACTCAAGCAATTTACTTTGGAATGGCGGAAAATACCATGTAGTAGGTAGGTATGGTGGACACAAATGGCATAGTGGTTGGCTCAAGTATTTTGGATGCATGAGAGGTAATCCCTCTCGATACAAGGTTTAGGCTAGCAAGGCTTATTTGAAACAAACACAAGGATGAACCGGTGCAGCAAAACTCACATAAAAGACATATTGTAAACATTATAAGACTCTACACCGTCTTCCTTGTTGTTCAAACTCAATACTAGAAATTATCTAGACCTTAGAGAGACCAAATATGCAAACCAAATTTTAGCATGCTCTATGTATTTCTTCATTAATGGGTGCAAAGCATATGATGCAAGAGCTTAAACATGAGCACAACAATTGCCAAGTATCACATTACCCAAGACATTTATAGCAATTACTACATGTATCATTTTCCAATTCCAACCATATAACAATTTAACGAAGAAGAAACTTCGCCATGAATACTATGAGTAGAAACTAAGGACATACTTGTCCATATGCTACAGCGGAGCGTGTCTCTCTCCCATAAAGTGAATGCTAGGATCCATTTTATTCAAACAAAACAAAAAACAAAAACAAACCGACGCTCCAAGAAAAGCACATAAGATGTGATGGAATAAAAATATAGTTTCAGGGGAGGAACCTGATAATGTTGTCGATGAAGAAGGGGATGCCTTGGGCATCCCCAAGCTTAGACGCTTGAGTCTTCTTAGAATATGCAGGGGTGAACCACCGGGGCATCCCCAAGCTTAGAGCTTTCACTCTCCTTGATCATGTTGCATCATACTCCTCTCTTGCTCCTTGAAAACTTCCTCCACACCAAACTTAGAACAACTCATTAGAGGGTTAGCGACAATAAAAATTAACATGTTCAGAGGTGACACAATCATTCTTAACACTTCTGGACATTGCATAAAGCTACTGGACATTAATGGATCAAAGAAATTCATCCAACATTGCAAAAGAGGCAATGCGAAATAAAAGCAGAATCTGTCAAAACAGAACAGTTCGTATTGACGAATTTTATCGAGGCACCAGACTTGCTCAAATGAAAATGCTCAAATTGAATGAAAGTTGCGTACATATCTGAGGATCACTCACATAAATTAGCATAGTTTTCTGAGTTACCTGCAGAGAAAACAGCCCAGATTCGTGACAGCAAAGAAATCTGTTTCTGCGCAGTAATCCAAATCTAGTATGAACTTTACTATCAACGACTTTACTTGGCACAACAAAACACTAAACTAAGATAAGAAGAGGTTGCTACAGTAGTAAACAACTTCCAAGACACAAAATAAAAACAAAGTACTGTAGGTAAAAACATGGGTTGTCTCCCATAAGCGCTTTTCTTTAACGCCTTTCAGCTAGGCGCAGAAAGTGTGTATCAAGTATTATCGAAGGGTGGTACTCCTACAGCGGGGTGTGGAGTTTTCTCAACCAGGCATAGTATATTAGATACATAAGTTTTAGCGTCCCCCTTTTCATTAGTCTTGGGCTTGCTACTCTCATCAAACAAATTTTCAGGAACAAGCCAAGCATAATTATTTTCTAGTACATCATTCATCGCTAGGAGCTTACATGGTATTGGTGCTTTGATCTCCCCACCATCATTAATATTATTAGTGTACTTTATTCTATCCATATCCATCTTTTCAAGGAGACTAACAAAATTGGTATAAGAACCAAGCATATTAAATTTAGCAAAGACCTTTCTAGCCTCTCTTGCTATACCACCAAATTCTCTAAGAAGGGTTTCTAAAACAAAATCTTTCTTTTCCCCTTCTTCCATATCACCAAGTGTGAGAAACATGTGTTGGATTATAGGATTGAGATTAACGAATTTAGTTTCCAACATGCGAACTAAAGCAGCAGCAGTAATTTCATAAGTAGGAGCAAGGTCTACCAAGTGTCTATCCTCAAAATCGTCAATGGTACTAACATGGTTGAAAAATTCCTCTATATTATTTCTCCCAACTATAGACCCACGTCCTACCGGTATGTCTTTTGTGGTAAAATTAAAAGGAAACATAGTGAAATAAGTAAAGCAAATACAAGTAACTAATTTTTTTGTGTTTTTGATATAACAAACAAGATAGCAAATAAAGTAAAACTAGCAACTAATTTTTTTTGTATTTTGATTTAGTGCAGCAAACAAAGTAGTAAATAAAACTAAGCAAGACAAAAACAAAGTAAAGAGATTGGGAAGTGGAGACTCCCCTTGCAGCGTGTCTTGATCTCCCCGGCAACGGCGCCAGAAAAAGAGCTTGATGGCGTGTAACTCACACGTTCGTTGGGAACCCCAAGAGGAAGGTATGATGCGCACAGCAGCAAGTTTTCCCTCAGAAAGAAACCAAGGTTTATCGAACCAGGAGGAGCCAAGAAGCACGTTGAAGGTTGATGGCGGCGGGATGTAGTGCGGCGCAACACCAGGGATTCCGGCGCCAACGTGGAACCTGCACAACACAACCAAAGTACTTTGCCCCAACGAAACAAAGCAGGTTGTCAATCTCACCGGCTTGCTGTAACAAAGGATTAACCGTATTGTGTGGAAGATGATTGTTTGCAGAAAACAGTAGAACAGTATTGCAGTAGATTGTATTTCAGTATAGAGAATTGGACCGGGGTCCACAGTTCACTAGAGGTGTCTCTCCCATAAGATAAACAGCATGTTGGATGAACAAATTACAGTTGGGCAATTGACAAATAAAGAGGGCATGACCATGCACATACATATTATGATGAGTATTGTGAGATTTAATTGGGCATTACGACAAAGTACATAGACCGCCATCCAGCATGCATCTATGCCTAAAAAGTCCACCTTCAAAGTTATCATCCGAACCCCTCCGGTATTAAGTTGCTAACAACAGACAATTGCATTAAGTATTGCGCGTAATGTAATCGGTGACTATATCCTTGAACATAGCACCAATGTTTTATCCCTAGTGGCAACAAAGACATCCATAATCTTAGAGATTTCTGTCACTTCCCCAGATTCACGGAGACATGAACCCACTATCGAGCATAAATACTCCCTCTTGGAGTTACAAGCATCTACTTGGCCAGAGCATCTACTAGTAACGGAGAGCATGCAAGATCATAAACAACACATAGACATAACTTTGATAATCAACATAACAAGTATTCTCTATTCATCGGATCCCAACAAACGCAACATATAGAATTACAGATAGATGATCTTGATCATGTTAGGCAGCTCACAAGATCCGACAATGAAGCACAATGGGGAGAAGACAACCATCTAGCTACTGCTATGGACCCATAGTCCAGGGGTAGACTACTCACTCATCACTCCGGAGGCGACCATGGCGGCGTAGAGTCCTCCGGGAGATGATTCCCCTCTCCGGCAGGGTGCCGGAGGCGATCTCCTGGATCCCCCGAGATGGGATCGGCGGCGGCGGCGTCTCTGGAAGGTTTTCCGTATCGTGGCTCTCGGTACTGGGGGTTTCGCAACGGAGGCTTTAAGTAGGCGGAAGGGCAGGTCAGGAGGCGGCACGAGGGGCCCACACCACAGGGCCGCGCGGCCAAGGGGGGGCCGCGCCGCCCTAGGGTGTGGCCACCTCGTGGCCCCACTTCGTCTCCTCTTCGGTCTTCTGGAAGCTTCGTGGCAAAATAGGACCCTGGGCGTTGATTTCATCCAATTCCGAGAATATTTCGTTACTAGGATTTCTGAAACCAAAAACAGCAGAAAACTGGCACTTCGGCATCTTGTTAATAGGTTAGTTCCAGAAAATGCACGAATATGACATAAAGTGTGCATAAAACATGTAGATAACATCAATAATGTGGCATGGAACATAAGAAATTATCGATACGTTGGAGACGTATCAGGCGCAAAGACAAAAGGGCCATATCATATCACATATGAACTGCATGTGATGTTAATCCTTTTATGCATCTTATTTTGCTTAGATCGCGATGGTAGCATTATAAGATGATCCCTCACTTAAATCTCAAGATAATAAAGTGTTCATCCTTAGTAGCACCGTTACCAAGTCTTGTCGTTTCGAAGCATCTCGTGATGATCGGGTGTGATAGATTCAATAAGTACATACAACGGGTGCAAGACAGTTTTGCACATGCGGATACTAAGGTGGCCTTGACGAGCCTAGCATGTACAGACATGGTCTCGGAACACGTGATACCGAAAGGTAGAGCATGAATCATATGGTTGATATGATGAACACTTTGAGTGTTCGCCATTGAAATCACACCTTTTCTCGTGATGATCGGGTTTAGGTGCGGTGGATTTGGTTCGTGTGATCACTAAGACAATGCGAGGGATATTGTTTTGAGTGGGAGTTCACTTAGATTTTTAATTATGTTGAATTAAAATTTGAACTCAATTTGTCATAAACTTAGTCTAAACTTTTGCAAATATATGTTGTAGAGATGGCGTCCCCAATCAATTTTAATCAGTTCCTAGAGAAAGAGAAACTTAAGAGCAACGGTAGCAACTTCACAGACTGGTTCCGTCATGTGAGGATCTTCCTCTCTGGCGGAAATCTGCAATATGTGCTTGATGCACCGCTAGGTGACCCTCCTGCAGAAACTGAAACCGATGAAGTAAAAGTTGTTTACGCAACTCGGAAAACTCGGTACTCTCAAGTTCAGTGTGCCATCCTGTGTAGTCTGGAATCCGATCTTCAAAAACGTTTTGAGCACCACGATCCTCATGAGTTGATGAATGAGCTGAAAGCTATATTCGAGACTCATGCGGCCGTGGAATGCTATGAAGCATCGAAACATTTCTTCAGCTGCATGATGGAAGAAGGCAGCTCCGTTAGTGAGCACATGCTCGCCATGACCGGGCATGCGAAGAAACTCAGTGACTTGGGAATAGTGATTCCTAACAGACTGGGGATTAATCGTGTCCTTCAATCACTGCCACCAAGTTACAAGAACTTTGTGATGAACTACAATATGCAGAACATGAACAAGGAGTTACCTGAACTCTTTGGCGTGCTAAAAGCTGCTGAGATTGAGATCAAGAAAGAGCACCAAGTGTTGATGGTCAACAAGACCACCAGTTTCAAGAAACAGGGCAAGTCTAAGGGAAAATTCAAGAAGGGTGGCAAGAAAGCTGCCACACCTCCTGTGAAACCTAAGAACGGCCCTAAGCCTGATGCTTTGAGTGCTATTATCGCAAGGAGAAGGGACACTGGAAGCGTAATTGCTCCAAGTATCTGGCTGATCCAAGAGCGGCCTTATCAAGAAGAAGAAAGAAGGTATATCTGATATACATGTTATAGATGTTCATTTCATCGGTTCTCGTTCTAGTACTGGGTATTTGATACTGTTCGGTTGCTCATATTTGTAACTCGAAACAGGAACTAAAGAATAAACGACAACTGCTGAAAGATGAAGTGACGATGCGCGTTGGAAACGGATCCAAGGTCAATGTGATCGCAGTCGGCACACTTCCTCTACATCTACCTTCGGGATTAGTTTTAAGCCTAAATAATTGCTATTATGTACCTGCGTTGAGCATGAACATTATATCTGGATCTTGTTTAATGCAAGACGGTTATTCATTCAAGTCTGAGAATAATGGTTGTTCTATTTTTATGAATAATATCTTTTATGGTCGAGCACCACAAAAGGATGGCTTATTTCTGTTAGATCTCGATAGTAGTGATACGCATATACATAACATTGATGCTAAGCGAATTAAATTGAATGATAATTCTACTTATATGTGGCACTGTCGTCTTGGTCATATTGGAGTGAAACGCATGAAGAAACTCCATACTGATGGATTACTTGAATCACTTGACTTTGAGTCACTTGATAGATGCGAAGCATGTCTAATGGGAAAAATGACAAAGACTCCATTTTCTGGTATGATGGAGCGAGCTACTGACTTATTGGAAATCATACATACCGATGTATGTGGACCAATGAGCGTAGCATCGCGCGGTGGTTATCGTTATGTTCTAACCTTCACAGATGATCTGAGTAGATATGGGTATATCTATTTCATGAAACATAAATCCGAAACTTTCGAGAAGTTTAAGGAATTCCAAAGTGAAGTAGAAAATCAACGTGACAAGAAGATTAAATTTCTACGATCTGATCGTGGAGGTGAATATTTGAGTTATGAGTTTGGCATGCATTTAAAGAAATGCGGAATACTTTCACAATTGACACCGCCGGGAACACCTCAACGTAACGGTGTGTCCGAACGTCGTAATCGAACTCTCTTAGATATGGTTCGTTCTATGATGTCTCTTACTGATTTGCCATTATCATTTTGGAGTTATGCATTAGAGACAGCCGCATTCACTTTAAATAGAGCACCATCAAAATCCGTAGAAACGACACCGTATGAATTATGGTTTAATAAGAAACCTAAGCTGTCGTTCCTGAAAGTTTGGGGTTGCGAAGCCTATGTAAAGAAGTTACAACCGGACAAGCTAGAACCCAAAGCGAAGAAATGCGTCTTCATAGGATACCATAAGGAAACTATAGGGTACACTTTCTATCACAGATCCGAAGGCAAAATCTTTGTTGCTAAGAACGGAACCTTTCTTGAGAAAGAATTTCTCACTAAAGAAGTGACTGGAAGAAAAGTAGAACTCGATGAGATTGATGAATCTATACTCGTTGATCAGAGTAGCGCAGTACCGGAAGTTGTACCTGTACCGCATACACCGGTAACAGAGGAAGCTAATGATAATGATCATGAAACTTCGAACGAGGAAACAACTGAACCTCGCAGATCGACAAGGGAACGTACCACTCCTGATTGGTATGATCCTTGTCTAAATGTCATGATTGTGGATAACAATGATGAGGACCCTGTGACATATGAAGAAGCGATGATGAGCCCAGATTCCAACAAATGGCAAGAAGCCATGAAATCCGAAATGGGATCCATGTATGATAACAAAGTATGGACTTTGGTAGACTTACCGGATAGCCGAAAGGCTGTCGAAAATAAATGGATCTTCAAGAGAAAAACAGATGCTGATGGTAATATTACTGTCTATAAAGCTTGACTTGTCGCAAAGGGTTTCCGACAAATTCAAGGAGTTGACTACGATGAGACTTTCTCACCTGTAGCGAAGCTAAAATCTGCGAGGATTTTGTTAGCAATAGCTGCATTTTTCGATTATGAGATTTGGCAGATGGATGTCAAAACGGCGTTCCTTAATGGAGACATTGAGGAAGAGTTGTATATGGTACAACCCAAAGGTTTTGTCGATCCTAAAAATGCTGACAAAGTATGCAAACTTCAGCGTTCAATCTATGGACTGAAGCAAGCATCGAGGAGTTGGAACTGACGCTTTGATAAGGTGATCAAAGACTTCGGGTTTATACAGTGTCATGGAGAGGCCTGTATCTACAAGAAAGTGAGTGGGAGCTCTGTAGCATTCCTGATATTATATGTAGATGACATATTATTGATCGGGAATGATATAGAACTATTAAGCAATGTTAAAGGTTATTTGAATAATAGTTTTTCAATGAAAGACCTTGGTGAAGCATCGTATATATTAGGCATCAAGATTTATAGAGATAGATCAAGACGCCTAATAGGGCTATCACAGAGTACATATCTGGACAAGATTCTAAAGAAGTTTAGAATGGACGAAAGTAAGAAAGGGTTCTTACCTATGTTACCAGGCAAGGTATTGAGTAAGACTCAAGGACCGGCTACGGCAGAAGAAAGAGAAAGGATGAGTAATATCCCCTATGCCTCGGCAGTAGGATCTATCATGTATGCCATGCTATGTACTAGACCGGATATAGCACATGCTGTTAGTTTGACTAGCAGATATCAAAGTGATCCAGGAATGGAACACTGGACAGCGGTCAAGAATATCCTGAAGTACTTGAAAAGAACTAAGGATATGTTTCTTTGTTATGGAGGTGACCAAGAGCTCGCTGTAAACGGTTACACCGATGCAAGTTGGAACACTGATCCTGATGACTCTAAGTCACAATCTGGGTACGTGTTTATATTGAATGGTGCTGCAGTAAGTTGGGCAAGCTCGAAGCAGTGCACGGTGGCGAAGTCTTCAACAGAATCAGAGTACATAGCGGCTTCAGAGGCTTCATCAGAAGCGGTATGGATGAAGAGGTTCATTGTAGAGCTCGGTGTGGTTCCTAGTGCATTGGACCCATTAATCATTTACTGTGATAACATGGGTGCCATCGCCAATGCACAAGAGCCAAGGTCACACAAGAGGCTGAAGCATATCAAGCTGCGTTACCACTCGATTCGCGAGTACATCGAAGATGGAGAAGTAAGAATTGCAAAGTACACACTGATCTGAATGTAGCAGATCCGTTGACTAAAGCTCTCCCTAGGGCAAAGCATGACCAACACCAGAATGCCATGGGTGTTAGGTATATTACAATGTAATCTAGATTATTGACTCTAGTGCAAGTGGGAGACTGAAGGAGATATGCCCTAGAGGCAATAATAAAGTGGTTATTATTTATATCTTTATGTTTATGATAAATGTTTATATATCATGCTATAATTTTATTAACCGAAACATTAGTACATGTGTGATATGTAGACAACAAGAAGTCCCTAGTATGCCTCTTAAACTAGCTTGTTGATTAATGGATGATTAGTTTCATAATCATGAACATTGGATGTTATTAATAACAAGGTTATATCATTATATGAATGATGTAATGGATACACCCAATTAAGCGTAGCATAAGATCTCGTCATTAAGTTATTTGCTATAAGCTTTCAATACATAGTTACCTAGTCCTTATGACCATGAGATCATATAAATCACTTATACCGGAAAGGTACTTTGATTACACCAAACACCACTGCGTAAATGGGTGGCTATAAAGGTGGGATTAAGTATCCGGAAAGTATGAGTTGAGGCATATGGATCAACAGTGGGATTTGTCTATCCCGATGACGGATAGATATACTCTGGGCCCTCTCGGTGGAATGTCGTCTAATGTCTTGCAAGCATATGAATGAGTTCATAAGAGACTACATACCACGGTACGAGTAAAGAGTACTTGTCAGGAGACGAGGTTGAACAAGGTATAGAGTGATACCGAAGATCAAACCTCGGGCAAGTAAAATATCGCGAGACAAAGGGAATTGGTATTGTATGTTAATGGTTCATTCGATCACTAAAGTCATCGTTGAATATGTGGGAGCCATTATGGATCTCCAGATCCCGCTATTGGTTATTGGTCGGAGTGAGTACTCAACCATGTCCGCATAGTTCATGAACCGTAGGGTGACACACTTAAAGTTGGATGTTGAAATGGTAGTACTTGAATATGGAATGGAGTTCGAATATTTGTTCGGAGTCCCGGATGAGATCCCGAACATCACGAGGAGTTCCGGAATGGTCCGGAGAATAAGATTCATATATAGGATGTCATTTTATGTGAATTAAAATGTCACGGAAGGTTCTATGGAAGGTTCTAGAAGGTTCTAGAAAAGTCCGGAAGAAACCACCAAGGAAGGTGGAGTCCACATGGGACTCCACCTCCATGGCCGGCCAACCCTAGTGGGGGAGGAGTCCCAAGTGGACTCCCCCTTAGGGGGCCGGCCACCCCCCCATATGGGAGGTGGAACTCCCACCTCTAGTGGGAGTCCTAGCTTGGCTAGGTTTCCCCTCCATATGGAAGGTTTTTGGTTCGGGTCTTATTCGAAGACTTGGAGACCAACTCTTGGGGATCCACCTATATAATGAGGGGCCAAGGGAGGGGGCCGGCCACCCCAAGACCACAAGCTGGCCGCCCCCCTTGAATTGGCCGGCCACCCCCTCCCAAACCCTAGCCGCCCCCTCTCCTCCATAACTCCCGCGTAGCTTTAGCGAAGCTCCGCCGGACTTCTCCACCACCACCGACATCACGCCGTCGTGCTGTCGGATTCAAGAGGAGCTACTACTTCCGCTGCCCGCTGGAACGGGAGGTGGACGTCGTCTTCATCAACAACCGAACGTGTGACCGAGTACGGAGGTGCTGCCCGTTCGTGGCGCCGGAACCGATCGTGATCAAGATCTTCTACGCGCTTTTGCAAGCGGCAAGTGAACGTCTACCGCAGCAACAAGAGCCTCCTCTTGTAGGCTTTGGAATCTCTTCAAGGGTGAGACTCGATACCCCCCTCGTTGCTACCGTCTTCTAGATTGCATCTTGGCTTGGATTGCGTGTTCGCGGTAGGAAAATTTTTGTTTTCTATGCAACGTTATCCTACACTTCATCCTTCACGATCAACAGCAAATGGGCCGCCCGATGGGCCACATGCCACCATCACCGTCGGTGGGCCACCCGGGCTTGCCGGATCCAAGCCATGTCGTTGATATACCCATAAAGTATACCCACAACAATCTTGGTTATCCATGTGTATATGTGCTAAACAAACCTAAAAGTATGAAAAAGTACATTCGTGCACCCTCGCGCGGAGAAATCTAGGGGGTAGACCCGCCGGGGCTCACATACCGATGTTTTGGGGGGGAGAACGACCGCCGGAGCACCGGAAGCCCACCAAATCTTGCATGTGGACCTATGATATGTGTGAAAGTGTGGTGTGGAATGTGTAATGGTGCAAAAGTATCTCCCCTAAACCTTAAACCCTAAACTGGGGAGGCTTCAAGCCCTAAACCCCTAGACCATAAACCATTAACTACACGTGCTGACACCGGAGCTGCAAAACCCTGCATCATAAACCCTAACCCTAAACCTATACCTAACCCTAAATCCTTACCTTGACCCTAAATCCTAGCCCTACCCCTAAACCCTAGCCCTAACCCTAAAGCTAACCCTAACCAGTAGATCAGGCACACCCTCGATCGTGTTATAATGGCTCTAGCTGCGGGTATATGTGCCAAAGGGTCCCAATCTTGGTTCTCGATGTGTATATGTCCTAAACAAACCTAAAAAAAATGAAAAAGTACATTGTTGCAACCTCGCGCGGAGAAATCTAGGGGGTAGACCCGCCGGGGGACACATACCGCTGTTTTTTAGGGGGGGAGGGGGAGAACGACCGCCGGAGCACCGGAATCCCACCAAATCTTGCATGTGGACCTATGATATGTGTGATAGTGTGGTGGAAGGTGTAATGGTGCAAAAGTAGCTCCCCGGTGTGACCTTTCTCATATTTGGGCGATAACACTTATCAGATTTTTTGAAGCACGGATTGCTCCGAAACCCGATATATGTGGGGGGTGAACATGGAGAGTAATTTTTTATTGCACAATGTCTTAAGTAACACTAATAAATAGTCATAAGAAAGTAAAACTAATTAAAAAAATAATTATAAGTATTAGATGAAATAAAGTAGAAAATAAAACAAATAAAATGTATGCTAGCGCACGGTAAAGAGAGTAATGTATGGCAAAGGCGTCTTTGCCGTGCAACATGTCTGGCCGCACGGTAAAGGGTGGGCCACGGCAACGTCCGGAGCCTTTTCCGTGCAGCATTTCTTTGTCGTGGGGCGTGTAGGATCTTTGCTGTCGTCGTTTCTTTGCCGCGCGCTTTGGTTGGACTTGCCGTGCACATGTTCGTTGTCGTGCGCCACTGCTAACTTTGTCGTGCGGAGATTTTTTACCGTGCGCTGCTCTCAGTGTTTGCCGTGAGGTTTGTCTTTACCGTGCGTGGTACTTGCTGCGCACGGCAAATATTCGCTGCACGGCAATGCCGTTTTTTCCCGTAGTAGGGCGACGCTGGCCTCGCCGCCTAGCGCCTCCACTAGAAAATTGAGTATTGGCGCGGCCGGAACACAGACCTGGGCGGCGGCGCATCGAGGGGTTATTCGCGATTTGGAGAGAAGCCTACCGCCTCGCGCCGTCGCTGCGCGCGGAGCCGGAGGGAACCTGCCGCAATGGAGGCCAACCGCCGTGCTCATGCGCCTACGTAACTGTAGGTCTGTAGCCGCCATGAACACTGTGTCATGGTCACTACAGAGCCGGAGCCGCCACGGAGCCGGAGCTGCCGCAGCGGAGGCCATGTCCAAACCTCAGCGTGGAGTTTTTAGAACATCAGAGACATATATCCGACAAGATTTCTTCCCTCCATGTTTTTGCACAGCAGGGAGATGTGTTCATCCGCCATTACTGGATGGAAGGAGATTTATCATCAGCTATGTAGAGAGGCCGGTGACTGGCTGGAGGTACCTATTTGAATATTGTTGTGTATCCCCTAATGAATTTGACAGAAAATTGGTTGATCGCTCATGTGGTTGTTTTATAAAAAAAGGTTCACCTTAATTTGGTCGCATTGTGATGTCTAAACTTGCATAAATATTTTTAAAAAAACACTTCCTTCTTTTCAAATTAATTGACATGGATTTCTCTAGATTTGCTTGTATTTACACACTAAACAAAAACAACTAAATATGTGTGTTTCTAGACAAATCAGCCGATTTTTTTTATGGAATGGAGGAACTATTTTTTCAAAAGAAATTATGTTCATAGTGCACATTATTACAAGGTATGGTAAGCATGCATAGCATATTGCGTTCATCATCTAAAAAAATTAAAATTAAATTGTTATTGTTTCGCGGCAACGCGCGGGCATGGTGGCTAGTATAGTATAAGTTTTCTACTTTTATTTAAGTTTATACATGTTAGAAATGGATTATATCTCCAGCTAGCTGTTTCCATATTCTCTAGAAATACAAGGGTGCTTATTTCTTAACCGTCATGCAGTAGCTGTCACTTGGAAGCTTATGTTTCTTTTTGTTTGCACTGCATCTTCCACATCCATCCATTTTGTAAACCTGAAGGGAAATAGTGCAGGTGTATTCCAGCTCATGTACGTACCATCATTTAAGGAGTAAAACAGAAGAGTACAACTGTGTATGCGTAGCAAGGTTTTGCACTATCCAGGTGTAATTCATGCGCGAGAGATCTAAACAAAATAATTTGGAGCATTAATTCTAAAGATTTGGGTTATCAATCCGGGTGAAATGAAGAACAAGAAACAAATAAATGTATGCCGCCCAACCACTAATTCATCCAAGGCCCCTTCTCCTATTTAAGTGCAGGCATACCGCAGCCTCCGGTTCACAATAGTGCAACCTCAGTTCCCATAACAATATGATGACTCCCAGCGCCACGGATCCAGAGAGGCCCGTCCCCGACATCGCCGGCAAGCGACCGGAGAGCAACCTCGACAAGCCGTACGACTGCGCGTGCAAGAACAGGGCGGCGCGTCGGGCGCAGCAGAGCACCGACAACGACAAGGAAGCCAACACCGAAGACCACGGTAAGGAAACAAACGCTACCAAGAAGCTGAAGCGATACAATGATTTCGCCATCGACATCAACAAGGAGCCCCACCACGATGACAACGACATCAAAAGCCCTCCCGCCACCGCCGGTGGTAAGCGCTCGGCGCCACGCCGGGCGGTTTCATCGTTGGAGATCAAGAAAAAGGAGCTTGAACTCGACGCCAGGAGGCTGAGGTTGGAGCAGAAGCGCGCGAAATGGGCCATTGCGAGCTGGAGGAAGGACATGGAGCTGGAGAAGATGCGGCTGGAGAACGAAAGGATGAAACTGGCGAACAAGCAGCTGCAGGTGAAGATCAAGCGCAGGGCGCTGGAGCTCGGCATGGAACCGGACATGATTTAGGATGTGTTCTGATGCTAAGATTGTATTAGGATTGGAATTTGAGAACAAATAATGTAAGCGTCAGCATGAATAATGGGTTTCAGAAGATCATATCTTATTTCTGCCACACATGAAGCTCGCTTAATTTTTTTGTTTTTTGCATGCCTTCTTGTGTGCAATTATTTTGTTTTCTACCTACAAGAAAGTTGGGTGCCTTGTATGCTCACCGCTATGTTTCGCGGAGCTCATTGCGCCATTGTAAGGCGTATCATCCTACATTCGCCACTACTGCAATTATTTTTGCCCAGTAACATTATACTGCATGTTTTTGTGATTTCAACTTTTCTGAGTTACATGTGTACAAGAGATTTGTACAAATTGCCAAATCCACCCCTAATACTCTTCTCCCTATCCATCCCATTGCTACGCGGTAACTTATTTTAACTTGTTCTGCTGCAAGTTGTTATCCACCCTCCACTAAAAAATCGAACGGGGCAAGTCGTCCCCTCCGGGACTACAATCTGAATGTTCTCTTGTTGTAATTCGTCTTGCTTAATCCCTTCTTCAATTGCTTCAATTCATGCGGTGGCTGTACGCTGAGCCAGCCACCGGTTCGGTCAGCGCTCGCTGAATTGTGACGTTTCTCTCGCCTTCATTATTTATTGCAAGAGATTGTGTTGAATGTATCGTCATTCGTTTTCTTCAGAACCGTGCAAAGTGGTCAAAGGATAGGAGAAAGGCAAAGTAAGATATCGATATTTGTCGCAACGCTATGTGCATGTCACGTCTGATGCATACGAGCACGTCATGTTGGACGCTTGTGTTCACATAAGTAGAATGACCATTTGACCAATACCCCTATTTTTTTACTCCATAATACAAATAAAATTTTACAAGTATGAACTAAATTAATTATGTGCTATTAATGTAAACATTATCTTTCCTTGACATGTTTTGTCTTCCTCGAAAGTCTATTAGAATGTATTTTTTATAAATAAATTATTATCTATATTTTTTAAATTTTATGTCTTGGGTTCTATAATTTTATTTTAAAATGAAAAAATTGCCCAGGTCTCCGCACTCGAGGGTGCACATAGCCAATAATACTAGCTAGTGTATTACTAAAAATATTGTTAGTTGAAAACTTATAAAGACTAAAAGAATGTGTGATCTCTTTAATCCTATATATCCCGTCTCTTTTTATCATCCATCCAAGACTCTTCCCCACCTCACGCGCTGGACTCCATGCCGTCGTCATGTGCTGTTCAAAGGCCTGGCTGCTGAAGTAATTTGACGTGTGAACTCGCGCTAGGGCAAGCCACTTAACCCCTTCCTTCGGAACCTCGTGCTCCTCTTCGAAGACCAGATCGTCAATCTCCCCATCGTCAAACCCTAGACGTTGAAGCATATCGTCTAGGGATTCATCCTTTTTGCATCTCAGTCCACTCGCTATGTTGCCGCTACCTGCCGAAGACGTCGCCACCGGCTCCGCCATCGGAACCCCTCCGATCAGATGAGATGATCAACGAGGACTCCTGGTGCTCCGCCACGAAAGAGCGAACAGACTGTGAGAACCCGCTGCCGAGGAGAAGACTAAGAAACCCGAGCCTCCACTGGGAGATCGGAAGAGAGATGGGCTCGGAGTCGAGCCCGGACAGGAAACCCTAGTCGCCTAGGTCTGGAAACCCTAGTCGCCTAGGTCACGTCGGCACGCGATGAATGATGAACTTGAAGACGCGGCTCCTTTGCGCTGTTTGTTCTTCCCGGTTCCATAAGTGGTATGAGTAGTACATTTTTAGAAGAAAAAAATTAACAGACTGGCCGCAATCTTAGTGGCAACTATGATAGTTCCTTGGAATTTACTCACCGAGGGCGAACCAGTAATCTCATACCCTGCCCGCACTTTTTCCCTATAAAAATAGAGGACACACCCTTCCATTCAAGGTGCCACGTACCGGGGATACAGCTGGACCAAAGTGAAAGTTAGCCCTTAGAGAATGAATGTTCAAAGTATCGTTTGCCATGCGACGTGTGGTGTGCGTATGTAGTCTTGGAAGGTATCAGAAATTAAGCCGTGCCGAACAACTGACCTCTCTCAGCAAATTTGATAGCTCGTTCTACTGAAAATGTCACGGACAGTGATGTGGCTCCTGATCCTTCTACCTGATTGGGTGGATAGGATACACGTGAAAACTGTGGTGCGTCTGTGCGCACACACTGTTTCTGGATAATCAAAATAGGCGTAGACGTTTTTCTATACATATATGTTGATTTCAAATGTTGCATCATGTACGCTTATAGAAATGTCATGATATAAATTCCAATTGCGACAAGCAAACAACAAAGGCAAAACTGTATCAACAAGGCTCAAGGAATATGACTAATGAAGAAAAACGACAGGTCCATCAGATATTAGATCAATTATGATCTATTACGTCAGTTCCAAAATATAGACCTTTTTAGGAAGCTAAGGCTTATATTTCAGAGGTAGTAAAACAAAAACAGACGTTGCAAACCTCTGGTTCAACCTAAGCAGAGCATCACTCGCAGGGCGGAGGGAAGGGCCCCCCCCCAACACACAACGAATCGCTGGTCCCTTCAAAACGAGTAGCCAGATCGCTAATTTTCCGTCGATTCCGTCTACTTCGCCCCCCCCTGAGCTGGCAATTCTCGTTAAACAGCCTCATTCCTGTCTAAGCCCATCACGTGAAACAAGTAAAAGAACAATTAGGCCCAACCAATTATTAGAGCCAAGAGCCCATAAAGGAGAAGCTGATCAGCGCTAGGTGCTAGCACGCACGCACGACCAGGCGATCGTTTCCTGTTTTCATTACGGAACTTGACGCGCCGAGCCGCCGACGCCTCGCCTGTTGCGTCCGGCCTCCTTGCCGTCCGCCACGGACAGTTCACAAACTTCGAAACCAGACGCCGGCGGCCGCACAGCATGAGCGACGAGGGGGGAATCAAGGAAGGAAGAAAGGTGTCTACTCCCGTCTCTGATCTACTAGATTTGTTTAACCGTCTCTAGCTAGTCTCCTGGATTTGATATTCTCTTTAATTTTTGGCTTATCCCTGTACACTAGCTAGATAAATTAGTGATTATGTATTGTTGGCGTGTGTATTGTTCTTGCGTAGACATGAAGAGGAAAAGAGCCGTAATTTAGATTTTTTTCAAGCCAATTGGTTCAAGCTCGAAGCCACACGAACAAGTAGACGATGTGCAAACAGGCGAGTGTTAAATAGTCTGTATATCTAGCTGTATATGTATTGTGTATTTGTATGTATCTCGGTTGTACAGGGTGTTGTACACCGACCCATCTCTGTAAGCCACCTATCTATATAAGTCACACCGCGGCCCTTGTTTAGGGTTACGCATCCCATACATGTTTGATATGGTATCAGAGCCTCGATCTTCCAAACACATCTGAGAGCTCGCCGCCGCCGCCATGTCGCTCGGTTCTTCCTCTTCGTCGACAACCGGTGGAAACAATCTGACTGTGTCGGTCTCTGAGAAGCTTACCAGAGACAACTTCCTGATCTGGCAGACCCAAGTTCTCCCTGACATCCGTGGGGCACAACTCTCTGGATTCCTGGATGGGTCGACACCGGAGCCGGAGAAGGAACTGGTGTCCAAGGACGCCGATGGCAAGGAAATCAAGATCCCAAACCCCGAGTACGCAAGGTGGATCTCTCAAGATCAGATGGTGCTCGGGTACCTTATGCGCAACATGTCGCGCGAGGTTCTAACCCAGATGGTCGGGCAGACAAGCTCGGCGAGTGCCTGGAGTGAATGAGATGTTTTCATCGCAATCCAAGGCCCGTGTGGTGCAACTCCGCACGCAGTTGAATCAGACGCAGAAGGAGAACAAGACTGCGGCTGTCTACTTCAACCAAATCAAAACCCTAGCAGATGAGATGGCTGCTGCGGGAAAACCTCTGGACAATGACGATGTTATATCGTATGTCCTTGCCGGCCTACATGATGAGGCATATAACGGCTTTGTTGCTGCAATCACCGCATTAATCAAGGCGGAGAAGTTCATCAGCTTGAGCGATCTATACGCTCAGCTCCTCTCCTGCGAAGCACGCCTGGAGGGCCAGAACCCATCTGACTCAGCAGATGGCGGCATGACCGCAAATCTGGCGAACCGTGGCGGGCGTGGTCACCGTGGAGGCAGAGGAGGAGGACGAAGCAGCTACCAGGATCAGCGCGGTTACGATAATCGCGGGTATGATCAGCGTGGCTTTGACAATCGCAGCAACACGGATCAGCACCGAGGAGGAGGCAGTGGTGGCCGCAATCAGGGCTACCGCAAGGGAGGTGGCGATGGACCTCGAGTCACCTGTCAACTCTGTGGCAAGGAAGGACACGGTGCGCTGCAATGCTGGAAGCGTTTTCAGAAGAACTATCACGGTCCCGATCGTACAGCTGGTGCTGCTGTTGGCTCGCATGGTGTTGACACGGCGTGGTATTCAGATACCGGTGCAACTGACCATATCACGTCAGAGCTAGAGAAACTTCATGTGCGGGATCGCTACCACGGCAACGAGCAGATTCACACAGCAAACGGTGCAGGTATGGATATTCATCATGTTGGTCAATCTGTAATTCGTTCCCCAACTCATGATGTGCATCTCAAAAATATTCTGCATGTTCCTGATGCATCGATGAGCCTTTTATCTACTAGTCGTCTTACCAAAGATAATCATGCCTTTGTTGAATATTGGCCTCATTCTTTTTTTGTCAAGGATCAGGACACGAGGGAGGTTCTGGTGGAAGGTAGATGTGTGGATGGGCTCTATCCCTTTCCACCGTCGGTCTCTTCACCTCCGGGTCATCAAGTTCATGGTGTCGTCAAGGCTTCCTCTTCGCTTTGGCATAGGCGTCTAGGTCATCCATCATCGGTGGTAGTTCATCAAGTTCTTCGAGAGAATAATATTTCGTTTAGTGAGTCCAATAAAGAGCTCGTTTGTGATGCTTGTCAAATGGCCAAGAGCCATCAACTCCTGTATCCAAAGTCAACCAGTGTGTCTACTTCCCCTCTTGAACTTGTATTTTCTGATGTTTGGGGCCCTGCCTCGAGCTCCTTTGGGAGATCTTTACTATTAAATGGGAGTTGGTCGTTTGACACTCAACGCACTTTGGTGGTCGTCATTGAAAAGATCCGGGCCATCCAATCAATCTCACGGTCTCAGCTTAACATATCAATCATATCCACCGTGAGTTGCCCTCATATATCCTTCCTCACAGTAAAATCATTAAAAGGAAAGATATCTTATCTTTTCAATCAACCTTTATTTTTATTTTTATTACCTCGATTCTAGCCACTGCAAACTTGGAAAGAAGGAATTAACATTGCCAAATATTTCAGCTACAAACTTGGAAAGAAGGAATTAAGGAATTAACGTAGCAAAATATTTCGTGCCAGCTCCCACCATTCTCCTTCATTCCTCGACTTCGGAGAGGCCAGCAATCATGGCCATCACATCTGCATCCGCTGACATCTTCACCGAGCTCCTGCAATTGCTACAGATTCGCATGAAGACGCCCTCCCGCGCCTCCGAGCCATTTTCTCCTGCAACTTCCTTGTAACATCATTCCATGTCATGCTACTTGCGATTGTAATTGGTCAAGGATTTGTACTGTGATTCAGTTAACTTCCTGCGGCAATTGCTTTTCGAGAAATTGTGTGGGCCGCCTTTGCAAGGTTTTTTTCCTCAACTCCTCTCCGTAATCGCAGATCTTCCTCACCTGAATGCATTGTTCCCCTTTCCCATCTATCTCCCTTTATCGTTCTCTACCTCTCATGTCCTTGTATCTTGGAGGCTATGCGCAGATGGTGCACTCGGATCCGCGCTGCCTTCGTCCGTGCCACGTCAGTCTCCAGTGGTTCCAACATAGCTGGTAGGAGGCACATGATGTATTTCGGTGCTGCCCTGGTGTCAGCAAGGGGACCTACGCCACCTCCCTCTCTGGCCTCCTTGGTCTGGTTAGATCGCCACCAGCGATCTTGGCCGTGACGATCTTACACGGCCGCTCCCTGTAGGTGAGGTGTCACCTTTCACTCTATACTTAAACCAGATCCGATTGTTGTACCCTTTGTTGATCCTAATTTGGATCGAGTGGATTGGCTAGCAATGGGAGTTCTAAATTCGAATTTGGGCTTTGTTTCAGTTGAGGTCTCTAGATCACTGTCACACGCATATTGCGTGAACTATATGTGGACTACATCACCAGCCGAGTGCGACGGGATTCAGCGTCCATTGTATAAGAAAGAAGCTTCCTAAAGTACTCACATACGTTTATGCAGATCATCTGCTTGATAAAATGACTGTCCATTATTTCGATCATTTGTATTTTGGTTGTCTAAGGGCAACTCCAATCTTGATGCCACCGGCCTGTTGAATGACTGGTGGTGCTCAACTTCAGCTTGTGCTTGCGGTAGCTAGAGAGCTGGTATTGGATTTTTATCTTGGTAATCACTTTTTTTTTACTATTCTCGTTGATCCCATTGCTGTGATTGGATACTTTCAGCGAATTGGATTTGAAGAATTGGACAATTATTATTGGCCGAACCATGAAGGCAAGATATTTTGTCAAAAGTAGACTAAGAAAAATCAATTCTTGATATTAAGTTATTCGTTTTTTGTAAGGCCATGTGTGTTAGTTTGAAATGGTGATCGCTGCCTATTTCCACTGGATTATCATATGCAAGATGCCTTTTCAATAATCAATTGACTTATTATATCCATAGCACTGACCATGCAGTTTACCTCTTACTTGTTTTCTAGAGACATTGTTTCATATAACGAAAGAGGAAATCACTCGCATATGTATGGAGGTAATCTCAGTGTGTCATGATTATAGTTACATTTAATTTTTTTTGTTTGTACTATGTTTCTGGATCATACATTAATATTCTGAGGTACCATTCTTTTGTAAAATTATATTTTGTAGTTAACCATGTCTTCTGTTTGAGGTCAGTTCTGAGGTGTTAAATTTAAAATTGGTGATTTTGACATAACCTGATTCAAAATGTACAAGAATTATTGTAGCTATATGAGATTTGAATACTAAATGCACAATGAAGGAGAGCCTCGATCGGACATACTGGGTATATGATTCTAAGAAATCTCTCTTGCATTAAGTATTTGAAATTCCAGTTGGAACCGGAGCTAAGGCAAGGACGGCAGCTCTGTATCAGTTTAGAAATGGCTGGTTGTATGCCTCAGGTGTAGACTATGTGTTCATTTGCCAACAAGTAGTTCAACACATATATGAGGGTCTCGGTTGTGTTGTAATCCACAAGCTTGATTTTTGTAGTAGTCTAAAATGTTTATGTTGTTATATGTAACATGCAATGTCTCCTTCAACTGAAACAACTGAGTTGTGTTTTCACGTATATCGAATGGCCGTTTCTTGTGTGACCTAATGATCTATGACAACCACTTCATAAATATTTTAGTTTGTTATCTTTTCGTTACACACGGAATATGTAGATTTTGTTCAGGCCAACGTAAAGTTTTTCTAGAGACCGCTAGCTGCATCATGCAGTTTTCTATTAGCTATAAGCATTTTGGTAAGAGATGACAACATAGTGAACAAATAAAAGAGGTGAAATTTCCCTGAATCGATTTTTTCTCTTGAAGAGGTAGGAAGAAGGAGATGAATGGCTGAAGGATAGAAATTCGAGGATGAAGCGGCAATATATGTGTTTATCATGCCATGTTAAAACATTGTTTCATACATGTGTTAGTGAAACAGAAAATCATGAATGTTTTGATATATGCATTGGTTATTATTCCGTAATAACACAAGAATAGATGTTGAACAAGGTTTTCTTAGGAGACACACTTTAGGCAAGCTTGGTTACAATCATAAAGATCCCGGATATTGTTCAATTGGCTAATCACAACACCCTAGCGACTTGACCAAGCTAAATTGTCATGGGCCAACTCCATGGCCTCACAACATAAGGCAAGCGTGTATGCAATGCAAAAAATTAAGAAGCTATTACTGCAAGTTGTATCAACGATATGAACAAATTGGATGTTAACAAAAAAATATTATTATTTATTATTTTATTTATCAAAATGCATGTATCAAAGTAGCATCTTACTATATCTGAAATAATGTTTGACTATGTTTTTCTATACACTTGAGTTCTTGTAACTGTTATGTTTACATGTGCTAGAATATGTTTTGGAAGCCGTGGCAACGCACGGGCAGTCAACTAGTATAAGTATTATGTGAGTTTTATTGATGATTACAGATGTTGAAAAAGAAGTCTGATGTTTTCCAAAAGTTTCATGATTTTCAGCATCATGTTGAGAGACTCTTTGATAAAAAGATTATAGCATTACAAACCGATTGGGGTGGTGAGTATCAAAAGCTCAACTCCTTTTTTCAGTGAGTAGGCATATCTCACCTTGTCTCCTGTCCCCATGCCCATCAGCAAAATGGTCCTGCTGAGCGTAAACATAGGCACATTGTTGAGGTTGGCTTATCTCTTCTTGCATATGCATCTATGCCTCTCAAATTTTTGGATGAAGCCTTTCTTACTGCTGTTTATCTCATTAATCGCCTTCCTAGTAAGGTTATCAATTCTCAAACTCCCATAGAGCGTCTTCTTGGCAAGAAGGGTGCGCATGTTGGCCCAATCTCCGTCCATATAATCAACGCAAACTGCAATTCCAGTCCAAACAGTGTGTTTTTCTTGGATATAGCAGTCTTCATAAAGGCTATAAGTGTCTTGACATTTCGAGTGGTCGTGTCTATATTTCTCGCGACATTGTGTTTGATGAAACGGTGTTTCCCTTTGCCTCTCTCCACTCCAATGCCGGAGCTCTGCTACGTGCTGAGATTAATCTTCTTCCTCTCAATTTGCAACCTTTGTCATTGCATAGTCATGAGGGGCACGATTTACATGTTGATTCTGATGATAATCCTACTGCTAATGCTTCTGCTGAGTCTATTCACCAGGAATCTGGCAAAAATTCGGTTCCAGGAGGACATTCTGATGCTTTTTCAGGTTCTGACACGTCTCCCGAGGCTGATTCTCCTCAATCATTGGAGCAGCCACAGCAGGGCCGATCGCCCTCGGGATTGCCAGCGACAGCACCTGGTGGCAGCTTTCGGGCAGATTCCCCTGCCGCATCTGAAGGAGATATGCCCTAGAGGCAATAATAAAGTGGTTATTATTTATATCTTTATGTTTATGATAAATGTTTATATATCATGCTAGAATTGTATTAACCGAAACATTAGTACATGTGTGATATGTAGACAAACAAGAAGTCCCTAGTATGCCTCTTAAACTAGCTTGTTGATTAATGGATGATTAGTTTCATAATCATGAACATTGGATGTTATTAATAACAAGGTTATGTCATTGTGTGAATGATATAATGGACACACCCAATTAAGCGTAGCATAAGATCTCGTCATTAAGTTATTTGCTATAAGCTTTTGATACATAGTTACCTAGTCCTTATGACCATGAGATCATGTAAATCACTTATACCGGAAAGGTACTTTGATTACACCAAACACCACTGCGTAAATGGGTGGCTATAAAGGTGGGATTAAGTATCCGGAAAGTATGAGTTGAGGCATATGGATCAACAGTGGGATTTGTCCATCCCGATGACGGATAGATATACTCTGGGCCCTCTCGGTGGAATGTCGTCTAATGTCTTGCAAGCATATGAATGAGTTCATAAGAGACCACATACCACGGTACGAGTAAATAGTACTTGTCAGGAGACGAGGTTGAACAAGGTATAGAGTGATACCGAAGATCAAACCTCGGACAAGTAAAATATCGCGAGACAAAGGGAATTGGTAATTTATGTGAATGGTTCATTCGATCACTAAAGTCATCGTTGAATATGTGGGAGCCATTATGGATCTCCAGATCCCGCTATTGGTTATTGGTCGGAGTAAGTACTCAACCATGTCCGCATAGTTCTCGAACCGTAGGGTGACACACTTAAAGTTGGATGTTGAAATGGTAGTTCTTGAATATGGAATGGAGTTGGAATATTTGTTCGGAGTCCCGGATGAGATCCGGACATCACGAGGAGTTCCGGAATGGTCCGGAGAATAAGATTCATATATAGGATGTCATTTTATGTGAATAAAATGTCGCGGAAGGTTCTATGGAAGGTTCTAGAAGGTTCTAGAAAAGTCCGGAAGAAACCACCAAGGAAGGTGGAGTCCACAAGGGACTCCACCTCCATGGCCGGCCAGCCCTAGTGGGGGTGGAGTCCCAAGTGGACTCCACCATAGGGGGCCGGCCACCCCCACATGGGAGGTGGGAATCCCACCTTTGGGTGGGAGTCCTAGTTGGGCTAGGTTTGCCCCCTCCTATGGAAGGTTTTGGTTTCGGGTCTTATTCGAAGACTTGGACACCAACACTTGGGATCCACCTATATAATGAGGGGCCAAGGGAGGGGGCCGGCCACCCCAAAGACCATAGCTTGGCCGCCCCCCTTGAGTGGCCGGCCACCCCCTCCCAAACCCTAGCTTTGCTCCTCCACTTCATATTTCCCGCGTAGCTTAGCGAAGCTCCGCCGGACTTCTACACCGCCACCGACACCACGCCGTCGTGCGTCGGATTCAAGAGGAGCTACTACTTCCGCTGCCCGCTGGAACGGGGAGGTGGACGTCGTCTTCATCAACAACCGAACGTGTGACCGAGTACGGAGGTGCTGCCCGTTCGTGGCGCCGGAACCGATCGTGATCAAGATCTTCTACGCGCTTTGCAAGCGGCAAGTGATCGTCTACCGCAGCAACAAGAGCCTCATCTTGTAGGCTTTGGAATCTCTTCAAGGGTGAGACTCGATACCCCCTCGTTGCTACCGTCTTCTAGATTGCATCTTGGCTTGGATTGCGTGTTCGCGGTAGGAAAATTTTTGTTTTCTATGCAACGTTATCCTACAAAGGGTATCGAGCCGTGTCTATGCATAGATGGTTGCACGAGTAGAACACAATGGTTTGTGGGCGTTGATGCTCTTGTTATCTTTAGTTTGAGTACTTTGCATCTTTATGGCATAGTGGGATGAAGCGGCTCGGACTAACTTTACATGACCGCGTTCATGAGACTTGTTCCTCGTTCGACATGCAACTTGTATTGCATAAGAGGCTTTGCGGGTGTCTGTCTCTCCTACTATAGTAAAGATTCAATTTACTCTTCTATTGACAACATTAGTATCAACGTTGTGGTTCATGTTCGTAGGTAGATTAGATCTATAACGAAAACCCTAAACCACGTAAAATATGCAAACCAAATTAGAGAGCGTCTAACTTGTTTTTGCAGGGTTTGGTGATGTGATATGGCCATAATGTGATGATGAATATGTATGAGATGATCATTATTGTATTGTGGCAACCGGCAGGAGCCTTATGGTTGTCTTTAAATTTCATGTTGAGTAGTATTTCAAAGTAGTTGTAATAGTTGCTACATGGAGGACAATCATGAAGACGGTGCCATTGACCTTGGTGCTTCGCCGACGATGATGGAGATCATGCCCGAAGATGATGGAGATCATGTCCGTGCTTTGGAGATGAAGATCAAAGGCGCAAAGACAAAAGGGCCATATCATATCACATATGAACCGCATGTGATGTTAATCCTTTTATGCATCTTATTTTGCTTAGATCGCGACGGTAGCATTATAAGATGATCTCTCACTAAAATCTCAAGATAATAAAGTGTTCATCCTTAGTAGCACCGTTATCATGTCTTATCGTTTCAAGCATCTCGTGATGATCGGATGTGATAGATTCGATAAGTACATACAACGGGTGCAAGACAGTTTTGCACATGCGGATACTAAGGTGGCCTTGACGAGCCTAGCATGTACGGACATGGTCTCGGAACACGTGATACCGAAAGGTAGAGCATGAATCATATGGTTGATATGATGAACACTTTGAGTGTTCGCCATTGAAATCACACCTTTTCTCGTGATGATCGGGTTTAGGTGCGGTGGATTTGGTTCGTGTGATCACTAAGACAATGCGAGGGATATTGTTTTGAGTGGGAGTTCACTTAGGTTTTTAATTATGTTGAATTAAAATTTGAACTCAATATGTCATAAACTTAGTCTAAACTATTGCAAATATATGTTGTAGAGATGGCGTCCCCAATCAATTTTAATCAGTTCCTAGAGAAAGAGAAACTTAAGAGCAACGGTAGCAACTTCACCGATCGGTTCCGTCATGTGAGGATCTTCCTCTCTGGCGGAAATCTGCAATTTGTGCTTGATGCACCGCTAGGTGACCCTCCCGCAGAAGATGAATCCGATGAAGTAAAAGCTGTTTACGCGACTCGGAAAACTCGGTACTCTCAAGTTCGGTGTGCCATCCCGTGCGATCTGGAATCCGATCTTCAAAAACGTTTTGAGCACCATGATCCTCATGAGTTGATGAATGAGCTGAAAGCTATATTCGAGACTCATGCGGCGATGGAATGCTATGAAGCATCGAAACATTTCTTCAGCTGTATGATGGAAGAAGGCAGCTCCGTTAGTGAGCACATGCTCGCCATGACCGGGCATGCGAAGAAACTCGGTGACTTGGGAATAGTGATTCCTAACAGATCGGGGATTAATCGTGTCCTTCAATCACCGCCACCAAGTTACAAGAACTTTGTGATGAACTACAATATGCAGAACATGAACAAGGAGTTACCTGAACTCTTTGGCATGCTAAAAGCTGCTGAGATTGAGATCAAGAAAGAGCACCAAGTGTTGATGGTCAACAAGACCACCAGTTTCAAGAAACAGGGGCAAGTCTAAGGGAAAATTCAAGAAGGGTGGCAAGAAAGCTGCCACGCCTCCTATGAAACCTAAGAACGGCCCTAAGCCCGATGCTGAGTGCTATTATCGCAAGGAGAAGGGACACGGGAAGCGTAATTGCTCCAAGTATTTGGCAGATCCGAAGAGCGGCCTTGTCAAGAAAAAGAAAGAAGGTATATCTGATATACATGTTATAGATGTTTATCTCACTAGTTCTCGTTCTAGTACACTGGGTATTTGATACTGGTTCGGTTGCTCATATTTGTAACTCGAAACAGGAACTAAAGAATAAACGACAACCGCTGAAAGATGAAGTGACGATGCGCGTTGGAAATGGATCCAAGGTCAATGTGATCGCAATGGCACACTTCCTCTACATCTACCTTCGGGATTAGTTTTAAGCCTAAATAATTGCTATTATGTACTGCGTTGAGCATGAACATTATATCTGGATCTTGTTTAATGCAAGACGGTTATTCATTCAAGTCTGAGAATAATGGTTGTTCTATTTTTATGAATAATATCTTTTATGGTCGAGCACCACAAAAGAATGGCTTATTTCTCGTTAGATCTCGATAGTAGTGATACGCACATACATAACATTGATGCTAAGCGAATTAAACTTAATGATAATTCTACTTATATGTGGCACTGTCGTCTTGGTCATATTGGAGTGAAACGCATGAAGAAACTCCATGCGATGGATTACTTGAATCACTTGACTTTGAGTCACTTGATAGATGCGAAGCATGTCTAATGGGAAAAATGACAAAGACTCCATTTTCTGGTTTGATGGAGCGAGCTACCGACTTATTAGAAATCATACATACCGATGTATGTGGACCAATGAGCGTAGCATCGCGCGGTGGTTATCGTTATGTTCTAACCTTCACAGATGATCTGAGTAGATATGGGTATATCTATTTCATGAAACATAAATCCGAAACTTTCGAGAAGTTTAAGGAATTTCAAAGTGAAGTAGAAAATCAACGTAACAAGAAGATCAAATTTCTACGATCTGATCGTGGAGGTGAATATCTGAGTTATGAGTTTGGCATGCATTTAAAGAAATGCGGAATACTTTCACAATTGACACCGCCGGGAACACCTCAACGAAACGGTGTGTCCGAACGTCGTAATCGAACTCTCTTAGATATGGTTCGTAGTATGATGTCTCTTACTGATTTGCCGTTATCATTTTGGAGTTATGCATTAGAGACAGCCGCATTCACTTTAAATAGAGCACCATCAAAATCCGTAGAAACGACACCGTATGAATTATGGTTTAATAAGAAACCTAAGCTATCGTTCTGAAAGTTTGGGGTTGCGAAGCCCTATGTAAAGAAGTTACAACCGGACAAGCTAGAACCCAAAGCGGAGAAATGCGTCTTCATAGGATACCCTAAGGAAACTATAGGGTACACTTTCTATCACAGATCCGAAGGCAAAATCTTTGTTGCTAAGAACGGAACCTTTCTTGAGAAAGAATTTCTCACTAAAGAAGTGACTGGAAGAAAAGTAGAACTCGATGAGATTGATGAATCTATACTCGTTGATCGAGTAGCGCGCATCGAAGTTGTACTGTACCGCCTACACCGGCAAGAGAGGAAGCTAATGATAATGATCATGAAACTTCGAACGAGGAAACTACTGAACCTCGCAGATCGACAAGGGAACGTGCCACTCCTGATTGGTATGATCCTTGTCTAAATGTCATGATTGTAGATAACAATGATGAGGACCTGCGACGTATGAAGAAGCGATGATGAGCCTAGATTCCAACAAATGGCAAGAAGCCATGAAATCCGAAATGGGATCCATGTATGATAACAAAGTATGGACTTTGGTAGACTTACCCGATAGCCGAAAGGCTGTCGAGAATAAATGGATCTTCAAGAGAAAAACAGATGCCGATGGTAATATTATCGTCTATAAAGCTCGACTTGTCGCAAAGGGTTTCCGAGCAAATTCAAGGAGTTGACTACGATGAGACTTTCTCACCTGTAGCGAAGCTAAAATCTGTGAGGATTTTGTTAGCAATAGCTGCATTTTTCGATTATGAGATTTGGCGAGATGGATGTCAAAACGGCGTTCCTTAATGGTGACATTGAGGAAGAGTTGTATATGGTACAACCCAAAGGTTTTGTCGATCCTAAAAATGCTGACAAAGTATGCAAACTTCAGCGTTCAATCTATGGACCGAAGCAAGCATCAAGAAGTTGGAACCGACGCTTTGATAAGGTGATCAAAGACTTCGGGTTTATACGGTGTCATGGAGAGGCCTGTATTTACAAGAAAGTGAGTGGGAGCTACTGTAGCATTCCTGATATTATATGTAGATGACATATTATTGATCGGGAATGATATAGAACTATTAAGCAGTGTTAAAGGTTATTTGAATAATAGTTTTTCAATGAAAGACCTTGGTGAAGCATCATATATATTAGGCATCAAGATTTATAGAGATAGATCAAGACGCCTAATAGGGCTATCACCAGTACATATCTGGACAAGATTCTAAAGAAGTTTAGAATGGACGAAAGTAAGAAAGGGTTCTTACCTATGTTACCAGGCAAGGTATTGAGTAAAACTCAAGGACCGGCTACGAGAGAAGAAAGAGAAAGGATGTGTAACATCCCCTATGCCTCGGCGATAGGATCTATCATGTATGCCATGCTATGTACTAGACCGGATATAGCACATGCTGTTAGTTTGACTAGCAGATATCAAAGTGATCCAGAATGGAACAACTGGACAGCGGTCAAGAATATCCTGAAGTACTTGAAAAGAACTAAGGATATGTTTCTTTGTTATGGAGGTGACCAAGAGCTCGTTGTAAACGGTTACACCGATGCAAGTTGGAACACCGATCCGATGACTCTAAGTCACAATGCTGGGTACGTGTTTATATTGAATGGTGCTGCGATAAGCTGGGCAAGCTCGAAGCAGTGCACGGTGGCGAAGTCTTCAACAGAATCGAGTACATAAGCGGCTTCAGAGGCTTCATCAGAAGCGGTATGGATGAAGAGGTTCATTGTAGAGCTCGGTGTGGTTCCTAGTGCATTGGACCCATTAATCATTTACTGTGATAACATGGATGCCATCGCCAATGCACAAGAGCCAAGGTCACACAAGAGGCTGAAGCATATCAAGCTGCGTTACCACTCGATTCGCGAGTACATCGAAGATGGAGAAGTAAAGATTTGCAAAGTACACACCGATCCGAATGTAGCAGATCCGTTGACTAAAGCTCTCCCTAGGGCAAAGCATGACCAACACCAGAATGCCATGGGTGTTAGGTATATTACAATGTAATCTAGATTATTGACTCTAGTGCAAGTGGGAGACTCAAGGAGATATGCCCTAGAGGCAATAATAAAGTGGTTATTATTTATATCTTTATGTTTATGATAAATGTTTATATATCATGCTAGAATTGTATTAACCGAAACATTAGTACATGTGTGATATGTAGACAAACAAGAAGTCCCTAGTATGCCTCTTAAACTAGCTTGTTGATTAATGGATGATTAGTTTCATAATCATGAACATTGGATGTTATTAATAACAAGGTTATGTCATTGTGTGAATGATATAATGGACACACCCAATTAAGCGTAGCATAAGATCTCGTCATTAAGTTATTTGCTATAAGCTTTTGATACATAGTTACCTAGTCCTTATGACCATGAGATCATGTAAATCACTTATACCGGAAAGGTACTTTGATTACACCAAACACCACTGCGTAAATGGGTGGCTATAAAGGTGGGATTAAGTATCCAGGAAAGTATGAGTTGAGGCATATGGATCAACAAAGTGGGATTTGTCCATCCCGATGACGGATAGATATACTCTGGGCCCTCTCGGTGGAATGTCGTCTAATGTCTTGCAAGCATATGAATGAGTTCATAAGAGACCACATACCACGGTACGAGTAAAGAGTACTTGTCAGGAGACGAGGTTGAACAAGGTATAGAGTGATACCGAAGATCAAACCTCGGACAAGTAAAATATCGCGAGACAAAGGGAATTGGTAATTTATGTGAATGGTTCATTCGATCACTAAAGTCATCGTTGAATATGTGGGAGCCATTATGGATCTCCAGATCCCGCTATTGGTTATTGGTCGGAGTAAGTACTCAACCATGTCCGCATAGTTCTCGAACCGTAGGGTGACACACTTAAAGTTGGATGTTGAAATGGTAGTTCTTGAATATGGAATGGAGTTGGAATATTTGTTCGGAGTCCCGGATGAGATCCCGGACATCACGAGGAGTTCCGGAATGGTCCGGAGAATAAGATTCATATATAGGATGTCATTTTATGTGAATAAAATGTCGCGGAAGGTTCTATGGAAGGTTCTAGAAGGTTCTAGAAAAGTCCGGAAGAAACCACCAAGGAAGGTGGAGTCCACAAGGGACTCCACCTCCATGGCCGGCCAGCCCTAGTGGGGGTGGAGTCCCAAGTGGACTCCACCATAGGGGGCCGGCCACCCCCCACATGGGAGGTGGGAATCCCACCTTTGGGTGGGAGTCCTAGTTGGGCTAGGTTTGCCCCCTCCTATGGAAGGTTTTGGTTTCGGGTCTTATTCGAAGACTTGGACACCAACACTTGGGATCCACCTATATAATGAGGGGCCAAGGGAGGGGGCCGGCCACCCCAAAGACCATAGCTTGGCCGCCCCCCTTGAGTGGCCGGCCACCCCCTCCCAAACCCTAGCTTTGCTCCTCCACTTCATATTTCCCGCGTAGCTTAGCGAAGCTCCGCCGGACTTCTACACCGCCACCGACACCACGCCGTCGTGCTGTCGGATTCAAGAGGAGCTACTACTTCCGCTGCCCGCTGGAACGGGGAGGTGGACGTCGTCTTCATCAACAACCGAACGTGTGACCGAGTACGGAGGTGCTGCCCGTTCGTGGCGCCGGAACCGATCGTGATCAAGATCTTCTACGCGCTTTTGCAAGCGGCAAGTGATCGTCTACCGCAGCAACAAGAGCCTCATCTTGTAGGCTTTGGAATCTCTTCAAGGGTGAGACTCGATACCCCCTCGTTGCTACCGTCTTCTAGATTGCATCTTGGCTTGGATTGCGTGTTCGCGGTAGGAAAATTTTTGTTTTCTATGCAACGTTATCCTACAGCATCTGCCTCTCCGGACCACAGCGGATCGTCTGTGGCCACGCCATCGCCCTCCGCTCAGCACACCGGATCCGCTGTGCCCTCTGGCAGCATGTCGCCTTCCTCGTCTGTATCGTCTGTGGCGCCTGATCCTGCGCCCCCCACTGCTGAACCACCACGGCTTCGTACACGTCTTCAGCATGGCATCGAGAAGCCCAAGATCATTACTGATGGCCGTGTGCGTTATGATCGGCTCCGTTTTGCCAATTTGTGTGCTTCTGGTGAACCTTCGTCTGTTCAAGAGGCGCTTGCTGATCCAAAGTGGAAATCTGCCATGGATGAAGAGTATTCTGCATTGATGACAAACAAAACCTGGCATCTTGTTCCATCTTCGCCTGGCCGAAATGTGATTGATTGCAAATGGATTTACAAAATTAAGAGGAAGGCAGACGGTACCATTGACAGATATAAAGCTCGCTTGGTTGCTAAAGGGTTTAAGCAACGCTATGGCATAGACTACGAGGACACTTTTAGTCCTGTGGTGAAGGCGGCGACCATTCGTTTGGTTCTGGCTCTTGCTGTGTCTAGAGGTTGGCACCTTCGTCAGCTTGATGTGAAGAATGCGTTTTTACATGGTGTTCTGGAAGAAGAGGTCTATATGAAGCAACCCCCTGGTTATGAGGATGCTGCTCACTTGGGACACATTTGTCGGCTTGACAAAGCTTTGTATGGTCTAAAACAGGCACCTCGAGCTTGGTATTCTCGACTCAGTTCTAAACTTCAGTCTCTTGGTTTTTATGCATCCAAGCTGATACTTCTCTGTTTATCTACAACAAAGGGGGTGTAGTCATCTATATGCTTATTTATGTTGATGATATTGTTGTTGCTAGGTCATCAGAGAAGGCTGTTGGTGCTCTACTTCATGATGTTGGCATGGATTTTGCCTTGAAGGATTTGGGAGCATTACACTATTTTCTTGGGATTGAGGTAAAAAAGGTACATGATGGTATCATTCTCTCTCAGGAAAAATATGTTAATGAGCTTCTTAGCCGTGTGAATATGAAGATATGCAAAGCAGTGGATACTCCGTTGTCAGTATCTGAGAAGTTGTCTTTGACAGAAGGAGAAGCTTTGAGTAGTGATGATTCTACTCGCTACGGGAGTATTGTAGGTGCTCTACAGTATATTACTCTGACCAGACCAGATATTGCTTTCTCTGTCAACAAAGTTTGTCAGTTTCTTCATGCTCCTACAACAGTTCATTGGACAGCAGTAAAACGTATCTTGAGATATTTAAAAGGTACTTTGTCACTTGGACTACGGTTGAGTAAGTCTGGCTCTACAATGGTCAGTGCTTTCTCAGATGCTGACTGGGCAGGATGTCTAGATGACAGGAGATCCACTGGTGGGTTTGCAGTTTTCTTTGGATCCAATTTAGTCTCATGGAGTGCTAGAAAGCAAGCGACAGTGTCAAGGTCTAGTACAGAGGCTGAGTACAAGGCACTGGCTGATGCAACTGCTGAAGTCATATGGCTGCAAGTTCTTCTTACAGAGTTGGGAGTGTCGCAGAGTAGAGCGGCGTGTTTATGGTGTGACAATATTGGAGCTACATATCTCTCGAAGAATCCAGTGTTTCATGCTAGGACTAAGCATATAGAAGTGGATTATCATTTTGTTCGCGAGAGAGTTGCTCGGAAACTCCTGGACATACGGTTTATACCCTCAGGAGATCAGGTGGCAGATGGATTCACTAAATCACTTTCTACAAGACAGCTAGGCATCTTTCGTCGCAATCTTAACTTAGATAAGTTATGATTGAGGGGGTGTGTTAAATAGTCTGTATATCTAGCTGTATATGTATTGTGTATTTGTATGTATGTCGGTTATACAGGGTGTTGTACACCGACCCATCTCTGTAAGCCACCTATCTATATAAGTCATACCGCGGCTCTTGTTTAGGGTTACGCATCCCATACACGTTTGATAGTGAGGACAACAATAGGCATTCCGGAGCCAGAACAAGTGACTATTATAACCACTGAGTATGGTCGAGACCCTGGTAGACGTGCAAATTTTAATTATCTAGACTTGTTAAATTTTACTGTGTTGCGAGAGCAAAAAAAGTTTAATTTTGATGCTTATACTTTTCGCCCCCCCCCCCCCCCGTCTTTCATTCCTGGCTCCGTCCCTGATCACTCGCTTCAGTGTTCATTTGATTGCACGAATTGCCGTGATAAGAAGGAAATGAAACAGAAAAGGCAAGCTCGGTAACCAGAAGACAATCCCACAAGCGTATTAAGTACTGGCTGAGATTCCTTTCCAGCCAAAACACAATCTAGTCATACAGTATTATGTTACCATGCATGATTAATACTATGCCTTACGAGTAGAAAAAGTAACTGGTGCCAGGACATCAGTGCTCCAGGTGGAAAACACATTCAGTTAAACGCTGCAGTTTGCTTGCATCGAGCTTCTGGTTCGTCTGCGGCTTTTGTTTTGTGACGGTAAGCATCTTGGCTGCCGCATCCAGACTCCAACCATTTTGCACAGCATCTGCATTGAGGAAAAAGGAAACAATTGTCATCAGCTGCACTGAAATAAGTAAAAGCAGCTGTTCAACAATATATATATAATTGAAAAACACGTGCATAACTATTTTATATGTGTGATATCGATCAAGGAAAAGAACTGTACAATAATATAATTGAATAACTAATCAAGTAAAATTGGAATGGTAACACAGGATGCACTAGACAATTCAAGTGTAACTGCAAACACAAATGTAGTTGGTTGCATCCAACATGACCACTGACTCTGCACAGTGGTTCTTAATGGCAAGTTGACATGGATATCTTGAAATAATACCTCTCACTATTTTGTATAAAAATCCAAGACTATTTGTGTAGGCATAAGCTATTATATTCTATCACTTCAGAAAAAAATTACTCCTAACTATGTTTCTAAAAGAAGATTTTAACTACAAATATATAAATAATGATTGGGGCCCACCAATGGCTCAGAAATTTGGGTAACAAAAAAATCAGCACTGCTTAATTGATCCTCTAAAGTGAACTTGACTTCTCTAGAACATCCTCATTCTAAACGATAATGTGGTAAGCAAACAACATTGTGAATGTCCAATGCCCAATCAAGGAAGAAATGTGGACAGCATTTTTGATAGCATGAAATGGAATTTAGTTGCCATACACGAAATATTTCGACTCTGTTAACTTCAGCCAGCATGTCAAGAGCAATGTATTAAATGCAACCTTATAGCACAAGAACATTATGCCCGCATAAAATTAAGGAGGTATCCATTATTCACTTCGTAGTCCAAAGATTGGCACTTGAAGATTTACCGCCAGATAAGGTCCCAGGGCCCAGGCAACATGCCAGAGTGAAAGAGGTGGTAAATGATAAAGTGCCAATCCTTGGGGTCCTAAATCCAAATCTACCAATATTTTAAATGGGGAGCAGAGCACTTGCGCATCCAAATAAATCATAATCATATCACTACCAAAAGGAACGTAAAATATATACACAGTAGATGGTTAAATAGTAGATGGATGGACAGAATAAGAATGGTCTGTTGTTATCGTAATGTAAGTTAGATATCAGAAGGTTAGGACTTCTGAAAGAGGTAACTGGATCTGGGCCTCCTGGCCAGTGATATGTGTTCAGAGAGAAGTATTCAAATAAAATATGAAGGAAGGTAGCCATCTCAATATGCTCAGGTTTGATGGTGCAGCTAATGACACACGCTACTCAAGGATAGCAACACTCAATAGACAACTAAACTAGCCTTTTGTAAGAAATCACCTCACTCGGTAACAAAATTAGTGTTTGTTTTACGTATGAGGGTAACACTTCATACGGAAAGATCTACAGTATTCTAAGATGAAGAAATGCAGTGTGCATGCTTCAAACAAAACAAGTAACTGAACATGTTAGAATCCACAATAGGTAAAAAAAAAACTTGGAAGTTCGCTATTAACTAGCAGGTTCTCAAAACATACAGTTAGTAGCATCCTCCTCGCTCATCCCCATGAAGTGAGCCACATCTGCAACGCTGATTGTGGAATATGCAGAAGTCAACAGCTCGAATATCCTCTTTCTGTAGCTTTCTACATATGGCAAACAAAAGTGCAAATTCTGAGTTAACCAGTAAGGCCATAACGTAATCACAAACAAAAACAATGATACATTACTTCCAAAGTTCCAAGTATTATAACTTCAAGACAAGACCAGATGACAATGCAAGCAACAGGGAAATTTGAACCACGTGATAAGTTCAGAAGTCAACCTTTTTTGGACAGGGAATTGGCGTAAAGATTCATAAAAGAACATATAACCTCTATATCAATTAAAAATACCACATCAGTGCCACGTAAGGACTGTAGCTGGCATAACTGTACTTTCCAAACAGACGAAGAATGCATTGAAGTGTTCCATTCGCTGCATCACGTTGTTAATTAGGCAACTGTCCAAATCTGTGGTATTTAGGAACGAAAAAAAAAAGATCTCTTATCTAAGCACTATCAAAAGTTCAAAACCATGTGTATACATTGGAGACATAAACCTGCTGTTGCAGCCATCTATGGGACCAATATTTCATATACGTGTAGGAAGCTTCAACAGCCAAACCATAGTAGAACAAACCTCTACTACCAATGTCGGAGTCATATTGAGTGAGGATCTTGTCCGATTGCACAGATAAATCTTCTCCATGAATACTCATAAAGATAACCCACTTATCTCCCTGCCCCCCATCCCCACCACTAAACAGAGCTCCCACAACTCCATCAAAGCAAGCAATCCAAACTACACTGCATTACACAACTAGCAAAGTAGTTACTTCCATTTGTTGCATCATGTTGTTTATTAGACAAACGGTCCAAATCTGCAGTACTTAGACACGAAAAAATAATCTCTTATCTAAACACCACTAAAATCCCATGTGGATATAACGAATATATAAAGCCAGTGTGACTGACACCTACGGGACCAAACATTTTCTCATATGTTGTAAGCTTCTTCAACAACCAGACGATAATAGCACAAGACTTTACTACCAATGTCTCATTCATATTCAGCTAGGATCTTGCCCAATTACACAGATAAATCTTCTCCATGAATACTCCATCGACACAACCCACTCATCTGCATCTCCCCGCCCTCACCTCAAAATAAAAACACCACAGCTCCATAGAAACAAGCAATCCAAGCTACACTACATAATGCAACTAGCGAAGAAAACAAATATATACCATGCTAAACAGTAAAAAGCACAAGCAAAATACCTACGAAGGCAGCCACAAAATCAGCGATCTCAGGGCCCCACTCGAACCCATGTGCGCTTGTGTAGACGCCGGCGTAGTCGCGGTTCCAGAGGCACTGGCCAATCTTCCAGACGGCGGCAAGCTCCGGATGCGCGTCCTTCACCTCCTGAGGCACCGTCTTCCACAGAAACCTCGCGCTGTTCCTGCTCCGCACAACATTGGCACATAAACCCTAGGTTGGAACCCAAATCCGGACGCGGCAAAATTAAGAAAAACAGGGGGGGTGGGGGGGGGGGGGAGCAAATCACATACAGGTCGTTGAGGTAGAGGTGGGCGAGTAGGTGGACGGCGTACGGCCAGCCGTCGGTGGCGACGCCCTGGGACGCGACCTGCGAGTCGATTCGTGGAACGCGTGAGGGGAGGGGAGGGGGGTTGGGGATGCGATTTCGTCGCTAACCCTTGTGCGGGCGGGTGGGGCGGAGGAGAGGGGTGCGCGCGTACCTGGAGGAAGAGGTCGTCGCAGATGGGGGCGAGGTCGGGGTAGGAGTTGGCGGCGAGCGCCGCGTGCACGGTGGAGAGATCCATCGGCGGCGGAGGAGATGGCCGGCGGTGGGGGACGGGAGGAGGAGGGTTTTGGCCTCTGGGATTCGAGGAATTTGGGGCAGGTTCTGGCTTCTTGTTTCCGGGGAGGATACTGAGCATAGGATGGTGTATATCGATCTTGCCGGTCTGGCCCAGCCACTTTTTTCTGGACCAGCCCAATTACTTTGGATGGCTTTGTTCGGTTTTGATTTTTGAAACTTGCAGTGCTGTTTGCCAAAATCCAGTAATTTAGTGATAATTATTATCGCAATCTAAAAGTTGTTATTTAGTAGTTTTTTTTTTTTGCGTATAAGATCTCGGGCCTTTATTCAAACACACTCCCTCCAGCACTATCGGCCTGGCAGGACGTAGTGAGGAAGTCAGGGATTGAGTTCATCCAACAGCTGGTGATCTCCTGCGTGCATGCATATCTTGCACACCTGGTGAGCCGGCACATTGGCTGCTCTCTTTACATGCTTAATACAAAAAGAAAGAAAAAACGAGGCTAGTCCATCGACTTCAGAAAGAATTGGCGCTACTACTGAGCGCGAAACAGCGTGCGAGTCCCAGAGATTGACCATCTACAAGCAATCAACTTCAAGAACCACTCGCGCAAAACCTCGGAGCTTGGCGAAAATGACACCCTCAATGCCAAAGCTTCAGCGATTAACGGATCTGTTATACCTGGGTATGGTTTGCTCCACGCTCCAATGAAGCCGATCGGCGATCTAGCAATCCCTCCCGCTCCACCCATCCTTGTATCAAAGGAGATACCAGCATCTGTATTAATCTTTATCCAGTCATCATCAGGTGGTTTCCAGCCAAACCCTAGCAGAGTATTTGGAAACTGACGAGGGAGCTCCAGTAAGGCAAGAGCATCACGAGTCAGCTTCATAGACTGAACATGATCTAAACTTGTTTTGTCATGAACAACATTGTTCCTAGAGGTCCATATCACCCACATCACCGTAATGATCTTAGAGCGATCTCCCTCGTCAATCCGTGGATCACAAAGAATATCTTTGTTCCAGGTAGTTGGATGAAGGTCCGGCAGTTTAAGGTCCAGCCAGCTTTTCGCCTCCATCCAAAATCTTTGTGCATGGCTGCAGTAGATGAGCGCATGCATCATATTCTCATTTGCCTCTAGGCAAACTTTGCAACGAGCTAGAGGTGTGATGTGCCGATATTGGAGAGTGCTTTCTACTGTTAATATACCACGTAGTACACGCCACCAAAATACACGCACTTTAGGAACCACGTGTAGCTTCCATAGCTTATTCCACATCTGTTTTTCAGAGTTAGAAGTCTCGGTAACCATCCCTTCCGCTAGAGTGCCAAGCTCATTCCGCGTCATTAGAGAGTGGTACGTTGATTTCACAGAGTAGGTGCCCGTCTTCTCAAGATTCCAGGCCAAAAAATCCTCCCCACCATCACGTCTAAGTGGTATGTTTAATATAGCGTATGCCTCCGGTGCCACAAAGTTCCTTCTGACCAGAGCGGAATTCCATGACCAGTTTTCAGTATCAATCAGATCAGAAACCATCGCGAGCACATCAGGTTCTTTGTTCTCCAGCTGCACTGAGGGCTTCATCTATGTCAAACCAGGGATCCACCTATCGTTCCAGATGGACACTGTAATCCCGTCACCGATGCGCTTAATTATGCCACAAGACAGTGCCTGTTTGCCGGCCACAATGGCCCTCCACGTAGCGGACGCTCTAGCAGGGACCGTGGCTTGCATAAATTCAGTTCTAGGGAAGTACTTCGTCTTTAGAACCCGAGCGCACAGGGATTCCGGGTGTGTGATGAGGCGCCACCCATGCTTCCCAAGTAAAGCTCGATTAAACATCTCTATATTCCGAAAACCCATGCCTCCCTTGCTCTTTGGTGCTGTGAGCGAGTCCCAATCAATCCAGTGTAAAGAACGCCGATCAATGGAGCTGATATACCAGTACCTTGCCATATAAGGGATCAACTGTTTGCATATTTTTTTAGAGAGCAAGAAGCACTGACTTCAGAAAAATCTCCCTGCCAGCACTCGACACCAACCTCTCCGAACCACTTTGTATTTTACTGCGAATCCTTTCCCCTAGGTGGTCGAAAGTACCACTAGTGATGCGGCCCATAGCCGTAGGCAGACCCAGATATCGTTCATTAAAGGCCTCTACTGCTTGATGACGCGTAAAGCACACGCCCGTTGGGAACCCCAAGAGGAAGGTGTGATGCGTACAGCACCAAGTTTTTCCTCAGTAAGAAACCAAGGTTATCGAACCAGTAGGAGTCAAGGAGCACGTGAAGGTTGTTGGTGACGGAGTGTAGTGCGGCATAACACCAGGGATTCCGGCGCCAACGTGGAACCTGCACAACACAATCAAAATACTTTGCCCCAACTTAACAGTGAGGTTGTCAATCTCACCGGCTTGCTGTAAACAAAGAATTAAACGTATGGTGTGGAAAATGATGTTTGTTTGCGAAGAACAGTAGAGAACAATGATTGCAGTAGATTGTATTCAGATGTAAAAGAATGGACCGGGGTCCACAGTTCACTAGTGGTGTCTCTCCAATAAGAAATAGCATGTTGGATGAACAAATTACAGTTGGGCAATTGACAAATAAAGAGGGCATAACAATGCACATACATATCATGATGAGTAATATGAGATTTAATTGGGCATTACGACAAAGTACATAGACCGCTATCCAGCATGCATCTATGCCTAAAAAGTCCACCTTCGGGTTAGCATCCGCACCTCTTCCAGTATTAAGTTGCAAACAACAGACAATTGCATTAAGTATGGTGCGTAATGTAATCAACACAAATATCCTTAGAGAAAGCATTGATGTTTTATCCCTAGTGGCGACAGCACATCCACAACCTTGGAACTTTATTGCAAGTCTTATTGATGCTTGTCTTGAAAGTACTATTCATGAAAAGTTTTTGTTATATGATTTGGTTGTTTAGTCATTGTCTTTACCATTGCTTCGAATCACTTCATTCATCTCATATGCTTTACAATAGTATTGATCAAGATTATGATAGGATGTCACTTCAGAAATTATCCTTGTTATCGTTTACCTACTCGAGGGCGAGTAGGAACTAAGCTTGGGGATGCTTGATACGTCTCAAACGTATCTATAATTTCTTATGTTCCATGCTACTTTTATGATGATACTCACATGTTTTATACACACTTTATGTCATTTATATGCATTTTCTGGCACTAACCTATTGACGAGATGCCGAAGAGCCAGTTGTTGTTTTCTGTTGTTTTTTGTTTCAGAAATCCTACAAAGGAAATATTCTCGGAATTGGACGAAATCAACGCCCAGGGTCTTATTTTTCCACGAAGCTTCCAGAAGACCGAAGGGGATACGAAGTGGGGCGACGAGGCGCCGCTACCATAGGGCCGCGCGGGCCCCGACGAGGCGCCGCTACCATAGGGCCGCGCGGCCTAAGGGGGGCCCGCGCCGCCCTATGGGGTGGGCCCCTCGTGCCGCCTCCGACTCTGTCCTTCCGCCTACTTATAGCCTTCGTCGCAAAAACCCCAGTACCGAGAGCCACGATACGGAAAACCTTCCAGAGACGCCGCCGCCAATCCCATCTCGGGGGATTCAGAAGATCGCCTCCGGCACCCTGCCGGAGAGGGGAATCATCTCCCGGAGGACTCTTCATCACCATGATCGCCTCCGGATTGATGTGTGAGTAGTTCACCCCTGAACTATGGGTCCATAGCAGTAGCTAGATGGTTGTCTTCTCATCATTGTGCTAACATGTTAGATCTTTTGAGCTGCCTATCATGATCAAGATCATCTATTTGTAATGCTACATGTTGTGTTTGTTCGGATCCGATGAATATGGAATACTATGTCAAGTTGATTGTCAATCTATCATATATGTGTTGTTTATGATCTTGTGCTCTCCGTTGCTAGTAGAGGCTCTGGCCAAGTTGATACTTGTAACTCCAAGAGCGAGTATTTATGCTCGATAGTGGGTTCATGCCTCCATTAAATCTGGGACAGTGATAGAAAGTTCTAAGGTTGTGGATGTGATGTTGCTACTAGGGATAAAACATCGATGCTTTGTCTAATGATATTTGTGTTGATTACATTACGCACCATACTTAATGCAATTGTCTGTTGTTTGCAACTTAATACTGGAAGGGGTGCGGATGCTAACCCGAAGGTGGACTTTTTAGGCATAGATGCATGCTGGATAGCGGTCTATGTACTTTGTCGTAATGCCCAATTAAATCTCACACTCGTCATCATGATATGTATGTGCATTGTTATGCCCTCTTTATTTGTTAATTGTCCAACTGTAATTTGTTCACCCAACATGCTATTTCTTATTGGAGAGACACCACTAGTGAACTGTGGACCCCTTTCAATTCTTTTACATCTGAATACAATCTACTGCAAACATTGTTCTTTACTGTTCTTCGCATACAAACATCATTTTCCACACCATACATTTAATCCTTTCTTACAGCAAGCCGGTGAGATTGACAACCTCACTGTTAAGTTGGGGCAAAGTATTTGGATTGTGTTGTGCAGGTTCCACGTTGGCGCCGGAATCCCTGGTGTTGCGCCGCACTACACTCCGTCACCAACAACCTTCACGTGCTCCTTGACTCCTACTGGTTCGATAAACCTTGGTTTCTTACTGAGGGAAACTTGCTGTTGTACGCATCACACCTTCCACTTGGGGTTTTCCAACGGGCGTGTGCTTTACGCGTCAACAAGCTAAATTTCTGGTGCCGTTGCCGGGGAGATCAAGACACGCTGCAAGGGGAGTCTCCCACTTTCAATCTCTTTACTTTGTTTTTGTCTTGCTTTACTTTATTTTATTTACTGCTTTGTTTGCTTTCTTATATCAAAATACAAAAAAAATAGTTATTTGCTTTACTTTATTTACTGTCTTGTTTGCGTTCTCTATATCAAAAACACAAAAAAATTAGTTACTTGCATTTACTTTATTTACTGTCTTGTTTTTTTCCTCATATTAAAAACACAAAAAAATTAGTTACTTGCATTTACTTTATCTAGTTTGTTTTATTTACTACTGCTAAAATGAGTAATCCTGAAGTTGAAGTTCGTTCGTTTAAGCAACAAGGGGGAGAATGTTTAAAAGATGCTTGGTATAGAATTAGTGATGCTCATAATAGGTGCACTAAGAAACACTCCACTATTATCCTACTCAGGAATTTTTATGTTGGTATCTCTAGCTGGAATAGGTATGTTCTTGATACTCTCGCGGGAGGTAATTTCCTAGGCACTCCTGATTTAGAAGCTAGTTGCATTATTGAGAGTCTAGTTGGAATACCACCTGTTAATGAAGTTAAAATTGAAATCTCTCTTGAAGATGTCATGAAAAAGTTGGAGACCATAGAGCAAAATCTTCCAAGTATTAATACTAAATTGGGAATCTTCTATCTCTAAATAGTTGGTCCCATTTTCCTGGCTTCTCGCGCAGCCACGTCACCCCAAATTCTGCCTCCCTGTCACAGCGCGTTACCTCCTGCTTAGGACTAACGTGGGCTGGAATAGATGCTTCATGAGCTGAAAGAGATGGTTCGGAGGGACGTGGGCTAAAACAGATGGTTTGACCCGACATGGGCTGGAAGAGATGCTTCATGGGCTGAAAGAGATGGTTCGCTAGACCTCCTCCACGTTGGCCCTAAAAAAAGAGGCAGACTCCCCAGTTCATCTTCCCCAGTCATCCTGATCGTCATTGCTCCTCCCACCACTGTGCGGCGGATAAATCCGAGCATTCAATCTAATAAATCTGAGCATTGAAAGATTGAAAACTGCTCTATGGAGTTCATCCTCTCCGCCATTTTCTCCAGCTTAAAAAGCACGGCATGGTGCCATCCGCCTTCACACCCATGACCCATCACGGCAACCTGGTCGCGCTTCGTCCTGCCGGCATCAGCCACGACAGGCTGCTCGGGTCACCTCCTCTGGCAGCGGTCTCCAGGCTGGTAGCTGTCCGCTCCGGATTTTTGATTCCCCTTCCATTTTACTTTCCAATCCTCCAACATGTGTTCCTTGATCTACCAGGTTGCGGTCTGGCTCGGAAGATGCTCGACATTTTGGCACCGATCCTGGAATTAGCAGTTCTGCCTGACTTCGTACGTAAAATCTTATCTCTTACTCTTAATTTTTAATTTACATTGGACAAGCTCGTGCATCTTCTATTTTCATCATCTTGCTGGTCGCATGTGTTTGTTACCCCAAAATCTCCCCTGATTTATTTAGTTGCATTGGAATTTGCTCTCCAACGTCATGCCCTCTCTCGAATCTGATTAGGGCCAATTATGCTTGACTGTCCACTGTAGTCGACCATCTATAGGTCAAAAGACGAAGGGACACATCTAAGTGAGACAGTCCCTCCGACCTGTATATTCTTACAATTGATAAAGTCAACTTTGGTACATATCGGTTTGTGAGCTATTCTTCTATACAGTCTCTTTGATGTGACAGTTCTTATTGGCTGTGCACGCAGAGTTTATTGCTTTTTCCTGGTTGTTTGCTTAGAATTTTTGTTATTGATTTGATTAGTTATATTGTAGGTTTGGTTTGCAGAAGCGCATAAATCTTCTATCTCTAAATAGTTGGTCCCATTTTCCTGGCTTCTCGCGCAGCCACGTCACCCCAAATTCTGCCTCCCTGTCACAGCGCGTTACCTCCTGCTTAGGACTAACGTGGGCTGGAATAGATGCTTCATGAGCTGAAAGAGATGGTTCGGAGGGACGTGGGCTAAAACAGATGGTTTGACCCGACATGGGCTGGAAGAGATGCTTCATGGGCTGAAAGAGATGGTTCGCTAGACCTCCTCCACGTTGGCCCTAAAAAAAGAGGCAGACTCCCCAGTTCATCTTCCCCAGTCATCCTGATCGTCATTGCTCCTCCCACCACTGTGCGGCGGATAAATCCGAGCATTCAATCTAATAAATCTGAGCATTGAAAGATTGAAAACTGCTCTATGGAGTTCATCCTCTCCGCCATTTTCTCCAGCTTAAAAAGCACGGCATGGTGCCATCCGCCTTCACACCCATGACCCATCACGGCAACCTGGTCGCGCTTCGTCCTGCCGGCATCAGCCACGACAGGCTGCTCGGGTCACCTCCTCTGGCAGCGGTCTCCAGGCTGGTAGCTGTCCGCTCCGGATTTTTGATTCCCCTTCCATTTTACTTTCCAATCCTCCAACATGTGTTCCTTGATCTACCAGGTTGCGGTCTGGCTCGGAAGATGCTCGACATTTTGGCACCGATCCTGGAATTAGCAGTTCTGCCTGACTTCGTACGTAAGATCTTATCTCTTACTCTTAATTTTTAATTTACATTGGACAAGCTCGTGCATCTTCTATTTTCATCATCTTGCTGGTCGCATGTGTTTGTTACCCCAAAATCTCCCCTGATTTATTTAGTTGCATTGGAATTTGCTCTCCAACGTCATGCCCTCTCTCGAATCTGATTAGGGCCAATTATGCTTGACTGTCCACTGTAGTCGACCATCTATAGGTCAAAAGACGAAGGGACACATCTAAGTGAGACAGTCCCTCCGACCTGTATATTCTTACAATTGATAAAGTCAACTTTGGTACATATCGGTTTGTGAGCTATTCTTCTATACAGTCTCTTTGATGTGACAGTTCTTATTGGCTGTGCACGCAGAGTTTATTGCTTTTTCCTGGTTGTTTGCTTAGAATTTTTGTTATTGATTTGATTAGTTATATTGTAGGTTTGGTTTGCAGAAGCGCATAAATGATGACTCATGCTGATGTTCACGGACAATAGGATGCAGCTGGTGCAGATCGACATTGATACGAGGCCCATGTATAACTTCAAGACTTAGTTCGTGTTGCAAGTATTTATCTCTTTTTATATCCTCTATTTTTTTTACATTATTCCTTTTCTTTGTAGAAGCCGCATCGCCTTACTTCTTATGATTTGCAACCAGGTCCTGCCCTGCTAACTTGAACATGGTCAGGTTTCAGAGGCAAAAGCCTATTTAATTTAGAAATGGTGACTACAAGTATATATTTTTTCTTGATTGCTTTTTTATACAAAACCTACTAGCTATCCTGATCAGGTATGGGGAACATATTGTCAATCCTTTTCCAGAGGGATTCTAACAATCTATTTCAAGCAATGTCAGTCATACGCACAGCGAGAATCCTTATAGAAGTACCACTGCCAAGAGTTTATTTTTCTCACGCCTCTAGATATAATTGTCAATGCAACCTTTGCGAGGTCCGTTATTTTGATATGCAGTTTAAAGTACAGCAAGAGCCAATTTCACAATGGTGAATAGGTCTACTCTATTTACCTCCTAATACCACTGGTACAATACTACTAGCTTTTCTTGGAACCATAGTTGATTACCAAAAAGTGCTCATTTATTTTATACAGCTCTGACCTCATTTTTGCCCAGTCTAGATGCATCATTTTTATGGTTAGTTTTTCAGGACATCGCGATGCTAGGGAAAGAAAAGTCAGTTTCAACTGAAACATAACGCTGGTGACAAATGAAATGCTGCATTGACTTTCGTACTCATTTCGGTCGCCAGCTGAGTTAATAGTGCCTCTCATTGTTATTTTCTTTCTATGACATGTCGTTGAATCGCCATGTTCTTCTATCAATGATGAATGAATGCCCATGTCTCATTATCTAGATGTAAAATGGATGATGAATGAATGAATGTCCTTTGACTCGGCGGATCAACTTGGATGATGTTCTGGTTACTTTTTTTCAATGTTAACCAACTTTTGCTTTGGCACCCCTCATTGTATTCGTCTGATGAATACAATATGTTTCTCCCTCGATGTTAGTATAGTCCATCTTTGAAAGATATACTTGGAATTAAACTCCTTACAAAAAGCCCCTTGAAATAAATAAATTACAAGTTCTAATAATTCAAATTACCATTGTAAAATAAATATTGACATTTGTATGTGCATGTTCCCGCAAGTGTTTCCGCAGCAACGTGCGGGGAATCATCTAGTATTACTTAATAGCACTGATAAACTTGATAAATCTCTAGGTGGAATTAATGAGAGAATTGCCGTCTTAGAAACTTGTGCTACTCATGGTAATCAAACCCATAGGATTAGTGAACTTGAAAAAGCTATGGGAACCTTGGGTTCAACTTTTTCTTCTCTTAAGTTTAAGGAGAAAGCTTATGTGGGTAAGGAGCAAAAGTTCATGTATGTCTCTAAGGTGCCTAAGCCAAAAAAAACTATTATAGGCCTAAAATTGACAAAGCCCTTAGTACCACTATAGATAATGGAACATCTAAAATCTCTATTGTGACAAGTTGTGAAAATTATGACGTTGATGCTTCATCTCTTGATAATACTTGATTCACACTTTCTGCGCCTAGCTGAATGGCGTTAAAGAAAAGCGCTTATGGGAGACAACCCATTATTTTACTTCTGCACTTTTGTTTTATATTTGAGTCTTGGAAGTTGTTACTACTGTAGCAACCTCTCCTTATCTTTATTTTATTGCATTGTTGTGCCAAGTAAAGTCTTTGATAGTAAAGATGATACTAGATTTGGATTACTGCGCAGAAACAGATTTCTTGCTGTCACGAATTTGAGTAGGATTCTCTGTAGGTAACTCAGAAAAATCTGCCAATTTACGTGCATGATCCTCAGATATGTACACAACTTTCATTCAATTTGAGCATTTTCATCTGAGCAAGTTAAGTGCCCCAGAAAATTTCGTCTTTACGGACTGTTCTGTTTTGACAGATTCTGCCTTTTATTTCGCATTGCCTGTTTTGCTATGTTTGATGGATTTCTTTGTTCCATTAACTTTCATTAGCTTTGTGCAATATCCAGAAGTGTTAAGAATGATTATGTCACCTCTGAATATGTGAATTTTTGATTATGCACTAACCCTCTAATGAGTTTGTTTTGAGTTTGTTGTGGAGGAAGTTTTCACGGATCAAGAGAGGAGGATGATACAATAGGATCAAGAAGAGTGAAAACTCTAAGCTTGGGGATGCCCCCGTGGTTCATCCCTGCATATTTCAAGAAGACTCAAGCATCTAAGCTTGGGGATGCCCAAGGCATCCCCTTCTTCATCGATAACTTATCATGTCACCTCTAGTGAAACTATATTTTTATTCCGTCACATCTTATGTGCTTTACTTGGAGCGTCTTTATGTTTTTATTTTTATTTGTGTTTGAATAAAATCGGATCCTAGCATTCTTTGTGTGGGAGAGAGACACGCTCCGCTGTTTCATATGAACACATGTGTTATTAGCTTTACTCTTAATGTTCATGGCGAAGGTTGAAACTGCTTCGTTCATTGTTATTTGGTTGGAAACAGAAAATGCTTCATGTGGTAATTGGTATAATGTCTTGAATAATTTGATACTTGGCAATTGTTGTGCTCAAATAGATCATGTTTAAGCTCTTGCATCATGTACTTTGCACCTATTAATGAAGAAATACCGTAGAGCTTGTTGAAATTTGGTTTGCATGATTGGTCTCTCTAAAGTCTAGATATTTTCTGGTGAGGGTTTGAACAACAAGGAAGACAGTGTAGAGTCTTATAATGCTTGCAATATGTTCTTATGTAAGTTTTGCTGTACCGGTTCATACTTGTGTTTGCTTCAAACAACCTTGCTAGCCTAAGCCTTGTACTGAGAAAAAATACTTCTCGTGCATCCAAATCCTTGAGCCAAAAACTATGCCATTTGTGTCCATCATACCTACCTACTACATGGTATTTTTCTGCCATTCCAAGTAAATACTTCATGTGCTACCTTTAAATAATTCAAAAGTTATTATCTCTTATTTGTGTCAATGTTTTATAGCTCATGAGGAAGTATGTGGTGTTTTATCTTTCAATCTTGTTGGGCAGACTTTCACCAATGGACTAGTGGCTTCATCCATGTTTTGCTCTGATTCATCAGTAAGCAACTTAATTTTGCAAATAGACACTCCTCCATGGTATGTGAATGTTGGAAGGCACCCGAGGATTCGGTTAGCCATGGCTTGTGAAAGAAAAGGTTGGGAGGAGTGTCATCTCTAAATAAAACTAAAATACATAGACACTCCTTCATGGTATGTGAAATGTTGGAAGGCACCCGAGGATTCAGTTAGCCATGGCTTGAGAAAGCAAAGGTTGGAAGGAGTGTCATCCATAAATAAATAAAAACTAAACTAAAGTACATGTGTAAACATAAGAGAAGAGGGATGATCTACCTTGCTGGTAGAGATAACGTCCTTCATGGGAGCCGCTCTTTGAAAGTCTGTTTGATGAGGGGGTTAGAGTGCCCACTACCATTCGTTGACAACAACAAACACCTCTCAAAACTTTACTTTTATGCTCTCTATATGATTTCAAAACTTGAAAAGCTCTAGCACATGATTTTATCCCTGCTTCCCTCTGTGAAGGGCCTTTCTTTTACTTTTATGTTGAGTCAGTTTACCTACTTCTTTCTATCTTAGAAGCAAACACTTGTGTCAACTGTGTGCATTGATTCTTACATACTTGCTTATTTGCATTCATCATATTACTTTGTGTTTGACAATTATCCATGAGATAAACATGTTGAAGTTGAAAGCAACTGCTGAAACTTATATCTTCCTTTGTGTTGCTTCAAAGCTTTCTACTAAGAATCTATTGCTTTATGAGTTAACTCCTATGCAAGTCTTATTGATGCTTGTCTTGAAAGTACTATTCATGAAAAGTCTTTGTTATATGATTCGGTTGTTTAGTCATTGTCTTTACCATTGCTTCGAATCACTTCATTCATCTCATATGCTTTACAATAGTATTGATCAAGATTATGATAGGATGTCACTTCAGAAATTATCCTTGTTATCGTTTACCTACTCGAGGGCGAGTAGGAACTAAGCTTGGGGATGCTTGATACGTCTCAAACGTATCTATAATTTCTTATGTTCCATGCTACTTTTATGATGATACTCACATGTTTTATACACACTTTATGTCATTTATATGTATTTTACGGCACTAACCTATTGACGAGATGCCGAAGAGCCAGTTGTTGTTTTCTGCTGTTTTTGGTTTCAGAAATCCTACAAAGGAAATATTCTCGAAATTGGACGAAATCAACGCCCAGGGTCTTATTTTTCCACGAAGCTTCCAGAAGACCGAAGGGGATACGAAGTGGGGCGACGAGGCGCCGCCACCATAGGGTCGCGCGGCCTAAGGGGGGCCCGCGCCGCCCTATGGGGTGGGCCCCTCGTGCCGCCTCCGACTCTGCCGTTCAGCTTACTTATAGCCTTCGTCGCGAAAACCCCAGTACCGAGAGCCACGATACGGAAAACCTTCTAGAGACGCCGCCGCCGCCAATCCCATCTCGGGGGATTCAGGAGATCGCCTCCGGCACCCTGCCGGAGAGGGGAATCATCTCCCGGAGGACTCTTCATCACCATGATCGCCTCCGGATTGATGTGTGAGTAGTTCACCCCTGGACTATGGGTCCATAGCAGTAGCTAGATGGTTGTCTTCTCCTCATTGTGCTATCATGTTAGATCTTGTAAGCTGCCTATCATGATCAAGATCATCTATTTGTAATGCTACATGTTGTGTTTGTTGGGATCCGATGAATATGGAATACTATGTCAAGTTGATTATCAATCTATCATATATGTGTTGTTTATGATCTTGCATGCTCTCCGTTGATAGTAGATGCTCTGGCCAAGTTGATACTTGTAACTCCAAGAGGGAGTATTTATGCTCGATAGTGGGTTCATGCCTCCATTAAATGCAGGACGGTGAGAAAGTTCTAAGGTTGTGGATGTGCTGTTGCTACTAGGGATAAAACATCGATGCTTTGTCTAAGGATATTTGTGTTGATTACATTACGCACCATACTTAATGCAATTGTCTGTTGTTTGCAACTTAATACTGGAAGGGGTGCGGATGCTAACCCGAAGGTGGACTTTTTAGGCATAGATGCATGCTGGATAGCGGTCTATGTACTTTGTCGTAATGCCCAATTAAATCTCACACTAGTCATCATGATATGTATGTGCATTGTTATGCCCTCTTTATTTAATTTGTCAATTGCCCAACTGTAATTTGTTCACCCAACATGCTATTTCCTATTGGAGAGACACCACTAGTGAACTGTGGACCCCGGTCCATTCTTTTACATCTGAATACAATCTACTGCAAACATTGTTCTTTACTGTTCTTCGCATACAAACATCATTTTCCACACCATACATTTAATCCTTTGTTACAGCAAGCCGGTGAGATTGACAACCTCACTGTTAAGTTGGGGCAAAGTATTTGGATTGTGTTGTGCAGGTTCCATGTTGGCGCCGGAATCCCTAGTGTTGCGCCGCACTACACTCCGTCACCAACAACCTTCATGTGCTCCTTGACTCCTACTAGTTCGATAAACCTTGGTTTCTTACTGAGGGAAACTTGCTGCTGTACGCATCACACCTTCCACTTGGGGTTCCCAACGGGCGTGTGCTTTACGCGTCAACAAGTATCAACTTGGCCAGAGCCTCTACTAGCAACGGAGAGCATGCAAGATCATAAACAACACATATGATAGATTTATAATCAACTTGACATAGTATTCCATATTCATCGGATCCCAACAAACACAACATGTAGCATTACAAATAGACGATCTTGATCATGATAGGCAGCTCACAAGATCTAACATGATAGCACAATGAGGAGAAGACAACCATCTAGCTACTGCTATGGACCCATAGTCCTAGGATGAACTACTCACACATCAGTCCGGAGGCGATCATGGTGATGTAGAGTCCTCCGGGAGATGATTCCCCTCTCCGGCAGGGTGTCGGAGGCGATCTCCTGAATCCCCCGAGATGGGATTAGCGGCGGCGGCGTCTCTGGAACTATTTCCGTATCGTGGCTCTCGGTAATAGGGTTTTCGCGACTGAGGGTATAAGTAGGCGGAAGGGCAGCGTCGGAGGGCTGACGAGGGGCCCACACCATAGGCCGGCCCTATGGTTACGGCACATCGTGGCCCCGCTTCGTATGCTCTTCGGTCTTCTGGAAGCTCCGTGGAAAAATAAGACCCTAGGCGTTGATTTCGTCCAATTCCGAGAATATTTCCTTTGTAGGATTTCTGAAACCAAAAACAGCAGAAAACAGCAACTAGCTCTTCGGCATCTTGTCAATAGGTTAGTGCCGGAAAATGCATAATAATGACATAAAGTGTGTATAAAACATGTGAGTATTGTCATAAAAGTAGCATGGAACATAAGAAATTATAGATACGTTTGAGACATATCAAGCATCCCCAAGCTTAGTTCCTACTCGCCCTCGAGTAGGTAAACGATAACAAGGATAATTTTTGAAGTGACATGCTATCATAATCTTGATCAATACTATTGTAAAGCATATGAGATGAATGAAGTGATTCGAAGCAATGGTAAAGATAATGAATAAACAACTGAATCATATAGCAAAGACTTTTCATGAATAGTACTTTCAAGACAAGCATCAATAAGACTTGCATAGGAGTTAACTCATAAAGCAATAGATTCTTAGTAGAAATTTTTTAAGGAACACAAAGGAAGATATAAGTTTCAGCAGTTGCTTTCAACTTCAACATGTATATCTCATGGATAATTGTCAACACAAAGTAATATGATGACTGCAAATAAGCAAGTATGTAGGAATCAATGCACACAGTTGACACAAGTGTTTGCTTCTAAGATAGAAAGAAGTAGGTAAACTGACTCAACATAAAGTAAAAGAATGGCCCTTCGCAGAGGGAAGCATGGATTGCTATATTTGTGCTAGAGCTTTTATTTTGAAAACATAGAAACAATTTTGTCAACGGTAATAATAATTCATATGTGTTATGTATAAGACATCCTATAAGTTGCAAGCCTCATGCATAGAATACCAATAGTGCTCGCACCTTGTCTTAATTAGCTTGGATTTACATGGATTACCATTGCATAACATATGTTTCAACCAAGTGTCACAAAGGGGTACCTCTATGCCGCCTGTACAAAGGTCTAAGGAGAAAGTTCGCATTGGATTTCTCGCTTTTGATTATTCTCAACTTAGACATCCATACCGGGACAACATAGAAAACAGATAATGGACTCCTCTTTAATGCATAAGCATTCAACAACAGATAATATTCTCATATGAGATTGAGGATTAATATCCAAACTGAAACTTCCACCATGATTCATGGCTTTAGTTAGCGGCCCAATGTTCTTCTCTAAAAATATGCATACTCAAACCATTTGATCATGATAAATCACCCTTACTTCAGACAAGACGAACATGCATAGTAACTCACATGATATTCAACAAAGGTGTAATAGTTGATGGCGTCCCCAGAAACATGGTTACCGCTCAACAAGCAACTTATAAGAAATAAGATACATAAGCTACATATTCTTTACCACAATAGCTTTTAAGCTATTTTCCCATGAGCTATATATTGCAAAGACAAGGAATGAAATTTTAAAGGTAGCACTCAAGCAATTTACTTTGGAATGGTAGAGAAATACCATGTAGTAGGTAGGTATGGTGGACACAAGTGGCATAGTTTTTTGGCTCAAGGATTTGGATGCACGAGAAGTATTCCCTCTCAAAACAAGGCTTTAGGCTAGCAAGGTTGTTTGAAGCAAACTCAAGTATGAACCGGTACAGCAAAACTTACATAAGAACATATTGCAAGCATTATAAGACTCTACACTGTCTTCCTTGTTGTTCAAACACCTCACCAGAAAATATCTAGACTTTAGAGAGACCAATCATGCAAACCAAATTTCAACAAGTTCTATGGTAGTTCTTCATTAATGGGTGCAAAGTACATGATGCAAGAGCTTAAACATGATCTATTTGAGCACAACAATTGCCAAGTATCAAATTATTCAAGACATTATACCAATTACCACATGAAGCATTTTCTGTTTCCAACCAAATAACAATGAACGAAGCAGTTTCAACCTTCGCCATGAACATTAAAAGTAAAGCTAAGAACACCAGTGTTCATATGCAACAGCGGAGCGTGTCTCTCTCCCAAACAAAGAATGCTAGGATCCGATTTTATTCAAACACAAACAAAAAAAATAAAAACATACAGATACTCCAAGTAAAGCACATAAGATGTGACGGAATAAAAATATAGTTTCACTAGAGGTGACCTGATAAGTTGTCGATGAAGAAGGGGATGCCTTTGGCATCCCCAAGCTTAGATGCTTGAGTCTTCTTGAAATATGCAGGGATGAACCACGGGGGGCATCCCCAAGCTTAGACTTTTCACTCTCCTTGATCATATTGTATCATCCTCCTCTCTTGATCCTTGAAAACTACCTCCACACCAAACTCAAAACAAACTCATTAGAGGGTTAGTGCATAATCAAAAATTCACATAATCAGAGGTGACATAATCATTCTTAACACTTATGGTCATTGCACAAAGCTACTGAAAGTTAATGGAACAAAGAAATCCATCCAACATAGCAAAACAGGCAATGCGAAATAAAAGGCAGAATCTGTCAAAACAGAACAGTACGTAAAGACGAATTTTTTAGCGGCACTTAACTTGCTCAGATGAAAACACTCAAATTAAATGAAAGTTGCGTACATATCTGAGGATCACGCACGTAAATTGGCAGATTTTTCTGAATTACCTACAGAGGGGGCTACTCAATTTCGTGACAGCAAGAAATCTGTTTCTGCGCAGTAATCCAATTCTAGTATCAACCTTACTATCAAAGACTTTACTTAGCACAACAATGCAATAAAATAAAGATAAGGAGAGGTTGATACAGTAGTAACAACTTCCAAGACTCAAATATAAAACAAAAGTGCAGAAGTAAAATAATGGGTTGTCTCCCATAAGCGCTTTTCTTTAACGCCTTTCAGCTAGGCGCAGAAAGTGTGAATCAAGTATTATCAAGAGATGAAGCATCAACATCATAATTTGTTCTAATAATAGAATCAAAAGGTAACTTCATTCTCTTTCTAGGGAAGTGTTCCATACCTTTCTTGAGAGGAAATTGATACTTAATATTCCCTTCCTTCATATCAATAATAGCACCAACAGTTCGAAGAAAAGGTCTTCCCAAAATAATGGGACAAGATGCATTGCATTCAATATCCAAGACAACAAAATCAACGGGGACAAGGTTATTGTTAACCGTAATGCGAACATTATCAATCCTCCCCAAACGTTTCTTTATAGAATTATCAGCAAGATTAACATCCAAATAATAATTTTTCAATGGTGGCAAGTCAAGCATATTATAGATTTTCTTAGGCATAACAGAAATACTTGCACCAAGATCACATAAAGCATTACAATCAAAATCATTGACCTTCATCTTAATGATGGGCTCCCAACCATCTTCTAACTCTCTAGGAATAGAAGTTTCAAGTTTTAATTTATCTTCTCTAGCTTTTATGAGAGCATTTGTAATATGTTTTGTAAAGGCCAAATTTATAGCACTAGCATTAGGACTTCTAGCAAGTTTTTGTAAGAACTTTATAACTTCAGAGATGTGACAATCATAAAAATCTAAACCATTATGATCTAAAGCAATGGGATCATTGTCCCCAATATTTTGAAAAATTTCAGCAGTTTTATCACAAGTAGTTTCAGCAGTTTTAGCAGTTTCAGGCAGTTTTGCACGCTTTGCATTAGGAGTGGAAACATTGCTAACAACAATTATTTTACCATTGATAGTAGGAGGTTTAGCAACATGTGAAGCATCGACATTACTAGTGGTGGCGATAGTCCAAACATTAGCTACATTATTCTCTTTAGCAAATTTTTCTTCTCTTTCCCACCTAGCATGCAATTCAGCCATCAATCTAATATTTTCATTAATTCGAACTTGGATAGCGTTTGCTGTAGCAAATGACTTAATATCTTTAGTTTCATTAGGCATAACTTTCAATTTTAAAAGATCAACATCGGCAGCAAGACTATCAACCTTAGAAGCAAGAATATCAATTTTACCAAGCTTTTCTTCAACAGATTTGTTAAAAGCAGTTTGTGTACTAATAAATTCTTTAAGCATGGCTTCAAGACCAGGGGGTACACTCCTATTATTGTTGTAAGAATTACCATAACCGTTACCATTATTAGAAGGATATGACCTATAGTTGTTACCAGAATTATTCCTATAAGCAGTGTTGTTGAAATTATTATTTTTAATGAAGTTCACATCAACATGCTCTTCTTGAGCAACCAATGAAGCTAAAGGAACATTATTAGGATCAACATTAGATCTACCATTAACAACCATAGACATAATAGCATCAATCTTATCACTCAAGGAGGAGGTTTCTTCAACAGAATTTACCTTCTTACCTTGTGGAGCCCTTTCAGTGTGCCATTCAGAGTAGTTGATCATCATATCATCAAGAAGCTTTGTTGTGCCGCCTAAGGTGATGGACATAAAAGTACCTCCAGCAGCTGAATCCAATAGGTTCTGCGAAGAAAAATTCAATCCTGCATAAAAGGTTTGGATGATCATCCAAGTAGTTAGTCCATGGGTAGGGCAATTCTTTACCAAAGATTTCATTCTTTCCCATGCTTGGGCAACATGTTCATTATCCAATTGCTTAAAATTCATTATGCTACTTCTCAAAGATATAATTTTAGCGGGAGGATAATATCTACCAATGAAAGCATCTTTACATTTAATCCATGAATCAATACTATTCTTAGGAAAAGATAGCAACCAATCTTTAGCCCTTCCTCTTAAGGAGAAAGGAAACAATTTCAATTTTATAATGTCACCATCTACATCCTTACACTTTTGCATTTCACAAAGTTCAACAAAATTATTAAGATGAGCAGCAGCATCATCAGAACTAACAACAGAAAATTGCTCTCTCATAACAAGGTTTAGTAAAGCAGGTTTAATTTCATAAAATTCTGCTGTAGCAGCAGGTGGAGTAATAGGTGTGCATAGGAAGTCATTATTATTTGTGCTTGTGAAGTCACACAACTTAGTATTCTCAGGAGTACCCATTTTAGCAGTAGTAAATAAAGCAAACTAAATAAAGTAAATGCAAGTAACTAATTTTTTTGTGTTTTTTGATATAGGGAACGCAAACAAGACAGTAAATAAAGTAGTGCAAGTAACTAATTTTTTTGTATTTTGATATAAAGAAAGCAAACAAAGCAGTAAATAAAATAAAGCAAAGCAAGACAAAAACAAAGTAAAGAGATTGGATGTGGGAGACTCCCCTTGCAGCGTGTCTTGATCTTCCCGGCAACGGCGCCAGAAAACAGTCTTGATGACGCGTAAAGCACACGCCCGTTGGGAACCCCAAGACGAAGGTGTGATGCGTACAACAGCAAGTTTTCCCTCAGTAAGAAACCAAGGTTATCGAACCAGTAGGAGTTAAGGAGCACGTGAAGGTTGTTGGTGACGGAGTGTAGTGCGGCGCAACACCAGGGATTCCGGCGCCAACGTGGAACCTGCACAACACAATCAAAATACTTTGCCCCAACTTAACAGTGAGGTTGTCAATCTCACCGGCTTGCTGTAAACAAAGGATTAACCGTATGGTGTGGAAAATGATGTTTGTTTGCGAAGAACAGTAGAGAACAATGATTGCAGTAGATTGTATTCAGATGTAAAAGAATGGACCGGGGTCCACGGTTCACTAGTGGTGTCTCTCCAATAAGAAATAGCATGTTGGGTGTACAAATTACAGTTGGGCAATTGACAAATAAATAGGGCATAACAATGCACATACATATCATGATGAGTAATATGAGATTTAATTGGGCATTACGACAAAGTACATAGACCGCTATCCAGCATGCATCTATGCCTAAAAAGTCCACCTTCGGGTTAGCATCCGCACCCCTTCCAGTATTAAGTTGCAAACAACAGACAATTGCATTAAGTATGGTGCGTAATGTAATCAACACAAATATCCTTAGACAAAGCATTGATGTTTTATCCCTAGTGGCAACAAAGACATCCACAACCTTAGAACTTTCATCACTTGTCCTGCATTCAATGGAGGCATGAACCCACTATCGAGCATAAATACTCCCTCTTGGAGTTACAAGTATCAACTTGGCCAGAGCCTCTACTAGCAACGGAGAGCATGCAAGATCATAAACAACACATATGATAGATTGATAATCAACTTGAGATAGTATTCCATATTTATCGGATCCCAACAAACACAACATGTAGCATTACAAATAGACGATCTTGATCATGATAGGCAGCTCACAAGATCTAACATGATAGCACAATGAGGAGAAGACAACCATCTAGCTACTGCTATGGACCCATAGTCCAAGGATGAACTACTCACACATCAGTCCGGAGGCGATCATGGTGATGTAGAGTCCTCGGGAGATGATTCCCCTCTCCGGCAGGGTGCCGGAGGCGATCTCCTGAATCCCCCGAGATGGGATTGGCGGCGGCGACCTCTCTGAAACTATTTCCGTATCGTGGCTCTCGGTAATAGGGTTTTCGCGACGGAGGGTATAAGTAGGCGGAAGGGCAGCGTCGGAGGGCTGACGAGGGGCCCACACCATAGGCCGGCGCGGGCCCCTCCTTGGCCGCGCCGCCCTATGGTTACGGCACCTCGTGGCCCCGCTTCGTATGCTCTTCGGTCTTCTGGAAGCTCCGTGGAAATATAAGACCCTGGGCGTTGATTTCGTCCAATTCCGAGAATATTTCCTTTGTAGGATTTCTGAAACCAAAAACAGCAGAAAACAACAACTGGCTCTTCGGCATCTTGTCAATAGGTCAGTGCCGGAAAATGCATAATAATGACATAAAGTGTGTATAAAACATGTGAGTATTGTCATAAAAGTAGCATGGAACATAAGAAATTATAGATACGTTTGAGACGTATCACTACTATACCCATCAAATTATTCAGAGATTGCCGGAGCGTGTGTGGTGTGTTTGGACTGAAATAAATAGAGCTTTTCTCTCTATTAACACACTGACCAGAGCAATTCTCGTAAATGACCAAAATCTCATTCAACTTATTCGCACTTGCCGCATTTGCCTTCATGAAGATCAGGCTATCGTCAGCAAATAACAAGTGGTTAATCCATGGCGATCGGGGACTCACCCGAACCTTCTGTCAACACGATTTCCACCAAAAAGATTCAGCAAGGTAGTAAAACCCTCCGCACATAGCAAGAACAATAATGGAGAGATAGGGTCTCCCTGCCTGAGGCCTCTAGTCGGAATAAAATATGGAAGCAATTCCCCATTAGCCCTAACCGTGAACCTCAGCGAGGTCACACACTTCATAATCAGCCTGACAAACTCTGCACTGAAACCAAGTTTCAACATCATCGCTTGCAAGTAATGCCATTCAACATGATCATATGCTTTCATCATATCTAGCTTGACTGCACTCACATGATTTTTCCTTTCTTCCTCTTCCTCATCGCATGCACACTTTCATATGCGACCAACACATTGTCAGTGATAAGGCGACTGATGACCCACAAGTATATGGGATCGCAACAGTCTTCGAGGGAAGTAAAACCCAATTTATTGATTCGACACAAGGGGAGCCAAAGAATATTTGTAAGCCTTAACAGCGGAGTTGTCAATTCAGCTGCACCTGGAAACAGACTTGCTCGCAAGAGTTTATCAGTAGCAATAGTTTTATAGCAGTAGCAGTAGTGAAATATAAGCAGCAGTGTAACAAAGACAACAGTAGTGATTATAGTAAACAGCAGGATTAAAATACTGTAGGCACAGGGATGGATGAACGGGCGCTGCATGGATAAGAGAACTCATGTAACAATCAAGGCAGGGCATTTGCAGATAGTAATAAAACAGTATCCAAGTACTAAACAACCATAGGCATGTGTTCCGTATATAGTCGTACGTGCTCGCAATGAGAAACTTGCACAACATCTTTTATCCTACCAGCCGGTGGCAGCCGGTCCTCTAGGGAATCTACTGGTAATTGAGGTACTCCTTTTAATAGAGCACCGGAGCAAAGCATTAACACTCCGTGAACACATGTGATCCTCATATCACCGCCTTCCCCTTCGGTTGTCCCAATTTCTGTCACTTTGGGGCCTCGGGTTCCGGACAACAATATGTGTATACAACTTGCAGGTAAGATCATAAAGCAATGAATATCATCATGAATCGATAACATGTTCAGATCTGAAATCATGGCACTCGGGCCCTAGTGACAAGCATTAAGCATAACAAGTTGCAACAATATCATAAAAGTACCAACAACGGATACTAGGCACTATGCCCTAACAATCTTATGCTATTACATGAACAATCTCATCCAATCCCTACCATCCCCTTCAGCCTACAGCGGGGGAATTACTCACACATGGTTGGGGGAAGCATGGATGGTTGATGGAGAGGCGTCGGTGGTGATGATGGCGATGATCTCCTCCAATTCCCCGTCCCGGCAGGGTGCCAGAACTGAGTTTCTGGTCCCGAGACGGAGTTTCGCGATGGCGGCGGAGTTCTGGATGTCTTCTGGCAATTTCGTCGAACCCCCTCGCGTTTTTAGGTCAGAGGGCTTAAGTAGTCCAGAGGGGAGCGTCGGAGGCTGGCAGAGGCGCCGCCACCATAAGCCGGTGCGGCCCAGGGGCCCACCGCGCCGCCTTGTGGCGTGGGCGCCTCGTGGCCCCCCTCCGTCTCGTCTTCTGGCTCCGTCCATCTTCTATGAAAATAGGCCCATTGCAATTATTCCCGGGGATTTTCCTGAAAGTTGAGTTTCTGCACAAAAATAGGACACCAGGGCAATTCTGCTGAAAACAGCATTAGTCTGTGTTAGTTGTATCCAAAATACACAAATTAGAGGCAAAACAATAGCAAAAGTGTTCGGGAAAGTAGATACGTTTTGGACGTATCAACTCCCCCCAAGCTTAGCTTGTTGCTTGTCCGCAAGCAATTCAGTTAACAACTGAGTGCGATAAAAGAACTTTCACGAACACATTTGTTCATATGATATAAATATTCTCATGATATGGACAAGTACTCAGGCAATTCATAATAAGATACATGCAAATAAAGTCATCTAATAGCTATGTCAATCATGAAAAAGATACCAACAAATTAATAATAAGCATCATGAATCATGTCTATCAGCAGGATTGCAATGTTCATAAAAAGATATGATAAAGTGGTATCTTGCTTGCCCGTATTTGTACAGCAAAACATAAATGCCCAGGCACCTCTGAAATTCATGGAAAGACTAGAAGTAAAGATTATCAAAGATAAAAGCATCAAAGCTATACCACAGTTAACTATATTTTGGGACAAGCATATTATTCTAAGAATGACAGTTGTGCTCTCAAGAAGGTGCTCAAAGAAAGGATGGTGACTCAACATAAAAGTAAAAGATTGGCCCTTCACAGAGGGAAGCAGGGATTAACATGCGCTAGAGCTTTTCATTTTTAAAACAGAAGTAAAATTGTTTTGAGAGGTGTTTGTTGTTGTCAACGAATGGTAGTGGGCACTCTAACTACCTCGTCAACCAGACTTTCAAGAGCGGCTCCCATGAAGGACGTTATCTCTACCAGCAAGGTAAATCATCCCTCTTCTCTTTTGTTTACACATGTACTTTAGTTTCATTATGGATGACACTCCCCCCAACCTTTGCTTACACAAGCCATGGCTAACCGAATCCTCGGGTGCCTTCCAACATTCACATACCATGGAGGAGTGTCTATTTGCAAATTAAGTTGCTTACTGATAAATCAGGGCAAAACATGTGAAGAGAATTATTGATGAAAGTTAATTAATTGGGGCTAGGAACCCCGTTGCCAGCTCTTTTTGCAAAATTATTGGATAAGCGGATGTGCCACTAGTCCATTGGTGAAAGTTTGTCAAGAGTAAATGACAAGGTTGAAATATAAAACACCACATACTTCCTCATGAGCTATAAAACGTTGACACAAATTGGATGTATTTTGAAGGTTTAAAGGTAGCACATGAGAATTTTCTTGGAATGGTTTGAAATGCCATGCATAGGTATTTATGGTGGACACTTTGGAATAACTTGGTTTTCAGGGGTTTGGAAGCACGAGCAGCATTCCCGCTCAATACAAGTGAAGGCTAGCAATAGACTGGGAAGCGACAACCAAGAGAGCAATAACTGTCATAATCATGCTTGCGACAAAATAAATTAACATACAAGAACTATGAGTCAAAGTAAATCATCGAGGCTTAATTGACTTTTGTTCAGTCATATGCATGCGTGAGCATGTGCCTAGTCGATTCAAATGAATTATTCAGAGGAGGATACCACAATATCATACCTATCTATGAATAAACCAATGCAAGCAAATATTTATGACATGCTACTCATATTAATAAATTGGAGCTAAACATGAGAGATCATGAACTACTAGACTTTCATTAAATGACATATACCTCACATGAACCAACTAAGCATGCTCACATGGATGAGTATATGTACAAAAATGAAAACAAATAGAGTTCATACCAGCCTCTCACCACAGTCGAGTTGTCGTAGATCATCATTATTGCCTTTCACTTGTGTAGCTTGAATAATATTAAATGAAAACCAAGCTCCAGCCACCGAAGACCACTGAACTCCACAATAAACTTTACAAAACCAAAGAAGAACAACAAATATTTTTGGTGTTTTCGAATTGGAAACAAGAACAAAAGGAAACAGGCAAACAAAGCAAAATCTTTTTGGATTTTCTCATAGCAAACCAACGATAGTAAATAAAGCAAAATAGGAACAAGAAACCAAAATAAACAAATGGTAAAGAGAAACAACAGAAATATTTTTGGTCTTTTTGTATTTTAGGAAAGAAACAAAGCAAAAACAAGAAAATGAAAACTAAAAGAGTCACATAAACACAAAGTAGCAGAAATTCGTCAAACTTGATAGCAGTATAGTAATCATTTTTTACGAAAATCGGACGTTGTCCAACTCGAAAAGTGCTCAACTAATGAAAGTTAGATAATAACCTGGGAAACATTCACAAAAATTGACTTCGCAAAATAACGTTCTGGATGTTTTTAGGATTTTTTTTAGTATCAGTCCAGAATCTGTTTTTAGACAGCACTTCCCCAAATATCATCCTCCTCTTATTAGAGGCCACCTTAAGAAGCGAAACAAGTATGTACAATTATCCGGCAATTGTAATTTGCAATGAATGAGTGATGCCGTCATACCTCCCCCCAAGCTTAGGCTTTTGGCCCAAGTGGAGATCAATCCCACGGTGCCCATGAGGTGGCACCTCCGTAGTATGACGAAGAAGGATCCTGTTCTTGGTATGTGCTGGAAGATGCACCAGAATACGTGACAGTGTACCTGTCGGAGGGCTCGGTGTCCTCGGAGTCATGCTGCTGGTGGAAACCTCGTATCCTCAGTTGCTCATCCATCTCCTCCTTGGAGAGCGACCACGGTCTCCTGCAAACACTGAACAAATCGGCAGGCGGCAAAGGGATTTCCCTCTCATCCCCGTCAATAAACAACATTTTATAGACAATATTTTCTAAACTAGAGTCAGTTGTGACAAATTGGTGACTCTTCATAGCAGCAATATCAAGCCTAATAGGAGTTAATTTCTCATCACTAGGATCAAGAGGAAGATCTAGATATGCAACAATACGTGAGGCAACAATTCCTCCAAAAATAGGTCCCTTATTAGCTAAACGACGAGCAATGAGAGCACCAAGATGATAAGGTGTACTTCCAGTAAGTGCAGCAACAAGAAAAGCAAGATGATAACTAGAGATGTTGCTAGTGTTCTCCCTACCAAGAATGCTAGTAGCAAGATAGTAAGTGAAATATCTAATGGCAGGGAGTTGAATGTTCCTTATCTTGTCGCGCTGAATGGTGCGGCATCATCGTTGGTAACTTCTCGATAGAGTTCCGTCAAAGCTTTGGGACTGTTCTCGATCTTCTTCGCTGTACCTACAGGAGTAATATCCAATGCAGCACAAAAATCCTTCAACTTCATAGTAACAGGCCTGTCATAAATCCTAAATTTAACTGATGGTGAGAAGGATGAGTTGTTGAATTTAAAGCTTTCAACAAAGATTTTAATTAGCTTGTAGAATTGACCATTCTCATCTTCCATATAGGTAGATAAGCCCACATTATTGATGAGGAACAAGAAGTCATCAAGTAGCCCTGCATTACGCAAAAAGTCATAGCATGGAAAGGATGAAGCATTAGGAACTCCATTATCCTCTTCAACTTCGAAGCTCGGTGCAATGACGTCCTCATCATAGGATCGCCTAACTCGAATGGCTGCCCTTGAGGGCCTTCCTGCCCTTGTCGTATCCCTCTCGAACACTTCTCCAAGGGTGTGGTGATGCATCTTCCTTTTCTGAAATTTTTCAACAATCATTATAAAAGTTGGTTTTGAGACATATAAATGAGGGAAACTACTATAGGAACTTGGTAGCATACTAAACATGCATCAAAACTAGTTTTTACAACTTAGAACAAGCATGCAAGCTCACTTAACATGTCACCTACAGCAGCAAAATACTCAAGATATACTCAACCAAACAAAATTCTATTTGGATAATCGGAGGAGTCACATACCGGAGAGCAAATGTGTCAAATTTCAGACAGAAATCTGGGCTGAGCAAAGAGATCGAGAAATCCTGAGCTCTTGAGCAAAAACGCGAGTGAGAACGAACTGGTACGAGTTTTTTCGGGAGAGAGAGTAGAATGAGTGGAAGGGATGACTAAGTGGGGCCAGAAGGGGCCCTCACCACAAGGTGGCGCGCCCCCTCCTTGGCCGCGCTGGCACATGGGGGGCAGCCCTGGGTTGCCCCACTGGTCAGCCCCAGGCACTCCCAGGTTGCATTTCGAAAAATAAGACCATCGGTATAATTTTTGTAAATTTTTGAAAACTTTGAAAAATGCACATTTCTGGGTGTTAAAATTACTATTTCAGGGCAGAAAAAGATTTTCAAACCTCTAAACAACTAAAGCATCTTGCAAAACAAGTAGTACTACAGCAAATAAAACAAGTGTGGAGGAAGAAAGAAATGTTGTTTAGCTCTTCCATGCATATAAAATGTACTTGTTAACAAGGTTGATCAAGTCTTGCCACCAAATAAATTTTACATGACATAAGAAGAAATAAACCTCAAATCAATCATGTTACCTTATATTGTATTGATATGGATCCAATCGATCATAATATTTTGATATCCTTGTTTACGCTCATATATAGGACAATCAATAACTCCCACTTTGATAGTTCTCAAATTAGGAATTGTATTAACTCCATATACTTTATCAATCCTCTTGGGAAAATAAACAGTGTGCTCCTTGTCGTCAACATTGAAAGTAACTTTTCCTTTATTGCAATCAATAACAGCCCCTGCAGTGTTAAGAAAAGGTCTTCCAAGAATAATAGACATATTATCATCTTCAGGCATTTCCAACACAACAAAACCAGTTAATATTAAGCAATTATTAGTAACTTGAACAGGAACATCCTCACATATACCAACAGGTATAGCAGTAGATTTATCAGCCATTTGCAAAGATATATTAGTTGGTATCAACTTATCTAAATAAAGTCTCTTGTAAAGAGAAAAAGGCATAACACTAACTCCTGCTCCCAAATCACATAGAGAAGTTCTAACATAATTATTCTTGATGGAACAAGGGATAGTCGATATACCTGGGTCTCCCAGCTTCTTTGGAACTTTGCCATTGAAAGAGTAATTAGCAAGCATAGTGGAAATCTCCTCATTAGGAATTTTCCTTTTATTAGAGACAATATCTTTCATATACTTTGAATAAGGAGGCAATTTAATAGCATCAGTCAAAGGGATTTGCAAGAACAAAGGTTTCATCCAATCACAAAATTTATTATAGTGTTCTTCTTCCTTTGATTTTAGTTTCTTAGCAGGAAAAGGCATTTGGTTTTGAACCCAAGGTTCTCTTTCATTACCATATTTCTTAGAAATAACATCTTCTTTAGTATACTTTTTATTTTTAGCATGCTTTTCAGGTTCATCTTCAACCTCTTCTTTGTCAGAAGCATCATTCTTATCATTATCTTTATCATGTTCATTACCACTTTCAGTTTCAGCATCAGAAATAGAAATACTATTAGGATCATTAACAGGCTCAGAGGATTCTACAACAGTTTTAGGTTTCTTCTTCTTTTTCTTAGAAGGAGCACTAAGTTCTTTAGTTCGTTGAGAATCTTGTTCAACTCTTTTGGGATGCCCCTCAGGATATAGAGGATCCTGAGTAGAAACACCGCCTCTAGTTGTTACTTCATAAGCATGTTTTTCTTTAGAACTATTTTTTAACAAGTCATTTTGCACTTTAGTGAGTTGATCAATTTGAGTTTGAACCATATGAAAATGTTTAACAAGCATCTTAACATCATTGGAGGTTCTCTCCACAATATCATGCAAATTGCTAATAGCTTGAGAATTTTCCATTAAATGATTCTCTACTCTCATATTAAAATTATCTTGCTTAACAACATAGTTATCAAACTCATCTAAACATTGATCAGGAGGTTTTGAGTACGGAATATCTTCTTTACCAAAGTGTTGAAGAGAATGTACCTCAATTGTGGATGAAGGGGGAGTTATCTTACATAAATCTTCTATGGGAGGTAAATTCTTCACATCTTCAGATTTAATACCTTTCTCCTTAAGAGATTTCTTGCCTTCCCTCATATCTTCATCATTTAATTTAATCATACCCCTCTTCTTCAATATTGGTGTTGGGGTTGGTTCAGGTGTAGTCTAATCATCATGATTTTGGCCTATTCTAGCCAATAATTCTTCGACTTAAATGCAGAGTTCTTTTCCTGAAAACACAACCAACACAACTATCCAGGTATGCCCTAGACTCAATGGTTAGTCCACTATAAAATATATCAAGTAAGTCATGCTTTTCCAGATCATGTCCAGGTCGAGCTCTGATAAGAGAGCAAAACCTTGCCCAAGCTTCAGGCAATTTCTCTCCATCTTCCTGGTCAAAACTATAATTTTTCTGTAAAGCAATATGTTGAGCGCTAGCAGGAAAGTATTTTCAAAAGAAAACATCAAGCAGACCACTTGGACTATCAATAGAATCGGGAGGCAAACTATTATACCAAGTTTTAGCATTATCCTTCAATGAGAAAGGAAAAAATTTAGCTACAAAATAAGTACGCTTCTTGATATCATCAGAAAACAAGCTACTCAAAGTAGAAAGCTCATTCATGTGTTCTATAACACTTTCTTTTTCAGTACCACAAAAAGGTGTTTTCTCAACAATAGATATATGAGATAAATCAAGAGAAAAATCATAATCCTTATCCTTAATGTTTATAGGAGATGTGGCAAATTTAGGATCAGGAGACAGTTTATATCTAACAGCACGTTGTGCAAGAAGCTTTTTAATGTTACTTGCATCAGTAGTAGCATTACATTTATCAATAAAATCATCATCAAGTTCCACATAATCTTCATCAAGATCATCACTAGAGTATTCAACAGACTCAGGTGAATTAACAGGTGTAACAGTATTTTCATTAGGATTTTCAGTATTTTCAATTTGTCTAGACCTAGCAATTGTAGCATCTAGAAAAGGACCTAACGAACCATCATCATCAAGCACAGTAGAAGCATCATTAAAATTATAAGAGGAATTTTCAGATTCAGCAGAAGTACCAGCATGTGAAGCTTGTGGTGGTGAAACAAGTTGACTTATCACAGATGGCGAATCAAGAGCAGCAGAGGTACTCAGAGTTGTACCTTTTCTTGTAGTGGATGGTAATATGGCGACTTTAGCATCGCGAGGTTTACCCATGATGGAGGATTTGCAGTGAACAATATCAATCCAGCTGAACTTGCAAATAAAGCTATGCTCCCCGGCAACGGCGCCAGAAAATAGTCTTGATGACCCACAAGTATAGGGGATCGCAACAGTCTTCGAGGGAAGTAAAACCCAATTTATTGATTCGACACAAGGGGAGCCAAAGAATATTTGTAAGCCTTAACAGCGGAGTTGTCAATTCAGCTGCACCTGGAAACAGACTTGCTCGCAAGAGTTTATCAGTAGCAACAGTTTTATAGCAGCAGAAGTAGTGAAATATAAGCAGCAGTGTAACAAAGACAGCAGTAGTGATTATAGTAAACAGCAGGATTAAAATACTGTAGGCACAGGGATGGATGAACGGGCGCTGCATGGATAAGAGAACTCATGTAACAATCAAGGCAGGGCATTTGCAGATAGTAATAAAACATTATCCAAGTACTAAACAACCATAGGCATGTGTTCCGTATATAGTCGTACGTGCTCGCAATGAGAAACTTGCACAACATCTTTTGTCCTACCAGCCGGTGGCAGCCGGGCCTCTAGGGAATCTACTGGTAATTAAGGTACTCCTTTTAATAGAGCACCGGAGCAAAGCATTAACACTCCATGAACACATGTGATCCTCATATCACCGCCTTCCCCTCCGGTTGTCCCAATTTCTGTCACTTTGGGGCCTCGGGTTCTAGACAGCAATATGTGTATACAACTTGCAGGTAAGATCATAAAGCAATGAATATCATCATGAATCAATAACATGTTCAGATCTGAAATCATGGCACTCGGGCCCTAGTGACAAGCATTAAGCATAACAAGTTGCAACAATATCATAAAAGTACCAACAACGGATACTAGGCACTATGCCCTAACAATCTTATGCTATTACATGAACAATCTCATCCAATCCCTACCATCCCCTTCAGCCTACAGCGGGGGAATTACTCACACATGGTTGGGGGAAGCATGGATGGTTGATGGAGAGGCGTCGGTGGTGATGATGGCGATGATCTCCTCCAATTCCCCGTCTCGGCAGGGTGCGAGAACGGAGTTTCTGGTCCCGAGACGGAGTTTCGCGATGGCGGCGGAGTTCTGGATGTCTTCTAGCAATTTCGTCAAACCCCCTCGCGTTTTTAGGTCAGAGGGCTTAAGTAGTCCAGAGGGGAGCGTCGGAGGCTGGCCGAGGCGCCGCCACCATAGGCCAGCGCGGCCCAGGGGCCCACCGCGCCGCCTTGTGCCGTGGGCGCCTCGTGGTCCCCCTCCGTCTCGTCTTCTGGCTCCGTCCATCTTCTATGAAAATAGACCCATTGCAATTATTCCCGGGGATTTTCCTGAAAGTTGAGTTTCTGCACAAAAATAGGACACCAGGGCAATTCTGCTGAAAACAGCGTTAGTCCGTGTTAGTTGTATCCAAAATACACAAATTAGAGGCAAAACAATAGCAAAAGTGTTCGGGAAAGTAGATACGTTTTGGACGTATCAGCGACCCAGAACGAAAGCACTTTGTTCTTCACCAATAATCTCACCCAAAGGTAATCTCAGCCTATTAGATATACACTTCGACGCAATCTTGTACAGGACTGAGCATAGAGAAATGGGCCAATATTGTGAAATACATTGCGGATGTTTTACCTTGGGTATAAGTGTAATGGACGTTACAGCGATAATCCTTATATCATTGATTATAAAGAGAGACTCATTAATGCATAAGAATGCACTCACAATTTGCAGGAACCTGGAAAAGAGGAGGAAATTGATGAACCTGAAAGCTCATTGGATGAAAAAGAGGAGGAAAGTGATGAACAAAAGGAGGAAGAATGGATTAGCTACCCATGCCAACCTTCTAATGAGAGTAACTCTTTATCTCTTACACTATTTGATTGTCCTCCATGCTTACCAAAGGAGGATGAATGTTATGTTCCTGTGGATTCTCTTGAAATATTCCCTATGAGCAAAACTTGTGAGAATAATTATGCTACTGTTATCTATGATAATCCATGCTATTTTGATAAATCTTATGATAATGCTTTGTTTGTGCCTGATATCGAAATGCATGGTACTAAAGAGTTTTGCTTGGCAAATGTTTATGATAAAGCTCTAGATGATGGTCCTATATTACTTGATAATATTAATTGTACTACTAATGAAAATGGGATTGGAGAAGTCTTGACTTTATCTAGGAGTCCCATATCTCTTGAGATTGATCAATCATCTTGTTATATTATTGATAAAAGTGGGTTTGAAAGTTTTAATCCCACTATTTTTGAGCTTGATAAAAATTATGTGTTTGTGGATCATGAAAAACATGCTTTATGTGATAGTTATATTGTTGAGTTTATTCATGAAGCTACTGAAAATTATTATGAGAGAGGAAAATATGGTTGTAGAAATTTTCATGGTACTAAAACACCTCTCTATATGCTGAAACTTTTGAAGTTACTCTTGTTTTATCATCCTATGCTTGTCACTTTGTTCTTCATGAATTTATTTGTGTACAAGATTCCTATGCATACGAAGTGGGTTAGACTTAAATGTGTTTTTAATTTGCTTCTTGATGCTCTCTTTTGCTTCAACTCTTATTTCTTATGTGAGCATCATTAAAATTGTTGAGCCCATCTTAATGGCTATAAAGAAAGCACTTCTTGGGAGATAACCCATGTTTTTATTTTGCTACTGTTTTGTTGTGTCTTGGAAGTTGTTACTACTGTAGCAACCTCTCCTTATATTTATTTTATTGCATTATTATACCAAGTAAAGTCTCTAATAGAAGGTTGATACTAGATTTGGATTTCTGCGCAGAAACAGATTTCTAGCTGTCACGAATTTGAGTAGGTCTCTCTGTAGGAAACCCGAAAAATTCTGCCAATTTTCATGCGTGTTCCTCAGATATGTACGCAACTTTCATTAGTTTTGAGTTTTCTGATTTGAGCAACGAAAGTACCTCTAAAAAATTTGTCTTTACTGGCTGTTTTGTTTTGGCAGATTCTGTCTCTGTTTTTTGCATTGTCTCTTGTGGACTTTAAGTAAGGCTTTCTAGACGTGGAGAGCTGTAGCTAATGTTTTATTGAGTTCTTGCAATGTGTCACTATAGGACTAAAGTGGATTAAAGATTTTTTTTGAGTACTAACCCCTCTAATGAAGTTTATGAGAAGTTTGGTGTGGCAGAAGTTTTCAAGGGCCAAGAGAGGAGGATGATATATGATCAAGAAGAGTGAAAAGTCTAAGCTTGGGGATGCCCCCGTGGTTCATCCCTGCATATTTCAAGAAGACTCAAGCGTCTAAGCTTGGGGATGCCCAAGGCATCCCCTTCTTCATCAACTTATCAGGTCATCTCTAGTGAAACTATATTTTTATTCGGTCACATTTTATGTGCTTTACTTGGAGCGTCTGTGTGTTTTTATTTTTGTTTGTGTTTGAATAAATTCGGATCCTAGCAATCCTTGTGTGGGAGAGACACACGCTCCGCTTTTTCATATGAACACTGGTGTTCTTCGTTTTACTTTTAATGTTCATGGCGAAAGTTGGAAGCTACAACACTTATTGTTATTTGGTTGGAAACAGAAAATGCTTCATATTATCTTGAATAATTTGATACTTGGCAATTGTTTTGAGCTCTCAAGTAGATCATGATTAAGCTCTTGCATAGTGGAGAACTACCGTAGAGCTTGTTGAAATTTGGTTTGCATGATTGGTCTCTCTAAGGTCTATATATTTTCTGGTAAAAGTGTTTGAGCAACAAGGAAGACAGTATAGAGTCCTATAATTCTTGCAATATGTTCTTATGTAAGTTTTGCTGTACCGGTTCATACTTGTGTTTGCTTCAAACAACCTTGCTAGCCAAAGCCTTGTACTGAGAGGGAATGCTTCTCGTGCATCCAAAACCTTGAGCCAAAACCTATGCCATGTGTGTCCACCATAACTACCTACTATGTGGTATTTTTCTACCATTCCAAGTAAATACTTCATGTGCTACCCTTAAACAATTCAAAAGTTATCATCTCTTATTTGTGTCAATGTTTTATAGCTCATGAGGAAGTATGTGGTGTTCTATCTTTCAATCTTGTTGGGCAGACTTTCACCAATGGACTAGTGGCTTCATCCGCTTATCCAATAATTTTGCAAAAAGAGCTGGCAATGGGGTTCCCAGCCCCAATTAATCAACTTTCATTAATAATTCTCTTCACATGTTTTGCCCTGATTCATCAGTAAGCAACTTAATTTTGCAAATAGACACTCCTTCGTGGTATGTGAATGTTGGAAGGCACCCGAGGATTCGGTTAGCCATGGCTTGTGTAAGCAAAAGATTGGGAGGAGTGTCATCCATAAATAAAACTAAAGTACATGTGTAAACAAAAAAGAGGAGGGATGATCTACCTTGCTGGTAGAGATAACGTCCTTCATGGGAGCCGCTCTTTGAAAGTCTGTTTGATGAGGGGGTTAGAGTGCCCACTACCATTCGTTGACAACAACAAACACCTCTCAAAACTTTACTCTTATGCTCTCTATATGATTCAAAACTTGAAAAGCTCTAGCACATGATTTAATCCCTGCTTCCCTCTGCGAAGGGCCTTTCTTTTACTTTATGTTGAGTCAGTTTACCTACTTCTTTCCATCTTAGAGGCAAACACTTGTGTCAATTGTGCATTGATTTTTACATACTTGCTTATTGCACTCATCATATTACTTTGTGTTGACAATTATCCATGAGATATGCATGTTGAAAATTGAAAGCAATTGCTGAAACTTAATCATCCTTTGTGTTGCTTCAATGCCTTTTACTTTGAATCTACTGCTTTATGAGTTAACTCTTATGTAAGACTTTTTGATGCTTGTCTTGAAAGTATTATTCATGAAAAGTTTTGCTATATGTTATCTATTTGTTAGCAAACTATAGATCGTTGCCTTGAGTCACTTCATTCATCTCATATGCTTTACAATAGTATGATCAAGATTATGTTAGTAGCATGTCACTTCAGAAATTATTCTTTTTATCGTTTACCTACTCGAGGGCGAGTAGGAACTAAGCTTGGGGATGCTTGATACGTCTCCAACGTATCTATAATTTCTTATGTTCCTTGCTAGTTTTATGACAATACCTACATGTTTTGCTCACACTTTATAATGATTTTATGCATTTTTCGGGACTAACCTATTAACAAGATGCCGAGGTGCCAGTTCCTGTTTTCTGCTGTTTTTGGTTCCAGAAAAGCTGTTCGGGCAATATTCTCGGAATTCGACGAAACAAAAGCCAAACATCTTATTTCACCGGAAGGTTCCAGAAGTCCGAAGGGGAGACGAAGATGGGCCAGGGGCCCCCAGACCATACCTGGGCGCGGGCCACCCCTTGGCCGCGCCACCAGGTGGTGTGGGCCCCTCGGGACCCCTCCGACGCCGCCCTTCCGCCTATATATTCCTCGCGACGTGAAAAACCTATATCAATCGATCATATTCCAGAAAGACTCCAGGGGCGCCGCCGCCATCGCGAAACCCAGTTTCGGGGGACAGAATCTCTGTTCCGGCACGCTGCCAGGACGGGGAAGTGCCCCCGGAAGCCATCTCCATCAACGCCACCGCCTCCATCATGCTCCGTGAGTAGTTCCCCCATGGACTACGGGTTCTAGCAGTAGCTAGTTGGTACTCTCTCTCCCATGTACTTCAATACAATGATCTCATGAGCTGCCTTACATGATTGAGATCCATCTGATGTAATCGGTGTTGTGTTTGTTGGGATCCGATGAATTGTTACATTATGATCAGTCTATCTATAAAGTTTGTGAAGTTATTGTTGCTGCAATCTTGTTGTGTTTAATGCTTGTCACTAGTGCACGAGTGGCATGATCTTAGATTTAAGCTCTATACTTATTGCTTAGATTGTATCTACAAGTTGTTTGCACATGTCTATGTCCGGAACCCGAGGCCCCAGAGTGACAGCAACTGGGATAACTGGAGAGGAAGGATTAGATATGAGGATCACATGTTTTCACCAAGTGTTAATGCTTTGCTCCGGTGCTATATTAAAAGGAGTACCTTAATTACTAGTAGATTCCCTTGAGGCTCGGCTGCCACCGGCTGGTAGGACAAAAGATGTTATGCAAGTTTCTCATTGCGAGCATGATGGCGTGTAAAGCACACGTCCGTTGGGAACCCCAAGAGGAAGGTGTGATGCGTACAGCAGCAAGTTTTCCCTCAGAAAGAAACCAAGGTTTATCGAACCAGGAGGAGCCAAGAAGCACGTTGAAGGTTGATGGCGGCGGGATGTAGTGCGGCGCAACACCAGGGATTCCGGCGCCAACGTGGAACCTGCACAACACAACCAAAGTACTTTGCCCCAACGAAACAGTGAGGTTGTCAATCTCACCGGCTTGCTGTAACAAAGAATTAGATGTATAGTGTGGATGATGATTGTTTGCAGAAAACAGTAGAACAAGTATTGCAGTAGATTGTATTCAATGTAAAAGAATGGACCGGGGTCCACAGTTCACTAGAGGTGTCTCTCCCATAAGATAAATAGCATGTTGGGTGAACAAATTACAGTCGGGCAATTGACAAATAGAGAGGGCATGACCATGCACATACATGATATAATGAGTATTGTGAGATTTAATTGGGCATTACGACAAAGTACATAGACCGCTATCCAGCATGCATCTATGGCTAAAAAGTCCACCTTCAGGTTATCATCCGAACCCCTTCCAGTATTAAGTTGCAAACAACAGACAATTGCATTAAGTATGGTGCGTAATGTAATCAATAACTACATCCTCGGACATAGCATCAATGTTTTATCCCTAGTGGCAACAGCACATCCACAACCTTAGAACTTTCATCCTTTGTCCCAGATTTAATGGAGGCATGAACCCACTATCGAGCATAAATACTCCCTCTTGGAGTTAAGAGTAAAAACTTGGCCAGAGCCTCTACTAATAACGGAGAGCATGCAAGATCATAAACAACACATAGGTAATAGATTGATAATCAACATAACATAGTATTCTCTATCCATCGGATCCCGACAAACACAACATATAGAATTACAGATAGATGATCTTGATCATGTTAGGCAGCTCACAAGATCCGACAATGAAGCACATGAGGAGAAGACGACCATCTAGCTACTGCTATGGACCCATAGTCCAGGGGTGAACTACTCACTCATCACTCCGGAGGCGACCATGGCGGTGAAGAGTCCTCCGGGAGATGATTCCCCTCTCCGGCAGGGTGCCGGAGGCGATCTCCTGAATCCCCCGAGATGGGATTGGCGGCGGCGGCGTCTCTGGAAGGTTTTCCGTATCGTGGCTCTCGGTACTGGGGGTTTCGTGACGGAGGCTATATGTAGGCGGAAGGGCAGGTCAAGAGGCGACGTGAGGGGCCCACACAACAGGGCCGCGCGGCCAGGAGGTGGGCCGCGCCGCCCTGGCGTGTCGCCGCCTCGTCGCCTCAATTCGTTTCCCTTTCGGTCTTCTAGAAGCTTCGTGGCAAAATAGGCCCCTGGGCGCTGATTTCGTCCAATTCCGAGAATATTTCCTTACTAGGATTTCTAAAACCAAAAACAGCAGAAAACAACAACTGGCTCTTCGGCATCTCGTTAATAGGTTAGTGCCGGAAAATGCATAAATATGACATAAAGTATGCATAAAACATGTAGATATCATCAATAATGTGGCATGGAACATAAGAAATTATCGATACGTCGGAGACGTATCAGCATCCCCAAGCTTAGTTCCTGCTCGTCCCGAGAAGGTAAATGATAACAAAGATAATTTCTGGAGTGACATGCCATCATAACCTTGATCATACTATTGTAAGCATATGTAATGAATGCAGCGATCAAAACAATGGTAATGACATGAGTAAACAAATGAATCATAAAGAAAATACTTTTCATGAATAGTACTTTCAAGACAAGCATCAATAAGTCTTGCATAAGAGTTAACTCATAAAGCAATAAATCAAAGTAAAGGTATTGAAGCAACACAAAGGAAGATTAAGTTTCAGCGGTTGCTTTCAACTTATAACATGTATATCTCATGGATATTGTCAATGTAAAGTAATATAACAAGTGCAATATGCAGGTATGTAGGAATCAATGCACAGTTCACACAAGTGTTTGCTTCTTGAGGTGGAGAGAGATAGGTGAACTGACTCAACATAAAAGTAAAAGAAAGGGCCCTTCGCAGAGGGAAGCATTGATTGCTATATTTGTGCTAGAGCTTTGGTTTTGAAAACAAGAAACAATTTTGTCAACGGTAGTAATAAAGCATATGTATCATGTAAATTATATCTTACAAGTTGCAAGCCTCATGCATAGTATACTAATAGTGCCCGCACCTTGTCCTAATTAGCTCGGATTACCGGGATTATCATCGCAATACACATGTTTTAACCAAGTGTCACAAAGGGGTACCTCTATGCCGCATGTACAAAGGTCTAAGGAGAAAGCTCGCATTTGGATTTCTCGCTTTTGATTATTCTCAACTTAGACATCCATACCGGGACAACATAGACAACAGATAATGGACTCCTCTTTGATGCATAAGCATGTAGCAATAATTAATGTTCTCATATGAGATTGAGGATATATGTCCAAAACTGAAACTTCCACCATGATTCATGGCTTTAGTTAGCGGCCCAATGTTCTTCTCTAACAATATGCATGCTCTAACCATTAAATGAGTGGTAAATCTCCCTTACTTCAGACAAGACGGACATGCATAGCATCTCACATGATATTCAACAAAGAGTAGTTGATGGCGTCCCCAGGAACATGGTTATCGCACAACAAGCAACTTAATAAGAGATAAAGTGCATAAGTACATATTCAATACCACAATAGTTTTTAAGCTATTTGTCCCATGAGCTATATATTGCAAAGGTAAAGAATGGAAATTTTAAAGGTAGCACTCAAGCAATTTACTTTGGAATGGCGGAGAAATACCATGTAGTAGGTAGGTATGGTGGACACAAATGACATAGTGGTTGGCTCAAGGATTTGGATGCATGAGAAGTATTCCCTCTCGATACAAGGTTTAGGCTAGCAAGGTTATTTGAAACAAACACAAGGATGAACCGGTGCAGCAAAACTCACATAAAAGACATATTGTAAACATTATAAGACTCTACACCGTCTTCCTTGTTGTTCAAAACTCAATACTAGAAATTATCTAGACTTTAGAGAGACCAAATATGCAAACCAAATTTTAGCAAGCTCTTCGTATTTCTTCATTAATAGGTGCAAAGTATATGATGCAAGAGCTTAAACATGAGCACAACAATTGCCAAGAATCAAATTATTCAAGACATTTTAGAATTACTACATGTAGCATTTCCCGATTCCAACCATATGACAATTTAACGAAGAAGATTCAACCTTCGCCATGAATACTATGAGTAAAGCCTAAGGACATATTTGTCCATATGCAACAGCGGAGCGTGTCTCTCTCCCACACAATGAATGCTAGGATCCATTTTATTCAAACAAAACAAAAACAAAAACAAAACGACGCTCCAAGCAAAGCACATAAGATGTGATGGAATAAAAATATAGTTTCAGGGGAGGAACCTGATAATGTTGTCGATGAAGAAGGGGATGCCTTGGGCATCCCCAAGCTTAGACGCTTGAGTCTTCTTAAAATATGCAGGGGTGAACCACCGGGGCATCCCAAGCTTAGAGCTTTCACTCTCCTTGATCATATTGTATCATCTCCCTCTCTTGATCCTTGAAAACTTCCTCCACACCAAACTCGAAACAACTCATTAGAGGGTTAGTGCATAATAAAAATTCACATGTTCAGAGGTGACATAATCATTCTTAATACTTCTGGACATTACACAAAGCTATTGGACATTAATGGAACAAAGAAATTCATCCATCATAGCAAAAGAAGCAATGCGAAATAAAAGGCAGAATCTGTCAAAACAGAACAGTCCGTAAAGACGGATTTTATTGAGGCACCAGACTTGCTCAAATGAAAATGCCCAAATTGAATGAAAGTTGCGTACATATCTGAGGATCACGCACGTAAATTGGCATATTTTTCTGAGCTACCTACAGAGAGGCAGGTCAAAATTCGTGACAGCAAAGAAATCTGTTTCTGCGCAGCAATCCAAATCTAATATGAACCTTACTATCAAAGACTTTATTTGGCACAACAATGCAAAAAACTAAGATAAGGATAGGTTGCTACAGTAGAGAACAACTTCCAAGACTCAAATATAAAATAAAATTACTGTAGTAAAAACATGGGTTGTCTCCCATAAGCGCTTTTCTTTAACGCCTTTCAGCTAGGTGCAGAAAGTGTATATCAAGTGTTGTCAAGAGACGAAGTATCAACATCATAACTTGTTCTAATAATAGAATCAAAAGGTAACTTCATTCTCTTTCTAGGGAAGTGTTCCATACCTTTCTTGAGAGGAAATTGATATTTAATATTACCTTCCTTCATATCAATGATAGCTCCAACAGTTCGAAGAAAAGGTCTTCCCAATATAATGGGACAAGATGCATTGCATTCAATATCCAAGACAACAAAATCAACGGGGACAAGGTTATTGTTAACAGTAATGCGAACATTATCAATTCTCCCCAAAGGTTTCTTTGTAGAATGATCAGCAAGATTAACATCCAAATAACAATTTTTCAATGGTGGCAAGTCAAGCATATTATAGATTTTCTTAGGCATAACAGAAATACTTGCACCAAGATCACATAAAGCATTACAATCAAAGTCATTGACCTTAATCTTAATGATGGGCTCCCAACCATCCTCTAGCTTCCTAGGAATAGAAGCTTCACGTTCTAGTTTCTCTTCTCTAGCTTTTATGAGAGCATTTGTAATATGTTTTGTGAAAGCCAAGTTTATGGCACTAGCATTAGGACTCTTAGCAAGTTTTTGTAAGAACTTTATAACTTCAGAGATGTGACAATCATCAAAATCCAAACCATTATAATCTAAAGCAATGGGATCATCATCCCCAATGTTGGAAAAAATTTCAGCAGTTTTATCACAGGCAGTTTCAGCAGTTTTAGCAGTTTCCGGCAGTTTTGCACGCTTTGCACTAGGAGTAGTAACATTGCCAACACCAATTATTTTACAATTGATAGTAGGAGGTGCAGCAACATGTGAATCATTAACTTTACTAGTGGTGGTAATAGTCCAAACTTTAGCTACATTATTCTCTTTAGCTAGTTTTTCATTTTCTTCTCTTTCCTACCTAGCATGCAATTTGGCCATCAATCTTATATTCTCATTAATTCTAACTTGGATGGCATTTGCTGTAGTAACAATTTTATTTTCAATATCCTTATTAGGCATAACTTTCGATTTCAAAAGATCAACATCAGAGGCAAGACTATCAACCTTAGAAGCGAGAATATCAATTTTATTGAGCTTTTCCTCAACAGATTTGTTAAAAGCAGTTTGTGTACTAATAAATTCTTTAAGCATAGCTTCAAGTTCAGGGGGTGTGTTCCTATTATTGTTGTAAGAATTCCCATAAGAATTACCATAACCGTTACCATTATTATAAGGATATGGCCTATAGTTATTACTAGAATTGTTCCGATAAGCATTGTTGTTGAAATTATTATTTTTAATGAAGTTTACATCAACATGTTCTTCTTGGGCAAACAATGAAGCTAAAGGAACATTATTAGGATCAACATTAGTCCTATCATTCACAAGCATAGACATAATAGCATCAATCTTATCACTCAAGGAAGAGGTTTCTTCAACAGAATTTACCTTCTTACCTTGTGGAGCTCTTTCCGTGTGCCATTCAGAGTAATTAATCATCATATTATCAAGAAGCTTTGTTGCTTCACCAAGAGTGATGGACATAAAGGTACCTCCAGCAGCTGAATCCAATAAGTTCCGCGAAGAAAAGTTCAGTCATGCATAAAAGATTTGGATGATCATCTAAGTAGTCAGTCCATGGGTTGGGCAATTTTTAACCAAAGATTTTATTCTTTCCCAAGCTTGTGCAACATGCTCATTATCCAATTGTTTAAAATTCATTATGCTACTTCTCAAAGATATAATTTTAGCAGGGGGATAATATCTACTAATAAAAGCATCCTTGCATTTAGTCCATGAATCAATACTATTCTTAGGTAGAGATAGCAACCAATCTTTAGCTCTTCCTCTTAATGAGAAAGGAAACAATTTTAATTTTATAATGTCACCATCTACATCTTTATACTTTTTCATTTCACATAATTCAACAAAGTTATTGAGATGGGCAGCAGCATCATCAGAACTAACACCAGAAAATTGCTCTCGCATAACAAGATTCACTAAAGCAGGTTTAATTTCAAAGAATTCTGCTGTAGTAGCAGGTGGAGCAATAGGTGTGCATAAGAAATCATTATTATTTGTGGTTGTGAAGTCACACAACTTAGTATTTTCAGGGGTATCCATTTTAGCAGTAGTAAATAAAGCAAACTAGATAAAGTAAATGCAAGTAACTAATTTTTTTGTGTTTTTGATATAGAGTGCAAGACAGTAAATAAAGTAAAACTAGCAACTAATTTTTTTGTGTTTTGATATAATGCAGCAAACAAGAAAGTAAATAAAGTAAAACAAGACAAAAACAAAGTAAAGAGATTGGATTGTGGAGACTCCCCTTGCAGCGTGTCTTGATCTCCCCGGCAACGGCGCCAGAAAAAATGCTTGATGGCGTGTAAAGCACACGTCCGTTGGGAACCCCAAGAGGAAGGTGTGATGCGTACAGCAGCAAGTTTTCCCTCAGAAAGAAACCAAGGTTTATCGAACCAGGAGGAGCCAAGAAGCACGTTGAAGGTTGATGGCGGCGGGATGTAGTGCGGCGCAACACCAGGGATTCCGGCGCCAACGTGGAACCTGTACAACACAACCAAAGTACTTTGCCCCAACGAAACAGTGAGGTTGTCAATCTCACCGGCTTGCTGTAACAAAGAATTAGATGTATAGTGTGGATGATGATTGTATGTAGAAAATAGTAGAACAAGTATTGCAGTAGATTGTATTCAATGTAAAAGAATGGACCGGGGTCCACAGTTCACTAGAGGTGTCTCTCCCATAAGATAAATAGCATGTTGGGTGAACAAATTACAATCGGGCAATTGACAAATAGAGAGGGCATGACCATGCACATACATGATATAATGAGTATTGTGAGATTTAATTGGGCATTACGACAAAGTACATAGACCGCTATCCAGCATGCATCTATGCCTAAAAAGTCCACCTTCAGGTTATCATCCGAACCCCTTCCAGTATTAAGTTGCAAACAACAGACAATTGCATTAAGTATGGTGCGTAATGTAATCAATAACTACATCCTCGGACATAGCATCAATGTTTTATCCCTAGTGGCAATAGCACATCCACAACCTTAGAACTTTCATCACATGTCCCATTTAATGGAGGCATGAACCCACTATCGAGCATAAATACTCCCTCTTGGAGTTAAGAGTAAAAAATTGGCCAGAGCCTCTACTAATAACGGAGAGCATGCAAGATCATAAATAACACATAGGTAATAGATTGATAATCAACATAACATAGTATTCTCTATCCATCGGATCCCGACAAACACAACATATAGAATTACAGATAGATGATCTTGATCATGTTAGGCAGCTCACAAGATCCGACAATGAAGCACATGAGGAGAAGACGACCATCTAGCTACTGCTATGGACCCAAAGTCCAGGGGTGAACTACTCACTCATCACTCCGGAGGCGACCATGGCGGTGAAGAGTCCTCCGGGAGATGACTCCCCTCTCCGGCAGGGTGCCGGAGGCGATCTCCTGAATCCCCCGAGATGGGATTGGCGGCGGCGGTGCCTCTGGAAGGTTTTCCGTATCGTGGCTCTCGGTACTGGGGGTTTCGCGACGGAGGCTATATGTAGGCGGAAGGGCAGGTCAAGAGGCGACGCGAGGGGCCCACACAACAGGGCCGCGCGGCCAGGAGGTGGGTGATGGCGTGTAACTCACACGTTCGTTGGGAACCCCAAGAGGAAGGTATGATGCACACAGCAGCAAGTTTTCCCTCAGAAGGAAACCAAGGTTTATCGAACCAGGAGGAGCCAAGAAGCACGTTGAAGGTTGATGGCGGCGGGATGTAGTGCGGCGCAACACCAGAGATTCCGGCGCCAACGTGGAACCTACACAACACAACCAAAGTACTTTGCCCCAACGAAACAGTGAGGTTGTCAATCTCACCGGCTTGCTGTAACAAAGGATTAACCGTATTGTGTGGAAGATGATTGTTTGCAAGAAAACAGTAAAACAAGTATTGCAGCAGATTTGTATTTCAGTATAAAAGAATGGACCGGGGTCCACGGTTCACTAGAGGTGTCTCTCCCATAAGATAAAAGCATGTTGGGTGAACAAATTACAGTCGGGCAATTCACAAATAGAGAGGGCATAACAATGCACATACATGTCATGATAAATATAGTGAGATTTAATTGGGCATTACGACAAAGTACATAGACCGCCATCCAGCATGCATCTATGCCTAAAAAGTCCACCTTCAGGTTATCATCCGAACCCCTTCCAGTATTAAGTTGTAAAACAACAGACAATTGCATTAAGTATGGTGCGTAATGTAATCAACAACTACATCCTTAGACATAGCATCAATGTTTTATCCCTAGTGGCAACAGCACATCCACAACCTTAGAACTTTCTGTCACTGTCCCAGATATCAATGGAGGCATGAACCCACTATCGAGCATAAATACTCCCTCTTGGAGTTAAGAGCAAAAACTTGGCCAGAGCCTCTACTAATAACGGAGAGCATGCAAGATCATAAACAACACATAGGTAATAACTTGATAATTAACATAACATAGTATTCTCTATCCATCGGATCCCGACAAACACAACATATAGTATTACAGATAGATGATCTTGATCATGTTAGGCAGCTCACAAGATCCAACAATGAAGCACAATGAGGAGAAGACAACCATCTAGCTACTGCTATGGACCCATAGTCCAGGGGTGAACTACTCACTCATCACTCCGGAGGCGACCATGGCGGTGAAGAGTCCTCCGGGAGATGAATCCCCTCTCCGGCAGGGTGCCGGAGGAGATCTCCAGAATCCCCCGAGATGGGATTGGCGGCGGCGGCGTCTCTGGAAGGTTTTCCGTATCGTGGCTCTCGGTACTGGGGGTTTCGCGACGGAGGCTTTAAGTAGGCGGAAGGGCAACGCGGGGGGCCACACGAGGGCCCCACACCATAGGTCGGCGCGGCCAGGGCCAGGGCCGCGCCGCCCTAGTGTGGCGGCGCCTCGTGGCCCCACTTCGACTCCTCTTCGGTCTTCTGGAAGCTTCGTGGCAAAATAGGACCCTGGGCGTTGATTTCGTCCAATTCCGAGAATAATTCGTTACTAGGATTTCTGAAACCAAAAACAGCAGAAACAAAGAATCGGCTCTTCGGCATCTTGTTAATAGGTTAGTTCCAGAAAATGCACGAATATGACATAAAGTGTGCATAAAACATGTAGATATCATCAATAATGTGGCATGGAACATAAGAAATTATTGATACGTCGGAGACGTATCAGCATCCCCAAGCTTAGTTCTGCTCGTCCCGAGCAGGTAAAACGATAACAAAGATAATTTCTGAAGTGACATGCCATCATAACCTTGATCATACTATTTGTAAACATATGTAATGAATGCAGCGATCAAAACAATGGTAATGACATGAGTAAACAAGTGAATCATAAAGCAAAGACTTTTCATGAATAGTACTTCAAGACAAGCATCAATAATTCTTGCATAAGAGTTAACTCATAAAGCAATAAATCAAAGTAAAGGTATTGAAGCAACACAAAGGAAGATTAAGTTTCAGCGGTTGCTTTCAACTTGTAACATGTATATCTCATGGATAATTGTCAACATAGAGTAATATAACAAGTGCAATATGCAAGTATGTAGGAATCAATGCATAGTTCACACAAGTGTTTGCTTCTTGAGGTGGAGAGAGATAGGTGAACTGACTCAACATAAAAGTAAAAAGAATGGTCCTTCAAAGAGGAAAGCATCGATTGCTATATTTGTGCTAGAGCTTTTATTTTGAAAACATGAAACAATTTTGTCAACGGTAGTAATAAAGCATATGAGTTATGAAAATTATATCTTACAAGTTGCAAGCCTCATGCATAGTATACTAATAGTGCCCGCACCTTGTCCTAATTAGCTTGGACTACCGGATCATCGCAATACACATGTTTTAACCAAGTGTCACAATGGGGTACCTCCATGCCGCCTGTACAAGGGTCTAAGGAGAAAGCTCGCATTTTGGATTTCTCGCTTTTGATTATTCTCAACTTAGACATCCATACCGGGACAACATGGACAACAGATAATGGACTCCTCTTTAATGCATAAGCATGTGGCAACAATTATTATTCTCATATGAGATTGAGGATATATGTCCAAAACTGAAACTTCCACCATGATTCATGGCTTTAGTTAGCGGCCCAATGTTCTTCTCTAACAATATGCATGCTCCAACCATAAAGGTGGTAGATCTCTCTTACTTCAGACAAGACGGACATGCATAGCAACTCACATGATATTCAACAAAGAATAGTTGATGGCGTCCCCAGAAACATGGTTATCGCACAACAAGCAACTTAATAAGAGATAAAGTGCATAAGTACATATTCAATACCACAATAGTTTTTAAGCTATTTGTCCCATGAGCTATATATTGCAAAGGTGAATGATGGAATTTTAAAGGTAGCACTCAAGCAATTTACTTTGGAATGGCGGAGAAATACCATGTAGTAGGTAGGTATGGTGGACACAAATGGCATAGTGGTTGGCTCAAGGATTTTGGATGCAAGAAGTATTCCCTCTCGATACAAGGTTTAGGCTAGCAAGGTTATTTGAAACAAACACAAGGATGAACGGTGCAGCAAAACTCACATAAAAGACATATTGTAAACATTATAAGACTCTACACCGTCTTCCTTGTTGTTCAAAACTCAATACTAGATATTATCTAGACTTTAGAGAAACCAAATATGCAAACCAAATTAGCAAGCTCTAAGTGTTTCTTCATTAATGGGTGCAAAGTATATGATGCAAGAGCTTAAACATGAGCACAACAATTGCCAAGTATCAAATTATTCAAGACATTTTAGAATTACTACATGTAGCATTTTCCAATTCCAACCATATAACAATTTAACGAAGAAGAAACTTCGCCATGAATACTATGAGTAAAGCCTAAGGACATACTTGTCCATATGCTACAGCGGAGCGTGTCTCTCTCCCATACAGCGAATGCTAGGATCCATTTTATTCAAACAAAACAAAAACTAAAACAAACCGACGCTCCAAGCAAAGTACATAAGATGTGGCCGAATAAAAATATAGTTTCAGGGGAGGAACCTGATAATGTTGTCGATGAAGAAGGGGATGCCTTTGGCATCCCCAAGCTTAGACGCTTGACTCTTCTTTAAATATGCAGGGGTGAACCACCGGGGCATCCCCAAGCTTAGAGCTTTCACTCTCCTTGATCATATTGTATCATACTCCTCTCTTGATCCTTGAAAACTTCCTCCACACCAAACTCGAAACAACTCATTAGAGGGTTAGTGGACAATAAAAATTAACATGTTCAGAGGTGACACAATCATTCTTAACACTTCTGGACATTGCATAAAGCTACTGGACATTAATGGATCAAAGAAATTCATCCAACATAGCAAAAGAGGCAATGCGAAATAAAAGGCAGAATCTGTCAAAACAGAACAGTCCGTAAAGATGGATTTTATTAAGGCACCAGACTTGCTCAAATGAAAATGCCCAAATTGAATGAAAGTTGCGTACATATCTTAGGATCACTCACGTAAATTGGCTTAATTTTCTGAGTTACCTACAGATAATTAGACCCAGATTCGTGACAGCAAAGAAATCTGTTTCTGCGCAGTAATCCAAATCTAGTATTTACTTTACTATCAAAGACTTTACTTGGCACAACAAAACACAAAACTAAGATAAGGAGAGGTTGCTACAGTAGTAAACAACTTCCAAGACTCAAATATAAAACAAAAATACTGTAGTAAAAACATGGGTTGTCTCCCATAAGCGCTTTTCTTTAACGCCTTTCAGCTAGGCGCAGAAAGTGTAAATCAAGTAACATCAAGAGATGAAGCATCAACATCATAATTTGTTCTAATAATAGAATCATAAGGTAACTTCATTCTCTTTCTAGGGAAGTGTTCCATACCTTTGTTGAGAGGAAATTGATATTTAATATTACCTTCCTTCATATCAATAGTAGCACCAACGGTTCGAAGAAAAGGTCTTCCCAATATAATGGGGCAAGATGCATTGCATTCAATATCCAAGACAACAAAATCAACGGGGACAAGGTTATTGTTAACCATAATATGAACATTATCAACTTTCCCCAAAGGTTTCTTTTTAGCATTATCAACGAGATTAACATCCAGATAACAGTTTTTCAATGGTGGCAAGTCAAGCATATCATAGACTTTCTTAGGCATAACAGAAATACTTGCACCAAGATCACATAAAGCATTACAATCAAAATCTTTGACCCTCATTTTAATGATGGGCTCCCAACCATCCTCTAGCTTTCTAGGAATAGAAGTTTCAAGTTTTAGTTTCTCTTCTCTAGCTTTTATGAGAGCATTTGTAATATGTTTTGTGAAAGCCAAATTTACAGCGCTAGCATTAGGACTTTTAGCAAGTTTTTGTAAGAACTTTATAACTTCAGAGATGTGGCAATCATCAAAATCTAAATCATTACAATTTAAAGCAATGGGATTATCATCCCCAAGATTGGAAAAAATTTCAGCAGTTTTATCACAGGCAGTTTCAGCAGTTTTAGCAGTTTCAGGTAATTTTGCGCGCTTTGCACTAGGAGTAGAAACATTGCCAACACCAATTATTTTATCATTAATAGTAGGAGGTGCAGCAACATGTGAATCATTAGCATTGCTAGTGGTGGTAATAGTCCAAACTTTAGCTACATTTTTCTCTTTAGCTAGTTTTTCATTTTCTTCTCTATCCCACCTAGCACGCAGTTCAGCCATTAATCTTATATTCTCATTAATTCTAACTTGGATGGCATTTGCTGTAGTAACAATTTTATTTTCAATATCCTCAGGTTTAGCAGCCATTTTATTAATTAAAGAAGATTGTGACGCAGACATGTATGAGATTCGGTTTTCAGCATTTGCAAGTTTAGTTTGCAACCCAGAAATCTCCATATTCAGATTTTCAAGTTGATTTCCTATATTCTTTAACAAGGTAGATTGTTCATTCATAGTTTTAGTAAACAATTTATTTTGCTCATATTGTGATTGCATAAAGCTCTTGGTGGATCTTTCAATTTCTAACATCTTTTCCTCATTAGGTGAAACATATCTACCATAAGAGTTACCATTAGCATGATATGGCCTAGAATTTTGAGCAACCAATGAAGCTAACGGAACATTATTAGGATCAACATTAGTCCTACCATTCACAAGCATAGACATAATAGCATCAATCTTATCATTCAAGGAAGAGGATTCTTCAAAGAATTTACCTTCTTACCATGTGGAGCTCTTTCCGTGTGCCATTCAGAGTAATTAATCATCATATCATCAAGAAGCTTTGTAGCCGCCCCCAAGGTGATGGACATAAAGGAACCTCCAGCAGCTGAATCCAATAAATTCCGCGAAGAAAAATTTAGTCCTGCATAGAAGGTTTGGATGATCATCCAAGTAGTCAGTCCATGGGTTGGGCAATTTTTAACCAAAGATTTCATTCTTTCCCAAGCTTGAGCAACATGTTCATTATCCAATTGTTTAAAATTCATTATGCTACTCCTCAAAGATATAATTTTAGCAGGGGGATAATATCTACCAATAAAAGCATCCTTGCATTTAGTCCAGGAATCAATACTATTCTTAGGCAGAGATAGCAACCAATCTTTAGCTCTTCCTCTTAATGAGAAAGGAAACAATTTTAATTTTATAATGTCACCATCTACATCTTTATACTTTTGCATTTCACACAATTCAACAAAATTATTGAGATGGGCAGCAGCATCATCAGAACTAACACCAGAAAATTGCTCTCTCATGACAAGATTCAGTAAAGCAGGTTTAATTTCAAAGAATTCTGCTGTAGTAGCAGGTGGAGCAATAGGTGTGCATAGGAAATCATTATTATTTGTGGTTGTGAAGTCACACAACTTAGTATTTTCAGGGGTGGCCATTTTAGCAGTAGTAAATAAAACAAACTAGATAAGGTAAATGCAAGTAACTAATTTTTTGTGTTTTTGATATAGCAAACAAGATAGTAAATAAAGTAAAGCTAGCAACTAATTTTTTTGTGTTTTGATATAATGCAGCAAACAAAGTAGTAAATAAAATAAAGCAAGACAAAAACAAAGTAAAGAGATTGGGAAGTGGAGACTCCCCTTGCAGCGTGTCTTGATCTCCCCGGCAACGGCGCCAGAAAAAGAGCTTGATGGCGTGTAACTCACACGTTCGTTGGGAACCCCAAGAGGAAGGTATGATGCGCACAGCAGCAAATTTTCCCTCAGAAAGAAACCAAGGTTTATCGAACCAGGAGGAGCCAAGAAGCACGTTGAAGGTTGATGGCGGCGGGATGTAGTGCGGCGCAACACCAGAGATTCCGGCGCCAACGTGGAACCTGCACAACACAACCAAAGTACTTTGCCCCAACGAAACAGTGAGGTTGTCAATCTCACCGGCTTGCTGTAACAAAGGATTAACCGTATTGTGTGGAAGATGATTGTTTGCAAGAAAACAGTAAAACAAGTATTGCAGCAGATTTGTATTTCAGTATAAAAGAATGGACCGGGGTCCACAGTTCACTAGAGGTGTCTCTCCCATAAGATAAAAGCATGTTGGGTGAACAAATTACAGTCGGGCAATTGACAAATAGAGAGGGCATAACAATGCACATACATGTCATGATAAATATAGTGAGATTTAATTGAGCATTACGACAAAGTACATAGACCGCCATCCAGCATGCATCTATGCCTAAAAAGTCCACCTTCAGGTTATCATCCGAACCCCTTCCAGTATTAAGTTGTAAAACAACAGACAATTGCATTAAGTATGGTGCGTAATGTAATCAACAACTACATCCTTATACATAGCATCAATGTTTTATCCCTAGTGGCAACAGCACATCCACAACCTTAGAACTTTCTGTCACTGTCCCAGATATCAATGGAGGCATGAACCCACTATCGAGCATAAATACTCCCTCTTGGAGTTAAGAGCAAAAACTTGGCCAGAGCCTCTACTAATAACGGAGAGCATGCAAGATCATAAACAACACATAGGTAATAACTTGATAATTAACATAACATAGTATTCTCTATCCATCGGATCCCGACAAACACAACATATAGTATTACAGATAGATGATCTTGATCATGTTAGGCAGCTCACAAGATCCAACAATGAAGCACAATGAGGAGAAGACAACCATCTAGCTACTGCTATGGACCCATAGTCCAGGGGTGAACTACTCACTCATCACTCCGGAGGCGACCATGGCGGTGAAGAGTCCTCCGGGAGATGAATCCCCTCTCCGGCAGGGTGCCGGAGGAGATCTCCAGAATCCCCCGAGATGGGATTGGCGGCGGCGGCGTCTCTGGAAGGTTTTCCGTATCGTGGCTCTCGGTACTGGGGGTTTCGCGACGAAGGCTTTAAGTAGGCGGAAGGGCAACGCGGGCGGCCACACGAGGGCCCCACACCATAGGTCGGCGCGGCCAGGGCCTGGGTCGCGCCGCCCTAGTGTGGCGGCGCCTCGTGGCCCCACTTCGACTCCTCTTCGGTCTTCTGGAAGCTTCGTGGCAAAATAGGACCCTGGGCGTTGATTTCGTCCAATTCCGAGAATATTTCGTTACTAGGATTTCTGAAACCAAAAACAGCAGAAACAAAGCAATCGGCTCTTCGGCATCTTGTTAATAGGTTAGTTCCAGAAAATGCACGAATATGACATAAAGTGTGCATAAAACATGTAGATATCATCAATAATGTGGCATGGAACATAAGAAATTATCGATACGTCGGAGACGTATCAGTGGGCCGTGCCGCCCTGGCGTGTCGCCGCCTCGTCGCCTCAATTCTTTTCCCTTTCGGTCTTCTGGAAGCTTCGTGGCAAAATAGGCCCCTGGGCGTTGATTTTGTCCAATTCCGAGAATATTTCCTTACTAGGATTTCTGAAACCAAAAACAGCAGAAAACAGCAACTGGCTCTTCGGCATCTCGTTAATAGGTTAGTGCCGGAAAATGCATAAATATGACATAAAGTATGCATAAAACATGTAGATATCATCAATAATGTGGCATGGAACATAAGAAATTGTCGATACGTCGGAGACGTATCAGAGCACGTACGACTATATATGGAAAACATGCCTACATGATTAATAAATTGATGTTCTATCTTAATGCTATTTCAATCCTATCAATTGCCCAACTGTAATTTGTTCACCCAACACTTGTCACTTGTTATTGGAGAGTTACCACTAGTGTAGATAGCTGGGAACCCCGGTCCATCTCTCATCATCATATACTCGTTCCTATATGACATTGGAAGTAGTATCAACTATTTTCTGGTGCCATTGCCTCTGTGTTACTGTTATTGCTGCTGTGTTACTGTTACTATTGCTCTCATATTACTGCTGCTTTCACATCACCCCTGTTACTAGTGCTTTTCCAGGTGCAGCTGAATTGACAACTCAGTTGCTAAGGCTTATAAGTATTCTTTACCTCCCCTTGTATCGAATCAATAAATTTGGGTTTTACTTCCCTCGAAGACTGTTGCGATCCCCTATAATTGTGGGTTATCAAGCGCCGCCCAATTGCAACACCACTGCCGTGCTCCGCCGCAGAAGCTCGCCGTCGATTTTGGCCACCGTTGGAGACGCCGCCGGTACCAGGGAGTTCGCCGTCGTCCACACCTTCCTCGAGCACACTGCCAACCATCGCTGGAGCCACGGTGAGCCCTCTGACCCCCTAGCCTCGCCGCGCCAGTGAGCTCCTCTCGCCGGCGACGACGACGAACGAGAGCCGTTAGATCTTGTTCTAATCCTACACCTCACACGCCCCCGTACCGCTTCGCGTTTGATCAGAGGCTGACGGGTCGAGCCCACCCGTTAGGTAGCCCGCGCGTCGTGGATGCGTGGTGGGCTGGCCTTTGCGCCATTTAAACGAATTCGGCCCAGTTAGTTTCCCGCGCGGCCCAAACGTTTGAATTTCGAAATTTGGTTTAAACTAAATTGCTTGCAGATGCTTTGTTCAAAATTGAATAGAATCAAATTGGATCAACCAAATTTAATGAACTGCATATGGTTAGAAAGCTAGAGAAAAGATCTATCCAACTACACTGGTCTCATCATGAGATTCGTTGTAGAATTAATGTGACAAAAATAACAAGTCAAGGACTTTTGCAACTTCAAACAATTATTAAAAATCAACCAAAAATGCTATTGAGTTGATTTCAACTCTCATAGATCACATTTCACATACTATAATTGATTATGTAAAAGTATGGCATGGTTACTTTGTGTGATCATGGCCTAGTTGAAATAAAGGACTATATGGCTATTCTAGTCACATGATATTGTCCAAAACTATTATTTAAATCTTATGAGGGGTTTACTCTCATTTAAAAATCTTGTCCCAAGTAACTTCATGTGAGGTTGGACCCTGGTCTATTTACTCTCACATTGAATTACTTGGTGATGTTAAATCATAAGTGGTATGTTAAATGGTATGAGGTATTCTACCTCATTTAAATCTTTTCCCAAATGAGGATTATGAATAGTTGACATTAGTCAACATGGGTTCATACCTTACTCATTTGAGGAGATTAAATCTTAACAAGATTCAATGAGAGGAAATTATTTCCTCCAAGGACAAAATAGAAACTCTAACTCATTATTGTAATGAGAGGAAATTATTTTTCTTAAAGAAAGAAAACCAATTCAACTAATATGTGATGTGTGTCATGATACTAGAATAGTTTGTGTGAAGCCATAGTGTGCTTAGTATAGCTCTTGAACCTTGTTTGGTGATTGTTACCTCGTATCCGTTTTTAGACGCTAGTACCCAGGAGTACCAGGAGGAGGAGGTCTACTACCAGGAGGAGGAAGACCACTTTGACCAGTAAACCAATCAAGGCAAGCTAATATTCTTGCAAGTGCAAAGCTCTCTTGAGCAAGGCACCACTCCACTTTACCTTATGTTCAATGATCTTATCCCAAGTTTATACCTGCAAATCTTTACTTTGTTTATTTAAAGCTTACTTTTATAGTTAACTTTGGTCTAAGTATAGAATATAGCAAGAGTATCAAACTTAGCCTAAGAAGCTTATGAGCTAAGTACCACCCTTCATGATTAGTTGCTAGTGCTAACAAATAAAAGTGACTACTCTAGATGGGAACTTGTGAAGTGAAATGACTTTGAAAACCTTGGAATGATGAGTCATTCTATTGAAAGATTTTGAAGGTGAATATGACTTGTGAATGATATGGTGAACTTTGATAAAACTGATGGTTGGTTTGAATGCGATACCTTTCCAATCTTTGAGTACCCCCACAATACCTGATTATGGGTAGGGCTTAACTGGAAGTTTATGCATCTTAGTATGGGTTCCCTCTGAACAAGCATCATAGGGGTTATGCCGAGGCTGCCTCCGTTAAAAGTGATATGATGTGAAATGAGGTGAATTGTCCGGCCCAAGCCCTGTGCAGTTCCCAGGCTGACGGTTTGTCTTCACTGGGAGGCCAAGCTCATGGGGAGAGGTACCTATACTAGGGTATGTAAGTGAAAGGTTATGGTTGATGATCCGCGTACCGAGTTACGATGACTCGGGGTTATCCCTGACGGATGTAATCAAATGTTGTGGCACAAGTGTGCAACCTCTGCAGAGTGTAAATCTATTCGAATAGCCGTGTCCACGGTTACGGACAGTTGGAAATGCCATACTGTTACCGTTGTCAGATTTTCTTGAAAATGGTTGATGAATTAATTGGTGATTTGACTTGAATCACAACCGAGTTGTGGGAATGACACTAATGTTCCCACTTGAGTTAGTTAGCATCTGAAAGGGTCTTTTATCAAATGCTTGTGAACTAAAATTAGCTTTATGCAAATAAACTAGAGCGTAGCACCCCAATACTAGAATTGATAGTACTTACACTAGTATTAGTTTGCGAGTACTTTAAAGTACTCACGGCTGTGTCCCTGGCTATTCCAATGGCCAGACTATGAAGAGGAGCCGCAGTACGAAGATGACGGTCAGCAGGACGTCTACACCAACTAGGAGTTCTTCTAACGTCAAGCGTTGGCCTGTGGACTATAGAGTCCCCTTTTATTTCGCTTCCGCTATGTAATGTGTTCGTTGATCATTAGATCAACTATTTGTGTAATATTGGATCATGTGATCTGAATTTGTAAGATGAATATGGTTTGTAATGAATGATGAATTATGATATCGACTGTTATGTCTCGCAACAACAATCTTCCTGGGATTGCGATGTATGGCACAATAGGCATCTGGACTTAAAAATCCGGGTGTTGACAGGATCTTGGGCTAGCTTTTTGGCAAGAAAACTTAAAGGTTGGAGTTGAAGGTACCATAGCCCTGGTTGCCGAAAGCTAGCAAAACGTCGACTGGGCGAAAGCTGGTAAAACATCGGGGATAAACAAGGAGAAGTGGCAGTCCTTGATTAAGGCTGTCAAGCCGCACTCGAAGAAGATTCTCTCCTTCCTTGGATACAAACCAGTTGCTTCCTCCAGTACCACCAAGCCGGAGGTCAAGTAGACCATCTCACTCCTTCCTTTGTTCTCCCTCTTTTGGTAGATGTCGATATCATTATGATATACGACTGCCTCTGCCGACTCACTAGGAGTCGATATTTTGTAATGGATCTTCACCTATGTAAATATTTCAACTTATGAATGGAAAGAGAAAAATTCTCGTTTGGTAATTGATGTCGATTTTTCCTTTCTTCCAGTTGGTGTTTGACAACTATTCTAAGACTGCTGGACCACCATCTGCTTCCCCTGCTACGTTTCGATCGAAACGGACCCCTGACAACGTTTTCTTGGACTACTCTTCATGTACTAACTCGGATCAATTAGAATTAACTGAACTTCGTCAACAGCTCCATGCCATGAAGAAACAATCCCTAATTGTCATGGAACAGTCCCGCAAATATTCTGAACGGGAGAAAATAGCTCTTCAACAGGCTCAAGAATCCTTAGAATTGAAAGAATCTGGGATTTCCGAGGCCTTATAAGCCACCTCTCGAGAAAATTATATGCTTGATCTGCTGACTGACGCAAGTCTGGATATGGCGGGTAAGTTCCTCCTTTTGTGCTCTCCTTTTTCTTGTCCGTGTACAATTTTTTCAATCCTCATTATATTTCTTGACATGGGTTGGCTCCTTCCTGGATGCTACTGCCGAAGATCAGCGTGTTGATGCAAAATCTGAAGTTCTTCTTCGCCTTGCTCAACAAAACAACTCCAGCTTCTGGCCTTCCCCAGACTGAACCTGACAAATTGTACGTTTCCAGGATCGAGCTGGTCAGGTGCGGGAGTACCTCGAATTCTGCACCAGAACTCTGGCCATGGTATATAACGCATGTTTCCTCGGAATCTCCAGCCAAAAATCCTTCCTGAATTGATGAACAAGTACAAAAGTGTGGATCGAATCCATGGTTTTGTGAAGGCCCAGTTACTTGCTGGTGCTAGATTTGCTATGATCATGCTACAAATCTGCCACCCGAAGTTGGACATGTCCAACACTGTTGAAATTTGTCATGCCAGATTAAAGAAACAAAGGAGAAACGTCAACAGGATCAATGGCGAGGTGACACCCATAGCCAAAAAGATGATTGAGGATCTTCTTCGGATGGATGTTGAGTACTTCACCGAGAACCATTATGCTGATTCCATGGGTGCTCCTGCGGAAGGCGAAAGGGTAAACATAGATGACCTTATAGGAGATGAATGAAGTTTTTCCTTCTGCCGAATTTTCCTCAAAATATCTTATATATTGCGAGAAGAATGTATATTGCGAGAACTATGTATATTTTATTGTTTCTTCCTTCTCTAGCCCCCGAGTATTTAGTAGGCGTATGTATATTTATTACTTGCGAGGTGTTGTAACCAAGGCAAATAATTTGTGTTTCATATATTGTAAAGATCGAGTCTATTTTATCGGTTTTGTGAGTTGTAAACCCCCAAGCCCGTCGAAGAAAAAGATGTATAACACCAATATCTTTACTATATTGTAGCATCGCGAGCCCGCCTCATTAAAAACCTTTCAGCCCCACTCGGTGCCCTGAAAGGAAAAGAGTGCGTCTGAAAACTCGCAAGCTTTTTAAGTATATTGTATGTTTACATGCATATTTCTATTTTGACTTATACGCGTAGAAACACCGAAGTTGCGCCACATTCCATGGATTTGGCTCTGCGACCCCTGTCTTCTTGTCCTTTATTCTGTACGCTCCTCCTGCGATCACCTCTGTGACGATGTATGGCCCTACCCATGGTGACTCGAACTTTTCATGGATGTCTTGGGTAAGCCGAAGAACTAGGTCGCCAACTTGAAAAGACCTTGGACGCAAACGTCGATTGTGGTAGTTTTTCAGGTCTTGCTGGTACTTAGTGACTCTTGACAGCACCTCATCTCTGGCCTCGCCGAGTGCGTCGACGTCGTCTTCTAGTGCTTTTCTCGAAGTTTCTTCATCATATTTCGCCACTCTTGGAGAATTGTGTTCTACTTCTATCGGGAGCACTGCCTCGGCTCCATGGACCAAGAAGAACGGGTTTCCTGTGTTGCTGTATTGGGTGTTGTCCGTATACTCCATAAGACGCTAGGCAACTCTTCTGGCCAGGTGTGTCGAGCTTTCTCCAGAGGTGTTATCAATCGTTTCTTTATCCCATTGCAAATGACACCGTTTGCTTTCTCGACTTGACCATTTGTTTGCGGGTGCACGACCGACGCAAAGTTTAGTTTGATGCCTACCTCTGTGCAATATGCCTTGAATTCCTTGGAAGTGAAATTGCTGCCGTTGTCCGTGACAATGCTACGAGGGATGCCAAATTGAAAGACGATGCCTTTGACGAAGCTTGACGTCAATGCTGCATCTGGCGAAGTTATTGGTTTTGCCTCGATCCACTTGGTAAACTTGTCGACAGCCACAAGCATATATACGTATCCTCCTGGCCATGCCTTATGTAGCTTTCCCACCATATCGAGACCCCATTGAGCGAAAGGCCATGACAAGGGTATTGGCATCAACTCTGCTACCGGAGAATGAGGTTTTGCCGCAAATCTTTGGCACGTATCGCAAGTACGCACTATGTCCTTTGCATCTCCTATTGTTGTTAGCCAGTAAAATCCCGCTCTGAAAACCTTGGCTGCTATTGCTCGACTGCTTGCGTGGTGTCCGCATACTCCCTCGTGTACATCCTTCAGGATGACTCTTCCTTCTTGGAGTGTAACACATCTCTGCAATACTCCCGATATACTTCGCTTATACAGCTCTCCTTTTACCACAGTAAAAGCTTTGGATCGTCGAATAACTCGCCTGGCTTCTACTGGATCTTTAGGTATTTATTTCCTTAGGATATATGCTACGTAAACTTGCATCCAAGGAATTTGCACCACCATTACCTCATGTGATTCCTCCTCATCTCCTGATGTGTTTGCTTCTGATCCTGCTGGAGCCCCCGAGTCTTTCTCAAGCTTCTCCTTCTTTTTTGGCCGTTTCTTCGCCTTGGTTGACCTTTCAGATATTTCTTCCCAAAATACGTCGGGTGGTATTGCTAAACATTGCGACCCGATGTTTGCCAGAACATCGGCTTCATCGTTACTGAGTCTGCTAATATGGTTTACTTCGCACCAATCAAAGAGTTTCTCGAGTTCATTGTATACCTCCTTGTATGCTATCATACTGTCATTTACTGCATCGCACTGGTTCATCACCTGTTGAGCCACTAGCTGTGAATCACCGAAATTTTTTAATCGGGTTGCTCCACGGGCCTTTGCCATCTTCATCCCATGTATAGGTGCTTCATACTCTGCCTCATTATTGGATGCGTTAGGGAACGTCATCCGCAACACATATTTCATCTTGTCTCCTTGAGGTGATACTAATATCACGCCTGCTCCAGCCCCTTCTAGTCTCTTGGACTAGTCGAAGTTCATGGTCCAGTTTCTCGACAAATCTGGGGGTCCCGTATTTTGCAGCTCCATCCACTCCGCGACGAAGTATGGTAAGATTTGCGACTTTATTGCTTTCCTTTTCTCATATGTGATGTCCCGAGGGGAAAGTTCTATTCCCCAAAGGGAGACACGACCCGTAGCCAATGGGTTATTTAATATGTTTGATAAAGGCGCCTCGTTGACCACTATTATCGGATGCGCCGAAAAATAGTGTCGCAATTTTCTTGCGGTTGTAAACACTCCATACGCCAACTTCTGATACTGCGGGTACCGCTGTTTGGAAGGCAATAAGACTTCACTGATGAAATATACCGGCCTCTGGAGTCCATGAAGTTTCCCTTCTTCTTCTCTTTCGACCACAAGTACCGTGCTGACCACCTGAGGTGTGGCTATGATATATAACAGGAGAGGTTCCTTTTCCTTAGGCACCGCTAGTATTGGCGGTGTCGAGATTGTGCGCTTGAGGTCCTCAAAGGCTTTGTCTGCTTCTTCGTTCCACTCGAACTTTTCTCCTTGCTTGATCAAGGCGTAAAATGGCAACGCCTTTTCTCCTAGCCTGGCAACGAATCTGCTTAAAGCCGCAACTCGCCCAGTTAGCTGTTGTATTTCCTTTAGCTTGGTTGGCTTCCGCATTGTTACAATGGCTTGAATTTTCTCTGGGTTAGCTTCAATTCCTCTTGCTGACACCAGAAACCCGAGAAGCTCTCGTGCAGGGATGCCAAAAGAGCACTTCGTCGGGTTCAGCTTGAGGCAGAATTTATCGAGGTTGTCGAAAGTTTCCTTGAGATCCTCGATCAAGGTTGATCCCGGCTTTGTTGTTATGACGACATTGTCGATGTACACTTGAACATTCTTGCCAATCTGTGTGGCAAGACACTTCTGCATCATCCGCTGATATGTTGCTCCCGCATTTTTTTTAGCCCAAAAGGCATTGTTCTGTAACAAAACACGCCATAAGGTGTTATGAAAGCTGTTTTGACCTCTTCTTCTTCTTTTAGTCAGATCTGGTTGTAACCAGAATATGCGTCCAGGAAGGAAAGACGTTCACAGCCTGCCGTAGAGTCGATAATTTGATCGATCCTCGGGAGGGGGAAGTGATCCTTTGGATAGTGTTTATTGAGACACGTGAAGTCGACGCACATGCGAAGGTCCTCTGTGTTTTTCTTCGGGACCAGCACTGGGTTAGCTACCCACGTGGCTTCTGTGTGTAACTCTTTGATAAATCCTGCTTCTCTGAGTCGATTAATTTCTGACAGCATAGCTTTGCGGTTTGGTTCCGAAAAATGCCGCAAAGGTTGTTTGATTGGTCTAGCCGTTGGATCCAAATTAAGGGGGTGCTCGGCAAGTTCTCTGGGTACTCCTGGCATGTCAGCTGGACACCATGCGAAGATTTCCCAGCGCTCATGGAGGAACTCGACGAGCGCACTTTCCTATGCGAGATCCATGTTTGTTGCGATGGTCGTCGTCTTCTTAGGATCTGTCGGGTGGATCTGTACTTCCTTTGAGTTTTTAGTGGTATCAAAGGTTGGATCCTTCAGTGGTCTTCCTCCATCAGGCAACACATCATAATCAGTTGTTAGCCTTGACGCCATATATTATGCTTGCATCCCGAAGGTTTCTGACAGCCGATGAAAATCCTTGTCGCACTTATCAGCTAGCGCGAAACTGCCTTTTACTGTGATTGGGCCCTTGGGTCCTGGGAGTCTCAACAACAAATATGTGTAGTGTGGCACTGCCATAAACCTGGCATAAGCGGGTCATCCTAACAAAGCATGATATTGTGACGGGAAAACAACGACTTCGAACTCTAGCTTCTCTCTTCTGTAATTTTCTCGGGTCCCAAACTGAACGTCGAGATTGATCTTTCCCAATGGGTAACTTGGCTTATCCGGTGTGATACCATGGAAACGCGTGTCGGTTGGTATTAGTTTTTCTAATGATATGTTCATCTTCCTCAATGTGTCTGCATACATGAGGTTTAAACTGCTGCCTCCATCTATGAACACTCGTGAAACGTCGAATCCTATGATCACCGCTGGTAGGATCAAGGCAGATTGCCCTGGTCGTGGAACTTGCTGCGGGTGGTCCGCTATGGTGAAGCCGATGTCCTTCCCCGACCAATTCAGGTATTCGATTGTTGGTGGAGGCATCTTCTCTGCCATAAAGACTTGTCGCGAAATCACTTTCTGAGCTCTATTGGAGGGCATGCCCTTCTGAATCATCGAAACCGCACCATTGGTGTCGATATAAGGACCATTGCTTGGAGGTGCCGCCAATTGCAACTGGTGTCGATTTTCGTCCGTAATTGCGGGTGGAGGTGGAAGGTGAATTTCACTCCTTGGCCCCTGGGGGTTCCTGTTTACTGTCTGCGTGTTGGTGTGCCATGCGTATCTATGCAGTGCTAGGAAAGTTCGGCAGTCCTTCCGCAAATGCCCTGACTGCCTCTTCCCATTATTATCGAGGAAAAAGTGCATTTTCCATGGTCCAATTAGGAGATCCTCGGGTGATACATATGGCCTCTGGAACCTAGGCCCGTTATTTTGTCTGTTTGGACGGGGACCATCCCGTTGATCGCTCCGCTGCTCGTTACTTCTCTGGTAATTGTCTCGATTATTATTTCCACCAGTTACTCGGAAGCCAGTGATACGTCTCAAACGAATCTATAATTTCTTATGTTCCATGCTAGTTTTATGACAATACTCACATGTTTTATATACACTTTATATCATTTTTATGCATTTTCTGGCACTAACCTATTAACAAGATGCCGAAGCGCCAGTTCCTGTTTTCTGCTGTTTTTGGTTTCAGAAATCCTACACAGGAAATATTCTCGGAATTGGACGAAACAAAAGCCCACGATCTTATTTTCCACGGAGCCTTCCAAAAGTCCGAAGAGGAGACGAAGAGGGGCGTCAAGGCGGCCACACCCTAGGGGGCGCGGCCACACCCCTAGCCGCGCCGCCCTATGGGGTGGGCCCCTCGAGCGTCCCCCGACTCTGCCCCTTCGCCTATATATTCTCTCAGTCGTGAAAACCCTATTACCGGGAGCCACGATACGAGAAAAGTTCCAGAGACGCCGCCGCCGCCAATCCCATCTCGGGGGATTCAGGAGATCGCCTCCGGCACCCTGCCGGAGAGGGGAATCAACACCCGGAGGACTCTACATCACCATGCCCACCTCCGGACTGATGCGTGAGTAGTTCATCCTTGGACTATGGGTCCATAGCAGTAGCTAGATGGTTGTCTTCTCCTCTTGTGCTATCATGTTTAGATCTTGTGAGCTGCCTATCATGATCAAGATCATCTATTTGTAATGCTACATGTTGTGTTTGTTGGGATCCGATGAATATGGAATACTATGTCAAGTTGATTATTGATCTATCATATATGTGTTGTTTATGATCTTGCATGCTCTCCGTTGCTAGTAGAGGCTCTGGCCAAGTTGATACTTGTGACTCCAAGAGGGAGTATTTATGCTCGATAGTGGGTTCATGCCTCCATTGAATGCAGGACAAGTGACGAGAAAGTTCTAAGGTTATGGATGTGATGTTGCCACTAGGGATAAAACAACAATGCTTTGTCTAAGGATATTTGTATTGTTTACATTACGCACAGTACTTAATGCAATTGTCTGTTGTTTGCAACTTAATACTGGAAGGGGTGCGGATGCTAACCCGAAGGTGGACTTTTTAGGCATAGATGCATGCTGGATAGCGGTCTATGTTCTTTGTCGTAATGCCCTAAGTGAATCTCATATTAGTCATCATGATATGTATGTGCATTGCTATGCTCTCTCTATTTGTCAATTGCCCAACTGTAAGTTGTTCACCCAACATGATATGTATCTTATTGGAGAGACACCACTAGTGAATTATGGACCCCGGTCCATTCTTTACATCTGAAATACAATCTACTGCAATCATTGCTCTCTGCTGTTCTTTGCAAACAAACATCATTCTCCACACCATACGTTTAATTATTTGTTTACAGCAAGCTGGTGAGATTGACAACCTCACTGTTAAGTTGGGGCAAAGTATTTTGATTGTGTTGTGCAGGTTCCACGTTGGCGCCGGAATCCCTGGTGTTGCGCCGCACTACACTCCTTCACCAACAACCTTCACGTGTCATTCATCTCCTACTGGTTCGATAACCTTGGTTTCTTACTGAGGGAAAACTTGCTGCTGTACGCATCACATCTTCCTCTTGGGGTTCCCAACGGACATGTGCTTCACGCGTTATCAGCCAGCCGAAATTTTGCCAGGACCGTCGTAATCTGAAAACTGTCGAGAGAACCATCGTCTATTTTGATTATTTCGGCTGCGGTCGTCCTCAGGCGACCTATGCCGCTTGTTATGAACAACATCTTCTCCATCCGGCCAGCTTTTCGCTATTTCCATGAGCGCTGCTATTGTCTTCGGATTAGTCCTTCCCAAATCCTCGACTAATTCCTTTCTTCGGATTCCAGCAACAAACGCATCTATTGCTCTTTCGTCAGATATGTTTTCTGCCGAGTTTTTGATGATGTTCCACCTCTGGACATACGTCCTCATTGGTTCATCATACTTTTGTCTGCAGGCCCTTAGTTGCTCCAATGACGCGGGGTTCTTGCATGTGGATAGGAAATTCTTCACAAATATGTCCTCGAAAGTTTCCCAGCTGTCGATGGATCCGGGCGGTAGCTTTTTTTATCGATGATAGTGCTGCTCCACTCAAGTGCACCTGGGTGCTCTGCATGGCTGTTGCTTTAGTTCCACCTGTCAATTTTACTGTCTCCAGGTAGTCGATTAACCAGTCCTCAGGATCTTGCAGGCCGTCAAACTAGTTATTGGGCAACTTAAACCCAGATGGGACCCGAGTTTTACGAACTCGTCGAGTGAAACAAGGGAGCCCGCACATATCCTCCTCATCCATCTCTGGTGAATGGCGACGTTCTCTCCTTTCGTGCCGCGCTCTATCGACCCGCGTCTGTGTCGCTGTATCTCTAACCCCACTCATTCTCGGGGGGTCTTGCACTACCACTGTAGATCGTGGGCTATTTTGTCTTGGAGCACCTTCGGGAGGTGTACTTGTACTTGCGAACGCTGTTCCCATGGCTCCAACTCCTGCCATAGCCATATTGTATAATGCTTCTCTTGGATCTCCAGGAGGTGTCCTGGATGCCAATATGAAAGCCTGGGTCGCCATATATCCGGCTTCCGGTGTCTTGGGAATAATATTTCCCCATGTGTCTATCGACATAAAGGACATGTCGAGGTTCTGGACCAGATGCTCCCTCTCGCCTTTAGGTATATGCTGCAAGCGAGACCTTGCCCTATTGCGAGCTGCTCTGTGACTATCTCCTCCTGAAGTACCTGATTGTCTACTCAGCTCAGCTCTTCGCCTGCTTGACGCAGAGGCTGCCGCCTTTCTCTTCTAAAGTATTTCCCTTTCTTTCTCTATCTCTCGGCCAGCACGCGCGAGCCTGTATTGGAATGCTTGCACCTCCTCCACCGTAGCGGCGGCGGTTAGCGGACTTGTAGCGTTCAAGGTCGTTGTCGCTCTATCCCAGGCTGCTTGCAAGAGTTTCACTCTGTGGCGCGGTGTAGGCCCGACATATTTGTTGCCTAAACCTCACGTAAGATCAGCGGGATCGATGTATGGGTTTCCCAGATCATCGAAAGCCTCTGATGTTTCGTCCTCAGGACGACTTGATTCGCCAATCACGTAGACTTGGTGGTACGTTGGCCTTGATTGATCATCCTCTGGGTCGGTGTGATACGTCTCCGACGTATCGATAATTTCTTATGTTCCATGCTACATTATTGATGATATCTACATGTTTTATACACATTATATGTCGTATTTATGCATTTTCCGGCACTAACCTATTAACAAGATGCCGAAGAGCCAGTTGCTGTTTTCTGCTGTTTTTGGTTTCAGAAATCCTAGTAAAGAAATATTCTCGGAATTGGACGAAATCAACGCCCAGGGTCCTATTTTGCCACGAAGCTTCCAGAAGACCGAGGGGGAAAGGAAGTGGGGCCACGAGGCGCTGCCACAACAGGGCGGCGCGGCCCAGCCCTAGGCCGCGCGGCCCTGGCGTGTGGGGCCCTCGTGTGGCCCCCCGCGTTGCCCTTCCGCCTACTTAAAGCCTCCGTCGCGAAACCCCCAGTACCGAGAGCCACGATACGGAAAACCTTACTGAGACGCCGCCGCCGCCAATCCCATCTCGGGGGATTCTGGAGATCACCTCCGGCACCCTGCCGGAGAGGGGATTCATCTCCCGGAGGACTCTTCACCGCCATGGTCGCCTCCGGAGTGATGAGTGAGTAGTTCACCCCTGGACTATGGGTCCATAGCAGTAGCTGGATGGTTGTCTTCTCCTCATTGTGCTTCATTGTTGGATCTTGTGAGCTGCCTAATATGATCAAGATCATCTATCTGTAATACTATATGTTGTGTTTGTCGGGATCCGATGGATAGAGAATACTATGTTATGTTAATTATCAAGTTATTACCTATGTGTTGTTTATGATCTTGCATGCTCTCCGTTATTAGTAGAGGCTCTGGCCAAGTTTTTGCTCTTAACTCCAAGAGGGAGTATTTATGCTCGATAGTGGGTTCATGCCTCCATTAAATCTGGGACGTGCTGAGAAAGTTCTAAGGTTGTGGATGTGCTGTTGCCACTAGGGATAAAACATTGATGCTATGTCTAAGGATGTAGTTATTGATTACATTACGCACCATACTTAATGCAATTGTCTGTTGTTTTGCAACTTAATACTGGAAGGGGTTCGGATGATAACCTGAAGGTGGACTTTTTAGGCGTAGATGCATGCTGGATAGCGGTCTATGTACTTTGTCGTAATGCCCAATTAAATCTCACTATATTTATCATGTCATGTATGTGCATTGTTATGCCCTCTCTATTTGTCAATTGCCCGACTGTAATTTGTTCACCCAACATGCTTTTATCTTATGGGAGAGACACCTCTAGTGAACTGTGGACCCCGGTCCTATTCTTTACATCGCATACAATCTACTGCAATAATTGTTCTTTGCTGTTTTCTGCAAACAATCATCTTCCACACAATACGGTTAATCCTTTGTACAGCAAGCCGGTGAGATTGACAACCTCACTGTTTCGTTGGGGCAAAGTACTTTGGTTGTGTTGTGCAGGTTCCACGTTGGCGTCGGAATCCCTGGTGTTGCGCCGCATTACATTCCGCCACCATCAACCTCCAACGTGCTTCTTGGCTCCTCCTGGTTCGATAAACCTTGGTTTCTTTCTGAGGGAAAACTTGCTACTATCTGCATCACACCTTCCTCTTGGGGTTCCCAACGGACGTGTGTCAACTGCACGCATCAAGACTGTTTTCTGGCGCCGTTGCCGGGGAGATCAAGACACGCTGCAAGGGGAGTCTCCACAATCCAATCTCTTTACTTTGTTTTTGTCTTGCTTTATTTTATTTACTACTTTGTTTGCTGCATTATATCAAAACACAAAAAAATTAGTTGCTAGCTTTACTTTATTTACTGTCTTGCACTCTATATCAAAAAACACACAAAAAATTAGTTACTTGCATTTAGTTTACTTTTGTTATCATGTCTAGCTCTGTACCTGTTACTTCTTCACCTGAGGAATTAGTTTTTACTTTTAAACAAGGGGATGAGGAAAGTTTTAAAGATGCTTGGTCCAGGATTTTTACTTCTTATCGTAAAGCTGAACCTCAAATGACTCTAAGTTTGCTCCTTAGTAATTTTTATTTTGGTCTTATGATTCGCTATAGATATGCCTTGGATGCTCTAGTGGGAGGAGATTTCCTTCATTGCAATGGGGATCAAGCTTTTAATGCCATAAAGAAGTTGGTTGCATCACATGATTCAGCTAATAACTTTGATTCAGCCCTTATTAGCATTTATAATAGATTAAACACTCTTGAGACAAGTGCATCTCGCTTAAATGAAAATTATGGATATATTCGTAACCGTCTTGATCAAGTTTTAGTGAACTCTGAACCTTCATTATGGGATCCTACTATTAAAATTGCTATCGGTGACCAAACTCTTCATGCTAATTGTGATATTATGTCTGAATTTTGCCTAATGCCCAAGAGAATTCATGAATCTTTGAAACTTTGGGGAATTGCTGAAGGGGGAGAAGGAATAACTCTTATTGATAACTCCGTTATAATTCCTAAAGGAATAGCTGCGGGTGTGCATACAACCATTCTTGGGAGAACAATATCCATTGATTATCTTGTCATTGAATGCGCAGGAACAGGACAAGTCACACTCGGAAGATCCCTGCTGAAACTATTGGGAGCAGTCATAGACATGAGAGAAGGCACCCTAAAATTCACCTCTACACCCGGGGGTAGCCATATATTCCCTAAGCCAAAGAGTAAGAAAAAGAACAAGAAAGGTAAGGGTAAAGCCCAAGGTAATGTCGATGCTTCATCTCTCGATAATACTTGATATACACTTTCTGCGCCTAGCTGAAAGGCGTTAAAGAAAAGCGCTTATGGGAGACAACCCATGTTTTTACTACAGTATTTTTGTTTTATATTTGAGTCTTGGAAGTTGTTTACTACTGTAGCAACCTCTCCTTATCTTAGTTTTGTGCTTTGTTGTGCCAAGTAAAGTCTTTGATAGTAAAGTGAATACTAGATTTGGATTACTGTGCAGTTTCAGATTTCTTTGCTGTAACGAATTTCAACCTGCCTCCCTGTAGGTAGCTCAGAAAATTAATCCAATTTACGTGCGTGATCCTCAGATATGTACGCAACTTTCATTCAATTTGGGAATTTTCATTTGAGCAAGTCTGGTGCCTCAATAAAATCCATCTTTACGGACTGTTCTGTTTTGACAGATTCTGCCTTTTATTTCGCATTGCCTCTTTTGCTATGTTGGATGAATTTCTTTGATCCATTAATGTCCAGTAGCTTTATGCAATGTCCAGAAGTGTTAAGAATGATTGTGTCACCTCTGAACATGTTAATTTTTATTGTACACTAACCCTCTAATGAGTTGTTTCGAGTTTGGTGTGGAGGAAGTTTTCAAGGATCAAGAGAGGAGTATGATGCAATATGATCAAGGAGAGTGAAAGCTCTAAGCTTGGGGATGCCCCGGTGGTTCACCCCTGCATATTCTAAGAAGACTCAAGCGTCTAAGCTTGGGGATGCCCAAGGCATCCCCTTCTTCATCGACAACATTATCAGGTTCCTCCCCTGAAACTATATTTTTATTCAGTCACATCTTATGTACTTTGCTTGGAGCGTCGGTTTGTTTTTGTTTTTTGTTTTTGTTTGAATAAAATGGATCCTAGCATTCATTGTGTGGGAGAGAGACACGCTCCGCTGTTGCATATGGACAAATATGTCCCTAGGCTTTACTCATAGTATTCATGGCGAAGGTTGAATCTTCTTCGTTAAATTGTTATATGGTTGGAATCGGGAAATGCTACATGTAGTAATTCTAAAATTTCTTGAATAATTTGATACTTGGCAATTGTTGTGCTCATGTTTAAGCTCTTGCATCATATACTTTGCACCCATTAATGAAGAAACACCTAGAGCTTGCTAATTTGGTTTGCATATTTGGTCTCTCTAAAGTCTAGATAATATCTAGTATTGAGTTTTGAACAACAAGGAAGACGGTGTAGAGTCTTATAATGTTTACAATATGTCTTTTATGTGAGTTTTGCTGCACCGTTCATCCTTGTGTTTGTTTCAAATAACCTTGCTAGCCTAAACCTTGTATCGAGAGGGAATACTTCTCATGCATCCAAAATCCTTGAGCCAACCACTATGCCATTTGTGTCCACCATACCTACCTACTACATGGTATTTCTCCGCCATTCCAAAGTAAATTGCTTGAGTGCTACCTTTAAATTTCCATCATTCGCCTTTACAATATATAGCTCATGGGACAAAATAGCCTAAAAACTGTTGTGGTATTGAATATGTACTTATGCACTTTATCTCTTATTAAGTTGCTTGTTGTGCGATAACCATGTTCCTGGGGACGCCTGAAAGGATCGTATGCCGCACCTAGAGGGGGGGGGGGTGAATAGGTGCTAACCAATTTTTAGTTCTTTTTCAATTTAGGCTTGACACAAAAGGTAAATTCTCTAGATATGCAACTAAGTGAATTTACCTATATGACAAGGATATCAACTAAGCAAGGTATAGCTACGCAATAGGAGATAGAGTGGGATAGAGGTAACCGAGAGTGGAGCACGCGATGATACGGAGATGATTCCCGTAGTTCCATTCCTTTGCAAGAAGGTACGTCTACGTTTGGAGGAGTGTGGTTGCTACGCAAGCCAAACCAACAGCCACGAAGGCTTCACTCAGATCTCCTGTGAGCAACGCCATGAAGGCCTAGCCCACTTCCACTAAGGGATTTCCTCGAGGCGGAAACCGGGCCTTTACAAAGTTCTTGGGGCACACATCCACAACCAAATTGGAGGCTCTCAAATCTGTAACAATACAACAATCAACAACAACACATCAACAACAAATCAACTAGGGAACCAAATAGGAACACTAGCATGAGATCCCTCAAACAAGAGAGGGGGAAATGAAGAACGCTTCGGTGAGGATGTAGATCGGTGTCTTCTCCTTCGAATCTCCAAAGATCAAGAGCTTTGGTTGGGGGAGGAAGGAGATCTTGCAAATCTTGAGTTTCTTGAGGTGGCTCTAATGGAGGTGGCTTGGCAGATTTCTTGTGTAATGATTGAGCAAGCAACCAAGGTAGAAGAAGGGGGGTATTTATACCTCCCCTCAAAAATGAGCCGTTGCAGCTTCCGGGGGGCCGGATATTCCGGCCTAAGTAAGGGCCAGATAATCCGCCCCCCCCCCCCCCGGATAATCCGGCCTTCGGGACAAAACTGTGACTTTATCCGGCCAAATGTCCGGCCCAATGCCAGACTTGCTTTTCTTCCATTCCTTAGCCAAAATCGAGGGGGCCGGATATTTCCAAAATATCCGGCCCGGATATTCCGGCCCTGGTACAATACCGGGACAATATCCGGGCAAAAATCTGGCCCCTATACTGCGCTGCTTTTCCTCATGAGACTTAGCCAAAATCAGGGGGCCGGATATTTCAACAATATCCGGCCCGGATTATCCGGCCTGGCCAACTTTTTCTGATTTCTTTTGACAGACGATCAAATCCAACATACATGAATAAATATCTATGTAATCCCTGTACCACTTAAACAAGCATTAGTGTATCACATATATTGACATCAAACACACAAAACATAATGTGAGAGATGTTCTTTCAATCTCCCCCTTTTTGGTGTTTGATGACAATATACGGATTTGCAAGAGAATCACTCCCCCTACATGTGTGCATATAAGTAATTTGCATTTGAATACAAATACACAACACATAGGGGAGAGGTGCCTCAACACAAGAGGTATCCAACATGAGCTCTAACACATAGACATCGACAAATATGAAGTTGAGATAGGATGTAAGAAATCATACCCATGTGTAGATATATAATATGGAGATATAGCATCACACATAATGTAATATCCTTGATCTCAACAAATAGAAATCCGAAAACCATGACAATGTCTCACACCACATAGCACATAGTTTTGAACGGCACACAAACAAACCAAATAGTTCAAATAGTTCAAAGAAGAGGGAACACAAGCAATATAAGAATGATAAACGCATATGCTTGTGCCCAAACCATGCAAATCCCCGAGAATCCTAATAGAACACTTCTCCCCCTTTGACATCGAGATGCCAAAAAGGGGACAAGCGCGATGCTACACGTCCCATGGGAATCACTCGGAGGCTTCTTCATCATCGGACTGGTATGCCTCTTCCTCTTCTTCCTCATCAGTGTCAGGTGCATCCGGAGAGCGGCGAGAGGTGTTGGACCTTTGAAGGCAATCATCAAGATCACTCCATGGAACCTGTGCAGAGTGCCATCCACTGTAACCCTGGTGAGCTGGAGGCTGAGGTGGGGGTCCTTGATCACCACTGAGCTTGTGAAGAATAACCGCCTGAGTATGCTTAATCTCAGAACGCTCTCGGCTAGCTGCATAGTTCTCCTTATGGATCTCAATGTTCATGCAAAGGATGTGACGCTGAAACCAACTAAGCCGGCTCACTTGCTTCCTCATAGCCGGGACATCAGGATGACGAGCAGGAGCAAAACCACTAGAACGAGCATCACCCATGAAAGTGTCAGGAGCGGTGCAGTGAAGAGGCGGCTTAAGCACAATAGGCCTTCTTGACATGGTGCTTCACCAAAGGATACCCACTCAAGTCTTCACCACCCAAAGCCACAAAGTTGTTGATGAGAAGCTGAATGTAGGGTGCATAGGGTATGGTGGTCCGGGAGACCATGGCATCATGGATCTCATGGAAGATAAAGTCCATGACATCAAGAGTGTAGTTCCGTTCCTCAGTCACATCACGAGCACACTTGTAGCTGAGGTGCATAAGGTTCACAAGGACTCCCCGGAGAGCATCATTGTTACCACCACTTGGGCAAATGGTTGCCCGAAAGAACCGAAGCAACTGACTGTATATGGGAAGCAACCCCTTAGCAAAACCAATTTTTCCCGCTGAGGTATAGAGATCCACAAGAGCATTCTTATCTGTCTGTTGTGGTCCATGAAGGCGACGACCCCCATCAACAGAAACTCCAAGAATACCAGCAAATCGGCGCAGAGTGGCACTGCAGTGAGTGGAGCCAGTCATCCATTCCATAGTGCGTTCCTCATCTTTCTTGATTGCCAAAGTGGCAAAGAATTGCTTCACCAAATCTGGGCTATAGTCACATTGAATCTTCATGATATCAAGCAAGCCCATCCTTCCAGCTACCCAGATTGCATCTTCAAAGTGGTTGTTTTCTGCCAGAATGTCCACATTGATAGCTTGCATGGGTCTCAGATTCTTCATGGGCTCATAGACGTCCTTGTAGATGAACTCCTGCTCCATGCACCAGTATCTCCTGCCCTCTATCTCTTCATCCCTTGGTACATCTTCATACCAGTTCTTCATGCGGATAGCGGAATAAGAGACTGGGTCCATGGCCTTGTAGTTCTCCCTCACTTCCTTGTTCTTCCGCCTTGAGGTGACGGACTTGCGAGGTGCATTGGGTGCATACTCATCACTAGATCGATCATGCCTTGAGCGTCTCCGACCACCCCGAGAAGCACCACCTGTGAAAAGCAAAGGCGGGTAGCAAAGGAAAGGTAATGCTCATAAGTCATGTAAGATACAGTAATATACTCGAGAAACATGCTATAAGTCGGGACAAATCTAGACATGATAGATTGAAGCAAAAAAACTGCAGCGGCGATGAAGCTCCAGGCCGGATAATCCGGTGTCCCCTGGGGGCGGATAATCCGGCCTGGCCGGATAATCCGGCCTGCTCGGGGGGTGGATAATCCGGCCCTGCGAAATTTGCAGTTTTCCAATCAAAAGCTTGTCTAAGACTAGATCGGCCTCATAGCATGCAAGAGGAGTACACTACAATTGATTTGGAACAACTAGACACCAATTCCACCAAGAAAATAGCACATATAAAACACAACATCTAGGGTTAGAGATTGTGAACAATACCCACATCCATTGTGGAAACCGCTTGGAGGAGAAGGTAGCTAGGGAGGAGATGCACCCGATCCACCCAAGAACTCCGAGAGGGGGCGGACGGAGCGTCTCCGATGAGGAGGAGGAGATCCGGCGAACTTGAGAGGAGAAAGAGGAGAGAGAGGCGCGTGGGGGGTGGTGTGAACCGTTTGCCCCCCCGCGGCCTCGTCCTCAACCCTTTCAAGATCTGCCCAGGCCGGATAATCCGGCCCTAGCTTAGGGCGGATAATCCGGCCGGGCCAGATTATCCGGTGTATCCTGGGGCCGGATTATCCGGGGTTCTGGAAAATTCCAGAATCACCGGGAATCCGGCCCATCTTTCGTTGGTTATTTGCATGACCCATATGTGATGCAATAATGTATCATGTCACATATAAGGTGAAAATTTACCAATAAGATGGAGCAACCTAGATCATCCGACCGAAACACCTCAAACTCCAAGTTTTTACCAAACATGACAAATGAGCAAGATGGAAATGGCTTATAGGAGAGAGTAAGCTTAGGTTTTAGAAGATACAAACTGTTAATGGTACATGGTCACTCAAGTTTGCAAGATATGAGAAAATAAGGCCAAACTAGAGTGATTTCCCATAAGAACATGGAGTTGTCAAATAAAAGGCGATAAGATCCAAATAACTCCAACTCTTCACAAAGAAGAGTGTGGTGGCCTAGGCCACCATATATGAGTGTTGTGGCATGGCACCGCGAAGATATATCTTGGGTCCAAGCCACTACTCATCATTGAAGCTCACATATCAACATATGATATAAAGAGAATGATTTCTTAATGTTGGCATTATGGGGGGAGGGATAGCTCAATAATTTAAACCGCACTCCCCCTATATCCATGCCCACATCTAAACCAAATAAAGTTTTGAGACGAAGGTGTGTTTGCAAGATGGTCAAGCTATACTCCTTGAATCAATGATATTTAGCTCATTCCTCAAATAAGAGAATCTTGCTTCATCAAGAGGCTTCGTGAATATATCGGCAAGTTGATCTTTGGTTGGAACATAGATAAGCTCAGTATCACCACGGGCAACATGATCCCTAATGAAATGATTCCGGATCTCAATATGCTTCGTTCTTGAATGTTGCACCGGATTATAGGCAATCTTGATGGCACTTTCATTGTCACATAATAGAGGCACTTTGTCACAAATGACACCGTATTCCTTTAAAGTTTGCCTCATCCATAACAATTGAGTGCATCCACTTGCGGCGGCAACATATTCGGCTTCGGCGGTGGAGAGAGATATACAATTTTGCTTCTTAGAAGACCAAAACACCAAGGACCTACCAAGGAATTGGCAAGCCCCGGAAGTTGATTTCCTATCATCCTTGTCACCCGCCCAATCCGCATCGGTGTAACCATTGAGAATAAAACTTGAGCCTTTGGGGTACCAAATACCATATCTTGGGGTATCAACCAAATATCGAAAGATTCTTTTGAGAGCCATCATGTGGCTCTCCTTAGGAGAAGCTTGATACCTTGCACACACACCAACACTCAACACTATGTCCGGTCTAGATGCACAAAGGTAAAGCAAGGATCCAATCATGGAGCGATATACCTTTTGATCCACCTCTTTACCATTGGGATCTAGAGCAAGATGATATTTGGTAACCATAGGAGTGGCCACACCCTTCATCTCGGTCATCTTGAACCTCTTGAGCATGTCTTGGAGATATTTTGCTTGGTTGATGAAGGTTCCTTCCCTCAATTGCTTGATCTCAAAACCAAGGAAGAACTTCATCTCTCCCATCATAGACATCTCAAACCTATCGGTCATAAGCTTTGAGAATTCATCATTGAAAGCTTTGTTAGTAGACCCAAATATAATATCATCAACATATAATTGGCAAACGAAAAGCTCCCCATTGACCCTCTTAGTAAAAAGAGTGGGGTCGATTAGCCCAACATCAAACCCACGGTCTACCAACAATTCCTTAAGGTGCTCGTACCAAGCTCTAGGAGCTTGTTTGAGACCATAAAGTGCTTTATCAAGCTTGTAGACATGGTTAGGAAAGTTGAGATCCTCGAACCCCGGGGGTTGCTTAACATAAACCTCTTCATGCAAAGGACCATTAAGAAAAGCACTTTTCACATCCATTTGTTGTAACTTAAAATTATGATGCGAAGCATAAGCAAGAAGGATACGGATGGACTCAAGGCGAGCCACGGGAGCATAGGTTTCTCCAAAGTCAATACCCTCAACTTGAGAGAACCCTTGGGCCACCAATCTTGCCTTGTTCCTCACAACATTTCCAAACTCATCTTGCTTGATCTTGAAAATCCATTTAGTGCCTATAACATTGCGGCACTCCTTTGGCTTCTTAACTAAAGTCCACACTTTGTTGCGCTTGAAGTTGTTGAGTTCTTCATGCATAGCTTCCAACCAATCCGAATCTTCAAGGGCTTCAAATACTTTCTTGGGTTCCACTAAGGAGATATAAGCATGATGATGGCTAAAGTTCGCCAATTGCCTTCTTGTGGAAACCTTTGCCCTTACATCACCAAGAACCTTGTCATGAGTGTGTCCACGAAGTTCGAGGTTCCATTCTCTTCTTGCTAGACGACGGGCCTCGATCTCCTCCTTGGTCTTTCTAGGCCTTGGAGGTGTCACTTGATCAACTTGATCATTTGGGTCCCCGTCTTGACCTTGAACTTGAGCTTCCTCAATTGCTTGGGGTTGCTCAATCTCATGTGCTTGATCTTGAACACTATTCGGAGAAGGGCAAGAGTTGATTGGATCCTCATTGGAGCCATTATGAATGATTGGTTGATCTTGACCTTGATCTTGTCCTTGATCTTGCACATAAGAGGGAGGGTCTTGTTCTTGTTCTTGGGTTGGTGCATCATTTGCTTCACTAGGTAGGGTTTGTTGATGTTGAGAAGATGAGGGCTCCACCGTGGTAGAGCATAGTTCTTCCCGAGACGCCACACCGTGTCCCTCAATGGGGCGGAAAAATCCCACACCCATTCTTACTATGGCATCTTGAGGTATTTCATCACCTGCACAAACATCAACTTGCCCCACTTGGGAGCCATCATTTTCTTCGAACTTCACACTACAAGATTCAATGATAATCCCGGAGGATACATCAAAGATTCTATAAGTGTGAGATTCGGCACCGTAACCAACAAATATACCCTCCAAAGCTTTAGGAGCAAATTTAGATAAACGAACTCCTTTGATTTTGTAGAAACACTTACACCCGAACACCTTGAAGTATGAGATATTAGGCTTGTTCCCGGTGAGTATTTCATATGGAGTCTTGTTCAAGCCCTTGCGGAGATAGAGCCGGTTAGAGGAGTGGCAAGCGGTGGAGATGGCTTCCGCCCAAAAGTTATAGCGGGATTTATACTCCGCCATCATAGATCTTGCCATATCCATAAGAGTCCGGTTCTTCCTCTCCGCAACACCATTTTGTTGAGGGGTGTAAGCAGCGGAATATTGATGTCTAATCCCCTCATCACTAAGAAAATCATTGAGTGTATAGTTCTTGAACTCGGAGCCGTTGTCACTTCTTATTGCCATAATGAGGAGGTAGTGTTGGCGTTGCACCTCGGTAGCAAAGTCAATGAATATTTGTTGAGTCTCATCTTTCGTCTTGAGAAAGTAGACCCAAGTGTATCTTGAGTAATCATCAACAATCACCAAGCAATGTTTCTTCGCACGAAGACTTGCATGAGTAACGGGACCAAAGAGATCCACATGAAGGAGCTCCAAGATCCTCTTGGAAGAGATGATAGTCTTGCTTGGATGCGGAGAGTCATGCATTTTGCCTTCAGCACAAGCCCTACAAACACGATCTTTGGCAAAAGACACATTTTCCATTAGTCCCACAATATGGTTCCCCTTGTGAAGACTTTGCAAAGTTCTCATGTTGACATGGGCTAGGCGGCGATGCCACAACCAACCCACGTCCGCCTTTCCGAATAGGCACATCGCACTTGTCGTGGTGGTCCCCGAAAAGTCCACCACATACAAGTTGTGTTCGCAATACCCAACGAAAGCGACTTTTAGAGTCTTGCTCCACAAGAGGACCACAATATCATTATCAATAAAGACGGTGAAACCCATCTTGCCAAGGGCGGAAACGGAAAGTAAATTGTAACCAAGGGTTTTGACAAGCATGACATCCACAAGAGTAATGTTGCGTGCAACCACAACCTTGCCAAAACCCAATACCTCGGATGTAGAATTATCGCCAAAGGAGACGGTGATATCATTAATGTTAGGCCTCAACTCCTTGACGAGGTTCTTGCCGCCGGTCATATGACTTGTACATCCACTATCAAGTACCCATTTTGAACCTCCGGCGGCATAGTCCTACATGAGATCAATTCTTGGATTTAGGTACCCATTTCGCAATGGGTCCTCTTTTGTTAGCAACAAGGGTCTTTGGGACCCAAATAGACCAAGCAACATAACCATCATATGGGCCAACATATTTAGCATAAACATCACCATAATAATCTTTAAATAAAACATAGTGAGGGTTAGCAATTCCCGCATCATCATCATTCATGGTTTTGCCCTTGGAGGCTTCACCATTAGTGACGTCTTTCTTCTTCTCTTGTGCGGGCTTGGCCTTTTGCTTGTTTGCCTTCTTTGCCTTGGCATTATAACCAAGGCCCTCCTTCCCATTGTTTGAACTTTGCTTACTCAAAAGATCATCCAAAGAAAGTTTACTTTGGGAAGAGGAGGCCTTAGCAAGTTCATCCTTCAACCTAGCATTTTCCTCAACAATATTTGCATGATCACATAGAGGAGTAGAGGAACTAGGCACATCATATGAAGCAAGCCTAATTTGAAGTTGCTCATAGGATTTGGATAGGAGAGTGAATTCACTCTTCAAAGCTTTGTGAGCTTTGTCTAGTTCATCTAGATCCTTCACAAGTTTCTCATGATCAACCTCATATTTGGCCTTTTCCTTTATAAGCACTTTAGACTTATCCCTAGCAAGATCTCTAGCTTTTGTGAGCTTGTTAATTTTATCTTGAGGCTCTTCAAGAGTTTCTAGCCTCTCTTCAAGAGAAGCTATAGTTTCTTGACTTTCCTCAAGAGCATTTTTAAGAGCATGGATTTCAAGAGAGTCTTCTCTCTCAATTTGACCCTTTTTCTCAAGCATATCACTTTGTTGAGCTATACGAACCATGAGGTTTGAAACATGCTTTTTAGTGTTACCTTGTAGGTTGAGAATGAAATCATCAAAATCTAGCATTTCTTGTTTCACTTTTAGACTAGCATCATCAACCCCTAGATCACTAGATATGTTAGGCATAGAGGGGCTAGGAGATGATACCTCGGAGGATTTAGCCATGAGGCAACTTTCTTCCTCCACAAGAATGACCTCATTGGGGGATTCACTTGGTGATGAAGAGTTAGTGGAGAGGGAGGCAAGAGCGACCAAGCCATTAGAGGTTGCATCTTCTTCATCATCAACATCATCATCTCCGGAGGTATACTCTTCTTGAGTTGATAGCACAATAGGTGTGTCCAAGGAGGACCTTGCCATGAAGCAATGTGCATTCTTGATATGAGGGTTCTCATTGGGAGATTCAAAGAGAGATGAAGAGGGTATGTTGGTGGTGACGATGGCGGCCAATTCCTTTGAAATTTCTTCATCTTCATCACCACTAGAACTTTCAACTTCATCGGATGAATATTCTTCCCTTGTTACTAGCACAACTCTTGAGGGCCTCTTGCCCTTCTTGGTCTTGTTGTTGTAGAACTTCTTGTTGGGGGCTTTTGAATATTTTCCCTTTGTGTCTTTGCTCTTGTCCTTGGGAATGAGCCTCCCATTATGAAGCTCTCTATTCTCATAGGGGCATTCGGCAATGAAGTGACGCTTGTCATCACAATTGTAGCATGATCTTGTCTTTGGACCAAAGCTAGTGAACCCACTTTTGTTGTTCCTCTTGATGTTGTCTTCCTTGGCCTTGGAGGGATCAACCCAAAAGGATTTTGCATGGAAGGCCATGTGATCATGGTAGTGGCATTGCAAATCTTCCGGATAGGACATACTCCAAGATGCCCTATAAGATTCTTGAGGAATCACTTCTTCAACGGAGTTGACCACCAAGGCAAGGTTGGAACCTTTTGCCATCCCAAGAGCACGATTGCGAGAATCATGAGAGGTTTCCTCAAGAACCTTGAGAGCTTGCATCTCGTGCACGACTTGTTGAGAGGTGAGAGAGGAATAGCATTCCCTCCCCACAAGAGTCTTGACATCAATGGGTACAAATGGCATCATGCATTCAATGTACTTCTCCTTGATCCAAGTGTCATTGATGTGGGTGGCACCAATATGCCGGAAGGCATCGGCAACGGTGAGGAGTCTTCCATACATGACTTCATGATCTTCATCCGGTAGCCTCAAGAACCCTTCGGCTTTATTCTTAAGAGCATTATACTTGTTCCTCCTTGTGCTCTCACTTCCAATGCAACTCGCGGCCAAACCATCCCAAGCTTCCTTGGCGGTGGTGTAGTTCCGAACACGATGCAATTCCTTTGTCCCCACACTAGTTTGAATCATGTGCAAGGCGGTGTTGTTGAGTTGACTATCAACCACATCTCTTCTAGTCAACTTGTTGGGGTTGTATGGCTTGAAGCCTTCCAAGATGATTCTCCAAAGTTCATTGGAGGCACTGCAAACATGAGAGCGAAACTCAAATTGCCAAGTATCGAAATTCTCAATGGAAAACTTAGGTGGGTCGCCCCGAATGTTCATATGGGGAAGGGGAACCGGTATATCGGGAGAAAGAAAAGGTGGAGCTACTCGATTGTAGCTATCACCTCCACTAGATGCCCTAGGAGATGCAATGGGATTTTTTAAGGTGTTTAAGTTATCACCTTCCACGGGTTTGGTAGAGGAGGGTAAATTCGAAGCCTCACCCTCTTCTAATGCACCCGTGTCCTTAACCTCTACACTAGGAGCCTTGGGAAGGGCCGGAGCCAAAAGCTCGGCAATCATCTTTTTCATGCTTTCCATTTGGGCTTCCATGGAGGACTTCAATGAATTGAAGTCTTCCATGGAGACCGTCTTGGTGGCCTCTTCCGTGGGATCCTCGTTCGGCATACTCTTAGGCGGTTAAGCCCGAAATAAAGAGCCGAGGCTCTGATACCAATTGAAAGGATCGTATGCCGCACCTAGAGGGGGGGGGGTGAATAGGTGCTAACCAATTTTTAGTTCTTTTTCAATTTAGGCTTGACACAAAAGGTAAATTCTCTAGATATGCAACTAAGTGAATTTACCTATATGACAAGGATATCAACTAAGCAAGGTATAGCTACGCAATAGGAGATAGAGTGGGATAGAGGTAACCGAGAGTGGAGCACGCGATGACACGGAGATGATTCCCGTAGTTCCCTTCCTTTGCAAGAAGGTACGTCTACGTTTGGAGGAGTGTGGTTGCTACGCAAGCCAAACCAACAGCCACGAAGGCTTCACTCAGATCTCCTGTGAGCAACGCCACGAAGGCCTAGCCCACTTCCACTAAGGGATTTCCTCGAGGCGGAAACCGGGCCTTTACAAAGTTCTTGGGGCACACATCCACAACCAAATTGGAGGCTCTCAAATCTGTAACAATACAACAATCAACAACAACACATCAACAACAAATCAACTAGGGAACCAAATAGGAACACTAGCATGAGATCCCTCAAACAAGAGAGGGGGAAATGAAGAACGCTTCGGTGAGGATGTAGATCGGTGTCTTCTCCTTCGAATCTCCAAAGATCAAGAGCTTTGGTTGGGGGAGGAAGGAGATCTTGCAAATCTTGAGTTTCTTGAGGTGGCTCTAATGGAGGTGGCTTGGCAGATTTCTTGTGTAATGATGGAGCAAGCAACCAAGGTAGAAGAAGGGGGGTATTTATACCTCCCCTAAAAAATGAGCCATTGCAGCTTCCGGGGGGCCGGATATTCCGGCCTAAGTAAGGGCCGGATAATCCGCCCCCCCCCCCCCCGGATAATCCGGCCTTCGGGACAAAACTGTGACTTTATTCGGCCAAATGTCCGGCCCAATGCCAGACTTGCTTTTCTTCCAGTCCTTAGCCAAAATCGAGGGGGCCGGATATTTCCAAAATATCCGGCCCGGATATTCCGGCCCTGGTACAATACCGGGACAATATCCGGGCAAAAATCCGGCCCCTATACTGCGCTGCTTTTCCTCATGAGACTTAGCCAAAATCAGGGGGCCGGATATTTCAACAATATCCGGCCCGGATTATCCGGCCTGGCCAACTTTTTCTGATTTCTTTTGACAGACGATCAAATCCAACATACATGAATAAATATCTATGTAATCCCTGTACCACTTAAACAAGCATTAGTGTATCACCTATATTGACATCAAACACACAAAACATAATGTGAGAAGGAACCAGAACCACACGCTAGCGGTCCCGAATGGATCGGTTCCGCCATACGGTGTGATCCTTCTGTCCCGACGCAAAAGTAGAAGCTCCCGAACTTCATCTCCATTGGCTCATCCAGATAGGCATATGCATCCAAACGGGCGGGAGGGTGAGGAACAAAATCAACGGGACCAATTTTGATCTGTTTACCTCCGGGAGACTCTTTGAGTTCGACACGTAAAGTTACAAATCTTTTTATTCCTAATACAATTCTATCTTTCCATATCAACAGCTAATTGGGCTTCCGAGCTTCATATTCGTCGACTCATGGGCCTTCAATAAACCCCGGGTACCATCTTCGGCAGGCCCACTGGGGATGCCTATGTCAACGGGGTTACAAGGCACTCATGGCTTCCCCAAAAGTAACATCATATCATCGGACCACAAAGAAACAAGCTTGCACGCCCGGGAGAAACAAAACATTCAAACTAGTTGTGGCCAGTCGCAAAGTTGTAGATTCCAGCAGTGGTCGAGGGGAGACCCGCTAAGCATACCCACGTGTGGTTAGAGCGCTCAGTCTCGGAACATATAACAAGAACTCGGGGTCCTAGATTATTTAAGAAACACAAGTGAGCCGTCATAAAACGATCAGCTGACCCACCGATGCCTCCGCTAAGCAACTACTAAGAGATATATCCATAAGCCATGTGTCATGATTCCCCAACAGATAACCCGATAAGATAACAAAATGGTAACAAGATATAAACGGCACTAGCATGCACTACGACTTGCAAGGCAGACACGATAACCAAACAATAGCTGTAGGAGGTGGTGGTGGCAATATGGACTGCTTGAGGTAACAAGTGGAAGGGACATGTGACAAGAACGCAACTCAAGGCTAGCATAAGAGAGAAGGCAAAATAAAATAGGTGAGGGACTCCTGCAGAGACAAGAGTTTAGGATATGTTTGCGTGTTAAAGATTGTCGAAGAGCATCCGGAGGACTTGTCGTATCTCACCGCACCACTTTGCGATCCTATCCGGGAAGAAGGAAATGCTGGAACAAATAACGTATACAAATCTTACTACTACGGATAAGGACGAGCATGCTCAAGATATGATATGCATGACATGGCAAAGATGGTGCAATGCATCTTATCCAAATTAAGCGGATCGGAACCCCGGACGAGCAAATTAGGTGAGAGTTGCATTTCCTGCCGACAAAGTTAAGTGTTATTTAACATGACATATCATGGCAGGGGTGAGCTATTTCAAGTTTAAACGGAGTGGGGAAAACCTAGGTGGTGTTCCGAAATAGGTTTGATATTAGGTGATATGCACAATCTACACGTCACGACATGATGCGAGCAGCAAACAGGCACATGGATGGCATATTCATGATCCTTGCATTTTTCTGATCAAAATGGATATAAAATTTGTAGCAATTGGATTTGTAAAAGTGCAAAAACAAATAGTTTGAAAAGCATCTGATTGTGATATTCTTCTGAAAATCGAATTTGAAATTTTGGGCGGGAGTCAAACTGTACCGAGCTAGACCTAGCCACGGTCCATGACAGGTGGGGCTGCTAGGCCACGTAGGCGCCAGCGAGGCAGAGCTCAAAAAGGTTGGTTCAAAGCGCGCCCGCGGGGAACCGAACCTGGGTCGCTCGTGTGTGAAGCCATGGTGGAACCAGTATGCTGTATGCTGAGATTCGAAAGGATACGGGACTCAGCCCATGTGAGGTGTAACGGGTGGATAACTGAAAACGTGACAGCGCGAGTTCCTGTAGACAGGTTTTTGCACGGATTTTAAAGCTGTGTCCGAGACGAATCTGGGCACGGTTTTGAGCGAAACAAAAGACGTTGAGAAACTACGCAGTGGTGCGCTTCCAAGGATGCTGACGGATGGTGCTGAAGTGGTCGGGGACGCCGGTGAGCTTCGCCGAAAAACGGAACGCGACACGGCGAGAAACAAATGATCTGAAAACTGATTTCTGGGTCGAACTTTGGTCGAAGATGGCGTCGCCGATACTGCATGGTTTGAGGTGATTCAAATATCAAAACAAAGCTGAAGATGTTGTGCATCTACTGGAACAAGAATCTCGAACCGAGGAGTGTTTAGTCCGAATCTTCATCACATAACTAACTCTAAATTTGCTCAGCCGTATCAATTGCACGTGTAATTTCCCTAGTTTAAATAAAAAAATAAAGGAAAAAAAAATCTGCAACGTGGTCCGGATCATCAAAGAAATAAAAATTCTGAAGTATTCAGGTTTGTCGAGGCATCTTAAATAGCCCTGAAATCTTCATAATATGTTCTATGCACTAAAAGATTTGGTTTAGTAATTCTGCACACAATGTTTAAGTAAATTCATATATGTCCGGGTATGGATAAGATTGTTCACTCTCGATACGGACACATACTACTTTATTCGAGAACATCACAAGCGGTATATCTTTGCACACAATGCTTACATGCATTTTTCTCTCCAGTTGAAGGACATGGATCAGAGGGATACACACTAACACTTGTGATATGCAGAGATGCATGCAGAGACATAGATCCTAGAGTGCCTTGTGCGCGCGCGGGCAGAGCCGTTGCCGCCATGCGCTTGAGTTCCTTAGAGCATCTCCAGTCGCGTCCCCCAAAAGAGCCGCGGACAAGAAATGGGGAAAAAAGTCGTCCAGTCGCGTCCCCCAAAGCTAATTAGCGTCTCATTTTGTGTCCGACGTCCCCGGATAGAGTCTCTACCGGGGACGCCGGACACAAAATGAGGCGTCCACATGCATGCATGCAGCCCCTAGTCCCCACATGCTAGTCTCTTTCCCCACACTTTCTCTCACCTACTTTTCCCACATGGGGTGGTCCCCTCTATTAAAATGCATGCATCCGGACGCTGTTTGAGGGACGCGGCTGGGAAGGGTCTCTTTTTTGTACAGATTTTTGGTCTCTTTTTGTCCGGCGCGGTCCCAAACGTGCCCCAAATCATTTGTGCCGGACGCTTTTTGAGGGACGCGACTGGAGATGCTCTTAGGTGGGGCGTTGTGCGCGCCCGGGCAGAGCCGTTGCCGCCTTGTAGTCTTCATTGGATGGTGCCTTGTGCGCGCGCGCAGCCGGTGCCGCGTGCTTGACTTCATTGGTCGCGGCCTTGTTCACTGCCGCCTTGTGCTTGCCATCGCAATGGTAGGATGGAGGGGGCTTGTGGGCCGGAGGCGGAGGCGCCCGGTGTTCTCCATCATAGGACGGCGGAGGGGGCGGCCGCTTGTGGGCCGGAGGCGGAGGCGCCGGGTGTTTTCCATCATAGGACGGCGGAGGGGGCGGCCGCTTGTGGGCCGGAGGCGGAGGCGCCGGGTGTTTTCCATCATAGGACGGCGGAGGGGGCGGCCGCTTGTGGGCAGGTGGAGGAGCCGGTGCCGCCTTGACCTTGACTTCATTCGGCAGGCAGGGCCGGCCCATAGCGCGGGGCAGAGGGGCGCTCGCCCCGGGCCTCCAGGAGCTAGGGGCCCTGGCCCAAAATTTGTTTGCATATTTAATACACTTATACATATACTTTTTGGGTTTTATAATTTAAAATAATTCTAGAATATATAGATGTTTTATGATGTAGCATACCGCTGTTGCCTGCCAAAACCCACCGGCGAGCAGCGACGAGCAACACGGAGAGCCGGGAGGCTCCCAGGCTGCTGGTGGGCCCTGGTCCCTCGGGCGACGGCCCGCAAAGCTCCGGCACACGTCCTGGCTAATGCGAGGGCGTGCCACCTAACCTATACCTGGTCAGGAAGGTGATGGATTGCTTCGATTAGTTTCCTGCATGGCAAACACGTAAACATTAAATACGAGCCCCGATCGGCTCTTAGGTTACCCTGTGAATCGGCTCAAAGAGTCGATTAACCCATGGTTCACGTTGGATTTACGATAACATGGGGATCCTGCTTAATCAAAACCAAGATAAATCAATCTACGATAGTCTAGGGTTTTCACCGCATAACCGAAACATCCTACACGTAGTTGAGCCTGGCAGATACGTAAGATAATAGAAAACTAGTCCTAAAGAGGCCTAAAAACCAACATGACGTCGATTCCCGGAACAATCCCTCTAGGATCAGCAAACTATACCTTACGTACTACTGGATCGTTCAACCCGTTTGCAAGGCCTAATCATGCGGATATCAAACCAATCTTTGGAGAACAAGGAACAACTATAACAGATCAGATCTACTAGATAAAGATTAAGCAAGATGCTGCCCTTACACCCAAGATAGGTGCAAAGGCAGCTAGATATTGAGGGGCAGCATAGCTAAGCAAGCATATCAGAAAAGCATCTACGCCAGCCCCAAAACATCTACGACAACGGTGTTGCTCGCCATCAACAAGGCTTCAGCACGAACAACACCAAGCAACGAATAAACAGATACTGCATAGATCGCAAGATGCGATCTAGGCAGCATGACGCTTACCCGGAAGAAACCCTCGAAACAAGGGGTGGTGATGCGCCTAGATTGGTTTGTTGTGAACGTGATCGTCCTCCTTTCTCAATAACCCTATGTACATATTTATAGTCCGTGGACTTTCTAATTTGGGAATAAACCTAACCGTGTACGAGCTAAACTCTATCTCTTAATTCTAACAAAATCTACCATAACGTACAGACACACGGGCAATCTAGCCCAAACTCTCGTACGAGGCCGATTTAGAGACACTTTATATGCATGTCCTCTAAGCCCATCTCAATCACGGCCCATCTCCTGCTCTGGCTAAATTCTGGTGATAACACATGCCCCTCTGGTTTTGGCAATAATAATTCCAAAACCACTCTGTTTTTTCTTCGCCGGGTCACGCGTGGCAGAGCAGAACCGCTGCAGTATCCTTCATCATGATGCCTTGCCTTCTCAACTTCTCTGTACTGCACGACTTGACAGATTTGACACCACATCCTCGGAAACCGCCGCAGCATTGAATCATCTCCACTATACCCCCTTTATTTAACCGCATCGAGCAGTTCGCCACTTCATCCTCTTGCTCCGCACTAGCAATCGAAAAACCCCTTCTTCTGCAGCCATGGCCTCCTCCTCCTCCTCCTCTGCCTCCTCTGGTCTTTCCTTCCAGTCCGATTCCTCCAGCGAGCCGATGCCGGAGTACGACCCGATAGCGGCGTACGAGCGCCGCGCTCCCGAGCATTGGGACGAGAGGGACTGGGACTTCACCGTCGAGTCAGACGACGAACCCTTGACCGCCGTCTGGTCAGGGGACGATGAGCCCTTGACCGACGGGGAGGACGACCTCCGGTTCCTCGTTGACGGGGAATTGGAGGCGGAGAGCGACGATGACCTCTTCTCCTGGGGCGACTTCTCCTCTTCCGATGAGGAGGAGGAAGCGGAGGATGACTCCTCTGACGAGTACCCACCGGCGAAGCGCTTTCGCGCCGGGTCGGAGGAGGAGGACGACGAGGAGGAAGAAGGAGCGCCTGCCGACGGCTTCGGCAGCAGCGACGAGGACTTCGCCGGCAGCAGCGCCGACGATAGCTACGACGGCGACGACGAGGGTAGCGACGGCGGCGACGGCGCCGGCATCTAGACTAGGGCCTACTAGTACTAGTAGACTAGGCAGTAGACCTTTCTTTTGTGAGCAATCGGCTCTTCATGTAAAAAAAACCCCTTTATCAATGAAGAAAATGTTTCCATGTTGATTTTGCCGATTGTCAAAGTAGGTCAACGCTCAAAGAGCCGATGGCAACGCATCGGTCCTTTACCATAAACGCGAGTAAGGCCAAACTCAGTTGCCTATTCAAACAGTAACCTGCGACCCTTGTCTGAAGGACCAAACTCAGATCCCCAAATCGCCCGTCGAACAGATTCAACTCACAGCCACGCGAATCCCAGATCCCTAATCGTGCAGATTCATCTCCGCAGCGAATCTGATGGCGGAATCATCCAGCGCCAACGCTACGGTCTCTGGCCTGAAGGTAATCCTTAACTGCTCCTCATCATCCGAGCATAGTGTTAGAATTAACAGCAAACACCTGAATTAATGCCTTATTTCACCATTAATTTTAGGTATCGGACATTCTGTTGCCGCATCCTTCTCTTCCAAATTCTCTTTGCCTTGGCCCCCATACTACCGAGAGTCCTGCCCATTTGATTTCTTGCGAGGCCAATAGAATTCCTCTCGTGAACCAGAACTTAGATCTAACTTCTTGGGCTGACTGCTTACGAGCCTGGCCTAACCCTCCTGAAGATTGGGTGTCATGGTACAGTAGAGTATCCAAGACCCACCAAGCCAAATGGGAAACCACAGGAATAGCCGATGCTTTATCTTTATCACTGTCTCCCCTTGAGAAAAATGAAAATCTTCTAAAAACCATCGGCTACTTCTGGTCAGATGCTCTGAACTGCTTCATGTTTGGCCACGGCCCCATGACACCAACTTTACTAGATGTGGCCATGATCACTGGTCTAGACATTGCATCCCCCAGCCCCTCTGCTTTTATGCTACCAAAGGTCCCTTTCAAACTTTCTTCCAAAACAGAGTGCACAAACTGGGGTGCTTATCTTCGACGCCACATGAAAAACAAAGGCCCTGTAACAGAGAAAGAACACACGGCCTTCCTGAATTTCTGGTTGGAACACTTCATATTCTGTGGCCCTTCACTTGCTCCAACCAAGAATTACCTTTCCTTGGCCTATGAACTTGCCAGAGGCACCCAGCTTGGCATTGGCAAACTGTTCCTTGGAGAGGTCTATCGATATCTCCAACTAATGTCTGTCAACCTGCTTTCCCAAAAGACAGTCAAAACAAGAGGTCCCTGGTGGTTTATTCAGCTATGGGCTCAGCTGTATTTCCAGCACCATGTCCCAAACTTTCCACCTTTGGCCACTTGCACCTTTCCAGATACTAACGGGAAGCCAATCCGGTGCACTAGCTACGACCAAGCTCTATATAGCCTTCCAGGTAGTAAACTGACCCACAAGGAAGCATCAGAGTGGTTCAGAACTTTCTACCAAGGCCTGGATAATCCTCTCTTCTTTCCTTATACGGAGTTTGAAAATTTTGAAAATCCAGTCTCCTTCAGGCTAGACAGCTTTGCCGATGACGCCAGCACCTGGCAATTGTATTCCATCATGATCCGTCCCTGCTTCCTTCCAGTTGGCATGAGCACCTCAAATAGGATCATCAAACCTGGTTATGAGTCTTATCAGCCGGTCGTAGCAGCCCGGCAGTTCGGTCTTGGGCAGGTATCTCCCCATTTCTTCCTCCACAACTTAACAGAGAGCAGAGCTGAGCTATCCGATGTCCTCACCGGTCAGAGGTGTTACTCTTTCTTTGATGCTCTAGCCATCCCAGTTCCTCACAACCTCTCTTTTACCTCATCAACCGATGGTTTTGAGACCTGGTGGTCAATGTGGAAGACTCATGCCTTCAGGAGAGCTCTGGGACCGTTGCTGAAACAACTTGATGCTGAATATGATATCCCTGCAGAACAGGTACCACTACTCACAAATTTTCTTGAAGTGGCTTACAATAATTTTTATAACCTTGCTCTGTCTCCTTGCAACAACAAGATGGTCCAGCACCTGAACATGATGACGGCTCCCCCTTCAGATTCCTCCCACCAGCTCCGGTGGTCCTCTTATGCAAAAACTCACCACCCTTGAAAAAGGTTGTGATGCAGAGCCAGCCGATTTCACCAAAATCGGCTTCCAAGAGCAGAGTATCTTCTGGGCCAGCTGCTCCCCGAGCCTCAATCAAGGCGAGAACAGCGGTGAGGAAAGTAGCTGCCAGGAAGACCTTGAAGCGCCAAAACCCTACTCTAGCTCAAGAAAGTTTGCATGTAAGCTGATCAATGCCTTGACTGATCTATCTACCCTTATGAGCTTCCGTAAATATGCTGGGGCTTACTAACTCTTCTCTTATAGGCCTCCACCGAAGACGACTCCAGCGAGGAAACGCAATCCAGTCGAGGGACTTCGAGCTCGGGCAACTCTGGGAAGATCACCACACAGAGCCAGCCAGATTTGCCACCACCGGCTTCCAAGAAAAGACCAGTTCCTGAACCGGCTGTCCTTCAAGCTCTAACCAAAGTGGGGCAGGGTGGTCTACGCACAAAGAGCCGATGCATCAAGAGAGCTCGAAAGGAACCGCAAGCCCCTTCATCAAACCAAGAGGCCTCACATGTAATTACCCTCCAACTCTCCCTGGCTCATTTTTTATGCCAATCCATTGCTGCTCACATCGGCTAACTATCTCCTTTGCAGACTGATGACACTTCTAGTGGGGAAGTCGAGGAAGTACTGATGCCCTCCACAGACCTGGATGTAGCAACCTCTAAAGGTGTTGTTGACAAGGTTGCCAACTTGGCGAAGCCCCAAGCAGAAATACAAGAGCCGATCACCTCATCATCGGCTGTTCCCCTGGTCTTAGGAGAGGTATACTCCCTTTATTTGGCTTGCCCTTCGCTTTTGCTGCATACTGACGCTGCTCTTGTTGTTTGTCAGGGTTGTGACCTCTCGGGCTTGCTATCGTTCGATCCTGAATCCATCGAACCAGCTCCTTCTACAATATGCGATGAACCAGGACCCGGCGCTATCCTTGGTCAATTCCAGCGCCTCAAAGCTCTGCTTTCCTCCTCGATCGAGACGTTGGTCGAAGACCCCGAGGAAGTGAAGAGCATTCTTGAAGAAATCCAGCCCCACCTCCCGGTAATGTTGCAAGTGAAACTCTGGCCAGTTGTGACTCTATCTGCCTACAAATCAAGGGTGAAGTCAGCTCGTCAGAGAATCGATCTACGCCACGCTCAACTTCCGTTGAAGGCCGATATTGCAGACAAATGTCAGCGGCTCAAGGAGAAAAAGGCGGCCTTGGACGCCAAAACTGACACCTCTGTCAGCACCGCCGAGCTTGAGACCTTGCGAAAGGAATTGGAGGACCTTGAAGAGAGGGTCCGGGCAACCAAACAGCTTATCCACGATAAGGAAGCTCTTATTGCCCGCTCCCAAGAGGAAGCAGAAGGCCTCAAAGCTCAACTGAAGACTGATCTGGCAGAGATACGTGCCCTGAACAAACAACTGGTGACGGGCAAGGATGAAGATGATGAGGCCGAGATCGCCGAAGTGGATCGCGTTCGTGCTGACGCCCTTAGTGCCTTCGAGGCATTCCTTCAGTAGAGCTTGTCCATGTAACCTGATACTTGCTCATAACCTCTAGAGTCGATGGCTGTGCATCGGCTTTTGTACTTCTAAAGTCGATGGCTGCGCATCGGCTGTGCTTGTATTTTATCCTGTTGCTTCGTATTTTTTTTACTGGCCGACTTCGTGCATCGGCCCCCATATTTCATTGTCCGTTATCCCATATTAGGTGCAGCTCTCCATTTATCCGATTCCAGGAACTGTACCTGAGCATCGGCTCCACCTGCTACGTCCTTGTAGCCTGACGCCATCTGTGTGAGATCGTTCGCCTCGGTACTCTTTCAACAAAGCTATCATCAGGCTCCTCAGATACGGATCTAACTTCTTGCTGATAAATGTTGGTCGTGGCTTATCCCCAGGACCAATGTCAATCTCTTCTAGCTCATCAGCCGATGTAAACCCATACCCTAGCTTTCCATCGCCTGCTAGATCGATGCTGAACACAGGCAAAACGTATGGCGAGGATAATTTGGGCCGATTGCTGGAATCGGCCCCCATTTCGATTGCATTGCTCAATGAAGGTTTACAACTCATTTGTGCTCCACTACGGGAGGGAGTCCCCCTACTATGACTACGTTACATGCTTGAAGTGAGATCATTGCTTTTTATTTTTTGGGGTCGATCGCAGGGATCGGCCTTGCCACGTACGTCCAGTGACTTTGCTATTGCTACTCTGTCAGGCCGGTGGATAAGACCAGCCTCACCCCGTTTTTTTTAGCTTCGATACGCTCACAGCCGTCCAAACTGACTCCAGAGAGCGGCCCTTGGTCTTCCGCGTCCCAGATGTTCATGCCAGCTATTGAGATCTCGATCGAGTCATCTGCATATACGACCTCCGCTTCATCTCCATCCCATTGTATCAGACATTGGTGCATTGTGGATGGAATGCAACAGTTGGCGTCAATCCAATCCCTCCCTAGCAGGACAGCGTACGTGCTTTTGCTGTCCACGATGAAGAATGATGTAGGGATGGATTTTCGGCCCACGGTTAGCTCCACGTTCAGAACGCCTTGCATTTCTGATGCTTGGCCGTTAATTTTGATCAGATCTGCGTTAGAGCGTCCCAAATGCCGTAGCATGGAGTATGGCATTATATTGACTGCCGCTCCCGTGTCAACCAGCATCTTGCCGACAGGCTGCCCATTGATATAACCTTTCAGGTACAGGGCCTTCAAATGTTTGTAGCTCTCTTCTCTCGTAGCTTTTCAAAGATAACTGGCCGTGGGCCGCAGTCAAACTGCGCTAGCGGTACTTCTTCGGTTCTTGGAGCACAAAACTCCGAGGGGAGTATGAACACCATATTTGCGCCAGCCGATGCCTCCGCATCGGCTTTTACTTGTTTGGGGCACCATTCTTTCTTCTGTGGACGACTCTCCGCGTCCAAAGTTTGCTGAATTTTCACAGCCAGATCGGGCCGCGCTTTCCTCAGCGTGTGCAGGTATTGCGCCTCGGCTTGCTCCAAGCTACGTAGCCGCTGAACCCTACGCTTTTGGGAGTGACTGAGCCCATCAGGGCACCACCTTGGCCGGTGGTATCTATCCTCTTCTTCATCTTCTGACTCCTCAAAATCTTCCTCTTGAGATGACTTAGCTCGCCTATTCTGAGGTGGGAGGGGCCCTAGACGCTTGAAAACTGAAACCTCACCTGCGTCCTTCTTCTGCTGTCTACACTCCAGGCAGTTGTCGATCGTAGGCAATCGGCTCATTCCTGAATCCCAGCAATGCTTAAAGAAAGGGCAGTCCCAGTGTCTATCCATGTCTTCCTGCTCCCTTGACTTCCCCTTAGCGCGGTGCTCATATCCTTCGTCGTCTCTATCATACCGACGATATCTTCCATTGTCTACGTCAGACCGATGATATCTTTCGTCATCTCTGTCGTACCGCCGACGTCGGTCGTACTGACGCTCATATTTGTTAAGGAGATGCGCGGAGAGTGGACGTTGGTACCGCACGTTTCTCACCTGTTCCTCGGTGAGGTATCGTCTGTCATCATATCGGGGTCGATCGCGTGGGCCGGCCTCCTCCTTTTCCTTGCCACGAGAGTGACCGCTTTCTTCTTTATCCTTGCCATGGTGGTATACAGGCCCTGCCATGTTAACATCGAATGAGAAATCTAGCCGACGCCTCGTGGAGTGATTGAGTTCCACCATGTTGACGCCAGGGAACGGGTGTGTGTCCACTTTCATGGCAAACTGCCCAAAGATCAAACGGCCTTGTTCTATCGCCGTTTGGATCTGCCGACGCAACTCTTTGCAGTCATTGGTGATATGGGTGAACGAGTGATGCCACTTGCAGTACGGCCTCCCGTTCATTTCTTGCGCCGTAGGGATCTTATGGCCTTCGTGTAACTTCAGCTGTTTTTCCTTAAGCAATAAATCGAATATCTGCTCAGCCTTGCTTACGTCGAAGTCAAACCCTTTTGCAGGCCCTTGTTGTTTCACCCATTTGCAGAACACGGGAGCTGTCCCCCGAGCCCATTCAGCCACGGCTACTTCCTGGTCTTCTGGAGAATCCTCAACTTCTTCTGTCTCGACCAGGCCTACCGGACGCTTGAACTTGTCTTGGTACAATTCTGGGTGGCGCTGCTCATACAATGTTAACTTCTGGACCATGTGCGCCAGTGAACTGTACTCTACTTGGAAAGCCAGATCCTTGATCGGCGTTGCGAGGCCCAATGCTGCTAGATCGACTGCTTCTTTCTCAGTTAAACGAGCCGAATAACATCGGTTCCTGACAGTCCTGAAACGTTGAATGTACTCCGACACCGTTTCTCCCCGCTTCTGCCGCACCTGCACTAGATCGGCAATGTCAGCCTCGGTAGCTTCTGAGTGATATTGAACATGAAACTGCTCTTCCAGTTGCTTCCACGTCCGGACTGAGTTTGGTGGCAACGAGGTGTACCACCCAAAAGCTGATCCCGTGAGAGATTGCGCAAAAAACCTCACACGTAACGGGTCTTATGCCGAAATCATGCCCAACTGTGCCAAATATCGGCTCACGTGCTCAATTGAGCTGGACCCTTCCGCTCCATTGAATTTTGAGAATTCAGGGAGCCGATACTTGGGTGGCAGCGGGATCAAATCATACTCGTCGGGGTACGGCTTGGAATAGCCGATTGTTTTCCTCTTTGGCAGGATGCCGAACTGGTCTCTCAAGATTGTATTGATTTGTTCCATGGTATGAGCTGCAGGGACCGAGCTTTTATGACTCGTTCCGGTGGCATATTTAGCTAGCCATGCCTGTTTATCAGTGTCTGCTCCAGAAATCCCTCCTGCTGCAATCTGGTTCGTGCGCGCCAAGTTATTGCAGTCTGGCACGTATGTGCACACGTATCCATGTGGGATTTCTTTAGGCGGCTCATACAGGAATTGGCAGTCGCCAGGATCGCCTCCAACCTTGTAGACGACGTACGCCGGTGAACCCTGTGGCTCTGGAGCTGTAAGCGCGAATGGCAGCGGTGGTCTGGTCTGGAACGGTATTTCTCCTTGGTGGGTCCCTAGGGCAGGTCCTGACGGAGAGTACTGATGCTTCATGATTTCCTGAACCACGCGAACCGCAATGCGCTCGAAAGCATTCACCAGGCTCTCAGAATGACGGTGTAGAGAATGAGCCACCATGTAATTAACTTCCTGGCGCAGAGCTCTGGTGCGTTCCTCTGAAGGGGTAGACAGATCTACTTCATCGAGAGCACCTTCGGGTGAGAACCCTTTCCACCCAATGCCATGGGAACGGGTCTTCGTGAAAGAGCCGATGAGATCGGATTCGAAGACGGCTTTAATCTCATCATATTTCTTCTTGTGCTCCTCAGACAGCTCTTTGTACTTGACTAGTTCGTCTGCCATCTCAGCTGCAGATGTTGACGTAGTTGCTGTAGAATGTCCCACCGGGAGTGCCAGAATGTGTTGTCTGCCAAAACCCACCGGCGAGCATCGACGAGCAACACGGAGAGCCGGGAGGCTCCCAGGACTGCTGGTGGGCCCTGGTCCCTCGGGCGACGGCCCGCAAAGCTCCGACACACGTCCTGGCTAATGCGAGGGCGTGCCACCTGACCTATACCTGGTCAGGAAGGTGATGGATTGCTTCGATTAGTTTCCTGCATGGCAAACACGTAAACATTAAATACGAGCCCCGATCGGCTCTTAGGTTACCCTGTGAATCGGCTCAAAGAGCCGATTGACCCATGGTTCACGTTGGACTTACGATAACATGGGGATCCTGCTTAATCAAAACCAAGATAAATCAATCTACGACAGTCTTGGGTTTTCACCGCATAACCGGAACATCCTACACGTAGTTGAGCCTGGCAGATACGTAAGATAATAGAAAACTAGTCCTAAAGAGGCCTAAAAACCAACATGACGTCGATTCCCGGAACAATCCCTCTAGGATCAGCAAACTATACCTTACGCACTACTGGATCGTTCAACCCGTTTGCAAGGCCTAATCATGCAGATATCAAACCAATCTTTGGAGAACAAGGAACAACTATAACAGATCAGATCTACTAGATAAAGATTAAGCAAGATGCTGCCCTTACACCCAAGATAGGTGCAAAGGCAGCTAGATATTGAGGGACAGCATAGCTAAGCAAGCATATCAGAAAAGCATCTACGTCAGCCCCAAAACATCTACGATAACGGTGTTGCTCGCCATCAACAAGGCTTCAGCACGAACAACACCAAGCAACGAATAAACAGATACTGCCTAGATCGCAAGATGCGATCTAGGCAGCATGACGCCTACCCGGAAGAAACCCTCGAAATAAGGGGTGGCGATGCGCCTAGATTGGTTTGTTGTGAACGTGATCGTCCTCCTTTCTCAATAACCCTAGGTTCATATTTATAGTCCGTGGACTTTCTAATTTGGGAATAAACCTAACCGTGTACGAGCTAAACTCTATCTCTTAATTCTAACAAAATCTACCATAATGTACAGACACACGGGCAATCTAGCCCAAACTCTCGTACGAGGCCGATTTAGAGACACTTTATATGCATGTCCTCTAAGCCCATCTCAATCACGGCCCATCTCCTGCTCTGGCTAAATTCTGGTGATAACAACCGCTTCTCTACTCTGATTCCTAATACCAGAAGAATCAACAATTACTCTTTAGGCCACACGGCTTAGAATAATTCTAGAAAATACAAAAGATCCAATCATACCTCTACTCTGACTCCTTTTACAAAAATAATTCAATACTTCTAAATAATTTTTCCTGGTGACATTATTTCTTCTAGCCTTTCCAAATATGAACCACAACACCGACTCTCATAAATTTTCTCCGATTAATTTTAGAGATATATATATATGTATATGTAGCTATGGTAAAAATAAGAATAATGATATATAATTTTCTTGAACAATAGAAATAAATAGTTTCAATATCTTTACTGAGATTTCAAAGACCATGGATCTTTCAAATGTAAATATTATTTAGTTTGCTATTGCATTACCCGAATATTTCTCTTGTGGAATACTAATAATATTTTTTTAAATTATGCGTAACCAAATGGCGGAACATGACGGAGATTGTTAGGGGTGCCAAGAATACCAATCGTACTTAAACTGTGAATAAAATGTAAAAATAGCATAAATATATATCTTTAAGGAATTCTCCATAGTAGGGGGCCATGGCCCCCTGCCCTAAAAAGCTTTGACACAGTAAAGAAGGGGCCTTTGGTGCCGTGTTGCCCTAGGGCCCTCGAAATCTATGGGCCGGCCCTATCGGCAGGGCCTTGTTAGAGACACGAAGCGGAGTTGCCACCTTGTGCTTGCCGTCGCCGTCGTAGGATGGAGGATTCCCGTCATTGGGTGGCCGCTTCTGCGTCGGCGGTGCCGCTGGCGGCGCCCGCTGCTCGACATTCCGTGGTGGAGTGGACGCCGACGGACACGGACGCGTTGGTGGACTTTTGTTGGCGGTGGCGGTGGGGGGTGGGGATGTGTGCTTTCCGTCATAGGACGGGGGAGCGTTGAGGGAGGTAGGAGGCGCTTGTGCCAGTGGTGGCTTGGGGGCTGCCGTCGCGGCCTGGGTCACGAAGACCAGCAGGCTGACGGCCACGAGAGCCGCCAGGAGACCGCGCATTGTCTCTCAAACTCCCTCTGGCTCAGTTCTCTCTTGGCTGTCTCTTGTGAGAAGCGTACCCAGGTTTATATACACGGGTGGAGCCGCATTGCGGCGAGAGTAAAGCATGTGGACGGCCGGTCTTCAAAGTAGGTGTACCGAAAAAATGGTGTCATTCTTTTTTAATTCCAAAAGAGGGGTTTATATTAAATGAACACTATATGCATGTACATGAGGATAGTTACGTGCGCAACTACATATAAGCTACTCCAACGCATGATCGGATCGTTTGGGAACTCATCCAGTCTCCAAGGTTGTTGAGGATTCTGTGAAACTAGGATATTGATTGCGGTGGGCTGTACGTGTTGCCAATAATCCTCCAGCTGCAGCCGAGGAGGAGTAATACATTTTATCTTTCGACCATACTTAGAGAACAGAAAGAGACATAGAGTTTACAAAAACTTTATGCAAGCTGCTACCACCTCACTAGCACTAGGCTGATTCATTTGGCCAATATGCGCATATTAGTTGAGGATGGCGTGCAAGGAGTTCATAAGATATAGCATGTGTGTCGCTACCACCTCCTGTCGTTGCTAGCCTCAGCAGGCCCACCACCTCCAGCAGCGTCAGCAGCCCGGCCACCGCGTAGCTCTCCATCGCCGCGTCAACTGTTTGAGAAAGCACTGCATTTGCATAATTGCATGCGTGCATGTCCGTCATACACATCCACGATTGGACGCGCGCAAGTCCGCCGACCACTATCTTCGTACTAATCTATACAGCTGAACCAAACTGAAAGTTAGCCCTTAGACTACCCACAGTGAGAGTATCATAGGTAGTATCATGCATTTCATGCATGCAAAATGCTGATGTTGCAGTGTAATTAAGGATGAGAGAGTGTGTACTACTATCGTAGGTAGATACTGTATCATAGCACATACTACTACAAAAAATAATTCAAGTAATTTTGTACACATATTTGCATTGAGATTCTACAAAACAATTAATATATGGAAACTATGATACTAGTATATTATCATGCATTGTGGAGATAGTAACATGTAATAGTATCATACGCATGATACTTCTATATGATATACTATGCATTGTGACTAGTCTTAGAGAATGAATGTTCAAAGTATCGTTTGCCATGCCACGTGTGGTGTGCGTATGTAGTCTTGGAAGGTATCAGGAATTAAGTCGTGCCGAACAACTGACCTCTCTCAGCAACTCTGATAGCGCGTTCTAGTGAAGATGTCACGGACAGTGATGTGGCTCCTGATCCTTCTACCAGATTGAGTGGATAGGATACATGTGCAAGTTGTGGTGGATAATCAAAATAGGGGTAGACTTTTTCTATATATACATGTTGATTTCAAATGTTGCATCATGTACGCTTATAGAAATGTCATCATATAAATTCCAATTGCGACAACCAAACAACAAAGGCAAAACTGTATCAACAAGGCTCAAGGAATATGACTAATGAAGAGAAACGACAGGTCCATCAGATCTTACATCAATTATGATCTATTACCTCAGTTCCAAAATATAAGCCTTTTTAGGAAGCTAAGGCTTATATTTCAGAGGTAGTAAAACAAAAACAGACGTCACAAACCTCTGGTTCAACCTAAGCAGAGCATCACTCGCTTCAGTGTTCATTTGATTGCACGAATTGCCGTGATAAGAAGGAAATGAAACAGAAAAGGCAAACTCGGTAACCAGAAGACAATCCCAGAAGCGTATTAAGTACTGGCTGAGATTCCTTTCCAGCCAAAACACAATCTAGTCATACAGTATTATGTAACCATGCATGATTAATACTATGCCTTAAGAGTAGAAAAAGTAACTGGTGCCAGGACATCAGTGCTCCAGGTGGAAAACACATTCAGTTAAACGCTGCAGTTTGCTTGCATCGAGCTTCTGGTTCGTCTGCGGCTTTTGTTTTGTGACGGTAAGCATCTTGGCTGCCGCATCCAGACTCCAACCATTTTGCACGGCATCTGCATTGAGGAAAAAGGAAACAATTGTCATCAGCTGCACTGAAATAAGCAAAAGCAGCTGTTCAACAATATATATATAATTGAAAAACACGTGCATAACTATTTTATATGTGTGATATCGATCAAGGAAAAGAACTGTGCAATAATATAATTGAATAACTAATCAAGTAAAATTGGAATGGTAACACAGGTTGCATCCAACATGACCACTGACACTGCACAGTGGTTCTTAACGGCAAGTTGACATGGATATCTTATTCTCAAAAAAAAAAAGACATGGATATCTTGAAATAATACCTCTCACTATTTTGTATAAAAATCCAAGACTATTTGTGTAGGCATAAGCTATTATATTCTATCACTTCAGAAAAAAATTACTCCTAACTATGTTTCTAAAAGAAGATTTTAACTACAAATATATAAATAATGATTGGGGCCCACCAATGGCTCAGAAATTTGGGTAACAAAAAAATCAGCACTGCTTAATTGATCCTCTAAAGTGAACTTGACTTCTCTAGAACATCCTCATTCTAAACGATAATGTGGTAAGCAAACAACATTGTGAATGTCCAATGCCCAATTAAGGAAGAAATGTGGACAGCACTTTTGATAGCCTGAAATGGAATTTAGTTGCCATACACGAAATATTTCGACTCTGTTAACTTCAGCCAGCATGTCAAGGGCAATGTATTAAATGCAACCTTATAGCACAAGAACATTATGCCGGCATAAAATTAAGGAGGCATCCATTATTCACTTCATGTCCAAAGATTGGCACTTGAAGATTTACCGCCATCAACACCACACTTCTCGAAGCCAAGCGCCTGACATGGCGGAGAATACACATCCGAGGACTCGTGCAAGACGGGCCTCACTTCCTTGACGGAAGGAGGCGTAAGCACACCACCACACAACTCCACAAGCTCAGGCATGATCTGCATGACCGGAGCTGTGATCACCGAGCTCGCCCTAGCACGAGGAGAGAAGCAGCCGTGAAGGCCCGCTCCGCTCGTGCCCACTTTGCCATCATCAGGTAGAACCACAGGATCGGCAGGCGTCCGGGAGAGCCTACCCAACGCTGCTTCCGCTCGCTCCAGAAAGCCCCCAATAGCTAGCATCCAACTGTGCAAGGAGTCAATAGTCTCGTGAAGAGGACGAACGGCCTCCTCAAAAAACTTAGCTTGCTTCTCCAAAGAGGATTGCATATCCTCCGAGGCCAACGAGCCAACAGGAGCGGAATCCACTGATGCCCAGGACCGACGATGAGGCACATTAGATGGGAGCGAGACCTCAATCTGGGGCCGACGAGGAGCATTCTCCTTGCGGGGCAACGACGCGACAGGGCATGCTAACCAGCTGAGAGGACGCCAGGCGTTACGGCAGTCACGTGCCCGATGACCGTTCTCAAGGCATCGAGAGCACCTGAAGGGGTCACAACAAACCACAGCACGGTGACCAGTGGCTAGGCACCTGCAGCATCTACCCTTGAGCCAAAGAGGGACAGGACGGCGAGCAAACGACGATGCAGGCAGAGCCGGGCGACGCGGACCGCGCCGCGGCATCACCTCCTGCCAGCCATCACACTCGCCTGCCACACACTCCACCTCCTTGTCATCAACTTTGTCAACATTGGCAGCAACATTGAAGGACTTGGTGGCCGGTGGCGTCTAGGGAGCAAGTTCCACTTCGTCGTCTTCATCGTCATTGTCCGCAGCGGACGCCCAAGAAGGAGGCCACGGCGTGGCCAGCGCCCCTGCACTGGCCTGAAGGATGCCAGCAGCCGACCGCGGCGATTGGGGGGCAAGCTCCTCCTTGCCCTCCTTGACGCCGACAACATCGGAAGCCCTGAACTTGGGATACGACGGGGGCGCAGCTGCAGCCTCCACAGGCCCGCCACCAACCTGGACCGGGCAGACTGGGGGACGCGGCGGAGTTGAAGAAGGCGGCGGCAGTTGGTACCCGGAGCTGTCGTCGCCAGAGAGGTTTGCGATTTTCTCGCAACCTTGGTTGTTGCCTTTCCTGGATCCGCAGTTGGTTGATGGGTGCCCCAATGGCGTGGCCTGTCGCGTTGGAGTCTCGTGTTCGAGTGTTTGTTAGTGTTGCTTTGTGATTTCTGCAGGTGTGTTGGTTGTGTGGGTTTGGCCCAGTTGATGTAGGTTTTCGCCCGGTTTTCTCCTAAAAACCGAGCACCCTCTTCTTAATTAATGAATGGGGCAAAGCTTTTGCCTCTCTTTCAAAAAAAAAAAAGATTTACCGCCAGATAAGGTCCCAGGGCCCAGGCAACATGTCAGAGTGAAAGAGGTGGTAAATGATAAAGTGCCAATCCTTGGGGTCGTAAATCCAAATCTACCAATATTTTAAATGGGGAGCAGAGCACTTGTGCATCCAAATAAATCATAATCATATCACTATCAAAAGGAACGTAAAATATATACACAGTAGATGGTTAAATAGTAGATGGATGGAGAGAATAAGAATGGTCTGTTGTTATCGTAATGTAAGTTAGATATCAGAAGGTTAGGACTTCTGAAAGAGGTAACTGGATCTGGGCCTCCTGGCCAGTAATATGTGTTCAGAGAGAAGTACTCAAATAAAATATGAAGGAAGGTAGCCATCTCAATATGCTCAGTTTTGATGGTGCAGCTAATGACACGCTCCTCAAGGATAGCAACACTCAATAGACAACTAAACTAACCTTTTGTAAGAAATCACCTCACTCGGTAACAAAATTAGTGTTTGTTTTACGTATGAGGGTAACACTTCATACGGAAAGATCTATTCTAAGATGAAGAAATGCAGTGTGCATGCTTCAAACAAAACAAGTAACTGAACATGTTAGAATGCTCAATAGGTAAAAAAAATACTTGGAAGTTCGCTATTAACTAGCAGGTTCTCAAAACATACAGTTAGTAGCATCCTCCTCGCTCATCCCCATGAAGTGAGCCACATCTGCAACGCTGATTGTGGAATATGCAGAAGTCAACAGCTCGAATATCCTCTTTCTGTAGCTTTCTACATATGGCAAACAAAAGTGCAAATTCTGAGTTAACCAGTAAGGCAATAACGTAATCACAAACAAAAACAATGCTACATTACTTCCAAAGTTCCAAGTAAACTTCAAGACCAGATGACAATGCAAGCAACAGGGAAATTTGAACCACGTGATAAGTTCAGAAGTCAACCTTTTTTGGACAGGTAATTGCCGTAAAGATTCATAAAAGAACATATAACCTCTATATCAATTAAAAATACCACATCAGTGCCACGTAAGGACTGTAGCTGGCATAACTGTACTTTCCAAACAGACGAAGAATGCATTGAAGTGTTCCATTCGTTGCATCACGTTGTTAATTAGACAAACTGTCCAAATCTGCGGTATTTAGGAACCAAACAAAAAAGATCTCTTATCTAAGCACTATCAAAAGTTCAAAACCATGTGTATACATTGGAGACATAAACCTGGTGTTGCAGCCATCTATGGGACCAATATTTCATATACGTGTAGGAAGCTTCAACAGCCAAACCATAGTAGAACAAACCTCTACTACCAATGTCGGAGTCATATTGAGTGAGGATCTTGTCCGATTGCACAGATAAATCTTCTCCATGAATACTCATAAAGATAACCCACTTATCTCCCTGCCCCCCATCCCCACCACTAAACAGAGCTCCCACTTGTCTATGTTTTGTGGAAATGTTAAATCAACTTGTTAAATGGAACTTATCGCCTCTCAATCAGGCCGTTGCATGTGTTTTAGCAAGACCGAAAAGAGGTGAAAGATTGGGACCCATTGCCTACTTTAGGGCCTCTCAATTTCTCAAAATTAAATCATCTAATTTGAGAGATGAACAACACTCTGATGTATTTTAGGGCCTCTTAATTTCTCAAAATTACTTCCAATAGAAGTGGAAAAAAAAAGGGAAAGCATCAAAAAGTGTTGCTAACAACTGGGAAAAAATGTATTTCGCCAACAGGATTGAGTAGATGGAGATCTTTCGGCAGAGTGCAAAATGAAAGCTTGGAAAAGGTTAAACCACTTACAAGATAGTCTCTACAAAATCTCTCAAAAAATACTTTAAATTTCATTAAATTAAATAAAAACTCAGATTAGAAGGTAAAAGCGGGTCTGCGGTATCAACTCAAACACGACAAGCCTACTTTCTACGGCACACGTTCTTCTATTTCTTGTTAACCTGATTTGCTTGGCAACGATCAGATGACAACACTGAATGTCCGTGCTCAACGCCGTTTGTAAAACTGGCCAGATTTGAACAATCACCTGTGTTCCTAAAGTACAGCATTGCCCACAATAATGGCAACGCACCAGACCGAAAGCTAGTTCAGCAACGGTTGCACATTTAGAACATTAGGCTGTTTATAGTGGGGAGTAACATAAGGTGGTGTCATACATAAGTTACTAGTCTATGTTACTAGTGGAAAGTAACATAGAGATGGTATCATGCAAAGTCTCATTTATTTGTTAGTAGACTCATTTTATCTTGGTGTGTGATGTTATAGTAACATAGCTAGTTACCACCTCCCTCTCTTTCTTCATTTATTCATTTATTGCTATGCCATGTCACCAAAATACCTTGTAATGTGTGATGTTACTACCTAAGTTACTCACACTATGAGCAGTCTAAGCAGTCTTAGAACAAAACTGTGGAACATCATAAAAGAATTTTCTGGGCTAGATTTGATGATTAACACATTAAAGATGCTACAATGCACAGTTGGAATGATACCAGGTCTGATAATAAAGCAAATGGAAGAAAAACCTAGCTACAAAATCATAACTAGCCACATCCCCCACACTGGAGTTCCCTCTGTCAACTTTAAACATAAACCTAACCAGATAAAGTTACAACAGAAGGTAGCATTAATCTACTAGCAAAGATGACTTGTCGCATTCCATAGCTGATGGGCCAGCCAATCTACTCTTGAGGAGGACCTTGAGGAGGAGGTCCACGGCCACGACCCCCACCACGTCCACGACCACGGCCTCTGCCCCGACCTCGGCCCCTTTCCCTATCACCTTCTGCATGAGATAAGTAATTATAAGCTTCGTTCTACAATATCTTAAATGCTATTAAGCACAATCGGTGAGGTACCACATTCAAGATAGCGTCGCAAAATATGAAAGGAATTCAAGGTAATGCCAATTTATAACATCAATACTACCTCTGTTCCTAAATTGAACTCCCAAAACATTATATATATTTATTACGAACCAAGGGTGTACTTTCTAAGAAATCATTTTCAGTGACCCACGCATTAATGTTGTACTCAAATACTAAGATCAGTAATGACACCAAATAATGAATTAAAAAGGTAACAAGCAAGAAACAGAAAAGTTAATGAACTGATGAGAGTGATATTCAACAGAAGTAACCATAATATCAATAAACTGATGAGAGAGTGATATTCAACAGAACTAACCATAGTATCCTTGCGGAGGAGGTGCGTTATACTCCCCACCATAATAACCACCAGCTTCTTCATTTACATAGCCATCACCACCGTAACCCCTTCCAGGCCCAAAGGACCCCCGCCTACCCCTTCCTCTCCCCCTGCCACGATATCCACGTGGACCCTCAAAGTCAGCATTCTCATCATCATATTCTGCCCCTCCATTGCTAAATCCTGTATTACAATGGCCCAAATGTAAAAAAAACAGAAGAATCAGGAAATAGGAACAAGACCAACCATAATAATCCATAACTTGCAGACATGTCAACTTTTCAATTAAGTGTGAGCATGCAGATATTTACCTCTTCCTCTGCCCCTTCCTCGGCGGCCACGTCCTCTTCCACGGCCACTTGGTAAGTCCTCTGCATCCTGATCTAAGTCAGTTGGTGGCCTGACCTGATCAGCAGGTATCGGTGGCTGGTAACTGCAAAATTCAGAGCTGTGTTAAATATACGTCATGAAGAAAAGAATCAGCCCAAAAGAATTAACACTGTGCTAAGAGACCTATTCACAAAGATTATCACTATGACAAATTGCATTCTCGAAGAGCACTACGACAAACAAGGGAGCAGTTAATTCTTTTTGTAAAAGGTTAATGTTGTTGGAGAAACTACAGAGAATATTTGAAACAATAAGGGATTGCAAACTATTTGATCCTTATATATAGGACTGGAAATCATGTGTACAAACACTCTGCAGAAAACATCAAACATGGGGAAAGGCTGGATCCAACTAACCCAGGAGACGACGTATCCAGCTCCTTCTTCGACAAGGTAATGGTGATCAAGGAGACATGGCGAGTAGTCTCAAGACTGTCAAAAAGACAAGATATAATCGCATCAGAACACAATGCCAATCCCAACTTAAAAGAAGTATTAAGTTTAACAAAACATCAAGTGCATACATGTTAAGGCCTTCTTCCAAGGGTTCCCAGGTGTCGGTTATGTCAATTGACTCGATGGAGTTATTCTGGTGGAGACCAACGATCCTTCTCTGCTCAGGAAAGGCATGAACAATTAGTAAACTTAAACAGAGCTGCAAGGTCTATCAGGTGTTAAGAAGTGGTGTTGTGAAACTCCCGTTTTACCTTGAGAAGCTCTACGATGGCCACCGTCTTGTTGATAGCCCTCCCCATAGCCTTGATCACAATTTCCTCTGTGGCCTCATCCTGTTGAGGACGGAGAGATGAGATGATTTATGTACTTGGAAAATATAGATATACCCTAGACAATTGATCACGCACTAGCCCAAACCAGAAGACAGCCTATGACTGCTAAATTTTACTGCCCTCTAATGCATCCACACCGATACCGAACAGTATCAGTAACAGCTAAAAGTAAAAACAAAATCTCAGTGCCCAACTTAGAAATCGATTAGTGGGTAGCATAGCGAAGTATAGTATAGATTCCTAAAAGCTTCATCTCAAACTCAAAGCAAACCCTACATATCCACCACCAACAACGGCAATAAACAAATCGCCGCAGCGGAAAGCGGTCCCTGCCTGAAACAGTTGAAATAACAGAGCGAATACTACTAGTCAACCAACGCCTATAGCACCACACCGAAGCCGGATGCCCTAGATCAACCCAACCAACACCGCCCGATTCGACCGTCGCGCCGGCAGCGCACTGAACCCGCACTAAACCCTAATAAGCCGGAAGTCGCCATATAGAGTACACACAAACAAAACAAAAACAAAATCGATTTCGTCCCCTTCGCGGAGAGCAAGCGGAAGCGAGGCGGCGTCGGCGCGTTTACCTGGAGCAGGGCGAGGGCGTAGGTGATGTAGTTGCGGGTGCGGCCCTGCGCGGTGATGCGGATCTCGTTGGCGCCGATGGCCGCCTCCTCCCGCGGCTTCTCGACCCTCTGGTACCGATCCATGGGCGAAACCGTCGGCGTCGGAGGAGACGACGTTGGGTCGCTGCGGTTGCGGTGGATTGATTGGGGAGCGGGTCGCGGTTGGTTGCCTGGCGGAGGTCGTCGGGGTGGGCTGATATAGGAGGAGCGAGGAGGAAGCAGAGAGCGGATAGGGTAGGGTTGGCGTGGTTCTGACAGGGACCCGGTTTCGGGGTCCGGGCCCGGCACGTTTGCGCCGCGTGCTGCGTTGGGTGGATTGGCTCTACTTGATTTGGTCCAGGCGGAGTGCGGGCTGATCTGGACCGTCGGTTGGCTGATCGGATGGTGGCCCGACAGGGACTTTGTCCCTGCGTGATTACAATCGACGCGTGTTTGCGTTGCGTCATCTTGTGAGTTGGGAGCCATGATCGCGTACGGGTTCTTGCAAGTTCTGACTTGTGTTTGCTGAAAAGAAAAAATGATTTTGAAGTCCTGTTCCTGTAGGATTCAGCTTCCGATGGCAAAACTGCGGATTCCTAAAAGAAATCCATTGGCAAGAGATCACCGGACCAGACCTGAACACTATTTTTTTCTTCGTTCCAAGCAGTATATACAAATTTCAACAAGGGCCCTAATAAAAAAACAAAATTATATCATAGTCCTCGCAATTTCCAAAAATGACTGCACCTGAAAAGAAAGAACACGGTCAAGTCCTTCTCTGCTACGACGACTGAACGTCAAAGCAACGACCACGGAGAACGCCACCGGGGGGACAAGACCGCTTGTGGCTAGGTAGACGGGTGCTACCGCGATGAGGTCGAAGAAGATCCTTGTTATGGCTCAAGGAAAAAAGATCCATCAGAGCAGCATCCTCCCCCCAGGAACTCTAGATCTCCCGAGCGCTGGTCTCGACCCGCTTCCATCGCGGCTAGATCTGGGAAGAAGAGGTCGATGCAAAGGTCCCTCAAACTTATTAGGAGGAGGCTCGGAAGAGACCATCACGCCCACCTTTGGCTCCAACCAACGAAGCACCGTGGACGGGACGGGGTATCACCACCACTGGCCAGCAGGAATGGCTTGTCGGCTCCCCCAATAAATAATCCTCCGTATACACGACAAAACGCCAAACAGGCATAGCACCAAACACAACGCTGGATTATAACCTACTAGACTACGTTGTACAGAAGGTCGTCCTCCTCTCCCCCGTCGCCTCTGGTTGGCGAGGCCACCGTAGAGGAGGGGGAGAGGAGCGGGGAGGGGAGACTTCGTGACTCTTGAAGAAAGGAGGAAAGAGAGAGAAAATCTGGCTGGGAGGGGGAATGAGCAGGATTGAATTGGGTTTGGTATAGCCATAGAAAGCATCCTGCATTACTAGTTGGTACGATTACAACTACTCCATCCGTTCAAAAATAAATGACTCAGCGTTTTTAGCGTGTACATATCTATGTATCAAGAAAAAAGTTAAGTCACTTATTTTCTGACAAAGGAATTAGTAGGATATGTAGTACAACATTGATTTTAGATCGATGTATGAGAGAGATTTTTTTTGAACAAGAGAAAGGGCCACGAAAGATCGCTCTACATTAAGACTGGACGGTTACGGAGCTTTTTGTACAGGAACCCAAAATATACAAAATTACAACACGGTCCTAGGTTCTAACATAAAGGACCTAAAAAAGCAAAGTAGGAAAGCAATCCGGTCCTTGACCGATTAGGGCAGAGCTTGGATTATCACCGTGAAAGGTAATAGTATAAACTTGTCATATGTTGTCGCCCCAACTTGCATACCGCTGCTGATAGTCCCAAATCATGAACAAAATTCATCATCGCCATAAAGACTCGACTGACGTTACTATTCCTCGAATCTCGGTTACCATGACATTCTTCGCCTCTTACTTCATCGTGGAACGTAACCGATTTAGAGCTTCGCAGCACTCCTTCCTGAAACCAAACGGTCAGAATAATCATTGTGTGCGCGATCGAATCCCATCCGATCCAGCAATCTCCATGCATGATGCATCTAATGGAGTTCGGCAGTTCGCTGGTGGGTCCTTCCGAAACTCGACAATCTAGCCAGATTAATGCGGGCAAGCATCAAGAAGGTCATTGTCTTGGCACAGGAGGAATCCTAGGACCGCCGCTTTTATTCATTGAAAGATCGAGATGTCGCCTAGAGGGGGGTGAATAGGCAATTAAAAAACTCTTACGGATTTATCTTGTAATAATACGGAATTAAACTATCGTTTAGTTTACAAGCACAAACCCTAAATATGCTAAGCTCAACTAAGTGTAACAATAGCAACTAGAGCTAAGCAAGATAGGCACAAGATATATGTAGCACAAGTGATAGCAAGATATATGTACTTCAAGCACGATGACTATCACAAGGAAAGAGAGCTCAGTATAGAAATAACCGAGGCACGCGGAGACGAGGATGTATTCCCGTGTTCCCTTCCTTTGCAAGAAGGTACGTCACGTTTGGAGGAGTGGAGGTCCCACGAAGGATTCCCCGCGCCACGAAGGCTCACCCTATTCTCCGAACCGCACCCACGAAGGATAATGGCCCTTTCCTTATGGTTAGCTTTTCCTCCGCTCCGGAGATGGCAAGCTCCACAACCACTTCACAAGCTCCACGAAGGAGAAGCCCGGGCCTCTTCACAATCTTCTTGAAGAGATCACCGGAGCACCAACCGCCAAGCCAACTAGGAGGTCTCCCTCCAAGAGTAACAAGCTCACGGTCTCTCACTCGAACTAATCGTGGTGGAGAGCTCAACACTATGCAATGATGTAAAGCAAGAACACTAGAGGTGTTCAAGTCCTTCACTCTCAAATCCCACCCAAGCAACAAATGCTAAGATGAGATTGGAGAGGAAGAACAATGGGGAAAGTCAACAAAAGACTCCAAGATCTAGATCTCAAGAGTTCCCCTCACTTAGAGGAGAAATTGATTGGTGGGGATTGTAGATCTAGATCTCCTCTCTCAAATCCTCAAGAATGGGCAAGAATCATGGGGGGAATCAAGAGGGGAAGCAAGTTCTTCCAAGAGCAACAATGGAGGTGAAGAAAGGGGAAGAAGCGGCCCACTCAAGGTGGAAGAAGGCTATTTATAGTTAGGAGGAAGAAATAACCGTTGGGGAGAAAAAGACAAAGAAAACGCAAGAAAAACGGGCTGAAAAAACAGCCTAGCCGGTTGCCAGGCCGGCCGACCGGACTGGACACTGAGGAGCCCAGCAGGGCGTCCGGTCGGGCCGGCCCACCAACCGGGCGGGGCAGCGAGCGCGCACAGGCGGCAGATAGCAAGGCCGCGTGGGGGCGAGGAAAAAGGCCCGGCCCGGCCAGAGGCGGTCGTCGGCGGCGGCGGTGCGCCGAGCGGGCCGGTCGGTGGCGGGCCACTGGGCCGGACCAGGCCGCGAAGCCCATAGAATCCCGCACCGGATGGCGGCCGGGTGGGCCGGCACTTGGCCCGGCAGGCCGGGCGATCGGCCGGCAGCCTCCCCCTTTTTTCTTTTTCTTCTTTTACTCTTTTCCCTTTTTCTTTAATAACTAATGCTCTCGAACTCCGATTCGAATGAAACCAATTTTGTTTGGAAGATAACAACAAATGCTATCTAATACAAAGTGAAAACTCAAGAAACTGTAGGAGGGGATTTTATCATGAATATAAAAGGTAGAATCTTATATCATAAATAACCGGTAAAATCACCCAACCTCGAAAACGCAATAGAAGATGCATGCGAACTCCGTTTTCGATGAACTCGAGCTTGTTGTAAAGCTAGCAACAAGCTCAAGAGCTTAACACCAAGAAACACCAAGAAGCAATAGGAATATGCAAAGTATGCAAAGAATTGAGCTCCCTAAGACGATGTGATCGAGTTACTCAACCGAAACCCCTCTTAATAGTGCGGCTATCTATCCTATAATCCGGCCTCCCATCAACCACCTTGAGACCGGTAAAAGGAAAACCTATCAAGGTCATACATTTGCCTTGCGCATCCCGCTTGATCTTGATGATAACTCTTCAAGCTCTACACAAGCGGGAATGCCACAACTTGATCATTGTTGCCTTGTGAAGACTCACAAATGCTCCCCCATACACTATGATGGGAAAGCTCCATTGATGCACATCTTCACATGTCCATTGTCACCAAATGGACGGCAAGCTTCAAGCATGTGGTTGATACGTCACCGACGTATCGATAATTTCTTATGTTCCATGCCACATTATTGATGATATCTACATGTTTTATGCATACTTTATGTCATATTTATGCGTTTTCCGGCACTAACCTATTGACGAGATGCCGAAGGGCCGATTCTTTGTTTCTGCTGTTTTTGGTTTCAGAAATCCTAGTAAGGAAATATTCTCGGAATCGGACGAAATCAACGCCCAGCATCTTAGGATTGCATGAAGCTTCCAGAACACCCGAGAGCCGCCAGAGAGGGGCCACAGGGGGCCCACACATGGTGGCGGAGCGGCCCAGGGGGGCGCGCCGCCCTAGTGTCTGGTGGCCCCAGACCCCTTCTGACGCCGCCTCTTCGCCTATAAGAAGCCCCTGACCTAAGTCTTCGGGACGGAAAAGCCACGGTACGAGAAACCATCCAGAGCCGCCGCCATCGCGAAGCTAAGATCTGGGGGACAGGAGTCTCTGTTCCGGCACGCCGGCGGGACGGGGAAGTGCCCCCGGAAGGCTTCTCCATCGACACCACTGCCATCTTCATCACCGCTGCTGTCTCCCATGAGGAGGGAGTAGTTCTCCATCGAGGCTAAGGGTTGTACCGGTAGCTATGTGGTTAATCTCTCTCCTATGTACTTCAATACAATGATCTCATGAGCTGCCTTACATGATTGAGATTCATATGAGTTTTGTATCATTATTCATCTATGTGCTACTCTAGTGATGTTATTAAAGTAATCTATTCCTCCTGCACGGTGTAATGGTGACAGTGTGTGCATCGTGTAGTACTTGGCGTAGGTTATGATTGTAATCTCTTGTAGATTATGAAGTTAACTATTGCTATGATAGTATTGATGTGATCTATGCCTCCTTTCGTAGCGTGAAGGTGACAGTGTGCATACTATGTTAGTACTTGGTTTGGTTGTGTTGATCTGTCATGCACTCTAAGGTTATTCAAATATGAACATCGAATATTGTGGAGCTTGTTAACTCCGGCATTGAGGGTTCGTGTAATCCTACACAGTTAGTGGTGTTCATCATCCAACAAGAGGGTGTAGAGTCTAGCATTTATCTATTTATTTTGTTATGTGATCAATGTTGAGAGTGTCCACTAGTGAAAGTATGATCCCTAGGCTTTGTTTCCAATACTGCTATCGCTGCTTGTTTCTTGTTCTCTTGCATCATCTGTCTGTCGCAATATTACCACCATCAACCACACGCCAGTCCTGGACAGCAAAGCACTTTTCTGGCACCGTTACTACTGCTCATATTTATTCATACCACCTGTATTTCACTATCTCTTCGCCGAACTAGTGCACCTATTAGGTGTGTTGGGGACACAAGAGACTTCTTGCTTTGTGGTTGCAGGGTTGCATGAGAGGGATATCTTTGACCTCTTCCTCCCTGAGATCGATAAACCTTGGGTGATCCACTTAAGGGAAACTTGCTGCTGTTCTACAAACCTCTGCTCTTGGAGGCCCAACACTGTCTACAAGAATAGAAGCACCCGTAGACATCAAGCACTTTTCTGGCGCCGTTGCAGGGAGGAAAGGTAAAAGGCACTCATACTCCGGTTCCAGGTAACTAAGTACTTTTCTGGCGCCATTGTGTGTGTGCTCGAAGCTATTTCCTTTAGATCCTGCAATTGCATCTTTTTGTTTCTTGTTTACACTAGTTAGGCATAATGGAAAACACTAAAAAATATGAGAGATCTTTATGAACTTTATCTTGAATTAGGACATGATGTGTTTGAAGAGAGAATTAAAAAACCCATGGAACTTTATATGCATGCTAATGGGAATGTTATTAATATGAATGCTTTGAACACTATTGTTCCTAATGCTATGGAAAATTCTAAGCTTGGGGAAGCTGGTTTTGATGAGCATGATCTTTTTAGTCCCCCAAGCATTGAGGAGAAAATTTACTTTGATGATACTTTACCTCCTATTTATGATGATTATAATGATAGTAGCCTTTTGGTGCCACCTGTTATGGAGGATAAATTTGATTATGATTACAATATGCCTCCTATATTTGATGATGAGAATAATAATGATAGCTACTTTGTTGAATTTGCTCCCACTACTAGTAATAAAATTGATTATGCTTATGTGGAGAGTAATAATTTTATGCATGAGACTCATGATAAGAATGCTTTATGTGATAGTTATATTGTTGAGTTTGCTCATGATGCTACTGGACATTATTATGAGAGAGGAAAATATGGTTGTAGAAGTTTTCATGTTACTAAAACACCTCTCTATATGCTTAAAATCTTGAAGTTGAGCTTGTCTAGTTTTCCTATGCTTGTTACTTTGCTCTTCATGAACTTGTTTATTTACAAGATTCCTATGCATAAGAAGCATGTTAGGCTTAAATGTGTTTTGAATTTGCCTCTTGATGCTCTCTTTTGCTTCAAATACTATTTCTTGCGAGTGCATCATTAAAACTGCTGAGCCCATCTTAATGGCTATAAAAAAAGCACTTCTTGGGAGATAACCCATGTGTTTATTTTGCTACAGTAATTTTGTTTTATATTTGAGTCTTGGAAGTTGTTACTACTGTAGCAACCTCTCCTTATCTTAGTTTTGTGCATTGTTGTGCCAAGTAAAGTCTTTGATAGCAAGGTTGATACTAGATTTGGATTACTGCGCAGAAACAGATTTCTTGCTGTCACGAATCTAGGCTGAATTCTCTGTAGGTAACTCAGAAAATTATGCCAATTTACGTGAGTGATCCTCAGATATGTACGCAACTTTCGTTCAATTTTATCATTTTCATTTGAGCAAGTCTGGTGCCTCAATAAAATTCGTCTTTACGGACTGTTCTGTTTTGACAGATTCTGCCTTTTATTTCGCATTGCCTGTTTTGCTATGCTTGATGGATTTTTTGATTTCATTAATTTTCAGTAGCTTTGAGAAATGTCCAGAAGTGTTAAGAATGATTGTGTCACCTCTGAACATGTGAATTTTTGATTATGCACTAACCCTCTAATGAGTTTGTTTTGAGTTTGGTGTGGAGGAAGTTTTCAAGGGTCAAGAGAGGAGGATGATACAATATGATCAAGGAGAGTGAAAGCTCTAAGCTTGGGGATGCCCCGGTGGTTCATCCCTGCATATTTCAAGAAGCCTCAAGCGTCTAAGCTTGGGTATGCCCAAGGTATCCCCTTCTTCATCGACAACATTATCAGGTTCCTCTAGTGAAACTATATTTTCATTCCATCACATCTTATGCACTTTGCTTGGAGCGTCGGTTTGTTTTTATTTTTGTTTTGTTTGAATAAAATGGATCCTAGCATTCATTGTGTGGGAGAGAGACACGCTCCGTTGTTGCGTATGGACAAATATGTCCTTAGGCTTTACTCATAATATTCATGGCGAAGGTTGAATCTTCTTCGTTAAATTGTTATATGGTTGGAAACGGGAAATGCTACATGTAGTAATTGGTATGATGTCTTGAATAATGTGATACTTGGCAATTGATGTGCTCATGTTTAAGCTCTTGCATCATATACTTTGCACCTATTAATGAAGAAATACATAGAGCTTGCTAAAATTTGGTTTGCATAATTGGTCTCTCTAAGGTCTAGATAACTTCTAGTAAAGAGTTTGAACAACAAGGAAGACGGTGTAGAGTCTTATAATGTTTACAATATGTCTTTTATGTGAGTTTTGCTGCACCGGTTCATCCTTGTGTTTGTTTCAAATAGCCTTGCTAGCCTAAGCCTTGTATCGAGAGGGAATACTTCTCATGCATCCAAAATCCTTGAGCCAACCACTATGCCATTTGTGTCCACCATACCTACCTACTACATGGTATTTCTCCGCCATTCCAAAGTAAATTGCTTGAGTGCTACCTTTAAATTTCTATCCTTCACCTTTGCAATATATAGTTCATGGGACAAATAGCCTAAAAACTATTGTGGTATTGAATATGTACTTATGCACTTTATCTCTTATTAAGTTGCTTGTTGTGCGATAACCATGTTCCTGGGGAAGCCATCAACTACCCTTTGTTGAATATCATGTGAGTTGTTATGCATGTTCGTCTTGTCTAAAGTAAGGGCGATTTACCATGAGTTGAATGGTTTGAGTATGCATACTGTTAGAGAAGAACATTGGGCCGCTAACTAAAGCCATGATCCATGGTGGAAGTTTCAGTTTTGGACAAATATCCTCAATCTCATATGAGAAAATTAATAATTGTTGAATGCTTATGCATAAAAGAGGAGTCCATTATCTGTTGTCTATGTTGTCCCGGTATGGATGTCTAAGTTGGGAATAATCAATAGCGAGAAATCCGATGCGAGCTTTCTCCTTAGACCTTTGTACAGGCGGCATAGAGGTACCCCTTTGTGACACTTGGTTAAAACATATGCATTGCAATGATAATCCAGGTAATCCGAACTAATTAGGACAAGGTGCGGGCACTATTAGTATACTATGCATGAGGCTTGCAACTTGTAGGATATAATTCACATAACACATATGCTTTATTACTACCGTTGACAAAATTGTTTCTTGTTTTCAAAACCAAAGCTCTAGCACAAATATAGCAATCGATGCTTCCCTCGTCGAAGGGCCATTCTTTTACTTTTATTGTTGAGTCAGTTCACCTATTTCTCTCCATCTCAAGAAGCAAACACTTGTGTGAACTGTGCATCGACTCCTACATACTTGCATATTGCACTTGTTATATTACTCTATGTTGACAATTATCCATGAGATATACATGTTACAAGTTGAAAGCAACCGCTGAAACTTAATCTTCCTTTGTGTTGCTTCAATACCTTTACTTTGAATTGTTGCTTTATGAGTTAACTCTTATGCAAGACTTATTGATGCTTGTCTTGAAAGTACTATTCATGAAAAGTATTTGCTATATGATTCATTTGTTTACTCATGTCATTACCATTGTTTTGATCGCTGCATTCATTACATGTGCTTACAATAGTATGATCAAGATTATGATGGCATGTCACTCCAGAAATTATCTTTGTTATCGTTTACCTGCTCGGGACGAGCAGAAACTAAGCTTGGGGATGCTGATACGTCTCCGACGTATCGATAATTTCTTATGTTCCATGCCACATTATTGATGATATCTACATGTTTTATGCATACTTTATGTCATATTTATGCGTTTTCTGGCACTAACCTATTGACGAGATGCCGAAGGGCCGATTCTTTGTTTCTGCTGTTTTTGGTTTCAGAAATCCTAGTAAGGAAATATTCTCGGAATCGGACGAAATCAACGCCCAGCATCTTAGGATTGCATGAAGCTTCCAGAACACCCGAGAGCCGCCAGAGAGGGGCCACAGGGGGCCCACACATGGTGGCGGAGCGGCCCAGGGGGGCGCGCCGCCCTAGTGTCTGGTGGCCCCAGACCCCTTCTGACGCCGCCTCTTCGCCTATAAGAAGCCCCTGACCTAAGTCTTCGGGACGGAAAAGCCACGGTACGAGAAACCATCCAGAGCCGCCGCCATCGCGAAGCTAAGATCTGGGGGACAGGAGTCTCTATTCCGGCACGCCGGCGGGACGGGGAAGTGTCCCCGGAAGGCTTCTCCATCGACACCACTGCCATCTTCATCACCGCTGCTGTCTCCCATGAGGAGGGAGTAGTTCTCCATCGAGGCTAAGGGTTGTACCGGTAGCTATGTGGTTAATCTCTCTCCTATGTACTTCAATACAATGATCTCATGAGCTGCCTTACATGATTGAGATTCATATGAGTTTTGTATCATTATTCATCTATGTGCTACTCTAGTGATGTTATTAAAGTAATCTATTCCTCCTGCACGGTGTAATGGTGACAGTGTGTGCATCGTGTAGTACTTGGCGTAGGTTATGATTGTAATCTCTTGTAGATTATGAAGTTAACTATTGCTATGATAGTATTGATGTGATCTATGCCTCCTTTCGTAGCGTGAAGGTGACAGTGTGCATACTATGTTAGTACTTGGTTTGGTTGTGTTGATCTGTCATGCACTCTAAGGTTATTCAAATATGAACATCGAATATTGTGGAGCTTGTTAACTCCGGCATTGAGGGTTCGTGTAATCCTACACAGCTAGTGGTGTTCATCATCCAACAAGAGGGTGTAGAGTCTAGCATTTATCTATTTATTTTGTTATGTGATCAATGTTGAGAGTGTCCACTAGTGAAAGTATGATCCCTAGGCTTTGTTTCCAATACTGCTATCGCTGCTTGTTTACTGTTCTACTGCATCTGTACTGTCCGCAATATTACCACCATCAACCACACGCCAGTCCTGGACAGCAAAGCACTTTTCTGGCACCGTTACTACTGCTCATATTTATTCATACCACCTGTATTTCACTATCTCTTCGCTGAACTAGTGCACCTATTAGGTGTGTTGGGGACACAAGAGACTTCTTGCTTTGTGGTTGCAGGGTTGCATGAGAGGGATATCTTTGACCTCTTCCTCCCTGAGATCGATAAACCTTGGGTGATCCACTTAAGGGAAACTTGCTGCTGTTCTACAAACCTCTGCTCTTGGAGGCCCAACACTGTCTACAAGAATAGAAGCACCCGTAGACATCAGTGGTCCACTCAAGATGCTCATCTTGAACTTGCCCAACTCAACCTTGTATCTTCTCATACTCACTTAAGATAGAGCATGACTAATATTGAGTTCCACATAAGAACTCCATCTTCATTTCATCTTCTTGATCATATCACATATGTATCTTTAAATCGATGATCTTGATGCCAATACACAAGGTGTATCTTTATATTCATGGCATCCATACTTGATTCCAACACATGGAACACGAGAAGTACCTATGGAATATTCCTTCATATAAACTCAATGAAAACATTAGTCCATAGGGGTTGTCATTAATTACCAAAACCACACATAGGGGCAATGTACCCTTACAATCTCCCCCATTTTGGTAATTGATGACAATCACAATAAGAGGGTTTATATAATGAATATTAGAAACAAGTACGCAACTTATCCGAGAATAAGTTGTATACAAGAGGTTGTATTTGATATGGTCAAGTAACACAAAGTTACTAGCCCATATCAAAACCGGCTCTACTCACACAACTACAACAAATGCAAGGGATGTGAGTAGACCCAATATATATAGAGAAAACTCCCCCAAAATGTATGCACATGTGATGAACATGAATTCATTGCATACATTGTCAAGATTAACCTTTGGTACAATTTCCACTATATATATACAACCATGCAAGACATATAAATATGGAATGCATGAGAGGCAAAACACTTAAGCACAAACCAAACTTAAGTATAAAACCATTCCCTTAAACCCTCTAAACTTCTCCCCCATTGGCAACAAGTGCCAAAATGGGTGAAAAATTTAGAAAGCCAATATAATGTGAGATCCTCCCCAAAGTGTGCACTTCTCATAATTTGAGTGGAATCAAATGCACATATCCAATGATGAATACTTGAAGGAAGTCAAACTATATTGAGGATCAAAGATTGCATAAAGATAACATGATGGAGAAAGTTTTCACAAATAAAGCAAGCAATCAAAGATCCAATTAGACAAACAAAGATATCATGATAAGAGAGATATAGTGCTTTGAATAAAATAAGGAAGCTCCCCAAGGTTCGTGCATAATTTATAGTGTTTGCATTTGAATACAATATGCACAAACATGGAATCCTTACTCCCTCTATATCATTTAGAACACAACCAAGATAAAGATAATATGCTTATCAAGAATAACTTGAGTCCAACAATTACGAGATATGAGTGCATGAAGAAAAACAAATAAACCAAGCACTCATAAATCTTCTTTACCAACCCACTAAAAACAAAGGGGTAAAAGTTGGTCGGCAAAGAACAAGGATATCAAGGTGATGGATTAACGCTCTTATGTATATGAGTTTCTAAAGTGGACAAAGTGATCCATAAAGAAACATGCACACACAAGAGGTTAACAAAATAGATAAGACAAGATATCCAAGATGAAGTCATAAAATATACCAAAGGATGTTTGCTTAAGAAGCATATATAGCCTATGGATCCAATTTTCACTTATGGTATATGAATGAACTTCAACCAAGTTAAATCTCAAAAACATCACAACTAACAATAAGGGAAGTAAAGCTAGTTGGAGTGTTTTGAGAAAGGCAACAAGTATCACAAATACGGATTTATTTCACAATTTCATCAATATTGCACATAAGAGCTCTTTGAGGAATTGATATGCAATAAATTGCTAGATGGCATATTTGTGATAGGTGAATCATAAATATGATATATATATAACCTATCATATGCATCTTCTCAAATTACTCAAATGTTCAATAAGAAGTTTTACTTTAAAAAGGATTTTTCAAGAACCGCAATATTTTCGAAATAAATAATTTCATGCCAAGATACAACCTACAAGAGGTTGGATGCTATATGAGAGTGCATGAATAAGATACTTGTTACCGAGATAGCAATGGCATGATGTAGTAGATAAGATTTCATCGATCATCCTAGCTTGACTCCAATTATCATATGGTGACAACACCTTCCTTATAGATGAGACAAGCCTCCATTGCATCTCCAATGTACCTAAAACAACATTCAAGTACATCTTGGTCCCCAAACTCATTGGGTCCAACATGGTTAGACTAACCACAATATATAGGACACACTCCATATAAATATGTGCATATTTAGATGAAATTTGAATTTCATGCACATCTTAGCCATTTAGGATTTGATGGAGTATACTGATACGTCTCAAACGTATCTATAATTTCTTATGTTCCATGCTACTTTTATGATGACACTGACATGTTTTATACACACTTTATGTCATATTTATGCATTTTCCGGCACTAACCTATTAACAAGATGCCGAAGAGCCAGTTGCTGTTTTCTGCTGTTTTTGGTTTCAGAAATCCTACAAAGGAAATATTCTCGGAATTGGACGAAATCAACGCCCAGGGTCTTATTTTTCCACGAAGCTTCCAGAAGACCGAAAGAGTTACGAAGTGGGGCGACGAGGCGCCGCCACGCTAGGGTCGCGCGGCCAAGGAGGGGCCCGCGCCGCCCTAGTGTGTGGGCCCCTCGTGACGCCTCCAACCCTACCCTTCCGCCTACTTAAAGCCTTCGTCGCGAAAACCCCAGTACCGAGAGCCACGATACGGAAAACCTTCCAGAGACGCCGCCGCCGCCAATCCCATCTAAAGGGATTCAGGAGATCGCCTCCGGCACCCTGCCGGAGAGGGGAATCATCTCCCGGAGGACTCTTCATCCCCATGATCGCCTCCGGATTGATGCGTGAGTAGTTCACCCCTGGACTATGGGTCCATAGCAGTAGCTAGATGGTTGTCTTCTCCTCATGTGCTATCATTGTTCGATCTTGTGAGCTGCCTATCATGATCAAGATCATCTATTTGTAATGCTACATGTTGTGTTTGTTGGGATCCGATGAATATGGAATACTATGTTATGTTGATTATCAATCTATCATATATGTGTTATTTATGATCTTGCATGCTCTCCGTTGCTAGTAGAGGCTCTGGCCAAGTTGATACTTGTAACTCCAAGAGGGAGTATTTATGCTCGATAGTGGGTTCATGCCTCCATTTAATCTGGGACAGTGACAGAAAGTTCTAAGGTTGTGGATGTGATGTTGCCACTAGGGATAAAACATCAATGCTTTGTCTAAGGATATTTGTGTTGATTACATTACGCACCATACGTAATGCAATTGTCTGTTGTTTGCAACTTAATACTGAAAGGGGTGCGGATGCTAACCTGAAGGTGGACTTTTTAGGCATAGATGCATGCTGGATAGCGGTCTATGTACTTTGTCGTAATGCCCAATTGAATTTCACACTACTCATCATGATATGTATGTGCATTGTTATGCCCTCTTTATTTGTCAATTGCCCAACTGTAATTTGTTCACCTAACATGCTATTTCTTATTGGAGAGACACCACTAGTGAACTGTGGACCCCGGTCCATTCTTTTACATCTGAATTCAATCTATTGCAAACATTGTTCTTTATTGTTCTTCGCATACAAACATCATTTTCCAGACCATACATTTAATCCTTTGTTACATCAAGCCGGTGAGATTGACAACCTCACTGTTAAGTTGGGGAAAAGTATTTGGATTGTGTTGTGCAGGTTCCACGTTGGCGCCGGAATCCCTGGTGTTGCGCCGCACTACACTCCGTCACCAACAACCTTCACGTGCTCCTTGACTCCTACTGGTTCGATAAACCTTGGTTTCTTACTGAGGGAAACTTGCTGCTGTACGCATCACACCTTCCACTTGGGGTTCCCAACGGGCGTGTGCTTTACGCGTCAACAAGCTAAATTACTGGCGCCGTTGCCGGGGAGATCAAGACACGCTGCAAGGGGAGTCTCCCACTTCCAATCTCTTTACTTTGTTTTTGTCTTGCTTTACTTTATTTTATTTACTGCTTTGTTTGCTTTCTTATATCAAAATACAAAAAATTAGTTACTTGCTTTACTTTATATACTGTCTTGTTTGCGTTCTCTATATTAAAAGCACAAAAAAATTAGCTACTTGCATTTACTTTATTCACCTTTTGTTTATTTCATCATGTTTCCTCCTAAGTTTACTCTGAAAGACATACCGGTAGGACGAGGGTCTATCATTGGAAGAGATAATATAGAAGATTTTTCACTCATGTTAGTACGGTTGAGGATTTTGAAGATAGACACTTGGTAGAACTTGCTCGTACTTATGAAATTGTTGTTGCTTCTTTAGTACACATGTTAGAAGCTAGATTTGTTAATCTCAACCCCGTAATGCAACATATGTTTCTCACACTAGGTGATATGGAAGAAGGAGAAAAGAAAGATTTTGTTTTAGAAACCCTTCTTAAAGAATTTGGTGATGTAGCTAGAGAAGCTAGAAAAGTATTTATTAAACATAAGATGCTTGGCTTTTATACCAATTTTGCTAATACCCTTGAAAAGATGGAAAAAGATAGATTAAAGTACACTAATAAAGTTAATTGTGAGGGGGAGATTAAAACATAAATACCTTGCAAGCTCTTAGGAATGTGCGAGGCACTAGAAAAGAATTTTGATTGGATTGTTCCTGAAAATTTGTTTGATGAGAATAGCAAGCCTAAGAGTAATGAAAAAGGAGCCTCTGAAACTTACATAGATAAGATACAATGCATAGTTGAGAAAACTCCAAACCCCTCTGTTGATGCTTCATCTCTTGATAATACTTGATTCACACTTTCTGCGCCTAGATGAAAGGCGTTAAAGAAAAGCGCTTATGGGAGACAACCCATTATTTTACTACAGTACTTTTGTTTTATATTTGAGTCTTGGAAGTTGTTACTACTGTAGCAACCTCTTCTTATCTTTATTTTATTGCATTGTTGTGCCAAGTAAAGTCTTTGATAGTAAAGATAATACTAGATTTGGATTATTGCGCAGAAACAGATTTCTTGCTGTCACGAATTTGAGTAGTATTCTCTGTAGGTAACTCAGAAAAATCTACAATTTACGTGCGTGATCCTCAGATATGTACGCAACTTTCATTCAATTTGAGAATTTTCATCTTAGCAAGTTAAGTGCCCCAGAAAAATTCGTCTTTACAGACAGTTCTGTTTTGACAGATTCTGCCTTTTATTTCGCATTGCCTGTTTTGCTATGTTTGATGGATTTCTTTGTTCCATTAACTTTCAGTAGCTTTGTGCAATGTCCAGAAGTGTTAAGAATGATTATGTCACCTCTGAATATGTGAATTTTTGATTATGCACTAACCCTCTAATGAGTTTGTTTTGAGTTTGGTGTGGAGGAAGTTTTCAAGGGTCAAGAGAGGAGGATGATACAATATGATCAAGGAGAGTGAAAACTCTAAGCTTGGGGATCCCCTGTGGTTCATCCCTGCATATTTCAAGAAGACTCAAGCATCTAAGCTTGGGGATGCCCAAGGCATCCCCTTCTTCATCGACAACTTATCAGGTCACCTCTAGTGAAACTATATTTTTATTCCATCACATCTTATGTGCTTTACTTGGAGCGTCTTTATGTTCTTGTTTTTGTTTTATTTGAATAAAATTGGATCCTAGCATTCCTTGTGTGGGAGAGAGACACGCTCCGCTGTTGCATATGAACACATATGTTCTTAGCTTTATTCTTAATGTTCATGGCGAAGGTTGAAACTGCTTCGTTCATTGTTATATGGTTGGAAACAGAAAATGCTACATGTGGTAATTGGTATAATGTCTTGAATAATTTGATACTTGGCAATTATTGTGCTCAAATAGATCATGTTTAAGCTCTTGCATCATGTACTTTGCACCTATTAATGAAGAACTACCATAGAGCTTGTTGACATTTGGTTTGCATGATTGGTCTCTCTAAAGTCTAGATATTTTCTGGTGAGGGTTTGAACAACAAGGAAGACAGTGTAGAGTCTTACAATGCTTGCAATATGTTCTTATGTAAGTTTTGCTGTATCGGTTCATACTTGTGTTTGCTTCAAACAACCTTGCTATCCTAAACCTTGTATTGAGAGGAATTCTTCTCGTGCATCCAAAATCCTTGAGCCAAAAACTATGCCATTTGTGTCCACCATACCTACCTACTACATGGTATTTTTCTGCCATTCCAAAGTAAATTGCTTGAGTGCTACCTTTAAAATTCCATTCCTTTGTCTTTGCAATATATAGCTCATGGAAAAAATAGCTTAAAAACTATTGTGGTATTGAATATGTAATTATGTATCTTATTTCTTATAAGTTGCTTGTTGAGCGATAACCATGTTCTCGGGGACGCCATCAACTATTTCACCTTTGTTGAATATCATGTGAGTTTCTATGCATGTTCGTCTTGTCTGAAGTAAGGGTGATTTATCATGATCAAATGGTTTGAGTATGCATATTGTTAGAGAAGAACATTGGGCCGCTAACTAAAGCCATGATCCATGGTGGAAGTTTCAGTTTGGACAACAATCCTCAATCTCTTATGTTGAGTCAGTTTATCTACTTCTTTCTATCTTAGAAGCAAACACTTGTGTCAACCGTGTGCATTGATTCTTACATACTTGCTTATTTGCATTCATCATATTACTTTGTGTTGACAATTATCCATGAGATAAACATGTTGAAGTTGAAAGCAACCGCTAAAACTTATATCTTCCTTTGTGTTGCTTCAAAACTTTCTACTAAGAATCTATTGCTTTATGAGTTAACTCCTATGCAAGTCTTATTGATGCTTGTCTTGAAAGTACTATTCATGAAAAGTCTTTGTTATATGGTTCAGTTGTTTAATCATTGTCTTTACCATTGCTTCGAATCGCTGCATTCATCTCATATACTTTACAATAGTATTGATCAAGATTATGATAGCATGTCACTTCAGAAATTATCTTTGTTATCGTTTACCTACTCGAGGGCGAGTAGGAACTAAGCTTGGGGATGCTTGATACGTCTCAAACGTATCTATAATTTCTTATGTTCCATGCTACTTTTATGATGATACTAACATGTTTTATACACACTTTATGTCATATTTATGCATTTTCCGGCACTAACCTATTAACAAGATGCCGAAGAGCCAGTTGTTGTTTTCTGCTGTTTTTGGTTTCAGAAATCCTACAAAGGAAATATTCTCGGAATTGGACGAAATCAACGCCCAGGGTCTTATTTTTCCACGAAGCTTCCAGAAGACCGAAAGAGTTACGAAGTGGGGCGACAAGGCGCCGCCACGCTAAGGCCGCGCGGCCAAGGAGGGGCCCGCGCCGCCCTAGTGTGTGGGCCCCTCGTGACGCCCCCAACCCTACCCTTCCGCCTACTTAAAGCCTTCGTCGCGAAAACCCCAGTACCGAGAGCCATGATACGGAAAACCTTCCAGAGACGCCGCCGCCGCCAATCCCATCTCGGGGGATTCAGGAGATCGCCTCCGGCACCCTACCGGAGAGGGGAATCATCTCCCAGAGGACTCTTCATCGCCATGATCGCCTCCAGATTGATGCGTGAGTAGTTCACCCCTGGACTATGGGTCCATAGCAGTAGCTAGATGGTTGTCTTCTCCTCATGTGCTATCATTGTTCGATCTTGTGAGCTGCCTATCATGATCAAGATCATCTATTTGTAATGCTACATGTTGTGTTTGTTGGGATCCGATGAATATGGAATACTATGTTATGTTGATTATCAATCTATCATATATGTGTTGTTTATGATCTTGCATGCTCTCCGTTGCTAGTAGAGGCTCTAGCCAAGTTGATACTTGTAACTCCAAGAGGGAGTATTTATGCTCGATAGTGGGTTCATGCCTCCATTTAATGCAGGACAAGTGTGAGAAAGTTCTAAGGTTGTGGATGTGCTGTTGCCACTAGGGATAAAACATCAATGCTTTGTCTAAGGATATTTGTGTTGATTACATTACGCACCATACTTAATGCAATTGTCTGTTGTTTGCAACTTAATACTGGAAGGGGTGCGGATGCTAGCCTGAAGGTGGACTTTTTAGGCATAGATGCATGCTGGATAGCGGTCTATGTACTTTGCCGTAATGCCCAATTGAATTTCACACTACTCATCATGATATGTATGTGCATTGTTATGCCCTCTTTATTTGTCAATTGCCCAACTGTAATTTGTTCACCCAACATGTTATTTCTTATTGGAGAGACACCACTAGTGAACTGTGGACCCCGGTCCATTCTTTTACATCTGAATTCAATCTACTGCAAACATTGTTCTTTACTGTTCTTTGCATACAAACATCATTTTCCACACCATACATTTAATCCTTTGTTACAGCAAGCCGGTGAGATTGACAACCTCACTGTTAAGTTGGGGCAAAGTATTTGGATTGTGTTGTGCAGGTTCCACGTTGGCGCCGGAATCCCTGGTGTTGCGCCGCACTACACTCCGTCACCAACAACCTTCACGTGCTCCTTGACTCCTACTGGTTCGATAAACCTTGGTTTCTTACTGAGGGAAACTTGCTGCTGTACGCATCACACCTTCCACTTGGGGTTCCCAACGGGCGTGTGCTTTACGCGTCAACATATACCCTATATAATGGATCAAAGAAAGCAAACATGCTACAAATATAAACAAATTACAAATAAGCACACATAAAGACTTTAAAGATCCAAGAAAGATATACTTTGGACAAAACACCAAATGAATTAAAGAAGGCATACAGATGTGACCAAAAAATTTGTTGTCCAAAATATATCAAAGTCGCAAATCACAAAAGATTTGTTCAACAAAGTTCAACAAATGAACTAAGAAGAAACCATTGAGCATAAATGATGAAATAAAGCAAACATGCTCAAGGAATTATCTCATTCAACAAATAAAGCATAGAAGAAGGAATGAGATAGCAAAACTCCCAAAAGAGCAAGGTTCGAACAAATAAACCAAACCCTCTACACTTTTCACAATGGCACAATGTACCGTAAAGAAAAGCTTTGTCTTCCAAAACAAACACTTGATATGAATCAAGAGAATTTATCAAAAGATTTTTCAAAGGGACAAGGAAGACACATGGGAGCAACAGAGATTTCTTGGAAATAAAATAAGGAAGTAAGAAACAATCCAAGGTGAAGATGGTCCAAAAATTCAACCACATACAAGGTTATCAATTGTCAAAGACAATGAGTATACTGGAAATAATTTCCGGTGGAGTATTGACAATGATAGTAAGGATCAACTTCACAATAAAAGGCATAGGATAAGTATATAGAATTAAACACTATGCACGCATGAAGCTTCAACTAGTCAAACAATCACGCACGGCAATGATTAGAATAACTTGAAGCAAACGGTGTCCCAGATAAGATATAGAGATATGTATTTGAGGAAAAACCGCACCAAGAATTTCTCATTCAAACAAGAACCCACAAGATGAGTAATAAAAGATTTTTAATAGGAATGGAGCTTGTTTGAGCAAACATGCCACCTAGGAACAAGATAATTAAGAGCATCAACTCTAAGTTGCATAACCTCATATGTTCACATTTTCTAGGCTTTTGATATGTACAAAACATATTACTCCCCCATAATGTGATAAAACATTTCTTCTAAACAAGAGGCAACTAAAATTCGACTAGGGATGATTAATGGACATTAGAATTTTAATTTCTCATGAGTATGACACACCACATAGTGACTAGATAATCTTGCAATATCAATACTAAGTGGTGGTTCACATGTACACACATTTTAAAAAAAGAGAGATGCACAATGCATATCACTCCCCCAAAATGGGATGTTCCATTAATCACTCAAAGAGAGCCAAATAAGATATCATCAAGATGCATTAGGCTCAAAACAATACACAAGTATATGATGAGTCAAACAAACATACTTGAATACACAATATAGGTAAGTAAGACACAACACATACACACAAATATTTGGTACAAAACCAAACATGCAAAGGGGCAAGTAACTTACAATAAATATGATGAGTTGAAGTATATGTAGGGATTCGTAGCATAGAAAACAAAAAATTTCCTACCGCGAGAACGCAATCCAAGCCAAGATGCAATCTAGAAGACGGTAGCAACGAGGGGATGAACGAGACTAACCCTCGAAGATTTCCAAAGCCTACGAGATTAGATCTCGTTGTTGCAGAAGATGATCACTTGCCGCTTTCAAAAGCGCGTAGAAGATCTTGACGGTGCCACAATCGGGCAGCACCTCCGTACTCGGTCACACGTCCGGTGTTGATGAAGACGACGTCCTTCTCCCCGTTCCAGCGGGCAGCGGAAGTAGTAGATCCTCCTTGGAATCCCGGCAGCACGACGGCGTGGTGGCGGTGTCAATGGAGATCTCCGGCGGAGCTTCGCTAAGCGTATGCGGGAGAAGAGGTGGAGGAGGGGCGGCTAGGGTTTGGGAGAGTGGTGGCCGGCCACTTGAGGGGTGCGGCCAAGCTAGGGCTTTGGTGTGGCCGGCCCCCTCCCCTTGTCCCTCATTATATAGGTGGAACCCCCAAGTGTTGGACTACAAGTCTTCGAATAAGACCCAAACCCAAAACCTTCCATGTGTAGGGAAACCTACCCAAGGTGGGATTCCCACTTGAGGTGGGATTCCCACCTTTCCATGAGAGGGGTGGCCGGCCACCTTTGGTGGAGTCCACCTGGGACTCCACCCCCTAGGGTTGGCCGGCCATGCTAGGTGGAGTCCCTCCGGGACTCCGCCTTCCATAGTGATTTCTTTCGGACTTTTCGAGAACCTTCTAGAACCTTCCATAAATGCACTGGATCATTTTCAAACTTATAAAATGACTTCCTATATATGAATCTTATTCTCCGGACCATTCCGGAACTCCTCGTGATGTCCCGGATCCCATCCGAGACTCCGAACAAAACTTAGAACTCCATTCCATATTCAATATCTACTAATACGACATCAAACCTTAAGTGTGTCACCCTACGGTTCGCGAACTATGTAGACATGGTTGAGACCTCTCTCCGACCAATAACCAATAGCGGGATCTGGAGATCCATAATGGCTCCCACATATTCAACGATGACTTAGTGATCGAATGAACCATTCACATACGATACCGATTCCCTTTGTCACGCGATATTTTACTTGTCCGAGGTTTGATCATCAGTATCTCTATACCTTGTTCAACCTCGTCTCCTGACAAGTACTCTTTACTCGTACCGTGGTATGTGGTCTCTTATGAACCATTCATATGCTTGCAAGCTATTTAGACGACATTCCACCGAGAGGGCCCAGAGTATATCTATCCGTCATCGAGATGGACAAATCCCACTGTTGATCCATATGCCTCAACTCATACTTTCCGGATACTTAATCCCACCTTTATAACCACCCATTTACGCAGTGGCGTTTGATGTAATCAAAGTACCTTTCCGGTATAAGTGATTTACATGATCTCATGGTCGAAAGGACTAGGTAACTATGTATCGAAAGCTTATAGCAAATAACTTAATGACGTGATCTTATGCTACGCTTAATTGTGTGTGTCCATTACATCATTCACATAATGACATAACCTTGTTATTAATAACATCCAATGTTCATGATCATGAAACTATGATCATCTATTAATCAACAAGCTAGTTATACAAGAGGCTTACTAGGGACTCATTGTTGTTTACATAACACACATGTATCAATGTTTCGGTTAATACAATTATAGCATGGTATACAAACATTTATCATAAACACAAAGATATATAATAACCACTTTTATTATTGCCTCTTGGGCATATCTCCAACAGTCTCCCACTTGCACTAGAGTCATTAATCTAGATTACATTGTAAGGTACCTAACACCCATGGCATTCTGGTGTTGGTCATGCTTTGCCCTAGGGAGAACTTTAGTCAACGGATCTGCTACATTCAGATCAGTGTGTACTTTGCAAATCTTTACTTCTCCATCTTCGATGTACTCGCGAATCGAATGATAACGCAGCTTGATATGCTTCAGCCTCTTGTGTGACCTTGGTTCTTGTGCATTGGCGATGGCACCCATGTTGTCACAATAGATGACTAGTGGGTCCAATGCACTAGGAACCACACCGAGCTCTACAATGAACCTCTTCATCCATACCGCTTCTGATGAAGCCTCTGAAGCCGCTATGTACTCCGATTCTGTTGAAGACTTCGCCACCTTACTGTAGCACCATTCAATATAAACATGTACCCAGACTGAGACTTAGAGTCATCAGGATCAGTGTTCCAACTTGCATCGGTGTAACTGGTTACAACGAGCTCTTGGTCACCTCCATAACAAAAAAACATATCCTTAGTTCTTTTCAAGTACTTCAGGATATTCTTGACCGCTGTCCAGTGTTCTATTCCTGGATCACTTTGATATCTGCTAGTCAAACTAACTGCATGTGCTATATCTGGTCTAGTACATAGCATGGCATACATGATAGAGCCTACTGCCGAGGCATAGGGGATCTGATTCATCCTCTCTCTTTCTTGTGCCGTAGCCGGACCTTGAGTCTTACTCAAGACTTTACCTGGTAACATAGGTAAGAACCCTTTCTTACTTTCGTCCATTCTAAACTTCTTTAGAATCTTGTCCAGGTATGTACTATGTGAAAGCCCTATTAGGCGTCTTGATCTATCTCTATAAATCTTGATGCCTAAAATGTACGATGCTTCACCAAGGTCTTTCATTGAAAAACTATTATTCAAATAACCTTTTACACTGCTTAATAGTTCTATATCATTCCCAATCAATAATATGTCGTCTACATATAATATCAGGAATGCTACATAGCTCCCACTCACTTTCTTGTAAATACAGGCCTCTCCATGACACTGTACAAACCCGAAGTCTTTGATCACCTTATCAAAGCGTCGGTTCCAACTTCTGGATGCTTGCTTCAGTCCATAAATTGAACGCTGAAGTTTGCATACCTTGTCAGCATTTTTAGGATCGACAAAACCTTTGGGTTGTACCATATACAACTCTTCCTCAATGTCTCCATTAAGGAACGCCGTTTTGACATCCATCTGCCAAATCTCATAATCGAAAAATGCAGCTATTGCTAACAAAATCCTCACAGACTTTAGCTTCGCTACAGGTGAGAAAGTCTCATCGTAGTCAACACCTTGAATTTGTCGGAAACCCTTTGCGACAAGTCGAGCTTTATAGACAGTAATATTACCATCAGCATCTGTTTTTCTTTTGAAGATCCATTTATTCTCGACAGCCTTGTGGCTATCAGGTAAGTCTACCAAATTCCACACTTTGTTATCATACACGGATCCCATTTCGGATTTCATGGCTTCTTGCCATTTGTTGGAATCTGGGCTCATCATTGCTTCTTCATACGTCGCAGGGTCTTCATCATTGTTGTCCACAATCATGACATTTAGACAAGGATCATACCAATCAGGAGTGGCACGTTCCCTTGTCGATCTGCGAGGTTCAGTAGCTATCTCATTCGAAGTTTCATGATCATTATCATTAGCTTCCTATGTTACCGGTGCAGGTGGCACAGGAACAACTTTCGGTACTGCGCTACTCTGATCAATGAGAGAAGATTCAGTAATCTCGTCGAGTTCTACTTTTCTTCCAGTCACTTCTTTAGTGAGAAATTCTTTCTCAAGAAAGGTTCCGTTCTTAGCAACAAAGATTTTGCCTTTGGATCTGTGATAGAAAGTGTACCCTATAGTTTCCTTAGGGTATCCTATGAAGACGCATTTCTCCGCTTTGGGTTCTAGCTTGTCCGGTTGTAACTTTTTTACATAGGCTTCGCAACCCCAAACTTTAAGGAACGACAGCTTAGGTTTCTTATTAAACCATAATTCATACGGTGTCGTTTCAACGGATTTAGATGGTGCCCTATTTAAAGTGAATGCAACTGTCTCTAATGCATAACTCCAAAATGATAACGACAAATCAGTAAGAGACATCATAGAACGAACCATATCTAAGAGAGTTCGATTACGACGTTCGGACACACCATTTCATTGTGGTGATCCCGGCGGTGTCAATTGTGAAAGTATTCCGCATTTCTTTAAATGCATGCTAAACTCATAACTCAGATATTCACCTCCGTGATCAGATCGTAGAGATTTAATCTTCTTGTTACGTTGATTTTCTACTTCACTTTGGATTCCTTAAACTTCTCGAAAGTTTCGGATTTATGTTTCATGAAATAGATATACCCATATGTACTCAGATCATCTGTGAAGGTTAGAACATAACGATAATCACCGCGCGAGCCTACACTCATTGGTCCGCATACATCGGTATGTATGATTTCCAATAAGTCTGTAGCTCGCTCCATAATACCAGAGAATGGAGTCTTAGTCATTTTTTCCATTAGACATGCTTCGCATCTATCAAGTGACTCAAAGTCAAGTGATTCAAGTAATCCATCGGTATGGAGTTTCTTCATGCGTTTCACTCAAATATGACCAAGACGACAGTCCCACATATAAGTAGAATTATCATTCAATTTAATTCGCTTAGCATCAATGTTATGAACATGTGTACCACTACTATCGAGATCTAATAGAAATAAACCATTCTTCTCAGGTGCTTGACCATAAAAGATATTATTCGTAAAAATAGAACAACCATTATTCTCAGACTTGAATGAATAACCGTCTTGCATTAAACAAGATCCAGATATAATGTTCATGCTCAACGCGGGTACAAAATAACAATTCTTGAGGTTTAAAACTAATCCCGAAGGTAGATGTAGAGGGAGTGTGTCGACAGCGATCACATCGACCTTGGATCCATTTCCAACGCGCATCGTCACTTCATCCTTCAATAGTCTTCGTTTATTCCGTAGTTCCTGTTTCGAGTTACAAATATGAGCAACCGAACCAGTATCAAATACCCAGGTACTAGTATGAGAACCAGTAAGATAAACATCTATAACATGTATATCAGATATACCTTTCTTCTTCTTGACAAGGCCGCTCTTCAGATCAGCCAAATACTTGGAGCAATTACGCTTCCAGTGTCCCTTCTCCTTGCAGTAATAGCACTCAGCATCAGGCTTAGGGCCAGTCTTAGGTTTCACAGGAGGCGTGGCAGCTTTCTTGCCACCCTTCTTGAATTTGCCTTTAGACTTGCCCTGTTTCTTGAAACTGGTGGTCTTGTTGACCATCAACATTTGGTGCTCTTTCTTTATCTCAATCTCAGTAGATTTCAGCATGGCGAAGAGTTCAGGTAACTCTTTGTTCATGTTCTGCATATTGTAGTTCATCACAAAGTTCTTGTAACTAGGTGGCAGTGATTGAAGGACACGATTAATCCCCAGTCTGTTAGGAATCACTATTCCCAAGTCACTGAGTTTCTTCGCATGCCCGGTCATGGCGAGCATGTGCTCACTAACGGAGCTGCCTTCTTCCATCATGCAACTGAAGAAGTGTTTCGATGCTTCATAGCATTCCACGGCCGCATGAGTTTCAAAGATAGCTTTCAGCTCATTGAGCAACTCATGAGGATCATGGTGCTCAAAACGTTTTTGAAGATCGTCTTCCAGACTGCATAGGATGGCACACTGAACTTGAGAGTATCGAGTTTTCCGAGTCGCGTAAACATTCTTTACTTCATCGGTTCCAGTTTCTGCAGGAGGGTCACCTAGCGGTGCATCAAGCACATATTGCAGGTTTCCACCAGCGAGGAAAATCCTCACATGACGGAACCAGTCGGTGAATTTGCTACCATTGCTCTTAAGTTTTTCTTTCTCTAGGAACTGGTTAAAATTGATTGGGGACGCCATAATCTACAACATATATTTGCAATAGTTTAGACTAAGTTTATGACAAATTGAGTTCAAATTTTAATTCAAAAAAATTAAAAACTAGGTGAACTCCCACTCAAAACAATATCCCTCGAATTGTCTTAGTGATCACACGAACCAAATCCACCACACCAAGTCCGATCATCACGAGACAAGATGTAACTTCAATGGCGAGCACTCAAAGTGTTCATCATATCAATCATATGATTCATGCTCTACCTTTCGGTATCACGTGTTCCGAGACCATGTCTGTACATGCTAGACTCGTCAAGTCAACCTTAGTATCCGCATTTGCAAAACTGGCTTGTACCCGTTGTATGCACTTGTTGAATCTATCACACCCGATCATCACGAGATGCTTAGAAACGACAAGTCTTGGCAACGGTGCTACTAAGGATGAACACTTTATTATCTTGATATTTTAGTGAGAGGGATCATCTTATAATGCTACCGTCGCGATCTAAGCAAAATAAGATGCATAAAAAGGATTAATATCACATGCAATTCATACGTGATATGATATGGCCCCTTTGTCTTTGCGCCTTTGATATTCATCTCCAAAGTACGGACATGATCTCCATCATCAACGGGCATGATCTCCATCATCGTCGGCGTAGCGTCAAGGTCAATGGCGCCGTCTTCATGATTGTTCTCCCATGTAGCAACTATTACAACTTCTTTGAAATACTACTCAACATGAAATTTAAAGACAACCATAAGGCTCCTGCCGGTTGTCACAATACAATAATGATCATCTCATACATATTCATCATCACATTATGGCCATATCACATCACCAAACCCTGCAAAAACAAGTTAGACGTCTCTAATTTGGTTTGCATATTTTACGTGGTTTAGGGTTTTCGAGTAAGATCTAGTCTACCTATGAACATGAACCACAACGGTGATACTAGTGTTGTCAATAGAAGAGTAAATTGAATCTTCACTATAGTAGGAGAGACAAACACCCGCAAAGCCACTTACGCAATACAAGTTGCATGTCGAGCGTGGAGCAAATCTCATGAACGCGGTCATGTAAAGTTAGCCCGAGCCACTTCATCCCACTATGCCACAAAGATGCAAAGTACTCAAACTAAAGACAACAAAGCATCAACGCCCACAAACAATTGTGTTCTACTCGTGCAACCAATCTATGCATAGACACGGCTCTGATACCACTGTAGGGATTCGTAGCACAGAAAACAAAAAAATTCCTACCGCAAGAACGCAATCCAAGCCAAGATGCAATCTAGAAGACGGTAGCAATGAGGGGATGAACGAGACTAACCCTTGAAGATTTCCAAAGCCTACGAGATTAGATCTCGTTGTTGCAGAAGATAATCACTTGCCGCTTTCAAAAGCGCGTAGAAGATCTTGACGGTGCCACAATCGGGCAGCACCTCCGTACTCGGTCACACGTCCGGTGTTGATGAAGACGACATCCTTCTCCCCGTTCCAGCGGGCAGCGGAAGTAGTAGATCCTCCTTGGAATCCCGGCAGCACGACGGCGTGGTGGCGGTGTCGATGGAGATCTCCGTTTGAGCTTCGCTAAGCGTATGCGGGAGAAGAGGTGGAGGAGGGGCGTCTAGGGTTTGGGAGAGGGGTGGCCGGCCACTTGAGGGGTGCGGCCAAGCTAGGGCTTTGGTGTGGCCGGCCCCCTTGATACGTCTCCAACGTATCTATAATTTCTGATGTTCCATGCTTGTTTTATGACAATACCTACGTGTTTTGCTCACACTTCATGACGATTTTATGCGTTTTCCGGAACTAACCTATTAACAAGATGTCGAAGTGCCAGTTCCTGTTTTCTGCTGTTTTTGGTTTCAGAAATCTTACACAAGAAATATTCTCGGAATTGGACGAAATCAAGGCCCACGATCTTATAATTCCACGAAGCTTCCAGAACACCGAAGAGGGACCAGAGGGGAGGCCCAGGGCCCCCACACATGGTGGCGGCGCGGCCAGAGGGGGGGCGCGCCCCCCTGGTGTGTGGGACCCCCAGACCCCTTCCGACTCCGTTTCTTCGCCTATATAAGTCGTCGTGACCTAAATCTTCGACACGGATTGACGAAACTGCAGAAAACCTTCCAGAGCCGCCGCCATCATGAAACTCCAATTCGGGGGACAGAAGTCTCTGTTCCGGCACCCTGCCGGGACGGGGAATTGCCCCCGGAGTCATCTCCATCGACATCACCGCCATCTTCATCGCCATCGCTGTCTCCCATGATGAGGAGGGAGTAGTTCTCCCCCGAGGCTAAGGGCTCTACCGTAGCTATGTGGTTCATCTCTCTCTTTGTGATCTAGTTGAATATCATCTATGTGCTACTCTGGTGATGTTATTAAAGTAGTCTATTCCTCCTCCATGATGTAATGTTGACAGTGTGTGCATCATGTAGTACTTGGTATAAGCTATGATTGTGATCTCTTGTAGATTATGAAGTTAACTATTACTATGATAGTATTGATGTGATCTATTCCCCCTTTCATAGCCTGACGGTGACGGTGTGCATTCTATGTTAGTACTCGGTATAATTGCGTTGGTCTATCATGCACTCTAAGGTTACTTAAATATGAACATCGGATGTTGTGGAGCTTGTTAACTCCGGCATTGAGGTGCTCTTGTAGCCCTACACAATGAATGGTGTTTGTTATCCAACAATAGAGTGTAGAGTAGTTTCAGTTATGTGATCAATGTTGAGAGTGTCCACTAGTGAAAGTAGGATCCCTAGGCCTTGTTTCCGAACATCGAATCTCCGTTTATTTACTGTTCTGTTGCATGTTTACTCGCTGCCATATTTATTTCAGATTGCTATTACCACTCATATTCATCCATATTACTTGTATTTCACCATCTCTTCGCCGAACTAGTGCACCTATACATCTGACAAGTGTATTAGGTGTGTTGGGGACACAAGAGACTTCTTGTATCGTGATTGCAGGGTTGCTTGAGAGGGATATCTTTGACCTCTACCTCCCTGAGTTCGATAAACCTTGGGTGATTCACTTAAGGGAAACTTGCTGCTGTTCTACAAACCTCTGCTCTTGGAGGCCCAACACTGTCTACAGGAAAAGAAGCGTGAGTAGACATCAAGCTATTTTTAAAGCGCCGTTCTTGGGAGGTAAGGTAAAAGGTATTCACATCCTCCGACTACTAAGCTATTTCCTAGCATTGTTGCCGGTGTGTGAGTGCTCGAAGCTATTTCCTTTAGATCCTGCAATTGCATCTTTTTGTTTCTTGTTTATCACTAGTTAGGCATAATGGAAAACAACACAAATTTTAGTGAGCTTTTTAATTTATTCCCTGAGTTAAGACATAAATTATTTGATGCGAAAATTAAAAAACCTATGGAACCTTATTTGCATGCTAGTAGCAATGTTATTAGTATGAACGCAATTACTGCTAATGCTATGGAGAAGTCTAAGCTTGGGGAAGCTAGTTTTTATGATCTTTTTAGCTTCCCATCTTTAGGGAATAAAATTTGCTCTGATAATACTTTATCTCCCATATGCGATAACTCTAATGATGCTTGTGATATTTTAAATCCACCTACTGCAAGTACTGCTTTCAAGATACCCATGAAAATTATTGAACGTGTTATGGATAACCGCTATGAAGGGGATGGAATTGTCCATCCTGGAGCTCATTTACTGTTTTTGCATGAATTATGCGGGTTATTCAAGTGTGCAGGTATCTCTATGGATGAAGTGAGGAATAAACTATTCTCTATTTCGCTGTCTGGTAAAGCGGCGCATTGGTATAAATTGCTAAAGAATAGTCATTCTCTTGGTTGGGAGGAAATTGTATCTCTCTTTTATTCTAAATTTTATCCTCCTCATGAAGTGCATATTGATAGGAACTACATTTATAACTTTTATCCTCGTGATGGAGAGAGTATTTCCCAAGCATGGGGGAGATTGAAGTCACTAATGCTCAAATGTCCCATTCATGAGCTCCCCCGTAATGTTATTATTAATAATTTTTATGCAAGGCTTTCAGGACGCCACAAGGACTATCTAGATGCCTGTTTGGAGGGATCATTCACAAGCAAGGAGGTTGAAGCTAGGTGGGATCTTCTTGATCGGATTGAGGAGAACGCTGAAGATTGGGAGAACGACAAAGGTAAAGAGTCAGGTATAAATTATGATTATGAATGCATTGAAACTTTTATGGATACTGATAAAATTCAAAGTATGAGTGCTACTTATGGTCTTGACTCTCAAGTTGTTGCAAATATTTATAAAGCTTTTGCCTCTCATTTTGAATTGCCTAAGAAGAATTTTGATAAGTATCATGAACCTTTTAAAGACACTTTCATGAAGGATGAAACTGTTATTAATGATTGCAATAAACATGCCCAAACTTCTTAAAATGCTATTTCTTATAAGCATGTTAATTTTTGTGGAATGCATAGACCCTATGGAATTAATCAAATCGAAGATGAATATTGTATCCATCATATGAATGAAAAAACTAGAAAGTGGTCTAGGGCTCTAGATGATGTTGGTAGAAAAGTTTGTGCCATCTATCCTTTTATTTGTGAACTTTGTCATAGAGTGGGTCATTTTAATTTTCAATGCTCCTCCAATGATAATTCGAACCCCATGAGTGCTGCAAATTTGTATTGTGATGATGAAATTACTCCTAATCAGCATGATGAACTTACTTTATTTTTGTGGTGTGAAGAGTTATCAAGAAAAATCTCTTTGTTACATATGAGTTATCTTGATATTGATGATGTCATGCATGGGTGTTTTTCTTATTGCATTGATAATTGCCATACAAATACTTACATACAAAATATTTTAGAAGATGACACTTTGCCAAAATATGATAGGACCGCTGTGTGTTTTGAACTCATTAATGAAAAGGAGGAATCCTCCCAAGTTTCTTCTATTGTTTCTGGAAATAAATCAGGTTATGTGGAGAAGCCTCCCTTCAAGCCTCTTCCTCCTAAAGAAGGGAACGAGGAGAAGGAAGAGAAGAAGAAGAAGAAGAAGAAGAAGAAGAAGAGAACGAAGAAGAAGAAGGGGAATAAAGAGAAAGAGGTAACGGCATATCCCCGCGTGTATGAGATAACGATAGGTAACCGTAAGTATGTTGCTCCTAATGATTATTATGATAATGAATCTGAGTACAATGATCTTCCTATGCCCTTTACCTACATTAGTGATCATGATTTGAAAGAGCACACTACTTTTGATATTGAAAATCTCTGGGAAACTAATTCTGAAAATGATGATGTTAATAATTGCCATAGTATCAGTACTATCCATGCTTCCTCCCATAATGATATAGAGAGCTCTAAGCTTGGGGATGAGGTGTTTGAAAATCCTTTTGCTACTGATCATTATATGTTTGATACATCTCCTTCTAGTAACAATGATGGTATAGTCACAGATGAACATACTGTGAAAGATAACTATTCTATTTCTTATGATGATACTATGCCTCCAATCTTTGATGATTTTTATAAAGAATGCTATGATATAGGTTATAACTATCCTTATGAAACTTGTCATAGTTATGATTGGATTGCCAAAAACAATTCCCTTAGTATGCAACTTGTTTACCATGTTCAAATTCTTGATAATGATCCTGCTCCAATTACTATTAATGAGAAGAACTCTTCTTATGCCAAAATTAATGATACTTTTATGCATATGTACCATGATAAGAATGTTGTAAGTGATGGTTATATTGTGGATTTCATCAATGATGCTACTGAAAGTTATTATGAGAGAGGGAAACATGGTTATATGCATCTTAATAATATTAAGTTTCCCCTCTTTATGTTGAGAATCTTGAAGTTGCGCTTGTGTTGCCTTCCTATGCTTATCACTTTGTTCTTCAATAATTTGTTTATTTACAAGATTCCTTTTCATAGGAAGTGGGTTAGGCTTAAATTTGTTTTGAATTTGCTTTTTGATGCTCTCTTTTGCTTCAACTCTTATTTCTTGCGAGTGCATCATTAAAATTACTGAGCCCATCTTAATGGCTATAAAGAAAGCACTTCTTGGGAGATAACCCATGTTTTTATTTTGCTACTGTTTTGTTGTGTCTTGGAAGTTGTTACTACTGTAGCAACCTCTCCTTATCTTTATTTTATTGCATTGTTGTGCCAAGTAAAGTCTTTGATAGTAAGGTTGATACTAGATTTGGATTACTGCGCAGAAACAGATTTCTTGCTGTCACGAATTTGAGTAGGATTCTCTGTAGGTAACTCAGAAAAATCTGCCAATTTACGTGCGTGATCCTCAGATATGTACGCAACTTTCATTCAATTTGAGCATTTTCATCTGAGCAAGTTTAGTTCCCCAGAAAAATTCGTCTTTACGGACTGTTCTGTTTTGACAGATTCTGCCTTTTATTTCGCATTGCCTCTTTTGCTATGTTGGATGGATTTCTTTGTTCCATTAACTTTCAGTAGCTTTGAGCAATGTCCAGAAGTGTTAATAATGATTGTGTCACCTCTGAATATGTGAATTTTTGATTATGCACTAACCCTCTAATGAGTTTGTTTTGAGTTTGGTGTGGAGGAAGTTTTCAAGGGTCAAGAGAGGAGGATGATATATGATCAAGAAGAGTGAAAAGTCTAAGCTTGGGGATGCCCCCGTGGTTCATCCCTGCATATTTCAAGAAGACTCAAGCATCTAAGCTTGGGGATGCCCAAGGCATCCCCTTCTTCATCGACAACTTATCAGGTCATCTCTAGTGAAACTATATTTTTATTCCGTCACATCTTATGTACTTTACTTGGAGCGTCTGTGTGCTTTTATTTTCATTTTGTTATTTTCATTCTCTGAATAAATTCATGATTATGTGGGAGAGAGACACGCTCTGCTCGTTCATATGAACACTGGTGTTCTTAGCTTTACTTTTAATGTTCATGGCGAAGGTTGAAACTGCTTCGATCATTGTTATTTGGTTGGAAACAGAAAATGCTTCATGTGGTAATTGGTATATTGTCTTGAATAATTTGATACTTGGCAATTGTTGTGCTCAAATAGATCATGTTTAAGCTCTTGCATCATGTACTTTGCACCTATTAGTGGAGAACTACCGTAGAGCTTGTTGACATTTGGTTTGCATGATTGGTCTCTCTAAAGTCTAGATATTTTCTGGTGAGGGTTTGAACAACAAGGAAGACAGTGTAGAGTCTTATAATGCTTGCAATATGTTCTTATGTAAGTTTTGCTGTACCGGTTTTGTCGTCGTGGTGAACGAGCAGATGCCATGGGATGGCTTAAGTTGGGGCCGAATGGGCGCAAGAGGATTCGGGGGAGGGTTTGTGATTAGATGGGATGAACTTCTGGATGCTTTCCTCAAGAACTCAGCCAAAGGCAGTGATACAAGAAGAAACACACAAGGAAGAACTCTGCTCTAGATCACTATCTTCATTGATCTCAACAGGATACAGGTTTTTGGGTACAAGGTTCCTCTAGAGATCGACCATCATCTAACGTGCCCGCAAAGGGCTATGCCCCCTCTCCTTATATAGGGGAGAGGGTGGCTTACAGAGCAAGAAACCCTAATGGCATCTTTGACTAGACAAACTACTTTACAAAGTAACTTTAATCAAAGATGACACCGGGGTCTTCTTTAATCAGGGAAGCTGACGTCCTCCGGCTTCTTTCAGCGTCATCTTCCTCTTTGGCGCCAGGGCTTCGTTTAAAACTACTTTGCTTAGCTCATCCTTGTCCTCTAGCTCTGAAGAGAATCTTTGACCAGTCTTGCCGACATGCTCTTCTTACCGGTAGCCCGGTGTCTTCTTCATCCGGTTCCGGTATACCCCTCTTGGGGATACCGGCCTGACTTTACTTAGCCAAACACCTATCTTTGTGCTCCGGTATAAACATTAAACCGGTATCTTGATGGCTCAAACCATCCGGTTTGGCATGCCTTTGGCATACCGGGGGTCATTCCCCCAACAGGTTCATACTTGTGTTTGCTTCAAACAACCTTGCTAGCCTAAGCCTTGTACTGAGAGGGAATACTTCTCGTGCATCCAAAATCCTTGAGCCAAAAACTATGCCATTTGTGTCCACCATACCTACCTACTACATGGTATTTTTCTGCCACTCCAAAGTAAATTGCTTGAGTGCTACCTTTAAAATTCCATTCTTTGTCTTTGCAATATATAGCTTATGGGAAAAATAGCTTAAAAACTATTGTGGTATTGAATATGTACTTATGTATCTTATTTCTTATAAGTTGCTTGTTGAGCGGTAACCATGTTCCTGGGGACGCCATCAACTATTTCACCTTTGTTGAATATCATGTGAGTTGCTATGCATGTTCGTCTTGTCTGAAGTAAGGGTGATTTATCATGATCAAATGGTTTGAGTATGCATATTGTTAGAGAAGAACATTGGGCTGCTAACTAAAGCCATGATCCATGGTGGAAGTTTCAGTTTGGACAACAATCCTCAATCTCTTATGAGAATATTATCTATTGTTGAATGCTTATGCATTAAAGAGGAGTCCATTATCTCTTGTCTATGTTGTCCCGGTATGGATGTCTAAGTTGAGAATAATCAAAAGCGAGAAATCCAATGCGAGCTTTCTCCTTAGACCTTTGTACATGCGGCATAGAGGTACCCCTTTGTGACACTTGGTTAAAACATATGTTATGCAATGCTAATCCATGTAAATCCAAGCTAATTAGGACAAGGTGCGGGCACTATTGGTATACTATGCATGAGGCTTGCAACTTATAGGATATCTTATGCATAACACATATGAATTATTACTACTGTCGAGGGTACTCCTCGGCAATGCCCCCCGTTTGGGGCTTAGGGTTAGCGGAATCCTGCAAGCTGACACGATACATCAGTTCACAGACAAGCGGGGAGAGCGATTTACCCAGGTTCGGGGCCCTCGATGAGGTAAAACCCTTACGTCCTGCCTGTCTGTTCTTGATTATGATGATAATGGGTTACAATGGGGTGCCGAATAGTTCGGATGAGATCTCGTCGAGAGGCTAAGTATTGCGGCGACCTAGCTCAGGGTTTTCTGGTGGCTAAGGTTGCTACGATTGGTTCCGTCCCTCGGCAACCCCTCTCCTGGCCTTTATATAGGAGGCCAGGTCTCAAGAGGTCTAACCAAGTACGACTAGGTTTACAACAGTTTTAGATCTAATCTTTCCTTGTTCGGCCGCTTCCTTGTCTTGCCCGTCAAGGATTCCTCTGGTGCGCCGCCCAGGTGGCCCATCTTGCCTCCAGGTGTCTTCATGGGCCTCCAACTAATCAATACAGGATAGGGCAATGTCGGTTACCCGAAGGGTAATGCCCACGTCAGTAGCCCCCGAGTGTCTAGCCGAACATTGTTTGGGTAGAGACTGAAGCATGTTTTTTGTTGATGTTCTTCTCCTTGATTGTCCTTTTTATCGGGTGCGCGTCAGCGCTCCCGATGGGAGTAGCCCCCGAGTCTAGGTACGGATGCTTGCAATCCGTGCGTAGACTCAAGTTGTACCACTCGAGCATTCTTCTCTGCCGAAGTTTTCTGCAGATCTTCATAGGTCTTCCGATATATTCTCCACTTGCAAGGGATAATGAGTAACGTGCCCAATTTTTGTTGGTTAACTACCGATGGCAAAACAACGTTACTCTACACAGAATCAAGTCCCCGAGCATGATCCTGGAGTGCAAAATTTTTTAATCGGGTGCGCTTCCGGCACTCCCGATGGGAGTAGCCCCCGAGTCTGGGCACAGGTGCTTGCAACTGGGTGCAGACTCGAGCTAATAACCCTCTTTTTCTCTATCCTTTTTTCTTCAAGTCTTCAATATATCGGGTGCGCGTCAGCGCTCCCGATGGGAGTAGCCCCCGAGTCTAAGCGCAGATGCTTCGTAATCTGTGCTTAGATTCAAGTTCACCATCCGATAGTTTTTATTCTTTCGAGTGCTTCAAGCTTTTTATGACGTCACTGTTGACGTGCGACTGCTATGGTTTGATTGACAGGACTTAACCTGACGGGCCCACCCTAGCTCTGCACGGGCAGTTTTTAGGGCTTGACCAGTGCACGCGCGGCGACCGAGGCATCTCCTCGATTTTCGCACAACGTGGGAATAATGGGCCGCCGGTTCCACTCCTTCAGGCGCCATGTGTACAGTCAGATCCGCTCCACCTCCCACGATGCCTGTGGAGTTATGGCCACGATTTCGCACAAATTCTTACGGCATAAATAGGGGGTCTCCTCTTTTTTTACCTTTCACCCCGTTTACTGCTCATCTTCTCGCTCAAGCCTTCCTGCCTCCTCTGCCTCTTCATCAGAAGTTCCGTTCACCATGGGCAAGAAGAAGAGCGGCAGCACCTCGGAGGTGGCCAAAGTTAGCCGCGATTGGAGTGCCTCCTCCATTTCCAACCGCGACATCAACAAGCTGCGCGCCCTTGGCTTCATCTCCGCATCTGAGGAGGACATTCGTCTTCCAGGTGCGGTTTCTCGCCCAAAGCCCCCGAAGGGCTTTACTGTCATGTTTGCTACCTTCTTGTTTCGTGGTCTTTATCTTCCAGCCCACGAGTTTCTTCGTTCCCTCCTTTTCTTCTACGGGATCCAGCTCTGGCAGCTGACCCCAAACTCTATTCTCCATCTCTCCATTTTCATTACCGTTTGCGAGGCTTTCCTCGGCATTGACCCCCACTGGGGCCTTTGGAGGAAGATCTTCTATGTGAAGCGCCACAACGACAGCAATGGCCCCCCCGTTTTCGGTGGCGTCGGCTTTGTTGTCAGGAAGGAGTTTGATTACTTCGACTATCCAATGAAGGAGTCCGTCCAGGGCTGGCGCAACAAGTGGTTCTACCTGCGAGATCCCATAGTGCCTGGACGGCGCTCGAATCTTCCTCCCTTTGACGACGTCTTGGTGGCTCACAAGAAGAAGTCCTGGTGAAACGCCCTCTCTCCCGAAGAGAGGGTGACAGCCGATAGACTGTTTGAGCAGGTCGTTGTCTTGAAGAACACTGGAGGCTTGACGATGTGCGGCACTGAAGTAGTTTCAGTGTTCTTGCAACGTCGAGTGCAGCCGCTATTGTCTCGACCCCACCAGCTATGGCTTTATACTGGCGAAGGCGACAGATCAAGGATCAATTCTGCCGACCTAACGGCGGATGAGCTTCGGGACGAGGTTCGTCGCCTGACGTGCCTCAGTATGAAGGACAACATTGTCTTAACATCGGCTCGTCCTCCTTTCGATCTCGACCACCTCCCGGCTGAGGTAACCTTTGCTTCTTCTTGTTTGCCTTCATCTCTGCTTTCTTCGTTGTGTTTTGCAAACTTCTCTCTTTTTTCTGATAGGCTTCCACCGTCGCCCGATGCTATCCTCCTACACCAGAAAGCGGTGTGGAGCCAGAGGATGATGACGACGATTCTGAGGGGACCGAGGATGCCCAGCAGATCTTCGAGGACAGCGATGTCCAAGAGGGCGATACTGTCGAGGAGGTTGCTTTCGTCAGGAGCAAGCGTCGCTTGCAGATAGACGAGGATTTTATCACGACGGCTGAATCTAGTCCCAGTGACCAAGATAATGATGCCGTTGGAGCTTCTCCGCCTTCTTCTGCCGACAAGGGGCCATTAGGCTTTTTTGCTGCCGAGGATGACCTGGAACTGTAAGCATCTTCACTTCTTCGTAATTTGACTCTTGTCATCTTGTATGCTAACCATTTTATTTTCTGAAGTAGTTCTGACGATGACCTCGTCCCTCTCGCAAAGAGGGCTAAGTTATCTGCCGGGAGAGCATCATCGGCTAAAGAGCCAAACCCTTCTTCTGCCAAGTCAACGCCTCCTACGAGGACGGTCGTGGAGAAAATCCCAGTGTCAAAGGTTATTCCTCCTGGCGATGCTCCTACTTCGTCGGCTTCTCGTGATCACGTAAGTATTTATTTTGCTTTGTTTTGAACCTTCTTCTTATCGACTGAGTCTCCCTGACTTCCTTGCTACAGCCGATTTATGCCACAGTCGATGCTGTGGTAGATTTCGCCGAGCAGTTTACCCGACTGGAGGATGAAAACGCTCAACTTCGGAAGACCGTCAAGTCTTCGGCTGATCAGGTGCTGGAGGCCAACAGGCTTGCTACCGACGCCAAGAAAGAAAACGTCTCGCTGAAGGGGGAGCTGTCGAGGCTAAAGCAGCAGATGAAGGAGGAGCAAGAGGCCCGGCGTGCGGCAGCGATTGCAGTCGATAAGAAGGAAGGCGTCCTCCGTGAGTCCATCAAAGACTTATTGGGTAAAATTCTCGACACATAATTTCCTTTTCTGGTATTTCTTTACTGGCTGCTAATCTATCTTTCTTTCAGAGGCCGCCAATATAACTGTTACTCGACGCGATCAGCTCCGGGAGGACTCCACATCCGATGCCTTGTCGCTTGCCGCTGAGTCAAATGTCCAAGTCCTTGGACTTCTGCAAAAGACCAAAGGAGCACTGTCGAGGTTGTACTCGATGATCTTCCCGAAGGTGAAGCAGGACAAGACCCTTGGCGCGATGGCGGATGCCTTTCTTGTCGACTCTTCCGAACCTGTGGAGGTATTGAATTGCCGCTCTCGATTGTTTGGGGCGGTTCTTACTTTCCAGCTGCTAATGGGTCATGGGCTGGGGTCCGACTTGGAAAAGTTGTCTAAGGCACTGCCTATGGATGATGACAACCACTTAGTCGACCTTGAACCCTTCAAAAGGTCGGCAGTAACTTGTGCCAATCAATTGCTGAAATTGGTAGACGAAGCACAAGCCAAGCCTGCTCCTGAAGCTGCTCCTGGCGCATCATCAGCGCCTCCTTAAACTTGCTTCGTTGTTAATTTGTAAATAAGACCAGTCGTAATCTTGACTTAATCCCATTTATTTCGGCTCTGTTGCCAGCTTGAACAACCTTTTGAATGTAATATATATGCCAGCGCCTCCCGATGGGAGTTTTATGTTACTGTCTTTCTGAATCGAAGATTGTCCTGCAGATTCCTTCATCTTCTTCCTGTGCCGAGCTTTTTTCGAACCCTCCGACTAATGATGATTCTTCCCTTGTTCGCCGCTTACGTGACCAAGTGTATCGTTTAAACAAAGACATTGCTTCTCTTCGAGCCATGGCGGCGTTGATGAAGAAGAAGGGGGAAATAGCAACCGCTGTCGAGCAATATGCTCTTGATGGTCTTCATGTTGCCACTGAAAGTTTGGGCTGTGAGTGTTTTCCCCATCTTCTAACTCCTGACGTAGTTCGGATGTTCTTTTTAACTGATATTCGTTCCTTTCCAGTTGTATCTTCAGATAAATCCGAGGAGGACAGGAAAATCCATGAGAAGGTCGAGGCAATGACTGATACTGCTCATCCAAAGCACGATCTGTGGCTGCATCGTCCAAAGGCTGTTATTATGGCGAAGTTTGAGCATCGGGTGGAGAAGGCACATTACTACTTCGATAAGTTCCATGCCCATCTTACGATGGTCTGGAATACTTTGTTTCCCCTGGATCAAGCTCCCGAAACCTTATCTGCTCTGTTCACACGATTCAAGTCACCAAAAAGGATTCGGCAGCTGGTGCGGAAGGAGCTTCTAGCCGGTGCTGAACTTGCCTTTGCTTCGGTATTGGCGTGTCACCCATCCTTAGATTTAAGGGCCGTAGCAAACACTGATAGGAGTTTAGGGCAATATTATGACATTGCTAGAGGCCCCGCATATACCATTGTCTCTCGGATGGAGTCTTGTCTTGAAAAAGAAACGAGGGGTCAAGGGAGCCAGGGAACCTAGTCATGAACATAGCCTCCTTGTATCTGCATAAGATTGTTTTGTACAAGTTTACTGCGTGCGCTACACGCTATACTGGTTTGATTGTTAATTTATTGTCGAGGGCGGCTGAGTGATCAGTTCAACCTGCTCTCTCGATGACTTCGTTGAATTTTGCAATGTTATTGCGAAGCCGATATGTAAGTTTTTGTAAGAGCGAGACCCATCGACTTAGTCGAGGGAATTAGACGCTTGGCTTCGTCACGCGGTGCACCGGTTTGAGCCTTATTTTGGAATAATGTAACCATCGACTGCAGCACTCGAAGCTTTTTCGAGGCCTGGATTGGTTGTTTTGGTGCGTCATTAATCTTAGCTCTCGTTGAGAGTATTTAATCAATGACGCTGTGTAAGCGTATTCTTCAGGCCAACGCACCCGATGGGAGTAAGAGCCGATTGTTTAGGGCCCCAAACGATATGGTCGGGTGATAGGGCCTGAATTAAGAAAAAAAGGTAGAAAACCTGATTAGAACTTTATTCATAATGCAAAAGTAACCTTAAAGGCTATCGAATGAGTAAAAACAATTGTTTCCTATGTGTAGAACCGTCGCAACTGTGCGATGTTCCATGGATTCCCAACGTCTTTTCCTGAAGCTGGATTTTTGAGCCGGTATGCTCCTCCTGGTATCACTTCAGTGACGATGTATGGTCCTTCCCACGGGGATTCAAGTTTCAGGGGTCTTTCTTGCTTCAGCCGAAGCACCATATCTCCAACATTGAAGCTTCGGCTGCGTATTCGTCGCCAGTGATAGTTCCTCAATGCCTGTTGGTACACCGCCGTTCTTGCTAAGGCAATGTCTCATGCTTCGTCGAGAAGGTCCACAGCGTCCTGCAGCGCGATGTTTGAAGAAGATTCTGTGTATGCTATCACCCGAGGAGCTTCGAACCGAACGTTGGCTGGTAGGACTGCTTCGGCTCCGTGCACCAAGAAAAAAGGGGTGTACTGAGTTGACCTGTTAGGCGTAGTGCGCAAGCTCCATAGCACAGATGGTAGCTCCTCTTCCCAGGCTCCAGCCGCGCCTGTAAGGCGTTTCTTGAGACCATCCCCTATTAGACCGTTGATCCTTTCTACCTTCCCATTGGTCTGTGGGTGGCTAACTGATGCAAACTTCAGTTTGATTCCTCCGTCGTCGCAGAACTTCCGAAACTCTTTGGAATCAAAGTTAGATCCGTTGTCCGTGACGATACTGTGGGGCATACCGAACCGGCAAGTTATTCCTCTGAAAAACTGAACGGCTGTTTTGGCCTTTTGGTTTCGAACGGGCACTGCCTCAATCCACTTGGTGAACTTGTCGACTGCGACCAGTAAATACGTGTGCCCCCCAGGCGACGACCTCGGTAGTGGTCCAACTTGGTCGAGTCCCCACTGAGCAAAGGGCCAGGCTAGAGGTATTGTCATTAGATCTGTTGCGGGGGAGTGCGGTTTTGGGGAAAAGCGCTGGCAGGGGTCACATTTCATGACTATGTCTCAAGCATCCGATGCTGCTGTTGGCCAGTAAAATCCTGCCCTGAAGGCTTTTGCTACGAGGGCCCTGCTTCCTGCATGGTGTTCGCAGGTTCCTTCATGTATCTCACGCAGTAGTGCTTTTCCATCGTCAATGGCGATACACCTTTGGAGGACACCCGAGATGCTGCGCTTGTAAAGCTCGCCATTGATCACGGTAAAGGCCTTTGACCGCCTGACGATCCGCCTTGCTTCCACAGAATCCTCTGGCAGCTCTTGCTTCGTTAGGTACGCTAGTAAAGGTTTGGTCCATAGCGGCTCAAGGAGGAGGACTTGCTCTGCTGATGATGGTGAAGGTTCTTCGACAGTTTGCTGCTGGCCCGCCGCTGGTTCGGCAGTCGATGGTTTTGGAGGTGCTGAAGCTTTCTCCTTTATCGATCGCTGGGCAATGACTTCGTAAAAAACTCCGTCTGGAATGGGGGAGCACGTGGACCCTATATTTGCCAGAGCATCGGCTTCTTCATTGCTGGCTCTACCGATATGTTTGAGCTCGCATCCCTCAAACTTGGCTTCCATATTTTGGTACAACTGTCGATAAGCGATCATGTTGTCGCTGACCGCGTCGCACAAGTTCATTGACTGTTGCACCACTAAGTTTGAATCTCCATAGATCTCTAGGCGAGTTGCCCCGCATGCTTTTGCCATCCTCATTCCGTGCAGCAGCGCTTCATACTCTACTTCATTGTTCGTCGGCAGGGGGAAATCCATACGTAGTATGTATTTCATCTTATCTCCCTGCGGTGATATCGATATCACCCTGCTCTCGCGCCTGTGCTCCGTTTTGACCCATCAAAGTACATTGTCCATGATCCCGACATGTCGGGTGCTGCTGGCGTCTGCGACTGGATCCAATCTGCCACGAAATCTGGGAGGATTTGGGACTTTATCGCCGTTCGGTTAACGTAAGTTATGTCGTGCGGCGCTATCTCGATGGCCCATTGGGACACCCGACCTGTGGCTTCTGGGTTAGTCATTATGTTCTTCAACGGCGCTTCACTTACGACGACGATCGGGTGCTCCGTGAAATAATGACGCAGCTTACGAGCCGACTTCCAAACTGCATACGCCAGCTTCTGATGATGAGGATATCTCTGTTTTGCGGGTGTGAGTACTTCACTGAGGTAGTAGACGGGCCTTTGAACACCGTGGACATGTCCTGCCTCTTCCCGTTCCACAACCAAAACACTGCTAAAGACTTGTGCTGTTGCGGCTATGTACATAAGCAGCTTTTCCCTTTCGCGCGGGGTGACGAGGACTGGGGACGTCGACAGGATTTTCTTCAGGTTGTCGAAGGATTCTTGCGCCTCTTTGTTCCACTCGAACTTTTCTGACTTTTTCATCAGGTTATAGAAAGGCAAAGCTTTTTCTCCCAGCTTGGCGATGAATCTGCTAAGCGCTGCCAGTCGTCCTGCCAACTGTTGCACTTGGCACAGATTCTTTGGCGGCTCCATGTCGAGAATAGCTTTGATCTTCAAAGGGTTAGCTTCAATCCCCCTGGCCGAAATGAAGTACCCAAGCACTTGTCCCCCTGGCACTCCGAAGAAACATTTTTTGGGATTCAGCTTAATTTTATACTTGTCCAAGTTGTCGAAGGTTTCCCGTAAATCATCGATGAGAGTGGCGGCATGCTTCGTTTTCACCACAATATCGTTGATGTAAACCTCGATGTTCCTCCCAATCTGCTCCCCAAGGCAAGCCTGCATGCAACGTTGATACGTTGCTCCCGCGTTTTTCAACCCGAAGGTCATGACGTTGTAACAGAAAACGCCGTGCGGGGTGATGAACGCGGTTAGCTCCTGGTCTTCTTTCTTCAGTTTGATCTGATTATACCCGGAGTATGCGTCAAGGAAGGAGAGGCGATCGCATCCAGCTGTAGAATCGACTATCTGATCAATGCGAGGCAGCGGGAAGTGGTCTTTTGGGCAGTGCTTATTAAGGCTGGTGTAGTCGATGCACATGCGTATAGCGGTGGTGTCCTTCTTAGGTACCATGACGGGATTAGCTACCCACTTGGCGTCCTTGAGCTCCCGAATGAATCCTGCTTTACGGAGTCGACTGATTTCTTCGCCAATTGCTCTTCTCTTTGGTTCGGAAAACCGGCGCATTGATCGTCAGACCGGTTTGGCTGTCGGATCAACGTTAAGGGCGTGCTCAGCGAGTTCCCTGGGGATACCTGGCATGTCGGATGGTTCCCATGCAAATATCTCCCAGCGCTCACGGAGGAACTCGATGAGCGCGCCTTCCTATGCGCCAGTAAGGTCAGCCGACGTTTTGACCGTTTTCTTCGGGTCCGTAGGGTGCACCTGTAGCTTCTTAATTTCCTTTGCAGCGTCAAACTCATCGGATCTCTCGTTTCGATTGTCAGCTGGTGGTTGCGTGTGATCTGTAACGGTGTCAATTGTGTTGAGCTCTTCCTTGACTCCGAACTTCGAGGCTATCTTCTGGAACTCCCGGTCGCAGTTGTCCGATCAAGCAAAGCTTCCATGGATATTTATTGGGGTCCCGTTGTTGCCTGGCATCTTCAGATTCAAGTATGCATAGTGGGGTACGGCCATAAATTTGGCAAACGCGGGCCTGCCGAGGGTGGCGTGATACTGAGACTCCCAGTCGACTACTTCGAACTCGATCTTCTCTTTCCTGAAATTGCTAGGCGTGCCGAAGACCACGTCCAATGACGTTTTTCCAAGAGAATAAGCGGGTCGAGTCGGTATAATGCCGTGAAATCCTGTATCGGATTCTCTTAACATATCGACTGTTAAACCCATTGCTCTCATGGTGCTGGCGAATAATAAGTTCAGGCCGCTTCCTCCATCCATGAATACTTTGCTCATATTGTATCCTCCGATCTACGCTTCGAGAACAAGGGCTGCATGGCCAGGCCTCGGAACGGCTTTCGGGTGATCCGCCCTGCTGAAGGAAATACTCTGATCTGACCAGTCGATGAAGTCGGGTGTGTCGACCATGGCGACCTCCACGTACTTTACTTCTCGGGAGAATTTCTTAATCTCTCTCTTCGAAAAGCTGGTTTTGTGGATCATATTGATTTGCCCGCATGGTTCCGGGAACACCTCTGCTGTACGCTCGTCCCGAAGCTCATCTTCTCCTGCTGGTACGTATGGCTCTGGTACGTACGGCTCCGGTGCATAACTGTAAGATCTTTCCCTTCTCTCCATTGCATGAACTCTTGATATGGCCTCGGCTCTGAGGTCATCGCAGAACTGCCGAATCTCCAGAAAATGTTGACAGTTCCTTAGTAGGTGGCTAGACTTCTCCCGACCGTCCTTCGGATCGATGTAAGAGTGGAGGTAACATGGTGCCTCGAGCTGCTCTGTAGCCGATAGATATGGCGAGCGGGTGCGTCCCTTGATTGATAATGTATCGTGGTATCCTTGCTCGACCTGCCGAAGGTGAGGTACTATTCGTCCTTCCTCCCCGTGGTTCGAGTCCCTTCGTCTTTTCCTTTGCCCTGCTGCAACGTCGAAACCCCCTTGGTGGTTCTCTTGCATGCTCCTAGATGGAATCCTTAGGGTTGCCACTGGAGGGATGCTTTCTGGAACTGCGGCCTTTAGATCGGATATGCTGGCCCCGGGGAGGCGAAGGAAACCTCCAGAGTCGATGATGGAGTGAACACCACCGAAAGTAGCATCCATATCGCCAGTCGATCCTGCAGGGATCAAGTGAGGCGCTTCGCGGTGCGGCACGAATTCGAAAGATCCGCAGCGGATTGGATCCCTTGGTTCCGCTGGAGTTGGCGACTCGAGTACGAACGCTGCGGACGTGACTGGTACTGCCGATGACTTGCCTGGTGCTGACAGGTTTCCCACAGACGGCGCCAATTGTTGAGGGTACTCCTCGGCAATGCCCTCCGTTTGGGGCTTAGGGTTAGCGGAATCCTGCAAGCTGACACGAGATATCGGTTCACAGACAAGCGGGGAGAGCGATTTACCCAGGTTCGGGGCCCTCGATGAGGTAAAACCCTTACGTCCTGCCTGTCTGTTCTTGATTATGATGATAATGGGTTACAATGGGGTGCCGAATAGTTCGGCTGAGATCTTGTCGAGAGGCTAAGTATTGCGGCGACCTAGCTCAGGGTTTTCTGGTGGCTAAGGTTGCTACGATTGGTTCCGTCCCTCGGCAGCCCCTCTCCTGGCCTTTATATAGGAGGCCAGGTCTCAAGAGGTCTAACCAAGTACGACTAGGTTTACAACAGTTTTAGATCTAATCTTTCCTTGTTCGGCCGCTTCCTTGTCTTGCCCGTCAAGGATTCCTATGGTGCGCCGCCCAGGTGGCCCATCTTGCCTCCAGGTGTCTTCATGGGCCTCCAACTAATCAATACAAGATAGGGCAATGTCGGTTACCTGAAGGGTAATGCCCACGTCAACTACCGTTGACAAAATTGTTCTATGTTTTCAAAATAAAAGCTCTAGCACAAATATAGCAATCCATGCTTCCCTCTGCGAAGGGCCTTTCTTTTACTTTATGTTGAGTCAGTTTACCTACTTCTTTTCTATCTTAGAAGCAAACACTTGTGTCAACTGTGTGCATTGATTCCTACATGCTTGCTTATTGCACTTATTATATTACTTTGTGTTGACAATTATCCATGAGATATGCATGTTGAAAGTTGAAAGCAATTGCTGAAACTTAAATCTTCCTTTGTGTTGCTTCAATGCCTTTACTTTGAATTTATAGCTTTATGAGTTAACTCTTATGCAAGACTTTTGATGCTTGTCTTGAAAGTACTATTCATGAAAAGTTTTGCTATATGTTATCTATTTGTTAGCAACTATAGATCATTGCCTTGAGTCACTGCATTCATTTCATATGCTTTACAATAGTATGATCAAGATTATGTAAGTAGCATGTCACTACATAAATTATTCTTTTTATCGTTTACCTACTCGAGGGCGAGTAGGAACTAAGCTTAGGGATGCTGATACGTCTCCAACGTATCTATAATTTCTGATGTTCCATGCTTGTTTTATGACAATACCTACATGTTTTGCTCACACTTTATGATGATTTTATGCATTTTCCGGAACTAACCTATTAACAAGATGCCGAAGTGTCAGTTCCTGTTTTCTGCTGTTTTTGGTTTCAGAAATCTTACACCGGAAATATTCTCAGAATTGGACGAAATCAAGGCCCACGATCTTATAATTCCACGAAGCTTCCAGAACACGAAAGAGGGACCAGAGGGGAGGCCCAGGGCCCCCACACATGGTGGCGGCGCGACCAGAGGGGGGGCGCCCCCCTGGTGTGTGGGACCCCCAGACCCCTTCCGACTCCGTTTCTTCGCCTATATAAGTCGTCGTGACCTAAATCTTCGACACAGATTGACGAAACTCCAGAAAACCTTCCAGAGCCGCCGCCATCGCGAAACTCCAATTCGGGGGACAGAAGTCTCTGTTCCGGCACCCTGCCGGGACGGGGAATTGCCCCCGCAGTCATCTCCATCGACATCACCGCCATCTTCATCGCCATCGCTGTCTCCCATGATGAGGAGGGAGTAGTTCTCCCCCGAGGCTGAGGGCTCTACCGTAGCTATGTGGTTCATCTCTCTCTTTGTGATCTAGTTCAATATCATCTATGTGCTACTCTAGTGATGTTATTAAAGTAGTCTATTCCTCCTCCATGATGTAATGTTGACAGTGTGTGCATCATGTAGTACTTGGTATAAGCTATGATTGTGATCTCTTGTAGATTATGAAGTTAACTATTACTATGATAGTATTGATGTGATCTATTCCCCCTTTCATAGCCTGACGGTAACGGTGTGCATGCTATGTTAGTACTCGGTATAATTGCGTTGGTCTATCATGCACTCTAAGGTTACTTAAATATGAACATCGGATGTTGTGGAGCTTGTTAACTCCGGCATTGAGGTGCTCTTGTAGCCCTACACAATGAATGGTGTTTGTTATCCAACAAGAGAGTGTAGAGTAGTTTCAGTTATGTGATCAATGTTGAGAGTGTCCACTAGTGAAAGTAGGATCCCTAGGCCTTGTTTCCGAACATCGAATCTCCGTTTATTTACTGTTCTGTTGCATGTTTACTCGCTGCCATATTTATTTCAGATTGCTATTACCACTCATATTCATCCATATTACTTGTATTTCACCATCTCTTCGCCGAACTAGTGCACCTATACATCTGACAAGTGTATTAGGTGTGTTGGGGACACAAGAGACTTCTTGTATCGTGATTGCAGGGTTGCTTGAGAGGGATATCTTTGACCTCTACCTCACTGAGTTCGATAAACCTTGGGTGATTCACTTAAGGGAAACTTGCTGCTGTTCTACAAACCTCTGCTCTTGGAGGCCCAACACTGTCTACAGGAAAAGAAGCGTGAGTAGACATCACCCCTACCCTTGTCCCTCATTATATAGGTGGAACCCCCAAGTGTTGGACTACAAGTCTTCGAATAAGACCCAAACCCAAAACCTTCCATGTGTAGGGAAACCTACCCAAGGTGGGATTCCCACTTGAGGTGCGATTCCCACCTTTCCATGAGGGGGGGTGGCCGGCCACCTTTGGTGGAGTCCACCTGGGACTCCACCCCCTAGGGTTGGCCGGCCATGCTAGGTGGAGTCCCTCCGTGACTCCGCCTTCCATAGTGATTTCTTCCGGACTTTTCTAGAACCTTCTAGAACCTTCCATAAATGCACCGGATCATTTTGAAACTTATAAAATGACTTCCTATATATGGATCTTATTCTCCGGACCATTCCGGAACTCCTCGTGATGTCCCGGATCCCATCCGAGACTCCGAACAAAACTTCGAACTCCATTCCATATTCAATATCTACTAATACGACATCAAACCTTAAGTGTGTCACCCTACGGTTCGCGAACTATGTAGACATGGTTGAGACCTCTCTCCGACCAATAACCAATAGCGGGATCTGGAGATCCATAATGGCTCCCACATATTCAACGATGACTTAGTGATCGAATGAACCATTCACATACGATACCGATTCCCTTTGTCACGCGATATTTTACTTGTCCGAGGTTTGATCATCGGTATCTCTATACCTTGTTCAACCTCGTCTCCTAACAAGTACTCTTTACTCGTACCGTGGTATGTGGTCTCTTATGAACCATTCTTATGCTTGCAAGCTAATTAGACGACATTCCACCGAGAGGGCCCAGAGTATATCTATCCGTCATCGGGATGGACAAATCCCACTGTTGATCCATATGCCTCAACTCATACTTTCCGGATACTTAATCCCACCTTTATAACCACCCATTTACGCAGTGGCGTTTGATGTAATCAAAGTACCTTTCCGGTATAAGTGATTTACATGATCTCATGGTCGAAAGGACTAGGTAACTATGTATCGAAAGCTTATAGCAAATAACTTAATGACGTGATATTATGCTACGCTTAATTGGGTGTGTCCATTACATCATTCACATAATGACATAACCTTGTTATTAATAACATCCAATGTTCATGATCATGAAACTATGATCATCTATTAATCAACAAGCTAGTTATACAAGAGGCTTACTAGGGACTCATTGTTGTTTACATAACACACATGTATCAATGTTTCGGTTAATACAATTATAGCATGGTATATAAACATTTATCATAAACACAAAGATATATAATAACCACTTTTATTATTGCCTCTTGGGCATATCTCCAACAGTATAAGTTACCTTAAAGAGGAACATTGGATATAAGATAGGGATTTCTATTTTCGTGCCCTCGGGTCGTTAGTTGTACTCAGTTTTCCCCAGCCCCTTAGTTTTTCCTCAGTTTTCCCCAAGCCTATGTCTGAAACCCGCAGAAGGAGCTCAGACGGAAGGAATCCGTTTATTTGGACATTCTGTGCTGACGTGTTGCACCGCGTCGTCTGTGGGGCCGCGTCGTGTGGGGCCGCGTCGCGTGGGGCTGGTAGAAAGGGACCGCGTGGGACAGGACGAGAAGCGTTTGGTTGCACGTGAGCAGGAGCTGGGTTTTGTCTCTCTCGGCCCAAATTGGCATTTTTAAGAGCACCTTTTCCCCTCTTTCTCTCTCTGTCTTTTTCACCAAATTAGTATCAAATCTAGAGAAGCTTCTATTTCTGTCTTTCTTCAATATGGCAGCAAATCTAGTAGCAAATCTCTGGGGTTATTTATGCCTTTTGGCCCTCGTTTTTTGCCCAATATGGCAGCAAATCTAGTAGCAAATCTAGAAGCTAGTATATGATAAATTCACAACAGCATAATCACAAAACTAAGTATAATACATAAACTGCATACAGCAGCCAAAAGCAGGCAATAACGTTGTTAATGTTCACAACAAACTAAGCTGAAAAATATACAAGACGCACGCAATGTATGGACAACAAGAAGATTAGGATGAATGAATTTGTTCTTCATTCCTCCTCATATATTTCTTTGTCGCTCCATTCGTGCATTTCCCCAAGGAAATATTCATTGAATTCCTTCCGTCTGCAGTGTGCGGCCAATACATCCTCCAAATGGTATGGCTTGTGTTCATTTCTCATACCGTAGCTTCCTATTCTATCCACACGTACTGGCCACTCATCCCAGGCCTTTGTATCATGAGAGTACTCTCTGATATAACCCAAATCCGCGTAGTAGATGCTGCCAGGTCGAAGTGTCGGGTACACTCTGGTGTCGACGGAGATACACCGGATATAATTCACGAAGAAGGCATTACTGCCAATGTTACTGACCGGATGGAGAGAGCGGCTCTGAGTGTCCACACGGTACACCAAAGGTTTGCCCGCCAAAGCCTCGCTGACCAACAACACAAGCAGCAGATCACCATCCGACTTCACAAGGTAGAACTTCTGACGTCCAAGTTCTGGAAATGAAATTAGTGTCTCCATCTTGATAGTGTTCGCTACTGTCCGCAACCGTACATTGGTGCACACTATTCTTCCGATCTCAAAATTGTCCGCAGCTATCGCATACAGTTCACCATTGAACGGGGTAATGCAACGCAGACAATGGTTCTTGATCGAAAATCTTCCTTCTCCCCAATCTTCATTTATATCCTTAGTTGGAGTGCTCTCATCGACCCAACCAATTTCCGACGGGTAATGTGCGGCAACGAAGATCATAGTCGGGGATTTGATAACAGCGATCGATTTCGTAAGAACAGATGGCATCTGCGCCTCAAACATAGTGTTCGATTTCTTTGTGAGTGGGTTCAGCAGCCGTATCTTGTGCGGCGGGTTCTTCTGGGCAAGCACGATGACACCACGGCAAAAGCCGACGAAGTAGTATCTAAAATATATTGATGAAGATAACATTCAGCACTAAGATGTGTTTAAGATTGAAAATAAAAAGGTAGATATGGAGGAATTTGAACCTTGTATGAACTTTCGATAGATCTATGGTGACGTAGCGTGATGTGCCGAGTTGGAGGAAGGTGAACTCAGCGACGCGTGGAAGGGCGTGGTGTAGCATGATCCATTCGTCCAGGTGCACGTCGGGCTCAGGCAAACCTGAGCGCCAATTTCTACAGACTTGCCTCATACCGTAGTAGGTGTCGGCGTACTCCTCGTTCGCCGATGGCATTGGCCGATCTTGTGAAGTGGTCCATCAGCCGAGAGAGAGGCCCAGTTCACGGAGGCGTCGCGCTTGGATGCGCCGCCCTCGGAGGCGACGCGCTCGGCGACGGCGCGCTCAGCGGCGACGGGCTCGGCGGCGACGGGCTCGGCGGCAGCGGGCTCGGAGGCGACGGGCGCGGAGGCGACGGGCTCGGAGGCGACGGCCGCCGGCGCATTCTTCTTCTCCATCGCCGGCAGGGTAGCGTGCGTACGGCGGTTGGGGTTTTTTCGATTTGGAGAAGTTGATGGGACGTGAGAGGGGTGGTTTCGTGCGTGAGCGAGAATGAGACGACTGTGTGCAGAGGGAGGGAGGGGCTTACGCGTCCTAAATGCGACCCGCGTCCTACGCGTCCACTATTTGCACGTCTGCACCGCGACACGCGTCAACAATGGCACGTCTTGCACTTCTGCACCGCAACACGCGTCCTCGGGTCTAACCCTGGAAATTTAGATATACTCAGGTATACCCCCGAGTCATATACTAGCATTTTTTGTGTGCTCAGTTTTCTCCTTGAGTGCTAATACTGGCTAGTGTAATATACTCAGTTTTACCCTCAAGTGGCTGGTCAACAGAGAGTCAACAAATGGGATTAACTAGTTAAATGAGTTATTTAATGTGCAAAAAATTCCGAAAAAGAGTGGCACTTACTCATGGAGTCTTTACCACAAATTGCCACTTCTCAAATCATAGATAAATCATAGATAAATCAAGTTTCACCACAAATTGCCACTTCTCAAATCACCTAGTAGCTATGAAGGTGCATGGTTTTCCATAATAAGCCCTACCCAAAACAGCTTTCCCCAAAACATACTTTGTCTGAATGAGGCCATAATTTTCACACTCATGTAGATTTGTATTGCAAATAGTTTGAGGTAGGCCAAGATGGGTTTCATTGTACAAAACACGCATTTTCCATTTTTTAAATCTCATATTTGAATCCCTTAGTCTGTTTACTACTCACTTGCCCTTGGTTTCTTGATACTACTCAGTTTTGCCCTCTCCCTTCACAAACTCTCACAGACGCCCAACATTGCCCTGATTGGTCTAGCCCATGTCACGCGGATCGTGCCCACCGATCGTTGATCGTATGATCTAACGGGCAGGATAACCCCTATCTCTCTCTCTGGTCGGGGCCACCACCCTCTCTCTCTCTCTCTGTCATCGGTTAGCTTCACGCAAAGTTTGGTTTTCTGCATTATTTTTCACGAGCTAAATTATAAACTCTTTTTAGGCATTACTTTTCACGCAAAAAATGATAAACCATCACCGATTTGTTGTAGCCATTACTTTTCACGCAAAAAAATGATACACCATCACCCATTTCGTGTACCCATTACTTTTCACGCAAAAAACGATAAACCATCACCTATTTTGTTGTAGCCATTACTTTTCACGCAAAAAATGATACACCATCACCCATTTCTTGTAGCCATTACTTTTCACGTAAAAAACGATAAACCATCACCGATTTTGTTGTAGCCATTACTTTTCACGCAAAAAATGATACACCATCACCCATTTCTTGTAGCCATTACTTTTCACGCAAAAAACGATAAACCATCACCGATTTTGTTGTAGCCATTACTTTTCACGCAAAAAAATGATACACCATCACCCATTTCGTGTACCCATTACTTTTCACGCAAAAAACGATAAACCATCACCGATTTTGTTGTAGCCATTACTTTTCACGCAAAAAATGATACACCATCACCCATTTCTTGTAGCCATTACTTTTCACGCAAAAACGATAAACCATCACCGATTTTGTTGTAGCCATTACTTTTCACGCAAAAAATGATACACCATCACCCATTTCTTGTAGCCATTACTTTTCACGCAAAAAATGATAAACCATCAACGATTTGTTGTAGCCATTACGGTAAATGATAAACTATCACGAATTACCATTTCTTTTAGGCATTACTTTTCATGGTAAAATGATAAACTATATCACGAAGTTCCATTTCCGTCAAGATAGTCCGCATTACTTTTTTGTTGAGATATATACCCCCACAACGGTCATCTCCTCCTTAAATTATTGTGTAAACCCCCACAACGGTCACCTCCTCCTTAATTTATTGTGTAAACCCCTACAACGGTCATCTCTCCCTTATAAACACCCACAACGGCCATCCCTTGTGTCAATAGGTTCTGCCTCTCTCTTCTTCGTTCACATACACTTGATCATCCATTGCCATGGCTTCCACGTCTCGGACGCGGAACGGAAGGGGAAGGGGAAGGGGAAGGGGAAGGGGAAGGGGAAGGGGCGGCCGGGGTGGTGGATCATCATCATTGCCACCACCACCGTCGTCAACACTGCCATTGATCATAGAGGAGTTCTTCATCGTCATCTATGAAGACCCTTTGGTCAAGAAGGTACGTATGCGTTCCCACATATATGATGCATGTGATTAATTATGGGCATGTTCTAAAAAACCTTTAATTTCAAACGATCGGCGCTCGATCTCTTTGCAGGCACTCCAAAAAAAGTTTGCGGACTATCTTGACGGCCAGGAGCCAGCTAAGGTGTATCTGCGAGCAGCCGATGCGGTCCTCGTCTCTGGACCGTGGAGGTCCTATTTGACGGACAAGGCCGGATGTATCTCGACAAGGGCTGGGAGAATTTCGCCATCGCGCACGGTGTGGATTTCGGCTGCTACGTACACTTCAAATATGAAGGCGATGATGTGCTCACAGTGAAGGTGTTCGACGGAAAAATGTGCAGGAAGTACTACTACTCAGACGACGAAGATACTGACGATGAAAGTGACGACGACGTGAAGCCATGCATCCATCCCCTTTAGAGATCTAGCTATTTTCTATATATTTAGAGATCTAGCTATTTTCTATATATTATGCACAATGTTTAGCATAAGAGTCACTTTAAATTAAGCTACGAAAATAGTCACCTGCCATGGGCTGAGGCGGCCCCACAGAGCGGCTCTATATTATATTCTCTAAATAAATAGACAACCCCAGCGGTCATTGGCTGCGGAGGCCCCACAGAGCGGCAATATATGATTTTCTATAAATAAATAGACGACCCCACTGGTCATTGGCCGCGGCAGCCCCACAGAGCGGCAAATATATGTCTTTTCCTGAAAAATAGACGACCCCACTGGTCATTGGCTGCGGCAGCCCTCGTAGCGGCAATATATGACTTTTCCTGAAAAATAGATGACCCCATCGGTCATTGGCTGCGGCAGCCCAATAGAGCGGCCCCATTTGTCGGCCACGAGACGGGTCAGAGAGGAACTGCCCTCTGTGCAGCCCCACCCGTCAGATTAACGGTAACAGTAAGGCCTCTGACCTGACGGCAACCCTCCCGTCCGAGCGTCTGCGAGGGGTTTCAAACTAGAGGGAGGGGAAAACTGAGGAAAAACTAACGAGCTGGGGAAAACTGAGCACAACTAAGGACCTGAGGGCACGAAAATAGAAATCCCTATAAGATATAGATGATAATTCATACAACTTGGCTTGGTCAAAATATAATATATGAAGATCCCTTAATTCTTCATGAAGTAGCCAAGTCTCCAATGACCTCCACCTACACCTATTGATCAAGTTTGAGCTTGTTGGTCCCCAACCAAGTTGGGTCCTAAGAGGTTAGTCACAATAGGCTTGGCAACCCAAATGGTTCTTTTCTCGAAACCACTTTGAGTTCCAACAAACTTGGCAAACACATTGCCATCCTTATCCTTCCCTAGAGAATAATAATCATCAACAATTATAGGGTGAGATAAGGTACCACCTAAGCAAGAAGAAGCAAAGTGCCCCTTCTCACGACATAAGTAGCAAGTGTTCCCCTTTTTCTTCTTTATTGATTTGTTCTCTTGGGGAACAATATCTTGATTCTTCTTGGGAAATGGCCTATCTTCAACTTGAGGTTGAGCTTGAGCTTGACCTTGACTTTGTGGCCGTTTCCCTTGTTGTTTCTCACTTAAGTGCTTCTTCTTCTTCAATGGGCATGATCTAACATGGTGCCCTTAAACTTTGCACTTGAAGCAAACAATCTTGGCCGAATCATTGACTTTGTCTTGGCCCTTCTTCTTGTTGCTCTTGCTCTTGGACTTGTTCTTGTTATTGGAGTTGAATCTAAGTCCACTCTTGTCATTGGGGGATCGTTGCACACTTAGCATCTTGTCAAGTGCGGATTTCCCTTCATGACGCTTTTTCAAGTCTTTCTTTAAAGAAAGGACTTGGGCCTTGAGCTCTTTGATTTCCTCTACATGGTTAGTAGAAATACAAGTACTAGAGGAAGTAGAAGCTTCATTGTTAGAGCAACAAGGCAAAGAAAGTAATCCAACACAAGGTGTGTCACTAGTTTGACTAGATGGATTACAAGGACTAGCACATGGCAATATAGCATTTGCAGTAGAGATTGTTCTAATGTCCACATGAGGCTCACAAGATGTTACCTTAGTGATACTAGCCTCATGAGCTAATTTTAGCCCATCATAGGAAATTAGAAGGTCATCATGAGAGCCCGAGAGCTCTTTATGACTTTCTTCCAATTCCCTAGAATTGCTAGTTAGCAACTCAAGTTGAGCCCTCAACTCAACATTCTCCTTTAAGATAGATGCTTCACAAGAAGTAGAGTTAGTAGCACAAGCATCAACAATAGTTTTCTCATTTTCATGCATATAGGATTCAATTTTTTGTGTAAGCATAAAATTAGTATGCTTCTCATCTTTTAGCTCATGCTTGAGGAGAGTGAATCTCAACATGGGACTCCAACTCCACTATGGTTTCCCTATATTTATTCAAGGTATCCATAGAGTGTTCGAGATTAGCACGAGCTTCTTTATTACCATGAAGAGAAGCATATACCATTGCCATATTATACACCAAGGTATTATATTCTTCATCATTATCATCATCATTATCATCGTTAGAGGATGTGTTAGGAGTCAAAGTAGGAGATACCTTTGATCCTTTTGCCATAAGGCACATGTGCAAACTGGTGAATGAAGATGAATATATTCTTGAATCCTCATTTGAAATCGTGTCTTTATCCATAGAGTGTTCGGTTTCCTCTACATTGTTAGTCAACAACCAACTAGAGGAAATAAAAGCATTTTGATTATGGGAACAAGACAAGGTAAGCATATCATCATGAGATCTATGTAAGCAATTTACACATGATATGCAAGGACTATCAACACAAGCATGTAGATTATTTTCAATACTAGATGTGTTTAAGTCCAAAGAGGAAGCATTGCAATGGGATAGAGATGAAGAATCATCACTCTTGAGCACAATATCAACATTGTAATTTTCCTCACCACTCACCATATCATTACCTCGTGTCTTGCTACACGTTGGTGAAGTGGAAGAAGATGATAACTCATCACGACCGGAGGTGGAAGCAACTTGGAGCTCTTCATGATGTGAAGGGGAAGAGAGCTCCTCGGAGTCACCACCGACCAATTGAGAAGTGGATCCACCAAACATTTCCTTAAGCTTGATCCACATCTCATGAGACAATTTTCACTTTATATATATCAAGAACCTACGAAAATCGGGTCTCAAGGAGAATAAAAGCTCATTAGATACTTGAGCTTCAAGATGTAAGTTTTTCTCATCCTCTAAAGATAGATTTTGAGAATCCATCGGAGGAGAAAAACCGACATCTAGAATTTTCTCTATATGTGGACACAAGGTCCGAAGATTACAAAGTAAGCAATTTCGCCACAAAAGATAGTTTGTGCCATTAAAGACAATTGTGTCATTGTGCACTATACTAGCCGACATCTTTACTCTCAAGGCGGTGAAGCCTTAAACAAGGAGAGACCTTGCTCTGATACCAATTGAAAGATCGAGATGTCGCCTAGAGGGGGGTGAATAGGCAATTAAAAAACTCTTACAGATTTGTCTTGTAATAATGCGAAATTAAAACTATCGTTTAGTTTACAAGCACAAACCCTAAATATGCTAAGCTCAACTAAGTGTAACAATAGCAACTAGAGCTAAGCAAGATAGGCACAAGATATATGTAGAACAAGTGATAGCAAGATATATGTACTTCAAGCACGATGGCTATCACAAGGAAAGAGAGCTCGGGTATAGAAATAACCGAGGCACGCGGAGACGAGGATGTATTCCCGTGTTCCCTTCCTTTGCAAGAAGGTACGTCACGTTTGGAGGAGTGGAGGTCCCACAAAGGATTCCCCGCGCCACGAAGGCTCACCCTATTCTCCGAACCACACCCACGAAGGATAATGGCCCTTTCCTTATGGTTAGCTTTTCCTCCGCTCCGGAGATGGCAAGCTCCACAACCACTTCACAAGCTCCACGAAGGAGAAGCCCGGGCCTCTTCACAATCTTCTTGAAGAGATCACCGGAGCACCAACCGCCAAGCCAACTAGGAGGTCTCCCTCCAAGAGTAACAAGCTCACGGTCTCTCACTCGAACTAATCGTGGTGGAGAGCTCAACACTATGCAATGATGCAAAGCAAGAACACTAGAGGTGTTCAAGTCCTTCACTCTCAAATCCCACCCAAGCAACAAATGCTAAGATGATATTGGAGAGGAAGAACAATGGGGAAAGTCAACAAAAGACTCCAAGATCTAGATCCCAAGAGTTCCCCTCACTTAGAGGAGAAATTGATTGGTGGGGATTGTAGATCTAGATCTCCTCTCTCAAATCCTCAAGAATGGGCAAGAATCATGGGGGGAATCAAGAGGGGAAGCAAGTTCTTCCAAGAGCAACAATGGAGGTGAAGAAAGGGGAAGAACTGGCCCAGCTCAAGGTGGAAGAAGGCTATTTATAGTTAGGAGGAAGAAATAACCGTTGGGGAGAAAAAGACAAAGAAAACGCAAGAAAAACGGGCTGAAAAAACAGCCCAGCCGGTTGCCAGGCCGGCCGACCGGACTGGACACTGAGGAGCCCAGCAGGGCGTCCGGTCGGGCCGGCCCACCGACCGGGCGGGGCAGCGAGCGCGCACAGGCGGCAGATAGCAAGGCCGGGTGGGGGAGAGCGAGCGGGCCGCGCGGGGGCGAGGAAAAGGCCCGGCCCGGCCAGGAGGCCGGTCGGCCGGGCGGTGCGCCGAGCGGGCCGGTCGGTGGCCGGCCACTGGGCCGGACCAGGCCGCAAAGTCCACAGAATCCCGCACCGGATGGCGGCCGGGTGGGCCGGCGCTTGGCCCGGCAGGCCGGGAGGCCGGCCGGCAGCCTCCCCCTTTTTCCTTTTTCTTTTCTTTTTCTTCTTTTACTCTTTTCCCTTTTTCTTTAATAACTAATGCTCCCGAACTCCGATTCGAATGAAACCAATTTTGTTTGGAAGATAACAAAAAATGCTATCTAATAGAAAATGAAAACTCAAGAAACTGTAGGAGGGGATTTTATCATGAATATAAAAGGTAGAACCTTATATCATAAATAACCGGTAAAATCACCCAACCTCGAAAACGCATGCGAACTCCGTTTTCGATGAACTCGGGCTTGTTGTAAAGCTAGCAACAAGCTCAAGAGCTTAACACCAAGAAACACTAAGAAGCAATAGGAATATGCAAAGTATGCAAAGAATTGAGCTCCCTAAGACGATGTGATCGAGTTACTCAACCGAAAGCCCATCTTAATAGTGCGGCTATCTATCCTATAATCCGGTCTCCCATCAACCACCTTGAGACCGGTAAAAGGAAAACCTATCAAGGTCATACCTTTGCCTTGCCATCCCGCTTGATCTTGATGATAACTCTTCAAGCTCTACACAAGCCGAAATGCCACAACTTGATCATTGTTGCTTTGTGAAGACTCACAAATGCTCCCCCATACACTATGATGGGAAAGCTCCATTGATGCACATCTTTACATGTCCATTGTCACCAAATGGACGGCAAGCTTCAAGCATGTGGTCCACTCAAGATGCTCATCTTGAACTTGCCCAACTCAACCTTGTATCTTCTCATACTCACTTAAGATAGAGCATGGCTAATATTGAGTTCCACATAAGAACTCCATCTTCATTTCATCTTCTTGATCATATCACATATGTATCTTTAAATCGATGATCTTGATGCCAATACACAAGGTGTATCTTTATATTCATGGAATCTATACTTGAATCCAACACATGGAACACAAGAAGTACCTATGGAATATTCCTTCATATAAACTCAATGAAAATATTAGTCCATATGGGTTGTCATTAATTACCAAAACCACACATAGGAGCAATGTATCCTTACATTCATCCAGCCAACCACCTCTGGCGGAAGAGCAGGTCGCCACTACCATGCTCGGGGCCGATGCCTAAGGCTTCCTCCTGATGTGGGGATGAACCCAGATCATCTCCATGTGCCGACATCAGAGACGACGAGGTGGTGCAGACAAGGTTGGAGTTTACGGTTTGGCCCGTCCAAACCCATCTAGGTTTAGAACAAGCCCGCCCGCATAGCCGCCGCCAGCTGTCGGACACCTACACCACCTACCGTCGCAGCTCACCGAGGTGCGCCAGCCGTCGCTAGCCCGCATCACCACCGTTGAAGAAGAAGCGGGCAGCCGCTGCCGTGCTCCAGATCTATGACGAGGAAGATCCGCGATCGCTGCGCCACTAGGGGTGTTGCCTGGCGACTTTCGCGGCGCTGACGAGAGGAGGCGTGCCTCGGGTGGATGAGAGGTGAGGAGGAGGGGACCGCTCGATGCAGCCCGGCGTGGCTGCCCGGGATCGAATGAAGGGTCCAATGTGGAATTGCCCTCATAAAACTGATTGCCTCGTCAGAATATTATTTCTTACATTCAGGTGGCACATGGACATGGTATGGCCGAGCTGGCTAGGAAAATAGGAGTGCGTGTGTAGTGTTTGAGCAAATTCATAGAGTAAATTTTTTTTATCTTCCAGATTGTAATGATACCGCTCAGTGAAAAGTCCGAGTTCAAAAGGCATACCTAAGTGAACTTTTTTTCTTTTTGAGGACAACCCTAAATGAACTCTTCAACTAAATCTTCAAGCCCATCTCTCAAAAAAATAATTGTTTCCACGCTGAGACAGAGGAGCTGGGCCCTGCGGCGGGTCCAGGCCCTGCGAGAGACGCGTGCGAGCCCAGCTACCTCAGGCATGTCACGATACTCCACGAACCAAGAAAGCCCAAGAGGTAGCCCATTCACGTTGGTCAGCTCCGAATCCTGGCCCGAGGAGCTATGCCTGTTGAGGGTTCTTTAGTCCCACATCGAGGCGGTAAGAAAATTAGTGCTTGCTTATAACAGAGGGACATGACTAGACATTCGTGCTCTTAACTGAGCACACCAAACGGTGAGACGGTGGCCGATTGTGCGGCACAGCACGATAAGCAACTATAAACAAATGATCAAGGTTAAAAATCATTGTCACCTGATTATCTCAGCGGATGAAATATTCGCTTGGCTCTTTTTTTTCCTTCTAATCAATTTGGTCGTGTTCTTCTGTTGCGAAAAGGTTGGAACTGTTTTGTGGGCAGTGGGCACACATACGCCTATTTTCTACACACAATTTCAAATGGCTGGCATTCTTCTCCTTAATTCAATAATAGCTTTGTTTGCTCGTATAATTAGAACTATGATTCAAGTGAGCTCACATAATTTTAAGTGTTCAATTTTTGCCAAAAATTAGAACTATGATGACTTATAGACATGTCTAATCTATGTTTTCTACATTTATACATTTCTCATTTATGACACACGAGTGATTGCCTTTCTTTGCTCGCACCATTTATATTTTATAATCATAAATGATAATTTGCATTCCTAAGACACACATGATATGATAGTAAAACATTCGAATTTGGTATCCTATCCTCCTGGCAGCTCAATCGTTTATTCATTTCTCGTTAGGAGTACTTAAACCAGCAGTGCTTCTCCTAAGCTCGAATTTGAATTAAATAAAAATATTATCTTAGAGAAAATACCCCATTTCCTAACATATCCTATATTTAGAATTACAAGTTGACTATGAGCGAGACGGAGCTGAAAATGAGATAAATGAAGCCGGAAAACATAATCCTAGTAAGAGCATCTCCAACGGACATCCAAAAAAACACCCCCGCACTAAAAATCGTCGTTTTTGAGCGCGGGGGCCAAAAAAGGCGCTCCAACAAAAGTTGTAAATAGAGCATACGCTAAAAAAATTAGCACATGTCCTAAAAAGCGGTATCCAACGCGCTAAAATACAGGTCCATCTACCGCGCGGTGGAAAATAGAGTTCACACCCGCAGAGGCGAACTGCCAGATTTTAGAGAAAAAGGGTTCGGAAATTTCACACAACACCGAGCACCTCCACCTCTCTGTCGATCTATCGACTCAGGCGACCCTTCGCGAGACCACCAGGAGTTGTGCCTCGTCCCTAGGACCGTCCTCGCCCAAGGAATCATCCTAGAGCGCCCCGTACCGATGGAAAAATTATTGATTCCTTCCCCGACTCTGGCGAGAAAATCATCGAATACGGACACTCCGGTCATCCTCCGGTGCCAGCAAACACTCTACGACCTTCATGGTGAACTCTTCTTTCTCCTGGACCTCCCCTTCTTGTTTGCGTCCCCAGATGTTCTGTCGGCGTTGATCATTGTTTGTCTCCGCAAGATGTCATCGTCGGCGCGCTCCGGTGCCCCATCGGCTCCAAGTCCACCACTTCATAGTTCTTCTGTGAGCCCCGCGTTGAACACGCCCGCTCCCGAGTTTTGGCTCATTTTGCATCGACGGATTGGTGCGTGACTTACTCCTACTGCACCGCGTGGTTGACATAGCAGTAGAGGACTCATTGCTTTTTTTTTAAAAAAAAAGGTATTTCTTGCAAAATTGAGGTATCTAGCTGTGGCACATGTTTTGAAGACACAAGTTCGAGGAGTTCTATTTTACAACGTCCGGTATAAGCTGACTGCTCCGCGCTGTATTTTAGCGCGTCTGAAAAAGTTGGACTCAGCCGCGCATTCAAAAGCAGCAAAAGTAGTGTTGTAAAACATTTTTAGCACGTGGATTTTTCGGGCATTTGTTGGAGATGCTCTAAACAAAGTACCATTATGCATGCAAAGAATTATTCCGAATAAAAATGGATGACTACTACATGTCTACATGACATGTGATTTATTTTCCAGTTAGACATGTGATATATTTTCCTGCTGCCAAGTATTATATTCTTGGGCTCTAGTACCATTGCTAGCTACGTGAATGATGAAACCTAAGAACCTAATGTCCCTAGAATGTTGCCCTACCAACTTGATAATACTAATCTTCAACTCTAGTTTTTTTTTTTTTTTGCGAAATAACTTCAACTCTGGTTGTTACTTAGTACTCACTACTAATGAATGCCACTGATTCCGAACAATCTCGCTTAAAAGATTGAACGATGACGCGGAAGTAGGAACTTTGATCATCGGTCATCTGCAACCAACCTCGGAAGAAATGGTACAGTTGTAAACCTAATAATCCCTACACGAACTACTGTCACTGCTCTGTTTCAAGCCGCTTCCGAACTGGAACAGGGGAGCGGAGGCGGGCCCCGCGAGCGACGCGTCGGAGCCCGACGACGTGGGCGACGTCCCGATGCTCCACGAACCCAGGAAGCGGCCGTTCGCGCCGCCGCCAAAGTGCCAGCCCATCCCGTTGCTCGGCGCCAGTGCCCCGTCCAGGTAGCCCATGGCGTCGCCCCCGTGCTGCGGCTGCGACTCCAGCAGCGCGGCCGGCCTCGCGGACGCCGCCGCAGCTGCCGTCGCGGCGTCCGTGGCGCGACGCGCGGCGGCGGCCGCCGCGTCCTCGGGGAAGTTGAGCTTGGCGCGGCTCCCGCGGAACCTGAGCGCGGCGGCGTCGTAGGCGCGCGCCGCGTCCTCGGCGGTGGCGAACGTGCCGAGCCACACCCGCGCCGCCTTCTGCGGGTCCCGGATCTCCGCCGCCCACTTGCCCCACGGCCGCCGCCTCACGCCCCGGTACTTCCTCCCCCGCTGCTCCTCCGTCCCTTGTTCTGCGGGTCCCGGATCTCCGACGCCCTGGTGGTACGGCATGACCAGCGACGGTGCCGGGCCAGGTGGGCCGCGGCCGCTGGCGACGACGTGCGCGAGCGCCGACACGATGGCCGTGTTCTCCTCCGCCTGAGCCCGCTCCGAAAACACCGCTGCCGCCGGCGGCGGCAGCATTCCTCTGTGGCCCTCGTTCCCAATCGCGGCGACTCGGCGTTCGAGCATGCACATCGGGTCTTCGCCGGTCAAGCACGAGAAGTCGTATTTATACTCCCATTTCCTTAAACCCCCCAAAATGCAGCGATCCGCAGCAGACGAAGCGAACTTGGATTAAGCCATCGATTACTTGGATTAAACACCCATCCTATAGGATTCCCGACACGAATGCCGAAGCGAATTAGCCTGCATGGTGCGGGTGCAATAAACAAACAAAAGGGAGCGAAATCGACTTAGGCAAGCACCTGCTTAGCCACGAAGGGATCTCCTGCTTCAAAATCGCCTGGCCTTGGATTCTTGCTCTGCGAGAAAAACTCTAGTAGCTGAACTTTTTCTTTGGAAGCGCGTGTTCATGGCGGCCTTTTGGATTCTTGCTCTTTGCTTCGGCAGTTGGACTTTGAGTTTGAGTGCTAGACCGTATGGAGAAGTCAGAAGGTGACCGAGGCAAGACGGAAATACAGTACGTCAGCAAGCTCAACAGGAAGCATTGGCACTTTCTCCTCATCTCCTGGGCCGGAATTCGGCGCGACAAGCAAATTGACGCGTTGGACCCACTTAACACTAGAAGCCACACTGGCTCATCGTTGCAGTCAAGGGGTTTTCTGGCTTCTTTCGCAAAAGAAGAGGGTTTTTCTATATAATATATAGAAGAAAAGGAAACCGACATGACCAATTAAAAAATCAACTCTTCTTTTTCTTATACAAGATCACTTGCTTTTGTCTTAATTCAAGCATGTTTAAGTTTTTTAAAAATAACAAAAACCAGATCCACATTAAATACATTTTCATGGTATAGTCACTGACAGTTGTACATACCTTGTCGGACTTAAACAGGTTTGCTCAAGGAACATACTAAGTGTACTTGTATATGTAGAGACGAAGTATTAAGAATATCAAAAGTTACATCAAAGCACTCTTAAGATGGGCAAATTTTCGGCAAATGCACTATTACATCTTCAATACCATAGGAAGCACAACATCACTCCAATCCCTATTTATTTTTTGTTTTGAGAAGTCCAATGTGCCACCTCTCTATCTTCAAAAACAACGATCTTCTTTATTTCATTAAAAGTATTGTGTGTCGTCCCCGACGACCTCTTCCTTCATCGGCCAGCAAGAGCCGATGGAGTCCTCCATTGGTGTTGGCTCGGTGTCGCCGCCCACGATACGAAATCTGTGTGTCGTCGCTGGTCGTGCTCCTACTCGAACTAGAAGTTGTAGTGGTGTGACCCCTCCGCGTACGGGCTGTCGTCGCGCAGGTTCGACGGGAGGGGCGTGCGACAACGTTGGATCTTGTTTCGGCGCGTGCGGCCATACTCATGGATATGCGACACTAGAACCCTATCCGGGCTCGGGTGGCACCCCGTGGGGAGGTGGACGTCACCCCACATCATTGGTGCCCCGCCCTCCCTAGAACGTGTGTGCCACTTCCGTGGACATGTTCACTCGTTGCCTGGCCGATGACGGGGTTAGGCCGAAGGCCACGAGCGTGGTGGCGGGTGCGCGATTGAAGGCTCGAACACGTCTCGTTGTCGTTATTCCTTAACCAACGCTTCGGGTCCATGGTGGCTGGTCCTTGCCAGCGGCCAAATTGGAGATTATGGTGATAGGGTTTGGTTGTGGGGACGATGAAGCTATGTGGTTCTGTTTAATAGGATCACAAAGGGTCCTTGTGCCACCGGTTGGTGGGCCTGACAGTGTAACAAGTGGACGTGTCCACTCGCGTCCGCATGGATGCAAAGCAGCCCTAGATTTGAGCCGCAAATGGGTTCTCACCAACAACGAGACAGACAAACGGGAAAACAAACCACTGCATTTGGGCCACATGTTCTGTCTACGACAACCCGTGTTCTGTCTACGACAACCCATTCAGACATGTGTGAACCCTCATAGGCCATGCTATGGGTGGAGTATTCTACAGTTTTACAATACTCTGTAGATTGAATTGTTTCATTGGCCATGGATACCTCTGTTTTATATTAGCTCCTTTCTGAAATACATGCCATTCATTCAAAAAACTAATTTAGTTTCTCTAAAAGATTCATATTTTGAAGCGTAGTTCTCCCTCCGTCCATAAAACGACATCTTAGATTTTTTTTTAAATGTAGATATATCTAGACACTAGATTCACACAAATCTAAGATATTTATTTATGTCCAGAGGTATTTTCTATGTCCATAAAAGGATGCTGGAGTTTGTCTAAATTTGAATGTATCTATGCTAAGCAGCGTCTAGATATACATCTAAATTTAGACAAACTTGCTGTTGAAATATTGAGCCCACTTTTAGTGGCCCAAATTAGATTTCAGTTTTTCCTATAAATCTCAAAGCCCATATAGTAACAGCCTTGTGAGTTTGAGCCCAAGTTGGTGGCAGCTCACTAGGGAGTGACAAGAGGTGGGAAGTTTAGTCCCACATGGAAAGTTGGGAGGAAGTTAGACCACCTTATAAGGTGGGTTGTTCCACCACTAGTAAGTGAGTGAGAATAGGAGTGCTACACGCGCGCTCCTCCTCCTCGCTTGTCTCGACTCGACACGTCACGACGCGCGCGCCGCGCTCGTGGTGAGTGGATTGAGCCGAGACTTTCCTTACTTTTTGCAGCTCAGGAAAACGAACAGAGTCCTAGACGGACGCGTCACAGTTAGTCGGTTCGGGTCGCTCCCGGATCGTGGGCAATCTGTAACCGACTCGAAACGTTCGTGCGACGTGGGCGTGGCCCACGTTGTCTAGGGTTTCCCGAGCCTATATATTCTCTTGCCCGGCTACCGCAGAATAATACGAAATACACGAGTTAGGGTTTCCACCCCTCTCTGCTTGCGCCGCCATCGTAGCCTACTCCATCCCGCGCGCCGACGTGCATCGGCGAACGGGAGAGCAGGTCTCCGGAACCGCTCGTCCTTGCGATCCTGTACGGGAGAAGGCGAATTAGGTTTTTGGGAAGCGCTCCGCGCGACTTCTCAAGCTCTTCATCACGGGTCGCCTTCCGTCCAAGTCGGGCGGTGCTGCCTACCGTCGTCTTCAACGCCGTCTACTTCGACCCGTCGTCCCTATCGTCAACAACGTTGTCATCAACAACGTTACTGCTGCAACATCATCTGCTACACCTCCACCGCCACCTCCACCAGATCGGTACATGCGACATATCTCGATCTGTTTAGCGATTGATGCTTTGCCGTTTACGCTGCTGCTACTCATGTTGATTAATGCATCTAGTATGTTTGAGTTTCACATGTTAGTAGTTGCTGCCATCATGTTTTATATTCTGAAATTAATCATGAAAATTATGCCTAATTATCCAACACTTGCAACATCTTTTTATATAGACAAAATTTGACAAATCTCAGAATGGAGGAAGTACTGTATTTTCGACTCTGGTTTGTCGCCTAAAGGTTCGAAAGGCTGCGAGTTGTAGCGTGCGCACGTATAGGGTTTTTCTTTGTTGGGAGACATCCAGATAACGCGTAGTTCAGTCGTATGTTTCGGGACGTGAACCATGGACCTTTGTGGTGCGTGTCGGCACGAGATTCGTTCTCGTTGCACTTGTTGGCAAGCCCGTGCTTTCCTGGAAGTCAGCAGCGCGCGTATATGGACACGCCCTGCGTCCCGATTCAAGCCGGCAATTCGACCCATGGGTACGTCCGCTCATGGGCACCCGACCCAAATGGGTAGGGTATGGGTCCCGATGTTCGCCCATGGATGGGCAACCCGATTAGTCGTGGGTCGGGTATGGGTATCAGTCTATGCCCACGGGTTGCCCGATGGGTCACCCGATTAATATTACTAATTAAAATAATTGCATAATTTTATATGGTACGTAAGCTATGATACACATACATTATACATGTAGACATATACATCATTTACACACAAAGCTCTATTATCTAGACACCAAACATGTGCATATTAGTACTACTTTCAGTCACAAAGCCATGAACGGGAATACACCACTCTTTGTCCTGGCATCCCAACAATGTGCCGATGTGTTCTAGATATTTGGTTGCGTCAAACTCTCTATTTTTTGTACCCGATGGGTTGCCCGATAGGGTCGGGTTGCCCGATGGATTTGGGCATGGGTCTCGTTCCTTACCCATGGGCAGGATCGTGGGTCACAGGTGTGCCCGATAAGGATGATGGGCATGGGTCTAGTTTAGGTCGACCCGACCAAACCCGACCCATTGCCAGCCTTAGTCCCGATGCGTCCGCGCCGTACCCGTACAGCCCTGCCTGTACGGAGGGATCGGCGGCCAGGGCAAAATCCATTTCGAGGTCCATTTCCTAGCCGCCGTGTTCAAAGCCATATATGTTGACTGTCTAGGGCTACGAGACAGGAGTATCGGGCATCAGCGACGTTTCCCAGAAAAGAAAAAGATCCAAGTTGTCGCGATGGGGCAGGACCAGCTCTTGGCCAGACTTGCACAATGTAAGTCCGTGAGCATATCGTTATCCTTTTTTAATCTTTTTTTTCCTTTAACAGACATCGTTATCCATTTGGTAATCCCGTGTTGCTTGTTACTGAGGCTTGTTTGATACTCCCTCTATCCCATAAAAAGCTTCTTAATTTTTTCTAAATATGGATATAGCTACGCACTAAAACATGTCTGGATACAAATGTATCTAGTTAACCTTGAGAAACTTTTTTTGGGTGGGAGAACTAGAGTTTTTATGAGGATTAGTGTAAATAATACTCTAGAGGTATTTGGTGAAACTTCTACCTTCACCCAATTCCTACAAAATCTCAACGTCAATCCACTAGGTAGAGGTAGAATACTGGAGATTGAGAAAAATATGCTAAGATTTGAGGAAAAGTAGGGATAAACGGGAATTAAACTCACTCAATACTCTAGTACCAAACATTCTTTTACTAATAAGTGAAGATATGTAATTTGGTGGGGATCATCCCTGCTAATCCCCACAAAAACTCTATTACCAAATAAGACCTAACGGGGTCCAACATCCATCTGCATAAATACCCATTGTATTTTATTCCTAGCACTAAACACAATGTGCTACTAAAAAAAAGGATTTTTTTGTACACTGGATGCAGAGATGGAGATCAAAATAAAGTTAGTAAAACATAGGCTCCTACAAAAACATTTATCGAAACAAGACAACATAATATCAGCAAAGAGTATTGATGTTATTCCAACTCCAGTATCCTCCATCTCAATTGCATGTGCAGCAGCAAAGCACATCTCCGCAAACTGACAAATCCTGCTAATAATAGTGAATACAAATCTTCTTCCAGGACTGGAAATAGGATATCCAGATTAACATTAAACTGGAACAAGGTGTCCGCAAGCTTCTTTACAGCAGAAACTCATTGAAGACCAATCATAGAGATAAGATCCATCAAATTATCAATAAAAAAACCTCAATAAAAGATTGTGGACCCTCAGATGTAGCCAATTGATGAATAATCATAACTTGAAGGAATGCCCGCGAGAATCCATGAGGTCCTCTCTTCCCTCCAAGGTTTCACCAAATAATTATTTTCAAATTTTCTCCAACATTCAGATACCAGAACATGAAGATTCTTCCGCGATAACAAAGGGAAATCAGAGTTCTTTTCATCATAATCTCAGTCCATGAAAAGAAATCAAGAAATTCAGGATTAAGTAAAAAAGATAACTATAGAACGAAACAATATTAAACAAAATCCCAGTGATGTGAAATATAAGATATCAGATAAACAAATGTAGAGCACACTCACATAGTGATTTGTTTCCGCTACTTAGAAGAACTTGAGGTTGAGCAGGACTGCAACAGAGGCTAGTTGCATTTCTGACGTTTTTATGCATAAGAGATGGTTGCACAATTATTTCATTTGACCTTCTATTCAGTTTGTAAGAATTGTGACGGAGATATAGCAACAGAATTGTGACGGAGATATGGAGTATGACAGATATAGTAATAGGGAGTTGAGGGATGGTACAAATGTTTCTTGGTGATGTCCCCTGTAGGTGGATCACGGATGGGCTGGTGTGGTAACAAACTTTTGTAAGAAATAATGTACTTATATAAGAAAAGAACAGGAGAACATTCAATAACAAATTTTTGTATTATAGACATCAAAAAGCAAGGATTTAAGGTTGAGAAGTGTGTGTTGATGATGCTATGAACATTTTAAGTTGCCGCTCCCTAGTATTTAGTGCATCTATGATCACTTTACTCTAATCCATACTAAAAATGTGCAAGAAATGTTCAGTTTACCCAAAATCCATCACATAAACAAAGTTAAATAATGGACATAAAATCCGCATTTAGACAATTATTATGAAATGCAACCTAACAAGCCTTCAATACCATTTTTTTCAAATTTAGGTTCCATTCAGTCAATGACCCACCCTCAAAACTGCAAAAAAAGATAACATGTCATTAGATGCAATTTTAAATGCCATTTTTGTCCAAATTAAGGTTCCATTCATGAGTGTGTTATAGCTATTCGCCAAAGAATGTATCATATCCGTGGTCTATTCCTAGCTGATAATCTAGTAATATTTATAGCAACTAATTTATACGAAAAATATTTTTGTATATTCTAGGGAACCTCAGCCCTATGGTACAGCTTTATAAAAAGAGATTTATAAAAAAAGAGTACATAGCTACTACTTGAAGCAGAAGCACAATCAAGGGTTTCTACCTCCAGGGATACAAAATAGTCTTCGTACTCTGCAATGTAATGCAGTATGTTTCACTTGCCATTTTTATTCTATTTTATCCAGCATATTCCCTGTACTGCATCTCTACTTATTTTGGTTATCTTCTGCTTCACTCACTCCACCAATCTACAGGAAGAGAATCAAAATTGGTTTCAGTCAAAGAAGTGATGACTAAATCCACAAAATATGTCAGTAATAATTGCCATTCTCACTTCAAAAAAAGGACAGCTATATACTCGACTAACCTTATAGAACCTGTCCATGCATCAGTGTGCTCCAACCCAATACCCTATACAGAAACTAAGCAAAATAAGGTTAGACGTGAGTACAACTGCAGTGTTCAAAAGACAATAATTGGTATATACATGTTCACAATATATATCTTGTTCAATAAGAAAATCTAAAAATCTTATATGGAAGTTATCCAGTAACACCTGGACTAATTCATCATACTCTCTTATTATAGACTGGCGATCTTGTTTGCTAACTGAACAACTCTCCTTTTATTCGCAGGATAAACAAAGTAATTTTTGTAGGAGAACATTAGAGAAATACGGTAAACCACCTTTTTTTGAAAGGGAAAATATGTTTCTCCCATCAGAGGCTTCATCCAATACCCCTCCACAACATAGTTCCACAATGATCAAAGGTAAAAAAACGCAAAGTAAATATTGAAGAGAACACACTTAGAAGCCTTGAAAAAAACCTTTGTTAACGAACAGGATAAAATCACCTTATTCTTGCCAGAAAATTTATTATATTCTTCCATAACATCTTTCTATTTTATTTCACATACCTGTAACTTAAAGAACTATCATCTGTTCCGAGGAGAGGTATCAATAAAAAAAAGATTCAAGAGAACTAGTGAGATATGGTTGATACCTTCTTGAGTAGATATTAGATGAATCTGGGCAGCATTCTGGTCTCTGGATTGTGAAGAACGAACCATAGGCAAACCCATCATACTGAAGAAAAAAGATGTACTGAGCATGAAAAGGGAGAAACATATACCTCGCACCTCAAATATCTCCATAGACAATAGGAATAACGCCAAAGGCTGAGCATTACCGCTAAGATAAACACATGACTGCTAGAACCATTTTTTCATGATTATATCCAGAACGCATCGGTATAAAGCTATAATCATCAGATTGGGCAAAATATAACCCCTCGAAAGTACAAACATCCAATTTTTACCTTGATGCAGATAAGGATATCCGGCTGTAGGGTATCCAATTTTTACCTTGATGCACCCTTAAGAACCTAAAATCGTCAAAGATAAACATGCAATTTTTTGCTGGCGTTCACCTTGAATACTTTGCCATATCCTCCCTTGACTTGAGTGACAAGCGCAGTGGTGCCCAGCGATGATGCGGGAGGAGAACGTTGAGGCCAGCTCGAGACGAACAAGGATGCAGGTCCAGAGAGGTACACAGAAGTGGCGCGACGACTGTGACCTAGGGTTGCGAGGGACAGCCATGGAGGCCATGGGGTTCATGGCGGTTACCTTTGTGTCTCGTCATGATCCAAACGGCTGCGCATCGGTCGTCAAGGAGATCTTGAGGCAACATGAAAGCAGCAGGGGCGCGGATCAGACGACGGTGCCGTCGCATTGGGTAGACAAGATCGCCGGTCAGCGGCGGCGCGTGGAACCCTTATCTCGCGTGAAGAGGAAAAAAAGGACGGGTGATCGTGCGTCTTTTTTTTCCCTCGAAGATGGACTGCGCGTGGGAGGGCTGAGGGTGGGGAGAACAGATCGATGTCTACAAACGGCTGAGATTTAATTTTTCAACGGCACTTCGTGCCTTTATCTTTACTATTAAATTGGAATAGGTGACTGGCTGGTGTCACAAACGGGCCAAAACGTGTTTTTCCTAGGCCCAACCTGCCGAAGAGTGTCCTTGACCTGATTTGTGTGGCCCAATTTGTCCATCGTGTGCCTCTCCTATGCTCTTGCACGCGAAATAACGTACAAGATATTTACCGTGTAGTACAAGGACTCGATCAGAGTGTTGTCTAAAAAAGGAAGGTCGAGCCCGAGTCTAATAGAGTTGAACCTAGCTAGCTGTCCTCCGCAGCACACGTTGGCTGCCAACGATCAGAGTTCCATCCAAACGAACCTAGCTAGCTGGCCAGAGTCCCCTCCGAACGAACCTAGCTAGCTGGCCAATATATATGTGCCCGGTTGTCCTTAATTGATTGGAGAAATATCAGTTAATTTGATCTCCGGCCGACAGACGTTGAGACACGGCGGAGAAACAGTTGATGGAGGTGCCGATGGCTTCCTCCTGCCGGCATGGCCCCAAGACGGGGGTCCGTCTCGAACTCGCGTCAAGTGCCAGAACGTGGTGCAGGACGATGGTCGCGGCAGCGCGATTGTTTTGTCTCCACGAAGCGAGATAACAAACGAGGACCCACATGAAAGAAGATGATATGAAGAAATTTCATGTCTGTGCCATGGTTGTCGTCGTGGACTTGATCATGGATGCCTTCGTTCCGCCCTAACACGCCGGAGACAGGGCCTCGGTGGTGGCCGCTGCCGCCACAACACAGAATCGGCTGGATCACGGAGACATGCGCCTGACGTCGGCGCGCGGTGGCAGCCTCGCTCCTCCTTCGCCGGCAACCTCTGTCCCGATCCGTCCCTCGTTGGCCTGCTCCGCCCCGTCGCTCGGCGGCTGTTGTATAGAGGGGCGACAGCAATAGGGGAACGGCACCCTGCTTGACGAATGACAATATGGGACTGCGTCCTCATGACGAGCGGCTGACGCAGCAGTAAGATCGACGAGGCCTGACGACGGCGGGCTCCCGTTGTAGATGTCTGGGTTGCCATGGGGCTGAGTTGCAGACGCACAATGAGAGCTTGACGAGGCTGCTACAGAAGCACATGCGCGAGCATGGTTCACGGAGAACGTGCAAGTCCGCATGTTGGACGGAGACTGATATCTCGGCCAGCGGCCTAAGGGCATCTCCAACGGGGCGACCCATCCCGCACCCGCGCGTCCAGATGTGTCGAGCCGAACAAAATCCCGGCCCAACACAGGGACGCACCGCAAAAGCGGACGGCCGCGGCGTCCGGAACGACGTAAACCCGGTCTAAATCTGGGCTAGGTTTGCGTGGCCGCGGATGGCACGCGCCGTCCGCTCGCGTCCGGGCGCTTGTTGCCTCGTCTCCCTTGGAACCACCTGTCGGTGACCCGGGAGGCTATTAAATGGGGACTGGAGGAGATCTAGCCCTCCACTCCAGTCCCCACTCCACTCCCCGAGCGAAACCGCCGCCATGGCCCCGAAGCGAGTGTTCGCTCCCGGAGCCAACGACGACGAGGCGAGCAGCAGCTGATGGCGTGTATTTCACACGTTCGTTGGGCAACCCCAAGAGGAAGGTATGATGCGCACAGCAGCAAGTTTTCCCTCAGAAAGAAACCAAGGTTTATCGAACCAGGAGGAGCCAAGAAGCACGTTGAAGGTTGATGGCGGCGGGATGTAGTGCGGCGCAACACCAGGGATTCCGGCGCCAACGTGGAACCTGCACAACACAACCAAAGTACTTTGCCCCAACGAAACAGTGAGGTTGTCAATCTCACCGGCTTGCTGTAACAAAGGATTAACCGAATTGTGTGGAAGATGATTGTTTGCGTAAAACAAGAGAACAAAGATTGGCGGAGATTGTATTTCAGTAAAGAGAATTGGACCGGGGTCCACAGTTCACTAGAGGTGTCTCTCCCATAAGACGAACAGCATGTTGGGTGAACAAATTACAGTTGGGCAATTGACAAATAAAGAGAGCATGACAATGCACATACATATCATGATGAGTATAGTGAGATTTAATTGGGCATTACGACAAAGTACATAGACCGTCATCCAACTGCATCTATGCCTAAAAAGTCCACCTTCAGGTTATCATCCGAACCCCTTCCAGTATTAAGTTGCTAACAACAGACAATTGCATTAAGTATGGTGCGTAATGTAACTAGTGACTACATCCTTGAACATAGCACTAATGTTTTATCCCTAGTGGCAACAGCACAACACAACCTTAGAACTTTCTCACATCGTCCCTGTGTCAATGCAGGCATGAACCCACTATCGAGCATAAGTACTCCCTCTTGGAGTTACAAGCATCTACTTGGCCAGAGCATCTACTAGTAACGGAGAGCATGCAAGATCATAAACAACACATAGATATAACTTTGATAATCAACATAACAAGTATTCTCTATTCATCGGATCCCAACAAACGCAACATATAGAATTACATATAGACGATCTTGATCATGTTAGGCAGCTCACAAGATCCGACAATGATAGCACAATGGGGAGAAGACAACCATCTAGCTACTGCTATGGACCCATAGTCCAGGGGTAGACTACTCACACATCACACCGGAGGCGACCATGGCGGCGTAGAGTCCTCCGGGAGATGATTCCCCTCTCCGGCAGGGTGCCGGAGGCGATCTCCTGGATCCCCCGAGATGGGATCGGCGGCGGCGGCGTCTCTGGAAGGTTTTCCGTATCGTGGCTCTCGGTACTGGGGGTTTCGTCACGGAGGCTTTTTATAGGCGGAAGGGCAGGTCAAGAGGCGGCACGGGGGCCCCACACCACAGGCCGGCGCGGCCAAGGGGGGGGGGCCGCGCCGCCCTATAGTGTGGCCCCTCCGTGGCCCCTCTTCGTCTCTCCTTCGGACTTCTGGAAGCTTCGTGAGAAAATAGGCCCCTGGGCTTTGATTTCGTCCAATTCCGAGAATATTTCCTTACTAGGATTTCTGAAACCAAAAACAAGCAGAAAACAGAATCGGCACTTCGGCATCTTGTTAATAGGTTAGTTCCAGAAAATGCACGAATATGACATAAAGTGTGCATAAAACATGTAGATAACATCAATAATGTGGCATGGAACATAAGAAATTATCGATACGTCGGAGACGTATCAGCATCCCCAAGCTTAGTTCTGCTCGTCCCGAGCAGGTAAAACGATAACACAGATAATTTCTGGAGTGACATGCCATCATAATCTTGATCATACTATTTGTAAAGCATATGTAGTGAATGCAGCGATCAAAACAATGTATATGACATGAGTAAACAAGTGAATCATAAAGCAAAGACTTTTCATGAATAGAACTTCAAGACAAGCATCAATAAGTCTTGCATAAGAGTTAACTCATAAAGCAATAATTCAAAGTAAAGGCATTGAAGCAACACAAAAGAAGATTAAGTTTCAGCGGTTGCTTTCAACTTGTAACATATATATCTCATGGATATTGTCAATATAGAGTAATATAATAAGTGCAATAAGCAAGTATGTAGGAATCAATGCACAGTTCACACAAGTGTTTGCTTCTTGAGGTGGAGAGAAATAGGTGAACTGACTCAACATTGAAAGTAAAAGAATGGTCCTCCATAGAGGAAAAGCATCGATTGCTATATTTGTGCTAGAGCTTTGATTTTGAAAACATGAAACAATTTTGTCAACGGTAGTAATAAAGCATATGCATCATGTAAATTATATCTTATAAGTTGCAAGCCTCATGCATAATGTACTAATAGTGCCCGCACCTTGTCCTAATTAGCTTGGACTACCGGATCATCACAATGCACTGTTTTTACCAAGTGTCACAAAGGGGTACCTCTATGCCGCCTGTACAAAGGTCTAAGGAAAAAGCTCGCATTGGATTTCTCGCTATTGATTATTCTTCAACTTAGACATCCATACCGGGACAACATAGACAACAGATAATGGACTCCTCTTTTATGCATAAGCATATAACAACAATTAATAATTTTCTCATTTGAGATTTGAGGATTGTTGTCCAAAACTGAAACTTCCACCATGGAGCATGGCTTTAGTTAGCGGCCCAATGTTCTTCTCTAACATATGCATGCTTAACCATATGGTGGTAGATCTCTCTTGCTTCAGACAAGACGGACATGCATAGCAACTCACATGAAATTCAACAATGAATAGTTGATGGCGTCCCCAGTAAACATGGTTATCGCACAACAAGCAACTTAATAAGAGATAAAGTGCATAATTACATATTCAATACCACAATAGTTTTTAAGCTATTTGTCCCATGAGCTATATATTGCAAAGGTGAATGATGGAATTTTAAAGGTAGCACTCAAGCAATTTACTTTGGAATGGCCGGAAAATACCATGTAGTATAGGTAGGTATGGTGGACACAAATGGCATAGTGGTTGGCTCAAGTATTTTGGATGCATGAGAAGTATTCCCTCTCGATACAAGGTTTAGGCTAGCAAGGCTTATTTGAAACAAACACAAGGATGAACCGGTGCAGCAAAACTCACATAAAAGACATATTGAAAACATTATAAGACTCTACACCGTCTTCCTTGTTGTTCAAACTCAATACTAGAAATTATCTAGATCTTAGAGAAACCAAATATGCAAACCAAATTTTAGCATGCTCTATGTATTTCTTCATTAATGGGTGCAAAGCATATGATGCAAGAGCTTAAACATGAGCACAACAATTGCCAAGTATCACATTACCCAAAACATTTATAGCAATTACTACATGTATCATTTTCCAATTCCAACCATATAACAATTTAACGAAGGAGAAACTTCGCCATGAATACTATGAGTAGAAACCAAGGACATACTTGTCCATATGCTACAGCGGAGCGTGTCTCTCTCCCATAAAGTGAATGCTAGGATCCATTTTATTCAAACAAAACAAAAAAAAAACAAAACAAACCGACGCTCCAAGAAAAAGCACATAAGATGTGATGGAATAAAAATATAGTTTCAGGGGAGGAACCTGATAATGTTGTCGATGAAGAAGGGGATGCCTTGGGCATCCCCAAGCTTAGACGCTTGAGTCTTCTTGATATATGCAGGGGTGAACCACCGGGTGCATCCCCAAGCTTAGAGCTTTCACTCTCCTTGATCATGTTGCATCATACTCCTCTCTTGATCCTTGAAAACTTCCTCCACACCAAACTCGAAACAACTCATTAGAGGGTTAGTGCACAATATAAATTGACATATTCAGAGGTGACACAATCATTCTTAACACTTCTGGACATTGCATAATGCTACTGGACATTAATGGATCAAAGAAATTCATCCAATATAGCGAAAGAGGCAATGCGAAATAAAGGGCAGAATCTGTCAAAACAGAACAGTTCGTATTGACGAATTTTAAAATGGCACCAGACTTGCTCAAATGAAAATGCTCAAATTGAATGAAAGTTGCGTACATATCTGAGGATCACACATACATATCTGAGGATCACACACGTAAATTGGCATAATTTTCTGAGCTTCCTACAGGGAGGTGGACCCAGATTCGTGACAGCAAAGAAATCTGGAACTGTGCAGTAATCCAAATCTAGTACTTACTTTTCTATCAACGGCTTAACTTGGCACAACAAAACACAAAACTAAGATAAGGAGAGGTTGCTACAGTAGTAAACAACTTCCAAGACACAAAATAAAAACAAAATACTGTAGGTAAAAACATGGGTTGTCTCCCATAAGCGCTTTTCTTTAACGCCTTTCAGCTAGGCGCAGAAAGTGTGTATCAAGTATTATCAAGAGACGAAGTGTCAACATCATAATTTGTTCTCATAATAGAATCAAAAGGGTACTTCATTCTCTTTCTAGAGAAGTGTTCCATACCTTTCTTGAGAGGAAATTGATATTTTATACTACCTTCCTTCATATCAATAATAGCACCAACAGTTCGAAGAAAAGGTCTTCCCAATATAATGGGACAAGATGCATTGCATTCAATATCCAAGACAACAAAATCAACGGGGACAAGGTTATTGTTAACGGTAATGCGAACATTATCAACTTTACCCAAAGGTTTCTTTGTAGAATGATCAGCAAGATTAACATCCAAATAACAATTTTTCAGCGGTGGCAAGTCAAGCATATTATAGATTTTCTTAGGCATAACAGAAATACTTGCACCAAGATCACATAAAGCATTACAATCAAAATCTTTAACCTTCATCTTAATGATGGGCTCCCAACCATCCTCTAGCTTTTTAGGAATAGAGGCTTCGCGCTCTAATTTCTCTTCTCTAGCTTTTATGAGAGCATTTGTAATATGATGCGTGAAAGCCAAATTTATAGCACTAGCATTAGGACTTTTAGCAAGTTTTTGCAAGAACTTTATAACTTCAGAGATGTGGCAATCATCAAAATTCAAACCATTATAATCTAAAGCAATGGGATCATCATCCCCAATGTTGGAAAAAATTTCAGCAGCTTTATCACAGGCAGTTTCAGCAGTTTTAGCAGTTTCGGGCAATTTTTCGCGCTTTGCATTAGAAGTGAAAACATTGCTAACACCAATTCTTTTATTAATATTAGTAGGAGGTGCAGCAACATGTGTAGCATTAGCATTACTAGTGGTGGTAATAGTCCAAACTTTAGCTATATTCTTCTCTTTAGCTAGTTTTTCATTTTCTTCTCTATCCCACCTAACACGCAGTTCAGCCATTAATCTTATATTCTCATTAATTCTAACTTGAATGGCATTTGCTGTAGTAGTAATTTTATTATGAAGATTCTCATTAGGCATAACTTTTGATTTCAAAAGATCAACATCAGCAGCAAGACTATCGACTTTAGAAGCAAGTATATCAATTTTCCCAAGCTTTTCTTCAACAGATTTGTTAAAAGCAGTTTGTGTACTAATAAATTCTTTAAGCATAGCTTCAAGTCCAGGGGGTGAACTCCTATTATTGTTGTAAGAATTCCCATAAGAATTACCATAACCGTTGCCATTATTATAAGGATATGGCCTATAGTTGTTACTAGAATTGTTCCGGTAAGCATTGTTGTTGAAATTATTATTTTTAATGAAGTTTACATCAACATGTTCTTCTTGTGCAACCAATGAAGCTAACGGAACATTATTAGGATCAATATTAGTCCTATCATTCACAAGCATAGACATAATAGCATCAATCTTATCACTCAAGGAAGAGGTTTCTTCGATGCATTTACCTTCTTACCTTGTGGAGCTCTTTCCGTGTGCCATTCAGAGTAGTTGATCATCATATTATCAAGAAGCTTTGTTGCTTCACCAAGAGTGATGGACATAAAGGTACCTCCAGCAGCTGAATCCAATAAATTCCGTGAAGAAAAATTTAGTCCTGCATAGAAGGTTTGGATGATCATCCAAGTAGTCAGTCCATGGGTTGGGCAATTTTTAACCAGAGATTTCATTCTTTCCCAAGCTTGAGCAATATGTTCAGTATCTAATTGTTTAAAATTCATTATGCTACTCCTCAAAGATATAATTTTAGCAGGGGGATAATATCTACCAATAAAAGCATCCTTGCATTTAGTCCATGAATCAATACTATTCTTAGGCAGAGATAGCAACCAATCTTTAGCTCTTCCTCTTAATGAGAAAGGGAACAATTTTAGTTTAATAATATCACCATCTACATCTTTATATTTTTGCATTTCACATAGTTCAACAAAATTATTAAGATGGGCAGCAAGATCATCAGAACTAACACTGAAAATTGCTCTCGCATAACAAGATTCAGAAAGCAGGTTTAATTTCAAAGAATACTGCAGTAGTACCAGGTGGAGCAATAGGTGTGCATAAGAAATCATTATTATTTGTGGTTGTGAAGTCACACAACTTAGTGTTTTCAGCGTTGGCCATTTTAGCAACAGTAAATAAAACAAACTAGATAAAGTAAATGCAAGTAAACTAATTTTTTTGTGTTTTTGATATAGTAAACAAGATAACAAGTAAAGTAAAACTAGCAACTAATTTTTTTGTATTTTGATTTAGTGCAGCAAACAAAGTAGTAAATAAAACTAAGCAAGACAAAAACAAAGTAAAGAGATTGAGAAGTGGAGACTCCCTTGCAGCGTGTCTTGATCTCCCCGGCAACGGCGCCGGAAAATGTGCTTGATGGCGTGTATTTCACACGTTCGTTGGGCAACCCCAAGAGGAAGGTATGATGCGCACAGAAGCAAGTTTTCCTCGTAAAAGAAACCAAGGTTTATCGAACCAGGAGGAGCCAAGAAGCACGTTGAAGGTTGATGGCGGCGGGATGTAGTGCGGCGCAACACCAGCGATTCCGGAGCCAACGAGGAACCTGCACAACACACCAAAGTACTTTGCCCCAACGAAACAAAGTGAGGTTGTCAATCTCACCGGCTTGTCGTAACAAAGGATTAACCGAATTGTGTGGAAGATGATTGTTTGCAGAAAACAAGAGAACAAGATTGCAAGAGATTGTATTTCAAGAAAGAGAATTGGACCGGGGTCCACAGCTCACTAGAGGTGTCTCTCCCATAAGACGAACAAAGATGTTGGGTGAACAAATTACAGTTGGGCAATTGACAAATAAAGAGAGCATGACAATGCACATACATATCATGATGAGTATAGTGAGATTTAATTGGGCATTACGACAAAGTACATAGACCGTCATCCAACTGCATCTATGCCTAAAATGTCCACCTTCAGGTTATCATCCGAACCCCTTCCAGTATTAAGTTGCTAACAACAGACAATTGCATTAAGTATGGTGCGTAATGTAACTAGTGACTACATCCTTGAACATAGCACTAATGTTTTATCCCTAGTGGCAACAGCACAACACAACCTTAGAACTTTCTGTCACATCGTCCTGTGTCAATGCAGGCATGAACCCACTATCGAGCATAAGTACTCCCTCTTGGAGTTACAAGCATCTACTTGGCCAGAGCATCTACTAGTAACGGAGAGCATGCAAGATCATAAACAACACATAGATATAACTTTGATAATCAATATAACAAGTATTCTCTATTCATCGGATCCCAACAAACGCAACATATAGAATTACAGATAGACGATCTTGATCATGTTAGGCAGCTCACAAGATCCGACAATGATAGCACAATGGGGAGAAGACAACCATCTAGCTACTTGTTGACTGCCAAAACCCACCGGCGGGCAGCGGCCTGTCAACACAGGTAGAGCCGGGAAGAGCCTAGAGCTGCGGCTGGCTGAGACCCCTCCGAGCGACGGCCCGCAATGCTCTTCTGGTCACACGCGGCGATGCGAAGTGCAAGGGCGTGCCACCTGACCTATACCTGGTCAGGAAGGTGATGGGGATGCCTCGCTTAGTTCCTGCATGGCATACACGTAAACATTAAATAAGAGCCTCGATCGGCTCTCGTGTTATCTCGTGAATCGGCTCAAAGAGCCGATCCACCCATGATTCGTACGGGGTGCACGAATACTTGGTGATCCTGCTTGATCAAGATAAAGCTAATGAGATCTACGACGATTTAGGGTTTTCACCGCATAATCGGATCATCCTACTCCAGGTTGGGCCTCGCGGCCACGCACGGTGCTCGTAAGCCGATCCTAAACAAGGCCAAAAAACCAACATGGCGTTGATCCTCGGAACATCCTGTTTAGGACTTGCGAACGCCACCCTACGTGCCGCTGGATCCCCCCCCCCCCTTTGTAAGGCCTAACTATTGCAGATATTAAACTAATCCTTGCAGAGCAAGGAGCAATCGTAACGGACCAGATCTACTAAATAATGAACAAGCAGGGTGCCGCCCCCACACCTGAGATAGGTGTGAGGGCGGCTAGACATGCAAGGGTTGCACTACGTAAGCATGTTATACGGAGAACTATGCTAACCCTAACACATCTATGATAACTACGTTGCCCGCCATCAAAGACGCTTCAGTAAGGGCAACGCATGAACAACGTGGAGCTTGTGCTGCCTAGATCGCAAGATGCGATCTAGGCAGCATGTCGCTTACCTGATTGAAACCCTCGAGACGAAGGAGTTGGCGATGCGCCGAGATTGGTTTGTTTTGGGGTGAACCTGTAGGATAACGTTGCATAGAAAACAAAAATTTTCCTACCGCGAACACGCAATCCAAGCCAAGATGCAATCTAGAAGACGGTAGCAACGAGGGGGTATCGAGTCTCACCCTTGAAGAGATTCCAAAGCCTACAAGATGAGGCTCTTGTTGCTGCGGTAGACGATCACTTGCCGCTTGCAAAAGCGCGTAGAAGATCTTGATCACGATCGGTTCCGGCGCCACGAACGGGCAGCACCTCCGTACTCGGTCACACGTTCGGTTGTTGATGAAGACGACGTCCACCTCCCCGTTCCAGCGGGCAGCGGAAGTAGTAGCTCCTCTTGAATCCGACAGCACGACGGCGTGGTGTCGGTGGCGGTGTAGAAGTCCGGCGGAGCTTCGCTAAGCAAACCGGACAATATGAAGTGGAGGAGCAAAGCTAGGGTTTGAGAGGGGGTGGCCGGCCACTCAAGGGGGGCGGCCAAGCTATGGTCTTGGGGTGGCCGGCCCCCTCCCTTGGCCCCTCATTATATAGGTGGATCCCAAGTGTTGGTGTCCAAGTCTTCGAATAAGACCCGAAACCAAAACCTTCCATAGGAGGGGGCAAACCTAGCCCAACTAGGACTCCCAACCAAAGGTGGGATTCCCACCTCCCATGTGGGGGGGTGGCCGAGCTATGGTCTTGGGGTGGCCGGCCCCCTCCCTTGGCCCCTCATTATATAGGTGGATCCCAAGTGTTGGTGTCCAAGTCTTCGAATAAGACCCGAAACCAAAACCTTCCATAGGAGGGGGCAAACCTAGCCCAACTAGGACTCCCAACCAAAGGTGGGATTCCCACCTCCCATGTGGGGGGGTGGCCGAGCTATGGTCTTGGGGTGGCCGGCCATGGAGGTGGAGTCCCTTGTGGACTCCACCTTCCTTGGTGGTTTCTTCCGGACTTTTCTAGAACCTTCTAGAACCTTCCATAGAACCTTCCGCGACATTTTATTTCACATAAAATGACATCCTATATATGAATCTTATTCTCCGGACCATTCCGGAACTCCTCGTGATGTCCGGGATCTCATCCGGGACTCCGAACAAATATTCGAACTTCATTCCATAATTCAAGAACTACCATTTCAACATCCAACTTTAAGTGTGTCACCCTACGGTTCGAGAACTATGCGGACATGGTTGAGTACTCACTCCGACCAATAACCAATAGCGGGATCTGGAGATCCATAATGGCTCCCACATATTCAACGATGACTTTAGTGATCGAATGAACCATACACATATATTACCAATTCCCTTTGTCTCGCGATATTTTACTTGTCCGAGGTTTGATCTTCGGTATCACTCTATACCTTGTTCAACCTCGTCTCCTGACAAGTACTCTTTACTCGTACCGTGGTATGTGGTCTCTTATGAACTCATTCATATGCTTGCAAGACATTAGACGACATTCCACCGAGAGGGCCCGTAGTATATCTATCCGTCATCGGGATGGACAAATCCCACCGTTGATCCATATGCCTCAACTCATACTTTCCTGATACTTAATCCCACCTTTATAGCCACCCATTTACGCAAAGTGGTGTTTGGTGTAATCAAAGTACCTTTCCGGTATAAGTGATTTACATGATCTCATGGTCATAAGGACTAGGTAACTATGTATCGAAAGCTTATAGCAAATAATTTAATGACGAGATCTTATGCTACGCTTAATTGGGTGTGTCCATTACATCATTCACACAATGACATAACCTTGTTATTAATAACATCCAATGTTCATGATTATGAAACTAATCATCCATTAATCAACAAGCTAGTTTAAGAGGCATACTAGGGACTTCTTGTTTGTCTACATATCACACATGTACTAATGTTTCTGTTAATACAATTCTAGCATGATATATAAACATTAATCATAAACATAAAGATATAAAAAATAAACACTTAATTATTGCATCTAGGTCATATCTCCTTCAGACTCACACTTGCACTAGAGTCAATAATCTAGATTACTTTGTAATATACCTAACACCCATGGCATTCGGTGTTGGTCATGCTTTGCCCTAGGGAGAGCTTTAGTCAACGGATCTGCTACATTCAGATCAAGGTGTACTTTGCAAATCTTTACTTCTCCATCTTCGATGTACTCGCGAATCGAGTGGTAACGCAGCTTGATATGCTTCAGCCTCTTGTGTGACCTTGGCTCTTGTGCATTGGCGATGGCACCCATGTTATCACAAGAAATGATTAATGGGTCCAATGCACTCTAACCACACCGAGCTCTACAATGAACCTCTTCATCCATACCGCTTCGATGAAGCCTCCGCCGCTATGTACTCGATTCTCGTTGAAGACTTCGCCACCGTGCACCGCTTTCGAGCTTGCCCACCATCATAAAGACCATTCAATATAAACACGTACCCAGATTGTGACTTAGAGTCATCAGATCGTTGTTCCAACTTGCATCGGTGTAACCGTTTACAACGAGCTCTTGGTCACCTCCATAACAAAGAAACATATCCTTAGTTCTTTTCAAGTACTTCAGGATATTCTTGACCGCTGTCCAAAGTTGTTCCATTCCCGGATCACTTTGATATCTGCTAGTCAAACTAACAAAGCATGTGCTATATCCGGTCTAGTACATAGCATGGCATACATGATAGATCCATCGCCGAGGCATAGGGGATGTTACACATCCTTTCTCTTTCTTCTGCCGTAGCCGGTCCTTGAGTTTTACTCAATACCTTGCCTGGTAACATAGGTAAGAACCCTTTCTTACTTTCGTCCATTCTAAACTTCTTTAGAATCTTGTCCAGATATGTACTCTGTGATAGCCCTATTAGACGTCTTGATCTATCTCTATAAATCTTGATGCCTAATATATACGATGCTTCACCAAGGTCTTTCATTGAAAAAACTATTATTCAAATAACCCTTAACACTGCTTAATAGTTCTATATCATTCCCGATCAATAATATGTCATCTACATATAATATCAGGAATGCTACAGAGCTCCCACTCACTTTCTTGTAAATACTGGCCTCTCCATGACACCGTATAAACCCGAAGTCTTTGATCACCTTATCAAAGCGTCGGTTCCAACTTCTCGATGCTTGCTTCACCATAGATTGAACGCTGAAGTTTGCATACTTTGTCGCATTTTTAGGATCGACAAAACCTTTGGGTTGTACCATATACAACTCTTCCTCAATGTCTCCATTAAGGAACGCCGTTTTGACATCCATCTCGCCAAATCTCATAATCGAAAAATGCAGCTATTGCTAACAAAATCCTCACAGATTTCAGCTTCGCTACTGTTGAGAAAGTCTCATCGTAGTCAACTCCTTGAATTTGTCGGAAACCCTTTGCGACAAGTCGAGCTTTATAGACAGTAATATTACCATCAGCATCTGTTTTTCTCTTGAAGATCCATTTATTTTCGACAGCCTTTCGGCTATCAGGTAAGTCTACCAAAGTCCATACTTTGTTATCATACATGGATCCCATTTCGGATTTCATGGCTTCTTGCCATTTGTTGGAATCTCGGGCTCATCATCGCTTCTTCATACGTCATAGGTCCTCATCATTGTTATCCACAATCATGACATTTAGACAAGGATCATACCAATCAGGAGTGGCACGTTCCCTTGTCGATCTGCGAGGTTCAAAGAGTTTCCTCGTTCGAAGTTTCATGATCATTATCATTAGCTTCCTCTCGTTGCCGGTGTAGGCGGTGCAGTACAACTTCCAGATCACGCTACTCGATCAACGAGTATAGATTCATCAATCTCATCGAGTTCTACTTTTCTTCCAGTCACTTCTTTAGTGAGAAATTCTTTCTCAAGAAAGGTTCCGTTCTTAGCAACAAAGATTTTGCCTTCGGATCTGTGATAGAAAGTGTATCCTATAGTTTCCTTAGGATAACCTATGAAGACGCATTTCTCCGCTTTGGGTTCTAGCTTGTCCGGTTGTAACTTCTTTACATAGGCTTCGCAACCCCAAACTTTCAGGAACGATGACTTAGGTTTCTTATTAAACCATAATTCCGCCGGTGTCGTTTCTACGGATTTTGATGGTGCTCTATTTAAAGTGAATGCGGCTGTCTCTAATGCATAACTCCAAAATGATAACGGCAAATCAGTAAGAGACATCATACTACGAACCATATCTAAGAGAGTTCGATTACGACGTTCGGACACACCGTTTCGTTGAGGTGTTCCCGGCGGTGTCAATTGTGAAAGTATTCCGCATTTCTTTAAATGCATGCCAAACTCATAACTCAGATATTCACCTCCACGATCAGATCGTAGAAATTTGATCTTCTTGTTACGTTGATTTTCTACTTCACTTTGAAATTCCTTAAACTTCTCGAAAGTTTCGGATTTATGTTTCATGAAATAGATATACCCATATCTACTCGGATCATCTGTGAAGGTTAGAACATAACGATAACCACCGCGCGATGCTACGCTCATTGGTCCACATACATCGGTATGTATGATTTCCAATAAGTCGGTAGCTCGCTCCATCATACCAGAGAATGGAGTCTTTGTCATTTTTCCCATTAGACATGCTTCGCATCTATCAAGTGACTCAAAGTCAAGTGATTCAAGTAATCCATCAGGATGGAGTTTCTTCATGCGTTTCACTCCAATATGACCAAGACGACAGTGCCACATATAAGTAGAATTATCATTTAGTTTAATTCGCTTAGCATCAATGTTATGTATATGTGTATCACTACTATCGAGATCTAACGAGAAATAAGCCATTCTTTTGTGGGGCTCGACCATAAAAGATATGATTCAGAAAAATAGAACAACCATTATGCTCAGACTAGAATGAATAACCGTCTTGCATTACACCAGATCCAGCTCTAATGTTCATGCTCAACGCAGTACATAATAACAATTATTTAGGCTTAAAACTAATCCCGAAGGTAGATGTAGAGGAAGTGTCCCGATCGCGATCACATTGACCTTGGATCCGTTTCCAACGCGCATCGTCACTTCATCTTTCAGCAGTTGTCGTTTATTCTTTAGTTCCTGTTTCGAGTTACAAATATGAGCAACCGAACCAAGATCAAATACCTGTGTACTAGAACGAGAACTAGTGAGATAAACATCTATAACATGTATATCGATATACCTTCTTTCTTCTTCTTGACAAGGCCGCTCTTTAGATCAGCCAGATACTTGGAGCAATTACGCTTCCAGTTGTCCCTTCTCCTTGCGCAATAGCACTCAGCATCGTGCTTAGGACCGTTCTTAGGTTTCATAGGAGGCGTGGCAGCTTTCTTGCCACCCTTCTTGAATTTTCCCTTAGACTTGCCCCTGTTTCTTGAAACCGGTGGTCTTGTTGACCATCAACACTTGGTGCTCTTTCTTGATCTCAATCTCAAGAGCTTTTAGCATGCCAAAGAGTTCAGGTAACTCCTTGTTCATGTTCTCGCATATTGTAGTTCATCACAAAGTTCTTGTAACTTGGTGGCAGTGATTGAAGGACACGATTAATCCCTCATCTGTTAGGAATCACTATTCCCAAGTCATCGAGTTTCTTCGCATGCCCGGTCATGGCGAGCATGTGCTCACTAACGGAGCTGCCTTCTTCCATCATACAAACAAGAAATGTTTCGATGCTTCATAGCATTCCATCGCCGCATGAGTCTCGAATATAGCTTTCAGCTCATTCATCAACTCATGAGGATCATGGTGCTCAAAACGTTTTTGAAGATCGGATTCCGCATCGCACAGATGGCACACCGAACTTGAGAGTACCGAGTTTTCCGAGTTGCGTAAACAGCTTTTACTTCATCGGATTCATCTTCTGCAGGAGGGTCACCTAGCGGTGCATCAAGCACAAATTGCAGATTTCCGCCGTAGAGGAAGATCCTCACATGACGGAACCAATCGGTGAAGTTGCTACCGTTGCTCTTAAGTTTCTCTTTCTCTAGGAACCGATTAAAATTGATTGAGGACGCCATCTCTACAACATATATTTGCAATAGTTTAGACTAAGTTTATGACAAATTGAGTTCAAATTTTAATTCAACATAATTAAAACCCTAGGTGAACTCCCACTCAAAACAATATCCCTCGCATTGTCTTAGTGATCACACGAACCAAATCCACCGCACCTAAACCCGATCATCACGAGAAAAGGTGTGATTTCAATGGCGAACACTCATAGTGTTCATCATATCAACCATATGATTCATGCTCTACCTTTCGGTATCACGTGTTCCGAGACCATGTCTCAGACATGCTAGGCTCGTCAAGGCCACCTTAGTATCCGCATGTGCAAATCTGTCTTGCACCCGTTGTATGTACTTATCGAATCTATCACACCCGATCATCACGAGATGCTTCGAAACGATAAGACTTAATAACGGTGCTACTAAGGATGAACACTTTATTATCTTGAGATTTTAGTGAGGGATCATCTTATAATGCTACCGTCGCGATCTAAGCAAAATAAGATGCATAAAAAGGATTAACATCACATGCGGTTCATATGTGATATGATATGGCCCTTTTGTTCTTGTGCCTTTGATCTTCATCTCCAAAGCACGGATATGATCTCCATCATCTTCGGGCATGATCTCCATCATCGTCGGCGTAGCACCAAGGTCAATGGCACCGTCTTCATGTTTGTCCTCCATGTAGCAACTATTACAACTACTTTGAAATACTACTCAACATGAAATTTAAAGACAACCATAAGGCTCCTGCCGGTTGCCACAATACAATAATGATCATCTCATACATATTCATCATCATATCATGGCCATATCACATCACCAAACCCTGCAAAAACAAGTTAGACGTCTCTAATTTGGTTTGCATATTTTACGTGGTTTAGGGTTTTCGAGAGAGATCTAATCTACCTACGAACATGAACCACAACGTTGATACTAATGTTTTCAATAGAAGAGTAAATTGAATCTTTACTATAGTAGGAGAGACAGACACCCGCAAAGCCTCTTATGCAATACAAGTTGCATGTCGAACGAGGAACAAGTCTCATGAACGCGGTCATGTAAAGTTAGTCCGAGCCGCTTCATCCCACTATGCCATAAAGATGCAAAGTACTCAAACTAAAGATAACAAGAGCATCAACGCCCACAAACCATTGTGTTCTACTCGTGCAACCATCTATGCATAGACACGGCTCTGATACCACTGTAGGATAACGTTGCATAGAAAACAAAAATTTTCCTACCGCGAACACGCAATCCAAGCCAAGATGCAATCTAGAAGACGGTAGCAACGAGGGGGTATCGAGTCTCACCCTTGAAGAGATTCCAAAGCCTACAAGATGAGGCTCTTGTTGCTGCGGTAGACGATCACTTGCCGCTTGCAAAAGCGCGTAGAAGATCTTGATCACGATCGGTTCCGGCGCCACGAACGGGCAGCACCTCCGTACTCGGTCACACGTTCGGTTGTTGATGAAGACGACGTCCACCTCCCCGTTCCAGCGGGCAGCGGAAGTAGTAGCTCCTCTTGAATCCGACAGCACGACGGCGTGGTGTCGGTGGCGGTGTAGAAGTCCGGCGGAGCTTCGCTAAGCAAACCGGACAATATGAAGTGGAGGAGCAAAGCTAGGGTTTGAGAGGGGGTGGCCGGCCACTCAAGGGGGGCGGCCAAGCTATGGTCTTGGGGTGGCCGGCCCCCTCCCTTGGCCCCTCATTATATAGGTGGATCCCAAGTGTTGGTGTCCAAGTCTTCGAATAAGACCCGAAACCAAAACCTTCCATAGGAGGGGGCAAACCTAGCCCAACTAGGACTCCCAACCAAAGGTGGGATTCCCACCTCCCATGTGGGGGGGTGGCCGAGCTATGGTCTTGGGGTGGCCGGCCCCCTCCCTTGGCCCCTCATTATATAGGTGGATCCCAAGTGTTGGTGTCCAAGTCTTCGAATAAGACCCGAAACCAAAACCTTCCATAGGAGGGGGCAAACCTAGCCCAACTAGGACTCCCAACCAAAGGTGGGATTCCCACCTCCCATGTGGGGGGGTGGCCGAGCTATGGTCTTGGGGTGGCCGGCCATGGAGGTGGAGTCCCTTGTGGACTCCACCTTCCTTGGTGGTTTCTTCCGGACTTTTCTAGAACCTTCTAGAACCTTCCATAGAACCTTCCGCGACATTTTATTTCACATAAAATGACATCCTATATATGAATCTTATTCTCCGGACCATTCCGGAACTCCTCGTGATGTCCGGGATCTCATCCGGGACTCCGAACAAATATTCGAACTTCATTCCATAATTCAAGAACTACCATTTCAACATCCAACTTTAAGTGTGTCACCCTACGGTTCGAGAACTATGCGGACATGGTTGAGTACTCACTCCGACCAATAACCAATAGCGGGATCTGGAGATCCATAATGGCTCCCACATATTCAACGATGACTTTAGTGATCGAATGAACCATACACATATATTACCAATTCCCTTTGTCTCGCGATATTTTACTTGTCCGAGGTTTGATCTTCGGTATCACTCTATACCTTGTTCAACCTCGTCTCCTGACAAGTACTCTTTACTCGTACCGTGGTATGTGGTCTCTTATGAACTCATTCATATGCTTGCAAGACATTAGACGACATTCCACCGAGAGGGCCCAGAGTATATCTATCCGTCATCGGGATGGACAAATCCCACTGTTGATCCATATGCCTCAACTCATACTTTCCGGATACTTAATCCCACCTTTATAGCCACCCATTTACGCAGTGGTGTTTGGTGTAATCAAAGTACCTTTCCGGTATAAGTGATTTACATGATCTCATGGTCATAAGGACTAGGTAACTATGTATCGAAAGCTTATAGCAAATAATTTAATGACGAGATCTTATGCTACGCTTAATTGGGTGTGTCCATTACATCATTCACACAATGACATAACCTTGTTATTAATAACATCCAATGTTCATGATTATGAAACTAATCATCCATTAATCAACAAGCTAGTTTAAGAGGCATACTAGGGACTTCTTGTTTGTCTACATATCACACATGTACTAATGTTTCGGTTAATACAATTCTAGCATGATATATAAACATTTATCATAAACATAAAGATATAAATAATAACCACTTTATTATTGCCTCTAGGGCATATCTCCTTCAGAACGTTGTGTTGTTGTTTATTCCATAAACCCTAGATACATATTTATAGTCCAGCGGACTTTCTAATTCGGACGTGCACCTAACCGTGCACGAGTAAATCTCTAATTTTTAATCTAAGATGCGATCTACTAAATTACAGATACATGGGCAATTCAGCCCAACTTCGTGTATAAGGCCAATTCTTGTTCTTCCTTTCATGTATATCTTCAAGTCTATCTCAATCGTGGCCCACCTCTGACTCGGTCAAATTCTGGTGATAACACATGCCCCCCTGGTTTTGGAATTGGTAATTCCAAAATCACTCTGTTTTCCTTCGTCGGGTCATGTCGTGGCAGAACCGTTGCAGTATCTTTCATCATGATGCCCTGCCTTCTCAACTTCTCCGCGTGATCTGGCAGTTTTTTTTTTCTTTAGGCACCACTTCCTCGGAAACTGCTGTGGCATTGAATTTCCACTATATCCCCTTTAATTAACCGCCATGAACAGTTCTCCTCCACATCTCCTCCACATTAGCAATCCAAAAAGCCCTCCTGCCACCATGTCTTCTTCCTCCTCTGCTCCATCGGATCCTTCCAGCCAGTCCTCCTCATCCCGTGAGCCGACGCCGGAGTACAACCCGGCAGAGGTCCACGCGGCGAACACCCGCCACGCCATTGCGGCCGGGGAGGAGTCAGACCACGACTTCTCCATCTGGTCCGAGGACGACCAGTCCTCGACGGACGGGGAGAACGACCTCCGCTTCCTCGCCGTTGGGGCAACGGAGGAGGAAAGCGACGACGACAGCTTCTCCTGCGACTTCACCTCTTCCGGGGAGGAGGAGGAGCAGGAAGAGGAGGAGGACGACGACGACGAGAGCTCCTCCGACGAGCCGCCGGCCAAGCGGTTCTGCCCTTGGCCGGGCAATCTTAGCGACTTCGACAGCGACGAGGATGACGCTGACGAAGAAGATGAAGACAACGAGGGCCCGGTCGGCGGCCATTGGAGCGACGACGAGCCCGCCGGGAGCGCCGACGATGCGGCGACGACGGCGACGACGAGGGCAGTGATGGCCCGTAGATAGGACTTCTAGTATAGGGCCAATAGTAGTAGATGGGGCAATGTATCCCCTGGTGTTTCCTTTTGAGAGCAATCAGCTCTTCATGTAAGAAATCTTGCCTATCAATGAAGATCTCTTCCCCAATTTGATTTTGCCGATTTCTTCTTAGTTCAATTTAGCCGATTCGCCCCCTTTGCCAATGCGTAATAAGCCGATAACAACGCATCGGTCCTTCGAAATTCGTCAATCCTTCTTCAACTGATGATTTTTTCTAATCCATCTGTGAAGGAGGCTGCAATGAAAAATCAGCCGATGGCATCCCCATCGGCTCTTTAAACAGAGTATCCACTAGGCCTGCTGCCCCCCGAGTCTTACTCGAGCCTGCTGCCCCCCGAGCCTTACTCGAGGCGAGAATGTCAGAGAGAATGCGCCACAGCCGATCCTCTTTCTTCCTCCGACAGCCGATAATCTTCCATTTCAGCTGAACTAGCTCCAAAAATTGGAAATCCTTGACAAAGAGGTTCAGGAACCCGGATCGGCTCGAAGCAGCTGAAGAAGTTTCCGTTGTTTTACTCACTCGAGGCAACAGAAGGCACCACCGTTGGCCTAGATCTGGTGGAGACTCGATAAACATCGCATAATTCCACTAAAGTCGATGGCTGCGCATCGGCTGTTTCTCAATTCTGAAGTCGATGCCCTTGCATCGGCTGTAAAATTTTTTTTTTTTTTTACTGGCCGATTTTCTCCTATCGGCCCCCAGTATTTCATTGCACACATGTACCCCTGCATCTGTTCCCATGTTTAGGTGCCCCCCGAGCCGAATCTGTTAAAGAATGGCAGATATCGGCTCTGTAGTTTGCACGTCGGCTCCTGATAGGGTCAAGGGCGAACACAAGCAGAACATGTGGTGAGGATAATTTTGGCCGATTGCTGAGATCGGCCTCCATAATGATTGGAGCGCCGATCGAAGGCTCAGAATATCCCTTCATAGATCTTTGGGGGCCGATCACAAGGATCAGCCTCGCCAAGTTGCACGTCGCTTCGCTTCAACTACATGGTCAGGCCAGTGGATAACACCAGCTTAACCCTTCCCTTTGTCACATCGATGCGTTCGCAGTCGTCTAAGTTGATGCCTGAGAGGGGTTCTTGGCCTGCTGCTTCCCATGCGTTCATGCCAGCCGTTGAAACTTCAGCTGAATCATCGGCCTGGACGACCTCTACCTCATCTCCATCCCACTGTATTATGCATTGGTGCATCGTGGAAGGAATACAAGAATTGGCGTGGATCCAATCTCTTCCCAAGAAGACAAAGATAATCGTCGTGCTATCGACGATGAAGAACGTTGTAGGGATAGTTTTCCTTCCTACGGTCAGCATCCACGTTCGTAACTCCTTGTGCCTCAGACGCTTGGCCGTTGAAATCGCTCAATGTCACGTTGGTCTTGATTAGATCCGAGCTAGAGCGTCCCAGCCGACGTAGCATAGAGTACGGCATGATGTTAACTGCCGCTCCGGTGTCCACCAGCATCTTGTTTACAGGCCTCCCATCGATATATCCTCGCAAATATAGGGCCTTCGTATGCCGTAGCTCTTATCTCGTGGCTTCTCAAAGATAACCGGCCGTGGGCCGCGATCAAGTTGTGCCACGGATGTCTCATCTAACCCTGGAGCACTAAACTCGAAGGAGGATGAACACCATGTTCGTGCCAGCCGATGTTTCATCATCGGCTCTCCTTTGCTTGGGGCGCCACTCCATTTTCCGTGGACGACCCTCCTCATCCAGGGCTCGCTGAATCTTTGCAGCCAGATCAGGCCGTGCCTTCCTTAGCGTATGCAGGTATAACCTTTCGGCTTCCTCCAGGCCGCGCAACCGCTGAACCTGCGTTTTGTGAACGGCTGAGTCCATCAGGGCACCACCTTGGACGGTGGTATTTATCTTCTTCTTCTTCTAGCCCCTCGTCTTCGGAATCCTCAAGATCTGCCCAACGAAGTGACTCAGCGCGTTTGCTTGGTGGTGGGAGAGGCCCTAAGCGCTCAAACACAGACACGTTGGCTGCCTCCTTCTTCTTCTTGTTGCATTCAGGCAATTGCCGATTGTGGGCAATCGGCTCATTCCTGAATCCCAGCGAGTTGTCTGAAGAAAGGGCAGTCCCAGTGTCTGGCGTTGTCATCTTGCTCCCTTGACTTGTCTGTGGCACGGCGCTCGTGCTCCTCCTCATCGCGATCCTGCCGACGATGTCTTCTGGCTTTTCTAGCCAGACGGTCTCCTTCATCATCATAGTTGGACCGTCGGCGTTGGTCATACTGACTCACATATTTGTTGAGGAGGTGATCAGAGAGAGGTCGTTGATATCTTATGTTCTTCACTTCTCCCTCTCGTGACGTAGCGCTTGCCATCATGATGGAGCCGATCGCGTGGAGCGGCCTCCTCGTGTCCTTGCTATGAGAGCAGCTGCCCTCATCTCCATCTTTGCCGAGTGGTTCCCAAGTCCTACCATGTTGATGCCGAACGTGGGACCTGGCTGGCAACCCTCGTGGTAGATGACTTCTACCATGTTAACGGCGGGGAAGGGCTGGGTGTCTACCTTCATGGCGTATCGGTTGAAAATTAAACGCCCCTTCTCTATCGCCGCTTGGATGTGCCGACGCCACACCTGCGGTCGTTGGTGGCATGGGAAAGCGAGTTGTGGAATTTGCGTACGGCTTTCCGTTTAGCTCTTGCGCCGTGGGGAACTTGAGACCTTCAGAATCGTCAACTGTTTCTCCTTGAGCAGGAGGTCGAAGATTTGTTCGATCTTGGTTACGTCAAAATCAAATCCCCGGGCGGCCCCGGTGGCTTTACCCATTTGCAGGACACGGGGTTCCTCCCCGAGTCCACTCAGCCACCGCTACTTCTTGGTCTCTCGCAGAACTTCACCTTCCTCTCGTATCGACCATGACTATCGCACGCTTGAACTTGTCTTGGTACAGTCCGTGGCGCTGTTCATATGCCGATAGTTTCTGAACCATGTGCGCCAAACAGGGATAATCTGCTTGGGAGGCCATGTCCTTGAGCTGTGTTGCAAGGCCAGCTACCGCCAACTCGATCGCTTCCTTTCAGCTTATACGAACCGAATAACATCGGTTCCTAAGATTCCTGAAGCGCCGGATGTACTCTGTCACCGTTTCTCCGCGCTTCGACGTAGTTGTGCTAGATCGGCAATGCTAGACTCGGAAGCTTCGAATGGTATTGCATATGGAACTGCTCTTCCAATTGCTTCCAAGACCGGATGGAGTTTGCTGGCAAAGAGGTATACCATCCAAAAGCCGATCCCGTGAGGGACTGTGAAAAGAGCCTCACGTGTAGCTGATCCGACACCGAAGCCGGTCCTAGTTGCGCCAAATATCGGCCGATGTGCTCGATGGAGCTGGAGCCATCCGATCCACCGAATTTGGAGAAGTCGTGAGCCGATATTTAGGTGGCAGCGGGATCATCTCGTACTCGTCGGGTACGGCTTGGAATAGCCGATTGCCCTTCTTTTCGGCACCATGCCGAACTGGTCTCTCAAGTATGGTACTGATCTGATCCGCTGTGCCGGCTGCAGGAGATGCACTCAAGATTCGCCGGGGTGGCGTACTTAGCCAGCCATGTTTGCTTTTCCAGCTCGAGCCAACCGCAGGAGCCGGCTCGGAGTTTCGTCGGGGTGGCGTACTTAGTTAGCCACGTCCGCATCTCAAGCTCGTTGCCGACGTTCCTCCCGTTTGCGCCGGAGTCCCCCGACGTTGTGGCCTGGTTTGAGAGTGGCCGGTTGCCACAACCGGCACGTACGTGCACGCGTATCCTTGAGGGATCTCCTTAGGCGCCTCGGCCAAGAACCGGTAGTCACTAGGGTCACCACCGATCTTGTAGACGACGAATGCCGGTGTAGCCGGCACTTCACTGCATCGCCAACGCATAAGACACCGCTGGACGGGACAGGAGTGGCAACTCTCCTAGATGCGTCCCGAGACCTGGTCCTGACGCCGAGAACAGGAGGCTCATGATCTCCTGGATCACCCGCAGAGCGAGACCCTCCAACACGTTGACCAAGTTTTCGTAGTGGCGGTGTAGCGAGTGAGCCACCAAGTAGTTGATCTCCGCCGTAGGCCCCCTGGTGCGTTCCTCCGACGGGGCAGAGAGATCTATCCCATCGAGTGCACCTTGTGGTGAGAATCCCTTCCATCCGATGCCATGGGTACGGGTTCTCCGAAAGAGCCGATGAGGTCGGCTTCGAGGGTGACCTTGATCTCGTCGTATTTCTTCTTGAGCTCGGCAGGTAACTCCTCGTAGGTGACTGGCGTGCCGTCCGCCGCTATCTCAGATGTAGATGGCGATGTGGTTGATGTAGACGATTGTCCCACCGGGCGTGCCAGAATGTGTTGATCGCCAAAACCCACCGGCGGGCAGCGGCCTGTCAACACAGGTAGAGCCGGGAAGAGCCTAGAGCTGCGGCTGGCTGAGACCCCTCCGAGCGACGGCCCGCAATGCTCTTCTCGGTCACACGCGGCGATGCGAAGTGCAAGGCGTGCCACCTGACCTATACCTGGTCAGGAAGGTGATGGGGATGCCTCGCTTAGTTCCTGCATGGCATACACGTAAACATTAAATAAGAGCCTCGATCGGCTCTCAGGTTATCCTGTGAATCGGCTCAAAGAGCCGATCCACCCATGATTCGTACGGGGTGCACGAATACTTGGTGATCCTGCTTGATCAAGATAAAGCTAATGAGATCTACGACGATTTAGGGTTTTCACCGCATAATCGGATCATCCTACTCCAGGTTGGGCCTCGCGGCCACGCACGGTGCTCGTAAGCCGATCCTAAACAAGGCCAAAAAACCAACATGGCGTTGATCCTCGGAACATCCTGTTTAGGACTTGCGAACGCCACCCTACGTGCCGCTGGATCCTCCCCCCCTTTGTAAGGCCTAACTATTGCAGATATTAAACTAATCCTTGCAGAGCAAGGAGCAATCGTAACGGACCAGATCTACTAAATAATGAACAAGCAGGGTGCCGCCCCCACACCTGAGATAGGTGTGAGGGCGGCTAGACATGCAAGGGTTGCACTACGTAAGCATGTTATACGGAGAACTATGCTAACCCTAACACATCTATGATAACTACGTTGCCCGCCATCAAAGACGCTTCAGTACGGGCAACGCATGAACAACGTGGAGCTTGTGCTGCCTAGATCGCAAGATGCGATCTAGGCAGCATGTCGCTTACCTGATTGAAACCCTCGAGACGAAGGAGTTGGCGATGCGCCGAGATTGGTTTGTTTTGGGGTGAACGTTGTGTTGTTGTTTATTCCATAAACCCTAGATACATATTTATAGTCCAGCGGACTTTCTAATTCGGACGTGCACCTAACCGTGCACGAGTAAATCTCTAATTTTTAATCTAAGATGCGATCTACTAAATTACAGATACATGGGCAATTCAGCCCAACTTTGTGTATAAGGCCAATTCTTGTTCTTCCTTTCATGTATATCTTCAAGTCTATCTCAATCGTGGCCCACCTCTGACTCGGTCAAATTCTGGTGATAACACTACTGCTATGGACCCATAGTCCAGGGGTAGACTACTCACACATCACACCGGAGGCGACCATGGCGGCGTAGAGTCCTCCGGGAGATGATTCCCCTCTCCGGCAGGGTGCCGGAGGCGATCTCCTGGATCCCCCGAGATGGGATCGGCGGCGGCGGCGTCTCTGGAAGGTTTTCCGTATCGTGGCTCTCGGTACTGGGGGTTTCGTCACGGAGGCTATTTGTAGGCGGAAGGGCAGGTCAAGAGGCGGCACGGGGGCCCCACACCACAGGCCGGCGCGGCCAAGGGGGGGGCCGCGCCGCCCTATAGTGTGGCCCCTCCGTGGCCCCTCTTCGTCTCTCCTTCGGACTTCTGGAAGCTTCGTGAGAAAATAGGCCCCTGGGCTTTGATTTCGTCCAATTCCGAGAATATTTCCTTACTAGGATTTCTGAAACCAAAATGCAGAAAACAAGAATCGGCACTTCGGCATCTTGTTAATAGGTTAGTTCCAGAAAATGCACGAATATGACATAAAGTGTGCATAAAACATGTAGATAACATCAATAATGTGGCATGGAACTGTTGACTGCCAAAACCCACCGGCGGGCAGCGGCCTGTCAACACAGGTAGAGCCGGGAAGAGCCTAGAGCTGCGGCTGGCTGAGACCCCTCCGAGCGACGGCCCGCAATGCTCTTCTGGTCACACGCGGCGATGCGAAGTGCAAGGGCGTGCCACCTGACCTATACCTGGTCTAGAAGGTGATGGGGATGCCTCGCTTAGTTCCTGCATGGCATACACATAAACATTAAATAAGAGCCTCGATCGGCTCTCAGGTTATCCTGTGAATCGGCTCAAAGAGCCGATCCACCCATGATTCGTACGGGGTGCACGAATACTTGGTGATCCTGCTTGATCAAGATAAAGCTAATGAGATCTACGACGATTTAGGGTTTTCACCGCATAATCGGATCATCCTACTCCAGGTTGGGCCTCGCGGCCACGCACGGTGCTCGTAAGCCGATCCTAAACAAGGCCAAAAAAACCAACATGGCGTTGATCCTCGGAACATCCTGTTTAGGACTTGCGAACGCCACCCTACGTGCCGCTGGATCCTCCCCTCCTTTGTAAGGCCTAACTATTGCAGATATTAAACTAATCCTTGCAGAGCAAGGAGCAATCGTAACGGATCAGATCTACTAAATAATGAACAAGCAGGGTGCCGCCCCCACACCTGAGATAGGTGTGAGGGCGGCTAGACATGCAAGGGTTGCACTACGTAAGCATGTTATACGGAGAACTATGCTAACCCTAACACATCTATGATAACTACGTTGCCCGCCATCAAAGACGCTTCAGTACGGGCAACGCATGAACAACGTGGAGCTTGTGCTGCCTAGATCGCATTGGTTTGTTTTGGGGTGAACGTTGTGTTGTTGTTTATTCCATAAACCCTAGATACATATTTATAGTCCAGGGGACTTTCTAATTCGGACGTGCACCTAACCGTGCACGAGTAAATCTCTAATTTTTAATATAAGATGCGATCTACTAAATTACAGATACATGGGCAATTCAGCCCAACTTCGTGTATAAGGCCAATTCTTGTTCTTCCTTTCATGTATATCTTCAAGTCTATCTCAATCGTGGCCCACCTCTGACTCGGTCAAATTCTGGTGATAACACATGCCCCCCTGGTTTTGGAATTGGTAATTCCAAAATCACTCTGTTTTCCTTCGTCGGGTCATGTCGTGGCAGAACCGTTGCAGTATCTTTCATCATGATGCCCTGCCTTCTCAACTTCTCCGCGTGATCTGGCAGTTTTTTTTTTTCTCTTTAGGCACCACTTCCTCGGAAACTGCTGTGGCATTGAATTTCCACTATATCCCCTTTATTTAACCGCCATGAACAGTTCTCCTCCACATCTCCTCCACATTAGCAATCCAAAAAGCCCTCCTGCCACCATGTCTTCTTCCTCCTCTACCCCATCGGATCCTTCCAGCCAGTCCTCCTCATCCCGTGAGCCGACGCCGGAGTACAACCCGGCAGAGGTCCACGCGGCGAACACCCGCCACGCCATTGCGGCCGGGGAGGAGTCAGACCACGACTTCTCCATCTGGTCCGAGGACGACCAGTCCTCGACGGACGGGGAGAACGACCTCCGCTTCCTCGCCGTTGGGGCAACGGAGGAGGAAAGCGACGACGACAGCTTCTCCTGCGACTCCACCTCTTCCGGGGAGGAGGAGGAGCAGGAAGAGGAGGAGGAGGACGACGACGAGAGCTCCTCCGACGAGCCGCCGGCCAAGCGGTTCTGCCCTTGGCCGGGCAATCTTAGCGACTTCGACAGCGACGAGGATGACGCTGACGAAGAAGATGAAGACAACGAGGGCCCGGTCGGCGGCCATTGGAGCGACGACGAGCCCGCCGGGAGCAGCGCCGACAGTGGCGACGACGGCGACGACGAGGGCAGTGATGGCCCGTAGATAGGACTTCTAGTATAGGGCCAATAGTAGTAGATGGGGCAATGTATCCCCTGGTGTTTCCTTTTGAGAGCAATCAGCTCTTCATGTAAGAAATCTTGCCTATCAATGAAGATCTCTTCCCCAATTTGATTTTGCCGATTTCTTCTTAGTTCAATTTAGCCGATTCGCCCCCTTTGCCAATGCGTAATAAGCCGATAACAACGCATCGGTCCTTCGAAATTCGTCCTTTCCTTCTTCAACTGATGATTTTTTCTAATCCATCTGTGAAGGAGGCTGCAATGAAAAATCAGCCGATGGCATCCCCATCGGCTCTTTAAACAGAGTATCCACTAGGCCTGCTGCCCCCCGAGTCTTGCTCGAGCCTGCTGCCCCCCGAGCCTTACTCGAGGCGAGAATGTCAGAGAGAATGCGCCACAGCCGATCCTCTTTCTTCCTCCGACGGCCGATAATCTTCCATTTCAGCTGAACTAGCCCCAAAAATTGGAAATCCTTGACAAAGAGGTTCAGGAACCCGGATCGGCTCGAAGCAGCTGAAGAAGTTTCCGTTGTTTTACTCACTCGAGGCAACAGAAGGCACCACCGTTGGCCTAGATCTGGTGGAGACTCGATAAACATCGCATAATTCCACTAAAGTCGATGGCTGCGCATCGGCTGTTTCTCAATTCTGAAGTCGATGCCCTTGCATCGGCTGTAAAATTTTTTTTTTTTTACTGGCCGATTTTCTCCTATCGGCCCCCAGTATTTCATTGCACACATGTACCCCTGCATCTGTTCCCATGTTTAGGTGCCCCCCGAGCCGAATCTGTTAAAGAATGGCAGATATCGGCTCTGTAGTTTGCACGTCGGCTCCTGATAGGGTCAAGGGCGAACACAAGCAGAACATGTGGTGAGGATAATTTTGGCCGATTGCTGAGATCGGCCTCCATAATGATTGGAGCGCTGACTGAAGGCTCAGAATATCCCTTCATTGATCTTTGGGGGCCGATCACAAGGATCAGCCTCGCCAAGTTGCACGTCGCTTCGCTTCAACTACATGGTCAGGCCAGTGGATAACACCAGCTTAACCCTTCCCTTTGTCACATCGATGCGTTCGCAGTCGTCTAAGTTGATGCCTGAGAGGGGTTCTTGGCCTGCTGCTTCCCATGCGTTCATGCCAGCCGTTGAAACTTCAGCTGAATCATCGGCCTGGACGACCTCTACCTCATCTCCATCCCACTGTATTATGCATTGGTGCATCGTGGAAGGAATACAGCAATTGGCGTGGATCCAATCTCTTCCCAAAGAAGACAAAGATAATCGCTCGTGCTATCGACGATGAAGAACGTTGTAGGGATAGTTTTCCTTCCTACGGTCGATCCATGTTCGTAACTCCTTGTGCCTCAGACGCTTGGCCGTTGAAATCGCTCAATGTCACGTTGGTCTTGATTAGATCCGAGCTAGAGCGTCCCAGCCGACGTAGCATAGAGTACGGCATGATGTTAACTGCCGCTCCGGTGTCCACCAGCATCTTGTTTACAGGCCTCCCATCGATATATCCTCGCAAATATAGGGCCTTCAGATGCCTGTAGCTCTTATCTCGTGGCTTCTCAAAGATAACCGGCCGTGGGCCGCAGTCAAGTTGTGCCACGGATGTCTCATCTAACCCTGGAGCACTAAACTCTGAAGGGAGGATGAACACCATGTTCGTGCCAGCCGATGTTTCATCATCGGCTCTCCTTTGCTTGGGGCGCCACTCCATTTTCCGTGGACGACCCTCCTCATCCAGGGCTCGCTGAATCTTTGCAGCCAGATCAGGCCGTGCCTTCCTTAGCGTATGCAGGTATAACCTTTCGGCTTCCTCCAGGCCGCGCAACCGCTGAACCTGCGTTTTTGTGAACGGCTGAGTCCGTCGGGGCACCACCTTGGACGGTGGTACTGTCTTCTTCTTCTTCTAGTCCCTCGTCTTCGGAATCCTCAAGATCTGCCCAACGAAGTGACTCAGCGCGTTTGCTTGGTGGTGGGAGAGGCCCTAAGCGCTCAAACACAGACACGTTGGCTGCCTCCTTCTTCTTCTTGTTGCATTCTGGGCAATTGCCGATTGTGGGCAATCGGCTCATTCCTGAATCCCAGCAGTGTCTGAAGAAAGGGCAGTCCCAAAGGTGTCCGGCGTTGTCATCTTGCTCCCTTGACTTGTGTCCGTGGCCCGGCGCGCGTGCCCCTCCTCAACGCGATCCTGCCGACGATGTCTTCTCGGCTTCTCTAGCCGGACGATCTCCTTCATCATCATAGTTGGACCGTCGGCGTTGGTCATACCTGACTCACATATTTGTTGAGGAGGTGATCAGAGAGAGGTTGTTGATATCTTATGTTCTTCACTTCTCCCTCTGTGACGTAGCGCTTGCCATCATGATGGAGCCGATCGCGTGGAGCGGCCTCCTCTGTGTCCTTGCTATGAGAGCAGCTGCCCTCATCTCCATCTTTGCCAGAGTGGTTCCCAAGTCCTACCATGTTGATGCTGAACGTGGGACCTGGCTGGCAACCCTCGTGGTAGATGACTTCTACCATGTTAACGGCGGGGAAGGGCTGGGTGTCTACCTTCATGGCGTGCTGGTTGAAAATTAAACGCCCCTTCTCTATCGCCGCTTGGATGTGCCGACGCCACACCCCGGTCGTTGGTGGCATGGGAAAGCGAGTTGTGGAATTTACAAGACGGCTTTCCGTTTAGCTCTTGCGCCGTGGGGAACTTGAGACCTTCAGAATCGTCAACCGTTTCTCCTTGAGCAGAGGTCGAAGATTTGTTCAGTCTTGGTCACGTCAAAATCAAATCCCCGGGCGGCCCCTGGTGGCTTTACCCATTTGCAGGACACGGAGGTTCCTCCCCGAGTCCACTCAGCCACCGCTACTTCTTGGTCTCCGCAGGCACTTCACCTTCCTCTCGTATCGACCATGACTATCGCACGCTTGAACTTGTCTTGGTACAGTCCTGGGTGGCGCTGTTCATATGCCGATAGTTTCTGAACCATGTGCGCCAACGAGGGATAATCTGCTTGGGAGGCCATGTCCTTGAGCTGTGTTGCAAGGCCAGCCTACGCCAACTCGATCGCTTCCTTTTCAGCTTATACGAACCGAATAACATCGGTTCCTAAGATTCTGAAGCGCTGGATGTACTCCGTCACCGTTTCTCCGCGCTTCGACGTAGTTGTGCTAGATCGGCAATGCTAGACTCGGAAGCTTCGAATGGTATTGCATATGGAACTGTTCTTCCAATTGCTTCCAAGATCGGATGGAGTTTGCCGGCAAAGAGGTATACCATCCAAAAGCCGATCCTGTGAGGGACTGTGAAAGAGCCTCACGCGTAGCTGATCCGACATCGAAGCCGGTCCTAGTTGCGCCAAATATCGGCCGATGTGCTCGATGGAGCTGGAGCCATCCGATCCACCGAATTTGGAGAAGTCGTGGAGCCGATATTTAGGTGGCAGCGGGATCATCTCGTACTCGTCGGGGTACGGCTTGGAATAGCCGATTGCCCTTCTTTTCGGCACCATGCCGAACTGGTCTCTCGCATGGTACTGATCTGATCCGTCATGCCGGGCTGCAGGAGATGCACTCGAAGATTCGCCGGGGTGGCGTACTTAGCCAGCCATGTTTGCTTTTCCAGCTCGAGCCAACTGCAGGAGCTGGGCTCGGGAGTTTCGTCGGGGTGGCGTACTTAGTTAGCCACGTCTCGCTTCTCAAGCTCGTTGCCGACGTTCCTCCCGTTTGCGCCGGAGTCCCCGACGTTGTGGCCTGGTTTGAAAGTGGCCGCTGTTGCCACAATCTGGCACATACGTGCACGCGTATCCTTGAGGGATCTCCTTAGGCGCCTCAGCCAAGAACCGGTAGTCACTAGGGTCACCACCGATCTTGTAGACGACGAATGCCGGTGTAGCCGGCACTTCACCGGTGCTGCCAACGCATATGGCAGCGGTGGACGGGACTGGAGTGGCAACTCTCCTTGATGCGTCCCGAGAGCTGGTCCCGACGGCGAGTACCGGTGGCTCATGATCTCCTGGATCACGCGCAGCGAGACGCTCCAACACGTTGACCAAGTTTTCGTAGTGGCGGTGTAGCGAGTGAGCCACCAAGTAGTTGATCTCCGCCGTAGGCCCTCGGTGCGTTCCTCCGACGGGGCAGAGATCTATCCCATCGAGTGCACCTTGTGGTGAGAATCCCTTCCATCCGATGCCATGGGTACGGGTTCTCCGAAAAGAGCCGATGAGGTCGGCTTCGAGGGTGGCCTTGATCTCGTCGTATTTCTTCTTGAGCTCGCGGGTAACTCCTCGTAGGTGACTCGGCGTAGCCGTCCGCCGCCATCTCGGATGTAGATGGCGATGTGGTTGATGTAGACGATTGTCCCACCGGCGTGCGTGCGAATGTGTTGATCGCAAAACCCACCGGCGGGCAGCGGCCTGTCAACACAGGTAGAGCCGGGAAGAGCCTAGAGCTGCGGCTGGCTGAGACCCCTCCGAGCGACGGCCCGCAATGCTCTTCTGGTCACACGCGGCGATGCGAAGTGCAAGGGCGTGCCACCTGACCTATACCTGGTCAGGAAGGTGATGGGGATGCCTCGCTTAGTTCCTGCATGGCATACACATAAACATTAAATAAGAGCCTCGATCGGCTCTCAGGTTATCTCGTGAATCGGCTCAAAGAGCCGATCCGCCCATGATTCGTACGGGGTGCACGAATACTTGGTGATCCTGCTTGATCAAGATAAAGCTAATGAGATCTACGACGATTTAGGGTTTTCACCGCATAATCGGATCATCCTACTCCAGGTTGGGCCTCGCGGCCACGCACGGTGCTCGTAAGCCGATCCTAAACAAGGCCAAAAAAACCAACATGGCGTTGATCCTCGGAACATCCTGTTTAGGACTTGCGAACGCCACCCTACGTGCCGCTGGATCCTCCCCCCCTTTGTAAGGCCTAACTATTGCAGATATTAAACTAATCCTTGCAGAGCAAGGAGCAATCGTAACGGATCAGATCTACTAAATAATGAACAAGCAGGGTGCCGCCCCCACACCTGAGATAGGTGTGAGGGCGGCTAGACATGCAAGGGTTGCACTACGTAAGCATGTTATACGGAGAACTATGCTAACCCTAACACATCTATGATAACTACGTTGCCCGCCATCAAAGACGCTTCAGTACGGGCAACGCATGAACAACGTGGAGCTTGTGCTGCCTAGATCGCAAGATGCGATCTAGGCAGCATGTCGCTTACCTGATTGAAACCCTCGAGACGAAGGAGTTGGCGATGCGCCGAGATTGGTTTGTTTTGGGGTGAACGTTGTGTTGTTGTTTATTCCATAAACCCTAGATACATATTTATAGTCCAGGGGACTTTCTAATTCGGACGTGCACCTAACCGTGCACGAGTAAATCTCTAATTTTTAATCTAAGATGCGATCTACTAAATTACAGATACATGGGCAATTCAGCCCAACTTCGTGTATAAGGCCAATTCTTGTTCTTCCTTTCATGTATATCTTCAAGTCTATCTCAATCGTGGCCCACCTCTGACTCGGTCAAATTCTGGTGATAACAGGAACATAAGAAATTATCGATACGTCGGAGACGTATCAGCAGCCGCCGTCCTCCGACGGCGCTGCGGCCATCCGGAGGAAACTGAGGCGGCCTCCACCCCGCCGTCCTCCGACGGCGCTGCGGCCATCCGGAGGAAACTGAGGCGGCCTCCTCATCGGAGAGGCCGCCCGAGGCGGCGCGGCATTGCCGCAACCGCCGCTGCTGCTCCTCGAGCCCAAGCCCGAGTCCTCGGAGGAGGACCCTGATGACCCACAAGTATAGGGGATCGCGACAGTCTTCGAGGGAAGTAAAACCCAATTTATTGATTCGACACAAGGGGAGACAAAGAACACTTGGAAGCCTTAACAGCGGAGTTGTCAATTCAGCTGCACCTGGAAACAGACTTGCTCGCAAGAGTTTATCAGTAGTAACAGTTTTATAGCAGTGGCAGTAGTGAAATAACAGCAGCAGAGTAACAAAGACAGCAGTAGTGATTTTAGTAAACAGCAGGATTAAAATACTGTAGGCACGGGGACGGATGACGGGCGTTGCATGGATGAGAGAAACTCATGTAACAATCATAGCAGGGCATTTGCAGATAATAATAAAACGGTGTCCAAGTACAAAGCAATCAATAGGCATGTGTTCCATATATAGTCGTGCGTGCTCGCAATGAGAAACTTGCACAACATCTTTTGTCCTACCAGCCGGTGGCAGCCGGGCCTCAAGGGAAACTACTGGATATTAAGGTACTCCTTTTAATAAAGTACCGGAGCAAAGCATTAACACTCCGTGAACACATGTGATCCTCACATCGCTACCATTCCCTCCGGTTGTCCCAATTCTTGTCACTTCGGGGCCATTGGTTCCGGACAGCGACATGTGTATACAACTTATAGGTAAGACCATAAACAATGAATATCTTGATGAAGCAATAACATGTTCAGATCTGAGATCATGGCACTCGGGCCCTAGTGACAAGCATTAAGCATAACAAGTTGCAACAATATCATCAAAGTACCAATTACGGACACTAGGCACTATGCCCTAACAATCTTATGCTATTACATGACCAATCTCATCCAATCCCTACCATCCCCTTCGGCCTACAGCGGGGGAATTACTCACACATGGATGGGGGAAACATGGCTGGTTGATGTAGAGGCGATGGCGGTGATGATGGCGATGATCTCCTCCAATTCCCCGTCCCGTGAGTGCCGTAACGGAGACTTCGGCTCCCGAGACGGAGTTTCGCGATGTGGCGGCGTTCGGAGGGTTTCCGGCGACTTCGACTTTTTCCGGTGTTTTTAGGTCGAGGCGAATAAGTAGTCCGAAGGAGGGCGTCGGAGGCCGGCCGAGGGGCCACACCACAGGGCCGCGCGGGCCCCCCCTGGGCCGCGCCGCCACATGGTGTGGGGCCCTCGGGCCTCCACTTCAATTGTCCTTCTGGCTCCGTTAGTTTCCTGGGAAAATAGGGCCTTCTGCATAAATTCCGAGGTTTTTCCCGAAAGTTGGATTTCTGCACAAAAACGAGACACTAGAGCAGTTCTGCTGAAAACAGCGTTAGTCCGTGTTAGTTGCATCCAAAATACACAAATTAGAGGCAAAACAATAGCAAAAGTGTTCGGGAAAGTAGATACGTTTTGGACGTATCAACTCCCCCCAAGCTTAGCTTATTGCTTGTCCTCAAGCAATTCAGTTAACAACTGAGCGATAAAAGAACTTTCACGAACACATTTGCTCATATGATGTCTATATTCTCATGCTATGGCTAATACTTAAACAGTTCATAATGAGATACATGCAAATAAGATCATCTAACAGCTATGTCAATCATGGAGAGGTACCAACAATTAATAATAAGCATCATGAATCATGTATATAAGCAGGATTGCAATGTTCATAAGAGAGTATGATAAAGTGGTATCTCGCTTGCCTGTATTTGATTGGCAAAACATAAATGCCCGGGCACCTCTGGAGTTCATAGAAAGACTAGAAGTAGTGATTGTCAAAAGATAAATGCATCAAAGTTATACCACAATCAATCATATTTTGGGACAAGCATATTATACTAAGAATGACAGTTGTGCTCTCAAGATAGTGCTCAAAGAAATAATGGAGACACAACATAAAAGTAAAAGATTGACCCTTCGCAGAGGGAAGCAGGGATTAACATGCGCTAGAGCTTTTTATTTTTATAAAGACAGGAGTAAAATTATTTTGAGAGGTGTTTGTTGTTGTCAACGAATGGTAATGGGTACACTAACTACCTTGCCAACCGGACTTTCAAGAGCGGCTCCCATGAATTATTGCATATTTATTTGGCACTCCTTCCAACCTTTCTTGCACAAACCATGGCTAACCGAATCCTCGGGTGCCTGCCAACAATCTCATACCATGAAGGAGTGCCTTTTTATTTTAGTTTTATTATGATGATGACACTCTCCCCAACCTTTGCTTACACAAGCCATGGCTAACCGAATCCTTCGGGTGCCGTCCAACAATCACAAACCATGGAGGAGTGTCTATTTAAGTTAATTAATTCGGGACTGGGAATCCCATTGCCAGCTCTTTTTGCAAAATTATTGGATAAGCGGATGTGCCGCTAGTCCATATGAGAGTCCGTCAAAAGTAAATGACAAGGTTGAAAGCTAAACACCACATACTTCCTCATGAGCTATGAAACATAAACACAAATTGAGAAGCATTTTGAAGGTTTTAAAGGTAGCGCATGAGAATTTACTTGGAATGGTTTGAAATGCCATGCATAGGTATTTATGGTGGACACTCTGGAATAACTTGGTTTTCATGTGTTTGGAAGCACGAGCAGCATTCCTGCTCAGTACAAGTGAAGGCTAGCAATAGACTAGGGAGCGACAAATCAAGAGAGCAGTAACTGTCATAATCATGCTTGCGGCAAAATATATTAACGGAGGCATAAAAGTGATACAAGAACTCTGAAGCAATATAAATCATCGAGGCTAATTTGACTTTTTGTTTAGTCATATGCATGCGTGAGCATGTGCCAAGTCGATATAAATGAATTATTCAGAGGAGGATACCACAATGCCATACTTACTTATGAATAAAACAATGCAAACAAACATACATGACATGCTACTCATATTAATAGATTGGAGCTAAACATGAGAGATCATAAACTACTAGACTTTCTCAAATAACATATACCTCACATGAACCAACTAAGCATGCTCACATGGATGAGTATATGTACAAAAATGAAAACAAATAAAGTTCATACCAGCCTCTCACCACAATCAGATTGTCGTAGATCGTCATTATTGCCTTTTCACTTGTGTAGCTTGGATAATATGAAATGAAAACCACGCTCCAGCCACCGAAGACCATTGAACTCATAAAGAACTTTACAAACCAGAGAAGAACAGCAAATGTTTTTGGTGTTTTCAAATTAGAAACAAGAACAAGAGGAAACAAACAAACAAAGCAAAATCTTTTTGGGTTTTCTTATAGCAAACTGGCAATAGCAAATAAAGTGAAACAAATGCAAGAAACCAAAGCAAACAAATGGTGAAGAGAAACAACAGAAATATTTTTGGTCTTTTTGTGTTTTGGGAAAGAAACAAAGCAAAAACAAGAAATAGCAAACTAAAAGAAACACAGAAAAGCGAGATGGCAGAAATCTGCCAAAACCTGACAGCAGTACAGAAATCGATTTTTACAAAAATCTTACGTTGCTCAGATCGAAAAGTGTTCAACTAATGAAAGTTAGATAATAATCTGGGGAACCTGCACAAAAATTTGCAGCTTAAAATGACGCTCTGGCTATTTTTAAGAATTTTTACGGTAACGTTCCAGAATCTGTTTTCAGGCAGCACTTCCCCAAATATCATCTTCCTCTCATTAGAAAACCACTCAAACGAACAAAACAAGTATGTGCAAGTATCCAGCAACCATAATATGCAAAGAATGAGTGGTGCCAGTATACCTCCCCCCAAGCTTAGGCTTTTGGCCTAAGTGGAGTTCAACCCCAACGAGGGTCGTTGTTCCTCGCCGGTGGGTAGTCCATGGAGTAGTCATAGTAAAGCTCCTGCGCAGAAGAAAAGCGTGGAGGCTCCGCATATCCACCATGTTGATGCGAGGAACTTGCTGCATCGGATGATGAGTCGAGGTGCTCCTCGACCTCTATGTCGTCTCTTGCATGATGGCCTCCTCTCTCTATGTGTGCATCCAGTGCACCTTCTGTGACCGACCAATCTCCCCTGGAATCAAGGTTAGACAGAACAGGCGCAGGCAATCTTACTAATTTCTCAGTTTTCTTAGTTATTCTCCAAACTTTCTTATAAAATATCATCTTATAATACAGGTTACCCAAGTTGGAGGAATCTGAAACAAATTCATGTTTAATCATAGAGGCTATGTCAAGTTTTTCTATGGGGAACGGAATATCAAAATGATGAGGTTCTACATTATGAAAAGCTAGTAAACGAGAGGCGATGAGACCTCCACAAATTCCACCTTTCTCACGGTTAGTAGCAAGTCTATAAGCTATTAATGCCCCCAAATTATAAGACCTACTATTTTGCAAAGGTCTGCAGCTAGAAAAGCCAAATCCGGGATAGAAAGTTTACCACCAATCCTTTTAGCGAGAACGCATTTGGTAATAAAATAGGCAAAGTAGCGGATAGCCGGGAGCTGAATACTAGTGATTTTACCACTTTCACCTGAGAAACTCCTTCCATCGCAAATCATCTTGTAAAGATCCGAGAGTTCTTGCGGCGATTCCCTTATCTTCTCGCACGACCCCCATTGCGGTATTCTAATTGCTGCACAAAAAGCACTAAATGGCAAGTTGACAGTTTTATTGTAAATTTTATACTGGACCGTGGGGTTAGATCGCGACCAATTGAACTTGAAGTCCTGCACAAAAGCCATAGTTAATTTTACATATTGTCTTGGCTCTCCTTCAACAAAGTCACTCAGCCCTGCACGAGAAATTAGAGTTTGAACATCTTCAAATATCCCCGCGCTTCTCATGAAATCCGCGCACGGGTAGTAAGAGGGGTTTACTCCCTCTTCACGATTGACTATCATAACTTGTTGGACTTCCAATTCTTGCTGGTTCAAGTGATATCTATTCCACTCCATTTTCTGAAATTTCAACAACCAATATAAAAATTTGATTTGGTGACATATAATTGAGGGAGACTACCATAGGAACTTGCTAGAGTACTAATCATGCATCAAAACTAGTTTCTACCACTTAGAACAAGCATGCAAGCTCACTAAACATGTTACCTACAGCAGCAAAATATTCAAGATATACTCAACCAAACGAAATTCTACTTGGATGGGTGGAGGAGTCACATACCAAAGAGCAAATGTGCCAAATTTCAGCAGGGAATCTGGGCTGAGCAAAGAGATCGAGAAATCTGGAGCTCTGGAGCAAAAACGCGAGAGAGATGAACTTGGTACGAGTTTTTTCGGGAGAGAGAAGAGTCTGGGAGGAAGAGATGGCAAAGTGGGGCAGAGGGGAGCCCACACCACATGGTGGCGCGGCCACCTCCTTGGCCGCGCCGGCCTGTGGTCTGGCGCCCTCTGGTGCCCCACAGGTCATCCTCTGGTGCTCCCAGGTGCCTCGTCGAAAAATAGGACCAACGGTATAATTTTTGTGAATTTTTGAAAACTTTGAAAAACGCACATTTCTGGGTATTTAGTTTATTATTGCTGGCCAGGAAAAATTTCGAAATCTTCAAATAACTAAAGAAACTTTGCAAATTAAAAGTGCTACAGCAACTAGAGCAAGTGGAGGAAGAAAGATATGTTGTTTACCTCCTCTATGCATATAAAAAGTATCCGTTAACAAGGTTGATCAAGTCTTGTCACCAAATAACTTTTTCATAGCATAAGAAGAAATAAACCTCAAATTAATCATGTTACCTTGAATTGTATTGATATGGATCCAATCACGAGAGTTTGATATTCTTCCTTAGGCTCATATATAGGACAATCAATAGTTCCCACTTTGATAGTTCTCACATTAGAAATAGTATTAACTCCACACGCTTTCTCAATCCTCTTGGGAAAATAAACGGTATGCTCCCTATCATCAACATTAAAAGTAACCTTTCCTTTATTGCAATCAATAACAGCCCCTGCGGTGTTAAGAAAAGGTCTCCCAAGAATAATAGACATATTATCATCTTCAGGCATTTCCAACACAACAAAATCGGTTAATATCAAGCGATTAGTAGTAACTTGAACAGAACATTCTCACATATACCAACAGAATAGCAGTAGATTTATCAGCCATTTGCAAAGATATATCAGTAGGTATCAACTTATCTAAGTAAAGTCTCTTGTAAAGAGAAAAAGGCATAACACTAACACCGGCTCCCAAGTCACATAGAGCAGTTTTAACATAATTATTCTTGATAGAACAAGGAATAGTAGGTATACCTGGATCGCCCAACTTCTTTGGAATTTTGCCATTGAAAGAGTAATTAGCAAGCATAGTGGAAATTTCCTCATTGGGGATTTTCCTTTTGTTAGTAACAATATCTTTCATATACTTTGAATAAGGAGGCAATTTAATAGCATCACCAAAGGGATTTGCAAGAATAAAGGTTTCATCCAATCGCAAAATTTATTATAGTGTTCTTCTTCCTTTGATTTTAGTTTCTTAGCAGGAAAAGGCATTTGCTTTTGCACCCAAGGTTCTCTTTCATTACCATGTTTCTCAGCAATAAAGTCTTCTTTAGTATACTTTTTATTTTTAGCATGCTTTTCAGGTTCTTCTTCAACCTCTTCTTTATCAGGAGTATCATTCTTATCATTATCTTTATCATTATCATGTTCATTACCACTTTCAGTTTCAGCATCAGAAATAGAAATACTATTAGGATCATTAACAGGTTCAGAGGATTCTACAACATTTTTATGTTTCTTCTTCTTTTTCTTCTTAGAAGGAGCACTAGGTTCAATGCGTTGAGAATCTTGTTCAATTCTTTTGGGATGCCCTTCAGGATATAGAGGATCCTGGGTAGAGACACCACCTCTAGTTGTTACTTCATAAGCATGTTTCTCTTTAGAATTATTCCCTAACAAGTCATTTTGCACTTTAGTGAGTTGATCAATTTGAGTTTGAATCATTTGAAAATGTTTAACAAGCATCTTAACATCATTGGAGGTTCTCTCCACAATATCATGCAATTCACTAATAGCTCGAGAATTTTCCATTAAATGATTCTCTACTCTCATATTAAAATTTTCTTGCTTAACAATATAATTATCAAACTCATCTAAGCATTGTGCAGGAGGTTTCGAATACGGAATATCTTCCCTAGTAAAGCGTTGAAGGGAGTTTACCTCAATCATGGATGAAGGGGGAATTATCTCACATATATCTTCAATAGGAGGTAGATTCTTCACATCTTCAGATTTAATACCTTTCTCCTTGAGAGACTTCTTGGCTTCCCTCATATCTTCATCATTCAATTTAATTAAACCCCGCTTCTTCAATATTGGAGTTGGAGTCGGTTCAGGCGTAGTCCAATCATCATGATTCCGGCTTATTTTAGCCAATAATTCTTCAAATCGTGCCCTGGAGTTCTTTTCTGAAAACACAACCAGCACAACTATCCAGGTATGCCCTAGACTCAATGGTTAGTCCACTATAAAATATATCAAGTAAATCATGCTTTTCCAGATCATGCTCAGGTCGAGCTCTAATAAGAGAGCAGAATCTCGACCAAGCCTCAGGCAATTTCTCTTCATCTTCCTGATTAAAGTTATAAATTCTCTGCAAAGCAATATGTTGAGCACTAGCAGGAAAGTATTTGCGGAAGAAAACATCAAGCAATTCTTTTGGACTTCTAATAGAATTTGGTGGCAAATTATTATACCAAGTTTTAGCGTCATCCTTCAATGAGAATGGAAAGATTTTAGCAACAAAGTAAGTACGCATCTTGACATCATCAGAAAACAAGCTACTTAGAGTAGATAACTCAGTCATGTGTTCAACAGCACTTTCTTTTTCAGTACCACAAAAAGGTGTTTTCTCAACAATAGCTATATGAGATAGATCAAGAGAAAAATCATAATCTTTATCCTTAATGTTTATGGGAGATGTGGCAAACTTAGGATCAGGAGACAGTTTATATCTAATAAAGATGTTCGCAAGCAACTTTTTAATTTTTCTTGCATCAGTAGTAGCATTGCATTTTTCAATAAAATCATCATTAAGCTCCACATAATCTTCATCAGGATCATCACTAAAATAATCAAGTTCAGGTGAATTAACAGGTGTAGTAGCATTAGGAGTTTCAGTATTTTCAATTTATCTAGACCTAGCAATTGTAGCATCTAGAAAGGATCCCAATGAACCACTATCATCAAGCACAGCAGAAACATTATCAATATTATGAGAGTGTTCAGATTCAGCAGATGTACCCACATGCGAAGCATGTGGCGGTGAAACAAGTTTATCAATCACAGATGGTGAATCAAGAGCAGCAGATGTATTCAGAATTGTACCTTTTCTTGTAGTGGATGGTAATATGGCGATCTTAGTATCGCGAGGTTTACCCATGATGGAGAATTTGCAGCGAACAATATTAATCCAAGTGAACTTCCAAATAAAGCTATGCTCCCCGACAACGGCGCCAGAAAATAGTCTTGATGACCCACAAGTATAGGGGATCGCGACAGTCTTCGAGGGAAGTAAAACCCAATTTATTGATTCGACAGAAGGGGAGACAAAGAACACTTGGAAGCCTTAACAGCGGAGTTGTCAATTCAGCTGCACCTGGAAACAGACTTGCTCGCAAGAGTTTATCGAGGTAACAGCTTTATAGCAAGGCAGTAGTGAAATAAAAGCAGAGTAACAAAGACAGCAGTAGTGATTTTAGTAAACAGCAGGATTAAAATACTGTAGGCACGGGGACGGATGACGGGCGTTGCATGGATGAGAGAAACTCATGTAACAATCATAGCAGGGCATTTGCAGATAATAATAAAACGGTGTCCAAGTACAAAGCAATCAATAGGCATGTGTTCCATATATAGTCGTGCGTGCTCGCAATGAGAAACTTGCACAACATCTTTTGTCCTACCAGCCGGTGGCAGCCGGGCCTCAAGGGAAACTACTGGATATTAAGGTACTCCTTTTAATAAAGTACCGGAGCAAAGCATTAACACTCCGTGAACACATGTGATCCTCACATCGCTACCATTCCCTCCGGTTGTCCCAATTCTTGTCACTTCGGGGCCATTGGTTCCGGACGAACATGTGTATACAACTTATAGGTAAGACCATAAACAATGAATATCTTGATGAAGCAATAACATGTTCAGATCTGAGATCATGGCACTCGGGCCCTAGTGACAAGCATTAAGCATAACAAGTTGCAACAATATCATCAAAGTACCAATTACGGACACTAGGCACTATGCCCTAACAATCTTATGCTATTACATGACCAATCTCATCCAATCCCTACCATCCCCTTCGGCCTACAGCGGGGGAATTACTCACACATGGATGGGGGAAACATGGCTGGTTGATGTAGAGGCGATGGCGGTGATGATGGCGATGATCTCCTCCAATTCCCCGTCCCGGCGGAGTGCCAGAACGGAGACTTCTGGCTCCCGAGACGGAGTTTCGCGATGTGGCGGCGTTCTGGAGGGTTTCTGGCGACTTCGACTTTTTTCCTGGTGTTTTTAGGTCGAGGCGAATAAGTAGTCCGAAGGAGGGCGTCGGAGGCCGGCCGAGGGGGCCACACCACAGGGCCGCGCGGGCCCCCCCTGGGCCGCGCCGCCACATGGTGTGGGGCCCTCGGGCCTCCACTTCAATTGTCCTTCTGGCTCCGTTAGTTTCCTGGGAAAATAGGGCCTTCTGCATAAATTCCGAGGTTTTTCCCGAAAGTTGGATTTCTGCACAAAAACGAGACACCAGAGCAGTTCTGCTGAAAACAGCGTTAGTCCGTGTTAGTTGCATCCAAAATACACAAATTAGAGGCAAAACAATAGCAAAAGTGTTCGAGAAAGTAGATACGTTTTGGACGTATCAGACCCCGACCTCCACGCCGCGCTGCTCATCTCGGTGGCGGAGGAGGACGTGAAATGGCCGCACCTCCATGCGGCCATTCGAACCTCCGAGATGGAGGAAGCGGCCCGGCAGGCGGTGGAGGAAGCCGAGGCCTGGGAGCTGTACGCCCAGGCCCGCCAAGCGCGAAGGGAGGAGGAGGAAGCGGCGCGGCGGGACTCCGTGCGCCGCCGCTACCTCGGGTGGCTCCGGACCCCCACTCGGCCTGGGAGGAGGCCCTGTGGTCTCCGTGGTCGGAGTCCCCGGCGCGCTCGAGCCACAACAGTGACTCGCTGCCCGGGGACGTCGTCCACGACGACGACGACGCCGACGACGCCCACAGGGGCTAGGCGGCGCACCGGCGGCCACCGCGCCGCCGACCAAACCCTAATAGAGGGTTTTAGTTTAAATTTTAAAGCCCATATAGAGGACTTCTTTTGTTAGTTATTTGCCCAAAATAGGGCTATGTACAAATTTGCCCAAAATAGGGCATATGTTTAATCAAATTTCGTTTAAATTTGCATTTTTTACTTTTATTTTTCCATTTCTTCGATTATGCGCTGCGTCCGTGCGTTGGGCGCAGCGTGCGACCCAAACGGACACGCGGACGCGGGCCGCTGTTCGGATGTCCGCTCGGCCACCCAAATGACCTAAAACGAACGGCCCAGCGCGTCCGTTTGGATCGGCCGGTTGGAGATGCCCTAACAGGATGGACCAGCAGACCAAGTTGTCGGGTCGGACAGCTGCGCAGTGATGTGGACAGTCATGTAACGAGGAATCTACTTGAGTCCAAGGTGGCTACCTGGGACGATGACCGGATCTAATTCACGGGCAAGTACGATCAGGTCTTTCCCTATGTAGTATTAGAATTGTTATTGTACGCTGCAAATCTTTCTGTTAGCTTTGCTTGCTTTCTCTATGTTTTTGCTACATGAATTTAGATATAAGCGCGAAGATTGTTAAATGAATTATGATAGAATTGTGAGAAGGTGAAGATACATGCCACGAGAAACATGAGAAGGGAACAGGCAAGATAACGATTAATAAAAACAGAGTATGGCGTTTGAAGTTTCAATTGTGCCACGCCAATTTTCTGAACTCCCGATTTCTTCCTGTATTTATTAGTCACCTGTCTTGCAACACAACGGCTGCTGTGCAAATATCAGCATTTTTTTTCTTTCCCCGTCTTCAAATACTTGTTATAGAGTTAATGAATCTAGACAAAATTTGGTATATATTTGACTAATTAATGCCATGTGGCAATTATTTAGAGACGGAGGGAGTAGACTTTTTTTATTAATTTTGTGCATAATTAATTTGATAGGTGGGTTGTGCTTGTAATCTTCTTTGTATAAATAGAATGTTTTGTTTGTTCTGTCAAAAAAGAATGTTTCATTTATTATCTTTGTAAATCTTATTTGTGACTCGTTTCTAAACAATTTGTACCTTGTAAATCAAAGTCTTTTTTCCGTTGCAACGCACGGACATTTTTCCTAGTAAGTAGTAGAGATACAATCTAGATTAGAATTCGTGAAAAAAAAACCGAGTATCCCATAAAAAAAATCCTAATTAGCCCAAGTGTACCGAGACGAGCGATTCCAGGCTCGGAGGCTCTTCCCCCTTCTCCCAGTCCCAGCCTCCCAGGTCGCGATTCCCTGCCCCCGAGCGGCCGAGCGCCCGCCGCCGCCCCGAGCCCCCGAACGACCGCCGCCGCCGCCGCAGGCCCGCCCTCGACCTCGACTCGACTGCCTGTCCCGTCCGGCTGGCGCTCTCTTCCCTCACCCAGTCTCGGTGGTGGGTGGAGCAAGCCTCCCACGTCGGGCCTTGTACTCGGCGGTGTTGGAAGAAGGCGGCGGCCGGAGCTCGGACGCGGTGTTTGTACGGGACTGGAAGAAGCCTAGGCGCTGCTCCAACGCCCCCCACGACCTCCTCCCCCTCTTCTGATCCAGACGTCCTGGTACGCCCTAGTCCCGCCGCTTCCCAATTCCAGCCCACATTGTCTTACGGGCCGCGATTACACTACTCGCCACTCGCTCGCACATCTCTTACACTACTCAAGTCGTCCCACCATTGTAAGAGCATGTCTAGTAGAACCCTTAAAACTGTAAAAGTTTTCTAGGATTTACAGGCCGAGATTTGCAAGTTTTGGACACATTTACAGGTTGAAAAACAGGGGCAAAGAATAGAACCCCTAAACCCAACCCGTGTAACAGAATATTCCGTTTTAGGGGTTTGAGGGTTTAGGGGTTCTATTCTTTGCCTCAACCCCAACCTCTAAACCTGTCACATATTCATCACAATATGACACAAAAACACAATGAATCATCAAACATACTACAAAAGTAATAATCATGGATGCATGGTTTAGTAGTTTTTACATCACATAATCATCATCTTGCCCATCTCATTGGCACCATCACCAAAAAATTACACGTCGGTGCCATATGCTAGGCCACTCCACCACCATCAAACCCCACCATCATGCGAGTTGTCGACACCGCCATCGCTCATGGTAGTGTCAACTACAAAGGTAGAGGAGGACCCTCGGAACATCCTCTTCCTCTCGGCGATGTCCTCCTTGTACTCCTTCCACCATTGCAATTGCTCTTCATCCATGTCTTTCTTGCACATCATCATGTGCTCCTTCTCTTCCACCATGAGTTCTTTCCATACCTTTGCTTCTTTCACCTTGAGCATCCTCTCCTCCAAGTCGGCCTTGCGGGCTGCCTCCTCACGCTTTGCTTCAATGTGTGCAAGCTTGACCACCTTCTTTTGCTCGGTGATGAGAAGCTTTGTCTCCAACGTCTTGGTTGCCAAAGCCTCTCTTGCCTTCATCATATGATCCATCTTCTCCCTTAGGCTAGCCGCCTCTCCTTCCATCTTCACCCTAAGCTTGGCCTTCTTGGTTCCCTCGGGCTTGTTCAAGTTCCTCTCCTCAACTTCCGGATCATCCATGTCAAGCATTGCGGACTTCTTCGGTGCGGTTTCATCATCTCTCAACTTCCACTTGTCATATGTTTGAAGAATTGACCAAACATGCTTGAATGGGAATTCTTTGCCCTTGGAGCCGGCCATCTCCTTGTACCTCAAGCCGGCAATCTTCTCCTACAAACCAAGCAACACACACAACACACATGAGAGAAACCATACAACACACATGAGAGAAACCATACGATGTGAGGTTTGCAAACTTACATAGTCACTCTCCACGGTGCCACTCGGCGGCGCATCCATCACTTGGTCCATGGCGGCACTCCAACGCGCACATGCCGGCTTCATCAAGTCCCACCGGCCTTGAAGCGACCGGAATGAGCGAGAGGCGAACCCACTCCTCTTCGGCTTCATCTTAAGGTAGGCGTCCTCGATGCGCTGCCAATACCGTTTACCGGTTTGGTCGGTACCGGTGCCCGCATCCAACCCCACCGACGCCCAAGCTCGAACCAAGAGTATATCTTCCGCGTCGGTGTAGTTCGACGAGCGGACGGGGGGGGGGCGAGCAACGGCGGTGAACGCCTCCTCTTGTATCTCTGTGATGTCTTCATCATCATCATCCTCCTCCTCCTCATCTCCTCCCTCCGCATCCTCTCCTCCCTCCAAATCATCATCCCTATAGGGATCAAGCGGTGGAGCGTTGATGTCCACCTCCACCTCATTGAGCATGTCCATGAAGGACACGGCGGCCGGGGCGGGCGGCACCTCCGGGGCGGCCGGGGCGGGCGGCACGGCGGCGGCCATCGGCGGCCGCCGGGGCCCTCCTCTTGGCCACGGCCTTCCTCGGCGCCGGGAGGAGGCCGCCTTGGCCTTGGCGGCACGAGGCCGGGCGGGAGGAGGCCGGGGCGGGAGGAGGGCGGGGCGGAGGCGGGCCGCGGCGGAGGCGGGGCGGAGGCGGGGCGGAGGAGGCGGGGCGCGGCGGAGGCGGGCGCGCGGCAGGCGGGGCGGAGGCGGGACGCGGCGGAGGCGGGCGGAGGAGGCCGGGCGCGGCGGAGGCGGGCCGCGGCGGGGCTGGAGGGCGGCGGCGGCGGCGGGATCGGGGGAGGGAGGAAGAGGGAGGAAGAGGGAGCTGAAAGTTCCCTCCCGCGCGTGTCCCAGACGTTTACAGGTCGGGGACGGGTTGGATTGCCCAACCCTCGTTTCTACAGGCCAAGAAGGGATTCCCAGGTCCGACCTGGGAATTTTTTTACAGTTTTACAGTTTTAGGGGCTCTAGTCTTTGCGATTTTTTCGTCAAAAACTGTAAAAAAGCGGTTATTTTTACAGATTTAGGGGTTTAGGGGCTCTACTAGACATGCTCTAACATGTTAATTTGCAGCCTCAGTTGATCAGTTCCCCTACTTTCCAGGTTGCCGTCTTCTTATTCCACCGGGCAAGAACTGACACCGCAAATGGTATTCCTGCTACTACTTAGAAACGCTTTTGTTGACACCTTCATGGACGCGCTAGTACAAATTATGTTATCTTTTTTACTCAACTCGTTGAGTTTCACTTGCAGGAGGAAGAGCACATCGAGCCACCGCCTTACATCTACATCGAGACTAATGATTTCTCGTACAGAAGGTTGCTGGTTTTGTTCTCTATACTTTATTTTTTTTCCTATCGACCCACTGATTCCGGAAGCATCGGGTCTCAAGCTTTAGATTGTAATGCGAATCTCATTTTTTTACTGCTGGAAGGCACAAGCGGCAGAAGGAGGAGGACATAGCTGTATGCGAGTGCCAGTACAATCTCATGGATCCAGACAGCGCCTGTGGGGAGAGGTGCTGGAATGTCTCCACTAACACTGAGTGCACTCCTGGCTATTGTCCCTGTGGTGTATATTGTAAGAACCAGGTTAGTTTTTTTTTTTTTTTTTAATTATTTTTTTAGGTGTTGCCGTATTGGTGTCATCATTGTTTTTTTGTTTGGTTAATTTCTTTAACCCTGATTCTTGATTATTTGCATGGAGCTGCCAGCAAGAAGGAAAACAGTGTATGCACATATTTTTAGTTTACTTGAATTCTTACTTAGTTCTCTAAGGGTTCATCCTAATTTTAGTCAGACTTCATGCTAATTTTAGTCAGACCTCATGTGATCTGGTTATTAGTCTTATAGAATGATGAGATTGAAATTTGCACTACTTGTTTATTTGGTTTTTGCAATATGAACTACACACTGTGCCTTCCAACGGGCATATTATGATTATTTGATTGACAACTTTCAAGTGTCTATTAAATCTGTTGAGATTTATGTGGCATTCGTATACCTATCAACAGTTTCTGTTATCCAATTATAATCCCCAACACTCCACACGTTTTTGTTGGTGCTCAAAATTTTGAGGGAGTTCTAAGGGGAAGGTTTTTATACGATGAATCCTTTATGTGCTGCATTATTCCTACTGATGCACAGTTTGGCAATGCTGTATATGAATTGATGTCAAATTGTACTAGAAGGAATTTAATTCTAGGATGTGGTTTATGTACCAGACTCCTCATTTTCCAGTTTACTTATAATATCTTTTGTCATTTGATCAACTTTCATGTTAGCAGCGGTTTCAAAAATGTCAATACGCTAGGACAAGGTTGGTAAAAACTGAAGGGCGTGGATGGGGTCTTTTGGCTGATGAGAATATTATGGTGACTGCATTTATCTTGGTGTTTATTCTGCCTACTCAAGTAAATAGGCTTCAGTAGCTAATTGTTGCCTTAATGGTATTTGTAGTCTGGACAATTTGTTATTGAATACTGTGGAGAAGTAATATCATCAAAGGTAGCCAAGCGGAGATCTCAAACATATGAAGACCAGGGTATGCAGATACTAGACCTCTTCCCATATTAGAAGCCTTTTGCTTGCAACTATAACATTTTTTTGTGATGTTACCCATTAGGTTTAACGGAGGCTTATATTATTTACCTCAACGCTGATGAGTCTATTGATGCAACAAAGAAAGGGAGTCTAGCCAGATTTATCAACCATTCGTGGTATGCTTGTAGCAAACACAAGTCCTTGCATAAATTTTATTTTTATTTATTTAATTTACTTGTTCATCGGATTTTCTCTTCTTTTGCATTTTAAGTATCTAATCTAACAGCTTGTTATGAACCATGCAGCCAACCAAACTGCGAGACAAGGAAATGGAATGTCCTCGGGGAAGTAAGAGTCGGCATATTTGCAAGACAAGACATTCCTATCGGAACGGAATTGTCCTATGACTATAACTTTGAGTGGTTTGGTGGAGCGATGGTCCGGTGCCTCTGTGGAGCTTCCAGCTGTTCAGGGTTTCTTGGTGCCAAATCACGTGGTTTCCAGGTCGGTGGAACAATTATGCTGTTATATATTTTATTAAAGTAAGATAAGATATGATCCTGTTTCATGTTTGACCTTTACAATAAGGTTTGACAGAAGAAACCACTGGTATCTTTCTGACCTTCCAATTAAAGTTGCAGGGATTTACTGTAGAGTGTGTCCCTTGTCACCATTAGACTGATTATGTTGCAGAATAAAAATACTGATAGCTTTTTGGTTTGCTGCTTTTGCATGTGTGCTGGCACAACTTTTTCGTGTTGCTTTATCTATTTTTTTGTGTTGTCCTCTTACTTATTGGAAGATTGTGTAGTAATTAGGAGCACTATGTGCAGTAGTCATTTCATTGTGGTTAATTTAATATAATGAACCAGTTTTGTTTTGATTATCAGGTTCTCTTTATTTAGGGTCATTGATGCAACCACTTCTAAAGCTAATGTATGAGTGCCTAACACTTGCATAATACCATGTTTCAGGAGGCCACATATCTGTGGGAAGATGACGATGACAGGTACACGTGTGCTTTCGTCTTGTATGTTAGTCTGCCACACAGAATAAAAGTTGACATACCATTGGTATTTTTAAAATTTGACTGACATATCCTTGATGGGAAGCTTGTAATTTTACTTAGCCGACATTTTGCTAACTAAAATCTGGTTTGCTCAAATGATCCGAGTATCTGAGAAAGAGGTTATATCTGATTAATGTTGCTACTTGCAGGATTCTGTGTAACAATAACCTGTTTCCACGAATTAAGATAAACCTGGCAAGTAAATATTTATTGCTTGAAGTGCTAAAATATTTTTGCTTGTTCGAAAACAGTAGTGAAGACCCCTCCTGAGCCTTTTTAGTTTTTATAAACGAGTGAAGAATGTACATGATGGGATTGCAGTGGATATTATATGATAATGGGAAACTGTTTCTGTTAAGCATCAAGACAAGATTTGCATGCCTTCCTTGACGCTAGGCCTAGTGCAAAAGAAATTTTTAACATTCCTTTGCAACTAATAATTAAGGTGGGATGATTGCTGAATATCCATTTCTTTGATTCAAAATGATCCAGCATCGTATGATCAAAATCTCCATGAAGTGGTCATGATTATATCTGTGTTTAGTATCTTGGATCATGTCATGAATTGCCAGATCAGTGTTCCATTCCAACCCAATTGCTCCCAGAAACTCTGACTGAAACTGCATTCAAAAAGTAAGTGTAGGAGGGTCTCTTCAGGGCAGTATTCACATAGAACACTATGCGAGAATTCCACATAGAAGTGCTAAATATTGACGAATATAACAATTCTGGGCACCAGTTAAGCAGCAAATACTTCACATCTTAATCTGCAGGTTTTCTGTTGAGAATATCCCTCTTTATGACTCTGCTGATGACGAACCTACAAGCATTCCAAGGGACATCCTTTTAACAGAAGAAGATAAGCCAAATACCCAAGAAAGCAGCAGTAGCACAATCCAGAGCACTGTGAATCCTGAGATTGCAAGCTCAAATGAATTCACGCCAATGATTGTTGAACCATTGGCGGCAAGCTTAGGTGAACTCACAGCAATGACTGTCGAACCATTGGCGGCAAGCTCGGATGAACCCACGCCAATGATTGTTGAAGCATTGAGAGCTATTCCAGTGGGTGACTTCAGTGAGAATGGATCAACTGAATATGTTGCACAATATGGTGACGACAATATGCAAAATTCGATGCACAAAATTGCAAAGCTCGGGAACCAAAGTTCTCCCCAGAACAGCAACCATCATACTGAACTGGTCCCGGTGAGACCCTTACCGAAATTTCGTGGTGGCAAAACTAAACGTGGTCTGCGCAAGCAACTGAATGTTGCAGATATCTGTGACCGATTAGCCTCTGCCGAGGCTCGCGAGGAGATATTATACTGCGAGGTAAAAGCAAACTGTAACCCCCTTCTCGTGAAAACTATGGCGGGAATCCCTAAATTTTACATGAGGGTCATGTTGTTTTATCTTTTTTCCTGATTTGAAATATTTCAGGAAGTGAAGAAGCAGGCAGCTGCTGAAATCGATGCCCTGTACGACGAGATAAGGCCAGCGATCGAAGAACATGAGAGGGACAGCCAAGACAATGTATCAACAAACCTTGCCGAGCAGTGGATCGAGGCCAGCTGCTCCAAGTACAAAGCTGAGTTTGATCTATCTGCTGCGATTATCAAGAACATGGCCTCCACGCCTCTGAGGGCAAAAGAAGACGTGATCCCTAGAGAACAAAATGGATTGTTGTACCTGCAAAACGGTTCAAGCTAAATAGCCGCTGAGCTGGCAAGCAATTTTCGCAATTCTTAGTTCATTTTAGATTTGAAGTGTTGTAAGGTGATATTATTCTCAACATTTATGCCATAACAATAATCTGATTAATTGATTTGGAAAGACATGGCCAATTTCTGTCACATCATACTTAAGAGTTTGACTTGCTTCAGAAATATTTGTTCACCGACCTTTAGGGGTGGGCGTTCGGTCATGGCCGAAAATTCGATCTTTGTATTTTTGTCTATCTTGAATTCGGTCCTCTAGAAATGAAGACCGTTATCTGTCAATTTTACTACCCGGTAAATTTGGGTTCGGCTTCGGTCATGACCGAACTCTATGATAGTTGTTGTAAACACAAAACTTAGAGAGAATTGGATAAAAAATTTAGCAACATTTTAGTAGTGGCATGAATATTTTTTCAATGCATGCATTCGTATCAATTTGTAAGAACACATATTAACACTGGAACACATCATAGTATCAATTTGCAAGAACAAATATTAACACTGGAACACATCATACTGTTCATACTTCATAGGTCACATATTTACGAAATTCCAGCCAAGAACAAAAGAAAACAATCATGCACGTCAATAGTCACGTACAAAAGAAAACAATCATAGCCACAACAAACAAACCGCAACATAAACTATATTTTTTCAATAACAAAAGGTTAAGACCGAACCTGTCCAGCTAAGAATTGAGCCTCTCTAACATTAAATTTGGTCAGCTCGGGCTATTCGGTTACCGCGAACAAGTAACTGAATTGACTGAACTAAATTCGGTCTAAAAATTTGCTACCCATTCTTCTGATTGGTCTTTTCGAGTTCGGTCTCGTCCTTTTCAGGTTTGGTTTTCGGTCATCGGTTTTTATGCCCACCCCTACCTACCTTGCAATTATATAAGTTCAATCAAAATAGTACTCTATGACAGTTGTTTAGGCTAGATCAAATCCGGATAGTATAAGGAAAAATCTGGTCCGTGCAATCGCGATCGGGCGGACGAGATAGACACTGTTCAGATCTTGAGCACCTACCAATACGAATACCCTGTCTGTCCCCTGCCTGCGTTCTTCCTCCTCCTTCGCCTTCGATTCCTCCCCTTCCTCCCGATTTGCTCCGCATCCTCGTCGGCGGCCTCAGCGAAGGCGAACGGGACGCCTATTTGCTTCGCCTCCTCGCCGGCGGCGGCCCCGGCGGCGGCGAACGGGGCGCAACCAGGGACACCTACTGGTGCCGTACTGCCGTGTTTTGTTGGTAAGTAACCCTAGCTTGGTTGCAGGAGTCCGCCGCTCGTTCTCGGGGGGCTTCCTCTCTGCTGTGGCTGCGAGCAGTCAAATCCAAATCATTCTGCCTATCCGTTCTGTTGGTAGCCGATTTGTTTGCTGCATGGTGTTGGCACCCTACAAATCTAGTTCATCCATTGATTTAGGGTTCCATTAGTTCCCTCGATATCATTTTCCCGGTAGCCCATATATACTTTTATAAGTCTGTGCCTGTCTTTTATCCTGTTAGATAGATTCCTTTGACGCGAAATTTACCGCTGGCAAAATAGCTGCCTATGGCATGAGCCTGTTATTTATTTCTGGTCGCCATTCTGAAACCAAATGTGATGCAAAATATTTCTACTGATTCAGGTACAGTAAAATCAGTTACTCCATGTAAAACAAAAAGCCTTGGACTGAAAGCAAATTCAGGCTTCGGAGTACTGGTTTTGTTTCAAGCTAAGGATAGTGGGGCAGGGCAAGTAGAGTCATGGGTAAGATTGAGCACGGCAATCTGCTGGTATCGCTTGACGAAGGACACAGGCATGGTTATAGTCTTACGGCTGTTGCTGTTGGACTTGGGATAGGAATTGCTGGGCTGTGCAAAGCGCTGCATAGCAGCTTGGTCATACCGTGGATTCTTCGGAAGCTCTTTTCGGAATCAGAGAGAGTATACTACACTGCAGGCCTAAGAAATCTTGGCAATAACTGCTTTCTGAATGTTATCCTGCAGGTATCTCCTACTTCATGTAATCTGGTGTGCTTCATGTGTGAGTACCACCATCATCATGTTTGAGTTCATACTAAATGAAAGAATGTTTCCTTGACAGGCACTTGCCAGTTGCGACCATTTTGTGTCCTCTCTAGATGATTTGCTTGGAAGCGATGATGTGCTACCTGAGGACCAGTCTGAAAGAATGCCTCTTATCTTTGCTTTAAGTTCCCTTTTAGAAGGTAAAGTTGTTAATATGGACGGGCATCTGTGTAGTTTTTTGGACCTGAATGTAAGTATACAAAATTGTATAGAACTCGGATGCAATAATAAACTGGGGTCCTTGATATTTATGGATCTGTCTGACTATGTGCTCAACTCCCATACCATTGAATTGTATTGCTTGGTAGAGTTGAATGATCAACTGCTTACTGCTCAGATTGTAGTAGTTGAACCTATATTCCTCAGAATGTGTTCCCCGATGGTAGAATCGATACAGATTGTATTTTGTAAACACAGTTTCTCCCTAACCTATTCTTCTTGGTTTTTATGGACCTGTTTGACTAAGTGCTGAACTCCAGTATCATTGAATTGTATTGCCTGGTACAATCGCACGATCAATTGCTTGCTGCTCTTGTAGTTGTTCTTGGTCATGCACTTGGTCCATTTCGTATGCTATATTTGTAAAGAACTTGTCCTTTTGTTTATTTTAAAATCAAATGTTGTAATGCTTGAGCTCACAGTTTTGTTGTTCTTCATAAATCAGTATTTTCGGTGTAAAGATCTTTCAGTTGGTTCCTTATTTTTTTTAATTGCGTAATGAATTTGCGTATATGTGTGCAGACTTGAGCACAGTTCGGGATGAAAGAATTGTATTGAATCCCCAGAGTGTGATGCATGCTTTGAGATTCTATGTTAGTCACTTCAATTTGACAAGACAGCAGGCAAGATGCTTTCTTCCGTATATTCTTCTCGAAATTTACCGTATAATATACTGGATTTGACAAGAAATGTTTTACCCTCATAGGATGCTTCAGAAGCTTTTGGTCATCTTTTGACATCAGTGAGGGATGAATTTTCCCACTGCTATGTACCATATAAGAGCTCTCTTGCAGACATTACCATGTTTCACTCCAAAGTGTACAAGCAAAGGGAAGGTAACCAATCCGAATGCGAGCGCTGGAAACAAAACATATTTGGTCCATTTGATGGGACTATTGGCAGCACATTATCTTGCAGAAATTGTTCATCTGTGGTAGATATCTACACCTCTTTCTTTTTTAACTATTACTCCGTAACACGTAATTTGTGAACTATTTAGCTACTGTCATTTCTACAGCTAGATGCACTTTTTTGTTTGTTTCTGTAGCTAGATGCATTTTATTACCCAAACCCCCTCTTACTACCAATACATCTCGTCTTTCAGCAACCCGAATGCACACCTTGGGCCATTACTTTTTATAGCTGCGCATTATTATATTTGTGAAATATGTTAGTATGCAATCTACTAATGATAAATAGCTCACACAGGAGAACTACCAAAAATTTCTAGACATAATAGCTTGAAGGAGATTATTGTATCTAGAGGAGAGAGGAATAAAAATAGGTTAAGGTGAGAGAGATTTCTACAGTAGAGACTTATTTCTTGCTTGTTTGTAACCACATTGCCACGTACATGGCTTATTATAAGGACTACTGAAACTCCTGTGTTGAACCAATCTCCTAGATTTACATGGACTCAGCTAAAGAATCATCCTGGACAAGGGTGCCTAATAGGCTATAAGCCTATAACTTATACATATTCTACTTCCTTAATTCTCGTTATGGCTGCGCTGTGTGTTCGCCTTGGCTCCAGCCGCGGAACTGCCCTTTTCCGGATTGCTCATCTGGCCCTTGTTTCCTGCTATGTCTTGTAGTTTTTATATGCTAATAATACTGCTGACTTAACAGTATTAGAGTTCGAAATTAAGACGTCTGTCTTAGCTGTCTACGATAGTATATATCTTGGAGTAGTTCGTTTCTGTAGTTTCTTGGAAAGCATGGATAGTTCGTTTGGTCAGAATTGATGAGTTTCTGCCCTCATTGTTGTTAATCTCTCGCAGCTGTCCTTGGACTTCGAGAATTTTCATTGCTTGCCTCTCTCACCTGTACCTGACATAAATGGAGATATTGTATGTCCAAGTGAGCCTTACTAAGCTTTGTTAATTCAGGATACATCAATTAATACTCCCATTCATCCATCATTCATAATGCTTTGTCCCATTGTTAATTCAGATCAGTGGTTGTAGTTTGGTTGATTGCCTGAAGCACTTCACTGTGTTGGAGCAACTTGACCATTACCGCTGTGACCATTGTTGGCATAATGCTGCTGCCAAATATTTCTCTCTTAAATCAGAAGTCGACGAGGTGATTTTTACACGCATATTTTGTTATGAAATTGCACTTGTTTCACAGTTGAGTTTGATATGGTACCTCGTATTGATATCTGTACCAGGAAAAGGTTAACAAACTGCGCACCTGTGTTGATTATGACAGTTGCGACTGCAAGCAGTTATTTGGTCCAGATAAATCAACATGGTCAGTATCTTCGAAAGCAACAAAGCAGTTGGCTATCACTCGCTGTCCGAAGGTATCAACGATTGAAATACACCTTTTGAAAACTTTCATGGAATAATGTCTAAAGATGACATGACACCTGGTGTATTAATGTCTTCTTCCAGATCCTGTGTATTCATTTGCTACGTGCTTCAGTTAGTCTATCTGGTGAACTTGTAAAGCGTCAGGTAAACACAAAAATACATTTGAAAGTTGAAACGTTGTATCTTTCTATGAATTGGGGCTGAATCATCTGTATTTGGATTGCAGGGACACATTTCGTTTCCCTTACTTCTGGATCTAAGTCCATTTGCAGGAGGAACATTCAGCACAGGACAGGGACCTGGACCTTCAGCTATGAACAAGCAAATATATGACCTGCCGTCTCTGCATCTCTATCAGCAACTAAATGCGCAGATGCCTATTAATACGTTTCCTACCGGTGGGAACTCATCGAGTCAGCCGCGTAAGGATGAAGTGTCAAATGGCGGTGGCTGCTCACTTTACAAGGCATGTTGTTTGCATTCTAACAATTTTTATTTGATTTCTCTTTATGGATAACGATGATAATTGCATTCGTCACTAGCACTTAAAATTTTGCTTATCTGATCAATCCATTTACCCTCTTGATCATTTCAGGGAAATGCTGGTGTGGCTACGAGTACTTCGTCATCGTGGTCAACATCATTCTCCACAAAGGAGTTATACACACTCTCAGCTGTGGTTGAGCACTACGGTATATGCGGAGGTGGGCATTATGCAGCATACAGGAGAGTAGCATCAAATCCTGATGCCAATGATCCAGTGCGACCTCGTGGCAAGCACTGGGTTTACATCTCAGACGATCACGTATCACAAGTGTCAGAGGTCGATGTTTTGGCTGCGGAAGCCACCCTCCTTTTCTACGAAAGACTGTAGCAGCAGCCTGTTGAGTAGGATTCAGATAAGTTGTACGTTTTTTTTTGGAGAAACTTTGTGCAGTAGCTTTCAAGATTCAGGATTTCTATTTTAGAAAAATAATCTACGATCATCTGGGTCTTGTTTTTGGATCTTACAAGCGGAAGTTTTGTTGGTGATGAAGCACGAGAATGAACTGAGGTTGCAAATCTGGCTTCTGAATAATGTGAGTATTATTCCACTCCGAACTCCAGCTCCTTATGGAGTTATATAGTCACCTTCTTTAACAAAGGGACAGGCCGTCAAAACCGACACCTGGCTAAGCCAACTGGCAATTGAGTTGTGTTTTTGCCTTGCCCATTCCTCTATTATCTTCTTTTCAAGCTTCTAATTTTTTTGAAAAACTATTGCACTTGTAACCAAAGCTTAAAAATACAGTTGGCGGATAGTAGAGAAGTCAGTATTATGTGGCTATTTTACCGAGAAACGTAGCTTCCATTCGATGCCCTCAGCATATGCATGAATTCCTGATACAGCTCTACCAATGTGGCATCTGCGAGTAATTCCTTCCATCATATAAGAGCATCTCTAACGCTTGTAAAAATGCAAACCGAAAAAGTTGAGTTCAGTCTTCCGAAAACGTATGTACACCGCTACCTGTAGAATAGACCCTGTAAACTAAAATTGAAAAACGGATTATTTGAAAAGTCGTCTTCCTTGCAATATAAGAAAAACTGAAAAAGTCGAGTTCAGTCTTCCGAAAACGTACCTGTAGAATAGACCTTGTAAACTAAAACTGAAAAACGGATTATTTGGAAAGTCATCGTCTTCCTCACAAGAACTGTCTGCGCTGCTGCCTAGGTCTCCCAAGCGACCGCCGCCCGCGCCCCTAGCTGGGCCTTCCCGCGCCCATCTAGCTAGTAAGCTTAATCGGAATAGTAGCACCACCCAGCTAGCTAGCCAACTATGGAATCGATTAGATATTTGTGAATCACTCGGGAGATGATTAGCACCAAATAGTTAGAACTAGCTAGCTCCCATGTAAGACTAGCTCGCCCCGTGCGTCGCTCGCTAGAATCTGCACGTGTACACATTCCCTGTGCTACTTGCGTGCACCACGTCGGGATTCGCCAGGGATTGACATAGGCATGGTTGAAATTTGAGCAGGCTGACAGAATATTTGACCGACGGTGCATAATTTTAGCGAAGCAGCTAGAAATCAACGGCTGAAGGCAGTTGTACGGATGACAACGTTGGAGGAGTGGTGCTGCGTCCATAAATGAAGTCGCAAGTTCGTCTAACTTTAGATGTATGTAGATACTCTTTAATGTACATATGCATTCGAATTTAGACAAATGTTCAACATCATTTTATAAAAGTGGGGAAGTAGAATCATGCATGCGATGTAGGTCGATCTATCAACTGGATTTAAATACTGTTTCATGAAGATGGTATGGGGAAACAACCTAAAAGTAGCAAAGCCCTGTGGACAAGGTTTCATTAACTAAGTTTAGACAAGCTACGGAGTAGATGGCTAGCTGGGCGTTCCACCGTTCGTTGGTGACTCCGGGGCACGGCTGGCCGGTCCTTGCGGCATGCCGATCTAGTAGCTTGGTCTCTCACCGGACACTGGTGCGGGTTTTGCCCGGACTTTTATACCGATGGAACCACTGGCTAGCTTCAAGAAGCAAATATATCTTGCAATCGCTCTCCCCCACCATTCCATTCCTCGTCTCCTGCCTCTCGGTGTCGTCTTTCTTGCTGCCCGCGACAAGAAGAATCGCGTGGGGTGGAACTTGAGAGGTGTCACAGCGGGGGTTCCACAAAGAAAGTCCATGCCATCTCCAAAGGCCACAACCTAAAGATGATCATGGATGATGGCAATTGATCGAGCGGCTGACGAGCGCTGACAAGATAACCATGATTTTCTTGAGATTGTTGCCTTTGGAGATCTCGTCGACTTTCTTCTTGGACTCTCCTTTGTGACACCTCTCACAGTTCCATTCCATGTGCTTCTTCTTGACCGCGATGAGGATCGAAACTGCATGTTGTGTTTTTCATGTTTTTCAGGTCCAACCTGATGCATCATTAGGCTCGGCCCTGAAAACGGTGCGCACAACATACAGTCATACACACGTCCCTCCCTCGCCTCTCTGAAAGGTTAGTACTCCGTATAATAATCCTGTGAGCAAGCTATGTGTCTTGTAGAAAAAATTATTATGACTTAGCTCATTTTTCTGTTTCCATGGTATCTTATGAGTTCGTTCTGGTCAAATCATAGTAATTCTCTTTTCACATATAAATGGGAATATCTCCTCGATTACGCTAATGAAACCACACATGCATGACAACTGTTCGAAAAAAACAGAAAAAAGAAGCGACATCTTACCATTCAACATGGGTCTTGTTTGGCATCACACCATGAAAACAAAGCCTAACAAGGCGCGCAATAATGCTGGTCACATCACAAAACGAAATGAAGAGCAAATAGAAAACCACATCCATAGTCTTTAAGAGGACCACAACAGTCAACAGATATGAGATCTGGAACATGTTCAAATTTGTTCTACGGAGTATTTTGTTAATTGTCTGTAGAGATTTGAGTGTTAATACTACTCCCTCCTACTAGATTTAGGTGTCGGACACATAGTTGAACCGTTTTTTACATTTTGGTCCTCCCGTTTTCAAAGTCGAAACGATCGACTCCCGATCAATCGATTTGATCGTCCCGATCGAGCGCTTGCGCCGGCGGGCCGCCCGCCGGCCTCCCGCGATTCGCCGGCCTCCGTCGAGCTCGCCTAGCGCCGCCGGCCTCCATCGAACTTGACTGTCGCCGTCGGCCTCTGTAGAGCTCGCGCTGCCGTCAGCCTCCCTGGAGATCGCCTCTCGCCATGGTTCCGCCGGAGATCACGCCGCCAGCCTCCCTGGAGAACGCGCCGCGCATGGTTCCGCCGGAGATCGCGCCGCCGGAGTTCGCGTCGCGCATGGTTCCGCCTCAAGGAGGGCGGGGCCGCTGGGCCAGTATCTCATCCCTCCTTGACGGCCACGCCTGCAGCCTTCTCCCGCAGGCCACTCCACCAAGCTCGCCTCTCGCCGGCGGTCGCTGCTCGCCTCCTGCGTCCATGGGTCCGCCTCGAGGAGAGCGGCGCCGCCGGGCTAGTATCTCATCCCTCCCTGGCGGCCGCGCCTGCAGCCTTCTCCCGCAGGCCACTCCGCCGAGCTCGCTTCTTGCCGCCGGTCGCCGCTCACCTCCTGCGCCCATGCGTCCGCCTCGAGGAGGCCGGCACCGCCGGGCAAGCTTCTCCTCCCACCCTGTAGCCGTCCCTCCGGCCTGCACCCTGCAACCTTCTCCCGCCGTCTTTCTTCTCGACGAGAAGGCATGGACGCAAGGTCGATCGCTGTCGCCTCACCTGTCGGAGCCGTCCCTCGCCATTGTCCGTGTTGATGAAGCAGAGTAGGATGAAGCAGAGCAGCAGCTGGAGCATCCTGGATTCTGTAACACATTGCAATGTTTCCATTTGGTAGGTCCTCCAATCTGCATCACATGTTGATTTGGAGAGTACATGAGTATAATGTAAACAGGAATAGCATTTTGTTCTTTGAATCTACAAACTAGTTCAGTGAGTATAATGTAAACAGGAGTAGTTGTGCAGATCCTGTAGACTGAATATGAATCACTAGTTCAGTGAATGAATCAGAACTGTGAATCTCCATAAGCAAACGAAATTTCAATGTCTTCCATTCTGTATAAGCAAATGACATTCTTTCATTTTGAGCAGGCTCCTTAAGTAATCATATATACTTCAGGGATCAGTAGAAGAGGCAAAAGAGATTTCTGAAACCTTGACTGTTTGATGTTTATTTAGAGGATTAGATGCTGATTGTTTGAAACTGAAACATGGTGGCGCTGGTTTATTGCTTCTGAAGTGCTGAAGGGTATTGTCTGAAGTAGGATTTCATGTTACCTTGTCTGGTTGTAGTTTGCAACCTTATGGAAGTAAATAACTGCAAAGGAAAATTAAAGTTTGCACTGCATATAAATTCAGACAGTGTTAACTGTCACTTGCATATAAATTCAAGTTTCAGAACTTTGAATGATTTGGAGTACTGCAATGGAGTACTGCTTGAAAGCACATTTTCTCATTCATATTATCACAACAATATGCAGTAAGGACAAGGTTTGAGTACCTTTTCACAAAAAAATCATGATCATTCCAGTTTTAGAAATACTCCAGTAAGAAAACTGTAAAGTAGGTTGCTCCAGTAAACTGTATAGCTCAGCTTTTTCAAATATTCATCACAGTATTCATCCAATTACACCCAACATCTGCAATATAGCTCTTCTAGCCTTTGTATTGTCAAGATAACTTAAGTTTTTTTGATAAAGGGAATATATTAATATCAATAAGATACCAATTACACCCAACATCTGCAACAACGCACCACCCTAATGGCACTACGGATGCACACTGCCAAAAAAAAAGAAAAGAAAACTAAGAAACAAAAGTCCCGCTACAGTATCTCGGGCCTGACAACAAAATAACTTAAGTAGTTGAGCTTTACTGCTATTGTAATAAAATGCTTACATATCGTGGCTATTGCATATGCACCATTAGTGGCTTACTTTGATATATAAGTGATTCTTCGATTTTGATGTTCATCCTGTCGTGGTAAACTTAATTTCTGTCTATTTCAAGAGGTGCCTGTACTGAACAATTAATTTGTCCAACCAGACATGGTTTCCAGGCAGTGGCGGAGACAGAGCATTTGAAACCTGGGTGCATAGGGGGTGCCTCAGCACATAAAAAATAAATTTAGGGGGTGCATTAGTGGTGAAAAAATGCTGTTTAACAAAGGATTTTGTTTTCTACCGAAGTCCTGTGCACCCTGCTACGCTGCTACCTAAAGGTAGACCCGCCGCTGCTTCTGAGAAATTGCACGACTCTGAATATGTGTAATTGACCATGGACTTGATTTCTAATTATTTTTTGTGATGCTTGATCAGTAGATCACTTGTGCGCTATGTAAATATGTATGTGTAGTATTGTTGTTCTTGTGGTCACTATATGTGCTATGCATAGTGATCATGGCACATTCCATTTATCTAGTTTATGTTTTGTGCATAGTAGCTTAATTATCCTACTTCTATTTTCTAATATGTGGACTTCTTATATGTGAGGTGCATAAGTGTGTGCGGTGCACATGTTGCTGGGCTGGCTGTGTGACGGGATCACCGTGGTCGCGGTGATGATGCTATGTCGGCTTTGTCTACAATTCTCTCAGGTGATTTCTTGGGTCCACCTTCAATGTTGTTTCAGTCATCGAGTAGATGGCTTGTGTTCGGGCATCAAGCCGTTGAACTTTTAGGATTTTTTTGGGTGCTTTTATGGTACTGGAATATGCTGTTGCAGATGTAGCTTATCTTCTCAACACTTAATATACTAGTTGACTTGGATTGTATCTTGACATGTGTGTTGTACCAGGATCGTAGTTTTGCCGTCTTTCAAAGATCGAACCGGTGTTAGAGGGATCATAGTCTTGCGGTATTTCAAAGATCGAACCGGTATATTCTTCCAATTTGATCATTGAACTGAATTCGTTCAAACTTCCAATAGTTATTCTAAGCAGAACCAAGATCAAGCTTCTAATATTTCGATGCCCCACAGGCCCACATGTTATTTCCTTGTGCAGAAGTGTACAAACACAGACACAATCAAACTAGCCTTCACCTTGACACTCCACGGGATTCCGTACCTTCCACTCCTCACAAGCCCTCTCACGAATGGCCAGAAGCACAACACCATCCAGACACAACACGCGAACTCCCCAATTCCTGGACCACTGGGAGCTCCCCTCGCTGTCCCGACCACCACACGCCATGCCCCAACAGCTATTGCAACAATGTTCAAGATTGAGAGTGTGGTCACTGGGACGAAGACGGGCGACGAGTCGAAGGTGAAAAGCCCCTGATCAGTGTCGTCGGGGCTCGCGCCGCCATCGGATGTGCTGCTTTCCTTGCGCGTGACCTCGAACACGGTCTCAGAGAGTCCCATAGTCTTGAGGAGCACAGTGAGGAACGCTAGGATCCATGCAGAGGCCGAGGTGATGCGTTGCATCCTGTGGTTGTTCCACCAGGTACGAGCTGAGAGCCCGCATTCCTTGTACTCCATCAAGTTGTAGATGTTGTAGGTCAAGAACAGAGCAAGTGGGATGCGGAAACCTTCATCGGATGCCTGTAAAAATTCAGAAGAACTATACATCAAAGTAGGAATGAAACGAGAATATAGGATGCCTTTTCTTTTGCACATTAGCCAATTGATCATTGTCTAACACTTTACCATTCTTTCGGTTAGTTACGGAAGAAACTAATCATATTGGACAAGAGTTATGTATTCGTTATGAACAATGAGGAGGATAGGTCATGGCAAGTGTAAGTACCTTAGGCAAGAAAGACTGGTTTGTAAGGAGGCAGAATGGTCCCATTAGCGCGTAGCACAGCTCGAAAGGCGCCCTCACGGGCCACACATATATGAACATGTAGGCAAGGCATTGCCGGAGCTGGAGGCGCCCGAAGATGGAGCGGAGGATTGGGCTGTTCCAGCTGATGAGTATCTCGAGAAGCCCTGTTGCCCATCTCTTGTACTGGGTCAGGCTTGCTGGTCCGCCGGTCGGAGCACATCCCATGAATGCAGGTGGGTTGGTGTCCATCAACGCGGATCTCCATCCTGTGGCATGGATCCGCTGCCCAGTCAGTATGTCTTCTGTCATTGATCCGTAAACCCAGCCAATCTGCAGAAATACGTCCAACGAAATGCAATTAGAGAGACTGCAAGAAATGAGTGGTTGTACTGTAGTAAAACCTGCAAAATTCCGGCAATGGCAAGTATACCTCCTTGCCCCAACATGTGCCAGCCTCATAGTTGCAGGCGCCCACTTGTTTTGCCACTTGGACGCGGCTCGATATATCTAGCGATAGCACGTCTCCTTGTGAGATGAGGTTCCTAGATGATTCTATCAGTTCCTTTGAGCTCCCAAACTTGATTTGCAGCTCCTTGTAAGAAGGTGAACCTGGGAAGATGATTAAGAACAGGCATTTGATGCATGTGACTTGTGAGGACCCGAGTTGACCTGAAATGTGGTGATCAAATGATAGAATTTAGTACCGATGAATACGTCTTTTGTGTGCCCAATTTTTACCTGTTCTCTCGTGTTTGACGGTATCTGGTGGCGGCACGCCGTAAACGACTTTCCTGCGGTGAAAACAGCCCGTCCCAGCGTAGAAAAATCCTTGGATCCCAGCGACTCCGTATCCAAGTTTCTGGAACATGCCACAAAAACCAGTAGAGTTGCAACACTAGTAATGCACAACAAACCGGCCATCACCACCACTAAAAAGACGGAGAAGTCCATACCTTGAATGCAACCTCTAACTGGTTGCCGAAGGGATCATCCTTGAGGGCGCCGTAGAACTTCTGCGGCGCCTGGACGAACCCGCTCTCGGTCTCGTCGTCGAACCCTAGCAGGAGGCACATGGCGTGCAGGGCGACCTGCGGGTTATTGGCGAACATGTCGCAGTCCACGTTCAGCATGATGGGCGCGTTGGTCATCACACCTGACACCCTTGTCTGCGCCAAGAAATGGTCAGCTTAATTATCAACACTACTCCTCTGAACTTCTCTCTGTGTTGTTTGTGTGACACACCAATGGTGGCACTGTGTATTGAGTAGAGGAGAGTGCTTACAAGAACATTCATGGCGCCTGCCTTGAAGTTGTGGTGATGTTTGGGGCTCTTCTCTCTTGAGACGTACACCAGATGTGGGAATCCTTGTCCTGTTCTTCTGCTCTTGGTGTTATCCCACAGAACCTGAACCCAGACATATCAATGGCAACAATATTAGCACAAGATATGTCTGCTACTAATACTATGCGTGATGCACACAGCTCATGGGCAATGTGCTAACCTTAATGATTGTAGGATGGTTCCTGCGCTCGGCGTCAATGAAGTCGGCGAACTCGGCGTCCCGCAGAATGGATCCCTCGTCGGCGTTTTCGATTCGGGTGACCAGCTTCTCGTACTCGCTCTGAAATCGCACACCAGGAAAAGATGCATGCATGTTAATGGCGATAATGGATGTAAGAGTAAGGCCAAACTAAGCACCATTAATTATTTTGTACTGACATGATCATGTCAGCTAAGCACCATTAATTATTTTGTCTAACCTTCATGAATGCCCAGCTTTCCAAGAACTCGCGGCCGGCCGTGCCTGCGCCCGTGCCAGCCTCCGGCGGCGCTGAAGAGAAGTACATGAAAGGTGCCCTCACCCCGACGCCGTGCCTCTTGCAGAAGGGCACCCAGAGGGCGGCGAACTCCGCGGCCTGGCGCAGGGCGTAGCAGGTGACGGGCGAGCAGCCGTCGTCGGAGATATAGCACGCCAGCTTGCCGACGTCCGGGTAGTCGAGGGCAAGCAGCGAGAGCACGGTGTTGACGGTGATCACCGGCGGCTCCAGCGCCGGGTCGGCCGTGGTGACGAACATGTCCAGCGCCGGGAGCTCCCCGGGGAGGAGGTTGTCCGGGCGCGTGTCGAACCGGACGGGGCTCCACTTGCAGTTCATGCCGAGCGCCCAGACGAACGCGAACCACTCCTCGCAGACCAGCGCGAGCGCGGCCAGCCACGTCGGAGCCGCGCCGCGGTCCTCCCCGAGCGACGCGGCGCGGCGGGCGAGGAGGGCGAGGAGGAGGAAGAGGATGACGAACTCGGCGAGTATCCAGGCAGTCCTCGGCAGGAGCACCCTCTCCTGCAGCCTCTTGGTGCTCGCCATGGCCCTGTCCTAGAGGTCACAGCTAGCACACGACTCCGCAAGGCAAGCAACAAGCCCTAGCTGTGGATTAGGTTGTATAGTAGTATCATGTATATGATATTTCATATGATACTATATTTATAATGTATAGTATTATAGACTAGTATTATAGTTTTGCTATATTTATTGATTTGTAGAATCTCAATACAAATTTGTGTACAAGATTTTATTTGACACTAACTTTTCTCGTGATATGCGCTAAGATACGGTATCTACCTATGATACTCTAATATTCTCTCTCCTCTATAATTACCTGCCACATCAGTATTTTTGGTGGGGCTAAGATACATAATACTACTAGCTAAAATAAGCTAGCCTATAACGATTATTAATTAGCAATTCATGGTGCACTTCGTATGGGAACAAAAAGGCCATGATTTGTTCATGTTAGCATGCGCAAGGGCGAGTCACGTGAAAAGAGAAACTTATATGTTTTGTTGGTCCCATCCATCCGCCGTGCGCTACTATGCTGGCGTGTTTTTCTTGTCTCTTTGCTCCGCACAGATGTGGTTGGCTGGTTGCTCAATCGGACCGGCTCTGCGTACCACCCAATTGGTTCCATGCAAATTAAACCGTTGCACGTGCACTACTTCTAGAAGTCCGGTTTTGGATCAATACAGGCAGCTAGCCTACGTGTTGAAAGATAATTTGCGAAGATTGAGGGTCAACACAACATGATATCCAAGGAATGAAAGATGAAGAAATGCGAGTCTTCGCAAAAACGAGTAAACAACTGAAATCAAACTTTTGGATAACATACTTCTTCTCTACAATAAGCCTATGCAACATTTCGAAGAAATACTTAGATGAATGAAGAGTGAAGCACGACTTGTCAATTCCAGGCAACTTTGCCCGTTTATTCTGGGAAAATGATTGAAGAAGTAAACAAAGCATAAGTTGTAAATCCACTAGTGGAAAATAGGGCTTCCGTGGGAGCCATTTGTCGCGGGCGCGCCTGCACCCGCGACAAATAGGGTGGCCACGTCGCTCCAAATACGGCAGAGGCTTTTGTCGCGGCCTTTTGTCGCGGGCCGTATTACGACCCGCGACAAAAGAGGTAGGAGCGACGTGGCCACCCCTTTTGTCGCGGGTCGTAATACGGCCCGCGACAAAATGTCCATGCCTATATATATAGAAGCAGCCAGCCGCCAGCCACCCCCATCTCATTTTTTCCTTGGTGGTGAAGGTGGAGGTGTATGCTAGCTCATTTTTTCTACATGTGCACAAGAGGTGTTTGATGGAATGCTTGTGAGAGGGATGCCACTTGGTTTTATTTGATAAGATTTCTCCTCTTTTTGATCCTAAAAGGTTAGCAACTATTTTCTCGACTATATATATATGCATAGTCCGTACAATACTAATTTTAGCAAGGTGATTGCATCTGATACATATATAATTGTACTTATGATGCAGATGAGTCATCCATGGATGTACGGTAACCGATGTGCTCCCGCTTTCAGAGAGGGCGTGAATTCTTTCCTGCTTGTGGCCGAGGCCAACAAGTCGAAGCAAGGTTTTATGTGCTGTCCATGTCTAAAATGTAAGAACGAGAAGGATTACTCTTGCTCAAGAGACATTAAGAGCCACCTGCTTCGGTTTGGATTCATGTCCAGCTATAATGTTTGGACCAAGCACGGAGAAGAAGGGGTTATGATGGAAGACGGCGATGAGGAAGAAGATAATGATGACCAGTACCGATCTATGTTCTCTGAATGCTTTGATACCGCAATGGACGACAATGAAGAAGAAGGAGGTGAAGAACAGGCATCAGATGATCCTGTTGATGATGATCTTCGTCGGGCCATTTCTGATGCAAGAACAGTTATTCAATCTAGATGTCCTCGACAAATCTCTCATGAGTTGCTATTACTTGTAAGTTGTTAACTACATATAAGTTCATTTTCATTCAGTTCATGTTCGTTTTCATTGCATATATATACTCATTATATCTTATGTGTTCTCTTATGCAGAGTGAAGATCAGTGAATGCAAAAGTAATAATATTATCAATGTTGGGTTTATTGACCCAGATAAAATACATGTTAAAACGGTGAAGCATAAACGCGAAGAAACGGGGGGAAACCTACTAAGGTTTTTGGGGGAGCAATATTTCTGTGATTCAATATTGTTTCCTTACAACTACGAGTGAGAGTCTTAATGATCTTTTATGCACATTCAATTTTTCTTACTCGATGTTAAGTGTAATTCCTGACGTATATGCATAACATGTGCAGCTTCCACTGGATTCTACTAGACATTCAACCTGATAAGGGAATAGTTGAAGTAAGAGACCCACTGAGTAGAGTCGTGGACGGGTTCCAGGACTTGCAGAAGTTGCTCCAAGTGTAATTTCCTTCATCGCCGCGCTTTATCTTTCGTGAGATATCAATTAATTATCCACTCATTCAATCATTCTTTTGCCTGGCAGGGCTTGGCAAGCTTTGAAGAATCATCATAAGGAGATTACCTTTGCAAAGAAGTTAACATTTACTCCTGTACCGTGCCCCCAGCAGCCACAAGGGACGAATCTATGTGGATACTACGTTTGCGAGTCCATTCGCATGTTAACCACTGAGAAGCAGAACAAAAATAAATTCGACGTAAGCAATAACATTCACAACTTTATTTATTATCATCAATATTTCGTTATCAAGACTGATATAGTCATACTCATCTCATTTTCGTATATAGGTCGACTTCATGCGGGACAGACTCCAACCAAAGGAACACGCACTAGGAATCGCGGAGGAACTGGCGGGACTTTTGGTTAGAGAAGTAATAAACAACAAAGGCTTGTTTAGTCCAAATAGATGCTCTACCTCCAAATAGACGGTCGTTAGTACCGCTTGTCGATCGTGAGCTCCATGTATATATGTAGGGAATCTACGAATATGTGTAAGGGGAATCGACTTTTGCTTCCAATATTTGTTTAATCGATCTATATATATATAATGAATGAACGTGTACAACTTCTAGTAGCGTACAAATATATGCAACTTTTATTTTCGAACGAAAAAATGAAATAACAGGCGGTCGGTGGCGGGGGGGGGGGGGGGTGCTGCACCCCTCAAACCCTAAAGCAGCCGCGTTGTGCGCGCGCCCCGTAGCGGGCCTTTTGGCGCGGGCGGTAATACCGCCCGCGACAAAAGGGCCTGTGCCCTGCGCGCCCCGCGGCTGCCACGTGGTGGACCTTATGTCGCGGGTCGTAAGCGACCCGCGACAAAAGGCCTACCTTTTATCGCGCCTTGCTTGTCGCGGATGGCCGCCCGCGACAAAAGGCCCTTACCACCCGCCACAAAAGGCATGTTTTCCACTAGTGAGAAAAAAAGCAAAAACAATTGAGAAGAGGATCATATAACCAAACAGATCACACATCTTTCCATACATCGGAACTGTAGGATTCGTAGCATAGAAAACAAAAAAACTCCTATCGCAAAAACGAATAACAAGCCAAGATCTAATCTAGTAGATGGTAGCAACGAGGTGAAGATCAACATACCCTCAAAGATCGCTAAGCGTTAGCGAGATAAATCTCGTGGTGGATGTAGTCGATCACTTGCCACTATTCAAAAGCGCGTAGAAGATCTTGACGGTGCTACAATCGGCAGTACCTCCGCACTCGGTCACACGTACGGTGTTGATGTCGACGTCCTTCTCCCCGTTCCAGCGGACAGCGGATGTAGTAGATCCTCCTCGTAATCCCGCCAGCACGACGGCGTGATGACGGTGGTGGTGGAGATCTCCAGCAGCGCTTCGCCGTAAGCACCGCAGGAGCAATAGGAGGAAGGAGTAGCAAGGGTTTGGGAGAGGGGGGGGGGGGGGCACCAGCCTGGGAGCCCCTTGGTGGTGCGGCTGGATTGGTGTTATCAACCCTCTCCCTCTCCTCCTCTATATATAGGGTGAAAACCTAGGGTTCCCCAAAAAACCACTTTGGAGTCCAACTCCCAAACTTACCAAAATTGGAAACCTAGATGGCCCTTTCCTTCTTATATGGCCGGCCAACAAGGTGGAGTCCACCATGGATTCTACATTCCCACTTGGTGGGTTGGCTAGGGCTGGTGGAGTCCCGGAGGGACTCTACCTGCCATAGTGATTTATTCCGGACGATTCTAGAATCTTCTACAACCTTCCATAAATGCACCGGCCCATTTTCAAACTTGGATTGTGAGTTCCTACATATGAATCTTATTCTCCGGACCATTCCAGAACTCCTCGTGATGTTCTGGATCCCATATGAGAGCCGAATAATATTCGAACTCTATTCCATATTTCATATATACTTAAAATGATATCGAACCTTAAGTGTGTCACCCTACGGTTCGTGAACTATGCAGATATGGTCGAGACTCTTCTCCGAGCAATAACTAATAGCAGGACCTGGAGATCCATAATAGCTCCCACATATTCAACGATGACTTCGTGATCGAAAGAACCATTTACATACGATACCGATTCTCTTTGTCTCGCGATATTTTACTTATCCGAAGTTTGATCATCGGTATCTCCATACCTAGTTCAACTTCGTTATCGATAAGTAATCTTTACTCGTACCGTGATATGACATCCCTTGTGAGCTAGTCATTTGCTTGCAAGCTAGTTGGATGACATTCCACCGGGAGGGTCCAGAGTATATCTATCCATCATTTGGAAGGACAAATCCCACTATTGATTCACGTGCTTCAACCTATACTTTCCGTACACTTAATGTCATATTTATAACTACTCATTTACGAACTAGTGTTTGATGTCATCAAAACATCCATCCGGTGTAGGTGATTAACATAATCTCATGGTCGAAGGATTATGCTACTATGTATCTTAAAGCTTGAAGCACAATAAACTTAATGACTTAATCATATGCTATTACTACGGGTGTATGTCCGTCACATCATTCACCTAATGATATGATCTTGTTATTAATAAAATCTAATGTTCATGATCAGGAAATCATGATCATATATTAATCAACAAGCTAGTTTAACAAGAGGCTTACTAGGGACTCTTTTATGTTTACAAAACATACAAGTATTAATGTTTCCGGTGAATACAATTATAGTATGTGATGTAAAAAAATTATCACGAACACTAAGATATAACAATAAACTCTTTTATTATTGCCTCTTGGGCATATATCCAACACCTGCAGAAATTTCAGAAATCTCTCCTTAATATTCAGAGAACAATAAAAGCAACAAAAGTCGTGCTATTAGACACAAAAAAGCCCGTTGACAATATAAAAGTAGAAGAAAAGAATATCCAGAGAACAATAAAAGCAACAAACATTCATTAGACACAAAAAAGCATATTATTAGAATTTAAAAAAAACATGGAAAATGAAGGGTAATACCTCGCTAAAAAACCCAAACAATGCATCATCTAAAATTATCTTCCTCCTTGAATTGGCAATAACCTATGTAATTAAGTAACTTCAATGAAAACGGAAAAGAGAAAAGAGAAACAAACAAAATATCAGAAGAAATGCAAAAAATCAAAGTAATAACTGCAAAGTCACCGCTGGACGAGCTGATTTCATCATCGCTATCATCGTTTGATGAAGCATAATCAAGCACGTCACCCGAATGAACATAACCACCATGCCCCTTCGCACGAAACATGCACCGGTGGTCGAGGATACGATACCTGCATGTGAAACATGAGGACCATCAACACTTCAACTTCAAGATCTATTAAGTAATACAACAACCTGATACACCGTGACCATATTAACATATAACATGCTATATCAAAAAATAAAAATGACCTGAATCTGTGTAGAATATTCACCTGACACTACACATATATTTAGTGAAACAAAATGAAACTCCGAAACCATAACAGCTAGCACACTTTAAAAAATGAACAACTAGTTTTAGTACCATGCGTAGAGGCATGTGAGCTCTACACTATTCCAGGGAGTTTCATGATGATCACAAACTTTAGTGATAGAATGAAAAGATGGGTATAATTAACACCCTTGGAAGAAAAACTAAACACACTAATAAAATGCCAATCTAAGAATTATAAGAAATCAATGAAATGCATTGCCAAAGCCTTGCAGATGGTGTAATGGTACAAGGATTAAAACCTTCCCCACAAGTGTGTATAAAAATGAAGTACAATGCTGAAATACGAGGCTTAGGCTTGTAATACTAAAGCTAAATGCTAACCAATCTTTTGTGGGAGAGCTACAAAAAGAGGCTCCAGCAGACAAGCATCAGCATAATTCAAAACGTAACGTCTACATGCTAAAAAGGTGTTGACTCATTGTAATGGTAATGCAAGCATAACATCTACACAAAAAGGCCAGATACATCACCAAAATTTATGTGGTTTTTATCCTAAATTAGGAGGAAGCAATCAAAACTGTCATACCTCCTCCAACGACCTATTCAGAGATGGATCTAGGACACGCAGACAAGAATCGCCTCAAATCAACTAAGAACAACTAAAATACAAACATATCCATGCACAGAATCATACACGTTGTGAGAAACAGAATTTAACTTTCCGACCCTCCTATGTTACTCATCAATCCCAAGATCAATGTTGACGACACGGTGAAATGTATATCATTACAGACGTACAAAAAATTAATTATTACAAAGTTTGAATAGCCACATAGTGTGACATTCATTACAATCAGAAAGCACAACGGATAAATAAAACGCGAAGTGACTCGATCTTAGCCACAAAAAGTAGATGTAGTCCACGAGGCCTCACTCTTCAATGTCGTTGCAGTTTTCCTAGCCTTCATTCTCTTCGTAGTAGTACTGTGAATATCAACAAAAGTATTGCCATGAGTACATAGAGTACTCAACACATCCCCTCGATGCAAGACCTAATATATCTACATGAGCCTTCAAAGGAAGGTTGTAGGTTCTTTTGCATAAAAGCCAATTTTATTTGCAATATATTTGATAAAAACAGTTCTAGAAAAAAACATGTTTTATAATGAGTGTAATATTTCTCATCAATGCGGTTGTCCTCGACAACTCAAGTATTCCATAGGATTCAGATTCCAGGGGAAAGTGGGAAAGGAGAGAGAGGCATAGAGGGAAATAGCAAGACAGGTTCCTGTATGTCAAGAAGGATTCATGTGTCGTACATCACCGTGGACATGGCTACTCGAATAGTTTTAACTCTGCAGAGGTTGTACACTTTGCCCACACGACACAACCCCGTCTTGTTGCCCACCAGCCGTCGCTGATTTAATACACACCAATTGGTGTACCAGCAGAGGGATCGTGACAAGGTCTTTTAGTTAGATCCCCCAAAGATGTGACATGCACACCGGCGCACGTTACTGAGAGTACGTCCTCAAACCGGCCCCCCATATGTGCCGAAGGTTCTCTCGTAGGCAGCCACCTCATCTGCGGTACGGCGACATCAACACCTAAGGCTGACTAACTTACTTAACCAGGCTAATGCCCATATAGCATGTGGTTATACAGTTGTCACAATCTTCAAATCCAAGACTTATTAGGACCCTTAAGCGGCACGAACAACGGATTTCCCCCCTCCAGCTTGTGAAGGACAGCCAATCGCTCCTTCAACATTTGATTCAGCTGTCGCCTGCGCCATGTTTAGATGGTAAGTAGAGGAAGCAACGACGGCTAAGCAGCCTAGCTCAACGAGCTCAACAACTTTCAAAAGGGTATGTTTGACCCGAAGATCGATCAATTCCTCCAACGAGGCAATAGGAAGTATCCTATTGATTATATAACATGCTAAGCATCTCTACTCTATCAGGATTATTATATAATCTCTACTCAGGGTATCAAGTAAAAGGAGACATCGAATCAGGGTTGGTGTGTCAATCGACACGCTAGCTACTGGAATAAAATAGCATATATATTTGTAAAACATAAAATAGCATGCAATTTGTAAAACTGGGATAAAATATGATGAGAGGGCATGCCTTCGTTGATGAATCCTTCGTCTTTCTCAATAACCTGGTTATGTCCACGTCCAACCTCACCACTCACTACTCGTCATAACGATAGTAAATAGCAACAAAATAAATACCAAAATAATAATCACCAAAAGAGAATAAAATACAAATAAGAGCGAAAGGGTGGGTAGGTGTAGGATCAGATGGGATAACTTGGATGGAATTGAGAAAGTGAGTTGTTGTAACTCGAATAAGAATCAACTCACATGTGTATGATGTTAGGATTGGTTATCGGGATAAATACCTATGATAAGATATCAGCGGATGGCTCGTTATGACTAGCTAACCACGTACACATGATCTAAGGGTCATGGTAAAGTTGGCCGCAACCGTGTTAAATAGTAACCCGTACGCCATAATATAGCATAACTAGACAACTAGCAAACTTGTAAATAAGTCATACAAATAAACCATACCATACGAGTTTGCTATAATCAAAGAATACCTATCATATTAATAATATAAAGAGTAGCAAATATTATCTAACATACTATCACAAACATATAAGCAAAACCAAGGCTCAGATAAACATACATCATAAAACAACATGATATGCAAGCTAATGCTAATACTATGAATTGTATCAAGTTAGTGATCCATATATGTTCACCACAATACAAAGGGGTAACGCAAATAATAAAAGACTACTACCATGACACACAAACTAACTAGAGCATTATATGGTCTACCACTAAATCTAACAAACATCTCACAAGCTAACAGACATGTACGAGACAACAAATATATCTATTTATAATTAAACAAGAGCAAGACATGTTATTATATATTTGATAAGTAAATGTATGCTAGCATACATGAAGGAACCTCAATATATAGTATGCAATACTTACAGGAAAATAATCTACCATCTATGTATGTACACACATGATTAACCAATGGAGTATCACATGGACAACATATATAACTATAATATAGATCAAGCATAAACATGCACACTACTACAACATTAAGCTACCAAAATAAATAGAATCAAGCATATTATTTGATAGATGGTACACAAGATACCTTGGTAGCTAAACATAAAGGATAAGACTAGATAAACAACACACATTTCCTATCACCACCTAGCTACTTATAGCATGAATACAATAGATAGATGTATGCATGAGATACTAATCAAACAAGAACAATCAAACAATAGCATCGTTGTATATGCAAATCTAGGCTACTAAACAAGTAATTAAATAGTATATGCTCACGTAATATAAAAAACTAACAAAAACAATTCATGTCACAAATATAATAGTACCAACTTCTATAAGAAAGTAACGTTCTTGTACTTAAAAAGACTCTCCCCCGCTTGCTGCTAGCCTCAGCCAGACGTGGATTATGTAGTGGTCGGCATTCCTACGTGCTCCGTCTGATCCCCACTGGAGATTATATGAGGGGTCTTGGAAACTGCCGTGCAAGACATGCATATACGAGGGAGGTCGATCATGCATGACTAGTGAGTATAACTTGCTAGAAATAAAATATGGATGGAACTAAAGTATGGCAAGCAATTGTATAAAGATATGAACAAAGGCAACCCAACAGCCAAACGGCCTAACATGCTATTGGATCACATAAGTCAAAATAAAGAATAACCTTCTAAGAAAATAATCAATAGCTAATATAAATAAAATAGAATTCTAACAACACCAGATCAAATGCTATTTAGATATAACCCAACGGTCTGAGATAATTCTATAATATACTAAACAGTACTAGCTAATTAGCACTGGAAAAGATGCACGATAAACCAATAATTAAATCTAGCAAATTATACCTATAACTAAGCATGTGTACTTAGATGAAAATCTAGGATAAACCAATCGGCAATAATACACAATGAACTAGCGTTAGTACACCAAGCATAAGCAATTACATAGACATATAGACATGAAACAAACTAGACAACATGAATACGTAAATGAAACAGCAAAGCATTTGACAAAACAGGATTACACGTATACCTATAGTCAACATGTGAAATTCTTTGTAACTACTATGATCAACAAGACATCCATAAGCAAGTAAATAATGACATGTATCAAATACACAAGCGCTGTAAATTCTACCAAGAATCTAGCAAGTTGCAGACCACCATCTAAACAACGAAAAACATATGAACAGTTCACACATACATGCATGCATTCCTATAATTCAAAAGCCACCCATCAACTACGAAAACTAATACCACTACTGGGTTTCTAAGAGCATTTGACACGCTTTCTATGTTGGGCTTGTGTAGATTCGAGTTGTGCAAGGTGCTAGAGCGCTGATGCCATCGGATGGCATTCGGTTCACCGGCGACTCGACAAACTGTAAAACTACGGCTGGAAAGCATGTCTAGGAGGTAGGCATAACTATCCCCACTGTGTGTGTGCGAGGGTTTCTGCTGGTGCTCACCGAGCGCGACGCAGTTCGTGGTTAAAGTCGGTGGCCGGAGTCGAGGGTGTTGTCGTGGGTGTCGTCGGTGGTCAGCAGCTCGGCCTTCTGGTTCCTTGAATCAGCTTCCCTTCCCTTCGTGATCCTCCTGGCGCAGCAGCTCCGCTCCTGGTAGCCGGTATCGTCGGGAATGCGAACGGCGTTCGACGGCGCTCTCAAAGGATTGGCTCGTTGTGTGTTCCTATGGCTCAAGTAGTGGCGTGAGATGAAAGAGGAGGGCGTGAGTGTCGATCTGAGGCTGTATATAAGGGGAAGGTGTGCTCTAATTGACATGTTTAAAGACAGGTTTATGGCGAGGTAATGGCAGCAGTTTTTTGTAGCGTTTATGCCCGGCGTTTCACGAGCTGTGCCGATTCTGGTGCCCACGCTCGTGCTTGCGGGAGATGAAGGAAAAGCGGGGCATTTCGCTAGGCAGGGCCTGGGCGTTCTAGAATACGATGATGCAGCTCGTCGATTGGATTAGCAGCGTACTATGCTGAGATGGGATTATATCTCGTGCGTGCGAGTCTAGCATCCGGTGCTTGCACTGCAGGTCTTCGGGGCTCGCTTCGTTGCGCTTCGTGGCCTGGGTCTAAGTTGTTGGTTCAGCTGGACATATCGTGGGCTGGTGCGCGGCATGTTCTCAAATGAAAAGAAACTAGCAGGGTGACCCGCGCATCATGATTTTTTAGTATGTATATGTTTATATAGCTTTTTTTGGATGTCGTTGTGCTATTACATGGAAAAACTATAAAAGAAACCTTGTAACATAATATCTCTATGAAACATAATTTGGTAATGCTTTCTCTCCGAACTACTTTTCCTATGATATCTACTATCAATATTGTTCACTTATTAAAATTTAAGTTTTAGTGTGCTACCATGTGATAATGTTATTTGTAAGGACTTTTATGTGACCAAGTTTGAAGCATGTGGCTCGCCATTCAAAATCTTAGGCATTTGGATAAAACTTACCTTAGGGTCTACCTTATTATGAGATAATTTTTAGGAACTTTGATTCACAATTTAAATATAAATAGTTGTAGATTGTACTCACACCTTGTGTTTTATTCTGCATCATCCAACATAATGCAGTTGAATTTTGTGCAATTTCATGCCTTCTACATGGTTGCACGCATACTTTTATTTTCTATATTTCGACCCATCAGAAACAATGTAAACGTCTATATATTCACCAAAGTAATATCCAAAGCATCTTTCTCCATCTCTCCTTCGTGAATTCTTTTTTCCTACTGTCTCTACATTGTTTTGTACCTGCATCTTTTCACAATCCCTTAAATGAATTTTTCCTTGAACCTTTCTAGTTTGAGAGACAAAATTTATTTGATCAAATTCATAAATGTTGGGATGGACTCACTGATTCTTCTTACGCGCGATATGTCTTGTATGTCAAGTTTTTGAATTTGCACATGGAAATACTACTTATTTTCTCTAGCATATATATCACTTCTCTGCCCCTTTGATTGGCCTGAACTGCATGAATACGGCCAGCTCGTACAAACTGTTACATATGTACTTGGATTGGAGTAGTTTTTGCTTTCTATTCTCTATTATTGTAGATGCTTATTCTGCTATATATTTGTTTAGAAACTGATTATTAATACAAACTTTATAACTATAACATATTTTTTTGGTAAATCCTCTATTTATCATTCTGAATTGTGTATATGGAACATATGCATTTCTTAAATCAGAGGTCAAATTTTCATGTAAATCGTATTTAATTATCTTTTCACGCACTTAATATGAAGTAGGCAGATGATTAATCTTATTTTCTCTATAGATTTTTATTAGTTGTATAAATACGGCCTTTTATTTTTAAGAATTTTCTTAATTTTATACAAAGGTAATTAAAAATCATGCTTCCATTGACTTGATACAGGGTTTATATGAAAACAAATCCCAAAATTCGATCGTACGACAATTGCGTGAATCTATTTAGCTCCGATCAACCATGCTGCATGTGTATTTGTTCAACACAACGGGCGAGCGTGGGTGCTTGTATCATCCTTATTGGAAATCAATTACTCTCTTTTACATTAGACGCATCAACAACCGCTTACATATACTTCTTTTATACCTTCGTCAAATATTCTGGATGCACGATGCATACCACATCTTCTTACATATCAAATCTTTTGGATGCACAATGCAGACATGTTGATTAGGAAGAGGACAATGCCTAATATTCTCCTCAAGCTATAAGTAACAGAAAGCAGGACAGGTGTAGCAACCGACTTAGCAAACAGACACCATTGAGTGATCGAAGATGCAGGGGAAGAGGTACTACTGCACGCATCGGCGGTGATTAGTGCAGGTGAAGATATATCTACAGCAGAGAATTTAAGGGTGCACAGATTATTGCTTGGTTGTTGGATGCAGGAAGTTGGCTTGGACATCGTCGAGGCACTGAATAGCTGCATCGCCAGTCCGCTAGAGTTCTCCTCCCAATTTGGCCATTATTAGTGGATAAAATGATTTCTTTTACTTCAGGGAAGCCGTCGGCCACCAAATATGCTAAAAGCACCGGTACACCTATTCCTGTTCCAAATCAACAATTTTGTGATAAATCTGTACTGGAATATACGCGTTGGATTGCAATATGGCTACAACTTGGAAATAAGATTCAGTGGTAGATGGATCATACCTTGGACCAGGACGGATGGAAATACTCCTGATGGGTGCTGTTACTCGTGATCGAATAAACCTTCAATCGTTGCTCTTGACTACCCGGTGTAATAGTTGTTTCTTATAATCTTCTTAATTACCTCAAACTGGTAGATCTAGTGGCGTGTCTTTCAAACGTGCTTCTCCTATGGTTGGGAACCAACAGCAACATCAAGCGTCGAGATCTACCACTCGTTGGTCAATTTGTAAACATAACACGGTTTGATGGATCATATCCACTGTTGTGATATCGTTGATTCGTCGCAGACAATCGGTTGTATGTACGTCGGCCGGCCCTCCGGCAGCTAATCGTCATCGCCGTTGATTCGCTGGAAATCCTTGGTTGCATGTGTACGTTCGCCGGCACACACACAATAGATCTTTTCCGTAAAGTTGATAGATGAATCACAATTACCTGAGCGCTTATGCTTGTGCGTCGAGATCTACCACTCCTTGGTCAATTTGCAAATAGAACACGGTTTGATGGATCATATCTACTGTTGTGATATTGTTGATTGGTCGGAGACAATCGGTTGCATGTACCTCGGCCGGCCCTCCGGCAGCTGATCGTCATCGTCGTTGAATCGTCGGTTGCATGTGTACGTTCGCCGGCACACAATAGATCTCGGTTTTTGTGGGGAAAGTGCGCAAATTCTGTAGAGTTAAATCTATTCGAATAGCCGCGTTTGCGGTCATGGACGAGTTGAAATGGCCATACTTAACCGGGGCTAGTTTTGTTTAAGAAATGTTTTACAAAGGAAAAAAGAGAAACTTGTTTTCGGAGTACCGGAAATGTACTTGAAAGTTTTGATGACCATGTGAAGATGGTCGGAAAGGAAATAAAAAGGGTTACTCCCATCCTAGTGTTTTATGTCATAGGATATCTTTTGAAGTATCTTCGTCAACAAAGATATAGAAATGTCATCGGATATCTTTTGAAATATCTTCTTCAACAAAGATATAGAGATGTCATGAACCCTCTTAGTGTCCCCTTCAACTGCGAAGTTGGGATGCTATATCCACAAGAGAAACTACTTCTCTTCCTCATGCTATATCCACAAGAGAAACTTCTTCTCTTCTACATGCTATTTTCACAAGAGAAATTAGCTCTTCCCTCTCATCATCTTAGTTAGTACTTGTTCTCTTGCACTCTTGCAAAGTACCTTCTTGATGGTTTGCGAGTACAATTCCAATGTACTCACGGCTTTATCCCTGGCTATTTACTTGGCCAGACTTGAAGGAGTTCGACATATGAAGACGGATTGGACGACGTCTATGCGAGCTAGGAACGTCTTCCCAGTCAGTTGCCTGTAGGGTTAAGGCAGATGACTTGGGCTCTACGCTGTTGAAGTGATTCCGCTACTCTGGTGATTAGATTAGGCCCTTCGAGGCTATTATGTAAAGAATGGTCATGTGACCTTATTGTAATTTCTTATTCCGAGTTGTAAAGGATGATGTAATTCTGATATCAGTTCGGTTATGTATTCACGACGCACTGATCATGGGATCGTGAACTGTATACATAACGGGAATTTCGGACAGCTAGTCTGGGGTCCCCACAGCGCGGCTGCCGGTGAAAACCGTGCTCCAACCTCGGTTGGCGGATGATGGCGACGTGTCGTGCCGCTACCTTCTTGAAGGAATCGTCGTCGCAGTCTGCGGTCTCTCACTCGTGCTGCTCCGGGGGAAACCCTAGGTCCGGGTCTCCCGGATCGGACGATGGTGGCGTGCCCTGCGTCGTTCTACCTCTTGGGGCATCGTTTTTGGAGCAGTTGTTGGATGTTGGCGGATATTGGTGGAGTGGTATTCATCTACCACATTGTTGGCGTTGAGTCTCGGTGGCATGGTGCTGCAGGGCATCGACGACGGATGTGGGATGATGTATGCGTGCAGGATGGTGCAACCGTCTGGCGTCATGGTGGCATCGATGGCAGGTCTTGAAAGGTTAATGCGATGATCTCTCTTGAAGATGAAGTCGAGGAAGACGGCGGTAGCTACTTCTGTGGCGTGTGCGTTGGCGTGCGTAGAGAGTCTGCTTGACTGGATATGCTTCTCACCTGCTATTGGGCGGTTTAGGAAGGCATTTGGTTTTTGGATGATATGAGTTGGTGTATTGTCACCCCCTTCATCCCACTGTAGGTTTAGCGAGGTGGCTTCAAGGTTGATCTTTTGTATTGTTTTTGTAAGGTTTTGTGAATAATCTAATAAAAAAAGCCGTGTGCATCCTTTGGATGCAGAAGCTGGGGCGATATTTCCCCCATTTCGAAAAAAAGAGACGATCTCTTAGCTAAGAGAAGGCAAAGTCTTTTTTTCATCTTTCTTTTTCCTCCACCTCAGCGTTTATCCTACGTGACACTGCTAAGATATCACCATTATACATGCCCGGGTCACACGTGAGATATGGGATAAGATGTTTCCAACATGGGCCCATAGTCCGAGCCCTTTTTTTTCAAGGATCCTAGTTTCGCGGTTCTTTTTTGCAATTATTTCTCTAAAAACTGCATTGATGTTGTCTCGTGGTCTTTCAAAGATCGAACCAGTGTTAGAGGGATCATAGTCTTGCGGTCTTTCAAAGATCGAACCAGTGTATTCTTCCCATTTTATCGTTGAACAGAATTCCTTTAAACTTCTAGTCTAGTAATAATAATATTCTTATGTCTCTTTTATTTTCCCATGGTAGTAGTTATTCTAAGCAGAACCAGGATCAATCTGCTTCCAATATTTCGATGGCCCACATGTTAGTTCCTTGTGCAGAAGTGTACAAACACAGACACAATCAAACTAGCCTTTATCTTGACACTCCACGGGATTCCGTACCTTCCACTGCTGACAAGCCCTCTCACGAATGGCCAGAAGCACAACATCATCCAGACACAACACACGAACTCTCCAATTCCTGGGTCACTGTGAGCTCCCCTCGCCGTCCCGACAACGACACGGCATGCCCCAACAACTATTGCAACAATGTTCAAGATTGAGAGTGTGGTCACTGGGATGAAGATGGGCGACGAGTCGAAGGTGAAAAGCCCCTTATCAACGTCGTTAGGGCTGGCGCCACCATCGGACATGCTGCTTTCCTTGCGCGTGACCTCGAACACGGTCTCGGAGAGTCCCATGGTCTTGAGGAGCACGGTGAGGAAAGCGAGGAGCCAGGCACAGGCCGAGGTGATGCGTTGCATCCTGTGGTTGTTCCACCAGGCACGGGCTGAGAGCCCGCATTCCTTATACTCCATCAAGTTGTAGATGTTGTAGGTCAAGAACAGAGCAAGTGGGATGCGGAAACCTTCATCTGTTGCCTGCAAAAGTAGTATCGGAAGAACTACACATCAGTCAACTAGCATTTTTGAGCAATTCTCAGCCAGCCAACTAGTCTACCAGAGTATGTAACAAATTAAGAAATTTTCTAGAGTAGTTGCATAAGAATCTGGAGCTGGTTAAATATCTCCCGCATACTGACATTTCAGCTGTGAGCAATGTACTGGTGGCTGATGAGAAAATTATATGTACCTTGGGCAAGAAAGACTGGTTTGTGAGTAGGCAGAAAGGTCCCAGTAGAGCGTAGCACAGCTCGAAAAGCGCCCTAATGGGCCACACATATAAGAACATGTAGGCAAGGCATTGCCGAAGCTGGAGGCGCCTGAAGACGGTGCCAAGGATTGGGCTGTTCCGGCCGATGAGTATCTCCAGAAGCCCTGTCGCCCATCTCTTGTACTGGGTCAGGCTTGCTAGTCCGCCAGTGGGAGCACATCCCAAGAATGACGGTGGGTTGGTGTCCATCAACGCCGATTTCCAACCCATCGCATGGATTCGCTGCCCGGTCAGCATGTCTTCTGTCATCGATCCATAGACCCAGCCAATCTACAAAAGTACATCGAACGAACTCGAATTAGAGAATTTTCAAGAGATGAGTGATGGTACTGTAGCAAAACCTACAAAAATACGGCAATGGCAACTATACCTCCTGACCCCAACATGTGCCTCCCTCATAGCTGGAAGCGCCTACTTGTTTTGCCACTTCAACGCGACTCGATATGGATTCTGTTGGTCTAGCGAGCACGTCTCCTGAGATGATGTTCCTAGATGATTCTATGAGTTCCTTTGAGCCCCCAAACTTGATTTGGAGCTGCTTGTAAGATGGTGACACTGGCAAATTAAGAAGAGGCATTTGATATGACTTGAGGAACCGAAATGCACTGACCAAATACTTCACTTTACTTCCAATGATTACATGTTTTGCATGCCCAATTTTAGCTGGTCTCCCGTGTTTGATTTTATCTGGTGGCGGCATCCCGTAAATGACTTTCCTGCGGTGAAAACAGCCAGTCCCACCGTAGAAAATTCCTTGGATCCCAGCGACTCCACCTCCAAGTTTCTGGAACATGCCACAAAAACCAGTAGAGTTGTAACACTACTAGTGATGCATAACAAACCGGCCTTCACCACCACAAGAAAACAGAGAAGCAGTAGCTGCACACAACAATCGTGCACATCCAATGCATACCTTGAATCCAACCTCCAACTGGTTTCCGAAGGGATCATCCTTGAGGGCACCGTAGAACTTCTGCGGCGTCTGGACGAACCCGCTCTCGATCTCGTCGTCGAACCCCAAGAGTAGGCACATAGCGTGCAGGGCGACCTGCGGGTTATTGGCGAACATGTCGCAGTCCACGTTGAGCATGATGGGCGCGTTGGTCATCACAGCTGACACCCTTGTCTGCACCAAGAGATGCTCAGCTTAATTATCAACACTCCTATGAACTTCTCTTTATGTTGTTTGTATGACACACTAATGATGTATTTAGTAGAAGAGAGCGCTTACCAGAACATTCATGGCGCCGGCCTTGAAGTTGTGGTAATGTTTGAGGCTCTTCTCTCTCGAGACGTACACCAGATTTGGGAATCCTTGCCCTGTTCTTCTGCTCTTGGTGTTATCCCAGAGAACCTGAACCCAGACATATCAACAGTAACAGTTTGTCACAATGATGCACACAGTGACACAGCACATGGGGGCAATGGGCTAACCTTGACGATTGTAGGATGGTTCCTGCGCTCGGTGTCGATGAAGTCAGCGAACTCAGCGTCCCGCAGAATGAATCCCTCGTCGGCGTTCTCGATTCGGGTGACCAGCTTCTCATACTCGCTCTAAGAGCACACACACCAGGAGAAGACTCATGCATGGCCATGACTCATGGGTGATAATGTACGTAACAATATTTGTATTGACATGATCATGGGAGCTAGCTAAGCGCCATTAATTATTGTGTCTAACCTTCATGAATGCCCAGCTCTCCATGAACTCGTCGCCCGTGCCAATCTCCAGCGGTGCCGAAGCGAAGTACATGAACGGGGCCCTGACCCCGACGCCGTGCCTCTTGCAGAAGGGCACCCAGAGGGCGGCGAAGTCCGCAGCCTCGCGCAGCGCGTAACAGGTGACGGGCGAGCAGCCGTCGTCGGAGACGTAGCACGCCAGCTTGCCGACGTCTGGGTAGTCGAGGGCGAGTAGCGATAGCACGGTGTTGACGGTGATCAGCGGCGGTTCCAGCAGCGGGTCGGCCGTGGTGACGAACATGTCCATCGCCGGGAGCTCCTCCGGGAGGAGGTTGTCCGGGTACGTGTCGAACCGGACGGGACTCCACTTGCAGTTCATGTTGAGCGCCCACACGAACGCGAACCACGCCTCGCAGACCAGCGCGAGCGTGCCGAGCCACGGCGACGTCGCGCCTTGAGGCGACGCGGCGCGGCGGGCGATGAGGGCGAGGAGGAGGAAGAGGATGGCGAACTCGGCGAGTAACCATGCCGTTCTTCCGAGGACCACCCTCTCCTGCAGCTTCTTGGTGCTCGCCATGGCCCTCTCGTAACAGCTAGCACACGACTCGGCAAAGCAAGCAACAAGCGCTAGCTGAGGATTATGTAGAGTCACACTGGTGGAAAAAAGGGCTTTGGTCGCGGTTGGCAACTGCCATTAGTCGCGGTGGCCCAACCGCGACCAAAGCAGCGCGACTAAAGGCCCCCCCTTTAGTCGCGGTTCCTTACGAACCGCGACTAAAGGCCCGTCCACGTGGGCCGCAGGCGAGCGCCAGGGCGGAGGACCTTTAGTCGCGGTTCTTCTGGCCAACCGCGACTAAAGGCCTCCGCAGGGTTTAGGGTTTTAGCCCCCCTCCCCCTAAATCTGGTTTCTTTTTAATTTGTATTGTTTTATTTCTTTTGGGTTTTAATTTTGAAGGAGTTTCACATATTCTACGGTACTGTATACATACATGCATATGAATGTACAATTTCAAACAAATTTGAAATTAGAACCAAAAAGAATTCAAGAGGAATATACAATATATATTCAATATCGGATCACCATATACAATATATATTCAATATCGGATGACCATATACAATTTTGAACAAGTTAGTTACAAATTCTGGTGCATATAAAGTTCTACGTCATCGTAATAGTGTTCTCCTCTAGGATCGATGACTTCCCTCGCCAACCATCCAGCTAGTTCCTCTTGAAGTGGTCGGAAGCGAGCTTCTGGACTAAGCGTCTTCCGGAGGTTATTCCTCAGGATGTTGTTCTCACACGTCTGGTCCCGCTCATTGCAGTATCTCCGGATCCTCTCACAAACATAGTATCCACATAGATTGGTCCCCGGTGGCTGAGTATCCCCAGTCGTCCGCACTGCCATTTTAAAAGATAGCTCTTTTTTGAATTCACCGACCTTGGTATCTACGAACCGTCTCCAAACCCTACGAGGCAAAGAAAATTAAATAAGCAAGAGAGTTATTAATTAGTTACTTGATATTAGGAAATGATGAACGAAATAGGCCGATCGATATAGAGCGCAAATGAATGAAAATAATTACTTTTGCAACATTTTTCTCATGTCGCCCCAAAGCGCCGGATCCATATTCAGAGAGTCGTGGACGAGAACTGAGGAGGTCTGAACTTTAATTACCATAAGAATCCAGTGGAACCTGCGGACACGATACATGCACAATCATGCATAACTCATCGATTAGCCACATACCATGCATGGAGTAAACAAAAGAGAATGTGCTCAAGACAGAAACACTCACCCAAAATGGTAAGGAAATAGAATATCACTTTTCTCGTTGCTGTTTTCTAATAAACCGCCACAGGTCATCCTCCACGTCGGCGGGGTGGTGTTCTAACACATGTGAATTAACGATGTGTGGGTCAATGAACCCAACATCATGGATGTTCCTTATTCGCATTTCCCGCTTCTTCATTCTGCATAATAGCGTACACAACAAGATAGTTAGGACGGTGCGGGCAATGAACGAGATGGGGTAGAAATTAATAAATCACTTACGAACGTAGCAACTGATGATAGATTTGTCGAGGTCGCGCAGATTGAACAGCTGGAACAATTCACTCAGAGGAATTTGTACCCAGTAATGTTTGAAGTGATGCTCATATCTAACTTCCGCATAGATATAGTCTTTGGCGTTTTTATGTTTTATGTAACCCTTGTACCAATTTAGCAGACCTAGCATTTGTCGAGGTAGATCCCCTTCTCGCGCAGGCTCGGCGAGAGGGCCATTCTTCACATATGTAAATACTACGTCCTTCATTGGCGCCTCATCAAGGCCTAGCAAAGGCACGAAGAGTGATACCTAACTCGGCCGCTTGTTCTCTCGGCACTCGTTACGGTCAATCCATGTCTTTGCCGCAGCTGCTATGATATCGGGGCATCCGGATCGGCGGCTTGCACTATGAGCGGGGCGATCGATTGTTTACTTTGTTCCCGAGCTGGGCAACTTCTTTCCCCCTTTCTAATTTTGACTCGGCCTCGTCCTTCACGGCTTTCTTCTCCGCCAACTCTTTCCTGTTCTTGAACGCGAGTGCTTGCCTACGAAGTTCACGTAAATAGTCGTCGTGCAGATTCTTCGCGGCTTGGGACGGTGTGTTCAAAAATGACTTAGCCCACTGCTTTTCCTTGTCAGAATATACTGGCTTGGGCTCGCCCTCTATTTTCCTCTTGACGCTCGCCTTCCATTTCTCTAAATCAGCAGCCGCGCCCGCCTCGACTTCCTCGGCACTACTTTCCCAAGGCCTCGTGGGGAGAGGCTTGATGATACCTCCGGTACCTTTGTTTTCTTAGGTACGTAAGGGTCCGGGTTAATAACCCAGGACTGCTTCGCTTCTTCGCCGGAGGTGGATTGGGGCGGTACCGGTGTCGATCACCCGCCGGACGAGGACCGGGGGCGGCGGCGTGGGCTGACGTGAATGAGGTGTATTAGGTGAAGCACCACCGCCACCGTCACCGCCACCGCCACCGTCACCGCCACCGCCACCGCCACCGTCACCGCCACCGCCACCACCACCACCGTACGGGGTGGACTTGTTGGCGCCTCGCACAGAAACTTGATAAATTTCTTACTGCCATAGAATGAACTCGCGCTTGACATCTCCAAGTCTTTTCACCCCTTCAGGTGTAGCAATGTCAATGTCCAGGTTCTCAAACCCTTGGACTATCTCCTCCACCGTCACACGAGCATAGCCATCTTGAATGGGGTTGTTGTGGTGGAGTGCTCCAGGTGGTAAAGCACTGCCGATGGCTACCTTCATGGACATGTTCCCGATAGGATAATACAGATGACATGCTTTCATCTCCTTTATATCGTCCACGGGGTAGCGAGGAGGCTCCGGTGCAGTAATTTCGACCACCGCAGGCTCCGGTGCAGTAATTTCTATCGTCGGTGCACCAGCCGGTGAGGCCTCTCCGTGGAAGCCACGCTGCTTCTTCTCTGCTGGCTTCCGAGATCCATTGGATGATCTTCAAAGCATGTCGCGCCCGAGCTGCATCTCTTTCGGCGACTAGTACACTCACGGTTTTCTTCATCACATCCATTTCAGTTACCAACTTCGCCACAACATCTGCATCCCGATCCATCTTTCTCTTACGGCTTCGTAACCGTACGGGTCATCGTTCGGGGAACCCTATTTTCCACGGAATGGGCCCCATGCCTCGTATACGTCCTCCGTGTTCAGGATTCCCGAGGGCTTTTGTCAGGGCGTCGTTCTCTCTGTTGAACCTGATCCTCCCCTCTTGAGCCTCCCTCATTGCCTCAATAAGCTTTTGGGTGGGTGTAATTATTTTGCCCTGATAAACACACTCCCCTGTCTCCGGGTTCACCGATCCCCCATCCCCGTACCACCCGCTTTTGGCCCTTGGGTCCCATCCCTCCGTACCTGGACGGATTCCTCGCGCCCTCAGCTCGTTCTCCATCTTCTCCCACTTAGGCTGCCAGCGATACCCTCCTGGCCCCATTTTATGATTGTACTCCTTCTTGGCCGCATTTTCCTTATTTTTTCTCGATAGTTCAAGGAACTGCTCCGATTTCTTTTGCTTCACAAATTCTGGCCAATCATGTTGCAGTTTCTCATATTGTCCTATGAAATCCGGAGTCTTGCCCTGGTTGACAAAGTCATGGGCTAGATTTTGCTTGTATTTCCGGAATGCGTTGGCCATCCTAGAAAGAGCGAACTGTTTGACTAGCTTGCGCCTCTCCTTGTTTTCCGCAATCTTGTTACCCTCCTCATCGTATTTGCGGTATTCCGGAGGTAGAACGAAATGTTCCATAAGCTTGTTGAAGCAATCTTTTTTCTCTCTTATCGACAAAAGTGAAACCAACACGTGCCTTCTTTGGCTCATTCCACTCTGGCGGGTGATCGAGACGTTGTCTCTAACAACGGCTCCGCATTGGCCGACAAACTTGGAGGCGTTCTTGCTGGGCTCAATCGGCCTGCCGGTTGCTTCATCGACAACATCGATGGTGCATGTTTCTCCTGCTTTCATCGTCTTGGTTGCGCCACGCTTTGACGACGTACTCGATTTTTTCGACGATCCGGCCGAGGGCTAAAATAAGAAAGAGAGTCGCGCGCGTTAGTACACACATTTATTCAAATCGGACGCTCAATATGTACATATATATATATACCTCGGCGCGGAGGTGGTTGCTACTTCCAATCGAAGATCGTCGTTTATCGACGTTTCTTCGGCACCATCTTGCTGACCATGCCCTTCATCTTCACCCTCAAGGTTCAGATAAGAAGAGATATCATCTTCTTCTTCTCCGGTCGGCACATATGGAATATCGCCTTTTATGATGCCGAACATATGGTCTTCAGCGTCCGGATCATAGTTGTCCAGAATCGGGTCAGCTCTATCGTCCGCCATATGTCAGTCCTGAAAACATGTAGTCAAAACAAATTAATTAAGTGCAGAAGGGGGGCGGTGGCGGTGGCGAAAGGGCGGTGCCAAAAGGAGGGGGCCGGCGAGCTGGAAGGGGTGGGAGAGGGTGTCGCGGAAGAGCGCGTGTGTGCGTCGGGAGAGATTGGAGGGGCCGGGGCGCCGGCGGGCGCCGCCCTAGCTATTGCATGTGTGCGTGTGTGGCGCGCGCCCGCCCCTAGCTATTTTAAGTCTCAAATTTTAAGTCTGAAATTTATAAGTCTGAAATTTTAAGTCTTCTTTTAGTTTTTTAAGGCTCAAACTTTTAAGTCTCAATTATTTAGTTAATTTTAAGTCTTAAATTTTAACTCTAAAATTTTAAGTCTGAAATTTTTAAGTCTCAAATTTTAAGTCTTCTTTTAAGTCTCAAAATTTTAAGTCATATTAAGTCAAAATTTTAAGTCATATTAAGTCAAAATTTTAGTTAAGTCATAATATGTTAAGTTTTAATTTTATTAAGTCAAAATTTTAGTTAAGTTAATTTTTTGTTAAGTAAAAAAAGAGAGAGATTTTTTATTAAGTCAATTTTTCAGTTAACATTCCAAAGTATTATATTTTTATTTTTACTTAATAACATTCCAAAGTTTTGGTTAATTAATTAAGTAGTTAAAATTAAAAAGACAAAAAACTCAAAAAAAAAACTGGCGGCGTCCTTTTTCCTTCTCTCTCCCTCTCTCTGTGCGCTCGATCCCGTGTACTGTGTGCGCCCGCGCGTCGGCGAAAGGTGTGCGCGGCCGGCGGCGGCGCGTGTGGTGTGCGCGCCTCGGCGGCCGCCGCCGCGCGCGGCGTTGTGGAGTGTAGCGGCGCGCGAAGAGAGGAGAGGCGGCGCGCGGCGTGGAGACGACGTGTACGTACGCGGGCCGGGGCTGGCGGTTGACGTACACGGAGGAGGGGCCGACGCGCGCAGAGCGCAGCGACGAGAGGAGCGGCGGCGGTAGGAGGGCGCGAACGTTCGGCGGCGCGTGGAGTCGGCAGCGCGGCGGCAGCAGCGGAGGAGTCGATCGGCGCGACTGTCGGCGTTCGAGAGGAAGAAGATGAAGTGAACCGCGCGCGGCGCGCTCGTTTTATAGGCATTGAGCTTTAGTCGCGGTTGGGGTCACCAACCGCGACTAAAGGGTAGCCTTTAGTCGCGGTTGGTGAGCCCAACCGCGAGTAAAGCTCATTTTTCGGCGGTTTCGAGATTTCCCGCGGAAATACCCTTTAGTCGCGGTTGGCGAGGCCAACCGCGACTAAAGGTCTTTTTCATAATACTTATCATTTTCAAAATTCTTAAAAATACAAAAAATATATCAAAAAATTCAGGAAAATAAAACTAATTTATTCCAAAATATTAATAATACAAATAATATATCAAAAAATTCAGAAAAATAAAACTAATTTATTTCTAAATGTTAAAAATACAAATAATATATCAAAAAATTCAGAAAAATAGAACTAATTCAATTCAAAATGTTGAAAATACAAATAATATACCAAAAAAATCAGAAAAATAAAACTAATTCAATTCAAAATGTTAATAATACAAATAATATATCAAAAAATTCAGAAAAATAAAACTAATTCATTTCAAAATGTTAAAAATACATATAATATATCAAAAAATCAGAAAAATAAAACTAATTCAATTCAAAATTTTAAAAATACAAATAATATATCAAAAAAATCGAAAAAAAAACTAATGCAATTCAAAATCTTAAAAATACAAATAATATATCAAAAAATTCAGAAAAATAAAACTAATTCAATTCAAAAATCTTAAAAATACAAATTATCAAAAATTCAAAAAAATAAAACTAATTCAATTCAAAAGTTCGTTGGCCCCCTCTTCCCGCCTCTTTCCGCTCGACCCCCTCTTCCCTCCTCGTCTTCCCGCCATTTCTTCCCTGTCTTCCCGCCTCTTTCTTCCCACCAATTGTTTCCCGCCAATTTCTTCCGGCCTCTTTCTTCCCGCCAATTTTTTCCCGCCAATTTCTTCCCGCCACTTTCTCCCCGCCTCTTTCTTCCCGCCTCCCCGTCTTCCCGCGCCTCCCATTTTTCCCGCCATTTGTCACTACATATAGGTAGCCCGGCTTGGCCAGCATCACATCTCTACAATCTCTCATCACTCTCTCATGGCTTCCACCGCACCCACTCTAACCTACCGGCGGGTGGAGGAGCTTTGCGCCTCGAACTACCCTTGCCCTCCGGCTACCGCGTCCCCTAGGCTGGAGCCTAAGCGCCGGCGGCGTGCCGGTCCCTCCCGTCCCTCGTGTACCGCGCGCCGGGCGGCCATCACGAACCACTACTACCTCGACCTCACGCCGGAGCAGCGGATGAATCCCCGCTGGCATCCCGATAACCAGCATACTTGGGACGCCTTCTTCATCAATCGGCGTGAGAGGGCGCTCGCGGTATGAGGAGGACGGTCTGCCTCTGAAACTTCCACGAGGCCGGCCGTCGGCTATGGTGGTACGGCCGGACTCGCAGAGCGTCATGGACTACATCACGGCCGGCGATATCCCCCGCCCGCGCTACCCTCGCTTCGAGCCACGAGCGCCGCCCGACGACAGCCGACGACAAGAGCGACGACGACGCGGCAACTTAGAAGGCGACGACTACCAAGACAATGGCGGCGGCTATGAAGACTACGAGTATGCATATTATACGCCTAGGCAGGAGTATGACTAAATCACTCCAAATTTCAAGTATGTAGGAGTATGACTTAGTCACTCCAAATTTCCTCAGTATGCGGAGTATGACTTAGTCACTCCAAATTTCATGTATGCGTGGAGTATGACTTAGTCACTCCAAATTTCATGTATCATCGGTGCTATCTCGAGTCAATTGAATCATTCGAAAATGGACACCAAACACATCACGGGTAATATAATTCACATGATTCATTCAACAAAGTTTGGTACAATAAATTATTACACATCATTTCTTCCCTTGTGTCCCCGCTTGCTTACGATTGTGCCGTATCCATGGAGCATCCTCATCATTTAACTTAATGCTTGGGTCGGTGTTCACTTTGAAGGGCGGAATTTCAGCAAACATATTATAATCTTCGACATGTCTGTCTTGTCCTCCACTCCCACGATGTTTCTTTTCCCCGAAAGAACAATGTGGCGCTTTGGATCATCGAACGATGTACCTTGATCATTTTCTTATCTTTCCGTTTCCTCGGTTTGCTACTCATGTCCTTCACATAGAAAACCTGAGCGACATCTTTCGCTAGGACGAATGGTTCGTCAAGATAACCAAGATTGTTGAAATCCACCATTGTCATTCCGTATTGCTGGTCCACCTTTACCCCACCTCCTGTTAGCTTGAACCATTTGCACCGGAACAAAGGGACCCTAAAGGAGGGTCCATAGTCAAGTTCCCATATCTCCTCTATGTAACCATAATATGTGACCTTTTGCCCATTCTCGGTTGCTGCATCAAAGCGGACACCACTGTTTTGGTTGGTGCTCTTTTTATCTTGGGCGATCGTGTAAAATGTATTCCCATTTATCTCGTACCCTTGGAAAGTCGTTATAGTCGAAGATGGTGTCTTGGCCAACATGTACAGCTGATCTACAACCTTATTGTCACTCATTAAATGTTTTCTCAACCAACTGCCGAAAGTCTCCATGTGGGCCTTCCTAATCCAGGATTCAGGCTTCCCCTGGTTGTCCGAGCGTAAAATATTCTTGTGTTTCTCAAAGTACGGAGCAACCAAGCTGGAATTGGTCGAACCGTGTGGTGTGCTTCGGTCGAGGAGAATGGCCGTCCATACATATCATTGATTTCCTTCCGATCGTGCCTTTTCCACTTAGTCTCCCCTCGTGCCGCGATTGAGGAAGACCAATCGGCTTAAGGTCAGAACAAAGTCAACACAAAACTCAATTACCTCCTCATTTCCATAGCCCTTGGCGATGCTTCCTTCGGCCTAGCACGGTTACGAACATATTTCTTTAATACTCCCATGAACCTCTCGAAGGGGAACATATTGTGTAGAAATACAAGACCGAGAATGGAAATCTCATCGACTAGGTGAACCAGGAGGTGCGTCATAATATTGAAGAAGGATGGCGGGAACACCAACTCGAAACTGACAAGACATTGGATCACATCGTTCTGTAACCGTGGTAGAACTTCTGGATTGATTACCTTCTGAGAGATTGCATTGAGGAATGCACATAGCTTCACAATGGCTACTCGAACATTTTCCGGCAGGAGCCCCTCAAAGCAATCGGAAGCAATTGCGTCATAATCACGTGGCGGTCGTGAGACTTCAGGTTTTGGAACTTTTTCTCCGCCATGTTTATTATTCCCTTTATATTGGACGAGAATCTGACGGGACCTTCATACTGCTCGGGCATTCAAAAAGATGACCTTCTCTTCTTTGGTCGTAGCGTAGGCGGCACGACCTTGAAACCGTTCCGGATGCCGGTCATCGTGGTCTTTCAAACTTTGCTGGTCCTGCCGTGCTTCCTTTGTATCATTTGACTTCCCATACACGCCCAAGAAGCTTAGGATGTTCACGCAAATATTCTTCGTAACGTGCATCACGTCGATTGCGGAGCGGACTTCTAGGACTTTCCAATATTCTAGCTCCCAGAATATAGATTTCTTCTTCCACATGGCTACGTGCCGTCGGCTCCCTTCGGAACTGATTGTCCGCCAGACCCTTTCCAAAGATGACTTTCAAACCCTTGACCATATCAAATACCTCGATTTACAGTGTGTTCCGCAGGCTTCGGCCGGTGATCTGCCTTGCCGTTGTAATGCTTGCCTTTCTTTCTTCTTGGATGACCTTTCGGAAGAAATCGACGATGCCCAAGGTACACGTTCTTCTTACAATTTGGCAAATGTACACTTTCAGCCTCATGTAAGCGGTGCGTGCATGCATTGTATCCCTTATTTGACAGTCCCGAAAGGTTACTAAGAGCAGGCCAATCGTTGATGGTTACGAAAAGCAACGCTCGTAGGTCAAATTCCTCTTCTTTGTGCTCATCCCACACACGGACACCAGGTCTGCCCCACAGCTGTAAAAGTTCATCAACTAATGGCCTTAGGTACACATCGATGTCGTTGCCGGGTTGCTTCGGACCTTGGATGAGCACTGGCATCATAATGAACTTCCGCTTCATGCACAACCAAGGAGGAAGGTTGTAGATGCATAGAGTCACGGGCCAGGTACTATGGCTGGAGCTCTGCTCGCCAAAAGGATTCATGCCATCCGTACTTAGACCAAATCTTATGTTCCTTGCGTCGGCTGCAAAATCTTTGAACTCTCTGTCGATCTTTCTCCATTGCGTTCCATCTGCGGTGTCTCAACTCCCCGTCCGACTTACGGTCCTCTTTGTGCCATCGCAACAACTTGGCATGCTCTTTGTTCCCGAACGAGACGTTTCAACCGTGGTATTATAGGAGCATACCACATCACCTTGGCGGAACCCTCTTCCTGGGTTTCTCGGCCCTCAACATCGTCACCAGGGTCATCGCCTCGATCTTATAACGCAATGCGGTGCATACTTTTGGGCATTCATTCAAATTCTCGTATTCACCGCGGTAGAGGATGCGATCGTTGATGCATGCATGTATCTTCGTAACCTCTAAACCTAGAGGGCGGACAACCTTCTTTGCTTCGTACGTAGTGGCGGGCAACTCGTTATTCTTTGGAAACATATTCTTCAACATTTTCAGCAAGTTTTCAAATGCCGAGTCAGCTACACCTGCTGTGCCTTCCATCTCGGCAAATCCAAAGGTGCAGCCCAGCTTTTTCAGACCATCATCGCATCCGAGGTACAGGCGCCTTCCTGTGATCCTCTAACATGCGATCCAAATTCTCCCTCTCTTTTTCAGTTTCGCAGCGTCTCCGTGCATCGGCAATGGTCCGACCAAGATCATCAACGGGATCATCACGTGCCTCTTCTTCACCTTCCCCTTCATCGTCCCCTTCACCTTCAAAGCATCCTCCATGAAAGTATCACCGAAATGAGCAAGATAGCTTTCATCGATGAAATCATCCCCTTCTTCATCTTCTTCCATTATAACCCCTCTTTCTCCATGCTTGGTCCAACAATTATAGCTTGGCATGAATCCGTGCCGAAGCGGTGCATGTGAACATCTCTTGAGGAAGAGTAACCCTTCTGATTCTTACATTTAACACATGGACAGATAACAAAACCCTCCTGCTTGTTCGCATTAGCCACTACGAGGAAATCTTTCAAACCCGCACTGAACTCGCCGGAGAGTCGGTTACCCTACATCCATTGTCGATTCATCTGCATTATTATAATATAAAATATATAATTAACCATCATGCATTTGTTAAACTAACTAGCTACAAACAATATAAATTAAACAATGAACTAATGCACATTTTATCAACGACACATCAAAGGTTCAAGTTGCTAACCGCGATCGAGGAGGAAAAAATAAATGAGAAAGCTCAAGTGTGGCTCCAACACTTCATATCATGTTTGTTTCATGCTCTTGGGGCATTTCATCAAACACCTTATGTGCATAAGAGGAACCAAAATCAAACCTAACACCCACTTGTGAAGCTTGTGAAGAGAATGGCACCAAATGGCTAAGTGTTGGCTGCTGGATGGGTATATATAGGGGAGGGGCTTTAGTCCCGGTTGGCCTGGCCAACCGCGACTAAAGACCTTGAGTACTGCTTTAGTCGCGGTTGGCCTGGCCAACCGCGACTAAAGACCCCCCACGTGCACCGGCTGGCCACCGAGCGCCCTGGGCCCAGGCCTTTGGTCGCGGTTCTCCTCCCGAACCGCGACTAAAGGTACCATTTGTCGCGGATCCTGCAGCATCGCGACTTATGGGGCTCACCCGAAGCCTGTTTTTCCACCAGTGTCACAGTCCCGCCGTCCAGTTCACATCGGCCAGGATTATTAATTAGCTATTCCTGGTGTGTTTCCTATGGGAAGAAAAGATTTGTTCATGCCAGCATGCGCATGCGCGGGTCTCGCTGAGTCACAGGAAAACAGAAAGTTATCTTTACTTGGTCCCAGCCGCCGTGCACCTCTGGATGGACATGGTGGTCTTGTCTCTTTGCTCTGCACAGGTTTATCCTGGTTGCTCAGTGCTCACTCGGCCCTGCGTACCACCCAATCGGCTCCATGCAAAGCCGTTGCCTGTGGAGTGCTTCTAGAAGAAGTGGTCCGGTTTTGGATCAATTAATGTGCAAACAGCCTACGTGATCCCTGACGGCAGCAAGGTATATTATTAGATCGCTCTCGTCCATAGATCACAATGAACTAGTTGAAACAGGCGAGACGTGAAAGATAAACTAAAAGGAAGACGAACATGACAGCCCTAACTGACAAGCTTGACAAAGACTTGATTTATCATTTAATTCAACTATGAGCAATTATCGAAGAGCAAGCTAAAGCCTCCATGACATGGTGACTGGGATGACAAGATGGCGGTGCCAAAGATTGGGGTCGACGACAACGTAGGCTTGAGGACGACCCAAGAGAGGAGCGTCATGGAGAGGACAGTGAGGGCCCGAGCTATTAGATCTCAGAATCTCGGTCCTGCTTGGGTAGTCCTTCATAAAAAAAACCAATAGGATAAAATTCAAGAGAAATATTATTGGCAATGCTAAGTGTTATCACCAGAATTTGACCGGATTAGAGGTGGGCCGCGATCAAGATTGGGCTTGAAGAATATACATGGAAGAAATACGTGAACCGGCCTTGTACACGAAGTTTGGGCAGTTTGCCCTTGTATCCGTAAATATAGTAGGATACGTGTCGGTTAGTTAGAGTTTGGCTCGTGCACGGTTGGGATTATTCCCACGTTAGAAAGTCTACGGACTATAAATATGTATCTAGGGTTATCGAGAAAAATAACAATCACGTTCATCACAAACCAATCTAGGCGCATCGCCAACCCCTTTGTTTCGAGGGTTTCTTCCGGGTAAGCATCATGCTGCCTAGATCGTGCGATCTAGGCAGTACATGTTTATTCGTTGTTCATGCGTTGCTCGTGCTGAAGCCTTGTTGATGGCGAGCAACGTAGTTATCATAGATGTGTTAGGGTTAGCATTGTTTCATCGTGTTACATGCTTCCGTCCATGCAACCCTTAGAAGTCTAGCCGCCCTTACACCTATCTTAGGTGTAAGGGCGGCACCTTGCTTGATCATTATTTAGTAGATCCGATCCGTTATGATTGCTCCTTGTTCTTCAAGGATTAGTTTAATATCTGCATAGTTAGGCCTTGCAAACGGGTTGAAGGATCCAGTGGCACGTAGGGTGTAGTTTGCTAACCCTAGATAAGATGTTCCGGGGATCAACTTCATGTTGGTTTTTAGGCCTTGTCTAGGGTTGGTTTATTATCACCGTGCGTGGCTGCCAGGCTCAATCACGCGTAGGATGTTCCGATTATGCGGTGAAAACCCTAAATCGTCGTAGGTCGTTTTAGCTATATATCGATCAAGCAGGACCACCATGTGATCGTAGACCTCATACGAACCATGGGTGGATCGGCTCCTTGAGCCGATTCACAGGACAACCTGAGAGCCGATCGAGGCTCGTATTTAATGTTTACGTGTATGCCATGCAGGAAACTAAGCGAAGCAAATCCATCACCTTCCTGATCAGGTATAGATCAGGTGGCACGCCCTTGCACCAGCATCGGACGTGTGTACCAGAGGCTTTGCGGGCCGTCGCTCGAGGGACCAGGGCCAGCCGCAGCTCTGAGTTGTTCCCGGCTCTACGTGTTGCCAGCCGTTGCTCGCCGGTGGGTTTTGGACGCCAACACTAAGTTGACGAACGGTAATAATACTTCTTACAAGATTATTGTCAGTCACGAGGATGAACACGGAGAAAGGACAGCGTGACCCGTGGCGGTAACATGCAAGTACTGTTACCGACAGTGACCAAACGTGAGGCGTCGTGATATGTCCATGGAAGGTGCTACAGGGGTAGCACTTGAGAGGTTCGCAACAAGGGAGATGTAGCCATCTACGAATTGAGATTGCATGAAGACCAGGGTTTACCCAGGTTCAGCAAGTCCGGAGAGTAAACGACATACTTCCTGTTGTTTGCATTGATTGGAGGGTTACAATGGGGTCCTGCAAGTTGGCTATGGCGACTTGCAAGGTCGTATGAAGGTGGAATCTTCTTCCTAGGGTTTCATAACGGGGGTTTATATGAGCACCCCTGTAATGTCCCAGGTTTAGAGACGATCGAGGGGTAGGTTTTAGAAAGGGATGTGCATTGCATTGCAAATTACGGGGAAATTTCGCGTTTTTAAAACAAAACTGCATCGAAGGGGAACAGGTTTCTCTCTCGACACCTTACAGGGTTAGGGTTTCGAGAGTGCGATGAACTTGTTCCTACTTAACCAGATTAGGGTTTTGAGAAGAGAGAAGAGAAGATGCATCACAATCTTAAGTTGCATGATTGAATTCTAAATTAAGTTGTATGATTGGATTCAAACCAAATTTGAATTTGAATTTCAAATTCAAACATTAAATATTACAACCATAATTCAATTATGAGGAAATTCATCTAGTTAAATATAAATAATATACATTATGATCAATACAAATAAAAAGACAAGCTCATTAGAGAAAAACTTGAGCTTTATTGATTAACACACATTATACATTGTCTTTACAATATTCAGATATGAAATATAGAATATTACAACACATTACAAGAATTGGAAAAATAGAAAAGGAAAAAGAAAGAAGATTACAACTTAATGAATTTCCTAAACTACAAGATAAGCTTCAGGGAATGCTTGTGCTTGATGACCTTGAACTTCATTTTGATCATCACTTTGAAACCTGCACATAACAAAGCAAAACAAATAGTTATGCCAAGTGGCATTGCCACTTGGCAGGTTAGCAAAGAAATGGAAAAAAGAGGATATGCACAGAGATCAGCCGAGCTGATCCTCTCCAAGTCCAAGTGCACAGCATCAGCATACACACATACACAGCCTGCTCACATGGCTGTGTGCATGCAGTACACACACACACACAGCAAGAGGGGAGTCACCAACACATGCCAGGCTCAGCTGTCGGCCAGGGAAGCATTGGCTGGCCACATATAAGCTTTTCACAGCCAAAATCCTAGCCCATTGCTTCATCCACCGACAGGCATCAGGGTAAGTAGCTAGTTAGCAAGAACAGCACAAGAACACAAGAACAGGTTGAACAGCCACTGCTGTTCAACAAATCTTCACAACCACAGAACTGAATCCAGCACCACAGGCTTGCTTGGAGGAGCAGGGCAAGCATAAGATCATCACAGAAGCAAACCCTCTACATCAACAACATTTCTAGGAGCTGGAGTGAGGTATACACAAAGCAACATGAGCAAGCATCTGTCTTGCTCATAAATAAGCATATGCACCAATCACACACAAGCAAAGGTGGGTAGATACCCTGTTTATGTCATCATCTGGCTACTAAGCCATATGGTGCAAGCAAAGGTAGTAAAGGCCATTAGGAAATCATCTTATGGGAACATCAGCTATGAAAATCAATGCATAACTGAAGAAATCCAGCAAGAGATGAAGACACAGCTAGCCTAGCCACATACTTAGCACCTATAGCTAATAATGCCATCAGACTGATAGACACTCTGTGTCTATTCATGTTGTCAACATCAAAGTCCACTGGAAATCCATCAAGTGATTAGCCAGTGAGCATCTATTCACCACAGAAAGCCAACATAGGTGGGAGCTACCCTAACAGCAATGATTTACTGTCAGGGCCACCTCAACCACTTCACAAAATTCCACAGATAAGCCATGCACAAATATCATTACCCAGATGGGTTCAAAAGGGAGTTAGGGTACCCAACAGATGTTGGCATCCCTCTAACTCAATTTAATTAACTGTAAGATGATCACCACTGCAAGCAGTTCACATCATTTATCCATTCAGCCAAACAAGACAACACAGATAAATGAATATACAAGCTATAGATTAACCAGAGCCTTGCAATTGATCCACTGGATCACTGCAAGCATCAACTGATGCTTAAGCAAGCACCAACACACACCAGGCCAAGCCTGTGTGATGCACACCCAACACAGAGAAAGAGCAATAGTGAGGCACAGTAATACAACAGCAACATATGCAAGCAACTGATGATCATGTGATCATCAGAAGCTTGCCAGAGCATGCCAGTACATGCTAGGGACAACCTAGTACCAAATCATGAACCATATAATTTACACAGAACCAATTCAGTAACAGTTGCTTCACAGATAAGCAAATGGATGATTTATAATTGTATCCAGAAGCACATCAAATACATGATGTACCACTGGATCAAGCTAGACATGAATGGCACACCCATATAATTAAGCCATAACAACAACCAAAGCCATTAAGCAAGCAATTGAATTAATTGTAGCATGACCAGTAGCAATTTAGCAGTCCATGAGCATTACAAGATGCTCATGAGCAAGCCTATATGAATACACTTGAGTATCTGGCGAGCATAGTAACAAGAACAGAGCCACAGAGAGGGAATTAAGCAAGAAATGAAAGCATAGCAATCAATTAGACCAGGAATTGTTGCACAGGATAAAGGATAGCATGGCAGGGCTGCACACAGCAGTAACACAAGCTCTGGCATGGCCATGGCAACAATGGCCAAGGCCAGGGGAGCAGAAAGAAGATGAGCAAAGATAAAGAAGATAAAGAAAGACAAAGAAGACAAAGAAAGAAGAGCAATGAACAAGAAGACAAGAAGACAAAGAAGAAGAGCAGAACAGCAGCAACATCACGGCATGGCCGTACCTCCACGAGGCACGGCAAGCCAGTGACCAAACTAGACGAAGAAGAGGAGGAGAAGAAGTAGATCAAGTAGAAGAAGAGTAGGCGGCGCACATACCTGGAGCAGCAGCACCAAGGCGTGCCATGGCGGCACGGCGGCACGGGCCAACCACGGCAGCACCAAGCCGCGCCTGGCCTGGCGTCGCCGAGCGCGAGCGCCCCACGGCAGCACCCACGGCAGCACCTACGGCAGCACCCACGGCGGCGTCACGGCACCAGAAGCGCCGGTGAGCAAACCCTCACCGTGCGGGCGAACACGATGGGAGCAGACGAAGGAGGGGACTAGGTCCAGATCGAGCCGGTGGACCTGAAGCGCCGTCGTGAGGCGGTTCAGATCCGCCGCATCCCGTCGCCGGAGTTGGCCGGAGATGGCCGGAGAATCTCGGCGAAGGCGGCGGCGACCACGGAATCGCCAGAGACGCGAGGGGATTAGGGTTTCGGTGCGAGGAGAGAGGAGCGAGCGAGTGGGCCGACCGAGCCAACAGGGTGGCTCGGGTGCGACCTAACCCGTTGGGCCACCGTGACAGGTGGGGCCCAGGGGCAAAATGGTCTTTTCACAAATCTTTAAAATCCAGGAACTTTGAAATTACACCATAAATGTTTAAAAGCTCTAAAAAAATAATTAAAAATATGAAAATTGATCAGCATAAAATTCTCTATCTAAATAAAATACCAAAGAGAATTTTTGAAGACAACTAAGGATAAGTCTCAAATTGATGATTTAAATAATCATTTAAATCACATATATTATTTTCAATAATGAAAATAAGACCATAAGTTCTTTTAAACTTTAAAAACACCTTGACAACATATCAAGGTTGTATTTTGCCCTAAATTAAGTATCTCCAAATTGTTCTTAGTATTAACCTCTTACATGAAATAATAATGTCATCGGAAGGGGGGACAAACCCTAAAACTGGAATCATGCATAATTGCTTCTTTAACCATTGCCCTTATCGGACAATGATGCTATTTTTCAGAAACAGAGGACAAGGGTCAATCCACACCATCCAACTGCAAAACTTTGCAGTGTTCAGGCAAGTTCATCACTTGCTCATGTCATTTGAGTATTTCTATCAAATTACTTGCAAAGTACTATGGTTATCACTATTGCATAAAAACCAAAACCACTATTTTCATAACTATGAATATGACTATGTGGTTGGCAATGGAACCATGGATTGTGTTGATATGGTGGAGGTTCCATTGCAAGGGTTTATATCCATCTAGGATTAAACAACAAATGTCGCCAGTGATTCTTGTGCCGTAATACCCGTGTTAACCATAAGATCCGGAGTGGGACGGAGTAGTCAAAAGTGTTTCCACCTCTCGTTCATCAACGGATGCACTTTACCGTAGTACACTTGTAATCCAAGGGGGCAAGCGGTGAGGCTGGGGAGTCCTAAGTCCCCACGGCATAGTCCATAGTACACTTGTCGCCCGAAGGAGCAAGCGGTGAGGCTGGGGAGTCCTAAGTCCCCACGGTATTGCGGTCTATGATGGGTTGCAGCTACCGGCGTAGGAATGTATGGTAGAGCCCTGCATTGACGTCGTGGTCGGGGTCCACCCTGAAATCTACGGGAATAATGGGACCGGCGTGGACCCAGGGTCGGGGCATGCAACAAAGGGTGGGTGTTAGGGGTAGAGGAGGAACATGATTGGCTAGACCTTATACCGGGCCTCACACCATAGGAAGTGTGGATGGGAAAGCTGCCCGGTTGGCACCAAGGTTAAGATCTCTTATGGGTAAAGCAACACACCTCTGCAGAGTGTAAAGAACCGTGACCTGTCACTCCCTGTTCCGGGATATGGAATCGCTGAACGCGGCCGGAAAGGAGCTCCATGAAGTTCTAGTAAACCGGTGAAGGCTGACGGACATAGCTCTTTGAAATAAAAGCAATCTCTTGAAGAAATGTTTATCAAAACCTGCATTGGTATTAGACTTTCTGGTCTAGTATCGTAGCTAGTGCATTAAACACCTCTTATCTATAATGAACTTGTTGAGTACGCTCGTACTCATCCCACTCTTAAATCCCTTGCTTAGATTGTCTGAATCGTCTGGAGGAGGACTACAACAACCCTGAAGGAGCCGAGATCATCGGCTATGAAGAACCAGACCTCTCTGGAGGTATTGAAGGCGTAGACTACCTCATAGTCTACGGAACCGGGGAGGCTTCCGGAGGAGATCAAGCCTAGAAGCATCGAGTAGTAGTAGTAGCCGAGTAGCCCGAACTCTTAATACTAAGCTGCTCGAGAGAATAAATGTATAACTTAATGAGACTTCTATATTGTAAGCTAAGTTGGGTTCGCCTCGAACCTAGGAGTATCCCTCTTAGGACCCAAGAGGAGCTCCGAGACGATATGTGTATTATGCTTGTAATAATAAATGAATGAGTTATGGACCTGCTATGTTCTGTTGTACTACTCTGAGGGATGTAATATTTGCGGAATGGTACTTCGTGAATGTTATATCAACGACTGGCATACTACAACATGCTGTGGTATGCAGGGTCACCACAGTTGGTATCAAAGCAAAAGCTTTGACCTTAGGTTGGAACCTAGTAAATGGGACAGAACGTTAGGAGTCAAATAGGACTAGTAAAGAATTCTCTAAAAATATGGTGTATATTCAATTGAGAATACAACAATCATATCTTTTAGTGCGATAATTCTTTATTATCTCTATTATGATGCATTATTACTAATCTTATAATCTTTCTATTTCTACAGCCAACAATGGCAAGTTCACGTCCGGGACGAAACGTGAAAGTGATGGATTCCACACTAAGTGAATATGAAGGAGGACTTGCAGATATTCTACGCGCGATGTTACTTGAATTTGGGTGTGATCCCTAGATCCAAGTAAAGAAATACATGTACTATGATGGTACTGTATTGGCAAAGTGTAGGGTAGGGCTACGACTTCCCGAATCTTTGGGAATGAGCGTAGTAATGCCAGCAGGCGAAGCCAGAACTATCAACACAGCCTACCATATAGCCGTTATGAGAGCCATAACCGATATTCGGGAGCATAAGACGAAAGATCTTATGGGTTCCGAATTCACCCACATTCCTCATATACAGGAGGAAGATGATCCCATGCTCAACCACTTCAAATATGCAAAACGCAAACCAGCAGAAGCTGCAAAATACATGGACAATAGCCGCAACTTACTATCATTGTTCTTTCAGTTGAACCGTCATTTGACGGGAGCAATTGATACAATGCTAGAGGAGTTTACCGAACCCAAGGAGGAGACTAGGGGGAAAGAACCTATGGAGAATGTGGTGCACACACCAGTTTACTCAGCTGGTGACTACATTAGTATTGACCACCCTGACCGAGAAGCTACACCTGTTACACCTGGGAACTATTTTAATAGTTCCTATAGAGGATATGAGGGTGGAGAGGAATCCGGAAACAATCAACGTTCCGAGACTCCTATAGAAAACTCCACGGGTTGGCGTTGGGGGTCTGATACTGGAACTCATAGTACTTCAGTGTATTATGACGGAGAGATGAATGAGGACGCCACAACCCAGAACCAGAGTTATACGTGGAATGGAGAAGAAGTTGGAGGGTATCCGACACAGGTTGAGTCGGATACGAACGTTGGAAACACCTATGGTGGAGCTACAGGGGAGTACACCCGATGGGTGGACTATGATGCACTTAATGACCAGTTTGTGAACACTGATTTCTCCCTAGGATCATCATCTGATTCCGACTACCAGCCGACGGGGAGACCTTATGTTCCAGGTTTTGTCAGGAGGACGACACGTTCGACCGGATGGAAGCCTGGGATGTACCGGGAGTGAAGATCGACTAGAGTCCACCAAGGAAGGCGGGACTACAATACACAAGTACCACGTGTATTGTAGTGTGTAATATTTGTAGAAATTTGTACATATACTTTAATAAGTGAGTTTGCATACTCACATCGACTTGAGTATTGTAATAAGACCACTTAAGTATGTATATACATGGTATATGTTTTGTATGATTTGGATTTGCTTCTTGATTTCCATTGCGTGACTAGTTCTATGCACAAGGTTGAGCTCAGAAAACTTGCGCATGGAGTCATTATGAGTATCATCTTGTGTTGCAGAACTAGGGGGTTATGTCGGGACCGGTAGGAGAGGAGACCGAAGCGCAGCGCATGGAGCGCGAAGCGAAGCAAAAGGAAGAGGCTGACGAAGCAGCTAGGAATCAGTTTCCACCACCACCACCACCCATGACGCAGCAGAACTTCGTTTAGTATATGCAGATGATGGAAGAGAGGCAACGTATCACATTGGAGCAGCAGAATAAATTCTTCCAGGAGCTGCTGCAACAGAACCGGGTGGAGAGACTCGAGAATCAGGGAGTCACCTTAGCAGACTTCCAGAATACAAAGCCTATATCTTCCGCATACGCGCCCGAACCAATGGACGCGGAAGACTGGCTTATGGACACCGAGCGAAAGCTTAATACTGTTGGTTGCAACGACCAGGAGAAGGTTCGTTATGCTACACACTTGTTGTGTGGACCTGCCGCATCATGGTGGGACAACATCGTAGCCGTTTATCCGGCTGGAAAAGTGTTTACCTGGGAGGAGTTTGCGAGGAAGTTCAGGGAATCCAATGTCCCTGAAAGCATTGTGGAACTGAAGCGTCGAGAATTCGAAAGTCTCGAGCAGAAGGATAAGGCCATCCTGACTTATGTCAGGGAATTCTCAAAACTGTCCCGGTACGCTGTTGAAGAAGTCAACACCGAGGACAAGAAAAAGAAGAGGTTCTTGCGGGGGTTAAGTCCCCAGTTCAAGGTACAACTCCGTATGATGAGAGCGACTGAGTTCCAAGAGTTGGTGGATGCAACCATCACTCTTGAAGATGACTTCAAACAACTGCAAGAGGAGAAGAGGAAGAAGGCCAAGTTTGAGCCTAAGAGGTTTGTCAGTAACAAGCCCAATACCAGCTTGAGTTTCAAGCCAAGATACAACAAAAACAACAACAACAGCAACTACTACGGTAGCAGGAAGAACCAAGCATTTCAGACTGTAAATCAAATAGTTTGCAGAAGCTGTGGACTCACAGGACATTTTGCCAAGGATTGCAAGAAACCAAGGATTATATGCTTTGGTTGTCGCCAGGAGGGGCACATGCTGAAGGACTGCCCCAAGAGAAATACTGGAGGAGGTCAGTCAGGAGGAGGAGGAAGCCGAGGAGGAAACACCGAAGGGAACTGGAAGAACAAGAAACCCTTCGGCAAGTTGAACTGCACCAGCTTGGAGGAGGTGGTTAACTCCGATCAGGCGGTGATAGGTACGCTCCAGATACTCACTCATCCTGGCAAAGTACTTTTTGATACTGGTGCAACTACATCATTCATTTCTCAGCAATTCATCATCAAACATGGGATTAGTTGCACTAAGTTAGATACACCCATAACCATACTTTCTGCGGGGGGAACGATAGTAGTAACCCATACCAAACAAAAACAAGTCATCATGATCAATAAATGCGAGTTCGACGCAGACCTGTTCATTTTACCGATGAAGGACATTGATGTCATTCTTGGTATGAACTGGTTAGAAGCTAACGGAGCATTGATCGACTGTGTGAACAAGACTCTGTCCTTGAAAAGCCCCGATGGTAGTAGAATGATCTACCAAGGTGATAAGCATACACAGATTGAAGTTGAGCTACAGCTAAACAGCATGAAGGAGGTGAAACTGGAGGATATACCTGTAGTAAATGAATTTCAGGATGTGTTTCCTAAGGAATTACCGGGAATGCCACCAGATAGGGAGATAGAATTCACTATCGACCTAATTCCAGGAACAGCTCCGATTGCTAAAGCACCATATAAGATGGGGCCCAAGGAGTTGAAAGAACTAAAGGAGCAACTGGATGACTTGGAACAGAAAGGATTCATATAAGAAAGTGTTTCACCATGGGGATCACCTGTGATCTTTGTAGATAAAAGAGATGGTGGTAGAAGGATGTGCGGAGACTACAGGAATTTGAACAACGTCACAATCAAGAACAAGTATCCACTTCCAAGAATACAAGATCTATTCGATCAAGTTAGAGGCGCAGGAGTCTTTTCCAAAATTGATCAAAGATCCGGTTATCATCAGATAAAGATCAAGAAGGAAGACGTTCCGAAAACTGCCTTTGTTTCATGGTATGGACATCATGAATACCTTGTAGTGCCTTTTGGATTAACTAATGCCCCAGCAATTTTCATGAATCTCATGAATAAGATTTTCATGCCTTATCTAGACAAGTTTGTCATCGTATTCATTGATGATATCATGATCTATTCCAAAGACAAAGCCGAACATGCTGAACATCTGAGATTAGTGTTGCAAACACTAAGAGAACATCAACTCTATGCCAAATTCAGCAAGTGTGAATTTTGGCTGGATCAAGTGGAATTTCTTGGTCATGTCATTAGCAAAGATGGGATAGCTGTTAACCCGAGCAAGGTAGCAGCAGTTCTAGAATGGGAAGCACCCAAGACTGTCAAGGAAATCCGAGGATTCCTAGGAATGGCAGGATATTATCGGAGATTCATTGAAGGATTCTCCAAGATAGCAGGACCAATGACAAATCTGTTAAGAAAGAACACACCATTAGTGTGGTCAGAGGAGTGTGAGAAGAGTTTTCAAACTCTGAAAGAGAAACTCACCACGGCACCGGTGTTAGCAGTTCCTGAAGTTGGCAAGGATTACACCGTGTACTGTGACGCATCCAAGCATGGATTGGGTTGCGTACTCATGCAGGATCGGAAGGTAATATCTTATGGATCAAGGCAACTCAGACCTCATGAAGTGAACTATCCAACACATGACTTAGAATTAGCAGCAGTTGTATTTGCACTTAAAACATGGAGACATTTTCTCTATGGAGCCAAGTGTGAGCTCTATACAGATCATAAGAGTCAAATACTTCTTCATTCAGAAGGAACTCAATATGAGGCAGAAAAGATGGCTTGAACTGATCAAGGATTATGATTTGACCATCAATTATACTCCAGGAAAGGCCAATGTTGTAGCAGATGCCTTAAGTAGGAAGAGCACTGGCGGAGTGGAACAAGAGTTACCACCGGAGTTGAGGAAGGAAATAAGTCAAGCCCAGATACAACTTTGGGAGAAAGAAGCTCATGAAGGACTATCGGCTTTACAAATAGCCGATGAGCTAAATGTCAACCTGAAAAATGAGATAATGATGGGTCAGCTGGACGATCCATTCATCGTGGAGGAGATGAGAAGGATAGATGAAGGTAGACCATCAGAATTTCATCGAGGAGAATCAGGATCACTATGGTTTCAGAAGAGGATTTGTGTTCCGGATATTGCTGAAATCAAAGAAGTAATACTCCGGGAAGCCCATCAAACACCATACTCTATTCATCCGGGAAGTACAAAGATGTACATGGATCTAAAGGAGCTATTCTGGTGGAACAACATGAAGAGAGAAATAGCACAATATGTGGCGGAATGCCATACCTGCCAAAGGGTGAAAGCTGAACACCAGAGTCCGGCAGGGAAGTTACAACCTTTACCCATTCCAGAATGGAAATGGGAGGAGATAGGAATGGATTTTATCACCGGACTACCCATGACCAATAAAAAGAAGGACATGATATGGGTAATCGTGGACCGGTTGACGAAAAGTGCACACTTCTTAGCGGTAAATCAACAGGATAAAGGAGAGAAACTCATCGATCTTTACATCAAAGAGATCGTGAGTAAACATGGAGTGCCCAAAAAGATCGTGTCGGATCGAGGATCCGTGTTCACGTCAGCATTTTGGAAGCAACTACACGAAGCCTTAGGATCCAAATTGGACTATAGTACCGCCTATCATCCTCAGACAGGTGGACAAACCGAGAGAACTAACCAGATCCTAGAGGATATGCTTAGGGCTTGTGCCCTAGACTTCGGAGGATCATGGGAGGAGCACCTGCCATTAGCAGAGTTTTCATACAATAATAGCTATCAAAGCAGCATCAAGATGGCACCGTTCGAAGCTCTGTATGGAAGGAAGTGTAGATCACCCATATGTTGGTATGAAGCTGGAGCAAGCAAAGAGTTCAATCCTGATTATGTCAAGGAAAAGCAACAAATCATCGACATCATAAGAGATAGGTTGAAGATAGCTTAAAGTCGGCAAAAGAGTTATGCGGATCAGAAGAGAAGAACATGGGAGCCACAAGTTGGAGACATGGTATATCTCAAGGTGAGCCCGATGAAAGGACTTCAGAGATTTGGAGTAAAGGGAAAGTTAAGCCCGAGGTACATCGGACCTTTCAAGATTCTGAGTCAAAACCGAGGGTTAGCCTTTGAATTGGAACTACCGGGAAGGTTATCTCAAGTTCACAACGTATTCCATGTGTCGCAACTCAGAAAGTGTTTAAAGACCCCAGATGAACCAGTATCACATGAAGAGCTCGAGTTACAACCAGATTTGACCTACATCGAGAAGCCAGCGAAGATTCTCGAGGAGAACTGGAAACAACTCAGGAATCGAGCCATAAAATACTGCAAGATACAATGGAAGCATCATCCCGAGAGGGAAGCCACCTGGGAAAAGGAGGAAGACCTGAGGAAAACATACCCCGAACTCTTCAGGTATTACAACCACAACTTCGGGACGAAGTTTTCTTTAAGGGGGAAAGGCTGTAATGTCCCAGGTTTAGAGACGATCGAGGGGTAGGTTTTAGAAAGGGATGTGCATTGCATTGCAAATTACGGGGAAATTTCGCGTTTTTAAAACAAAACTGCATCGAAGGGGAACAGGTTTCTCTCTCGACACCTTACAGGGTTAGGGTTTCGAGAGTGCGATGAACTTGTTCCTACTTAACCAGATTAGGGTTTTGAGAAGAGAGAAGAGAAGATGCATCACAATCTTAAGTTGCATGATTGAATTCTAAATTAAGTTGTATGATTGGATTCAAACCAAATTTGAATTTGAATTTCAAATTCAAACATTAAATATTACAACCATAATTCAATTATGAGGAAATTCATCTAGTTAAATATAAATAATATACATTATGATCAATACAAATAAAAAGACAAGCTCATTAGAGAAAAACTTGAGCTTTATTGATTAACACACATTATACATTGTCTTTACAATATTCAGATATGAAATATAGAATATTACAACACATTACAAGAATTGGAAAAATAGAAAAGGAAAAAGAAAGAAGATTACAACTTAATGAATTTCCTAAACTACAAGATAAGCTTCAGGGAATGCTTGTGCTTGATGACCTTGAACTTCATTTTGATCATCACTTTGAAACCTGCACATAACAAAGCAAAACAAATAGTTATGCCAAGTGGCATTGCCACTTGGCAGGTTAGCAAAGAAATGGAAAAAAGAGGATATGCACAGAGATCAGCCGAGCTGATCCTCTCCAAGTCCAAGTGCACAGCATCAGCATACACACACACACAGCCTGCTCACATGGCTGTGTGCATGCAGTACACACACACACAGCAAGAGGGGAGTCACCAACACATGCCAGGCTCAGCTGTCGACCAGGGAAGCATTGGCTGGCCACATATAAGCTTTTCACAGCCAAAACCCTAGCCCATTGCTTCATCCACCGACAGGCATCAGGGTAAGTAGCTAGTTAGCAAGAACAGCACAAGAACACAAGAACAGGTTGAACAGCCACTGCTGTTCAACAAATCTTCACAACCACAGAACTGAATCCAGCACCACAGGCTTGCTTGGAGGAGCAGGGCAAGCATAAGATCATCACAGAAGCAAACCCTCTACATCAACAACATTTCTAGGAGCTGGAGTGAGGTATACACAAAGCAACATGAGCAAGCATCTGTCTTGCTCATAAATAAGCATATGCACCAATCACACACAAGCAAAGGTGGGTAGATACCCTGTTTATGTCATCATCTGGCTACTAAGCCATATGGTGCAAGCAAAGGTAGTAAAGTCCATTAGGAAATCATCTTATGGGAACAGCAGCTATGAAAATCAATGCATGACTGAAGAAATCCAGCAAGAGATGAAGACACAGCTAGCCTAGCCACATACTTAGCACCTATAGCTAATAATGCCATCAGACTGATAGACACTCTGTGTCTATTCATGTTGTCAACATCAAAGTCCACTGGAAATCCATCAAGTGATTAGCCAGTGAGCATCTATTCACCACAGAAAGCCAACATAGGTGGGAGCTACCCTAACAGCAATGATTTACTGTCAGGGCCACCTCAACCACTTCACAAAATTCCACAGATAAGCCATGCACAAATATCATTACCCAGATGGGTTCAAAAGGGAGTTAGGGTACCCAACAGATGTTTGCATCCCTCTAACTCAATTTAATTAACTGTAAGATGATCACCACTGCAAGCAGTTCACATCATTTATCCACTCAGCCAAACAAGACAACACAGATAAATGAATATACAAGCTATAGATTAACCAGAGCCTTGCAATTGATCCACTGGATCACTGCAAGCATCAACTGATGCTTAAGCAAGCACCAACACACACCAGGCCAAGCCTGTGTGATGCACACCCAACACAGAGAAAGAGCAATAGTGAGGCACAGTAATACAACAGCAACATATGCAAGCAACTGATGATCATGTGATCATCAGAAGCTTGCCAGAGCATGCCAGTACATTCTAGGGACAACCTAGTACCAAACCATGAACCATATAACGTACACAGAACCAATTCAGTAACAGTTGCTTCACAGATAAGCAAATGGATGATTTATAATTGTATCCAGAAGCACATCAAATACATGATGTACCACTGGATCAAGCTAGACATGAATGGCACACCCATATAATTAAGCCATAACAACAACCAGAGCCATTAAGCAAGCAATTGAATTAATTGTAGCATGACCAGTAGCAATTTAGTAGTCCATGAGCATTACAAGATGCTCATGAGCAAGCCTATATGAATACACTTGAGTATCTGGCGAGCATAGTAACAAGAACAGAGCCATAGAGAGGGAATTAAGCAAGAAATGAAAGCATAGCAATCAATTAGACCAGGAATTGTTGCACAGGATAAAGGATAGCATGGCAGGGCTGCACACAGTAGTAACACAAGCTCTGGCATGGCCATGGCAACAATGGCCAAGGCCAGGGGAGCAGAGCGATGAGCAAGACAAAGAAGACAAAGAAGACAAAGAAGACAAAGAAGAAGAGCAGTAATGAAGAACATCACGGCATGGCCGTACCTCCACGAGGCACGGCAAGCCAGTGACCAAACTAGACGAAGAAGAGGAGGAGAAGAAGTAGATCAAGTAGAAGAAGAGTAGGCGGCGCACATACCTGGAGCAGCAACACCAAGGTGTGCCATGGCGGCACGGCGGCACGGGCCAACCACGGCAGCGCCAAGCCGCGCCTGGCCTGGCGTCGCCGAGCGCGAGCGCCCCACGGCAGCACCCACGGCAGCACCTACGGCAGCACCCATGGCGGCGTCACGGCACCAGAAGCGCCGGTGAGCAAACCCTCACCGTGCGGGCGAACACGATGGGAGCAGACGAAGGAGGGGACTAGGTCCAGATCGAGCCGGTGGACCTGAAGCGCCGTCGTGAGGCGGTTCAGATCCGCCGCATCCCGTCGCCGGAGTTGGCCGGAGATGGCCGGAGAATCTCGGCGAAGGCGGCGGCGACCACGGAATCGCCAGAGACGCGAGGGGATTAGGGTTTCGGTGCGAGGAGAGAGGAGCGAGCGAGTGGGCCGACCGAGCCAACAGGGTGGCTCGGGTGCGACCTAACCCGTTGGGCCACCCTGATAGGTGGGGCCCAGGGGCAAAATGGTCTTTTCACAAATCTTTAAAATCCAGGAACTTTGAAATTACACCATAAATGTTTAAAAGCTCTAAAAAAATAATTAAAAATATGAAAATTGATCAGCATAAAATTCTCTATCTAAATAAAATACCAAAGAGAATTTTTGAAGACAACTAAGGATAAGTCTCAAATTGATGATTTAAATAATCATTTAAATCACATATATTATTTTCAATAATGAAAATAAGACCATAAGTTCTTTTAAACTTTAAAAACACCTTGACAACATATCAAGGTTGTATTTTGCCCTAAATTAAGTATCTCCAAATTGTTCTTAGTATTAACCTCTTACATGAAATAATAATGTCATCGGAAGGGGGGACAAACCCTAAAACTGGAATCATGCATAATTGCTTCTTTAACCATTGCCCTTATCGGACAATGATGCTATTTTTCAGAAACAGAGGACAAGGGTCAGTCCACACCATCCAACTGCAAAAATTTGCAGTGTTCAGGCAAGTTCATCACTTGCTCATGTCATTTGAGTATTTCTATCAAATTACTTGCAAAGTACTATGGTTATCACTATTGCATAAAAACCAAAACCACTATTTTCATAACTATGAATATGACTATGTGGTTGGCAATGGAACCATGGATTGTGTTGATATGGTGGAGGTTCCATTGCAAGGGTTTATATCCATCTAGGATTAAACAACAAATGTCGCCAGTGATTCTTGTGCCGTAATACCCGTGTTAACCATAAGATCCGGAGTGGGACGGAGTAGTCAAAAGTGTTTCCACCTCTCGTTCATCAACGGATGCACTTTACCGTAGTACACTTGTAATCCAAGGGGGCAAGCGGTGAGGCTGGGGAGTCCTAAGTCCCCACGGCATAGTCCGTAGTACACTTGTCGCCCGAAGGAGCAAGCGGTGAGGCTGGGGAGTCCTAAGTCCCCACGGTATTGCGGTCTATGATGGGTTGCAGCTACCGGCGTAGGAATGTATGGTAGAGCCCTGCATTGACGTCGTGGTCGGGGTCCACCCTGAAATCTACGGGAATAATGGGACCGGCGTGGACCCAGGGTCGGGGCATGCAACAAAGGGTGGGTGTTCGAGGTAGCGGAGGAACATGATTGGCTAGACCTTATACCGGGCCTCACACCATAGGAAGTGTGGACGGGAAAGCTGCCCGGTTGGCACCAAGGTTAAGATCTCTTATGGGTAAAGCAACACACCTCTGCAGAGTGTAAAGAACCGTGACCTGTCACTCCCTGTTCCGGGATATGGAACTGCGAACGCGGCCGGAAAGGAGCTCCATGAAGTTCTAGTAAACCGGTGAAGGCTGACGGACATAGCTCTTTGAAATAAAAGCAATCTCTTGAAGAAATGTTTATCAAAACCTGCATTGGTATTAGACTTTCTGGTCTAGTATCGTAGCTAGTGCATTAAACACGTCTTATCTATAATGAACTTGTTGAGTACGCTCGTACTCATCCCACTCTTAAATCCCTTGCTTAGATTGTCTGAGTCGTCTGGAGGAGGACTACAACAACCCTGAAGGAGCCGAGATCATCGGCTATGAAGAACCAGACCTCTCTGGAGGTATTGAAGGCGTAGACTACCTCATAGTCTACGGAACCGGGGAGGCTTTCGGAGGAGATCAAGCCTAGAAGCATCAAGTAGTAGTAGTAGCCGAGTAGCCCAAACTCTTAATACTAAGCTGCTCGAGAGAATAAATGTATAACTTAATGAGACTTCTATATTGTAAGCTAAGTTGGGTTCGCCTCGAACCTAGGAGTATCCCTCTTAGGACCCAAGAGGAGCTCCGAGACGATATGTGTATTATGCTTGTAATAATAAATGAATGAGTTATGGACCTGCTATGTTCTGTTGTACTACTATGAGGGATGTAATATTTGCGGAATGGTACTTCGTGAATGTTATATCAACGACTGGCATACTACAACATGCAGTGGTATGCAGGGTCACCACAACCCCCGGGTTAGGGTTTACAATAAGTGCGGAGAGTCGGCGAGCAACTCGCAAGCCTAATGGGCCATGTAGCTACTCTCTTGGGCTACCTCCAGATTTAGTCACTAGCTTCACTCTAGACCCAGACGAGCCGAGTGAGGCCTCCAAGCCTGTCATCCAGGCGAGTCCTTCTGGTGATGGTCCCTGTGGGCTATGTCCCCATCAGTAGTCCCCGAGTGCATCATGGACTCGTCATAGGCTTCAGGCGTCAAGCATCTCTTCAGAGTTCCACGAAGGGAGCGAGCGTCGAATCGGCGATGAACTCATGACATTAAAGGTTAAACTATGAAAAACTCTAAGTCGCCATTGTTCTAGAGTGGCTTAATCGTCAAGGAGTCGTCTGGGCGGAGTCGCCATTTGCCAGGATGAAGTCGTCTTATGTCCAGTCCTCCAAACAGATTCGTCTCAGCCGGATCTTCCTAGGCTGGAGCCGCCCCAACAAGTGCTTTGTCATCTAGTTGTGGTCCACTAACATATTCCCTCTGCAAGCTAGTCTGATGGGACAAGACAGCGAGTTGCCTCGGGATGAGTGCATTGAATGGCATCTCTATCGAATCATCGTGAATCTCGGCCACACGATCTCCGCACCGGTAGACGTGGAGTAATCTGTGCTGCAATTTCCAGCACGTTTTGAGTTACCGATAACCGGTGCAACATGCGATTGGGGAAATCCAGTAATTCCGCATCACCCTATTTAAGGCATGTGGGGGAGAGCCAATCACTCCTCACTCTCCCCATTTCTTCGCCGGTGTGTTCTACCACCATTTTGCCACCTCGACTCCACCCCGCAAAACCAAAAATTCCCATTCCATCCATGGTGAGCAAAGGTGTGTGGTGTCGATCCAAGATGAAGCCCAAGGCGCTCGTGCCATTCACTACCACGGGGATCATCCCCCAGCGGGGATCGACCCGATGGCGGATTCCGGGCAAGGAGGAGTTTCCCTACCGGAGAAAGGTGAATTAGTCGTGTTCTTGAGCTTCCTTCAGCGTGGGCTCTCTTTCCCCTCTTAACATTTCCTATGGAGCCTTCTCTCCTACTATAACATCCAAAGTTTGGATTTGGAGCCACATACATCAGATTAGCATGTTCGTGGATTTATGCGAGTCTTATATGGTCTGCCCTCCATTCATCCTTCTATAATTGGCGATTTTCCACGGGCAAGTCTCGCGCGAGAATCCAAATAGAGCGAGGCACCATCGGTGGCATCACCTTCCAAGTGAAGGACGACGAGTCATTCATCGACTTCGAGCTTCCGAAGAAGGCGCATGTTGACTGGAAAAAATTCTTGTTCTATATGAGGGTAGAGACCCCCGTCGGCGATAAGCCAATGAAGCAATTCACCTCCAAGGGAAGCAAACCGCGCAACCTGCACATCAACAACTTCCCGAGCGACCAGAAGTCAATCGTCAAGGCGATGCGGGCTCACCTCGTCGAGTTGAAGACCTGTAACACCCCAAAATTTTAAAACAAAGAGAAAATGAATTTCCTTTTTCCAAAAATGAGAACCAACAAAAACTTTTCTTACATAGAGTGCTATGCATAGTGCTCATACCTAATACTTGTGTTTTGCCATGATGAGTGTTAATATGCTTATGTGATAAACCCTAAAACCCTAAAGTGATCAAGTGAAGATCACATACCAAATAAAAGAGAAAGAAATCAAATAAGAAAAACCCAAAACCCTAACCCTCTCAAAAATATTTTGGATCTATTTTGAGAAACCTAAAATAAAGAAAAAGACATATGTGGGCATGTAGCCCTAATGTGTAAATTTTGAACTCTACCTTTCTTACTTTGCCAAATGGTGGTGAACCATTGCAAAACTTGCTAAACCCTAAACCTCATCCCTCTTGTCACCAATCTTTGAAAAACAAAATAAAAAGAAAAGATCTTAATTAAGAAAAAGGCATATGCAAGCCTATGGCTACTTTTTGCAAATGCTCCAACTTTGAGTGTTGACCTTGGTAGATGTTTTGAAATACATCAACACACTCAACAAAGTACTTACCAACAAATTCAAGTGAGAAACAAAATAAAATCAAACATATGCATAGAGGCATATGTGGCACTTAGCCAAAATATCCAATCTTGACCTAGGCACCCCCATTGCCTCAAAATGGTTTTGAACCCTTTACCCAACTCATTCTAACAACAAATAAACCTCACATATGTCAAAGAGAAGACAAGAAGAAGAAAGGAATAAAAGTTAGAAAATCATAAAACCCTCACATATGGCTTATGCCATTTTTCTAAATCTTTGACCTAGACCATTTTGGTCTTCACCATTAGTTGTATTATGTTACTAAACACTTATTACAACTTTTGGAATCAAAGAAACACAAATCAAATATTTTTTGAACTCAAATTGTGATCACATGTGATATTGGTCAAATCTGCCAATTTCAGCCTGGTCACTACTTTGGGCCCCTCTATCTCAAGTTTATCAAACTAAACTCTCTCAATTCTTTGCACCTCATCCAAGAACACATGAAGGAGAACAACTTTGGTCAAGACCACCATGTCAAATTCATCTTGGATCAAATTCTATGCTCATCCAAAGTTGGAACTTTTTATCAAATGCAACAATCTCACTTTGCCAAATTTTTGCTATTCTTTGATTTTTAAAATTCCACCACCACACATGTTGGTATCTGGTCAATTGCAAATTATCCAAATGCACCATTTACAAATTTTTGAACCATAGTGCACAAACCAAATTTTGACAAAACTTGCAATTTGCAAATAGGCATAATTGCAAACCCTATTTGAAATAGTGTTTTGGCCAACCAACTTGCCCCATTTCACTCCCCCTGGTTCCCTTGCCCCTCTCACCCTAGTCCATGCACAACAGCCCTAAGAGGAGGGGCCAAAGCTAGCATGGCATGGCCATGCCGGCCATGCCACACATGGCAACCTCCCCTCTCTTCTCCTTCCTCCCTACCCTGGCCATGGTGCCATTCTGCTCCACAGCACCACCCTACATCACCTAGCACCGCCACTTGTCGAGGAGGACGAAGATCCTCACCGGAAATCGTGCGCTCTGGTCGATGCCGTGGACGTCGTGGGCGCGTCCACCGCCAACCCTGGCCACGCGCCACGCCGACGAAGCAAGCCTCCCCTGGACCCCCATGCCCCACGTCGAGAATCACCATCGCCGCGCCAACCCGCCAGACAAGGTCCCTTGCTCGCGCGAGCCTTGTCGCCGACGACCACATCGCCGAATTTCCGTGAACTTGCCGCCAGAACCTCGCCATCTCGCACGCATACCAGGCCGTCCCCCACCTCGCCGTCTAGCTTCCTAGCACCGCCTCGACCACACCTATCTAGCGCCTACCTCACCGACCCCCTTCCCTCGCCGGAGCCGCCGCGCTGCTGTCGCCCTTGCCGCACCCCTCACGGCCAACTCGCACCCTATAAAAGGAGCCACCCCCGCGCCTTCCTCACCACAGCAAACCTGCTCCACTCCTCTCCCTGAACCTCCTCCGCCCATCTCCACTGCACATCGCCGCCACTAGACCGCCAATTGCTCGCCGGAAGCCCGCATAGGTGCTGAGATTGCCGCCGACGAATTCGGGCACCATCGGAGACGCCACCAGTACCAATCGACTCGCCGTCAACGACAACATCGACTAGCACCGTCGCCACCCCTCGCTGGAGTCCAGGAGCGCCGCCGACCCCCTACCTCCGCCGCGCCAGAGCCTCCCTCTCGTCGACGATGACGATGACTGCCAGCCGTCGGATCGCCCTCTAATCGAACGGATCACGTTGAACGGTACCGCTTCGGTGAGTCTGACTCGCTGACGTGCGGGCCCCTCTGTCAGGCGGCCCGTGGCGTGTGAAGCGATACTAGGCCGGCCCACCTCTCTCTTCCCTGTTTTGGCCTGTTAACTTTCCCGCCCAAGCCCACGTTTTCAAATTAGTTTAATCCTTTTCAGAGAAATTTAAATACTGGGCCTGTCTTAGAAATTAAATAGTTTCAAATCTACGCAACCAAAATTGATGAATTTTATGTTGTTGGAAAGCTTGTAATAATATCTATCCAACCCCACTGGTCCCACCTTGAATCCTTGTGTAGAATTAATGTGACAAAAATAACAAGGCAGGGAATTTTGTGACTTCAAATAAATCTAAAAAATCAACCAATTTTAATTTTGAAGTAAATCCAATTGCTATAATTCACATTTCACTTACACTAATTGTTTATGCAAAAATATGGTATGGTTACCTTGAGTGATCATGGCCCAAAGTAAATAAAGGACTATATGGCTATTTTAGTTAGTTGATATTGTCCAAAACTATTATGCAAATTATATGAAGTGCTTCACTTCATTTAAATCTTGTCCCCAATACTTTCATATGAAGTATTGACCCCTGGTCAAATACTCTCACATGAAATACTTGGAGATTTTAAATCAATTGTGGAATTATTAAATAGTATGAGGTGGTCTACCTCATTTAAATCATTTTCTCAAATGATGATGATGAATGGTTGACTTAGGTCAACATGATTTCATGTAGGATTGTTTGAGAAATTAAATCTTAAGAAGATTCAATGAGAGGAAATTATTCCTCAAGAACCATATGGAAACTATCATTTACATATGTAATGAGAGGAAATTATTTCTCTAACACTAAGTAACAAAACCCTAGATTAATTTTAAGTAGCAATGCTAAGTGATGATGCTAGATCATTTGGAGTGAGCCATTAAGGCTAATTAAGGCTACTTAAGTATTGTTTGGTGATTGTATCCTCGTATTCGTGTATAGACGCTAGTGCCGGAGAATACCAGGAAGAGGAAGGATTCTACCCAGAAGAAGAAGAGCACTTTGATCACCTCAACCACCAAGGCAAGCTAACACCTTCGCAAGCTCTATGGTTGCAAGCTAATATTCTTGCAAAGTGCAAAGCCCTTTGGGGCAAGGCACCATAGTCTTACCTTTCTTACCATAAGCCTATCCTAAGTTTCTACCTTACAAGTTTTTACTTGTTTTCTCAAAGAGTTACTTTTATAGTTAACTTTGGTCTAAGTTAAAGATGGTTACTAGAGTAGCAAAGTTAGTCTCAAACTAGCAAAGCAAGATAGCACCCCTCATGGTTAGAGCTAGTGCTAATTATTAAAACTTGACTACTCTAGATGGGAACATGTGACTTGAAATGATTTTGAAACCTTGGAATGATGAAGCATTTCCATTGAATAAATTTTGAAGGTGAATATGACAAGAGAAGATGGTGATTTTTGATAAAACTGATATTGGTTTGAATGCGATACCTTTCCAATATTGAGTACCCCCACAATACCCGATTATGGGTAGGGCTTAACTGGAAGTTTATGCATCTTAGTATGGGTTCCCTCTGAACACACATCATAGGGGTTATGCTTGAGGCTGCCTCCATTGTTGAGAAATGATGTGAATTGAGGTGAATTGTACGGCCAAGCCCTGTGCAGTTCCCAGGTTGACAGTTGGTCTTCACTGGGAGGCCAAGGTCATGGGGAGAGGTGCTCATACTAGGATTTATAAGTGAAAGGTTATGGTTGATGATCCGCGTACTGTGTTACGATGATTCGGGGTAATCCCGACGGATGAAATCAAATGTTGTGGCACAAGTGTGCATCCTCTGCAGAGTGTAAATTTATTCGAATAGCCGCGTCCACGGTTACGGATGGTTGGAAAGGCCATACAGTTTCCGATGTCAAATTCTTGAAAATGATGGTGAAATGAATTGTGAAGTGGTGAATTGAATTGAAATCACCACTTGAATGGTGGGAATGACACTAATGTTCCCACTTGAGTTAGTTAGCACTTGAATAAGTCTTTTCTCAAATACTTGTGAACTAAAATTGGCTTTATGCAAAATAAACTAGAGCTTAGCACCCCTCACTAGAATTGTTAGTACTTACATTAGTATTAGTTTGCGAGTACTTTAAAGTACTCACGGCTGTGTCCCTGGCTATTCAAATGGCCAGACTATGAAGAGGAGCAGAACTATCAAGATGACGACCAGCAGGACGCCTACGACAACTAGGGAATCTTCTGACGTCAGACGTTGGCCTGTGGACTAGAGAGTCCCTTCTATTTTACGCTTCCGCTATGAAACTATGAACCTTGTGTCAGTTGATCGATAGATCAACTATTTGTGTAATATGGATCATGTGATCTGAGTTTGTAAGACGACTATGGTATGTAATGAATGATGACTTATGATATTCAACTGTTATGTCTCGCAACAACAATATTCCTGGGATTGCGATGTATGGCATAACAGACATCTGGACTTAAAAATCCGGGTGTTGACAAGTTGGTATCAGAGCCATGGTTTGACCTTAGGAGACCCTAGTTAGAATGGACGTTAGAAAAACTTAGTTTCAAAACAAATGAAGTGAATATTTATGAAAACTTATTCTCACTCTTATCCTTGAGATCTTTTTCAAAATGAGAATTTCATGCTCTACTTTTACTTTGAGAACTACATAAAACTTTACACACTTGACCACTTCTTTAACTTACTCATCCTAATTGCTCACAGATGGAGTACAAATGGGAGTTCTATCAGCTTGGTCACGGAGGAAACTTGATGTTCGAGAAAGACTTGAAGCAACTAGTGGACTATCTAGGACGCCCGTATCCCGGGTTCGTCGGAACACCCCTCAACAATCACTCCGGAGGACCACCTCGGTGGGAAGTTTCTGCAGATCTACGGCGAAAGCTTGGAGCCCCGATATGGGAAACCATATGGTTTTCTGTAACGGGAAACACTTGGAAGGAAGGACTAGTCAGAGCTATGCAAGAAGCAATTGCCCGTCTATGTGGACAAAATGAGAACAAGATCAAGAACACTCGCTTCACCTACTACCCAAGACATGACCCCATGGGAAGACCGATGACCATGCCCCCGCACACGGAGATGAACCATTATGTAGCACACCTCGACTTCATGCTGTACAAGACCCGCAAGGAGTTGGACAACGCCCTCGCCTCTCGCCAAGCACATTACCCGTGAAGACGAAGAATCCACCCCGAAGAGTAGTATCACTCCAACACTTGAGTAGGTGTGAGTTGTATCAGGATCCCCGTGTATCGTAGAACGAATGAATGGTTCTTTAAACCAACGGTGTGTTAGATTTGTAATGTATGATGTTTGGTATGAATGAAAAAGTGTTGCTGGTTTTTACCCCCTCAACACTACTCAAGTTTTCAAGTTTTGAACTTCGTGATTTTTAATTCAAAAAAAAACCGGAGATATTTCCCTCTTATCTTATCATCTACTCCGATACTCAGATGGCCCCACCAACCCGCAATGCCACCCAAGACGCCATGATGCAGATGCTACAGATGATGATGGCTGACCGAGAAGCCGAGAGAGCTGAACGCCAGGCCAACATTGCTGCACTGCAGCAGCTTGCTCAGAACAACAACGGCCATGGAAATCACGACCACCCTGGGTCAAAACTGAAGAACTTTCAGAACACCAACCCACCCATTTTCAGCAAGACCGAAGAGCCCCTCGATTTAGATGACTGGCTCCAGACAATGGAGAACAACCTCGAAGTCGCAGGAGTTGAAGCCACCGAGAAAGTACTGTTCGCCACCCACTACCTGTCAGGACCTGCACGAGCCTGGTGGACAAGCGCCCGCGCAATGAATGCGGGACAGATGATGACCTGGGAAGACTTCAAGCTGAAGTTTAGCAAGTACCATGTGCCCCAAGGACTGATCAAGATGATGAGAGACGAGTTCCGTGAACTCAAGCAAGGCAGAATGTCCGTGGTAGAATACCGCGGCAGATTTCTTACTCTGTCAAGGTACGCCCCGGACGAAACCGACACCAATGAGAAGCGGAAGGAAATATTTCTGAACGGACTCCACGACGAGATGCAGACTGTACTGGTCAATATTCCCTTTGCTGACCTAGAAGCCCTGGTGGACTCCGCCATCCAGATGGAAGGGAAGCTTCACCAAGCCAACGAGAATCGCAAACGCCGGATGATGAACCAGCATGGGTCCAGCAATACCCAGAAGTACCGCAACAACTCATCTGGAGGATATACTCCAAAATAAAACAAGCCCCCTGCTCAGAATTACTGCCCAAACTACACCAACAACCACAGAGGACCCCCGAAGCCCGGAGGCAACAACAACAACAATCACACCAGCAACCACAACCTCACCAACAACAGCAACAGGAACAACAACAACAACAACAACAACAACAACAACAACAACAACAACAACAACAACAACAACAACAACAACAACAACAACACTGGCCCTAGGACTGGAAGCAACGCCATCCCCGTCGCCAACAAGGAAAAGGCCACCATCACTTGTTATGAGTGTGGAGTGGTTGGGTATTACTCCAATGAGTGCCCGAAGAGACTAGCCAAGATTGCCGCCAACACCGCTGCACCTGCTCAGAACCAGCGCCGCTTTGCCGCAAGAAGGAACCAGAACAACAACAACGGCCGCCTCTACAACATGACTGCCACAGAAGCCCAAGAAGCACCTCAGGCCATGCCAAGTATGTCTTCCTGTTAAATCATATCGCCCAATCTCTCTTAGGAACCTAACTTTTCTTAAAATCTCGGGACGAGATTTGTTTAAGGGGGAAGGGTTTGTAACACCCCAAATTTTTAAAACAAAGAGAAAATGAATTTCCTTTTTCCAAAAATGAGAACCAACAAAAACTTTTCTTACATAGAGTGCTATGCATAGTGCTCATACCTAATACTTGTGTTTTGCCATGATGAGTGTTAATATGCTTATGTGATAAACCCTAAAACCCTAAAGTGATCAAGTGAAGATCACATACCAAATAAAAGAGAAAGAAATCAAATAAGAAAAACCCAAAACCCTAATCCTCTCAAAAATATTTTGGATCTATTTTGAGAAACCTAAAATAAAGAAAAAGACATATGTGGGCATGTAGCCCTAATGTGTAAATTTTGAACTCTACCTTTCTTACTTTGCCAAATGGTGGTGAACCATTGCAAAACTTGCTAAACCCTAAACCTCATCCCTCTTGTCATCAATCTTCGAAAAACAAAATAAAAAGAAAAGATCTTAATTAAGAAAAAGGCATATGGAAGCCTATGGCTACTTTTTGCAAATGCTCCAACTTTGAGTGTTGACCTTGGTAGATGTTTTGAAATACATCAACACACTCAACAAAGTACTTACCAACCAATTCAAGTGAGAAACAAAATAAAATCAAACATATGCATAGAGGCATATGTGGCACTTAGCCAAAATATCCAATCTTGACCTAGGCACCCCCATTGCCTCAAAATGGTTTTGAACCCTTTACCCAACTCATTCTAACAACAAATAAACCTCACATATGTCAAAGAAAAGCCAAGAAGAAGAAAGGAATAAAAGTTAGAAAATCATAAAACCCTCACATATGGCTTATGCCATTTTTCTAAATCTTTGACCTAGACCATTTTGGTCTTCACCATTAGTTGTATTATGTTACTAAACACTTATTACAACTTTTGGAATCAAAGAAACACAAATCAAATCAATTTTGAACTCAAATTGTGATCACATGTGATATTGGTCAAATCTGCCAATTTCAGTCTGGTCACTACTTTGGGCCCCTCTATCTCAAGTTTCTCAAACTAAACTCTCTCAATTCTTTGCACCTCATCCAAGAACACATGAAGGAGAAAAACTTTGGTCAAGACCACCATGTCAAATTCATCTTGGATCAAATTCTATGCTCATCCAAAGTTGGAACTTTTTATCAAATGCAACAATCTCACTTTGCCAAATTTTTGCTATTCTTTGATTTTTAAAATTCCACCACCACACATGTTGGTATCTGGTCAATTGCAACTTATCCAAATGCACCATTTTCAAAAAATTTAACCATAGTGCACAAACCAAGTTTTGACAAAACTTGCAATTTGCAAATAGGCATAATTGCAAACCCTATTTGAAATAGTGTTTTGGCCAACCAACTTGCCCCATTTCACTCCCCCTGGTTCCCTTGCCCCCTGTCACCCTATCCCATGCACAGCAGCCCTAAGAGGAGGGGCCAAAGCTAGCATGGCATTGCCATGCCGGCCATGCCACACATGGCAACCTCCCTTCTCTTCTCCTTCCTCCCTACCCTGGCCATGGTGCCATTCTGCTCCACAACACCACCCTACATCACCTAGCACCGCTACTTGTCGAGGAGGACGAAGATCCTCACCGGAAATCGCGCGCTCTGGTCGATGCCGTGGACGTCGTGGGCGCGTCCACCGCCAACCCTGGCCACGCGCCACGCCGACGAAGCAAGCCTCCCCTGGACCCCCATGCCCCACGTCGAGCATCACCATCGCCGCGCCAACCCGCCAGACAAGGTCCCTTGCTCGCGCGAGCCTTGTCGCCGATGACCACATCGCCGGATTTCCGTGAACTTGCCACCAGAACCTCGCCATCTCGTGCGCATACCAGGCCGTCCCCCACCTCGTCGTCTAGATTCCTAGCACCACCTCGACCACACCTATCTAGCGCCTACCTCGCCGACCCCCTTCCCTCACCGGAGCCGCCACTCTGCTGTCGCCCTTGCCGCACCCCTGATACGCGTACAGCACGCGTCCGTTGGGAACCCCAAGAGGAAGGTGTGATGCGTACAACGGCAAGTTTTCCCTCAGTATGAAACCAAGGTTTATCGAACCAGTAGGAGCCAAGAAGCACATTGAAGGTTGATGGCGGCGGAGTGTAGTGCGGCGCAACACCAGGGATTCCGGCGCCAACGTGGCTCTTCGGCATCTTGTTAATAGGTTAGTGCCGGAAATGCATAAATATGACATAAAGTATGCATAAAACATGTAGGTATCATCAATAAAGTGGCATGGAACATAAGAAATTATCGATACGTTGGAGACGTATCAGCATCCCCAAGCTTAGTTCCTGCTCGTCCCGAGTAGGTAAACGATAACAAAGATAATTTCTGAAGTGACATGCCATCATAATCTTGATCATACTATTGTAAGCACATGTAATGAATGCAGCGATCCAAGACAATGGTAAATGTAATGAGTAAACAACTGAATCATATAGCAAAGACTTTTCATGAATAGTACTTTCAAGACAAGCATCAATAAGTCTTGCATAAGAGTTAACTCATAAAGCAATAAATTCATAGTAGAGGTATTGAAGCAACACAAAGGAAGATTAAGTTTCAGCGGTTGCTTTCAACTTGTAACATGTATATCTCATGGATATTGTCAACATAAAGTAATATAACAAGTGCAATATGCAGGTATGTGGGAATCAATGCACAGTTCACACAAGTGTTTGCTTCTTGAGATGGAGAGAAATAGGTGAACTGACTCAACATAAAAGTAGAAGAAAGGCCCTTCACAGAGGGAAGCATTGATTGCTATATTTGTGCTAGAGCTTTGATTTTGAAAACATAAAGAGAGCATAAAAGTAAAGTTTTGAGAGGTGTTTGTTGTTGTCAACGAATGGTAGTGGGCACTCTGACCCCCTTGCCAGACAAACCTTCAAAGAGCGGCTCCCATTTTATTTTTATTTTTGGGTGGCACTCCTTCCAACCTTTACTTTCACAAACCATGGCTAACCGAATCCTCGGGTGCCTGCCAACAATCTCATACCATGAAGGAGTGCCTTTTTATTTTAGTTTTATTTAGATGACACTCCTCCCCACCTTTGCTTTCTCAAGCCATGGCTAACCGAATCCTCGGGTGCCGTCCAACAATCACATACCATGGAGGAGTGTCTATTTTTGTAACATTATGAAGGTTAATAAATTTGGGACTGGGAATCCCATTGCCAGCTCTTTTTGCAAAATTATTGGATAAGCGGATGAAGCCACTAGTCCATTGGTGAAAGTTGCCCAACAAGATTGAAAGATAAACACCACATACTTCCTCATGAGCTATAAAACATTGACACAAATCAGAGGTAATAAATTTTGAATTGTTTAAAGGTAGCACTCAAGCAATTTACTTTGGAATGGCGGAGAAATACCATGTAGTAGGTAGGTATGGTGGACACAAATGGCATAATGTTTGGCTCAAGGATTTGGATGCATGAGAAGTATTCCCTCTCGATACAAGGCTTAGGCTAGCAAGGCTATTTGAAATAAACACAAGTATGAAGCGGTACAGCAAAACTCACATAAAAGACATATTGTAAGCATTATAAGACTTTATACCGTCTTCCTTGTTGTTCGACCCTTACTAGAAATTATCTAGACCTTAGAGAGACCAATTATGCAAACCAAATTTTAGCAAGCTCTATGTATTTCTTCATTAATAGGTGCAAAGTATATGATCCAAGAGCTTAAACATGAGCACAACAATTGCCAAGTATCAAATTATTCAAGACATTCTACCAATTACTACATGTAGCATTTCCCGTTTCCAACCATATAACAATTTAACGAAGAAGATTCAACCTTCGCCATGAACACTATGAGTAAAGCCTAAGGACATATTTGTCCATATGCAACAGCGGAGCGTGTCTCTCTCCCACACAATGAATGTTAGGATCCATTTTATTCAAACAAAACAAAAAACAAAAACAAACAGACGCTCCAAGCAAAGTACATAAGATGTGATGGAATAAAAATATAGTTTCACTAGAGGAACGTGATAATGTTGTCGATGAAGAAGGAGATGCCCAAGGCATCCCCAAGCTTAGACGCTTGAGTCTTCTTGAAATATGCAGGGGTGAACCACCGGGGCATCCCCAAGCTTAGAGCTTTCACTCTCCTTGATCATATTGTATCATCTCCCTCTCTTGATCCTTGAAAACTTCCTCCACACCAAACTCAAAACAACTCATTAGAGGGTTAGTGCATAATCAAAATTCACATGTTCAGAGGTGAAATAATCATTCTTAACACTTCTGGACATTGCACAAAGCTACTGAAAGTTAATGGAATAGAAAAATCCATCAAGCATAGCAAAACAGGCAATGCGAAATAAAAGGCAGAATCTGTCAAAAACAGAACAGTCTGTAAAGACGAATTTCTAAGAGGCACCAGACTTGCTCAAATGAAAATGCTCAAATAGAATGAAAGTTGCGTACATATCTGAGGATCACTCACGTAATTTGGCATAATTTTCTGAGTTACCTACAGAGAATTAGGCCCAGATTCGTGACAGCAAAGAAATCTGTTTCTGCGCAGTAATCCAAATCTAGTATGAACCTTACTATCAAAGACTTTACTTGGCACAACAATGCAACAAAACTAAGATAAGGAGAGGTTGCTACAGTAGTAACAACTTCCAAGACTCAAATATAAAATAAAAATGCAGTAGTAAAAACATGGGTTGTCTCTCATAAGCGCTTTTCTTTAACGCCTTTCAGCTAGGCGTAGAAAGTGTGAATCAAGTATTATCAAGAGACGAAGCATCAACATCATAATTTGTTCTAATGATAGAATCAAAAGGTAACTTCATTCTCTTTCTAGGGAAGTGTTCCATACCTTTCTTGAGAGGAAATTGATATTTAATATTACCTTCCTTCATATCAATAATAGCACCAACAGTTCGAAGAAAAGGTCTTCCCAATATAATGGGACAAGATGCATTGCATTCAATATCCAAGACAACAAAATCAACGGGGACAAGGTTATTGTTAACGGTAATGCGAACATTATCAACTCTCCCCAAAGGTTTCTTTGTAGAATTATCAGCAAGATTAACATCCAAATAACAATTTTTCAATGGTGGCAAGTCAAGCATATTATAGATTTTTCTAGGCATAACGGAAATACTTGCACCAAGATCACATAAAGCATTACAATAAAAGTCATTGACCTTCATCTTAATGATGGGATCCCAACCATCCTCTAACTTCCTAGGAATAGAAGTTTCAAGTTTTAGTTTCTCTTCTCTAGCTTTTATGAGAGCATTTGTAATATGTTTTGTGAAAGCCAATTTATCGCACTAGCATTAGGACTCTTAGCAAGTTTTTGTAAAACTTTATAACTTCAGAGATGTGACAATCATCAAAATCCAAACCATTATAATCTAAAGCAATGGGATCATTGTCCCCAATGTTGAAAAAAAATTCAGCAGTTTTATCACAGGCAGTTTCAGCAGTTTTAGCAGTTTCAGGCAGTTTTTCACGCTTTGCATTAGAAGTGGAAACATTGCCAACACCAATTATTTTACCATTAATAGTAGGAGGTGCAACAACTTGTGGAGCATTAGCATTACTAGTGGTGGTAATAGTCCAAACTTTAGCTATATTATCTTCTTTAGCATTTTCTTCTTTTTCCCACCTAGCACGCAATTCGGCCATCAATCTTATATTCTCATTAATTCTAACTTGGATGGCGTTTGCTGTAGCAAATGACTTAATATTATTATTTTCATTAGGCATAACTTTCGATTTCAAGAGATCAACATCAGCAGCAAGACTATCGACTTTAGAAGCAAGTATATCAATTTTCCCAAGCTTTTCTTCAACAGATTTGTTAAAAGCAGTTTGTGTACTAATAAATTATTTAAGCATGGCTTCAAGTCCAGGGGGTGAATTCCTATTATTGTTGTAAGAATTCCCATAAGAATTACCATAGCCGTTGCCATTATTATAAGGATATGGCCTATAGTTGTTACTAGAATTGTTCCGATAAGCATTGTTGTTGAAATTATTGTTTTTAATGAAGTTTACATCAACATATTCTTCTTGGGCAACCAATGAAGTAACGGAACATTATTAGGATCAATATTTGTCCTACCATTCACAAGCATAGACATAATAGCATCAATCTTATCACTCAAGGAAGAGGTTTCTTCGACAGAATTTACCTTCTTACCTTGTGGAGCTCTTTCCGTGTGCCATTCAGAGTAATTAATCATCATATTATCAAGAAGCTTTGTTGCATCGCCTAGAGTGATGGACATAAAGGTACCTCCAACAGCTGAATCCAATAGGTTTCGTGAAGAAAAATTCAGTCCTGCATAAAAGGTTTGGATGATCATCCAAGTAGTCAGTCCATGGGTTGGGCAATTTTTCACCAAAGATTTCATTCTTTCCCATGCTTGTGCAACATGCTCATTATCCAATTGTTTAAAATTCATTATGCTACTTCTCAAAGATATAATTTTAGCAGGAGGATAATATCTACCAATAAAAACACCCTTGCATTTAGTCCATGAATCAATACTATTCTTAGGCAGAGATAGCAACCAATCTTTAGCTCTTCCTCTTAATGAGAAAGGAAACAATTTTAATTTTATAATGTCACCATCTACATCCTTATACTTTTGCATTTCACATAATTCAACAAAATTATTGAGATGGGCAGCAGCATCATCAGAACTAACACCAGAAAATTGCTCTCTCATAACAAGATTCAGTAAAGCAGGTTTAATTTCAAAGAATTCTGCTGTAGTAGCAGGTGGAGCAATAGGTGTGCATAAGAAATCATTATTATTTGTGGTTGTGAAGTCACACAACTTAGTATTTTCAGGAGTACCCATTTTAGCAACAGTAAATAAAGCAAACTAGATAAAGTAAATGCAAGTAACTAATTTTTTTGTGTTTTTAATATAGCAAACAAGATAGCAAGTAAAGTAAAACTAGCAACTAATTTTTTTGTATTTTGATATAATGCAGCAAACAAAGTACTAAATAAAATAAAGCAAGACAAAAACAAAGTAAAGAGATTGGAGGTGGAGACTCCCCTTGCAGCGTGTCTTGATCTTCCCCGGCAACGGCGCCAGAAAAAGAGCTTGATACGCGTACAGCACGCGTCCGTTGGGAACCCCAAGAGGAAGGTGTGATGCGTACAGCGGCAAGTTTTCCCTGAGTATGAAACCAAGGTTTATCGAACCAGTAGGAGCCAAGAAGCACGTTGAAGGTTGATGGCGGCGGAGTGTAGTGCGGCGCAACACCAGGGATTCCGGCGCCAATGTGGCTCTTCGGCATCTTGTTAATAGGTTAGTGCCGGAAAATGCATAAATATGACATAAAGTATGCATAAAACATGTAGGTATCATCAATAAAGTGGCATGGAACATAAGAAATTATCGATACGTTGGAGACGTATCAACCCCTCACGGCCAACTCGCACCCTATAAAAGGAGCCACCCCCGCGCCTTCCTCACCACAGCAAACCTGCTCCACTCCTCTCCCTGAACCTCCTCCGCCCATCTCCACTGCACATCGCCGCCACTAGACCGCCAATTGCTCGCCGGAAGCCCGCAGAGGTGCTGAGATCACCGCCGACGAATTCGGGCACCATCAGAGACGCCACTAGTACCAATCGACTCGCCGTCAACGACAACGTCGACTAGCACTGTCGCCACCCCTCGCCGGAGTCCAGGAGCGCCACCGACCCCCTACCTCCGCCGCGCCAGAGCCTCCCTCTCGTCGACGACGACGACGACTGCCAGCCGTCGGATCGCCCTCTAATCGAACGGATCACGTTGAACAATACCGCTTCGGTGAGTCTGACTCGCTGACGTGCGAGCCCCTCTGTCAGGCGGCCCGTGGCGTGTGAAGTGATACTGGGCCGGCCCACCTCTCTCTTCCCTGTTTTGGCCTGTTAACTTTCCCGCCCAAGCCCACGTTTTCAAATTACTTTAATCCTTTTCAGAGAAATTTAAATACTGGGCCTGTCTTAGAAATTAAATAGTTTCAAATCTACGCAACCAAAATTGATGAATTTTATGTTGTTGGAAAGCTTATAATAATATCTATCCAACCCCACTGGTCCCACCTTGAATCCTTGTGTAGAATTAATGTGACAAAAATAACAAGGCAGGGACTTTTGTGACTTCAAATAAATCTTAAAAATCAACCAATTTGAATTTTGAAGTAAATCCAATTGCTATAATTCACATTTCACTTACACTAATTGTTTATGAAAAAATATGGTATGGTTACCTTGAGTGATCATGGCCCAAAGTAAATAAAGGACTATATGGCTATTTTAGTTAGTTGATATTGTCCAAAACTATTATGCAAATTATATGAAGTGCTTCACTTCATTTAAATCCTGTCCCCAATACTTTCATATGAAGTATCTACCCCTGGTCAAATACTCTCACATGAAATACTTGGAGATTTTAAATCAATTGTGGAATTATTAAATAGTATGAGGTGGTCTACCTCATTTAAATCATTTTCTCAAATGATGATGATGAATGGTTGACTTAGGTCAACATGATTTCATGTAGGATTGTTTGAGAAATTAGATCTTAAGAAGATTCAATGAGAGGAAATTATTCCTCAAGAACCATAGGAAACTATCATTTACATATGTAATGAGAGGAAATTATTTCTCTAACACTAAGTAAGAAAACCCTAGATTAATTTTAAGTAGCAATGATAAGTGATGATGCTAGATCAGTTGGAGTGAGCCATTAAGGCTAGTTAAGGCTACTTAAGTTTTGTTTGGTGATTGTATCCTCGTATTCGTGTATAGACGCTAGTGCCGGAGAATACCAGGAAGAGGAAGGATTCTACCCAGAAGAAGAAGAGCACTTTGATCACCTCAACCACCAAGGTAAGCTAACACCTTCGCAAGCTCTATGGTTGCAAGCTAATATTCTTGCAAAGTGCAAAGCCCTTTGTGGCAAGGCACCATAGTCTTACCTTTCTTACCATAAGCCTATCCCAAATTTCTACCTTACAAGTTTTTACTTGTTTTCTCAAAGAGTTACTTTTATAGTTAACTTTGGTCTAAGTTAAAGATGGTTACTAGAGTAGCAAAGTTAGTCTCAAGCTAGCAAAGCAAGATAGCACCGCTCATGGTTAGAGCTAGTGCTAATTATTAAAACTTGACTACTCTAGATGGGAACATGTGACTTGAAATGATTTTGAAACCTTGGAATGATGAAGCATTTCCATTGAATAAATTTTGAAGGTGAATATGACAAGAGAAGATGGTGATTTTTGATAAAACTGATATTGGTTTGAATGCGATACCTTTCCAATATTGAGTACCCCCACAATACCTGATTATGGGTAGAGCTTAACTGGAAGTTTATGCATCTTAGTATGGGTTCCCTCTGAACACACATCATAGGGGTTATGCTTGAGGCTGCCTCCGTTGTTGAGAAATGATGTGAATTGAGGTGAATTGTACGGCCAAGCCCTGTGCAGTTCCCAGGTTGACAGTTGGTCTTCACTGGGAGGCCAAGCTCATGGGGAGAGGTGCTCATACTAGGATTTGTAAGTGAAAGGTTATGGTTGATGATCCGCGTACTGTGTTACGATGATTCGGGGTAATCCCGACGGATGAAATCAAATGTTGTGGCACAAGTGTGCAACCTCTGCAGAGTGTAAATCTATTCGAATAGCCGCGTCCACGGTTACGGACGGTTGGAAAGGCCATACAGTTTCCGATGTCAAATTCTTGAAAATGATGGTGAAATGAATTGTGAAGTGGTGAATTGAATTGAAATCACCACTTGAATGGTGGGAATGACACTAATGTTCCCACTTGAGTTAGTTAGCACTTGAATAACTATTTTCTCAAATACTTGTGAACTAAAATTGGCTTTATGCAAAATAAACTAGAGCTTAGCACCCCTCACTAGAATTGTTAGTACTTACATTAGTATTAGTTTGCGAGTACTTTAAAGTACTCACGGCTGTGTCCCTGGCTATTCAAATGGCCAGACTATAAAGAGGAGCAGAACTATCAAGATGACGACTAGCAGGACGCCTACGACAACTAGGGAATCTTCTGACGTCAGACGTTTGCCTGTGGACTAGAGAGTCCCTTCTATTTTACGCTTCCGCTATGAAACTATGAACCTTGTGTCAGTTGATCGATAGATCAACTATTTGTGTAATATGGATCATGTGATCTGAGTTTGTAAGACGACTATGGTATGTAATGAATGATGACTTATGATATTCAACTGTTATGTCTCGCAACAACAATATTCCTGGGATTGCGATGTATGGCATAACAGGCATCTGGACTTAAAAATCCGGGTGTTGACAAGACCATTGGGAAACTGGCCCCCCTCCGCATTCGCAAGCACCTGATGTGTGAGTGACATGCACTACAAGGAAAAGGCCTATTGCCGGCGCACCTATTTGGGCTACTGCCGGCGCACCAGATCCCGCCGGTGATAACTGACCACTGCCGGCGCACAACCTTGTGCGCCGGCGGTAGGTCAGCTACTGCCGGCGCACCAGCCTTGCTTCGCCGGCAAATGTATAGTTCCACTGGCGCACGTGCCGGTGCGCCGGCAGTAGGGCTGCCAGCACTGGCGCGTGCCATGTTCGCCGGCAGTAGGCATGTAGGTGCGCCGGTAGTACTACTCGAAAATACAATGTTTATAGCTTTTTCCAGCGTATTACAACGTATATTTGCATATTTATATAGCAGTATATAGCAGTACATATTTATACAGCATTACATGCAATATGAGAAGTACATAGAGAGCCAAGTTTCATTTCGGTATCAATACACAAATACGCAAGTCTCGTTTCGGAATGTTGATTCATACAACACATGTGCATATGCAACACCGAACGACGAAGTTTCACAAAGTTAGAAGTCTCGGTACATAGTCGTCACAAGTGTCGTCATACACCTCACAATGTAGCTCCTAACCTAAACTACAATCACATAGAACATGACCAACATGGTCACGATGACCATCATCACGAAGGCGATTATCCGGTTCCTCCTCATGTCCCTCATCTCTCCCGCTAGATAACGGGCGTATCTTCCTTCCGCCTCCACCCTAGTGGGGTATCCCTTGTAGCTGTTGCCGCTGAAACGGTGCACCTGTCTCCGACAGTCCTCCCAGTCGTCGTAGACTCCAGGAACCATCCCCTTGTACACGACATATGTCGTCGGCATCTCCATGCACAAGACAAGTAAAACGTTAGTACCAATGCAATGAACAAGTGCCAACTCAAATAAGATACAAGTAGTATGAACTAAATAGGATGGGGTCAGCGAGGCTAGGTAGGATGCACAATAGATTGATATTTGTGGCCATCACACCAAGCCTCACTGGCCCCACCTCGGAGTGTACAAGTGACCAAACATTTTAATCATCGGCCAATGCAATTAAGAAGTGCGAACTCAAATAAAAGACAAGTAGTATGAATTAAATAGCGTGCCTCATACTTTGTCGGTCGAAACAAATATTAACATCCAGGGATGGAGTCAGTGAGGCTAGGTAGGATGCACAATAGATTGATACTTGTGGCCATCGCACCAAGGCTCACTGGCTCCACCCCCGAGTGTACGGGTGACCGAACATTCTAATCATCGGCGAACTCCAAATACGAGGCAAGTAGGGGTCGAATAAATGCAAATAATTATTAAGGTATCTACGCCATAATCTTGAAATATATAGCAAAGTAAATGAAACTATAGACACATGTTCACATGCACATCCATACAACTAAATAAAAGCAACAAGTCGATTCTATGGAAATATATAGCAATTATTACAATAAGGAAGTTCAAGGACATATCGTTCAAGCTTTAGCAATAGTGTTCCCGTCGTAGTATCAGGTTGTACGCCTAGGGGGGAATGGACGGCAGCCCTCAAGCGAGTTGAACGGCCTCTCATCACGCGACATCTCCAAGCAGAGTTCTATCTCGTCATTAGGTGGTAGACTGTAGCCGTAGAAGAACTCGCCAGACCTACTATTGACATCCTGCAGGATTATCGTGCAAATGAACTGCTGCATGCGACCCCAGTTCTTTCTAATCTCTCTATCAGGGGCATCCGCCATGTTTGCAAACCTGTTTCTGAGATTCTCTGGCGGCAACATGTCATCCGCGTACTTTATGTACTCCTGCATCTAAAGGATGGTGTACCACGCGTCCATCCCATTGTCTTCTGTCGACTGCCTGAGGCAGGGGAAGTTGGTTGTGTGGGTTAAGACCAAGCCTCCTCGGGATTTCCTCTCTACTTTGAAGGGGCCTGCCTTGTTGGCGAAGCCGGTGAGAGCATCATTGAGAAGGGCCCTGATGTGGGTGTAGTCTTTCTTGTGGTCCCTACCCGAGTCGAGATAGACTAGATGCGAGTGTTGCGGGTGCACGACGATGAGGGTGCAGAACTTGTCTCTGCGGAAAACACATGGATTAACCTTTGGAAATGCAAATGGAGATATAGGATAGAATGGTGATGGGGGACTAGTGAGTGATTACTTACTCGGGGAAGTAAGGGATGAGAATGGTGCCCTTTTTAATGTTCTCCAGCATGAAATCCTTGACCTGCTGGGTGGCAATCGCCCGATCCCCAGCATTGCAGATGATGCTCTCCCGCATATAGAAGGGGTCCATTATCGCGATGGTCGGCGTCCCCTCCTTAACAATCTGGGAAGACAAGCTAAGAGCAACTAGGCGAACCACACTAAAGTGGAGCATTTGCATGCGATAGATGCTGAAGATGTCATTGAACCGGATGAAGCACAAGTCTGCGGGGTACTTCTCGACGAAGTTCATGCCAGTTGGCACCTTCGCCACGAAGAGAGGGTAAGTAGGATCTTTCGATTTGAGAAGTTGCTTGTCCACATGCCTGACAATCTCATGCAAGCTCCTCATATCCGGGGTGAGTTTGTTGACGACATGCTCCGGCAGCATCGGTTCACCCAAGTGATGCAGAGGTCGCCAATTGTTTGGCAACTTGTCAAGGAGTGGGACCTTGTCCTTGGATTTGGCCGCCGCCTTGTCTTTGGCGTCCTTCTTATTTGGCCTCTTCCTCTTCTTGGGTTGTACTACTGGACCATCCATCGCCGTATTGGCCGTAGCACGGAGTGTGTTTGGGCTCAGCATCTTTTTGACGGCGGCGGTGGCAACCTCATCAGGATTTTCCTCCTCAGCCGTTTCTTGAGAATCGAACAGCTTCTTGGAGCACACATATTTCGAGGCCGGCGCATCCTCATGGAGAACTTGTGAAGACGTAGGAATATCCCATTGGAAGTTCTCACGTTCGTATTCCTCGGCCTCTGGCGCAGCTGGCCGTTGTGGTGGGGCGCTGACCTCTGGCGCAGCTGGCCGTTGTGGTGGGGTGATGACCACCGGCGCCGCTGGATGTCGTGGAGGGACGGTGACCTGTGGCGTTGCAAGGTGCTTGTCTTTGCTTGTCGTTGATACGTCTCCGACGTATCGATAATTTCTTATGTTCCATGCCACATTATTGATGTTATCTACATGTTTTATGCACACTTTATGTCATATTCGTGCATTTTCTGGAACTAACCTATTAACAAGATGCCGAAGTGCCAGTTGCTATTTTCTGCTGTTTTTGGTTTCAGAAATCCTAGTAAGGAAATATTCTCGGAATTGGACGAAATCAAAGCCCAGGGGCCTATTTTTCCACGAAGCTTCCAGAAGTCCGAAGGAGAGATGAAGAGGGGCGACGAGGGGGCCACACCCTAGGGCGGCGCGGCCCCCCCCCCCTTGGCCGCGCGGCCCTGTGGTGTGGGGCCCCCGTGCCGCCTCTTGACCTGCCCTTCCGCCTACAAATAGCCTCCGTGACGAAACCCCCAGTACCGAGAGCCACGATGCGGAAAACCTTCCAGAGACGCCGCCGCCGCCGATCCCATCTCGGGGGATCCAGGAGATCGCCTCCGGCACCCTGCCGGAGAGGGGAATCATCTCCCGGAGGACTCTACGCCGCCATGGTCGCCTCCGGTGTGATGTGTGAGTAGTCTACCCCTGGACTATGGGTCCATAGCAGTAGCTAGATGGTTGTCTTCTCCCCATTGTGCTATCATTGTCGGATCTTGTGAGCTGCCTAACATGATCAAGATCATCTATCTGTAATTCTATATGTTGCGTTTGTTGGGATCCGATGAATAGAGAATACTTGTTATGTTGATTATCAAAGTTATGCTTATGTGTTATTTATGATCTTGCATGCTTTCCGTTACTAGTAGATGCTCTGGCCAAGTAGATGCTTGTAACTCCAAGAGGGAGTACTTATGCTCGATAGTGGGTTCGTGCCTGCATTGACACACAGGACGATGTGATGTAAAGTTCTAAGGTTGTGTTATGCTGTTGCCACTAGGGATAAAACATTGATGCTATGTCTAAGGATGTAGTTGTTGATTACATTACGCACCATACTTAATGCAATTGTCTGTTGCTTTGCAACTTAATACTGGAGGGGTTCGGATGATAACTTTGAAGGTGTACTTTTTAGGCATAGATGCAGTTGGATGGCGGTCTATGTACTTTGTCGTAATGCCCAATTAAATCTCACTATACTCATCATGATATGTATGTGCATTGTCATGCTCTCTTTATTTGTCAATTGCCCAACTGTAATTTGTTCACCCAACATGCTGTTTGTCTTATGGGAGAGACACCTCTAGTGAACTGTGGACCCCGGTCCAATTCTCTTTACTGAAATACAATCTACTGCAATACTTGTTCTACTGTTTTCTGCAAACAATCATCTTCCACACAATACGGTTAATCCTTTGTTACAGCAAGCCGGTGAGATTGACAACCTCACTGTTTCTTTGGGGCAAAGTACTTTGGTTGTGTTGTGCAGGTTCCACGTTGGCGCCGGAATCCCTGGTGTTGCGCCGCACTACATCCCGCCGCCATCAACCTTCAACGTGCTTCTTGGCTCCTCCTGGTTCGATAAACCTTGGTTTCTTTACGAGGGAAAACTTGCTGCTGTGCGCATCATACCTTCCTCTTGGGGTTGCCCAACGAACGTGTGAAATACACGCCATCAAGCTCTTTTTCTCTCGCGCCGTTGCCGGGAGATCAAGACACGCTGCAAGGGGAGTCTCCACTTCTCAATCTCTTTACTTTGTTTTTGTCTTGCTTAGTTTTATTTACTACTTTGTTTGCTGCACTAAATCAAAATACAAAAAAATTAGTTGCTAGTTTTACTTTATTTGCTATCTTGTTTGCTATATCAAAAACACAAAAAAATTAGTTTACTTGCATTTACTTTATCTAGTTTGCTTTATTTACTGTTGCTAAAATGGCCAACGCTGAAAATACTAAGTTGTGTGACTTCACAACCACAAATAATAATGATTTCTTATGCACACCTATTGCTCCACCTGCTACTACAGCAGAATTCTTTGAAATTAAACCTGCTTTATCAATCTTGTTATGCGAGAGCAATTTTCTGGTGTTAGTTCTGATGATGCTGCTGCCCATCTTAATAATTTTGTTGAATTATGTGAAATGCAAAAATATAAAGATGTAGATGGTGATATTATTAAACTAAAATTGTTCCCTTTCTCATTAAGAGGAAGAGCTAAACATTGGTTGCTATCTCTGCCTAAGAATAGTATTGATTCATGGACTAAATGCAAGGATGCTTTTATTGGTAGATATTATCCCCCTGCTAAAATTATATCTTTGAGGAGTAGCATAATGAATTTTAAACAATTAGATACTAAACATGTTGCTCAAGCTTGGGAAAGAATGAAATCTCTGGTTAAAAATTGCCCAACCCATGGATGACTACTTGGATGATCATCCAAACCTTCTATGCAGGACTAAATTTTTCTTCACGGAATTTATTGGATTCAGCTGCTGGAGGTACCTTTATGTCCATCACTCTTGGTGAAGCAACAAAGCTTCTTGATAATATGATGATCAACTACTCTGAATGGCACACGGAAAGAGCTCCACAAGGTAAGAAGGTAAATTCTATTGAAGAAACCTCTTCCTTGAGTGATAAGATTGATGCTATTATGTCTATGCTTGTGAATGATAGGACTAATATTGATCCTAATAATGTTCCGTTAGCTTCATTGGTTGCACAAGAAGAACATGTTGATGTAAACTTCATTAAAAATAATAATTTCAACAACAATGCTTACCGGAACAATTCTAGTAACAACTATAGGCCATATCCTTATAATAATGGCAACGGCTATGGTAATTCTTATGGGAATTCTTACAACAATAATAGGAGTTCACCCCCTGGACTTGAAGCCATGCTTAAAGAATTTATTAGTACACAAACTGCTTTTAACAAATCTGTTGAAGAAAAGCTTGGGAAAATTGATATACTTGCTTCTAAAGTCGATAGTCTTGCTGCTGATGTTGATCTTTTGAAATCAAAAGTTTTGCCTAATGAGAATCATCATAATAAAATTATTACTACAGCAAATGCCATTCAAGTTAGAATTAATGAGCATATAAGATTAATGGCTGAACTGCGTGCTAGGTGGGATAGAGAAGAAAATGAAAAACTAGCTAAAGAGAAGAATATAGCTAAAGTTTGGACTATTACCACCACTAGTAATGATAATGCTACACATGTTGCTGCACCTCCTACTAATACTAATAAAAGAATTGGTGTTAGCAATGTTTCCACTTCTAATGCAAAGCGAAAAACTGCTGAAAGCTGCTAAAGCTACTTTGAAAGCGCTTGTGATAAAGCTGCTGAAATTTTTTCCAACATTGGGGATGATGATCCCATTGCTTTAGATTATAATGGTTTGAATTTTGATGATTGCCACATCTCTGAAGTTATAAAGTTCTTGCAAAAACTTGCTAAAAGTCCTAATGCTAGTGCTATAAATTTGGCTTTCACGCATCATATTACAAATGCTCTCATAAAAGCTAGAGAAGAGAAACTAGAGCGTGAAGCCTCTATTCCTAAAAAGCTAGAGGATGGTTGGGAGCCCATCATTAAGATGAAGGTTAAAGATTTTGATTGTAATGCTTTATGTGATCTTGGTGCAAGTATTTCTGTTATGCCTAAGAAAATTTATAATATGCTTGACTTGCCACCGCTGAAAAATTGTTATTTGAATGTTAATCTTGCTGATCATTCTACAAAGAAACCTTTGGGTAAAGTTGATAATGTTCGCATTACCGTTAACAATAACCTTGTCCCCGTTGATTTTGTTGTCTTGGATATTGAATGCAATGCATCTTGTCCCATTATATTGGGAAGACCTTTTCTTCGAACTGTTGGTGCTATCATTGATATGAAGGAAGGTAATATAAAATATCAATTTCCTCTCAAGAAAGGTATGGAACACTTCCCTAGAAAGAGAATGAAGGTACCTTTTGATTCTATTATGAGAACAAATTATGATGTTGACACTTCGTCTCTTGATAACACTTGATACACACTTTCTGCGCCTAGCTGAAAGGCGTTAAAGAAAAGCGCTTATGGGAGACAACCCATGTTTTTACCTACAGTACTTTGTTTTTATTTTGTGTCTTGGAAGTTGTTTACTACTGTAGCAACCTCTCCTTATCTTAGTTTTGTGTTTTGTTGTGCCAAGTTAAGCCGTTGATAGAAAAGTAAGTACTAGATTTGGATTACTGCACAGTTCCAGATTTCTTTGCTGTCACGAATCTGGGTCCACCTCCCTGTAGGTAGCTCAGAAAATTAAGCCAATTTACGTGCATGATCCTCAGATATGTACGCAACTTTCATTCAATTTGAGCATTTTCATCTGAGCAAGTCTGGTGCCATTTTAAAATTCGTCAATACGAACTGTTCTGTTTTGACAGATTCTGCCTTTTATTTCGCGTTGCCTCTTTTGCTATGTTGGATGAATTTCTTTGATCCACCAATGTCCAGTAGCATTATGCAATGTCCAGAAGTGTTAAGAATGATTGTGTCACCTCTGAATATGTCAATTTATATTGTGCACTAACCCTCTAACGAGTTGTTTCGAGTTTGGTGTGGAGGAAGTTTTCAAGGATCAAGAGAGGAGTATGATGCAACATGATCAAGGAGAGTGAAAGCTCTAAGCTTGGGGATGCCCCGGTGGTTCACCCCTGCATATATCAAGAAGACTCAAGCGTCTAAGCTTGGGGATGCCCAAGGCATCCCCTTCTTCATCGACAACATTATCAGGTTCCTCCCCTGAAACTATATTTTTATTCCATCACATCTTATGTGCTTTTTCTTGGAGCGTCGGTTTGTTTTTGTTTTTTGTTTTGTTTGAATAAAATGGATCCTAGCATTCACTTTATGGGAGAGAGACACGCTCCGCTGTAGCATATGGACAAGTATGTCCTTGGTTTCTACTCATAGTATTCATGGCGAAGTTTCTTCTTCGTTAAATTGTTATATGGTTGGAATTGGAAAATGATACATGTAGTAATTGCTATAAATGTCTTGGGTAATGTGATACTTGGCAATTGTTGTGCTCATGTTTAAGCTCTTGCATCATATGCTTTGCACCCATTAATGAAGAAATACATAGAGCATGCTAAAATTTGGTTTGCATATTTGGTTTCTCTAAGGTCTAGATAATTTCTAGTATTGAGTTTGAACAACAAGGAAGACGGTGTAGAGTCTTATAATGTTTTCAATATGTCTTTTATGTGAGTTTTGCTGCACCGGTTCATCCTTGTGTTTGTTTCAAATAAGCCTTGCTAGCCTAAACCTTGTATCGAGAGGGAATACTTCTCATGCATCCAAAATACTTGAGCCAACCACTATGCCATTTGTGTCCACCATACCTACCTACTACATGGTATTTTCCGCCATTCCAAAGTAAATTGCTTGAGTGCTACCTTTAAAATTCCATCATTCACCTTTGCAATATATAGCTCATGGGACAAATAGCTTAAAAACTATTGTGGTATTGAATATGTAATTATGCACTTTATCTCTTATTAAGTTGCTTGTTGTGTGATAACCATGTTTACTGGGGACGCCATCAACTTTTCATTGTTGAATTTCATGTGAGTTGCTATGCATGTTCGTCTTGTCTGAAGTAAGGGCGATCTACACTGAGTTGAATGGTTTGAGCATGCATATTGTGAGAGAAGAACATTGGGCCGCTAACTAAAGCCATGATCCATGGTGGAAGTTTCAGTTTTGGACAAACATCCTCAAATCTCTAATGAGAAAAGAATTAATGGTTGTTGAATGCTTAAGCATTAAAAGAGGAGTCCATTATCTGTTGTCTATGTTGTCCCGGTATGGATGTCTAAGTTGAGAATAATAAAAAGCGAGAAATCCAAATGCGAGCTTTCTCCTTAGACCTTTGTACAGGCGGCATAGAGGTACCCCTTTGTGATACTTGGTTAAAGCATATGTATTGCGGTGATAATCCAGGTAGTCCAAGCTAATTAGGACAAGGTGCGGGCACTATTGGTACACTATGCATGAGACTTGCAACTTATAAGACATAATTTACATGATGCATCAGCTTTATTACTACCGTTGACAAAATTGTTTCATGTTTTCAAAATCAAAGCTCTAGTACAAATATAGCAATCGATGCTTTTCCTCTATGGAGGACCATTCTTTTACTTTCAATGTTGAGTCAGTTCACCTATTTCTCTCCACCTCAAGAAGCAAACACTTGTGTGAACTGTGCATTGATTCCTACATACTTACTTATTGCACTTATTATATTACTCTATGTTGACAATATCCATGAGATATACATGTTACAAGTTGAAAGCAACCGCTGAAACATAATCTTCTTTTGTGTTGCTTCAATGCCTTTACTTTGAATTATTGCTTTATGAGTTAACTCTTATGCAAGACTTAATTGATGCTTGTCTTGAAGTGCTATTCATGAAAAGTCTTTGCTTTATGATTCACTTGTTTACTCATGTCATATATATTGTTTTGATCGCTGCATTCACTACATATGCTTTACAAATAGTATGATCAAGATTATGATGGCATGTCACTCCGTAAATTATCTCGTGTTATCGTTTTACCTGCTCGGGACGAGCAGAACTAAGCTTGGGGATGCTGATACGTCTCCGACGTATCGATAATTTCTTATGTTCCATGCCACATTATTGATGTTATCTACATGTTTTATGCACACTTTATGTCATATTCGTGCATTTTCTGGAACTAACCTATTAACAAGATGCCGAAGTGCCAGTTGCTGTTTTCTGCTGTTTTGGTTTCAGAAATCCTAGTAAGGAAATATTCTCGGAATTGGACGAAATCAAAGCCCAGGGGCCTATTTTTCCACGAAGCTTCCAGAAGTCCGAAGGAGAGACGAAGAGGGGCGACGAGGGGGCCACACCCTAGGTGGCGCGGCCCCCCTTGGCCGCGCGGCCCTGTGGTGTGGGGCCCCGTGCCGCCTCTTGACCTGCCCTTCCGCCTACAAATAGCCTCCGTGTGACGAAACCCCCGGTGCGAGAGCCACGATACGGAAAACCTTCCAGAGACACCGCCGCCGCCGATCCCATCTCGGGGGATCCAGGAGATCGCCTCCGGCACCCTGCCGGAGAGGGAAATCATCTCCCGGAGGACTCTACGCCGCCATGGTCGCCTCCGGTGTGATGTGTGAGTAGTCTACCCCTGGACTATGGGTCCATAGCAGTAGCTAGATGGTTGTCTTCTCCCCATTGTGCTATCATTGTCGGATCTTGTGAGCTGCCTAACATGATCAAGATCATCTATCTGTAATTCTATATGTTGCGTTTGTTGGGATCCGATGAATAGAGAATACTTGTTATGTTGATTATCAAAGTTATGCTTATGTGTTATTTATGATCTTGCATGCTTTCCGTTACTAGTAGATGCTCTGGCCAAGTAGATGCTTGTAACTCCAAGAGGGAGTACTTATGCTCGATAGTGGGTTCATGCCTGCATTGACACCGGGACGATGTGACAGAAAGTTCTAAGGTTGTGTTGTGCTGTTGCCACTAGGGATAAAACATTGATGCTATGTCTAAGGATGTAGTTGTTGATTACATTACGCACCATACTTAATGCCATTGTCTGTTGCTTTGCAACTTAATACCTGGAGGGGTTCGGATGATAACTTTGAAGGTGGACTTTTTAGGCATAGATGCAGTTGGATGGCGGTCTATGTACTTTGTCGTAATGCCCAATTAAATCTCACTATACTCATCATGATATGTATGTGCATTGTCATGCTCTCTTTATTTGTCAATTGCCCAACTGTAATTTGTTCACCCAACATGCTGTTTGTCTTATGGGAGAGACACCTCTAGTGAACTGTGGACCCCGGTCCAATTCTCTTTACTGAAATACAATCTCCTGCAATACTTGTTCTCTTTGTTTTCTGCAAACAATCATCTTCCACACAATACGGTTAATCCTTTGTTACAGCAAGCCAGTGAGATTGACAACCTCACTGTTTCGTTGGGGCAAAGTACTTTGGTTGTGTTGTGCAGGTTCCACGTTGGCGCCGGAATCCCTGGTGTTGCGCCGCACTACATCCCGCCGCCATCAACCTTCAACGTGCTTCTTGGCTCCTCCTGGTTCGATAAACCTTGGTTTCTTTCTGAGGGAAAACTTGCTGCTGTGCGCATCATACCTTCCTCTTGGGGTTGCCCAACGAACGTGTGAAATACACGCCATCAGTCGTCAACCCCGAGTAGGTGTTGATCCGAATTAGGGTCTTCGGCCATAGCAGTACCCAACCCTTCAGTGAGGCCAGATTCAACGGGCTATCGTCATCGGCACCATGCGGTTGATTAGGAGGAAACAAATCCTCATAGCCCGGTAACGCCCGATCCACTTCAACCCAGTAAACGTCATCCTCCATATCTCGTGTGTGCCACTTCTTATCCAGGGGCCAAAGGATGGACCCCCTCGCGACGTCTTTGAGTTCGTCGTTTACTCTCATCAGGAAGGCGCATGGCGTTGAGAGCGCCTGCGAGAACATGTGTATGGTGTTAGAGAGAGGGCAAGGATGACGAAACTAATATATTAACTTGATGTACACATTAGTTAATTACTGTGAGGGCGTTGAGCTCGGCTAATGTCGACGGGCCGGCACATGCGGCGGCAGGCGTGCAAGTGACGGAGGGGCTGCTACCCGGCATGGATGGTGAATCCCTAGCACCAGCGACATTGCCGGCGGCCGGAGGAGTCTCCATTATAACATTGTCATTGCCGGCGGACGGCGGCGCCATCGAGTTGCTGGCGTCGAAGCTAACCACTTGCATTTTCGAGGGGGGGGGGGGCTTGTTTGCCACCCTCATACCACGCGCGTAGAGCATTGAAATCTGCTTGGACTGAAGCGGCGACTTCAGCTTTAACTTCAGGTACGAGTGTAGCTTTGAGTTGCGGTACCAGTTGCGGTACCAAACCAGCTTGGACTTGGGCTAGGATTGAGTCCCTCATTTCCTCCGCCACCCGCTGCTTCCTCTCATTGCGCGCATTTTAATCGGCCGCAGACGACAAGCCGTAGTGACCATGCTTGTAGCCTGTACCGGCGCCAGCCACACGGCCTCTATGCGGCCTTCTCGTAGGTGAATGCTCATTAATGATGTTTAGCGCCCGTACGAGAGGCTTGTCCTAGGCTACCCTGCCCATCGACGCCTGGGACGAGGAGCCTTCGTCACATTGAGAAAGTTTTTGTCTTTCTTCTTCCTGCGGAAGAAACGCGAACCATTTAGAAATGTTGCTACTATTATATGAACGATACTTGATCTAATTAAACCGGTAAATTGCTTACCAGTTTTTTCTCCAACGACAGGACCTTCTTGTCGTTCGTGAACCAAATTATGTCGGTTACGACCTTGGGGTCCGTGACAAGTTCCCCGGTTAGTTTCTTCTTATGGTACCGGGACCTGATGAATCTTCTTTCAAGCGGGTCCTTGTACTTGAGCCAGGGGTTCTCAATGCCGGCATTTACATACGCCTCGTCCTCCTTCACCCAATAGGGCTCCTTTCCCTCGTACCCACGGCTCCCAAGGTTGTGGTTGCCGATGTTAAGCTCCGGCATTTCCTTCCCCCACAACTTGCGATTCTTGGTCGCTTGTAGCTCTTCATTGGCCAGGAAAGCATCAAAGTCCGCCTGGGAGACATGCGGAAAGGCAGAGTGGACCTCTTCGAAACCTTTGCCTTCAGCAATCAGCTTCCGCACCATGTACTTATAGCTGCTGAGGTGTTTGCTGAACTTCAGGAGGGCTTGTGAGTTCACAATGTTCTTGGTTTCATCAGTGGAGGCTTAGTCGCCTAGGAACTTGTATCGTGAGTGCAACCTCGTAATGAGCTGGGCTCGCAAATGCGCTTTGTTCTCAGCTCGGAGATCCGTCTCGTTGAGATTGATGACCTCTCGGAGGATACATGCCATTTGGTTGCCGTACCCCTTGGCAACATCCTTAGGCTCCACCGGCAAACCACTGGCGGGGTCCACCTCTTTGATTGTGTCTCTGCCGGTGGCGACCGTGTTTTGGCGCCTTGCCTTCCGCGGCCTCTTGGAACCACTTGTCCCTGTGCCACTACTCCCAGCGGCGCCGCTAGGATCGTCGCCGCTTGTCTCGCCGCCACCCCCGGCGGCGCCGGTTGCCTCATCGCCACTAGGCTCGTAGGTACTACCCCCGGCAGCGCCGCTTGCCTCGTTGCCGCTTGGCTCGTCGGCACTACCCCCAGCGTCATCCTCCATCTCATGGTCCTCGTCGCCGCCAACACCAGCGGCCTCGGCATCCTCCTCCGTCCTAAAGAAGTGCCTATTGTAGTGCTCCTCTAATTGTTCTTGAGACGCCATGGTGGCTTGCACTAATAGAAGATGAAAAGGAGTTAGAATTCACGGAAAAATTCGGTATGACCTTTGCTAAAAATTGGTCATGCCGAGTGCTAGAATTGCCGGAACGGAAATGAATCGACATTTCGGCACTCAATAGCAACTCAATCCCTGCAAACATATATATACAATTCAACCATATATAGCATTTCCAACATCACATCTACATCCACTTGTCCTGATGCTTACACCATAACCATCAAGATCTCAACCATCACCATATATATAACAACTTCATTTTACCGGTATCATTTTAGAAATATAACCAGAGAAATCCACCTAATGAACTAAATACCAGCAGTAGCATTTTACAAATATAACCTGAGACAAGAACTTTCCATTTTCATTTGCAACAACTTAGCATTAAAACAACACAAAAATGACATGATCTAAACCAACAGTAGTACCAGTAGTAGTAGTAGTAGCAACAGCTATATAAAGCAGCAGCTATATAGCAGCAACTATATATGAACCAAGCTACTACATTTGCATTTCATCTAAACCAACATAAATCAACTAAATGAACCTAGCTAGCTACTGCATTTTGCATTTTCAACTTGATTGTAGTAGCATAAGCATGAGCATTTTATATATATGGTAGTAGCATACCACCATACCACCATATCTCAAATTCTCAAATTCTCAAATTGGTTTAGTGTCCAGAGAATGAATTGAACCACCATACCACCATATCATAAGACAACTCATGTGTCTAGCTAAGTATAGTGATGTGCTTAATACAACAGAGAAACCAGAAATACATCCCTCCCTCCAAGCACCAACAGCAATAGACGATATCATTTTATACTAGCAAAACCTAAATGAGCTAAATGAACCAGAGAACAAATTTATTTTCTTTTATTGTTTACCTAAACATTACTGCTTAATTACAACCATTTTTTCTCAAGACTAGCATCAACCATGCATAGCACCAATTTAAATCCTAAATCATTTAATACACATGTATACAGGTTATTTAACTTTGGCATGGTTTTGAAATGTGACAGTAACATGAGCATGAGCATGATGCAACATAATATCCAACAATTGGCAAGGTAAAACAATATAGAGCAGCTAGCGGATAGGCATAGTTTATTGCTGCTGGTACTAACACTGTAACAGAAAATGAAGGACAGTCCCTATGGATCCTAACACTGTAACAGAAAATGAAGGACAGTACCCCTGGACACTTGCTACTGGTGGCTGTATGCAGCGATGTTTGGTTTGAAATTGGAAGCGTATACTGCAGCAGTTATACCCTGCAACCGCTGGCTGACTGAAGTTCAGAGTTTGTATCACTTTTTTCTTGATGTAAATTGAGTGTGCACACTGTCTTGTGCTGAGATGCTGAATGAATTGAAGTTCACATCAAATAAAGCTCTAAGAGACTTTTTTTTTCTTGCACAAGGTACAAACTATTCAGTATCAAGTTTTGTTGCTATCTTGCAATGAGGGCAGACCGGCAACCACAATAGTGTTCTAGAGCCCGACTATATCAACACATCAAGCGACTTCAGATATAATATGTCCAGTTGTTTATCCAAACATACACAAAAAGAGAGGTACAATTGGCAAAATGCAAGGTGCATATACATGCCAGTGGTGGATAAGATCATTTGATGGAATAGGATAAGATCATTTGGCAAAATGCATGGTGCATATACATGCCAGTGGTGGATAAGATCATTTGGCAAAATACATGGTGCATATACATGCAAGTGGTGGATAAGATCATTCTAGCATATACAGTTGTTTATCCTAACACCTTGTCTATCTCTAAATGCAAAGCTACACACTACAGTACTTGAGTTATGTGTGATACATGGATATATACAACTATGAACTGTAACCAGTGTGTCTGTCGTTCACCCAACTAGCAAGGTGGCCCTCGGAAATGTGAGGATACCATCTGTAATGTGAAAATATTCATTATTTATTTATGAATATTGATTTTGCTCTTCTATTACCTTCTGTATTACAAAATATGCAACATATTCTATATGGGCATATTTTGAAGATAAATTGTTTACAATTGAGTATATGATTATATTACTAAGTAATAAGCAATAAATTACAAATCATTTGAACAAAAAATCTTATGATATCGGCTGCTCAAAAAATAAAAAATCATGATATTGATTCTTTGTTTCTCGCCTCAAGATATTGCCATCCTTACTTTGATATTTCCAATGGAAAAAATTCTTAATGAAAGTACTTCGCCCATTTAAAAATAGATGACGTTTAAATATTGAACAATTGCAACTATGCATGTGAAAATAATTATGACCTTTTGTAAAATTATTTTGAGTGTTGGACCTAATGCACATTTTTTATTGAAGAAATGAGAAATCTTTGAATAAGCAGTCCAAATAGATATGTTCAACATCACACTTCGTGGGGATGTATTTTGTAACATATAGAAATCAGAGTGTATATGTATCTAGAGCTATACTCAATGCTCAATCAAATTGTTTCTTGCTCATAACCAAAGAAATCAAGGACTGCTTAATTCAATATTTAACAAAATTTCAGAACTGAAATATACATAAAAGATATAACCAAAAGACAAGAGGAGGAATCTAATTCAAAAAAATGATCATTGAGCCAAGCTAACTAAGATACATTACCCAACGTGAACTTCCTATCGTTACTTCGCGGGGTTAAATTTCCGAATATTGGAATCATGATTTTTATTGATATGCAATAAAAGTGTTTTTTTCTTACATCTGGTCGAAAATAAGTGGCTTCAAATACCTGAGCATGGAAAGTTAATTAACTCAGTATATATATTTTGTGCGCATCTAAATCACTATATGAAACATGTACCTTAATATTCAAGAAAAAACTTATATGGCATGTACGCGTAAACTTCAGCTCTTCAAATGGAACAATGTCTAGGCACACATGTACCTTAATTAATTTTCCTCCCATAATTTATAATTTCTAAATGTGCCGAACTTCATCTCTTTATAACCATGTAATGTCGGGAGACATTAACTTTACATGCAGAGTTGAAAGTTTTTCAGTGTCCGTCAATAGCTTAATCAAGCCATCGCCTTTCAATTTTCTTGCTACCAGAGTCAATGGGAATAATGCCTTATGATTAGCATGACTGACGGAATACAATGAACTTCTACCGCCCAGTCAAAGGTTGAATCATGCTAGACTAATACGATGAATTGATCCCTAGGTCATGCGGTATTCATTGCTAGGCTGATTTTCCCACAGTGGTGGGAGGAATATTGATGGCTCGTTGTGTGATTGATTTTCTTTGCTGATTTTTTATCGGTGGCAAACTGATTTTCCCATGGCAGCGAGATGAATAATGATGGATAGTTGCCCGACTAATTTTCTCTTGGTGATAGTCGCAATACAATGTGGTAAGGTTAGGCCTGAACGGGTGCGCATACGGCGCTAAAATGCACGTGATATGTGTAAATAGATTTAACCGATCAAATGCCTATAACTATTTTCAACAAAGTTATAAAAGTCTAGTGGTATAATATATCATTTTAAAAAAGTGCCCATCAAATTGATGGTCGGATGTTTTTCCTTTTTCTATTTATAAAATGTTGTAATCAGCGGAGATCACAGTATTGCTTAATTACTATTATGTTTGGTAAAATGATTTAAGTCCGTCACTCTAATTTTTTTATATAGCTTTTGTTCGTACAATATTTTATTTTCTATTTATAAAATATGGTAATCAACACAGATCACGGTATTGCTTAATTACTACTCCCTCCGTTCTTTTCTATAGTATAGATTTTTGGCATTTGTTTCACAATATAAGGCTGTAGCTTGGCTTTTTTTCAATTACCCCCTACACCAGTCAACTCCCACACGACATGCATGAAAAAACCCATACAAAATATGAAACAATTAATTGAGATTCTTAATGCATGGCCCCAAGGATTGCTTAGATTTAGGAAGCAATGTTTTTCTTTCCTTAATTAAATCTGGCTGCACATATATGGAGAGTCAACCAGACAGATTTGTGGGATTTATTACGGTAAGTTATGAAGTTGTCGATTTCCCTAATTTTAGTCTGATCTCAAATCGTTCAGCCAGGGGGTTTGTGTAAAAACTACTCTTGCGCTAATTTCCGTGCCAAAAATCTATAGGCACTATAGAAAGGAACGGAGGGAGTATTATGTTAGGTACAATGATTTAAGTCCCGCCACTATAACTTTTTTATATAGTTTTGTTGGTACAAGATTTTACGTTTGGGTAAGAAATCACATTGACATATTTATGTCGATAGGTAAAATATATAGCGATCAAATTTGTTAATTAGTATGCTCCCTACATTTTTGCCACGTAACTCTTTTCATGTAATGACGTCACGTACGTGTTTCTTTTCCTTGCATACCTCCATCGGGATGAACTTGCCTGGCTCAGCGTATGCGTTTTTTTTCTTTTTCTTTTTGGTATATCTCTGGCTGGATCATTTACGCCCATGTATGGACTCTCCAGGTCGGACAAATTTTCTCTTTTCCTCCTTGACACGTACACAGTTTGGGCAAACAAAATAGTTACGTAATTTTTTGCCAAATCCTGACCGTAAATTTTAGATCTACCAGTTAAAAATATTTATGATGATGTGGATTAACGTAGTGTCTCTATTTTAGACCTACGTATTGTGCTTTTAGTATATAATAGATAGACTATGAACTGTAACCTACTGCATATTTCATTCTAAATTAAGTGTTGAATTTAAATGAACCCTAAATCATCAAACATGTCATACTGCAAGCATTTTCATCTTGCAAGAATTCTAGAGTGTTGAGAATGCATGGCACTGTGTGTTGTTTGAGGCAGGCCAATGGGGGTACCAATTTCAATTTCAATCCTGGAAATCTCATAAATTATACTATCATGCAGTAAAAACAGTAAGCACTTAGCATTGTTTTCAAGAATTAGGCTACTGCAAAATTCGGCTACTGCAAGAACTGATGCAGAGAGGGGAATTTGGGGGAGGGACAGGGAAAGGAAGAGGGGGAGGGGAGGGGAAGGTGGAGGAGGTCCTGGCGGCGTCGGGGAAGGATGAGGGGAAGGGAGATGGGCGATTCTTACCGACGGTGGCGACGGTGGCCGGCGCGTGTGCGACTCCCTCCTCCTCCTCCGCCGCGACGGTGGCGACGGTGGCCGACGCCTGCTCAATCCTCCTCTCCGAGGCGACGGTGGGGCGACGCCTGCTCCTCTTCCTCTCGGTGGCTCTCCTCCTCTCGGCGTCTCGGGTGCGGCGGTGGCGCGACGGCGGCGGTGCGGTTAGCTAGGGTTGTGAGAGATGGTTGGGAAAGAGATGAGTTTCGGCCGAAACGACTAAGTCATATGACTAGTCTTATTGACTAAGTCATACAACCTTGTCCCCGGCGAACCAATACCCTGGTGCGCCGGCAATAAGACTAGCCTGCTATACCTGCGACTTAACCCAATTCACAGATAGCTAGGCTCTAGTTATTCTTTTATTTCCTTTATCTTATCTTTTTCTTTATTTTATGTTTCTTTATTCACATATGTGAGTTATACATACATGACTATTATATTTGAGTTATAGGAAAACAAAGCAAATATGCATGAGTGTTATTATGCAAAAACAAAAAGATATGTGAGTTACATACACACAAAATATTGACCAACACAATATTAATTAGTCATACATAAAATATTGGCCATGACCATATGAGTAGTTATGAATTACACAAAATATGAGTAATACATTGCAAATAAAGTTTTACATCATCGATCGAGAAGAGTGTTTCACTTTCTTCTTGCTTTTCTTGCTCGTCGTTGAATAATTTAGCCTCGTGTCGTGACTTCTTCTTTTGAAGGGTCGACCTGACCTCGGTAGCGTGGTCCTGCTTCTTCTTGTGGTGTATGTTGTGTCTTCGTCCTCGGATTCTTCCATCATTGGGTCTCCGACTTGTCCTTCGAAGTCTTCCTCGTTGGCGACTCCATCCATTCCGGCGATGGTCCTCTTGCCTCTCCTCGCGATAACAGGGCTAGGCCTGGATGGGTCGGTTATGAAGAAGCATTGGTGCACGTGTTCTGCCAGTACCCATGGCTCATTCTGCGCGGTGGCGTTCGTGGACTTTGATTTGTTGGCTTCGGGTAGAAACATGGTGGTGAAATACCGGTCTTCTTTTGTGATGCTCTTAGCCCAACTGATACGGAACATCGGCACTTTCTCCCCAGCGTAGCTAAGCTCCCAGATTTCCTCGATTCTTCCGTAGTATCTAGTCTTTATGTCACCCGTCCAGGAATCCATCATTACCCCTGAGTTCTGGTAAACACTGTTCTTGTCTTTTTCTTCCGTGTAGAATGTGTACCTGTTGATATCGTACGCTTGGTAAGTCATGATGTTGGGCGCGGGGCCATGTGACAAGGCCAATACTAGTTTATCCTTGTCAGAATCCATTGGTGGGGGATTAGCATCAATGTGGTCTTTGAACCAGCGCGCGAAAGAGGAGTTGTGCTCTCTGTACATTTCTGCTTCCGTCATCATCGGCTTGCCACTGTTCTCTATCATGGTTTTGTGCTCTTTCAACCAAGGATCGATCAAGTCAATGTGGTGTAGCGCTACTAAGTTGGCCCTTGATGTCTATGCACGCTTCTATTCCTGTAGACAGTGTTGGGCCTCCAAGAGCATAGGTTTGTAGAACAGCAGCAAGTTTCCCTTAAGTGAATCACCCAAGGTCTATCGAACTCAGGGAGGTAGAGGTCAAAGATATCCCTCTCAAGCAACCCAGCAATTAAGATACAAGAAGTCTCTTGTGTCCCCAACACACCTAATACACTTGTCAGATGTATAGGTGCACTAGTTCGGCGAAGAGATAGTGAAATACAAGTAATATGGAATATTGTAAGTAGTAATTGCAATCTAAAATAAAAATGGCAGCAAGCAAACATGTAGCAGAACTTGTTGGAAATGGTGTTTCAATGCTTAGAAATAAGGCCTAGGGATCATACTTTCACTAGTGGACACTCTCAACAATGATCACATAACTGAATAAATAAATACTACTCTCAAACACTCTCTTGTTGGATAACAAACACCATTCATTGTGTAGGGCTACAAAGCACACCTCAAGCCGGAGTAAACAAGCTCCACAACGTCCGGAGTTCATATTAAAGGAACCTCTAGAGTGCATAATAGACCGTTGCAATTTAGACCGAGTACTAACATAGCATACACACTGTCACCAATAGCTATGAAAGGGGGAATAGATCACATCAATATTATCATAGTAATAGTTAACTTCATAATCTACAAGAGATTACAATCATAACCTATGTCAAGTACTACATGTTGCACACACTGTCAACTTTACATCATGGAGGGGGAATAGACTACTTTAATAACATCACTAGAGTAACACATAGATTAATAGTGATACAAAGCTCATGATCACATAAAGATCACACCATGGGAGAGAGAGATGAACCACATAGCTACCGGTAGAGCCCTCAGCCTCGGGGGAGAACTACTCCCTCCTCATCATGGGAGACAGCAATGGCGATGAAGATGGTGGTGGTGTCGATGGAGATGACTCCGGGGGCAATTCCCCGTCCCGGCGGCGTGCCGGAACAGAGACTTCTGTCCCCCGAAACTTTTCTTCACGATGGCGGCGGCTACGGAACTCTTCGTGAAATATCATCGATTCTCTTAAGGTTTTCGCATCTGGAGGATTATATAGGCGAAAGGGCGGCGTCGGAGGGGTCCCGTGTAGGGATTCGTAGCATAGAAAACAAAAAAATTCCTACCGCGAGAACGCAATCCAAGCCAAGATGCAATCTAGAAGATGGGAGCAACGAGGGGATGAACGAGACTAACCCTTGAAGATTTCCAAAGCCTACGAGAGTAGGCTCTCGTTGCTGCGGTAGACGATCACTTGCCGCTTTCAAAAGCGCGTAGAAGATCTTGACGGTGCCACAATCGGGCAGCACCTCCGTACTCGGTCACACGTTCGGTGTTGATGAAGACGACGTCCTTCTCCCCGTTCCAGCGGGCAGCGGAAGTAGTAGATCCTCCTCGGAATCCCGGCAGCATGACAGAGTGGTGACGGTGTCGATGGAGAACTCCGGCAGGGCTTCGCCTAAGCGTATGCGGGAGTTGTATGTGGAGGAGGGGCGCTACGGTTTGGGGAGAGGGGGGCTTGGGCGCCGGCCACTTGGGGGCTGCGGCCAAGAGTGGCTTGGTGTGGCCGGCCCCTCTCCTATGCCCCTCATTATATAGGTGAAAGCCCCAAGAGTTGTATCCCAAGTCTTCGAATAAGACCCCAACACCAAAACCTACCTTTGGTGGGAAACCTACTCAAGATGGGAGTCCCACTCTAGGTGGGAACCCTTCTAGAACCTGCCATAAATGCATCGGATCATTTCCAAACTTGGAATATGACTTCCTATATATGAATCTTATTTTCCGGACCATTCCAGAACTCCTCGTGATGTCCTGGATCCCATCCGAGACTCCGAACAAAACTTCGAACTCCATTCCATATTTCCATATCTACTTAAACGACATCAAACCTTAAGTGTGTCACCCTACGGCTCGCGAACTATGTAGACATGGTTGAGACTTCTCTCCGACCAATAACCAATAGCGGGATCTGGAGATCCATAATGGCTCCCACATATTCAACGATGACTTTAGTGATCGACTGAACCATTCACATACGATACCGATTCCCTTTGTCACGCGATATTTTACTTGTCCGAGGTTTGATCATCGGTATCTCTATACCTTGTTCAACCTCGTCTCCTCACAAGTACTCTTTACTCGTACCGTGGTATATGGTCTCTTATGAACCATTCATATGCTTGCAAGCTAATTAGACGACATTCCACCGAGAGGGCCCAGAGTATATCTATCCATCATCGGGATGGACAAATCCCACTGTTGATCCATATGCCTCAACTCGTACTTTCCGGATACTTAATCCCACCTTTATAACCACCCATTTACGCAGTGGCGTTTGATGTAATCAAAGTACCTTTCCGGTATAAGTGATTTACATGATCTCATGGTCGAAAGGACTAGGTAACTATGTATTGAAAGCTTATAGCAAATAACTTAATGACGTGATCTTATGCTACGCTTAATTGGGCGTGTCCATTATATCATTCACATAATGACATAACCTTGTTATTAATAACATCCAATGTTCATGATCATGAAACGATGATCATCTATTAATCAACAAGTAAGTTATACAAGAGGCTTACTAGGGACTCCTTGTTGTTCACATAACACACATGTATCAATGTTTCGGTTAATACAATTATAGCATGGTATGTAAACATTATCATAAACTCAAAGATATATTATAATAACCATTTTATTATTGCCTCTTGGGCATATCTTCAACAGTCTCCCACTTGCACTAGAGTCAATAATCTAGTTTACATCTGTAAAGATATAACACCTTGGCCTTTCGGTGCTTTATCATGTTTAGCTCACGGGAGAAATTTTAGTCAACGGATCTGACATGCTCAGAAACGTATGTATTTTGCAATTCATTTGCGTCTCAACGCATCACTCATTTTCCAAATGAGTCGGCATTAAATATGTTTGGTCTTCTGGTGGAACCTTAATTCCGCGGTCTGAAATATGTCACTAATATTGTCATACACAATATAGCTTCAAAGTTCTGACACTATCGGAACTACACCAAGTTCTCAAAGAACCTCTTGACTTAACATCCTCAGTCATTTTCAAAACAATGACATACTCTGCCTTCATTTGTAGAATCCGTCACAATATTTAGAACTCATCTAAATCTAGTATAGACAACTTCCATCTCATTGTGCTACCTTTTAAACAACACTTAGCCTAATTGAGATTTAAATTTCATTTTTATATGTGACCAAACTAATATCGGTGCAACAACTTACAACGATTTGTTTGTCATTTCTCCATACAAAAAAAATATATATCCTTGGTTCTTCTAAAGTACTCAAGGATATTCTTACTGTCGTCCAATGATCATCACATGAATCATTCTGGTATATGCTCATAACATTTTAGAGCACAGGACATCTGATTGTGTACATATTATTCGTGATCCATAATCACTCATGTGTTTTTACTCATTGAGTGTCAAATACACTCAAGTCTTATGAAACCTTCACATGAAAAGAACATTTTCTTAATATTTCTATATTGAACTACTTCAATATCCATTCTATGTACTTTGACTTAAACTTATTATGTGTTTCAATCTATCTTCATAGATCTTGACACTAAATTTGTTTTAGTCCATATCCTTTCATTGAAGTTAATTTTTCAATGAAACCTTTTAATCAAGTATATGATTACATCATTTATAACCAACTATATGTCATCTACATAAAGTATTATAAATATGTCTCAGCGCTCCCACTTAATTTCTTGCAAATGCAAGCCTCTTCATCGTTTCTGATGAAATCAAAAACTCTTTGACTATTTCATCTGGTGAAGATTCCAACTCCGTGATACTCACTTCATCCAATTGAAGTTCGTATACCTATCTAGTATTCCATGGACTAGCAAAATAATTGGTTGTATCTAGTATACACCTTTAATACGTACTTCTGTTAAGTAATGTATTTTGCCATCCTACTAGCATATATCATAAAAGAAATATGTAGTGATTACTAGAATAATCCATATAGACTATAAGCATTGCTACGGAAGATCTAATCTTATCGTAGTCAACTCTTTGAACTTTTGTGGTGACCCGGAATACCACTGCATGGTGTAGTATGCAAGTCTGATATAACACCAATGAAACACCGTTCCACTAGTATTATATCGCTCAGAGTGGTACAACAGAAACATATGCGGGTCCAAGGTATGTCTATAGAATTACAACATTTACTCTGTTACATAAGATCATCATAGCCTCCTACTTTACAATGAGGTAAAACTGCAAATAAACTCCAGAAGAACGACTCGTAGTCTAGACTTATCACGAACTCTATTTGTAGAGTATTTAACTAGCTATAGAGGCTATGAATAGATTCTAGCTAAATAGGAGCTAGGTTTAGGAAGCTAGTTCCCTTCTATGGCTAAACTGGGTTTTCTCCTTGTTGGATGTGGCATCTGACTCCTCTGACAGGGTCCCGTCTCGTGAAGTAGTTGTTGACTCCTCGGTCTTCGAGTTGCACTGTAGATCCTCCTTCGATGCCTCCATATCTAAGCAGGGGATTTAAGAGTGGGATGAGTACGAGCGTACTCAACAAGTTCATTATAGGAAAGAGGTGTTTAATGCACTAGCTACAACATTAGACCAGAAAGTCTAATACCAATGCAAGTTTTCGTAACCATTTCTTCAAAAGATTGCTTTTATTCAGAAGAACTATGTCCGTCAGCCTTCACCGGTTTACTAGAACTTCATGGAGCTCCTTTCCGGCAGCGTTCGCAGTTCCAAATCCCGCAACAGGGAGTGACAGGTCACGATTCATTACACTCTGCAGAGGTGTGTTGCTTTACCCATAAGAGATCTTATCCTTGTTGCCAACCGAGTTGCAGGCTCGTCCACACTTCCTTTGGTGTGAGGTCAGGAGTAAGGTCATAGCCAATCATATTCCTCCGCTACCTCGCACACCCACCCTTTGTTGCAAACCCCGACCCTGGGTCCTTGCCGGTCCCATTATTCCCGTAATTTCAGGGTGGACCCCGACCACGACAACAGCTTCCGGGGCTCTACCATAAACTCCTTCGCCGGCAGCTGCAACCCATCATAGACCGCATTACCGTGGGGAATTAGAGTGGGATCCCCACCCTCCGGTTGTTCCGCAAGACACAACTGCTACGGCAAGCAATGCTTTACCGTGGGGAATTAGAGTGGGATCCCCACCCTCCGGTTGTTCCGCCAGATACAACTGCTACGGTAAGCGCATCCGTTGATGTACAAGAGGTGGAAATACAATTGAATAGTCCGTCCCATTCCAGATCTTATGGTTAACACGGGTATTACGGCACAAGAATCACTGGCGACATTTGTTGTTTAATCCTAGATGGATATAAACCCTTGCAATGGAACCTCCACCATATCAACACAATCCATGGTTCCATTGCCCACCACATAGTCATATTCATAGTTATGAAAGTAGTGGTTTTAGTTTTTATGCAATAGTGATAATCATAGTACTTTGCAAGTAATTTGATAAAGATACTCAAATGACATGAGCAAGCGATGAACTTGCCTTTCTTGACTGCAAGATTATGCAGACAAGGTCTTTGTTACGCAATAACTCCAAATTCAGAAATAGCATCATCGTCCGGTAAGGACGATGTTTAAAAGATTGGCAAAGATGCAATAATGCATAAATATGAGATGCAATCGCTCTAAGCGTGACCTAACCCCGATGATTTAGGATCAGTGAGTTGTAATGATTGGTTCAGAGTGTGTTGCACTTTTAGAGTGATTCACAAACAAGGTTCTTATTCAGGTGTGATTACTTGGGATTATAAACAAGTAGATAATAAGGCATAGTAATCAATTGGGCACACAAAGAATGATAATTGGCATAATGTTAACAAGTAAAGAACAGTAGTCAGTTTTAGTACTATATGGCATGGTTAATGATTGATTATCATATACTTTAAAAGAATAACTTTTGAAGAACATGTACTTTGATAAAGAACAAGTATGATAATTAGATTGGTGGGGTTTTATGGTTGACTAGGGTTTCATCTAGTTTCTGAAGTTAGTATTAGATGGATCACAACCTAGTTGGATTCATCAGCTACTAGGCTTGTATTGTTGAATTAAGCCTAAACATATAGTTACCAATAGTTGTTATCAGGGTGGTATACCTTGTTGGTGATAGTTGGCTAGGGTTTATAGGTCCTTATAAGCAGGGTTGATGATGATTCTTTCTTTACTTCAAAAGAATAACTTTTGAAGAACATACTTCTTAATTAATAAGAAGTATTACAATTAAGGTTGAGGTTGTCTAGGTTTTGTTATTGGATTCACTAAGTAAGGAATGGTGGTTTCCTAGATAGGATGTTTAATAATTATCTCACACTAATAGGGTTTAGTGTGTGTGGGATATGATGTCAATATTAGCATGGTTGCTAATGGAGTTCATCACAATGATGTGATGCCAAATATGGATAATTAAGGTTGTTGCCTCTAAGGATAGGAACTATGGTTGGTTCTATTTGATCATCTAGGTTTGATTAAGATGAATACATGGGATACTAATTTAGTAATGATGGTTGCTACATTTTATGTGATCAAGGTAAACATTTAGAAGCTACTATGGTTCTATGAATGAAATCAAAATATCATGATCACATGTTCCAACCTAGGGTTTAGGTTAGAAACAAACTGGGATTCATATGAATTAATGGAGCTAGGGTTTGGTGCATAATTGAATTAGGGTTTTAGTATCCCACATAAAATTATGGGTTTGTGTTCTTAATTCAATATGGAACTTAGGGTTTCCTAATTGTCAATTAGTTCTTGGATTAATAACTTCATTGGAAAAGTTGAAGTTATTCATAACTTTGAAATAAGAATAATATTGAATTTGGCATTTTAATATTTTTAAATAATTAATAATTAAGATAATAATTAATTAGGGTTTAAATCCTTCTGATAATAATTTAATAAGTTAATAGTAAAGGAAAATTAATTTAAATGTTTTCCTTATTTACTTTCTGGTTTTTATTTATTTTATACCTTTTTCCTAATTATTGAATTTTAACTGAATTTAGAATTAAAATAAAAGGCTTAATTAACAATTATTAAATAATTGAATTTTTATTAAAAATAAAATTCCATATTATATTTTTATTGGTTAGAGTTTACTTTTCTACGAATTTTGATATATTATTTGTATGTTTCTGAGTTGAAATGAATTTTCTATGTATTTATAAAGTTGCAGATTTTTTTCTGGAATTATGTAATAATCTAAAACATTAGGCGTACCGGTTGGGTTGTTACCCCCAGGGACAGACAGGTGGGCCTCGGTCCACGTCGGTTGCCACACGGACGGAGACCGAGTCAAAGAGGTAACAGGCCCATGGCCACGTTGGCCTTGCCGGCGGCTCAACGCCGGCGGCCAGAGAACGACCGCGCCGCCGATTTAGGGCCTCCCCCGATGCGCGGCTAAGCTCTCTCGACTCCTCTCGACACGCGGAACACCGTGGTGGTGTTGGATTTCTGAACGGACCATCGGAGCGTCACCGGCAAACATCCCCGCGGCGGAGCACTCCGGCGGAATCTCGAATCCTAGGCTACGATTGATGGAAATGCACAAATAAGGGTTCTCTGGAAGCGCACACTCACCCTGAGGCTGATAGGCTGCTCGACGAAGGCAAGGGTAGTCGGAGTTGAGCTCGGGGACATGAATTCCAGCGGGCTCCGACGAAAGGGAACGGGCAAATTCTCCCGTTTGAGCACGCCGTTTCTCGATTCCTTGTGGGGGATGGGCAAGAAGAGCACGGCGGGTGACGATGGTGTGCTCATCTTGGCTTGGGAAGGCCTCCATCGCCGGCGGTGATGGTAACCTGCGGAGACCGTGTGTCGGTATGGGGGGGGGGAATGGAGCAGAGGAGGAAGAAAGTCGGGGCTAGGGTTCGTCCAGGGGATTTTATACGGCGACGGAACAAGCCTCGTCACGCCGTCGGTTGAGGAGAGGGCGCCAGCGCGAGGAGAAGCCGGCCACGACGTCGAGGTGGCCTCCATGCGCCAGAAGAGATGAGGACGACGCCTCTCCTCTGTTTTTTTAGCGAAGGGGTATCGTGGGCTGCGGTTTGGTGATGGTCTGGGCCAAGTGTTGGGCTGCGGTGGCCAAGTGAGCTTCTCTCTATTTTTTCCTCTTTTTGCTTTTTTCTATTTTCTGTTTTCAATTCTGTTTTATAATTCTTCTTTTAATTCAAATTTAAATCATGTGATACCATGCAGGTATCAATTTTTGAATTTCAGTAGGACTATTAAAGGATGAATGCTTTCCTGCATTGTTTTTGGGATAAACATTTTATACATGTGAGCTACATTGCAAACTTTTATTAATCATGATTTTATATCCTCATTTTATTTTTATGTTTTTCTTGTGGATCAATCTATTTGAAGTATTAGAGTTGGTAAGTCCAGCTCAAGGTATTTTAGAGTTTATCATTAGGACTTGTTATCTTATTTAAGAAGTTGGTTGTTCACATATGATTTTATGTGAGTATCAATCTGTTAGGGTTTTTATGATGTCTATTACAATCCCCTTATTAAAGATAATATTAACTTTATATTTGAAAGGATCTAAGTAGATATTGGTTCCACCATAATTGATATTGGTTACAAAGATAAATGGTTGATCACTACTTGTGTGGTTTTAATTATGGGACTTAGCATTAGGTGGCTCTTATGTCTTATAATTGAAGCATAGGATTTAATTAATGAACCATTAGGGTTCTAGTCATATTCTCCTAATGACACATGGTTTGAGTCTCAAATAAGGTTTAGGTTTTTAGTTATGATCATCCAAGTGATGCATAAACTAGGGTTGAGGTTTAACTCTAGGTTGTGAGATGAGGTGACACCATATTGCATGTGCTAGGGTTTAATCTCCCCTAACCATGATAAAGTGGTTACTTGCTTAATATTTCATGTGCTTCTCTAATTACTAAGGATTTGGGAATTGGTTTTATCTTCTACCAATTAACTTCTATTATTATTCTCAATTAATCATTAAGGTAACTACAGTGGTTGTAGTTCTTTTTATGGTCAACTTTGGTCATATGGATGGATGGTTTCTCACCATACAAAGTATAGTGTTTAACTCTAAAGTTTTCTTAGGTTCTTAAATCTACGGAATATAGATATGGTAGGATTCTACTTATGATCACCAAGTGATTCACAAGTTAATGTTGGAATATAAGCATATGGTGGCTTACTAGTGATCTCCCAGTAATTTCATGTGGGAATGAGATCTACTTATCCTATTAGGGTTTATTCTCAATACCTCAAGTTCATAGGGTTTATGATCATCACTGAATTAATAATGATCAAGGTTTGGCTTCCTAAGGATCTCTCCTTAAATGGGGTTCTCACTTCCATGATCAAGTATTGTCTTGATCAGCTAAGGTATAGTACTTATACTTTACTTTCTTGGATGGGACTACTATGGTTGCCTCTAAAGTTTATATCCCAGGAGAATTGCCTGAGATATTATGTTAGGATTCTACTCAACAATGATGATATGATCATCTGGTTATAAGAATAGTTCTCTCTCTCAAATCCAGGTTTTGCCTCATCTATTTTTAGTGTAACTCCATAGCTTGAGTTCTCTCATATAGGAATGGTTTATTCTAGGGTTTATGGTGTACTCCTAATATTTATTTAGGTTGCTGAGCTAAAGATTCAATTGTCTAACTTAGTTGGATTAGTCCAACCCTTATTTCACTAATTCATGGATATAGTCTTATTCCACTTGGTATTTGGTTATCTCACCACTCCAAGATCAAATGGTTTACAACCCAATACTTTAGTTCAAAGATTGTCCTCTATTCATTAATAGGTAAAGCTATAATTGATATGAATGGGCTCTGTCACTTGGGAAGGACTTCAATACTAGCCTAAGGTTATTCTCCAAAGATAATTATGTGGTCACCAATATCTATGGTTAATATAAATGGGTTCTCTCTTTAGGGGAGGTCTTGAATAATATCCTAGGGTTTCTCTTTAAGATGATGATTTGAATACTTGGATGTATATCCAAGGTTTAGCTCAAGGTTTGTTGCTTCTCTAATAATTATTGTAGAACTCTCACCTCTCTAGGTTTGATGTATAATAATATGGAATAGAGAAGGGTATATATTTCTAGAGTTGATCTCCTTGTCTTGTTTCCAAGATTGAAATAGAATGAATACCATGAGGTTCATGGTAGGATCATGGATTAGTTTAAGACATGGAGAAGATAAGTGAAGAACAGTTTCTCCAATTATTGTTACTTGGTTTCCAATTAAATGGATGTTCATATGTTATGGCAAGGAATACCATGTTGTGATCTTTAATAAGATCAAATAGTTGATCATTGAGTAAAGTGTTGGTGTGTTGATTATTAGTTCCATTTGATCTAACCCCTTAGATCAAATCATCTCTTCCCAAAACAAGGTTTTCACAAAGTCACATTGAGGTTTATAGCGCTTGACTTGATGAGCTACTTCAATTCCACCAAGGTCAAGTGAAACTTCAGTTACTGTGACTGTTTTACTTTAAAGCGCGAAAATTCCCCAGATTTTCTATGCATGAATGCAATGCACACATCTGTTTCCTCTATTTTTTTGTAACCCCATTACCTGGGATATTACAGTCTCTACCCCTTAAACTAAACTTCGTCCTCGAAGTTTGATCTCTCTCACGTTTCCGGAGTGTGGTTCTGACTTATGCAGACTTAAACTTTTCTCAAACTCCATAATGATCGTACTGGATATAATTGAATATATCCCTTGTCCAGATTCTTCCTGGAATCCATTAGGGTTTGTCTCTGAACCATGGTTCTTTACTTCAATTCCATGATTTCTTTTTAATATTATAATCTTGTTTCATTTCCCATTGAAGATTCAATGATTGAGACTTCTTCTTGTCCTAACAGTCTTAATTGAGGACTAATTGGATAACATTCTCCTATTTGATAAAATAGGTCTTTGTTTTCCCTTACTAACAAAACTGCAATAATGGTACTAAGTAATGTACTTACCATGGAAATGGTTGTGATGGTTTATTTCCCTAAGAATAGATTAGACTCATTTAGTCCATCCAATCCTGATTTATGGTTGATACCTATAACTATTTTGGGTTATTTAGGTTCCATGAAAGGAATCATTCTATTAGTCTTTGGTATTGGTATGTTCAATCTTCTTCGGTCTTTGGCCTTTTTGAACTGTATTTGGTCTATGGTATTTTCTTCGTCCAACTTCTTTATGCTTGATTTACTTGAGCTTTCGTACTTCTGAGTAAATATTACTCACTTTCGCAAGTTATAGTCCACTTCTTACTTCCTCGAGGTATGAACCTCGGTTTCTAGTCTGACATCCTTCTGAAAATAATGTCCAACAATCTTATGAAAGTAAGATAGACTTCCTCTCAGTTCAGACCTTCATCATACTTTTTGCTCAGAATATTGAGTTATTGTACATCCAACTCAATCTTTACTCTACCCCTTAGAGTTTTCTTATGATCTTCAACTCTTTTTTCTTCCAACCATTGGACTTATAACTAGAATATTGGTCTAGGTTCTAGCTTATGGTTGGTATTCTTCTAAGGTCTCACCACTCAATTGTGGACACCAATGTGAATCCTTCGACTAAATGATTATAGGTCACTGTTATTTGGCTAACAAAATTTTATTTGTTCACAACTTCTTTATAAAGACTCCAATTGTGGACTACTTGATAACACTGTGGCTATTTGTTATCTAAAAATGTACTCTATTATAGGTTTTGATCAACTGGACGAGACATCTTCTACTTTATCTCGCAGTATTCATCCTATACCACAACTGTGGTCTTCTGATACCAACTGTGGTCTTCTTATATCTGCTATGGTTTGATAGGTTATCTTCCTTCCTTCAGGGTTTATTTTGCAAGAAAACCACTAACTAACACTATGAATATAGTATCCTAAGTGATTTCTCATGCATTCCCTCTTCAATGTTGACTATGGATCAGCATGAGTTTTGGTTGGTACTATCTTCAGAGTATTGTGGTTACTTCCCACAACTTTACTTCCTTTTTCTGATGCACCTTCATCTTGTCTTCGGAATCTTCCAGCATTCGTCACTTCCTCACACGTTTACCATTACCCTCTAGATCTATAGCATCAAGTAAGGACTTGATATTGCAACATGCATTTGCATATCAAAGTCTAACCTCATGTATGGATCTAGTCAAACAATGAAAATCCATTAAAATCCAAGAAGATTCAGCTTTGTGTTTAAGTACACACCATCATAAGCCTGAATATACTAGTTGAGTAAGACATCTCTAAACATCAGGCTCTGATGTGTAGTATATAACACCACATAAGATAGGTTTCTGTCGTGATACTTAGCACGAATATGTGGGATTCTACTATTTGTCTCAACCTTTACCTTAATTGCACATTTGCAATGAGATAAACTTGGAACAAAGTGGTCTAGGATAGCTAAGGTTAACCTAATTTTCTTTGGAAGTACTACTTAACTTCCATTTTTGTTGAGGACTATCTCACATGATATGTCTAGGTTCTAACATTGCTACTCTAAACACATAACTATGGAAATATAGCTCCTATACTTACAAGTGTTTCTATCATAAGACTATGGTCATGATGTGCTTGGCACATTTCTTATTGTTTTGGAATACAATTCTTGCACTGTTGTTGAACAACTGGCTTCTTATTGTACTTCTCATAAATATTTATGAGGCTCTAGTACATCACATAATGATTCTCAGGTGAATCATATATGATTAGCAACTCTACCTTGTAAGTAGACATATATTATTCCTATCACTCTTCCTTATTTCCCATGATTGATTCATCATGGTCTATACTACTCATATCACTTGTTTGTATCACTTACTATCAGTTGTTTCACAAGTTTAGATAAATTTTACTTACCCTATTACTTGTCTAGGTCTACATCTTCTATTAGGATATCTTAATTATCTTCATCACTTGATATTACTCTTGTTACAGGTCTGGATAACTCTTACTTAATCATAACATATGTTGGTACACATCTTCCAATAGGATATCTTCCTTATGGTTGTATCCTCTCTTTGGACTACCATGTATTGTATACCAACGGTGATCTACCCAACTATTGTTTTAAGGACTTAATAGTGTTCTACATATTTGGGATTAGCTAACTATCTTTACTTAGAAAAGATAGATTGAAAAGGTTGACTCAAGTGTGTCAGGATTATTCTCAAGTGAATATCCATCTCAAGTCATAAGAACTATTTGGTTTAACTAAGACAACTTCCTATAGACACTACCAATCCTATAGGTCTCCTTTAAATGGTTTCAATCCTAGGGTCAAAGCATTTGCTCTGATACCAACTGTGGTGACCCGGAATACCACTGCATGGTGTAGTATGCAAGTCTGATATAACACCAATGAAACACCGTTCCACTAGTATTATATCGCTCAGAGTGGTACAACAGAAACATATGCGGGTCCAAGGTATGTCTATAGAATTACAACATTTACTCTGTTACATAAGATCATCATAGCCTCCTACTTTACAATGAGGTAAAACTGCAAATAAACTCCAGAAGAATGACTCGTAGTCTAGACTTATCACGAACTCTATTTGTAGAGTATTTAACTAGCTATAGAGGCTATGAATAGATTCTAGCTAAATAGGAGCTAGGTTTAGGAAGCTAGTTCCCTTCTATGGCTAAACTGGGTTTTCTCCTTGTTGGATGTGGCATCTGACTCCTCTGACAGGGTCCCGTCTCGTGAAGTAGTTGTTGACTCCTCGGTCTTCGAGTTGCACTGTAGATCCTCCTTCGATGCCTCCATATCTAAGCAGGGGATTTAAGAGTGGGATGAGTACGAGCGTACTCAACAAGTTCATTATAGGAAAGAGGTGTTTAATGCACTAGCTACAACATTAGACCAGAAAGTCTAATACCAATGCAAGTTTTCGTAACCATTTCTTCAAAAGATTGCTTTTATTCAGAAGAACTATGTCCGTCAGCCTTCACCGGTTTACTAGAACTTCATGGAGCTCCTTTCCGGCAGCGTTCGCAGTTCCAAATCCCGCAACAGGGAGTGACAGGTCACGATTCATTACACTCTGCAGAGGTGTGTTGCTTTACCCATAAGAGATCTTATCCTTGTTGCCAACCGAGTTGCAGGCTCGTCCACACTTCCTTTGGTGTGAGGTCAGGAGTAAGGTCATAGCCAATCATATTCCTCCGCTACCTCGCACACCCACCCTTTGTTGCAAACCCCGACCCTGGGTCCTCGCCGGTCCCATTATTCCCGTAATTTGAGGGTGGACCCCGACCACGACAACAGTTCTGGGCTCTACCATAAACTCCTTCGCCGGCAGCTGCAACCCATCATAGACCGCATTACCGTGGGGAATTAGAGTGGGATCCCCACCCTCCGGTTGTTCCGCAAGACACAACTGCTACGGCAAGCAATGCTTTACCGTGGGGAATTAGAGTGGGATCCCCACCCTCCGGTTGTTCCGCCAGATACAACTGCTACGGTAAGCGCATCCGTTGATGTACAAGAGGTGGAAATACAATTGAATAGTCCGTCCCATTCCAGATCTTATGGTTAACACGGGTATTACGGCACAAGAATCACTGGCGACATTTGTTGTTTAATCCTAGATGGATATAAACCCTTGCAATGGAACCTCCACCATATCAACACAATCCATGGTTCCATTGCCCACCACATAGTCATATTCATAGTTATGAAAGTAGTGGTTTTAGTTTTTATGCAATAGTGATAATCATAGTACTTTGCAAGTAATTTGATAAAGATACTCAAATGACATGAGCAAGCGATGAACTTGCCTTTCTTGACTGCAAGATTATGCAGACAAGGTCTTTGTTACGCAATAACTCCAAATTCAGAAATAGCATCATCGTCCGGTAAGGACGATGTTTAAAAGATTGGCAAAGATGCAATAATGCATAAATATGAGATGCAATCGCTCTAAGCGTGACCTAACCCCGATGATTTAGGATCAGTGAGTTGTAATGATTGGTTCAGAGTGTGTTGCACTTTTAGAGTGATTCACAAACAAGGTTCTTATTCAGGTGTGATTACTTGGGATTATAAACAAGTAGATAATAAGGCATAGTAATCAATTGGGCACACAAAGAATGATAATTGGCATAATGTTAACAAGTAAAGAACAGTAGTCAGTTTTAGTACTATATGGCATGGTTAATGATTGATTATCATATACTTTAAAAGAATAACTTTTGAAGAACATGTACTTTGATAAAGAACAAGTATGATAATTAGATTGGTGGGGTTTTATGGTTGACTAGGGTTTCATCTAGTTTCTGAAGTTAGTATTAGATGGATCACAACCTAGTTGGATTCATCAGCTACTAGGCTTGTATTGTTGAATTAAGCCTAAACATATAGTTACCAATAGTTGTTATCAGGGTGGTATACCTTGTTGGTGATAGTTGGCTAGGGTTTATAGGTCCTTATAAGCAGGGTTGATGATGATTCTTTCTTTACTTCAAAAGAATAACTTTTGAAGAACATACTTCTTAATTAATAAGAAGTATTACAATTAAGGTTGAGGTTGTCTAGGTTTTGTTATTGGATTCACTAAGTAAGGAATGGTGGTTTCCTAGATAGGATGTTTAATAATTATCTCACACTAATAGGGTTTAGTGTGTGTGGGATATGATGTCAATATTAGCATGGTTGCTAATGGAGTTCATCACAATGATGTGATGCCAAATATGGATAATTAAGGTTGTTGCCTCTAAGGATAGGAACTATGGTTGGTTCTATTTGATCATCTAGGTTTGATTAAGATGAATACATGGGATACTAATTTACTAATGATGGTTGCTACATTTTATGTGATCAAGGTAAACATTTAGAAGCTACTATGGTTCTATGAATGAAATCAAAATATCATGATCACATGTTCCAACCTAGGGTTTAGGTTAGAAACAAAATGGGATTCATATGAATTAATGGAGCTAGGGTTTGGTGCATAATTGAATTAGGGTTTTAGTATCCCACATAAAATTATGGGTTTGTGTTCTTAATTCAATATGGAACTTAGGGTTTCCTAATTGTCAATTAGTTCTTGGATTAATAACTTCATTGGAAAAGTTGAAGTTATTAATAACTTTGAAATAAGAATAATATTGAATTTGGCATTTTAATATTTTTAAATAATTAATAATTAAGATAATAATTAATTAGGGTTTAAATCCTTCTGATAATAATTTAATAAGTTAATAGTAAAGGAAAATTAATTTTAATGTTTTCCTTCTTTACTTTCTGGTTTTTATTTATTTTATACCTTTTTCCTAATTATTGAATTTTAATTGAATTTAGAATTAAAATAAAAGGCTTAATTAACAACTATTAAATAATTGAATTTTTATTAAAAATAAAATTCCATATTATATTTTTATTGGATAGAGTTTACTTTTCTACGAATTTTGATATATTATTTGTATGTTTCTGAGTTGAAATGAATTTTCTATGTATTTATAAAGTTGCAGATTTTTTTCTGGAATTATGTAATAATCTAAAACATTAGGCGTACCGGTTGGGTTGTTACCCCCAGGGACAGACAGGTGGGCCTCGGTCCACGTCGGCTGCCACGCGGACGGAGACCGAGTCAAAGAGGTAACAGGCCCACGGCCACGTTGGCCTTGCCGGCGGCTCAACGCCGGCGGCCAGAGAACGACTGCGCCGCCGATTTAGGGCCTCCCCCGATGCGCGGCTAAGCTCTCTCGACTCCTCTCGACACGCGGAACACCGTGGTGGTGTTGGATTTCTGAACGGACCATCGGAGCATCGCCGGCAAACATCCCCGCGGCGGAGCACTCCGGCGGAATCTCGAATCCTAGGCTACGATTGATGGAAATGCACAAATAAGGGTTCTCTGGAAGCGCACACTCACCCTGAGGCTGATAGGCTGCTCGACGAAGGCAAGGGTAGTCGGAGTTGAGCTCGGGGACATGAATTCCGGCGGGCTCCGACGAAAGGGAACGGGCAAATTCTCCCGTTTGAGCACGCCATTTCTCGATTCCTTGTGGGGGATGGGCAAGAAGAGCACGGCGGTGACGATGGTGTGCTCATCTTGGCTTGGGAAGGCCTCCATCGCCGGCGGTGATGGTAACCTGCGGAGACCGTGTGTCGGTATGGGGGGGGGGGAATGGAGCAGAGGAGGAAGAAAGTCGGGGCTAGGGTTCGTCCAGGGGATTTTATACGGCGACGGAACAAGCCTCGTCACGCCGTCGGTTGAGGAGAGGGCGCCAGTGCGAGGAGAAGCCGGCCACGACGTCGAGGTGGCCTCCATGCGCCAGAAGAGATGAGGACGACGCCTCTCCTCTGTTTTTTTTAGCGAAGGGGTATCGTGGGCTGCGGTTTGGTGATGGTCTGGGCCAAGTGTTGGGCTGCTCCTGGGCTCTGGTGCTGGGCTGCGGTGGCCAGGTGAGCTTCTCTCTATTTTTTCCTCTTTTTGCTTTTTTCTATTTTCTGTTTTCAATTCTGTTTTATAATTCTTCTTTTAATTCAAATTTAAATCATGTGATACCATGCAGGTATCAATTTTTGAATTTCAGTAGGACTATTAAAGGATGAATGCTTTCCTGCATTGTTTATGGGATAAACATTTTATACATGTGAGCTACATTGCAAACTTTTATTAATCATGATTTTATATCCTCATTTTATTTTTATGTTTTTCTTGTGGATCAATCTATTTGAAGTATTAGAGTTGGTAAGTCCAGCTCAAGGTATTTTAGAGTTTATCATTAGGACTTGTTATCTTATTTAAGAAGTTGGTTGTTCACATATGATTTTATGTGAGTATCAATCTGTTAGGGTTTTTATGATGTCTATTACAATCCCCTTATTAAAGATAATATTAACTTTATATTTGAAAGGATCTAAGTAGATATTGGTTCCACCATAATTGATATTGGTTACAAAGATAAATGGTTGATCACTACTTGTGTGGTTTTAATTATGGGACTTAGCATTAGGTGGCTCTTATGTCTTATAATTGAAGCATAGGATTTAATTAATGAACCATTAGGGTTCTAGTCATATTCTCCTAATGACACATGGTTTGAGTCTCAAATAAGGTTTAGGTTTTTAGTTATGATCATCCAAGTGATGCATAAACTAGGGTTGAGGTTTAACTCTAGGTTGTGAGATGAGGTGACACCATATTGCATGTGCTAGGGTTTAATCTCCCCTAACCATGATAAAGTGGTTACTTGCTTAATATTTCATGTGCTTCTCTAATTACTAAGGATTTGGGAATTGGTTTTATCTTCTACCAATTAACTTCTATTATTATTCTCAATTAATCATTAAGGTAACTACAGTGGTTGTAGTTCTTTTTATGGTCAACTTTGGTCATATGGATGGATGGTTTCTCACCATACAAAGTATAGTGTTTAACTCTAAAGTTTTCTTAGGTTCTTAAATCTACGGAATATAGATATGGTAGGATTCTACTTATGATCACCAAGTGATTCACAAGTTAATGTTGGAATATAAGCATATGGTGGCTTACTAGTGATCTCCCAGTAATTTCATGTGGGAATGAGATCTACTTATCCTATTAGGGTTTATTCTCAATACCTCAAGTTCTTAGGGTTTATGATCATCACTGAATTAATAATGATCAAGGTTTGGCTTCCTAAGGATCTCTCCTTAAATGGGGTGCTCACTTCCATGATCAAGTATTGTCTTGATCAGCTAAGGTATAGTACTTATACTTTACTTTCTTGGATGGGACTACTATGGTTGCCTCTAAAGTTTATATCCCAGGAGAATGGCCTGAGATATTATGTTAGGATTCTACTCAACAATGATGATATGATCATCTGGTTATAAGAATAGTTCTCTCTCTCAAATCCAGGTTTTGCCTCATCTATTTTTAGTGTAACTCCATAGCTTGAGTTCTCTCATATAGGAATGGTTTATTCTAGGGTTTATGGTGTACTCCTAATATTTATTTAGGTTGCTGAGCTAAAGATTCAATTGTCTAACTTAGTTGGATTAGTCCAACCCTTATTTCACTAATTCATGGATATAGTCTTATTCCACTTGGTATTTGGTTATCTCACCACTCCAAGATGAAATGGTTTACAACCCAATACTTTAGTTCAAAGATTGTCCTCTATTCATTAATAGGTAAAGCTAGAATTGATATGAATGGGCTCTCTCACTTGGGAAGGACTTCAATACTAGCCTAAGGTTATTCTCCAAAGATAATTATGTGGTCACCAATATCTATGGTTAATATAAATGGGTTCTCTCTTTAGGGGAGGTCTTGAATAATATCCTAGGGTTTCTCTTTAAGATGATGATTTGAATACTTGGATGTATATCCAAGGTTTAGCTCAAGGTTTGTTGCTTCTCTAATAATTATTGTAGAACTCTCACCTCTCTAGGTTTGATGTATAATAATATGGAATAGAGAAGGGTATATATTTCTAGAGTTGATCTCCTTGTCTTGTTTCCAAAATTGAAATAGAATGAATACCATGAGGTTCATGGTAGGATCATGGATTAGTTTAAGACATGGAGAAGATAAGTGAAGAATAGTTTCTCCAATTATTGTTACTTGGTTTCCAATTAAATGGATGTTCATATGTTATGGCAAGGAATACCATGTTGTGATCTTTAATAAGATCAAATAGTTGATCATTGAGTAAAGTGTTGGTGTGTTGATTATTAGTTCCATTTGATCTAACCCCTTAGATCAAATCATCTCTTCCCAAAACAAGGTTTTCACAAAGTCACATTGAGGTTTATAGCGCTTGACTTGATGAGCTACTTCAATTCCACCAAGGTCAAGTGAAACTTCGATTCGTGGATCGTTTTACTTTAAAGCGCGAAAATTCCCCAGATTTTCTATGCATGAATGCAATGCACACATCTGTTTCCTCTATTTTTTTTGTAACCCCATTACTTGGGATATTACAACTTTGTTGGAAACAACTTTTCGACAAGTCAAGCTTCATCAATTTTTATAGACCCATTTACTTTCAAAAAGTATTTATCTATCTTGGATTTCATGGCGTATAGCCATTTTAACGGAGTCAGGGCCCATCATAACTTCTTTGTTTGTAGTTGGTATATCATTGTTCAAAATCAATTCTTTGTCCACAAATCATTTATTTGATCACAAAGTAAACCATACCTACAAGGTTCAATATGTACTTCGATCTCCATGGCTAAAACACTTTGTAGTCATGGGAGCCATGATCGTCGTGGCCCGCTTCCGGAACCAATTTCCGATGCTGCGCTACTCTGATCATTATGCTCAGGTTCATAAACCTTATCAAGTTCTATTGTCCTCCCACTCAAATACTTCGCTAGAAAACAATTTCTTGGAAATAAGCAAGTAACATTAACAAACACTTTTGTCTTTTACTTCATAGTGGAAAGAATTCCCAATCAATTCTTTGGGATAACCAACAAAGACATTTATCCGATTTTGGTTGTAAATTCTTAGACCAAATTTTAAAGAAATGACTATTAGAGTTTATACCCATGCCATAACTTGTATGGTGTCATTTCAACGGATCATGATGATGCTCTATTTAGTGTAAAAGCGGTAGTCTCTAAAGCATAATCCACAAAAATATAATGGCATTAATATTTTATCTCATCATTGATCCAACAAGGTTTGGATACATCTCTTGGATACTACATCATCACTATGATACTCCAAGAAACGTGAGTTGTAGAACAATTTCATAACTCTCTTAGATGTTCGCTAAAACTTGTAATTCAAATATTTCCACCATGATCTAATCATAGATATTTGACTTTTCTATTACGATGATTTCCACTTCATGCTGAAATTTATTTGAATCCATTCAAATGTTTCAAACTTCTTCCTTATCGAATATATCCACATATATATACTCAATTCATTGTTGAAAGTTTTCATGAAGTAGAAGAATCTCCCGCACACAACTATGCCCAGTGAACCACATACATCATCATGTATGTTTTCACTAAGTTAGTTGCCCATTTAACTCTTGGCCTATGAACGGTATTTTAGTCATTCTCTTTTAGAAAAGATTTGCAAGCGCCAAATGATTCAAAAATCAAATGACTCCAAAAATCCATTTGCATGGAGTTCCTTCATGCGTTCTTCTCTAAAATGACCTAAATGGCGGTTCCACACATAAGTGGAATTCAAATCATTTGCCTTATGGCATTTTAGCGTCAGTGTTATGTATGTGTGTTTCACCATTAAGATTTATAATAACTTATCCATCGTACATGGAGTAATGTCATCATATGAACAACTCATTGTTTTAATTTGACCAGAGCAAAATAACAATTATTGAGTTCTTTATTATAAATTCTAAGGGCTAGATAGAATGCCAACGACGAACATAATAACACTTTACTTTTGTTCCAGACGTGCATTCCTATCATATTCCTTGTTAGTCACTTAGGCCATTGTATTCTTGTATTGCTTTGTTTTGTATGACACTTCATACCAATCAATATGGTACTAATACCCAAGAATTTTATTGTGTGACCTAACTAGGAATACAACCATAATATGTATATCATTTATATACACCTGAGCTAGACTTTCTAGTCTTTTCTTTTCTTTCTGCCAATAATCTTTTGTAGTTTCTCTTTTAGCTTTCCTCATTATTCAGAAAAACACTTCAACATCAATAACTTTTAGGTTTGTTGGTCAAATACCAATAACCTTGAGGTTCTTACTTTGAAGTTGATCATCATATGACAAGTGTTCCAGATTTCACTATTAGTAACCTTTTAATATGATGAACAATTTCACTCATAATTTTATCCATCATATCATGACGACTTTTCGAGACCATGTCTGTACATGCTAGGCTCGTAAAGTTTAACCTCAGTATTCGCATGTGCAAATCTGGCTTGCATCCGTTGTATGCACACGTAGAATCTATAACACCCGATCATCACGTGATGCTTCAAAACGACGAGTCTTAGCAACGGTGCATACTAAGGACGATCACTTCATGGATATGCAAATATTATTAGTGCCCCAATAGTTGGAGGATTGGGACGCCTTGCGTCTTCAACCTTCGTACATTCCCATAAAACTTATGAGTTTATGTAGTCTCACCAAATTATATACTATCATCTTGCAATAAGGTCTTAGATATCACATATATCTCATACCTTGATTATTTCTGAAAACTAAATTTTCAGCTCCTTACTTTTCAAACAGATTTGAAACTTCAAGTTTCACGGAGACAAGATGACTTTAGGTACTAATTGAAACCATAGCTCTTTGAATCAACAATGTGAGGTTTACTAAAAGTTTGCAATAGGACTTAATTAATTCTTGATTCTTTAACAATACGATACCAATCCGTAAAGTTTCGTTGTCAGGTTTTAACAGTATTTCTATCTCAATTACAAGACTAGCGCATGGTAGAAAACGGATGCCAATACTACAAAATTAATTCAAAATACTACTCAGACTATGTTCATGATAATTAGTTCATGTTTTAATCTAATTACTAATGAACTCCCACTTAATACAACATCCCTCATAGTTGTTAAGTGGTACACGATCCACATCCACTACACCAAAACCGATCATCACGTGAGATGATGTAGCTTCAATGGTGAACATCAACATGTTGATCATATCATCCATATGAATCGTGTTCAACCTTTCGGTTTCCGTTGTGCCGAGGCCATGTCTGTACATGCTAGGCTCGTCAAGCAAACCCAAGTATTCTGCGTGTGCAACATGGCTTACACCCGTTGTATGTGAACGTTGAGTCTATCACATCCGATCATCACGAGATGCTTCGAAACGACGAACTATATCAACGGTGCATACGAGGGGAGAACACTTTATTATCTTGATATTAATGTGAGGGATCATCTTATAATGCTACCGTCGCGTTCTAAGCAAAATAAGATGCATAAAGGATTAACATCACATGCAATTCATATGTGATATGATATGGCCCTTTAGTCTTTGCGCCTTCGATCTTCATCTCCAAAGAACGGACATGATCTCCATCATCAACGGGCATGATATCCATCATCGTCGGCGTAGCGTCAAGGTCCATGGCGCCGTCTTCATGGTTGTTCACCTCATGTAGCAACTATTACAACTACTTTGAAATACTACTCAACATGAAATTTAAAGACAACAATAAGGCTCCTGCCGGTTGCCACAATACAATAATGATCATCTCATACATATTCATCATCACATCATGGCCATATCACATCACCAAACCCTGCAAAAACAAGTTAGACGTCTCTAATTTGGTTTGCATATTTTACGTGGTTTAGGGTTTTCGAGTAAGATCCAATCTACCTACGAACATGAACCACAACGGTGATACTAATGTTGTCAATAGAAAGAGTAAATTGAATCTTCACTATGGTGGGAGAGACAGACACCCGCAAAGCCACTTATGCAATACAAGTTGCATGTCGAACGTGGAGCAAGTCTCATGAACGCGGTCATGTAAAGATAGCCCGAGCCGCTTCATCCCACCATGCCACAAAGATGCAAAGTACTCGAACTAAAGACAACAAAGCATCAACGCCCACGAAACAATTGTGTTCTACTCGTACAACCATCTATGCATAGACCTGGCTCTGATACCACTGTAGGGATTCGTAGCATAGAAAAAAAATTCCTACCGCGAGAACGCAATCCAAGCCAAGATGCAATCTAGAAGATGGGAGTAACGAGGGGATGAACGAGACTAACCCTTGAAGATTTCCAAAGCCTACGAGAGTAGGCTCTCGTTCTTGCGGTAGACGATCACTTGCCGCTTTCAAAAGCGCTTAGAAGATCTTGACGGTGCCACAATCGGGCAGCACCTCCGTACTCGGTCACACGTTCGGTGTTGATGAAGACGACGTCCTTCTCCCCATTACAGCGGGCAGAAGAAGTAGTAGATCCTCCTCGGAATCCCGGCAGCACGACGGCATGGTGACGGTGTCGATGGAGAACTCCGGCAGGGCTTCGCCTAAGCGTATGCGGGAGTTGTATGTGGAGGAGGGGCGCTAGGGTTTGGGGAGAGGGGGGGCTTGGGCGCCGGCCACTTGGGGGCTGCGGCCAAGAGTGGCTTGGTGTGGCCGGCCCCTCTCCTATGCCCCTCATTATATAGGTGGAAGCCCCAAGAGTTGTATCCCAAGTCTTCGAATAAGACCCCAACACCAAAACCTACCTTTGGTGGGAAACCTACTCAAGATGGGAGTCCCACTCTAGGTGGGATTCCCACCTTTCCTTGAGGGAGGGTGGCCGGCCACCTCAGGTGGAGCCCACCTGGGACTCCTCCCTTAGGGTTTGGCCGGCCAAGCTTGTGGAGTCCCTCCGGGACTCCACCTTCCATAGTGCCTTTCTTCCGGACTTTTCTAGAACCTGCCATAAATGCATCGGATCATTTCCAAACTTGGAATATGACTTCCTATATATGAATCTTATTTTCCGGACCATTCCAGAACTCCTCGTGATGTCCTGGATCCCATCCGAGACTCCGAACAAAACTTCGAACTCCATTCCATATTTCCATATCTACTTAAACGACATCAAACCTTAAGTGTGTCACCCTACGGTTCGCGAACTATGTAGACATGGTTGAGACTTCTCTACGACCAATAACCAATAGCGGGATCTGGAGATCCATAATGGCTCCCACATATTCAACGATGACTTTAGTGATCGACTGAACCATTCACATACGATACCGATTCCCTTTGTCACGCGATATTTAACTTGTCCGAGGTTTGATCATCGGTATCTCTATACCTTGTTCAACCTCGTCTCCTGACAAGTACTCTTTACTCGTACCGTCATATATGGTCTCTTATGAACCAGTCATATGCTTGCAAGCTAATTAGACGACATTCCACCGAGAGGGCCCAGAGTATATCTATCCGTCATCGGGATGGACAAATCCCACTGTTGATCCATATGCCTCAACTCATACTTTCCGGATACTTAATCCCACCTTTATAACCACCCATTTATGCAGTGGCGTTTGATGTAATCAAAGTACCTTTCCGGTATAAGTAATTTACATGATCTCATGGTCGAAAGGACTAGGTAACTATGTATTGAAAGCTTATAGCAAATAACTTAATGACGTGATCTTATTCTACGCTTAATTGGGCGTGTCCATTATATCATTCACATAATGACATAACCTTGTTATTAATAACATCCAATGTTCATGATCATGAAACGGTGATCATCTATTAATCGACAAGCTAGTTATACAAGAGGCTTACTAGGGACTCCTTGTTGTTCACATAACACACATGTATCAATGTTTCGGTTAATACAATTATAGCATGGTATGTAAACATTATCATAAACTCAAAGATATATTATAATAACCATTTTATTATTGCCTCTTGGGCATATCTCCAACATCCCGAGGGGCCCACCCCATAGATGGGCGCGCCCCCCCTCTTGGCCGTGCCGCCAGGTGGGGTGGCCACCTCGTGGCCCCTCTCCGTCTCTCCTTCGGTGTTCTGGAATACTCCGTGGAAAATAAGGCCTTGGGCTTTTGTTTCGTCCAATTCCGAGAAAATTTCCTGTGTAGAATTTCTGAAACCAAAAACAGCAGAAAACAGGAACTGGCGCTTCGGCATCTTGTTAATAGGTTAGTTCCAGAAAATGCATCAAAATGATATAAAGTATGAATAAAACATGAAGGTATTGTCATAAAACTAGCATGGAACATAAGAAATTATAGATGCGTTTGAGATGTATCAAGCATCCCCAAGCTTAGTTCCTACTCGCCCTCGAGTAGGTAAACGATAACAAGGATAATTTCTGAAGTGACATGCTACTATCATAATCTTGATCAATACTATTGTAAAGCATATGAGATGAATGAAGTGATTCAAAGCAATGGTAAATATAATGACTAAACAACCGAATCATATAGCAAAGACTTTTCATGAATAGTACTTTCAAGACAAGCATCAATAAGTCTTGCATAAGAGTTAACTCATAAAGCAATAGATTCTTAATAGAAGGCTTTGAAACAACACAAAGGAAAATATAAGTTTCAGCAGTTGCTTTCAACTTTCAACATGTATATCTCATGGATAATTGTCAACACAAAGTAATATGATGAATGCAAATAAGCAAGTATGTAAGAATCAATGCACACAGTTGACACATGTGTTTGCTTCTAAGACAGAAAGAAGTAGGTAAACTGACTCAACATAAAGTAAAAGAAAGGCCCTTCGCAGAGGGAAGCAGGGAGTACTCATGTGCTAGAGCTTTTTATTTTGAAAACATGGAAACAATTTTGTCAACGGTAGTAATAATTCATATGTGTTATGCATAAAACATCCTATAAGTTGCAAGCCTCATGCATCGAATACCAATAGTGCTCGCACCTTGTCCTAATTAGCTCGGATTTCCATGGATTATCATTGCATTACATATGTTTCAACCAAGTGTCACAAAGGGGTACCTCTATGCCACCTGTACAAAGGTCCAAGGAGATAGATCGCATTTGATTTCTCGTTTTTGATAAATCTCAACTTGAGGACATCCATACCGGGACAACATAGAAAACAGATAATGGACTCCTCTTTAATGCTTAAGCATTCAACAACAGATAATATTCTCATAAGAGATTGAGGATTAATGTCCAAGCTGAAACTTCCACCATGATACATGGCTTTGGTTGGCGGCCCAATGTTCTTCTCTAACAATATGCATACTCAAACCATTCAACTCATGGCAAATCACCCTTACTTCAGACAAGACGAACATGCATAGCAACTCACATGATATTCAACAAAAGTGTAACAGTTGATGGCGTCCCCAGGAACATGGTTACCGCTCAACAAGCAACTTATAAGAAATAAGATACATAAGCGACATATTCTTTACCACAATAGTTTTTAAGCTACTTTCCCATGAGCTATATATTGCAAAGACAAGGAATGAAATTTAAAGGTAGCACGCAAGCAATTTACTTTGGAATGGCAGAGAAATACCACATAGTAGGTAGTTATGGTGGACACAAATGGCATAAGTTTTGGCTCAAGGTTTTGGATGCACGAGAAGCATTCCCTCTCAGTACAAGGCTTTGGCTAGCAAGGTTGTTTGAAGCAAACACAAGTATGAACCAGTACAGCAAAACTTACATAAGAACATATTGCAAGCATTATAAGACTCTACACTGTCTTCCTTGTTGTTCAAACACCTTTACCAGAAAATATCGAGACTTTAGAGAGACCAATCAAGCAAACCAAATTTCAACAAGCTCTACAGTAATTCTCCACTAATAGGTTCAAACTACATGATGCAAGAGCTTAAACATGATCTATTTGAGAGCTCAAAAAAATTGCCAAGTATCGAATTATTCAAGACCATATACCAATTACCACATGAAGCATTTTCTGTTTCCAACCAAATAGCAATAAATGCAGCAGCTTTTAACTTTTGCCATGAACATTAAAAGTAAAACTAAGAACACTAGTGTTCAATATGAAAAAGCGGAGCGTGTCTCTCTCCCACACAAGGATTGCTAGGATCCAATTTATTCAAAGAATGAAAATAACAAAACGAAAATAAAAGAACACAAACGCTCCAAGTAAAGCACATAAGATGTGACGGAATAAAAATATAGTTTCACTAGAGGTGACCTGATAAGTTGTTGATGAAGAAGGGGATGCCTTGGGCATCCCCAAGCTTAGATGCTTGAGTCTTCTTGAAATATGCAGGGATGAACCACGGGGGCATCCCCAAGCTTAGACTTTTCACTCTTCTTGATCATATCATATCATCCTCCTCTCTTGATCCTTGAAAAATTCCTCCACACCAAACTCAAAACAATCTCATTAGAGGGTTAGTGCATAATCAAAAATTCACATGTTCAGCAAGGACACAATCATTCTCAACACTTCTGTACATTACCCAAGGTTACTGAAATTTAATGGAGCAAAGAAATCCACTCAAACACAGTAAAAGAAGCAATGCGAAATAAAAGGCAGAATCTGTCAAAACAGAACAGTCTGTAAAGACGAATTTGTTAGAGGCACGTAACATGCTCAGATGAAGAAGCTCAAATTGAATGAAAGTTGCGCACATATCTGGGGATCACTCATGAATTTTCGCAGATTTTTCTGAGTTTCCTACAGAGAGACCTACTCAAATTCGTGACAGCCAAAAATCTGTTTCTACGCAGAAATCCAAATCTAGTATCAACTCTCTATCAAAGACTTTACTTGGCACAACAATGCAATAAAGTAAAGATAAGGAGAGGTTGCTACAGTACTAACAACTTCCAAGACACAACAAAACAGTAGCAAAATAAAAACATGGGTTATCTCCCAAGAAGTGCTTTCTTTATAGCCATTAAGATGGGCTCAGTAATTTTAATGATGCTCTCGCAAGTAACAAGAGTTGAAGCAAAAGAGAGCATAAAAAGCAAATAAGAAACGCTTTTAAGTCTAGCCCACTTCCTATGAAAATGAATCTTGTAAATAAACAAGTCATGTAAGCATAATGCAATAAGCATAGAAAAACAAGACAAGCGCAACTTCAAGATTTTCAGCAAAAAGAGAGGTGTTTTAGTAACATGAAAATCCCTACAACCATATTGTCCTCTCTCATAAAGACTTTCAGTAGCATCATGAACAAACTCAACAATATAATTATCACATGAAACATTCTTATCATGAGCTACATGCATTAAATTATTACTCTCCACATAAGCATAATCAATTTTATTAGTAATAGTGGGAGTAAAACTATCACAACCATCATTGTAATCATCATAAATTGCAGGCATGGTATAATCATAATAAACTTTATCCTCCATAGTAGGTGGCACCAAAATACCACTATCATTATAATCATCATAAATGGGAGGCAAAGTATCATCAAAGAAAATTTTCTCCTCCATGCTTGAGGGACTAAAAATATCACAACCAGCTTCCCCAAGCTTAAATTCTTCCATAGCATTAGCAATAATAGTGTTCAAAGAGTTCATGCTAATAACATTGCTACAACTATTTTGCAAACAAAGTTCCATGGGTTTTTTAATTCTCTCTTCAAACACATCATGTCCTAATTCAATATAAAGTTCATAAAGATCTCTAATTTTGTTGTTGTTTTCCATTAAGCCTAACTAGTGAAAATAAAAACAAGAAACAAAAAGACGCAATTGCAGGATCTAAAGGAAATAACTTCGAGCACTCACACACCAGCAACAGTGCTAGGAAATAGCTTAGTAGTCGGAGGATGTGAATACCTTTTACCTTACCTCCCCGGCAACGGCGCCAGAAAATAGCTTGATGTCTACACACGCTTCTATTCCTGTAGACAGTGTTGGGCCTCCAAGAGCAGAGGTTTGTAGAACAGTAGCAAGTTTCCCTTAAGTGAATCACCCAAGATTTATCGAACTCATGGAGGTAGAGGTCAAATATATCCCTCTCAAGCAACCCTGCAATTAAGATACAAGAAGTCTCTTGTGTCCCCAACACACCTAATACACTTGTCAGATGTATAGGTGCACTAGTTCGGCGAAGAGATAGTGAAATACAAGTAATATGGATGATTGTAAGTAGTAATTGCAATATGAAATAAAATTGGCAGCAAGCAAACATGTAGCAGAACTTGTTCAAAACGGTGTTTCAATGCTTAGAAATAAGGCCTAGAGATCATACTTTCACTAGTGTACACTCTCAACAATGATCACATAACTGAATAAATATATACTACTCTCAAACACTCTCTTGTTGGATAACAAACACCATTCATTGTGTAGGGCTACAAAGCACACCTCAACGTCCGGAGTTCATATTAAAGTAACCTCTAGAGTGCATAATAGACCGTTGCAATTTAGACCGAGTACTAACATAGTATACACACTGTCACCAATAGCTATGAAAGGGGGAATAGATCACATCAATACTATCATAGTAATAGTTAACTTCATAATCTACAAGAGATTACAATCATAACCTACGCCAAGTACTACATGATGCACACACTGTCAACTTTACATCATGGAGGAGGAATAGACTACTTTAATAACATCACTAGAGTAACACATAGATTAATAGTGATACAAAGCTCATGATCACATAAAGATCACACCATGGGAGAGAGAGATGGACCACATAGCTACCGGTAGAGCCCTCAGCCTCGGGGAAGAACTACTCCCTCATCATCATGGGAGACAGCAATGGATATGAAGATGGCGGTGGTGTCGATGTAGATGACTCCGGGGGCAATTCCCCGTCCCGGCAGCGTGCCGGAACAGAGACTTCTGTCCCCCAAAACTTGTCTTCGCGATGGCGGCGGCTACGGAACTCTTCGTGGAATATCGTCGATTCTCTTAGGGTTTTCGCATCTGGAGGATTATATAGGCGAAAGGGCGGCGTCAGAGGGGTCCCGAGGGGCCCACCCCATAGCTGGGCGCGCCCCCCTCTTGGCCGCGCCGCCAGGTGGGGTGGCCACCTCGTGGCCCCTCTCCGTCTCTCCTTCGGTGTTCTGGAATACTCCGTGGAAAATAAGGCCTTGGGCTTTTGTTTCGTCCAATTCCGAGAATATTTCCTGTGTAGAATTTCTAAAACCAAAAACAGCGGAAAACAGGAACTGGCTCTTCGACATCTTGTTAATAGGTTAGTTCCAAAAAATGCGTAAAAATGATATAAAGTATGGATAAAACATGTAGGTATTGTCATAAAACTAGCATGGAACATAAGAAATTATAGATACGTTTGAGACGTATCAGCCCTGTCAAAGTCGGAAGTCCGACCAGACATGTGCACGTGTAGTTCCTTCCTTCCATTTTTGTGGCCTACTCCCTCGAACCTGCGGAGGTACTTGTTTTGAGGCAAACCAACAGGGTCCTCGATATCTAGATAATTCGTGCAGAAAGAGATGCACTCTTCGGTGATCCAGCCCTGGACGATGCTTCCATCCGGATGTGACCTGTTACGAACGTATCATTTAATGACCCCATTCATTCTTTCAAATGGCATCATGTTGTGTAAGAATGCCGGCCCTAATCTGATGATATCATCCATGATATGGACCAACAGATGGACCATCACGTCAAAGAATGCAGGCGGGAAGTACATCTCAAGCTCACATAGGATCACCACGATCTCTTCCTGGAGCCTTGCGAGTTTCTTCACGCTTATCGACTTCCGAGTTATGACGTCGAAGAAGTTACAGAGCCCAGTCAGCGTTGCACGGACATGGTCATCCATTATACCTCGGATTGCAACCGGAAGAACCTGCGTCATCATCACGTGACAGTCATGAGACTTCATGCCGCTGAAGTTTCATTTCTTTGGGTCCATGTATCTGCTTATTAGCCCGGAGTAACCGAAGGGCACTCTGACTCCTAGAAGGCAATTGAAAAATTGATCGACCTCAGTCGGACTAAAAGTGAAGCAGGGGGGGGGGACAGTAATAGTCTGGCTGCTTAATCCTTTTGCGCTTCTGACCGCCGTCCGCCTCCTCCTCCGACTGTCCCTCTTGGGCCGCCGGGATCTGAAGCTCTTCCCTGATGCCCAAAACTTTCACGTGTTGTCTTGCTTTCGGCCCATCTTTGGTCCGGTCTGGCATGTTGAGAAGAGTGCCAAGCAAGCTCTCGCACACGTTCTTTGTAATATGCATGACATCAAGGCAGTGAGGTGTATCGAGAATTTTCCAGTACGGCAAGTCCCAAAACACGGACCTCCTTTTCCATACACCAATGAGCGGCGTCATCGTTGCCTTTTTCTTCTTCTCTCCAGGCTTTTGACGAATCTTTCCCGGCGCAGGGCACTCCTTCCAACCTTTCAGTAATGTACCGATCTCTTCACCGCTCTTCTTACGTGTAGGTCCTCGGGGTTCATTTGTACCATCGAACAGATCTCCGCGCTTTCTCCACGGGTCAGTCTTGTGTTGCCACCTTCGATCTCCCATGTAAACTGTTTTCGAAGAGCCGGGATCCTTACCAAGCTGCAAAAACATCGTCTCTTCCATGCACCTGACACATGCCTTGTGTCCATGGCACACCTGGCACGAAATATAACCGTATCCGAGGTAGTCCTGCACCGTCGTGATCAACGCGGCTCTCAAAGGGAAATATTCTTCCTCCACGGCGTCCCATGTATCTACCCCTTCCTCCGCCACACAACGTTTCAAGCTCCTCTTTTAATAATTCGAGATACATGTTGATATTGTTTCCTGGCTGTGTCGGCCCTTGAATTAGCATACTCATTTGTATGTACTTCCTCTTCATGCACAGCCAGGGCGGGAGGTTGTAGATCCATACAAACACGGGCCATGTGCTATGTATGCTGCTCTGGTTTCCGAACGGATTGAATTCGTCCGTGCTCGCACCCAACCTGATGTCTCTGGGTTCTACCCCAAAACTTCCGAATTCATTGTCTAATGCTTTCCACTGGCTTGCATCCGAAGGGTGTGTCAGCACTGGGTGCTCAATCCGCTCTTCATCATTCAACACTGCATCCTTTCTTTCAGCGTGCCAGCGCATGAGCTTTGCTTCCTTGCGGTCCGCGTAGAACCGTTGCAGCCGGGGGGCGAGCGGGAAGTACTACACAACTTTCCGAGGAGCTTTCTTCTTCCCTTTCTTGTACCGTTCAGCAGCACACACAGGACATTTGGTCTTGTCCACGTGCTCCTTGCGATACATGATACAGTCGTTGATGCAGGCGTGATACTTTTCGCAGGGTAAGTCGAGAGGGCACGTGATTCTCTTGGCCTCGGCTAGACTACCAGGAAAAGTGTTCCCGGCAGGAAGGAGATCTTTCATGTATTCCAGAATGTCGTCGACGCTTGTGTCCATCCATCCATGTTTCGCCTTCATCTGCAGCACATCGAGCGCTACTCTCAAGCGGGACTCCCCCAACCCGCGACCTGAGTCGTACAACGGAGTATTCGAGTCTATCTCCAGTTGCTCAAGCTATGATTTCCGCTTGGCGCCTTTCGTCTTTTCGAGAAGCAGATCTTGAAGATGAGGGTCCCGCACGACTGAAGCTAGCGGCACCTCTTCGTCGTCAAGGTTATTGTCGTTGTCAAGGTTATCGTCTTGTGCGACAAACTCTTCATCATCATCAATATCATGATGCCCTCCTTCTTGCCGGCCATTATTACCACCTGCTGTTGTCGCCCCATTGACCTCCGCGCCATCATCGCTCATCCATTGAGTGTGTCCATGCATGAAACCATTAGTGAGCACGTGCCCCTGCAATTTTCCTGAATACGGGTCAAACCATTTCCCTCGTTTGCATCTTCGACACGGACACAATACCTCCGTGCGGTTATTTTCATACATGTCGATGATCGCGTGTTTCAGATATCTCATCACGATGCTTTCACTCATCTCAATAACCATTATCGCCTGCACGGTAAGATTATATAATTGATTAGAACCATGCATCCGACAGTAGTTTTCACGGAAAATTTCGGCATGACCTTCCTACACGGTAGGACATAGGAGCGCCAGAAATGTGCCGAAACGGAAACTTAACGAATCAACATTTCGGCGCAACGTTGGCAACTCATTTTCAACGCCAACACACACAAGCACAAACACAACATATATATATATATGCCACACGCGAGCTTTGCTTCAAATGTCCAATATACGTCGATTTCATTCCTCAATTTGTTCATTAATCACCTATTTGTTTGATATATTCGTCAACGAGATCGAGACGTCACGCTGCTAACACGGCGTATGGAAGCCGACTTTGTAGATCTAGATCTAGATTGAGCGGTCATTGCGGGATAGTAGATCTAGATCTACATAGGGGGATGTGGGAGATGCATGTAGGAAGGGAAGATTTGCTCAAAAAATATGATTTTGTTTGGTCAAATTGGTTAAATTGGGGATAGAAATGGGCAAAAGTGAGCTGGGTTGGGAGAAGGCTCGGGTTTGTGTGAAGGAGTGGAGTAATGGTAGTGGGGGAGTGGTTGTTGAGCAGAAATAACTGATCAGGTTACTGCCGGCGCACCATGGCACGGGTGCGCCGGCAGCACATAGCCCATTCGGCTATATCACCCCCGGGCCAGGCCCAAGAATCATTGTCGGCGCACCACCCTAGGGGCGCGCCGGCAATAGCACATTTCCGCCGGCGCGTCCCTGGGCTGGTGCGCCGGCAATGATTCTTGGGCCTGGCCCGAATCGGGCGAGCCCATGCCAAAACATGTGGTGCGCTGGCAATAGACGTTCATCGCCGGCGCGGCTGCAAGGCGGTGCGCCGGCAACTCTTTCCACCGGCGCACGTCCAGGGTGGTGCGCCGGCACCTATTGCCTCCACCTATAGGCTTTTTCCTAGTAGTGACGGTGACGTCGATTTGAGACAGACGACCTTGATAAAGTGGTCACAGGCCATTTTCATCAAGGTGATAAATAAGATCACCACGATGACCTTCACCTCCTTCGATGATGACCTTCAACCGTGCTCAAAGTACAAGCCGTTGCAAGAGGTAAGAACTCTCCCGACTTTGTTAAGTAATCCATAATCTTCAAGTTTTCGTATGTTCACCAATCCAGATATGGAGCAAGGTGGAGGGACTGGCTCCTCTTGTCGACGACAACGCAGAGTGGTCCGAAGTGGCGGAGGAGAAGGAAGGCAGTGGCGACGATGAGGATACCGATGCGTCGGAGAAGAAGGATGGCCACAGCGGCAACAAGGAGACCGAGAAGTTAGAGGAGGAGGAGGAGGAGGAGGAAGACGACGAGGCGCATAACTCGGACGTCGATTAGGAGCCTGCGGGTCGCAACCGCGGCAAGAAGAGGCCCGCTGCAACTTCCTCCCATTCGGTTCATGATGAGGAGTCAGATAAGGAAGAGGGGTAAACAATGAATTTCCCCAAGTGGAAGAAGAGCCCCTCCTAAATTGTGAAAGAGAAGATGAGACGGACTCGGCATACCACCATCCTGGAGTCGCACATCACTCTGCGGTGCCTGATGATCAGGGTGCCAAGTTGAAGACCTTGCCGATTGCCAAGTAAGTGATAATTATTTTAACATGTGACTCCCTTTTCCCAATTGTCAACACACCTAACTCGCCAATCGTCGCAGGAGCAAGCCAAAGACCTTGAAGAAGGCAGCGGTGGGTCGGGAATCGACGGTAGGAAAGGAAACAGCGGAGAGGGTGGCAAAGGTGAAGGAGGCTGCATACAAGGACATTGCGGAGGGAGAGGTTGTGAACAAGACCATAGCAGAGGAGGAGGAGGAGGAGGAGGCGGAAACGAAAACGATGGAGGCAGCAACGACAAAAACTGCCAAGAGGGAAAGAGTCGCTCGGGGACGGCGATCGATGTTGGCTACAGACCGTGCCGCTACCAAGAACTCGTAGGGGGAAACTAGCATGGAGGTGGATGCTAGCAAGTAGGAGTCCCCAATGACTGGGCGACCCGGCAAACATTGAAGTGGTGTTGGTCGACGTATACAGTGTGGACATCGCTGGCGACAAGTCCATGGTGCATCCACTCCCCTCCATGGCATTCAACAAGCTGCATCGCCTTCTGGGTGGCGCTCACAAGGTAAGCCAAGTTGTTTTTTAAGAATGTGCCTAGTAGTATAAGTCCCAAAGGGTCAAGTCGTTTCAGAGAGATGACTCGAGACTCTTCTAAGTCATGCTCTAACTCGCCTGCTGCCCTCGAGAGTGTCAGATGGCCGCGGAAAATGCTGAGATTGGCTGCTGACCAAGAACTGCATGCGGGCTGTAATGATATTGTTGATCAAGACGGTTGTGGACGTGCTCGCCATGCTCTAGTACCTCAGCTCCTGGAACGGTGATACGTCGCAAACGTATCAATAATTTTTGATGCTCCATGCTTGTTTTACACCAATTCCACTATGTTTTACTCACACTTCATTACACTTTTATACATTTTTCGACACTAACATTTTGACAAAATGCCAAAGTGCCAGTTTCCTGTTTTCTGCTGTTTTTGGTTTCAGAAAAGTTGTACAGAAAATATTCTTGGAATTGGACGAAATAAAAGCCGAAGATCTTATTTTATCGTGACGAAGACGAAGTCCGAAGGGGGGTCGAATAGGTGCAGCATGGTGGCCAGACCACACCTAGGCGTGGCCTGGCCTGGCCTGGCCCGCGCCTAGGGGTGGTGTGGGCAACCCCCACCGACCTATCTCCTCCGCCTATTATTCCCTTAGACACAAAAATCCTAAAAAAATTAGCCTCCGTTCCAGAAAACTTCCGTAGATCCGCCGCCCTCGCAGACAAGATTCGGGGATAGAAAGTCTCTATTTCGGCACCCTGCTGGGACGGGGAATTTCACCCGGAGCCATCTCCTTCGACTCCACGGCCATCTCCATCGATGTTGCTGACTCCCATGATGAGGAGGGAGTAGTTCTTCCTCGGGGATGAGGGCTTTACCGGTAGCTATGTGGTCTATCTCTCTCCCATGATATGATCTTTATGTGATTGTGAGCTTTGTAATCTAGTTGAATATGTAGATATTATTCTCCAACTATTGTGCTACTCAAGTAGTTTTATTATGTGATCTCCGGGGACATCTTGTCCAACGGTGTGAAGGTGACAGTGTGCACACCGTGTTTGTTTCTTAAGATTAATTTACAGAAATACTTATGAATTATGGTGTCTAGTTAGTACCATCTTTGAAATTTCAAAGTGATAGTGTGGGGTGCCCATAGATTGGTAATGCGAACTTTAAGGAGTGTTTATGCAGCCCCACACAGTGAATTTGTGTTTATTATCAAATCGGAGAATAGTTTAGAGTAGCGTAGTGCAGAGATAATATTTATGTATTCAATTATGATATCATTGCTGAGAGTGTCCACTAGTGAAAGTAAGAGCCCTAGGCCTTGTTTATAAACATCGGGACACCGTTTACAACCAGTTCTCCTACATATTTGCTCGCTGCTATTTTTATTTCAGATTGGAATTACTACTTAAAATCATCCATATTACTTGTATTTCATTATATTTTCGCCAAACTAGTGCACCTATACACCTAACAAGTGTATTGGGTGTGTTGGGGACACAAGAGACTTCTTGTATCGTAATTGCAGGGTTGCTTGAGAGGGATTTCTTTGACCTCTACCTCCCTGAGTTCAATAAACCTTGGGTGATCTACGTAAGGTAAATTTGTTGCTGTCCTACAAATCTCTGCACTTGGAGGCCCAACACTGTCTACAAGAATAGAAGCGTGCGTAGATATCAAGCTCTTTTCTGGCACCGTTGCCAGGGAGGTAAGGTAAAAGGTACTCACATCCTCTGGCTACTAAGTTTTTTAGTTGCCGGTGAGTGCTCGAAGTTATTTCCTTCCATTATTGGTAATGCTATGAAAAAGTCTAAGCTTGGGGAAGCTGGTTTTGATGAGCATGATATTTTTAGTCCCCCAAGCACGGAGGAGGAAATTTACTTTTATGATACTATGCCTCCAATATATGATTATTACAATGATGATTATGTTATTTTCAGTCCACCTACTATTGAGGAGGGAATTAATTTTGATTACAATATGCATCCTATATTTGATGATTATGGTGAGGAGAATAATAATGATAGCTATTTTGTTGAATTTGCTCCCACTACAATGAATAAGAGTGACTATGCTTATGTGGGAGTAATAATTTTATGCATGTGGCTCATGATAATAATGTTTTATGTGATAGTTATAGTGTTAAGTTTATTCATGATGATACTGAAAGTTATTATGAGAGAGAGAAACATAGTTTTATGTATCCCAACAGTATTAAGTTTCACCTCTTTATGTTAATTTTTTTGAAGTTGCACTTGTTTTTCTTTCCTATGCTTGTTACTATGTGCTTCTTTGATTTATTTTCTTACAAGATTTTTATGCGTAGGAAGTGGGTTAGAATTATATGTGTTTCATATTTGCTCCTTGATGCTCTTTTTTACTTCAATTCATATTTCTTATGTGAGCATCTTCTCAAACTACTGCGCCTAGCTGAAATGCGTTAAAGAAAAGCACTCTTGGGAGATAATCCATGTTTATTTTCTGTAATTTTTCTTTTGTTGAGTATTGGAAGTTGTTGCCTCTGTAACAACCTCTCCTTATCATTTTTATTTCTTTTTTGTGCCAAGAATAGCCTCTAATAAGAAAAGAAATTAAAATTTGGGGAAGTTGCTGTCCAGAAACAGATTCTGTGTTGTTACCGTAAAAATTCGTACTCCCAGCCAATACGTAATATTGATCTTCCATATTTTGAGAATGCGCCCTAGGTTATTATCTAACTTTTATTAGTTTTGCACTTTTCGATTTGAGCAAAAGAGGATTTTCGAAAAAATCGATCTTTACCTGGTGTTCTGTTTTGACAGATTTCTACCCTATTTGCAATTGCCTCTAAATCTCTTTCTTTTTGAGTTCTTTTGAGAGAAAGAGCTTGTTGAAGAAGTTGCTACAGTACCTAATGTTTTAATGGATGTTTGATATATGTTAGAACTGAACCCAAGTGGATTTGTTTTTTTGATTGCACTAATACTGGTAATGCGAATTGTGTGAAGTTTTGTATGAAGGAAGTTTTCAAGTGTAGTGAGAGAAGAATGATGTAATGAGAGAATGGACAAAAGCTTAAGCTTGAGGATGCCCTCTGTGGTGACCCTGCATACCACTGCATGTTGTAGTATGCCAGTCGTTGATATAACATTCACAAAGTACCAATCCGCAAATATTACATCCCTCAGAGTAGTACAACAGAACATAGCAGGTCCATAACTCATTCATTTATTATTACAAGCATCATATACATATCATCACGGAGCTCCTCTTGGGTCCTAAGAGGGATACTCCTGGGTTCGAGGCGAACCCATCTTAACTTATAATATAAAAGTCTTACTAGGTGATACAATTATTCCCACGAGCAGTTAAGTACTTAGAGTTCATACTGCTCGGTTACTATTACTACTTATCGGTCCAAGCTTGCTCTCCTCCGGAACCCTCCCCGGTTCCGTAGACTATAAGGTAGTCTACACCTTCAACACCTCCAGATAGGTCTGGTTCTTCATAGCCGATGATGTCGGCTCCTTCAGGGTTGTCGTTGTCCTCCTCCAAATGGTTCAGACAATCTAAGCAGGGGATTTAAGAGTGGTATGAGTACGAGCGTACTCAACAAGTTCATTATAGAAAAGAGGTGTTTAATGCACTAGCTACGATATTAGACCAGAAAGTCTAATACCAATGCAGGTTTTGATAAACATTTCTTCAAGAGGTTGCTTTTATTCCAAAGAACTATGTCCGTCAGCCTTCACCGGTTTACTAGAACTTCATGGAGTTCCTTTCTGGCAGCGTTCGCAGTTCCAAATCCCGGAACAGGGAGTGACAGGTCACGATTCATTACACTCTGCAGAGGTGTGTTGCTTTACCCATAAGAGATCTTAACCTTGGTGCCAACCGGGCAGCTTTCCCGTCCACACTTCCTTCGGTGTGAGGCCCGGTATAAGGTCATAGCCAATCATATTCCTCCGCTACCTCGCACACCCACCCTTTGTTGCATACCCCGACCCTGGGTCCTCGCCGGTCCTCTTACACCAATTAAGGATGGACCCCGACCACGATGACAGTCTGGGACTCGTTAACCAAACTCCTTCGCCGGTAGCTGAAACCCATCATAGACCACATTACCGTGGGAAATTAGAAGGGGATCCCCACCCTCCAGTTGTTCCGCAAGCAGCAACCGCTACGGTAAGCAATAGCAATACCGTGGGGAATTAGAAGGGGCTCCCCACCCTCCAATTGCTCCGCAAGATACAACCGCTACGGTAAGCGCATCCGTTGATGTACAAGAGGTGGAAATACGATTGACTATTCCGTCCCACTCCAGATCTTATGGTTAACACGGTTATTACGGCACAAGAATCACTGGACGACATTTGTTGTTTAATCCTAGATGGATATAAACCCTTGCAATGGAACCTCCACCATATCAACACAATCCATGGTTCCATTGCCCACCACTTAGTCATATTCATAGTTATGAAAATACTGGTTTTGCTTTTTATGCAATAGTGATAAATATAGTACTTTGCAAGTAATTTGGTAAAAATACTCGAATGACATGAGCAAGTGATGAACTTGCCTGAACACTGCAAAGTGTTGCAGTTGGATGGTGTGGACTGACCCTTGTCCTCTGTTGCTGAAAAATAGCATCATTGTCCGTTAAGGGCAATGGTTAAAGAAGCATTTATGCATGATTCCAGTTTTAGGGTTTGTTCCCCCCTTCCGATGTCTTTATCATTTCATGTGAGAGGTTAATACTAAGAATGATTTAGGGATACTCTATTTAGGGTAAAATACAACCTTGAAATGTTGTCAAGGTGTTTTTAAAGTCCAAAAGAATTTATGGACTTATTTTCATTATTGAAAATATAAGGTGTGATTTAAATGATTATTTAAATCATCAAATTTGGACTTATTCTTGTTTCTCTTCAAAAATTCGGTTTCATATTTTATTATGATAGAGCATTTGATCCTGAGTGGTTTTCATATTTTTAATTATTTTTTTAGAGCTATTTGTCATTTTCTATGTATTTTCAAAGTTTCTGTTTATTTGAAAATGTGAAAAGACAGAGTTGCCCCTGGGCCCACATGTCAGTGCAGCCCAGTGGTGAACCCTAACCCGAGCCACACTTGGGCTCGGTCGGTCGCACCGACCCCTTCTCCTTCACTCGCTCGCGAACCCTAACCCTCGCTCTCGCGACTCCCGCGTCGCCGCCGTCTTCGCCGAATTGTTCCGGCCATATCCGGCCGTCGCCGCCGGCGATATGGAGCGCATCTGAACCGCCGTTCAACGGCGCTTCAGATCCTCCGCTTCGATTTGTGTTTCGCCGCCTCCTCGACTCGTCCTCTTCGCCTCTGGTCGCCTGGGGTGGAGTGTCATGGCGATCTCGTCGCCGCCGACGCTCCAAATGCCGTGGCGCCGCCGTGCCCGGCCGTGGTGGTGCTGGTGTTGCGGCGCCGCCGTGGTTGGCCTGGCCTGGCGCTGCCGCGCCCTCGGCGTGTGCCGCCGTGGCCGCCATTGCTGCGCTCATCGCCTCACGCCACTAGTAAGTGCCCCTTCGTCTCCTTCTCTCCCTCTCTGCTCTACTCCCTTCTCTCCTCCTCCTCTGCGTCATGCTCGGTCACTAGCCTGCATCTCCATGTAGAGATGCTTGCCGTGCCGATGCGCTGCTGCTGTGCCTTGCTAGCCTGTGCATGTGCTGCTGTGTTGTGTTGCTATGCTGCTGTGCTGTTGCTGTGTATCTGCTGGCCTTGCTACTGCCATGGTTACTACTGCTGTGCTGCCCTGCCATGCTATACATGATGATGTGCAAGATTCCTAGGCTATGTGCTTGCTTATGCTTGCATTTCTTGCCTAATTCTCTCCCTGTGACTTTGTCCTTGATGCTACTACTGCTAGATCATCAGGTGTATTCAATTAATTGCCCTGGCTTGATTACTGTGTGTATTCCTTGCTAGTTTGCAAGTACCAGTGCTCTGAAGTGCTATATCTTGTGCTTAATTTCATGAGCATGCTCAATTGAGCATTCTTGTTGGCTTAACAGTACTATCCAGTGATGAATGTTGTGTGCTTTAATTGTGTATCTTGATCCAGTGGTTCATCATGCCTTTGATGTGCTTCTGGATACAATTATAAAGTCATTGTTTCTGTATCTGTTTATTCAGTTATGGCTTGGGTGTAATTCTTCAGTAGCTGGCTAACTACTGATGCTCTGCTTGGTTATAGCAACCTGTAACAAGTGCTAGCAAGCTCTAATGATCATATGATCATCAGTTGCTTGATGATTAACTGATGTGCTTCTATCTGTGACTATCTGGTGCTCACTCTTTGCTGTGTGTGCATCACACGGGCTTGGCCTGTGTGTGCTGGTGCTTGCTCAAGCATCAGTTGATGCTTGCAATGATCCATTGGATCATCTGCAAGGCTCTGGTGCATCAATTGCTTGTGTAATTCATTTCTCTGTTTACCTTGCTTTATTAAATGGATGAATGATGTGAACTGTGATTCAGTGATGATCATTTCAATGAATTTGTTAGGGCTAGTTGGATGCCAACCACTGGTTGGTACCCTAGCCCACTACTGAACCCTACTGGGTGATGATGTGGTGGTTTCAAGTGTTGGCTGTGGGTTGAGGTGGCCCTGGCAGCTCTGTGATGCTGTCATGGGTAGCTCCCCCTCTCTGTGGCTTGCTGTGGCTTTGTGTATGCATCTCTGGCAATTCCTTGTTGGTTTTCCAGTGAGCTTTACTGTTGACAAACAAAAATAGGCACAGATTGCCTATCTGTCTGATGGTATTCTAGTTGTAGGTGCTAGGTGAGTTGGGCTAGTCTAACTGTGAATCCATCCTTTGCTGGATTTCCTTAGTTGTGCCACTGATTGACATAACTAGTGTTCCCCTTGGATGATTTCCTATTGGCCTCTCCCATTTGCTTGCACCAACTGACTATGTAGCCAGATGATGACACAAACAGGGTATTCTACCCTTCTGTGCTCCTGTAATGCATAGTATGCTTATTTATGAGCAAAACATGGTTTTGCTCAGGATGATCTTGTTTATACCTCACTCCAGCTCCTAGATTATTTGTTGGTGTAGAGGATTGCTTCAGTGTGGTGCTTATGCTTGCCCTGCTCCTCCTTGCAAGCCTGTGGTGCTTGATTCAGTGCCGTGGTTGTTTGAGCAGGTTGAACAGCAGTGGCTGTTCTTCCTGTTCTTGTGTTTCTGGTGAACTTACCCAGCTGCTTGTCGATGATGGAAAAAGGTTTTATATCATCCTCTCTTTGCTCTCCTGGTCGACAGCTGAGCCTGGCAATGCTTGGTGACTCCCCTGGCTTGTGTGTGTTGTTGTGCATGCACATAGCCTGGTGAGCAGCTAGGTTGTGTGTGTGTGTGTCCTGGGCTTGGGACTTGGGCTGTGAGAGGATCAGCTCGGCAGCTTGTGATCATACCCTCTCCAATAACCATTTTCTTGCTAACCTGCCAAGTGGCAATGCCACTTGGCATAATTTGTGTTTTCCTTTGTTTGTGTGCAGGGATCAAAGTGATGATCAAAATGAAGTTCAAGATCATCATGCACAAGCATTTCCTGAAGATTATCTTGTAGTTTAGGAAATTTCATGAAGTTGTAATCTTCTTTCTTTTTCTTTTTCCACTTTGCCAATTCTTGTAATGTGTTGTAATATTCTATATTTCCATTCTGAATATTGTAAAGACAATGTATTTTGTGTGATTATCAATAAAGCTCCAATTTTCTCTAATGAGCTTTACTTATTATTTGTATTGTTCATATTCTTTATTATTTATAATTTGCTTAATGAATTACCTCACAGTTGAATTATGAGATATTCATTTGATGTTTGAATTTGAAATTCAAATGCAACTTAGGTTTGAAATCAATCATGCAACTTAAGTTGTAATGCACATACTCTCCTCTCTTCTCAAAACCCTAACTTAGTTGAATGAGAAGCAAGTTTGTCGCACTCTCGAAACCCTAACCCTGTAAGGTATCGAGAGAGAAACTTGTCCCCCTTCGATGCAGTTTTGTTTTAAAAGCGCGAAATTTCCCCAGAATTTACGATGCAGTGCATATCCCTTTCTAAAATCTACCCCTCGATCGTCTCTAAACCTGGGACATTACAGCCTTTCCCCCTTAAAGAAAACTTCGTCCCGAAGTTGTGGTTGTAATACCTGAACAGTTCGGGGTATGTTTTTCTCAGGTCTTCTTCCTTTTCCCAGGTGGCTTCCTGATACGTCTCTGACGTATCGATAATTTCTTATGTTCCATGCCACATTATTGATGATATCTACATGTTTTATGCATACTTTATGTCATATTTATGCATTTTCCGGCACTAATCTATTAACGAGATGCCGAAGAGCCAGTTGTTGTTTTCTGCTGTTTTTGGTTTCAGAAATCCTAGTAAGGGAATATTCTCGGAATTGGACGAAATCAATGCCCAGGGGCCTATTTTCACACGAAGCTTCCAGAAGACCGAAGATGATACGAAGTGGGGCCACGAGGTGGCCAGACACCAGGGCAGCGCGGCCTGGGCCTTGGCCGCGCCGGCCTACTGTGTGGGGCCCTCGTGTGGCCCCCTGACCTATCTCCTCCGCCTACTTATAGCCTTCGTCGCGAAACCCCCAGTACCGAGAGCCACGATACGGAAAACCTTCCAGAGACATCGCCGCCGCCAATCCCATCTCGGGGGATTCAGGAAATCGCCTCCGGCACCCTGCCGGAGAGGGGAATCATCTCCCGGAGGACTCTTCACCGCCATGGTCGCCTCCGGAGTGATGAGTGAGTAGTTCACCCCTGGACTATGGGTCCATAGCAGTAGCTAGATGGTTGTCTTCTCCTAATTGTGCTTCATTGTCGGGTCTTGTGAGCTGCCTAACATGATCAAGATCATCTATCTGTAATGCTATATGTTGTGTTTGTTGGGATCCGATGGATAGAGAATACTATGCTATGTTGATTATCAATCTATTACCTATGTGTTGTTTATGATCTTGCATGCTCTCCGTTATTAGTAGAGGCTCTGGCCAAGTTTTTACTCTTAACTCCAAGAGGGAGTATTTATGCTCGATAGTGGGTTCATGCCTCCATTAAATCTGGGACAGTGACATAAAGTTCTAAGGTTGTGGATGTGTTCTTGCCACTAGGGATAAAACATCGATGCTATGTCCGAGGATGTAGTTATTGATTACATTACGCACCATACTTAATGCAATTGTCTGTTGTTTTCAACTTAATACTGGAAGGGGTTCGGATGATAACCTGAAGGTGGACTTTTTAGGCATAGATGCATGCTGGATAGCGGTCTATGTACTTTGTCGTAATGCCCAATTAAATCTCACAATATTCATCATATCATGTATGTGCATTGTCATGCCCTCTCTATTTGTCAATTGCCCAACTGTAATTTGTTCACCCAACATGCTATTAATCTTATGGGAGAGACACCTCTAGTGAACTGTGGACCCCGGTCCATTCTTTTACATCGAATACAATCTACTGCAATACTTGTTCTACTGTTTTCTGCAAACAATCATCATCCACACTATACATCTAATCCTTTGTTACAGCAAGCCGGTGAGATTGACAACCTCACTGTTTCGTTGGGGCAAAGTACTTTGGTTGTGTTGTGCAGGTTCCACGTTGGCGCCGGAATCCCTGGTGTTGCGCCGCACTACATCTCGCCGCCATCAACCTTCAACGTGCTTCTAGGCTCCTACTGGTTCCATAAACCTTGGTTTCTTACTGAGGAAAAATTTGCCGCTGTACGCATCACACCTTCTTCTTGGGGTTCCCAACGAACGCGTGTTGTACGTGTATCAAGCAGATTTTCTGAAGCCGTTGCCGGGGAGATCAAGACACGCTGCAAGGGGAGTCTCCACTTCCAATCTCTTTACTTTGTTTTTGTCTTGCTTTATTTTATTTACTACTTTGTTTGCTGCATTATATCAAAATACAAAAAAATTAGTTGCTAGCTTTACTTTATTTACTGTCTTGTTTGCTATATCAAAAACACAAAAAAATTAGTTAGTTGCATTTACTTTATCTAGTTTGCTTTATTTACTGTTGCTAAAACGGGTACTCCTGAAAATACTAAGTTGTGTGACTTCACAACCACAAATAATAATGATTTCTTATGCACACCTATTGCTCCACCTGCTACTACAGCAGAATTCTTTGAAATTAAACCTGCTTTACTGAATCTTGTTATGCGAGAGCAATTTTCTGGTGTTAGTTCTGATGATGCTGCTGCCCATCTTAATAATTTTGTTGAATTATGTGAAATGCAAAAGTATAAGGATGTAGATGGTGACATTATAAAATTAAAATTGTTCCCTTTCTCATTAAGAGGAAGAGCTAAAGATTGGTTGCTATCTCTGCCTAAGAATAGTATTGATTCATGGACTAAATGCAAGGATGCCTTTATTGGTAGATATTATCCCCCTGCTAAAATTATATCTTTGAGAAGTAGCATAATGAATTTTAAACAATTGGATAATGAGCATGTTGCACAAGCTTGGGAAAGAATGAAATCTTTGGTTAAAAATTGCCCAACCCATGGACTGACTACTTGGATGATCATCCAAACCTTTTATGCAGGACTGAATTTTTCTTCACGGAACCTATTGGATTCAGCTGCTAGAGGTACCTTTATGTCCATCACTCTTGGCGAAGCAACAAAGCTTCTTGATAATATGATGATTAATTACTATGAATGGCACACGGAAAGAGCTCCACAAGGTAAGAAGGTAAATTCTATCGAAGAAACCTCTTCCTTGAGTGATAAGATTGATGCTATTATGTCTATGCTTGTGAATGGTAGGACTAATGTTGATCCTAATAATGTTCCGTTAGCTTCATTGGTTGCTCAAGAAGAACATGTTGATGTAAACTACATTAAAAATAATAATTTCAACAACAATGCTTACCGGAACAATTCTAGTAACAACTATAGGCCATATCCTTATAATAATGGCAACGGCCATGGTAATTCTTATGGGAATTCTTACAACAATAATAGGAACACACCCCCTGGACTTGAAGCTATGCTTAAATAATTTATTAGTACACAAACTGCTTTTAACAAATCTGTTGAAGAAAAGCTTGGGAAAATTGATATACTTGCTTCTAAAGTCGATAGTCTTGCTGCTGATGTTGATCTCTTGAAATCGAAAGTTATGCCTAATGAAAATCATAATAATAAAATTGTTACTACAGCAAGTTAGAATTAATGAGAATATAAGATTGATGGCCGAATTGCGTGCTAGGTGGGAAAAAGAAGAAAATGCTAAAGAAGATAATATAGCTAAAGTTTGGACTATTACCACCACTAGTAATGCTAATGCTCCACATGTTGCTGCACCTCCTACTAATAATGGTAAAAGAATTGGTGTTGGCAATGTTTCCACTTGTAATGCAAAGCGTGAAAAACTGCCTGAAACTACTAAAACTGCTGAAACTGCCTGTGATAAAACTGCTGAATTTTTTTTCCAACATTGGGGATAATGATCCCATTGCTTTAGATCATAATGGTTTGGATTTTGATGATTGCCACATCTCTGAAGTTATAAAGTTCTTACAAAAACTTGCTAAGAGTCCTAATGCTAGTGCTATAAATTTGGCTTTCACGAAACATATTACAAATGCTCTCATAAAAGCTAGAGAAGAGAAATTAAATCGCGAAACTTCTATTCCTAGGAAGCTAGAGGATGGTTGGGAGCCCATCATTAAGATGAAGGTCAATGACTTTTATTGTAATGCTTTATGTGATCTTGGTGCAAGTATTTCCGTTATGCCTAAGAAAATCTATAACATGCTTGACTTGCCACCATTGAAAAATTGTTATTTGGATGTTAATCTTGCTGATAATTCTACAAAGAAACCTTTGGGGAAAGTTGATAATGTTCGCATTACCGTTAACAATAACCTTGTTCCCGTTGATTTTGTTGTCTTGGATATTGAATGCAATGCATCTTGTCCCATTATATTGGGAAGACCTTTTCTTATTTGTTGGTGCTATCATTGATATGAAGGAAGGTAATATTAAATATCAATTTCCTCTCAAGAAAGGTATGGAACACTTCCCTAGAAAGATAATGAAGTTACCTTTTGATTCTATTATTAGAACAAACTATGATGTTGATGCTTCGTCTCTTGATAATACTTGATACACACTTTCTGCGCCTAGCTGAAAGGCGTTAAAGAAAAGCACTTATGGGAGACAACCCATGTTTTTACTACAGTACTTTTATTTTATATTTGAGTCTTGGAAGTTGTTACTACTGTAGCAACCTCTCCTTATCTTAGTTTTGTGCATTTTTGTGCCAAGTAAAGTCGTTGATAGTAAGGTTCATACTAGATTTGGATTACTGCGCAGAAACAGATTTCTTTGCTGTCACGAATCTGGGCCTAATCCTCTGTACGTAACTCAGAAAATTATGCCAATTTACGTGAGTGATCCTCAGATATGTACGCAACTTTCATTCAATTTTAGCATTTTCATTTGAGCAAGTCTGGTGCCTCAATAAAATTCGTCTTTACGAACTGTTCTGTTTTGACAGATTCTACCTTTTATTTCGCATTGCCTGTTTTGCTATGCTTGATGGATTTTTCGATTCCATTAACTTTCAGTAGCTTTCTGCAATGTCCAGAAGTGTTAAGAATGATTATGTCACCTCTGAACATGTAAATTTTAATTGTGCACTAACCCTCTAATGAGTTGTTTTGAGTTTGGTGTGGAGGAAGTTTTCAAGGATCAAGAGAGGGAGATGATACAATATGATCAAGGAGAGTGAAAGCTCTAAGCTTGGGGATGCCCCGGTGGTTCACCCCTACATATTTCAAGAAGACTCAAGCGTCTAAGCTTGGGGATGCCCAAGGCATCCCCTTCTTCATCGACAACATTATCAGGTTCCTCTAGTGAAACTACATTTTTATTCCATCACATCTTATGTACTTTGCTTGGAGCGTCGGTTTGTTTTTGTTTTTGTTTTGTTTGAATAAAATGGATCCTAGCATTCATTGTGTGGGAGAGAGACACGCTCCGCTGTTGCATATGGACAAATATGTCCTTAGGCTTTACTCATAATATTCATGGCAAAGGTTGAATCTTCTTCGTTAAATTGTTATATGGTTGGAATCGGGAAATGCTACATGTAGTAATTGCTATAATGTCTTGGATAATGTGATACTTGGCAATTGTTGTGCTCATGTTTAAGCTCTTGCATCATATACTTTGCACCTATTAATGAAGAAATACATAGAGCTTGCTAAAATTTGGTTTGCATAATTGGTCTCTCTAAGGTCTAGATAATTTCTAGTAAAGAGTTTGAACAACAAGGAAGACGGTGTAGAGTCTTATAATGTTTACAATATGTCTTTTATGTGAGTTTTGCTGCACCGGTTCATCCTTGTGTTTGTTTCAAATAACCTTGCTAGCCTAAGCCTTGTATCGAGAGGGAATACTTCTCATGCATCCAAAATCCTTGAGCCAACCACTATGCCATTTGTGTCCACCATACCTACCTACTACATGGTATTTCTCCGCCATTCCAAAGTAAATTGCTTGAGTGCTACCTTTAAACAATTCAAAATTTATCACCTCTGATTTGTGTCAATGTTTTATAGCTCATGAGGAAGTATGTGGTGTTTATCTTTCAATCTTGTTGGGCAACTTTCACCAATGGACTAGTGGCTTCATCCGCTTATCCAATAATTTTGCAAAAAGAGCTGCCAATAGGATTCCCAGTCCCAAATTAATTAACAAAAAATAGACACTCCTCCATGGTATGTGATTGTTGGACGACACCCGAAGGATTCGGTTAGCCATGGCTTGAGAAAGCAAAGGTGGGGAGGAGTGTCATCATAATAAAACTAAAATAAAAAGGCACTCCTTCATGGTATGAGATTGTTGGCAGGCACCCGAGGATTCGGTTAGCCATGGTTTGTGAAAGAAAGGTTGGAAGGAGTGCCACACAAAAATAAAATAAAATGGGAGCCGCTCTTTGAAGGTTTGTCTGGCAAGGGGGTTAGAGTGCCCACTACCATTCGTTGACAACAACAAACACCTCTCAAAATTTTACTTTTATTGCTCTCTATATGTTTTCAAAACCAAAGCTCTAGCACAAATATAGCAATCAATGCTTCCCTCTGCGAAGGGCCATTCTTTTACTTTTATGTTGAGTTAGTTCACCTATTTCTCTCCATCCCAAGAAGCAAACACTTGTGTGAACTGTGCATTGATTCCTACATACTTGCATATTGCACTTGTTATATTACTTTACATTGACAATATCCATGAGATATACATGTTACAAGTTGAAAGCAACCGCTGAAACTTAATCTTCCTTTGTGTTGCTTCAATACTTTTACTTTGAATTGTTGCTTTATGAGTTAACTCTTATGCAAGACTTATTGATGCTTGTCTTGAAAGTACTATTCATGAAAAGTCTTTGCTATATGGTTCATTTGTTTACTCATGTCATTTACCATTGTTTTGATCGCTGCATTCATTACATGTGCTTACAATAGTATGATCAAGGTTATGATGGCATGTCACTCCAGAAATTATCTTTGTTATCGTTTACCTGCTCGGGACGAGCAGGAACTAAGCTTAGGGATGCTGATACGTCTCCGACGTATCGATAATTTCTTATGTTCCATGCCACATTATTGATGATATCTACATGTTTTATGCATACTTTATGTCATATTTATGCATTTTCCGGCACTAACCTATTAACGAGATGCCGAAGAGCCAGTTGTTGTTTTCTGCTGTTTTTGGTTTCAGAAATCCTAGTAAGGGAATATTCTCGGAATTGGACGAAATCACCGCCCAGGGGCCTATTTTCACACGAAGCTTCCAGAAGACCGAAGATGATACAAAGTGGGGCCACGAGGTGGCCAGACACTAGGGCGGCGCGGCCTGGGCCTTGGCCGCATCGGCCTACTGTGTGGGGCCCTCGTGTGGCCCCCTGACCTATCTCCTCCGCCTACTTATAGCCTTCGTCGCGAAACCCCCAGTACCGAGAGCCACGATACGGAAAACCTTCCAGAGACGCCGCCGCCAATCCCATCTCGGGGGATTCAGGAGATCGCCTCCGGCACCCCGCCGAAGAGGGGAATCATCTCCCGGAGGACTCTTCACCGCCATGGTCGCCTCCGGAGTGATGAGTGAGTAGTTCACCCCTGGACTATGGGTCCATAGCAGTAGCTAGATGGTCGTCTTCTCCTAATTGTGCTTCATTGTCGGGTCTTGTGAGCTGCCTAACATGATCAAGATCATCTATCTGTAATGCTATATGGTCGTCTTCTCCTATATGTTGTGTTTGTTGGGATCCGATGGATAGAGAATACTATGCAATGTTGATTATCAATCTATTACCTATCTGTTGTTTATGATCTTGCATGCTCTCCGTTATTAGTAGAGGCTCTGGCCAAGTTTTTACTCTTAACTCCAAGAGGGAGTATTTATGCTCGATAGTGGGTTCATGCCTCCATTAAATGCAGGACGATGTGAGAAAGTTCTAAGGTTGTGGATGTGCTGTTGCCACTAGGGATAAAACATCGATGCTATGTCCGAGGATGTAGTTATTGATTACATTACGCACCATACTTAATGCAATTGTCTGTTGTTTTCAACTTAATACTGGAAGGGGTTCGGATGATAACCTGAAGGTGGACTTTTTAGGCATAGATGCATGCTGGATAGCGGTCTATGTACTTTGTCGTAATGCCCAATTAAATCTCACAATATTCATCATATCATGTATGTGCATTGTCATGCCCTCTCTATTTGTCAATTGCCCAACTGTAATTTGTTCACCCAACATGCTATTAATCTTATGGGAGAGACACCTCTAGTGAACTGTGGACCCCGGTCCATTCTTTTACATCGAATACAATCTACTGCAATACTTGTTCTACTGTTTTCTGCAAACAATCATCATCCACACTATACATCTAATCCTTTGTTACAGCAAGCCGGTGAGATTGACAACCTCACTGTTTCGTTGGGGCAAAGTACTTTGGTTGTGTTGTGCAGGTTCCACGTTGGCGCCGGAATCCCTGGTGTTGCGCCGTACTACATCTCGCCGCCATCAACCTTCAACGTGCTTCTTGGCTCCTACTAGTTCGATAAACCTTGGTTTCTTACTGAGGGAAAACTTACCGCTGTACGCATCACACCTTCCTCTTGGGGTTCCCAACGGACGCGTGCTGTACGCGTATCACTTCCCTCTCGGGGTGATGCTTCCATTGTATCTTGCAATATTTAATGGCTCTATTCCTGAGTTGTTTCCAGTTTTCCTCGAGAATCTTATCTGGCTTCTCGATGTAGGTCAAGTCTGGTTGTAACTCGATCTCATCATGTGATACTGGCTCATCTGGGGTCTTTAAGCATTTCCTGAGTTGCGACACATGGAATACGTTGTGAACTTGAGCTAACCTTCCCGTTAGATCCAATTCAAAGGCTAACCCTCGGTTTTGACTCAGTATCTTGAAAGGTCCGATGTATCTAGGGCTCAACTTCCCCTTTACTCCAAACCTCTGAAGACCTTTCATCGGGCTTACCTTAAGGTACACCATGTCTCCAACTTGTGGTTCCCATGTCCTTCTCTTTTGGTCGGCATAGCTCTTCTGTCGACTTTGAGCTATCTTCAGCCTATCTCTTATAATGTCAATGATCTGTTGCTTTTCCTTGATATAATCAGGATTGAACTCCTTGCTTGATCCTGCCTCATACCAACATATTGGTGATCTACACTTCCTTCCATACAGAGCTTCGAATGGTGCCATCTTGATGTTGCTTTGATATCTATTGTTGTATGAAAACTCTGCTAGTGGTAAATGCTCCTCCCATGATCCTCCGAAGTCTAGGGCACAAGCCCTAAGCATATCCTCTAATATCTGATTTGTTCTCTCTGTTTGTCCACCTGTCTGAGGATGATAGGCGGTGCTATAGTCTAGCTTGGATCCTAGAGCTTCATGTAATTGCTTCCAAAATGCTGATGTGAACACGGATCCTCGATCTGACACGATCTTCTTGGGCACTCCATGTTTACTCACGATCTCTTTGATGTAAAGATCGATGAGTTTCTCTCCTTTATCCTGCTGATTTACTGCTAAGAAGTGTGCACTCTTCGTCAACCGGTCCACGATTACCCATATCATGTCCTTCTTTTTATTAGTCATGGGTAGTCCGGTGATGAAATCCATTCCTATCTCCTCCCATTTCCATTCTGGAATTGGTAAAGGTTGTAACTTTCCTGCCGGACTTTGATGTTCAGCTTTCACTCTTTGACAGGTATGGCATTCCGCCACGTATTGTGCTATCTCTCTCTTCATGTTATTCCACCAGAATAGTTCCTTGAGATCCATGTACATCTTTGTACTTCCCTGATGTATAGAGTATGGTGTTTGATGTGCTTCCCGGAGTATATCTTCCTTGATCTCATCAATATCCGGGACGCAAATCCTCTTCTGGAACCATAATGATCCAGACTCTCCTCGGTGAAATTCTGATGGTCTGCCCTCATCTATTCTTCTCATCTCCTCCACGATAAATGGATCGTCCAATTGACCCATGATTATCTCGTTCTTTAAGTTAACACTTAGCTCATCGGATACTTGTAAAGCCGATAGTCCTTCATGAGCTTCTTTCTCCGAAAGTTGTATCTGGGCTTGGCTTATTTCCTTCCTCAACTCCGGTGATAACTCTTGTTCCACTCCTCCAGTGCTCTTTCTACTCAAGGCATCTGCTACAACATTAGCCTTTCCTGGAGTATAATTGATGGTCAAATCATAATCCTTGATCAGTTCAAGCCATCTTTTTTGCCTCATATTGAGTTCCTTTTGAGTGAAGAAGTACTTGAGACACTTATGATCCGTATAGAGATCACACTTGGCTCCATAAAGAAAGTGTCTCCAAGTTTTAAGTGCAAATACTACTGCTGCTAATTCTAGATCATGTGTTGGATAGTTCACTTCATGAGGTCTGAGTTGCCTCGATCCATAAGATATTACTTTCCGATCCTGCATGAGTACGCAACCCAATCCATGCTTGGATGCTTCACAGTACACGGTGTAATCTTTGCCAACTTCCGGGACTGCTAACACCGGTGCTGTGGTGAGTTTCTCTTTCAGAGTCTGAAAACTCTTCTCACACTCATCAGACCACACAAATGGTGTGTTCTTCCTTAACAGCTTAGTCATTGGTCCTGCTATCTTAGAGAATCCTTCAATGAATCTCCGATAGTATCCTGCCATTCCTAGGAATCCTCGGATTTCCTTGACAGTCTTGGGTGCTTCCCAATCTAAAACTGTTGCTACCTTGCTCGGATTAACATCTATTCCATCCTTGCTAATGACATGACCAAGAAATTCTACTTGATCTAACCAAAACTCACACTTGCTGAATTTGGCATAAAGTTGATGTTCTCTTACTGTTTGCAACACTATCCTTAGATGTTCAGCATGTTCAGCTTTATCTTTGGAATAAATCAAGATATCATCGATGAATACGATGACAAACTTGTCTAGACATGGCATGAAGATCTTATTCATAAGATTCATGAAGATTGCTGGGGCATTGGTTAATCCAAAAGGTACTACTAGGTATTCATGATGTCCATACCTTGAGACAAAGGCTGTTTTCGGAACGTCTTCCTTCTTGATCTTTATCTGATGATAACCGGACCTTAGATCAATCTTGGAAAAGACTCCCGCGCCTCTAACTTGATCAAATAGATCTTGTATTCTAGGAAGTGGGTACTTGTTCTTGATAGTAACATTATTCAAATTCCTGTAGTCTCCGCACATCCTTCTGCCCCCATCTCTTTTATCCACGAAGATGACAGGTGATCCCCATGGTGAAATACTCTCCTGTATGAATCCTTTCTGTTCCAAGTCATCCAATTGCTCCTTGAGCTCTTTCAACTCCTTAGGCCCCATCTTGTATGGTGCCTTTGCAATCGGAGCTGTTCCTGGAATTAGGTCGATGGTAAACTCTATCTCCCTATCTGGTGGCATTCCAGGTAATTCCTTAGGAAAAACATCCTGGAATTCACTTACTACAGGTATATCCTCCAACTTTACTTCCTTCATGCTATTCAGCTGTAACTCTACTTCAATCTGTGTATGCTTATCTCCTTGATAGATCATTCTACTTCCATCGGGGCTTTTCAAAGACACAGTCTTGTTCACACAGTCGATCAATGCTTCATTAGCCTCTAACCAGTTCATACCAAGAATGACATCAATGTCCTTCATTGGTAAAATGAACAGGTCTGCGTCAAACGTGCATTTATTGATCATAATGACTTGTCCTTGTTTTGTGTGGGTTACTACTATCGTTCCCCCCGCGGAAAGTATGGTTATGGGTGTATCTAACTTAGTGCAACTAATCCCTTGTTTGATGATGAATTGCTGAGAAATGAATGATGTAGTTGCACCAGTATCAAAAAGTACTTTGCCAGGATGAGTAAGTATCTGAAGCGTACCTATCACTGCCTGATCGGAGTTCACCACCTCCTCCAAGCTGGTGCAGTTTAACTTGCCGAAGGGTTTCTTGTTCTTCCAATTCCCTCCGTTGCCCCGCTTCGGTTTCCTCCTCCTCCTGACTGACCTCCTCCATTCTTTTTCTTAGGGCAATCCTTTAACATGTGCCCTTACTGACGACACCCAAAGCATATTATCTTGGGTTCCTTGCAATCCTGTGAGAGATGCCCTCAAAATCCACAAATGCGGCAAACAATCTGGTTTGCGACCTGGAATCCTTGATTCCTCCTGTTGTTGTTGTTGTTGTTGTTGTTGTACCTTGGTTTGAAACTCAAGCCAGTTTTAGGCTTGTTGCTGATATATCTCTTAGGCTCAAACTAGGCCTTCTTCCTCTTCTCCTCTTGCAGTTGTTTGAAGTCATCTTCAAGAGTGATGGCTGCATCCACCAACTCTTGGAACTCGGTCGCTCTCATCATTCGGAGCTGTACCTTAAACTGGGGATTTAATCCCCGCATGAACCTCTTTTTCTTCTTGTCCTCGGTGTTGACCTCCTCAACAGCATACCGAGACAACTTCGAAAACTCCCTGACATAAGTCAGGATGGCCTTATCCTTCTGCTCGAGACTTTCAAATTCTCGACGCTTCAACTCCACTATACTTTCAGGGACATTGGATTCCCTGAACTTCCTCTTGAACTCCTCCCAGGTGAATACCTTCTCAGCCGGATACACGGCTACTATATTATCCCACCATGATGCGGCGGGTCCACACAGCAAGTGTGTTGCATATCTGACCTTCTCCAGGTCGTTGCATCCAACGGTGTTGAGCTTACGCTCAGTGTCCATCAGTCAATCCTCCGCGTCCATTGGTTCAGGCGCGTATGCGAAGGATATTGGTTTTGTGTTCTGGAAGTCTGACAGAGTGACTCCCAGATTGTCAGGCCTCTCCACCCTGTTTTGTTGAAGCAGCTCCTGGAATAACTTATTTTGCTGCTCCATCGTCACCCGTTGCCTTTCCTCCAACATTTGCATGTATTGGAGGAAATTCTGCTGCGTCATGGGTGGTGGTGGTGGTGGAAACTGGTTTCTGGCTGCTTCATCAGCCTCTTCCTTCTGTTTGGCCTCGCGCTCGATGCGCTGTGCTTCACTCTCCTCACCCGTCGGTCCCGACATATCCCCCTAGTTCTGCAACACAAAGTGGTACTCATAGTTACTCCATGCGCATGTTTTCTGAGCTCAACTTTGATGGAAATCAAGAAGCAAATCCAAATCATACAAAACATATACCATGTATATACATACTTAAGTGGTTTTATTACAATACTCAGTGACGATGTGAGTATGCAAACTCACTTATTGAAGTATATGTACAAATTTCTACAGATATTACACACTATAATACATGTGGTACTGTTGTATTGTAGTCTCGCCTCCCTTGGTGGTCTCTAGTCGTACTTCACTCCCGGTACATCCCAGGCTTCCATCCGGTCGAACGTGTCGTCCTCCTGACAGAATCTGGAACGTAGGGTCTTCCCGTAGGCTGGTAGTCGGAATCAGAGGATGATCCCAGGGAGAAATATGTGTTCATGAACTGATTATTCAAAACATCATAATCCACCCATCGGGTATGCTCCCCTGTGACTCCGCCATAGGTATTTCCACCATCAGTATCTGACTCAATCAGTATAGGGTACTCCTCATAGTCTCCCCTATTATATTGATCGTTCTGGAACTGGGTTGTGGCGTCCTCATTCATCTCCACATTATCTCTGACTGGATCGCCAGAGTTTCCCGTGTCTGACCCCCAACGCCAACCTGTTGAGTTCTCTATAGGAGTCTCGGAATGCTGATGGTTTCCGGATTCCTCTCCACCCTCATATCCTCCATGGGAACTACTAGGATAGTACCTAGGTGTAATGGGTGTGGTTTGTTGTTCGGGATGGTCAATACTAATGTAATCACCAGCTGAATAAACTGGTGTGTGAACCTCATTCTCCATTGGTTCTTTCCCCTTAGTCTCCTCCTTGGGTTCAGTGAACTCCTCTAGCATTGTATCAATTGCCCCCGATAGATGTCGGTTCAACTGAAAGAACAATGATAATAAGTTGCGGCTATTGTCCATGTACTTAGCGGATTCTGCTGGTTTGCGTTTTGCAAATTTGAAGTGGTTAAGCATAGGATCATCTTCCTCCTCCATATGAGGAATGTGTGAGAATTCAGAACCCATAAGCTCTTTCGTCTTATGTTCCCGAATATCAGTGATTGCTCTCATAATGGCTATGTGGTAGGCTGTTTGGATAGTTCTAGCCTCACCTGCTAGCATCACTATGCTCATTCCTAGGGATTCTGGAAGTCTTAGTCCTACCCTACACTTCGCCAATACTGTACCGTCATAGTACATGTATTTCCATACTTGGATCTGGGGATCGCACCCAAATTCAAGTAACATGGCACGAAGAATGTCTGCGAGTCCTCCTTCATATTCACTCAGTGTTGACTCCGTCACTTTCACGTTTCGTCCCGGACGTGAACTTGCCATAGTTGGTTGTAGAATAGAAAGAATATAAGATTAGTAATAATGCATCATAATAGAGATAATACAGAATTATCGCACTAAAAGATATGATTGTTTTATTCTCAAGTGAATATACACCATATTTTTAGAGAATTCTTTACTAATCCTATTTGACTCCTAACGTTCTGTCCCATTTACTAGGTTCCAACCTAAGGTCAAAGCTTTTGCTCTGATACCAACTGTGGTGACCCTGCATACCACTGCATGTTGTAGTATGCCAGTCGTTGATATAACATTCACGAAGTACCAATCCGCAAATATTACATCCCTCAGCGTAGTACAACAGAACATAGCAGGTCCATAACTCATTCATTTATTATTACAAGCATCATATACATATCATCACGGAGCTCCTCTTGGGTCCTAAGAGGTATACTCCTGGGTTCGAGGCGAACCCATCTTAACTTACAATATAAAAGTCTTACTAGGTGATACATTTATTCCCACGAGCAGTTAAGTACTTAGAGTTTGTACTGCTCGGTTACTATTACTACTTCTCGGTCTAAGCTTGCTCTCCTCCGGAACCCTCCCCGGTTCCGTAGACTATAAGGTAGTCTACACCTTCAACACCTCCAGATAGGTCTGGTTCTTCATAGTCGATGATGTCGGCTCCTTCAGGGTTGTCGTTGTCCTCCTCCAGATGGTTCAGACAATCTAAGCAGGGGATTTAAGAGTGGCATGAGTACGAGCTTACTCAACAAGTTCATTATAGAAAAGAGGTGTTTAATGCACTAGCTACGATATTAGACCAGAAAGTCTAATACCAATGCAGGTTTTGATAAACATTTCTTCAAGAGGTTGCTTTTATTCCAAAGAACTATGTCCGTCAGCCTTCACCGGTTTACTAGAACTTCATGGAGTTCCTTTCCGGCAGCGTTCGCAGTTCCAAATCCCGGAACAGGGAGTGACAGGTCACGATTCATTACACTCTGCAGAGGTGTGTTGCTTTAACCATAAGAGATCTTAACCTTGGTACCAACTGGGCAGCTTTCCCGTCCACACTTCCTTCGGTGTGAGGCCCGGTATAAGGTCATAGCCAATCATATTCCTCCGCTACCTCGCACACCCACCCTTTGTTGCATACCCCGACCCTGGGTCCTCGCCGGTCCTCTTACACCAATTAAGGATGGACCCCGACCACGACGACAGTCTGGGACTCGTTAACCAAACTCCTTCGCCGGTAGCTGCAACCCATCATAGACCACATTACCATGGGGAATTAGAAGGGGATCCCCACCCTCCAGTTGTTCCGCAAGCAGCAACCGCTACGGTAAGCAATAGCAGTACCGTGGGGAATTAGAAGGGGCTCCCCACCCTCCAATTGCTCCGCAAGATACAACCGCTACGGTAAGCGCATCCGTTGATGTACAAGAGGTGGAAATACGATTGACTATTCCGTCCCACTCCAGATCTTATGGTTAACACGGTTATTACGGCACAAGAATCACTGGACGACATTTGTTGTTTAATCCTAGATGGATATAAACCCTTGCAATGGAACCTCCACCATATCAACACAATCCATGGTTCCATTGCCCACCACTTAGTCATATTCATAGTTATGAAAATAGTGGTTTTGCTTTTTATGCAATAGTGATAAATATAGTACTTTGCAAGTAATTTGGTAAAAATACTCGAATGACATGAGCAAGTGATGAACTTACCTGAACACTGCAAAGTGTTGCAGTTGGATGGTGTGGACTGACCCTTGTCCTCTGTTGCTGAAAAATAGCATCATTGTCCGATAAGGGCAATGGTTAAAGAAGCATTTATGCATGATTCCAGTTTTAGGGTTTGTTCCCCCCTTCCGATGTCTTTATCATTTCACGTGAGAGGTTAATACTAAGAATGATTTAGGGATACTCTATTTAGGGTAAAATACAACCTTGAAATGTTGTCAAGGTGTTTTTAAAGTCCAAAAGAATATATGGACTTATTTTCATTATTGAAAATATAAGGTGTGATTTAAATGATTATTTAAATCATCAAATTTGAACTTATTCTTGTTTCTCTTCAAAAATTATGTTTCATATTTTATTATGATAGAGAATTTTATCCTGAGTGGTTTTCATATTTTTAATTATTTTTTTAGAGCTATTTGTCATTTTCTATGTATTTTCATAGTTTCTGTTTATTTGAAAATGTGAAAAGACAGAGTTGCCCCTGGGCCCACATGTCAGTGCGGCCCAGTGGTGAACCCTAACCCGAGCCACACTTGGGCTCGGTCAGTCGCACCGACCGCTTCTCCTTCACTCGCTCACGAACCCTAACCCTCGCTCTCGTGACTCCCGCGTCGCCGCCGTCTTCGCCGAATTCTTCCGGCCATCTCCGGCCGTCGCCGCCGGCGATATGGAGCGCATCTGAACCGCCGTTCAACGGCGCTTCAGATCCTCTGCTTCGATTCGTGTTTCACCGCCTCCTCGACTCGTCCTCTTCGCCTCTGGTCGCCTAGCGTGGAGTGTCGTGGCGATCTCGTCGCCGCCGACGCTCCAGATGTCGTGGCGCCGCCGTGCCCAGCCGTGGTGGTGCTGGTGCTGGTGCTGCGGCGCCGCCGTGGCTTGGCCTGGCCTGGCGCTGCCGCGCCCTCGGCATGTGCCGCCGTGGCCGCCATTGCCGCGCTCATCGCCTCACGCCACCAGTAAGTGCCCCGTCGTCTCCTTCTCTCCCTCTCTGCTCTACTCCCTTCTCTCCTCCTCCTCTGCGTCATGCTCGGTCACTGGCCTGCATCTCCATGTAGAGATGCTTGCCGTGCCGATGCGCTGCTGCTGTGCCTTGCTAGCCTGCGCATGTGCTGCTGTGCTGTGTTGCTATGCTACTGTGCTGCTGCTGTGTATCTGTTGGCCTTGCTACTGCCATGGTTACTACTGTTGTGCTGCCCTGCCATGCTATACATGATGTTGTGCAAGATTCCTAGGCTATGTGCTTGCTTATGCTTGCATTTCTTGCCTAATTCTCTCCCTGTGACTTTGTCCTTGATGCTACTACTGCTAGATCATCAGGTGTATTCAATTAATTGCCCTGGCTTGATTACTGTGTGTATTCCTTGCTAGTTTGCAAGTACCAGTGCTCTGAAGTGCTATATCTTGTGCTTAATTTCATGAGCATGCTCAATTGAGCATTCTTGTTGGCTTAACAGTACTATCCAGTGATGAATGTTGTGTGCTTTAATTGTGTATCTTGATCCAGTGGTTCATCATGCCTTTGATGTGCTTCTGGATACAATTATAAAGTCATTGTTTCTGTATCTGTTTATTCAGTTATGGCTTGGGTGTAATTCTTCAGTAGCTGGCTAACTACTGATGCTCTGCTTGGTTATAGCAACCTGTAACAAGTGCTAGCAAGCTCTGATGATCAAATGATCATCAGTTTCTTGATGATTAACTGATGTGCTTCTATCTGTGACTATCTGGTGCTCACTCTTTGTTGTGTGTGCATCACACAGGCTTGGCCTATGTGTGCTGGTGCTTGCTCAAGCATCAGTTGATGCTTGCAATGATCCATTGGATCATCTGCAAGGCTCTGGTGCATCAATTGCTTGTGTAATTCATTTCTCTGTTTACCTTAGCATCAGTTGATGCTTGCAATGATCCATTGGATCATCTGCAAGGCTCTGGTGCATCAATTGCTTGTGTAATTCATTTCTCTGTTTACCTTGCTTTATTAAATGGATGAATGATGTGAACTGTGATTCAGTGATGATCATTTCAATGAATTTGTTAGGGCTAGTTGGATGCCAACCACTGGTTGGTACCCTAGCCCACTACTGAACCCTACTGGGTGATGATGTGGTGGTTTCAAGTGTTGGCTGTGGGTTGAGGTGGCCCTGGCAGCTCTGTGATGCTGTCATGGGTAGCTCCCCTTCTCTGTGGCTTGCTGTGGCTTTGTGTATGCATCTCTGGCAATTCCTTGTTGGTTTTCCAGTGAGCTTTACTGTTGACAAACAAAAATAGGCACATATTTCCTATCTGTCTGATGGTATTCTAGTTGTAGGTGCTAGGTGAGTTGGGCTAGTCTAACTGTGAATCCATCCTTTGCTGGATTTCCTTAGTTGTGCCACTGATTGACATAACTAGTGTTCCCCTTGGATGATTTCCTATTGGAATCTCCCATTTTCTTGCACCAACTGACTATGTAGCTAGATGATGACAGAAACAGGGTATTCTACCCTTCTGTGCTCCTGTAATGCATAGTATGCTTATTTATGAGAAAAACATGGTTTTGCTCAGGATGATCTTGTTTATACCTCACTCCAGCTCCTAGATTATTTGTTGGTGTAGAGGATTGCTTCAGTGTGGTGCTTATGCTTGCCCTGCTCCTCCTTGCAAGCCTGTGGTGCTTGATTCAATTTTGTGGTTGTTTGAGCAGGTTGAACAGCCGTGGTTGTTCTTCCTGTTCTTGTGTTTTTGTGTTTCTGGTGAACTTACCCAGCTGCTTGTCGATGAATGACTAGGTTTTGGATGGAAAAAGGTTTTATATCATCCTCTCTTTGCTCTCCTGGTCGACAGCTGAGCCTGGCAATGCTTGGTGACTTCCCTGGCTTGTGTGTGCTGTTGTGCATGCACATAGACTGGTGAGCAGCTAGGTTGTGTGTGTGTCCTGGGCTTGGGACTTGGGCTGTGAGAGGATCAGCTCGGCAGCTTGTGATCATATCCTCTCCAATAACCATTTTCTTGCTAACCTGCCAAGTGGCAATGCCACTTGGCATAATTTGTGTTTTGCTTTGTTTGTGTGCAGGGATCAAAGTGATGATCAAAATGAAGTTCAAGATCATCATGCACAAGCATTTCCTGAAGATTATCATGTAGTTTAGGAAATTTCATTAAGTTGTAATCTTCTTTCTTTTTCTTTTTCCACTTTGCCAATTCTTGTAATGTGTTGTAATATTCTATATTTCCAGTCTGAATATTGTAAAGACAATGTATTTTGTGTGATTATCAATAAAGCTCCAATTTTCTCTAATGAGCTTTACTTATTATTTGTATTGTTCATATTCTTTATTATTTATAATTTGCTTAATGAAGTACCTCACATTTGAATTATGAGATATTCATTTGATGTTTGAATTTGAAATTCAAATGCAACTTAGGTTTGAATTCAATCATGCAACTTAAATTGTAATGCACATACTCTCCTCTCTTCTCAAAACCCTAACTTAGTTGAATGAGAAGCAAGTTTGTCGCACTCTCGAAACCCTAACCCTGTAAGGTATCGAGAGAGAAACTTGTCCCCCTTCGATGCAGTTTCGTTTTAAAAGCGCGAAATTTCCCCAGAATTTACGATGCAGTGCACATCCTTTTCTAAAATCTACCCCTCGATCGTCTCTAAACCTGGGACATTACACCCTGACACCCCAAGAAATATCCAAGAGGTACAAGCGTCAAAGCTTGGGATGCCCAAGGCATCCCCTCTTCATCAACAAAGCATCAGATCATCTTTCAAGACACTATATTTTTATTGCTTCATATGCTATGTGTTATTCTTGGAGCGTCTTTATTTTTGTTTTTAGTTTTCTTTTGTTTTGTTTGATGTTGCATATGGTTGAATCCTATCATTCTTGTGTGGGAGAGAGACACGCTCCGTTTTCATTGCATAGAACACTCTAGTTTTCACTCTTATTGTTCCGCTGGTGTTCTAGTTTGCTAGTACTACGTTTAGCTCTAATTTCTTCACTTTTATTTTATTCAGAGATTGTTAGTTTTCTTTATTCATGTATGATTAGATCTATGGCCCGTATTGATTATAATCCATGAGAGTTGTTTTAAATAAGTTGATTGGTTTTGGAGACGAGTAAAATGTTTCATGCTTATGGTGATGCAAAACAAAGCTTGTCTAGACTGTGGCATAGACTTTGGCATGTCGTGTTGAATGTTATTTTTTATAATATGCTTAGTATTTATTATTGCATCATGACTTGTATCAAATATATGAGAGTGCTTAATGTTCCATTGAAAGAATCATGTGTTGTTTCTATCATAAGAAGCATAATATTGTGATATTCCCATTTGATGCTTTATTGGGTTGACTTGGCACATGCTTACACCATGTTATGACTACCAACCAGTCAACTAAAGCCTCCACGATCATTTAGTTTTTGACTTGTGATATCACTTTATGCTTTGATTAATATTGTTTTGTCGCTATGCATGATTATGACCATTATTGCTCTCAGTTGGTCTCTCCCAGTCTTTTGCTAGCTTTCGCCTGTACTGAGTATGAAGCTCTACTCGTGCATCCAACCTCTAATAACCAAAGTTTGCCAATTGTGTCCACCATATCTACCTATTATAATTATTACTATTCCAAGTATATTCATCATGTTTTTATCTATCTTTCGAATTGATTATGAGAAAATAGTCAGTAAAGCTCTCACAAACTTGATGACACATTTACTTTCTTGCACTTAATAAATTTGAACCATTGTGACTATCTTATATTGATTATATGCATACAAGTTGTAAGTTGGGAGTTAGCACAACCATGCTTTCATGGGGCACGCTTTCAATATTGCACTTACTATTTAGTTGATATCATGATCTTTTGCTTATGAATGCCCATCGGTGCGAAATAGAATGGAAACTTGTAAATCCATGAAGTTTGTATATGTGTTAGAAAAATGTTGGGCCACTAACCTAAGCTATGCATCATTCATGGTGGAAGTTTACAACATTCCATAGTGAGTTTCTATGGAGCATCTTCAATAAAAAGCTATACTCATAGTAAATAAAAGGATTGTTGAGATGCTCATTGTATGTTTGTCTTGTCATTTTGGTGTGGGATTGCACTTATATGAAAGAGTACTTCCATATCATGGGGCAAGATGTACCCTTGCTGCGTTCTTAATGATACATGTATACTTACAATGACAAGAACTTATTTGAAACCAAAGTTGAGTAGCAGGAGGTGTAGGTACTCATACTCCAGGGGCATGAGATTTTCGACTTATGATTTGTCAAGCATATGACTCATTTTTTTGCACTCACATTAACTTTAACCATTCAAGATGCTTATGATAGGGGAAATGAGAGCTGAAAGCTAATAAGTATCATACCTTTTTGAAAGCTCTACAAAATTGTTGATTCTTACTTCCTTCTTCGAAGGACACTTCTTTTACTTTTATGTTGAGTCTTCAACTTCTTGCTTTATGCACCAATTAAGAGAGCATAGTTGTCATTATGAGTATAATGTGCATAGTCCCAAGACTTATTGATTGTTTCATGATTATGATATTGCTTGTTCTTAAATTACTTGTATCTAGTCACCCTTTGAACTTTAAAGGTGTCCTAGCATTTATCTTTTGCTATTTCATAAAGGACAAGCTAAATACTACTTTCCTATGTTTTCTCTATGCTCATAAACAAATAGTTGCTTTCATTACATAATTATTCACGGTCTTTTGTTTGAGTTAATTCTCATGATATAACATAGTTGCTAAGTTCTATTGTTAGAGTTATATCTATCATGCCTATGTTTATAGTACTTTGATTCCAGCTTACAATGCTTTACAAAAACTTGATGAAGATTGTGATAGTTGCATGTCACCACCGCCGTCACCGCCACAATACGTGCCGCTTCCGTTGCAGCACATGCTACCGACGATCCCTGCCTAGGCGCAGTAGGGGGCGTGGACGCTTCCACCATTCATTGCCCTCACCACCGAGGAGTGAGGACGAAGAAGATGTCGGCGTTGGGAACTAGGGCTTAGATTTTTCTAGTTTCTTTCTTTCTTTTCATTTCCTATATGTAAATTATATTCGAATTAATGAAATATTTTAAAAAAATTCACGCGCTTCCAAATTTTTATTTAAATTCAATTTAAATAATTGTCTGCGGGCAACGGGCCAAAAAGACCAGCACTGGACCGTGATCCACATTCTATCTGTGACACAACCTAAACGGATTGCCGCTTTAAGTCGTCCTGCCGGAGATGCCCTTAGAGCATCTCCAGCAGGCGCGCTATATCGCGGCGCGCTAAACCTCAGATTCTGCGCGCTGTAAACCGTTGCCACGCGCCGGAGCGATTTCTCCCCCGCCGGGTGCGCCATTTTGCAGCGCGCGTTGGCGCGGTAAAATAGCACCTCCGCCGGACGCGCCATTTTGCAGCGCGCGGGCGCGGCGCAAACAACAAACACACACAAGTATGCATCCAACAAGATCAAACAATATATAAAAATTCACAAATAAATTGTACCATCCAAATACAATATATTGTTCACAACAATACTTCACACCAAATACAACACGTCCAACATACAACAATACAACATGGTTTTGAGACAATACAACACATAGTTTTCAAACAAATACAACAAATATGCAACTATTGTTGTCCATTCCAATTCCACCATTCTTCCATGAGATCTTTTTGAAGCTCATCATGTGTGTCGTTGCACCAACTGGCATGGTATGAGGCAATGAATCGGGCAATCCTATGTGCGGATCTCCTCACTTGCACGGGAACCCCCATCAAGTCGTAGTGGGTATGATCCACATCTTTTCCGCGATCATCCTCTATAATCATGTTGTGCATGATTACACACGCGGTCATGATATACCAAAGGCATTCTTGATCCCAAAATCTAGTCGGTCCTCTAACAATGGCAAATTGGGCTTGCAAAATCCCAAATGCTCTCTCTACATCTTTCCTAGCCGCCGCTTGTGCATTGTGGAATTGGGTTTGCTTCTTACCTCTTGGTTGAATAATTGGCTTCACAAATGTTTGCCACCTTGGATATATGCCGTCGGCGAGGAAGTAGCCATAGTTGTACTTGTGGCCATTTGCTTCAAACTCCACCAATGGACCTTCCCGCATTGCAAGTCTTGTCATTAGTGGTGACCGTTGAAGAACATTGATATCATTGCAAGATCCGGGCATTCCAAAGAAAGCATGCCATATCCAAGTCTCTTGGTCGGCCACCGCTTCAAGTACTATGGTGGCATCCTTCTTGTAGCCTTTGAATTGTCCATGCCATGCTGCTGGACAATTCTTCCAACTCCAATGCATACAATCAATGGAACCAAGCATACCGGGAAAACCCCGGTTGGTGTTGATCTCCAAAAGTCTTGCCGTGTCTTGAGCATTGGGGGCTCTCAAGTATGTGGAGCCAAAGACATTGACAGTTGCAACGACAAAGCGCTTCACACACAAGATAGAAGTGCTCTCTCCCATGGCCAAATGATCATCAATAAGATCCGCCGGTATACCATATGCCAACATACGCAAGGCGGCGGTCACCTTTTGATATGTGCTATGACCAAGTTCTCCGGCGGCATTCCTCCTTTGCTCAAAGAAGCGATCATATTTGGTGACCTCCGTTGCAATGTGCTTGAACAAGTTGAGACTCATCCGGAAACGCCGCCGAAAATAGCTTTCGGGGAAAATCGGATTCTCATTGAAATACGACCGCATCAACTTCTCATGCCCTTCAATCCTTTCTCTCCACAACTTCTGTCTACCGAACACCGATCCACCAAATTTTGGCCTCTTAACGGCGCGGTATGCTAATAGTATCGATATGTTCTCCTCTTCTTCTTGGTCGAACTCGTCGTCCGATGAATCATATGATGAACTCTACAAACATATGTATAAAATTACTTCACTATGAACTATTGTAGATAATTGGCGAGTAATAGAGGCCGGCCGGCGGAGGTTCATACCTTGCGAGCAAATGGGCGAGCACCATGGGCGCGCCATGTTGCTAGCAAGCTCGAGGACGACGAGGACGACATGTCGACGCCTGCGCGGAGGAGAACGCGACGGCGGCGCGAAGGGGGCCGCGGAGAAGGAGCGCCGACTACAACTCGTCGCTGGCGGCGGCGCGAGCGACACAGTGCGGCGGAGCGTCCGCCGCTGCCAGGAGGAGGTGCGGGCGACGCGGATCTACGACGCGGCGGCGCGCAGAAGCGGGGGTGGCGGCGGAGTCGACCGGCGGCGGCTGGATTTCGCGCCGGCGGTAGGTGGGGAAATGAGGGCGCGGGCGGGGGGAGGAAATTTCCAGCCGTTGGCTTTTTCGCGCTTGGACGAGCGTTGCCGCGCGCTGTAGCCGACGCGCCAGATATGCCGCTCCGGTTTGTGCAAAACGCCGCGCGCCCTAAAATTTTTACAGCGCCGCGCCGTTTACCGCGCCTGCTGGAGCGCCACATTCCCTCCCGCGCGCGCTATATCGGACGTTTTTATGCCGCGTGGCCTATATAGCGCGTCTGTTTGAGATGCTCTTATGCTGCCAGTGTGGTGTATGGTGCCATTCTGCCTTTTCCGAGAAAACAAGGGTCAAATGCAGCCTGTGATCTACGGAGTACACAGGCACAAGTTGCACATTCTGACCTTGACACGGGCGCAGCAGTAGCCAGATAGTCAGATACCCAGATGTCTCACAACAACACATAAAGTAATCCATTGACAGGCACGGGTTTGTCCAGTACCGACGTAGAGCTCGTTTTCACGTCACACTCTTGATGGATTCTCGAAGCTAGCAAAGCATCTTACAATAGTTTCCTCAGAAAATCTATCGACGATGTCGCAGCATGTACCCACCCCATTATCATCAAGCTGTACCTGTTGTACTACGAAAGGCTGGCTAGCCGCTAGCCAATCCCGACGAGCTGTCCAAGAATTTTACACGGCCGGCACATCAGAAATTGCTAATTTCGTTTGTGCCTTCATCCCAGTTATGCCCTCGAACGAAAAAAAATAGGGGGGGAGGAAAGAACAGCAATGGAGAGATCACGAAAGCTACGCTTGTTGCTGTGGTTGGACTTCGACGATTGCTTCACTTTTGACCATGACATGGTCGATGGTGCATTAGTTTCCTACTGGATAAACATGCTGATGGAGATGTTTCATCAGAAATATTCATCAGAATTAAGGGATGCAGATTCTCTGACTTACAGTGTTGTGGCCTTGTTTCACAACCATCAGACTGAAGAAAGCAAACTGCAGGGTCGACCGCGAGCTGAAATAAGTGTTGAGTAACATATTGTATAGGCATAGGTCCCCTGTTGTTTCAGAGTTGCACATGTAATTGTACATGTGTCCGCCTATATATATATGAGCAGCCGGCCCTATTGGTGCTGTGCAATCTCCAATAACTCTTCTACATGGTATCAGAGACCCTTCGGGTCATGACCTAGCCGCCGCCCTCCTCCCCCCTTGGCGCCGCCGGCCAACCCTAGCCGCCGCCCTCCTCTCTCCCTTGGGCGCCGCCGCTCCCTACCCTAGCCGCCACCCCTCTCCACCCCCAGGCGCCGCCGGCTCCCTATCTCCCACCACCGCCTCTCCCCACCCCAACCCTAACCCTAGCCGCTTCCGCCCCCTACCACCACCACCACTTCCGCCATGGAGCGCTTCGACTCCTCCGGCTCCGGCAGCAGCAACCCCTTCGCCGACCCCTCCGTCGCCGTCATCCGCGACATCCCCATCGCCGAGCGCGTGCCGCTGAAGCTCTCCACCACCGCTGCCAACTTCTTCCCGTGGAAGACGTACTTCGGGCTGCTCTTCCACGAGTATGATCTCCTCGATCACGTCGACGGCACCATCGACCTCCTCGCCATGCCGCACGACCCCGAGTGGCTCGCCATCGACGCCACCATCATCCGCTGGTTCTACCAGACCGTCTCCAACGACATTTTTCGCACAGTCATCCGCGACGGCGACTCCGCCCACACGGTCTGGGCTAAGATCACCGGCCTCTTCACCGACAACAAAATCCAGCGGGTCACCTTCCTCCAGCAGGAGTTCTTCGGCACCCACCAGAACGACTTGTCTCTCGACGACTACGCCCTCAAGATGAAGAGTCTCTCCGACGAGCTCCGTGACTTGGAGTTCCCGATCGATGACAAGATCATGCTCTCCACCCTGTCGGTGGGTCTCGGCGAGGACCTCAGCAACGCCGCCTCCAACCTCACGCTCCTCACCACGCCCACCTTCGAGCAGGTCGTGGCCTACCTGCGCCTCGAGGAGCGCCGCCTCAAGCATCTCCGGGCTCGAGCGGCCCACACCGCCTTCGCCGCTGGCTTCTCCCGTGGTGCCCAGACTCCCGCGCCCCGCGCCCCTGCGCCTCGTCCCATGGGTCCGGCGCCGGATTTTCCCGCCGCCGGCCTGCCGCCCGGTCCGACCGGACCGTGGACCGGCCAGTCCGGTCACCAGGCCGGTCGGGCCGGCCTGGGATCGGCCACGCCGGCGCCCAGGCCGGCCAGACCGGCCCCTGGACCGGGCAGCCGGCTCCTTCTGGCGGTAGCCGCCGCAGCCGTCATCGCCGTGGCGGTGGCCACGGCGGTGGCAACGGTGGCACCAATGCCACCACCCCCGTGCCTCGTCCCCTGCAGTACACCGCCCTTCCGCCATGGACTGCCGGTCACAACCCGTGGACCGGGGTTGTTCACGCCTACTCCATGCCCGTGCCACGCGCCCCCTACCCGGGCATTATGGGGCCGCGTCCAGCCTCCCACCAGGCGTTCTATGCGGCACCCCAGCCTGGCCCGGCCTACGCCGCCCCCCCGGGTGCGACCCCGTGGGATCCCGCGCTGACCGCTCTCCAGAGCGCCCCCTCCGCTGGGGCGTATGGTGGCGGTGGCGACTGGTTCATAGACACCGGCGCTTCCGCGCATATGGCTGCGCACCCCGGTAACCTCTCATTTTCGATACCCGCTTCCACTTCATCTCGCATCATCGTTGGCAATGGTCATGCTCTTCCTATTACTCACACTGGTTCCGTTTCTTTTCCTTCCACTTTCACTCCTCTCTCTCTCCATAACGTTCTTGTTTCTCCTGACTTAATTAAAAATCTTATTTCCGTTAAGTCTTTCTGTCGTGATAACCCTGTGACTGTGGAATTTGACGCTTTTGGTTTCTCTGTCAAGGATGGTCGTACCCGGATGCTCCTCCACCGATGTGACAGCCCCAGCGATCTCTACCCCGTTGGCGCGGCCTCCACCACCACCGGCCGCTCACTCGCCCTCTCCGCCGGTGTCGACCTCTAGCACGCCCGTCTTGGCCATCCTAGCTCTGCCACTCTGCGTCAAATAATGCAAGGCTTTTCCTTTACTTGTAATAAAATGGATGCCCACTCTTGTGAAGCATGTCGTCTAGGCAAACATGTTCGCCTTCCATTTAGTTCATCCTCCACAGTCGCGTCTTTTCCGTTTCAACTTATTCATAGTGATGTTTGGACCTCGCCGGTTCCGAGTAATTCTGGTTATAATTATTATCTTGTGATTCTTGACGATTACTCGCATTTTGTATGGACTTTTCCCCTTCGCCGTAAGTCAGATGTTGCCACCACCCTCACCGCCTTCTTCGCCTTCGTCTCCACTCAGTTCGGTCGCCCCATCCACGCCTTACAAACCGACAACGGCAAGGAGTTCGACAACATCACCATTCGCTCACTTCTCGCCACCCACGGCGCCATCTTCTGCCTCACGTGTCCATACACTTCTTCACAGAACGGCCGTGCCGAACGGATGCTTCGTACCCTCAATGACTGCGTCCGCACCCTTCTATTCCACGCCTCCATGCCCCCGCGATTCTGGCCAGATGCCCTCGCCACGGCGACTCTCCTCGTCAACATCCGCCCGTGTCGTGAGCGTTGGTCCTACACGCCGCATCACCTCCTCTACGGTGTGCCACCCGTCTATGACGACCTTCGCATCTTCGACTGCCGGTGTTATCCTAACACTGCTGCCACTGTCGCGCATAAGCTTGCGCCGCGCTCTCTCCCTTGTGTGTTTCTCGGCTACCCCGCCAACACCAAGGGCTACCGCTGTTACGACCCGGTCTCCCATCGTGTCCTCACTTCCCGGCACGTGTACTTTGACGAGTATGTTTTTCCGTTTCAGCAGGGACTCATGGCGACACCTCCGACGACACCCCTGGCGCCCGCTGGCCCTCTTGCGGCCGCGCGCCGACGACTGACCGTGGCGGCCCCCTCTGCGCCGGCCCCGCCTGGTCCCTCGGCATCCAAGGCGCCCACGGCGCCCCGTCGCCCGCACCCGCGACGCCCGAGGCGCCATCGCCCGCGGCGTCCCCTTCGGCCGCCTCTTCGTCGTTTGCCTCGTCGCCCGCCTCGCCACCCGTCGCTGCGGCTCCCGAGCCCATGCTCACCCGCGCCCGTGCGGGCGTGCGGCGGCCGTCTACACGCTACCCCGCCGACCCGGTGCGTACGTGCGGCGTCTCCGTGTACCGTACACTGCCTTCCGGGCCGGCGGCAACAACATCTTGCCGCACGACGGCGGCGCACCTTTCACCGGCCCGACCTGGCCCCCTGGCCGGCCAGCCCGGTCTGCCGCCCGGCGCGCCGCCCGGTTCTCCGCCTGGCCCGCCGCCCGGTCAGACCGCCCCCCCGGCCGGCCGGCCCGGCCTGCCACCCGGCGCGCCGCCCGGTTCTCCGCCCGGCCTGTCGCCCGACGTGCCGCCCGGTCATACCGGCCCCACGACCGGTCGACCCGGCCACCCACAAGTATAGGGGATGTATCGTAGTATTTTCGATAAGTAAGAATGTCGATCCCAACGAGGAGCAGAAGGTGTTGACAAGCAGTTTTGATGAAGGATTCACTGTAAATGCTCACAGACAAGTATTCAGGGGGTTTTGATGTAACAGTTGAATAAAGTACGAGTAAGTAAAGTGCGAGAGTAACAATTGCAGCGAGTGGCCCAATCCTTTTTAGCACAAAGGACAAGCCGGTTTGTTTACTTATAATGACCAAGCGTTCTTGAGGACACACGGGATTTTAGTCTAGTGCTTTCGCTACATACGGCTAAATAATCTTCATTGTTATGATAAGTGTTGTGTGGGTGAACCTATGCTAATGTACCGCCCTTCCTAGGACTAATACATACTTGTGATTATACCCCTTGCAAGCATCCGCAACTACAAGAAAGTAATTAAGAATAAATCTAACCACATGACCTTAAACTACGAGATCCTGCGATCCCTCCTGCATCGATATACCAACGGGGGTTTAGGTTTCTGTCACTCCGGCAACCCCGCAATTGGCAAACGAATACAAGATGCATTCCCCTAGGCCCATAAATGGTGAAGTGTCATGTAGTCGACGTTCACATGACACCACTAGAAGAATAACACCACAACTTAAATATCATACCATTGAATATTACTCAACCATAGTTCACTACTAACATTTAGACTTCACCCATGTCCTCAAGAACTAAACGAACTACTCACGAGACATCATATGGAACATGATCAGAGGTGATATGATGATGAATAACAATCTGAACATAAACTTGGTTCAATGGTTTCACTCAATAGCATCAACAACAAGTAGAGATCGATACCGGGAGAGTTTCCCCTATCAAACAATCAAGATCGAACCCAAATTGCTACGGCAATGACCGTGTCCAGCGGTGGAGACGGCGGTGATGATGGTGGAGATGATGATGATGGTGATGGAGATGATGTCCAGCTCGATGACGGTGACGATGGCGTCGATTTCCCCCTCCCGGAGGGAATTTCCCCGGCGGATTCCTGCCCGCCGGAGAGCTCTTTTCTCTCTGGTGTTCTCCGCCCCGCGCAGGCGGGTCAGTAACTCTTCGCGAGGTACCCTCTGTGGCTTAGGTTTTCGGGACGAAGGATTTCGCGAAGAAAAGGAGGCGAAAGGGGCTGTGGGCCCCCCACACCACATGGTGGCGCGGCCAGGCCATGGGCCGCGCCGCCCTATGGTGTGGGCCCACCCTGGGTCTTCTCAGCTCCTCCTTCTGGCTTCCTTCGTCATCTTGAAAAATAGGATTTTTGGTATAATTTCCTTCCACAGTTGATCTTCCGAAATATTGCGTTCTGACGGTGCTTTTTCCAGCAGAATCCTGGCTCCGGTGCTTGATCCTCCAATAATGATGAAACATGCAAAATAGATGAAATAACATAAGTATTGTGTCCCAATATGAAATATATCAATGAATAACAGCAAATTATGATATAAAATAGTGATACAAATTGGACGTATCAACTCCCCCCAAGCTTAGACTTCGCTTGTCCCCAAGTGAAACTGAGCTCGATAAACAGGACCACATGTTTATGGAGTGAAGAGTCGATAAATAAAATACGTACAAGAAGCATCATATTCATTCGCACAAGACATTATAGTAGTCAACTTCCTCATATAACTCAACTTGAAACAAGTATAAGGTAATCACAAGTAAAGGTGCATAAGAAATCATAATTGGTGATGGCAAACTTCGTTCTTGGTCAGAGAACAATTAACAGATTATACTTATCTCATGGAGCAGCGCTCTCATGTTAAAGTTTATAAGGCACAACTTGCATACTCAATCATAATGGTCTCTTCATGATCATTGATAACTTGCAAAGCTACATTCATTCCGATAAAACTTGTACTAAACAAGGAAGAATAAAAGACATGACGAAGCAAATCACAATATAATGGTTTGATCACAACTACTCAAATGCTTGCTTGAGATGGAGGGAAATAGGTTTACTGACTCAACATAAAGTAAAAGACAGGCCCTTCGCAGAGGGAAGCAGTGATTAAATCATGTGCTAGAGCTTTTTCAGTTTTGCAATCATATAAAGAGAATAAAAGTAACATTTTGAGGGGTGTTTGTTGTTGTCAACGACTGGTAGCGGGTACTCTAACCCCCTTGCCAGACAACCTTCAAAGAGCGGCTGCCATATTATTTTCATTTTATGTGGCACTCCTTCCAACCTTTCTTTCACAAACCATGGCTAACCGAATCCTTGGGTGCCTGCCAACAATCTCATACCATGAAGGAGTGCCTTTTTATTTTAGTTTTATTATGACGATGACACTCCCCCCAACCTTTGCTTACACAAGCCATGGCTAACCGAATCCTTCGGGTGCCGTCCATCAATCACATACCATGGAGGAGTGTCTATTTAGTTTAATTAATTTGGGACTGGGAATCCCATTGCCAGCTCTTTTTGCGAAATTATTGGATAAGCGGATGAAGCCACTAGTCCATTGGTGAAAGTTGCCCAACAAGATTGAAAGATAAAACACCACATACTTCCTCATGAGCTATAAAACATTGACACAAATAAGAGATACTAAGTTTTGAATTGTTTAAAGGTAGCACATGAAGTATTTACTTGGAATGGCAGAAAATACCATGTAGTAGGTAGGTATGGTGGACACAAATGGCATAGGTTTGGGCTAAGGTTTGGATGCACGAGAAGTATTCCCTCTCGCATGGTCTTTGGCTAGCAAGGTTAATTAGCAAGCATAAGAGTCGAGGGAAACAAACAAATATACATGTGATAGAAACAATCATGCATCTTCCTTGTAAGCACAAACAATTTTAACTTCAGAATAATAAGCTATGAGCTAACAAGAAAGAAAGACAATGAAACATCTACATGTATTTCTCTTTTCTACTTAAACCTCAAAGTGTTGTTGCTATTGACCAATGCTAAGTTTGCCAAAACCAAATAGATTTATTCAATGCTCCCAAAGTGATACCAATACTAACAACAAGGTAAATCATATGATAGAGATTGCAAACTAGAATAAGATGTGCAATATGTAAATGATAAGACTTCTCATTAATATTCCATAACGATAACTCACACCAAGGGATACATAGATAACCAACTAAAGGAGAGATACTTCCAAACTGCAACCCATCTTATATGATAACTTCCCTACTCATGATATGACACTACTTGACAATAAAAAGTAAAAGATAGTGATGATGTGATACCGCGGCACTCCCCCAAGCTTGGAACAAACCAAGGGGATGCCAATACCAATGATGAATTACTCCTTCAGCGATGATGGTGATGAACTCCTCCCGCGCTTCTTACAGAACTCCTTGTGATGCGAATCGAGTGGTATTCCAGCATTCTTCGGAGACGGCAATTCTCCTCCTGGAGTATCTCTACTTCTCTTCTTAGAGCCCGATATTGATCACAAAACTCATCGGTAGTCCGTAGAACTTCTTCCAACATAGGGAAGGAGTCGAGGCTAAGAGCGGGTGGTAAAGGTCCCTGCAGGTTATGAGAAAAAGAACGTCGAGCGTCAACAGATCCCACCAAGATTTGCTTGCTCCCACCGGCTTGCTGCTCTTGTCTCGATGGCACCTTCTTCACTTCTTCCTCCGAACGCCCCTTGCCCTTGTTGTTGGAGGCCATGGTGCTTCTAAACTGAAAACAGATCCTGGCAGAAACAGCTCGAAACAAAGCACGTCGAGAAAACGATATACGGACCTCCAGGGGTCCGGGGGATTATATAGCAAAAAATTTCTCGACAAAAGGAAAGTACCAGATCGAACCAGAGTCAGAGAGGGGCGACGAGGCGGCCAGACCATAGGTCGGCGCGGGCCCAGGTCAGGCCGCGCCGCCCTATGGTGGCACCCCCTCGTGCGTCCTTTCCACTCCGTTTCGAACTCGTAATTTTTCATATTTTCCAAAAACAGCAAAAATATTGTTCGGAAAGTAAATTGCGTACTTTTCATTACCGATCTTTGTTACCTATTCAAAGTCGAGTTCTGGCGGACTGTCAATTTGCCCTTTGATAAAAGCCTCCGGTGTTTCCACTTGAATAATATCAAAATCAACATTATAGGAATCACCTGAGATATAATGCTTGAGTCTTTGTCCATTCACCACTTGCGTAGCATTGCCTTGGAGAGAGCTAATTTTGATTGCTCCTGAACGATACACCTCCTCGACAACATATGGTCCTTCCCATTTTGAGAGTAATTTCCCTGCAAAGAATCTGAGGCGAGACCGATACAATAGGACTTTATCCCCAATATTAAATTCTCTTTTGATAATCCTTCTATCATGCCATTTTTTAACTTTCTCTTTAAAGAGTTTAGCATTTTCATAAGCTTCACTTCTCCATTCATCTAGAGAACTCAATTGCAACAACCTCTTATCACCGGCAAGTTTAGGATCTTTATTTAATTCTCTAACAGCCCAATAAGCTTTGTGCTCTAGTTCTAAAGGTAAATGACAAGCTTTCCCATAAACCATTTTATAAGGTGACATTCCCATGGGATTTTTATAAGCAGTTCTATAAGCCCATAGTGCATCCTTCAATTTACTAGCCCAATTCTTTCTAGTTTTATTAACGGTCTTTCCCAAAATAGATTTAATCTCTCTATATGATAATTCTACTTGACCACTAGTTTGAGGATGATAAGCAGAAGCAATTCTATGATTAATACCATACTTAGCAAGAGTTTTTCTAAAACCTCCATGAATAAAATGAGAACCTCCATCAGTCATAATATATCTAGGCACTCCAAATCTAGGAAAAATAATATCTAAAAGCATTCTTAAAGAGGTCTCACCATCAGCACTTTTTGTAGGTATAGCTTCCACCCATTTAGTAACATAATCAACAGCAACAAGTATGTGAGTGTTACCTTCTGAAGACGGAAAAGGTCCCATGAAGTCAAATCCCCAACAATCAAACGGTTCAATAACAAGAGTATAATTCATAGGCATTTCATTACGTCTGGAGATATTACCAACCCTTTGGCATTCATCACAAGATAAAATAAACTTTCTCGCATCTTTGAAGAGAGTTGGCCAATAAAAACCTGATTGTAGAACCTTTTGCGCGGTTCTTTCTCCGGCGTGATGTCCTCCATAAGCACTACCATGACATTTACTCAATATCTCTTGTTGTTCATATTCGGGAACACATCTTCGCATAATACCATCCACTCCTTCTTTATATAAGTGTGGGTCATCCCAGAAATAATGCCTCAAATCATAAAAGAATTTCCTCCTTTGCTGAGCTGAAAAGGTTGGAGGCAAGTACTTGGAAACAATAAAGTTAGCATAATCAGCATACCAAGGACTGTCTCGCGAGCTCACCTTTATTACAGCCAATTGTTCATTTGGAAAACTATCATTAACAGAAACAGGATCATAAGCAATATTTTCCAATCTAGACAAATTATCGACAGGATTATCAGCACCTTTCCTATCTACAATATGTAAATCAAATTCTTGCAAAAGAAGTACCCATCTAATAAGCCTCGGCTTAGCATCTTTCTTTGTCATAAGGTATCTAATTGCAGCATGATCAGTATGAATAGTAACTTTTGAATCAACAATATAAGATCTAAATTTATCGCAAGCAAAGACTACAGCTAATAATTCTTTTTCAGTTGTAGCATAATTTCTTTGAGCAGCATCAAGAGTTTTACTAGCATAATGAATAACATTCAGTTTTTTATCTACTCGCTGTCCAAGAATAGCACCTACAGCAAAATCACTAGCATCACACATAATTTCAAATGGTAAGTTCCAATCAGGAGGTTCAACTATAGGAGCAGTTGTTAAGGCTTTCTTAAGAGTTTCAAAAGCTTCCTTACAATCGTCATCAAAAACAAAAGGTACATCTTTTTGAAGAAGATTAGTAAGAGGCTTTGAAATCTTGGAAAAATCTTTAATAAATCTCCTATAAAACCCAGCATGACCAAGAACACTACGAATACCTTTAACATCCCTTGGATAGGGCATCTTCTCAATTGCTTCAACTTTAGCTCTATCAACTTCAATACCTCTCTCAGAAATTTTATGTCCCAATACAATTCCTTCATTAACCATAAAGTGGCATTTCTCCCAATTAAGAACAAGGTTAGTTTCTTCACATCTCTGCAAAACTTTATCAAGGTTTCGCAAGCAACTATCAAAAGAATTCCCATAGACGGAAAAATCATCCATGAATACCTCTACAATACTCTCACAAAAACCATGAAAAATAGCAGACATGCATCTTTGAAAAGTAGCAGGAGCATTACATAAACCAAAAGGCATACGTCTATAAGCATAAGTTCCATAGGGACAAGTGAAAGTGGTTTTCTCTTGATCTTTAGCTTTAACAGCAATTTGTGAAAATCCAGAATAACCATCAAGAAAGCAAAAATGAGTATTTTTAGACAATCTTTCTAGCATTTGATCAATAAATGGTAAAGGGTAATGATCTTTCTTAGTAACTTTATTAACTTTTCGAAAATCAATGCACATTCTATACCCTACAACTACTCTTTGAGGGATGAGCTCATCATTATCATTAGGCACAACAGTCATTCCTCCTTTCTTGGGAATGCAATGCACAGGACTAACCCATCTACTATCAGCAATAGGATATATAATACCAGCTTCAAGAAGTCTTAATACCTCATTCCTTACCACTTCCTTCATCTTCGGAATTAGACGACGCTGAGGTTCAACAACAGGCTTTGCATCATCTTCCATGTTAATAGCATGTTGGCAAATAGAAGGAGAAATCCCTTTCAAATCATCAAGAGTATAGCCAATAGCTCCTCGGTGCTTCTTCAATATTCCAATAACCTTTCTTCCTCAATCTCTGAAAGCTTAGAACTAATAATAACAGGATATATTTTCTTATCATCAATATGAGCATATTTAAGATTATCAGGCAAAGGCTTTAAATCAAAAACAGGATCTTCCTTTGGTGGTGGTGTTGTACCCAAATCTTCCACCGGTAAATCATGCTTGAGAATAGGTTGGCGAAGAAAAATTTCCTCAAGCTCATCTCTTTCTTTCCTAAAAACTTCACTCTCGCTATCCTCCAAATGTTGCTGCAAAGGATTGTTAGGAACAAAAACAATAGATGCACACTGTTCCATTTTAAAATCATCACTAGGCAAATCAGCTTTATAAGGAGTTTTGGTAAATTTAGAGAAGTTAAACTCATAAGATTCACCAGCAAATTTAGTCAAAATTTTCTCTTTCTTGCAATCTATAATAGCTCCACAAGTATTTAGAAAAGGTCTACCAAAAATAATAGGACAATAATCACTAGCAGCAGAACCAAGTACCAAAAAGTCAGCAGGATATTTAATCTTACCGCATAAAACTTCCACATCTCGAACAATACCAATTGGAGAAATAGTTTCTCTATTAGCCAGCTGAATGACCACATCAATATCTTCAAGTTCACAAGAATCAATTTCGTGCATAATCTCCGTGTAAAGCTCATAAGGAATAGCACTAACACTTGCACCAATATCACATAATCCATAATAGCAATGATCACCAATTCTAACAGATAGCATAGGAACACTAGCTTGTTTGGGTTTATTAGGATGTGAAACAATATTAGAAGCATCTTCACAGAAAATAATATGACCATCCTCCACATTTTCAGTCACAAGATCTTTAACTATTGCAACAAGGTTCAACTTTTATTTGTTCTTCAGGTTCTACAGGTTTCTTTTCACTTTTATGAACCGCACTATTTATAACAGAGTACTCCTTCATTTTAGCAGGGAAAGGAGTTTTTTCAATATAAGCTTCAGGAATAACATGATCAGCAGTTTCAACTACAACACATTTATTAATAGATGAATCAATTTTATCTTTATACGGTTCATGATACTTATCAAAATTCTTCTTTGGCAATTCATAATGAGAGGCAAAAGCTTTATAAAGATTTGCAACAACTTAAGAATCAAGACCATATGTAGCACTCATATTACGAAATTTATCAGTATCCATAAAAGCTTCAATGCATTTATAATCATAAATTATACCTGATTCTCTATCCTTGTCGTTCTCCCAACCTTCAGTATTTTCTTGGATCCGATCAAGAAGGTCCCTTTTAAACTCTTATTTGTTGCGTGTAAATGATCCAGAACAAGAAGTATCCAGCAAGGTCTTGTCTTGAAAAGAAAGTCTTGCATAGAAATTATCAATAATAACATTACCAGGAAGCTCATGAATGGGGCATTTGAGCATTAAAGACTTCAATCTCCCCCAAGCTTGGGCAATACTCTCTCCATCATGAGGCCAAAAATTATATATGCGATTCCGATCCTTGTGAATTTCACTTGGAGGATAGAACTTAGAATAAAACCGGGGCACAATATCATTCCATTCAAGAGAATCCCCATTATCCAATAATTTATACCAATGCGCCGCTTTACCAGACAGCGATAAAGAGAATAGTTTCTTCCTCACTTCATCCATAGCAATACCTGCACACTTGAATAAACCGCATAATTCATGCAAAAACAAGAATGATCACCAGGATGGACAGTTCCATCCCCTTCATAGCGGTTATCCATAACACGTTCAATAATTTTCATAGGTATTTTATATGGTATCACTTCCTCACCTGGCGCCTCATCCACTACCGTTGCAGTAGTAGTAGATTTCCCAAATAAAAATTGAAGAGAAGATCTCTCCATAATGACTTATAGCAAAGGCGAGAAATAAAATCAGCACAAACGGTAAAGGTTTTCCTTACCAATTCCACTTACCAATAGCGCTTCACTCCCGGCAACGGCGCCGGAAAATAGTCTTGATGACCCACAAGTATAGGGGATGTATCGTAGTATTTTCGAGAAGTACGAATGTCGATCCCAACGAGGAGCAGAAGGTGTTGACAAGCAGTTTCGATGAAGGATTCACTTGTAAATGCTCACGAGACAAGTATTCAGGGGGTTTTGATGTAACAGTTGAATAAAGTACGAGTAAGTAAAGTGCGAGAGTAACAATTGCAGCGAGTGGCCCAATCCTTTTTAGCACAAAGGACAAGCCGGTTTGTTTACTTATAATGACCAAGCGTTCTTGAGGACACACGGGATTTTAGTCTAGTGCTTTCGCTACATACGGCTAAATAATCTTCATTGTTATGATAAGTGTTGTGTGGGTGAACCTATGCTAATGTACCACCCTTCCTAGGACTAATACATACTTGTGATTATACCCCTTGCAAGCATCCGCAACTACAAGAAAGTAATTAAGAATAAATCTAACCACAGCCTTAAACTCTGAGATCCTGCGATCCCTCCTGCATCGATATACCAACGGGGGTTTAGGTTTCTGTCACTCCGGCAACCCCGCAATTGGCAAACGAATACAAGATGCATTCCCCTAGGCCCATAAATGGTGAAGTGTCATGTAGTCGACGTTCACATGACACCACTAGAAGAATAACACCACAACTTAAATATCATACCATTGAATATTACTCAACCATAGTTCACTACTAACATTTAGACTTCACCCATGTCCTCAAGAACTAAACGAACTACTCACGAGACATCATATGGAACATGATCAGAGGTGATATGATGATGAATAACAATCTGAACATAAACTTGGTTCAATGGTTTCACTCAATAGCATCAACAACAAGTAGAGATCGATACCGGGAGAGTTTCCCCTATCAAACAATCAAGATCAAACCCAAATTGCTACGGCGATGACGGTGTCCAGCGGTGGAGACGGAGGTGATGATGGTGGAGATGATGATGATGGTGATGGAGATGATGTCCAGCTCGATGACGGTGACGATGGCATCGATTTCCCCCTCCCGGAGGGAATTTCCCCGGCGGATTCCTGCCCGCCGGAGAGCTCTTTTCTCTCTGGTGTTCTCCGCCCCGCAGAGGCGGCTGTAACTCTTCGCGAGGTACCCTCTGTGGCTTAGGTTTTCGGGACGAAGGATTTCGCGAAGAAAAGGAGGCGAAAGGGGCTGTGGGACCCCCACACCACATGGTGGCGCGGCCAGGCCATGGGCCGCGCCGCCCTATGGTGTGGGCCCACCCTGGGTCTTCTCAGCTCCTCCTTCTGGCTTCCTTCGTCATCTTGAAAAATAGGATTTTTGGTATAATTTCCTTCCACAGTTGATCTTCCGAAATATTGCGTTCTGACGGTGCTTTTTCCAGCAGAATCCTGGCTCCGGTGCTTGATCCTCCAATAATGATGAAACATGCAAAATAGATGAAATAACATAAGTATTGTGTCCCAATATGAAATATATCAATGAATAACAGCAAATTATGATATAAAATAGTGATACAAATTGGACGTATCACCTGCCGCCCGGTCCGACCGGCTCAGCGACGGGCCCGGCGACCACTCCTTCGCCGGTGCCCACCTCGGCTAGCGCTGCCTTGCGCGACCTGCATTGGCGCGCCGCCATGCAGGAAGAGTACGACGCGCTGCAGCGCAATAGGACCCGGGAGCTCGTTCCCCGGCCCCCCTCGCGCCAACGTCATCACCGGCAAATGGGTCTTCAAGCACAAGCTCGGCTCCGACGGTACTCTCGAGCGCTACAAGGCGCGCTGGGTTGTGCGCGGTTTTCGGCAGCGCGCTGGCGTCGACTTCACGGATACGTTTGCCCCGGTTGTCAAACCGGGCACGATCCGCACAGTGTTGCACCTCGCCGCGTCTCGCGCGTGGCCGGTGCATCAGATGGACGTCTCCAACGCCTTCCTTCATGGCCATCTGCAGGAGCAGGTGTACTGTCAGCAGCCCATCGGCTTCGTCGACACCGAGCGCCCCAATGACGTATGCTTGCTCTCTCGGTCCCTGTATGGACTGAAGCAGGCGCCCCGCGCCTGGTACCAGCGCATCGCCGGCTTCCTGCATCAACTTGGCTTCCGCTCCACGCGCTCCGATGCGTCGCTGTTCGTCTTCCGGACCGGCAACGACATGGCATACTGATACGTCTCCGACGTATCGATAATTTCTTATGTTCCATGCCACATTATTGATGATATCTACATGTTTTATGCATACTTTATGTCATATTTATGCGTTTTCCGGAACTAACCTATTGACGAGATGCCGAAGTGCCAGTTCCTATTTTCTGCTGTTTTTGGTTTCAGAAATCCTAGTAAGGAAATATTCTCGGAATTGGACGAAATCAACGCCCAGCATCTTAGAATCCCCGGAAGCTTCCAGAACACCCGAGAGCCGCCAGAGAGGGGCCACAGGGGGCCCACACATGGGGCTGGCGCGGCCCAGGCCTTGGCCGCGCCCCCTGTTGTGTGGCGGCTCCGTACCCCCTCCGACGCCGCCTCTTCGCCTATTTAAGCCTCCTCGACCTAAATCTTCGATACGGAAAAGCCACGGTACGAGAAACCTTCCAGAGCCGCCGCCATCGCGAAGCCAAGATCTGGGGGACAGAAGTCTCTGTTCCGGCACGCCGCCGGGACGGGGAAGTGCCCCCGGAAGGCTTCTCCATCGACACCGCTGCCATCTCCACCGCCATCTTCATCACCGCTGCTGTCTCCCATGAGGAGGGAGTAGTTCTCCATCGAGGCTAAGGGCTGTACCGGTAGCTATGTGGTTAATCTCTCTCCTATGTACTTCAATACAATGATCTCATGAGCTGCCTTACATGATTGAGATTCATATGAGTTTTGTATCACTATTCATCTATGTGCTACTCTAGTGATGTTATTAAAGTAGTCTATTCCTCCTGCACGGTGTAATGGTGACAGTGTGTGCATCGTGTAGTACTTGGCGTAGGTTATGATTGTGATCTCTTGTAGATTATGAAGTTAACTATTGCTATGATAGTATTGATGTGATCTATGCCTCCTTCATAGTGTGATGGTGACAGTGTGCATGCTATGTTAGTACTTGGTGTAGTTGTGTTGATCTGTCATGCACTCTAAGGTTATTTAAATATGAACATCGAATATTGTGGAGCTTGTTAACTCCGGCATTGAGGGTTCATGTAATCCTACACAGTTAGTGGTGTTCATCATCCAACAAGAGAGTGTAGAGTCTAGCATCTATTTATTTATTCTGTTATGTGATCAATGTTGAGAGTGTCCACTAGTGAAAGTATGATCCCTAGGCCTTGTTCCTAAATACTGCTATCGCTGCTTGTTTACTGTTCTACTGCATCTGTACTGTCCGCAATATTACCACCATCAACCACACGCCAGTCCTGGGAAGCAAAGCACTTTTCTGGTGCCGTTACTACTGCTCATACTTATTCATACCACCTGTATTTCACTATCTCTTCGCCGAACTAGTGCACCTATTAGGTGTGTTGGGGACACAAGAGACTTCTTGCTTTGTGGTTGCAGGGTTGCATGAGAGGGATATCTTTGACCTCTTCCTCCCTGAGTTCGATAAACCTTGGGTGATCCACTTAAGGGAAACTTGCTGCTGTTCTACAAACCTCTGCTCTTGGAGGCCCAACACTGTCTACAAGAATAGAAGCACCCATAGACATCAAGCACTTTTCTGGCGCCGTTGCCGGGGAGGAAAGGTAAAAGGCACTCATACTCCGGTTCTAGGTAACTAAGTACTTTTCTGGCGCCATTGTGTGTGTGCTCGAAGCTATTTCCTTTAGATCCTGCAATTGCATCTTTTTGTTTCTTGTTTACACTAGTTAGGCATAATGGAAAACAACAAAAATATGAGAGATCTTTATGAACTCTATCTTGAATTAGGACATGATGTGTTTGAAGAGAGGATTAAAAAACCCATGAAACTTTATATGCATGCTAATGGGAATGTTATTAATATGAATGCTTTGAACACTATTGTTGCTAATGCTATGGAAAATTCTAAGCTTGGGAAAGCTGGCTTTGATGAGCATGATATTTTTAGTCCCCCAAGCATTGAGGAGAAAATTTTCTTTGATGATACTTTGCCTCCTATTTATGATGATTATAATGATAGTAGCCTTTTGGTGCCACCTACTATGGAGAGTGAATTTGATTATGATTACAATATGCTTCCTATATTTGATGATAGCTACTTTGTTGAATTTGCTCCCACTACAACTAATAAAATTGATTATGCTTATGTGGGTAGTAATAGTTTTATGCATGAGACTCATGATAAGAATGCTTTATGTGATAGTTATATTGTTGAGTTTGCTCATGATGCTACTGAAAATTATTATGAGAGAGGAAAATATGGTTATAGAAATTTTCATGTTACTAAAACACCTCTCTATGTGCTGAAATTTTTGAAGCTGCACTTGTTTTATCTTTATATGCTTGTTACTTTGCTCTTCATGAACTTGTTTATTTACAAGATTCCTTTTCATAGGAAGCATGTTAGACTTAAATGTGATTTGAATTTGCTTCTTAATGCCCTCTTTTGCTTCAACTACTATTTCTTGCGAGTGCATCATTAAAACTGCTGAGCCCATCTTAATGGCTATAAAGAAAGCACTTCTTGGGAGATAACCCATGTGTTTATTTTACTACAGTACTTTGTTTTATATTTGTGTCTTGGAAGTTGTTACTACTGTAGCAACCTCTCCTTATCTTATTTTATTGCATTGTTGTGCCAAGTAAAGTCTTTGATATAAGGTTCATACTAGATTTGGATTACTGCGCAGAAACAGATTTCTTGCTGTCACGAATCTGGACCTAATTCTCTGTAGGTAACTCAGAAAATTATGCCAATTTATGTGAGTGATCCTCAGATATGTACGCAACTTTCATTCAATTCGAGCATTTTCATTTGAGCAAGTCTGGTGCCTCTTAGAAATTCATCTTTACGGACTGTTCTGTTTTGACACATTCTGCCTTTTATTTCGCATTGGCTCTTTTGCTATGTTGGATGGATTTCTTTGTTCCATTAACTTCCAGAAGCTTTGAGCAATGTCCAGAAGTGTTAATAATGATTGTGTCACCTCTGAACATGTGAATTTTTGATTATGCACTAACCCTCTAATGAGTTTGTTTCGAGTTTGGTGTGGAGGAAGTTTTCAAGGGTCAAGAGAGGAGGATGATACAATATGATCAAGAAGAGTGAAAGCTCTAAGCTTGGGGATGCCCCGGTGGTTCACCCCTGCATATTTCAAGAAGACTCAAGCGTCTAAGCTTGGGGATGCCCAAGGCATCCCCTTCTTCATCGACAACATTATCAGGTTCCTCTAGTGAAACTATATTTTTATTCGGTCACATCTTAAGTACTTTACTTGGAGCGTCTGTTTGTTTTCATTTTTGTTTTTGTTTGAATAAATGCTTGTGTGGGAGAGAGACACGCTCCGCTGGTTCGTATGAACACATGTGTTCTTAGCTTTTAATTTTCATTGCGAAGGTTGAAACTGCTTCGTTAATTGTTATATGGTTGGAAACGGAAAATGATACATGTAGTAATTGGTAAAATGTCTTGGATAATGTGATACTTGGCAATTGTTGTGCTCATGTTTAAGCTCTTGCATCATATACTTTGCACCCATTAATGAAGAAATACATAGAGCTGGCTAAAATTTGGTTTGCATAATTGGTCTCTCTAAGGTCTAGATAATTTCTAGTAAGAGTTTGAACAACAAGGAGGACGGTGTAGAGTCTTATAATGTTTACAATATGTCTTTTATGTAAGTTTTGCTGCACCGGTTCATCCTTGTGTTTGTTTCAAATAGCCTTGCTAGCCTAAGCCTTGTATCGAGAGGGAATACTTCTCATGCATCCAAAATCCTTGAGCCAACCACTATGCCATTTGTGTCCACCATACCTGCCTACTACATGGTATTTCTCCACCATTCCAAAGTAAATTGCTTGAGTGCTACCTTTAAAATTTCTATTCTTCATCTTTACAATATATAGCTCATGGGACAAATAGCCTAAAAACTATTGTGGTATTGAATATGTACTTATGCACTTTATCTCTTATTAAGTTGCTTGTTGAGCGATAACCATGTTCCTGGGGACGCCATCAACTACTCTTTGTTGAATATCATGTGAGTTGCTATGCATGTCCGTCTTGTCTGAAGTAAGGGAGATTTACCGCTAGAATGGTTAGAGCATGCATAATGTTAGAGAAGAACATTGGGCCGCTAACTAAAGCCATGATCCATGGTGGAAGTTTCAGTTTTGGACAAATATCCTCAATCTCATATGAGAAAATTAATAATTGTTGTATGCTTATGCATTAAAGAGGAGTCCATTATCTGTTGTCTATGTTGTCCCGGTATGGATGTCTAAGTTGAGAATAATCAATAGCGAGAAATCCGATGCGAGCTTTCTCCTTAGACCTTTGTACAGGCGGCATAGAGGTACCCCTTTGTGACACTTGGTTAAAACATATGTATTGCGATGATAATCCAGGTAATCCGAGCTAATTAGGACAAGGTGCGGGCACTATTAGTATACTATGCATGAGGCTTGCAACTTGTAGGATATAATTTACATAACACATATGCTTTATTACTACCGTTGACAAAATTGTTTCTTGTTTTCAAAATCAAAGCTCTAGCATAAATATAGCAATCAATGCTTCCCTCTGCGAAGGGCCCTTTCTTTTACTTTTATTGTTGAGTCAGTTCACCTATCTCTCTCCACCTCAAGAAGCAAACACTTGTGTGAACTGTGCATTGATTCCTACATACTTGCATATTGCACTTGTTATATTACTCTATGTTGACACTATCCATGAGATATACATGTTACAAGTTGAAAGCAACCGCTGAAACTTAATCTTCCTTTATGTTGCTTCAATGCCTTTACTTTGAATTATTGCTTTATGAGTTAACTCTTATGCAAGACTTATTGATGCTTGTCTTAAAGTACTATTCATGAAAAGTCTTTGCTATATGATTCATTTGTTTACTCATGTCATTTACATTGTTTTGATCACTGCATTCATTACATATGCTTACAATAGTATGATCAAGATTATGATGGCATGTCACTCCAGAAATTATCTTTGTTATCGTTTACCTGCTCGGGACGAGCAGAAACTAAGCTTGGGGATGCTGATACGTCTCCGACGTATCGATAATTTCTTATGTTCCATGCCACATTATTGATGATATCTACATGTTTTATGCATACTTTATGTCATATTTATGCGTTTTCCGGAACTAACCTATTGACGAGATGCCGAAGTGCCAGTTCCTGTTTTCTACTGTTTTTGGTTTCAGAAATCCTAGTAAGGAAATATTCTCGGAATTGGACGAAATCAACGCCCAGCATCTTAGAATCCCCGGAAGCTTCCAGAACACCCGAGAGCCGCCAGAGAGGGGCCACAGGGGGCCCACACATGGGGCTGGCGCGGCCCAGGCCTTGGCCGCGCCCCCCTGTTGTGTGGCGGCTCCGTACCCCCTCCGACGCCGCCTCTTCGCCTATTTAAGCCTCCTCGACCTAAATCTTCGATACGGAAAAGCCACGGTACGAGAAACCTTCCAGAGCCGCCGCCATCACGAAGCCAAGATCTGGGGGACAGAAGTCTCTGTTCCGGCACGCCGCCGGGACGGGGAAGTGCCCCCGGAAGGCTTCTCCATCGACACCGCTTCCATCTCCACCGCCATCTTCATCACCGCTGCTGTCTCCCATGAGGAGGGAGTAGTTCTCCATCGAGGCTAAGGGCTGTACCGGTAGCTATGTGGTTAATCTCTCTCCTATGTACTTCAATACAATGATCTCATGAGCTGCCTTACATGATTGAGATTCATATGAGTTTTGTATCACTATTCATCTATGTGCTACTCTAGTGATGTTATTAAAGTAGTCTATTCCTCCTGCACGGTGTAATGGTGACAGTGTGTGCATCGTGTAGTACTTGGCGTAGGTTATGATTGTGATCTCTTGTAGATTATGAAGTTAACTATTGCTATGATAGTATTGATGTGATCTATGCCTCCTTCATAGTGTGATGGTGACAGTGTGCATGCTATGTTAGTACTTGGTGTAGTTGTGTTGATCTGTCATGCACTCTAAGGTTATTTAAATATGAACATCGAATATTGTGGAGCTTGTTAACTCCGGCATTGAGGGTTCATGTAATCCTACACAGTTAGTGGTGTTCATCATCCAACAAGAGAGTGTAGAGTCTAGCATCTATTTATTTATTCTGTTATGTGATCAATGTTGAGAGTGTCCACTAGTGAAAGTATGATCCCTAGGCCTTGTTCCTAAATACTGCTATCGCTGCTTGTTTACTGTTCTACTGCATCTGTACTGTCCGCAATATTACCACCATCAACCACACGCCAGTCCTGGGCAGCAAAGCACTTTTCTGGTGCCGTTACTACTGCTCATACTTATTCATACCACCTGTATTTCACTATCTCTTCGCCGAACTAGTGCACCTATTAGGTGTGTTGGGGACACAAGAGACTTCTTGCTTTGTGGTTGCAGGGTTGCATGAGAGGGATATCTTTGACCTCTTCCTCCCTGAGTTCGATAAACCTTGGGTGATCCACTTAAGGGAAACTTGCTGCTGTTCTACAAACCTCTGCTCTTGGAGGCCCAACACTGTCTACAAGAATAGAAGCACCCGTAGACATCAAATACCTACTGCTGTACGTCGACGACATGATCCTGACGGCCTCCACCGCTGGTCTTCTTCGACAGCTCACCGACCGTCTTCGCACTGAGTTCGCGTTGAAGGATCTTGGCCCGCTCCACTACTTCCTCGGCATCGAGGTTGTACGGCGTGCGGACGGGTTCTTCCTCCATCAGTGGAAGTATGCCCACGAGCTTCTCGAGCGTGCAGGGATGCTTAACTGCAACCCTGCGCCTACTCCTGTCGACACGAAGGCCAAGCTCTCCGCCAGTGATGGGTCGCTGGCGTCGGACGCGCCGTTCTACCGCTCCATCGTCGGTGCTCTTCAGTACTTGACGCTGACGCGACCGGAGCTCCAGTACGCCGTGCAGCAGGTGTGCTTGCACATGCATGCTCCTCGGGATGCTCATTGGGTCGCGGTGAAGCGGATTCTCCGCTACGTATGTGGTACCATGGGCTACGGCTTGTCGTTGCATGCTTCGCTCTCGAAGTTGACTGGCCTTGTCGCCTACTCGGACGCGGACTGGGCGGGTTGCCCGGATACGCGCCGTTCCGGCTACTGCGTCTACCTTGGCTCGTCGCTCGTCTCTTGGTCCTCCAAGAGGCAGCCCACCGTGTCTCGCTCCAGTGCTGAGGCTGAGTACCGCGCCGTGGCTAACGTTGTGGCTGAGTGCACATGGCTTCGTCAGCTTCTGTCCGAGCTCTCTTGTCCTGTTGACAAGGCTACGGTGGTATTCTGCGACAACGTGTCGGCTGTCTACCTCTCCGCCAATCCCGTTCATCATCGGCGCACCAAGCAGATCGAGTTGGACATCCACTTTGTTCGTGAGCAAGTTGCCCTCAGTCGCGTTCGAGTTCTTCACGTACCGACGTCTCAGCAGTTTGCCGATATCATGACGAAGGGATTGCCATCCACGACTTTTCCTGAGTTTCGCTCCAGTCTATGTGTCGGTGCCGACCCTTCGACTGCGGGGGGTGTTGAGTAACATATTGTATAGGCATAGGTCCCCGTGTTTTCTCAGGGTTGTACCTGTAATTGTACATGTGTCCACCTATATATACATAAGCAGCCGGCCCTATTGATGCTGTGCAATCTCCAATAACTCTTCTACAGTAAGCACTAGTCAATTTTTTCGTGACTACAAAGAAGACACATACACATACCATGATACCAACACAGGCGTCTATATTAGTGTTTCGAGATACCAAAAGTAAATCGGTGAATCTCACAACAATTTTACCAAACGCGTCCACGTATATGTAAATATGAGCATGATGATTTGACTATGTGGGGGAAACTATGACACCACACTCCCCACATGGCAATGTACCCACTACTAGAAACGTCGTGGTGGGTGAAAGTGAGAATGTAAGAGCATGTCCAACAGGCCCCGTATTTTTTCGCTCCTTAAAACGCGAGTAGAGGGTCCTGTATTCACTTTTCGCCGGCCGAAAACTCGGACGAGCTAGCAGATCCCGTATCCCACCCCGTAAAACAGAATATTCTGTTTACGGGGTGGGATACGGGGTCTGCTAGCTCGTCCGAGTTTTCAACCCCTCAAAACAGGGTTTTTTGACAAATTGGATATTAGAACCAACACAACATTCACATAAAATAAATGTTTTACATCACACAATAATCGTCATAATTATTATAATAATGTTTTTCGGAAATGTCAACAAATGTTCTAATGGAAGAATTAAACAAATAACAAATGTTTCACACATACAACAAATAGGAAATGAACGTTTCACACATACAACAATGGGAAATGAATGTAATAAATCATTGGCCATGCAACTGCCAATGGTGATCAATCAAATCTTGGGTGAGCTGGTGATGAGTCTCGGCATTTTCAATGCCTCGATGAGCTGCAAGAAAAGCTTCAATCCGATCAGGGTTCCTCTCGGGCTGCACTCGGGTGCCAACATTGTCATAGAAACATGGCAAGTTTAAACCTCTTTCATATTCAATGATCATGTTGTGAAGAATCACACAACATGTCATGACATCAACAAGAGTTTCCTTGTCCCAAAACCTAGCAGTACCCCGGACAATTGCAAACCTTGCTTGCAAGACACCAAAAGCTCTCTCAATATCCTTGTGGCATGCCTCTTGATTTCTAGTGAAGCAAGCTTCCTTTCTTGTCAAAGCCGTGTCCTTTTTCTCTTTTATGGACTTGACAAGGGTTGCATAGTTAGGGTAAATACCATCTGTGAGATAGTACCCCATGGTGTACTCATTGTTCATAACTTTGTAGTTACAAGGTGGAGCTTCACCCTTAACTAGTCTTGCAAACAAAGGGGATCTATTCAAGATGTTGATGTCGTTGAGTGTCCCCGGCAATCCAAAAAAAGCATGCCAAATCCATAAGTCTTGAGAGGCCACAGCTTCAAGAACAATGGTAGCATCACGGCTTTTGCCACAATACATTCCATGCCATGCTTTTGGACAATTTTTCCATGTCCAATGCATGCAATCCAAACTACCAAGCATCCCCGGCCACCCCTCTTTTCATTGATCTCCATGAGCCTTTTTGTATCATCCTCATTTGGAGCTCGGAGATACTTCTCTCCATACAACTTGATCACCATCTTGGCAAACATACGCACGCAATCCGTGGTTGTTTGCACACCAATGCGAAGGTACTCATCGGTATAATCTGCTGGTATACCGTATGCAATAACCCTCATGGCGGCAGAATTTTTTTGATATGGGCTAAATCCCATGACTTGGGCAGCATTTCTTCTTTGCTTGAAATAATCGCAATTTTCCTCGCAATCTTTGACGATTCTCTCGAACAAAGACCTACGCATTCGGTACCGTCTACGGAAGAGGCGGGGAGGATAGGTCGGTACCTCGGCGAAATAATCTTGCATCAGCTGTTCGTGGCCGAGCGCGCGGTTCCGCGGAATGCACATACGCCCCATCACGGATCCTTTCCGCTGATCCAGCAGCTTCATGCGGTCCTCCGTTTGCTTCAAGCCGAACAGGAGCAGCATCATCTCCGTCTCGTCGTCGTTGAGCAACTCGTCGATATCCGAATCGTCGGAATCCGACGACGACCAATCGGTCGATGTCGCGTCCAAATCCGCCATGTGCACATCCTCCGAAGCCATCTACCACGGTGTACCATACATCAGCCCCAAATCCGACCAATATACCGGCGGCAACGAAGAAGAACGCGGCGGAATACTCACCGGCGACAAACGGCGGAGAAGACCACGGCAGGAGGGCGGGCGGCGCGCGCGGAGGGACGCGGAACTTCGGCGGGGGTGTGGCGGAGGTGCGGCGGGCGTTGACGCACCTCGACGCGGCTCGGCGGACGGCGGAGGGGCGCGGATCTGACGGATTCCGGCGGCGCGCGGGTGGCGGCGGCGGCGCGCGGGGGAAAATGGGTGGGGGGAACTGAAATGTCCGCGCGCGCTTTCGGAATTGGGATACTGGTTTCGCCCACTATCCCCGCTCCCACCCCGCACAAGTAGGGGGCGACGACCCGCCCCGTACTCGAAAACAGCAAAAAATGATACGGGGCCGTTTTTACGGGGCGTGCTAGACGGCCGGGTAGAGCCGAAACCCTCAAATCGGCGGTTATTATACGGGTTTGCCCCTTTTACGGGGTCTGTTAGACATGCTCTAAGTGCACAATAGTAAGAAAATACATAACATACAAACATAGCATTATGAGGGCATGACTTGTAGAATCCTGCTTTCTACAGCTTTGTACCGTTTATCACTTGAGAAAGCACGGGATCAGAACCTAATATTATCATATTTTCCTATCTTGTTTGTACCTTTTATTTGCATTTTGTATTTTGATCTTCATTATATTTTCTTTCACTTGCGGTTGTATTTATGGACATTATTACATATCTAGACACCTTTTGTTCTGTTCATATATTTTTCAATCCTAAAGTCTATTGACATATTTAAAAAAAAACTGCATGCATGCATGCTAAATTGGCCCAAGAAAACAGCGAGAGAGAATTGCATGTCTATATGTTTTAATTAGTGTGTTATGTATTGACAATTTAGTATTGGTATGAAATTGTGTGGCTATTTTTTGTGACAAACTACACTTGCATGTTTTTCATAGACCGCTAAACTATATTTATATTATTTTTTCTGATAAGAACCATATTTTTATATATGATTATATTTGCTACGTAAGTTCTTGAAGCAAATGATCTAATTTTACCAATTAACTAATAATGCCAACATACTGGCAAAAATACATCATGATGCCCTGGAACGTCCCGATGCGGATTTGGTGGACCTGGGTGCTCTCACACCAGACTACAAAAAATTCAAAAAAAAAAATGCTATTTCGAAGTTGCAGAAAAAATTGAAAAATGCACTCATGTATATATTATGTTGACTCGTGTAAGTTTTCACGGAAAAATACGATTGTATGTGACCTAAACAAAATGAGAAAATTGAAATTTCTACTTCTTTGAACAGTACAAATCCAATCATTATACTAGTGTTATTTGAACATTTTTTTCATTTTTGTGTATTCTATATAAACTCATATTTTCCCGTGAAAACCTACACGAGTAAATATCAAAATAATATATATATATATGAAAAAATATTTTATTTTATTTTTGAAACTTTTAAATACCTTTTAATTTTTTTTAAAAACCAAGTGCGCGCGTATCTAGGTTCCGTTTAGTATTTTCTTGAAACATCGTCTCTATTTCCATCTTCTGCAGGCGAAAGTTCTTTGAAAAGCCAACCATGTATGCGAATGGATTTTTGTAGCCTAAGTTACACCTAACTCCTTTAAAAAAACCTCGAAAATGGTATCATAATATTTTTTAAATGAAAAAATTAAGATATAAAAAACTAGCTAGATCCAGCCCGGGTAATTTTTGTGATTTCCGAACCATGTATAAGCTAGACTAGCCTCCAAAATATTTTGAAGAGCCACGTGAGACCAACACGTAAAAGCGCATGGGTCTGCCACTGACTCGCGAGCCAAAGGCAATCTTGCAAATTCCAGCCATACATGACATGACCACAATGGTTGGTACGGTCATAGGTTTCAACGTCTCTTTTGTGCTTGTGCAGCCAACTTTTGAGATACAACAACAACTGATTACGAACGCCGCCCTAGTTTTGCACGACCTTTCGATTTCAGAAAGATTATTATACTACGTCCGTTTCAAGGAATAAGGCGTACACGTATTCCACGACGAACTTTGACCATAAAAGTTGAACAACAAAATCTTTATTATATTATATGTATATAGTATTGTTGGATTCGTATTGAAAAGCACTTTTTAATGATGCTAATTTCATACAAACAATCTTTATCTATTCAAAGTAATTCTTGGTCAAACAAAAAGCTCGTAAAACAAGGACGCCTTATTTCTTGAAATGGAGGTAGTATTTGAAATGGAGGTAGTATGCAGCATTTCTCTCTCCAAAACACTAGAGTCCCCGTCGGCGGCTGCGGCCCCGTGGATCCAGGAAGATTCGCGCATGCTACACCTCTCCAAAGCCAAACGGGCCCAGGCGTACATTCCAAAAAAACAAAATCGCAAGAAAAGGAGAAAAAACAGAGCCGCCACCCACCAACCGCCACATGCCGTACCTCTCTCTCTCTTCGGCACCTAAAAACTTCTCACTGCCGGTGGGACCAGGTAACCTTCAGGCCCACTGTCATGTAGAATTAGGATTTTGGTTCGCGTAACAAAAGGTCGAAAAGGTGGCCCCAGATTGCGTCCAAAAGGGCCCGAACGATCTGGCCGGAAACGGAATTCGGTAGGGGCACGATTTCTAGATTGGTCCTGCCGTCATAGAAGAAATCTACTTTAGTCCAGGAACACCTGGATTTTTGTGAGATCATCTTTTGATGAAATTTCCCATCATCAAAGTCATTTGCCAGGTCGGACTCGTCGTACAATACTCCAGAAACAGTCCCAGCAAATGCTTACAGAGGTGTGCTGTGATCAAAATGTAGCTGTTCCCGTCACACTAGCTAATGAAGCGCATTTTTTTACATGTCTATTTGGATTTGTAAAGCTGCACAACTCAAGTCTTTGAGTCTGAAATTTATCTTTGATGGGAAACCTATGGACTTTTGACTTGAATTTTTGTGGCTGAGTTCTTATACGACAACTTAATAAAAGTTATAACAGAAATTTAATTTGGTTCCCGGGTGCATATGCTCCCTCTACCAAAAAATTATATTTCTAAGTGTTGAAATTTTTTGACAAAAAATTCTACATGTACATCTTTATAATATATGCGCGTTCGTCAAGTTTCATAAAAAACCAATAGATTTTGTGGTCCGTGTAAAAAAGGAAAAAATTATCTTGTGAAAAGTATTATTGTTAGCACTGAATTTTGTCTTTTTTACACACGTCACATGACAAGTCGATTTTTCATGAAACAAATTTGTGAGCGCGTAGCACGTGAAAATGTACGCGCGAATTTTTCGTTTCAATTTTTAAATTTCAAAATATATGTAAGATGCATTTTTTAAAAGAGAGCATATGCTCCCATGTTCCAAAACACCATTCCCGAAATTCAATTTGGCTCCCGGGTGCATATGCTCCCTCTACCAAAAAAATCATATTTTCTAAGTGTTGAAATTTTTTGACAAAAAATTCTACATGTACATCTTCATAATATATGTGTGTTCGTCAAGTTTCATAAAAAACCAATAGATTTTGTGGTTCTGTGTAAAAAAGGAAAAAATTATCTTGTGAAAAATATTGTTGTTAGCACTGAATTTTGTCTTTTTTACACACGTCACATGACAAGTCGATTTTTCATGAAACGAATTTATGAGCGCGTAGCACGTGAAGATGTACGTGCGAATTTTTCGTTTCAATTTTTAAATTTCAGAATATATGTAAGATGCATTTTTAAAAAGAGAGCATATGCTCCCATGTTCCAAAACACCATTCCCATGGTATAATTGCAAATTAAGCACCGATATACTATCTCTACTGTTGAAGAGCACAAACAAACGAGCTTCCACAATTCCTAAAGCTTAACATATATGACACCTCCAGTATTGATGTCCGATGAGGTATGTCACCTAATATTTATTTGTTAAATATAAAATAATATGATAATTATAGTTTTTAAACAAAGGCAAAAGCTTGACCTTATCTATTAATTAAGAAAAAATGTCAAGTTAATTAGCGAAAAGCTCGGCTAAAACCATGCAAGATACAACATGGCCACACTCACACTCCCCACTAAACAACCATGAACAAACAAGCTCCATCTCGAAACACCACTCCGTCGTGATGAGACGATCTTTCACCACCGCCGGAGAGAAGACGTCACGACTACTATGAGAGAAGCAAACACATGACGCCCGAACAGATAAAGAAGTCAACCCTCCGACGAGCTACGCCGAAGTGACGTCGACGACCAACATCGAGGGCAACCTCGTCGCTGCAGGACAAGAGTTCAATGCTCTCGAAGTTTTAGAACTGGCAACCTGACTTACAACTGCTCGCAATCGAGCCACTACACCGCACAACTCAACCACCCACAACACAAGCTGCACAGGGGAAAACCACTCGTAGACCACAGCCGCTGCACCAACATCCAAGACTACCACCGCCCGGCCTAAAAGTCAAACCCTACTCTGAGACGCATCGACCAAGCCGATAATCTCACCACACCGACGACACAAGATTGTCACCCAAGTCATGCAAGTAACAACTCCACCTCATGAAGCTTCCGCCCGATAGACAATTATGGTGTAACTACAAATTAGAAACCTTGCAGAGCAACCACATGGTATATGTGGCAAGCAATCTACAAAACCCCAAAGAAAAAACTTGCAGAGCAAGGATTTTGTGTAAGAGATCGTCAAACCATGCGAGGGCACTCTATGGCATTACCAACTTCCAGTGGTATATCTGTGAAACTTGGCCAGTCCTATAAATAACGCTCTCCTCCGAGCCAAGCTTCCAAATTCCAAATTGACCCCTGGCGTCCGTCTCCTTCTCCTCCTTCCCCTCCCGGCCTCCAATTGTCTTCCTCCCGCCTCCCCTCCCCTCCCCTTGAAGCTTCCCACGCCTCAGCCCGGAGAACCCTAGGGGAGCGTGCACAAGCTTGCCAGCGTCCGAGCATGGAGGCGACGGCGCCTACTGCGGGCGCCGGCGCCAACGGTTCCGTGGCGGCGGCGGCGAGGGCGCAGGTGGGGCCGCCCACGAACCCCATGGCGACGGCGCTGCTCACCGATCAGTACCAGTTCTCCATGGCCTACGCCTACTGGAAGGCCGGCAAGCACGCCGACCGAGCCGTGTAAGCACCCTCGCCTCTGCCTCGTATCCTCCGCTCCGTGTATCTCTGCTTCGGTTCTGCTGATTGGATTGGATCGAGAGGTGGTGATCTGGCGTGAGCTGGACGGTTCCGAGTTAGGTTCAGTGGAAGAAATTCCCGAGAGGCGTGATTTCGAAAATATTTGGGCTGTTCGTGCAATTCTGTCAATGCTATGGTTTAATAATTTTTTATTTTAACCAACGTGATATGGTTTTTGTTCTGAACAAATATTGGTGGTGTCTAAAAGCTTTTCGCGCCCTCCCTTAAAACGGCGTAATTATGGGGTTGGTATAGTTGATTATTTGGTGGTTGGCCAACCGATGCTCTTGTTTTGCTGTGTGAAGCTCTCTCTCTCACGTGTAGTTTTGATCATCTGCCTTTTCAAAGGTGATGTGTTAACTTATAAGCAGTTCAGTTCAGGTGCACAAGGTTATGTGTGCTGTTTATATTAACTTTTGTTATGTCTTCAAGTTGAATGGTTGGCTCTTCATTGCTTAGCTATGCATTGCTTTGGAATGCCCTTCTCGATGTGCATTCTATAATCACTTCACGCCAAAGCTGAGAGTCCAGCTGTCGTTAATTGCTTGGATTTGCTATTGCTTTCATGTGGGTCCAGAACTCCAGATGTCCTTCTGCTAAAAAAAACTCCACTGCCCTATTTCTTTCTCTTAGGATTTCCCTACTATTTTATTTTAGTACACGGTACCTGGATTCTGACACACCAGAGCAGCTATTTCATATGTCACTGTGGGGTTCTCTAGAATTTCGCTGTGTCGATGGAGGAATTTATTAGATCATTACGTAATGTACTCCTGATGCTGATGCAGAGGAGACAAATGGATGGGGACATTTGAATGATGTAACCCCTTTAAATCAATAATGATTAATGCACTTTGCTCCTGTAAAAAGACAGTAAACTTTGCTACTTGAGCAAACAAATGACACTGTTAGTTCTTTGATCTCATATTTAACTCTTCTGTCTGGGGGTTTGGTACGTTGTGCCTATTATTTTAAAGTGGACGGTGACGTTTTTGTTTTTTTAGTTCAGAAGCTAGGAATGTTACAAAAACATTTAATATTGTGACTTGATGGAATATTCTGGGAGGTACTTCGAACTTGTACTTGGCACTTTTGTATATTGCTAAGAAAAACATGGCAATAAAACTTAAGATGCTACAAAAAACAGAATTAATAAATAAACTCAGAACCAATTTAGTGTTAACAGGTACCTAGATTACGTAAGAGGAGTGCTTCAACGTGCATACAAACAAAATACATGTCTCAAAATAGCTTATTTTGTTCATATTTGGAAGAAATATGAACAAATGGTAGGTTCATATTCAACACACATGCACACACGCACACAATTCAAGTTTTCCCTGTTCTTTGATGTCCTACAAAATACTATTGTACACATTTGTGTCATGGAATTGTTTGAAGGGTTTAATACCAAAGATGCTTTGCCCTGCATTCAAGTGTGAATGAGAAGAACATTAAAGGCATAACTATGAGGCTTTGTTTAAAACATAATATGGAGTTCTTTCTCATTCAAATGAAAATAATCAATGCCAAAAGTACTGACACTGCATTGGCTAGGACTACGGCATTTGTTTATCAACATATGACATCCAAAAGTGGAAATTAATAAAAGAAGAATCATGGTATATTTTGCTGATTATCTATGGGTCCGATAAGTGTTGGATATGTGCATGCTGGGTAAATGGATTGGACTGGAGCCTATGGCCATTGTATTTCAATATACCACGAAACTTGCAAAATTACCCTTCTAGAAACTGATCATTTGTTATGCAGAATTTTTTAATGTCAATTTACTTTGTCCAATGAACTCACAGTTTTATCTTTCTCTTGGAAGTGCTATTTCCACATGAACTCGTTTGTTGAATCAGTTTCGTAAATGTGGCCCTACAAAAAATCAGATTTGTAAATGTGGACCTACAAATAGACAGAACATGTTTGTTGAATCAGTTTCGTAAATAGGGACCTACAAATAGAAGAGCTTGTTACAGCTAACAACTCAGGATGGTCAACCTCATACTGATTTTGCTCCTTTTCCTTTTACAGGTTTGACCTGTACTTTAGGAAAAATCCATTTGGCGGAGAATTCACTGTTTTTGCTGGTCTTGAAGAATGTATTAGGTTCATTGCGAACTTTAAGTTCATGGAAGATGAGATTTCTTTCCTGAAATCAGTCATGCCAATGTGTGAGGTATCAGCTTAACACTGCATACATATAATAGTTCTTTTTTTTCTTTTTTTTTCTCAAATGGTAAATGGTTCTTAGGTCATCCTGCTAGGTTAGCTCTGTAGACTTTCTAGTTGTTCATGTGTATAAAAAGGCTGAATAGCAGTGGCTACAAAAAAATGCAACCTCAGATGCTACAAGGTCGACTTGTGTGCTGCTCAATGTATAATCTCATTTTTTACCCATTTTTAATATACTTCCTATAGCTTCTTCACTTGCTTGCCCTGACAAATGCTTATTTACTGATATGCTTGCAATTTGTAGGATGCGTTCTTTGATTATCTCAGGGAAATCGATTGCTCTGATGTGGAGGTGTACTCCATTGCTGAGGGATCAGTAGTCTTTCCAAAAGTTCCACTGATGAGAGTTGAGGGTCCGGTTGCTGTAAGTACAAAGTCCCTAACCAGATGTTGTTTCTAATAACATATGTCCTAAATTTTGTTTCAAGCATTATCTAAAAGTTGAATTGTCTCTATAGCAACTTATACTCTTCTCATAACATTATCAGGTGGTTCAACTGCTTGAGACTCCATTTATAAATCTCATCAATTATGCCTCTTTGGTAACCACCAATGCTGCACGACACCGTCATGTTGCTGGAAAGTCAAAGGTTCTAATGGAATTTGGTTTAAGACGAGCGCAGGTGTGGTCTTATACCTTCTGCGGTATTATGTCAACTATGTTTTTATACAAACATTAGCTATTTCCACACCTGAAACATACCTTTGTGTTTACCTTTGCAGGGGCCTGATGGTGCAATAAGTGCTTCGAAGTATTGTTTTATGGGTGGCTTTGATGCAACCAGGTAGGTTCTTTCATTCTTTTTTTTAAGGAATAGGTTCTTTCACTTCCCAATGGTATTTCTTTAAGCCCAGCATATTTGGCTTCCTTTTATTTCTGCTGGGTTTCATATCTAGCCTACCCCAACTTGCTTGGGAAAAAGGCTTTGATGTTGTTGTTGTTGTTGCTTACAGAGAGGTGCTATTTTATCCTGAAAATGTTGGTTCACCTTCATTCTCTTTTTTTTTCAGTAATGTATTGGCTGGACATCTATTTGGCATACCACTCCGTGGAACACATTCTCATGCTTATGTTAGCTCATATATGGTCAGTAAAATTTCCTTCATGTTACCAATCACCAATGGACAAAAGCTTTCTATATATGCTGTAGTTTGCTATCACCGGAGCACCTTATTGTGTCACACCATACTGTAGTTGCATTGGCCAAACAGTTTGTCACTACATTGGCTGCTAAGCTCCATGTTGTATCAAGATTCAAGCTGGAAGATTTGTTTTCTCACCATACTAGCCCTCAAATTATGAACTCTAAATCTGTGGAACATACATTCAGAGCACCGTCCACTGGTGCGATGTGCTCCGATGATGCTGTCCGATTGTGCCATGAGGCTACGCTCTCCCGCTTGTTCGTGCGTAGGCTGACATGAGTGGGGTCATGCTGTGATAAGTCGCGCTGTAGTCCAATTCAATTATGAAACCCTGGTGACCATCTTGGTGTTCTATGATGGATATTTGATTTTATTTTTCTTACATAGCCTGCACTCATGTGTGCTTTTTGTTTTCCTCTTTCTCTTTTCATTTCTCGTTTGCATCTCTTCTGGACCTCAGTGCCTTTCCTTCATAACTTAACATTGTGTTTGACCTGAAATGTACGGATAATCATTATCTCGACAGGATTCTTTCGACATAGCAAATCTTTTCATATATCACTTTTATTCAATGGGCACAGCCACAGCATTCGGTATTCTCCCTTGCATTTGCACCTACAGAAACTCGTACTTTAATATTCCTAGCATTCTAAAAGATGTTTTATTTAATATTTTCTGCAATTTATTGCAATGTATGTTGTTGGCTGATTTAGCAGTTGTTTTAATTTTTCTAGAACCTCGGTGAGATCCCAGACAGGACCCTAAGGAACAAAGATGGTTCAGGAATCTGCAAGGATTTTGTTACTTTAGTGCAACAGTGGCTACACAAGATTCAGGTATATTTGCAGAACTTATTTTGTTCGTGAACAAGCATCAAAATGTGTCATTTGTATCAAGGTATAATCGCAGAATCTTGCTGTGTTGTTTTCAGTTCTTACAATATATTTACGTTATATGTTGTTGTTTTCAGGTAGCAGATTCATTGTCCAGTGTTTTTGGCGACACAAATCAAAGTGAGCTGGCTGCATTTGCATCCTATGCATTAGCTTTTCCAAGCAACTTCCTAGCTCTTGTGGACACGTATGATGTGAGTTGTTAACCTATTGCGACCTGTTTTTCTCTTGTTTTTGCTTTTAATATATGGCTGAATGAGGTCTTGCACAATGTTTCTCAATTCTAACAACCAAACTTTTGCGGCTCAGTTCTTTTGGCGGCTTCTCTGAGAAGCTGCCCTCCCCCCAGCTTCCTGGAGAAGCCGCTCCAAAAATTTAGGGAGGCTTCCAGACTAGCCTAGGCTAGATCATTTCGGAAGCCTTTCTAAATTTTGGGGGCGGCTTTCCCAGGAAGTTGAGGGGAGGGCAGCTTCTCGGAGAAGCCGCCAAAAGAACTGAGCCTTATTTGTATTCTCAAGCTCCTTTGGTGATATGTTTTCAGTGAATTTTCTTATAAAGTTACCCTACCATCATTTCATCCCTTTTTACCTCTGAGCTTCCGCTTTTGTATTTAAAATTGAAAGTATGTCCAACTTCAAGTTTATACATGGTTAGGCTTCGACACTGTTATTTGATTTGAGTATTTGACTGATCATTGGTAGTATCCCCAATTTCTGAAAACTTGTGTGCTTCATTTCTTTTTATCAATTCAAAGAATTGCAAAGCTTATCGAAAAAATATTTAATGGCCATTAGCCTGGCACTACCTTTTTTTTTTACCTCTGAGCTTCCGCTTTTGTATTTAAAATTGAAAGTATGTCCAACTTCAAGAATATACATGGTTAGGCTTCGACACTGTTATTTGATTTGAGTATTTGACTCATCATTGGTACTATCCACAATTTCTGAAAACTTGTGTGCTTCATTTCTTTTTATCAATTCAAAGAATTGCAAAGGTTATCAAAAAAGAAATTAATGGCCATTAGCCTGGCACTACTCCGAGAAGGCATAACCAACTCCGAATTGATGTTTGTACAACTTTGTACAGTACTTGTTTTGTGGTGTGTAACAAATGAATGTGCAACTGTGCATACATGACCTGTTCCCCATCTTCTATCATTTGACAGTTCTGCATGTGCATTTTATACTTATTTATGCTGCTCCTGTGTTCTCTGGACAGAAACCTCAGTTCTTTTTTCCTTTCAGGTTATGCGGAGTGGGATTCCAAATTTCTGTGCAGTAGCTCTAGCACTCCATGACTTAGGGTATGTTGAACCTATCTTTGGCACTTATTCCATGTGCATTGGGTTATTAGATATGAGTTTTTCCATACCAGATTGGATAGGAGCTTGGCTCATACCATTTATGGTAGAATACCAGAATTAAGAAAAGGATTTTTTTCAAGAATATACAAATGAAGCTGTATTTTATTTTTATCAGAAACTCCGTCTCAAATATAGGGGTGGTCGATTACAGTAAGGACCTCTTTGGTTCAAAGGAATTTATAGGAATTTTGGAGGATTCTATTTGGTAGGAATCTTTCCTGTAGGGTTTGTTTGATTTGTAGGACTAGAAACCATATGATTTTTTCCTATGGGTTATCTTACATGCAATTCCATAAGAAGTCGTTTGGAAGCCAGGCTTTCATTTCATTTGTAGCATTTTGAAATGAATACATGTATTCATTTCATTTACATTGTAATTCCAGAAATGGACACTTGTTTGGTTGTCACAAGAATTGCAAATGACAGCAGAATTCAATATTGAATTTGTAGATGGCTTCCATAGAAAAATGCAAATGACAGGTCTCAGCTTGGAATTGTGTTTAACCATGGAGTCATTTTGCTGGATTTTCTAAATGAAATGACGGCCCAATTCTGTGGCAACCAAACAGCCCACCTATGAAATTCCAAAATGAATTCCAAGATTCCAAGCCTAAATGATGGATACCAAACGACCTCTAAGAGAATTTCCCCTATTAGGTCTAACCTCATAGAATTTTCCTATGTTTCAGTGACAACTATGGCATACATGTATTCTTTCAGGAAAATTCCTGTTTTTTTCATGTGGTGCAACCAAATAGCTTCTATTGTGGATTCATGTGTTTTTATTCCTAATGGATTCAGTATGGGATGCCATCCCAGTCCTACGTTATTCCTATTCTGCGTTTTCAAAATCCTATGAAACAAAGAGGCCCTACGGTTTTACAGGTTTAAGGCCCCCCAAGTAGTTCGTTTTCAGAATTGTGTGTACTTGCAAAATCCATCATATCCATGGTTTAAAAAGCGTCGCCTAGGCGACGCCTAGGCGTCAAGGCGCTCCCCCTCCGCTTTGTAAAAACAGCCGCTTTAGGCGCCTAGGCGTCCAAAGCACCCGCCTAGGCGTCGCCTAGGCGCCAAAGCGCCCTCCCTCCTTAAGGCGCCAAGGCGTCGCCTTAAAAACCATGATCATATCCCAGTACTAGAGAGCCCATGGGCGGAGCCAGATGAGTACTTGGGTGTACAGATGTACACCTAATATTTTGAGGGAAGAAACTTTATCGATGTATTATACGTATATACATAACAACACAGTATATAAATCTTGAAACTTTGGCTATGTTTGAGCTTTGTACACCCATTATTTGAAACCTGGCTCCGCCAATGAGAGAGCCCCTCCTACTTCATGAATATAGGATGACATCTATTTTTTTCTTTTTTAATATCCTGGGCTTATAGAGTTACAGATGATGTTTTAAATTAATGCATCTTGTGCTCATTGTTTTGTAAATAAAAAAAAATTAATCAGTTTGGATAAATATAATTTCTTGTGTAGGTATAAAGCAACCGGCATCAGATTAGATTCTGGTGATCTGGCGTATCTTTCTATCGAAGCTCGAAAAGTGTTTCACGCAATAGAAAAGGAGTTCAACATACCTGGTTTTGGGAAGATGATCATTACTGCTAGCAATGACCTGAACGAGGAGACGATTGATGCCCTGAACAAACAGGTAAAAACATGTAACTGAGTGAGTTCACAATCATTTTTACAATAAGGTTAGTTGATGATAGAACTGCTATGGCGATATGTCCATCTTTCACAGGATAACGGTGGTGCTTATATTGCTTGATGCATTTGTGTGTGCTTATGTGGAGCAAATTTTATTGAATACATAATTCACTTCTATTTTTATTTCAAGTGCATATGATTCCAAATTTCCATCTTCTTTGCAGGTTCATGAAGTTGATGCCTTTGGTATTGGAACTTATCTTGTAACGTGCTATTCCCAAGCAGCTCTTGGATGTGTTTTTAAGCTAGTTGAGATCAACAGTAGACCTCGTATCAAACTCTCTGAGGATGTGGCAAAAGTATGGTTACTGTTTACATTAACAAAAGAATTGCATAACTTTTCTTTACTGATATATATGGGTGGTACGTTGCAGGTCTCTATTCCATGCAAAAAGAGATGTTTCAGATTGTATGGCAAAGAAGGCTATCCGTTGGTAGATATCATGATACGTGAGAGTGAACCATCACCAAAGGTAACAATGCACCTCAGTTCTTTATTCACATGCAAGATTCTGTACTTACCGCACCATTTTGTCAATCACAGAAGTCGTATGATATTATAATCTACCTTTGAAGTGGAATGCAATTGAGTGTTAAAACATCGGTTGATTATTTGCTTTACATTGTTATCATGCGACGCTGCTGTCACCTTTCATATCCTTTGTTGACTTCTTTTTCATCTACATGACTGATTCATGTTTATAACTTAATGTCACATTATTGAAATATTCCAGGCAGGAGAGAGAATCCTTTGTCGCCACCCGTTCCTTGAATCCAAGAGAGCTTATGTTGTCCCCCAACATGTTGAGGAGCTTCTGCAGTGCTACTGGCCTGGGAGTTCAAGTATGGACGTCATATCTCTTAAAACTATAAATTTTTGTTGAGAAATCTTGAAATGGAAGGAACTTCGCAATTCACTATAGAAGAAATAGAGTTGTCCAGTTAATTAGGGAAAATCGGATAAAAAAACTAATAGAAATACCAGGTTTTGTAAGGGAACAGGCAAAGGCCACAAATTGCAGACTACCCACAAAATAAAAATAAATAACAATGGTAGCTAGCTCACCTGTACGCACGCAGCCAACAGAAGGGCAATACAAATACCAGGGTTAGCCTTGTCACACTCCACCTCCAACTTTGTCGACACAACCAACCTCGTTACGGTACAGGGTTTGGTCTTAGTATATCTCTGGGTCTATTGTACTATCTGATGCTCTTTAAAACTATAAGGGGTCTGCTTTGTTGCAAAACATTTTCAAATCACAAAATCTGTGAAGAAAAGTGACATGAAAGGCTCACATGAACCAGTTGTACATTCTAGTCCAGAAGCTGGTGAATGTTACAGCTGAACAAGTACCATGATAAGTTGCGGGCTGTAGTGTTGTCGGAGTTGATTTAAACATCACTTAATATATTCATATCTGCGTTTTGTGCAGATAAACCTAGAGCAGAGCTGCCCTCACTGGAGAATATCAGAAGCCGTTGCATGCAACAGCTCGAAAAACTTCGTCCAGATCACATCAGGCGGCTAAATCCGACACCTTACAAGGTTCCGTTTCTTCCTTAAATTATCTTTACTTATGTTCCAGTATCAAACGCGCACCAGTAACTTTACAACCTTTTTCAATTCGAGCAGGTGAGTGTGAGCGGAAAGCTGTACGAGTTCATTCATTACCTATGGTTGAACGAGGCGCCAGTAGGCGAATTACAATAGATACATGCACAAGCTGGAGTCAGGTCATATTCTTGCAAGCATAGCAATACGTTATATACGTTAAAGAAAATTAGGAGCTCTGTTGTTGTACTACATGACCATCCATCAGCCCATGGCCCCTTCTTTATAGGCTATTATTTTTTATCACGAAATTCCATTTGTACAAACTAATTATTGGTATGAAGGCAGGCAGATCAGTTTACATACATCCCTTGGTTGGTGGAATACTATATGTACTTGGTATGGAATTGAAACAATAAGCATCAGGTTAGCTAAAATAAGGTAGCTGCAATATCGAGATCTTGTCTTCTTTGTCCTTGGCAGCGCACACATTTGCAGGTGATTGACTAGAAAAAACGGTGGCACCAATGCGGAGGCTGAAAATAAGAAATACTGGTGCAGTGTCGGCGCTTTGATCTTCTTTGGCTGTTCTCGTTTTCCTTTGCTGTTCGTATGCAAGTCTATCGGGAGATAAATCCAAAGGATGCAGTCTGCAGTCTGCAGCCTGAGCAGAAAACGACGGGTGATGTACTTTTCAACTACCGTGGCTTAACAGATTGGTTGGTGATAACTATCATGGCTGTTTACTCAACTACACTGGTTTCCTACCAAATGCTTTACCAACGTACTGTTTGATTCAAAGAAATTTCATAGAATTTTGGAGGATTCTAATAACTTTCCTATCAATCTTATTTGTTTTGTATGATTATTAAATCAACATACATTTTTCTATGGACTACTTTGCATGCCTTCCGAAAGGTTAGTTCTTGAAATTTCTCTTTATGTCTGACTATGCAGAACACCCAATCTGCCAAAAAATAAATTGTTTCTTGCTTACTTTATTTAGTATTCAACATTACCAAGACATCCAACCAAGGTTGCAAACAATAATATACAAAAGAAAAACTCAAGTACGTTCTTACTAACATGTTTATATGAAGAAAAATATGGAATGGCATACAACAGTAGTAAAATAACACCGTCCAAATGAAATTTGGAGTTAAATATGAAGATGAAACCAAAGAGAAGAAATATAACCGTATGGGAAAACTTGTAAAGATAAAAAAAAAGATGAAGATTATGTAGCAATATAGCCGTTCGTAAGCTCCTTAGATATGCCTGTCGTGCTCTAGGTTAGAGCATCTCCAGCCGTCTCCCCGACGAGGCCCCCGGCAGTCGTTTTTTACATCCGGACGGCGTTATTCGGCTCAGCCGCGCCCTCGGCTCCTCGTTTTCCCCCATATTAGGCCTTTCATCCATCCGGAGAGCCCAGGCCATCCCCGGCCCCCCGGGGTGTGCTCGGGGACTCCGGACGAGAGAAAAGCGGGGACGGACCCGCTCTGTCGGCGAGAGAACAGACGAACCCCACCACTTTGTCGACGCAAATCCCCCCCTCCCCTCCCGTTGCTCTATCACCGCCGGCACCACCCCTCGCCAATCCGCCGGCCGGTTGCCTCAACTCCGCCGTTCCTCCACCCAGCAACCTATATTTCGCCGCCCGTCGTGTCCCTCTGCCTATTTTCCGCCGCCGGGCAGCTCCCTCGCGTCACTCCTCGTCGACACGCCCGACAGGTGTTCGTCAAATTGCCTGGCCGGACATGGACTCCGACGAGGAGAAGGACCAGATGTTCGCCGAGCTCTTTGAAGAAGAAATGGCAACCGCCACCCAAGACGAGGAGCACATGCTGATCCTAGCTTGCATGTCCGGCTTGTACGCCGAGTCGGCCATTGGTCGCCGTGGTGGGTCGGCACCAGGTCGTCGGAAGTGCAAGCCGAGGCAGCGAATGGAGGGCTACTGCATGCTCTACGCTGACTACTTCGCCGACGATCCATTGCACGGTGAGACTGTTTTTAGGCGTCATTTCAGGATGAGCCGGAAGCTCTTCCTGAAAATTGTGTATGCCCTTCGAGAGTACGACTCCTATTTCGCCGTGGTGGGTCGGCACCAGGTCGCCGGAAGTGCAAGCCGAGGCAGCGAATGGAGGGCTACTGCATGCTCTGCGCTGACTACTTCGCCGACGATCCATTGCACGGTGAGGCTGTTTTTAGGCGTCATTTCAGGATGAGCCGGAAGCTCTTCCTGAAAATTGTGTATGCCCTTCGAGAGTACGACTCCTATTTCAGATGCAAGTTGGACTGCACAGGCATGGCAGGGTTTTCCGCCCTCCAAAAGTGCACGGTGGCTATGCGGATGCTGGCATATGGAGCTCCTAGTGATTCTACCGATGACTATCTTCGGACGGCGGAGTCCACCGCCCTTGATTGTTTCTACCGGTTCTGCAGGGTGGTGATAGCAGTGTTCGGGGACATCTACTTGAGATCACCCACTGTCGAAGACACTGCTAAGATCATCGATGTCAATGAAGCTCGAGGATTTCCAGGGATGCTTGGAAGCATTGACTGCATGCATTGGAAATGGAAGAACTGTCCGTTTTCCTGGCAGGGAATGTACAAGGGTCACAAAAAAGGTTGCACTGTGATACTTGAGGCAGTGACTACCCATGATCTCTGGATTTGGCACTCGTTTTTTGGTATGCCGGGATCCAACAACGATATCAACGTCTTGCAGTGCTCGCCGATCTTCTCCAATCTTGTTGAGGGTCATGCTCCCTCGGTTAACTTTGTGATCAATGGCCGGCAGTACAACAAGGGATACTATCTTGCATATGGTATCTATCCAAGTGGGCAAAATTTGTGAAGACTATCTCTGGCGCCGTCCTCCCGAAGGAGGTGGCGTTTGTCAAGGAATAAGAAGGTTGCCGAAAGAACGTCGAGCGTGCATTTGGTGTCCTCCAGTAGAGATTTGTTGTAGTCCAGTTCCCCGCTTTGACTTGGTCCAAAGATCAGATGTGGGAGGTGATGAACTGTTGTATGTGCTTACACAACATGATTATCGAGGATGAGCGGAAGTATCTGATGGCGTGTACAGCACACGTCCGTTGGGAACCCCAAGAGGAAGGTATGATGCGCACAGTAGCAAGTTTTCCCTCAGAAAGAAACCAAGGTTTATCGAACCAGGAGGAGCCAAGAAGCACGTTGAAGGTTGATAGGGCAAAGGTGGCCGATCTTTCGATGAGACGTGGATAGATCGATTTGTTGGTGGAGTTCGTGCTTGACGATCCGACTACACGTGCAAAGCTCGTGCGCCAATGCAATCGCTAGGACAATCTCCGGGAGTTACTGATCTTGCGGATGCACGATCAGCCTGACCAGCGAGGGTCTTAATTCCTACCTGAAATCGAGAACAAGTAAGAACTAATAATGCAATCAGAATATTGCAGATATAGATGAAAGCTTTATTGAAAAAGGTGGGATTCCGAATAGTCGGTCTTGTTCTGGGCGTTGGCCTCAAAAGAAGTACACGAGAGTTGCAGCAATGGCTAACTTTTAGTCTAATCAAAATCCGAGTCTAAACGTGACGGCTATGGGGGTATTTAAAGGAGGAAAAGGTGGGGTTTCGGCCAGCCATACATATGGTGGCCGAACCAAACCCTAAAAGGCCTTTCCCCCTTCAATACGGACTTTAAAAAGTGGCTGACTTAATTCCTGCGAAAATGACATGGGCCTGGCCCAAAACTAAAGGTGACGCAGCACCATATTATGCTATGGGCGAATTTATGAAGTGGAAAACTCTATATTTCGTCCATGTCTTCATCTCTTCTTATGGTGGCTTCAAAGTTCTGAAATCTCCACTTGTGGCGTCATCTTCAATCCTCAAATGCTTGCTGCCATCTCCTCCATGCGTGATCATGCTCCAATGCTTGTCCTCCTCCTCCATGCTTGGTCCATCATTCCTAAGAGTAACAAACATATCTGATTTAGGCAGCATCATATTCTCATGTATGTGAGGAATAGTTCCAAGAAACGAAAGTACCTGATAGTTAAGTTGTTTGGCACAAGCTCGAGTGATTGGTCCTTGTATTTGTGTGGCTGTAGGTACAGCGGTTGTATCAAGAGATGGGATGTCCTCATCATGCCCCCCTTCTTGAATTGAAGTCGTCCTCGACGAAAGCTCCTCTTGTTCACCAAAGTAAGGCTTCAAATCTGCAATGTTAAATGTAGGACTAACCGTACCCAATTATGCAGGAAGCTCAAGTTTATATGCATTATCATTTATTTTCTCTAACACCTTAAAAGGACCAGCAGCGCGTGGCATTAGTTTAGACTTGCGCAATTCAGGAAAACGATCTTTGCGCAAATGCAACCAAACAAGATCACCAACATCAAACACAACATGCTTTCTTCCTCTATCCCCAGCAATTTTATACTTAGCATTCATGCGTGCTATGTTGTCTTTAGTAGTCTCATGCAATTTTAGTATCAATTCAGCGCGGTCTGTAGCATCCAAATTATTTTGCACAGAAGATGGTAAAGGCAACAAATCAATAGGTGCACGTGGTACAAATCCATAAACAATCTCAAATGGGCACATCTTAGTGGTAGAATGCAGCGAACGATTGTAAGAAAATTCAACATGAGGTAAACATTCTTCCCACAATTTTAAGTTCTGCTTCAAAACAGCCCGCCACATAGTAGACAAAGTTCTATTTACTACTTCAGTTTGTCCATCAGTTTGGGGATGACATGTAGTACTAAACAGCAATTTAGTCCCCAACTTAGCCCATAAACATCTCCAAAAGTGGCTAAGAAACTTAGTATCACGATCAGAAACAATAGTATTTGGCACACCATGTAAACGCACAATTTCACGAAAGAACAAATCAGCAACATGTGTAGCATCATCAGTTTTGTGACATGGAATGAAGTGTGCCATCTTAGAAAACCTATCCACAACAACAAAGATACTATCCCTCCCCTTCTGTGTACGAGGCAAACCCAAAACGAAATCCATAGAAATATCCTCCCAAGGTACACTAGGAACAGGAAGAGGCATATATAAACCATGTGGATTAAGTCGAGACTTAGCTTTTTGACATGTAGTGCAGCGTGCCACAAATCTCTCAACATCTCGACGCATACGTGGCCAAAAGAAGTGTGCAACAAGTACATCCTCCGTCTTCTTCACACCAAAGTGTCCCATCAATCCTCCTCCATGCGCCTCCTGCAACAACAAAAGACGAACGGAACCATCTGGGATGCATAGCTTGTTAGCACGGAACACAAATCCATCATTGAGGACGAATTTGTTTCATGTTCTATTATCTTTACAATTCAGCAACACATCTTTAAAATCAGCATCATGCAAGTATTGTTCCTTTATGGTTTCTAATCCAAAAATCTTGAAGTCAAGTTGAGATAGCATAGTATATCGGCACGACAAAGCATCAGCAATAACATTATCTTTACCCTTTTTGTGTTTGATAACATAAGGAAAAGACTCAATAAACTCAACCCACTTTGCATGGCGACGATTCAACTTAGCTTGACTACGAATATGCTTCAAAGATTCATGATCAGAATGTATAACAAATTCTTTCGGTCATAAATAATGTTGCCAAGTTTCTAATGTCCGAACCAGCGCATATAATTCTTTATCATAAGTAGAATAGTTCAGACTAGGCCCACTCAATTTTTCACTAAAATATGCAACAGGTTTACCCTCTTGTAATAACACACCTCCCAAACCAATTCCACTAGCATCACATTCAAGCTCAAAAGTCTTATTAAAATCGGGAATTTGGAGTAATGGAGCATGTGTTAACTTATCTTTCAGAATCATGAAGGCGTCTTGTTGTGCATCGCCCTAAACAAAGGGCACATCCTTCTTTGTAAGCTCATTCAGCGGCGCAGCAATGGATCCAAAATCTTTCACAAAGCGCCTATAGAAACCAGCGAGGCCAAGAAAGCTCCTCACTTGTGTGACCGTCTTTGGCTGCGGCCAACTCTCAATTGCCTCAATCTTGGCTGGATCAACTTCAATTCCCTGCGCAGTAACAACATAGACAAGAAACGCAACTCGATTGGTGCAAAAGATGCACTTCTCAAGATTACCATACAAACGTGCATCACGTAAAGCAGTGAAAACAGCACGTAAATGATCCAAATGTTCCTCCAAAGATTTGCTATAAATCAGAATATCATCAAAGTATACCACCACAAAACGTCCAATAAAAGCACGTAAAACTTCGTTCATTAGTCTCATGAAAGTACTAGGTGCATTAGTTAAACCAAAAGGCATTACTAACCACTCATATAAGCCGAACTTAGTTTTAAACGCTGTTTTCCATTCATCTCCTAATTGCATACGAATCTGGTGGTAACCACTACGCAAATCAATTTTAGAGAACATAATAGAACCACTCAATTCATCAAGCATATCATCTAAACGAGGTATAGGATGACGGTATCGAATGGTAATATTATTAATAGATCTACAATCAGTACACATGCGTGAAGAACCATCCTTCTTAGGTACCAAGATAATAGGCACAACACATGGACTAAGAGACTCACGAATGTAACCTTTATCTTGAAGAACCTGAATTTGTCGCTGAATCTCTTTCGTCTCTTCAGGATTGGTACGATATGGTGCACGGTTGGGCAGTGAAGCTCCTGGAATCAAGTCAATCTGGTGTTCTATCCCACAAATAGGTGGCAGTCCAGGTGGAACATCTTGTGGGAACACATCAATGAATTCCTGCAAAAAGTTAGCAACCGCAGGTGGCAAAGAAGGAGGCATATCCTCAAATGAAAACAGAACTTCTTTGCAAATAATAGCATAGCATTGAGTAGTGTTCACATCAAGTTCAGCAATATCAGATTTGCTAGCAAGCAAACAAGGATTCTTCAAACGAATTTCAGTAGCATGGTTTGAATCAGATTTAGTATTAGTCTTATGTGGCACAAAATCTGCAGCAACAATCTGATTTTCACTCTTATTTTTCTCCTTGCTTTTTACTCTACTAGCTCTAGCAAGATCATCTTTTAGTATTTGTTCAGGAGTCATAGGTTTGAGACCAATTTTCTTTCCATCATGCATAAGAGAATACTGATTAGTTCTACCATTATGAACAGATTCTCTATCAAATTGCCAAGGTCTACCAAGTAACAAAGAACATGCTTGCATAGGTACAACATCACAATCAACAAAATCAGAATATGTACCAATAGTAAAATGCACACGTGTAGTTCTTGTTACCTTGACCTTCCGAGAGCTCTCAAACCATTGAATGTAGTATGGATGTGTGCGCTGTCTTGTAGAGAGAGAAAGCTTCTCCACCATGTCAACACTAGCCAGATTATTGCAGCTCCCTCCATCAATGATGATCCTTATGGCTCGCTCTTTTACAACGCCTCTTGTTTGAAAAAGAGTGTGGCGTTGATCATGCTCAGTTTTGCTCAATTGCACGCTCAACACACGCTGTGCAACTAAGCTCCTGTACTGATCAGCAGTGTCAGCTTCCATTACCTCCATCTCTCTCTCAGAATCAGAATTGGCGCCATCACGTGCAGCAATAAGGGCCAAAGTGTCCTCATCAAAGTCACTTGCAGAATCATATTCTCCATCTTCACGCACCAACATCACACGCTTGGTTCTGCATTCTCTCTCTATGTGTCCAAATCCCAAGCATTTGCGACATTGTATGTCGCGCGTCTTCCCCGTGGAGGCCATCGAAGAGGAACTCCGAGGAGGACCAGTAGATGGTGGTGGCGTAGCAGCAGGTGGTGCTCGTGATGCAGGGGCGGTGTACTTGGAGGTAGTAGGAGCTGGTGCAGTACCACGAGATGGTGGCGCTGATTGTCGTGGAGACCATGATGATGTACGACCTGCAGAAACATTAGCTCTTCTCCATGGTGGTTGGCGATCCTGCACTTCACGTTCAGCTTTGCAAGCAAGATGAAACAAGCGAGTAATAGTGTTGTACTCCTTATAATCTAAAATATGCTGAATCTCTTTATTCAAACCACCAAAGAAACGTGCAAGCATAGCCTCATTATCCTCTACAATACCACAACGAATCATGCCAGTTTGCAATTCTTGATAATAATCTTCTACAGAATTTTTTCCTTGTTCTAAGCGAGACAATTTTTTTAGCAAATCACGTTGATAATATGGAGGAACAAAACGTGTACGCATAGCAAGTTTTAACCCAACCCATGTAGCAGGAATATTTGCTGGATGTGCTCTACAATATTCAGACCACCAAATAGAAGCAAAATCTTTAAACTCACAAGTAGCAGCACTAACACGCAAGTGATCAGGGTATTTTAAACATGCAAAGCGTTGTTCTACCTCCAATTCCCATGTAAGATATGCATCAGGATTATATCTACCCTCAAATGGAGGAATATTCAGTTTCAGCTTAGCAACATGATCATCATCATTACGTACCAGCCGTGGAGGTGGGCGAGCGTTGCGGTGCAGTTGTCGTGGGCGACCAGGTGCAGGTTGTTCGACTTCCTCACCGTCCAGCACGTTCTCCTCGACCTGCTCGTCCCCATCCCCGTCATAGTCTTCGTATCCTTCATCAGAAGGCGCGTCAGGTGCGGCTGCAGCAGCAGGAGCGGTACCCGTAGGCACATCCGCACGAGGAACGCGGCGCGCGCGTCGTCGCCCGGTGTCGCGAGGTGGCGGCAACCGCGTCAAGAGCTCCTGGAACTTGGCGTCGAGCTTGGAGTTGAAAGCTGTCTCGAGGCCATCCAACTTGTCCAGCGCGTCAGTGAGTTTAGCGTCAACATCACTAATGCGCGCATCAACGTCGCGTCCATGTCCGCCCGAAAGGTGGGTGAAGTGAGCATGCAACTGCTCAGGCGTCATCTTGGCCGGGTCAACAGCGGCCGGATCAACAGGTCCTGACATGGTTAGTACACAAAAAGCACAAATGTATATGCCTACAAACTACGGAATATGGTGGTTCACGCGCAATTCGTCAAGCAAAATACAAAGCTCTTACAAGTTCTTACCAAACAGGAGGAAGGCGATGTAACAACCAGCAAGGATCAGCGTCTCCAAAGATTGCCAAAGCGATTACCAGGTGTCGACACAGTGCACGTGGAGACAATATGTAGAGCTGTAGGAAGGCTAATATGGTAGCAACACAGCAATTGTCAAAACAGCAATGCAATATTGAAAGTATGCTCAACGACGGTACTGTGCTGGTCCTAGGCTAGACCGTACTAGAGACGCGAGCCTAAAACACTAACGAGGTCACGGCGCGGCACACAAGCAACCAGCAGTGATGAGGTGGCGATGACGTGGCGACGAGAGGTGCGAAAAATCACTATGATCGCAAGTGTCTCAAACTAATCCCCAAGGTCTAAAAACAGTATAGCCTCAGAAATTTTTTTTGTCGATATTTCGGAGGTGCTCCGGAAAGCGCGCAGGTGCCAAAAAATGTCGGTATAATGGCCAGTGGCGAAAAGTGATCGCCAAGGTGAAAAACCAATGTAGCCAGAAAATTTTTTCGGAAGCGTTTCCAGACTTTTTTTTTTTTTGCTCTCCTTCTAAATCTTTACTGGCGGCCGAAACTTATCTCACGGAAATTTTTTCTACAGCACAGGTGGAAATTAGAAGGCAACAGCTATTAAGGAAAACAGGAAAACCTTAGTCTACACTGACTCTGTCGCGGCAGAGAAACAGCACAAATCCGTGTCGCGGTAGGACACAGGGTATATGGCAGATGTATATGTCTGTGGCGGAAACGATCTGGTGGGTATATATGGAAGTGGCGGAAGTATATGGTGGGTGTATCTGGCAGTGGCGGAAGTATATATGGTGGTGGTGGCGGTGATCTGCGTATGGTGCAAGCGGCGGCGGCGGCGTGACTAATGTGACCAGAACTCGAAACTCTAAAGGAACTAGACGCTAAGACCAGCAACTCGACACGAAGATGCAGTCACAAATTCAACTATGCAAAACTGAAAAGACAATGCAAGGCGTGGCAGGGGGTTTATGGGAGATATGATCTGAACCCTAACTGTATGTTTTTTTGGCTTTTTCGTGGTTTATGGGTATGATGGCAGATGCAATCTACACTAGGAAAACAGTAAAATCTCACTGAGCAACCTGAAATCTGATACCACTTGATAGGGCAAAGGTGGCCGATCTTTCGATGAGACGTGGATAGATCGATTTGTTGGTGGAGGTCGTGCTTGACGATCCGACTACACGTGCAAAGCTCGTGCGCCAATGCAATCGCTAGGACAATCTCCGGGAGTTACTGATCTTGCGGATGCACGATCAGCCTGACCAGCGAGGGTCTTAATTCCTACCTGAAATCGAGAACAAGTAAGAACTAATAATGCAATCAGAATATTGCGGATATAGATGAAAGCTTTATTGAAAAAGGTGGGATTCCGAATAGTCGGTCTTGTTCTGGGCGTTGGCCTCAAAAGAAGTACACGAGAGTTGCAGCAATGGCTAACTTTTAGTCTAATCAAAATCCGAGTCTAAACGTGACGGCTATGGGGGTATTTAAAGGAGGAAAAGGTGGGGTTTCGGCCAGCCATACATATGGTGGCCGAACCAAACCCTAAAAGGCCTTTCCCCCTTCAATACGGACTTTAAAAAGTGGCTGACTTAATTCCTGCGAAAATGACATGGGCCTGGCCCAAAACTAAAGGTGACGCAACACCATATTATGCTATGGGCGGATTTATGAAGTGGAAAACTCTATATTTCGTCCATGTCTTCATCTCTTCTTATGGTGGCTTCAAAGTTCTGAAATCTCCACTTGTGGCGTCATCTTCAATCCTCAAATGCTTGCTGCCATCTCCTCCATGCGTGATCATGCTCCAATGCTTGTCCTCCTCCTCCATGCTTGGTCCATCATTCCTAAGAGTAACAAACATATCTGATTTAGGCAGCATCATATTCTCATGTATGTGAGGAATAGTTCCAAGAAACGAAAGTACCTGATAGTTAAGTTGTTTGGCACGAGCTCGAGTGATTGGTCCTTGTATTTGTGTGGCTGTAGGTACAGCGGTTGTATCAAGAGATGGGATGTCCTCGTCAAAGGTTGTTGGTGGCGGGATGTAGTGCGGCGCAACACCAGGGATTCCGGCGCCAACGTGGAACCTGCACAACACAACCAAAGTACTTTGCCCCAACGAAACAGTGAGGTTGTCAATCTCACCGGCTTGCTGTAACAAAGGATTAGATGTATAGTGTGGATGATGATTGTTTGCAGAAAACAGTAAAGCAAGTATTGCAGTAGATTGTATTCGATGTAAAAGAATGGACCGGGGTCCACAGTTCACTAGAGGTGTCTCTCCCATAAGATAAATAGCATGTTGGGTGAACAAATTACAGTCGGGCAATTGACAAATAGAGAGGGCATGACAATGCACATACATGATACGATGAGTATTGTGAGATTTAATTGGGCATTACGACAAAGTACATAGACCGATATCCAGCATGCATCTATGCCTAAAAAGTCCACATTCAGGTTATCATCCGAACCCCTTCCAGTATTAAGTTGCAAACAACAGACAATTGCATTAAGTATGGTGCGTAATGTAATCAATAACTACATCCTCGGACATAGCATCAATGTTTTATCCCTAGTGGCAACAGCACATCCACAACCTTAGAACTTTCTCACACCGTCCTGCATTTAATGGAGGCATGAACTCACTATCGAGCATAAATACTCCCTCTTGGAGTTAAGAGTAAAAACTTGGCCAGAGCCTCTACTAATAACGGAGAGCATGCAAGATCATAAACAACACATAGGTAATAGATTGATAATCAACATAACATAGCATTCTCTATCCATCGGATCCCGACAAACACAACATATAGCATTATAGATAGATGATCTTGATCATGTTAGGCAGCTCACAAGATCCGACAATGAAGCACATAAGGAGAAGACGACCATCTAGCTACTGCTATGGACCCATAGTCCAGGGGTGAACTACTCACTCATCACTCCGGAGGCGACCATGGCGGTGAAGAGTCCTCCGGGAGATGATTCCCCTCTCCGGCAGGGTGCCGGCGGCGATCTCCAGAATCCCCCGAGATGGGATTGGCGGCGGCGGCGTCTCAGTAAGGTTTTCCGTATCGTGGCTCTCGGTACTGGGGGTTTCGCGACGAAGGCTTTAAGTAGGCGGAAGGGCAACGCGGGGGGCCACACGAGGGCCCCACACACCAGGGCCGCGCGGCCAGGACCTGGGTCGCGCTGCCCTGTTATGGCGGCGCCTCGTGGCCCCACTTCCTTTCCCCCTCGGTCTTCTGGAAGCTTCGTGCAAAAATAGGACCCTGGGCGTTGATTTCGTCCAATTCCGAGAATATTTCCTTTGTAGGATTTCTGAAACCAAAAACAGCAGAAAACAGCAACTGGCTCTTCGGCATCTCGTTAATAGGTTAGTGCCGGAAAATGCATAAATACGACATATAATGTGTATAAAACATGTAGATATCATCAATAATGTGGCATGGAACATAAGAAATTATCGATACGTCGGAGACGTATCAGCATCCCCAAGCTTAGTTCCTGCTCATCCCGAGCAGGTAAACGATAACAAAGATAATTTCTGGAGTGACATGCCATCATAACCTTGATCATACTATTGTAAGCATATGTAATGAATGCAGCGATCAAAACAATGGTAATGACATGAGTAAACAAATGAATCATAAAGCAAAGACTTTTCATGAATAGTACTTCAAGACAAGCATCAATAAGTCTTGCATAAGAGTTAACTCATAAAGCAATAAATCAAAGTAAAGGTATTGAAGCAACACAAAGGAAGATTAAGTTTCAGCGGTTGCTTTCAACTTGTAACATGTATATCTCATGGATAATTGTCAATATAGAGTAATATAACAAGTGCAATATGCAAGTATGTAGGAATCAATGCACAGTTCACACAAGTGTTTGCTTCTTGAGGTGGAGAGAGATAGGTGAACTGACTCAACATAAAATTAAAAGAAAGGTCCTTCAAAGAGGAAAGCATCGATTGCTATATTTGTGCTAGAGCTTTGGTTTTGAAAACATGAAACAATTTTGTCAACGGTAGTAATAAAGCATATGTATCATGTAAATTATATCTTACAAGTTGCAAGCCTCATGCATAGTGTACTAATAGTGCCCGCACCTTGTCCTAATTAGCTTGGGTTAACACGGATTATCATTGCATAACATATGTTTCAACCAAGTGTCACAAAGGGGTACCTCTATGCCGCCTGTACAAGGGTCTAAGGAGAAAGTTCGCATTGGATTTCTCGCTTTTGATCATTCTTCAACTTAGACACCCATACCGGGACAACATAGACAACAGATAATGGACTCCTCTTTTAATGCTTAAGCATTCAACAACAGATAATATTCTCATAAGAGATTGAGGTTTTATGTCCAAACTGAAACTTCCACCATGATTCATGGCTTTAGTTAGCGGCCCAATGTTCTTCTCTAACAGTATGCATACTCAAACCATTTGATTGTGAAAACCGCCCTTACTTCAGACAAGACGAACATGCATAGCAACTCACATGATATTCAACAAAGAGTTGATGGCGTCCCCAGGAACATGGTTATCGCTCAACAAGCAACTTAATAAGAGATAAAGTGCATAAGTACATATTCAATACCACAATAGTTTTTAAGGCTATTTTGTCCCATGAGCTATATATTGCAAAGGCGAATGATGGAAATTTAAAGGTAGCACTCAAGCAATTTACTTTGAAATGGCGGAGAAATACCATGTAGTAGGTAGGTATGGTGGACACAAATGGCATAGTGGTTGGCTCAAGGATTTTGGATGCATGAGAAGTATTCCCTCTCGATACAAGGTTTAGGCTAGCAAGGTTGTTTGAAACAAACACAAGGATGAACCGGTGCAGCAAAACTCACATAAAAGACATATTGTAAACATTATAAGACTCTACACCGTCTTCCTTGTTGTTCAAAACTCAATACTAGAAATTATCTAGACTTTAGAGAGACCAAATATGCAAACCAAATTTTAGCAAGCTCTATGTATTTCTTCATTAATGGGTGCAAAGTATATGATGCAAGAGCTTAAACATGAGCACAACAATTGCCAAGTATTTCAAGACATTTTAGAATTACTACATGTAGCATTTCCCGATTCCAACCATATAACAATTTAACGAAGAAGATTCAACCTTCGCCATGAATACTATGAGTAAAGCCTAAGGACATATTTATCCATATGCAACAACGGAGCATGTCTCTCTCCCACACAATGAATGCTAGGATCCATTTTATTCAAACAAAAGCAAAAAACAAAAACAAACAGACACTCCAAGCAAAGCACATAAGATGTGACTGAATAAAAATATAGTTTCAGGGGAGGAACCTGATAATGTTGTCGATGAAGAAGGGGATGCCTTGGGCATCCCCAAGCTTAGACGCTTGAGTCTTCTTAAAATATGCAGGGGTGAACCACCGGGACATCCCCAAGCTTAGAGCTTTCACTCTCCTTGGTCATATTGCATCATTTCCCTCTCTTGATCCTTGAAAACTTCCTCCACACCAAACTCAAAACAACTCATTAGAGGGTTAGTGCACAATAAAAATTTGCATGTTCAGAGGTGACATAATCATTCTTAAGACTTCTGGACATTGCACAAAGCTACTGGACATTAATGGATCAAAGAAATTCATCCATCATAGCAAAAGAGGCAATGCGGAATAAAAGGCAGAATCTGTCAAAACAGAACAGTTCGTAAAGACGAATTTTAAAGTGGTACCAGACTTGCTCAAATGAAAATGCCCAAATTGAATGAAAGTTACGTACATATCTGAGGATCACTCACGTAAATTGGCATAATTTTCTGAGTTACCTACAGATAATTAGACCCAGATTCGTGACAGCAAAGAAATCTGTTTCTGCGCAGTAATCCAAATCTAGTATGAACCTTACTATCAACGACTTTACTTGGCACAACAATGCACAAAACTAAGATAAGGAGAGGTTGCTACAGTAGTAAACAACTTCCAAGACTCAAATATAAAATAAAGGTACTGTAGTAAAAACATGGGTTGTCTCCCATAAGCGCTTTTCTTTAACGCCTTTCAGCTAGGCGCAGAAAGTGTGTATCAAGTGTTATCAAGAGACGAAGCATCAACATCACAATTTGTTCTAATAATAGAATCAAAAGGTAACTTCATTCTCTTTCTAGGGAAGTGTTCCATACCTTTCTTGAGAGGAAATTGATATTTAATATTACCTTCCTTCATATCAATGATAGCTCCAACAGTTCGAAGAAAAGGTCTTCCCAATATAATGGGGCAAGATGCATTGCATTCAATATCCAAGACAACAAAATCAACGGGGACAAGGTTATTGTTAACCATAATACGAACATTATCAATCCTCCCCAAAGGTTTCTTTTTAGCATTATCAGCAAGATTAACATCCAAATAACAATTTTTCAATGGTGGCAAGTCAAGCATATCATAGATTTTCTTAGGCATAACGGAAATACTTGCACCAAGATCACATAAAGCATTACAATCAAAGTTATTGACCTTCATCTTAATGATGGGCTCCCAACCATCCTCTAGCTTCCTAGGAATAGAAGTTTCAAGTTTTAGTTTCTCCTCTCTAGCTTTTATGAGAGCATTTGTAATATGTTTTGTGAAAGCCAAATTTATAGCACTAGCATTAGGACTCTTAGCAAGTTTTTGTAAGAACTTTATAACTTCAGAGATGTGGCAATCATCAAAATCCAAATCATTATAATCTACAGCAATGGGATCATCATCCCCAATGTTGGAAAAAATTTCAGCAGTTTATCACAGTGCGATTTAAAGATTTTAGCAGTTTCCGGCAGTTTTGCAGGCTTTGCATTAGAAGTGGAAACATTGCCAACACCAATTCTTTCACCATTATTAGTAATAGGTGCAGCAACATGTGGAGCATTAGCATTGCTAGTGGTGGTAATAGTCCAAACTTTAGCTACATTATTCTCTTTAGCTAGTTTTTCATTTTCTTCTATTTCCCACCTAGCATGCAATTCGGCCATCAATCTCATATTCTCATTAATTCTAACTTGGATGGAATTTGCTGTAGTAACAATTTTATTTTCAATATCCTTATTAGGCATAACTTTCGATTTCAAAAGATCAACATCAGAGGCAAGACTATCAACCTTAGAAGCAAGAATATCAATTTTATTGAGCTTTTCCTCAATAGATTTGTTAAAAGCAGTTTGTGTACTAATAAATTCTTTAAGCATGGCTTCAAGACCAGGGGGTACACTCCTATTATTGTTGTAAAAATTCCCATAAGAATTACCATAACCATTACTATTATTATAAGGATATGGCCTATAGTTATTACTAGAATTGTTCCGATAAGCATTGTTGTTGAAATTATTATTTTTAATGAAGTTTACATCAACATGTTCTTCTTGGGAACCCAATGAAACTAATGAAACATTATTAGGATCAACATTAGTCCTATCATTCACAAGCATAGACATAATAGCATCAATCTTATCACTCAAGGAAGAGGTTTCTTCGACAGAATTTACCTTCTTACCTTGTGGAACTCTTTCCGTGTGCCATTCAGAGTAATTAATCATCATATTATCAAGAAGCTTTGTCGCCACCCCCAAGGTGATGGACATAAAGGTACCTCCAGCAGCTGAATCCAATAGGTTTCGCGAAGAAAAATTTAGTCCTGCATAGAAGGTTTGGATGATCATCCAAGTAGTCAGTCCATGGGTTGGGCAATTCTTTACCAAAGATTTCATTCTCCCCCATGCTTGAGCAACATGTTCATTATCTAATTGCTTAAAATTCATTATGCTACTTCTCAAAGATATAATTTTAGCGGGAGGATAATATCTACCAATAAAAGCATCCTTACATTTAGTCCATGAATCAATACTATTCTTAGGCAAAGATAGCAACCAATCTTTAGTTCTTCCTCTTAATGAGAAAGGAAACAATTTCAATTTTATAATGTCACCATCTACATCCTTATACTTTTGCATTTCACATAATTCAACAAAATTATTAAGATGGGCAGCAGCATCATCAGAACTAACACCAGAAAATTGCTCTCTCATAACAAGATTCAAGAAAGGTGTTTAATTTCAAAGAATTCTGCTGTAGTAGCAGGTGGAGCAATAGGTGTGCATAGGAAATCATTATTATTAGTGTTTGTGAAGTCACACAACTTAGTGTTTTCAGGAGTATTCATTTTAACAGTAGTAAATAAAGCAAACTAGATAAAGTAAATGCAAGTAACTAATTTTTTTGTGTTTTTAATATAGAGAGCAAGACAGTAAATAAAGTAAAGCTAGCAACTAATTTTTTGTGTTTTGTTTAAGTGCAGCAAACAAAATAGTAAATAAAGTAAAGCAAGACAAAAACAAAGTAAAGAGATTGGATTGTGGAGACTCCCCTTGCAGCGTGTCTTGATCTCCCCGGCAACGGCGCCAGAAAAAATGCTTGATGGTGTGTACAGCACACGTCCGTTGGGAACCCCAAGAGGAAGGTATGATGCGCACAGTAGCAAGTTTTCCCTCAGAAAGAAACCAAGGTTTATCGAACCAGGAGGAGCCAAGAAGCACGTTGAAGGTTGTTGGTGGCGGGATGTAGTGCGGCGCAACACCAGGGATTCCGACGCCAACGTGGAACCTGCACAACACAACCAAAGTACTTTGCCCCAACGAAACAGTGAGGTTGTCAATCTCACCGGCTTGCTGTAACAAAGGATTAGATGTATAGTGTGGATGATGATTGTTTACAGAAAACAGTAAAGCAAGTATTGCAGTAGATTGTATTCAATGTAAAAGAATGGACCGGGGTCCACAGTTTACTAGAGGTGTCCCTCCCATAAGATAAATAGCATGTTGGGTGAACAAATTACAGTCGGGCAATTGACAAATAGAGAGGGCATGACAATGCACATACATGATACGATGAGTATTGTGAGATTTAATTGGGCATTACGACAAAGTACATAGACCGCTATCCAGCATGCATCTATGCCTAAAAAGTCCACTTTCAGGTTATCATCCGAACCCCTTCCAGTATTAAGTTGCAAACAACAGACAATTGCATTAAGTATGGTGCGTAATGTAATCAATAACTACATCCTCGGACATAGCATCAATGTTTTATCCCTAGTGGCAACAACACATCCACAACCTTAGAACTTTCTGTCACTGTCCCAGATTTAATGGAGGCATGAACCCACTATCGAGCATAAATACTCCCTCTTGGAGTTAAGAGTAAAAATTTGGCCAGAGCCTCTACTAATAACGGAGAGCATGCAAGATCATAAACAACACATAGGTAATAGATTGATAATCAACATAACATAGTATTCTCTATCCATCGGATCCCGACAAACACAACATATAGCATTATAGATAGATGATCTTGATCATGTTAGGCAGCTCACAAGATCAGACAATGAAGCACATAAGGAGAAGACGACCATCTAGCTACTGCTATGGACCCATAGTCCAGGGGTGAACTACTCACTCATCACTCCGGAGGCGACCATGGCGGTGAAGAGTCCTCCGGGAAATGATTCCCCTCTCCGGCAGGGTGCCGGAGGCGATCTCCAGAATCCCCCGAGATGGGATTGGCGGCGGCGGTGTCTCAGTAAGGTTTTCCGTATCGTGGCTCTCGGTACTGGGGGTTTCGCGACGAAGGCTTTAAGTAGGCGGAAGGGCAACGCGGGGGGCCACACGAGGGCCCCACACACCAGGGCCGCGTGGCCAGGACCTGGGCCGCGCTGCCCTGTTATGGCGGCGCCTCGTGGCCCCACTTCCTTTCCCCCTCGGTCTTCTGGAAGCTTCGTGCAAAAATAGGACCCTGGGCGTTGATTTCGTCCAATTCCGAGAATATTTCCTTTGTAGGATTTCTGAAACCAAAAACAGCAGAAAACAGCAGCTGGCTCTTCGGCATCTCGTTAATAGGTTAGTGCCGGAAAATGCATAAATACGACATATAATGTGTATAAAACATGTAGATATCATCAATAATGTGGCATGGAACATAAAAAATTATCGATACGTCGGAGACGTATCAGTATCCGGTTCCTCTGAGCGAACAAGCTGCACCATATGACAGAGAGGGTCCTCTTGCACAACCTAACCACCAGGTGTCGGCGTCGTGGGCTGCGTTCATCGCTATGCGACAGGAGATTCGAGACTCCACAATGCATCAACAGCTGCAGGATGATGGTGGAGCACATATGGCTTCGAGGCAACACCAACCAGTTTCCATTTGATTTATTTGAAAACTTGTCTTGTTTTGTTGAACTGTAACGTTTATTTGTAAAAATAAGCCAAATGTTGGTAAAACTGGTCAAATTCGCTGAATTATACAGGAAATTTGGCATCCAGGAACGTTTTTCTCTAAAAAACACTGAACCCCGGGTGTCTACCGGGGAGACGGCTGAAACTTCGGCGCTTCCCGAGCCAAACTTTCGTCCAGTCCGACGCTAAATAGTGCCGAATTTCGGCCCTGGGAGCCCCAACGGCTGGAGGTGCTCTTACTACCTATAGACCGAAACTCTTTGTACTCACGCAAGCCCTAACATGTTTTTTTTAACGGAGGCAGAAGTCGGTTAGTTAAGAAGAGGTCTTTACATGAAAGTACAGGTAAAATACACGGGGCTAATCTCTCAGCATCAAATCACCCAAATGTTGTGCTTCTGTAACCCAAAGGCGAGCCTCTTTCTTGATCATATTTGCCAGGAGGCCTAACATGTTTTTTATATGGAGTCATCAAAATACAATATAGTCTCCGTTGTGGCATTACAACGACTGTACAAAGAACTCATAATAATAATAAAAAGTGGAATAAGTGGCACTAACCTGATATCCATATTTAGATATATATGAGGAACTTATTAGTAATAATGAGTATATCAATTTTGGCATGTTTTATATGAATATGTTAATCACTTGAAGCTATAGACAGAGACCAACATTAGCAGTTAGTATTCAAAAGTAAGTTCTCCAACCAGGTAAGACAGATTACTTCAATAGTGATAGCAAAGAGCTCAAAGTTTTGCGGTTCTTAAAATAAGCCAAAAATCAAAGTGAGGAAAAAAAAACAACACTCGAGACATATACATTTAAGAAAATCATCTTTTATCCTCAAAAAGATCTCGAAAACTGGAAGATACATCAACCTCATGTATCAAAAGGTAACCAAAGATGTGCATGCTAAATCATCAAAACTTAATTGGTTTCTCCAACCTAGCATAAGGCATGCAGTCGCCTCCAAAGATTTCTCGGAATTGAAGGATAGGACTGGTCATATCAAGTTGGCGTACCAAACTTATCGGACTTAGCAGCCCTCTCAAATACATCGACGATGGCACCATAATAAGATCTTTTGAGGTTTACATACCCTTGGCCTGCGACCACATGATCAATTCTACTGGAAGAGAGCATAAATTCAATGCAAGCATCTTTGAGCTTGTTGCAATGATGCTGGTCAGCTAGAGCTAAAATATGGATGCCAGATTCTCAACATAAGACTCTTGCAAAGCATGCCTTCACATATCATTTTCATCGTTTCCATTGCATACTTATCTGGAGCAACAAGTGCTTAACCATTTCCTTTTTCTCATCTTCATCAAGATCGTCCATGGAAGGCATCAAATCGGTGTAGATAAAGCGAAGAAATGCCTTGAAAACAGAAGGCTGCATGTCCTCGCCGGTTATGTCCTGCCTCCCTTTGTCCCCTATCGGCCAATAGAACTCGGAGTCGAAGATAGGCGACCACATTGCAAGAACAATCTTATGTGTAGAAAATACCTCTCATTGACACTGAAAGCCCGTCAGCTCCTTTCTTCTCCGTCGGCAATTTTGCAAGATTATCATGTTAGAGATGTATAGACCTCCTTTCTTGTATATCCTAGTGTATGAGAGGCTTCATGCATAGTGTCACACATGTACATGTTTTGGTCTTTAACCTCTGTGAATGATAGTTGCTCATTTCTAACATGGTATCGAAGCTTAGGTTAGACTCCTCACACGTAGCATCTCTGTGTTGCTCTACGCCACCGCTGAATGTTGCTCCGTTCGGTGTGCTGCTTCTTCTTCCTTCTTGTGGTCATTTTCTTCCTGGTGCTTGTCAGCTGCTACTGGTCCTGCCCCATTTAGGCTTGTCGCTGCCGTGATTCGGCTGGCCACCACTGCATCTCGCCCGGCCGCCGCCACGCCTCGCCTAGCCGCCATCATTCCCAGCTTGCCCAGCCAACACCGCGTCTTGCTCAGCTACTACAGATCCTGACCGGCTGGCCCCTAGCCCCAATCCGGCTGGCTATTGTTGGAGATATGTCGGAGAGGCAATAATAAACTTATCATTATAATATTGTTGTATTTATGATAAATTTTTATTTCTCGTGCTATAATTGTATTAACCGGAAACGCTAATACATGTGTGTTTTATAAACAAATCAGAGTCCTTAGTAAGCCTCTTGTTTAACTAGCTCGCCGATTAAATAACGATCAAGGTTTCCTAATGATGAATATTGGATGTTGTTAACAACGGGGACATGCCATAGGAGAATGATACGGTGGACACACACCCAATGTAATCATAGCACTAAGATCAAGTCATTAAGTTCATTTTATTATATCTCTCAAACATGAAGTAACATAATCCTTAGACCATGAGATCATGTCAATCGCTAACATTGGAGGAGTAATTTGATGACACCAAACATCACATCATAACAGGGTGATTACAAAGGTGGTGTTAGGTATTCTGAAAGTGATAGTTCATGCTCATGGCACTAGTAGGAAAAACGCTATAGGGGCAGGCCGACACGCGACTATTACCACTTGTCGTGTGCGGAAAATGGGCACGCAGATAGTGTGGCCTTACTAGTAGCACGTGCCATTACTCGGCACGGGGCTACTACGTGGTCCCCGGCTGCACTCGTGGCCAGAAATTACCTGCGGTGTTCGCCGTCAGTCGCACGCGACCAGTACGGCGCTAGCTACCGGTAGCGAGCGTTGTCCTCGAACACGCCTGGTAACCTGCAAGATTCACTAGTTGCATCGCACAGCCACCTACCACACCATCAATCGATCGTCTCCTTTCCTCCCCACTTTACTACCGTACGGGATCATATAAAGCATGGTGTGCATGATGCGTCGATGACTGCATTATATAAGATGATAAGCATGATGCATGCGCACGAAACGCTTGGTCGGCGAAGCGCGACCTGTGTCAATCGTGTATAAATATGCCTGCCCTCCCTCGCGTGACATACACAAGCAAGGATTAGTCGGGGGTAACTCTTAGGGGTAGGCCCACTGGTAGCGGCCCCTTTTGGCCGCACACGGCTGCTATTACTGGCAGCGGACCATGGTGGAGCCCACGCTACAATTAAGCGGGCCAACATACCCGCAGCACGCTCACAGAGCACACCTGGCTAGTACGCTCCGAACGGCAGCGGACACCAGGTGCTACACCCTCGCTACCACTATATTTGGTAAAGTGGCCTTCTTTATAGCCTTCTCACTCTCTTCCTTTCATTCCTTATTTGGAGGATCCTCCAAATCCAAACCCGCGCATGAACCCTAGCTAACACATCGGCCCGTCGTCCCCAGACCGCCTGCGCCTTCGCCGCCTTCACCGACCGCCCACGCGCTTGCTGCTACCTTCCCCGGCAAGCCGCCGCCACCGTCGCATCGCCATCCCTCGACCGCCCGCCGCCACCTTCCCTGGGAAGCCGTCGTCGCCTTCCCCTACAATCCACCGCTTCCATCGCGCGTGAAATCACCGTCGAGCTCGTAAATTAATATTATACTCCATATGTTCACTCATTTGATTTTTTTTTCATTTTACTTTTGGTTTTATTTTGTTGCAATGGCCAATGATGCAGCAAGTAGATTTTCCAACTTTGATCTAATTGTTAACATAACTGACCATGCAACAGATGGGTTTTCTGAATCGTGCACAAACTATGGCCAAGTTAGGTACGGGGACAAGAAGTTTGTCATAGTGTTCACGGATGGCCTTGAAACCATGATGGTATATTTTAATCGAACATGTTGTGTCTCTAAGTTGTTCATATATAGTTGCATTCACTAGTGTATTTTATCTAATTGTTGTTTCTCAACTGCGACCGTTTAAAGTCACCCTCTAGTAGGACTCACTGCCCATACCGGAGAGGACATTTGTTGTTGAAGTCATCAATGAGACAAACCGAACCTATTTTCACGGGCCTTGTTGGATAGAGATGATAGAGCGCTACAGGATGGAGCGCGGCAACTCCTCTTCATCAGATGGTGAGTACCACAACCCAAGAGATGCTAACGGGTCATTATTCATTATCCACCCGCGGAGCCGAAGGAGGAGGCGAAAACATACGTGTAGTACAAAGTGTAGGTCTTGTCCATTACATAGTGTAGATCTTGTCCGTTACATAGTGTAGTACGCAGTATAATGATTTGGTCACTTGACTAATTGCGCAATAATGCTTGTGTGTGTATGTACTTGGTACTGCCTATGGATAGATATCATATAAATCTATATACTCGACATGTATAAATGAGGAGAAACGGCAGCTGGAAAAATTAGATACTGGCAGCGAGCCATGGTGGCATGCGAGCAGTATTATATGTATTGGTAGCGCATCGTAGGCACGCGACCAGTGGACGAAATGGTAGCGTGTCGGACACGCACGCGGCCGGCATGCCGGGAGGGCGCGCGATTAGTAATTAATACCACTAGCGAGGTACCAGTAGCGGGTGGCTGCCCGTGACTGGTAGTCAAATTACACACGCGAGCGGTTGGCTATTCCTTACTAGTGTGGATCAAGAGTGGGATTTGTCCATCCAAATGACGGAGAGATATACTGGGGGCCCTCCCAGTGGGATTACATCCAAGAATCTTGTGAGCACGTGCCAATGTCACAAGGATGTCATATCGTGGAGCGAGTAAAAATTACTTATCAGTAACTATATCGGACTAGGTTTAGATGATACCGATGATCGGATCTCGGATAAGTAAAGTATCATGAGACAAAGGGAATTGGTCAAAACGTTTATGGTTCATTCAATCACAAGGTCATCGTTGAATATGTAGGAGTCATTGTAGATCTCCAGTTCCCGATGCTGCCTATTGATTGGAGAGGTGTCTCGACCATGTTTGCATCATTCACAAACATTAGGGTGACACACTTAACGATCGTTGATGCTTAGGGTAGATATGGAAATATGATTTGGATTCTGAATGTTGTTCGGAGTCTCAGATTAGATCCTGGACATCACGATGAGGTTCGGAGTATTCCGAGGAACAAGATTCATATATGGAAAGTCTCTTTTCGGGTTTCGAAAAGGTTTGGAAATTTTTCGGTGTCACATCGGAGGGTTTTTTAGAATGTTCCGGAAGGGCCACTAGTGGGCTCACTGTCCTGGGGAGGGCCACATGAGCCGACGGAGTGCAACCCACCCCACTTGGGATAGGCGCACCAAGCCTACAAACCCAGTCGGGCACCCCCATTTGGGATAAGATCAATTCCCAAAAGAAGAAGGGGACAACTTGCAGGCAAGTTCCCCCCCCCCCTGCGTTGAACCTAAGGTGGAGGAGGGTCCAAGGCAGGCCCTAGACGCACTATCCCCCTATATAAAGAGGGGAGAGGCAGTGGTGTTGGCCGCCCCTTCCCCCTAACCCTAGCTGCCACCTCTCTTGCTCCCTCTCCACTCCTGCACGGCCGGTTTGGAGAAGCCCAGCAGGATTTCTTCTCCTCCACCACCACCACAATGTTGTGATGTTGGGATTCCCGGAGGATCTACTACATCCTCTGGCTCACTAGAACGGGTGAGGAGGTTTTCATCAACACCGTACGTGTTCCTAAGTACGGAGGTGCTTTCTGATTGCAGCATCAGAAGGATCGTCCACGTGATCTTGAGATCGGCAAGAGAACGACTACATAGTCCACGAGATTAGATCTCATTAAGGATTTCATTATTCAAGGGTAAGACTATAGATCTATCTTGTTGCTTCCATATAATATATTAAATATTTGTTTTTGCTCGTTCTTGCAGTAGAATTTTTTGTTTTTGATGTTACGAACCCATCAGTGGTATCAGGGCCGAATGTTGTGCGTAGATGTGTTGCACTGTAGAACGCATTAGTTTGTGGGTGTTGATATTTTTTTTGCCGCCTCTCTATCGTGTAATTTGGTTCTTGCGGGATGGTGGTATGAAGCAGCCCGGGATAACTTTACATATCCTTGCACATGAGACTAGCTCCACGCTTGATGTGCAACTGGCATTGCACAGGTGGCTTAGCGGGGGTCTATCTCTCGCACTTTAGCTGAGGTACAATTTACAATTGGTGTCTTGACAACTTGAGTATCAACATTGTGGTTCATGTTTATAGGTAAGAACGGTTCTTATTTGAAAGCCCCAAACACAAGATAAATTAGAGGTGAACTTGTTTTTTCATGGGCATATATCTGATGTGATATGGCCAATGTGCGATTGTGATTATATTTTTATGTATGAGATGATCTCTTCTCTAATATGCCAACCAACAGGAGCCTAATGGTTATCTTTATTATTTCATGACATGCATGTCAATACATCATGTAATAAATTTATTTCAAAAAAAATGAAACCGTGTCTAGGAGGAACTAGACACTTTTTGATATAGTAGAAGCGGGACTTGGCGTGACAATTCTGAAATTCGTCCCTGATAGGAATCGAACTTCGGTCGTTAGGGTGCGCCACTGCGACCCCAACCACTGGGCTAATCCCACGTTGTCAAAAAATGAAACCGTGTCTAGGAGGAACTAGACACTTTTTGATATAGTAGAAGGGGGACTTGTCGTGATAATTTTGAAATTCGTTCATGACAGAAATCGAACTCCGGTCGTTGGGGTGCGCCACTACGACCCCAACCACTGGGCTAAGCCCACGTCATCAACATGTAAGGATAAATTAGAGGTGAACTTTTTTTTGCATGGTATTTCATTACTATGAGGTACTACTTGTAATAATTGCTATGGATGGTGGACACCTATGAAGTGGCACCATAGACCTTGGCGCCGTGCTGGTGATGATGGACATCATTCCCGTGCTTTGGATATGGAGATCAGAGACAAAAGAAGAATATGCCATATCATATCACATTATCCATGCAAGTGATCCTTTATGCATCTTACTTTGCTTAGATCACGAGGGTACCATTATAAGATGATCTCTATATCTAAATATCAAGATAATAATGTGTTATCCCTTAAGTATGCACCGTTGAATTTTTTTGTCATTTTGAGACACCTCATGATGATCGGGTGTGAAATATTATACGCTCGCATAGAACGGGTGTAAGCCAGATTTACACAAGCTGAATACTAAGGTTTAACTTGATGATCCTAGTACAAACATGGCCTCGGAACACGGAAAACAAAAGGTAAAGCATGAGTCATGTGAATAATACGACAAACATCTCAATGTTCACCTTGAAACTAGATCTTCTCTTGTGAAGATCATACTTGGTGTAGTGGATTTAGTTCATGTAATCACTAAGAACATGTGAGGGATGTTGTTTTGACTGGGAGTTCACCTAGTAATTTAGAATTAAAACTTGAAATTAATTTATCATGAACTTAGTCTAAATGCCTTTGAAAATATGTTGTAGATTATGGCGCCACCTACAATCAACTTTAATGCATTCCTATAGGAAGAAAAGTTGAAAAACGCCGGAAACAACTTTACGGATTGGTTCTGCAATATGAGAATTATCCGCGGTGTTTCTCAAAATACCTATGTGCTCGATGCACCGTTGGGTGCCCTGCCTGCAGAGACTACTCCGAGGACGAGAAAAAAGTTCTCGTAAAGAGGACTACAGTGTATTTCAATGCGCCATCCAGTGCGGTTTAGAATTGGATCTTCAATAGCGTTTCGAGAACCATGGCGTATATGAAATTGTTCAAAAGCTCAAAATGATCTTTGAGACTTATGCGACCGTGGAAAGTTATGAAGCTTTTGAAAAGTTCTTTAAACTTAAGATGGAAGATAATAGCTCCGTTAGCGATCACGTGCTCAAAATATCTGGGCACGCAAATAAACTCCAAGAACCTGAAATAACAATTCCTAATGAGTTGAGGATTTATTGTGTTCTCCAATCACTGCCACAAAGTTACAAGAACTTCGTGATGAACTACGACATGCAATGCTTGAATAAGACGATGTCTGAGCTCGTCTCAAAACTTCCAAAGTATAAATCAAGAAGGAGCATCAAGTGTTGATGGTCAACAAGACCACTAGTTTCAAGATAGATGGCAAGCCAAAGAAAAAGAAGGGTGACTTCAAGAAGGGTGGAAAGAAAGTTGTTGCTCCTCCAAAGAAGCCCAAGGTTGGGCCTAAGCATGACAGTGAGTGCTTCTACTGCACGGGTGATGAACACTTGGCAGATTTGAAGGTTGGCAACGTATAGAAAGGTACTTGTGTTGTTTATCTCGATATGTTATCAGGATAGGTTGGGATTGTTAGGAAGTTATCACATGCTATATAAGTTGTTGGAGATAATCATGGCTTACTTAATGTTAATAATAAAAATTGATAAGCTGAGGCATCGGTGGGTCAGCTGTATTTTGGTTTTAAACACGACTCACTTGTGTCTAATAAATATCTTAGAACCCGAGTTCTTGTTATCTATTCCGAGAAGGAACGCTCTACCCATAGGTGGGTCGTGGGACCCCATCACCGACTACCTTTTCTCGAGTTTGTTTGTCGAGGACCATGACTAGATCGACACTTTTATTTTGGCTCTCCCGGGCATGCATGCTTGCTTCTTTGGTTTACTTTGGGGAAGCCGTGTGTGACTTGTAGCCCCTTGTCTCTTGCACGCTTGTAGGTGAGAAACACATTGTTAAGAGGTCACCCCCTAAGTGGGTTCTGATCCTTCTTAGCCGTCCTTGCAATAGTTGAGTCCGTTTCGGAGTACGACCGAGCTTTCACACGGTTAGCTTAGTTAGGTGGGGGCCCTTAAACTTGCTTGTAGAAATAGGAATGGTCTTGTCGTTAGACTCTATTTTGATCTAGCAGGGTTGAGCGTGTGTATGGTTACATTTGGGCAACCCCTGTAGAGTTTAAATCTTATTGATAAGACGTGTCTACGGTTATGAACGACTTGGAGCATGTATGGCTTGATCATAGAACAACTTATACCATTTTATCGTTGCTAATAAATTGTGTAGTAATATAGCATTACCACAAGCAATATCTAATAAAACTTGTCAACCATGGAGTGCCTTTTACATTTCTTCTTGGCTATGAGTGAAGGGGTCGGATATGTGTATTCGGTTGGGTTATTGTTGTGTAGAATGTAGTTGTTATCTTCGTGCGCTCTCTTACCTTCTCTGAGTAGACGAATATTGTAGCGTGTTTCTATTGGTTTCTAGTGCAAGTTTGATGCCGCTTAACTCCACCATATATCTCGGCAATATATATAGCCCGACGAGTACAACCTAGTTCTAGTCTCGCTAAGTACATGCCGGAGTTTGTTCCTTGGTACTTACGCTTTGCTTTCCTCCCTCCTTTGTCGGCAACCATTGGCCCGATTTTTTTCGGACAGGTTTGAGATCGATGACGTTAGCAAGGTTACCCTTCCTGCTTGACTTGTGCATGGTTATGGACACCACTTGGTTATTTTCAGTCCAATTTGTATTCTTGTCCGTACTCAAATGTATTTGGTATGATTTGTATCTTTATATTATATATTTACATTATTTACTCGTTGGAGTTGTTGTTATAATATATATGTTCTTTTGTGGGTTTCGTCGTAAACTTGTTTCCTCGTAGTACCGTTTTGGGGCGTCACAAGGGCCTAGGCTATTGCAGATTCCACACATGCTTGTGGTATTGCACATCTATGTGATTTGCACGAAAATAGAAATCTAACTATTTTAGAGTTGATCTAAAACTAAGCAAATTCTTGGTTGATTAAAACTACCACTATGTGCAATTCACACGAATCACCATATGAATCTAACTACTTTAAGTTGATTAAAAACTAAGTTAATTCTCGGTTGATTAGAACTACCAAAAGGTTAATTGAACGGCAGTCATTACAGTCTCATCAGCTCCCTCGAGCCTCCAGGTCTGCCCTCCACTATCCATTTCCACACTTTGTTTAGACCTCAAAATATCATTTTCCTGTCATCCATGCTTTTCTTCTGACTCGATCTACTTATTTATTAGGTCTTGACCCTTGACTTTGTCTATCTCCAGCATGCAATTGCTGAGCAAAGCACTCACACCCTGTCACCACTCCCACTAGACACTAGTGCTCCTCCTGCAATCCAGCCCCCTCTCATGTCATCCCTCTACATAGTACACTTTTGCAGGCGTACCACTACTAATAATTGCTTCCTTCGCTCTCCATTTCTTCTTGATTTGTTGTTACTCTAAAGATCACCACCAACCACTCTCCCCTAAACCACACCCAGGCTACACACCACTCTCCTCCTTACCAGAGTCCAATCTTTTTTATCAAGAACAAATTAACAACCCCTCACTTTTCGCCCCAGAATAATCGTCCAATCTTAGTATATTTGCCTACACATTGCTCCCAAATCCAATGTTTTGGGCTATACCACCCCTCAAATCTCCCCTTTTTCATCACTCCATCCTGTCCTAAATCCCCTTCTCCCTCTCTCTCAAAGTCCAACTTTTCCCACTGGCTGCATCCTCTGCAAAACCCAATCTTGATTGCCCATTTATTCTTCGCAGGAATCCAGCCTTTCTGCATCCAATTCTCTGCCGGAATCCAAGCCTTGGCAGGCTGCCCTATTCAAAACCCAGTCTTGAGCACCGAATTCTGCTCAAAAGCCAGAGTTGTTGCGGAGATCCACCGTTTCTGGTTGAGCTCGCCGCCGCAGTCCGATGTCGGACTCGGGGCTTTCCCAGAGCACCGTCGTGTTCGGGCTCCACCTGTGGGAGCTCATCGGCATCGCCGTCGGCGCCGCCTTCGTCCTCCTCCTCGTCCTCCTCTCCCTGCTCTGCCTCCTCGCCAACCGCCGTCGCCGTCGCCGCCGCGCCCCGCCCACGCCCGTCCTCCACCTCTCCACCGTCGCGCCCAATGCCCATCCCAAGCACCCCACCAAGCCACCCAAGGACATCCAAGAAGTGCCCTCTCGCGGCGCGGCGGCCCCCGCCGCCGCTTCCAAGGTGCCGCTCGCACAGGTGCTCCAGGCCACCCCGCAGGAGTCCATCCAGATCGAGACCGGCAAGGAGCACCGCATCACCTTCCCGGAGCAGCCGCCGCCCCACCACCAGCGTAGCGGAGGAACGTCGTCGCGCGGGGCCAGCGGCGAGAGCCGCGGAGGTGGTGGGGAGCCGGGTGTGCCCGAGGTGTCCCACCTGGGGTGGGGCCACTGGTACACTCTGAAGGAGCTGGAGGCAGCGACGGCAATGTTCGCCGACGAGAAGGTGATTGGGGAAGGCGGCTACGGCATCGTGTACCACGGCATTCTCGAGGACGGCTCACAGGTTGCCGTCAAGAACTTGCTGAATAATAGGTAACAAAGCTTCCCATGAACTGAAGTATTGCCAAATTTAGAAGCTTGTTTTTTTATATGCTCCTGATTTAGAATGTATTGGTTTGAAGTTTAAGCAAGATGTTTACTTTACTGACTGCATTGGGCTCACTGAATGGAGATATTGACAATTCAGATGCTGACATTGTGCAAGAACTTGATAAAAAGAAGACAAGTCGTTATCCTAGTCTAACATTTCATTATGGTTAGCATGCTTAGTGCGGAAGCTGCCTTTGAGAGGCCCAAATGTGTGATGCTGTGTAACGTGTGGTTTTTGTGTTGCTTAATTTGGTAAAATACCTGGTTTGTTAGGGGACAGGCAGAGAGGGAATTCAAGGTTGAAGTCGAAGCAATCGGGCGGGTGCGGCACAAAAACCTCGTGCGGCTGCTGGGATACTGTGCTGAGGGTAACCAAAGGTACCTCCTTGTGTGATAAGTTGGACAGCGGTATTCCAGAAATGAGATGCTTGTAATAAAACGTGTTGTATACGAATTCTTTTTAGGATGCTTGTCTATGAGTTTGTCAATAACGGAACCTTGGAGCAATGGATTCACGGTGATGTTGGTCCTGTGAGCCCTCTTACATGGGACATAAGAATGAAGATTATTCTTGGATCAGCAAAAGGGTAAGCGCATGTGAGTTATTGCTGATTTTTAAAATATTTTTCACTGCTTAGTACTTACACCAAGTTACCTAATTCTGCAGTTTAATGTATTTGCACGAGGGACTTGAGCCAAAGGTTGTTCACCGTGATGTCAAGTCAAGCAATATCCTACTTGACAAGCGTTGGAACGCCAAGCTTTCTGATTTCGGGCTAGCAAAGCTTTTGGGCTCAGAGAGGAGTTATGTCACGACCAGGGTTATGGGGACATTTGGGTTAGTGCGCTACTTATAATATCAAAATCACAGATGAGACATGAACATAGTTGCTTATGTACTCTCTTGTTATTTGCAGGTACGTTGCTCCAGAGTATGCAGGCACGGGCATGTTGAATGAAACTAGTGATGTCTATAGTTTTGGGATTCTTATTATGGAAATAATATCTGGTAGGGTACCAGTAGATTACAACAGGCCACCTGGAGAGGTTAGTAATGGCTGCACCTCCTCATAACCAGTGCTCAGTTAAACTGCTCATCAAATGCATTTACAGAATCTGCGGATTAATCTTTTCAGGTTAATCTTGTTGAATGGCTGAAGACGATGGTCAGCAGCCGAAATTCAGAGGGGGTTTTGGATCCCAAGATGACTGAGAAACCTACTTCTAGGGCATTGAAGAAGGCTTTGCTAGTGGCTCTGCGATGTGTCGACCCTGAAGCTCGCAAGAGGCCAAAGATTGGTCATGTGATTCACATGCTTGAAGTTGATGATTTCCCATACAGAGATGTAAGTCACCATGAAATGATGATTTTTATCTTTACTTTTAAGTACCTGTTATTTGGATATCGCAATCATCATTTTGCAATGTATTTCTTTTACCCCTAATTATATCTTGTTACTAAAACAAGAAGGGAATCAAGATGAACACCTTAAGTATAACACAGTGTTCACTTTTGGATCATACCTTATCTCTTGTGCCTATTGCTGAAGGCTCCTTTTGGCAATTGTAACTTCTTTTCTTGGTTACACAAAAATATAGTTTCAACATCTTTCTTTCCAATTTGAAACTTGTTAGATATCTAACTGTCATTCTGTAGATCATGTGTAAAGGAATCCATTGCATTTTAAGATCCGGAAAGAAAAGAGTAGCCCTCATAACTAGTTCAAATTCTACTGAAGAAGAGTTTGTAGAGTGAAAGTTTTGCATATATTTATAGTGAAACCTTTATTTGCTCTTATTGCCAGGAACGCCGAGGTAGCAGAGCTCCAGGTCAAGCAAAATTGGCAGAAACACCTTCAAGCGAACCCGGTGATAGTAGCGGAAACGACACACCAAGAGATACACCAAAAGGTCAATTGAAAGCAGACAATATCAAGTGGAGAAATCAAGAGACCTAGCTATCCGGCAAATGGTAATTATTCCAGATCTTTGTGCCTGATCAAGAAGCTGGATCGCGCAAACATACAAACATGCTCGTTTGCTGCTCCAAGGGTTGGATCAGGTGTGGAACCATGCAAGGCGTCTATGGAGATCGTGATAGCATCTGTACATTATTGGATTAATATGTTAGGCATAGAGATTTTTTGGTTGGTTTCTCTGGATCATGTTTATGTACAAGATATTTCCCGTATGATAAAAGCGCTATATACTCTTTGTGGTGAAGTTGAGCATTGCCGATGACCTGGTTGGGGCATTGCTGCTAAACCTCTGAATTTGGCTTCATTGAGATCCATTTTCTGTTATTATTTCCTACTTGTCATATCAACTGTGGTAATTCAGTTATTCAAGCTGGATGCTCGGGGATGTAACAGATTTGACAGCCAGGGACTGCATGGCATGGTATGGTACTATACTATTATTGCTGGTTCAACCTGGAGGAGGAAAAAGGAGGAGTTGGTGGCATATGATGGCCTGACCAGACCTAACCTGCCTGGCATTGTTTAACACACAATCACAACTCACGACAATATCATTGTTCAGTCATGCTTGACAATTAAGCCAGCTTATAGCTTGCTGCTAACTGGCAACCAATTGCACACACTCAGATTTTTTGTCACAGGAATATTGTCGGTTTCAAAGAGCACACGAAACCCTGCACAGTGCCTATCCAGAAAAAGTAGGATTCTGGTGGCAATCATGGATGGATGGGATCTGAGGTGATCCAAATTAGACACAAAACGAAATTGATATGACCAAGAAAGAAATAAAGTAGAGACGATATCATTTCGTGTAGATATTTCCTGGTGATGCATGGGGCCGGCGAGAGTTCAGCTTCTCCTACAACCTCGAGTGGCCTAGCTGTCCTCGTGCCGTGCCCGTGCAACTGTCTGTGACGCTTTGCCGGGAACGACCGCCGCCGACGGTTCGCTGTAGGCGTAGGCTGCCACTGCAACGGCCGTTGGTGATCCAGAGTTCAGACCATCTTCCGGAAAACGTATTTCCTTCGTGCCGCGTTTGGAGGACGTCGCTCACCAACCGCGTTCTCCAAATAAAATTTCATATATTTAAAACTTAACCGAATTCATTTAAACTTGCTATATATTTTCGAACGAAATTCGATGAAATTTAAACTAAACCTAATCTAGTAGTACTTGCGGCGGCCGGAGGCGTCGTAGTACTGGTGGAAGTTAGACATGTCGTCGGTGACGACCTCCTGCTCGTCGGGCTCGTCGACGGGCTTGTCCTTCACCGTGCCGCTTGTCCAGCCTCACCGTCGTCGGTGAGGTCCACGAGCGGTTTCCCGGTGTCGCGGATCGATCGCCGCGTCGAGGTCGCCTCTCCAGGTGTCCTTGTCGTTCAGCGACGCCAAGCACGCCGCTCGCAGCTCTAGGCAGTCTTCGGGGTCATCGTTGCTCGCGATGAGACGCTATTGCCGCTCGTACTCCGCCAGCAGCGCCGCCTTCCTGGCTGCATCGTCGTCCTGCTCCTCCTTCACCTCCGGCTTCGGGATGAGGAGGGCGTCGTCGCGGCGCCTTTGCTGCTGCCAACTGCAGCTGCCGCAGCGCCTCGGAATGACTGGCGGCATCGCGAACTCCGGCTCCTCCTCCTTCACCTCGCGCTTGGGGACGGTGTAGGGCGCGATGCGACGAGGACGGCGCCGATGGCGCCGGCCCTGATGAGGAAGAGTTGGAGGAGGACGAGTACGTCCTCCTTGGCTGCCAGCGTGCTGCAGGAGATGGTGGCGGCGATGATGGCATCTCCAACCTTGGAGCACCCTTGTGGATGTCGTCGACGACGTTCTCCAGGGTGCGCCCCGGAACGCCCCCGAATAGGACGCGCTCGTCCTTGTTCCAGTTGTTCCTGCGTCGCCTGGGAAATCTGGGACGCCATTAACATCGCTTGACCAAAGGTAGATGACGGGGTTTTAGGCTTCTGAGCCGCTGACGCATCAGGCCCGCGTCTCCTCGCCTCGCTTTTCGTTATGTCTGCCGTGCTCAGAGCGTTCCGTGTGTAGCGGAGACGGGCTCGGGGCGCCGGACACCGTATTAAGCCGCGCCAAACAAAATGAGGCTTTAGGGCACGCAGCTGGGAAAGTTTTTTCATCCGGCGCGACCCAAATACCTTTGATAGATGCTTTGGGGATACGATAAGATGCTCTCAGATGTTCATTTCTCTAGGTATAAAAAAGTAGACGCATAAACATCACACACCACCGTGCGTCCACGGTCCACTCGCATAGACCTTAAGAGCATCTCCAGCTAGTATACCCAAAACGGTGATCCATCATATCCGTTTGGATTGCCCCCGCGGATAGATTGTGTGTCGCGCTCTGGCTGGTTAGGCCAGTAATTGATACAATAAACTAGAAAGTAATAAAAACATAGTAGAAGACTACGTTTTCATCTTGCCCTCTCCTAGTCATCCTATTTGGTGTGGTAGTGGCGGCGCCACATGATTTCGTCAAAGACCTTGACGGTGAGCATGTCGTGGCCGTCGTACTTGAAGACGATGAAGTGCCCGACTTCGATGGCCTATGCGCGGGCGGAGCGCCTCCACCCGTTGTGGAGAAACATCTGCCCTTCGCCACCGAACAACACCTCCACGAACCACAGGCCGATCGCGTCGCTGGACACACGCAATACGACATCACGGGGCTCTTGCCCATCAACGACCGATGCGAACCTCTGGGGCTGGAGCAGACTATCCAAGTCCATGCCCATGTGGATAGTGACACCGAACTCGAAACCGGAGAGGTCGATGGCGATGGGGTCGGGCGATGATGGTGGGGATGGCGGTGGTGACGGGGACGATGGTGCCTGACTCTGGCCTCTCCCACCGCGTCTTCCTCGGCGACCTCATCCTTGGCCACGCCCAGGGCCTAGAGGCCGTCCTAGACACCCTCCCCTCGAGCCTATGCCGCCAGCCATTTCTGCTGAGATGTCGGTGGTGGTGGTGGGGAATGGAAGATGTTGTGGAATAAAATGGTCGCCGCTGGCCTGCTTAAAAAGTCCAGTGGCATTGGATGCGAGCGGGGAGGCCGAAACACCGGCACTGATGAAGGCAGACGTCAGGCGGTGCAGCCAGAGCACGAGCGCATGTGTCGTGCGGCGCGACCAGAGCAGGAGCGCAGGCGTCGGGCGGTGTGGGCAGCTCTAGAGGCAGCTTACTTCCATTGATGGCTAGAGGAAGAAGTCCATTGGGCCGCTACCATGCGGGCCCTCACTCCACGTGGGCGGACAAGGGAGGACACGCGCTCTCTCAGCGTCAAGTCAGTTCCCCAAGTTTGCTAGCCCGATGGGTCGCGGCGGATGGGTAGGTATGTTCGGGTCGCCCCGCTGGAGCATGCACAACTGGTCCATCTGTCCGCGTGGACTATTTAGAACGCGCGAGGACCAGATGGGTAGGCCCGCTGGAGATGCCCTCACAGAAGTCTGGAGCCACGAAGTTTAGAGGTTTTAAAGGGTACACTCCGGACCGAGCTGGACCAATTTTTGAGACCCTGTGCGAAACTTTAAAATAGATCCTACGTTGTTTTTAGAATACACCTTGAAAGGTGTATCTCAATTTATAAAAGAAGTGCCAAGCGGCAAGTTACAATGTCGCGAAGTGGCTTAGATTGCTACCAACAAGAGTTGGGAACTCCTCGGCTCTAAACCTACTCTCCATCTTGCAACCCTTGAGGACTTGGCGGTTGGAAACCAAACACCTCCCAATGGAAGAGGCATGCCTTCTTCCAAACCCCGAACTCTGAACGAGTCATTTGATTGACCTTTCGAAAGTCCAGTCTCTCACTGCTGAAGACAACATTGTTCAGATGTTTCCACGGACACGAGAAGACGAGCGTGGTTCCCGTCCATAGGTCTCTTCTCTCCTTCTTTGGCGCCAATCTGCCGATCCACCAATGCAAGAGTGGGGTATCTCCCTCCGGCACCCACTCCGGTTTGCACCAACGAGCCACAACGAGTCAATATGGATATCCACGATCCCTCTATTGATTATTGATCGGAGAGGTGTCTCGATCATATCTGCATATTCTCTAACACGTAGGGCCACCCACTTAAGGTTCAATGTCGCTAGGATAGTAATGATAAATGGATTATTATGGTGAATGAAGTTGTTCGAAGTCTCGGATGGGATCTAGGACATCATGAGGAGGTTTTGAATGGTCTGAGGAATAAGATTCATATAAGGGAACTTAATTTTAAGGTTTCGGAAAATCATAAGGAGGTTTGGAATGGTCCGAGAAATTTTATGAATAAGATTCATATAAGATTGATGCATGTAAAATGCATACATGAACTTTGTAGTTTATTGACACACATTCGCACATATTTGGAACATATATGATGTTATATCCATGTTTTATATTGATTTTTTGGGATTTACCAGTGACCCCCTTTATTTGGGTTATAACATTGCATGATAGGAAAACCCTATTTAGTGTATTTTTTACTTTCGGGGACCTAAATTGAGTCAAATTGAGCTAGGATTTCGGGATGTCAATATTTCATCAAGAGAAGCATCTGGAGCGCTTGGACCTCACGAAAAGGGTCGGGAAGCCCAAAAGAGGGCAGGTGGTGCGCCCAGTATGGGTGGGCGCGCCACCCTAGCCAGCTCGTTTGCTCCATGGTCATCCGTTTCGCCTGATTTCTTTGCCCGCATGCTTCTTTTGACCTAAAACCCCTGTATATACGACCTTCAGTGTTTCCTCGAGGGGAGCGTCGCAGAAACACTGAAATACCAAAACAGGGGTTGAACCAACGAAGATTGGAGGGGGAAACACCGTCAGCCGCCAGAGGAATCTTCACCTTCTCCAACGTCTTCTACATCATCACCATGATGAAGGGGGAGTAGTCCACCTCTGGACTATGGGTTTTTGGCAATAGCTTGATCTATTTCTCTCTTGTTCTTCATAGATCTTAGTACCATATGAGCTGCCCAACATGATTATGGTCATATATGTAATTCCTATGTGGTGGATCTTTATTCTATGATATTGATTTATGATATTGGAATCTATTATGTGTAAGATGTATTAACAGATGTATATCATGTACCATGTTCTTAAATGCTTGGTTTGATACAACTTGTATGCAAGAACATGTTTGGGAGAAGTGTGTATTAGATGGAGTAGCATGGTTGTAGTGATTGAATAGTAACAACAAATTCATGATCTATTATGCTTTTTAACTTTTCCTTTGCTGCCTCAATAGGGATAAAGTGAATGCTTGTCATATGTTTATCATGTGACAATTGTAATAATCTTGTTTGCTAAAGGTAGCATATTTTATATTCAAACATCATGTCCAAATACTGAAGTCTATGCTCTGTTAATTCTTAATACAAGATTGCTTGGATTTTTCTCTTTCTTGTGGAGTATAAGAGAGATGTGTTGCATCATCTCTATGTTAGGACATGCTGCCCATATGAATGATTATCAAACACATATTGAAGTTCCACCAATATTATGCCATTGATAATTTGTTAGTGTCCACTTGATGCATGTAAAATGCATACATAAACTTTGTAGTTTATTGTAATAAAATCCTTATTATATTGCAACTTTATTATATTTATTCGGAATAACCTATTAATATTTGCAAAATTGCACAAGTTCTTGTTTTATAATTTGTTGTGTAGGAAATAGGCAAATATGGAAGGAAACCGATCACTATGATGCAATCTGGAGTTCCCTGAAATCTGTCCCTGCAATACTTTTTTCAAAGATGGCCACGATAGGCCCCGAAGACAACGTCGAATGAAAAGGTGCCAATTGACAAAGTTGTGGGTAAGTTTATGCGCTTGCTTTTAGACATAAAATTCGTCCAATTGGAGTCCGTATGCTCCCGTGGTCGCCATATTACTGAAGGGTGCATAGGCATTTTTGGGAACCCGAAAATATGTGACGTGATTGACTCAAACTCCTTCCATATTTGGGGATTTAGGCCAAGTAAAGAATTTATGGACTCATAAAGGACAGAGGGGGGGGTCCTAGGAAGGTTCTAGAGGTGCCCAAGAGCCCTTGGATCAAAGGGTGTCCATCTTATTGCCAAGATTGCAATCCACATCTATATACTGAGAGGAAACCCTACTTTTGGAGGCATCTACCCATAGCAACGAAATTTCCCCTCCTTGGCAGCCACCAAGTATAGGGGGAAAATCTCCTACACACTATCACCAAGTCTAAGGAAGAATAAGGGGCAAGGGGCACTTCCCCCAAGGGTAGCCGCCGCCCTCCCGGCGCCACTGCCGCCTCCCGTGGCCGCCGCCACGGGGATCTTCATCGCCATCTCCTCCACGGCATGAACCTCTTAATCAACACCCTCAACACCATCTTAATCTAACCCTTTGTAATATCTTGGCAAACATTATGTGTTTTGCAATCTATCACTTTCCCATGATATTTTGTACTTTTATGTCTTTGTTTGAGTATTGACTTGTTCTTGACAATTGTGAGATAATTTGTTGATGGTTGCATATAAGTATTTGTTATCTTCTATGATGATCTCTTGTACTGATATATATGAGTGCACACATATGTTGGGGAATGCATGAGGTTGTCACTGTTGCATGATGATAGGACGAGGGACAGCTGGAGCTTGACAAAAGCCATGCCCCAATTCTTAGATTCATGTTGTATTAATTCATGGTTAATCAACGGGGATATAACTATGGGGACCTTTAAACTTACAGTGGTGGTTGGACTTTTTGTCTTAATAATTCACTTGTTTGTTATTAACTGGCCTTGGGATCAATCACTAGGGGTGAAATTTCTCATATCAATGGCTGCACCTATCTACGGCTCTTCTCTACAAGAAAAGACTAAAGAGGCTATACTAAGCTTCAATAATTGTGACAACCACACAAATTAAATAGCAATTTTCCAGGACACCTACTCCCTTGAGTTACTTTCTCTTACTCCACTTCATATAACTTTACTTATCTTGCATTAGTTTTACTTATTGCATTTTAATTTTAGCACACATAGTTTTATAGTAGAAACCTCTTCACACACAAACACTATAGATCCTAGATTTGCATAGAAGGCCATATAAGTGGGTTATAGGGATTTAGAGAATACATAGTTTACTTTCAGATCATTGTGGGTTCGACACTCAGATACTTACCGAATTGTACTATGGTGATCCCCTGCACTTGGGGGTTATCAAGATACTTTTCTGGCGCCGTTGTCGGGGAGCGTAGCGCTAGACTTATATTCTTGCTAGCATTGTGATACGTATCAAACGTATCTATAATAATTGATGCTCAATGCTTGTTTTACACCAATTCATATGTGTTTTGTTTTCAGTTTGTTGCACTTTTACATGATTTCCGGCACTAACCTATTATCAAGATGTCACAGTGCCAGTTCCATGTTTTCTGCTGTTTTTTTATTTCAGAAAAGTTGTACAGGAAATATTCTCGGAATTGGACGAAACAAAAGCCAAAGTCAATAGTTTACCGAAACGAAGACGTAGTCCAGAGGGGGGCGGAGAGGCGCACCAGGGCGCCCACACCACCCCTAGGCGCGGCCTAGGCCTAGCCCGTGCCTAGGGTAGGTGTGGGGCCACCAGGCGCCCCACCGACCTGAATTCTCCGCCTATTTATACATCTTCTCGGGAAAACCCTGGATACCCGAGCCTCCATCCACGAAAAGTAACGTCGCGGCCGCCATCGGCGAACCCATCATGGGGGTTCTGAAGCTCTTCCCTGCACCCTGCCGGTGGGGGAAACCATCGCCGGAGGCATCTACATCGCCATGCCCGCCTCTGAAGTGATGCGTGAGTAGTTCATCCCTGGACTATGGGTCCATAGCAGTAGCTAGATGGTTGTCTTCTCCACCTTATGCTTCATGTATCGATCTTGTGAGCTGCCCTACATGATCAAGATCATCATTATGTAATCCTCTATGTTTGGTTTGTTGGGATCCGATAAATATTGTGTACTATGTTAAGATTGATTATATATTCATGTCAGATGTTATTTGTGATCTTGCATGCTCTCCATTGCTAGTAGAAACTCTGGCCAAGTGGACACTTGTGACTCCAAGAGATGGTATTTATGCTCGATAGTAGGTTCATGCCTCTAGTTTCCTGGGAGAGTGACTTTATAACTTCTAAAGGTCGTAGATGTGATGTTGCTACTAGGGATAACCTAACAATGTTTTATCCAAGGGTAATTCTATTGTTTACTTTACACACATTGCTTAATGTGATAGTCTGTTGCTTGCAACTTTATACTGGAAGGGGTGCGGACGCTAACCTGAAGGTGGATTATTAGTCATAGACGCAGTTGGATTACGGTCTATGTATTATGTTGTAATGCCCAATACCAAATTATAATAGTAATCATCTTGTCATGTATCGATCAATATTCTGTCAATTGCCCAGCTGTAATTTGTTTCTGGAGAGACACCTCTAGTGAACTGTGGACCCCAGTCATATTTCATTTACTGATAAATTCAACTGCAATCCTGTTCTGTTTACTTTCTGCAAACATGTCCTTCCATTCGATACGTCTAATCCTTTGTGTTCAGCAAACCGGTGAGATTGACAACCTCACTGTAAGTTGGGGCAAAGTATTTGGGTTGTGATGTGTGCAGGTTCCACGTTGTTGCTGACGCCGGTAGTGTGCCCTGCCACTAGTCAGCCAGCAACACCTTCAGAAGTCACGCCTTTCTCCTACTGGTCGATTAAACCTTGGTTTCGTACTGAGGGAAAACTGGCTGTTGTGCTCATCACACCTTCCTCTTGGGGTTCCCCAACAGCGTGTCTGCGTACTACGAGCGCACGCCAGCAAGACTTTTTCTGGCACCGTTGCCGGGGAGAAAGAAGATTTCTGCAAGGGGAGTCTCTCATCTCCAATCTCTTTACTTTGTTATAGTTTTCTTAGTTTACTCTACTTTGTTTTGTTTGCTTTCATTATATAAAAACACAAAAAATTAGTTTACTTTTATAGTTGTCTTTACATCAAAAACACACAAAAATTAGTTTCTATTATAGTTGTTATTTATGTTGCTTAGCTTTAATTTTGCTAAAATGGGTTCCACTGAAAATACCAAGTTGTGTGACTGTAGTAGCACCAACAACAATGATTTTATTTGTACACCTATTTCTCCACCTGCTCCTGAAGTATCCTTCTATGAAATTAAACCTGCTTTATTAAATCTTGTCATGAAAGAGCAATTTCTGGTGTTAGTACTGAAGATGCCGCTTCGCATCTTAATAATTTTGTTGAACTTTGTGAGATGCAAAAATATAGGAATGTAGATGGTGGCATTATAAAACTGAAATTGTTTCCTTTCACTTTGAGAGGCATAGCTAAAGATTGGTTGCTATATTTGCCTAGAAATAGTATTGATTCCTAGGTTAAATGCAAGGATGCTTTTATTGGAAAATATTATCCTCCTGCTATGATTATATCTTTGAGAAGTGAGATAATGAAATTTAGACAATTTTATAATGAACATGTTGCTCAAGCTTGGGAAAGAATGAAATATTTGGTAAAGAATTGTCCCACTCACGGACTGACTACTTGGATGATCATCCAAACTTTTTATGCAGGACTAATTTTTTCTTCAAGAAATCTCCTGGATTCAGCTACTGGATTTACCTTTATGTCAATTACTTTGGGGGTTGCAACTAAATTACTTGATGATATGATGATAAATTATTTTGAATGGCACACCGAGAGAGCTCCACAAGGTAAGAAGGTAAATTCTGTTGAAGAATCCTCCTCCTTGAGTGATAAATTGATACTATTATGACTATGATTGTTAATGGTAAAGCTCATGTTGATCCAAATAATATTATGTTAGCTTCTTTGGTTCCTCAAGAGGATCATGTTGATGTGAATTTCAATAAAAATAACAATGTCAACAACAATGTTTATAGGAATAATTTCGGTAGCAACAATTATAGGCCATATCCTTCTAATAATATAATGGTAATTCTTATGGTAATTCCTACATCAATAATAAAAGTGCACCCTCTAATATTTAAGTCATGCTAAAGGAAATCATTAGTAAACAGACTGCTTTCAATATAATTGTTGAGGAAAAGCTTGGAAAAATTGATATTCTTGCTTCTAAAGTTGGTAGCTATCAACACCCGGATTTTTAAGTCCAGATGCCTATTATGTCATACATCGCAATCCCAGGAATATTGTTGTTGCGAGGCATAATAGTTAAGTATCACAGTCATCATTCATTACAAACCATAAAGTCTTACAATTGGAATCACATCATCCATATTACACGAATAGTTGATCTATTGATCAACGAACAAACACAAGTTCACAGCGGAAGCGTAAGATACAAGGACTCTCTAGTCCACAGGCCAACGCTTGACGTTGGAAGACTCCTAGTTGTCGTAGTCGTCCTGCTGGTCTTCACCTTGATAGTTCTGCTCGTCTTCATACTCTGGCCATTTGAATAGCCAGGGACAAAGCCGTGAGTACATTGAGTACTCGCAAACTAATACTAGTGTAAGTGTTATTCAGTTCTAGTAAGGGTGCTAAGCTCTAGTTTGATTTGCATAAAGCCAATTTTAGTTCACAAGCATTTTAGTAAAAGACTCAACATTTGCTAACTAACCCAAGTGGGAACATTAGTGTCATTCCCACAACTTAGTTGTGATTCAAGTCAAGTCACCATTCACCAATCAACCTTTTCAAGAAATTTTTGATACCGGAAACTATATGGCCTTTCCAACCGTCCGTAACCGTGGACACGGCTATTCGAATAGGTTTACACTCTGCAGAGGTTGCACACTTGTGCCGCAACATTTGATTACATCCGTCGGGGATAACCCCGAATCATCGTAACTCAGTACGCGGATCATCAACCTTAACCTTTCACTTATACATCCTAGTATAGGCACCTCTCCCCATGAGCTTGGCCTCCCAGTGAAGACAGACAGTCAGCCTGGGAACTGCACAGGGCTTGGCCGGACAATTCACCTCAGTTCACATCATTTCTCAACAACGGGGGCAGCCTCGGCATAACCCCTATGATGCTTGTTCAGAGGGAACCCATACTAAGACACACAAACTTCCAGTTGGCCCTACCCATAATCAGGTATTGTGGGGGTACTTGTAATTTGGAAAGGTATCGCATCCAAACCAATATCAGTTTTAAGTCAAAAATCACCATCTTCTCTTAATCATATCACCTTTCAAAAAATCATTCAAAAACAACTTCACTTCACCAAGTTCCCATCTAGAGTAGTCAAGTTTTATTTTTTAGCAATAGCACTAATCATGAGGGGTGCTAACTTAGCATCGCTTGTTCTAGATTTAAGCTTGGTGCTCATATGCTACTCTAGACCAAGTGAATCATGAATCAAAAAGTACTTTGAAAGTAAAAGTAGTAAAACTTGCATAGTAAAACTTGGGATAGGACCACTAAGCATAAGGTAAAAGAGGGTGATGCATTGCTCTTGAGAGCTTTGCACTTTGCAAGTGTATTAGCTTGCCTTGGTGGTGGTACTGATCAAAGTGGTCTTCTTCTCCTTGGAAGTAGGCCTCCTCCTCCTCTTGATACTCTTCCGTACTAGCGTCTAAAATACGAATACGAAGTACAATCACCACACCAATCTTATATACTAAACTAAGCACACATAAGTCACTTAAGCTAAAATATCATCACACACTACTAACCAGTTGGTGGGTTTGCTTTCTTAATCAAGGGAAAATAATTTCCTCTCATACTACTTGAGATTCTTCTTTTCCTTCTTTAGAGGGATAAATCCCTCTCTTAATCTTATTAGGATTTAATTTCTTTCATGAGTAATGCATGACCTAGGTTGACCAAAGTCAACCTCTTCATACTTATCATTTAAGAAAATGATTTAAATGAGGTGGAGCACCTCATACATTTTAATCCTATCATGGTGATGATTTAATATCATCAAACAAATCATATGAGAACTAAATGACCAAAGTCTCTATCTCATAATGGAATTTTTGTGACAAGATTTAAATGAGATAAGCACTCTCATAAAATTTCTAAATAGTTTTGGACAATATCTTTGACTATACATAGCCAAAAGTCCTCTAATTCATCTAGGCCATGATCATCCAAAGTAGGCATGGCATATTTTTGCAGAAACAATTAGTGCAAGTGAAATGTGGATTATAGGAGTTGGAATCAACTCAAAAGCATTTTTGGTTGAATTTTAACAATTGTTTGAAGTCAGAAAAGTCTATGCATTGTTTATTTTGCTACTTTAATTCTACAACACATCTAGGGTTCAAACCAGTGGCATTGCAAAGATAAAACTCTAAGCTTTCCAACCATATCCATTTCATAAATTTTGGCCCAGTGGTTTGGGAACTATTCAATTTTGAAAACAGCATCTGTGAGAAAAACTGAAAAGATTTGATTTAATCGAATTTGAACTGTGGGCTTCGCGCGGGAAACTAGCTGGGCTGTGGGGTTTAAAAGGAATGGGTCCCACGCGTCAGCGGGTCATAACTGAGCGAAGCGGTACGTGAGAGAGGGGCCGTGCGATTAGAAACAAGATCGACGGCCAGGGTTCGTCGTCGTCGACGGCGAGAGGGGGACTCACTGGCGGCGGCAGCAGGGGGTCGACGAGGTCGTCGGAGCTCCGGCAGTCGACGGCGAGGTGCGCGGGGACCTTGTCGTCGATGAGGAAGCCAACGGTAGCAGTGGCGTCGTCTGGGGCGGCGTCCTTCTCCGGCGAGCTCCGTGTACTGGCGGCGGCGACGATCTTGCAATTGGGGCGGTGCAGTGGTGAATCGAGCAAGGCGAGGTGGCTAGGCGGCTCAGGGTGAAGAGGAGAAGCAGGTGGTGTGCTCAATTCGATTGGAGGGGTGCTCCTTTTATAGCTGCGGGAGGCGGCCATGGTGCTGCGGAGGTGGCGATCATGGCGACGCGTCTACAGCGATGATGATGGACGGGCGATGACGCAGGCGTGCAGGCGAGGTCCTGGCGGTGACGCGGTGCTTGACGGTGTTGAAAAAGAGGGCGAGACGAGCTCGTACGCATGACGGGAGCGGCCAGTACTGCGGCGGACGTCGGCGAGATGGGCTTCGTCTACGGCGTTCCCGCGGGCCTATGGCGATGTCCTGGCGGCGCAGGGTGGTGTCGTGGAGCGTTTGGCGCAGAGAAGAGAGGCAGGGGTCAACGAGCGCGTCCCGGCGCCGTCGCGTTCTGGCGTGCCCGTGGCGTTCGCCGTGCACGCTCTGGCGCGCGCGTGCACGTCACTGGCACGTCTGGGCGTCGCGTTCCTGGCGTGTCTGGTGCACGAAAATGTCGAGCAAGGTGTCGAGCAGGCTCAGGGAAGTGTGGTGCACGCGTTTGACAAGGTGGAGCATGCTGGGGTGGGCCAGAAGAGGAGTTGGCATGGTGAGCTCATGCCATGCCATGACATGGCATGGTTTCCCTCTATTCATGATGCAATGGTGTACCATTTCTTGTCTGAGGTGCTTGGCAGGGTAGAGGGAGGTCAATGGAGTACAAATGATGACCTAATGGTGAAGAGGAATGCCAAAATCTGCTGGACAAAGCAATGTATTGGGTTGGCAGATTAGTGCTCACCATGTGTTTGATTAAATGGCCGCAAGAACAAAACTTTCAAATTTTTGGATGAATTTTGGTGGGTTGAAAACATATAATATTTGCAGTAGAATGGTGGTGGTTTGGGTCAATTTGGCAAAGATTTGCAAAATCACAAATTGCATGTGATCTTACATATGTATCAATGTCTCAACTTTGGTTCACCACCATTTGAAATAGAGAGGGAATTTGGGGTGGTGTCTTTGGGCAAAGTTATTCACCTTGATGTTGTCTTGGATGAGGTGCAAAGTTTGGGCAAAGTCTAGAAGAGAAAACTTTAAATAACAGGGCTCAAAGTAGGTACCAGGTTAAGAAATACAAAAATGACCATATTGCATGTCACTTGAAATTTCAATTTGGTTTTGATTTGATTTGAGTTTCTTCACTTCCAAAAGTGTTTAAAAGTGTTTAGTAACCAATCACAACCAATGGTGCAAGCCCAAGTGGTCTAGGTTAGGTATTTGCAAAAATGGCATGAGCCATATGTGTGTGTGGAGGTAAATTTTATCTTTTCTTTTCTAGTTTCTTTTTCCTTGCAATTTGATGATCCAAAGATCAAGGTTAGGGTTTAGGTGTAAGTGAAATCACACAAGCACATATCATGGTCAATTGCACCCTCAAATAAATAAACAAGTGATCTATATGCATAGCACTATATGATAGGAAAAGTTTTTGTTGGTTCTAAATTTTGGTATTTGGGGAAACTCTCTCTTTGTCTCTTTATTGAAAAGTTGGGATGTTACAAACCCTTCCCCCTTACAAAAGATCTCGTCCCGAGATCTAAAGAAAATTAGGTACTAAAGAGATCTGGGTATTCCTTCTTCATGTCCTCTTCGCGCTCCCAAGTGGCTTCATCTTCAGTGTGATTGCTCCACTGAATCTTCAGGAACTTGATACTTCTGGTGCGAGTAGTCCTGAAAGCTTCTTCAAGGATGCGAATAGGCACTTCACGGTATGTCAAGTCTGTGTTGATATCTACCGAGCGGTGATTGATATTCTTGAACACTTCGGTCTTCTCGGGAACTTCAAGGCACTTCCGGAGGAGCGAGATGTGAAACACATTGTGCACAGCAGACATTTCTTCTGGTAGTTCAAGTTGATATGAAACTTCTCCTCGGCGACTCAGAACTTTGAATGGTCCGACATATCTGGGGGCGAGCTTTCCTTTCAGCTGGAACCTCTGCATTCCTTTAAGGGGCGACACTTTAAGATAGACAAAGTCTCCAATCTCGAAGGTCATCTCTCGACGTCTCTTGTCGGCGTAGCTCTTCTGTCTTGACTGAGCGGTCTTGAGGTACTCGCGGATCTTGTGCACCTTCTCTTCGGCTTCTCGGAGAACATCTGGTCCAAAGACTTGTGTAAGGGTATTTCACCCTTATCCATTATTTTGGTAACGATGACACCGTGCTAAAGTATTTGGCCTAATATGTTTATAAGTACAATCTCAGGTATTAGGCAATGAGGCGTAAATGGTGTATCAAAGGAACAAGAAGGCTAAAGGTGACCCCCCATTTCAACAACAATCAAAAAGGGGTTACAGGAGAAATCCGGTCACCTGCCCGGTCCAACCGGGCCAGCAACCGGCCAGTCCGGCATGGTGGCCGGTCAACCGGGCGGCAACCGGGCTCCAAAGGAGGAGCCAGCAGTTCCGGTTTGCGCCCGGACAACCGGGCTCTCGACCGGCGGGTCCGGTGCTCCGTCCGGTCCACCGGGCGGCAACCGGGCGCCAACCGGCCGCCAACCGGAGGAGCTCCAGGACCAGCAAAAGGCGTCCGGTCACTGGCCCGGTCAGACCGGCCTCTACGCCGGGCTGTCCGGTCTGTGGCCCGGTCAGACCGGGTTCGTCGAGGAAAAGCTGAGGTGGCAAGTGGCAACGGCCATATTTCGAAGAACACTATAAATAGCCCTTCTCCTACCTCTAGACAGTTAGGCACTACACTACAAACTGTTCTTGAGCTCTCTCTCTCTTACTCCATTGCTAGAAACACCAAAAGCCTCAGATCTCCCTCCTCCTCCACCCAAACTCAAATCCCTCCGGGGAATCACTAGAGGAGGACCCGATCTACCGTTCTACCAAGCCAAATCTCATTCCCCCTTGTATTCATTGAGAAGCTTGCTTCCTAGGGTTCCTTGGAAACCCTAGGTAGGCAAGAGGAGTCCGGAAGCATCCGGGCTGTGGATTTGCTCCGGGCAAGATTGTGAAGGTTTGGAGGCTACCTCAAAGTCTACCACAAGTGAGTGAGCTATTCCTTCGTGGGATAGGCTCCGGAGAATAGGGTGAGCCTTCGTGGCGCGGGGAATCCTTTGTGGGACCTCCACTCCTCCAAACGTGACGTACCTTGTTGCAAAGCAAGGGAACACGGGAATACATCCTCGTCTCCGCGTGCTATCGGTTATCTCTAACCGAACTCCTTACTTGTGATTTAACTGCCTGTGAGAGCCTTCGTGCTTGAGTTAGTTGTATCCTCATATAGGTTGCTTCACCTAGTTTGCATTAGGCTCATCTTTATATTCCGCAAAGCCTAATATTGCAAAGAAAGAATTAAAATTTGTGTAAACCTATTCACCCCCCCCTCTAGGTTTACCATCTCTATACTTTCAATTGGTATCAGAGCCTGGACTCTTATTAAGGGCTTCACCGCCTTAAGAGTGAGATGGATAAACTCTTCGAGGGTCTAGATGAAGACTCTAACCTTTCGGTTAAAGAGATGAAATCTAGATTCTTGGCATATGAGGCCGAGAAGAAGAAAAAGGAGGATGAGCTACAAAACCAAATGGCAGAAATGACTGCCATGCTTAAGAACCTAACTGCGGGTGGAACTTCTAGTGGGGCTTCGGCCTCTAAGGAGTCCTACCATGATGTTAACCATGACTATCCTAGAAACACTTCACCCATGCCTCATATAAACCATAGTGGGACTGTTCCCCATTACGATGGAACTCACTTTCCACATTGGAAATCTGCTATGGAATCTCATATTCGCATTGCAGGTGTGGAGCTATGGGAGCTCATTGTTCATGGACATCGGGAGCCACAAGATCCTACTCGGTTGACCTCCACCGAGTTCTACAACCGTCAACTCAATGCATCCGCACGTGACAAGATTAGAAGTGGCATCAACCGCAAGCTTCTTGATCAAGTCGATGACATTGTCTCCGCTAAGGAGTTGTGGGATCGGATCGTAGTACTCCAAGAGGGAACCGATTTGATCCAATCAGCTCTCTATGAGACCGCAAAGCAAGAGGCCTACCAATTCATGATTCGAGATGGAGAATCCATATTTGATGCCTATGCTAGGCTTGGTGCTCTGAAAGTAAGGGTCAAGGGTCTTGGTGTTGAGAAGTACAATGACGGATTTGAGATGAACGAAGCCTTCATAAAATCCAAGGTCATTGCTATGATTGCCGTCAAACAAGAAGACACCAACCTTGGACTCAACTTACAAATCATGACCAAGAGTGCCGATCTCAACTCCGATGATCTAGTCTCCTATGTGGCCGCCAATGAAAGCATGGCCAAAGCCGGAAAGAGGCTCAAGGCAATGAACCGTGTTGATGAAGCCTCACACAACCATGAAGCGTCACACAACCTTGCTCTCAAAGCTAGAGCCGACCATGAAAGCAAAGAAGACTATGAGATTGAAGAAGATGAAGAGATGACTTCAACTAGTGACATTGCTACCGACTTTGCTTTCTTTGCCAAGAAATACAAGGCAAAGTTCCCAATGCTCCTCAATGACAAGAAGAAGAAGAGAACTTGCTACAATTGTGATGAAGATAACCACTTTGCAAATGAGTGCCCTTATGAGAAAAGGGTAGACAAGCCAAAGTTCATCAAAGGGGTCAAGCCAAGATTGAAGCCAAACCCAATCAACGATCGGTACAAGAAGAACAAGGGAAGAGCTTTTGTTGGGGCCGAGTACTTGTCCGATGAAGAAGAGGAAGATGAGGAGAAGGAGGCCGGAGTGGCCGGTTTAGCATACTCTAAGCCCGGGTCACTCTTCACATATGACTACTCCAAAGATTACTCCACGGAGAATGATGTTGGCTCTTCCTTCATGGCAAGAACAACTCAAGATAATGACTCCGATGACTCTCCCTCCTCTCCAATCATTGGCTCTTGTCTTATGGCAAGGGAAACCAAGGTAATGGAACCTCCACCTTCCCTATCTAGTGTTCTTGATGATGAAAACGAAGATCAAGAAGAATTAACTATGCTTAAGGAACTCTATGATGTTAGATGCACCCTTCGTGGTGAAGCTCTTGTCAAGTTTGATTTCTTGATGGACTCACTCAAAGAAAAGGATGAGTCCATTGAGGAATTAGAATATCAATTGAATGAGAAGGAACGGAGATTCAATCTCCTAAGACAAGAGCTAAAAACCGAAAGGTGCATATCTCAAGGCCTTAAGCAACAAATTGAAACTTATGAACTTGATAAAGTTAAGGACCTAGAAACTATTGATAGGGCTCAATTATTGACCCAAGAGCTCAATGCTTCAAAGGAGGAACTTGAAGTTGCTCATGCTTCTCTCACTAGGGATCTTGACCACCTTGAAAGAGCTAACAAGCTTGTCAAGGATGAGCTCAAGAAACTTGGAGAGAATCATGATCTACTTCAAGAATCCTACAAAAAGGCTCTTGGATCAATGAAGGATCCCATTGATGTTGAAAAGCTTGCTTGTCCCTCCATTTCCTTTACTAGTGAGCATGCTAAACTTGTTGAGGAACATGTTCGTTTACAAGAGGAACTTTCTTTGCATGTTGAGACCAATGCATATCTTGAGTCCTTGGTGACCAAATATGGTCTTGACTATCATCCTAATGAATCTTCTTGTGAGCAAGCATCTATTCTTGAGGAAAATGTTAGGCTAACAAAGGAACTTGCAAAGTTCACCACCGCCAAGAACAAGATGGGATTGGATGACCTCTTGAGTAAGCAAAGGTCAAACAATCAAAAGTATGGACTTGGATATACTCCCAAGTCCCACAAGAAGAACAACTACAAGAAGGAGAAACCCGCTCAAGATAAGAACAAGAAGGTCACTAACAATGGCAAAGCCTCAAAGGGCAAAGCCACTAGTGGTGCCCACACGGGGCCAAACGATCACTATGCATTATTTGTTGATTATTATGGTGATGTCTATGCTAACTATGTTGGCCCTCCTAATGGCTATGCTTATAGAGAGTACTCAATTTGGGTACCAAAAGATATTGTTGCCATTGCAAAGGAACCCATTAATCGATGGGTTCCTAAATCCTCTACTTGATTTTGTAGGGGTATTCCTCCGGTGGTCCAAAATGGGTGTTTGATAGTGGATGCACCAATCATATGACCGGAGGAAAAGGTGTGCTTGATCAATTCATTGAAGATATCCACAAGAAGTCAAGCATTACCTTTGGTGACAACTCAAAGGGAAAGGTACTTGGGTATGGCAAGGTAGCAATCTCTAAGGACTTGTGCCTTGAGACGGTTATGCTTGTTGAACACCTTGGCTATAACTTACTTTCTATATATCATCTTGCCGATGCCGGGTACAATTCATATTTCACTAAATATTATGTGCAAGTCTTTAGGAGTGACAATCTCAAATTGGTCCTTGTTGGATTTGTGGAGAACAACCTTTATGTGGTTGACCTCTCGAAAGAGAGCCCCTCCTTCTCCACATGTCTAATGGCGGCCAAGCATGACGAAGGATGGTTGTGGCATCGCCGCCTTGGTCATGTTAACATGAGGAATCTTAAACAACTCCTAAAGGGTGAGCATATTGTGGGACTAACCGGTGTTTCTTTTGAGAAAGATCGTGTTTGTAGTGCATGTGTAGCCGGAAAGCAACTCAAGAAGAAGCATCCCATCAAGAGTATTGTTACCACATCTAGGCCTTTGGAGCTCCTTCATTTGGACCTCTTTGGGCCATCACATTATGATACTCTTGGTGGAAGCAAGTATGGACTTGTCATTGTTGATGATTACTCAAGATACTCTTGGGTCTTTCTCCTTAAGTCTAAGGACGAGACCCATAGAGAGTTCATCACCTTCGCCAAGAAAGCTCAACGTATGTATGAATCCGAGATCAAGGCAATTAGGACCGACAATGGCACCGAGTTCAAGAACTACACTATGCAAGAGTTTGTGGATGATGAGGGCATCAAGCATGAGTTTTCGGCGCCATACACCCCTCAACAAAACGGCGTTGTTGAAAGGAAGAACCGGACTATCATTGAGATGGCAAGAACCATGTTGAGTGAATTCAACTCACCCCACAACTTTTGGGGAGAAGCCATCTCTACGGCCGTCCACTACTCCAACCGGCTCTTCCTCCGTCCCCTCCACAACAAAACCCCATACGAGCTCCTTACCGGTAACAAGCCTAATGTCATGTATATTCGTGTCTTTGGATGCAAATGCCTTGTTAAGAACAACAAAGGAAAGCTCGGTAAATTTGAAACTAGAACCATAGAGGGTATATTTGTTGGATATGCGGAGAACTCTCACGCCTATAGATACTACAACCGGTCCTCCGGGACTATTGAAGTATCTTGTGACGTGGTGTTCTTGGAGGATAATGGCTCCCAAGTGGAGCAAGCTGTTCCATGTGTTGCAGGTAATGATGTTGATCCATCTAGTGCCATCAAGCATATGGGCATTGGACACATCCGGCCCATGGAGGTTCATAATGATGATCAAGATGATGGAGTAGATGTCTCAAGCACGCCACAAGTAGAGCCTAGCTCAACTCAAGCCGAACCATCAAGTGCAACTCAAGAACCACCCTCCACTCAAGATGAGTCTCAATCCGAAGAACAAGAAGAAGACCCTCATTCCATGGAGCAAGATCATGATGACGATCAAGAAACATCCTCAACTCATGATCAAGCTCAAGTGGTCCCTCATGATCAAGTACTAGCAAGAGATGAATTCATTGATCATGAAGGAACCGTTCGGAAGATCAAGGCCGCTACAAGGGCAAGTGACATGAAAGTGGATCAAGTCCTTGGTAGCATCTCAAGAGGAGTGGTAACTCGTAGACACCATGCATTACTTATCACTTATTGTCAACATCATGCTTTTGTGTCTAGTTTTGAACCACTTAAGGTACATGAAGCCTTGGTCGATCCGGATTGGGTAATTGCCATGCAAGAAGAATTGGAGTGTTTCACTCGTAATGAAGTATGGTCTCTAGTTGAGAGACCCAAGGATCATCGCATCAATGTCATTGGGACCAAATGGGTATTCAAGAACAAGCAAGATGAGAATGGCATTGTTATACGAAACAAAGCAAGGTTAGTGGCGCAAGGGTTTGCCCAAATAGAAGGTATGGATTTTGAGGATACCTTTGCGCCGGTAGCCCGTCTTGAAGCTATTCGTCTTTTGCTTGCATTTGCATCTTTCCACAATTTCAAATTATATCAAATGGATGTGAAAAGTGCATTTTTTAATGGTCCCCTAAAAGAAACCGCATATGTGGCTCAACCCCGGGTTTCGAAGACCCATGCCGACCCAACCACGTGTATTTACTCCATAAGGCACTCTACGGTCTCAAGCAAGCTCCACGTGCTTGGTATGAGTTCCTTAGGGATTTCTTACTACATGATGGGTTTTGCATGGGTACGGTCGATTCCACCCTTTTCACCAAGCGGGTTAAAGGGGTGGCCTCTTTATATGTCAAATATATGTTGATGATATTATTTTTGGTGGAACTAACCCCAATCATAACAAAGCTTTTGAGCTATTGATGACTAGGAAATTTGAGATGTCCATGATGGGAGAGTTGAAGTTCTTTCTAGGCTTCCAAGTGAGGCAACTTGCAAAAGGCACCTTCATCTCTCAAGAAAAGTATGTGAAGGACATGCTCAAGAAATTCAACATGACCAATGCAAGTCCAATGAAGACACCCATGCCCGTAAAGGGGCAACTTGGTTCATGTGACGGTGAGAAGGATGTGGACATAAAGGTATACCGCTCCATGATAGGATCCTTACTCTACCTTTGTGCCTCTAGGCCGGATATCATGCTAAGTGTAGGGATGTGTGCTCGTTTTCAATCCGCTCCCAAGGAGAGCCATTTAGTGGCGGTCAAACGGATACTAAGATACCTTGTTCTCACTCCTACTCTCGGGCTATGGTATCCAAAGGGGTCAACCTTTGAACTCATTGGCTATTCGGATTCCGATTGGGCCGGTGATAAGGTTGATCGGAAGTCTACCTCCGGGGCTTGCCAATTTATTGGCCGGTCATTGGTGAGTTGGTCATCCAAGAAACAAAACTCCACCGCCCTATCCACCGCCGAAGCCGAATACATATCCGCGGCATCTTGTTGCACTCAATTGTTATGGATGAAGCAAACCTTGAAAGACTATGGTGTGTCTCTTGGTACGGTGCCTCTTCTTTGTGACAATGAAAGTGCAATAAAGATCGCCAACAACCCGGTTCAACATTGTCGCACCAAACATATTGACATTCGCCATCACTTCCTACGTGATCATGTTGCCAATAAGGATATTGATCTCACTCATGTGGGAACAACCTACCAATTGGCGGATATTTTCACTAAGCCTTTGGATGAAGCCCGCTTTGTTAACTTGAGAGGAGAACTTGGTATTCTTGATCCTAAAAACTTGGATTGATTAACTTCTTGCACTATATTCTTGCATTTATCTTGCTATCTAGCTTAGAGGCATAGCACATATGGGGATAGTCATCTTACCATATCTTGGTATGATGCATACCTATGTGTGCAACATAAATAGACCCAATGTCATTATATGGACCCAAGCATGTCTCTTCGCGGTCACATGACATTTGCGCTTTCACATAGGGGGAGTACTCCCCCGCCCCTCATTGAGCTTTCATTACACATTGATTTGACTATATAAGGCCCAATGATCTTAGTGCGAGCATCATTTCCAAAATAACTTATGATTCTTGATATACACTTCGAATCATGCCCATTGTTGCTATTCACATCTTGTTTGGATTTTCTCTCCAATGGGTATGCCTAGAGAACTTTGTGTTTCCAACCCCATGTCTATGCTCATCTCATCATCATCTATCTATCTATATGTACATGTCATCATTTGAGCACTTACACACACTTACACACAGCATAGGGGCAAAAACGAGGCAAAATTAGACAATTCTGGGCTGGCCGGTCGCTGGCCCGGTCGTACCGGGTCCCTGACCGGATGGTCCGGTGGACCGGGCGGCAACCGGGGTCTGGGCCGGGCCAGCCGGTCACCAGCCCGGTCTGACCGGATATCTGACCGGTCGCGCAGCCCACTATATATTGGGAAGAGATACCCTTTGGGGTCTTCTTCCCCATTGTTCCCCAATCCCCAACCTCCATGGCCGGCGCCCTCAACACCTCCACCAAGATCTAGGCACTTCCCACCACAAGAACTTCCCCAAACTTCACCACACCATAGATCGGGGCCATTGGAACATCTCCACCGAAGGATTTGGTCCCTCTCCAACTAGCTTGGGAATTTTTGGAGTTCTTGGTTTTCAAGCCCTACCTTGTGTTCTTCTTGTTCCCTTGATCAAGGAGGACAATGTCTTCGGGTAATGTACTCTCCTTTCCTCCCTAAGTTCTAGTCCTCCTCACACATTGCAAGTCCTCATGCCTTTAGAGTGTCTCTCAACACAAAGCACATTCCCCACTCTATTGCTATAGCATGTACTCAAGTTTTTCGAGTTTTTGCATGAATTTGTGGTAGAAATCTGGGCACAACATCACAAATCGACAAACCCGGTCAGAAGCCCGGTCGACCGGCCGCTCAACCGGCCGGCCCGGCGTGTGGCCCGGTCAACCGGTCGCAAACCGGATCGTCCGGTCTGCTGTCCGGTTTGACCGGCCTGTGCGCCGGGTTGCCCAGTTTTCGCACAATTTCATCACTACACTTGGGTATATGCTATGCTTTTTGGATTCCCTCTTATTGATGACATGTACACTTACCCCACTGCTATCCTTGCTATATTTTTCTCATTCACAGGAAGTTGGTGTGGTGAGCCACCACGTGGCAATGTTGCCAAGCGAGGTAGGATGGCGGATCCTCCCCGCCGTTCTAGTAGCCGTGCACCCCCCCAAGCTCAGCAAGGTACTGACACTGGCAGCTCAGCTCGGGGCAGAACCAAGTCTGTTGCTACCAAGCACAAGGACAAGAATGTTGTCCAAGAGGATGATGAGGTAGTACCAACCATCAATGTTGGGGCTGCAAACCGTCTTGAGTGGCAGGAATGGAGGACACTGAATCCGTATCGCTTTGAGAAGCCAACTTACACTCGTTCGGACAAGGCATTCTGGACCAACACACAAGCAGCCCTCTGGGAGGGTTTCTATGATTCTCATGAGTTTATGAAGCATGGTAATATTGTATCACCCAAGGCTATCAATCCTGAAGAACTTGCCTTGCATGAAGCCACCAAGTATCGGTTTGTGGTTCAAACCTTGAGGAGTCTGGGATTGTATGATCTTGTGTGCCTCAAGCCTGATGATACTCAAGATGATCCTACCTTTTGTCCCCTCCTTGTCCGTCAGTTTCACTGCACTGTCTTCTTCCATGATGATGAAGACCGCACCCTCACTTGGATGACCGGCAAGACAAAGTACTCATGCTCCTACTCTCAGTTCCGTGCAGCCATGGGTTGTGGTGATGACAGTGATCCAGGGTACAAGATTCATTCACGGTCCAGGCTTACTAGGGGTGACATCTCTTTCTGCTATCCTGCAAACCCTACGCCTGGACCTCCCACCATCTCTGGGATGTACTACTCCTATTTGGTACTTGCCAAGCTGTTCCGGGAGAACCTCATCAGCAAGTCTGGAGACCACAGTGAAGTCTGGAACTATCACCTCAACTTGATGTACTATTGTCATCCTGACAGGGTGAGGAAGATTGATGGCTGTGATCTTATCTACTGTGAACTGAAGAGGGCAATTATGGACCGCATGACTCCCAACTACGCCCAATATGTTCAGCGGCTCATCAACTACATTGTTCCCGCTCCTCGGAACGTTGTTGGTGAGAAAGTCATCATGGATCCATTCAGGTTCCCCATTCAGGAGGCCACTCGTTTAGACGTTCCCTCCATGATGCCCACCACTGAGCACCGCTCCAAGGCACACCATGATCATGATGCTAGCTCCAGTCACTCTCGGCGCTCCCAGCATGGGGCCGCTCGTTTCTTCACATGCCTGTTCCAAATGTGCAAGAGAAGCCATGATGTTGCCCATCAGACCCTTACTATGACCCAAGAGACACGGAGGCGCCAGAATGAATTCATGGCCTCAAGGAACCACCCTGTTCCTCCTCCTGGCCCTGAGATGGAGCCTGTGATAGCACCTCAGTGGGAGATGCCTCTTCTTACCGATGAGATGCTCCAGAACTTTGACTTCTCTGTGTACGCTCATGGTGCTCTCCCTAGGCCTTCTCGTGCTCCTCCTGCTGACTATGCTGATGATGATGAGCGTGATGATGATGCCCGTGATGATGATGCACGCGAGAGCTCCTCCTCGCTTGGGTTTGGTCACTACTGATGGGTGCGATAGTATCTCTCCTCTTTTCTTCGCCTTTTTGGTGATCCGATGCCAAAGGGGGAGAAGAGAGTAGAGTCTAGACCACGGGGTTCTTTGATCGCCACAAGCCATGGGAGTTGCTTTATTTGGATTTTATATGGCTTGTGCTAGTTTACTTTGAGTTTTCCAAGAACCATTTGCTATTCGTGTATGGATATGTATGGATGACTATTATGTGTGCTACTCCATGTTAGGATGATTATGCTATGCTTATATATCTTGATATGCACATCTCCATACCATGCTTGTTTCCTAAAGATATTGGGGGAGCTTCTCATGTTTCTCAAATGGTGCACTTTGCATTCAAACGCAAATTCTCCAAGTGCACACATTATGGGGGAGCTTTCGTAATATCTTATATGGAATCAAGGTTTAGAGCTTATCATAATATCTATTTGTGACTCTAGCTCGGTTTGTCATCGTATACCAAAAAGGGGGAGATTGTAAGGGTATTTCACCCTTATCCATTATTTTGGTAACGATGACACTGTGCTAAAGTATTTGGCCTAATATGTTTATAAGTACAATCTCAGGTATTAGGCAATGAGGCGTAAATGGTGTATCAAAGGAACAAGAAGGCTAAAGGTGACCCCCCATTTCAACAACAATCAAAAAGGGGTTACAGGAGAAATCCGGTCACCTGCCCGGTCCAACCGGGCCAGCAACCGGCCAGTCCGGCATGGTGGCCGGTCAACCGGGCGGCAACCGGGCTCCAAAGGAGGAGCCAGCAGTTCCGGTTTGCGCCCGGACAACCGGGCTCTCGACCGGTGGGTCCGGTGCACCGTCCGGTCCACCGGGCGGCAACCGGGCGCCAACCGGCCGCCAACCGGAGGAGCTCCAGGACCAGCAAAAGGCGTCCGGTCACTGGCCCGGTCAGACCGGCCTCTACGCCGGGCTGTCCGGTCTGTGGCCCGGTCAGACCGGGTTCGTCGAGGAAAAGCTGAGGTGGCAAGTGGCAACGGCCATATTTCGAAGAACACTATAAATAGCCCTTCTCCTACCTCTAGACAGTTAGGCACTACACTACAAACTGTTCTTGAGCTCTCTCTCTCTTACTCCATTGCTAGAAACACCAAAAGCCTCAGATCTCCCTCCTCCTCCACCCAAACTCAAATCCCTCCGGGGAATCACTAGAGGAGGACCCGATCTACCGTTCTACCAAGCCAAATCTCATTCCCCCTTGTATTCATTGAGAAGCTTGCTTCCTAGGGTTCCTTGGAAACCCTAGGTAGGCAAGAGGAGTCCGGAAGCATCCGGGCTGTGGATTTGCTCCGGGCAAGATTGTGAAGGTTTGGAGGCTACCTCAAAGTCTACCACAAGTGAGTGAGCTATTCCTTCGTGGGATAGGCTCCGGAGAATAGGGTGAGCCTTCGTGGCGCGGGGAATCCTTTGTGGGACCTCCACTCCTCCAAACGTGACGTACCTTGTTGCAAAGCAAGGGAACACGGGAATACATCCTCGTCTCCGCGTGCTATCGGTTATCTCTAACCGAACTCCTTACTTGTGATTTAACTGCCTGTGAGAGCCTTCGTGCTTGAGTTAGTTGTATCCTCATATAGGTTGCTTCACCTAGTTTGCATTAGGCTCATCTTTATATTCCGCAAAGCCTAATATTGCAAAGAAAGAATTAAAATTTGTAGAAACCTATTCACCCCCCCTCTAGGTTTACCATCTCTATACTTTCAACTTGGCTCTCTCCGACTTCTGACCAGTTCAGGGGGGTACGGCACTTCCTTCCGTACAGGGCTTCAAAGGGGGCCATTTGCAAACTGGCTTGATAACTGTTATTGTACGAGAATTCTGCATAAGGCAGGCAGTCTTCCCACTTGGATCCATATTCTAGGACGCAAGCTCTCAACATGTCTTCCATTATCTGGTTGACTCTCTCGGTTTGTCCGTCAGTCTGAGGGTGATAGGCCGTGCTGAAATTCAGCCAGGTTCCAAGTCCTTCATGTACTTTCTGCCAGAATCTTGAGGTGAATTGTGATCCTCTATCTGACACTATTGACTTCGGGGTTCCGTGCAGGGCGACTATTCTGGAGATGTATAGCTCTGCTAACTTGGGGCCTTGGTATGTGGTCTTGACGGTGATAAAATGGGCTACCTTGGTCAATCTGTCCACCACTACCCAGATAGAATCATTTCCTTTGTTGGATTTGGGCAGTCCGGTGATAAAGTCCATTCCTACCGAATCCCATTTCCATTCCGGAATCTGCAGGGGCTGTAGCAGTCCTGCGGGTCGCTGATGTTCTGCCTTGACTCTCTGACATATATCACACTTGGCGATATAGCTTCCGATCTCTCGCTTCATTCCATGCCACCAGAATTGCTCCTTCAGATCTTGATACATCTTGGTACCTCCGGGGTGGATTGAGTAAAGGGTGTCATGGGCTTCTTGCAGGATGACTTGCTTCAAGTCTGAGTCCGATGGTACGCAGAGATGTTCCTTGTACCAAAGAACTCCGGCTTCATCTACGGTGAATCCGGAGGCTTTTCCTGCGGCTATCTGTTTCTTGATTCCGTCAATGCTAGCGTTGTCCTTCTGGGCTTCCTTGATCTGGCTAACCAAGGAGGGTTGCATTTCCATGCTGGCTAGGAATCCTTCACTAACAAGTTCCAGTCTGAACTGTTCAAACTCTTGATAAAGGCTGGGTTGTTCGCTTGCGATCATGGAGTTTAACTGACACGGCAGTCGGCTCAAAGCATCAGATACCACATTGGCCTTGCTGGGGTGGTAGTGAATCTCCATGTCGTAATCCTTGATCAATTCTATCCAGCGGCGTTGCCTCATGTTTAGTTCTTTCTGGGTGAAGATATACTTCAGGCTTTTATGGTCGGAGTAGATCTCGCATCGATTACCCATGAGGTAATGACGCCAAACTTTCAAGGCTAGGACCACTGCTGCAAGTTCGAGGTCATGGGTTGGGTAGTTCTGTTCATGCTGCTTCAACTGTCTTGAAAGGTAGGATACAACTTTGCCTTCTTGCATAAGTACACATCCAAGACCAACCTTGGAGGCATCGCAATATACGTCGAAGGGTTTGGTGATGTCTGGCATGATTAGGATTGGGGCTGAGGTCAGTCTACTCTTGAGCTGTTGAAAGCTCTCTTCACATTTGTCAGTCCATTCGAACTTCTTGTCTTTATTCAACAATTGGGTCATTGGTCGAGCGATGCTCGAAAAGCCTTCTACAAATCTGCGGCAATATCCGGCTAATCCAAGAAAAGCGCGGACCTCGGTTTGGGTGGTTGGGGCTTGCCATTCCATAACGGTTTTAATCTTGGCGGGATCTACGGCAATTCCTCCTGCAGACAAGATGTGTCCCAGGAATCCGACTTCCTTCAGCCAAAACTCACATTTGCTGAACTTGGCATATAGTTGGTGGTGTCTCAGGGTTTCTAGGACCATCTCCAAGTGTTGTTCATGTTCCTCTTCGGACTTGGAGTAGACAAGAATGTCGTCGATGAACACAACGACAAATTTGTCCAAAAATTCCATGAAGATCTTATTCATGAGGTTCATGAAGTAAGCGGGGGCATTGGTTAATCCAAACGACATGACGTTGTACTCGTACAACCCATATCTGGTGGTAAAGGCTATCTTTGGAATATTTGTGGCTCGAATCTTCAGTTGATGATAACCAGTTCTAAGATCTATCTTGGAGAAAACTTTGGCTCCGGTCAACTAGTCAAACAGGTCTTCTATTTTTGGTAGGGGGTATTTGTTTTTGATGGTGACGTCGTTAAGCTTACGGTAGTCCGTACATAAACGATTGGCACCATCCTTCTTGTCCACAAATAAAACTGGTGGTCTCCAGGGGGATGCACTCGGGCTAATCAAACCTTTGGCTAGCATATCATCAATCTGCTTCTTCAACTCCACTAGCTCTGCTGGGTTCATGCTATAGGCTCTCTGGGCGATAGGTCCAGTTCCAGGGATTAACTCGATGATGAACTCGATATCCCTATCCGGGGGCATACCGGGTAGAGCATCCGGAAACACATCAGGGTATCGACAAACGACCCTGATTTGATCCAGAGTTGGCTTTGCTACACTTGAGTTGCAGGTGAATTTTCTGGGTAGTCTTTCGGACACATGTTCTACGACGATACCGGTGCTGCTAGTCATGGTGATAGCTTTCTTGGCACAGTCAATCAACCCATGGTGTTTTGACATCCAGTCCATTCCTAGTACGACTTCCAGACCTTTGGTCCCCAGAATTATCAGATTGACATAGAAATCTACTCCATGGATTTTGATGGGTACATTTTTGCAAAAATTTCTGGCTTTGGTGGTTGATCCGGGAATTTGAACTATCATAACATGCTTCAAACTGATGGGTTGAATTTTACTTGTTGATGCAAAGTCTTCGGTGACAAAAGAATGAGATGCTCCGGAATCAAACAACACTCTGGCAGGGATGAGATTGACAGAGAACATACCCAGTACCACATCCGGTGCTTCCTGGGCTTCCTCGGCGTTCATGTGGAAGAGACGGCCGGTGCGGTTGTTGGGGTTGTTGGGGACGAACTTCTTGCCGGTGGAGACTCGGCGTTGCTGCTGAGCAGGTGCAGCGGTGTTGCCTGCGATCTTGGCGAGCCTCTTGGGACAGTCGTTGGAGTAGTGTCCCACTACACCACACTCATAGCAAGTGATTGTGGACTTGTCCTTGGGGGTGACGGGGATGGCGTTGCTTCCAGTTCTGGGGGCGGTGTTGGTGTTGTTGTTGTTATTGGGGGCTCTTGGCGGAGCGCGGTTGAAGTTGCTGTTGTAATTGCTGTTGTTGTGGTGGCCTCCCGGCCTGGGGTTTCCTCCACTCCGGTTTTGAAAACCCGGACGTGACAAGGGTGCATTGGGCTTGTTGTTTCTTGGGGCAAAGCTTCCGCTTGAGCTGGGGCGATACCTTGGGGTATTGCTGGGCCCACTCTGATTCATCATGCGGCGCTTGCGGTTTTCATTGGCTTGATGAAGTTTGCCTTCCATCTGGATGGCGGAGTCAACAAGGGCTTCTAGGTCGGCGAAGGGGATATTCACCAACACAGTCTGCATTTCATCGTGCAGTCCGTTCAGGAACCTCTCTTTTCTCTTCTCGGTGGTGTCAGTTTCATCGGGGGCGTACCTTGACAGGGTGAGGAACCTGTCGCGGTATTCTACCACCGACATTCTGCCTTGCTTCAGTTCGTGGAACTCATCCCTCATCTTCTTTATCAAACCCGGGGGCACATGATACTTGCTGAATTTGAGCTTGAAGTCTGCCCAAGTCATGAACTGTCCGGCATTCATGGCACGGGTGCTTGTCCACCAAGCTCTTGCGGGTCCTGCTAGGTAGTGGGTGGCAAACAGCACTTTCTCCTGGTCCTCTACTCCAGCCACTTCTAAGTTGTTTTCCAGAGTTTGGAGCCAATCATCGGCGTCCAAGGGTTCCTCAGTCTTGCTGAAAACTGGTGGGTTGGTGTTTTGGAAGTTTTTAAGCTTTGACCCTGGGTGATCATGGTTCCCGTGGCCATGGTTGTTGTTGGCAAGCTGTTGGAGTGCTGCAATGTTGGCCTGTCGTTCTGCTCGTTCAGCTTCTCGGTCTTCCAGCATGATCTGCAGCATCTGCATCATGGCGTCTTGATTTGCGTTTCGATTTGGAGGGGCCATCTGAATATGGAAAGAGATCATGAGACGAGGGGGAAATTCTATGGCTTATTTTGAGTAAGTTTTTGGAGAAACAAAACATGAAATTAAACTTGAATTCTTTTGAGGATAACACAAACATACATTCATTCATTCATTCAACATATTTTACAAACTAACACCCCATGGTTTTAAGAACCATTTCACTCGCGCTACGATACAGTGGGACGGGATACAACTCACACCTACATAAGTGAACTAGTGCATCTACTCCTCATCATCATCCACATCGATAGGGATGATTCCATCCTCTCCGGCCTCCAGAAACTCGTAGTCCTCCTCCTCGGTGTTCTCATCCTCCTCAAAGTCGTCGTCGTCACTCAGGAAGGCTTCTCCTCCCTGAAGGTCTTCACCTTCTTCCTCCATTTCATTCAGCTGGTCTTCCTGGGCCTGGACAGTGGCCTCCAAGGATGCTATCCTGGCGCGAAGGCGCGCAATGGTAGCGTCCTTCTTGGCACGCTATAGACGGAGGTTCTTGCGATCCTTGGCCAGCATCTTGATTGCATCGGCATGATTTGCCAATGCAAGGTGAGTCTGGTTGGCGTAGGCGCGTGCGTTGTCCAGATCCTGCTGGGTGTTGTACAGCATGAAGTCCAAGTGATCCACGTGGTGCCTCAACTGGGGGTGCAGTGGCAGATCCATGGGTTCTCCGGCCATGTTACGCCTTGCGAGATGCGCAAAGCGTTCCTCCTGAAGTGCTTCCACATTCTGTCCGCACAAGCGAGCAAGTGCTTCCTGAAGAGCACGTGCAAGCCCGTCGAGCCAGTTGCTTTCCCTGAAGGAGAAGAGGATCCTCTCAGAGGTGGGAGGCTCCATCTTGCCCCTCAAGTCAGCGGTGATAATCCACTGCAGTTCCCCTCCCGGTTGGTTGTCCACCTGAATCCCGTGAAACTCGGGGTGTGGGCGGCCAAGGTGATCCGACAGAGAGTTGAGGTCATGCTCGAAGATCAAGCTTCCACCATTTCCAAGCTGGTAGAACTTGGTGTTGATGGGTTCATTTGGCTCCATCTGAAAGCGAAAAAGATGAGTAAGTTAGAGAGTGAACAAGTGTGGCAAACTTTTAAGTAGATTCAAATAAGGAGGGACATGAGTCACCAAGTTTGAAAAAGTCTCAAAGACAAGAGGGTAAGTAAATTTTCACAAATATTCTCTTCATTTTGATTTCCAAGTTAAGTTTTCTTTAGAACGTCCATTCTAACTAGGGTCTTCTAAGGTCAAACAATGGCTCTGATACCAACTTGTCAACACCCGGATTTTTAAGTCCAGATGCCTATTATGTCATACATCGCAATCCCAGGAATATTGTTGTTGCGAGGCATAATAGTTAAGTATCACAGTCATCATTCATTACAAACCATAAAGTCTTACAATTGGAATCACATCATCCATATTACACGAATAGTTGATCTATTGATCAACGAACAAACACAAGTTCATAGCGGAAGCGTAAGATACAAGGACTCTCTAGTCCACAGGCCAACGCTTGACGTTGGAAGACTCCTAGTTGTCGTAGTCGTCCTGCTGGTCTTCACCTTGATAGTTCTGCTCGTCTTCATACTCTGGCCATTTGAATAGCCGGGGACAAAGCCGTGAGTACATTGAGTACTCGCAAACTAATACTAGTGTAAGTGCTATTCAGTTCTAGTAAGGGTGCTAAGCTCTAGTTTGATTTGCATAAAGCCAATTTTAGTTCACAAGCATTTTAGTAAAAGACTCAACATTTGCTAACTAACCCAAGTGGGAACATTAGTGTCATTCCCACAACTTAGTTGTGATTCAAGTCAAGTCACCATTCACCAATCAACCTTTTCAAGAAATTTTTGATACCGGAAACTGTATGGCCTTTCCAACCGTCCGTAACCGTGGACACGGCTATTCGAATAGGTTTACACTCTGCAGAGGTTGCACACTTGTGCCACAACATTTGATTACATCCGTCGGGGATAACCCCGAATCATCGTAACTCAGTACGCGGATCATCAACCTTAACCTTTCACTTATACATCCTAGTATAGGCACCTCTCCCCATGAGCTTGGCCTCCCAGTGAAGACAGACAGTCAGCCTGGGAACTGCACAGGGCTTGGCCGGACAATTCACCTCAGTTCACATCATTTCTCAACAACGGGGGCAGCCTCGGCATAACCCCTATGATGCTTGTTCAGAGGGAACCCATACTAAGACACACAAACTTCCAGTTGGCCCTACCCATAATCAGGTATTGTGGGGGTACTTGTAATTTGGAAAGGTATCGCATCCAAACCAATATCAGTTTTAAGTCAAAAATCACCATCTTCTCTTAGTCATATCACCTTTCAAAAAATCATTCAAAAACAACTTCACTTCACCAAGTTCCCATCTAGAGTAGTCAAGTTTTATTTGTTAGCAATAGCACTAATCATGAGGGGTGCTAACTTAGCATCGCTTGTTCTAGATTTAAGCTTGGTGCTCATATGCTACTCTAGACCAAGTGAATCATGAATCAAAAAGTACTTTGAAAGTAAAAGTAGTAAAACTTGCATAGTAAAACTTGGGATAGGACCACTAAGCATAAGGTAAAAGAGGGTGATGCATTGCTCTTGAGAGCTTTGCACTTAGCAAGTGTATTAGCTTGCCTTGGTGGTGGTACTGATCAAAGTGGTCTTCTTCTCCTTGGAAGTAGGCCTCCTCCTCCTCCTCTTGATACTCTTCCGTACTAGCGTCTAAAATACGAATACGAAGTACAATCACCACACCAATCTTATATACTAAACTAAGCACACATAAGTCACTTAAGCTAAAATATCATCACACACTACTAACCAGTTGGTGGGTTTGCTTTCTTAATCAAGGGAAAATAATTTCCTCTCATACTACTTGAGATTCTTCTTTTCCTTCTTTAGAGGGATAAATCCCTCTCTTAATCTTATTAGGATTTAATTTCTTTCATGAGTAATGCATGACCTAGGTTGACCAAAGTCAACCTCTTCATACTTATCATTTAAGAAAATGATTTAAATGAGGTGGAGCACCTCATACATTTTAATCCTATCATGGTGATGATTTAATATCATCAAACAAATCATATGAGAACTAAATGACCAAAGTCTCTATCTCATAATGGAATTTTTGTGACAAGATTTAAATGAGATAAGCACTCTCATAAAATTTCAAAATAGTTTTGGACAATATCTTTGACTATACATAGCCAAAAGTCCTCTAATTCATCTAGGCCATGATCATCCAAAGTAGGCATGGCATATTTTTGCAGAAACAATTAGTGCAAGTGAAATGTGGATTATAGGAGTTGGAATCAACTCAAAAGCATTTTTGGTTGAATTTTAACAATTGTTTGAAGTCAGAAAAGTCTCTGCCTTGTTTATTTTGCTACTTTAATTCTACAACACATCTAGGGTTCAAACCAGTGGCATTGCAAAGATAAAACTCTAAGCTTTCCAACCATATCCATTTCATAAATTTTGGCCCAGTGGTTTGGGAACTATTCAATTTTGAAAACAGCATCTGTGAGAAAAACTGAAAAGATTTGATTTAATCGAATTTGAACTGTGGGCTTCGCGCGGGAAACTAGCTGGGCTGTGGGGTTTAAAAGGAATGGGCCGGCCCACTTCGCGTCCAGCGCGAGCAGGCCGTCTGACGGCGGGTCCCACGCATCAGCGGGTCATAACTGAGCAAAGCGGTACGTGAGAGAGGGGCCGTGCGATTAGAAACAAGATCGACGGCCAGGGTTCGTCGTCATCGACGGCGAGAGGGGGACTCACTGGCGGCGGCAGCAGGGGGTCGGCGAGGTCGTCGAAGCTCCGGCGGTCGACGGCGAGGTGCGCGGGGACCTTGTCGTCGATGAGGAAGCCAACGGTAGCAGTGGCGTCGTCTGGGGCGGCGTCCTTCTCCGGCGAGCTCCGTGTACTGGCGGCGGCAACGATCTTGCAATTGGGGCAGTGCAGTGGTGAATCGAGCAAGGCGAGGTGGCTAGGCGGCTCAGGGTGAAGAGGAGAAGCAGGTGGTGTGCTCAATTCGATTGGAGGGGTGCTCCTTTTATAGCTGCGGGAGGCGGCCATGGTGCTGCGGAGGTGGCGATCATGGCGACGCGTCTACAGCAACGATGATGGACGGGCGATGACGCAGGCGTGCAGGCGAGGTCCTGGCGGTGACGCAGCGCTTGACGGCGTTGAAAAAGAGGGCGAGACGAGCTCGTACGCATGACGGGAGCGGCCAGTACTGCGGCGGACGTCGGCGAGATGGGCTTCGTCTACGGCGTTCCCGCGGGCCAATGGCGATGTCCTGGCGGCGCAGGGTGGTGTCGTGGAGCGTTTGGCGCAGAGAAGAGAGGCAGGGGTCAACGAGCGCGTCCCGGCGCCGTCGCGTTCTGGCGTGCCCGTGGCGTTCGCCGTGCACGCTCTGGCGCGCGCGTGCACGTCACTGGCACGTCTGGGCGTCGCGTTCCTGGCATGTCTGGTGCACGAAAATGTCGAGCAAGGTGTCGAGCAGGCTCAGGGAAGTGTGGTGCACGCGTTTGACAAGGTGGAGCATGCTGGGGTGGGCCAGAAGAGGAATTGGCATGGTGAGCTCATGCCATGCCATGACATGGCATGGTTTCCCTCTATTCATGATGCAATGGTGTACCATTTCTTGTCTGAGGTGCTTGGCAGGGTAGAGGGAGGTCAATGGAGTACAAATGATGACCTAATGGTGAAGAGGAATGCCAAAATCTGCTGGACAAAGCAATGTATTGGGTTGGCAGATTAGTGCTCACCATGTGTTTGATTAAATGGCCGCAAGAACAAAACTTTCAAATTTTTGGATGAATTTTGGTGGGTTGAAAACATATAATATTTGCAGTAGAATGATGGTGGTTTGGGTCAATTTGGCAAAGATTTGCAAAATCACAAATTGCATGTGATCTTACATATGTATCAATGTCTCAACTTAGGTTCACCACCATTTGAAATAGAGAGGGAATTTGGGGTGGTGTCTTTGGGAAAAGTTATTCACCTTGATGTTGTCTTGGATGAGGTGCAAAGTTTGGGCAAAGTCTAGAAGAGAAAACTTTAAATAACAGGGCTCAAAGTAGGTACCAGGTTAAGAAATGCAAAAATGACCATATTGCATGTCACTTGAAATTTGAATTTGGTTTTGATTTGATTTGAGTTTCTTCACTTCCAAAAGTGTTTAAAAGTGTTTAGTAACCAATCACAACCAATGGTGCAAGCCCAAGTGGTCTAGGTTAGGTATTTGCAAAAATGGCATGAGCCATATGTGTGTGTGGAGGTAAATTTTATCTTTTCTTTTATAGTTTCTTTTTCCTTGCAATTTGATGATCCAAAGATCAAGGTTAGGGTTTAGGTGTAAGTGAAATCACACAAGCACATATCATGGTCAGTTGCACACTCAAATAAATAAACAAGTGATCTATATGCATAGCACTATATGATAGGAAAAGTTTTTGTTGGTTCTAAATTTTGGTATTTGGGGAAACTCTCTCTTTGTCTCTTTATTGAAAAGTTGGGATGTTACAGTAGCCTTGCTCATGATGTTGATTTTATTAAATTAAAAGTGTCACCTCATGATGTTAAAGAAAGTAAAACTTTGAATGCCATTCAAGTTAGAATTGATGAAAATTTAGGATGTTGGCGGAATTGCATGCTAGGTGGGAAAGAGAAGATGAAATTGCTAGAAACAATAATTTGACTAAAGTTTATACCATCACCACCACCAGTAGTAATGAAGTTAAAAATGCTAGCCACTCTCCTACTAATAATAATAAAGTAAATGGTGTAGGAAAAGTCCCCGCTCCTTCTACAAAATTGCCTAAAACCACCACTAAAACTGCTCCTGATAAGTGTGCTAAAAAAATTCAGAATATGGGAGACAAGATTCCTTTTACCTTTGATAAAAATGAGTTTGATTTTGATGATTGCAATATCTTTGAAGTAATTTAGTTCTTACAAAAGCTTTCTAGAAGTCCTAATGGTAATGCTATAAATATGGCTTTTACAAAGCATATGACAATTGCTCTTATGCAAATGAGAGAGGATAAATTAAAACACGAAGCCTCTATTCCTAAAAATTTAGAAGATGGGTGGCTGCCCGTCATTAAGATGAAAATAGATGGTTTTGATTGCAATGCTTTATGTGATCTTGGTGCAAGTATTTCTCTTATGCCTAGAAAAATCTATGATATGCTTGAATTGCCATCGTTGGAAAAATGTTATTTGGATGTTCATCTTGTTGATATTGCTTCAGAGAAACCTTTGGGGAAAGTTGATAATGTTCTTATTATGGTTAACAATAACCTAGTCCCCGTTGATTTTGTTTTCTGGATATTGAATGCAATGCTTCTTGTCCGATTATATTGGGAAGACCGTTCCTTAGAACTGTTGGTGCTTCTATTGATATGAGAGATGAGATTATTAAATATCAATTCCCACTCAAGAAAGGTATGGAACACTTCCCTTGAAAGAGAAAGAAGTCATCTTGTGACTCTATTATTAGAACAAATTATGATGTTGATGCTTCTTCACTTGATAATACTTGATGCTCGCATTTTTACCGCGCCTAGCTGAAAGGCGTTAAAGAAAAGCCCTTATGGGAGACAACCCATGTTTTATTTACAGTAATTTTTCTTTTTGTTGAGTCTTGGAAGTTATTACCCCTGTAATGATTGCTCCTTATCTTTTTTATTTCGTTTTAGTGCCAAGAATAGCCTCTAATTGGAAGAAAGTAATGTTTGGGGAAGTTGTTGTCCTGAAAATAGATTATGTGTTGTTACCATAAAAAATCGTAAAAATAGCCAGAGCGGCATTTTGAGCTGTAATTTTTTATGCATATGCCCCAGGTTAGAGCATTTTCGGAAATTTCGATCTTTACATGTTGTTCTGTTTTGACAGATTTCTACACTATTTGCATTCGCCTCTTAAATCTCTTTCTTTTTGAGTTCTTTTGATCAGAGAACTATTTGAAAGGTTGCTACAGTAGCTTATTCTTTAATAGATGTTTGATATAATGTTAGTACAGAACACAAGTGGATTCGTTTATTTTGATTGTACTAATGCTGCTAATAAAGAATTGTGAGAATTTTTTGTATGAAGGAAGTTTTCAAGTGTAGGGAGAGAAGAATGATGTGATTATATGAAGAATGGAAAAAAGCTCAAGCGCCCTGGGGATGCCCCTGCACCCCAAGACATATTCAAGAGGTACAAGCGTCAAATCTTGGGGATGCCCAAGGCATCCCCTCTTCATCAACAAAGCAACAGGTCATCTCTCTATACACTATATTTTTATTGCTTCATACGCTATGTGTTGTTCTTGGAGCATCTTTATTTTTGTTTTTAGTTTAGTTTTTTTATGTAGAATATGTTGGATCCCGGCACATTTGTTTTGGAGAAAGACCCGCTCCTTTTTAATTGCATAGAACGCTCTAGTTTCGTTGTTATTGTTCTGCGAGTGTTCTAGTTTTCTGGTACTATATTTAGCTCTTGTTCTTTCACTTGAATTTTGTTCAGAGCATGTTAGTATTCTTTATTTGTGTATGATTAGCTCTCTGGTCCATATTCTATTTCATCTCTGAGAGTTATTTCAAATAAGTTGATTGGTGTTGGATATGAGTAAAATATTTCATAACTATAGTGATGCAAATGAAAGCTTGTCTAGACTGTGGCATAGACTTTGGCATGTCATGTTGGATGTTATTCTTGTAATATGATTAGTATTTATTGTTTTAGCATGACTTGTTTCAAATGGCTGAGAGTGCGTAATGTGTCATTTAAAGAATCATGTGTTGTTTCTATCATAAAAGCATAGTATTGTGGTATTCTCTTTTGATGCTTTATTGGGTTGACTTGGCGCATGCTTACACCATGTTGTGACTATAACCAGTCAACCAAAGCCTCTGTGATCATTTAGTTTTTGACTTGTAATATCACTTTATGCTTTGATTGATAATGTTTTGTCGCTATGCATGATTATGACCATTATTACTCTCTTAATTGGTCGCTTCCAGTCTTTTTGCTAGCCTTCACGTGTACTGAGTATGAGATCTACTCGTGCATCCAACCACCAAAAACCAAAGTTGCCAATTGTGTCCACCATATCTACCTATATGTGGTATTTCAGCGCCACTCCAAAGTAAATTGCTTGTGTGCTACCTTTAAACCTTCAAAAATAATCACATGTTTTGTGTAAATTATAGCTCATGGGAAAGTAGTCTAAAAATTATTGTGGCAAGTATTATGTCCTATGCATTTTTAGTTCTTATAATTTGCATGTTGTGTGATAAACATGCTGTCATGGGGAACACCATCAATATATCTTTGTTGAATATCATATGAATTACTATGCATACTCATCTTGTTTGAAGTAAGTGAGATTTACCATGAGTTGCAAAGATTTGAGTGTGCATATTGTTAGAGAGGAACATTGGGCCGCCAACTAAAGCCATGTTCACATGGTGGAAGTTTCAGCTGGGAAAAAGTCCAAATATCTGTTGTCCTTGCTTTCTCGGTATGGATGTCCAAAAAAAAGTTAAGATTCATAAAAATTGAGAAATCAAATGAGATCCATCTCCTAAGGACCTTTGTACAGGAGGCAAGGAGGTACCCCTTTGTGACACTTGGTTAAAACATATGTATGCGATGAAAATCCATGGAAGTCCAAGCTAATTAGGACAAGGTGTGAGCACCATTGGTATATTATGCATGAGGCAAGCAAACTTATAATAAGTAATTATGCATAAGTCATACTATTTATCACTACCGTCGACATAAGTAGCACCTCTCAAAAAATATGTTTTCAATACTCCTATTGCTTTCAAAATAAAAAGTTCTAGCACATGGGTAATCCCTGCTTTCCTCTGCGAAGGGTCTTTCTTTTACTTTCATGTTCAGTCTTCATCTTCTACCTTATGCACCGATTAAGAGAGCATAGTTGTCATTCTTAGTGCAATGTGCATAGTCCCAAAATTATTATTGATTGATTCATGATTGTGCTATTGCTTGCTCTCTAATTATTTGTATCTAGTCACCTCTTAAACTTTGAAGGTGTCCTTGCATTTATGTTTTGCTATTCCATAAGGATATGTTGAGTACTACTTTATTATGTTTACTCTATGATCATAAACACACAGTTTCTTTCAACGCATTATTATTCATGGTCCTTTATTTGAAGTTATTCTTCATGTTATAACATATGCTAAGTTCAATTGAATTATATATATCATGCCTATGTTAGAGTACTTAGATCCCAGCTTACAATGCTTTACATGCTTGATCAAGATTGTGTTGGCTTCATGTCACCTCAAAAATTATTTTGTTATCACTTACCTACTCGAGGACGAGCAGGAGTTAAGCTTGGGGATGTTGATACGGCTCAAATGTATCTATTATTTTTGATGCTCCATGCTTGTTTTACACCATATTTTACCGAAACGAAGATGAAGTCTGGAGGGGGGCGGAGAGGCGCACCAGGGCGCCCACACCACCCCTAGGCGCGACCTAGGCCTGGCCCGCGCCTAGGGCAGGGGTGGGGCCATCAGGCGCCCCACCGGCCTGAATCCTCTGCCTATTTATACATCTTCTCGGGAAAACCCTGGAAACCCGAGCCTCCATCCACAAAAAGTTTCGTCGCGGCCCCCATCGCCGAACCCATCTCGGGGTTTTTGAAGCTATTCCCGGCACCCTACCGGAGGGGGAAATCATCACCGGAGGCATCTACATCGCCATGCCCGCCTCCGAAGTGATGCATGAGTAGTTGATCCCTGGACTATGGGTCCATAGCAGTAGCTAGATGGTTGTCTTCTCCACCTTGTGCTTCATGTATCGATCTTGTGAGCTGCCCTACATGATCAAGATCATCTTTATGTAATCATCTATGTTTGGTTTGCTGGGATCCGATGAATAGTGTGTACTATGTTAAGATTGATTATATATTCATGTCATATGTCATTTTTGATCTTGCATGCTCTCCGTTGTTAGTAGAAACTCTGGCCAAGTGGACACTTGTGACTCCAAGAGGGGGTATTTATGCTCGATAGTAGGTTCATGCCTCTAGTTTCATGGGAGAGTGACTTTATAACTTCTAAGGTTGTAGATGTCTTGTTGCTACTAGGGATAACCCAACAATGTTTTATACAAGGGTAATTCTATTGTTTACTTTACATACATTGCTTAATGCGATAGTCTGTTGCTTGCAACTTTATACTAGAAGGGGTGCGAACGCTAACCTAGAGGTGGATTATTAGTCATGCATACACGCAATTGGATTACGGTCTATGTATTATATTGTAATGCCCAATACCAAATTATCATAGTAATCATCTTGTCATGTATCGATCGATATTCTGTCAATTGCTCAGCTATAATTTGTTTACCCAACATGCTATTTCTTTATGGAGAGACACCTCTAGTGAATGGTGGACCCCGTTCCTATTTCCTTTACTTATAAATTCATCTGCAATCATGTTCTGTTTACTTTCTGCAAACATCACCTTCCATTCGATACGTCTAATCCTTTGTGTTCAGCAAACCGGTGAGATTGACAACCTCACTGTAAGTTGGGGCAAAGTATTTGGGTTGTGTTGTGTGCAGGTTTCACGTTGTTGCTGACGCTGGTAGTGCGCCCTACCACTAATCAGCCAGCAACACCTCCAAAAGTCATGACTTTCTCCTACTGGTCGATTAAACCTTGGTTTCGTACTAATGGAAATCTTGATGATGTGCTCATCACACCTTCCTCTTGGGGTTTTCCCAACAGCGTGTCTGCATACTACGAGCGCACGCCAACACATTGCTAGTTATTTTTAATACATTGTTATAAAATATATAACCCATAAAAATTGAAAAGATAAAATAAAAATGGCTTCCAATGATGTCACAGAGTTACTTTTTAGATATGTTAAAATCTTGAATATTACTTTTGGTACTGATTATTTGAATGCAAGAAATCATGTTGAGAGTTCCAAGAAAGAACTGAAGAACGAGGGATGATAAAATCATAAGCTTGGAGATTCCCATGCAACTCCAAGAAGAGGATGAGAAGAACAAGTGGAGGAAGAGTGGAGTAGCTACCCATCTCCCACTCCCAACAATGGTAACACACAATTTCTATGAACATCCCTTCTTATACTATTGATGATGATACTGTATGTGGTATAAATTTGTCTAATCTATGGTAGGATCATGATTATGTAAAATAAATATATGATACCGTAATCTCATTAGATGATTTGTCTTTATGTGGTGATTCTATTCACAACTATGTTGTTGAGTATACTTTTGATGCTTGCAAATATTATGAAAGAGGAAGAGATAAGAGCCCTCCTTATATTTCCATGTTAGTTATTCATATAAAAAATTCCAATGCATAGGAAGAGAATTAGACTTAAAATTTAATGGTTTCAAATCTTGTGGTGTGCTCCATATGCTTTCAAATAAAATTTAATTTGAGCACACCTTTATGTCCTTATTAAATTTCAAAATATGTTTACTTATTATTACATAGTAATTATTTATAAGTCTTAATAAAAATAAATATAAACTATGGATTGTAAATGAGAAAGATGAGCAGTGGAGAAGTTGGGGTCGACCTTGATCATGTGTTGTTCATGCCAATGGAACTATTGCAAAGTATATATCTTTAAAAAATCTTCCTAAACTAAAACAAAATAAAAAATATTGTTTCATTTCTATATATGTTATATTCTTGAATAAAATGGGTTCCCAATAATTACTATAGTTTCCATCTTGGTAGAAATTATCATATCATTTGTTTGGAGAACTAACCATTTTGTAGGCATTGGAGTATCATGGAGATGAAAATATTTATTTGTTTGAGATGAGTAACATAATGAGGAATAAGTATAGGACAAGAAGTAGAAAGATAATAAGCTTGGGGATGCCCATGCATCCTCCTCTTCTTTCAAATATCTCAAGTAAATCATTTCAAACTCGTGTTTTAGTTTAATCTTCATGATCCCTTTTGATTGTTGTGGGGACCATGTTTTTCTTTACCTTTGATTGTTTATAGTTTTTCCTATGCATGCTAGCCGTAGCATTATAGTTTCTTTTTATTTTACTCTTAGGTTTCTAAAATGAAGCACCAAGTTTTACCCATTTGAGTGTTAAAAGTTGTGAAACAAAATTGGAGTTGCTGATTTATGCGCTGCACTTTTTAGAGCATGAATTTTCTAATTTTTTGGTAGCTTCTAAACCTTTATAAATTAAAATTAGCTTCATATTTTCATCCTCTATATACACAAACTTTAGCTAAAATTCCTGACATGTCTAAGTGGTCGAAAATTCAGTTTTGTTGCAGCTATTTTTTTTGACAGATTTTGCCTCCTAATGTTAGAACCATTCTTTTAAGTATCAAAATGATTTTTTCTTAATTTTTTTGATGTAATATAATGAGTAGGACATTATGTGCTCTCTTTTTAATGAAAAATATTTTATATTTGAAGAAAATGGCAGCAAGCATATTATTTTTGTACCACTAATGTCACCAAATAGAAAAGAACGGGAGAAAATTTTGTGTTGAAGTTTTTTTTACATGGAATAGAGGAACACCACACCAAGAGTATCCAAGAATGGTGAAGACCATAAGCTTGGGGATGCTTAAGGCACCCCACTCGATGCATATTAAACTCTCGGTTTGCAAACCCCTAAACCTTGTTTTTGAGCAACATAGAATTATCGCAAAAACTTGGAGCGTCCTTTATTAGTTTTGTGTCTAGTTTTGCTTTGAAATAAATAATACCATCATGACAAATGACTTCATGCTTATATGGGAATTGATAAAAAAAAAGGTATGATGCCTTTGCTATATTTATGTGTGCACTTTAACCATAGCAAATACTTGTGCATAGTTTCATCAATACTTGGGAAAGTGATATTAGATGTTCAATATCTTTGTGTTCTCATCGCTATATTTGATTCAAATGAGATATTATTGAGGAACATTAATTATACTTGATTGAGAGATAGTAGCTTTGAATAAAATTCTATGCATCCCATTATGATTGTTATTGCGGATTTGGCACATATTCAATGATGAATAATTATATTCCTACGTGTCTTTAAAATATGAAGGTTGATGTTTGTGTGATGGTCCAGTATTTTAAATGGTGAACCTCATCGTTGAAGCATATGTAAGTTGGCTGATAGTATCTTTAGCTGACCAACCAACCTCGTGCTAGCATTTGAACCAACGATCCACTACTTAGAAAAAGGAAGAAAAGGGAAGAAAAAAGAAGAAAAGAAATAAAAAAGAATAAAAGAAAAGAAAGAATAGAAGAATAGAATGAACCCAATGAGTCAGCCAAAGAGGAAGTACCCCATGCACTCATAAGGTGTTAAAACTAAGAAGCGAACATCTATACCACTTTCACTCTGTCCTTTGGTCAACTAAAGATACTAGCTACTTACTCATGTATGAGTCTGCTATGAGTGTTTAATGTTAAATGACTGGAAGGACACATCATCCTCTCATTATTTAGTTTGCAATGCAAGCCCCAAGATGAAACTACTAGTCAACAGTTGAAGGAAGCAAAGGTCTCAAAAACCTTACTCATGATTCAATCAAATGTGATGTAAGAACTCTCTTTGTTGCTACTATCAATTAATCATGTCCAAGTGGTGTTGCAATATATTATCTCCCTTGCACCAAGTATAAAAAGAAGAACACCAAAATAATGGATATTTATTAGCACTTTGATATTCATTAATTAATCTATGTTTCAAATACTTGACATGTTAAATTTGTATGTGTGCACAGAGCAAAGTTCTTGTCAAAAACCTTTGGAAGCAATGCAATGAAATACAAATTCCATGTTAGTTTTCTCACCTTTATTCTCGAGGACGAGCATAGGTTAAGTTTGGGGCCTTTAAAATGCATACACATTTGTAGTTTATTGTACTAAAATTCTTATTATATTGCAACATTATTATATTTATTCGGACTAACCTATTAATAGTTACAAAAGTGCACAAGTTCTTGCTTTATACTTTATTGCGTAGGAAATAGGCAAATATGGAAGGAAATCGGACATTATGGCGAAATCTGTAGTTCTCTAAAATCTGTCCCTCCAGTACTTTTCTAGAAGATTGGCACAATAGGCTGTGGATACAGCGTAAAATGAAAAGGTGTCAATTTACAAAGTTGTGTGGATTTTATGCACTTGCTTTTAGATATAAAATTTGCCCCAATCGGAGTATGGATGCTCCCGTGGACGCCATATTACTGAAGGGTACAGAGGCTATTTCGAGAACCAAAAAATATGTGAAGTAGTTGACTCAAACTCCTTCCATGTTTGGGATTTAGGCCAAGGAAAGACTTGATGGACTCATAAAAGACAGAGGGAAATCCCAAGAAGGTTCTAGAGGTGCCCAAGATCCCTTGGATCAAAGAGGTGTCCATCCTATGGCCAAGATTGCACCTCCGCCTCTATATATTGAGAGTAAACCCTACTTATGGAGGCATCCACCCATAGCCATGAAATTTCCCCTCCTTGGTAGACACCAGCACCAAGTCCAAGGAAGAAGAAGCGGCAAGGGGATGCTACCCCCAAGGGCAGGCGTTGCCGCCTCCTGTGACCGCCGCCATGGGGACCTTCATCGCCATCTCCTCCACGTGTTGCACCTCTTCATCAACACCTTCATCACCATCTTCATCTACCCCTTTCTAATCTCTTGGTGAAAGGATCGTATGACACCTAGAGGGGGTGAATAGGTGTAATCTCAAATTTTAATTCTTTTTCAATTTAGGCTTGACACAAAGGTAAATTATCTAGATATGCAACTATGTGAATTCACCTATATGACAAGATACAAGCAACAATACAAGATACAAGTAGTAGAGGCGGTGAGAAGATAGAGGTAACCGAGGTGGAGCACACGGAGAGACGATGATATGATTCCCGTAGTTCCTTCCTTGTAAAGGGAAGTACGTCTATGTTTGGAGGGGTATGGTGCCACGAAGGCCAACCAACGCCGCGAAGGCTCACCCTATTCCCCGGTGAGCAACGCCACAAAGTCCTAGCCCACGCTCCACTAAGTGGTTGCCTTGAGGTCACAACCGGCACCTTTACACGAAGCTTGGGGCACACATCCACAACCAAATTGTAGGCTCCCAAATGCCGCCCACGGAGCTTTACACAAAGAACTAGCTCCGGGACAACCTCACAAAGGTCCACAAAGTCACACTAAGTAAACACGAAGAAATTGAGCGGTGGTCACAAATCGGTTTGGTGGGATTGTAGATCTAGGGCTTCTCCTTCAGTCCTCAAAGAATCACGGTGTTTGGGTGGAGGAGCAAGGAGATCTAGATGAATTTATGAGGCGTAATAATGGTGGAGAGATTGTGTAGATCATCACCGTTCCAAGGTAGAAGAAAGGACTTTATATAGGTAGTTGGGTGGATATGGCTGTTGGAGGAGGGGAGATGCTGAGTTCCACCCAGCCAGACTGGTCGGGTCCGGTCAGACTATTCCGGCCGGTTGGACTGGTCCGGCCAGTGGCCAGACCCGGGCCGGCACCTAGTTTGAGAGCAAGTCCCACAACGCCGGACTGAACCCCGAACCAATCCGACTGGGCCGGACCAATTTGGCCAGGGCAAATCAGGTCCAACATGTTCAGAAAATAGCCTCTTCAACATGCACGAAACGGTGACTCTTCAAGATGAATATGTGGTGGATATTTGGATGTGTATAGGCTCAGCAACCACCGCGACAACCTCTCGGTATCCCCTCTAAACAAAATGAAAAACCTAACTCAAACCAAAACTAAACCACAAGGCTTGTCTTCCTTTTTGCCTCTCAAAACCGGGGGAACCACCACGCCGTTTGCTCGAACTCTAGAATCTTGGCACAAATAGAGCAAACGGTTAGTATCCAAGTGTTATTAACAAACATCAAAATCATTAGGAGAAGAAATGTCCTTTCAATCTCCCCCTTTTTGGTGTTTGATGACAACACACGGATTCGCTACAACCTATGGAGTATATGAAACAAAGCATGTGAGAATAAGATATCGTTGAGGCCCCCCTAGATGTATGCAACAAGTGATAAGTGATTGAACTCAACTACATACAACCTAGGTACAAGGCTCTTTATATTCAAACAAGTAGTGCACAAGGTATCATCAACAGAATTTTCATTTAGCATTTTCTTATGAGAATCATAATAACATATAGCAAAGCAATGCAATACACATATGTAAATGAAAAGTAAAAAAGAGCATGATAGGATATATCTCACCATAGTCTAATATATAGCTCCCATTAGTCTTGAGCACATAGATAACCGGGGAATAGAAATAATATGTCTTACACACCATACGATAGCCAAATAGTTCTCAAGTTCTCAAGCACGACATAAGGGCAAATAAGTTCAAACGGAAATACGAATGGCAAACGGAAGAAGCGTATCAAGCATAGCCTCCATAGGTAAAAGAAAATCCCCGAAACAACCTAATAGACCTTTCTCCCCCTTTGGCATCGGGACACCAAAAAGGAAGAGATCGATGCTACCCGTCCCCGGAACTCACTCCGGGAAGTCCTCATCACCAAGCTCGGCATCATCTTCCTCCCGATGTTGAGTGGTTGGCCTTGAGGAGTGGCATCGTCATCAAAATCAGAGTACTTGCCCTTCCACTCCGTGGAGGTGGTGAGTTGACCCTCGGAACCACTAGCAACCGGTATGCCCAACTTCCTCATAATTTCCTTGTTCTGGGTCCTTATGATCTTGTTCTCACTGTGAAGCTTGTAGTTTTGGTCCTTGATGTCAATCCCTTGGAAAAATACTTTCTTGAGCTTTGACTTCCAAGACTCCTTGAGTTCCAAGTTGCGAGAGTTGCGGACCACTTCTTCAACACCCGGAGCCTCTTCTTGAGTGTGGCGCTTGGACCGGGTGCAGGCTTAACACTCATCCGCAATCAAAGGAAGAGACGTGGTAAGGCTCATGTGTGTGGTGAGCGGATAGTTGTGGACTGCGGTTCCAATGCATTTCTCAATAAGCAACTGAAGGTACGGAACATAGATGCAACACCACCTCTCGATCACACACAAAGCCTCAACTCATTGTACATATAATCCAGGATGTCAATCTCCTTGTTGGAGTCAAAGTAGTAGAGGGTGTTGATCAACCAATTGTGAACCATACCTTTATCCCCTTGTTTGATGGAGAGTGTGTTGCGGAGAATCTTGTGGATGGTATGATAGGTGTTGATCATCTGAGTGATAAACGGTGAATACAATGGTCCATCTCCGTCATGGTAGCACACATACATGTGGGGATCATGTGAGAAGGGTTGCTTGGCATTGTGGATGCGCAAGTAGTTGGAGTCCACGGGATCTTGCACTTCGTAGCCCAAGAGAACTCCAAAATCAGCCAAAGTGCGAGTGTAGGAGGTAGTACCACTCATCCAAGTCATTGTCCTTGCTTCATCAGAATGAAAGTGCACATTGGAGAAGAATTGAAGAATGAGCTCATCACTATAGTCCTTCTTGAGAGTCATGAGCTTGACAAGATCATGATGCTCACACATGTCCAAGGCCTCCGGCATGTGCTTATGGATTAAATCCACATCAAGGGGTTGTTGGCGCACAATTGGGTGTGCGAGATGAGCATAGACAAACTCATATATCTCATGGTACATCTTGCAATGAAACCTTTCATCTGAGGCGGTTGCGGCAAATGGATAGGGGTTGAAATGCATGCGAGCCACAACGAACTCCTCTTGAGATAGATGAGTCCAATCCTTGCACACGGGCACGAGAGGATTTTTCTTTCTCCGCTTGGGTGCCGAGGAGCCTGGGTTGGGGTTGCCAACCGCTTTCTTGCGAGCAGTGGTCTTCTTGAGCTTTGAACTACTTGATCCTTGAACTCCCTTTCCCTTGACATTCACAGTCTCTTCTTCCTCATAATCTGTGAAAAGGGGTAAAGGTATGATCATATGGGGTAAGAGCACATAGCCTAGGAGGAGATCAACCATGGTACATAATGTCACATGGAGATACATATATGAATAAACATTGGTGATAACAAGTGGTCTGGTGAAGGAATCGACACCAAATTAGTCATACTAGCATCTCTATATGACACTAGGCAAGAAGATATTATGCTATGAGGATGGTGGAATAGCATGTGAGCATGAAATATAGTGTTGCTCTAAATCCCTAAAGATAGGACAATAAAGAGGGATTGTATGAAGGAGGAGCCCAAAGCATACCCGAATCGGAAGCCATCCTTGCCCGTTCCCAACGGAGGATGGAATAAGAAGCTCAAGGTGGGTTGAAATCCTCAAGGATGTGCCACAACCAAGAGCTCCACAAGCAAGCTTCAATGGGGAATTTTGGTTGGATGAGGTGGTAGATCAGGAGGAGGAGGTGAAGATCCAAGCCTCAATGAGGAGATTTAATGGCTAGGGGTGTGGGGGAGAGGGGAATGGGAGCTTGAGGGAGAGGAGCCATGGAGGAGGAGGGTCGGATGGGGAAGAAAGATACTTACCCCCACCGGCCCGTAGGCCAAACCTTGAACCCGCGCAGCCGGACCTTCCGGCCCGGCCGGACCAGTCCGGGGAGGCCGGATAAAAACTGCCAGCCGGACCAGTTGATGACCCACAAGTATAGGGGGGTGTATCGTAGTATCTTCGATAAGTAAGAATGTCGATCCCAACGAGGAGCAGAAGGTGTTGACAAGCAGTTTCGATGAAGGATTCACTGTAAATGCTCACAGACAAGTATTCAGGGGGTTTTGATGTAACAGATGAATAAAGTACGAGTAAGTAAAGTGCGAGAGTAACAATTGCAGCAAGTGGCCCAATACTTTTTAGCACAAAGGACAAGCCGGTTTGTTTACTTATAATAACCAAACGTTCCTGAGGACACACGGGATTTTAGTCTAGTGTTTTCGCTACATACGGCTAATTAATCTTCATTGTTTTGATAAGTGTTGTGTGGGTGAACCTATGCTAATGTACCGCCCTTCCTAGGACTAATACATACTTGTGATTATACCCCTTGCAAGCATCCGCAGCTACAAGAAAGTAATTAAGATACATCTAACCACAGCCTTAAACTCTGAGATCCTGCTATCCCTCCTGCATCGATATACCAAAGGGGGCTCAGGTTTCTGTCACTCCGGCAACCCCGCAATTGCCAAACGAGTACAAGATGCATTCCCCTAGGCCCATAAAGGTGAAGTGTCGTGTAGTCGACGTTCACACGACACCACTAGAAGAATAACACCACAACTTAAATATCATAACATTGAATATTACTCAACCATACTTCACTACTAACATTTAGACTTCACCCATGTCCTCAAGAACTAAACGAACTACTCACGAGACATCATATGGAACATGATCAGAGGTGATATGATGATGAATAACAATCTGAACATAAACCTTGGTTCAACGGTTTCTCTCAATAGCATCAATAACAAGTAGAAATCAACACCGGGAGAGTTTCCCCTATCAAACAATCAAGATCAAACCCAAATTGCTATAGCGGTGACGATGTGCAGCGGTGGATACGGCGGTGATGATGATGAAGATGATGATGATGGCGATGGAGATGATGTCCAACTTGATGGCGGTGACGATGGCGTCGATTTCCCCCTCCGGGAGGGAATTTCCCCGGCGGATCTCAGCCTGCCGGAGAGCTCTTTTCTCTCTGGTGTTCTCCGCCTCGCAGAGGCGGCTGTGTCTCTTGGCGACCTATCCCCTGGAGCTTAGGTTTTCGGGACGAAGACGTTCGCGAAGAAAAGGAGGCGAGAGGGGGCTGTGGGCCCCCTCCTCACAGGGCGGCGCGGCCAGGCCTTGGGCCGCGCCGGCCTATGAGGTGGGCCCACCTCGGGTCCCCTCGGCTCCCCCTTCTGGCTCCCTTCGTCTTCTGGAAAAATAGGACTTTTCATATAATTTCCGTCAACTGTTGATCTTCCGAAATATTGCATTCTGACGGCGCTTTTTCCAGCAGAATCCTGACTCCGTTGCGCGATCCTCCAATAGTCGTGAATCATGCAAAATAGATGAAATAACATAAGTATTATCCCCAAATATGAAATATATCAATGAATAGCAGCAAATTATGATATAAAATAGTGATGCAAATTGGACGTATCAACTCCCCCCAAGCTTAGACTTCGCTTGTCCCCAAGCGAAACTGAACTCGGTAAACAGGACCACATGTTTATGGAGTGAAGAGTCGATAAATAAAATACGGATAAGAAGCATCATATCCATTCATACAAGATATTTTAGTAAACAACTTCCTCATATAATTCATCTTGAAACAAGTATAAGGTAATCACAAATAAAGGTGCATTAGAAATCATAGTTGGTGATGGCAAACTTCGTTCTTGGTCAAAGAACAGTTAACAGGTTATACTTATCTATCGAGCAGCGCTCTTATGTTAAAGTTTATATGGCACAACTTGCATACTCAATCATAATAACCTCCTCATGATCATTGATAACTTGCAAAGCTATATTCATTCAGATAAAACTTGTACTAAACAAGGAAGAATAAAAGACATGATGAGGTAAATCACAATATAATGGTTTGATCACAACAACTCAAATGCTTGCTTAAGATGGAGGGAAATAGGTTTACTGACTCAAAATAAAGTAAAAGACAGGCCCTTCGCAGAGGGAAGCAGGGATTAAATCATGTGCTAGAGCTTTTTAAGTTTTGAAATCATATAAAGAGAATGAAAGTAACATTTTGAGAGGTGTTTGTTGTTGTCAATGACTGGTAGCGGGTACTCTAACCCCCTTGCCAGACAAACCTTCAAAGAGCGGCTCCCATTTTATTTTTTTGTATGGCACTCCTTCCAACCTTTCTTTCACAAACCATGGCTAACCGAATCCTCGGGTGCCTGCCAACAATCTCATACCATGAAGGAGTGCCTTTTTATTTTATTATGATGACACTCCCCCCAACCTTTGCTTACACAAGCCATGGCTAACCGAATCCTTCGGGTGCCGTCCATCAATCACATACCATGGAGGAGTGTCTATTTAGGTTAATTAATTTGGGACTGGGAATCCCATTGCCAGCTCTTTTTGCAAAATTATTGGATAAGCGGATGAAGCCACTAGTCCATTGGTGAACGTTGCCCAACAAGATTGAAAGATAAAACACCACATACTTCCTCATGAGCTATAAAACATTGACACAAATAAGAGGTAATAAATTTTGAATTGTTTAAAGGTAGCACACGAAGTATTTACTTGGAATGGCAGGAAATACCATGTAGTAGGTAGTTATGGTGGACACAAATGGCATAGGTTTTGGGTTAAGGTTTGGATGCACGAGAAGTATTCCCTCTCAGTACAGGTCTTTGGCTAGCAAGGTTAATTAGCAAGCATAAGAGTTGAGGGAAAAAAACAAATATACATGTGATAGAAACAATCATGCAGCTTCCTTGTAAGCACAAACAATTTTAACTTCAGAATAATAAGCTATGAGCTAACAAGAAAGAAAGATAATGAAACAACTACATGTATTTCTCTTTTCTACTTAAACCTCAAAGTGTTGTTGCTATTGACCAATGCTAAGTTTGCCAAAACCAAATAGATTTATGCAGTGCTCCCAAAGTGATACCAATACTAATAACAAGATCAATCATATAATAAGAATTGCAAACTAAAATAAGATGTGCAATATGTAAATGATAAGACTTCTCATTAATATTCCATAACGATAACTCACACCAAGGGATACATAGACAATCAACTAAAGGAGAGATACTTCCACACTGCAACCCATTTTATATGATAACTTCCCTACTCATGATATGACACTACTTGATAGTAAAAAGTAAAAGGTAGTGATGATGTGATACCGCGGCACTCCCCCAAGCTTGGAACAAACCAAGGGGATGCCAATACCGATGATGAATTACTCCTTCGGTGATGGTGGTGATAAATTGCTATCATCAGATTTCCAGGGAAGAGGCTCTCCATCAACAAACGACATCTTGGTCTCGGGAATCCTGAAACTAGCAGCATAGCTTATGTGTTTAAACCTGTTTTCATACTCACAGTTCTGATTCTGAACATCATAGAGTTGAGCTTGGAGTTTGTTGGTGGTGTCGTGAAGTGAGAGGATGTCGCCCCATAGCTTTGCAGTCTCCTTCTCGTGTGCATCAATAAGTTCAGACACAATCTTGTGGAAGATGTCCACCTCACGCTCAGCCATCTTCTTGTATTTGAAGACCTCTTGCTCTAGCTTCTCCATCCTGTCCTCCAAGCTTCCTTCTCCTTTAGGACCCTGGACATCCTTGATCTGCAGCTCTCCATCAACGAGCAGCAACTCCTTGGGGTGCATCCTCAGCTCCTCCATGTACAAGTTGTCAACGTCTTTGCAGGAGCTGTCCTTCTGAGTTTCCGACGAAGACATGATGACTCTAGATCCAAAGCAAATCCTGGCAGAAACAGCTCGAAACCAAACACGTCGAGAAAACGATATACAGACCTCCAGGGGTCTGGGGGATTATATAGCAAGAATTTTTATGTCATAAGGAAAGTACCAGGTCGAACCAGAGTCGGAAAGAGGGGACGAGGCGGCCAGCTCATAGGGCGGCGCGGCTCGGCCGGGGCCCGCGCCGGCCTATGGGGGCACGCCCTCGTGCGTCTCCTCCACTCCGTTTCGATCTCGTAATTTTTCATATTTTCCAAAAATACCAAAAACATTGTTCGGAAAGTAAATTGCGAACTTTTTATTACCAGTACTTTTACCTATTCAAAGTCAAGTTCTGGCGGACTGTCAATTTGTCATTTGATGAAAGCCTCCGATGTTTCCACTCGAATAACATCAACATCTACATTGTAAGAATCACCTGAGATATAATGCTTGAGTCTTTGTCCATTCACCACTTGTGTGGCATTGCCTTGGAGAGAGCTATTTTTTATTGCTCCTGAACGATACACCTCCTCAACAACATATGGTCCTTCCCATTTCGAGAGTAATTTCCCTGCAAAGAATCTGAGACGAGACCGATACAATAGGACTTTATCCCCAATATTAAATTCTCTTTTGATAATCCTTCTATCATGCCATTTTTTTAACTTTCTCTTTAAAGAGTTTAGCATTTTCATAAGGTTCACTTCTCCATTCATCTAGAGAACTCAATTGCAGCAACCTCTTATTACCAGCTAGTTTAGGATCTTTATTTAATTCTCTAACAGCCCAATAAGCTTTGTGCTCTAGCTCTAAAGGTAAATGACAAGCTTTTCCATAAACCATTTTATAAGGTGACATTCCCATGGGATTTTTATAAGCAGTTCTATAAGCCCATAGTGCTTCCTTCAATTTACTAGCCCAATTCTTTCTAGTTTTATTAATGCCTTTTGCAAGATAGATTTAATTTCTCTATTTGATAGTTCTACTTGCCCACTAGTTTGAGGATGATAAGCGGAAGCAATTCTATGATTAATGCCATATTTAGCAAGAGTTTTTCTAAAACCACCATGAATAAAATGAGAACCTCCATCAGTCATAATATATCTAGGAACTCCAAATCGAGGAAAAATAATATCTAAAAGCATTCTTAAAGAGGTCTCACCGTCAGCACTTTTTGTAGGTATGGCTTCCACCCATTTAGTAACATAATCAACAACGACAAGTATATGAGTGTTACCTTCTGAAGAGGGAAAAGGTCCCATGAAGTCAAATCCCCAACAATCAAACGGTTCAATAACAAGAGTATAATTCATAGGCATTTCATTGCGTCTAGAGATATTACCAACCCTTTGGCATTCATCACAAGATAAAATAAACTTCCTTGCATCTTTGAAGAGAGTTGGCCAATAAAAACCTGATTGTAGAACCTTTTGCGCGGTTCTATCTCCGGCGTGATGTCCTCCATAAGCACTCCCATGACATTTACTCAATATCTCTTGCTGTTCATATTCGGGAACACATCTTCGCAGAATACCATCCACTCCTTCTTTATATAAGTGTGGGTCATCCCATAAATAATGCCTCAAGTCATAAAAGAATTTCCTCCTTTGCTGAGCTGAAAAGGTCGGAGGCAAGTACTTGGAAACAATAAAGTTAGCATAATCAGCATACCAAGGACTGTCTCGCGAGCTCACCTTTATTACAGCCAATTGTTCATTTGGAAAACTATCATTAACAGGAACAGGATCATAAGCAATATTTTCCAGTCTAGACAAATTATCAGCAACAGGATTATCAGCACCTTTCCTATCTACAATATGTAAATCAAATTCTTGCAACAGAAGTACCCATCTAATAAGCCTTGGCTTAGCATCTTTCTTTTGCATAAGGTATCTGATTGCAGCATGATCAGTATGAATAGTAACTTTTGAATCAACAATATAAGATCTAAACTTATCACAAGCAAAGACTACAGCTAACAATTCTTTTTCAGTAGTAGCATAATTTCTTTGAGCAGCATCAAGAGTTTTACTAGCATAATGAATAACATTCAATTTTTTATTTACTCGTTGTGCAAGAACAAATGCCTACAAAGAAAATCACTAGCATCACACATAATTTCAAATGGTAAGTTCCAATCAGGAGGTTCAACTATAGGAGCAGTTGTTAAGGCTTTCTTTAGAATTTCAAAAGCTTCCTTACAATCATCATCAAAAACAAAAGGTACATCTTTTTGAAGAAGATTAGTAAGAGGCTTTGAAATCTTGGAGAAGTCTTTAATAAACCTCCTATAAAACCCAGCATGACCAAGAACACTACGAATACCTTTAACATCCCTAGGATAGGGCATCTTCTCAATTGCTTCAACTTTAGCTCTATCAACTTCAATACCTCTCTCGGAAATTTTATGTCCCAATACAATTCCTTCATTAACCATAAAGTGGCATTTCTCCCAATTAAGAACAAGGTTAGTTTCTCCACATCTCTGCAAAACTTTATCAAGGTTCCGCAAGCAATTATCAAAAGAATTCCCATAGATAGAAAAATCATCCATGAATACCTCTACAATACTCTCGCAAAAGCCATGAAAAATAGCAGACATGCATCTTTGAAAAGTAGCAGGAGCATTACATAAACCAAAAGGCATACGTCTATAAGCATAAGTTCCATAGGGACAAGTGAAAGTGGTTTTCTCTTGATCCTTAGTTTTAACAGCAATTTGCGAAAACCCAGAATAACCATCAAGAAAGCAAAAATGAGTATTTTTGGATAACCTTTCTAACATTTGATCAATAAAAGGCAAAGGGTAATGATCTTTCTTAGTAACTTTATTAACTTTACGATAATCAATGCACATTCTATACCCTACAACTACTCTTTGAGGTATGAGCTCATCATTATCATTAGGCACAACATTCATTCCTCCTTTCTTAGGAACACAATGCACAGGACTAACCCATCTACTATCAGCAATAGGATATATAATACCAGCTTCAAGAAGTCTTAATACCTCATTTCTTACCACATCCTTCATCTTAGGAATTAGACGACGCTGAGGTTCAACAACAGGCTTTGCATCATCTTCCATATTAATGGCGTGTTGGCAAATAGAGGGAGAAATCCCCTTCAAGTCATCAAGAGTGTAGCCAATAGCACCTCGGTGTTTCTTCAATATTTCCAATAACCTTTCTTCTTCAAACTCTGTAAGCTTAGAACTAATAATAACAGGATATATTTTCTTATCATCAATATGAGCATATTTAAGATTATCAGGTAATGGTTTTAAATCAAAGACAGGATCTTCCTTTGGTGGCGGTGTTGTACCCAGATCTTCTACCGGTAAATCATGCTTAAGAATAGGTTGACAAAGGAAAATTTCATCAAGCTCATTTCTTTCTTCCCTAAAATCTTCACTCTCACTATTCTCCAAATGTTGCTGCAAAGGATTATTAGGAGCAAGAGCAATAGATGCACACTGTTCAACTCTAAAATCATTATTAGGCAAATCAGCTTTATAAGGAGTTTTGGTAAATTTAGAGAAGTTAAACTCATAAGATTCACCAGCAAATTTAGTCAGAATTTTCTCTTTCTTGCAATCTATAATAGCTCCACAAGTATTTAGAAAAGGTCTACCAAAAATGATAGGACAATATTTACTAGCAGCAGAACCAAGTACCAAAAAGTCAGCAGGATATTTAATCTTACCGCATAGAACTTCCACATCTCGAACAATACCAATTGGAGAGATAGTCTCTCTATTAGCGAGCCGAATTACCACATCAATATCTTCAAGTTCACAAGAACCAATTTCGTGCATAATCTCCGTGTAAAGCTCATAAGGAATAGCACTAATGCTTGCACCAATATCACATAAACCATAATAACAATGATATCCAATTCTAGCAGATAGCATAGGAACACTAGCTTTCTTAGACTTATTAGGATGTGAAACAATATTAGAAGCATCTTCACAGAAAATAATATGACCATCCTCCACATTTTCAGTCACAAGATCTTTAACTATTGCAACAGCAGGTTCAACTTTTATTTGTTCTTCAGGTTCTATAGGTTTCTTTTCACTTTTATGAACCGCACTATTTATAACAGAGTACTCCTTCATTTTAGCAGGGAAAGGAGTTTTTTCAATATAAGCTTCAGGAATAACATGATCAACAGTTTCAACTACAACACATTTATTTATAGATGAATCAATTTTATCTTTATACGGTTCATGATACTTATCAAAATTCTTCTTAGGCAATTCATAATGAGAGGCAAAAGCTTTATAAAGATTTGCAGCAACTTGAGAATCAAGACCATAAGTAGCACTCATATTACGAAATTTACCAGTATCCATAAAAGCTTCAATGCATTTGTAATCATAATTTATAACTGATTCTCTATCTTTGTCGTTCTCCCATCCTTCAGTATTTTCCTGGATCCGATTAAGAAGGTCCCTTTTAAACTCTTCTTTGTTGCGCGTAAATGATCCAGAACAAGAAGTATCCAGCAAGGTCTTGTCTTCAAAAGAAAGTCTTGCATAGAAATTATCAATAATAACATTACCTGGAAGCTCATGAATGGGGCATTTGAGCATTAAAGACTTCAATCTCCCCCATGCTTGGGCAATACTCTCTCCATCATGAGGCCAAAAATTATATATGCGGTTCCGATCCTTATGAATTTCACTTGGAGGATAGAACTTAGAATAAAACCGGGGCACAATATCATTCCATTCAAGAGAATCCCCATTATCCAGTAATTTATACCAATGCGCCGCTTTACCAGACAGCGATATAGAGAATAGTTTGTTCCTCACTTCATCCATAGCAATACCTGCACACTTGAATAAACCGCATAATTCATGTAAGAACAGTAAATGATCTCCAGGGTGGACAGTTCCATCCCCTGTATAACGGTTATCCACTACACGTTCAATAATTTTCATAGGTATTTTGTATGGTATCTCTTCCTCACCTGGCGCCTCATCCACTACCTTTGCAGTAGTAGTAGATTTCCCAAATAAACACTCAAGAGAAGATCTCTCCATAATGAATTATGGAAGCAGGCAGAAATAAAATCAGCACAAACACTAGAAATTTCCCTTACCAATTCCACTTACCAATAGCGCTTCACTCCCTGGCAACGGCGCCAGAAAATAGTCTTGATGACCCACAAGTATAGGGGGTGTATCGTAGTATCTTCGATAAGTAAGAATGTTGATCCCAACGAGGAGCAGAAGGTGTTGACAAGCAGTTTCGATGAAGGATTCACTGTAAATGCTCACAGACAAGTATTCAGGGGGTTTTGATGTAACAGATGAATAAAGTACGAGTAAGTAAAGTGCGAGAGTAACAATTGCAGCAAGTGGCCCAATCCTTTTTAGCACAAAGGACAAGCCGGTTTGTTTACTTATAATAACCAAACGTTCCTGAGGACACAAGGGATTTTAGTCTAGTGCTTTCGCTACATACGGCTAATTAATCTTCATTGTTTTGATAAGTGTTGTATGGGTGAACCTATGCTAATGTACCGCCCTTCCTAGGAATAATACATACTTGTGATTATACCCCTTGCAAGCATCCGCAACTACAAGAAAGTAATTAAGATAAATCTAACCACAGCCTTAAACTCTGAGATCCTGCTATCCCTCCTGCATCGATATACCAACGAGGGCTCAGGTTTCTGTCACTTCGGCAACCCCGCAATTGGCAAACAAGTACAAGATGCATTCCCCTAGGCCCATAAAGGTGAAGTGTCGTGTAGTCGACGTTCACACGACACCACTAGAAGAATAACACCACAACTTAAATATCATAACATTGAATATTACTCAACCATACTTCACTACTAACATTTAGACTTCACCCATGTCCTCAAGAACTAAACGAACTACTCACGAGACATCATATGGAACATGATCAGAGGTGATATGATGATGAATAACAATCTGAACATAAACCTTGGTTCAACGGTTTCTCTCAATAGCATCAATAACAAGTAGAAATCAACACCGGGAGAGTTTCCCCTATCAAACAATCAAGATCAAACCCAAATTGCTACAGCGGTGACGATGTGCAGCGGTGGATACGGCGGTGATGATGATGAAGATGATGATGATGGCGATGGAGATGATGTCCAACTCGATGGCGGTGATGATGGCGTCGATTTCCCCCTCCGGGAGGGAATTTCCCCGGCGGATCTCAGCCTGCCGGAGAGCTCTTTTCTCTCTGGTGTTCTCCGCCTCGCAGAGGCGGCTGTGTCTCTTCGCGACCTATCCCCTGGAGCTTAGGTTTTCGGGACGAAGACGTTCGCGAAGAAAAGGAGGCGAGAGGGGGCTGTGGGCCCCCTCCTCACAGGGCGGCGCGGCCAGGCCTTGGGCCGCGCCGGCCTATGAGGTGGGCCCACCTCGGGTCCCCTCGGCTCCCCCTTCTGGCTCCCTTCGTCTTCTGGAAAAATAGGACTTTTCATATAATTTCCGTCAACTGTTGATCTTCCGAAATATTGCATTCTGACGGCGCTTTTTCCAGCAGAATCCTGACTCTGGTGCGCGATCCTCCAATAGTCGTGAATCATGCAAAATAGATGAAATAACATAAGTATTATCCCCAAATATGAAATATATCAATGAATAGCAGGAAATTATGATATAAAATAGTGATGCAAATTGGACGTATCACCAGTCCGGACCGAGGTACGGGTGACCCGAAAAATCTTGCAGAACGTGGTCCGAACCAAGGCTAGCTATGAGGCCGGACCAGTCCGGCTGGACCAAAAAAGTGGAAATATCAATGAAAAGACTTCCACACCCAATTCGCACTGAATTTTCAAAAAGGCTATGTGATATAAATGAAATGTAAGGTAGAGAGATGATGGTAGACACTAGAAACAACAACGTTAGTGAACAAACAAATCGTCACATGTCCAATGGGAAACACAAACATGAGGGGAGCAAATTGGACATTATTTGGATTTGAAAGACCAATGAACTTAGGGAGATGGAACTTGAATTTTTTTAGCTACCAAGGACACAAGACAAACAAAAACACGTGAATCAAGAACCAAACAACCTTCTCAAGGGAAGGGGCGGTGGCCGAAACCACCATGTATGAGTGTGTTAGGTGAACACCGCGAAGATATATCTTGGGTTCCACCTAACTCCTCGTCATTGAATTTCACATATCACAAAGATATTAGGAGAATTATTTTCTTACTATGGGAATAATGGGGGGAGGGATAGCCCAATCAATTAGGACCGCACTCCCCCTATTTTCGTGCCTATATATAAACCAAATAGAAGTTGACGAATAGGTATGTATGCGAGGTGTTCAAGCCAAGCTCCTTGAATCTATGATATTTAGCTCATTCCTCAAGTAACAAAATCTTGCTTCATCAAGAGGCTTCGTGAATATAACCACAAGTTGGTCATGGGTACCAATGACTGACAACTCAATATCACCCCGGGAGACATGATCTCGAATTAAGTGGTTGTGAATCTCAATATGCTTTGTTCTTGTGTGTTGTACGGGGTTGTATGCAATCTTGATGGCACTTTGGTTGTCACATAAAAGAGGCACTTTGTCACAAATGACACCGTAATCCTTTAAAGTTTGCCTCATCCATAAGAGTTGTGTGCACCCACTAGCGGCCGCCACGTACTCGGATTATGTGGTAGAGAGAGCTATACAATTTTGCTTCTTAGAAGACCAACACACCAAGGACCTACCAAGAAATTGGCATGCCCCGAAGGTTGATTTCCTATCATCCTTATCTCTCGCCCAATCCAAGTCTGTGTATAGCCAACAAGTGAGAACCCATAACGCTTTGGGTACCATAATCCAAATCTTGGGGAAGGAACCAAATATCTAAAGATTCTTTTGACCACCACCAAGTGGCTTTCTTTAGGAGAGGCTTGATACCTTGCACATACACCTACACTCAACACAATATCTGGTCTAGATGCACAAAGGTAAAGTAAGGAGCCTATCATGGAGCGATATACCTTTTGATCCACGTCCTTACCACCGGGATCAAGTGCAAGATGGCAATTGGTTGCCATTGGAGTCTTTGCACCATTCAAGTCCTTCATATTGAATCTCTTGAGCATGTATTGAATGTACTTGGCTTGGCAAATGAATGTTCCTTCTCTCAATTGCTTGATCTCAAATCCAAGAAAGAACCTCAATTCACCCATCATGGACATCTCAAACTTGTCGGTCATAAGCTTTGAAAAATCTTCATTGAAAGCTTTATTAGTAGAGCCAAAGATAATATCATCAACATATATTTGGCAAATGAAAAGCTCCCCATCAACCCTCTTAGTAAAAAGAGTGGGGTCAATTAGCCCGAGTTGGAATCCACGGTCTAGTAACAACTCTTTAAGGTGCTCATACCACACACGTGGGGCTTGCTTAAGGCCATAGAGTGCCTTGTTGAGTTGATAGACATGGTTAGGGAACTTGAGATCCTCGAACCCAGGAGGTTACTTAACAAATACCAACTCTTTTAGAGGTCCATTAAGAAATGCACTTTTAACATCCATTTGTTGCAATTTAAAGTTATGGTGTGAAGCATATGCAAGAAGGATACGGATGGACTCAAGGCGAGCCACAGGAGCATAGGTTTCACCGAAGTCAATGCCTTCCACTTGAGAGAAACCTTGAGCCATAAATATCGCCTTGTTCCGAATGACAATACCACGTTCATCTTGCTTGTTCTTGAATATCCACTTCGTGCCAATAACATTGCGACAATCTTTGGGCTTATCTACTAATCTCCATACTTTGTTGCGCTTGAAGTTATTGAGTTCTTCATGCATAGCATCCAACCAATCCAGATCTTCAAGTGCATCAAAGACTTTATTTGGTTCCATGATACGTCTCAAACGTATCTATAATTTCTTATGTTCCAATGTAGTTTTAAGACAATACTCACATGTTTTATATACACTTTATATCATTTTTATGCATTTTCCGGCACTAACCTATTAACAAGATGCCAAAGCACCAGTTCCTGTTTTCTGCTGTTTTTGGTTTCAGAAATCCTACACAGGAAATATTCTCGGAATTGGACGAAACAAAAGCCCACGGTCTTATTTTCCACGGAGTCTTCCAAAACACCGAAGAGGAGACGAAGAGGGGCCACGAGGTGGCCACACCATAGGGGGGCGCGGCCCCACCCCTGGTCGCACCGCCATATGGGGTGGGCCCCTCGGGCGTCCCCCGACTCTGCCCCTTCGCCTATATAATCCTTCCGTCGCGAAAACCCTAGTACCGAGAGCCACGATACGAGAAAAGTTACTGAGACGCCGCCGCCGTCAACCCCATCTCGGGGGGTTCTGAAGATCGCCTCTGGCACCCTGCCGGAGAGGGGAATCATCACCGGAGGGCTCTACATCACCATGCCCGCCTCCGGACTGATGCGTGAGTAGTTCATCCTTGGACTATGGGTCCATAGCAGTAGCTAGATGGTTGTCTTCTCCTCTTGTGCTATCATGTTCAGATCTTGTGAGCTGCCTATCATGATCAAGATCATCTTATTGTAATGCTACATGTTGTGTTTGTTGGGATCCGATGAATATGGAATACTATGTCAAGTTGATTATCGATCTATCATATATGTGTTGTTTATGATCTTGCATGCTCTCCGTTGCTAGTAGAGGCTCTGGCCAAGTTGATACTTGTAACTCCAAGAGGGGGTATTTATGCTCGATAGTGGGTTCATGCCTCCATTGAATCTGGGACAGTGACAAAAAGTTCTAAGGTTTTGGATGTGTTGTTGCCACTAGGAATAAAACATCAATGCTTTGTCTAAGGATATTTGTATTGTTTACATTACGCACAGTACTTAATGCAATTTTCTATTGTTTGCAACTTAATACTGGAAGGGGTGCGGATGCTAACCCGAAGGTGGACTTTTTAGGCATAGATGCATGCTGGATAGCGGTCTATGTTCTTTGTCGTAATGCCCTAAGTAAATCTCATAGTAGTCATCATGATATGTATGTGCATTGTTATGCCCTCTCTATTTGTCAATTGTCCAACTGTAATTTGTTCACCCAACATGTTATTTATCTTATTGGAGAGACACCACTAGTGAACTGTGGACCCCGGTCCATTCTTTTACATCTGAAATACAACCTACTGCAATCATTGTTCTCTGTTGTTCTTTGCAAGCAAACATCATTCTCCACACCATACGTTTAATCCTTTGTTTACAGCAAGCCGGTGAGATTGACAACCTCATTGTTAAGTTGGGGCAAAGTATCTTGATTGTGTTGTGCAGGTTCCACGTTGACGCCGGAATCCCTGGTGTTGCGCCGCACTACACTCCTTCACCAACAACCTTCACGTGGCCTTCATCTCTTACTGGTTCGATAAACCTTGGTTTCTTACTGAGGGAAAACTTGCAGCTGTACGCATCACACCTTCCTCTTGGGGTTCCCAACGGACGTGTGCTTTACCGTCACAAGAAGCTACTTTTGAAGGGATTCGTAGCATAGAAAACAAAAAATTTCCTACCGCAAGAACGAAACACAAGCCAAGATCTAATCTAGAAGACGGTAGCAACGAGGGGATCACGAGACTAACCCTTGAAGATTTCCAAAGCCTACGAGATTAGATCTCGTTGTTGCAGAAGATGATCACTTGCCGCTTTCAAAAGCGCGTAGAAGATCTTGACGGTGCCACAATTGGGCAGCACCTCCGTACTCGGTCACACGTACGGTGTTGATGAAGACAACGTCCTCCTCCCCCTTCCAGCGGGCAGCGGAACTAGTAGATCCTCCTCGGAATCCCGGCAGCACGACGGCGTGGTGGCGGTGGTGGTGGAGAACTCCGGCAGGGATTGTGATGACGCGTCAAGCACACGTCCGTTGGGAACCCCAAGAGGAAGGTGTGATGAGTACAGCTGCAAGTTTTCCCTCAGTAAGAAACCAAGGTTATCGAACCAGTAGGAGTCAAGGGCCACGTGAAGGTTGTTGGTGGCGGAGTGTAGTGCGGCGCAACACCAGGGATTCCGGCGCCAACGTGGAACCTGCACAACACAATCCAAATACTTTGCCCCAACTTAACAGTGAGGTTGTCAATCTCACCGGCTTGCTGTAAACAAAGGATTAAATGTATGGTGTGGAAAATGATGTTTGTTTGCAATGAGCAGCAGAGAACAATGATTGCAGTAGATTGTATTCAGATGTAAAAGAATGGACCGGGGTCCACAGTTCATTAGTGGTGTCTCTCCAATAAGAAATAGCATGTTGGGTGAACAAATTACAGTTGGGCAATTGACAAATAGAGAGGGCATAACAATGCACATACATATCATGATGAGTAATATGAGATTTACTTAGGGCATTACGACAAAGTACATAGACCGCTATCCAGCATGCATCTATGCCTAAAAAGTCCACCTTCGGGTTAGCATCCGCACCCCTTCCAGTATTAAGTTGCAAACAACAGACAATTGCATTAAGTATGGTGCGTAATGTAATCACCACAAATATCCTTAGACAAAGCATCGATGTTTTATCTCTAGTGGCAACAACACATCCACAATCTTAGAACTTTTCACATCGTCCCTGCATTCAATGGAGGCATGAACCCACTATCGAGCATAAATACTCCCTCTTGGAGTTACAAGTATCAACTTGGCCAGAGCCTCTACTAGCAACGGAGAGCATGCAAGATCATAAACAACACATATGATAGATTGATAATCAACTTGACATAGTATTCCATATTCATCGGATCCCAACAAACACAACATGTAGCATTACAAATAGATGATCTTGATCATGATAGGCAGCTCACAAGATCTAACATGATAGCACAATGAGGAGAAGACAACCATCTAGCTACTGCTATGGACCCATAGTCCAAGGATGAACTACTCACACATCAGTCCGGAGGCGATCATGCTGATGTAGAGTCCTCCGGGTGATGATTCCCCTCTCCGGCAGGGTGCCGGAGGCGATCTCCTGAATCCCCCGAGATGGGATTGGCGGCGGCGTCTCTGGAACTTTTTCCGTATCGTGGCTCTCGGTAATAGGGTTTTCGCGACGGAGAGTTTAAGTAGGCGAAAGGGCAGAGTCGGAGGGCTGACGAGGGGCCCACACCACAGGCCGGCGCGGGCCCCTCCCTGGCCGCGCCGCCCTATGGTCTGGCCACCTCGTGGCCCCACTTCGTATGCTCTTCGGTCTTCTGGAAGCTCCGTGGAAAAATAAGACCCTGGGCGTTGATTTCGTCCAATTCCGACAATATTTCCTTTGTAGGATTTCTGAAACCAAAAACAGCACAAAACAGGAACTGGCGCTTCGGCATTTTGTGAAGGAGATATGCCCTAGAGGCAATAATAAAGTGGTTATTATTTATATCTTTATGTTTATGATAAATGTTTATATATCATGCTATAATTGTATTAACCGAAACATTAGTACATGTGTGATATGTAGACAACAAAGAAGTCCCTAGTATGCCTCTTAACTAGCTTGTTGATTAATAGATGATTAGTTTCATAATCATGAACATTGGATGTTATTAATAACAAGGTTATATGAATGATTTAATGGACACACCCAATTAAGCATAGCATAAGATCTCGTCATTAAGTTATTTGCTATAAGCTTTCGATACATAGTTACCTAGTCCTTATGACCATGAGATCATGTAAATCACTTATACCGGAAAGGTACTTTGATTACACCAAACGCCACTGCGTAAATGGGTGGTTATAAAGGTGGGATTAAGTATCCGGAAAGTATGAGTTGAGGCATATGGATCAACAGTGGGATTTGTCCATCCCGATGACGGATAGATATACTCTGGGCCCTCTCGGTGGAATATCGTCTAATGTCTTGCAAGCATATGAATAAGTTCATAAGAGACCACATACCACGGTATTTAGTAAAGAGTACTTGTCGGAGACGAGGTTGAACAAGGTATAGAGTGATACCGAAGATCAAACCTCGGACAAGTAAAATATCGCATGACAAAGGGAATTGGTATCGTATGTGAATGGTTCATTCGATCACTAAAGTCATCGTTGAATATGTGGGAACCATTATGGATCTCCAGATCCCGCTATTGGTTATTGGTCGGAGTGAGTACTCAACCATGTCCGCATAGTTCACGAACCGTAGGGTGACACACTTAAAGTTGGATGTTGAAATGGTAGAACTTGAATATGGAATGGAGTTCGAATATTTGTTCGGAGTCCCGGATGAGATCCCGGACATCACGAGGAGTTCCGGAATGGTCCGGAGAATAAGATTCATATATAGGAAGTCATATTCCAAGTTTGGAAATGATCCGGTGCATTTATGGCAGGTTCTAGAAGGTTCTAGAAAAGTCCGGAAAAATCATCATGGAAAGTAGAGTCCCGGAGGGACTCCACCTTGCATGACCAGCCAACCCTAAAGGGGAGGAGTCCAAGGTGGACTCCTCTAGGGTGGCCGGCCAACCCCCCTCATGGAAGGGGGGAATCCCACCCCAAGTGGGATTCCCACCTTGGGTAGGTTTCCCTACATATGGGAGGTTTCATTGTTGGGGTCTTATTCGAAGACTTGGATACCAACACTTGGGGATTTCCACCTATATAATGAGGAGGAGAGGGAGGGGGCTGACTACTCTTGGCCGCACCACCTAGGGCTGCCCTTGGCCGGCGCCCTAGCCTCCCCCTCTCTCCCCAAACCCTAGCGGTCTCTCTCCTCCACCACATCCCGCACGCTTAAGCGAAGCTCCGCCGGATTTCTCCACCACCACCGACACCACGCCGTCGTGCTGTCGGATTCAAGAGGAGCTACTACTTCCGCTGCCCGCTGGAACGGGGAGGTGGATGTCGTCTTCATCAACAACCGAACGTGTGACCGAGTACGGAGGTGCTGCCCGTTCGTGGCGCCGGAGCCGATCGTGATCAAGATCTTCTACGCGCTTTTGCAAGCGGCAAGTGAACGTCTACCGCAGCAACAAGAGCCTCATCTTGTAGGCTTTGGAATCTCTTCAAGGGTGAGACTCGATAACCCCTCGTTGCTACCGTCTTCTAGATTGCATCTTGGCTTGGATTGCGTGTTCGCGGTAGGAAATTTTTTGTTTTCTATGCAATGTTATCCTACAGTGGTATCAGAGCCGTGTCTATGCATAGATGGTTGCACGAGTAGAACACAATGGTTTTGTGGGCGTTGATGCTCTTGTTATCTTTAGTTTGAGTACTTTGCATCTTTGTGGCATAGTGGGATGAAGAGGCCCGGACTAACTTTACATGACCGCGTTCATGAGACTTGTTCCTCGTTCGACATGCAACTTGTATTGCATAAGAGGCTTTGCGGGTGTCTGTCTCTCCTACTATAGTGAAGATTCTACTTACTCTTCTATTGACAACACTAGTATCACCGTTGTGGTTCATGTTCGTAGGTAGATTAGATCTTACTCGAAAACCCTAAACCACGTAAAATATGCAAACCAAATTAGAGACGTCTAACTTGTTTTTGCAGGGTTTGGTGATGTGATATGGCCATAATGTGATGATGAATATGTATGAGATGATCATTATTGTATTGTGGCAACCGGCAGGAGCCTTATGGTTGTCTTTAAATTTCATGTTGAGTAGTATTTCATAGTAGTTGTAATAGTTGCTACATGAGGTGAACAACCATGAAGACGGCGCCATGAACCTTGACGCTACGCCGACGATGATGGAGATCATGCCCGAAGATGATGGAGATCAAGTCCGTGCTTTGGAGATGAAGATCAAAGGCACAAAGACAAAAGGGCCATATCATATCACATATGAATTGCATGTGATGTTAATCCTTTATGCATCTTATTTTGCTTAGATCGCGGCGGTAGCATTATAAGATGATCCCTCACATTAATATCAAGATAATGAAGTGTTCTCCCCTCGTATGCACCGTTGCAACAGTTCGTCGTTTCGAAGCATCTCGTGATGATCGGATGTGATAGACTCAACGTTCACAAACAACGGGTGTAAGCCATGTTGCACACGCGGAATACTTGGGTTTGCTTGACGAGCCTAGCATGTACAGACATGGCCTCGGGACAACGGAAACCGAAAGGTTGAACACGAGTCATATGGATGATATGATCAACATGTTGATGTTCACCATTGAAGCTACATCATCTCACGTGATGATCGGTTTTGGTGTAGTGGATTTGGATCGTGTACCACTTAACAACTATGAGGGATGTTGTACTAAGTGGGAGTTCATTAGTAATTAGATTAAAACATGAACTAATTATCATAAACATAGTCTGAGTAGTATTTTGAATTAATTTGTAGTATTGGCATCCGTTTACTACTATGCGTTAGTCTTGTAATTGAGATAGAAATATCAACTAAATCGACAAATAACTTTACGGAATGGTACCGTATTGTTAAAGAATCAAGAATTGATTATGTCCTATTGCAAACTTTTAGTAAACCTCACAATGTTGATTCAAAGAGCTATGGTTTCAATTAGTACCTAAAGTTATCTTGTCTCCGTGAAACTTGAAGTTCAAATTTGTTTGAAAAGTAAGGAGCTGAAAATTTAGTTTTCAGAAATAATCAAGGTATGAGATATAAGTGATATCTAAGACCTTATTGCAAGATGATAGAATATAATTTGGTGAGACTACATAAACTCATAAGTTTTATGGGAATGTACGAAGGTTGAAGACGCAAGGCGTCACAATCCTCCAACTATTGGGGCACTAACGATATTCGCATATCCATGAAGTGACCATCCTTAATATGCACCGTTGCTAAGACTCGTCGTTTCGAAGCATCACGTGATGATCGGGTGTGATAGATTCTACGTGTGCATACAACGGGTGCAAGCTAGATTTGCACATGCAAATACCAAGGTTAAAACTTTGCGAGCCTAGCATGTACAGACATGGCCTCAGAAAGTCGTCATGATATGATGGATAAAACTATGAGTGAAATTGTTCATCATATTACAAAGTTACTAATAGTGAAATATGGAACACTTGTCATATGATGATCAACTTCAAAGTAAGAACCTCAAGGTTATTGGTATTTGACCAACAAACCTAGAAGTTAATGATGTTGAAGTGTTTTTTGAATAATGAGGAAAGCTAAAAGAGAAACTGCAAAAGATATTTTGGCAAAAAGAAAAGAAAAGACTAGAAAGTCTAGCTCAGGTGTATATAAATGATATACATGTTATGGTTGTATTCCTAGTTAAGTCACACTATGAAATTCTTGGGTATTAGTACCATATTGGTTGGTATGAAGTGTCATACAAAACAACGCAATACAAGAATACAATGGCCTAAGTGACTAACAAGGAATATGATAGGAATGCACGTCTGGAACAAAATAAAGTGTTATTGTGTTCGTCGTTGGCATTCTATCTAGCCCTTAGAATTTATAATAAAGAACTTAATAATTGTTATTTTGCTCTGGTCAAATGAAAACAATGAGTTGTTCAAATTATGACATTACTCCATGTACGATGGATAAGTTATTATAAATCTTAATGGTGAAACACACATACATAAAAACTGACGCTAAAATGCCATAAGGCAAATGATTTGAATTCCACTTATTTGTGGAACCGCCATTTAGGTCATGTTAGAAAGGAACGCATAAAGGAACTCCATGCAAATGGATTTTTGGAGTCATTTGATTTTTCCATTTGGCGCTTGCAAATCTTTTCTAAAGAGAATGATTAAAATACCGTTCATAGGCCAAAAGTTGAACGGACAACTAACTTAGTGGAAAAATACATGATGATGTATGCGGTTCACTGGGCATAGTTGTGTGCGGGAGATTCTTCTACTTCATGAAAACTTTCAACAATGAATTGAGTATATATGTGGATATATTCAATAAGGAAGAAGTTTGAAACATTTGAATGGATTCAAATAAATTTCAGCATGAATTGGAAATCATCGTAATAGAAAAGTCAAATATCTATGATTGGATCATGGTGGAAATATTTGAATTACGAGTTTTAGCGAACATCAAAGAGAGTCATGAAATTGTTCTACAACTCACATTTCTTGAAGTATCATAATGATGATATAGTATCCGAGAGATGTATCCAAATCTTGTTGGATTAATGATAAGATAAAATATTATGACGCCATTATATTTTTGTGTGGATTATGCTTTAGTGACTACCGCTTTTACAATTTAATAGAGCATCATCATGATCCGTTGAAATGACACCATACGAGTTATGGCATGGGTATAAACCCTAATAGTCCTTTCTTTAAATTTTGGTCTAAGAGTATACAACCAAAATCGGATGAATGTCTTTGTTGGTTATCCCAGAGATTTAATTGGGAATTCTTCCCACGAGACAAAGACAAAAGTGTTTGTTAATGTTTCTTATTTCCGAGAAATTGTTTCTAGTGAAGTATTTGAGTGGGAGGACAATATAATTTGATAAGGTTTATGAACCTGAGCATAATGATCAGAGTAGCGCAGCATCGGAATTGGTTTCGGAAGCGGCCACAACGATCATGGCTCCCATGACTACAAAGTGTTTTAGCCATGGAGATCGAAGTACATATTGAACCTTGTAGGTATGGTTTACTTTGTGATCAAATAAATGATTTGTGGACAAAGGATTGATTTTGAACAATGATAAACCAACTACAAACAAAGAAGTTATGATGGGCCCTGACTCCGTTAAAATGGCCATGCGCCATGAAATCCATAATAGATGAATACTTTTTGAAAGTAAATGGATCTATAGACTTGGATGAAATATCCTTGAAGAAGCTCGACTTGTCGAAAAATTGTTTACAACAAAGTTCAAAGAGTTGACTAAGATAAGATTAGATCTTCCGTAGAAATGCTTATAGTCTATATGGATTATTCTAGTAGGATGGCAAAATACATTACTTATCAGAAGTATGTATTAAAGGTGTATACAAGATACAACCAAGAGTTTTGCTGGTCCGTGGAATATTAGATAGGTATACAAACTTCAATTTGATGAAGTGAGTATTGCGGAGTTTGAATCTTCACCAGATGAAATAGTCAAAGAGTTTTTGATTTCATCAGAGACGATGAAGAGGCTTGCATTTGCAAGAAATTAAGTGGGAGCGCTAAGACATATTTATAATACTTTATGTAGGTGACATATAGTTGGTTATAAATAATGTAATTATATACTTGATTAAAAAGGTTTCATTGAGAAATTAACTTCAATGAAAAGATATGGACTGAAACAAATTTAGTGTCAAGATCTATGTAGATAGATTGAAACACAAAATAAGTTTAAGTCAAAGTACATAGAATGGATATTGAAATAGTTCAATATAGAAATATTAAGAAGATGTTCTTGTCATGTGAAGTTTTAACAAGACTTGAGTGTATCTGACACTCAATGAGTAAAAACACATGAGTGATTATAGATCACGAATAATATGTACACAATCAGATATCCTATGCTCTAAGAGTGTTATGAGCATGATTCATGTGATGACCACTGAAAAACAGTAAGAATATTCTTGAGTACTTAAGAAGAACCAAGTATATATATATAGTTTTATATGGAGAAATGACAAAACAAATCGCTGTAAGGTGTTGCACCGATACTAATTTTGTCACATATGAAAATAAAATTTCAAATCTCAAATTAGACTAAGTGTTGTTTAAAAGGTAGCACAATGAGCTAGAAGTTGTCTATGCTAGATTTAGAAGAGTTCTAAATATTGTGACAGATTCTACAAAAGAAGGCAGAGTATGTCATTGTTTTGACAATGACAAAGGATGTTAAGTCAAGAAGTTCTTTAAGAACTTGGTGTGTTTCCGATAGTGTCAGAACTTTGAAGCTATATTGTGTGTGACAATATTAGTGACATATTTCAGACCGCGGAATTAAGGTTCCACCAGAAGACCAAACATATTTAATGCCGACTCATTTGGAAATGAGTGATGCGTTGAGACGCAAATGAATTACAAAATACATACGTTTCTGAACGTGTCAGATCCGTTGACTAAAACCTCTCCCGTGAGCAAAACATGATAAAGCACCGGAAGGCCAAGGTGTTATATCTTTACAAATGTAAACTAGATTATTGACTCTAGTGCAAGTGGGAGACTGAAGGAGATATGCCCTAGAGGCAATAATAAAGTGGTTATTATTTATATCTTTATGTTTATGATAAATGTTTATATATCATGCTATAATTGTATTAACCGAAACATTAGTACATGTGTGATATGTAGACAACAAAGAAGTCCCTAGTATGCCTCTTAACTAGCTTGTTGATTAATAGATGATTAGTTTCATAATCATGAACATTGGATGTTATTAATAACAAGGTTATATGAATGATGTAATGGACACACCCAATTAAGCATAGCATAAGATCTCGTCATTAAGTTATTTGCTATAAGCTTTCGATACATAGTTACCTAGTCCTTATGACCATGAGATCATGTAAATCACTTATACCGGAAAGGTACTTTGATTACACCAAACGCCACTGCGTAAATGGGTGGTTATAAAGGTGGGATTAAGTATCCGGAAAGTATGAGTTGAGGCATATGGATCAACAGTGGGATTTGTCCATCCCGATGACGGATAGATATACTCTGGGCCCTCTCGGTGGAATATCGTCTAATGTCTTGCAAGCATATGAATAAGTTCATAAGAGACCACATACCACGGTACGAGTAAAGAGTACTTGTCAGGAGACGAGGTTGAACAAGGTATAGAGTGATACCGAAGATCAAACCTCGGACAAGTAAAATATCGCATGACAAAGGGAATTGGTATCGTATGTGAATGGTTCATTCGATCACTAAAGTCATCGTTGAATATGTGGGAACCATTATGGATCTCCAGATCCCGCTATTGGTTATTGGTCGGAGTGAGTACTCAACCATGTCCGCATAGTTCACGAACCGTAGGGTGACACACATAAAGTTGGATGTTGAAATGGTAGAACTTGAATATGGAATGGAGTACGAATATTTGTTCGGAGTCCCGGATGAGATCCCGGACATCACGAGGAGTTCCGGAATGGTCCGGAGAATAAGATTCATATATAGGAAGTCATATTCCAAGTTTGGAAATGATCCGGTGCATTTATGGCAGGTTCTAGAAGGTTCTAGAAAAGTCCGGAAAAAATCATCATGGAAAGTAGAGTCCCGGAGGGACTCCACCTTGCATGACCAGCCAACCCTAAAGGGGAGGAGTCCAAGGTGGACTCCTCTAGGGTGGCCGGCCAACCCCCCTCATGGAAGGGGGGAATCCCACCCCAAGTGGGATTCCCACCTTGGGTAGGTTTCCCTACATATGGGAGGTTTCATTGTTGGGGTCTTATTCGAAGACTTGGATACCAACACTTGGGGATTTCCACCTATATAATGAGGAGGAGAGGGAGGGGCTGACTACTCTTGGCCGCACCACCTAGGGCTGCCCTTGGCCGGCGCCCTAGCCTCCCCCTCTCTCCCCAAACCCTAGCGGTCTCTCTCCTCCACCACATCCCGCACGCTTAAGCGAAGCTCTGCCGGATTTCTCCACCACCACCGACACCACGCCGTCGTGCTGTCGGATTCAAGAGGAGCTACTACTTCCGCTGCCCGCTGGAACGGGGAGGTGGACGTCGTCTTCATCAACAACCGAACGTGTGACCGAGTACGGAGGTGCTGCCCGTTCGTGGCGCCGGAGCCGATCGTGATCAAGATCTTCTACGCGCTTTTGCAAGTGTTGGGGGGATGACCCCCGGTATGCCAAAGGCATGCCAAACCGGATGGTTTGAGCCATCAGGATACCGGTTAAATGTTCATACCGGAGCATAAGATAGGCGTTCGGCTGAGCAGGGCTAAGCCGGTACCCTCAGGGGAGGTATACCGGAACCGGATAGAAAAGGTACCGGGCCACCGGAAAGAAGAGCATGTCGGCAAGACTGGTCAAAGATTCTCTCCAGAGCTAGAAGACAAAGATGAGCTAAGCAAAGTAGCTTTAAACGAAGGGCTGACGAGAAAGAAGAAGATGACGGAGAAAGAAGCCGGAGGACGTCAGCCTCCCTGATTAAAGAGGACCCCGGTGTCATCTATGATTAAAGTAGCTTTGTAAAGTAGCTTTATAAAGTAGTTTGTCTAGTCAAAGATGCCATTAGGGTTTCTTGCACTGTAAGCCACCCTCTCCCCTATATAAGGAGAGGGGGCAGCCCTCCTTACGGGCGACGAACAGGAGTAGCAAGGCACGAAGCACAAACCTGTAACCTGTGAGAATCAATGAAGAAAGTGATCTAAAGCGAGTTCTTCCTTGTGTCTTTCTTCTTCAACCTCTGGCCTTGGCCAAGTTCTTGAGGAAACCATCCGGAAGTTCATCCCATCTGATCGCAAACCCTCCCCCGAATCCTCTAGCGTCCATTCGGCCCCAATCTAAGCCATCCTATGGCATCTGTCTGTTCACCACGACGACAGTTGGCGCCCACCGTGGGGCATGAAGTGGCGCTTGCAGGAGTTCACATTCGGGCGGGCATCCTCGAGGTCGCCGGCGAGCGCACGGTGTCCGCGCTAGTGCAGCGCATCTACGCCATGGACTTCATCAACGACAACGCGGGCTGCTTCGCCAACGGCGGCGTCTTCCCCAAGAACGGCCGCATCATCGAGTTTGGCAGCCACCGCGTCTACTTCGGCACCGTCCCTGTGCGCCAGCGCCTCTCGCCGGTGCTGGTGGCACCGGACCCACCAAGATGGCTCTGTGCTGGCCGCGCCGCCGGCAGCGTTGAGGTAATGATGACCGGCGTGGTTGGTGCAGGAAAAGAAGCTGTGGGTGAAGGTGCTGGTCGTACGGTTTTGACCCGTGCGGCAAAGCCACCGCTGGAGCGCGACGCAGGCGCAGCGGGAGCATCGTCCGCGCCACCGGAGACACCGCTCCAAGCGGCGATGAACGTCCTCGCCACCCCCATCGCGCAGAACATCGACCCGGCAGCAGCTCAGGCGGAGTTGGAGGCGCAGCGCCAGAAGGTGCTCGAGAGCGGCAAGGACATCATCCGGGCGCAGTGCGAGCTGAACCTAACCTTACGTGAGTATAACGCTGCCCATGGCTTTGCTTCTGTTAGCGCGCATGCTGCTAGGATGCCGGAAAACCGGCTAAAAGCTCGCAACCTAGATCAAGATTTGCGCAAAGAAATTCTTACCGGCAAAAGTACCTCTGCATCTGTTAGCATCGTGGAAAAACCTAAATACAAAGAGTCTTGATAAAACTATAAAAGCTGCTAAAGCTGCAGTAGAGCTATGCGAGTCGCTTTCCGGAGATGCTTTGGCAAAACAGCAAGAGCGTGTTAGAGAGCTGCTGGAAGCTATTGAGCAGCAGAATGCTGAGCAACTGGCTAAGCTGAACAAGGCCGCGGCCTCAAAATCCGCGCGTTCGACAAGGAATGCCGGTAGCAAGTCCCATGGGCAGGCTTCGTCCCCCCATCCGGACAGAAGAAGAGAAAAAGAAATGAACGCACAACAGATGCCGTGTACGATCCGGTTCTTGCCGGAAAGCAACAAGCTGGGCAACATGATGCCGGTAGAAAAAGCCAAGGGGCAGGTAGAGGCTACGCCAGAGGAGGCTATGCCGGAAACAATCATGCCGGTAGGTATGAGACCGGGCAAAATTATCGAGCTGCAAGGGCAGCGTACGATGAGGAGGAAATAGATCCCCCGAGGTACCGGCAGGCAAGGGCCGCGGTACCGGAATGTTATGACGAAGCTGATTCTGCAAGACCGGCAGCATACCGGAACCCATTGGGAGAACGCTTGGGAGAGAGATACTTACTGGAACGGGATGCGAGGCACCGTCTGGATAGAGTGTACTTGTCAGAAATGATCGAGGAGGAAGGTCCCCCAGGCCCAAAGTGCTTTGGCCCAAGGATCATGAGAGAAAAACCACCAGTTCGAAACTTTATGTTGCCCCGTGACACAAAAACATACGATGGCACTACGAAGCCGGAAGACTGGCTCGCGGATTACGTGACCGCGGTATACGTCGCAGGCGGTGGAGGAACCGTAGCAGGAGGAGGAAATCGGCGTTGGGCCGTGAGGATCATACCATCGTTTTTGGTTGGACCGGCAAGAATCTGGCTAAACAACTTGCCGGCGGGAAGCATAAATGGCTGGCTGGATTTTGAGGAGGCTTTTGTGAGCAATTTCAGCAGCACCTATCAAAGGCCAAATAGGCCGCAGCAACTCGCTCTGTGCATACAGCGCGCGAACGAAACAGACCGGGATTATCTGGCCCGGTGGAACACTACAAGGAACTCCTGTGAAGGGGTAATCGAGGCACAGGCCATTGCTTGGTTTAGCAGTGGGTGCAGAAGAGGGTCACCGTTGTGGCAAAAGCTGCAGCGGAACATGCCGACAACATTGGCAGAAATGATACGTGTGGCGGATAGCTATGCGTTGGGAGACCCAACGCAGCCGGCAGTGCAACCTGAGCCGGAACAGCTGCGCCAAGAGCAACACCGGGATAACCGGAATAACAAAAGAAGAGAAGATTTTCCGGATCGAAGGTACGGTCCGCAGCAAGTTGCTGCTGTGCAGGAAAACTCTGAGGCCAGCGGCAGTCAGAGGCAAAGAACCGGATCGCAGCTGACATAGGCATCCCAAATGGGCCTGCCGAAGATAGTACCCGGGGTTTACTGAAGTCCCACTACCCGAAGAATAAGAAGATTCGGGAGCCCAAGATATATCAAGGAAAGTCAAGAGTTGTAATAGGAAGTGTTATTTGTAATCTGGCGGGATGAGTTAGAAACCGTCCCGGACTCTCAGAATTTGTACAAGACGAATCCCTCGCCTCCACCTCCTATATAAAGGGGGAGTCGAGGGACGAAGAAAGAATCGAATCATTGTCTACAAACCCTAGTTTTCATAATCGTCGAGTACTTTTCGGCTGAAACCTTCGAGATCTACTTACCCTCTACTTCCAACTAAACCCTAGCCTACAATCCATAGGCATTGACAAGTTGATACCTTGTCAATTGGCGCCGTCTGTGGGAACTAGAGGCGTAAGGATCTGATCTCGATGGCACGCTCAAGATCTTCGACATCGTCAACCGCAAGCAACACAATGGATCGAGGTAAACAGATCGCTGCTGGTCTTGTCGATTTTGTTCCTCACCCACCCTCCCGTTTGGATGCATATGCGTATCTGGCGGAGCCCATGGAGATGACGTTCGGAAGGTTTCACTTTCGCGTCGAGAAGGAAGGATCGTATCGTGTCGAGATTCCGATTTCGTCGGGATCGTCGGTGGTCGATTCCGATTTTTCAAGCTATGCACCATCAATCGAGTCAGGAGAAGAAGAAACCTCGGCGACACGCTACGTCAGCACAAGAACAAGAGAGAAACTCGCCAAGATCTTCAACGACATGTCGTTTGAGTCATCTGCGGACTCATATTTAAGCGATGGCTCAAGCAATGTCGACAGTTACGACTTCATCGACAAATCCATCACAGTAGGCAAGGTCTTCATCAATCTCAACGATGATGTCACCAAACCCAACGTAGATCTGAGTACAAAGTATCATCAGATTTACGCCATTGAAGATCAAGAGGAGACATCTGAGGCTTTTGACAGTCTGGGAAATCCGTACGTCGATCCCTCCAATTTGCGACAAGGCCTGGGCAACAAATACGTCGGGCCAGAGCCGCGAGATAGAGTTCAACTTTCACAAGCAGCGTGGGACAGAGCCGCGAGAGCTATGAACGGTACAGAACCAATGGCTACCACGGCCACACCAGAGGAATTGCAAGCATATCAATATAGGCTTGCACGAGCTGCGAGGGAATTGGAAAAACAGACAGCTGAGTTGAACAGGAGAAAGGAAGCGACTTCGCATCCACAGAGAAGGGCAGATCTAAGTCGACAATCTAGAACTTCGGGTGATAGCCACAGGAGGCTCGGAACAGAGGAAGATCAAGGTTACAACACATACCCGAAGCATAAAGAGAGCACTTAGTTCAAAACCTCGACATGTCCTTTATGTCGATAGACACAAGAGGAAAAATTATCCCTAAGACACCTGACGCTGGGTATAGGGCGACACAAGCTTTTATCCTCGCGTCTAAACCACCTCCAGTGATCCAAGGGAAACACTATACAATATGGCGATAGCAGAGTTGGAGCTATGGGGACAGCGTTCGTTACAACGCCTCCCGAAGGAACAAAGAAGGCAAAATAGTCCACGACCTGCAGCAGAACGGCGGCAGCCCCGAAGGACCAAGTGGAGCAAGAGATACGGCAGCACAAGCAAGAGTCGACGAGCACGACAAAGCGAAGGGATCATCGGCAATCTCCGGAGCTTAACGACGAAGATATGTGCGGCTTGCCATGCTTCACGAGGAGAGTCCGAAAAACTCGAGTCCCCTCAGATTCAAGCTACCCGATAATTTCAAAAAGTTCGACGGCCTTCAAGATCCGGAGGATTGGCTAGTCGACTATCCGGAGACAAAGAAGCTCACGGGAGGGACCAGGGCAACAGCCATGCAAAGCATTCAGGTGCATTTGAGTGGAGCCGCACGATCGTGGATAAAGAAACTCACTCAGATCTATCGACAGGCCGGGAAAGTTTCGAGGACGTGTTCGTCAAGAACTTCAGATCCACGTGCAAAAAACCCGCGTCGTTAGAGGAGTTGAGAGCATGTCGACAAAAGCCGATGAGCCAATGAGAAAGTACATCCAAAGGTGGAATATCATCAAAAACTCGGCAGAAAATATATCCGACGAGAGAGCAATAGATGCGTTTGTCGCAGAGTCGCGTGGAGATTTTGTCGAGGATTTGGGAAGGACCAATCCAAAGACAAGATCTGCGTTAATGGAGATAGCAAATAAATGGGCAGATGGAGAAGACGCTGTCCACAACAAACGGCACAGTCACCAGAGGAGGACCGTGGTCGAAACTATCAACCGAGGCGAAGATTTCCGGCAGCACGTAACTATGACGCTCCAGGACAAATTTCGGCAGGTTTTCGGACAAATATAGGAGGAAGCAACAGAGATGATTACCGAGAGAAGCAATGAACAGCGAGGTGATAACAGGGATGATTCACGCAGCGAGCAAAATAGCGGGCCTAGGTTCCCAAGACCCTTCGTGTCCCCGAAGAGATGATGAATGGACCGTGCCGGATGCACTTTTTCCTCGACAAGAACGGTAAAAGACGGTCAGGGCACTTGCGTAAAGACTCGTCGAAATTTTCAGGCAATGTTGCGGTGCGCAGAAACGCTAACGCGCGGGCAGCACAGAAATCCTCGAGAACCTAGAAGCGAGATTCACTTGCCGCCTCCTCCCGCGATCACAGACGACAATCGGCATCAGCTCAGAATAGCGGCAGCACCTGCACCACCACCTTATGTTGATCCTAACTCCAATGGAGCAAAGGTCGATGATTCAAGGGAAGGCCGTCAAATAGAGCTCGTAAAGTAATCTCACGACAGTGTTTATGGCAGAGAAAATGCCTCCACCAACAATTGAGTACCTTAATTGGTCGAGGACAAGATATCGGCTTCACAATAGCAGATCATCCGCAGCAAGTTCCTCGACCAGTGGCAGCCAAGACTTATTCTCGCCAAAGAAGCTATCGCGGGATTTGATGTCTCTCGAGTGTTCATAGACGGCGGCAGCAGCTTGAACCTTATGTATGCAGATACATTGAGGAAGATGAACATATCCTTAGCAAACTTGTAACCAACAGACACAAGGTTCCACGGCATCACACCGTAGAAACCAAGTTATCCATTGGGAAAGATCAATCTCGACGTTCGGTTTGGGACCCGAGAAAATTATAGAATCGAGAGGCTCGAATTTGAAGTCGTGGATTTTCCGTCGCAGTACCACGCTCTGTTGGGACGACCAGCATATGCTAGATTTATGGCGGTGCCACACTATACATACCTGTTGTGGAGGTTGCCTGGGCCAAAGGGACCAATCACTGTCGAAGGAAGCTTTGCCTTAGCCGATAAATGCGACAAGGATTTTCACCGGCTGTCAGAAACTTTCGGGATGCAAGCTGAGTACTTGGCGTCAAAAAGCATGACTGATTACGACGTACTACCAGACGTTGGAAGGCCAAACAAAGAATCAACTTTCAATACCGAGAAAAATTCAAAAGAGGTGCCGATTCACCCGACAGACCCGAAAAAGACGACATCTATCGCGATAACGACATGGATATCGCATAGGAAAGCGCGCTCGTCGAGTTCCTCCGTGAGCACTGGAAAATCTTCGCATGGTGTCCAGCTGACATGCCAGGAGTACCCAGGGAACTTGCCGAGCACCACCTAAACTTGGATCCACTAGCGAGACCAATCAAACAACCTTGCGGCGTTTTTCGAACCAAACCGCAAAGCCATGCTGTCGAAATCAATCGACTACAAGAAGCTGGTTTTATCAAAGAGATATTCACGTAAGCCACATGGGTAGCAAATCCTGTCTGGTGTCGAAGAAAAACACTCAGGTCCTTCCCATGTGCGTCGACTTTACGTGTCACAATAAACATTGTCCAAAGGATCACTTTCCCCTCCCGAGGATCGATCAAATTATCGACTCCACGGCTGGATGTGAACGTCTTTCCTTCCTGGATGCATATTCTGGTTATAACCAGATCAGATTGAAAGAAGAAGATGAAGTAAAGACCGCGTTTATTACACCTTACGGCGTGTTTTGCTACGTAACAATGCCCTTTGGTTTAAAAATGCGGGAGCAACATATCGAGGATGATGCGTATGTTTGGCGACACAGATCGGGAAGAACGTGCAAGTGTACATTGATGATGTCATCATAACATCAAAAAGGGGGCAACGCTGATCGAGGATCTCAAAGAAACTTTTGATAACCTCGACAAATTCTCGCCTAAGCTGAACCCGACGAAGTGTTCCTTTGGCGTCCCAACAGGAGAACTTCGGGGTTTCTAGTCTCAGCAAGAGGGATTGAAGCAAATCGACAAAATACAAGCTATCATAACAATGAGGAAGCCAACAAAGTTGAAGGAGATACAACAGCTAATCAAGTAGTCGCAGCTTTGAGCAGATTCTGTCGCTAGGCTGGGTGAAAAAGCGTTACCATTTTACGCTTTGATAAAGCAAGGAGATAAATTCCAGTGGAACGAAGAAGCCGACAGAGCTTTCGAGGATTTGAAGCGCACAATCTCGACACCACCAATTTTGGTGGCGCCAAAAGAAAGGGAACCTCTCCGCTGTATATCGCAGCCACGCCCCAAGTGGTGAGCACGGTGCTAGTTGTTGAAAGGGAAGAAGAAGGAAAACTCCACGGCGTACAGAGGCCAAGATACTTCGTTAGCGAAGTTTTATCGCCCTCAAAACAAAGGTATCCTCAGTACCAAAAGATAGCATATGGAGTGTTCGCGACAAGACGAAAATTGCGCCACTATTTTTCGGCACATCCGATCATAGTGGTCAATGAAGCTCCCTTGTCAAATATAATTGAACAACCCGTGAAGCTATGGTCGTGTCTCCTTTGGGGAATAGAACTTTCCCTCGGGACATCACGTATGAAAAAAGAAAAGCAATCAAGTCGCAAATACTGCCGGACTTCATTCCAGAGTGGATGGAGTTGCAAAATACAGGACCTCCAGATTTGTCGAGAACCTGGACCATGAACTTTGACGGGTCCAAAAGACTGGAAGGAGCTGGCGCAGGAGTAGTACTCATATCACCTGAAGGCGACAAGTTAAAGTACATACTTCGGATGACGTTCCCTAACGCATCTAACAATGAAGCAGAATATGAGGCTCTCATACACGGGATGAAGATGGCGAAAGCCTGCGGTGCAACTCGACTAAAAATCTTTGGCGACTCACAGTTGGTGGCTCAGCAAGTTATGAACCAATGTGACGCAGTCAATGATAGCATGATGGCATACAAGGAGGTGTACAACGAGCTCGAGAAGTTGTTCGATGGATGCGAAGTAAATCATATTAGCAGATTGAGCAACGACGAAGCCGACGTTCTTGCAAACATCGGGTCGCAATGCCTTGCACCCCGCTGTGTGTATTCTGGGAAGAGATAACAGAGAGGTCCATCAAATCAACAAAATCAAAAAAGAAGGAGAAGAAACCCTGGGGCTACCAAGGAAAAGCAAGAGGAAGAAGAAGAAGATCAGGACCTGGTCATGGTGATACAGATACCGTGGATGCAGCCGTACATATCATACATCCTCAGGAAAGAAATACCCGATGATCCAGTTGAGGCAAGACGAGTAATTCGATGCTCCAAAGCTTTCACGGTGGTCAAAGGAGAATTGTATAAGCGAAGTATTTCAGGCGTCTTGCAAAGGTGTGTCACACCCGAAGAAGGAAGAATAATTCTGAAGGACGTACACGAAGGAATATGTGGCCACCACGCGAGTAGTCGAGCTATTGCAGCCAAGGTCTTTCGGGCAGGATTCTACTGGTTGACAGCAATCGAGGACGCCAAGGACATAGTAAGAACTTGCGACGCGTGTCAAAGGTTTGCCGCAAAACCTCACTCTCCGCCAGCAGAGCTAGCACCAATACCATTGTCATGGCCCTTTGCTCAATGGGGACTTGATATGGTGGGCAAGTTACACAAATCCTGGCCAGGAGGAAAGGAGTATATGCTAGTAGTCATCGACAAATTTACAAAGTGGATAGAAGCGAAGCCGATAAATTCACCAGACGGAGCATCCGCAGTAAAATTTATAAAAGGCCTCGTCTTCAGATTTGAGTGCCCCACAAAGATCGTCACGTACAACGGCGGTAACTTCACATCCCACGAATTCAAAGATTATTGCGAAGAGGTGGGCATCAAGTTGCACTTTGCGTCGCTTGCACATCCTCAAACCAATGGGCAAGTCGAGAAAGCCAATGGCATCATCTCGCAATGGTATCAAGAAACGCTTGTTAGGACCACTGGAAAAAGCTCGGCATACCTGGCCGTAAGAACTACCAAGTGTGTTGTGGAGCATCCGAACAACACCAAACACAAAGAACACAGAAACGCCGTTTTCTTGGTTCATGGAGCAGAAGCAGTACTACCAATCGAGATAGAGCACAACTCTCCACGTGTCGTCGAGTATGACGAAGAAGTGTCGAGAAAAGCGCTAGAAGACGACGTGGACGCACTTGATGAAGCCCGAGACGAAGTATTGTCTCGGGTAACCAAATACCACCAGGACTTGAAGAATTACCACAAGTCGACGTTTGCGGCCAAGATCTTTTCAGGTGGGAGACCTAGTTCTTCGGCTCACGCAAAAAAGTCATGAAAAACTCGAGTCACCATGGCTTGGCCCTTACATTGTCACGGAAGTAATCGGAGGAGGAGCATACAGATAAAGGACAAGAAGACAGGGGGTGGAGGAGCCAAACCCCCTGAACGTGGCGCAACTCAGGCGGTTCTACGCCTAGAGTCGAAATATAGTCCTTGTAAAACTTCAATATACTTGAAACGCCCGCGAGTTTTCAGACGCACTCTTTTCCTTTTTCGGGGCACCGAGTGGGGCGGAGAAGGTTTTTAATGAGGCGGGCTCGCGGTGCTGCAATATAATAAAGATAGTGTCAATATACCTTTCTCTTTATCGACATGTTCAAAGTCTTCGCTCCGACGAATTTCAATATAGTCCATCAAAAAAGAAAAACCTTGCCTTGGTATTAAAATACCTCGTGAGTCAAGAAAATACAAAATAGTACTCAATAAAGAAGCTCGGGGACTCATATTCGCCATAAATATATAAATGCCTTGGTTCAAAACCTCGCAAATATATAAATACAGAAAGAGTCACCGAAACACTCGGGGCTAGACGAACGAGAGAAATATAATGATTGCTTTACAATATAGTCATGGATTACAAAGAAGAAGTATCTACAAGAGGAAAATAACTAGTCTTGATTCAATATGTCATCAAGAGTAACTCGTTTTCTTCAGGAGCAGCACCAAGAAAATCGGCATAATGGCCATCGGCAAAAAGTCGGCGTCCATCCGAAGAAGGTCCTCAATCATTTCTTCGGCTATAGGCGTAACCTTCGTGTTAATCCCGTCAACACCAACTCTTCGACGTTGTACCTTTTGATGAACTTTTACGACAACTTGGGTAAGGTCAAGATTTGAGTGGCAGATCCGAGCATGATAAGAGCAAATCTGGCGCCAGCTACCGGTTGAGCTTTGACAAAATCATGGATACTGCGAACATCCTTGAATCTTTCCATCAATTCAGGGAGAGTTTTTGGTTGGACGTTCCGAGGAAACATGGAGTTGTAAACCATGGACAAGGTCTTGGTACAGAAGTCAAGGAAATCGAGAGTTTGAGAGGTGCGATCTTGGAATCGACAATTTGTCGGGTCCTCTCTGGGGTAGCCCAAAACAAAGAACCATGGTCCAGGGAAAGGTTAACAAGGAGGTTCGCCCTAGCATTTACCCTCTCTTCCTCGGCGAAAGATCGGTAAAGGAACCTATCAAAACAACGAAGGGGAAACCTTTAAGAGACATAGCATGAGGATGAAAGATATCGGAGGATGAAGCAAGCATACCCGACATATCTGCAGACTCAAGCTTCATTCATTAATTCGAGCATGAAATTCTCTCGAGTGGTTGCCTTTTCAGCCTCGGAAGCAGCAATTTCCTTAGCAGCCACGGCCTCGCGAGCTTGTCAAGAGCAATTTTTCGGCTTCAGATGACTTACGAGATTGTTCCATCATCACAAGTGTTTGCTTCTTCGCATACCGAAGTCGCTGTCGAAGCTCATCCAGTTCTTGCGACAAGGTATCATCGACAGTGCAGATGTCGCAAAAGTTCTCTTCGCGCGAGAAGAAGAAGGCGAAACATCTAAGGAGCGGAGGATGGAGTATAGTTATCAAATATCAACTGAAATTTAAACAAGACAACATCAAACAACAAGCAAAGATAGAGTTTTCATTGATCTCTCGGAATAATTACAAAGGCATTACAGTGGAGCTAAGGAAGTACGTGTCGCCAAATGGCTACTTTGGAGACAAGAGCAAAAGAAACATAGAAAGAAAAATAAAGAGGCATGCAACTAGACCTCCGGCCTTGATGAGCTAGGAGTCGACGCTGGCTTGATCCCGAGATAGGCCAATATCTTCTTCGTGTTGGGCTTGGCTGCCTTAATCAACGACCTCCATCTTGATTGCTCTATCTCGCTTCGGTGTCGCCAACTTTCATCCAAATAATAGTCTGTCGACTGTCAGCAACCAACGCGACAGTGTTCTCAACGGCAACCTTCATATTCTCTTGGCGCATCTTCAGTCCAAGGTCTTCCGGTGTATTGAACATCTTGGCAAGGTTGAGGAAAGTCGCAGGCTCCTCTTTCTTCGGGAAGAAGTAGGGGAACAACGCCGACAACACTGCGCTAGCATTCGACACACCTTCACGAATCTCGGATCCATGAAGCTCCAGATAGGAAAGTGCGTCAAGGACAGGGTCATTGACAGGATTCGTCAGATCAAAATCCTGGTTTGTTTGGGCTGTCAAGGAAACAAAGCATTAGTGAAAAGACAAGAAACAACGATTCTCATAAAAATAGGAGGGATCAGCAAAATTACTGAAAGTGCGGCGACTCTGAGTTTTCAGGCGCTTGAGGATTCCTTCTTCACGAGAAGCTTGCGCAGCTTTGTGCTCATCCAAGGCAGCTGTAGCATCCTCAAGTTTTTTCTGCAGTTCCTCGACACCAGCAGCTTTCGCCTTGGCTTCATCAGCTTCGGCCTTGGCTTTGCTAGCAGCGAGTTCGGCTTTCTTGCGAGCCGCCTCACTTTGCTCAAGTTTTCGAGCAAGTGCGTTGGCGCGTTCGTTGGCCTCTGCAAGTTTCTCTGTCGAGATATGAAAAAGAGAGAGAAGAAAGATCAAAATCGCGAAAAGCAACAGGAGTAAAAAATCAAGGAAAAACAGCAAGTATAAAAGTCGTTACCTTCGACTCTATTAGCATATTCACGGTATCCAATAAATTGGGAACCGATGCGGAGAAAATCTTTGATCATAGGCTGTTCAAGGTGAACACAGCAAGAGAAACATCGGCATGAAAAAGAGAAAAGGTGTGAAAAAACAAAATAAGGAAAATATAGATGTCGACAAGCTTACATCATCTAAGAGCAGAGTCGACGAACTGCCCAACTGAGGGGCAGGTTCAACAATCTTTTCAACCCTTGTCCTTTTTGGTGAAGGAGCAAGGGGGCTTGATGGTGGAGTAGTGGTGACGACGTTTTGTTGAGGAGGCGAGTTTTCTTCTCCTTCAACTAGCGTGTCTGAAGCAAGTACAGTACGTGACGTGCTTGTCCGAGGAGCCACGTCAGTAGTTGGTACTTCTTCCTCGTCATCACTGTTGATCAAAAAATCGGCAGCATAAAAAGCAACAAAATATAAATATTTCGAGAAAAAAAAAAAAAAAAAAAAAAAAAAAAAGGGAGAAATAAAGACGACTTACGAGCTGACGAGGGATTCAACATAAGGATCGTAAGCTGCCTTCGGATGAGAAGGAACAACTTCTTCAGCCTTAGAAGTGCCGGAATCCTCGGCAACAGTCCTTTTCCTTTTGTTCCTTGGAGAAACAGCAGAGGAAGGGATTGCGTCGATTCACCGGCTTCGCACTCAACTTCTTTTTCGTGAGAAGCCGCAGATTTCTGAGAACCCGCGACTTCACTTTCAGGAATAGAAGAACCTTGAGTATCTTCGGCAATGATGGCCTGTTCTTCGACTTCTCCATCCTCAGGAAGAGGAGGAAGGGAAGCCATAGTAGGATGGTTCTGCAAGAAAATAGCGACAAAAGAAAATTAGCGAGATACCAATACAATGAGATGCAAGGAAAAGTTTGGAGCAAGACAGAAACTCGAGAAGACAAAATACCTCGGGAAGAGGATTGGAAGCATCAGTATGGTTCTACTCGACAAGAGGAGGGAATAGGATCCTTCTTGGCTAGTCGAGAAACTCTTCGAACCAATTTCTCCAAGTCCTTTACAGAAAGATCGTTGGAGATTCTGTTGGCGTCGTTTTTGCCAGAGTACGTCCAAAGGGGATTTTTGCGAGCCTGAAGAGGCTGCACTCTAATCCTAAGGAAGTAGGCAGTGATTTGAACACCAGACAGCTCTTTGCCTCGAGTGTTTTGAAGCTGATGAATACGAGACATGAGTGCCTCTGTCGCCTTTTTCTCTTCCTCAGAAGCTTCGGCATCCCAGGAACGGCGGCGCTGAATTCTGGCATTTCCGTCGAAAGGAACTATGTTGTGTTCAACGGAGTTGGCGCTTTCTTCGTGAATGTAGAGCCACTTTTTGCGCCATCCTTGGACAGAATCAGGAAATTTGACGTCGAAATAATCGATATCAGTACGAACACAGATAACAACGCCACCTATGTTATAAGTGACGTTGTGGGAGCCATTGCGGCAGAGGCAGAAAATGCGTTTCCACAGAGCCCAATTGGGAGGGATTCCGAGGAAGCATTCGCAAAGTGTGATGAAAATAGAAATGTGAAGGATGGAATTGGGGGTCAACTGGTGCAGTTGAATCCCATAAACAAAGAGAAGGCCGCGGAGAAAATCGTGAATTGGGGTCGAAAGACCACGGATAAGGTGATCAACAAAACTAACCCGGTACTCCATTGGAGGCTTCGGGTAGCTTTCTTCGCTGGGAAAGCGGATGGCGTCTTCCTTCTTCATGAGGCCAAGCCTCTTCAGCGTGTTGATGTCCTGGTTGGAGATTTTAGATCTCTCCCACTCAAGATCCTCGGCGGCCATCTTGGATTCCGGAGTACTGTGGCGAGTGAGTCGCGTGCGCGGTGGCATCAACGGCAATGGACAGAGCAATGCTCGTGAGTGCGGATGATCAGAGAGAGTTGGGCGCAGGGGAAGCTTTTGCGAAGAGGAACAGATGAGCGGCGCAAGCGAGGGGATGAACGGAGGTTGAAGAAAGGTTTATATAAGAATCGGGTGAAGCAGTGCGCCGTTGGATGAAGAAATCGTGTGGTGAAAAAAGATCTCCTAGATACAAGGGTAAAAAGGTATTTTTACTGAGATAGGCGTTACCGTACGTGCGCCAGAAAAAGCGGAGGACGTGTGTCCCCCACTTGCACGACGTGTCAACGTGGTGGAAGCAATGGACCCACAGGGCAGAAAAATCACGACTATTCAACAGGGATGAAGTAAATTTGGTTAAGGGAAGCATGTCGACAAGGAAAATAAAAGAAGATTGGCGACAGGGAGAATTATTAAATACTTCGGGAGCCTTTGATCAAATACAAGTTTTTGCCCAAATGCTCGGGGGCTACTTCGACAAAAAGTAAAATTTCGAGTATGGCAATATAGAAATTGCGGGAGCCTACAACCAAGCACAAGTCCTTGGCTGTAGCCTCGGGCTACTCCCATCGGGAGCGCTGTTCGCGCACCCGAGAGATAAAAAGAAGAGACAGATCATATTGGGAAATAATGACAATATAGCGACAAGGTGGACTAAAATGTCGAGCCTACAACCAAGCACAAGTTCTTGGTTGTAGCCTCGGGGGCTACTCCCATCGGGAACGCTGTTCGCGTGCCCGATGAAATTAACAAAGGAAAAATAGAAAAGCAAGAGAGTATATTTCGAGTTATAATTAACTCTACATATACTCCCATCGGGAGAACAATATAAGTCAAAATTGACTCGATAAAATGTGCCATTCCAACAGCCGGAAAAGCACTCGACAATATATTCTCGTAACGCCGAAGTTGCGATCAATTTCTGAATGCCGCAAATTTGCGAAGGTAAGACCCCAGATCCGTTTCTGCTGGGCGTGGCATCGCCAAAGACTGCGCTCTGCTACCTTTATCCGTATCAACGAGATACGAAGAAAATCCTAACGGACGCGTTAGGTACCCGATAAATTTGACCGGGACTCGACGAATGGTAAGACCTTAAGCGGCACTGTCGAAGTTTACACCAAGTATCCGAGATCATGTCCAGGGACGTGATCTTGAAGTAGGTTTTTGCGGATTGCCACTAGAGCAGTTAACTAGTACCTGATCCGTCAGATGAACTAGCCCCAATTACCATTATCCCTGTACAATATAGAATTTTATGTGAAGAAATATAAAAAAGTTGAAGCTTTCGAATAAAAATAAACAGTGGAGATTTTCCCTGATTCTACGATTCAAGCAAAATCTCGGGGGCTACTGACATAGGCATCCCAAATGGGCCTGCCGAAGATAGTACCCGGGGTTTACTGAAGGCCCACTACCCGAAGAATAAGAAGATTCGGGAGCCCAAGATATATCAAGGAAAGTCAAGAGTTGTAATAGGAAGTGTTATTAGTAATCGCGGGATGAGTTAGAAACCGTCCCGGACTCAGAACTTGTACAGCACGAATCCCTCGGCTCCACCTCCTATATAAAGGGGGAGTCGAGGGACGAAGAAAGAATCGAATCATTGTCTACAAACCCTAGTTTTCATAATCGTCGAGTACTTTTCGGCTGAAACCTTCGAGATCTACTTACCCTCTACTTCCAACTAAACCCTAGCCTACAATCCATAGGCATTGACAAGTTGATACCTTGTCAGCAGCCGTGGGCGGGTCCTAAGAAACAATGGGTAGAAAAGAAACCCTGGGTCCAGAAAAGAAACTAGCAAGAACCCGCAAAATACACCATGGAAGCTGCCATGGACCAACCTTGCCGGTGGCACACACCAAACCCGGCACACCCGTCAAACCACCTGACGAAGGATTGTACCTGGACCAAGTACTTGATGCAAAAGGGAACAGTAAAAGATGCACAACCACCACAAGACATGCCGCGGCAGCAACAGCTACCGCCACCACCGCCGCTTACCGGGGCAAATGCCTTACCGGTGCAGCCAAACCGGCAGCAGTACCAGCAAGTTAACCGGGTGGAGCAAAACGATGATCAACCACCTCCACCGGCACCTTTAGGCCGGAATGTTTACGAAGGCCCGCATATGTGCTGTGTTGTCTTTGTCACTGAGCCAACAGACAGGCAAAGTGTGCATCGCCGCTCCATGGAGGTGAACGCCGTGATGCCGGCAGTACCCAAGTACATGCTGTGGTCAGATCAGGAAATTACCTGGTCATTTAAGGATCACCCTAAGATCATGCCGAATCCGGGTGGATACGCTCTTGTTGTGGACCCAATCATGAAGGGGCCGCAAACTCGAGTAAAATTCAGCAAGGTGCTGATAGACAATGGCAGCAGCATAAACATCATGTACAAGCATACCATGCATACGCTGGGCATAACAGAAAACATGCTTCAGCCAACGCGTACAACGTTCCACGGAATCGTTCCGGGCTTGTCCTGTGCCCCGATAGGAAAAGTTCGGGTGGACGTAGCATTTGGAGGACGTGACAATTGCCGGGTTGAAAATGTTGAGTTTGAGGTGGTGGATCTAGACAGTCCTTACCATGCGTTGTTGGGAAGACCAGCATTGGCAGCTTTCATGGCTACCACTCATACGGCTTACCTCAAAATGAAGATGCCGGCACCTCGTGGACCCTTGACTGTGGTGGGGAACTACAAAGTCTCACTGGAAACTGCATCTGCCGGATCGAACCTAGCGGAATCGCTGGTGATCGCGGAGGAAAAGAAAAGGATGCAAACAGCGGTTGCGCTGGCTCAGTCCTCACAGTTGAGCTTAGCGGCAATGAGTGGAAACTTGGGCTCACCGGCATTCAAGCCGACGAATGAAACAAAGGACATTGTGCTGGATCCGGCTTACCCAGAGCGCACCGTTCGCATCGGTGCCGGACTTGATCAAGCATAGGAAAGCGCGCTCGTCAGCTTCCTCCGTGAGAATCGGAATATCTTTGCCTGGTCGACTGATGACTTGGTAGGTGTTCCGAGGGAGCTGGCTGAGCACTCTTTAAACGTCCGGAAGGACGCCAAGCCGGTGCGGCAACCCTTGCGCCGGTTCGCTGAAGATAAGAGGAAGATTATTGGAGAAGAGGTGACCAAACTACTTATTGCCGGATTCATTGTGGAGGTCACGCACACAGAGTGGCTGGCCAATCCGGTAATGGTCGAGAAGAAAAAAGATGAGAACCTGGAGGCAAAAGCTCCGAAGGTGTGGCGCATGTGCATCGACTACACCAACCTAAACAAGGCTTGCCCAAGAGACCCTTTTCCTTTGCCACGGATCGATCAAGTGATTGATTCAACTGCTGGGTGTGAGTTGTTGTCCTTCCTGGATGCGTATTCCGGTTTCCATCAGATTCCCTTGAAAAAGGAAGATCAAATAAAAACTGCGTTCATTACCCCGCATGGGGCTTATTGCTATGTTACTATGCCTTTTGGTTTGCGCAACGCTGGTGCAACGTACCAGCGTTGTATGCAAAAATGCTTGTTTGATCAAATCGGAAAGAATGTGCAAGTCTATGTGGACGACATTGTGATAAAAACTAAGGTAAAGAACACCTTAATCGATGACATCCGGCAAACATTCGACAACCTAAGACGGTTCTGGATGAAACTCAATCCGGCAAAATGCACCTTTGGTGTCCCTGCCGGCAAGTTGCTCGGTTTCCTGGTGTCAAGCCGGGGCATTGAAGTCAATCCGGTAAAAATCCGGGCGATAGAAAGAATGACTATCCCACGAGAACTAAAAGATGTGCAGAAATTTACCGGAAGCTTAGCATCGCTAAGCCGGTTCGTAAGCAGATTGGGAGAAAAAGCTCTGCCACTCTATGCTCTGATGAAAAAATCCGACAAATTCGTCTGGATCCCTCAGGCAGACGCAGCGTTTAAAGAACTAAAAACAATGCTGGCCACAGCACCTATACTGGCTTCACCGCTAGAAAGAGAGCCTATGCTATTATACATAGCGGCAACAAACCGGGTTGTGAGCGTAGTGGTTGTGGTTGAAAGAGAAGAGGAAGGAAAAACCGTCCAGAGGCCGGTATACTACCTGAGCGAGGTGCTCTCCCTTTCAAAACAAAACTACCCTCACTTCCAAAAAATGACTTATGGCGTGTACATGGCCGCCACAAAACTCAAGCACTACTTTGAAGAACATCCTATGAAGGTAGTGAGTGAAGCACCAATCTCCGACATCATGTGCAACAAGGACGCCAGCGGAAGGATTGCAAAATGGGCAATCCAGATATCACCATACGTACCAGCGTACGAGAGAAGGGATGCCATAAAATCACAGGCTTTGGCTGACTTCCTCGTTGATTGGGTGGAGATGCAATACAAACCGCCAGATCAGAGGATAGAGTACTGGAAAATGCACTTTGATGGATCCAAACTCAAAGAGGGCCTAGGTGCTGGTGTGGTGCTTACCTCACCAAAAGGGGATCACCTCCGGTATGTTTTGCAAGTGCATTTCAGGGCATCGAATAATGTCGCTGAATATGAGGCTTTGATACATGGATTAAAGGTCGCAAAAGAAATCGGTGCGCACCGGATCATTTGCTACGGAGATTCAGATCTTGTGGTACAGCAGTGTTCCGGGGATTGGGATGCAAAAGATGCCAACATGGCCTCGTACCGGTTTCACGTGCAAAAGATTGCCGGATTCTTCGAAGGGTGTGAGTTTCACCATGTGCCGCGCGCAGAAAATGAAGCCGCGGATGCTTTGTCCAAGCTGGGCTCACCTAGGCAAGAAATTCCGCCCGGAATAGCTTTGGCTCACTTAAGAGTACCATCGATCAAACCAAGCCCGGAATCGGAATCAATTTTCGTACCGGAATCGCACGTAGTACCCATGGATATCGATGAAGCGAACCCGGGGACTGCACCGGTAAGCTCGGAGACCGCTCCGGTAAGCTCAGGGACTATTGTACCCACACCGGAAGAAATAATGCTGGTAGATAGCATGGAGATAGATGCACCGGTGTTTTTGGTTTGAGAGACACCGTCGTGGGTTAAACCTATTAAGGAATTCCTGATCAACGGCACCTTGCCGAATGACGAAAATGAATCAAGGAGGATACAAAGAAGGTCCAAAGCATACACATTCATCAATGGTGAGGTGTACAAGAGAAGCGTTACCGGTGTCCTTCAAAGATGTGTGGAACCGGAAGAAGGGAAAGAGATGCTTGAGGAGATTCACCAAGGAGAATGTGGGCATCATGCTTCATCAAGGGCGCTGGTAGCAAAAGTATTCCGGCATGGGTTTTATTGGCCCACTGCTTTGGAAAACGCTGAGGATTTGGTAAGAAAATGCAACGGGTGCCAGAGGTACGCCAAGCAAAATCATACCCCAGCGTCCGGTTTGAAAACAATACCATTAACATGGCCGTTTGCCATTTGGTGTCTCGATATGGTTGGCCCATTCAAAACTGCAAGAAGCAGCATGACTCACATCTTGGTTATGGTGGATAAATTCACCAAGTGGCTAGAAGTGAAACCTATCGCAAAATGTGATGGGCACACAGCGGTGAAATTCTTAAAAGATGTCATTTTGCGGTATGGATACCCGCACAGCATCATCACTGACAATGGAACCAACTTTGCTCAAGGTGAGTTCAAAAGGTTTTGTGAGAACAAGAACATCCGGTTAGATTTGTGCTCAGTGGCACACCCACAAGGCAACGGCCAAGTGGAAAGAATGAATGCTTTGGTACTCTCCGGTATCAAACCTAGACTCATTGATGCAGTGGAAAAATCACCGGGATGTTGGCTTGATGAGATACCATCAGTGCTATGGAGTATAAGAACAACTCCAAACCGGTCTACCGGATACACTCCGTTTTTTATGGTTTATGGAGCAGAAGCAGTCATACCAACCGATATCATTCATGATTCACCAAGAGTACAGCTCTATATTGAGCAGGAGGTCAAAGAGGCCAGAGAAAATGATGTGGACTTGCTAGAAGAAGCAAGAGGGCTGGCTTTGGCAAGAACAGCCATTTACCAGCAAAACCTCAGACGCTATCATAGCCGGAAGGTTAACCCGAGAGTTTTCCGAGAAGGAGATCTCGTGCTACGCCTAGTGCAGCGCACTGAAGGCCGGCATAAGCTTTTACCACCATGGGAAGGTCCCTTCATTGTAAGCAAGGTGCTTCACAATGATGCATACTACTTGATCGATGCACAGGAGTGGAAAAAAGGAAAGGCGGACAGGTCCGGAGAGGAGAGCAAGCGTCCATGGAACGTAGCTCTGTTGCGTCCTTTCTACTCTTGAAGTTGTGGTGTAAGAAGTTCCTTTTTGTACCTTAATTCCTATGCATAAAAGATGCCGGAACCTTGAATGAATCTCGGGGACTACCCCAATAAGGTTGCATGTAACTTGTTTATTTTTTCAGTTTACCGGTTGCTTATTGAACGTTTTTTCTTTCCGGTTTAGTAGTGTGCTAAATCCTACCGGAGTCTTCGACTCTGCTGCTGTCCGCAACCCGGCTTCATGGCAAGCAAGATAAACCGGTAGGGAATAAGCACATGAACTGCGGAGAGGGAGAGCAGGAGAGAACAATCCGGAAAATTTAACTAACCCCGGTTAAACCGGTTTTTTGCAAAATTTCGAAGTTATTTCTAAGTTCAAGAAAATGCTTGTTTGGTGAAAGAACCTTGTGCTCATACGCCAAAGAACACCCAGAGAAGGCAGGCAGAGCCAAGGCAAAAGAACCAAGTATGCATCGAATTGGATGCGGAAACAATTTAGAAATCTTTGCGGTGCAAGATAAAAGCAAAACCAGAAGCAAATATGCTAAGGCAAACTTAAAGATACTTAACTACCGGTATAACTTACCGGCATAAAATGTTGTGTGGCAACCAAAAGCGAACTTAAAGTTTTACATCATACACCCCGGCATACCGGGGTCAAATTTAACGAAGTCTGTTGTAGAGCAAGCAGGAGCAGATAAATTGTTCAGGCGACGGGGGCATCAGGTGGAGCAGCGCCGGTCTCGGTGTCTTCAGGGGGAGCAGTGCTGGCCTCGGGAGCTTCCGGCGGCACGTCCTCAGCAGCCTCATCTTCATCTCCCTCTTCTTCTTCCTCATCGCTGAGGTAGTCCTTGACACCAGGAGGGGGAGGGATGAAGGTGCGGACCTCGGCATACTCAGCAAGCCGGTAGGCCCGGTCCTGCCGCTTCGCGGTAAGCACCGGATCCATGTCAGTAGGAGCATCTTGGCGTACGCCTTGAAGAGCATCCAGATCCAGACCCGGGTACCAGGAGCATGCGGAGCGCAGCGCCGTGTCAGCTCCGGCACGAGCCGCGGAGCATTGCCACTCCCGAATCCGGCGCCCGGCATCCTTGAGCCGGTGGGCGGTAAGCGTGATGTTTGCCGGCATCTTCTCTTCAGGCCACAACACCTTGAAGAGTTGGATGGCAGCGTCCGGTAGGTCGCCAAGGAGCCGGTCGACGGAGCGCATGTGTTGGACTCGCGTGGAGAGGGCGACCAGATAGTCGTACCCGTCCCAGTGCGCGTCCATATTGGGAAATTCCCGCGCCACCCGATCCTCCATCACCTTCTTCACGGCGTGGGCCTGGGAGTCCGGGAAATGCTCTACAGGAGGAAGGGAAAAGCATAAACACAAGATACCGGAAAATATCATGCCGGAAGAAAAAGGAACACGGACACATCTTCAAAAGGAGAAAGCTTATAAGCGAAAGAAGGGACAAGGCAGGCACTTACGGAAAACCAGCGCGTCAATTTGCATAACCAACCGATCATATTCCTTGTGATCAGTGGTCATGGTATCAATGAGGCGTTCCGCTGCCTTCCGCGCCTTCCTTTCCTCCTCCAGCTCTGCCGTCAGTACGGTGTTGGAGTTCGTGGAATCCTCCACGACCTCCGCCAGCCTGGCCTCAGCTGCGACCCGGGCATCCTTCAGAGCTTGCTCATGCTGGAGCGCGGCTTGCATAGACTGTTCCTTCAGCTCCCTCGAGGCGGTCTTCTGGGCCTCCAGTGCCTCATGGTGCTCCTTGATGAGCTGCTCTTTCTCGCCTAGATACCGGAAAGAAAGGTGTGAGCAAGTGGCAGTAGATGAAATGAAAAAAGAACGGGTTAGCTGGAAAAGAAAGGGTGATACCTTGAAGCTTGGCAACCTGGGCCTTAAGGGCCTCGATGGTAGCTTCTGGAACAGCTGTTAAACAAAAAGATGCGTAAATATCAAAGAAGAAAACATTCCGGTGAGAAGATGCCGGAGGAAAAGAAACAAAACAAACCTTGGCAGTGGCTGTGGGCCTCGGCAAGGTCCCGATGCTCCCACAGAAGCTCCTCAAAGAGTTGCTTCCGGGCATCCGCGGTACTCTGATCAAAGGAAGATGGTTATGAGAAAGAAAGAAAGAAAAGTCTTAACCCGAAACTCGGGGACTGGCTATGCCGGTTTCGCGCGTTTCTAATTAAAGTTTCGCGCTGAAAGCTACGCTCTCACCACGAAACTCGGGGACTGGGAGGATAGACAAGATCCGGAACGAAAAGAAACCGGCATCAACAAAAAATTACAAGAGGGTTGGCAAAACTTACCACCACGTTGCTGGTGGCGTCGTACCATGCACTGTCAAACTCCTTCACGGCGCGTTTAAGCCGCGAGAAGTGTTCTTCAGTGGACCGAGGCCCAGCAGGGTCTGGCGCTGGAAGGCGGTCCTTCCCAAGGCCGCGGGTGGATGCAGAAATATCCGCTTCATTCCATTTCTGGGCGTAGGGGAGAAGGTGCCCCAGGTCCTTACCTGCGCGATTCAGCTCAACGATCCGGCCTAGGAGGCCGGAAGGTTTGTCTTGGACAGCAGCAGCAGCAGGCCCGACATGCAGCACCATGGACCGCGAGCCGCCTGAGCCGTCGCCCTCCACGGCCTTGCCCCGAGAAGCCCCGGGCTTGAGGAACTTGGTGATTTTGGGGGTCTCTGGCGGCGCCGTTCGCTTGGCCGCGGAAGGTCCTTGGCTTGGCGACGGTGTCGGCGCGGTCCCGGTAGGAGGAGAAGATACCGGCGCGGAAGTATCCGGCGCGGTATGAGAAGAGCTTGGCTGTTTCTGTTTTTTCTTCTTTGGGGAAGGAGGAACCAGGGGTTCCGCCTGCCCGGCATCTGTCTCGTCGGCGCCGATGTTGCTGGCGCCGGTGTCTTGGGCTTCAGGAGGGGAGATGAAATCCTCCTCCGCGCGGTGATCAGGAGGTGTAGGGGCCGCGCGCCCCGAACTTGTAGTGCCTCCCGGAGGGGAGGCAGAGGTGTTGCCGGCACCAGATGGTGCCGGACTTGAGTGAGGAGGAGGAGTTGAGGTCCTTGCGGAGCCGGCAGAGCCCTCCGGCTTGGAGCCAAGCTCAAGCGCAGGGCTGTAAGAGAGAAAAAAGAGAGCGGATTGGAAAAAAAGCAACCGGAAAGAAACTTGGTGAAAGTGGAGAAAACACAAAAAAGAAAAGAAGAACTTACCCGGAAGAAACCGGCATCCGCTTCTGCTTGTAGCGCTTCGTGCTAACCGGCTTCCCTCCAATGACTTCTGTCCGAGGGCGTTTGGCAGGAGGAGCATGGCTAGGGCCGGCGCCATCAGCTGGAGGATCACTCTTCTGGCCTTCGGCCATGAGTTTGTCCAGAAACTCATCCCCAACCTCGGCCTGCAGGGGGACCACATGCTCATGGACCTGTGGGTTGGTGCTGGCTGAGGGAATGTCTACAGAACGACAGTAACAAAAAGAATATGAGAAAACGAACAGCAAAGCTACCTCAAGCAAGGTCAAGTCGTCAGACGAACCAGCTGGCTCCGGCGGAGACTTGCCGAGGCGTGAAGCTGGAGTCCGGCCCATCCTCAGATCCAGCCAGTGAATGACAGGATCCGGATCGTACTTGTCCAAAGGCCTCTTCCGGCAAGGGCCTCGTCGATCTGAGTCAATCTGGGGGAAGCGGGCCCTAGCCTGAAAACAAAGGAAAAGGGGGTTTAGTCGCAAGTATGAAAGTTACCGGTAAAACGACCCGAGCCGCGCAAATTCTTACTTCTTGGGACGGAGGATTTCTGGAGCTGAGAGGGCAAAGGCCCCACTCCCAGTCATCCGGCATGTCCGTTTGGCATATTTGGTTAGCCTTCAGGACCACGTCCGCCTTGCTCAAGGGCAGGCCGGTGATCTTGGTGGGATCGCCGGGGCCATACATCTCGCTAATCTTGTGAGCGCGCTGCTGAAGGGGAAGCACCCGGCGGCAGATGAAGGCGCGGATGATATCGTCGGAGCAAATGTTGGTGTCCTTCATCAACTTCAACATGAAGCGTACCACCCGGTTCGTCTCGTTGTGATCCGTACCAGGGTTGTAGTGCCAGTTGATCTTGGCGGGCGGCGCCGGGTTGAACGCCGGCAAGTTGATGAGGTCGGTGGCGCTCTTGTTCTTCACATAGAAGAACGTTGTCTGCCACAACCGGCAAGACTCGAGGCCATTGAACTTAAAAAAGGGGCTCCCTTGGCGGGAGCTGATGATACAAGACCCGCATTGTACGGGGGGTTTGGGCTTGGGAATGTCCTTGCCCTGGACCGAATTGATCCGGAGAGAGAAGAAGCGGGCAAACGTCTCGCGAGCGGGACGGATGCCGATGTAGCCCTCCATGAAGGCCACAAAACAAGAAAGATAAAAAACGGCATTGCCGGGAAGGTGGTGAGGTTGGAGTCGATAGAAGTCAAGAAATTGGCGGAAGAAATCGGAGGCAGGAAGGCCGAAGCCACGCTCAAAATGAGCAAGGAAAACAACGACCTCACCGGGTTCGAGCACCGGTTCGATTTCGTCACCTGGAAGCCGGCAGATGACTCCTTCCGGAATCCTCCTGGACCGGTAGAGCCAGTCGATCTCATATTGAGTCACGTCGGAACCCCTCCAGGCTCCGCGTGTCTTACCGGAAAGATCCTTTCCGGAGGCCCGGCTAGATGTGCCGGCCTCTTGGTCTCGGCTAGACGCCAAATCCATCCGGGCGAGATCTTCGGTTAGCCCGTCGGAGGTGCTACTGCCTTGGTTACTAGAGGTGGCAGCGGGGAGAGACCCTTCGCTAGACATATGGATCTAGGTGACGCCGGAATCTACCAAAAAACAGTTTTCCCCAAAGAGACCCTCACGCGAAGATCTACGAGTAAGAGAAAAAGCAAAATAAAGAGAGGATAAATACTCTACCGCCCCAAGATCTGGAAAGCAAGAAGAAGAGAGGTAGAGGCGCATCGGGCCTAACCTGAGGCGGTGGAGTTGCAGAAGAAGGAGTTCGCCGGAGAGATGGCGAGCCTGCGGCCGGTGAAGAGGTCCGTCGACGGCGAGGTGAGGAAGAGTTCGAGGAAGTGCTAATGCAGCAACCGCGACAGGTGTGCTGCAGAGGCTCCTCGCGCGGTGAAGTTCAGCGGCCTCCGGCGGAACGGCAGCGAAAGTCCGTCGGGCGGCGGAGCTTGAACGGCGAACGGAGAGGCGGAGGCGCAGAGGGCAAAGGCACTGAGCGCGAGGAAGTGGAGAATGCGAGGAGAGGAAGAAGGAGGAGCAGTTTCGCGTTATAAAGGAATGGGGCGACGTGGGCCAGAAAACCGCCGGGCCTCGGTGGTTCAGATCGTGGGCCGCGACGGTTCGCTCCACGGGCCGCCACGTGGCACACACACACGCGTGCGGAAAACCGTTTGCCACAAGAAGGCCACACGGATCTGGAACGGCCGCGGGGATCTGATGTGCCGCAATAAATGCTGGCGCAGAAGCCGAAGGGAAGTGACCCCTGACACTGGCGCGTCAGTCACAGTGCGCATGTCTCTGTCAGGCGCGGGGCCCAAGATATTCTCGACTTCGCCGAGGAGGTGTTTAATGGCTAAGATACCGGAGGATAAGATGCCGGAGAATGACTTGCAAATAAAGATAATGAAAATCCGGGCAAAGATGCCGGATCCAAGCCCAACGCCGGATGGATTAAACCGGTATCCAAAGACATGAGAACCTGGCATGGTCTGTTGGATAGGATCCGCCAGACTATACCAGCTTCGGGGACTAATGTTGGGGGGATGACCCCCGGTATGCCAAAGGCATGCCAAACCGGATGGTTTGAGCCATCAGGATACCGGTTAAATGTTCATACCGGAGCATAAGATAGGCGTTCGGCTGAGCAGGGCTAAGCCGGTACCCTCAGGGGAGGTATACCGGAACCGGATAGAAAAGGTACCGGGCCACCGGAAAGAAGAGCATGTCGGCAAGACTGGTCAAAGATTCTCTCCAGAGCTAGAAGACAAAGATGAGCTAAGCAAAGTAGCTTTAAACGAAGGGTTGACGATAAAGAAGAAGATGACGGAGAAAGAAGCCGGAGGACGTCAGCCTCCCTGATTAAAGAGGACCCCGGTGTCATCTATGATTAAAGTAGCTTTGTAAAGTAGCTTTATAAAGTAGTTTGTCTAGTCAAAGATGCCATTAGGGTTTCTTGCACTATAAGCCACCCTCTCCCCTATATAAGGAGAGGGGGCAGCCCTCCTTACGGGCGACGAACAGGAGTAGCAAGGCACGAAGCACAAACCTGTAACCTGTGAGAATCAATGAAGAAAGTGATCTAAAGCGAGTTCTTCCTTGTGTCTTTCTTCTTCAACCTCTGGCCTTGGCCAAGTTCTTGAGGAAACCATCCGGAAGTTCATCCCATCTGATCGCAAACCCTCCCCCGAATCCTCTAGCGTCCATTCGGCCCCAATCTAAGCCATCCTATGGCATCTGTCTGTTCACCACGACGACAACAAGCGGCAAGTGAACGTCTACCGCAGCAACAAGAGCCTCATCTTGTAGGCTTTGGAATCTCTTCAAGGGTGAGACTCGATAACCCCTCGTTGCTACCGTCTTCTAGATTGCATCTTGGCTTGGATTGCGTGTTCGCGGTAGGAAATTTTTTGTTTTCTATGCAACGTTATCCTACATTTTGTCAATAGGTTAGTGCCGGAAAATGCGTATAAATGATGTAAAGTGTGTATAAAACATGTGAGTATTGTCATAAAACTAGCATGGAACATAAGAAATTATAGATACGTTTGAGGCGTATCAGCTTGGTCTATGCGCTGCGGGAGTATTATGTGGAGGAGGAGAGGCTAGGGTTTGGGCGCCGGCCACTTGGGGGCTGCGGCCAAAGGTGGGTTGGTGTTGCCGGCCCCTCCCCTTTGCTCCTCATTATATAGGTGGAAGCCCCCAAGAGTTGTAGTCCAAGTCTTCGAATATGACTCCAACACTAAAACTTGCCATAGGTGGGAAACCTACTCAAGAGGGGAGTCCTACCCAACGTGGGACTCCCACCTTTCCTTGAGGGGGGTGGCCGGCCACCTTTAGGTGGAGTCCACCTGGGACTCCTCCCCTTAGGGTAGGCCGACCATGCTAGTGGAGTCCCTCCGGGACTCCGCCTTCCATAGTGATTTCTTCCGGACTTTTCTAGAACCTTCTAGAACCTTCCATAAATGCACCGGATCATTTTCAAACTTGTAAAATGAGTTCCTATATATGAATCTTATTCTCCGGACCATTCCGGAACTCCTCGTGATGTCCTGGATCCTATCCGAGACTCCGAACAAAACTTCGAACTCCATTCCATATTCCATATCTACTTAAACGACATCAAACCTTAAGTGTGTCACCCTACGGTTCGTGAACTACGCAGACATGGTTGAGACTTCTCTCCGACCAATAACCAATAGCGGGATCTGGAGATCCATAATGGCTCCCACATATTGAACGATGACTTAGTGATCGAATGAACCATTTACATACGATACTGATTCCCTTTGTCACGTGATATTTTACTTGTCCGAGATTTGATCATCGGTATCTCTATACCTTGTTCAACCTCGTCTCCTGACAAGTACTCTTTACTCGTACCGTGGTATGTGGTCTCTTATGAACCATTCATATGCTTGCAAGCTAATTAGACGACATTCCACCGAGAGGGCCCAGAGTATATCTATCCGTCATCGGGATGGACAAATCCCACTGTTGATCCATATGCCTCAACTCATACTTTCTGAATACCTAATCCCACCTTTATAACCACCCATTTACGCAGTGGCGTTTGATGTAATCAAAGTACCCTTCCGGCATAAGTGATTTACATGATCTCATGGTCGAAAGGACTTGGTAACTATGTATCGAAAGCTTATAGCAAATGAACTTAATGATGTGATCTTATGCTACGCTTAAATGGGTGCGTCCATTACATCATTCACATAATGACATAACCTTGTTATTAATAACATCCAATGTTCATGATCATGAAACTATGATCATCTATTAATCAACAAGCTTGTTATACAAGAGGCTTACTAGGGACTCCTTGTTGTTCACATAACACACATGTATCAATGTTTCGGTTAATACAATTATAGCATGGTATGTAAACATTATCATAAACACAAAGATATATTATAATAACCATTTTATTATTGCCTCTTGGGCATATCTCCAACAACTTTCTGGCACCGTTGCAAGCCCTGTCACGCACCAGCATTCCACCATGGAGATATAAGCTTGATGATCACTAAAGTTGGCTTGTTGTCTTCGGGTGGTCATTTGCTTCCTCAAGTCACCAACAACTTTATCGATAGTGTGACCTCGAAGTTCCAAAGTTCTTACAAACTTATTTTGCGACGGGCTTCGATGTCCTCAAAAGATCTTTGAGGCATCACTTGGTCTTCTTGACTATTTTGATCCCCGTCTTGACCATCAGTTTGAGCTTGCTCAACTTCTTGAGTTTGCTCTTCATCATGAGGTTGATCTTGGACATCATTTGGGGTTGCACCATCATCATTGGGTTGTTCTTGTTCAACACCTGGTGCTTCTCCATCAATATTACTAGGTTGATCTTGTCCTTTATATTGCTCATGAGAGGGAGGGTCTTGAGCTTGTTCTTCGATTGGTGTAACATTGTCCACAAGATCCGGAGCTTGTTGAGATTGTGAGGATGAGGGCTCCACTTGAGTAGAGCATAGTCCTTCCCAAGGCGCCACATCATGTCCCTCAATTGGGAGGTGAAATCCCGTCCCCATTCTTACTATGGCGTCTTGAGGTATTTCATCATCTGCACAAATATCAACTTACCCCACTTGGGAGCCATCATTTTCTTTGAATGTCACACTACAAGATTCAATGACAATCTCCGAGACTTTGTCAAAGACTCTATAAGTGTGAGATTCGGCACCGTAACCAACAAAAATACCCTCCAAAGCTTTAGGTGCAAATTTAGACAAACAAACTCCTTTGATTTTATAGAAACACTTACAACCAAATATTCGGAAGTAGGAGATATTGGGCTTGTTTCCGATGAGGATTTCATAAGGAGTCTTATTCAACCCCTTGTGGAGATAGAGCCGGTTTGAAGAATGACATGCGGTAGAGATGGCTTCGGCCCAAAAGTCATAGCGAGATTTATACTCCGACAACATAGACCTTGCCATATCCATGAAAGTCCGGTTCTTCCTCTCCGCAACACCATTTTGTCGAGGGGTGTATGCAACAAAATATTGATGTCTTATCCCCTCATCACTAAGGAAGTCATTGAGTGTGGAGTTCTTGAACTTTGTCACTTCTCATTGCCAATATAGTGAGGTTGTATTGATGTTGCACCTCGGTGGCAAATTCGATGAAGATTTGTTGAGTCTCATCCTTCTTCTTGAGAAAGAAAACCCATGTATATCTTGAATAATCATCAACAATAGCCAAGCAATGTTTCTTCGCACCAAGACTTGCATAAGTAGTGGGGCCAAAAAGGTCCACATGAAGGAGTTCCAATATCCTCTTGGAAGAGATGATGGTCTTGCTTGGATGCGGAGAATCATGCATTTTACCTTCAACACAAGCCCTACAAACACGATCTTTGGCAAAACAAACATTGTCTTTTAGTCCCACAATATGGTTTCCCTTGTGGAGACTTTGCAAAGTCCTCATGTTGACATGGGCCAAGCGGCTATGCCACAACCAACCCACGTCCGCCTTTCCAAATAAGAACATCACATTTGTAGTGGTTTTCCCCAAAAAGTCCACCACATACAAGTTGTTTTCGACGTACCCAACGAAAGAGAATTTTAGAGTCTTGCTCCGCAAGAGAACCACAATATCAACATCAATGAAGATGGCAAAACCCATCTTGCCTAGGGCATGAACGGACAATAAATTGTAACCAAGAGTCTTGACAAGCATGACGTCCACAAGAGTAATGTTGTGTGCAACCACAACCTTGCCAAGACCCAATACCTCGGATTTGGAGTTGTCGCCGAAGGTAACGGTCCACATGTCCAAGTTAGGCTTCAACTCCGTCACGAGGTCCTTGCCGCCGGTCATATGACTTGTGCCTCCACTATCAAGCACCCATTTCGACCCTCCGGCGACATAGTCCTACATGAGATCAAGTCTTTGTTTTAGGTCCCCATTTTGCAATGGGTCCTCTTTTGTTAGCAACAAGGGTCTTAGGAACCCAAATAGACCAAACAACATAACCATTATATGGACCAACATATTTAGCATAAAAATCACCATAGTAATCACATAATAGCACATAATGAGGGTTATACTTTCCTGTAAAGTTATTATGGATGGTATTGTCCCTAGTGACATCACCACCCACAACATTTTTCTCCTTTTCTTGTGCGGGCTTTGCCTTCTTGTTTTTACTTGTGTTTGGATTATATACAATCCCTACCTTCCCATTGTTTGATCTTTGTTTGCTCAAGAGATCATCCAAACTTTTCTCACCTTGGGGAGGAAAGGACTTAGCAAACATGGCCTTCAACCTAGTGTTCTCCTTAATAACATTTACATGATCACAAGAAGAAGTAGAAGAACTAGGCATATCATTTTTAGTTAATTGAATTTGAAGTTGCTCATGAGACTTGGTAAGGGTAGAGAACTCAGTTTCCAAGGCCTTGTGAGCCTTTTCAAGTTTCTCTAGCTCCTTATTTAGTTTAGCATGACCAACACCAAATTCAACTTTTTCCCTTTTAAGCACATTTGATAAGGCAATAGCATGATCACGCTCTTTAGTGAGGTTCGATAAGGTTTCATTGTGAGTTTCCTCAATGAAAGACAACTTTCCCTATAGAGCTTCTCTAAGCTCTTGCTCTTCCCCAAGAGCTTGAGATAATGAACCAATCTCATCGGCATTTTCTCTCTCAAATCTCTCCTTGAGATCAAGGAGATCATTAGCATGTGCAAGCCTATCCAGGAGAACTTGGACATGATTTTTGGCTTCACCTTGCAAGTTAGAGATAAATTCATCCAAGCTAATAATTTCTCTCTTTATCTTGAGACTCTCAACATCACACTCCGAAACAATAGTCTTGGAGGTGGGTTTGGATGAAGTAGTTACCTCGGAAGTCTTGTCCATGAGGCACTTGTTGAGGTTGAAAGAGAGGTTCTCATTGGGAGATTCTAAGTGAGATGTCATAGGGGTAGAGGCACTAGTGGCCTTTTCACTTAATGTGTCTGTGTGAACATCTTCTTCATCTCTGGAGGTGAGAACATGAGAAGTCTTGACCATAAGACATCTTGCATTGTTGGAGGAGTCCTCATTGGGGGATTAAAAGAGTGATGATGAAGGTGTGGAGGTGATATAAATGGAGGCCATCTCACTTCTTGAGTCGTCTTTGTCATCTTCTTCTTCTCCGGAAGAATACTCCTCACGGGCAATCAACACATACTCCGATGGCTTCTTGGTAATGTCATAGCCACTCTTCTTGACAAATGGCTTCTTGTGAGGGGCCTTTGACTTGTCCTTGAGGATGATCTTTCCACCATGATCTTCTCTATTCTCATATGGGCACTCGGCAATGAAGTGATCTTGATTGCCACAATTGTAGCAAGTTCTAACTCTTGGGCCCTTGGCATCTCCTCTTTGGTCTCCCTTTGGCTTGTACTAGGAGGGCTCTCTCCAAAAGGATTTTGTGAGAAGAGCAATGTGACCATGTAGATCACGATTGAGTTCTTCGGAGTGCCCTTCATATTTAGTTTCCCTCAAATATTCTTCATCCTCTTCACAAACATGTGCCTTCAATGCAAGGTTTTCACTTCTCTTCATCCCAATGGCCCGGGCACGACTATCAACCGCAATCTTTGACTCAACCTTGAAAGCATCCATTTCTTGCATGACATCATTGGAGGTCATTTTCTCAAAGTGGTGCTTGTTCTTGAGGATCCTTAGATCGGCCAGTTCAAAAGGCAAGAGAGCATTGACGTACTTCCTCTTGATAAAATCATCATCAACATAAGTGGCACCAAGGTCTCGAAGGAGATAGCAAGAGACTTGAGACGACGGTACATATCCCGATTATGTTCACCATCATCCATGTAGAATCCTTCGGCTTTATTGCTAGCCTCTTGGAACTTATTTTGCCTCATGCTTGAGCTTCCAAGAAATACTTCGGCGAGAATATACCAAGCATCCTTGGCGGTGGTAGCCTTCTCGATGTAGGGTCTATCATCCTCTCTAACGACTTGTTGAATCGTATATAAGGCAGTGGCGTTGAGTTGACAATCAACCACTTCCCTACGCGACAAACCGTCAGGATTGTGAGACTTGTATCCTTCCACAACAATTCTCCATAGTTCAATACACGAGGAATTTAAATATGACTTCATATTGGTTTGCCACAAAGAAAAAGCATTAGGATTAAGTGATGGTGGATCTCCTCATGGATTAATGCGAGGGTGAGGAATGGGAGGATCCGAAGAGTACACGGGCAGAGGAGCAACCGTTGAGTACACTCCGGCGACATTAGTATCTATCTTGAGAGAGGACTCACCACTGTTAAACAATGTATGTAACCTGAATAGGAGTTGTAGTTGATCCGGTCTTGTATAAGTCCTTGGCCTACACGGCAAGGCATATGTAACGATGTATGCTTCGTATATATAAACACCACGCGACCCTAGTTTGGGGTATCGCCGCATATTATTTTTACATGGTATCAGAGCCCGGTCTTCCCATATCGCATCAGCCATGAGCTTCTCTCCCTCTTCCTCCTCGACGTCCATGGCTATGATGGGCGGGTCTCTCAACGGGATCTGTCGGAGAAACTTACAAGGGAGAACTATCTGATCTGGCAGTCCCAGGTCTTGCCGGAGATCCGAGGCGCTCAACTCATGGGCTACCTCGACGGCTCGGTTGCTGAACCGGAAAAAAGGATCAAAACAAAGGACAAGGAGGGCGCTAAGGTGATGGTGCCCAATCCAGAATATGCACGATGGATCGCTCAAGATCAACAGGTGCTGGCCTATCTTCTCCGAAACATGACGAGAGAAGTGCTCACGCAGCTGGTCGGGCTGACTAGTTCCGTTGCTGTGTGGGGTAAGGTGACGGAGATGTTTTCGTCGCAATCAAAGGCTCGGGTTGTGCATCTGCGTACCCAGCTTAATCAAACCAAGAGGGAGGATTTCTCCTCAGGTGCTGCCTACTTTGATCGCATCAAGACTCTATCTGACGAGATGGGTACGGCTGGCAAGCCTCAAGACGATGATGATGTCGCTTCTTATGTTCTCGCTGGTCTAGATGATGAATACAACGGCTTTGTGGCTGCAATTACAGCCCTGATCAAGGCTCAACAATCTGTGAGCCTCGGTGACCTTTACTCGCAGTTTCTTGCGTATGAGTCTCGCCTTGATATCCAGAACCCTGGCAGCGGCAATGGTGATGAATCCTCTGTGAACGCTGCATCTCGTGGAAATTACGGGAATCGCAACAAGGGTGGACGTGGTAATGGGCGAGGAAATTTTGGCGGTGGTGGAGGCCGTGGATACAACGACAATAATCATTACAATGGCAACAACAATAATAGTGGCGGTGGCAATCATGGCGGCGGTGGCAATTATGGTGGCTATCAACCGCGCCAAGGTAATGGCCAGGGAGGAGGCCGCTCCAGGCAGGGGGCCCAAGTCACATGTCAGATCTATGACAGAGAGGGTCATCCTGCGTTCCGCTGCTGGAAAAGGTTCAATAAGAATTATCAGGGACCTGAACGTTCAGCTAATGCAGTCACACATGGTGTTGATCCACAGTGGTACACCGACAAGGGTGCTACTGAGCATATTACGGGGGAATTGGACAAGCTGGCCATGAGGGAACGCTACACTGGCAATGATCAGATTCATGATGCCAATGGTAAAGGTATGGACATACATCACATTGGTCACTCGTTATATCGTACCCCCAATCATAATTTTCACCTTAACAATATCTTACATGTTCCTGATGCCACCAAAAGTCTTCTTTCCGTTCATCACCTTGCACAAGATAATCATGCTTTTCTAGAATATTGGCCTAACTTTTTCTCTATTAAGGATCAGGACACGAGGAAAATTCTTCTTCAAGGTAGATGTGTGGGTGGTCTCTATCCTATGCCGTCTCCCTCATCTTGGTCGTCAAGGAAGCAAGCTCTTGGTGTCCAGTCCTCCTCACACTGGCATAGGCATCTAGGACATCCATCTTCAGCTGTTGTTCAGAAAATTCTTCGAGATAATGAAATTCCCTTTAGTGAGTCAAATAAATAGTCGGTTTGTGATGCCTGTCAAAAAGGCAAGAGTCACCAGTTGCCTTATCCTAAGTCTTTTAGTGAATCTTCTGCTCCTTTAGAACTTGTGTTTTCTGATGTATGGGGCCCTGCCTCAGTTTCAGTTGGAAGAAGTAAATATTATGTCAGTTTTATTGATGATTATAGCAAGTTCACCTGGATATATATGCTTAAAAATAAATCTGACGTGTTTCAAAAGTTTCATGACTTTCAGCATCATGTCGAACGCCTTGATACGCGTTCAGCACGCGTCCGTTGGGAACCCCAAGAGGAAGGTGTGATGCGTACAGCGGCAAGTTTCCCTCAGTATGAAACCAAGGTTATCGAACCAGTAGGAGCCAAGAAGCATGTTGAAGGTTGATGGCGGCGGGATGTAGTGCGGCGCAACACCAGAGATTCCGGCGCCAACGTGGAACCTGCACAACACAACCAAAGTACTTTGCCCCAACGAAACAGTGAGGTTGTCAATCTCACCGGCTTGCTGTAACAAAGGATTAACCGTATTGTGTGGAAGATGATTGTTTGCGTAAAAACAGAGAACAAGTATTGCAGTAGATTGTATTTCAGTAAAGAGAATTGGACCGGGGTCCACAGTTCACTAGAGGTGTCTCTCCCATAAAATAAACAGCATGTTGGGTGAACAAATTACAGTTGGGCAATTGACAAATAAAGAGGGCATGACCATGCACATACATATCATGATGAATATAGTGAGATTTAATTGGGCATTACGACAAAGTACATAGACCGCCATCCAACTGCATCTATGCCTAAAAAGTCCACCTTCAAAGTTATCATCCGAACCCCTCCAAGATTAAGTTGCAAAGCAACAGACAATTGCATTAAGTATGGTGCGTAATGTAATCAACAACTACATCCTTAGACATAGCATCAATGTTTTATCCCTAGTGGCAACAAGACAACACAACCTTAGAACTTTCTCACATCGTCCTGTGTCAATGCAGGCATGAACCCACTATCGAGCATAAATACCCCCTCTTGGAGTTACAAGCATCTACTTGGCCAGAGCATCTACTAGTAACGGAGAGCATGCAAGATCATAAACAACACATAGATAATAGATTGATAATCAACATAACAAGTATTCTCTATTCATCGGATCCCAACAAACGCAACATATAGAATTACAGATAGATGATCTTGATCATGTTAGGCAGCTCACAAGATCCGACAATGATAGCACAATGGGGAGAAGACAACCATCTAGCTACTGCTATGGACCCATAGTCCAGGGGTAGACTACTCACACATCACTCCGGAGGCGACCATGGCGGCGTAGAGTCCTCCGGGAGATGAATCCCCTCTCCGGCAGGGTGCCGGAGGCGATCTCCTGGATCCCCCGAGATGGGATCGGCGGCGGCGGCGTCTCAGTAAGGTTTTCCGTATCGTGGCTCTCGGTACTGGGGGTTTCGCGACGAGGCTATTTGTAGGCGGAAGGGCAGGTCAAGAGGCGGCACGAGGGCCCCACACCACAGGGCCGCGCGGCCAAGGGGGGCCGCGCCGCCCTAGGGTTTGGGCACCTCGTGGCCCCACTTCGTTGACTCTTCGGTCTTCTGGAAGCTTCGTGGCAAAATAGGACCCTGGGCGTTGATTTCGTCCAATTCCGAGAATATTTCGTTACTAGGATTTCTGAAACCAAAAACAGCAAAAACAAAGAATCGGCACTTCGGCATCTTGTTAATAGGTTAGTTCCGTAAAATGCACGAATATGACATAAAGTGTGCATAAAACATGTAGATAACATCAATAATGTGGCATGGAACATAAGAAATTATCGATACGTCGGAGACGTATCAGCATCCCTGCTTAGTTCTCTGCTCGTCCCGAGCAGGTAAAACGATAACACAGATAATTTCTGGAGTGACATGCCATCATAATCTTGATCATACTATTTGTAAAGCATATGTAGTGAATGCAGCGATCAAAACAATGTATATGACATGGGTAAACAAGTGAATCATAAAGCAAAGACTTTTCATGAATAGCACTTCAAGACAAGCATCAATAAGTCTTGCATAAAAGTTAACTCATAAAGCAATAATTCAAAGTAAAGGTATTGAAGCAACACAAAAGAAGATTAAGTTTCAGCGGTTGCTTTCAACTTATAACATGTATATCTCATGGATATTGTCAACATAGAGTAATATAACAAGTGCAATATGCAAATATGTAGGAATCAATGCATAGTTCACACAAGTGTTTGCTTCTTGAGGTGGAGAGAAATAGGTGAACTGACTCAACAATAAAGTAAAAGAATGGTCCTCCATAGAGGAAAAGCATCGATTGCTATATTTGTGCTAGAGCTTTGATTTTGAAAACATGAAACAATTTTGTCAACGGTAGTAATAAAGCATATGAGTTATGTAAATTATATCTTACAAGTTGCAAGCCTCATGCATAGTATACTAATAGTGCCCGCACCTTGTCCTAATTAGCTTGGACTACCGGATCATCACAATGCACATGTTTTAACCAAGTGTCACAATGGGGTACCTCTATGCCGCCTGTACAAAGGTCTAAGGAGAAAGCTCGCATTGGATTTCTTGCTATTGATTATTCTTCAACTTAGACATCCATACCGGGACAACATAGACAACAGATAATGGACTCCTCTTTTATGCATAAGCATGTAACAACAATTAATAATTTTCTCATTTGAGATTGAGGATATATGTCCAAAACTGAAACTTCCACCATGGATCATGGCTTTAGTTAGCGGCCCAATGTTCTTCTCTAACAATATGCATGCTCCAACCATTAAGGTGGTAGATCTCTCTTACTTCAGACAAGACGGACATGCATAGCAACTCACATGATATTCAACAAAGAATAGTTGATGGCGTCCCCAGAAAACATGGTTATCGCACAACAAGCAACTTAATAAGAGATAAAGTGCATAAGTACATATTCAATACCACAATAGTTTTTAAGCTATTTGTCCCATGAGCTATATATTGTAAAGGTGAATGATGGAATTTTAAAGGTAGCACTCAAGCAATTTACTTTGGAATGGCGGAAAATACCATGTAGTAGGTAGGTATGGTGGACACAAATGGCATACTGGTTGGCTCAAGTATTTTGGATGCATGAGAAGTATTCCCTCTCGATACAAGGTTTAGGCTAGCAAGGTTATTTGAAACAAACACAAGGATGAACGGTGCAGCAAAACTCACATAAAAGACATATTGTAAACATTATAAGAATCTACATCGTCTTCCTTGTTGTTCAAAACTCAATACTAGAAATTATCTAGACCTTAGAGAGACCAAATATGCAAACCAAATTTTAGCATGCTCTATGTATTTCTTCATTAATGGGTGCAAAGTATATGATGCAAGAGCTTAAACATGAGCACAACAATTGCCAAGTATCACATTACCCAAGACATTTATAGCAATTTACTACATGTATCATTTTCCAATTCCAACCATATAACAATTTAACGAAGAAGAAACTTCGCCATGAATACTATGAGTAGAAACTAAGGACATACTTGTCCATATGCTACAGCGGAGCATGTCTCTCTCCCATAAAGTGAATGCTAGGATCCATTTATTCAAACAAAAACAAAAAAAACAAAAACAAACCGACGCTCCAAGCAAAGCACATAAGATGTGATGGAATAAAAATATAGTTTCAGGGGAGGAACCTGATAATGTTGTCGATGAAGAAGGGGATGCCTTGGGCATCCCCAAGCTTAGACGCTTGAGTCTTCTTAGAATATGCAGGGGTGAACCACCGGGTCATCCCCAAGCTTAGAGCTTTCACTCTCCTTGATCATGTTGCATCATACTCCTCTCTTGATCCTTGAAAACTTCCTCCACACCAAACGCGAAACAACTCATTAGAGGGTTAGTGCACAATAAAAATTAACATGTTCAGAGGTGACACAATCATTCTTAACACTTCTGGACATTGCATAAAGCTACTGGACATTAGTGGATCAAAGAAATTCATCCAACATAGCAAAAGAGGCAATGCGAAATAAAAGGCAGAATCTGTCAAAACAGAACAGTTCGTATTGACGAATTTTAAAATGGCACCAGACTTGCTCAAATGAAAATGCTCAAATTGAATGAAAGTTGCATACATATCTGAGGATCATGCACGTAAATTGGCTTAATTTTATGAGCTACCTACAGGGAGGTGGACCCAGATTCGTGACAGCAAAGAAATCTGTTTCTGCGCAGTAATCCAAATCTAGTACTTACTTTTCTATCAAAGACTTTACTTGGCACAATAAAACACAAAACTAAGATAAGGAGAGGTTGCTACAGTAGTAAACAACTTCCAAGACACAAAATAAAAACAAAGTACTGTAGGTAAAAACATGGGTTGTCTCCCATAAGCGCTTTTCTTTAACGCCTTTCAGCTAGGCGCAGAAAGTGTGTATCAAGTATTATCAAGAGATGAAGCGTCAACATCATAATTTGTTCTCATAATAGAATCAAAAGGTAACTTCATTCTCTTTCTAGGGAAGTGTTCCATACCTTTCTTGAGAGGAAATTGATATTTAATATTACCTTCCTTCATATCAATAGTAGCACCAACGGTTCGAAGAAAAGGTCTTCCCAATATAATGGGGCAAGATGCATTGCATTCAATATCCAAGACAACAAAATCAACGGGGACAAGGTTATTATTAACCATAATATGAACATTATCAACTCTCCCCAAAGGTTTCTTTGTAGAATGATCAGCAAGATTAACATCCAAATAACAATTTTTCAGCGGTGGCAAGTAAAGCATATCATAGACTTTCTTAGGCATAACGGAAATACTTGTACCAAGATCACATAAAGCATTACAATCAAAATCTTTAACCTTAATCTTAATGATGGGCTCCCAACCATCCTCTAGCTTTCTAGGAATAGAAGTTTCAAGTTTTAGTTTCTCTTCTCTAGCTTTTATGAGAGCATTTGTAATATGTTTTGTGAAAGCCAAATTTATAGCACTAGCATTAGGACTTTTAGCAAGTTTTTGTAAGAACTTTATAACTTCAGAGATGTGGCAATCATCAAAATTCAAACCATTATAATCTAAAGCAATGGGATCATCATCCCCAATGTTGGAAAAAATTTCAGCAGCTTTATCACAGGCAATTTCAGCAGTTTTAGCAGTTTCAGGCAGTTTCTCGCGCTTTGCATTAGAAGTAGAAACATTGCTAACACCAATTCTTTTATTAGTATTAGTAGGAGGTGCAGCAACATGTGTAGCATTAGCATTACTAGTGGTGGTAATTGTCCAAACTTTAGCTACATTCTTCTCTTTAGCTAGTTTTTCATTTTCTTCTCTATCCCACCTAGCACGCAGTTCAGCCATTAATCTTATATTCTCATTAATTCTAACTTGGATGGCATTTGCTGTAGTAGTAATTTTATTATGATGATTCTCATTAGTCATAACTTTCGATTTCAAAAGATCAACACCAGCAGCAAGACTATCAACTTTAGAAGCAAGTATATCAATTTTCCCAAGCTTTTCTTCAACAGATTTGTTAAAAGCAGTTTGTGTACTAATAAATTCCTTAAGCATGGCTTCAAGTCCAGGGGGTGAATTCCTATTATTGTTGTAAGAATTCCCATAAGAATTAGCATAGCCGTTGCCATTATTATAAGGATATGGCCTATAGTTGTTACTATAATTGTTCCGGTAAGCATTGTTGTTGAAATTATTATTTTTAATGAAGTTTACATCAACATGTTCTTCTTGGGCAACCAATGAAGCTAACGGAACATTATTAGGATCAATATTAGTCCTATCATTCACAAGCATAGACATAATAGCATCAATCTTATCACTCAAGGAAGAGGTTTCTTCGACAGAATTTACCTTCTTACCTTGTGGAGCTCTTTCCGTGTGCCATTCAGAGTAGTTGATCATCATATTATCAAGAAGCTTTGTTGCTTCACCAAGAGTAATGGACATAAAGGTACCTCCAGCAGCTGAATCCAATAAATTCCGCGAAGAAAAATTTAGTCCTGCATAGAAGGTTTGGATGATCATCCAAGTAGTCAGTCCATGGGTTGGGCAATTTTTAACCAGAGATTTCATTCTTTCCCAAGCTTGAGCAACATGTTCAGTATCTAATTGTTTAAAATTCATTATGCTACTCCTCAAAGATATAATTTTAGCAGGGGGATAATATCTACCAATAAAAGCATCCTTGCATTTAGTCCATGAATCAATACTATTCTTAGGCAGAGATAGCAACCAATCTTTAGCTCTTCCTCTTAATGAGAAAGGGAACAATTTTAATTTTATAATGTCACCATCTACATCTTTATATTTTTGCATTTCACATAGTTCAACAAAATTATTGAGATGGGCAGCAGCATCATCAGAACTAACACCAGAAAATTGCTCTCGCATAACAAGATTCAGTAAAGCAGGTTTAATTTCAAAGAATTCTGCTGTAGTAGCAGGTGGAGCAATAGGTGTGCATAAGAAATCATTATTATTTGTGGTTGTGAAGTCACACAACTTAGTATTTTCAGCGGTAGCCATTTTAGCAACAGTAAATAAAGCAAACTAGATAAAGTAAATGCAAGTAACTAATTTTTTTTGTGTTTTTGATATAGCAAACAAGATAGCAAATAAAGTAAAACTAGCAACTAATTTTTTTGTATTTTGATTTAGTGCAGCAAACAAAGTAGTAAATAAAATTAAGCAAGACAAAAACAAAGTAAAGAGATTGAGAAGTGGAGACTCCCCTTGCAGCGTGTCTTGATCTCCCAAGAACGGCGCCGAAAAAGTCGCTTGATACGCGTTCAGCACGCGTCCGTTGGGAACCCCAAGAGGAAGGTGTGATGCGTACAGCGGCAAGTTTCCCTCAGTATGAAACCAAGGTTATCGAACCAGTAGGAGCCAAGAAGCACGTTGAAGGTTGATGGCGACGGGATGTAGTGCGGCGCAACACCAGAGATTCCGGCGCCAACGTGGAACCTGCACAACACAACCAAAGTACTTTGCCCCAACGAAACAGTGAGGTTGTCAATCTCACCGGCTTGCTGTAACAAAGGATTAACCGTATTGTGTGGAAGATGATTGTTTGCAGAAAACAGTAGAACAAGTATTGCAGTAGATTGTATTTCAGTAAAGAGAATTGGACCGGGGTCCACAGTTCACTAGAGGTGTCTCTCCCATAAAATAAACAGCATGTTGGGTGAACAAATTACAGTTGGGCAATTGACAAATAAAGAGGGCATGACCATGCACATACTTATCATGATGAATATAGTGAGATTTAATTGGGCATTACGACAAAGTACATAGACCGCCATCCAACTGCATCTATGCCTAAAAAGTCCACCTTCAGGTTATCATCCGAACCCCCTCCAGTATTAAGTTGCAAAGCAACAGACAATTGCATTAAGTATGGTGCGTAATGTAATCAACAACTACATCCTTAGACATAGCATCAATGTTTTATCCCTAGTGGCAACAGCACAACACAACCTTAGAACTTTCTCACATCGTCCTGTGTCAATGCAGGCATGAACCCACTATCGAGCATAAATACCCCCTCTTGGAGTTACAAGCATCTACTTGGCCAGAGCATCTACTAGTAACGGAGAGCATGCAAGATCATAAACAACACATAGATAATAGATTGATAATCAACATAACAAGTATTCTCTATTCATCGGATCCCAACAAACGCAACATATAGAATTACAGATAGATGATCTTGATCATGTTAGGCAGCTCACAAGATCCGACAATGATAGCACAATGGGGAGAAGACAACCATCTAGCTACTGCTATGGACCCATAGTCCAGGGGTAGACTACTCACACATCACTCCGGAGGCGACCATGGCGGCGTAGAGTCCTCCGGGAGATGAATCCCCTCTCCGGCAGGGTGCCGGAGGCGATCTCCTGGATCCCCCGAGATGGGATCGGCGGCGGCGGCGTCTCAGTAAGGTTATCCGTATCGTGGCTCTCGGTACTGGGGGTTTCGCGACGGAGGCTATTTGTAGGCGGAAGGGCAGGTCAAGAGGCGGCACGAGGGCCCCACACCACAGGGCCGCACGGCCAAGGGGGGGCCGCGCCGCCCTAGGGTTTGGGCACCTCGTGGCCCCACTTCGTTGACTCTTCGGTCTTCTGGAAGCTTCGTGGCAAAATAGGACCCTGGGCGTTGATTTCGTCCAATTCCGAGAATATTTCGTTACTAGGATTTCTGAAACCAAAAACAGCAGAAAACAAAGAATCGGCACTTCGGCATCTTGTTAATAGGTTAGTTCCAGAAAATGCACGAATATGACATAAAGTGTGCATAAAACATGTAGATAACATCAATAATGTGGCATGGAACATAAGAAATTATCGATACGTCGGAGACGTATCACGCCTCTTTGATAAAAAGATTTTGGCTGTTCAAACCGATTGGGGTGGAGAGTATCATAAGCTCAACACCTTTTTTCAGCGAGTAGGGATATCGCATCATGTTTCTTGTCCTCATGCACATCAGCAAAATGGCTCCGCTGAACGTCAACACAGACACATTGTTGAGGTTGGTCTCTCCCTTCTAGCACATGCCTCTATGCCTCTCAAGTTTTGGGACGAGGCGTTTCTTACGGCGGTTTTCTTGATCAATCGTCTTCCTAGTAGGGTTATCTCTAACCAGACTCCTCTTGAGCGTCTCTTTAAACAAAAGGGAGCTTATTCGTTTTTGCGCGTTTTTGGGTGCGCTTGTTGGCCCAATCTTCGTCCCTATAATTCTCGCAAATTGCAATTTCGCTCTACTCAATGTGTGTTCCTAGGTTACAGTGGTCAACACAAAGGATATCGATGTCTTGATATTTCTACCGGTCGAATTTACATCTCTCGCGATGTTGTTTTCGATGAGACTGTTTTCCCGTTTGCCAAACTTCATCCCAATGCCGGTGCTCAACTTCGTGCTGAAATTTCCCTTCTTCCTTCCAATCTTGGTCATATGTTTGGGGGTACTGATGTACGAACTGATGATGATGCTAATCCTCCTAATTACATGGCTGTTGAGTCTCTCATGCAGGAAACAGATGATTTTATGCCTTCAGATAGTTCTGGCGGGAATTCTGGGGACAGCCCTGGTGAATCTTCCTCGGGATCCACAGCGCAATCTTCCTCGGATCGGCCGTTCCAGGAAGGGGCGGGCCGTGGTGCTGTTTCCCGCCAAGTGGCCTCGCCGGGTTCGCCCTTACGGGATTCGTAGCATAGAAAACAAAAAAATTCCTACCGCGAGAACGCAATCCAAGCCAAGATGCAATCTAGAAGACGGGAGCAACGAGTGGATGAACGAGACTAACCCTTGAAGATTTCCAAAGCCTACAAGAGGAGGCTCTCGTTGCTGCGGAAGACGATCACTTGCCGCTTTCAAAAGCGCGTAGAAGATCTTGACGGTGCCACAATCGGGCAGCACCTCCGTACTCGGTCACACGTACGGTGTTGATGAAGACGTCCTTCTCCCCATTCCAGCGGGCAGCGGAAGTAGTAGATCCTCCTCGGAATCCCGGCAGCACGACGGCGTGGTGGCGTTGGTGGTGGAGAACTCCGGCAGGGCTTCGCCTAAGCGCCGCGGGAGTATTATGTGGAGGAGGGGCGCTAGGGTTTAGGAGAGAGGGGGTAGGGGCGCCGGCCAGGGGCTCCCTATGGGTGGTGCGGCCAAGTCATGAGGCTGCCCCCTCCCTCTCCTCCTCATTATATAGGTGGAACCACAAGGGTTTGCCCAAAGTCTTCGAATAAGACCCCAACAGAAAAACTGCCTTATGGACGAAACCTAGTTGGGTTGGGACTCTCCCCTTTCCCCCCTTGCTTGGCCGGCCAAGGAGGTGGAGTCCACCATGGACTCCACCCTCCCACTTGGTGGGCAAGTTAGGGTTGGTGGAGTCCAACAGGGACTCCACCTTCCATAGTGATTTATTCCGGATAATTCTAGAAACCACCTTCCATAAATTCACCGGATCATTTTCCAAACTTGGAAAGTGACTTCCTATATATGAATCTTATTCTCCGGACCATTCCGGAACTCCTCGTGATGTCCTGGATCCCATCCGAGACTCCGAACAAAACTTCGAACTCCATTCCATATTCCATATCTACTTAAACTACATCAAACCTTAAGTGTGTCACCCTACGGTTCGCGAACTATGTAGACATGGTTGAGACCTCTCTGCGACCAATAACCAATAGCGGGATCTGGAGATCCATAATGGCTCCCACATATTCAACGATGACTTGGTGATCGAATGAACCATTCACATACGATACCGATTCCCTTTGTCACGCGATATTTTACTTGTCCGAGGTTTTGATCATCGGTATCTCTATACCTCATTCAACCTCGTCTCCTGACAAGTACTCTTTACTCGTACCGTGGTATGTGGTCTCTTATGAACCATTCATATGCTTGCAAGCTAATTAGATGACATTCCACCGAGAGGGCCCAGAGTATATCTATCCGTCATCGGGATGGACAAATCCCACTGTTGATCCATATGCCTCAACTCATACTTTCCGGATACTTAATCCCACCTTTATAACCACCCATTTACGCAGTGGCGTTTGATGTAATCAAAGTACCTTTCCGGTATAAGTGATTTACATGATCTCATGGTCGAAAGGGCTAGGTAACTATGTATCGAAAGCTTATAGCAAATAACTTAATGACGTGATCTTATGCTACGCTTAATTGGGTGTGTCCATTACATCATTCATATAATGATATAACCTTGTTATTAATAACATCCAATGTTCATGATTATGAAACTAATCATCTATTAATCAACAAGCTAGTTAAGAGGCTTACTAGGGACTCATTGTTGTTTACATAACACACATGTATCAATGTTTCGGTTAATACAATTATAGCATGATATGTAAACATTATCATAAACACAAAGATATATAATAACCATTTATTATTGCCTCTTGGGAATATCTCCAACAGTCTCCCACTTGCACTAGAGTCAATAATCTAGTTTACATTTGTAAAGATATAACACCTTGGCCTTCCGGTGCTTTATCATGTTTTGCTCACGGGAGAGGTTTTAGTCAACGGATCTGACATGCTCAGAAACGTATGTATTTTGCAATTCATTTGCGTCTTAACGCATCACTCATTTTCCTAATGAGTTGGCATTAAATATATTTGGTCTTCTGGTGGAACCTTAATTCCACAGTCTGAAATATGTCACTAATATTGTCACACACAATATAGCTTCAAAGTTCGGACACTATCGGAACTACACCAAGTTCTCAAAGAACTTCTTGACTTAACATCCTCATTCATTTTCAAAACAATGACATACTCTGCCTTCGTTTGTAGAATCCATCACAACATTTAGAACTCATCTAAATCTAGCATAGACATTCTAGCTTATTGTGCTACATTTTAAACAACACTTAGCCTAATTTGAGATTGAAATTTTATTTTCATATGTGACAAAACAAATATCGGTGCAACACCTTACAGTGATTTGTTTGTCATTTCTCCATACAAAACTATATATATATCCTTGGTTCTTCTTAAGTACTCAAGAATATTCTTACTGTTTTTCAATGATCATCACATGAATCATTCTGGTACATGCTCATAACACTTTTAAGAGCACAGGACATCTGATTGTGTACATATTATTCGTGATCTATAATCACTCATGTGTTTTTACTCATTGAGTGTAAGATACACTCAAGTCTTGTTAAAACTTCACATGATAAGAACATTTTCTTAATATTTCTATATTAAACTACTTTAATATCCATTCTATGTACTTTGACCTAAACTTATAATGTATTTCAATCTATCTTCATAGATCTTGACACTAAATTTGTTTCAGTCCATATCCTTTCATTGAAATTAATTCTCAATGAAACCTTTTTAATTAAGTATATAATTACATCATTTATAACCAACTATATGTCATATACATAAGTATTGTAAATTTGTTTCAGCTCTCCCACTTAATTTCTTGCAAATGCAATCCTCTTCATCGTCTCTGATGAAATCAAAAAATCTTTGACTATTTCATCCGGTGAAGATTCCAACTCCGCGATACTCACTTCATCTAATTGAAGTTTGTATACCTATCTAGTATTCCACGGACCAGCAAAACTCTTGGTTGTATCTTGTATACACCTTTAATACACACTTCTGATAAGTAATGTATTTTGCCATCCTACTAGCATATCTCATAAAAGAAATATGTAGTGATTACTATAATAATCCACATAGACTATAAGCATTGCTACGGAAGATCTAATCTTATCGTAGTCAACTCTTTGAACTTTGTCGTAAACAACTTTTCGACAAGTCAAGCTTCATCAATTTTAGATTTCATGGCGTATAGCCATTTTAACGGAGTCAGGGCCCATCATAACTTCTTGGTTTGTAGTTGGTTTATCATTGTTCAAAATCAATCCTTTGTCCACAAATCATTTATTTGATCACAAAGTAAACCATACCTACAAGGTTCAATATATACTTCGATTTCCATGGCTAAAACACTTTGTAGTCATGGGAACCATGATCATCGTGGCCGCTTATGGAACCAATTTTCGATGCTGCGCTACTCTGATCATTATGCTCAGGTTCATAAACCTTATCAAGTTCTATTGTCCTCCCACTCAAATACTTCGCTAGAAAACAATTCCTTGGAAATAAGCAAGTAACATTAACAAACACTTTTGTCTTTTACTTCATACTGGAAAGAATTCCCTATCAATTCTTTGGGATAACCAACAAAGACAATCATCCGATTTTGGTTGTAAACTCTTAGAGCAAAATTTAAAGAAAGGACTATTAGGGTTTATACCCATGCCATAACTTGTATGGTGTCATTTCAACGGATCATGATGATGCTCTATTTAGTGTAAAAGCGGTAGTCTCTAAAGCATAATCCACAAAAATATAATGGCATCAATATATTATCTCATCATTGACCCAACAAGGTTTGGATACATCTCTCGGATACTCCATCATTACTATGATACTCCAAGAAACGTGAGTTGTAGAATAATTTCATAACTCTCTTAGATGTTCGCTAAAACTAGTAATTCAAATATTTCCACTATGATCCAATCATAGATATTTGACTTTTCTATTATGATGATTTCCACTTCATGCTGAAATTTAATTGAATCCATTCAAATGTTTCAAACTTCTTCCTTTCTCGAATATATCCACATATATATACTCAATTCATTGTTTGAAGTATTCATGAAGTAGAAGAATCTCCCGCACACAACTATGTCCAGTGAACCACATACATCATCATGTATGTTTTCACTAAGTTAGTTGCCCGTTCTGCTCTTGGCCTATGAACGGTATTTAATCATTCTCTTTTAGGAAAGATTTGCAAGCGCCAAACGATTCAAAAATCAAATGACTCCAAAAATCCATTTGCATGGAGTTCCTTCATGCGTTCCTTTCTAACATGACCTAAATGGCGGTTCCACAGATAAGTGGAATTCAAATCATTTGCCTTATGGCATTTTAGCGTCAATGTTTATGTATGTGTATTTCACCATTAAGATTTATAATAACTTATCCATCGTACATGGAGTAATGTCATAATTTGAACAACTCATTGTTTTCATTTGACCAGAGCAAAATAACAATTATTAAGTTCTTTATTATAAATTCTAAGGGCTAGGTAGAATGCCAACGACAAACATGATAACATTTTATTATGTTCCAGACGTGCATTATTACCATATTCCTTATTAGTCACTTAGGTCATCGTATTCTTGTATTGCGTTGTATTGTATGACATCTCATACCAACCAACCTGGTACAAATACCCAAGAATTTCATTATGTGACCAAACAACGAATACATCCATAACATGTATATCATTTATATACACCTGAGCTAGACTTTCTAGTCTTTTTCTTTCTTTCTGCCAAAATCTCTTTTGTAGTTTCTCTTTTAGCTTTCCTCATTCTCAGAAAACACTTCACCTTCAATAACTTCTAGGTTTGTTGGTCAAATACCAATATCCTTGAGGTACTTATTTTGAAGTTGATCATCATATGACAAGTGTTCCAGATTTCACTATTAGTAACTTTGTAATATGATGAACAATTTCACTCATAATTTTTATCCATCATGACGACTTTCCGAGACTATGTCTGTACATGCTAGGCTCGTAAAGTTTAACCTTAGTATTTGCATGTGCAAAACTGGCTTGCACCCATTGTATGCACACGTAGAATCAATAACACCCGATCATCACGTGATGCTATGAAACTACGAGTCTTAGCAACGGTGCATACTAAGGATGATTACTTCATGGATATGCGAATATCGTTAGTGCCCCAATAGTTGGAGGATTGGAACGCCTTGCGTCTTCAACCTTCGTACATTCCCATAAAACTTATGAGTTTATGTAGTCTCACCAAATTATATTCTATCATCTTGCAATAAGGTCTTAGATATCACATATATCTCATACCTTGATAATTTCTGAAAACTAAATTTTCAGCTCCTTACTTTTCAAACATATTTGAACTTCAAGTTTCACGGAGACAAGATAACTTTAGGTACTAGTTGAAAACATACTTCTTTGAATCAACAATGTGAGGTTTACTAAAAGTTTGCAATAGGACTTAATCATTTCTTGATTCTTTAACAATACGGTACCAGACCATAAAGTTTATTGTCAGACTTTAACAGTATTTCTATCTCAATTACAAGACAAGCGCCTGGTAGAAAAACGGATGCCAATACTACAAAATTAATTCAAAATACTACTCATACTATGTTTATGATAATTAGTTCATGTTTTAATCTAATTACTAATGAACTCCCACTTAATACAACATCCCTCATAGTTGTTAAGTGGTACACGATCCAAATCCACTACACCAAAACCGATCATCATGTGAGATGATGTAGCTTCAATGGTGAACATCAACATGTTGATCATATCATCCATATGACTCGTGTTCAACCTTTCGGTTTCTGTTGTCCCGAGGCCATGTCTGTACATGCTAGGCTCGTCAAGCAAACCCAAGTATTCCGCGTGTGCAAACATGGCTTACACCCGTTGTTTATGAACGTAGAGTCTATCACATCCGATCATCACGAGATGCTTCGAAACGACGAACTGTTGCAACGGTGCATACGAGGGGAGAACACTTTATTATCTTGATATTAATGTGAGGGATCATCTTATAATGCTACCGTCGCGATCTAAGCAAAATAAGATGCATAAAGGATTAACATCGCATGCAATTCATATGTGATATGATATGGCCCTTTAGTCTTTGCGCCTTCGATCTTCATCTCCAAAGCACGGATATGATCTCCATCATCAACGGGCATGATCTCCATCATCGTCGGCGTAGCGTCAATGTCCATGGCGCCGTCTTCATGGTTGTTCACCTCATGTAGCAAATATTACAACTACTTTGAAATACTACTCAACATGAAATTTAAAGACAACCATAAGGCTCCCGCCAGTTGCCACAATACAATAATGATCATCTCATACATATTCATCATCACATCATGGCCATATCACATCACCAAACCCTGCAAAAACAAGTTAGACGTCTCTAATTTGGTTTGCATATTTTACGTGGTTTAGGGTTTTCGAGTAAGATCCAATCTACCTACGAACATGAACCACAACGGTGATACTAGTGTTGTCAATAGAAAGAGTAAATTGAATCTTCACTATGGTGGGAGAGACAGACACCCGCAAAGCCACTTATGCAATACAAGTTGCATGTCGAACGTGGAGCAAGTCTCATGAATGCGGTCATGTAAAGTTAGCCCGAGCCGCTTCATTCCACCATGCCACAAAGATGCAAAGTACTCGAACTAAAGACAACAAAGCATCAATGCCCACAAACAATTGTGTTCTACTCGTGCAACCAATCTATGCATAGACACGGCTCTGATACCACTTACGGGATTCGTAGCATAGAAAACAAAAAAATTCCTACCGCGAGAACGCAATCCAAGCCAAGATGCAATCTAGAAGACGGGATCAACGAGTGGATGAACGAGACTAACCCTTGAAGATTTCCAAAGCCTACAAGAGGAGGCTCTCGTTGCTGCGGAAGACGATCACTTGCCGCTTTCAAAAGCGCGTAGAAGATCTTGACGGTACCACAATCGGGCAGCACCTCCGTACTCGGTCACACATACGGTGTTGATGAAGATGTCCTTCTCCCCGTTCCAGCGGGCAGCGGAAGTAGTAGATCCTCCTCGGAATCCCGACAGCACGACGGCGTGGTGGCGGTGGTGGTGGAGAACTCCGGCAGGGCTTCGCCTAAGCGCTGCGGGAGTATTATGTGGAGGAGGGGCGCTAGGGTTTAGGAGAGAGGGAGGTAGGGGCGCCGGCCAGGGGCTCCCTATGGGTGGTTGATACGTCTCCAACGTATCGATAATTTCTTATGTTCCATGCTTGTTTTATGGCAATACCTACATGTTTTGTTCACACTTTATGATGTTTTTATGCATTTTCTGGAACTAACCTATTGACAAGATGTCGAAGTGCCAGTTCCTGTTTTCTGCAGTTTTTGGTTTCAGAAATCCTAGTAAGGAAATATTCTCGGAATTGGACGAAATCAACGCCCATCATCTTAGAATTCCACGAAGCTTCCAGAACACCTGAGAGTCACCAGAGGAGGGCCCTGTGGGCCCCACACATGTAGGCGGCGCGGCCAAGGGGTGGGCCGCGCCCCCCTATTGTGTCACCGCCTCGACAGCCCTCCGACTCCGCCTCTTCGCCTATTTAAAGGTCCCTGACCTAAATCTTCGATACGAAAAAGCCACGGTACGAGAAACCTTCCAGAGCCGCCGCCATCACGAAGCCAAGATCTGGGGGACAGGAGTCTCTGTTCCGGCACGCCGCCGGGACGGGGAAGTGCCCCCGGAAGGCATCTCCATCGACACCACCGCCATCTCCATCAACGCTGCTGTCTCCCATGAGGAGGGAGTAGTTCTCCATCGAGGCTAAGGGCTGTACCGGTAGCTATGTGGTTAATCTCTCTCCTATGTAGTTCAATACAATGATCTCATGAGCTGCCTTACATGATTGAGATCCATATGATGAGCTTTGTAATCTAGATGTCGTTATGCTATTCAAGTGGATTTTACTTATGTGATCTCCGGAGGCTCCTTGTCCCACGTGTGTAAAGGTGACAGTGTGTGCACCGTGTGGGTCTCTTAGGCTATATTTCACAGAATACTTATTCACTGAGTTATGAAATTTGAGTTGGATGTTATCTTGTCAGAGAGTAATTCAGAATAGCATAGTGAAGTGCTTATTTATATTCCTTTATGATTGCAATGAGCTTTGTATCACTATTACTCTATGTGCTACTCTAGTGATGTTATTAAAGTACTCTATTCCTCCTCCATGATGTAATGGTGACAGTGTGTGCATCATGTAGTACTTGGCCTAGTTTATGATTATGATCTCTTGTAGATTATGAAGTTAACTATTACTATGATGGTATTAATGTGATCTATTCCTCCTTTCATAGTATGAAGGTGACAGTGTGCATGCTATGTTAGTACTTGGTATAATTGTGTTGATCTATCATGCACTCTAAGGTTAATTAAATATGAATATCGAATGTTGTGGAGCTTGTTAACTCCGGCATTGAGGTGCTCTTGTAGCCCTACACAAATAGCGGTGTTCATCATCCAACAAGAGAGTGTAGAGTGGTTTTATTATGTGATCAATATTCAGAGTGTCCACTAGTGAAAGTAGGATCCCTAGGCCTTGTTTCCAAATACTGCAATCTCCATTTATTTACTGTTCTGCTGCATGTTTACTTACTACACGCCAGCAAGCACTTTTCTGGCGTCGTTTCTACTGCTCATATACATTCATACCACCTGTATTTCACTATCTCTTCGCCGAACTAGTGCACCTATACATCTGACAAGTGTATTAGGTGTGTTGGGGACACAAGAAACTTCTTGTATTGTGGTTGCAGGGTTGCTTGAGAGGGATATCTTTGACCTCTTCCTCTCTGAGTTCGATAAACCTTGGGTGATCCACTTAAGGGAAACTTGTTGCTGTTCTACAAACCTCTGCTCTTGGAGGCCCAACACTGTCTACAGGAATAGAAGCGCGCGTAGACATCAAGCACTTTTCTGGCGCCGTTGCCGGGGAGGAAAGGTAAAAGGTACTCACACTCCGGTCCCAGGTAACCAAACACTTTTCTGGTACCTTTGTGAGTGCTCAAAGCTATTTCCTTTAGATCCTGCAATTGCATCTTTTTGTTTCTTGTTTACACTAGTTAGGCATAATGGACAACAATGAGCTTCTTATTCTATTTCCTGATTTAAGACATGGATGGTTTGATGCGGAAATTAAAAAACCTATGGAACCTTATTTGCATGCTAGTAGTAATGATATTAGTATGAACGCTTTGAACACCATTGTTGCTAATGATATGGAAAATTCTAAGCTTGGGGAAGCTGGTTTTGATGAGCATGATATTTTTAGTCCCCCAAGCATTGAGGAGAAAATTTACTTTGATGATACTTTGCCTCCTATTTATGATGATTATAATGATAGTGGTCTTTTGGTGCCACCTACTATGGAGAGTAAATTTTGTTATGATTATACTATGTCTCCTACACTTGATGAGAATAATAATGATAGCTACTTTGTTGAATTTGCTCCCACTACAATTAATAAGAATGACTATGCTTACGTTGGGAGTAGTAATTATTTTATGCATGAGACTCATGATAAGAATGCTTTATGTGATAGTTATATTGTTGAGTTTGCTCATGATACTACTGAAAGTTATTATGAGAGAGGAAAATATGGTTGTAAAAGTTTTCATGTTACTAAAACACCTCTCTATATGCTAAAAATCTTGAAGTTGAGCTTGTCTAGTTTTCCTATGCTTGTTGCATTATGCTTCATGAACTTGTTTATTTACAAGATTCCCTTTCATAGGAAGCACGTTAGGCTTAAATTTGTTTTGAATTTGCCTCTTGATGCTCTCTTTTGCTTCAAATACTATTTCTTGCGAGTGCATCATTAAAACTGCTGAGCCCATCTTAATGGCTATAAAGAAAGAACTTCTTGGGAGATAACCCATGTGTTTATTTTACTACAGTAGTTTGTTTTATATTTGTGTCTTGGAAGTTGTTACTACTGTAGCAACCTCTCCTTATCTTACTTTATTGCATTATTGTGCCAAGTAAAGTCTTTGATAGAAAGGTTCATACTAGATTTGGATTACTGCGCAGAAACAGATTTCTTGCTGTCACGAATTTGGGTTGAATTCTCTGTACGTAACTCAGAAAATTCTGCCAATTTACGTGAGTGATCCTCAGATATGTACGCAACTTTCATTCAATTTGAGCATTTTCATCTGAGCAAGTCTGGTGCCTCTAAAAAATTTGTCTTTACGGACTGTTCTGTTTTGACAGATTCTGCCTTTTATTTCACATTGCCTCTTTTGCTGTGTTGGATGGATTTCTTTGTTCCATTAACCTCCAGTAGCTTTGTGCAATGTCCAGAAGTGTTAAGAATGATTGTGTCACCTCTGAACATGTGAGTTTTTGATTATGCACTAACCCTCTAATGAGTTTGTTTCGAGTTTGGTGTGGAGGAAGTTTTCAAGGGTCAAGAGAGGAGGATGATACAATGTGATCAAAGAGAGTGAAAGCTCTAAGCTTGGGGATGCCCCCGTGGTTCATCCCTGCATATTTCAAGAAGACTCAAGCGTCTAATCTTGGGGATGCCCAAGGCATCCCCTTCTTCATCAACAACTTATCAGGTCACTTCTCTTGAAATTATATTTTTATTCGGTCACATCTTATGTACTTTACTTGGAGCGTCTGTTTGTTTTAATTTTTGTTTTGTTTGAATAAGTTCATGCTTGTGTGGGAGAGATACACACTCCGCTGGTTCATATGAACACATGTGTTCTTAGCTTTACTTTTAATATTCATGGCGAAGGTTGAAACTGCTTCGTTCATTGTTATATGGTTGGAAACGGGAAATGCTACATGTAGTAATTGGTATAATGTCTTGAACAATGTGATACTTGGCAATTGTTGTGCTCATGTTTAAGCTCTTGCATCATATACTTTGCACCTATTAATGAAGAACTACATAGAGCTTGTTAAAATTTGGTTTGCATGATTGGTCTCTCTAAAGTCTAGATATTTTCTGGTGAGGGTTTGAACAACAAGGAAGACAGTGTAGAGTCTTATAATGCTTGCAATATGTTCTTATGTAAGTTTTGTTGTACCGGTTCATACTTGAGTTTGCTTCAAACAACCTTGCTAGCCCAAGCCTTGTATCGAGAGGAAATACTTCTCATGCATCCAAAATCCTTGAGCCAAACACTATGCCACTTGTGTCCACCATAGCTACCTACTACATGGTATTTCTCCGCCATTCCAAAGTAAATTGCTTGAGTGCTACCTTTAAAATTTCCATTCTTTATCTTTGCAATATATAGCTCATGGGACAAATAGCCTAAAAACTATTGTGGTATTGAATATGTACTTATGCATCTTATCTCTTATAAGTTGCTTGTTGAGCGATAACCATGTTCCTGGGGACGCCATCAACTATTTCTTTGTTGAATATCATGTGAGTTGCTATGCATGTTCGTCTTGTCTGAAGTAAGGGTGATTTATCATGATCAAATGGTTTGAGTATGCATATTGTTAGAGAAGAACATTGGGCCGCTAACTAAAGCCATGATCCATGGTGGAAGTTTCAGTTTTGGACAACAGTCCTCAATCTCTTATGAGAATATTATTTGTTGTTGAATGCTTATGCATAAAAGAGGAGTCCATTATCTGTTGTCTATGTTGTCCCGGTATGGATGTCTAAGTTGAGAATAATCAAAAGCGAGAAATCCAATGCGAGCTTTCTCCTTAGACCTTTGTACAAAGTGACATAGAGGTACCCCTTTGTGACACTTGGTTAAAACATATGCTATGCAATGATAATCCATGTAAATCCAAGCTAATTAGGACAAGGTGCGGGCACTATTGGTAATCTATGCATGAGGCTTGCAACTTGTAGGATATAATTTACATAATGCATATGCTTTATTACTACCGTTGACAAAATTGTTTCTTGTTTCAAAATAAAAGCTCTAGCACAAATATAGCAATCAATGCTTCCCTCTGCGAAGGGCCATTCTTTTACTTTATGTTGAGTCAGTTTACCTACTTCTTTCTGTCTTAGAAGCAAACACTCGTGTTAACTGTGCATTGATTCTTACATGTTTACCTATTGCACTCATCATTTTACTTTATGTTGACAATTATCCATGAGATATGCATGTTGAAATTTTAAAGCAACCGCTGAAACTTAATCTTCCTTTGTGTTGCTTCAATGCCTTTACTTTGAAAATATTGCTTTATGAGTTAACTCTTATGCAAGACTTATTGATGCTTGTCTTGAAAGTACTATTCATGAAAAGTCTTTGCTATATGATTCAGTTGTTTAATCATTGTCTTTACCATTGCTTTGAATCACTTCATTCATGCTTTAAATAGTATGATTAAGATTATGTTGGTTGCCTACCAAAACCCACCGGCGAGCAGCGACGGGCAACACAGGAGAGCCGGGAGGCTCCCAGGACTGCGGTGGGCCCTGGTCCCTCGGGTGACGGCCCGCAATGCTCCGGCACACGTCCTAGCTGGTGCGAGGGCGTGCCACCTGACCTATACCTGGTCAGGAAGGTGTTGGATTGCTTCGATTAGTTTCCTGCATGGCGAACACGCAAACATTAAATACGAGCCCCGATCGGCTCTTAGGTTACTCTGTGAATCGGCTCAAAGAGCCGATTGACCCATGGTACACGTTGGATTTACGTTAACATGGGGGTCCTGCTTAATCAATACCAAGATAAATCAATCTACGATAGTTTAGGGTTTTCACCGCATAACCGGAACATCCTACACGTAGATGAGCCTGGCAGATACGTAAGATAATAGAAAACTAGTCCTAAAGAGGCCTAAAAACCAACATAACGTCGATTCCCGGAACAATCCCTCTAGGATCAGCAAACTATGTCTTACGCACTACTAGATCGTTCAACCCGTTTGCAAGGCCTAATCATGCGGATATCAAACTAATCCTTGGAGAACAAGGAGCAACTATAACAGATCGGTTCTACTAAACAAAGATTAAGCAAGATGCGGCCCTTACACCCAAGATAGGCGCAAAGGCAGCTAGATGTTGAGGGGCAGCATAGCTAAGCAAGTATATCAGAAAAGTATCCACGTCAGCCCCAAAACATCTACGATAACAGTGTTGCTCGCCATCAACAAGGCTTCAACACGAACAACACGAAGCAACGAATAAACAGATACTGCCTAGATCGCAAGATGCGATCTAGGCAGCATGACGCTTACCCGGAAGAAACCCTCGAAACAAGGGGTGGCGATGCGCCTAGATTGGTTTGTCGTGAAAGTGATTGTCCTCCTTTTTCAATAACCCTAGATACATTTTTATAGTCCGTAGACTTTCTAACTTGGGAATAAACCCAACCGTGTACGAGCTAAACTCTATCTCTTAATTCTAACCGACACATAATCTACCATAATTTACAGATACACGGGCAATCTAGCCCAAATTCTCGCCCAAAGCCGGTTCCGAAACTCTTTAGGTGTATATCCTCTAAGCCCATCTCAATCACGGCCCATCTCCTGCTCTGGCTAAATTCTGGTGATAACAGCATGTCACTTCAGAAATTATCTTTGTTATCGTTTACCTACTCGGGACGAGTAGGAACTAAGCTTGGGGATGCTGATACGTCTCCAACGTATCGATAATTTCTTATGTTCCATGCTTGTTTTATGACAATACCTACATGTTTTGTTCACACTTTATGATGTTTTTATGCATTTTCTGGAACTAACCTATTGACAAGATGCCGAAGTGCCAGTTCCTGTTTTCTGCTGTTTTTGGTTTCAGAAATCCTAGTAAGGAAATATTCTCGGAATTGGACGAAATCAACACCCAGCATCTTAGAATTCCACGAAGCTTCCAGAACACCCGAGAGTCACCAGAGGAGGGCCCTGTGGGACCCACACATGTAGGTGGCGCGGCCAAGGGGTGGGCCGCGCCCCCCTATTGTGTCACCGCCTCGTCAGCCCTCCGACTCCGCCTCTTCACCTATTTAAAGGTCCGTGACCTAAATCTTCGATACGAAAAAGCCACGGTACGAGAAACCTTCCAGAGCCGCCGCCATTGCGAAGCCAAGATCTGGGGGATAGGAGTCTCTGTTCCGGCACGCCGCCGGGATGGGGAAGTGCCCCCGGAAGGCATCTCCATCGACACCACCGCCATCTCCATCAACGCTGCTGTCTCCCATGAGGAGGGAGTAGTTCTCCATCGAGGCTAAGGGCTGTACCGGTAGCTATGTGGTTAATCTCTCTCCTATGTAGTTCAATACAATGATCTCATGAGCTGCCTTACATGATTGAGATCCATATGATGAGCTTTGTAATCTAGATGTCGTTATGCTATTCAAGTGGATTTTACTTATGTGATCTCCGGAGGCTCCTTGTCCCACGTGTGTAAAGGTGACAGTGTGTGCACCGTGTGGGTCTCTTAGGCTATATTTCACAGAATACTTATTCACTGAGTTATGAAATTTGAGTTGGATGTTATCTTGTCAGAGAGTAATTCAGAATAGCATAGTGAAGTGCTTATTTATATTCCTTTATGATTGCAATGAGCTTTGTATCACTATTACTCTATGTGCTACTCTAGTGATGTTATTAAAGTACTCTATTCCTCCTCCATGATGTAATGGTGACAGTGTGTGCATCATGTAGTACTTGGCCTAGTTTATGATTATGATCTCTTGTAGATTATGAAGTTAACTATTACTATGATGGTATTAATGTGATCTATTCCTCCTTTCATAGTATGAAGGTGACAGTGTGCATGCTATGTTAGTACTTGGTATAATTGTGTTGATCTATCATGCACTCTAAGGTTAATTAAATATGAATATCGAATGTTGTGGAGCTTGTTAACTCCGGCATTGAGGTGCTCTTGTAGCCCTACACAAATAGCGGTGTTCATCATCCAACAAGAGAGTGTAGAGTGGTTTTATTATGTGATCAATATTCAGAGTGTCCACTAGTGAAAGTAGGATCCCTAGGCCTTGTTTCCAAATACTGCAATCTCCGTTTATTTACTGTTCTGCTGCATGTTTACTTACTACACGCCAGCAAGCACTTTTCTGGCGTCGTTTCTACTGCTCATATACATTCATACCACCTGTATTTCACTATCTCTTCACCGAACTAGTGCACCTATACATCTGACAAGTGTATTAGGTGTGTTGGAGACACAAGAGACTTCTTGTATTGTGGTTGCAGGGTTGCTTGAGAGGGATATCTTTGACCTCTTCCTCCCTGAGTTCGATAAACCTTGGGTGATCCACTTAAGGGAAACTTGCTGCTGTTCTACAAACCTCTGCTCTTGGAGGCCCAACACTGTCTACAGGAATAGAAGCGCGCGTAGACATCAGTGGTGCGGCCAAGTCATGAGGCTGCCCCTCCCTCTCCTCCTCATTATATAGGTGGAACCACAAGGGTTTGCCCAAAGTCTTCGAATAAGACCCCAACAGAAAAACTACCTTATGGACGAAACCTAGTTGGGTTGGGACTCTCCCCTTTCCCCCCTTGCTTGGCCGGCCAAGGAGGTGGAGTCCACCATGGACTCCACCCTCCCACTTGGTGGGCAAGTTAGGGTTGGTGGAGTCCAACAGGGGCTCCACCTTCCATAGTGATTTATTCCGGATAATTCTAGAAACCACCTTCCATAAATTCACCGGATCATTTTCCAAACTTGGAAAGTGACTTCCTATATATGAATCTTATTCTCCGGACCATTCCGGAACTCCTCGTGATGTCCCGGATCCCATCCGAGACTCCGAACAAAACTTCGAACTCCATTCCATATTCCATATCTACTTAAACGACATCAAACCTTAAGTGTGTCACCCTACGGTTCGCGAACTATGTAGACATGGTTGAGACCTCTCTCCGACCAATAACCAATAGCGGGATCTGGAGATCCATAATGGCTCCCACATATTCAACGATGACTTAGTGATCGAATGAACCATTCACATACGATACCGATTCCCTTTGTCACGCGATATTTTACTTGTCCGAGGTTTTGATCATCGGTATCTCTATACCTCGTTCAACCTCGTCTCCTGACAAGTACTCTTTACTCGTACCGTGGTATGTGGTCTCTTATGAACCATTCATATGCTTGCAAGCTAATTAGACAACATTCCACCGAGAGGGCCCAGAGTATATCTATCCGTCATCGGGATGGAAAAATCCCACTGTTGATCCATATGCCTCAACTCATACTTTCCGGATACTTAATCCCACCTTTATAACCACCCATTTACGCAGTGGCATTTGATGTAATCAAAGTACCTTTCCGGTATAAGTGATTTACATGATCTCATGGTCGAAAGGGCTAGGTAACTATGTATCGAAAGTTTATAGCAAATAACTTAATGACGTGATCTTATGCTACGCTTAATTGGGTGTGTCCATTACATCATTCATATAATGATATAACCTTGTTATTAATAACATCCAATGTTCATGATTATGAAACTAATCATATATTAATCAACAAGCTAGTTAAGAGGCTTACTAGGGACTCATTGTTGTTTACATAACACACATGTATCAATGTTTCGGTTAATACAATTATAGCATGATATGTAAACATTATCATAAACACAAAGATATATAATAACCATTTATTATTGCCTCTTGGACATATCTCCAACACGCCCACCCTCCCGACCGCTCCTGTCTCCGGGCCCGCGACGGTGACTGCGGCCCAATCGGCGTCAGCTGCGGCAGATTCGCCTGCAGCATCTGCGTCCGCGCCTGGATCTTCTGTGGCTGAATCGGCCTCCTCCAGTGCGTCGTCTGCTGCGACGGGATCCCATGTGGTTGCCCCGTCTGACAGTCTTGGATCCGCTGTGTCGTCTGTGCCTGTGCCCGATCCCGTGGCTGCACGACCACGTACACGTCAACAACATGGTATTGTGCAACCTAAAATTATCACTGATGGTCGTGTGCGGTATGATAAGCTTCGGTTAGCTAATTTTGCATCTACTGGAGAGCCAACTACTGTTCAAGAAGCATTGGGAGATCCGGCATGGAAGTGTGCTATGGATGAAGAATTTTCGGCGCTTTTGCGTAATGATACATGGCGTCTTGTGCCTCCTGGTCATGGGCGCAATATCATCGACTGTAAATGGGTGTATAAGGTCAAGCGTAAAGCTGATGGTACTATTGATCGGTACAAGGCTAGACTAGTTGCAAAAGGTTTTAAGCAATTGTATGGTGTTGACTATGAGGATACCTTCAGTCCTGTAGTCAAGTCTGCCACTATTCGCTTAGTCCTGTCACTTGCAGTGTCGAGAAATTGGAAGCTCAGGCAACTTGATGTGAAGAACGCGTTCTTACATGGTGTTCTGGAAGAAGAGGTCTATATGCGGCAGCCTCCTGGATATGTTGATTCTTCTCGGTCTGATTATGTATGTAAACTTCAGAAAGCTCTTTACGGTCTGAAGTAGGCCCCTCGAGCTTGGTATGCTCGCCTCAGTTCTAAGCTCCAACAACTTGGTTTTTCTGCATCTCGCGCTGATACTTCTTCTACAACAAAGGGGGAGTAACTATCTATATGCTGATATATGTTGATGATATTGTTGTAGTCAGCTCCTCAGATACAGCTGTTGATGCTCTTCTTCATGATCTTGGCATGGCTTTTGCTCTAAAAGATTTGGGCGAGCTGCACTTCTTCTTGGGAATAGAGGTCAGGAAAGTTACGGATGGTATTGTTCTGTCTCAGGAAAAATATGCTAATGATCTACTGTCCCGAGTAAATATGAAGATGTGTAAGCCTGTTGACACTCCTTTGTCAACTTCGGAGAAACTGTCTATTACTGATGGTGATGTGTTGAGTGATGAGGATTCTACTCGGTACATGAGTATTGTAGGAGCATTGCAGTATATTACTTTGACTAGACCTGATATTGCTTACTCAGTAAATAAGGTTTGTCAGTTCTTGCATGCACCTACTACAGTTCACTGGACAGCAGTGAAACGAATCTTGCGATATTTGAGGGGAACTATCTATGTTGGCTTACGGCTGAGCAAGTCTGAGTCTATTCATGTCAGTGCCTTTTCTGATGCTGATTGGGCTGGCTGTCCAGATGATCGGAGATCTACAAGTGGCTTTGCTGTGTTTTTTGGGTCTAATTTGATTTCATGGAGTGCACGGAAACAACCTACAGTTTCTCGTTCAAGTACAGAGGCTGAGTATAAGGCTTTGGCAAATGCTACTGCTGAAGTAATATGGGTACAAATCTTGTAGAGAGAACTAGGAGTACCACAACCGAGAGCTGCGTGTTTGTGGTGTGATAATATTGGAGCTACATATCTTTCAGCTAATCCTGTGTTTCATGCAAGGACAAAGCATATTGAAGTGGATTATCACTTTGTTCGTGAAAGAGTAGCTAAAAAGCTTTTGGATATACGATTCATACCATCAGGGGATCAGCTAGCAAATGGTTTTACAAAGGCACTCTCTACTAGTCAGTTAAATGCTTTTAGACGTAATCTTAACTTAGATAAGTTATGATTGAGGGAGAGTGTTAAACAATGTATGTAACCTGAATAGGAGTTGTAGTTGATCTGGTCTTGTATAAGTCCTTGGCCTACACGGCAAGGTATATGTAACGATGTATGCTTCGTATATATAAACCCCACGCGACCCTAGTTTGGGGTATCGCCGCATATTATTTTTACAACCACTACCATCTCCCTCCTTGGTTTCGGCCTCCGTAGGGGCACCAAGAGAGGTCTTATCCAAACTAGGATTGGCAACCTCGGTAGTGGTGGTAGGAGGGATAGGAGATTTATTGGCTTGCATAAAGCTCATCATCATCTCCCTTAATTCACTCATGGAGCCATTCATCGAGGAGATTGACGATTTCAACTCCCTGATGTCCTCCATGGATGCGGGATCCGAACTAGCAACCCCCGGCTCGGTCATACTCTGTTAAGGGGTAAATCCCGAATAAGAGCCGAGGCTCTAATACCAATTGAAAGGATCATATGACACCTAGAGGGAGAGGGTGAATAGGTGTAATCTCAAATTTTAATTCCTTTTCAATTTAGGCTTGACACAAAGGTAAATTTCTAGATATGCAACTCTGTGAATTCACCTATATGACAAGATACAAGTAGTAGAGGTGGTGAGAGGATAGAGGTAACCAAGGTGGAGCACACGGAGAGACGATGATATGATTCCCGTAGTTCCTTCCTTGTAAAGGGAAGTACGTCTACGTTTGGAGGGGTGTGGTGCCACAAAGGCCAACCAACGCCACGAAGGCTCACCCTATTCTCCGGTGAGCAATGCCACAAAGGCCTAGCCCACACTCCACTAAGCGGTTGCCTTGAGGTCACAACTGGCACCTTTACATGAAGCTTGGGGCACACATCCACAACCAAATTAGAGGCTCCCAAATGCCGCCCAGAGAGCTTTACACAAAGAACTAGCTCCATGATGACCTCACAAAGATCCACAAAATCACACTAAGTAAACATGAAGAAATTGAGCGGTGGTCACAAATCGGTTTGGTGGGATTGTAGATCTAGGGCTTCTCCTTCACTCCTCAAAGAATCACATTGTTTGGGTGGAGGAGCAAGGAGATCTAGATGAATTTATGAGGCGTATTAATGGTGGAGAGAGTGTGTAGGTCGTCACCGTCCCAAGGTAGAAGAAAGGGCTTTATATAGGTAGTTGGGTGGATATGGTCGTTGGGGGAGGGGAGATGGTGAGTTCCACCCAGCCGGACGGCCGGGTCCGGTCGGACCATTCCGGCCGGCCGGACTGGTCCGGCCAGTGGCCAGACCCATGCTGGAACCCAGTCTGAGAGCAAGTACCGTGACGCCGGACTGAACCCCGCACCAATCCAGCAGGGCCGGACCTTCCGGCCAGCGGCCGGACCAATCCGGCCAGGGCAAATCAGGTCCAACAAGAAAAATAGCCTCTTCGAAATGCACGAAGCGGTGACTCTTCAAGATAAATATGTGGTGGATATTTGGATGTTTATAGGCTCAACAACCACCGCAACAACCTCTCGGTATCCCCTCTAAACAAAACGAAAAACCTAACTCAAACTGAAAGTAAACCGCAAGGCTTCTCTTCCTTTTTGCTTCTCGAAACCGGGGGAACCACCACGCTGTTTGCTCGAACTCTAGAATCTTGGCACAACTAGAGCAAACGGTTAGTATACAAGTGTTGTTAACAAACATCAAAATCATTAGGAGAAGAAATGTCCTTTCACTTGGCAAACATTATATGTATTGCAATCTATCACTTTCACATGATATTTTGTACTTTTATGTCTTTGTTTTAGTAGCGACTTGTTCTTGCCAATTGTGAGATAATTTGTTGATGGTTGCATATAAGTATTTGTTATCTTCTATGATGATATCTCGTACTGATATATGAGTGCACACATATGTTGGGGAATGCATGAGGTTGTCACTGTTGCATGATGATAGGAGGAGGGACAGCTGGAGCTTGACATAAACCATGTCCCAATTCTAAGATTCGTGTTGTATTAATTCATGGTTAATCAATGGGGGGTATAACTATGTGGACCTTTAAACTTACAACGCTGGTTGGACTTTATGTCTTAATAGTTCCATTGTTTGTTCTTAACTGGCCTTGGGATCAATCACTAGGGGTGCAATTGCTCATATCAATGGCTGCACCTGCACCTATTTATGGCTCCTCTCTAATAGAAAACACTAAAAATACTATACTAAGCTTCACTAATTGTGACAACCACACAAATGAAATAGAAATTTGCCATGACACTTACTCCCTTGATTTCATTAGTATATCTTACTCCAATTCATATCACTTGACTTATCTTGCATTAGTTTTACTTATTGCATTTTAATTTCATCACTCATAGTTTTATAGTAGAAACCTCTTACCTCACACACACACACTATAGATCCTAGCTTTGCATAGAAGGCAATATAAATGTGTTACATGGCTTTAGATAATAGATACTTAACTTTAGCTTCTCGTGGGTTCAACACTCAAATATTTATCGAATTGTACTATGGTGATCCCCTGCACTTGGGGGTTATCACCACTACAACTTAAAAAGAGAGTAGACAAGTCAACCCATGAACACAATCCAATTTTAATCATAAGAAACACCTTTCCAATACTTTTATCATACTTTACATTTGTTGTAATATTTTAATCTGAAAATACAAAAATACTTTCTTTACTTAAACACACACAAAACCCAATTTTTTATCCCTTTGCTATTTTCATCTAGTTTACTTAGTTTATTTACCTTACCTTACTTTTATTTTATCTTTTATCTACAACTAATAATATAAAACCTTGTGATTGACAACCACATGGTGGAGTTGGGGGCACGAGGCAAAACTTTGCTTTGCAGGATTGCTAGAAGAGGAAAAAGAGGAGATAAATCTAAGCCAATGCCCCGAGAGTTCGATATAAACCCTCGAATCACCCTTGTGGGGAAAACTATGCTTGCTACAGTACTCTGCGCTTGGAATCTCAATGAATTGATGATATACGTGAGTTTCATCAAGACAAGTTTTCTGGCACCGTTGCCGGGGAATTTCAAGAGCATCTCATAGTGGTTGCATTGTGGTTGAAGTCCCACATCAACGACAGGCAAGATTTCGGGCGCTGTTGCATTAAGGACGTCATCAACATCTTCATCAAGCTGAAGTGAGAACATCTTCAGGCATCATCATCACCAACTTTGTGCAAACATCCAAGCTTGGAGAGATTGCACCACTTTGATCTTTTCTTTATCTTTTAGATTTTGCAAAGTAATTTTCTTTGTCTTGTTTTAGTCTTTTAGTTCTATTTAAAACACAAAACACATAAAAATAGTATCAACCTTCCACTTGCAAGCATGAGTAGAAAACGTAAGAAGTTGAAATTAGGAACATAAGCTTGCAACCATGTTTCTAATGTAATGAATTTTTAATGTTATATTAATCCCAAAGTAATGATCACACTCTACACTACATGGTTTGCTAGTGGTAAATCGCTGGCTGCTAAATGGCACATTATAAGTTTTGATAGACTTTGTGGGACAATAAAAACTCCAAATCTAGATCCAGGAATATTGAGAGTTAAGTTATTTCCACACTCCTTGATAGGGACAGCCAAATTATGGTATGAAAATGCACCTAAAAAGATTTAAAATCATGGTTTAATATGAGGCCCTCGTTTTTGGAAAGATTTGGGAATTGCATTCTTCATCACACAAATTTTATACTTGATTTTAATCAACAAGAAAATGAAACCCTCACTCAAAATTGGGTGAGATTTAAAAAACTCACCTACAATATGGAACATGGGTTAAGAGATTGGATGCTTATAATTTTTTTACTATGGCCTTAATAATATCTCTATGCGTTTCCTAGACGAATCTTGATTTATACATTAATTAATAAATGAATAGTGGTGGAAAAGTAGAGGAGGTCGTTTTGAAATAATCTACTATGTTCCTAGGAAACAAAAAAGTTTGGGAGACAATAGGAAGAAGAAACTACTAATACTATTGAAGAAAAAGAGCCACTAATGGTAACAAATGATAAAAAATAGAAGAAGTTAGAATGCAAAGTGAAGCAAGAGCACCCCTACATGATATTGATAAATTTAGCTTCCATGAAATCATTACTATTATAGAAAAAATTCTAATGACCAGTGATACATCGTCTCAAATTTTTTTTTTTACTTTTTTCCAAGCATTTCGCTCAAGGATTTACTCCAGAATCTCACCATACTTGGATAAAACTGTTGAACCTGACATTGTTTTTTAGAAAAAGTCTTCTTTGCGTATGTTTTCGCAGGAAACAAAATTGGAGAAAAATACCATGGAAGTTTTTCACAAGAAGAAAGGGTTTGGAGCTTGGAGTCACACGAGAGGAGCCATGAGGCCCAAACTAGGCCTAGTGGCGCGCCCACCGACACGCGCCACTAGAGCCCATATGGACCCCGAGAACCGCCTCGCCTCCTCCATTCGCATGTCGCCTTATATACCCTAAAAACCTACCCTTCTAGAAGCACATAGCTTTTCACGAAACAGAGCACCGCTGAGATCACGATCTTCGTTTCGAGGGTCAGATTGATACTGCTCTCCACCTCAGAGAGAGGGATTTCCAGGGCTTCTTTACGATCACCGCCATCAACGTCATCACCAACAACCATATGCTCACTCTCCATCATCATGAGTGAGTAGTTCTCTGTAGGCCTAAGAGGTGGATGGTGCTTCGATGTGATTGATCATGTAATCATACATATGTATTGAGATTTGAGGTGTTTGTGTTGAGGATATTTGATGAGTGCATTTTTAGCATGTTTTTACATCATTATTTTATCAAATTATCATTGAGTAGTAGTAGGATTTTTGTATTTCACCGCGCTATCACGCCCTTTTATGCTTGTCTACACATGATCTTGAAATAGTAAGTCGATGATGAAATATCAATGAAAACTATCATTTTCTGGCATCTTGACGTCATATAAATCAATTTTGCACTTAATTATGCACATATGCGAAAGGACTATGCGAGGACAACTTCCAGTAGCTTTAACGAGCATCGGTACGGGCAAGGCCCGCCAGTACCGTCCGCCTGGACCACCCACCAGCAGCACCGCCTCGTCAAATACTTTCACCTCCCGCAGATGGATCAGAGACACACAGCTCCGCGAAATACAGATCGACCGCTTCAGAGGCTCCTGGCGTGGGCAGTCAGGGCATCTTGTCAAAGGCATGGGTCCATACTGCGACCATGAAGAACGGGAGGTCGAAGAGAAACTAGACATCACCCGCCTGCCGGAGAAGGGCTGCCGCTGGCGGAGAAGAAGAACAATGGGGCACGGGGAAAGAAAGGGGAAGCAATGGCATGGGCACAGGCGCGGGGCTGGCTCGGGCTCCCATTTTGCAACGCTAACGTGGACAAGTTGTGGGTCCGGCGCGCTAACGTGGACAAGTTGTGGGTCCCACAATAATATGGATAAGTGGAGATGTGTCCACTGCGGGGACCAATAGCGGCCCCACTTGCCAGCACCAACCAACGATCAACTAAACGGGATTCTTCCCGTCCGAGCTCCTTGTGAGGGTTTCAGACAAGGGCTTGAGCAAAACTAAGGAAAAACTAAGCGGCTGGGGAAAACTGAGCACAACTAAGGACCCGAGGGCACGAAAATAGAAATCCCTTTTTTATAACGTTTTTCTGTTTTATTTACTTTATATTCAACCATTTACAACACCGCCTTTAAACATTTTGAGATTAGAAAACAATTGAAAAGTAATATTTAGTAGAAAGTAGCAAGGGGCATTAAGACCCTAATCAGTAGCTCCTCGTGGTTCGATACTCTTATTTTGAAACTACTTACAACTGATGTGTGTTCTTGCAGTTATCAAGATATTTTATGGCGCCGTTGCCGAGGAGCTCATCGCTTTTGGTCTTTGTTCTTAGTTGATTATCTATTATTATTTTTACTAAAGTTGTTTAATAGTTTCAGGTAATACCATGGCTGCTCTCGAGCTTATGAATAAGCTTGATGCAAATGAATACCTCCGGAGATTCAACCGAGGGTTCGTTAAAGAATTCCCAAATGGGAGTGACGTGGAGCATGCTATTCAACCGCGATTTATTGCTATTATGAAGGAGAATAATTTTGCAGGAGATGATCCCGATGAGGATCGTTATAGTCATTTACATTTTTTACTGAGTTGTGTTGGACAATTGAATTGAGAAACTACACTCATGATGAACTAAAACTTAAATTGTTTAGTCAATCTCTAACCAACACTGCATAATCTTAAATATCTTAATGAATATTTTTTTGGGACCGTTGTATGGGGGATGCCGGTGTGGAACATCATCCCCAAATGGAGGATGCAGCGCTGACCCCTATTTGGAGGGCACCGGTGGAGATGCTCTCAGTGCTGATCATTAAGTTATCATACCAATGGTTAGGTTTCTCCTTCACATTACCTAGCTCGACAATTATATTTATTTTTTCTTGCTGAACATAGTTAAATTTATCTTTTTAAACAGTCTGAGTCCACCGATCGCACGAGCACCAGCGAAAAATTACATTTAATCAGGCGCATAAATCAACTATCTCCTATATTACTCCAGCCATTTCAACCTCACGCGTTGCCAAGTTCCAAAAGTCCTCGTCGTGAATTAACCTGTTTAATTTATTATTAATGCTACCGCATGTCGACCGAGCGAAATTGGGCGTGCGTTGAGGCCGAAACCGGCCTCTGCTGACGCTTTGCCACTCGCGGCGAAATTCACCCTGGGCGGGAGAACGGAGGCGCGAAACTTCCAGGCCCCAAAATTTCCCTCGCACCTGATTGGTCCAAACCTGAATCCCACGGATCGGTCTCACCGAAACCGCATCCCGTCCGTCCAGTCCTCTCCCGATCGTACCGCCCAGCGCCGCACGCCCACGGATCGACGGGCCCACCAGTGGTGCTCCGCACCGTTTAAATACTTCCCCCACTCTGCCGCATTCCTCCACCACAATCCTCCATCCCAATCTCGAGCTATCTATTCTCATCTCCTCCTCGCCGCCGAGTTCCAGCAGCAGCCATGGACGTCTCAAGCACCGCGGCCGGATCCAAGGGCAAGAAGGGAGCCGCGGGGCGGAAGGCCGGCGGCGGGCCGAGGAAGAAGTCTGTAACGCGGTCCGTGAAGGCCGGGCTCCAGTTCCCGGTCGGCCGCATCGGGCGCTACCTCAAGAAGGGCCGCTACGCGCAGCGCGTGGGCACGGGCGCCCCCGTCTACCTGGCCGCCGTGCTCGAGTACCTCGCCGCCGAGGTGCTGGAGCTCGCCGGGAACGCCGCCAAGGACAACAAGAAGAGCCGCATCATCCCGCGCCACCTGCTGCTCGCCATCCGCAACGACGAGGAGCTCGGCAGGCTGCTCGCCGGCGTCACCATCGCGCACGGCGGCGTGCTGCCCAAGATCAACCCCGTGCTCCTGCCCAAGAAGACGGCCGAGAAGGCCGCCAAGGAGCCCAAGTCCCCCAAGAAGACCGCCAAGTCGCCCAAGAAGGCTTAGAGCGACGCGTTCGGATCTGTTACTTCCTTCACAGAGTAGTCTGCTAGTGTTCGGCTGGTTGTGTAGCTGTACCCTGTTATGTCCTTTGTTAAATGTTAATGAAATGCTAGAAATTTCTTTGGATATGATATTGCGTTTGCCATCGTAGTTTTGCATTGGTATTGACTTGTGCATCACCGTGTTGGGGTCATAGGCTGGATATGTGATTGTGCGAATCTCTGAAATTGCCCCAAATTTTGTCAGACAACATGCTTGATACATACGATTTCGGCTCGGTAGCTTGCTTTGATTCATGTACCCCACGATGTGTCCGACACTGCGCTGAATCGAGCAGATGGCACACCCACAACTACGGTTCGCGTGATCGACGGGGATGCTGTCCATCGGCTGAGCGCGTTACGCACTTCCTACTCCTGGGCGAACATGTTCTCTTCGGCACGCTCCCATGTATGCCTGAATTCTTTTCCTCTTTATGTTATTCCGTGTGTCGGACTAGTTCGTTGTGCATGTCGAGAGGTCTCGTTGGGGCGACTCCTTTCGTTCGTGCTTTGGATGCTTTGCTCGGATAGGAGCATGTATGGATTGTTCGTGTTGTCTGTCATGTGTACTCTGCTGTTGTGGCTTCATTAATTTAAAGCCGGACTCATCTTGAGCCTTCCGTCTAAAAAAAAAAAAATATTTGCCTGAATTCTTAGGTAAATTGTTGGTTCTCTTGCGCCATTTGCTCCACGGAATGCCTGACAAGAGCAACGGTATCTGCAGGATACTCGTTGCATTGCTTATGTAGACGGGAATGATCGGTGTGCTTCAGAGTAGAATGTTGCTGCTTGTACAGGGTGTCGTTGTACCTTCCGATCTGTAATTTTAATGTTGCAACGAGTTGCTTATTAGACATTTTGTCCTGTGGTTCTATCGCTTTGGCCTGGAGATTTTTCATCCGGTGGCTTGCGTGGTTAACTGCAAAGGTTCTGAACATTGGCGGAAAGTAAATTATCTGGCGCGTGTTCGGCCTATCTGGTTGTGGGATTTCCCGCTCAAGTATCGTATAGCACTTCCTGGACAAATCGTTTCAGTTTTACGCGTGTGGACTAATTTCTGCTTTGGCGACGAAATTTGCTGCTCTGGTTTCAGTTCAGTTTAGAGGGTTGGACAAAATTGCATCCTCGCGTCGCCGTTCCTGTTTCCTCGATCTTGTTGGAACTTCAGCGTCTTGTGCACGTTGTCCACCATTAGTGATATCTCCAACGCCAACAATGTCGATTTTATTTTTACATGTGACCACCCCGCCCCGCTCTGTATCCTGCATTCCGGTTTAACAAGTTAACAAACCCATCACCTCCGCACGATCATAGTCAACATTATGGGAAACAACAGTTGTTAGGCCACTTTTGAGTATAACAAAAAAAAGGTTAGGTAAAATCCGCAAGCCATGCCTCCTGTGAAGAAGTAAGGATGTGTTTGGCTAGGTGCAACATCCTGCCCCATAGGCCGCAATGCCCAGGCTAGCACAGCTTCTTCTAGGACTTTAAGGACGCGTTTGGTAGGTTGTATGCCCCTTGGCTCGGGTCATCAATTTTCGGTTCGTTTGGGTGCCTGGCCGAGCCGTGTTTTTCAGGAACCGGTTCTCAAAGCAGCGTCGGGCTAGGTCCTGGAGGAACGCCCGGTTTGGCAGTTTCTCCAGGAACAGGTCCGTTCTCGCGCCACTTTGCATCTAGGGATGCAACAACTGCACGAGCGGTTGCTTATGCTCACTCTTCCTTACACAACTCAACACACCCTCTTTCAAATCAACACAAACATAGTTCGAATCGAAAAAAGATGTACACGAAAAAGATGCGAACCAATTCACACAATCGGTTTCAAGTTTCGCTGGTCGTAAATTTGTGTATGATGTTCAACCGTTTCAGATTTCCTTTCAGGAGTAGATTCACCTCACTATTCCGCATGACTTTCATGTTGACAGGTTTTTGTTTCGGTGTACATACACTGATACATAATTGACTCACAAGTATACTATAATCTGTACACATGTGTGACTAAGGTTTCGAGTACTTTTGCTCAACTTCTCCCTTCCCATTTTCATGAAGGGCGACATGGTGATGATAGGTGAGAAGTGAGAGGTGATAATCCATGGTGGTGGAGTCATGGTGGTTTTCGTCTTCGTGGTCGGCGGCGTGTTGTGTGACCGATGTGACCGACTGTGTCATGGTGACGTTCGTTTTCGTGGTTGGCGATGTGCACATGCTTGTGACCGGCGGTGTCCTGGTGATGTTCGTCTTCGTGGTCGGCGACATGGTGATGCTTGTGACCGGCGTCACCGACGGTGTCATGGTGGTGTTCGTCTTCGTGGTCGGCGACATGGTGATGCTTGTGACCGGCGTCACCGACGATGTCATGGCGGTGTTCGTCTTCGTGGTCGGCGGCGTGTCCATGCGTGTGACCGGCGTCACCGATGGTGTCATGGTGGTCTTCGTCTTCGTGGTCGATGACGTGGTGATGCTTTTGACCGGCGTGACCGGCGCTGCCATCGCCGACGTGCCGAAGCTTGTGAAAGGTGGTGCCATGGTAGTCTTGTGATAGGTGAGGTAAGATCACCATGTTGCCATATAGGTGAGGCTACGAAAACCATGCGACCAACCAATCAAAGTGTCACTTGGGTGCCACCCGATGCAACACAGCCTACCAAACGATATGCCATTCGTAAATCGAAGCTCGGCCGGAACGAGATGGGAGTCCCATCTCGCTGGTGCAGTGAGCCATGATTCTCATGCAGGCTACCAAACGCGCCCGCGCAACGACCAGACAAAACAAATCAATCATCCTCTCGTAGAAAAAAAGCGTCCCAATCGATCCGTGAATTCTCCAGCTGCCGCGCAGGTGCCTTCGGGTTTTCGGTCGGCCGGTGATACGTGGAGCAACAGCCTACGAGTTCCGACTCGTTCTGAAGGCCTCCGAGGACAGTGGCGACTGTTCCCGTGCCACCAGATGTGAGGTTTCTAGCCTAGTATAAAAACGGAAACACCTTTTAAACTTCCTGTGAGAGAAGATCAGCAGAAGAATCCTTGAAAAAATGCCAGATTTTGCGTGAGTTATTCGGCTGACAACTTGGGTCGTACGATCTGCAGAGACGACCATCAGGCGGCTGGTGGCGGAGAAACCGTGGCTCCTGAAGTCGATCTGCAGAGTCAACAACGTCAGGCAACTGGCGGCAGAGAAACCGTGGCTCTGCCAAAGGCGAGCTCAATCATCATCTCCAGCGCTTCCTGTGCAGAAGCCTCGTACATTATCACAGTTGAGCGACTCGGCTAGGGCACGCTTCATGTCAGGGAGGAGGTCCGACCTGGAACTCGTCATAGTCAGCGGCGGAGGGAACAGACTGGATAACGCTGAATTTGTATGCCCGACCCTGACCTGATCGCTGGAACTCGTATGACCGACGGTGACCTTGTTCAGAAGAGAGATGCCGCGATCCCTTAACTTTCGGATGCTAGCGCGTGGAGGAGCATTGGCACCGCGTCGGGAGACAGCGGCGAGGGGATGAATCGATCTAGTTCCTCGATGCCATTGTGTTGCCTCCTGCGGTCGAAAAGCTTGGCAAGAACACCCGTGACATCGCATGTAGGCCGATCGTCGTCGGGCGACACTGGGGCAGGCGTGAGAGGAAACTTTGATGGCGGCACGAAGGGTGGCCCTGCGGTGGCTGTAGCGGAGTGCGTGATCTCGAAGCACCCACCCTCAATCGGAGCGCTCACCTCGCGCAAGACCTCCTCTCTTCGACTTTGATCGTGTCTGCCGTGGTCGCCACCGTGGGTGAGGCAAGAAGAGAACGATCGGGTCTGATCGGGATAATTTATTTGCGAGTTCTTTATTTGCATATATATAGGTCTCCTTTTGGCCGACCCGGTGACAATATCTGAGAGGGTGCATGGTCTCTTTTATCTTTTTTTTTTTGAGACTTCACATGCCTTTATTCAAGTAGATCCAAGGATTACAGGCATGCCTAAACCAGGAGGTGGCCCTAAAAGCCACACAAAACGACCTACTGGTAAGGAAGAAGCAAACCTTGCCAAACGGTGAGCTTCAACATTACACTCCCTTCTCTCATGACAGAAAAAGGTAAAGCCTCTATCTCTACTCCTACCCTTGATCTCGGTGATGATGCTCCCTAAGTATCCCTTGTAGTCACTATGAAGGGCATTCACCACCTCGAGGCAATCCGATGCCACCTGCATCGGTCCTACTAGAAGATCATCAGCAATGTCCAGAGCTTCTCGACACGCCAAAGCTTCCAAGCATCTGGGGTCAGTAATACCCTCATAAACCATTGCCGAAGCTCCCAGATATGTGCCATTACTGGCCCTGCAGACCGCGGCGACCGCACCCTTTGCTTCAGATTTCGCCACCGCCGCATCTACATTGATCTTGCTCCTGCCTTCAGGTGGAGCGATCCAAGCCGCCTGCCTCGGAACAGGTACAGGCTTGCGCTGCTGCACTGGGCTTGCTCTCTCACAAAGAGCTGTGTCCGACAGGAAGTTGTTGACAAAACCCATCGTCGCCATTGGACTCTGGTATATGTCCTCATGCACTGCCTTCCTCTTCGCATGCCAAATCGCCCATAAAGTTACAAGCATACGAGTGAGGTCGTCCTTTCCCATAGACTCTATCATATGGAACAGCCATTGCTTTGCCGTGGGCTCTGTCGACAAAGCAATATGCTCAGTGATATCCTCGGCTGTTAACGCCCACACACAGCGTGCAGGATTGCACTCAATTAATGAATGTCGCCATGAGTCCTCCAACCCGCATATAGAGCATGCCGGCGTCGGAGCCATCTGACGATGATGTCGAATGTCCTCTGTTGGTATCGAGTGTTTTGCCAACCTCCAAAGGAACAGACGTATTTTGGACGGCACATAAATCTTCCATAGTTTGCTCCACGCCTTTTCTTCCTTGGTTGTATCCGATGCTGCCGAATTACCATCCAGCCAGTCTTCACGTACCCGCTTCGTCGCTGCAAGCGCCCGATAGCAAGAGCGCACTGAAAACTGTCCGTTATTCTCGAAATGCCAAGACCAGAAGTCATCTTGGAACCGAGTACACAGCGGAATATTTCGAATTATCTCCACATCCATCGGAAGGAAATACTCTTCTAGCTTCTCCGTGTTCCAAGCTGCAATATGATGATGGATATAATCACCAATCATCTGCGGTGCATCAGCTTTCCTTGGCGCTACAGGTCTCAGCCGTTCATCTCTAGGCAGCCAATTCTGCACCCATGCATCAGTAGAGCGTCCGTCTCCGATGCGCCTAATTAGCCCGATCTTCAGAGCATCGCGTCCCTCTATGATCGAACGCCAGACTTGAGACGGATGAGAGCCCAGAACTGCTGACAGAACATCCCCATCCGGGTAGTAAACAGCCTTCAAGATCTTTGCACACAGAGAGTCTGGTACCTGGAGTAGACGCCAAGCCTGGCGGGCTAACAGAGCAATATTGAATAACTCAATGTCTCTGAATCCCAAGCCACCTGCACACTTCGGCTGTGTCATAGCCTCCCACGATACCCAGCACACACGCCTTTTACCATCTTTACTTCCCAACCAGAACTTGCGAATCATAGAATTAATATGCTCACACAAGCCCCTCGGTAATTTGAAACAAGACATAGAAAAAGTCGGAATAGCCTGCGCTACCGACTTTATTAAGATTTCTTTACCTCCCACAGATAGGAGTATTTCCATCCAGCCTAGAATCTTCTTTCATACTCTGTCTCTCAAATATTTGAATGCTCCATTCTTCGAACTCCCCACATCGGCAGGCATGCCCAAATACTTTTCATTAAGAGTCTCCCGGTCAACTTCCAAGATCCCCTTGATCCCTTCTCTAACTCCCCCTGGACACCCTTTGCTAAAGTAGACAGATGATTTGTCCACATTGATGCGTTGCCCTGACGCATTGCAATACTTATTTAGTAACTCTTTCATCTCCAGAGCACCCTCATTATTTGCATGGAAGAACAGCAGGCTGTCATCAGCAAAGAGCAGGTGGTTTACCGCCGGGGCGGACGCCGCCACTTTAACTCCCTGAAGCGCTGGTGACTGGTTAAACTTGAGGAGGCCCGAGAGGCCCTCTGCTGCCAACAAAAACAAATAAGGGGACAAAGGATCTCCCTGACGAATCCCTCGAGAGGGACAGAACTCTTCCTGCGGTACTCCATTGAAAAGAACCGAGAAAGATACGGTGGACACCAACCTCATCACTAGGGCAACCCAAACAGGACTAAACCCCAGCTTTAGCATGATGGCCTCTAAATAACTCCATTCCACACGATCATACGCCTTCCGCATATCCAGCTTAAGAGCACAACTACGATGTTTCTTCGCTTTGTTTCGCTTCATAAAATGCAAACACTTATAAGCTGTAATAATATTATCAGTGATCAATCTCCCTGGTACAAAGGCCGACTGTTCCTCTGAAATAATCTGGGGTAGAACTACTTTCAATCTGTTTGCAGCCACCTTCGATGCAATCTTGTAGATTACATTACATAAACTGATAGGGCGAAATTGACCCATCTCCCTCGGGCTTGCTACTTTTGGAATCATCACTATGAAAGTCTTATTTATCTCAGCCGGGCTGTCCTCTCCCGACAGCACCCGTAGAACTATCTTAGACACTTCCTCCCCACACACATCCCAGTGGCGTTGAAAGAAGTGAGCCGGAAAGCCATCGGACCCCGGGGCTTGATACGTCCAATTTGCATCACTATTTTATATCATAATTTGCTGTTATTCATTGATATATTTCATATTGGGACACAATACTTATGTTATTTCATCTATTTTGCATGTTTCATCATTATTGGAGGATCAAGCACCGGAGCCAGGATTCTGCTGGAAAAAGCACCGTCAGAACGCAATATTTCGGAAGATCAACTGTGGGAGGAAATTATACCAAAAATCCTATTTTTCAAGATGACGAAGGAAGCCGTAAGGAGGGGCCAGAGGACCCTGTGGTGGGCCCACACCCTAGGGCGGCGCGGCCTGTGCCCCGGCCGCGCCGCCATGTGGTCTGGGGGGCCCACAACCCCTTTCGCCTCCTTTTCTTCGCGAAATCCTTCGTCCCGAAAACCTAAGCCACAGAGGGTACCTCGCGAAGAGTTACAGCCGCCTCTGCGGGGCGGAGAACACCAGAGAGAAAGGAGCTCTCCGGCGGGCAGGAATCCGCCGGGGAAATTCCCTCCGGGAGGGGGAAATCGACGCCATCGTCACCGTCATCGAGCTGGACATCATCGCCATCACCATCATCATCATCTCCACCATCATCACCGCCGTCATCACCGCTGGACACCGTCACCGCCGTAGCAATTTGGGTTTGATCTTGATTGTTTGATAGGGGAAACTCTCCCGGTATCGATCTCTACTTGTTGTTGATGCTATTGAGTGAAACCATTGAACCAAGTTTATGTTCAGATTGTTATTCATCATCATATCACCTCTGATCATGTTCCGTATGATGTCTCGTGAGTAGTTCGTTTAGTTCTTGAGGACATGGGTGAAGTCTAAATGTTAGTAGTGAACTATGGTTGAGTAATATTCAATGGTGTGATATTTAAGTTGTGGTGTTATTCTTCTAGTGGTGTCATGTGAACGTCGACTACATGACACTTCACCATTTATGGGCCTAGGGGAATGCATCTTGTACTCGTTTGCCAATTGCGGGGTTGCCGAGTGACAAACCTAAACCCCCGTTGGTATATCGATGGTGGAGGGATCGCAGGATCTCGTAGTTTAAGGCTGTGGTTAGATTTATTCTTAATTACTTTCTTGTAGTTGCGGATGCTTGCAAGGGGTATAATCACAAGTATGTATTAGTCCTAGGAAGGGCGGTACATTAGCATAGGTTCACCCACACAACACTTATCATAACAATGAAGATTATTTAGCCGTATGTAGCGAAAGCACTAGACTAAAATCCCGTGTGTCCTCGAGAACGTTTGGTCATTATAAGTAAACAAACCGGCTTGTCCTTTGTGCTAAAAAGGATTGGGCCACTCGCTGCAATTGTTACTCTCGCACTTTACATACTCGTACTTTATTCAACTGTTACATCAAAACCCCCGAATACTTGTCTGTGAGCATTTACAAGTGAATCCTTCATCGAAACCGCTTGTCAACACCTTCTGCTCCTCGTTGGGATCGACATTCTTACTTATCGAAGATACTACGATACACCCCCTATACTTGTGGGTCATCAAGACTATTTTCCTGGCGCCGTTGTCTGGGAGTGAAGCGCTATTGGTAAGTGGAATTGGTAAGGAAAACCTTTATCATTGTGCTGATTTTATTTCTGCCTGCCTGCTATAAGTCATTATGGAGAGATCTTCTCTTCAATTTTTATTTGGGAAATCTACTACTACCGCAACGGTAGTGGATGAGGCGCCAGTGAGGAAGTAATACCATATAAAATACCTATGAAAATTATTGAACGTGTTATGGATAACCGCTATGAAGGGGATGGAACCGTCCACCCCGGTGATCATTTACTGTTTTTGCATGAATTATGCGGGTTATTCAAATGTGCAGGTATTGCTATGGATGAAGTGAGGAAGAAATTATTCTCTTTATCGCTGTCTGGTAAGGCGGCGCATTGGTATAAATTATCGGATAATGGGGATTCTCTTGAATGGAATGATATTGTGCCCCGGTTTTATTCTAAGTTCTATCCTCCAAGTGAAATTCATAAGGATCGGAATCGCATATATAATTTTTGGCCTCATGATGGAGAGAGTATTGCCCAAGCTTGGGGAGATTGAAGTCTTTAATGCTCAAATGCCCCATTCATGAGCTTCCCGGTAATGTTATTATTGATAATTTCTATGCAAGACTTTCTTTTCAAGACAAGACCTTGCTGAATACTTCTTATTCTCGATCATTTACACGCAACAAAGAAGAGTTTAAAAGGGACCTTCTTGATCGGATCCAAGAAAATACCGAAGGATGGGAGAACGACAAGGATAGAGAATCGTATAATTTATGATTATAAATGCATTGAAGCTTTTATGGATACCGATAAATTTCGTAATATGAGTGCTACATATGGTCTTGATTCTCAAGTTGTCAGAATCTTTATAAAGCTTTTTGCCTCTCATTATGAATTGCCAAAGAAGAATTTTGATAAGTATCATGAACCGTATAAAGATAAAATTGATTCATCTATTAATAAATGCGTTGTAGTTGAAAACCGCCGATCATGTTATTCCTGAAGCTTATATTGAAAAAACTCCTTTCCCCGCTAAAATGAAAGAGTACTGTTATAAATAGTGCGGTTCATAAAAGTGAAAAGAAACCTGTAGAACCCGAAGAACAAATAAAAGTTGAACTCACTTTGTTGCAATAGTTAAAGATCTTGTGACTGAAAATGTGGAGGATGGTCATATTATTTTCTCGTGAAGATGCTTCTAATATTGTTTCACATCCTAATAAACCCAAACAAGCTAGTGTTCCTATGCTATCTGTTAGAATTGGTGATCATTGCTATTATGGATTATGTGATATTGGTGCAAGTGTTAGTGCTATTCCGTATGAGCTTTACACGGAGATTATGCACGAAATTGATTCTTGTGAACTTGAAGATATTGATGTGGTTATTCAGCTGGCTAATAGAGAAACTATTTCTCCAATTGGTATTGTTCGAGATGTGGAAGTTTTATGCGGTAAGATTAAATATCCTGCTGACTTCTTGGTACTTGGTTCTGCTGCTAGTGATTATTGTCCTATTATTTTTGGTAGACCTTTTCTAAATACTTGTGGAGCTATTATAGATTGCAAGAAAGAGAAAATTTTGACTAAATTTGCTGGTGAATCTTATGAGTTTAACTTCTCTAAATTTACTAAAACTCCTTATAAAGCTGATTTGCCTAGTAATGATTTTAAAATGGAGCAATGTGCATCTATTGTTCTTGTTCCTAATAATCCTTTGCAGCAACATTTGGAGGATAGCGAGAGTGAAATTTTTAGGAAAGAAAGAGATGAGCTTGAGGAAATTTTTCTTCGCCAACCTATTCTCAAGCATGATTTACCGGTGGAAGATTTGGGTACAACACCGCCACCAAAGGAAGATCCTGTTTTTGATTTAAAGCCTTTACCTGATAATCTTAAATATGCTCATATTGATGATAAGAAAATATATCCTGTTATTATTAGTTCTAAGCTTTCAGAGATTGAGGAAGAAAGGTTATTGGAAATATTGAAGAAACACCGAAGCGCTATTGGCTATACTCTTGATGATTTGAAAGGGATTTCTCCTTCTATTTGCCAACATGCTATTAATATGGAGGATGATGCAAAGCCTGTTGTTGAACATCAGCGTCGTCTAATTCCGAAGATGAAGGAAGTGGTAAGGAATGAGGTATTACGACTTCTTGAAGCTGGTATTATATATCCTATTGCTGATAGTAGATGGGTTAGTCCTGTGCATTGCATTCCCAAGAAAGGAGGTATGACTGTTGTGCCTAATGATAATGATGAGCTCATCCCTCAAAGAGTAGTTGTAGGGTATAGAATGTGCATTGATTTTCGAAAAGTTAACAAAGTTACTAAGAAAGATCATTACCCTTTACCATTTATTGATCAAATGCTGGAAAGATTGTCTAAAAATACTCATTTTTGCTTTCTTGATGGTTATTCTGGGTTTTCACAAATTGCTGTTAAAGCTAAAGATCAAGAGAAAACCACTTTTACTTGTCCCTACGGAACTTATGCTTATAGACGCATGCCTTTTGGTTTATGTAATGCTCCTGCTACTTTTCAAAGATGCATGTCTGCTATTTTTCATGGTTTTTGTGAAAGTATTGTAGAAGTATTCATGGATGATTTTTCCGTCTATGGGAATTCTTTTGATAGTTGCTTGCGAAACCTTGATAAAGTTTTGCAGAGATGTGAAGAAACTAACCTTGTTCTTAATTGGGAGAAATGCCACTTTATGGTTAATGAAGGAATTGTATTGGAACATAAAATTTCTGAGAGAGGTATTGAAGTTGATAGAGCTAAAGTTGAAGCAATTGAGAAGATGCCCTATCCGAGGGACGTTAAAGGTATTCGTAGTGTTCTTGGTCATGCTGGGTTTTATAGGAGATTTATTAAAGATTTCTCCAAGATTTCAAAGCCTCTTACTAATCTTCTTCAAAAAGATGTACCATTTGTTTTTGATGATGATTGTAAGGAAGCTTTTGAAACTCTTAAGAAAGCCTTAACAACTGCTCCTATAGTTGAACCTCCTGATTGGAACTTACCCTTTGAAATTATGTGTGATGCTAGTGATTTTGTCAGAGGCGCTGTTCTTGGACAGCGAGTAGATAAAAAACTGAATGTTATTCATTATGCTAGTAAAACTCTTGATGCTGCTCAAAGAAATTATGCTACAACTGAAAAAGAATTATTAGCTGTAGTCTTTGCTTGTGATAAATTTAGATCTTATATTGTTGATTCAAAAGTTACTATTCATACTGATCATGCTGCAATTAGATACCTTATGACAAAGAAAGATGCTAAGCCGAGGCTTATTAGATGGGTACTTCTTTTGCAAGAATTTGATTTACATATTGTAGATAGGAAAGGTGCTGATAATCCTGTTGCTGATAATTTGTCTAGATTGGAAAATATTGCTTATGATCCTGTTCTCAAGTTAATGATAGTTTTCCAAATGAACAATTGGCTGTAATAAAGGTGAGCTCGCGAGACAGTCCTTGGTATGCTGATTATGCTAACTTTATTGTTTCCAAGTACTTGCCTCCAACCTTTTCAGCTCAGCAAATGAGGAAATTCTTTTATGATTTGAGGCATTATTTCTGGGATGACCCACACTTATATAAAGAAGGAGTGGATGGTATTATGTGAAGATGTGTCCCCGAATATGAACAACAGGAGATATTGAGTAAATATCATGGTAGTGCCTATGGAGGACATCACGCCGGAGAAAGAACCGCGCAAAAGGTTCTACAATCAGGTTTTTATTGGCCAACTCTCTTCAAAGATGCGAGAAAATTTATTTTATCTTGTGATGAATGTCAAAGGGTTGGTAATATCTCCAGACGTAATGAAATGCCAATGAATTATACTCTTGTTATTGAACCATTTGATTGTTGGGGATTTGACTTCATGGGACCTTTTCCGTCTTCGGAAGGTAACACTCACATACTTGTTGCTGTTGATTATGTTACTAAATGGGTGGAAGCTATACCTACAAAAAGTGCTGATGGTGAGACCTCTTTAAGAATGCTTTTAGATATTATTTTTCCTAGATTTGGAGTACCTAGATATATTATGACTGATGGAGGTTCTCACTTTATTCATGGAGGTTTTAGAAAAACTCTTGCTAAGTATGGTATTAATCATAGAATTGCTTCCGCTTATCATCCTCAAACTAGTGGTCAAGTAGAATTATCAAATAGAGAGATTAAATCTATTTTGGGAAAGACCGTTAATAAAACTAGAAAGAATTGGGCTGGTAAATTGAAGGATGCACTTTGGGCTTATAGAACTGCTTACAAAAATCCCATGGGAATGTCACCTTATAAAATGGTTTATGGGAAAGCTTGTCATTTACCCTTAGAACTAGAGCACAAAGCTTATTGGGCTGTTAGAGAATTAAATAAAGATCCTAAACTTGCCGGTGATAAGAGGTTGTTGCAATTGAGTTCTCTAGATGAACGGAGAAGTGAAGCTTATGAAAATGCTAAACTCTTTAAAGAGAAAGTTAAAAAATGGCATGATAGGAGGATTATCAAAAGAGAATTTAATATTGGGGATAAAGTCCTATTGTATCGGTCTCGTCTCAGATTCTTTGCAGGAAAATTACTCTCGAAATGGGAAGGACCATATGTTGTCGAGGAGGTGTATCGTTCAGGAGCAATCAAAATTAGCTCTCTCCAAGGCAATGCTACGCAAGTGGTGAATGGACAAAGACTCAAGCATTATATCTCGGGTGATTCTTATAATGTTGATGTTGATATTATTCAAATGGAAACACCGGAGGCTTACATCAAAGGGCAAATTGACAGTCCGCCAGAACTCGACTTTGAATAGGTAACAGTACTGGTAATGAAAAGTACGCAATTTACTTTCCGAACAATATTTTCGCTGTTTTTGGAAAATATGAAAAATTACGAGTTCGAAGCGGAGTGGAAAGGACGCACGAGGGCGTGGCACCATAGGCCGGCGCGGCCTGACCAGGGCCCGCGCCGCCCTATGGTTTGGCCGCCCCGTCGCCCCTTTCCGACTCTGGTTCGATCTGGTACTTTCCGTTTGTCGTGAAAATTTTTGCTATATAATCCCCCGGACCCCTGGAGGTCCGTATATCGTGTTTTCGACGTGTTTTGTTTCGAGTTGTTTCTGCCAGGATTTGCTTCGGATCTAGAGCCATCATGTCTTCGTCGGAAACTCCGAAGGACAGCTCCAGCAAGGATGTTGGCAACTTGTACATGGAGGAGCTGAGGATGCACCCCAAGGAGTTGCTGCTCGTTGAAGGAGAACTGCAGGTCAAGGATGTCCAGGGTCCTAAAGGAGAAGGAAGCCTGGAAGACAGGATGGAGAAGCTAGAACAAGAGGTTTTCAAATACAAGAAGATGGCTGAGCGTGAGGTGGATATCTTCCACAAGATTGTGTCTGAACTCATTGCTGAACATGAGAAGGAAACTGCAAAGCTTTGGAGCGACATCCTCTCACTTCACGACACCACCAACAAGCTCCAAGCACAACTCTATGATTTTCAGAATCAGAACTGTGAGTATGAAAACAGGTTTAAATACATAAGCCGTGCTACTAGTTTCAGGATCCCCGAGACCAAGATGTCGTTTCTTGATGGAGAGCCTCTTCCTTGGAAGTTTGATGACGGGAATTCATCACCACCATCGCCGCAGGAGTAATTCATCATCGGTATTGGCATCCCCTTGGTTTGTTCCAAGCTTGGGGGAGTGCCGCGGTATCACATTATCACTACCTTTTACTTTTATTGTCAAGTAGTGTCATATCATGAGTAGGGAAGTTATCATATAAGATGGGTTGCGTTTGGAAGTATCTCTCCTTTAGTTGGTTATCTATGTATCCCTTGGTGTGAGTTATCGTTATGGAATATTAATGAGAAGTCTTATCATTTACATATTGCACATCTTATTTTAGTTTGCAATCTCTACTATATGATTCACCTTGTTGTTAGTATTGGTATCACTTTGGGAGCATTGAATAAATCTATTTGGTTTTGGCAAACTTAGCATTGGTCAATAGCAACAACACTTTGAGGTTTAAGTAGAAAAGAGAAATACATGTAGATGTTTCATTGTCTTTCTTGTTAGCTCATAGCTTACTATTCTGAAGTTAAAATTGTTTGTGCTTACAAGGAAAATGCATGATTGTTTCTATCACATGTATGTTTGTTTGTTTCCCTCGACTCTTATGCTTGCTAATTAACCTTGCTAGCCAAAGACCTGTACTGAGAGGGAATACTTCTCGTGCATCCAAACCTTAACCCAAACCTATGTCATTTGTGTCCACCATACCTACCTATTATATGGTATTTTCTGCCATTCCAAGTAAATACTTCATGTGCTACCTTTAAACAATTCAAAACTTAGTATCTCTTATTTGTGTTAATGTTTCATAGCTCATGAGGAAGTATGTGGTGTTTTATCTTTCAATCTTGTTGGGCAACTTCCACCAATGGATTAGTGGCTTCATCCGCTTGTCCAATAATTTTGCAAAAAGAGCTGGCAATGGGATTCCCAGTCCCAAATTAATTAAACTAAATAGACACTCCTCCATGGTATGTGATTGATGGACGGCACCCGAAGGATTCGGTTAGCCATGGCTTGTGTAAGCAAAGGTTGGGGGGAGTGTCATCATCATAATAAAACTAAAATAAAAAGGCACTCCTTCATGGTATGAGATTGTTGGCAGGCACCCGAGGATTCGGTTAGCCATGGTTTGTGAAAGAAAGGTTGGAAGGAGTGCCACACAAAATGAAAATAATATGGGAGCCGCTCTTAGGAGGTTGTCCGGGCAAGGGGGTTAGAGTACCCGCTACCAACGTTGACAACAACAAACACCTCTCAAAATGTTACTTTTATTCTCTTTATATGATTGCAAAACTGAAAAAGCTCTAGCACATGATTTAATCCCTGCTTCCCTCTGCGAAGGGCCTGTCTTTTACTTTATGTTGAGTCAGTAAACCTATTTTCCCTCCATCTCAAGCAAGCATTTGAGTAGTTGTGATCAAACCATTATATTGTGATTTGCTACATCATGTCTTTTATTCTTCCTTGTTTAGTACAAGTTTTATCTGAATGAATATAGCTTTGCAAGTTATCAATGATCATGAGAAGACCATTATGATTGTGTATGCAAGTTGTGCCTTATAAACTTTAACATGAGAGCGCTGCTCAATGAGATAAATATAATCTGTTAATTGTTCTCTGACCAAGAACGAAGTTTGCCATCACCAATTATGATTTCTTATGCACCTTTACTTGTGATTACCTTATACTTGTTTCAAGTTGAGTTATAAGAGGTTGTCTACTATAATGTCCTGTGTGAATGAATATGATTCTTCTTGTCCGTATTTTATTTATCGACTCTTCACTCCATAAACATGTGGTCATGTCTATCGAGTTCAGTTTCGCTTGGGGACAAGCGAAGTCTAAGCTTGGGGGGAGTTGATACGTCCAATTTGCATCACTATTTTATATCATAATTTGCTGTTATTCATTGATATATTTCATATTGGGACACAATACTTATGTTATTTCATCTATTTTGCATGTTTCATCATTATTGGAGGATCAAGCACCGGAGCCGTGGATTCTCGCTGGAAAAAGCACCGTCGTAACACAATATTTCGGAAGATCAACTGTGGGAGGAAATTATACCAAAAATCCTATTTTTCAAGATGACGAAGGAAGCCGAAGGAGGGCCAGGAGGACCCAGGGTGGGCCCACACCCTAGGGCGGCGCGGCCTGTGCCCCGGCCGCGCCGCCATGTGGTCTGGGGGCCCACAACCCCTTTCGCCTCCTTTTCTTCGCGAAATCCTTCGTCCCGAAAACCTAAGCCACGAGGGTACCTCGCGAAGAGTTACAGCCCGCCTCGCGGGGCGGAGAACACCAGAGAGAAAGGAGCTCTCCGGCGGGCGAGAATCGCCGGGAAATTCCCTCCGGGAGGGGGAAATCGACGCCATCGTCACCGTCATCGAGCTGGACATCATCGCCATCACCATCATCATCATCTCCACCATCATCACCGCCGTCATCACCGCTGGACACCGTCACCGCCGTAGCAATTTGTGTTTGATCTTGATTGTTTGATAGGGGAAACTCTCCCGGTATCGATCTCTACTTGTTGTTGATGCTATTGAGTGAAACCATTGAACCAAGTTTATGTTCAGATTGTTATTCATCATCATATCACCTCTGATCATGTTCCGTATGATGTCTCGTGAGTAGTTCGTTTAGTTCTTGAGGACATGGGTGAAGTCGAAATGTTAGTAGTGAACTATGGTTGAGTAATATTCAATGGTGTGATATTTAAGTTGTGGTGTTATTCTTCTAGTGGTGTCATGTGAACGTCGACTACATGACACTTCACCATTTATGGGCCTAGGGGAATGCATCTTGTACTCGTTTGCCAATTGCGGGGTTGCCGGAGTGACAGAAACCTAAACCCCCGTTGGTATATCGATGCAGGAGGGATCGCAGGATCTCAGAGTTTAAGGCTGTGGTTAGATTTATTCTTAATTACTTTCTTGTAGTTGCGGATGCTTGCAAGGGGTATAATCACAAGTATGTATTAGTCCTAGGAAGGGCGGTACATTAGCATAGGTTCACCCACACAACACTTATCATAACAATGAAGATTATTTAGCCGTATGTAGCGAAAGCACTAGACTAAAATCCCGTGTGTCCTCGAGAACGTTTGGTCATTATAAGTAAACAAACCGGCTTGTCCTTTGTGCTAAAAAGGATTGGGCCACTCGCTGCAATTGTTACTCTCGCACTTTACATACTCGTACTTTATTCAACTGTTACATCAAAACCCCCTGAATACTTGTCTGTGAGCATTTACAGTGAATCCTTCATCGAAACTGCTTGTCAACACCTTCTGCTCCTCGTTGGGATCGACATTCTTACTTATCGAAGATACTACGATACACCCCCTATACTTGTGGGTCATCAGGGCTTTTGAGGGGTACATTTCAAACAGTGCCGTCTTCACCTCCTTAGCAGCAAAAGGCGCGACCAACATATTATTCATCACCGAGTCCACCTTAACTGGAACGGAATTTAGTACTTCCTCCATTCCCTGGACACCTTCCGAAGTATACAGATGTTTATAGAACTCGGTTGCCAAGGCTCCAAGCTCCTGTTCTGTATTAACTACAGTCCCATCCTCCCTTTGCCTCTCTGAGACTTTATTCTTCTTTCTCCTCTGGCTCGCTCTGAGATGAAAAAAGCGCGTGTTTTTATCCCCCGCCGCTAGCCATTGTATCCGAGATCGCTGCTTCCACATTACTTCCTCTTGTTCGAGAAGCTGCGCGAGTCTCGTAGTAATTTCTTGTTCCCTCTCACACGGACCAGACCTACCAGAAGCATTTCTGAGCTCTCCCAGCTCCCTTTGAAGGCTTCTAATTTGGAACTGTATATTCCCAAAAGTATGCTGTCCCCACCGGGCCAAATCACCTGACAAGTTCCCCAATTTTGTATGCAAATCATGCACTGAATTGCTCTGTCCCTTATCCTTCCAGGACTGTATTAGCATTTTTTCAAACTCCTTATGGCTTTCCCAAGCTATCTCATACCGAAAAGGTTTCTCTTTTCTGCCTCGTATGTGATTATCTGCTGAAACTCTTTTATCTGGAGGAGTCGTGCGTGCGTGGGGCCATGGGGCCTAGATCGTTTTTTTTTAGACCAGCCTGATCGGGTGAATTAAACTTTCTGCCGTTCTGAGCTTTACTGGCCCGGCCCACCGGAATAGTTGGTCTTCTCAACATAAGTCCGGTTTCTTTTACCGACTGAATTAGGAACAGAGTGAAGGTAATAGCGATCGGTTTTCTCTCATCGATTGATCGAAAGAAGGAACAACGGACAAACCAGCGGGAAGAATGAAACGAAAATCTGTCCCGGCTTTTTTACGGACGAAAATTTGTTTCGGTTTTTTTGACCTACTAACACCACCGATCAGTAACATATTAGTAGAGATTGTCACTTTTCAAATTTTGGCTCCCATTCGGTTCAAGCCCTAACACGTACTTAATTTAGTTTATGTAATCTGGTCTCTAGAAAAATTAAACACCCAATACTCAAATTGTTCAAATAATAATTTGGAAAGATTGCATAAAGTGTGACATTGCTAGCATATTGTAACCTGACAGAAGCTATGAAAATTTACATGCTCATCAATTGGAATAGATGTTTTGGCTTTCCTGCTGCCTCCCATCCCTGCCTGCTCCTTCCTCACTTCTCCGTGAGAAACAAACAATGCAAGATTTAGTGCCTGACTGCAAGCAAATAAACATCGAGATATCGGCAAAAATTTACTGACACGTGTACCCCATATTACTGAGTAGATGCATACTTCACTTGAAATCAGAAACCAACTTCTTATGCCCAAACCGAATAGGTGCTGCTGTAGATTGCTTTCCTCTATGTGCTCATTTACAAACATATGCAATGATGATGCATCTGCTACCAGAAATCTAATTGTGTTGTATTATTGAACATCGTGATGTGGTCAGAACCTGGAAGAGTATATATATTTAAGATAAACTCAAACTAATGTTTTTCTCAGGAGTGAACGTACAGGTCTTTCAGGTTTCTAGTGAATCTGATACTGAAATCAATTGTAAAGTTGCTAATGCAGTAACCAAAAAATTACGAACATGCATTATGTATACATCAAGGACTGATATCTGAATCTATAGTGAATTTATTGCTATCTGAATGTTCCTGTTTTTTCGCTAACTGATTAGGGAACTGGAAGACGAAAAAGAAGCACTGATAGCTCTTACCTTGAGTGGAGCACGATGGCAATCTCTAGGACAGGCTTTGGTCGAGGGACGGATTTATGGCTTGATAGACCGAGTTCCAGCGAAGTGGTCAGACAATGGCACTGTCGAGGGACGCCGGAACTTGCAATTGATTTGATTTTTTGGTCGAGAGAGTCCTTGCTTTATATAGGCTCGCCGAACACGTAAAACGTAGTTCATGTCGGAAATCCTACCGCAAGCGTGGTAATGAGTTTGTGTCGGAGTTCCTCTCCGTCACCATCCCGCTGGAGCTCGAAGAGAGTTCGTCTCGGACAGGACCGATCCATAGATTTCGGGGGCTCTAGGGCGACACAGGACCAAGGGCCCCTTGTTTACTGTGTCGAAGCTTTTCTAGGGTAGGGGGCCATTGCCCCCTACTCTGGAAAATTTCTTTAAAAAATATATTTATGCTATTTTTTTTAAATATTATTCATAGTTTAAGTACGATTGGTGTTCTTGGCCCCTTAACAATTTGCATCATGTTCCGCCATTTGGTTACACATAATTTTTAAAAATATTATTAGTACTCCATTAGAGAAATATTAGAGTAATGCAATAGAAAACTAAATAATATTTACATTTGAAAGATCCATAGTCTTTGGAATCTCAGTTAAGATATTGGAACCATTTATTTCTATTGATCGAGCAAACTATATACCATGATTCTTATTTTTACCATAGTTACTTGTGCACACGTGTATACACATATATACCTCTAAATTTAATCGGAGAGAAAATTATGAGAGTCTGTGTTGTGCTGCATATTTGGAAAGGTTGGAAAGAAATCATGTCATCGAGAAAAAATATTTAGAAGTATTGAATTACTTTTATAAAAGGAGTCAGAGTAGATGTTTGGTAAGATGTAGGTTGGATCTTATGTATTTTCTAGCAATATTCTAAGCCGTATGGCCTAAAGAGTAAATATTGATTTTTTTTGGATAGGAGGAATCAATGTAGAGAAGCGGTAAGCTACATCATAAAACATGTATGTTTTCTAAAATTATTTTAAACTATACAGCCAAAAGAGTATAGGTATAAGTGTAGTAACTATGCAAACAAATCTTGGGTCAGGGCCGCTAGATCATAGAGGCCCGAGGTGAGCGCCCCTCTGCCCAACCCTATGGGCTGGCCCTGGCTAGGTGATTATGGTATCCCAACCACGTGGCTAGGGCTAGCCGTTATTTCTGTTTGGTTGGAAGGATAAATGTTGCCGTGGTTAGCCAATTGTATGTTTTGGTTGGAACTTGGAAGGATGAAGAATGGATAGACTGTTCTGATAACTCTTTTGACATGAGGCGATGAGATTAGCATATACATGCATTTTTAATTCCCAATTGTACACGACATGCGATACTAGCATATTATCCACACATAAATATGTATATAATTGACAAAATAAACTTTGAAATCCGAATCTCATAACAACAAAATGAGTGCAGCTTTTCCTCTCGCAATTCAACATTGGAGTAGGGCTACAACATCATAGATTACACAACCGCACATCCATGAACATCATGTTATGTTGTATTGGTACTAGTACTGGCGACTACAGTTAAAGAAAAAATATATGCAAACCTAAGTGCTTGATTATCATTGCTGCTACACTTGTGAATCCCTTATGAAGGATTGAATAAGAATTAGTGGACAAACACTAACCAGTGAGGATGCAATGGAATTAAAAAAGTGTACATGAGTTTTTCCTAAGCTTCAGTGTCGAGCTAGCTCCGCCACTGGCTGCGGTGGCTAGACATTTGGAAGCTGGGAAATTCATCTCCACAGATCTAAACAACACAAGCTATATATCTGTAAACATGTTCATGTATTAGAAAACACAACAAAAGGTAAAAAAAATACAAATGAATAAAAACAACGGAAATTATAAATTGCAAAACAGAAAAAGGAAAAAAGTAAAGTAATAAAAAAAGAAAATCTAAAAACGCCACGCCATAACGAGCCGGCCCATAATAGTCCAAGTTTCAGGCGCCCCATTAGCAACGCGTTGAGCGGTAAATAGGGGTTTGCCAACCTAACAACATTCACACTCTAAATAGACAGCCCACCGGAGCCCAATTAACTGGGCCGGCCTTTATACCCAGGAAGTCGCTCCTCTTGACATTTCTGCCCCTCCCTACCGCGCTCTCGCTCGCTCTGCGCTGCCGCCGTCCAACCCTACACCAGACCGACTATATAAAAGCTTACCCGTCAGATTCTCTAGGGCTCTTCTTCGTTCTCTCCCTCCCGCCGCCGCCTCCTCCGTCACCGCCCCGGCGCACTTGGAGCTCGTCCCACCCACGGCCTGCCCAGCATGGTAAGCTTGCATCCGAGGCCGGAATCCGCCGTTCCTTCCAGGTCTTGCCTCCCATGACGCCGTGCTAATCTCGCGTGTTGTTTCCCACAGATCATCCCCAAGAAGAACCGCAATGAGATCTGCAAGTACCTCTTCCAAGGTCATTAATTCTCCCCCCCTCCCCCTCGTCTCATAGGATTGTAGCTCCAATTTAGGCGTGATTGAGAGTGAATGCGGTGGATCTGATGAGCCCACAGTAGAAAACAGTAGGTTTCGTGGTAGTCGATGCTCGAAGGAGAGCTGACGTTTACTAGTTTATTTTTAGGATTTGATTCCTCGGCGAAATTCTGCATGCGAGGAACTTGTGTATGCTACTAGCTCTCATGTTTTTAGTTAGATAATGACATCATGTGCTACAATAAGCTCCTATATGGCCGTTTGCCCTCTCTGATATTTCAAACAAATTATGAGCATCAGAACCAAGTGAACCGTTTCACGCTCTGATTGGTCCTAGCTTTCACCAGGGAATTTCGAAAATGGATTCATGTGAACCTATCGTGATCATTTTGATTGACGCATGTGTATGTGCTATTGCAGAGGGTGTGCTCTACGCCAAGAAGGACTACAACCTGGCCAAGCACCCGCAGATTGACGTGCCCAACCTCCAGGTGATCAAGCTCATGCAGAGCTTCAAGTCCAAGGAGTACGTCAGGGAGACCTTCTCGTGGCAGCACTACTACTGGTACCTCACCAATGAGGGCATTGAGTTCCTGCGCACCTTCCTCAACCTGCCATCTGAGATCGTGCCCAACACGCTCAAGAAGTCTGCCAAGCCTCCTGGCCGCCCATTTGGCGCTGGCCCACCTGGTGACCGCCCAAGGTATACTTATTTCTGCTCCAGGTTCTTGTCACACCTGTCAGTGTGATGTCTAATGTAGAACTAACTTACCAATTTTAGTTTTAGTAATGAAATGCCTACTAAGTCGGGTATATGAAAGCTGCTAGATGTGTATTGAAAATGACTCAAGTTCTGTCATGAAATGCCTACTATGTTGCCTACTATCTTAGGTTACTCCTGATGCGGCTTGACTTGCTGGTTTATGGCGTGGAGCCTTTGTCCGACATAGCTTTGCAACATTGTTAGAAGAAATGATTTAATGCTATCTCTTTCTGCTATTTTGTAGACCTAATATATCTTGGACGTTGGCTAGAGATTTTGTTTTTTACGGTTTTGCTTCATTTCCGGTTGCACCTATGTCGTTTATTTGTTTGTCCTTTGGTTGTCTTATAAGTTGGAAAGCAAGATAATTATTTTTAGGATTTACAAATGCTGTATTTGGTTAGCACTATGTTTATCCTCTTGATTGCTTTTGCTGAGGCCATGTCTAGTTTTGCTTATATTTACTTGGATTTTTTACAGGGGTCCACCTCGCTTTGAGGGTGATAGGCCAAGGTTTGGTGACAGGGATGGCTACCGTGCTGGTCCTCGTGGCGCGCCTGGTGACTTTGCTGGTGAGAAAGGTGGAGCTCCAGCAGAGTTCCAGCCATCATTCAGGGTAATCTACTATGTCCTTGAAGTGCCTATGTCTTTTTTTGGTCATATGATTTAGCATTGCAATTGACAAACAGGAATACCTAAACATGCAAATCAGAATCATGCACTGGCTGGTTTCTATGTGCACCCTAGAATGTTGATACCATGAACTGCGAATATCTTGCTGAATCCTCTTCTTCGTTACACTCATTAGTTTAATACTGTACGCTAGGAAGATTTTGATTGTCAGGCTATTTTTTTTTCACGCTCAACAGTTACATTCATATATTTTTTTATTTGGACACTTTTCTTTGTGAAATGTGGGCATTGTCCTGCTGCCAGCTGAAGAAATGCCATATACTGTATTAAAGGAACAGCTAATTTCTGATCTGAATTGGATGCTCACCAATTTTTCCACCCTAAATTTTTTCAGAGCTCTGGTGGTGGGTTTGGCCGTGGTGGTGGTGCAGGTGGCTTTGGCCGTGGTGGCGGCTATGGCGGTGGTCCGACCTCTTCCTCAATGGAGTGAACTTCCCCAAGTTCGGATGTGATGTTTCCCTTCTCATGATGCGTTAATTTTGCATGATGGTTATATTATGTAGTAGTGATGTTTGCAAGATTGATCAGTGTTGTCTACACATGCTAAAATGTGCTACCTTGAATCACTCAGTATAATAGTTTTTGCAAACGTTGTCTTAAATGCTTCCCCCAAGTTGATCCTACAGTAATCTTTTGTTTTGCCATGTCTTGTTCTGGTATGATCCCCGATGTTCGTGTGTTGTCTGTCTTACCAGAGAAGTAGTAGTCTCCTGTTCAGTTTTGCTGTAGTGTGTGGGTAACGGATGTGCTGTATGTGATGCAACGGTGTCTTCGAGCAATAAGTAGGATCCTGCAGTTAACTGAATGAGGCTGCACTCTTGCTTCGATATGCATAAGCCTGTTTGTTTTTTGGGTACCTATCAGCGAACTAGCTAAAATGTGCTACCTTGATTCACTCAGTATAATAGTTTTTGCAAACGTTGCCTTAAATGTTTCCCCCAAGTTGATCCTGCAGTAATCTTTTGTTTTGCCATGTCTTCTTTGTTCTGGTATGATTGTTCGTGTGTTGTCTGTCTGACCAGATAAGTAGTAGTCTCGTGTATGATTGTTCGTGTGTTGTCTGTCTGACCAGATAAGTAGTAGTCTCGTGTTCAGTTTTGCTCCAGTGTGTGGGTAAGAGCATCTCTATCACAGCCCGTAAAAACGTGAATTGTAAAACGCAAGTTCAGGTCACCGAACTCGTATTTACGGCTCGAAATTACGGCTCGAAAAAGTGCCGACGCATATTAGAACCTGTAAAGTAAAACAGTAAAAAAGCACATGTCACTCCTCTTTTTTCTCTTCTCTTCTTCCACAACACACGCACGCGTCTGGGAGCACAGGCCGTGCTCCGGCCCCGCCCGCGCTGACCCCGGCCCTGCCGGCGCCGCGCTGCCCCTCCTTCGGCCGCGCCCCAGCCACTTTTCCCCGGCCGCGCCACAACGTCCTCGGTCCCGCTCAGGCTGTTTTCAGCCCCGGCTCACTTCGCTACAGTCACCGGCTTTCTCCTCGCCGCGACCGCTTCGCTCCCAGCCTTTCGCTCGGCTCCGCCTTGCACGCCTCGGCCCCGCCCGATGTCGCAGCCAGGTCGCCCCGCCCCGCTCCGCCTTGCCCCGTCACGAGCTCGCCGGAATTTGGTTGAATTCCGGCGAATTTAGTTGGATTCCGGTGACTGTAGTAGTGGAAGCCGTTAGCTCGTTCTGAAATTTCAGCGCGCCAAGAGTATAGGTTCATTGTTCAGTTCGCTCATTCAACCCCTACAAATATAGTCTGAGTTGGGTTTTCGGTCTCGGCGAAAAAATAAATTTGGTTTTGCCTCGTTTACGGTAACTGATCGCCACCATTTTTCAGACCGAACCCGTAAATTAGCGGTTATTTTTCGGTTTTGACCCTTTTACAGGCTCTGCTAGAGATGTTCTAAGGGAACGTGCTATACCTATGTTGCAACGAGTGTCTTTGAGCAATAAGTAGGATCCTGGAGTTAACTGAATGAGGCTCTTGCTTCGATATGCACAAGTCTGTCTGGTTTTTGGGTACCTATCAGCGAACTAGCAATTGTACTGTATATTTGCAATGGGGGTCAAACAATTTTCGTGATCTCGTCTGTCTGGTTTTTGGACACCTATCAGCGAAGTAGCAATTGCACTGCTTTATATTTGCAATGGGGGTCAGACAACTTTCGTGATCTCTCTGCTGCTAAGCAGCTGATTTACAATCTCCAAACTGATCTATCCTTAGACGAAGCTTTCTACATTCCACTGCACTTCTACAAGCACAATAGTAGAGCAATGACAGTGGACGGCAGCATCAGCAGCTGCCACTGCAACGTTGCGGGCCACCGCCGCACAGCAGCGTCTGAGGTCGCGTTGAAGATGCCTTTCGGCGTGGCCCCGTGGTTGCGCGGTGAGCACGTACCATTGCTCTGCATGGAACACAACCATCGATTTCTGTCAGTAGGGAAACAACCTGCTTCAATGGAACACTAACTGAAACACCAAAAATGTGCAGTTAGCTTGGCAAAGAGCAGTCAGAATGGCACATTACATTGCAAGCAGCTATGCTTCCGCATCCACAGACCAGCCCGCCGTTGGCCTTGTCCGTGGCTTCCGCCGCACCGCCTCTGTCGCTTCTCTGGGCAGGGTAGAACAATTCAACAACATTAGCACTCGCAAATCGTAGACATTCACTCTCATCTTTTAACTGAAAACTTATCCAGCTCGAAATAAAATCTCAGACCTTGTAGAAGTCGACGGCGATGAAGTTAGGCCATCTGTTCCCGGAGGCGGAGTGGCATGTGTCTAGCATGCCCAGTAGCTGCGCCGAGTTGTCCTTGCAGGCCTCTGGGAAGTTGGGGAGGTCCCTGAAGTAGTTCACCAACACCAGTGACCTCGACAGGTCGTTCATGGTGGCCGACTCGGCCCTGTTCGGGCACGCCCCGTTCACCATCCCTTTCGTCCCGTCTGCAGCACATGAAACATTTTCACATTTGTCATGCCCCGCATGCCGCCGTGATGATTCGTGCCTGCGTGAGTACGTACACTGGTTCTCGACGACGTAGCGCCACTCGTGGGGGAACCCCTCGGCGGCCTCCTTGGCGGCCTTGGAGGTGAAGGCGAGGAGGCGGTGGTTGTCGCGGACCATGTCGCTGAGCAGCGGCCAGTCGCCGCCCTTCTTGGGCATGCGCCACGCCGGGAACAGGTACCGCGTCAGGCCGGAGGCGTTGAAGACGCGGGTGAGCCCCTTCGGCGACTCCACGTAGTCCTCGATGAAGATCGTGATCACCTCCGACGGGTTCCTCGCCAGGAACACCTCGATCTCCCGGAGCACGTTCACCGCCGGCGTCTGTCCGTCCATTGGGACATGTACCCAACGGTAGCTGTTAGTGTGCGTGTGTTCGTCGATCATAGCAGCAAGTTTTGGTTTGGTGCGCTTACGAAGGCGGTGAAGTTTTGGCAGGCGCCGCCGTAGGAGTGGCAGAGCCATATGTCGTTGCGGAAGTCGTACATGTCCAGCATCAGCCCTCTCACGCCGTTCTGCGACAAACGGCAAAGTCAGCCGCCCCAGTTTGACAAAGTTGAAGCTTGTTTCAGCTTAATTGTTGAACCGAAACCCAAATAATATAGGAATCATCAAGTCGTGCTCAAGCTGGCTGACACAATCAGCCTTCTTGTGCTCATTGTTGCACTGCTTCTAGGGCTGCGAGCATGAGCCCGCATAAACCAGCATATAAGTGTTTTAAAAGTCAACCTACTGCAATTTTTATATGAGATTAACACATATTTTACTTACGACACTTTTAAACTTGAGAGCATATGCTCCTGCTATCTAAAAAGCATTTTAAAATAAAAAAATCTGAAAGTCGACATTATATGTGCGTATGCTAAGATTCATCGAAAACTGACATTTTTTGTGTCCTGCGAAAAAAGATAAACAAATGTGTCGTGAAAAGCTCTATTTAAGCACCATTTTTTGTCTTTTTGCACACGACACAAACAATGTCGATTTTTGGGCAAACGACTTCATGAGAACATAGAATGTCGATATGTACGCGACAATTTTTCGTTCGATTTTTTTTTTTTTACATTTTAACTGCATTTAGAACTCATTTATAAAAAGGGAGCATATGCTCCCAGGTGCAGAAACACCTCATCCATTTCCGTTTACTTTTAATATACCTACACACGGATAGGGATGTCATCCACATGGTATGGGTACGGCTAGAGCCATCCCGTACTCGTACACGTCACCTTCAATCTTACCCGTCACCCGTACCTATACCCGTCAACCAGTCACCCGACATGGTAAATGGGTACCCGCGGGTAAAAATACCAGCACTTACAACACATCAAATTAATCAAAAAATTATGACTGGAGGTGAAGCTATCCTAAATAGGGATCTAATCCTCACTAACCTATTAACGATTGTGAGAACAGAAAGCATCATTGTTCAGTCTAGCAATATGAAGGCATGATTAGGGAAAAATTAAGCAGTTTACAATATTACAATGACCCACTTGTTAAATTTAGATGGGGTATGAGTTCTATGATCCCATACCCATACCCACTCTACCCGATGAGTAAGATATTTTCCATTTACAAATTCATAGGTAATATTTTATCTCGTACCTATATTTTTATTGGGTTTTAACCGGCGAGTATGTGGATCATGGGTACCCATTGACATCCCTACACGGATTTGCCTAATGTCCGCCTTCGCAACCTTAACGGCTTGTAAGTATCACGCGTATCGCGCGAGCTGCGCCGATCAAACAAATCAAATCAAATGCACTTTGGTTCAATGCACAGGAAATTGCTCATTCCGCCTGTTTTTTTATACTTTTTTTTGCACAAACCACTAGTTGAATGCATATCTTTTCTGCACATTTCACCACTCAGCTCTAATCTGTTGCAAGTTTCAACAGTTTGTCATCTAATCAACGTTTTAGCTCGATTTGACAGCAAAACTGGACATGTGGGCTCGGAATGTCAATGCTCTACAAAGATTTCAGAATGCTTAAAGTTTCATTGAAAAATAATTAACCATGTAAAAACCAATATAATAGACTTGTTTTATAAGAAAAATCTTTAGGCAATTGTGTTACGAAAAAATTACAAGTGCTTTACAAAGTGCAGTGAACTAACTTTTTAACATAAATTAACCGTATAGCAGTTTGAATAGATATTCCTGGATGGACAGTTTTTCCACTTATTGTTTGTGAAGACGGTTAAAGTGATGAAGAATTTATGTTAGAAAATCGGTTTACTACACAATATAAAAAAGAAGCATTCATAAAAATAAAAAAGCTCGGTTGTCAAAATCATTTTAGTGTAATTTAATTGGCGATCTGATTATTTATTTGCAAGAGTAAACATTGATGTTTCATGTAAGATGCGTCGAGTACATCCTAGAGCGCGTCAACATTTTTTTCGCAATCTTTGGGTGACAGATTATTTTTTCTACTCCATTTTTTTGCAAGAGTATCATTTTTGAAACATCCCACTACAATTTTTGTGTGTACCATCGGCACCTGTAAGCTCTGCTATTAATTGGGCCAGATTAGATGATGAACTGATGCAAGCCGCAATAGATCTAGACCAAAACCAGTGAAATGTGCAAAACAGGAATACGTTAAACTACTCCCTCTGATTCATATTACTTGTCACCAGCATGAATGTTCCTAGAACTCAAATATGTCTAGATACATGTATACTAGTTGCAACTAATATGGATCAGAGGAAGTTGTTGTTTGTGCAAATGAAGGACGAAAAAGATGGTGGAATGTGCAATTTTCTCTTCAATGCGCACATGGAGGTTCGAAATGGCTAGCAAAATTTCCTTGGAAGTAGTAATTTTGAAGGAATGAGAGCCACGCATCGCGTGGGGTTGATTGGAGCGAGAGTGGAATGGACGTGTTACCCAAAATGGAGGAGACACCGCACGTCTCATCCACAACTCTGAAACACAAGACGAGGAGTGTCCATCACGTGTGCCTGACATAGTGACATAGTGCCATTGCAGCGTTGCCGCGCCAACGCTTGAAGCGAACGCAGCGGCAGCGTGCGGTGTGGGTGTGTGGCTGCTGGTCCGTGCACGCAAACCGGCGACAGAAAAAGACCGGCGCCTGGAGGTGGCGCTGCTCGTTCGACGCGTGGACGACCCGCTCGCGACATCTGTTGCGTCCCGGGACACCTCACCGCACACTGACAGGCTTTACCATCACACTGACAGGCTCCGGCGATGCTCCGCCGTCATTGCCCAAGTGGAGAGCTTGACGACGAGCGCGCGAGGGGGCGGTGGGTAAACGGAAGGAGAACAGATTAACAGCGGCGGTTGGGTTGACTTACGTTGAGCTGCTGGGTGACGGTGTCCTGCTGGTTCCACGCGGTGGCGATGGCCGTCCCCGTCTGGGAGCGGGCGCCGAGGCGGGCGAAGGAGTTGTGGGTGGTGAGCCACGAGTAGCGGTTGAAGGGCAGGTCCGCCGCCTTGCTCTGCGGGTCGACGGGGGTCACCCGGGTGCACCGCGGCCGCACGCCGCCGTCCGCCGCGCACGTCTCGCAGTGCAGCCCGGCGTCGCAGTTCCGCCCCAGCGCGCACGTCTCGCCCACCTGCGCAGCCAGAACCGGAAACCATGTCACGAGCGCACGCGCAATCGCCGCGCGCCCAGGAAGCTCAATGTGCCGCAATCGTACCTTCCGGGCGGAAACGACGGCGGGGCACGAGCACAGGAGCAGGGCGGCGGCGGCGACGGCCACGGCGAGAAGCGCCGGCGGCCGCCGCTCCTTGTGCAACTTGAGCATCTTGGTTCTTCTTGCCGCCGCGCGCCTGCTCTAGTGCTCTCCTCTGCGCCGCGCGATTGGTGTTACGCTCGTCCTGGCCTGGCCGGCAAGCGGCGGAAAGCTAGGGGTGGTGTACGGCTTGTGTAGCTTGCAAGGCCGGGTTGCGCCGTCGCTTCGCTTGCCGCTTGCTTATGCGCGTGGTTTTCGCTCTGTTTCCCCGCGTCCTATTCCCGGTCTTTGGTCGCTCACCGCAGCATTGTCATTACGCTTGCTTGCCTTGCGTGTCATGGGCAGGGCGATGGCACGGTCGGTAGCGGCCAGGCAGCGGGTTCGTCCCGTTGCGGTGGCCGTTACGGTGGTCCGGTGCGGGATTCCAGACACAGACGACCGGGGTCCGTCCGTCCAGGCGTCCAGCCAAGGTTCAAGTTCAGCTGATTTTGAACTGTGGCCTGTCATTCGTCCAAAAATGAAGGGATTTGGCTACTGTTACGTGGTGAGTTTACCTCTTCAAAATTACTGAAAGATGCCATTGATGCATCCAATCCAAGGGGTCAATGAGCTCAAGAGACGACTCCAACGGGACACCGGGGCGCATGTTCGATGTAAGTAGGTACCAGCCATGTTGGCGTTTTTCTAAGACCAACATGTATTTTTTTTTGAAAGCAACCAACATGTATTCATTCATTTTGACTATGCAAAGTGACAGGTCGTCTCCTACAGTCATGGCCAATGTCATGTCTGGATGTATATATGCACTAATTGGGCGTTAGCTGGTTCCGCTCGTCGCGGCGGATCTGGGAGGCGAAGCTCCGCTCGGTCGGGAGGACAATGGCAGAGCCCATGGGTGCTACTACCATGTCGAAGGCGGCACCATCGCTGAGAATCTCATGCCACACGCAATTCTAGGTGGAACTCCAAATATGGGCCCCTCTCCTGGATCAGATGACGAAGGCGATACTTTCGGTGTCGTTCTCTCTCTCTTGGGGACATTGTTTTGGAACAAGCTTCGGCTAGAGGGGTCTAGTCATGCAGATGTGTTGCATCTATCACTTTGGCGATAGCGAGTCCTGACGGCATGGTGCAACATGGTTTTGTGGCGAACGTGCCAAGATGGACTCACATAAGGTAGATTCGATGCCTGGCGCCGTGGCAGCGTCGATGGTAGACCTATCAACGGCTATGAGGGTCTCCAACTTGTAGTTGGCTCAGCGGTTTGACAAAGGTGACGACTTCTAAAACGAGGATACGAGGTCGTTTTTAGAGCATAATGCCTTGATGCCATTTTCTTCTCCCATTGTCAGCTTTTAGGTCGTTTGATGTATGCTCCTAACAATTCTTGCTAAATAAAACACAAATAAATAATGTAAGCATCTCTTCAGTGCAGAGGTTAGAGTCTCAACCTCTTTTTCGAAAAAGGCTCAAGTTCTAGAAGTGTTCTACCACTGAGAGTAGATGTTGTTGCGTTGCTTAGTTACGAAGTTGCATTCGCTAAGAAAATGTTAACACATGTGGTGAGTTTACTTATGAGTTGAAAACTAGTCAAGTAGAGGCGGAAATATCACGACATACCCCGACCTCGTCCTGTGTTGCCCCCCAGGCGACACAGGGGCGACTCCCCGCGCGCTGCCGCTCGAACCTCCCCGGCCGGCCTACACCGCCGCTGCCACGGTGGCGGCGGGCCCCACTGCCAAAGGTGGTGGGATGCATCTCCCTCTTCGTCTGGGCCGATGGAGGCTGGTAGGTGCGGCTGGGGGGCGGCAGCCGGAGCTCGCAGCGAGCGTACGCCGGGCCGGCGGCCCCCGATCTTGGTGGGCGCTTCTCCTGAGTGGCCTGCTGCCCTGCTGGGGCTGTTAGGGGCGCGTCGACGACAATTTGTGGCGCGGCGGATCTGGGGATCCCACGCCCAGATCTTCCGCTGGCGGTGTTGCTCGGGCTGCTGCTTGGGTTTTTTCTCCGGCGCAGGCGTGGGGCGATGCAAGCTTGAAGATGGTGCTGGAGTTGGGCGCTGGGAAAGTCAAGGACGCGGCCGAGGCGGCGCCCCTGGTAGGCTGCAGGGCGCGGCTCTCCCTCAAGCGCGTGGGCATGGAGGACGTCGGGGCGGTGGCCCCAGATTGCCATTGGTGGTCTCATCGGCGAGGTGTCCGTGGTGGGTCGATTTGGCTTCACGCCGATCTACTGCCCATGGGGTTTTGGTTCCTCTTGCTGTGGCGGGAGGTGCTGCAGTAAGTGAATCACAAGGTGGAGCTTGGCGGACGTCCATGGGGCGAGTTCCTGCTGATTGCTACATGCCTCGGCGATCAAGGTGCTATTTGGTGCCGCTGATCTGCCCGGACTTTCACCCCATCAGTGACGGCGTGGACGAGCTCTAAGCGAAAGCCTAGCCTTGGCTGTTGGTCGGGGCTGACAACGGCGGCGCCTCGGCGTCGTTTACCTTCTTGTAGGCTTTGTTGTTGAGCTTTGTTTCTCGCCCACGTGGGGTTGTGGCTCTCCGGGAGAAATCCCTAGCTTTGGTTTGCCAAAGCAGGCGATCGTGACGGATGCGCCACTACCTAGTTGAAGGCATCGCCTTGGAGAGTCAGCTTGTGGTTGCTAGCTTGGTCTTGCTTGTCGACGAGGTGGTGGACGTCGGGGTGGTGGCCCTGAGAGATTGTGCTTGTGCGCCGAGGTGGCGGCCTCGGGATTCATCGCGGGTGGTGGCCCTATGAGGTTAGGTCGTGGCTCGTCATGGCTTGGGCGGTCGGACTTTATGTCGGGGCGGCGGCCCCGGATGGGTTGGTCTGATTGCTGTGGTCTGCGACCGTCTGCCCTGTGTAGCTTGGGCTACGGGTTTTTGGTTCGTGCGACATTGCAGCTCGAGAGCGAGCGGTGGTACTGAAAGGACACGGATGTCGCCTAGAGGGGGGTGAATAGGCGATTTAAAACTTTTACGAGATGGGCTTAACAAATGCGGAATAAAATTAGCGTTTACTTTGTCAAGCCCAAAGCCTATATACTATTGTTCACCTATGTGCACCAACAACTTATTCTAAGCAATGGTTCACCTATGTGCACCAACAACTTATGCTAAGCAATACAAGCAAGTATGTGAAAACAAGATATATATAACTTCAAGCACGATGGCTATCACAAGGTAAAGTGCATAAGTAAAGAGCTCGGGTATAGAGATAACCGAGGCACACGGGAGACGATGATTTATCCCGGAGTTCACACTCTTGCGAGTGCTAATCTTTGGTGGAGAGGTGCGGTTGCTTAGTGCTCCCGAACGCCACAAGAGGCTCACCTTGAGGTGTGGTTGTTCGATGCACACCAACGCCACAAAGGCCTCACCCCAAGATGCGGTACTCACACCACACACCGAATGCCACGAAGGCGCCTCACCTAAATCTCCGGTGACCCTCGCCACAAAGGCCTAGGTCACGATTCCACTAAGGGATTTCCTTCGAGGCGGAAACCGGGCCTTACACAAAGATTGGGGCACACATCCACAACTCAATTGGAGGCTCCCAACAAATCGTCACAAAGGCCTAGAATCCGTCTAGGGTTCCAAGAACCCAAGAGTAACAACTTTCTTGCTTTCACCTCCACGAATCACCGTGAAGAACTCAAATCGATGCACCAAATGCAATGGCAAGAACACCACAAAGATGCTCAAGTCCTTCTCTCTCAAATTCCAACAAAGCTACACAAGCTATTGGGGGAATAAGAGAGAAAGAACAAAGGAATTCACAAAGAACACCAAGATCAAGATCTAGAGAGTTCCACTCACAAAGAGATGGATTTGATTGGTAGAAATATAGATCTAGATCTCCTCTTCCTTTTCCCTCAAATGGATTCAAGAATCATTGGAGGAGTAGAGGGATGTGGGAAGCTCTCAAGGTCAACAATGGTGGAGAGCAAAAGGAGGAAGAAGTGGGGAGAAAGAGGAGGAAGAAGGCCATAAATAGGGGTCTCAGATTTCTTCCCGTTGGGGCAAAAATCGCGACAGGCCGGCAGTGCCGGCCTAGTTTCACCGGCAGTGCCGGGGTGGCCGGCAGTGCCGGCCTTGTGACACCGGTAGTGCCGGGGTGCTCCCGGCGGCAGTTCCGGCCCCCCGTTTTTTCCCAAACACCCGATACGAAAACCTCAAGAATTTTTGCATCCGGACTCCGATTTTCATGATCTTGGGCTCGTTTCGAAGCTAGTAACAAGCTCTACAAGATCATGCAGGGAACCATCATAGTCCAGTAAGGTAGGATAGAAATAAAAGACGAAAGGTTTGACCTATCTAAAACAGACATACCGGTAAAACCTCCAACCTAAAAAATGCAACAAGTTGAGTTAGGAAACTCGGATTTAGGTGAAACCAATTTTGTCGTAAAGGGGATGACAAGAGATACCCCAAAAAGAGTGAAAAGCTTAAGAACAAGTGGGGTAGGTTTTTCTATGTATTTTAGAGTGAAACCTCTGAATACGAGAAACCGAGAAAAACTCCAATATCGAAAACGCAACAAGTGATTCACGCGGAATCCGTTTTCGATGAACTAGAGATTGCTATGGAAGTAAGCACAAGCTCTAAAACATCACATGGATAAGATCCAAATAACAACCAAGAAATATGATGATGAACCAAACTCGAAAATGCAACAAGTGATCTATGCGAAATCCGTTTTCGATGAACTAGAGCTTGTCATGAGAATAAGCACAAGCTCTAAAACATCACATGGATAAGATCCAAATAACAACCAAGAAAGATGATGCAAGGATGCAAAGGTTTGAGCTCTCTCCGAACGATACGATCGAGTTACTCACTCGAGAGCCCTCTTGATAGTACGGCAACTAAACTATAAACCGGTCTCCAACTACACCATGAGACCGGTGAGAAAGAAACCCTATCAAGAGCAAACCTTAACCTTGCGCCTTCCACTTGAGCTTGATGATGATGGTCTTGACCGCAACAAGATGGAACGCCTTACTTGATTGTGCTTGCTTGACGAAGTCTTGTGGATTGCTCCCCCATAATCCACCATGGGAGAGCTTCTTCTTCGGCGCTTCTTCACATATCCATGATCACCATATGGATGGCAAGAGTCAAGCAAAGGATCTCTTCGAGATGGATCATCTTGATCTTGCACTTCATTTCTTCATGGCAAGCTTCAAGCTTATGATCTCTTCGAGTTGGCTCATCTTGAACTTGCACTTCATTTCTGTTGATGTCTTGAAGTAACTTGAGGGCTCACTTCATCTTCATCTTCAAGACATACTTGACACTTGATATCCTTCATCGATTTCTTCTTATTGCAACCTTGAAGCCAACATATGGTTCAAGCATTGCCTATGGATAACACCTACAAATATAACTCAATGCAAACATTAGTCCATAGGGATTGTCATTAATTACCAAAACCACACATGGGGGCTCCATGCACTTTCAATCTCCCCCATTTTGGTAATTGATGACAATTTCTTTGAGAGGGTTTATATAAGGAATTGAAGTGGCAAGCAAGTTGAATATATAGAGCAAACTCCCCCATAATATATGCGTGTGTGAATGATCTTGACTTTCTATGCATATATTGGCATTCAAAGCCTAGTGGAGTTTCCTCTAACTATTCAACTATGCAAAGCAACAAGATGCAATGCAATAAAGGCACATGCTTAAGCACAAAGCAAAGACATAACCAAATTCCCTTAAACCCTCCAAACTTCTCCCCCATTGGCACCAATTGCCGAAATGGGTGAAAAATTTAGAAGGTCAATATAGTGAGAGTTCCTCCATAGCGTGTGCATTTCTCATAATTCGAGTGGAATCAAATGCACGTATCCAATGACGAATATTCGGAAGGAATCACACTATAGATAGGACCAAAGATTGCAAAAAGATAACAAAGTCAAGAAGCTTCAACAAATGAAGCAAGCAACCAAATGAACCACAAAGAAGATACCAAAAGAAAGATAGATATTATGATAAGATCAAGAAGATTGCTCTAAATAAAATGAGGAAGCTCCCCAAGGTTTGTGCACAAAACTAGACAATTTGCATTGGAGTATAAAGTGCACAAACATGGAATCATCACTCCCATAATATCATTCAAAAACAAAAGATACCAAGTGAATCAAACTCTAATGATCACCACAAGATAGTGTTCTAAATCAAATGAGGAAGCTCCCCAAGGTACATGCATAAAATAAAATGTTGCATTTGAATACAATATGCATAACATGGAATCCTCACTTCCTCATTTAAAACACAAACATTTGTAATAGATCATAGATAGAAAAGTAAGCTAAACACTTGCAACAAACAAATAGTTGAGCAACAAGTAAGAGGCACCATAATAAAAAGGATCAACCAAGAGGATATGTGAAAGGCATGATAAAGCATATTATAAGACTATTACAAGGATGAGCAAAAAGCATCATCATAGTCTTCAATGAATTATATTGCTTGGCATGACCAATCAACATGCAATAAATAAATAAGATATCAAAAGGAGATGTATCATCTCTTATGTGTATAAGTTTCTCTAAGTGGGCAATATCACAGAGATTTTATCCACAAAGAAACATGCACACACAGAATAGATACGCAAGGAAAATAGTATGATATCCAAGATGAAGTCATGCAATATACCAATAAGAATTTTTGCTTAATAGGATGGCCAAAGGCTCAATTTTATCTTATTGTACATTCAAGAACTTCAACCACAAACAACTAAAATACATCACAAATATCAACAAGGTATAGAAGATAGTTGGGATGCATTGAGAAAGGCAACAAGTATCACAAACGAGGATACCAAAAGAAGTAACTAAATTTGCACTTTCATCTATATTGCACATGTGAGAGCCTTGAGGAAATGATATGCAATAAAATTGCTAGATAGGCATAGTTGGGATGGATGAATCATGAGCATGATTTAAAATACTTCCCAACAAATGCACTCATCTCAAATTACTCACATTCACAATAAAGAGGTTTCATTAAGACTTTTGCAAGAAGCACAACATTTGCAAATCAAGAGATTCATGCCAAGATGCAACCATGAGGTTGGATACAAGAAAAGTATGCATGAGAAGATACTTGTTACCAAGATAGCATTGGTGTGGATGTAGTAGATATGTGTTCGTTGACCATCCTAGCTTGCCTCAAGTTACCATTGAGTCACCACTTCTTTCCAAGAGTGAGACAAGCATCCAATGCATATCCATTGTACCTAACATAAAGGTAAGTACAAAATGGTCCCCAAACTAATTGGGTCCGAAGTAGTTAGACACACTACAACATATAGGACAAACTCCACAATTCTATGTGCATATAGATATCAAATTGAATTTCATGCACATCTTAGCCAAATTAGGATTTGATGGAGTTTACCCTATATATTGGATCAATGAAAGTGACACATGCCATAAGATATACATATATTAAATATGCATGCACAATACTTTCAAGGACCAAAGGAAGATACAATTTGGACAAAACACCAAATAAATCAAGAGACAATGGTTGCCCAAATTATATCAAAGAATCAAATCAACACAAGATTGACTCCAAAGACTTATCTCATTATAAGAAGTTAATTAAGCCTAAGCACAAAGGAATGAGATAACCAACTCCCAAGAGAGCAAGGTTCCAACAAATAAACCAAACCGTCGACACTTTTTTATGATGGCACAAAGTACCAAAAAGAAAATTTATGTCTCCCAAAACCAAATTTTTGATAATGATCAAGATAAGTTTAAGCATTATAACAAATATAGGAGAGCTCCCCCAAGATTAGTGCATTATCTAGAATTTAGAATATGGATCCAAAATGCACAAAACTAGGATCATCACGCTACCTATATCTACTAAAAATGCTAAGAAAGTTTGAATAGACAAATTAGATCCATAAGATGCAAGGAAGACACATGGGAGTCAAAGCACAACAAATTCATGGCAATAAATAAGGCAATTTAAACACAAGAGCCAATGTAGATATGATCAATAAATATCTACCTCATAATTGATTACCAATTGTCCTAGGACAAGAGGTATTAGGAAATATTTCCCGGTGGTAGTTTGTAAGTATACATAAGACCATATTTACAACGAACAAAGCATATGGTAAAAGATAAGAGTTAACCATCATGCAAAGATAGTTTCTTGATAGCTTCATTTAGTCATACCAACATGCACGACAATTAATAGTATTCATACCAATATGCAAAGCAATTAATAGTATTCACACCAACATGCAAAGCAATTAATAGTATGACTTGAAGCACATGGTTTTCCAAAAAATGTATTGAGGGACACGTTGTGAAAAACCATGCCAAGAAAAACTTTCACAAATAAGATCCACAAAGATATTAGCAATGAAGCCATTTAAGCAAATTGGAGCTTGTTTGAGCAAACATGCCACATAGGAGAGAGATAAATTATGGTATCAGTTCTATGTGACACAACCTCAAATGTTCACATTTTCTAGGCTTGTAATATGCACAAAGCTTATTACTTCCCCACAATGTGATAAGGAATTTATTTTCACAAGAGGCAAATAAGATCCAACTAGAGATATTAATGAACATTAGAATTTTAATTTCTCATGAAGATGACATACCACATAGCGACTAGATAATCTCGCAATATCAATTCTAAGTGATATTCCTCATGTACACACATTGTTTAGGATCGTGAAATTCCCAAAGGAATATCACTCCCCCAAAATGGGATAGTCCATTAATCGCTCATAAGAGCCATATAAGATACAACAAGATGCAAAGTGGCTTCAACACAAACACAAATACATGTTGTGCAACCCATCATGCATAGACTTGATTTCTCAAGAAAAGTAAGTAGGAAGCACAACATATACAAACACATGTTAGGAACAAAAACTAACACATGCAAAGGGGCGAGTAACTTTCAATATAAATGAGTTGAGCACATGTTACCGCAAGGAGGAACATTGATCATATGATAGAAGCAAGATAACCAAGACTTGGCTTGAGATAATACAAATGATGAAGATCCCTTAATTCTTCATGATGTAGCCAAGTCTCCAATGCGCTCCAACAAGCACCTATTGATCAAGTTTTGGATTGTTGGTCCCCAACTAAGTTGGGTCCTAAGAGGTTAGTCACAATAGGCTTGGCAACCCAAATGGTTCTTTTCTTGACACCACTTTGAGCACCAACAAATTTGGCAAACACATTGCCACCCTCATCCTTACAAAGAGAATAAACATCATCAATGGTGATAGAGTTGGATGAGGTACCAATAGTGCAAAAGGAGGAGATGTGGCCCTTCTCACGGCATATGTAGCAAGTTCTTTTCTTATCCTTCTTCTCACTAGATTTCTCCACAATTGGAGCATTGGCTTGATTCTTCTTGGGAAGTGGCATTTCTTCAACTTGAGGTTGAATATGAATTTGAGCTTGAGGCCGCTTCCCTTTTTTGCTTCTTCTTCAAAGGACAAGATCTAACATGATGCCCTTCAATTTTGCACTTGAAGCAAACAATCTTGGCCGGGTCTTTGACTTGTAATTGGTCCTTCTTAATCTTGTTGTTCTTGGACTTATTCTTGTTGTTGGAGTTGAATCCAAGTCCACTCTTGTCATTGGGGGATTGTTGCACACTTAACATCTTGTCAAGTTTGCATTTCCCTTCATGACCCTTTACCAAGTCGTTCTTCAAAGAAGAGACTTGGGCCTTGAGCTCTTTGATTTCCTCTACATGGTTAGTAACAACACAAGTACTAGAGGAAGTAGAACCTTCATTGTTAGAGCAAAAAGGCAAGGAAGATAATTCATCACAAGATTTAGCAATATTATGAGTGGATGAATTACTAGGACTAGCACATGGCAATATAACATTTTGAGTAGTAGTGCTAGTACCCATATGAGGCTCACAAGGTGTTGCCTTAGATATTATAGCCTCATGAGCTAACTTTAGCCTATCATGAGAGGCTAGAAGATCCTCATGGGAGCTAGAAAGCTTTCCATGATTTTCTTCCAATTTCCCATAATTGCTAGTTAACAATTTAAGTTGAGCCCTTAGCTCAATATTCTCCTTCAAGATAGATGCTTCACAAGAAGTAGAGTTAGTAGCACAAGCATCATTATTAATAGTAATGGGAGAAGGCAAGTTGTCATGCTTTTTTAGATAAGAAGCTTTAAGTTGCTCATGCGACTCGGTGAGTTTGGTGAGCGCACTCTCAATAACCTTTGAGCCCTTTTTGAGTTGCTCAAAATCCTCAAGGAGTTTAGCATTAACAAACACAAGCTTATCATTTTTTTAGCTTTAGTTCATTTGCCACCTCAAGAGCATTATCATGGTTTTCCTTTTCTCTAGACAATTCTAGAGCAAAGGTTTCCTCAAGAGCTTCCTTGGTGGTTTGTTCTTCTTCAAGTTCATCCTTTAGAGATGCCACATCATTGGCGTACTCACGTTTAAGAGCACCCATTTTATCAATGGTGTTCTCATGCATCCAAATAAGTTTTTGGCTCTCAATAGCGGTAGTCAAGATTTCAAAGAAGTGAGTGCTAGCAATTTTATCTTTGCAAAGAACCTGGAATACACTCTTACCCTTATCGCGTAGAGAGACAACCCAATCCTCTTCTTCATATTCATCGTCATCCTTATCACCACGAGACATATTAGGTTCCATGGTAGGAGGTACCGTGGAACCCTTGGCCATAAGGCATACATGAGGACCGTGAGATAAAGATGAGGAGTTACTTGAGGCTCCTTTCAAGATCTTGTCTTGACCAATAGAACTTTGGTTTCCTATACATTGTTAGACACACAACAACTAGAGGAAATAGAAGCATTTTTATCATGGCCACAAGATAATGCAAGCATATCATCATTAGATTTATTCAAGCAACTTACACATGATATGCAAGGACTATCAACACAAGCATGTAAATCATTTCTAGTGCTAGATGTGTTTGAGTCCGTAGATGAAGCATTGCAATGAGATAGAGATGAAGAATCATCAATAGTAAGCTCAATATCAACATTGCAATTTTCATCACCACTCACCATATCATTACCTTGTGTCTTGACACACTTTGGTGAAGTGGATGAAGATGAGAACTCATCACGGCCGGAAGTGGAAGCAATACAATCATCCTCAATAATATTGGACACATCATATTTGTCTTGAAGCTTTGTCCATAATTCATGAGAGCTCCCAAAAGGCATGATTGACGAAGTAACTACATTGCTCACAACAATGGAAAACACATGAGAAGCAAGAGCATCGAGGCAAGAGTTTTTCTCCTCCTCAAGAGATAAATTTTGAGGATCCTTAGGAGAAGAAAAACCCATGCCAAGATATCGCTCCATGTCCGGGGACATTCCCCGTAAGATTTTAAGCACATAAATTTTCCATAGATCATAATTTGTGCCATCAAATATAAACAAGTTATTGTGCGCTAATCCCCTAACCGACATCTTTACTCTCAAGGCGGTGAAGCCTAAGAATGAGAGACCTTGCTCTGATACCAATTGAAAGGACACGGATGTCGCCTAGAGGGGGGGTGAATAGGCAATTTAAAACTTTTACGAGATGGGCTTAACAAATGCGGACCAAAACTAGCGTTTACTTTGTCAAGCCCAAAGCCTATATACTATTGTTCACCTATGTGCACCAACAACTTATTCTAAGCAATGGTTCACCTATGTGCACCAACAACTTATGCTAAGCAATACAAGCAAGTATATAAAAGCAAGATATATATAACTTCAAGCACGATGGCTATCACAAGGTAAAGTGCATAAGTAAAGAGCTCGGGTATAGAGATAACCGAGGCACGCGGGAGACGATGATTTATCACGGAGTTCACACTCTTGCGAGTGCTAATCTCCGGTGGAGAGGTGCGGTTGCTTAGTGCTCCCGAACGCCACAAGAGGCTCACCTTGAGGTGTGGTTGCTCGATGCACACCAATGCCACAAAGGCCTAACCCCAAGATGCGATACTCACACCACACACCGAACGCCACGAAGGCGCCTCACCTAAATCTCCGGTGACCCTCGCCATAAAGGCCTAGGTCACGATTCCACTAAGGGATTTCCTTCGAGGCGGAAACCGGGCCTTACACAAAGATTGGGGCACACATCCACAACTCAATTGGAGGCTCCCAACAAATCGCCACAAAGGCCTAGAATCCGTCTAGGGTTCCAAGAACCCAAGAGTAACAACTTTCTTGCTTTCACCACCACGAATCACCGTGGAGAACTCAAACCGATGCACCAAATGCAATGGCAAGAACACCACAAAGATGCTCAAGTCCTTCTCTCTCAAATTCCAACAAAGCTACACAAGCTATTGGGGGAATAAGAGAGGAAGAACAAAGGAATTCACAAAGAACACCAAGATCAAGATCTAGAGAGTTCCACTCACAAAGAGATGGATTTGATTGGAAGAAATATAGATCTAGATCTCCTCTTCCTTTTCCCTCAAATGGATTCAAGAATCATTGGAGGAGTAGAGGGATGTGGGAAGCTCTCAAGGTCAACAATGGTGGAGAGCAAAAGGAGGAAGAAGTGGGGAGAAAGAGGAGGAAGAAGGCCTTAAATAGGGGTCTCAGATATCTTCCCGTTGGGGCAAAAATCGCGACAGGCCGGCAGTGCCGGCCTAGTTTCACCGGCAGTGCCGGGGTGGCCGGCAGTGCCGGCCTTGTGACACCGGCAGTGCCGGGGTGCTCCCGGCGGCAGTTCCGGTGGCAGTTCTGGCCCCCCGTTTTTTCCCAAACACCCGATACGAAAACCTCAAGAACTTTTGCATCCGGACTCCGATTTTGATGATCTTGGGCTCGTTTCGAAGCTAGTAAAAAGCTCTACAAGATCATGCTGAGAACCATCATAGTCCAGTAAGGTAGGATAGAAATAAAAGATGAAAGGTTTGACCTATCTAAAATAGACATACCGGTAAAACCTCCAACCTCAAAAATGCAACAAGTTGAGTTAGGAAAATCGGATTTAGTTGAAACCAATTTTGTTGTAAAAGGGATGACAAGAGATACCCCAAAAAGAGTGAAAAGCTTAAGAACAAGTGGGGTAGGTTTTTCTATGTATTTTAGAGTGAAACCTCTGAATACAAGAAACCGAGAAAAACTCCAATATCGAAAACGCAACAAGTGATTAATGCGGAATCCGTTTTCGATGAACTAGAGATTGCTATGGAAGTAAGCACAAGCTCTAAAACATCACATGGATAAGATCCAAATAACAACCAAGAAATATGATGATGAACCAAACTCAAAAACGCAACAAGTGATCTATGCGAAATCCGTTTTCGATGAACTAGAGCTTGTCATGAGAATAAGCACAAGCTCTAAAACATCACATGGATAAGATCCAAATAACAACCAAGAAAGATGATGCAAGGATGCAAAGGTTTGAGCTCTCTCCGAACAATACGATCGAGTTACTCACTCGAGAGCCCTCTTGATAGTACGGCAACTAAACTATAAACCGGTCTCCAACTACACCATGAGACCGGTGAGAAAGAAACCCTATCAAGAGCAAACCTTAACCTTGCACATTCCACTTGAGCTTGATGATGATGGTCTTGACCGCAACAAGATGGAACGCCTTTCTTGATTGTGCTAGCTTGATGAAGTCTTGTGGATTGCTCCCCCATAATCCACCATGGGAGAGCTTCTTCTTCGGCGCTTCTTCACATATCCATGATCACCATATGGATGGCAAGAGTCAAGCAAAGGATCTCTTCGAGATGGATCATCTTGATCTTGCACTTCATTTCTTCATGGCAAGCTTCAAGCTTATGATCTCTTCGAGTTGGCTCATCTTGAACTTGCACTTCATTTCTATTGATGTCTTGAAGTAACTTGAGGGCTCACTTCATCTTCATCTTCAAGACATACTTGACACTTGATATCCTTCATCAATTTATTCTTATTGAAACCTTGAAGCCAACATATGGTTCAAGCATTGCCTATGGATAACACCTACAAATATAACTCAATGCAAACATTAGTCCATAGGGATTGTCATTAATTACCAAAACCACACATGGGGGCTCCATGCATTTTCAGGTACATCGGGGCGACGGCCCCGGAAGGTGGTTGTCATGGTTGACCGCGCAGGGCGTGGCAGAGCAGTTGAATGTCGGAGCGGCGACTCCGAGTGTTTGCCAGCTTTGAGGGTGTTTGACCTTGTGTGATGTGGGCGATGAGGTGACTCTCAGTGTTGGACGTCGGTGTGTCGGGCACCACTTCTGGCGCATGGTCTTGTGAGGAATACTTCTTCATCTTTGTTGGAGTGTCCCGGGTCTACTCCTTCCATAGCAGATGCGGCTTCTTCTCTTCGACAACGGTGGGAGTTTTGCTAGTTTGGCGGAGCGGTTTGTCGTCGGTTGTGTTTGTGTGGTTGGCGCTCTTTTGTGATCTTCGATGTGTCATCGGCGAGGGTGGGCATGACCCTTTGAGTTGTTGTTGGGTGGGCTTAGCCCTGTTTGCATCGGGTTTTGCCCGGTTTCCCTCCAAAAAACTGGGCGCCTTCTTCTTAATTAATAGATAAGGCAAAGCTTTTGCCTTCGTTTAAAAAAAACTAGTCAAGTAGTGCTAACATTGTAGGGACAGGATAACCGAGCACTGTGCTTCTGTCAACACCCGGATTTTTAAGTCCGGATGCCTATTATGTCATACATCGCAATCCCAGGAATATTGTTGTTGCGAGGCATAATATTTAAGTATCACAGTCATCATTCATTACAAACCATATTGTCTTACAATTGGAATCACATCATCCATATTACACGAATAGTTGATCTATTGATCAACGAACAAACACAAGTTCATAGCGGAAGCGTAAGATACAAGGACTCTTTAGTCCACAGGCCAACGCTTGACGTCGGAAGACTCCTAGTTGTCGTAGGCGTCCTGCTGGTCATCTCCTTGTTCATCTTCATACTCTGGCCATTTGAATAGCCAGGGACAAAGCCGTGAGTACTTCAAGTACTCGCAAACTAATACTAGTGTAAGTGCTAGACATTTCTAGTAAGGTTTGCTAAGCTCTAGTTTATTTGCATAAAGCCAATTTTAGTTCACAAGTATTTGAGTAAAGTCTTATTCATGTGCTAACTAACTCAAGTGGGAACATTAGTGTCATTCCCACCATTCAAGTGGTGATTTCAATTCAATTCACCACTTCACAATTCATTTCACCATCATTTTCAAGAATTTGACATCGGAAACTGTATGGCCTTTCCAACCGTCCGTATCCGTGGACACGGCTATTCGAATAGATTGACACTCTGCAGAGGTTGCACACTTGTGTCACAACATTTGATTTCATCCGTCGGGATTACCCCGAATCATCGTAACACAGTACGCGGATCATCAACCATAACCTTTCACTTACAAATCCTAGTATGAGCACCTCTCCCCATGAGTTTGGCCTCCCAGTGAAGACCAACTATCAACCTGGGAACTTCACAGGGCTTGGCCGTACAATTCACTTCAGTTCACATCATTTCTCAACAACGGAGGCAGCCTCAAGCATAACCCCTATGATGTGTGTTCAGAGGGAACCCATACTATGATTCATAAACTTCCAGTTAAGCCCTACCCATAATCAGGTATTGTGGGGGTACTCAATATTGGAAAGGCATCGCATTCAAACCAATATCAATTTTATCAAAAATCACCATCTTCTCTTTGTCATATTCACCTTCAAAAATCATTCAATGGAATGCTTCATCATTCCAAGGTTTCCAAATTCAGTTCAAGTCACATTGTTCCCATCTAGAGTAGTCAAATTTTAATTCATTAGCACTAGCTCTAATCATGAGGGGTGCTATCTTGCTTTGCTAGTTTGATACTCATTTTACTACTCTAGTAACCATCTTGAACTTAGACCAAAGTTAACTATAACAGTAACTTCTTGAGAAAACAAGTAAAAACTTGTAAGGTAGAAACTTGGGATAGGCTTATGGTAAGAAAAGGTAAGGCTAATGGTGCCTTGCCCCAACGGGGCTTTGCACTTTGCAAGACTATTAGCTTGCCTTGGTAGTTCTCAAAGTTCTCCTCCTCCTCCTCTTGGTAGCAACCTTCTTCCTCCGGGTATTCTCCGGTGCTAGCGTCTAAATTTGAAATACGAGTATAATCACTCAACTAATTCAATGGCTATTCCATACATCACATATATTCACACAAACTATTCTAAGCACACAATTAATCTAATTAGGGTGCATTGGTTGTGTTGCTTGAGGAGAAATAATTTCCTTTTATTTAATATGTAAATGATAGTTTCCATAGGGTTCTTGAGAAATAATTTCCTCTCATTGAAATCTTATTAAGATTTAATTTCTCAAACAATCATGCATGAATTTATATTGACCTAAGTCAAACATTCATTATCATCATTTGAGAAAATGATTTAAATGAGGTAGACCACCTCATATTTATCATTTAATAACTCTACTAATGATTTAAATCTCCAAGTATTTCATATAAGAGTGTTTGTCTAGGGGTTCAAACATCTCATGAATTCATTTGGGACAAGATTTAAATGAAGTAAAATACTTCATATGGTTTGCATAATAGTTTTGGACAATATCACTTACATAAACTAGCCTTATTGTCCATTAATTAAACTAGGGCATGATCATGCAAAGTGACCACACCATTTTCTTGCAGAAACAATTAGTGTAAGTCAAATGTGAGCTATTGGAGTTGGAATTAACTTAATATCTATTTTGGTTGATTTTTAATAATTATTTGAATAGGGAAAAGTCCCTGCCTTATTCTTTTTATCAGATTAATTCTACAACAGATATTGAGGTTGGACCAGTGGCATATTGTAGAACTTTTTCATAGCTTTCAAACAATATCAAATTTGTTAAATTTGGCCAAGCCAAACAGATTCTATGAATTTTCAAAGTTGGGTTCAATATTGATTTGAATTGGATTTGAATTAAACTTTATTTGAATTAATGGGCTGGCGGGAAAGCAACGTGGGCCGAAACCAATTCAAACGTAGCAAATCGGCCCAGTAACGCGTCCAATGCGCGTGGGCTTGCTGACAGCATGGGGGCCACCCGTCAGCGAGTTATAAAACCAGAAACGGTACGTTTGATGTGGGGCGTTGGATTAAAACAGAATCGGACGGCACAGGGCCATCGTCTTCTCCGGCGAGATGCCGAGGGTCTGGCGGCGAGCCTAGGGGGTCGGAGGGCTCACTGAGGCTCCAACAAGGGTTGGCAGTGTGCGCGAGGAAGTTGTGGACGACGGTGAAGCAGCCTGTAGCAGTGGCGGAGCTCGAGGCGGCCTGGATCGATGGCGATTCCTCCAGGGCTTCCGCGGCTCCGAGCTTGCGATTGCGGTGACTCCGACGATGATTGGCTTGGCTAATGGTGCGAGGAGAAGCGGTGAAGGGTGGGGAGTGAGATGGTGTGTTCAATGGCGTCCAGGGAACGCTCTATTTATAGAGGCGGGGAGGTGCTGCGGGGCAGTGGCAAGGTCGACCATGGCGCGGCGATTCCGGCGGGCTAGCGAGCTAGGCGAGGGCGCAGGATCGTTCCGCGTATCCAGGCGATGCTAATGGCGGCGACAGCACGGTCGGGCGGCGTTGGATGTTGACGCATTGCTTCCATGTCTGGCGGTGTCTACGGGATTTTCTTCTTCGTCTCCGGCGGCGGCGGTCCAGGGTCGGGTCGAGCGCGTGTCTGGTAGGTCTGAGGTGTCACGGCGATGCTCAACGCGTTGCTAGCGGGGCCAGAGCAAGTGCGAGCTGGCGAGGCGGCAGGTGGCCAGTGACGTCCACGGCGCGTCCACGCGCGACGCGAGCGGCATCTGGCGCGATCTTGGCGCGCGATCTCCGGCGATGGTCGGCGTCGAGCTGGACCGTGGCTTGTGTAGGCGGTGCTAGGGTGGTGTGGTGGCGAGTTTTGGCACGGTGGCCAGGGCAGGAGAGGAAGGGAGAGAGAGGTGGCGCGTCGGGGTGGCGACATGGCCGGCATGGCCATGCACATGTGAGCTAGCCTCTCTCCTTAGGGTTTCTATGCAGCATTGAGTGTGAGAGGGGACAAGGGGACCAAGTAGAGTAGTTTGGGGCAGGTTAGGGTGGTGTAGATCACAATTTGAAATAGTGTGTAATAGTTCCATATTAGCAATTTGCAAATTTGTCCAATTTTTGAGTGAATTAAAATGGTTGCCTAATTTGAAATGTGTGTGTTTAGTTGAGTTGTAAATGACCAGAGAAGATGAGAGGTGGTGGTGGAATGGTCAAATTCAAAGAAATGCAAAAATGACGAAGTGTGAGATTGTTCCACTTAATAAAAAGTTGCAACTTTGGATGAGCATAGTATTTGATCTAAACAGAATTTGGCATGGTGATCTTTACAAAAAGTGTTCACCTTGATGTGCTCTTGGATGAGGTGCAAAGAGTTGACAAAGTTTGGTTTGGAAAATTTGAATTGCAAGGGCTCAAAGTAGGGATCAGACTATAAATGGCAGATTTGACCATTATCATATGTGATCCAAATTTGAGTTTGAAATTCATTTGATTTGTGTTTATTTGATTCCAAAAGTTGTAATAAGTGTTTAGTAACATTATTCAACTAATGGTGAAGACCAACATGGTCTAGGGTGAAAATTTATAAAAATGGCATAAGCCATATGTGAGGGTTTTAGGTTTTTTTCTTTTATTTGATTTCTTTCTCTTTTTGATTTATTTGGTTGGTGATCTTCACATGATCACATTAGGGTTTTTGGGTATAGCACATACACCTAATAAAAATAATCATGACATATCACTCAAATGCACAAGTCCTATGCATGGCACTATATGCAATTTAAAAAGTTTTTGTTGGTTTGAAATTTTGCTCTCTGGAATTCTTCTAACTTTCTTTTTTATTGAAATTTGGGATGTTACAAACCCTTCCCCCTTACAAAAGATCTCGTCCCGAGATCTAAAAGAAAGTTAGGTACTAAAGAGATCTGGGTACTCCTTCTTCATGATGTCTTCGCGTTCCCTGGTGGCTTCATCTTCGGTATGGTTGCTCCACTGAATCTTCAGGAACTTGATGCTTCGGGTGCGGGTGGTTCGGTAAGCTTCCTCCAGGATGCGAATCGGCACTTCGCAGTATGTCAGGTCCTTGTTGATATCCACCGATCGGTGATCGATGTTCTTGAACACTTCGGTCTTCTCAGGGACTTCAAGGCACTTCCGGAGGAGTGAGATGTGGAACACGTCGTGCACAGCCGACATTTCTTCGGGCAACTCCAGTTGGTAAGATACTTCGCCTCGGCGGCTGAGGACTTTGAAGGGTCCGACATATCGGGGTGCGAGCTTTCCTTTCAGTTGAAATCTCTGCATTCCTTTCAAGGGGGATACCTTGAGATAGACGAAGTCTCCGATCTCGAAGGTCATCTCCCGACGTCTCTTGTCAGCGTAGCTCTTCTGTCTTGATTGCGCCGTCTTGAGGTACTCGCGAATCTTGTGCACTTTCTCTTCGGCTTCACGAAGAACATCTGGGCCAAAAACTTGGCTTTCTCCGACTTCTGACCAGTTCAGGGGGGTACGGCACTTCCTTCCGTACAAGGCTTCAAAGGGGGCCATCTGCAGGCTAGCTTGATAGCTGTTGTTGTAAGAGAATTCTGCATAAGGCAAGCAGTCTTCCCACTTGGATCCATATTCCAGTACACATGCTCTCAGCATGTCCTCCAGTATCTGGTTGACTCTCTCAGTCTGTCCGTCGGTCTGAGGGTGATAGGCGGTGCTGAAATTCAAACGGGTTCCTAGTCCTTCGTGCACCTTCTGCCAGAATCTTGAGGTGAACTGTGATCCTCTATCTGACACTATCGACTTCAGGGTTCCGTGCAGGGCGACTATTCTGGAGATGTACAGTTCAGCTAACTTTGGGCCTTGATATGTGGTCTTGACGGCGATGAAATGGGCTACCTTGGTCAGTCTATCGACAACTACCCATATTGAATCATTGCCTTTGCTGGATTTGGGCAGTCCGGTGATAAAGTCCATTCCTACGGAGTCCCACTTCCATTCTGGAATCTGCAGTGGTTGTAACAGTCCGGCGGGTCGTTGATGTTCTGCCTTGACTCTCTGACAGATGTCACACTTGGCGATGTAGCTACCGATTTCTCTCTTCATTCCATGCCACCAGAATTGCTCCTTCAGGTCTTGATACATCTTGGTACCTCCGGGGTGGATTGAGTAAAGGGTGTCATGGGCTTCTTGCAGGATGACTTGCTTCAAGTCTGAGTCCGATGGTACGCAGAGGCGTTCTTTGTACCAAAGAACTCCGGCTTCATCTACGGTGAATCCAGGGGCTTTTCCTGCGGCTATCTGTTTCTTGATTCCGTCGATGCTAGCGTTTCCCTTCTGGGCTTCCTTGATCTGGCTAACCAAGGTGGGTTGGAGTTCTATGCTGGTTAGGAATCCTTCACTAACAAGTTCAAGTCTGAACTGTTCGAACTCTTGATACAGGCTGGGCTGCTCGGTTGCGATCACGGAGTTCAACTGGCCACGGCAGTCGACTCAAAGCATCCGCTACCACATTGGCCTTGCCGGGGTGGTAGTGAATCTCCATGTCGTAATCCTTGATCAATTCGATCCATCGGCGTTGTATCATGTTCAGCTCCTTCTGGGTGAAGATATATTTCAGGCTCTTGTGGTCGGAGTAGATCTCGCATCGATTACCCATGAGGTAATGACGCCAAACTTTCAAGGCTAGGACCACGGCTGCAAGCTCGAGGTCATGGGTTGGGTAGTTCTCTCATGTTGCTTCAACTGTCTTGAAAGGTAGGATACAACTTTGCCTTCTTGCATAAGCACACATCCAAGACTAGTCTTGGAGGCGTCGCAATATACGTCAAAGGGCTTGGTGATGTCTGGCATGATCAGGATTTGGGCTGTGGTCAGTCTACTCTTGAGCTGTTGAAAGCTCTCTTCACATTTGTCAGTCCACTCAAACTTCCTGTCCTTCTTCAACAGTTGGGTCATTGGTCGAGCGATGCTTGAAAAGCCTTCTACAAATCTGCGGTAATATCCGGCTAATCCAAGAAAAGCGCGGACCTCAGTTTGGGTGGTTGGGGCTTGCCATTCCATAACGGTCTTGATCTTGGCGGGATCTACGGCAATACCTCCTGCAGACAAGATATGTCCCAAGAATCCTACTTCCTCCAACCAAAACTCACACTTGCTGAACTTGGCATACAACTGGTGGTGTCTAAGGGTTTCTAGGACAGTCTCCAAATGCTGTTCATGTTCCTCTTCGGACTTGGAGTATACAAGGATGTCATCGATGAAGACAACGACAAACTTGTCCAAAAAGTTCATGAAGATCTTATTCATGAGATTCATGAAATAAGCGGGGGCATTGGTTAGTCCAAACGACATGACGTTGTACTCATACAACCCATATCTGGTGGTAAAGGCAGTTTTTGAAATGTCGGTGGCTCGGATCTTCAGCTGATGATATCCAGTTCTAAGGTCTATCTTGGAGAAAACTTTGGCTCCGGTTAGTTGATCAAACAAGTCTTCTATCTTGGGTAGGGGGTATTTGTTTTTGATGGTGACATCGTTAAGCTTACGATAGTCCGTACATAAACGATTGGCACCATCCTTCTTGTCCACAAACAAAACTGGGGATCTCCGGGGGGGATGCACTAGGTCTAATCAGACCTTTGGCTAACATATCATCTATCTGTTTCTTCAGCTCCACAAGCTCTGTTGCGTTCATGCTGTAGGCTCTCTGGGCTATGGGTCCAGTTCTGGGGATTAACTCGATGATGAACTCGATATCCCGATCCGGGGGCATACCGGGTAGATCATCCGGAAACACATCAGGGTAGCGACAAACGACCCTGATTTGATCCGGAGTTGGCTTGGATACACTTTGGTTGCAGGTGAATTTTCTGGGTAGTCTTTCAGAGACATGTTCTACTATGATACCGGTGCTGCTAGTCATGGTGATGGCTTTCTTGGCACAGTCTATCAATCCATTGTGTTTTGACATCCAGTCCATTCCTAGTACAACTTCCAAACCTTTGGTTCCCAGAATGATTAGATCGGCATAGAAATCTACATCATGGATTTTGATGGGTACATTTTTGCAAAATTTTCTGGCTTTGGTGGTTGATCCGGGAATTTGAACTATCATAACATGCTTCAAACTGATGGGTTGAATTTTACTTGTTGATGCAAAGTCTTCAGTGACAATAGAATGAGATGCTCCGGAATCAAACAACACTCTGGCAGGGATGTGGTTGACAGAAAACATACCCAGTACAACATCTGGTGCTTCTTGGGCTTCTTCGGTGTTCATGTGGTAGAGACGGCCGTTGCGGTTATTGGGGTTGTTGGGGGCGAACTTCTTGCCGGTGGAGACACGGCGTTGCTGCTGAGCAGGTGCAGCGGTGTTGCCTGCAAGCTTGGCGAGCCTCTTGGGACACTCGTTGGAGTAGTGCCCCACTACACCACACTCATAACAAGTGATGGTGGACTTGTCCTTGGTCGCAACGGGGATGGCGTTGCTTCCAGTTCTGGGAGCGGTGTTGGTGTTGCTGTTGTTGTTGTTGGGGGCTCTGGGCGGAGCGCGGTTGTAGTAGTAGTTGTTGTTGTTGTAGTTGTTGTTGTTGTAGCCTCCTGGCGTGGAGTTTCCTCCACTCCGGTTCTGATAACCGGGGCGCGAGTTCTGCATCGGGGGCTTGTTGTTGTTTCTCGGAGTGAAACCTCCGCTTGAGCTAGGGCGATACTTCTGGGCATTGCTAGACCCACTTTGATGCATCATGCGGCGCTTTCGGTTCTCATTGGCTTGGTTCAGCTTGCCCTCCATCTGGATGGCAGAGTCAACAAGGGCTTCAAGGTCGGCGAAGGGGATGTTGACGAGGACAGTCTGCATCTCATCATGCAGTCCGTTCAGGAATCTCTCCTGCCTCTTCTCGGTGGTGTCGGTCTCGTCTGGGGCGTACCTTGACAGTGTAAGGAACCTGTCACGGTCTTCTACCACCGTCAAGCGACCTTGCTTCAGTTCACGGAACTCATCCCTCATCTTCTTGATAAGACCCGGGGGTACATGGTACTTGCTGAACTTGAGCTTGAAATCCTCCCAAGTCATGAACTGACCTCCGTTCATGGCACGGGTGCTTGTCCACCAAGCGCGGGCTGGTCCGGCGAGATAGTGGGTTGCAAACAAAACCTTCTCATTGGCTTCCACTCCGGCTACTTCCAAGTTATTCTCCATAGTCTGGAGCCAGTCGTCGGCGTCGAGGGGTTCTTCAGTCTTGCTAAACACCGGAGGATTGGTGTTCTGAAAGTTCTTGAGCTTGGATCCGGGGTGGTCATGATTTCCATGGCCTTGATTGGCAAGGTTCTGCAAGGCTGTGATGTTGGCTTGGCGTTCAGCTCTTTCTGTCTCCCTGTCGGCAAGCAGGGTTTGCAGCAGTTGCATCATTGCATCGTTGTTGGTGCGATTGGGAGGGCCATCTGAAGATAGAGAAGATCATGAGATAAGAGGGAAATTTCTATGGTTTATTTTGAGTCAGTTGGAAAACATTGAAACTTGTAATCTTTTCATGACAAACATAACATTCATTCATTCATTCATCACATAGTACAAACTAACACCCACATACTACCATGGTTTTAAGAACCATTCTCATGCTACGATACAAAGGACGGGATACAACTCACACCTACATAAGTGAAACTAGTGCAACTACTCCTCATCCTCGACGTCGATCGGGACGTAGTCGTCAGGTCCTGCCTCCAGGAACTCGTAGTCCTCCTCCTCGATGAACTCGTCCTCCTCAAAGTCGTCGTCGTCGCTCAGGAAGGCTCCTCCTCCCTGAATGTCGATACCTCCGTCGTCGTCCTCCATCTCTCTAATCTGATCCTACTGGGCCTTGACAGTGGCCTCAAGAGACGCGATCTTGGCGCGAAGGCGCGCAAATCGTAGAGTCCTTCTTGGCACGCTGCTGGCGAAGGCTCTTGCGGTCGTTGTTGAGTAGCTTGATCGCCTCACCCTGCTCGATGATGTGAGCATGGGTCTGGTTTGCGTAAGCGCGAGTGGCGTCGAGGTCCTTCTGAGTCTGGTAGAGCATGAAGTCCAGGTGCTCAGCATGGTGCCTCAACTGCGGGTGCGGCTGCAGCTCCATGGGCACTCCCATGGCATCACGCCTCACGAGATGCGCGAAGCGCGAAGCGAGGATGCGCACCACGTTCTGTCCACAGAGGCGCGCAAGTGCCTCCTGAAGGCCACGTGCGAGTCCGTCGAGCCAGTTGCTCTCGCGGAAGGAGAAGAGGAACCTCTCCGAGGTGGGAGGCTCCATCTTGCCCCTCAAGTCGGCAGTGATGATCCACTGCAACTCTCCTCCAGGAGTGTCGTCCACCTGAATCCCGTGGAACTCAGGGTGCGGGCGCTCGAGGAAGTCCGAAAGGGCGTTGAGGTCGTGCTCGAAGATCAAGCTCCCTCCGTTCCCAAGCTGGTAAAACTTGGTGTTGATGGGTTCATTCGGCTCCATCTGAAAGAGAATTGGATGAGTAAGTTAGAGAGTGAATAAGTGTGGCAAAATTTTAAGTAGATTCAAATAAGATAGAACATGATTCATCAAATTTTGAAAAAGTCTCAAAGACAAGAGTGTAAGTAAATTTTCACAAATATTCTGTTCATTTGGTTTCAAAGTTAAGTTTTTCAGAACGCCCATTCTAACTAAGGTCTTCTAAGGTCAAACAATGGCTCTGATACCAACTTGTCAACACCCGGATTTTTAAGTCCGGATGCCAATTATGTCATACATCGCAATCCCAGGAATATTGTTGTTGCGAGGCATAATAGTTAAGTATCACAGTCATCATTCATTACAAACCATATTGTCTTACAATGGAATCACATCATCCATATTACACGAATAGTTGATCTATTGATCAACGAACAAACACAAGTTCATAGCGGAAGCGTAAGATACAAGGACTCTTTAGTCCACAGGCCAACGCTTGACGTCGGAAGACTCCTAGTTGTCGTAGGCGTCCTGCTGGTCATCTCCTTGTTCATCTTCATACTCTGGCCATTTGAATAGCCAGGGACAAAGCCGTGAGTACTTCAAGTACTCGCAAACTAATACTAGTGTAAGTGCTAGACATTTCTAGTAAGGTTTGCTAAGCTCTAGTTTATTTGCATAAAGCCAATTTTAGTTCACAAGTATTTGAGTAAAGTCTTATTCATGTGCTAACTAACTCAAGTGGGAACATTAGTGTCATTCCCACCATTCAAGTGGTGATTTCAATTCAATTCACCACTTCACAATTCATTTCACCATCATTTTCAAGAATTTGACATCGGAAACTGTATGGCCTTTCCAACCGTCCGTATCCGTGGACACGGCTATTCGAATAGATTGACACTCTGCAGAGGTTGCACACTTGTGCCACAACATTTGATTTCATCCGTCGGGATTACCCCGAATCATCGTAACACAGTACGCGGAACATCAACCATAACCTTTCACTTACAAATCCTAGTATGAGCACCTCTCCCCATGAGCTTGGCCTCCCAGTGAAGACCAACTGTCAACCTGGGAACTGCACAGGGCTTGGCCGTACAATTCACTTCAGTTCACATCATTTCTCAACAACGGAGGCAGCCTCAAGCATAACCCCTATGATGTGTGTTCAGAGGGAACCCATACTAAGATGCATAAACTTCCAGTTAAGCCCTACCCATAATCAGGTATTGTGGGGGTACTCAATATTGGAAAGGTATCGCATTCAAACCAATATCAATTTTATCAAAAATCACCATCTTCTCTTTGTCATATTCACCTTCAAAAATCATTCAATGGAATGCTTCATCATTCCAAGGTTTCCAAATTCAGTTCAAGTCACATTGTTCCCATCTAGAGTAGTCAAATTTTAATTCATTAGCACTAGCTCTAATCATGAGGGGTGCTATCTTGCTTTGCTAGTTTGATACTCATTTTACTACTCTAGTAACCATCTTGAACTTAGACCAAAGTTAACTATAACAGTAACTTCTTGAGAAAACAAGTAAAAACTTGTAAGGTAGAAACTTGGGATAGGCTTATGGTAAGAAAAGGTAAGGCTAATGGTGCCTTGCCCCAACGGGGCTTTGCACTTTGCAAGACTATTAGCTTGCCTTGGTAGTTCTCAAAGTTCTCCTCCTCCTCCTCTTGGTAGCAACCTTCTTCCTCCGGGTATTCTCCGGTGCTAGCGTCTAAATTTGAAATACGAGTATAATCACTCAACTAATTCAATGGCTATTCCATACATCACATATATTCACACAAACTATTCTAAGCACACAATTAATCTAATTAGGGTGCATTGGTTGTGTTGCTTGAGGAGAAATAATTTCCTTTTATTTAATATGTAAATGATAGTTTCCATAGGGTTCTTGAGAAATAATTTCCTCTCATTGAAATCTTCTTAAGATTTAATTTCTCAAACAATCATGCATGAATTTATATTGACCTAAGTCAAACATTCATTATCATCATTTGAGAAAATGATTTAAATGAGGTAGACCACCTCATATCATTTAATAACTCTACTAATGATTTAAATCTCCAAGTATTTCATATAAGAGTGTTTGTCTAGGGGTTCAAACATCTCATGAATTCATTTGGGACAAGATTTAAATGAAGTAAAATACTTCATATGGTTTGCATAATAGTTTTGGACAATATCACTTACATAAACTAGCCTTATTGTCCATTAATTAAACTAGGGCATGATCATGCAAAGTGACCACACCATTTTCTTGCAGAAACAATTAGTGTAAGTCAAATGTGAGCTATTGGAGTTGGAATTAACTTAATATCTATTTTGGTTGATTTTTAATAATTATTTGAATAGCGAAAAGTCCCTGCCTTATTCTTTTTATCAGATTAATTCTACAACAGATCTTGAGGTGGGACCAGTGGCATATTGTAGAATTTTTTCATAGCTTTCCAACAATATCAAATTTGTTAAATTTGGCCAAGCCAAACAGATTCTATGAATTTTCAAAGTTGGGTTCAATATTGATTTGAATTGGATTTGAATTAATGGGCTGGCGGGAAAGCAACGTGGGCCGAAACCAATTCAAACGCAGCAAATCGGCCCAGTAACACGTCCAACACGCGTGGGCTTGCTGACAGCATGAGGGCCACCCGTCAGCGAGTTATAAAACCCGAAACGGTACGTTTGATGTGGGGCGTTGGATTAAAACAGAATCGGACGGCGCAGGGCCATCGTCTTCTCCGGCGAGATGCCGAGGGTCTGGCGGCGAGCCTAGGGGGTCGGAGGGCTCACCGAGGCTCCAGCAAGGGTTGGCAGTGTGCGCGAGGAAGTTGTGGACGACGGTGAAGCAGCCTGTAGCAGTGTCGGAGCTCGAGGTGGCCTGGATCGATGGCGATTCCTCCAGGGCTTCCGCGGCTCCGAGCTTGCGATTGCGGCGACTCCGGCGGCGATTGGCTTGGCTAATGGTGCGAGGAGAAGCGGTGAAGGGTGGGGAGTGAGATGGTGTGCTCAATGGCGTCCAGGGAACGCTCTATTTATAGAGGCGGGGAGGTGCTGCGGGGCAGTGGCAAGGTCGACCATGGCGCGACGATTCCGGCGGGCTAGCGTGCTAGGCGAGGGCGCAGGATCGTTCCGCATATCCAGGCGATGCTAATGGCGGCGACAACACGGTCGGGCGGCGTTGGATGGTGACGCATTGCTTCCATGTCTGGCGGCGGCGTCTACGGGATTTTCTTCTTCGTCTCCGGCGGCGGCGGTCCAGGGTCAGGTCGAGCGCATGTCTGGTAGGTCTGAGGTGTCACGGCGATGCTCAACGCGTTGCTAGCGGGGCCAGAGCGAGTGCGAGCTGGCGAGGTGGCAGGTGGCCAGTGACATCCACGGCGCGTCCACGCGCGACGCGAGCGGCATCTGGCGCGATCTTGGCGCGCGATCTCCGGCGATGGTCGGCGTCGAGCTGGACCGTGGCTTGTGTAGGCGATGCTAGGGAGGTGTGGTGGCGAGTTTTGGCACGGTGGCCAGGGCAGGAGAGGAAGGGAGAGAGAGGTGGCGCGTCGGGGTGGCGACATGGCCGGCATGGCCATGCACATGTGAGCTAGCCTCTCTCCTTAGGGTTTCTATGCAGCATTGAGTGTGAGAGGGGACAAGGGGACCAAGTAGAGTAGTTTGGGGCAGGTTAGGGTGGTTGATACGTATCCGACGTATCGATAATTTCTTATGTTCCATGCCACATTATTGATGATATCTACATGTTTTATGCATACTTTATGTCATATTTATGCGTTTTCCGGAACTAACCTATTGACGAGATGCCGAAGGGCCAGTTGCTGTTTTCTGCTGTTTTTGGTTTCAGAAATCCTAGTAAGGAAATATTCTCGGAATCAGACGAAATCAACGCCCAGCATCCTATTTTTCCACGAAGCTTCTAGAACACCCGAGAGTCGCCAGAGGGGAGCCCTGGTGGGCCCAGGAGGTAGGCCGGCGCGACCCAGGCCCTGGCCGCGCCGCCCTATCATCTCACCGCCTCTTCGACCCGCTGACGCCGCCTCTTCGCCTATTTAAGCCCCCTTGACCTAAAACCTCGAGACGGAAAAGCCACGGTACGAGAAACCTTCCAGAGCCGCCGCCATCGCGAAGCCAAGATCTGGGGGACAGGAGTCTCTATTCCGGCACGCCACCGGGACGGGGAAGTGCCCCCGGAAGGCTTCTCCATCGACACCACCGCCATCTTCATCAACGCTGCTGTCTCCCATGAGGAGGGAGTAGTTCTCCATCGAGGCTCGGGGCTGTACCGGTAGCTATGTGGTTCATCTCTCTCCTATGTACTTCAATACAATAATCTCATGAGCTGCCTTACATGATTGAGATTCATATGATGATGCTTGTAATCTAGATGTCATTATGGTAGTCAAGTGGATTTTACTTATGTGATCTCCGGAGACTCCTTGTCCCACGTGTGTAAAGGTGACAGTGTGTGCACCGTGTGGGTCTCTTAGGCTATATTTCACAGAATACTTATTCACTGTTATGAAGAGCATAGTGAAGTGCTTATTTATATCTCTTTATGATTGCAATGTGTTTTGTATCACAATTTATCTGTGTGCTACTCTAGTGATGTTATTAAAGTAGTTTATTCCTCCTGCATGGTGTAATGGTGACAGTGTGTGCATCGTGTTAGTACTTGGCATAGATTATGATTGTGATCTCTTGTAGATTATGAAGTTAACTATTGCTATGATGGTATTGATGTGATCTATGCCTCCTTTCGTAGCGTGAAGGTGACAGTGTGCATGCTATGTTAGTACTTGGTTTGGTTATGTTGATCTGTCATGCACTCTAAGGTTATTTAAATATGAACATCGAATATTGTGGAGCTTGTTAACTCCGGCATTGAGGGTTCGTGTAATCCTACACAGTTAGTGGTGTTCATCATCCAACAAGAGGGTGTAGAGTCTAGCATTTATTTCTTTATTCTGTTATGTGATCAATGTTGAGAGTGTCCACTAGTGAAAGTATGATCCCTAGGCCTTGTTCCTAAATACTGCTATCGCTGCTTGTTTACTGTTTTACTGCATCTCTACTGCCCGCAATATTACCACCATCAACCACACGCCATCAAGCTATTTTCTGGTGCCGTTACTACTGCTCATACTTATTCATACCACCTGTATTTCACTATCTCTTCGCCGAACTAGTGCACCTATTAGGTGTGTTGGGGACACAAGAGACTTCTTGCTTTGTGGTTGCAGGGTTGCATGAGAGGGATATCTTTGACCTCTTCCTCCCTGAGTTCGATAAACCTTGGGTGATCCACTTAAGGGAAACTTGCTGCTGTTCTACAAACCTCTGCTCTTGGAGGCCCAACACTGTCTACAAGAATAGAAGCACCCGTAGACATCAAGCACTTTTCTGGTGCCGTTGCCGGGGAGGAAAGGTAAAAGGCACTCATACTCCGGTTCCAGGTAAAGTACTTTTCTGGCGCCGTTGTGTGTGTGCTCGAAGCTATTTCCTTTAGATCCTGCAATTGCATCTTTTTGTTTCTTGTTTACACTAGTTAGGCATAATGGAAAACAACAAAAATATGAGAGATCTTTATGAACTTTATCTTGAATTAGGACATGATGTGTTTGAAGAGAGAATTAAAAAAACCATGGAACTTTATATGCATGCTAATGGGAATGTTATTAATATGAATGCTTTGAACATTATTGTTGCTAATGCTATGGAAAATTTTAAGCTTGGGGAAGCTGTCTTTGATGAGCATGATCTTTTTAGTCCCCCAAGCATTGAGGAGAAAATTTACTTTGATGATACTTTGCCTCCTATTTATGATGATTATAATGATAGTAGCCTTTTGGTACCACCTGTTATGGAGGATAAATTTGATTATGATTACAATATGCCTCCTATATTTGATGATGAGAATAATAATGATAGCTACTTTGTTGAATTTGCTCCCGCTATTACTAATAAAATTGAGTATGCTTATGTGGAGAGTAATAATTTTATGCATGAGACTAATGATAAGAATGCTTTATGTGATAGTTATATTGTTGAGTTTGCTCATGATGCTACTGAAAGTTATTATGAGAGAGGAAAATATGGTTGTAGAAATTTTCATGTTACTAAAACACCTCTCTATGTGCTGAAATTTTTGAAGCTACACTTGTTCTATCTTCCTATGCTTGTTGCATTATGCTTCTTGAATTTATTTATTTACAAGATTCCTATGCATAGGAAGCATGTTAGGCTTAAATGTGTTTTGAATTTTCCTCTTGATGCTCTCTTTTGCTTCAAATACTATTTCTTGCGAGTGCATCATTAAAGTCACTGAGCCCATCTTAATGGCTATAAAGAAAGAACTTCTTGGGAGATAACCCATGTGTTTAATTTGCTACAGTATTTTGTTTTATATTTGTGTCTTGGAAGTTGTTACTACTGTAGCAACCTCTCCTTATCTTAGTTTTGTTGGATCGTTGTGCCAAGTAAAGTTTTTGATAGTAAGGTTCATACTAGATTTGGATTACTGCGCAGAAACAGATTTCTTTGCTGTCACGAATCTTGGCAAAATTCTCTGTAGGTAACTCAGAAAATTATGCCAATTTACGTGAGTGATCCTCAGATATGTACGCAACTTTCATTCAATTTGAGCATTTTCATTTGAGCAAGCTGGTGCCTCAATAAAATTCGTCTTTACGGACTGTTCTGTTTTGACAGATTCTGCCTTTTATTTCGCATTGCCTCTTTTGCTATGTGGGTTGGATTTCTTTGCTCCATTAACTTCCAGTTGCTTTAGGCAATGTCCATAAGTGTTAAGAATGATTGTGTCACCTCTGAACATGTGAATTGTGATTATGCACTAACCCTCTAATGAGTTGTTTCGAGTTTGGTGTGGAGGAAGTTTTCAAGGGTCAAGAGAGGAGGATGATATACTATGATCAAGGAGAGTGAAAGCTCTAAGCTTGGGGATGCCCCGGTGGTTCACCCCTGCATATATTAAGAAGACTCAAGCGTCTAAGCTTGGGGATGCCCAAGGCATCCCCTTCTTCATCGACAAATTATCAGGTTCCTTCTCTTGAAACTATATTTTTATTCGGTCACATCTTATGTACTTTACTTGGAGCGTCTGTATGTTTTTGTTTTTGTTTTTGTTTGAATAAATGATTGTTTGGGAGAGAGACACGCTCCGCTGGTTCATATGAACACATGTGTTCTTAGCTTTTAATTTTCATGGCGAAGGTTGAAACTGCTTCGTTAATTGTTATATGGTTGGAAACGGAAAATGATACATGTAGTAATTGCTAAAATGTCTTGGATAATGTGATACTTGGAAATTGTTGTGCTCATGTTTAAGCTCTTGCATCATATACTTTGTACCTATTAATTAAGAAATACATAGAGCTTGCTAAAATTTGGTTTGCATAATTGGTCTCTCTAAAGTCTAGATAATTTCTAGTATTGAGTTTGAACAACAAGGAAGACGGTGTAGAGTCTTATAATGTTTTCAATATGTCTTTTATGTGAGTTTTGCTGCACCGGTTCATCCTTGTGTTTGTTTCAAATAACCTTTCTAGCCTAAACCTTGTATCGAGAGGGAATACTTCTCATGCATCCAAAATCCTTGAGCCAACCACTATGCCATTTGTGTCCACCATACCTACCTACTACATGGTATTTCTCCACCATTCCAAAGTAAATTGCTTGAGTGCTACCTTTAAAATTTCTATTCCTCTACCTTTACAATATATAGCTCATGGGACAAATAGCCTAAAAACTATTGTGGTATTGAATATGTAATTATGCACTTTATCTCTTATTAAGTTGCTTGTTGTGCGATAACCATGTTCCTGGGGACGCCATCAACTACTCTTTGTTGAATATCATGTGAGTTGCTATGCATGTTCGTCTTGTCTGAAGTAAGGGAGATTTACCACTAAAATGGTTAGAGCATTGCATAATGTTAGAGAAGAACATTGGGCCGCTAACTAAAGCCATGATCCATGGTGGAAGTTTCAGTTTTGGACAAATATCCTCAATCTCATATGAGAAAATTAATTGTTGCTACATGCTTATGCATATAAGAGGAGTCCATTATCTGTTGTCTATGTTGTCCCGGTATGGATGTCTAAGTTGAGAATAATCAATAGCGAGAAATCCGATGCGAGCTTTCTCCTTAGACCTTTGTACAGGCGGCATAGAGGTACCCCTTTGTGACACTTGGTTAAAACATGTGCATTGCGATGATAATCCAGGTAATCCGAGCTAATTAGGACAAGGTGCGGGCACTATTAGTATACTATGCATGAGGCTTGCAACTTGTAGGATATAATTTACATAACACATATGCTTTATTACTACCGTTGACAAAATTGTCTCTTGTTTTCAAAACCAAAGCTCTAGCACAAATATAGCAATCGATGCTTTCCTCTTTGAAGGACCTTTCTTTTACTTTTATGTTGAGTCAGTTCACCTATTTCTCTCCATCTCAAGAAGCAAACACTTGTGTGAACTGTGCATTGATTCTTACATACTTGCATATTGCACTTGTTATATTGCTTTGCATTGATAACTATCCATGAGATATACATGTTACAAGTTGAAAGCAACCGCTGAAACTTAATCTTCCTTTGTGTTGCTTCAATACCTCTACTATGAATTATTGCTTTATGAGTTAACTCTTATGCAAGACTTATTGATGCTTGTCTTGAAGTACTATTCATGAAAAGTCTTTGCTATATGATTCATTTGTTTACTCATGTCATTTACATTGTTTTGATCGCTGCATTCATTACATATGCTTACAATAGTATGATCAAGTTTATGATGGCATGTCACTCCAGAAATTATCTTTGTTATCGTTTACCTGCTCGGGACGAGCAGAAACTAAGCTTGGGGATGCTGATACGTCTCCGACGTATCGATAATTTCTTATGTTCCATGCCACATTATTGATGATATCTACATGTTTTATGCATACTTTATGTCATATTTATGCGTTTTCCGGAACTAACCTATTGACGAGATGCCGAAGGGCCAGTTGCTGTTTTCTGCTGTTTTTGGTTTCAGATATCCTAGTAAGGAAATATTCTCGGAATCGGATGAAATCAACGCCCAGCATCCTATTTTTCCACGAAGCTTCCAGAACACCCGAGAGTCGCCAGAGGGGAGCCCTGGTGGGCCCAGGAGGTAGGCCGGAGCGGCCCAGGCCCTGGCCGCGCCGCCCTATCATCTCACCGCCTCTTCGACCCGCTGACGCCGCCTCTTCGCCTATTTAAGCCCCCTCGACCTAAAACCTCGAGACGGAAAAGCCATGATACGCGTACAGCACGCGTCCGTTGGGAACCCCAAGAGGAAGGTGTGATGCGTACAGCGGCAAGTTTTCCCTCAGTATGAAAACAAGGTTTATCGAACCAGTAGGAGCCAAGAAGCACGTTGAAGGTTGATGGCGGCGAGATGTAGTGCGGCGCAACACCAGGGATTCCGGCGCCAACGTGGAACCTGCACAACACAAACCAAGTACTTTGCCCCAACGAAACAGCGAGGTTGTCAATCTCACCGGCTTGCTGTAACAAAGGATTAGATGTATAGTGTGGAAGATGATTGTGTGCAGAAAACAGTAGAACAATTGCAGTAGATTGTATTTCAGTATAGAGAATTGGACCGGGGTCCACAGTTCACTAGAGGTGTCTCTCCCATAAGATAAACAGCATGTTGGGTGAACAAATTACAGTTGGGCAATTGACAAATAGAGAGGGCATGACCATGCACATACATATTATGATGAGTATAGTGAGATTTAATTGGGCATTACGACAAAGTACATAGACCGCTATCCAGCATGCATCTATGCCTAAAAAGTCCACCTTCAGGTTATCATCCGAACCCCTTCCAGTATTAAGTTGCTAACAACAGACAATTGCATTAAGTATTGCGCGTAATGTAATCAATAACTACATCCTCGGACATAGCATCAATGTTTTATCCCTAGTGGCAACAACACATCCATAACCTTAGAGGTTCTTGTCACTCCTCCAGATTCACGGAGACATGAACCCACTATCGAGCAAAAATACCCCCTCTTGGAGTTACTAGCATCAACTTGGCCAGAGCATCTACTAATAACGGAGAGCATGCAAGATCATAAACAACACATAGATATAAATTGATAATCAATATAACATGGTATTCTCTATTCATCGGATCCCAACAAACACAACATATAGAATTACAGATAGATGATCTTGATCATGTTCGGCAGCTCACAAGACCCGACAATTAAGCACAATGGGGAGAAGACAACAATCTAGCTACTGCTATGGACCCATAGTCCAGGGGTAGACTACTCACACATCACTCCGGAGGCGACCATGGCGGTGAAGAGTCCTCCGGGAGATGATTCCCCTCTCCGGCAGGGTGCCGGAGGCGATCTCCTGAATCCCCCGAGATGGGATTGGCGGCGGCGGCGTCTCTGGAAGGTTTTCCGTATCGTGGCTCTCGATACTGGGGGTTTCGCGATGAAGGCTATTTGTAGGCGGAAGGGTAGGTCAGGGGGCGTCGCGAGGGGCCCAGGAGACAGGTCGGCGCGGCCAAGGGTGGGGCCGCGCCGCCCTACCCCCTGGCCACCTTGTGGCCCCACTTCGTTGACTCTCCGGTCTTCTGGAAGCTTCGTGGCAAAATAGGCCCCTGGGCGTTGATTTCGTCCAATTCCGAGAATATTTCCTTACTAGGATTTCTGAAACCAAAAACAGCAGAAAACAGCAACTGGTTCTTCGGCATCTTGTTAATAGGTTAGTTCCAGAAAATGCATAAATATGACATAAAGTATGCATAAAACATGTAGATATCATCAATAATGTGGCATGGAACATAAGAAATTATCGATACGTCGGAGACGTATCAGCATCCCCAAGCTTAGTTTCTGCTCGTCCCGAGCAGGTAAACGATAAACAAAGATAATTTCTGGAGTGACATGCCATCATAACTTTGATCATACTATTGTAAGCATATGTAATGAATGCAGCGATCCAAACAATGTAAATGACATGAGTAAACAAATGAATCATATAGCAAAGACTTTTCATGAATAGTACTTCAAGACAAGCATCAATAAGTCTTGCATAAGAGTTAACTCATAAAGCAATAAATCCATAGTAGAGGTACTGAAGCAACAAAAAGGAAGATTAAGTTTCAGCGGTTGCTTTCAACTTATAACATGTATACCTCATGGATATTGTCAACATAGAGTAATATAACAAGTGCAATATGCAAGTATGTAGGAATCAATGCACAGTTCACACAAGTGTTTGCTTCTTGAGGTGGAGAGAGATAGGTGAACTGACTCAACATAAAAGTAAAAGAATGGTCCTTCAAAGAGGAAAGCATCGATTGCTATATTTGTGCTAGAGCTTTGATTTTGAAAACATATAGAGAGTAATAAAAGTAAAATTTTGAGAGGTGTTTGTTGTTGTCAACGAATGGTAGTGGGTACTCTAACCCCCTTGCCAGACAAACCTTCAAAGAGCGGCTCCCATTTTATTTTATTTTTGTGTGGCACTCCTTCCAACCTTTCTTTCACAAACCATGGCTAACCGAATCCTCGGGTGCTTGCCAACAATCTCATACCATGAAGGAGTGCCTTTTTATTTTAGTTTTATTATGATGACACTCCTCCCCACCTTTGCTTTCTCAAGCCATGGCTAACCGAATCCTTCGGGTGCCGTCCAACAATCACATACCATGGAGGAGTGTCTATTTAGTTTAATTAATTTGGGACTGGGAATCCCATTGCCAGCTCTTTTTGCAAAATTATTGGATAAGCGGATGAAGCCACTAGTCCATTGGTGAAAGTTGCCCAACAAGATTGAAAGATAAACACCACATACTTCCTCATGAGCTATAAAACATTGACACAAATCAGAGGTAATAATTTCTGAATTGTTTAAAGGTAGCACTCAAGCAATTTACTTTGGAATGGCGTAGAAATACCATGTAGTAGGTAGGTATGGTGGACACAAATGGCATAGTGGTTGGCTCAAGTATTTGGATGCATGAGAAGTATTCCCTCTCGATACAAGGTTTAGGCTAGCAAGGTTTATTTGAAACAAACACAGGGATGAACCGGTGCAGCAAAACTCACATAAAAGACATATTGTAAACATTATAAGACTCTACACCGTCTTCCTTGTTGTTCAAACTCAATACTAGAAATTATCTAGACCTTAGAGAGACCAAATATGCAAACCAAATTTTAGCAAGCTCTATGTATTTCTTCATTAATAGGTGCAAAGTATATGATACAAGAGCTTAAACATGAGCACAACAATTGCCAAGTATCAAGTTATTCAAGACATTTTAGCAAATTACTACATGTATCATTTTCCAATTCCAACCATATAACAATTTAACGAAGAAGAAACTTTCGCCATGAATATTATGAGTAAAGCCTAAGGACATACTTGTCCATATGCAACAGCGGAGCGTGTCTCTCTCCCACACAAAGAATGCTAGGATCCATTTTATTCAAACAAAAACAAAAACAAAAACAAACAGACGCTCCAAGCAAAGCACATAAGATGTGATGGAATAAAAATATAGTTTCAGGGGAGGAACCTGATAATGTTGTCGATGAAGAAGGGGATGCCTTGGGCATCCCCAAGCTTAGACGCTTGAGTCTTCTTGATATATGCAGGGGTAAACCACCGGGGCATCCCCAAGCTTAGAGCTTTCACTCTCCTTGATCATGTTGTATCATCTCCCTCTCTTGATCCTTGAAAACTTCCTCCATACCAAACTCAAAACAACTCATTAGAGAGTTAGTGCACAATCAAAATATACATGTTCAGAGGTGACATAATCATCCTTAACACTTCTGGACATTGCACAAAGCTACTGAAAGTCAATGGAATCGAAATATCCATCGAGCATATCAAAACAGGCAATGCGAAATAAAAGGCAGAATCTGTCAAAACAGAACAGTTCGTAAAGACGAATTTTATTGAGTCACCAGACTTGCTCAAATGAAAATGCTCAAATTGAATGAAAGTTGCGTACATATCTGAGGATCACTCACGTAAATTGGCATAATTTTCTTAGTTACCTACAGAGAATTTTTCCCAGATTCGTGACAGCAAAGAAATCTGATTCTGCGCAGTAATCCAAATCTAGTATGAACTTTACTATCAACGACTTTACTTGGCACAACAAAACACTAAACTAAGATAAGGAGAGGTTGCTACAGTAGTAAACAACTTCCAAGACTCAAAATAAAAAAACAAAGGTACTGTAGTAAAAACATGGGTTGTCTCCCATAAGCGCTTTTCTTTAACGCCTTTCAGCTAGGCGCAGAAAGTGTGTATCAAGTATTATCAAAAGATGGAGCATTGACATTCTTACCAGGGGTGTTGCTCTTACCCTTCTTACTCTTATTCCTACTCTTTGGTCTAGGGAATACATGACCGCATCCGGGTGTAGAGGTAAAATTTAGAGTGCCTTTCCCAACATCTATGACTGCTCCCATGAGTTTCAGCAGGGATCTTCCAAGCGTGATTTGTCCTGTCCCTACACATTCAATAACGAGATAATCAGTGGATACCGTCCTTCCAAGAAAGGTTGTGAAAACACCTTCAACTATACCCTTAGGAATTATAACAGAGTTATCCGTAAGAGTTATTTCTTCTCCCCCTTCAGTAAGTTCCCAAAGTGTCAAAGATTCATAAATACTTTTGGGCATAAGGCAAAACTCAGACATAATATCACAACGAGCAGGAAAAGTTTCACCACCGACAGTAGCTTTAACGGTAGGCACCCACATTGAAGGTTCGAAGCTTAATGGAACATAATCATAGTATTCGCGAATTTGGTTATACACTTCTTTTAAACAGGATATATTTGTTTCAATAGTGTTTAATCTATTATGCATGCTAGCATGAGATGGATCAAAATTATTATCGGAGCTAAATGATGTAATCAATTTCCTTATGGCATTAAAAGCTTGATCCCCATCACAATGAAGGAAATCTCCTCCTACTACAGCATCTAAGGCATATCTATAGCGAAGAATAAGCCCAAAATAAAAGTTACTAAGAAGCAAACTTAAGGTCATTTTGGGTTCAGTTTTACTATAAGAATCAAAAATTCTAGACCAAGCTTCTTTAAAATTCTCTTCACCTCCTTGTTTAAAAGTGAAGATTGATTCCTCAGGTGATAGAGTAACAACTACGGGACTAGTCATGATAATAAAAATAAAGTAAATGCGAGTAACTAATTTTTTTGTGTTTTTGATATAGCAAACAAGATAGCAAATAAAGTAAAACTAGCAACTAATTTTTTTGTATTTTGATTTAGTGCAGCAAACAAAGTAGTAAATAAAGTAAAGCAAGACAAAAACAAAGTAAAGAGATTGGGATGTGGAGACTCCCCTTGCAGCGTGTCTTGATCTCCCCGGCAACGGCGCCAGAAAAAGAGCTGTTGACGTGGGAGTTGAAAATCTTTGTGGTGTAACTTTTCTTCTTCCCCGGCAACGGCGCCAGAAAAAGAGCTTGATACGCGTACAGCACGCGTCCGTTGGGAACCCCAAGAGGAAGGTGTGATGCGTACAGCGGCAAGTTTTCCCTCAGTATGAAACCAAGGTTTATCGAACCAGTAGGAGCCAAGAAGCACGTTGAAGGTTGATGGCGGCGAGATGTAGTGCGGCGCAACACCAGGGATTCCGGCGCCAACGTGGAACCTGCACAACACAAACCAAGTACTTTGCCCCAACGAAACAGCGAGGTTGTCAATCTCACCGGCTTGCTGTAACAAAGGATTAGATGTATAGTGTGGAAGATGATTGTGTGCAGAAAACAGTAGAACAATTGTAGTAGATTGTATTTCAGTATAGAGAATTGGACCGGGGTCCACAGTTCACTAGAGGTGTCTCTCCCATAAGATAAACAGCATGTTGGGTGAACAAATTACAGTTGGGCAATTGACAAATAGAGAGGGCATGACCATGCACATACATATTATGATGAGTATAGTGAGATTTAATTGGGCATTACGACAAAGTACATAGACCGCTATCCAGCATGCATCTATGCCTAAAAAGTCCACCTTCAGGTTATCATCCGAACCCCTTCCAGTATTAAGTTGCTAACAACAGACAATTGCATTAAGTATTGCGCGTAATGTAATCAATAACTACATCCTCGGACATAGCATCAATGTTTTATCCCTAGTGGAAACAGAACATCCATAACCTTAGAGGTTCTTGTCACTCCTCCAGATTCACGGAGACATGAACCCACTATCGAGCAAAAATACCCCCTCTTGGAGTTACTAGCATCAACTTGGCCAGAGCATCTACTAATAACGGAGAGCATGCAAGATCATAAACAACACATAGATATAAATTGATAATCAACATAACATGGTATTCTCTATTCATCGGATCCCAACAAACACAACATATAGAATTACAGATAGATGATCTTGATCATGTTCGGCAGCTCACAAGACCCGGCAATTAAGCACAATGGGGAGAAGACAACCATCTAGCTACTGCTATGGACCCATAGTCCAGGGGTAGACTACTCACACATCACTCCGGAGGCGACCATGGCGGTGAAGAGTCCTCCGGGAGATGATTCCCCTCTCCGGCAGGGTACCGGAGGCGATCTCCTGAATCCCCCGAGATGGGATTGGCGGCGGCGGCGTCTCTGGAAGGTTTTCCATATCGTGGCTCTCGGTACTGGGGGTTTCACGACGAAAGCTATTTGTAGGCAGAAGGGTAGGTCAGGGGGCGTCGCGAGGGGCCCAGGAGACAGGTCGGCGCGGCCAAGGGTGGGCCGTGCCGCCCTACCCCCTGGCCACCTCGTGGCCCCACTTCGTTGACTCTCTGGGGGACAGGAGTCTCTTTTCCGTATCAAGCCACGGTACGAGAAACCTTCTAGAGCCGCCGCCATCGCGAAGCCAAGATCTGGGGGACAGGAGTCTCTGTTCCGGCACGCCGCCGGGACGGGGAAGTGCCCCCGGAAGGCTTCTCCATCGACACCACCGCCATCTTCATCAACGCTGCTGTCTCCCATGAGGAGGGAGTAGTTCTCCATCGAGGCTCGGGGCTGTACCGGTAGCTATGTGGTTCATCTCTCTCCTATGTACTTCAATACAATAATCTCATGAGCTGCCTTACATGATTGAGATTCATATGATGATGCTTGTAATCTAGATGTCATTATGCTAGTCAAGTGGATTTTACTTATGTGATGTCCGGAGACTCCTTGTCCCACGTGTGTAAAGGTGACAGTGTGTGCACCGTGTGGGTCTCTTAGGCTATATTTCACAGAATACTTATTCACTGTTATGAAGAGCATAGTGAAGTGCTTATTTATATCTCTTTATGATTGCAATGTGTTTTGTATCACAATTTATCTGTGTGCTACTCTAGTGATGTTATTAAAGTAGTTTATTCCTCCTGCACGGTGTAATGGTGACAGTGTGTGCATCGTGTTAGTACTTGGCATAGATTATGATTGTGATCTCTTGTAGATTATGAAGTTAACTATTGCTATGATGGTATTGATGTGATCTATGCCTCCTTTCGTAGCGTGAAGGTGATAGTGTGCATGCTATGTTAGTACTTGGTTTGGTTATGTTGATCTGTCATGCACTCTAAGGTTATTTAAATATGAACATCGAATATTGTGGAGCTTGTTAACTCCTGCATTGAGGGTTCGTGTAATCCTACACAGTTAGTGGTGTTCATCATCCAACAAGAGGGTGTAGAGTCTAGCATTTATTTCTTTATTCTGTTATGTGATCAATGTTGAGAGTGTCCACTAGTGAAAGTATGATCCCTAGGCCTTGTTCCTAAATACTGCTATCGCTGCTTGTTTACTGTTTTACTGCATCTCTACTGCCCGCAATATTACCACCATCAACCACACGCCATCAAGCTATTTTCTGGTGCCGTTACTACTGCTCATACTTATTCATACCACCTGTATTTCACTATCTCTTCGCCGAACTAGTGCACCTATTAGGTGTGTTGGGGACACAAGAGACTTCTTGCTTTGTGGTTGCAGGGTTGCATGAGAGGGATATCTTTGACCTCTTCCTCCCTGAGTTCGATAAACCTTGGGTGATCCACTTAAGGGAAACTTGCTGCTGTTCTACAAACCTCTGCTCTTGGAGGCCCAACACTGTCTACAAGAATAGAAGCACCCGTAGACATCAGTGGTGTAGATCACTATTTGAAATAGTGTGTAATAGTTCCATATTTGCAATTTGCAAATTTGTCCAATTTTTGAGTGAATTCAAATGGTTGCCTAATTTGAAATGTGTGTGTTTAGTTGAGTTGTAAATGACCAGAGAAGATGAGAGGTGGTGGTGGAATGGTCAAATTCAAAGAAATGCAAAAATGGCGAAGTGTGAGATTGTTCCACTTAATAAAAAGTTGCAACTTTGGATGAGCATAGTATTTGATCTAAACAGAATTTGGCATGGTGATCTTTACAAAAAGTGTTCACCTTGATGTGCTCTTGGATGAGGTGCAAAGAGTTGACAAAGTTTGGTTTGGAAAATTTGAATTGCAAGGGCTCAAAGTAGGGATCAGACTATAAATGGCAGATTTGACCATTATCATATGTGATCCAAATTTGAGTTTGAAATTCATTTGATTTGTGTTTCTTTGATTCCAAAAGTTGTAATAAGTATTTAGTAACATTATTCAACTAATGGTGAAGACCAACATGGTCTAGGGTCAAAATTTATAAAAATGGCATAAGCCATATGTGAGGGTTTTAGGTTTTTTTTCTTTTATTTGATTTCTTTCTCTTTTTGATTTATTTGGTTGGTGATCTTCACATGATCACATTAGGGTTTTTGGGTATAGCACATACACCTAATAACAATCATCATGGCATATCACTCAAATACACAAGTCCTATGCATGGCACTATATGCAATTTAAAAAGTTTTTGTTGGTTTGAAATTTTGCTCTCTGGAATTCTTCTAACTTTCTTTTTATTGAAATTTGGGATGTTACAGCTTCGCCTTTGGAAGCGCCAGTAGCCGTAGGGCGACCGGGCCAGCAGAGCCCCTCTGAATTAGGCGACGGTTTTGATGATTCGGCGGTGAATATTAAGGAAACGAGAGCAAGGGGAACAGGGGGCAGCCCTCGGTCCGATCATCCAATTTGCTTCGACAATCCAGGCATGGTTCAGTAGTCAAAACAACTTCGGCACAATGCTTACATGGTTGGCGGCCAACATCTATGGCACCCTAGCTCTCTATGTGTGGCTTGTATGGTTTCATTAGGTGAGCATGTGAAATGTGGTGGGTCAAGTTTATGACAACATCTTAGAATAGCTAGTGGCCTTGATAAAAGGCCTCCCTCCATCCCACCAACTTACATGGTTTTGTTGGATGTTACCACTATTTTGTATCAAAGTTTATGGTGGATGTCTTAATAAGTAAGTCTATATACCCCATGCCTTGATAGCAGATGTGGTGATTGTGGCGTGGTGCCAAGGTGAAAATCCTGATCAAATTAAGGATCAAGGAATGGTGCTGTCCCTACATATGGTGGGCATCTCTGTCCGATTTTAACTGTTTTTCGTCGCACACTTAATTGGGGACTTTTGGGTTATCGAAATTCTGTGGCTCACTTTGCAAGAAGGTGTTCCCCAACATTCCTTCTTCTTGCCAGTGGTAGAATGTGTAGTGTCAGCGGCAAAGATAAGATGCACTAAGATTATGGTTGTGGCATTTTCTTGATCATATTTATTTGTAGATTTTTTTGGTGTACTGGTTGTTGCGCATGCTTAATGCTTTGTTATCTTGTAGTTATTTATATCAATTTGATGCATGTGTCCAACATCGAAAACATAGATTTCTAATGACCAAGTACATCATACGTGCACTCTTAAAATATACATGAATCGCGTGTACAACCACAATGAAGGTAGTTGGTTGGAAAGGCCAGTCGTTTCATATTCTGGTCCAAAAATATAGATTGACTCATCTGCCTTCGAATAACTAAATCGGGGGATAGACCTCAGTTAGTAACCAACAGTTTAGTTTAACCTTTATCTCTATGCATATGGCACCCAACTATATTTATATCTTCTAATATTTTTGTAGATATCATTTTGATGCACACGATTTTTCACATGCATGATATTCCCATATCAGGCGAGAAAAGAAAACAGAGGCCGTTGGCAATCGCTAAGCTAGCTTATAAGTATCAAATGGTGTAGTTTGAGCGAATATGTAAAGGATTTTTTCTAGACATAGGTATTTATGAACCAGATTAAACTTAGTTGAAGATTAAGTTACATAGTGTACCAGCTTTAAGTTACATAAACTTCGAGAGAGGAGGAATTTTGCTTCACACCGTTTAGTTGAAACTTATCAGCTAAGCTACATAATTCTGAATTTGACTATGAAAACTGGCACCCACATACTTACACGCGTCTTCTATTAGTAGATTTTTTTTTCTGAATTTTCATTAACCTCTGCATCTTCATCTTCATCACCATCACTAATCCCATCTCGTTTACCCTCTTCTTGTTGTAATTCCAACTAATATTGTGGATTTGCATTTGAATTCATTTGTATACCCGTATGACATTCATATGTGTATGATGATATGTTGTTGATAATATTGCGTGAGTAGTTTACCCTGTTCATGGGGAGATGGAGAAATCCTAGCAATATTATGATGTGAAATAAAGATGATATATAATTTAAGTTCATGAGCATGTATTAGTTCTGTCTCTAGATATTATGTGAAGTGCATCATCTAATATTTGCCTACGGGATTAAAGAGGGAACTACCGTTGGTCATGTGGTAGTACATATAGTGCTAAGTGACATAACGTGCTGGCATACTATTCATGTGGGTAACGGGGATTAGAAGAGGCTCACTAACCTCATATCAATATCCATGGAGAAACCCTTAATTGTGAGTGGTCAAAATAGCTTGCTTACGATCATTGCAATGGTTATTCGGAATGAAATATCATATGACTTATATGTGATCATCTTATTATGGAGCTCTTCCATATATGAACATGAAGGACACTATAGATTCATCTTAATCATAAATAGTATAAATGCCAGTGGTGGATCCTACAGTCTCCAAGAACGCTTTAGCCTTCATGTAGTTCCAACATCATGTTTGTCTCTTTGTTTGCATCTTTTAATTTTAATTATTACTCTCTTGGACCCAAACACAATTCTCTCAAAATACTACTACCTGGAATTAAAGGCAACTTTTTTTTTACTCTGTAGTACTCTTTGCTAAAGGATTACGGGAGGCGCCATAAAGACCTTTACTAAATACTTCAACCTCTTGTGGGTCCTCCTCGAAATCGCGGATTAAATAGCTTTCCATGGTTCAATTTGAAATTAGTTACAATATATATACATGTACACTTGTATTATCATCTTGTTCAAGTAAGAAACTGTTCTCAGTTGATATACGCCGATATAGCTACAATGTACGCCAATATATTTATATTTAGCGATAACGTGGATCACTAAAAGAAAGACTATTTTTACTACATGCATGATTTTCTTGTTTGGAAACTGAGACAGGCCACCCCTATTGCACGTCGGCGTGCAAAAGTCTGCTGATCCTGCGATAGGCGCACGACAAATCCAGTTTACCTTTTTGTGTCACATGGGATTTTAGTGTAGGATATGAGGCAACTTTCTTCTAGTGTCTGAACGATTCCGTTACGCTGGTAAGCGTGCGCATTGTTAACAGATGATGGTCCAGACAGTGGACATGGTGTTGACCATTGAGGCCTCTGGCCTCGGCGATTTGCACAAAAATAACCCAAAAAAGAAAGAAAAGCACAGACTGATCCTCCGGCGAAGCTATTTCACCAATCTAACCCTTTTGTATGGCGCCCTCCCACGGGCGCTACACATGCCCATGTGGCGCCCCTCCTGCTGGCGCCACTGTCCCAGCCGACGTGGCCTCCTCGCCGCTGAGCTGGTGCGCCCATCCGACGTGGCACCATGTGTGGCGCCCCTCCCAACGGCGCCACACATGCACTTGTAATTGCCCAAAACATACTGTGAGACAATTCGTCCGAGACTTAGCCGTTTTGCGAGGCTCAATGTGTGGCGCCGATGCCACGGGCGCCACACTAGCCTGTGTGGCACCGATGTCACGGGCGCCACACATAGAGGCTCACGAAAACGGCTAAGGACTTATCATCATAGCGGCCACATCGCAGCGTTCCTACATTGTTTGGAAGCGACACGGAATGCTGGCTCTGAGCAGATTGTGCCCCACGACTTCGCCGCTTTCAACAACTACCTCGAGTGGTTCCATGAGAACACGCGTATCGAGTTAGTTAAGCACGCGTATCCTGAGGAGATCTTGGACGACCCCATCCAGTTCGATGAGGTTGGGCAAAGCCAGCACGACACCTTTGCTCGCAGAGGGAGATCGACTTCTATTGCTTTCGAGCTGAACTTCGTGGTAATGGATTCTCTCACTAACTAGTACATCATCTACATTGCCATGTGCTCGCTTCAATTGTGTATGCTATGTTTGTCACAGCGGGAGGAGATCCAAAAAACAGCTGAGGAGTGCGAGGTTATGTGGGAGCAGAGCGGGAGAGATGACAAGCCTGTCGGACCATTGCGGTATTTCATTAAGGTATGATCACCAACTTTGAATGTACGCTACTATGATGTGGTGGCTTTGTAACCATGAATGGCATGACGCAGAACACTGCACGAAAGATGCGGCGGTTAGCCAGCTTGCTAGGTTGCCGGGAAGCCGAAATCGCTACATCTTCCTCTTCAGAAGAGCGGGAGGTATGGACTATTTTGTTGCTGTCAAACATGTTCTTACTAATTTCAACTTTTGTAATCTCATGTGTTCATGTTTGTGAAGATTCCTGAGGACGAGCTAATTCTGAGTCAAGGCATACTTCCAAAGCATACCTCCAAGCAAGCCCCAAGGTCAGCTTACCAGTTGAAGCCAAGGGGCAAGGGTCCAAACCGGTACACTCCGGAAGATTATGTCAACCGAGGAACGAAGGTTGTCACTGAGGAGGATGAGGGGTCGCCGCGGAGATCAGCTTTGTCGAGGATGAGGAATGACGAGCCGTTCTCTTCAGAGGAGGAGGAGGAGGAGCAGCAGGAGCAGCCACGGCAGCGGACGAAGAGGATGGCCATCCGGAAGCAGCCCGCGAGGACGCTACTAGGATGTGCTACGTGTTGTTCTGAACTCTATCTTCATAAGTATCGATTTGTGAACCCTATGTCATTTCGAACCATGGTCTGTAATGCTACTTGTTGTTTGAATCTACGTGCTACAATGTGACCTATGAAGTGTTATATGTGTACGTCATGAAATTGCAACTTGTTATATGTGTAATGCTACTTGTTGGAGTTTGGTAGGATTTTTCATGGTTTTACCACAAGTCAATGTGTGGCGCCCTTCCCACTGGCGCCACATATGCTAGTGTGGCGCCTGTGGCATCGGCGCCACACATGCCAACTAATATAAACTTCTGGGTCGAAAACATCCAGGGGCTCCGGACGATAAGTCCTTAGCCGTTTTCGCGAGCCTCTATGTGTGGCGCCCGAGGCATCGGCGCCACACGTGCAACTGTGGCGCCCGTGGCATCGGCGCCACACATTGAGCCTCGCAAAATGGCTAAGTCCCAGACGAATTGTCTCACAGTATGTTTTGGGCAATTACAAGTGCATGTGTGGCGCCGTTGGGAGGGGCGCCACACATGGTGCCACGTCGGATGGGCGCACCAGCTCAGCAGCGAGGGGGCCACGTCGGCTGGGACAGTGGCGCCGGCAGGAGGGGCACCACATGGGCATGTGTGGCGCCCGTGGGAAGGGCGCCACACAAAAGGGTTAGATTGGTGAAATAGTTTCGCCGGAGGGTCAGTGTGTGCTTTTCTTTCTTTCTTTTTGGGTTATTTTTTGCCCAAATCGCCTCTGGCCTCGCCCTCACCGGCTCGCCTGGAGCATCGGCGGCAGAGCATCTGGGCTCGGCAGGCCGTCATCAACCGCAAAAGGACATGAGCGGCGCACACAGTGCACAGTACGGGTTCTTGGATACGGCGCCGCGCCGGGCCATGTGCAATCCACCCGTGGTCCGCGGAAACGGAGCAGAGTCGCCAAGTCCAAGCCCGTCCCGGCGTCGCATTCGCAGTTCCGCGCACCCGTGCCCGGTGCCCGCCCGCCCATCCCCAAGCACGCCGAGGCCGAGCCGCGCGGGGAGAAAAAGGCGCCCGAAAAGCAAAAGCTCAGCGCAGAACAAAAGTAGCATCGCGGAGGCAGCAGTCACAGCGCCATTTTTTAGCGAACAAAGAGCATATTGTGTTGCCGTCGGGGCGGCGTCCGCCTGGCATCCCATTCCTTCCTTCCTTCCTCGCCCTCCCCCGGAAAAGCCCCCGCGCCGCTCCACTCCACTCTCCACCCCTCCTCTCGCCGCAGCCGATACCACGTCTGCACCGCGCCGCCGCCCCGCTCGGCTCCCCGATGCGGCGCCCCGGCGGCCCGCTCCTCTGCGCGGCGCTGCTCGCGGCGCTCCTGGCCCCGCCTCCGCCCGCGGCGATCGCGGCAGGTAAACCATTCTCCTTCTGTCCTAGCTCGTTACCGGTTTCAGTCCGTCTGTAGCAGCCCGGTCTAGGTCGGCGACTGCGACTGCGATTGCCACGGTTGTGCGCGCGCTTTGCTTACTTCTTTGGATTCCTTCCCTGCCCGCGCTCATTCAGTGAGCTCCTGACGTCTTCGACTTCTGTTTTGTCTGACGATTCCTTTGGGTTTCTTCCCCTTCCGGTGCTCATTCCATGAGCTCCTAAAGTATTTGACTTCTGTTTTGTTTGACGATTCCGCTCAGATTACTGCATTACCATGGAACTGCATTCTTCAGGAAGCGAATCAGGGTCGACAAGAGTTCCCCAAGTCTCTGAGTCCCGTTTCGTTTGACGATTCCGCTCAGACTACTCAAGTACCGTAGAGCTACATTTTTTTTTTCGGAAGCGAATCAATGTCCGCGATTAGGCGTTTTCAGGTCCGAGACGGGGCCACGATTGACATAGGCCACAATTTTCGTCTGCTCTTGCAGCGGCAGGGGACCGCCCCGCCCCGCCTCTAGTTCACTCACTCGGGCTGCACTCCTCACGAAATTCAATTCGCACCTAATTCCGTTGCTGCACACGTAGTACCCACTGGGGCGATGGCCTCCTTGGGATTTCAATGGCCGCTGCTGGACTTGCTGTCCGTGAGGGTCTCGGTCCTGGCATTTGGAGTTAACTGAACCACCACTATAATTAGCCTGACATGATGATAATTCCAGATTTGCCTGGTGTTCCTCAGCATTTCAACACCATGCACATGGCCTGTTTCTCTTACTTCTGCTCTGTGTGTGGGCTACCGTAGTGTACCACCAAAATGCTCTACATTCGGGGCCGTAGCAGCTCCGATGCAATCCATCAGGCACCTACTCACCTGGTGATGTATATGCTCCCGGTGGTTCTGTTTGATAGGATAACAATTCGGTGTCATCAGCAAGTATTGGCTACCTGTACTCTACTGGAGTACATAAATTTCTCTTCTGTTATTTTCAAGTTTCATTTTAATTTCGGGCCAGCCAATCCTCTAACTGATCTGACTTTATATTTTAGATTTGCTTCATGGTCCTTAGCATGCACATGGGTTTGTTTTCTTACTTGTGTACTACCAAATGCTCTACATTCGGCCCGTAGCAGCTCTGATGTAAGGTGGGGGATATGGATGTATGATTTATGACATGCAAATCCATCAGCCTAGTACTCAGCTGGTACTACTGCTCACGTGATCTGTTCCCGGTGCTTCTGATAGATAAAATCACAATTCAGTGCCAGCAGGAAGTATTGGCTACCTGAACTGCATCAATTGCTATTTTGTTATTTCCGAAACTTTTTATTTATGGGCCAGCCAACCTTCTATCTGCATTTTCGCATTGTCACTGATACGTATTGTTTGATCATGCAGACTGCCCACTGGATTTGAGTTGGCCGAACTACGCGCTGATAGCTTCTGTATGCTCGGACCAAATCGGGCACTCAAAGTGTTGCCGCTATATCAACGCTGTCCTGGCCGTCTCATCCGCCATGTACGCAAACACAACAGGCACTCTTGGGGTTCCGGCTCAACTCGCCGATGCCTGCATCGGCAACATCTCTGACACGTTGGTGTCGCAAGGGGTACTTCCTACCGCAGCATCGTTTTGCGGCCTTGGGATCAAGATTCAGGCGTCCTATCAGTGTGCTGGGATGACTACCATCGTCCAGATGTTGCAGTCCCCGAATTTCAGTGACGTGGTTAGAAGCTGCGCAACCTCGCTTCCAGATGATGTCAGTTGCAAGAGTTGCTTAAATTCTGGTCTGTCATACCTCCGCCATCTTGTGGGACAGCAAGATAACATCACACTGAATACCTGCCGCAATGCTGCCTTTGTTGCTCTTGCCAGTCAAGGGAACATATCTACTCTTGATACGGCCACCTGCTTTTTTAGCGTTCAGGGGCTTGCTGCTCTTCAAGGTTTGATTTTTCTCCTGTCTTTCGTATAATGGACAGTGCCATTTTCCAAATTTGTGCTCACAGATTACAGTTTAGGGTGATATGATGACCTTGTCCACGCAAACATCTTTGTTGTCCAAAACTAGAAGACATTCATGTGATTCTTTCAAGCAAGTTAATCTAGGCTAACATATAGTGTATTTGGCAACTTCTAGGGCGAAGAATATTGTACAATGCATAAACCCCGTAGGATCTTCAAGTCCTGTTTTATGGAACTTATCTATGTCGGTATATACAATGGCACCTTATAAGACAGACCATTTTTTCTTTTGTTCAATTCTGTTAAGTCTAATGTATTTCATGAATCTTCATACTCTCTGCTAGTTTTATTTTGAAAACTTCTGCACACTAGCACTTTCTTTAGTGTGCACATTTACACATATCCCACGGCCTGCAAATCATTAGTATACTATATTAATAGTGATATGTTTGCTGTAGTATAAGTTGGATACGAATATATATCTTTGGTGAAATAGAGTTAACATGGGCATCTTTTCATATTAAATCGTTTCATTTTGATAAGTTTGTTGGCTGGATGGTTAAATTTGGGTAAGCCGATCAATTTTCTACTGAAAAATATACAGATCTATTGCGTGATTTTGTTACTTTACAGTTAACGGTGACACCATTGGCAGCGATGACATATAAGGGGAATGTAATGGAAAGTAGTAGCATAGAAGATAGTGTCCATTTTGTAGTGGCATTTCAAGGGTCTAGGTTTTTTCCAGTAGTTATATATAATACGAGCCCTTATTATTGTTCATAATATGCATTGTTGTGATGGGATGTGGTATGTGATCTAGAAGTTATGTGTGAGATTCATACTTTGACTTCCTCTGAGTTCTGAAATTCTAAAAAATTTAACAGTTTATTGAATCTCTGATGCAGTGAACATCTCGACGCCATCCCCAGCTGAAAATCCTGCACAAAATATTTCTCCTAGTCCATTTGCAGAACAACTACCTGGGACTGGAGAGTCATCCAGTCATCATCATAGTTACAAGCGTGTACTATTCCCAGCAATTGGGGCCTTGGTTACAGGATTATCAGTTACACTGGTGGTAGTGCTAATTTTACTTATCCGTAGAAAGAGCAAAGAACTAGAAAAGATTGAGGGGATTAAACCTCTAGAAGCGTTCAGTTCCTGTGTCAAGAAGGGCCAAGAAGGTAAACATTTGATAAGTTGTGGTCATGGTACTGCCATTCTTTTAGTATGAATATTTGGTCAACTTAAATATTTGAATGACTTTAATAGGGGCAAGTTTACCACTTGACATTAAATCTATGGACTATAGTGTTTTCTTATGCATTTCCTTCTATTTATTTTTTCAAACATCTACATTTCTGTATGGACATGAAATACTTTAGATAACAACATAACTGATTTATGGCTTTGAGATTTGCTAGTGGTAAGCGGGCAGAGTCAGAATGCGAATGTACCTTATGGAAAATGGAGTATAAGTATGGCCCTTTCCAATCAATACATTTAACCACTTCCTATTGTTCAATTCAAAATATCTACCGTGTTTGAATACATATATTACTACTACCATGTTCAATTTTAAAATAAGTAACATGTGCCAAGCTCAGATATGTTAAAGCTTTACTAGACATGGAATGCCATTTGATGCTCATGATCCTGGAGCCATTCATCAGGAAATTGACAAAATATGCCATATGCTCCGGACTTGGGAGTTTTTTCTGCTGTGGATCATATAGTTCTTATTGTTATGCTCTATTTGACCAATTCGTGTTAGGAAACCGTATGGTTACTTTACGTTGAACTTGATGGAGCGATATTTGATTCTGCATTCTTTGAATTACTTATTATTAGAATTAGTTGTAAGACCCGTTTCAATTCGTGTGCTTAGCAAGATCATTTTGCAGGTACTTCCACCATTTTTAGCAGATTTAGTCACTCAGAAATGAGAAGGGCAACAAAAAACTTTGGCACCAGGTTGGGAGGAAATGATAATGCTACAATATTCAAAGGGCAGCTGAACAGTGGTTCTGTGGTTGCAATTCGGCGCATGGAGAGCTCACCAAAAGGAGGTCAGCTAGAATTTTGCAAAGAAATGGAACTTCTTGGGCGGCTGCATCATCGCCATCTTGTTGGGCTTAGAGGATATTGTTTAGCAAGATTTGAGAGGTAAAGTTTGCTGCCAATAAGTTCAGATACTAACCAATTTATGGTTTTTACAATTTCGCATTATCCAGGTTCCAGGTGTATGAATACATGGAAAACGGAAGCCTTAAGGATCACCTTCACTGTAATATCTCATGACTCATGTTTCATTCTCATTCTTTGTCTTTGCTACATTTTTTTGTTGAATTATGTGCAGAATAGCATTCTTCTCTTTGCAGCGTCAGGTAAACGGCTGCTGCCATGGAAAAACAGGATCCAAATTGCCATTGATGTTGCAAATGCTTTGGTAAGTTTCCGGAAGTCAGTGTTCTGAATTCTGAATTGTCCTTTTACCCTCAAGTAGTGATTTTCCCTTCTTACCCAAGTCGGCAATTGGAATAGTTTACTTAAAACTGTAATTCATACATACACCAAGTGTATTTTGATTTATTTTCCTTCTACGAGCATCAAGTACATTTCAACTGCCATGTTACTGTTCACAGTCAACCAATTAGGGACTATCTTGGTTTCAGGAGTACCTTCATTTCTACTGTGATCCTCCATTGTACCATGGAGACATAAAGCCTAGCAATGTCCTCTTGGACAAGAATTACCTCGCGAAGGTATCTGGTGCATAACTTTCTTACACCTGGATCAATCCATACTCATCAGTTTCAGTTCAAAAATCCATACTCCTCAGAGACTAATGGATTGGTTTTCCATAGCTTGCTGGGTGTGGCCATGTACACTCCTCAAGTGGTGCTACCACAAGGACTGTCAAGATCCAGGCAACTCCTGGTAAGGTTTTCTGCTGTTCTCTGGGGTTTTGTTCTGATACGCTGCTGAAATGTAAATTGGAATACCCGGCTACCTTGTACTTTGTTTTAGCCTATGCCTTCACTCTTCAAGTGAAACACTACTAATTTGTTCAATCAACATTTTCGTCAGTACCGTGTGTATATCTCCGCGCAGGCTACGTAGACCCCGAGTACGTGGTGACCCAGGAGCTGACGGCGAAGAGCGACGTCTACAGCTACGGTGTGCTGATGCTGGAGCTCGTGACGGGGAGGCCCGTGGTGCAGGACAACAGGAGCCTCGTCGAGTGGTCCCGCGAGCTCATCGGCACCGACTACCGCCTCCACGAGCTGGTTGATCCGGCGGTGGCGGACACGTTCGACCTGGACGAGCTGCAGGTGATGGCGGACGTGATCCACTGGTGCACCCACAGGGACGGCGGCGCGCGGCCGTCGATGAAGCAGGTCCTCCGGATCCTCTACGAGCGGCTGGACCCGCTGTCCGGCGCGTTCGCGCGTGCAGTGGAGGTCGAGCAGGGGTACTACTACGGCGGGCAGAGCGGGCGGAAGGGGAAAGAGTGGCATCATCATCAGCAGCAGCATCGTGATGGCGGCGACGTGATCCAGTACAGCGGCGAGCCCCGGTGCCTGCCATCATCATCGCCGAGCACGTCCAGGTCCCACTGCAGCCGCAGCGTGCTGCTGGAGTGCAACTCGCCGGAGCCCCAGTCGCCAGCGGATGCCGCCGGTTCTTGGCCTGAACGCTGATACGACCTGATGCCGTTGCCAACCATTTTTTGTCGGTTAATTCCAGTACGCATCAGCCATAGTAAGCCACGGGGCATTCCCGTCGACCCACCTACTAGGAGCAGTTTTCATGAATGCACTCTCTGTAGAATTGTCATTCAGATCTTTCAGTGAAAAGGGGTCCTCTTCATTCAAATTGGACCTTTTTTTAATTGCATATACTGCTCATATCCATTGAGGGTGCAATACCATGAAAGCATATTTTCCGATTAAACTTATATGTTACCAATAGTACACTCAGCATCTGCAACAACGCAGTGTCCTAATGACAATACGGATACAGACAGCTAAAAAAATTATATAAAAAAGAAAAGTCCCACTACAATGATCTATTCCTTGTACCAGCGAACCAAACCAAAACAGCACCAGAAATCCATCTTGTCCAAAAACGACGCCTCCAAAAAAAATAGACACAAACGCCGTCGTCGCCTGATCATAGATAATAGTAGGTTTTCACCCTGGAGAAAAATTTGGTGCTCACAAAACAATGGCTTCAACAAGACCATTGGCAGACACAACCAATTATGAGTATGTTTGGTTCACGCCCCAGCGCGCCCTACCAACTTGCGGGCGTGCCAATTTGTTGGCGAACGAATCACCCGCCCGCAGATGGCCCATGATTTGGCTAAAAAATACACTGTGCGCACCTTGCGAACTAGGGCTCGCCAACAAATTAGAGGCAAACCAAACATCGGTTGTGGGTCACGGGCTTGCCAAATTTTTGGTCCGGCCAGCTTTGGCCAAGAACCAAACACACCCTAAGACCAAACCTTGGATTTAAACTCTGAACTTCTCATGTGATGCTGCCTCCCACTTGCCATTGCCGCTGCTTCAAATCACAAATCATTAGAGCCAATTCCTCATTACCTGATTACCATCAGAACTTGAACCACCATGAAAGCATATTAACATACGGAATGTGCTGAATTTCATGTTGCCATGCAAACTGGACGAGTGCATGCTTCACCCTTTGATTTAGTGCTTTGAGATTCGTGCTGAAATCTTTTACCAACTCTTTCTTGCATTCTAGAGAACTGCACGGTACAAAGTCATTTCTTGATGCAAGCACCGTCATGCGCAGTACGTCCCACTCGGGCACCACGTAGTGTGAACAAAACTGTTCAACTCATATTCCATCGTGCTTTCCTTATTTTATCTCTCTCACGTTGCAAATGGTTGTTCGGAATATACTTACAATTGTCATCGCTCGCGTCAGCCACGCGAAGCCAGAGACATAAGGCAAAGTATCCTGTGGCGATGAATGCACGAGCTGCATTCTACGCAATAAGAGTTTGCAAACTAGTATATCTTTGTTTTTTTAAGAGAAATTCTTGACGCATTTGCAATGCTAATATTTTCTGTTGAGCTGGGTATGTGTTCATTTATATGGGTGAACATATGTAAAGTATTTGTAAGCATCGTATTGTGGCTCCCCCCGTCCCCCCGTGCGGCGGCGCTGCGCCGCACCGGGGCTCCACCGGCCGCCGCCCGGGTACCCCTCCCCACGCCCTCCCTTCCCTCCGCCGCCGCCGAAGGCGCTGCCGGGCAAAGCTCGCGCGGTGTGGCGGAGGCGGGGCTCCTGCTGGTCGCGGCAGGGCTCGGCGACGGCGGCGTTCGCTCTCGGGTCTTGCGGTGGTGGTGCGTGGCAACGGCGGCCGGAGATGCGGCGACCGGCGGGCAGATGGCGGTGGGGTGGTTGGGCTCGATCTGGACCCGCATGGGCCTGGAGGGGCCCGAGCTCCTGTACCATGTTCCGGCGCGGGTTGCATAGATGGTCTGCGGCTCTGCCCGCATCACTTGGGCGTCGGGGCGGCGGCCCCGACCTTGGCGGCGGCCTCCTCCTTCCGCCGGAGATGGCCAGCAAGATATGGTGGATCTTGGGATCTCATGTCTTGCAGAATAAAGGCGGCGGTCCTAGGGCCTCTCTTGCGTGAAGAGGAGGACCTACCGGAGGCCTGGACTCGTGATCTGGCCGGAGGGTTGAGTTCCGGAAGACTCCGCCGGCGAATGTAACAGTGCTCTGCCTGGAGTTTGCTGGATCGGAGGTATTCGGTCGTGCACACCCATGCTTTTATTCCGACCGATTGGTTCTGGAGGGAGCGGCGCGAAGCTCTTTTTCTGTGTTGACATCAAGTGACTATGGATCCATGATGAAAGTCGGAAGAAGAGAATTTCATGAAGGCCGGAGGGGAGGACTTGCTGAGGGAGGTTCAAGTCTCCACGCTGTTGAGAGACTGGCTTGGTGTTCCGGGCTTCACAGCAGCGGTATGAAAGTGGGGGCGACAACACAGGTGGAGCGCAGAGTCCTACCTTTCAGGGTGAAAACCCAAGGTCTAGCCTTAACTGGTTGTGCCTGGCAATGGCCTTGTGGAGGCATTGCTTTGAGAGCGGGGACTATCTTTAGGGTGAAAACCTAAGATCTTTGATCGGGCGACGATGGTGTTTGAGCACTGTTCCCTTCTTGGAGGCATCGTTTTTTGGAGAGTCTGTAATTCAGGTGTTGTCTTGGCGGTGGATGTACTGCTGTTGTTAGGCCCGAGATACTGTAGTGGGGCTTTTGTTTCTTAGTTTTCTTTTCCTTTTTTTGGCTGTGTGCATCCGTAGTGCCATTAGGGTGGTGCGTTGGTGTAATTGGTATCTTCTTGATATTAATATATTCCCTTTATCGAAAAAAGCATCGTATTGTATTTTCTAAAAAATAGAAAATGTGGTCATATTGTATTTTTCACCTTAAGCATGGGCTTTGAATTGGAGAAATGTTTTCCTATAGCATGTATGCTAGATTGCGTGCATCCATGCACCATCCATTTTCTCTATTTTTGCTTTGAGTTTTGGACATGAATTTGCCTGCACAATATACCCCCATCTGACACCCCCACCAAAATATTCAAACAGTTTATATAAAAATTGGACTTCTAATTCAAAAGCTACATAAGCTTGAAATTTTAAAACTAGTGTAGAAGTAGAGAAAAGTGGGCTAGTAGGGAGGGGAGAAAACATAGGCCCTGCACGCTATAGAAGGTGCATGGTAATTTTCGGTACTCCTTTAGATTGTGACGAGTTGTTTGTTTCAGAAAAAAATGTTCCACGAAGAGTAAGTTCGACTGAGCATGGTGATACGCGCCACATAGGATCCTAACCCATGCAAAGGCAAAACAGCGTGCTACACTGGTATGCATGCATATGCTGTTCAAGTTGCCAACTTGGCACTCTCAAGGTTGAAGCTCCATCTACGCAGCCAAGGTCAGCTGAGAAGCCCAACTACGTACACGTGTGTACGGTATGTATACCTCTCCCCGCCTCCGTGTATATAAGACCACCCCTTTCTCTATCGTCTCCACAGATCACCACCAAGGCACCGACGTACGGGAGCGATCCTCAAAAAAAAAAGTGAGTAGTACTACCTTGTCCAGTTGTCTAGGTTCAGCAGGAAATATGAGCATGGCCATGGCGCAGTCGGCGCGGCGTGTCGCGAGGTCGGCGGCGATGGCCCATCTAGGGGCCCGCTTCTTCGTGGCCGGTGGTCGCTCATCCGCGGCGCTCGGCATCGGGCCTGTGCGTACCGCGCGCGCAGCTGCCATGGGGACGCCGGAAATGTGGAAATGCGGCGGTGCTCGCTTGAGCAGCACCGCGGCCACGCCGGTATCAGGCCCCTTGACGCCGCCGGCGTCTTGCAGTAAGAAGAAGAAAGAGGAGACGGAGGCGGCGAGCTACTGGGGCGTGGCGCCGACGAGGCTCGTCAAGGAGGACGGGACCGAGTGGAAGTGGTCGTGCTTCAGGGTACGTACGACGTAGACCGGCCGGTCGTGATCTTGCCTTGATTCCTGGTTGACGATGTCACTTTGAACTTTGAAGTGTAAATTGAACTGCATGAATGATGCATCGATCTGCAGCCGTGGGATGCGTACGAGGCGGACGTGTCCATTGATCTGACGAAGCACCACCAGCCGGCGACGATGGGGGACAAGATGGCCAGGTGGACGGTCAAGGCCATGCGCTGGCATGCCGACCTCTTCTTCCAGGTACTCCGATTTCTTTTTTTTGCACTAATAACTTTTGTTTTCCTTTTCCTAAACGGTTTGTTGATCAATTCAAGTCAATTAACAGTTTGTTGATTGGCACTGTTTTCCGCCATTATACGCTTGAATTTTCATTAGGTTGCTCACAAGGCAAAGCTGTATTTATCTGAACCGGTGGATTTGGTTAGCCGAAGGTCTGGACCCCTGGACCCTCCAGTGAGGTTCAGGTGGACGAGGACCGTACGGCGGAGCAACTTGAATTTCCAAATTTCAAAACATGGCTGGTCCACTGAAAGCCCAACATGGGCCACGTGGCACTAAAAAATGTTCGGAGCTGTGTCCAGTTGATTCGGGCTTGGCTTCAAATTCCATTGTTGGTTAGTAGTAACGTACTGCAGAATCGAACACTTGCACCGACTCGCCATGCTGACATTTCAAAAAAAAAATTGCTTATGAACGCGCACAGAGGAGGTACGGCTGCCGGGCGATGATGCTGGAGACGGTGGCCGCAGTCCCCGGCATGGTGGCCGGCGTGGTGCTCCACCTCCGGTCGCTCCGGCGCTTCGAGCAGAGCGGCGGATGGATCCGGGCGCTGCTGGAGGAGGCCGAGAACGAGCGCATGCACCTCATGACCTTCATGGAGGTGTCCCAGCCGCGGTGGCACGAGCGCGCGCTCGTCGTGGCCGTCCAGGGCGTCTTCTTCAACGTCTACCTCGCCACCTACCTGCTCTCCCCGAGGGTCGCGCACCGCGTGGTGGGCTACCTGGAGGAGGAGGCCGTGCACTCCTACACCGAGTTCCTCCGCGACCTCGACGCCGGCAAGATCGACGACGTGCCCGCGCCCGCCATCGCCATCGACTACTGGCGCCTCCCGCCCGGCGCCACGCTCAAGGACGTCGTCACGGTCGTCCGCGCCGACGAAGCGCACCACCGCGACGTCAACCACTACGCCTCCGTAAGCATCTGCTAGCTTCCGTTGAATTCAGCGGCAACCGGCCGACAAGCTGCTGCTTATTGTACGTCTGCGCTATATATTTGCAGGACATATATTACCAGGGGCATGCGCTGCGGGAGGTACCTGCACCGATCGGCTACCACTGAGAGAAGATAATCAGTTAGTAGTAATAAACGTAATGGAGCTTGTGTGGATGCAATGATCGTTGCTGACTTGCTGGTTCCGAACTTGTTTGAAAATAAAAGATCTACTACTAGTGTTGCGTACATGTATAGCCATGCAATTGTTGTATTCAAAAAGCCATTCCCTTGTGTTCGTTGTGTACGTATCCCTGGTTTGATTATCTCCTGTTTTTCGTCTAAATAGTGTATTGCCTTGTTCTAAAATAAATGTCTCAAATTTATATAGATATAATTTTTTGTTTGAAATGGGTTACCCCGGTTGCCCCAGCCTCTGCATCGCAATGATGCATACGGCCACATATACAAATATATTTAGATCTATTTTAGTTATAGATATACCCGTATCTAAAAAATGTTGGGACACTTATTTTAAAACGGAGGAAATATATAACATGCGGATTAATACTGAATGGACAATGTGAGTCGCGCCTGGCTTTTTTTTCAAATGGGGGCATACCCTAGCCTCTACATCAAAGTGACGCGCATGGCTTCTTTATTACTTTATTGAGATAGTATCATATTTATTACAATTCAAGGATCAGCTAGGATCGATACAAAGATCAACCAGCAAAATAAAACTCAATAGGAGATGCCAACGATACATCAAAATTCAATCCTTACCTCCACCCACACCGATGTTAGGAAATCAACCTTACCATCTTTGTATAAACTGAATTCCTCCAGATTGAGTCTATCAAGGGATTTGGTAAGTGAGGTTGAGAATAGATGGCAAGGCATGATTGAGTCGATCACCCGTGTCCCCTTCCCTAATCAAGATTGTAGCTGTTTGTAACCGTTGGTTTTGGTCCTATATTAACACGTAAATGATGGGAGGTAAACCATCGGTTCCACAAAACTTGAAATGGTATCAGAGCCTCCTCTTCCCTGACATCACCGATCAAAATATCCAACAACCACAGATCGTACCAGAACAAAAGAAAGAAAAAACGTGAGAAGAAAAAAAGGCATGTTCGATGGCCTCCACCTCCACGAACGTGGGGAGCCTCCTCGGGCATCCTACGATGGAGAAGCTCGCACGGAACAACCACCTCACGTGGAAGGCGCAGATCGTGCTGGCCCTTCGCGGTGCCCGCATGCTCGACATCGTCGACGGCAAGGAACCGCCGCCGCCAAAGACCATCACGGCTGAGAAGGACGGCAAGGCCACATCAGCGCCCAACCCGGTGTACGATATGTGGCTCACAAGGGACCAGCCGGTGCTGAGTTACCTGCTCGGCGCGTTGTCGCCGGAGATCCTTGCGCTGGCCGTGGGCATGGAGCACACCGTGGAGATAAGGAAACTCGTGAACTCCATGTACACGTCAAGGTCCAAGGCCAACGTCACGCCGTTCACGCGGCGCTCTCCAACATCAAGAAGTTGAACATGAACGCCGATCAATACGTCGCCAAGATGAAGGGATTCACCACCGAGCTCATCGCCGCCGGCCGCACCATCGACGATGACAAACTCCGCGACCTCATCCTCAACGGCCTCGACGAGGAGAACGACGGGGTGGTTACCTCGGTCAATGCATTGTGAGCGATCTCCATAATTTAATACGAGCTTCTGATATGCGAAAGAAAATGCTTTCTGGTGGTGATCCCAAGGGGTTCAAGTCCTCCGTGAATTCTGCAAGCCGTGGTCGCGGCAAATACAAGAAAAATTATCATGGTCACCCTCTCGACCGGGAAGAAGATAGATGGAGGAATGGTGGTGGTGGTCACCCTCGCGGACGCGAAGAAGATATGTGGAGAAACGGTGGGGGTGGCCACTGTCCCCCATAAGGAGGATATGGACGCGGACGTGGATGTGGTGGAGGACCACCTCGATTCCATGACGACAGCCTGTGTCAAATATGCAAGAAAGAAGGCCATGCCGCACCCACATGTCGGTGGCGCTATGGACGGTGCGAAGGTGGTCTCTATCCCATCGTGTCATCATCATCGCCTTCCACGTCCAAGCAAGTTTGCCTCATCACCAAGCCTACCACTGAGGGGTGGCATAGTCGCCTAGGCCATCCATCACACCTTGTCGTTCAACAAGTCCTAAATAAACTTTGTATTCCTTATTCCAAACATCCAACTGTTGGAACTATCTGTGATTCATGTCAAAAAGCTAAGAGTCATCAACTTTCTTATCCTATTTCCACTAGTGTTTCTACTGTTCCTCTCCAACAAATATTTTCTGATGGGGTCCGGCACCCGCATCTGTAGACCGCTACAAATACTATGTGAGTTTTATTGATGACTTTAGCAAGTTCACGTGGATCTATCAAAAGAAATCTGATGTCTTTGATGTCTTCCATAACTTCATGAACCTTGTTGAAATGAAATTTGATAAGAGAATTGTTACTATGCAAACTGATTGGGGCCAAGAATATGAGAAATTAAACCCATTCTTTCAAAAACATATGACTGCACATCATGTGTCATGCCCACATGCTCATCAACAAAATGACTCAGCGGAGCATAAACATCGAAACATAGTTGAGGTTGGACTTGCACTTCTTGCTCATGCATCAATGCCTCTAAAATTTTAGGATGAAGCTTTTCTTGCCGCCACATATCTTATAAATCTCATGCCTAGCAAGGTCATCGACAATATCACTCCCGTAGAACGTCTTCTTGAAACAACTCCCGACTACAAATCTCTTCGTGTTTTTAGGTGCGCATGTTGGCCTACCTTGCGCCCTTATAACTCTCGAAAGTTAGCTTTTCGGTCAAAACAATGTGTCTTTCTTGGTTATAGTCCGAGACATAAAGGTGTAAAATGTCTAGAAGTCTCCACTGGCCGTATCTACATTTCCTGGGACGTCGTCTTTGATGAAAATACTTACCCTTTTGCTTCTTTCCATCCCAATTCCGGTGCCCTTCTCAAACAAGAAATTTTGCTTCTACCTAAATACCTTGGTCTCATCGCAATGGAGAGATAAGTTGCAAACGTATCTATAATTTTTGATGTCCCATGCTTGTTTTACACAAATTTATATATGTTTTGCTTACAGTTCATTGCACTTTTATACATTTTTCGGCACTAACCTATTGCCAAGGTGCCACAGTGCCAGTTCCCTGTTTTCTGCTGTTTTGTATTTCAGAAAAGTTGTACATGAAATATTCTCGGAATTGGATGAAACAAAAGCCGGAGATCTTATTTTATGGTAACGAAGATGAAGTCCGGAGGAGAGACGAAGAGGCACCACAGGGCGGCCACACCAGGCCTTGGCGCGGCCTGGCCCCTAGCCACGCCAAGGGGTGGTGTGCCCCCCAGGCGTCCACCGACCTCGCCCTTCCACCTATTTATTCACGATCTCAGGAAAAACCTAATACCCGAGCCTCCATCTATGAAAAGTTCCGTCGCGGCCGCCATCGCCGATCCTAACTCGCGAGGGTTCTGAAGCTCTCCCGGCACCCTGCCGGAGAGGGAGATCATCACCGGAGGCCTCTACATCGTCATGCCCGCCTCCGAAGTGATGCGTGAGTAGTTCATCCCTGGACTACGGGTTCATAGCAGTAGCTAGATGGTTGTCTTCTCCAATTTATGCCTCATGTTTAGATCTTATGAGCTGCCTATCATGATCAATATCATCTTTATGTAATTCTACATGTTGTGTTTGCTTGGATCCGATGAATATTGAATACTATGTTGAGATCGATTTTATACTTGTCATATGTTATTTGTGATCTTGCATGCTCTACGTTGCTAGTAGATGTTTTGGTCAAGTAATTGCTTGTGACTCCAAGAGGGAGTATTTATGCTCGATAGTGGGTTCATGCCTCTAGTTTTCTGGAAGAGTGACAATAAGTTCTAAGATTGTAGATGTGATGTTGCTACTAGGGAGAAAACAACAATGTTTTATCTAAGGATAATCCTATTATTTACTTTACACACATTTCTTAATGCGATAATCTGTTGCTTGCAACTTAATACTGGAAGGGGTTCGGACGATAACCGGAAGATGGATTGTTAGTCATAGACGCAGTTGAATTACGGTCTATGTATTATGTTGTAATGCTGATACGTCCCAAACATATCTATAATTTTTGGTGCTCCATGCTTGTTTTGTTACAATTCTTATATGTTTTATGTGCACTTTGTGGGGACCCCGGACTAGCTGTCCGAAATACCCTGTTATGCATTCAACTCACGATCCCATGATCAGTGCACCGTGAGCACATAACCGAACTGAATATCCAGAATTACATCATCCATTACAATACCGAATAAATAAGTCTTACAATAGCGAGGTTACATGACCCAGTCTTACATAAATGCCACAACGGGCAAGTTCACAAACATAGCAGCGGATACACGTCAACGTCGTCGGGCCCAAGTCAATGCCTTAGACCTACATGCGTCTGACTTGGAGAGCGTCCTAGGTCGCATAGTCGTCCTGGTATCCTCCATCGTCTTCATAGTCCTCCTCATAGTCTGGCCAAGTTAATAGCCAGGGACAAAGCCGTGAGTACATTTGGAATTGTACTCGCAAACCATCAAGAAGATACTAACAAGATCTAGCTAGTGAGACAAGAGGGGAAGAATAGTTTCTCTTGTGGATATAGCATGCGTAAGAGAATTCAGTTTCTCTTGTTGATATAGCATACCGGCATCCCAAGTGATGCGGACACTATGGTACTCCTATGACATCTCTATATCTCTGTTGAAGAAGATACTTCAAAAGATAGACTACGACACCTTTATATCTTTAAAGAAGAGGTAGCGTTCCGGCATCTCAATTGATGCGGGCGCTAGGAGAGTCCTATGACATCTCTATATCTTTGTTAAAGAAGAGTTAGCAAACTACCATCTCATTTGATGGAAATGCTTGAGAAATCCTATGACATCTCTATATCTTTGTTAAAGAAGAGTTCTTCTACATGAAACACTAGGAAAGAGTACCCCACTTGGTCTTATTTTTCCACGACCATCTCCATATGGTCGACACACGCCCTTTTCCGTACCCTTCCGGTACACATAAACACAATACTTCCTTTGCAAATCATTTGTCCAAAAACAAAACTCAAGCCCGGTAAAGGTAGACCTTTGCAACCCGTCCATGACCGCGGACGCGGCTATTCGAATAGATTTAACTCTGCAGAGTGTGCGCACTTTCCCCACAAGAACTGATAAATCCGTCGGGATCATCCCCGGATCGTCTTACTAAAGTATGCGAGTCTCGGATAACCAGTCATAGTCTTTCGCCCGTCTCCATTGGCACGAGTCCTTCCCTGCGGGCTTACCCCTTACCGGCACCCCGGCAGCATACCTTCTTTTGAGCGTATCTCCGGCGCCACGACAACAGACCCTCAGTAATCGTCCGGCTATCAGTCTAGACAGTGTATTGCCTCCTCCAGAGCGCAACCCGGCGTCGGAGGTCATCGTGACCCTCCCTAGAGAGTTGTGAAGGGTGCTTATGCCAATCTCAACGAACTACGGACTAAGCCCGTGCCCATATTGGATAATGTGGTTGCGCGAATAAAAGTTGGGCTGGTGTACACTTATACGCAGTGCCCTTTTTTTTAGAAACCAATACTTTCTCCCACAACACCTTGGTTGTTCAACAAACAGCCATACACCACTTTCCCAAACATTCTTATCAAGATCCTTTGTTTTCTTAAACCATACACTTGGGTTAGCTCACCCAAGGTTTTCATAAATATTTACAACAAGGTAAACCTTGAGGGGTTCCCAACCTATAGTTTCATGAGAAGGAGCTAATACCACACCATGGCCGAGATGAGAGTCATCACGCCGTGAGGGGTATATGTGAGTGGCATAAAGAGGATCATACTTGCTTAAGGTAAGCATGTATAAAAATAACATAGGGTGGATCAAACTTTTAGATTTGTGGTACTACTATACAACTTGGGTGGTGAAGGTTTACTATCCATCCAACATTCACAAGGGTTCACGGCATACTTCTCTCAAGTTGAGAATTACACCAAGATTCATGACTTTGATACCTCTAGACTTGACATAGTGGTGGGTGTGATGTAAACCTCTATCTTGAAATAGGACATGCTCATGATGAGCATACAAGTAGACACAAGGGAGTAGCACGGCCATGATACCATGCATCCCTCTAACATGAGCATGGGTGGAAAAATCACCACAAGGAAGTACCCCAAATACAACCATACATAGACCAATATAGAGAGACCAACACATATAGAAGCAAGATGCTTTGGGACGTCAACAAATGACATCTATCAAGACATCAAACAGAGTTCAAAGATGGCTTGCCTTGGTTGGCTTGTCCCTGGTCCTTCTCAAATCCTTCTCCAAAGTCCTCCCCTTCAACTTCTTCCTCGTTCGTATCTAGCGTCGCAAAAGTAAACGATGTATACAATCAACATATAACTCAAGAATCAAGAATAAATAGATGAAAGATGAAAATATGCAGGGGAGTAGTTTGGCAGTAACAAAACATGGTTTGACCATTTTGATAAACAAAAAGTATCAAGTTTAATTAAAAACATCAAACTCTAATCCTATCATTGCATGTGACACCCATACAATCATAACCAGAGACGAAACATTACTAATAGAGGCTACTGGTATTTTTCCTAGATGCACAGTAACAATATAAGTTCAACACAATTGGATTCGTCCAAAAATATTAATTTTTCAATTTTATGAATTAAGAATACTAACCAGAATACAGTGATCACGTTTAATATATTAAAAATCGCACAAAAATCCTAAAAATATAAGGCCAGTAGCATCTGAAAGATAATTTCATACTGGTTCTACTGCAATTGGAATCATGTCAATCGGAGCTACCAAACTATTTTTATTAGCAAAACAGTATACTGGCAGATTTCCATTTTTAAATTTCTGTTTTATAAATTTTCAAACAATTAAAAAGGGCGGGAACGCCCTGGGCCGTGCGGTGCTGTGCAGATGGGCCGGCCCAGTGGGGCTCTCCGGTGGCCGGTGAAGAAAAAAGAAAAAAAGAAAGAGGCCAGGGGCCCGTGGCGGGACAGGCCGGCGGACGTGGCCATGCACGCCGACGTGGCCGTGCATGCGCCATGCGCCCGTCCGATCTGGATCCGACGGTCCAGATCCGGCGCGAGCTTGACGTCTGCGGCGCTCGCCGGTGCGGAGGAAGAAAAGGGGTGGCGCGACGGCTTACCAGCAGCTAGCGGTGGCGTGGCTCGGTGCAGGCGACGTGGTGGCGTAGGTGGGCGTCGCATGCGTGTGCTGGCGGTGTCCAGGGGCTTCTGCTCCTCCTCCCGCGACGTCAACAGCAGTTCGGGCGGCGTCGGCTTGTCGTCGGCGTCGTCGCTCTGGATGCAGGAGGGGGCGCTGATGAAGAGAGAGCAGAGAGGGAGGCGTCGATGGCGTCGCGGCGGTTGATACGTCTCCGACGTATCGATAATTTCTTATGTTCCATGCCACATTATTGATGTTATCTACATGTTTTATGCACACTTTATGTCATATTCGTGCATTTTCTGGAACTAACCTATTAACAAGATGCCGAAGTGCCGCTGTCAAGTTTTCTGCTGTTTTTGGTTTCAGAAATCCTAGTAACGAAATATTCTCGGAATTGGACGAAATCAACGCCCAGGGTCCTATTTTGCCACGAAGCTTCCAGAAGTCCGAAGAGGAGACGAAGAGGGGCCACGAGGGGGCCACACCCTAGGGCGGCGCGCCCCCCCCTTGGCCGCGTGGCCCTGTGGTGTGGGGCCCCCGTGCCGCCTCTTGACCTGCCCTTCCGCCTACAAATAGCCTCCGTCGCGAAACCCCCAGTACCGAGAGCCACGATACGGAAAACCTTCCAGAGACGCTGCCGCCGCCGATCCCATCTCGGGGGATCCAGGAGATCGCCTCCGGCACCCTGCCGGAGAGGGGATTCATCTCCCGGAGGACTCTACGCCGCCATGGTCGCCTCCGGTGTGATGTGTGAGTAGTCTACCCCTGGACTATGGGTCCATAGCAGTAGCTAGATGGTTGTCTTCTCCCCATTGCGCTATCATTGTCGGATCTTGTGAGCTGCCTAACATGATCAATATCATCTATCTGTAATTCTATATGTTGCGTTTGTTGGGATCCGATGAATAGAGAATACTTGTTATGTTGATTATCAAAGTTATATCTATGTGTTGTTTATGATCTTGCATGCTCTCCGTTACTAGTAGATGCTCTGGCCAAGTAGATGCTTGTAACTCCAAGAGGGAGTATTTATGCTCGATAGTGGGTTCATGCCTGCATTGACACCGGGACAAAGGACAGAAAGTTATAAGGTTTTGTTGTTCTGTTGCAACTAGGGATAAAACATTTATGCTATGTCTAAGGATGTAGTTGTTGATTACATTACGCACCATACTTAATGCAATTGTCTGTTGCTTTGCAACTTAATACTGGAGGGGGTTCAGATGATAACCTGAAGGTGGACTTTTTAGGCATAGATGCAGTTGGATGGCGGTCTATGTACTTTGTCGTAATGTCCAATTAAATCTCACTATACTCATCATGATATGTATGTGCATGGTCATGCCCTCTTTATTTGTCAATTGCCCAACTGTAATTTGTTCACCCAACATGCTGTTTATCTTATGGGAGAGACACCTCTAGTGAACTATGGACCCCGGTCCAATTCTCTTTACTGAAATACAATCTACTGCAATACTTGTTCTACTGTTTTCTGCAAACAATCATCTTCCACACAATACGGTTAATCCTTTGTTACAGCAAGCCGGTGAGATTGACAACCTCACTGTTTCGTTGGGGCAAAGTACTTTGGTTGTGTTGTGCAGGTTCCACGTTGGCGCCGGAATCCCTGGTGTTGCGCCGCACTACATCCCGCCGCCATCAACCTTCAACGTGCTTCTTGGCTCCTACTGGTTCGATAACCTTGGTTTCATACTGAGGGAAACTTCCCGCTGTACGCATCACACCTTCCTCTTGGGGTTCCCAACGGACGCGTATTGAACGCGTATCAAGCAGCTTTTTCTGGCGCCGTTGCCGGGGAGATCAAGACACGCTGCAAGGGGAGTCTCCACTTCTCAATCTCTTTACTTTGTTTTTGTCTTGCTTAGTTTTATTTACTACTTTGTTTGCTGCACTAAATCAAAATACAAAAAAATTAGTTGCTAGTTTTACTTTATTTGCTATCTTGTTTGCTATATCAAAAACAAAAAAAAAATTAGTTACTTGCATTTACTTTATCTAGTTTGCTTTATTTACTACTACTAAAATGAGTAATCCTGAAGTTGAAGTTCGTACGTTTAAGCAACGAGGGGGAGAATGTTTGAGAGATGCTTGGTATAGAATTAGTGATGCCCATAATAGGTGCACTGAGAAACACTCCACCATTATTTTACTCAGGAATTTTTATGTTGGTATCTCTAGCTGGAATAGATATGTTCTTGATAGTCTCGCAAAAGGTGACTTCCTAAGTACTCCTGCATTAGAAGCTAGTTGCATTATTGAGAGTCTATTTGGAATACCCCCTGTTGATAAAGTTAAAACTGAAATCTCTCTTGAAGATGTTATGAAAAAATTGGAAACCATAGAGAAAAATTTTCCAAGTGTTGAAACTAAATTGGAAATGTTACTTGATAAAACTGATGAACTTGATAAATTCTTAGGAGGAATTGATGAAAGAATTAGTGTCCTAGGAACTTGTGTTGTCCATGATGATCAAATTAATAGGATTGACGAACTTGAAAAAGCTATGGGAACCTTGGGTTCAACATTTTCTTCTCTTAAATATAAGGAGAAAGCTTATGTGGGTAAGGAGCAAAAGTTTATGTATGTCTCTAAAGTGCCTAAACCAAAGAAATATTACTATAGGCCTAAAATTGATAAAGCCCTTAGTACCACCACGGATGGGGGAGCTTGTGATAATGATACACCATCTCTTGATAATACTTGATACACACTTTCTGCGCCTAGCTGAAAGGCGTTAAAGAAAAGCGCTTATGGGAGACAACCCATGTTTTTACCTACAGTACTTTGTTTTTATTTTGTGTCTTGGAAGTTGTTTACTACTGTAGCAACCTCTCCTTATCTTAGTTTAGTGTTTTGTTGTGCCAAGTAAAGTCGTTGATAGAAAAGTAAGTACTAGATTTGGATTACTGCGCAGTTCCAGATTTCTTTGCTGTCACGAATCTGGGTCAACCTCCCTGTAGGTAACTCAGAAAATTAAGCCAATTTACGTGCATGATCCTCAGATATGTACGCAACTTTCATTCAGTTTGGGCATTTTCATTTGAGCAAGTCTGGTGCCATTTTAAAATTCGTCAATACGAACTGTTCTGTTTTGACAGATTCTGCCTTTTATTTCGCATTGCCTCTTTTGCTATGTTGGATGAATTTCTTTGATCCATTAATGTCCAGTAGCTTTATGCAATGTCCAGAAGTGTTAAGAATGATTGTGTCACCTCTGAATATGTTAATTTTTATTGTGCACTAACCCTCTAATGAGTTGTTTCGAGTTTGGTGTGGAGGAAGTTTTCAAGGATCAAGAGAGGAGTATGATGCAACATGATCAAGGAGAGTGAAAGCTCTAAGCTTGGGGATGCCCCGGTGGTTCACCCCTGCATATATCAAGAAGACTCAAGCGTCTAAGCTTGGGGATACCCAAGGCATCCCCTTCTTCATCGACAACATTATCAGGTTCCTCCCCTGAAACTATATTTTTATTCCATCACATCTTATGTGCTTTGCTTGGAGCGTCGGTTTGTTTTTGTTTTTTGTTTTGTTTGAATAAAATGGATCCTAGCATTCACTTTATGGGAGAGAGACACGCTCCGCTGTAGCATATGGACAAGTATGTCCTTAGTTTCTACTCATAGTATTCATGGCGAAGTTTCTCCTTCGTTAAATTGTTATATGGTTGGAATTGGAAAATGATACATGTAGTAATTGCTATAAATGTCTTGGGTAATGTGATACTTGGCAATTGTTGTGCTCATGTTTAAGCTCTTGCATCATATGCTTTGCACCCATTAATGAAGAAATACATAGAGCATGCTAAAATTTGGTTTGCATATTTGGTTTCTCTAAGGTCTAGATAATTTCTAGTATTGAGTTTGAACAACAAGGAAGACGGTGTAGAGTCTTATAATGTTTTCAATATGTCTTTTATGTGAGTTTTGCTGCACCGGTTCATCCTTGTGTTTGTTTCAAATAAGCCTTGCTAGCCTAAACCTTGTATCGAGAGGGAATACTTCTCATGCATCCAAAATACTTGAGCCAACCACTATGCCATTTGTGTCCACCATACCTACCTACTACATGGTATTTTTCCGCCATTCCAAAGTAAATTGCTTGAGTGCTACCTTTAAAATTCCATCATTCACCTTTGCAATATATAGCTCATGGGACAAATAGCTTAAAAACTATTGTGGTATTGAATATGTAATTATGCACTTTATCTCTTATTAAGTTGCTTGTTGTGCGATAACCATGTTCACTGGGGACGCCATCAACTACTCTTTATTGAATTTCATGTGAGTTGCTATGCATGTCCGTCTTGTCTGAAGTAAGAGAGATCTACCACCTTATGGTTAAGCATGCATATTGTTAGAGAAGAACATTGGGCCGCTAACTAAAGCCATGATCCATGGTGGAAGTTTCAGTTTTGGACAAATATCCTCAATCTCAAATGAGAAAATTATTAACTGTTGTTACATGCTTATGCATAAAAGAGGAGTCCATTATCTGTTGTCTATGTTGTCCCGGTATGGATGTCTAAGTTGAGAATAATCAATAGCGAGAAATCCAATGCGAGCTTTCTCCTTAGACCTTTGTACAAAGTGACATAGAGGTACCCCTTTGTGACACTTGGTAAAAACATGTGCATTGTGATGATCCGGTAGTCCAAGCTAATTAGGACAAGGTGCGGGCACTATTAGTACACTATGCATGAGGCTTGCAACTTATAAGATATAATTTACATGATACATATGCTTTATTACTACCGTTGACAAAATTGTTTCATGTTTTCAAAACCAAAGCTCTAGCACAAATATAGCAATCGATGCTTTTCCTCTATGAGGACCATTCTTTTACTTTCATGTTGAGTCAGTTCACCTATTTCTCTCCACCTCAAGAAGCAAACACTTGTGTGAACTGTGCATTGATTCCTACATATTTGCTTATTGCACTTATTATATTACTCTATGTTGACAATATCCATGAGATATACATGTTACAAGTTGAAAGCAACCGCTGAAACTTAATCTTCCTTTGTGTTGCTTCAATGCCTTTACTTTGAATTATTGCTTTATGAGTTAACTCTTATGCAAGACTTATTGATGCTTGTCTTGAAGTGCTATTCATGAAAAGTCTTTGCTTTATGATTCACTTGTTTACTCATGTCATATACATTGTTTTCATCGCTGCATTCACTACATATGCTTTACAAATAGTATGATCAAGATTATGATGGCATGTCACTCCAGAAATTATCTGTGTTATCGTTTTACCTGCTCGGGACGAGCAGAACTAAGCTTGGGGATGCTGATACGTCTCCGACGTATCGATAATTTCTTATGTTCCATGCCACATTATTGATGTTATCTACATGTTTTATGCACACTTTATGTCATATTCGTGCATTTTCTGGAACTAACCTATTAACAAGATGCCGAAGTGCCGCTTGTCAAGTTTTCTGCTGTTTTTGGTTTCAGAAATCCTAGTAACGAAATATTCTCGGAATTGGACGAAATCAACGCCCAGGGTCCTATTTTGCCACGAAGCTTCCAGAAGTCCGAAGAGGAGACGAAGAGGGGCCACGAGGGGGCCACACCCTAGGGCGGCGCGCCCCCCCCCTGGCCGCGTGGCCCTGTGGTGTGGGGCCCCCGTGCCGCCTCTTGACCTGCCCTTCCGCCTACAAATAGCCTCCGTCGCGAAACCCCCAGTACCGAGAGCCACGATACGGAAAACCTTCCAGAGACGCCGCCGCCGCCGATCCCATCTCGGGGGATCCAGGAGATCGCCTCCGGCACCCTGCCGGAGAGGGGATTCATCTCCCGGAGGACTCTACGCCGCCATGGTCACCTCCGGTGTGATGTGTGAGTAGTCTACCCCTGGACTATGGGTCCATAGCAGTAGCTAGATGGTTGTCTTCTCCCCATTGTGCTATCATTGTCGGATCTTGTGAGCTGCCTAACATGATCAAGATCATCTATCTGTAATTCTATATGTTGCGTTTGTTGGGATCCGATGAATAGAGAATACTTGTTATGTTGATTATCAAAGTTATATCTATGTGTTGTTTATGATCTTGCATGCTCTCCGTTACTAGTAGATGCTCTGGCCAAGTAGATGCTTGTAACTCCAAGAGGGAGTATTTATGCTCGATAGTGGGTTCATGCCTCGCATTGACACCTGGGACAAGGATGTAAAGTTCTTAGGTTGTGTTGTGCTGTTGCCACGAGGGATAAAACATTGATGCTATGTCTAAGGATATAGTTGTTGATTACATTACGCACCATACTTAATGCAATTGTCTGTTGCTTTGCAACTTAATACTGGAGGGGGTTCGGATGATAACCTGAAGGTGGACTTTTTAGGCATAGATGCAGTTGGATGGCGGTCTATGTACTTTGTCGTAATGCCCAATTAAATCTCACTATACTCATCATGATATGTATGTGCATGGTCATGCCCTCTTTATTTGTCAATTGCCCAACTATAATTTGTTCACCCAACATGCTGTTTATCTTATGGGAGAGACACCTCTAGTGAACTGTGGACCCCGGTCCAATTCTCTTTACTGAAATACAATCTACTGCAATACTTGTTCTACTGTTTTCTGCAAACAATCATCTTCCACACAATACGGTTAATCCTTTGTTACAGCAAGCCGGTGAGATTGACAACCTCACTGTTTCGTTGGGGCAAAGTACTTTGGTTGTGTTGTGCAGGTTCCACGTTGGCGCCGGAATCCCTGGTGTTGCGCCGCACTACATCCCGCCGCCATCAACCTTCAACGTGCTTCTTGGCTCCTACTGGTTCGATAACCTTGGTTTCATACTGAGGGAAACTTGCCGCTGTACGCATCACACCTTCCTCTTGGGGTTCCCAACGGACGCGTGTTGAACGCGTATCAAGCAGCTTTTTCTCAAGCGCCGTTGCCGGGAGATCAAGACACGCTGCAAGGAGTCTCCACTTCTCAATCTCTTTACTTTGTTTTTGTCTTGCTTAGTTTTATTTACTACTTTGTTTGCTGCACTAAATCAAAATACAAAAAAATTAGTTGCTAGTTTTACTTTATTTGCTATCTTGTTTGCTATATCAAAAACACAAAAAAAATTAGTTACTTGCATTTACTTTATCTAGTTTGCTTTATTTACTACTACTAAAATGAGTAATCCTGAAGTTGAAGTTCGTACGTTTAAGCAACGAGGGGGAGAATGTTTGAGAGATGCTTGGTATAGAATTAGTGATGCCCATAATAGGTGCACTGAGAAACACTCCACCATTATTTTACTCAGGAATTTTTATGTTGGTATCTCTAGCTGGAATAGATATGTTCTTGATAGTCTCGCAAAAGGTGACTTCCTAAGTACTCCTGCATTAGAAGCTAGTTGCATTATTGAGAGTCTATTTGGAATACCCCCTGTTGATAAAGTTAAAACTGAAATCTCTCTTGAAGATGTTATGAAAAAATTGGAAACCATAGAGAAAATTTTTCCAAGTGTTGAAACTAAATTGGAAATGTTACTTGATAAAACTGATGAACTTGATAAATCCTTAGGAGGAATTGATGAAAGAATTAGTGTCCTAGGAACTTGTGTTGTCTATGATGATCAAATTAATAGGATTGACGAACTTGAAAAAGCTATGGGAACCTTGGGTTCAACATTTTCTTCTCTTAAATATAAGGAGAAAGCTTATGTGGGTAAGGAGCAAAAGTTTATGTATGTCTCTAAAGTGCCTAAACCAAAGAAATATTACTATAGGCCTAAAATTGATAAAGCCCTTAGTACCACCACGGATGGGGGAGCTTGTGATAATGATACACCATCTCTTGATAATACTTGATACACACTTTCTGCGCCTAGCTGAAAGGCGTTAAAGAAAAGCGCTTATGGGAGACAACCCATGTTTTTACCTACAGTACTTTGTTTTTATTTTGTGTCTTGGAAGTTGTTTACTACTGTAGCAACCTCTCCTTATCTTAGTTTAGTGTTTTGTTGTGCCAAGTAAAGTCGTTGATAGAAAAGTAAGTACTAGATTTGGATTACTGCGCAGTTCCAGATTTCTTTGCTGTCACGAATCTGGGTCAACCTCCCTGTAGGTAACTCAGAAAATTAAGCCAATTTACGTGCATGATCCTCAGATATGTACGCAACTTTCATTCAATTTGGGCATTTTCATTTGAGCAAGTCTGGTGCCATTTTAAAATTCGTCAATACGAACTGTTCTGTTTTGACAGATTCTGCCTTTTATTTCGCATTGCCTCTTTTGCTATGTTGGATGAATTTCTTTGATCCATTAATGTCCAGTAGCTTTATGCAATGTCCAGAAGTGTTAAGAATGATTGTGTCACCTCTGAATATGTTAATTTTTATTGTGCACTAACCCTCTAATGAGTTGTTTCGAGTTTGGTGTGGAGGAAGTTTTCAAGGATCAAGAGAGGAGTATGATGCAACATGATCAAGGAGAGTGAAAGCTCTAAGCTTGGGGATGCCCCGGTGGTTCACCCCTGCATATATCAAGAAGACTCAAGCGTTTAAGCTTGGGGATGCCCAAGGCATCCCCTTCTTCATCGACAACATTATCAGGTTCCTCCCCTGAAACTATATTTTTATTCCATCACATCTTATGTGCTTTGCTTGGAGCGTCGGTTTGTTTTTGTTTTTTGTTTTGTTTGAATAAAATGGATCCTAGCATTCACTTTATGGGAGAGAGACACGCTCCGCTGTAGCATATGGACAAGTATGTCCTTAGTTTCTACTCATAGTATTCATGGCGAAGTTTCTCCTTCGTTAAATTGTTATATGGTTGGAATTGGAAAATGATACATGTAGTAATTGCTATAAATGTCTTGGGTAATGTGATACTTGGCAATTGTTGTGCTCATGTTTAAGCTCTTGCATCATATGCTTTGCACCCATTAATGAAGAAATACATAGAGCATGCTAAAATTTGGTTTGCATATTTGGTTTCTCTAAGGTCTAGATAATTTCTAGTATTGAGTTTGAACAACAAGGAAGACGGTGTAGAGTCTTATAATGTTTTCAATATGTCTTTTATGTGAGTTTTGCTGCACCGGTTCATCCTTGTGTTTGTTTCAAATAAGCCTTGCTAGCCTAAACCTTGTATCGAGAGGGAATACTTCTCATGCATCCAAAATACTTGAGCCAACCACTATGCCATTTGTGTCCACCATACCTACCTACTACATGGTATTTTTCCACCATTCCAAAGTAAATTGCTTGAGTGCTACCTTTAAAATTCCATCATTCACCTTTGCAATATATAGCTCATGGGACAAATAGCTTAAAAACTATTGTGGTATTGAATATGTAATTATGCACTTTATCTCTTATTAAGTTGCTTGTTGTGCGATAACCATGTTCACTGGGGACGCCATCAACTACTCTTTGTTGAATTTCATGTGAGTTGCTATGCATGTCCGTCTTGTCTGAAGTAAGAGAGATCTACCACCTTATGGTTAAGCATGCATATTGTTAGAGAAGAACATTGGGCCGCTAACTAAAGCCATGATCCATGGTGGAAGTTTCAGTTTTGGACAAATATCCTCAATCTCAAATGAGAAAATTATTAACTGTTGTTACATGCTTATGCATAAAAGAGGAGTCCATTATCTGTTGTCTATGTTGTCCCGGTATGGATGTCTAAGTTGAGAATAATCAATAGCGAGAAATCCAATGCGAGCTTTCTCCTTAGACCTTTGTACAGGCGGCATAGAGGTACCCCTTTGTGACACTTGGTAAAAACATGTGCATTGTGATGATCCGGTAGTCCAAGCTAATTAGGACAAGGTGCGGGCACTATTAGTACACTATGCATGAGGCTTGCAACTTATAAGATATAATTTACATGATACATATGCTTTATTACTACCGTTGACAAAATTGTTTCATGTTTTCAAAACCAAAGCTCTAGCACAAATATAGCAATCGATGCTTTTCCTCTATGAGGACCATTCTTTTACTTTCATGTTGAGTCAGTTCACCTATTTCTCTCCACCTCAAGAAGCAAACACTTGTGTGAACTGTGCATTGATTCCTACATATTTGCTTATTGCACTTATTATATTACTCTATGTTGACAATATCCATGAGATATACATGTTACAAGTTGAAAGCAACCGCTGAAACTTAATCTTCCTTTGTGTTGCTTCAATGCCTTTACTTTGAATTATTGCTTTATGAGTTAACTCTTATGCAAGACTTATTGATGCTTGTCTTGAAGTGCTATTCATGAAAAGTCTTTGCTTTATGATTCACTTGTTTACTCATGTCATATACATTGTTTTCATCGCTGCATTCACTACATATGCTTTACAAATAGTATGATCAAGATTATGATGGCATGTCACTCCAGAAATTATCTGTTATCGCTTTACTCGCTCGGGACGAGCAGAACTAAGCTTGGGGATGCTGATACGTCTCCGACGTATCGATAATTTCTTATGTTCCATGCCACATTATTGATGTTATCTACATGTTTTATGCACACTTTATGTCATATTCGTGCATTTTCCGGAACTAACCTATTAACAAGATGCCGAAGTGCCAGCTTGTCGTTTTCATTGTTTTTGGTTTCAGAAATCCTAGTAAAGAAATATTCTCAGAATTGCACGAAATCAACTCCCAGGGTCCTATTTTGACACGAATCTTACAGAAGTCCGAAGAGGAGACGAAGAGGGGCCACGAGGGGGCCACACCCTAGGCGGCGCGGCCCCCTTGGCCGCGTGGCCCCGTGGTGTGGGGCCCCGTGCCGCCTCTTGACCTGCCCTTCCGCCTACAAATAGCCTCCGTCGCGAAACCCCCAAGACCGAGAGCCACGATACGGAAAACCTTCCGCAGACGCCGCCGCCGCCGATCCCATCTCGGGGATCCAGAGATCGCCTCCGCACTCGCCGGAGAGGGGATTCATCTCCCGGAGGACTCTACGCCGCCATGGTCGCCTCCGGTGTGATGTGTGAGTAGTCTACCCCTGGACTATGGGTCCATAGCAGTAGCTAGATGGTTGTCTTCTCCCCATTGTGCTATCATTGTCGGATCTTGTGAGCTGCCTAACATGATCAAGATCATCTATCCGTAATTCTATATGTTGCGTTTGTTGGGATCCGATGAATAGAGAATACTTGTTATGTTGATTATCAAAGTTATATCTATGTGTTGTTTATGATCTTGCATGCTCTCCGTTACTAGTAGATGCTCTGGCCAAGTAGATGCTTGTAACTCCAAGAGGGAGTATTTATGCTCGATAGTGGGTTCATGCCTCGCATTGACACCGGGACAAGGATGAAAGTTCTAAGGTTGTGTTGTGCTGTTGCCACTAGGGATAAAACATTGATGCTATGTCTAAGGATGTAGTTGTTGATTACATTACGCACCATACTTAATGCAATTGTCTGTTGCTTTGCAACTTAATACTGGAGGGGGTTCAGATGATAACCTGAAGGTGGACTTTTTAGGCATAGATGCAGTTGGATGGCGGTCTATGTACTTTGTCGTAATGCCCAATTAAATCTCACTATACTCATCATGATATGTATGTGCATGGTCATGCCCTCTTTATTTGTCAATTGCCCAACTGTAATTTGTTCACCCAACATGCTGTTTATCTTATGGGAGAGACACCTCTAGTGAACTGTGGACCCCGGTCCAATTCTCTTTACTAAAATACAATCTACTGCAATACTTGTTCTACTGTTTTCTGCAAACAATCATCTTCCACACAATACGGTTAATCCTTTGTTACAGCAAGCCGGTGAGATTGACAACCTCACTGTTTCGTTGGGGCAAAGTACTTTGGTTGTGTTGTGCAGGTTCCACGTTGGCACCGAAATCCCTGGTGTTGCGCCGCACTACATCCCGCCGCCATCAACCTTCAACGTGCTTCTTGGCTCCTACTGGTTCGATAACCTTGGTTTCATACTGAGGGAAACTTGCCGCTGTACGCATCACACCTTCCTCTTGGGGTTCCCAACGGACGCGTGTTGAACGCGTATCAGCGGTGACCACCTGCACGTCACCCTCGCGGTGACCGTGGTGCGCGCCTCGGTGCGTCGCAGTAGTGGCTCGGCTGCTGCTCGAGCAGCCAGGGAGTTGAAAGGGAAGCCTTGCAGCGTAGTGAGAGGGGAGCTGAGGGGGAGAGGCGTGCCTCTGGGTGGGTTTTTATAGGCAGAGAGGGGCGCGGTAGTGGGAGGGGCGGTGGCGTCGGCCAACGGGCGCGCAAGGGCTGGCGTCATGCGCTGGCCCCATGGTGACGTCGCCCTGGAGCGTCAGCGATGGGAGGGAGCCGAGGCGGTGCACGGCAGACGAGGCGTGATGGCGCGTCGAGCGAGGCTCCGTGCCATCATGTCGCTTGACCAGCGTGGCGCGCGCGTGCGTTTTAGGGCTAGGGTTTTGGCGCGGGAGAGAGGGGCCAGTGGTGTTTGGGCCAGAGAGGGGAGAGGTGGAGGGGTTAGGGTTGGGCCAGGGCAAAAAGGAGAGGGGTGGCGTCGGCCACGGCCCAAACCAGCAAAGAGAGAAGAGAGGGAGAAGAAAAGAGATGAGAGGGGGAAGTATCCCCTCTTCTTTCCTCTCGGCCAAACTCCAAGAGAGAGGAAGAGAGAAGGGAAAAAAAATAAAGGGGGCAGGGGTGAAAAGAGAGAAGGGAGCCATGCCAATGCATGTGCTAAGTTTTGGTACCAAGTGCATAAGCACATGTGTTGAAAGAAAAATAAAGGGCTTTCTATTTTCGTGCCCTCGGGTCCTTAGTTGTGCTCAGTTTTCCCCAGCTCCTTAGTTTTTCCTCAGTTTTACCCAAGCGTTTGTCTGAAACCATCACACGTGATGTAACGGCCGGTTGCCCGACGGTTGACCGTTATCTTCTGACTAGTGGGGCCACGTAGAGCCTGCAAAGACACGTCAGACCATCCATCTTTGTTTGACCGTAAGCATCGCTGTATCCCTGACCAAAACGCGAACGAGTGGGGCTTCGGTATATCAAATGGCAAGTGGGGCCATGACGCTGATACAAGGGGCAATACACGGGTAGGATTAGATTTTTAAACGGAGCTCTACAGCGATGGCACGGAGGAGGTGGCATGCGGGGTGCCGAGATGAGATCGACCTCCACAAAGAACTGCATGAGGCGAGACCAGACGCATTAGATAGATATGAACTAGACGCGTTTAACCATGCAAAGACGAGAAGAAATGGTCGACGACATCGACGACCACCTCAAAACTTTGACTGACCGTGTCGGACACGAACGCGAGCAATGTAGAGAAAACTAGTGTCTCTCCTTTCTGGCGTGTATAGGTGGGTGCTAGGAGAGTGTGGTGGCGAAGGGAAAGACCTCGCGGCGGTCTGTGGCATCCAGCATAGCGGGTCGGCGTGGCCGTGCCCACAGCGGCGTGCATGCATGTTCGGCATTGGCATCAGCATGTACGTTCGGCATTGGCCTCGGCGGTATCTCTGGTGTGTCAGTGATCGAATGAGGGGACGGGATTGAGGGTGCATCCCGACGTTGACCTAGCAAAGGCGGCGAGCATAGCCATTCGACCATGCCGATATCGGCATCGGCATCGTTTGGAGGCTGTGGTGCTCGAATCAAGTTGGGATTTGTTTCTTGTAGGCCAAAATGAATTTGAAACAAGTTTCATGTTGAAGGTTAGGTAACGAAAGTTTGTAACTATCCCAAAATTATACTAGCGCCATGGTGAGGTTCTTTTTGATAGAGCTATATGGTTGGGCAAACTTTTTTGACACTTTTTAGATAGGGTTCCTTGTTGTTACACGTATGGCATCATGTATGGAAAATTTGGGGTAATTTGGAGATGTTCGAAAAAATCAATTTGCTTAAGCGCATGCCGTTTCGTCTCGCTGAAACCAGCTTTTCTAACAAGGTGATTATTTCTACCTTCTCTAAATAACCTCAAATTTCATGCAGCTGATCTTCTATACATAGATAGATAGATTGTTTCGTTTTTACATTTTTCGAACTTTTTATTTCCCTTTATAATACCCAATTGATTTTCAGGTCAAAACCTCGAAAAACAGCATCATGTATGGCATCATTTTCACCCTAAATTTCAAATTTTCTGAAACTTTCCCTTTTAGATATTCCTTGTTGTTATAGGTATGCCATCATGTATGCCAAACTTTTGTAACAAATTAGGTTTTTTCTGCCTTCTCTAAATGACCTCAAAAATCGTACGTGATAGGTTTATCATTCTATACAAAGATAGATGGTTTATGATTTTTTGCGTGAAAAGTAATGGCTACAACAAATTGTTGATGGTTTATCATTTTTTGCGTGAAAAGTAATGGCAACAACAAATCGGTGATGGTTTATCATTTTTTGCGTGAAAAGTAATGGCAACAACAAATCGGTGATGGTTTATCATTTTTTTGCGTGAAAAGTAATGGCAACAACAAATCGGTGATGGTTTATCATTTTTTTTTGCGTGAAAAGTAATGGCTACAACAAATTGTTGATGGTTTATGATTTTTTGCGTGAAAAGTAATGGCAACAACAAATCGGTGATGGTTTATCATTTTTTTTGCATGAAAAGTAATGGCAACAACAAATCGGTGATGGTTTATCATTTTTTTTTGCGTGAAAAGTAATGGCTACAACAAATTGTTGATGGTTTATGATTTTTTGCGTGAAAAGTAATGGCTACAACAAATCGGTGATGGTTTATCATTTTTTTTGCGTGAAAAGTAATGGCAACAACAAATCGGTGATGGTTTATCATTTTTTGCGTGAAAAATAACGCCTAAAAGAGTTTATAATTTTTAGCGCGTGAAAAATAATACAGAAAACCGCCCATCAGCATACTTAGAGGGTGGAAGCTAATTAACCGCCAACAGAGAGAGAGAGGGGTTATCCTGCCCGTTCCCTATATCATACGATCAACGGTCGGCGGGCACAATCCGCGTGACATGGGATAGACCAATCAGGGCGATGTTGCACGTCTGCGAGAATTCGTGAAGAGAGAGGGCAAAACTGAGTACTATCAAGAAACCAAGGGCACCTGAGTAGTAAATAGACTAAGGGATTCAAATATGAGATTTAAAAAATGGAAAATGCGTGTTTTGTACAATGAAACCCATCTTGGCCTACCTCAAACTATTTGCAATACCAATATACATCAGTGTGAGAATTGTGGCCTCATTTAGACAAAGTATGATTTGGGGGAAGCTGTTTTGGGAAGGGCTTATTGTGGAAAACCATGCACCTTCATAGCTACTAGGTGATTTGAGAAGTGGCAATTTGTGGTAAAACTTGATTTATCTACGATTTATCTATGATTTGAGAAGTGGCAATTTGTGGTAAAGACTCCATGAGTAAGTGCCACTCTTTTTCGGATTTTTTTGCACATTAAATGACTCATTTAACTAGTTAATCCCATTTGTTGACTCTCTGTTGACCAGCCACTTGAGGGTAAAACTGAGTATATTGCACTAGCCAAGCATTAGCACTCGAGGGGAAAATTGAGCACACAAAAAATGCTAGTATAAGACTCGAGGGTATACCTGAGTATATCTAAATTTCCAGGGTTAGACTCGAGGACACGTGCAATTGTTGACGCGTAGACGCGGGTCGCGGTGGAGAAGTCTAGACGTGCAATCGTGGATGCGTGTCGCGTTGCAGAAGTCCAAGACGTGCAGGCGTGCACCTGTGCACGCGTAGGACGCGGGTCGCATTAACCACCCCTCGCCTTTATAGACGCCTCCTCGCACTCTCTCTGTCACTCTCACTCGCTCACGCATCGCCAACTCTCTCACGTCCCATCATCTTCTCCAAAGCAAAAAACTCTCTCCCTCTTCCTCTTCCTCCGCCGGAGAGATGGACAAGGAGAATGCCAATCCCATCGTCGAGGTAGGCTCGAAGCGCGACGCCTCCATCTTCGGCGCCGTCCCCTCTACGGACGTCGCCGCCGCCACCGCCGTCGCCGGTGCATCGGAGGCTGCTGCCGCCGGTGGTAGTCAGATCCCGGCGGGATGGGACCCCTACGACCCCGTGCCGTACGTCCCGCCCCCGAACCCCTACGACACCTCCCTGGAGGACCCATGGAACGAGGTAACTACGGTTTGCTTCCTTTTTTGTTCCCCATTCCTTTTTGAACCCTATTTTTCCTGGTGTAGATGGATCTGTAGATGGATGAGTATTGGGCTAATATTTGCGCCGATTTTATTCCATTTTGTTTTGATTACTTCTTGATTTCGTTTAAGATTTGGGGTTCGGCTGTTCGGTTAATTTATGCAAGTAATATTGGATCTCAATCAGTTAATTTATGCAAGTAATCATGGGATCTCAATCAGTTATTTTATGCACTAATCAAAAGATATCAACCGTTTAATTTTGCAAATAATCTCGAATGTGTTCAAGTTCAGATCTAGTTCAGATCTAGAATCTGTTTCTTTGCCTATGATGAATGGTTGGGCACAAATTTTTACAGGGAGGGTTCAGCGAACCATTGCTGTGCACAAATCTGTTGTGCATGAGCTTTAGTTCGCTTACACCTTCCCTGTAGATATATAATCATGTCCACTCTAACTGAGGCTGACTCTGTTTTTCTTAACTTTGTTATCATGTACGTTAGTCATCGTTGCAACTCATTCACTAGTTTCTGTTTGATATGGATCAGATGTCTGGCAGCGACGTCGGCAGCGACGAGGAGGAGGAGGATGTCAAGACTCGCTGTGGCCGCGGAGGCTGCAGGTCGGCCAAGACATCTCCTACTTCGCCAAGGAGGTCTACAGTGCCCCTTCTGCACCAGGAGACTCGGCGCCACGGACTTCAACTGCCTCGTCACGCATGCTGAGAACATCAGCACCACCTTCCCCAAGGTCGGCACGACGGTGAACGTCCACTCCTTCCGCGCCAAGCACAGGGCGCTCGGCATGCACCTCCGCAGCTTGCAGCGGGTGGAGATCTCCGTCGGGCGCATGCCTCCGCTCAAGCCCAAGGCTCCCAAGGGGAGCAAGAGCAACAAGTGGAGGCAGAGCCAGATGGGGTAGGCGGAGTCCTGGATGTGTGCTGCTGCTGCTGCCTCCTAGTTTGTTGTTGGGATCCCTTTGTTGTCAGCTAGGGATCCCTTGTTGTTATGTTAGTATGATGGTGCTGTGAAGAACCTGTTACTATGTTGGCTGCTGTGTATGCAGCTTATTATCTATCCATATTATCTAGGGATTATCTATCCCTAGTCTACTATATTTTGTTGGCCGTACTTAGTTTTCTTGATTTACTTTGACTGTGAATTTATCGTACATTATCCTGGAGATTTGCTTCTAGATTTAACTACATACATATGGACCAGAGGGAGTACTAGATTTGCTGCCATATTGGGCAAACAACGAGGGCCAAAAGGCACAAATAATTGAAGAAAGTCAGAAATGCAAGCTTCTCTAGATTTTATACTAATTTGGTGAAAAGGACAGAGAGAAAGAGGGGAAAAAGGTGCACTTAATAATGCCAATTTGGGGCCGAGAGAGACAGAACCCAGCTCCTGCTCACGTGCAACCAAACGCTTCTCGTCCTGTCCCACGCGGTCCCTTTCTACCAGCCCCACGCGACGCGGGCCCACACGACGCGGCCCCACACGACGCGGCCTCACACGTGACAGAACGGTCAACTAAATGGGAATCCTGCCGTCTGAGCTGCTTCTGCGGGTTTCAAACAAGGGCTTGGGGAAAACTGAGGAAAAACTAAGGAGCTGGGGAAAACTGAGTACAACTAAGGACCTGAGGGCACGAAAATAGAAAGCCCAAAAATAAAAGGACAAACAAGGGGTGTTGGTGTTGGTGGTGTAACCCTAGGTGATGAGATGGCATTATCCAAATAAGGGAGGGAAGTGTTCCTCCTTATTAAGATGGTGATGGTCAACAGCAAGAACTAGGGTTTTTAGTGGAGAGGGAAAAATAATATTAATTAGGGTTGGTGTAAACACATAAAGGGTCAAACCCTATTGATTTAAAATGAGGTACTACAATATTAATCAAGGTAACTCTCTAATTTAAAAATTCAAATGAAAATTTTAAGGCCAAACCACACATGCACACAATTAAAAACTCTAGTAGACATCAAATGAAAAGTTTTTGTTGGTCCAAAATTTTAAGAAAGAGGAAAAATGCAGGTTCTGAAAAATGGGGTGTTACACACTTTTCCACACTTTTTAGCATTTTCTGGGACTAACCTATTAACCCAGTGCCACAGTGCCAGTTCCCATTTTCTGCTGTTTTTGTGTTTCAGAAAAGTTGTACATTAAAGTTTCTTAGAATTGGACGAAACAAAAGCCAGAGTCTTATTTTTCTGGGACGAAGACGGAGGCAGAAGGACACACGCAGGAGAGCTGCCACGTGGCAGTACATGGCAGGCGCGGCCCCACCCCTGGCCACTCCTGGCCCATGTACTGGTGCCTCGTCGCCTCGTTTTCTCCGCCCTTCCGCCTATTTATTCCTCGTATCGGGAAAACAACAGGGATGAGAGCCTCCATCCACGAAAAAGTTCCGACGCCACCGCCAACCGAAACCCTAGTTCGGGAGGGTTCCGCAGTCCATCCCGGCACCCTACCGGAGAGGGAAATCACCGCTGGAGGCCTCTACATCGCCATGTATTCATCCGATGTGATGTGTGAGTAGTCCTCCACGAGACCATGGGTCCATAGCTGTAGCTAGATGGCTATCCTCTCCTTGTTGTGCTTCATGTATAGATCTTGTGAGCTGCCTAACATGATCAAGATCATCTATTTGTAATTGCTACATGTTGGTTTGATGTGGATCCGATTTATAGAGAGATTGCTTTGGTTGAGATTATGTATTATGTTATTATGATCTTGCATGCTCTTTGTTTCTAGTAGATGCTCTGGCCAAGTAGATGCTAGCGACTCGAAGAAGGGGTATTTATGCTCGATAGTGGGTTCATGCCTCTATTTAACCATGGGAAGTGACCTTGTTCTCTACGGTTGTAGATGTGTTGTTGCTACTAGGGAGAAAACAACGGTGTTCTATTGAAGGGTAGTTTCATCGTTTACTTTACACACATTTCTTAAAGCGATAGTTCATTGCTTGCAACTTAATACTGGAGGGTGTCGCGGATGCAATCCCGAAGGTGGATTATTAGTCATAGATGCAGTTGGATTACGGTCTATGTATATTGTTGTAATGCCCGCATACTTTCATAGCATGTATTCTGCACCAACCATTAGCGTAGAATCTTTGTTTGTCAATTGCCCATCTGTAATTTGTTTACCCAGCATATTTATTTTATTGGGGAGGCGCCTCTAGTGAACTGTGGACCCTGGTCCTTCTTCTTTTAATTGCAATCTTCTACAGCATTTTCCTGTTCTGTTCTCTGCAAACAATTCTTCTTCCACACGGTTCGTTTAATCCTTTGTTTTCAGCAAATCCAGTGAGCTTGACAACCTTGCTGAAAGTTGGGGACAAAGTACTTGGTTTTTTGTGTGCAGGTCTCCACGTTGGTGCTGACGCCTACAGTGCGCCCTGCCACGAGTTGGTTCGCAACACCTCGGGAGAGAACGTTTTTCTCCTACTGGTCAATAAACCTTGGTTTCTTACTGAGAGAAAAACTTCCTGCTGTGCTCATCATACCTTCCTCTTGGGTTTTCACTCAACGTCGCGCATAAATTCTCCTTCATCAACTCCGCGCTCAGCAAAGACTTTTTCTGGCAACGCTGCCGGGGAGAAAAGCATCTCTTCTGCGAGGGGAGTCTCTCACTCTCAACTCTTTTACTTTGTTATTGTTTTTCTTGCATATTTTATTTTTATCTTGTTTGCATTTTATATTAAAAATCCAAAAAATTAGTATAGCTTTTATTTATGTTGCTTGCATTATTTTTATTAAATGGCTACTCCTGAGAATACTAAGTTGTGTGATTTTACTAGCACCAACAACAATGATTTTATTTGCATACCCATTGCTCCACCTGCTCCTGAAGCAACTTTTTATGACATTAAGCCTGGCTTGTTGAACCTTGTTATGAAAGAGCAATTTTCTGGTGTTAGTACTGATGATGTTGCTTCTCACCTCAACAATTTTGTTGAGCTATGTGAGATGCAAAAATATAAGGATGTATATGGTGATATTATTAAGTTGAAATTGTTTCCTTTCTCATTAAGAGGTAGAGCTAAGGAGTGGTTGCTATCTTTTCCTAGAAATAGTATTGATTCTTGGGTTAAATGCAAAGATGCTTTTATTGGAAAATATTATCCTCCAGCTAAAATTATATCTTTGAGAAGTGATATTATGAAGTTTAGACAATTTGATACTGAGCATGTTGCCCAAGCTTGGGAAATAATGAAAACTTTGGTTAAAAATTGTCCCACTCATGGACTGGCTACTTGGATGATTATTCAAAACCTTCTATGCAGGACTAAAATTTTCTTCAAGAAACTTATTGGATTCAGCTGCTGGGGGCACTTTTATGTCTATGACCCTTGGGGCGGCTACAAAACTTCTGGACAATATGATGGTAAATTATTCGGTGTGGCATGCCGAGAGAGCTCCACAAGGTAAAAAAGGTAAATTTTGTTGAGGAAACTTCTACTTCAAGTGATAAGATTGATGCTATTATGTCTATGCTTGCAAATAATAATGCTCCTATGGATCCAAACAATGTTCCTTTGGCCTCTTTGGTTGCTCAAGAAGAAAATGTAGATGTGAATTTTATTAAGAGCAACAATTTTAATAATAATGCCTATAGAAATACTTTTGGTAGCAATAATTATAGGCCGTATCCTCCCAACAATGGAAGTCGTTTTAGTAACTCTTATGGTAATTCTTATAACAGCAATAGGAGTGCTCCCTCTGAACTTGAGGGTATGCTCAAAGATTTTATTTGTAAACAAACTGCTTTTAATAAATCTGTGGATGAAAAGTTTAGCAAAATAGATGCTCTTGTTTCTAAAGTTGATAGCCTTGCTCTTGATGTTGATCTTCTTAAATTAAAGGTTGTTCCTCATGATAATACTGAGAATAAAACTTTTTCTCAAGCAAATGCTATTCAAGTTAGAATTGATGACAATATGAGGTAGTTAGCTGAATTGCATGCTAGGTGGGAAAGAGAAGATGAGATGGCTAGAGAAAATAATTTAGCCAAGGTTTACACAATCACCACCAATAGTAATACTGAACCTTTGAATGCTAGCAAACCTCCTACTACTACTCGCAATATCGAAAATGTAGAAAAAGTCCCCACCACATAGAAAAGTGTATAAATCCATTAAAACTGTTCCCGACAAGCGTGCTAAAATTTTTAGAGGTGTGGGAGATAATTGTCCTTTTATTTTTTATAGCAATGATTTTTATTTTGAAAGTTGTACCATTACTGAAGTTATAAAGTTCTTGCAAAAGCTCGCTGAAACTCCCAATGCTAGTGAACAAAATGTTGCTCTTACAAAGCATATTGCTAGTGCTATTATGAAAATGAGGGAAGAGAAGTTTAAATATGAGGCTTCAATTCCTAAAAAGTTAGAAGATGGTTGGGAACCTATTATTAAGATGAGAGTAGAAGAATTTGATTGTAATGCTTTATGTGATCTTGGTGCAAGTATTTCTGTTATGCCTAAAAGAGTTTATGATATGCTTGAGTTGCCACCGTTAGAAAAAATGTTATTTGGATGTTATTCTTGTTGATGTTGCTGCAAAGAAACCTTTGGGAGAGTTGATAATGTTCTTATACAAGTGAATAATAATTATGTCCCCGTTGATTTTGTTGTTTTGGATATTGAATGCAATGCTCCATGCCCTATTATTTTGGGAAGACCATTTCTTAGAACTGCAGGTGCTATCATTGATATGAGAGATGAAATAATTCGTTATCAATTTCCACTCAAAAGAGGTATGGAACACTTCCCTAGAAAAAGAAATAAGTCACCTTATGACTCTATTTATAGGACAACTTATGGTGTTGATGAGCCATTTCTTGACAATACTTGATTTGCACCCTTTCTGCGCCTAACTCAAAGGCGTTAAAGAAAACCGCTTATAGGAGACAACCCATGTTTTATTTCTGTTATTTTTTGCTTTTTTGAGTCTTGGAAGTTATTGCTACTATAATAACCTCTCCTTATCGTTTTTATTTCGTTTTTGTGTCAAGGGTAGCCTCTAATAGAAAGAAAGCAGTGTTTGGGGTATTTGCAATTCAAACAGATTCTATGCTGGTCACGAAAAAAAATTCTTAAAATCGCCAGAACGTTATTTTGAGCTGAAAAGTTTTATTCTTATGCCCCAGTATGTTAGCTAACTTTCGTTAGTTTAGCATTTTTCGATTTGAGCAACAAAACTATTTCTTTAATTTCGATCTCTGCCTGCTGGTTCGTTTTGAGAGATTTCTGCCATGTTTTGCATTTGCGTCTTATGCTTCGTATTTTTGAGTTCTTTTGTGAAAAAGAGCTTTGAGAAAAAGTAGCTACAGTAGCATATGTTAAAATGATTGTTTTATATGTGCCATTACTGAAGCCTTGCTGGTTTGATATATTTTTATTTGCACTAATGTTGCTAATCAATTGTGCTGAGTTTTGTGTGAAGGAAGTTTTCAAGTGTAGGGAGAGAAGAATGATGCAATAAGATGAAGCATGGACAAGAGCTCAAGCTTGGGGATGTTCCCTGGACCCCCCCTCCCCCAAGAAATATCCAAGAAGTACAAGCGTCAAAGCTTGGGGATGCCCAAGGCATCCCCTCTTCATCAGCAAAAAGCACCAGGTCATTTTTCAGCAAGCTATATTTTTATTTCTTCATGTGATATGTGTTATCCTTGGAGCGTCTTTACTTTTTGTTGTGTGTTTACTTTCAATAAAGTTGGATCCCATCATTCATGTTTACTTTGTAGTAAGACACGCTCCACCGCTTTGCATATTTACTTTGGAGTGAGACACGCTCCGCTGTTTTGCATGTTTATTTTGGAGTAAGACACGCTCCACTGTTATGCATTTTGCGTTGGAGAGAGACACGCTCCACTTTTATATTTATTTGAGTTTCAATAGCTCTCTGGACATTTACTTGTTTTTCATATATGAGAGTTGTTTGGTTTCATTTGGTTGGCGTTGGAAGCATGAAACAAGTTTTATGTGTATGTGATGCAAATGGAAGCATTTTTAGACTGTAGCATAGTTATTTTTGCATATATTGCTAGATGTTATTCTCATGATGAGCTTGTTAATTATGTTTTCATTATGATTAGTGATATGGGCTGGCCCGATCTTCTCAGTAAGCAACGGTGGTGATGATGATCATGGGATGATAGCAGCGGAGGTAATTTGATGAAGTGGATGATAACTTGTATGACGCAACGAGATCTCTCGATTGATCCCTGTCGCCAATGCAACAGCTCTCAACCCTGCAAGATATTCGCAACTCCACACACTTGCGCACGTAGCCGCCGACCACGAAGCGGTAAGTTGCAATCTACTAATTCCCAATGGAACAACAGATCACACAAGACTTTCAGATCTACACCAAATCAAGCAATATGGTGTAGGGATTCAATAGTTTTGCAGAGAAAATAACTAAGAACTAGGGTTTATCTTAAACGTGGTCTAAATCAACTTTGGGGGCGTCCTGGGCACTTATATAGGGGTTCAGGACGACCTCTGGTCAAAAAAGTACGAAAATAACCGACCCAGAATAGATCTGGTCGAGATAGACTCGGAGTCGGCCGGTCTGGAGGCCGGTCGACCGGGTCTGGGACCAGGCCAGCCGGTTTAAACCGGGCCTAGCGCCGGGTGGTGACCGGGCGACGGTGCGGGGCTTACTAGAGATCGCCCCGGTTGGCACAAGTCAGAAATCCAGTTGAAACCAGATGGATCCGGCGTGGCGGCCGGTCGGACCGGCCCTGGGACCGGGCGGCCCGGCGGTACGGCCGGTTGACCGGTCCTGGCGCCAGCTGGAACATCTCCTCCTCCCGCGCATGCCTCTCGCTCCTCCCTCGCACGTCCATGGGATGTCTTCATGTCCAGCTCCATGTCCAGCTTCACTTCCATCTTCTGGTCCAGCTGCTCCTCTCCTCCTCGTGCGATGCTTGGTTCCTCTTCATACCTGATCATGCATAAGTAATACGACTTAGGCAGTATAAAGTTCTCATCGATCAAAGTATCATTTAGGAACAAGTTCACCTGTTGTTTAAGTAGCTTCGCACGAGCTCGTGTCATTGGTCCAATCCTGACTTCATTGGACTTGAGCTTCACAGCAGGATCATCTTCTTGTAATGGCAGAGGTAGTAGTGAGGTAGGGATGTCCTCATCATCTCCCCCCCTTCAAAAGGCGTCGACCTCGACGCTCCAAGGTCTTCTCCATCATATGGTGTCAAATCAGCAACATTGAAAGAATTACTGACACCAAACTCATCAACTGGAAGTTCTATCGAGTATGCATTATCATTGATCTTGGCAAGCACTTTGTAAGGACCAGCACCACGAGGAAGAAACTTGGACTTCCGCAGCTTCGGGAACCTATCCTTGCGAAAATGTACCCAGACCATATCACCAGGCTTGAACAATATCTCCTTGCGCTTCTTGTTCATCCTTGCAGCATTTCTCTTGCCTTTCTTCTCTATCAACTCTTTAGTCTTCACATGAATCTTTCTTACAATATCTGCCCTCTTGGATGCCTCCATATTGACTCTCTCATGTATGGGTAGAGACAACAAATCAAGCGGAGTAATGGGTTTGAAACCATACACCACCTCAAAAGGACATAGCTCTGTGGTAGAATGTACCGCCCTATTGTAAGCAAACTCCACATGCGGCAAACACTCTTCCCACTCCTTCAGGTTCTTCTTGATCATGGATGTCAACAGTTGTGATAATGTTCTATTCACCACTTCAGTTTGACCATCAGTTTGGGGATGACAAGTAGTACTGGACAATAGCTTCGTCCCCAGCTTTCTCCAAAGCGTCTTCCAGAAGTAGCTCATAAACTTCACGTCACGATCAGAAACAATAGTCTTCGGGACTCCATGTAGACGTACAATCTCCCTGAAAAACAGGTTAGCAATATGCGACACATCGTCGCTCTTGTGTCAGGCAATAAAGTGTGACATCTTAGAGAATCTATCCACTACCACAAATATAGAATCATGGCCTATTTTAGTACGCGGAAAACCCAACACAAAATCCATACTAATATCCTCCCAAGGTGTAGCAGGTTCCGGTAAAGGAGTATACAAACCGTGAGGCTTCAGCTTGGACTTGGACTTGTTGCAAGTAATGCACCTCTTCACATACCTGTCCACGTTCCGCCTCATATTTGGCCAATAAAAATGGTCAGCTAGCATGAGTAGCGTCTTCTCACGCCCAAAGTGACCCATCAAACCTCCAACATGTGATTCCTGAAATAAGAGCAAACGCACAGACGATTCTGGAACACATAGTTTGTTAGCTCTAAACAAGAACCCATCATGTATGTGATATTTTTCTCATGCTTTACCAAGAGCACATAAGCGATATGGTTCAGAAAAATCATGATCAGTGGCATACAAATCACATAGTATCTCTAAACCAGGAATTTTAACATCAAGTTGAGTTAATAGCATATTCTTCCTAGATAGAGCATCAGCAACAATATTATCTTTTCCCTTCTTATGCTTAATAATGTATGGAAAAGACTCAATGAACTCAACCCCCTTAGCTAGACGCTTATGCAAAGTAGATTGGGCTTTCAGATATTTCAAAGCTTCATGATCAGAATGTATGATAAATTCTTTTGGCCACAAGTAATGTTGCCAAACCTCAAGAACTCTAATTAAAGCATACAATTCTTTATCATATATAGGATAGTTCAACTTAGCACCAGAAAGTTTCTCAGAAAAATATGCAATTGGGTGACCCTCTTGCATCAACACACCACCAAGTCCAATACCACTAGCATCACATTCAATCTCAAATTGCTTATTGAAATCGGGAAGTGCAAGCAACGGTGCAGAAGTTAACAATCGTTTTAGTTCATCAAATGCATGATCTTGGGCTGCGCCCCACTCAAAGACAACACCCTTTTTAGTCAAATCATTCAAAGGTGCAAAAATAGTACTAAACTTGGGCACAAATCTTCTATAAAACCCAGCTAGACCATGAAAATTTCTTACTTGACTCACATTCATGGGAGTAGGCCAATTTTGAATAGCTTCAATTTTAGACACATCTACTTCTACTCCATGCTTAGAGACAACATAACCCAGAAATATGACCTTATCTTTGCAAAATGTGCACTTCTCAAGATTACCATAGAGTTTATTATCACACAACACTTGCAAAACATGTCGAATATGTATAGTATGATCAGATTCATTGCGGCTATAGATTAATATGTCATCAAAGTACACAACCACAAACTTGCCAATAAAATTACGCAAAACATGGTTCATTAGTCTCATGAAAGTACTAGGTGCATTAGTTAAACCAAAAGGCATTACTAACCACTCATATAAACCAAATTTTGTTTTAAAGACTGTTTTCCATTCATCCCCTTCTTTCATCCTAATTCGATGATAACCACTACGCAAATCAATTTTAGAGAACACAGCGGCACCACTCAATTCATCTAGCATATCCTCTAAACGGGGAATAGGATGACGATATTGAATAGTAATGTTGTTTATAGCTCTACAATCTACGCACATAAACCATGTACCATCTTTCTTAGGAACTAAAATAACAGGAACAACACAAGGACTAAGGCTTATGCGGATATAACCTTTGTCGAGTAGCGCTTGTACTTGCTTCTGTATTTTCTTCGTCTCTTCGGGGTTAGTTCTATATGGCGCCCTGTTGGGCAGTGAAGCTCCCGGAATCAAGTCAATTTGATGCTCAATACCTCGCAATGGTGGTAGTCCAGCAGGTACCTCCTCCGAAAACACGTCGCCGAATTCCTGCAAAACATTAGAAACACCAAGAGGAAGAGGGGTCATGTCGTTAGAAACCAAAACCGTACCCCTGTACAAAAGCACAAGAGGCATGGCCGTAGGATCCTCACTAAATTCTCTCATGTCTTCTTTGGTGGCTAATGAAACTAAGGAATTCACTCGCTCACTGTTCGTTATATCACTCACAATATTACAATTCTCTCGCCTATCTAAAGGTGCATCCTCCAAGTTTACTTCAACTTTCTGACGAGATTCATTGACAATCTGTTGTGGTGACATAGGCTGTAAGTTGATTTTCTTGCCCTTGTACTCCAAGTGATATGTATTGGCACGGCCATTGTGTTGCACAGAACGGTCATAGAGCCAAGGCCGACCCAATAATAGGTGACACACCGTCATAGGAACCACATCAAAATCAATGCAATCCTTATATGGTCCAATCTCAAACTCAACACGCAACATGTGGTTTACCTTCATCTCACCATTTTCGCTCAACCACTGAATATAGTATGGATGCGGGTGCGGTAGATACTTCAACTTCAGCTTGGTACACAACTCCTTGCTTGCTAAATTGTGACAACTCCCGCCATCAATAATAACCTTGCAAGCCTTGTCAGGACCAACTAAAGCCTTTGTTTGGAACAAATTGCAGCGCTGAGTAGATGCACTAGGCAACACATTAAGAGCACGCTGCGACACAACAATGGTGCGAGCATCAGACGGATATGCATCTTCACCATCAGTGTCATAGTCATCATCTTCTGGAGCATTAGGATCAACATCATCTCCAGTCTCATACTCATTGTCCTCATTGATAATCATGACTTTGCGGTTAGGAAAATCTCTCTTGAAGTGACCCTTGCCACCACATGTATGACAAGCCATATCACGATTGCGCGCAGTAGACATGCTAGATCCACTCGAACTTGCAGCAGATTCGGACTTCTTTGCATTAGACACATTGGAGACCGGCTTGCTAGACGGAGTAGAGTAGGCTGCGGAGCGCGTCGATGGCACCGGCGCCGTAGGTAGGGGCGCACGAGGAGTGAAGCGCCCAGCTCCCGTAGCACGACCTTTAACCTTTGCTTCTTCAGCCATTTGTGATTCCGCTTCTCTTGCATGATGTAACAATTGATTCATATTGGTGTAACTGTAATGACGAACAATGCCTTTGATATCATACTTCAATCCATTGAGAAAACGTTGCATTGTCATCTCTAGAGACTCACGGACATGGCCACGCTGCATAACCATCCCCATCTCCATGTAGTATTCATCCACAGTCTTCACACCTTGCCTCAATAGTGTCAACTTATCATATATTATACGCAAATAATTAGTGGGCATAAAACGAGAATTCATCGCCTCCTTCATAGCACGCCATGTGATAATAAGTGGCTCACCATCCTCCTGTCGATTACGAACAAGTGCATCCCACCAACGCAATGCATAGCCATCAAATTCGTAAGAAGCAAGCTTGATCTTCCTATCTTCAGTGTAATTCGGATGTAAGTTCCATAACTTCTCAATCTTGAGCTCCCAAATGAGGTATTCTTCAACATCAGCCCCCCCCTTCAAACTTGGGTATGGAGAACTTAGTCTTACCCAATCCATCGTCCTCATCAAGTCCACGACTATGGCGTCCAAGTTCAGCCCAACCACGAGGACGGTTACCACGTCCAACACCACGACCAGGTACTGCATCCTGTGGATCAAGGTCTTCATCCTCTTGTTGCTGTTGGTTTGTAAGATTTTCAACAGACATTTGCAAAGTTTGAAGAGCGCATTGGATATCCGTCATTTGATCTTTCATTGTAGTGACGATCTCATTAGTAGCATCCAGCTTCTGGGAGATCCCCTGGACCGTTCCCCTAAGCTCATCACCCTGAGTGCGGAATTCACGTCACATCTCATTACGAAGAGCTTCATACTCCCTCCATGTGATAATATCTGCGGAATCCTTGTTTTCCCGGTTAACAAGTTTATGATCACTAGCAGACATGATTAGTAGGTTAGTGCACTAAATCAAAAAAATATGGTGGTACTCTCACAACTCACTCAAAAAAAAACTGATAAGAAAAGGAGATCTTACCGTTCCAAAGCAAATTAGTGTTGCTTACCACTTGTAGTAACAACTAGTGCATGGATGGTGGGGCTAGATCGAACTGATAGTTTCATCTATTTATTAGAAAGAATTATTGAAAGATTGAAGGGATGGAAGGAGCGCTTTCTGTCCATGGGAGGCAAGGAGATTCTGTTGAAGGCAATAATTCAGGCTATTCCTGTGTTTGCGATGGGAATTTTCAAAATTCCAAAAAAGCTATGTAAGGACATCAATGATGCAATGGCAGGTTTCTGGTGGGGTGATATAGAAGAACAAAGGAGGATGCACTGGTTTGCTTGGTGGAAAATGTGTATTCCAAAAAAGATGGGAGGGATGGGCTTTCGAGACCTACACTCCTTCAATCTAGCCATGCTAGCAAAGCAAAGTTGGAGGCTGATATCAAGACCAGATTCTTTGTGTGCAAGGGTGCTCAAGGAAAAATACTATCCAAATACTTGTCTTTTATATGCGGGACCCAAGAGTGGTTCGTCATTCACCTGGCAAAGTATTGTGGCAGGTTTACAAACTTTTAAAAGGGGTCATATATGGAGAATTGGATCTGGTGAAAATGTGAACATCTGGGAGGACCACTGGATACCATCAAGCCCGACAAGAAAAGTTTATACAAGAAGGGGACATAATCTGGTGAGGACAGTGAATGATCTTATTGATCTGGTTACTAATAGTTGGGATGAGGAGCTGGTGAGATCAATTTTTGTACAGATAGATGTTGAAAGAATTCTAAGGATCCCGCTAAGTCATCATCTGTCGGATGATTTCGTGGCATGGCAGTACACAAAGAACTTCTTCCTGGCGGCCAGGGTTCGGCTCAAATAAACCCTGTATGGGATATTATGTGGAAGTTAAACATTCCTAGCAAGTGAAATTTTTCCTATGGAAGGCATTGCATGGTGTTCTCCCCGGGTTGGCCATTTTGGCAGGGTGGCATATTAAGGTATCTCCTCAATGCCCAATTTGTAGAAGTGGTCCAGAGGACATTTGTCATATTCTATTTAATTGTTTAAGAGCAAAGGAGATTTGGAATGAATTGGGTTTGTCGGATGAGATTCAACATGCACTTCTAGCTGATCGTTCAGGCTCTGTTGTCCTCGAGTTTATCCTCCGATCACCTAATAGAGAGGCTCCCAATCTTGAAGGAGTCACATTACATGAATTAATAGCGGTCGGAGGGTGATATATTTGGTGGCAACGGAGGGAGGTAGTGAAGGGTGAGAGAGTAAGTCCTCCAAAGAACTCAACTTTCGCAATTAGGGCTCTTACTGCAAACTTTGGAGCTAGCCAGGTGAAGTCAAAGGAAAAGGAATTCAAGTGGTTGAAACCAACTAAAGGTAAACTCAAACTTAATACTGATGCGTCCTATTTTACGTATGGTTCTGGTGCTGCAGGAGGAGTCTTGAGAAATGAAAAAGGGGAGGTTATGGCGGGATACTACTGCATACTGGAGAATATGCTCAACCCGGCAACTGCTGAGGCAATTGCGATTATGAGGGGGTTTGAACTTCTGGAGAAACTAGGTTGTACTTCCTGTCAAGTAGAAACGGACTCCCTGGATATTATAAAAGAATGCAACGGTGAAGTGGATATTAATAGTCCTTATGCTGCAATTTTAGCTGAATGCTTTCAGAAGGCTAGTGATATGCCGGAGATCTCGTTTATACACTGCCACAGGGAAGCAAACCAAGTGGCTCATGAGTTAGCAAAGTATGCTTATAGATCAAATGATAATCAGTTTTGGGAGGGTGATACTCCAAGTTTTATTCTTCCTTATGTAATGAATGATGTGACTTTGCTCACAACAATGTAAAACTTTTTTGTTGAGAAGGCAGCAAGTTTCAGACGCACTCTTTTCCTTCCAGGGTACCGAAGGGGGCTGGAAGGTTTTTAATGAGGCGGCTTGCTGACCTTAATATATGAGGTTTTAACTTTCAAAAAAAAACTAGTGCACAGATGTAACGAAGCGAATATCAAGGGTATAAAACAATCACACGGCAAAGCAGGATATATGTGGGGCTGTAGGTAGGCTACCTATTTGCACCAATAACAAGCTCGAGCGCTGACCGTAGACAACCAAAGATAGTCACACAAGGCGATAAATGTGGCAATGCAACTATATGGAGGCAAGGTTGCAATACACTCGAGAGACACTAGCAAAGCTCAACGAAACAGGCACAAGATTGCTCAACTAGTGCAGAAAAGTAAACTAGGCCGTCACTTGATCTTACTAGCACTACACACTTCTTCTTTTTGGATTTTCTTTTTGTAACACACGCAGCTATGTAGCTCTTTTTGCTTCTTTTCTATTTTCCATTTTTTTATGACACAACTCCTTGCTAACACGACCAACAAAATATGCAAAGCACCAAAACCCTAATGAGCAGCCTGTCGAGCGGTAAAACTAGTCTCTTCTGGGGAAGTTCCTAGTCACTTATATCGATAGGATGTGTCTATGGTTGGGAACAAGCACACTGTACGCTATGTGGACTCGGAGTAACAAAAACTGAAACTAGATGATAGCGGAGACTCAAACCCTAACAATACTAGATGGAAGAAAAAGATACGCAAAAACAACTACGAAAAGCAACTAAAACTTAAAATTAGTGCAATCTAAAGCTATGGCAAACCCTAGCCCTAATATTTTTGGCTTTTTCTGGATAGGAAAACACTCACAACTCAATGATGGGGTGGATTGTGGATGGCTTACCGAGGAAACCCGAGAATCTGATACCAAGATGATATGGGGTGGCCCGATCTTCTCAGTAAGCAACGGTGGTGATGATGATCACGGGGTGATAGCAGCGGAGGTAATTTGATGAAGTGGATGATAACTTGTATGACGCAACGAGATCTCTCGATTGGTCCCTGTCGCCATTGCAACAGCTCTCAACCCTGCAAGATATTCACAACTCCACACACTTGCGCACGTAGCCGCCGACCACGAAGCGGTAAGTTGCAATCTACTAATTCCCAATGGAACAACAGATCACACAAGACTTTCAGATCTACACCAAATCAAGCAATATGGTGTAGGGCTTCAATAGTTTTGCAGAGCAAATAACTAAGAACTAGGGTTTATCTTAAACGTGGTCTAAAGAAACTTTGGGGGCGTCCTGGGCACTTATATAGGGGTTCAGGACGACCTCAGGTCGAAAAAGTACGAAAATAACCGACCCAGAATAGATCTGGTCGAGACAGACTCGGAGTCGGCCGGTCTGGAGGCCGGTCGACTGGGTCTGGGACCAAGCCAGCCGGTTTAAACCGGGCCTGGAGCCGGGTGGTGACCGGGCGACGGTGCGGGGCTTACTGGACATCGCCCCGGTTGGCACAAGTCAGAAATCCGGTTGAAACCGGATGGATCTGGCGTGGGGGCCGGTCGGACCGGCCCTGGGACCGGGCGGCCCGGCGGTACAGCCGGTTGACCGGTCCTGGCGCCGGCTGGAACATCTCCTCCTCTCGCGCATGCCTCCCGCTCCTCCCTCGCGCGTCCATGGGATGTCTTCATGTCCAGCTCCATGTCCAGCTTCACGTCCATCTTCTGGTCCAGCTGCTCCTCTCCTCCTCATGCGATGCTTGGTTCCTCTTCATACCTGATCATGCATAAGTAATACGACTTAGGCAATATAAAGTTCTCATCGATCAAAGTATCATTTAGGAACAATTTTACCTGTTGTTTAAGTAGCTTCGCACGAGCTCGTGTCATTGGTCCAATCCTAACTTCATTGGACTTGAGCTTCACAGCAGGATCATCTTCTTGTAATGATGGAGGTAGTAGTGAGGTAGGGATGTCCTCATCAATTAGTCTCAAATACTGAGAGTACGTGTTTAGTGTGCCATTGAAGGTTTCATGCATTGTTTTTAGCATACAATAGAAAAGCGTTGTGGTATATATTCTCCTGCGAATGTTTCCATTTGGGTCGACTTGGCACATGTTTTGCAACATGTTATGACTATATTCCAGTCAATTCTTGCCTCTATGATCATTTAGTTTGCAACTTGTGTATCACTTCATGCTTTGATTAATATATTTTGTCGCTGTGCATGATTATGGCCATTATGCTCTCTTAGTTGGTCGCACCCGGTCTTTTTCTAGCCTCCATTTGTCTGAGTATTTTATTCATGCATCCAACCACCAAAAACCAAATATGCCAAAGTGTCCACCATATCTACCTATATGTGGTATTTCATTGCCATTCCATAGTAGTTTGCTCGTGTGCTACCTTTAAAACATTCAAACAGTTCCTCATTTTGTGACATTGTTTTTAGCTCATGAGGAAGTAAATTAAAATTGTGGTTGTCGTCTTCCATACTAGTTAAGTAACTCAAAGAATCGCGAGCTTCATCTTGCTTGTCACATAAAAAAGTATATAAAAAAAGAGCTGGTTTGACCACAACTTCCAATAGGGGAAGAAAATAGGAAAATTATAAGAAAAGGGCACTCCTCCATGGTTTGTGATTGCTTGGTCGGCACCCGAGGATTCGGTTAGCCATGGTATGTGTAAGCAAAGGTTGGGAGGAGTGTCACAATTTTATAAGTAGTTGATATGTCTCCGACGTATCGATAATTTCTTATGTTCCATGCCACATTATTGATGATATCTACATGTTTTATGCACACTTTATGTCATATTCGTGCATTTTCTGGAACTAACCTATTAAGAAGATGCCGAAGAGCCAGTTGCTGTTTTCTGCTGTTTTTGGTTTCAGAAATCCTAGTAACAAAATATTCTCGGAATTGGACGAAATCAACGCCCAGGGTCCTATTTTGCCACGAAGCTTCCAGAAGACCGAAGGAGAGTCGAAGTGGGGCCACGAGGTGGCCAGACACCAGGGTGGCGCGGCCCAGGCCCTGGCCGCGCCGACCTATGGTGTGGGCCCCTCGTGCCGCCTCTTTACCTGCCCTTCCGCCTACAAATAGCCTCCATCGCGAAACCCCCAGTACCGAGAGCCACGATACGGAAAACCTTACTGAGACGCCGCCGCCGCCAATCCCATCTCGGGGGATTCTGGAGATCTCCTCCGGCACCCTGCCGGAGAGGGGGGATTCATCTCCCGGAGGACTCTTCACCGCCATGGTCGCCTCCGGAGTGATGAGTGAGTAGTTCACCCCTGGACTATGGGTCCATAGCAGTAGCTAGATGGCTGTCTTCTCCTCATGTGCTTCATTGTCGGATCTTGTGAGCTGCCTAACATGATCAAGATCATCTATCTGTAATACTATATGTTGTGTTTGTCGGGATCCGATGGATAGAGAATACTATGTCATGTTAATTATCAAGTTATTACCTATGTGTTGTTTATGATCTTGCATGCTCTCCGTTATTAGTAGAGGCTCTGGCCAAGTTTTTGCTCTTAACTCCAAGAGGGAGTATTTATGCTCGATAGTGGGTTCATGCCTCCATTGAATGCAGGACAAAGTGACAGAAAGTTCTAAGGTTGTGGATGTGCTGTTGCCACTAGGGATAAAACATTGATGCTATGTCTAAGGATGTAGTTATTGATTACATTACGCACCATACTTAATGCAATTGTCTGTTGTTTTGCAACTTAATACTGGAAGGGGTTCGGATGATAACCTGAAGGTGGACTTTTTAGGCATAGATGCATGCTGGATAGCGGTCTATGTACTTTGTCGTAATGCCCAATTAAATCTCACTATATTTATCATGTCATGTATGTGCATTGTTATGCCCTCTCTATTTGTCAATTGCCCGACTGTAATTTGTTCACCCAACATGCTTTTATCTTATGGGAGAGACACCTCTAGTGAACTGTGGACCCCGGTCCTATTCTTTACATCGCATACAATTTACTGCAATACTTGTTTTACTGTTTTCTTGCAAACAATCATCTTCCACACAATACGGTTAATCCTTTGTTACAGCAAGCCGGTGAGATTGACAACCTCACTGTTTCGTTGGGGCAAAGTACTTTGGTTGTGTTGTGCAGGTTCCACGTTGGCGCCGGAATCCCTGGTATTGCGCCGCATTACATTCCGCCACCATCAACCTTCAACGTGCTTCTTGACTCCTACTGGTTCGATAAAACCTAGGTTTCTTACCGAGGAAAACTTATCGCTGTGCGCATCGCACCTTCCTCTTGGGGTTCCCAACGAACCTGTCAATTATACGCGCATCAAGACTGTTTTCTGGCGCCGTTGCCGGGGAGATCAAGACACGCTGCAAGGGGAGTCTCCACTTCCCAATCTCTTTACTTTGTTTTTGTCTTGCTTTATTTTATTTACTACTTTGTTTGCTGCATTATATCAAAACACAAAAAAATTAGTTGCTAGCTTTACTTTATTTACTGTCTTGCACTCTATATCAAAAACACAAAAAAATTAGTTTACTTGCATTTATTTTATCTAGTTTGCTTTATTTACTACTGCTAAAATGGCCACCCCTGAAAATACTAAGTTGTGTGACTTCACAACCACAAATAATAATGATTTCCTATGCACACCTATTGCTCCACCTGCTACTACAGCAGAATTCTTTGAAATTAAACCTGCTTTACTGAATCTTGTTATGCGAGAGCAATTTTCTGGTGTTAGTTCTGATGATGCTGCTGCCCATCTCAATAACTTTGTTGAATTGTGTGAAATGCAAAAGTATAAGGATGTAGATGGTGACATTATTAAATTAAAATTGTTTCCTTTCTCATTAAGAGGAAGAGCTAAAGATTGGTTGCTATCTCTGCCTAAGAATAGTATTGATTCCTGGACTAAATGCAAGGATGCTTTTATTGGTAGATATTATCCCCCTGCTAAAATTATATCTTTGAGAAGTAGCATAATGAATTTTAAACAATTGGATAATGAACATGTTGCTCAAGCTTGGGAAAGAATGAAATCTTTGGTTAAAAATTGCCCAACACATGGACTGACTACTTGGATGATCATCCAAACCTTCTATGCAGGACTAAATTTTTCTTCGCGGAATTTATTGGATTCAGCTGCTGGAGGTACCTTTATGTCCATCACTCTTGGTGAAGCAACAAAGCTCCTTGATAATATGATGATTAATTACTCTAAATGGCACACGGAAAGAGCTCCACAAGGTAAGAAGGTAAATTCTGTTGAAGAATCCTCTTCCTTGAATGATAAGATTGATGCTATTATGTCTATGCTTGTGAATGATAGGACTAATGTTGATCCTAATAATGTTCCGTTAGCTTCATTGGTTGCCCAAGAAGAACATGTTGATGTAAACTTCATTAAAAATAATAATTTCAACAACAATGCTTATCGGAACAATTCTAGTAATAACTATAGGCCATATCCTTATAATAATGGTAACGGTTATGCTAATTCTTATGGGAATTCTTACAATAATAATAGGAACACACCCCCTGGACTTGAAGCTATGCTTAAAGAATTTATTAGTACACAAACTTCCTTTAACAAATCTGTTGAGGAAAAATTCAATAAAATTGATATTCTCGCTTCTAAGGTTGATAGTCTTGCCTCTGATGTTGATCTTTTGAAATCGAAAGTTATGCCTAATAGGGATATTGAAAATAAAATTGTTACTACAGCAAATGCCATCCAAGTTAGAATTAATGAGAATATAAGATTAATGGCTGAACTGCGAGCTAGGTGGGATAGAGAAGAAAATGAAAAACTAGCTAAAGAGAAAAATGTAGCTAAAGTTTGGACTATTACCACCACAAGTAATGTTGATTCCTCACATGTTACTGCACCTCCTACTATCAATGGTAAAATAATTGGTGTTGGTAATGTTTCTACTTCTAGTGCAAAGCGCGCAAAATTACCTGAAATTGCTAAAACTGCTGAAACTGCCTGTGATAAAACTGCTGAAATTTTTTCCAACCTTGGGGATGATGATCCCATTGCTGTAGCTCATAATGATTTAGATTTTGATGATTGCCACATCTCTGAAGTTATAAAGTTCTTACAAAAACTTGCTAAGAGTCCCAATGCTAGCGCTGTAAACTTGGTCTTCACAAAACATATTACAAATGCTCTCATAAAAGCTAGAGAAGAGAAACTAAAACTTGAAACTTCTATTCCTAGAAAGCTAGAAGATGGTTGGGAGCCCATCATTAAAATGAGGGTCAATGATTTTGATTGTAATGCTTTATGTGATCTTGGTGCAAGTATTTCTGTTATGCCTAAGAAAGTCTATGATATGCTTGACTTGCCACCATTGAAAAATTGTTATTTGGATGTTAATCTCGCTGATAATGCTAAAAAGAAACCTTTGGGGAGAGTTGATAATGTTCATATTATGGTTAACAATAACCTTGTCCCCGTTGATTTTGTTGTCTTGGATATTGAATGCAATGCATCTTGCCCCATTATATTGGGAAGACCTTTTCTTCGAACCGTTGGTGCTACTATTGATATGAAGGAAGGTAATATTAAATATCAATTTCCTCTCAAGAAAGGTATGGAACACTTCCCTAGAAAGAGAATGAAGTTACCTTATGATTCTATTATTAGAACAAATTATGATGTTGATGCTTCGTCTCTCGATAATACTTGATATACACTTTCTGCGCCTAGCTGAAAGGCGTTAAAGAAAAGCGCTTATGGGAGACAACCCATGTTTTTACTACAGTATTTTTGTTTTATATTTGAGTCTTGGAAGTTGTTTACTACTGTAGCAACCTCTCCTTATCTTAGTTTTGTGCATTGTTGTGCCAAGTAAAGTCTTTGATAGTAAGGTTCATACTAGATTTGGATTACTGCGCAGTAACAGATTTCTTTGCTGTCACGAATTTCGACCTGCCTCTCTGTAGGTAGCTCAGAAAAATATGCCAATTTACGTGCGTGATCCTCAGATATGTACGCAACTTTCATTCAATTTGGGAATTTTCATTTGAGCAAGTCTGGTGCCCCAATAAAATCCATCTTTACGGACTGTTCTGTTTTGACAGATTCTGCCTTTTATTTCGCATTGCCTCTTTTGCTATGTTGGATGAATTTCTTTGATCCATTAATGTCCAGTAGCTTTATGCAATGTCCAGAAGTGTTAAGAATGATTGTGTCACCTCTGAACATGTTAATTTTTATTGTGCACTAACCCTCTAATGAGTTGTTTCGAGTTTGGTGTGGAGGAAGTTTTCAAGGATCAAGAGAGGAGTATGATGCAATATGATCAAGGAGAGTGAAAGCTCTAAGCTTGGGGATGCCCCGGTGGTTCACCCCTGCATATTCTAAGAAGACTCAAGCGTCTAAGCTTGGGGATGCCCAAGGCATCCCCTTCTTCATCGACAACATTATCAGGTTCCTCCCCTGAAACTATATTTTTATTCCATCACATCTTATGTGCTTTGCTTGGAGCGTCGGTTTGTTTTTGTTTTTTGTTTTTGTTTGAATAAATGGATCCTAGCATTCACTGTATGGGAGAGAGATACGCTCCGCTATTTCATATGGACAAATATGTCCTTAGGCTTTACTCATAGTATTCATGGCGAAGGTTGAATCTTCTTCGTTAAATTGTTATATGGTTGGAATTGGAAAATGCTACATGTAGTAATTCTAAAATGTCTTGAATAATTTGATACTTGGCAATTGTTGTGCTCATGTTTAAGCTCTTGCATCATATACTTTGCACCCATTAATGAAGAAACACCTAGAGCTTGCTAATTTGGTTTGCATATTTGGTCTCTCTAAAGTCTAGATAATTTCTAGTATTGAGTTTTGAACAACAAGGAAGACGGTGTAGAGTCTTATAATGTTTACAATATGTCTTTTATGTGAGTTTTGCTGCACCGTTCATCCTTGTGTTTGTTTCAAATAACCTTGCTAGCCTAAACCTTGTATCGAGAGGGAATACTTCTCATGCATCCAAAATCCTTGAGCCAACCACTATGCCATTTGTGTCCACCATACCTACCTACTACATGGTATTTCTCCGCCATTCCAAAGTAAATTGCTTGAGTGCTACCTTTAAATTCCATCATTCGCCTTTACAATATATAGCTCATGGGACAAATAGCTTAAAAACTATTGTGGTATTGAATATGTACTTATCCACTTTATCTATACCTAATAATAAAGGGAAAAGTGTTTCCGTGGTTTGGTTTGGTTTGGTACGTCGCGAAATCATGGCCGTCCATCTCATGGCGCAACTAGGATCCACCAATCTATCAGCGTAGACCATACACAGGGACTCGGTTCAGTCTGCGTCCGCACCGGACACGTAGCAACGAGGGCACCAAATTAATTTTTGGTACGTCAAAAAGATCGCCATCGATCGATTAAAAAGATCTCCGGCCTTCAAGAAAAAAAGGTTTGTTCTGTATACTTTCGTTCGTCCTTCTTTGTCCCATAGCCATAGCAGTTGTAATCTAACAGGAGTCTGTCCCCATCCCGTCCCAATATAAACCACGGCGTGCGAGTGCGATGACGGTTCAATCGATCTGCAAGAAAAGAAGACGTCGTAACCGCCCCACTTCTCCTATCCATACCTCTCAGGGGCGCTGGCATGGTAGGTCGACAACCCGTGGCTCGGCCTTCGCAATAGGTGACGATGGCAGGGTCGGAGACTCGGGGTCGACGATCATGGGCGCACCAGCGCCGATCCAATGAGCCTGGCCATCCTCAACGACGGCCTATGCAATGTGGACGGTGATGCTAGGGTCAGAGTCGACGATCATGGACTCACCAGCGGCCAGCGCCGATCCGGTTGCCTGGCGGCGCGGCCACGGTAATCGTCGACGTGTAGGGGACCTCCACCAGCCAGCACCTGATGCCCTGATCAGTTGCCCCAATTACCTATCTGATGGTCGTCTCTCTCGTTTCAACATTCAAGTCGAGGCAGTACGTGGCCCGTGGCCGGGAGCCGTGTGGAAAGGAAAAGTTCTTGTAAGCAGGCCGCCGGCCAATACTGTCGAATCGAAGGACGAAGCTAGCAATAATACATATCGTTTCCGTGAGTAGGCAGATGCAGGTCCCGACATTACATGGCTGGTAATTAATTGATCTTGCTTATCAGCATATGGGTTAGCCTTAACATGCCTGCTGCACGTTTGGTTCGGCCCGTACATCTCTGTAGCTCTGTCGGCAGTTGTCCCGGTGGCAAGCGGCGCCGTCGCTGACGGCTGAAACCAGCCATGGGTAGCTCTGCTGACTTTTTCTCCCTAGCAGGGCACAACGAACAACCTCACTCTTCCTCCCAGAGATTCACCACACGGGAAGGTACTAACAAAATTTCGAGATGTGAAAAAAGATGGTGGCAAGCACATGCAACTAGCCGTATGCCTGCATCCTACGGGAGATAAGTACTAATTCGTTCGTGAATGCTACTAGCACTCATATTGTCTTGCCGGATAAATAATACTCCCTCCGGTTCATATTAATTGACTCTAATATGGATGTATCTAGACACATTTTGGTTCTAGATACATCTATATTGGAGTCAATTAATATGAATCGGAGGGAGTAGCAATATCTAGCTTCACAAGATCACTTCGTGTGTAAAGAGAGCATGCTTATGAGTTGCTTGGTTTAAGAAGTTTGATGGTATCTATTTTGAGATTTCGCGTCGGGTCACTGAGCAAACACAAGGTACTCTGCATCGTACATCAGTATTCTGCAAAATTAAGTTAGTGATAAAATACTGCATAATGTGAGATTGCAAATGAAGAAACCGATTAATTATTCATGGAGCTAGACCTATATTTATTCAGCCATAGCAACGCACGGGTTTTGTGCTAGTCTCTTATTAAGTTGCTTGTTGTGCGATAACCATGTTTCTGGGGACGCCATCAACTATTCTTTGTTGAATATCATGTGAGTTGCTATGCATGTCCGTCTTGTCTGAAGTAAGAGAGATCTACCACCTTAATGGTTGGAGCATGCATATTGTTAGAGAAGAACATTGGGCCGCTAACTAAAGCCATGATTCATGGTGGAAGTTTCAGTTTTGGACATATATCCTCAATCTCATATGAGAACACTAATTGTTGCCACATGCTTATGCATTAAAGAGGAGTCCATTATCTGTTGTCCATGTTGTCCCGGTATGGATGTCTAAGTTGAGAATAATCAAAAGCGAGAAATCCAAAATGCGAGCTTTCTCCTTAGACCTTTGTACAGGCGGCATGGAGGTACCCCATTGTGACACTTGGTTAAAACATGTGTATTGTGATGATCCGGTAGTCCAAGCTAATTAGGACAAGGTGAGGGCACTATTAGTATACTATGCATGAGGCTTGCAACTTGTAAGATATAATTTACATAACTCATATGCTTTATTACTACCGTTGACAAAATTGTTTCATGTTTTCAAAATAAAAGCTCTAGCACAAATATAGCAATCGATGCTTTCCTCTTTGAAGGACCATTCTTTTTACTTTTATGTTGAGTCAGTTCACCTATTTCTCTCCACCTCAAGAAGCAAACACTTGTGTGAACTGTGCATTGATTCCTACATACTTGCATATTGCACTTATTATATTACTCTATGTTGACAATTATCCATGAGATATACATGTTACAAGTTGAAAGCAACCGCTGAAACTTAATCTTCATTTGTGTTGCTTCAATACCTTTACTTTGATTTATTGCTTTATGAGTTAACTCTTATGCAAGACTTATTGATGCTTGTCTTGAAGTACTATTCATGAAAAGTCTTTGCTTTATGATTCACTTATTTACTCATGTCATTACCATTGTTTTGATCGCTGCATTCATTACATATGTTTACAAATAGTATGATCAAGGTTATGATGGCATGTCACTTCAGAAATTATCTTTGTTATCGTTTTACCTGCTCGGGACGAGCAGAACTAAGCTTGGGGATGCTGATACGTCTCCGACGTATCGATAATTTCTTATGTTCCATGCCACATTATTGATGATATCTACATGTTTTATGCACACTTTATGTCATATTCGTGCATTTTCTGGAACTAACCTATTAACAAGATGCCGAAGAGTCAGTTGCTGTTTTCTGCTGTTTTTGGTTTCAGAAATCCTAGTAACAAAATATTCTCGGAATTGGACGAAACCAACGCCCAGGGTCCTATTTTGCCACGAAGCTTCCAGAAGACCGAAGGAGAGTCGAAGTGGGGCCACGAGGTGGCCAGACACCAGGACGGCGTGGCCCAGGCCCTGGCCGCGCCGACCTATGGTGTGGGCCCCTCGTGCCACCTCTTTACCTGCCCTTCCGCCTACAAATAGCCTCCGTCGCGAAACCCCCAGTACCAAGAGCCACGATACGGAAAACCTTACTGAGACGCCGCCGCCGCCAATCCCATCTCGGGGGATTCTGGAGATCTCCTCCGGCACCCTGCCGAAGAGGGGATTCATCTCCCGGAGGACTCTTCACCGCCATGGTCGCCTCCGGAGTGATGAGTGAGTAGTTCACCCCTGGACTATGGGTCCATAGCAGTAGCTAGATGGTTGTCTTCTCCTCATGTGCTTCATTGTCGGATCTTGTGAGCTGCCTAACATGATCAAGATCATCTATCTGTAATACTATATGTTGTGTTTGTCGGGATCCGATGGATAGAGAATACTATGTCATGTTAATTATCAAGTTATTACCTATGTGTTGTTTATGATCTTGCATGCTATCCGTTATTAGTAGAGGCTCTGGCCAAGTTTTTGCTCTTAACTCCAAGAGGGAGTATTTATGCTCGATAGTGGGTTCATGCCTCCATTGAATCGGGACAAAGTGACGAAAGTTCTAAGGTTGTGGATGTGCTGTTGCCACTAGGGATAAAACATTGATGCTATGTCTAAGGATGTAGTTATTGATTACATTACGCACCATACTTAATGCAATTGTCTGTTGTTTTGCAACTTAATACTGGAAGGGGTTCGGATGATAACCTGAAGGTGGACTTTTTAGGCATAGATGCATGCTGGATAGCGGTCTATGTACTTTGTCGTAATGCCCAATTAAATCTCACTATATTTATCATGTCATGTATGTGCATTGTTATGCCCTCTCTATTTGTCAATTGCCCGACTGTAATTTGTTCACCCAACATGCTTTTATCTTATGGGAGAGACACCTCTAGTGAACTGTGGACCCCGGTCCTATTCTTTACATCGCATACAATTTACTGCAATACTTGTTTTACTGTTTTCTTGCAAACAATCATCTTCCACACAATACGGTTAATCCTTTGTTACAGCAAGCCGGTGAGATTGACAACCTCACTGTTTCGTTGGGGCAAAGTACTTTGGTTGTGCTGTGCAGGTTCCACGTTGGCGCCGGAATCCCTGGTGTTGCGCCGCATTACATTCCGCCACCATCAACCTTCAACGTGCTTCTTGACTCCTACTGGTTCGATTAAACCTTGGTTTCTTACTGAGGGAGAACTTACTGCTGTGCGCATCGCACCTTCCTCTTGGGGTTCCCAACGAACGTGTCAATTATACGCGCATCAGTAGTATAAATGAAAAGAGGCTTCACCCAAATATTTCGGAACCGCTCTCAAACTTGCTTAGTATGGAAGATGACAATAGCTTTTTTTTACTACTCGTTGACATGAACAACCACCTCTCAAAAGTGCATTTTATACTCTTGTTGTTTCAATAAAAAGCTCTAGCACATGAGTGATCTTACTTGTCTCTCAAAGAGAGACCTTCTTTTACTTTTATGTTGAGTCTCCACCTTCTAGTTTATGCACCACTTATGAGAGCATAGTTGTCATTCTTAGTTTTATGTGCATGGTCCCAATATTTTATTGATTGATTCATAATTATGGTATTGCTTGTTCAAACTTTTTGTTTCTAGTCATCCTTATAATCTTTTAAAGGTATCCAAGCATTTATGTTTTGCTTCCACTTGTGGGACAAGCTGAGTACCACTTTATTATGTATCTATGCTATGCTCTTGACAATCACTTTGCTTTCCATGCACGTTATACATTTTCTTTTGTTTGATTACTATTCATGTTTTAGCATGGTTATTAAGTTTCATTGTTTGATTATATCTATCATGCTTATGTTAGGATTATATGATTCCAGCTATGTTTTCTTTTACACTTAGATTGATCAAAGTAGTGTGACAGCATGTCACCTCAAAAATTATTTGTTTGTTATCACTTACCTACTCGAGGACGAGCAGGAGTTAAGCTTGGGAATGTTGATACGTCCAAACGTATCTATAATTTTTGATGCTCCATGCTTGTTTTGTTACAATTCTTATGTGTTTTATGTGCACTTTTCCACAATTTTTAGCATTTTCTGGGACTAACCTATTAACGCAGTGCCGCAGTGTCAGTTCCTGTTTTCTGCAGTTTTTGAGTTTCAGAAAAGTTGTACATTAAAGTTTCTCGGAATTGGACGAAACAAAAGCCCAGAGTCTTATTTTTCCTGGACAAAGACGGAGCCAGAAGGACACGCGCAAGAGAGCTTCCATGTGGCAGTACATAGGGAAGGCGCGGCCCCACCCTTGGCCGCGCCTGGCCCATGTACTGGCGCCTCGACGCCTCGTTTGCTCCGCCCTTCCGCCTATTTATTCCTAGTATCGGGAAAACCCCAGGGACGAGAGCCTTCATCCACGAAAAAGTTCTGACACCGCCGTCAACCGAAACCCTAGTTTGGGAGGTTTCCGCAGTCCATCCCGGCACCCTGCCGGAGAGGGAAATCACCGCCGGAGGCCTCTACATCGCCATGTCTTCATCCGATGTGATGTGTGAGTAGTCCTCCACAGGACCATGGGTTCATAGCAGTAGCTAGATGGCTGTCCTCTCCTTGTTGTGCTTCATGTATAGATCTTGTGAGCAGACTAACATGATCAAGATCATCTATTTGTAATTGCTATATGTTGGTTTGATGTGGATCCAATTATAGAGAGATTGCTTTGGTTGAGATTATGTATTATGTTATTATGATCTTGCATGCTCTCCGTTTCTAGTAATGCTCTGGCCAAGTAGATGCTAGCGACTCCAAGAGGGGGTATTTATGCTCAATAGTGGGTTCATGCCTCTATTTAACCATGGGAAGTGACCTTGTTCTCTACGGTTGTAGATGTGTTGTTGCTCCTAGGGAGAAAACAACGGTGTTCTATTCAAGGGTAGTTTCATCGTTTACTTTACACACATTGCTTAAAGCGATAGTCCATTGCTTTCAACTTAATACTGGAGGGTGTCGCGGATGCAATCCTGAAGGTGGATTATTAGTCATAAATGCAGTTGGATTACGGTCTATGTATATTGTTGTAATGCCCGCATACTTTCATAGCATGTATTCTGCACCAACCATTAGCGTAGAATCTCTGTTTTTCAATTGCCCATCTGTAATTTATTTACCCAGCATATTTATTTTATTGGGGAGTGATGACCCACAAGTATAGGGGATCGCAACAGTCTTCGAGGGAAGTAAAACCCAAATTTATTGATTCGACACAAGGGGAGGTAAAGAATACTTATAAGCCTTAACAACTGAGTTGTCAATTCAGCTGCACCTGGAAAAGCACTGGTAACAGGGGTGATGTGAAAGTAGCAGTGATATGAGAGCAATAGTAACAGTAACACAGCAGCAGTAATAGCAATATGAGAGCAGTGGCACCAGAAAATAGTTGATACTACTTCCAATGACATGTAGAACAGGTACATAATGATGAGAGATGGACCGGGGTTCCCAGCGATCTACACTAGTGGTAACTCTCCAATAAGTGACAAGTGTTGGGTGAACAAATTACAGTTGGGCAATTGATAGGAATCAAATCATTAAGAAAGAACATCAGGCTTATTAATTATGTAGGCATGTTTTCCGTATATAGTCGTACGTGCTCGCAATGAGAAACTTGCACAACATCTTTTGTCCTACCAGCCGGTGGCAGCCGGGCCTCAAGGGAATCTACTGGATATTAAGGTACTCCTTTTAATAGAGCACCGGAGCAAAGCATTAACACTCCGTGAAAACATGTTATCCTCACATCACCGCCATCCCCTCCGGTTGTCCCGATTTCTGTCACTTCGGGGCCTTTGGTTCCGGACAGTGACATGTGCATACAACTTGTAGATACAATCTAAGCAATAAGTATAGAGCTCAAATCTAAGATCATGCCACTCGGGCCCTAGTGACAAGCATTAAGCATAACAAGATTGCAGCAACAATAACTTCACAAACTTTATAGATAGACTAATCATAATGTATCATCCATCGGATCCCAACAAACACAACACCGATTACATCAGATGGATCTCAATCATGTAAGGCAGCTCATGAGATCATTGTATTGAAGTACATGGAGGAGAGAATACCAACTAGCTACAGCTAGAACCCGTAGTCCATGGGGGAACTACTCATGGAGCATGATGGAGGCGGTGGCGTCGATGGAGATGGCTTCCGGGGGCACTTCCCCGTCCCGGTAGGGTGCCGGAACAGAGACTTCTGTCCCCCGAATTGGAGTTTCGCGATGGCGGCGGCGTCACCGTAACTTTTCTGGAGTTTCGTCAATTGGTCATGCGTTTTTAGGTCGAAAGGGGTTATATAGGCGAAGAGGCGGCGCAGGAGGGCTGACAGGGTGGCCACACTATAGGGGGGGCGCGGGCCCCCCCCCTTGGCCGCGCCGGCCTATGGTTTGGTGGGCCTGTGCCCCCTCTCCGACTCTTCTTCGGTGTTCTGGAGCCTTCCGGGAAAAATAGGAGGTTTGGCGTTGATTTCGTCCAATTCCGAGAATATTGCCCGAATAGCCTTTCTGGAACCAAAAACAGCAGAAAACAGGAACTGGCACTGTGGCATCTTGTTAATAGGTTAGTTCCGGAAAATGCATGAAATCATCATAAAGTGCAAGCAAAACATGTAAGTATTGTCATAAAACAAGCATGGAACATCAGAAATTATGGATACGTTGGAGACGTATCAGGGAGGCGCCTCTAGTGAATTGTGGACCCCGGTCCTTCTTCTTTTAATTGCAATCTTCTACAACACTTTCCTGTTCTGTTCTCTGCAAACAATTCTTCTTCCACACGGTTCGTTTAATCATTTGTTTTCAGCAAAACCACTGAGCTTGGCAACCTCGCTGAAAGTTGGGGACAAAGTACTTGGTTGTTTGTGTGCAGGTCTCCACGTTGCTGCTGACGCCGACAGTGCGCCCTGCCACGAGTTGGTTCGCAACACCTCGGGAGAGAACGTTTTTCTCCTACTGGTCGATAAACCTTGGTTTATTACTGAGGTAAAAACTTCCTGCTGTGCTCATCATACTTTCCTCTTGGGGTTCCACTCAACGTTGCGCATAAATTCTCCTTCATCAACTCCGCGCTCAGGAAAGAAATGCCCGAATGAATCTCATAGTAATCATCTTGTCATGTATGGTCTTTATTCTGTTAATTGCCCAGCTGTAATTTGTTCACCCACCATGTTATTTATCTTTATGGAGAGACAGATCTAGTGAAATGTGGATCCCGGTCTTTTCCTTTACACTGATAAAATCATCATGTTCTGTTTACTTACTGCAAGCATTGTTCTCTTTAATTTCACTGCAAACAAATATCTCTTTCCACACTATACGGTTAATCCTTTGTTTTCAGCAAAACCTGTGAGATTGACAACCTCACTATAAGTTGGGGCAGAGTATTTTGGTTGTGTTGTGTGCAGGTTCCATGTTGTTGCTGATGTCGGTAGTGTGCCCTGCCACAAGTCAGCTAGCAATACCTTCAGAAGTCATGCATTTATCGTACTGGTCAATTAAACCTTGGTTTCTTACTGAGGGAAAACTTGCTACTGTGCTCATCATACCTTCCTCTTGGGGTTCCCCAACGATGTGCAACTGCGCTCATGAAGCTACTTTTCTGGCGCCGTTGTCGGGGAGAAAGAGGATTTCTGCAAGGGGTGTCTCTCATCTCCAATCTCTTTACTTTGTTATTGTTTTGCTTAGTTATTTTACTTTGTCTTGTTTGCTTCATTATATCAAAAACACAAAAAAATAGTTTCTATTATAGCTTTTATTTCTGTTGCTTTGTTTTAATTTTGCTAAAATGGGTACTCCTGAAAATACTAAGTTGTGTGACTTTACTAGCACAAACAACAATGATTTTATTTGTACACCTATTGCTCCACCTGCTCCTGAAGCAGCTTTCTATGAAATTAAACCTGCTTTGTTAAATCTTGTTATGAAAGAGCAATTTCTGGTGTTAGTACTAATGATGTCGCTTCTCACCTTAATAATTTTGTTGACATTTGTGAGATGCAAAAGTATAAGGATGTAGATGGTGACATTATAAAACTGAAATTATTTCCTTTCTGTTTAAGAGGGAGAGCTAAAGATTAGCTACTATCTTTTCCTAGAAATAGTATTGATTCTTGGGTTAAATGCAAAGATGCTTTTATTGGAAAATATTATCCTCTTGCTAAGATTATATCCTTGAGAAGTGACATAATTAAATTTAGACAATTTGATAATGAACATGTTGCTCAATCTTGGGAAAGAATGAAATCTTTGATAAAGAATTGTCCCACTCATGGACTAACTACTTGGATGATCATCCAAACTTTTTATGCGGGACTAAATTTTTCTTCAAGAAACCTTCTGGATTCAGCTGCTGGAGGTACCTTTATGTCCATTACTTTGGGGGTTGCACCAAAACTCCTTGATGATTGTTATCACCAGATTTTGGCCAAATCAAGAGATGGGCCGTAATTGAGATGGGCTTAGAAGATATACATGAAAGATACTCTCGAACCGGCCTTGTACAAGAAGTTTGGGCTAGATTGCCCGTGTATCTGTATATTATTAGATCGTGTCGGTTAGAATTAAAATATAGAGTCTAGCCCGTACACGGGTTAGTTTATTTCCGAATTAGAAAGTCCCTTGGACTATAAATATGTACCTAGGGTTATTGAGAAAGGAGGACAATCACGTTCACAACAAACACAAACCAGGCGCATCGCCACCCCTTATTTCGAGGGTTTCTTCCGGGTAAGCATCATGCTGCGTATACGTTTATTCGTTACCTTGTGTTACTCATGCTGAAGCGTTGTTGATGGCGAGTAGCACTACTTATCATAGATGTTTTGGGGCTTGCATTGATGCTTCTCTTATGCATATTTGCTTAGCAATGCCGTCCCTCGATATCTAGCTGCCCTTGCACCTATCTAGGTGTAAGGGCAGCACCTTGCTTGTTCGTTACTTAGTAGATCCGATCCGTTATAGTTGTTCCTTGTTCTTCAAGGATTAGTTTAATATCTGCATGATTAGGCCTTATGCTGGGGTTGGATGATCCGGTAGTGCGTGAGGTGTTGTTTTACCGTTCCTACAAGGGATGTTCCGGGAATTGACTTAATGTTGGTTTTTAGGCCTCTTTTAGGAATAGTTTCCATCATCTTTCGTATCTGCTAGGCCCAACTACGCGTAGGATGTTCCGATTATGCGGTGAAAACCCTAAACTGTCGTAGATTGGTTTAGCTTTGTTTTGATCAAGCAGGATCCCCATGTCATCGTAAATCCAACACGGACCATGGGGCGATCGGCTCTTTGAGCCGATCCACAGGGCAACCTGAGAGCCGATCGGGCTCGTATTTAATGTTTACGTGTCTACCATGCAGGAGACTAATCGAAGCAATCCAACACCTTCCTGATCAGGTATAGGTCAGGTGGCACGCCCTTGCAACCGCCAGGACGTGTGCTGGGACTTTGCGGGACGACGCGAGGCACCAGGGCCCACTTAGTAGTCTTGGGAGTCTCCTGGATCTTCGTGTTGCTTAACCACTGCTCGCCGGTGGGTTTTGGCAGGCAACACATTCTGGCACGCCCGGTGGGACACTTTCTGCAACAACCATGTCAACATCGGCATCCTGCCGAAGAAGAGAACAATCGGCTATTCCAAGCCGTACCCCAACGAGTATGACCTGATCCCACTGCCGCCTAAATATCGCCTCCCTGACTTCACAAAATTCAGTGGATCAGAAGGGTCTAGCTCCATCGAGCACGTGAGCCGATACTTGGCACAGCTGGGCATGGTTTCAGCATCAGAACCGCTACGTGTGAGGTTCTTTGCCCAATCTCTCACGGGTCCAGCCTTTGGGTGGTACACCTCGTTACCCCCAGATTCAGTTCGGACATGGAAGCAGCTGGAAGAGCAGTTTCACATACAATATCATTCAGAAGCTACCGAAGCTGGCATTGCCGATCAGACGCAGGTTCGGCAAAGGCGAGGAGAGACGGTGTCTGAGTACATTCAACGTTTCAGAACTGTCAAGAACCGATGTTATTCGGTTCATTTATCTGAGAAAGAAGCAGTCGAGCTGGCCGTGGCAGGCCTCGCAGCGCCACTCAAGGATCTGACGTTCCAAGCGGAGTACAATTCGTTGGCGCACATGGTCCAGAAACTGACATTGTATGAGCAGCGCCACCCAGAATTGTACCAGGACAAGTTCAAGCGCACGATAGGCCTGGTCGATGCTGAAGAGGATGAAGACCCTGCGGAAGATCAGGAAGTCGCCGCGGCTGAATGGAATCGGACGGCAGTTCCCGTGTCCTACAAATGGGTGAAACAACCAGGGCCTCCAAAAGGGTTTGATTTTGATTTAAGCAAAACTGAGCAGATTTTTGATTTGCTGCTGAAGGAGAAACAGCTGAAGTTACCCGAAGGCCACAAAATTCCTACGTCACAAGAGATGAACGGTAGGCCATACTGCAAATGGCATCACACGTTCACCCACGCCACCAACGACTGCAAAGTGTTGCGCGCACAGATTCAAATGGCGATAGAGTCAGGCCGATTAATCTTCGGACAATTTGCCATGAAAGTAGACACACATCCGTTTCGTGGCGTCAACATGGTGGATCTCAGTCACTCCATAAGATGTGAGCCAGGTTTCTCTTTTGATGTCAACATGGCAGGGCTTGGTAACCGCCATGGCAAGGATAAAGCAGAAAGCAGTCACTCCCGTGGCAAGGAGAAAGAGGAGGCCGATCCACGCGACCGGCCCCAACATGATAACAGACGGTACCTGACAGAAGAAGAAGTGAGAAGCGTGCGGTATCAACGACCACTCTCCGCGCATCTCCTTAACAAATATGAGCAGCGGTATGACCGACGTCGGCGCTACGACGTGGATGACGAAAGATATCGTCGGTCTGATGCAGATGACAGGAGGTATCATCGATATGATAGAGACGATGAAGGGTACGAGCGTCACGCTAGAGGGAAGTCAAGAGAGCAAGAAGACATGGATAGGCATTGGAACTGTCTTTTCTTTAAACACTGCTGGGACTCAGGAATGAGCCGATTACCTACAATCGAGAACTGCCCGGAATGTAGACAGCAGAGGAAGGGAACAAATGAAGTTTCAGTGTTCAAGCGTCTAGGGCCTCTCCCACCTCAGAGTAAACGAACTGAGTCATCCCAAGATGAAGACTTTGAGGAGTCAGATGAAGAAGAAGATAGGTGCCACCGGCCAAGGTGGTGCCCTGATGGACTCAGCCATTCTCAGAAGCGTAGGGTGCAGCGGCTACGAAACCTGGAGGAAGCCGAAGCACAGTACCTGTACACGTTGAGGAAGGCACGGCCCGATCTGGCCGTGAAAATTCAACAAACGTTGGAGACAGAGATGCACCCGCCAAAGAAAGTGTGGCGCCCTAAACAGACAAAAGCCGATGCAGAGGCATCGGCTGATACAAACATGGTGTTCATACTCCCGTCAGAGTTTTGTGCTCCAAACGATGAGGAAGTATCGGTGGCTCAATTCGACTGCGGTCCACGGCCAGTGATCTTTGAGAAGCCACGAGAGAGGAGCTACAGGCACTTGAAAGCTCTATAACTAAAAGGTTATATCGATGGGCAGCCTGTCAGCAAGATGTTGGTTGACACGGGAGCGGCAGTCAACATAATGCCGTATTCCATGCTACGACGATTGGGACGTTCGAATGACGATCTGATCAAGACCAACATCACATTAAGCGATTTCAACGGCCAAGCATCAGAAGCAAAAGGTGTTCTGAATGTAGATCTGACCGTAGGCCGAAAAACCATACCTACCTCGTTCTTCATCGTCGACAGCAAAAGCAATTACGCTGTCCTGCTAGGAAGGGATTGGATTCACGCTAACTGTTGCATCCCATCCACAATGCACCAATGCATCATACAGTGGGATGGAGATGAAGTGGAGGTCGTTCAGGCAGATGACTCAATCGAGATCTCACTAGCTGCCATGAATATTTGGGATGCAGACGACCAAGAGCCGCTCTCTGGAATCAGATTGGACGGCTGTGAGCGCATCAAAGCTTCAAAAAACGGGGTGAGGCTGGTCTTATCCACCGGCCTGACAGAGTAGCAAGATCCAAATCAGTAGGCGTACGTGGCAAGGCCGATCCCTGCGATCGGCCCCAAAAAATAAAAAGCACGAATCTCATCTCGAGCATGTCACGTAGCCATAGTAGAAAACCAAGAAGTTGTAAACCCTCATCGAGCATTGCAATGAAAAAGGAGGCCGATTCTAGCAATCGGCCAAAATTATCCTCAACATGCATTTTACCTGTGTTCAGCATTGATCTAGCAGGCAATGGAAAGCTAGGGTATGGGTTTACATCAGCTGATGAGCTTGAAGAGATCGACATTGGTCCTGGGGATAAGCCACGACCAACATTTATCAGCAAAAAGTTGGATCCGCATCTGAGGGGCCTGATGATAGCCTTGTTGAAAGAGTACCCAGATTGTTTTGCATGGGATTATACGGAGATGCCTGGGTTAGACAAGAGCATCATTGAGCATCGGCTCCCTCTGAAGAAAGGATTTCGGCCGTTCCAGCAGCGAGCACGACAGATGAAGGCCGAAATCTTGGTGGAAGTCAAGAAGGAGATCCAGAAGATGTTGGACGCCGGGTTCATCAGGACATGCAGGTACGCTGAATGGATTTCCAATGTCGTACCTGTGGAGAAAAAGGATGGCCGATGGCGCGTCGCCATAGATTTTCGGAACCTCAACAGTGCCACTCCAAAGGATGAATATCCAATGCCAGTAGCGGAGACATTGATCAATGCAGCTGCTGGTCATAAAATTTTAAGTTTCATGGATGGCAATGCCGGCTACAACCAAATTTTTATGGCTCCAGAAGATATACACAAGACTGCATTCAGAGTGCCAGGCTCGGTGGGCTTGTTCGAATATGTAGTCATGACTTTTGGACTGAAGAATGCTGGCGCAACATACCAAAGAGCCATGAATTATATCTTTCATGATTTAATCGGCAAATTGGTGGAAATTTACATCGATGACGTGGTGGTCAAGTCTGTTTCGATGGGTGGACACTTGGAGGATTTGCGACACGTCCTGGACCGAACTAGGAAGTTCGGACTAAGAATGAATCCAAAGAAGTGTGCCTTTGGTGTGACGGCCGGTCAGTTCCTGGGTTTCTTGGTTCATGAACGTGGAATTGAGATCGGCCTAAAAAGTCAAGAGGCAGTGTGAACGATGAAGCCACCCACCACGAAGAAGGAGCTCCAATGTCTCATCGGCAAAATTAATTTCGTCAGAAGGTTTATCTCCAACTTGTCAGGACGAATCGAGCCGTTCATGGGATTGGTCAAAATCAAGTCTGATGAGGAGTTTCGCTGGGGGGCAGAGCAGCAACGAGCATTTGACGATATTAAGGAGTACCTAACGAAACCACCTGTGTTGGTTCCGCCACAGCAAGACAGGCCATTCTATATTTACTTGTCAGTGGCTGACACCTCCATCGCGTCAGTGGTGGTGCAGGTTTATGATGGTCTGGAAAAAGTGGTTTTCTACCTCAGCAGAAGGATGTTGGATGCAGAAACGAGGTACCCCGAGATTGAGAAGTTGTGCCTCTGTCTATTTTTCACCTGCACCAAGATTCAGCACATCTTGCTGTCGGCAGAAATCATCATCATATGCAAATCGGATGTCGTCAAGCACATGCTGTCGGCCCCTGTGTTGAAAGGCCGACTCGACAAATGGATGTTTGCGTTATCGGAATTTGGTATCCGGTATCAACATGCGAAAGCAGTTAAGGGACAAGCGTTGGCCGATCTTATTGCTGAACGAATAAACACGGATGTGGCAGCACTATCTGTGCGTGCATGGGCCATGTTCTTCGATGGATCGGTCTGTGAGGATGGTTGCGGCATCGGCGTGCTACTCGTGTCGCCTCGGGGGGCAACATTTTCCTTCTCCATCAGGATATCTACCCCTTGCACCAACAATGTTGCTGAGTATGAAGCGATATGCAAGGGAATGGAGTTGCTATTGGATGCTGGGGCAGAAGCGGTTGAGATCTTTGGAGACTCCAAATTGGTGATTTCTCAACTCACGGAAGAGTACAAGTGTGAGAGCGAGTCTCTCTTCCCATTATGGATGCAATGCCGTGAGCTGATGGCACAGTTCAGGTATATAAACTTCAGTTGGATCCCAAGGTCGCAAAATACCGAGGCAAACGATCTCGCACAGACAGCGTCAGGATACAAGGACGTAGCCGATGAAGCCGATTTTCAGGTGCAGTTCATGGAACCAGATGATTGGAGAGCCGATATCTTCAATTACTTGAAAGATCCGGCTCGGGGGGCACCTAAACGGATAAGATATAGGGCCATGAAGTACGTACTGATTGGCGATGATATGTTCTACAGGACATTGGAAGGATTACTTCTCAAATGTTTGGGACCAGCCGAGTCCAATCGGCTCTTGCATGAGGTGCATGAGGGTGCCTGTGGAACTCACCAATCGGCTCATAAGATGAAGTGGCTGATCAGGCGATCGGGATTTTATTGGCCCACCATGCTTGAAGATTGTTTCCAGTACTATAAAGGGTGTCAAGCATGTCAGAAGTTTGGGAGCATTCAGATGGTACCTGCATCAGCAATGAATCCTATCATCAAACCTTGGCCATTCCGAGGTTGGGGCATGGATATGATCGGCAAAATTCATCCTGCATCGAGCAAAGGCCATGAATGGGTTCTGGCCATTACAGATTACTTCACTAAATGGGTGGAGGCCGTCCCTATGAAGTCAGTAGCATCGAAAGATGTTATCAGTTTCGTGTTGGAACATGTCATTCATAGATTCAGGATTCCCCAGACTATCACGACCGATGGGGGTTCGGTCTTCGTTTCTAAGGAGTTTAGAAAATTCTGCGAGGATATGGGAATCAAGCTGATCCGATCGTCTCCATACTATGCTCAAGCAAATGGGCAGGCTGAAGCGTCCAACAAGAGCCTGATCAAGCTGATTAAGAGGAAAATCGACGAGCACCCTAGACGATGGCATGAGGGATTGTCAGAAGCTTTGTGGGCTTATCGCATGTCGTGTCATGGAGCAATAAAAACCTCGCCATACCAGCTGGTCTATGGACAAGAAGCTGTGTTACCCTGGGAAATCAAGGCTGGGTCGAGACGGATAACATTTCAGAATGATTTAACTGCTGAAGAATATGCAGCCCTAATGAGCGACAGCATTGAGGATGCAACGGAACTCAGACTATGGTCACTTGAGAAAATCAAGGAGAATAAAGCCAAGGTGGCTCGCGCATATAATAAGAAGGTGAAGCCAAAGGAGTTCCATGTTGGTGATCTGGTATGGGAAGCTGTATTGCCGTTGGGGACTAAGGACAAGGCATATGGTAAATGGTCTCCAAATTGGCATGGCCCTTACAAAGTTGATCAAGTTTTGAAGGGTAATGCATACATGCTCGAGCAGTTGGATGGCGTGAAGTTCCCAGTAGCTGTCAATGGTCAACATCTCAAGAAATATTTCCCAAGCATGTGGGATGACGAACAGTGAAATGTGGGGGCCGATTCATGAATTCGGCCAGTAAATTTTTTTTTATCTATAAGTCACAGCCGATGCACGGACATCGACTTGAGAACAAAAGAGCCGATGTACAGCCATCGACTTTAGAGTTGCAAGATGTTGTGGTCAGATATCAAGATACAGTCTGAATTCAAGGAGTGTTTGCTTGGATATCTGTCTGATTTAGGATTTGAGCTTGGCCTTATGGGCGTTTGAGGGTGAAAGGCCGATATGTCGCTATCGGTTCTTGGTGCGTTGACTTGTTTTGGCAGTCGGAAGATTTGAAATCTAACAAATGGAGAATCACATTGGATGAACGATTTTCACTGATTCGAGGAGGAGATCTTACAAGAAAGAGCCGATGGCTCTCAAAAGGATCATCCGATGTCACTACTACTACTGGTCCTGCACTACTTCCTAAATCTACGGGCCGTTGCTACCCTCGTCGTCGTCATCGCTGCCGCCGGCGCAGCTGCTGGCGGGCTCCTCGTCGCTGCTCCAGTGGCCCTCATTGGGGGCCTCCTCGTCTTCATCATCGTCGTCATCGTCGGACCCGGCGCGGAAGCGCTTCGCCGGTGGGTAATCCTCGAGGGAGTCGTCGTCGTCGTCTTCCTCCTCCTCTTCCTCGGAGGAGGTGTAATCATCCCAGGAGAACGAGTCGTCCTCGCTCTCCGATTCCAGTTCCCCATCAGCGAGGAACTGGAGGTCTTCATCTCCGCTGGTCAAGGACTTGTCGTCCTCGGACCAGACAGAGGAGGCGTGGTCCTCCTGGTCCCACTCCTCTGGGGCGCGCTCGTCGTGTGCCGCCATCAGAGCCGCCATCGGATCCCACTCTGGCGTGGGTTCGCGGGAGGAGGAGGAGGAGGAGGAGAAGGACTGGGAGGAGAGATCCGACGAGGCGGAGGAGGAAGAGGAGGAAGACATTGCTCTGAGATTGGGGTTTCTTGGTGCCGATGGCCAGAACAGAGCAAGTGGATGAAGTGGCGAACTGTTCGACGCGGTTAAATAATGGGATATGGGGGAGTTAATGTTGCAGCAGTTTCCGAGGAAGTGGTGCCAAAGAACTGTCAAATCGTGCAGAGAAGTTGAGAAGGCAAGGCGTCATGATGAAGGATACTGCGACGGTTCTGCTCTGCCACGACATGACCCGACGAAGAAAAACAGAGTGGTTTTGAAATTATCATTGCCAAAACCAGGGGGGCATGTGTTATCACCAGATTTTGGCCAAATCAAGAGATGGGCCGTAACTGAGATGGGCTTAGAAGATATACATGAAAGATACTCTCGAACCGGCCTTGTACAAGAAGTTTGGGCTAGATTGCCCGTGTATCTGTATATTATTAGATCGTGTCGGTTAGAATTAAAGGATAGAGTCTAGCCCGTACACGGGTTAGTTTATTTCCGAATTAGAAAGTCCCTTGGACTATAAATATGTACCTAGGGTTATTGAGAAAGGAGGACAATCACGTTCACAACAAACACAAACCAGGCGCATCGCCACCCCTTATTTCGAGGGTTTCTTCCGGGTAAGCATCATGCTGCCTAGATCGCATCTTGCGATCTAGGCAGTATACGTTTATTCGTTACCTTGTGTTACTCGTGCTGAAGCGTTGTTGATGGCGAGTAGCACTACTTATCATAGATGTTTTGGGGCTTGCATTGATGCTTCTCTTATGCATATTTGCTTAGCAATGCCGTCCCTCGTTATCTAGCTGCCCTTGCACCTATCTAGGTGTAAGGGCAGCACCTTGCTTGTTCGTTACTTAGTAGATCCGATCCGTTATAGTTGTTCCTTGTTCTTCAAGGATTAGTTTAATATCTGCATGATTAGGCCTTATGCTGGGGTTGGATGATCCGGTAGTGCGTGAGGTGTTGTTTTACCGTTCCTACAAGGGATGTTCCGGGAATTGACTTAATGTTAGTTTTTAGGCCTCTTTTAGGAATAGTTTCCATCATCTTTCGTATCTGCTAGGCCCAACTACGCGTAGGATGTTCCGATTATGCGGTGAAAACCCTAAACTGTCATAGATTGGTTTAGCTTTGTTTTGATCAAGCAGGATCCCCATGTCATCGTAAATCCAACACGGACCATGGGGCGATCGGCTCTTTGAGCCGATCCACAGGGCAACCTGAGAGCCGATCGGGCTCGTATTTAATGTTTACGTGTCTACCATGCAGGAGACTAATCGAAGCAATCCAACACCTTCCTGATCAGGTATAGGTCAGGTGGCACGCCCTTGCAACCGCCAGGACGTGTGCTGGGACTTTGCGGGACGACGCGAGGCACCAGGGCCCACTTAGCAGTCTTGGGAGTCTCCCGGCTCTTCGTGTTGCTTAACCACTGCTCGCCGGTGGGTTTTGGCAGGCAACAATGATATGATGATAAATTATTCTGAATGGCACACCGAGAAAGCTCCACAAGGTAAGAGGTAAATTATATTGAAGAAACCTCGTCCTTGAGTGATAAGATTGATACCATTATGTCTATGCTTGTAATTGGTAAAGCTCATGTTGATTCAAATAATGTTCCTTTAGCTTCTTTGGTTGCTCAAGAAGAGCATGCTGATGTGAACTTCATAAAAACAATAATTTCAACAACAATGCTTATAGGAATAATTTTTGTAGTAACAATTATAGACCATATCCTTCTAATAAAGGTAATGCTTATGAAAATTATTATGGTAATTCCTACAGCAACAATAGAAGTGCACCCTGTGATCTTGAAGTCATGCTTAAGGACTTTATTAGTAAACTAACTAATTTTAATAAATTTGTTGAGGAAAAGTTTGGCAAAATTGATGTTCTTATTTCTAAAGTTGATAGCCTTGCTCATGATATTGAATTTTTAAAATTAAAGGTTATGCCTCATGATGTTAAAGAAAGCAAAACTTAAAATGACATTCAAGTTAAAATTGATGATGATGTTAGGATGTTAGCGGAATTGCATGCTAGGTGGGAAAGAGAAGATGAAATTGCTAGAAACAATAATTTGACTAAAGTTTATACCATCACCACCACTAGTAAAAGTGAAGTATAAAGTTCTAACAAACCTCCTTCTATTAATGGTAAAATAACTAGTGTATAAAAAGTTAACACTCCTTCTACAAAATTGCCTAGAACCACTCAAACTGTTTCTGATAAGTGTGCTGAAATTTTTCGAAGTAAGGGAGACAATAGTCCTTTTACCTTTGATATGAATGACTTTGATTTTGATGTTTGCAATATCTCTTAAGTAATTAAGTTCTTACAAAAGCTTGCTAGAAGTTCTAATGCTAGTGCTATAAATATGGCTTTTACAAAGCATATTACAAATGCTGTCATGCAAATTAGAGAAGAGAAATTAAAGCGTGAATCTTCTATTCCTAGAAAGTTAGAAGATTGATGGGAGCCCATTATTAAGATGAAAGTAGATGACTTTGATTTCAATGCTTTATGTGATCTTGGTGCAAGCATTTCTGTTATGCCTAGAAAAATCTATGATATGCTTGATTTGCCAATATTGGAACAATGTTATTTGGATGTTCATCTTGCTGATATTGCAAATAAGAAACCTTTGGGGAGAGTTAATGATGTTCTTATTATGGTTAATAATAACTTTGTCCCTGTTTATTTTGTTGTTTCAGATATTGAATGCAATGCTTCTTGTCCAATTATTTTGGGAAGACCGTTTCTTAGAACTGTTGGTGCTGCTATTGATATGAGAGATGAGATTATTAAATATCAATTCCCACTCAAGAAAGGTATGGAACACTTCCCTAGAAAAATAAATAAGTCACCTTTTGATTCCATTATTAGAACAAGTTATGATATTGATGCTTCTTCATTTGAAAATACTTGATGCTAGCTCTTTTTCTGCGCCTAGCTGAAAGGCGTAAAGAAAAGCACTCTTAGGAGATAACCCATGTTTATTTCTGTAATTTTTCTTTTGGTGAGTCTTGGAAGTTGCTACCTCTGTAATAAACTCTCCTTATCATTTTTATTTTGTTTTTGTGCCAAGAATAGCCTCTAACAGGAAGATATTTAAGATTTGGGGAAGTTACTGTCCTGAAACAGATTCTGTGTTGTCACCATAAAACATCGTATTCCCAGCCAGAACGTAATTTGGAGCGGCCAATTTTTTTTCATATGCCCCAGGTTATTATCTAACTTTTGTTAGTTGAACACTTTTCTATCTGAGCAACAGAAGATTTTCAAAAAATCGGTCTTTACATGTTGTTCTGTTTTGACAGATTTCTGCCACTATTTCCATTTGCCTCTTAATCTATTTATTATTGAGTTCTTTTGAGGGAAGAGATTTTTGAAAAAGTTGCTACAGTAGCTGATGTTTTAACGGATGTTTGATATATTTTAAAAATGAACCAATGTAGATTTGTTATTTTGATTGCACTAATGCTGTTAATAAGAATTGTGTGAAGTTTTGTATGAAGGAAGTTTTCAAGTGTAGGGAGAGAAGAATGATGTAATAAGATGAAGTATGGACAAAATATCAAGCTTGGGGATGCCCATGTAACCCCAATAAATATCCAAGAGGTACAAGCGTCAAAACTTGGGGATGCCCATCCCCTCTTCATCAACAAAGCATCATGTCAGCTTTCTAGACGCTATATTTTTATTGCTTCATATGATATGTGTTGTTCTTGGAGCTTCTTTATTTTTTTCAGTTTTCTTTTGTTTTGTTTGCTGTAGCATATGATTTGATCCCAGCATATTTGTTTTGAAGCATGACACACTCTGTTTTAATTGCATAGAACACTCTAGTTTTCGCTCTTTTTGTTCCGCGAGTGTTCTAGTTTGCTAGTACTGCGTTTAGCTCTTGTTTTTTCACTCATATTTTGTTCAGAGCTTGTTAGTTTTATTTATTTATATATGATTATATCTCTGGTCTTTATTGGTTTTTATCTATGAGAGTTGTTTCAAATAAGTTGATTGGTGTTGGAGACGAGTAAAATGTCTCATGCTTATAGTGATGCAAAAGAAAACTTGTTTAGACTGTGGCATAGACTTTGGCATGTCATGTTGGATGTTACTATTATCATATGGTTAGTAGTTATTGTTGTAGCATGACTTGTCTCAAATAGCTGAGAGTGCATAATGTGCCATTGAAAGAATCATGTTTTGTTTTCATCATACAAAGCATAATATTGTTGTATTCTCCTTTGATACTTTATTGGGTTGACTTGGCACATGTTTACATCATGTTATGACTACAAGCCAGTCAACTAAAGCCTGTATGATAATTTATTTTTTGACTTGTAATATCACTTTATGCTTTGATTAATAATGTTTTGTCGCTATGCATGATTATGGCCATTATTGCTCTCTTAGTTGGTCGCTCCCAGTCTTTTGCTAGCCTTCGCATGTACTGAGTATGAGCTCTACTCGTGCATCCAACCACCAAAAACAAAGTTTGCCAATTGTGTTCACCATACATACCTATATGTGGTATTTCATCGCCATTCTAAAGTGAATTGCTTGTGTGCTACCTTTAAACCTTCAAACATTATTACCTGTTTTGTGTTTTGTTTTAGCTCATGAGGAAGTACAAAAATGGTTTATTGTCTTTTCATTACTTCATTTCGTTACTAGCATGAATAATGTGATGGTCCTTAATATTGCAAAAAGAGCAAGACAACCAGCTGTCCATCCCAAATAAAATATAAAATAAATAAATAAACAAATAATGCTTCGCACATTATGTACTGGAGAGATCCAAAATAATGGTATGCATTGGAGAACTACATGGGAGCCGCTCTTGAGGTCACTATATGAAAGGATGATAGATCATTTGATACCATTCGTTGACATAGACATGCATACCTCTCAAAATATATATTTTCAACACTCCTATTGCATTCGAAATAAAAATGGTCTAGCACATGAGTAATCTTACTTCCCTCTGCGCAGGGCCTTTCTTTTAAATTTAATATAATGCCTTCATGAAGAACAACATGTGGCATCTATTTCCTCCATATCATGGCAACAAAAATATCACTTCAAATGGATCTACAAGATCAAGAAAAATTCAGATGGCTCTATAGAGCGGTACAAAGCTCGCTTGGTAGCAAAGGGCTTCAAACAATGATACGGTATTGATTATGAGGATATTTTTAATCATGTTGTTAAAGCCGCCACTATTCATCTTGTTTTGTCTATTGTTGTTTCTAGGGGCTGGAGTCTTTGACAACTTGATGTCAAGAATGCGTTCTTACATGGCGTTTTGGAAGAGGAAGTATACATGAAGCAACCTCCTGGGTATGAAGATGCAAATTCCCCTCATAATATTTGCAAATTGGAAAAATCTTTGTACGGTCTCAAACAAGCACCAAGAGCATGGTATTCTCGTTTGAGTGCCAAACTTCAGCAACTAGGATTTTGGCCGTCCCAAGGAGATACATCCCTATTCATCTATGACAAGTCAGGTATCACGGTATTTGTCCTCGTCTATTGTGGATGACATTATAGTTACTAGCTCATCACAACGAGCTATATCTACATTAGTCCATAATTTAAATATTCACTTTGCCATTAAGGATTTGGGAGACTTACATTTCTTTTTGGGCATTGAAATAAAGAAAACTCCAGATGGCCTTGTCCTTTCACAAGGCAAATATGCTACGGATTTACTAGTCAAAGTCGACATGGCCGGACAAGTGTAAGTCATCTCCTACACCTTTATCTCCATCATAAAAATTGTCTACTCATTAAGGAGAAGCTTTTCGTCCCGAAGATAGCACCAGGTGCATGAGTGTGGTAGGTGCCTTACAATATTTGACATTAACTCGACCTGCTATCTCTTTCTTAGTCAATAATGTGTGTCAGTACTTACATGCTCCTACTACTATACATTGGACAAGAATTAAGAGAATTTTACTATATATTAAAGATACTCTCACCATAGGTATTACATTTAATAAATCCATATCTACCTTGATTAGTGCCTTTTTAGATGCTGGGCAGGTTGCATTGATGATAGGAGGTCCACAGGCGGCTTCTCTATATTTCTTGGACCAAATCTTGTATCATGGAGTGCTAAGAAACAACCAACTATGTCTAGATCAAGCAGTGAGGCCGAGTACAAATCTCTAGCAAACTCTACCGATGAAGTGATATGGGTTGAAACACTTCTCAAGGAACTGGGTATAAAGGTCAAAGAAATTCCATGTCTATGGTGTGACAATATGGGTACGTGCTACATATTTTTCTGCTAATCCTATCTTTCATGCAAGGACGAACCACATAGAAATTGACTTCCATTTTGTCAGAGAGGGAGTTGTAAAGAAGCTCCTTGACATACGCTTCGTCTCAACACATGATCAAGTTGCTGATGGATTTACAAAAGCTTTGCTTCTAGGGAATTAGAAAAATTTAAGCATAATCTAAACTTGTATAAATTTTCTACAAGTTTTGATTAAGGGAGGATGTTAGGAAATCAACCTTACCATCTTTGTGTACACCAAATTACTCCAGATTAAGTCAACCAAGGCATTCGGTAGGTGAGGTTGAGAATAGATGGCAAGGCATGATTGAGTCAATCACCCGTGTCCCCTTCCTTAATCAAGATTGTAGCCATTTGTAACCGTTGGGTTTGGTCCCTATATTAACACGTAAACGATGGGAGGTAAACCATCGGTTCCACAAAACTTGAGAACCGGCTGTAGGAATAATGTGCAACCATCTCCAGTCGCTTGCACCTAGACTTCATGGCATCCCAATGCTCCCCTGATTGGAGATAGGACCACATATGGAGATCAAGAATCAGAGATCAGGGGAGGATGGGCTTGCTAGAAACTCTTGGGCATGCGACATCACCGGTGAGCTCTCGGTGGATGCAATGGTCCAACTCTTCAAGCTAAAAGGATGGGCTTGCGTAGAGCTAGGTGTGCCAACCTAAAAGGTTCGCGCGGGGGTGGGGGGGGGGACTGGGCTTCCACTACCTCAAGCTATGGCTTGCGAACAACGATACTGATCGACTATGGTTGAACTACACCCTTAAGTCGATGCCTAACGCCACGACATTGTTTAAAGACTTTGTCCACGTGCATATCGGCTCGGGGGCCAGTATCCTATTTTGGGAGGACCTGTGGATCTCTAGGTCTGCGACATCGTCGGTGAGCCCTCGACGGATGCCACGGTCCAATTCTTCAAGCTCTAGGAGGTTGTGGCAGTTGTGCACGTTGGCAAGGGCACCGATGCTTTCGATGGAAGTCGGAGGCTAACAACGCATTCTTTGCTAAATCATCATACCGGTGCTCTTCCAAGGCCCCACGGCATTACACGGCACGGCCAACGTGTGGAACGCCTTTGCCCTGATGAAGTTAAAGTTCCATGCTTGGTGGCATTTAAGCGTCGATGCTTGATGGATGACCGTATGCAGCGACATGGCATCACCTCGCACCCCATCTGCCCGTTGTGCAATGGCACAGATGAGACACTAGACCATGTCTCTCTTATGTGCCTGTTTGCAAACCAAGTGTGGACGGACGTTGGTGCTAGAGCCAACATGCAGTTTCCTCCGCCCGCTTTGTCTCTCTCTGAATGGTGGCCGACTGTGGTGAGCCTTTCGAATACGTCTAGGTAGAAGGAGGCCAACTCTCTAGTCATGCTCATTATCCGTTCTTTTTGGCTGGAAAGGAAAGCACGTTTCTTCAGCACACGTGACACCTCGGCGCCTAGGGTCGCCGATGCCATCCTAGATGAGTGGTGTATGTGGCTCGCTTGTAGACATGGACCAGAGAGAGCGGTCAACTAGGGCGCACACACGAGCGTGGTAGAATCGCAGCTAGGCCTCACGGACAATGATGTTGATGCCGCTCTCTTATAACTTGCAACTCGGGTTTCTTCCCCTAAGTTTAATACAAAACACACATATCTCCTGCGGGTACTCAAAAAATTAGTATGGATAGCAATCTATGATTAAATGTTACTTCTGGAATTGTGCCTCTATTTTAGGTGATCTAACATTTTGAATTGCTAATTGTTCTAGCATCTCATTGCACCACTTCATGTACGAATTGGTACTCCCTAGTGGTCAGCAAAATATGTTCCTTAGGAACATATAGATTTCAAAGAAACAAATGTTTGTTACATAGTTTTATTATTACTATTGTTAAATATATGTTGTTTAAGAGAATATGTGTCATCTATCTGCAAGGTTGTGTATGGACGCGCGATGTGGCTCTCGAGCTGACTGCACGAATCTTACCGTTGAAGACGGGAAAATGGCGGCGACAAAAATAACTAATGTACGCGTCCACGTCATAGAGACAGATAGTAATTTTAATGCGTAAATGCATAAGGTAAATAAGAGGGATCAAACATTGCAGGTACTTTATTTCCAGAACTTTCACATTTACATAAAAGAACTGTTAATTACATCTCCGGAGAGAAAACCCCTGATTAAGAATTCCAACAATAGCTATTACATGGCACTACAACATATGAGTACTACAAATTGTAGAAACTAAAGTCCTCCTCGCTGCCGTCGTCGTCATCGTCGTCGGTATGCTCGGGGAGCACTTCATCTTTCTTTAAGTTATCATATTTTTGACATCATTTGAATTTAGCATATCGGTCATACTTTGCACTTGCACTAATATGAGAAGTACAAGCAAAGATACATGCATGAGATGCATCGATCATATATTCAATTCGCCTAGTGACCATGTTGTTTAAGGTTGTTTCACTGTAATCAACCAACTGGAGCAGCATCTAAAATAGCGCATGTTATTTTACCGTATACCATGCAAGAGCTACTCTACATGCCTGCGTCAATAGCTACTTATAATTAGCAGCAAAGCTTTTTGTATTTCTTTTGCTACTGAGAGATGCAGTACTGACTTACTTTGGAGCAGACTACATTTTAAATTTACTAGTCCTACGTACATGTGTCAGGACGAAGGGGGATATTCATATGGGGGTGCTAATCCATTTTCAGGAACTTTATAGTAGCAGATATATATATATGCAGACTTTTGAATGACATTTGGAGCATGATAGCTCGTATGAAGAACTTATTTCATTTTGTATTCTAGACTAGATAAATCTGTTTCAGCGATCCATCAAGCTAGACTTTGTCGCACATTTTAAATTGTACTATGATTTATTATATGGCCCATGCTATATTTTTAACATGCAACAAGTTTAATTTCTACTCAACTTCATTATATTACTAGCATGATGGTTAGTGAAAAATGCATGTTGATTTGGCTAGGCACAATTCTACCCTACATTTTTTGGATAGGTGTGCCACATGAGAATTTGATTAATTTTGGCCTCACTCGTGTTATGACTAGCGCCGTGTAGCAATATGCCCACGTGTAGCATAACCGAGTGAAGTGTGGTTCTTTTCTTCTTGTTTGTATCATCACTAACATAGCATAGCCTGTAGTGTGACCAAACAAGAGTATATGTTGATTTACGTGCATGCTGAACTTGTATTGGATATATGCATGCAAAATGATGGTGCGCTATGATTTCACCACCTATGCTAATGCACTAGTTTTGTATGAGAGACTAGTGTTTCTATATGGACAAATTTTATTAGATGTTACTTCACTTGTATTATTACTAGCGCCGTGTAGCAATATGCCCACGTGTAGCATAACCGAGTGAAGTATGGATATTTTCTCTTTGTTTGTGTCATCACTAGCAAAGCATACCCTGTAGCTAGACAAGAGTACCTATCAATTTATATTTTGGAGAAGCATGATGACAATTACCAATTCAATCTAGTTATATAAGACCAGACTTTGCATAAAGTAAATGTCATGCATGTCGCTAGCCAATGGTGATGATTGCTTCCAGCTACGTAGCTTGCTTAGTTTCTAGACATTTAATATTTCATCTAAGATTTAGACTATATGACAGTCATGATTTCTCACATGAAGTTGCAAGCATTGGACCATCGTACATATGGGCTAGTGAGGTGCGATTTACTTAACTACACTACACGGCTAGCATAACAACTTTGGCTCATATGTATTTAGGAAACTAGACTATCATCTTATATGGAGAAACTAGTCCAGAATTTCTATAGCATAGCAATATGAATTTTGATTATACATTTATCCTTGATTTGTATCAACATGGAGATTGGAATCGCCATGTGACCGAATCAAAGAGGGTTTTAATTAATATGTGCACCTAAATTGTATCATCATAGGATCAAAGATCACAATGAGACCAAAATTAGGATTTGGTTGATTATCCCGATTTGTATCTTCATGGGATTTCACCATGAGACCAAAACAAGGGATATATTAATTTGAGCAGGTTAGAGCAATATGTGCAATCCAACCAATATCTATTTTAGTTCTATTCTTGAATTGTGCCACATGAGACCAAAGATCATCATGAGACCAAACAAGATATGAACTTGGTTCTATTCTTGAAGTGTATCACATGAGATCAAAAATCATCATGAGACCAAACAAGATATGAACTTTGGTTCTATTCTTGAAGTGTATCACATGAGATCAAAGATCATCATGAGACCAAACAAGATATGAACTTTGGATTATGAAGGGATTTGAAACTAGAAAATATATGTGTTACATGGAGCAACAATCACCATGGGAGCAGGAGAGTATGAACCTTCTTTTTATTACCTTTGCGTGGAGATGTAGGAGCACAGGCGTGTTCTGTCGGCAGCGTCGGCGACGATCGGCCCGCAACGCGTACAGCGAACGGCCGGCTGCGCGTATGTACGAGTATGGCCTAGCAGCAGCAGCGATGGACTAATTTGGTGGGGGTATCGGCGATGCGTATGGCGAATGACGATCAGTGAATGGTGATTAGCCATGGCTGTCAGTTTGCTGCTCTTTATATAGGCAGATGTCCCCGAGACGGCGCGCACGTACTCTAGATCGTGGGCACAGGCGTGGGCGTCGTGGATGGTTTGCAGATTGGGGACTAAGTTTTCTAGCGTGGACTCATAGCTGCATCGAGCGATGGAGGCCGGCCAGAGCATATTACCCATTAGCTCGTTATTTGTATGGGCTTTGGGAGCGTCATTGATTTAAGTAAGCTAATTGCATGGATATGGGCCATGAGCTGGGTGTATTATTCTATGTTAATTAAGGCACGGTGCCGCAAAATCCATGCAATCTAAAGTTGCACGTAGTTGGTTTGGTCGTGGCTCAATAACATGTAAACTAGCTATATTGTAAGCTGTTAACTCACGATTGCTAGCATAGCTCAATTTCTGCACATGTTGTGAATTTCGCTTTGGTGAAATCTTTCTATGACATATTTAATACGACATGATCGTATTTCATAGGGTTGCCGCGGTGATGCCGATATATTTTTTAATCTCGCGGTTGAATATTCTCGAAAATTTTAGCGTCGCTTGCAACATCATTAGATCAATGTTAGATCATCGATGTTAATATATAAATTTATATTGGAATTTTAGGCCAAAATCTTATTTTGTTTAGAATTCATTTCTTTGATTATTCAATTTGTCACGTTTCATACTCATCGGCTATCTAGTATTACTTAAGATAAAATCGGTGTCATGCCCCTCGAGGTCTGGATGCGATTGTAATTTTATATTCGGATCCAGAGCTCGAAAATATATTTGCGCATTTACCAATTTATTATATGCTAACATATCCATAGGATTAGTAGATAGGTGCGTTGCCCAGCTGCCAAATTTGAAAGTTTGTTGAACCTTACGCTTGGATGCTAAGCGTCCCCGAAAAATCTGCCGATGGGTTAGTACTGTCGTTAATATTCCAGGGTATAGCTAACAGATACGTCTTATCCCGTCATTTTTTGCCTTGAACTACACGCCCTTCAGGTAGACTCCTTGTAACCAAGTGCCGCATCACTTGGCCATTGAATATGACAGCAGGCAATTGATGATTTTTCATGTTCTAGATCATTAAATCCAATCTCGTCTTCTTAGGCGTAGGCGCTGGGCACCGGAGCTGCGGCACGATTTGGCGATCTGATTGAAGAGTATACTCGCCTTTCCCCTGCCGATGAGTTCGTATAGATACCTGCATGGTTGCCCGATCTTTCGTATGCCTCATATCTGCATACATGGTTTTGATTGGATCTATTCTGTCCCATATTTTTCTGCAGGAGCGTTCAATCAAGATCTATTGTATTAGATCGGTCTGTACATCTACATCTGCTTCTTAGCCAGGTACATCACTATTTTACTCTCCTCCCATCTGTTTGCTTGAAGTGGAGTAGATATGCTGGTCGTATATCGCTACAGCATGTAACTTAATTAGCAAGGGTGGGATGTTAGCACTTCCCTGGACTATACGTGTTATTAAGTCATCCGTTCCCATTTTGAACATTTCATTTTCACGGTTGGCGTGCCGGCAAGTTTTATATGAACTTGGTCCGTCGTACAACCCTGAATACTGATGTGTGAGTTAATATTTTTGTTATACGCCAGGAATTTCTTAGAGTTGGTGTTCAAGCGATTTTTCACTTTGATTATACTACCATAGAGACCGGTTTACTCTTTATTTTCATCTAAGATATGCCAGCAGTTCTCTCGCAGTTGGCGTTCCGGCAAGTCCGCGTAAGCGCTTGGTCCGTCGTACAACTGTGGAGACTTCTACTAATGACACCCATACATCATGTCAAACTTTTGATTTTTTTTTATTTGATTTTTTTTTTATTCTGGTAAGCTACTATACGAGCTTGAATCGTTGTGTGGGCATTGAGTGAACGATCATTATCAGCTTATGGCCAATTCTTTTTTTTTACTTAAGTATTTCATTTTCAATTTGCAGGAGCGTATTGAACAGTGAGGTAGGAATAGCTGCTCCTGACGTTAGGTAACCTATCATGTCATTTTTTTTTCTTTTGAATTTAGAATTACGCGCACATATATGCTTTCATATTGCTTATATGCCCTTTGTACTTATAGATGGCGCATGATCCAGTGTTAGTTCCTCCGAATGAGCTATCCATCTGTCAATTGGCCGAACAACACTTGTATGAACCTGCTACTAGTGAACAAGTTAATCTGGTGATCAGAAAACAGGTGTTGATGCATGCAGATTTGACCAATCATCCTCGTGGTTGGAACTCGGGGCCTACTCTTGATGAGTACTCCTTTCACCCAATCACAATTTTTGCACCTGATCATAAAGCACACACCTTAGGAACTAGAATGGTGGAAGAAGGTCTAGGTTGGGATGGTCATACAGTCGAATATGTTCATCGTCCCCGAGGCTATGTCGAGTGGGGTATTTGTGTCCTAAACAACCATTCTTTTTGTTTGAAAGGGGAAGAGGAAAACACAGATTATATATGTGGGGCCATCTATTGCTCCCTTGGTGACTACGAGGTTTGCCCTTCGCTTTTGCAATCTCTACTGGAAAGATGGGATCCGGAGACCAATACATTTCTTTTTCCATCTGGCGAACACACTATTACCCTCCTTGATATGCTTCTAATGTCGGGTCTTCCGTTAGTTGGGGATCCATATGAGGAATATGTCCCGTCTCTAGATGATCTAGATCCTTCCAAGTTTTTGTTTCCAAATTTCTTGTCTGATCTTTTAGGAGTGTTTTATAAGCTTAGTCGCGAAAATGGAGATCGCGTGACTTTCCAAATTTGGTGTGACTATTTTCATAATGGACAAGAGAACACTTCATCTTTTACCTCTCTTAAGGAACAGCGTATGTACGCAGCAGCTTTCATTGCCCTTTGGCTTTGCTGTGACGTGGTTGTTGGTGGGGGATCTTGCATTCGCCCCGGTGTTCTTCTTATGGCTTCTTGGATTGTTTTGGGTCGCAAGATTTCGTTGGCTCCTTCAGCACTTTGTTCACTATATTATTCCCTTAGAAGGATTAGTACCCATCCCGTCGCCCCTTCTTATGAGAAAAGAGCTTGGCCAGTGCACTTCATTGCTGGGTGGATGGGTCTTTATCTGAAAAAACTTTTTAAGGCCAGGGTGAAAGGGAAGAATCTTCCGAGTATTAAGAAACTTCCGATGCGACCAACCATGGCTGGCACAATGTTTCAGGCTCCCAAAATTTTCAGTCCCGCTAAGGCACGCGCTTTTATCCAAGATAAAGCCAATAGTTATTGGAATCCTTACACCTCATTTAACTTAGTCGGAGTAGATCAGTTGCAGCGGGCCTTTGCCATTTCTTCCCATCGGGGTATGCTTCCATGGCGGCGTGCTACTGATGTCGACGATTTATGCATAGCAGAGCCGTACCATCCTGAAAGAGTTGCCCGACAGTTGACTTTGAGGCAACAAGTACCCTATGCCCCGCTAATGAGCTTGTACACAACAGAGAACACTGGGGTTGCATATGCATATTGGTCACATCTGTTACGCCAGGATCGATATGATTTCCAGTACACCCTTAATGATGCACGTGAGGCCGCCTCTGTTGCGGCCTGGACCCATTGGTGGGTCAGGTTTATGCGACCATTTAATGCGATATTCGCTGCTCTAGCATCGGGTATTTCGAATGGCCGAGATTATAATTCAAGGAAAAGAAGGTTTCTGCAGCGTGGGGAAAAGTTTATAGTTCCACGTGAGATCTCCCAAGAAGATTTGGTTATTATAAATGAAGTTACTGTGAGGGGTCAAGCGGGGCATGTTGCAGCCATCCAGAAAAAATCAAAGGAGGTCATGGACCGTTGGAATCCCATTTTATCCAGTTTTCTTACAGATGACAAACCATATGATAATTCTCAAAAGGTGAGCCATATATAATTACCATTATAATTCACGTTCAATCATTTTATATATCAAATTTTCACATATATATATCCTTTTTGATAGAAGCGGAAGGCAGACGATGTTGTTGCATGTTCTTCTCCAATCTTTAAGACTGCGGGTAATGGGTCAGAAGAAGCTCATATAGTTAAGACTGGCTCAACGGAGGAGGATAAGAGGCCTGCCGTCAAAAGAAGACTTAATACTATGGATGTCGATCATGATTTTGGCCCCATAGAGTTGGATGTACCTCTTCACGTGGATAACATCAGTAGTGCAGTATTAGATGGGGTATTTAGTGGAGCCATAGATCATGGTCTTGGTAATATGGAAATTTTAAATATAGATGATTATGGCGTAACGGATTTAGCCTCGGATGACCCAACAGTTCGCCCATGCCTAGACGCGAGCGTGTCTCCAATAGGGGATGTTTCTACCGTTTCGACTACTTCCACGCATGGTATTTATTTTATACATACATTTCTTATGACTATGAGTTTTTATATATACTTTCCTCTTTTGCATACTTATTTATTTTGACCGTTTTCAGGTACTGTGGACGCTATGACTTCGAGCGAGGACATGTCGACAACGACTGTAGTGCCGCTCATGGACGTTTCTTCCCTCACACAGCCTTTTGTGGAGGCCACTAAGTTAGCATTGGAGAAGATTGTCGCGGGGACAAGTGCATCCACTATTATTGAACCTCAACACCAGGAAATCTTGCGGGTGCTGATTTCAAATCTTCCGTGTTCGCCTCAAGTCGCTTCGGCTCGAGAGGGGTTGGAAAGACTCCTTTTGATCTCCACCGAGATACAGGAAGCTAAAGGAGAAATTGGGAGCGCAACCTCCAACACCAATGTTTTCTCCTCGAGAGCTTTCAGTTCCTGGGCAGCTTGAGAATTGACGTCATGCAGACTATCACGAAGTTTCTTAACTTCAGATTGCTTTTCTGAATACTCCAAGTTCAACTGTGCAAGTTCCTCTTCACCTGCGCGTAATGCTCTAGTAGCGTTGCTCAGTTTAACTGAGAGCACTTCCACCAGCTTGTGCCTCTCCAGTTGTTGCTCTGTCACGGAGGATATCACATCAGATTTTCCTTTTAAGTCACCCTCAAGTGTCGCAACCGCGCTCTCTGCTCTAGTCATAGCTTCAGACTGTTTGGAGGATGCGCTCCCAATTTCTCCTTTAGCTTCCTGTATCTCGGTGGAGATCAAAAGGAGTCTTTCCAACCCCTCTCGAGCCGAAGCGACTTGAGGCGAACACGGAAGATTTGAAATCAGCACCCGCAAGATTTCCTGGTGTTGAGGTTCAATAATAGTGGATGCACTTGTCCCCGCGACAATCTTCTCCAATGCTAACTTAGTGGCCTCCACAAAAGGCTGTGTGAGGGAAGAAACGTCCATGAGCGGCACTACAGTCGTTGTCGACATGTCCTCGCTCGAAGTCATAGCGTCCACAGTAATCTGATGACGGGAAAATGGCGGCGACAAAAATAGCTAATGCGCGTCCACGTCATAGAGACAAATAATATATAAATTTAAAGTTGCGCGAATGTAAATGACTAATATCAAAGATTGCGGTTCATTACTTCCGGAACTCATACATTTGCATATAAACTCCGTTAATTACATCTCCGAAGAGAAAACCCCTGATTAAGAATTCCAACATATCTATTACAAAGGATTGCATCTTATGACTATTACAAAATATAAAAGTAGAAAATCTGAGTCCTCCTCGCTATCGTCGACGCCGCCGTGCTTGGGGGAGCATTTGATCTTCTTCATATTGTTTGTTTGGTGACATATGTGTCATATTTTTACTTGCACTAATATTAGAAGTACAATGAATATGCATGCATCAGATACAATTTTATTTAATCGGCTTAGATGGAATATATTGTTCAATTATTGTAAGGTCATTTGCTTCTTAATTTGCCGACTAAAGTTGTATCTAGAATACCGCATGTAGTTTTGGTCTAGAACATATACGACTCTCTACATGCATGGGGTGATACCTATATGCAGCTAACCTTCATATTTTGGCTAGTGCTAATGGATATATAGTATTATTCAGTTTGCGTGCCACTAGGGCATGCACAGTTTAATTTTTAAATCTCTTTCAGCATGGACGATGCAAGTTAATGATCACATGCAAGTTTGTTTGGTTTTAGCCCTGCGTGCATGTTAAAGCATGTGCCAGGGGATTTCAATATGGGCTGCCCATCGATTTTGGAGGCAAATTTATGGCGACATATGAATTTTCAGACATGACCTTTTGGAGCAGTATAGGTCGCGCAGAGTGTTTTCTATCATTTTGTTCTAGACTAGATCCATCTATTTCAGAGACTTAGCTAGCCAGACTTTGTGGTACGTTTTAAACTGTACCAAGATTTAATATTTGGTAGTTTAATTTATTGGACAATATATGGGATTTTAAAGCTTTTTAGCTTGTGTCAACATGACCAAACCAAAGGCGTAATTTAGTATTATTTTAATTTAAAGCACCTTGGCTTGTGTCAATGTGACCAAACCAAGAGCGTGTTTTTTTATTGTATATATGGTAGATTTATAGCACCTTGGTTTGTGTCAATGTGACCAAACCAAGAGCCAATATACATTTATTTTAGCGGATATTGATTTAAAGCTACTTGGTTCATGTCAATGTGACCAAACCAAGCACTTAATTTTACCACTATTTGATTTTCTAGCAACTTGTTTTGTGTCAATATGACCAAAACAAGAGCCAAATATTTAATATGATATGAATTTGAGCAACTTGGCTTATGTCAATATAACCAAACCAAGGGCATGATTTTAACATGTAATTTTATAGCACTTGTTTTGTGTCAATGTGACCAAAATAAGAGCATAATTTTAGTAACATATGTATTTTGAGCGACTTGGTTTGTGTCAATGTAACCAAACCAAGAGCCATTTGTTTTAGTGATATGTGTATTTTATAGCAACTTGGTTTGTGTCGATATGACCAAAACAAGAGGCAAAATTTCTTATCATATGGGTGTGGATGGTTATATGGATTTAAAGCAACTTGGTTTGTGTCAATGTGACCAAACCAAGAGCAATGATTTAGTACTATGTACTTTTAGAGCAACTTGTCTTGTGTCAATGTGACCAAAACAAGCGCTAATTATTTCATGATTATATGGATTTAAAGCAACTTGCATTGTGTCAATGTGACCAAAACAAGAGCATGGTTTTAATAACATATGTATTTTGAGCGGCTTGGTTTGTGTCAATGTAACCAAACCAAGAGCCATTTGTTTCTTGATTATATGGATTTAAAGCAACTTGGTTTGTGTCAATGTGACCATACCAAGAGCAGCGATTTAGTAGTATGTGTTTTCAGAGCAACTTGTTTTGTGTCAATGTGACCAAAACAGAGCCAATAGTTTTAGGATCATAGAAAGAATGCAATATGAGAGGTAACAATTTAGGAAGAGAAATCCCTAGTTTGTGTCAATATGACCAAACTAGAGATTAGGAGGAGAAATTCCATGGCTTGTGTCAATGTGACCAGCCAAAGAGCAAAGAAAGGATCATATTCTCACCTTCAAGCTGATGTCCTCCGAGTCTTCTCCTTGCGTGTGCAAGGGCAGCGGCCGGCCGGCGGTGGCGGCCAAGCAGCAGCGCTTTTATGCGTGTATGTGGGCGAGCGTATAATGGGAATTCGAGCGATGGATGAATGAGCGATCAGAGAAGCGGTGAAAAATGGAGTCTGTGCCGGGGGTGTATGGAGTCTGATGCTAGTTCCGTCTTTGAAACATTGAAGGACTGGGGTGCAACGCCAAATTAGGAAGTCGCTTCAGCTTGTTTTAATAAGATGCTTATTAGGCTTGTTTGCTTGAGATAATGTGAACCAGCTTTTTTTGCAACGTAGTACTGGGTACTTTACATGCATGCTACCTTCACGTTGAGCTGTATATGACTGAACTTATTTATTCATGGCTCATGCAGTTTCATTTTTTTTTGTGTACTCTCAATACTGGGAGCTTTATTATGCGATGCACTTGTTGAGCCGTTGTTTTCATCTTGAATAGGCTAATACGAGCCATTTATTTTAGACCTTGGGCTATAAAGACATGCGCGTATATTTCCAGTGCGCCTGTTTTATGCTTAGCAAGGTAAATTTATTTGTGTTTGCCTTATTTATTAATTATGTGTGCGATGTTATGGCTCGCAGGTTATTGGAGTTTCCTTATAGAGACAGTTTAGACTCGTAAGATATTGGAGTAATATTTTTTTTTAGATAGAGTTTATACTCATGTGGAGTAATTCTATTTCATATTCGCCCCAGTTTATACTCGTGATGGCGTGGAGTAATTCTCTTTTATATTCGCCCCAGTTTATACTCATGATGGCTTGGAGTAATTTCCTTTATATATGCCCCAGTTTATACTCGTGATGGCGTGGAGTAAATTTTCTTTATATTTGCCTCAGTTTATACTCGTGATGGCGTGGAGTAATTCTATTTTATATTCGCCCCAGTTTATACTCGTGATGGCGTGGAGTAATTCTATTTTATATTCGCCCCAGTTTATACTCGTGATGGCTTGGAGTAATTTCCTTTATATTTGCCCCAGTTTATACTCGTGATGGCGTGGAGTAGTTTTCGTTTATATTTTATTTTGAATTTTGCAATCAGTTTAGACTCGTGAATGCTAGGAGTAATTTTCGTTTATATTTTATTTTGAATTTTGCAATCAGTTTAGACTCGTGAATGTTAGGAGTAGTTTTCTTTGTATTTTCCGTTTTGGGTTTTGCAATCAGTTTATACTCGTGAATGCTAGGAGTAATTTTAACTTATATTTTTTTTTGGATTTTAGAATCAGTTTAGACTCGTGAATGCTAGGAGTGGTTTTCTTTGTATTTTCTGTTTTGGGTTTTGCAATCAGTTTAGACTCGTGAATGCTAGGAGTAATTTTGACTTATATTTTTTTTTTTGGATTTTGCAATCAGTTTAGACTCGTGAATGCTAGGAGTGGTTTTCTTTGTATTTTCTGTTTTGGGTTTTGCAATCAGTTTAGACTCGTGAATGCTAGGAGTAATTTTGACTTATATATTTTTTTGGATTTTGCAATCAGTTTAGACTTGTGAATGCTAGGAGTGGTTTTCTTTGTATTTTCTCAAGCGTAGTAACGCTTAAGGAATTTCCCATTTACTGGGGATGGGGAATATGTGCCGTCTGGCGAGATGATTTGGTATGCGCCGCTAGAATAAACTTCTTTTATGACGAAGGGACCTTCCCACTTAGGTTCAAATTTTCCTTTCATTCGCCGCGTGATATTCATAGGGCGAATGACGGCGAGAACCAAATCTCCTTGTTTAAATGACCTTCTTTTGACGCGTTTATCGAAAGCTCGAGACATTCTAGCTTGGTATGCCTCCAGATTTTGTAAGGCTTGCAGTCGCTTGCCTTCGAGTCTTTCTAATTCATCGAGGCGTAATTGTGCTGATTTATCTTCTGATAGTTTTTCATGGGTAGCGACTCTTAATGAAGTAATTTGCACTTCCAAAGGTAGAACCGCTTCTCCTCCAAATACCAGAGAATAAGGTGTCATTCCCGTTGGAGTGCGCGTAGTGGTTCTGTATGCCCATAGGGTTTCGAGAAGTTTTTCATGCCACTCGCGTTTATTCTTTGATACAACTTTCTTTAGTAATTTGCAGAGGGTTTTATTGAAGGCTTCTGCTTGTCCATTAGCGGCTGGATTATATGCCGTAGAATAATTATGAATTATCTTAAATTTTGAGCATAATTTGTCCACTTGTTTGTTTTTAAATGGGGTTCCATTATCAGACATGATCCGTGCTGGAACGCCGAAACGATATATGAGTTGTGTTCTTATGAAATGTTCTACATTCTCCGCTTTATCCTCTTTTAGTGGTGTAAGCTCTGCCCACTTGGAGAAATAATCGGTCGCGGCTAGAATGAACTTGTGACCTTTAGACGACGGTGGATGAATTGGCCCTACTATATCCATCCCCCACATTTCAAAAGGCCATGACATGTTCGTCGCATGTAACGGCTCGTGCGGTTGATGTATAAAATCACTGTGCACTTGACACTCATGACATCTCTTTGCAAATTTAACGGCATCATCGAACATAGCGGGCCAGTAGTATCCTAAATGCCTCAATTGGTAGTGTGTTTTAGGACCCGATTGGTGCGAACCGCATATTCCAGCGTGCACCTCATTTAAGGCCTCCATAATTTCATTTCCGGCAAGGCAACACAACAATATGCCGTCATGAGAACGCCTATAAAGCGTGTTGTTGATGCATGTATAATGGATCGATCTTTTGCGAATTCTAGACCGTTCACTAGTATCCATAGGTAGGTATCCATGAAGTAGATATTCTAGGAACGGTGCTCGCCAATCCCCTACCTCAATCTCACATATATCGGCTGTCATCACTGAAGATGTCGTCGCTTCTTCTTCCTCAGCAAATACGGGTAGTATTCTTCGCTCTTCCACATGTACGTCCATTGTTTCATGTGAATTTAGTGACATACTAGCAGCTAGACCAGCTAAGGCATCCGCCTTTTCATTTTGATTCCTAACTATATGCTGCATTTTTAGATCAGCAAATATAGCCATGAGTTCTTTAGCCCTTTTGAAATATGGCAGCAACTCTTGTTTCTTCACCATGTAAGTTCCCAGTAGCTGATTAATTACTAACTGTGAGTCTCCATAAACAGAGAGCGTATCGAGTCCCATGTTTATAGCTATCTCAAGACCGATGATAAGAGCTTCATACTCAGCTGAATTATTTGATATTGCTGATGTTAGAGTGAACGAATATGGGATCACTCCTTCACTAGGCGTGATGAACACAACTCCAGCACCTGCCCCAGACTGCCGACTTGCTCCATCGAAGTACATTTGCCATGTTGAATTAGTAACCAATGTGGCAAACACATCTTCATCTAGTAAGTCATCATCTATGGGAAAATCATCTGGGATCGGATGTGCCGCAAGGAAGTCAGCCAAAGCTTGGCCTTTTATAGCCTTTTGAGGTACGTATGTGATGTCAAATTGGGACAAAAACATTGCCCATTTAGCTAATCTCCCTGAGAGCACCATTTTATTTAAGATATATCTGAGAGGATCTGCTCTTGATACTAAATGCACCGTGTGTTCTAACATGTAATGTCGCAATTTTTGTGCAGCGAAAACCAATGCGAGACATATTTTTTCCATATCCGGATAATTGCACTCAGCCCCTACTAAGGTACGACTAAGATAATACAGAGACATCTCTTTCCCTGCATCGTTATTTTGGGCTAAGAGAGCGCCTAGCGAAGTAGGCATAGCAGCAGTATAAAGGATCAATGGCCGATCCTTCACTGGCGCACCTAGCACGGGAGGGTTTATCAAATATTTCTTAATTTCCAAAAATGCATTTTGGCATGCTTGATCCCATTCGAATGGGACTCCCTTTTTCATCAGTCGTGAGAAAGGTTTGCATCTCCCGGACAAGTTTGAAATAAACCTTCTTATGTATGCTAAATGGCCCTGTAGACTCTTTAATTTTTTGAGGTTCACGGGTGGTGGCATTTTAACAATTGCTTGTACTTTGGATGGGTCAATTTGAATGCCCTTCTTTGTCACTATAAATCCCAGAAATTTACCTGAAGATACCCCGAAAGCACATTTCATTGGGTTCATCTTTAGGTTATGTTGCCTAAGGCGTTCGAACACTATAGCGAGATGCTTTAGGTGATCTTGTTCATGCTTTGATTTTACAACAATGTCGTCTATATAACATTCAACAATATCGTATAGCAACCCGTCGAGGATGACTGTCATGGCTCGCTGATACGTAGCTCCCGCATTTTTTAACCCAAAAGGCATAACTTTATAACAGAATATACCTTTAGGCGTGCGGAAAGCTGTTAATTCTTCATCTTCCGGCGCCATTTTTATCTGATTGTAACCGGAATAACCATCCATGAAAGAGAATATTTCATGCCCCATAGTAGCATCAACTAGTATTTCCGAAATTGGAATCGGGAAATCATCTTTGGGGCATGCTTTATTCAAATCCCTGAAATCTACACATACACGAGTCTGACCATTTTTCTTTTTGACAGGTACAATACTAGAGACCCATATGGGGTATTTGACTTCTCTAATAAAACCTGCGGCTATTAGCTTGTCCACTTCAACCTTTATTTTTGGGAGTATTTCTGGACGATACTTTCGTTGTGCTTGTTTCACCGACGCAACGTCGTCTTGGATGGCGAGGCGATGGACAGCTACTTCCGGGTTTAGTCCGGGCATTTCTTCATAAGTCCAGGCAAACACATCTCTATTTGCACAAAGAAATTCATAATATTTTTCCTTATTTTCCTTGGAGAGATGTTTACTAATAAAAATTGGACGAGGATCGTCAGTCGTACCAATATTTATTTCTTCCAAGTCATCGACAGTGGGCTGGTTGCCATCTTCCATTTGTGGAGATGCTTCCGGCATGTCCATGAATTCAGTCGAAGCCATGCATACTTGGTATCCTATCCCGTGTTTCTTTTTTTCTAAAACTTGGTCTTGATGTAGAGCTTCGCGTTGTTCTGGGGATAACACCTTTTCGAATGGCGCTAGCTGCCCGCGGCCATCACATAGGGATGGGCCGGCAACAACGTCATAACCCATTCGCTGCATCATATACAAGACTTTGTTATCATACAAAGAAATGGGTAGAGATTCATCATCTTTGTTTAACATGGATATGTTCGTCACATTTTTATTTTTAGTTCCGCTGGTGCTTGAACCGAGCGGCTCTTTTCGGGACTGTTTTATTCTATATTGTACCAAAGGAGGCAAAGGAGTTGGGAAATTAGTACCTTTCGTGTCACGTGATTTATCTATGACACGAAATATTGGGTCACCCTCTTTCCTTTGGCTGCTTGGTATGTATTGGTACGTCTTCTTTCTTAATGAGGAGTCTGCAACCATTTTTTCTGCGATATTTGCCTCGGGTATAGACACTGACTTTGGTTTCTTCACCTTATCAACAGGCTCAAAATAAAACTTTGCGTCAGCATAGAATGATTCAGCAATTGTGAATGGCTTTTTATCAGCAAATATACGGACTGTTTCTCCTATCTGATCCGTATATTTGATACACTGATGGAGTGTAGATGGTACGACATGATTGTCGTGCAACCAAGGACGCCCAAGTAAGGCATTATATGAGGTAGTGGCATCAATGACGTGAAACTTCACATACGTGGATAGTGTATCCAATTTCAGAACCAATGAAATGGTTCCCATGGCCTCTTGTCCTGATTGGTTGAAACCATGTATCACCACATTAGACTTGTTCAAATCTCTCTTGGAATATCCAATCTTATTAAGTGTACGTAATGGTAGTAGATTTATAGCTGATCCACCATCTATCATTATGCGATTTGTTGGCAAGATATCAATCTCACCGTACATGAGCAGAGGTCGGTTATGCTTCTTTGAGCCTAACAGTCTGTCCTCATCCGTGAAAGTCACATTTAGAACTTCAGATTCTTCTACCTCGGTTTGAGAAACTTCTACTCTGTAATCTTCAGGAAACGTGAGTGTCGTGACGAGGGCTTTCCGCATATCAGATGAAAGACACAAAGCATCATACACAGATAACATGGCTGGTATTTTCTTCAAATGTGTGATTACATCATACTTGACTGGCACCCTACATGCAGGGTCAGTCAAATCATTCGGAACTGCATCCTTACTTTTTGGCTCCTTCCTAGGTGGGGGATGTGGGTCTGCTAGTTGGCGACCTGATCTAAGATGAACCTGATCAACTTCTAATGGTTCTTCTTCAGGAAAACAAAGAGACTCATCTTCATCCTCGAACACACCAATAGTGAGAACGTTGAATTCTTCACTAGGGACCTTCATGCGCTTCGTGGTGTGCTGATATATCTTTGGTGCGAAGCGCAGAGGAGGAGCTTCTTCCATCACTCGGGGTAGTACACGACGTTTTGACCGCCGCTGCCCCCGATCTTCGGATCCTCGAGATGCGGAGAAGCCGGGCCATACACCATGGTTGCAGGGTACGTTAGCCGCTTCTTTATGCTGATCCTGGGCTTCCGAATGGCCTGGAATGATCATGGGAGAATATCCATATTCCAATATCAGTACTTTATCATTGTAAGTTGCTCTCGTATCTGAAGAAGCACAACTCACCGAATCATCTTGAAGGGTGGCGACATTTGCTGACGCCATCTTCTTTCCCTTCGTCATACTTTTGAGGAGATCCGCATCGATAGTCCCCTCGTCAATCATTTTCTGGATGATATTCTTTACCACGAAGCAATCTTTGAGTGTATGGCCCAAGATGCGATGGTAATGGCAGAAGTTTGGTTCATTGAACTTTGAAGCTTCTTCCGGCCTTTTGGGATTGGGAAGTTCTATAAGTTTCAACTCCTTTAAACCCGCAAAAAGATCATCAATTTCTTCTACCGGAAACGAATACTCCCTGTTTTGACGCTCGCTGAGAGTTGGCCTCCTAGCAAGCGGTGTGCCTCTTTGCTCTTGGTTCCTTGGCGCACCTCTCCCGGACTGGAAGTGAGGGCTCATAGTTGTTTCCATCGCTTGGGCTGACCTTGGCTTGCTTGGTGGTTTCTCCCGCTGGCCACTTTTCTCCATAGGTTTATTGAATGTCGGCTTTGTTCGACGAGCTCTAAGCTGCATATAGTTCTCTATATCTGTGGCTTTAGAGGCTAGCTCTTCAAATGTTATTGGCCGCACTCCTTGTAACTGCACGGCCACATCAGAAAGCAGGTTATTTGTGCACATGCGCACTGCTTCCGGCTCAGTGATTGGCTGTGGGCAATGTAGACTTAGATTTCTCCATCTATTAATGAAATCAGCTGCCTTCTCATTCATGCCTTGCTCAGTCTGGGTTAACTCTGTGATGCCTACAGTCCTTTGGGTACTGTAAAATCTCTCAAGGAAAGAATTCTGCATTTGTTCCCATGTTTTGATTGAACTGGGTGCTAGCTTGCTGTACCAAGTGAAGGCATGGCCAGACAATGTTTGCACGAACTGTCTCAACAAAAGTGCCCCATTATGAGCTGTGTCTTGGCAAGCTGCAAGGAAATGGGCAATGTGCTCATGTGGTGACCCGCTTCCATTAAACTTGCTAAACTGCGGCTGCCGATAGTTGCTTGGGAAGGGAACGAGGTCAACGTCCAGAGGATATGGCTTGACATAGCCTGGCCGCATGGAGTGATGATTTTGCATCAGCTGCGTCTTAACTCCTTCAGCGATCATTCTTTGGATCGCCTCAAGGCTAAGTGCAGCTCCTCCTGATTGGTTACTAGTACTTGCACCACCATGCCCTTCGCTGCTTTTATTCAGGTTATCACTCATCTTATTTCGCAGGGCTGCTAGCTCATCATCTCTTTGCTGAAGTGCAGCCGTAAGGGTGGCCAATTGTTCCTCAATCGAGCGAGCTTCATTTGTCACTAGGACTTGCTCGGAGTGACCCATGTGGCCACACGGCTGATCCATGTGTGGCTCACGCTCACTTTCCGAAGGACAAGGGGTGCCATCTGATAGGGGATTATAAGACCCACCATCGCTTGACCTGAGATCTTCATTGTCCGAACTCTTCTGGCTTCGTGTCTTTCGGCGAGGACCTTCTACGACAGTCTTGCGTGCTTTCTTTCTCCTGAAGTGTGTTGATGCGGAGGATGTCTCACTAGTGTCTGTTAGCACTCTAACACCAATTGGCAGTGAGTTAAACACTTCAAATGAGTTGCTTGAAACTCTGTTCCGAGCTGGCCATGGAGTGAGCGTTGTGGCTCCTTTTCTTGATGTATCTTCTGATTTCTTGCTCACTTTTCCTTTACTGACTTGACTTGAAGACAAAGAACTTTTTCCTTCTATTCTGCTGTAACCTGAATCAGCACGTACAGCCATCTCTCTTCTCTTCAGAGCTGCACGCTTTGCACTTGCACGACCAGCCTGCGTGACATACTCTCTTCTCCTCGGCTCTTCTTTTACAAACTCTTCATACTCCGACCATTTGGCGAGAGCATGAGCTCGGCGCATGATTTCGCCACCAACATCATCTGCTGACATAGAGTGGCCTGGCAACATCTCTTTCAGTGCTTGGCCCACATTCCTTGTCATGATTTTGTGGAATTCAATATTACGCCTTCCACGGATTCTTGCATTAGCATTCCTATCTCTGTTTCTGATGGGGTATGCAATTTGTTTCCGCTGACGACTTGCTTCAGTGGACTCGACGGGCGCTGGAAAGTCGACCCATGCTTGATGAGCACTCTGCCGGCGACGACGGTGGTGAACGGGGTCAAATGAACCTTCAGATGATGGACACGGCATTTGTACCGATGATGACAAGGGGTCTGAAATTGTTGCTGTTGGGTCGACATGACCTGTCCTCATATCATCTGGAGTGAGGTACACCCCCTACCACATGAGCGAGCGTTTGGTACTCGGCTCAGTGCATGTGGGGAAGAACTCGGGCGCATCAACCCGAAGATGCGGTAGAGGAGATTTAGTACCTTCCACCATCGCCGCTTTTCCTTTCTCCGCCGCGGAAGCCTTATAAGCTGCCGCCGGCGTGTTTGAAGTAGGCTTGTATGAGCCTACCCCTGATGTTTCATGGAGAGCCATGCTTGGTGCGCCCACCTTCAGTTTGGAAGGAGTGAGCGGCACCACAACTTTGGTCGATGTAGTCGATGAAACTGGCTCATGTCTTGTTGGAGTAACCGGTGCTGAAACAGACCGCGCCGATGATGTGATCTTTAGTGGAGCTGCTCTTTTGGCAAGAACAGGCCACTCTTTAAGTGTGTTCTGAAACGTCATCGGAGCTCCCTGGCTTGCAGGCTTGTATGATACCTTTTCAAAACCAGGAGGAACCGAATCAGATGGAGCAGCCTTGTGCACACTCATGTGCTGCTCATATACAGCAGCTCTTGCAGCTCTTGCCGCAGCTCTCATCCTTCTCTTAGCTGACTTTGACATCACAGGAACAAACCCATCTCTTGGTGCTGATGAAACCTCTTCTTCTTTCTCTTTTTCAGGAGATGCAGCTGTAGTCTTCCAGCTTTCACTTGCTGCATTCACAAGTGTACCGTATGGCACATCAAGCCATAGGTCACCGAAGCGGAGGGTCACAAACTGCTGAACTTGCCCCTCCATACCTTCATATGAATCAAGAAAACCACATATTAGTTTTCTTTCATATTTCTTTGAATATATTTATTTCGCAAAGTATGACATATGTGCTTCGCAAAATCATATGATGCAATCCTATGTTGGAAATCAGAGATGAGGGGAGAAATAGGTCCCACCGGGCGTGCCAGAATCTGAAGACGGGAAAATGGCGGCGACAAAAATAACTAATGTACGCGTCCACGTCATAGAGACAGATAGTAATTTTAATGCGTAAATGCATAAGGTAAATAAGAGGGATCAAACATTGCAGGTACTTTATTTCCAGAACTTTCACATTTACATAAAAGAACTGTTAATTACATCTCCGGAGAGAAAACCCCTGATTAAGAATTCCAACAATAGCTATTACATGGCACTACAACATATGAGTACTACAAATTGTAGAAACTAAAGTCCTCCTCGCTGCCGTCGTCGTCGTCATCGTCGTCAGTATGCTCGGGGAGCACTTCATCTTTCTTTAAGTTATCATATTTTTGACATCATTTGAATTTAGCATATCGGTCATACTTTGCACTTGCACTAATATGAGAAGTACAAGCAAAGATACATGCATGAGATGCATCGATCATATATTCAATTCGCCTAGTGACCATGTTGTTTAAGGTTGTTTCACTGTAATCAACCAACTGGAGCAGCATCTAAAATAGCGCATGTTATTTTACCGTATACCATGCAAGAGCTACTCTACATGCCTGCGTCAATAGCTACTTATAATTAGCAGCAAAGCTTTTTGTATTTCTTTTGCTACTGAGAGATGCAGTACTGACTTACTTTGGAGCAGACTACATTTTAAATTTACTAGTCCTACGTACATGTGTCAGGACGAAGGGGGATATTCATATGGGGGTGCTAATCCATTTTCAGGAACTTTATAGTAGCAGATATATATATGCAGACTTTTGAATGACATTTGGAGCATGATAGCTCGTATGAAGAACTTATTTCATTTTGTATTCTAGACTAGATAAATCTGTTTCAGCGATCCATCAAGCTAGACTTTGTCGCACATTTTAAATTGTACTATGATTTATTATATGGCCCATGCTATATTTTTAACATGCAACAAGTTTAATTTCTACTCAACTTCATTATATTACTAGCATGATGGTTAGTGAAAAATGCATGTTGATTTGGCTAGGCACAATTCTACCCTACATTTTTTGGATAGGTGTGCCACATGAGAATTTGATTAATTTTGGCCTCACTCGTGTTATGGCTAGCGCCGTGTAGCAATATGCCCACGTGTAGCATAACCGAGTGAAGTATGGATATTTTCTCTTTGTTTGTGTCATCACTAGCAAAGCATACCCTGTAGCTAGACAAGAGTACCTATCAATTTATATTTTGGAGAAGCATGATGACAATTACCAATTCAATCTAGTTATATAAGACCAGACTTTGCATAAAGTAAATGTCATGCATGTCGCTAGCCAATGGTGATGATTGCTTCCAGCTACGTAGCTTGCTTAGTTTCTAGACATTTAATATTTCATCTAAGATTTAGACTATATGACAGTCATGATTTCTCACATGAAGTTGCAAGCATTGGACCATCGTACATATGGGCTAGTGAGGTACGATTTACTTAACTACACTACACGGCTAGCATAACAACTTTGGCTCATATGCATTTAGGAAACTAGACTATCATCTTATATGGAGAAACTAGTCCAGAATTTCTATAGCATAGCAATATGAATTTTGATTATACATTTATCCTTGATTTGTATCAACATGGAGATTGGAATCGCCATGTGACCGAATCAAAAAGGGTTTTAATTAATATGTGCACCTAAATTGTATCATCATAGGATCAAAGATCACAATGAGACCAAAATTAGGATTTGGTTGATTATCCCGATTTGTATCTTCATGGGATTTCACCATGAGACCAAAACAAGGGATATATTAATTTGGGCAGGTTAGAGCAATATGTGCAATCCAACCAATATCTATTTTAGTTCTATTCTTGAATTGTGCCACATGAGACCAAAGATCATCATGAGACCAAACAAGATATGAACTTGGTTCTATTCTTGAAGTGTATCACATGAGATCAAAGATCATCATGAGACCAAATAAGATATGAACTTTGGTTCTATTCTTGAAGTGTATCACATGAGATCAAAGATCATCATGAGACCAAACAAGATATGAACTTTGGATTATGAAGGGATTTGAAACTAGAAAATACATGTGTTACATGGAGCAACAATCACCATGGGAGCAGGAGAGTATGAACCTTCTTTTTATTACCTTTGCGTGGAGATGTAGGAGCACAGGCGTGTTCTGTCGGCAGCGTCGGCGACGATCGGCCGGCAACGCGTACAACGAACGGCCGGCTGCGCGTATGTACGAGTATGGCCTAGCAGCAGCAGCGATGGACTAATTTGGTGGGGTATCGGCGATGCGTATGGCGAATGACGATCAGTGAATGGTGATTAGCCATGGCTGTCAGTTTGCTGCTCTTTATATAGGCAGATGTCCCCGAGACGGCGCGCACGTACTCTAGATCGTGGGCACAGGCGTGGGCGTCGTGGATGGTTTGCAGATTGGGGACTAAGTTTTCTAGCGTGGACTCATAGCTGCATCGAGCGATGGAGGCCGGCCAGAGCATATTACCCATTAGCTCGTTATTTGTATGGGCTTTGGGAGCGTCATTGATTTAAGTAAGCTAATTGCATGGATATGGGCCATGGGCTGGGTGTATTATTCTATGTTAATTAAGGCACGGTGCCGCAAAATCCATGCAATCTAAAGTTGCACGTAGTTGGTTTGGTCGTGGCTCAATAACATGTAAACTAGCTATATTGTAAGCTGTTAATTCACGATTGCTAGCATAGCTCAATTTCTGCACATGTTGTGAATTTCGCTTTGGTGAAATCTTTCTATGACATATTTAATACGACATGATCGTATTTCATAGGGTTGCCGCGGTGATGCCGATATATTTTTTAATCTCGCGGTTGAATATTCTCGAAAATTTTAGCGTCGCTTGCAACATCATTAGATCAATGTTAGATCATCGATGTTAATATATAAATTTATATTGGAATTTTAGGCCAAAATCTTATTTTGTTTAGAATTCATTTCTTTGATTATTCAATTTGTCACGTTTCATACTCATCGGCTATCTAGTATTACTTAAGATAAAATCGGTGTCAACAACCGTGAATGAACAGTGAGGATTAGGAGAGCATTTGAGCCGAGCTAGGTTCCGAAACGAATTTTTGTGTCATCGTTTTTTTTTTTTTGACAAATTTTCGTGTTCTTCGTCATCTTTAGGTTTTTTTTTGACAATTTTTCGTGTCATCGTCATCTTTAGTACCTCTTCTTGGGACGGGCCAGGCTCTTGGGCTGTTAAATTTTAAGTACTGAGGCCAATGTACGGCCCGAGAAGAAAGACCGACCAGAATCAGCCCATGATTTCGTGCCAAACTCGGACCCTACGACCGGGCTGGGCTATCTCTACTACTTAAAAAGAAGGAACGTGTTCCCCTTCTCTCCCTACTTTCGTCGTCCGTCCAACCTCCCCACGTGGCTTCGTCGTCTCGCAAATCACGCCCCGCGGAAGAAACGCTTCGTCAAAATGTACCCAGTCAACCCCCAACCACGTCCATACAGCTCCTCTCCAATCGGCACGCCGCCTGCATCTTCGGCTCCCTCGTCCCTCCCCGCGCCATCCACCTCATCTCGCACTGCACCCGCCATGGCAACGGGCTGAATGCATCCTGCAGTGGACGGACGGTCAGCATCTCCTGCTCCATCCCGACTCGAACTGAGAATCCGCGCCGGCCGGCCTGAATGCATTTTCGTTTAGAACCGAAGATCCGCACCGCCACGCAGGATCCGGATTTGGCCATGTTCCCTGGATGCCGCCGCGCTGAGTTCACCGACCGGCTGGCTCAGATCCACGCATCCTTATCATCAAGAAGACACCCTCCGTGTAGCACCAGAAATCACATCGTTGTTGCCGCCGCCTGCATTTCACGCTCGACCCCACTTTCCCCCGTCCCCGTTTGAGCTCGCCTTGATTTCTAGCCGCCGCCGCCGCTGTTCCCCACCTCCGGAGCCGTGCTCTCCTCCCGTCAGCGGGGAGAAGCCGCTCCCCAGCGGGATCTCCACCTCTCCGGTGTGGGGAACGGCCACGACCTCTCTTGCCCTGCCCTGTGTCTTGTCCGGAATTCATCAGTCAGGCCGTCCCCAAACCTCCACGTAAGTACATGATCATATATGCTCTTAATTTATTCGTTTTGGTGATCCTTCAGATGCGAGTAAGTAGATCCTTTGGGATTAGCAGCAACCGCCCATCTATCTATTCATTTTCTCTTCAGATCCGGCTATTTTATTGTGTTTGAAAGATATGTGTGCTTGCTGCAAGTAGATCCTGGTATTGAAGAACTCAAATTTGTGTGCTTTTGTTGTTAGTGGATCCTGATGGAGAAGAACTTATATTTACACAACTTTTCCCTACAACGAAATGGTGCTAAACATGTAATTGATTTCTCAAATGAGAACGTCTCTTGACTGTGTAGATTCTAAAGGGTCGGATGACATAGCTGTTATCAATAATTATGAGACCGATGCATAACTTATTGAGGAAGGGCGGAGAGCACGAATGTTCAGAATTTGCTGCAGAGTTGTATCCTGATGTAAAGAAGAATGTGGATATTTCAGTAATTGGAGCTGGAGAGAGCATATCCTTACGACGTATAATGGCCTTATCTTATCAATTTTTAATTTATCAGCTCTTTGATATTTCACAGATTAGAAACTTCTTGGTAGAGTAGAAACTAATTATACCTTAGATATGGTGTTAATTGTATTCATTATTTCATGCAGGTTTGACAAAAGAATCACCAATTTTGCTGAGGACAAGTTTAAGAGCGAAGGAATAGATCTGAGCTCCGAAGGAACACATGACCGCTGCTGCAGTGTTGGAGTGCAGTGTCTATGGTCGTCGAAGCGCTAAATCCCCTATATTCAAAGGCCACCAGATATACAACTACACTCTGAAAATGCCATTTCTGTCGCTCTAACCGATGGCGGCCTTTTATATGCACACCAAGATTCAAGAATTGATGAAGTAGGCATCGGGTTGTCTTTGATGTCAGTTTGCAAGAACATCTTTTCATATCCCATTACACCGTTCGCTTTCTTCTCTATTGCGGAAAGAAATGAAGAAATGTTTTGGAGAGGATGCCAAACAAGAGGAATGTTCAGCTGTGCAGTCCAGTGAGTTCTTCTCTCAGGTACTTAGAGGTTGTGAGCCTTAATGGTTTGCTTCAGTTGTGATGGAGCATCCTTTATGAGTGAGAGTATTTTGTGCACAAGTGCGTGCTGGAATGTGGTGTAAGAATGGAGATGCGGCTATACTGAGTGCTGAGTGGTACCGCTTGGTGCAATGTTAATTTTTTACTGACCCCATATGCATTGCTATTCAATAACAGTCCTGAAGTTATATTGTTACCTCTTTCCAGGCTTGAACAGGTCTTGGACTCAGATCTGTTTCTGCTTCAGTGCCGTGCTGCATAATCTTCGTCAGAGTTCTTTGTGAGGACCATTCAAGAGAGATTTGGTTTATCAAATTATACATCTTTGGAACTCGGAGAACAGAATGAGTAAGCTCCAAGTTGTTTTATCATGCCAACTTTTGTTTCTGTTAACATATTGCTTCTTAAGATTTTAGTGTTGCATGTTTATACTTTTGCGTTGATAATCCATTCAACCTCATTCTTGCTTGTGTCACTACTCGCTAAATCAAGGTATTCAATTATGAAGTTAGCATGATTTGAATGTTTTTTACTTACTTGCCAGAGAAGCTTTGGTGTTGCATTATCATCGAGTTCAAAGTTCTCACACTTGGGGCTTTAGCTTCTTAATTGCAATAGCAATTTATCATGCTAAAGGTATTCTCGAAATTTCTTTAATTTTTGGCTAAGTTTACATGATTTAATTTTTAAATCATTTGCTTGGTCTGGGACAGTTGGTACACGTTGGTATTCTTGGACCAAATGTAGGAATACTATAGCAACAATATTGAAGCAGGAAAACTTTTCATCAGTTTCCAGAGCTTTCATAAACTTCTCCGTTTGAATACGGTAGCAACGGAATTGGATCATTTTCCTACTTTTCATCAAATGTAGGAATAGTATAGCAACAATATCCTTGGTACACGTTGGTTTGCATGCCGGATTGGTGGTCAGTGAGTAACTGCTATTACATGTGAACTGGTGCACGATATCTAGATGTGCCTGTTTAGTTGCTCTAACTGCAATTGGTGCTTGTTCTATGATATAGATGATACCGCTAATGACATGGAGTGCGGCCACCATGAACGAGGAATAAGAGAATCTGATTCGGAGGGTGAAGAGTACGACCATTTGGTATGTCCAACAATTACTTTATATTCGAGAGATCGAGACTTATCTATTTGAACAAGCCTTCTTTGCTTACGCAAGTTTTTTTACAAAGCAGCTGAATGTTGGTGGTTCCTGTGGGCAATTGATTATCCCATTTCTGCAGTTACCTCCATAACAAAAAGTTCAGCAAAGAATATTTTTGGAATGACTCGATTGAGCAGATGGTACGCTGCTGATTTTTCTATAATGGATGACATGATAATGATGTATAGGTCGACCAACTTAAGCTATAGTGGAGATTTACGAGATTCCAACATTTTCTAGCTCCAGTTTGGAAGCTTATACTGCAAATGGAGAAAATATACTATATATTTCCATTTCTATCTGTCAAATGTATTTCCATTTCTATCTATCAAATGTTACTTTGAATATTAGGCTCTTTCCTTGAGGTGAGACATTCAGCAAATGTAGACAATGTACTAGATATTTCTATACCTATGATCAGAATGTTATTTTGCACTATGTTGGATTGTGTGAAACTTATTAGGCTGTTTTCTTGAAGCGATACATTTAGCAGATGGGATTGAACTTTTTTCGTTCAAATTAATTACTGTGTCCCGGAGCTCATTTTGCTTTTGGTTGCAGAATGGGATACATATGCTCTTGTTAGCATGGACCTGGTTTTACAATCAACAAGCATTTCATCCTATCCATAGGAGGGATGACAATTTCCTCTAATACATATCTTCACTTCAGTCGCTTGTTCAATGCAACCAATGGAATTCTTTGTAGGCCTCTCCTTGAAAATTTGTGAGCAGAGCCCAGCAGGAGGAGCTTGTCCAGTTTAGCATCTGCTGTAATACAGGGCACCCATTGACATATTTTCATGAAATAGTTTTCGATTAACTTTGCTAATGCGATGCCCATGACTTCTTGTGAGATGGATGTGTTTACGTATTTATGGTGCAAGAAAGTCAAAGTGATTGATCTTAGCCATCTTATGAAGGATCGGTCTACCCTATACGTATTTATGGTGCAAGAAAGTCAAAGTGATTGATCTTAGCCATCTTATGAAGCATCTGTCTACCCTACACGTATTTATGATGCAAGAAACTCAAAGTGATTGATCTTAGCCATCTTATGAAGCATCTGCAGCAGTAGTTACAAAGCGAGCAATACCTATACAGGAGGAAATAAACGAGGAACAATGGTTAAATGGTAGGAAATTGTCAATGTAGAATTTTATAAGCTACTTATATACATAATAATATTTCTTATTAAATGTTGTCAGTGTAAAAAGATATTATATATGTTTCTTTCTAGATGCTTCTTGTTTTGTTGCACTTTTCGGAATTGCTTTAGATATTGTTTTAGGATCAGCCAAGTTTTGTTATGGACACACTTAAGTTTTGTTATGGACAATCTGGAGGTTTGTTAACTGCCATGCACCATCATGTACTGAGGTACAGGTGAGCAAACTCCGCTACAAAATGTTGTTGCCTTCCTGGATCATTATGCTGGGCTAAGATGTACTTGACTACTCAATACTTGCTTCGATTTAAATTTTGTGCCTCTAATACGCAGAGGTTCCTGTTTGGCCCAATTTCATGATTGCTCCATATTTCTGAAATTATTGGACCAAGCATACCTGGATCTATTTTTTCTAGGAGAAGATTTGAACATTTGATAATTTCTAAAATTACTGATAGAACTTGCCATGTCGTTCATTTCCCTATCGGTTTAGACATGAAGGAAATTGAGCAAAAAATATGGAAAATAAGAAGAGACCGCCCTTGAACCTGTATGCACCTTTACCCATATTTTAAATTGACCTTGAAGTTTAGATAATGGTGTGTGCTACATATTGATATATTTGTTCTCTCTCTACAATGTTGACAGGCATGATTATGAACTTTTTAGAGTAGGAAAAGAGGGCATGCAATATATTTTCCAAATTACTTTATTTTTCTTTTGTGAAAAATATACATTCCTGCTGTAATGTAAGAAACGAACCTTTAAGAATCTGAATGCCATATGTAAATCAGATTTGTACAATTTTACTTCTTAATTATCATGTCTAAATATTGTGTAGAGAACCCTCTGATATACTCCCTTCGATCCGATCAGATCGACTTGGAGCATATGCAAGGCTAGCCTATATAGTTTTACTGAAATAATTATTTGACGAGTGTGAAAATTGTGTATAGTATTCAAAATTGTGGTGTAGACTTCCTATGTTGCAGTAGTTTATGTTCCCGTATGGCAACTATTACTCTAAATATATTGTTGTATTTGTCTTGAGACCAAGTTATGTGTCATCTTTTTTTGGTGTTCAGTGATGATTGATGTTTATATTTTACCATTTTTTTGTCTTTTACATGTTTTGTTACCTGTGTCACGCTGTCTCATTACGACGATCCAGACAGATGTGGACCACGAAACACTAATAAGAAGACCTAGAACTTTAAACCATACATATGCATAACAATGTTGTCTTGTTATTGCATTTGGTATTAGCATGATGTAGTATATTATGATATTTTTGATTTGTTTTAAATTTTCATAATAAGCTAAAAATTATATATGTGCATTGAGAAATCAAATTTGAGTAACCGTGGCAACGCACGGGCATTTGTACTAGTCCATCTATAAATAACGTGATTCCCTGAACCGCCGTCACCCGGTCACCGTTGCGCATCTATCCCCTGCGGAAGCCGCGCCACCCCTCCCTTGGTCGGCGCGCGGAATCTGTGAGGGCAAATGTAAGTGTCTATTTCCCCATTTGCTAACTGTTCTAGTGCTATTTGAGTCGATTATCCGATTGATCTCTGTGACGAAAGCTCTTGTTCTTCCTCTTTGATTGATCCAAGTTAAAATCCATGTACGTCCTCTCAGCCGCTCTTAACATATTGTCCATCATCGTCTTCTCAGCCAAATTTTGGTGGGATTTTATATCAATCCGCAAACAACGTCGAGGCATGTATTGGTGTTTGATTCCAACTACTACCCCCAACCCGCAAGCAGGCCCCCGTAGCCAATCAAATTATTTTGTTTCTTTTGGGCTCGCCCCATCCATCTTTTGGTCACTCTTTTTCCACCATAACTAGTTAGGGTTTATTGTGCCAGTAACTGGCTGCCAGTTCTTCCTCTTCCTGATTTCCCCACACAACACTGCGGTTTTGAGAATCGATAAAATGTAACCGGTAAAGCCTTCTTTACTATGTTGCTCTCCAAATAAGTTCCCCTTTTGTGTTAAATACTACAGAATAAACAGAGGAAACCCTAACGCCTCCGGGTCGTCCCCCGCGCGGGCGACTCCGAGGCTCCCCGCGCCGCCACCCAAAACCGCCGCCCCACCTCCCCCCTCGGCCCCTCGCCGCCGCTGGAGGAGGCCGTCCTACGACGGACGGCGGCGGCGGGGGGTCTCCTCCGGCTATCTCCCCCAAAATCCAACTCCCGCCCGACCTCCTGCCCCCAAATCTCGCCTGCGAGCCCCCCCGCCTCCAGGCCATCTCCGCCGACGGTCCCTGCCTGCTCCGCCTATCCTCGGCAGGCGTGCCACCTCTCCCCGCGTGGCTTGGCTCCCGCACTCGACGGGCGGCTCCCTGGTGCGCCGCGCCGCCTTGCTCTGCCGTCGCGTGGGCCGGCTTTGGAGTCCCATGCTGCCCGCGCGCGCTTGGTGTGGCTCCCCTGCCGGCGCCGGCGTGCGCCTCGGCGGTTCTAGCTGGGCCTCGGGTCTCCTCGCGCGAGGCCCTGGCTGCGGCGTGGTCCGACCGCCTTCCGAGTCTCCGCCTTCGGTGTCCGGCCATTGATCCCGACCCCTGGTGCGCGGCTCGCCTCGTCGTGCTCGGCTGGCGCCGTGACCCTGCGACGGGCCTCTGGGTGGCTGCCCCTCTTCTTGCCGCTCCCCTTCAGTCCGGGGTGTGGGCTCCCTGCAGTTCGACCACTTCCCTTCTCCGGTGGCCCGTGTCCACCCCTCGCCGTGGTTCCTGCTGGGTAGGGGAGGTCGGCCTGTCCTGATGCCTGGTTGTAGGTGCACATCCAAGCGAAAGCTTGTGGATGATGACGCCGCTGGCGCCATAGCCCTCCTTGGAGGTGTCCTTTTTGGCTCTGTGCACCTCGCTACGTTCGGGGACTGTGCTACCTCTCGTCTTCCCGCTGGCCGCCCGCTCGTATATTTTCGGGCCTAGGTCGTGGTCATGGTGGCCCCGCCCGAGCCGCCTGGACGTCCTGGGGTTGCCTCGGCATGCGCCCCCTCGACCACGGGGTCGGCACACCGGTGTCGTCGCCCCAGTCTCGGCTATCCGACGCCTTTCGACTGTGTTGGTCTTGGCGGCACACCGCCTTTCGGCATCGCCGGCGGCACACCGGTGTCACCGCATGGACTCGGCTATCCGACGCCCTTCGTCTGTGCCGGGTCGCTTCTTCGTGTGCTTCTAATGGGTTCCACGAATTCCACTACCTGCTCCCCCGCTCTGCTTGCGGTGTGGTTTCTCTCCGGAGTTGCTCGCCTTGCGGTTGGCGTGAGGTCCTCAAGGTGACGTCGGGTTTTTGGCTTTGCCTGGCTTGTGCTTGTGGCGTGACTCATCTCTGCATTGCCCTTCGACCACGGGGTCGGCACACCGGTGTCGTCGCCCCAGTCTCGGCTATCCGACGCCCTTCGACTGTGCTTGGTCTCGGTTCTGCAGGTCTTCGTCGCCGTCCTTCGCTCGCCATGCCAAGTCGCAATGACTGTCCTTTGGGGAGCTGACCTCCCAGAGGGGTTCGGTTGGCTTCGGTTGCTAACCTCCCCCTCCCCTTTGTGTTCCCTTTTCTAGTTTTTTTTTCTGTAATTTTATTGTCTTTTCTCCTCTGTATCCCCGTGTATCTCCTCTCATCTGTTGTAAGAACATGGGCCTGCCAGGCTACTTTCGTGGAATATAACAAGCGGTGGGAATTTCCCCCCGTCGACCTCGAAAAAAAAATACTACAGAGATTTATCATGCAGATGTTTTCTCACAATTTATCGTACAATTAAGTAGTAACAAACGAAAGTGGGAATTTGCTTTTACAAATCTCCAACCCAACAACTCTCGCGCCTCCCTCTCTTTGGATATTTCCTCAAACAAGTCGCTCTCTCTTCCTTGTGCATTTCCTCTGTCCAACCGCATCAATTATCCTAATAGCAGGCGTTTTTCGGTTTTCTGAACCGATTAGATCTTGTTCCTAATGCAACAACAGCAGTGCAAGTTGGCTACTAGTGAGAGTGTGAGACTTGACTATGCCATCAATAAGGACCATTCGTTGAAATCCAAACTGCAAGTTGACTACTAGTGATGCTCTGCTAAGCATTTCCCTCGATAATTATTTTTTTGCTTCAGGACTGCAAAAAAGCAGAAAGAGAAGAGGGACCAAAGAACCATAGACGAAAAGAAGAGACTGGCTGTAGTAAATATGCAGAAAAGGGCAAGGGATAAAAGAGCCAGAGACAGAGGGAAACTGTCAAAACAAAGACAGGTTTCAGGGAATAGTTCTCCCAGAACACCCTGGATAATTGAAATGGTGGAGCGTGAGTCAATTACTTCATGTTCTCTGCTTCTTCCATCTCTTGCATGTATTCCTGCACTACTACAGAGAACACTCACAGTCGTGGTTTAATTACCATGTTCTTTATTTAGTCAACCGGTTGTGGAGTAAGCAGGCAAAAGATTTTGACGAACGATATGGGCATCCTGATCCAGTTACTTCGGACCGGAGTTTTGTAGAGAAGCCATTTGGTGCTACATATGTGGATTGTGATGATTCAGTGGCTTCCAGTATTGTCTCGCTTGCTTTATTCGATGGTAATTATGCTTCTTAAAGCTTGTGAATATTCTATTTTGTATCCAATCACCACTTCGTGATCTGAATGACGATCTTGTGCAGAAAAGAAGATTTTATTTGCATGCTCGGGCATAGCTATACAACGTATGCCAACGACGCGTCAAGAAGTATCAATAATTGCGACTTCAAAACGTTTGGTTACAGAGTTTGAGAATAACAGAAACAGAGCTGATAGATTGAGGGTTGGTGCTGCTAATCATCTTTTCCTTTGTGTTTGTCAAGCTGAATGCGATCATTCCAAGTGACGATGATGTGCCTATCTTTTCACTATAGATTAAAGTGCTCCTTCCTCGCGAAAGAAATATCCATATAGATGGCTTCTTGGGACTATATGATAAAGATACTGCTATTGTCACGTGCTTCTACTTCTCAGATCCCCGTTCTGTCAATCTGGATGCTCAGGTACAACATCTGTCTGATCATGATTCAGTAGTAGCTCTTGGGCGTGCCTTCAACTCGGGCACTTTGATGTCCGTTGAGGGGCAGCGGATTCATGTCGTGACTACGGATGGCTCTGAACGTGCTCTGATCTATAATTGCACTATCACAGAGGTGCGTTGTTGTTTTATTTCCCGCATACATTTTGGCATGACGAAAAATGTGGAACAAAATTTTGTGTTGTAATCACTTCGCCTTACTTCTGTCAGTTGAACTATTTTTTTGTTCGGCTGGTTTTTCCTTCATAATGCTTACCGCTTTGCTTTGGTTCTAGGCTGGACTTGGAGGACCAGTTATTGATAAGGATGGACACTTTCTGGGGTTGAACATTGATTGTGATACCAATACGAAAAGGACCTCGATCCTACCATGGCAGTTGCTTCGTGAACGCTTGCAATATTTTGAGAAGTACACGTATGTCTATACGCTTCTAGTATTTATGATCTACCAATTTACATACTGTATTATCCATATATTGTAGGCGAGCCATTTTTTGATACAAGCATTGGAGCCTTAGGAGTTCTCTCACAGTAATCTGTGCATTAATAAAAATCTGTTTTTTTCTACCTCTAGCTGGTGGGTACTTGCATCAGTACCACATGTAAATGTAATGTTTCTAATTTAGAGCTTTTGCTTCAGTGTTGAAAAGCTAGTAGATACTCCTTTAATCCTTTAAATGTTGGCCATATTTCCTGTCTTTTTTCATGCCACTTTTCCACCTTTCACGATTTGGATCAAGTATTGATTTAGCTGTTGTGCTGTTGAGCTAGTAATCCCTTGTATTTATTTACTTATTATCATGACTACTCGACTTTGTTTTATTGCAGCCCTAACTCTACCAATTTCCGTGCATATACCTTGCCTGAAGATTTATTCAGCATAGTCCCATCAGGTGTGAATTATCTTTCTATCTTAAAGTTAGCCATCAATCATTGTACGCAGAATGGCATTTGGAGCTAATACTAATACTGATCGTTTATCATCAGGACATTGGAATACTGTCAACTATCTGACATCCATGGGATATCCTAAGCCACCACCACTTGTGCTCGAGAGTAAGCCATTGCTTTCTATAGTGCTGACTTCCGCCTTCAGTAACTATTTCTAGCTACCTCAGTGACACAACTTCTGTACTTGTTTCTATATGAACAGTTGGTGGGAGTTTGTGTAATAAATTTGAAGAGAAATTTGGTGAATCATATGTTTATAAGGGCTTAGATTACAATCTCTGGTGTCGTGGTACTAGGGAGGGGGTCTTCTCTAAACTTCGGAAAGAAGTCTTAACAAATATATGCCGGCGTGTTGTCTTCCTTACTTCATACAATGGTAATTTTTACAGTTCTGCACCAATTATTTTTCACACTAAAGTTGTTTAGACTGACTGATTGCCAAAGTTGTGATTTTGCAGGAGACAGGAGATCCTTCGCTTGCACAGGCTATCTTATAAAGTGGCATAAAAAAGGCATGCACGTTATTCTGACCTCGGCCAGTTTGGTTAGGAGTCCCGTTGATGAAGACAAGATCGATGAGAAATTAAAGGTTGCTGCTCCAAATTATTTAACTTGTCATCTGAGTTAGATGATGGTTAATTGAGCTTATATTTCCGTTGCAGATTGATGTATTTTTCCCACCGAATCAGCACGCTACCGCGAAATTGGAACTGTACCATTTAGATTATAACATTGCGGTAATCAGTGTTCAGAAGCGTCTACGTGGTACTCATCCGGAGAATATTTTCCACACAGAAAAGCCGCGTAAAAAGGTAGTAGCTATAGGGTGTGAGGTTAATGATGGAGTATTAATGGGGAAAACTGGTGTAGTGGCTAAGAAGCCTTATGACAAACCTAGCAAGCTTGACTGCAAAGACCTTGAGCTGTCTACTTGTAAAATGAAGAAGGTACACTGATGAAAATCCACAAGTAGTTTCTCTGTAATACATCAAGACATTTACTAAGTTGTCATAATCTATCTACAGCATTAAAACTTGTCCATTGTACGTACTTTTTTTGCTAGGCTGGGATTGGAGGCCCTCTTGTTAATTTTATTGATGGAAGTTATGCGGGCATGAACTTCTATGATGGAACTCATCAAACACCTTACCTGCCAAGGCGTATCATTGCAAGAGTTCTAAGCGAGACCGATCTCCCATCACAAAGGTACTCTAATTTTCCCGGTTCTTATTGTGTACTGGGTATATCATTTGTGCTTAAATACATTTTTCTTTTTTAATGACAGTGGAATGAAACACCCCATAGACATGATGGGTGAATCCACGGTTAAAAACAGGTACTATTCTTGCTGTTTCCAGAGTCCAAATTCATATACTATTTATTCAACATGAACATGCATTGAAAATGATTTTGGATGACAGGTGGCCAGTGCCTAAGCCATATTGGTACCATGAATTGTTTGATGTTCATCGTCCTCTGCGCGGGTTTGGTGGAAGGCAACTCCAGTAAACATCATCGTAAGTCGTAGTGCTGTTGTCTATCTATCGCTGTCCATAGTTCAACTCATCTAGTAGCAAGTATTGGACAGACCTGGAATGGTATTTATGTAAGTTCAAGGTGGGATGGTATTTTGTATAATTGTGTTACATTATGTCATTCTAATGGCTCTCCAAAAGAATCAAGTATTGGACTGAAGCTACAAGCACTCATCTGAACATCTCTCGCATCATAGCATACTATCATTCACAAAAAAAAAACTATCAGTGTGCATAGCAATGCATGATTAAATGTTGCTCCTGGAATGGTGTCCCCATTTATGAAAGTCTAAAGCATATGAACTTTTCAGTGCAAGATTGTTAGTTTCTCTAGCATCTCATTGGACCACTATATGTTCTGAATTGTTTCTTGCCAATAGTAAGCTTGGTATGCTCATTGGGAACATAGATATGGAAGAAGCAAATGTTTATAGAGTAGTTTTATTTGGAGTATTGTTGAATATATGATAGTCAGGAAGCGAACCTTTGTCGTACATCTGAAAGGTTGTGTATTGCCTTCTCAGAGTTTGTTCCCTATCAAACATGCTTGCGTTGCAACAGAACAGAATTTTTTTTGTCACTGAGACACACAAAGTATGTTTTTTGTTGGTATAGGTGTGTCACAGAAATCAGCCAGCGCGCTTCATGGTTAGGCGTGCCCCTCCTCTGCTGGCCGATTCAATCACGCTACCCCGCACATGTGCGGCAGCGCCACATATCAACGCACAGCACAGGGGGTCCGTTAGTAGAGAAAACAGAGGAAGATGATTAAATCGTTGGGTGTTGTTGTTTCATTCAGATAGTGTACTGTAGTTAAATTATATCAGTTCAATGGTATCACAAAAGTTGTCCCCAAATATGTCTATTTTCGTACTATCCAGATGAAGAAATCCCGTGATTGTCATCCATTTAGCTGTGATATGAAAATATAACATAAGCACAATTTGTCCTTCAGGTTACATTTGTGTTATGCACATTTCTCTCCGTATAACCCCTTTATTTGTTTTTGTATGCTTCCATGTTCACATGTATACACAAAAACTAAACTGCGCATACTAATTTGAATAAGGCATCAAGAAAATCCGTTTGAATGTAATCGAGCCCCAGATCTCCTCTGCCAATTAAGAAGGCAGAGTGATAAAAAGGCAATGCCACAAGAAGACATGCTTTTTGAAGCAGTTGAAACAGGTTACTTTTTTTTTTTACTCTGCAGAAGCGTTGCATATGCATTGAGTCATCGTGTCATTCGGTAATTGCGTCATGATGTTCATAGCACCAGCCTTGCAGCTTATTCCGTTGGCACCGGCACACGAGGGACGGCGAACACCAGCAAGTCGATCAGACCGGCGGCGCGTGGTGATCCAGGCCTCCCCAGTCATGTCCATCTCCTCGGGGACCATCCCGTCCGGCAGCTTCCACTCGAAGTGTAACGGAAATGGTGCTAGCGCGAGCTCGACGTGCGCGGTGTGCCGAACGCCATGTCGGGGCAGACTCTCCTTCCGGCGCCGAAGGGTATGATCTCGAAGTCTGTCCCCTTGAAATCCTTGCAAACTCGCTGAAACCTCTCTGGGACGAACTCCTCCGGCGCGTCCCAGTGTGCCGGGTCCCTGCCTATGGCCCGCACGTTCACGAGCACCATCACGCCCTGTGGGCAGTGGCACGTCGTAGCCGACCACTTGGCACGGGCTGCCGCACTCCCGCGGCATCAGCAGCGGCGCCGGAGGGTGCAGCCAGAGCGTCTCCTCGATGACTAGCCGCAGGTAGCGCAGGTTTGTTAGGCCATCCTCTGTCACCCTGTCGTGGCCGGCGAGTTCTCGCCGGACCTCCTCTTGCGCCTCCTGCATCAGCTCGGCCATCGCCCATTGCAGCACCGTCGCCGATGTATCGCTGCCTGCGCTGAACATGTCCTCCCGCGAAAAAAAAAAAAACGCTGAACATGTCCCGCGAAAGAAAAAAAAAAAAGAGTATACTGTATTCGGCGAGTGCTTACAAGGCTACTGGGATCCCGTGTCCTTCTGGAGCCTCAGGAGCACGTCAAGCAAGTCCTCGTCATCTTCTACGCCAGTATCTGCGGCGGCGGCTCTCTTCTCCTCACGTTCCCGGATGATGGCATGGACGGTGGGGACCATACCGCGGCGGCCGCGCTCGATCTCGGCGGGAACGCGGCTGAGACGCATCGCGAGTCGTGACGAAGGGACTAGATCCGGCAGGATCATCCCCGGAACGATCTTCAGTCCCTCCTTGAGCAGTCGCAAGGACGCGTGTCGCGGCTCTCGGTCGGCCTCCCGACGATCGCGGTGCAGCGCCGAGTCCCCGACGAACGGCGATATCCGCTCGGTCAGGTTAACGGGCCCTGCCAGGAGGCAGCCTAGCCCGTCCTCGCGGACAGGGCGGAAGGAGTGGACGCGGCGGGAGCTGAGGAGCACGACGGTGCACCGTGTAGCAGAACATGTGCACCTGAGGCTCAAGGAGGGACAATCACCGCTCAATGCGACCCCGACCATCAGGGCCGCCTGAAGCGACGAGGCGGCGGGGCCAGGCCCATTAGTGGGAGAGGGATTTTCGGGTTTCTGGTTTCTTTTTATTTTTCGGCTTTATCGTGGGTTCCTGCTGTTTTCGGGTTTCTGGTTTCTTTTTATTTTTCGGCTTCTTCGGATTTTTCCCTGGTTTTCTTCGGTTTTACTGTTGTTTTCGCTTTTTTCAACTTTTTAAAATCTTCTTTTTTCAATTTTGAACTTTTTCAAGATTGAACTTTTTCCAGATCTGAACATTTTTAAAATTTAAACATTTTTTAATCTAATTTTTTTCAAGTTTGGAAATTCTTTTTAACACACACTTTTTTTTAACTCTGAACAATTTTCAAATTTTAACGTTGTTTAAAACTGACCTTTTATTAAAGTTTGATTTTTTCGATTTTGAACAATTTTCAGTTTTGAACATTTCCAAATTTGAACATTTTTAATTTGTATATTGTTCAAATTTAATCATTGTATAAATTTGAACAGTTTTTGAATCTGAACAGAAAAGACCGAGTAATAGTAAACCCTAGAAACCGAAACAGGGAACGACGTTGCCCATGTTTGTGCGAATGAACATAGCGATGCGGCCTACCGAATGGTAAATGAGCCGGCCCGGATCTTTTTCTCTTCAGCAGCGCCAAGCTTCGGGGCCACACGAAGCGGCCTATAGGAGCCCCCACAGTAGGGCACGAAGACGAGGTTCTCGTTGCCCCGAAACACAAGTAGCAGGATTGGCCCAGGCCAGCCATAGGTTTTTCGGGGTTTTTGGGCCAAGTCAACAAAAGGCTCCTTCAAGATAATACATGTGTATCCATAACAGGGAACCTAAAATGTAGGCTGAGTTTCCCCGGCCCTATGTGCTACAGCAAACAGCTGAATCTCCTAACCATTAAAGAACAAAACCCATCAACGTAGGATACACAGTATAAAATTTACTCTCAACCTCGAAACAAAAATAAGTTCAAAACTGAACTAAAAACAAAAGAAACCAAGCTAATTACGGAGTAGCAGTTTTCGTCCCACTAGTATAAATTAGAACAAACAATATTGAAGGGCAGGTTGTGAACATATAGTTGAAAACAGAAACTATAGCAATTAGTGTATAGGCACACATTGGCTTTATTCCAAACTGAAGAAACCAAACAACTAACTGAAAGCTGAACTATCCTTTCAAAAAGATCAATGTTAAGGTACAAAATGATACCTTGAGTAGCATACTACACCCACCACTTCACTCACCTTGATCCACCCCTGACTTAACCACCTAGGGGTACAAGTGAAGAACATGAAGATTACCTAAAACATTATGAGATAACTGACTTAATCAAATACCGAAGAACTTACAGCTTACCAAATAACAAGATATAAACTGACTTATTGAGAAAATTAAACTGAAGAAATAAAATTTTGAAACTAAGCAAATATGAAATGAGATATAGAGAGCATTGAGAGACTGAGATAATTAAAGCTGAAAGACTGAGCAAATAAAACTGAGAAACTGAGAGAATTCAAACTGAAAAAACAAAGAGTGAAATGAAAAAAGAGTTAAATAAAGAAGAAAAGGTGTTAACGAACTAGAGACAGAGAACTTAAACGGAAGAAAGAGTGACAGAGAGAAAATAAAAGTGAAGAAAGAGTGAAAATGAGAAAGAATAAATGAGGGGAATTAAAAATAAAGAAAGATTAGAACTGAAGAAAGAGTAACACTGGGAAAGAATAAATGAAGAGAGACAGAGACAAAGAAATAGAGAAAGAATAAAACTGAGAGAGAAAGAAGAAATGAAGAAAGAGTAATTGAGAAAAGAAATGAAAAAAGACTAACTGATATACTGAAGAAATAATGAGATAACATACATCATGAATGGATAATGAGAAGGCAAAACAATGATAGACTGATTTTTTAAAAACATTTAGAGGACTAAAATGGGAAATGCAGAATGAATAAAGATAGCAATTCCGACATCACTGAATAAATGATGAATGAAGACTGAGATCTGAAAGCACAAATAAATGAGCAAGTATGAGACTGATAAAGTGAGAATGAAAAAATGCAAAGGACTTAGTACTAAGAGCAAAAGATGAACTGGATGCACTAATATAGTGAGATGCTAAAAAACTGAAGAAAGAATAACCGTGAACTGAAGAAATGATATACATGAATGAGAAAACAGTGTATCACTAATGAGTGAAGAAAAAAAAGAGGAACTGAAGAGAAATTAAATAGAGATTGAAAAATAAAAGATACGTACTCAAGAAACTAAGAAGTGACAATAAATAAGACTGGACTGAACTGACAATGAATGAGTAAGACTTGACTGAATAAATGGGATCAACGAGAACTGAAGAAGAACCAGGACTGAAGAAGAACATGGACACACTGAGATGACTAAAAAAATAATGAACAAGACCGTAATAAATAATGAAGTAAATAAGGATCAATGAGTTGACTCATTGATGAAGCCTGAAGCTAATGCAATTCACAGAAACTGAGATAACTCTGAAAATATGAGATGCAAATGAAGAAATACGACTAGGCAAATATTTTAAAATGATGAAAAGTACACTGGGACAAAATAAATATAATAAGAGATAAACTAAGTGCCTGAGCTACTAGAATGAGAGACTAATATGAATGCACCAGAATTGGTGCGGCCTTGGTCAAACTAGATCATGCTGCTGCAGGTGCAGACAAAGTATTCTATTTCAATGGAATCATAATATCTGGTGTTAGCGATTCTATGCTAACGTTCACTACTCGTATGGGTAGTTTGGTAGCCTCTGGACCATCTGCAAGCACTCAAGGGAGACTTCTAGATCAATCAGAAGTTCAGCCAATCAGCATCGTAGTCATTGTGGAGCCATTAATACTGGGAGTGGCAAGATTATAACTGACCCTCTTCTCTCAACGCCACTGTTGTATCTACCACCTGCCTTCCGGCCTAGCCAGCCAATGGCTTCTCCACAGGATCAGCAGGGTGAAGCATGGGATTATGATGGGATACAAAAAATAAGAACAAAAACAATGCGAGCCCTGGACCTCTGAACCTTAAATCACACTGAACACCAAGATATGGATGTTGCGTGGCATCCTTGCTGAGTTCCTGCTCTCGGCTGCACAAAATCTCTCAAATTTTGATATGGAGCACACGGAGAAGGAGCGGCGACAGCTCCACCGCAGATAACGCCCGAACCAGACGAAACGAAAACGAGCTAATACAAGGGACAGAGGAAGAACGCACGGGGAATACCCTTCTCGGAAACGGCGGCCATGGTTCCACGCAGGCGAATCGCCGATCTCTCTGCCACAGGTCAAGCAGGCTCGCGCTACACCGATCTCTATGACGCCGCTTGCAATAGCTGCGAGGACACTTCTATCTTCGCCGAGGGTGCCGCTGGCACCCGAAGTACCGCCCCCTCTGTCGCCGGTGGTGCCAGCTACAGGGTCACTGCCGACCGCTCCGCCATGGCAGCCTCTGCCGGCCTGCGCCTCCTCTCCCAAGCGAAAATGACAGTGGAAATGAAAAAAAAGGTAGACAGCCCCACACGAGCCCAAATAACGTGACAAGACAAAGCTGAGATCGGTGAATGAAGAATAAGATCGGACGGTGGAAAAAGTGAATGTTCACCAATTGTAAAACAGCTAGCTGTTTGTTAGGAAAAGTGTAATTTTAATAAGGCATCAAGAAAATCCGTTTGAATGTAATCGAGCCCCTGATCTCCTCTGCCAATTAAGAAGGCAAGGTGATAAAAAGGCAATGCCACAAGAAGACATGCTTTTTGAAGCAGTTGAAACAGGTTACTTTTTTTTTTACTCTGCAGAAGCGTTGCATATGCATTGAGTCATCGTGTCATTCGGTAATTGCGTCATGATGTTCATAGCACCAGCCTTGCAGCTTATTCCGTTGGCACCGGCACACGAGGGACGGCGAACACCAGTAAGTCAGACCGGCGGCGCGTGGTGATCCAGGCCTCCACAGTCATGTCCATCTTCTCGGCGACCATCCCGTCCGGCAGCTTCCACTCGAAGTGGAACAGCAATGCCGCTAGCGCGAGCTCGACGTGCGCGATGCGGAACGCCATGTCGGGGCAGACTCTCCTTCCGGCGCCGAAGGGTATGAACTCGAAGTCTGTCCCCTTGAAATCCCTGCCAACTCGCTGAAACCTCTCTGGGACGAACTCCTCCGGCGCGTCCCAGTGTGCCGGGTCCCTGCCTATGGCCCGCACGTTCACGAGCACCATCACGCCCTGTGGGCAGTGGCACGTCGTAGCCGACCACTTGGCACGGGCTGCCGCACTCCCGCGGCATCAGCAGCGGCGCCGGAGGGTGCAGCCGGAGCGTCTCCTCGATGACTAGCCGCAGGTAGCGCAGGTTTGTTAGGCCATCCTCTGTCACCCTGTCGTGGCCGGCGAGTTCTCGTCGGACCTCCTCTTGCGCCTCCGGCCTCCCGCATCACCGTCGGGATCCGCATCAGTTCGGCCATCGCCCATTGCAGCACCGTCGCCGATGTATCGCTGCCTGCGCTGAAAATGCTCTGCGAAAGGAAAATAAAAAACAGAGTAACTCTGCTTTTGCTTACAGTATTCGGCGACTGCTTACAATTATGATATTTCGGACGTTCTCGGTGGTGAGCGGATACTGGGAGTCCATGCCCTTCTTGATCCTCATGAGCACGTCAAGCAAGTCCTCGTCTTCTTGCTCCACGCCGGTAGCTGCGGCGGCAGCTCTCTTCTCCTGACGTTCCCGGATGATGGTCTTGACGATGGGGAACATACCGCGGCAACCGCGCTCGATCACAGCGGGAACGCGGATGAGGCGCATCGCGAGTCGTGACGAAGGGACGAGATCCGGCAGGATCATCCCCGGCACGATCTTGAGTCCCTCGCTCCGTCCTTGAGCAGTCGCAAGAACGTGTCGCGGCTCTCGCTCGGCCTCCCGACGATCGCGGTGCAGCGCCGAGTCCGAGACGAACGCCGATATCCGCTCGGCCAGGTTCACAGGCCCCGCCGTCGACGCGACGGACCGCAGGAGGCGGCCTAGCCACTCCTCGCGGAAGGAGCGGACGCGGCGGGAGCTGAGGAGCACGACGGTGTACATCTTGCGGAGATGACGCCACCCGTCGCTGTAGGGGCCGACCCTATTCACCGCTCAACGCGGCTCCGACCAACGGGGCTGCCTCAAGCGGCGGATCCTATACCGACGCCGCACACCTCTACATGGGCCGGGCCTAATAAGCATTTTCGGGAATTTCGCTCTTTTCGTTTCTGTTCTCTTCTTTTTTTTCTGTTGGTTTTTCTGTTTCTTTTTCTCCTTCAGATTCGAAAAATTATTAAGATTCAAAAAATATTCAAATTTGAAAAATGAATTTATTCGGAAATTCAAAAATTGTTCAGCTTCGAAATTTGTTCAAAACAGAAATTTGTTCAAATTTGAAAATGTTCAAATTTTAAATATGTTTAATTTAAAAAATTGTTCAAATTTGAAAATTGTTTAAACTTAAAAATAGTTCAGATTAATTTTTTTCCGAACTTAAAATTTCTCAAACTTAAAAATTGTTCAAATTTAAAGTTTTGAAAATTGTTCAACTTTAAAAAAAGTGAAAAACTTAATAAAATTGTCAAATCAGAAATGCTCGATTTTAAAATTTAAAAGTATTCAGATTTTGATAATTTTTTATTTTCAAAAATATTCAAACTGTAAAAAATTAATAGAAAGAAAAGAAACGAAAAAAGAAAAAACGTTTACCTGATGCTGTTGGGCCGAGCCCCTCAAGCCACGTCAGACCAGCGGTGCACCATGAATGCTTCGTATTAACAACCGGTCGGGATCATGGGCTGGGCCCAACAACAGCCGGAGGGTGTGCGGCTCCTCGCTCGCCACCGACCAGGTCAGTGTAAAGCACCTCCCGCCTGAAGCGACGAGGCGCTGGGCCATGCCCACTAGTGGGAGAGAGATTTTCGGGTTTCGGGTTTCATTTTTTCGGCCGGTGGGTTCCTGTTGTTTTGTGCTCGGTTTTCTTCGGGGTTTTCCCTGGTTCTCTTTGGTTTTACTGTCGTTTTTGGTTTGTTTTGAACTTTCTTTAAAATCTAAACTTTTTTCAATTTTGTACTTTTCAGATTTGAACTTTTTTCAAATTTGAACATTCTTTAATATAACTTTTTTCCATTTTGGAAATTCTTTTTAACTCAAACATTTTTTTATTTGATTATTTTTTCAAATTTGAACATTGTTTAAAACTAACCTTTTATTAAAGTTTGACTTTACGAATTTGAACAATTTTCAGTTTTGAACATTTCCAAACTTGAACAATTTTCAAATTTGAACATTTTTTAATTTGTATATTGTTCAAATTTAGAAAAAGACCGAATAATAGAAAACTGTAGAAACCGAAACAGGGGAACGACGCTACCCATGTTCGTGCGAACGAACATAGTGATGCGGCCTACCGACTGATAAATGGGCCGGCCCGATCTTTTTTCTCTTCAGTGGCGCCAAGCTTCGGGAATCGGGACCGCATGAAGCGGCCTACAGGAGCTCGCGTTGTAGGGCGCAAAGACGAGCGAAATCTCTAGAAAAAGGCCGACCTTCGCGAAGGGAAGACAACTCGCTCCGCGCGCGATAAGTGGCGCGCTGTGGTGCCAGAAAATCCCTGGGAAGTGGTCTCCCTGCTCGACACGTGTCGCAAGGAGAAGCACGGTGGGGATGAGGGAGGAGAGAGAAGGCAGAGGGGGCTGCGTTTTTCCCTTTATTTTCTAGATTTGTTTTTTCAAAATGAAATATCTTGAGAATCGTAAGTCCAAATGACGAACCGTTTTCACTTTTGAGATTCTCTTGTCGAGATCTTCAAAACTAGATCTCATGTTGATAGGTTTCGAGATACTTTTTTTTCTCGTACTTCTATACTACTATGATTGTACTCGTGTTGTGTATCTAACTGTACTCGTGCATGAACTGATAAGTACTTCTGTTTTGAAGGTATTTTGTGCATTTTTTCCTTTGCTCGTGTGAGCAACTGTACCTGTACTCGTTCATGTGCGCGACTGTACCTATCTTATGTGGACGACTGTACCTGTCTCATGTGCACGGCTGTACCTGTACTCGTTCGTGTGCGCGACTGTACCTGTCTTATGTGGACGATCGTACTGCCTCGTGTCTTGATCAGATCTGCTCGTGTCTTGTGATCGTACTTCCGTATATGTACTTGCCCGCATGCGTGACTGTACCTGCCCGTATGCACACGATTGTACCTACTCGTGTGCGTGACTATACTTACTCATGTGCGCTATTGTTTTTGTACTTGTCCGTGTGTCCAGCTGTACTCGTGCGGTGTACGTAACTGTACTCGTGTGTCACACACAACTGTACTCGTCTATTATACGTAACTGTACTCGTATATTTGTATAAAACTGTAATTGTGTGTTACGTGTAAGTGTACTTGTATATAACTTTGGAGCTGTGCTCGCGTGTCAAAAACTAAAGTAGCTTCAGTAGTGCTCGTACCTAAACTAGTACTGTAGCATAGATGTGCTAGCATGTAGGCCGGGGCGAGTACTACGCGCGCGGGAGGAGGAGCACAAGATTTTGTCGCGTACGAGTTCGTACTTGACGCGTACGCGCGGGCGTCTACGCGCGCTGCGTGGAGTTCGTTCGCTCCCGGGCGACGTGCGCGTCCGCGTCCAACACGTGTCACGTTCTCGTTCGTTTCCCGGGATAAAACTTCTCTTTCTAAAGGTCTCCCTTTTTCTAGTAGTACCCAAAGACGAGGCCCTAGTTGCCCCGGAACACGAGTAGCGGGATCGGGCCGGCCCTATGTTTTTCGGGATTTTTTTTTTGGCAAAGTCGACAAAAGGCTCCTTCAAGATAATACATGTGTATGCATAACAGGAAACCTAAAATGTAGACCTACACATAGCTCATTTTTTGAAAAATTCAAAAATAATTTTTTAAAGTTTTTTTTAACGAAAATAAATCTAGACGTAGACGTTGTTGTTTTCTACCAACGTGCAAATTACAACGCGAAATACCTTATAACCGAAGCTGTGCAAAAATGAAAAAAAAATCTGACATCTACAATAGTAAACAATGTAAACTCTCACAATCTTACGATCTATCAGATTTTCTAATTTTTATGCAGCCTTGAATATTTGTTATCTCAAGTTCAAATTTTGCACAATTATAGAAATCAAGATTGTCACATCTAAAAATATTCAGATCTTTTTGAAACTTCAGAATACCATTTTCAGTTTTTTTTCAAAAAAAGGGCTATGTATAGCCCGTCCTCCAAAAATCCACACTCTATGCATAACTGGATATATAGTTTTATTTTATACGAATATTTACGATAGACATAATAATAAATGGTAGAGAAATATAACAAGTATTGTAGTTTGGTTACCTCAAATAAAAACCAAGTTACAATAACTCCATCCACAATTACACACTTCAATGCTTCACAAAAAAAGTTCTTCGTGCATTCGTAGATGCAAAATCATTGAGAACAATTTCAAGAACCCTTATCAATATCTTCATGCCCCTACCACTGCTCATTGGACAGCGGCAAACAAATTCTTCACTATATCGGAGGTACAATCAACACTTGTATCATTTTTAGCAGTTTTCCTCTACACTTTTTAGTGCATTTTCAGATACCGATTAGGGCGGGGTGTCTTGATGACCGTCGCTCCACGAGAGGTTTTGCTATATTTTTTTATCCCAATTTAATTTTTTGGAATGCTAGAAAATAACCTACAATTTCCCGCTCTAGTATCGAGGCTAGATACGAAGGTTCTTGCCAATGTAACGGCTGAGTTAATATGGGTTGAAGTATTTGTTCGGAGACATGGCATATCTCTTCCTAAAAGACTATTTTTGTGGTGTGACAATCTTGGCGCTACATACTTATCGGGGAATCATGTTTTTCATGCCCATACAAGACACATTGAGATTGACTACCACTTTATTCCTGAACAAGTGGCTAACAAATTCTTGGAGGTCAAGTTTATCTATAACAAGAATCAAGTTGCTGATGGTTTCAGTAAGGTTTTGCCTATTAAGTTACTAATTGAGTTTAAGTGTAATATCAACTTTTTTCTAGGCTGAGATTAAGGGGACTTGTTAGATGTATATTATGTATTTATACAGGGTACGACATAGTATATCAACCTGAATAGAAACTCTCTTTTTAAGCAACGTCAGGGACTTTTCTTACCTCCCATAAACATGTAACAAAGGCTCTCGATTGGGGTACCGTTCCAGAAACAACAATACCTTTGTGGCGTGGTTGTTCTCATCGGCGCACGACCTTTCGTAGATTTTGTACGCCTTGTACCAGCAAAAGAAAGAGATGTCAAGGATCATACTCACTACATCGGGCTGTTACTGAAGCACCGCCATGAGTGCCAACTTAAAAGTATTGTCAGTTCGTCGGAAGCCTTGTATCAGTAGCACCTAACTGAGGCATGTGAATGCCTTTTATCAGCAGCAAAGGACTCTAAAACTAGAGTCTTTAAATGTGTGCTCAGTATCATGCTGTCCTGGCACCAGGGCCGGTTCTATCTTTTCTGTGGTCCTTGGGCAAGCTGATGAAAGTGGCCCCTAAAACTAATATGTATGTACGTATATACAAATATATGTGTCTAATTTTACTAGCAAAATATTAAAATTAACATTCATCGATGCATTCATAGTATGAGTTTCTATAAATAACGACAGGGAGACAAAAGGAGTAGCAAAATATAAGTAGTAGTATTTCTTGCTAGTTTTATTACCTCAAATAAGTAGTATTTCTTGCTAGTTTTATTACTCCATCGACAACTATACTTCAGTGCTTCACAAAAAAACTTTTTCGAGCATTTCTAGATGCAAAATCATTGAGGACCACTTCAAGATCGATGTTGTCCAAGATATCCTTCTCAAGCCAAGCCATTCAATCTGTCTTGCAACATAGTTGACCTCAAACAATTCTTTAGTAGTTTCAGTTTAGAGAAACTTCTTTCAGCTGATGCTACAGTCACAGGTATAGTTAAGAGGATCTGATAAGCAATTGATACATTGGGGTAGCAATCTACCACTGTAACGAACTGAAGAATCTCAGGCGCTGACATCAAATCATTTGGCAAAGTTACTTGCAATACTTTTAGCTCAGAGAAAAAATCATCAAGGTCAACATCATGCGACTCTTCATGAGTAAAAGTTTTTGCAAAATCAGTGCAAGATTTTCGTAGATTACTCTCATCCAAAGACTTCAACTTCTTTGAGTTGAATATGAAGCAATTGTTGTGTCTACAACGACAAGAAAGTAAGTAACCTTGAAGGATTCGATCAGTAGCTGATAGTTGTAGTTCATCACCTTCATCATTTACTTCATCACAATGCTTCTTCCTTTTACTTTGACGTTCTGTACGAAATTTTGGCTCTATGCCTAGATTTGATGCAATAGCTTTGGCACTCTCAATACTAGCAGAAAATTATACCCATTTCTATAGTTCTGAAAATACTCAATGACCTTATCAATGTGTTGGAGAGTAGCATCGATGCAGACAATTTTCTCCTGTAACTTTTTGCTCACCATATTCACATAAAATAGAATATCATGCCAAATAATCATACCAACTAAAGTCTCAAATTTCCCAAGTGCTTTGAACAAATATTGAGCACCACTTACTGTAGCGGGATCATCAGTAGAAGCCTTCTTCAATTCCTTCAAAGCTGATCTTACTTGGAGAGTTTGATGCCTTATAGGTTGCACACTCTTTATTCGACTCTCCCAGCGCATATTAGACAAAGGTTTGAGAGTCAGATTTGGTACATTATCTAGCAAAATCTTCCACCTTTTAGTAGAACGTGCAAAGAATACATATATACGTTGTATAATGCCAAATAATGAAATAGCTTGTTCACAAGATTTCGCCATATCACAAAGAGTCAGATTCAGACTATGACATGTGCATGGCATATATAATGCTTTGGGGTTAACTTTAAGCAAACGGTTCTGAACACCTTGATTTTTCCCCTTCATGTCGGAACCATTGTCATAACCTTGCCCTGTTACATCATCGACATTCAAATCAAGAGAATCCAATGTATCCATCAGTACATTAAAAAGCCCCAATCCGGATGTGTCATCAAACTTTAGAAACTCTAGGAAAAACTCCTCCACTCTCGGAATATTACTTGACATATTGACACAACGCACAATTAGAGTCATTTGTTCTTCATGACTCACATCCGGGGTACAATCCAATATAACAGAGAAATACTTGGCATCCTTGATGGTCCTTAAGATAAACTTCTTCACGGTATTAGAAAGAAGTAAGATCAACTCATTCTGAATAGTGTGGCCAAGATAATGGTGATGTATTTCATTATTTTGGATACGCCTAATATGGTCTTGCATCACGGGATCAAATTCATCAATCATTTCAATATTAACCAAAAAATTACCATTATTGTCTTCATACAACTTCTCATTTGATCCTCGGAAGGCCAAATTACGTTTTGCAAGAAACTTCACTACCGAAACTATTCTTAGCAAAACATGCCTCCAACGCTCTTTTTCCTTTGCAATGTTCCACTGCATGTCATCATCAATTGTTTGATTTGTGCTTAACCTCAACCTTAGTTCATTCCATGTGTTCATGTTTGTCAAGTGCTCAGAACTACTCTCATGTGCTTTGAGTCTTCCACTCAGACGCTTCCAGTCGCTCATACCATTAGACCCTAGCGAAGATCTGTTGTGACTTGATTTGAACAACTTGCAGCAAAAACAATAAACTTTGTCCACCTCTTTGGAGTAAACCAACCACTTTCTGTTGGTAACCTCAGAATTAGCTAAATTTCTGGAGTAGTAAGCATATGAAAAATGTCTACCAAGGTCATCCTTACGGAATTCGAGACCCAATTCTCTCACAGGCCCGTTTTATATTAATATATCCCTTTTGCAATTGTCAAGATTATCCCATGTTCTAGGATCATATAGAGATAACAGAGAATGATCTTGTTCATCACCATTCCGGGCATCAGGCGAAGGCTGCAAATTATCCTCCTCCGCACTATCATCATTAACATCAACATCAAGATCTGCATTTAAATTCAACAAAATATAGTTAGTATGTTACATACGTACTTATGCAAAAAAATCAATGCTAGTTAGTGACTTACTGTCATCCAAGGGCTGTTCATCGACCACATGGTCTGCACTTAAACTTTGATCATCATCTTGTTCGGGGTCAGATTCTTGCCTTTGATTATCGCCATGGACATCAACACTAGTTGTTGCTTTAAAATACTTATTTATAGCACCTCTTTGTGATTCAGTAAGTTGATTCGCTCGCTTTTTTTCATTCCTTTTCATAGCACCGGATTTATGTTTCCGCTTCGGCATTATGAAACCTATTGTTTACACGGATGACGGATCAACAAATGACACGATATCATGAAAACACAATTTTCAATCTATAAAAAAGGCAGAGCATAATACCTTAGTTGCAGGCAGTTAGGGCAGCACTAAGCAGCAGCAGCCAGGGAGCAGCCAGCAGCAGGGTCTCAGGCGGCGGCCGGCGGGCGCTGTGACGCTGTCTGCTGGCGATTTGTTGGGGAGTCTTGGGCGAGCCGGCGAGGCAGAGCGAGAGATGAGAGGGAGGCGCAGGGAGGTGATGTGACCAGGGAAGTGATCGAGGCGTTGGCCGATGGAAAAATGAGGCGTCGTTTCCGTGACTTCCGTCCGTGCGTTCCTCTCCTTGGGGCTTGGACCTGGACGTTTTCTTCTTTGATTCTTTCCTTCCGGCTGGGTTTTTGGCCTTTCTCTAATTTTTCTCCAACAACAAGGTATATTGTACTATATACAAAGAAAATAGATGTGATGATGCCCCCCCAGGCGGTGGCCCATGGGCGTTGCCCATGGTCTCCAGTGGCAGAGCCAGCCCTGCCTAGCACTCTGGCTTCTTGAATGCCCTATATGTGCACTTGTCAATTGTCATTCATGCTATCTCTAGTGAACGCGCCTAGCATCCATGGCCAGTCTATAGATTTTAGGGACACTAGAGCAACGCGACACCTAGGGCTCCTTGTTCACAGTGATGGAACTTTTTAGGGCAGGGGGCCATGGCCCCCTACTACTGGAAAATCCAGAAAATGATATTTTTTAAAATATTACTTAAATTTTAATCATAATTGGTGTTATCTCTGTCAAGCTCTGCCACTTGATCACACACAAAAGGCTTAAAAAAATATTAGTAATCTGCAAGAGCATTATTGTGGTGACCCTGCATACCACTGCATATTGTAGTATGCCAGCCGTTCCCAGAAACAACAATACCTTCGTGGCGTGGTTGTTCTCGTCGGCGCACGACCTTTCGTAGATTTTGTACGCCTTGTACCAGCAAAAGAAAGAGATGTCCAGGATCATACTCACTGCAGCGGGCTGTTACTGAAGCGCCGCCATGCGTGCCAACTTAAAAATATTGTCAGTTCGCCGGAAGCCTTGTATCAGTAGCACCTAACTGAGGCATGTGAATGCCTTTTATCAACAGCAAAGGACTCTAAAACTAGAGTCTTTAAATGTGTGCTCAGTATCATGTTGTCCTGGCACCAGGGCCGGTTCTATCTTTTCTGTGGTCCTTGGGCAAGCTGATGAAAGTGGCCCCTAAAACTAATATGTATGTACGTATATACAAATATATGTGTCTAGTTTTACTAGCAAAATATTAAAATTAACATTCATCGATGCATTCATAGTATGAGTTTCTATAAATAACGACAGGGAGACAAAAGGAGTAGCAAAATATAAGTAGTAGTATTTCTTGCTAGTTTTATTACCTCAAATAAGTAGTAGTATTTCTTGCCAGTTTTATTACTCCATCGACAACAATACTTCAGTGCTTCACAAAAAAACTTCTTCGAGCATTTCTAGATGCAAAATCATTGAGGACCACTTCAAGATCGATATTGTCCAAGATATCCTTCTCAATACAACATGTAGCCAAGCCATTCAATCTTTCTTGCAACATAGTTGACCTCAAACAATTCTTTAGTAGTTTCAGTTTAGAGAAACTTCTTTCAGCTGATGCTTCAGTCACAGGTATAGTTAAGAGGATCTGATAAGCAATTGATACATTGGGGTAGCAATCTACCGCTGTAACGAACTGAAGAATCTCAGGCGCTGACATCAAATCATTTGGCAAAGTTACTTGCAATACCTTTAGCTCAGAGAAAAAATCATCAAGGTCAACATCATGCGACTCTTCATGAGTAAAAGTTTTTGCAAAATCAGTGCAAGATTTTCGTAGATTACTCTCATCAGAAGACTTCAGCTTCTTTGAGTTAAATAATAACCCAAACACCTTTTCAAACTCCTTTAGCTGCACAAATCGATCATTCAATGAAGCAATTGTTGTGTCTACAACGACAAGAAAGTAAGTAACCTTGAAGGATTCGATCAGTAGCTGATAGTTGTAGTTCATCACCTTCATCATTTACTTCATCAAAATGCTTCTTCCTTTTACTTTGACGTTTTGTACGAAATTTTGGCTCTATGCCCAGATTTGATGCAATAGCTTTGGCACTCTCAATACTAGCAGAAAATTATACCCATTTCTATAGTTCTGAAAATACTCAATGACCTTATGAATGTGTTGGAGAGTAGCATCAATGCAGACAATTTTCTCCTGTAACTTTTTGCTCACCATATTCACAGAAAATAGAATATCATGCCAAATAATCATACCAACTAAAGTCTCAAATTTCCCAAGTGCTTTGAACAAAGATTGAGCATCACTTACTGTAGCGGGATCATCAGTAGAAGCCTTCTCCAATTCCTTCAAAGCTGGTCTTACTTGGAGAGTTTGATGCCTTATAGGTTGCACACTCTTTATTCGACTCTCCCAACGCATATTAGACAAAGGTTTGAGAGTCAGATTTGGTACATTATCTAGTAAAATCTTCCACCTTTTAGTAGAACGTGTAAAGAATACATATATACGTTGTATAATGCCAAATAATGAAGTAGCTTGTTCACAAGATTTCGCCATATCACAAAGAGTCAGATTCAGACTATGACATGTGCATGGCATATATAATGCTTTGGGGTTAACTTTAAGCAAACGGTTCTGAACACCTTGATTTTTCCCCTTCAAGTCGGAACCATTGTCATAACCTTGCCCTGTTACATCATCGACATTCAAATCAAGAGAATCCAATGTATCCATCAGTACATTAAAAAGCCCCAATCCGGATGTGTCATCAAACTTTAGAAACTCTAGGAAAAACTCCTCCACTCTCGGAATGTTACTTGACATATTGACACAACACACAATTAGAGTCATTTGTTCTGCATGACTCACATCCGGGGTACAATCCAATATAACAGAGAAATACTTGGCATCCTTGATGGTCCTTAAGATAAACTTCTTCACGGTATTAGAAAGAAGTAAGATCAACTCATTCTGAATAGTGTGGCCAATATAATGGTGATGTATTTCATTATTGTGGATACGCCTAATATGGTCTTGCATCACGGGATCAAATTCATCAATCATTTCAATATTACCCAAAAAATTACCATTATTTTCTTCATACAACTTCTCATTTGATCCTCGGAAGGCCAAATTACGTTTTGCAAGAAACTTCACTACCGAAACTATTCTTAGCAAAACGTGCCTCCAACGCTGTTTTTCCTTTGCAATGTTCCGCTGCATGTCATCATCAGTTGTTTGATTTGTGCTTAACCTCAACCTTAGTTCATTCCATGTGTTCATGTTTGTCAAGTGCTCAGAACTACTCTCATGTGCTTTGAGTCTTCCACTCAGACGCTTCCAGTCGCTCATACCATTAGACGCTAGCGAAGATCTGCCGTGACTTGATTTGAACAACTTGCAGCAAAAACAATAAACTTTGTCCACCTCTTTGGAGTAAACAAACCACTTTCTGTCGGTAACCTCAGAATTAGCTAAATTTCTGGAGTAGTAAGCATATGAAAAATGTCTGCCAAGGTCATCCTTACGGAATTCGGGACCCAATTCTCTCACATGCCCATTTTTAATTAATATATCCCTTTTGCAATTGTCAACATTATCCCATGTTCTAGGATCATATTGAGATAACAGAGAATGATCTTGTTCATCACCATTCCGGGCATCAGGCGAAGGCTGCAAATTATCCTCCTCCGCACTATCATCATTAACATCAACATCAAGATCTGCATTTAAATTCAACAAAATATAGTTAGTATGTTACATACGTACTTATGCAAAAAAATCAATCCTAGTTAGTGACTTACTGTCATCCAAGGGTTGTTCATCGACCACATGGTCTGCACTTAAACTTTGATCATCATCTTGTTCGGGGTCAGATTCTTGTCTTTGATTATCGCCATGGACATCAACACTAGTTGTTGCTGAAAAATACTTATTTATAGCACCTCTTTGTGATTCAATAAGTTGATTCGCTCACTTTTTTCATTCCTTTTCGTAGCACCGGATTTATGTTTCCGCTTCGGCATTGTAAAACCTATTGTTTACACGGATGACGGATCAACAGATGACACGATATCATGAAAACACAATTTTCAATCTATAAAAAAGGCAGAGCATAATACCTTAGTTGCAGGCAGTTAAGGCAGCACTAAGCAGCAGCAGCTAGGGAGCAGCCAGCAGCCAGCAGCAGGGTCTCAGGCGGCGGCCGGTGGGCGCTGTGACGCTGTCCGCTGGCGATTTGTTGGGGAGTCTTGGGCGAGCCGGCGAGGCAGAGCGAGAGACGAGAGGGAGGCGCAGGGAGGCGATGTGACCAGGGAAGTGATCGAGGCGTTGGCTGATGGAAAAATGAGGCATCGTTTCCGTGATTTCCGTCTGTGCGTTCCTCTCCTTGGGGCTTGGACCTGGACGTTTTCTTCTTTGATTCTTTCCTTCCGGCTGGGTTTTTGGCCTTTCTCTAATTTTTTTCCAACAACAAGTTATACTGTACTATATACAAAGAAAATAGATGTGCTGATGCCCCCCCCAGGCGGTGGCCCATGGGCGTTGCCCATGGTCGCCTATGGCCAGAGCCGACTGATACGTCTCAAACGTATCTATAATTTCTTATGTTCCATGCTAGTTTTATGACAATACTCACATGTTTTATATATACTTTACATCATTTTGATGCATTTTCCAGTACTAACCTATTAACAAGATGTCGAAGCGTTAGTTCCTGTTTTCTGCTGTTTTTGGTTTCAGAAATCCTACATAGGAAATATTCTCGGAATTGGACAAAACAAAAGCCCACGGTCTTATTTTCCACGGAGCCTTCCAGAACACCGAAGAGGAGACAAAGAGGGGCCACGAGGCGGCCACACCATAGGGGGCGCGGCCCCACCCCTAGCCGCGCCGCCATATGGGGTGGGCCCCTCGGGCGTCCCCCGACTCTGCCCCTTCGCCTATATAATCCTTCCGTCGCGAAAACCCTAGTACCGAGAGCCACGATACGAGAAAAGTTCCAGAGAAGCCGCCGCCGTCAACCCCATCTCGGGGGGTTCTGAAGATCACCTCCGGCACCCTGCCGGAGAGGGGAATCATCACCGGAGGGCTCTACACCACCATGCCCGCCTCCGGACTGATGCGTGAGTAGTTCATCCTTGGACTATGGGTCCATAGCAGTAGCTAGATGGTTGTCTTCTCCTCTTGTGCTATCATGTTTAGATCTTGTGAGCTGCCTATCATGATCAAGATCATCTATTTGTAATGCTATATGTTGTGTTTGTTGGGATCCGATGAATATGGAATACTATGTCAAGTTGATTATCGATCTATCATATATGTGTTATTTATGTTCTTGCATGCTCTCCGTTGCTAGTAGAGGCTCTGGCCAAGTTGATACTTGTGACTCCAAGAGGGGGTATTTATGCTCGATAGTGGGTTCATGCCTCCATTGAATCTGGAACAGTGACAGAAAGTTCTAAGGTTGTGGATGTGTTGTTGCCACTAGGGATAAAACATCAATGTTTTGTCTAAGGATATTTGTATTGATTACATTACGCACAGTACTTAATGCAATTGTCTGTTGTTTGCAACTTAATACTGGAAGGGGTGCGGATGCTAACCTGAAGGTGGACTTTTTAGGCATAGATGCATGCTGGATAGCGGTCTATGTTCTTTGTCGTAATGCCCTAAGTAAATCTCATAGTAGTCATCATGATATGTATGTGCATTGTTATGCCCTCTCTATTTGTCAATTGCCCAACTGTAATTTTTTCACCCAACATGTTATTTATCTTATTGGAGAGACACCGCTAGTGAACTGTGGACCCCGGTCCATTCTTTTACATCTGAAATACAACCTACTGCAATCATTATTCTCTGTTGTTCTTTGCAAGGAAACATCATTCTCCACACCATACGTTTAATCCTTTGTTTACAGCAAGTCGGTGAGATTGACAACCTCACTGTTAAGTTGGGGCAAAGTATTTTGATTGTGTTGTGCAGGTTCCACGTTGGTGCCAGAATCCCTGGTGTTGCGCCGCACTACACTCCTTCACCAACAACCTTCACGTGGCCTTCATCTCCTACTGGTTCGATAACCTTGGTTTCTTACTGAGGGAAAACTTGCTGTTGTACGCATCACACCTTCCTCTTGAGGTTCTCAACGGACGTGTGCTTCACGCGCCATCACCGGCCCTGCCTAGCACTCTGGCTTCTTAAATGCCCTATATGCAGTGGCGAGCCTCCCGGTAGGGCGAGGTCGGGAGCCCGCCCTACCTTGGCTCGCGACGAAACATTTTCTAGATAGGTGCATCGTACGTATCGATTGATTGGGGGCACTGGCAGAGAAAAAATAGGGGAAAGAAACGAATTAGTGTACGTATCATGTATTTGACTATTGGCACGTCCGGGCGTCCGGCCGTAGTCTTTGGGCCTACTGCCGAATGAGCCGGTCGTACTAGCCTCAAACAGCTCCACTTCGTCGCTTCATCGGCACCAGAGAAACCAGAGGACAGATGTCCCTGATCGACCTGATATATCAGGTCTTGATAATTTGTTGGCGGCGGTGGCGTGATCTCTGAGCCGGGCAGAGGATCGGCAAATGACCAGGCGTTGGGCGCAGAACGGAGGAAACATGACTGTCCAAAGGGCAGCGGGCAGCAGGCCGACGGCAGTGAACGGTTGGCTGAGCTATAGATTGAAAATGAACAGGAAAGAAAGGGGCTAGAAAAGGGGGAAGGTAAATTTTTATTTAATGAATTCGGGTGGAACACTAGTGATTTATTTGATGAATTACTGAATTGGAGATTTAACAAGGTACTGTGTGGCACTTTTTAGTGACTTGATGGCGTGCTACATCGAGAGGGGAATATTCAAAACCTTTAATCTTGGTGAAATTAAGAAATATTTACCATTGCTTGGGATCTCTATATGGCATTAAAGCTTAATTATCGTCTTATCGATATGTTTGTAGGTTCTACTTCTGTTTAAATACTAAGTGATTATTGTTGTGCTAAGTGATTATGTGTAAGATCATATAAACTATAAATTTGTCTTGATAATTTTGGTTTTTTCATCAATCTTTTTACATGATCTAGAGTTCGCCCGACCTCAATTTTTGTTCGTCCTTCGCCACTGCCTATATGTGAACTTGTCAATTGTCATTCATGCTATCTCTAGTGAACGCGCCTAGCATCCATGGCCGGTCTATAGATTTTAGAGACCCTATTGCAACGCGACACCAAGGGCTCCTTGTTCACAATGATGGAACTTTTTTAGGGCAGGGGGCCATGACCCCCTACTATTGGAAAATCCAGAAAATCTTATTTTTTAAAATATTACTTAAATTTTAATCATAATTGGTGTTATCTCTGTCAAGCTCTGCCACTTGATCACACACAAAAGGCTTAAAAAATATTAGTAATCTGCAAGAGCATTATTGTGGTGACCCTGCATACCACTGCATATTGTAGTATGCCAGCCGTTGACACAACATGTGCAAAGTACCATTTCACAAATATTACATCTCTCAGAGTGATACAACAGAAACATAGCTTGTCTTTATTTTACTCACTTAATATTACAAGTCATATATGTACATCACATTGGAGCTCCTCCTGGGTCTAGAGAGGATAACTCGGTAGTTCTAGATGAACCTTACTTAATTTATAAACTATCGGTAGTAGCAAACTAAGTACCATCACGATTCGAGCAACTTTATTCTATAGAGTTCGGTGTTGCTCGATTACTATTACGCTGTGGTGCCTAAGCTTCATTTTATTCTGGAACCTCCTCTGTGCCGTAGCCGATAAGGAAGTCCACCCCCTCTACTCCTCCGGACAGATCTGGTTCTTCATACACTACTAGGGAAAAGCCTATAGGTGGAGGCAAGTGGTGCCGGCGCACCACCCTATGCATGCGCCGGTGGAACGTGCTGCCGGCGCACCAAATACTAGCCGCGCCGGCGATGCCTGCCCACTACCGGCGCACCAGTGGATTAGACGCGCCGGCGCTTTTTCCTGGCATGGCCTCGCCCAATTCGGGCCAGGCCCACGAAACATTGCCGGCGCACCAGCCCATGAGTGCGCCGGTGGTAATTTGCTATTGCCAGCGCGCTCCTGGGCTGGTGCGCCGGCAATGTTTCGTGGGCCTGGCCCGAAGCAGATATAGCCGGATGGCTTATATACTGCCGGCGCACCCAGGTCCTGGTGCGCCGGCAGTAACCTGGGAGTTATTTCAGCCACCAACCAGCACTCACAAGCCACTACACTCACTCCTCCACACAACCCGACCCTTCTCCCAACCCACCTATTTTTTGCCCATTTCTACCCCAAATTTAGCCAATTTGACCAAACAAAATCATATTTTTTTACCAAATCTTCCCTTCCTACATGCATCTCCCACATCCCCCTATGTAGATCTAGATCTACTATCCCGCATTGACCGCTCAATCTAGATCTAGATCTAGAAAGTCGGCTTCCATACGCCGTGGTAGCGGCGCGACGTCTCGATCTTGTTGACGAGTATATCAAACCAATAGGTGATTAATGAACAAATTGAGGAATGAAATCAACGTATATTGGACATTAATTTGAAGCAAAGCTCGTGTGTGGCATATATATATGTTGTGTTTGTGCTTGTGCTTGTGTGTGTTGTTGGCGTTGAAAATGAGTTGCCAACGTTGCGCCGAAATGTTGATTCTTTAAGTTTCCGTTTCGGCACATTTCTGGCGCTCCTATGTCCTACCGTGTAGGAAGGTCATGCCGAAATTTTCAATGAAAAATTTACCGACGGATGCATGGTTCTAATCAATTATGTAATCTTACCATGCAGGCGATAATGGTTATTGAGATGAGTGAAAGCATCGTGATGAGATATCTGAAACACGCGATCATCGACATGTATGAAAATAACCGCACGGAGGTATTGTGTCCGTGCCGGAGATGCAAACGAGGGAAATGGTTTGACCCGTATTCAGGCAAATTGCAGGGGCACCTGCTCACTAATGGTTTCATGCATGGACACACTCAATGGATGAGTGATGATGGCGCGGAGGTCAATGGGGCGACGGCAGCAGGTGGTAATAATGGCCGGCAAGAAGGAGGGCATCATGATATTGATGACGATGAAGAGCTTGTCGCACAGGACGATAACCTTGACGACGACAATAACCTTGACGACGACGAAGAGGTGCCGCTAGCTTCAGTCGTGCGGGACCCTCATCTTCAAGATCTGCTTCTCGAAAAGACGAAAGGCGCCAAGCGGAAATCAAAGCTTGAGCAACTCGAGATAGACTCGAATACTCCGTTGTACGACTCAGGTCGCGGGTTGGGGGAGTCTCGCTTGAGAGTAGCTCTCGATGTGCTGCAGATGAAGGCGAAACACGGATGGACGGACACAAGCGTCGACGACATCCTGGAATACGTGAAAGATCTCCTTCCTGCCGGGAACACGTGTCCTGGTAGTCTAGCCGAGGCCAAGAGAATCACGTGCCCTCTCGACTTACCCCACGAAAAGTATCACGCCTGCATCAACGACTGTATCATGTATCGCAAGGAGCACATGGACAAGACCAAATGTCCTGTGTGTGAAGCTGAACGGTACAAGAAAGGGAAGAAGAAAGCTCCTCGGAAAGTTGTGTGGTACTTCCCGCTCGCCCCCCGGCTTCAACGGTTCTACGCGGACCGCAAGGAAGCAAAGCTCATGCGCTGGCACGCAGAAAGAAAGGAGGCATTGTTGAATGATAAAGAGCGGATTGAGCACCCAGTGCTGACGCACCCTTCGGATGCAAGCCAGTGGAAAGCATTAGACAATGAATTCGGAAGTTTTGGGGCAGATCCCAGAAACATCAGGTTGGGTGCGAGCACGGACGGATTCAATCCGTTCGAAAACCAGAGCAGCACACATAGCACATGGCCCGTGTTTGTATGGATCTACAACCTCCCGCCCTGGCTGTGCATGAAGAGGAAGTACATACAGATGAGTATGCTAATTCAAGGGCCGACACAGCCAGGAAACGATATCAACATGTATCTCGAACTATTAAAGGAGGAGCTTGAAACGTTGTGGGCGGAGGAAGGGGTAGATACATGGGACGCCGTCGCGGAAGAATATTTCCCTTTGAGAGCCGCGTTGATCACGACGGTGCAGGACTACCTCGGATACGGTTACATTTCGTGCCAGGTGTGCCATGGACACAAGGCATGTGTCAGGTGCATGGAAGAGACGATGTTTTTGCAGCTTGGTAAGGATCCCGGCTCTTCGAAAATAGTTTACATGGGGCATCGAAGGTGGCTACACAAGACTGACCCATGGAGAAAGCGTAGAGATCTGTTCGATGGTACAAATGAACCCCGAGGACCTCCACGTAACAAGAGCGGCGAAGAGATCGATACATTACTGAAAGGTTGGAAGGAGTGCCCTGCACCGGGAAAGATTCGTCAAAAGCCTGGAGAGAAGAAGAAGAAAAAGGAAACGACGCCGCTCATTGGTGTATGGAAAAGGAGGTCCGTGTTTTGGGACTTGCCGTACTGGAAAATTCTCGATACACCTCACTGCCTTGATGTCATGCATATTACAAAGAACGTGTGCGAGAGCTTGCTTGGCACTCTTCTCAACATGCCGGACCGGACCAAAGATGGGCCGAAAGCAAGACACGACCTAAAAGTTTTGGGCATCAGGGAAGAGCTTCAGATCCCGCCGGCCCAAGAGGGACAGTCGGAGGAGGAGGCAGACGGCGGTCAGAAGCGCAAAAGGATTAAGCAGCCAGACTATTACTGTCCCCCCTCCTGCTTCACTTTTAGTCCGGCCGAGGTCGATCAATTTTTCAATTGCCTTGTAGGAGTCAGAGTGCCCTTCGGTTACTCCGGGCTAATAAGCAGATACATGGACCCCAAGAAACGAAACTTCAGCGGCATGAAGTCTCATGACTGTCACGTGATGATGATGCAGATTCTTCCGGTTGCAATCCGAGGTATAATGGATGACCATGTCCGTGCAACGCTGACTGGGCTCTGTAACTTCTTCGACGTCATAACTCGGAAGTCGATAAGCGTGAAGAAACTCGCAAGGCTCCAGGAAGAGATCGTGGTGATCCTATGTGAGATGGAGATGTACTTCCCGCCAGCATTCTTTGACGTGATGGTCCATCTGTTGGTCCATATCATGGATGATATCGTTAGTCTAGGGCCGGCATTCTTACACAACATGATGCCGTTTGAAAGAATGAATGGGGTCATTAAAGGATACGTTCGTAACAGGTCACATCCGGATGGAAGCATCGTACAGGGCTGGCTCACCGAAGAGTGCATCTCTTTCTGCACGAATTATCTAGACATCGAGGACCCTGTTGGTTTGCCTCAAAACAAGCACCTCCGCAGGTTCGAGGGAGTAGGCCACAAAAATGGAAGGAAGGAACTGCACGTGCACATGTCTGGTCGGAGTTCCGACTTTGACAGGGCCAACTTAGTAGCGCTACAACACATTGACTTGATCGATCCTTGGTTGAAAGAGCACAAAACCATGATAGAGAACAGTGGCAAGCCGATGATGACGGAAGCAGAAATATACAGAGCATAACTCCTCTTTCGCGCTGGTTCAAAGACCACATTGATGCTAATCCCCACCAATGGATTCGACAAGGATAAACTAGTATTGGCCTTGTCACTTGGCCCCGCGCCCAACATCATGACTTACCAAGCGTACGATATCAACGGGTACACATTCTACACGGACGTATTAGACAAGCACCGTGTTTACCCGAACTCCGGGGTCCCGATGGATTCTGGGACGGGTGACGTAAAGACTAGATACTACGGAAGAATCGAGGAAAGCTGGGAGCTTAGCTACGCCGGGGAGAAACTGCCGATGGTCCGTATCAGATGGGCTAAGAGCGTCAGAAAAGAAGACCGGTATTTCACCACCATGTTTCTACCCGAAGCCAACAAATCAAAGTCCACGAACGCCACCGCGCAGAATGAGCCATGGGTACTGGCAGAACACGTGCACCAATGCTTCTTCATAACCGACCCATCCAGGCCTAGCCGTGTTATCGTGAGGAGAGGCAAGAGGACCATCGTCGGAATGGATGGAGTCGCCAACGAGGAAGACTTCGAAGGACAAGTCGGAGACCCAATGATGGAAGAATCCGAGGACGAAGACACAACATACACCACAAGAAGAAGCAGGACCACGCTACCGAGGTCAGGTCGACCCTTCAAAAGAAGAAGTCACGACACGGGGCTAAATTATTCAACGACGAGCAAGAAAAGCAAGAAGAAAGCGAAACACTCTTCTCAATCGATGATGTAAAACTTTATTTGCAATCTATAACTCATATTTTGTGTAATTCATAACTACTCATATGGTCATGGCCAATATTTTATGTATGACTAATTAATATTGTGTTGGTCAATATTTTGTGTATGTATAACTCATTTTTTTTGTTTTTGCATACTCATGCATATATATATTGCTTTGTTATTATCTTGAAAAGATAAGAAAAATAAAATAGTATAGCATTTGGGGTAAAATAAAAGAAACATAAAATAAAGAGAAAAGAAATAAAGAAAAAGAATGGAAAAAAGTAAAGGAAATGGGCAGGCTAGTGATGACGCGTAAAGCACACGCTCGTTGGGAACCCCAAGTGGAAGGTGTGATGCGTACAGCAGCAAGTTTCCCTCAGTAAGAAACCAAGGTTTATCGAACCAGTAGGAGCCAAGAAGCACGTTGAAGGTTGATGGCGGCGGGATGTAGTGCGGCGCAACACCAGGGATTCCGGCGCCAACGTGGAACCTGCACAACACAACCAAAGTACTTTGCCCCAACGAAACAGTGAGGTTGTCAATCTCACCGGCTTGCTGTAACAAAGAGTTAACCGTATTGTGTGGAAGATGATTGTTTGCAGAAAACAGTAGAACAAGTATTGCGATGATTGTATTTCAGTAAAGAGAATTGGACCGGGGTCCACAGTTCACTAGAGGTGTCTCTCCCATAAGACGAACAGCATGTTGGGTGAACAAATTACAGTTGGGCAATTGACAAATAAAGAGAGCATGACCATGCACATACATATCATGATGAGTATAGTGAGATTTAATTGGGCATTACGACAAAGTACATAGACCGTCATCCAACTGCATCTATGCCTAAAAAGTCCACCTTCAGGTTATCATCCGAACCCCCTCCAGTAATAAGTTGCTAACAACAGACAATTGCATTAAGTATGGCGCGTAATGTAACTAGTGACTACATCCTTGAACATAGCACTAATGTTTTATCCCTAGTGGCAACAGCACAACACAACCTTAGAACTTTTTGTCACTGTCCCAGGTGTTAATGCAGGCATGAACCCACTATCGAGCATAAGTACTCCCTCTTGGAGTTACAAGCATCTACTTGGCCAGAGCATCTACTAGTAACGGAAAGCATGCAAGATCATAAACAACACATAAGCATAACTTTGATAATCAACATAACAAGTATTCTCTATTCATCGGATCCCAACAAACGCAACAGATAGAAATACAGATAGATGATCTTGATCATGTTAGGCAGCTCACAAGATCCGACAATGATAGCACAATGGGGAGAAGACAACCATCTAGCTACTGCTATGGACCCATAGTCCAGGGGTAGACTACTCACACATCACTCCGGAGGCGACCATGGCGGCGTAGAGTCCTCCGGGAGATGATTCCCCTCTCCGGCAGGGTGCCGGAGGCGATCTCCTGGATCCCCCGAGATGGGATCGGCGGCGGCGGCGTCTCTGGAAGGTTTTCCGTATCGTGGTTCTCGATGCGGGGTTTCGTCACGGAGACTTTTTATAGGCGAAAGGGCAGGTCAAGAGGCGGCACGGGGGCCCCACACCACAGGGCCGCGCGGCCAAGGGGGGGGCCGCGCCGCCCTATAGTGTGGCCCCTCCGTGGCCCCTCTTCGTCTCTCCTTCGGACTTCTGGAAGCTTCGTGAGAAAATAGGCCCCTGGGCTTTGATTTCGTCCAATTCCGAGAATATTTCCTTACTAGGATTTCTGAAACCAAAAAGCAAGAAACAAAGAATCGGCACTTCGGCATCTTGTTAATAGGTTAGTTCCAGAAAATGCACGAATATGACATAAAGTGTGCATAAAACATATAGGTAACATCAATAATGTGGCATGGAACATAAGAAATTATCGATACGTCGGAGACGTATCAGCATCCCCAAGCTTAGTTCTGCTCGTCCCGAGCAGGTAAAACGATAACACAGATAATTTCTGGAGTGACATGCCATCATAATCTTGATCATACTATTTGTAAAGCATATGTAGTGAATGCAGTGATCAAAACAATGTATATGACATGAGTAAACAAGTGAATCATATAGCAAAGACTTTTCATGAATAGCACTTCAAGACAAGCATCAATTAAGTCTTGCATAAGAGTTAACTCATAAAGCAATAATTCAAAGTAGAGGTATTGAAGCAACACAAAAGAAGATTAAGTTTCAGCGGTTGCTTTCAACTTGTAACATGTATATCTCATGGATATTGTCAACATAGAGTAATATAATAAGTGCAATAAGCAAGTATGTAGGAATCAATGCATAGTTCACACAAGTGTTTGCTTCTTGAGGTGGAGAGAAATAGGTGAACTGACTCAACATTGAAAGTAAAAGAATGGTCCTCCATAGAGGAAAAGCATCGATTGCTATATTTGTGCTAGAGCTTTGATTTTGAAAACATAAAGAGAGCATAAAAATAAAGTTTTGAGAGGTGTATGTTGTTGTCAACGAATGGTAGCGGGTACTCTAACCCCCTTGCCAGACAAACATTCAAAGAGCGGCTCCCATTTTATTTTATTTTGGGTGGCACTCCTTCCAACCTTTCTTTCACAAACCATGGCTAACCGAATCCTCGGGTGCCTGCCAACAATCTCATACCATGAAGGAGTGCCTTTTTATTTTAGTTTTATTATGATGACACTCCTCCCAACCTTTGCTTACACAAGCCATGGCTAACCGAATCCTTCGGGTGCCGTCCAACAATCACATACCATGGAGGAGTGTCTATTTTTGTTAATTAATTTGGGACTGGGAATCCCATTGCCAGCTCTTTTTGCAAAATTATTGGATAAGCGGATGAAGCCACTAGTCCATTGGTGAAAGTTGCCCAACAAGATTGAAAGATAAACACCACATACTTCCTCATGAGCTATAAAACATTGACACAAATCAGAGGTGATAAATTTTGAATTGTTTAAAGGTAGCACTCAAACAATTTACTTTGGAATGGCGGAAAATACCATGTAGTATAGGTAGGTATGGTGGACACAAATGGCATAGTGGTTGGCTCAAGTATTTTGGATGCATGAGAAGTATTCCCTCTCGATACAAGGTTTAGGCTAGCAAGGCTTATTTGAAACAAACACAAGGATGAACCGGTGCAGCAAAACTCACATAAAAGACATATTGAAAACATTATAAGACTCTACACCGTCTTCCTTGTTGTTCAAACTCAATACTAGAAATTATCTAGACCTTAGAGAAACCAAATATGCAAACCAAATTTTAGCATGCTCTATGTATTTCTTCATTAATGGGTGCAAAGCATATGATGCAAGAGCTTAATCATGAGCACAACAATTGCCAAGTATCACATTACCCAAGACATTAATAGCAATTACTACATGTATCATTTTCCAATTCCAACCATATAACAATTTAACGAAGGAGAAACTTCGCCATGAATACTATGAGTAGAAACCAAGGACATACTTGTCCATATGCTACAGCGGAGCGTGTCTCTCTCCCATAAGGTGAATGCTAGGATCCATTTTATTCAAACAAAACAAAAAACAAAAACAAACCGACGCTCCAAGAAAAAGCACATAAGATGTGATGGAATAAAAATATAGTTTCAGGGGAGGAACCTGATAATGTTGTCGATGAAGAAGGGGATGCCTTGGGCATCCCCAAGCTTAGACGCTTGAGTCTTCTTGATATATGCAGGGGTGAACCACCGGGTGCATCCCCAAGCTTAGAGCTTTCACTCTCCTTGATCATGTTGCATCATACTCCTCTCTTGACCCTTGAAAACTTCCTCCACACCAAACTCGAAACAACTCATTAGAGGGTTAGTGCACATTATAAATTGACATATTCAGAGGTGACACAATCATTCTTAACACTTCTGGACATTGCATAATGCTACTGGACATTAGTGGATCAAAGAAATTCATCCAACATAGCGAAAGAGGCAATGCGAAATAAAAGGCAGAATCTGTCAAAACAGAACAGTTCGTATTGACGAATTTTAAAATGGCACCAGACTTGCTCAAACGAAAATGCTCAAATTGAATGAAAGTTGTGTACATATCTGAGAATCACACACGTAAATTGGCTTAATTTTCTGAGCTACCTACAGGGAGGTGGACCCAGATTCGTGACAGCAAAGAAATCTGGAACTGTGCAGCAATCCAAATCTAGTACTTACTTTTCTATCAACGGCTTTACTTGGCACAACAAAACACAAAACTAAGATAAGGAGAGGTTGCTACAGTAGTAAACAACTTCCAAGACACAAAATAAAAACAAAGTACTGTAGGTAAAAACATGGGTTGTCTCCCATAAGCGCTTTTCTTTAACGCCTTTCAGCTAGGCGCAGAAAGTGTGTATCAAGTATTTTCGAAGGGTGGTGCATTCTCAGCGGGGTGTGGAGTTTTCTCAACTAGGCATAGTATATTGGATACATAAGTTTCAGCATCTCCCTTTTCATTAGTCTTAGGCGTGCTACTCTCATCAAACAAATTTTCAGGAACTAGCCAAGCATAATTATTTTCTAATGCATCATTCATAGCTAAGAGCTTACATGGTATTGGTGCTTTGATCTCCCCTCCATCATCAATATTATTAGTGTATCTTATTCTATCCATATCCATCTTTTCAAGGAGACTAACAAAATTAGTAGGAGAACCAAGCATGTTAAATTTAGCAAACACCTTTCTAGCTTCTCTTGCTAGACCACCAAATTCTCTAAGAAGGGTTTCTAATACAAAATCTTTCTTTCCCCCCTCTTCCATATCGCCAAGTGTGAAGAACATATGTTGGATTATAGGATTAAGATTAACAAATTTAGTTTCCAACAAGCGAACTAAATGCGCAGCAGCAATTTCATAAGTAGGCGCAAGGTCTACCAAGTGTCTATCTTCAAAATTTTCAATTGTACTAACATGATTGAAAAATTCTTCTATATTATTTCTCCCAACTATAGACCCACGTCCTACCGGTATGTCTTTTGTGGTAAAATTAAAAGGAAACATGATGAATAAAGTAAAGTAAATGCAAGTAAACTAATTTTTTTGTGTTTTCGATATAGCAAACAAGATAACAAGTAAAGTAAGACTAGCAACTAATTTTTTTGTATTTTGATTTAGTGCAGCAAACAAAGTAGTAAATAAAACTAAGCAAGACAAAAACAAAGTAAAGAGATTGAGAAGTGGAGACTCCCCTTGCAGCGTGTCTTGATCTCCCCGGCAACGGCGCCAGAAATTTAGCTTGATGACGCGTAAAGCACACGCTCGTTGGGAACCCCAAGTGGAAGGTGTGATGCGTACAGCAGCAAGTTTCCCTCAGTAAGAAACCAAGGTTTATCGAACCAGTAGGAGCCAAGAAGCACGTTGAAGGTTGATGGCGGCGGGATGTAGTGCGGCGCAACACCAGGGATTCCGGCGCCAACGTGGAACCTGCACAACACAACCAAAGTACTTTGCCCCAACGAAACAGTGAGGTTGTCAATCTCACCGGCTTGCTGTAACAAAGAGTTAACCGTATTGTGTGGAAGATGATTGTTTGCAGAAAACAGTAGAACAAGTATTGCAGTAGATTGTATTTCAGTAAAGAGAATTGGACCGGGGTCCACAGTTCACTAGAGGTGTCTCTCCCATAAGACGAACAGCATGTTGGGTGAACAAATTACAGTTGGGCAATTGACAAATAAAGAGAGCATGACCATGCACATACATATCATGATGAGTATAGTGAGATTTAATTGGGCATTACGACAAAGTACATAGACCGTCATCCAACTGCATCTATGCCTAAAAAGTCCACCTTCAGGTTATCATCCGAACCCCCTCCAGTATTAAGTTGCTAACAACAGACAATTGCATTAAGTATGGCGCGTAATGTAACTAGTGACTACATCCTTGAACATAGCACTAATGTTTTATCCCTAGTGGCAACAGCACAACACAACCTTAGAACTTTTTGTCACTGTCCCAGGTGTTAATGCAGGCATGAACCCACTATCGAGCATAAGTACTCCCTCTTGGAGTTACAAGCATCTACTTGGCCAGAGCATCTACTAGTAACGGAAAGCATGCAAGATCATAAACAACACATAAGCATAACTTTGATAATCAACATAACAAGTATTCTCTATTCATCGGATCCCAACAAACGCAACATATAGAATTACAGATAGATGATCTTGATCATGTTAGGCAGCTCACAAGATCCGACAATGATAGCACAATGGGGAGAAGACAACCATCTAGCTACTGCTATGGACCCATAGTCCAGGGGTAGACTACTCACACATCACTCCGGAGGCGACCATGGCGGCGTAGAGTCCTCCGGGAGATGATTCCCCTCTCCGGCAGGGTGCCGGAGGCGATCTCCTGGATCCCCCGAGATGGGATCGGCGGCGGCGGCGTCTCTGGAAGGTTTTCCGTATCGTGGTTCTCGGTACTGGGGTTTTCGTCACGGAGACTTTTTATAGGCGAAAGGGCAGGTCAAGAGGCGGCACGGGGGCCCCACACCACAGGGCCGCGCGGCCAAGGGGGGGGGCCGCGCCGCCCTATAGTGTGGCCCCTCCGTGGCCCCTCTTCGTCTCTCCTTCGGACTTCTGGAAGCTTCGTGAGAAAATAGGCCCCTGGGCTTTGATTTCGTCCAATTCCGAGAATATTTCCTTACTAGGATTTCTGAAACCAAAAACAGCAGAAAACAGCAACTGGCACTTCGGCATCTTGTTAATAGGTTAGTTCCAGAAAATGCACGAATATGACATAAAGTGTGCATAAAACATGTAGGTAACATCAATAATGTGGCATGGAACATAAGAAATTATCGATACGTCGGAGACGTATCAGCTAGCTAGGTGAATTGACATGTCCCAGGTTACAGCTGTGCCAGGTTTATTGCCGGCGCACCAGGCTTATTAATTCGCCGGGGGTATACTTGTCCCCGGCGAACCAGGTAGGTGGTGCGCCGGCAATAAGCCTGGCACGGCTATACTACGGACTTAACCGTTTTCTTCTCATCTTCTCCAGTACACAGTCGATCCCATCCCCTTTCTCCTCATCCGCCGCCGTTCACCGCCAAATCCCCCCTCCACCGTCCGCCTCCGTTCTGCCCCACCACCATCCTCCACCAGCGCCGCCACACCGTTGGAGGAGGGGACATCGGCGCCGCCGTTGGAGAAGAAGGAGCCGCGCGCCAGCCGTTGGAGAAGAAGGAGCCGCGCGCCAGCCGTTGGAGGAGGGGACGTCGGCGCCGCCGTTGGAGAAGAAGGAGCCGCGCGCCAGCCACTGTGAGCTTCCCTCTCCCCTTCCCTCTTCCCTTTCCTCTCCCCTTCCCTCCCCCTTCCCTATCCCCTCCTCCGTAGGGTTAGGATTTACCTACTGCTAGTTAGGGTTAGGGTTCCTGCTAGATGCTCTCTGGTTGCATAGACATATTGCATCATATTTTTCATGTTGAAAATGAAATTGAATCATATTCATACATTCAAATGAACTACTTCCAATTGAAAAATTGTTGAATAAGAAAATGGAACAAGTGCTGTTTGAAAAAAGAACAAGTTCTACTGAATTGGGGTTATTCATAAAAAGAACAAGTGCTATTATTCATAAAAAGAACAAGTGCTGTTGAAAAAAGAAATTGAGTTGGGGTTTTTTATTATAGTGGAAATGAAATGGAAATGCTACTGGTTCATTTAAAATAGTTCTCTGGTTTAGTTCACTATTTCTACTTCACTATTTAAAATGGAAATGGAAATGAAATGAATGCTCATGTTGATGCTCACTGGTTGCAATAAAGATTTTGAAATGGTTTTGAAATGCTACTGCTCATGCTCATGCTCACTGCCAAAAAAGAAAATGAAAATAAAAATGCTTGCAGTACCTAGGTAGCTAGGCAGTAGGGTTTTTTTGGTTATGCTACTGCCAATTTATATAAATTACAGTAACAATTAAGCTCTCTGGTTTGAAACTAAACCAATTTTAAACTAAACCAATTAAGCCCTCTGTAATTTTTCAACTAGAAATAAAATGATGCAGTAGGTTTAAATGATATAGCAATCAAGTTGGTTTAGATGAAATGCAAATGAAGTAGCAATATTTAGACCCTACATTAGAATATGATTTTTCAATGATGACAGTTAGGCACTTAGGCTGTAGCTCTCCATCTCTGACCACCTGGTTCATTCTCCACCAGTAGGCACTTAGGCTGTAGCTCTTTGATACTCGAGCTGTATGCAAGATATTAGAAATGAGGTAGACAATTTGGTGAATTTAGAAAATGATTTTAGTTGCAGGTTGCTAGGGTTTAAAAAATTGTTCATTTAAAAAATTGTTGCTACTACTATTGTCTCTGGTTATATTACTTGAGTTATGTAATTTTTTAGCAAATGTATGATGTGTTTTTGCAAATATATGATGTGCTGTTGCAAATGGACAGTAGCTAGCTAGGTTCATTTAGTTGATTTATAATTGGAGCTTTCTGATAATCCACAAATGAGAAATGACACATGAGCTTCTCTGGTTCATTTAAAAGAAAATGAAAATTGGTGCTATGTTCCTTATCTGGTTCATTTAAAACAAAATGATAAGGTACCTAGTGTATTTTGTATAAGTGGGTACAAGCTCTCTATGTTGATGTAAAATGGTTATGGTGTAAAATGCTAAAGATGGTTTGAATTCTGGTTTTTATTTTACTGTTTGAATTCTGGTTTTTATTTTAGTGTTTGAATTCTGGTTATGGTGTAAAATGCTAAATAATACGAGAGAACATAGTCGATAGCTACTGTAATGCTACTGTAATGCATGCTACTGATCCAGGGGTTTACTAGCAGTAGCTAGTATGCAAGGTTCTCAGTAGGTGCCAGGGATTTAAAGTGTTAAGTTGCAAATATTTCATTTGTTTATGTAAATAAGCAGTAATGCTAAGTTGCTAGCTACTGCTATGCTAGCAGTAATGGGATTTAAAGTGTTAAGTTGCAAATATTTCCTTTTCTGGTTTTAAATGGATGCTGTCAAGTGTTATTTTTATGCTGATGTAAAATGCCACTGTAATGTATATGCTGAAATGCTACTGTAATTTATATGGTGATGGTTATGGTGATGGCATGGTTATGGAGATGGTTATGGTTATGGTTATGGCATTTATATGTTTGCATTTCTGTTACAGGGATTGAGTTGCTATTGAGTGCCGGAATGTCGATTCATTTCCGTTCCGGCAATTCTAGCACTCGGCATGACCAATTTTTAGCAAAGGTCATGCCGAATTTTTCCGTGAATTCTAACTCTTTTTCATCTTCTATTAGTGCAAGCCACCATGTCGTCTCAAGAAGAGTTAGAGGAGCACTACAATAGGCACTTCTTTAGGACGGAGGAGGATGCCGAGGCCGCTGGTGTTGGCGGCGACGAGGACCATGAGATGGAGGATGCCGCTGGGGGTAGTGCCGACGAGCCGAGCGGAAACGAGGCAAGCGCCGCGGCCGGGGGTAGTACCTACGAGCCTAGCGGCGATGAGGCAACCGGCGCCGCCGGGGGTGGCGGCGAGACAAGCGGCGACGATCCTAGCGGCGCCGCCGGGAGTAGTGGCACCGGGACAAGTGGATCCAAGAGGCCGCGGAAGGCAAGGCGCCAAAACATGGTCGGCACCGGCAGAGACACAGTCAAAGAGGTGGACCCCGCCAGTGGTTTGCCGGTGGAGCCTAAGGATGTTGCCAAGGGGTACGGCAACCAACTGGCATGTATCCTCCGAGAGGTCGTCAATCTCAACGAGACGGACCTCCGAGCTGAGAGCAAAGCGCCTTTGCGAGCCCAGCTCATTGCGAGGTTGCACGCACGATACAAGTTCCTAGGCGACTACGCCTCCAGTCATCAAACCAACAACATTGTGAACTCACAAGCCCTCCTGAAGTTCACCAAACACCTCAGCAGCTATAAGTACATGGTGCGGAAGCTGATTGCTGAGGGCAAAGGTTTCGAAGAGGTCCACTCCGCCTTTCCGCATGTCACCCAGGCGGACTTTGATGCTTTTGTGGCCAATGAAGAGCTACAAGCAACCAAGAATCGCAAGTTGTGGGGGGAGGAAATGCGGGAGCTTAACATCGGCAACCACAACCTTGGGAGCCGTGGGTACGAGGGAAAGGAGCCCTATTGGGCGAAGGAGGACGAGGCGTATGTAAATGCCGGCATTGAGAACCCCTGGCTCAAGTACAAGGACCCGCTTGAAAGAAGATTCATCAGGTCCCGGTACCATAAGAAGAAACTAACCGGGGAACTTGTCACGGACCCGAAGGTCGTAACCGACATAATTTGGTTCACGAACGACCAGAAGGTCCTGACGTTGGAGAAAAAACTGGTAAGCAATTTACCGGTTTAATTAGATCAAGTATCGTTCATATAATAGTAGCAACATTTCTAAATGGTTCGCGTTTCTTCCGCAGGAAGAAGAAACACAAAGACTTTCTCAAGGTGACGAAGGCTCCTCGTCCCAGGCGTCGACGGGCAGGGTAGCATGGGACAAGCCTCTCGTACGGGCGCTAAACATCGTTAATGAGCATTCACCGACGAGAAGGCCGCATAGAGGCCGTGTGGCTGGCGCCGGTACAGGCTACAAGCATGGTCACTATGGCTTGTCGTCTGCGGCCGATAAAAATGCGCGTAATGAGAGGAAGCAGCGGGAGGCGGAGGAAATGAGGGAGTCAATCCTAGCCCAAGTCCAAGCTGGTTTGGTACCGCAACTGGTACCGCAACTCAAAGCTACACTCGTACCTGAAGTCAAAGCTGAAGTCGCCGCTTCAGTCCAAGCAGATTTCAACGCTCTACAAGCGTGGTATGAGGGTGGCAAACAAGGCCCCCCCCCCCCCCCGAAAATGCAAGTGGTTAGCTTCAACGGCAGCAACTCGATGGTGCCGCCGTCCGCCGGCAATGACAATGTTATAATGGAGACTCCTACGGCCGCCGGCAATGTCGCTGGTGCTAGGGATTCACCGTCCATGCCGGGTAGCAACCCCTCCGTCACTTGCACGCCCGCCGCCGCATGTGCTGGCCCGTCGACATTAGCCGAGCTCAACGCCCTCACGGTAATTAACTAATGTGTACATCAAGTTAATATATTAGTTTCGTCATCCTTGCCCTCTCTCTAACGCCATACACATGTTCTCGCAGGCGCTCTCGACGCCATGCACCTTCTTGATGAGAGTAAACGACGAACTCAAAGACGTCGCGAGGGGGTCCATCCTTCGGCCCCTGGATAAGAAGTGGCACACACGAGATATGGCGGATGACGTCTACCGGGTTGAAGTGGATCGGGCGTTACCGGGCTATGAGGATTTGTTTCCTCCTAATCAACCGCATGGTGCCGATGACGATAGCCCGTTGAATCTGGCCTCACTGAAGGGTTGGGTACTGCTATGGCCGAAGACCCTAATTCGGATCAACACCTACTCGGGGTCGACGGCAAGCAAAGACAAGCACCTTGCGGCGCCACATGTCAGCGTCCCTCCACGACAGCCAGCGGCGCCCGTGGTCATCGCCCCACCAGAACGGCCAGCTGCGCCAGAGGTCAGCGCCCCACCACAACAGTCAGCTGCGCCAGAGGCCGAGGAATACGAACGTGACAACTTCCAATGGGATATTCCTACGTCTTCACAAGTTGTCCATGAGGATGCGCCGGGCTTGAAATATGTGTGCTCCAAGAAGCTGTTCGATTCTCAAGAAACGGCTGAGGAGGAAAATCCTGAGGAGGTCGCCACCGCCGCCGTCAAAAATATGTTGAGCCCAAACACACTCCGTGCTACGGCCACTACGGCGATGGAGGGTCCATCAGTTCAACCCAAGAAGAGGAAGAGGCAAAATAAGAAGGACGCCCAAGACAAGGCGGCGGCGGCCAAATCCAAGGACAAGGTCCCACTCCTTGACAAGTTGCCAAACAATTGGCGACCTCAGCATCACTTGGGTCAACCGATGCTGCCGGAGCATGTCGTGAAGAAACTCACCCCGGATATGAGGAGCTTGCATGAGACTGTCTTGCATGTGGAGAACCTTCTTCTCAAATCAAAAGATCCTGGTTACCCTCTCTTGGTGGCGAAGGTGCCAACTGGCATGAACTTCGTCGAGAAGTACCCCGCGGACTTGTGCTTCATCCGGTTCAACGACATCTTCAGCATCTATCGCATGCAAGCGCTCCACTTTAGTGTGGTTCGCCTAGTTGCTCTTAGCTTGTCTGCCCAGATTGTTAAGGAGGAGACGCCGACCATCGCGATAATGGACCCCTTCTATATGCGGGAGAGCATCATCTGCAACGCTGGGGATCGGGCGATTGCCACCCAGCAGGTCGAGGATTTCATGCGGCGAACATTAAAAAGGGCGCCATTCTCATCCCTTACTTCCCGAGTAAGTAATCACTCGCTAGTCCCCCATTACCATTCTATCCTATATCTCCATTTGCATTTCCAAAGGTTAATCCGTGTGTTTTCCGCAGAGACAAGTTCTGCACCCTCATCGTCGTGCACCCGCAACACTCGCATGCAGTCTATCTCGACTCGGGTAGGGACCACAAGAAAGACTACACCCACATCAAGGCCCTTCTCAATGATGCTCTCACCGGCTTCGCCAACAAGGCAGGCCCCCTCAAAGTAGAGAGGAAATCCCGAGGAGGCTTGGTCTTAACCCACACAATCAACTTCCCCTGCCTCAGGCGTTCGACGCCCGACAATGGGATGGACGCGTGGTACGCCATCCTTCAGATGCAGGAGTACATAAAGTACGCAGATGACATGTTGCTGCCAGAGAATCTCAGAAACAGGTTTGCAAACATGGCGGATGTCCCTGATAGAGAGATTAGAAAGAACTGGGGTCGCATCCAGCTGTTCATTTGCACGATAATCCTGCAGGATGTCAACAATAGGTCTGGCGAGTTCTTCTACGGCTACGGTCTACCACCTAATGACGAGATAGAACTCCGCTTGGAGATGTCGCGTGATGAGAGGCCGTTCAACTCGCTTGAGGGCTGCCGTCCATTCCCCCCTAGGCGTACAACCTGATCCTACGACGGGAACACTTGTTAAAGCTTGAACGATATGTCCTTGAACTTCCGTACTGTAATAATTGCTATATATTCCCATAGAATCGACTAGTTGCTTTTATTTAGTTGTATGAATGTGCATGTGAACATGTGTCTATAGTTTCATTTACTTTGCTATATATTTCAAGATTATGGCGTACATAGCTTAATAATTATTTGCATTTACTCGACCACTACTTGCCTCGTATTTGGAGTTCGCCGATGATTAGAATGTTCGGTCACTCGTACACTCGGGGGTGGAGCCAGTGAGCCTTGGTGCGACGGCCACAAGTATCAATCTATTGTGCATCCTACCTAGCCTCACTGACTCCATCCCTGGATGTTAATATTTGTTTCGACCGACAAAGTATGAGGCACGCTATTTAATTTGTACTACTTGTCTTCTATTTGAGTTCGCACTTCTTAATTGCATTGGCCGATGATTAAAATGTTCGGTCACTTGTACACTCCGGGGTGGGGCTAGTGAGGCTTGGTGTGATGGCCACAAATATCAATCTATTGTGCATCCTACCTAGCCTCACTGACCCCATCCCTGTATGTTATTATTTATTTCGACCAACAAAGTATGAGGCACATGCTATTTAGTTCATACTACTTGTCTCTTATTTAAGTTGGCACTTGTTCATTGCATTGGTACTAACGTTTTACTTGTCTTGTGAATGGAGATGCCGACGACATATGTCGTGTACAAGGGGAGGGTTCCTGGAGTCTACGATGACTGGGAGGACTGTCGGAGACAGGTGCACCGTTTCAGCGGCAACAGCTACAAGGGATACCCCACTAGGGTGGAGGCGGAAGGAAGATATGCCCGTTATCTAGCGGGAGAGATGAGGGACATGAGGAGGAACCGGATGAAGACCATGGCCTTCGTGATGATGGTCATCATGACCATGTTGGTCATGTTCTATGTGATTGTAGTTTAGGTTAGGACCTACATTGTGAGGTGTATGACGATACTTGTGACGACTATGTACCGAGACTTCTAACTTTGTGAAACTTCGTCGTTCGGTGTTGCATATGCACATGTGTTGTATGAATCAACACATTCCGGAACGAGACTTGCGTAATTGTGTATTGATACCGAAATGAAACTTGGCTCTCTATGTGCTTCTCATATTGCATGTAATGCTGTCTAAATATGAACTGCGTTGTAAATATATACTGCTGTCAAATATGTATTGTAATATGCTAGAAAAAAAGCTGTAAAATGAATTTTCGAATATAATTACCGGCGCACCTAAATGCCCTACTACCGGCGCACGTGGCATGCGCCAGTGCTGGAAGACCTACTGCCGGCGCAGCTGCACGTGCGCCGGTGGAATTTCGCTTTGCCGGCGAAGCTTGGGTGGTGCGCCGGCAGTAGCTGACATATCGCCGGCGCACTACCTGGTGCGCCGGCAGTGGCCATTTATCACCGGCGCGTTCGCACCGGCGGGCTCGTGGTGCGCCGGCAATGGGCCTTTTAGGTTCGCCGACGGTAGGCCTTTTCCTAGTAGTGATAGCAGATACCCTCTGCTCATTCAACTCCTTCGTTGGGCTCCTGCAGGTGATTCAGGTAATCTAAGCAGGAGATTATAAGAGGGATGAGTATGAGCGTACTCAACAAGTTCATTATAAGAAAGAGGTGTTTGATGCACTATCTACAACACTAGACCAGAAAGTCATAGGCCAATGCAGGTTTTTGTAAGCATTTCTTCAAAGGTTGCTTTTATTATGAAAAGCTATGTCCGCCGGCCTTCACCGGGTATATAGAACTTCATGGAGTTCCTTTCTGGCCGCGTTCGCAGTTCCAAAACCCGGAACAAAGAGTGACACACCATGATATGATACAATCTGCAGAGGTGTGTTGCTTTACCCATAAGAGATCTTAACTTTGGTGCCAACCGGGCAGCTCTTCCCGTCCACACTTCCGTGGTGTGAGGCCCCGTATAAGGTCTTAGTGAATCATTGCATTTCTCCGCGACCCCGCACACCCACCCATGTTGTAGTTCCGACCTTGGATCCTCGCCGGTCTGTTCCAACCTCGACTAACCCCCGCCAGTCAACATACCCCATTAGGTATAATCCGACATCGGTACCTTCGCCGGTCTTACACAATACCGTGAGGACTTTAGGGTTCCCCACCACTCCAGTTGTTCCCAGCAGGACACAACTGCTACGGTAAAGTGCGTCCGTTGATGTGCGAAAGGAAGAAATACAACAGACTACTCCGCCCCACTCCAGATCTTATAGTTAACACGGGTATTATGACGCAAGAATCATTGTACGACATTGGTTATTAATCCTAGATGAATAACCCATTGCAATGGAACCTCCACCATAATCATACCATGGTTCCATTGCTCACCACATATTCATATTCATAATTGTGAAAGTAATACTTTGCTTTTAATGCAGGAGTGATAAGTATAGTACTTTGCAAGTAATTTGGTAAAAATACTCAAAGTGACATGAGCAAGCGATGAACTTACCTGATGACTGCAAGGTAGTGAAGTTGGATTGTTTGGACTGACCCTGGTCCTCGTTTCTGAAAGATAGCATCATTGTCCGATATGTCTGAATAAGCAAGATTTCTGGATAATCCTTAAGAGTTCTTAAAAATAACTTTTCATATTTTTAGTAAAAAGTCCTTTCAAAGAAAATATTTTTTTTCTTTGATTTAAGTATTAAAGGAAAAATAAAATATGGTTAATTTCTCCTTTTTCTTATTTAAAGGTTTATATTTTCTTGATACAATTTTCCTTTGTAATATTTCTTAATAAGTATTTTAAACTTTTGGTCAATTTATTATGGAAATATTTATTTTGAATAGATCACAATTTTTCAAGTGGTCCACATATTTTTATTTATTTTTTTAGATTTTTTTAGAGTTTTTTAGATTTATTTCTAAATTGAAAAGAAAACATAATGGTCAAATGACCAAACTACCCCTCGGGCCCATTGGTCCAGCCGACTAGTTGGTTTGGTTGGACCAGCCCATCGGGCTCGGCCCAACCGGCTCACTCTCTCCCCTCTCTCGCGGATGAACCCTAACCCTAATCCCCTCTCCCCTCTCGCGACACCGAGTCGCCTCCGCCATTGTCGGCCTCCTCCGGCCATCTCCCGGCGGTTCCAGACAGCACGGTTGGTCGCAATCGACGCGTCTGGCGATGCCGCACCTTCCTGTCCGCATTGTTCTGGAAGGGGTGGTCTCCTCCGCTCGCCATCGACCCCTACTGCAACTAGGGTTTCGGTGTTCGCGGCAATTCGCGTCGAGCTAGCGTTCCTGGGCGCCAAGGTGGTGCTCAGCGACTCGCCGGAGTCGCGCTGGTGGCTGTTGTGCTCGGCGTGGCTACGGCTAGGTGATAACCCACAAGTATAGGGGATCGCAACAGTCTTCGAGGGAAGTAAAACCCAAATTTATTGATTCGACACAAGGGGAGGTAAAGAATACTTATAAGCCTTAATAACTGAGTTGCCAATTCAGCTGCACCTGGAAAAGCACTAGTAACAGGGGTGATGTGAAAGCAGCAGTAATATGAGAGCAATAGTAACAAAAGAACACAAAGAAGCACTAACAAGAATACGTAGGCAATGGCACCAGAAAATAGTTGATACTACTTCCAATACAGCACTAACAGCAACTTCTAACTTTGTGAAACTTCGTCGTTCGGTGTTGCATATGCACATGTGTTGTATGAATCAACACATTCCGGAACGAGACTTGCGTAATTGTGTATTGATACCGAAATGAAACTTGGCTCTCTATGTGCTTCTCATATTGCATGTAATCTTTGTCTAAATATGAACTGCGTTGTAAATATATACTCTTTGTCAAATATGTATTGTAATATGCTAGAAAAAAAGCTGTAAAATGAATTTTCGAATATAATTACCGGCGCACCTAAATGCCCTACTACCGGCGCACGTGGCATGCGCCTTGCTGGAAGACCTCTTCGGCGCAGCAGCACGTGCGCCGGTGGAATTTCGCTTTGCCGGCGAAAGCTTGGGTGGTGCGCCGGCAGTAGGCCGACATATCGCCGGCGCACTACCTGGTGCGCCGGCGGTTATTTATCACCGGGCGCGTTCGCACCGGCGGGCTCGTGGTGCGCCGGCAATGGGCCTTTTAGGTTCGCCGACGGTAGGCCTTTTCCTAGTAGTGATAGCAGATACCCTCTGCTCATTCAACTCCTTCGTTGGGCTCCTGCAGTGATTCAGTAATCTAAGCGGAGATTATAAGAGGGATGAGTATGAGCGTACTCAACAAGTTCATTATAAGAAAGAGGTGTTTGATGCACTATCTACAACACTAGACCCCGAGAAAGTCATAGGCCAATGCAGGTTTTTGTAAGCATTTCTTCAAAGGTTGCTTTTATTATGAAAAGCTATGTCCGCCGGCCTTCACCGGGTATATAGAACTTCATGGAGTTCCTTTACGCCGCGTTCGCAGTTCCAAAACCCGGAACAAGGAGTGACACACCATGATATGATACAATCTGCAGAGGTGTGTTGCTTTACCCATAAGAGATCTTAACTTTGGTGCCAACCGGGCAGCTCTTCCCGTCCACACTTCCGTGGTGTGAGGCCCCGTATAAGGTCTTAGTGAATCATTGCATTTCTCCGCGACCCCGCACACCCACCCATGTTGTAGTTCCGACCTTGGATCCTCGCCGGTCTGTTCCAACCTCGACTAACCCCCGCCAGTCAACATACCCCATTAGGTATAATCCGACATCGGTACCTTCGCCGGTCTTACACAATACCGTGAGGAATTTAGGGTTCCCCACCACTCCAGCTTGTTCCCGCAGACACAACCGCTACGGTAAAGTGCGTCCGTTGATGTGCGAAAGGAAGAAATACAACAGACTACTCCGCCCCACTCCAGATCTTATAGTTAACACGGGTATTATGACGCAAGAATCATTGTACGACATTTGTTATTAATCCTAGATGAATAACCCATTGCAATGGAACCTCCACCATAATCATACCATGGTTCCATTGCTCACCACATATTCATATTCATAATTGTGAAAGTAATACTTTGCTTTTAATGCAGGAGTGATAAGTATAGTACTTTGCAAGTAATTTGGTAAAAATACTCAAAGTGACATGAGCAAGCGATGAACTTACCTGATGACTGCAAGGTAGTGAAGTTGGATTGTTTGGACTGACCCTGGTCCTCGTTTCTGAAAGATAGCATCATTGTCCGATATGTCTGAATAAGCAAGATTTCTGGATAATCCTTAAGAGTTCTTAAAAATAACTTTTCATATTTTTAGTAAAAAGTCCTTTCAAAGAAAATATTTTTTTTCTTTGATTTAAGTATTAAAGGAAAAATAAAATATGGTTAATTTCTCCTTTTTCTTATTTAAAGGTTTATATTTTCTTGATACAATTTTCCTTTGTAATATTTCTTAATAAGTATTTTAAACTTTTGGTCAATTTATTATGGAAATATTTATTTTGAATAGATCACAATTTTTCAAGTGGTCCACATATTTTTATTTATTTTTTTAGATTTTTTTAGAGTTTTTTAGATTTATTTCTAAATTGAAAAGAAAACATAATGGTCAAATGACCAAACTACCCCTCGGGCCCATTGGTCCAGCCGACTAGTTGGTTTGGTTGGACCAGCCCATCGGGCTCGGCCCAACCGGCTCACTCTCTCCCCTCTCTCGCGGATGAACCCTAACCCTAATCCCCTCTCCCCTCTCGCGACACCGAGTCGCCTCCGCCATTGTCGGCCTCCTCCGGCCATCTCCGGCGGTTCCAGACAGCACGGTTGGTCGCAATCGACGCGTCTGGCGATGCCGCACCTTCCTGTCCGCATTGTTCTGGAAGGGGTGGTCTCCTCCGCTCGCCATCGACCCCTACTGCAACTAGGGTTTCGGTGTTCGCGGCAATTCGCGTCGAGCTAGCGTTCCTGGGCGCCAAGGTGGTGCTCAGCGACTCGCCGGAGTCGCGCTGGTGGCTGTTGTGCTCGGCGTGGCTACGGCTAGGTGATAACCCACAAGTATAGGGGATCGCAACAGTCTTCGAGGGAAGTAAAACCCAAATTTATTGATTCGACACAAGGGGAGGTAAAGAATACTTATAAGCCTTAATAACTGAGTTGCCAATTCAGCTGCACCTGGAAAAGCACTAGTAACAGGGGTGATGTGAAAGCAGCAGTAATATGAGAGCAATAGTAACAGTAACACAGCAGCACTAACAGTAACACAGAGGCAATGGCACCAGAAAATAGTTGATACTACTTCCAATACAGCACTAACAGCAACTTCTAACTTTGTGAAACTTCGTCGTTCGGTGTTGCATATGCACATGTGTTGTATGAATCAACACATTCCGGAACGAGACTTGCGTAATTGTGTATTGATACCGAAATGAAACTTGGCTCTCTATGTGCTTCTCATATTGCATGTAATGCTGTCTAAATATGAACTGCGTTGTAAATATATACTGCTGTCAAATATGTATTGTAATATGCTAGAAAAAAAGCTGTAAAATGAATTTTCGAATATAATTACCGGCGCACCTAAATGCCCTACTACCGGCGCACGTGGCATGCGCCAAAGGTCTTGGAAGACCTCATCGGCGCGCATTGCACGTGCGCCGGTGGAATTTCGCTTTGCCGGCGAAGCTTGGGTGGTGCGCCGGCAGTAGCTGACATATCGCCGGCGCACTACCTGGTGCGCCGGCAGTGGCCATTTATCACCGGCGCGTTCGCACCGGCGGGCTCGTGGTGCGCCGGCAATGGGCCTTTTAGGTTCGCCGACGGTAGGCCTTTTCCTAGTAGTGATAGCAGATACCCTCTGCTCATTCAACTCCTTCGTTGGGCTCCTGCAGGTGATTCAGGTAATCTAAGCAGGAGATTATAAGAGGGATGAGTATGAGCGTACTCAACAAGTTCATTATAAGAAAGAGGTGTTTGATGCACTATCTACAACACTAGACCAGAAAGTCATAGGCCAATGCAGGTTTTTGTAAGCATTTCTTCAAAGGTTGCTTTTATTATGAAAAGCTATGTCCGCCGGCCTTCACCGGGTATATAGAACTTCATGGAGTTCCTTTCTGGCCGCGTTCGCAGTTCCAAAACCCGGAACAAGGAGTGACACACCATGATATGATACAATCTGCAGAGGTGTGTTGCTTTATCCATAAGAGATCTTAACTTTGGTGCCAACCGGGCAGCTCTTCCCGTCCACACTTCCGTGGTGTGAGGCCCCGTATAAGGTCTTAGTGAATCATTGCATTTCTCCGCGACCCCGCACACCCACCAATGTTGTAGTTCCGACCTTGGATCCTCGCCGGTCTGTTCCAACCTCGACTAACCCCCGCCAGTCAACATACCCCATTAGGTATAATCCGACATCGGTACCTTCGCCGGTCTTACACAATACCGTGAGGACTTTAGGGTTCCCCACCACTCCAGTTGTTCCCAGCAGGACACAACTGCTACGGTAAAGTGCGTCCGTTGATGTGCGAAAGGAAGAAATACAACAGACTACTCCGCCCCACTCCAGATCTTATAGTTAACACGGGTATTATGACGCAAGAATCATTGTACGACATTGGTTATTAATCCTAGATGAATAACCCATTGCAATGGAACCTCCACCATAATCATACCATGGTTCCATTGCTCACCACATATTCATATTCATAATTGTGAAAGTAATACTTTGCTTTTAATGCAGGAGTGATAAGTATAGTACTTTGCAAGTAATTTGGTAAAAATACTCAAAGTGACATGAGCAAGCGATGAACTTACCTGATGACTGCAAGGTAGTGAAGTTGGATTGTTTGGACTGACCCTGGTCCTCGTTTCTGAAAGATAGCATCATTGTCCGATATGTCTGAATAAGCAAGATTTCTGGATAATCCTTAAGAGTTCTTAAAAATAACTTTTCATATTTTTAGTAAAAAGTCCTTTCAAAGAAAATATTTTTTTTCTTTGATTTAAGTATTAAAGGAAAAATAAAATATGGTTAATTTCTCCTTTTTCTTATTTAAAGGTTTATATTTTCTTGATACAATTTTCCTTTGTAATATTTCTTAATAAGTATTTTAAACTTTTGGTCAATTTATTATGGAAATATTTATTTTGAATAGATCACAATTTTTCAAGTGGTCCACATATTTTTATTTATTTTTTTAGATTTTTTTAGAGTTTTTTAGATTTATTTCTAAATTGAAAAGAAAACATAATGGTCAAATGACCAAACTACCCCTCGGGCCCATTGGTCCAGCCGACTAGTTGGTTTGGTTGGACCAGCCCATCGGGCTCGGCCCAACCGGCTCACTCTCTCCCCTCTCTCGCGGATGAACCCTAACCCTAATCCCCTCTCCCCTCTCGCGACACCGAGTCGCCTCCGCCATTGTCGGCCTCCTCCGGCCATCTCCGGCGGTTCCAGACAGCACGGTTGGTCGCAATCGACGCGTCTGGCGATGCCGCACCTTCCTGTCCGCATTGTTCTGGAAGGGGTGGTCTCCTCCGCTCGCCATCGACCCCTACTGCAACTAGGGTTTCGGTGTTCGCGGCAATTCGCGTCGAGCTAGCGTTCCTGGGCGCCAAGGTGGTGCTCAGCGACTCGCCGGAGTCGCGCTGGTGGCTGTTGTGCTCGGCGTGGCTACGGCTAGGTGATAACCCACAAGTATAGGGGATCGCAACAGTCTTCGAGGGAAGTAAAACCCAAATTTATTGATTCGACACAAGGGGAGGTAAAGAATACTTATAAGCCTTAATAACTGAGTTGCCAATTCAGCTGCACCTGGAAAAGCACTAGTAACAGGGGTGATGTGAAAGCAGCAGTAATATGAGAGCAATAGTAACAGTAACACAGCAGCACTAACAGTAACACAGAGGCAATGGCACCAGAAAATAGTTGATACTACTTCCAATGACATATAGAACGAGTATATGATGATAAGAGATGGACCGGGGTTCCCAGCTATCTACACTAGTGGCAACTCTCAAGTAACAAGTAACAAGTGTTGGGTGAACAAATTACATTTGGACAATTGATAGGATTGAAATAGCATTAAGACAGAACATCAAGATTATTAATCATGTAAGCATGTTTTCCATATATAGTCATACGTGCTCGCAATGAGAAACTTGCATAACATCTTTTTTCCTACCAGCCGGTGGCAGCCGGGCCTCAAGGGAATCTACTGGTAATTAAGGTACTCCTTTTAATAGAGCACCGGAGCAAAGCATTAACACTTGGTGAAAACATGTGATCCTCATATCTAAGCCTTCCCCTCCAGTTATCCCAGTTGTTGTCACTCTGGGGCCTCGGGTTCCGGACATAGACATGTGCAAACAACCTGTAGATACAATCTAAGCAGTAATTATAGAGCTTAAATCTAAGATCATGCCACTCGTGCACTAGTTACAAGCATTAAACACAACAAGATTGCAGCAACAATAACTTCACAAACTTATATAGATAGACTAATCATAATGTAACAATCCATCGGATCCCAACAAACACAACACCGATTACATCAGATGGATCTCAATCATGTAAGGCAGCTCATGAGATCATTGTATTGAAGTACATGGGAGAGAGAATACCAACTAGCTACAGCTAGAACCCGTAGTCCATGGGGGAACTACTCACGGAGCATGATGGAGGCGGTGGCGCCGATGGAGATGGCTTCCGGGGGCACTTCCCCGTCCCGGCGGCGTGCCGGAACAGAGATTCTGTCCCCCGAAACGGAGTTTCGCGATGGTGGTGGCGCCCCTGGAGTCTTTCTAGAGTTTCATCAATTCGTATCGGGTTTTTAGGTCGCGAGGGATTTTATAGGCGAAGAGGCGGCGCAAGGGGGTGCCTGGGGGGCCCACCCCATAGGCTGGCGCGGCCAGGGGGCCACCCGCGCCGCCATATGGTGTGGGGCCCCTGGGCCTCCTCTCCGGCTCCCCTTCGGTGTTCTGGTCCGTCTCGGTGAAATAAGATGTTTGGCTTTTGTTTCGTCGAATTCCGAGAATATTGCCCGAACAGCCTTTCTGGAACCAAAAACAGCAGAAAACAGGAACTGGCACTTCGGCATCTTGTTAATAGGTTAGTTCCGGAAAATGCATCAAAACGATATAAAGTGTGAGCAAAACATGTAGGTATTGTCATAAAACTAGCATGGAACATAAGAAATTATAGATACGTTGGAGACGTATCAAGCATCCCCAAGCTTAGTTCCTACTCGCCCTCGAGTAGGTAAACGATAAAAAGAATAATTTCTGAAGTGACATGCTACCAACATAATCTTGATCATACTATTGTAAAGCATATGAGATGAATGAAGTGACTCAAGGCAATGATCTATAGTTTGCTAACAAATAGATAACATATAGCAAAACTTTTCAAGAATAGTACTTTCAAGACAAGCATCAAAAAGTCTTGCATAAGAGTTAACTCATAAAGCAATAAATTCTTAATAAGAGGTTTGAAGCAACACAAAGGAAGATTTAAGTTTCAGCAATTGCTTTCAACTTAAACATGCATATCTCATGGATATTTGTCAACACAAAGTGATATAATAAGTGCAATAAGCAAGCATGTAAGAATCAATGCATAGTTGACACAAGTGTTTGCTTCTAAGATGGAAAGAAGTAGGTAAACTGACTCAACATAAAGTAAAAGAAAGGCCCTTCGCAGAGGGAAGCAGGGATTAAATCATGTGCTAGAGCTTTTTAAGTTTTGAAATCATATAGAGAGCATAAAAGTAAAGGTTTGAGAGGTGTTTGTTGTTGTCAACGAATGGTAGCGGGTACTCTAACTACCTTATCAACCAGACTTTCAAGAGCGGCTCCCATGAAGGACGTTATCTCTACCAGCAAGGTAGATCATCCCGCTTCTCTTTTGTTTACATATGTATTTTAGTTTCATTATTGATGACACTCCTCCCAACCTTTTGCTTACACAAGCCATGGCTAACCGAATCCTCGGGTGCCTTCCAACATTCACATACCATGGAGGAGTGTCTATTTGCAAAATTAAGTTGCTTACTGATAGATCAGGGCAAAACATGTGAAGAGAATTATTAATGAAAGTTAATTAATTGGGGCTGGGAACCCCATTACCAGCTCTTTTTGCAAAATTATTGGATAAGCGGATGAGCCACTAGTCCATTGGTGAAAGTCTGTCAGAAGTAAATGACAAGATCGAAAGATAAAACACCACATACTTCCTCATGAGCTATAAAACATTGACACAAATAAGAGATAATAGCTTTTGAATTGTTTAAAGGTAGCACATGAAGTATTTACTTGGAATGGCAGGAAATACCACATAGTAGGTAGATATGGTGGACACACATGGCATAGGTCTTGGCTCAAGGTTTTGGATGCACGAGAAGCATTCCCTCTCAGTACAAGGCTTTGGCTAGCAAGGTTGTTTGAAGCAAATACAAGTATGAACCGGTACAACAAAACTTACGTAAGAACAAATTGCAAGCATTATAAGACTCTACACTGTCTTCCTTGTTGCTCAAACACTTTTACCAGAAAATATCTAGACCTTAGAGAGACCAATCACGCAAACCAAATTTCAACAAGCTCTGCGGTAGTTCTCCACTAATAGGTTTAAACTACATGGTGCATGAGCTTAAACATGATCTACTTGAGAGCTCAAAACAATTGCCAAGTATCAAATTATTCAAGACAATATGAAGCATTTTCTGTTTCCAACCAAATAACAACAAGTGCTGCGGTTTTCAACTCCGCCATGAACATTAAAATAAAGCTAAGAACACCAGTGTTCATATGAAAAAGCGGAGCGTGTCTCTCTCCCACACAAGGATTGCTAGGATCTGAATTTATTCAAACATAAAAATAAAAGCACACAGACGCTCTAAGTAAAGAACATATGATGTGACTGAATAAAAATATAGTTTCACTAGAAGTGACGTGATAAGTTGTTGATGAAGAAGGGGATGCCTTGGACATCCCCAAGCTTAGACGCTTGAGTCTTCTTGAAATATGCAGGGATGAACCACAGGGGCTTCTCCAAGCTTAGACTTTTCACTCTTCTTGATCATATATCATCCTCCTCTCTTGACCCTTGAAATCTTCTGCCACACCAAACTTCTCATAAACTTCATTAGAGGGGTTAGTACTCAAAAAAATTTAATCCACTTTGGTCCTGTAGTGACACATTGCAAGAACTCAATAAAACATTAGCTACAGCTCTCCACCTCTAGAAAGCCTTACTTAAACTCCACAAGAGACAATGCAAAAAACAGAGACAGAATCTATCAAAACAGAACAGCCAGAATTTTTAAGAGGTACTTCCGTTGCTCAAATCAGAAAACTCAAAACTAATGAAAATTGCGTACATATCTGAGGAACACGCATGAAAATTGGCAGATTTTTATGAGCTTCCTACAGAGAGACCCACTCAAATTCGTGACAGATAGAAATCTGTTTATGCGCAGAAATCCAAATCTAGCATCAACCTTCTATTAGAGACTTTACTTGGCACAACAATGCAATAAAATAAAGATAAGGAGAGGTTTCTACAGTAGTAACAACTTCCAAGACATAACAAAACAGTAGCAAAATAAAGACATGGGTTATCTCCCAAGAAGTGCTTTCTTTATAGCCATTAAGATGGGCTCAGCAATTTTAATGATGCTCACATAAGGATGAGAGTTGAAGCAAAAGAGAGCATCAAAAATCAAGTTCAAAACACATTTAAGTCTAACCCACTTCCTATGCATAGGAATCTTATATACAAATAAATTCATGAAGAACCAAGTGACAAGCATAAGAAGATAAAACACGAGCAACTTCAAAAGTTTCAGCATATAGAGAGGTGTTTTAGTACCATGCAAATTTCTACAACCATATTTTCCTCTCTCATAATAATTTTCAGTAGCTTCATGAATAAACTCAACAATATAACTATCACATACAGCATGCTTTTCATGATCTACAAACACATAATTTTTATCAAGCTCAAAAATAGTGGGATTAAAACTTTCAAACCCACTTTTATCAATAATATAATAAGATGATTGATCAATCTCAAGATATATGGAACTCCTAGATGAAGTCAAGACTTTTCCAATCCCATTTTTATTAGTGGTATAATTAATATTATCAAGTATCATAGGACCATCATCTAGAGCTTTATCATAAACATTTGCTAAGCAAAACTCTTTAGTACCATGCATTTCGATATCAGGCACAAACAAAGCATTATCATAAGATTTATCAAAATAGCATGGATTATCGTAGATAACAGTAGCATAATTATTCTCACAAGTTTTACTCATAGGGAATATTACAAGAGAATCCACAGGAACATAACACTCATCCTTCTTTGGTAGGCATGGAGGACAATCAAATAATGTAAGAGATAAAGAGTTACTCTCATTAGAAGGTTGGCATGTGTAGCTAATCCATACTTCCTCCTTTTGTTCATCACTCTCCTCCTCTTTTTCATCCAATGAGCTTTCAGGTTCATCAATTTCTTCTTTCACGGGTTCCTGCAAATTGTGAGTGCATTCTTGTGCATTAATGAGTCTCTCTTTATAATCAATGATATAAGGATTATCACTGTAACTTTCTATGCAAAAATTAAGGATAGAAGAGACATAATATTTAAGGTCCTTACAAGCAACACAAGTTTCATAATTTTTAGACATGAAGGATTCGATCTCAGAAGCTCCCATAAATAAGACAAATTGTTCTACCTCTTCGAACCCAAAATGAATATAGTTATTCCAATTATAGTTCTTAATTAAAACTTCTTCACTAAAGTTGTCACGCCCCGAGACCGGGCCTGGACGAGACAGCCGCCGCGCGCCTATAAACCGAGAGGCTTATACTCGCGCAAGGCTAAAAATGCAGGCAAAAACCAGCACAGTGGATCTCGAGAAGCTCACAAACATCATTTTATAACTTTATTTACAATTACACAAGAATTACAACCAGATTCTCTAATCGCTTCCCACCCGCTGGTCCAGCCTAACTTCTCCAATGATGAAATCTTCGGCTAACAACATCTGCGTCTAAAAAAAATATAGGGTAGCTGATGAGTACGACAAGTCATACTCAGCAAACCGATTATACACAATCATATAAATTGTAAAATAGAAATGTTTTTCAAAAACAACAACATGTGGTTAAGGTATTTGGCAATTTAAAACACATGGTGCCACACATGAAAGTAAGTTTCCCTACCCGGGAATCACAGGGGTGAAATTCACACTTTTACACTCTGCAGAGGGGTACTCCGACATCGACAGCCTCGACTAGCACCACACATGCGCTAGAAGAGCAGAGCCCTTTAGCCCACTAGAACCCGGACACCTGAACCTACTGATGTCGATCGCTCCTACGGATCCATCATCGACACGTTCCCGAACAGGGCCGTCTCCAGCGGAGAACTCAGCCAATCCCATACCTGAACTGTGACCGGTACAATATGTTTATCTTCGTAGCACCAAGTTTGCTCTTATAAAACAATATTTTCTCAGTTGATAACTTTCTATCGATATTCGCGCTAATGCCCGATTCGTACCGGTGGCTCCAGCGGATCCATCACCGTGTAACGACACCGACGAATTAGCCCACGAATATATCCGATACCATCTACCAACTATTGTATCAAGTATTTAACATCAATACATATATCTACAAAAATACATGAAAGGTATAAAGGAGCTTGCCTTGGATAAAAGATAATCCATGTGAATAATATTTGCATAGATCAACACTCCTCGGCACAAAAGAATTCCAAAGCAGTACAACTTCCAAACTACGCTTCTGGCCTCGCCTCTATATTTTAGCAGCAACCCCTTTCTATTTACTTTCTACACTTTCATCTAACTAGCATGACCTCTCTCGCTCTCCGTAGTCTCACTCTCACTCTCTCTCTCGTAGTGTGGCCGAATAGATGCTGTGTGAGACAGTTCTTAGAGCATCTCCAACAGGCGCTCTATCCCGCGCTGTATCCAAAAAAGTGACTGGTTTAGCACGCGAGCGTAAAATAATGCTCCAACAGGTGCTGTAACCCGCGCTGTAAAATACAGCTTGGGGCAAAAGCGCTATATCGTGCACTATATCTACCGCGCCGAAAAGAGCGCGCTGTATAAATCGCGCGCAGAAACAACTACGGATTTTTACAGCTCCAAGATTTAGAGCTTCTGCTGGAGGTGAATATATACAGCGCGCGCAGAAATAACTACGGATTTTTACAGCTCTAAGATTTAGAGCTTCTGCTGGAGGTGAATATGTCCTCGCGCGCGAAACATGGATAAAGCTCGCTGCAAAACGCTTTTATAGCGCCAAGATTTAGCACGCCTCTTGGAGATGCTCTTAGTGTGCAGCAAGGGCAGCTATTTATAGTAGACAACACGTCGGTTCACTAAACAAAATATCTAAGATGGCTGTGTCCAGAAACTACCTACGTGTCCTGCTGCTATTTGTTGTTCACTACCTGAAGACACGAACAAGTTGACTCACTGGCTCCAGAACATGCACAGTCCACGGCGTGACCATGCCGACTATGGCATCGATCATAAGCTTGCCAACACATCTACCTCCTCTAGTGTAAAGACACGTTACACATTTAATTAAATGCCATGCACTGAACCATACCCAGAAAATATCTACACTTCTATTCATTCTTCTCTCGCGTGTGAGGCAAAACGAACACACACTCGTATTAGGCTACTAGCTGGTTGTTGAACATGCATGAAAACATGAAAATATCAGGTTCTATTTTATTTCTTGCACAGCAGATATTAACCTCCAGTTTTACACACTAGATATTAGCTTGACAAAATATTTAGGAAACAATTATCATTAATCTCAACTTAATTAATTACTTAAAAACTTGGGTTATCACAAAAGCCACATTGGAATTTCAGATGTTTAGTATTCTGTTTAGAGCAACAGTTTATATCATGGCATTTAAGCAAGATTTTAGCAATTGTATTCAATTTTTCTATCACAGCACTCATAACTTTACCCGTTCTTGATTCTCTATAATTCATATATATTTCAATAAGCTCCAAATAGGTTGTGGGTTCTCCCACAACAACAGTTTTTATTTTTTCGGTTTTTCAATTTTTTATGGATTTTTGGGTATATAAGAAAAATAAAACAAAACAAAAAGAAACTAGACAAAAGTAAACTAAGCAAAACAATACTAGACAGAAATAAACTAAGCACAAATAAACTAGACAGAAGTAAACTAAGCAAAACAAAATAAAATAAAAACAGAGAGAGAGGTAGAGTGTACTCCCCAGGTGAACTTATGAGTAGAGCTATGACTCCACGGCAACGGCGCCAGAAATTAGTCTTGATAACCCACAAGTATAGGGGATCGCAACAGTCTTCGAGGGAAGTAAAACCCAAATTTATTGATTCCACACAAGGGGAGGTAAAGAATACTTATAAGCCTTAACAACTGAGTTATCAATTCAGCTGCACCTAGAAAAGCACTAGTAACAGGAGTGATGTGAAAGCAGTAGTAATATGAGAGCAATAGTAACAGTAACACAGCAGCAGTAACAGCAACACAGAGGCAATGGCACCAGAAAATAGTTGATACTACTTCCAATGACATATAGAACGAATATATAATGATAAGAGATGGACCGGGGTTCCCAGTTGGGTGAACATATTACAGTTGGGCAATTGATAGGATTGAAATAGCATTAAGACAGAACATCAAGATTATTAATCATGTAGGCATGTTTTCCATATATAGTCATACGTGCTCGCAATGAGAAACTTGCATAACATCTTTTGTCCTACCAGCCGGTGGCAGCCGGGCCTCAAGGGAATCTACTGGTAATTAAGGTACTCCTTTTAATAGAGCACCGGAGCAAAGCATTAACACTTAGTGAAAACATGTGATCCTCATATCTAAGCCTTCCCCTCCAGTTATCCCAGTTGCTGTCACTCTGGGGCCTCGGGTTCCGGACATAGACATGTGCAAACAACTTGTAGATACAATCTAAGCAGTAATTATAGAGCTTAAATCTAAGATCATGCCACTCGTGCACTAGTGACAACCATTAAACACAACAAGATTGCAGCAACAATAACTTCACAAACTTATATAGATAGACTAATCATAATGTAACAATCCATCGAATCCCAACAAACACAACACCGATTACATCAGATGGATCTCAATCATGTAAGGCAGCTCATGAGATCATTGTATTGAAGTACATGGGAGAGAGAATACCAACTAGCTACAGCTAGAACCCGTAGTCCATGGGGGAACTACTCACGGAGCATGATGGAGGCGGTGGCGTCGATGGAGATGGCTTCCGGGGGCACTTTCCCGTCCCGGCGGCGTGCCGGAACAGAGATTCTGTCCCCCGAAACGGAGTTTCGCGATGGTGGCGGCGCCCCTGGAGTTTTTCTGGAGTTTCGTCAATTCGTATCGGGTTTTTAGGTCGCGAGGGATTTTATAGGCGAAGAGGCGGCGCAAGGGGGTGCCTGGGGGGCCCACCCCATAGGCTGGCGCGGCCAGGGGGCCACCCGCGCCGCCATATGGTGTGGAGGCCCTGGGCCTCCTCTCCAGCTCCCCTTCGGTGTTCTGGTCCGTCTCGGTGAAATAAGATGTTTGGCTTTTGTTTCGTCGAATTCCGAGAATATTGCCCGAACAGCCTTTCTGGAACCAAAAACAGCAGAAAACATGAACTGACACTTCGGCATCTTGTTAATAGGTTAGTTCCGGAAAATGCATCAAAACAATATAAAGTGTGAGCAAAACATGTAGGTATTGTCATAAAACTAGCATGGAACATAAGAAATTATAGATACGTTGGAGACGTATCACTAGGTCGCGGCTTGGCGCCGCCGTGCCGTCGTGAGCTCGTCTGCAGCGCTGCTGCTCCAGGTATTCGTCTCCTTTCACCTTTCTCTTCTCCTCTTCCTCTCCTCCCTCTGGAGTTACTGGCTAGGTTTCCCTCTCTAGGTGCTGGCCATGCTAGGCTGCTGCCATTGTTGTGCTTGCTACTGCTTTGGTTGCTGCTATGCTACTGGTCACGTAGATGATTGATTGGCCACCCCTAGCTACTGTTGTTGCTCAATTCATCTATTCATGTCTCTGTAATGCCTCCCTGGCTTAATTGCTGCTAGGAGTTCTTGCTCTAGCAAGTGCCAGTACTGATTGTGTGATTATTATTGAGCTCTAGCTCATTCTAGGGCTCTGCTTTGGTTTGTGTGATATTTGTGTGCATCAATACCTTGATTGTGTGCTTTTGGATACAATTATATATTGATATTGTATTGTTGTTATTGCTATTGCAACAATTGCATGCTATCTGCAGTTGCTCAGTATCTCTGATGAGCTGTTGATGCTCTAGCTTGTGTGTGCAGGCCCTGGATGATCATTTGATCATCAAGTGCTAGTAATTTGACTTACTAGCTTCCATATCTATGCCTGTTGCTTGATGTCCTGTACTACTGCTTGGGTTGCAGAGCTTCTCACCATGTACTGGTGGTTTCTCATGCTTGTAAAAGCATACTAGTGGATTTAATGATGTATTTGATGCTTGTATAGCATCTCTGTGCATTAGCTGTTGCTTAATTCAATTATCTGTGAGGCTTTATCATATTCCTGTTAAGTACTTGGATCAACTGCTTATGCAGTGCTGATTCTTTTGCTATAACTGCTTGAGCTAGAGGGATGCCAAATACTGTTGGGGACCCTAGCTCCATTTTGAACCCATTTGGGTGATGATAAATTTGTATGGCTGTGGATGGTTTTTGTGGTTGAGGTGGCCTTAGTAGTGACAAACTGCTGGTTTGGGTAGCTCCCACTACTGTTGGCTTGCTGTGAATGGATATATGGTTGCTAGGTGATCAATATTTGATTGCCAGTAGCTTTTGATGTTGAAAATATTTGCAGACACGTTTAGTCTGCCTTTTCTGATGGTTTATAAAGGACTAGTGTAGGTTAGGTGATCTTGGGAAAGTTTCTGGGATGGTTACCTTCCTAGTTCCATTTGGAATGTGCTACTATTTAATTTGGTTGGCATAACCATGGTGACTGGTTTGGTCTAAATCCCGGCCTTTGCCATTTTTGGCGCCCACCGTGGGGCAGGAAGCGGCGCTTGCTGGAGTTCACATTCGGGCGGGTCTCCTTGACGTCGCCGGCGAGCGGACGGTGTTGGCGCTCGTGTAGCGCATCTACTCCATGGACTTCATCAACGACAATGCAGGCTGCTTCGCCAACGGCGACATCTTCCCCAAGAACGGCCGCATCATCGAGTTCGGCAGCCACCGCATCTACTTTGGCACTGTCCCTGTGCGCCAGCGCCTCTCGCCGGTGCTGGTGGCGCCGGATCCGCCAAGGTGGCTATGTGCTGGCCGCGCCGCCGGCAGCGTGGAGGTCATGATGGCTGGCGCGGTTGGTGCTGGCAAAGAAGCTGTAGAAGAAGGTGCTGGGCGTGCGGCATCGACCCGTCCGGCCAAGCCTCCGCTGGAGCGCGACGGAGGCGCTGCGGGAACATCTTCCGTACCACCGGAGACACCACTTCAAGCGGCGATGAACGTGCTGGCGACGCCCATCGCGCAGAACATCGACCCGGCAGCGGCTCAGGCGGAGCTGGAGGCAACGCGCAAGAAGCTGCTTTCCGGAGGCGCGGATATCATCCGGGCGCAGCGCGAGCTGAACCTAACCCTACGTGAGTATAACGCTGCCCATGGCTTTGCTTCAGTTAGCTCTCAGGCTGCTAGGGTGCCTGAAAACCGACTTAAGGCTCGCAATCTAGATCAGGATTTGCGCAAGGAAGTTCTTGCCGGCAAGAGTGCCTCTGTATCTTTGAGCATCGTAGAGAAACCTAAGTACAGTAGTCCGGATAAAACTATAAAAGCTGCTAGGGCTGCTATGGAGCTGTGTGAATCGCTTAGTGGAGATGCTCTAGCAAAACAGCAAGATCGTGTTAGAGAACTGCTTGATGTGATTCAGGAACAAAATGCTGAGCTTGCTAGAGAGAACAAAGCAACCGCGGCATCAAAATATGTGCGCTCGGCAAGAAAAGCCGGAAGCAAGTCCCAGGGACAGGCATCATCCCCCCATCCGGACAGAAGAAGAGAAAAAGAAGGAAATGTGCGGCAGATGACCGTGTATGATCCGGTCCTTGCTGGAAAACAACAAGCCGGGCAACACGATGCCGGTAGAAAAAGCCAAGGGGCAGATCGAGGCTACACCAAAAGAGGCTATGCCGGAAACAATCATGCCGGTAGACATGAAACCGGGCAAAATTATCGAGCTGCAAGGGCAGCGTATGAAGAGGAGGAAATGCCTCCCCCAAGGTACCGGCAGGCAAGGGCCGCGGTACCGGAACATTACGATGAAGCTGATTCGACAACTGAAAGACTCACGGCATACCGGAACCCGTTGGGGGAACGCGTGGGAGAAAGACACCTGCCAGAACGGGATGCGAGGCACCGTCTGGATAGAGTGTATTTATCTGAAATGATCGAGGCAGAAGGTCCTCCGGGCCCAAAATGCTTTGGTCCAAGGATCATGAAAGAGGAACCACCGGTTCGCAACTTTCAATTGCCCCGTGACACAAAAACGTATGACATCACCACTAAGCCGGAAGATTGGCTCGTGGATTACGTGACCGCGGTGTACGTCGCTGGCGGCGGAGGAACCGTAACTGGTGGAGGAAACCGGCATTGGGCCGTGAGAATTGTACCATCTTTCCTGGTAGGACCGGCACGAATCTGGCTAAACAACCTGCCGGCAGGAAGCATAAATGGCTGGTTGGACTTTGAGGAAGCTTTTGTGAGTAACTTCAGCAACACATACCGGAGGCCCAACAGGCCGCAGCAGCTCGCCTTGTGCGTGCAGCGCCCAAATGAAACAGAACGGGATTATCTGACCCGGTGGAACTCCACAAGAAACTCCTGCGAAGGGGTGATAGAGGCGCAAGCCATTGCTTGGTTTTGCAATGGATGTCGCAGAGGTTCGCCGTTGTGGCAAAAGCTGCAGCGGAACATGCCGGTAACTCTGGCGGAAATGATACGTGTGGCAGATAGCTACGCATTGGGAGACCCAATGCAACCGGCGGTGCAAGCTGATCCGGCGCAAACGAGCCAACCGCGCCAAGATCAATACCGGGACAACCAACACAACAAAAGAAGAGAAGAGTTTCCGGATCGGAGGTATGGTCCGCAGCAAGTAGCCGCGGTACAGGAACATTCCGGCCCTAGCGGGAGCCAAAGGCAAAACACCGGATCGCAGCCATGGGCAGGTCCTAAAAAACAATGGGTTGAAAAGAAGAAGTGGGGAGAGAAAAAAGATTGGCAAGAACAAATGAGATACACCATGGAAGCAGCAATGGAGCAACCATGCCGGTTTCATACTCCGAATCCGACGAGACCGGCTAACCATTTGACAAAAGACTGTTCTTGGATCAAGCACTTGATGTTGAGAGGTGCGGCAAAAGATGCGCAGGCACAGGGCTGTTCCACAATACTGCCACCCTCGCATGACATGTTGCACCAGCATCCATTACCACCACCACCACCGCTTACCGGAGCCAATGCCATACCGGTACAGCAGCACCAGCAAGTTCATCAGGTGGAGGAAGGCCATGATCAGCCGCCACCACCGGCACCTTTAGGCCGGAATGTTTACAAGGACCCGCACTTATGCTGTGTTGTGTTCGTTATTGAGCCAACCGACAGGCAAAGCATGCACCGTCGTTCCATGGAAGTGAACGCAGTGATGCCGGCAGTTCCCAAATACATGCTGTGGTCAGATCAGGAAATTACCTGGTCGTTCAAGGATCACCCCAAGATCATGCCGAATCCGGGTGGTTATGCTCTTGTAGTGGACCCAATCATGCATGGGCCAACGACTCGAGTTAAGTTCAGCAAAGTGCTGATAGACAATTGAAGCAACATAAATATCATGTACCGGCACACCATGCATACGCTAGGGATAACAGAAAACATGCTGCAGCCAACTCACACAACATTCCACGGAATCGTTCCGGGCTTATCCTGCGCCCCGGTAGGAAAAATCCGAGTGGATGTGTCATTCGGAGGACGTGACAACTGCCGGGTTGAAAATATTCTGTTTGAGGTGGTGGATCTAGACAGTCCTTATCATGCACTGCTGGGGAGGCCGGCATTGGCCGCTTTCATGGCCTCAACTCCTATAGCCTATCTCAAGATGAAGATGCCGGCACCTCGTGGACCATTAACTGTGGTGGGAAACTACAAGATTTCACTGGAAACTGCTTCCGCTGGATCAAACCTGGACGAATCGCTAGTGATCGCAGAGGAAAAAAGGAGGATGCAAACTGCGGTTGCGCTGGCTCAGTCCTCACAGTTGAGCTTAGCGGCAATGAGTGGAAGCTTGGGCACACCGCCATTCAAGCCGACAAATGAAACAAAGGACATTGTGCTGGATCCAGCTTACCCAGAGCGCACCGTTCGTATCGGTGCCGGCCTGAGTCAGGCATAGGAAAGCGCGCTCGTCAGCTTCCTCCGTGAGAATCGGAATATCTTTGCCTGGTCTACTGATGACTTGGTGGGTGTCCCGAGGGAGCTGGCTGAGCACTCTCTGAATGTCCGGAAGGATGCTAAGCCGGTGCGACAACCTTTACGCCGGTTCGCTGAAGATAGGAGAAAGATCATTGGAGAAGAAGTGACAAAGTTGTTGGTTGCCGGTTTCATCGTGGAAGTAACGCATACTGAGTGGCTAGCCAATTCGGTGCTAGTCGAGAAGAAAAAAGAAGAGAACCTGGAAGCAAAAGCTCCAAAGGTGTGGCGCATGTGCATCGACTACACCAACCTAAACAAAGCTTGCCCAAAGGATCCTTTCCCTCTGCCCTGGATCGATCAAGTGATTGATTCCACTGCTGGGTGTGAGTTGTTGTCTTTTCTGGATGCTTATTCCGGTTTCCACCAGATTCCCCTGAAAAAGGAAGATCAAATAAAAACTGCGTTCATTACCCCGCACGGGGCTTATTGCTATGTCACTATGCCTTTCGGTTTGCGCAACGCTGGTGCAACGTACCACCGCTGTATGCAAAAATGCTTGTTTGATCAAATCGGAAAAAATGTGCAAGTCTATGTGGACGATGTTGTGATAAAAACTAAGGTAAAAGAAACCTTGATCGATGATATCCGGCAAACCTTTGACAACTTAAGAAGGTTCCGGATGAAACTCAATTCGGCAAAATGTACCTTCGGTGTCCCTGCCGGTAAACTGCTTGGTTTTCTTGTATCAAGCCGGGGCATTGAGGTGAATCCGGTAAAGATCCGGGCAATCGAAAGAATGACTATACCACAAGATCTCAAGGACGTGCAGAAGTTTACCGGAAGCTTGGCGTCGCTAAGCCGGTTCATAAGCAGGTTGGGAGAAAAGGCTTTGCCGCTCTATGCTTTGATGAAAAAATCAGATACTTTCGTCTGGACCCCTCAGGCAGACGCAGCGTTTAAAGAGCTAAAAACAATGCTAGCCACCGCACCGGTACTGGCTTTGCCTTTGGAAAGGGAACCCATGTTGTTGTACATAGCAGCAACCAACCGGGTTGTAAGTGTTGTGGTTGTAGTGGAAAGAGAGGACGAAGAAAAAGTCGTGCAGAGGCCGGTATACTACTTGAGCGAGCTGCTCTCCCTCTCAAAACAAAACTACCCCCACTTCCAAAAGATGACCTATGGCGTGTTCATGGCCGCTACGAAGCTTAAGCATTATTTCGAGGAGCACCCCATGAAAGTGGTAAGTGAAGCACCCATTTCAGATATCATGGGCAACAAAGATGCTAGTGGCAGGATTGCAAAATGGGCAATTCAGCTGTCCCCGTATGTGCCGGTATACAAAAGAAGAGATGCCATAAAATCGCAAGCCTTGGCTGATTTTCTAGTTGATTGGGCGGAAATGCAATATAAGCCACCGGAACAAAAAATAGAATACTGGAAGATGCACTTCGATGGATCCAAGCTCAAAGAAGGTCTGGGTGCCGGTGTGGTACTCACCTCGCCAAAGGGAGATCATCTCCGGTATGTTTTACAAGTGCATTTCAGGGCATCAAACAATGTCGCTGAGTACGGGGCTTTGATTCATGGACTTAAGGTCGCAAAAGAAATCGGCGCACACCGGGTCATTTGCTACGGAGATTCAGATCTTGTGGTGCAACAATGTACCGGAGATTGGGACGCAAAAGATGCCAACATGGCTTCATACCGGTTTCACGTGCAAAAGATTGCCGGCTTCTTCGAAGGGTGTGAGTTTCACCATGTGCCGCGGGCTGAAAATGAAGCCGCGGATGCTTTGTCCAAGTTGGGCTCATCTAGGCAGGAAATTCCTCCCGGAATAGCCTTGGCTCACTTAAGAGTACCATCGATCAAACCAAGTCCGGAGTCAGAATCAATTTTCGTACCGGAATCGCACGTGGTGCTAATGGATATTGATGAAGGAAACCCGGGGACTATACCGGTACACTCGGGGACTGGACCGGTAAACCCGGGGACTGCGGAAACTATACATGAAGAAGCAATGATGGTGGATAATATGGAGATAGACGTGCCGGTGTTTGTGGTTAGAGAAGCACCATCTTGGGTTAAACCTATTAAGGAATTCCTGATCAACGGCACCTTGCCGGTTGACGAAACTGAATCGAGAAGGATCCAGCGGAGAGCCAAAACATACACCTTCATCAATGGTGAGGTGTACAAAAGAAGTGTTACCGGTGTCCTTCAAAGATGTGTGGAACCGGAAGAGGGAAAAGAGATGCTTGTGGAGATCCACCAAGGAGAATGTGGGCATCACGCTTCATCAAGGGCGCTGGTGGCAAAAGTGTTCCGGCATGGGTTCTACTGGCCCACTGCGCTGGAGAATGCTGAAGATCTGGTGCGAAAATGCAATGGGTGCCAAAGGTACGCCAAGCAAAATCATACCCCAGCATCCGGTTTAAAAACTATACCGCTAACTTGGCCATTTGCTGTTTGGTGCATGGACATGGTTGGCCCATTCAAAACTGCAAGGGGAAACATGACCCACATCTTGGTAATGGTGGATAAATTCACCAAATGGCTCGAAGTAAAGCCTATTGCAAAATGTGATGGGCACACAGCAGTGAAATTCCTAAAAGATGTCATCTTGCGGTATGGATACCCGCATAGTGTCATCACTGACAATGGCTCAAACTTTGCCCAAGGTGAGTTCAAGCGATTCTGTGAGGATAACAACATCCGGTTAGATTTGTGCTCAGTGGCACACCCACAAGGCAATGGCCAAGTGGAAAGAACAAATGCGCTGGTGCTTTCCGGTATAAAACCAAGGCTCATTGAACCACTCGAAAAGACACCGGGCTGTTGGCTTGATGAATTGCCATCAGTGTTATGGAGCATAAGAACGACTCCAAACTGGTCTACCGGATTGTCGAGGGTGCTCCTCGGCAATGCCCTCCGATAGGGGCTTAGGGTTGATGGAATCCTGCAAGCTGACACGAGACATCGGTTCACAGACAAGCGGGGAGAGCGATTTACCCAGGTTCGGGGCCCTAGATGAGGTAAAACCCTTACGTCCTGCCTATCTGTTCTTGATTATGATGTAAACAGGTTACAATGGGGTGCCGAATAGTTCGGCTGTGATCTCGTCGAGATGGTTAATTGCTAGGGTAACCTAGTTCTAAGCTTTTGTTGGCTAAGATTGCTAAGATTGATTGTCTCTCTCGATAGCCCCTCTCCTGGCCTTTATATAGGTGGCCAGGTCCCGAGAGGTCTATTCGAGTACGAGTAGGTTTACAGTAGATCTATCTCCAACCTTTCCTTGCTCGGCTTCTTCCGTACCTTGTATTCCAAGTAATCTTCCGCCGCACCGTCCTAGTGGCCCATCTTGCCATCGGGTACCTTCATGGGCCTCCAGTTGGACCGTGTAGGGTAGAGCAACATTGGTTACCCGAAGGGTAATGCCCACGTCAGTAGCCCCCGAGTGTCTAGCCGAACATAGTTCGGGTAGAGACTAAAGCATGTCCTCTTCCAAAGTTCTTCTCCTCGATTATTCTTGCCTTCTGTCGGGTGCGCGTCAGCGCTCCCGATGGGAGTAGCCCCCGAGTCTAGGTACGGATGCTTGCAATCCGTGCGTAGACTCAAGTTGTTCTACTCGAACATCTTCTTCTGCCGAAGTTTTTCCTGCAAATCTTTGTAAACCATCCGATACATTTTCTTTATGCAAGGGATAACGAATAACGTGCCCAACTTTTGTTGGTTAACTGCCGATGGCAAAACAATGTTACCCTACACAGAATCAAGTCCCCGGGCATGATCCTGGAGTGAGAAAAAAGTTTTATCGGGTGCGCGTTCAGCGCTCCCGATGGGAGTAGCCCCCGAGTCTGGGCATGGGCGCTCACGTCCGGGTGCAGACTCGAGTCAAGTTTTTCCTTCGAATCCTTAGTCTATCGGGTGCGCGCCAGCGCTCCCGATGGGAGTAGCCCCCGAGCCTAAGTGCGGATGCTCGCAATCCGTGCATAGGCTCAAGTTGATCACCCGATACTTTCTTATCTCTTCGTATGCAATCATTCCTCGTGACATCATTGATGACGTTTTTCTGTCCTCTTGATTTTGACTTGATAAGACGCGACCTGCCAGCCCTGTTCTCGAGCAATTCCTGCTCCTTTTACATGGTTAGCGAGGCATCTCCTCGATTTCCGCAACCATTAACTGGAGAAAAGGCCCACTGACAATACGAGGCCTTCCTTAAGTTTCCCAAGAAATTGAAATTCCTAATCTTTCCCTTCATTCATCCCTTCGCTGTTCTTCCTCTTCTACCGTTCACAACTTCTTGCGCCGCCACCACTGCCTTCCGGTTTCTCCCAGATCTCACGATGGTGAAGTAGAAGAACCCTAGCGCCGCCGCCAGCTCTACGAGCGGTGGCGCCGCCACCAAATCTTCCTCGATTCTTTCGAAGGAGGGTGCCCCAAGCGCTCCTCCCCCAGCTCCAGCGCCGCCGGCGCCACCAAGTTCATCAACCAGACCCGGAGATTGGATAGCTTCAACCGTCACCAAGCGTGACGAGAAGAGATCCCGAAGCCTAGGATTGATCTCCTCCGATGAGGGGAATGTGATCTTTCCAGGTGCGATTTCTCGACCTAATCCCCCTGCCGGCTTTACCGTGATGTTTTTGTCGTTCTTATATCAAGGCCTTTCGCTTCCCGTTCACGAATTCCTTCTCCATCTCTTGCAAACTTACGAAATCCAATTATGGCAACTCACTCCCAACTCAATCCTCCACGTTGTTGTGTTTATCACCCTCTGCGAAGCATATCTGGGCGTTGAGCCTCATTTCGGGTTGTGGAAAAAGATCTTCTATGCGAAGAGATACAGTAGTAGTAACGGATCTTTTGTCACCGGAGGAGTGGGATTTGTAGCTCGTTCGGATGTCAATTACTTCAATTTCCCAATGAGAGAGTCCGTGCAAGGGTGGAGATTGAAGTGGTTTTATATCAAGGATTCCTTGTCACCCGAATCTCAACTTCCTCGTTTTGTCGATGTCCTTGAAGCCAATCCTAAGAGTTCCTGGAAAAATATTCTTTCTCCCGACGAAAAAGTAGCAGCCGATGAATTGTTTGCCAGATTTCTTCGGATTAAAGAAGCTGATGGCCAAACCATGGTTGGTACTGAGGTAGCGGCAGTATTTCTGAAACGTCGAGTCCAACCAGTTATGGCTAGAATTCGCCCAATGTGGTTGTATTCGGGTCCAAAGGATGAAACCAGAATTAACGCTGCCGAACTGTCGGAAAAAGAACTGCTTGATGAAGTCCGTCGCCTCACTTTCTTCAGCCAAGAAGACTCGATCCCTTTAACGTCTCCGTACACTCCTTTTGATGCCGATCATCCACCTCCAGAGGTAACTTCCCTCCTCAAATTCTTGTTATGCTGCTATTTACTTAGTCGACATAATTACTGTTGTTCTCATTTGTTTTTTTTCTTCGACAGATCCTCGCAGCCTCCGGGGATTTACATAACTTGCCAAATGATACTTCCGAAGGAAGAGGTTCTTCAGAACCTGTTGACTTTCATACTGTTGAGCGTACAAACCCAACAAGCGATCACGATGACCCCATAGATTTTGAAACTGCTCATACCAATCTCCCTCCATCAGCCGATGACACTTGCGACACAGAGGGATCAGTGCGCGATGATGACGCTGATCACGATGCCTTTGTTAATGCAGCTGCGGAGGAGACCAGGGCTCCACCTGCGAAGAGATCAATCGGCGGCTTTGCCGACGAAGATGATCTCCTTGATATGTAAGTGTTTTTCTTCTTTTTACTATTTTCAGCTTCTTGATCTTCTCACGTTTTTCTCATAACTTGGTTGATCAAATCCTTCTTGTAGTGACGATGCTTTCATTGAGCCTCCACCTAAGAGGGTCAGATCTGATGCTGTCTCGCCAGCCGCCGCAGCTTCCGAAGCTTCGGCTCCTAAAGCGGCTCCCGCGGCGCAAGCATCGACTGCCTCCTCCCTTTCCAAAGGGAAAGATGCTCCTGCTGCTGCCACAGCTCCTCCTTCTGTAAGTCTTTATCGAGTCTCACGGGAATCTTTTGGAATGTGTCTTTGCCTAATGATCTTTGTAAAACATTCCCTTTCTTCAAGGATCTACGAGGTGTGATATCCTCTTTAGAAGCTTTCGCCTCTCAATTTACCTCCCTGGAGGCGGAGAAAGTTTGATTGCAAGAGGAAGCTAAGTCTTCCTCTTCAAAGTTAGATGGTGCCATCAAAAAGGCTGCCATAGCTCGCCAGGAGGTCGACTCCCTAAAAGATGAGCTGAGCAAGCTGAAAGATAGGCTGAGGGAGGAGGAAGCTCGGGCAGCAGAAAAGGATGAACTTCTTCGTCAATCTGCCTTGACCCTACTTGGTAAGCTTTTTCATACATCTCTTATTACTTTTCATGGATTCGTTCCTTCGTCATTGATTTCGTTCGACTAAATTTCTTGCAGAAGCCGCCAGCATCCCTGCTACTGCCTTGGATAAAGTTTCGGGCAATTCCCCAGCAAATGGTGTGTCGATGGTACTTGCCACCCACCAGCTTACCCGGGAGCTTCTTGACAAGGGAAAGGGCGCTCTGGCGCGGATGCATTCAATGATTTTCCCCAAGGTCAAGCAGAAGAAAACTCTGGGGCAGCTGATTGATGCCTTCGCAGTCGACACCAAGGAAGTTATTGAGGTATTCAAGCGTACCTCGCGTACCTATGGTGCCCTCCTTGCCTTCCAACTTATGATGGGTTACGGCTTTAAGACTGATATTGAAGAAATGACTAAGGAGCTGCCGAAAGAGAAAGATGGGCGATTTGTTGACTTAAGCGCCTTTACGGTGTCTGCCCGTACTTGTGCTCGTCAGCTCCTTGAACTAGTTTCATCAGGAAAGGCATCGGCTGGCCCCAGCCTGTCGACTCAAACCCAGGCTCCTTGACTGTTGTAACAATTTTATCCTTGGGCTAGTATGAAACATTGTTCTATTGTGAGGACTTAAGTCTTGTAATGAACGCTGTGCTGGCAATGTTGCCAGCACACTTTTGTCATAATATCTTCATTTGCACTTCTCCTGATAGGAATTTCTTGTACTTCTCCCGATGGGAGTTACGTTGGACGCTTAGTTTGTCCATATCCATCATCTTTTTACCGCTGTTGCCTGCAGGTTTTCCCGGTGCCTTCATTTGTTGATGACTCTTCGGGCGTTCTTCCCGAAGGTGACCGAATCCAACGGATGAAGGATCGGATCACCCAGATGGAAAAGGACCTGCGCAGCACTCATGCCTTAGCTGCGATTGTCAACAAGAAGAGCGAGATTGCAGCCGACGTGGAGCGGTACGCTCTTACTGAGCTACATAAAGCTACCGAGAGCTTGAACTGTAAGTTCCTTGATCTCTGCGCCTTTTTTGTCGACAGTGTCTTGTCTGATCCTTTGTTTATTTCCATGCCAGTCATAGCTTTGAACCGCGCAGAAGAGAACAAACGGATTCACGAGCGTGTGAATGCATTAACTCAGCTGACCTCACCCGAAGATATTTTCTGGCGGGAGCACTCGAAAGCTTCGGCTGTCGCACAATTTCAGGATCGGGTTCAGCAGGTCCACCACTTTTTTGACAAGTGCTACATGGCTATGAGGGTGGTCTGGAAGACAATGTTCCCTTTGAACGCAGTTCCCCCGACGCTCCTTGCTTTGATGTCTGAATTTGGTAATGCCAAGAAGATTCAAGACTTGGTACGTGCGCAGGTTTTTGCAGGGGCCAGGTTTACACTTGCCCTTGTACTTGCCCGTTATCCTTCGGCGAGTTTGCTGTCGATTGCCAATGCGACTGGAGACTTGGAGGCACTGTATCCGAGGGTATTGTTGCCTACCAACATAATTGTCGATAGACTCGAAGAAGGCTCAAGGGTACCTGAAGAAAGAGGAACTCCGCAAGGGCGATTTCAGGGATTTAATGTCCGTTTTGTAAATAGATAATTTGGCTACTTTATCCAAGTGTTTGGATTATGTAATGATGCCTTCTCATTCGGTAGATACATGCATATGTAATTTTACCATGTTATTGCCGTTGGCAAGTTTTGAGCGAATCTTAGTTGCTCGTTTAGATGTATGTATATTGGTTGGTTAGCAAATCATTTGAGTGATCAGCTCGTGTTGCAGGTTTTGCTAAACCTGTTGTATGCGCAACTTTGCTTTCAACCGTTTGAAATTTCGATAGGCACTCCCGAATATTTCGGGTGTAGTGGTTCTGCCGATGAGCCCGTTGTTCCTTGATATTTTCATAAGTAAAATACCGAACGTGGGTTGTTGTTTATGTGTATTTCCAAACTCTTGCTATTTACGGCACTCGTAGAGGCATCTATAGCGGAGGGGGAGGTGAACGTCTTTTAGCACTCGTAGAGGCTTTGTTTTGAAGCGCGATCTTCTGCCATGTACTATGTTTACATAGTGATGGGGCTTAGACGTTTGTAGTTACTGCAATGCTTAACAAAGAATCGAAGCTTAAGTTCTTATTAATAAGGTAAGCATGATGCTAGAGGGTGAAAAAAGGGAAGGCCCTGTTTATAATAAAGGAGAAAATAAAGACTAGTAAACTGCTTAGGCAAGGAAGGGGTTCTTCTCTTCTTCTGGCTTCTTCACCGCGTTAGTGATTGCTGCAGCGTTGCTGGTTTCATCAGGGGTTTGAGCGGTGGTTGCCATCGTCTTGCTATCTCCTAAGCCTTCTGTGCCATCAGCTGCCGAACCCTTTGCTGCCGATGCTTCTGCTGCCGAAGCTTTAAGGGCGAGGGCGGCTGGCTTCTTCTTGGTTTCCCTGCCATCTTTTTCTTCCTTGATTTCTCGTAAAGACAGCTTGGGCAGAGGGTCGACGATTTCTTGCTGTGACCCGAACTTTGCAGCAATCCTCTCAAAGTCGTGATCACAATTGTCCGAACGTGAAAAACTTCCATAGACTGTGATGTTTGTCCCGTTGTTCCCGGGCATTTTCAGCTTGAGGTATGCATAATGCGGCACAGCCATGAACTTGGCATACGCTGGTCTCCCGAGTATAGCGTGATACTGTGACTCCCAGTTCACCACTTCAAACTCGATCTTTTCCTTCCTGAAATTGTCGGCTCTGCCGAAGATGACGTTCAGGTAGACTTTGCCAAGAGAGTAGCCCGGTGCGGTTGGAAGGATCCCATGGAAGCAGGTGTCTGTTTCTTCCAGCATCCTCATGGTGATCCCCATACTTCTAATTGTGTCGACAAATATCAGGTTTAGCCCGCTTCCACCATCCATGAAGACTTTGCTCATCTTGAACCCCCCAATTTGTTCTTCGACTACCAAGGCAGCGTGTCCTGGTTTTGGTATGGTCATCGGGTGATCTGCTCGACTGAACGTAATGTTCTGAGAAGACCATTCGACGTACTCGGGGATGTTTGCCATGATGCTTTCTGCCAAGTTGATTTCTCGGGTGAGCTTCTTCATCTCCCTTTTCGAAACACCCGTCCTATGGATCATGCTCATCTGCCCACGTGGTGGTGGAAACGCCTCGTTGGGTTGATGGGGTTGAGCCTGCTGGACTTGATGCTGCGGTGGAGGTGGGGGTGGTGGTAGTTGTTGCTGGCCTGATTGCTGGATGAATTTGTGCATGTCAAGGAACTGCCGACAGTCCCTGAGCAGGTGGCTTGACTTTGTTTTGCCGTCCTTGGAATCGACATACGAATGTAAGTAACAGGGGGCGTTGACCTGCTCAGCGTAGGGTAATTCGGGAGTCCTCTGCTGTCGTGGTTTATAGTTACCACGGTTCCCAGAGTTGTTCCGGTTACCGTCGTGCCTATCGTCTCGATCATCCTGTCGATCGGAATATCCTGCGGCTACCAGGTTGTTATCATCGTAGTTGCGGTTCTTCCTTCTCTTGTGACGATCCCTTCGGCCACCCGAGTCGTGCTTCGGCTGGTCGTCGTCTTCGTCATCACTGTGCTGCCGTGGCCTTCGTATGTTGTCCTCACCATCAGCCCAACTGTTGGCGATTTCCATTAGTTTGGTTATGGTTTTTGGCTTTTTGCGTCCAAGTTCTTCTATGTGCTTTCCCGCTGAATGCCGTCGCTGAAAGCGTCGATTGCTCTGTCGACAGATACGTCTTCGGCAGCGTTCAGGAGCTTTGTGAATCTCCCGATGTATGAACGCATCGAATCCTTCTGCTTCTGTCGGCAATTCCGCAGTTCTTCGATCCCGACGGGCCTCTTGTATGTTGCTTGGAAGTTGGCGACGAAGGCATCTACTAGGTCGTCCCATGATTTAACAGAACCTTTCGGCAGCCCCCTTAGCCAGGCCCGTGCTGAATCCTTCAAGTAAAGCTGTAAGCATTGCATTGCTGCTATCTGGTTTCCTTTGTGCAGGATCACAGTCTGCAGATAGTCGTCTATCCAGGATCTTGGTTCTTGCTGCCCGTCGTACTTGGCAGCATCGGTAGGGGTAGGCTTAAACTTTTTGGGCGGCATCGTCTCGCGGATCTTGTAACTTAAACAGTCGGCTCCCCTGAGCTTGCCGTCGTACTCCTGGTCTTCATCCGAAGAATCGCTGTCGTCGTCCTTCCTAGCGGCGCGTCGTCGCCTTGCTTTGTCGATCTTGCTCTGGGTCATTTCGTCCCGAGCATCTCTCGCATGATGTTTTGACCCACTGCCTTGGACGGTGGTCTTTTCCTTTGACGGGACTAGGTTGTTCCCCAATATTGCGAGACTCTCCAGGGCACCTCGATGAGCTTGAGCCATGGACCCTTCGGGGCGTTGGTTGATGAGGTATGCGGCGAGGTTGGCTGTTGCTCCTGCGACGGTTTTTGGCCATGGCATGCCGGCGCTATCCATAGTCATAAAGGATTTGGTCAGATTCGATGTTATTTCCCTGGCGTCATCTTCTGAAAGCCTGGATAGTCTCGACCGGTGCTTGCCTGTTCCCTGAGTGTTTCGGGAGGCACTCCCTTGCGAGCCCCTTCGCCGTTCGCTGGATCGGTCCGCCGCAGATAGGCGTCTCTCGAGGGTGGCTTGCTCTTTCGACAGGTGTTCCCGGTTTTTCTCCAGTATGGAGCGATAGGCATTGAGGGTTCCAACCGAAGTTCCTGCGGGGAGCGGCGTGTTGTTGAGTACTGCTGCCCTTGCTGCTGCCCACTCCTCATCCGCGATAGTGTAATCACTATCGCGGTTGCTGGCGCTGTTTTCAAAACTCGCCCTTCTACTGGAACGGGGGGTATGGTCCTTGTCTCCTCTGCGCCTTGTGTTTCCCGTGTTATTGGCGACATAAACCTGATGGTGTGCCGTTCTTCGGGTGGTCCCCTGGATGGTGCTGTCGATACTGTCCTCTCCCGATGAATACTGGGCGTTGCAGATGAACGACGTGTCGCTTGATCCCAACCCATGCCTAGTGTCGCAGTTCAGGCAGTAGTACGAAGTTAGTTTCGAAGATGAGGAATCATCCGACCCTACCGACATGGAGGACACCGAGCGGGGAGTCGAGGGCACGGGTGAGCGCGTTGACCCCGTGATACGTCTCCGACGTATCGATAATTTCTTATGTTCCATGCCACATTATTGATGTTATCTACATGTTTTATGCACACTTTATGTCATATTCGTGCATTTTCTGGAACTAACCTATTAACAAGATGCCGAAGTGCCGATTCTTGTTTTTCTGCTGTTTTTGGTTTCAGAAATCCTAGTAACGAAATATTCTCGGAATTGGACGAAATCAACGCCCAGGGTCCTATTTTGCCACGAAGCTTCCAGAAGACCGAAGAGGAGACGAAGTGGGGCCACGAGGTGGCGACACCATAGGGCGGCGCGGCCCAAGCCCTGGCCGCGCCGACCTAGGGTGTGGGCCCCTCGTGCCCCATCCTGACTTGCCCTTCCGCCTACAAATAGCCTCCGTCGCGAAACCCCCAGTACCGAGAGCCACGATACGGAAAACCTTACTGAGACGCCGCCGCCGCCAATCCCATCTCGGGGGATTCAGGAGATCGCCTCCGGCACCCTGCCGGAGAGGGGATTCATCTCCCGGAGGACTCTACGCCGCCATGGTCGCCTCCGGAGTGATGTGTGAGTAGTCTACCCCTGGACTATGGGTCCATAGCAGTAGCTAGATGGTTGTCTTCTCCCCATTGTGCTTCATTGTCGGATCTTGTGAGCTGCATAACATGATCAAGATCATCTATCTGTAATTCTATATGTTGCGTTTGTTGGGATCCGATGAATAGAGAATACTTGTTATGTTGATTATCAAAGTTATGTCTATGTGTTGTTTATGATCTTACATGCTCTCCGTTACTAGTAGATGCTCTGGCCAAGTAGATGCTTGTAACTCCAAGAGGGAGTATTTATGCTCGATAGTGGGTTCATGTCTCCATGAATCTAGGGAAGTGACAGAAATCTCTAAGATTAGGGATGTGCTGTTGCCACTAGGGATAAAACATTAGTGCTATGTTCGAGGACGTAGCTACTGATTACATTACGCGCAATACTTAATGCAATTGTCTGTTGTTAGGAACTTAATACTGGAGGGGGTTCGGATGATAACCTGAAGGTGGACTTTTTAGGCATAGATGCATGCTGGATAGCGGTCTATGTACTTTGTCGTAATGCCCAATTAAATCTCACAATACTCATCATAATATGTATGTGCATGGTCATGCCCTCTCTATTTGTCAATTGCCCAACTGTAATTTGTTCACCCAACATGCTGTTTATCTTATGGGAGAGACACCTCTAGTGAACTGTGGACCCCGGTCCAATTCTCTATACTGAAATACAATCTACTGCAATACTGTTCTACTATTTTCTGCAAACAATCATCATCCACACTATACATCTAATCCTTTGTTACAGCAAGCCGGTGAGATTGACAACCTCACTGTTTCGTTGGGGCAAAGTACTTTGGTTGTGTTGTGCAGGTTCCACGTTGGCGCCGGAATCTCTGGTGTTGCGCCGCACTACATCCCGCCGCCATCAACCTTCAACGTGCTTCTTGGCTCCTACTGGTTCGATAAACCTTGGTTTCATACTGAGGGAAAACTTGCCGCTGTACGCATCACACCTTCCTCTTGGGGTTCCCAACGGACGCGTGCTGTACGCGTATCAAGCTCTTTTTCTGGCGCCGTTGCCGGGGAGATCAAGACACGCTGCAAGGGGAGTCTCCACTTCCCAATCTCTTTACTTTGTTTTTGTCTTGCTTTATTTTATTTACTACTTTGTTTGCTGCACTAAATCAAAATACAAAAAAATTAGTTGCTAGTTTTACTTTATTTGCTATCTTGTTTGCTATATCAAAAACACAAAAAAAAAATTGGTTACTTGCATTGCTTTATTTACTACTGCTGAAATGAGTAATCCTGAAGTTGAAGTTCGTTCATTTAAGCAACAAGGGGGAGAATGTTTAAAAGATGCTTGGTATAGAATTAGTGATGCCCATAATAGGTGCACTAAGAAACACTCCACCACTATCCTACTCAGGAATTTTTATGTTGGTATCTCTAGCTGGAATAGATATGTTCTTGATTGTCTTGCGGGAGGTAACTTCCTAGGCGCTCCCGCTTTAGAAGCTAGTTGCATTATTGAGAGTTTATTTGGAACACCACCTATTAATGAAACTAAAATTGAAATCTCTCTTGAGGATGTTATGAAAAAATTGGAAACCATAGAGAAAAATTTTCCGAGTGTAGAAACTAAATTGGAGATGTTACTTAATAAAACTGATGAACTTGATAAATCCTTAGGAGGAATTGATGAAAGAATTAGTGTCCTAGGAACTTGTGTTGTCCATGATGATCAAATCAATAGGATTGGTGAGCTTGAAAAAGCTATGGGAACCTTGGGTTCAACCTTTTCATCTATAAAGTTTAGAGAAAAAGCTTATGTGGGTAAGGAGCAAAAGTTTATGTATGTCTCTAAAGTGCCTAAACCAAAGAAATATTATTATAGGCCTAAAATTGACAAAGCCCTTAGTACCACTACAGATGGGGGAGCTTATGATATCAATGCTTCATCTCTCGATAATACTTGATACACACTTTCTGCGCCTAGCTGAAAGGCGTTAAAGAAAAGCGCTTATGGGAGACAACCCATGGTTTTTACTACAGTACTTTGTTTTTATTTTGTGTTTTGGAAGTTGTTTACTACTGTAGCAACCTCTCCTTATCTTAGTTTAGTGTTTTGTTGTGCCAAGTAAAGTCGTTGATAGTAAAGTTCATACTAGATTTGGATTACTGCGCAGTTTCAGATTTCTTTGCTGTCACGAATCTGGGCTAAATTCTCTGTAGGTATTATGCCAATTTACGTGAGTGATCCTCAGATATGTACGCAACTTTCATTCAATTTGAGCATTTTCATTTCAGCAAGTCTGATGCCATTTTAAAATTCATCTTTACGAACTGTTCTGTTTTGACAGATTCTGCCTTTTATTTCGCATTGCCTCTTTTGCTATGTTGGATGAATTTCTTTGATCCATTAATGTCCAGTAGCTTTATGCAATGTCCAGAAGTGTTAAGAATGATTGTGTCACCTCTGAACATGTTAATTTTTATTGTGCACTAACCCTCTAATGAGTTGTTCTAAGTTTGGTGTGGAGGAAGTTTTCAAGGATCAAGAGAGGAGTATGATGCAACATGATCAAGGAGAGTGAAAGCTCTAAGCTTGGGGATGCCCCGGTGGTTCACCCCTGCATATTCTAAGAATACTCAAGCGTCTAAGCTTGGGGATGCCCAAGGCATCCCCTTCTTCATCGACAACATTATCAGGTTCCTCCCCTGAAACTATATTTTTATTCCATCACATCTTATGTGCTTTGCTTGGAGCGTCGGTTTGTTTATGTTTTTTTTGTTTTGTTTGAATAAAATGGATCCTAGCATTCACTGTATGGGAGAGAGACACGCTCCGCTGTAGCATATGGACAAGTATGTCCTTAGTTTCTACTCATAGTATTCATGGCGAAGTTTCTTCTTCGTTAAATTGTTATATGGTTGGAATTGGAAAATGATACATGTAGTAATTGCTATAATGTCTTGGGTAATGTGATACTTGGCAATTGTTGTGCTCATGTTTAAGCTCTTGCATCATATACTTTGCACCCATTAATGAAGAAATACATAGAGCATGCTAAAATTTGGTTTGCATATTTGGTCTCTCTAAGGTCTAGATAATTTCTAGTATTGAGTTTGAACAACAAGGAAGACGGTGTAGATTCTTATAATGTTTACAATATGTCTTTTATGTGAGTTTTGCTGCACCGGTTCATCCTTGTGTTTGTTTCAAATAGCCTTGCTAGCCTAAACCTTGTATCGAGAGGGATTACTTCTCATGCATCCAAAATACTTGAGCCAACCACTATGCCATTTGTGTCCACCATACCTACCTACTACATGGTATTTCTCCGCCATTCCAAAGTAAATTGCTTGAGTGCTACCTTTAAAATTCCATCATTCACCTTTACAATATATAGCTCATGGGACAAATAGCTTAAAAACTATTGTGGTATTGAATATGTACTTATGCACTTTATCTCTTATTAAGTTGCTTGTTGTGCGATAACCATGTTTCTGGGGACGCCATCAACTATTCTTTGTTGAATATCATGTGAGTTGCTATGCATGTTCGTCTTGTCTGAAGTAAGAGAGATCTACCACCTTATGGTTAAGCATGCATATTGTTAGAGAAGAACATTGGGCCGCTAACTAAAGCCATGATCCATGGTGGAAGTTTCAGTTTTGGACATATATCCTCAATCTCATATGAGAAAATTATTAATTGTTGTTACATGCTTATGCATAAAAGAGGAGTCCATTATCTGTTGTCTATGTTGTCCCGGTATGGATGTCTAAGTTGAGAATAATCAATAGCGAGAAATCCAATGCGAGCTTTCTCCTTAGACCTTTGTACAGGCGGCATGGAGGTACCCCATTGTGATACTTGGTTAAAACATGTGCATTGCGATGATCCGGTAGTCCAAGCTAATTAGGACAAGGTGCGGACACTATTAGTATACTATGCATGAGGCTTGCAACTTGTAAGATATAACTTACATGATACATATGCTTTATTACTACCGTTGACAAAATTGTTTCATGTTTTCAAAATCAAAGCTCTAGCACAAATATAGCAATCGATGCTTTTCCTCTATGGAGGACCATTCTTTTACTTTCATTGTTGAGTCAGTTCACCTATTTCTCTCCACCTCAAGAAGCAAACACTTGTGTGAACTGTGCATTGATTCCTACATACTTGCATATTGCACTTATTATATTACTCTATGTTGACAATATCCATGAGATATACATGTTACAAGTTGAAAGCAACCGCTGAAACTTAATCTTCCTTTATGTTGCTTCAATGCTTTTACTTTGAATTATTGCTTTATGAGTTAACTCTTATGCAAGACTTATTGATGCTTGTCTTGAAGTACTATTCATGAAAAGTCTTTGCTTTATGATTCACTTGTTTACTCATGTCATATACATTGTTTTGATCGCTGCATTCGCTACATATGCTTTACAAATAGTATGATCAAGGTTATGATGGCATGTCACTCCAGAAATTATCTTTGTTATCGTTTTACCTGCTCGGGACGAGCAGAACTAAGCTTGGGGATGCTGATACGTCTCCGACGTATCGATAATTTCTTATGTTCCATGCCACATTATTGATGTTATCTACATGTTTTATGCACACTTTATGTCATATTCGTGCATTTTCTGGAACTAACCTATTAACAAGATGCCGAAGTGCCGATTCTTTGTTTCTGCTGTTTTTGGTTTCAGAAATCCTAGTAACGAAATATTCTCGGAATTGGACGAAATCAACGCCCAGGGTCCTATTTTGCCACGAAGCTTCCAGAAGACCGAAGAGGAGACGAAGTGGGGCCACGAGGTGGCGACACCATAGGGCGGCGCGGCCCAAGCCCTGGCCGCGCCGACCTAGGGTGTGGGCCCCTCCTGCCCCATCCTGACTTGCCCTTCCGCCTACAAATAGCCTCCGTCGCGAAACCCCCAGTACCGAGAGCCACGATACGGAAAACCTTACTGAGACGCCGCCGCCGCCAATCCCATCTCGGGGGATTCAGGAGATCGCCTCCGGCACCCTGCCGGAGAGGGGATTCATCTCCCGGAGGACTCTACGCCGCCATGGTCGCCTCCGGAGTGATGTGTGAGTAGTCTACCCCTGGACTATGGGTCCATAGCAGTAGCTAGATGGTTGTCTTCTCCCCATTGTGCTTCATTGTCGGATCTTGTGAGCTGCATAACATGATCAAGATCATCTATCTGTAATTCTATATGTTGCGTTTGTTGGGATCCGATGAATAGAGAATACTTGTTATGTTGATTATCAAAGTTATGTCTATGTGTTGTTTATGATCTTGCATGCTCTCCATTACTAGTAGATGCTCTGGCCAAGTAGATGCTTGTAACTCCAAGAGGGAGTATTTATGCTCGATAGTGGGTTCATGTCTCCGTGAATCTGGGGAAGTGACAGAAATCTCTGAGATTATGGATGTGCTGTTGCCACTAGGGATAAAACATTAGTGCTATGTTCGAGGACGTAGCTACTGATTACATTACGCGCAATACTTAATGCAATTGTCTGTTGTTAGCAACTTAATACCGGAGGGGGTTCGGATGATAACCTGAAGGTGGACTTTTTAGGCATAGATGCATGCTGGATAGCGGTCTATGTACTTTGTCGTAATGCCCAATTAAATCTCACAATACTCATCATAATATGTATGTGCATGGTCATGCCCTCTCTATTTGTCAATTGCCCAACTGTAATTTGTTCACCCAACATGCTGTTTATCTTATGGGAGAGACACCTCTAGTGAACTGTGGACCCCGGTCCAATTCTCTATACTGAAATACAATCTACTGCAATACTGTTCTACTGTTTTCTGCAAACAATCATCATCCACACTATACATCTAATCCTTTGTTACAGCAAGCCGGTGAGATTGACAACCTCACTGTTTCGTTGGGGCAAAGTACTTTGGTTGTGTTGTGCAGGTTCCACGTTGGCGCCGGAATCTCTGGTGTTGCGCCGCACTACATCCCGCCGCCATCAACCTTCAACGTGCTTCTTGGCTCCTACTGGTTCGATAAACCTTGGTTTCATACTGAGGGAAAACTTGCCGCTGTACGCATCACACCTTCCTCTTGGGGTTCCCAACGGACGCGTGCTGTACGCGTATCACCCCGTCAGACCAGCCGACAGATCGAGTGATGATGACGCGTTCGAACCCGTCGATCCAGAAGTGGGGGATTCCAGCAAGCGAAGGATTCCCTCTGCATTGACGTTGTAGTGGACGCTGCCGAAGGTCATCTCCATGTTCCCTTGTAGATCTGAAAAGTTCGAGCGGGAGGAATCGCTGTGTGGAGTAAACTCGTAGGAGCCGAATCGAATCGGGCTTCCCAGGATTGGCGACGATGGTGTCGACGAAGTTGCTGATGAAGTTGTCGGCGAAGCCGCCGATGTCATGATCGGATCTGCCGATGCCCTGCCTTGTGCCGATAGGGTTCCCACAGATGGCGCCAATTGTCGAGGGTGCTCCTCGGCAATGCCCTCCGATAGGGGCTTAGGGTTGATGGAATCCTGCAAGCTGACACGAGACATCGGTTCACAGACAAGCGGGGAGAGCGATTTACCCAGGTTCGGGGCCCTCGATGAGGTAAAACCCTTACGTCCTGCCTGTCTGTTCTTGATTATGATGTAAACAGATTACAATGGGGTGCCGAATAGTTCGGCTGTGATCTCGTCGAGATGGTTAATTGCTAGGGTAACCTAGTTCTAAGCTTTTGTTGGCTAAGATTGCTAAGATTGATTGTCTCTCTCGATAGCCCCTCTCCTGGCCTTTATATAGGTGGCCAGGTCCCGAGAGGTCTATTCGAGTACGAGTAGGTTTACAGTAGATCTATCTCCAACCTTTCCTTGCTCGGCTTCTTCCGTACCTTGTATTCCAAGTAATCTTCCGCCGCACCGTCCTAGTGGCCCATCTTGCCATCGGGTACCTTCATGGGCCTCCAGTTGGACCGTGTAGGGTAGAGCAACATTGGTTACCCGAAGGGTAATGCCCACGTCACGGATACACTCCATTCTTTATGGTTTACGGAGCAGAAGCGGTCATACCAACCGACATTCTCCATGGCTCACCAAGGGTGCAACTCTATACCGAACAAGAGGTAAAAGAGGCCCGAGAAAACGATGTGGACTTGCTAGAAGAAGCAAGAGAGCTGGCTTTGGCAAGAACAGCCATTTACCAGCAAAACCTCAGACGCTATCACAGCCGGAAGGTTAACCCGAGGGTATTCCGGGAAGGAGATCTAGTGTTGCGCCTAGTGGGAGGGACCTTTCATTGTGAGCAAAGCTCTCCATAATGATGCCTATTATCTAATCGATGCACAGGAATGGAAAGAAGGAAAGGCGGACAGATCCGGTGTCGTTGCCTATTCGACGGTGCCTCGGAGGAGGGATCCTCACGAGGGGGAGAAGAAGTAGGGGCCATAGGGCGGAGAGTCCTCGGGATGGTGGTACGTGATTTACCCAGCTTCGGATCACCTGCACTATGGCAAGGCCTACTGCTGCTTGTCTGGAATTATCTGGGCGCTTTCGCGTTGTTACAATGAGTTGTGGTTGTGCCTCTAGGGCTCCCGGGATCCGGCTTATAAAGGCGCACGGATCTAGGGTTTACATGGAGAGTCCTAGCCGGGTTATAGATTGCCTAACTACGGTACAATGTCTTGCCGTGTACGTCAAGGATCCGCCTTCCATATACGTCGTACTGGATCCGGGTTCCTCATGGGCCTCCCTGGATCCGGCTTCCTCCGAAGGTCGGTTCGGATCCGGCTTACTGATCCTGGGCTGGACTTCATCCTTCATGATCAACAGCAACTGGGCCGCCCAATGGGCCACATGCCACATCACCGTCTGTGGGCCACCCGGGCTTGCCGGATCTAGGCACTGTCGATGGTACACCCATGAAGTATACCCACAACAGTATCCCCCAGAGTTCTCCGAGTTTCACCTCTAGTTTCCGCCTTGCTAACACTTCATGGTTTCCGGCAATCTTGGTAACACGGAGAAACTTGAAGAACTCCAACTTCGCATTTTCTTCTTTCCCAACATTTGGTCGGAAAATCCCCCCATCCTGCGGGACTTCATCCATCGACAACACATGATATATCTCCGGGTTACTCCCCTGCTTGCGGACGAGAGTTGCTTATCTTCACGCTGTTACCCGGAATCTTAAAAGACTCAAACGGTTCCGCCAATTCTGGCGCCATTTTTGCGCGATTTGAGAGGTAAATTATCCTTAGCCATTTTTACCGTTTAGGGTTTCGACACGTGTCACGCATCCAACGGTGCGACGCTTGCGTTCCGACCACAGGATGCGGAGCACGAATCTCCTCCCACGGCCTATAAATATCCACCGTCAACCCCTAAACTCCTCATTCACCCCCCTTCACCTCTCTGCGAAGCGCCGCCCTCGAGCTCTCTCTCCACCGTGCCGGAGTCTGCCGGAATCCCGCCGGAGTTTCACCGGAGCTGCTTCGCCACCGCGCACAGTTCGTCCTGTTCTTAACTTCAGCGAGCCACCGCGCAAAAACCTCATCGCCGGCGACTCCGACCACCACGGAAACCATTACGGTGAGTTCTCGAGCTTCGTCCTCGCGCCGTAGTTGGTAGGGATGAGCTTTAGGATGCTAACGTTGGATCCGACTAAGCTATGTTTCCGCCATTGTTTCTTCTTCAGATGTCTTCTTCGACTCCGCCTCCTGCATCCGAGCCGATCATGGCAACACCCCTATCTTCCGCCCCCGCACCCTTCGTCTCCGTTCAGCTGGATCCTTCCAAGGATTCCGGCAAGAACGTAGAGGGAACCTCGTCTAACCCGGAGAAAGCCTCCGAAGCAGATCAGGCGGAGCAGAAAACGGAAGAGGTGGCGGCCCGGCCAAAAATCTAAAGCTCGCCAGCGGGACAGCGAGTCCAAAGGGAAATGGTGGCCCTGTACCACCACTGAGATTGAACTCAAGAACCTCGAGGCGGAAGGCTTCCTGAAGCCTGGATCCTGGCGGACAGTTCCGGGTTCTTTGGCTCCAGCCCCCGAAGACGGAGAAATGGTGGTGACCAAGGCGCTGGTGGAGCGTGGCTTCTCATTTCCGCCATCCGATTTCTTCTCAGAAATTCTGAAGGCATATGGGCTCCAACCCCACAACATATCCCCAAACAGCGTCTTGGCGATCAGCAACCACGTCACCCTTTGCGAGGGCCATCTCCGGGTACCTCCCGAACTTCCCCTATTTCAATACTATTTCTCCGTCAAGAAGGAGAAGATTCGACAGACCTCCGAGTTGGCTACTTGCGGGTCCATCACTTTCATGCTCCGCCCTGGCCGCGTCTATCCTCCCACCGACCGCCATGAATCCGCGCGGTACTGGTCCGGAGGCTTCTTCTACCTGAAGGACGTCTCCGACCCGGCGAGCGAAAGGATGCTGCCGCCCTTCAAGAACAGCCCCGCCAGCGAGAATCCGGCTTGGACGCAATGTCCTCATCTTTCCGAGTCGCCTCAGCTGACTCGTACAGTTAGGCGGATCTGCAAGCTGACGGAGGAAGGTCTGACGGGGAAAGACCTCACCATGTCCTGGTTCACCAAGCGGATCCAACCGCTACAACATCGGGACCGCTTGATGTTCCAATACACGGGGCGCGACGATCCTATGCGCGCCTCTAAGGACAACCTCTCCGCTAACGCCATCGACAAACGGATCCGACTCCTCATCAAGATTCCGCGTGATCTTCACATTCACGTGTGCAACAAGGACATCCACACCAACGGCTCCGGGACCGCGGTACGTTACCTTGACGTGCCTGTTGATTCCTTTATACTCTGAATTTTGTCTAAGTGTAGACTTGGTAACGAAGCTCGAGGCACTCGAGGAGGGCAAACTCAGAACTCTCCTCCGGGTCCCTCAAGCGGGAAACACCGACCCGGAAGCCGCGTCTGAGGCGGAAGCCCCCGAAGCTCCGCGTCTCTCCAAGAGGAAAAGAGCTGCTCCCTTCAGCCCTGCAGCCAAACGCGCCCGGAAAGTGCCTAGCACCGCGGCTACCCGTAAGGCGGAGACGGAGAGGAAACGCCTCAAGCTCATCGACACCAGCAACCGCGTTCAACCCAATATCCAGCAATTTTTTATACCAACTGGGTAAGCGTCTGGTTTCCGTTAAAAGATCTTGTTGCTGCTGTGAATTAACATACACTAACTTGTTATGCCTTTTTTTCTTATATTGCAACAAAAGCTCCGGAAGCCAGGCCCCCAAGATCACCATGAAGAGGGTCAAGCCATCTCCGGCTTCTATTCCCGTTACCCAAGAAGTAGAGGTTCCGCCCAAGGCCACCTCAACCGCCAAGCCGGATCCAAAGGACGTCATCAATATTGATGATCTTCCGGAGGATCCAACTGTCGAGTCTGACAAGGGCGATTCCGGCAAGGGCGCCTCCTCATCTGCACCTCCACCTGAGCAGCCTACTGCTACCTCCACTGACGCTCCGTCTGACCAAGTCGAGAGAAAACTCCTCTTGAGCGGCACCACTGGAACGCCCCAGACTCATCCTCACTTCTTCCCAATTCTGCAAAAGGTCCCCCTCTCACAACGCCATGCGGAGATCTCCGCTATGATGGACCAGGTGTGGGGGCCTGCAAACACGAAAGAGCAAGAGTTGACTGAGCTTGAGAGCGGCATCAAAGCTTTTTTCGCCAAGCACAAGAATGTGCATCAGCTAACACCAGCCCCCAGGCATTGGTTAATGCATTCTTTCCGAGTAACATGTATGAGCCAATGTCTTAAACTTGTAGATTGTAGCGGAAAATCAAAATTTTCACATGCTAAAGATTTGAACTTCCGTCCAGCCCCCAAGAGTTTGAATTTCCGTCTAATCCTTAAACTGTTTTCACAGAACACGCGGAAGCTGCACGATGACTTGCGCATCCATGTGCTGGAGCAGAAAAAGGAGATAGAACTGCTGCAAACCAGGGACGCGGATAGTCAGAAAGCCATCGCTCAGCTGGAGAAACGCCTCAAGGGTTATGAAGGTAATAACTGTAGGATAACGTTGCATAGAAAACAAAAAAAATTCCTACGGCGAACACGCAATCCAAGCCAAGATGCAATCTAGAAGACAGTAGCAACGAGGGGGTATCGAGTCTCACCCTTGAAGAGATTCCAAAGCCTACAAGATGAGGCTCTTGTTGCTGCGGTAGACGATCACTTGCCGCTTGCAAAAGCGCGTAGAAGATCTTGATCACGATCGGTTCCGGCGCCACGAACGGGCAGCACCTCCGTACTCGGTCACACGTTCGGTTGTTGATGAAGATGACGTCCACCTCCCCATTCCAGCGGGCAGCGGAAGTAGTAGCTCCTCTTGAATCCGACAGCACGACGGCGTGGTGTCGGTGGCGGTGAAGAAGTCCGGCGGAGCTTCGCTAAGCTACGCGGGAGATATGGAGGAGAAGGGGGCGGCTAGGGTTTGGGAGGGGGTGGCCGGCCACTCAAGGGGGGCGGCCAGCTTGTGGTCTTGGGGTTGGCCGGCCCCCTCCCTTGGCCCCTCATTATATAGGTGGATCCCCAAGTGTTGGTGTCCAAGTCTTCGAATAAGACCCGAACCCAAAACCTTCCATAAGAGAGGGAAACCTTGCCCAACTAGGACTCCCACCAAAAGTGGGATTTCCACCTCCCATGTGGGGGGGTGGCCGGCCCCCTAAGGGGGAGTCCACTTGGGACTCCTCCCCACCTAGGGCTGGCCGGCCATGGAGGTGGAGTCCCATGTGGACTCCACCTTCCTTGGTGGTTTCTTCCGGACTTTTCTAGAACCTTCTAGAACCTTCCATAGAACCTTCCGCGACATTTTAATTCACATAAAATGACATCCTATATATGAATCTTATTCTCCGGACCATTCTGGAACTCCTCGTGATGTCCGGGATCTCATCCGGGACTCCGAACAAATATTCGAACTCCATTCCATATTCAAGTACTACCATTTCAACATCCAACTTTAAGTGTGTCACCCTACGGTTCGTGAACTATGCGGACATGGTTGAGTACTCACTCCGACCAATAACCAATAGCGGGATCTGAAGATCCATAATGGCTCCCACATATTCAACGATGACTTTAGTGATCGAATGAACCATTCACATACATTACCAATTCCCTTTGTCTCGCGATATTTTACTTGTCCGAGGTTTGATCTTTGGTATCACTCTATACCTTGTTCAACCTCGTCTCCTGACAAGTACTCTTTACTCGTACCGTGGTATGTGGTCTCTTATGAACTTATTCATATGCTTGCAAGACATTAGACGACATTCCACCGAGAGGGCCCAGAGTATATCTATCCGTCATCGGGATGGACAAATCCCACTGTTGATCCATATGCTTCAACTCATACTTTCCGGATACTTAATCCCACCTTTATAACCACCCATTTACGCAGTGGTGTTTGGTGTAATCAAAGTACCTTTCCGGTATAAGTGATTTACATGATCTCATGGTCATAAGGACTAGGTAACTATGTATCGAAAGCTTATAGCAAATAACTTAATGACGAGATCTTATGCTACGCTTAATTGGGTGTGTCCATTACATCATTCATATAATGATATAACCTTGTTATTAATAACATCCAATGTTCATGATTATGAAACTAATCATCCATTAATCAACAAGCTAGTTTAAGAGGCATACTAGGGACTTCTTGTTTGTCTACATATCACACATGTACTAATGTTTCGGTTAATACAATTATAGCATGATATATAAACATTTATCATAAACATAAAGATATAAATAATAACCACTTTATTATTGTCTCTAGGGCATATCTCCTTCAGTCTCCCACTTGCACTAGAGTCAATAATCTAGTTTACATTTGTAAAGATATAACACCTTGGCCTTCTGGTGCTTTATCGTGTATTGCTCACGGGAGAGGTTTTTAGTCATCGGATCTGACACGCTCAGAAACGTATGTATTTTGTAATTCATTTGCGTCTCAACGCATCACTCATTTCCAAACGAGTTGGCATTATATATGTTTGATCTTCTGGTGGAACCTTAATTCCGCTGTCTGAAATATGTCACTTATATTGTCACACACAATATAGCTTCAAAGTTCTGACTCTGTCGGAACTACACCAAGTTCTCAAAGAACCTCTTGACTTAACATCCTTTGTCATTGTCAAAACAATGACATACTCTGCCTTCTTTTGTAGAATCCGTCACAATATTTAGAACTATTCTAAATCTAGCATAGACAACTTCTAGCTCATTGTGCTACCTTTTAAAACAACACTTAGTCTAATTTGAGATTGAAATTTTATTTTCATATGTGACAAAACAAATATCGGTGCAACATCTTACAGCGATTTGTTTGTCATTTCTCCATACAAAACTATATATATATATATATTCTTGGTTCTTCTTAAGTACTTCAAGAATATTCTTACTGTTTTTCAATGATCATCTCATGAATCATTCTGGTATATGCTCATAACATTTTAGAGCACAAGATATCTGATTGTGTACATATTATTCGTGATCTAAAGTCACTCATGTGTTTTTACTCATTGAGTGTCATATACACTCAAGTCTTGTTAAAACTTCACATGACAAGAACATCTTCTTAATATTTCTATATTGAACTATTTCAATATCCATTCTATGTACTTTGACTTAAACTTATTTTGTGTTTCAATCTATCTTCATAGATCTTGACACTAAATTTGTTTCAGTCCATATCCTTTCATTGAAGTTTAATTTTCAATGAAACCTTTTAATCAAGTATATAATTACATCATTTATAACCAACTATATGTCATCTACATAAAGTATTATAAATATGTCTTAGCGCTCCCACTTAATTTCTTGCAAATGCAAGCCTCTTCATCGTTTCTGATGAAATCAAAAACTCTTTGACTATTTCATCTGGTGAAGATTCTAACTCCGCGATACTTACTTCATCCAATTGAAGTTCGTATACCTATCTAGTATTCCACGGACCAGCAAAACTCTTGGTTGTATCTTGTATACACCTTTAATACACACTTCTGTTAAGTAGTGTATTTTGCCACTCTACTAACATATCTCATAAAAGAAATATGTAGTGATTACTAGAATAATCCACATAGACTATAAGCATTGCTACGGAAGATTTAATCTTATCGTAGTCAGCTCTTTGAACTTTGTCGTAAACAACTTTTCGACAAGTTGAGCTTCTTCAAGGATATTTCATCCAAGTCCATCAATTTCATAGATCCATTTACTTTCAAAAAGTATTCATCTATCTTGGATTTCATGGCGTATAGCCATTTTAACGGAGTCAGGGCCCATCATAACTTCTTTGTTTGTAGTTGGTTTATTATTGTTCAAAATCAATCCTTTGTCCACAAATCTTTTATTTGATCACAAAGTAAACCATACCTACAAGGTTCAATATGTACTTCGATCTCCATGGCTAAAACACTTTGTAGTCATGGGAGCCATGATCGTCGTAGCCGCTTCCGAAACCAATTCCGATGCTGCGCTACTCTGATCATTATGCTCAGGTTCATAAACCTTATCAAATTATATTGTCCTCCCACTCAAAAACTTCACTAGAAACAATTTCTTGGAAATAAGAAACATTGACAAACACTTTTGTCTTTGTCTCGTGGGAAGAATTCCCAATTAAATCTCTGGGATAACCAACAAAGACATTCATCCGATTTTGGTTGAAAACTCTTAGACCAAAATTTAAAGAAAGGACTATTAAGGTTTATACCCATGCCATAACTCGTATGGTGTCATTTCAACGGATCATGATGATGCTCTATTCAGTGTAAAAGCGGTAGTCACTAAAGCATAATTCACAAAAATATAATGGCGTCATAATATTTTATCTCATCATTAATCCAACAAGGTTTGGATACATATCTCGGATACTATATCATCATTATGATACTCCAAGAAATGTGAGTTGTAGAACAATTTCATAACTTTCTTAGATGTTCGCTAAAACTCGTAATTCAAATATTTCCACCATGATCCAATCATAGATATTTGATTTTTCCATTACGATGATTTCCACTTCATGCTGAAATTTATTTGAATCCTATTCAAATGTTTCAAACTTTTCCTTATTGAATATATGCACATATATACTCAATTCATTGTTTGAAAGTTTTCATGAAGTAGAAGAATCTTCCGCACACAACTATGCCCAGTGAACCATATACATCATCATGTATTTTTCACTAAGTTAGTTGCCCATTCAACTCTTGGCCTATGAACGGTATTTTAATCATTCTCTTTAGAAAAGATTTGCAAGCACCAAATGATTCAAAAAATCAAATGACTCCAGAAATCCATTTGCATGGAGTTCCTTCATGTGTTCCTTTCTAACATGACCTAAATGGCGGTTCCACAAATAAGTGGAATTCAAATCATTTGCCTTATGGCATTTTAGCGTCAGTGTTATGTATGTGTGTCTCACCATTAAGATTTATAATAACTTATCCATCGTACATGGAGTAATGTCATAATTTAAACAACTCATTGTTTTTATTTGACCAGAGCAAAATAACAATTTATTAAGCTCTTTATTATAAATTCTAAGGGCTAGATAGAATGCCAATGACGAACATAATAACACTTTATTTTTGTTCCTGACGTGCATTCCTATTCATATTCCTTGTCAGTCACTTAGGCCATTGTATTCTTGTATTGCGTTGTTTTGTATGACACTTCATACCAACCAATATGGTACAAATACCCAAGAATTTCATTGTGAGACCTAACTAGGAATACAACCATAACATGTATATCATTTATATACACCTGAGCTAGACATTCTAGTCTTTTCTTTCTTTCTGCCAATAATCTTTTGTAGTTTCTCTTTTAGCTTTCCTCATTATTCAGAAAAACACATCAACATCATTAACTTCTAGGTTTGTTGGTCAAATACCAATAACCTTGAGGTTCTTACTTTGAAGTTGATCATCATATGACAAGTGTTCCAGATTTCACTATTAGTAACTTTGTAATATGATGAACAGTTTCACTCATAATTTTATCCATCATATCATGACGACTTTCCGAGACCATGTCTGTACATGCTAGGCTCGTAAAGTTTTAACCTTGGTATTTGCATGTGCAAATCTAGCTTGCACCCGTTTTATGCACACGTAGAATCTATCACACCCGATCATCACGTGATGCTTCAAAACGACGAGTCTTAGTAACGGTGCATATTTAAGGATGGACACTTCATGGATATGCGAATATCGTTAGTGCCCCAATAGTTGGAGGATTGTGACGCCTTGCGTCTTCAACCTTCGTACATTCCCATAAAACTTATGAGTTTATGTAGTCTCACCAAACTTTATTCTATCATCTTGCAATAAGGTCTTAGATATCACATGTATCTCATACCTTGATTATTTCTGAAAACTAAATTTTCAGCTCCTTACTTTTCAAACAGATTTGAACTTCAAGTTTCACGGAGACAAGATAACTTTAGGTACTAATTGAAACCATAGCTCTTTGAATCAACAATGTGAGGTTTACTAAAAGTTTGCAATAGGACTTAATCAATTCTTGATTCTTTAACAATACGGTACCAATCCGTAAAGTTTCTTGTCAGATTTTAACAGTATTTCTATCTCAATTACAAGACTAGCGGATGGTAGAAAACGGATGCCAATACTACAAAATTAATTCAAAATACTACTCAGACTATGTTTATGATAATTAGTTCATGTTTTAATCTAATTACTAATGAACTCCCACTTAATACAACATCCCTCATAGTTGTTAAGTGGTACACGATCCAAATTCACTACACCAAAAACCGATCATCACGTGAGATGATGTAGCTTCAATGGTGAACATCAACATGTTGATCATATCATCCATATGACTCGTGTTCAACCTTTCGGTTTCCGTTGTCTCGAGGCCATGTCTGTACATGCTAGGCTCGTCAAGCAAACCCAAGTATTCCGCGTGTGCAACATGGCTTACACCCGTTGTATGTGAATCATTGAATCTATCACATCCGATCATCACGAGATGCTTCGAAACGACAAACTGTTACAACGGTGCATACGAGGGAAGAACACTTTATTATCTTGATATTAATGTGAGGGATCATCTTATAATGCTACCGTCGCGATCTAAGCAAAATAAGATGCATAAAAGGATTAACATCACATGCAGTTCATATGTGATATGATATGGCCCTTTTGTCTTTGCGCCTTCGATCTTCATCTCCAAAGCACGGACATGATCTCCATCATCAACGAGCATGATCTCCATCATCGTCGGCGTAGCGTCAAGGTTCATGGCGCCGTCTTCATGGTTGTTCACCTCATGTATCAACTATTACAACTACTTTGAAATACTACTCAACATGAAAATTAAAGACAACCATAAGGCTCCTGCCGGTTGCCACAATACAATAATGATCATCTCATACATATTCATCATCATATTATGGCCATATCACATCACCAAACCCTGCAAAAACAAGTTAGACGTCTCTAATTTGGTTTGCATATTTTACGTGGTTTAGGGTTTTCGAGAGAGATCTAATCTACCTACGAACATGAACCACAACGGTGATACTAATGTTTTCAATAGAAGAGTAAGTTGAATCTTCACTATAGTAGGAGAGACAGACACCCGCAAAGCCTCTTATGCAATACAAGTTGCATGTCGAACGAGGAACAAGTCTCATGAACGCGGTCATGTAAAGTTAGTCCGAGCCGCTTCATCCCACTATGCCACAAAGATGCAAAGTACTCAAACTAAAGATAACAAGAGCATCAACGCCCACAAAACCATTGTGTTCTACTCGTGCAACCATCTATGCATAGACACGGCTCTGATACCACTGTAGGATAATGTTGCATAGAAAACAAAAAATTTTCCTACGGCGAACACGCAATCCAAGCCAAGATGCAATCTAGAAGACGGTAGCAACGAGGGGGTATCGAGTCTCACCCTTGAAGAGATTCCAAAGCCTACAAGATGAGGCTCTTGTTGCTGCGGTAGACGATCACTTGCCGCTTGCAAAAGCGCGTAGAAGATCTTGATCACGATCGGTTCCGGCGCCACGAACGGGCAGCACCTCCGTACTCGGTCACACGTTCGGTTGTTGATGAAGACGACGTCCACCTCCCCGTTCCAGCGGGCAGCGGAAGTAGTAGCTCCTCTTGAATCCGACAGCACGACGGCGTGGTGTCGGTGGCAGTGAAGAAGTCCGGCGGAGCTTTGCTAAGCTACGCGGGAGATATGGAGGAGAAGGGGGCGGCTAGGGTTTGGGAGGGGGTGGCCGGCCACTCAAGGGGGGCGGCCAGCTTGTGGTCTTGGGGTTGGCCGGCCCCCTCCCTTGGCCCCTCATTATATAGGTGGATCCCCAAGTGTTGGTGTCCAAGTCTTCGAATAAGACCCGAACCCAAAACCTTCCATAAGAGAGGAAAACCTTGCCCAACTAGGACTCCCACCAAAAGTGGGATTTCCACCTCCCATGTGGGGGGGTGGCCGGCCCCCTAAGGGGGAGTCCACTTGGGACTCCTCCCCACCTAGGGCTGGCCGGCCATGGAGGTGGAGTCCCATGTGGACTCCACCTTCCTTGGTGGTTTCTTCCGGACTTTTCTAGAACCTTCTAGAACCTTCCATAGAACCTTCCGCGACATTTTAATTCACATAAAATGACATCCTATATATGAATCTTATTCTCCGGACCATTCCGGAACTCCTCGTGACGTCCGGGATCTCATCCGGGACTCCGAACAAATATTCGAACTCCATTCCATATTCAAGTACTACCATTTCAACATCCAACTTTAAGTGTGTCACCCTACGGTTCGTGAACTATGCGGACATGGTTGAGTACTCACTCCGACCAATAACCAATAGCGGGATCTGGAGATCCATAATGGCTCCCACATATTCAACGATGACTTTAGTGATCGAATGAACCATTCACATACATTACCAATTCCCTTTGTCTCGCGATATTTTACTTGTCCGAGGTTTGATCTTTGGTATCACTCTATACCTTGTTCAACCTCGTCTCCTGACAAGTACTCTTTACTCGTACCGTGGTATGTGGTCTCTTATGAACTTATTCATATGCTTGCAAGACATTAGACGACATTCCACCGAGAGGGCCCAGAGTATATCTATCCGTCATCGGGATGGACAAATCCCACTGTTGATCCATATGCTTCAACTCATACTTTCCGGATACTTAATCCCACCTTTATAACCACCCATTTACGCAGTGGTGTTTGGTGTAATCAAAGTACCTTTCCGGTATAAGTGATTTACATGATCTCATGGTCATAAGGACTAGGTAACTATGTATCGAAAGCTTATAGCAAATAACTTAATGACGAGATCTTATGCTACGCTTAATTGGGTGTGTCCATTACATCATTCATATAATGATATAACCTTGTTATTAATAACATCCAATGTTCATGATTATGAAACTAATCATCCATTAATCAACAAGCTAGTTTAAGAGGCATACTAGGGACTTCTTGTTTGTCTACATATCACACATGTACTAATGTTTCGGTTAATACAATTATAGCATGATATATAAACATTTATCATAAACATAAAGATATAAATAATAACCACTTTATTATTGTCTCTAGGGCATATCTCCTTCAATAACTCCGAGTGAGCCCCCAGGATCGTCAATGTAACTATACTATCTGAACTAACTGTGTTGTTGTATTTCCGAGTCGCAGAAGAATTTGCCAAGCGCCCCACCATCGACGCCCTTGCCGCCAAGGTCGAAGTTCTTGAGGCGGAAAATAAATCCCTCAAGAAGTTCCTGAAGGAATCCTCCGAGGAGGAAACCAAGAAGAAAAAAGAACTCTTGGAGAAGCATACTCAAGAGCTGTCGGATCTTCCTGAAAAACTCAAGAAGAGCCAGCAAAGGATCCAGACCTTGGCAGCCAAGAACAGGAACTACGAGGCGGAGGCGGAGGCCATTGACAAGATGATCTTCCGTAAGGACCTCTTTTTTCTTTCTTTGTGACTCCGACTTCTTCAGACTTGTGATTCTGCTCGCGGAAAAAACTGATCGTACTTTTCGCAGCGAGCCTTGGTTTCGAGTGGACGAAGGATGCCACCCTCAAGAGGACTGAAGCGTATGAAGAAGCGCAGAGCTCCATTTATAACCTCTTCGAGGCATGTGATACGTCTCTGACGTATCGATAATTTCTTATGTTCCATGCCACATTATTGATGATATCTACATGTTTTATGCATACTTTATGTCATATTTATGCATTTTCCGGCACTAACCTATTAACGAGATGCCGAAGAGCCGATTCTTTGTTTTCTGCTGTTTTTGGTTTCAGAAATCCTACAAAGGAAATATTCTCGGAATTGGACGAAATCAACGCCCAGGGGCCTATTTTTACACGAAGCTTCCAGAAGACCGAAGAGAAGACGAAGTGGGGCCACGGGGCGACGCCACAACAGGGCGGCGCGGCCTGGGCCCTGGCCGCGCGGCCCTGGTGTGTGGGTCCCCCGTGATGCCCTTTGACCCGCCCTTCCGCCTACTTAAAGCCTCCGTCGCGAAACCCCCAGTACCGAGAGCCACGATATGGAAAACCTTACTGAGGCGCCGCCGCCGCCAATCCCATCTCGGGGGATTCAGGAGATCGCCTCCGGCACCCTGCCGGAGAGGGGAATCATCTCCCGGAGGACTCTTCACCGCCATGGTCGCCTCCGGAGTGATGAGTGAGTAGTTCACCCCTGGACTATGGGTCCATAGCAGTAGCTAGATGGTCGTCTTCTCCTTATGTGCTTCATTGTTGGATCTTGTGAGCTGCCTAACATGATCAAGATCATCTATCTGTAATGCTATATGTTGTGTTTGTCGGGATCCGATGGATAGAGAATACTATGTTATGTTGATTATCAATCTATTACCTATGTGTTGTTTATGATCTTGCATGCTCTCCGTTATTAGTAGAGGCTCTGGCCAAGTTTTTGCTCTTAACTCCAAGAGGGAGTATTTATGCTCGATAGTGGGTTCATGCCTCCATTAAATCTGGGACAGTGACAGAAAGTTCTAAGGTTGTGGATGTGCTGTTGCCACTAGGGATAAAACATTGATGCTATGTCCGAGGATGTAGTTATTGATTACATTACGCACCATATTTAATGCAATTGTCTGTTGTTTGCAACTTAATACTGGAAGGGGTTCGGATGATAACCTGAAGGTGGACTTTTTAGGCATAGATGCATGCTGGATAGCGGTCTATGTACTTTGTCGTAATGCCCAATTAAATCTCACTATACTTATCATATCATGTATGTGCATTGTCATGCCCTCTCTATTTGTCAATTGCCCGACTGTAATTTGTTCACCCAACATGCTATTTATCTTATGGGAGAGACACCTCTAGTGAACTGTGGACCCCGGTCCTATTCTTTTACATCGAATACAATCTGCTGCAATATTTGTTCTTTACTATTTTCTGCAAACAATCATCATCCACACTATACATCTAATCCTTTGTTACAGCAAGCCGGTGAGATTGACAACCTCACTGTTTCGTTGGGGCAAAGTACTTTGGTTGTGTTGTGCAGGTTCCACGTTGGCGCCGGAATCCCTGGTATTGCGCCGCACTACATCCCGCCACCAACAACCTTCAACATGCTTCTTGGCTCCTCCTGGTTCGATAAACCTTGGTTTCTTTCTGAGGGAAAACTTGCTACTGTCTGCATCACACCTTCCTCTTGGGGTTCCCAACGGACGTGTGTTAATTGCACGCATCAAGCTCTTTTTCTGGCGCCGTTGCCGGGGAGATCAAGACACGCTGCAAGGGGAGTCTCCACAATCCAATCTCTTTACTTTGTTTTTTTCTTGCTTTATTTTACTTACTACTTTGTTTGCTGCATTATATCAAAACACAAAAAAAATAGTTGTTAGCTTTACTTTATTTACTGTCTTGTTCTCTATATCAAAAACACAAAAAAAATTAGTTACTTGCATTTACTTTATCTAGTTTGCTTTATTTACTACTGTTAAAATGAATACTCCTGAAAATACTAAGTTGTGTGACTTCACAACCACAAATAATAATGATTTCCTATGCACACCTATTGCTCCAACTGCTACTACAGCAGAATTCTTTGAAATTAAACCTGCTTTACTGAATCTTGTTATGAGAGAGCAATTTTCTGGTGTTAGTTCTGATGATGCTGCTGCCCATCTTAATAATTTTGTTGAATTATGTGAAATGCAAAAGTATAAGGATGTAGATGGGGACATTATAAAATTAAAATTGTTTCCTTTCTCATTAAGAGGAAGAGCTAAAGATTGATTGCTATCTCTGCCTAGAAATAGTATTGATTCATGGACTAAATGCAAGGATGCTTTTATTGGTAGATATTATCCCCCTGCTAAAATTATATCTTTGAGGAGTAGCATAATGAATTTTAAATAATTAGATAATGAACATGTTGCTCAAGCATGGGAGAGAATGAAATCTTTGGTAAAGAATTGCCCAACCCATGGACTGACTACTTGGATGATCATCCAAACCTTTTATGCAGGACTGAACTTTTCTTCGCGGAACCTATTGGATTCAGCTGCTGGAGGTACCTTTATGTCCATCACTCTTGGTGAAGCAACAAATCTTCTTGATAATATGATGATTAATTACTCTGAATGGCACACGGAAAGAGCTCCACAAGGTAAGAAGGTAAATTATGTCGAAGAAACCTCTTCCTTGAGTGATAAGATTGATGCTATTATGTCTATGCTTGTGAATGATAGGACTAATGTTGATCCTAATAATGTTCCATTAGCTTCATTTGTTGCTCAAGAAGAACATGTTGATGTAAACTTCATTAAAAATAATAATTTCAACAACAATGCTTATCGGAACAATTCTAGTAATAACTATAGGCCATATCCTTATAATAATGGTAACGGTTATGGTAATTCTTATGGGAATTCTTACAACAATAATAGGAACACACCCCCTGGACTTGAAGCTATGCTTAAAGAATTTATTAGTACACAAACCGCTTTTAACAAATCTGTTGAGGAAAAACTCAATAAAATTGATATTCTTGCTTCTAAGGTTGATAGTCTTGCCTCTGATGTTGATCTTTTGAAATTGAAAGTTATGCCTAACAAGGATATTGAAAATAAAATTGCTACTACAGCAAATGCCATCCAAGTTAGAATTAATGAGAATATAAGATTAATGGCTGAATTGCATGCTAGGTGGGAAAGAGAAGAAAATGAAAAACTAGCTAAATAGAATAATGTAGCTAAAGTTTGGACTATTACCACCACTAGCAATGCTAATGCTCCACATGTTGCTGCACCTCCTACTAATAATGGTAAAAGGATTGGTGTTGGCAATGTTTCCACTTCTAATGCAAAGCCTGCAAAACTGCCGGAAACTGCTAAAACTGCTGAAACTGCCTGTGATAAAACTGCTGAAATTTTTTCCAACATTGGGGATGATGATCCCATTGCTGTAGATCATAATGGTTTAGACTTTGATGATTGCCACATCTCTGAAGTTATAAAGTTCTTACAAAAGCTTGCTAAAAGTCCCAATGCTAGTGCTATAAATTTAGCCTTTACAAAACATATTACAAATGCTCTCATCAAAGCAATAGAGGAGAAACTAAAACTTGAAACCTCTATTCCTAGAAAGTTAGAAGATGGTTGGGAGCCCATCATTAAGATGAAGGTCAATGACTTTGATTGTAATGCTTTATGTGATCTTGGTGCAAGTATTTCTGTTATGCCTAAGAAAATTTATGATATGCTTGACTTGCCACCATTGAAAAATTGTTATTTGGATGTTAATCTTGCTGATCATTCTAAAAAGAAACCTTTGCGGAGAGTTGATAATGTTCGCATTACCGTTAACAATAACCTTGTCCCCGTTGATTTTGTTGTCTTGGATATTGAATGCAATGCATCTTGTCCCATTATATTGGGAAGACCTTTTCTTCGAACTGTTGGAGCTATCATTGATATGAAGGAAGGTAATATTAAATATCAATTTCCTCTCAAGAAAGGTATGGAACACTTCCCTAGAAAGAGAATGAAGTTACCTTATGATTCTATTATTAGAATAAACTAGCAAGGTGCCCCTCGCAAATGCGAGGGCATAATTTTTAGTGTGTTGGAAGTGTGTGGAATAAACTTATAGTTCATTTATATTCATATTTGGTGGCAGGAAATGTTGCGAGGGCATAATTTTTGGTGTGTCGGAAGTGTGTGGAATAAACTTGTAGTTCATTTATATTAATTATTGGTGGCAGGAAATGCAAAGCTAAATATACTATCACTTGTAATATAGTTTATTATCTATAATTTGGTGGTGAATTATGATTATGTCATTAAAATTTGTACTTAAATCCTATTGAGACTTACATGTGCAATAGTGTACACAAATCAAAATGTTGATCAAACATGCATCCTTCTTCTGCCTTCTGATTATGGTATGCTCCCGATAATAATTATGGTCCCTTTAATCATTGGGAAATGATGTTTGATTTTTCAAACACGTTAAGAAAACCAATTAGCTTATTGACATGACATAAAAAATAATTTATCAACACTAAGACTTTCTTTCATTGAATACCCCAATTAATGTTAAACATATGTATGAGGGTTGAATTCCAGCCTTGAGTTTCCTTCCATATCTGGAAAATAAAGAGGGAATTTACTTTTGTGTGAGATGTGATATAATTTATTTTTTATTACTTTAAAATTAACCTTTTAATGCAAACATAAGGAAATATCCATTACATCTTTTTGTGATTACTGTAATCAAGTTCTGGTAGTTTTCCTAGCTAGGGACTCTCAAGTAGGTGGACACTTCTGTCGTAGCAAATTCATTCATACAATCATTCATGTGTTATTAATCTACTACAGTTTGATAGTGGTTTAAACGACATGCTCTGGATTTTTTTGCGGGAGTTGAACATCAAATTTTAAATAAGTTAGCTGTCTCCGTGTGTTTTTCGCTTGTTTGATTTTGTTGTATCTGTGATATTTTGTTCAGTTCGGACATATGTCTTTGTGGCCGGCCCCATGTGTGAAATTATTCTGTATACTTGGATATTCAGTTTTATGTTTAATATTTAATTTATTAGGTATTACATGTACAAATCTTTTGTTTTCACAGTTGCTCGTAGGTTTTTCCCCTTAGGTTTCCATCATTTTTTCTAGTTTATAGTAGTTCCGGTGACACGCATATCACATGTGTAAATTAAAACATGATCGTGTAGCTTAGCTGTTGTTACATAGTAATCTGATTTTGGTGTTTTTTTTTCATCATCACGCTTCAAGGTTTTCTTCAGATATGGTTGAAATCAGCATAGACCAGCCATCAAGTTATTTTTTCATCAAAGTTTCGCTTTGGTATTAGCTTCCCCTATATGGCTATAGTCGGCCTAGAGTCTATCTACATAAATCAAGTCAATAGGAATTTGCCGGCTGTATGAATACCAATTTCTTGTTAAATCCTAACTACGTATCACAAGCAGGTCTCTCCTTATACAACACGCTAGAAAAGGAATACAATTTATACTTTATAGCCCAATATACGCTTAACATACATGCACGATGGATCGATCGGTTCTGATATTCCTCTAGTATTATACATAGAGACTTTGCGCGTATAACTAACACGGACTAAAGTTACATGGACTTTGTTAATCTAACACAGCTGGAGTCCTAGAAACATACGCGTGATTTAAAAAAACAACATGAACCGGTCAAATCTACTCACATCTTATCTGGTGCAGTAGTTTCCTTTCCTAATTTGTACATATACTCGGACGTGTCAAACATAATTATACATTTACATAACCATTATACTCTTATAAAAAAATAAGAATCTAAAATAAACTTGCGTACTAATCGAGTACGTAAAAAGATAGTTCTATACGCTGATATGATATCACTTAAAAAAACAGGCTGCCATCTGAACGTTTTTTTTTGGAAGGTCTTCTGTTCATGGAGTCCACTCTAGGCACGCATCTTATTTTTTGTTCTTTCCATTGGCAAGACAACCTGACCGGTTTGGGTAGGAACAAAAGAGCAATGGCATGGCTCAGGCCAAGCCAGGTCGGAATCGATGGATAGATTTCTTTCCTAATTTGTACATATACTCGGACGTGTCAAACATAATTATACATTTACATAACCATTATACTCTTATTTAAAAAATAAGAATCTAAAATAAACTTGCTGTCGTCGTGGTGAACGAGCAGATGCCATAGGATGGCTTAGATTGGGGCCGAATGGACGCTAGAGGATTCGGGGGAGGGTTTGTGATCAGGTGGGATGAACTTCCGGATGGTTTCCTCAAGAACTTGGCCAAGGCCAGAGGTTGAAGAAGAAAGACACAAGGAAGAACTCGCTCTAGATCACCATGTTCATTGATTCTCACAAGTTACAGGTCTTCGATTCTCTCTCCGTTGCTCGCCCGTAAGGAGGGCTGCCCCCTCTCCTTATATAGGGGAGAGGGTGGCTTACAGCGCAAGAAACCCTAATGGCATCTTTGACTAGACAAACTACTTTACAAAGCTACTTTACAAAGCTACTTTAATCATAGATGACACCGGGGTCTTCTTTAATCAGGGAGGCTGACGTCCTCCGGCTTCTTTCTTCGTCATCTTCTTCTTTATCGTCAGCCCTTCGTTTAAAGCTACTTTGCTTAGCTCATCTTTGTCTTCTAGCTCTGGAGAGGATCTTTGACCAGCCTTGCCGACAAGCTCTTCCTTCCGGTGGCCCGGTACCTTTTCTATCCGGTTTCGGTATCCCTCCTCTGAGGATACCGGCTTAGCCTGTTCAGCCAAACGCCTATCTTAGACTCCGGCATGAACATCTAACCGGTATCCTGATGGCTCAAACCATCCGGTTTGGCATGCCTTTGGCATACCGGGGGTCATCCCCCCAACATTAGTCCCCGAAGCTGGTATAGTCTGGCGGATTCTATCCAACAAACCATGCCAGGTTCTCATGTCTTTGGATACCGGTTTAATCCATCCGGCCTTGGGCTTGGATCCGGCATCTTTGCCCGGATTTTCATTATCTTTCTTTTCAAGTCATTCTCCGGTGTCTTTTCTTCCGGTATCTTAGTCATTTAACGGATCCTCGGCGAAGTCGAGAATATCTCGGGCCCCGCGCGCGACAGAGACATGCGCACTGTGACTGACGCGCCAGTGTCAGTTGTCACTTCGCTTCGACTCCCGCGCGCCCATTTAATGCACCACTGCGGATCCCACTAGCCGTTTTGGATCCCGTGTGTGCCTCCGTGTGGCCTCCTATTTTCTCGCGTGTACCTCTCCGCCACGTGGCGGCCCATGGTGCGAACCGCCGCGGCCCGCGAGGCGAACCGCCGCGGCCCAGCGGTTTTCAGCCCACCTCCTTTCTTCTTTATAAGCGCAACCGCCGCTCCTTCTTCCTCTTCTCGCATTCTCCACTTCCTCGCGCATAGTGCTCATCGCCTCTGCGCCTTCGCCGTTCTCCGTCCGCCGTTGCCTGCTTGAGCTCCGTCGTCCGGCGAACTCACGCCGCACTTCCGCCGGACTTCGTCGCGCGGGAACCTTCTCCAGCGCCCTCACCGCATCCGCTGCATTCGCGCTTCCTCAAGTTCTTCCTCACCTCGCCGTCGGCGGACTTCCTCGCCGGCCGCAGGCTCACCGTATCTCCGGCGAACCTCTTCTTTTGCGATTCCGCCGCCTCAGGTTAGGCCCGATGCACCTCTATCTCTTCTCTTCTTGCATTTTAGATCTTGGGGGCGGTAGAGTATTTATCCCTTCTTTATTTTGCTTTTCCTCTTACTCGTAGATCTTCGTGCGAGGGTCTCTTTGGGGAAAACTGTTTTTGGTAGATCCCGGCGTCGCCTAGATCCATATGTCTAGCGAAGGGTCTCTCCCTGCCACCACCTCTAGTAATCAAGGCAGTAGCACTTCTGACGGGTTAACCGAAGATCTCGCCCGGATGGATCTGGCATCTAGCCGAGACCAAGAGGCCGGCACATCTAGCCGGGCCTCCGGAAAGGATAAGACACGCGGAGCCTGGAGGGGTTCCGACGTGACTCAGTTTGAGATCGACTGGCTCTACCGGTCTAGGAGGATTCCGGAAGGAGTCATCTGCCGGCTTCCTGGTGACGAGATTGAACCGGTGCTCGAACCCGGTGAGGTCGTTGTTTTCCTTGCTCATTTTGAGCGTGGCTTCGGCCTTCCTGCCTCCGATTTCTTTCGCCAAGTCCTTGACTTCTATCGACTCCAACCTCACCACCTTCCCGGTAATGCCGTTTTTTATCTTTCTTGTTTTGTGGCCTTCATGGAGGGCTACATTGGCATCCGTCCCGCTCGCGAGACGTTTGCCCGCTTTTTCTCTCTCCGGATCAACTCGGTCCAGGGCAAGGACATTCCCAAGCCCAAACCCCCCGTTCAATGCGGGTCTTGTATCATCGGCTCCCGCCAAGGGAGCCCCTTTTTTAAGTTTAACGGCCTCGAGTCTTGCCGCTTGTGGCAGACTATGTTTTTCTATGTGAAGAACAAGAGCGCCACCGACCTCATCAACTTGCCGGCGTTCAACCCGGCGCCTCCCGCCAAGACCAACTGGCAGTACAACCCTGGTACGGATCACAGCGAGACGAATCGGGTGGTACGCTTCATGTTGAAGTTGATGAAGGACACCAAAATCTGCTCCGACGATATCATCCGTGCCTTCATCTGCCGCCGGGTGCTTCCCCTTCAGCAGCGCGCTCACAAGATTAGTGAGATGTACGGCCCCGGTGATCCCACCAAGATCACCGGCCTGCCCTTGAGCAAGGAAGATGTAGTCCTAAAGGCTAGCCAAATCTGCCAAACGGACATGCCGGATGACTGGGAGTGGGGCCTTTGCCCTCTCAGCTCCAGAAATCCTCCATCCCAAGAAGTAAGAAATTGTGCGGCTCGGGTCGTGATACCGGTAACTTTTATTCTCGCAACTAATCCTCGTTTTTTCCTTTGTTTTCAGGCTAAGGCCCGCTTCCCCCGGATTGACTCAGACCGGCGAGGCCCTTGCCGGAAGAGGCCTCTGGACAAGTACGATCCGGATCCTGTCATTCATTGGCTGGATCTGAGGATGGGCCGGACTCCAGCTTCGCGCCTCGGCAAGTCTCCGCCGGAGCCAGCTGGTTCGTCTGATGACTTGACCTTGCTTGAGGTAGCTTTTCTATTCGTTTTCTTATATTCTTTTTGTTACTGCCATTCTGTAGACATTCCCTCAGCCAGCGTCAACCCACAGGTCCATGAGCATGTGCCCCCCCTGCAGGCCGAGGTTAGGGATGAGTTTCTGGACAAACTCATGGCCGAAGGCCAGAAGAGTGATCCTCCAGCTGCTGGCGCCGGCCCTAGCCATGCTCCCCCTGCCAAACGCCCTCGGACAGAAGTCATTGGAGGGAAGCAGGTTAGCACCAAGCGCTACAAGCAGAAACGGATGCCGGTTTCTTCCGGGTAAGTTCTTCTTTTCTTTTTTGTGTTTTCCCCATCTTCACCAAGTCCCTTTCCGGTTGCTTTTTTCCAATCCGCTCTCTTTTTCTCTCTTTCAGTCCTGCGCTTGAGCTTGGCTCCAAGCCGGAGGGCTCTGCCGGCTCCGCAAGGACCTCAACTCCTCCTCCTCACTCAAGTCCGGTACTATCTGGTGCCGGCAACAGCTCTGCCTCCCCTTCGGGAGGCACTACAAGTTCGGGGTGCGCGGCCCCAACACCTCATGATCACCGCGCGGAGGAGGACTTCACCTCCCCTCCAGAAACCCAAGACACCGGCACCGGCCAGACAGATGCCGGGCAGGCGGAACCTCTGGTTCCTCCTCCCCCGAAGAAAAAGAAGAAGCAGTCAAGCTCTTCCCCCACCGCGCCGGATACTTCCGCGCCGGTATCTTCTCCTCCTCCTGGGGCCACGCCGACACCGCCGCCAAGCCAAGGACCTTCCGTGGCCAAGCGAATGGCGCCGGCAGAGACCCCCAAGATCACCAAGTTCCTCAAGCCCGGGGCTTCCCGTGGCAAGGCTGTGGAGGGCGACGCCTCAGGCGGCTCGCGGGACGTGGTGCTGCACGTCGGGCCTGCTGCTGCTGCTGTCCAGGACAAGCCTACCGGCCTCCTAGGCCGGATCGTTGAGCTGAAACGCGCGGGCAAAGATCTGGGGCACCTTCTCCCCTACGCCCAGAAGTGGAATGAGGCGGATATCTCCGCATCTACCCGCGGCCTGGGAAAGGACCGCCTTCCGGCACCAGACCCTGCTGGGCCTCGGTCCACTGAAGAACACTTCACGCGGCTTAAACGCGCCGTGAAAGAGTTTGACAGTGCATGGTACGATGCTACCAACAACGTGGTGGTAAGTTTTGCTAAACCTCTTGTATTTTTGTTGATGCCGGTTTCTTTTCTTTCCGGATCTTGTCTATCCTCCCAGTCCCCGAGTTTCGTGTTGAGAGCGTAGCTCTTAGCGCGAAACTTCAACTAGAAACGCGCGAAACCGGCATAGCCAGTCCCCGAGTTTCGGGTTAAGATCTCTTGTTTCTTTCTTTCTCACAACCATCTTCCTTTGAACAGAGCACTGCTGACGCCCGGAAGCAACTCTTTGAGGAGCTTCTGTGGGAGCATCGGGACCTTGCCGAGGCCCACAGCCACTGCCAAGGTTTGTTTTGTTTCTTTTCCCTCCGGCATCTTTTCACCGGAATGTTTCCTTCTTTGATATTTACGCATCCTTTTGTTTAACAGTTGTTCCGGAAGCTACCATCGAGGCCCTGAAGGCCCAGGTTACCAAGCTTCAAGGTACCATCCTTTCTTTTTCGGCTAACCCGTTCCTTTTTTCATTTCATCTATTGTCGCTTGCTAAAACCTTTCTTTCCGGTACTTAGGCGAGAAAGAGCAGCTTCTCAAGGAGCACAACGAGGCACTGGACGCCCAGAAGACCGCCTTGAGGGAGCTGAAGGAACAGGCTATGCAAGCCGTGCTCCAGCACGATCAAGCTCTGAAGGACGCCCGGGTTGCAGCCGAGGCCAGGTTGGCGGAGGTCGTGGAGGATTCCACGAACTCCAACACCGTACTGACGGCAGAGCTGGAGGAGGAGAGGAAATCGCGGAAAGCAGCGGAGCGCCTCATTGATACCATGACCACTGATCACCGGGAATACGATCGGTTGGTTATGAAGATTGACGCGCTGGCTCTCCGTAAGTCCCTGCCTTGCCCCTTCTTTCGCTTATAAGCTTTCTCCTTCTGAAAATGTACCTTCGTTCCTTGTTCTTCCGACATGCTTTTTTCCGGTGTCTTGTGTTTATGCTTTTTCCTTCTTCCTGTAGAGCATTTCCCGGAATCCCAGGTCTACGCCGTGAAGAAGGTGAGGGAGGATCGGGTGGCGCGGGAATTTCCCAATATGGACACGCACTGGGATGGGTACGACTATCTTGTCGCCCTCTCCGCGCGAGTTCAACACATGCGCTCCATCGACCGGCTCCTTGCCGACCTACCAGACGCCGCCATCCAAATCTTCAAGGTGCTGTGGCCTGAGGAGGAGCTGCCGGAGAACATCACGCTTACTGCCAACCGGCTCAAGGATGCCGGGCACCGGATTCGCGAGTGGCAATGCTCCGTGGCTCGTGCCGGAGCTGACACGGCGCTGCGCTCCGCATGCTCCTGGTACCTTGATCTGAATCTGGATGCCCTTCAAGGCGTACGCGAAGATGCTCCCACGGACACGGATCCGGCGCTCACCGCGAAGCGGCAGGACCGGGCGTACCGGCTTGCTGAGTATGCCGAGGTCCGCACCTTCACCCCTCCCCCTCCTAGTGTCAAGGACTACCTCAGCGATGAGGAAGAAGAAGACGAGGGAGATGAAGATGAGGCTGCTGAGGACATGCCGCCGGAAGCTCCCGAGGCCGGCGCTACTCCCCCTGAAGACGCTGAGGCCGGTGCCGCTCCACCTGATGCCCCCGTGGCCTGAACAAGTTATCTGCTCCTGTTTGCTTTACAACAGACTTTGTTAAATTTGACCCCGGTATGCCGGGGTGTATGATGTAAAACCTTAAGTCCGCTTTTGCTTATCCTACAACATTTTATGCCGGTAAGTTATACCGGTAGCTAATTATCTTAAGTTTGCTTTAGCATATTTGCTTTTGGTTCTGCTTTTATCCTGCACTGCAAAGATTTCCCAATTGTTTCCGCATCCAATCCGATGCACACTTGGTTCTTTTGCCTTGGCTCTGCCTGCCTTCTCTGGGCGTTCTTTGGCGTATGAGCACAAGGTTCTTTCACCAAACAAGCATTTTCTTGAATTTAGAAATAACTTCGAAATTTTGCAAAAAACCGGTTAAACCGGGGTTAGTTAAATTTTCCGGATTGTTCTTTCCTGCTCTCCCTCTTCGCAGTTCATGTGCTTATCTCCTACCGGTTTATCTTGCTTGCCATGAAGCCGGTTTGCGGACAGCAGCAGAGTCGAAGACTCCGGTAGGATTTGGCACACTACTAAACCGGAAAGAAAAAACATTCAATAAACAACCGGTAAACTGAAAAAATAAACAAGTTACATGCAATCTTATTGGGGTAGTCCCCGAGATTCATTCAAGGTTCCGGCATCTTTTATTCATAGCATGTAAGGTACAAAAAAGGAACTTCTTACACCACAACTTCAAGAGTAGAAAGGACGCAACAGAGCTACGTTCCATGGACGCTTGCTCTCTTCTCCGGACCTGTCCGCCTTTCCTTTTTTCCACTCCTGTGCATCGATCAGGTAATATGCATCATTGTGAAGCACTTTGCTTACAATGAAGGGACCTTCCCATGGTGGCAAAAGCTTATGCCGGCCTTCAGTGCGCTGCACTAGGCGTAGTACGAGATCTCCTTCCCGGAGAGCTCTCGGGTGAACCTTCCGGTTATGATAGCGTCTTAGGTTTTGCTGGTAAATGGCTGTTCTTGCCAAAGCCAGCTCTCTTGCTTCTTCTAGCAAATCCACGTCATCTTCTCTGGCCTCTTTGACCTCTTGCTCAGTATAGAGCTGTACCCTTGGTGAATCATGAATGATGTCAGTCGGTATGACCGCTTCTGCTCCATAAACCATGAAGAAAGGAGTGTATCCGGTAGACCGGTTTGGAGTTGTTCTTATACTCCACAGTACTGATGGTAGCTCATCGAGCCAACATCCTGGTGACTTTTCCACTGCATCAATGAGTCTAGGTTTGATACCGGAAAGTACCAAAGCATTCATTCTTTCCACTTGGCCATTGCCTTGTGGGTGTGCCACTGAGCACAAATCCAACCGGATGTTGTTGTCCTCACAGAACCTTTTGAACTCACCTTGAGCAAAGTTGGTTCCATTGTCAGTGATGATGCTGTGGGGGTATCCATACCGCAAAATGACATCTTTTAAGAATTTCACCGCTGTGTGCCCATCACATTTTGCGATAGGTTTCACTTCTAGCCACTTGGTGAATTTATCCACCATAACCAAGATGTGAGTCATGCTGCTTCTTGCAGTTTTGAATGGGCCAACCATATCAATGCACCAAACGGCAAACGGCCATGTTAATGGTATTGTCTTTAAACCGGATGCTGGGGTATGATTTTGCTTGGCGTACCTCTGGCACCCGTTGCATTTTCTTACCAAATCCTCAGCGTTCTCCAAAGCAGTGGGCCAATAAAACCCATGCCGGAATACTTTTGCCACTAGCGCCCTTGATGAGGCATGATGCCCACATTCTCCCTGGTGAATTTCCTCAAGCATTTCTTTCCCTTCCTCTGGTTCCACACATCTTTGAAGGACACCGGTAACGCTTCTCTTGTACACCTCACCATTGATGAATGTGTAAGCTTTGGACCTTCTTTGTATCCTCCTTGACTCATTTTCGTCAGCCGGCAAGGTGCCGTTGATTAGGAATTCCTTAATAGGTTTAACCCATGATGGTATCTCTCGAACCAAAAACACCGGTGCATCTATCTCCATGCTATCTACCAGCATCATTTCTTCCGGTATGGGTGCAGCAGTCCCCGAGCTTGCCGGAGCAGTCCCCGGGTTTACCGGTGTAGTCCCCGGGTTTCCTTCATCAATATCCATGGGTACTACGTGCGACTCCGGTACGAAAATTGATTCCGATTCTGGGCTAGGTTTGATTGATGGTGCTCTTAAGTGAGCTAGAGCTATTCCGGGAGGAATTTCTTGCCTGGACGAGCCCAGCTTGGACAAAGCATCCGCAGCTTCATTTTCTGCGCGCGGCACATGGTGAAACTCACACCCTTCGAAGAATCCGGCAATCTTTTGCACGTGAAACCGGTACGAGGCCATGTTGGCATCTTTTGCATCCCAATCCCCGGAACACTGCTGTACCACAAGATCTGAATCTCCATAGCAAATGATCCGGTGTGCACCGATTTCTTTTGCGACCTTAAGCCCATGGATGAAAGCTTCATATTCAGCAACATTATTCAATGCCCTGAAATGTACTTGCAAAACATACCGGAGGTGATCTCCTTTTGGTGAGGTGAGTACCACACCGGCACCTAGACCTTCTTTGAGCTTGGATCCATCAAAATGCATTTTCCAGTATTCTATCCTTTGATCTGGCGGTTTGTATTGCATCTCCGCCCAATCAACCAGGAAGTCAGCCAAAGCCTGTGACTTTATGGCATCTCTTCTTTCATATACCGGCACGTATGGTGATATTTGGATTGCCCACTTCGCAATCCTGCCGCTGGCGTCCTTGTTGCACATGATATCGGAGATTGGTGCTTCACTCACCACCTTCATAGGATGCTCTTCAAAATAGTGCTTGAGTTTTGTGGCGGCCATGTACATGCCATAAGTCATTTTTTGGAAGTGAGGGTAGTTTTGTTTTGAGAGGGAGAGCACCTCGCTCAGGTAGTATACCGGCCTCTGGACGGTTTTTTCTTCCTCTTCTCTTTCAACTACAACCACTACGCTCACAACCCGGTTTGTTGCCGCTATGTATAATAGCATAGGCTCTCTTTCTAGAGGTGAAGCCAGTATAGGTGCTGTGGCTAGCATTGTTTTCAGTTCCTTAAACGCTGCGTCTGCCTGAGGGGTCCAGACGAACTTGTCGGATTTTTTCATCAGAGCATAGAGTGGCAGAGCTTTTTCTCCCAACCTGCTCACGAACCGGCTTAGCGATGCCAAGCTTCCGGTAAACTTCTGCACATCTTTCAACTCTCGAGGGACAGCCATTCTTTCTATTGCCCGGATTTTTACCAGATTGACTTCTATGCCCCGGCTTGATACCAGGAAACCGAGCAGCTTGCCGGCAGGGACACCAAAGGTGCATTTTGCCGGATTAAGTTTCATCCGGAACCGTCTTAGGTTATCGAACGTTTGCCGGATGTCATCGATTAAGGTGTTCTTTACCTTAGTTTTTATCACAATGTCGTCTACATAGACTTGCACATTCTTTCCAATCTGATCAAACAAGCATTTTTGCATACAGCGCTGGTACGTTGCACCAGTGTTGCGCAAACCAAAGGGCATAGTGACGTAGCAATAAGCCCCGTGCGGGGTAATGAACGCAGTTTTTATTTGATCTTCCTTTTTCAAGGGAATTTGGTGGAAACCGGAATACGCATCCAGGAAAGACAACAACTCACACCCAGCCGTTGAATCAATCACTTGATCGATCCGTGGTAAAGGAAACGGGTCTCTTGGGCAAGCCTTGTTTAGGTTGGTGTAGTCGATGCACATGCGCCACACCTTTGGAGCTTTTGCTTCCAGGTTCTCATCTTTTTTCTTTTCAACCATTACCGGATTGGCCAGCCACTCTGTGTGCGTGACCTCCACAATGAATCCGGCAACAAGCAGTTTGGTTACCTCTTCCCCTATGATTTTCCTTCTATCCTCAGCGAACCGGCGCAAGGGTTGTCGCACCGGCTTGGCATCCTTCCGGACGTTTAAAGAGTGCTCAGCCAGCTCCCTCGGAACACCTACCAAATCATCAGTTGACCAGGCAAAGATATTCCGATTCTCACGGAGGAAGCTGACGAGCGCGCTTTCCTATGCTTGATCGAGCCCGGTACCAATGCGAACGGTGCGCTCTGGGTAAGCCGGATCTAGCACAATGTCCTTTGTTTCATTTGTCGGCTTGAATGCCGGTGAGCCCAAGTTTCCACTCATTGCCGCTAAGCTCGACTGTGAGGATCGAGCCAACGAACCGCTTGTTTGCATCCTTTTCTTTTCCTCCGCGATCACCAGCGATTCCGCTAGGTTTGATCCGCAGATGCGATTTCAGTGAGACTTTATAGTTCCCCACTACAGTTAAGGGTCCACGAGGTACCGGCATCTTCATCTTGAGGTAAGCCGTATGAGTGGTAGCCATGAAAGCTGCCAATGCTGGTCTTCCCAACAACGCATGGTAAGGACTATCTAGGTCCACCACCTCAAACTCGACATTTTCAACCCGACAATTGTCACGTCCTCCAAATGCCACGTCCACCTGAACTTTTCCTATCGGGGCACAGGACAAGCCCGGAACAATCCCATGGAACGTTGTGCGCGTTGGCTGAAGCATGTTTTCTGTTATGCCCAACGTACGCATGGTGTGCTTGTACATGATGTTTATGCTGCTGCCGTTATCTATCAGCACCTTGCTGAACTTTACCCGAGTTTGTGGCCCTTTCATGATTGGGTCCACAACAAGAGCATATCCACCCGGATTCGGCATGATCTTAGGGTGATCCTTAAATGACCAGGTAATTTCCTGATCTGACCACAACATGTACTTGGGGACTGCCGGCATCACGGCATTGACCTCCATGGAGCGGTGGTGTACACTTTGCCTGTCTGTTGGCTCAGTGACAAAGACCACACAGCACATATCCGGACCCTCGTAAACATTCCGGCCTAAAGGTGCCGGTGGGGGTGGTTGATCATTATTTTGTTCCACCCGGTTAACCTGCTGATACTGCTGCCGGTTTGGCTGCACCGGTAAGGCGTTTGCCCCGGTAAGCGGCGGTGGTGGCGGTAGCTGTTGCTGCCGCGGCATGTCTTGTGGTGGTTGTGCATCTTTTACTGTTCCCTTTTGCATTAAGTACTTGGTCCAGGTACAATCCTTCGTCAGATGGTTTGACGGGTGTGCCGGATTCGGTGTGTGCCACCGGCAAGGTTGGTCCATGGCAGCTTCCATGGTGTACTTTGCGGGTTCTTGCCAGTTTCTTTTCTGGACCCAGGGTTTCTTTTCCACCCATTGTTTCTTAGGACCCGCCCATGGCTGCGATCCGGTTCTTTGCCTCTGACTGCCGCTGGCCTCAGAGTTTTCCTGCACAGCAGCAACTTGCTGCGGACCGTACCTTCGATCCGGAAAATCTTCCCTTCTTTTGTTATTCCGGTTATCCCGGTGTTGCTCGTGGCGCAGCTGCTCCGGCTCAGGTTGCACTACCGGCTGCGTTGGGTCTCCCAACGCATAGCTATCCGCCACACGTATCATTTCTGCCAACGTTGTCGGCATGTTTCGCTGCAGCTTTTGCCACAACGGTGAACCTCTTCTGCACCCACTGCTAAACCAAGCAATGGCCTGTGCCTCGATTACCCCTTCACAGGAGTTCCTTGTAGTGTTCCACCGGGCCAGATAATCCCGGTCTGTTTCGTTCGGGCGCTGTACGCACAGAGCGAGTTGTTGCGGCCTGTTTGGCCTCTGATAAGTACTGCTGAAATTGCTCACAAATGCCTCCTCAAAATCCAGCCAGCCATTTATGCTTCCTGCCGGCAAGTTGTTTAGCCAGATTCTTGCCGGTCCAACCAAAAATGATGGTATGATCCTCACGGCCCAACGCCGATTTCCTCCTCCTGCTACGGTTCCTCCACCGCCTGCGACGTATACCGCGGTCACGTAATCCGCGAGCCAGTCTTCCGGCTTCGTGGTGCCATCGTATGTTTTTGTGTCACGGGGCAACATAAAGTTGCGAACTGGTGGTTTTTCTTTCATGATCCTTGGACCAAAGCATTTTGGGCCTGGAGGACCTTCCTCCTCGATCATTTCTGACAAATACACTCTATCCAGACGGTGCCTCGCATCCCATTCCGGTAAATATCTCTCTCCCAGGCGTTCTCCCAATGCGTTCCAGAAAGCTACCGGTCTTGCAGAATCAGCTTCATCATAACATTCCGGTACCACGGCCCTTGCCTGCCGGTACCTCGGGGGATCCATTTCCTCCTCCTCATACACTGCCCTTGCAGGTCGATAATTTTGCCCGGTCTCGTATCTACCGACATGATTGTTTCCGGCATAGCCGCCTCTGGCGTAGCCTCGTTCTGCCCCTTGGCTTTTTCTACCGGCATCATGTTGCCCGGCTTGTTGTTTTCCAGCAAGAACCGGGTCGTACACAGTCATCTGCTGTGCGTTCATGTCTTTTTCTCTTTTTCTGTCCGGATGGGGGGACGATGCCTGCCCATGGGACTTGCTTCCGGCATTCCTTGTCGAACGCGCGGATTTTGAAGCCACAGCCTTGTTTAGCTTATCAAGCTGCTCAGCATTTTGCTGCTCGATCGTTTCAAGAAGTTCCCGGACACGCTCTTGCTGCTTTGCCAGAGCGTCCCCGGAAAGCGAGTCACATAGCGCTACAGCAGCTTTAGCAGCTTTTATTGTTTTATCCGGGCTACTGTACTTAGGTTTCTCTACAATGCTAACAGATGCAGAGGTACTTTTGCCGGCATGAATCTCTTTGCGCAAATCTTGATCTAGGTTGCGAGCTTTTAGCCGGTTTTCCGGCATCCTAGCAGCATGCGCGCTAACAGAAGCAAAGCCATGGGCAGCGTTATACTCACGTACAGTTAGGTTCAGCTCGCGCTGCGCCCTGACGATGTCCTTGCCGCTCTCGAGCATCTTCTGGCGCTGCGCCTCCAGCTCCGCCTGAGCTGCTGCCGGGTCGATGTTCTGCGCGATGGGGGTGGCGAGGACGTTCATCGCCGCTTGGAGCGGTGTCTCCGGTGGTGCGGACGATGCTCCCGCTGCGCCTGCGCCTCGCTCCAGCGGTGGCTTGGCCGCACGGGTCGAAACCGCACGCCCAGCGCCTTCACCCACAGCTTCTTTGCCGGCGTCGACCGCGCCAGCCATCATCACCTCCACGCTCCCTGGAGCGCGGCCTGCATGTAGCCATCTTGGCGGATCCGGCGCCACCAGCACCGGCGAGAGGCACTGGCGCACAGGAACGGTGCCGAAGTAGATGCGGTGGCTGCCGAACTCGATGATGCGGCCGTTCTTGGGGAAGATGCCGCCGTTGGCGAAGCAGCCCGCATTGTCGTTGATGAAGTCCATGGCGTAGATGCGCTGCACCAACGCGGAGACCGTACGCTGACCGGCGACGTCGAGGATGCCCGCCCGAATGTGAACTCCTTCAAGCGCCACTTCATGCCCCACGGTGGGCGCCAACTGTCGTCGTGGTGAACGAGCAGATGCCATAGGATGGCTTAGATTGGGGCCGAATGGACGCTAGAGGATTCGGGGGAGGGTTTGTGATCAGGTGGGATGAACTTCCGGATGGTTTCCTCAAGAACTTGGCCAAGGCCAGAGGTTGAAGAAGAAAGACACAAGGAAGAACTCGCTCTAGATCACCATGTTCATTGATTCTCACAAGTTACAGGTCTTCGATTCTCTCTCCGTTGCTCGCCCGTAAGGAGGGCTGCCCCCTCTCCTTATATAGGGGAGAGGGTGGCTTACAGCGCAAGAAACCCTAATGGCATCTTTGACTAGACAAACTACTTTACAAAGCTACTTTACAAAGCTACTTTAATCATAGATGACACCGGGGTCTTCTTTAATCAGGGAGGCTGACGTCCTCCGGCTTCTTTCTTCGTCATCTTCTTCTTTATCGTCAGCCCTTCGTTTAAAGCTACTTTGCTTAGCTCATCTTTGTCTTCTAGCTCTGGAGAGGATCTTTGACCAGCCTTGCCGACAAGCTCTTCCTTCCGGTGGCCCGGTACCTTTTCTATCCGGTTCCGGTATCCCTCCTCTGAGGATACCGGCTTAGCCTGTTCAGCCAAACGCCTATCTTAGACTCCGGCATGAACATCTAACCGGTATCCTGATGGCTCAAACCATCCGGTTTGGCATGCCTTTGGCATACCGGGGGTCATCCCCCCAACACTTGCGTACTAATCGAGCACGTAAAAAGATAGTTCTATACGCTGATATGATATCACTTAAAAAAACAGGCTGTCATCTGAACTTTTTTTTTTTGGAAAGTCTTCTGTTCATGGAGTCCACTCTAGGCACGCATCTTATTTTTTGTTCTTTCCATTGGCAGGACAACCTGACCGGTTTGGGTAGGAACAAAAGAGCAATGGCATGGCTCAGGCCAAGCCAGGTCGGAATCGATGGAATATTTTTTTGGTTAACTTATCTGGTCTTATATGATGCAGTTTTCTTTTATAAATTATACATATTTGAACGTGTTAAACACGATTGTACATTTACGTAACCATTAGACTCCTATTAAATCCTAACCATGAATTTTAGATCTAACCATCAAAATAATTAGAATGATGTGGATTAACGGTGTGTCTCTATTTTAAACATTTGTATTGTGCTTTTAGTATATAATAGATTATGATGTTGATGCTTCGTCTCTTGATGTTACTTGATTCACACTTTCTGCGCCTAGCTAAAAGGCGTTAAAGAAAAGCGCTTATGGGAGACAACCCATGTTTTTACTACAGTACTTTTATTTTATATTTGAGTCTTGGAAGTTGTTTACTACTGTAGCAACCTCTCCTTATCTTAGTTTTGTGCATTGTTGTGCCAAGTAAAGTCTTTGATAGTAAGATTCATACTAGATTTGGATTACTGCGCAGAAATAGATTTCTTTGCTGTCACGAATCTGGGCCTAATTATCTGTAGGTAACTCAGCAAATTATGCCAATTTACGTGAGTGATCCTCAGATATGTACGCAACTTTCATTCAATTTGGGCATTTTCATTTGAGCAAGTCTGGTGCCACTTTAAAATTCGTCTTTACGAACTGTTCTGTTTTGACAGATTCTGCCTTTTATTTCGCATTGCCTCTTTTGCTATGTTGGATGAATTTCTTTGTTCCATTAATATCCAGTAGCTTTGTGCAATGTCCAGAAGTGTTAAGAATGATTATGCCACCTCTGAACATGTAAATTTTTATTGTGCACTAACCCTCTAATGAGTTGTTTTGAGTTTGGTGTGGAGGAAGTTTTCAAGGATCAAGAGAGGGAAATGATGCAATATGATCAAGGAGAGTGAAAGCTCTAAGCTTGGGGATGCCCCGGTGGTTCGCCCCTGCATATTTTAAGAAGACTCAAGCGTCTAAGCTTGGGGATGCCCAAGGCATCCCCTTCTTCATCGACAACATTATCAGGTTCCTCCCCTGAAACTATATTTTTATTCCATCACATCTTATGTGCTTTGCTTGGAGCGTTGGTTTGTTTTTGTTTTTGTTTTTGTTTGAATAAAATTGATCCTAGCATTCATTGTGTGGTAGAGAGACACGCTCCGCTGTTGCATATGGACAAATATGTCCTTAGGCTTTACTCATAGTATTCATGGCGAAGGTTGAATCTTCTTCGTTAAATTGTTATATGGTTGGAATCGGGAAATGCTACAGGTAGTAATTCTAAAATATCTTGAATAATTTGATACTTGGCAATTGTTGTGCTCATGTTTAAGCTCTTGCATCATATACTTTGCACCCATTAATGAAGAAATACATAGAGCTTGCTAAAATTTGGTTTGCATATTTGGTCTCTCTAAAGTCTAGATAATTTCTAGTATTGAGTTTTGAACAACAAGGAAGACGGTGTAGAGTCTTATAATGTTTACAATATGTCTTTTATGTGAGTTTTTCTGCACCGGTTCATCCTTGTGTTTGTTTCAAATAACCTTGCTAGCCTAAACCTTGTATCGAGAGGGAATACTTCTCATGCATCCAAAATCCTTGAGCCAACCACTATGCCATTTGTGTCCACCATACTTACCTACTACATGGTATTTCTCCGCCATTCCAAAGTAAATTGCTTGAGTGCTACCTTTAAATTTCCATCATTCGCCTTTGCAATATATAGCTCATGGGACAAAATAGCCTTAAAAACTATTGTGGTATTGAATATGTACTTATGCACTTTATCTCTTATTAAGTTGCTTGTTGTGCGATAACCATGCTCCTGGGGACGCCATCAACTACTCTTTGTTGAATATCATGTGAGTTGCTATGCATGTTCGTCTTGTCTGAAGTAAGGGCGGTTTTCACAATCAAATGGTTTGAGTATGCATACCGTTAGAGAAGAACATTGGGCCGCTAACTAAAGCCATGAATCATGGTGGAAGTTTCAGTTTGGACATAAAACCTCAATCTCATATGAGAACATTAATTGTTGAATGCTTAAGCATTAAAAAAGGAGTCCATTATCTGTTGTCTATGTTATCCCGGTATGGGTGCCTAAGTTGAAGAATGATCAAAAGCGAGAAATCCAATGCGAACTTTCTCCTTAGACCCTTGTACAGGCGGCATAGAGGTACCCCTTTGTGACACTTGGTTGAAACATATGTTATGCAATGATAATCCGTGTTAATACAAGCTAATTAGGACAAGGTGCAGGCACTATTAGTACACTATGCATGAGGCTTGCAACTTGTAAGATATAATTTACATGATACATATGCTTTATTACTACCGTTGACAAAATTGTTTCATGTTTTCAAAACCAAAGCTCTAGCACAAATATAGCAATCGATGCTTTCCTCTTTGAAGGACCTTTCTTTTACTTTTATGTTGAGTCAGTTCACCTATTTCTCTCCACCTCAAGAAGCAAACACTTGTGTGAACTATGCATTGATTCCTACATACTTGCATATTGCACTTGTTATATTACTTTACATTGACAATATCCATGAGATATACATGTTATAAGTTGAAAGCAACTGCTGAAACTTAATCTTCCTTTGTGTTGCTTCATTACCTTTACTTTGATTTATTGCTTTATGAGCTAACTCTTATGCAAGACTTATTGATGCTTGTCTTGAAGTACTATTCATGAAAAGTCTTTGCTTTATGATTCATTTGTTTACTCATGTCATTACCATTGTTTTGATCGCTGCATTCATTACATATGCTTACAATAGTATGATCAAGGTTATGATGGCATGTCACTCCATAAATTATCTTTGTTATCGTTTACCTGCTCGGGACGAGCAGGAACTAAGCTTGGGGATGCTGATACGTCTCCGACGTATCGATAATTTCTTATGTTCCATGCCACATTATTGATGATATCTACATGTTTTATGCATACTTTATGTCATATTTATGCATTTTCCGGCACTAACCTATTAACGAGATGCTGAAGAGCCAGTTGCTGTTTTCTGCTGTTTTTGGTTTCAGAAATCCTACAAAGGAAATATTCTCGGAATTGGACGAAATCAACGCCCAGGGGCCTATTTTTACACGAAGCTTCCAGAAGACCGAAGAGAAGACGAAGTGGGGCCACGGGGCGACGACACAACAGGGCGGCGCGGCCTGGGCCCTGGCCGCGCGGCCCTGGTGTGTGGGTCCCCCGTGACGCCCTTTGACCTGCCCTTCCGCCTACTTAAAGCCTCCGTCGCGAAACCCCCAGTACCGAGAGCCACGATACGGAAAACCTTACTGAGGCGCCTCCGCCGCCAATCACATCTCGGGGGATTCAGGAGATCGCCTCCGGCACCCTGCCGGAGAGGGGAATCATCTCCCGGAGGACTCTTCACCGCCATGGTCGCCTCCGGAGTGATGAGTGAGTAGTTCACCCCTGGACTATGGGTCCATAGCAGTAGCTAGATGGTCATCTTCTCCTTATGTGCTCCATTGTTGGATCTTGTGAGCTGCCTAACATGATCAAGATCATCTATCTGCAATGCTATATGTTGTGTTTGTCGGGATCCGATGGATAGAGAATACTATGTTATGCTGATTATCAATCTATTACCTATGTGTTGTTTATGATCTTGCATGCTCTCCGTTATTAGTAGAGGCTCTGGCCAAGTTTTTGCTCTTAACTCCAAGAGGGAGTATTTATGCTCGATAGTGGGTTCATGCCTCCATTAAATCTGGGACGATGTGATGAAAGTTCTAAGGTTGTGGATGTGCTGTTGCCACTAGGGATAAAACATTGATGCTATGTCCGAGGATGTAGTTATTGATTACATTACGCACCATACTTAATGCAATTGTCTGTTGTTTGCAACTTAATACTGGAAGGGGTTCGGATGATAACCTGAAGGTGGACTTTTTAGGCATAGATGCATGCTGGATAGCGGTCTATGTACTTTGTCGTAATGCCCAATTAAATCTCACTATACTTATCATATCATGTATGTGCATTGTCATGCCCTCTCTACTTGTCAATTGCCCGACTGTAATTTGTTCACCCAACATGCTATTTATCTTATGGGAGAGACACCTCTAGTGAACTGTGGACCCCGGTCCTATTCTTTTACATCGAATACAATCTGCTGCAATATTTGTTCTTTACTATTTTCTGCAAACAATCATCATCCACACTATACATCTAATCCTTTGTTACAGCAAGCCGGTGAGATTGACAACCTCACTGTTTCGTTGGGGCAAAGTACTTTGGTTGTGTTGTGCAGGTTCCACGTTGGCGCCGGAATCCCTGGTGTTGCGCCGCACTACATCCTGCCACCAATAACCTTCAACGTGCTTCTTGGCTCCTCCTGGTTCGATAAACCTTGGTTTCTTTCTGAGGGAAAACTTGCTACTGTCTGCATCACACCTTCCTCTTGGGGTTCCCAACGGACGTGTGTTAATTGCACGCATCAGCATGTCGTGGGGTCGCCAAATCGTTGTCCCTGAAGAGAGCCGGAAACGCGGTGATTGACACCATGACCAAGCTGATCAAGCAGGTGCCGGAACTCATCAAGGACTGGCAGGAGTCTTCCGCCCGCAGAGTCACTTCCCTTGTGTTGGCAACGTGCAAGGCGCACTTCCCAACCATGAACTTTGCTGATGTTGCACGCGGAGCCCCCAAGGGTACCAACATGAGGATCCTTCTCGCGGAAACCCGAGGGTATGACCGGCTGTTTGTCGGACGAGTTAACCACTCGTTCTAGTACAACAAGCATGATCTTCCCGCGGGATTCACTGACGCGGAGGATGAAGATGAAGAGGACTGCTCTGAAGATATCGAGGAGGGCTCCGGGTCAAGCGCAGATCATGAGGAGGAGGGCTCCGGCGATGACTCTCGCGATGGTTCCGCCTACGTTGCTTCTGACGAGGATCAATCCTCCGAGTAGAACCTGTGAAACAATCAAACTGATGCATCATTTTGGCCCCGGAGTGGGTTTGTAATATAACTTAAATTTATAAGTAGCTAGGGACGAAACAGTTATGCATGGGCGGAAATGAGTTATCCTGCTATCCGTTAATATTATTTGCATGTTTCGTTTGTTTGAAAGCAAGTGCTGATTTTATATTTTCCGGCTTGCCCATTTGACCTTCCACGAGCCGGAAAACCTGTAGCCGGAAACGCTCGCCAGCGGCGACGAAGCCCAATGGCAATCCGTCAATAACCGCGGAAACAAGCCCCCAGCCCAAGTGCCGGAAGTCGCTACCAGGAATCCATGAGTTTGCAACAGAAGATATTTCCACCAGAAAACTTAAGCTTACGTCCTAAAGGAAGATTTTGAAAATCACAACTTTCATACACGCCTAGGCGGAAATATCCAGCTCTGCGGTTTTAGTCGGAAAACATACACGATCTAAAATGAACAAGTAAAGGAGGTAAAAGACTCAAAGAGTGAACCAAAAGCTTTATTCATTGATCATGTATGACTGTTACAAAGTATGTAATTCTACGCTAAGTGTGCAAAGGACGTAGTTGTGCAATGTTCCAAGGACGTTCTGTTTCATCGTAGATGTCATCCGGATCCTCCCTCTTGCGTTTCCGGTGCCAATTAGCAGGTCTATCCTTTAGCTCTCGGAAATCGACAAGGTAGTACGATCCGTTGTGAAGCACTTTGCTAACGACAAAGGGTCCTTCCCATGGAGATTGCAACTTGTGATCTTTCACCTGGCGAAGGCGGAGGACCAAGTCTCCGGCCATGAATGAGCGATTCCGAACTCAACGACTATGGTAGCGTCGGATCTTCTGCTGGTAAATGGCGGAACGTTGGTCTGCTAAGTTCCGAGCTTCTTCGATCAGGTCCACAGATAGCTGTCTGGCCTCGTCGGCGGTTTCTTCATTGTAGGCGGAGACTCGCGGTGAATCATGGATGATGTCGGAGGGGAGCACGGCTTCGGATCCGTATACCAGGAAGAACGGAGTGAATCCTGTTGACCTGTTGGGGGTAGTTCGTAAACTCCACAGGACGAATTCTAACTCCTCAGCCCAAGCTCCGGCTGCGCGGCGCAGTGGTTCTTCAAGGCGTGGTTTTATTCCGGATAAGAGGAGTCCGTTGGCTCTTTCGACCTGACCATTGGACTGTGGATGAGCCACTGATGCCAGGTCTAGTCGGATCCCAACGTCATGGCAATAATCCTTCAATTCTTCTTGGGCGAAGTTTGTGCCATTATCTGTGATTATGCTGTGCGGGATGCCGAATCTCGTCACGAGGCTGCAGACAAATTTGAGTGCCATAGCACCATCGGCTTTTCTCACTGGCTTTGCCTCGATCCATTTACTGAACTTATCAATAGCGACCAAGAGGTACTCAAAACCGCCAGGAGATGATTTCTTTAACTTACCAACCATATCAAGCCGCCAGACCGCGAACGGCCAGGTGATAGGGATGGTCTTCAGCTCTTGGGCTGGAGCGTTTGGTTGAGTAGCGTAGTACTGACAACCTCGGCAAGTTTTCACCAACTTATCAGCATCTTCTTTAGCTGTGAGCCAGTAAAAACCAAGCCGGAAAGCTTTGGCAACGAGGGACCTGGGAGCGGCGTGATGCCCGCAATCCCCTGCGTGGATCTCTCTGAGGATTTCAATGCCATCTTGATTGGAGACGCATTCGAGAAATACTCCAGTTGCACTTCGTTTGTAGAGCTGTCCGTCAACTATTGTATAGGATCTTGCTCGTCTGATGATCTGTCGTGCGAGGACCTCGTCCTCTGGCAACTTTTGATCAATGAGGTAATCCAGGAAAGGCTGCGTCCAGGCCGGAATGATGACCATCACTTCCTTTGCCGGAGATATTGCCACCTCTGGATTTTCCGGGTTAGCGCCCTTGACTGAGGATATCCGTAGATGCTCCAGGAAAATACCAGGCGGAATTGGTTTCCTGCCGGATCCGAGCTTGGATAGCATGTCTGCTGCTGTGTTATCGTCGCGTCTGACGTACTTGACTTCGTATCCGAGGAAGCACTTGCCGATCTCGTCAACTTCATCTCTATAGGCCGCCATGACGGAGTTTCTGGCGTTCCAGGTTCCGGCTACTTGTTGTGCCACCAGGTCGGAATCTCCGCAACAAATGATGTGCTTGATCCCAATTTCCTTAGCGATGCGCAGACCGTGTAGTAGAGCCTCGTATTCCGCCATGTTGTTTGTAGCTTCGAAGTGAATCTGCAAAACGTACTGCAGTTCTTCTCCGGTGGGGGACTTCAGGGTGACTCCGGCTCCCGAGCCTTGATGCTGCTTGGATCCATCGAAGTGCATGACCCATGTTTGTGGTTCTGGCTTCAGATTTGCGTCCGGAGCCTCTGTCCAATCTACAACGAAATCTGCCAAGACTTGGGATTTAACCGCAGTCCTGGCTTTGTAAGCGATGTCGAAGGCGGATAATTCAATGCCCCATTTTGCTGTGCGTCCTGTTGCGTCAGCGTTGTTGAGAATCGTCGACAGTGGAGCTTTGCTCACAACTGTTACTGGGTGCTCTTGGAAGTAGTGTCTCAGCTTCCTGCTACCTAGGAACACGCCGTAGGCTAGCTTATAAAAATGAGGATATATTTGCTTGGATTCCGTCAGTACCTCGCTAATATAATAGACAGGCCTTTGGACTCCGTATTCGTGACCTTCTTCCTTTCGCTCTACTACGATGACGAGACTTATGACTCTGTTGGTAGCTGCCAGGTATAGGAGCATGGGCTCTGACTCTTCTGGAGCTGCTAGGATAGGTGGAGAGGTGAGTAGTTCCTTCAATCCCTGTAGTGCTGCATCTGCTGCTTCGTCCCAGACAAAATTGTTTGTTTTCTTCAGTAGCTTGTACAGAGGTAATGCCTTCTCACCAAGACGGCTAACAAACCTACTGATTGCTGCGACACAACCAGTTAGTCGTTGCACATCTTTGAGACAAGTTAGCCTTTTGATACACATGATTGCCTTGATTTTTTCCGGGTTAACTTCAATGCCTCTGTGAGAGACGATGAAGCCAAGGAGTTTTCCAGCTGGCACGCCAAAGACGCACTTCAGCGGATTCAACATCATCTTGTACCGACGGAGATTCTCGAAGGTTTCTGTGAGGTCGCTGATCAAGTCGGATCCTTTCCGGGTCATGACCGCGATGTCGTCGACGTAAGCGTGCACGTTCCGGCCGATTTGGTCCTTCAGGCACCGCTGCATCGTATGCTGGTAGGTGGCACTTGCGTTTTTCAAACCAAAGGGCATGGTGACATAGCAGTAAGTGCCAAAGGAGGTGATGAATGAGGTCGCCTTTTGGTCGGACTTCTTCATCCGGATCTGATGATACCCGGAATATGCGTCAAGAAAACACAGAAGTTCCGCCCCTGCCGTCGAATCAATGACTTGGTCAATGCGCGGCAAAGGGAACGGATCCTTCGGACAATGCTTGTTCAAGCCAGAGTAATCGATGCACATTCTTAGTATTTCAGTGTTCTTTTTGGGTACAAGGACGGGATTTGCGACCCAATCAGTATGGATAACTTCTACTACAAACCCTGCCTCTAGTAACTTAGCTAGTTCCATTCATATGGCGCGGTGCTTCTTATCTCCAAAGCGTCGCATAGCTTGCCTCACCGGTTTAGCCCCCGGATTTATGTTGAGGTAGTGCTCGGCGAGTTCCCTAGGTACTCCGGACATGTCAGAAGGTTGCCATGCGAAGATATCCATGTTGGCGCGGAGGAACTCGACGAGCGCGTCTTCCTATTTGGGGTCCATGTTGGCTCCGACTGAAACCTGCTTGGAGGCGTCTCCTACGATGAGGTCGTGCTTCTTAGTTTCTATCGCGGCCTTGAATGAGGTCTTCTGTTCGGAGATCTGCTTCTTGGTGGTCTACATCTCAGTCGGGTCCACCGCGGCTCTGTAGCCTTGCAGCTCCTCTCCAAATATCACAGACTCTGCGAAGGCGGCTTCGCCTAACTCGCATTCATGAGCCTTCTTGTAGTCTCTGGATACGGTAATCATACCTTTTGGACCCGGAATCTTGAGCTTGTTGTAGATGTAGCACGCTCTTGCGTGAAATTTGTGGTAGGTGGGCCTGCCGAAGATGACGTGGTAGGAGCTCTTGAAGGGCACGACCTCAAACGTGACATCTCTTGGCGAAAGTTATTTGCATCGCCAAAGGCCACGGGAAGTCTGATGCTGCCCAAGGAATTTGCCTTTTACCCGGAACCACACCGTGGAATTTGGTGGTGCTATGCTTCAGCTGTTCCTTGGTGAGGTTCATCCGCTCCAATGTTTCCAGGTACATGATGTTCAGGCTGGCCCCACCGTCCATGAGGCACTTGGAGAAATCATACCCGTCGATGCGGGGACTTACAACCAAGGCGTAGCACTCTTTCGGGATGACAGTAGGATGATCCTTCCTATCAAACGTACACGGAGTTTCCGACCACCTGACATACTGTTGCACAGTGGGAACTGTGGCGTTTAGGATCTGGAGAGCTGATTTGCTTGCATGGACTGTTGGAGTTCCAAGGAAGGTGTGGTATGCACCCGCACTCTTTTTATCGAAGGGGTTGGGTTTAGCTGCGGATCCGGCTTTGGGGTCCGGCGAAGCATCGTCCTCGTCCATCGCCTCGGAACTGTCTTCCTCCTTGTCCTTGTTCTTGCCCTTGCCTCCTTTGCCGCGTGGGCAGTGCTTCCGGGCTCGCTTGTATCCTGCTTCCGGGTCAGATTTAAGATCGTTGACCCACTTGCAGTTGCGGTTGGTGTGAGTGGACTTCCCTGTAGCCGGATCCAAATGGGCCAAGCAGGGCATGTCTCTGTACTCTTCATAAGTTTGGGGGGCGCGGGTTCCGGCGGCGGTGACCTCATCACCACGCTGCTGGCCCCTTCCAGCTCCGCCTCCGCGGCCGCGGCCTCTTCCGCCTCCTTGACCTCCGCGCTGGAAGGCCATGGCGATCAAGTTAGATCTGCCACTCCTTTGGTCATCAGGGGGATTTTTCCACTTGGTGCCACTGCTGCTACCGTTATCACGGTTCTTCTTTTGCTGATGCAGGGGGATTGCTGTAGCTGCTAGATCTCCGCCTGTGTCGTCATCGGCGGCAGTATGATCGCTGGCGATGGTGATCATGTCATCCAACGTCAGTTTGTTTGCATTGAGCAAGCAGGTTAGCTTGTGCCGCAGCAGTCCTCCTCGCTGCAAGCCACCAATAAAGGTGTGCATTGCTGTGCGGTTATCGACGTTCTCGCACTCGTTCCTGGTTTGTAACCACCGGGTGAGGAAGCTCCTTGATGTTTCACCCTTCTTCTGGATACATGCCTGTAGGTCGCTTGTAGTGGCAGGTCTCTTGTAGGTGCCCCTGAAGTGTTTCTCGAAGGTGTTCTTCAGGTCAAACCAGCAAAAGATGGAGTTCTTCTCGAGGTCACTGAGCCAGATCCGGGCTGGACCTACAAGGTACAGCTGAAGCATGCGGCAGGCAATATTAGGGGTTCCTCCGGCAAAGGTTACTGCATTATAGTAATCCTCAATCCAGGTATTCGGCCTTTCCGTGCCATCATAATTCTTCAGGTTTCCGGGTAGCTTGAGGTTCATCCTTGGCTTTGGTTCCTCTCGAATCATCCTGCCGAAGCACTTTGGGCCAATGTAATCAGTTTTGTACTCATTGAGGCGTTCTCGGGCATCACATGGGCCGCCGCCCGGGGTTTTTGAGCGGGAGCGAGATCTCCGGCCACCGCCTCCGCCTCCGCCACTTGGTGGTGGTGAAGGAGACCTGCGAGGGAGCCTGTGAGATTTTCTGCTTCCGCCTTCAGATTCCCGGCGGTCTTCACGTGGTTCGCTCCGGCTCCGGTGGCTACCTTCACCTTGGTGATAGTCTCCTCCGTCGTTCCGGCTTCGACGTGGTTCCGGTTCACGTTCTGCATTCCGGCTCCTCCTGGGCTCAGGCTCACGGTCGTTATTCCGGCTCCTTCTGGGCTCGGGGTCACGATCGTTGTTCTGGCACCGACGCGGTTCCGGCGTACGCTCCCTGGTTCTCGGCGGCGGCATGTCGCGGATGTTGATTCCACCTGCCCCATGGGGCCTGATGTTTCCAACTGGACTGCGGCGGCGAGGGGGCGGGGGACGCGGGTACCCGTTAGGCGGAGGTGACGGGTTCCGGTACTTGTCCCTACCAGCGTACATTGCATCCTTTCCCTTCTTTGGATCTGACGGAGGCGTCTTTGATGGTACGGGGATCGGATTTGGGTGCTCCCTGGTTTTTCTTCTGCGCTCCGAGGATCCGGTGCGCGATTCATCATCGGGATGGCGATTGATGTGGGAGTCCTTCTGCGCGGTAGAGACACAGTGATCCGGATTGGATTCCAACCTGCGCGAAGTATCTGCCTTACTCTGCTGCTTCATTGCTGAGGCAACGAGTGTACGAACATAGTCGATGTCAATCTCCTCGTCTTTCTTTTTCAAGATCTCCGCAACCTTTTTCAAGTTGTCCTTTGGGGTCGCAAGTGGCTGTTGCTCAGTGGGGGTCGCGAAAGTGATCTTGCGAGGGGGATAGCCTCCCGCCTGATTTGATCGACCTCCAGCTGAAGCTCGGTGACCTTGTCTCTCCAGTGCTGTTGGAGCTCCTTGACATTTACGAGTTGTTGGTCAACCTCAAGTTCTCGCTGTTGGAAACCTTCCACGAATTGCGCGGCTTCTTTCCTTTCATCCAGCATTGTTGTTGCGGTTCGAGCAATTTTCTGGGCTGTTGCCAGCATCTCTTGCCTTTTGGCTTCTAGAGCCTCCGGGTCTGCAGCCTCCTCGGGGGTTATTGGTTTGTTGAGGATCGCAGAGTGTGCTATTGCGTCCATGCCTGCCTGCTCAACCAGTTCTTCTAGGGACAGGATTTCCTGACGCGGTTGTTCCCGCGATAGCGGAGTACCTGCATAGGATGGCTGTGGGTCGGAAGTGGTGTGCCCATCTGCCGATTCCTGCTGATCCAGCGCGGCCAAGGTTGCAAGAACCTGCTTTGGCTGGGTGGAATCTACTTCAGGCTGTTCACCGTATCCGAATTCCTTCACCTTGCGATCGAACTCGTCAGTATCCATGGAGGGGTGTCGTCGGAGGTTGGGCTGAGGTTGCCCAGGATCAATTCTTCACCCGGATCATTGCTTTCTCCGACAGCCTCCTGCTGATCCGGAGCGTCGCCGTTTTCCGGTGCCTCTACCTGCATGGGGCCTGCTCCGACTTCTTGAGGGGCGGCCGCTGCGGTATGGGCTATGAAGTGCATGAAGTGACACCTTTGCTTCTCTAACACCTGGGAGACCCAGGCGGATCTGCATTGGTCTTCCACCGTTATTTCCTGCTCAGGGGCGGATTGGGTGGGCTTTGAATTTTCCAGATCTAAGGCGGAATCTTCCTTAGGAAGTTCCTGCGACTCAGATCGGATCTTCGCGACTGCGTCCTACTCAGCGGCGGTCGCTTCAGTGTTACTTACCAGTGCGTTCCCGTCGGAATCGACGGTCTCGCCGATGAAGATGTGTATCCCGCCGATCGGGATGATGGAGAGCTTGACGGGGTTTGCCTTAGCCGGAATCTAGCACTCATCCTCAGGGACGATCGGGAAATTTCCGGCGTACTTGACGCACCCCACGGCGATGGTGTCGCCGATGCCTCCGAAGGTAGAACCCTCCCGGTTCCGGCCTCCAGACGCCGCAGGCCCCACGGTGGGCGCCAACTGCCGTTGCCTATTCGACGGTGCCTCGGAGGAGGGATCCTCATGAGGGGGAGAAGAAGTAGGGGCCATAGGGTGGAGAGTCCTCGGGACGGTGGTACGCGATTTACCCAGCTTCGGATCACCTGCACTATGGCAAGGCCTACTGCTGCTTGTCTGGAATTATCTGGGCGCTTTCGCGTTGTTACAATGAGTTGTGGTTGTGCCTCTAGGGCTCCCGGGATCCGGCTTATAAAGGCGCACGGATCTAGGGTTTACATGGAGAGTCCTAGCCGGATTACAGATTGCCTAACTACGGTACAATGTCTTGCCGTGTACGTCAAGGATCCGCCTTCCATATACGTCGTACTGGATCCGGGTTCCTCATGGGCCTCCCTGGATCCAGCTTCCTCCGAAGGTCAGTTCGGATCCGGCTTACTGATCCTGGGTTGGACTTCATCCTTCATGATCAACAGCAACTGGGCCGCCCGATGGGCCACATACCACATCACCGTCTGTGGGCCACCCGGGCTTGCCGGATCTAGGCACTGTCGATGGTACACCCATGAAGTATACCCACAACGTCCGGAGATGAGACCAAGCGTCCGTGGAACATAGCTTTGTTGCGTCCTTTCTACTCATGAAGTTGTGGTGTAAGAAGTTCCTTTTTGTACCTTATTTGCTATGAATAAAAGATGCCGAAACCTCAAATGAATCTCGGGGACTACCCCTACTGAAATTGCATGCAATATGTTTATTTTTTCAGTTTACCGGTTGCTTGTGGAACATTTTTTCTTTCCGGTTTAGTAACGTGCTAAACCTACCGGAGTCTTCGACTCTGCTGCTATCCGCAACCCGGCTTCATGGCAAGCAAGATAAACCGGTAGGAATTAAGCACGTGAACTACGAAGAGAGAGAGAGTGGGAACAAACAATCCGGAAAATTTCGAGTTATTTCTAAGTTCAAGAAAGTGCTTGCTTGGCAAAAAAAAACTTTGTGCCTCATACGCCAAAACACCCAAAAGAGGTAGGCAGAGCCAAAGCAAAAGAGCCAAGTGTGCATCGGATTGGATGCGGAAACAATTCCAGAATCTTTGCAGTGCAAGATAAAAGCAAAACAATGAGCAAAACGCTAAGATAATATGCGAACATAGGTTAATAAGCTACCGGTATAACATACCGGCAGATAATATGGTAACACAGACAAAAGAGCGGCTAAGTATTATCTTACATCATAAACCCCGGTATACCGGGGTAGAATTTGATAAGCATTGTTTTTGAGATAAGCAGGGCAGGCAAATACACCACGGGAGATGTTTAGGCAGCCGGGGGCTGAGGGCCAGCTGAAGGAGCTTCAGGAGGAGCGGAACCGGCCTCAGGGGCTTCCGGGACATGCTCTGGAGGCACCTGGTCTTCTCCGGCATCTTCATCCTTTTCCTCCTCGATGTCTTCTTCTTCGTCAGAAAGTGCATCTTGGAAATCGGAGGGACGAGGGATAAAAGTGCTGGTAGAGGCAAACTCCGCGATTTGGTAAGCTCGGTCCTGCCGCTTCGCGGTAAGGACCGGATCCGTATCAGTGGGTGCGTCGCCACGAAGACTGTGGAGGGCATCCAGGTCGAGCTCCTCGTACCAGGAGCAGGCAATGCGCAGTGCAGCATCCGCTTTGGCATGGGCCACCGAGAATTTCCATTCACGAATCCGGTGCCCTGCCTCCTTTAGCCGGTCGGCGGTGAGCGTGACGTTGGCTGGCACTACCTCTCTAGGCCACAGCACTTTGAAGATTTGGATGGCGACCTCCGGAAGATCAGCAAGGTGCCGATCCACGGAGCGCATGTGCTGGACTCGGGCGGAAAGTGCGACCAGATAGTCGTACCCGTCCCAAGGCACGTCCAGGTTGGGCATTTGTCGCGCCACCCGGTCGTCCATCACCTTCTTCAGCGCATGCGTCTGGGAGTCCGGGAAGAGCCCTACAAGAGGCAAGAAAAAAGATCAGGATAGGTTACCGGAAAATATAATCTACCGGAAGGAAAAAGGATACAGACATGCTACCGGAAAGAAAAAGCTTGTAAGCGAAAAAAGGGGACAAGACAAAGGCTTACTGAGAGCCAGCGCGTCGATCTGCATAACCAGCCGGTCATATTCCCTATGATCAGTGGTCATGAGATCAATCCGATGCTCCGTAGCTTTCCGCGCCTTGCTCTCCTCCTCCAGCTCTACCCGCAGCACCGCAGTGTTGTTGGTATACTCCTCCAGCGACTCAGCAAGTTTGGCTTCAGCCGCAGCCTGGGCCTCCTCGAGCTCGCGCGCGTGCCGGAGCCCAGCTTGCATGGCTGAGGACCCACAAGTATAGGGGATCGCAACAGTCTTCGCGGGAAGTAAAACCCAATTTATTGATTCGACACAAGGGGATACAAAGAATACTTGAAAGCCTTAACAACGGAGTTGTCAATTCAGCTGCACCTGGAAACAGACTTGCTCGCAAGAGTTTATCAGTAGTAACAGTTTTATAACAGTAGCAGCAGCGAAATAACAGCAGCAGAGTAACAAATACAGCAGTAGTGATTATAGTAAACATCATGATTAAAATACTGTAGGCACAGGGATGGATGAACGTGCGTTGCATGGATGAAAGAAACTCATGTAACAATCAAAGGAGGGCATTTGCAGATGATAATAAAACGGTATCCAAGTACTAATCAATCAATAGGCATGTGTTCCATATTTAGTCGTACGTGCTCGCAATGAGAAACTTGCACAACATCTTTTGTCCTACCAGCCGGTGGCAGCCGGGCCTCTAGGGAATCTACTGGAAATTAAGGTACTCCTTTTAATAGAGCACCGGAACAAAGCATTAACACTCCGTGAACACATGTGATCCTTGATACGTCCCAAACGTATCTATAATTTCTTATGTTCCATGCTACTTTTATGATGATACTCACATGTTTTATACACATTATATGTCATTATTATGCATTTTCCGGCACTAACCTATTGACGAGATGCCGAAGAGCCAGTTGCTGTTTTCTGCTGTTTTTGGTTTCAGAAATCCTACAAAGGAAATATTCTCGGAATTGGACGAAATCAACGCCCAGGGTCCTATTTTTCCACGAAGCTTCCAGAAGTCCGAAGAGGAAACGAAGTGGGGCCACGGGGCGACGACACGCCAGGGCAGCGCGGCCTGGGCCCTGGCCGCGCGGCCCTGTTGTGTGGGTCCCCCGTGACGCCCCCTGACCTGCCCTTCCGCCTACTTAAAGCCTTCGTCGCGAATACCCCAGTACCGAGAGCCACGATACAGAAAAACTTACAGAGACGCCGCCGCCGCCTATCCCATCTCGGGGGATTCAGGAGATCACCTCCGGCACCCTGCCGGAGAGGGGAATCATCTCCCGGAGGTCTCTTCACCGCCATGATCGCCTCCGGATCGATGTGTGAGTAGTCCACCCCTGGACTATGGGTCCATAGCAGTAGCTAGATGGTCGTCTTCTTCTCATTGTGCTATCATGTTAGATCTTGTGAGCTGCCTATCATGATCAAGATCATCTATCTGTAATGCTACATGTTGTGTTTGTTGGGATCCGATGAATATTGAATACTATGTCAAGTTGATTACAATCTATCATATATGTTGTTTATGTTCTTGCATGCTCTCCGTTGCTAGTAGAGGCTCTGGCCAAGTTGATACTTGTGACTCCAAGAGGGAGTATTTATGCTCGATAGTGGGTTCATGCCTCCATTAAATCTGGGACAGTGACAGAAAGTTCTAAGGTTGTGGATGTGCTGTTGCCACTAGGGATAAAACATTGATGCTTTGTCTAAGGATATTTGTGTTGATTATATTACGCACCATACTTAATGCAATTGTCTGTTGTTTACAACTTAATACCGGAAGGGGTTCGGATGATAACCTGAAAGTGGACTATTTAGGCATAGATGCATGCTGGATAGCGGTCTATGTACTTTGTCGTAATGCCCTGATTAAATCTCATAGTACTCATCATGATATATGTATGTGCATTGTTATGCCTTCTTTATTTGTCAATTGTGCAACTGTAATTTGTTCACCCAACATCTTTTTATCTTATGGGAGAGACACCACTAGTGAACTGTGAACCCCGGTCCTATTCTTTACATCTGAAATACAATCTACTGCAATTGTTCTTTACTGTTCTTCGCAAACAAACATCATCATCCACACTATACATCTAATCCTTTGTTTACAGCAAGCCGGTGAGATTGACAACCTCGCTGTTACGTTGGGACAAAGTACTGTGATTGTGTTGTGCAGGTTCCATGTTGGCGCCAGAATCCCTGGTGTTGCGCCGCACTACACTCCGCCACCAACAACCTTCAACGTGCTTCTTGGCTCCTACTGGTTCGATAAACCTTGGTTTCTTTCTGAGGGAAAACTTACTACTGTGCACATCACACCTTCCTCTTGGGATTCCCAACGGACGTGTGTCTCACACGCATCAAGACTGTTTTCTGGCGCCGTTGCCGGGGAGATCAAGACACGCTGCAAGGGGAGTCTTCCACTTCCAATCTCTTTACTTTGTTTTTGTCTTGCTTTATTTTATTTACTCTTATATCAAAAACACAAAAAAATTAGTTGCTAGCTTTACTTTATTTACTATCTTGTTTGCGTTCTCTATATTAAAAACACAAAAAAAAATTAGTTACTTGCATTTACTTTATTTAGTTTGCTTTATTTACTACTGTTAAAATGAATACTCCTGAGAACACTAAGTTGAGTGATTTCACTAGTTAGGCTTAATGGAAAACAACAAAAATATTAGAGATCTTTATAGTACTTATCTTGAGTTAGGACATGAGGTGTTTGAAGAGAAAATTAAAAAACCTATGGAACTTTATATGCGTGCTAATGGCAATGTTATTAGTATGAATACTTTGAACACCATTGTTGCTAATGCTATAGAAAATTCTAAGCTTGGGGAAGCTGGTTTTGAGGAGCATGATATTTTTAGTCCCCCAAGCATTGAGGAGAAAATTTTCTTTGATGATACTTTGCCTCCTATTTATGATGATTATAATGATAGTGGTCTTTTGGTGCCGCCTACTATGGAGAGTAAATTTTATTATGATTATACTATGCCTCCTACACTTGATGAGAATAATAATGATAGCTACTTTGTTGAATTTGCTCCCACTACAACTAATAAAATTGATTATGCTTATGTGGAGAGTAATAATTTTATGCATATAGCTCATGATAAGAATGTTTCATTTGATAGTTATATTGTTAAGTTTGTTCATGATGCTACTGAAAATATTTATGAGAGAGGAAAATATGGTTGTAGAAATTTTCATGTTACTAAAACACCTCTCTATATGCTGAAATTTTTAAAGTTACACTTGTTTTATCTTCCTATGATTGTTGCATTATGCTTACATGACTAGTTTATTTACAAGATTCCTTTTCATAGGAAGTAGGTTAGGCTTAAAATGTGTTTTGAATTTGCTTCTTGATCCTCTCTTTTGCTTCAACTCTTACTTCTTGCGAGTGCATCATTAAAATTACTGAGCCCATCTTAATGGCTATAAAGAAAGAACTTCTTGGAAGATAACCCATGTTTTTATTTTGCTACTATTTTGTTGTGTCTTGGAAGTTGTTACTACTGTAGAAACCTCTCCTTATCTTTATTTTATTGCATTGTTGTGCCAAGTAAAATCTTTGATAGTAAAGTCAATACTAGATTTGGATTACTGCGCAGAAACAGATTTCTTGCTGTCACGAATTTGGGTATGGTTCTCTGTAGGTAACTCAGAAAAATCTGCCAATTTACATGCGTGATCCTCAGATATGTACGCAACTTTCATTCAATTTGGGCATTTTCATCTGAGCAAGTCTGGTGCCTCTAAAAAATTCGTCTTTACGGACTGTTCTGTTTTGACAGATTCTGCCTTTTATTTCGCATTGCCTGTTTTGCTATGTTTGATGGATTTCTTTGTTCCATTAACTTTCATTAGCTTTGTGCATTGTCCAGAAGTGTTAAGAATGATTATGTCACCTCTGAATATATGAATTATGCACTGACCCTCTAATGAGTTTGTTTTGAGTTTGGTGTGGAGGAAGTTTTCAAGGGTCAAGAGAGGAGGATGATACAATATGATCAAGAAGAGTGAAGAGTTTAAGCTTGGGGATGCCCCCGTGGTTCATCCCTGCATATTTTAAGAAGACCCAAGCGTCTAAGCTTGGGGATGCCCAAGGCATCCCTTCTTCATCGACAACTTATCAGGTCACCTCTAGTGAAACTATATTTTTATTCTGTCACATCTTATGTGCTTTACTTGGAGCGTCTGTTTGTTTTTATATTTGTTTTGTTTGAATAAGATCGGATCCTAGCATTCTTTGTTTGGGAGAGAGACACGCTCCGCTGTTTCGTATGAACACATATGTTCTTAGCTTTATCTTTAATGTTCATTGCGGAAGTTGGACTATTTCATTCATTGCTATAAGGTTGGAAACGAAAAATGCCGCATGTGGTAAATGGTATAATGTCTTGAATAATGTGATACTTGGCAATTGTTGTGCTCATATAGATCATGTTTAAGCTCTTGCATCATGTACCTTGTACCTATTAATGAATAACTACATAGAGCTTGTTAAAATTTGGTTTGCATGATTGATCTCTAGAGTCTAGATATTTTCTGGTTAAGGTGTTTGAACAACAAGGAGACAATGTAAAGTCTTATAATAGCTACAATATGTTCATATGTGAGCTTTGCTGCACCTTTTATACTTGAGTTTGCTTCAAACAACCTTGCTAGCCTAGCCTTGTATTGAGAGGAATTCTTCTCGTGCATCCAAATCCTTGAGCCAAATACTATGCCATTTGTGTCCACCATACCTACCTACCACATGGTATTTCTCCGCCATTCCAAAGTACATTACTTGAGTGCTACCTTTAAACTTCTATTCTTTGCCTTTACAATATATAGCTCATGGGAAAAGTAGCCTTAAAAACTATTGTGGTGAAGAATATGTACTTATGTGTCTTATTTCTTAATAAGTTGCTTGTTGAGCGGTAACCATGTTTCTGGGGACGCCATCAACTTTTACCTTTGTTGAATATCATGTGAGTTGCTATGCATGTTCGTCTTGTCTGAAGTAAGGGCGCTTTTCATGATCAAATGGTTTGAGTATGCATACTATTAGAGAAGAACATTGGGCCGCTAACTAAAGCCATGATTCATGGTGGAAGTTTCAGTTTGGACACAAATCCTCAATCTCTTATGAGAATATTAACTGTTGTTGAATGCTTATGCATTAAAGAGGAGTCCATTATCTGTTGTCTATGTTGTCCCAGTATGGATGTCTAAGTTGAGAATAATCAAAAGCGAGAAATCCAATGCGAACTTTCTCCTTAGACCTTTGTACAGGCGGCATAGAGGTACCCCTTTGTGACACTTGGTTGAAACATATGCTATGCAATGATAATCCGTGTTAATCCAAGCTAATTAGGACAAGGTGCGAGCACTATTAGTATACTATGCATGAGGCTTGCAACTTATAGGATATCTTATACATAACACATATGCTTTATTACTACCGTTGACAAAATTGTTTCTTGTTTTCAAAATGAAAAGCTCTAGCACAAATATAGTAATCCATGCTTCCCTCTGCGAAGGGCCTTTCTTCTACTTTATTGTTGAGTCAGTTTACCTACTTCTTTCTATCTTAGAAGTAAACACTTGTATCAACTGTGTGCATTGATTCTTACATGTTTACCTATTGCACTTGTTATATTACTTTGTGTTGACAATTATCCATGAGATAAACATGTTGAAGTTGAAAGCAACCGCTGAAACTTATATCTTCCTTTGTGTTGCTTCAATGCCTTTACTTTGAATTTATTGTTTTATGAGTAACTCTTATGCAAGTCTTATTGATGCTTGTCTTGAAAGTATTATTCATGAAAAGTATTTGCTATATGATTCATTTGTTTACTCATTATCTTCATCATTGCTTCGAATCGCTGCATTCATCTCATATGCTTTACAATAGTATGATCAAGATTATGATAGCATGTCACTTCAGAAATTACCTTTGTTATCGTTTACCTACTCGAGGGCGAGTAGGAACTAAGCTTGGGGATGCTTGATACGTCCCAAACGTATCTATAATTTCTTATGTTCCATGCTACTTTTATGATGATACTCACATGTTTTATACACATTATATGTCATTATTATGCATTTTCCGGCACTAACCTATTGACGAGATGCCGAAGAGCCAGTTGCTGTTTTCTGCTGTTTTTGGTTTCAGAAATCCTACAAAGGAAATATTCTCGGAATTGGACGAAATCAACGCCCAGGGTCCTATTTTTCCACGAAGCTTCCAGAAGTCCGAAGAGGAAACGAAGTGGGGCCACGGGGCGACGACACGCCAGGGCAGCGCGGCCTGGGCCCTGGCCGCGCGGCCCTGTTGTGTGGGTCCCCCGTGACGCCCCTGACATGCCCTTCCGCCTACTTAAAGCCTTCGTCGCGAATACCCCAGTACCGAGAGCCACGATACGGAAAACCTTACAGAGACGCCGCCGCCGCCAATCCCATCTCGGGGGATTCAGGAGATCGCCTCCGGCACCCTGCCGGAGAGGGGAATCATCTCCCGGAGGTCTCTTCATCGCCATGATCGCCTCCGGATCGATGTGTGAGTAGTCCACCCCTGAACTATGGGTCCATAGCAGTAGCTAGATGGTCATCTTCTCCTCATTGTGCTATCATGTTAGATCTTGTGAGCTGCCTATCATGATCAAGATCATCTATCTGTAATGCTACATGTTGTGTTTGTTGGGATCCGATGAATATTGAATACTATGTCAAGTTGATTATCAATCTATCATATATGTTGTTTATGTTCTTGCATGCTCTCCGTTGCTAGTAGAGGCTCTGGCCAAGTTGATACTTGTGACTCCAAGAGGGAGTATTTATGCTTGATAGTGGGTTCATGCCTCCATTAAATCTGGGACAGTGACAGAAAGTTCTAAGGTTGTGGATGTGCTATTGCCACTAGGGATAAAACATCGATGCTTTGTCTAAGGATATTTGTGTTGATTACATTACGCACCATACTTAATGCAATTGTCTGTTGTTTACAACTTAATACCGGAAGGGGTTCGGATGATAACCTGAAAGTGGACTATTTAGGCATAGATGCATGCTGGATAGCGGTCTATGTACTTTGTCGTAATGCCCTGATTAAATCTCATAGTACTCATCATGATATATGTATGTGCATTGTCATGCCTTCTTTATTTGTCAATTGCCCAATTGTAATTTGTTCACCCAACATCTGTTTATCTTATGGGAGAGACACCACTAGTGAACTGTGGACCCCGGTCCTATTCTTTACATCTGAAATACAATCTACTGCAATTGTTCTTTACTGTTTTTCGCAAACAAACATCATCATCCACACTATACATCTAATCCTTTGTTTACAGCAAGCCGGTGAGATTGACAACCTCGCTGTTACGTTGGGACAACGTACTGTGATTGTGTTGTGCAGGTTCCACGTTGGCGCCGGAATCCCTGGTGTTGCGCCGCACTACACTCCGCCACCAACAACCTTCAACGTGCTTCTTGGCTCCTACTGGTTCGATAAACCTTGGTTTCTTTCTGAGGGAAAACTTACTACTGTGCACATCACACCTTCCTCTTGGGGTTCCCAACGGACGTGTGTCTCATGCGCATCAATCCTCATATCACCGCCTTCCCCTCCGGTTGTCCCAATTTCTGTCACTTTGGGGCCTCGGGTTCCGGACAACGATACGTGTATACAACTTGCAGGTAAGATCATAAAGCAATGGATATCATCATGAATTGATAACATGTTCAGATCTGAGATCATGGCACTCGGGCCCTAGTGACAAGCATTAAGCATAACAAGTTGCAACAATATCATAAAAGTACCAATTACGGACACTAGGCACTATGCCCTAACAATCTTATGCTATTACATGACCAATCTCATCCAATCCCTACCATCCCCTTCAGCCTACAGCGGGGGAATTACTCACACATGGATGGGGGAAACATGGCTGGTCGATGGAGAGGCATCGGTGGTGATGATGGTGATGATCTCCTCCAATTCCCCATCCCGGCGGAGTGCCAGAACGGAGTTTCTGGTCCCGAGATGGAGTTTCGCGACGGTGGCGGCGTACTGGATGGTTTCTAGCGACTTCGACTTCTCGTCTCGCGTTTTTAGATCGAAACCCTTAAGTAGTCCAGAGGGGGGCGTCAGAGGCTGGCCAAGGGGGCCACTCAGTAGGGCGGCGCACCCCCCCTCCAGGCCGCGCCGGCCTAGTGTGTGGGGGCCCTGGGCCTCCCCCAGGCCTGCCCTTCTGGCTCCGTGAATCTTCTGGAAAAATAAGCTCTTCGACATAAATTCCGGGGATTTTCCTGAAAGTTGAATTTCTGCACAAAAACGAGACACCAGGGCAATTCTGCTGAAAACAGCGTTAGTCCGTGTTAGTTGTATCCAAAATACACAAATTAGAGGCAAAACAATAGCAAAAGTGTTCGGGAAAGTAGATACGTTTTGGACGTATCAACTCCCCCCAAGCTTAGCTTATTGCTTGTCCTCAAGCAATTCAGTTAACAACTGAGTGCGATAAAAGAACTTTCACGAACACATTTGTTCATATGATGTATATATTCTCATGATATGGCAAGTACTTAAGCAATTCATAATAAGATACATGCAAATAAAATCATCTAATAGCTATGTCATTCATGGAAAAGGTACCAACAAATTAACAATAAGCATCATGAATCATGTCTATCAGCAGGATTGCAATGTTCATAAAAGGATATGATAAAGTGGTATCTCGCTTGCCCGTATTTGTACAGCAAAACATAAATGCTCGGGCACCTTTGAAGTTCATGGAAAGGATGGAAGTAGAGATTATCAAAGATAAAAGCATCAAAGTTATACCACAATTAATCACATTTTGGGACAAGCATATTATACTAAGAATGACAGTTGTGCTCTCAAGAAAATGCTCAAAGAAAGGATGGTGACTCAACATAAAAGTAAAAGATTGGCCCTTCGCAGAGGAAAGCAGGGATTAACATGTGCTAGAGCTTTTTATTTTTCTAAAGACAGAAGTAAAATTGTTTTGAGAGGTGTTTGTTGTTGTCAACGAATGATAGTGGGCACTCTAACTACCTCATCAACCAGACTTCCAAGAGCGGCTCCCATGAAGGACGTTGTCTCTACCAGCAAGATAGATCATCCCTCTTCTCTTTTGTTTACACATGTATTTTAGTTTCATTATGGATGACACTCCCCCCAACCTTTGCTTACACAAGCCATGGCTAACCGAATCCTCGGGTGCCTTCCAACATTCTCATACCATGGAGGAGTGTCTATTTGCAAATTAAGTTGCTTACTGATAAATCAGGGCAAAGCATGTGAAGAGAATTATTGATGAAAGTTAATTAATTGGGGCTGGGAACCCCGTTGCCAGCTCTTTTTGCAAAATTATTGGATAAGCGGATGTGCCACTAGTCCATTGGTGAAAGTATGTCAGGAGTAAATGACAAGATTGAAAGATAAACACCACATACTTCCTCATGAGCTATAAAACATTAACACAAATTGAGAAGCATTTTGAAGGTTTTAAAGGTAGCACATGAGAATTTACTTGGAATGGTTTGAAATGCCATGCATAGGTATTTATGGTGGACACTCTGGAATAACTTGGTTTTCAGGGGTTTAGAAGCACGAGCAGCGTTCCCGCTCAGTACAAGTGAAGGCTAGCAATAGACTGGGAAGCGACAATCAAGAGAGCAGTAACTGTCATAATCATGCTTGCGACAAAATAAATTAATGGAGGCGTAAAAGTGATACAAGAACTCTGAGGTAAAGTAAATCATCGAGGCTTAATTGACTTTTGTTCAGTCATATGCATGCGTGAGCATGTGCCAAGTTGATTCAAGTGAATTATTCAGAGGAGGATACCACAATGTCATATCTATCTATGAATAAAGCAATGCAAGCAAATATTTATGACATGCTACTCATATTAATAAATTGGAGCTAATCATGAGAGATCATGAACTACTAGACTCTCTTAAATGACATATACCTCACATGAACCAACTAAGCATGCTCACATGGATGAGTATATGTACAAAAATGAAAACAAATAGAGTTCATACCAGCCTCTCACCACAGTCGGATTGTCATAGATCGTCATTATTGCCTTTTCACTTGTATAGCTCGAATAATATGAAATGAAAGCCAAGCTCCAACCACCGAAGACCACTGAACTCCATAATGAACTTTACAAAACCAAAGAAGAACAGCAAATATTTTTGGTGTTTTCGAATTGGAAACAAGAACAAAAGGAAACAAGCAAACAAAGTAAAATCTTTTTTTGGATTTTCTTATAGCAAACCAACGATAGCAAATAAAGCAAAATGAAAGCAAGAAAACAAAATAAACAAATGGTAAAGAGAAACAACAGAAATATTTTTGGTCTTTTTGTGTTTTAGGAAAGAAACAAAGCAAAAACAAGAAAATGAAAACTAAAAGAGTCACATAAACACAAAGCAGCAGAAATTCGTCAAACTTGACAGCAGTACAGTAATCGATTTTTAAGAAATTCTTCCGCTGCTCATCTCGAAAAGTGTTCAACTAATGAAAGTTAGATAATAACCTGAGGAACATGCACAAAAATTGTCTTGGCAAAATAACGTTCTGGCTGTTTTTGAGAATGTTTTTGGTATCAGTCCAGAATCTGTTTTCAATCAGCACTTCCCCAAATATCATCTCCCTCTTATTAGAAAACCACTTTAAGAAGCCAAACAAGTATGTACAAGTATCCAGCAACTATAATATGCAAAGAACGAGTGATGCTGGTATACCTCCCCCCAAGCTTAGGCTTTTGGCCTAAGTGGAGATCAACCCCAGCGAGGGTTAGGATTCCACGCCGGTGGATCATACATGGCGTAGTCATAATAAGGTCCCGGTGCAGAAGAAAAGGGTGAGGGCTCCTCATGCCCAACATGTTGATGCGAAGAACTTGCTGCATCGGATGACGAGTCGAGGTGTTCCTCGGCCTCCTCCGTGCCGTCTCTTGCATGATGGCCATCTCCCTCTATGTATGCATTCAGTTCACCTTCCGTGACTGGCCAATCCTTCCTGGAATCAAGGTTGAACAGAACAGGTGCAGGCAATCCTACTAGTTTTTCAGTTTTCTTAGTTGTTCTCCAAGTTTTCTTGTAAAATGTTATCTTGTAAGACAGGTTACTCAAATTAGACAAATCAGAAACAAATTCATGCTTAATCATGGAGACTATGTCAAGTTTCTCTATGGAGAGCTGAATATCAAGATGGTGAGGTTCTACACCGTGCATAGCTAATAAGCGAGAGGCGATGCGACCTCCACAAATTCCGCCCTTCTCACGGTTAGTAGCAAGTCTATAGGCTATCAAAGCACCCAAATTATAAGTCCTATCACCTTGTAATGCAGCAGCTAGAAAAGCTAAATCCTGGATAGATAACTTACTTGCATTCTTTCTAGCAAGAACACACTTGGTGATGAAATAAGCAAAGTAGCGAATAGCTGGGAGTTGAATACTACTGATTTTACCACCATCCTCTGAGAAGCTTCTTCCATGACAAATCATCTTGTAGAGACTCAAGAGCTCCTGCGGCAGTCCCCTTATCTTCTCGCATGATCCCCACTGTGGCACTCTAATTGCTGCACAAAAATCATCAAATGGCAAGTTGACAATTTTATTATAAATTTTGTATCGAACCATGGGGTTAGATTGAGACCAATTGAATTCAAAATCCTGAACCACAGACATGGTCAGTTTTGCATATTGGTATGGTTCACCAACAACAAAACTTTCCAACCCTGCATTGGAAATCAGTTTTTGAACATCTCGCAGGATTCCTGCACTCCTCATAAAATCAACGCACGGGTAGTAAGAGGGGTATACTCCCTCTTCGCGGTTAACTCTCATAACTTGTTGCACCTCCAATTCTTGTTGGTTTAGTTGATGACTATTCCACTCCATTTTCTGAAATTTTTCAACAAACAATATAAAATTTGATTTGGTGTCATATAATTGAGGGAAACTACTATAGGAACTTGCTAGAGTACTAAACATGCATTAAAACTAATTCTTACAACTTAGAACAAGCATGCAAGCTCACTAAACATGTTACCTACAGCAGCAAAATATTCAAGATATACTCAACCAAACAAAATTCTACTTGGATAATCGGAGGAGTCACATACCGGAGAGCAAATGTACCAAATTTCAGACAGAAATCTGGGCTGAGCAAAGAGATCGAGAAATCTTGAGCTCTTGAGCAGAAACGCGAGTGAGAGAAAGCTGGTGCGAGTTTTTTCGGGAGAGAGAATGAGATGGGAGAAAGAGATGAAGTGGTGGGGCAAGGAGGGCCCCACACAACAGGGTGGCGCGCCCCCTTTGCTGGCTGCGCCGGCTGGTGGGGTGCCACCCTGGGGTGCCCCACTGGTCATCCCCAGGTGCTCCCAGGTGCCTCTTCGAAAAATAAGACCAACGGTATAATTTTTGTGAATTTTTGAAAACTTTGAAAAATGCACATTTCTGGGTATTAAATTTATTATTACTGGGCAGAAAAAGATTTTTGAAATCTCTAATTAACTAAAGAACTTTTCAAAACAAAGGCGCTACAGCAAGTAAAACAAGTGGAGGAAGAAAGAAATGTTGTTTAGCTCTTCTATGCATATAAAATATACTTGTTAACAAGGTTGATCAAGTCTTGCCACCAAATAAATTTTACATAACATAAGAAGAATTAAACCTCAAATCAATCATGTTACCTTGTATTGTATTGATATGGATCCAATCACAAGAGTTTGATATTCTTCTTTAGGCTCATATATAGGACAATCAATAGTTCCCACTTTGATAGTTCTCACATTAGAAATGGTATTAACTCCACATACTTTATCAATCCTCTTGGGAAAATAAACGGTATGCTCCTTGTCATCAACATTGAAAGTGACTTTTCCTTTATTGCAATCAATAACAGCCCCTGCGGTGTTAAGAAAAGGTCTCCCAAGAATAATAGACATATTATCATCTTCAGGCATTTCCAACACAACAAAATCAGTTAATATTAAGCAATTATTAGTAACTTGAACAGGAACATCCTCACATATACCAACAGGAATAGCAGTAGATTTATCAGCCATTTGCAAAGATATATCAGTTGGTATCAACTTATTTAAATAAAGTCTCTTATAAAGAGAAAAAGGCATAACACTAACACCTGCTCCCAAATCACATAGAGCAGTTCTAACATAATTATTCTTGATAGAACAAGGAATAGTAGGTATACCTGGGTCGCCAAGCTTCTTTGGAACTTTGCCATTAAAAGAGTAATTAGCAAGCATAGTGGAAATCTTCTCATTAGGAATTTTCCTTTTGTTAGTGACAATATCTTTCATATACTTTGAATAAGGAGGCAATTTAATAGCATCAGTCAAAGGGATTTGCAGGAATAAAGGTTTCATCCAATCACAAAATTTATTATAGTGTTCTTCTTCCTTTGATTTTAGTTTCTTAGCAAGAAAAGTCATTTGCTTTTGAACCCAAGGTTCCCTTTCATTACCGTGTTTCTTAGCAATAAAATCTTCTTTGGTATACTTTTTATTTTTAGCATGCTTCTCAGGTTCTTCTTCAACCTCTTCTTTATCAGAAGCATCATTCTTATCATTATCTTTATCATGTTCATTACCACTTTCAGTTTCAGCATCAGAAATAGAAATACTATTAGGATCATTAACAGGCTCAGAGGATTCTACAACAGTTTTATGTTTCTTTTTCTTTTTCTTAGATGGAGCACTAGTTTCAGTTCGTTGAGAATCCTATTCAACTCTTTTGGGATGCCCTTCAGGATATAGAGGATCCTGGGTTGAAACACCGCCTCTAGTTGTTACTTCATAAGCATGTTTTTCTTTAGAATTGTTTTTTAACAAGTCATTTTGCACTTTAGTGAGTTGATCAATTTGAGTTTGAACCATATGAAAGTGTTTAACAAGCATCTTAACATCATTGGAGGTCCTCTCCACAATACCATGCAATTCACTAATAGCTCGAGAATTTTCCATTAAATGATTCTCTACTCTCATATTAAAATTATTTTGCTTAACAATATAATTATCAAACTCATCTAAGCATTGAGCAGGAGGTTTTGAATATGGAATATATTCCCTAGTAAAGCGTTCAAGAGAGTGTACCTCAATCATGGATGAAGGGGGAGTTATCTTGCATAAATCTTCTATGGGAGGTAGATTCTTCACATCTTCGGATTTAATACCCTTCTCTTTAAGAGATTTCTTGGCTTCCCTCATATCTTCATCATTTAATTTAACTAAACCCCTCTTATTCAATATAGGTGTCGGGGTTGGTTCAGGTGTAGACCAATCATCATGATTCCGGCCTATTCTAGCCAATAATTCTTCAGCGTCGTCTGGAGTTCTTTTCCTGAAAACACAACCAGCACAACTATCCAGGTATGCCCTAGACTCAATGGTTAGTCCACTATAAAATATATCAAGTAAATCATGCTTTTCCAAATCATGTCCAGGTCGAGCTCTAATAAGAGAGCAAAATCTTGCCCAAGCTTCAGGCAATTTCTCTCCATCTTCCTGGTCAAAATTATAAATTCTCTGCAAAGCAATATGTTGAGCACTAGCAGGAAAGTATTTCCGAAAGAAAACATCAAGCAAATCTTTTGGACTATCAATAGAATCAGGAGGCAAACTATTATACCAAGTTTTAGCATCATCCTTTAATGAGAAATGGAAAATTTTAGCAACAAAATAAGTACGCAACTTAACATCATCAGAAAACAAGCTACTCAGAGGAGATAGCTCAATCATGTGTTCTACAGCACTTTCTTTTTCAGTACCACAAAAAGGTGTTTTCTCAACAATAGATATATGAGATAGATCAAGAGAAAAAACATAATCCTTATCTTTAATATTTATAGGAGATGTGGCAAATTTAGGATCAGGAGACATTTTATATCTAACAGTATGTTGTGCAAGAAACTTTTTAATTTTACTTGCATCAGTAGTAGCATTGCATTTAACAATAAAATCATCATCAAGTTCCGCATAATCCTCATCAGGATCATCACTAGAGTATTCAACAGACTCAGATGAATTAACAGGTGTAGCAACATTTTCATTAGGAGTTTCAGCATTTTCAATTTGTCTAGACCTAGCAATTGTAGCATCTAGAAAAGATCCTAATGAACCATCATTATCAAGCACAGCAGAAGCATCATCATAATTATAAGAGGAATTTTCAGATTCAGCGGAAGTACCAGCATTTGAAGCTTGTGGTGGTGAAACAAGTTTACTTATCACAGATGGTGAATCAAGAGCAGCAGAGGTACTCAGAGTTGTACCTTTTCTTGTAGTGGATGGTAATATGGCGACTTTAGTATCGCGAGGTTTACCCATGATGGAGAATTTGCAGCGAACAATATCAATCCAAGTGAACTTCCAAATAAAGCTATGCTCCCCGACAACGGCGCCAGAAAATAGTCTTGATGACCCACAAGTATAGGGGATCGCAACAGTCTTCGCGGGAAGTAAAACCCAATTTATTGATTCGACACAAGGGGGACAAAGAATACTTGAAAGCCTTAACAACGGAGTTGTCAATTCAGCTGCACCTGGAAACAGACTTGCTCGCAAGAGTTTATCGGTAGTAACAGTTTTATAACAGTAGCGGTAGCGAAATAACATCAGCAGAGTAACAAAGACAGCAGTAGTGATTATAGTAAACAGCAGGATTAAAATACTGTAGGCACAGGGATGGATGAACGGGCGTTGCATGGATGAGAGAAACTCATGTAACAATCAAAGCAGGGCATTTGCAGATAATAATAAAACGATATCCAAGTACTAATCAATCAATAGGCATGTGTTCCATATTTAGTCGTACGTGCTCGCAATGAGAAACTTGCACAACATCTTTTGTCCTACCAGCCGGTGGCAGCCTGGCCTCTAGGGAATCTACTGGAAATTAAGGTACTCCTTTTAATAGAGCACCGGAGCAAAGCATTAACACTCCGTGAACACATGTGATCCTCATATCACCGCCTTCCCCTCTGGTTGTCCCAATTTCTGTCACTTTGGGGCCTCGGGTTCTGGACAACGATACGTGTATACAACTTGCAGGTAAGATCATAAAGCAATGAATATCATCATGAATTGATAACATGTTCAGATCTGAGATCATGGCACTCGGGCCCTAGTGACAAGCATTAAGCATAACAAGTTGCAACAATATCATAAAAGTACCAATTACGGACACTAGGCACTATGCCCTAACAATCTTATGCTATTACATGACCAATCTCATCCAATCCCTACCATCCCCTTCAGCCTACAATGGGGGAATTACTCACACATGGATGGGGGAAACATGGCTGGTCGATGGAGAGGCGTCGGTGGTGATGATGGCGATGATCTCCTCCAATTCCCCGTCCCGGCGGAGTGCCAGAACGGAGTTTCTGGTCCCGAGACGGAGTTTCGCGACGGTGGCGGCGTACTGGATGGTTTCTGGCGACTTCGACTTCTCGTCTCGCGTTTTTAGATCGAAACCCTTAAGTAGTCCAGAGGGGGGCTTCAGAGGCTGGCCGAGGGGGCCACACAGTAGGGCGGTGACATAGGCATCCCAAATGGGCCTGCCGAAGATAGTACCCGGGGTTTACTGAAGGCCCACTACCCGAAGAATAAGAAGATTCGGGAGCCCAAGATGTATTTAAGGAAAGATAGAGTTGTAATAGGAAGTGTTAATTGTAATCTTACGGGATGAGTTAGAAACCTTCCCGGACTATGTAACTTGTACTACACGAATCCCTCGGCTCCGCCTCCTATATAAGGGGGAGTCGAGGGACACAGAGATCATCGAATCATTGTTTACAAACCCTAGTTTTCATAATCGTCGAGTACTTTTCGGCTGAAACCTTCGACATCTACTTGCCCTCTACTTCCAACCAAACCCTAGCCTACAATCCATAGGCATTGACAAGTTGATACCTTGTCAATTGGCACCGTCTGTGGGAACTAGAGGCGTAAGGATCTGATCTCGATGGCACGTTCAAGATCTTCGACATCATCAACTGCAAGCAACGCAATGGATCGAGGTAAACAGATCGCTACTGGTCCTGTCGATTTTGTTCCTCACCCACCCTCCCGTTTGGATGCATATGCGTATCTGGAGGAGCCTATGGAGATGACGTTCGGAAGGTTTCGCTTTCGCGTCGAGAAGGAAGGATCGTATCGTGTCGAAATTCCGATTTCATCGGGATCATCGGCGGTCGATTCTGATTTTTCAATCTATACATCGTCAACCGAATCAGGAGAAGAAACTTCGTCGACACGCTACGTCAGCACCAGGGCAAGAGAGAAACTTGCCAAGATCTTCAGCGACATGTCGTTTGAGTCATCTGCGGACTCATATATAAGCGATGGCTCAAGCGATGTCGACAGTTATGACTTCATCGACAAATCTATTACAGTGGGCAAGGTCTTCATCAATCTCAACGATGGTGTCACCAAACCCAACATAGATCTGAATACAAAATATCATCAGATTTATGCCATTGAAGATCAAGAGGAATAATCTGAGGCTTTCGACGATCTGGGAAATCCATACGTTGATCCCTCCGATCTGCGACGAGGCCTGGGCAATAAATACGTCGGGCCACAGCCGCGAGACAGAGTTCAACTCTCGCAAGCAGCGTGGGATAGGGCCGCGAGAGCTATGGACGGCTCAGAACCAATGGCCACCACAGCTACGCCAGAGGAGTTGCAAGCATATCAATATAGGCTCGCACGAGCTGCAAGAGAACTGGAAAAACAGACGGCTGAGTTAAACAGAAGAAAGGAGGCAGCTTCTGCATCTAGCAGGAGAAGGGCAGATCTGAGTCGACAATCTAGAACTTCGGGTGATAGCCACAGGGAGGCTCAGAACAGAGCAAGATCAAGGTTACAACACATACCCAAAGCAGAAAGAGAGCACTTGGTCCAAAACCTCAACATGTCTTTTATGTCGATAGATACAAGAGGAAATATCATCCCTAAGACACCAGAGGCTGGGTATATGGCGACACACGCTTTTATCCTCGCGTCTAAACCACCTCCAGGCGATCCAAGGGAAACACTATACAATATGGCGGTAGCAGGAGTTGGAGCTATGGGGACAGCATTTGTAACAACGCCTCCCGAAGGAGCGGCAAGGCAAAATAGTCCACGACCTGCAGCAGCAACAGCGGCAGCCCCTGAAGGACCAAGCGGAGCAAGAGACACGGCAGCACAAGCAAGGGTCGACAGAGCGCGGCAAAGCAGAAGGGAACATCGGCAATCCCCGGAGCTTAACGACGAAGATATGTGCGGTTTGCCATGCTTCACGAGGAGAGTCCGAAAAACTCGAGTTCCTTCAGGATTCAAGTTACCCGACAACTTCAAGAAATTCGACGGCCTTCAAGATCCAGAGGATTGGCTAGTTGATTATCTCGAGACAGTAAAGCTCACAGGAGGAACCAGAGCAACAGCTATGCAAAGCATCCAGGTGCATCTGAGTGGAGCCGCACGATCTTGGATAAAGAAACTTACCCCAGGATCTATCGACAGCTGGGAAAGCTTCGAAGATGTGTTCGTCAAGAATTTCCGGTCCACATGCAAGAAACCTGCGTCGTTGGAGGAGTTGAGAGCATGTCGACAAAAGTTAGATGAGCCAATGAGAAAATACATCCAAAGGTGGAACATCATCAAAAACTCGACAGAAAATATATCTGACGAGAGAGCGATAGATGCGTTTGTCGCAGGAATCAGGCGTGGAGATTTCGTCGAGGACTTGGGAAGGACCAACCCAAAGACAGTATCCGCGTTAATGGAGATAGCAAACAGATGGGCAGATGGAGAAGATGCTGTCCACAATAAAAGGCACAGGTCGCCAGAGGAGGACCGTGGTCGAAATTATCAACCAAGGCGACGATTTCCTCGGCAGTACCCGAACTATGACGCTCCAGGACAAATTTCGGCAGGTTTTCGGGCAAACACAGGAGGAAACAACAGAGATGATTATCAGAGAAGCAGTGAGCAGCGAGGCGATAACAGGGACGATTCTCGTAACAACAGGCAAAATAGCGGACCTAGGTTCCCGAGGCCTTTCGTTTTCCCCGAAGAAATGATGAATGGGCCGTGTCAGATGCACTTTTTCCTCGACAGCAACGGAAAAAGACAGTCAGGGCACCTGCAGAAAGACTGTCGCAATTTCCAGGCAATGCTAAGGTACGCAGAGAACGCTAACGCGCGGGCAGCACAGAGAAATCCTCGAGAACCCAGGAGCGAGATTCACCTACCACCACCTCCCGCGATTACAGATGACAATCGACATCAGCTCAGAATAGCGGCAGCACCTCCACCACCACCTTATGTTGATCCTAACTCTAACGGAGCAGTGTCGATGATTCAGAAGGGAAGGCCATCCAATAGAGCTCAGAAAGTAATCTCACGACAGGTGTTTATGGCAGAAAAAATGCCTCCACCAACTGTCGAGTATCTTAATTGGTCCGGGCAAGATATTGGCTTCACCATAGCAGATCATCCGCAGCAAGTTCCTCGACCAGGGCAGTCAGCACTTATTTTACCAGCAGTTATTGCGGGATTCGATGTCTCTCGAGTGTTCATAGACGGCGGCAGCAGCTTAAACCTTATGTATGCAGATACATTGAGGAAGATGAACATATCCCTAGCAAACTTGAAGCCAACAGACACAAGGTTCCACGGTATCACACCGGAGAAACCAAGTTACCCATTGGGGAAGATCAATCTCGACGTTCAGTTTGGAACCCGAGAAAATTATAGAATCGAGAGGCTGGAATTTGAAGTCGTGGATTTTCCGTCGCAATACCACACTTTGTTGGGACGACCAGCATATGCTAGATTTATGGCGGTGCCACATTATACATACCTGTTATGGAGGTTGCCTGGACCAAAGGGACCAATCACGGTCAAAGGAAGCTTCGCCTTAGCCGATAAGTGCGACAAGGATTTTCACCGGATATCAGAAACTTTCGGGATGCAAGCTGAGTATCTGGCGTCAAGGAGTATGACTGACTATGACGTACTGCCAGACGTTGGAAGGCCAAACAAAGAATCAACTTTCAACACCGATAAAAATTCTAAGGAGGTGCAGATTCACCCGACAGACCCGAAAAAGACGACGTCCATCGCCAACGACATGGACCTCGCATAGGAAAGCGCGCTCGTCGAGTTCCTCCGTGAGAACTGGAAAATCTTCGCATGGTGTCCAGCTGACATGCCAGGAGTACCCAGGGAACTTGAAGAGCACCACCTCAACTTGGATCCCCTCGCGAGACCAATCAAACAACCCTTACGGCGTTTTTCGGAACCAACCCGCAAAGCTATGCTATCAGAAGTAAATCGACTTAAGGATGCTGGTTTTATCAAAGAGATATCTACAGAAGCCACATGGGTAGCTAATCCAGTGATGGTGCCGAAGAAACACACGTCAGTCCTTCGCATGTGCATCGACTTTACGTGTCTCAATAAACATTGTCCTAAGGATCACTTTCCCCTCCCAAGGATCGATCAAATCATCGATTCCACGGCAGGATGTGAACGTCTTTCCTTCTTGGATGCATACTCTGGTTATAACCAGATCAGACTAAAAGAAGACGATGAGGCCAAAACAGCATTCATAACACCTTACGGCGTGTTTTGCTACAGAACAATGCCTTTTGGTTTAAAAAACACGGGAGCAACATATCAGAGGATGATGCAGAAGTGTTTGGCGACACAGATTGGAAAAAACGTGCAAGTATACATCGACGATGTCGTCATAACATCAAAAAAGGGGGCAACGCTGATCGAGGATCTCAAGGAAACCTTTGACAACCTCAACAAATTCTGCCTCAAGCTGAACCCGACGAAGTGTTCCTTTGGCGTCCCAGCAGGAGAACTTCTGGGGTTTCTAGTTTCAGCAAGAGGGATTGAAGCAAATCCCGACAAAATACAAGCTATCGTCACAATGAGGAAGCCAACAAAGTTGAAAGAAATACAGCAGTTAACTGGGCGAGTCGCAGCTTTGAGCAGATTCGTAGCCAGGCTGGGAGAAAAAGCGTTACCATTTTACGCTCTGATAAAGCAAGGAGATAAATTCCAGTGGAACGAAGTGGCCGACAGAGCTTTCGAGGATTTGAAACGCACAATCTCGACACCACCAATTTTAGTGGCGCCGAAGGAAAAGGAACCGCTCCTACTGTATATTGCAGCCACGCCCCAAGTGGTTAGCACGGTGTTAGTCGTTGAAAGAGAAGAGGAAGGAAAACTCCATGGAGTGCAAAGGCCAGTATATTTCATCAGTGAAGTTCTGTCGCCTTCCAAACAGCGGTACCCGCAGTACCAAAAGCTAGCATATGGAGTAATTGCAACGGCGAGGAAGTTGCGCCACTATTTTTCGGCACACCCGATAATAGTAGTCAATGAAGCACCTCTCTCAAATATACTGAACAATCCAGAAGCTACAGGGCGTGTCTCCCTTTGGGGAATAGAACTTTCCCCTCGGGACATCACGTATGAAAAAAGAAAGGCAATCAAGTCGCAAGTTCTGCCAGATTTCATTGCAGAGTAGATGGAGTTACAAAACACGGGACCTCCAGATTTATCGAGAACCTGGACCATGAACTTCGATGGGTCCAAGAGAGTAGAAGGAGCTGGTGCAGGAGTAGTACTTATATCACCTGAAGGCGACAAGTTGAAATACGTCCTTCGGATGACGTTCCCTAACGCATCTAACAATGAAGCAGAATATGAAGCCCTCATACACGGGATGAAGATGGCGAAAGCTTGCGGTGCAACTCGACTAAAAATCTTTGGCGACTCACAACTGGTAGCTCAGCAAGTTATGAACCAATGTGACACAGTCAATGATAGCATGATGGCATACAAGGAGGTGTACAATGAGCTCGAGAAGCTGTTTGATGGATGCGAAGTAAACCACATCAGCCGATTGAGCAATGATGAAGCCGATGTTCTCGCAAACATCGGGTCGCAGTGCCTCCCAATCCCGCCAGGAGTATTTTGGGAAGAAATAGCGGAGAGATCCACGAAACCAAAAAAGGTGCAGAAAAAAGAGAAAACTTCGACGCCTCCGAAAGAAACCACGGAGGATGAAGAGGAGCAAGAACTTGTGATGATGGTTCAAATTCCATGGATGCAAGCATATATATCATACATCCTTAGGAAAGAAATACCCGACGATCCAGTTGAAGCAAGGCGAGTTATTCGACGATCCAAAGCTTTCACAGTGATCAAAGGGGAATTATACAAGCGAAGTATTTCGGGCGTCCTGCAAAGGTGTGTCGCACCTGAAGAAGGAAGAATAATTCTGAAGGACGTACACGAAGGAATATGTGGCCACCACGCAAGTAGTCCAGCTATTGCGGCCAAGGTTTTTCGAGCAGGATTCTATTGGCTGACAGCAATCGAGGATGCCAAGGAAATAGTAAGAACTTGCGACGCGTGTCAAAGGTTTGCCGCAAAACCTCACTCTCCAGCAGCAGAACTAACACCAATACCGTTGTCATGGCCCTTTGCCCAATGGGGACTTGATATGGTGGGCAAACTGCATAAAGCTTCGCCAGGAGGATATGAGTACTTGGTGGTTGCTGTCGATAAATTCACCAAGTGGATAGAAGCAAAGCCGATAAATTCACCAGATGCAGCATCAGCAATAAAATTCGTGAAGGACATCGTCTTTCGGTTTGGAGTACCTCACAGCATCGTCACAGACAATGGCAACAGCTTTACGTCAAAGGAATTCAAGGCGTACTGTGTAGAGGTAGGCATCAAATTGCACTTCGCGTCAGTCGCGCATCCTCAAACCAATGGACAAGTCGAGAAAGCCAATGGCATCATCTGCAATGGCATCAAGAAACGCCTGTTAGGACCACTGGAAAAAGCTCGACATACCTGGCCAGAAGAACTACCAAGTGTGTTGTGGAGCATCTGAACAACACCAAATACAGCGACACAGGAGACCCCGTTTTTCCTCGTCCATGGAGCAGAGGCAGTACTGCCAATAGAAATAGAGCACGACTCCCCTAGAGTCACAGAGTATAATGAAGAAGCTTCCAGGAAAGCATTGGAAGACGACGTCGACGCACTCGACGAAGCTCGAGATGAAGTATTATCAAGGGTAACCAAATATCAGCAGGACCTGAAAAATTACCACAGTCGACGTTTGAGACCAAGATCTTTTCAAGTCAGAGACTTAGTTTTGCGACTCAATCAAGAGCGCACTGAAAAACTCGAGTCGCCATGGTTGGGACCTTACGTTGTCACAGAAGTCATCGACGGAGGCGCATACAGGATCAAGGATAAGAAGACGGGGGTTCCCGAGAAAAACCCCTGGAACGTAGCACAGCTCAGGCGGTTTTACGCCTAGAGTCGAAATATAGTCCTCTTCTGTAAAAATACAATGTACTGAAACGCCCGCGAGTTTTCAGACGCACTCTTTTCCTTTTCGGGGCACCGAGTGGGGCCGGAAAGGTTTTTAATGAGGCGGGCTCGCGGTGCTGCAATATAATAAAGATAGTGGAGATATATTTCTTATTCTTCGACACGCTCGGGGGCTCAACGCCTTCAAGTTTCAAAAAATGTACAATATAGACATATTAGACTTACCCAAATATTTCGCCTTGGTACACTAAATACCTCGCCAAATATCGGAAGCTAATAAAATTATAAATATAGTGTACGCACCAACAAACTTACTGCTTTGGTCTAAGAACCTCGCAACAAAAAAATAGAACTTTGACACCACGAGACTCGGGGGCTTTCAACCCATCAATGAAAAAAACAGAGGTATCTTATTATGACAGGAGGAAAAGTCTTCGAGATGGAAAAAACAGTACAACTCTAGCCAGAAGGCTCGGGGGCTCCAGCAATATATAGCAGTTTACAATATACAACAAATTTCTTCGGAAATCAAAAAAGATACAGACATAATGTTGTTCAATATAGTACAAATTAGTCAAAACCTAAAATACTATCTATGGACAAGCCTCTGGTTGTCTTATGCTCAGCATAGGACCCCTTGACGAAGAATTCTGAATCCATCCGAAGAAGCTCATCTATCATTGACTCAGCCACAGGAGTTACCATTTCATTGATTGAGTCGATATCATTCTTTCGCCGCGATTTTTTGGCCAGACAATCAGCAACAATCTTCGTCAGGTCTAACTTTGGATGGCAAATATTTATCATAATCATGGCGAACCTCGCTCCAGCTGTCAATTGAGCTCGCACAAAATTATGAATGCGAGGAGCATCTCTGAATACCTCCAATAATTCAGGAAGAGTTTTGGGAACTTCATTTCGAGGGAACAAAGTCCTGTAAACAAGGGTTAATGTTGTCGTGCAAAAGTTGAGAAATTCGCGCACTTGGCAAGCACGATCTTGAAACCTGACAATCTGCTGGGTTCGTTCAGGGGAGGCCCAGAATAAACAGCCATGGTTAAGGGAAAGATTGACGAGAAGATTTGTTCTCTCGTTCACCCTTCGATCTTCGGTGGCAGCATCAAGAACCGAGCCTATTAAGCGACAAGGCAAGAAATCTGAAGGGAGGCACAGCACAGTAAAGAGGAGGCATTGCGAGGTTAGAAAAACATACCTAACATATCTGTGCTAGCCTCCAACATTAGCTCGAGCATGCTATTTTCTCGGGTAGTGGCTCCCTTTGCTTCCAATACAAAGATATCCTTGGCAGCCACAGCTTCTTTGGCTTGTTGGAGAGCAAGTTTTTCTTGTTCAGATGCTTTTCGAGACTGTTCCATCATTGCCAGAGTTTGCTTCTTCATGGACTGAAGTTGTTGTCGAAGTTCTTGCAAATCCTCCGAGAAATGTTTGTTCGAAGAACCTTCAAGGGGGTCGGTATCAACTATCATTTTCTTCGAGAAGGAAGAAGCAGGAGAAGCATCGGCAGAGCAAGGATTGGTCGAATAGTTGTCAAATATTAACTGGAAAAGAAAGCACCAGGATCAATGATAGTGCCAGAGGGAATTTCATTAATTTCTAGAAATATTTACATAGGCATTACAAAAGAAGTGTCCCCTAAAGGGCTACCAGGATAATTGTCGCCATAGCTAAATTGGCGACAAGGGCAAAAGAAACAGAGAAAGAAAAAACAAAGAGGCATGCAACTAGACCTCCGGCCTTGATGAGCTAGGAGTTGAAGCTGGTTTGATCCCGAGATAGGCCAGGATTTTCTTCGTGTTGGGCTTGGCTGCCTTAATCAACGACCTCCATCTTGACTGTTCTATCTGATCGGTGTCGCCAACCTTCATCCAATCAACGGTTGTTGGCTGTCGGCGACAGGGCAACGATACTCTCGACAAAGAATCTTCATGTTTTCCTGGCGCATCTTCAGTCGAAGGTCCTCTGACGAATTGAAGCTCTGGGCAAGGGCAAGGAAAGTCGGGGGCTCCTCTTTCTTCGGGAAGAAGTAGGGGAACAGCGTCGACAGTCCCGCATTAGCATTCGCCACGCCTTCACGAATTTCGGATCCATGAAGCTCCAGATAAGAAAGTGCGTCAAGGAGAGGATCATTGTCAGGATTTTCCAGGTCAAACTCTTGGTTTGTTTGGCCTGCCACAGGAAACAAAACGTTGGTCAAAAACAAGAAACAGCGGGTCTCATAAAAATAGAAGAGATCAATAATATTACCTTGAGTGCGTCGACTTTGTGATTTCAGGCGCTTGAGGATCCCCTGCTCACGAGCAGCCTGTGCAGCTTTGTGCTCGTTTAAAGCAGTTTCAGCATCCTCAAGTCTTTTCTGCAGATCCTCGACACTAGCAGCTTTTGCTTTGGCTTCATCAGCCTCTGCTTTGGCTTCGCTAGCAACAAGTTCGGCTTTCTTGCGGGCCGCTTCACTTTGCTCCAGTTTTTGAGCAAGTGCGTTGGCACGTTTGTTGGCCTCTGCAAGTTTTTCTGTCGAAAAAAAAAGAAAGGTCAAAAATGGCGACAAACGACAGGAGCAAGAAGTCAAAAATTATTACCTTCAGTTCTGCTGGCATATTCACGGTACCCAATGAATTGGGATCCGATGCGGATAAGCTCTTTGATCATGGGCTGTTAAAAAAGAACAAAGAAAGAGAAACGTCGGTATGAAAAAAGAGTGAAGGCGTGAAAAAGCAAAATAGAGGAAATATAGATATTGGCAAGAAAATTCAAAAACTTACATCATCCAAGAGCAGAGTGGAAGAGCTACCCAATTGAGGGGCAGGCTCAATGATCGTCTCAACCCTCGTCCTTTTTGGTGAAGGAGCAAGGGGGCTTGATGGCGGAGTAGTGGTGACGACGTTTTGTTGAGGAGGCGAAGATTCTTCTCCTTCAACTAGCGTGTCCGAGGCAAGTAAAGTATGTGACGTGCTTGTCCGAGGAGCCGCGTCAACAGTTGGTATTTCTTCCTCGTCATCGCTGTGATTAAAAGTCGACAGCATAAAAAGCAAGACAAGATAAGCATTTTAAGTACAGAAATAAGGAGAAATAAAAATGACTTACGAGCTGATGAGGGATTCAAGATAAGGATCATAAGCTGCCTTCTGATGAGAAGGGTCAACTTCTTCGGCTTTAGAAGTGCCGGAATCTTCGACATCATTCCTCTTCCTTTTGCCTTTCGGGGAGACAGCGGGAGGAGGAGATTGCGCCGACGCAGTACCTTCGGAAGAACCCGCAGATTTTCGAGAATCCACGGGTTCATTCACAAAAGATGGAGTTTCCTGATTGTCATCAGTGACAATGGCCCTTTCTTCGACTTCTCCACCTTCAGGGAGAGGAGGAAGCTAGACAAGGTCTGGATGATTCTGTGCAAAACAAAACAGGGAGCAATATCAGAAATGAAGTTACAAAAAAAGATAGCAAAGCAACAACAAGACAATTAGTCAAAGATTACCTCGGGAAGTGGATTGGCGGCGCTAAATGGCGTCACTCGACAAGAAGAAGGAACAGCATCTTTTTTGCTGAGAGATGAAATTTTTCGGACAAGTCTTTCTAAGTCCTTGACCTCCAAATTCACCGACAGCCGATCTACGTCCTTGTCGCCGGCATATTTCCAGAGAGGATGCTTGCGAGCCTGAAGCGGCTGCACCCTAGTCCTAAGAAAGTATGCAGTGATTTGGATACCTGATAACTCCTTGCCGCGAGTATTTTGTAACTCGTGGATACGAGCCATCAAGGATTCTGTCGACGCCCTTTCTTCTTCGGTGGCCTCCGCGTCCCATGAGCGGCGGTGAAAGATTTTTTCGGCGCCATCAAAAGGAGGGATGTTGTCTTCTGCGCATCCGTGGTTCTCCTCCTGAATGTACAACCACTTCTTGCGCCATCCTTGAACTGAGTCAGGAAGCTTGACGTCGAAGTAGTCGACAGTGGGTCGAACAGAAATTACAACGCCGCCTATATTATAGGCGACATTGGGCGAGCCATTGCGGCGGCAGAAGAAAATGCGCTTCCATAGCGCCCAGTTAGGCTGGACGCCAAGGAAGGCCTCGCACAAAGTGATGAAAATGGAAATGTGGAGGATTGAGTTCGGCGTGAGGTGGTGGAGTTGCAAACCATAGACAAAGAGCAGTCCACGGAGAAAAGGATGAATGGGGCGGAAAGACCACGGATGAGGTGGTCGACAAAACTTACCCGGTACCCCATTGGAGGGGTTGGGTAGCTCTCCTCACTGGGGAAGCGCAATGCTTGGGGTTTCTTGTTGATCCCCAGCTTCTTCAGCATGTTGACGTCTTGAGTGGAAATTTTGGATCTTTCCCACTCCGCCGTTCCGAGATCCACGGCGGCCATGGAGGATTCCGGCGTACTGTGCCTGGTCAATCGGCGAGGTGGCATCAACAATGGCGCAGGATTCGCAGTTTGGAGGTGAGGAGCTCAGGAAGTTGTGGATTGCAAGGGGAAATTTGCAGATGAGAGAAGGAAGACGGCGCGGGCGGAAGTGTCCAAGGAAGACGAAGATGAATTTATATAGGGGTGCGGTGAAACGACGAACCGTTGGATAAGGAAAATGTGTGACAGATGATAGCCACGTGGCGTCAAGGGTAAAAAAGTGATTCAACGTCGCGGAAGTTACGGTGCGTGCGCCAGAAAAAGCGGAGGACGTGTGTCTCCCACTTGCACGACGTGTCAAGATAGTGGATTAATTGGGCCCGCATGGCGGCGAGAAAAGGCTTGTCGCAAATTTTTGATAGGCAATCATAGCTATCGTCAGCAACAACGTCATCTTAACAGAGGGAAAAAATTCGATTCAACAGCTTCATAAAAGGTGACACGGAAAAATAATGATGGAGCCTTTGATCAAATACAAGTTTCTGATCAAATGCTCGGGGGCTACTTTGGAAAAAAGAAAAAGATCTAGAAAGACAAAATAGAAATGGCGTGAGCCTATGACCAAATACAAATATTTGTTCATAGCCTCGGGGGCTACTCCCATCGGGAGCGCTGTTCGCGCACCCGAGAAATTGAAAAACTTCGGGAGATAAAAGGAGAATATAGCGGCATGAGGCGTGGAGCCTACAACCAAGAACAAGTCCTTGGCTGTAGCCTCGGGGGCTACTCCCATCGGGAACGCTGTTCGCGTGCCCGATGAAATTATAAAAGAAAGAAGGAAAGAGAAAAAAGAAAGATAGAAGAGCAAAAGAGTATATTTCGAGTTATAACTAACTCTACATATACTCCCATCGGGAGAGCAATATAAGTCATCTTTGACTCGATAAAATGTGCCATTCCAACAGCCGAAAAAGCACTCGACAATATATTCTCAGAACGCCAAAGTTGCGATCAATTTCTGAATGCCGCAAATTTGCGAAGGTAAGACCCCAGATCCGTTCTGCTGGGCGTGGCATCGCCGAAGACTGCGCTCTGCTACTTTTATCCGTATCAACAGATACGAAGAAAAATCCTAACGGACGCGTTAGGTAAAGCGGCGCCTGTCGAAGTTTACACCGGTATACCGAGGTCATGTCCAGGGACGTGATCTTGAAGTAGGTTTTTGCGGATTGCCACGAGAGCAGTTAACTAGTACCTGATCCGTCAGATGAACTAGCCCCAACTACCATTATCCCTGTACAATATAGAATTTTATGTGAAGAAATATAGAAAGGTCGAAGCTGTCGAATAAAAATAAACAGTGGAGATTTTCCTTGACTCTACGATTCAAGCAAAATCTCGGGGGCTACTGACATAGACATCCCAAATGGGCCTGCCGAAGATAGTACCCGGGGTTTACTGAAGGCCCACTACCCGAAGAATAAGAAGATTCGGGAGCCCAAGATGTATTTAAGGAAAGATAGAGTTGTAACAGGAAGTGTTAATTGTAATCTTACGGGATGAGTTAGAAACCTTCCCGGACTATGTAACTTGTACTACACGAATCCCTCGGCTCCGCCTCCTATATAAGGGGGAGTCGAGGGACACAGAGATCATCGAATCATTGTTTACAAACCCTAGTTTTCATAATCGTCGAGTATTTTTCGGCTGAAACCTTCGAGATCTACTTGCCCTCTACTTCCAACCAAACCCTAGCCTACAATCCATAGGCATTGACAAGTTGATACCTTGTCAGGCGGCGCGCCCCCCCTCCAGGCCGCGTCGGCCTAGTGTGTGGGGGCCCTGGGCCTCCCCCAGGCCTGCCCTTCTGGCTCCGTGAATCTTCTGGAAAAATAAGCTCTTCGACATAAATTCCGGGGATTTTCCTGAAAGTTGAATTTCTGCACAAAAACGAGACACTAGGGCAATTCTGCTGAAAACAGCGTTAGTCCGTGTTAGTTGTATCCAAAATACACAAATTAGAGGCAAAACAATAGCAAAAGTGTTCGGGAAAGTAGATACATTTTGGACGTATCAATGGCCTGCTCTTTCACTTCGCGGTGCGCGGTGATGAGCTGCTCCTTTTCAGCTGTAAGTCCGGAAAAAAGACATGTTAGCAAAAAGATAACCGGTAGGATGCAAAGAAGCAAGTTAACCAGAAAAGAAAGAGCACTTTGGAGTGCAGCGAGCTGAGTCTTGAGGGCTTCGATGGAGGCTTCCGGGATGGCTGTTATGCAAAAAAAATTTATAAGTAACGAAACGGAAAAACCAACCGGTGAAAAGAAGCCGGAAATAAAGGAGCTCACCTTGGCAGTGGCTGTGGGCCTCGGCAAGATCCCGGTGCTCCCACAGAAGCTCCTCAAAGAGGCGCTTTCGGGCGTCCGCCGTGCTCTGTTCAAATGAAAATGACTATAAGAAAATGCCGGTTTTGGGAATTTTTAAGAAAGTTTCGCGCTCAGAGCTACGCTCTCAACCCAAAACTCGGGGACTGGGAAGATATACATAATCTTAAAAGAATGAAACCGGCATGAGCTGAAAAATTGCAAAGGGTTTGGTGCAAATCACCACCACGTTGTTGCTGGCATCGTGCCACGCGTTGTCAAGCTCCTTGACCGCGCGCCGCAGCCGCATGAAGTGCTGCTCAGTACACCGGGGGCCAGCGGGGTCAATCGCCGGAAGCCGGTCTTTCCCCAGGCCGCGCATGGCCGCGGACACATCCGCTCGATTCCACTTCTCAGCGTAGCTCCGCGCGTCAGCTCCGTGATTTGGCCCAGCTGACCGGAAGCCGCTTCTCCGGCCACGACGGCAGCGCGGCCAGCGTGCAGCACCAAGGGCTGCGGGCCGGAGGTAGGAGTGCCGGAAGCCGTGGCCTTCGCCTTGGAAGTTTCCGGCTTGAGGGGCTTGGTGCCTTCTGGCGTCGGCGTCGGCTTGGCCGCAGCGGGTCCTTGGCTTGGCGACGGCGTTGGCTTGGCCCCAGTTGGCTCGCCAATGGAAGCTTCTGGTGGAGGCGCGGGTGTAGTCTTGGGCGGCGAGCGGGCGTCGGGTGCGTCCTGGCCCGGAGCTGAGCTTGCCGGCTCGGAAGGATCCGGCACGGGCTTGGAGGGGGGAGAATCTACAGTCTTCTTCTTGTTTCTTTTCGGGACGGGAGAAACCTGAGGTTCCGTCCTCCCGGCAGCTTCAGAATCGGCGCCGATGTTGCTGGCGCCGGTGTCTTGTGTTTCTGGAGGGGAGACGTGGTCCTCCTCCGCGCGGTGATCTGGAGGTGTAGGGGCCGCGCGCCCCGCACTTGAAGTGCCTCCCAGAGGGGAGGCAGAAGGGTTGACGGTACCAGATGGTACCGGGCTTGAGTGAGGAGGAGATGAGGTCCTTGCGGTTCCCTCAGAGCTCTCCGGCCTCATGCCGCTGGCGCTCTTGGAGAGCTGGAGTGCAGGGCTGAACAAGAAAAAGGGAAAGGATCAGAAAGAGCAATCGGAAGGAAAAGCTGGCAAAACAAAGCAAACAGAGAAACAAAAACTTACCCGGAAGCGACCGGCATCTTCTTCCCTTTGTAACGCTTCTTAGCTACTTCTTTCCCTCCAACAACTTCCGTCCGGGGACGCTTGGCGGGAGGAGCCTCGCTGGGGCCGGCTTCAGATGTCGGTGCCTTCTTCTTCTTGCCCTGGGAGGTGAGTTTCTCCAGGAACTCGTGGCCCACCTCGGCCTGTATCGACACAGCGCGCTCCACGACCTGTGGGTTGGCGCTGGCTGAGGGAGCATCTACATAAAAATGATACATGAGAAAGCGGAAAGAATAAAGTACCTCAAGAATAGTGACATCATCATCGGAACAGGAAGCTTCGGATGAGAAGTTACCGGGGCGCGAGGTGTGGGTGCGGCCCGTCTTGAGGTCGGTCCAATGAATATAAGGATTCGGATCCTCCGCGTCAAGATCCCGCTTCTGGCGAGGGCCTCGCTTCTCCGCAGCAATGCGAGGGAAACGCTCTTCTGCCTGAAAAAGAATGGAAAAACAGTTAAGCACAACATAAAAGCTACGGGTAAAACAACCCGGATTGCACAATCTCTTACTTCGTCAGTTGGAGGGTTAGTGGAGCTGAGAGGAAGCTTGCCCCACTCCCAGTCCATCGGCATAGAGGTTTGGCAGATCTGCCTAGCCTTAAGGACTATGTCCTCCTTGCTGAGAGGGAGGCCGGTAATCTTGGTGGGATCGCGGGGGGCATACATCTCGCTTATCTTATGGGCCCGGCGCTGGAGGGGAAGCACCCGGCGTGAAATAAAGGTGCGGATGATGTCGTCGGAGCAGATGTCTGAGTCCCTCTTCAGCTCCTCCATGAAACGAACAATCCGGTTTGTCTCGATATGATTGGTCCCTGGATTGTAGCCCCAATTGGCCTTCGTGGGCACCCCCGGATTGAAAGCCGGCAGATTGATGAGATCTGTGGCGCCGGTGTTCTTCACATAGAAAAAGGTCTCTTGCCATGCCCTGCATGACTCGAGACCGGAGAATTTGAAAAAGGGGCTCCCTTGGCGGGAGCCGATGATGCAAGACCTGCATTGAACGGGGGGTTTGGGCTTAGGAATATCTTTGCCTTGGACCGAGTTGATCCGAAGGCTAAAGTAGCGAGCAAAAGTCTCACGAGTGGGGCGGAGGCCTATGAAGCCCTCCATGAAAGAAACGTAACAAGAAAGGTAGAAGATGGCATTGCCAGGAAGGTGGTGAGGCTGGAGTTGGTAAAAATCCAAGAATTGACTGAAGAAGTCAGAAGCAGGAAGGCCGAAACCACGCTCGAAGTGAGCAAGGAAAACGACGGACTCACCGGGTTCGAGTACCGGTTCGATCTCGTCACGCGGAAGCCGGCAGGATACTCCTGCCGGTATCCTTATAGACCGGTATAGCCAGTCAATTTCGTGCTGCATTACATCGGAACCCTTCCAGGCTCCGCGGGTGATACCGGATAGATCCACCCCGGAACCTTGGCCGGAGCTGCCGGCCTCTTGACCTCTTCCGGTGTCAGACTCCATCCGGGAGAGTTCAGCGGACAGCCCGTTGGAAGCTTCGCTTTGCTGGCTACTGGAGGATGATTCGGAAAGATACCCTTCACTAGACATACGAGTCTGAAAGACGCCGGATTCTACCCAAAAACTGATTTCCCAAGATCTACCCTTGCGCGAAGATCTACGAGTAAGAGAAAAACAAAAAGAAAAGGGAAAGTAAATCCCAACTGGCCAAGAACAGGATGGCAGAAAAGGAGAGAGCAAAGAAGCTCTAAGGCTAACCTGGGGCGGCACGAAATGCTGAGGACGAAGGTCGCCGGAGAAGCAGCAGACTCGCAGGCGCCGACGAGCTCTGGCGAAGAAGAGGAGCAGAGGTCACTGGAGAGGGTACGGTGCGGCGGCAGCAGGCGCACTGCGGTGAATCTCTGCACGGCGAGGCTCGACGAGGCTCGGCGGAGTTGCAGCGGAGGTTCACCGGGCGGCGGAGCTCTAGCGACGAACGGCGGTGGCAAAGGCGCAAGGAGGCAAAGAGCTCTAAGTGCGCGAGGGAGTTGTGAATACGGAGAAAGGAGGAAGAAGGAACCGCACCCCCTTAAATAGGAAGACGAAGAAGTGGGCTGGCAACCGCTGGGCCGCGGCGGTTCGGTTCTTGGGCCGCCACGTGGCGCAGGGATACACGCGCGAAAAACAAAATGCCGCAGGGAGGCCGCACGGATCCGGAACGGCAGCGGGGATCCGGTGTGGCGCCATAAATACTGGCGCAGAAGCCGAAGGGAAGTGACCCCTGGCACTAGCGCGTCAAATACAGTGCGCATGTCTCTGACAGGCACTGTACCCGAGAAATTGTCGACTTCACCAAGGAGGAGTTTAATGTCATAGATACCGGAAGGGAAGATACCGGAAGTACTTCACAAAGAGAGGAAAATGTAAGTCCGGCAAAGATGGCGGAAAATCTAAACTGACCACCGGAAAGATTAAACCGGTACCTTAACATATGGGAAACTGGCATGGTCCGTCGGATAAAATCCACCGGACTATACCAGCTTCGGGGACTAATGTTGGGGGGATGACCCCCGGTATGCCAAAGGCATGCCAAACCGGATGGTTTGAGCCATCAAGATACCGGTTTAATATTCATTCCGGGGTGCAAGGTTAAATGTTTGGCTAAGTAAATCTATACCGGTATCCCCAAGAGGGGTATACCGGAATGAGCTAAGAAGACACCGGGCCACCGGTAAGATGTGTATTGTAGCACGTCGGCAGGACTGGTCAAAGATTCTCTCAAGGGCTAGAGGACAAAAGATGAGCTAAGCAAAGTAGCTTTAAACGGAGCTGTGACGATAAAGAAGGGGGTGACGCTGAAAGCATCCGGAGGACATCAGCCTCCCTGATTAAAGAAGATACCGGCATCATCTATGATTAAAGTAGCTTTGTAAAGTAGTTTGTCTGTTCAAAGATGCCATTAGGGTTTCCTAGGGTTTTTTCCCCTGTAAGCCACCCTCTCCCCTATATAAGGAGAGGGGGCACACCCCAACGCGGGTAGGTAGGTACGAAGAGACACGACGAACCTTGTATGCACAAACCTGTAATATGTTGAGATCAATGAAGAGATAGATCTAGAGCAGAGCTATTCCTTGTGTCTTTCTTCTTCTACCTCTGGCTTAGGCCAAGTTCTTGAGGAAAGCATCCGGAAGTTCATCCAATCTAATCAAAAACCCTCCCCCGAATCCTCTAGCGCCCATTCGGCCCCAACTTAAGCCATCCTATGGCATCTGTCTGTTCACCACGACGACAATTTTCGCCATTCTCACTTGGTCTTTGACCAAATGATGACCAAACAGGGTCACCCAATGTGAGCTTGTGTTGGACATGTCTATGCAAATATGAACAAAACCAGTTGGTTTGTTCATGTTTCTTGGTATACATCACTCCAGCTCCTAAAAAAGTTGCTGATGTAGAGGATTGTTTCTATTTTGTTGCTGTTGGGATTGCTCTGGTCCTTCTCCTCCTCACTGGATATATGGTCCTGGTGCTACCTCACCATCTATTGTTCAGCAGTTCCTTGTTCTTGTGGAAGAAGAACTGGAACAACTTTGCTGTTCTTGGTGTTCTTGGCTACTGGTGGTTTGTGTCGATGGTTTCTAGGGTTTGCTGCACTGTGTTTTTTTATATCCCCTGGCAGCCTCTCCCCTGGTCGACATCAAGGTTTTGTGGTTGTGCTGACTAGCCATTGTGGCTGTGTGTTGTGCAACATGCACACCGCCTTGTGAGCTGCTTGTGAGTTCCATGTCGGAACTTGGTGCTGGTGGATCAGCTCGACTGGTTTGGTATTATCCTCCCTGTGATATTTCTTTTGATCTTGGCAAAACTTGTGTATTTGTGTTGTTTTATGCAGGGATTCAAAAGGATCAAAGCTTCCTGGATGATCAAGATGATCAAGGCAGTAGATAGGGTTTTAGAATAGGTCAATTCATATTCTTGTAATTTTCCTTTTTTTTATTTTTATGATTCAATTCTAAATTGGTTTATTGTAATTTAATTGAATATTGTAATTGACAATGTATTATGTGTGATGATCAATAAAGCTCAAGGTTTCTCTATTGAGCTATTTGTAAATTATTTATATTCTTTTATTGTTTGAATATTATCTATATTACAATATTGTTTGAAATATTCATATTCTTATTTAATGTGTATTGTTTGAGTTTTATTATCAATTCAAACTCATTTGAAATTCAAATTCTCAAATGTGAGTATCCATCCAATTGTTTCCCCTCTTTCAAAACCCTAACTCAAAAAAGATCATGTCCAATTTTATCGCACTCTCGAAACCCTAACCCTAAATGGTGTCGAGAGAGATACGTGTCCCCTCTCTGGTTTTTATGTAATTAAGCGCGAAATTTTTCTCAGTTTTACGATGCAATTAATGCACATCCATTTTCTAATTCTACCCCGCAAATGTCTGGAAACCCGGGGTGTTACAATTATTAGGATAATGCAATAGCAAATTAAATATTATGTATATTTGAAACATTCATGGTGTTCAAAATCTCGGTGAAATTTTTTGAAACTATTTATTTCTATTGATCGAGCGAACTATATACCGTGATTATTATTTGTACAAATATCTACTTGTGTACATGCATATATACATACATATCTCTACAGTTAATTACATAAAAATTTATGAGGGTCGGTATTGTTTTGCATACTAGATGGTACCCCGCGGGTTGCTGCGGAAATTATAGAAATAAATTTATTGAGCGTATAAACATATCAAAATTCACCTTAGGGTACAATAAGTACTCCCTCCAATCCATAATAAGTGTTGGTGCGCGATTTAATTGTTTCCAATTTTGAACAGAAATCTCCACACTTCTTATGGATCAGAGGAAGTATCATAATTAGGTATAAATTTGGCGCAGAATAATGGGTACATCTAGTCTGTTTCAACGGCAATTTAAACTGGCCATTAACATTTAATTGGAAATTAGTCATGCCAAAATTAATGGGAATGGATTTTCATATTTGAACAGGAAACACAAAGATGATCCAAAGATAACAAAAACTTCACAATGTGACACTAATGATGGGACAAATACATTCATTTTATGAAACATGGTAGAAGAGCCAAGCACCAGCTTAAAATCATTAGTTAAACTAAGAAATAGCCACAGTTCATGTATCTGGTTCAGATAAAGCCATACGATCATCGTCATTGATAAAGCCATACGATCATCGTCATTGTCTAGAAGGTGCATTTGAGCTTCCTTTGATTTAAGGGATCTTCAGAAGAAAGTTACGAAAGCATGTTCCTGAAAATACCACGAATTATTTTATTCTTTGAAACTCTACTATAACATAGTACAATTGTTCTTAATCTTGACTGGTAACAATTTTAAGTTGGTAAAATTAAGACATTGGAAAAGGAGTGGGTGTGACATGCCATGAAAAAATAAGTTACACCTAGTTTTTGTGCATGTAAAAATAATTTTAGCATCAAAAGGAACATACATACGTGGCTACCAACATTTACACAACTATTCACCACCATTATCTTGAACAGAGAATCATAATCACGTGCGAGCTGCATCGGTCAGTCTCACACTCACCCTCTTACTTTCATCCCCATGGAGAATTGTGCCCTTTCTTTCTTACAACAACGGAGAATCCATGAGACACTGGAAAAGAACACCCAACTGTCAGCGACCCTGCTACCACTGATGTCCAAGGCGAGGGCGGGAACGACACTGAAGCATTCGAATCATCGCCAAGAGACTTGGGCCGGCCCACGAGAAGCAAACGGCCTTCGTCGCGCTACACGGGGGACAACTGGACCAAGTGAAGCCCGGCCCATCGTAGCCAGGCTATATATATGCTCTGTGTCTGTGCCGGAGAAGGCAGGTTGTAATTGATCTTGAACCCGGCAGATGCCGTGGATGACTCGCTCGGGGGTGGATGGGTGGATAATCGAGCGAAACTAGAGTTGTTGTGTAGATCTGGCGTCCTGATCGTGAGATCTGATCTAGTAGCATCTTACAAGTGGTATCAGAGACACTCGATCCCCAATTCTGGAGATTCCCAACCACCACCACGCAACTCGCTTAGTTGAGCGCCGCCGATCCGAAGCAATGGAGTCCCTCACCCCGGAATCCAAGACCCTGTACGAGCTCCTCAAGGTCAACATGGCGGAGGACGCGGAGCAGCGCTTCACCCACTACAAGAAGGAGATCCTGGGGAATTTCCAGCCCTTTGTCATGGACACGCAGAAGCACCTCAAGGGCGTCGATCAAGGTATGGCGGCCCTATCCTCTGATTTGGAGGGCGTCAGGACTCAGATCGGGCAGGAGCTGGATGTGGTCCGTGGTTCCCTCAGCCACGAGATTGGGCAACTCACTGCGCTGGTTGCGGGATTACAGCGTCCCGTCCCAGCAGCTACGGCGGGGGATCCGTCGGCTTCACACACCAAGGAGCTGGAAGGGAACCCCGCGGGCCCGGATGGCCGCCGTTGGACACACGCAGGCCGGGGGATGGCATGTGACTCACACATGCCTCCTCCAGGAGGAGGTATGAATCTCGCCCTTAACCACCACGGCAACCCAAATTCTGTTGGAACATTTCATGGCTCTAATTCCTTCCACGGTCCCCGTGTCGATTTGCCGCAATTTGATGGTACCAACCCCAAATTGTGGCAACGTCGTTGCGAGGATTACTTCCAGCACTGGAGCACACCTACGCATCAATGGATCTCGACAGCATCTGACCAGTTCGTTGGGACAGCGGCGACGTGGTTGGAATCATTTCTGCACCAGCATAGACAACCAACTTGGTCTGAATTTGTCGCATCGGTGATGACGCGGTTTTGCAGAAATCAACACCCTGTGTTGGTCAGACGATTGATTCACATTTCTCAGACATCATCAGTTGAGGATTATGTCACTCGATTTGCTGAGTTGATGGATCAGATCACAGCTTATGAAATTAACCCTGATCAGACACACTACACCACCAAGTTTATTGATGGGTTGCAACCTGGTGTCCGCATTCTAGTGGCAATACAGCAGCCGCGTGATCTCGACACTGCTTACTCTTTGGCTTTGTTGTATGAGGAATTGGGTGAAGAATGTGGGCCAGTTATTTCTGAGCAACCAAGTCTGTCACCACCCAGCCGATTCTATCAGCCAACAGTTTCTATGCAGTCCAAAACCCCTCCTCAGCCGCCTGCCAGATGGGTTTCACCAAAAGTGGAGGAGAAACGGAAAGCTGAGGCACAAAAGGGTTCTGCGGAAGAGAAGTGGCAGAGTCTGAGGGCGTACAGAAGGGCTAAGAACTTATGCTTCACCTGTGGTGACAAGTATCACCGGGAACACAGATGCAAGAATACTGTTCCCTTACACATAGTGCAAGAAATGGTCGACTATATGCAGCCATTTGTGTCTGATGAGGATGAAGAGGAAGAACGACAAGTGGAGCAACCATTACAGAATCGTGATCCTCACTTGATGTTGCTATCAGCTGCTGCTATCAACACATCAATCACAGTTCCTAAGACGATGATACTGAAGGTTCAGATTCAAGGAGTGGACATGTTATTCTTGGTCGATTCAGGGAGTTCCTCATGCTTCATCGACAGACACAAAGCGCAACTGCTCAAAGGGGGTGCACCACTGCTCGATGCTGTTAATGTTAAGGTAGCTGGGGGAGCAATTCTCTCCTGTGCTGAATATTTTCCCCAATTGGCGTGGACAGTGGAGGGCACTGAATTTCGTGACGATTTCAAGGTGCTGGACATGGGCAGCTATGATGGCATCATAGGTCTGGATTGGCTTGGAAAATATAGTCCTATGATTACACATTGGGAAAAAGGGTGGATCGCAGTACCTAAAGATGGCCAACTAGTGGTACTCCAAGGCGAAGGATCCCAGTTCTGTATCAATGCTCTTGTAGAGATAAATTTGGTTACTGACGCTGCAGAAAGAGCTCCAATTCCAATTCCTCCGCAAGTGCAAGCTATCTTGGATAAGTTTGCTTCAGTTTTTGCCACACCCACAGGGTTACCACCAAGATGCTGTTATGATCATCATATTCCGCTAATACCTGGGGCATGCCCTGTTTCCATGCGTCCTTATCGTGTGGCGCCAGAGTTGAAAACAGAAATAGAAAAACAGGTGCAAGAATTGCTCGAACAAGGCGTGATTCAGTTGAGCAACAGTCCGTTTGGTTCACCTGTTATACTGGTCAAAAAAGGGGACAAGACTTGGCGTTTGGTCGTTGATTACAGACACTTGAATGCTTTAACAGTAAAAGGAAAATACCCTCTTCCCATCATTGATGAGCTACTGGATGAGTTGGCTGGTTCCAAATGGTTCTCCAAACTGGATTTAAAAGCTGGATATCATCAGATTCGTTTAGCTCCAGGAGAGGAGGCAAAGACAGCTTTCCAAACCCATAATGGTCACTATGAATTCCGTGTGATGGCCTTTGGACTGACAGGAGCTCCAGCTACTTTTCAGTATGCCATGAACGCTACCTTGGCCCCCGTCTTGAGAAAATTTGCCTTGGTTTTCTTCGACGATATATTGATCTACAGTCAAACCTATGACGATCATTTGCAGCACCTAGCCACTGTCCTCAACATTCTGCAGAAGGATCAATGGCAAGTCAAGTTATCAAAGTGTGCCTTTGCTCAAGAGAAGATTAATTATCTCGGTCATGTGATCTCAACAGAGGGTGTTGCAACTGATGCCACGAAAATTCAGTCAGTGGAGAATTGGCCAACACCGACAAATCTTAAGGAGCTGAGGGGATTTCTTGGCCTTACAGGTTACTATAGGAAATTCATCAAGCACTATGCCATCATCAGCCAGCCGTTAACTGCATTACTCAAGAAGGGTACCATATTTGTTTGGACAATTGATACTGATACAGCTTTCCAAACTCTAAAAAAGGCATTGATAACAGCTCCCGTCTTGGCTCTACCTCGGTTCAGCGAGCAGTTTGTCATTGACACGGATGCTTGTGATGTTGGTATTGGTGCAGTCTTGTCACAAGGTGGCCATCCTCTCGCTTATGTCAGTCGTGCTCTGGGTCCCAAAAACAGAGGCTTGTCAGTGTACGAGAAAGAATACTTAGCCATTTTGTTAGCTGTGCAACAGTGGCGTTCTTATCTGCAAATTGGGGAATTTATCATCAGGACGGATCACAAAAGCCTAGTGCATCTCACGGATCAACGCTTACACACGGAGTGGCAGCAGAAAACCTTGACCAAGTTGATGGGTCTACAATATAAAGTGCTGTATAAGAAGGGAATCCACAATGGGGCAGCTGATGCACTCTCCAGGAAGCCCGCGAGCAGCTCTCCGTTGATGTCTGTCACAACAGTTCAGCCGGCATGGCTTGCATCTGTCAGAGCAAGCTACGAGGACGATGAATTAGCACAACATCTCTTACAGAAACTCGCAGTAGCACCAGCTGAGGATGGCAACTATACCTTAGATCATGGTATACTGCGTTACAAAGGGCGTATTTGGGTTGGTCGAGATGAACAGCTGCAGCAGCGTATCATTTCAGCATTCCATGATAGTCCCCAAGGTGGCCATTCAGGATTTCCAGTTACCTATCGCCGGCTGGTCTCCTTGTTCAAATGGACGTCCATGAAAAGTATGACAAAGGAATATGTGAGAACTTGTCATATTTGCCAGCAAGCAAAGCCGGAGAGAATTCATCCACCTGGCCTACTGCAGCCATTGCCAATACCATCTGATCCGTGGGAAACGGCGACCATGGATTTCATTGACGGTCTACCTTCGTCTAGAGGATACAACTGTATTCTAGTAGTGGTTGACAAACTCACCAAATATGCACATTTCATTCCTCTGAAACATCCTTATACCGCAAGTAAGGTTGCTGACCTCTTCGTGGATAATATCTACAGGCTTCACGGTATGCCACTGAACTTGGTCTCTGACCGTGATCCTGTCTTCACCTCACTGTTCTGGAAGTCTCTGTTCAAAGCCACTGGGACCAACCTTAAAATGAGCACAGCCAACCATCCACAGATGGATGGGCAAACCGAGAGGGTTAATCAGTCAGTTGAATGTTATTTGCGTTGCTTCATCAATGCTCACCCTCAGCATTGGGTCAAATGGATCGCTCTCTGTGAGTTTTGGTATAATACCAACTGGCACGCTTCGTTGGGCAAAACACCATTTGAGCTTCTCTATGGCAGGCAGCCTAGGTATTTCGGTATCTCTGCTTCAGACAGCATTGCTTCTGCAGACACTCAAGCATGGCTAGATGAGCGAGCTTTGATTATGTCTTCTGTCCGTCAACATTTGCTGCGCATGCAACAGCGAATGAAGCACCAGGCGGATAAGAACAGGACAGAGAGGGAGTTTGCAGTTGGTGAGGAAGTGTTCCTCAAGCTGCAGCCGTATATTCAGTCATCTGTAGTTCGTCGAATCAGTCAGAAACTAGCCTTCAAGTTCTTTGGTCCGTTCAAGATTACGGAGAAGATTGGGCAAGTTGCTTACAAATTGGCATTGCCCGAGTCAAGCAAAGTCCATCCAGTGTTCCATGTGTCTCAGCTGAAACCGTGCATAGGTAATCCTCGCCCAGCTTCGCAGCAGTTACCTTCTTCCCTGGATTTCTTTCAGGTTCCCGTGCGAGTTCTTCAGCAGCGTGCTCGCCAAGTGGGTCACCGTACGATCGCTCAAGTTCTGGTGCAGTGGAGTGGCTCATCTCCAGCACAAGCAACCTGGGAAGACCAAGAAGCATTGCAGCAACATTTTCCCCATGCTCCTGCTTGGGGACAAGCAGGTCTTCAACAGCGGGGGAATGTCAGCGACCCTGCTACCACTGATGTCCAAGGCGAGGGCGGGAACGACACTGAAGCATTCGAATCATCGCCAAGAGACTTGGGCCGGCCCACGAGAAGCAAACGGCCTTCATCGCGCTACACGGGGGACAACTGGACCAAGTGAAGCCCGGCCCATCGTAGCTAGGCTATATATATGCTCTGTGTCTGTGCCGGAGAAGGCAGGTTGTAATTGATCTTGAACCCGGCAGATGCCGTGGATGACTCGCTCGGGGGTGGATGGGTGGATAATCGAGCGAAACTAGAGTTGTTGTGTAGATCTGGCGTCCTGATCGTGAGATCTGATCTAGTAGCACCTTACACCAACCTTCAGCAAACCTTCAGCAAACGAAGCATCCGTGAGCTTTCTTCACAGGAATATTATTATGTGAAAGCAAAAAAAAGGAAGAGAATGAAAGCTGACTGGAGATTATTTTATTAAGTATATCTTCTATAAAGCTGGTCGTTTGCTGAAGAACAAAACACGCTTACCTTAAAAGGGGGCTTGTCAAATAACTTCAGAGAATAATGGTATACAAAAGCTTCAGCAGGTAAGTAGAATCTGAAGATAGGGTCTCGTGTAGAAAGCCATGAATTACGACAAACTGGCGAACTGAATTCCAAGCACTGGTAGTTGCTAGCAATTGAATCCTTCTGCGCTATAACCAGCCAACAAAACCCAAATAAGTCAAACACGTGTCAGTTTCCGCAAGATTGAAAACCCTGAAGAAGCAAATCAAATATGCAAAATTCTCCTCTCCAGATCACTCCCTATAACTGGCCCAAGCGCAAACCTTCTGGCAGTCCTGCACAAAGACAAACCAAGATCAGAAAGTGGATTAATACTTTAAGGCCAGACCGGCGTTGCTCGCCCTGCAGACTGCTCGGGACATCAACGGGAAAAGTAGAGAGCTCATCAATTCTGGCATGGGTGTAGGATTAGTTAGCCGCAGGTCGACTTCTTGCGCTGCTGGGGTGTATCGCCGCCATGACACCACAACGAAGATCTCTAGATGGACCGATGGAGGAGGCCAGATGACCACATAGTGGTGCCGTGGTGGATGCGTGGCGCCGTGGTGAAAATATAGGCAAACCATGAAAGAGGTGACGGCCGTTCGCCTGCCAAAATCATTCTCGGCCATTTAGGAAACATCCGCTCGCCTGCCCCCCTAATCATGCTGACCCTTTCCTTTCCGCGGAATTGATTAAAGGAAGCGCTCGCCTCGCTAATGAATGCTCACTGGGCTGGATCGTTTTGTTTTGTTTCCATGGATCTGTGGCCACGAAAGGATACTGGGAGGGAAGGCGGGGGGACAGACGACACGCCACTGTGTACGCAAAGAAAAGAGACTAGGTGGCTGCATGAGGAGCCAGGAAAATCAAATAATGGGGGACTCCTATTTAGAGATAGAAGATTTGGAAAGGCTGAAGAGAAATCGGGCCATCAGAAAAAGTTATCAGAAATATTGACATAACTGTTTTTAAAAGGAGTCAAAGTAGAAGCATAGTAAGCCGCAACTTAAGCCTTATATATTTTCTAGAAATATCCTAAATTGTATGATCTAAAGAGTAAACGTTGAAGAGTTTTTTCTTTTGTAAAAGGAGTTAAAATAGGAGCATGATAAGTTACACCTTATGACATCTATATTTTCTAAAATTATTTCAAACTCTATAGCCTAAAGAGTAAAGTATTCTAAATGCATATACAAATCTTAGCCCCGACGCCACTAGCTCCTCGGAGCCCAGAGCGAGCACCGCCTCTGCCCTGCGCCCCCACCCTATGGGCCGGCCCTGGATGCCGCTCGGGTTCCGTTGAGATCGTTGTGCAGAAACCAGATACATGATGGTGGTGCGAGCGCCACGACTGCTTGCTTTTCCCTGATGTTCTGTTGCATGGAAAATCACCGACAAAATTACCCAGGCTGGCATTTCTGGCTTCAGGTACGGGGCGATCGAGCTAGGCACTAATTCGTGGTCAAATGGATCGAAAGAAGCGTGCGTGGCTCGAAGAGTTGAGAACCTGAGGCGGACATTGGCAGCCAGAATCGAGTTGTTTATGTTCGGAGCCGTTCGTTCCAGTACGGTAGAATCGAAGGCGGGCATTACCCATTAGTTTACTAACGTTTAGGATCCCCTGGTGTTCGACATCGACGGATTCAAAGGTCAACACCGGCTGTCGTCACGGCTCACGATGCTATTCATCACCAACTAATCCGCTAGCAAGATCAGGTGAGCTCGAGGCAGTACATGGTTGTGCTATGCCGTTAGGAGTAGTAGAATCACTCAACAAATCGTAAAGCTGGGAAAGAGAATATCGATGGCCGATGATATATGGTGGTACCAATCGGTGACATAGCTGACAGGCGGCAGCATCTCTAAGCTGTTATGTTCACTCACCGAGACGAACTAACCAGAGCAAGCAACGTTTTGTTTTCTTCGGATCAAGCACGAAGGAACAGGGGTTGTTGCATGCCACTTGCAGCTGTTTGAGGGTTCCAAATACGGGAGCATTCTCCCCCTCCACGTCTCTAGCCTAAACAATTGGCGCCAAGCAGCGCGCACATGGCATGGCCACTGATCGAGTCTTCGGTTCTTTCCTCTCTCGCGTCAGACGGCCGGGACACTTTCTCGGTGCTCCTTGATATCTCTCACTACCAGTTTTCACAGGTGGCTACGATCTTAATTTTTTTTTGATAATGGGCTTTATTACTTATAGAGAAGCAATTATACCCGACCTTTGCATAGCTAAGATACAGCTAAGATACACACAGCCGTTCAAAAAGTCTAGAGTGCAAAAAATTGCGAATTACATATCAGACATGAGCAATTGTAAAACGCGTAAGGTGAAGGCGGAGCCCGATCCGTAGATTATGCTGCCACCCATGTAAGGAAAAAAAAAGTATCCCTCGCCGTGTCCTCCAACCGTGTACAGACCTCAGTAAACAGGTCGCGGTTCTCCACCCTCTGCAGTGCAGACCAGGAACGGAGAGTAGGGTACATCTATAGATAACTTGCAAGAGAGAATAATTTTTGTCATTAAAAACTTTGTCATTTCTACATAGCCATAGCGACCATATAATGACAAGCGCCCCCACCCTAATAAACATTCTAAATCTGTGATCGATACCATGAAACCAATTACCAAAGATATTGGCCACACTAGTCGGGGGAAACAAATCAGTAGCTACTTGGATGCATGACCATATACACCTGGCACAGCGACATTGAAAGAACACGTGTTTAATTGTCTCATTGTGTTGACAAAAAAAAACACACTGCGTACTCCCATGCTAATTCCGTTTCGCAAGATTATCTTTGGTGAGGATTACTCCTCGACGCAAATACCAGCCAAATTTTTTAATTTTAAGGGGTATTTTCTGTTAGGAATAGACAACTCATATTACCAGGGGGCCAAAGGCCACAATATATAGTACATGTACAGGCGCAAATATGCAGGAAGCCCCCTAATATATGGGGAAACTGCAATATACAGATATATACAACACTAAGTTTGGAGAGTAAGAAGTCATGCTGCGCTCGAGTTTGTGTCTTTGTAAAGAAATCCGCCAACTGCAAATCTGAAGGCACATAATGAACCGCAACAACCTCATCCTGGACCTGAGCACGTGTATAAAAAGCATCAACACCAATATGCTTGGTCAGCTCATGCTTGACCGGATCACGTGCAATACTGATAGCACCTGTACTGTCAGAAAAAAGGTGAGTGGGTGTCGTAACAGAGACCCAAAAATCTGCAAGCAACCACCGTAACCAGGTCACCTCAGCAATCAACAAAGCCATAGCCCGCAACTCAGCCTCAACACTCGAACGGGAAACCGCTACCTATTTCTTCGTCTTCCAAGCAACAAGCGAACCACCAAGAAACACACAGTAAGCAGAAAGTGAATGACGATCCGTAGGATCACTCGCCCACGTAGCATCCGAGTAGCACTGGAGCTGGAGAGAGCTGGAACTAGGAAAGAAGAGGCGACGAGTAATCGTGCCACGAAGATAACGAAGAACACGAAGGAGATGACTGTAGTGAACGGTGGTGGGAGCTGAGACAAACTGACTCGGAATATGAACATGATAAGAAATATCTGGACGAGTGACATGAAGATAAACAAGACTCCCAACAAGATGGCGATAATGGGTAGGATCAGGAAGAGGATCACCATCAGTAGGACGAAGCTTAACATTAAGCTCCATAGGAGTATCAACTGTGCGCTCATCCCCAAGAGCAGCACGAGAAAGAAGATCCTGAATGTACTTTTCCTAAGAGATAGAAAATTCATCAGAAGTGGAAGAAACCTCAATCCCAAAAAAATAGCAAAGAGGACCAAGATCAGTCATAAGAAACTGATCTCGAAGACGAGCCTTGACAAAGACAATATACTCAGGATCATCACCAGTAATGATCATATCATCAATATAGAGAAGAAGAAGAGTGCGTCCACGAGGAGAAGTGTGAATGAAAAGTGCTGGATCATGAAAACTAGGAGAGAAACCAGCAGCAGTCACCACAGAGGCAAAGCGCTCAAACCAGGCACGAGGAGCCTGTTTCAGGCCATAGAGAGAACGTCGAAGACGACAAACCATCCCATCAGGAACAGAATACCCAGGAGGAGGCTTCATGTAAACCTCCTCACTCAACTCGCCATTAAGAAAAGCATTCTGAACATCAAGCTGGGACACAGACCAGCGTTGAACAGAAGCAACAACAAGAAGAGTATGCACAACGGTCATATGAGCCATAGGGGCAAAAGTCTCATCATAGTCACGGCCGTGCTCCTGCTGAAAGCCACGAGCCACAAGACGCGCTTTAAAGCGCTCACGAGATTCATCAGAGCGGGTCTTAATTTTATAGACCCACTTACACGTGATGAGACGAACACCAGAAGGGGGAGAAACAAGATCCCATGTGCCAGTGCGCTCAAGCGCAGCGATCTCCTCAGCCATGGCAAGCTGCCATTCAGGATGATGCTCGGCATCCCGATACGAAGTTGGCTCGGAGGCGACAGAGAGACCATACTGACTAGAAGAGTAACGGTCTGGAGCACGACGCTGACGAACAGGCCGTGAAGAGGGAAGCTCATCAGCGGAAGACGACTCATCAGAAGAGGAGGAAGAAGGAACAGCATCGGAAGAATCCGAAGCCGAAGAATGAGGAGTACTAGGGGAACTGGACGGAGGAGAGGATGGCGCCGAAGTCGAAGGGGGCGCATCAGAACTAGGATGGCGAGGAGAAGGGACAGCAGGGGGTGCATTCGGAAAAAGAAGAAAAGAGATATCATCCATCGGGTAAGTACCCGAGGTGGGGCGAGGATAGAAGGGACGCGTCTCATCAAACGTGACGTCACGAGAGATGCGCATCCGACGACCAACAGGGTCCCAACAGCGATAGCCCTTATGCTCATCACTGTATCCAAGAAAAACACACTCAACAGACTGAGCGATCAGTTTGGTGCGTTCGCGAGGAGGGAGAAGAACATAGCAAACCCAACCAAACAAACGAAGAGTCGAGTAATCTGGAGAGCGACGAGAAAGACGCTCGAATGCCACCTTGAAGGGCAACAGAAGGCTGAATGTTAATGAGGTAAGTCGACGTAGTGACAGCCTCAGCCCAGGAATGCAGCGGAAGAGAGGAACCAATCATCATAGCACGGGTAGTCTCAAGAATATGATGATGCTTACGCTCGGCGACACCATTTTGAGCATGGGCGCCGGGACACGAGAACTGAGCAAGGGTACCCTGCTCAGCAAGAACACCACGCAAGTGCTGGGGGATATACTCTCCTGCAGAATCAGCACAAAACACACGGATAGGCGTGGAATACTGAGTACGAACCATGGTTGCAAAGCGCTGATAAATCGAGAGCACCTCACTGCGAGAGCGCATAAGAAACAACCAGGTGTACCGCGGAAAATCATCAATAAACAAAATATAGTATCGATGACCCCCTTTCGAAGGAAAGGGAGCCGGACCCCAAACATCTGATGAACTAAATCAAAAGGTCGCTGAGATACAGACGCACTAGTAGGATAGGGAAGCTGAACCTGTTTGCCTAACCTACAACCCTGACACGAATGCAAAAGACACATCTCCTGCGACAGACACCAGAAGACCACTACGAACTAATGACGATAAACGGGAGCCACAGAGGTGACCCAGCCGATGATGCCACTGCTGAAAAGATCCAGTGACAGAAGCAGCAACCGCAAGAGAACTGGCAGATGAAGTGTCAGCAGGAGGAACTCAAAGCCAGTCTAACTCCCAGAGCCCCGGGGACTCAAGGCTGGGAGGGCCAGCTCCAACCAGGGCCTGCGTACGGCGGTCCTGAACAGCACAAGAATCAGAGTCAAGAATTACGCGACAACCAGAATCAGTAAGCTGACTAGCAGAAAATAGGTTCATCTTAAGACTAGGAACATGAGAAACATCAGGAACAAAGAAAGAGGAAGTAGAAAGGGTGCCTCGACTGGAAACAGGAAGAGATGTACCATCAGCCGTGATAACACAGACAAGAGAAACAAGAGAGCGAAGAGCAGAAAGAATAGAAGACGCAGAAGTCATATGAAAAGAAGCTCCAGAATCCAGATACCACGGGGATGACGTACCTGACTGTGTAGAAGGTGGTGGTCGCGCGGTACCATACTCGTCGGCAGGCTGGTTCTTCAGGATCTTCTGCTGTTGCGACAAGGAGAGAAGAGGAGCTAAACCTATAGCTCTGATACCATGTTAGGAATAGACAGCTCATATTACCAGGGAGCCAAAGGTCACAATATATAGTACATGTACAAGCGCAAATATGCAGGAAGCCCCTAACATATGGGGAAACTACAATATACAGATATATACTCTAACATTTTTATCTTCCAAATCTTCTTGTTTTTATCAACTGGTATTTTCGGTTGGATAATGGCATTGTACAAAGAACTTACAGAGAATTTTCCATTGGAATCTAAGTTCCAATGAAATTCATCTTGCCCTTCAGACAACTGAATGGATTCCAAACGTAACAGTAAGGCATTCCATGCGAGAAGTCTTGGACCGATTAAATCTCGTCTAAACGTCACTGTCGAGGGTGAGGTTGCCATTACTAATGCAATGGTATCAATTTTGCGATGAAAAATGCTATATAACGCTGGATATTGTTCAGAGGCCTATTACCTAGCCATGTATCCTCCTAGAACCGTATCTATGATCCATCCTTAATATTGAAAGTATCATATCTGAAGAAAAATTTATTCGTTGCCATTAGGCCAGCCCAAAAATGCGAGTGTCCCAATTTCCATAGGATCTGGGATAACTCTTTGGAATCTCGTCTAAACGTCACTGTCGAGGGTGAGGTTGCCATTACTAATGCAATGGTATCAATTTTCCGATGAAAAATGCTATATAACGCTGGATATTGTTCAGAGGCCTATTACCTAGCCATGTATCCTCCTAGAACCGTATCTATGATCCATCCTTAATATTGAAAGTATCATATCTGAAGAAAAATTTATTCGTTGCCAGTAGGCCAGCCCAAAAATGCGAGTGTCCCGATTTCCATAGGATCTGGGATAACTCTTTGGCGCCTATGTACTTTCTTTTAATCATGGTCTGCCATACGCCATCTTCGGTTAGTAGCTTATAAAGCCACTTACCTAATAAGGTTGGGTTCTTGACTTCAAGGTCGTGAACTCCTAGCCCACCCATATCTTTAGGTCGTCATACGACAGACCACTTGACCAGTCGATATTTCTTATTTTAACTATCCCCTTGCCAAAAAAAATCTCGATCTATAATAATCGAGTTTATGTAATACACATTTTGGCAGAATGAAGAAGGATATCATATACAATACCATATTGGTGAGAATTGCATTAATGAGAACTAATCTTCCTCCAAGGGATAGCATTTTACCTTTCCAACTACTAAGTCTCTTCTGAAATCTTTCCTCGACTAGTTTCCACTCAGCCATCGTTAATCTCCGGTAAATAATCGGGATACCCAGATAGTTGATAGGAAACTGGCCTTGCCCACAGCCAAACAGTTCTGAATAATCGGCGACTGAATCCTGAGCGTCGCCAAAACAAAACAATTCGCTTTTATGGAAGTTTATTTTGAGTCTCGATAAATGCTCAAAAGCTGCCAAAATTAGCTTTAAATTTCGAGATTTATCGAGATCATGTTCCATAAATAAAAGTGTGTCATCAGCGTATTGAAGTATTGATAAACCCCCATCTACTATGTGGGATCACTCCTTCAATTTGACCATCAGATTTAGCTCGTTCGATCAAGATAGCGAGCATATCCGCCACAATGTTGAATAAAAGTGGTGATAGAGGATCGTCTTGGCGTAAACCTTTTCGTGTCTGGAAGAAACGTCCCGTATCATCATTGACACGAATCGCTACACTCCTCCATACACAAAATTATTGATAAACGCTCTCCACTCTGGTGAAAAACATTTCATCATGAGTGTCTGATTGAGAAAAGACCAATTGACTTTATCATAAGCTTTCTCGAAATCAAGTTTTAAGATTACCCCGTTTATCTTTTTGGTATGCAGTTCATGAACCGCCTCATGTAGAACCACAACTCATCTAGGATATTGTGTCCTTGCATGAAGGCGGTTTGCGACGGTCTGACCACATGATCAGCCACTGTATTCAGTCTAATGGTGACCACTTTCGTGAATATCTTGAAACTTACATTTAAGAGGAAAATGGGTCTAAATTGTTGGATCCTTTCTGCCTCTTTAACTTTGGGTAACAAGATTACCTCACCAAAATTTAGATGGAATAATTCTAGTTGTCCAACATGTAAAACACTAAACATTTCTAGAAGGTTGTCTTTAATGGTATTCCAATACTTCCTCCGGATTCACGTTAATCTAAATATATCTAATACATTTTAGTAGTAGATATATCTATTTTATCATCAAATAATATGGATTGGACAGAGTATTTTTATTCAGACTGCATTTTTTTCTTACAACACTCGACCATAGACGTCAATATCATTGTGGGGGCATTCTAATTAGGCAAGAGCTAGGGATCAGCCTGAATCGGAACCGTTCGATCTATTTAAGTGAGCAGTTTATGTGTGTTCGATCATGGTAAAATGATTCATATGTTAAAATGTAACATTTGTCCCTAATAAATTTTCATATAGTCTGTTAAATCGAGAAATTATGCTGTAAAACTTCAATGATACAAAATAATTTCAAATGTAACATTTTTTCTCTGTGTATCTAAAAATAAAATACATAACATTATTACAATCTCTCTGTATCATATACACACAAAATATTGTACAGTATCACTTTGCACGCACTTGCAAACCAAAAACAAGCAACACGTGTAGCAGATCATGACATCGTATATAACATCAAAAAAATCCCCCACAAATTAGTCTTCTCTACCCACAATGAAGGCATCAACATGCACAAATCGATCTCGCCGGCCAACAATCCGCCACACCGAAGAGTCGCAGACCCAAAATCAAGTGAATCCCCTGGATCCTCTACCAATCTGCCACACCGAAGGTCGGGCGGGGCCAAAATTGGGCCAAATCGGTGGTGGGCAGACGAGCGCTGGCAGACGAGCAGCGGTGTCGGCGGAGGTGAACGCACAGGCGGGGAGCAACGGCGGTGTCCAGCGACGGCGGAGGAGCAGCCATGGCTGGCACGGGCGGAGAAGCAACGCCGGTTGTCCAGGGGAGAAAATTGTCCTATCTCTTTTGAACACTAATTGGCATGCTTGCGAACTTTGTGACCTCAAACCATTTGATGACAATGTTTAACATAGAGAACTCGCTATTTCACCTCGTAATTTGTCCTTTTTTTTTCTTTTTCTCTTGATCCCAATGTTAGATGTTGTTGCCGTTAGTCTAGAGCAGATTTTTGAACTCACTTCACACATGTTCACAAGATCTCATTCGTGGACCGATTCTCCCAATTTAGTAGGGGATCCTTGCAACTTAATTCAAACATGTCTAAACTTGCAGCAAACCCCCTCTTAAAGTTACCTAAAAGTATAGATTTTTTTTAAACTTATCGAACAATTATATTATTTGCCGAATATTTACACCAACCGTCTCACTACCTGTTTTTTTATAAAGATTATACAAAAAATTAAAAAAATTGTGTGTGTTAATATCTACAAAATGTGTGCACCGATAATAATAGTTTACCATTTTTTGAATGGACTCCCAAAGGGGATGGACCGTGGTTCGGATTTTGAGTCAAGGCGTCCTAAGACCAGATTAATGCTTTCAGTTATTCTTCCTTCAAGTTAAGCTTGCACCATCACAAATTTGCACCTCACCCTGTTTTGCTCGGCCGCCCTTGCCTAACTTTGACTTGTGTGCAGGGACGCGCGTCTAGGGGGTGGGGCCAAGTCCCTCCTTTGTTGATTTTTTTCTTAAAGACCCCCTATATAGTGTTTAGTTTAGTCCCCGAATTTGCTAGAAATTGCCTATATGGCCATATCCAACTAACCTAAAGTTCAATTTCCCCCTCCAAGTTTTTTCATGGCTCTGTCCCTGCCGACACACAATGGTGACGGTAAGAGTGAGAAGGATGCGCTTATGATAGGAGAGTGGACAAGGATTTGGCGCCCATCGCCCAAAATTAGGGTTTCAAACGGTGCAACAATCTTTGGACAAGTATTTTCAAACTTTAAAACTTTTCTTTCAAGTTTGTAAATATTATTATTTTTCCTCAACTTTATCAATGCTAATTAATTCATCAATTTTGTAAAAGTTGGTCACCAAAAATTGCAGAACGCATTCTTCCATTACTAAAAGTGTGTCTTGCACCCTAAAATTGTAGATTCACCCCCTCACAAACTAGAAAACCTACTTAATATCGACATTTTATTTACTTTTGCAATTTTCTTCATCGGTGGTTGTCACGTCTAGGCTGGCGACGACTTGTCGGAGAAAGAGTGAGACGTGGGACTGGGAGGGATGCACCGTCGTCGTACGGTTACCTACCATCATTGGCGGACGCAGCGGGGGGGCCGGGGGGGCCAAGGCCCACCCAGAATTCGCTGGCCCATCCGGCCATCCTGGAGGAGTCGAGCCCCACGCCACGCGCATGCCCCAGACTTCGATTCCCCACTCCACGCGCACCCGTCCTTCGACCGCAGCCGCCGTCCTCCGACCGCAGCCGCCACCCGCCGCCCCGGCCCCGGCTCCGCCGCCGCCCGCCGCCCCAGCCACGGCGCCATTGCTGCCCATCAGCCCTTGATCCAGCGCTCGCCGCCCGCCCATTGCGTCCGCCCATGCTGCTGCTGACCGCCGGCCGCCCTCGCTGCTGCGTTGCCGACCAAGTGGGTGATGCGGCCATTTGCATGTGAGCTGTGATGACCCCTACAAAGAGGTGATGCAATCAACTTGTACCGTTGCAGATGAATAATGTATGGACCCACCCCGCCCTGGAGATGAATAAGTTTGAGGATTAAGTTTTTTCAGGCATGGACGCATGGTGACATTGTGGAGCGCAGATCATCTGAGATTCTGAAGAGGTTCATACCTATATACCTATCTCGTTCCTCGTTTTGGCTTCCTCTGCTGCTAAGAACATGACGATCGAGTTTCTTGTAGTAACCATATGTAAATCTGTTGCTCCATTTGAAAAAGCTTCTTTCTTTTTGTAAGCCCTCAGAGAAAAAGGATAACTTTCTTGAATTGTGCCAGTACTTATGTTCACCTAAACTATGTTCAAGTCAATATTTTCATGCTCTGCCTACAGAATGCATGATTGTGCCATCTTCACTACACCTATAGTACCAATGTAGTGTAGGCTGCAAATTCAAAACTACTGCAGTGATACTACTACGTAGGAGCAACTGAAACCATGGGCAGTCGACCATTGTTCTCTGGTTAAGATAGTCAAGCGAGATACTACTATGTTTGTTCTTCATTATGCAAAGGTTTTTCACAATTTGGGGGGTGCGCAAAAATTTTTTTTTTTTTTTGAGGTGTGCCCCCCCCCCCCTTCAATTCTTTCCTGCGTCTGCCACTGCCTACCATCACCGCACCTGGTTACTGCTAGGTTTACTCCCCCACCCCCTTTTAGTCACAGCTAAACTTTGTAAAGTTTAACCAAATATATAGGAAAAATTATCGACATTCATAATAGCATAGATTTTATATTGTCAATGTTGATGTTTACAGTCGAGGACCCTTTTTTGAACTGAACTATCGACGACCTTGATGCGCTAGCTAGACTTTTTGTGCAGTCACCCGCGCAACTGCTCCAGTGACGAAATGGCACGCGATAGGTACCACCAGTTACCCCTTTTCCATATATATAAACCACACCGGATGACCGGATGAGACACCAGGTTATGCCGTGCGCAAGCACTTACCGTCGGATCGAGAACCTACGGTGCAGATCAGGCACCACAGCACCCGTTATTAGACGACCGGCGCGTGCAGCTGATGCTGATCCGCGTCTGTCGGGCAGGGGCAGCTATCGCCAGCCCCGGAAGTCATCGCCCGCGCCGAACGCGGACGCACACCTCCCAACACGTCTCCACCCGACCCCGACCCGATCCTCCGCGCACGCCTCGAAGAACCAGAACCAGACAGACGTGGGCGCGCACTACTACGCAAGTAAGTACACACCCATCCACGCAGATTACAAAGCGACCGCGAGCAAGAGGAAGGAGACGACGACGACCAAATAACCAGAGCCCGACCGCCCCGCCCCGCCCCGAGTGGAGGAGAAGAATCGGCCTTCCGACGACGAGGCACGACCTCCGCTCCGCGGCAACGGCAATGCATCACGCCAAGACCGACTCGGAGGTGACCTCGAGCATGGCGCCGTCGTCGCCGCCGCGGGCGGCCTACTACGTGCAGTCGCCCAGCCACGACGACGGCGACGGCAAGACGGCCGCCTCCTCCTTCCACTCCTCCCCGGCCGCCTCCCCGCCGCGCTCCCTCGGCAACCACTCCAGGGACTCCTCCTCCTCCCGCTTCTCCGGCAAGGTCACCTCCGCCGCCACCGGCTCCTCCCGCCGCGCCGCCAAAGGCGCAGGCGCAGGCGGGGGCGACGCGGCGCGGCGCAGCCCATGGATGAAGGAGGCGGCCATCGAGGAGGAGGGGCTCCTCATGGACGACGACGACGACGCCGACGCACGCAAGGGCGGCTTCTCCGCGCTACCCAAGAAGGTCCGCTACGGCCTCGGCTTCGTCGCCGCCTTCTTCCTGCTCTTCTTCTTCTTCGCACTCATCCTCTGGGGCGCCAGCCGAAATCAGAAGCCCGTCGTCTCCGTCAACGTAACCAATCTTTTCCCCCTCCTCTGTTCTTCGCCGTTTCTTTCCATGTTTAATTCAACAGCAACCTGCCTGAACTCAACTGACCATTTCTCTCCGTATGTACGCCGAACAGAGCGTCACCTTCCACAACTTCGTGATCCAGGCCGGCACGGACGCGTCGCTGGTGCCCACCGAGCTCTCCACGCTCAACGCCACCGTCAGGCTCACCTTCCGCAACACCGGCACCTTCTTCGGCGTGCACGTCACCGCGCAGCCAGTCACCTTCTACTACTCCCAGCTACTCATGGCCGCCGGAGACGTAAGCATATTCCTCATCTTTGCATCTTTTTTGTTTCCAGCCGCGATTGCGCACGATCGAACTTCTCACACTCCTGTTAATTGCCTGTGATTTCTGAATGATGATGCTGGATTCACAACATGTCTGACGATTAATTTTTTATTGCTAAAAGATGTTGAACATCAAAATCTTGCACTAGATCATGCGAAAAGTAGTCTTATGAATGCACATTTGCGCATTGCAATTGCAAAAGGTAAGAAAAGAAATGTTTCTAGATATGAACATTGGGGAACAGCTGCACATTGACCTGCCCAGCCGTGTTTTAGCTGTGAGTGATAACGTCTACGGATAGCAACAGGAAAGTAGAGCAGAGACCAATCCACACTGTTGCTCGAACGGCACATCGTCATCCTGAGTTGCTGTCATCCAGTTCATATTCTTTGTTTCTTCCCTTTTTTCGATGGAAAACCCAACTCATACGCTTTACTTCTTTCCTTCGTTGAGGAAAAATTCAATTCACAATTAAAGTGAACTGAAGCTGTAAAACCATCTCATAATTTACAATCCTGATCCTACTACAACTGCTGCCGCAGCTCAAGTACTTCTACCAGCAGAGGAAGAGCAAGCGCAACGTGTCGGTGGCGGTGATGGCCAGCAGGGTGCCGCTCTACGGCGGCGGCTCCGGGCTGAGCAGCACCCTGGGGCCCAAGGGCGCGCCGCCGCCGCCGGTGCCGCTGGAGCTGACGGTGAGGATCAGGTCACGCGCGCTGGTGCTGGGCAAGCTGGTGAAGCCCACGTTCCACAACAACGTGCGGTGCAACGTCCGCCTGGAGGTGGCAAAGCTCGGCAAGGCCCTCTCCCTCAAGAAGAACTGCACCCACATCTAGCTACCCCTATCTGAACTTTCGGCGCTGCCATTTCTTCTTTCTTCTTTTGTTCTTGCTGCATATGTGATGTAATACCCTTTATACATGGATTTGCCATTTTGAAGAGAGAATTGCCAAATCGGTTGCGCATGTACAGATGCATTTTGTTGCCGGCATTTGAGATGGAATGGATGGATGAATGATCACGCGTTTCTTGCTGCATCTTCCTGGACGGTGCGGGAGGCGTGAAGCCGGTGTTGCTTCCGCTTTTGGTACGCTGCGGATTTGCCACATCACTGTAACTGTGCCCGATAACCTGTGATGCAAATCCTGTGGGAAGCTTCCTTTCTTCAGGCACAAGTGGTTTCCAGGTTTCAGAACCTCTCTTAGTACCCATGCAATGTAACCATCCAACGTTCCAACAACCTTCATTTCAGAATGTATATGGTTCTAACACTGCTGCAGGAACTATGTCATCTCCGATGAATGATCGTTTGCTCAGTTTTTACTGCCAAGTCTGATCTTCACAACGGATCCTGATATTACTAATGTGCATAGCCGTTTCACTGTCGCAGAGTCAAATCGATAACTGTAGTGGTAGTGCCATACTATGAGTATTGAAGTATTAGAGTATCTCCAGTCGCGTCCCCCAAAGCAATTTGGGGTGCGCCGGACCAAAAATCCGTTCCAGCCGCGTCTCCCAAAGCCCATTTTTGTCCGGCGCCCCGAGCGCGTCCCCGTCCCACAGGGAACGCTCCGGGCACGCCGGACACATCGAAAAGCGAAGCGGGGAGTGGCGGGGCCGACTCGTCAGCGACTCATTCAAGTTTGGACCTAACCGTCGTCTACCTCGCGGCGGAAGTTAATCGCGCGACGACATCTTTGCCTTAATGGCGACGGAGGGGCAGGCGAGACGTCCCGTCGGTGCTGCGCAGCCTCCACGCGTCGCCGGCGTTCGCACGCCACCGCCCGTTCCCGCGCGATCTTCCCGCCTCTTCCCGCGCTTCCTTCCCGACGCCGGCGTCTATAAAAGGCCTCCCAGCGTAATTGGTAGCCACCACAGCCGCCGGCAACAAACACAGCCCTCGTCGCTCCACCGCCGTCTCCTCCACCACCAGTGGCAATGGCGAACCGCCCGGCGCTGGCCAGTTCCCTCCACCGCCGTCTCCTCCACTTCCAGTCCCGGATTCGCAGGTCGACATCGACCCCGCCGCCCGGGATGAGCGGCGGCGGTGAGGGACGCCGCTTTGGCCTGGCTCTCGTCAGCTGCGGCGAGAGGTACTCGAGAGGAGGCCCGCCCGGCGTCGTGAGGCGGCGCACGCGGCGGATCTAGCGGCGTTCTCGCCTGCCCCCGCGGTGACGAGCCGCGGCGGCGATGGCGTGGCACGGCGGCGACGGCGGACACCAATGCGGTGTTCGACGCCTCAAGCAGCGAAGAGGCGCGCGACGGCGCCGGACGGAGGAGATGGAGCGGCGGTGGGCTGATGACCTCCGCCGCCGGCGGGAGGAGGCGGACACGCCGATCGTGAACAATGGGGAGGCGATCGAGCGCCGCGGCGGGACTCGATCGAGCGCCAGCAGCAGCTGGCGGCGAAGGAGCGTCAGCAGCGGGAGGCGGCGCTGGCGGCAACGAGGCGGCCTGGGCGAGGCGGGCGGACGAGTTGGCGGCGGAGGCCGACGTGTTGGCGGCGACTATGATGGAGGCGCCAACTGATGTGGAGGAGGAGGAGGCCGAGGCGGAGGAGGAGATCGAGGTGGAGGAGGAGGACGACGACGAGTTCGAGTGGTCCGACGATGACGGGCCACACCCGAATGAGACGGCCGATCAGCAGCGCGCGCTCGTCGAGTCGTTCGAGTCGAAGAAGAAGCTCCAGGACGACACCCGTGCCCGCGAAGAGGCGCAGATTCGTCGCGCCGTCGAGCTCTCCCTCCAGGCGGTGCAGCAGGGGAGGGCGGACGTCGACGCGGTGCTGGAGCAGCGGCGTCGGCCACCGCCCTACGCACGGAGGCGGCGCGCGCGCAGCAAGAGCTGCGGCGGAGGGCAGGCGACGCCGGGGCGGGGCCGTCGAACGCACCGTCGGGCGGTCAGTAGGCTAGGTTTAGATGAAAGCTAGCCGTTTTCATTCAAACTTTGTAATATATAATCAAAACTGAATGAAAACCTTTATTTTCGTGCACCAATATTCATTTGGGTGGGACGTTTGGGGGACGCGGCTGGGGAGCGACGTCCCGCGGCACGAACAAAATACGTCCCCCAAACGCTCGGTCCGGCGCGGTTTGAGGCCCGCGAGTGAAGATGCTCTTAAGGTTCAGTGAAACTGTCAAGGGATCTCTCTTCACATGGACTCTGTCGGAGACGGCATGGCCAATTTAGTTGTTCTGGCTATGGCATTTATGGACGTGTACTCAACAGTCAACACTGAACACTGTGCTCGAAGCTCGATGTATCGATGAGGCTGTTCGTGTACTGGCAGCCGCTAGGCAGTAGTAGCAGTATGAGATTCGTAATTTGCAGCTGAAGCCTGTGGTGCCGCTGACTCTGAGTCTGTAGTTTATTGTGGAGATTACTTAGCTAAACACGCATCAGGAGTTCTCAAGTCAGAGGTAGCCAGGCAGGTGCATGTACTGCTACTACCATTTTCTAGTGCCAGTGCATATCTGAAGCCTGAAGGGGAAAGAGGACGAGGAGTGATTGAACGTGTGAAGCAATTATAGTCTTTTTGTTTGTTCCGACGCATAAAAATACCAATCCTTCAGGAGATGGGGGGAGGAGACTCCTGTAGCGTAATGGTCGGTATGCAAAAGCACAAAGAGCCACCACCTAGGTTTGAATTCTAACATCTCTACCTTAATAAAAAAAATCGCAATGAGGTCTTTCCTAGTCATGTTAACTTTTCTAGGAGACGAACTAAGTCTGTAAATAGTACGCATAATTTCTGATCCTACGCATACAGATATCCGTTGGATATGGTGGCGGGTATGTTATTACTATTATCAGGCGGCTGCGGGTTATCCGCCATTTTGGCGAATATTCTGAGCTTCTCAACTAGAATAATCTAATTAAATTAGCCCAATTAATTGGTGCCAATAACCAATTAGTCCATTTAATTATGCATATCTATTTTAGCATTTTTATTGTTCATAGATAATAATGAATTATTACTCTGCTTGTGAAATGTACAATCTAATTATCTCTCATCATACTCCCGCAAAGAGGAAAACACGAGTGGAAGAATGCCATGTTGAGTTATGGTGCACCATTGCCTCCTACTTAGAGGGTTGCTTGCTTTTTATTTTTAATAAGAAACAACAACAGAATCTTTACTTAGACGTTTATTTGAGTACGACCTTCGTCTTGGTGTAATGCTATTAAGTACTACCCACGATCTTCACATTGGTATAATTCCAAATGACTCGCCACTCTCTAGTGTTAGTCTTCGAATATTTTTGTTTATTATTTGCAATGGTAAAATTATGTCTCGGTGCTTTTTTTATCCCATAAACTATTTCTGTTTCGGGTCTGAATTCACTGTGTTTCCGGTTCGAATTTGTAGTCAATACCGTCCACATTTGTATCTGCATCCGGCTATTATCTGCCCTACTTCAAAATCCAACGAATAATAATCCTAGTCTTTTACGGTTTTTTGAAATAATCCGAGCTGCGTGGCTTTATATCCCTTTTAGCCCATGGAGTACTCATAGGAAGTGTTAGTTCTGGAAATGGGTCGGGTCGACCCATCGGGTCCCTCACCTGGCCCAAGTAAACAATGTCGTTGAGCTAGTCCGGTCGGCCTCGGCCAGTGGGGATGGCACGGAGTGACCCACTGGGTCAGCGGAGTTAGCCCACCTATGAGGATTGAAGTCCATGGGTGTACAACTCAATTAGCTCTAGATGACCATTTCCGAGTTTAAAAATGATCATTTCTGTTGCATAAATGTTTTATGTGAATAGCACCAGATCGATCAAATATTCCAGCTAGCTAGCTGATATATGCATCAGCTAGCTTCGTATATGAAGTAGCCATCACAAGCTATCTAGCTTCGTTTATCAAGTAACCATGGTCTCAATCGGATCGATCTACTTTGTAAACCGACGAGAAAATAAACTTGAATCTGGATTTGTCCTATGTGTAAACATAGTACTCTCTCATCTATAATAAATTTAATGATTTTTGTTTAAACTTAAATTAAAACCATGCCACTAATTATGGATCGGATGTAGCAGGAAAAAAAGAGGTGATCCACGATCGATGGAGCGAACCGTTACTTTCTTACGGTCCCGCTCTAGCGATTCAAATGGCTATTGCATCGGTGTTGTGGGGTTGGAATGTTTGGCGCTGGCTCCGCTTGAGGCCCATGTGCAACGAGATGGAGGCAGGCTGATCGTGAAGGCCGGAGGCGCTCCTGCCAGCCGTTTCTAGCAGGTCCCATGTGGCCAGTAGTCGGAGGCGCTCTCGGAGGAGGAAGAGTTCTTCTCAAGGGAGGATCACTCGGCAGAGCCTGATGCATCACTGCAGCGTCCCACGCGGTACCAGTTCGTCATCGAGGGTGAAACCCTAGGGATGGAGCTGGTGTGGTTGGCACCTCCGGAGCGGAGGCACTTGTTGGGCCTAGACCCGGGTGGGCCGACCCACCCACTCCTCTCCTTGGTGGTGGCTTCGCGTGACGGCCCGGGCGTTGGTGGGCCTTGCGGGGAGGTCACGTTTGGGCCAAGGGAGACACGGGTTGGTAGGTTGTCTGTAACGGCTCCGGGTAGTACCCTAATAGATTTGCTTGTTATTCTTCTTTTATGCATCATGGCATATGCATCATATCATCCATGTTTTAATAAATAAAATTATTTTATAAAGCCCCTTGTATTATCCTTTAAATAAAACCCTGATCTCTCTCTCTCTCTCATAATTCTTATTTTATAATTAAGTCTTTTCAACAAATAAATTTTGAATATAAAGGTGTTTTGTTTTGGTTACAAATAAATTAAATATTTTGAAAAGTAGTTTTGAAACTCACTCTCTCTTTTCTGGTCCAAATTCAAAACAGAATTGAATTCACTTTTAAAAATGTTTGTAAAATGAAAACAGGAAAAACAAAACGGAGCAAACCCTAACAGCTAACCTGGCCTCTTCTCTCTTTTCTGGCCCACCTCCCCTTCTCCTTTAAGCCCAATCTGACGGCCTCTTCTTCCTTTGCAGCCCAGCCAACCTGGCCCGCGTACCCCTTCAGCGCGAGGAGACCGAGTCTTCCCTTCTGTCGTCTTCCTTCACGCACGCAAGGAGCGTGATCCCCACTACCGTCGTTGTCCTCCCCTGTGACCACCGCACCCACGCCGAGCCTCACCTGCTCCTCCCCTTTATACCTCTCCTAGAAACCCTAGGCCTCTCCTTCCCATCTGCCGTCGCCACCTCTCTTATCCATCCCCTTCCCCTTTTTCTTCGCTGTGAGAAACCACCGCACATCATCGCCATGGCGCCGCCGCTACAGAGCCTCTCGCGACGAGCCAAGAGCACCAGGAGACGCGCCTAGCCTCCCTTGTCATGCTCCCCGAAGGAATCGTCCCCGCATGCTCCGTATCGACGCCAACTTTGCCGTTTCTTCCCCGTGTCCGGCGGAAAAACTCGCCGATTCCGGCCACCACCGACAACCTCCGTCCCCGCCGTCTACTCCTTGAGCTTCACGGTGAGCAGGGCTTCCTTCTCGACCTTGTCCCAACCCTTACCTACCTCTCTATCGTTTGCTCTTGTTGATGTCGGCCACCTCCTTCACAGTACCTCGTCGCCGGCCGCCTTCCGGTGATTCCCAAGATGGCGCGCCACCACCTTCAGGTTCCCCTCGGCGAGACGCTTCGAACGCAACCAACCGCGCTTCCTTGGGTGCCTCCAATCGCCTGGAGCGTTGACGCCTGCCCGCGGTGACCACGCCCTCGGGAACGCGAGCGGCATCCCCTCCCCCGTCGAACAGCTTCTGCGCGTGCACGCACGCTTCGCCACGCTGGCAGCCACGTGGCCAGAGGGCCCATCCGTCAGCGTCAGGGCTAGCCAACCCCTGCGGTGAAAAGATCTTCAGATCTAGATCTGTTTCTGTATTGCATGGAGCCCCCTGGAACCTTTTCTTCATCAATCCGAGGTCCCTGCTCATGACGGTTTTCTCAAAAACCCCCTGCAGGTTTTGTTATCCACCCGCAGTCCAGTCAACATCCGCGTCAGCTTCTTGGCCCCATCTGTCAGCCACCGTGGCTAGCTTCCTCTCGGTGAGAAAAGCCCCGGCCCTTTTCTGTTTTACTGAAAATTCCAGAAAATGTGTAAATCTCGTATAAATCATATCTTTTAAACCGTAACTCGAAATTAAAAGTGTTGTATATGAATTTGATCAGAAAAATGTGATGAACATGATTATGCCATCCATACTTGCTGTTGCCTCATGCATCATATAAATTCGTGATAGTTTGCATTATCACCTAATATGGAACATATGGAATATGTGGGATATTATATATATATATATGTTGTCCCGGTTCCATTTAACTTTGAAGTAGCTCACCCCTGCCATGTTATGCCATGCTATTCAACCTTTAACTTTGCCGGTAGAAAATGCAACTCCAACATAATTTGTTTGTTCGGGATTCCGATCCCGCTTAAATTGGATAGTTGCATCGCACCATTGTTGCCATGACATGCATATCATCTTGATCATGCTGGATCTTCTTTATCCGTAGTAGTAAGACTTGCACCCGTTGTTTGTCCAGCATTTGCTTCTTCTCGGATAGGATCACGAAGTGGTGATGTGAGATACGACGAGTTCTCCGACAAGTTTTTCTGCAGCTTTTCACAGGCGAGCTCTCCCTCTTCACCTATTTGACATTTTGCTCTCCCTCTTATTGCTATCCTTATGTTGCGCTTCTTTATCGAGTCACGTCTCCTATTCCACTTGTTTACCATAATAATCCTATATGTATCATTCCTTACCCATAGCCGTTGCTTGATGTTTGAGCCTTGCGAGTCGTATGCGTGTTTAGGCTCTGTTGTTTATCTCGATCTGTTATCGAGATATGTTGGGTTGTTGGGAGGTTATCACATGCTATATCAGTTGTTTGAGATACACTTGCTTTACTTAATTGTTAACAACTAAAATTGTAAGCAGAGGCATCTGTGAGCCCCTTTGCGAAAGCATCAGAACTTTGACTCGCTAATGTCCCCTAGGACCCGAGTTCTTGTTATCTGTTCCGAGATTGAGCGCTCTACCCGTACGTGGGGACGTTTATTGGGACCCCCCTCACCCTTTACCTTTTCTCAAGTTAGTTGAAAAGGGGCCACAACCTTGGTTTTATTTGCTCATATGCACGATATGCACGATTTACTTCCTGTTGCCTTCGGGTGTTTATATTCTGTACTGTACTGCATAATTGCTAGACGACTTATCTAGTGCTTGGTCGTTAGTGCCTGCCTAGACGCCTACGCAACCTCTGGCTCCATCTCGGAGTACGGCCGAACTTCGTCACGGGTAGCTTAGTTGGGTGGCCCCCCTAGACTTTCTTGTTGAACTAGGAACAGTTTTGTTGTGAGACATCGCCTGTAAGAAGCGGTTCGAGCATGCGTATGGTTACATTTGGGCAACCCCTGCAGGGTGTACATCTTATCGATAAGCCGTGTCCATGGTTATGGACGACTTGGAATTGTATGGCTTGATCATAGAACAACTTACACGTTATACTTGTTGTTACTAATCTGATAATAACTTGCGTAGTAATATAGCATTACTACAACCGATACCTAATAAAACTTGTCCACCGTTGAGTGCCTTTTACATTGCTTCTTCGCCTTGTTGAAGAGGATATGTGTATTTGGCTGGGTTATGTTTGTGTAGTATTTATCTGTTACCTTGTGCGCTCTCTTATCTTCTCTGAGTAGACGGATGTTGTAGCGTGTCTCTATTGGTTATAGTTTTGCTGCCGCTAAACCTACCATATAGCCTCAGGCGATATATATATTCGCCCGGCGAGCATAGCCATTTCTAGTCTCGCTAAGTACGTGCCGGAGTTCGTTCCTTGGTACTTACTCTCGCCTTTTCTCTTTCTCTTTTGCTTCCTCCCTTTTGTCGGCAACCGATGGCCCGACTTTGACAGGTACGAGATGATGACGTTAGCAAGGTTACCCTTTCGGCTTGGCCTGGGCAGGGTTATGGACGCCACTGGTTATCTTCAGGACTCTTAGTCCAATTTATATCTTGTCCGTACTCGGACGTATTAGATCTTCTGTATGATTTGGATCTTTGTATTGTATATTTGTATTTTGACTCGTTGGAGTCGTTGTTGTAACATATGTTTCTTGTGGGCTCTATTGTAATCCTGTTGTAATGTTACCGCTCGTGTTAATTCCTCTGGCATCACGTGTGTGATTAGTCGCGCACGTCGTGTCGGAGGGCGTTTCTGAATCGATATCGTGCGGATTTCGGCGGGATCGCTGGAATCCTCATGGTACCGGTTCCGGGGCGTCACAAGTTGGTATCAGAGCCTTAGGTTGACGGTACCACACTAGTCCAGCCTGTAGAATAACCTTGCCAACAGACGTGTTGTGTCTAGTGTCAAAACCTATTTGCTAAAAATTCGTTGGATCGATCTGATTAGCTCTGATTTTTCTCCTTATCTATATTCTTTCTTATCTTACCTTTGCGAGTTTTGGGTCTTCTCTCTTATCTGAGTTCTCCGAGTCTCAGGTTCCGACGCGGGTTGGACGATCTTTGCCTTTAACCTAATAGGTCCGATCTTCAGAGGATCTCCACAGAAGTGCATCATCATCGATGGAACAACGACCTCTTGTTAGTGGTGTCGCCTGATCAGAATGGAGCAAGAATTCTTGTTAGTGGTGTCGAGGAAATCGACACGTCGCCAGAAGATCCGGTAGTTCACCTCTCTCCCCCGTGATATGTTGGAGATATGCCCAAGAGGCAATAATAAAAGTGGTTATTATATATCTTTATGTTTATGATAAATGTTTATATACCATGCTATAATTGTATTAACCGAAACATTGATACATGTGTGTTATGTAAACAACAATGAGTCCCTAGTAAGCCTCTTAACTAGCTTGTTGATTAATAGATGATTAGTTTCATAATCATGAACATTGGATGTTATTAATAACAAGGTTATATCATTATATGAATGGTGTAATGGACACACCCAATTAAGCGTAGCATAAGATCACGTCATTAAGTTATTTGCTATAAGCTTTCGATACATAGTTACCTAGTCCTTATGACCATGAGATCATGTAAATCACTTATGTTGGAAAGGTACTTTGATTACATCAAGCGCCACTGCGTAAATGGGTGGTTATAAAGGTGGGATTAAGTATCCGGAAAGTATGAGTTGAGGCATATGGATCAACAGTGGGATTTGTCCATCCCGATGACGGATAGATATACTCTGTGTCCTCTCGGTGGAATGTCGTCTAATGTCTTACAAGCATATGAATAAGTTCATAAGAGACCACATACCATGGTACGAGTAAAGAGTACTTGTCAGGAGACGAGGTTGAACAAGGTATAGAGTGATACCGATGATCAAACCTCGGACAAGTAAAATATCGCGTGACAAAGAGAATTGGTATCGTATGTGAATGGTTCATTCGATCACTAAGTCATCGTTGAATATGTGGGAGCCATTATGGATCTCCAGATCCCGCTATTGGTTATTGTTCGGAGAGAGATCTCAACCATGTCTACATAGTTCACGAACCGTAGGGTGACACACTTAAGGTTTGATGTTGTAATAGTAGAACTTGAATATGGAATGGAGTTCGAAGTATTGTTCGAACTCTCGGATGGGATCCCGGACATCACGAGGAGTTCCGGAATGGTCCGGAGAATAAGATTCATATATAGGAAGTCATTTTATAAGTTTGAAAATGATCCGGTGCATTTATGGAAGGTTCTAGAAGGTTCTAGAAAAGTCCGGAAGAAATCACTTTGGAAGGCGGAGTCCCGGAGGGACTCCACCACCCATGGCCGGCCAACCCTAGGGGGTGGAGTCCTAGGTGGACTCCACCTAAGGTGGCCGGCCACCCCCTCCCAAGGAAAGGTGGGAATCCCACCTCAAGTGGGAATCCCACCTTGGGTAGGTTTCATGTCATATGGAAGGTTTTGGTTTGGGGTCTTATTCGAAGACTTGTAGACCAACTCTTGGGTGTTCCACCTATATAATGAGGAGCAAGGGGAGGGGGCCGGCCACACCAAAGCCATTGTGGCCGCACCCCTCATAGTGGCCGGCCACCTCTCCCTCTCCCAAACCCTAGCCGCCCCCTCTCCTCCACCTCTCCCGCAACGCTTAGCGAAGCTCCGCCGGAGTTCTCCATTGCCACCGCCACCACACCGTCGTGCTGCCGGAGTCAAGGAGGAGCTACTACTTCCGCTGCCCGTTGGAACGGGAAGAAGGACATCGTCTTCATCAACACCGAACGTGTGACCGAGTACGGAGGTGCTGCCCGATCATGGCGCCATGATCAAGATCTTCTACGCGCTTTTGCAAGCGGCAAGTGATCGTCTACTGCAGCAACAAGAGCCTCATCTTGTAGGCTTTGGAAATCTTCAAGGGTGAGTCTCGATCATCTCCTCGTTGCTCCCGTCTTCTAGATTGCATCTTGGCTTGGATTGTGTTCTCGCGGTAGGAAATTTTTTGTTTTCTATGCAACGAATCCCTACAGTGGTATCAGAGCCGTGTCTATGCATAGATGGTTGCACGAGTAGAACACAATGGTTTTGTGGGCGTTGATGCTTATGTTGTCTTTAGTTTGAGTACTTTGCATCTTTGTGGCATAGTGGGATGAAGCGGCTCGGGCTAACTTTACATGACCGCGTTCATGAGATTTGCTCCACGCTTGACATGCAACTTGTATTGCATAAGTGGCTTTGCGGGTGTCTGTCTCTCCTACTATAGTGAAGATTCAATTTACTCTTCTATTGACAACACTAGTATCACCGTTGTGGTTCATGTTCGTAGGTAGATTAGATCTCACTCAAAAACCCTAAACCATGTAAAATATGCAAACCAAATTAAAGAACGTCTAACTTGTTTTTGCAGGGTTTGGTGATGTGATATGGCCATAATGTGATGATGAATATGTATGAGATGATCATTATTGTATTGTGGCAACCGGCAGGAGCCTTATGGTTGTCTTTAAAATTCATGTTGAGTAGTATTTCAAAGAAGTTGTAATAGTTGCTACATGGGAGAACAATCATGAAGACGGCGCCATTGACCTTGACGCTACGCCGACGATGATGGAGATCATGCCCGTTGATGATGGAGATCATGTCCGTGCTTTGGAGATGAAGATCAAAGGCGCAAAGACAAAGGGGCCATATCATATCACATATGAACTGCATGTGATGTTAATCCTTTTATGCATCTTATTTTGCTTAGATCGCGACAGTAGCATTATAAGATGATCCCTCTCACTAAAATATCAAGATAATAAAGTGTTCATCCTTAGTAGCACCGTTGCCAAGACTTGTCGTTTCAAAGCATCTCGTGATGATCGGGTGTGATAGACTCAACAAGTGCATACAACGGGTGCGAGCCAGTTTTTGCACATGCGGATACTAAGGTGGCCTTGACGAGCCTAGCATGTACAGACATGGTCTCGGAACACGTGATACCGAAAGGTAGAGCCTGAATCATATGATTGATATGATGAACACTTTGAGTGTTCGCCATTGAAGTTACATCTTGTCTCGTGATGATCGGACTTGGTGTGGTGGATTTGGTTCGTGTGATCACTAAGACAATGCGAGGGATATTGTTTTGAGTGGGAGTTCACCTAGTTTTTAATTTTGTTGAATTAAAATTTGAACTCAATTTGTCATAAACATTAGTCTAAACTATTGCAAATATATGTTGTAGATATGGCGTCCCCAATCAATTTTAACCAGTTCCTAGAGAAAGAAAAGCTTAAGAGCAACGGTAGCAACTTCACCGATTGGTTCCGTCATGTGAGGATCTTCCTCAATGGCGGAAGCCTGCAATATGTGCTTGATGCACCGCTAGGTGACCCTCCTGCAGAAACTGAAACCGATGAAGTAAAGAATCTTTACGCGACTCGGAAAACTTGGTACTCTCAAGTTCAGTGTGCCATCCTATGCAGTCTGGAAGCCGATCTTCAAAAACGTTTTGAGCACCACGATCCTCATGAGTTGGTCAATGAGTTGAAAACTATCTTTGAAACTCATGCGGCCGTGGAATGCTATGAAGCATCGAAACACTTCTTCAGTTGCATGATGGAAGAAGGCAGCTCCGTTAGTGAGCACATGCTCGCCATGATCGGGCATGCGAAGAAACTCAGTGATTTGGGAATAGTGATTCCTAACCGACTGGGGATTAATCGTGTCCTTCAATCACTGCCACCTAGTTACAAGAACTTTGTGATGAACTACAATATGCAGAACATGAACAAAGAGTTACCTGAACTCTTCTCCATGCTGAAATCTGCTGAGATTGAGATCAAGAAAGAGCACCAAGTGTTGATGGTCAACAAGACCACCGGTTTCAGAAAGCAGGGGCAAGTCTAAAGGCAAGAACAAGAAGGGTGGCAAGAAAGCTGCCACGCCTCCTGTGAAACCTAAGACTGGCCCTAAGCCTGATGCTGAGTGTTATTACTGCAAGGAGAAGGGACACTGGAAGCGTAATTGCTCCAAGTATTTGGCGAATCTGAAGAGCGGCCTTGTCAAGAAGAAGAAAGAAGGTATATCTGATATACATGTTATAGATGTTTATCTCACTGGTTCTCGTACTAGTACACAGGTATTTGATCTTGGTTCGGTTGCTCATATTTGTAACTCGAAACAGGAACTAAAGAATAAACGAAGACTATTGAAGGATGAAGTGACGATGCGCGTTGGAAATGGATCCAAAGTCGATGTGATCGTTGTCGGCACACTTCCTCTACATCTACCTTCGGGATTAGTTTTAAACCTCAATAATTGTTATTTTGTACCCGCGTTGAGCATGAACATTATATCTGGATCTTGTTTAATGCAAGACGGTTATTCATTCAAGTCTGAGAATAATGGTTGTTCTATTTTTATGAATAATATCTTTTATGGTCGAGCACCTGAAAAGAATGGTTTATTTCTGTTAGATCTCGATAGTAGTGATACACATATTCATAACACTGATGCCAAGCGAATTAAATTGAATGATAATTCTACTTATATGTGGCACTGTCGTCTTGGTCATATTGGAGTGAAACGCATGAAGAAACTCCATACTGATGGATTACTTGAATCACTTGACTTTGAGTCACTTGATAGATGCGAAACATGTCTAATGGGAAAAATGACTAAGACTCCATTCTCTGGTATTATGGAGCGAGCTACTGATTTATTGGAAATCATACATACCGATGTGTGCGGACCAATGAGTGTAGCCTCGCGCGGTGGTTATCGTTATGTTCTAACCTTCACAGATGATTTGAGTAGATATGGGTATATCTATTTAATGAAACATAAATCCGAAACTTTTGAGAAGTTTAAGGAATTCCAAAGTGAAGTAGAAAATCAACGTAACAAGAAGATTAAATTTCTACGATCTGATCGCGGAGGTGAATATCTGAGTTATGAGTTTGGCATGCATTTAAAGAAATGCGGAATACTTTCACAATTGACACCGCCGGGAACACCACAACGAAACGGTGTGTCCGAACGTCGTAATCGAACTCTCTTAGATATGGTTCGTTCTATGATGTCTCTTTCTGATTTACCGTTATCATTTTGGAGTTATGCATTAGAGACATCCGCATTCACTTTAAATAGAGCACCATCAAAATCCGTTGAAACGACGCCGTATGAATTATGGTTTAATAAGAAACCTAAGCTGTCGTTCCTAAAAGTTTGGGGTTGCGAAGCCTATGTAAAAAAGTTACAACCGGACAAGCTTGAACCCAAAGCGGAGAAATGCGTCTTCATTGGATACCCTAAGGAAACTATAGGGTACACTTTCTATCACAAATCCGAAGGCAAGATCTTTGTTGCTAAGAACGGAACCTTTCTTGAGAAAGAATTTCTCACTAAAGAAGTGACTGGAAGAAAAGTAGAACTCGATGAGATTGAAGAATCTTTGCTCGTTGATTAGAGTAGCGCAGTACCGGAAGATGTTCCTGTGCCGCCTACACCGGCAACAGAGGAAGCTAATGATAATGATCATGAAACTTCAAACGAGATAGCTACTGAACCTCGCAGATCGACAAGGGAACGTGCCACTCCTGATTGGTATGATCCTTGTCTAAATGTCATGATTGTGGACAACAATGATGAAGACTCTGCGACGTATGAAGAAGCGATGATGAGCCCAGATTCCAACAAATGGCAAGAAGCCATGAAATCCGAAATGGGATCCATGTATGATAACAAACTGTGGACTTTGGTAGACTTACCTGATAGCCGCAAGGCTGTCGAGAATAAATGGATCTTCAAGAGAAAAACAGATGCTGATGGTAATATTAATGTCTATAAAGCTCGACTTGTCGCAAAGGGTTTTCGACAAATTCAAGGTGTTGACTACGATGAGACTTTCTCACCTGTAGCGAAGCTAAAATCTGTGAGGATTTTGTTAGCAATAGCTGCATTTTTCGATTATGAGATTTGGCAGATGGATGTCAAAACGGCGTTCCTTAATGGAGACATTGAGGAAGAGTTGTATATGGTACAACCCAAAGGTTTTGTCGATCCTAAAAATGCTGACAAAGTATGCAAACTTCAGCGTTCAATTTATGGACCGAAGCAAGCATCAAGAAGTTGGAACCGACGCTTTGATAAGGTGATCAAAGACTTCGGGTTTATACAGTGTCATGGAGAGGCCTGTATTTACAAGAAAGTGAGTGGGAGCTCTGTAGCATTCCTGATATTATATGTAGATGACATATTATTAATTGGGAATGATATAGAACTATTAAGCAGTGTAAAAGGTTATTTGAATAATAGTTTTTCAATGAAAGACCTTGGTGAAGCATCATATATATTAGGCATCAAGATTTATAGAGATAGATCAAGACGTCTAATAGGGCTATCACAGAGTACATACCTGGACAAGATTCTAAAGAAGTTTAGAATGAACGAAAGTAAGAAAGGATTCTTACCTATGTTACCAGGCAAGGTCTTGAGTTAGACTCTAGGTTCGGCTACGGCGAAGAAAGAGAAAGGATGAGTCGGATCCCTATGCCTCGGCGAGGCTCTATCATGTATGCCATGCTATGTACTAGACCGGATATAGCACATCTTTGTTAGTTTGACTAGCAGATATCAAAGTGATCCAGGAATGGAACACTGGACAGCGGTCAAGAATATCCTGAAGTACTTGAAAAGAACTAAGGATATGTTTCTTTGTTATGGAGGTGACCAAGAGCTCGTTGTAACAAGTTACACTGATGCAAGTTGGAACACTGATCCTGATGACTCTAAGTCACAGTCTGGGTACGTGTTTATATTGAATGGTGCTGTAGTAAGCTGGGCAAGCTCGAAGCAGTGCATGGTGGTGAAGTCTTCAACAGAATCGGAGTACATAGCGGCTTCAGAGGCTTCATCAGAAGCGGTATGGATGAAGAGGTTCATTGTAGAGCTCGGTGTGGTTCCTAGTGCATTGGACCCACTAGTCATCTACTGTGACAACATGGGTGCCATCGCCAATGCACAAGAACCAAGGTCACACAAGAGGCTGAAGCATATCAAGCTGCGTTATCATTCGATTCGCGAGTACATCGAAGATGGAGAAGTAAAGATTTGCAAAGTACACACTGATCTGAATGTAACAGATCCGTTGACTAAAGCTCTCCCTTGGGCAAAGCATGACCAACACCAGAATGCCATGGGTGTTAGGTACCTTACAATGTAATCTAGATTATTGACTCTAGTGCAAGTGGGAGACTGTTGGAGATATGCCCAAGAGGCAATAATAAAAGTGGTTATTATATATCTTTATGTTTATGATAAATGTTTATATACCATGCTATAATTGTATTAACCAAAACATTGATACATGTGTGTTATGTAAACAACAATGAGTCCCTAGTAAGCCTCTTAACTAGCTTGTTGATTAATAGATGATTAGTTTCATAATCATGAACATTGGATGTTATTAATAACAAGGTTATATCATTATATGAATGATGTAATGGACACACCCAATTAAGCGTAGCATAAGATCACGTCATTAAGTTATTTGCTATAAGCTTTCGATACATAGTTACCTAGTCCTTATGACCATGAGATCATGTAAATCACTTATGCTGGAAAGGTACTTTGATTACATCAAACGCCACTGCGTAAATGGGTGGTTATAAAGGTGGGATTAAGTATCTGGAAAGTATGAGTTGAGGCATATGGATCAACAGTGGGATTTGTCCATCCTGATGATGGATAGATATACTCTGGGCCCTCTCGGTGGAATGTTGTCTAATGTCTTGCAAGCATATGAATAAGTTCATAAGAGACCACATACCACGGTACGAGTAAAGAGTACTTGTCAGGAGACGAGGTTGAACAAGGTATAGAGTGATACCGATGATCAAACCTCGGACAAGTAAAATATCGCGTGACAAAGAGAATTGGTATCGTATGTGAATGGTTCATTCGATCACTAAGTCATCGTTGAATATGTGGGAGTGATACGTCTCAAACGTATCTATAATTTCTTATGTTCCATGCTAGTTTTATGACATTACCTACATGTTTTATTCATACTTTATATCGTTTTGATGCGTTTTCCGGAACTAACCTATTGACGAGATGCCGAAGGGCCAGTTGCTGTTTTCTGCTGTTTTTGGTTTCAGAAATCCTAGTAAGGAAATATTCTCGGAATCGGACGAAATCAATGCCCAGCATCCTATTTTTCCACGAAGCTTCCAGAACACCCGAGAGGAACCAGAGGGGGGCCACAGGGCCACCAGACGCTAGGGCGGCACGGCCAGGGCCTGGGCCGCGCCCCCCTATTGTGTCACCGCCCCGTCAGCCTTCCGACCCCGCCTCTTCGCCTATTTAAAGGTCCCTGACCTAAATCTTCGAGACGGAAAAGCCACGGTACGAGAAACCTTCCAGAGCCGCCACCATCGCGAAGCCAAGATCTGGGGGACAGGAGTCTCTGTTCCGGCACGCCGCCGGGACGGGGAAGTGCACCCGGAAGGCTTCTCCATCGACACCACCGCCATCTTCATCACCGCTGCTGTCTCCCATGAGGAGGGAGTAGTTCATCCTCGAGGCTAAGGGCTGTACCGGTAGCTATGTGGTTAATCTCTCTCCTATGTACTTCAATACAATGATCTCATGAATTGCTTTGCATGATTGAGATCCATATGATGAGTTTTGTATCACTATTAGTCTATGTGCTACTCTTGTGATGTTATTAAAGTAGTCTATTCCTCCTTCACGGTGTAATGGTGACAGTGTGTGCATCGTGTAGTACTTAGCGTAGGTTATGATCATAATCTCTTGTAGGTTATAGAGTTAATTATTACTATGATAGTATTGATGTGATTTATTCCCCCTTCATAGTGTAAAGGTGACAGTGTGTATGCTATGTTAGTACTCGGTTTAGATTGCAAAGATCTATTATGCTCTAAAGGTTACTTAAACATGAATATCGAATGCTGTGGAGCTTGTTAACTCCGGCATTGAGGTGCTCTTGTAGCCCTACACAATGAATGGTGTTCATTATCAAACAAGAGTATATGTAGCACAAAGGAAGAGAACTTATTTATTATGTGATCAATGTTGAGAGTGTCCACTAGTGAAAGTATGATCCCTAGGCCTTGATTCCAAATACTGCAAACACCGCTTGTTTACTGTTCTACTGCATGTTTACTTCCTGCAATATTACTACCATCAACTGCACGCCAACAAGCACTTTTCTGACGCCGTTACTACTGCTCATATTCATTCATACTACTTGTATTTCACTATCTCTTCGCCGAACTAGTGCACCTATACATCTGACAAGTGTATTAGGTGTGTTGGGGACACAAGAGACTTCTTGTATCGTGATTGCAGGGTTGCTTGAGAGGGATATCTTTGACCTCTTCCTCCCTGAGTTCGATAAACCTTGGGTGATCCACTTAAGGGAAACTTGCTGCTGTTCTACAAACCTCTGCTCTTGGAGGCCCAACACTGTCTACAAGAATAGAAGCACCCGTAGACATCAGGGAGCCATTATGGATCTCCAGATCCCGCTATTGGTTATTGGTCGGAGAGAGATCTCAACCATGTCTACATAGTTCGCGAACCGTAGGGTAACACACTTAAGGTTTGATGTTGTAATAGTAGAACTTGAATATGGAATGGAGTTCGAAGTATTGTTTGAAGTCTCGGATGGGATCCCGGACATCACGAGGAGTTCCGGAATGGTCCGGAGAATAAGATTCATATATAGGAAGTCATTTTATAAGTTTGAAAATGATCCGGTGCATTTATGGAAGGTTCTAGAAAAGTCCGGAAGAAATCACTTTGGAAGGCGGAGTCCCGGAGGGACTCCACCACCCATGGCCGGCCAACCCTAGGGGGTGGAGTCCCAGGTGGACTCCACCTAAGGTGGCCGGCCACCCCCTCCCAAGGAAAGGTGGGAATCCCACCTCAAGTGGGAATCCGACCTTGGGTAGGTTTCATGTCATATGGAAGGTTTTGGTTTGGGGTCTTATTCGAAGACTTGTAGACCAACTCTTGGGTGTTCCACCTATATAATGAGGAGCAAGGGGAGGGGGCCGGCCACACCAAAGCCATTGTGGCGCCGTGACCGAGTACGGAGGTGCTGCCCGATCGTGGCGCCGTGATCAAGATCTTCTACGCGCTTTTGCAAGCGGCAAGTGATCGTCTACCGCAGCAACAAGAGCCTCATCTTGTAGGCTTTGGAAATCTTCAAGGGTGAGTCTCGATCATCTCCTCGTTGCTCCCGTCTTCTAGATTGCATCTTGGCTTGGATTGTGTTCTCGCGGTAGGAAATTTTTTGTTTTCTATGCAACGAATCCCTACATGATACGTCTCCAACGTATCTATAATTTCTGATGTTCCATGCTAGTTTTATGACAATACCTACATGTTTTGCTCACACTTTATAATGTTTTTATGCATTATCCGGGACTAACCTATTAACAAGATGCCGAAGTGCCAGTTCCTGTTTTCTCCTGTTTTTGGTTCCAGAAAAGCTGTTCGGGCAATATTCTCGGAATTGGACGAAACAGACGGACCCAGAACACCAAAGGAGAGACGGAGAAGGGCCAGGGGGGCCCACACCACCTGGCGGCGCGGCCAAGAGGGAGGGCGCGCCCCCCTAGGGTGTGGGCCCCTCGGGACTCCACTGACATCGCCCTTTCGCCTATAAATTCCCTCGCGACGGAAAACCCTACATCAATCTATCATACTCCAGAAAGACTCCAGGGGCGCCGCCCCCATCGCGAAACTCCGTTTCGGGGACAGAAGTCTCTGTTCTGGCACTCCACCGGGACGGGGAATTGCCCCCGGAGTCATCTCCATCGACACCACCGCCATCTTCATCGCCGTTGCTGTCTCCCATGATGAGGAGGGAGTAGTTCTCCCCCAAGGCTGAGGGCTCTACCGGTAGCTATGTGGTTCATCTCTCTCTCCCATGGTGTGATCTTTATGAATATGTAGATGTTACTCTTGTCTATTATGCACTCTAGAGGTTACTTTAAATATGAACTCCGGATGTTGTGGAGCTTGTTTACTCCGGCTTGAGGGAGCTCCTGTATCCCTACACAATGAATGGTGTTTGTTATCCAACAAGAGAGTGTTTGAGAGTAGCACTTGTTTGTTCATCTATGTGATCGTAGGCTTTGCAATCTATATGTCATATGCTATTCAAGTGTTTTATTATGTGAACTTTGGAGTTACTGTGACCTCGGTGTAATGGTGACAGTGTGTGCTCCGTGTGTAACTCCCTTATGAATTGTGGTGTGTTAGTACCTCCTATGAATGCTCACGGTGACAGTGTGGGGTGTTTATTAGTACTTGGGAATACTCCTTTGAGGTGTGCTTTTGCACACTTGCCCAATGAATTTGAGTTCTTTATCCAACAGGAGAGTAGTATGATGAAGTGCTTATATTTATATTCAATTATGATTGCAATGTTGAGAGTGGCCACTAGTGAAAGTAGGATCCCTAGGCCTTGTTTCCAAATACTGCAAACATCGCTTATTTACTGTTTTACTGCATCTTTACTTCCTGCAATATTTACTTCAGATCACAATTACCGTTCACCACCATCTATACCAACTGCGTTTTAATATCTCTTCGCCGAACTAGTGCACCTATACATCTGACAAGTGTATTGGGTGTGTTGGGGACACAAGAGACTTCTTGTATCTTAATTGCAGGATTGCTTGAGAGGAATATCTTTGACCTCTACCTCCCTGAGTTCGATAAACCTTGGGTGATTCACTTAAGGGAAACTTGCTGCTGTTCTACAAAACTCTGCTCTTGGAGGCCCAACACTGTCTACAAGAATAGAAGCACACGCAGACATCAAGCTATTTTCTGGCGCCGTTGCCGGGGAGGTAAGGTAAAAGGTATTCACATCCTCCGACTACTAAGCTATTTTCTAGCACTGTTGTCGGTGTGTGAGTGCTCGAAGCTATTTCCTTTAGATCCTGCAATTATATCTTTTTGTTTCTTGTTTTTATTTTCACTAGTTAGGCTTAATGGAAAACAACAAAAAAATTAGAGATCTTTATGAACTTTATATTGAATTAGGACATGATGTGTTTGAAGAGAGAATTAAAAAACCCATGGAACTTTGTTTGCAAAATAGTTGTAGCAATGTTATTAGCATGAACTCTTTGAACACTATTATTGCTAATGCCATGGAAGAATTTAAGCTTGGGGAGGTCGGTTTTGATGAAAATGATATTTTTACTCCCCCAAGTTTTGAGGAGAAAATTTTCTTTGATGATACTTTGCCTCCCATTTATGATGATTATAATGATAGTGGTATTTTGGTGCCACCTACTATGGAGGATAAAGTTTATTATGATTATACCATGCCTGCAATTTATGATAATTACAATGATGGTTGTGATAGTTTTACTCCCACTATTACTAATAAAATTGATTATGCTTATGTGGAGAGTAACGATACTTTTATGCATGTGAATAAGAATGCTTTATGTGATAGTTATATTGTTGAGTTTGTTCAAGATGCTACTGAAAGTTATTATGAGAGAGGGAAACATGGTTATATGCATCTTAATAATATTAAGTTTCCCCCTATTTATGTTGAGAATCTTGAAGTTGCGCTTGTGTTGCCTTTCTATGCTTGTTGCATTATGCTTACATGACTTGTTTACTTACAAGATTCCTTTTCATAGGAAGTGGGTTAGACTTAAAAGTGTTCCTTATTTGCTTTTGATGCTCTCTTTTGCTTCAACTTTTATTTCTTGCGCGAGCATCATTAAAATTACTGAGCCCATCTTAATGGCTATAAAGAAAGTACTTCTTGGGAGATAACCCATGTTTTTTTATTTTGCTACTGTTTTGTTGTGTCCTGAAAGTTGTTACTACTATAGCAACCTCTCCTTATCATGTTTGTTTTTGTTTTTGTGCCAAGAATTTCCTCTAATGGTAAGAAAGTGGTATTTGGGAGATTTGCAATCTTGTTTGCTGTTTCTGATTTGTCACGAGAAAAATCGCCAAAAATCACCAGTACGTAATTTTAAGCTACCAATTTACGAGCATCTTCCCCAGGTATTTATCTAACTTTCATTAGTTCAGAGTTTTTCGAGTTACGCAGCGTAACTATTTTTTAAAAATTAATTTTTACGAACTGTTCTGTTTTGACAGATTCTTGCACTGTTTTGCATTTGCATCTTTTTGCCCACCTTTTTGAGTTCTCTTGATCAAAGAACCTTATTGAAGTTGTGCTACAGTAGCTAATGCTTATTAAAATGATTTTCATATGTCATACTGAACTTTGTAGATTTGATTAATATTATCATTACACTAACGCTGCTAATGAGATTTGTGATGAGTTTTGTATGAAGGAAGTTTTCAAGTGTAGGAAAGAAGAATGATGAGATGAGATGAAGAATGGACAAAAGCTCAAGCTTGGGGATGCCCATGTCACCCCAAGATATATTCAATAAGTACAAGCATCAAAGCTTGGGGATGCCCAAGGCATCCCCTTCTTCATCAATAAAAATATCAGGTCTTGTTTCTGTTCACTATATTTTTATTGCTTCATATACTATGTGTTATTCTTGGAGCGTCTTTATTTTCTGTTGTGTATTTCATTTTCAATAAAGAGGGCACCATCATACCATGCTTGTGTGGGAGAGAGACACGCTCCGCTTTTTCATATGAACACTAGTGTTCTTCGCTTTTACTTTTAATGTTCAATGGCAAAAGTTGAAAGCCGCTGCACTTATTGACATTTGGTTGGAAACAGAAAATGCTTCATATTGTCTTGAATAATTTGATACTTGGCAATTGTTTTGAGCTCTCAAGTAGATCATGTTTATTCTTGCATCATGTAGTTTAAACCTATTAGTGGAGAACTACCGTAGAGCTTGTTGAAATTTGGTTTGCGTGATTGGTCTCTCTAAAGTCTAGATATTTTCTGGTAAAAGTGTTTGAGCAACAAGGAAGACAGTGTAGAGTTTTATAATGCTTGCAATATGTTCTTATGCAAGTTTTGCTGTACAGGTTCATACTTGTGTTTGCTTCAAACAACCTTGCTAGCCAAAGTCTTGTACTGAGAGGGAATGCTTCTCGTGCATCCAAAACCTTCAGCCAAAACCTATGCCATTTGTGTCCACCATATCTACCTACTATGTGGTATTTCTTGCCATTCCAAGTAAATACTTCATGTGCTATCTTTAAACAATTCAAAAGCTATTATCTCTTATTTGTGTCAATGTTTTATAGCTCATGAGGAAGTATGTGGTGTTTATCTTTCAACCTTGTCATTTACTTCTGACAGACTTTCACCAATGGACTAGTGGCACATACATCCGGTTATCCAATAATTTTGCAAAAAGAGCTGGCAACGGGGTGCCCAGCCCCAATTAATTAACTTTCATTAATAATTCTCTTCACATGTTTTGCCCTGATCTATCAGTAAGCAACTTAATTTTGCAAATAGACACTCCTCCATGGTATGTGAATGTTGGAAGGTACCTGAGGATTTGGTTAGCCATGGCTTGTGTAAGCAAAAGGTTGGGAGGAGTGTCATCAATAATGAAACTAAAATACATGTGTAAACAAAAGAGAAGAGCGATGATCTACCTTGCTAGTAGAGATAACGTCCTTCATGGGAGCCGCTCTTGAAAGTCTGGTTGATAAGGTAGTTAGAGTACCCACTACCATTCGTTGACAACAACAAACACCTCTCAAAACTTTATTTGTATGCTCTCTATATGATTTCCAAACTTGAAAAGCTCTAGCACATGATTTAATCCCTGCTTCCCTTTGCGAAGGGCCTTTCTTTTACTTTATGTTGAGTCAGTTTACCTACTTCTTTCCATCTTAGAAGCAAACACTTGTGTCAACTGTGCATTGATTCTTACATACTTGCTTATTTGCATTCATCATATTACTTTGTATTGATAATTATCCATGAGATATGCATGTTGAAGTTGAAAGCAATTGCTGAAACTTAAATCTTCCTTTGTGTTGCTTCAAACCTCTTATCCAGAATTTATTGCTTTATGAGTTAACTCTTATGCAAGACTTTTTGATGCTTGTCTTGAAAGTACTATTCATGAAAAGTTTTTGCTATATGTTATCTATTTGTTAGCAAGCTATAGATCATTGCCTTGAGTCATTTCATTCATCTCATATGCTTTACAATAGTATGATTAAGATTATGTTGGTAGCATGTCACTTCAGAAATTATTCTTTTTATCGTTTACCTACTCGAGGGCGAGTAGGAACTAAGCTTGGGGATGCTTGATACGTCTCCAACGTATCTATAATTTCTGATGTTCCATGCTAGTTTTATGACAATACCTACATGTTTTGCTCACACTTTATAATGTTTTTATGCATTTTCCGGGACTAACCTATTAACAAGATGCCGAAGTGCCAGTTCCTGTTTTCTCCTGTTTTTGGTTCCAGAAAAGCTGTTCGGGCAATATTCTCGGAATTGGACGAAACAAAAGCCGAACCTCCTATTTTACCGAGACGGACCCAGAACACCGAAGGAGAGACGGAGAAGGGCCAGGGCGCCCCACACCACCTGGCGGCGCGGCCAAGAGGGGGGGCGCGCCCCCCTAGGGTGTGGGCCCCTCGGGACTCCGCTGACATCGCCCTTTCGCCTATAAATTCCCTCGCGACGGAAAACCCTACATCAATCTATCATACTCCAGAAAGACTCCAGGGGCGCCGCCGCCATCGCGAAACTCCGTTTCGGGGGACAGAAGTCTCTGTTCCGGCACTCCGCCGGGACGGGGAATTGCCCCCAGAGTCATCTTCATCGACACCACCGCCATCTTAATCGCAGTTGCTGTCTCCCATGATGAGGAGGGAGTAGTTCTCCCCCGAGGCTGAGGGCTCTACCGGTAGCTATGTGGTTCATCTCTCTCTCCCATGGTGTGATCTTTATGAATATGTAGATGTTACTCTTGTCTATTATACACTCTAGAGGTTACTTTAAATATGAACTCCGGATGTTGTGGAGCTTGTTTACTCCGGCTTGAGGGAGCTCTTGTAGCCCTACACAATGAATGGTGTTTGTTATCCAACAAGAGAGTGTTTGAGAGTAGCACTTACTTGTTCATCTATGTGATCGTAGGCTTTGCAATCTAGATGTCATATTCTATTCAAGTGTTTTATTATGTGAACTTTGGAGTTACTGTGACCTCGGTGTAATGGTGACAGTGTGTGCGCCGTGTGTAACTCCCTTATGAATTGTGGTGTGTTAGTACCTCCTATGAATGCTCACGGTGACAGTGTGGGGTGTTTATTAGTACTTGGGAATACGCCTTTGGGGTGTGCTTTTGCACACTTGCCCAATGAATTTGAGTTCTTTATCCAACAGGAGAGTAGTATGATGAAGTGCTTATATTTTTATTCAATTATGATTGCAATGTTGAGAGTGGACACTAGTGAAAGTAGGATCCCTAGGCCTTGTTTCCAAATACTGCAAACATCGCTTATTTACTGTTTTACTACATCTTTACTTCCTGCAATATTTACTTCAGATCGCAATTACCGTTCACCACCATCTATACCAACTGCGTTTTAATATCTCTTCGCCGAACTAGTGCACCTATACATCTGACAAGTGTATTGGGTGTGTTGGGGACACAAGAGACTTCTTGTATCTTAATTGCAGGATTGCTTGAGAGGAATATCTTTGACCTCTACCTCCCTGAGTTCGATAAACCTTGGGTGATTCACTTAAGGGAAACTTGCTGCTGTTCTACAAACCTCTGCTCTTGGAGGCCCAACACTGTCTACAAGAATAGAAGCACACGTAGACATCACCCCGTACCATGGCGTGGAACCTCGGGGCGAGGTTCCTTGTTAGTGGTGTCGATTGTAACGGCCCCGGGTAGTACCCTAATAGATTTGATTGTTATTCTTCTTTTATGCATCATGGCATATGCATCATATCATCCATGTTTTAATGCCCTCGGTTCCTTAGTTGTGCTCAGTTTTCCCCAGCCCCTTAGTTTTTCCTCACTTTTCCCCAAGTCCTTGTTTGAAACCCGCAGAAGGCAGCTCAGACGGCAGGATTCCCGTTAAGTTGACCGCTCCGTGCTGACGTGTGGGGCCGCGTCGTGTGGGCCCGCGTCGCGTGGGGCTGGTAGAAAGGGACCGCGTGGGACAGGACGAGATAGCGTTTGGTTGCACGTGAGCAGGAGCTGGGTTTTGTCTCTCTCGGCCATTGGCATTTCCCTTTTTAGAGTACCTTTTCTGCCTCCTTCTCTCTGCCTTTTTTCACATAATTAGTATCAAATCTAGAGAAGCTTGCATTTCTGTCTTTCTTCAATTATTATTTGTGCCTTTTGGCCCTGGTTGTTTTCCCAATATGGCAGCAAATCTAGTAGGGAGCCCAATCTAGTACTCCATCTGGTCCATATGTATGTAGTTAAATCTAGAAGCAAATCTACAGGGAATGTACGATAAATTCACAAGGTCATATAGTAGAATAGGGATAGATAATATAGATAATAAGCTGCATTCAGCAGCCAAACATAGTAGGGTTCGAGGTTCTTCACAGCAGTACAGCACCATCATACTAACAACATAACAACGAGGGATCCCTAGCTAACAACAAAGGGATCCCAACAACAAAATGGAGGAGGCAGCAGCAGCACACGTCCAGGACTCCGCCTACCCCATCTGCCTCTGCCTCCACTTGTTGCTCCCCTTGGGAGCCTTGGGCTTGAGCGGAGGCATGCGCCCGCCGGAGATCTCCACCCGCTGGATGCTGCGGAGGTGCATGCCGAGCGCCAAGTGCTTGGCGCGGAAGGAGTTGGGGTTCACCGACGCACCGACCTTGGGGTTGGTGTGGCCGATGTTCTCGGCATGCGTGAGGACGCAGTTGAAGTCAGTGCCGCCGAGCCTCCTAGTGCAGAAGGGGCACCTGTAGACACCCTTGGCGACGTCGAGGTAGGAGACATACTGCCCGACCTGCCGCCGCCGCAGCACCTAGCGCCTCTTGACGTCATGGTGCTCGTCGTCGTCGCCGACGTCGCCGCTGACAGCTGATCCATATCAAACGGGAATTTATTAGTGAATGAGTTGCAAACGTGCATGATAACAAAGTTAGGAAAAACAGAGGCAGCCTCAGTTAGAGTGGACACGATTATATGTCTACAGGGACGGTGTAAGCGAACCAAAGCTCATGCACAACAGATTTGTACACAGAAATGGTTCGCTGAACCCTCCCTGTAAAAATCTGTGCCCACCGATTCATCATAGGCAAAGAAACAGATTCCAGATCTAAACTTGAACACATTCCAGATTATTTGCAAAATTAAACGGTTGATATCTTTTGATTCGTGCATAAAATAACTGATTGAGATCCTATGATTACTTGCATAAATTAACTGATTGAGATCCCATTATTACTTGCATAAATTAACCGAACGGCCGAAACCCAAATCTTGAACGAAATCAAGGAGGGATCAAAGCAAAATGGAATAAAATCGGCGCAAATATTAGCCCAATACTCATCCATCCACAGATCCATCTACACCAGCACAAATAGGGTTCAAAAAGGAATGGGGAACAAAAAAGGAAGCAAACCGTAGTTACCTCGTTCCATGGGTCCTCTATGGAGGTGTCGTAGCGGTTCGGGGGCGGGACGTACGGCACCGGCTCGTAGGGGTCCCATCCCGGCGGGATCTGACCGCGACCGGCGGCAGCAGCCTCCGATGCACCGGCGGAGGCGGCGGCGACGTCCGTTGAGGGGACGGCGACGACGTCCGTTGAGGGGATGGCGTCGAAGAGGGAGGCGTCGCGCTTGGAGCCGACGGCACCGTGGACGATGGGATTGGCATTCTCCTTGTCCATCTCGCCGGCAGAGGAGAGGGAGAGGGAGAGGGTTTTTTGCTTTGGAGAAGATGATGGGACGTGAGAGAGGCGGCGTTGCGTAGGCGAGTGAGAGTGACAGAGATAGTGGGAGGAGGCGTCTATAAAGGCAGGGGGTGGTTAATGCGACCCGCGTCCTACGCGTCCACCGTTGCACGTCTGCACGTCTTGGACTTCTGCAATGCGCCACGCGTCCACGATTGCACGTCTTCGACTTCTGCACCGCGACCGGCGTCTACGCGTCAAATATTGCACGTCTTTCATTTCTGCACCGCAACACGCGTCCTCGAGTCTAACCCTGGAAATTTAGATATACTCAGGTATAACCTCGAGCATTATACTAGCATTTTTTGTGTGCTCAGTTTTCCCCTTGAGTGCTAATACTGGCTAGTGCAATATGCTCAGTTTTACCCTCAAGTAGCTGGTCAACAGACAGTCAACAAATGGGATTAACTAGTTAAATGAGTCATTTAATGTGCAAAAATTCTGAAAAATAGTGGCACATACTCATGGAGTCTTCACCACAAATTGCCAGTTCTCAAAACATAGATAAGTCATAGATAAATCAAGTTTTACCACAAATTGCCACTTCTCAAAGGCCTTCTCAAATCACCTAGTAGCTATGAAGGTGCATGGTTTTCCACAATAAGCCCTTCCCAAAACAGCTTTCCCCAAAACATACTTTGTCTAAATGAGGCCACAATTCTCACACTCATGTATATTTGTATTGCAAATAGTTTGAGATAGGCCAAGATGGGTTTTATTCTACAAAACACGCATTTTCCATTTTTTAAATCTCATATTTGAATCCCTTAGTCTGTTTATTACATAGGTGCCCTTGGTTTCTTGATACTACTCAGTTTTGCCCTCTCCCTCCACAAATTCTCTCACACGTGCAACATTGCCCTGATTGGTCTAGCCCATGTCACGCGGATCGTGCCCGCCGACCGTTGATCGTATGATCTAACGGGCAGGATAACCCCTCTCTCTCTGTCGGCGGTTACCTTCCACTCTCTAAGTATGCTAAAGGGCGGTTTTCTGTATTTATTTTCACGCGCTAAAAATTATAAACTCTTTTAGGCATTACTTTTCACGCAAAAAATGATAAACCATCACCGATTTGTTGTAGCCATAAATTTTCACGCAAAAAATGATAAACCGTCACCGATTTGTTGTAGCCATTAATTTTCACGAAAATCCCAAATGATAAACCATCACCGATTTGTTGTAGCCATTAATTTTCACGCAAAAAATGATAAACCATCACCGATTTGTTGTATCCATTATTTTTCACGCAAAAAATGATAGACCATCACCGATTTCTTGTAGCCATTACTATTCACGGTAAAAATGATAAACGAACCAATCTATCTATCTCTGTATTTGAAGTTTGGAAGGGTTCACCATCTAGTTATGTTAACTTTCGAGGTTTTGACCTGAAAACAAATGGGTATTATAAAGGGAAATAAAAGTTCAAAAAATGTAAAAACGAAACAATCTACCTATCTTTGTATAGAAGATCGTCTGTATGATTTCTGAGGTCATTTAGAGAAGGTAGAAAAAAATCCCTTTTGAAAAGGTCGAAAAAACCTAACTTGTTACAAAAGCTGGTTTCAGTGAGACCTAACCAAATTTGGCATACATTATGCCATATCTATAACAACAAGGAATATCTAAAAGGGAAAGTTTCACAAAATTTGAAATTTATGGCGAAAATGATGCCATACATAATGCTGTTTTTCGAGGTTTTGACCTGAAAATCAATTGGATATTATAAAGGGAAATAAAAAGTTCGAAAAATATAAAAACGAAACAATCTATCTATCTATGTATAGAAGATCAGCTGTATGAAATTTGAGGTCATTTAGAGGAGGTAGAATAAATCACCTTGTTAGAAAAGCTGGTTTCAGTGAGACGAAACGGCATGCGTTTAAGCAAAGTGATTTTTTCGAACATCTCCAAATGATCCCAAATTTGCCATACATGATGCCATACGTGTAACAACAAGGAACCCTATCTAAAAAGTGTCAAAAAAGTTTGCCCAACCGTATAGCTCTATCAAAAAGAACCTCACCATGGCGCTAGTATAATTTTGGGCTTAGTTACAAACTTTCGTTACCTAACCTTCAACACGAAACTTGTTTCAAATCACTTTTGGCGTACAAGAAACAAATCCCTCCTTGATTCGAGCACCACAGCCTCCAAACTTTGCCGATGCCGATATCGGCATGGTCAGAACGGCTATGCTCGACGCCACTGCTAGGTCACCGTCGGGGGATGCACCCTCAATCCCGTCCCCTCATTCGATCACTGACACACCAGAGATACCACCGAGGCCAATGCCGAACGTACATGCTGATGCCAATGCCGAACATGCATCCACGCCGATGTGGGCACGGCCACGCCGCCCCGCTATGTTGGACGCCACAGACCACCGCGAGGTCTTTCCCTTCGCCACCACACTCTTCTAGCACCCATCTATACACGCCAGAAAGGAGAGACACTAGTTTTCTCTACATTGCTCGCGTTCGTGTCGGACACGGTCAGTCAAAGTTTTGAGGTAGTCGTCGATGTCGTTGACCATTTCTTCTCTTCTTTGCATGGTTAAACGCGTCTAGTTCATATCTATCTAATGCTTCTGGTCTCGCCTCATGCAGTTCTTTGTGGACGTCGATCTCATCTCGGCACTCCGCAGACCACCTCCTCCGTGCCATCGCTGTAGAGCTCCGTTTAAAAATCTATTCCTACCCGTGTATTGCCCCTTGTATCAGCGCCATGGCCCACTTATCATTCGATATACCGAAGCCCCACTCGTGCGTGTTTTGGTCAGGGATACAGCGATGCTTACGGTCAAACAAAGATGGATGGTCTGACGTGTCTTTGCGGGCTCTACTTGGCCCCACTAGTCAGAAGATAACGGTCAACCGTCGGGCAACCGGCCGTTACAGCATCTGTGATGGTTTCAGACAAGGTCTTGGGGAAAACTGAGGAAAAACTAAGGAGCTGGGGAAAACTGAGCACAACTAAGGAACCGAGGGCACGAAAATAGAAATCCCTAAATAAAATTATTTTACAAAGCCCCTTGTCTTATCCTTTAAATAAAACCTTGATCTCTCTCTCTCATAATTCTTATTTTATAATTAAGTCTTTTCAACAAGTAAATTTTGAATATAAAGGTGTTTTGTTTTGGTTAAAAATAAATTAAATATTTTGAAAAGTAGTTTTGAAACTCACTCTCTCTTTTCTGGTCCAAATTCAAAACAAAATTGAATTCACTTTTAAAAATGGTTTGTAAAATGAAAACAGGAAAAACAAAACGGAGCAAACCCTAACAGCTAACCTGGCCTCTTCTCTCTTTTCTGGCCCACCTCCCCTTCTCCTTTAAGCCCAATCCGACGGCCTCTTCTTCCTTCGCAGCCCAGCCAACCTGGCCCGCGTACCCCTTCAGCGCGAGGAGACCTAGTCTTCCCTTCTGTCGTCTTCCTTCACGCACGGAAGGAGCGTGATCCCCACTCCCGTTGTTGTCCTCCCCTGTGACCACCGCACCCACGCCGAGCCTCACCTGCTCCTCCCCTTTATCCCTCTCCTTGAAACCCTAGGCCTCTCCTTCCCATCTGCCGCCGCCACCTTTCTTTTCCATCCCCTTCCCCTTTTTCTTCGCTGTGAGAAACCACCGCATAGCATCGCCATGGCGCCGCCGCTACAGAGCCTCCCGCGACGAGCCAAGAGCACCAGGAGACGCGCCTAGCCTCCCTCGTCATCCTCCCCGAAGGAATCGTCCCCGCGCGCTCCGTATCGACGCCAACTTTGCCGTTTCTTCCCCGTGTCCGGCGGAAAAACTCACCGATTCCGGCCGCCACCGACAACCTCCGTCCCCGCCGTCTACTCCTTGAGCTTCACGGTGAGCAGGGCTTCCTCCTCGACCTTGTCCCGACCCTTACCTCCCTCTCTATCGTTTGATCTTGTTGATGCCGGCCACCTCCTTCACAGTACCTCGTCGCCGGCCGCCTTCCGGTGATCCCCAAGACGGCGCGCCACCACCTTCAGGTTCCCCTCGGCGAGACGCTTCGAACACAACCAACCGCGCTTCCTGGGGTGCCTCCAATCGCCTGGAGCATCAACGTCTGCCCGCGGTGACCACGCCCTCGGGAACGCGAGCGGCATCCGCCTCCCCCGTCGAACAGCTTCTGTGCGTGCACGCACGCTTCGCCACGCTAGCAGCCACGTGGCCAGCGGGCCCATCCGTCAGCGTCAGAGCTAGCCAACCCCCGCGGTGAGAAAAGATCTTCAGATCTAGATCTGTTTCTGTTCTGCATGGAGCCCCCTGGAACCTTTTCTTCATCAACCCGAGGTCCCTGCTCATGATAGTTTTCTCAAAAACCCCCTGCAGGTTTTGTTATCCACCCGCAGTCCAGTCAGCATCCGCGTCAGCTTCTTGGCCCCATCTGTCAGCCACCGTGGCTAGCTTCCTCTCGGTGAGAAAAGCCCCGACCCTTTTCTGTTTTACTGAAAATTCCATAAAATGTGTAAATCTCGTATAAATCATATCTTTTAAACCGTAACTCGAAATTAAAAGTTTTGTATATGAATTTTGGTCAGAAAAATGTGATGAACATGATTATGCCATCCATACTTGCTGTTGCCTCATGCATCATATAAATTCGTGATAGTTTGCATTATCACCTAATATGGAACATATGGAATATGTGGGATATTATATATATGTTGTCCCGGTTCCATTTAACTTTGAAGTAGCTCACCCCTGCCATGTTATGCCATGCTATTCAACCCTTAACTTTGCTGGTAGAAAATGCAACTCCAACATAATTTGTTTGTTCGGGATTCCGATCCGGCTTAAATTGGATAGTTGCATCGCACCATTGTTGACATGACATGCATATCATCTTGATCATGCTGGATCTTCTTTATCCGTAGTAGTAATACTTGCACCCGTTGTTTGTCCAGCATTTGCTTCTTCTCGGTAGGATCACGAAGTGGTGATGTGAGATAAGACAAGTTCTCCGACAAGTTTTTCTGCAGCTTTTCACAGGCGAGCTCTCCCTCTTCACCTATTTTACATTTTGCTCTCCCTCTTATTTCTATCCTTATGTTGCGCTTCTTTATCGAGTCACGTCTCCTATTCCACTTGTTTACCATAATAATCCTATATGTATCATTCCTTACCCATAGCCGTTTCTTGATGTTTGAGCCTTGCGAGTCGTAGGCGTGTTTAGGCTCTGTTGTTTATCTCGATCTGTTATCGGCATATGTTGGGTTGTTGGGAGGTTATCGCATATTATATCATTTGTTGGAGATACACTTGTTTTACTTAATTGTTAACAACTAAAATTGTAAGTAGAGGCATCTGTGAGCCCCTTTGCGAAAGCATATGAACTTTGACTCGCTAATGTCCCCTAGGACCCGAGTTCTTGTTATCTGTTCCGCGATTGAGTGCTCTACCCGTACGTGGGGACGTTTATTGGGACCCCCCTCACCCTTTACCTTTTCTCAAGTCAGTTGAAAAGGGGGCCACAACCTTGGTTTTATTTGCTCATATGCACGATATGCACGATTTACTTCCTGTTGCCTTCGGGTGTTTATATTCTGTACTGTACTGCATAATTGCTAGACGACTTATCTAGTGCTTGGTCGTTAGTGCCCGCCTAGACGCCTACGCAACCTCTGGGTCCGTCTCGGAGTACGGTCGAACTTCGTCACGGGTAGCTTAGTTGGGTGGCCCCCCTAGACTTTCTTGTTGAACTGGGAACGGTCTTGTTGTGAGACATCGCCTGTAAGAAGCGGTTCGAGCATGCGTATGGTTACATTTGGGCAACCCCTGCAGGGTGTACATCTTATCGATAAGCCGTGTCCACGGTTATGGACGACTTGGAATTGTATGGCTTGATCATAGAACAACTTACACGTTATACTTGTTGTTACTAATCTGATAATAACTTGCGTAGTAATATAGCATTACTACAACCGATACCTAATAAAACTTGTCCACCGTTGAGTGCCTTTTACATTGCTTCTTCGCCTTGTTGAAGGGGATATGTGTATTTGGCTGGGTTATGTTTGTGTAGTATTTATCTGTTACCTTGTGCGCTCTCTTATCTTCTCTGAGTAGACGGATGTTCTAGCGTGTCTCTATTGGTTATAGTTTTGCTGCCGCTAAACCTACCATATAGCCCCAGGCGATATATATTCGCCCGGCGAGCATAACCATTTCTAGTCTCGCTAAGTACGTGCCGGAGTTCGTTCATTGGTACTTACTCTCGCCTTTTCTCTTTCTCTTTTGCTTCCTCCCTTTTGTCGGCAACCGATGGCCCGACTTTGACAGGTACGAGATGACGACGTTAGCAAGGTTACCCTTCCGGTTTGGCCTGGGCAGGGTTATGGACGCCACTGGTTATCTTCAGGACTCTTAGTCCAATTTGTATCTTGTCCGTTCTCGGACGTATTAGATCTTCTGTATAATTTGGATCTTTGTATTGTATATTTGTATTTTGACTCGTTGGATTCGTTGTTGTAATATATGTTTCTTGTGGGCTCTATTGTAATCATGTTGTAATGTTACCGCTCGTGTTAATTCCTCTGGCATCACGTGTGTGATTCGTCGCGCACGTCGTGTCGGAGGGCGTCTCTGAATCGATATCGTGCGGATTTCGGCGGGATCGCTGGAATCATCATGGTACCGGTTTCGGGGCGTCACATTGTCCAACACACCGATTGTTAGGCTGTCCAGACACAGGTTGGTGGTGCAACCAAACTCCATAGGAAGTGTTACGGGATTGCCATTGGGTTGTGCGACGAAGGACGAGTTCGATGCTCTCCAAGCTAACTAGACCCGGGCCCTTGTTCCTTCCCCTCGTGGTGCCAATGTCATCAACGACAAAAGGGTATTCCATCACAAACTTCACCTTGATGGGACACTCGACCGCTTTAAAGCTCAATGGGTTGTGTGCGGGTTTCATCAACGACCAAGAATTGACTAGCGAAACTTTCAGCCTGGTCGTCAAGCCCTCCACCTTGTGCACCGCTCTACACCTCGCTGCATCATGCTCTTGGCCTATCCAATAATTAGACATGAGCAACGCTTTCCTCACCAAGTGTGTCTACTATACCAACAACACATTGGCTTCATCGACCCTGTGCACCCGGATCACATGTACCAGCTCTCCAAGCCGCTCTACGTTCTTTGGAAAGCTTCGAAAGCGTGGTACATACATATTGGAGGATTTCTGCATAGTCTTGGCTTCATGCCAACACGGTCACATACCTCCCTCTTTGTCCTCCGCCATGGCACTGCTATATGTTGATGATATCATCTTCAAGGCTTCCTTGAACATGTTTCTTTGTCGCCTCATGGATTGTCTCTAGGATGAGTTCAAGCTCAATGATCGGGGGCGTTGTATTTTTCCTCGCCATCTGCGTTCGGCGTACCCGCACTGGATTCTTTATTTCACAAGACCGATATGCCGAAATGATTCTTCACCGTGATGTTATGTCAAATTGCAAGCTCACCACCACGGCTATTGACACCAAGCCCAAGCTCTTTGCCTCATAAGGTGCCTTTTCTCCAGATGCCACACCTTATTGGAGTATAGGTAGCCGCCGATGCCTTGCGGTGTCTCACGCTGATGCGACCCGATATTGCCTATGCAGTTGGATAGTTTGATCTCTTGGCCGGTCCTCTAAGCGATAGCCGACTGTCTCTCGATGTAGTGCAGAAGCTGAGTATCATGTGGTGGCTAACACGGTTACTGAATGCTATTGGCTTCGACAGCTACTTGGTGAGCTCCTCTGTGTTGTTGACAAAGCCACAATGGTTTTTGCGGTCTACTTGTTTGCAAATCATGTTCATCATCAACGAACGAAGCATATCGAGCTGGGCATTCACTTCATATGAGAGAAGGTGGCTCTTGGCCAGTTTCGTGTTGTTCATGTCCTAACGACATCACAACTTACCGACATTATGACCAAGGGCCTTTCGACTATGTCCTTTGAGTCATTTCGATCTAGCCTCAGCATCATCTCCAACGATGCTTCGACGGAGGGGGCATGTAAGAAAAAATAATTGTATTCATTTGAATCCTACCTAACCTTCCTAACCGGCCACCCTTAATCACATGGATCTCCTTCCCTTTGTAATGTGATAGGGTGTAGAGCTAGGGTTCGGAGGTTGTGATCCGTCGGTTATAAGGTGCGTATATACACCGCATTATGAAGAATATAATTGTGTTGCATATCTCTCTAATTTCCTCTAGTGAATTGCTACTGAGATTTGATGACATCACTTAACTGCACTTACCATGTCCTTTTATTTCTCGATAAAAAGAGAGTTCTACTAGAAAAAAAATAGTGTCCTGGCACTCATGGATGGTTACCATTCCCTCTAATAATGTAGTTCATTCAAGGCGCAGGTTAAAATGGCGAAGATGGCTAGAAGGAAAGGCGTATGTCAGGTGACTCGGTTGCTTGCATGTTTGGGAAGAAGCTGGACAATTACACTTCTTCCTTTCAAGCAGGTATCTCCGAGCCCCATCCAAAACCGACATCTACTCGCAGCGTATGACAGTCTGTAATATATTAACGGTTTTTGCTATGTCTCAGTCAACTGACATTTTCTTAAGTTTAAGTCACTTATAAAAAAGTGCTTTGAGTTGCACTTTTCTGTTAAAAAAGTGTAATTGCATTTTTCTCCCAGAAATGTGCAACTGGATCGAGTTGCAATTTTCTTTAAACTGCAGTTGCATTTTTCTGAGGTGACTGAAAATCTCAGTCAACTAAGACATAGACACACCCATTATGTTCTGAGATCAAGGTCATATACTTTGGGAAATTATTGCTTTTATCTAATACGTAGTTCAGCTGTAAGCCAAACTTAGGATTAATCTATGAATTCATGCAAGAATGACAGCAAAAAAAAAAAGGTTTAGGAAATCATTTTACAATTCCATGTGGTTGCCAAACATGAATTTCGGAATTGTAATTTCAAATTTTCCAAGTAAGACCTCATGAATTAATTTCATTTTATTTGATGAAATGAATTTATGGTTAGCAAACGATGTCTATTCTTTTCCGGTTCTTTGATGGGTTCAAGAATTGCCCGGGGCTCTAGATAACCTTCAGTTGGAGGCCGACTCATTGCACATCAAACAATGCTCTTCTTTAACGAAACGTAGGCATCAATCTTTGATTGATTTTTTGATAATGGGCGCTTGATTGATAAGGTCGTTAGGGAGCTTTAGCGGGCCTTTAATTTAATAATAAACGTCTTTGAAAGTTGAAACAAAGCGATCGAGCACCTCTGCTTTTGTATCCTCGTCTCCACATAACGATTAGTGGTAAGAACCCGCACACGCCTGATACACCAACCGCTTATGATTACTCGGCCAACTTGAAAGACTCATCACCATCACCTTTGCATCATGCTGCCTCTCTTCTGTTGCTTAATCATATACCAATGTACAGTATAATTAACCACTTTTGCTAGGACAGGGCTACCTTCCAGCCACCAGCAATCTTGTTGTTGTCTTCTCCCTTGTACTCCTCTTCTTCATACAGTAGTACTCCCTACTTTCATATTAGTTGTCGCTGATTTTTGTGTACATATATATCTGAATTTGCGACAACAAGCAGAAAGAGTAGCATTTATTTATGATGAGTATCAAGTTTAGACAGATGGATGGTTGGAAATTGTGATTGTGCAATGACCTTCGCATGCAAGAAGTTCCTTCCTTGGTGCAACCGAATTGCTGAGATTGACAACCAGATGGAGTACTCGACTGGGCTGAGTGTAACAGGAGAAGAAAGAATGAATGCCAATTGCCAAGTGATGGAGTGCCCACAGTTTTGAGTTCATTTACTACTATTTTGATTTGAAGCTCGCGGCAAGCAAGGTTCTCCACGTCGATAGCTTCTCTCGCGGCGGCTGATGGTTGGTCCAGAGCAGAACCGGGGTTGCGCCATGCCGAGGAACTCCGATCACTTTCAGGCCAGAATCCGGTCACCGTCGTCAGGAAATAGAATCCGGCACGCGAAGATTCAGAGTTTAATGGGCATGCAGTGCAAAACTTGCCGCACCCTTTCAGCCCCGAAATTCCTCCCCTTTCTTAGCGGCTCCAAGATCAGTCCATTTCATGGGTACAGTCGATCAAACATCGTTGCGCGTGTTGTTCTCGCGGTTAATTACATTGTACTAGATCAGCGATGTTCGGACGGAGTAGTAGACTATGCGAGATCTATTATATACTAAAAGCAAGATAAGAATGATTAATAGAGCCACGAGGTTAATCCACATCATCTAAATTATTTTAACTGTTAGATCTAAAATATATGGTTAGGATTTAACTAAGAGATTACTATTCACGTAACCGTGTAGTTTCAGTTTGACACGTTTACATTTTTAAGAGGTGACACGTTTATTCCAAAAAGAGATTTTGATGGGTTCGGATATTTTTCCATGCACGCATGTTACGGAGTTAGCATACTACACAGACAACTCACCAAAAAAAAAAGACCGGCCTGAACGTGATAGGAAAGGCAATAGACACGTACATATATTTTATATGCCTTAGTTCAGACTCTTAAGTAGACGTGATCAAATAGGACTCAAACACTTTCAAGCTTTAATTTGCATCCGTAGATCTAGCTCAATTTGTTTTCTTTTTGGCATTGTTAGAGTCCATGCTAAGACCGTCTACTCAAAATAGTCAAGGAACCACTATAGTTGATATTGAAATTAGAGTCAACACATTCAGAAAACTACACGCTAGATTGTAAAAATAAATTGTTTTAATCTACATGATTATTTTGGCACAGTATATAAATCGTTATTTTTTCTAACAACCGTGATCTGACAATCAAGACTATTTTTTTTCAAAGGACCATTATTACTAATTATCCCTGATAACTCAAAAAGGTTGATCAAGATTTCGAGAATTCTTTGTCTCTAAATTTTTTCCGTCCGCATTTTACATTTTTCTATCTCTTAGGCGCTAGCTATCACAAAACCAGACCTTAAAAATCATGACTAATCTCGTATGTATAGAAAACCCACATGAAATGTATTTCTTCGAGACGCAATGTTAACCACATCATCTACTAACTCCGATCCATAGTAAGTGTAAGGGCTTTATTTCAATTTAGACTAAATTTAAAGTAAAGTCCCCACACTTATTATAGATCGGAAGGGTTCATATTGATGGTTAGATCTGTAATTTGGACTAAAATTTAATTAATTAGCGGTTGAGAGATTAGGAGTGTATGTGGTCTTTTAGTTCCAGGTCCATCTGTATAGAATCCGTGTTACACAGGAGTATCGAAATCACAAAATCGTACATGGAATTTACGTTTCTCTTGAAATCTTGGTTCAACTTTCCATGACTCCCTTGCATCTGAAAATTCCTTGGGAGAAAAAAGGGCGATGCCAAAGCTTGTGGTATCCTCCTATACGTAAGACAGGTAGATAGATCTACATAGTTAAACCTATCAGAAAACTTGGCTGCATCCAGCGCTGCTTGCAGTTTTCTTAAATTTCTTCCGCCACTAAAATTAGCTTTATTGACTTTCAGAATAAACTAGGCCATGTATTTTTGGTTAGCTCTTTTCCGATAGTTTTCTCTCCTTAGCGGCATGCTTATTTTCAGCAAAACTAAAATTCTAAATACGCAGCTACCCAAGTATATGTTTCTTAACATTAATCGATTCATGTACACCCTGATAATGTTAAGTAATATCAAGTAAATGCACATTTCATTATTAGAAAGACCTATTTTATTTTTTATTGTTTCACACCTAACATGATATAGCATTTGGGTTTTTTAGGTAGAAACTGTACCATTATATTTTTCATCGTACACAAGTAGTTTGAGTAAAAAAAAAAAAGGTAGTACAATTGGTGAGTAAGCGCTAAGAAGACCTCAATGGCTCAGTGCAGATACTCGGTGGGCGGTGAGCAATTCAATCTACCTCTGTGGAATAAAAAAAGAGAAAATATATGATAAATAATTATCCATAAGGTGAAATCAGAGATGGATGCTAAATTTGGGTAGACAAAGGCTTAGGGAAAATTAAACTAACCGACATATAGGGAATTAATTTTTTTATACAACCATGCGGGTTCACCGGATACATTCGAGATAAATTACACGTTACCGCATAATACCACAATAGTTTTGCAAATACTAGCTTCCTAAGGGAGTTGATAAAAAAGATCTCATGGAGCATTTTGAGTGCCAAACACAACACCAATGCACGTGTTATTTTAATGTTGAATCAGTTTAGTTTGTATGTGATGTTAGGTCAATCTGTAATGTTAGAATTCAGATTGTCATTAGTTGGCATGTGATATATAGTTATGTAAGTCTATATGATCCAGGCCAAATTAGGATGATTGTCTACCAGAAGAATGAGAAGATGATGCTTAGATTTTGAATGGAGATTAGAAAATGATATGTGTGAATTAGATATTTCGTTTATCGTAGTTTCTAGGATGGTCGTAGAACCGCACTATATTCATGAGACAATAAATTGATTCTCAAGCACTAAATAATCAATCGATGATGCCCTCGCATTTGCGAGGGCCACCTTGCTAGTTTTTTCTAAAATCAATAAATGGCATACGATCTTTATTTAGATTTTATTCAGCACAGATTTGCTAAAAATATGCATCATAAAATCTGAAGCGGTCACTCAACACCTACAAACTCGATAATAAAATGGGTAAAGAAACATACTATCAGAGTCTTATGCCCCAAAACCACAAAGAATGCTCCACCAACTAAAAACCTAGGACATCACTGAGTCACCCTATCACGAAACATGAGCACACATCCGGCATAGCAGAACCTCGGCGCTAGACAACGCCCTTCGCCGCGCAAGTCCATTAGACCACATCTGTCGCTGATTCCCCGATGCGCCTCGCCGCTGAGTCCCCGATGTGCCTCGCCGCCGAGACTCGACGTCGTCGACACGTGTTGATGCACACCACTCCACCACTTGCTACCACCATCAAACAACTACTCCAAAAATCGCACCCCCAAGAGGTAAAAGTAAAGTGCGCCATGATTCGATCCGGGATACCTAGATCTAGGGTTTTTCTGAAGGAGCACAAGTGAGTAGACATGGGCCGCAATGGCGATGCCTTCAAAAAGGTAAAGCCGTATGAATGACCCCATCGCCAGCCATGACCGGAATAGGGGCTCGGTTTTCACCGGCATACACGCCTCTCCAACTCGCCGTCGAGACCAACAGGCCGACCACCTCCGAACAACTTGCTGCTCACCTCCTTTTTGCTAAGGATGGATTATTCACACATCTGCTTGCTCTTGTTGCCATGCCCGTAGTAGAGGTTGGCATCGGGACCGTCGTCCCTCTGGGACCACCGACTTGCCATGGATGCTCCTCGCTGCGCCGCCCGTGCCGTTGTTGAGCGTGGTGGACGCGAACCAGTTGTGTTTTAGGTCTTCTTCGATTGGCTACATAGAAATAGGAAACAGTGTTATTGGACCCGTTCCAGTTCTACATGATTTCATAGGGAATTGCTAGTTCTTGGCATACTGAGAACTAAGCTAGTCCTCAATAGACTTCTGCAACATCGGATTTCATCATAATTCGTGCGCTTGAGTTGCAATTGAGATTTTTTTGCAAGTGGGCTAGCAATTAAATTTTTCGGTTACTAGTGAGGCTGCAACTACGAAAAATACCTCCAAACCGTTAGATTTGCTTCGTGATCTATGTTAATGGTGAGTTGCAATATTGGTTGTAAGTGAGATTTGATGATGTCATTCTACTAAGAATTAAGTTAGTTTCTAGTAGACCGAGAATTAGTCACACCCGATATGCACCAAGGCTTCTTCGAATATATCACCTCCGAGGAGGACGACGGTGGCCCAGGTGAAGGCCAGCGTGCCCAGGGCGTTGCCCAACCTCTCCACCGTCGCCACGAAGTGCACGAAGCGGTTCAGCCGCTTCTCCGGCGGCACGGCGGTGGCCGCCTTGCCGACAGTAGAATCTTCCGGCATCTCTACGCGGCGCTCGGCGATGTTCGCCATTACCCAAGAGCAGCGGTAGCAGACGCGCGACTTTGATGTGATTAATTACCTTGCCGGACCTCTCCTCCTATAAATTGATCCGTGGTTCCGCATGCTCTCCTGCGAAAAGAAAAGAAAAAAAAAACACTCTACGTCATGTCAGTTATAAATTACTCCCTCCTTCTCAAGGCATAGGGCGTAAAATTCTTTGCACGCCGATTAAGGAGGTTTCCAGCCAGGCAACTCTTTCCTAACTTGCCCCTAATTAATCGCTAGTTAGTTGAGTATTTTTCTCACCTAGCATTGACTGCCTCCTCCTTTGATGGGGTTTCCTTTTCTCTCTCCACGCATGCAACATGCACAACCAATCAAAAGGCTGTAGTAATTGCCCTATGCCTTGAGAAGGAGGGAGTATACGTAAGCCGCAGCTGTTTCCATCATGGCGACTCGCGAGCACATGTCTCCGGCGACTGATTCTTACTTCGAAGACATACATGTACGCCCGTAACACGTTCCTGCTGTCAAAACTCAAAACAACGCCTATGCTTTAAAAAAAATCGGGACAAAAGCTATGCCCCAATATTTTCATTAAGAAGAAATATTTTGACAAGATAATCCGAACTAAAATAAAATTAGAAGAGATTCTCTCGGTATTAATTCACCCAAGCACTTTACCCCGCGACACCCACATACAGGCTTTCCGCTTAGCTATCTCTAAAACGACTATATAAGGTGCATGTTTGCTCGGCGCGCCACCGACGGCTCCGGCGTGTCGCTGCCGTGGTCAACTTGCAGAGGGCTTGTGCTGTATTTTTGTTTTCGTTGGGGGCCTTTCTGTAATGTTTCTGAATTAATGGCATCTTCTTTTACTCGCAAAAAAAAGGTGCATGTTTGCTGTTGAAGATCCGTGCACTACAAAAAATTGATAAGGTGCCGACGGCCGCCGTTTGTGCTGACGACAATTTATCGGGGCCGTCGGCATAGAGGCTGGTTCCTCCAACCCACGAAGAAGGCCGTCAGCACAGGTACGCCGTCGCACAATCATCCCCGCTGGCATACATGTTTACTGTGCCGACCATGGCCGTCAGCACATCTTCCCCCCTCAGCACAGACCCTAGTGTGCGGGCTTAGCGGGCGCACCGTGACAACGGGGGAACGACGCCACTTCTATGACAATGGCCTAGCCTTCGGCCTAGCTTCCAGTACTTGCCGTCGGTACAAATATTTTTTCTCTCCTTTTTCCACATCTTTCTCTACCGCCATTTCTCTCCCGCTCTTTCTCTCCCGTCCTTCTTTCCCGATCTTTCTCTCCCGCCCTTCTTTCACGCTCTTCCTCTCCCGCTGTTTTTCTCCCGATCATTCAGCCCCTCACATCCCTATATATACCATGTCTTGGGGCATTTCTTCTCCAACCTACACAACACCACCAGCACCACTTCTCCTCCAACACCACCACAGAATCCTCTCAGCTCCGCCTCCATTGAGACGGCTCCTCATCGCCATAGCAACACGGGCTTCATTGGTGTTCGCTTGCGGCTTGGGGGAGCATTTCGCGGCTGAAATCACCGCCGCTAGAGTGCGTGGGTGGCTCGGCACCTTCTACACCAGGGAGGATGCTGCCCGCGCATACGACGCTGTGGCGTGGAGGTTTCATCGGCCACGCCATGAAATGAACTTCCCGGAGGTAAGGTCTCTGAGGGAAGCCCAGAGTCTCGTTCCTCATTCGATACTTCGCTCGGAGAGGGAAGCGCGGCGCTACCGCCATGGGTAGCGGCGGATTTCCATCGCCGAGGAGGACGAGCAGTTCATGGCGCAGTGGCACAGAGAACATCCTAAAGACGTGGAAGCCATGCGCTCATTCTGAAAGGAGAAGCAGGTGGAGAGCAGAGAGAAGAGGGCGGAAAAGCGGCAGAGGAGGGCCGACTATGAAGAGGAGTATGCCAAACGAGAGGCATCGACATGGGACCCTAATGATGAATGGTGGGTGAACAACCTGTCAACTACCGTTTTAGAGGACACCCCAACGATGAGGAAGATTTCGACAACTGATTAGTATGTGTGTCTCGAGTTTCAGTGACGAGTTCGGGTGTCTATGTAGTATATGTGTCTACCCTCATCTCATGTGTCGATCGAGGGTTCAGTGGTTTGGTCCTACATGAGTGTAGTTCGTTAAGTGTTTTGGTTCGTTACGGACCGCACGACTGATGTTTGGTTACGTTCGGGACCAAGCTTGATACCTAGACTGTGTAGCGAGGACTGTAATTCTGTGGCTTAAGTAATACAATTTCTATTCGCAAAAAAAAAAATATATATCACCGGATACGAAAATAATTATTGGATGTTAAATTTCCGATGAAATGTACAATACAAATGATTTCTTGAAAAACATCGTTGTGAAGATACCAAAGCGGTCAGGGACAGGCTGAGTAGTGCGGCACGCACGAAGATAACATATCTTGGAGACTTTGAGAGCATGCCCCCTATCGCCTATCGGTTTCCACGACTGACTGGACCTGAACGAAATGACGAGTGCGTAGCTAATTGCCTAGTAGACTGGATTTAACGAAGCGACCACCGCACAAGAAGGAGATGCTTATGCAGGGCGGCGGTATCGTGGGAGGAAAGCAAGATGAAATGGACGCACACCAAACGCGACTATGCGTTCGTGCCAAGCCAACGGCCGACGCCAAATGATTGCAACATACATACATCGACCAATGCAACATGGCACCCATCTGCACGGGACCCGGCTGTCTGAAACACCTCCTTTCCTCTGCTCTCGATGATCTTTAGAAGATTCTTGGCTAGTTTTCTAGCGACTCTCATGGAAGCCAATATGTATATAATGTATCCGGCAGGCTGCCACCACCGCCGCCGCGCTCTGCGAGTGCTCTCTACTCGTAACATCCACTCACTCTTCACCACCCTCAGTCTAGGCTGGCGTGCTGTCCATAAGACTAAGAGGAAGACGGAGCTCTGAGCTGAGCTGAAACATCTGTCTGACACGATGAATCGGGCTTTGCCTCTGGCTGGTGTAACCTTCTTCTTCATTTCGGTGGCGTGCGCGTCGGTGGCGGCGGCCGCGGCAGGCGACCGGCGGCCGTACATCGTGCAGATGGACGTGTCCGCCATGCCGACGCCGTTCACCACGCACGAGGGCTGGTACACGTCGGTGCTGTCGTCGCTGGCGGGCAAGAAAGATGAGGCGGCGCCGGAGCACCTGTACACGTACACGCACGCCATGACCGGCTTCAGCGCCGTGCTCACCGCGCCGCAGCTCGCGGAGATTCAGGGCATGGAGGCGCACGTGTCCGTCTTCCCGGAGACGTACGCGCGCCTCCACACCACGCGCACGCCCGAGTTCCTCGGGCTCGTCGGTGGTGGCGCCTCCGGGGGTAGCACTCTCTGGCCGGCGTCCAAGTATGGCGAGGACGTGATCGTCGGGATCGTCGACACGGGCGTGTGGCCCGAGAGCGAGAGCTTCAGCGACGCCGGCATCACGAAGCCCGTGCCGGCGAGGTGGAAGGGCGCGTGCGAGGCCGGGAATGCCTTCAAGCCCTCCATGTGCAACAAGAAGCTCATCGGCGCGCGGTCGTTCAGCAAGGCCCTGAAGAAGAGCGGCATGTCCATCGCGCCGGACGACTACGACTCGCCCAGGGACTACTACGGCCACGGCACCCACACGTCGTCCACGGCGGCCGGCAGCGCCGTCAAGGGCGCGAGCTACTTCGGCTACGCCAACGGCACGGCCACCGGCATCGCGCCCATGGCCAGGGTGGCCATGTACAAGGCCGTCTTCGAGGGCGACACCCTGGAGTCCGCCTCCAGCGACGTGCTGGCCGCCATGGACCGCGCGATCGCCGACGGCGTCGACGTCATGTCGCTCTCGCTGGGATTCCCGGAGACTTCCTACGACACCAACGTGATCGCCATCGGTGCCTTCGCCGCCATGCAGAAGGGAATCTTCGTGACGTGCTCGGCTGGGAACGACGGCTCCGATGGGTACACGATCATGAACGGCGCGCCCTGGATCACGACCGTCGGCGCGTCCACCATCGACAGGGACTTCACGGCGACCGTCACGCTCGACGGCGGTACCGGCGGCGGCGCGAGGAGCATCCATGGTAAGTCAGTGTACCCGGTGGGCACGGCGATCGCCGGCGCCGACCTCTACTACGGGCACGGCAACAAGAGCAAGCAGATGTGCGAATACTCCAGCCTCAACAAAAAGGAGGTGAGCGGCAAGTACGTATTCTGCACCGCCGGCGAGGGCATCAGGCAGCAGATGGGCGAGGTGCAGAGCAACGGCGGCCGCGGGCTGATCGCCGCGAGCAACATGAAGGACTTCCTGCAGCCGACTGACTACACCATGCCGCTCGTGCTGGTCACCCTGTCGGACGGCGCCGCCATCCAGAAGTATGTGACGGCAACCAAGTCGCCGCCCAAGGTGAGCATCCGATTTGCCGGGACGGAGCTCGGCGTCAAGCCTGCTCCTACCGTGGCGTACTTCTCCGCCCGCGGGCCGAGCCAGATGAGCCCGACGATCCTGAAGCCCGACATCGTCGCGCCGGGGGTGGACATCCTCGCGGCCTGGGTGCCCAACAAGGAAATCATGGAGATCGGCACACAGAAGCTCTTCACCAAGTACATGCTCGTCTCCGGCACGTCCATGTCGTCGCCGCACGTCGCCGGTATCGTCGCCCTCCTGCGATCGGCGCACCCCGACTGGAGCCCGGCGGCCATCCGCTCCGCCATGATGACCACGGCCTACGTCAAGGACAACGCCAACAAGGTCATCGTCAGCATGCCGAATGGGTCGCCGGGGACTCCTCTCGACTATGGCAACGGCCACGTGAGCCCCAACGAGGCCACCGACCCCGGCCTCGTGTACGACGCGACGGCGGACGACTATGTCAATTTCCTCTGCGGCCTCCGCTACAGCAGCCGCCAGATTACGGCTGTTACCGGACGGCGAAACGCCAAATGCGCCGCCGGTGCAAGCCTTGATCTGAACTACCCATCATTCATGGTCATCCTCAACAAAACCAAGTCCGCGACCCGGACGTTCAATAGGGTCCTGACCAACGTCGGCAGCTCACCGGCGAAGTACACCGTGTCAGTGACGGCTCCGGCAGGGATGAAGGTGACTGTGACGCCGCCAGCACTGTCTTTTGGAGGCAAAGGAAGCAAGCAGAAGTTCAGTGTCACCGTGCAGGTCAGCCAGGTGAAGAGAGCAGGAGATGACTACAACTACATCGGGAATCATGGGTTCTTGATCTGGAACGAGGTTGGAGGACACCGTGCTGTCAGGAGTCCAATAGTCTCAGCATTTGCTCAGTGAAGAGCAAGCAATTGCAGTATATCTGGAGCAAAAGTTAAATCCCGATAATAGGAAAACAATAAATATATAATCCTGACCAGAAGAAGTAACACATAGACTGAAAGGAGAGGAAAACACACTCCCGGTCACCGATCGATAAATTTAAAATTTGTAAATATTTTTCTCAACATATTATATTCTACTCAAAAAGAGTTATTAACATATATTCCACTATCTTGATTTGTTTGCTCCAAAATATGTAAATCTCTAAATGTAATAGGGTGTTAAATTATATGCATTATTTATTGGGTGTGACTAATTCTTGATCAGGCTCAATTGCAACCCACCTTGCAAACCCACAAGTAGCACGGATCACGAAACAATCTGAGGTAGTTGCAATCGCTTGATGTGTCTATACATTGGTGATGTGGGCATTACCATTCGGGTAACCAGCATTATGATACCTCCTATGACCCGACCAGGGGCCCATGAAGATCACCCACCGATCAAGGTGGGCCAATACGTCGGTTCCAAAGAAGAAGATTCATCCGAAGAAGGATTCTTGACGAACAAGGCAAGAAGACATTAAACAACGAAAAATTAGAAGTAGAACTCTTCGTAACCTAGTCGAACCCGGACAGAACTCTCAAGACCTGGCCTGCAATATAAGGGCCAGGAGAGGGTCTGCCGAGGGGGACAACAACGACAACAAATAGATTCACCACAAGTCTAGAGCTAGGTCCTTAGAAACTTAGCCTCTCGACGAGATCATAACCATAGCCTTCGGCTACCCCATTGTAACCCGATATATTCGATAATCAAGATCAGACAAGTAGGAAGTAAGGTTTTACCTCATCGAGGGCCCCGAACCTGGGTAAATCTCTCTCCCTGTCTGTTTGGTATCCGATGTCTCGTGTCAGCCTGCAGGATTTCGTCAACCCTAAGCCCCTAAAGGTGGGCATTGCCGAGGAGCACCCTCGTCAATTGGCGCCGTCTGTGGGAACACTGTCGGTACAAGGCACGTCATCGGCTGCTCCAGTCACATCAGCAACATTCGTGCTGGCATCACCAACACCTTCAAGCCTGAAAATTCGGTTCGTTGTGGATCCTTCGAGTTCACTCCGCGCGTCGAAGCGCCACGTCCAATTCCTTCTAAGTTACATGGCGGTATAGACGCGACCTTTGGCGGTGTCCACTTCATCGTCGATTCCGGAGGGTTTCTTCGACTTCCAAATTCAGGTGCATCAAGCTTGTTAAGGACTTCGGCTCCAGAAATCATCATCCCACCGATAGCTTCAGTGGATTCGCCATATTCGTTTGGCAACAACAACGGGAACAGCCGAAGAAAATTCGGTAGCAGAGAGGAGCAACGGAAGAGGAGAAGGGATCTTCGTTGTGAGGCAGATGGACGAGCTCCAAGTCGCCTCCACCAGTGTGGCAAAGGATGTTATAGTGTGCAATTAAACAAAAATCGGAGCCGCGCACCTTATCTGCCAGCTGCGGAACAACTTGTCGCTCCATGTTACTGGCATGCTTACATTGACCCGAAAAACAACATTGAGAAGGCTACGCATCTACTTAAAGATTATCGGTAGTTCCTCGATATTCAGAAGCTATGCGAAGAGCTAAGGTTTGATTCGGAAGCAAAGACTCGTTCGGTAGGAAGAATTACAACCGCTTACAATAATCCTCAGCAACAGCAGTATGTGCCAGACGAAGATATCTACATACCTACCGAAGTCGACCCCGCATCTCGAGGGAAAGTCAACATGATTCACAAGACCAGCTTTTCAAAGAGGGAGTCCAAGAAGTTCACGGGAGATAATGTTTGCAGAAGTGGCTATGGCGGCAGTACCCAACTATATCGATTGGTCGGATCAGAACATCCTGTTTAGCATAGAGGACCATCCGATAGCCGTCCCAAGGCCCGGTCACGCTGCCCTAGTCCTTGAAGCGCAGATCGGGGGATACAATATGAGCAAAGTGTTCATGGATGAAGGAAATGGTCTAAACCTTTTATTTGCAAGCACAATGAAAGCAATGTGATTGTCAGTCGATATGTTAAAAGAATCTGACACCGGCTTCCATGGCATCATCCCAACCCGACACGCGTATCCCCTTGGTAAAATTTCGTTGGACGTTGTCTTCAGCACCCAGCAACTTCAGAAAGGAGAAACTTGAGTTCGAGGTGGTAGACTGGAAATCACAGTACCACTCCATCCTCGGCAGGCCAGCGTTTACCAAGTTTATGGCTGTTCCTCATTATGCGTATTTGAAGCTGAAGATGCCAGGCAATAACGGGACAGCAATAATTGTTCACGGTAGTTTTTCTCGTTCTGATAATTGTGATAGAGATTTCCAGAAGATCGCCTCCAAGTTTGGAGTCAGGGAAGAACTCAATGCACTTGACGTACTCACTGACCATACACAGCCACCTGCCGATAATCGGAACGCAAAATCTGACGAATTTGAGCCGCCAAAGAAGCAAAGAAGCATCAAGTGCATCCCTCTAACCCGAAGAAAACAATCAATGCATCGGCAGATCTTACTGTCGCATAGGAAGGCGCGCTCATCGAGTTTCTCCGTGAGTGCTGGGAAATATTTGCATGGGAACCATCCGACATGCCAGGTATTCCCAGGGAACTCGCTAAGCACGCCTCAATGTTGACCCCAAAGCTAAACCTGTACAGCAGACGTTACGTCGTTTTTCAGAACTGAAAAGAAAAGCTATAGGAGAAGTTAATCGGCTCTGCAAAGCTGAGTTTATTCGAGAGCTCAAGGAAGCCGAATGGGTAGCTAACCCGGTCATGGTGCCGAAGAAGGATACGAAAACACTTCGAATGTGCATCGACTTCACGAGCCTCAACAAGCATTGCCCGAAGGATCACTTCCCGTTGCCACACATCGATCAAATAGTCGACTCCACAACAGGCTGCGATCGCCTCTCGTTTCTAGATGCTTATTCAAGATATAATCAGATCAAGCTCAAAAAAGAAGACCAGGAATTAACAGCGTTCATTACACCGCATGGTGTTTACTGCTACAACGTCATGACTATCAGACTAAAAAATGCAGGTGCAACTTATCAACGGTGCATGCAAGCTTGCCTCGGGGAGCAGATTGGCCGGAATATCGAGGTTTATATCGACGACATCATCGTCAAAACTAGAAACGCCGTGATGCTCATCGACGATCTGAGAGAAACTTTCGACAACCTTGATCGATATAAAATCAAGCTAAACCCGAAGAAATGCTTCTTCGGAGTACTAGGAGGCCAATTACTCGGGTACTTTATTTCAGCCAGAGGAATAGAAGCTAATCCTGTGAAGATTAAAGTTTTCCTTGACATGGAGCCACCAAGGACTCTACAATAGGTGCAACAGCTGGCAGGGCGGGTAGCAGCTCTCAGTAGATTTATTGCAAAGCTATGAGAAAAGGCTCTACCTTTTTATCAGTTGATGAAGAAGTCAGAAAAAGTCCAGTGGACAGCAGAGGCTCAAGATGCTTTTGATAATCTGAAGAAGGTTTTGTCGACTTATCTGGTCCGTGTTACTCCACGAGACAGGGAGCCGATGTTACTATACATCGCGGCAACCGGTCGAGTCGTCAGCACTGTGCTTGTTGTCGAGCGCGCGGAAGAAGGAAAGATTCATGGCGTACACCATCCTGTTTATTACCTCAGAGAGGTACTTACACCAGCAAAACAACGGTATCCACATTACCAGAAATTGGCATATGCCGTATGTATGACAGCACGAAAACTGAGGCATTACTTCGCTGAACACCCAATTGTTGTCGTAACTGAAGCTCCATTGAAGAATATACTCACCAATCCAGATGCCACAGGTCGTGTATCTCAGTGGGGCATCGAGATAGCTCCACATGATATTTCTTACATCAATCAAATAGCCATAAAGTCTCGGGTCCTTCCAGATTTCTTTGTCGATTGGATTCAGTCGCAAACTCCTTCTGCACCTGATATGTCAGGTTCTTGGACTATGTACTTTGATGGTTCGAAACGAAGCACAGGCGCAGGGGTAGGAGTAGTGTTAATTTCGCCACAAGGAGACAAGATGAGATATGTGCTGAGAATGAATTTCTCGTTACCAACGAATAATGAAGCAGAATACGAAGCATTATTGCATGGTATGCGTATGGCCAAGGCATGTGGACCTACTCATTTGGATATTTATGGAGATTCAAACCTTGTGGTTCAGCAGTCGATGAATTTATGCGACGTTATTAGCGACAATATGATTGCTTATCGCCAGATGTATCGATCAATGGAAGCCAAGTTTGAAGGTTGTGAGCTAAAACCTATCGGCAAAGCTAGCAACGAGGAAGGAGATGCATTGGCAAATATTGGCTCTACATGCTCTTCTATCCCAGATGAAGTCTTATATGAAGTAATTACTCAATGGTCTATTAAAGTAAAAACTTCGGCACCTCCTGAAAAATCGGCTGCTGACTCTGGGGCTACGCCTCAAGACGATGTTGAAGATATTATTGGTGGACCTAAACAACAAGTTCTTCTCCTCGAGCCTTTGTGGACTGAACCTTTTCTGGCATACTTATTGGAGCAACGATTGCCAGATGATCTAACAGAAGCTAGATGCATTGTGCGACGATCTAAAGCATTAATTATAGTAGATGGTGACCTTTATAAACGGAGCATCTCTCGCATCTTCCAACGGTGCATTGCCATCAACGATTGAAAGGCCCTGTAACGAGGGATACACGAAGGGACGTGTGGCCATCATGCAAGCAGTAGAGCACTTGTGGCCAAAGCTTTTAGAGCTGGGTTTTATTGGCCAACGGCAGCAGCTGATGCGTGAGACTTAGTTCGGAAGTGCGACCCTTGCCAACGTTTTGCACAAAAACCACACGCACCTGCTACGGATCTAATGACAATACCTTTGGCATGGCCCTTTGCGCAGTGGGGACTTGACCAAGTTGGTCCAATGCCAAAGTCATCGCCTGGTGGTCATACCCATCTATTGGTAGCAGTCGACAAATTCACCAAGTGGATTGAGGCCATACCAGTCACCAATCAGACAGCCAAAACGGTTATCAAGTTGTTCAAAGGAATCACCTGTCGCTTTAGTGTGCCTCACAACATCATCACGAACAACAGAACAAACTTCGATTCGAAGGAATTTCATGAATTTTGTAACAATAATGGCATCAAGCTCAAATTCTCCTCGGTTGCACATCCTCAAACCAATGGAAAAGTGGGAAGGATCAACGGCTTAATATGCGATGGCATTAAAAAGTGTCTCATAGGTGCAGCTGGAGCCTGGGTCGAAGAGTTACCATCAGTACTTTGGAGTTTGTGGACTACACCAAATATGTCAACGCAATATACTCCCTTCTTCCTTGTATACGGAGCTGAAGTTGTTCTACCTGCCGATGTTCGCTTCGAAGCACCTCGGGTGGCTGCATACAAAGAGAAAACCTCTGTTCAGGCATTACAAGACGTTGTGGACCTTGTTGATGAGGCTCGAGATATTTCCCTAGCAAGAACAACAGTATATCAGCATGCCATACAGAATTACCACAGTCGAAGGGTGCGCACTCGAAGTTTCGACGTCGGCGATCTAGTACTACGATTGAAGCATAAAGGACACCTAAAGCTTGAATCCACATGGGAAGGACCATACATCGTCACTGAAGTAATCCCAGGAGGAGCTTATCGTCTCAAGAATCCTACTACAGGAAAAGATGTTGGGAACCCATGGAACGTTGCACAATTGCGTCAATTTTATGCGTAGGACTCGACCTTTTTACTGCTTCCTTTATTTCTTTTACAATAAGGCTTCTTAGCCACTATTGGAGCAATGTATACCCCAGTTACGTTCTATGAATAAATCTCCTGGTTCAGCTTATATGATTACCTTCTCACCCGAACAAAAGTTTGGGATCTTCTTACTGGCTACTGCTACTTCCATCGGGAGCTCTGGTTAACAACGCGTCATGGCTTACCCGGCAATACTCGGGGGCTGCAAGATTTATTACAATTTCGGTATTTACTATTTACTCCCATCGGGAGCTCTGATTATCGACGTATTACAGTTTTTTCGGCAATACTCGGATGTTGTAGTTCTTATCATGGTTTTCGTCAAGAGCCTCAAGGAACATGTGAGCACTACAATTGATGAGAATCTTCATACAAAGGTAGTTCCACCAAAGTCTCAAGGAACATTCGAGCGCTGCAATTGGTGGAAACAATGCAACATATGAAAGGCTCACGCCGGTGCACCGTATTACGAAGCCGAATAAGAGCACAGTTCTTTCGTTTACTCAAAGGATGTCGCCCTTACAAACATACATGCGACCTTGCAAAAATTGCGATTACTACAGGGTCGTCGAGTGAGCAAACTGACATGATCCCTCAGTTGCCTTCGACAAAATAAAAACAAAACGAGGTTTCGACTGGGCTTACGGTTCATCGATTCGATATGATGTTAAAAAGAACGTCAACGGCACAGGATGCTGAAAAAGAGCATCATTTCTTACAACGCAAGTTCCTCTTAAAGAAGAGTGATTTATTTCATAAAAATTACAAAGGCACACTGTGTGCAAGGATAATTAAGAATTTCTATCATGATGATGTTCCCTGGTCTGCTTGATTCTTCAAATCTCTTTCGGTACCTACCTCCATCCTAGAGAGAATGATATAAGCAGGATGTCTAGATATGGGGTAATACTGATCAAGTCTTACACTAGCATTAGCTATGGATTCTAAATCCATTGTCGGATGACAAGCTAAAACAGAAGCAAGTGCTAGTTCGGCTCCAGCAAGAAGTTATTTATGCATCAAAGATTGAATTCTGGTAGGAGTCTTGAATCGACTAAACAAAGCCGATAGAGTCTCGGGTGCTGGATCCAAAGGAAACATGGTCTTCCATACCATGGTCAGATGAGCGTGATACTTATCAAAGTAGTAATGTACCTTCTCAACCCGATACTCGAACTTCGCCACGGTTACGGCCTTTGACCTATCTGACCATAACTCACACTTCGGGTGAGATATATCGGTCATCGCTGCAATCTTCTTATGAATTCGCTTGTTTTCTTATGATTCATCGAAAGCAACGACTTTTGAAGACAAAAAGCAAGTTAGAAGAAGATTCTTTACAAATACCAATAAAACAAAAGGGTGATTGAATGCTTACAGGTTAGGCTCTCGGTAGCCACGCGTAGGCGATCCAAAGCATGATGTTCGACTGTTGTGGCAATTTCGCTCTTCTTTTTCACCAATGATGTCATAGCATGAAGACCAGCCATATCTTTATTCAATTGGGAAATCTGATTGCGCGCGCAGTCGACGCACAAGTTCCGATTCGTTGACAGCAGAAGAATTCGAAGAACTCTCGACTCGGGAAGAAGTCGAAGGAATCTGCACCAAGTTGTTTAATATGCATCCTCAGAAAATCAGTGAAGGAAAACTATCAAGTGCAGAAAACTCCCATCAGGAGCCATCAACATCTCTTCATTCAAAAGGTTATGTTAAGAAAGTTGAGTACTGACAATAGAGTCAGCGTAATTCATTACAGAACAAAGATGAGATAAAAATATTCAAGATTACAACTAAGTGAATCAGTGAACTCAAGATGCTTGAGTTCGTGCAGATGATCTTGGAGCAGTCTCGGATACAGCTTTTTTCTTCTATCCATCAACTAGCTTCAAGAGTCGACTTGTGCACAGTTGAGCTGATTCATCGAAAGGGGCAAGGTCGACAAGAGAACCATCCGCGTCCGTTGGTAACGCCTTCGACAGTTGCTCCAGTTTTTACTCTGGACCGTGCCCCATTAAGAGTTGAAAAGCAAGAACCGCTCCATAGAGACGGGAGCGACGCTTTAGTACCCTAATTGCGCTGCTGGAGTCGATGAAGAAGGTATTCGCCAGCTCTCCAAGTGTTTTGTTCTGATCTAGCCTGGGAAACATCATCGAGAATAACTTCGACAGAGCTCCCTTGGCCTTCTTTAAGAGATCTTGGATTTGATCGCTGGACTCGACAACAAATGAAAGAGAATCCGACATAGAATCCATCTGAAGCTTGTTCGTACGGTCGACAGGCATGTCGGCAGTATCTAGAATATCATGGAAGACAACTCATTACAACGATAAAATATTTTGAGAAAAGGAGAAGCAGACGAGCATGGAGAAATCTTACTTAACAAACTTTCAATGGATTTGCGAAGAGCGACCTCTTTCTTGTCTACTTCAACGAAAGCCTTGTGCCTCGACTCCTGCTCCTCCTTCATCATCTTCTTCAGATTCTTCAATTCAGTTCTTCCTTTAGGCTTGCATTTTCGTTCCGAGCTTTGTCTGTTAGCCTGTTCACTTCTTGCACTTGGTCAGCTGAAGAATTAGCAGCCTTGCAGAGCTGGATGTTCTCTGGCTCTAGTCGAACGAATTGGTCGGCAAATTCTACCACAATGTCCATGAATTGGCTGCAGCAAGAGAATCAAAGGGATACGTCAGGATATACAACAAAGCATATCTTAACCTATATTTGGCTCTGCTCAAAGCCAATTATCGGCTCGGGGGCTGCTGGATACTACCTACTAAAAGAAATACTTACATGATTACTCAAAGATGGAGGAACAGAGGCGCTTGCCGAAGGAGCAACCGTAGAAGCTTTAACCTTGGCTACGGCTCTTCTTGGCGGAAGATCGGCAGTAGGTTCATCTTCAGCAGATAAAGGCGTCGACTCCTTCATTGATTCTGGATTCTCAGAGTGCATTCTTGCCTTCTTTGGAGGAGGAACATCTTCATCTTCATCAGAGCTATTCGAAAAAAATATGAATTGTTATAAAGACAAAGATTATCAGGAAATATGAGAAATAAAACACGAGAAAAAAGAAACTTACATGAGTGATATCAAGTCGTCTTCTTCGGTGAAGGGTCCTGACGAACTTCTTGGTGCTGGGGGAACCGAGGCTTCATGAGAAGGACTTACATTAGCATCATCGTCGTTATGTCCGCTAGGACTCGACTCCGATGTGGCCATCAAATCTTCATTGATTCTCCTACGGCGCCTGGAGAGAAGTGCGTCGTCGTCAAGAGCCTCATCACCCGAAATATCGCTATCCTCGATCACATCAGGATCATATTCAGTCTCTTCAGTAGCATCATCATCTTCGGGAGCTGCACCACTTTTGGGTATTGAAGGGTAGCATTGGACGATGGTAGATGGCTGTCGAAGGCAAAGGAAAAGTGTTAAAATTCGAAGTACGAAGAATGACGTTGATTACAAAGCAATTGAAAAAATACCTCTGAAGGAAGATGATCAAAATCGAAAGGACGGTGAACCAAAGTCATGGCAAAGACATCTTTTTGACTGAAGCAAGTTAAGTGTCTTACTTCATCCCAAAGTTCGCTCTCTGAGAAATCATCTGCGCGGATTTGGGTCTGGTCACCGGCACCTGTGTATTTTCAAAATGGATGCCTCCTCGACATCGCTGGTTGCACCCGACGCTGCAAGAATAACGTGACCACTTCGGTTCCGCTCATTGTTTGACCTCGTGCACTCTTCAGATCCAAGATCTTCTCGTACTGTTGGTCGGCTACCTCGCTCTCTTCGGCAGTCAAAATATTTTGCCAGGATTTCTTTGGCACTGCCTCGAGGACGTCTTCGAATGGTGGCAGGTTGAAGCGCTGGCCTGATGTTGGGCGGTCCCGAAGGTAGAACCACTTCTGTCGCCAGCCCTGAACGGACTCCCTCATCGGAAAGTTGAAGTAATTAACCTCTTTTCTAACAACAAAGATGATGCCACCGACCACATGGGGGCCTTCGCCTCCACTGTGACGTTTGACGTAAAAGATTTTCATCCAAAGACCCTAGTGGGGTCAATGCCGAGGAAAGCCTCGCACATCGTGATGAAGATAGAGAGGTGGAGGATGGAATTTGGGGTCAGCTACCAGAGCTGGATCCCGTAGGAGAAAAGTAGGCATCAGAGGAATTCGTGGGCTGGAAGATCAAGCCCACGATGCAGAAAAGCAACAAACATAACAATGAAACCCTTCGGGGGGCTTCAGGTGAGAAAGCAGAACCTGGGTGAACAAAGTCTGATTCGGTGGAGGAGATGAGGCCTAGTGACCTCAGCTTGTTCTCATCACGCTTGGAGATGGTGGACGCCGCCCAATCAAGATTGGCGGCAGCGCCCGATTTGCGTGATGTTGTGTAGTCCTTGCCCTTAACAGCACCTGCGGTAGCACTGGAACTGTCGGTTGCCCTCCTCTTGCCCATGGTCGCGCGAGAGTCCTTGGTTACAGAAGTAATGGCAAGGTGGAAGCAAAGGAAGAATATGAGCAGTATGGAGGCGTAAAGGGTTAAAACTACAACGCCCCTCTTTTTATAGTGAAAAATGGCCGAGGATCGTGGCCGTTAAATTCGCATTATGGGGAAGTGGGCAAGAATCCAATCGCACACGTGTCACGAAGGAAGAGAAACCGGCGGCCCATTACCCCCACTACGCACGCCAAACGAGGAAACGCCTCGATCAATGCGCAAGGATCAGTCATTTCCTAATTGATCGCGCAGGAGTAGGGTGGGCCCGTTAAGTCAAGCCCTATCAACCGAGCCGCCGCAGAGGCCACGTCACGGATGATGTCATCAAAAGTATCGACTCCTCATAGAGCGTCCGGAGGAATCTGTAAAATCGAGTTGCTTGACTTGAGTCTACGCACGGTTGCAAGCATCCGTCCCTAGACTCGGGAGCGCTGGACGCGCACCCGATAAAAACTATTGAAGACAAAGGGAAACGAACTCGAAGACTTCAGAAGATCTAGGATCAAGCTCGGGGACTTGATTCTGAGTAGGGTAACGTTGTTTTGCTATCGGCAATTAAACATCATCGATTTATCGAGTAAAACTGGGCACATTATTCCAATCCCTTACGTACTATCATTTTACATGGCTTCACTCGAAGTTTTGAAGGACCCGATATAGAAGAAAATATCGGATGATTACGACAACTTGCAGAAAATATCGGCAGCAGAACATTCGAGTAGTACAACTTGAGGCTACACACGGTTGCAAGCATCCGTACCTAGACTCGGGGGCTACTCCCATCGGGAGCGCTAGACGCGCACCCGATAAAAATGAACTTCTGATTTCAAAATGCTAAAAAAGGATCAAGTCTTTTTTGGCAACTGTGGACATTCGATAGAAGACAATTTTAGTCCCTCCCCGAAGCTTTACTTTGGCAAGTCATTCGGGGGTTACTGATGTGGGTATTACCCTTCAGGTAACCAGCATTATGCTACCTCCTATGGCCCGACCAAGGGCCCATGAAGATCACTCACCGACCAAGGTGGGCAAATACATCCGTTCCAAAGAAGGAGATTCATCCGAAGAAGGATTCTTAACGAACAAGGCAAGAAGACGTTAAACAAGGAAAGATTAGAAGTAGAACTCTTTGTAACCTACAGTCGAACCCGGACAGAACTCTCGAGACCTGGGCTGCAATATAAGGGCCAGGAGACGGTCTGCCGAGGGGGACAACAACGACACAGATAGATTCACCATAAGTCTAGAGCTAGGTCCTTAGAAATTTAGCCTCTTGACGAGATCATAACCATAGCCTTCGGCTACCCCATTGTAACCCGATATATTCGATAATGAAGATCAGACAAGCAGGAAGTAAGGGTTTTACCTCATCGAGGGCCCCGAACCTGGGTAAATCTCACTCCCTGTTTGTTTGGTATACGATGTCTCGTGTCAGCCTGCAGTATTCCGTCAACCCTAAGCCCCTAAAGGTGGGCATTGCCGAGGAGCACCCTCGTCAGTGAACTGCTAACGCACGTTGGCTAGTGCCTCTTACTTAACATGATATCATAGTCCAGGATCTTGAGTTTGAGTCCTGAGTTTCGCAATTTATCCTAAAAATAATCATGGCCCATCAATACATTTATAGGCCCCTTGAGTCGTTGCATCGGCTAATACATCTCACGTAACACACCCCATGTTGGCACTCATGAATAGCATGAATCAAGTGGCAATCCAACGGCTCAGTTTTTTTTCACAGTTGCAACCCCATTTAAAACTAGAAAAATCTCAACCACGAGTTTGCAACTCATGTTGCAAATCATGGTACCACAAATCACAATGCAATCCTATGGTTTAGAAGTCAACTGAGAAATAAGTTGATTGAGAATTAGCAACACCGTTATTTATTATGCTTGCTTCAAAATCTAAAATGTTTAGTATGTTCTCTATCAAGAATTGTTGCCAGGTACCAGTGTACACCATAGATAGAAAGCTTTTTTTCATTGGAAAATTAATGAAGCTGTGATTGTGTGTCGTTTCAAGGTTCTTGACATTTTCATGGGGATCTAAATAAAAATTCATAAAGTACAGTGGATGAATTACAGTACATTTGAATAATCTTTTTCATGAATCCAAAAAAGGAAAAAAAATGGTGCAGCACTTGTGTCTAACCAACTTCAGTCTTGTACCTTCAAAACTATAAGTAGCATTAGACTAACTTCTAACATAAATCCAAGATAGCTTCAGGGCTGCACACCTAATATAGTTGAAGAAAACATATTTGACGGTTTCAAATATGTAGACACCACACTTGGGTTCTATGCTTCTCTTCAACCTCGACCTTCAAGCTCATCACACTTGCAGGGACATTGCAACCTTTCTCACCATCACCCTTACTTAGTCTCAACCTAGGTAACCTTCAACCTTTGGACGATGAGAGACGTATCACACTTCGCATTCTTAGAGTTCTTGGCATGGTCCTTAAGAAACAAGGAGCTTATGTATCCATATTCCTAGAAGGTTCGCCGCTCCTTTTCCTAACAATCAATTCTCTATAGACGATGGACGAATACATTATGTTGAGTAAGAGGAACAAGTGGAGATCGACCATGAGCTCGAGGAACCACAAGAGGATGAAGTTGGAGAAAAAGCATGGGAGCCAGAACAAGAGGCTCCAGCACCAAACCCCTACACCACGTACAATGATGTACTCTCGCTCAGAGGCTCCATTGATAACAAGACCAACCTCGCCAATTCGCTTCATGATACAACGCACAACTTGTCGGAGCACTTCACCAACTAGAGCCACGTTTGGGCCTCGAGAACTATCCGCCACCACAATGATCTACCCAAGTTGGCTTTCAAAAGACCAAGCTTTGGGATTTTATTGACACTTCTACAACAAGAGGTGTCATCATTTTTATTTGTAATAATTTAGAGGTTGTTTGAAATGCTTATGCTAGTTAGTAGTTTTTGTAAGATGCTACATTAAGTGGGAGTATGTCTTGATGATTACAGTAAAGCTTTATTTATTTATTTTGTATGATTGGTTAAATAGCTTTTACTATATGTTTCTTTAGAGAATCAAGTCTTGCATGGAAATTATTTAAGCAATTAAATTCTGGTAAGAAAAAATCTCTTAATGATGACTTGGGCGTTGAAGTAATTTTCTTATGATTTTAGCCTTAGATATACTCAACCCCATAGAGATTTATGCTAAAATTGATAGCCCTATTTGAAGGGAGTTGTTTTATGGAAGTAATGCTTAGCGGTAATGAGATACATGCCAAAAACCGTCATGTTTAAACTAAAGTAATATTTTACTTTACGTGTGTCTTGCACCACTGACGCATTCAATTCCATATAGGGATCGACAACTCTGATGGCAGTTGAACGATCCATGTATGCAACAACAAAGTTATGATGGGTAAAATTTTGATTTCCTCATATGGCCATGTTGCAAACAAAGTTGGGCACCAAAAAAGTGTTCCTTCCAAGTCCATTCAGTTTGGTTGTAAGATATATTACATCTTTTTGGCATGTCCTTGTTAGTAGAGAGTTGAAGTTCTTGAAACACAACGAATGTAAAAGAAGTGTTTGAGAGTCTTGACTTATTTATGTGTGTGCTTAATGAGATTTTTTTTTGTTATGCTTCTTTTTGACATAGCATCTCACTCTTAGTTGTCTAAAGTTCAAAGTTTTATCAATCCTTGGCAAAGCAAGTGTTTTCTAGAGAAAGGCAGAATAATTGCTACTCATACAATGGTCCTTACTAATAAAAAGTTTGTTGTAGTTGTCTTGACATAACAAAGCTTGTATAATGTTTTGCATCTACTCTATCTATGCTAAGTTTAAATGTTAAGAAGTGTGATCAAAGACTACCAAATGTAAATGAACTGGCCTTTTCGTTATTTTGGTTTAAACGCCGAGCTTCTTATGGTTGTGTCTACCTTACTAGAGGGTGATTAAGGTTAATCTTGAGGATGTTGAGCAGTGGTGAAACACTCATCTTTATCAATGTCTAAACCTTATATTTTTCATTGAAATAATGATAATATCTCTCTGGACCCGATGCTAATCACTAATTATTGCATACGTGAAAATCCTCGTCTTTATTTATTTCTATGATCAAATGGGCATTTTCGGAAGGAAATCATAGGCAAATAAAGAAGAATTATGAGCTAGGAACTTCACCAAATTAACCTGGCCGCAGAGATGAATCAAAAAAGGTTTAATGAACAACGGTATGGTGGCCCTGCCTGTACCGGGTGACCGTACCATAGGTCGGTGGATTAGTCTCCTCAAACCTAGTATAAAACATGAAGGCACCTAGGCCATCCGAGCAGCAGAGCACCAGGAGAAACACCATATCCGCCGCTACAAGTCAGATCTCCATCAGCATATCCGCCGCCACAAGCTCTATCGCCACCACAATCATCTCCATTGCCACCCCCTTTCTATACTTTGTAATCTTGATTCCATCGCAATCAGCGGTATCAGAATATCTTTGAGTACTTCCAGCAGGACGTGTCGTCAACCCAAGTGTACAACCACATGCGTAAGTGGGGGTCTAGGTGGATCCATATCAGCAAGCTGCGAGACCTCAGTGGCGCCGGATGGGATGAGGACACTCACACGATCATCCTCGATGACGAGCACTACATAGGCCATGTCTCGGTACTGGCCTCTCCCTTGCACACTAGTTCACTTGCACAACTACAACATGTTTTATAACCAGCTATTTGTCCCCTTGTATTAAGCTCACCCGAATGATGTAGAGTTCTACAACAAGCCAATTACCAACTACTCACAGATCGATGCGGCAGATCTTTGCCTTCGGCCTAGCCACCGGTAAGCACGCCATGGGCACTAATGAGCCTCTCGGAACACCTGTTGTAGATGATCTGACACTTAGGACTCTAATACGGTCGTGCTTGATGACGACTACCTACCTTCCTCTCGTGGTGTCGGCACTAGCGCTGCTCCTCGTCCAGGAGCTGCAGCTGATGCCGAGAAGAAGAGGAAGAGGTCTGTCTTCGCTAAGGAGGATGTTGGCCACGTGACCTTCATCACAGAAGCTGTCAAAACGGTGGCGTAGGCCATCACCAATGTTGCCCCTCCTGACGTCCACCCTGCCCTCTATTCCGCTGTCATGGATGCCTCGTCTAAGTTCAGCTCAGAGGCGAAGATGGTGTCTCTAAGCCACCTCTTCGACAATAGGGCCCAGGGAAACGGGTTTGTCCAGATGGTCGAGGACCACCAGGAGCTCTCGCTTAGGACCTTCCTCGGCAAGCACTACTATGTGTAGTGCTCCCTTGTGCTAGGGTGGTGGTGATGCATGCATGATGAAGATGACGACGATCTTAGTTGTACATTTTTAAGTAGCTAGGACTTGATGAATAATTATTTCAAGGCATGTACATTATGTGAGGCGGTATATACTAACCCCTCACATGATGCTAAAAACTTGCGGTGCTTTGGGTGGTAGGATTACACCCTCTTTTGATGTGGTGGCAGGATGACACCATGGTAGCTAGTGTGATCGTTCATAAGATCACACTAGCTAGTAGTTTGAACTTCTGTGATGCTTTTGCCTATATGATCATGCATGCTTACATTGCTTAGCTTAATTATGTTCTGCACTTGTCTTGCAATGGTATGTTCATTGATATGTTTCTTATGCTCTGTCTTGGTAGAAGTTTAACTTGTATGTGGACTACTATGGAAGAGTGTCAGGAGCGTACAGTTCGTGGAAGGAGGCTAGGCCTCTTGTGAATGGATATGAGAACAACCTCCATGATACGTCCCAAACGTATCTATAATTTCTTATGTTCCATGCTACTTTATTGATGATACTCACATGTTTTATACACATTATATGTCATTATTATGCATTTTCCGGCACTAACCTATTGACGAGATGCCGAAGAGCCAGTTGTTGTTTTCTGCTGTTTTTGGTTTCAGAAATCCTAGTAAGAAAATATTCTCGGAATTGGACGAAATCAACGCCCAGGGGCCTATTTTTCCACAAAGCTTCCAGAAGACCGAGGGAGAGACGAAGTGCGGCGACAAGGCGACGCCACACTAGGGCGGCACGGCCCTGGCCCTGGCCGCGCGGCCTTGTAGTGTGGGTCCCTCGTGACGCCCCTAAACCTACCCTTCCGCCTACTTAAAGCCTTCGTCGCGAAACCCCCAGTACCGAGAGCCACGATACGAAAAACCTTCCAGTGACGCCGCCGCCGCCAATCCCATCTTGGGGGATTCAGGAGATCGCCTCCGGCACCCTGCCGGAGAGGGGAATCATCTCCCGGAGGTCTCTTCGTCGCCATGATCGCCTCCGGATCGATGTGTGAGTAGTCCACCCCTGGACTATGGGTCCATAGCAGTAGCTAGATGGTTGTCTTCTCCTCATTGTGCTATCATGTTAGATCTTGTGAGCTGCCTATCATGATCAAGATCATCTATTTGTAATGCTACATGTTGTGTTTGTTGGGATCCGATGAATATTGAATACTATGTCAAGTTGATTATCAATCTATCATATATGTTGTTTATGTTCTTGCATGCTCTCCGTTGCTAGTAGAGGCTCTGGCCAAGTTGATACTTGTGACTCCAACAGGGAGTATTTATGCTCGATAGTGGGTTCATGCCTCCATTAAATCTGGGACAGTGACAGAAAGTTCTAAGGTTGTGGATGTGCTGTTGCCACTAGGGATAAAACATCGATGCTTTGTCTAAGGATATTTGTGTTGATTACATTACGCACCATACTTAATGCAATTGTCTGTTGCTTGCAACTTAATACCGGAAGGGGTTCGGATGATAACCTGAAAGTGGACTATTTAGGCATAGATGCATGCTGGATAGCGGTTTATGTACTTTGTCGTAATGCCCTGATTAAATCTCATAGTACTCATCATGATATATGTATGTGCATTGTTATGCCTTCTTTATTTGTTAATTGCCCAACTGTAATTTGTTCACCCAACATCTGTTTATCTTATGGGAGAGACACCACTAGTGAACTGTGGACCCTGGTCCAATTCTTTACATCTGAAATACAATCTACTGCAATTGTTCTTTACTGTTCTTCGCAAACAATCATCATCATCCACACTATACATCTAATCCTTTGTTTACAGCAAGCCGGTGAGATTGACAACCTCACTGTTACGTTGGGGCAAAGTACTTTGATTGTGTTGTGCAGGTTCCACGTTGGCGCCGGAATCCCTGGTGTTGCGCCGCATTACATTTCGCCGCCATCAACCTTCAACGTGCTTCTTGGCTCCTACTGGTTCGATAAACCTTGGTTTCTTTCTGAGGGAAAACTTGCTACTGTACGCATCACACCTTCCTCTTGGGGTTCCCAACGGACGTGTGTTAACTGCACGCATCAAGCACTTTTTCTGGCGCCGTTGCCGGGGAGATCAAGACACACTGCAAGGGGAGTCTCCTGATACGTCTCCGACGTATCGATAATTTCTTGTGTTCCATGCCACATTATTGATAATATCTACATGTTTTATGCACACTTTATGTCATATTCGTGCATTTTCTGGAACTAACCTATTAACAAGATGCCGAAGTGCCGATTCTTTGTTTCTGTTGTTTTTGGTTTCAGAAATCCTAGTAATGAAATATTCTCGGAATTGGACGAAATCAACGCCCAGGGTCCTATTTTGCCACGAAGCTTCCAGAAGACCGAAGAGGAGACGAAGTGGGGCCACGAGGTGGCCACACCCTAGGGCGGCGCGGCCCAAGCCCTGGCCGCGCCGACCTATAGTGTGGGCCCCTCGTGCCGCCTCTTGACCTGCCCTTCCGCCTACTTAAAGCCTCCGTCGCGAAACCCCCAGTACCGAGAGCCACGATACGGAAAACCTTACTGAGACGCCGCCGCCACCAATCCCATCTCGGGGGATTCTGGAGATCTCCTCCGGCACCCTGCCGGAGAGGGGATTCATCTCCCGGAGGACTCTTCACCGCCATGGTCGCCTCCGGAGTGATGAGTGAGTAGTTCACCCCTGGACTATGGGTCCATAGCAGTAGCTAGATGGTTGTCTTCTCCCCATTGTGCTTCATTGTTGGATCTTGTGAGCTGCCTAACATGATCAAGATCATCTATCTGTAATTCTATATGTTGTGTTTGTCGGGATCCGATGGATAGAGAATACTATGTTATGTTAATTATCAAGTTATGTCTATGTGTTGTTTATGATCTTGCATGCTCTCCGTTATTAGTAGATGCTCTGGCCAAGTTGATGCTAGTAACTCCAAGAGAGAGTATTTATGCTCGATAGTGGGTTCATGTCTCCGTGAATCTGGAGGAGTGACAAGAACCTCTAAGGTTATGGATGTGCTGTTGCCACTAGGGATAAAACATTGGTGCTATGTTCAAGGATGTAGTCACTGATTACATTACGCGCAATACTTAATGCAATTGTCTGTTGTTAGCAACTTAATACTGGAGGGGGTTCGGATGATAACCTGAAGGTGGACTTTTTAGGCATAGATGCATGCTGGATGGCGGTCTATGTACTTTGTCGTAATGCCCAATTAAATCTCACTATATTTATCATGACATGTATGTGCATTGTTATGCTCTCTCTATTTGTCAATTGCCCGACTGTAATTTGTTCACCCAACATGCTTTTATCTTATGGGAGAGACACCTCTAGTGAACTGTGGACCCCGGTCCTATTCTTTACATCGCATACAATCTACTGCAATACTTGTTTTACTGTTTTCTGCAAACAATCATCTTCCACATAATACGGTTAATCCTTTGTTACAGCAAGCCGGTGAGATTGACAACCTCACTGTTTCGTTGGGGCAAAGTACTTTGGTTGTGTTGTGCAGGTTCCACGTTGGCGCCGGAATCCCTGGTGTTGCGCCGCACTACATCCCGCCGCCATCAACCTTCAACGTGCTTCTTAGCTCCTCCTGGTTCGATAAACCTTGGTTTCTTTCTGAGGGAAAACTTGCTGCTGTGCGCATCATACCTTCCTCTTGGGGTTCCCAACGAACGTGTGAGTTACACGCCATCATCTCCCACATCCAATCTCTTTACTTTGTTTTTGTCTTGCTTTACTTTACTTTATTTACTGCTTTGTTTGCTCTTTATATCAAAAACACAAAAAAAAATAGTTACTAGTTTTACTTTATTTACTGTCTTGTTCTCTATATCAAAAACACAAAAAAAATTAGTTACTTGCATTTACTTTGTTTTGTTATCATGTCTAGCTCTGAACCTGTTACTTCTTCACCTGAGGAATTAATCTTTACTTTTAAACAAGGGGATGAGGAGAGTTTTAAAGATGCTTGGTCTAGAATTTTTTATTCTTATCGTAAAGCTGAACCTCAAATGACTTTAAGTCTGCTCCTTAGTAATTTTTATTTTGGGCTTATGATTCGCTATAGATATGCCTTAGATGCTGTAGTGGGAGGAGATTTCCTTCATTGCAATGGTGATCAAGCTTTTAATGCCATAAAAAAATTGGTTGCGTCACATAGTTCAGCTAATAACTTTGATTCAGCTCTTATTAGCATTTATAATAGATTAAACACTCTTGAGACAAATACATCTTGCTTCAAAGAAAGGTATAGTCAGATTCGTGCGCGCCTTGATCATGTTTTAGTAAACTCTGAACCTTCAATGTGGGACCCTACTATTAAAGTTACTATTGGTGGTGAAAATGTTTATGCCCGTTGTGATATTACGTCTGAATTTTGCCTTATGCCTAAGAGTATTTATGAATCTTTGACACTTTGGGGACTTACTGAAGGAGGAGAAGGAATAACTCTCACTGATAACTCTGTTATAATTCCTGAGGGAATAGCCAAGGGTGTGTTCACGACCATTCTTGGAAGAACGGTATCCACTGATTATCTTGTTATTGAATGTGCAGGAACAGGACAAATCACACTTGGGAGATCCCTGCTGAAACTATTGGGAGCAATCATAGATGTGGGAAAAGGCACCCTAAAATTCACCTCTACACCTGGAGGCGGCCATGTATTCCCTAAACCAAAGATTAAGAAAAAGAGTAAGAAGGGTAGGCGTAAAGCCCGAGGTAATAATGTCGATGCTTCATCTCTTGATAATACTTGATTCACACTTTCTGCGCCTAGCTGAAAGGCGTTAAAGAAAAGCGCTTATGGGAGACAACCCATTATTTTACTTCTGCACTTTTGTTTTATATTTGAGTCTTGGAAGTTGTTACTACTGTAGCAACCTCTCCTTATCTTTATTTTATTGCATTGTTGTGCCAAGTAAAGTCTTTGATAGTAAAGTCAATACTAGATTTGGATTACTGCGCAGAAACAGATTTCTTGCTGTCACGAATTTGGGCAGGGTTCTCTGTAGGTAACTCAGAAAAATCTGCCAATTTACGTGCGTGATCCTCAGATATGTATGCAACTTTCATTCAATTTGGGAATTTTCATATGAGCAAGTCTGGTGCCTCTAAAAAATTCGTCTTCACGGACTTTTCTGTTTCGACAGATTCTGCCTTTTATTTCGCATTGCCTGTTTTGCTATGTTTGATGGATTTCTTTGTTCCATTGACTTTCAGTAGCTTTGTGCAATGTCCAGAAGTGTTAAGAATGATTATGTCACCTCTGGATATATGAATTATGCACTGACCCTCTAATGAGATTGTTTTGAGTTTGGTGTGGAGGAAGTTTTCAAGGGTCAAGAGAGGAGGATGATACAATATGATCAAGAAGAGTGAAAAGTCTAAGCTTGGGGATGCCCCCGTGGTTCATCCCTGCATATTTTAAGAAGACCCAAGCGTCTAAGCTTGGGGATGCCCAAGGCATCCCCTTCTTCATCGACAACTTATCAGGTCACCTCTAGTGAAACTATATTTTTATTCCGTCACATCTTATGTGCTTTACTTGGAGCGTCAGTTTGTTTTTGTTTTTGTTTTTGTTTGAATAAGACCGGATCCTAGCATTTTTTGTTTGGGAGAGAGACACGCTCCGCTGTTTCGTATGAACATATATGTTCTTAGCTTTATCTTTAATGTTCATTGCGAAGGTTGAACTACTTCATTCATTGTTATATGGTTGGAAACGGAAAATGCCGCATGTGGTAAATGATATAATGTCTTGAATAATGTGATACTTGGCAATTGTTGTGCTCATATAGATCATGTTTAAGCTCTTGCATCATGTACCTTGTACCCATTAATGAAGAACTACATAGAGCTTGTTAAAATTTGGTTTGCATGATTGATCTCTAGAGTCTAGATATTTTCTGGTTAGGGTGTTTGAACAACAAGGAGACGATGTAAAGTCTTATAATACTTACAATATGTTCATATGTGAGCTTTGCTGCACCTTTTATACTTGAGTTTGCTTCAAACAACCTTGCTAGCCTAGCCTTGTATTGAGAGGAATTCTTCTCGTGCATCCAAATCCTTGAGCCAAAAACCATGCCATTAGTGTCCACCATACCTACCTACCACATGGTATTTTTCTGCCATTCCAAAGTACATTACTTGAGTGCTACCTTTAAACTTCTATTCTTTGCCTTGCAATATATAGCTCATGGGAAAATAGCCTTAAAAACTATTGTGGTGAAGAATATGTACTTATGTGTCTTATTTCTTAATAAGTTGCTTGTTGAGCGGTAACCATGTTTCTGGGGACGCCATCAACTTTTTTACCTTTGTTGAATATCATGTGAGTTGCTATGCATGTTCGTCTTGTCTGAAGTAAGGGCGATTTTCATGATCAAATGGTTTGAGTATGCATATTGTTAGAGAAGAACATTGGGCCGCTAACTAAAGCCATGATTCATGGTGGAATTTTCAGTTTGGACAAGTAATCCTCAATCTCTTATGAGAATATTATCTGTTGTTGAATGCTTATGCATTAAAGAGGAGTCCATTATCTATTGTCTATGTTGTCCCGGTATGGATGTCTAAGTTGAGAACAATCAAAAGCGAGAAATCCAATGCGAGCTTTCTCCTTAGACCTTTGTACAGGCGGCATAGAGGTACCCCTTTGTGACACTTGGTTGAAACATATGCTATGCAATGATAATCCATGTTAATCCAAGCTAATTAGGACAAGGTGCGAGCACTATTGGTATACTATGCATGAGGCTTGCAACTTATAAGATATCTTATACATAACACATATGCTTTATTACTACCGTTGACAAAATTGTTTCTTGTTTTCAAAATGAAAAGCTCTAGCACAAAAATAGTAATCCATGCTTCCCTATGCGAAGGGCCATTCTTTTACTTTATTGTTGAGTCAGTTTACCTATTCTTTCTATCCCAGAAGCAAACACTTGTATCAAGTGTGTGCATTGATTCTTACATGTTTACCTATTGCACTTGTTATATTACTTTGTGTTGACAATTATCCATGAGATAAATATGTTGAAGTTGAAAGCAACCGCTGAAACTTATATCTTCCTTTGTGTTGTTTCAATGCCTTTATTTAGAATTTATTGCTTTGTGAGTAACTCTTATGCAAGTCTTATTGATGCTTGTCTTGAAAGTATTATTCATGAAAAGTCTTTGTTATATGATTCATTTGTTTACTCATTATCTTCATCATTGCTTCGAATCGCTGCATTCATCTCATATGCTTACAATAGTATGATCAAGATTATGATAGCATGTCACTTCAGAAATTATCTTTGTTATCGTTTACCTACTCGAGGGCGAGTAGGAACTAAGCTTGGGGATGCTTGATACGTCCCAAACGTATCTATAATTTCTTATGTTCCATGCTACTTTATTGATGATACTCACATGTTTTATACACATTATATGTCATTATTATGCATTTTCCCGCACTAACCTATTGAAGAGATGCCGAAGAGCCAGTTGCTGTTTTCTGCTGTTTTTGATTTCAGAAATCCTAGTAAGGAAATATTCTCGGAATTGGACGAAATCAACGCCCAGGGGCCTATTTTTCCACGAAGCTTCCAGAAGACCGAGGGAGAGACGAAGTGGGGCGACGAGGCGACGCCACACTAGGGCGGCGCGGCCCAGGCCCTGGCCGCGCGGCCCTGTTGTGTGGGTCCCTCGTGACGCCCCTAAACCTACCCTTCCGCCTACTTAAAGCCTTCGTCGCGAAACCCCCAGTACCGAGAGCCACGATACGGAAAACCTTCCAGAGACGCCGCCGCCAATCCATCTCGGGGGATTCAGGAGATCGCCTCCGGCACCCTGCCGGAGAGGGGAATCATCTCCCGGAGGTCTCTTCATCGCCATGATCGCCTCCGGATCGATGTGTGAGTAGTCCACCCCTGGAATATGGGTCCATAGCAGTAGCTAGATGGTTGTCTTCTCCTCATTGTGCTATCATGTTAGATCTTGTGAGCTGCCTATCATGATCAAGATCATCTATTTGTAATGCTACATGTTATGTTTGTTGGGATCCGATGAATATTGAATACTATGTCAAGTTGATTATCAATCTATCATATATGTTGTTTATGTTCTTGCATGCTCTCCGTTGCTAGTAGAGGCTCTGGCCAAGTTGATACTTGTGACTCCAACAGGGAGTATTTATGCTCGGTAGTGGGTTCATGCCCCCATTAAATCTGGGACAGTGACAGAAAGTTCTAAGGTTGTGGATGTGCTGTTGCCACTAGGGATAAAACATCGATGCTTTGTATAAGGATATTTGTGTTGATTACATTACGCACTATACTTAATGCAATTGTCTGTTGCTTGCAACTTAATACCGGAAGGGGTTCGGATGATAACCTGAAAGTGGACTATTTAGGCATAGATGCATGCTGGATAGCGGTCTATGTACTTTCTCGTAATGCCCTGATTAAATCTCATAGTACTCATCATGATATATGTATGTGCATTGTTATGCCTTCTTTATTTGTCAATTGCCCAACTGTAATTTGTTCACCCAACATCTGTTTATCTTATGGGAGAGACACCACTAGTGAACTGTGGACCCCGGTCCAATTCTTTACATCTGAAATACAATCTACTGCAATTGTTCTTTACTGTTCTTCGCAAACAATCGTCATCATCCACACTATACATCTAATCCTTTGTTTACAGCAAGCCGGTGAGATTGACAACCTCACTGTTACGTTGGGGCAAAGTACTTTGATTGTGTTGTGCAGGTTCCACGTTGGCGCCGGAATCCCTGGTGTTGCGCCGCATTACATTTCGCCGCCATCAACCTTCAACGTGCTTCTTGGCTCCTACTGGTTCAATAAACCTTGGTTTCTTTCTGAGGGAAAACTTGCTACTGTACGCATCACACCTTCCTCTTGGGGTTCCCAACGGACGTGTGTTAACTGCACGCATCACTCCACAAAAGGTACAAGACAAGGGAGGAGGCAGAAGAAGCTTACTCGAAGTTCTTTTCACATCAGGCAGGCTTCTACGTGCATCCACAGGTCGAGATCCATGAAGCTTTACCTAAGAACGCAGGTCACAGTTAAGGGAGCAACCTGACGAACTTGATCATCATCGTCCTTGTGATCTGGATCATGTATTTGATGCAGTCATAAGCTTGTCTTATCAATTCTAATACCCTAAACCCTGGACTCGTTGATGGTAAGCTCACCAACCGTGCGTGCAAGGTGATCGTATCAGGCCTTATGCGGGCTGCCAAACATTGTGCTTTGCATTAAGGGAGCCAAGAAATACGATTTGTGGCCTTCCAAACAGACCGGCATTTACTTCTCCTCTCATGCAGCTAGTAATATTGTTGGCAAACAAATATAGTGCACAACATAGCCCAAGCTCCATTTCCCCTCATACGACATCCACCGGGCCAAATGAAGAAACGCGAGAAATCTCATGCGAGCAACCAATCAAGCCCTATGTGTCCTTTGGGCCGGCATACCAAGGACCAACGAACTAGGCACTTGTTACTGGTAGTGTCACTTCCTTTGTCCATATAAACCACGTCTTAGCTTATCCAATCTTTTGAATAGCCACACCAGCGGCACAATTGCCATCATCTGATGAATGGTCATGGCTGATAAGCGTCTTCACACTAGCTCAACGCTCCATGAAGAGAGAAGAACCTAACCTTCCAGCCGTGAAATGGCTTGAGTAGTTTGTCGATGATGGGCTGATAATCCACATCCACTCTCTTTAGCTTGGAATCTAAGAGCATCTCCACCGACGGCCCCCAAATAGTCGCCGGCAAGGGCGCCGGCACTGCTGTATGGGGGCGTCGGCAGTGCATTCTCCATTTGGGGACGCTGTTCCCACATCGACGCCTCCCAAACGGCGGCCCCCAATTTCTTTTCTTTTTACAATATTTTGAAACAACATGTCAATCACATTTTATTCATACAACCAAACAAATAGTACTTAAATTATTCATACAATCAATCAAACAAATAGTACTTAAATTATTCATACAACCCAACAAACACATAGTACTTAAATTATTCGTACAACCCAACAAACAAATAGTACTTAAATTATTCGTCCATGCAAACAAATAGAAATAAAATCATGCATTGTTGGCTGCTCCTCTCCTCGCCCACAAATGCGCAGCTAGATCCACCTTCAGATGTACATGGACACCTGTATCTCGAATTTCATTGTGCATATGAAGAAAAGCAGCAAATTCTTGGGGCACATGCTCTACCTCAGCTAGTGGTCATTGATAATCAAATGGATGATCATCCTGCACAGGTGCGTCGCGCTCGCTCTCAATGATCATGTTATGGATGATCACACATGCGTTTATCACCTCCCACATCTGTGCCTCAGACCAAGTGAGAGCAGGGTACCTGACAATGGCGAAACGCTGCTGAAGCACCCCAAAAGCACGCTCAACATCCTTGCGTGTTGCTTCCTGGCATGTTGCAAAATAGGCTTCCATCTCGTTTGATGGAGAGGGAATTGTCTTCACAAATGTAGCATACGACGGGTAGATACCATCAGCTAGATAGTACCCCTTGTTGTATGCGTGGCCGTTTACCTCAAAGTTCACGGCAGGAGCTTGTCCCTCAGCTAGCCTGGCAAACACCGGAGAGCATTGCAGCACGTTGATATCATTATTTGTTCCTGCCATGCCCAAATATGCATGCCAAATCCAAAGCTCATGGTCTGCCACCACCTCAAGAATGACACTGCACTCACCAGTATGGCCCTTGTAGATCCCCTGCCAAGCAAAAGGGCAATTCTTCCAGCCCCAATGCATACAGTCAATGCTTCCGAGCATCCTTGAAAACCCTCTTGCTGCATTCTTCTGCAGGATCCGAGCTGTATCATCTGCTCTTGGTGCTCCCAAATAGTCTTTAGCAAACACCGCTATGACGGCTCGGCAGAACCTGTGGAGAGTCTCTGTACATGTCGACTCTGCCATTTGTAGGTAGTCATTGGTTGTATCTGGAGGAGCCCCGTATGCAAGACAGGGCATTGCAGCAGTGCACTTCTGAATTGAGTGAAGCCCCACAAACCTGTGCAATCTTTCTTGGCCATGAAGTATGTGTTGTACTCCCTGACGCCATGGACAATCTTCAAGAACAGGTCCTTGTTCATCCTAAACCGGCGCCGAAATTCCTTCGGCGAATGAGTCGCATCGTCGTTGAAGTAGTCGGCGTCAAACAGCATTGCGCCGGCTTCACGATGTCGGTTGATGTTCCTCCTCTTGCCTGGCTTTGAACCGCCGCGCCGAGGCACGACGAAGAAAGGCTGGCGAACGTGCATCATGTTCGTCAGAATCAGCTGCTGTTGTTGCCGCCGAACAGCCTGAGCGTTCTGCTCCTCCGTGAACAGCTGCACCATCATCTCGTCGTCGATGTCCATCGTGACAATCGGACGAACACCTTGCGGGCGGGGTGATACTATCGCGGTGGCGGTGAGCTCTGTTCCGGGCAAAACAGCGGCCGCCGGTCGAGGGGGTGGCGGCCGTGTCGATGGACGGCGTTTCCTAGACAGTGGGCGGTGTCTATTGCAAGCAGGGTGGGCGCGGCGGCGACGGTGACGGTGGCGATCTAGAGGGGTGGGAGTCGGCTCAGGCGTGTGTAGGAGGAGGGAAAACGGTGTATCTGGCTGCCAGGCAGAGCCCACACTCATTTTCAGACGTGCCGCGAGGTGCCGGGGCGCCCGATTCGCGCCCTTGGCGAAGGGCCGGCACGGGGTTGCCGGCGATTCTATTGGGCTCCAAAATTGGCCGGCGCCGTTTGGGGCGCACCGGTGCGAGCCCATTTTCTGCAGGCCCCCAAAATGCTATCGGGGCCGCTATCGGGGGTGCCGGTGGAGATGCTCTAACAAGGGCATTCCCAGGCAGGTGATGGGAAACTGTTGCGCCGGGCATTCCGTGTCATCGATTGCCGGCCGCGATCTGATCCTCGGTTCCGGCGGCGATAGGGGAGACAACACTTTTAGAAGATTCTTTGCTAGCTTTCTAGTGCCTCTCATGGCCTCCATATATGGATCCCAATATGTATATAGGAGCATCTCCAGTCGCGTCCCCCAAACCGTCCCCCAAAACGCGCCGGATCGAGCGTTTGGGGGACGTGTTTTGTTCGTGCCGCGTTTGGGGGACGTCGCTCCCCAGTCGCATCCCCCAAACAAAATTTCGGAAATTTAAAACTTGAGCGAAATTCGATTAAATTCATCCAAACTTGGCATATATTACATAGATTCGAACGAGATTCGACTAAATTTAAACTAAACCTAATCTAGAAGTACTTGCGGCGGCTGATGGCGCGTGATGCACACGTCCGTTGGGAACCCCAAGAGGAAGGTGTGATGCGCACAACAGTAAGTTTTCCCTCAGAAAGAAACCAAGGTTATCGAACCAGTAGGAGATGAAGGCCACGTGAAGGTTGTTGGTGGAGGAGTGTAGTGCGGCGCAACACCAGGGATTCCGGCGCCAACGTGGAACCTGCACAACACAATCACAATACTTTGCCCCAACTTAACAGTGAGGTTGTCAATCTCACCGGCTTGCTGTAAACAAAGGATTAAACGTATGGTGTGGAGAATGATGTTTGTTTGCAAGGAACAAAAGAGAATAATGATTGCAGTAGGTTGTATTTCAGATGTAAAAGAATGGACCGGGGTCCACAGTTCACTAGTGGTGTCTCTCCCATAAGATAAATAGCATGTTGGGTGAACAAATTACAGTTGGGCAATTGACAAATAGAGATGCATATACATATCATGATGACTACTATGAGATTTACTTAGGGCATTACGACAAAGAACATAGACCGCTATCCAGCATGCATCTATGCCTAAAAAGTCCACCTTCGGGTTAGCATCCGCACCCCTTCCAGTATTAAGTTGCAAACAACAGACAATTGCATTAAGTACTGTGCGTAATGTAATCAACACAAATATCCTTAGACAAAGCATCGATGTTTTATCCCTAGTGGCAACAGCACATCCATAACCTTAGAACTTTCTGTCACTGTCCCAGATTCAATGGAGGCATGAACCCACTATCGAGCATAAATACTCCCTCTTGAAGTTACAAGTATCAACTTGGCCAGAGCCTCTACTAGCAACGGAGAGCATGCAAGATCATAAACAACACATATATGATAGATCAATTAATTAACTTGACATAGTATTCCATATTCATCGGATCCCAACAAACACAACATGTAGCATTACAAATAGATGATCTTGATCATTATAGGCAGCTCACAAGATCTAAACATGATAGCACAAGAGGAGAAGACAACCATCTAGCTACTGCTATGGACCCATAGTCCAAGGATGAACTACTCACGCATCAATCCGAAGGCGGGCATGGTGATGTAGAGCCCTCCGGTGATGATTCCCCTCTCCGGCAGGGTGCCGGAGGCGATCTCCTGAATCCCCGAGATGGGATTGGCGGCGGCGGCGTCTCTGGAACTTTTCTCGTATCGTGGCTCTCGGTAATAGGGTTTTCGCGACGGAGAGAATATATAGGCGAAGGGGCAGAGTCGGGGGACGCTCGAGGGGCCCACCCCATAGGGCGGCGCGCCCAGGGGTGGGGCCGTGCCCCCCTAGGGTGTGGCCGCCTCGTCGCCCCTCTTCGTCTCCTCTTCGGACTTCTGGAAGGCTCCGTGCAAAATAAGACCGTGGGCTTTTGTTTCGTCCAATTCCGAGAATATTTCCTGTGTAGGATTTCTGAAACCAAAAACAGCAGAAAACAAGAACTGGCGCTTCGGCATCTTGTTAATAGGTTAGTGCCGGAAAATGCATCAAAATGATGTAAAGTGTATATAAAACATGTGAGTATGGTCATATAACTAGCATGGAACATAAGAAATCATAGATACGTTTGAGACGTATCAGCGGCCGGAGGCATCGTAGTACTGGTGGAAGTTGTACATGTCGTCGGTAACGACCTCCTGCTTGACGCGCTCGTCGGGCTTGTTAACGGGCTCGTCCTTCACCGGGCCGCTTGGTCCTGCCTCGTCGTCGTCGGTGAGGTCCATGAGCGGCTTACCGGAGTCGCGGATGGACATGGCGATCGCCGTGTCCAGATCGCCCCTCCAGGCGTCCTTGTCGTTCAGCGACGCCAAGATCGCCGCTCGCAGCCCTGGTCAGTCCTCGGGGTTGTCGCTGCTGGCAATGAGGCGCTGCTGCCGCTCGTACTCCGCCAGCAGCGCCGCCTGCGACGCTTCCTCCGGTTCCTCCTTCACCTCCGGCTTCGGGATGAGGAGGGCGCTGCCCCGCCTCTCTTGCTGGCGTCGGCTGCCGCTGCCGCCTCGCCTCGGATTGACGGGCGTCGCCGGCTCCTCCTTCACGCGGTTGGGGATGGTGTAGGGCGCCGAGCGGTACGACGAGGACGGCTGAGGAAGAAGAGTTCGAGGAGGACGAGTAGGAGGTCCTCCTCGGCTGCCATTGCGCTGCGGGAGACGGTGGCGGTGAGGGTGGCGCCTCCAACCTTGGAGCGCCGTTGCGGATGCCGCGGATGACGCTCTCGAGGGTGCGCCCCGGAACGCCCCAGAACCGGGCGCGCCCGTCCTTGTTCCAGCTGTTCGGCCCGCCGATGAGGCCGGCGGTGCTGCGCATCTCCTCGTCGTACTTGGCCTTGAAGTACGTGGCCCACCACTCGTCGTTGTTCTTGGGCGCCCAGGTCAGATCCGCCCGCTCCTCGGCGCTGAGTTCAGCCCACCGAGCCCTGATGCCGTCCTTCCATTGCTCCGTGCCCGGCTTCGGCGGCGGCGGGATGCCGATGCCGTTCATGGCCATCTTCCAGCCGCCGCTGCTTGACAGGCGCATGTCCGGCGGGAAAGGATATCCCGCGTGGTACAGCGCCCACGCCTCCTTCACGGTGCACGGACGGCCACGCGGTCATGCACGACGAGACGCGTCCCTGCGTCGCCTGGGAAAACTGGGACGCCATTAACGTCGCTTGAACAAAGGTAGGCGACGACGTTTTAGGCCTCCGAGCCGCTGACGCGTCGGGCCCGTGTCGCTTCGCCTCGCTTTTCGTTGTGTCCGGCGTGCCCGGACCGTCCCCTGTGGGACGGGGACGGGCTCGGGGTCCGAACACCGTATCGGGCCACGCCGAACAAAAAGCGGCTTTTCGGGACGCGGCTGGTAACGATTTTTTGTCCGACGCGCCCCAATCCCTTTAGGGACGCTTAGGAGAAGCGAATGGAGATGCTCTAATGTATCCGGCAGGTTGCCACCCACGGCCGCGCTCAACGAGTGCTCTCCACTGCTAGCGTCCACTCACTCTCGTCTCATCACCCTCATGCACCCGGTGTGTGCTCTGCCGCATAAGAGGAGGAAGAGCTGAGCTGAGATTAAACGTCTAACACGATGAATCGGGCTTTGCCTCTGGTTGGTGTAACCTTCTTCTTTGTGGCGTGCGAGCTCGCGGCCGCCACGGGAGGCGACCGGCGGCCGTACATCGTGCGGATGGACGTGTCGGCGATGCCGACGCCGTTCACGACGCACGAGGGCTGGTACACGTCGCTTCTATCGTCGCTGGCGGCCAAGGAGGACGCCGCGCCGGAGCACCTGTACACGTACGCGCACGCCATGAACGGCTTCAGCGCGGTGCTGACCGAGCGGCAGCTCGCGGAGATTCAGGGGATGGCGGCTCACGTGTCCGCCTTCCCGGAGACGTACGCGCGCCTCCACACAACGCGCACGCCGGAGTTCCTCGGGCTCGTCGGCAGTGGGGCATCTTGCGGTGGTGGCCTCTGGCCGGCGTCCAAGTATGGCGAGGACGTAATCGTCGGGATCGTCGACACGGGCGTGTGGCCCGAGACTCCGAGAGCGAGAGCTTCAGCGACACCGGCATCACGAAGCCCGTGCCGGCTAGGTGGAAAGGCGCGTGCGAGACCGGAAAGGCCTTCAAGGCCTCGATGTGTAACAAGAAGCTCATCGGCGCACGGTCTTTCAGCAAGGCTCTGAAGCAGCGCGGCATGTCCATCGCGCCGGACGACTACGACTCGCCCAGGGACTACGACGGCCACGGCACCCACACGTCGTCCACGGCGGCCGGCGCGTCCGTCAAGGGCACGAGCTACTTCGGCTACGCAAACGGCACCGCCTCCGGCATCGCGCCCATGGCCAGGGTGGCCATGTACAAGGCCGTGTTCTCCGGCGACACCCTGGAGTCCGCGTCCAGCGACGTGCTGGCCGCCATGGATCAGGCGATCGCCGACGGCGTCGACGTCATGTCGCTCTCGCTGGGCTTCCCTGAGAATTCATACGACACTAATGTGATCGCCATCGGGGCCTTCGCCGCCATGCAGAAGGGTATCTTCGTGACGTGCTCCGCCGGGAACGACGGCCCCGAAGGGTACACCATCATGAACGGCGCACCCTGGATCACGACCGTTGGCGCTTCGACCATCGACAGGGACTTCACGGCCACGGTCACGCTCGACAACGGCAGCGGCGGCGCTAGTAGCATCCACGGAAAGTCGGTGTACCCGGAGAGCACGGCGATCGCCGGCGCCGACCTCTACTACGGGGGAGGGCAGGGCAACAAGAACAAAGAGAGGTGCGAGTACTCCAGCCTCAGCCAAGAGGAGGTGAAAGGGAAGTTCGTATTCTGCGCCGCCAGCGAGAGCGTCAGGCAGCAGATAGACGAGGTGCAGGCCATCGGCGGCCGCGGGCTGATCGTCGCGTGCGATACGACGGAGTTCCTGCAGCCGACTGACTACACCATGCCGCTGGTGCTGGTCACCCTTTCGGACGGCGCCGCCATCCAGAAGTACCTGACGGCGACAAAGGCGCCGCCCAAGGTGAGCATCCGGTTTGTCAGGACGGAGCTCGGCGTCAAGCCGGCGCCCTCCGTGGTGTATTTCTCCGCCCGCGGGCCGAGCCAGATGAGCCCGGCGATCCTGAAGCCCGACATCGTCGCGCCGGGGGTGGACATCCTCGCGGCCTGGGTGCCCAACAAGGAAATCATGGAGATTGGCACGCAGAAGCTCTTCACCAAGTACATGCTCGTCTCCGGTACGTCCATGTCGTCGCCGCACATCGCCGGTGTGGCCGCCCTGCTGCGGTCGGCGCACCCGGACTGGAGCCCCGCAGCCATCCGCTCCGCCATGATGACGACGGCCTACGTGAAGAACAACGCCAACAATGTCATCGTCAGCATGCCGAATGAATCGCCGGGGACGCCTCTCGACTATGGCAGCGGCCACGTGAACCCCAATCAGGCCAGGGACCCTGGCCTCGTGTACGACGTGACGGCCGACGACTATGTCAACTTCCTCTGCGGCCTCCGGTACAGCAGCCGCCAGATAACTGCCGTGACCGGCCGGCGAAACGCCAGATGCGCCGCTGGTGCAAGCCTTGACCTGAACTACCCATCATTCATGGTCATCCTCAACAACACCAAGTCGGTCACCCGGACGTTCAATAGGGTCCTGACCAATGTCGGCAGCTCACCGGCGAAGTACAGCGTGTCACTGACGGCTCCGGCAGGTATGAAGGTGACGGTGACGCCGTCGGCGCTGTCTTTCGGAGGCAAAGGCAGCAAGCAGAAGTTCAGTGTCACCGTGCAGGTCAGCCAGCTGAAGAGAGCAGAAGATGAATACAGCTACATTGGGAATCATGGGTTCTTGAGCTGGAATGAGGTTGGAGGACAGTACGCTGTCAGGAGTCCAATAGTCTCAGCATTTGCTCAGTGACGAGCAAGTAATTTCAGTATAGCAGGAGCAAAAATAAAATCATGACAATAAGAAAGCAATAACTATATATAATCCTGATCAGAAGAAGTAAAACATAGATCAAAGGAAAGGAGAAAATAACAACAGGGCGCTGATGATGTGAAGTGTATTTATAGCCTATATAAATTTAAAATTGTGAACGTTTTTCTCAGCATGTCGCATTCAGCTCAAAAGGAATTACTAGCATGCATTCCACCAGTTTGATCTGCTTCAAAATATGTAAATCTCTAAATGTTAGAAGCTGTGAAACTATAAGCATTATTTATTGCATGCTTGCTGAAGAACCTGATGTGTTCTCTAACAAGAATAGTTGTCAGGAACCAGTGTACACCAAAGATAACATGTTATTTTTACATAAGAAAAAAAGTAAGCTAATTGTCTGCCTTTCCAGATGTTATTGATACTTTCATGGAGATAGATATAACTTCATAAAGGAGTACAGTGGAAGATTTACAGTACATATGAATTATCCATCTCATAAATCTGAAACAGGAGTAAGCACTTGGTGTAGCACCTGTGCCTAACCAACTTCACTTCTGTACCTTCGAAACTAGGAGTAGCATTAGACTAAATTCTAACATAAGAACAATATAACTTCAGGCCTCCAAACTGAATATTTTGGAGAAAAGTGTCTCAACAGTTCCACATATAAAGGCTTCAGCAAAACATTCTGTAGTGTAGCCCCATCACCTTTGGAATCAGCAAATTGACATAAGACCGAGCAGTCCTCAGACGATCGCCTGAAGTTTGGTCTCCATCATGTGGTTCAGCTGCGCACCAGCAAATTCCGAGCTTATTATTGTGCTACCTCCTTCTCAACAGGTTACTCTGCATTACTCAAAATTCTGAAACGCAGGCTAAAAACATGCAACCACTAGCTAACAGTACCACTGTGGGAGCAGCTGCAACTGTGCTACTGTCCATGAAAAAATGAGGTAGCACAATTAATTCAATTTAATAATACTCTAAATTAAGCAATTCACCCTGTAAGGAATCCCCAAATCTAATGTATCATACCATTAGCTCCACTCAGACCACTCACAGACACTTACTACGCATTAGTCTTCAGCATGGAATCCATGGCACCAGCCTGTTGATACTGCCTGACACAGTAACCACCAACATTCCTGCACCTAATCTAAAATCGTATTCATTGTCATGTTTTACCTAAGGTATGGGACTTCTTGAATACTATGGATTAAAAGGAATTAAAAGGATGTGTGATTTTTTCACAGGAAAAAACTTAGGGTTCATTCCAAGAGATTGGAGTGGATGGAAAATTTCCTACGAAATCTGTTGAAATGAATCCTAAGTAAAGATTTCTATGGTTTGCACTCCTACGAATTAAACAGCCCAAGCAGGAAAGATCCTAAGGACGAGAATACTCCAAAAAATAATCCATTGAAATTCCTTTGAATCAAGAGGGAGTCTACATGTATATTGCAGATTAGAGACAACAAATAATAGGAGCACAAAGTTTAACAATACATACCTTGAAGAGCTACCTGAGAGAATTTGCTCAGCAATAGCAGTACCACAGGAGCAACAGCTGCACTTACATAGAAGAGACATATACCGTTTCAGAAAGATAAACTTCAACAGGTTAGCTGCTTATGTATATATAATTATAGGTCATAACACGAGACAAACTGTGGAAACTAAATGATGAAAGATATATCCTAGATTTGAAAAATAGCATGAAGGATGAAATACATAAGGGGTGCAAAAGAGGATAATATAATGAAAATAGTTTGGCTTCATTCAACAAGATATTTGTGAGGGCCTCAAATATGCAACCCTGTTTCACATCAATATTAGCAATTGTAATTCATTACAGCCTTTGAAGTAAAATAAAAAAATGTTCAGCAATCTGGTTTATATTTATCCAGAGGTACATCAATATTTACATTACAGATGCATAGCAAAAGGATAACTCGTACATCATATGTCCATACAAGAAGCTCACATTGTAACTCCCACTTTACCTTCCATACTCTTTGCAGTTTGCACCAACTGGCATCGATAAATCAAGTATATGGTAATATGAATCCGGACCAAGCAACAATATAACGTTCTAACAACAGTGATCATTGTTCCAAGAAAGATTTCTCGATGGCCCTCACATAAACAGCTTTGGGCAGAGTTCCAGTAATACTATGTATTTTCTCTCCATCCTTGAATAGTAAAACAGTAGGAACCCTCAAAATATTGTAAGATGTTGCAGTTTGTGGGTAATCATCAGTGTCAAGCTTATAGCACTTTATCCTTCCACCATACTCTTCCGCAATCTCGTTGATAATTCGATCTACCATTTTACAAGGTCCACACCATGAGGCCCAAAACTCAACGAGCACAGGTACATCACTGCAGATAACATATTGGTTCCAGGAGCATGCAGTTATCGGTTCAGCTGTACAAATGTATAGAACACTACTGTTAGATATCTTCTCTAAATCTGAAGACCAAATTCAGAAAGAATTGAAATTAAGTTAGTAAGGAGAGTTTGGAAAACCGAACACTTGAAAGAAGTGTTGGGGTAGCTACTAGTCTTCACCGAGGTGAATCACAAAGATGAACTAAGCTATCAGGCTCTTCTATATTCTGAAAGAGAAGGAACTACTCCATAGTGCAGCTTGTGGAAGAAGAAATGTAGCTGACAGAGTGACAGTCTGACACCAGTATATATTACCACGTTATCATGATAGTGAGCCAGTGAGCTACGACTTAGAATTAGCTAAATACAAAGGGTGGCGAAAAAACACAATAAGGCCAAGTGTGTAGCCTACTAATTTCCACTAAATTTATGAAATGAACAAGCAATCAGAGAATTGAACATGGATCTGTATATCCTGCACATTACATTAGACACTAGCACACCAGTGACTAACCACGCGCATACACCTTGAGACGTGCCAACATCCTTGTACTCGGAGCACTTTATTACATAGCTCCAAGCCTCCAACGTGATATATGTTGGAGTACCCGGCCTGTTCGAAGATAAAGTTCAATTGTACAGCGAGGAATCGGAATTGCCAAGGGCCCATGGTTCGACTTAACATCCTTTCTTTCGTCAGGAATGGAAAGTTTTTTCCGTTCGCCCCAGGGGATGGTGAAAGCAACTCACTGTTTGTGAATGGCTCAAGCTGGCCACTATCTCCTCCGACTTATACACAACAAGGGGCCAACTTTTAGGGGTCGGCTGAAAGGGCGCCAGATGATCCGAAATTAATCATATTCCATTCAATAACTAATTTACGCTCAAGCTCCTAATGAAGTTCCTTCAGCAACCAGAAATCAACCATGCGATAAACGGACGAATGGCGTCCAAGTAAAACGGAAATGGGGCCCTAGCAGTCAACGAGCGCAAGAACTGAAGCTTCACGGGGATCAATCACCCCAGCGAGGCGGCCCTTACCACCGGTTTTGTAGGCGCAGCTCACCCTGGATGCCTTCGAGCGAGGCGTCGGCCACCGGATCCGGGGCGCGGCGTGAGCCCACCGGCGGCACGGCCACCGGCGGGTGGAGGAGGAGTCGTAGCCGTACCCGACGCTCCGGCGGGTGGGCGTCGCGGCGGCGGAGGGAGACAGCAGCGGCGCGGCGCAGCAGAGGTGCCGCGAAGGCGCGGAGCAGGCGGCGGCCATGGTTGGTGTTTGGGGAGTTGGGACTTGGGAGGAGTCGTGGCGGAGAATGTGGTAGGTGGAAACTCACGAGACACACGCGCACGGTCCGAGCTGCTTCATCACCGTGACGCTGATGCCGAAGGCGGAAGATGGGTGAGTGCAACCGTGGCCGTCAGATGGCAGACAGACGGTGTGGACGGTGGAGGAATGCCTGCCACGGACACATGCCACGGGCATGCTATTTCAATGGGCTTCAGTTCGCGGGAATACTTGTATACTTGTATTTCAATTCTAGCAGAATTTTTTTAAAGAAAATAATTACTCTAGCGAAAAAGGTTTATTGTTTCAATTACTGATGTGCGAAGGCTTGACCCCTGCCCCGCTCACACGGGAGTGACAGGCTGTGTTTCAAGCTCTAGCCACAGCTACATCTCACCTCCACCTCATCTTCCCCGCGATCGCCAAAGTTTGCCCGATGGCGACGGTGCTTCTCCCGATGTGGCTCTTCGAGAATGACCGGTTGATGCCTCCTTGTAGCGCTTCCCCTCTAGATCCGACGTTGGTCATGCTCGACAGCCTCGTTGTGCATCGCTCTACGCCGCCGGTAGGGTCTGGCTTGCATGGGAGGCATGGGATGGCAATGGTGACACCTCTTGGAGGCTCGGAGGTTAGCCAGGGTGTGTTGGGGGCCGCAGTAGCCACCGCTGGGTGGACCCTCTACCTCTATTGTCTTCATGTGAGGAGATAGGTGTGTTTTGTGTCAATCCTGTCCTATATCTGGGGTCTATGGGAGATGGGTTGGCTTCTTGTGTCTCCACGGCACAGTGGTGGCCCCCCTTTCTTTGTTGGTTGAGTTTTTTTCGTTCTCTCCGACCAGATCTGACCACCGTTTGGGTAGTTTGTTTCAATCTCCGCTTCTTCCAGGATGGTCGGTCGTCCGTACTATGTGGGGGTGCTGGAGGCAAGATTGGTTTGGTTCCCTCCTCATGCTTTTCTTGGTAGAGACTTCGGCGGGAGATTGGGAGACGACGACGCTTATGGGCATCGTTCACCCTGGAGGCATGGCCATGAAGCCCACCCCGTTGTCAATTGCCCCGTCCTCCACATGCCATGTCGGCTACCATATTGACCTGGGTTTCCTTCAAGTTCATCCATGGGCTCCCTCGTTGATGTCCTATGCTGAGTTAGCTCGTATTCTCCTAGAAGGCGTGCGTCCTGGTTTGCATGGCTGCCCTCGAGCCATGCCTACATGAGGATAACAATGTTTTTCACCAGATGGAGGCTATCTTTGTTGCTTGGGCAAAGACATAGGGGCTTCTTGGGGTTGGTGTTGGAGCTTCCACGAAAGCCTTTTGGCACAGTTCATAATGTGCTTGAAACGACGATGCTCCCGAGCGTCGTTTACCTTCCTATAGGCGTTGCCATGAATCTCCCTACTTCTTTGATCCTAAAGGTGTGTCTTCTCGATGGTGCGGTATGATGGTGGTCTAGGTGTTAGTGGTCTTATGGGAGCTTGGCTGTTTGTGAGGTGCTGATATGATATGATACACTTCTTTGGTGAGGTGTTTAGGCGCTTGAAGATGTTCAGCGGAAGAATTGTACTTTTATAGTTTTTGTCTTATCGGTCTTTAGCTAACCACATTTTTTGTTTAACTTTCAAGCTCGCTTGTACTCCTGACCGGTTGATGGCTTTGTTAGTTCAAAGTCGAGCTTCAATCTAAAAATGTTTTATTTTATGTTTTCAAAAGGATAATAACTAAATAATATTATGGGGCTATTGTAGGGGTCGTACCTTCGTCTGGTTGGCCATCTCCTTTGTTGTTTGTTCTCACTTCAACGTGATATCATGAACATACAACTATCGCAACATGAAAACTACTAAAGTTCAATACTTCTTTTTTAGTTTGCAATATTGTCACCACATTAAATCATCAAAGCCTTTCAAAAACATCAGTGCACAAAAAACTACATGGGCAACAAATCCACGATCATAACAAATAGTTCAGAAAAAAACGTCGCAATATGCAACATAGCCAACAACTGTACCAGATGCATGCAAATAACATTTGCAACATGAACACCAAACAATATTTGCAACAAACATTCAAAGTCAATGCATATCGCAGCATGTTGCTGCACAATTGTTTTCATCAAAGCAAACAAAATTCTTGCAGCGTGTCGAAAAATGTGTGCAACATGAGAATCCCTAATTCGCCACATTGGTTATAGAGCATTGCCTTTGCTGCCTTGGGTTCTTCATCAATGAGTATGCCTTGTCAAAGCCTTGATATGTATAGGCGGAAGTGTAGATCACCCGTAGGAGAGAAGAAGTTACTCGGCCCGGATCTTGTCCATAAGGCTAATGAGAGGTAGATATGATTTGGAAACACTATGTCGCGACCCCGGAGGTCAGGGCTAGACAAACCCAGATATCAAGGGCTAGACAAACCCAGATATCACATCTGGCATAAGCCTAACCTAGATCTCTAGGGCCTACAGGGTGAGAATCGGTAACACAACAGTGACTCTACGACTGAAAGCAAATATATTACAACTCTTAGCAGAGTTAAGATCCAAATTTATTACACGCAGAGGTCACTGACCACAATTCAACAAGCAACGGAAAGCAAATTATGTTATCTAGATAACAAGACTGCAAAGGGCCTAAGAGGCCATAACATAAGGCGACGTCCCAGCCCATAAGTCTCAGGCTGCCGCCTGAGGAACTCCAAACTACTCATCGACGTCAAGGTAGAAGCCGCCATCCGATGGAAGAACTTCTTCTGAAACAAAGCATGCAAGGCTGAGTACAGGGACTCAGCAAGACTTAGTACAACCTTTTAGCAAAGCGGGTATGCGAGGCTTTATGTGGAGCTTATTTTGCGGAAAGCCAGTTTTCCTTTGTAAACAGGAGGGAGCAGAAGCTCGTCTATTCAGACCTTTTTAAAAAGAGGTAAGAGAGCGATATCAACTCTAGCTCTAAGATCATCATGTTGAGTCCACCGAATCTTCATCATTACCTGAACCTATCACCTAGGATCACCCCTCGACACCCTGAGAAGGGATCCTTATTCACACATTAACATCAAGTTTTACGATTAGGTTCAAGTTGTCTATGATCACAGAATCCATCACCAAGTCGTCCATAACCGTGGACACGGCTTTTCGAAAAGATTTACCCTGCAGGGGTGTACAACTTTACCCACACGCGCCGACCGACTCTTAATGCCACTATAGATTAACACACTTCCTTGGTGTGTTGGCAGAGGGTGGTCGACCAAAACCTTTCCCTTACTTCGCCTATTCCATGAGTCAAACTAACTGGGGAGCTCCGTCATCGTAGGTAGCCACTCTCCGAGGCGGTCCCGGTCATTATGCGCAGGGGATCCAGTTCAATGCCTCCAGCATCCTTCACCCTAGCCACGCCCTGTATGATGCACTTTGAAAACCTTTTCCACCTTTCCCCCATGCGTATGGCAAATGGAACTCGCAAACTAATTGACTCAAGGGTAAGCTAGGTAAGCTCGGGCCAAGGGGTTCCCATGGGCCCCGTGTGGCTGTACGCTCAGTCTTGGTTCCGAAGGCGAGAACTCAGGTCCTAGTATCGGCGAGAATGAGTCAAATCACCACATCCCCATGTGGCGGCCCATCCAAGCCTTTAGCATGTTTATTAACATCATCACTGATCTTACCACGTCATCCTGTCAAACTAGGTTCATTCGTAGCTCTGATTCATCAACCGGATGGATCAGACTTCAACAGCTAAGCATGGCTAAGCATAACACATATACGGCTCTAGCGATGCGAACAAGCTCAGACCTAGTTTTGCTGGGAGCGGTGGATCAGTAACTCTGGGTTACAAGGATGGAATTATGCACACAGAGGATATCTACAACTGCCGATAAAACATATTTGAAGCGGATGCAATATGTAAGAACCAGAAGTAAAGCATTTCGAAACCATATATGAACCAGGTTAGGGCTTGCCTTGTCCCTCGTTGTTCTGACGTTGCTCTTCGGTGGCGTTGATCTCAGGCTCGCGTTCGGTCCCTATCGATGAAGAACCAAACACCGGAAAGGAAGAGCACAATCAAGACAAGGTACAATGCAATGCACATACAACATGATGATATGTCATATTAAAGGGGTTTGGGTAACCCTAGGTGCATCGATGGAAATTAAAGGGGTTCGGCTTCGAACCCCGACATATGAGAGGGGTCAAATTAGGGTTTCTACTAAGGCTCATATTTAATTGGTTCAAAGATGTACGAAACATGGATAAACAACTAGGATTTGTTTTTCTGATCATTTTGATATATAATTTTATATTTTTCTGATTTAAAATGAATTATTTATGAATTTCCCAAGTTTAATTCATTTTAAAACAATTTCTGAAAATTATATAAAAATAATAAAAGTTTAACAATTTGGACCCACATGTCATAATTTTATTGTTTTCTAAACATTTCATAAATTATTAAAATTCTGACAGATGGGGTCCACCTGTCAATATTTTTCCATTTAAAGAAAATACAGAAATGAATTACTGGAAAAACAGAAAATAGAAAAAAGATTAATGATGTCACGCTGACGTCATGCTGACGTCAGCGGCACCATTGCTCACTGGGAGCTCGGGTGCTGCTCCAATCGGGCGATTCGGCCCACGATTGCATGCGCGTGCAGGGGGAAAGGGGCGGCTCGACGCGGCGGGCCGTTTGGTGGCGGCGCCGCCTCGGATTGGTCGCCGGAGCTTCGCTGGAGACGAAGCTTGACGGTGGCCGGGGCAGGTGGTGCGGTGCGGCGGCGCTACAGGGCGAGAGAGGGCGAGCCGAGGGGACGAGGAGGAGCAGCAGCTCACCGCGAAGCTCGTGGAGGGGTCGGCGACGGCTGGGGAACCTCGCCGGCGGCGAATCGACGGCGAGCGGGCCGGCAGTAGGTCGGCTAGGGTTAGGGTTTTGGGGCGCAGGAGAGCGCGGGGAAGAGGGGAAATGGGCTAGGGCTTCCTGGGCGGCGGCGGCGAGCTTTTATAGCCGCCAGGGGGCGGCGGGGACGATCGGAGCCGCCGGCGCCATCGGGTGGCCGGCGTGCTGCCAGCGACCTGCTTCGGTCGGCGGGGAGACGATGGCATTTTTGCAAAAACCCCCCTCGGGGGAAAAACTTGGGCTGGTGGGGTGCGGCTGGGCCAAGTTGGGCCGAGCCAGGGAGAAAAGAAAGAGAGAGGGAGATGGGCTGCGCCCATGAGAGGGAAGAGAGGGGCTCTCTCTCTATTTTTTTCCCTTTTCTTTTTCTATTTTTTTTTCTTTTCAAATTTCAAATCTGTTTTGAATTTTGTTTGAACTCAAATTTTTCCAGAGAACAATAAACACACACATGGGTTTTATTGAAAACAACAAAACCATGTGACTCATTTTATAAAATCTTGAGAGAAATTTGAGACAAATAATTAGAGAAGGATTTGCATAATAGAAAATGGAGATGCAAATTTGGCTCAAATTCAAACTATATGCATGCAATGCTCATGAACACTCATTTATTTATAAACACAAGGTTGGGATGTTACAACTCTACCCCCCTTACAAGAATCTCGTCCTCGAGATTCCTAGATTTTAGAAAAGAAGGAAGGGTACTCAGATCGTAAACGATCTTCTCGTTCCCAGGTTGCTTCTTGCTCAGAATGATTAGACCACTGAATTTTCAGGAACTTGCTGCTCTGACGTCGAGTTTTACGCTCGGCTTCATCAAGGATACGAATAGGATGTTCTCGATAAGTTAGATCCTCTTGAAGGTCAAGAGTCTCGTGATCAACACCACGGGTAGGATCTTTGAAGCAACGCTTGAGTTGAGACACATGGAAGACATCATGAACTTCAGGAAAATTGGAAGGTAACTCCAACTTGTAGGAAACATTACCACGCTTGGCAAGGACGCGGAAAGGACCAACATAGCGAGGAGCTAGTTTGCCTTTGATACCGAAACGACGGACACCCTTGAGAGGAGTGACCCGAAGATAAGCTTGATCACCAATTTCATACTTCACTTCTTGATGATGACGATCATAGTAGCTCTTTTGACGTGACTGAGCAGTTTTCAGACGCTCGCGAATGATGCGAACTTGATCTTCTACTTCGTTGATTATATCTGGTCCAAAGAACTTTCTTTCTCCAGTTTCGGACCAGTTCAAAGGAGTTCTACACCTTCTGCCATACAAAGCTTCAAAAGGTGCCATGCCCAGGCTAGATTGGAAGTTGTTGTTATAAGTGAACTTAGCAAATGGAAGGCACTTTTCCCAATCTTTACCGAAGGATATAACAAAGGCCCTGAGCATGTCTTCAAGAATTTGATTCACTCTTTCGGTTTGACCACCGGTTTGAGGATGATAGGCGGTGCTGAAGGAAAGACGAGTTCCCATAGCTTGTTGAAAGCTAGACCAGAACTTTGAGGTGAAAATACTTCCACGATCAGAGACGATCTTCTTAGGAACACCATGAAGAGCGACTATCCGTGAGATATACAGATCTGCTAGTTGACTAGCTTTTATGTCTTCTCGGATAGGAAGGAAATGAGCAACCTTGGATAGACGGTCAATGACTACCCATATAGCATCTCTTCCATTTTTGGTCTTGGGGAGACCGGTAATGAAGTCCATGCCAATTTCATCCCATTTTCACTCTGGAATTGATAGAGGTTGGAGAGTGCCAGCAGGTCTTTGATGTTCAGCCTTTACGCGACGACAAACGTCGCATTCAGCAACAAACTTAGCGATCTCTTGCTTCATCCCGGACCACCAGAATCTTTGGCGAAGATCCCGATACATCTTGGTACTACCAGGATGGATGGAGAGTGGTGATTCATGAGCTTCTTTAAGGATTAGCTCTTTGATATCCTGTTTATCTGGCACGACTAGACGCTTACCGAAATAAACGGTACCTTGATCATCAATGGAGAAACATTTAGCAACTCCGCTAGCAATGTTCTTCTTGATCTCGATAATGCCAGAATCTTGCTTTTGAGCCTTATTGATCTGGTCTTCAAGAGAGGGCTTCACCTCTAGATTAGCAAGGAATCCACTAGGAACAATCTCAAGGTTGAGTTTTGCAAGTTCCTAATAGAGAGAAGGTTGCGCTTGCTTAACCATCAGATTGTTGCAATAGGACTTCCGACTTAGCGCGTCAGCAACGACATTGGCTTTGCCGGGTTTATAGTTGAGACCCAAGTCATAATCTTTTATGACTTCCAACCATCTTCTCTGTCTGTTATTCAGATCCGGCTGGGTGAAAAGATACTTCAGACTTTGATGATCCGAGTACAACTCGCAACGATTACCATAAAGGTAGGGTCGCCATTGCTTAAGAGCATGGATCACAGCTGCAAGCTCGAGATCATGAGTAGGATAATTGAGCTCATGTGGTTTCAACTATCGAGAGGCATAGGCCACCACATGGCCACCTTGCATCAACACACATCCGAGCCCTTGGAGAGAGGCATCGCAATAGACAACGAAGTCTTTGCTTGTGTCCGGAAGGACGAGCACTGGAGCAGTAGTCAGCTTGGTTTTCAAAACCTGGAAACTTTCTTCAGCCTTTTCTGACCATTCGAACTTCTTATCTTTCTTGAGAAGATCGGTCATTGGCTTGGCAATCTTGGAGAAATTTTCAATGAATCAGCGGTAATAACCCGCCAGACCGAGAAAACTTCAAATCTCCTTAGCTGACTTAGGTGTCTTCCAGTCAAGAACGGCTTAAACTTTATCTGGAATGACTGCAACACCTTTTTCAGAGATGACATGACCAAGGAAGATGAGCTCTTTTAACCAGAACTCACATTTGGAAAACTTGGCGTAGAGACGGTGTTCACGAAGTTTGGTTAACACCAAACGAAGATGTTCATCATGTTCATCTTCGGTTTTTGAGTAGATCAGAATATCGTCGATGTAGACCACGACGAACTTATCAAGATACTCCATGAAAACAGAGTTCATGAGCCGCATAAAAGTGGCAGGAGCATTTGTAAGGCCAAAGGACATGACAGTGTACTCGTAAAGACCATAACGAGTTGTGAACGCTGTCTTTGGAATGTCCTCCTTTCGGATTTTGATTTGATGGTACCCTGATCTCAAATCCATCTTGGAGAAAACTGTGGCACCGGACAACTGATCAAAAAGATCATTGATTATAGGAAGAGGGTATTTGTTCTTGATTGTCACTGCGTTGAGCGGACGGTAATCAACAACCGGCCGCGGAATGTTGGTATCCCTCTTCTTGACAAAGAGGGCAGGGCAACCCCAGGAAGAAGTACTGGGTTGTATGAAGTTCTTCTCTTCTAACTCCTCTAACTGCTTCTTCAGTTCAGCCAGCTCTTCCGGAGGCATACGATATGGTCTCAGGAAAGCTTGAGCGATTCAGGAACCAACTCAATGACAAAGTCCACACTTCGATCAGGTAGCATGCCAGGTTACTCCTCAGGGAAGACATCTGGAAAGTCACGGACCACCCAAACATCGGAGATTTCTGGTTTAGGCAGGGCTTCAACGGCATACAACTCGGCTTCAGGGGTAAACCTTGCCGATGGAGGTATTGCGGATGGAGCCCAGTACAGAACACTTTTGCCGGAAAGATTGGTTAGTACAATAGACCTAGCTGCGCAATCAATGATAGCCTTATGCTTTACTAGCCAATCCATGCCCAAGATGACATCAATGTCAGTAGACTTGAGGGCAATGAGAGAGGTAGGGAACCACACTGGCCCTATACTGATTATAACCTCAGGGGTAATCCAGATAGTTTGCCAATGAGAACCAGGAGTTGTAATCTCTAGAGGGGAGGGCATTGTCTCGAAAGGTATATCATGCTTTCTTGCAAACTCTTGAGATATGAATGTATGCGATGCTCCGGAATCAAACAGAACTGTAGCTAGGATTGAGTTTATATAGAGCGTACCCATTAGGACGCTTGGATCCTCTTCAGCCTCATCAGCAGAGACATGGGTCAGACGAGCACGACCAGAGGCGGGATATTTGTCATCCTTCTTGGGCTGAGAATATCCACGACCAACAGACTTCTGAGGGCACTCCTTTGAGTAGTGGCCAGGCTGACCACAAGAGTAGCAGGCACCACTAGGAATAGTACCCATGGCAGGACGATAGCTTGAACCACCAGAGGGTGGCTTAGAGTTATTGCCAGAAGACCTTGGTGCATAGGGAGCACGAGGTACAGCACTATAAGGGATCCAGACTCGGTGCTTCTTGTTGTGAGAGGAAGACGCACGAGAATCACCTTCTTCACGCTTCTTGGATTTTTCCATATCCTTCCTTCCGTTCTCCATCAGAAGAGCACGGTTATGCAGGTCTTGGAATGACTGGAAGGTGAAAGGCAGCATCTCATAGCGAAGCTCAGGGTTAAGTCCCTTGCGGAACAAATCCTGCTTGTCAGCATCATCAACCACATCACGAGGTGCATAGCGAGACAGCTGAGTGAACTCACGTCCATATGTCTCCACATCTAGCTTCCCCTGACTGAAATCCAGGAATTCCCTCCTTTTGATGTCCATGACAGTCTTTGGGATATAGGCTGCACGGAAAGCTGTGACAAACTCCTCCCAGGTAACATCATGTCCTGGCGCTTGAAGAGCCAGAAAACCTTCCCACAAAGAACCAGCTGCACCTTCTAACTGGTAGGTGGCGAAGTTCACGCGTTCACCTGGTGGAACATGAAGAGCATTGAACTTGCGCTCGATGGTGCGAAGCCAATCATCAGCATCAAGAGGCTCCTTGGGGTGGGTGAAGACAGGAGGTAGTGCACGGATGAAGTCCCCAAGTGTGACACAGTTGTCGGGACGACGTTCTGTGTTTTGAGCTACATGCTCCAGGAGTTGTTCATTCCTCAGGCGGTTGGTCTCAATGTTGTTAAGAACCTGCGCCATTGTGGGAGGTGGTGGCAGTTCCGGTTCAGCATTGTTTTGTCCACGTCGGTTACGACCACGACCACGACCAGCCATCCTGAAGAGAAAGACAAAGATCATGAGAAACAGATTCCTTGGAAAAAATTCAACGGAATGATAACATTCACTGAATGGAAGGAGCAAGATTCAGATCAACTGATGTAACTTTAGGAACACTGAGTTAAGCAACCAAGTACGAAGTACTTATGGAGAAAACAACCCAAACCCGTAGTTCCTAGACGTTTGGAAATAATAGGGTAGAGGTAAAACCTTTTTCAATCAAAACAAGGTAAGATGACTCGGCATTAGAGTGACACCAGATAAGGAGTAAAAAGAATCCTATTCAGATGTTTTTGCAAATACTTTTAGGTTTCAAATAGTTTTCACAACTACTAGACTCAACATCGACCAGTCGAAAGGGTTTCCTATAGGCAGTCCTGCTCTGATACCAAAACCTGTCAAGACCCCGGAGGTCAGGGCTAGACAAACCCAGATATCACATCTGGCATAAGCCTAACCTAGATCTCTAGGGCCTACAGGGTGAGAATCGGTAACACAACAGTGACTCTACGACTGAAAGCAAATATATTACAACTCTTAGCAGAGTTAAGATCCAAATTTATTACACGCAGAGGTCACTGACCACAATTCAACAAGCAACGGAAAGCAAATTATGTTATCTAGATAACAAGACTGCAAAGGGCCTAAGAGGCCATAACATAAGGCGACGTCCCAGCCCATAAGTCTCAGGCTGCCGCCTGAGGAACTCCAAACTACTCGTCGATGTCAAGGTAGAAGCCGCCATCCGATGGAAGAACTTCTTCTGAAACAAAGCATGCAAGGCTGAGTATAGGGACTCAGCAAGACTTAGTACAACCTTTTAGCAAAGCGGGTATGCGAGGCTTTATGTGGAGCTTATTTTGCGGAAAGCCAGTTTTCCTTTGTAAACAGGAGGGAGCAGAAGCTCGTCTATTCAGACCATTTTAAAAAGAGGTAAGAGAGCGATATCAACTCTAGCTCTAAGATCATCATGTTGAGTCCACCGAATCTTCATCATTACCTGAACCTATCACCTAGGATCACCCCTCGACACCCTGAGAAGGGATCCTTATTCACACATTAACATCAAGTTTTACGATTAGGTTCAAGTTGTCTATGATCACAGAATCCATCACCAAGTCGTCCATAACCGTGGACACGGCTTTTCGAAAAGATTTACCCTGCAGGGGTGTACAACTTTACCCACACGCGCCGACCGACTCTTAATGCCACTATAGATTAACACACTTCCTTGGTGTGTTGGCAGAGGGTGGTCGACCAAAACCTTTCCCTTACTTCACCTATTCCATGAGTCAAACTAACTGGGGAGCTCCATCATCGTAGGTAGCCACTCTCCGAGGCGGTCCCGGTCATTATGCGCAGGGGATCCAGTTCAATGCCTCCAGCATCCTTCACCCTAGCCACGCCCTGTATGATGCACTTTGAAAACCTTTTCCACCTTTCCCCCATGCGTATGGCAAATGGAACTCGCAAACTAATTGACTCATGGGTAAGCTAGGTAAGCTCGGGCCAAGGGGTTCCCATGGGCCCCGTGTGGCTGTACGCTCAGTCTTGGTTCCGAAGGCGAGAACTCAGGTCCTAGTATCGGCGAGAATGAGTCAAATCACCACATCCCCATGTGGCGGCCCATCCAAGCCTTTAGCATGTTTATTAACATCATCACTGATCTTACCACGTCATCCTGTCAAACTAGGTTCATCCGTAGCTCTGATTCATCAACCGGATGGATCAGACTTCAACAGCTAAGCATGGCTAAGCATAACACATATACGGCTCTAGCGATGCGAACAAGCTCAGATCTAGTTTTGCTGGGAGCGGTGGATCAGTAACTCTAGGTTACAAGGATGGAATTATGCACACAGAGGATATCTACAACTGCCGATAAAACATATTTGAAGCGGATGCAATATGTAAGAACCAGAAGTAAAGCATTTCGAAACCATATATGAACCAGGTTAGGGCTTGCCTTGTCCCTTGTTGTTCTGACGCTGCTCTTCGGTGGCGTTGATCTCAGGCTCGCGTTCGGTCCCTATCGATGAAGAACCAAACACCGGAAAGGAAGAGCACAATCAAGACAAGGTACAATGCAATGCACATACAACATGATGATATGTCATATTAAAGGGGTTTGGGTAACCCTAGGTGCATCGATGGAAATTAAAGGGGTTCGGCTTCGAACCCCGACATATGAGAGGGGTCAAATTAGGGTTTCTACTAAGGCTCATATTTAATTGGTTCAAAGATGTATGAAACATGGATAAACAACTAAGATTTGTTTTTCTGATCATTTTGATATATAATTTTCTGATTTAAAATGAATTATTTATGAATTTCCCAAGTTTAATTCATTTTAAAACAATTTCTGAAAATTATATAAAAATAATAAAAGTTTAACAATTTGGACCCACATGTCATAATTTTATTGTTTTCTAAACATTTCATAAATTATTAAAATTCTGACAGATGGGGTCCACCTGTCAATATTTTTCCATTTAAAGAAAATACAGAAATGAATTACTAGAAAAATAGAAAATAGAAAAAAGATTAATGACGTCACGCTGACGTCATGCTGACATCAGCGGCGCCATTGCTCACTGGGAGCTCGGGTGCTGCTCCAATCGGGCGATTCGGCCCGCGATTGCATGCGCGTGCAGGGGGGAAAGGGGCGGCTCGACGCGGCGGGCCGTTTGGTGGCGGCGCCGCCTCGGATTGGTCGCCGGAGCTTCGCTGGAGACGAAGCTTGACGGTGGCCGGGGCAGGTGGTGCGGTGCGGCGGCGCTACAGGGCGAGAGAGGGCGAGCCGAGGGGACGAGGAGGAGCAGCAGCTCACCGCGAAGCTCGTGGAGGGGTCGGCGACGGCTGGGGAACCTCGCCGGCGGCGAATCGACGGCGAACGGGCCGGCAGTAGGTCAGCTAGGGTTAGGGTTTTCGGGCGCAGGAGAGCGCGGGGAAGAGGGGAAATGGGCTAGGGCTTCCTGGGGGCGGCGGCCAGCTTTTATAGCCGCCAGGGGGCGGCGGGGACGATCGGAGCCGCCGGCGCCATCGGGTGGCCGGCGTGCTGCCAGCGACCTGCTTCGGTCGGCGGGGAGACGATGGCATTTTTACAAAAACCCCCCTCGGGGGAAAAACTTGGGCTGGTGGGGTGCGGCTGGGCCGAGTTGGGCCGAGCCAGGGAGAAAAGAAAGAGAGAGGGAGATGGGCTGCGCCCATGAGAGGGAAGAGAGGGGCTCTCTCTCTATTTTTTTCCCTTTTCTTTTTCTAGTTTTTTTTTCTTTTCAAATTTCAAATCTGTTTTGAATTTTGTTTGAACTCAAATTTTTCCAGAGAAAAATAAACACACACATGGGTTTTATTGAAAACAACAAAACCATGTGACTCATTTTATAAAATCTTGAGAGAAATTTGAGACAAATAATTAGAGAAGGATTTGCATAATAGAAAATGGAGATGCAAATTTGGCTCAAATTCAAACTATATGCATGCAATGCTCATGAACACTCATTTATTTATAAACACAAGGTTGGGATGTTACACACTAGTAGGCCAGAAAATCAAAAGGTAGAGACGCAAAGATTGAAGGGATTCGTAGCATAGAAAACAAAAAAATTCCTACCGCAAGAACGAATAACAAGCCAAGATCTAATTTAGTAGATGGTAGCAACGAGATGAAGATCATGAGACTAACCCTCGAAGATTCCAAAGCCTACGAGATTAGATCTCGTTGTTGATGTAGTCGATCACTTGCCGCTTTCGAAAGCGCGTAGAAGATCTTGACGGTGGTCACATGTTCGGTGTTGATGACGATGTCCTTCTCCCCGTTCCAGCGGGCAGCAGATGTAGTAGATCCTCCTCGGAATCCCGCCAGCACGACGGCGTGGTGACGGTGGTGGTGGAGATCTACGGCAGGGCTTCGCTGTAAGCGCTGCGGGAGAAGAAGGAGGAGGGAGTAGCTAGGGTTTGGGAGAGAGGGGGGCTTGGGGCGCCGACTTGGGTGCCCCTTGGTGGTGCGGCCAAGGTGTAGCCAGCCCTCTCCCTCTCCCTCTCTTTATATAGGTGGAACCCCCAAGGGTTTGCCCAAAATCCGAATAAGAGTCCAACTCAAAACCTTCCATATGGGTGAAACCTAGGGGAAGTGGGACTCCTCCCTTTCCTTCCCCTATGGCCGGCCATGGAGGTGGAGTCCACCATGGACTCCACCTTCCCCTTTGGGTGGCCGGCTAGGGTTGGTGGAGTCCATCCGGGACTCCACCTTCCATGGTGATTTCTTTCGAAAGGTTCTAGAACATTCTAGCGCCTTCCATAAATGCACCGGATCATTTCCAAACTTGGAAAGTGACTTCCTATATATTAATCTTATTCTCCGGACCATTCCGGAACTCCTCGTGATGTCCTGGATCCCATCCGAGACTCCGAACAACATTCAAACTCCATTCCATATTCCATATCTACTTATAACGACATCAAACCTTAAGTGTGTCACCCTACGGTTCGAGAACTATGCGGACATGATCGAGACTCCTCTCCGATCAATAACTAATAGCGGGACCTGGAGATCCATAATAGCTCCCACATATTCAACGATGACTTCATGATCGAAAGAACCATTAACATACAATACCGATTCCCTTTGTCACGCGATACTTTACTTGTCCGAGGTTCGATCATCGGTATCTCCATACCTAGTTCAACCTCGTTACCGACAAGTACTCTTTACTCGTACCATGATATGATATCCCTTGTGAACCAGTCACATGCTTGCAAGCTAATTGGATGTCATTCCACCAAGAGGGCCCAGAGAATATCTATTCGTCATCGGGATGGACAAATCCCACTCTTGATCCATATGCCTCAACTCATACTTTCCGAATACTTAATCCCATCTTTCTAACCACCCATTTACGCAGTGGCGTTTGATGTAATCAAAGTACCCTTCCGGTATAAGTGATTTACATGATCTCATGGTCAAAGGACTAGCTTACTATGTATTTGAAAGCTTATAGCAAGTTTGAACTTGATGACTTGATCTCATGCTATGCTTACTATGGGTGTGTGTCCATCACATCATTCACGTAATGATATGATCTTGTTATTAATAACATGCAATGTTCATGATCAGGAAACCATGCTCATCTATTAATCAACAAGCTAGTTAAACGAGAGGCTTACTAGGGACTCTGGTTCTTTACACAACACACATGTATTAATGTTTTCGGTTAATACAATTATAGCATGGGGTGTAAACATTTATCATGAACACTAAGATATAACAATAACTACTTTATTATTGCCTCTCGGGCATGTCTCCAACAGTCTCCCACTTGCACTAGAGTCAATAATCTAGTTTACATTTGTAAAGATATAACACCTTGGCCTTTTGGTGCTTATCATGTTTTGCTCACGGGAGAGGTTTCAGTCAACGAATCTGATACGCTCAGAAACGTATGTACTTTGTAATTCATTTGCGTCTTCACGCATCACTCATTTTCCAAATGAGTCGGCATTAATCGTATATGTTCGGTATTCTGGTGGAACCTTAATTCCACGGTCTGAAATATGTCACTAATATTGTTACACACAATATAGCTTCAAAGTTCTGACACTATCAGAACTACACCAAGTTCTCAAAGAACTTCTTGACTTAACATCCTCAGTCATTGTCAAAACAATGACATACTCTGCCTTCGTTTGTGCTACCTTTTAATGAACACTTAGCCTAATTGATATTTGAAATTCATTTTTATATGTGACCAAACTAATATCGGTGCAACACCTTACAGCGATTTGTTTGTCATTTCCCCATACAAAACTAATATCCTTGGTTCTTCTAAAGCACTCAGGGATATTCTTACTGTTGTCCAATGATCATCACATGAATCATTCTGGTATATGCTCCTAACTCTTTAGAGCACATGACATCTGATTGTGTACATATTATTCATGATCTAAAATCACTCATGTGTTTTTACTCACTGAGTGTCAAATATACTCAAGTCTTGTTTAAACCTCCACATGGAAAAGAACACCTTCTTAACGTTTTCATATTGAACTACTTCAATATTCATTATATGTACTTTGACTTTAAACTTATTATGTGTTTCAATCTATCTTCATAGATCTTGACGCTAAATATGTTTTTAGTCCATATCCTTTCATTGAAGTTAATTTTCAATAAAACCTTCTAATCACATCAAGTACATGATTACATTATTTATAATCAACGATATGTCATCTACATAAAGTATTATAAATATGTCTCGGCGCTCCCACTTAATTTCTTGCAAATGCAAGCATCTTCATCATTTCTGATGAAATCAAAAACTCTTTGATTATTTCATCCCGTGAAGATTCCAACTCCCTGATACTCACTTCATCCAATGAAGTTGTATACCTTTCTAGTATTCTACGGACTAGCAAAACTCTCAGCTCTATCTTGTATACACCTTTAATACACACTTCTGTTAAGGAATGTATTTTACCATCCTACTAACATATCTCATAAAAGAAATATGTAGCGATTACTAGAACAATCCGCATAGACAATAAGCTTCGCTGCTGAAGATCTAATCTTATCGCAGTCAACTCTTTGAACTTTGTCGTAAACAATCTTTTAACAAGTCGAGCTTCTTCAAGGATATTATATCCAAGTCTATTAATTTTATAGATCCATTTACTTTAAAAAAATATTTATTCCTTCAAAAAGTTTACCAAGCTCCAAGCTTGATTATAGATACTATCTTGGATTTCATGGCACTTAGCCATTTAACGGAGTCAGGGCCCATCATAGCTTCTTTGTATATAGTTGGTTTATCATTGTTCAAAATCAACCTCTCCTTATCTTAGTTTTGTGCATTGTTGTGCCAAGTAAAGTCTTTGATAGTAAGGTTCATACTAGATTTGGATTACTGCGCAGAAACAGATTTCTTGCTGTCACGAATCTGGGCCTAATTCTCTGTAGGTAACTCAGAAAATTATGCCAATTTACGTGAGTGATCCTCAGATATGTACGCAACTTTCATTCAATTTGGGAATTTTCATCTGAGCAAGTCTGGTGCCTCAATAAAATTCGTCTTTACGGACTGTTCTGTTTTGACAGATTCTGCCTTTTATTTCGCATTGCCTCTTTCGCTGTGTTGGATGGATTTCTTTGTTCCATTACCTTCCAGTAGCTTTGTGCAATGTACAGAAGTGTTAAGAATGATTGAGTCACCTATGAACATGTGAATTTTTGATTATGCACTAACCCTCTAATGAGTTGTTTCGAGTTTGGTGTGGAGGAAGTTTTCAAGGGTCAAGAGAGGAGGATGATATACTACGATCAAGGAGAGTGAAAGCTCTAAGCTTGGGGATGCCCCGGTGGTTCACCCCTGCATATTTTAAGAAGACTCAAGCGTCTAAGCTTGGGGATGCCCAAGGCATCCCCTTCTTCATCGACAACTTATCAGGTTCCTTCTCTTGAAACTATATTTTTATTCGGTCACATCTTATGTACTTTACTTGGAGCGTCTGTGTGCTTTTATTTTTTTTTGTTATTTTCATTCTCTGAATAAATACATGCTTGTGTGGGAGAGAGACACGCTCCGCTGGTTCATATGAACACATGTGTTCTTAGCTTTTAATGTTCATGGCGAAGGTTGAAACTGCTTCGTTCATTGTTATATGGTTGGAATCGGGAAATGCTACATGTAGTAATTCTAAAATGTCTTGAACAATTTGATACTTGGCAATTGTTGTGCTCATGTTTAAGCTCTTGCATCATATACTTTGCACCTATTAATGAAGAAATACATAGAGCTTGCTAAAATTTGGTTTGCATAATTGGTCTCTCTAAAGTCTAGATAATTTCTAGTATTGAGTTTTGAACAACAAGGACGACGGTGTAGAGTCTTATAATATTTACAATATGTCTTTTATGTGAGTTTTGCTGCACCGGTTCATCCTTGTGTTTGTTTCAAATAACCTTGCTAGCCGAAACCTTGTATCGAGAGGGAATACTTCTCATGCATCCAAAATACTTGAGCCAACCACTATGCCAATTGTGTCCACCATACCTACCTACTACATGGTATTTCTCCGCCATTCCAAAGTAAATTGCTTGAGTGCTACCTTTAAATTTCCATTCTTCACCTTTACAATATATAGCTCATGGGACAAATAGCTTAAAAACTATTGTGGTATTGAATATGTACTTATGCACTTTATCTCTTATTAAGTTGCTCGTTGTGCGATAACCATGTTCCTGGGGACGCCATCAACTACTCTTTGTTGAATATCATGTGAGTTGCTATGCATGTTCGTCTTGTCTGAAGTAAGAGCGATCTACCACCTTATGGTTGGAGCATGCATATTGTTAGAGAAGAACATTGGGCCGCTAACTAAAGCCATGATCCATGGTGGAAGTTTCAGTTTTGGACATATATCCTCAATCTCATATGTGAAAATTAATTGTTGCTACATGCTTATTCATAAAAGAGGAGTCCATTATCTGTTGTCTATGTTGTCCCGGTATGGATGTCTAAGTTGAGAATAATCAATAGCGAGAAATCCAATGCGAGCTTTCTCCTTAGACCTTTGTACAGGCGGCATAGAGGTACCCCTTTGTGACACTTGGTTAAAACATGTGCATTGCGATAATCCCGGTAATCCAAGCTAATTAGGACAAGGTGCAGGCACTATTAGTATACTATGCATGAGGCTTGCAACTTGTAGGATATAATTTACATGATACATATGCTTTATTACTACCATTGACAAAATTGTTTCTTGTTTTCAAAATCAAAGCTCTAGCACAAATATAGCAATCTATGCTTTCCTCTTTGAAGGACCATTCTTTTACTTTTATGTTGAGTCAGTTCACCTATTTCTCTCCATCTCAAGAAGCAAACACTTGTGTGAACTGTGCATTGATTCCTACATACTTGCATATTGCATTTGTTATATTACTCTATGTTGACAACTATCCATGAGATATACTTGTTACAAGTTGAAAGCAACCGCTGAAACTTAATCTTCCATTGTGTTGCTTCAATGCTTTACTATGAATTATTGCTTTATGAGTTAACTCTTATGCAAGACTTATTGATGCTTGTCTTTAAGTACTATTCATGAAAAGTCTTTGCTGTATGATTCACTTGTTTACTCATGTCATATACATTGTTTTGATCGCTGCATTCATTACATATGTTTACAATATGACCAAGTTTATGATGGCATGTCACTCCAGAAATTATCTTTGTTATCGTTTACCTGCTTGGGACGAGCAGGAACTAAGCTTGGGGATGCTGATACGTCTACGACGTATCGATAATTTCTTATGTTCCATGCCACATTATTGATGATATCTACATGTTTTGTAAACATTATATGTCATATTTATGCATTTTTCGGAACTAACCTATTGACGAGATGCCGAAGTGCCAGTTGCTGTTTTCTGCTGTTTTTGGTTCCAGAAATCCTAGTAAGGAAATATTCTCGGAATCGGACGAAATCAAGGCCCAGCATCCTATTTTTCCACGAAGCTTCTAGAACACCCGAGAGTTGCCAGAGGGGGGCCCTGTGGGCCCCAGATGATAGGGCGGCGCGGCCTGGGCCCTGGCCGCGCCCCCCTAATGTGTCACCGCCTCGTCGCCCCTCCGACTCCGCCTCTTCGCCTATATAAAGCCCCTCGACCTAAAACCTCGAGACGGAAAAGCCACGGTACGAGAAACCTTCCAGAGCCGCCGCCATCGCGAAGCCAAGATCTGGGGACAGGAGTCTCTGTTCCGGCACGCCGCCGGGACGGGGAAGTGCCCCCGGAAGGCTTCTCCATCAACACCACCGCCATCTTCATCAACGCTGCTGTCTCCCATGAGGAGGGAGTAGTTCTCCATCGAGGCTCGGGGCTGTACCGGTAGCTATGTGGTTAATCTCTCTCCTATGTGCTTCAATACAATAATCTCATGAGCTGCCTTACATGATTGAGATTCATATGATGATGCTTGTAATCTAGATGTCATTATGCTAGTCAAGTGGGTTTTACTTATGTGATCTCCGGAGACTCCTTGTCCCACGTGTGTAAAGGTGACAGTGTGTGCACCGTGTGGGTCTCTTAGGCTATATTTCACAGAATACTTATTCACTGTTATGAATGGCATAGTGAAGTGCTTATTTATATCCCTTTATGATTGCAATGTGTTTTGTATCACAATTTATCTATGTGCTACTCTAGTGATGTTATTAAAGTAGTTTTATTCCTCCTGCACGGTGTAATGGTGACAGTGTGTGCATCCGTGTTAGTACTTGGTGTAGGCTATGATTATGATCTCTTGTAGATTATGAAGTTAACTATTGCTATGATGGTATTGATGTGATCTATTCCTCCTACATAGTGTGAAGGTGACAGTGTGCATGCTATGTTAGTACTTGGTTTAGTTGTGTTGATCTGTCATGCACTCTAAGGTTATTTAAATATGAACATTGAATATTGTGGAGCTTGTTAACTCCGGCATTGAGGGTTCGTGTAATCCTACGCAATTAGTGGTGTTCATCATCCAACAAGAGAGTGTAGAGTATGCATTTATCTATTCTGTTATGTGATCAAAGTTGAGAGTGTCCACTAGTGAAAGTCTAATCCCTAGGCCTTGTTCCTAAATACTGCTATCGCTGCTTGGTTCTTGTTTCTTTGCGTTACTACTTTGCTGCGTTACTCACTTGTTTCTTGTCCTGGGCAAAGCACTTTTAAGTGCCGTTGCCACTGCTCATACTTATTTATACCACCTGTATTTCACTATCTCTTCGCCGAACTAGTGCACCTATTAGGTGTGTTGGGGACACAAGAGACTTCTTGCTTTGTGGTTGCAGGGTTGCATGAGAGGGATATCTTTGACCTCTTCCTCCCTGAGTTCGATAAACCTTGGGTGATCCACTTAAGGGAAACTTGCTGCTGTTCTACAAACCTCTACTCTTGGAGGCCCAACACTGTCTACAGGAAAAGGAGGGGGCGTAGACATCATCCTCCCACTCAAATACTTTGCTAGAAACAATTTCTTGGAAATAAGTAAGAAACATCGACAAACACTTTTGTCTTTGTCTCCATAGTGGAAAGAATTCCCAATCGATTCTCTGGGATAACCAACAAAGACATTCATCCGATTTTGGTTGTAAAGTTATTTACTTATGCTATGCATACTAAAATTTAAGAAAGAACTATTAGGGTTTATACCCATGCCATAACTCGTATGGTGTCATTTCAACGGATTATGATGATGCTCTATTTAGTGTAAAAGTGGTAGTCTCTAAAGCATAATCCACAAAAATATAATGGCGTCATATTATTTTATCTCATCATTAACCCAATAAGGTTTGGATACGTCTCTCGGATACTCCATCATCACTATGATACTCCAAGAAACGTGAGTTGTAGAACAATTTCATGACTCTCTTAGATGTTCATTAAAACTCGTAATTCAAATATTTCCACCATGATCCAATCATAGATATTTGACTTTTCTATTACGATGATTTCCACTTCATGCTGAAATTTATTTGAATCTATTCAAATGTTTCAAAAATTCTTCCTTATTGAATAAATATATCCTTATATATACACTCAATTCATTGTTGGAAGTTTTCATGAAGTAGAAGAATCTACCGCACACAACTATGCCAAGTGAACCACATACATCATCATGTATGTTTCCACTAAGTTAGTTGCCCGTTCAACTCTTGGCCTATGAACGGTATTTCAGTCATTCTCTTTAGAAGAGATTTGCAAGCGCCAAACGATTCAAAAATTAAATGGCTCCAAAAATCCATTTGCATGGAGTTCCTTCATGCGTTCCTTTCTAACATGACCTAAATGGCGGTTCCACTAATAAGTGGAATTCACATCATTTGCCTTATGGCATTTTAGCGTCAGTCTTATGCATGTGTGCTTCACCATAAAGATTTATAATAACTTATCCATCATACATGGAATACTGTCATAATTTGAACAACTCATTGTTTTCATTTGACCAGAACAAAATAACAATTATGAAGTTCTTTATTATAAATCTGAAGGGCTAGGTAGAATGCCAACGATGAACACAATAACACTTTATTTTGTTCCAGACGTGCATTTCTACCATATTTCATGTCAGTCATTTAGGCCATCGTATTCTTGTATTATGTTGTTTTGTATGACACCTCATACCAACCAATATGGTATAAATACCCAAGAATTTCATTGTGTGACCAAACAAGGAATACATTCATAACATGTATATCATCTATATACACCTGAGCTAGACTTTCTAGTCTTTTCTTTCTGAGAAAATCTTTTGTAGTTTCTCTTTTATCTTTCCTCATTCTCGGAAAACACTTCACCTTCAATAACTTCTAGGTCCATTGGTCAAATACTAATAACCTTGAGGTTCTCACTTTGAAGTTGATCATCACATGACAAGTGTTCCAGATTTCACTATTAGTAACCTTTTAATATGATGAACAATTTCACTCATAATTTTTATCCATCAAATCATGATGACTTTCCGAGACCATGTATATACATGCTAGGCTCGTAAAGTTAACCTTAGTACTTGTATGTGCAACTCTGGCTTGCACCTGTTGTATGCACACGTAAAATCTATAACACCCGATCATCACGTGATGATTTGAAACAACGAGTCTTAGCAATGGTGCATACTAAGGAAGATCACTTCATGGATATGCGAATATCGTTAGTGCCCAACTAGTTGGAGGATTGGGACGCCTAGAGTCTTCAACCTTCGTACATTCCCATAAAACTTATGAGTTTATGTAGTCTCACTAAATTATATTCTATTATCTTGTAATAAAGTCTTAGATATCACAATTATCTCACACCTTGTTTATTTCTGAAAACAAACTTTTCAGCTCCTTACTTTTCAAACGGATTTGAACATCAAGTTTCATGGAGACAAGATGATTTTAGGTACTAATTGAAACCATTGCTCTTTGAATCAACAATGTTAGGTTTACTAAAAGTTTGCAATAGGACTTAATCATTTCTTGATTCTTTAACAATACGGTACCAGTCCATAAAGTTTCTTGTCAGACTTATCAGTATTTCTATCTCAATTATAAGACTAGCGCATGGTAGATAACGGATGCCAATTCTACAAATTTAATTCAAAATACTCAAAATACTATTCAGACTATGTTCATGATAATTAGTTCATGTTTTAATCTAATTACTAATGAACTCCCACTTAATACAACATCCCTCATAGTTGTTTAGTGGCACACGATCCATATCCACTACACCAAAACCGATCATCACGTGAGATGATGTAGCTTCAATGGTGAACATCAACATGTTAATCATATCATCCATATGACTTGTGTTCAACCTTTCGGTTTCCTGTGTTCCAATGCCATGTCTGTATATGCTAGGCTCGTCAAGCAAACCCAAGTATTTCCGCGTGTGCAACATGGCTCACACCCATTGTATGTGAACGTAGAATCTATCACATCTGATCATCACGAGATGCTTCAAAACGACGAACTATAGCAACGGTGCATACGAGGGGAGAACACTTTATTATCTTGATGTTAATGTGAGGGATCATTGATACGTCTCAAACGTATCTATAATTTCTTATGTTCCATGCTACTTTATTGATGATACCTACATGTTTTATACACATTATATGTCATTATTATGCGTTTTCCGGAACTAACCTATTGACGAGATGCCGAAGTGCCAGTTCCTGTTTTCTGCTGTTTTTGGTTTCAGAAATCCTAGTAAGGAAATATTCCCGGAATCGGACGAAATCAACGCCCAACATCTTAGGATTGCATGAAGCTTCCAGAACACCCGAGAGTCGCCAGAGGGGGGCCACAGGCCCACCAGACGACAGGCCGGCGCGGCCAAGGGGGGGCCCGTGCCCCCCTGTTGTGTCGTCGCCTTGTTGACCTTCTGACGCCGCCTCTTTGCCTATATAAAGGTCCCTGACCTAAAACACGATACGGAAAAGCCACGTTCGACGAAACCAGAGAAAACCTTCCAGAGCCGCCGCCATCGCGAAGCCAAGATCTGGGGGACAGGAGTCTCTGTTCCGGCACGCCGCCGGGACGGGGAAGTGCCCCCGGAAGGCTCCTCCATCGACACCACCACCATCTCCATCAACGCTGCTGTCTCCCATGAGGAGGGAGTAGTTCTCCATCGAGGCTCGGGGCTGTACCGGTAGCTATGTGGTTCATCTCTCTCCCTATGTACTTCAATACAATAATCTCATGAGCTGCCTTACATGATTGAGATTCATATGATGATGCTTGTAATCTAGATGTCATTATGCTAGTCAAGTGAATTTTACTTATGTGATCTCCGGAGACTCCTTGTCCCACGTGTGTAAAGGTGACAGTGTGTGCACCGTGTGGGTCTCTTAGGCTATATTTCACAGAATACTTATTCACTGTTATGAATGGCATAGTGAAGTGCTTATTTATATCTCTTTATGATTGCAATGTGTTTTGTATCACAATTTATCTATGTGCTACTCTAGTGATGTTATTAAAGTAGTTTTATTCCTCCTGCACGGTGTAATGGTGACAGTGTGTGCATCCGTGTTAGTACTTGGCGTAGGCTACGATTGTGATCTCTTGTAGATTACGAAGTTAACTATTGCTATGATGGTATTGATGTGATCTATGCCTCCTTTCGTAGCGTGAAGGTGACAGTGTGCATGCTGCGTTAGTACTTGGTTTAGTTGTGTTGATCTATCATGCACTCTAAGGTTATTTAAATATGAACATTGAATTGTGGAGCTTGTTAACTCCGGCATTGAGGGTTCGTGTAATCCTACGCAATGTGTTCATCATCCAACAAGAGTGTAGAGTATGCATTTATCTATTCTGTTATGTGATCAATGTTGAGAGTGTCCACTAGTGAAAGTATGATCCCTAGGCCTTGTTCCTAAATACTGCTATCGCTGCTTGTTTCTTGTTTCTTTGCGTTACTACTGCTGCGTTACTACTGCTTGTTTACTGTCCTGGGCAAAGCACTTTTCTGGTGCCGTTGCCACTGCTCATATATATTTATACCACCTGTATTTCACTATCTCTTCGCCGAACTAGTGCACCTATTAGGTGTGTTGGGGACACAAGAGACTTCTTGCTTTGTGGTTGCAGGGTTGCATGAGAGGGATATCTTTGACCTCTTCCTCCCTGAGTTCGATAAACCTTGGGTGATCCACTTAAGGGAAACTTGCTGCTGTCCTACAAACCTCTGCTCTTGGAGGCCCAACACTGTCTACAGGAAAAGGAGGGGGGCGTAGACATCAAGCTATTTTCTGGCGCCGTTGCCGGGGAGGAAAGGTAAAAGGTACTCACACTCCGGATCTCGGCTACTAAGCTATTTTCGCCGTTGTAAGTACTCGAAGCTATTTCCTTTAGATCCTGCAATTGCATCTTTTTGTTTCTTGTTTACACTAGTTAGGCATAATGGACAACAATGAGCTTCTTATTCTATTTCCTGATTTAAGACATGGATGGTTTGATGCGAAAATTAAAAAACCTATGGAACATATTAGTATGAACGCTTTGAACGCCATTGTTGCTAATGATATGGAAAATTCTAAGCTTGGGGAAGCTGGCTTTGATGAGCATGATATTTTTAGTCCCCCAAGCATTGAGGAGAAAATTATGATGATTATAATGATATTGGTCTTTTAGTACCGCCTGTTATGGAGGATAAATTTGATTATGATTACAATATGCCTCCTATATTTGATGATGAGAATAATAATGATAGCTACTTTGTTGAATTTGCTCCCACTATTACTAATAAAATTGATTATGCCTATGTGGAGAGTAATAATTTTATGCATGAGACTCATGATAAGAATGCTTTATGTGATAGTTATATTGTTGAGTTTGCTCATGTTGCTACTGAAAGTTATTATGAGAGAGGAAAATATGGTTGTAGAAATTTTCATGTTACTAAAACACCTCTCCTTTTGCTGAAAATCTTGAAGCTGCACTTGTTTTATCTTTCTATGCTTGTTGCATTATGCTTCATGAATTTGTTTATTTACAAGATTCCTATGCATAGGAAGCATGTTAGGCTTAAATTTGTTTTGAACTTGCTTCTTGATACTCTCTTTTGCTTCAACTACTATTTCTTGCGAGTGCATCATTAAAACTGCTGAGCCCATCTTAATGGCTATAAAGAAAGCACTTCTTGGGAGATAACCCATGTGTTTATTTTACTACAGTACTTTTGTTTTATATTTGAGTCTTGGAAGTTGTTACTACTGTAGCAACCTCTCCTTATCTTAGTTTAGTGTTTTGTTGTGCCAAGTAAAGTCGTTGATAGTAAGGTTCATACTAGATTTGGATTACTGCGCAGAAACAGATTTCTTTGCTGTCACGAATCTGGGCAAAATTCTCTGTAGGTAACTCAGAAAATTATGCCAATTTACGTGAGTGATCCTCAGATATGTACGCAACTTTCATTCAATTTGAGCATTTTCATTTGAGCAAGTCTGGTGCCCTTTTAAAATTCGTCTTTACGGACTGTTCTGTTTTGACAGATTCTGCCTTTTATTTCGCATTGCCTCTTTTGCTATGTGGGATGGATTTCTTTGTTCCATTAACTTCCAGTAGCTTTGGGCAATGTCCAGAAGTGTTAAGAATGATTGTGTCACCTCTGAACATGTGAGTTTTTGATTATGCACTAACCCTCTAATGAGTTTGTTTCGAGTTTGGTGTGGAGGAAGTTTTCAAGGGTCAAAAGAGGAGGATGATATATTATGATCAAGGAGAGTGAAAGCTCTAAGCTTGGGGATGCCCCGGTGGTTCACCCCTGCATATATCAAGAAGACTCAAGCATCTAAGCTTGGGTATGCCCAAGGCATCCCCTTCTTCATCGACAACATTATCAGGTTCCTCCCCTGAAACTATATTTTTATTCGGTCACATCTTATGTACTTTACTTGGAGCGTCTGTGTGCTTTTATTTTTGTTTTGTTATTTTCATTCTCTGAATAAATACATGCTTGTGTGGGAGAGAGACACGCTCCACTGGTTCATATGAACACATGTGTTCTTAGCTTTTAATGTTCATGGCGAAGGTTGAAACTGCTTCGTTCATTGTTATATGGTTGGAATCGGGAAATGCTACATGTAGTAATTCTAAAATGTCTTGAACAATTTGATACTTGGCAATTGTTGTGCTCATGTTTAAGCTCTTGCATCATATACTTTGCACCTATTAATGAAGAAATACATAGAGCTTGCTAAAATTTGGTTTGCATAATTGGTCTCTCTAAAGTCTAGATAATTTCTAGTATTGAGTTTTGAACAACAAGGAAGACGGTGTAGAGTCTTATAATATTTACAATATGTCTTTTATGTGAGTTTTGCTGCACCGGTTCATCCTTGTGTTTGTTTCAAATAACCTTGCTAGCCTAAACCTTGTATCGAGAGGGAATACTTCTCATGCATCCAAAATCCTTGAGCCAACCACTATGCCATTTGTGTCCACCATACCTACCTACTACATGGTATTTCTCCGCCATTCCAAAGTAAATTGCTTGAGTGCTACCTTTAAATAATTCAAAATTTATCACCTCTTATTTGTGTCAATGTTTTATAGCTCATGAGGAAGTATGTGGTGTTTTATCTTTCGACCTTGTCATTTACTTTTGACAGACTTTCACAATGGACTAGTGGCACATCCGCTTATCCAATAATTTTGCAAAAAGAGCTGGCAATGGGGTTCCCAGCCCCGATTAATTAACTTGCATTAATAATTCTCTTCACATGTTTTGCTCTGATCTATCAGTAAGCAACTTAATTTTGCAAATAGACACTCCTCCATGGTATGTGAATGTTGGAAGGCACCCGAGGATTCGGTTAGCCATGGCTTGTGTAAGCAAAAGGTTGGGAGGAGTGTCATCCGTAAATAAAGAAAAACTAAACTAAAGTACATGTGTAAACAAAAGAGAAGAGGGATGATCTACCTTGCTGGTAGAGATAACGTCCTTCATGGGAGCCGCTCTTGAAAGTCTGGTTGATAAGGTAGTTAGAGTGCCCACTACCATTCGTTGACAACAACAAACACCTCTCAAAATTTTACTTTTATGCTCTCTTTATGTTTTCAAAACCAAAGCTCTAGCACAAATATAGCAATCAATGCTTCCCTCTGCGAAGGGCCTTTCTTCTACTTTTATGTTGAGTCAGTTCACCTATTTCTCTCCATCTCAAGAAGCAAACACTTGTGTGAACTGTGCATTGATTCTTACATACTTGCATATTGCATTTGTTATATTACTCTATGTTGACAATTATCCATGAGATATACATGTTACAAGTTGAAAGCAACCGCTGAAACTTAATCTTCCTTTATGTTGCTTCAATACCTTTACTTTGATTTATCGCTTTATGAGTTAACTCTTATGCAAGACTTATTGATGCTTGTCTTGAAGTACTACTCATGAAAAGTCTTTGCTTTATGATTCAGTTGTTTACTCATGTCATTACCATTGTTTTGATCGCTGCATTCATTACATATGCTCACAATAGTATGATCAAGTTTATGATGGCATGTCACTCCAGAAATTATCTTTGTTATCATTTACCTGCTCGGGACGAGCAGGAACTAAGCTTGGGGATGCTTGATACGTCTCAAACGTATCTATAATTTCTTATGTTCCATGCTACTTTATTGATGATACCTACATGTTTTATACACATTATATGTCATTATTATGCGTTTTCCGGAACTAACCTATTGACGAGATGCCGAAGTGCCAGTTCCTGTTTTCTGCTGTTTTTGGTTTCTGAAATCCTAGTAAGGAAATATTCTCGGAATCGGACGAAATCAACGCCCAGCATCTTAGGATTGCATGAAGCTTCCAGAACACCCGAGAGTCGCCAGAGGGGGGCCACAGGCCCACCAGACGACAGGCCGGCGCGGCCAAGGGGGGCCCGCGCCCCCCTGTTGTGTCGTCGCCTCATTGACCTTCTGACGCCGCCTCTTCGCCTATATAAAGGTCCCTGACCTAAAACACGATACGGAAAAGCCACGTTCGACGAAACCAGAGAAAACCTTCCAGAGCCGCCGCCATCGCGAAGCCAAGATCTGGGGGACAGGAGTCTCTGTTCCGGCACGCCGCCGGGACGGGAAAGTGCCCCCGGAAGGCTCCTCCATCGACACCACCGCCATCTCCATCAACGCTGCTGTCTCCCATGAGGAGGGAGTAGTTCTCCATCGAGGCTCAGGGCTGTACCGGTAGCTATGTGGTTCATCTCTCTCCCTATGTACTTCAATACAATAATCTCATGAGCTGCCTTACATGATTGAGATTCATATGATGATGCTTGTAATCTAGATGTCATTATGCTAGTCAAGTGAATTTTACTTATGTGATCTCCGGAGACTCCTTGTCCCACGTGTGTAAAGGTGACAGTGTGTGCACCGTGTGGGTCTCTTAGGCTATATTTCACAGAATACTTATTCACTGTTATGAATGGCATAGTGAAGTGCTTATTTATATCTCTTTATGATTGCAATGTGTTTTGTATCACAATTTATCTATGTGCTACTCTAGTGATGTTATTAAAGTAGTTTTATTCCTCCTGCACGGTGTAATGGTGACAGTGTGTGCATCCGTGTTAGTACTTGGCGTAGGCTATGATTGTGATCTCTTGTAGATTACGAAGTTAACTATTGCTATGATGGTATTGATGTGATCTATGCCTCCTTTCGTAGCGTGAAGGTGACAGTGTGCATGCTGCGTTAGTACTTGGTTTAGTTGTGTTGATCTATCATGCACTCTAAGGTTATTTAAATATGAACATTGAATTGTGGAGCTTGTTAACTCCGGCATTGAGGGTTCGTGTAATCCTACGCAATGTGTTCATCATCCAACAAGAGTGTAGAGTATGCATTTATCTATTCTGTTATGTGATCAATGTTGAGAGTGTCCACTAGTGAAAGTATGATCCCTAGGCCTTGTTCCTAAATACTGCTATCGCTGCTTGTTTACTGTTTTACTGTGTTACTACTGTTGCGTTACTACTGCTTGTTTACTGTCCTGGGCAAAGCACTTTTCTGGTGCCGTTGCCACTGCTCATATATATTTATACCACCTGTATTTCACTATCTCTTCGCCGAACTAGTGCACCTATTAGGTGTGTTGGGGACACAAGAGACTTCTTGCTTTGTGGTTGCAGGGTTGCATGAGAGGGATATCTTTGACCTCTTCCTCCCTGAGTTCGATAAACCTTGGGTGATCCACTTAAGGGAAACTTGCTGCTATCCTACAAACCTCTGCTCTTGGAGGCCCAACACTGTCTACAGGAAAAGGAGGGGGGCGTAGACATCAATCATCTTATAATGCTACCTTCGCGATCTAAGCAAGATAAGATGCATAAAGGATTAACATCACATGCAATTCATAATGTGATATGATACGGCCCTTTAGTCTTTGCACCTTTGATCTTCATCTCCAAAGCACGGATATGATCTCCATCATCAACGGGCATGATCTCCATCATTGTCGGCGTAGCTTCAAGGTCCATGGCACCGTCATCATGGTTGTTCACCACATGTAGCAACTATTACAACTACTTTGAAATAATACTACAACATAAAATATAAAGACAACCATAAGGCTCCTGCCGGTTGCCATAATACAACAATGATCATCTCATACATATCCATCATCACATCATGGCCATACCACATCACCAAACCCTGCAAAAATAAGTTAGACGCCTCTAATTTGGTTTACATATTTTACGTGGCACTACAAGAAAAGTTGCCATGGCCGACGAAGTTGAAGTCGCACCGTGGTTGCTGGTGTACCATGGCCGACGATTTTTGGTCCCTCCGTGGTGCATGTCAAAACTTTTTTTTTCTCGTTTTTGAGGCCACCTAGCCCGACGAAGCGGCCAAAACGTCGCGTATGGTGGCCCGGGACGTGGTGCATCTCGAAATCTCGGGTTCACCGGCCGAGTCAACGCAAATCCGCACCGCCGAGGGATGTAGGGCCCAGATGGCAGCCTCTCTGGCATTGTTTTTTTTCTCAATCGCGCCATCTCGTTCAACGTTCTCCGATCGAGCCGTTTATGATGCAGGATCATGGGTCCCGCATGTCATCCTCTATGAACCAAAATTCTTTCTATTCTTGGATTTTTTTTGACCCCCTGATTTCTGGCTACTTCCTTTTTCTTTTGATCCCTTGCCGCCTTGGAAACGTTGAGACCGCTGCTGCTAAATGGGACCCGCATGTCATCCTCTATGTGCAATCAACTTTCTTTTCTTGGAGTTTTTTTTGGCACCTCAAATTTGGTCACTTGCCTTTTTCTTTCGATCCCCTGCCGCCTCTCAAACGGTGATACCGCTGCTGCTAACTGGGACCCGCATGTCATCCTCTATGTACTATAAAACTTTCTTTTCTTGAATTATTTTTGGCACCTCATATTTGGTCACTTACCTTTTTCTTTCGATCCCCTGCCGCCTCTCAAACGGTGATACCGCTGCTGCTAAATGGGACCCGCATGTCATCCTCTATGTACTATAAAACTTTCTTTTCTTGAATTATTTTTGGCTTCTCATATTTTTTCACTTGCCTTTTTCTTTCGATCCCCTGCCGCCTCTCAAACGGTGATACCGCTGCTGCTAAATGGGACCCGCATGTCATCCTCTATGTACTATAAAACTTTCTTTTCTTGAATTATTTTTGGCTCCTGATATTTTTTCACTTGCCTTTTTCTTTCGATCTCATGCCACGTTTGAAACGTTGAGGAACCTACAGGCTCATGGGACCCGCATGTCATCCTCTATGTACTATAAAAGTTCATTTTCTTGGTTTTTTTTCACCCTCTGATTTTTGGCAATTTCTTTTTTCTTTTGATCCCCTGCCGCCTCTCAAACGGTGATACCGCTGCTGCTAAATGGGACCCGCATGTCATCCTCTATGTACTATAAAACTTTCTTTTCTTGAATTATTTTTGGCTCCTGATATTTGGTCACTTGCCTTTTTCTTTCGATCCCCTGCCGCCTCTCAAACAGTGAGACCGCTGCAGCTAAATGGGACCCGCATGTCATCCTCTATGAGCAATCAACTTTCTTTTCTTGGAGTTTTTTTTGGCACCTCATATTTGGTCACTTGCCTTTTTCTTTCGATCTCATGCCACCTTTGAAACGTTGAGTAAGCTGCTGGCTCATGGGTCCCGCATGTCATCCTCTACGAACAATAAAAGTTTCCTTTCTTGGAGTTATTTTTGACCCCTAATTTCTGGCTATTTGCCTTTTTCTTTTGATCCCCTGCCCCCTTTGAAACGATGAGGACGCTGTTGGCAGGTCGGTCCCACATGTCATCCTCTATGAACAATAAAAGTTTCCTTTGGTGGATTTATTTTTGACCCCTAATTAATTTCTGGCTATTTCCTTTTTTTCTTTTGATCCCCTGCCGCCTTGGAATTGTTGAGAATGCTGCTGCCTCATTTTTCTTTTGGTCCTGTGCCGCCTTGGAAACGTTGAGACTGCTGCTACAAAATGGGACCCGCATGTCATCCTCTATGTACAATAAAGTTTCTTTTCTTGGATTATTTTTGGCTCCTGATATTATGTCACTTGGCTTTTTCTTTCGATCTCATGCCGACTTTGAAACATTGAGGATGCTGCTGCCTCATGGGTCCCGCATGTCATCCTCTCAGAACGATAAATGTTTTCTTTTCTTGTATTTTTTTACCAACTGATTTTTGGCTTTTTTTTATTTTCGATCCCCTGCCGCCTTTGAAACGTTGACGACGCTGCTGGCTCATGGGTCCCCGATGTCAGCCTCCCCGTACAAGAAACATGTGATATTTTATTTTGCAGACAATAAACGTTGTATTTCGCTCTGAGCTATTGCAAACGGATAAATTAAATCTTTATATCTACATAAACAAACTTATATGTTGAATCTCCTTGTTTTTTGTTTTTGCGAAGCATAGGACTTTCCTGGTTTTTTTTTGAGAAAAATCCGACCTTTCCTGTTTTGGAGTGGGCTGAAATTGTACGAGTCAAAAGGCCCGGCGGGGATAGTTCGAAGGCCCGGATGTCCAGATACAGCCCAATTGAAATCTTTCTTTTCTTGGATTTTTTCACACCACGATTTCTGGCTACTTCATTTTCTTTCGGTCCTGTGCCGCCTTGGAAGCGTTGAGACCGCAGCTACAAAATGGGACCCGCATGTCATCCTCTATGTACAATAAAGTTTCTTTTCTTGGATTATTTTTGGCTCCTGATATTATGTCACTTGCCTTTTTCTTTCAATCTCATGCCAACTTTGAAACGTTGAGGAAGCTGCTGGCTCATGGGTCCCGCATGTCATCCTCTATGAACAATAAAAGTTTCCTTTGTTGGATTTATTTTTTCCCCCTAATTTCTGGCTATTTGCCTTTTTCTTTTGATCCCCTGCCCCTTTAAAACGTTGACGACGCAGCCGGCAAGTCGGTCCCACATGTCATCCTCTATGAACAATAAAAGTTTCCTTTGATGGATTTATTTTTGACCCTAATTAATTTACGGCTATTTCCTTTTTCTTTTGATCCCTGCCGCCTTGAAATAGTTGAGGATGCTGCTGCCTCATGGGTCCCGCATGTCATCCTCTCAGAAAGGTAAATGTTTCTTTTCTTGAATTTGTTTACCAACTGATTTTTGGCTTATTTTTTCTTTCGATCTCCTGCCACCTTTAAAACGTTGACGACGCTCTTGGCTCATGGGTCCCCAATGTCAGCCTCCCCATACCGCAAATCCTCTTTCGCAAAGGTTGTATTTCTAGATAGATAAGGTGGATTCGAATCTGCCATGGTTCAGGCAGCTCAGGTAAGCCTTCTTGCACTGATTAATGGAAGTAGTGTATAGCAAGGTCAAGACATGTGGCTCGGTGTAATGAATCTATTTGAATCATGTTGTGGGTTCAATCTGATAGTTCTCTAACAGGTCAGCCAAAATAGAAATTAAGTTTTTTTCTAAAACGGAAATGCAAATTAAGATGAACACAAACATTAGTTATCATAATAGCTGATCATACATACATACTTGCTAAGAGCAAAAGCTTGCCCGAGTTTTACCACCCATACAATTAATTAGCGATTCGTATAAGATAACCTTATATAAGTATAACTACAAATGCATTTGCTAAGGGCTCATGGGGCAACAGAACTAGACAACCGCGAACTTTATGACCAGCATGTCACAGCGGCATCGAAAGATCTTGACCTTCAACTTTGATCCAATGCGAAGTTTGGCACCGTCAATGAAATTTTTCCACCTAGAAGTAACAGCCAAGCGGCCATCTGTGGGACTGACGGAGTACCGTCCCTCCACGGTGAGACCTTCACTCTCCATGACGAGGGATATCTTGCCCCTTCGGCCAGCATTGAGATCCTTGGAGATACTTTTAGGCAATTTCTGATTCAAAGCAAGAGATACCACCAAAAATTAGTCAATGGCACCAATGCACTGAACCATGTGAGACTTTGAGCGGAGAAGACATCAAGATAAGAGCGATTATGCCGTCATATACTCACGAACATAGCCTTCGGATGCGTCCTGGTCACCACACGGGTGGCCACGACAATGAGCCGAGACCTCGGTGATCTGGTGGGGCGAGTGCGGGAGCCTGGGTTGGTACACGAGCTGGTGCTGATGCGGGAGACTGCTGGGCAGGTGCGATAACGGTGCCTCTAGAGGAACCGGTGCTGATGCAGAGGCTGTTGGGCGAGGTGCGATGAAACGGTGCAGCTAGAGGAACCGATGCTGATGCGGGAGCCTGCTGGGCGGAGTGTAGTATATGGGGCCTCTACGGGAACCAATGCTGATGTAGGGGACTCTTTGGGTAGATGCGATGTGGAGCTAGTACAGAACCGGTGCTGATGCGGGAGAGTGGGAAGCCGGTGCGGTCTTTGGTGTGGTTGCCCTTTGTGACATCCGCTCATGTTCCATCGGGGATCTGCAGCTTTGATCATGTTAAACCCAGCAAGCTAGAACGGAGGGAATGGTTTAGAACAACTGCTCGTAACAGATTATCAAAAGATATGAGTAGAAAAAAGTTACATATTCTAGATTTGGAAGTGTCTCCACCTCTGTAAGCAGTTACGTATATCTGCCCGTTTGAGTTTCTGATCCTCAGCTCGTCGCCCTTCTTCAGACCGTAGTCAAAAGCAAACTTTCTCCAATCATGTCCATACAAATATGTGATGGCCTGCGTCTTGTAGACATACACCTCATAGACCGTTTAGGTGTTCATCAATTTGCCATTGCCATGCATAGTGAAAGACCCTTCATGCGGACACATCTGGTTAATCATTGGACGAAGTTCACAAGGTACGACTGCATGTGAAAATTGATACAAATGTAAGAAGCAGGAAGACTAAAAACAAGACTTTACTATATGCCAATTCATGCTAAACCACGAGAATACATACCGTAACTCGTGAAGGAGCTATTAGAAAGGTAGATAGAGCCATAGGAGGTGTTATATGCGGGGTATGTACATGGGCCCGCCATATTCCCGCAAGCTCGGCATCGGGATGGTGAAGGAAACATGGGAGGTACTACCTGGTGCGTAGCGCTGAATGTAAGTGGAAGAATTAGGTTGTGTAAAGTGCATAGTTCAGAGCAATGCAAATGTTGACAAGCGAGTGCATAACACTATGTTACAAACTGAACAGTGACAAATTAGTGTATGATGAATATAAGCATGCTAATTTGGTGTTTCCGAATTCCAAAAAGCATTAGACAGAGCCGGTGATAATATCGAGACATAATTCATGGCATGTATATGTGGCTTAAGAAAATATACCCGAACCCTTGGATGGTTACGGCCTGGCTGGTCCTTAGACTTGAGCTTATATAAGCATCCAGAACGTGGGGCTGACAGTAACTTGGTGGCAGCCTCTGCAGATGCCTCATCAGCAGCGGTTGCAATCCTTTTGACCAATGAAGGCTTAGCAGTTTCGATGCATATGAAAATTGAAGAGCAACGAGACATCGGCGGTGATATATAAAATGAATCTATGAGACAACGATGCATATAGTGCTGGATGTAAGTGTAAGAATAGGTGTGTGTGTTTCTGAACTATTGGTAAGCATTAGACAAAGCCGGCAATAAACAGACAAAAATCAAATCATGTATGAGGATTAAGAAAATATACCTTCTTGAAAAGGGTACCACCCAGTGGCCCGTGGCCTTGTGCTTGAGGAGGTTTTCAGAAGATGGTGGCGGCACCATCGTCTTCACAAAGCAGCCTCATCGGGATCATTTTTTATCCATTTGAGTAGAGGCACGAAGTTTCATCCTGCATATGAATAGCAACAGAACTCATCATTGATATTTAATAAATCTATGAGATAGACTGATGCAAATAGTGCGGGTGTAAGTGGAAGAATAGGGTTGTGCATAGAGAACAGTTGACAACAATGCAAATGATTACAAAAGAAGCCAATGGAAATCAACGGTTTATATACTTTGGATGAGACAGACCGAAAAGTGAAAAATTAGTGTATGATGATTGTAAGCAAACGCAGTTGTTTCCGAACTTTTGGTAAGCATTAGACAAAGCCAACGGTAATTAAACAGATAATAATGAAATCATGTATGTGGATTAAGAAAATATACCAGATTCACTAAAAGGTCACCACCCAGCTGGCCCGTGGCCTCGTGCTTGTAGAGGTTTTCGGAAGATGGTGCCGGCACCATCGTCCTCACAGCAGCCTCATTGGCCTCATTTTGCATCCACTTGAGTAAAGGCGCAGCAGTTTCAGCCTGCATAAGAATGGGAACAGATCTCAGCAGTGATATTGAATGACTACGAGACAGATCGATGCATATAGTGCTGGATGTAAGTGGAAGGGTATGGCCGTGTATGGACAACAGTTCACAACAATGCAAGGGTGTGTTCGGTTACGAAACAGCGTGGAATGGAATGGAATGGTTCCATTTCAGAGGAATGGAATGGTTAAATTTTTGTTCGGTTGGGATAAATGGAGAGCGTAAGAGATCGAGGTTAAACTAACCATTTGTCTCAAAATTGTAATTAACAATTGCAAATGACATTTTAATCTCAAAGTCGTAATTAACAGCGCCTAATGGTGCTCTTTTAATCTAAAAATCGTAATTAACATCATTTTTTGTTGGGTTAGGGAACTGGAGTAGATGAACATTCTTGTATGATGATTGTAAGCAAACGAATTTGGTGTTTCTAAACTTTTGGCTTCGAGATCTTATGGGTTTCAACTCTAGCCTACCCCAACTTGTTTGGGACTAAAAGGCTTGGTTGTTGTTGTTGTTGTTGTAAACTTTTGGCAAGCATAGAAAAAATCGACAATAAACAGAGAAAAATCAAGGCATGTTTTGTGGATTAAGAAAATATACCATATTCATTAAAAGATCACCACCCAGGTGGCGCGTGGCCTTGTGCTTGTAGAGGCATTTAGAAGATGGGGCGGCATCAACATACTGGCAGCCCGATCAGCCGCAGGTTTGATCTTCCTTTTGAGTAAAGGCCCTAAAGTTTCGATCTGCATATGAATAGCAAAACAAAAGGCAGACCTCAAAGGTGATATTGAATTACCGTATGAGATAGAGTGATGCATATAGTGGATGCTCTTAGCCTTTTGCAAGCGTGAACACTAGCTATGGACAGACAAAAAACTAGTTAACTCAGCTTTGTCTAGATATGAATGTACTACCACCATCCAAAAGCTTAAGCCTTATTTATTTTTGAGAAATCAAAACAAGCAAAGTTTGACCAAAATTTTAGAACATTCTATCAACAAATATAATACGTGTAGATACCGTAGGAAAATATATTTTATTATCTATTTAATGATATTAATTTTGTATTTTGCATGTTACTGATTTTTGGTAAAAGCTTAGTCAAACATGGTATAGTTTGACTTTCTAAAAATAATATAAGCCCAAAGCTTTGGGATGGAGGCGATAGTATCTAGAGCTAAAACACATCTAGATACATCCGTATCTACGAGATAGTTGAGTCAATTAATTTGGATCTAAGGGAGTATCGATTCAGACTACATCATGGTAAGTTGGTTAAAAAAATTACCCTCAGGCGGTCCCCGCCCAGCTCGGCGATGGCATTTCGCTTCTTGTGCTGCGAGATAAGGCCATGCTCCTGCAGCAGGTGGGGGCGCTATTCTCGTTCCCCATAGCCTCGGCCACGGAACCCGGAGGTACCAACCTGATACAGAGAATATAGAGCATGGTGTCACAGAGGCTTTACGCACAAACACCTGAAGACATGTGCTACTTTAAGCATATTCCAGAACGAGGAACAGATTGAGGATGCGAGAGAGACACTTAAAAGGTAAAGAGTGGATAAGCAAACGGAGTACCAGCCGCGCGGGGCTGGGGACGCAGCTCGGGCTCGCCAACCGCCCACATGCGTGGTGGCCTTACGCTCCATTGCCCCCACCGCCGAGGTCTTACCTTTCTGTACAAGCTGACAAAAGATACGGTGAGGATCAGCGAAACTACAAAGGTTGCAAATGTCGACAAATAAAGGAAGAACACCCCAATCCAAGCAAAGGTAGCCCCCGCCCCCCACCCCCATCAATCACTCCCAGCTCGAGGGTGACCGAGAAAGACACCCCTTCGCCCGAGAATAGGAAAGAGATGCGCAAGATATCGAGGAGAGGAAAAAGAACCGATCTCGAGAAAGGAAAGAACATTACTAGTCCTACCTAATCCGCTTGGTCTAGATGCGGCTTGCCCCTCCAAGCTGGATGCCAGACGGTGGAGGCGAAAGGAGGGGATCGAGCTAGCGGCTTGCATCCGTCGGCAATCGGCACTCGATCGGGAGAGAAGGGGTGCTACATAAAGGGGAGGGGTAACATATTTTATTACACGGTGAACTTACCGATGTGACTAGTCATTACATGTCTCACTGAAACTAGGGCCCATAGCGTGGCACCCCAAATTCACTTGAAGCTGCCCGGCGGGACGCATTGGCGCGTCAAGAAACCCCCGAATTGTAGCGGGGAAATGAAACATTTCACAAAAATTCGAAATTCAAGCACACCGCCACGTGCCAAGCACGCGGCTGTTCCTTCCTCTTCCTCGGTTCCTCCTCCCCTATCCGAAAAAACCCCAAATCCCAAGCTCAAACCAAAAAAAAAAAACAAATCCCACAGCCGCCATGCATGTCCTCGTTAACCCGGGAGATCGTTCCCGGACGATGCGGACCCCGCCCGAGATCCAGTAATTCCGTCCACCTCGAGGCACCGCGTGCGTCTTTGTCTCGCAGCAGCGGCTTGAGGGCGCTGAAGAGGAAGTTCCGCCGGAAAGTGCTCATGGCAACCGTGCAAGCTCACCGGCGTGCTGCATCCCGAGAGGAACTGGTCAAAGCTTTGCTATTCTCCACACACAAAAAATTGCGGGCCAAGATCTGGTCAAAGCTTCGTCGATGGCTTGCCGCGAGAGGCTTGGAGTCCAGAGTCAATAAACTAGCTGCTCGAGGACTGGGCGGTTTACACGGATTCATATTAACTGACTCAAGTTTGTTAGTCTAGTTAACAAATGTATCTAGATACATCCATATCTAGACAGAATTGAGTCAATTAATATGAATCAGAGGGGAGTACCTGAAAGTGTTTCATGCTACCAACTAATGCGCTGGCAGGAATCGCTGTAGAAGTAATTGTGCTACTACTCATACGATGAACTGATTGTGTGTGTGTCGAATTTTGCAACGCGATCATCCACTGAATGCTTAATCTAGCGCCAAAGGCGTACAAATCATAACATACTACAGCACCAGAACATAAGAGTACGAATCATAAAGTAGCTCAACATTTTGCATCAGGGCTGGGTGGTCCTGAGACTACCGGGACGCCCCTGATGATCTCCGGGTGTGCATCCTCTTCAACGCAAAGCTGTGTACTCGGTCCACGGCCTCCTTCTGTAGGCTGGATAATCTCAGGTGCAGGACCTTCGTCTATGAGAGGCTCGTCATCAGTACCATCCACAGGTGCATCAGGGCTGGGTGGTCTTGAGACTACCCGGACGCGCCTGATGATCTCCGGGCGTGCATCCACTTCAACGCAAAGCTGTGTACTCGGTCCACGGCCTCCTTCTGTAGGCTGGATAATCTCAGGTGCAGGACCTTCGTCTATGAAAGGCTCATCATCAGTACCATCCACAGGTGCATCAAACTGAGATTCATCTTCAAATCTCCCATCAAACTGAGAGACCTCTTCAACTCTATGCTTCTGCAATTAGTACATCAACCGATTAGACAAACATCTAAGGGATGCAACCTGAACAAATGCCGTTTTACATATTTACCTTCTCATCTGGCACAGCACATGTCCCAGAGCTGAAACCCGTTTCCTGAAGCAAGCGCTTTTCTCTCCTTCCCGTCCATCCATCTGCAACAAGTTAAATTTGAGTACAGAACCTTGCACAGCAATGCAAACTATTGATTGAAACAGTGGCAGCATCAATATAAATAATTAACTACATATGCCAGCACACATACAGTGTGAGCAAGATCTGCTTCTCCTGCTAAAGGATCATTATATGGTTCACCATGCTAAACCCGCCTAACATATGTGCGGTCCATCCCAAAAATGTGTAAATGATCTGCCACTACAGGGTGAGGCCTCTTCTCACCATTCATACATGTGCAGCGCGGGCAATACACGTCCAGGTTGTGACCTTCATGAGCTCTAATAAACCCCATAAAGGGTTGAACACCATTTATATATGAAGGGGAACATAAGTGTCCATGCAAAGATCCAAGTTCTGTCCATCTGTTTAATTATGAGATACAGTGGTTGGTGATTAATTTAAGGCGAAGTAGGAAATGTATATCCATCGAGTACAAAACTATACTACATGATTATGCATTTCAGCAATCATGTCGAGTACAAAACAAAAAATGCCCATCGACATTTTAGCAAACAGATCATGTACAAAACTCTGCCATGGCATTTCAGCAAATTAACAGATCGAGTGCAGAACTGACTCTATATGCCCACGCAAATGAACAAATTGATCGATGACAAATTGAGCGGAAAACTATAAAGTGCCAATTAGTTCGAGCATACTGACGAATTTTTTTAGCAGCATCAAGAAAATATAAATCGTTAGGCCGTCTTGCCCGATACATGATTGAGCTAGAGATAGCAGCCCTACCGTGGATCAACTTGACCGCCGGTGCGTCTCGAGAAGAACGACGGGGAGGGGAAGCTTCTTCTTCGCACGGACGGGACGGGGAGGGGAAGCTCTTCGCACGGACGGGGATAAGTTGTGTAGGGGTGGGTCGGGGGTCATGCGGCCGGGCCGCCGGGGTGATAATTAAGGTCGGTAGGTGGCGTTTAATGGAGTTGCGTGTGTAATTTGCCATGCACAAGGTTGAGGAATAGGCGGTTCCCTTTGCCGCGCGCACAATTCAAACTATCCCGCCCATGTAGTTTAAATTCGCCATATTTTCGTTAAACCGACATAAAGTCATGTGAGTGGGGGAAAATTAGCAAAGTTGCTTGAAAAATAGTAAAACTCTGGAATTATCCTTTAAATATGCTCTACTTCGTGTGGAAATCGGGGTGTGGAAGCATGTTGAGCTGTTTTATTTGTACTTTCTTCATTAAAACTCCCATTTTATGCACTTTGGATGGAAAGAAATCATTTGTACATAAATTTTGACAACGCCATTTGCAAACACTAATTGTTTTACATGCCAAGATGCACCCATCCACCAAATATATATGGGGCAAAAGTTTATCACAATCTAGCAGATATGCACAATTAGTGAGGGACCCCTTTTGATTTTGTGCAATTTCCACTAATTAGGTAGAGAGAAGGGGTTAATTAATTAGGCCATGTTAGGGGTTATGTGTTTTAGATTAGGTTGTGTGGATTCAAATACAACTTCTTTATTTGTGTGCTATGATTAATCAAAACTAGATTGATCGACTGCGCACACATTATTAGAGGCGCATGCCTTTACGCACAAAGTGCATGTGTGTGTTGTTGGCCACCAATTAACGAGAGAGAGAGAGAGACAGAGAGAGAGAGAGAGGTAGAGAGAGATCTACATACGAGAGAGCGATTGAAATCCCCAAATTAAACACATATATATATGCATGGCACATTTAATTTAATTAGAGGGCCGCGAGCTAAGGCACCCCTGGCCTGCTTGATGCACAATTAAGTGTCATTGGCCTATATATAGGGTTTAATTAGGGTTTAGGGTTTAGGGTTAGGAGGTTAGGGTTTAGGGTCTAGGGTCTAGGGTTTAATGTTTATGGTGTTTAGGGGTTTAGGGATTAGGGATTAGGGTTTATTTAATTAGGGTTTAAGGTTTATGGATCATCGATCGAGTGCGCACACACACATTATTAGAGGCACACGCGCCTTTGCGCATAAAGTGCATGTGTATATGTGTGTGTTTTTTTGGCCAACAACGATATATAGATGATCGAGAGAGAGAGAGATTGAAATCCCCAAGAATATGTTCAAATATATTAAAATATATGCACGAATGCATGCATGGTAGGCCATGCATGCACACTAATTATATATATATATTATGAGGAAACTTAATCAAATGTGTTTTCATTCGAGAGAACTTGTCAAAATTCAAGTTAATTAATTTATCATCGATAATTATATAATTAATTAATGAATCTCAGGGAGATGTTATACAACATATGATCGATATAGGCCATGTCGTATATATTAATTGGTGTTAATCTACCGTTTAATTTGCTAGCTAGCTGCTATATATAGATCGAGCATGTTTTTATTAGATCGGGTTATAGCTAGCTAGTAAGTTTAGGGTTATGTGTTTTAATGAACTAGGGTTTGATTAGCTAGGGGTTAGTTATATATATGGTTTAGGGTTAATGCATGGCACATTTAATTTAACTAGAGGACCGCGAGCTAGGCACCCCTGGCCTTCTTGATGCACAATTAAGTGTCGTTGGCCTATATATAGGGTTTAATTAGGGTTTAGGGTTAGCTAGGGTTTAGGGTTTAGGGTTTAGTGTTTAGGGTGTTTAGCTAGGGTCTAGGGTTTAGTTTAGGGTGTTTAGGGTCTAGGGTTTAGGGTTTAGGGTTTAGTGTTTATGGTGTTTAGGGTCTAGGGTTTAGGGTTTAGTGTTTAGGGTGTTTAGGGTCTAGGGTTTAGTATTTAGGGTGTTTAGGGTTTAGGGGAGTTTTAGGGTTGTTTAAGGTTTAGGGATCATCGATCGAGTGCGCACACACATTATTAGAGGCATGATACGTCTCCGACGTATCGATAATTTCTTATGTTCCATGCCACATTATTGATGTTATCTACATGTTTTATGCACACTTTATGTCATATTCGTGCATTTTCTGGAACTAACCTATTAACAAGATGCCGAAGTGCCGATTCTTTGTTTCTGCTATTTTTGGTTTCAGAAATCCTAGTAAGGAAATATTCTCGGAATTGGACGAAATCAAAGCCCAGGGGCCTATTTTTCCACGAAGCTTCCAGAAGTCCGAAGGAGAGACGAAGAGGGGCCACGGAGGGGCCACACTATAGGGCGGCGCGGCCCCCCCCTTGGCCGCGCGGCCCTGTGGTGTGGGGCCCCCGTGCCGCCTCTTGACCTGCCCTTTCGCCTATAAAAAGTCTCCGTGACGACGAAACCCCGATGCACCGAGAGCCACGATACGGAAAACCTTCCGGAGACGCCGCCGCCGCCGATCCCATCTCGGGGGATCCAGAGATCGCCTCCGGCACCCTGCCGGAGAGGGGAATCATCTCCCGGAGGACTCTACGCCGCCATGGTCGCCTCCGGTGTGATGTGTGAGTAGTCTACCCCTGGACTATGGGTCCATAGCAGTAGCTAGATGGTTGTCTTCTCCCCATTGTGCTATCATTGTCGGATCTTGTGAGCTGCCTAACATGATCAAGATCATCTATCTGTAATTCTATATGTTGCGTTTGTTGGGATCCGATGAATAGAGAATACTTGTTATGTTGATTATCAAAGTTATGCTTATGTGTTGTTTATGATCTTGCATGCTTTCCGTTACTAGTAGATGCTCTGGCCAAGTAGATGCTTGTAACTCCAAGAGGGAGTATTTATGCTCGATAGTGGGTTCATGCACATTGACACAGGACGATGTGACAGAAAGTTCTAAGGTTGTGTTGTGCTGTTGCCACTAGGGATAAAACATTAGTGCTATGTTCAAGGATGTAGTCACTAGTTACATTACGCACCATACTTAATGCAATTGTACGTTGCTTTGCAACTTAATACTTTGGAGGGGTTCGGATGATAACTTTGAAGGTGGACTTTTTAGGCATAGATGCAGTTGGATGGCGGTCTATGTACTTTGTCGTAATGCCCAATTAAATCTCACTATACTCATCATGATATGTATGTGCATGGTCATGCTCTCTTTATTTGTCAATTGCCCAACTGTAATTTGTTCACCCAACATGCTGTTCGTCTTATGGGAGAGACACCTCTAGTGAACTGTGGACCCCGGTCCAATTCTCTTTACTGAAATACAATCTACTGCAATACTTGTTCTACTGTTTTCTGCAAACAATCATCTTCCACACAATACGGTTAACTCTTTGTTACAGCAAGCCGGTGAGATTGACAACCTCACTGTTTCGTTGGGGCAAAGTACTTTGGTTGTGTTGTGCAGGTTCCACGTTGGCGCCGGAATCCCTGGTGTTGCGCCGCACTACATCCCGCCGCCATCAACCTTCAACGTGCTTCTTGGCTCCTACTGGTTCGATAAACCTTGGTTTCTTACTGAGGGAAACTTGCTGCTGTACGCATCACACCTTCCACTTGGGGTTCCCAACGAGCGTGTGCTTTACGCGTCATCAAGCTAAATTTCTGGCGCCGTTGCCGGGGAGATCAAGACACGCTGCAAGGGGAGTCTCCACTTCTCAATCTCTTTACTTTGTTTTTGTCTTGCTTAGTTTTATTTACTACTTTGTTTGCTGCACTAAATCAAAATACAAAAAAATTAGTTGCTAGTTTTACCTTACTTGCTATCTTGTTTGCTATATCAAAAACACAAAAAAATTAGTTTACTTGCATTTACTTTATTCATCATGTTTCCTTTTAATTTTACCACAAAAAGCATACCGGTAGGACATGGGTCTATAGTTGGGAGAAATAATATAGAAGAATTTTTCAATCATGTTAGTACAATTGAAAATTTTGAAGATAGACACTTGGTAGACCTTGCGCCTACTTATGAAATTGCTGCCGCGCATTTAGTTCGCTTGTTGGAAACTAAATTTGTTAATCTTAATCCTATAATCCAACACATGTTCTTCACACTTGGTGATATGGAAGAAGGGGAAAAGAAAGATTTTGTGTTAGAAACCCTTCTTAGAGAATTTGGCGGTCTAGCAAGAGAAGCTAGAAAGGTGTTTGCTAAATTTAATATGCTTGGTTCTCCAACTAATTTTGTTAGTCTCCTTGAAAAGATGGATATGGATAGAATAAGATACACTAATAATATTGATGATGGAGGGGAGATCAAAGCACCAATACCATGTAAGCTCTTAGCTATGAATGATGCATTAGAAAATAACTATGCTTGGCTAGTTCCTGAAAATTTGTTTGATGAGAGTAGCACGCCTAAGACTAATGAAAAGGGAGATGCTGAAACTTATGTATCCAATATACTATGCCTAGTTGAGAAAACTCCACACCCCGCTGAGAATGCACCACCCTTCGAAAATACTTGATACACACTTTCTGCGCCTAGCTGAAAGGCGTTAAAGAAAAGCGCTTATGGGAGACAACCCATGTTTTTACCTACAGTACTTTGTTTTTATTTTGTGTCTTGGAAGTTGTTTACTACTGTAGCAACCTCTCCTTATCTTAGTTTTGTGTTTTGTTGTGCCAAGTTGAGCCGTTGATAGAAAAGTAAGTACTAGATTTGGATTACTGCACAGTTCCAGATTTCTTTGCTGTCACGAATCTGGGTCCACCTCCCTGTAGGTAGCTCAGAAAATTATGCCAATTTACGTGTGTGATCCTCAGATATGTACGCAACTTTCATTCAATTTGAGAATTTTCATCTGAGCAAGTCTGGTGCCATTTTAAAATTCGTCAATACGAACTGTTCTGTTTTGACAGATTCTGCCTTTTATTTCGCATTGCCTCTTTCGCTATGTTGGATGAATTTCTTTGATCCATTAATGTCCAGTAGCATTATGCAATGTCCAGAAGTGTTAAGAATGATTGTGTCACCTCTGAATATGTCAATTTATAATGTGCACTAACCCTCTAATGAGTTGTTTCGAGTTTGGTGTGGAGGAAGTTTTCAAGGATCAAGAGAGGAGTATGATGCAACATGATCAAGGAGAGTGAAAGCTCTAAGCTTGGGGATGCACCCGGTGGTTCACCCCTGCATATATCAAGAAGACTCAAGCGTCTAAGCTTGGGGATGCCCAAGGCATCCCCTTCTTCATCGACAACATTATCAGGTTCCTCCCCTGAAACTATATTTTTATTCCATCACATCTTATGTGCTTTTTCTTGGAGCGTCGGTTTGTTTTTGTTTTTGTTTTGTTTGAATAAAATGGATCCTAGCATTCACTTTATGGGAGAGAGACACGCTCCGCTGTAGCATATGGACAAGTATGTCCTTGGTTTCTACTCATAGTATTCATGGCGAAGTTTCTTCTTCGTTAAATTGTTATATGGTTGGAATTGGAAAATGATACATGTAGTAATTGCTATAAATGTCTTGGGTAATGTGATACTTGGCAATTGTTGTGCTCATGATTAAGCTCTTGCATCATATGCTTTGCACCCATTAATGAAGAAATACATAGAGCATGCTAAAATTTGGTTTGCATATTTGGTTTCTCTAAGGTCTAGATAATTTCTAGTATTGAGTTTGAACAACAAGGAAGATGGTGTAGAGTCTTATAATGTTTTCAATATGTCTTTTATGTGAGTTTTGCTGCACCGGTTCATCCTTGTGTTTGTTTCAAATAAGCCTTGCTAGCCTAAACCTTGTATCGAGAGGGAATACTTCTCATGCATCCAAAATACTTGAGCCAACCACTATGCCATTTGTGTCCACCATACCTACCTATACTACATGGTATTTTCCGCCATTCCAAAGTAAATTGCTTGAGTGCTACCTTTAAAATTCCATCATTCACCTATGCAATATATAGCTCATGGGACAAATAGCTTAAAAACTATTGTGGTATTGAATATGTCATTATGCACTTTATCTCTTATTAAGTTGCTTGTTGTGCGATAACCATGTTTACTGGGGACGCCATCAACTGTTCATTGTTGAATTTCATGTGAGTTGCTATGCATGTTCGTCTTGTCTGAAGTAAGGGCGATCTACACTGAGTTGAATGGTTTGAGCATGCATATTGTGAGAGAAGAACATTGGGCCGCTAACCGAAGCCATGTTCCATGGTGGAAGTTTCAGTTTTGGACAAACATCCTCAAATCTCTAATGAGAAAAGAATTAATTGTTGTTGAATGCTTAAAGCATTAAAAGAGGAGTCCATTATCTGTTGTCTATGTTGTCCCGGTATGGATGTCTAAGTTGAGAATAATCAAAAGCGAGAAATCCAAATGCGAGCTTTCTCCTTAGACCTTTGTACAGGCGGCATAGAGGTACCCCTTTGTGATACTTGGTTAAAGCATATGTATTGCGGTGATAATCCAGGTAGTCCAAGCTAATTAGGACAAGGTGCGGGCACTATTGGTACACTATGCATGAGGCTTGCAACTTATAAGATATAATTTACATGATGCATATGCTTTATTACTACCGTTGACAAAATTGTTTCATGTTTTCAAAATCAAAGCTCTAGCACAAATATAGCAATCGATGCTTTTCCTCTATGAGGACCATTCTTTTACTTTCAATGTTGAGTCAGTTCACCTATTTCTCTCCACCTCAAGAAGCAAACACTTGTGTGAACTGTGCATTGATTCCTACATACTTGCTTATTGCACTTATTATATTACTCTATGTTGACAATATCCATGAGATATATATGTTACAAGTTGAAAGCAACCGCTGAAACTTAATCTTCTTTTGTGTTGCTTCAATATCTCTACTTTGAATTATTGCTTTATGAGTTAACTCTTATGCAAGACTTATTGATGCTTGTCTTGAAGTGCTATTCATGAAAAGTCTTTGCTATATGATTCACTTGTTTACTCATGTCATATACATTGTTTTGATCGCTGCATTCACTACATATGCTTTACAAATAGTATGATCAAGATTATGATGGCATGTCACTCCAGAAATTATCTGTGTTATCGTTTTACCTGCTCGGGACGAGCAGAACTAAGCTTGGGGATGCTGATACGTCTCCGACGTATCGATAATTTCTTATGTTCCATGCCACATTATTGATGTTATCTACATGTTTTATGCACACTTTATGTCATATTCGTGCATTTTACGGAACTAACCTATTAACAAGATGCCGAAGTGCCGATTCTTTGTTTTCTGCTGTTTTTGGTTTCAGAAATCCTAGTAAGGAAATATTCTCGGAATTGGACGAAATCAAAGCCCGGGGGCCTATTTTTCCACGAAGCTTCCGTAAGTCCGAAGGAGAGACGAAGAGGGGCCACGGAGGGGCCACACTATAGGGCGGCGCGGCCCCCCTTGGCCGCGCGGCCCTGTGGTGTGGGGCCCCGTGCCGCCTCTTGACCTCGCCCTTTCGCCTATAAAAGTCTCCGTGACGAAAACCCCAAGTCACCAGAGAGCCACGATACGGAAAACCTTCCCGGAGACGCCGCCGCCGCCGAGCCCATCTCGGGGGATCCAGGAGATCGCCTCCGGCACCCTGCCGGAGAGGGGAATCATCTCCCGGAGGACTCTACGCCGCCATGGTCGCCTCCGGTGTGATGTGTGAGTAGTCTACCCCTGGACTATGGGTCCATAGCAGTAGCTAGATGGTTGTCTTCTCCCCATTGTGCTATCATTGTCGGATCTTGTGAGCTGCCTAACATGATCAAGATCATCTATCTGTAATTCTATATGTTGCGTTTGTTGGGATCCGATGAATAGAGAATACTTGTTATGTTGATTATCAAAGTTATGCTTATGTGTTGTTTATGATCTTGCATGCTTTCCGTTACTAGTAGATGCTCTGGCCAAGTAGATGCTTGTAACTCCAAGAGGGAGTACTTATGCTCGATAGTGGGTTCATGCCTCGCATTGACACAGGACGATGTGAGAAAGTTCTAAGGTTGTGTTGTGCTGTTGCCACTAGGGATAAAACATTAGTGCTATGTTCAAGGATGTAGTCACTAGTTACATTACGCACCATACTTAATGCAATTGTCTGTTGCTTTGCAACTTAATACTGGAGGGGGTTCGGATGATAACCTGAAGGTGGACTTTTTAGGCATAGATGCAGTTGGATGGCGGTCTATGTACTTTGTCGTAATGCCCAATTAAATCTCACTATACTCATCATGATATGTATGTGCATGGTCATGCTCTCTTTATTTGTCAATTGCCCAACTGTAATTTGTTCACCCAACATGCTGTTCGTCTTATGGGAGAGACACCTCTAGTGAACTGTGGACCCCGGTCCAATTCTCTTTACTGAAATACAATCTACTGCAATACTTGTTCTCTTGTTTTTCTGCAAACAATCATCTTCCACACAATACGGTTAACTCTTTGTTACAGCAAGCCGGTGAGATTGACAACCTCACTGTTTCGTTGGGGCAAAGTACTTTGGTTGTGTTGTGCAGGTTCCACGTTGGCGCCGGAATCCCTGGTGTTGCGCCGCACTACATCCCGCCGCCATCAACCTTCAACGTGCTTCTTGGCTCCTACTGGTTCGATAAACCTTGGTTTCTTACTGAGGGAAACTTGCTGCTGTACGCATCACACCTTCCACTTGGGGTTCCCAACGAGCGTGTGCTTTACGCGTCATCAAGGCACCCCGCGCCTTTGCGCATAAAGTGCATGCGTATATATGTACGTGTGTGTTTTTTGCCACCAACAACGATATATAGATGATCGAGAGAGAGAGATTGAAATCCCCTAGAATATGTTCAAATATATATTAAAATTGATATAGGCCATGTATATTTTAATTGGTGTTAATCTACGGTTTGCTAGCTAGCTGCTATATATAGAGCATGTTTTTATTAGATCGGGTTATAGCTAGCTAGTATAGTTTAGGGTTATGTGTTTTAATTAAGTAGGGTTCATTAGCTAGGGTTAGTTACATATATATGGTTTAGGGTTAATGCATGGCACATTTAATTTAATTAGAGGACCGCGAGGCACCCCCTGGCCTGCTCGATGCACAATTAAGTGTCGTTGGCCTATACATAGGGTTTAATTAGGGTTTAGGGTTAGCTAGGGTTTAGGGTTAGGGTTTAGGGTCTAGGGTGGTTTAGGGTCTAGGGTTTAGGGTTTAGGGTTAGCTAGGGTTTAGGGTTAGGGTTAGGGTTAGGGTTAGGGTTAGGGTTAGGGTTTAGGGTCTAGGGTTTAGGGTTTAGTGTTTAGGGTGTTTAGGGTTTAGGGATTAGGGATTATTAGGGATTAGGGATTTAAGGTTTTAGGGTTGTTTAAGGTTTAGGGATCATCGATCGAGTGCGCACACACATTATTAGAGGCACCCGCGCCTTTACGCATAAAGTGCATGCGTATATATGTGTGTTTTTTGGGCCACCAACGATATATAGATGATCGAGAGAGAGAGATCGAGACTGAAATCCCAAGAATATATATGTTCAAATATACATTAAAATATATGCACGAATGCATTGTAGGCCATGCATGCACACTAATTATATATATATATATTATGAGGCAACTTAATCAAATGTGTTTTCATTCGAGAGAACTTGTCAAAATTCAAGTTAATTAATTTATCACGATAATTATATAATTAATTAATGAATCTCAGGGATATGTTATACAACATGATCGATATAGGCCATGTATATTTTAATTGGTGTTAATCTACGGTTTGCTAGCTAGCTGCTACATATAGAGCATGTTTTTATTAGATCGGGTTATAGCTAGCTAGTATAGTTTAGGGTTATGTGTTTTAATTAAGTAGGGTTGATTAGCTAGCTAGGGTTAGTTACATATATATGGTTTAGGGTTAATGCATGGCACATTTAATTTAATTAGAGGACCGCGAGGCACCCCCTGGCCTGCTCGATGCACGTACAATTAAGTGTCATTGGCCTATACATAGGGTTTAATTAGGGTTTTAGGGTTAGCTAGGGTTTAGGGTTAGGGTTAGGGTTAGGGTTAGGGTTAGGGTTTAGGGTCTAGGGTTTAGGGTCTAGGGTTTAGGGTTTAGGGTTAACTAGGGTTTAGGGTTAGGGTTAGGGTTAGGGTTAGGGTTAGGGTTAGGGTTTAGGGTTTAGGGTTTAGTGTTTAGGGTGTTTAGGGTTTAGGGATTAGGGATTATTAGGGATTAGGGATTTAAGGTTTTAGGGGTTGTTTAAGGTTTAGGGATCATCGATCGAGTGCGCACACGCATTATTAGAGGCACCCGCGCGCGCCTTTACGCATAAAGTGCATGCGTATATATGTGTGTTTTTTGGGCCACCAACGATATATAGATGATCGAGAGAGAGAGATCGAGATTGAAATTCCCAAGAATATATATGTTCAAATATACATTAAAATATATGCACGAATGCATTGTAGGCCATGCATGCACACTAATTATATATATATATATTATGAGGCAACTTAATCAAATGTGTTTTCATTCGAGAGAACTTGTCAAAATTCAAGTTAATTAATTTATCACGATAATTATATAATTAATTCATGAATCTCAGGGATATGTTATACAACATGATCGATATAGGCCATGTATATTTTAATTGGGGTTAATCTACGGTTTGCTAGCTAGCTGCTATATATAGAGCATGTTTTTATTAGATCGGGTTATATCTAGTATAGTTTAGGGTTATGTGTTTTAATTAAGTAGGGTTGATTAGCTAGGGTTAGTTACATATATATGGTTTAGGGTTAATGCATGGCGCATTTAATTAATTTAATTAGAGGACCGCGAGGCACCCCTGGGCTGCTCGATGCACAATTAAGTGTCGTTGGCCTATACATAGGGTTTAATTAGGGTTTAGGGTTAGCTAGGGCAGATGGTTAGGGTTAGGGTTAGGGTTTAGGGTCTAGGGTCTAGGGTTTAGTGTTTAGGGTGTTTAGGGTTTAGGGATTAGGGATTAGGGATTTAGGGTTTTAGGGTTGCTTAAGGTTTAGGGATCATCGATCGAGTGCGCACACACATTATTAGATCGAGGCACCCGCGCCTTTACGCATAAAGTGCATGCGTATATATGTGTGTTTTTTGGGCCACCAACGATATATAGATGATCGAGAGAGAGATTGAAATCCCCAAGAATATGTTCAAATATACATTAAAATATATGCACGAATGCATTGTAGGCCATGCATGCACACTAATTATATATATATTATGAGGCAACTTAATCAAATGTGTTTTCATTCGAGAGAACTTGTCAAAATTCAAGTTAATTAATTTATCACGATAATTATATAATTAATTAATGAATCTCAGGGATATGTTATACAACATGATCGATATAGGCCATGTATATTTTAATTGGTGTTAATCTACGGTTTGCTAGCTAGCTGCTATATATAGAGCATGTTTTTATTAGATCGGGTTATAGCTAGCTAGTATAGTTTAGGGTTATGTGTTTTAATTAAGTAGGGTTGATTTGCTAGGGTTAGTTACATATATATGGTTTAGGGTTAATGCATGGCACATTTAATTTAATTAGAGGACCGCGAGGCACCCCTGGCCTGCTCGATGCACAATTAAGTGTCGTTGGCCTATACATAGGGTTTAATTAGGGTTTAGGGTTAGCTAGGGTTTAGGGTTAGGGTTAGGGTTAGGGTTTAGGGTCTAGGGTTTAGGGTTTAGTGTTTAGGGTGTTTAGGTTTAGGGATTAGGGATTAGAGATTTAAGGTTTTAGGGTTGTTTAAGGTTTAGGGATCATCGATCGAGTGCGCACACACATTATTAGAGGCACCCGCGCCTTTACGCATAAATTGCATGCATATATATGTGTGTTTTTTGGCCACCAACGATATATAGATGATCGAGAGAGAGAGATTGAAATCCCCAAGAATATGTTCAAATATACATTAAAATATATGCACGAATGCATGGTAGGCCATGCATGCACACTAATTATATATATATTATGAGGCAACTTAATCAAATGTGTTTTCATTCGAGAGAACTTGTCAAAATTAGAGTTAATTAATTTATCACGATAATTATATAATTAATTAATGAATCTCAGGGATATGTTATACAACATGATCGATATAGGCCATGTATATATTAATTGGTGTTAATCTAAGGTTTGCTAGCTAGCTGCTATATATAGAGCATGTTTTTATTAGATCGGGTTATAGCTAGTATACTTTAGGGTTATGTGTTTTTCATTAAGTAGGGTTGATTAGCTATGGTTAGTTACATATATATGGTTTAGGGTTAATGCATGGCACATTTAATTTAATTAGAGGACCGCGAGGCACCCCAGGCCTGCTTGATGCACAATTAAGTGTCGTTGGCCTATATATAGGGTTTAATTAGGGTTTAGGGTTAGGGTTAGGGTTTAGGGTATAGGGTTTAGTGTTTAGGGTGTTTAGGGTTTAGGGATTAGGGTTTCAGGGTTGTATAAGGTTTAGGGATCATCGATCGAGTGCGCACACACATTATTAGAGGCACCCGCGCCTTTGCGCATAAAGTGCATGCGTATAGTTTAGGGTTATTTGTTTTAATTAAGTAGGGTTTGATCAGCTAGGGTTAGTTACATATATATGGTTTAGGGTTAATGCATGGCACATTACATATAGTTTAAATCTCAAGAATGTTTATACATGATAGGCCATATGTGCAAAGGAATTTTTTTCCCTGTGAACTTGTCAAAATTCAAGTTTATCAGTGCCAATGGAAACTAGTCCAAAAAATTACATAGAGGACCAAAAGTACTAGACAATAACTAATAGAACCTGCAACTTTACAAAAAGGACCCCAAAACATATAGAAGAAAATCAATCGAGTCCTTCTCGACCGCACATCAGATCTCTGCTCCGCATCCTTTCCAGCAACTCCGTCGCCGGGGACGCACCACTTGGGACGGTGTCGCCGGTAGTCGCCAGGACGAAGGAGAAGAAGGGCCTCAAAGAACGGCATATTGGCTGTGAGAAGGGCCGCTGAAAGGCCAAGATGTGCACGGGCAAGACGGATGACGCCGTCGTATGCCCCGAGCTTGTGAACTTTAGCAGCTTGACTTCCCCATTGGCCAGATCTGAAGCACTGACCAAAGCAAGCCTCACCGTTAGCGCCATCACATTGATGGCACCAGATCGGGGTTTGGCCGGCAAGATCCGCCAGATTCACCATAGGCCAGATCTGAAGCCGATGACGAGATCCCCGACTCCATTGCGCCATTCTGCTCATGGGAAACACTGGATCTAAGCTTACAACAACACTAACTCCCTCGGATCCAAATTAGCTGACTCAACTTTGCTTATCTAAATATGGATGTATCCACACATGTTTTTACTCTAGATACATACACGTCTAAGGAAAGTTGAATCAATTAATTTAGTTCGGAGGGTGTACAATATACAGAGAGAAGTCGGCCTCGTCTCCGGCCGGCGAGGCCGCCGGAGAGAAGGGGGAGAGGAGCCGGGGGAGTGGGAGAGACTCGAGAGAGAAAGAGAAGAGGAAGAAATGAGAGCTCCCTGGGGAAGAACATTATTTTTGTCGTTCTGCTCGTAGCTTGAAACTGAAAATTTCGGCCGCGCGCCAAATCATCCCGCCGCATCCATTCGAAAATCCCGTGACCAGTTTTACCCTTTTAACCCTGGTCCGGAAGCTACAACCCACCGACCATGGAGGGCTCATTCGGTAACAATGAAATATCTTGCCTAGATCCCGAACCCTCCCCACAGGCCTGATACGTCTCTGACGTATCGATAATTTCTTATGTTCCATGCCACATTATTGATGATATCTACATGTTTTATGCACACTTCATGTCATATTTATGCGTTTTCCGGAACTAACCAATTGACGAAACTCCAGAAAGACTCCAGGGGCGCCGCCACCGTCGCGAAACTCCAATTCGGGGGACAGAACTCTCTGTTCCGGCACCCTGCCGGGATGGGGAATTGCCCCCGGAGTCATCTCCACCGCCGTCTCCACCGCCATCTTCACCGCCATCGCTGTCTCCATGATGAGGAGGGAGTAATTCACCCCCGAGGCTGAGGGCTCCGCTGTAGCTATGTGGTTAATCTCTCTCCCATGTACCTCAATACAATAATCTCATGAGCTGCTTTACATGATTGAGATTCATATGAGTTTTGTATCAGAATTCATGTATGTGCTACTCTAGTGATGTTATTAAAGTAGTCTATTCCTCCTCCATGATGTAATGTTGGCAGTGTGTGCATCATGAAGTACTTGGTTTATGCTATGATTGTGATCTCTTGTAGATTATGAAGTTAACTATTACTATGATGGTATTGATGCGATCTATTCCTCCTTTCGTAGTGTGAAGGTTACGGTGTGCAAGCTATGTTAGTACTTGGTTTGGTTGTGTTGATCTATCTTGCACTCTAAGGTTATTTAAATATGAACATTGAATTGTGGAGCTTGTTAACTCCGGCATTGAGGGTTCGTGTAATCCTACGCAATGGTGTTCATCATCCAACAAGAGTGTAGAGTGTGCATTTATCTATTCTGTTATGTGATCAATGTTGAGAGTGTCCACTAGTGAAAGTATGATCCTTAGGCCTTGTTCCTAAATACTGCTATCGCTGCTTGTTTACTGTTTTACTGCGTTTCTACTGCCTGCTATATCACCATCCATCACTACGCGCCAGCAAGCACTTTTCTGGCACCGTTGCTACTGCTCATATAAATTCATACCACCTGTATTTCACTATCTCTTCGCCGAACTAGTGCACCTATTAGGTGTGTTGGGGACACAAGAGACTTCTTGCTTTGTGGTTGCAGGGTTGCTTGAGAGGGATATCTTTGACCTCTTCCTCCCTGAGATCGATAAACCTTGGGTGATCCACTTAAGGGAAATTTGCTGCTGTTCTACAAACCTCTGCTCTTGGAGGCCCAACACTGTCTACAAGAATAGAAGCTCCCGTAGACATCAAGCACTTTTCTGGCGCCGTTGCCGGGGAGGAAAGGTAAAAGGCACTCATACTCCGGTTCAGTGTAACGATGCTTTTCTGGCGCCATTGTGTTTGTGCTCGAAGCTATTTCCTTTAGATCCTGCAATTGTATCTTTTTGTTTCTTGTTTACACTAGTTAGGCATAATGGAAAACAACAAAAATATGAGAGATCTTTATGAACTTTATCTTGAATTAGGACATGACGTGTTTGAAGAGAGAATTAAAAAAACCCATGGAACTTTATATGCATGCTAATGGGAATGTTATTAATATGAACACTTTGAACACTATTGTTGCTAATGCTATGGAAAATTCTAAGCTTGGGGAAGCTGGCTTTGATGAGCATGATATTTTTAGTCCCCCGGGCATTGAGGAGAAAATTTTCTTTGATGATACTTTGCCTCCTATTTATGATGATTATAACGATAGTAGTCTTTTGGTGCCACCTACTATGGAGGATGAATTTGATTATGATTACAATATGCCTCCTATATTTGATGATGAGAATAATAATGATAGCTACTTTGTTGAATTTGCTCCCACTACATCTAATAAAATTGACTATGCTTATGTTGGGAGTAGCAATAATTTTATGCATGAGACTCATGATAAGAATGCTTTATGTGATAGTTATATTGTTGAGTTTGCTCATGATGCTACTGAAAGTTATTATGAGAGAGGAAAATATGGTTGTAGAAATTTTCATGTTACTAAAACACCTCTCTATGTGCTGAAATTTTTGAAGCTACACTTGTTTTATCTTTCTATGCTTGTTGCATTATGCTTCTTGAACTTGTTTATTTACAAGATTCCTATGCATAGGAAGCATGTTAGACTTAAATGTGTTTTGAATTTGCCTCTTGATGCTCTCTTTTGCTTCAAATACTATTTCTTGCGAGTGCATCATTAAAACTGCTGAGCCCATCTTAATGGCTATAAAGAAAGAACTTCTTGGGAGATAACCCATGTGTTATTTTGCTACAGTACTTTGTTTTTATTTTGAGTCTTGGAAGTTGTTTAATACTGTAGCAACCTCTCCTTATCTTAGTTTAGTGTTTTGTTGTGCCAAGTAAAGTCGTTGATAGTAAAGTTCATACTAGATTTGGATTACTGCGCAGAAACAGATTTCTTTGCTGTCACGAATCTGGGCAAAATTCTCTGTAGGTAACTCAGAAAATTATGCCAATTTACGTGAGTGATCCTCAGATATGTACGCAACTTCCATTCAATTTGAGCATTTTCATTTGAGCAAGTCTGGTGCCTCAATAAAATTCGTCAATACGAACTGTTCTGTTTTTGACAGATTCTGCCTTTTATTTCGCATTGCCTGTTTTGTTATGTTTGATGGATATTTTGATTCCATTGACTTTCAGTAGCTTTGAGCAATGTCCAGAAGTGTTAAGAATGATTGTGTCACCTCTGAACATGTGAGTTTTTGATTATGCACTAACCCTCTAATGAGTTTGTTTCGAGTTTGGTGTGGAGGAAGTTTTCAAGGGTCAAGAGAGGAGGATGATATACTACGATCAAGAAGAGTGAAGAGTCTAAGCTTGGGGATGCCCCGGTGGTTCATCCCTGCATATTTCAAGAAGACTCAAGCATCTAAGCTTGGGGATGCCCAAGGCATCCCCTTCTTCATCGACAACATTATCAGGTTCCTCCCCTGAAACTATATTTTTATTCGGTCACATCTTATGTACTTTATTTGGAGCGTCTGTATGTTTCTTGTTTTTGTTTTTGTTTGAATAAATGCTTGTGTGGGAGAGAGACATGCTCCGCTGGTTCATAGGAACACATGTGTTCTTAGCCTTTAATTTTCATGGCGAAGGTTGAAACTGCTTCGTTAATTGTTATATGGTTGGAATCGGGAAATGCTACATGTAGTAATTGCTAAAATGTCTTGGATAATTTGATACTTGGTAATTGTTGTGCTCATGTTTAAGCTCTTGCATCATATACTTTGCACCCATTAATGAAGAAATACATAGAGCTTGCTAAAATTTGGTTTGCATATTTGGTCTCTCTAAGGTCTAGATAATTTCTAGTATTGAGTTTGAACAACAAGGAAGACGGTGTAGAGTCTTATAATGTTTACAATATGTCTTTTATGTGAGTTTTGCTGCACCGGTTCATCCTTGTGTTTGTTTCAAATAACCTTGCTAGCCTAAACCTTGTATCGAGAGGGAATACTTCTCATGCATCCAAAATCCTTGAGCCAACCACTATGCCATTTGTGTCCACCATACCTACCTACTACATGGTATTTCTCCGCCATTCCAAAGTAAATTGCTTGAGTGCTACCTTTAAACAATTCAAAATTTATCACCTCTGATTTGTGTCAATGTTTTATAGCTCATGAGGAAGTATGTGGTGTTTATCTTTCAATCTTGTTGGGCAACTTTCACCAATGGACTAGTGGCTTCATCCGCTTATCCAATAATTTTGCAAAAAGAGCTGGCAATGGGATTCCCAGTCCCAAATTAATCAAACTAAATAGACACTCCTCCATGGTATGTGATTGTTGGACGGCACCCGAAGATTCGGTTAGCCATGGCTTGAGAAAGCAAAGGTGGGGAGGAGTGTCATCATAATAAAACTAAAATAAAAAGGCACTCCTTCATGGTATGAGATTGTTGGCAGGCACCCGAGGATTCGGTTAGCCATGGTTTGTGAAAGAAAGGTTGGAAGGAGTGCCACACAAAAATAAAATAAAATGGGAGCCGCTCTTTGAAGGTTTGTCTGGCAAGGGGGTTAGAGTGCCCACTACCATTCGTTGACAACAACAAACACCTCTCAAAACTTTACTTTTATGCTCTCTATATGTTTTCAAAACCAAAGCTCTAGCACAAATATAGCAATCAATGCTTCCCTCTGCGAAGGGCCATTCTTTTACTTTTATGTTGAGTCAGTTCACCTATTTCTCTCCATCTCAAGAAGCAAACACTTGTGTGAACTGTGCATTGATTTCTACATACTTGCATATTGTACTTGTTATATTACTTTACATTGACAATATCCATGAGATATCCATGTTACAAGTTGAAAGCAACCACTGAAACTTAATCTTCCTTTGTGTTGCTTCAATGCCTTTACTTTGAAATTATTGCTTTATGAGTTAACTCTTATGCAAGACTTATTGATGCTTGTCTTGAAAGTACTATTCATGAAAAGTCTTTGCTATATGATTCATTTGTTTACTCATGTCATTTACATTGTTTGGATCGCTGCATTCATTACATATGCTTACAATAGTATGATCAAGGTTATGATGGCATGTCACTCCAGAAATTATCTTTTTTATCGTTTACCTGCTCGGGACGAGCAGAAACTAAGCTTGGGGATGCTGATACGTCTCCGACGTATCGATAATTTCTTATGTTCCATGCCACATTATTGATGATATCTACATGTTTTATGCACACTTCATGTCATATTTATGCGTTTTCCGAAACTAACCAATTGACGAAACTCCAAAAAGACTCCAGGGGCGCCGCCACCGTCGCGAAACTCCAATTCGGGGGACAGAACTCTCTGTTCCGGCACCCTGCCGGGACGGGGAATTGCCCCCGGAGTCATCTCCACCGCCGTCTCCACCGCCATCTTCACCGCCATCGCTGTCTCCATGATGAGGAGGGAGTAATTCACCCCCGAGGCTGAGGGCTCCGCTGTAGCTATGTGGTTAATCTCTCTCCCATGTACCTCAATACAATAATCTCATGAGCTGCTTTACATGATTGAGATTCATATGAGTTTTGTATCACAATTCATGTATGTGCTACTCTAGTGATGTTATTAAAGTAGTCTATTCCTCCTCCATGATGTAATGTTGGCAGTGTGTGCATCATGAAGTACTTGGTTTATGCTATGATTGTGATCTCTTGTAGATTATGAAGTTAACTATTACTATGATGGTATTGATGCGATCTATTCCTCCTTTCGTAGTGTGAAGGTTATGGTGTGCATGCTATGTTAGTACTTGGTTTGGTTGTGTTTATCTATCTTGCACTCTAAGGTTATTTAAATATGAACATTGAATTGTGGAGCTTGTTAACTCCGGCATTGAGGGTTCGTGTAATCCTACGCAATGGTGTTCATCATCCAACAAGAGTGTAGAGTATGCATTTATCTATTCTGTTATGTGATCAATGTTGAGAGTGTCCACTAGTGAAAGTATGATCCTTAGGCCTTGTTCCTAAATACTGCTATCGCTGCTTGTTTATCGTTTCTTTGCGTTTCTACTGCCTGCTATATCACCATCCATCACTACGCGCCAGCAAGCACTTTTCTGGCACCGTTGCTACTGCTCATATAAATTCATACCACCTGTATTTCACTATCTCTTCGCCGAACTAGTGCACCTATTAGGTGTGTTGGGGACACAAGAGACTTCTTGCTTTGTGGTTGCAGGGTTGCTTGAGAGGGATATCTTTGACCTCTTCCTCCCTGAGATCGATAAACCTTGGGTGATCCACTTAAGGGAAATTTGCTGCTGTTCTACAAACCTCTGCTCTTGGAGGCCCAACACTGTCTACAAGACTAGAAGCTCCCGTAGACATCAAGGCCCACACCCACCCACCAACCATTCGCCCCATTAGCTCAAAAATACTCTCACACGCCAAAGCTCTGACTCTCTACAGTACTAGATCTGCTTCGCCGCCGGCATACTCCTCCACAGCGTAGCCTTGATCGTGTTGGCTGTCCACCCACCTGATCCGCTCCCCCGCCGCCCTCGTCACCGACGGATCTGCTTCACCGCCGACCTCGCCACCGACGGATCTGCTTCACCGCCGACCTCGCCACCGACGGATCTGCTTCACCGCCGACCTCGCCACCGACTACCTCGCGCAGCGGCCAGTATCAACTTCACCGAATCCCTTGCCAGCCAACCAGATCTCGCTTCACTAACGCCGCTTCTACCGAAACAGGTCGATTCATCGTCTCCCGCGTTCGCCGCCGCTGGAATGCAAGTTGCCGCCCCCGTCCACCCCGCCGCAGCTTGGTTAGTACGCTGGCCCTTTAGATCGCGGTGTTTCTTTAGCCATGTTTTGTGTAGTTATTTGCAGATCTCATATGCCGTTAACTTTCTTGATGTGTTGCTTCGCATGAAGTTTGTTTAAATATTGTACAGTACAAAAGCATTATCCGGTCGCTACCATCCTGTTCATTCTACTGACACCTGTGTGCATCCACATATTTATAGCCTTATACCCATTCATTTGCTGCCAACTGTTTTTGTACTGCATGCTATTGTCGCACTACTTTTATAGTCATGCTATGGGCATTTCCAATCTGCTTGTTCTTATACCACGTCATTAGCTCACCGCTAGCTGCTAGCTGTTTTCTCGTGTCTGCTATTCTCACACTGCTTTTATAATCATGCTATGTGCATTTCCAATCTGCTTGCTCTTATACCTCGTCTTTAGCTTATATAGTTATTGCTGCGTGCATGTCTGGTCTTTGTATTATCGTAGACTGACTTGTCAATGTTATTTTTCCTAGGGATTGATCATGCGAACCACTTATTAGAACATCCAACATTAACGGCGGGGACGCTAGGAAGGTTGGAATCTGAGTTCTTGGTTGGTAATTTTGGCAGTTTACTTTCGTTATTATCTATAACCTATATGCATTGTTCCTTATGCAAGAGATTAACACTTGGAACCCTGCCATAGCAATGCCATTCATGCTTTACTATGTTTCTGCCTATTTGATATGCTTGTCTTGGAGAAAGCTGCGAAGGTGATTTGAACACGACATTTGGTCATTCTTAATGCCGGTTTACTTTATGTGGAAAACCTTGGCATTACCCTACTCTAAATCTGAATGTCTGAAATTCGTATCTCATGCAAAGCAACATCTAGTTGGTTTTAATCGATATCTGGTAAATATTGGCTTATTCATTTGGCAGCTCAAGTTTTTTGTTATTTGAAACCAGTGACTTGGTCTTAAATGTGATATCTAAACACAGATTAAGGACAATGGAGCAGGAGGATTAGCATTTCACTTGATGGCTGACCCTAAATTGACAGGCATGTTGACCACGACTAGTGCACGCAAGAGAAGGACTGCGACGAGCCATTATGTGCTTAGTACATGCATCTTATCTTATCTTGTGCTTATTTACGCTACGTCTTTGTTATCTGATCTCTACATTGCGTAATACATGTTTGAATAGTTAATTGTTGTAACTATGTTTGCAATGTTACTGTAATGCGATTTTAATGAAGCAGTCATCATTAGAAGATAGTCGCCAAAAAAGGATCTCGTAGCGACCACTGTGCAACATTATGATGTAAGTTTGTGCTTAGTACAAGTTCCATACATTGTCTTATTTATGCAACTTGTTATTATCTTATATCTACATTGCATAATAAATGTTTGCATAGTTCATCGTTTAACTCTTTTTGCATTATTATCGTAATGCGGTTGTGATGAAGCAATCTTTATTAGAAGTGAGGCCCACAAAAAGTTCGATATTTCTTCGATGCATCTTCTCATAGCCGTCAACCTAGACCATTGCTTTCATCAAACAAGAATATCTCAAGGCTGTACTTTATAAAAGACATGGTATTGCTGCTTTAAGATCTGTAGCTGATATGTTGACAAAGAGTACACAAGATTCAATCAAGGCGATTGCCAAATGTCAACGTATTATTGATGATGCTAATAGAAGTCCTCAATGATTCTATGTAATTTTTTTATTTGGGCACATTAATTGCCTTGTAATTTTCCTACTTGTTTTATTTGTGTATGTAATTGTGTGTATCATTGATATCAGATTTTAGGCTCATGAAATTTAATGCAAGTTGACTAGTCAAACAAGTAGGGCACTACAACGATTGGGCCGGCCCACTTACAGTAGTGTGGGACCCACTTTCATTTTGGGCTAGCCCACTTCTTTAGTAGGCCGGCCCGGTTACACGATAGTGGGATCCACATGCTTATTGGGCCGGCCCACTATCTTGTTGGGCCAGCCCATTTGCTATATGGTGGTCCCACATGGTAAATGGGCCGGCCCTTTAACAGGAAGGTGGGACCCACCTGTGTTTTTGGCCCGGCCCACTATCTTGTTGGGCCGGCCCACTTGCTATATGGTGGACCCCACATACTAAATGGGCCGGCCTTTTAACTGGAAAGTGGGACCCACCTGTGTTTTTGGCCCGGCCCACTATCTTGTTGGGCCGGCCCACTTGCTATATGGTGGACCCCACATACTAAATGGGCCGGCCTTTTAACAGGAAGGTGGGACCCACCTGTGCTTTTGGCCCGGCCCACTATCTTGTTGGGCCGGCCCACTTGCTATATGGTGGACCCCACACACCAAATGGGCCGGCCCTTTAACAGGAAAGTGGGACCCACCTGTGTTTTTGGCCCGACCCACTATCTTGTTGGGCCGGCCCACTTGCTATATGGTGGACCCCACATACTAAATGGGCCGACCCTTTAACTGGAAAGTGGGACCCACCTGTGTTTTTGGCCCGGCCCACTTGCTATATGGTGGACCCCACACACTAAATGGGCCGGCCCTTTAACAGGAAAGTGGGACCCACCTGTGTTTTGGCCCGGCCCACTTGCTTCTTGGGCCGGCCCAGTTGCTGTAAGGTGGACCCCACATGTTAAATGGGCCGGCCCATTTAAGTTTTGACCAGTCAACCTTAGAGGTTAGGCCCGGCCCACGTAACTAATGGACCAGCCCAGCTATATAGTTGACCGGTCAAACTATGTCAGCTGGCCCGGCCCGCTTAAGACGTGGCAGGCCTCGTGTGGGCCTACCATCTACCACGGAGTTTCGGCCAGGTTAACGCCGTTAACTGCGATTAACGGCGTCACGCCACGTGTCGGTTGCATGACGTCAGCAGTCAACGGGCTCCCGGAAACACTTGCGCAACGGTCCGATTTTCCGTGGCGGAAGGGCGCCCAAGCGCGACGGACCGAAAAAAACGTCGTTGGACTTTGCCTGACGCAGTTTCCACAACAGAACCCATATCGTCGGGTTAGGCCCATAGGCGATGAAAAATACCCCTTAGCGGACGATTTTGAGACGTTGTCTATCAGAACTTTTCTTGTAGTGTGGTTTAGGATTTTCGAGTAAGATCCAATCTACCTACGAACATGAACCACAACGTTAATACTAGTGTTGTCAATTGAAATAGTAAATTGAATCATAACTATGGTGAGAGAGACAGACACCCGCAAAGCCACTTATGCAATACAAGTTGCATGTCGAGCGTGGAGCAAGTCTCATGAACGCGGTCATGTAAAGTTAGCCCGGGTCACTTCATCCCACCATACCGCAAGATGCAAAGTACATATAACAAGAGACAACAAAAGCATCAACACCCACAAAACCATTGTGTTCTACTCGTCCAACCAATCTATGAATAGACACACGGCTCTGATACCACTAAAGGGATTCGTAGCATAGAAAACAAAAAATTTCCTACCGCAAGAATGAATAACAAACCAAGATCTAATCTAGTAGATGGTAGCACCGATATGAAGATCATGAGACTAACCCTCGAAGATTCCAAAGCCTAAGAGATTAGATCTCGTTGTTGATGTAGTCGATCACTTGCCGCTTTCGAAAGCGCGTAGAATATCTTGACGGTGCCACAGTCGGGCAGCACCTCCGTACTCGGTCACACGTTCGGTGTTGATGATGACGTCCTTCTCCCCGTTCCAGCGGGCAGCGGATGTAGTAGATCCTCCTCGGAATCCCGCCATCATGACGGCGTGGTGACGGTGGTGGTGGAGATCTCCGGCAGGGCTTCGCTGTAAGCGCTGCAGGGAGAAGAAGGAGGAGGGAGTAGCTAGGGTTTGGGAGAGAGGGGGGCTTGGGGCGCTGATACGTCTCAAACGTATCTATAATTTCTTATGTTCCATGCTAATTTTATGACAATACTCACATGTTTTATATACACTTTACATCATTTTGATGCATTTTCCGGTACTAACTGATACGTCTCAAATGTATCTATAATTTCTTATATTCCATGCTAGTTATATGACAATACTCATATGTTTTATATACACTTTGCATCATTTTGATGCATTTTCCGGCACTAACCTATTAACAAGATGCCGAAGCGCCAGTTCCTGTTTTCTGCTGTTTTTGGTTTCAGAAATCCTACACAGGAAATATTCTCGGAATTGGACGAAACAAAAGCCCACGGTCTTATTTTCCACGGAGCCATCCAGAAGTCCGTAGAGGAGACGAAGAGGGGCGACGAGGCGGCCACACCACAGGGGGGCGCGGCCCCACCCCTGGTCGCGCCGCCTTATGGGGTGGGCCCCTCGAGCGTCCCCCGACTCTGCCCCTTCGCCTATAAAATCCTTCCGTCGCGAAAACCCTAGTACCGAGAGCCACGATACGAGAAAAGTTCCAGAGACGCCGCCGCCGTCAACCACATCTCGGGAGGTTCTGAAGATCGCCTCCGGCACCCTGCCGGAGAAGGGAATCATCACCGGAGGACTCTACATCACCATGCCCGCCTCCGGACTGATGCGTGAGCAGTTCATCCTTGGACTATGGGTCCATAGCAGTAGCTAGATGGTTGTCTTCTCCTCATATGCTATCATGTTTAGATCTTGTGAGCTGCCTATCATGATCAAGATCATCTATTTGTAATGCTACATGTTGTGTTTGTTGGGATCCGATGAATATGGAATACTATGTCAAGTTGATTATTGATCTATCATATATGTGTTGTTTATGATCTTGCATGCTCTCCGTTGCTAGTAGAGGCTCTAGCCAAGTCGATACTTGTAACTCCAAGAGGGAGTATTTATGCTCGATAGTGGGTTCATGTCTCCATTGAATCTGGGGGAGTGACAGCAACCCCTAAGGTTGTGGATGTGCTGTTGCCACTAGGGATAAAACATCAATGCTTTGTCTAAGGATATTTGTATTGTTTACATTACGCACAGTACTTAATGCAATTGTCTGTTGTTTGCAACTTAATACTGGAAGGGGTGCGGATGCTAACCTGAAGGTGGACTTTTTAGGCATATATGCATGCTGGATAGCGGTCTATGTTCTTTGTCGTAATGCCCTAAGTAAAACTCATAGTAGTCATCATCATATGTATGTGCATTGTTATGCCCTCTCTATTTGTCAATTGCCCAACTGTAATTTGTTCACCCAACATGCTATTTATCCTATTGGAGAGACACCACTAGTGAACTGTGGACCCCGGTCCATTCTTTTACATCTGAAATACAACCTACTGCAATCACTGTTCTCTGTTGTTCTTTGCAAGCAAACATCATTCTCCACACCATACGTTTAATCCTTTGTTTACAGCAAGCCGGTGAGATTGACAACCTCACTGTTATGTTGGGGCAAAGTATTTTGATTGTGGTGTGCAGGTTCCACGTTGGCGCCGGAATCCCTGGTGTTGCGCCGCACTACACTCCACCACCAACAACCTTCACGTGGCCTTCATCTCCTACTGGTTCGATAACCTTGGTTTCTTACTGAGGGAAAACTTGCTGTTGTACGCATCACACCTTCCTCTTGGGGTTCCCAACGGACATGTGCTTTACCGTCACAAGCAACTCTTTTTCTGGCGCCGTTGCCGGGGAGATCAAGACACGCTGCAAGGGGAGTCTCTCACACCCAATCTCTTTACTTTGTTTATTGTCTTGCTTTGTTTTATTTTCTGTCTTGTTTGCTTTCTTTATATCAAAAACACAAAAAAATTAGTTACTTGCATTTACTTTATTTATCAGTTTACCTTTGTTTATTTCATCATGCTTCGTCCTAAGTTCACTTTGAAAGATATATCAGTAGGGCGTGGGTCTATCATTGGAAGAGATAATATAGAAGAATTTTTCACTCATGTTAGTACGGTTAAAGATTTTGAAGATAGATCCTTGGTAGAACTTGCTCCTACTTATGAAATTGCTACTGCCTCTTTAGTGCACATGTTGGAAGCTAGATTTGTTAATCTTAATCCTATAATGCAACATATGTTTCTTACACTCTGTGATATGGAAGAAGGAGAGAAGAAAGATTTTGTTTTAGAAACCCTTCTTAAAGAATTTGGTGATGTAGCTGGAGAAGCTAGAAAAGTCTTTATTCAACATAAGATGCTTGGCTTTTATACCAATTTTGCAAATACCCTTGAAAAGATGAAAAAAGATAGGCTAAAGTACACTAATGAAGCCAATTGTGAGGGGGAGACTAAAATACCAATACCTTATAAGCTCATAGGAATGCATGAGGCACTAGAAAAGAATTTTGATTGGATTGTTCCTGAAAATTTATTTGAGGAGGATAGTAAGCCTAAAAGTAATGAAAAAGGAGCCTCTGAAACTTACATAGATAAGATACAATGCATTTTTGAGAAAACCCCCAACTCTGATGTTGATACTTCTTCTCTCGATGTTACTTGATATACACTTTCTGCGCCTATCTGAAAGGCGTTAAAGAAAAGCGCTTATGGGAGACAACCCATTATTTTATTTTTGCAATTTTTGTTTTATATTTGAGTCAAGGTGCTTGTTACTACTGTAGCAATACCTTTGTATCTTTACTTTATTGCATTGTTGTGCCAAGTAAAGTCTTTGATAGAAGGTTGATACTAGATTTGGATTTCTGCGCAGAAACAGATTTTTAGCTGTCACGAATTTGAGTAGATCTCTCTGTAGGAGACTCTAAAAATTCTGCAACAATTCATGCGTGATCCTCAGATATGTACGCAACTTTCATTAAATTTGAGCTTCTTCATCTGAGCATGTTAAGTGCCTCGAAAAAATTCGTCTTTACGGACTGTTCTGTTTTGATAGATTCTGCCTTTTATTTCACATTGCCTCTTTTACTGTGTTGAGTGGATTTCTTTGCTCCATTAACTTTCAGTAGCTTGGGTAATGTCCAGAAGTGTTGGGAATGATTGTGTCCTCTCTGAACATGTGAATTTTTGATTATGCACTAACCCTCTAATGAGATTCTTTTGAGTCTGGTGTGGAGGAAGTTTTCAAGGATCAAGAGAGGAGGATGATATAATATGATCAAGAAGAGTGAAAAGTCTAAGCTTGGGGATGCCCCCATGGTTCATCCCTGCATATTTCAAGAAGACTCAAGAATCTAAGCTTGGGGATGCCCAAGGCACCCCCTTCTTCATCAACAACTTATCAGGTCACCTCTAGTGAAACTATATTTTTATTCCGTCACATCTTATGTGCTTTACTTGGAGCGTCTGTGTGTTTTTATTTTTTATTTTTGTTTTTGTTTGAATAAACTCGGATCCTAGCATTCCTTGTGTGGGAGAAAGACACGCTCCGCTTTTTCATATTGAACACTGGTGTTCTTAGTTTTACTTTTAATGTTCATGGCGAAGTTGAAAGTCGCTTCATTTATTGCTATTTGGTTGGAAACAGAAAATGCTTCATGTGGTAATTGGTATATTATCTCGAATAATTTGATACTTGGCAATTGTTTTGAGTTCTCAAATAGATCATGTTTAAGCTCTTGCATCATGTAGTTTAAACCTATTAGTGGATAACTACCGTAGAGCTTGTTGAAATTTGGTTTGCATGATTGGTCTCTCTAAAGTCTAGATATTTTCTGGTAAAGTGTTTGAACAACAAGGAAGACAGTGTAGAGTCTTATAATGCTTGCAATATGTTCTTATGTAAGTTTTGTTGTACCGGTTCATACTTGTGTTTGTTTCAAACAACCTTGCTAGCCAAAGCCTTGTACTGAGAGGGAATGCTTCTCGTGCATCCAAAACCTTGAGCCAAAACTTATGCCATTTGTGTCCGCCATAACTACCTACTATGTGGTATTTTTCTACCATTCCAAAGTAAATTGCTTGCGTGCTACCTTTAAAATTTTCATTCCTTGTCTTTGCAATACATAGCTCATGGGAAAGTAGCCTAAAAACTATTGTGGTAAAGAATATGTCACTTATGTATCTTATTTCTTATAAGTTGCTTGTTGAGCGGTAACCATGTTTCTGGGGACGCCATCAACCTGTTACACCTTTGTTGAATATCATGTGAGTTGCTATGCATGTTCGTCTTGTCTGAAGTAAGGGAGATTTGCCATGAGTTAAATGGTTTGAGTATGCATATTGTTAGAGAAGAACATTGGGCCGCCAACCAAAGCCATGTATCATGGTGGAAGTTTCAGCTTGGACATTAATCCTCAAATCTCTTATGAGAATATTATCTGTTGTTGAATGCTTAAGCATTAAAGAGGAGTCCATTATCTGTTTTCTATGTTGTCCCGGTATGGATGTCCTCAAGTTGAGATCTATCGAAATTGAGAAATCAAATGCGATCTATCTCCTTGGACCTTTGTACAGGTGGCATAGAGGTACCCCTTTGTGACACTTGGTTGAAACATATGTAATGCAATGATAATCCATGGAAATCCAACCTAATTAGGACAAGGTGCGAGCACTATTAGTATTCGATGCATGAGGCTTGCAACTTATAGGAGGTTTTATGCATAACACATATGAATTATTACTACCGTTGACAAAATTGTTTCCATGTTTTCAAAATAAAAAGCTCTAGCACATGAGTAATCCATGCTTCCCTCTGCAAAGGGCCTTTCTTTTACTTTATGTTGAGTCAGTTTACCTACTTCTTTCCATCTTAGAAGCAAACACTTGTGTCAACTGTGTGCATTGATTCTTACATACTTGCTTATTTGCACTCATCATATTGAAAGTTGAAAGCAACTACTGAAACTTAAATCTTCCTTTGTGTTGTTTCAAAACCTTCTATTAAGAATCTATTGCTTTATGAGTTAACTGTTATGCAAGACTTATTGATGCTTGTCTTGAAAGTACTATTCATGAAAAGTCTTTGCTATATGATTCAGTTGTTTAGTCATTATCTTTACCATTGATTTGAATCACTTCATTCATCTCATATGCTTTACAATAGTATTGATCAAGATTATGTGTCGTCGTGGTGAACAGACAGATGCCATAGGATGGCTTAAGTTGGGGCCGAATGGACGCTAGAGGATTCGGGGGAGGGTTTGTGATCAGGTAGGATGAACTTCCGGGTGCTTTCCTCAAGAACTCGGCCAAGGCCGGAGGTAGAAGAAGAGAGACACAAGGATGAACCCCGTTCTAGATCTTGTCTATTCCATGAACAACAAGGTTACAGGCTTCTGAATACAAGGACTCACATGCCCGCGTATGGGGTGTGCCCCCTCTCCTTATATAGGGGAGAGGGTGGCTTACAGAGGAAGAAACCCTAATGGCATCTTTGACTAGACAAACTACTTTACAAAGTTACTTTAATCATAGATGACACCGGGGTCTTCTTTAAACAGGGACGCTGACGTCCTCCGGCTTCTTTCAGCGTCATCCTCTTCTTTATCGTCAGGGCTTCGTTTAAAGCTACTTTGCTTAGCTCATTCTTGTCCTCTAGCTCTGAAGAGAATCTTTGACCAGTCCTGCCGACGTGCTACAGTGTGCTTCTTACCGGTAGGCCGGTGTCTTCTCTATCCGGTTCCGGTATACCCCTCCTGGGGATACCAGCTTAGCTTCACTTAGCCAAAGTCTTAACTCCGTGCTCCGGTATAAATATTAAACCGGTATCTTGATGGCCTAAACCATCCGGTTTTGGCATGCCTTTGGCATACCGGGGGTCATCCCCCCAACATTAGTCCCCGAAGCTGGTATAGTCCGGTGGATCCTATCCGACGGACCATGCCAGGTTCTCATATTTTAAGGTACCGGTTTAATCTTTCCGATGGTGAGCTTAGATCTTCCGGCATCTTCGCCGGACTCACTTCTTTCTCTCTTTTCAAGGTGACTCCGGTATCTTATTCCCCGACATCTTCGTCATTAACTCTCTCCTCGGCGAAGTCGAGAATCTCTCGGGTACTGTGCCTGTCAGTGACATGCGCACTGTGTCTGATGTGCCAGTGTCAGGGGTCACTTCCCTTCGACTTCTGCGCCAGCATTTATGGTGCCACACCAGATCCTCGCAGCCGTTCCGGATCCGTGTGGCCTCCCTGTGGCCTTTTTAATTTTTACGCGTGTATCCGCACGCCACGTGGCGGCCCACGACGCGAACTGCCGCGGCCCAGCGGTTTTCGGCCCACTTCCTTTCCTTTCCATATAAGGGCGGAGCGGTTCCACTTCATCTTCTTCTTTGCATTTGCCCCCATTTCCAGAGCACCTCGAGCCCTTCGCCTCTTGCTTCCTTGCTGCCGCCGACCGCCCCTAGAGCGCTGCTCCCATCGACGTTGCGACGCTGCTCTCGCTGCGCTGAAGCTCTTCACCGCGAGGAGTTCCTACTGCATTCCCTCTTCGCCGCTGATTCGAGCTTCCTCTGGCGGACCTCGCCCTTCTTCGTCGCCGGCCTTTGTCGACGGCCAGGAGCTCGCCATTTCTTCGGTGAACTTCTTCCTTGTGCCTCCCGCTGCCTCAGGTGAGTCCCAATGCTTGCTTGCTATCCTTTTCTCGTTTTCCAGATCTTGGGTTGGTAGCATATTTACTTCCTCTTTTCTTTTGCTTTTCTTCTTACTCGTAGATCTTCGCGCGAGGGTAGTTTTTGGGAAAACTGTTTTGCGGGTAGATACCGGCGTCCTCCAGATCCACATGTCTAGCGAAGAATCTCCTCTCGCCTCATCCTCTAGTAGTCAAGGGAGCAGAACTTCCGATGGGCTAACCGCAGATCTCGCCCGGATGGAAGCCGAATCTGGCAAAGACCAAGAGGCCGGCAGCTCCAGCCGGGCCCCCGGAAAAGATCTTTCCGGTATCACACGCGGAGCCTGGAGAGGTTCCGACGTGACACAACACGAGATAGACTGGCTTTACCGGTCTAGAAGGATACCGGAGGGAGTCTCCTGCCGGCTTCCAGGCGACGAGATCGAACCGGTGCTCGAACCCGGTGAGTTCGTTATCTTTCTTGCTCACTTTGAGCATGGCTTTGGCCTTCCTGCCTCCGATTTCTTCCGCCAAATTCTTTATTTTTATCGACTCCAGCCTCACCACCTTCCCGGCAACGCCGTTTTCTATCTTTCCTGCTATGTTGCCTTCATAGAAGCCTACATCGGCATCCGCCCCGCTCGCGAGACCTTTGCTCGCTTTTTCTCTCTCCGGATCAATTCGGTCCAGGGCAAGGATATTCCCAAGCCCAAACCCCCCGTACAATGCGGGTTTTGTATCATCGGCTCCCGCCAAGGGAGCCCCTTTTTTAAGTTCAACGGCCTCGAGTCTTGCCGGTTGTGGCAGACGACGTTCTTCTACGTGAAGAACAACGGCGCCGCGGATCTCATCAATTTGCCGGCTTTCAATCCGGCGGCGCCCACCAAGGTCAACTGGGGCTACTTCCCCGGTACGGATCACATTGAGACGAACCGGGTCGTACGCTTCATGGAGAAGCTGATGAAGGAGACCAACATCTGCTCCGATGATATTATCCGCACCTTCATCTGCCGCCGGGTGCTTCCGCTTAAGCGCCGGGCGCACAAGATAAGCGAGATGTACGGCCCTAGCGATCCCACCAAGATCACCGGCCTTCCCTTAAGCAAAGCGGATGTAGTCCGCAAGGCTAACCAAATATGCCAAACGGACATGCCAGATGACTGGGAGTGGGGCTTCTTGCCTCTCAGTTCCCTCAACCCTCCAACCGATGAAGTAAGAGACTGCGTCACCCGGGTTGTTCTACAAGTAACTTTTACGCTATGGCTAACTGATTTTCTCTTTTTGTTTTCAGGCCAAGAACCGCTTCCCTCGCATCGAATCAGATCGGCGAGGCCCTTGCCGGAAGTGCCCTTTGGACAAGTGATGGCGTGTAACTCACACGTTCGTTGGGAACCCCAAGAGGAAGGTATGATGCGCACAGCAGCAAGTTTTCCCTCAGAAAGAAACCAAGGTTTATCGAACCAGGAGGAGCCAAGAAGCACGTTGAAGGTTGATGGCGGCGGGATGTAGTGCGGCGCAACACCAGGGATTCCGGCGCCAACGTGGAACCTGCACAACACAACCAAAGTACTTTGCCCCAACGAAACAGTGAGGTGTCAATCTCACCGGCTTGCTGTAACAAAGGATTAACCGTATTGTGTGGAAGATGATTGTTTGCAGAAAACAGTAGAACAATATTGCAGTAGATTGTATTTCAGTATAGAGAATTGGACCGGGGTCCACAGTTCACTAGAGGTGTCTCTCCCATAAGATAAACAGCATGTTGGGTGAACAAATTACAGTTGGGCAATTGACAAATAAAGAGGGCATGACCATGCACATACATATTATGGTGAGTATAGTGAGATTTAATTGGGCATTACGACAAAGTACATAGACCGCTATCCAGCATGCATCTATGCCTAAAAAGTCCACCTTCAGGTTATCATCCGAACCCCCTCCACTATTAAGTTGCTAACAACAGACAATTGCATTAAGTATTGCGTGTAATGTAATTAGTGACTACATCCTTGAACATAGCACCAATGTTTTATCCCTAGTGGCAACAGCACATCCATAACCTTAGAGGTTCTTGTCACCCCTCCAGATTCACGGAGACATGAACCCACTATCGAGCATAAATACTCCCTCTTGGAGTTACTAGCATCAACTTGGCCAGAGCATCTACTAATAACGGAGAGCATGCAAGATTATAAACAACACATAGACATAACTTTGATAATCAACATAACAAGTATTCTCTATTCATCGGATCCCAACAAACGCAACATATAGAATTACAGATAGATGATCTTGATCATGTTAGGCAGCTCACAAGATCCGACAATTAAGCACAATGGGGAGAAGACAACCATCTAGCTACTGCTATGGACCCATAGTCCAGGGGTAGACTACTCACACATCACTCCGGAGGCGACCATGGCGGCCTAGAGTCCTCCGGGAGATGAATCCCCTCTCCGGCAGGGTGCCGGAGGCGATCTCCTGGATCCCCCGAGATGGGATCGGCGGCGGCGGCGTCTCAGTAAGGTTTTCCGTATCGTGGCTCTCGGTACTGGGGGTTTCACGACGGAGGCTTTAAGTAGGCGGAAGGGCAGGTCAGGGGGCCACACGAGGGCCCCACACCACAGGGCCGCGCGGCCAAGGGGGGGGCGCGCCGCCCTAGGGTTTGGGCACCTCGTGGCCCCACTTCGTCTCCTCTTCGGTCTTCTGGAAGCTTCGTGGCAAAATAGGACCCTGGGCGTTGATTTCGTCCAATTCCGAGAATATTTCGTTACTAGGATTTCTGAAACCAAAAACAGCAGAAAACAGCAACTGGCACTTCGGCATCTTGTTAATAGGTTAGTTCTAGAAAATGCACGAATATGACATAAAGTGTGCATAAAACATGTAGATAACATCAATAATGTGGCATGGAACATAAGAAATTATCGATATGTTGGGGACGTATCAGCATCCCCAAGCTTAGTTCTGCTCGTCCCGAGCAGGTAAAACGATAACAAAGATAATTTCTGGAGTGACATGCCATCATAACCTTGATCATACTATTTGTAAAGCATATGTAGTGAATGCAGCGATCAAAACAATGTATATGACATGAGTAAACAAGTGAATCATATAGCAAAGACTTTTCATGAATAGCACTTCAAGACAAGCATCAATAAGTCTTGCATAAGAGTTAACTCATAAAGCAATAATTCAAAGTAAAAGCATTGAAGCAACACAAAGGAAGATTAAGTTTCAGCGGTTGCTTTCAACTTGTAACATGTATATCTCACGGATATTGTCAACATAGAGTAATATAATAAGTGCAATATGCAAGTATGTAGGAATCAATGCACAGTTCACACAAGTGTTTGCTTCTTGAGGTGGAGAGAAATAGGTGAACTGACTCAACATTGAAAGTAAAAGAATAGTCCTCCATAGAGGAAAAGCATCGATTGCTATATTTGTGCTAGAGCTTTGATTTTGAAAACATGAAACAATTTTGTCAACGGTAGTAATAAAGCATATGTATCATGTAAATTATATCTTACAAGTTGCAAGCCTCATGCATAGTATACTAATAGTGCCCGCACCTTGTCCTAATTAGCCTGGACTACCGGATCATCACAATGCACATGTTTTAACCAAGTGTCACAAAGGGGTACCTCTATGCCGCCTGTACAAAGGTCTAAGGAGAAAGCTCGCATTGGATTTCTCGCTATTGATTATTCTCAACTTAGACATCCATACCGGGACAACATAGACAACAGATAATGGACTCCTCTTTTATGCATAAGCATGTAACAACAATTAATAATTTTCTCATATGAGATTGAGGATATATGTCCAAAACTGAAACTTCCACCATGGATCATGGCTTTAGTTAGCGGCCCAATGTTCTTCTCTAACAATATGCATGCTTAACCATAAGGTAGTAGATCGCTCTTACTTCAGACAAGACGAACATGCATATCAACTCACATGAAATTCAACAAAGAGTAGTTGATGGCGTCCCCAGTGAACATGGTTATCGCACAACAAGCAACTTAATAAGAGATAAAGTGCATAATTACATATTCAATACCACAATAGTTTTTAAGCTATTTGTCCCATGAGCTATATATTGCAAAGGTGAATGATGGAATTTTAAAGGTAGCACTCAAGCAATTTACTTTGGAATGGTGGAAAATACCATGTAGTAGGTAGGTATGGTGGACACAAATGGCATAGTGGTTGGCTCAAGTATTTTGGATGCATGAGAAGTATTCCCTCTCGATACAAGGTTTAGGCTAGCAAGGCTTATTTGAAACAAACACAAGGATGAACCGGTGCAGCAAAACTCACATAAAAGACATATTGTAAACATTATAAGACTCTACACCGTCTTCCTTGTTGTTCAAACTCAATACTAGAAATTATCTAGACCTTAGAGAAACCAAATATGCAAACCAAATTTTAGCATGCTCTATGTATTTCTTCATTAATGGGTGCAAAGTATATGATGCAAGAGCTTAAACATGAGCACAACAATTGCCAAGTATCACATTACCCAAGACATTTATAGCAATTACTACATGTATCATTTTCCAATTCCAACCATATAACAATTTAACGAAGAAGAAACTTCGCCATGAATACTATGAGTAGAAACTAAGGACATACTTGTCCATATGCTACAGCGGAGCGTGTCTCTCTCCCATAAAGTGAATGCTAGGATCCATTTTATTCAAACAAAACAAAAAACAAAAACAAACCGACGCTCCAAGCAAAGCACATAAGATGTGATGGAATAAAAATATAGTTTCAGGGGAGGAACCTGATAATGTTGTCGATGAAGAAGGGGATGCCTTGGGCATCCCCAAGCTTAGACGCTTGAGTCTTCTTAGAATATGCAGGGGTGAACCACCGGGGCATCCCCAAGCTTAGAGCTTTCACTCTCCTTGATCATGTTGCATCATACTCCTCTCTTGATCCTTGAAAACTTCCTCCACACCAAACTCAGAACAACTCATTAGAGGGTTAGCGACAATAAAAATTAACATGTTCAGAGGTGACACAATCATTCTTAACACTTCTGGACATTGCATAAAGCTACTGGACATTAATGGATCAAAGAAATTCATCCAACATAGCAAAAGAGGCAATGCGAAATAAAAGGCAGAATCTGTCAAAACAGAACAGTTCGTATTGACAAATTTTATCGAGGCACCAGACTTGCTCAAATGAAAATGCTCAAATTGAATGAAAGTTGCGTACATATCTGAGGATCACTCACGTAAATTGGCATAATTTTCTGAGTTACCTACAGAGAAAACAGTCCAGATTCGTGACAGCAAAGAAATCTGTTTCTGCGCAGTAATCCAAATCTAGTATGAACTTTTCTATCAACGACTTTACTTGGCACAACAAAACACTAAACTAAGATAAGGAGAGGTTGCTACAGTAGTAAACAACTTCCAAGACACAAAATAAAAACAAAGTACTGTAGGTAAAAACCATGGGTTGTCTCCCATAAGCGCTTTTCTTTAACGCCTTTCAGCTAGGCGCAGAAAGTGTGTATCAAGTATTATCGAAGGGTGGTACTTCTACAGCGGGATGTGGAGTTTTCTCAACCAGGCATAGTATATTAGATACATAAGTTTTAGCATCTCCCTTTTCATTAGTCTTAGGCGTGCTACTCTCATCAAACAAATTTTCAGGAACAAGCCAAGCATAGTTATTTTCTAGTGCATCATTCATAGCTAGGAGTTTACATGGTATTGGTGCTTTGATCTCCCCACCATCATCAATATTATTAGTGTATCTTATTCTATCCATGTCCATCTTTTCAAGGAGACTAACAAAATTGGTATAAGAACCAAGCATATTAAATTTAGCAAAGACCTTTCTAGCCTCTCTTGCTATACCACCAAATTCTCTAAGAAGGGTTTCTAAAACAAAATCTTTCTTTTCCCCTTCTTCCATATCACCAAGTGTGAGAAACATGTGTTGGATTATAGGATTGAGATTAACAAATTTAGTTTCCATCATGCGAACTAAAGCAGCAGCAGCAATTTCATAGGTAGGGGCAAGGTCTACCAAGTGTCTATCCTCAAAATCGTCAACGGTACTGACATGATTGAAAAATTCTTCTATATTATTTCTCCCAATTACAGACCCACGTCCTACCGGTATGTCTTTCGTGGTAAAATTAAAAGGAAATATGATGAATCAAGTAAAGTAAATGCAAGTAACTAATTTTTTTTTTGTGTTTTTGATATAGCAAACAAGATAGCAAATAAAGTAAAACTAGCAACTAATTTTTTTGTATTTTGATTTAGTGCAGCAAACAAAGTAGTAAATAAAAATAAGCAAGACAAAAACAAAGTAAAGAGATTGGGAAGTGGAGACTCCCCTTGCAGCGTGTCTTGATCTCCCCGGCAACGGCGCCAGAAAAAGAGCTTGATGGCGTGTAACTCACACGTTCGTTGGGAACCCCAAGAGGAAGGTATGATGCGCACAGCAGCAAGTTTTCCCTCAGAAAGAAACCAAGGTTTATCGAACCAGGAGGAGCCAAGAAGCACGTTGAAGGTTGATGGCGGCGGGATGTAGTGCGGCGCAACACCAGGGATTCCGGCGCCAACGTGGAACCTGCACAACACAACCAAAGTACTTTGCCCCAACGAAACAGTGAGGTGTCAATCTCACCGGCTTGCTGTAACAAAGGATTAACCGTATTGTGTGGAAGATGATTGTTTGCAGAAAACAGTAGAAACGATGTTACGAGATTGTATTTCAGTATAGAGAATTGGACCGGGGTCCACAGTTCACTAGAGGTGTCTCTCCCATAAGATAAACAGCATGTTGGGTGAACAAATTACAGTTGGGCAATTGACAAATAAAGAGGGCATGACCATGCACATACATATTATGATGAGTATAGTGAGATTTAATTGGGCATTACGACAAAGTACATAGACCGCTATCCAGCATGCATCTATGCCTAAAAAGTCCACCTTCAAAGTTATCATCCGAACCCTCCGGTATTAAGTTGCTAACAACAGACAATTGCATTAAGTATTGCGCGTAATGTAATTAGTGACTACATCCTTGAACATAGCACCAATGTTTTATCCCTAGTGGCAACAGCACATCCATAACCTTAGAGGTTCTTGTCACCCCTCCAGATTCACGGAGACATGAACCCACTATCGAGCATAAATACTCCCTCTTGGAGTTACTAGCATCAACTTGGCCAGAGCATCTACTAATAACGGAGAGCATGCAAGATTATAAACAACACATGGACATAACTTTGATAATCAACATAACAAGTATTCTCTATTCATCGGATCCCAACAAACGCAACATATAGAATTACAGATAGATGATCTTGATCATGTTAGGCAGCTCACAAGATCCGACAATTAAGCACAATGGGGAGAAGACAACCATCTAGCTACTGCTATGGACCCATAGTCCAGGGGTAGACTACTCACACATCACTCCGGAGGCGACCATGGCGGCGTAGAGTCCTCCGGGAGATGAATCCCCTCTCCGGCAGGGTGCCGGAGGCGATCTCCTGGATCCCCCGAGATGGGATCGGCGGCGGCGGCGTCTCAGTAAGGTTTTCCGTATCGTGGCTCTCGGTACTGGGGGTTTCGCGACGGAGGCTTTAAGTAGGCGGAAGGGCAGGTCAGGGGGGCACACGAGGGCCCCACACCACAGGGCCGCGCGGCCAAGGGGGGGCCGCGCCGCCCTAGGGTTTGGGCACCTCGTGGCCCCACTTCGTCTCCTCTTCGGTCTTCTGGAAGCTTCGTGGCAAAATAGGACCCTGGGCGTTGATTTCGTCCAATTCCGAGAATATTTCGTTACTAGGATTTCTGAAACCAAAAACAGCAGAAAACAGCAACTAGCACTTCGGCATCTTGTTAATAGGTTAGTTCTAGAAAATGCACGAATATGACATAAAGTGTGCATAAAACATGTAGATAACATCAATAATGTGGCATGGAACATAAGAAATTATCGATACGTTGGAGACGTATCAACAAGGTTGACCCAGATCCCTTCGTCCCTTGGCACGATCTCAAGATGGGCCGCATCCCCACTCAGCGCCCTGGTAACTTTTCTTCTGCGGCTTCCGGTTCCGACGATGAGCTCACCATGCTTGAGGTAGTTTCCTCTTCCGATCTCTTATATATTGTTGCTATTTTCTTTCTGTAGACGCTCCCTCAGCTGGCCCCGAACCACAGGTCCACGATCACGTGACTCCCCTACAGGCCGAGGTCGGCCATGAGTTCCTGGAGAAGCTCATGCCTCAGAGCAGGAAGAACAAGGCGCTTGCACCTGATGCCGGCTCCAGCCAAGCTCCCCCCGCCAAACGCTTCCGGACGGAAGTTCTTGCCGGGAAAGAGACTGGCAAGAGGCGCTACAAGACCAAGCAGATGCCGGTCGCTTCCGGGTACGATCTTTGTTTCTCTATTTGCTTCTTTTTCCAAACTTTTCCTTTCTTTTGCTGCTTTTGATCTTTCCTCTCCTTTCTGTTCAGCCCTCCGCTCAAGCTCTCCAAGAGCGCCAGTGGCTCGAAGCCGAAGACCTCCGAGGGAACCACAAGGACCCCAACTCCTCCTCCTCAGTCAAGCTCGGTACCATCCGGTACCGGCGACCTTTCTGCCTCCCCTCTGTGAGGCACCACAAGTGCGGGGCGCGCGGCCCCTACACCTCCTGATCCCCGCGCGGAGGAGGATCTCACCTCCCCTCCTGAGAACCAAGACACCGGCGCCAGCAACACCGGCGTCGACGATGAAGCTGCCGGGCGGGCGGAACCTCTGGTTCCTCCCGCCCCGAAGAAAAAGAAGAAGAAGCACTCTAGCTCTTCTCCCTCCAAGGCCGCGCTGGATACTTCCGCGCCGGCCTCCTCTACACCGCCGCCAGAAGCTCCTATCCTTGAGCCTACTGGGGCCAACCCAACGCCACCGCTAAGCCAAGAGCCCTCCGCGGCCAAGCCGCCGCCGCCGCCCGAGACCCTCAAGATCACGAAGTTCCTCAAGCCGGGGGCTTCCAGGGGAAAGGCTATGGAGGGAAGCACCTCAACCACTGGCCCGCAGCCTCTGGTGCTGCACGTCAGCCCCGCCGCTGCTGCGGTTGGAGAAAAACCTTCCGGCCTCTTGGGCCGGATCGTTGAGCTGAAGCGCGAAGGCCGCGACCTGGGGCACCTTCTCCCCTACGCACAAAAGTGGAACGATGCGGATATATCTGCATCCACCCGCGGCCTGGGGAAGGACCGGCTCCCGGCGCCAGACCCTGCTGGACCCCGGTGCACAGAGGAACACTTCATGCGGCTCAAGCGCGCAGTGAAGGAGTTCGACAATGCGTGGCATGACGCCACTAGCAACGTGGTGGTAAGTTTCACCAATCTTTTTGCAACTTTCCTGTAGATGCCGGTTTTGCTTTTTCCGGATTCATATATATCCTCCCAGTCCCCGAGTTTCGGGTTGAGAGCGCAGCTCTCAGCGCGAAACTTAAGCAAAAACTTGAAAAACCGGCATAGCCAGTCCCCGAGTTTCGGGTTAAGAACGCAGATCTTAGCGCGAAGCTTAGGTAAATACTCAAAAAACCGGCATAGCCAGTCCCCGAGCTTCGGGTTAAGAAACCGGCCTCTTCCTCACAATTATTTTCCTTTGAGCAGAGCACGGCGGATGCTCGGAAGCAGCTCTTTGAGGAGCTTCTCTGGGAGCATCGGGACCTTGCCGAGGCCCACAGCCACTGCCAAGGTTTGTTTCCTTCGTGCATTCGGCTTCTTTCTTATGCACAGATTTTGCTTCTTAGTACTTATGAATTTTCGCATAACAGCCATTCCGGAAGCCTCCATTGAGGCCCTCAAGACCCAGCTTAGCAACCTTCAAGGTACTGCTTTTCTCCGGTTGCATCTTCTTTCCGTGCTTTACCGGTTATACTTTTGTTTGAATTTCTTTTTCCGGATTCCAGCTGAAAAGGAGCAGCTCATCCGGGATCACCAGGAGGCCCTGGATGCCCAGAAGACTATCACCAGGGAGCTGAAGGACCAGGCTATCCAGGCCGCGCTCCAGCATGACCAGGAGCTGAAGGACGCCAAGGCAGCAGCCGAGGCCAGGCTGGCGGAGGTTGTGGATGATTCCGCCAACTCCACTGCGGTGCTGAGGGCAGAGCTGGAGGAAGTGGGCAAGTTCCGGAAGGCTGCTGAAGACCAGGTCACCCGCTTAACCGCGGAGCAGAAGGAGTACGATGAGCTGGTCACGCGAACTGACGCGCTCGCCTTCAGTAAGTGTTTCTTCTTTCTTTTCCGGCTTTTGCTTACAAGCTTATATGTTCCGGTAGCATTTCCCTTATGTCTTTCCTTTATTTTGCAGAACTCTTTCCGGACTCGCAGGTGCACGCGGAAAAGAAAGTTTCCGATCGCCGGATTGCGCAGCAATTCCTGAATCTGGCCGCGCCCTGGGATCCTTATGATCACTTGGTTGCCCTTTCTGCCCGCGTCCAGCATATGCGCGTTGTGGACCGGCATCTCTCTGACCTGCCCGACGTGGCGATCCAGCTCTATAAGGTCTTGTGGCCTGAAGAAGCGCTGCCGGCCACCCTGACGCTCACCTCCGAGCGGCTGAAAGATGCCGGACGGAGGATTCGCGAGTGGCAGTGCTCTGCGGCTCGTGCCGGAGCGGATGCGGCGCTGCGCGTTGCCTGCTCCTGGTACGACGAGCTGGATCTGGACGCCCTCCTTGGCGTGCGTGAAAATGCTCCAACTGATATGGATCCGGTTCTCACCGCGAAGCGGCAGGACCGAGCCTATCGGATTGCTGAATACGCCGAGGTTCGCACCTTCATCCCTCCTCCTCCTGGTGTCAATGATTATCTCAGTGACGAAGAGGAAGAAGAGGATGTAGAGGATGAGGATGCCGGAGCGGGCGACGCGCCTCCGGAAGCTCCAGAAGCCGGTACCATGCCTCCCGAAGCTCCTGCTGCCTGATCATCTGCTGTGATATGTTTGGTTGCCCCTGTTTGTCTTAAAACAATGTCTGTTAAATTCTACCCCAGTATGTCAGGGTCTTATGATGTAATATAAAACTTAGCTGCTCCTTGGCTATGCTACCTGTTATCTGCCGGTATACTCTACCGGTAGCTTATTAAGCTACGTTTGTTCTATTAACTTAGCATTTTGCTTATCGTTCTGATTTCGTCTTGCACTGCAACGATTCCGAAATTGTTTCCGCATCCAATTCGATGCACACTTGGCTCTTTTGCTTTGGCTTTGCCTACCTTCTCTGGGCGTTTTGGCGTATGAGCACAAAGTTCTTTTACCAAGCAAGCACTTTCTTGAACTTAGAAATAACTCGAAATTTTTGCAAAAAACCGGTACAACCGGGGTTAGTTAGATTTTCCGGATTGTTCTTTCCCGCTCTCTCTTTTCGCAGTTCATGTGCTTATCCCCTACCGGTTTATCTTGCTTGCCATGAAGCCGGGTTGCGGACAGCAGCAGAGTCGAAGACTCCGGTAGGGTTTAGCACACTACTAAACCGGAAAGAAAAAACATTCAATAAGCAACCGGTGAACTGAAAAAATAGACATATTGCATGCAATAGGGGTAGTCCCCGAGATTCATTCGAGGTTCCGACATCTTTTATTCATAGCAAATAAGGTACAAAAAGGAACTTCTTACACCACAACTTCATGAGTAGAAAGGACGCAACAGTGCTATGTTCCATGGACGCTTGGTCTCATCTCCGGATTTGTCCGCCTTCCCTTTCCTCCATTCCTGTGCATCAATTAGGTAATAGGCATCATTGTGGAGAGCTTTGCTCACAATGAATGGTCCCTCCCATGGGGGTGAAAGCTTGTGCCGGCCTTCAGTGCGCTGCACCAGGCGTAACACCAGATCTCCTTCCCGGAACACCCTCGGGTTAACCTTCCGGCTATGATAGCGTCTGAGGTTTTGCTGGTAAATGGCTGTTCTTGCCAAGGCCAGCTCTCTTGCTTCTTCTAGTAAGTCCACATCGTTTTCTCGGGCCTCTTTTACCTCTTCTTCGGTATAGAGTTGCACCCTTGGTGAGTCATGGAGAATGTCGGTTGGTATGACCGCTTCTGCTCCGTAAACCATGAAGAATGGAGTATATCTGGTGGACCGGTTTGGAGTTGTTCTTATGCTCCATAGCACTGATGGTAGCTCATCGAGCCAACACCTTGGTGACTTTTCCACCGCATCGATGAGTCTTGGTTTGATACCGGAAAGTACCAATGCATTTGTTCTTTCAACTTGGCCATTGCCTTGTGGGTGTGCCACTGAGCACAAATCCAACCGGATACTGTTATCTTCGCAAAACCTTTTGAACTCACCTTGAGCAAAGTTTGAGCCATTGTCTGTGATAATGCTATGCGGGTAGCCATATCGCAAGATAACATCTTTCAAGAACTTCACCGCTGTATGCCCATCACACTTTGCGATGGGTTTTACTTCAAGCCACTTTGTGATCTTATCCACCATTACTAGAATGTGGGTCATGCTGCTCCTTGCAGTTTTGAATGGGCCAACCATGTCAAGGCACCAAACAGCAAATGGCCAAGTTAGCGGTATGGTTTTCAAACCGGATGCTGGGGTGTGATTTTGCTTGGCGTACCTCTGGCACCCGTTGCACTTTCTTACCAAATCCTCAGCATTTTCCAAGGCAGTGGGCCAATAGAACCCATGCCGGAACACCTTTGTGAATTTCTGGTGAATTTCTTGGTGCCGCAGCGTGGAGTCCAGACTCCCCTTGGTGAATTTCTGCGAGCATTTCTTTTCCTTCCTCCGGCTCGACACATCTTTGAAGGACACCGGTAACACTTCTCTTGTACACCTCGCCATTGATAATGGTGTATGCCTTGGACCTCCTCTGGATTCTTCTGGATTCATTTTCGTCAACCGGCAAGGTGCCGTTGAACAGGAATTCCTTAATAGGTTTAACCCAAGATGGTGCCTCCCGAACTAGGAACACTGGTACGTCTATGTCCATGCTATCCACCAGCATTGCTTCCTCCGGCATGGACGCAGCAGTCCCCGAGCTTGCCGGAACAGTCCCCGAGTTTGCCGGTACAGTCCCCGGGTTTCGTTCATCAATTTCCATCGGTACAACATGTGATTCCGGTACAAAGATTGATTCCGACTCCGGACTCGGTTTGATCGATGGTACTCTTAAGTGTGCCAACGCTATTCCGGGAGGAATCTCTTGCCTAGATGAGCCCAGCTTGGACAAAGCATCCGCGGCTTCATTTTCCGCACGCGACACATGGTGAAACTCACACCCTTCGAAGAATCCGGCAATCTTTTGCACGTGAAACCGGTACGAGGCCATGTTGGCATCTTTTGCGTCCCAATCTCCGGAACATTGTTGTACCACAAGATCTGAATCTCCGTAGCAAATGATCCGGTGTGCACCGATTTCTTTTGCGACCTTAAGCCCATGGATCAAAGCCTCGTATTCAGCGACATTGTTTGATGCCCTGAAATGTACTTGTAAAACATACCGGAGACGATCTCCCTTTGGTGAGGTAAGCACCACACCGGCACCTAGGCCCTCTTTGAGTTTGGATCCATCAAAGTGCATCTTCCAGTATTCTATTTTGTGCTCCGGCGGCTTGTATTGCATCTCCGCCCAATCAACCAAGAAATCAGCTAAAGCTTGTGATTTTATGGCATCTCTCCTTTTGTACATTGGCACATATGGTGATATCTGGATTGCCCATTTGGCGATCCTACCACTAGCATCTTTGTTGCACATGATATCGGAGATGGGTGCCTCACTCACCACCTTCATGGGGTGCTCCTCAAAGTAGTGCTTAAGCTTTGTGGCGGCCATGAACACGCCATAGGTCATTTTCTGGAAGTGCGGGTAGTTTTGTTTTGAGAGGGAGAGCACCTAGCTCAGGTAGTATACTGGCCTCTGGACGGTTTTTCCTTCCTCTTCTCTTTCTACTACCACAACAACACTTACGACCCGGTTAGTTGCTGCTATGTACAACAACATGGGCTCTCTTTCCAAAGGTGAAGCCAATATTGGCGCTGTGGCTAGCATTGTTTTTAGCTCATTAAATGCCACGTCTGCCTGAGGGGTCCAGACAAACGTATCAGATTTTTTCATGAGAGCGTAGAGTGGTAGAGCTTTTTCTCCCAATCTGCTTATGAACCGGCTTAGCGATGCCAAGCTTCCGGTAAACTTTTGCACATCTTTTAGATCGTGCGGTATGGTCATTCTTTCTATTGCCCGGATCTTTACCGGATTCACCTCAATGCCCCGGCTTGATACAAGGAAGCCAAGCAGCTTACCAGCAGGGACACCGAAAGTACACTTTGCCGGATTGAGTTTCATCCGGAACCTTCTTAAGTTATCGAATGTTTGCCGGATATCGTCGATTAAGGTATCTTTTACCTTGGTTTTTATCACGACATCATCCACATAGACTTGCACATTTTTTCCAATTTGATCAAACAAGCATTTTTGCATACAGCGCTGATACGTTGCACCAGCGTTGCGCAAACCAAAAGGCATAGTGACATAGCAATAAGCCCTGTGTGGGGTAATGAACGCAGTTTTTATTTGATCTTCCTTTTTCAGGGGAATTTGATGGAAACCGGAGTAAGCATCTAGGAAGGACAACAATTCACACCCAGCAGTGGAATCAATCACCTGATCGATCCGGGGTAAGGGGAAAGGGTCTTTTGGGCAAGCCTTGTTCAGGTTGGTGTAGTCGATGCACATGCGCCACACCTTTGGAGCTTTTGCCTCCAGGTTCTCTTCTTTTTTCTTTTCAACCAGTACCGGATTGGCTAGCCACTCAGTATGCGTCACTTCCACGATGAAACGGGCCACCAACAACTTTGTCACTTCTTCTCCAATGATTTTCCTCCTATCCTCAGCAAACCGGCGAGGTTGTCTCACCGGCTTCGCATCTTTCCGGACATTCAGAGAGTGCTCAGCCAGCTCCCTCGGAACACCCACCAAGTCCTCTGTAGACCAGGCAAAGATATTCCGATTCTCACGGAGGAAGCTGACGAGCGCGCTTTCCTATGCCTCACTGAGGCCGGCACCGATACGAACGGTGCGCTCAGGGTAAGCCGGATCCAGGACGATGTCCTTTGTTTCTTTTGTCGGCTTAAATGCCGGTGCGTTCAAGCTTGCACTCATTGCCGCTAAGCTCAACTGTGAAGACTGAGCCAGCGCAACTGCAGTTTGCATCCTCCTTTTTTCCTCTGCAATCACCAGCGACTCAGCCAGATTCGACCCGGCGGAAGCAGTTTGCAGCGAGATCTTGTAGTTTCCCACCACAGTCAAGGGTCCACGAGGTGCCGGCATCTTCATCTTGAGATAGGCCGTGTGAGTTGAGGCCATGAAAGCTGCTAGTGCCGGTCTCCCCAACAATGCATGGTAAGGACTATCTAAGTCCACCACCTCAAACTCAATGTTCTCAACCCGGCAATTGTCACGTCCTCCAAACGACACATCCACCCGGAATTTTCCTAACGGCGCGCAGGACAAGCCCGGAACAATTCCGTGGAAAGTTGTACGCGTTGGCTGTAGCATGTTTTCTGTTATGCCCAGCGTGTTCATGGTGTGTCGGTACATTATGTTTATGCTGCTCCCATTGTCTATCAGCACCTTGCTGAACTTGACTCACGTAGTGGGCCCATGCATGATTGGGTCTACCACAAGAGCATAACCACCTGGATTAGGCATTATCTTAGGGTGATCCTTGAACGACCAGGAGATCTCTTGATCTGACCACAGCATGTATTTTGGTACTGCCGGCATCACGGCGTTCACCTCCATGGAGCGGCAACGTAGGCTCTGCCTGTCGGTTGGCTCAGTGACGAACACAACACAGCACACATCCGGATCCTCATAAACATTCCGGCCTAAAGGTGCCGGTGGAGGCGGTTGGCCATGGCCTTCCCCCACCTGATTGACTTGCTGGTACTGCTGCCTGTTTGGCTGAGGCTGTACCGGTAGAGCATTTGCTCCGGTGAGTGGTGGTGGTGGTGGTAGCTGGTGCTGAGGTAGCGTATCTTGAGATGGTGGTAGCATCGTGGTGCACCTTTGTGCCTGCGCATCTTTTACTGCTCCCTTGAGCATCAAGTACTTGGTCCAAGAACAGTCCTTCGTCAGGTGATTTGACGGGTGAGCCGGATTCGGCGTGTGCCACCGGCAAGGTTGATCCATGGCGGCTTCCATGGTGTATTTCCCGGATTCCTTCCAATTCTTTTTCTGGCCCCAGGGTTTCTTTTCAACCCATTGTTTCTTAGGACCCGCCCATGGCTGCGATCCGGTTTTCTGTCTCTGGCTGCCGCTGGCATCCGAGTTTTCTTGTACAGCAGCAAATTGCTGCGGATTATACCTTCTATCCGGGAACTCTTCCCTTCTTTTGTTGTTCCGGTTATCTCGGTACTGCTGCTGAGGCGGGTTTGACTGTTCCGGCTCAGCTTGTACCGCCGGTTGCATTGGGTCTCCCAATGCATAGTTATCCGCCACACGTATCATCTCTGCCAGAGTTACCGGCATGTTTCGCTGCAGCTTCTGCCACAACGGTGAACCTCTGCGGCACCCATTGCAAAACCAAGCTATGGCTTGTGCTTCTATCACTGTGGTGACCCGGCATACCACTGCATGGTGTAGTATGCAAGTCTGACATAACACCAATGAAACACCGTTCCACTAGTATTACATCGCTCAGAGTGGTACAACATAAACATATGCGGGTCCAAGGCATGTCTATAGAATTACATACAGACTCTTTACATAAGATCATCACAGCCTCCTACTTTACAATGAGGTAAAACTGCAAATAAACTCCAGAAGAACGACTCGTGGTCTAATCCTAACACGAACTCTACTTGTAGAGTATTTAACTAGCTACAGAGGCTATGAATAGATTTTAGCTAAATAGGAGCTAAGTTTAGGAAGCTAGTTCCTTTCTATTGCTAATCTAGGTTTCTCCTTGTTGGATGTGGTATCGGACTCTTCTGACAGGTTCCTGTCCCTTGAAGTAGTTGTTGACTCCTCGGTCTTCAAGTTGCACTATAGATCCTCCTTCGATGCTTCCATATCTAAGCAGGGGATTTAAGAGTGGGATGAGTACGAGCGTACTCAACAAGTTCATTATAGGAAAGAGGTGTTTAATGCACTAGCTACGGCATTAGACCAGAAAGTCTAATACCAATGCAGGTTTTCATAATCATTTCTTCAAAAGGTTACTTTTATTCAGAAGAACTATGTCCGTCAGCCTTCACCGGTTTACTAGAACTTCATGGAGCTCCTTTCCGGCAGCGTTCGCAGTTCCATATCCCGGAACAGGGAGTGACAGGTCACGATTCATTACACTCTGCAGAGGTGTGTTGCTTTACCCATAAGAGATCTTAACCTTGGTGCCAACCGGGCGTACTCCCCGTCCACACTTCCTTTGGTGTGAGGCCCGGTATAAGGTCTAGCCAATCATGTTCCTCCGCTACCTCGCACACCCACCCTTTGTTGCATACCCCGACCCTGGGTCCTCGTCGGTCCCATCATTCCCATAGATTTCAGGGTGGACCCCGACCACGACGACAGTTTGGGACTCATTAACCAAACTCCTTCGCCGGTAGCTGCAACCCATCATAGACCGCAATACCGTGGGGAACTTAAGGCTTCCCCAGCCTACCGCTTGTTCTTCGGGCGACAAGTGTCTACAGACGATGCCGTGGGGACTTAAGGCTTCCCCAGCCTACCGCTTGCCCCTAACAGATACAAGTGTCTACGGTAAAGCGCGTCCGTTGATGTACGAGAGGTGGAAACACTTTTGACTACTCTGTCCCACTCCAGATCTTATGGTTAACACGGGTATTACGACACAAGAATCACTGAACGACATTTGTTGTTTAATCCTAGATGGATATAAACCCTTGCAATGGAACCTCCACCATATCAACACAATCCATGGTTCCATTGCCCACCACATAGTCATATTCATAGTTATGAAAATAGTGGTTTTGCTTTTTTATGCAATAGTGATAAACATAGTACTTTGCAAGTAATTTGGTAAAAATACTCAAATGACATGAGCAAGCGATGAACTTGCCTTTCTTGACTGCAAGATTATGCAGTCAAGGTCTTCGATACGCAATAACTCCAAATTCTGAAAGAGCATCATCGTCCGGTAAGGACGATGTTTAAAAGATTGCCAATGATGCAATAATGCATAAGTATGAGATGCAATCGCTCTAAGCGTGACCTAACCCCGATGATTTAGGATTAGTGAGTGGTAATGATTAGTTTAGGGTGTGTTGCACTTTTAGAGTGATTCCTCAAACAAGGTTCTTATTAAGAATTGGTTACTTGGTATCATAAACAGGTGCTGTAATATATCATAATAATAACACTAATAGCATACATCAATAACATTTGGTATAATTCTAACATGTAACGAATAGTGGTTGGTTTTAGTACTATATGCCATGGTTAATGATTGATTATTATATACTTCAAAAGAATAACTTTTGAAGAACATGTTTTTTTAATAAAGGATAAGTATAATAATCAGGTTTGTGGCGTTCTATGGTTTATTATGGGTTCCAACTAGTTTCTAGGGTAAGGAGTAGATGGATCCCAACATAGTTGGATTCATCAAAAGCTATAACTTGTAAGTGTTGAGCTAAGTCAAAGCATCTTGAGCAATTTATTTTAAATAGTTGCCATCAAGGTTGATATACCTTGTTGGTGATAGATGGCTATTGACTATAGGTCCTATTAGGCAGGGTTGATGATGATTCCTTATTTTCTTCAAAAGAATAACTTTTGAAGAACATACTTCTTAAATAATAAGAAGTATATCAATTAGGGTTGAGGGGGTCTAGGTTTTACTATTGGATCCACTCAAATAAGGCATAGTTGGCTCCTGGATATTATGGTTCATAAGTATCTAATACTTTAGTAGGGGAATCATCACCGGAGGGCTCTACATCACCATGCCCGCCTCCGGACTGATGTGTGAGTAGTTCATCCTTGGACTATGGGTCCATAGCAGTAGCTAGATGGTTGTTTTCTCCTCTTGTGCTATCATGTTTAGATCTTGTGAGCTACCTATCATGATCAAGATCATCTATTTGTAATGCTACATGTTGTGTTTGTTGGGATCCGATGAATATGGAAAACTATGTCAAGTTGATTATCTATCTATCATATATGTGTTGTTTATGATCTTGCATGCTCTCCGTTGCTAGTAGAGGCTCTGGCCAAGTTGATACTTGTGACTCCAAGAGGGAGTATTTATGCTCGATAGTGGGTTCATGCCTCCATTGAATCTGGGACAGTGACAGAAAGTTCTAAGGTTGTGGATGTGCTGTTGCCACTAGGGATAAAACATCAATGCTTTGTCTAAGGATATTTGTATTGTTTACATTACGCACAGTACTTAATGCAATTGTATGTTGTTTGCAACTTAATACTGGAAGGGGTGCGGATGCTAATCCGAAGGTGGACTTTTTAGGCATAGATGCATGCTGGATAGCGGTCTATGTTCTTTGTCGTAATGCCCTAAGTAAATCTCATAGTAGTCATCATGATATGTATGTGCATTGTTATGCCCTCTCTATTTGTCAATTGCCCAACTGTAATTTGTTCACCCAACATGCTATTTATCCTATTGGAGAGACACCACTAGTGAACTGTGGATCCCGGTCCATTCTTTTACATCTGAAATACAACCTACTGCAATCACTGTTCTCTGCTGTTCTTTGCAAGCAAACATCATTCTCCACACCATACGTTTAATCCTTTATTTACAGCAAGCCGGTGAGATTGACAACCTCACTGTTAAGTTGGGGCAAAGTATTTTGATTGTGTTGTGCAGGTTCCACGTTGGCGCCGGAATCCCTCGTGTTGCGCCGCACTACACTCCTTCACCAACAACCTTCACGTGGCCTTCATCTCCTACAGGTTCGATAACCTTGGTTTCTTACTGAGGGAAAACTTGCTGCTGTACGCATCACACCTTCCTCTTGGGGTTCCCAACGGACGTGTGCTTTACCGTCACAAGCACTAACCTATTAACAAGATGCCGAAGCGCCAGTTCCTGTTTTCTGCTGTTTTTGGTTTCAGAAATCCTACACGGGAAATATTCTCGGAATTGGACGAAACAAAAGCCCACGGTCTTATTTTCCACGGAGCCTTCCAGAAGTTCGAAGAGGAGATGAAGAGGGGCGATGAGGCCGCCACATCATAGGGGGGCGCGGCCCCACCCCTGTCCGCACCGCCTTATGGGGTGGGCCCCTCGAGCGTCCCCCGACTCTGCCCCTTCGCCTATATAATCCTTCCGCCGCGAAAACCCTAGTACCGAGAGCCACGATACGAGAAAAGTTCCAGAGACGCCGCCGCCGTCAACCCCATCTCGGGGGGTTCTGAAGATCACCTCCGGCACCCTGCCGGAGAGGGGAATCATCACCGGAGGGCTCTACATCACCATGCCCGCCTCCGGACTGATGCGTGAGTAGTTCATCCTTGGACTATGGGTCCATAGCAGTAGCTAGATGGTTGTTTTCTCCTCTTGTGCTATCATGTTTAGATCTTGTGAGCTGCCTATCATGATCAAGATCATCTATTTGTAATGCTACATGTTGTGTTTATTGGAATCCGATGAATATGGAATACTATGTCAAGTTGATTATCGATCTATCATATATGTGTTGTTTATGATCTTGCATGCTCTCCGTTGCTAGTAGAGGCTCTGACCAAGTTGATACTTGTGACTCCAAGAGGGAGTATTTATGCTCGAGAGTGGGTTCATGCCTCCATTGAATCTGGGACAGTGACAGAAAGTTCTAAGGTTGTGGATGTGCTGTTGCCACTAGGGATAAAACATCAATGCTTTGTCTAAGGATATTTGTATTGTTTACATTACGCACAGTACTTAATGCAATTGTCTGTTGTTTGCAACTTAATACTGGAAGGGGTGCGGATGCTAACCCGAAGGTGGACTTTTTAGGCATAGATGCATGCTGGATAGCGGTCTATGTTCTTTGTCGTAATGCCCTAAGTAAAACTCATAGTAGTCATCATGATATGTATGTGCATTGTTATGCCCTCTCTATTTGTCAATTTCCCAACTGTAATTTGTTCACCCAACATGCTATTTATCTTATTGGAGAGACACCACTACTGAACTGTGGACCCCGGTCCATTCTTTTACATCTGAAATACAATCTACTGCAATCATTGTTCTCTGTTGTTCTTTTACATCTGAAATACAATCTACTTGCATTTATTTTATCTAGTTTGCTTTATTTACTACTGCTAAAATGGCCACCCCTGAAAATACTAAGTTGTGTGACTTCACAAACACAAATAATAATGATTTCCTATGCACACCTATTGCTCCACCTGCTACTACAACAGAATTCTTTGAAATTAAACCTGCTTTACTGAATCTTGTTATGCGAGAGAAATTTTCTGGTGTTCGTTCTGATGATGCTGCTGCCCATCTCAATAACTTTGTTGAATTGTGTGAAATGCAAAAGTATAAGGATGTAGATGGTGACATTATAAAATTAAAATTGTTTCCTTTCTCATTAAGAGGAAGAGCTAAAGATTGGTTGCTATCTCTGCCTAAGAATAGTATTGATTCCTGGACTAAATGCAAGGATGCTTTTATTGGTAGATATTATCCCCCTGCTAAAATTATATCTTTGAGAAGTAGCATAATGAATTTTAAACAATTGGATAATGAACATGTTGCTCAAGCTTGGGAAAGAATGAAATCTTTGGTTAAAAATTGCCCAACCCATGGACTGACTACTTGGATGATCATCCAAACCTTTTATGCAGGACTAAATTTTTCTTCGCGAAATTTATTGGATTCAGCTGCTGGAGGTACCTTTATGTCCATCACTTTGGGGGCGGCTACAAAGCTTCTTGATGATATGATGATTAATTACTCTGAATGGCACACGGAAAGAGCTCCACAAGGTAAGAAGGTAAATTCTGTTGAAGAAACCTCCTCCTTGAGTGATAAGATTGATGCTATTATGTCTATGCTTGTGAATGATAGGACTAATGTTGATCCTAATAATGTTCCGTTAGCTTCATTGGTTGCCCAAGAAGAACATGTTGATGTAAACTTCATTAAAAATAATAATTTCAACAACAATGCTTATCGGAACAATTCTAGTAATAACTATAGGCCATATCCTTATAATAATGGTAACGGTTATGCTAATTCTTATGGGAATTCTTACAATAATAATAGGAACACACCCCCTGGACTTGAAGCTATGCTTAAAGAATTTATTAGTACACAAACTGCCTTTAACAAATCTGTTGAGGAAAAACTCAATAAAATTGATATTCTCGCTTCTAAGGTTGATAGTCTTGCCTCTGATGTTGATCTTTTGAAATCGAAAGTTATGCCTAATAGGGATATTGAAAATAAAATTGTTACTACAGCAAATGCCATCCAAGTTAGAATTAATGAGAATATAAGACTAATGGCTGAATTGCGTGCTAGGTGGGATAGAGAAGAAAATGAAAAACTAGCTAAAGAGAAAAATGTAGCTAAAGTTTGGACTATTACCACCACTAGCAATGCTAATGATTCACATGTTGCTGCACCTCCTACTATTAATGGTAAAATAATTGGTGTTGGCAATGTTTCTACTCCTAGTGCAAAGCGTACAAAAGCATGAAATTGCTAAAGCTACTTTGAAATTGCTTGTGATAAAACTGCTGAAATTTTTTCCAACCTTGGGGACAATGATCCCATTGCTGTAGCTCATAATGATTTAGATTTTGATGATTGCCACATCTCTGAAGTTATAAAGTTCTTACAAAAACTTGCTAAGAGTCCCAATGCTAGCGCTGTAAACTTGGCCTTTACAAAACATATTACAAATGCTCTCATAAAAGCTAGAGAAGAGAAACTAAAACTTGAAACTTCTATTCCTAGAAAGCTAGAGGATGGTTGGGAGCCCATCATTAAAATGAGGGTCAATGATTTTGATTGTAATGCTTTATGTAATCTTGGTGCAAGTATTTCTGTTATGCCTAAGAAAGTCTATGATATGCTTGACTTGCCACCATTGAAAAATTGTTATTTGGATGTTAATCTCGCTGATAATGCTAAAAAGAAACCTTTGGGGAGAGTTGATAATGTTCATATTATGGTTAACAATAACCTTGTCCCCGTTGATTTTGTTGTCTTGGATATTGAATGCAATGCATCTTGCCCCATTATATTGGGAAGACCTTTTCTTCGAACCGTTGGTGCTACTATTGATATGAAGGAAGGTAATATTAAATATCAATTTCCTCTCAAGAAAGGTATGGAACACTTCCCTAGAAAAATAATGAAGTTACCTTTTGATTCTATTATTAGAACAAATTATGATGTTGATGCTTCGTCTCTTGATAATACTTGATATACACTTTCTGCGCCTAGCTGAAAGGCGTTAAAGAAAAGCGCTTATGGGAGACAACCCATGTTTTTACTACAGTATTTTTGTTTTATATTTGAGTCTTGGAAGTTGTTTACTACTGTAGCAACCTCTCCTTATCTTAGTTTTGTGTTTTGTTGTGCCAAGTAAAGTCTTTGATAGTAAAGTTCATACTAGATTTGGATTACTGCGCAGTTTCAGATTTCTTTGCTGTCATGAATTTCGACCTGCCTCCCTGTAGGTAGCTCAGAAAAATATGCCAATTTACGTGCGTGATCCTCAGATATGTACGCAACTTTCATTCAATTTGGGCATTTTCATTTGAGCAAGTCTGGTGCCTCAATAAAATCCATCTTTTCGGACTGTTCTGTTTTGACAGATTCTGCCTTTTATTTCGCATTGCCTCTTTTGCTATGTTGGATGAATTTCTTTGATCCATTAATGTTCAGTAGCTTTATGCAATGTCCAGAAGTGTTAAGAATTATTGTGTCACCTTTGAACATGTTAATTTTTATTGTCCACTAACCCTCTAATGAGTTGTTTCGAGTTTGGTGTGGAGGAAGTTTTCAAGGATCAAGAGAGGAGTATGATGCAATATGATCAAGGAGAGTGAAAGCTCTAAGCTTGGGGATGCCCCGGTGGTTCACCCCTGCATATTCTAAGAAGACTCAAGCGTCTAAGCTTGGGGATGCCCAAGGCATCCCCTTCTTCATCGACAACATTATCAGGTTCCTCCCCTGAAACTATATTTTTATTCCGTCACATCTTATGTGCTTTGCTTGGAGCGTCGGTTTGTTTTTGTTTGAATAAATGGATCCTAGCATTCATTGTGTGGGAGAGAGACACGCTCCGCTGTTGCATATGGACAAATATGTCCTTAGGCTTTACTCATAGTATTCATGGCGAAGGTTGAATCTTCTTCGTTAAATTGTTATATGGTTGGAATTGGGAAATGCTACATGTAGTAATTCTAAAATGTCTTGAATAATTTGATACTTGGCAATTGTTGTGCTCATGTTTAAGCTCTTGCATCATATACTTTGCACCCATTAATGAAGAAACACTTAGAGCTTGCTAATTTGGTTTGCATATTTGGTCTCTCTAAAGTCTAGATAATTTCTAGTATTGAGTTTTGAACAACAAGGAAGACGGTGTAGAGTCTTATAATGTTTACAATATGTCTTTTATGTGAGTTTTGCTGCACCGGTTCATCCTTGTGTTTGTTTCAAATAACCTTGCTAGCCTAAACCTTGTATCGAGAGGGAATACTTCTCATGCATCCAAAATCCTTGAGCCAACCACTATGCCATTTGTGTCCACCATATCTACCTACTACATGGTATTTCTCCGCCATTCCAAAGTAAATTGCTTGAGTTCTACCTTTAAAATTTCCATCATTCACCTTTGCAATATATAGCTCATGGGACAAATAGCTTAAAAACTATTGTGGTATTGAATATGTACTTATGCACTTTATCTCTTATTAAGTTGCTTGTTGTGCGATAACCATGTTTCTGGGGACGCCATCAACTACTCTTTGTTGAATATCATGTGAGTTGCTATGCATGTCCGTCTTGTCTGAAGTAAGAGAGATCTACCACCTTAATGGTTGGAGCATACATATTGTTAGAGAAGAACATTGGGCCGCTAACTAAAGCCATGAATCATGGTGGAAGTTCCAGTTTTGGACATATATCCTCAATCTCATATGAGAACACTAATTGTTGCCACATGCTTATGCATTAAAGAGGAGTCCATTATCTGTTGTCCATGTTGTCCCGGTATGGATGTCTAAGTTGAGAATAATCAAAAGCGAGAAATCCAAAATGCGAGCTTTCTCCTTAGACTTTTGTACAGGCGGCATGGAGGTACCCCATTGTGACACTTGGTTAAAACATGTGTATTGCGATGATCCGGTAGTCCAAGCTAATTAGGACAAGGTGCGGGCACTATTAGTATACTATGCATGAGGCTTGCAACTTGTAAGATATAATTTACATAACTCATATGCTTTATTACTACTGTTGACAAAATTGTTTCATGTTTTCAAAATAAAAGCTCTAGCACAAATATAGCAATCGATGCTTTCCTTGTTGAAGGACCTTTCTTTTACTTTTAATGTTGAGTCAGTTCACCTATTTCTCTCCACCTCAAGAAGCAAACACTTGTGTGAACTGTGCATTGATTCCTACATACTTGCATATTGCACTTGTTATATTACTCTATGTTGACAATTATCCATGAGATATACATGTTATAAGTTGAAAGCAACCGCTGAAACTTAATCTTCCTTTGTGTTGCTTCAATACCTTTACTTTGATTTATTGCTTTATGAGTTAACTCTTATGCAAGACTTATTGATGCTTGTCTTGAAGTACTATTCATGAAAAGTCTTTGCTTTATGATTCAGTTGTTTACTCATGTCATTACCATTGTTTTGATCGCTGCATTCATTACATATGTTTACAATAGTATGATCAAGGTTATGATGGCATGTCACTCCAGAAATTATCTTTGTTATCGTTTACCTGCTCGGGACGAGCAGAACTAAGCTTGGGGATGCTGATACGTCTCCGACGTATCGATAATTTCTTATGTTCCATGCCACATTATTGATGATATCTACATGTTTTATGCACACTTTATGTCATATTCGTGCATTTTCTGGAACTAACCTATTAACGAGATGCCGAAGAGCCATGTTTTCTTTACTGCTGTTTTTGGTTTCAGAAATCCTAGTAAAGAAATATTCTCGGAATTGGACGAAATCAACGCCCAGGGTCCTATTTTGCCACGAAGCTTCCAGAAGACCGAAGGAGAGTCGAAGTGGGGCCACGAGGTGGCCAGACACCAGGGCGGCGCGGCCCAGGCCCTGGCCGCGCCGACCTATGGTGTGGGCCCCTCGTGTCGCCTCTTTACCTACCCTTCCGCCTACAAATAGCCTTCGTCGCGAAACCCCCGATGCAGAGAGCCACGATACGGAAAACCTTGCGAGACGCCGCGCCGCCAATCCCATCTCGGGGGATTCTGGAGATCTCCTCCGGCACCCTGCCGGAGAGGGGATTCATCTCCCGGAGGACTCTTCACCGCCATGGTCGCCTCCGGAGTGATGAGTGAGTTGTTCACCCCTGGACTATGGGTCCATAGCAGTAGCTAGATGGTTGTCTTCTCCTCATTGTGCTTCATTGTTGGATCTTGTGAGCTGCCTAACATGATCAAAATCATCTATCTGTAATACTATATGTTGTGTTTGTCGGGATCCGATGGATAGAGAATACTATGTTATGTTAATTATCAAGTTATTACCTATGTGTTGTTTATGATCTTGCATGCTCTCCGTTATTAGTAGAGGCTCTGGCCAAGTTTTTGCTCTCAACTCCAAGAGGGAATATTTATGCTCGATAGTGGGTTCATGCCTCCATTAAATCTGGGACAGTGATAGAAAGTTCTAAGGTTGTGGATGTGCTGTTGCCACTAGGGATAAAACATTGATGCTATGTCTAAGGATGTAGTTATTGATTACATTACGCACCATACTTAATGCAATTGTCTGTTGTTTTGCAACTTAATACTGGAAGGGGTTCGGATGATAACCTGAAGGTGGACTTTTTAGGCATAGATGCATGCTGGATAGCGGTCTATGTACTTTGTCGTAATGCCCAATTAAATCTCACTATATTTATCATGTCATGTATGTGCATTGTTATGCCCTCTCTATTTGTCAATTGCCCGACTGTAATTTGTTCACCCAACATGCTTTTATCTTATGGGAGAGACACCTCTAGTGAACTGTGGACCCCAGTCCATTCTTTTATACTGAAATACAATCTGCTGCAATACTTGTTCTTTACTGTTTTCTGCAAACAATCATCTTCCACACAATACGGTTAATCCTTTGTTACAGCAAGCCGGTGAGATTGACAACCTCACTGTTTCGTTGGGGCAAAGTACTTTGGTTGTGTTGTGCAGGTTCCACGTTGGCGCCGGAATCCCTGGTGTTGCGCCGCATTACATTCCGCCACCATCAACCTTCAACGTGCTTCTTGACTCCTACTGGTTCGATTAAACCTTGGTTTCTTACTGAGGGAAAACTTACTGCTGTGCGCATCGCACCTTCCTCTTGGGGTTCCCAACGAACGTGTCAATTATACGCGCATCAGCAAGCCGGTGAGATTGACAACCTCACTGTTAAGTTGGGGCAAAGTATTTTGATTGTGTTGTGCAGGTTCCACGTTGGCGCCGGAATCCCTGGTGTTGCGCCGCACTACACTCCTTCACCAACAACCTTCACGTGGCCTTCATCTCCTACTGGTTCGATAACCTTGGATTCTTACTGGGGGAAAACTTGCTGCTGTACGCATCACACCTTCCTCTTGGGGTTCCCAACGGACGTGTGCTTCACGCGTCATCAAGCTATTTTTCTGGCACCGTTGCCGGGGAGATCAAGACACGCTGCAAGGGGAGTCTCTCACACCCAATCTCTTTACTTTGTTTATTGTCTTGCTTTATTTTATTTTCTGTCTTGTTTGCTTTCTTTATATCAAAAAACACAAAAAAAAATTAGTTACTTGTTTTACTTTATTTAATTCGGTTTTGCTTAGTTTATTTTTATTATTGCTAAAATGAGTAATCCTGAAGTTGAAGTTCGTTCGTTTAAGCAACAAGGGGGAGAGAGTTTTAAAGATGCTTGGTATAGAATTAGTGATGCTCATCATAGGTGCACTAAGAAACACTCCACTATTATCCTCCTTAGGAACTTTTATGTTCGTATCTCTAGCTGGAATAGGTATGTTTTTGATACTCTTGCGGGGGGTAATTTCCTAGGCACTCCTGCTTTAGAAGCTAGTTGCATTATTGAGAGTTAAGTTGGAATACTGATTGCGCGTAGTTAACACGTCCGTTGGGAACCCCAAGAGGAAGGTATGATGCGCACAGCAGCAAGTTTTCCCTCAGTAAGAAACCAAGGTTATCGAACCAGTAGGAGCCAAGAAGCACGTTGAAGGTTGATGGCGGCGGAGTGTATTGCGGCGCAACACCGGGGATTCCGGCGCCAACGTGGAACCTGCACAACACAACCAAAGTACTTTGCCCCAACGAAACAGTGAGGTTGTCAATCTCACCGGCTTGCTGTAACAAAGGATTAGATGTATAGTGAGGATGATGATTGTTTGCAGAAAACAGTAGAACAAGTATTGCAGTAGATTGTATTTAATGTAAAAGAATGGACCGGGGTCCACAGTTCACTAGAGGTGTCTCTCCCATAAGATAAATAGCATGTTGGGTGAACAAATTACAGTCGGGCAATTGACAAATAGAGAGGGCATGACCATGCACATACATGATATGATGAGTATAGTGAGATTTAATTGGGCATTACGACAAAGTACATAGACCGCTATCCAGCATGCATCTATGCCTAAAAAGTCCACCTTCAGGTTATCATCCGAACCCCTTCCAGTATTAAGTTGCAAACAACAGACAATTGCATTAAGTATGGTGCGTAATGTAATCAATAACTACATCCTCGGATATAGCATCAATGTTTTATCCCTAATGGCAACAGCACATCCACAACCTTAGAACTTTCTGTCACTGTCCCAGATTTAATAGAGGCATGAACCCACTATCGAGCATAAATACTCCCTCTTGGAGTTAAGAGTAAAAACTTGGCCAGAGCCTCTACTAATAACGGAGAGCATGCAAGATCATAAACAACACATAGGTAATAGATTGATAATCAACATAACATAGTATTCTCTATCCATCGGATCCCGACAAACACAACATATAGTATTACAGATAGATGATCTTGATCATGTTAGGCAGCTCACAAGATCCGACAATGAAGCACATAAGGAGAAGACAACCATCTAGCTACTGCTATGGACCCATAGTCCAGGGGTGAACTACTCACTCATCACTCCAGAGGCGACCATGGCGGTGAAGAGTCCTCCGGGAGATGATTCCCCTCTCCGGCAGGGTGCCGAAGGCGATCTCCTGAATCCCCCGAGATGGGATTGGCGGCGGCGTCTCTGGAAGGTTTTCCGTATCGTGGCTCTCGATACTGGGGGTTTCGCGATGAAGACTATATATAGGCGGAAGGGCAGGTCAGGGGGAGTCACGGGGGACCCACACAGCAGGGCCGCGCGGCCAGGGCCCAGGTCGCGCCGCCCTGGCGTGTCGTCGCCCCGTGGCCCCACTTCGTCTTCTCTTCGGTCTTCTGGAAGCTTCGTGGCAAAATAGGCCCCTGGGCGTTGATTTCGTCCAATTCCGAGAATATGTCCTTACTAGGATTTCTGAAACCAAAAACAGCAGAAAACAACAACTGGCTCTTCGGCATCTCGTTAATAGGTTAGTGCCGGAAAATGCATAAATCTATCTATACCTACTAATAAAGGAAGGAAGGTTTCTCCCCAAAATTTTCGTCCGTTTTTTCATTACCCCTACTTTTGTGTGGAAATTACGGCAGCTGCCACCGCAAAACTGAAAAAACGATCGCTGGATTCCTCCGTCGCTCGCCTGCCTGGGCCTGGCCCAATTTTGGGAGCACGAACCCTACGTCTGGATCGCTCACATAAATCCGCACGGACGCCACGCCTCTCCTCTAGCCGCCATCGTCCGCGACTTCCTGTCCTCGGTTCCTCACCACCGTCGCCCGCGACCTCTCGTGCTCGATTCGTCGCCACCGTCGACGAGTTTGTCGTCCAGGAGAACTATTCTAGCGGCAGGGGAGTGTGAGCCGCATCACCCCCGATCTGGGGAATCTCGGTCTCCCGGCGCGGCCCGGTCCTCCATGTCGAGCACGCCCAGCGCAGCCCCTTGCCCGGCACTTCCAGGAATGTTTTCGTTGTCTCCATCACCGCAACAGATGCGTTGGTGACTGAAGTTTAATTGGCTGGGTTCTTTCAGTACAACAACAGAAAAACATCACTCTGATGTTCGATTATTGGCTGGCTGATGATGCGCGGATTTACTTCTGCTTCATATTGAAAATTAGCTGTCATTAAACTAATTCGTTTTTTGTTCAGATTTTAAGAGAGCTGGAAGATTAGATATGAGTGAGCCGGACGGAATTTGGGCTATTGTATGCCGAGATTTGAGAAGATAAAGAGAGATTGTGCTGGGCATTATGACAAGTTGTTGCTGTTTGACCGCATGCTTATTCTTGAGGCCTAGAGATTGAGCCAAGGTGTGAGATTCAATTTCTTGCTCGTGCTTGCTACACTGCATTAGACATCAGAGAGGAGAGAGAGATTTATTTTGTTTGGTTGTGTTTTCTGCATAGGAGAGAAGAGTGGACCCTGTTATTTTGTTGCGTGTAAAATTTTCAGTAAATGAGTGTATGTGTATCAAAACTGAAAATTTGAGACTCATAGTATGTCAATACATTATATGATTTTTTAAAAAGTGTGTGTATTATTGTGTTACGTCAATGAAATATATAGTGTCACTTAAAGAGTCCCCCCGTATCAATACAAACAGAATAGAATTTATGTTGAAGAACTATATGAGTGGATATATGCATAGACCTATTTCTGCCACTCATTATATATTGGAGGAGAAAAATGGGAAAATACCAAAGTAAGGCTAGGGTTACGGTCCTGAGCTACCTACATTATCGGGCAGCATTGTATGGATGTTTTTAGTTAGTACTAAAATTTTGGAACCATTACCAAAATATTATGTGTGTACTAATTATAAAGTTGTTTGAATTCATATACTCAAAAATGGTGCCCACCATCTTACCGGTGTGCGGTATTACAAGTCGGTGTGGTGATCGACTTACACAATAATCTTATTAGGTATGATTATGTCGGCCATGAATAGGGAAAATCTAAACATCATTAACGATGGTGGAAAAGAGGAGAAGTGTCAATACGGATTATTAAATAGAGTGGGTTTCAGTATTTCTTTCTCCCGGTGCAACGCACGGGCACTTTTGCTAGTACCTACTAATAAAGGAAGGAAGGTTTCTCCCTAGAATTTTCGTCCGTTTTAAAATTACTCTTACTTTTCAGTTGAATTACAAGGAATGCCACCGCTTATGTTAGATACCGGTTCGTTTTGTCGTTCGCAAAATGAGCTCGCTCGATCACCCGGTCGCCTGGGTCCAGCAGGCCAAACTTTCGCGCAAAATGAGCTAGCTTGCTAGAAAGGCCGTATGCCCGCATGCCTGGGCCCATACCTGAGCCAGACTTGCATGTAGAGGCAATACACGTGGCATGCTGGACGTATGCACAAACATTAAAAGATTGGCAAGCTGCCTCGATCCGGTTCCGTAGGCATCCGAGCTAGACGTAATCTGCCCGTGCACGTCTAAAACTCCGGCTACCTGTATATACTATGACGCGCGATCGATTAGATGCGTGCAGTTCACGACAAAGGAGAAAAGCTAAAATCTAAACTGATCGGGGAGTCCAACACGGTGACGAACGTCTTGCCCACCGCCTTTCGCCAAGACCTGCTGCATATGCCTATATAAACAAGGCGCCAGGATATGGACTCATGGACGGACGCATGGAGACCTAGACTAAACAGAGGAGGCATATATGCGACGCCTGTGGCCTGCATGCTGGCCGGTGTCGGCGTGTCGCCAACCACGGCCAGAGACGAACTCGATCGCATCTAGGCAGCCGAGAAACATGGCCGTCGCTCGGCCATCTACTCGAATATTACAAGGAGTCTATGGATTTGGCATCACCCTGAAACGGCATATGTCGTCCCGAGTAGCGATGCCGCCGCGCTTGATGGATGGCATGGAGACGTCTGCTACGGCCACGACGCCAGACAAAAACTGGAGCCGCGCGGCGAGACCTTCCGGCAACACGTACGTTGGCATGATGAGGTACATAATCCTCAAGCTGAACTTAGTGTTGCAGGTATTGAGATTACACACGCATGAGGCTGTGCACTTTTTTTCACTCGGCTGTGGTGCCCGTTTTATCACTTCATAATAGTTCAGAAGCCACTACGATTTGTTGGTATCCTGATTCACTCCCATGAAAAGAGCATTTACCGTGCCGGTTAGAACTTTTTGCAGGCTTATTTATTTACTTTCCACAAAAGTTTCTTGGCTAAAAAGATCGAAGGGCAGATCATATGATATGTGAAGCCCTATTCTAGCTACGCGATTGCGCAACTAAATATCAGATGCCCTCTCCTCTACCATAATCCTTCATCTGCACCGAATTTGATTTGATTTATTTATGGACGGAATATATCGTTGCATAATTAAATGGGTATTTGAGTTGTAGGTCCTATACCACTGCCCCTTAAAATCTAAATAACTATAAATTCCGGTGTAAAACTTATCATCAACATGTGATGTTACGATGTCTCGAAGCGACGTATGAGTGACTACGCAGAAGGATCAAATCATACTATACTGATAAGATCAATCCTGTGTAATGCATAAGATATTTCCGCAGCAACGCGCGGGCATATTTCCTATCTATACCTAATAATAAAGGAGCTAAGATTTCTGCCAAAAAGTTTCGTCAACGCTTTTTTTTAGACCGTTTTACCCTCCCACCAAAACACATATAATGCACACTGCCACGTACCGGTTCGTTCCTTCCTTCCTTCTCTTTCTTTTCCCAATCCCAATCCCAAGCAACCGAACGAACGCCCCACCCCTGTGCCACCTGCCCCACAATCCCACAGAAAAAACATCTTTCTTGCCGCCGCCGGCCTCCGCCGTGCCCGTGCCGCCAACTGCCCTCCTGCACCACAGAGGATCCACACGGAGCAGAAACATTTCCCAGGCCACGCGCGACGCCGCGCCGTCGAGCAGCTCCTGGCCGCGCGCGACGCCGTCAAGCGTCTGCAGGGCGCCGTCGTCGTCCGCAGGCGACGCCATCGAGCGTCCGCAGGGGCGCGGGCGCACGGAAGCTCCAGGCCGCGCGCGACGCCGTGAAGCGTCTGCAAGGGCGCCGTCGAGCGTCTGCAGGGGCGCGCTCCGACGGCCCGCGGCCCTCATCGGCGATTTGGCGCCCGCGAAACTCAGAGTTACACCCACGGGCGCAGAGGCGACCCCTTCCCTGACGGTGCTACTTCCTGGACGGTGGTGCCCATGGCCGTGGCCATAGTCCCGGCTCCTCGCCGGGGCGTGGCCGCCTTGCCGCGTCGGAGGCAGCTTCCATCTGCCGGCGCACCACACGGCAGCATCTGCGTCCCTGGCCACACCCGAGAAACAGGGGAATATGTAGGTAGAGACTTAGGCCATGGCGGGAAGGCGTCGTCGTCGAGGAGGATGTCCTACACGCGCCAACTGAGGCAGATTTTGGTCCTATTTCTGATGTCTGGTCCTATTTCTTCTCCTCTCTCACCGTGGCTGGCTTAAAGAACTAAGGGGCTGTCATCGGGGCCGAGGCAGAGGAGTTACCGCGCTCGTCGAAGCTTCCATTCGGGAAGGGGTCTCCTGCTCCACGGGCTTAGCGGAGAGCTTGATCACGACGAGAACACCTGTGGCTGGCGCTAAGCCCGCTGATGTTGCTTTACTAATCTTTTCTTTCATTTTTCCCTCTGAAGAGAGCAGCATATTTTCCGCCTCGTTTGGTTCCACTAAAAAAAGCAGATGGCCATGGCTACCATTGGGCCGTGCCACATGTGCATCAGGCCTGGTGCAACAAAGGAGGCGTAACGTAGAATCCAGATCTGGTAAGCTTCCGTATGTTTAGTCCCACCTTGCCTCTTTACACCGAACGCTACCGATTTATAAATGATTGCAAGTTGCCTGATATCAGCAAGCAGGCATGGGAACAGCCAGCACACCGATCATTGTGAGCTTTAAAGAGGAGGGATTGAGGCCCCGTTGGGCATGGTGCATGATATAAAGGAAGCAGATGCTTGTGATTAAACCAAGCCGGAGGGATTGTGGGCTTGCCCGCTGGTCATCATGCATGACTGAATTAAGGAGTTGTAAAACCAAACAGGATTATGGTGCAATCCTGAAAGAGGAAAGAAACGCCGTGGTACGACCCGACGAAACGGAAGTATGGTGCAATGCCGAAAGAAAAGATTCGCGTTAGGTGGTTTCTCAAAGTGGCAATTGCTATAAATTGTGCATATCAATCAATAAATAGGTACAATTCTTCAAAGCCACTTTTAAGTCTAAAGTTGCATACATGATTTTAATAAGTATAATGATATTTTTGAAGTCGTACGGATGTTTTTAATGCTAAATTTTAGATTGTTAGCAAAATATTATGTGTATACTGACCGTAAGTTTGTTTAAATTTATAATTAATAAAATTTTAGGATGAAACCCACCATTATTGCCTCTACGGACTGCTGACAATCTAATCTTATTTGGTATAGATGATGTTCTTCGTAAATAGGAGAAAACGTGAACCATCAACAATGGTGACAGATTAAAGAGAAGAAGTGTCAACATAAATGATTTGCTGCACCGTTTGAGTACTTTGTTTCTCCCGGTGCAACGCACGGGCAATTTTGCTAGTATGACATAAAGTATGCATAAAACATGTAGATATCATCAATAATGTGGCATGGAACATAACAAATTATCGATACGTCGGAGACGTATCAGCATCCCCAAGCTTAGTTTCTGCTCGTCCCGAGCAGGTAAACGATAATAAAGATAATTTCTGGAGTGACATGCCATCATAACCTTGATCATACTATTGTAGGCATATGTAATGAATGCAGCGATCAAAACAATGGTAATGACATGAGTAAACAAATGAATCATAAAGCAAAGACTTTTCATGAATAGTACTTCAAGACAAGCATCAATAAGTCTTGCATAAGAGTTAACTCATAAAGCAATAAATCAAAGTAAAGGTATTGAAGCAACACAAAGGAAGATTGAGTTTCAGCGGTTGCTTTCAACTTATAACATGTATATCTCATGGATATTGTCAATGTAAAGTAATATAACAAGTGCAATATGCAAGTATGTAGGAATCAATGCACAGTTCACACAAGTGTTTGCTTATTGAGGTGGAGAGAAATAGGTGAACTGACTCAACATAAAAGTAAAAGAAAGGCCCTTCGCAGAGGGAAGCATTGATTGCTATATTTGTGCTAGAGCTTTGGTTTTGAAGACAAGAAACAATTTTGTCAACGGTAGTAATAAAGCATATGTATCATGTAAATTATATCTTACAAGTTGCAAGCCTCATGCATAGTATACTAATAGTGCCCGCACCTTGTCCTAATTAGCTTGGATTACCAGGATTATCATTGCAATACACATGTTTTAACCAAGTGTCACAAAGGGGTACCTCTATGCCGCCTGTACAAAGGTCTAAGGAGAAAGCTCGCATTTGGATTTCTCGCTTTTGATTATTCTCAACTTAGACATCCATACCGGGACAACATAGACAACAGATAATGGACTCCTCTTTAATGCATAAGCATGTAGCAACAATTAATGTTCTCATATGAGATTGAGGATATTTGTCCAAAACTGAAACTTCCACCATGATTCATGGCTTTAGTTAGCGGCTCAATGTTCTTCTCTAACATTATGCATGCTCTAACCATTAAACGAGTGGTAAATCTCCCTTACTTCAGACAAGACGGACATGCATAGCAACTCACATGATATTCAACAAAGAGTAGTTGATGGCGTCCCCAGGAACATGGTTATCGCACAACAAACAACTTAATAAGAGATAAAGTGCATAAGTACATATTCAATACCACAATAGTTTTTAAGCTATTTGTCCCATGAGCTATATATTGCAAAGGTAAAAAAAATGGAAATTTTAAAGGTAGCACTCAAGCAATTTGCTTTGGAATGGCGGAGAAATACCATGTAGTAGGTAGGTATGGTGGACACAAATGGCATAGTGGTTGGCTCAAGGATTTTGGATGCATGAGAAGTATTCCCTCTCAATACAAGGTTTAGGCTAGCAAGGTTATTTGAAACAAACACAAGGATGAACTGGTGCAGCAAAACTTACATAAAAGACATATTGTAAACATTATAAGACTCTACACCGTCTTCCTTGTTGTTCAAAACTCAATACTAGAAATTATCTAGACTTTAGAGAGACCAAATATGCAAACCAAATTTTAGCAAGCTCTATGTATTTCTTCATTAATAGGTGCAAAGTATATGACGCAAGAGCTTAAACATGAGCACAACAATTGCCAAGTATCAAATTATTCAAGACATTTTAGAATTACTAAATGTAGCATTTCCCGATTCCAACCATATAACAATTTAACGAAGAAGATTCACCCTTCGCCATGAATACTATGAGTAAAGCCTAAGGACATATTTGTCCATATGCAACAGCGGAGCATGTCTCTCTCCCACACAATGAATGCTAGGATCCATTTTATTCAAACAAAAACAAAAACAAAAACAAACCGACGCTCCAAGCAAAGCACATAAGATGTGATGGAATAAAAATATAGTTTCAGGGGAGGAACCTGATAATGTTGTCCATGAAGAAGGGGATGCCTTGGGCATCCCCAAGCTTAGATGCTTGAGTCTTCTTAAAATATGCAGGGGTGAACCACCGGGGCATCCCCAAGCTTAGAGCTTTCACTCTCCTTGATCATATTGTATCATCTCCCTCTCTTGATCCTTGAAAACTTCCTCCACACCAAACTCGAAACAACTCATTAGAGGGTTAGTGCACAATAAAAATTTACATGTTCAGAGGTGACATAATCATTCTTAACACTTCTGGACATTTGCGGTGACCCAGCATACCACTGCATGTTGTAGTATACAAGTCGTTGATATGATCTTTGTGAAGGGGCTTCCTCACAAATTGCCATATCCCTCAGAGTGGTACAACAGAAACATTGCAGGTCATACACTCCATACTTTATTACAAACATTGTCTTACAAGTTGGTATTCTCACAGGTCCTATGAGAACACCCTAATATACTACTAAAGTACCAGTACAACTCATACTAAAGATGAAAAGAGCTCAACAACTTATTTAGATAAGTTCTACGTTGCTCGGCTCTATGATGCTAGGGTATGTCACTACTCCTCCACCTCCGTGTCATCTGGTCCGTAGACTATCCCATAGTCTACGCCTTCCACTCCGCCGGTAAGATCAGGTTCTTCGTAGACCAGCTCGTAGCTTCCTTCTGGTGCTCCATCGTTGATAGCCTCCACTTCGGAATCACAGTCTAGCAAGGGGGTCGCAAGAAAGTCAGTACAGAGGTACTCAGCACGTCCTAAAAGAATAAAAGGTGTTTGATGCACTAGCTACGACCATTGATCAGAAATCGCGAGGTCAATGCATGTTTTGAAAACATTTCTTCAAAAGGTTGCTTTTATTATGAAAACTATGCCCGTCGGTCTTCACGGGTTGACTAGAACTTCGTGGAGTTCCTTTCCTGCCGCGTTCGCAGTTCCCTTCCCGGAACAAGGAGTGACAGCCACAATTTGATACACTCTGCAGAGGTGCGTTACTTTTCCCACAAGAGATCTCACCCTTTTTGCCATCCGCAGGGACTTGCCCCCGTTCACACTTCCTTTGGTGTGAGGCCAGGTATAAAGATCCAAGCCCACACCGCCTTCTCCGTGACTGCAAACCCACCCTTTTGTCCACCCGTACACCTCCAGTAGACTTTCCCCCGATAATACGGCTTTACTCATGGTGTACTTTGGACAATCCTTCATAGATCGTAGAGCCATCATCACTAATGGATGGGATTTAAAAGGCTATCCCAACCTACGGCAGTGCCTCCAACACCCCGCCGGCTCTACCAATCCGTTGGCGTGCAGAAGAGAAAAGATACGACTGGCTTCCCCAGAGCCATTATAGATCTCATGGTTAACGCGATTTGTACGGCGCTAGAATCACTGGACGGCATTGGTAATTTAATCCTAGGGTGATATAACCCATTGCAATGGAACCTCCACCATATCAACACATACCATGGTTCCATTGCCAGCCACATAGTCATATTCATAATTGGAAAATAACATTTCATTTGCGATGCAGGAATGATAAGTATATAGTTTTGCATTAAAGTAATAGAAAATAATCAAGTTGACATGAGCAAGGGTGAACTTGCCTGTGGACTGCGAGATAGTGCAGTTCAATGCAGTTGATGGAACCTGGACCTCGGGTTCTGTAAGAAGCATCATTGTCCGGTAAGGACAATGTTATAAAAATCCAAATAATGCAATCATGGATGTATTATTTTATGTTGAATCCCTTTACCCCATTGAGTTATTACAAGTTAGGGTTGTATTTAAGATTTATGTCTTTGACGGTAATTTACAATTAATTTAAAAGTGTTAATCATGGTAATTCACACAAAGTACAACAATTTTCAAAGTAAAATGATTTACTTGATAATTACCTTAGTCATTCCAAAATAATTTGAAATTATAGAGTTACCTCTATAGTTTTTGGAATAAAAAGGAATATAGTAGTTTTCTGGGAAAAGTTCCCTTGTTCAAATGAAATGACTTGGAATAATAGAATCTCATGTTGAAATGTTTGAAAATAAGTTTTTGAACTTATTTGAGATTTTTCCTTGAATTTTAAATACAAGGAAATAATAATTGAAAATTCCAAGTTTAAATTCTAAAAATTCATAATTTTGAATTTATTTCATAATTTCATTTCATATTTTATTCTGGTTAAGATTTATTTTTCATTTATAAATCCAATTTTTATTGGATTTTTAGAGTTGTTTATGATTTATAAAAATTTGGTAAAGTTTTGGTCTTTTATTAAATGTAAAATGACCAAAATACCCCCTGGACTCATATTGGGCCCAGCCCAATTAAATTAACCCAGGGACGGCCCAAATAGGCTGGCCCCCTTTTGGGTTTGGTGGCGCCGAAGCGGCCCACCACTCTCACTCTCACTCGGCCCTCTTCTCATTCGTCTAACCCTAGCCTCTCTGGCGATTCCGTGGCGATGGCGTCGCCGCCATGGCCGCCGCCCTGCTCCGGCCATCACCGGCCTCCTCCGCCGTAGCCACTTACCGATCTGGAACCGCCTCGAGCAGATCTATCGATCTGTCCGAGCCGTTTCTCTCCTCTCGTCCTCTCCTGGCGAATCGCCTCGATCTGGATCTCGTGGAGAATCGCCATGGGCGATCTGGTGGTCTCCGACGAGCTCTCGCCTTCGTCGTCGTCGTGTGCGCCTCAGAGACCGACACAGCGCGGAGTCTTGCTGCGGCGCACTGTGCCGTCGTCTCCGTCTTTGTCTTCTTTGTGGTGGTGTTCGTCGGCGTAACGCCGGCGACTTCCCTGGCTTTGCAGCTGCTATGGCCGCGCGGGCACTGCCTCGCCATGCCATAGTTTCTGCCTCCAGGCGCGGGTAAGGTCTTTTGCTCCTCCTCCTTCTCTTCTGTGCGCCTCCCTTGTCACTGTTCTTCTTCCTCCTCATGATCTGTTGCTCTCTGGTGGTCTTGTGATCATCTAGAGTTATGCTACTGCTGCGCAATCTTACTGTGCTTCGGTTTACTGCAAGCTCATGGCCCAATTACCATTTCCTGGTACTGGCACATGCTTCTTTGCTTGCTGTTCATGCTATGCTTGCCTCTCTGCTACCCCTAGCTTGCTTATGGCTTGATATACCCTGTTGTTCATGCTTATGGGCTTGCTATGCTTACTGGACTATTATGCTTGCTTGTCTAGGTGCACTTGTGATGCATCTGTGACACTTGTGTGTGTGCCAGAGGTGCCTGTGATATGATTCAGTACTACTACTGCAAGCCAATGATCCATTGGATCATTTCTTGCTTGTTGGCTAATCCCTCTGTGTAGCTTGGCTTGCTATGATTGATCAAATTTGATCAATAGCTTGTCAGTGATTGCTTACTGGCTAATTCTGTGGCTATATGAATCAATTGTCTAGTGATGCTGATGCTCAAGCATCACTGTGTGGTTGCTTACTTGTGCTGTTGCTTATTTCTAGCTATCTAGAGTTGCTCTAGTGGCTATGAATTAAGTTGTCTTGCTTAACAGTATGCTGCTGTCATGTTTAGCATGGATCTGTAATAAATTCATGCTTGGATTATTTAATTATGATGAACTGCTTATGCAGTGATGATTTAAATGTCTTGCTTGTATATGAGTTTGCTGTTCATGATTCTTTTACAAGCAATTAAAATCTGAATCCATTTACGGATAGTGATGTGATCTATTTGGCTTGCTCTTATTTGGTGCTAAGTGTGATGTGACCTCAGTAGCTTGCTACTGATTGGTTGCTCACATAATTGATTTGATCTTGTTGGCTACTCACTTTGCTTGCATATCTGGGAATCATATTAAGTATGAATGCCAATATGCTTGCCTGTGAAGAAATCTAGGGTTTTACTGATGGTTGCTTGCTTAGGATCTTCTGTATAGTCTTAGCTGCTAATCTATGCTATCTACTGGTGCTATCTGTGCATGTGATCTTGCTAGTGTGCATCTGTTCATGCTTTCTAGCCTCTGTGCACATGATCTGTATCTGGATGGTTTCTATCTTAGTAGCTTTTGACTGGCAGTAATCCTTGGTGAAAACCAAGTGATGATTCACCCTGTTGAGCATCTGCTCAACCCCATGACTATGTCATGCATATGATGGATTAGATCCATGGGATCTTCTCCAGGAACTAGGTATACCTTGTTCCAGCTCCTAGAATGAAATGTTTTGTTGTTGCAGTCTTGTGGTTTGTGCACAGCCCTTCACCTCCAGTCCTGGTTGATCTTCTAGGTCACCATGATTTACAGTGGCTGAGTGTTTTGTGTTTTTGTTCTGTTCTTGAGCAAGAACAGTGAAGAACACTTGATGTTGTTCTTGGATATGGCTTCTTTGTGTGTTGCTCAGTCGACAAGGCATGGTTTCTAGGGTTTTACGCCTATTTATTACTTCTTTGTGGTTCTCCTCTGGCTTGGACACCTTACCCTGGCATACCTAATGACTCATCTATGGTGTTGTCTTTGTTGGTGCATTGCACCAACAGTCTTTGTGGTGAAACTTGAGCCTACGAGGTGCTCGGGTTTGGTCTGCTTTGGTGCTCTTATCTTGATCTTGTCCAAACCTTTGGACAGACACAAGTGTCAATGACACTTGGTTAAGCGACCAAACTGCACATTGCTAGTTTCTAATCCCCTGGCTAGTGTCTTTGCTTTGTTTTGCAGGTTTTGAAGGTGAATATGACCGAAGATATTCTCCAAGTCATTAGTCTAAGTTTTAGTTTAGGAATCAAATTGTAATCTTCCTTTTTATTTCTGTTTATTATTCGTTAATTCTTGTATCAAGAATTTTGTAAAGACAATGTAATTTGTGTTGTGATATCAATAAAGCCCAAGGTTTTTGTTTATGAGCTTTTGATTTATGTAATATTTATATTCTGGAATAATCATTGTATTTGTGATTCACTTTGAAATTCAAATTTGTTTGAATTCATAAGTTGTTTGAATTATAAATTCCATTTATATTGTTCAATGTTTATTGTTTAATGTATTGACACTTGTCAAATGAAATCAATTCCCCAAATCAAGCAAGATACAAAAGAGATCATGTCGAAATTTCCCTAACTCACAATGCCTAACCCTAAGTGCAAAATGAGAGAGAATCTCGATCCCTCTTAGGTTTAGTTGCAATAAGGCGCGAAAATTTCCCCCGTTTTGTGATGAAATGCACATCCCATTTCTAAATCTACCCTTCGTTGTTCCTATGTTCTGGGTTATTACAGCCTCTCCCCCTTAACAGAAACTTCGTCCCGAAGTTAAGATTGAGTACTGAACATCTCGGGGTAAGACTTCCTGAGTTCTTCTTCTGTCTCCCAAGTAGCTTCTCGCTCGGGATGATGTTGCCATTGCACTTTGCAGTATTTGATTGCTCTGTTTCTTAACTTCTTCCATTGTACTTCTAAGATCTTTTCAGGCCTTTCCACATAGGTTAGATCAGATTGCAATTCAATTTCTTCATATGTGATAGGATCATCCGGTGCCTTCAAACACTTTCTGAGTTGTGATACATGAAATACATTATGAATTTGACTTAGTTGTGCCGGTAACTCCAACTCAAATGCTGTTCCTCGATTCTGACTGAGTATCTTAAATGGTCCTATATATCGAGGGCTTATCTTTCCTTTCACTCCGAACCTCTTAAGTCCTTTCATTGGGCTAACCTTTAAATATACCATGTCTCCCACTTTTGGTTCCCAATCTCTTCTCTTTAAGTCGGCGTAACTCTTCTGACGACTCTGAGCTACCTTGAGTCTATCCCGGATCACCTCGATGACATCTTGTCTCTCTTTGATGTAGTCCGGTGTAAACTCCTTGTTTTCTCCGGTTTCAAACCAACAAATTGGTGATCGACACTTCCTTCCGTACAATGCTTCGTACGGTGCCATCTGAATGCTACTCTGATAACTATTGTTATATGAGAACTCTGCTAAAGGTAAATGATCCTCCCATGAGCCTCCAAAGTTCAGAGCACAAGCTCTAAGCATGTCCTCAAGTATCTGATTGGTTCTTTCGGTTTGTCCTCCGGTTTGTGGATGATATCTTTGTCTTGAAATCCAACTTGGATCCCAAAGATTCTTGTAGTTGTTTCCAGAATGCTGATGTGAAAATCGAACCTCTATACGAGACTATCTTCTTTGGTACTCCATGCTTACTCACAATTTCCTTCACATATATATCCACAAGCTTTTCTGCATTATCTTTTGTGTTTACGGCTATGAAATGAGCACTCTTGGTGAGTCTATCCACTATTACCCATATCATATCCTTCTTCTTATTAGTCATTGGTAAACCAAGAACAAAATCCATTCCTATTTCATCCCATTTCCATTAGGTATCTCTAGTGGTTTGAGTAATCCCGCAGGACTCTGATGCTCTGCCTTCACTCGTTGACATGTATGACATTCCGAGACATATTGTGCTATTTCTCTCTTCATGTTGTTCCACCAGAACATCTCCTTCAAATCCATATACATCTTCGTACTTCCCGGGTGTATGGAATAAGGGGTTTCATGTGCTTCTTTTAATATGATTGACTTCACTTCTGGATCATCTGGTACACAGATCCTTTTCTGGAAATATAATGAATCAAAATCCCCTAGATGGAATTCCGATGGTCTTCCTTCGCCAATCCTCTTGATCTCCTCTTGGATGAACAAATCATCCGCTTGCTTTCGGATAATCTCATATTTCAAGTCTGAGTACATCTCATCCATAATCCTCATGGTTGCTATACTTCCTTTGACATCACCCTGAATAAACAGAATCTGAGCATCTTCTAACTCCTTCCGAAGTTCCTTCGGAATTTCCCATTCCGTAGGTTGATTCTCCGTACTCTTCCTACTTAGGGCATCTGCTACTACATTAGCTTTGCCTGGTGTATAGTTGATCTTAAGATCGTAATCCTTAATCAACTCTAACCATCTCTTCTGTCTCATGTTTAATTCTTTCTGGGTGAAGAAATACTTCAAACTTTTGTGATCAGTGTATAACTCACACTTGGATCCATATAGAAATTGTCTCCAACTCTTCAAAGCATACACAACTGCCGCTAATTCAAGATCATGTACTGGGTAGTTGTGTTCATGTGGTTTCAACTGTCTTGATCCATAAGCTATTACCTTCCGATCTTGCATAAGAACACATCCAAGTCCATTCTTGGAAGCATCACAATACACCGTATAATCCTTTCCGAGTTCGAGAGCTGCTAACACCGGTCTTTGTGGTTAACTTATCCTTGAGTGTTTGGAAGCTGGCTTCACACTCATCAGTCCACACAAATGGAGTATTTTTCTTGAGTAACTTGGTCATTGGTCCTGCAATCTTCGAAAATCCCTCTATGAATCTCCGATAATAGCCTGCCATACCAAGAAATCCTCGTATCTCCTTAGCATTTTTGGGTGATTTCCATTCCAATACGGACTGAACCTTATTTGGATTCACCGCTATGCCTTCTTTGGTTATCACATGTCCAAGAAATTCAACACTATCTAACCAAAACTTGCACTTGCTGAACTTCGCATATAGCTGATGTTCCCTCAAAGTTTGCAGAACTATCTTCAAATGTTTGGCATGTTCTTCTTTATCTTTGGAATAGATTAGAATATCATCTATGAACACTATCACAAACTTGTCCAAGTACTTCATGAATATCTTGTTCATCAAATTCATGAAAATTGTTGGTGCATTTGTTAGTCCAAATGGTACAACCAAGTATTCATGGTGTCCATACCTTGATACGAATGCTGTTTTTGGTACATCTTCCTTCTTGATCTTGATTTGATGGTATCCTGACCTTAAATCTATCTTTGAGAAGACTCCTGCTCCTTGAACTTGATCAAAAAGATCTTGAATTCTAGGTAAAGGATACTTGTTCTTGATAGTTACATTGTTCAAATTTCTGTAATCTCCACACATTCTCTTTCCTCCATCTCTTTTATCCACAAAAATAACTGGTGTACCACATGGTGACACACTTTCTTGAATAAATCCCTTCTGTTCCAGTTCATCTATCTGAGCTTTTAGTTCCACTAACTCCTTTGGCCCCATCTTATATGGTGGTTGTGCTATTGGTGCTGTGCCTGGAATTAGATCGATTGTGAATTCTATCTCTCTATCGGGTGGCATCCCCGGTAGTTCCTTAGGAAATACATCCTTAAACTCATTTACTACAGGAATATTTTCCATTCTCACTTCCTTCAGGCTGTTGAGTTCCAATCCAATCTCCAACTCACTGTACCTATCGCCTTGGAACACTATTCTACCTCCGATGGAGTTACGAAGTGACACTGTTTTGTCTCCACAGTTAATCACCGCTCCATTTTACGTCCAACCAATCCATCCCTAAGATGACTGATATGTCCTTCATGGGTATGATGAATAGGTCCGCGAAATACACACAGTCACATATGGTTAGGACTTGTGCTTCTTTCACGTGGGTTACTAAGATCGTTCCCCCCGCGGATAGGACAGTTATAGGGGTTTCTAACTTAGAACATCTAAGCCCGAATTTTTCCACAAACTCCAATGCAAGAAATGATGTGGTTGCTCCAGTATCAAATAATACTTTGCCAGGATGAGTAAGAATGCTTAGCGTACCTAAGACTGTTTGATCCGACTCTTCCGCTTGTTCCAAAGATGTGCAATTCAGCTTTCCATAAGGCTTTCCCTTCTTGTTGTTGTAGTTATTGTAGTTGCGGTTGGTGTTGTTGTTATTGTTGTTGCGGTTGTTGTTGTTGTTGTTTCCACCTCGTCCTCCAGAGCTTTGTCCGCTCCAAGATGCCTTGTTCGGACACTCCGGCTTGATGTGTCCTTCCTTCCCACAACCATAGCAGATGATTACGGGTTTTACGGTCCTTACGCAAATGACCCCTTTGGCCACAATCGTTGCGAGATGATCTGGTTAATTGGGTTCGACTCTGACCTCCCCGGTTGTATTGATTACCAGTAGTAGGTCTGTATCGAGGTTTGAAACTCCGATCAGGTAATGGTTTCCTGATTGGGTACTTCCTTGGCTCTATACGAGCTCTCGTCCTCCTGGCCTCCTGGACTTGCCTGGAGTCATCCTCGAAAGTGATTGCCGAGTCAATCGGTTCTGGAATTCGGCGATCCGTGCCAACCTCAGTTGCATCTTCATGTATGGATTCATGCCTTTCATGAACCGCTTCTTCCGCTTCTCCTCGGTATCTACATCCTCAGGTGCATACCTGGATAACCTATTGAAATCCCGAACATACTGCATAATTGGTGCAGTATTCTGTCTTAGTTCTTCAAACTCCCTCTTCTTCAACTCCACCACGCTGTCCGGAACATGAGCATCCCGAAACTTCTTCTTGAACTCCTCCCAGGTGAATACCTTATCACGGAGGGTGTCTTGCTACAAGGTTCTCCCACCATGATGCTGCGGGTCACGACAACAGATACGTGGTGTATCTAATCTTTTCCTCATCGTTGCATCCAACAGTCTTTAACTTTCGTTCCGTATCCATGAGCCAATCTTCAGCGTCCATTGGTTCTGGAGCTGATGTAAATGGTAATGGTTTTGCATTTTGGAAGTCCGATAGTGTTACTCCCTTGCCTTCATTACCCCTATCATTAATGACATGGGTAAAGAAATCCTGCATATTCTTGCTCTGGCTTTCCTGGTAACGCCTCCTATCTTCCTCCATTGACCTCATATATTGTTGGAAGTCTGGGTGCAACATTGGGTGTGGTGGTGGTGGTGCGTTTTCTGCTCTAGCTGCTGCATCTGCTTCCTCTTTCTCTCTGGCTTCCCGCTCTCTGCGAGCCTCTTCAGTTTCTACTAACGCCATTTCCCCCTAGTCCTGTAACAAAGAGCGATTACTCATAATTACACCATGCAAATGTTTTCTGAGCTCAACTCAATGTCCAGAACTAGTCACACAATGAAATCAAGAAGCAAATCCAAAACAAACATTTATTATGTATATACACTGTATAATACATAACATACTCACAAACTTATATTACATGTGGTACATATAAACCACTTATTTGGCTCAAAGCCCAAGCCAACGGAAATTTAAAATACGTTCTATTACAATACCACCTAGATTACTTTATTCTTCCTTGGAGCTCTACTCCTCATCGTCTTCATTCGCCTCCGCGTACATCCCTGGGGTCCATCCGGTACAACGGTCTGTCCTCCGAAGACCGTTCGGAATGAAAGTTCTTCCCGTAGGTATGTAATCTGAATCGGACGAAGTGCCGAGACAGAGATCTGTCATTCCAAAGTAACTAGATAAAGACTCATACATATCCCAAGTGGAATACAGTGCCTCTTCTCCAGTCATCCATGGAGGATTCCTATTAACTTGACCCCTCATCTTCTTCTTCTTCTTTTTCTTTGTTCCAGAACTCTCACCTACTTCGTACTGTGATGGTTTAGATATTCCCATCTCCAAATCTAAAGAAATGGAATCAGTACCTTTCTCTTCCTTCCCGTAGTGTTGGTTAACATTCGGGTTAACCGCATCACTCTCATCACCTGTATCACATGGGATTGGCTCCTCCTCATCACCGAAAGGTTCCCCGAAACGCCAACCCGTCGAGTTTTCAATCGGTGACTCCGAGCAATTTATGTTCCATGAGTGGTCTCCCCCATATCCAGTATCATATGATGCTGACACGTGTGGGTAGTGCGGAACAAAGTTAGGTGTAAGTGGATCTCTTGTAGGTAGATTTCTCTTGAACCACTGGTCACTCAAATCTACATCACTGTCTGGGTTAAAGAAGGGTGTAGTATGTTGTGGTTGTGCCCTCAAGTCATGCATCCGAGTTTGGACTTTATCAGGGTCCGTGAACTCAGCTAGCATGTGGTCAATCTCACCTCTCATCTTCATGTGTAAAAGGTACATCGTGGTCAATAAAGACTTACAGCTATCCATGTCTTTGTCTTTGCAGCTTCAGGACTTCGTGGGCTAATACCAAATGATTAAGAGTGGGATCCTCATCTTCCTCGGCATGAGGTATATGAGAAAACTCGAACATAGGAGTTCTCTTGACTTATGCTGCCTTATCTCAAGGATTGCCTTGAATAGGCCCATATGGTAGGCTGTGGTGATAGTTTTGGCTTCTCCGTATGGCATTATACGACTCATCAGCAGTTGTTCCGGTAGTTGGACCGATACTCTGCACTTGGCTAGGATTTCCCCATCATAGTAAGTATACTTGATAACAGGTATCCGTGGATCGCAATGAAGTTCCTTCAGCATCCCACACAGGAGAGCTGTTATTGGTCCATCATAATCACCGAGCCAACCCTCAACTTTCCTCAAAGTCCTCTTGGGAAAAGTGTTCGCCATTATGGCTGTATACAAAAGCAGAATATTAGTAGTGATAATGCATCATAATAGCTATAATAAAGAATTATCGCACTAAAATATATGGTTTTGCTATTCTCAAGTGAATAATCACCATATTTCTAGAGAATCCTTTACTATTTCTACTAGACTCCTACAGGTTTCTTCCCTATACTAGGTTTTTCGAACCTAAGGTCGCAACATTTGCTCTGATACCAGCTGCGGTGACCCAGCATACCACTGCATGTTGTAGTATACAAGTCGTTGATATGATCTTTGTGAAGGGGCTTCCTCACAAATTGCCATATCCCTCAGAGTGGTACAACAGAAACATTGCAGGTCATACACTCCATACTTTATTACAAACATTGTCTTACAAGTTGGTATTCTCACAGGTCCTATGAGAACACCCTAATATACTACTAAAGTACCAGTACAACTCATACTAAAGATGAAAAGAGCTCAACAACTTATTTAGATAAGTTCTACGTTGCTCGGCTCTATGATGCTAGGGTATGTCACTACTCCTCCACCTCCATGTCATCTGGTCCGTAGACTATCCCATAGTCTACGCCTTCCACTCCGCCGGTAAGATCAGGTTCTTCGTAGACCAGCTCGTAGCTTCCTTCTGGTGCTCCATCGTTGATAGCCTCCACTTCGGAATCACAGTCTAGCAAGGGTGTCGAAAGAAAGTGAGTACAGAGGTACTCAGCAAGTTCTAAAAGAATAAAAGGTGTTTGATGCACTAGCTACGACCATTGATCAGGAAATCGCAGGTCAATGCATGTTTTGAAAACATTTCTTCAAAAGGTTGCTTTTATTATGAAAACTATGCCCGTCAGTCTTCACAGGTTGACTAGAACTTCGTGGAGTTCCTTTCTGCCCGCGTTCGCTTCCCTTCCGGAACAAGGAGTGACAGCCACAATTTGATACACTCTGCAGAGGTGCGTTACTTTTCCCACAAGAGATCTCACCCTTTTTGCCATCCGCAGGGACTTGCCCCCGTTCACACTTCCTTTGGTGTGAGGCCAGGTATAAAGATCCAAGCCCACACCGCCTTCTCCGCGACTGCAAACCCACCCTTTTGTCCACCCGTACACCTCCAGTAGACTTCCCCCGATAATACGGCTTTACTCATGGTGTACTTTGGACAATCCTTCATAGATCGTAGAGCCATCATCACTAATGGATGGGGATTTAAAAGGCTATCCCAACCTACGGCAGTGCCTCCAACACCCCGCCGGCTCTACCAATCCGTTGGCGTGCAGAAGAGAAAAGATACGACTGGCTTCCCCAGAGCCATTATAGATCTCATGGTTAACGCGATTTGTACGGCGCTAGAATCACTGGACGGCATTGGTAATTTAATCCTAGGGTGATATAACCCATTGCAATGGAACCTCCACCATATCAACACATACCATGGTTCCATTGCCAGCCACATAGTCATATTCATAATTGGAAAATAACATTTCATTTGCGATGCAGGAATGATAAGTATATAGTTTTGCATTAAAGTAATAGAAAATAATCAAGTTGACATGAGCAAGGGTGAACTTGCCTGTGGACTGCGAGATAGTGCAGTTCAATGCAGTTGATGGAACCTGGACCTCGGGTTCTGTAAGAAGCATCATTGTCCGGTAAGGACAATGTTATAAAAATCCAAATAATGCAATCATGGATGTATTATTTTATGTTGAATCCCTTTACCCCATTGAGTTATTACAAGTTAGGGTTGTATTTAAGATTTATGTCTTTGACGGTAATTTACAATTAATTTAAAAGTGTTAATCATGGTAATTCACACAAAGTACAACAATTTTCAAAGTAAAATGATTTACTTGATAATTACCTTAGTCATTCCAAAATAATTTTAAATTATAGAGTTACCTCTATAGTTTTTGGAATAAAAAGGAATATAGTAGTTTTCTGGGAAAAGTTCCCTTGTTCAAATGAAATGACTTGGAATAATAGAATCTCATGTTGAAATGTTTGAAAATAAGTTTTTGAACTTATTTGAGAGTTTTCCTTGAATTTTAAATACAAGGAAATAATAATTGAAAATTCCAAGTTTAAATTCTAAAAATTCATAATTTTGAATTTATTTCATAATTTCATTTCATATTTTATTCTGGTTAAGATTTATTTTTCATTTATAAATCCAATTTTTATTGGATTTTTAGAGTTGTTTATGATTTATAAAAATTTGGTAAAGTTTTGGTCTTTTATTAAATGTAAAATGACCAAAATACCCCCTGGACTCATATTGGGCCCAGCCCAATTAAATTAACCCAGGGACGGCCCAAATAGGCTGGCCCCCTTTTGGGTTTGGTGGCGCCGAAGCGGCCCACCACTCTCACTCTCACTCGGCCCTCTTCTCATTCGTCTAACCCTAGCCTCTCTGGCGATTCCGTGGCGATGGCGTCGCCGCCATGGCCGCCGCCCTGCTCCGGCCATCACCGGCCTCCTCCGCCGTAGCCACTTACCGATCTGGAACCGCCTCGAGCAGATCTATCGATCTGTCCGAGCCGTTTCTCTCCTCTCGTCCTCTCCTGGCGAATCGCCTCGATCTGGATCTCGTGGAGAATCGCCATGGGCGATCTGGTGGTCTCCGACGAGCTCTCGCCTTCGTCGTCGTCGTGTGCGCCTCCGAGACCGACCTGGCGCGGGTGCTGCTTGCAGCGCCTGTGCCGTCGTCTCCGTGCTTTGTCTTCTTTGTGGTGGTGTTCGTCGGCGTAACGCCGGCGACTTCCAGCTTTGCAGCTGCTATGGCCGCGCGGGCACTGCCTCGCCATGCCATAGTTTCTGCCTCCAGGCGCGGGTAAGGTCTTTTGCTCCTCCTCCTTCTCTTCTGTGCGCCTCCCTTGTCACTGTTCTTCTTCCTCCTCATGATCTGTTGCTCTCTGGTGGTCTTGTGATCATCTAGAGTTATGCTACTGCTGCGCAATCTTACTGTGCTTCGGTTTACTGCAAGCTCATGGCCCAATTACCATTTCCTGGTACTGGCACATGCTTCTTTGCTTGCTGTTCATGCTATGCTTGCCTCTCTGCTACCCCTAGCTTGCTTATGGCTTGATATACCCTGTTGTTCATGCTTATGGGCTTGCTATGCTTACTGGACTATTATGCTTGCTTGTCTAGGTGCACTTGTGATGCATACGTGACACTTGTGTGTGTGCCGAGGTGCACGTGATATGATTCAAGATTACTATCGCAAGCCAATGATCCATTGGATCATTTCTTGCTTGTTGGCTAATCCCTCTGTGTAGCTTGGCTTGCTATGATTGATCAAATTTGATCAATAGCTTGTCGATGATTGCTTCTTGGCTAATTCAATGGCTATATGAATCAATTGTCTAGTGATCTTGATGCTCAAGCATCACTTTGTGTGGTTGCTTACTTGTCTTGTTGCTTATTTCTAGCTATCTAGAGTTGCTCTAGTGGCTATGAATTAAGTTGTCTTGCTTAACAGTATGCTGCTGTCATGTTTAGCATGGATCTGTAATAAATTCATGCTTGGATTATTTAATTATGATGAACTGCTTATGCAGTGATGATTTAAATGTCTTGCTTGTATATGAGTTTGCTGTTCATGATTCTTTTACAAGCAATTAAAATCTGAATCCATTTCTGGATAGTGATGTGATCTATTTGGCTTGCTCTTATTTGGTGCTAAGTGTGATGTGACCTCAGTAGCTTGCTACTGATTGGTTGCTCACATAATTGATTTGATCTTGTTGGCTACTCACTTTGCTTGCATATCTGGGAATCATATTAAGTATGAATGCCAATATGCTTGCCTGTGAAGAAATCTAGGGTTTTACTGATGGTTGCTTGCTTAGGATCTTCTGTATAGTCTTAGCTGCTAATCTATGCTATCTACTGGTGCTATCTGTGCATGTGATCTTGCTAGTGTGCATCTGTTCATGCTTTCTAGCCTCTGTGCACATGATCTGTATCTGGATGGTTTCTATCTTAGTAGCTTTTGACTGGCAGTAATCCTTGGTGAAAACCAAGTGATGATTCACCCTGTTGAGCATCTGCTCAACCCCATGACTATGTCATGCATATGATGGATTAGATCCATGGGATCTTCTCCAGGAACTAGGTATACCTTGTTCCAGCTCCTAGAATGAAATGTTTTGTTGTTGCAGTCTTGTGGTTTGTGCACAGCCCTTCACCTCCAGTCCTGGTTGATCTTCTAGGTCACCATGATTTCTGGTGGCTGAGTGTTTTGTGTTTTTGTTCTGTTCTTGAGCAAGAACAGTGAAGAACACTTGATGTTGTTCTTGGATATGGCTTCTTTGTGTGTTGCTCTGGTCGACAAGGCATGGTTTCTAGGGTTTCTGCCTATTTATTACTGCTGTGGTTCTCCTCTGGCTTGGACACCTTACCCTGGCATACCTAATGACTCATCTATGGTGTTGTGCTGTTGGTGCATTGCACCAATAGGTGCTGTGGTGAAACTTGAGCCTCTGAGGTGCTCAGGTTTGGTCTGCTGGTGCTCTTATCTTGATACTGTCCAAACCTTTGGACAGACACAAGTGTCAATGACACTTGGTTAACTGACCAAACTGCACATTGCTAGTTTCTAATCCCCTGGCTAGTGTCTTTGCTTTGTTTTGCAGGTTTTTGAAGGTGAATATGACCAGAAGATATTCTCCAAGTCATTAGTCTAAGTTTTAGTTTAGGAATCAAATTGTAATCTTCCTTTTTATTTCTGTTTATTATTCGTTAATTCTTGTATCAAGAATTTTGTAAAGACAATGTAATTTGTGTTGTGATATCAATAAAGCCCAAGGTTTTTGTTTATGAGCTTTTGATTTATGTAATATTTATATTCTGGAATAATCATTGTATTTGTGATTCACTTTGAAATTCAAATTTGTTTGAATTCATAAGTTGTTTGAATTATAAATTCCATTTATATTGTTCAATGTTTATTGTTTAATGTATTGATACTTGTCAAATGAAATCAATTCCCCAAATCAAGCAAGATACAAAAGAGATCATGTCGAAATTTCCCTAACTCACAATGCCTAACCCTAAGTGCAAAATGAGAGAGAATCTCGATCCCTCTTAGGTTTAGTTGCAATAAGGCGCGAAAATTTCCCCCGTTTTGTGATGAAATGCACATCCCATTTCTAAATCTACCCTTCGTTGTTCCTATGTTCTGGGTTATTACAACATTGCATAAAGCTACTGGACATTAATGGAACAAAGAAATTCATCCAACATAGCAAAAGAGGCAATGCGAAATAAAAGGCAGAATCTATCAAAACAGAACAGTTCGTAAAGACGAATTTTAAAGTGGAACCAGACTTGCTCAAATGAAAATGCACAAATTTAACGAAAGTTGCGTACATATCTGAGGATCACGCATGTAAATTGTCATATTTTTCTGAGCTACCTACAGAGAGGCAGGTCGAAATTCGTGACAGCAAAGAAATCTGTTTCTGCGCAGTAATCCAAATCTAGTATGAACCTTACTATCAAAGACTTTACTTGGCACAACAATGCACAAAACTAAGATAAGGAGAGGTTGCTACAGTAGTAAACAACTTCCAAGACTCAAATATAAAATAAAGGTACTGTAGTAAAAACATGGGTTGTCTCCCATAAGCGCTTTTCTTTAACGCCTTTCAGCTAGGCGCAGAAAGTGTATATCAAGTGACATCAAGAGATGAAGCATCAACATCATAAGCTCCCCCATCCGTAGTGGTACTAAGGGCTTTGTCAATTTTAGGCCTATAATAATAATATTTTTTTGGTTTAGGCACTTTAGAGACATACATAAACTTTTGCTCCTTACCTACATAAGCTTTCTCCTTAAACTTAAGAGAAGAAAAAGTTGAACCCAAGGTTCCCATAGCTTCTTCAAGTTCGCTAATCCTATGGGTTCGATTATCATGAGTAGCACAAGTTTCTAAAACAGCAATTCTTTCATTAATTCCACCTAGAGATTTAACAAGTTTATCAGTGCTATTAAGTAATATTCCCAATTTAGTCTCAATACTTGGAAGATCTTTCTCTATGACCTCCAACTTTTTCATGACATCTTCAAGAGAGATTTCAATTTTAGCTTCATTAACAGGTGGTATTCCAACTAGACTCTCAATGATGCAACTAGCTTCTAAAGCAGGAGTGCCTAGGAAATTACCTCCCGCAAGAGTATCAAGAACATACCTATTCCAGCTAGAGATTCCAACATAAAAGTTCCTAATTAGTATAACAGTGGAGTGTTTCTTAATGCACCTATGATGAGCATCGCTAATTCTATACCAAGCATCTTTAAAACTTTCTCCCCCTTGTTGCTTAAAGGAACGAACTTCAACTTCCGGATTACTCATTTTAGCAGTAGTAAATAAAGCAAACTAGATAAAGTAAATGCAAGTAACTAATTTTTTTTTGTGTTTTAGATATAGAGAACAAGATAGTAAATAAAGTAAAGCTAGCAACTATTTTTTTTTGTGTTTTGATATAATGCAGCGAACAAGAAAGTAAAAGCAAGACAAAAACAAAGTAAAGAGATTGGATTGTGGAGACTCCCCTTGCAGCATGTCTTGATCTCCCCGGCAACGGCGCCAGAAAAAGAGCTTGATTGCGCGTAGTTAACACGTCCGTTGGGAACCCCAAGAGGAAGGTATGATGCGCACAACAGCAAGTTTTCCCTCAGTAAGAAACCAAGGTTATCGAACCAGTAGGAGCCAAGAAGCACGTTGAAGGTTGATGGCGGCGGAGTGTAGTGCGGCGCAACACCAGGGATTCCGGCGCCAACGTGGAACCTGCACGTACAACACAACCAAAGTACTTTGCCCCAACAAAACAGTGAGGTTGTCAATCTCACCGGCTTGCTGTAACAAAGGATTAGATGTATAGTGTGGATGATGATTGTTTGCTGGAAAACAGTAGAACAAGTATTGCAGTAGATTGTATTTAATGTAAAAGAATGGACCGGGGTCCACAGTTCACTAGAGGTGTCTCTCCCATAAGATAAATAGCATATTGGGTGAACAAATTACAGTCGGCCAATTGACAAATAGAGAGGGCATGACCATGCACATACATGATATGATAAGTATAGTGAGATTTAATTGGGCATTACGACAAAGTACATAGACCGCTATCCAGCATGCATATATGCCTAAAAAGTCCACCTTCAGGTTATCATCCGAACCCCTTCCAGTATTAAGTTGCAAACAACAGACAATTGCATTAAGTATGGTGCGTAATGTAATCAATAACTACATCCTCGGACATAGCATCAATGTTTTATCCCTAGTGGCAACAGCACATCCACAACCTTAGAACTTTTCTCACATCGTCCTGCATTTAATGGAGGCATGAACCCACTATCGAGCATAAATACTCCCTCTTGGAGTTAAGAGTAAAAACTTTGCCAGAGCCTCTACTAATAATGGAGAGCATGCAAGATCATAAACAACACATAGGTAATAGATTGATAATCAACATAACATAGTATTCTCTATCCATCGGATCCCGACAAACACAACATATAGCATTACAGATAGATGATCTTGATCATGTTAGGCAGCTCACAAGATCCGACAATGAAGCACATAAGGAGAAGACAACCATCTAGCTACTGCTATGGACCCATAGTCCAGGGGTGAACTACTCACTCATCACTCCGGAGGTGACCATGGCGGTGAAGAGTCCTCCGGGAGATGATTCCCCTCTCTGGCAGGGTGCCGAAGGCGATCTCCTGAATCCCCCGAGATGGGATTGGCGGCGGCGTCTCTGGAAGGTTTTCCGTATCGTGGCTCTCGGTACTGGGGGTTTCGCGACGAAGACTATATGTAGGCGGAAGGGCAGGTCAGGGGGCGTCACGGGGGACCCACACAGCAGGGCCGCGCGGCCAGGGCCTAGGCCGCGCCGCCCTGGCGTGTCGTCGCCCCGTGGCCCCACTTCGTCTTCTCTTCGGTCTTCTGGAAGCTTCGTGGCAAAATAGGCCCCTAGGCGTTGATTTCGTCCAATTCCGAGAATATTTCCTTACTAGGATTTCTGAAACCAAAAACAGCAGAAAACAGCAACTGGCTCTTCGGCATCTCGTTAATAGGTTAGTGCCGGAAAATGCATAAATATGACATAAAGTATGCATAAAACATGTAGATATCATCAATAATGTGGCATGGAACATAAGAAATTATCGATACGTCGGAGACGTATCAAATACCACCTGTTAATGAAGCTAAAATTGAAATCTCTCTTGAGGATGTCATGAAAAAGTTGGAGGCCATAGAGAAAAATCTTCCAAGTGTTGAGACTAAATTGGGAATATTACTTGATAATACTGATAAACTTGATAAATCTCTAGAAGGAATTAATGAAAGAATTGCTGTCTTCGAAACTTGTGCTATTCATGATAATCAAACCCATAGGATTGGTGAACTTGAAGAAGCTATGGGAACCTTGGGTTCAACTTTTTCTTCACTGAAGTTTAAGGAGAAAGCTTATGTCGGTAAGGAGCAAAAATTCATGTATGTCTCTAAGGTGCCTAAGCCAAAGAATCATTATAAGCCTAAAATTGATAAAACCATTAGTACCACTATGGGAAATTTAGATAATGGAGCATCTAAGATACCTATTGCGACAAGTTATGTTTTTAAGGAAAATTATGATGTTGATGCTTCTTCTCTTGATGTTACTTGATTTACACTTTCTGTGCCTAGCTGAAAGGTGTTAAAGAAAAGCGCTTATGGGAGATAACCCATTATTTTATTTCTGTAATTTTTGTTTTATATTTGAGTCAAGGTGCTTGTTACTACTGTAGAAATACCTTTGTATCTTTACTTTATTGCATTGTTGTGCCAAGTAAAGTCTTTGATAGTAAAGTTGATACTAGATTTGGATTTTTGCGCAGAAACAGATTTTTAGCTGGCACGAATTTGAGTAGATCTCTCTGTAGGAGAATCTAAAAATTCTGCAAAAAATCATGAGTAATCCTCAGATATGTACGCAACTTTCATTCAATTTTAGCTTCTTCATCTGAGCATGTTAAGTGCATCAAAAAAATTCGTCTTTACGGACTGTTCTGTTTTGACAGATTCTGCCTTTTATTTCACATTGCCTCTTTTACTGTGTTGAATGGATTTCTTTGCTCCATTAACTTTTAGTAGCTTTGGGTAATGTCCAGAAATGTTGGGAATGATTGTGTCCTCTCTGAACATGTGAATTTTTGATTATGCACTAACCCTCTAATGAGATTGTTTTGAGTCTGGTGTGAAGGAAGTTTTCAAGGATCAAGAGAAGAGGATGATATAATATTATCAAGAAGAGTGAAAAGTCTAAGCTTGGGGATGCCCCCGTGGTTCATCCCTGCATATTTCAAGAAGACTCAATCATCTAAGCTTGGGGATGCCCAAAGCATCCCCTTCTTCATAAACAACTTATCAGGTCACTTCTAGTGAAACTATATTTTTATTCCGTCACATCTTATGTGCTTTACTTGGAGCGTCTGTGTGCTTTTATTTTTGCTTTTGTTTGAATAAAATCGGATCCTAGCATTCCTTGTGTGGGATAAAGACACGCTCCGCTTTTTCATATTGAACACTGGTGTTCTTAGTTTTACTTTTAATGTTCATGGCGAAAGTTGAAAGTCACTTCATTTATTGCTATTTGGTTGGAAACAGAAAATGCTTCATGTGGTAATTGGTATATTATCTTGAATAATTTAATACTTGGCAATTGTTTTGATCTCTCAAGTAGATCATGTTTAAGCTCTTGCATCATGTAGTTTAAACCTATTAATGGAGAACTACCGTAGAGCTTGTTGAAATTTGGTTTGCATGATCGGTCTCTCTAAAGTCTAGATATTTTCTGGTAAAAGTGTTTGAGCAACAAGGAAGATAGTGTAGAGTCTTATAATGCTTGCAATATGTTCTTATGTAAGTTTTGCTTTGTCTTAGGTTCATACTTGTGTTTGCTTCAAACAACCTTGCTAGCCAAAGCCTTGTACTGAGAGGGAATGCTTCTCGTGCATCCAAAACCTTGAGCCAAAACTTATGCCATTTGTGTCCACCATAACTACCTATTATGTGGTATTTTTCTGCCATTCCAAAGTAAATTGCTTGCGTGCTACCTTTAAAAATTTCATTCCTTGTCTTTGCAATACATAGCTCATGGGAAAGTAGCCTAAAAACTATTGTGATAAAGAATATGTCGCTTATGTATCTTATTTCTTATAGGTTGCTTGTTGAGCGGTAACCATGTTTCTGGGGACGCCATCAACCTGTTACACCTTTGTTGAATATCATGTGAGTTGCTATGCATGTTCGTCTTGTCTGAAGTAAGGGAGATTTGCCATGAGTTAAATGGTTTGAGTATGCATATTGTTAGAGAAGAACATTGGGCCGCCAACCAAAGCCATGTATCATGGTGGAAGTTTCAGCTTGGACATTAATCCTCAAATCTCTTATGAGAATATTATCTGTTGTTGAATGCTTAAAGCATTAAAGAGGAGTCCATTATCTGTTTTCTATGTTGTCCCGGTATGGATGTCCTCAAGTTGAGATCTATCAAAATTGAGAGATCAAATGCGATCTATCTCCTTGGACATTTGTACAGGTGGCATAGAGGTACCCGTTTGTGACACTTGGTTGAAACATATGTAATGCAATGATAATCCATGGAAATCCGAGCTCATTAGGACAAGGTGCGAGCACTATTAGTATTCGATGCATGAGGCTTGCAACTTATAGGAGGTTTTATGCATAACACATATGAATTATTACTACCGTTGACAAAATTGTTTCCATGTTTTCAAAATAAAAAGCTCTAGCACATGAGTAATTCGTGCTTCCCTCCGCAAAGGGCCTTTCTTTTACTTTATGTTGAGTCAGTTTACCTACTTCTTTCTATCTTATAAGCAAACACTTGTGTCAACTATGTGCATTGATTCTTACATACTTTCTTATTTGCACTCATCATATTACTTTGTATTGACAATTATCCATGAGATATACATGTTGAAAGTTGAAAGCAACTGCTGAAACTTAAATCTTCCTTTGTGTTGCTTCAAAACCTTCTATTAAGAATCTATTGCTTTATGAGTTAACTCTTATGCAAGACTTATTGATGCTTGTTTTCTCCTCTTGTGCTATCATGTTTAGATCTTGTGAGCTGCCTATCATGATCAAGATCATCTATTTGTAATGCTACATGTTGTGTTTGTTGGGATCCGATGAATATGGAATACTATGTCAAGTTGATTATCGATCTATCATATATGTGTTGTTTATGATCTTGCATGCTCTCCGTTGCTAGTAGAGGCTCTGGCCAAGTTGATACTTGTGACTCCAAGAGGGAGTATTTATGCTCGATAGTGGGTTCATGCCTCCATTGAATCTGGGACAGTGACAGAAAGTTCTAAGGTCGTGGATGTGTTGTTGCCACTAGGGATAAAACATCAATGCTTTGTCTAAGGATATTTGTATTGTTTACATTACGCACAGTACTTAATGCAATTGTCTGTTGTTTGCAACTTAATACTGGAAGGGGTGCGGATGCTAACCCGAAGGTGGACTTTTTAGGCATAGATACATGCTGGATAGCGGTCTATGTTCTTTGTCGTAATGCCCTAATTAAGTAAAACTCATAGTAGTCATCATGATATGTATGTGCATTGTTATACCCTCTCTATTTGTCAATTGCCCAACTGTAATTTGTTCACCCAACATGCTATTTATCTTATTGGAGAGACACCACTAGTGAACTGTGGACCCCGGTCCATTCTTTTACATCTGAAATACAATCTACTGCAATCATTGTTCTCTGCTGTTCTTTGCAAACAAATATCATTCTCCACGCCATGCGTTTAATCCTTTGTTTTTAGCAAGCCGGTGAGATTGACAACCTCACTGTTAAGTTGGGGCAAAGTATTTTGATTGTGTTGTGCAGGTTCCACGTTGGCGCCGGAATCCCTGGTGTTGCGCCGCACTACACTCCTTCACCAATAACCTTCACGTGGCCTTCATCTCCTACTGGTTCGATAACCTTGGTTTCTTACTGAGGGAGAACTTGCTGTTGTACGCATCACACCTTCCTCTTGGGGTTCCCAACGGACGTGTGCTTCACGCGTCATCAGGCGCCGACTTGTGTGCCCCTTGGTGGTGTGGCCAAGGTGTAGCCAGCCCTCTCCCTCTCCCTCTCTTTATATAGGTGGAACCCCCAAGGGTTTGCCCCAAATCCGAATAAGAGTCCAACTCAAAACCTTCCATATGGGTGAAACCTAAGGGAAGTAGGACTCCTCCCTTTCCTTCCCCTATGGCCGACCATGGAGGTGGATTCCACCATGGACTCCACTTCCCCTTTGGCTGGCCGGCTAGGGTTGGTTGAGACCATCCGGGACTCCACCTTCCATGGCGATTTCTTCCGGAAGGTTCTAGAACATTCTAGCGCCTTCCATAAATGCACCGGATCATTTCCAAACTTGGAAAGTGACTTCCTATAGATGAATCTTATTCTCCGGACCATTCCAGAACTCCTCGTGATGTCCTGGATCCCATCCGAGACTCCGAACAACATTCGAACTCCATTCCATATTCCATATCTACTTATAACGACATCAAACCTTAAGTGTGTTACCCTACGGTTCGAGAACTATGCGGACATGATCGAGACTCCTCTCCGATCAATAACTAATAGCGGGACCTGGAGATCCATAATAGCTCCCACATATTCAACGATGACTTCGTGATCGAAAGAACCATTAACATACGATACTGATTCCCTTTGTCACGCGATACTTTACTTGTCCGAGGTTCGATCATCGATATCTCCATACCTAGTTCAACCTCGTTACCGACAAGTACTCTTTACTCGTACCGTGATATGATATACCTTGTGAACCAGTCACATGCTTGCAAGCTAATTGGATGTCATTCCACCGAGAGGGCCCAGGGAATATCTATCCGTCATCGGGATGGACAAATCCCACTCTTGATCCATATGCCTCAACTCATACTTTCCGAATACTTAATCCTATCTTTATAACCACCCATTTACGCAGTGACATTTGATGTAATCAAAGTACCCTTCTGGTATAAGTGATTTACATGATCTCATGGTCAAAGGACTAGGTTACTATGTATCTGAAATCTTATAGCAAGTTTGAACTTGATGACTTGATCTCATGCTATGCTTACTATGGGTGTGTGTCCATCACATCATTCACCGAATGATATGATCTTGTTATTAATAACATCCAATGTTCATGATCAGGAAACCATGATCATCTATTAATCAACAAGCTAGTTAAACGAGAGGCTTATTAGGGACTCTGGTTGTTTACACAACGCACATGTATTAATGTTTCCGGTTAATACAATTATAGCATGGGGTGTAAACATTTATCATGAACACTAAGATATAACAATAACTACTTTATTATTGCCTCTCGGGCATATCTCCAATAAAGATTTCTTCTGTGTCAGCCTCTCCATCAATGTCTATTATCAAATCTGGTTACTCCGGGCTTATTCTCCCCGCCCTCTCCATCTTCATAGAGCTTTGTGGCCCATAGGACTTGGTGGAGACCTCATATGTCTTGAAGATGAGGGAGGAGTGTATTTAGAGGAGCAGAGGAGGTGGAAATGACTTTCTGCTGAACAAGCGACACGAGAACTTTTGGACCGAGGAGAATAATTTCCAAACTTGAACTGTGAAAAAACATTACTCCCTCTCTCACAGTTTATAAGGCACGCGCGTACCCCTAGGTCGCAAATTTGATCAAGTTAGCATTAGTTATATGTTATAAAAATTATATCATTAGAAAGTTTAGATGTTCTATTTTCTAATGATATAATTTTTATATTATATAATTTAAATTATATAGGTTAAATTGGTGACCTAGGGGTACGCGCGCGCCTAATAAACTGTGAAGGAGGGAGTATGTTGAGCGAGTGGACCAATGAGAATAATTTCCAAACTTACCTATACCATTTTGTGCACTTCCATTTCTAGTAAGTACGTAGGTTGATCCAGATGTGGTATCCTTTTTGGTGGAAAAAAACATTTCTAAGAAGTGATAAACAAAGAACAATAAAACGAATGGGAGTATGGAGAGGGTTTGGAGAGGGGATTTGGTGCACATGAACACTAGTGCTCCATGCACTTTCAGATTTTTAAAAATTTCAAAATCTCACATTTCTATGTCTCCAAAAAATATGCCGTTAAATATATAGATAGATATGTAAAGGAGGAGACTACACAAAAAGTCCAGGTAAAAAATACTTTGTATTTTGAGAAATACAAAAAAATTCTGACAAAAATATATACTATTTTAGTACTGTTGTACTACCATTTTACTGTCAGAAATTTTTCTTTCTTATATTTCCCAAAATATAGCGTATTTTTTGATGGGACTTGTTTGCATACATCCGTACTATATATGTCTATCTATATATTTAACACCATGATTTTCAGAGACATAGAAGTGTGAGGTTTTAGAAGTTTTAAAAATCTGAAAGTGCATGGAGCACTAGTGTACACTTTGCGGAGGGTTTGTTCAAAGAAAACACTTTTGAGAATTGGAGCAGTAGCGTGGGAAGTGCTACTACATCTATTGTGCACCTACCACTATCCTCACTCCGGTCGGTCCCTCGAGCGTGTCCAACCTAATCAAGAAACCGGGGCACAGTGTCCACCCGAGCAACTCAAAGCTCACCGACACACGGGCTCCACAAACCCATGGCCCACCTGTCACCCTGCCAAACACCTCTGGATATTCCACGGCAGACCCACGTGTACCCCAGCACGAAACGACCAAACAGCAAAACGAAACCACAACTCCTCATTTGACTCATCGCAAAATTATCCTCCTCCACCTTTTTCTCGTCGCCAAAACGTAGCTCCGACTCCGGTGACCCCAAATCTCCACCCGATTCCACGCGCCCTCCGATGCTCCGGCGCCCCGCCGCCGCCGTCCACCCGTAAACCAGTCACCGGTCAGCCGCCCGGCCTCGGGCTCCTCCGATTCCGGCCGACTGGCCTCTCGCATTTTTTTAATCCCGACGCCCACTTTCGGTCTGCGCGCGTGGTCTCTGCCTGTCGTGCTGCATCTGCCCCCGGCGGATGGATCGGGGCCAGCAGGGCGTGAGCCTGCAGCGGTTCGACCAGCCGCGGATGCAGTACCAGCACGGCGGCGGCCGGGGCCGCGGCCGCATGCCGCACTTCGCGCGAGGCGGCGGCTTCGGCCGCGGCGGCCGCGGGCGGAAGCAGTTCTACCAGCCGCCGCCGCCGCCCATTTCGCCGGGCATGCCGCCGCAGCACAGGTACGAGGTGCTCATGGAGGCCGGCCGCCTCGCCGCCGAGTACCTGGTGGCGAAAGGCGTGCTCCCGCCCGCGTCCCTGCAGCGCGGCGGTAGCGCCGGATGGAGCCAGATGCCGCCTCCACTGCAGGAAGCCCCTGCGTTCTACGACTCCCGCCGGAACGGCCGCGCCGAGTACAGCGATCCTAACCCCCGCTCGCGGCGGAACAATGGCGGGGATTACAGTAGCGGCAGCTACAATGGGAGGGGGAAGAGGAGGTTCGGTGCTTACAATAGGAATTCAGAATGGGGCCAGGATAGGGAGAGGAGTAGTAGGGGTTACTTGGATAGCCGGAATTACGACGATGACGACAATGAGGAGGATTCGGCTCCTGGGTATAGGAGGGAGCGGCGCGGAAGTGGGGTGGTTGATGAGATTGGGAGTAGCTTGTCCGGGGTGGCTGGGGAGGGACCTGCTTCAAAGGTGGAGGCTGTGGGAGAGTCGGAGTTGGAGGATACTGGGTCGAAGGTGATCCCTAACAGCAATGGCATGAAGGGTGTTGATGCCCTGCAGGATGCGGATGATTCTAACAAGATGCAGGAGGATAGTAAGGTGTCCAGTTCAGTGGTCTTGGAGCAAGGGGCGAACGAGGAGAGTATTCTTGATCATGCTTCTCCTAGTGTTGATGAGGAGGGAGAGATAAAGCATTCGCCGTTGCGCTCAGATGATGACAAGGTTTCGCCCGACAAGCCTGATGGTAGTAGTAGTATTATGGACGAGGGGGCTGAATGTGACAAGACTTCGAATGAGAAGGCTGAAGATAAGGCTTCAGATGAGAAGGTATCAACTGTTCAGAATGATCTCAATGATGATTGCCAGCATTTGCTTAGCCAGTGTAGTTTTGCAAGAGCCCCAACAAGACCACGATCAGTACTTGCGCACAGGAATGGAGCACCAGCCCATAGAGATGCTGCATTGCCCGAACAGGTAGATCTGGCTCCTCAGATGCTGATCGATGAAGTAGCGAGTGGCAGCTCCTTGACTAACGTTCAGGGAGACAATAAAGATGGCCTTGTTTGCCTGGAACATACTGACCCAAGTATTGCTTGCAATCAAATGGTGGAACAAGTGAGACTCCAAGAAAAAGAAACACAAGATATGCGAGAAAGGAATAATACTGCACAACATTACGCAGTTCAGGAAGCTAAGGAGCAGGATGGACTATGTCCTACATTGACATCTCATCAAGATTGCTTGAAGCTTCAAATCAGGGAAGGAGTGGAAATTTACAATATTGACACACCACCACAAGATGAAGACTTGATTGATTCAGCTGATAAGGGGAAAACAGCTAGTGTGGAGTTATTATTACCTAATATCGGAGCTGAAGCTGTTGTCAAAATGGAAGAGGAAAAGCTTGGTCAATCTAGCTCGTTTAAAATACGTGATCTGAACCTGATTGGTAGTCCAGAGAATGCTGAGATACGACATGATCTTGGTTTTGGCCAATGCTCCACTAATGTATCTTCAGTGGAAACACGCAATCAACAGCATTTGGACTTCGTAGCATCTATGGATAATGCAAGTAATACTGACATGTATTCCCACATTCCGTTGGATGATAAGGTTGTTATTGATATCGAAGATGACTCGCCAATCGAACCTAGTGCTTGTGACACTACAAGAGCAGAGTGAGTTACTTTCTCTCTCTCATTTCATTCTGCTCGTAGATATGCAAGAGTGATCATTTAATATCCTTTTCAGCGTTATGAACTGACTATGTCCGACCTTTAAGAAACATGCTTGGACTCTAGGTGACCATTTATGTGTAACCTCAGTAACTGACAGAATCTGTAATAGGTACTCCCTCCGGTCCTATTTAATTGACTCAGATTTAGTACAAAGTTGTGCTAAATCCGAGTCAATTAAAAGAGACCAGAGGGAGTAGAAATAGGCTGTGAGCTGTCCTCCCAAGTTCCATTCCTGGCAAATCTTGCCATCTTAGTATCAGCAACAGCAAGATATAATGCCATTAATATGATAAGCTACTGCATTCACAGTCAAGAAAAGCATGAAACTAATTTATAGCTGCTGGAATTTAAAGTACTTCAGCTAGAGAGCAACAACTGATCACTGCTTTCTAAACCGAACTTACAACTTACATTTGTGGCACAATGCCGTAATAATGCTGAACATGGGCGAGATGACATGGTCTTTGGCTGAACTATGGTGCGACCATCCCTTCATTATTTCTGCATAATCCATCCGGTCGCTAACATGGTGGAACGATCTCAATGGCGTACCAATCTATGTCTGAGTTGACTCCTTTTTATTAAGTTTCATTGATGTACCATTTGTTTATCAGTTATGGCTGCTGATTTACATGCTTGAAATACTTTTTTTGCATTTGTTCCTGTACTAATACAATCTACTGTTGAACAGAAGCGGGATAGTATACTCAAGCATAGATACTATAATGCACCCTGCTGTGAACACCAACATTTTTCCTGGTTTGCAAGATGATTATAATCTTGCAATTCCAGATTTCCTTGGTGCTGATATGCCATGTTATCCACCAATACAAACAGATGTTCATGCTGAGATGGGCCTAAACGAGTCAGAGGTGAGGTTTCCTCTTTCCTGGTATTGCTAGTCATTCATCACAAAGGAGTCTATAGTTTATGACTAAATTTTATGGTGTCATTGTTCTACCACATTTTTTAGATGCGGTCTACCCACATTTCTTCCAAAGTAATGGGTACATATTTTTGTTCTTGCAGGTCATCACTGTCATGGATGATCCAATATATGGTTCTCTCACTGATATTGGTAATTGATACTTCTCTACTCAAGTGCTTCTACGACTGCTTTCATATCATGTTGGTTTCTACGTAATGTTTCTCTCGTTTATTTACCCTGAAAAGGATGAAGGCTGCTAAAATTTTAAAAGACTACAAAAGATATGCCTAAGCTTTTAGTTCTGAAACTCACAAGCTCAAAAGTTTAGTTCATAAGCTAACCTGCAGTACAGTGAAATGCTGATAATGTAGTGTCTATGTTCACTTTGGTCGGCAAATCGCAGCTATCTGTACAATTAGAAAAGTGGTGTCTCATCTTGCGATTTAGCTTATACTTTGAGCTCGACTGAGATGCAAATCTCTAATTTCTTTTTCATTGTTTCAGGTTTTATGGAGGTTTGGGACCAGCAGCCACCAGACTACGCGAAATTCTTCTGATGAGGCATGAAATCTTTGTGCTGAAACTGTTGAAGAGTTTGACGGATCAACACGGGCTTTTTTGGTATAGGCGGAAATAAATAGATAGCTTGCTGCACGGTTAGCTCAGCACAAACAAACATACTTTCAGGGCCATGTTGGCCACTCCTGTGAAGCCAAGGTCTGCACGTTTAACTCAATCAGTAGAGTAGAGGTGGTCGGTGTTCTCTGGACCTGGCGGGCAAGTGTACCATGTAATTCGTGGCATACAGTTGGTCCCATGGTGCATCCATCCAAAAGGATTGATCTTTCTTGTATAAACAGTTTGATATGCAATACATCCATTTGTTCTTTCGACAAAGGTTGCCTGAGCAGGTCCCTGTGGAGTCGTTGAGCTGCAGCTTGGTGGCTTGTGCCAACAATCAGCGTCACCGTGCCCTGGCCTACTGAGAGATGAAGATGCCAGGCCGAGTGAGAGCGGCTGCCTTTGCCTGGGGTTTGCAACTGGCAGGCAGCCACTGGAGTTGTCGAGTTTACAAGCAAGCTTGCAATGTTGCAAGTTATATGTGCCTAGATGGCTGATATACGGTGGAGTATCATAGTTTTGAAACGGAAGTAGTATTTAACAGTTGTGTCTGGTTAATCATCAATGCTACACATAAGAACCTCAAATATCTTGCAATTTCCATTACGAAACAACAATTTTTTTACTCTTCAACTCCAAGCACATGCGTTTGCAGGTGCTTTAACGCATGTGCTTTAATGCGACTGGACAAGTTAATGTACATTGTCATTCAAATCTTTAGCGTTTACACCGAAAAAACACAACTAGCAGTAGAATGCCACAAGGTAACGGAAATTCAATTCGGCTCCCGGGTGCGTATGCACCCTCTACCAAAAAATTATATTTCGAAATGTCGAAAAAATTTAACAAATTTTTTTACATGTACATCTTCATAATATATGTTCGTTCGTCAAGTTTCACGAAAAACTAATATTTTTTGTGGTCTATATAAAAAAGAGAAAACTTATCTTGTGAAAAACATTATTTTTAGCATTGAGTTTTGTCTTTTTTACACACGTCACATAATAAGTCGATTTTTTATGAAACAACTTTGTAAGCGTGTAGCACGAGAAGATTTACATGAGAATTTTTAGTTTCAATTTTTTTGAAATTCAAAATATGTGTAAGATGCATTTCAAAATAGAGGGAGCATATGCTCCCATGTTCCAAAACACCACTCCCGCAAGGTAAAAAGTTCTTTAGGATCCTTGCAATCAGCATAAATGTACATTCTCATATGTGTTGTTTCAAAAGGGACTCCTTTGGAATCAAAAGACTCCGGTCCATATTAACAGTACAATGTGAGCTCCCAGACAATGGTGCTCTAGCTACAACGACTTGCTACTTCTGCTCCAGGTTGACGGCGGATTCAGACAGTGGCATCCTCTTTGGTATCCTCCACAGGCTCCTCTGAGGATGCGGAGCTCACGTTTTGGTCACCAGGACCAGTAGAGACCTTCACAGTGGCAGGCCTTAACACCCTCTCTCTCAAAAGGAAACCTCGGTGAACTTCGTGTGAGACAATCCCTGCCTTGAACTGTGTGGATTCTTCTCTCGAGATAGCTTCATGAACCTAAGAAAATGAAGGTATCAGCTCCTATTATGCTGCCTATTATGTGAAAAGAGTAGCTTGAACATGATTTTGTATTTCCTGGTGGAAGCATTCCGCATGTGTGAACTCAAACCATGGCATGTGCTTAAACAAACATTTTTGTCAACAAACAATCAATTTAGATGCTAATTATTATTTAAACAAACATTGTGTTCAAGGCAGTAGATAAATGACTTTCTCAGCACAAATGATAATTTAAAATTCACAAATGTATGTTCATGTAGTTGGCAGCTAAGCTAAAATCACTACATAACATTTTTAAATATGAATCAGGGATAAATATTAAGTAATCATTTGACCAACATCTTACCAACAATCCGCTTCTTGAGATACAAATGTAGTGTTTAACTAACAAGCCTACTTCATTTACATAACAGACTACGTCCAAAGCAGAACATAAAGAAGCATCAATATGCATGTGTTGATACTAGCTAAATAAGTGGCTCCGATAAATGAAGTAAATGGGTGATGGAAAAGAAAAAAAACTGTACTTACCAATGGATCAAATGGCTTGCCGACAGTTTCAACAACCCCTACACCTAAGCTTTTCAATGTTTCTACTAATTGCTTGTAAATGCCTTGATAGCTTGTGCTAATCTTCTGCTCCTTATCAGTCTCCAGGGTGACCTCTACATTTGCCTTCTCAAAGCTATCAACTAGAGGCAACAGACTCTGCACAAGATCCACTTGTATACTCGATGTAAACTTTGCACGGTCCTTTTCAGTCTGCTTCCGGAAATTCTCTAGATCAGCATTCAAGCGAAGAAACTTATTCTTCCCCGAAATTATTTCAGCTGTAATACTTTCAAACTGAGAGGCTGCTTTACTTCTCTCTTCCTCCAGGCCAGCGATTGCCTTCTCGATGTCACTAACAACATCATTGTTTCCATCTAGAAAAGCTTTCTTGTATAGTCGAATTAGGTCATTCATAGGAGGGAAATCTTCCCCTTTTACAACCTGCAGTAATACCAATCTGTTTAGTGAAACTTGATAAACCAAATTCCATCAAATATACATAACAAGAAGCTCCAAAAAAAAATCAGCAACATATGATTATTTTCCATGTACGTACCAATATTTGGGTCATTTAATAATCTTGTGGCTCACTGGTAGCAAAAGTAGCTTAACATGCTGCAACTGTGTCTTAACACCTACAGTTACTTGTTCTATGGCTATGCTCAGTCTTGTTAAGTTTAGCTGATGAGTGACGAAACAACATTTCCATGTTCTCCATTTACCCATGTAATTGCCAAGCTTATTTTCTTCTGAATGTGGCCAACCGGTGGCTAACACTAAATGCTATTTTTGTGTAGAGCATACTCCAAGTGTACTGTAATTTGAGTGCCTATCAATTATCACAAGCTTACTGTACCCATCAGAATTTACCATTAGTCACTCAGATACTCTAATTAAAACATTTAATTGAAAACTACATATGAAGCAACAGACATAACACTTCACAGCATGCACACGGAAGACAAATCTTGAGCTAGAAGAGTAATCTTATCGAAAAGAATCTCCGAAAACAGCACTCCTCCCAATCAGCTAACCCCTCTGCCTCTACAAGAGGGGAGGACCGAAGAGGCGAATTCTCCACAAATCGAGTAGAGAATCCAAATCTGATAGCTAACAACAGTGCGGACGGAATCGAAAGATCTTACCTGTGGGTCAGCGCCGGCTACTCGGAGCGGCGGCAGCGCTGCATTGGGGCGCCGGAAAGAGAGGAAAGAGGGGGGTTGGCGGTTGGATTTACGGGCAGCAGGTACGGCGGAGGGCGGAGTGAGGCGGCGACGGGTAGGGTTTGCGGCGGCGGAAGCGGCGGGGTAGGTGCAGAAGGTTGCCGCCATACTGGATGCCCCCTATCGTTTCGCTTCCGCGGTGTCTGGAAAGTACAGGAAACCGCGGTGGGGAAATTATACTGTACATACAAGGGACCTGTACACACAAGCATTTTAGATACCATGTGGTACACGTGGTGAGCAACAAAACAATTGTTAAAAAAACAAGCATTTTAGATATAAACATTGTCTAGCTTATTTAGATTTTTTTTTGCGAAAATCTTATTTAGAAAAACTTGCCTCCAGTTCCTCCTTAATTTTTTTTAGAAAAATCTGGATTCATTATAGAAGTTCAAAAGAAGTATGAAGCACCCCAACCGTAATAAAGATTACATTGAAATTCTTGGACCACCTAATGCCACTACTACCGCCACAGCGAGCTGCCGACGCGCCATTGTCTCCACTCCCCTACCGGAACCGCCATGACGTTGTTGATGACAAGCGAGAATTTTTTGTGCACGTGCTCCTAAGGACCAGCACCCCAGACCCGAAATTGTCGCCGCTAAATCATTAAATTGATTTGAATCTTTTAGCACTAAACCTATAATAACACACAGGATGAACGAAATCTATCACTCATGGGAGCAACAACTAGAAAATTCCCCACCCTCCTCAACGCCAACAAGATCACCGCCGACGAGTTGGATGAGGAGGCGGGTATACCTTATTCTTGTCTCGCACATCACCATCATAGCCACCATAGCACCGACATCGGTTGACCAATCTCTAAGTTTAGGGAACTTACTATAGCGTCAAGCGCAGGTCCAAGGTCCCCACCCCCTCTCGCCATCGGAGTGGCCAACAGAGGATGCTGAAACCCATTGGTTCCCGATCGAAGAGAGGGGAGACGACGCAGATGGCAATGACGGATAGGATGGAACCCTAGGTCGCCTCCTTTTTATTTCTCTAGAGGAAAACGATTTAGTTCCTTCTTAATTTTATTTAGGACTTACTTCAAGAAATACTTATTTCATAGCAATTTAGAGCAGTTTAGTTTTAAAATAAAATTCTATTAAATAATTAAAATCATTCATAAAACAACCAAATATGGTAGGTAGTGAGTTACGATATTATAATTGCGCTTCTGAATACATTGATTGATCTCTCGCAAAAGATTATTTCCTAGGTACGATTAGTTAGGGATGTGATGAAGAAGGCTAACAGCGGCAGGGTTTGCGGCTCCTCTTTCTCTGATTTGATGTGGATATGTGCCATCGAGAGAGGATGATTTAGCGCGGGGGAGGGAACGAGAAGAATTTGGTACATGTAGAAAAAGAACTCCCCACCAGATGACGAGAATTAGCGCTCCGATCATAGGATTTGGGAAACGTGTGGATAAGAAAAAACAATTGGTACAATGAAAGAAAAGGGGAGGCTTGAGCCTTTCTTAGTTCTATCTCCTCTCCACAGCAGCAACTCTGTTAATAAGGGAATGCTGACGACATAGTTGTACGTGCGCTAATATCAAATACTCCATCTGGCTCTCAATACATGTTGTTGATTCAATGAACCTAGACATGTTTTAGCTTACATTTTGCCTAACACATATCTAGAGCTGGATGAACTAATAAAAAGGGGCAATCAAAATTATGTAGTATATAGAAGGTATATTATAGTTGTGTAGTAAAAGTGACTCAAAGTAGTGAAAAACAAATAGCATTTCTTGCCAAAGTGATCCTAAACATTCTCAACTAAAAATGACTTGAGCTGATTTGTGTGTCTTGATGGTGCAATTCTCTGCATGACATCTTCGAAGACATGGTGAGCACCCTGGATGACTTCACAGGGCCGGTCCTGAGAATTTAGGGGCCCGGGGCGAAATCAAAGCACGGGCCCTATAAATACTAAAATTGTTGATATACTTATTCCCTTCTATGAATTTTTTTATTAACTTTATCTAAATTTGGATGTACAAAGTTAAGATAAGTTTAATGTGACGGAAGGAGTACAATAATGCATATATATTATTTTGAAGAATTGTTCTAGCATTACTAGGTGCAAAGCCACGGTGATAATAATATATAAATATTGACGGTAACTATTACCTTGTAAACTCTACCCGGAAACTATCTGCAACTGCGCTATCGCGAAAGCCGTGGGCGCAGTGCGATCTCCTCTGGCTTCTCAATATTGTCATAGAATGTCATGTGTAGGGAGAAGTGGAATTAGATACGTACTAACAATGGTTTGAATTTTTTTCCTTAAAAAGCCATGAGACAAATCAATCAACGTGCTTGAATGAAAAGAAAAATATGTCAATTGGGCGCTACATTTCCTTTTCCCTTTTTCCTGACATGGATACACTCCCTTTCTTTCAAGTGAAGGCGCTAAATTTCTTGGATCAATCTATTTGCCATGGTCTACCTGAGAATCTATCCCACCGGCCCACCCCAGTTAATCATTTTACAGTCATAACTAATATTTAAAGGGCCCAAACGAACTGAAGAAGAAAAATACTAAGCCAGCCAACGGGAAAAGATAGGCCCAACGTTCGGCATAACGTTTCGTTCGTCGTCTGCGTTCGACAGAAACTTCCGTCTGACTTCAATGGCGCCGCCGCAAATAATTCACATCTCCTCCGCTTCTGCATCACCCTTAGAAAGTTGGGACTTGGGGCCCCTCGAATTCGAGGGCCCGGGGCGGCCGCCCCGCTCGCCCCCCTCAGGGCCGGGCCTGTGACTTCAGGTGGTAGAACAGATGATATGTGTGTGTTGTGACTCAGGTCAAAGGGAATGTTAAATGCTTTTTGTTTATCCTCAGCTATCGTATTATAAAGCATGATGTGTTGTGACTCAGGTCAAAGGGAATGTTAAATGCTTTTTGTTTATCCTCAGCTATCGTATTATAAAGCATGACACGTGCTTGCTTTATCGATTCAATGGTTGCACGTTTCTCAAAGTTTGTTGGACGATTTACAATGCTAAAACAAGATCGGAGTGCTGCAAGTACCCGCTCAACATCCTTCATTGCCCCTTCTTGATGCTTTGCAAATAATTGTTTTGTGATTTTGAGGAAGCGGTATTGACTTCACAAACCTAATCCATTCTCTGCTACTATGAGCAAGGTAATACCCAGGTAAATCGGTGTAAAGGAGTTACCTAGAAATTTTAGCACAAGTCCAGATCAATGCCAGCCTGGGTGGTAATGAAATTTTGCGGGCTAAATTAGTCACACGTCACGTTGTAAAAACCAGGGTGTACTGACCTGGTGGACCAATCAATTTATGCCCCTTAAATTTGTGGTCGTAGAGGAAGACAAAAACTCTCTCTGGAGGCCTCGGGCGTCTTCTCTCTTCTCCCCCCTCGAACGCACGCGATTGGGATCGGCTGCGCGTGCCATCCCCGCCATTTCCCGTCCCTCCGCGCTCCGATTCGTCAGAGTTTCTGCACCCCATGGCGTCCCCAGGTACAAGGCTACTCACTCCACGCGAATTTGTGGTTTCATTCGGAGAATTTTGCTGGTCTACCTCGCTGTTTCCCCCGAAAGAAATCAACTTTATTCCATATCCAATACGGCTTGTGATGGATTCCCCTACTCCGCCGCGCACGGGAGGCTGCCGCAATCACGAGCGCCGGCGGACGAAGAGGCCCTCGGCCCAGTCCCCTCTCCTCCTCTGTGCATCCAAATCTCTCATCTCAGGGCCCTAGCCAATCCACCTTTAGATTAGATTAGACATGGCTCCACTCTAAATTTGCTGAGCTGGGCGTGGAGTTTCACTGGCACAACAACTAACTTGTGTTCAGTTGTTTAGGTTGGTATAGGCGGTGAAGATTGGATTTCTGTGCTGTTGGTTTTCTGTGTGTTATGGCTAGGTTTTTCTTTTCGATTTAAATTGTCATTTCTATCTTCTTTTTTCATACTGCGTTCAGTTTTTTATAAATATTTTTTTATGTGGTAATTTTGTTTTAGAACTTGTTGGGACCATCATGGTGCTGATTTGCTGTGAAATACTGTAATATTGTATCAGGTCTCACCAGTTGGAGTAGTCCGGTAAATGGTTCAGCGGTTTCGAAAAGCATTGCTTAGTTGAACAAACTAGTTAGACGATCATCTGTCATGCCACCAAACCACGTGTAACCCCACTCCCTTCATATTTACATTACATATCCTACCTCAGCGGGGATTGGGAACCATTTGTAGTTTAGAAAGAAGGGTTTCCTCTGCTAGTGTATAGAATTTGAATGAACACTCAACAAGGCATATCGGTCGGTATAGTGTTTGTTGTTAGTACATCTACCAAGGGCTATAATTCGAATTGACATTCAACAAGGCACATCAGTGCAATGAAGGAATGGTATAGTGTTGTTAGAACTTTGAAGTACATTCACAAGGGCTATAATTCAGCGAAATTCGACAAGGTCACTAGGCACATTGAGTTCATGAGTCATGACGTGTTCTTTTAAGGAACTGAGGGCATAGCACATATCTTGGAATGTCTTGCTTGCAGGAACTATCCTACTTTCAGGCCTCTTGATTTTTCTTCCAGACTTTTGGATAAGTTCTCTCTTTCGCAAACTTATGTGATGCATCGTTGCCTTGTCGTGCAGATATCTCCATTGATATTCGCCCAGAGTTCATGTCATTTGATCTAAGAAACGCGAGATATCTCTCAACTGATAGACCTTGGCTGAGTAAGTACCAACACTAAGTGGTTCCCTGGCCCCACTCTCATTGGTCACTGAGTTATCCATTAGCTCTAGCATAATGGAAGATTTACGAGCTTTGTGCCTTCTTCTATTGCTTTCGTTCACAGAACTATATGGAGTAAGACTTCCACCCGTCTCACCATTCAGCAGTTTGAGCAGTAGGCCCGATCCGGCGCTTATTCACCAGTGCTTACCTGATGAACTGCTTATCGAGGTGATGATTATGTATTTGCATGGGACCTTTTACAATCTTTTTATGCATGTATTTTAAATATTGTGCTAAATTATTAACTTGGTTTTAATTATGTACTGTACCCATTCTCAAACAGGTGTTGTTCAAAAATGTGAGCGGTCGAACTTTTAAAATTCGTAATACCAACATAAGCAGAACTGTTAGATCTGTAACACCATCGTAATGATATTAGTGGATTTTCCATCAAAAGTGCCTGTACTGTTGTTGCTAATATAAAAAAGTAGCAGTCAAATGCTTTTATTCAAGACCATTTCAGTTTCCAAAACAACAAGTAAAAATGAAAGGAGGGAGTCTTACCTCTTAAGTGAACATCACTATTCAAGTCAGCATATCATAACATATTTGCATGAAAGCAAGTTAATAGTATTTCTTGATTGACCATAGGGTAAGTATCTCATTCTATCTTGACATCAGTGTGAGAAAAAACTCCTAATATTAGATCACAGTAGTTAATCCATATTGTTTCGCTGAACTGTTTTGTGGCAAGAGTACAGTTATCAACACCATATTGCTGTTCTTATTTTGTGGCAATATTTTCAACAGATCTTTGCAAGAATGAGCCCATACACTTTAGGAAGGGCTGCTAGTGTCTGCCGCAAGTGGAAATATACTGCACGCAATCCTACTTTGTGGCGTAACGCTTGTCTGAAAACGTGGCAGGTTAGTATACATATCTGTTTAAGTAGTTGGTTTTCACATTCGTGTTCCTCAAAAATCTGACTCTTTTTATATAAAGAGGAATGGAATGGAGGCAAACTACAAGATGGTGCAGTCGTTATATGATTCTTCCTGGAGGAAAATGTGGGTGCAGAGACCAAGAATCCAAATTGATGGTAAATATCAAGTAGCATTTCTGAATTTTATTGTATGATATGTTGCATTAATACAATCCTATTTATTCAATTGGCAAAGTGCATTGAGGGTTATTATCTTTGGTTTTGAATCTGTTCAACCTGACCAGTCGTTGTGCAAGAAACTAAACCCTAATTACTGAAAACTAGATGAAAGTAAACGACGGTATTCTTCTTGATTGATTCCCAATTTGTACATCTGATGTCCCTTGTATAGGAGGACTTACTTGACCCCTAAGTAATAATCTAAAGGATACAAAACTGATCTCTTAACTCTAGATTACCTCTTTCCTATTTAGATAACCTCCATATATCTCAGTATAGCATAATCCTTCCTACACATAACAACTACCTACCCCTTGACAAGCAGCTTGTCCTCGAGCTGCTCAGGCGGTGGCCACAGTTGCCGCCCAAGGTAACCCCACATTAATGAAGTGTAACGCCAGCTCCTTGTGTTCTGAGAGTTGCTGAAGACAACTCCCTCCCTTTGTGGGTGTAGCAAAACATGATATTTCTTGACTAATTCTGATCCTGCTGCTGGAGGAGGTGGCACTACTTCTGCTCCTCCTTGTAGTTTCTGTACCTCCACTGCTTCAAGCTGCATCCCTTTTGTTGAGGGGGTTAGCTGAACCAACTGCTGGTACGTGGGAGGCAGAATTGGGGAGGGATTTGGCGTGGGATGTGAGCTGTAAGGTGGGGGTGCGAAGTGGTGGAGGTGGCCAATCTGCCCAGTGGGCAGGATTCCGATGGCAGTGGCAATTCCTCCACTGGAGAAGGGGGCACCAGAGGTGTTGTTGGTGAGGGACGTGGAGGTGGTGTCATGGGTGGCTGTTGCATCCATGGAAACTGGTGGCGGGGGCAGGGCTGGCAGTCGTTGCTCGAGTGCCATCAAGCGCTGCTCCAGCCCAGCGAGGAACACCTGGTCCTCCTCTCGTTGGCATGTGAGGTTCTCCAACTGTTTCGCGATGATCTTCATCTGCTCCACAACCTCTATCTTGATCTCTTTGCCCGCCATCGTAGATGGCTCTGATACCAAATTGCAAGAAACTAAACCCCAATTGCTTAAAAGTAGACGAAAGTAAACGACAATGTTCTTCTTGATTGATTCCCAATTGGTACATATGATGTCCCTTGTATAGGAGGACTTACTTGACCCCTAAGTAATAATCTAAAAGATACAGATCTGATCTCTTAACTCTAAATTACCTCTTTCCTATTCAAATAACTTCCATATATCTCAATATAGCATAATCCTATGTTCCTACACATAACACGTTGCCTAAGAAATTCCAATTATTTCTGGTTTTAGTAACATAGTCACCCTGAAAACAAAGTATACGATTTATGGAAGTTCTGTCAAGATCTTTTGCAACAACAACTAATCTGGTTGTCCCAAGCAAGTTAGAGTAGGCTATATATAGGAATGGCTGGTTTTTACGTTGGCTCGCAAAGCCTATCACAACCTTCCTCCATTACCCGGGCTTGGGACCGGCTATGCCTTGAAAACATAGGCAGTTTTAGATTCACAAGACTATGTCCAACTTTTTTGCGCATCTGCTTTGCTCACACTTGAGGTCTGGAGCTTCAAAACATAGTTCAAGTAGAACACAGATGCTAGTATGACCTGTAGTAAGCATGGTATGAAAGGTATTTTAGGTTGTTGATTTATGCGTTGGTGCTTAACTGCTTATAGTGGTGGACTGGTGGGTGCTCACATTCTTCTTGAGAAACATCATTTAGGCCCCGTTTGGCAGCTCAGTATTTTTGAAGTATTTCAAGAATACTTCAGTTTTCAAAAAAAAGTAAAGTATTCAATACTTCAAACCGTTTGGGTCCAAGCAATATGGTGGTTTTGGAAACTGAAGTATCAGCAAAACTTCAGTTTTTTTGACGTATTCCAAACTTCAGTCCCGACCTGTTTTTTCCTAAACAGAGAAACGAGAAAAACTCATCATCTTCTTTGTCTTGCTCACGTACGAGGATTGCAGCCATGTCCTCTTCTTCAACATAAAGAAAGCACATTCAGGCCCGGCGAAGCTCTCCGATCAGCGTGTGTTTCTTGAGAAATATATCAAGCTAGCCCCGCTAGTTGTACTTGCGCTTCGTGGCCTTGAGATAGGCCCCATCCAGCTGCTTCGTCTCATACTCCACCTTTGCGAATCGCTGGTCGTGCTGCGTGTACAACGAGTAGAAATACAGTACGTAGTCAGCCCCGCCCCTGTGCCCACCCACACCCACGCCAAAATCGCTTGCAGCGGTCCAGACTACAGCCTATGTAGGGGGCACCAACATCCTGCAGCTGCTCCATCTTCACTTGATTTTCTATCGTCGGTAGCTGGTTCTGAGATTCGAATATCATAGTATAGCCATTCGCTATTTAACCAAGTAGGTGTGTGAGCATGTGCTACAGCCATGCACGCAACCTATCGGTCAAATATATCTTGCATGTGATGAAACCACGGGTTAAAAGTACATGAAAACAACACTTCCCAAACGGCTTGCAGTATTTGTCAAAACTGAGAAATACTATGGTATCAAGAAACTGAAGTATTCCTTCCCGGTGCGCTCAAATACTTCAGTTTTACAATACTTCAGTTTCAAAAATACTTTGTTGCCAAACTAAGCCTTAGGCTTTTTTATTATTAATTTCACTTTCACTGAAACGTGTTCTAGTGTATTAGGAGGTAGCATTTTTTCCTGGTAAATACTTTATCAAAGACCAGCTGAAAAGAGTTGCTTTAATTTCCTGAATGTATTGTTATTTATGTGTCTGCTTGAGCATATGTTTGAGTTGTCTCTTCCTTGACGTTTGATATTTTCTGCTTCTTCAGGTCTTTATGTTAGTAGAAACACATATATTCATACTGGAATTACAGAATGGCAGTTCAAGAAAACTGTCAATGTGGTATGGTGGCACTCTCTTAATTTCGGAAATAATTCTTGCTTACTTGAAGACAATTTTGCTTCGCAAACTCTATTGTAGGATAATATTATTGATTTTTCTTATTGTTACAAAGTTAGCTTCATTAGCTTTTCTTTTGACTTATAGGTTTGCTACTACCGTTACTTGAGATTTTTTCCAAGCGGGAAGTTCCTGTACAAGGTCCCCATTTGCACTCTTCTCATGGTGAACAGTATAGTAATTATTTGTGAAACATCATTTGATGTTCTGCTTTCTTGCGATGAGCAGATATCGCCACAGAAAGTTAAAGATGTTGTCAAGTGCATGCACCTCCGAGCATCAAAAGGCGATAGTGTGTTTAAAGGCGACTATACACTGTCTGAGGATGGGCAGGTAAAACATTTGGGACCCTGTCTGTGAATTCTGTGGCACTATCCATCACTTGCTAACATTAGCTTCTCTTACTTGTATGCAGATAGAAATGGCACTCCTATATCCAGGGCATAGGTACACGCTTGTTAGGATGCGCCTCAGGTATTCACTTAAATCTATGCGCTTTAGCCTGTAGGTATTGACTCTATTGGTGTTGCTAATGACCACCTTCCATAATTTTCCAAATTTGCTCCAACATTCTTCAGGGTCAGAGGAACTACACTAGGCGCAAATAACAGGCTGGATGTCTTAAAGATCCTAACCACAGGGGTGAATGGGACTGAACTGAAAAACTGGAAAGGCAACATACTTGAACTTATTGAGGGCTGGGAGGAGAATGAGACGCATGACCCAGACGTGCCTGCTGTTTCCCACAGCAGGGGTTTGACTCCCTTTGTGTTTATTCCATTTGAGGAGGTATGCCATATAATCTACCCTAAGTGTGTGCTATGTTTATTTATTTGTCGTTGGAGGGGGCAGCTTGTATCCTCGTATTTCTATCCTAAGCATAGTAATACAACTGACTCAACACTTGCATTTTTCAGGTTGATACTTCAGTGCTAAACCTACCAGTGGAGAAGATGGATTACTTTGTCCCTGGGTGAGCTACCTCGTGAAGGTACCAGGACATTGGGGAATGAAAATGGTCGAATTCTCATTGCATGCTAAGGTTATGATGCGGATGGAGACGATAAGCATATTTCGTTCCAGACCGAGTTCATGTTGGAGCGATTTGTACATATGTAGTACTTGTCTTTCCTTTTCAGGTTTTAGGATTGTTGTTGTATGCTATGTATGCTGCTGCTTTGATGTGGCCATAAAATGAACGCCACGTCGAAACAGGGTGGAAACATCCTCCCACATCACAAAGTTATGTATAACTATGGATATCGAAGGCTGTATTGCATAACTGTTGAGTCTAGTTAATGATATCATGGTGCCTGAACAAAGTTATGCATAATTATGGTTGCCCTTTTGTTGTATCGTGCCTGACTAATTATGGGTGCCCTTTTGTTGTATCGTATAGGTTTTTGCATGCTGTGTCAGTATTTTCTCTGAATCTATATGCTCCATGCGGATTACGGAACAATCAGTGTAGCAACAGTTGGCTCTTGCCAAATGCTGCTGCCCTCTGGTATTATGTGGGTGGGTGTTCATCCAGTTTCATGAAACTTAACATGAACTTCAGGTCACATCTGTTTCTGGTCTATTGATGCGTGTACATGAAAATGATAACCTGTTTATCTTTAAACATCTGACTTCCATACCAAGTGTTTTAACGTCGACCTTACAACGCTTTTACATAAACACCGAATCTTGAGCGCAACAGACTTAGTAGCATCTAACGGCTTATAAGATGCAGTGGACATGGCTAATCAGCTGATTATTCAGTGATATATATTACATCGCAGATGAGCACACTTTTCTACATGCTACTGCTGGTGTTGCTGTGTTTGGGCTTGTCTTCATTGTTGAGGAGCTCGTTCCACGCCGGATTGCGGGGAAGATACGTGTCCTGCAGTTCAGGAAACATGCGTCAGGGTCGCACGATTGCAGCCTGTTTAAGGCCGTGTTTTGAGACGAGTTGAGGAAAAATTAGCTACCAATTCGAGATATTCTTAAACAAGATTCATGTAGACATAGCCAGACAAAGCTACAGCTATGGCCCAGACCAAAATGATGCAATCCCTGAAAACGATGAATTCCCTAAATCTTGAGATATCAATGAGGAATCCCATTTTCCTTCACTGCTAGTACTGAAAAACCGACCATGATTTCATTTTAATTTTTTGCGGCAGATCTGGTTTGACCTCGGAGTAGTTCAGGTGAGGAAAGGAGGGGGAGAGGAGGTCACCGAGATGTAGGAGCAGGTGGGGATGACGCGCATGCCGTGGCTCCGCGCGTGGGCGAAGGCGGCGTCGCAGAGCCGCGCGGCGAGACCCAGCCCGCGCTTGCTCGCCGGCACGTACGTGTGCACCATGTCCTGATGTCCATCGCCGTCGGGGACGCGCCGCCGCGGCCGGAGGAGGCACGCGACAGGTCGACGAGGCGGTACTGGAGGAAGGCCTCGCCGTCGGGCGTCTGGAACTTCCGCGCCGCCTCCCTCCACACGATGCTGTTCTCCGACGGTTGCCGCTCACCGGCGCCACCCTCCTTCGCCATCGTGTTTTTTCCGTTCGTGTTTTCTGTTTTCTTTCGAGTGGATTTTGCTTGCGGTGGTGGAGGTTTATCGGAAATTTTACCGCAAAATCACAACTCCATAAACTTTTTCCACAGAACACCAACATTTGAAGTAATTGTATCACAAAACACATAAATCTTTACTGAGCCGACTTGACAAGTAATTAGTTGATAGTAGTTATCTAGAGTGGCACCCAATTATCTGTACTCTCTCCTGAGCATGTTTGTGTGACAATATGATAATATTTTTTACACAATAAAATTTGCTACACACCTTCTGTTGTCCGAGCCCCCTCCTCCTCTTCCCCTCACCTCGCCGCTGCCAGAGAGAGCCGCCGGGAAAGCCTGCACTATTCCCAAGGACGGCGACGGCGGGGATCTCTCCAGTGCCGCGCGTTTGGCCGACGGGTTGCACACCCATGTCCGATATCTAGAGTTGCAGTCCACGATCCCTTCCGCTGAAGCCCATGGGTGCTTCCACTGCCGGGGTCCGCCGGACCATCACCGTCGCCGGAGCTAGATCGGGCACTGCAGCTCTAGATATCGGACATGGGTGTGCCACCCGTCGGCCAAACGAGTAGCACTAGAGAGATCCCCGCCGCCTCCGTCCTTGGGAACCGCGTAGGCTTTCCCGACGGCTCTCTCTAGCAGCGGCGAGGTGAGGGGAAGAGGAGGAGGGGGCTCGGACAACAACAGGTGTGTAGCAAATATTATTGTGTAACAAATATTATCATATTGTCACACAAACATGCTCCGAAGAGAGAGAGAGAGAGAGATAGTATAAATATTTGGGTGCCACTCTAGCTAACTACTGTCAACTAATACTTGTCAAGCCGGATCATTAGATATTTATGTGTTTTGTGATACAATTACCCCAAATGTTGGTGTTTCGTGAATTTTTTTTTCTAGAGTTGTGATTTTGCGATAAAATTTCCTCAACTAGTGGTGCTAAGTGATAAAACCTCGCGGTGGTGCGACCTGCGGGGATCCTGTGCAAATGGACCCGCATGTCACAGTGCATGCAGGTAGTACTAATAGGAGCTGCGAGAAAATGCTTACAAAAATCACACGTTTAGCTTAAATTCATGGTCGCCGATTATCAGAAACACACACGGACATACATGAGAGAAAAAGTAAAGCGTGCGCGCGATAATCTCACATTTCCTAAACTATCTATGTCAACAAACCATATGCCATAGATGGCTCATGATTTTATAAATCGTGCACGCTTTAGAGGAGGATCACCCACCCTTGCATAGCGACGGTAAGTTTTACCTTGTGCGACATATCATTTCAGCCGTGTGTGAATACCTGGGGGTCGTTTCCCTTCCCGCCCAAAATTCCGCCCTTCTCTCGAAGTTCCTCACAAAAATCCACTCTGGCTCCTCGCCCCCTGGGTCTCCTGGTTCCAACGTATGTATGGATGGAACGGTGACCGTGACCTAGGTGACCGCCACCGTCTGGACACTCATGTGTGGAAGGACATCATTGCTGGGATTGCCCCCTTCCGATCAATCTCCAAGGTCCTCGTGGGGGACGGGTCCTCTACTGCCTTCTGGTTTGATCTTTGGCTTGGAGATCAAACCCTTTGCGAACGCTTTCCTGCTCTCTTCTCCCACTCCATCAGGCCTAACATTAATGTATCCTTGGCCCTCTCCCTCGGCCTCCGTGACTCCCTTGGGCCCCGCCTGACGATGGCCGCCGCGGCTGACCTTCGAGCCCTGTCCTCCGAGCTTAGCCTTGTGCGTGTTCGCATCGGCGTCCCCGATCTGCGTAACGGCTGCCTTACTAACAAAAAACTGTCAAACAAAAGTTTCTATGTCAATTCTTTCAGGCATCTGCAGGTTGATGAAGTTGCAAAAAGGGTCTGGAGGAGTGCTGCCCCCCTTTTTTTGAAAATTGGAGGAGTGCTGCCCCCCTTTTTTTTGAAAATTGGAGGAGTGCTGCCCCCTTGAAGTGCAAGATTTTCTGCTGGCTGGCCAGGAAAAAACGTCTCCCCACCAATGAACGGCGCTTTCGCCACAATATGACCACATCCGCGGCATGCCTCTCCTACGGCCTCGAAGAAGACACAGATCACCTGCTGTTCCACTGCCCCCGAGCTACGGAAGTCTGGGCTTTCTTCCACAGAGACTTTGCTCCCGGCACGGTCTCTAGCTTCGCCGATTTCTGGCATGAGAAGTGCGACACGTTTGTGGAGGCTACCATCAACACCGCCATCTCCTGGAACATCTGGAAACGAAGGAACGCCCGCACTTTCAATGGCGTTCTGGAAAACCTCTCCCTCGTCTCCAACAGGTGTCTCGAAGACGTTAGGCTTTGGGCCTACAGATGCAACACCCCCTCCTCGACCTCCCTTCTTAATTCTTGGTGTAATGGTCATGAACCCCTCAGAACTTTCTTTCTTTAGTCCACCCCCCCCCCCCCCCCCCCCCCCCGCCCTCAATCTGAAAATGTAACGGAACCCTGTTTTTCCCGGCTGTTTGTTATAAAGTTGTTCAGGCTGACGTAAGTCCGCCGTAGTCCAGGTCAAAAAAAAAAAGAATACCTGTTCTATACTAGTGACTCCATGACGCTACTGGTAGGCGAGGAGTTCTCATTTTTCGGAGACACTTAGGTTCCACGTTATTGATTCACGAAACTATGCTGACACCAACTTCTTGTACTCATGCTCGTGCCAGTACTCTACCGTCAAATAGCTGAACAAGTTCCGTGGTCGCGGTCACTGTCATCGTTGTTGTTATTGATCTGATCGTCATGGAAGTTCAGGTCAAGGATGTGGCTTTCGTGGCTTCAAATGCGATGGTCTTTGTTGAGTGGCTGCTCTAGCATGCCCTTCGGCGTCATGGAGAGTCGTCAAGATGATCCGGTGCCACTGAATAGCTCATTGCCATGCACATGCATGCATAACTCATTGTCACGCGAATGCACGCCTAGCTCAATACGGCGCCATAACATCCGCTCGTTTAATTTATCGATGTACAAGGGCATCTGCGTGGCCTGACAAAGCGTCAGTGGGGCCGTGTTTATCGATGCACATCTCTGTTGTAGAGACTAATTAAATGTAGAAGACGTACAACTCCTCGATTTTAGTTGTACTGTGATGGATAACGGGCAATGCAGACTGGATTTCCAGCTTGTTATCAGACAACAGCCAAAGGGGGACATTGCCACTGGATGGCTACAAATCCACACTCGATGGAAGTTTTATGTGGCTTACCAAATCCCCTTACCTGCCACGGTATGGACAGGGCAGCGTGGGATTGTCACAGTATGGACATGGCAGCGTGGGATTGTCACAGGGCAGCGTGGGATGTCACAGTATGGAAGAGGAAGATGAGAGTACAAAGAAAAAAATGGAAAAGGGGAAAAATCCTGCCATGTGGGTTCTTCGGTTTTACAGGTTCAGTTTAAGAGATCTGTTTTAAGCCCAAAAGAAACTGAAAAATAGATTTTTTGCTATCTGTAAACGAGTTTTAGGGACCAAAGTTTTACTTAGATGATGTGCTAGAGTTAGGGCATCTCCAACGGCCCGACGCATTTTGGGCACGATTTATATCCGTTTCCGTCGGGCACGGATACAGAAAATGGTCAAGTGTCCGTATGCGTCTGTCCCTGCTCCAGCATCAAGACCCATTTATTGATCACATGTAGCCTGCCATGCATTTATTACAGAAACGAAAGAGTAAAGGATTTTTTTTTATGTGGTTACTGTTGGCCAGCACATGGACGTGATATTAAAAAGAGAGAATGACAGACGGACGCGTGGACGCGTTGCATTTCTTGACGCAAATTTAGATCAGGTTTGCGTCTGAGTCTGACATTACGGACATTTTACATCTAATCGTTGGAGCTACTTTTTTATTTGCGCAGACGTAAACGGATAAAAGACGTCTCTTTACGTCGTTCCGTTGGAGATGGCTTTAGTTTACTACTTGCGAACGTATTTAATCGGCGCATACTTGTGAATAGTAGATGTAGTAGCAATAATTATTTGTAGTTTGGAGTTGATTAAATGTGAACAGAGGTACTACTGTGCCACGTTGGGGAGCCGCTGGGCTGAGCGCGAGCCAGGTGTTGCTGTCGTGCAAGTTTTTTTTTTTTTTTGAGATATGCTGTCGTGCAAGTTGAAGGCACGTATGTGATCTGGGAGCATGCATCACAATTATAACTTTCTTCCAGATCTATTGCGCATTTGTTCATCATTTCCGTTTTCAAATGCTCAAATGTGCTAGTACTATACATATACTACTCTCATTAGCATTGATGGTTCGGTTTTCCAAGATAGTATACCAAAGGGAAGTTCTTTTAATTCGTTAGTAGTTAAACTACCATTTTCCAAATACGATTTAGGCACCCAATACTGCTTATTGAAAGAAGTATCATATTTATATTGGTCCAAAACATATTCATAATTACGTTTTGTTGTAAACTGATTCACATAATGAAATATTCTATTTTCCTTATTTTTCGGCATTGGTAAAATCTAAGAATAAATCGAGTTCGATGTCATCATCTTGTGATTTACATAATCTCTTATTTTATTAGCTATGTTTTTGTCTTAGTAAAGCTAATCTATTTTTAGCTCTCTCTCTATGTAAGTATTGATATATTAAAGGCTTCTTTCTTCTACAAACATAAGATCTTCTTCAACCTTCTTGTTTACATGATTTTCACCTATAGGTTTAACACCTATAAAGAAGTAGAGGATAAACTTTTTCATGAGCAAATTGAGTTTCGTAAATCCAAGAATGTCACTCTTTTTCTATTCTAAGATTTTGCTTAATAATCGATTAGATGTGTGTGGTCATCCAATCGATGTAGCTAGTGACCTTACAATGTTTACTCAATTATTGAAGTCTAAGAACATTTCCACTCGGCTCCCCAGCACCCCCTCCTCAGGCCGATTTCTAACGCCGGATGGACGAAATTCCCCAGTCGCGCCCCCAGGAGTCTAATTATCGTCAGATTGATCCTATTTTTTCATCCGGCGATCGTAGGCCGAACTCAACAGCCCGGGGAGCGCCTGGGAGAGCCGGATGAAGTGAAAAAGCGTGTGAGCTAGGTCTGTCGGCATCACACCCACAAAGATTCCCCCACTCCACTCGCATTGCCCAAACCAGCTCGTCGCCACCGCGTCGCCGCCAGCACCACCCCAACCCTCTCCCGTAGCGCATATGCCCGTAGAAAGGCCGCACCCATTACCTAGCTATCACCGAGCTCGCCACCGTCCATCACCTCACCGGCGCTCCTTGGCGATCCCCGTGCCTATCCCTATGCCGACCGTTGTGGCACCACGCCCGTGAGGTGTTCGGCGTCTTGATTGCTCGGCCATGGACTCCGACGGCGAGGACGAGCAAATGTTTGTTTCATTATTGGAGGAGGAAAACGCCGCCGTTGAAGATGAAGATCACATGATGATCCTAGCGTCTCTGGCCACCCTATACGCCGAGCGAAACTCAAAGCCGCGGCGTGGAAGCTCGACGCCTGGTCACCGGAAGGCCAAGGCGAGGCAGCGCCTAGAGGGCTACATCATGATGTACGCCGATTACTTCGCCGACGAACTGCTGCACCCTGAGGCGGTATTCTGGTGCCGGTTCAGGATGAGCTGGGATCTCTTTCTGAAGATTGTGTATACCGTCCGGGATTTGGACCCCTAGTTCTGATGCAAACTGGACTGCACCGGCATGATTGGGTTTTCCTCGCTGCATAAGTGCACGGTCGCTATGTGGTTGCTTGCATATGGAGCTCCAGGTGATAGTGCCAATGACTATCTGTGCATGGCTGAGAGCACCACCATTGATTGCTTATACAAGTTTTGCAGGGTAGTCATAGTAGTGTTCGGGGAAGTATACTTAAGATCACCCACTCCTCAAGATACTGAGAAATACTTGCAATCAATGCAGTAGGAGGATTTCCTGAGATGTTTGGGAGCATCGACTGGATGCACTAGAAGTGTAAGAACTGTCCAATGGCTTGGCATGGCATGTACAAGGGCCACAAAGGAGGATGTAGTGTGGTACTGATACGTTGCAAATATATCTATAATTTTTGATGCTCCATGTTTGTTTTACACTAATTTTTATATGTTTTGTTTACACTTCGTGACATTTTTATGCATTTTCTGGAACTAACCTATTGACAAGATGCCACAGTGCCAGTTCATGTTTTCTGATGTTTTTGTATTTCAGAAAAGTTGTATAGGAAATATTCTCAGAATCGGACAAAACGAAAGCCAAATTTCCTAGTTTTCCCGACCCAAAGACGAAGTCCAAAGCAGAGACGGAGGAGGGCGCCGAGGTGTCGACACCATACCTGGGCGCGGCCCCCTCCCTGGCCATGCCTAGGGGTGGTGTGGGCCCCTCGGGCGCCCACTAACCTCGCCCTTCCGCCTATAAGTTGCCTCCCGACGCAAAAACCCTAAATCAACCATCCTCCATCCATGATAAGTTTTGTAGCTCTGCCGCCATCGAAGACAAGTTTTAGGGACATAAGTCTCTGTTTCAGCACCCTGCCGGGACGGTGAATTGCCCCCGGAGTCATCTCCATCGACTCCACCGCCATCTTCATCGCTGTTGCTGACTCCTATGATGAGGAGGGAGTAGTTCTCCCCCCCCGAGGCTGAGGGCTTTACCGGTAGCTATGTGGTCTATCTCTCTCTCCCATGGTATGATCTTTATATGATCATGAGCTTTGTAATCTAGTTGAATAATTAGATGTTATTCTTCATCTATTATGCTACTCAAGTGGTTTTATTATGTGATCTCCGGAGTCACCTAGTCCCACAGTGTGAAGGTGACAGTGTGCACACCATGTGTGTCTTTTAGACTAAACTTTACAGAAATACTTATAAAATGTGGTGTTTGTTAGTACTATATTTGGATGCTCAAAGTGACAAAGCGGGGTGTCCCTAGATTTGGAACGCGACTTTAAGCAGTGCTTTTGTAGCCCTACACGGTGAATTGGTGTTCGTTATCCAACCGGAGAGTGGTTCAGAGTAGCATAGTGAAGAGATGATATTTATGTATTCAATTATGGTATCATTGTTGAGAGTGTCCACTAGTGAAAGTAAGATCCCTAGGCCTTGTTTCTAAGCATTGAAACACCATTACAACCAGTTTTGCTATATGTTTGCTTGCTGCCATTTTAATTTCAGATTGCAATTATCACTTATAATCATCCATATTACTTGTATTTCACTATGTCTTCGCCGAACTAGTGCACATATACACCTGACAAGTGTATTGGGTGTGTTGGGGACATAAGAGACTTCTTGTATCGTAATTGCAGGGTTGCTTGAGAGGGACATCTTTGACCTCTTGATATGGGGTGGCCCGATCTTCTCAGTAAGCAACGGTGGTGATGATGATCACGGGGTGATGGCAGCGGAGATACACGACGATGTAGTGGAAGATAACTTGTATGACGCAACGAGATCTCTCGATTGGTCCCTGTCGCCAATGCAACAGCTCTCAACCCTGCAAGGTATTCGCAACTCCACACACTTGCGCACGTAGCCGCCGACCACGAAGCGGTAAGTTGCAACCGTCTAATTCCCAATGGAACAGCAGATCACACAAGACTTTTTCAGGTTCTACACAATATCAAGCAATATGGTGTAGGGATTCAATAGTTTTGCTAGAGCAAACAACTAAGAACTAGGGTTTATCTTAAACGTGGTCTAAAACAGCTAGGGGGGCATCCTGGGCACTTATATAGGCGTCCGGGACGACTCCTGGTCGAAAAGATACAAAAATAACCGACCCAGAGTAGATCTGGTCGAGACAGACTCGGACGAATCCGGTCTGGAATCCGGTCAACCGGGCCAGGGACCGGATCGGCCGGTCTGGCGTCCGGTCAATCGGGCGGCAACCGGGAAGTTGCGAAGTTTTCCGGTTTTGGTCTGGTACGATGCATCCCATCTGGTTGGCGCCCGGTCAACCGGGCCAGGGACCGAGCTGGCCGGTCTAGAGGCCGGTCTAACCGGGTGCTGGACCGGCCTGGACGTCTTCTTCTCCTCTCGCGCATGCCTCCCGCTCCTCCCTCGCGCGTCCATGAGATATCTTCATGTCCAGCTCCATGTCCAGCTTCACGTCCATCTTGACGTCCATCTTCATGTCCAGATGCTCCTCTCCTTCTCGTGCGATGCTCGTCTCCTCTTGATACCTGATGATACATAAGTAATAGGACTTAGGCAGTATAAAGTTCTCATCAATCAAAGTACCGTTTAGAAACAAGTTCACCTGTTGTTTAAGTAGCTTCGCACGAGCCCTTTTAATTGGTCCAATCCAAACTTCATTGGACTTGAGCTTCACAGCAGGTTCATCTTCATTTATTAGTGACGGAGGTAATGGTGTAGTAGGGATGTCCTCATCATCTCCCCCCCTTCAAAAGGCGTCGACCCCGACGCTCCAAGGTCTTCTCCGTCATATGGTGTCAAATCAGCAACATTGAAAGAATTACTGACACCAAACTCATCAACTGGAAGATCTATCGAGTATGCATTATCATTGATCTTGGCAAGCACTTTGTAAGGACCAGCACCACGAGGCTTCAACTTAGACTTCCGTAGCTTTGGGAACCTATCCTTGCGAAAATTTACCCAGACCATATCACCAGGCTTGAACAACATCTCTTTGCGCTTCTTATTCATCCTTGCAGCATTGCTCTTGCCTTTCTTCTCTATCAACTCTTTAGTCTTCACATGGATTTTTCGCACAAAATCTGCCCTCTTGGATGCCTCCATATTAACTCTCTCATGTATGGGCAAAGGCAACAAGTCAAGTGGAGTAATGGGTTTAAAACCATACACCACCTCAAAAGGACATAGCTCCGTGGTAGAATGTACCGCCCTGTTGTAAGCAAACTCTACATGCGGCAAACACTCTTCCCACTCCTTCAGGTTCTTCTTAATCATGGATCTCAACAGTTGTGACAAGGTTCGATTCACCACCTCAGTTTGACCATCAGTTTGGGGATGACAAGTAGTACTGAACAGCAGCTTTGTCCCAAGCTTTCCCCAAAGTGTCTTCCAGAAGTAGCTCATGAACTTCACATCACGATCAGAAACAATAGTCTTCGGGACTCCATGTAGTCGAACAATCTCCCTGAAAAACTGGTTAGCAATATGCGACGCATCGTCGCTTTTGTGGCAGGCAATAAAGTGTGACATTTTAGAAAATCTGTCCACTACCACAAATATAGAATCATGGCCTCTTTTAGTACGCGGCAAACCCAACACAAAATCCATACTAATATCTTCCCAAGGTATAGTAGGTGCCGGTAATGGAGTATACAAACCGTGAGGCTTCAGCTTGGACTTGGACTTGTTGCAAGTAATGCACCTCTTCACATACCTGTCCACATCCCGCCTCATCTTTGGCCAATAAAAGTGATCAGCGAGCATGAGTAGCGTCTTCTCACGCCCAAAGTGACCCATCAAACCTCCAGCATGTGATTCCTTCAATAAGAGCAAACGCACAGACGATTCTGGAACACATAGTTTGTTAGCTCGAAATAAGAACCCATCATGTATGTGATATTTTTCCCATACTTTACCAAGAGCACATAAGCGATATGGTTCAGCAAAATCATGATCAGTCGCATATAAATCACATAACACCTCTAATCCAGGAATTTTAACATCAAGTTGAGTTAATAGCATATTCTTCCTAGATAGAGCATCAGCAACAATGTTATCTTTTCCCTTTTTATGCTTAATAATGTATGGAAAAGACTCAATGAACTCAACCCACTTTGCAAGACGCCTATGCAAAGTAGATTGGGCTTTCAGATATTTTAAAGCTTCATGATCAGAATGTATGATAAATTCTTTTGGCCACAAGCAATGTTGCCAAACCTCAAGAACTCTAATTAAAGCATACAATTCTTTATCATAGATTGGATAGTTGAACTTAGCACCAGAAAGTTTCTCAGAAAAATATGCAATTGGGCGACCCTCTTGCATCAATACACCACCAATTCCAATACCACTAGCATCACATTCAATCTCAAATTGCTTATTGAAATCAGGAAGTGCAAGCAACGGTGCAGAAGTTAACAATCGTTTCAGTTCATCAAAAGCATGATCTTGGGCAATGCCCCACTCCAAAGCAACACCCTTTTTAGTCAATTCATTCAAAGGTGCAGCAATAGTAGAAAAATTGGGCACAAAACGGCGATAAAACCCAGCTAGACCATGAAAACTTCTAACTTGACTCACATTCATGGGAGTAGGCCAATTTTGAATAGCTTCAATTTTAGACACATCTACTTCTACTCCATGCTTAGAGACAACATAACCCAGAAATATGACCTTATCTTTGCAAAATGTGCACTTCTCAAGATTACCATAGAGTTTACTATCACGCAACACTTGCAAAACATGTCGAATATGTATAATATGATCAGATTCATTGCGGCTGTAAATTAATATGTCATCAAAATACACAACCACAAATTTGCCAATAAATTCTCGCAAAACATGGTTCATTAATCTCATGAAAGTGCTAGGTGCATTAGTCAAACCAAAAGGCATTACTAACCACTCATATAAACCAAATTTTGTTTTAAAGGCGGTTTTCCACTCATCCCCTTCTTTCATCCTAATTTGATGATAACCACTACGCAAATCAATTTTAGAGAACACAGCAGCACCACTCAATTCATCTAGCATATCCTCTAAACGGGGAATAGGGTGACGATATCGAATAGTGATATTGTTTATAGCTCTACAATCTACGCACATACGCCATGTACCATCTTTCTTAGGAACAAGAATAACAGGAACAGCACAAGGACTAAGGCTTATGCGGATATAACCTTTGTCGAGTAGCACTTGTACTTGCTTCTGTATCTCCTTCGTCTCTTCGGGGTTCGTTCTATATGGTGCCCGATTGGGTAGCGAAGCTCTGGGAATCAAGTCAATTTGATGCTCAATACCTCGCAATGGTGGAAGTCCTGTGATACGCTGTTATCACCAGATTTTGGACAAATCCAGAGGTGGGCCGTAAGAGAGATGGGCTTGGAAGACTACACGTGGAAGATTTCTGAAGCGGCCTTGCACGGAGAATTTGGGCTAGGTTGCCCGTGTATCTTTAATTATAGTAGATTGTATCTTAGATCAAGATTAGAGTTTGTATCGTGCACGGTGGGATATTCCCACGTTAGAAAGTCCCCTGGACTATAAATATGTATCTAGGGTTTATGGAATAAACAACAACACAACGTTCACCCCAAAACAAACCAATCTCGGCGCATCGCCAACTCCTTCGTCTCGAGGGTTTCAATCAGGTAAGCGACATGCTGCCTAGATCGCATCTTGCGATCTAGGCAGCACAAGCTCCACGTTGTTCATGCGTTGCCCGTACTGAAGCGTCTTTGATGGCGGGCAACGTAGTTATCATAGATGTGTTAGGGTTAGCATAGTTCTCCGTATAACATGCTTACGTAGTGCAACCCTTGCATGTCTAGCCGCCCTCACACCTATCTCAGGTGTGGGGGCGGCACCCTGCTTGTTCATTATTTAGTAGATCTGATCCGTTACGATTGCTCCTTGCTCTGCAAGGATTAGTTTAATATCTGCAATAGTTAGGCCTTACAAAGGGGGGGAGGATCCAGCGGCACGTAGGGTGGCGTTCGCAAGTCCTAAACAGGATGTTCCGAGGATCAACGCCATGTTGGTTTTTTGGCCTTGTTTAGGATCGGCTTACGAGCACCGTGCGTGGCCGCGAGGCCCAACCTGGAGTAGGATGATCCGATTATGCGGTGAAAACCCTAAATCGTCGTAGATCTCATTAGCTTTATCTTGATCAAGCAGGATCACCAAGTATTCGTGCACCCCGTACGAATCATGGGTGGATCGGCTCTTTGAGCCGATTCACAGGATAACCTGAGAGCCGATCGAGGCTCTTATTTAATGTTTACGTGTATGCCATGCAGAACTAAGCGAGGCATCCCCATCACCTTCCTGACCAGGTATAGGTCAGGTGGCACGCCCTTGCACTTCGCATCGCCGCGTGTGACCAGAAGAGCATTGCGGGCCGTCGCTCGGAGGGGTCTCAGCCAGCCGCAGCTCTAGGCTCTTCCCGGCTCTACCTGTGTTGACAGGCCGCTGCCCGCCGGTGGGTTTTGGCAGTCAACACATTCTGGCACGCCCGGTGGGACAATCGTCTACATCAACCACATCGCCATCTACATCTGAGATGGCGGCGGACGGCACGCCAGTCACCTACGAGGAGTTACCTGCCGAGCTCAAGAAGAAATACGACGAGATCAAGGTCACCCTCGAAGCCGACCTCATCGGCTCTTTTCAGAGAACCCGTACCCATGGCATCAGATGGAAGGGATTCTCACCACAAGGTGCACTCGATGGGATAGATCTCTCTGCCCCGTCGGAGGAACGCACCAGGGGCCTACGGCAGGAGATCAACTACTTGGTGGCTCACTCGCTACACCGCCACTCTGAAAACTTGGTCAACGTGTTGGAGCGTCTCGCTCTGCGCGTGATCCAGGAGATCATGAGCCACCAGTACTCGCCGTCAGGACCATCTCTCGGGACGCATCAAGGAGAGTTGCCACTCCAGTCCCGTCCACCGCTGCCATATGCGTTGGCAGCACCAGCTGAAGTGCCGGCTACACCGGCATTCGTCGTCTACAAGATCGGTGGTGACCCTAGTGACTACCAGTTCTTGGCTGAGGCGCCTAAGGAGATCCCTCAAGGATACGCGTGCACGTATGTGCCAGATTGTGGCAACTGGCCACTCTCAAACCAGGCCACAACGTCAGGGACTCCGGCGCAAACAGGAGGAACGTCAGCAACAGAGCTTGAGAAGCAGACGTGGCTAACTAAGTACGCCACCCCGACGAAACTCCCGAGCCCAGCTCCTGCAGTTGGCTCAGAGCTGGAAAAGCAAACATGGCTGGCTAAGTACGCCACCCCGGCGAATCTTCAGAGTGCATCTCCTGCAGCCAGCACAGCGGATCAGATCAGTACCATACTGAGAGACCAGTTCGGCATGGTGCCGAAAAGAAGGGCAATCGGCTATTCCAAGCCGTACCCCGACGAGTACGAGATGATCCCGCTGCCACCTAAATATCGGCTCCCTGACTTCTCCAAATTCAGTGGATCGGATGGCTCCAGCTCCATCGAGCACATCGGCCGATATTTGGCGCAACTAGGACCGGCTTCAGTGTCGGATCAGCTACGCGTGAGGCTCTTTTCACAGTCCCTCACAGGATCGGCTTTTGGATGGTATACCTCTTTGCCAGCAAACTCCATCCAGTCTTGGAAGCAATTGGAAGAACAGTTCCATATGCAATACCATTCAGAAGCTTCCGAGTCTAGCATTGCCGATCTAGCACAACTACGTCAGAAGCGCGGAGAAACGGTGACAGAGTACATCCAGCGCTTCAGGAATCTTAGGAACCGATGTTATTCGGTTCGTATAACTGAAAAGGAAGCAGTCGAGTTGGCAGTAGCTGGCCTTGCAACACAGCTCAAGGACATGGCCTCCCAAGCAGATTATCCCTCGCTGGCGCACATGGTTCAGAAACTATCAGCATATGAACAGCGCCACCCAGACCTGTACCAAGACAAGTTCAAGCGTGCAGTAGTCATGGTCGATACAGAGGAAGGTGAAGTGCCTGCGGGAGACCAAGAAGTAGCAGTGGCTGAGTGGACTCGGGGAGGAACCTCCGTGTCCTGCAAATGGGTAAAGCCACCAGGGCCGCCCAGGGGATTTGATTTTGACGTGACCAAGACTGAACAAATCTTCGACCTCCTGCTCAAGGAGAAACAGTTGACGATTCCTGAAGGTCTCAAGTTCCCCATGGCGCAAGAGCTAAACGGAAAGCCGTACTGCAAATTCCACAACTCGCTTTCCCATGCCACCAACGACTGCAGGGTGTGGCGTCAGCACATCCAAGCGGCGATAGAGAAGGGGCGTTTAATTTTCAACCAGTACGCCATGAAGGTAGACACCCAGCCCTTCCCCGCCGTTAACATGGTAGAAGTCATCTACCCTGAGGGTTGCCAGCCAGGTCCCACGTTCAGCATCAACATGGTAGGACTTGGGAACCACTCTGGCAAAGATGGAGATGAGGGCAGCTGCTCTCATAGCAAGGACACAGAGGAGGCCGCTCCACGCGATCGGCTCCATCATGATGGCAAGCGCTACGTCACAGAGGGAGAAGTGAAGAACATAAGATATCAACGACCTCTCTCTGATCACCTCCTCAACAAATATGTGAGTCAGTATGACCAACACCGACGGTCCAACTATGATGATGAAGGAGATCGTCTGGCTAGAGAAGCCAGAAGACATCGTCGGCAGGATCGCGATGAGGAGGAGCACGAGCGCCGTGCCACAGACAAGTCAAGGGAGCAAGATGACAACGCCAGACACTGGGACTGCCCTTTCTTCAGACACTGCTGGGATTCAGGAATGAGCCGATTGCCCACAATCGGCAATTGCCCAGAATGCAACAAGAAGGAGGCAGCCAACGTGTCTGTGTTTGAGCGCTTAGGGCCTCTCCCACCACCAAGCAAACGCGCTGAGTCACTTCGTTGGGCAGATCTTGAGGATTCCGAAGACGAGGGACTAGAAGAAGAAGAAGACAGGTACCACCGTCCAAGGTGGTGCCCTGACGGACTCAGCCGTTCACAAAAACGCAGGGTTCAGCGGTTGCGCGGCCTGGAGGAAGCCGAAAGGTTATACCTGCATACGCTAAGGAAGGCACGGCCTGATCTGGCTGCAAAGATTCAGCGAGCCCTGGATGAGGAGGGTCGTCCACGGAGAATGGAGTGGCGTCCCAAGCAAAAGAAAGCCGATGATGAAACATCGGCTGGCACAAACATGGTGTTTGTCTTGCCGACAGAGCTTAGTGCTCCACGATTATACGATGCACTCAAGGTGGATGACAGCAGGCGCATCAAGTCAGAGGTTGGGTTGGTTTTATCCAGCCTAACCGAGTAGCAAGATTAAAACAATGAGCAAACCGGGTGAGGCTGATCCTTGTGATCGGCTCCAAAAAAATTTATGGAGGAACATTACAAAACCTTCATCGAACAAGCAATGTGGAGGCCGATTCCAGCAATCAGCTAAAATTATCTTCTGCACATATTCTGTTTGTGGTCAGCAACGATCTACTGGGCAGCGGCCACGTCGGCAGATGAAAGTCAGCATGAATCTTTGCGAAGCCGACGTACAAGTGCAGTGCCCTGACTAACCATGAAAGCCGATATCTGCAGTCATTTGGCAGATTCGGCTCGGGGGGCATATAGTCAGATGAACATATGCAGATAAACATGTGCAGACATGCGTGCAGTGGAATATTGGGGGCCGATTCGGAAAAATCGGCCAAATAAAAAAAAAACACAAAAAGTTTAGCCGATGCAGATACGTGGCCATCGACTCAAGAGGTACAGCTGTTATGAGCGGAAAGGGTCAATGGAAAGGGTCAATGGAGCAGGAAGGGAGTCACGAAGAGAGATTCTAATGGAAGAACTCCTCAGTTGAGTGGCTTGATGACTTCGATTTTCTCTTCAAGAACCTCTGGTTTCCTTTTGCGAGTAATGTGCAGATCAGGTTAAGGATGGGTTGCATCAGATCCACCACAGGGAAGGAGCCGATCTGACCTGCAAGGCGCGAAAAGTGGACTGAAGAAGCTCGGGGGGCAGCTCACCCTGAAGGTTCTCTGCTCTGGAGAGCCGATTTTGCTGAAATCGGCTGGTTCCGCATCATGACTTGGGAACCGACGGCGACACATTTGGTTAGTCCACTGATATGCTCGCCTTGATAGAGGCTCGGGGGGGCAACTGCTGGCGTAGAATTTTCCGTTCTTAAGAAACCGATTGAGATTTCATCGGGCTGAAAACCCAGTGGTATCGACTTCAGGAGCAAGTCGTGTCGGCAGTGGTCCTGGGGCTCTCGTGAGAACGTCGATCTGCCTAGTTGTCAGCCAGAGCTCAAAGGGATGGGGCATTGAGATACCGGTGCGTTGTCATCAGCTCGTTGGGCATTGGCTAAGTGACGATCGGCGGGGTCAGCAGAAGAGGGAATCGGCTCAATTAAACTCTGAAGAAATCGGCAAAATCAAATTGAGGAAAAGTTCTTCATTGATAAACTAGATTTCTTACATAGAAGAGCTGATTGCTCTCAAAAGGGAGTACTAAGGGGATACATTGCCCCGTCTACTGTTGCTGATCCTATTCTAGAGGTCCTATTCTACGGGCCGTCACTGCCCTCGTCGTCACCGTCGTCAGCGCTGTCGGCGCTGCTCCCGGCGGGCTCGTCGTCGCTGCTGTAGCGGCCGCCGGCAGGACCTTCGTTGTCCTCGTCCTCCACGTCGTCGTCGTCGTCGTCGCTATCATAATCACTGAGATTCCCTGGCCAGGGGCAATGGCGCTTGGCCGGCGGCTCGTCGGAGGGGCTGTCGTCGTCATCCTCCTCCTCCTCTTCCTCCTCCTTCACCTCGGAGGAGGTAAAGTCATCCCAGGAGAAGCGATCGTCATCGCTCTCCTCCTCCGATTCCCCGTTGGCGAGGAAGCGGAGGTCGCTCTCCCCGTCCGTCGAGGACTGGTCGTCCTCGGACCAGATGGAGAAGTCATGGTCTGACTCCTCCCCGGCCTCAATGGCGCGGCGGATGTTGGCCGCATGGACCTCTTGTGGGCTCGGTGCTGGCATCGGCTCGGGAGAGGAGGACTCGAAGGAAAGTCCCGACGAGGCAGAGGAAGAAGAAGACATGGTGCGCAGAAGGGTTTTTTGGGGGTGCCGATGGCTGGAACAGAGGAAGGGGATAAAGATAACTAATCAGTCGGCACGGTTAAATAATGAGAAACCTGGTGGGAATTACTGCCATTACAGTTTCTGAAGGGGTAATGTCAGAGCTGTCAAATTTTGCAGAGAAGCTGAGAGGACAGGGCATAATGATGACGGATGCTGCAAATGGCTCTGTTCTGCCACGACATGACCCTTCGAAAGGAAAGCATAATGATTTTGGAAATGTTATTTCCAAAACCAGGGGGGCATGTGTTATCACCAGATTTTGGACAAATCCAGAGGTGGGCCGTAAGAGAGATGGGCTTGGAAGACTACACGTGGAAGATTTCTGAAGCGGCCTTGCACGGAGAATTTGGGCTAGGTTGCCCGTGTATCTTTAATTATAGTAGATTGTATCTTAGATCAAGATTAGAGTTTGTATCGTGCACGGTGGGATATTCCCACGTTAGAAAGTCCCCTGGACTATAAATATGTATCTAGGGTTTATGGAATAAACAACAACACAACGTTCACCCCAAAACAAACCAATCTCGGCGCATCGCCAACTCCTTCGTCTCGAGGGTTTCAATCAGGTAAGCGACATGCTGCCTAGATCGCATCTTGCGATCTAGGCAGCACAAGCTCCACGTTGTTCATGCGTTGCCCGTACTGAAGCGTCTTTGATGGCGGGCAACGTAGTTATCATAGATGTGTTAGGGTTAGCATAGTTCTCCGTATAACATGCTTACGTAGTGCAACCCTTGCATGTCTAGCCGCCCTCACACCTATCTCAGGTGTGGGGGCGGCACCCTGCTTGTTCATTATTTAGTAGATCTGATCCGTTACGATTGCTCCTTGCTCTGCAAGGATTAGTTTAATATCTGCAATAGTTAGGCCTTACAAAGGGGGGGAGGATCCAGCGGCACGTAGGGTGGCGTTCGCAAGTCCTAAACAGGATGTTCCGAGGATCAACGCCATGTTGGTTTTTTGGCCTTGTTTAGGATCGGCTTACGAGCACCGTGCGTGGCCGCGAGGCCCAACCTGGAGTAGGATGATCCGATTATGCGGTGAAAACCCTAAATCGTCGTAGATCTCATTAGCTTTATCTTGATCAAGCAGGATCACCAAGTATTCGTGCACCCCGTACGAATCATGGGTGGATCGGCTCTTTGAGCCGATTCACAGGATAACCTGAGAGCCGATCGAGGCTCTTATTTAATGTTTACGTGTATGCCATGCAGGAACTAAGCGAGGCATCCCCATCACCTTCCTGACCAGGTATAGGTCAGGTGGCACGCCCTTGCACTTCGCATCGCCGCGTGTGACCAGAAGAGCATTGCGGGCCGTCGCTCGGAGGGGTCTCAGCCAGCCGCAGCTCTAGGCTCTTCCCGGCTCTACCTGTGTTGACAGGCCGCTGCCCGCCGGTGGGTTTTGGCAGTCAACATACGCGTACAGCACGCGACCGTTGGGAACCCCAAGAGGAAGGTGTGATGCGTACATCGGCAAGTTTTCCCTCACTAAGAAACAAAGGTTTATCGAACCAGTAGGAGCCAAGAAGCACGTTGAAGGTTGATGGCGGCGAAGTGTAGTGCGGCGCAACACCAGGGATTCCGGCGCCAACGTGGAACCTGCACAACACAACCAAATTACTTTGCCCCAACGTGACAGTGAGGTTGTCAATCTCACCGGCTTGCTGTAACAAAGGATTAGATGTATAGTGTGGATGATGATTGTTTGCAGAAAACAGTAGAACAAGTATTGTAGTAGATTGTATTCGATTAAAAGAATGGACCGGGGTCCACAGTTCACTAGTGGCGTCTCTCCGATAAGAATAAGCATGTTGGGTGAACAAATTACAGTTGGGTAATTGACAAATAAAGAGGGCATGACCATGCACATACATGATATGATGAGTATTGTGAGATTTAATTGGGCATTACGACAAAGTACATAGACCGCTATCCAGCATGCATCTATGCCTAAAAAGTCCACCTTCAGGTTATCATCCGAACCCCTTCCAGTATTAAGTTGCAAACAACAGACAATTGCATTAAGTATGGTGCGTAATGTAATCAATAACTACATCCTTAGACATAGCATCGATGTTTTATCCCTAGTGGCAACAGCACATCGATAATAGATTGATAATCAACATAGCATAGTATTCTCTATCCATCGGATCCCAACAAACACAACATGTAGCATTACAGATAGATGATCTTGATCATGTTAGGCAGCTCACAAGACCCGACAATGAAGCACAATTAGGAGAAGACGACCATCTAGCTACTGCTATGGACCCATAGTCCAGGGGTGAACTACTCACTCATCACTCCGGAGGCGACCATGGCGGTGAAGAGTCCTCCGGGAGATGATTCCCCTCTCCGGCAGGGTGCCGAAGGCGATCTCCTGAATCCCCCGAGATGGGATTGGCGGCGGCGGCGTCTCTAGAAGGTTTTCCGTATCGTGGCTCTCGGTACTGGAGGTTTCGCGACGAAGGCTTTAAGTAGGCGGAGGAGATAGGTCAGGGGGCGTCACGGGGGCCCCACACGCTAGGGCCGCGCGGGCCCCCTGTAGGCCGCGCCGCCCTAGTGTGGCGGCGCCCCGTGGCCCCACTTCGTCTCTCCCTCGGACTTCTGGAAGCTTCGTGGAAAAATAGGCCCCTGGGCGTTGATTTCGTCCAATTCCGAGAATATTTCCTTACTAGGATTTCTGAAACCAAAAACAGCAGAAAACAACAACTGGCTCTTCGGCATCTCGTTAATAGGTTAGTGCCGGAAAATGTATAAATATGACATAAAGTATGCATAAAACATGTAGATATCATCAATAATGTGGCATGGAACATAAGAAATTATCGATACATCGGAGACGTATCAGCATCCCCAAGCTTAGTTCCTGCTCGTCCCGAGCAGGTAAACGATAACAAAGATAATTTCTGGAGTGACATGCCATCATAACCTTGATCATACTATTGTAAGCACATGTAATGAATGCAGCGATCAAAACAATGGTAATGCAATGAGTAAACAAATGAATCATATAGCAAAGACTTTTCATGAATAGTACTTCAAGACAAGCATCAATAAGTCTTGCATAAGAGTTAACTCATAAAGCAATAATTCAAAGTAAAGGTATTGAAGCAACACAAAGGAAGATTAAGTTTCAGCGGTTGCTTTCAACTTGTAACATGTATATCTCATGGATATTGTCAACATAGAGTAATATAACAAGTGCAATATGCAAGTATGTAGGAATCAATGCACAGTTCACACAAGTGTTTGCTTCTTGAGATGGAGAGAAATAGGTGAACTGACTCAACATAAAAGTAAAAGAAAGGCCCTTCGCAGAGGGAATCATCGATTGCTATATTTGTGCTAGAGCTTTGGTTTTGAAAACATATAGAGAGCATAAAAGTAAAATTTTGAGAGGTGTTTGTTGTTGTCAACGAATGGTAGTGGGTACTCTAACCCCCTTGCCAGACAAACCTTCAAAGAGCGGCTCCCATTTTATTTTTATTTTTGGGTGGCACTCCTTCCAACCTTTCTTTCACAAACCATGGCTAACCGAATCCTCGGGTGCCTGCCAACAATCTCATACCATGAAGGAGTGCCTTTTTATTTTAGTTTTATTATGATGACACTCCTCCCCACCTTTGCTTTCTCAAGCCATGGCTAACCGAATCCTTCGGGTGCCGTCCAACAATCACATACCATGGAGGAGTGTCTATTTTTGTTAATTAATTTGGGACTGGGAATCCCATTGCCAGCTCTTTTTGCAAAATTATTGGATAAGCGGATGAAGCCACTAGTCCATTGGTGAAAGTTGCCCAACAAGAATGAAAGATAAACACCACATACTTCCTCATGAGCTATAAAACATTGACACAAATCAGAGGTAATAAATTTTGAATTGTTTAAAGGTAGCACTCAAGCAATTTACTTTGGAATGGCGGAGAAATACCATGTAGTAGGTAGGTATGGTGGACACAAATGGCATAGTGGTTGGCTCAAGGATTTTGGATGCATGAGAAGTATTCCCTCTCGATACAAGGCTTAGGCTAGCAAGGCTATTTGAAACAAACACAAGTATGAAGCGGTGCAGCAAAACTCACATAAAAGACATATTGTAAGCATTATAAGACTCTACATCGTCTTCCTTGTTGTTCAAACTCTTTACTAGAAATTATCTAGACCTTAGAGAGACCAATTATGCAAACCAAATTTTAGCAAGCTCTATGTATTTCTTCATTAATAGGTGCAAAGTATATGATGCAAGAGCTTAAACATGAGCACAACAATTGCCAAGTATCAAATTATTCAAGACATTTTACCAATTACTACATGTAGCATTTCCCGTTTCCAACCATATAACAATTTAACGAAGAAGATTCAACCTTCGCCATGAATACTATGAGTAAAGCCTAAGGACATATTTGTCCATATGCAACAGCGGAGCGTGTCTCTCTCCCACACAATGAATGCTAGGATCCATTTTATTTAAACAAAACAAAAACAAAAACAAACAGACGCTCCAAGCAAAGTACATAAGATGTGATGGAATAAAAATATAGTTTCACTAGAGGAACCTGATAATGTTGTCGATGAAGAAGGGGATGCCTTGGGCATCCCCAAGCTTAGACGCTTGAGTCTTCTTGAAATATGAAGGGGTGAACCACCGGGGCATCCCCAAGCTTAGAGCTTTCACTCTCCTTGATCATATTGTATCATCTCCCTCTCTTGATCCTTGAAAACTTCCTCCACACCAAACTTAAAACAACTCATTAGAGGGTTATTGCACAATCAAAATTCACATGTTCAGAGGTGACATAATCATTCTTAACACTTCTGGACATTGCACAAAGCTACTGAAAGTTAATGGAATCGAAAAATCCATCAAGCATAGCAAAACAGGCAATGCGAAATAAAAGACAGAATCTGTCAAAACAGAACAGTCCGTAAAGACGAATTTCTAAGAGGCACCAGAATTGCTCAAATGAAAATGCTCAAATTGAATGAAAGTTGCGTACATATCTGAGGATCACTCATGTAAATTGGCATAATTTTCTGAGTTACCTACAGAGAATTAGGCCCAGATTCGTGACAGCAAGAAATCTGTTTCTGCGCAGTAATCCAAATCTAGTATGAACCTTACTATCAACGACTTTACTTGGCACAACAATGCAACAAAACTAAGATAAGGAGAGGTTGCTACAGTAGTAACAACTTCAAAGACTCAAATTTAAAATAAAGGTGCAGTAGTAAAATCATGGGTTGTCTCCCATAAGCGCTTTTCTTTAACGCCTTTCAGCTAGGCGCAGAAAGTGTGTATCAAGTATTATCAAGAGATGATGCATCTACAGCGGGGTTTGGAGTTTTCTCAACCATGCATTGTATTTTGGATACATAAGTTTTAGAGGCTCCCTTTTCATTAGTCTTGGGCTTGCTACTCTCATCAAACAAATTTTCAGGAACAAGCCAAGCATAATTATCATCTAGAGCTTCATGCATTGCTAGGAGCTTACAAGGTATTGGTGCTTTAATCTCCCCACCATCATTAATATTATTAGTGTACTTAATTCTATCCATATCCATCTTTTCAAGTATTCTTTTAAAATCGGTGAACATACCAAGCCTCTCATGCTTAATAAAAACTTTTCTAGCTTCTTTAGCTATATCCGCAAATTCTCTAACAAGGACTTTTAAAACAAAATCTCTCTTCTCTCCCCTATCCATAGCAGAAAGTGTAAGAAACATGTGTTGTGTCATGGGGTTGAGACTAATAAATCTAGCTTCCATCATGCGTACCAAACAAGGAGAAGCATCTTCATAAGTAGGGACAGCTTTTGCCAGGGGTATATCTTCAAGATCTTCGTGCATACTAACATGGGTGAAAAATTCTTCTATATTATCTCTTCCAATTATAGACCCTTGTCCCGCTGGTATATCTTTTAAAGTAAAATTAGGAGGAAACATAATGAAATAAGTAAAGTAGATGCAAGTAACTAATTTTTTTGTGTTTTTAATATGGAGAATGCAAACAAGACAGTAAATAAAGTAAAGCTAGCAACTAATTTTTTTGTATTTTGATATAATGCAGCAAACAAAGTACTAAATAAAATAAAGCAAGACAAAAACAAAGTAAAGAGATTGGAAGTGGAGACTCCCCTTGCAGCATGTCTTGATCTCCCCGGCAACGGCGCCAGAAAACAGTCTTGATACGCGTACATCACGCGACCGTTGGGAACCCCAAGAGGAAGGTGTGATGCGTACAGCGGCAAGTTTTCCCTCAGTAAGAAACGAAGGTTTATCGAACCAGTAGGAGCCAAGAAGCACGTTGAAGGTTGATGGCGGCGAAGTGTAGTGCGGCGCAACACCAGGGATTCCGGCGCCAACGTGGAACCTGCACAACACAACCAAATTACTTTGCCCCAACGTGACAGTGAGGTTGTAAATCTCACCGGCTTGCTGTAACAAAGGATTAGATGTATAGTGTGGATGATGATTGTTTGCAGAAAACAGTAGAACAAGTATTGCAGTAGATTGTATTCGATTAAAAGAATGGACTGGGGTCCACAGTTCACTAGTGGCGTCTCTCCGATAAGAATAAGCATGTTGGGTGAACAAATTACAGTTGGGCAATTGACAAATAAAGAGGGCATGACCATGCACATACATGATATGATGAGTATTGTGAGATTTAATTGAGCATTACGACAAAGTACATAGACCGCTATCCAGCATGCATCTATGCCTAAAAAGTCCACCTTCAGGTTATCATCCGAACCCCTTCCAGTATTAAGTTGCAAACAACAGACAATTGCATTAAGTATGGTGCGTAATGTAATCAACAACTACATCCTTAGACATAGCATCAATGTTTTATCCCTAGTGGCAACAACACATCGATAATAGATTGATAATCAACATAGCATAGTATTCTCTATCCATCGGATCCCAACAAACACAACATGTACCATTACAGATAGATGATCTTGATCATGTTAGGCAGCTCACAAGACCCGACAATGAAGCACAATTAGAAGAAGCCGACCATCTAGCTACTGCTATGGACCCATAGTCCAGGGGTGAACTACTCACTCATCACTCCGGAGGCGACCATGGCGGTGAAGAGTCCTCCGGGAGATGATTCCCCTCTCCGGCAGGGTGCCGGAGGCGATCTCCTAAATCCCCCGAGATGGGATTGGCTGCGGCGGCGTCTCTGGAAGGTTTTCCGTATCGTGGCTCTCGGTACTGGAGGTTTCGCGACGAAGGCTTTAAGTAGGCGGAGGAGATAGGTCAGGGGGCGTCACGGGGGCCCCACACGCTAGGGCCGCACGGGCCCCCTGTAGGTCGCGCCGCCCTAGTGTGGCGGCGCCCCGTGGCCCCACTCCGTCTCTCCCTCGGACTTCTGGAAGCTTCGTGGAAAAATAGGCCCCTGGGCGTTGATTTCGTCCAATTCCGAGAATATTTCCTTACTAGGATTTCTGAAACCAAAAACAGCAGAAAACAGCAACTGGCTCTTCGGCATCTCGTTAATAGGTTAGTGTCGGAAAATGTATAAATATGACATAAAGTATGCATAAAACATGTAGATATCATCAATAATGTGGCATGGAACATAAAAAATTATCGATACGTCGGAGACGTATCATCCTGCGGGTACTTCATCCGGAAACACGTCGCCAAATTCCTGCAAAACATTAGAAACACCAAGAGGAAGAGGGGTCATGTCGTTAGAAACCAAAACCGTACCCCTGTACAAGAGCACAAGAGGCATGGTTGTAGGATCCTCACTAAATTCTCTCATGTCTTCTTTGGTGGCTAATGAGACTAAGAATTCACTCTCTCACTTTTCGTTATATCACTCACAACATTACAATTATCTCGCCTATCTAAAGAAGCATCCTCCAAGTTGACTTAAACTTTTTGACGAGACTCATTGACAATTTGCTGTGGTGTCATAGGCTGTAAATTGATTTTATTGCCCTTGAACTCCAAGTGATATGTATTGGCACGGCCATTATGTTGCACAGAACGGTCATAGAGCCAAGGCCGACCCAATAGTAGGTGACACACCGTCATAGGAACGACATCAAAATCAATGCAATCCTTATACGGTCCAATAGCAAATTCAACACGCACCATGTGGTTTACCTTCATCTCACCATTGTCACTCAACCACTGAATATAATATGGATGCGGGTGCGGTAGATACTTCAACTTCAGCTTGGTGCACAACTCTTTGCTTGCTAAATTGCGGCAACTCCCGCCATCAATAATGACCTTGCAAGCCTTGTCAGGACCAACTAAAGCCTTTGTTTGGAACAAATTGCAGCGCTGAGTAGATGCACTAGGCAACACATTAAGAGCACGCTGCGACACAACAATGGTGCGAGCATCAGACGGATATGCATCTTCACAATCAGTGTCATAATCATCATCTTCTGGAGCATTAGGATCAACATCATCTCCAGTCTCATACTCATTGTCCTCATTGATAACCATGACTTTGCGGTTAGGACAATCTCTCTTGAAGTGACCTTTGCCACCACATGTATGACAAAGCATATCACGGTTACGGGCAGTGGACACATTAGAACCACTCGTACTTGCAGCAGATTCAGACTTCTTTGTGTTAGACACATTAGAGACCGACTTACTAGGCGGAGGGGCGGAGCGCGTCGAAGGCGCCGGCGCCATAGATGGGGCCGCGCGGGGTGTGAAACGCCCAGCTCCTATAGCTCGACCTTTGATCTTTGCTTCGTCAGCCAACTGCGATTCAGCTTCTCTTGCATGATGTAACAATTGATTCATAGTGGTGTAGCTGTAGTGACGAACAATGCCTTTGATATCATACTTCAAACCATTGAGGAAACGATGCATTGTCATCTCGAGAGACTCACGGACACGGCCACGCTGCATAAGCATCTCCATCTCCATGTAGTATTCATCCACAGTCTTCACACCTTGTCTCAATAGAGTCAGCTTATCATATATATTCCGTAAGTAATTTGTAGGCACAAAACGAGAAGTCATCGCCTCCTTCATGGCACGCCATGTGCGTATAGGCTGCTCACGATCCTCTTCGCGGTTACGAACAAAAGCATCCCACCAACGCAAAGCATAGCCATCAAATTCAGAAGAAGCAAGCTTGATCTTCCGATCGTCAGTATAATGTGGATGTAAGCTCCACAACTTCTCAATCTTGAGCTCCCAAGTGAGGTATTCTTCAACATCGGCTCCTCCTTCAAACTTGGGTATAGAAAACTTGGGCTTGCCCAAACCATCTTCCTCACCTTGTCCACGACCATTGCGGCCAAGTGGAACCCAACCACGAGCACGATTACCACGGGGCGCATCACGAGCATTGTGTGCATCATCTTGAAGCTCAGGATCATCGTCATCATCTTGTTGTTGTTGCACGATCAAATTCTCAACAGCTAAGCGCAAATCAGCAAGATTGCGTTGTACATCCGTCATTTAATCTTGCATTGTAGTGACGGTCACATGAGTAGCATCCAGCTTTTGGGAAATCTCATCAATCTTCCCATTAAGCACCTCGTCCTGAGCGCGAAATTCACGTCGCATCTCATTACGAAGAGCCTCATACTCTCTCCATGTGATAATATCTGCAGCACTCTTGTTTTCCTGGTTAACAATTCTATGATCACTAGCAGACATCGTTAGTAGATTAGTGCACTAAATCAAAAGTATATGGTGGTACTCTCACAACTCACTCAAAACTGATAAGAAAAGGAGATCTTACCATTCCAAAGTAAATTAGTGTTGCTTACCACTTGTAGTAACAACTAGTGCACGGATGTAGCGAAGCGAATATCAAGGGTATAAGAACAAATCACACGACAAAGTAGGGTATATGTGGGGCTGTAGGTAGGCTACCTATTTGCACCAATAACAAGCTCTAGCGCTGACCGTAGACAACCAATGATACTCACACAAGGTGATATAATGGGGCAATGCAACTCTATGTGGGAAAGGTTGCAATGCACACGAGAGACGCTAGCAAAGCTCAACGAGACAGGCACAAGATTGCTCAACTACGGGTGCAGTGAAGTAAACTTAGGCCTTCACTTGATTCAACTAGCACTTCACTTTTCTTTTTGGATTTTTCTATGTGTATAACACACGCAGCTATGTAGCTCTTTTTGCTTCTTTTCAATTTTCTTTTTGTTTTATTTTTATTTTCTGACACAACTCCTTGATAACACGGCCAACAGAAATATGCAAAGCACCGAGAACCTAACGAGCAGCCTGTGGAGCGGTAAAACTAGTCTCTTCTGGGAAAGTTCCTAGTCACTTTATATCGAAAGGCTGTGTCTATGGTTGGGAACAAGCACACTATACGCTATGTGGACTCGGAGTAACAAAAACTGACAATAGACGACAAAGTAACACAAGATGATAGAGTAAACTCAAACCCTAAAATACTAGATGGAAAGAAAAGAGACGCAAAAAAAACTACGAAAAGCAACTAAAACTTGAAATTAGTGCAATCTAAGGCGATGGCAAACCCTAACCCTAACTTTTTATGGCTTTTTCTGGATAGTAAAACACTCACAACTCAACTATAGGGTGGATTATGGATGGCTTACCGAGGAAAACTGGAAATCTGATACCAAGATGATATGGGGTGGCCCGATCTTCTCAGTAAGCAACGGTGGTGATGATGATCACGGGGTGATGGCAGCGGAGATACACGACGATGTAGTGGAAGATAACTTGTATGACGCAACGAGATCTCTCGATTGGTCCCTGTCGCCAATGCAACAGCTCTCAACCCTGCAAGGTATTCGCAACTCCACACACTTGCGCACGTAGCCGCCGACCACGAAGCGGTAAGTTGCAACCGTCTAATTCCCAATGGAACAGCAGATCACACAAGACTTTTTCAGGTTCTACACAATATCAAGCAATATGGTGTAGGGATTCAATAGTTTTGCTAGAGCAAACAACTAAGAACTAGGGTTTATCTTATACGTGGTCTAAAGCAGCTAGGGGGGCGTCCTGGGCACTTATATAGGCGTTCGGGACGACTCCTGGTCGAAAAGATACAAAAATAACCGACCAAGAGTAGATCTGGTCGAGACAGACTCGGACAAATCCGGTCTGGAATCCGGTCAACCGGGCCAGGGACCGGATCGGCCGGTCTGGCATCCGGTCAACCGGGCGGCAACCGGGAAGTTGCGAAGTTTTCCGGTTTTGGTCCGGTACGATGCATCCCATCCGGTTGGCGCCCGGTCAACCGGGCCAGGGACCGGGCTAGCCTATCTAGAGGCCGGTCTAACCGGGTGCTGGACCGGCCTGGACGTCTTCTTCTCCTCTCGCGCATGCCTCCCGCTCCTCCCTCGCGCGTCCATGAGATATCTTCATGTCCAGCTCCATGTCCAGCTTCACGTCCATCTTGACGTCCATCTTCATGTCCCGCTGCTCCTCTCCTTCTCGTGCGATGCTCGTCTCCTCTTGATACCTGATGATACATAAGTAATAGGACTTAGGCAGTATAAAGTTCTCATCAATCAAAGTACCGTTTAGAAACAAGTTCACCTGTTGTTTAAGTAGCTTCGCACGAGCCCTTGTAATTGGTCCAATCCGAACTTCATTGGACTTGAGCTTCACAGCAGGTTCATCTTCATTTATTAGTGACGGAGGTAATGGTGTAGTAGGGATGTCCTCATCACCTCTACCTCCCTGAGTTCGATAAACCTTGGGTGATTCGCTTAAGTGAATTTTGTTGTTGTTCTACAAACATCTGCACTTAGAGGACCAACACTTTCTACAAGAATAGAGGCCTACGTATACATGAAGCTCTTCTGGCGCCGTTGCTGGGGAGGGAAGGTAAAAGGTACTCACATCCTCTGGCTACTAAGCTATCTTCTAGTTGCTTGTGAGTGCTCGAAGTTATTTCCTTTAGATTATGCAAATATATCTTTTTTTTATTTTCACTAGTTAGGCTTTATGGAAAACAACAACAAAATTAGCGAGCTCTATAGTATTTATCTTGAGTTAGTACATGAGGTGTTTTAAGAGAAAATTAAAAAACCTATGGAACTTTATTTGCATGCTAATAACAATGTTATTAGTATGAATTCTTTGAACGCCATTATTGCTAATGCTATGAAAAAGTCTAAGCTTGGGGAAGCTAGTTTTCATGAAAATGATCTTTTTAGTTCCCTAGCTTTAGAGGAGAAAATTTGCTATGATGATACTATGCCTCCAATATATGATGATTACAATGATGATTATGTTATTTTAAGTCCACGTACTATTGAGGAGAAAATAAATTATGATTACATTATGCCTCCTATATTTGATGATTATGGTGATGAGAATAATAATGATAGCTATTTTTCTGAATTTTCTCCCACTACAATTAATAAGAATGATTATGCTTATGTGGGAAGTAATAATTATTTTATGCATGTGGCTCATGATAAGAATGTTTTATGTGATATTTATATTTTTGAGTTTATTCATGATCTATTGAAAATTATTATGAGAGACGACAATATGGTTGTAGAAGTTTTCATGGTACTAAAACACATCTCTATATGCTGAAAGTTTTGAAGTTACTCTTGTTTTATCTTCCTATGCTTGTCACTTTGTTCTTTGTGGATTTATTTGTGTACAAGATTCCTATGCATAGGAAGTGGGCTAGACTTAAATTTGTTTTATATTTGCTTCTTGATACTCTCTTTTACTTCAATTTATATTTTTTATGTGAGAATCTTCTCAAACTAATGTGCCTAGCTGAAAGGCGTTAAAGAAAATCACTCTTGGGAGATAACCCATGTTTTATTTCTGTAATTTTTTTTGTTGAGTCTTGGAATTTGTTACCTGTGTAATAACCTATCCTTATCCTTTTTATTTCATTTTTATGCCAAGAATAGCCTCTAATAGGAATAAAGTAAGATTTGAGGAAGTTACTGTCCTGAAACAGATTCTATGCTATCACCAAAAAAAAATCGTATTTCCAGCCACAACTTCGTATTGATATGATAATGTTTCCGAATATGCCCTAGGTTATTATCTAACTTTCATTAGTTTCACTTTTCGATTTTAGCAATAGAGGATTTTCGAAAAAAATCGATCTTACCCGCTGATCTGTTTTGACAGATTTGTGCCACTATTTGCATTTGCCTCTTAATCTTTTTTTTTTTGAGTTCTTTTGAGAGAAAGAACTTTTTGAAGAAGTTGATACAGTATCTAATGTTTTAATGGATGTTTTACTTGTGTTATAACTGAACCAAAGTGAATTTGTTATTTTGATTGCACTAATGCTGCTAATGAAAATTGTGTGAAGTTTTGTATGAAGGAAGTTTTCAAGTGTAAGGAGAGAAGAATGATGTAATGAGATGAAGGATGGACAAAAGATCAAGCTTGGGGATGCCCATGTCACCCCAAGAAATATCCAAGAGGTACAAGCGTCAAAACTTGGGGACACCCAAGACATTGCCTTCTTCATCAACAAAAGTATCAGGTCATCTTTCAAGGCACTATATTTTTATTGCTTCATATACTATGTGTTATTCTTCGAGCGTATTTATTTTTGTTTTTAGTTTTATTTTGTTTTGTTTACTGTAATCAACTTGGTTGGATCCTAGCATTTTTGTGTGGGAGAAAGACACACTATGTTTTCATTGCATAGAACACTCTAGTTTTCGCTCTTATTGTTCTGCGAGTGTTCTCTTTTGCTAGTACTGCGTTTAGGTCTTGTTTTCCACTCGTATTTTGTTCAGAGATTGTTAGTTTTCTTTAGTTAGGTATGAATAGCTCTCTGGTATTTATTGATTATTATCTATGAGAGTTGTTTCAAATAAACTGATTGGTGTTGGAGACGAGTAAAATGTTTCATGCTTATAGTGATGCAAAAGGAAGCTTGTTTGGACTGTGGCTTAGACTTTAACATGTCTTGTTAGATGTTATTTTAATTATATGGTTAGTAGTTATTGTTGTAGCATTACTTGTCTTAAATAGCTGAGAGTGCTTAATGTGCCATTAAAAGAATCATGTGTTGTCTCCATCATACAAAAGCATAATATTGTGGTAATTCTCCTTTGATGGTTTAATTGGGTTGACTTGGCACATGCTTACACCATGTTATGACTACAAACCAGTCACCTCAAGCCTCTATGATCATTTAGTTTATGACTTGTAATATCACTTTATGCTTTGATTAATAATATTTTGTCGCTATGCATGATTATGACCATTATTGCTCGCTTAGTTGGTCGCTCCCAGTCTTTTGCTAGCCTTCACATGTACTAAGTATGATCTCTACTCGTGTATCCAACTCCCCAAAACTAAAGTTTTCCAATTGTATCCACCATACCTACCTATATGTGGTATTTCACCACCACTCCAAAGTGAATTTCTTGTGTGCTACCTTTAACCTTAAAAAATTATTACCTGTTTTGTGTTCCTGTTTTAGCTCATGAGGAAGTGTTGAATGCTTTATTGTCTCTTTCATGTTTATTTTGGATTCACACTTTGCCTAGCATGCATAATGTGCTAGTCCCTAATATTACAAAAAAGGCAAGCGGGTGCCCAGCCCACTAAAATATAAAATGAACCAATAATCAAAATCTCCTAACACCATGGACTTGAGAAATCACGAACTTTATTGTTCTCTCTATGGGAGCCGCTCTTGAAGTCATTAAGGGTGTGTTCGGTTGTAGGATGAGATAGAATGGAATGGAATGGTTCCATTCCACTGGAACGGAACGGTTCCATTCCACTCCATTCACGTGTTCGGTTGGGAGGAAAATAGGTAGAATGGAATGTCTCCATCTAAGCTTAATTTTGAGCCTAAACTGAACTTACTTTGTGCTAAACTAGTTTTGTCCAGCACCAGGCCGAGATTTGCCCGCCCGCCGCGAGCAATAGTTCGCAGAAACCACCGCCGTTGCCCGCTGGAATCGTCGCCGCCGCCCGCTGGAATCGCCGCCACCGCGCCCCGCGGGAACCTCCGCAGCCGCTCGCAGGAATCGTCGCCGCCGCGCCCCACAGGAACCGCCGCCGCTGCAGGAATCGCCGCCACCGCGACCTGCAGGAACCGCCGCCGCCGCGCCCCGCAGAACCGCCACCGCCGCCACAGCAGCCCCGCCGCCGCCCGCAGGAACCGCCGCCGCGCGCGAAGCCGCCGCTACCGCTGCCGCGCACCTGAAGCCGCCGCCGCGTGCCTGAATCCACCGTGGGCGCCGCGCATGAAGCCGCCGCTGCGCCTGGAGCTGCTGCCGCCGCGCCTGAATCCGCCGCAGCCGCCGCGCCCAAAGTCACCGCCGCGCGTGGTTCCTGCTAGCCGCCAGACGGTGTGGCAAGGGAGAGACGAGGGGCAAGGGAGAGATTATGTCGTTTTCTTGTTGACAGTGGGTTGACAAAGTTGTTTAGCCAGCCGTTCCTCCACATTCCACCGATTTGGTGGAATGGGTTGGTTCCGCATATAGAGGGAATATTCCTTTTTGTGGAACTAGTTGGTTCCGTTCCTCCGCACAACCGAACACTGGAATGGGGTCTAGGTGCGGAACCGTTCCATCCCATTCCTCCTCATTCTGAAACCGAACACACCCTAAACATGAAAGTATGATAGATCATTTGATGCCATTCGTTGACATAGACATACATACCTCTCAAAATACATTTTCAATACCTCTATTTTATTCAAAATAAAAATCTCTAGCACATGAGAAATCTTACTTCCCTCTGCGCATGGGCCTTTCTTTTACTTTTATGTTGAGTCTTCATCTTCTAAATTTATGCACCAATTAAGAGAGCATAGTTGTCATTTTGAATATAATGTGCATAGTCCTAAAATTTATTGATTGACCCATGATTATGTTATTGCTTGTTCTCAAACTACTTGTATCTAGTCACCCTTTGAACTCTAAAGGTGTCCTAACATTTATGTTTGCTATTTCATAAAGAACAAGCTGAATACCACTTTGCTATGATTTCTCTATGCTCAAAAAACAAACAGTTGCTTTCAGTGCACTATTATTCATGATCTTTTGTTTGAGTTACTTCTCATGTTGTAACATAGTTCCTAAGTTCTATTGTTATAATTAAATCTAACATGCCTATGTTTAGAGTACTTTGATCCCAGCTCACAATGCTTTTACAATAACTTGATCAAGATTGTTGGCTGCATGTCACCTCAAATATTATTTTTGTTATCACTTACCTACTTGAGGACGAGTAGGAGTTAAGCTTGGGGATGCTGATATGTTGCAAACGTATCTATAATTTTTGATGCTCCATTCTTGTTTTACACCAATTTTTGACTTTGTGGCATTTTTATGCATTTTCTACAACTAACCTACTGACAAGATGCCACAATGTCAGTTCTTATTTTCTGCTATTTTTATATTTCCAAAAAGTTGTACAGGAAATATTCGCGGAATTGGACGAAAGGAAAGCCAAAGTTCCTATTTTTCCGACTCGAAGACGGAGTCCAAAGCAAAGACGGAGGAGGGCGCCAAGGAAGCCACACCATACCTAGGTCCGGCCCCTCCCTGGCCGCGCCTAGGGGTGGTGTGGGCCCCTCGGGCACCCACCGACCTTGCCCTTCCACCTATAAGTTGCCTCCCAACGCGAAAACCGTAAATCAAACAACCTTCATCCATAAAAAGTTCTGTAGCTCCGTTGCCATCGAAGACAAGTTTCGGGGGATAGAAGTCTCTGTTCCGGCACCCTGCCAAGATGGGGAATTTCCCCCGGATCCATCTCCATCAACTCCACCATCATCTTCATCGCTGTTGCTGACTCCTATGATTAGGAGGGAGTAGTTCTCCCCCGAGGCTGAGGGCTTTACCGATAGCTATGTGGTATATCTCTCTCTCTCCCATGGCATGATCTTTATTTAATCATGAGCTTTGTAATCTAGTTGTATAAGTAGATGTTATTCTTCATCTATTATGCTACTCAAGTGGTTTTATTATGTGATCTCTGGAGACACCTTGTCCCACGGCGTGAAGGTGATAGTGTGCACACCGTGTGTCTTTTAGACTAAACTTTACATAAATACTTATAAATTGTGGTGTTTGTTAGTACTATCTTTGGAAGCTCAAAGTGACAGAGCGGGGTGTCCCTAGATTTGGAACACGACTTTAAGGAGTGCTTTTGTATCCCTACGCAGTGAATTGGTGTTTGTTATACAACCAGAGAGTGGTTCAGAGTAGCATAGTGAAGAGATGATATTTATGTATTCAATTATGATATCATTGTTGAGAGTGTCCACTAGTGAAAGTAAGATCCCTAGGCCTTGTTTCTAAGCATTGAAACACCGTTTACAACTAGTTCTGTTACATGTTTGCTTGCTGCCATTTTTTTATTTGAGATTGCAATTACAACTTATAATCATCCATATTACTTGTATTTCACTATATCTTCGTTGAACTAGTGCACCTATACACCTCACAAGTGTATTGGGTGTGTTGGGGACACAAGAGACTTCTTGTATCGTAATTGCAGGGTTGCTTGAGAGGGATATCTTTGACCTCTACCCCCTGAGTTCGATAAATCTTGGGTGATTCACTTAATTGAAACTTGTTGCTATTCTACAAACCTCTGCACTTGGAGGCCCAACACTGTCTACAAGAATAGAAGCCTGCGTAGACATCAGGTACTTGAGGCAGACATCAGGTACTTGAGGCAGTGACTACATATGATACCTGAATGTGGCACTCCTTCTTTGGAATGGTAGGCTCAAACAATGACATAAACGTCTTGCAGTGCTCGCATGTCTTTGCCAAGCTTGTTGAGGGCCATGCTCCCCCGACGAACTATGAGTTCAATGGGCGCCACTATAACAAGGGATACTACCTTGCAGATGGCATTTATCCTACATGGTCAACATTTGTGAAGACAATCTCAAACCCGAAGCTGCCAAAAGAAGCGTGGTTTGCCAAGGAGCAAGAAGCTGCCAGGAAGGATGTCGAGTGAGCATTTGGTATCCTCCAGCAGAGATTTGCAGTTGTCCGATCCCCAGCTATGAATCGGTCGCATGATCAGATGTGGGAGGTGATGAACTGTTGTGTGATATTGCACAACATGATCATATAGAATGAGCGGAAACATCTAGTTCTCGAGGCCGAGTTGCTATAACCATACCACCAACAGGGTCCTCTTGCAGAGCTTGATGGTCAGGTGCCGGCATCATGGGATTCCTTTCCTAGCTATGCGCCAGGAGATTCGAGACTCACGTGTGCACCAAGAGCTGCAAGACGATCTGGTCGACCACCTATGGGCTCGCAAGGGTGTAGTAAGAGCTGGTGCACCATGATTTGTTGTGTTTGTTGTGTTGTTGTCATGTTGTGTTCGTTGAACTATTTGCTTTTGTTGAAATAATGCAAAATCTCGGTGAACAATGTCATAAGTTTTTATATTTTGTGTTGTATTCTGAAATTGTGCCGAAAATTAGCCGAAAGACGCACACGTGCACGTCTCGTTGGAAGCTCTTCATCGCGGTCGTTGGAAGTTACTCGACGACATATTGAGGCTTGGCCAACAATTGGTATCAGAGCCTCGTGGAGGATCTCCTAGTAACAGGAGGTCATGACAAAGGAGATGGGAGAGTCTTCCGGTGCCGCGACGTCGGTGTCGACGCAGTACCAGCAATACATCCGCGACAACTACATAGTGTGGGCGACCACAATGATGTGGGATCTCGAGTTCAATGAAGTCTGGGAGGTTGTCGATCCCAGCGGCGACAAGTTCAAGATGGGCGCGCTGAAGTACAGCAAGGACCGATATGCACACACCGCCATCTGCTCGGTGATGCCGATGGACGTGAAGCAACACCTAATTTCGAAGACATCTGCAAAGGAGGCGTGTGAGACGATCAAGATGCTGAATTTTGGTCATGCGCGCATCTGCGAGGTGGCCCTACAAACCTTGCAGAAGCAGTACGAGAACCTAGAGATGGGAGGACATGAGAAGGTGGACGCCTTCGCTTCAAGGATCGCTACATTGGTCAATGGGATTAGCGCGCTGGACGAGAAGCTCGGGGAGATCTCGGCCGTAAGGCATTTTGTACGCGCGGCGCTGCTGCGTTACTTGTCCATTGTTTCGGCAATCGAGCAGTGAGTTGATCTCAAGACTCTCACGATGGACGATTTGGTCGGACGGTTCAAGGCGCACGATGAGAGGATGAAGATCATCTAAGGCGGTGAAGCAAAAGTGGAGGAGACGTGATGCTTACGCGCGCCCACTTGCAGGCAATGGTCGCGGGAGAGAAGAAGAGCAATGGAGCATCAAGCAGCGGTGGTTATCAAGAAGCCTCCCGCCCGACAAAGAAGTCGGTGAGAAGCCGAAGAAGCTGAAGAAGAAGTTCGATAAAATAATCTTCGCTCCCATAATTGCAACTTGCTCGGTCACTTCAAATTGGAGTGTTGCAACCGTCCGGAGAAGAAGGATCTCTTGGCGAAGGAAGGAGTTTATGCACCGATGATGTTGATGATTGAAGTATGCGAGCTGATGGACAATGTTGGCAACTCCGCAGGTGTCGGCTAGGGAGATCGTCACACTCGAGGAAGACAAAGTTTTCCTTCATGACAAGGCGAGGATGAGGACATCGGGGTATGTCTGGTACCTCGACATAGGTGCAAGCATCCACATGACCGTCGACAAGGCTCAGTTTTCTGAGCTAGACCTCTGGTATAACAGGGAGGAACGGTTCCGTTCGGCGATGGATCAACCATTGGTATAACAGAGCGAGGAATTGTCGTATTTAAGTTGAAGAACGGTGGTCACAAGGTACTCACAGATGTGTACTGTATCCCCAAGTTGAAGAGCAACATCATCAGTCTTAGTCAGCTCGCGGAGCGTGGATGCAAGATTGTGATCGAGGACGAGTTCTTATGGGGGTATGATCATCAAAGGAAACTCATCATGAAGGTGGAGAGAGGGAAAAAAATCGACTCTACATCCCCAACATGGATCGGGTGGATCCGGTATGCTTGATGTCAAGCATGGAAGACTCGACGTGGAGGTGGCACACGCGCTACGAGCATCTTAAGTTCCAGGCTCTACGACAACTTGGACAAAAGGAGATGTTACGTGGCTTACCGTGAGTCGATCATGTTGAGCAGGTGTGCGAAGGTTGTCTCATTGGGAAACAAAGGCGAGCCCCGTTTCCAAGGGAGGGACAATATCGAGCAAGCAAGGTTCTTGAGTTGGTGTATGGAGGCTTATGTGGAGCAATCACGCTGGCAACCCCCACCGGGTACAAGTACTTTTTGCTAACTGTCGACGACTTCAGTAGATACATGTGGTTTGTGTTACTGAAGACGATGGATCAAGCTTTGCAAGCGTTCCGGATTGTGAAGATGGCAGCCGAGGTGGAGTCCGAGGCCAAGTTGAAGGCCCTCCGTACCAATCGAGGTGGGGAGTTCAAATCCAATGAATTCAAGGCATTTTGCAAAGCTCATGGGATCCAGCGGTACCTTACCGTGCCATATTCACAGCAACAAAATGCTGTTGTGGAGAGAAGGTGCCAAACCGTGGTGTCCATGGCACATAGCATGATGAAAAGCAAAGGTGTGCCGGGCAGGTTTTGGGGCGAGGCGGTCACGACGGCTGTCTATCTACTGAACATGGCGCCAACTAAGAGAGTGGTTGATATGACTCCGTACGAAGTATGGTACGGACGCAAGCCCTCAATTGATCATCATCTCACTTTCGGGTGCATGGCGCATGTGAAGACGGTGTCCGGTCATACTAATAAGTTGGCGGGTCGAAGTACTCCAATGGTCATGATCGGCTATGAAGCTGGTTCGAAGGCATATCGCGCGTACTATTCGGTGAATAAACAGTTGGTGATGGCACATGACATAGTCTTCGAGGAGGACAAATCGTGGAATTGGGGCTCCGCGGAACCGGTGCAATCAATTTCAGGCGAGATTTGTTGTTGTTTACAGTGATTCGCATGCAGATGATCAAGAAACATCGTCTCATAGCGATACAGGCGCTGATACAGAAGATGCAGGTCCGAGCGCGAGCAGCAGCAGCGCTACACCTGGAGGATCGTCAGTGAGCTCGGCAGGAGCCGCGAGCGAGAGAGCTCGCTCGAGCGCTGCACCTGGAGGCTCCCCGCGCAGGAGCACTCGCTGCAGCCCAGGAGGGGCTCGGTCGGTCTCCACAGGCTGGCCAGGCCGGCCAAACGCCTCTCCTCTAGGAAGCCCAAGGAGGAGGCCGGGAGGCCGAGGCCCAGCAGGAGCATTAAGGGCGAGGCCTGGTGGCCAGCCGAGCAGGCCATAAGGCCTAGCCGGGCCTAGCATGGCGCTCTCGCCTAGAGGGACGAGCACTGGTCCAGTAATGGACGCGGACGGTGGTTTTTCGCCAGCAGGCCGTGCTTCGCTGGGAGGAATCGATCCAGGAGAGTGCATCGAAAGAAAGAAGACGGCCGCCTACTCCAGAAAAATTCCAAAGCGTACTGGAGTTATATCCGTGGGAGACCCTTCGCACAATGCATGCGCGAGGGAGAGGACAAGGCCGTTGTTTACTCACTGATACGTCTCCAACGTATCGATAATTTCTTATGTTCCATGCTTGTTTTATGACAATATCTACACGTTTTATACATACTTTATGTCATTATTATGCATTTTCCGGAACTAACCTATTAACGAGATGCCGAAGTGCCAGTTCCTGTTTTCTGCTGTTTTTGGTTTCAGAAATCCTAGTAAGGAAATATTCTCGGAATTGGACGAAATCAATGCCCAGAATCTTAAAATTCCACGAAGCTTCCAGAACACCCGAGAGGGACCAGAGGAGGGCCACATGGCCACCAGACAGTAAGGCGGCGCGGCCCAAGGGGGGGCGCGCCCCCCTATTGTGTGGCGCCCCCGTCAGACTTCCGACTCCGCCTCTTCGCCTATAAGAAGCCCCCTGACCTAAATCTTCGATACGAATTGATGAAACTCCAGAAGGACTCCAGGGGCGCCGCCGCCATCGCGAAACTCCAATTCGGGGGACAGAATCTCTGTTCCGGCACCCTGCCGGGACGGGGAAGTGCCCCCGGAAGCCATCTCCATCGACGCCACCGCCTCCATCATGCTCCGTGAGTAATTCCCCCATGGACTACAGGTTCTAGCAGTAGCTAGTTGGTACTCTCTATCCTATGTACTTCAATACAATGATCTCATGAGCTGCCTTACATGATTGAGATCCATCTGATGTAATCGGTGTTGTGTTTGTTGGGATCCGATGGATTGTTACATTATGATTAGTCTATCTATAAAGTTTGTGAAGTTATTGTTGCTGCAATCTTTTTATGCTTAATGCTTGTCACTAGGGCCCGAGTGGCATGATCTTAGATTTAAGCACTATAATTATTGCTTAGATTGTATCTACAAGTTGTTTGCACATATTGCTGTCCGGAACCCGAGGCCCCAAAGTGACAGAAATTGGGACAACCGGAGGGGAAGGCTGTGATATGAGGATCACATGTTTTCACCAAGTGTTAATTCTTTGCTCCGGTGCTCTATTAAAAGGAGTACCTTAATAGCAAGTAGATTCCCTTGAGGCTTGGCTGCCACCGGCTGGTAGGACAAAAGATGTCATGCAAGTTTCTCATTGCGAGCACGTATGACTATATATGGAAAACATGCCTACATGATTAATAATCTTGATGTTCTGTCTTAATGATTTCAATCCTATCAATTGCCCAACTGTAATTTGTTCACCCAACACTTGTCACTTGTTATTGGAGAGTTACCACTAGTGTAGATCGCTGGGAACCCTGGTCCATCTCTCATCATCATATACTCGTTCTATATGTCATTGGAAGTAGTATCAACTATTTTCTGGTGCCATTGCCTCTGTGTTATTGCTACTGCTGCTGTGTTACTGTTACTATTGCTCTCATATTACTGCTGCTTTCACATCACCCCTGTTACTAGTGCTTTTCCAGGTGCAGCTGAATTGACAACTCAGTTGTTAAGGCTTATAAGTATTCTTTACCTCCCCTTGTATCGAATCAATAAATTTGGGTTTTACTTCCCTCGAAGACTGTTGCGATCCCCTATACTTGTGGGTCATCAAGACTATTTTCTGGCGCCGTTGCCGGGGAGGCATAGCTCTACTCATAAGTTCACCTGGGGAGTACACTCTACCTCTCTCTCTGTTTTTATTTTGTTTTGTTTTGTTTTGTTTACTTTACTTTTGTCTAGTTTATTTGTGCTTAGTTTATTTCTGTCTAGTATTATTTTTCTTAGTTTACTTTTGCTTAGTTTCTCTTTGTCTTGTTTTATTTTTCTCATATACCCAAAAATCCATAAAAATTTGAAAAATCGAAAAATTAAAAACTGTTGTTATGGAATAACGCATAACCATGTTGGAGCTTATAGAATTATATAATAATTATAGAGAATCAAGAGCGGGTGAAGTGATGAGTGCTGTGATAGAAAAATTGAATACAACTGCTAAAATCTTGCTTAAACGCCATGATATAAACTGTTGCTCTCAACAGGATACTAAACATCTGAAATTTCAATGTTGCTTTAGTGAAGAAGTTTTAATTAAGAACTACAATTGGAATAACTATATTCATCTTGGGTTCGAAGAAGTAGAACAATTTGTCTTATTTATGGGAGCCTCTGAGATAGAATCCTTCATGGTTAAAAATTATGAAACTTGTGTTGTTTGTAAGGACCTTAAAGATTATGTCTCTTCTATCCTTAATTTTTGCATAGAAAGCTACAGTGATAATCCTTATATCATTGATTATAAAGAGAGACTCATTAATGCACAAGAATGCACTCACAATTTGCAGGAACCTGTGGAAGAAGAAATTGATGAACCTGAAAGCTCATTGGATGAAAAAGAAGAGGAGAGTGATGAACAAAAGGAGGAAGAATGGATTAGCTACCCATGCCAACCTTCTAATGAGAGTAACTCTTTATCTCTTACACTATTTGATTGTCCTCCATGCTTACCAAAGGAGGTTGAATATTATGTCCCTGTGGATTCTCTTGAAATATTACCTATGAGTAAAACTTGTGAGAATAATTATGCTACTGTTATCTATGATAATCCATGCTACTTTGATAAATCTTATGATAATGCTTTGTTTATGCCTGATGTTGAAATGCATGGTACAAAAGAGTTTTGCGTAGCAAATGTTTATGATAAAGCTCTAGATGATGGTCCTATGTTACATGATAATATTAATTGTACTACTAATGAAAATGGGATTGGAGAAGTATTGACTTTATGTAGGAGTCCCATATCTCTTGAGATTGATCAATCATCTTGTTATATTATTGATAAAAGTGGGTTTGAAAGTTTTAATCCCACTATTTTTGAGCTTGATAAAAATTATGTGTTTGTGGATCATGAAAAGAATGCTTTATGTGATAGTTATATTGTTGAGTTTGTTCATGAAGCTACTGAAAATTATTATGAGAGAGGAAAACATGGTTGTAGAAATTTGCATGGTACTAAAACACCTCTCTACATGCTGAAAATTTTGAAGTTACTCTTGTTTTATCTTCTTATGCTTGTCATTTTGTTCTTCATGAATTTATTTGTGTACAAGATTCCTATGCATAGGAAGTGGGTTAGACTTAAATGTGTTTTGAATTTGCTTTTTGATGCTCTCTTTTGCTATTTCTTGCGAGTGCATCATCAAAATTGCTGAGCCCATCTTAATGGCTATAAAGAAAGCACTTCTTGGGAGATAACCCATGTGTTTATTTTGCAACTGTTTTGTTGTGTCTTGGAAGTTGTTACTACTGTAGCAACCTCTCCTTATATTTATTTTATTGCATTGTTGTGCCAAGTGAAGTTTCTAATAGAAGGTTGATACTAGATTTGGATTTCTGCGCAGAAATAGATTTCTATCTGTCACGAATTTGTGTAAGATTCTCTGTAGGTAACTCAAAAAAATCTGCCAATTTACGTGCGTGTTCCTCAGATATGTACGCAACTTTCATTAGTTTTGAGTTTTCTGATTTGAGCAACGTAAGTACCTCTTAAAAATTCGTCTTTACTGGCTGTTCTGTTTTGGCAGATTCTGTCTCTGTTTTTTGCATTGTCTCTTGTGGACTTTAAGCAAGGCTTTCTAGACATGGAGAGCTGTAGCTAATGTTTTATTGAGTTCTTGCAATGTGTCACTACAGGACTAAGGTGAATTAAAGTTTTTTGAGTACTAACCCCTCTAATGAAGTTTATGAGAAGTTTGGTGTGAAGAAAGTTTTCAAGGGTCAAGAGAGGAGGATGATATATGATTAAGAAGAAGTGAAAAGTCTAAGCTTGGGGATGCCCCGTGGTTCATCCCTGCATATTTCAAGAAGACTCAAGCGTCTAAGCTTGGGGATGCCCAAGGCATCCCCTCCTTCATCAACAATTTATCAGGTTTCTTCTATTGAAACTATATTTTTATTCGGTCACATCTTATGTGCTTTACTTGGAGTGTCTGTTTGTTTTTGTTTTTGTTTTGTTTGAATAAATTCGGATCCTAGCAATCCTTGTGTGGGAGAGATACACGCTCCGCTTGTTCATATGAACACTAGTGTTCTTAGCTTTACTTTTAATGTTCATGGCGAAGGTTGGAAACAGAAAATGTTACATGTGGTAGTGGTATAATGAAACACTTGCATAATCTTGTAGATCATTGAGCTTTGATAACTTGATTCTTTGCAAACGTTTTGAGGTATTTAGATGGTAAGGCTTGCTGGATAAATAAGTTAAAATTAGTAGTAGATTGTTGTCTTTAAGCTTATGCCGTACTACAAACTCTATTTAAATAGTTGAAGGTGTAGTTGGACTTGATAGCTTTCCATGTCTGAGAGTTCATCGTAATAACTAAGTTGTGCTGAAGGTCGAGGGAGCTAGCGGGGTACTTGTGCCACCGTGAACGGCCCTCCTTGGAGTAAATTTTAATCATGCTCTTAATGTTGAACCTGCTAGATGTTTGCAATAAGCTTGTGAGTTCTTTTTGACTAATGTTAAGCTACGGTTTTTGGCACTTCCACCATCCAAATTTGCTAGCCTCTTCGGTACTGTGCATTGCCTTTTGCTCACATTGAGAATTGTGCATACTTCGCCAGTACATCCAAACCCGTGGGAGGACTTTCTCTTGTTCTCTTACACATAAGCCCATACATCTCCTCAAAACAGCCACCATACCTACCTACCACAACATTTCCATAGCTGTTCCGAGATATATTGCCATGAAAATTCCATTTTACATTACATGCCATGTTGTCATTTATTATTTATATATTGCTTTGCATGATTCTATACAGCTGATGTGTGGTTTACCCATGTTACGCTAGATCATTGCACATCCTGCTACACTGGCAGAGGCATACAGTTTTATACATCATGTTTTATTCATTATGAGTTATTTGTACCAAAAAGTGTGTTGTCATATTAGGATGTTGCCCCTAAAAGTGAAAAGAGCCATGGAGGCCATCAAAAAGAGAAAAAGAAAAGAAAGAAAAAAATAGAAAAGAAAAAGAAAAAGAAAAAAAAGAGAATAAAGAAAAAAGGGGGCAACATTACTATCTTTTATCCACACTTGTGCTCATGTTTTAGCACCTGCATATTCATAGTCATCATTTGTGCTCATGTTTAGCACCTACACTTCATATGAGAGAGTTTTCATGTTTTACTAGTATAACTATGTGGGGAATTTACACTATAGAACTTGGGTTGTATATTCCAATGATGAGCCTCCTCAAAAGTGCTCTAGGTCTTCGTGAGCAACCAAGTTGGATGCACCCCCACTAGTTCAGTTGGAGAGCTTTCATACACATATAGCTCTATGTGCATCCGTTGCATGGCAATCACTACTCCTTGCATAGCTTCGATCATAAGACTTCCTCTTGTCTAATGGTCACTTATAGCTTTGTAAGACTTTCTTCCATTTGGCCTTCCAAACCCCCATTAACGTTCTTTATGCCATAACATCCTGGTGCTAATACCAAATGCTTGCGCTCACCGGTTGAGTAGACTTCGAAATAGTTGATTAATGACGTTCATGTTTATGTTTACTTGACTGAATCCTTCTTATGTTGTGAAAATTTACTTGATGCTTGGAATGAAGGATAGAACTTCTATGCTGGATACTTAACACATCTTTAATGAACTTTGTACGGTTTCATGTCTTTAAAGCAATGGTTCATGAAAACTTTTAGCTTGTTTAACTCTTGCATTATCATCTCTTATATCAATATAGACATTTGCTTTGAGTGTTTTGATCTCAGTTCATAAGCTTTACATTATTATTGGATCAAGATTATGTTGGTAGCATGTCACTGATACGTCTCCGACGTATCGATAATTTCTTATGTTCCATGCCACATTATTGATGTTATCTACATGTTTTATGCACACTTTATGTCATATTCGTGCATTTTCTGGAACTAACCTATTAACAAGATGCCGAAGTGCCAGTTGCTGTTTTCTGCTGTTTTTGGTTTCAGAAATCCTAGTAAGGAAATATTCTCGGAATTGGACGAAATCAACGCCCAGGGGCCTATTTTTCCACGAAGCTTCCAGAAGTCCGAAGACGAAACGGAGTGGGGCCACAGGGGGCCCAAACCCTAGGGCGGCGCGGCCCCCCCCCTTGGCCGCGCCGCCCTGTCATCTGGGGCCCCTGTGCACCCTCCTGACTTGCCCTTCCGCCTACTTAAAGCCTCCGTGACGAAACCCCCAGTACCGAGAGCCACGATACGGAAAACCTTCCAGAGACACCGCCAACGCCGATCCCATCTCGGGGGATCCAGGAGATCGCCTCCGGCACCCTGCCGGAGAGGGGAATCATCTCCCGGAGGACTCTACGCCGCCATGGTCGCCTCCGGAGTGATGTGTGAGTAGTCTACCCCTGGACTATGGGTCCATAGCAGTAGCTAGATGGTTGTCTTCTCCCCATTGTGCTATCATTGTCGGATCTTGTGAGCTGCCTAACATGATCAAGATCATCTATCTGTAATTCTATATGTTGCGTTTGTTGGGATCCGATGAATAGAGAATACTTGTTATGTTGATTATCAAAGTTATATCTACGTGTTGTTTATGATCTTGCATGCTTTCCGTTACTAGTAGATGCTCTGGCCAAGTAGATGCTTGTAACTCCAAGAGGGAGTACTTATGCTCGATAGTGGGTTCATGCCTGCATTGACACCTGGACAAGGACAGAAAGTTCTAAGGTTGTGTTGTGCTGTTGCCACTAGGGATAAAACATTGATGCTATGTCTAAGGATGTAGTTGTTGATTACATTACGCACCATACTTAATGCAATTGTCTGTTGCTTTGCAACTTAATACTGGAGGGGGTTCGGATGATAACCTGAAGGTGGACTTTTTAGGCATAGATGCAGTTGGATGGCGGTCTATGTACTTTGTCGTAATGCCCAATTAAATCTCACTATACTCATCATGATATGTATGTGCATGGTCATGCTCTCTTTATTTGTCAATTGCCCAACTGTAATTTGTTCACCCAACATGCTGTTTGTCTTATGGGAGAGACACCTCTAGTGAACTGTGGACCCCGGTCCAATTCTCTTTACTGAAATACAATCTACCGTAATACTCGTTCTACTGTTTTCTGCAAACAATTATCTTCCACACAATACGGTTAATCCTTTGTTACAGCAAGCCGGTGAGATTGACAACCTCACTGTTTCGTTGGGGCAAAGTACTTTGGTTGTGTTGTGCAGGTTCCACGTTGGCGCCGGAATCCCTGGTGTTGCGCCGCACTACATCCCGCCGCCATCAACCTTCAACGTGCTTCTTGGCTCCTCCTGGTTCGATAAACCTTGGTTTCTTTCTGAGGGAAAACTTGCTGCTGTGCGCATCATACCTTCCTCTTGGGGTTCCCAACGAACGTGTGAGTTACACGCCATCAAGCTCTTTTTCCGGGCGCTCGTTGCCGGGAGATCAAGACACGCTGCAAGGGGAGTCTCCACTTCTCAATCTCTTTACTTTGTTTTTGTCTTGCTTAGTTTTATTTACTACTTTGTTTGCTGCACTAAATCAAAATACAAAAAAATTAGTTGCTAGTTTTACTTTATTTGCTATCTTGTTTGCTATATCAAAAACACAAAAAATTAGTTTACTTGCATTTACTTTATCTAGTTTGCTTTATTTACTACTACTAAAATGAGTAATCCTGAAGTTGAAGTTCGCACGTTTAAGCAACGAGGGGGAGAATGTTTGAGAGATGCTTGGTATAGAATTAGCGATGCTCATAATAGATGCACTAAGAAACACTCCACCATTATTTTACTCAGGAATTTTTATGTTGGTATCTCTAGCTGGAATAGATATGTTCTTGATAGTCTCGCAAAAGGTGACTTCCTAAGTACTCCTGCATTAGAAGCTAGCTGCATTATTGAGAGTTTATTTGGAATACCCCCTGTTGATAAAGTTAAAACTGAAATCTCTCTTGAAGATGTTATGAAAAAATTGGAAACCATAGAGAAAAATTCTCCAAGTATTGAAGCTAAATTGGAAATATTACTTGATAAAACTGATGAACTTGATAAATCCTTAGGAGGAATTGATGAAAGAATTAGTGTCCTAGGAACTAGTGCTGTCCATGATGATCAAATCAATAGGATTGACGAACTTGAAAAAGCTATGGGAACCTTGGGTTCAACATTTTCTTCTCTTAAATATAAGGAGAAAGCTTATGTGGGTAAGGAGCAAAAGTTTATGTATGTCTCTAAAGTGCCTAGACCAAAGAAGTATTATTATAGGCCTAAAATTGACAAAGCCCTTAGTACCACTATGGATGGGGGAGCTCATGATAACAATGCATCATCCTTTGATAATACTTGATACACACTTTCTGCGCCTAGCTGAAAGGCGTTAAAGAAAAGCGCTTATGGGAGACAACCCATGTTTTTACCTACAGTACTTTGTTTTTATTTTGTGTCTTGGAAGTTGTTTACTACTGTAGCAACCTCTCCTTATCTTAGTTTTGTGTTTTGTTGTGCCAAGTTAAGCCGTTGATAGAAAAGTAAGTACTAGATTTGGATTACTGCACAGTTCCAGATTTCTTTGCTGTCACGAATCTGGGTCCACCTCCCTGTAGGTAGCTCAGAAAATTAAGCCAATTTACGTGCATGATCCTCAGATATGTACGCAACTTTCATTCAATTTGGGCATTTTCATTTGAGCAAGTCTGGTGCCATTTTAAAATTCGTCAATACGAACTGTTCTGTTTTGACAGATTCTGCCTTTTATTTCGCATTGCCTCTTTTGCTATGTTGGATGAATTTCTTTGATCCACTAATGTCCAGTAGCATTATGCAATGTCCAGAAGTGTTAAGAATGATTGTGTCACCTCTGAATATGTTAATTTTTATTGTGCACTAACCCTCTAATGAGTTGTTTCGAGTTTGGTGTGGAGGAAGTTTTCAAGGATCAAGAGAGGAGTATGATGCAACATGATCAAGGAGAGTGAAAGCTCTAAGCTTGGGGATGCCCCGGTGGTTCACCCCTGCATATATCAAGAAGACTCAAGCGTCTAAGCTTGGGGATGCCCAAGGCATCCCCTTCTTCATCGACAACATTATCAGGTTCCTCCCCTGAAACTATATTTTTATTCCATCACATCTTACGTGCTTTTTCTTGGAGCGTCGGTTTGTTTTTGTTTTTGTTTTGTTTGAATAAAATGGATCCTAGCATTCACTTTATGGGAGAGAGACACGCTCCGCTGTAGCATATGGACAAGTATGTCCTTGGTTTCTACTCATAGTATTCATGGCGAAGTTTCTCCTTCGTTAAATTGTTATATGGTTGGAATTGGAAAATGATACATGTAGTAATTGCTATAAATGTCTTGGGTAATGTGATACTTGGCAATTGTTGTGCTCATGTTTAAGCTCTTGCATCATATGCTTTGCACCCATTAATGAAGAAATACATAGAGCATGCTATAATTTGGTTTGCATATTTGGTTTCTCTAAGGTCTAGATAATTTCTAGTATTGAGTTTGAACAACAAGGAAGACGGTGTATAGTCTTATAATGTTTTCAATATGTCTTTTATGTGAGTTTTGCTGCACCGGTTCATCCTTGTGTTTGTTTCAAATAAGCCTTGCTAGCCTAAACCTTGTATCGAGAGGGAATACTTCTCATGCATCCAAAATACTTGAGCCAACCACTATGCCATTTGTGTCCACCATACCTACCCACTACATGGTATTTTCCGCCATTCCAAAGTAAATTGCTTGAGTGCTACCTTTAAAATTCCATCATTCACCTTTGCAATATATAGCTCATGGGACAAATAGCTTAAAAACTATTGTGGCATTGAATATGTAATTATGCACTTTATCTCTTATTAAGTTGCTTGTTAAAGCGATAACCATGTTTACTGGGGACGCCATCAACTTTTCATTGTTGAATTTCATGTGAGTTGCTATGCATGTTCGTCTTGTCTGAAGTAAGGGCGATCTACACTGAGTTGAATGGTTTGAGCATGCATATTGTTAGAGAAGAACATTGGGCCGCTAACTAAAGCCATGATCCATGGTGGAAGTTTCAGTTTTGGACAAACATCCTCAAATCTCTAATGAGAAAAGAATTAATTGTTGTTGAATGCTTAAGCATTAAAAGAGGAGTCCATTATCTGTTGTCTATGTTGTCCCGGTATGGATGTCTAAGTTGAGAATAATCAAAAGCGAGAAATCCAAATGCGAGCTTTCTCCTTAGACCTTTGTACAGGCGGCATAGAGGTACCCCTTTGTGATACTTGGTGAAAGCATATGTATTGCGGTGATAATCCAGGTAGTCCAAGCTAATTAGGACAAGGTGCGGGCACTATTAGTACACTATGCATGAGGCTTGCAACTTATAAGATATAATTTACATGATGCATATGCTTTATTACTACCGTTGACAAAATTGTTTCATGTTTTCAAAATCAAAGCTCTAGCACAAATATAGCAATCGATGCTTTTCCTCTATGGAGGACCATTCTTTTACTTTCAATGTTGAGTCAGTTCACCTATTTCTCTCCACCTCAAGAAGCAAACACTTGTGTGAACTGTGCATTGATTCCTACATACTTGCTTATTGCACTTATTATATTACTCTATGTTGGCAATATCCATGCGATATACATGTTACAAGTTGAAAGCAACCGCTGAAACTTAATCTTCTTTTGTGTTGCTTCAATGCCTTTACTTTGAATTGTTGCTTTATGAGTTAACTCTTATGCAAGACTTATTGATGCTTGTCTTGAAGTGCTATTCATGAAAAGTCTTTGCTTTATGATTCACTTGTTTACTCATGTCATATACATTGTTTTGATCGCTGCATTCACTACATATGCTTTACAAATAGTATGATCAAGGTTATGATGGCATGTCACTCCAGAAATTATCTGTGTTATCGTTTTACCTGCTCGGGACGAGCAGAACTAAGCTTGGGGATGCTGATACGTCTCCGACGTATCGATAATTTCTTATGTTCCATGCCACATTATTGATGTTATCTACATGTTTTATGCACACTTTATGTCATATTCGTGCATTTTCTGGAACTAACCTATTAACAAGATGCCGAAGTGCCGATTCTTTGTTTTCTGCTGTTTTTGGTTTCAGAAATCCTAGTAAGGAAATATTCTCGGAATTGGACGAAATCAACGCCCTGTGGGCCTATTTTTCCACGAAGCTTCCGGAAGTCCGAAGACGAAACGAAGTGGGGCCACAGGGGCCCAAACCCTAGGCGGCGCGGCCCCCTTGGCCGCGCCGCCACTGTCATCTGGGGCCCCCGTGCACCCTCCCCGACTTGCTCCTTCCGCCTACTTAAAGCCTCCGTGACGAAACCCCCGCAAAGACCGAGAGCCACGATACGGAAAACCTTCCAGAGACGCCGCCAACGCCGATCCCATCTCGGGGATCCAGAGATCGCCTCCGGCACCCTGCCGGAGAGGGGAATCATCTCCCGGAGGACTCTACGCCGCCATGGTCGCCTCTGGAGTGATGTGTGAGTAGTCTACCCCTGGACTATGGGTCCATAGCAGTAGCTAGATGGTTGTCTTCTCCCCATTGTGCTATCATTGTCGGATCTTGTGAGCTGCCTAACATGATCAAGATCATCTATTTGTAATTCTATATATTGCGTTTGTTGGGATCCGATGAATAGAGAATACTTGTTATGTTGATTATCAAAGTTATATCTACGTGTTGTTTATGATCTTGCATGCTTTCCGTTACTAGTAGATGCTCTGGCCAAGTAGATGCTTGTAACTCCAAGAGGGAGTACTTATGCTCGATAGTGGGTTCATGCCTGCATTGACACCGGGACAAAGGATGAAAGTTCTAAGGTTGTGTTGTGCTGTTGCCACTAGGGATAAAACATTGATGCTATGTCTAAGGATGTAGTTGTTGATTACATTACGCACCATACTTAATGCAATTGTCCATGCTTTGCAACTTAATACTGGAGGGGGTTCGGATGATAACCTGAAGGTGGACTTTTTAGGCATAGATGCAGTTGGATGGCGGTCTATGTACTTTGTCGTAATGCCCAATTAAATCTCACTATACTCATCATGATATGTATGTGCATGGTCATGCTCTCTTTATTTGTCAATTGCCCAACTGTAATTTGTTCACCCAACATGCTGTTTGTCTTATGGGAGAGACACCTCTAGTGAACTGTGGACCCCGGTCCAATTCTCTTTACTGAAATACAATCTACTTTAATCTTTGTTCTACTGTTTTCTGCAAACAATCATCTTCCACACAATACGGTTAATCCTTTGTTACAGCAAGCCGGTGAGATTGACAACCTCACTGTTTCGTTGGGGCAAAGTACTTTGGTTGTGTTGTGCAGGTTCCACGTTGGCGCCGGAATCCCTGGTGTTGCGCCGCACTACATCCCGCCGCCATCAACCTTCAACGTGCTTCTTGGCTCCTCCTGGTTCGATAAACCTTGGTTTCTTTCTGAGGGAAAACTTGCTGCTGTGCGCATCATACCTTCCTCATGGGGTTCCCAACGAACGTGTGAGTTACACGCCATCAGTCACTTCAGAAATTATCTTTGTTATCGTTTACCTACTCGAGGACGAGTAGGAACTAAGCTTGGGGATGCTGATACGTCTCCAACGTATCGATAATTTCTTATGTTCCATGCTTGTTTTATGACAATATCTACATGATTTATACATACTTTATGTCATTATTATGCATTTTCCGGAACTAACCTATTAACGAGATGCCGAAGTGCTAGTTCCTGTTTTCTGCTGTTTTTTGTTTCAGAAATCCTAGTAAGGAAATATTCTCGGAATTGGACGAAATCAACGCCCAGAATCTTAAAATTCCACGAAGCTTCCCGAACACCCGAGAGGGACCAGAGGAGGGCCACAGGGCCACCAGACAGTAGGGCGGCGCGGCCCAAAGGGGGTGCGCCCCCTATTGTGTGGTGCCCCCGTCAGCCTTCCGACTCCGCCTCTTCGCCTATAAGAAGCCCCCTGACCTAAATATTCGATACGAATTGACAAAACTCCAGAAAGACTCCAGGGGCGCCGCCGCCATCGCGAAACTCCAATTCGGGGGACAGAATCTCTGTTCCGGCACCCTGCCGGGACGGGGAAGTGCCACCGCCTCCATCATGCTCCGTGAGTAGTTCCCCCATGGACTACGGGTTCTAGCAGTAGCTAGTTGGTACTCTCTATCCCATGTACTTCAATACAATGATCTCATGAGCTGCCTTACATGATTGAGATCCATCTGATGTAATCGGTGTTGTGTTTGTTGGGATCCGATGGATTGTTACATTATGATTAGTCTATCTATAAAGTTTGTGAAGTTATTGTTGCTGCAATCTTGTTATGCTTAATGCTTGTCACTAGGGCCCGAGTGGCATGATCTTAGATTTAAGCTCTATAATTATTGCTTAGATTGTATCTACAAGTTGTTTGCACATATTGCTGTCTGGAACCCGAGGCCCCAAAGTGACAGAAATTGGGACAACCGGAGGGGAAGGCTGTGATATGAGGATCACATGTTTTCACCAAGTGTTAATGCTTTGCTCCGATGCTCTATTAAAAGGAGTACCTTAATAGCCAGTAGATTCCCTTGAGGCCCGGCTGCCACCGGCTGGTAGGATAAAAGATGTCATGCAAGTTTCTCATTGCGAGCACGTATGACTATATATGGAAAACATGCCTACATGATTAATAATCTTGATGTTCTGTCTTAATGCTTTCAATCCTATCAATTGCCCAACTGTAATTTGTTCACCCAACACTTGTCACTTGTTATTGGAGAGTTACCACTAGTGTAGATCGCTGGGAACCCCGGTCCATCTCTCATCATCATATACTCGTTCTATATGTCATTGGAAGTAGTATCAACTATTTTCTGGTGCCATTGCCTCTGTGTTACTGCTACTGCTGTTGTGTTACTGTTACTATTGCTCTCATTTTACTGCTGCTTTCACATCACCCCTGTTACTAGTGCTTTTCCAGGTGCAGCTGAATTGACAACTCAGTTGTTAAGGCTTATAAGTATTCTTTACCTCCCCTTGTGTCGAATCAATAAATTTGGGTTTTTTACTTCCCTCGAAGACTGTTGCGATCCCCTATACTTGTGGGTCATCACTCACAGAGGAGCCGACGAAGTTCGACGACACAAACACGATGGAGTGTTGGCGTCATGCTATGGATGAAGAGTTGGGATCGATCTGTGGCAACTAAACATGGGAGCTTGTCGATCTACCCAACGGCCAAAAAGCCATAGGGCTCAAGTGGGTGTACAAGATCAAGAAGGATGATGAAAGGAAATTGTTGAAACACAAAGCAAGGCTATTGGCTGATGAGTGCATTTTTAGCATGTTTTCGTATCATTATTTCATCAAGTTATCATTAAGTAGTGGTAGGGATTTTGTATTAAACTGCGCTATTGCACCTTTTTATGCTTGTCTACGTAGGATCTCCAAATAATAAGTCAATAATGAAATATCATTGAAAACTGTCATTTCCTGGCATTTTGACGTGACAAAAATAATTTTTCCACTTAATAAAGCGCCTGGGCGAAAGGACAGTGTGAGGAAAACCTTCTGTAACTTTAACGGGCATCGGTACAGGAAGGACTTGCCCGTACCGTCTGCCCGTACCACCCGTCGGAAGCACCGCATCATCAAATACTTTCACCTTCCATAGACGGTTCTGAGATCCAAGCACGTACGCGACCAGAAACACCAGAACATCATCCCAGATGAGATCTAAAGGAAGATCAAGAAGGGGCCTTATCCAAGCTACTACCCAGATCATTGGAGGACAATGCATCATTACCTTCATCATCATCATCATCAATAACAAATCACCATCTCCATTCTCTCCATCCCATTAGATTGTAATCTCCATTACCATTGTGGGTTTGTACTTGGATTCACATTGTTATCCCTTTTACATACGCAAGTTCATGATGATGTTCTTGATTGCATCTATGTGTGAGTAGTTCATCCCGTTCTTGGGGGAGATGGAGAAACCCTAGTAGTATTATTATATGAATTAAGACAATTTATACCTTTGAACTATGATTGTATGTTAGTTTTCTCTTGTGATGTTGCATGATGTTGACCATGTAATATTTTCCTAAGGGTCACAGGAGGGAACTGCCGTCGGAAGTTCGGTAGTGTAGACGGTGGGAAGTGACATACCGTGTGTGGTGCACTATTGTACGGAAGAGGGGGATAAGAAGAGACTCGCAAAGCTTAACAAATAACCATGGGGCAATCCCTTAATTGTAATGGACAAATAGGTGGCTTGTCAAAGATCGTTGCGGTGGTTATTCAGGGATGTGTTATGAGATACATATTCCAACTTCGAGCCTTTCCTATATAAAACTAGGGCTAAGACATAAGTTATCTAGTTTATGTCTTTAGTTAATACTAGTGGTGGAACCAACAACCTCCGAGAACATTTTAGTCTTATTACAGTCAAAACACAATCTTTAGTCGCATTTACATTCTTCAATTTCAGTTATTTACTCTACAAAAGTACTTTACAAAACCTTTTTAATTATATCTTTTGCTTGGGATTTGAGACAACTTTAAGTAATTTTAGATAAATAGTAACAAGAGGCATTAAGATCATTACTATTAGCTCCTCGTAGTTTGATACTCTTATTTTGAAACTAGCTGCAACCAATCTGTGTTCTTGTAGTCATCAAGCTATTTTCTGGCACCGTTGTCGGGGAGCTCAGCGCTTTTGTTTTTTTCTTTTAGTTGCTAATTTATTTATTAATCTACTTTTTTTGAGTTACATGTGAAAAACCTTGGAGGATTACCAACATGAGATACAACTCCAAGCTGCACGGAGCTCTAGCCCTCCAATGGATGCTTTTATTAAATCAGACATACTCATCAATCCGAGAGGGTATGAAATTCATCCCACACTATTAGACTTACTACAATCAAAGATGTTTGCAGGAGATGACACTGAAGATCCGTATGGACATATTGAATATTCTGAAGATGTTTGTGCAATTTGAACATCTTTTCAGAAAATAAGGTTAAGTTTAAACTCTTTGGACAAACTCATACTGATAAAGCTAGAACTTGGTATAATGATTATTCTATTTCACATTTTTCTGAATGGAGAACATTTTCTACTAAATTCCTTCATACATTTCCAGAAACCAGGTCTCTAGGAGAAAGGCGGATGATTACAAAAATTAAATGTTTACCGCAAGAGGGCTTAGATCCAGGGAAATTCTTAGAAATTGTCCTCATCATGATTTCCCACCTTAGTTAATCATACATAATTTCTATGCAGGAGTTAATTTGGAGAATAGAGATTTATTAGATTTACTTACTGATGGATCTTTTACTGAGTATGGAGTTGATAAGGCTTGAGACTTTTTAGAAACCATACACAAAGATAAGATTCTGAAAGAAAGTGAAGAACCTGATTCAAAGTCTCTATTAGAGTTAGAATATATTAATTATTTCATGCAGACTAGAAAGGTTGTTTAATTACTTGTTGATACGTCTCAAACGTATCTATAATTTCTTATGTTCCATGCTACTTTTATGATGATACTCACATGTTTTATACACACTTTATGTCATTATTACGCATTTTCCGGCACTAACCTATTGACAAGATGCCGAAGAGCCAGTTGTTGTTTTCTGTTGTTTTTGGTTTCAGAAATCCTACGAAGGAAATATTCTCGGAATTGGACGAAATCAACGCCCAGGGTCTTATTTTTCCACGGAGCTTCCAGAAGTCCGAAGGGGATACGAAGTGGGGCGACGAGGCGCCGCCACCATAGGGCCGCACGGCCAAAGGGGGGCCCGCACCGCCCTATGGTGTGGGCCCCTCGTCAGCCCTCCAACGCTGCCCTTCCGCCTACTTATAGCCTTCGTCTCGAAAACCCCTGTACCGAGAGCCACGATACGGAAAACCTTCCAGAGATGCCGCCGCCGCCAATCCCATCTCGGAGGATTCAGGAGATCGCCTCCAGCACCCTGCCGGAGAGGGAAATCATCTCCCGGAGGAATCTTCATCACCATGATCACCTCAGGATTGATGTGTGAGTAGTTCACCCCTGGACTATGGGTCCATAGCAGTAGCTAGATGGTTGTCTTCTCCTCATTGTGCTATCATGTTAGATCTTGTGAGCTGCCTATCATGATCAAGATCATCTATTTGTAATGCTACATGTTGTGTTTGTTGGGATCCGATGAATATGGAATACTATGCCAAGTTGATTATCAATCTATCATATATGTGTTGTTTATGATCTTGCATGCTCTCCGTTGCTAGTAGAGGCTCTGGCCAAGTTGATACTTGTAACTCCAAGAGGGAGTATTTATGCTCGATAGTGGGTTCATGCCTCCATTGAATCTGGGACGATGAGGAAAGTTCTAAGGTTGTGGATGTGCTGTTGCCACTAGGGATAAAACATCAATGCTTTGTCTAAGGATATTTGTGTTGATTACATTACGCACCATACTTAATGCAATTGTCTGTTGTTTGCAACTTAATACTGGAAGGGGTGCGGATGCTAACCCGAAGGTGGACTTTTTAGGCATAGATGCATGCTGGTTAGCGGTCTATGTACTTTGTCGTAATGCCCGATTAAATCTCACTCTACTCATCATGATATGTATGTGCATTGTTATGCCCTCTTTATTTGTCAATTGCCTAACTGTAATTTGTTCACCCAACATGCTATTTCTTATTGGAGAGACACCACTAGTGAACTATGGACCCCGGTCCATTCTTTTACATCTGAAATACAATCTACTGCAAACATTGTTCTTTACTGTTCTTCGCAAACAAACATCATTTTCCACACTATACATTTAATCCTTTGTTTACAGCAAGCCGGTGAGATTGACAACCTCACTGTTAAGTTGAGGCAAAGTATTTGGATTGTGTTGTGCAGGTTCCACGTTGGCGCCGAAATCCCTGGTGTTGCGCCACACTACACTCCGTCACCAACAACCTTCACGTGTTCCTTGACTCCTACTGGTTCGATAACCTTGGTTTCTTACTGAGGGAAAACTTGCTGCTGTACGCATCACACCTTCCTCTTGGGGTTCCCAACGGGCGTGTGTTTGACGCGTCATCAAGACTGTTTTCTGGCGCCGTTGCCGGGGACCTGAAGAAATGTTACACCACAAAGATTTCTAACTCCCACGTCAACTGCACGCTAGCAACTGTTTTCTGGCACCGTTGCCGGGGAGATCAAGACACGCTGCAAGGGGAGTCTCCCACTTCCAATCTCTTTACTTTGTTTTTGTCTTGCTTTATTTTATTTTATTTACTATCTTGTTTGCGTTCCCTATATTAAAAATACAAAAAAATTATTTACTTGCTTTACTTTATTTATTGTCTTGTTTGCGTTCTCCATATTAAAAACACAAAAAAAATTAGTTACTTGCATTACTTTATTTAGTTTGCTTTATTTACTACTGCTAAAATGGGTACTCCTGAGAATACTAAGTTGTGTGATTTCACTAGCACAAATAATAATGATTTCCTATGCACACCTATTGCTCCACCTGCTACTACATCATAATTTTTTGAGATTAAATCTGCTTTACTGAATCTTGTTATGAGAGAGCAATTTTCTGGTGTTAGTTCTGATGATGCTGCTGCCCATCTTAATAATTCTGCTGAACTTTGTGAAATGCAAAAGTATAAGGATGTAGATGGTGACATTATAAAATTGAAATTGTTTCCTTTCTCATTAAGAGGAAGAGCTAAAGATTGGCTACTATCTTTGCCTAAAAATAGTATTGATTCATGGACTAAATGTAAGGATGATTTCATTGGTATATATTATCCTCCTGCTAAAATTATATCTTTGAGAAGTAGCATAATGAATTTTAAGCAATTGGATAATGAGCATGTTGCTGAAGCATGGGAAAGAATGAAATCTTTGGTCAAAAATTGCCCTACCCATGGACTGACTACTTGGATGATCATCCAAACCTTTTATGCAAGATTGAATTTTTCTTCGTGGAACCTATTGGATTCAGCTGCTGGAGGTACTTTTATGTCCATCACCTTAGGCGCCGCAATAAAGCTTCTTGATGATATGATGATAAATTACTCTGAATGGCACACGGAAAGGGCTCCACAAGGTAAGAAGGTAAATTCTGTTGAAGAAACCTCCTCCTTGAGTGATAAGATTGATGCTATTATGTCTATACTTGTGAATGGTAGATCTAATATTGATCCTAATAATGTTCCTTTAGCTTCACTAGGAAAAATACCCGTGCGTTGCACCGGAGAAAACTAATCATCGCTGCGATTAGTTTTATATCGCCGCAGACGTGGTCACCGATGCTGTCGCAGGTGTAGTCTTTGGATCTTTTGGCACCATAACTACGGCGGCCGAGTGTGTGGCGGCGGTGAGGTTAGGATGGAAAAGAGTAGAGACGCATGGGAGAAATGAAATGTAGATGAGAATTTTCAGGAATATGTACGCCATTGTGTTAATTAGATGGTTGGCCCGCCACTCGCCATGTCACTGGGACACCCTCTGTGTGACGACAACAGAAGATGTTGCAACTTCATCCAAATTGGATTTTGAATCCAAATTGGATTTCGATGTCTATACACTAAATTGCGTCTGGATCAATTATATCACACATTATATGCTTCATATCATGTTGAGATGATGACACACTTCACCCTTTTTGTACCGACTTGAGATAAAAAAAAATTTATTTGCTAGTACAGAAGAGATAATATTATTTGTTGTCACTGTCCAGCACTACTTACTTTTATATCATACACCTAAAACAGCAGAATTGAGTTCAAACTTTGAAAGTACAATTTTTTAGTATACTCACATACATAAGTTGAATCAAGACATAAGTAAGTAGATAAATCAATTTGACGATGCATTAATGCCTTAATTTATGTATACGGACTGTATTTCTTGTTGATCCTCTGTTTCATCTGAGCGCCTGGTGCCCTTCTTACTCTAGTATATTGCCAGGCGTCTACTCTCAGCTCAGCTGAAGCAATGAGCAACAACTCATCCAATTACCAGATACAACCACCAAGCATCCAAATCCCGCACTCATGTTTCGGTAATGCATATTTTATCTGAAACTAACATGCTGTGCATCTGGACTATACCGCTGAGTGCTGAACACAACAACCTGAGAGAAATAAAGGATCGAGCTATGTTTCTCACAGGAGGTCGACCCTCTCACAGGCGAACCACGATGTCTGTTCCTTGGCGGCCACTCGGGGCTACCCTCCGCGTCACACGAAGACAACCAGAGCCACTACGCATCGTATTATTTGACGGCAGCGAGAACCAGGTAAAGGATCTGGCCTTCGACCGTCACCAATGGCAGGTGGTGCGGATCGTAGAGAAGGGACTGACGTCAGGTGGAGATAGCTCTAGGTCGTGGGATCCCGACCCCGGCGGAGTAAAGGGCCGGCGCAGAGAGGTTGGGGGCTCCCGGTTCTGAGGAGGATGGGGCAAGCACGGGGAGGGCTTTAGCCTGACAGCGGCGGAGGATGTATTCCGCGGGGTGAAGTTGTGTGCTTCGTCACCGGCGCCTGGGAAGCGTCCGGTGGACCAGTCCAGGCAGGGGACGGAGGCGGCGTGTGTGGCCTCCCCACTTGTCCCGTCCAGCGGAGGAGAGGCAGCACTCGATGCGTTGGATTGGGCGTGGTTCGTTCGGTAGATAAAAGAAGAAGAAAAAACAAGACGAAACTGTATGGTGGCCATTGTGTGTAGTATAAGAATTAGTGGGAGGGCAAATCGGTCCAAAAAAGTGTTGGACCAAGGAAACAATCCTCCCTTTATTATTAGGTATAGATTGGTTGCTCAAGAAGAGCATCTTGATGTGAACTTTATTAAAAATAATAATTTCAACAACAATGCTTATAGAAATAATTCTGGTAACAACTATAGGCCATATCCTTCTCATAATAGTAATGGTTATGGTAATTCTTATGGTAATTCTTACAACAATAATAGGAGTGTACCCCCTGGTCTTGAAGCCATGCTTAAATAATTTATTAGTACACAAACTGCTTTTAACAAATCTGTTGAAGAAAAGCTTGGTAAAATTGATATTCTTGCTTCTAAGGTTGATAGTCTTGCTGCTGATGTTGATCTTTTAAAATTGAAATGCCTAATGAAACTAAAAATATTAAGTCATTTGCTACAGCAAACGCTATCCAAGTTCGAATTAATGAAAATATTATATTGATGGCTGAATTGCATGCTATGTGGAAAAAAGAGGAAAAATTTGCTAAAGAGAATAATGTAGCTAAAGTTTGGACTATTACCACCACTAGTAATGTTGATGCTTCACATGTTTCTACACCTCCTACTATCAATGGTAAAATAATTGGTGTTGGCAATGTTTCTACTCCTAATGCAAAGCGAGCAAAACTGCCTGAAACTGCTAAAACTGCTGAAACTGCTTGTGATAAAACTGCTGAAATTTTTCAAAATATTGGGGAGAATGATCCCATTGCTTTAGATCATAATGGTTTAGATTTTGATGATTGTCACATCTCTGAAGTTATAAATTTCTTACAAAAACTTGCTAGAAGTCCTAATGCTAGTGCTATAAATTTGGCCTTTACAAAACATATTACAAATGCTCTCATTAAAGCTAGAGAAGATAAATTAAAACTTGAAACTTCTATTCCTAGGAAGTTGGAAGATGGTTGGGAGCCTATCATTAAGATAAAGGTCAATGATTTTGATTGTAATGCTTTATGTGATCTTGGTGCAAGTATTTCTGTTATGCCTAAGAAAATCTATGATATGCTTGACTTGCCACCATTGAAAAATTGTTATTTGGATGTTAATCTTGCTGATAATTCTATAAAGAAACCTTTGGGGAGGATTGATAATGTTCGCATTACGGTTAATAATAACCTTGTCCCCGTTGATTTTGATGTCTTGGATATTGAATGCAATGCATCTTGTCCCATTATTTTGGGAAGACCTTTTCTTCGAACTGTTGGTGCTATTATTGATATGAAGGAAGGTAATATTAAATATCAATTTCCTCTCAAGAAAGGTATGGAACACTTCCCTAGAAAGAGAATGAAGTTACCTTACGATTCTATTATTAGAACAAATTATGATGTTGATGCTTCATCTCTTGATAATACTTGATTCACACTTTCTGCGCCTAGCTGAAAGGCGTTAAAGAAAAGCGCTTATGGGAGACAACCCATTATTTTACTTCTGCACTTTTGTTTTATATTTGAGTCTTGGAAGTTGTTACTACTGTAGAAAACTCTCCTTATCTTTATTTTATTGCATTTTTGTGCCAAGTAAAGTCTTTGATAGTAAAGGTGATACTAGATTTGGATTACTGCGCCTAAACAGATTTCTTACTGTCACAAAATTGAGCAGCACCCTCTGTAGGTAACTCAGAAAAATCTGCCAATTTACGTGTGTGATCCTCAGATATTTACGCAACTTTCATTCAATTTGAGCATTTTCATCTGAGCAAGTTAAGTACCCTAGAAAAACTCGTCTTTACAGACTGTTCTATTTTGACAGATTCTGCCTTTTATTTCGCATTGCCTGTTTTGCTATGTTTGATGGATTTCTTTGTTCCATTAACTTTCAGTAGCTTTGTGCAATGTCCAGAAGTGTTAAGAATGATTATGTCACCTCTGAATATGTGAATTTTTGATTTTGCACTAACCCTCTAATGAGTTTGTTTTGAGTTTGGTGTGGAGGAAGTTTTCAAGGATCAAGAGAGGAGGATGATACAATATGATCAAGGAGAGTGAAAACTCTAAGCTTGAGATGCCCCCGTGGTTCATCCCTGCATATTTCAAGAAGACTCAAGCATCTAAGCTTGGGGATGCCCAAGGCATCCCCTTCTTCATCGACAACTTATCAGGTCACCTCTAGTGAAACTATATTTTTATTCCGTCACATCTTATGTGCTTTACTTGGAGCGTATTTATGTTTTTGTTTTTGTTTTTGTTTGAATAAAATCAGATCCTAGCATTATTTGTGTGGGAGAGAGACACGCTCCGCTGTTGCATATGAACACATGTGTTCTTAGCTTTACTCTTAATGTTCATGGCGAAGGTTGAAACTGCTTCGTTTATTGTTATATGGTTGGAAACAGAAAATGCTTCATGTGGTAATTGGTATAATGTCTTGAATAATTTGATACTTGGCAATTGTTGTGCTCAAATAGATCATGTTTAAGCTCTTGCATCATGTACTTTGCACCTATTAATGAAGAACTACCATAGAGGTTGTTGAAATTTGGTTTGCATGATTGGTCTCTCTAAAGTCTAGATATTTTCTGGTGAGGGTTTGAACAACAAGGAAGACAATGTAGAATCTAATAATGCTTGCAATATGTTCTTATGTAAGTTTTTCTGTACCGGTTCATACTTGTGTTTGCTTCAATCAACCTTGCTAGCCTAAGCCTTATATTGAGAGGGATTACTTCTCGTGCATCCAAAATCCTTGAGCCAAAAACTATGCCATTTGTCTCCACCATACCTACCTACTACATGGTATTTCTCTGCCATTCCAAAGTAAATTGCTTGAGTGCTACCTAGCTTTAAAATTTCATTTCTTTGTCTTTGCAATATATAGCTCATGGGAAAAATAGCCTTAAGAACTATTGTGATGAAGAATATGTCTCTTATGTATCTTATTTCTTATAAGTTGCTTGTTGAGCGGTAACCATGTTTCTGGGGACGCCATCAACTATTTCACCTTTGTTGAATATCATGTGAGTTGCTATGCATGTTCGTCTTGTCTGAATTAAGGGTGATTTATCATGATCAAATGGTTTGAGTATGCATATTGTTAGAGAAGAACATTGGGCCGCTAACTAAAGCCATGATCCATGGTGGAAATTTCAGTTTGGACATTAATCCTCAATCTCTTATGAGAATATTATCTGTTGTTGAATGCTTATGCATTAAAGAGGAGTCCATTATCTGTTGTCTATGTTGTCCCGGTATGGATGTCTAACTTGAGAATAATCAAAAGCGAGAAATCCAATGCAAACTTTCTCCTTAGACCTTTGTACATGCGGCATAGAGGTACCCCTTTGTGACACTTGGTTGAAACATATGTTATGCAATGATAATCCATGTAAATCCAAGCTAATTAGGACAAGGTGCGGGCACTATTGGTAATCTATGCATGAGGCTTGCAACTTATAGGATGTCTTATACATAACACATATGAATTATTACTACCATTGACAAAATTGTTTCTATGTTTTCAAAATAAAAGCTCTAGCACAAATATAGCAATCCATGCTTCCCTCTGCGAAGGGCCATTCTTTTTTACTTTATGTTGAGTCAGTTTACCTACTTCTTTCTATCTTAGAAGCAAACACTTGTTTCAACTGTGTGCATTGATTCTTACATACTTGCTTATTTGCATTCATCATATTACTTTGTGTTGACAATTATCCATGAGATAAACATGTTGAAGTTGAAAGCAACCGCTGAAACTTATATCTTCCTTTGTGTTGCTTCAAAGCTTTCTACTAAGAATCTATTGCTTTATGAGTTAACTCCTATGCAAGTCTTATTGATGCTTGTCTTGAAAGTACTCTTCATGAAAAGTCTTTGTTATATGATTCAGTTGTTTAATCATTGTCTTTACCATTGCTTCGAATCACTTCATTCATCTCATATGCTTTACAATAGTATTGATCAAGATTATGATAGCATGTCACTTCAGAAATTATCTTTGTTATCATTTACCTACTCGAGGGTGAGTAGGAACTAAGCTTGGGGATGCTTGATACGTCTCAAACGTATCTATAATTTCTTATGTTCCATGCTACTTTTATGATGATACTCACATGTTTTATACACACTTTATGTCATCATTACGCATTTTCCGGCACTAACCTATTGACAAGATGCCGAAGAGCCAGTTGCTGTTTTCTGCTGTTTTTGGTTTCAGAAATCCTACAAAGGAAATATTCTCGGAATTGGACGAAATCAACGCCCAGGGTCTTATTTTTCCACGGAGCTTCCAGAAGTCCGAAGGGGATACGAAGTGGGGCGACGAGGCGCCGCCACCATAGGGCCGCGCGGCCAAAGGGGGGCTCGCGCCGCCCTATGGTGTGGGCCCCTCGTTAGCCCTCCAACGCTGCCCTTCTGCCTACTTATAGCCTTCGTCACGAAAACCCCTGTACCGAGAGCCACGATACGGAAAACCTTCCAGAGACGCCGCCGCCGCCAATCCCATCTCGGAGGATTCAGGAGATCGCCTCCGGCACCCTGCCGGAGAGGGGAATCATCTCCCGGAGGAATCTTCATCACCATGATCGCCTCCGGATTGATGTGTGAGTAGTTCACCCCTGGACTATGGGTCCATAGCAGTAGCTAGATGGTTGTCTTCTCCTCATTGTGCTATCATGTTAGATCTTGTGAGCTGCCTATCATGATCAAGATCATCTATTTGTAATGCTACATGTTGTGTTTGTTGGGATCCGATGAATATGGAATACTATGCCAAGTTGATTATCAATCTATCATATATGTGTTGTTTATGATCTTGCATGCTCTCCGTTGCTAGTAGAGGCTCTGGCCAAGTCGATACTTGTAACTCCAAGAGGGAGTATTTATGCTCGATAGTGGGTTCATGTCTCCATTGAATCTGGGACAGTGACAGAAAGTTCTAAGGTTGTGGATGTGCTGTTGCCACTAGGGATAAAACATCAATGCTTTGTCTAAGGATATTTGTGTTGATTACATTACGCACCATACTTAATGCAATTGTCTGTTGTTTGCAACTTAATACTGGAAGGGGTGCGGATGCTAACCCGAAGGTGGACTTTTTAGGCATAGATGCATGCTGGTTAGCGGTCTATGTACTTTGTCGTAATGCCCGATTAAATCTCACTCTACTCATCATGATATGTATGTGCATTGTTATGCCCTCTTTATTTGTCAATTGCCCAACTGTAATTTGTTCACCCAACATGCTATTTCTTATTGGAGAGACACCACTAGTGAACTGTGGACCCCGGTCCATTCTTTTACATCTGAAATACAATCTACTGCAAACATTGTTCTTTACTGTTCTTCGCAAACAAACATCATTTTCCACACTATACATTTAATCCTTTGTTTACAGCAAGCCGGTGAGATTGACAACCTCACTGGTAAGTTGGGGCAAAGTATTTGAATTGTGTTGTGCAGGTTCCACGTTGGCGCCGGAATCCCTGGTGTTGCGCCGCACTACACTCCGTCACCAACAACCTTCACGTGTTCCTTGACTCCTACTGGTTCGATAACCTTGGTTTCTTACTGAGGGAAAACTTGCTGCTGTACGCATCACACCTTCCTCTTGGGGTTCCCAACGGGCGTGTGTTTGACGCGTCATCACTTGTTAATAACAAGCTTCATCTTAAGGATATCATTCAAATTTATTAAGAATTATGCTAAACATTTACAACTCTCAAATGATTGGAAACATTATGAACCTTCTTCCATTAACGAATCTCTTCAGAAAGTACCGACAGGTAAACAGGCTGAGGAGAAGGTGTACCAACCAGAAGATTTACCATGCCCACTCAAGACAAAGCAGAATGAGGAAGTGTGGAAAAAGTTTAAGAAGTTGACTAGAAATCTAGGGGCGGTCAAGACAAACATAGACATAGTAAAGGAGCTGATGACCCACAAGTGTAGGGGGTGTATCGTAGTATCTTCGATAAGTAAGAATGTCGATCCCAACGAGGAGCAGAAGGTGTTGACAAGCAGTTTCGATGAAGAATTCACTGTAATGCTCACAGACAAGTATTCAGGGGTTTTTGATGTTGCAGATGAATAAAGTACGAGTAAGTAAAGTGCGAGAGTAACAATTGCAGCGAGTGGCCCAATCCTTTTTAGCACAAAGGACAAGCCGGTTTGTTTACTTATAATGACCAAACGTTCTCGAGGACACACGGGATTTTAGTCTAGTGCTTTCGCTACATACGGCTAATTAATCTTCATTGTTTTGATAAATGTTGTGTGGGTGAACCTGTGCTAATGTACCGCCCCTCCTAGTACTAATACATACTTGTGATTATACCCCTTGCAAGCATCCACAACTACAAGAAAGTAATTAAGATAAATCTAACCACAGCCTTAAACTCTGAGATCCTGCTATCCCTCCTGCATCGATATACCAACGGGGGTTTAGGTTTCTATCACTCCGGCAACCCCGCAGTTGGCAAACGAGTACAAGATGCATTCCCCTAGGCCCATAAAGGTGAAGTGTCGTGTAGTCGACGTTCACACGACACCACTAGAAGAATAACACCACAACTTAAATATCATAACATTGAATATTACTCAACCATACTTCACTACTAACATTTAGACTTCACCCATGTCCTCAAGAACTAAACGAACTACTCATGAGACATCATATGGAACATGATCAGAGGTGATATGATGATGAATAACAATCTGAACATAAACCTTGGTCCAACGGTTTCACTCAATAGCATCAATAACAAGTAGAAATCAATACCGGGAGAGTTTCCCCTATCAAACAATCAAGATCAAACCCAAATTGCTACAGCGGTGACGATGTGCAGCGGTGGAAACGGCGGTGATGATGATGAAGATGATGATGATGGTGATGGAGATGATGTCCAACTTGATGGCGGTGACGATGGCGTCGATTTCCCCCTCCGGGAGGGAATTTCCCCGGCGGATCTCAGCCCGCCGGAGAGCTCTTTTCTCTCTGGTGTTCTCCGCCCCGCAGAGGCGGCTGTAACTCTTCGCGAGGTACCCTCTGGAGCTTAGGTCTTCGGGACGAAGGAGTTCGCGAAGAAAAGGAGGCGAGAGGGGGCTGTGGGCCCCCTCCTCACAGGGCGGCGTGGCCAGGCCTTGGGCCGCGCCGGCCTATGGGGTGGGCCCACCTCGGGTCCCCTCAGCTCCCCCTTCTGGCTCACTTCGTCATCTGCAAAAATAGGATTTTTGGTATCATTTCCATCAACTGTTGATCTTCCGAAATATTGCATTCTGACGGCGCTTTTTCCAGCAGAATCCTGGCTCCGGTGCTCGATCCTCCAATAATCATGAAACGTGCAAAATAGATGAAATAACATAAATATTATGTTCAAATATGAAATATATCAATGAATAATAGCAAGTTATGATGTAAAATAGTGATGCAAATTGGACGTATCAACTCCCCCCAAGCTTAGACTTCGCTTGTCCCCAAGCGAAACTGAACTCGGTAAACAGGACCACATGTTTATAGAGTGAAGAGTCGATAAATAAAATACGGACAAGAAGCATCATATTCATTCACACAAGACATTCTAGTAAACATCTCCCTCATATAATTCAACTTGAAACAAGTATAAGGCAATCACAAATAAAGGTGCATAAGAAATCATAGTTGATGATGGCAAACTTCGTTCTTGGTCAGAGAACAATTAATAGGTTATACTTATCTTATTGAGCAGCGCTCTCATGTTAAAGTTTATATGGCACAACTTGCATACTCAATCATAATAGTCTCGTCATGATCATTGATAACTTGCAAAGCTATATTCATTTAGATAAAACTTGTACTAAACAGGGAAGAATAAAAGACATGATGAAGCAAATCACAATATAATGGTTTGATCACAACTACTCAAATGCTTGCTTAAGATGGAGGGAAATAGGTTTACTGACTCAACATAAAGTAAAAGACAGGCCCTTCGCAGAGGGAAGCAGGGATTAAATCATGTGCTAGAGCTTTTTCAGTTTTGAAATCATATAAAGAGAATAAAAGTAACATTTTGAGAAGTGCTTGTTGTTGTCAACGACTGGTAGCGGGTACTTGATACGCGTACAGCACGCGTCCGTTGGGAACCCCAAGAGGAAGGTGTGATGCGTACAGCGGCAAGTTTTCCCTCAGTATGAAACCAAGGTTTAATCGAACCAGTAGGAGCCAAGAAGCACGTTGAAGGTTGATGGCGGCGAGATGTAGTGCGGCGCAACACCAGGTATTCCGGCGCCAACGTGGAACCTGCACAACACAAACCAAGTACTTTGCCCCAATGAAACAGCGAGGTTGTCAATCTCACCGGCTTGCTGTAACAAAGGATTAGATGTATAGTGTGGATGATGATTGTTTGCAGAAAACAGTAGAACATTATTGCAGTAGATTGTATTTCAGTAAAGAGAATTGGACCGGGGTCCACAGTTCACTAGAGGTGTCTCTCCCATAAGATAAACAACATGTTGGGTGAACAAATTACAGTTGGGCAATTGACAAATAAAGAGGGCATGACCATGCACATACATATTATGATGAGTATAGTGAGATTTCATTGGGCATTACGACAAAATACATAGACCGCTATCCAGCATGCATCTATGCCTAAAAAGTCCACCTTCAGGTTATCATCCGAACCCCCTCCAGTATTAAGTTGCTAACAACAGACAATTGCATTAAGTATTGCGCGTAATGTAATCAGTAACTACATCCTCGAACATAGCACCAATGTTTTATCCCTAGTGGCAACAGCACATCCATAATCTTAGAGATTTCTATCACTTCCCCAGATTCACGGAGACATGAACCCACTATCGAGCATAAATACTCCCTCTTGGAGTTACAAGCATCTACTTGGCCAGAGCATCTACTAGTAACGGAGAGCATGCAAGATCATAAACAACACATAGACATAAATTGATAATCAACATAACATAGTATTCTCTATTCATCGGATCCCAACAAACGCAACATATAGAATTACAGATAGATGATCTTGATCATGTTCGGCAGCTCACAAGACCCGACAATTAAGCACAATGGGGAGAAGACAACCATCTAGCTACTGCTATGGACCCATAGTCCAGGGGTAGACTACTCACACATCACTCCGGAGGCGACCATGGCGGCGTAGAGTCCTCCGGGAGATGATTCCCCTCTCCGGTAGGGTGCCGGAGGCGATCTCCTGAATCCCCCGAGATGGGATTGGCGGCGGCGGCGTCTCTGGAAGGTTTTCCGTATCGTGGCTCTCGGTCCTGGGGGTTTCGCGACGAAGGCTATTTGTAGGCGGAAGGGCAGGTCGGGGGGCCACACGAGGGGCCCACACTACAGGTCGGCGCGGCCAGGGCTTGGGCCGCGCCGCCCTAGGGTGTGGCCACCTCGTGGCCCCACTTCGTCTCCTCTTCGGTCTTCTGGAAGCTTCGTGGCAAAATAGGACCCTGGGCGTTGATTTCGTCCAATTCCGAGAATATTTCCTTACAAGGATTTCTGAAACCAAAAACAGCAGAAAACAGCAACTGGCACTTCGACATCTTGTTAATAGGTTAGCTCCAGAAAATGCACGAATATGACATAAAGTGTGCATAAAACATGTAGATATTATCAATAATGTGGCATGGAACATAAGAAATTATCGATACGTCGGAGACGTATCAGCATCCCCAAGCTTAGTTCCTGCTCGTCTCGAGCAGGTAAACGATAAACAAAGATAATTTCTGGAGTGACATGCCATCATAATCTTGATCATACTATTTGTAAAGCATATGAGCTGAGATCAAATCATTCAAAGCAAGTATCTATATTGACATAAGAGATGATAATGCAAGAGTTAGACAAGCTAAAAGTTTTCATGAACTATTTCTTTAAAGACATGCAACCGTACAAAGTTCATTAAAGATGTATTAAGTATTCAGCATAGAAGTTCTATCCTTCATTCCAAGCATCAAGTAAATTTTCACAACATAAGAAGGATTCAGTCAAGTAAACATAAACATGAACATCATGAATCAACTGTTTCGAAGTCTACTCAACCGGTGAGCGCAAGCATTTGGTATTAGCACCAGGATGTTATGGCATAAAGAACGTTAATGGGGGTTTGGAAGGCCAAATGGAAGAAAGGCTTGCAAAGCTGTAAATGACCATTAGACAAGAGGAAGCCTTATGATCGAAGCTATGCAAGGAGTAGTGATTGCCATGCAACGGATGCACATAGAGCTATATGTGTATGAAAGCTCTCCAATGGAACTAGTGGGGGTGCATCCAACTTGGTTGCTCACGAAGACCTAGAGCACTTTTGAGGAGGCTCATCATTGGAATATACAACCCAAGTTTTATAGTGTAAATTCCTGTTGCGGTCAGAAACCCACCGGCGAGCAGCGACGGGCAACACAGGAGAGCCGGGAACAACTTAGGGCTGCGGCTGGCCCTGGTCCCTCCGAGCGACGGCCCGCAAAGAACTCCGGCACGCACGTCCGATGCTGATGCAAGGGCGTGCCACCTGACCTATACCTGGCCAGGAAGGTGATGGAGATGCCTCGCTTAGTTTCCTGCATGGCATACATGTAAACATTAAATACGAGCCTCGCTCGGCTCTCAGGTTGTCCTGTGAATCGGCTCAAGGAGCCGATCCACCCATGATTCGTACGAGGTGCACGAATATATGGTGGTCCTGCTTGATCAAGATAAAGCTAAAACGATCTACGACGATTTAGGGTTTTCACCGCATAATCGGATCATCCTACTCACGATTGGGCCTCGCGGTCACGCACGGTGATCGTAAGCCGATCCTAGACAAGGCCTAAAAACCAACACGAGGTTGATCCTCGGAACATCCTGTCTAGGGCTAGCAAACGACACCCTACGCTCCGCTGGATCCTCCAACCCTTTGTCAGGCCTAACTATTGTAGATATTAAACTAATCCTTGAAGAACAAGGAGCAACCGTAACGGATCGGATCTACTAAATAATGATCAAGCGGGGTGCCGCCCCTACACCTAAAATAGGTGTAAGGGCGGCTAGATGTCTAAGGGTTGCACTACGACAGCATATGATACGAAGAACAATGCTAACCCTAACACATCTAAGGTAACTACGTTGCTCGCCATCAAAAAGGCTTCAGTACGAGCAACGCATGAACAACGAAATAAGCTTATGCTGCCTAGATCGCAAGATGCGATCTTGGCAGCATGATGCTTACCGAAAGAAACCCTCGAGACGAAGGAGTTGGCGATGCGCCGAGATTGATTTGTGGTGAACGTTGGTTGTTGTTTATTTCATAAACCCTAGATACATATTTATAGTCCAGGGGACTTTCTAACGTGGGAATAATCCCAACCGTGCATGAGACAAACTCTACCTAACCGATACGTAATCTACTATATTAAGATACACGGGCCAACTAGCCCAAACTTTGCATAACAGGCCGATTCACGTATTTCTTCCATGTATATTCTTCAAGTCCATCTTGATCGCGGCCCACCTCTAACTTGGTCAAATTCTGGTGATAACACATGCCCCCCTGGTTTTGGAATTGATAATTCCAAAATCACTCTGTTTTTTTCTTCGTCGGGTCATGTCATGACAGAGCAGAACCGTTGCAGTATCCTTCATCATGATACCTTGTCTTCTCAACTTCTCTGCAAAATTTGATAGCTTTAGCATCACTCCCTCGGAAACTGCAATGGCATTAAATCTCCACTAGGCTCCTTCTTTATTTAAATGTACCGATTGATCAGCCCTCTTCATCCCCTTCCTCTGTTCTAGCTATCGGTACCGAAAAAACCTCTTTCTCTGTAGCCATGTCTTCTTCTTCCTCCGTCTCCTCCGGCCTCTCTTTCCAATCTTCTTCCTCGAGTGAGCCGATGTCAGAGCCCGAGTGGGACCTCGACTTCTTGTCAGATGGCGACATGCCCCTAACTGATGGGGAGGACGACCTCCAGTTCCTCATTGAAGGGGAACTGGAGAGCGAGAGCGAGGATGACCTCCACTCATGGAGGAACCCCACTTCCTCCGATAAGGAGGAGAAAGAGGAAAACGAGGAGGAAGAGGAAGAAGAGGAGGAAGGCGACTCCTCCTCCTCCGCTGGGTACCCGCCGGCGAAGCGCTTTCGTGCTTGGGCGGATAGCGAAGATGACGATGATGACGAAGAGGAAGAAGCTCCGGCCGAAGGCTGGGGCAGCGGCGACGAGGAGTTCTCCGGAAGCAGCGCCGGCAGCAACTACGACGCCGACGACGAGGGCAGCGAGGATTAGTAGAATAGGATCAGTAGTATGCGAGCAACCGGCTCTTCTTTTGTTCCCCTTTTCTTTGAGCAATCGGCTCTTCATTGTAAAAAAACCCTCCTTTCGTTAATGAAGAAGTATTTCCCGTCAACTTTTTGCCGATAGTCAAAGTCAAATGATCCCCCAAAAGAGCCGATGGCATCGCATCGGTCTCTACCATAAAAACACGAGTAAGGTCGACCTAGCCGCCCCTCCAAACGGTAACCTGCGACCTCCGTCTGAGAAAGCAAACTCAGATCCCCAAATCGCCGCCTGAGCAGTTCCAACTCACGGCCACCTGCATCCCAGATCTCGACCGCGCCGCCTGCAACTCTACAGCGCATCCAATGGCGGAATCATCCAACACCAACGCCATGGTCTCCGATCTGAAGGTAATCCTTAATCTCCTCTGGCCATTCGAATTGACGTTAGGATTAATAGCAAACACCTGAATTAATGTTTTGTTCCGTTATTAATTTTAGGTTTCAGACATCCTACTGCCACATCCTTCTCTCGCAAATTCTATGTGCCTCGGTCCTCGTTCTTCCGAGAGTCCCACCCTCTTAATTTCATGCGAAGCTAACAGAATCCCCTTCGTGAATCAGAACTTAGATCTGACTTCCTGGGCCGACTGCCTGCGAGCCTGGCCTAATCCTCCTGAGGGTTGGGTGGCATGGTACACTAGAGTATCCAAAACCCATTATGCCACCTGGGAAGCCATAGGGATAGCCGATGCCTTGTCATTATCATTGTCTCCTCTTGAGAAGAATGAAAATATTCTGAAAACCATCGGCTACTTCTGGTCTGACGCACTGAACTGCTTCATGTTCGGCCATGGCCCCATGACACCAACTCTGCTGGATGTGGCCATGATCACAGGCCTAGACATTGCATCCCCAAGCCCTTCTGCATTCAAACTACCGAAAGTCCCTTTCACCCTGTCTTCTAAAAAAGAGTGTACCAGCTGGGGTGCCTACCTCAATCATTATATGAAGACCAAGGGCCCTGTGACAGAGAGAGAACACACAGCCTTCCTGAATTTCTGGTTGGAGCACTTCATATTCTGTGGCCCATCACTTGCCCCTACCAAGAATTACCTTTCCCTGGCCTATGAACTTGCCAAAGGCACCCAACTTGGCCTAGGCAAACTGTTTCTTGGAGAGGTCTATCGATCTCTTCAACTGATGTCTGTCAAACTGTTCTCTCAAAAGACAGTTAAAACTGGCGGCCCTTGGTGGTTTATTCAGTTATGGGCGCAGCTATATTTTCAGAACCAGATCCCAGACTTCCCACCTTTGACCACCTGCACCTTTCCAGATGTTAATGGAAAGGATATCCGATGCACCAGCTATGGCCAAGCTTTGTATGGTCTCCCAGGCAGTAGGCTGATCCCTAAGGAAGCAGCAGGTTGGTTCAAGATTTTCTTCCAAGGTTTGGACAACCCCCTGTTCTTTCCTTATACTGAATCGACGAACTTTGAAAACCCAGTCTCCTTCCGATTGGATGACTTTGCCGATGACGCTAGCACCCAGCATCTGTATTCTATCATGATCCGCCCTTGCTTCCTCCCTGTTGGCATGAGTACCTCGAACCGGATCATCAAGCCTGGTTATGAGTGTTACCAACCGGTAGTGGTGGCCCGACAGCTTGGTCTCGGGCAGGTGCCTCCACACTTCTTCTTGCACCACCTGACAGCAAGCAGAGCTGAACTGCCTGACATCCTTACTGGCTAAAGGTGTTATACCTTCTTTGATGCTTTGGCCATTCCAATTCCCCACGACCTCCGTTTCTCCTTCACTACCGATGGTTTCGAGACTTGGTGGTCCATGTGGAAGACCCATGTCTTCAGAAGGGCTCTAGGACCGCTGCTGAGACAACTTGATGCCGAGTATGACATCCCTGCAGACCAGGTACCATTACTTAAATTTCTTGTAACAGCTTATGGTGATTGTCTGTGACCTGACTCCATCTCCTGGCAGCAACACGATGGCCCGGCTCCCACGCAAGCCGATGGCTCCCCCTTCGTATTCCTTCCTCCAGCCCCAGTGGTTCTCTTCTGCCAGAGCTCGCCACCCCTGAAGAAAGTCATAATGCAGAGTCAGCCGATTTCACCAAAATCGGCTCCCAAGAGTAAAGCATCTTCGGGGCCAGTTGCCCCCCGAGCCTCGACTCAGGCGAGGACGGCAGTGAGGAAGGTGGCTGCCAGGAAGACCCTGAAGCACAAAGCTCCTGCCCAAGAAAGCTTGCACGTAAGTTGGTTCGTGTCCTGTCCACATTTATCCGTTTTTCCAGTCTTCTGCAACATGCCCGTATTCTTTTCTACAGACTTCCACCGAAGAAACCTCCAGTGGGGCCGCAGAATCCAGTCAGAGGAACTCGAGCTCGGGCAATTCCGAGAGGTCCACCACCCAGAGCCAGACGGCTTTGCCAGCGCCGGCTTCTAAGAAAAGGTCGATTCTTGACCCCCCTGCTCCCCAAGCCCCGACCAAATCGGGGTCGCGCATGAAGCGTCGATGCGTCAAAAGGGCTCGTAAAAACCCACGAGCTTCTTCATCAAGCCAGGAGGTCTCAAATGTAATTATCTCCCCGGTCACACTTCATGTTAACCCATTGTCATTTGGATCGGCTAACCATTTCCTCCTGCAGACCGAAGAAACCTCTAGCGGAGACGTCGAGGAGGTACTGATGCCATCCGCCACCCTAGACCTAGCCACCTCGACGATCGCGGCTGACCAAGTGGCTGACCTAGCCAAGTCCACAGAAAAGCCGATTATCACTACATCGGCTGCACCTCCTACCTTGGGAGAGGTATACCCCCCTTCCCTTGGCTCTATCACTTTCTTCGTTGTATGCTAAACACTTTTTGTTTGCCCTGATAGGGTTGTGATCTCTCGAGCTTGCTGACGTTCGATCCAGAATCCATCGAACCAACTACTTCCAAGGCAAGTGGAGAGCCGAGTCCTAGCGCGGTCCGTGGTCCACTCCAGCGTCTCAAGGATTTGCTCTCTTCATCAATTGAGACCCTGATTGAAAATTCCGAGGAAGTCAGAGGCATCCTCGAAGATGTCCAGCCCCATCTCCCTATGATACTGCAAGTGAAGCTCTGGCCAGCTGTTACTCTGTCGGTCTTCAAGTCAAGGGTGCAATCGGCTAGACAAAGGATTACTCTTTGCCACACCCAGCTTCCATTGAGAGCCGATATTGCAGAAAAGTGTCAACGGCTCAACGAGAAGAAGGCTGCTTTGGACGCCAAGACGGACACTTCTGCCAATCGCGTCGAACTCGAGACCCTGCGTAAGGAACTGGAGAGCCTTGAAGAGAGGGTCAGGGTGACCAAGCAGCTTATCCAAGACAAGGAAGCCCTTATTGCCCGTTCTCAAGAGGAAGCGAAAGGCCTTACAGCCGATCTGAAGACCGATCTAGCTGAAATTCGTACCCTGAGCAGTCAGCTGGTGACGGGTAAAGACGAGGACGACGAGGCTAAGATCGCCGAGGTGGATTGCATCCGTGCTGACGCCCTTCACGCGCTCGGCGCGTTTCTTCAGTAGGGCCTTCAGAGACAAATGTTTCACTGAACTTGATCTTCTGAAGTCGATAACTCTGCTTCGGCTGTACTTGCTATTTTTTTTTACTGGCCGATTTTCCATCGGCTCCTGACATTTTATTGCCCATGCGTCTGTCTACCTGATTATGTGCCCCCCCGAGCCGAATCTGTCAGGTTACTGCAGATATCGGCTCTGCGGTTATCGATAGGACTATCCCTGAACGTATGGCAGGGACAATACGGGGCGACTGCTGGCATTGGCCCCTATCTTGATTGTATTGTTCAAAAGAGGCTTACATCTCGTTGTGCCATCTGATATCTCGTCACCGGCCTTCCTTCGTTTGGGGTTCGTCGAACTTTCGCGGCCAGATCAGGCCACACATTCCTTAGCGCGTGCAGGTACTACCTTTCGGCTCCCTCTAAGCCACGCCGTCGCTGAACCCTACGCCTTTGGGAACGGCTGAGTCCATCCGGGCACCACCTTAGCCGGTGGCATCTGTCCTCTTGTCTTTCACAGTCATCTTTTAGCCCCTCGAGGTCTTCTTCCCGAGAGGAATCAGCTTGCTTGTTCTTGGATGGGAGAGGCCCAAGCCGTTCAGTGAATACCATGTGAGCGGGTTCTGTGAAAAGAGCCGATGAGATCGGCCTCGAGGATAGCTTTGACCTCGTCATACTTCTTCTTGAGCTCGTCGGTCAGATCCTCGTACGTGACTGGAGTGCCGTCCGCCATCTCAGATGGCGATGTGGTTGATGCCGAAGATTGTCCCACCGGGCGTGCCAGAATGTGTTGCGGTCAGAAACCCACCGGCGAGCAGCGACGGGCAACACAGGAGAGCCGGGAACAACTTAGGGCTGCGGCTGGCCCTGGTCCCTCCGAGCGACGGCCCGCAAAGAACTCCGGCACGCACGTCCGATGCTGATGCAAGGGCGTGCCACCTGACCTATACCTGGCCAGGAAGGTGATGGAGATGCCTCACTTAGTTTCTTGCATGGCATACACGTAAACATTAAATACGAGCCTCGCTCGGCTCTCAGGTTGTCCTGTGAATCGGCTCAAGGAGCCGATCCACCCATGATTCATACGAGGTGCACGAATATATGGTGGTCCTGCTTGATCAAGATAAAGCTAAAACGATCTACGACGATTTAGGGTTTTCACCGCATAATCGGATCATCCTACTCACGATTGGGCCTCGCGGTCACGCACGGTGATCGTAAGCCGATCCTAGACAAGGCCTAAAAACCAACACGAGGTTGATCCTCGGAACATCCTGTCTAGGGCTAGCAAACGACACCCTACGCGCCGCTGGATCCTCCAACCCTTTGTAAGGCCTAACTATTGCAGATATTAAACTAATCCTTGAAGAACAAGGAGCAACCGTAACGGATCGGATCTACTAAATAATGATCAAGCGGGGTGCCGCCCCTACACCTAAAATAGGTGTAAGGGCGGCTAGATGTCTAAGGGTTGCACTACGACAACATATGATACGAAGAACAATGCTAACCCTAACACATCTAAGGTAACTACGTTGCTCGCCATCAAAAAGGCTTCAGTACGAGCAACGCATGAACAACGAAATAAGCTTATGCTGCCTAGATCGCAAGATGCAATCTAGGCAGCATGATGCTTACCGGAAGAAACCCTCGAGATGAAGGAGTTGGCGATGCGCCGAGATTGATTTGTGGTGAACGTTGGTTGTTGTTTATTTCATAAACCCTAGATACATATTTATAGTCCAGGGGACTTTCTAACGTGGGAATAATCCCAACCGTGCACGAGGCAAACTCTACCTAACCGATACGTAATCTACTATATTAAGATACACGGGCCAACTAGCCCAAACTTTGTATAACAGGCCGATTCATGTATTTCTTCCATGTATATTCTTCAAGTCCATCTTGATCGCGGCCCACCTCTAACTTGGTCAAATTCTGGTGATAACAATTCCCCACATAGTTATACTAGTAAAACATGAAAACTCTCTCATATGAATGTAGGTGCTGAACATGAGCACAAATGATGACTATGAATAATGCGGGTGCTAAAACATGAGCACAAGTGTGGATAAAAGATAGTAATGCTGCCCCTATTTTTTCTTTATTCTCTTTTTTTTCTTTTTTTTTCTTTTTCTTTTTTTTTCTTTGTTTTCATTTTTTTTTCTTTTTGATGGCCTCCACATCTCTTTTCATTTTTAGGGGCAACATCCTAATATGACAACACACTTTTTGGTACAAATAACTCATAATGAATGAAACATGATGTATGAAACTGTATGCCTCTGCCAGTGTAGCAGGATGTGCAATGATCTAGCGTAACATGGGTAAACCACACATCAGATGTATATGATCATGCAAAGCAATATATAAATAATAAATGACAACATGGTATGTAATGTAAAAATGGATGTTGCATGGCAATATATCTCGGAACAGCTATGGAAATGCTGTGGTAGGTAGGTATGGTGGCTGTTTTGAGGAGATGTATTGGCTTATGTGTAGGAGAACAAGAGAAAGTTCTCTCACGGGTTTGGATGTACCGGCGAAGTATGCACAATTCTCGATGTGAGCAAAAGGCAATGCACAGTACCGAAGAGGCTAGCAAATTTGGATGGTGGAAGTGCCAAAAACCGTAGCTTAACATTAGTCAAAAAGAACTCACAAGCTTATTGCAAACAACTAGCAGGTTCATCATTAAGAGCATGATTAAAATTTACTCCAAGGAGGGCCGTTCACGGTGGCACAAGTACCCCGCTAGCTCCCTCGACCTTCAGCACAACTTAGTTATTACGATGAACTCTCAGACATGGAAAGCTATCAAGTCCAACTACGCCTTCAACTATTTAAATAGAGTTTGTAGTACGGCACAAGCTTAAAGACAACAATCCACTACTAATTTTAACTCATTTATCCAGCAAGCCTTACCATCTAAATATCTCAAAACATTTGCAAAGAATCAAGTTACCAAAGCTCAATGTTCTACAAGTATTTTATTATACACTACCACATGCAACATTTCCCGTTTCCAACCATACAACAATTTAACGAAGAAGAAACTTCGCCATGAATATTATGAGTAGAGCCTAAGGACATACTTGTCCATATGCTACAGCGGAGCGTGTCTCTCTCCCACAAAGTGAATGCTAGGATCCATTTTATTCAAACAAAACAAAAACAAAAACAAACCGACGCTCCAAGCAAAGCACATAAGCTGTGATGGAATAAAAATATAGTTTCAGGGGAGGAACCTGATAATGTTGTCGATGAAGAAGGGGATGCCTTGGGCATCCCCAAGCTTAGACGCTTGAGTCTTCTTGATATATGCAGGGGTGAACCACCGGGGCATCCCCAAGCTTAGAGCTTTCACTCTCCTTGATCATGTTGTATCATCTCCCTCTCTTAATCCTTGAAAACTTCCTCCACACCAAACTTAGAACAACTCATTAGAGGGTTAGTGCACAATCAAAATATACATGTTCAGAGGTGAAATAATCATTCTTAACACTTCTGGACATTGCACAAAGCTACTGAAAGTCAATGGAATCGAAATATCCATCGAACATAACAAAACTGGCAATGCGAAATAAAAGGCAGAATCTGTCAAAACAGAACAGTTCGTATTGACGAATTTTATCGAGGCACCAGACTTGCTCAACTGAAAATGCTCAAATTGAATGAAAGTTTCTTACATATCTGAGGATCACTCACGTAAATTGGCATAATTTTCTGAGTTACCTACAGAGAAAACAGCCCAGATTCGTGACAGCAAAGAAATCTGTTTCTGCGCAGTAATCCAAATCTAGTATGAACTTTTCTATCAACGACTTTACTTGGCACAATAAAACACTAAACTAAGATAAGGAGAGGTTGCTACAGTAGTAAACAACTTCCAAGACACAAAATAAAAACAAAGTACTGTAGTAAAAACATGGGTTGTCTCCCATAAGCGCTTTTCTTTAACGCCTTTCAGCCAGGCGCAGAAAGTGTGTATCAAGTATTATCAAAGGGTGGTGCATCTACAGCGGGATGCGGAGTTTTCTCAACCATGCATAGTATATTGGATACATAAGTTTTAGCGTCTCCCTTTTCATTAGTCTTGGGCTTGCTACTCTCATCAAACAAATTTTCAGGAACAAGCCAAGCATAGTTATTTTCTAGTGCTTCATGCATTGCTAGGAGCTTACATGGTATTGGTGCTTTGATCTCCCCACCATCATTAATATTATTAGTGTACTTTATTCTATCCATATCCATCTTTTCAAGGGGACTAAAAAAATTGGTATAAGAACCAAGCATATCATATTTAGCAAAGACCTTTCTAGCCTCTCTTGCTATACCACCAAATTCTCTAAGAAGGGTTTCTAAAACAAAATCTTTCTTTTCCCCTTCTTCCATATCACCGAGTGTAAGAAACATATGTTGGATTATAGGATTGAGATTAACAAATTTAGTTTCCATCATACGAACTAAAGCAGCAGCGGCAATTTCATAAGTAGGAGCAAGGTCTACCAAGTGTCTATCTTCAAAATCATCAACGGTACTAACATGGTTGAAAAATTCTTCTATATTATTTCTCCCAATTATAGACCCGCGCCCTACCGGCATGTTTTTTACGGTGAAATTAAAAGGAAACATAATGAAATAAGTAAAGTAACTGCAAGTAACTAATTTTTTTGTGTTTTTGATATAGCAAACAAGATAGCAAATAAAGTAAAACTAGCAACTAATTTTTTTGTATTTTGATTTAGTGCAGCAAATAAAGTAGTAAATAAAACTAAGCAAGACAAAAACAAAGTAAAGAGATTGGGATGTGGAGACTCCCCTTGCAGCGTGTCTTGATCTCCCCGGCAACGGTGTCAGAAAAAGTGCTTGATACGCGTACAGCACGCGTCCGTTGGGAACCCCAAGAGGAAGGTGTGATGCGTACAGCGGCAAGTTTTCCCTCAGTATGAAACCAAGGTTTAATCGAACCAGTAGGAGCCAAGAAGCACGTTGAAGGTTGATGGCGGCGAAGATGTAGTGCGGCGCAACACCAGGGAGTCCGGCGCCAACGTGGAACCTGCACAACACAAACCAAGTACTTTGCCCCAACGAAACAGCGAGGTTGTCAATCTCACCGGCTTGCTGTAACAAAGGATTAGATGTATAGTGTGGATGATGATTGTTTGCGTAAAAAACAAGAGAACAAAAGATTGCAAGAGATTGTATTTCAAGAAAGAGAATTGGACCGGGGTCCACAGTTCACTAGAGGTGTCTCTCCCATAAGATAAACAACATGTTGGGTGAACAAATTACAGTTGGGCAATTGACAAATAAAGAGGGCATGACCATGCACATACATATTATGATGAGTATAGTGAGATTTAATTGGGCATTACGACAAAGTACATAGACCGCTATCCAGCATGCATCTATGCCTAAAAAGTCCACCTTCAGGTTATCATCCGAACCCTCCAAGATTAAGTTGCTAACAACAGACAATTGCATTAAGTATTGCGCGTAATGTAATCAAGAACTACATCCTCGAACATAGCACCAATGTTTTATCCCTAGTGGCAACAAGACATCCATAATCTTAGAGATTTCTATCACTTCCCCAGATTCACGGAGACATGAACCCACTATCGAGCATAAATACTCCCTCTTGGAGTTACAAGCATCTACTTGGCCAGAGCATCTACTAGTAACGGAGAGCATGCAAGATCATAAACAACACATAGACATAAATTGATAATCAACATAACATAGTATTCTCTATTCATCGGATCCCAACAAACGCAACATATAGAATTACAGATAGATGATCTTGATCATGTTCGGCAGCTCACAAGACCCGACAATTAAGCACAATGGGGAGAAGACAACCATCTAGCTACTGCTATGGACCCATAGTCCAGGGGTAGACTACTCACACATCACTCCGGAGGCGACCATGGCGGCGTAGAGTCCTCCGGGAGATGATTCCCCTCTCCGGCAGGGTGCCGGAGGCGATCTCCAGAATCCCCCGAGATGGGATTGGCGGCGGCGGCGTCTCTGGAAGGTTTTCCGTATCGTGGCTCTCGGTCCTGGGGGTTTCGCGACGAAGGCTATTTGTAGGCGGAAGGGCAGGTCAGGGGGCCACACGAGGGGCCCACACTACAGGTCGGCGCGGCCAGGGCTTGGGCCGCGCCGCCCTAGGGTGTGGCCACCTCGTGGCCCCACTTCGTCTCCTCTTCGGTCTTCTGGAAGCTTCGTGGCAAAATAGGATCCTGGGCGTTGATTTCGTCCAATTCCGAGAATATTTCCTTACTAGGATTTCTGAAACCAAAAACAGCAGAAACAAAGAATCGGCACTTCGGCATCTTGTTAATAGGTTAGTTCTAGAAAATGCACGAATATGACATAAAGTGTGCATAAAACATGTAGATATTATCAATAATGTGGCATGGAACATAAGAAATTATCGATACGTCGGAGACGTATCAGTACTCTAACCCCCTTGCCAGACAAACCTTCAAAGAGCGGCTCCCATTTTATTTTTATTTTGTATGGCACTCCTTCCAACCTTTCTTTCACAAACCATGGCTAACCGAATCCTCGGGTGCCTGCCAACAATCTCATACCATGAAGGAGTGCCCTTTTATTTTAGTTTTATTATGATGACACTCCTCCCCACCTTTGCTTTCTCAAGCCATGGCTAACCGAATCCTTCGGGTGCCGTCCATCAATCACATACCATGGAGGAGTGTCTATTTAGATTAATTAATTTGGGACTGGGAATCCCATTGCCAGCTCTTTTTGCAAAATTATTGGATAAGCGGATGAAGCCACTAGTCCATTGGTGAAAGTTGCCCAACAAGATTGAAAGATAAAACACCACATACTTCCTCATGAGCTATAAAACATTGACACAAATAAGAGATACTAAATTTTGAATCGTTTAAAGGTAGCACACGAAGTATTTACTTGGAATGGCAGAAAATACCATGTAGTAGGTAGTTATGGTGGACACAAATGGCATAGGTTTGGGTTAAGGTTTGGATGCACGAGAAGTATTCCCTCTCAGTACAGGTCTTTGGCTAGCAAGGTTAATTAGCAAGCATAAGAGTTGAAGGAAACAAACAAATATACATGTGATAGAAACAATCATGCATCTTCCTTGCAAGCACAAACAGTTTTAACTTCAGAATAATAAGCTATGAGCTAACAAGAAAGGAAGATAATGAAACAAGTACATGTATTTCTCTTTTCTACTTAGACCTCAAAGTGTTGTTGCTATTGACCAATGCTAAGTTTGCCAAAACCAAATAGATTTATTCAATGCTCCCAAAGTGATACCAGTACTAAAATCAAGATCAATCATATAATAGAGATTGCAAACTAAAATAAGATGTGCAATATGTAAATGATAAGACTTCTCATTAATATTCCATAACGATAACTCACACCAAGGGATACATAGACAACCAACTAAAGGAGAGATACTTCCAAACTGCAACCCATCTTATATGATAACTTCCCTACTCATGATATGACACTACTTGACAGTAAAAAAAGTAAAAGGTAGTGATAATGTGATACCGCGGCACTCCCCCAAGCTTGGAACAAACCAAGGGGATGCCAATACCGATGATGAATTACTCCTTCGGCGATGGTGGTGATGAATTCCTGACAAGCTTCTCAACAAGCTCCTGAAGCTCATCAATCTTGTACGTGTGGTTGCGAATCATCTCCGAATTGTGCTCGACACGGTTAAGAAGTATATCCGACGGCGAGTCCCAACTCTTGGAGTTATTTCCCCACTCTTCACCCTCAGGCTTCATCCTTCCTGCAGTGTTAGAACGATCTATATCCCAATTGCTAGGCAATGCTGCCCTGGGAACCCTTTCAATTTGACTATTGAAAATTAGATTGCGGAAGGGATGGTGAGTGCCTGAAGAAGATGTCTTCTGAGCTAGGTAATGACGTGGAACCCTTCCTCCGGTGCGAATTCTTGCGCTCTTGTTTGCACTAAAAGGGTTATCCACCACCTTGATGCTTGCGATGGTAGCACGCGGGTGTGCGCGCGAGTCTTCCTCCACCTCTTCTTCATCCTCTTCCTTGACGCTCTTGTCCACCTCTTTCCACTCGGGATCTCGAATATCTTCATCCGAAAGCTCCTTGCCCTTGTTCTTGGAGACCATGGTGCTTCTAGACTGAAAACAGATCCTGGCAAAAATAGCTCGAAACAAAACACGTCGAGAAAACAATATACGGACCTCCAGGGGTCCGGGGGATTATATAGCAGGAATTTTCACGACAAAAGGAAAGTACCAGGTCAAACCAGAGTCGGAAAGAGGCGACGAGGCGGCCAGCTCATAGGGCGGCGCGGGCCAAGGCTTGGCCGCGCCGGCCTATGGGGGCACGCCCTCGTGCGTCTCCTCCACTCCGTTTCGATCTCGTAATTTTTCATATTTTCCAAAAACAGCAAAAACATTGTTCGGAAAGTAAATCGCGAACTTTTCATTACCAGTACTGTTACCTATTCAAAGTCGAGTTCTGGCGGACTGTCAATTTGACCTTTGATGAAGGCCTCCGGTGTTTCCACTCGAATAACATCAACATCTACATTGTAAGAATCACCTGAGATATAATGCTTGAGTCTTTGTCCATTCACCACTTGCGTGGCATTGCCTTCGTGAGAGCTAATTTTAATTGCTCCTGAACGATACACCTCCTCAACAACATATGGTCCTTCCCATTTCGAGAGTAATTTCCCTGCAAAGAATCTGAGACGAGACCGATACAATAGGACTTTATCCCCAATATTAAATTCTCTTTTGATAATCCTTCTATCATGCCATTTCTTAACTTTCTCTTTAAAGAGTTTAGCATTTTCATAAGCTTCACTTCTCCATTCATCTAGAGAACTCAATTGTAGCAACCTCTTATTACCGGCAAGTTTAGGATCTTTATTTAATTCTCTAACAGCCCAATAAGCTTTGTGCTCTAGTTCTAAAGGTAAATGACAAGCTTTCCCATAAACCATTTTATAAGGTGACATTCTCATGGGATTTTTATAAGCAGTTCTATAAGCCCATAGTGCATCCTTCAATTTACTAGCCCAATTCTTTCTAGTTTTATTAACAGCCTTTTCCAAGATAGATTTAATCTGTCTATTTGATAATTCTACTTGCCCACTAGTTTGAGGATGATAAGCGGAAGCAATTCTATGATTAATACCATATTTAGCAAGAGTTTTTCTAAAACCACCATGAATAAAATGAGAACCTCCATCAGTCATAATATATCTAGGAACTGCAAATCTAGGAAAAATAATATCTAAAAGCATTCTTAAAGAGGTCTCACCATCAGCACTTTTTGTAGGTATGGCTTCCACCCATTTAGTAACATAATCAACAGCAACAAGTATATGAGTGTTACCTTCTGAAGAGGGAAAAGGTCCCATGAAGTCAAATCCCCAACAATCGAACGGTTCAATAACAAGAGTATAATTCATAGGCATTTCATTGCGTCTAGAGATATTACCAACCCTTTGACATTCATCACAAGATAAGATAAACTTCCTTGCATCTTTAAAGAGAGTCGGCCAATAAAAACCTGATTGTAGAACCTTTTGCGCGGTTCTATCTCCGGCGTGATGTCCTCCATAAGCACTACCATGACATTTACTCAATATCTCTTGTTGTTCATATTCGGGAACACATCTTCGCAGAATACCATCCACTCCTTCTTTATATAAGTGTGGGTCATCCCAAAAATAATGCCTCAAGTCATAAAAGAATTTCCTCCTTTGCTGAGCTGAAAAGGTTGGAGGCAAGTACTTGGAAACAATAAAGTTAGCATAATCAGCATACAAGGACTGTCTCGCGAGCTCACCTTTATTACAGCCAATTGTTCATTTGGAAAACTATCATTAACAGGAACAGGATCATAAGCAATATTTTCCAATCTAGACAAATTATCAGCAACAGGATGATCAGCACCTTTCCTATCTACAATATGTAAATCAAATTCTTGCAACAGAAGTACCCATCTAATAAGCCTTGGCTTAGCATCTTTCTTTTGCATAAGGTATCTGATTGCAGCATGATCAGTATGTATAGTAACTTTTGAATCAACAATATAAGATCTAAACTTATCACAAGCAAAGACTACAGCTAAAAATTCCTTTTCAGTAGTAGCATAATTTCTTTGAGCAGCATCAAGGGTTTTACTAGCATAATGAATAACATTCAATTTTTTATTTACTCGCTGTCCAAGAACAGCGCCTACAGCAAAATCACTAGCATCACACATAATTTCAAATGGTAAGTTCCAATCAGGAGGTTCAACTATAGGAGCAGTTGTTAAGGCTTTCTTTAGAGTTTCAAAAGCTTCCTTACAATCATCATCAAAAACAAAAGGTACATCTTTTTGAAGAAGATTAGTAAGAGGCTTTGAAATCTTGGAAAAGTCTTTAATAAACCTCCTATAAAACCCAGCATGATCAAGAGCACTACGAATACCTTTAACATCCCTAGGATAGGGCATCTTCTCAATTGCTTCAACTTTAGCTCTATCAACTTCGATACCTCTCTCGGAAATTTTATGTCCCAATACAATTCCTTCATTAACCATAAAGTGGCATTTCTCCCAATTAAGAACAAGGTTAGTTTCTTCACATCTCTGCAAAACTTTATCAAGGTTCCGCAAGCAATTATCAAAAGAATTCCCATAGACGGAAAAATCATCCATGAATACCTCTACAATACTCTCGCAAAAGCCATGAAAAATAGCAGACATGCATCTTTGAAAAGTAGCAGGAGCATTACATAAACCAAAAGGCATACGTCTATAAGCATAAGTTCCATAGGGACAAGTGAAAGTGGTTTTCTCTTGATCCTTAGTTTTAACAGCAATTTGTGAAAACCCAGAATAACCATCAAGAAAGCAAAAATGAGTATTTTTAGATAACCTTTCTAACATTTGATCAATAAAAGGCAAAGGGTAATGATCTTTCTTAGTAACCTTATTAACTTTTCGATAATCGATGCACATTCTATACCCTACAACTACTCTTTGAGGTATGAGCTCATCATTATCATTAGGCACAACAGTCATTCCTCCTTTCTTAGGAACACAATGCACAGGACTAACCCATCTACTATCAGCAATAGGATATATAATACCAGCTTCAAGAAGTCTTAATACCTCATTTCTTACCACATCCTTCATCTTAAGAATTAGACGACGCTGAGGTTCAACAACAGGCTTCGCATCATCTTCCATATTAATGGCGTGTTGGCAAATAGAGGGAGAAATCCCCTTCAAGTCATCAAGAGTGTAGCCAATAGCTCCTCGGTGCTTCTTCAGTATTTGCAATAGCCTTTCTTCTTCAAACTCTGAAAGCTTAGAACTAATAATAACAGGATATATTTTCTTATCATCAATATGAGCATATTTAAGATTATCAGGCAATGGTTTTAAATCAAAGACAGGATCTTCCTTTGGTGGTGGTGTTGTACCCAGATCTTCCACCGGTAAATCATGCTTAAGAATAGGTTGGCGAAGAAAAATTTCATCAAGCTCATCTCTTTCTTCCCTAAAAACATCACTCTCACTATTCTCCAAATGTTGCTGCAAGGGATTATTAGGAGCAAGAACAATAGATGCACACTGTTCAACTTTAAAATCATCATTAGGCAAATCAGCTTTATAAGGAGTTTCAGTAAATTTAGAGAAGTTAAACTCATAAGATTCACCAGCAAATTTAGTCAAAATTTTCTCTTTCTTGCAATCTATAATAGCTCCACAAGTATTTAGAAAAGGTCTACCAAAAATGATAGGACAATATTTACTAGCAGCAGAACCAAGTACCAAAAAGTCAGCAGGATATTTAATCTTACCGCATAGAACTTCCACATCTCGAACAATACCAACTGGAGAAATAGTTTCTCTATTAGCCAGCCGAATAACCACATCAATATCTTCAAGCTCACAAGAACCAATTTCGTGCATAATCTCCGTGTAAAGCTCATAAGGAATAGCACTAATACTTGCACCAATATCACATAAACCATAATAACAATGATCACCAATTCTAACAGATAGCATAGGAACACTAGCTTGCTTGGACTTATTAGGATGTGAAACAATATTAGAAGCATCTTCACAGAAAATAATATGACCATCCTCCACATTTTTAGTCACAAGATCTTTAACTATTGCAACAGCAGGTTCAACTTTTATTTGTTCTTCAGGTTCCATAGGTTTCTTTTCACTTTTATGAACCGCACTATTTATAACAGAGTACTCCTTCATTTTAGCAGGGAAAGGAGTTTTTTCAATATAAGATTCAGGAATAACATGATCAACAGTTTCAACTACAACGCATTTATTAATAGATGAATCAATTTTATCTTTATACGGTTCATGATACTTATCAAAATTCTTCTTAGGCAATTCATAATGAGAGGCAAAAGCTTTATAAAGGTTTGCAGCAACTTGAGAATCAAGACCATAAGTAGCACTCATATTACGAAATTTATCAGTATCCATAAAAGCTTCAATGCATTTGTAATCATAATTTATACCTGATTCTCTATCTTTGTCGATCTCCCATCCTTCAGTATTTTCCTGGATCCGATTGAGAAGGTCCCTTTTAAACTCTTCCTTGTTGCGCGTGAATGATCCAGAACAAGAAGTATCCAGCAAGGTCTTGTCTTCAAAAGAAAGTCTTGCATAGAAATTATCAATAATAACATTACCAGGAAGCTCATGAATGGGGCATTTGAGCATTAAAGACTTCAATCTCCCCCACGCTTGGGCAATACTCTCTCCATCATGAGGCCAAAAATTATATATGCGGTTCCGATCCTTATGAATTTCACTTGGAGGATAGAACTTAGAATAAAACCGGGGCACAATATCATTCCATTCAAGAGAATCCCCATTATCCAGTAATTTATACCAATGCGCTGCTTTACCAGACAGCGATATAGAGAATAGTTTCTTCCTCACTTCATCCATAGTAATACCTGCACACTTGAATAAACCGCATAATTCATGTAAGAACAGCAAATGATCTCCAGGGTGGGCAGTTCCATCCCCTGTATAACGGTTATCCACTACACGTTCAATAATTTTCATAGGTATTTTGTATGGTATCTCTTCCTCACCTGGCGCCTCATCCACTACCTTTGCAGTAGTAGCAGATTTTCCAAATAAAAACTCAAGAGAAGATCTCTCCATAATGAATTATGGCAGCAGGCAGAAATAAAATCAGCACAAACAGTAAAAGTTTCCCTTACCAATTCCACTTACCAATAGCGCTTCACTCCCCGGCAACGGCGCCAGAAAATAGTCTTGATGACCCACAAGTATAGGGGGTGTATCGTAGTATCTTCGATAAGTAAGAATGTCTATCCCAACGAGGAGCAGAAGGTGTTGACAAGCAGTTTCGATGAAGGATTCACTGTAATGCTCACAGACAAGTATTCAGGGGGTTTTGATGTTGCAGATGAATAAAGTACGAGTAAGTAAAGTGCGAGAGTAACAATTGCAGCGAGTGGCCCAATCCTTTTTAGCACAAAGGACAAGCCGGTTTGTTTACTTATAATGACCAAACGTTCTCGAGGACACACGGGATTTTAGTCTAGTGCTTTCGCTACATACGGCTAATTAATCTTCATTGTTTTGATAAATGTTGTGTGGGTGAACCTGTGCTAATGTACCACCCCTCCTAGGACTAATACATACTTGTGATTATACCCCTTGCAAGCATCCGCAACTACAAGAAAGTAATTAAGATAAATCTAACCACAGCCTTAAACTCTGAGATCCTGCTATCCCTCCTGCATCGATATACCAACGGGGGTTTAGGTTTCTGTCACTCCGGCAACCCCGCAGTTGGCAAACGAGTACAAGATGCATTCCCCTAGGCCCATAAAGGTGAAGTGTCGTGTAGTCGACGTTCACACGACACCACTAGAAGAATAACACCACAACTTAAATATCATAACATTGAATATTACTCAACCATACTTCACTACTAACATTTAGACTTCACCCATGTCCTCAAGAACTAAACGAACTACTCACGAGACATCATATGGAACATGATCAGAGGTGATATGATGATGAATAACAATCTGAACATAAACCTTGGTCCAACGGTTTCACTCAATAGCATCAATAACAAGTAGAAATCAATACCGGGAGAGTTTCCCCTATCAAACAATCAAGATCAAACCCAAATTGCTACAGCGGTGACGATGTGCAGCGGTGGAAACGGAGGTGATGATGATGAAGATGATGATGATGGTGATGGAGATGATGTCCAACTTGATGGCGGTGACGATGGCGTCGATTTCCCCCTCCGGGAGGGAATTTCCCCGGCGGATCTCAGCCCGCCGGAGAGCTCTTTTCTCTCTGGTGTTCTCCGCCCCGCAGAGGTGGCTGTAACTCTTCGCGAGGTACCCTCTGGAGCTTAGGTCTTCGGGACGAAGGAGTTCGCGAAGAAAAGGAGGCGAGAGGGGGCTGTGGGCCCCCTCCTCATAGGGCGGCGCGGCCAGGCCTTGGGCCGCGCTGGCCTATGGGGTGGGCCCACCTCGGGTCCCCTCAGCTCCCCCTTCTGGCTCACTTCGTCATCTGGAAAAATAGGATTTTTGGTATAATTTCCATCAACTGTTGATCTTCCGAAATATTGCATTCTGGTGGCGCTTTTTCCAGCAGAATCCTGGCTCCGGTGCTCGATCCTCCAATAATCATGAAACGTGCAAAATAGATGAAATAACATAAGTATTATGTTCAAATATGAAATATATCAATGAATAACAGCAAGTTATGATATAAAATAGTGATGCAAATTGGACGTATCAGGAGCTTCTGAAACCTGAAGGCATTGAAGGAGAGGAAGTAAGGATTAACCGAAACTTCTCTCAACTTACACGAGGGAATCCACAAGGTAAGAATGAAAGGTATAAAAATATTAAATTTAAGCTAGGAGAAATGGATTTTGAGGGTATGAGAGATCAAAGCTCGAATATATACATTCTCCCTTATCATGCTTAGACTTTAGGTCGTTATTACCTGGATGATCACGAATTAGAACCCTTGGATACTACTCTCGTACTTTCAGATAGGACTCATAAAAAATGGCATGGTATTTTTCGCAATGCTTACATTACGGTTGACGATTTTGTTTACCCAATAGACTTCTACGTTATTGATATATTGCAACTTTTTGTCCAATCATATTAGGAGCATCCTTTTGCGTGCTAACTAAGCTGAATATAGATAGCAAAAAGGAGGTTATGTCTTTGCAGCTTGCAGAAGAGGAGGTGAGCGTTAGATTGAAGGAACTAAAGAAATTCCCTTATGAAAAGGAGGCCGAAGTTAAGGAGGAGAAGACCATTGAGGAATTGGCTTCTATTTACTTTAATATTCCTTTGAATGATCTAGAAAGAAGCCTGAACACTGATGAGTCAATTCCAAACGAAGAAGGTAAGAAAGAACTAGATGATATTTTGAATAATTCAACAGAAGCAGAAGACATTCGAGACTTTGAATATGAAGAGCTGATGAGGAAGGGAGATGAAGTTCCACCACCTTTAGAACTAAAATCCCTTCCTGAAGATTTAAGGTATGAATTTCTTGATGAAGAGAAGAAATGCCCAGTAATAATAAATAGTAGACTTTCTTCTATTGAGGTTAGATCTTTGCTAGATGTTCTTATTAAACATGATAAAGTCTTCGAGTATTCTCTTAAAGATATTAAAGTCATATATCCTTAAATAATAACTCATAAGATAATCATGAAAGACGATGCTAAACTTTTCATAGATGCACAAAAAAGAATGAATCCCAAAATGAAATAAGTAATAAGGAAGGAAGTCATTCGTTTATTGATGCTGGTATAATTTACCAAATTTTGGATAGTAAATGGGTAAGTCCTGTCCATTGTATCCCGAAAGATGGAGAAAAAACTATCATTAGAAATGGTGAGAACAGCCTTATTCCTACAAGAACTATTACCGGCTATATTATGTGCTTAGATTTTAGGAAGTTGAATAAATATACTAAAAAGTTCATTAGACACCACCCTTGATGGAGAAGGTCTTAGAAAGGCTTTCAAATAACTCTTATTATTGCTTTCTTGAGGGTTATTCAGGGTATACCCAAATTCCTATCCAACCTGAAGACCAAGAGAAAACAACTTTTACTTGCCCATATGGTACTTATGCTTATAAGTTACTACCCTTTGGCATTTGTAATGCTACCACAACCTTTCAAGAATGTGTTTTAAAGATCTTCGAAAAAATTGTTGAACACACTGTGGAAGTACTTATAGATGATTTTATTGTTTACAATAATACTTTCGATAAATGCCTCTATAATCTTGATCAAGTTTTGCAGGAATGTAAAAAATCAAAGCTAGTTCTTAATTGGGAACAATGTCGTTTCATGGTAAAAGAAGGTAAGGTCTGTGGACATAAAATTTCTGAGAAAGGAATTGAAATAGATAAGTCGGGATTTGAACCACTAAGGGAATTACCTAGACCATGCGACACTAAAGGATTACAAAATTTTGTTGGACATGCTGGGTTCTATAGGCGTTTCATTTAAAACCTTGCTAATCTAGCTGCCCCATTAACTCATTTACTTCAAAAGGATGTCCCTTTTATTTTTTGTAATAAATGTATCACTTCTTCTGAACAGTTAAAAGCAACATTAGTGAAATCACCCATTATACAACCTCCTAATTGGAAGGAACCATTTGAAACAATGTGTGATGCTCGAGATTATGCAATAAGTGTTGTCTTAGGGCAACAAAATGGTAAGAACCTGAATGCTATCCCGTATGCTAGCTTCCTTTTTAATGATGATCAAAAGAATTATGCGACAACTAAAAAATAATTTCTCGCAATTGCCTTTGCATGTGATAAGTTTAGATCTAATATCATTAATTCTAAGGTAAAAATACACACTGACCATAAAGCTTTGCGGCACCTCCTGGTGAATAAAGATGCAAAGCTGCGTTTGATTAGGTGGATATTATTACTCCAAGAATATGATTTGGAAATAGTGGACATACGAGGTAAGGATAACCCTGTTGCTGATCACTTATCCCGCATGGAAGGCATAGCGTATGATCAAGTTCCTGTTAACGAGTCAATACCAGAGGAATGCCTTGCAGTCATTAATTCTAATGATCCTTTGTTTCCGGATTATGCTAATTTTATTGTAGGAAAGTTTCTACCTAAGGATATGGGTTTACATAAGAGAAGGAAGTTCTTCCACGATCTAAGACATTTCTTTTGCGATGAACCTTATTTATACAGGCATGGAGTGGATGGCATGATTAGACGGTGTGTATCTGAAAGAGAGATGCTCCCTATTTTGAAGGCTTGCCATGCAGATCCTTAAGGTGGGCACCACGCTGGACTTAGCACCGCTACAAAGGTTCTACAATCAGGTTTCTTCTAGCCAACTTTATTTGAAGATGCTAATGAACTTATTAAGAACTGTGATGCTTGCCAATGTATGAGTAACATAAGTAAGAGACACAAAATGGAAATGAACTATAACCTTATAATTTAACATTTCGATGTTTTAGGAATGGATTTCATGGGACCATTCTCTCCTTCGAATGGTTATACTCATATCTTAGTTGTTGTTGATTATATTACTAAATGGGTAGAGGCAATGCCAACATCTCATGCAGATGCAGCAACCTCTATTAAAATGATTAAAGATATAATTTTCCCTAGATTTGGAGTTCCTAGAGTGTTAATCACGGATGGTGGAACTCACTTTATGGAAGGAACTTTTTGAAGGATCCTTAATAAATATGGGATTAATCACTGAGTGGCCATACCTTATCATCCGCAGACTAGTGGACAAGTTAAATTATCTAATAGGGAAATGAAAATAATATTACAGAAAACTGTTAGCACCACTAGGAAGGATTGGTCCATGAGGCTTAATGATTCTCTTTTGGCATATCGTACTACATTAAAAAATCCTATGGGAACCACGACTTATAAAATGATTTATGGTAAAGCTTGTCATTTACCTTTAGAACTAGAACATAGAGCTTTTTGGGCAATCAAAAAACTGAATTATGATTTTAGGCCACCAGAGAGAAAAGATTATTAGATATACATTCTCTAGATGAACTAAGAAGTGAAGCTTATGAAAATGCTAAACTTTTCAAAGAGAGAGTCAAAAGGTGGCATGATAGAAAGATTCAAAAGAAGGAGTTCAAACAAGGAAATAAAGTTTTGCTATTTAATTCTCGCCTTAAGATTTTTGCAGGAAAGTTAAGATCAAAATGGGAAGGACCATATGATGTGGAGGAAGCCTAGCCTTCCGGTGCTCTAAAACTGAAAGGGAAGTCTGTCTCCAGCTCATGGATTATCAATGACCATCGCCTCAAGAATTACCGAGAAGATGAGGTAACTGATGTTGTTGAAATTCAAATGGTTTCAGCCGAGGAATTTATTCAAGACACTTATGTTAGTAATTATGATGAAAAGTCTTTCTTTGATATTTTTGCATCTTAAAACCTTAGGTCTGGATTTCTATATGAATTTTTCTTACTTGTTCTTTGCAAATGTTCGTTTTGGTGTGTTTTTTTATCATGGTACGGGCGGATGGTACGGTCGTACTTGCCCGTACCAATGGTCGTCAAATCCACTGGAAATCTTCCTGTGTCCTTCGTTCTTCGTTTCTTTTTTGTACAACCGGGCGGTACGGTCATTTTTACCGTACCGATGGTCGTAAAACTTACAGTAAGTTTTCGATGGTCCTTCGTTTTTCTGTCATGTTGGTACGACCGGGTGGTATGGGCGCATATGCCCGTACTGATGGTCGTTAAACTTACAATACCTTTTGCCATTTTCTGTTAATGTTCTATTTGTAAAAAAATACCAACTGTACTGGTATGCACTGGTATGGGCGGATGGTACGGGGCAAACCCGACTATAACAAATATCGGTGCCGAGGCAGGGGCCTTTTATTTAGAGTTTACTATTCTCAATTTCCCTTTTTTCAATCTATTCCCTCTCAACAATTAGGGTTCTGCTAAGATTCAATTCTTCCCTCTCAAATTTCTTGATAATTTTTAGTTTACTCCTACAAAAGACATGCAGTCTTTCACATCAAGCAAATTTGGTTGAAAAGGAGGAAGGGTCTCAAAAACAGGTGAAGAAGGAGGTTGTTCCTCCAAACCCTTACAGGTACAATCTCCGTGGATCTTACAGGTACAACCCCTATAGATGAGAGGGCGCATCATAAACAAATTGAGGAAAGGATTGCCTCCCTTGAAAAATTCTCTAAGGCTTGTGTTGAAACTATGAGTGAGGGAGTTGACTCTTACTGGTTGATGAGTAAAGACCTTGAGAAAAGAGTCGAAGACATTAATCAGAGAGGCGAAATCCTGACTAAGGTTGTTCTTGAGATGGCTGATGACAGGAAGTTGCTTGTCAAAGTGATCAAGAACCAACATGATGACATCACATAGTTAGCTACTTGTTTTGCGTGTATAGCAGACGCCTGCAACCATTCGTGCTAGAGGAGGAACAAGTACGCCCAAGGAGTTTTGTGATCCTGCCTGGCTTGATGCTAAGCTTGGGGAGATCATCCTAGGCCTTGTGACATTCTACTACTCGTTTTAAGCAAGTTTATTTTTAGTCATGCATCTAAGAATAGAAACTTTTTGCATTATTATATCATGTATTTCCTTTGGAGTGTTAAGGACTCTTATCCTATGAACATTAAGTCGTTATTTCGTTTGAAGCTTGATTGAATCATGGTTATTATATTAGATGTATGAATTAGGATGAATATGCCTGTACTTGCATCCTGATGATGATTTTTTTTGCGAGGAATGATTTTATGGTCCTCCACAATAGAAAGTTTTGATGGGATAAAGGAAAATTATGTACAAAGTATTTTACGATCATTGGTTCCTTCATGAGAGAAAATAAAGCAAAGAAAGAAGGAAAGAAAAATAAAATAATAAAAAAGGGAAGAAAAAGAGAAAGTGCAAAAAGAAAAAAAAGAATTGATGGTATAGTTCATGAAGAAAAGCTAACTTCATGATTTTATGATATTTAGATAAAGTAGTCTTCTTGTCTACTATCAAACCTCGAAAGGTGTGGAGGCCTTTAAGTCATTTTAGTTTGAGAATAGTATAGTGTTGTTCATGACCTAGCTCTGCATCCGATGTTATAATCCTTGTTCTTAAAAATGCCTCATTTATTTTAACGACATAAGCTTTATGAACAAAGATGACTCTGTCCATGAAGCTTCTATTTTTCTTTGGGACGAGCAATAGTCTAGCTTGGGGATGTGATGAGTGCATTTTTAGCATGTTTTCGTATCATTATTTCATCAAGTTATCATTAAGTAGTGGTAGAGATTTTGTTTTTCACTGCGCTATCGCGCCTTTTTATGCTTGTTTACACAGGATCTCCAAATAATAAGTCAATAATGAAATATCAATGAAAACTGTCATTTCCTAGCATTGACGTGATAAAAATATTTTTTGCACTTAATAATGTGCCTGGGCGAAAGGACAATGCGAGGACAACTTTCTGTAACTTTACCGGGCATCGGTACGGGCGGGAGTTGCCCGTACCGTCTGCCCGTACCACCTGTCAGAAGCACCGCCTCGTCAAATAATTTCACCTCCCGCATGCGGATCTTAGATCCCAGCACGTATGCGACCAAAAACACCAGAACACCATCCCATAAGAGATCTAGAGGAAGATCAAGAAAGGGCCTCATCCAAGCTGCTACCCGAATCATTGGAGGACAAGGCATCATTGCCTTCATCATCGTCCACAACAAATCAACATCTCCATTCTCTCCATTCCATTAGATTGTAATCTCCATTACCATTGTGGGTTTGTACTTGGATTCACACCGTTATCCCTTTTGCATACACAAGTTTATGATGATGTTCTTGATTGTCTCCATCTATGAGTAGTTCATCCCGTTCTTGGGGGAGATGGAGAAACCCTAGTAGTATTATTATATGATTAAGATAATTTATACCTTTGAACTATGATTGTATGTTTGTTTTTTCTTGTGATGTTGCATGCTGTCGACCATGTAATATTTTCCTAAGGGTCACATGAGGGAACTACAGTTGGAATTTTGGTAGTGTATACGGAGGGAAGTGACATCCCGTGTGCGGTGCACTATTGTACGGAAGATGGGGATAAGAAGGGACTCGCAAAGCTTAACAAATAACCATGGGGCAATCCCTTAATTGTAATGGACCAATAGGTGGCTTGCCGAAGGTCATTGCGGTGGTTATTCAGGGATGTGTTATGAGATACATATTCCAACTTTGAGCCTTTCCCATATACAACTAGGGCTAAGACATGAGTTATCTAGTTTGTGTATTTAGTTAATACTAGTGGTGAAACCAACAACCTCCAAGAATATTTTAGTCTTATTGCAGTCCAAACACAATCTTTAGTCGCATTTCCATTCATCTATTTACTCTACAAAAACACTTTACAAAACCTTTTTAATTAAATCTTTTGCTTCAGATTTGAGACAACTTTAAGTAATTTTAGATAAATAGTAATAAGGGGCATTAAGATCATTACTAGTAGCTCCTCGTGGTTCGATACTCTTATTTTAAAACTAGCTACAACTGATATGTGTTCTTGCAGTCGTCAGTGGCCAAGGTCAACATGCAAGAGCAAGGTGTGGATTTCGAAGAAGTGTTCGCTCCTCAAGGATGGAATTGGTGAGATTAATTAACCGCTCTCGCGGCTCAAGAATCTTGGAAATTGCATTGGATGGGAAATCCGCGTTTTTGAATGGGGAGTTGGAAGAAGAAGTCTATGTGAAGCAACCACCAGGATACATCAAGCAAGGAGAGGAACACAAGGTATTGAAGCTACATAAGGTGTCTTACGGGCTACGGAAGGCCCCTCGAGCGTGGAACATCAAGCTTGATCGTACATTGATCTCTCTCGAATTGGAGAAGAGCCCACTTGAGTATGCTATGTATAAGAGAGGTCAAGGAAGAGATCATCTACTAGTTGGCATATATGTTGACGATCTGTTGATAACTGGAGCGGGTGAGGAGGCGATTTCTAAGTTCATGCTACAGATGAAGGAGTTATTCAAGATGAGTGATCTAGGATTGTTGACCTACTATCTTGGGATCGAGGTGCAACAAAAGCTGGGTGAGATCACGCTATACCAAGAGGCATATGGGAAGAGAATACTGGAGAATTGTGGAGTATTCTCTTCGACGAGCAAGCTTCGAAGAGAATACTGGAGAATTGTGGAGTATTTTCTTCGACGACGCTATGCCAAGAGGCATATCCAACTCAAGTTCCAATGGAACCTCGGCTTAGACTAAGCAAGAAGAGCAAACCACCCGCGGTTGATGCAACGGAGTATAGGAGTGTGGTCGGAAGTTTGAGGTATCTCGTGAACACAAGACATGACTTGGCCTATTGTTGTATTGTGTTCCGAAATCTGTTTACATGTTGTACTATGGAAGGAGTCCTAACGGACTACGGCGTGCCAACCGTGCTAGACGTAGCACATCTACAACTCTATTTCGTGTCTGCCAAGAAAGAGAGTTGTTTGCCCCTATATATAGCCTCAGGTAGTCATAGAATAGATGGGAGAGAGTTTCTCCATATTGATAGCACGTAGAGGGTTTGTCCTCTAGTGTAATGTATACTCCTCCAATTATAGTGATACGCCGCCGTGCGTTCCGTGGTTTTTCCCGTTTGGGTTTTCCACGTAAAAATCTGTGTTCTTATTCTTCGTTTGATCTATTTTATTTACGCGATTTTGTAATAAGTGGTATCAGAGCCTCAGGCTTCAAGATCGATTCGCAGCCCCAGGAGATTTCCCGCGGGCAGCACCGCGTTTCTTTTGGATCTAGCGACATAGTCTTGCGGCGGCAAGCAGCATCACCAAGATCGGAGCCACGGTTGTGGTTTCGGAGATCAGATCGCAGTTTTCATCGGCGTTCGGTGCACCCCTCTTGGGATCCAAATTGTGTTTGCCGAGATCTACACAAGGTGCATCGCCGTTCCGCGATCATCGCTCCGCTGCACCAATCTGTCAAGTCGCGTGCAGTTATCAAGTCTGGTATGACTCCTGTTCCGCCATGATACTTCTTCTAGTACGTCGTTACCAATTCCTTGCGAGAAGCTGCGTTTCGAGGAGGAGTACCAAATCGATTGGAAGCTGTACGTACGTGCGTGATTGATTTAAAGCATACACGCATGAAGCAATACACGGCAGATGGATCATCTTGGATCAAGTCCCGAGGTGGAGCAAGCTTTTGCTCTTTCAGGCGTGGAGGAGATATGCTTCCCTAGCTCTTGTAAAATCCACAGACGAGTATCAAAAGTGATGGGCTGCAGCGCTAGTGGTACGTCACGTGAAGCTGCAGATTGGTTTTCTGTTCTTCAATTTCTACGTCACATCCAAACAGTATCAGGTGCTACCTTTTTCAGTTTTTGCTCCGCAGTTCTAATTCTAGATAGAATGTTTTTTGTGGCTTGTACTACTTTGTGATCACAGTTTTATCGACTCATGGATATTATGAAGTATGATGTTCAGCTGTTATATTATGACACAAAGTTTTTCCCTATGGCAAGTCGAGATGCGAGCATTGTTTGGCGCAAGCCGATTATGAGGATGCACTAAATAATTTTGGAAATAAGCATGTTGCTGTTTGGACTTACAAGGAGAAAAGAAAGGATTTCCCGCCACCTATGTTCGATGATTTGCCGCTGATATGATCATCGTTTTTTTATAGTTTTCAGTTCAAGGTGGAGTTTGGTGAATTATAGCCTGTTGGGAGATATTGTGGATGCAAATTCAGGGTGTTATATTGCTGCAATTATATGAAGAACACAATTCAATTATCTGAAAAAAATGGAGGAGGTAATTTTTATGCATGTTGGTAGCCAACATTATACTCTTTGCTCTCCGAGTTTTTGCTGTTATGCATGTGAAGGTTTTGCTTTGTTACTCAAGTTCGTGATGAGGATTATTTGAGGTGCAAGAAGGAGATTGTTTCTGCTAGATACTACAACATTTGGTACTGTAAGTTTCAGTGCAATTCAGTTGTCTATGCTCTTTCAAGAGGGGTCTATTGCAGAGTTGAAGCTCCATTGCATGTTTGAGGTTTCACCATCCGATATTTGTTCTACAAGGCAGGTTTTGACCATGTCATGGATTTTTCATTAACCTTTAAGTCGGCAGTTTTTGGTGTACGTGATGCCCTTCGTACCAGATACTCTTGCATGAGTATGTTTGCCGAGGTTTGTGCTTTCAGTTTTGTAGCACGTTTAGATTCCATGAGATGAGTTCTTCGCAATGTTATGTGCACGAAGATGTTGCACTATGAGCTATGCGCTCGTTCAGGCACCACAGGAGATATGATGACTTATGTCATTTGATGTTTGAGCAGTTTCAGTTTTCTTTGAGGTCAGTGGCACAGACTCAGATTTTTGATGGGGTTTTACAGGATACCCAGGTTCATATGTCTGCTTTGTTGATAGCTGTGTTGTTTTCTGGACGACCCAAGATAAATTTGCTCAATTTGACTTCATGAGAAGTGTATAATTCCTATGGATGTTTCAAGGCACAAGGTTTACTTGTGATGACTTTAGTTAAGGAGTTGAATGCTATCTATGACTGTTGCAAGGGATTTCGGCTCAAGGTGGAGTTTGTTGTATTGTGTTCCGAAATCTGTTTACCTGTTGTACTATGGAAGGAGTCCTAACGGACTACGGCGTGCCAACCGTGCTAGACGTAGCACATCTACAACTCTATTTCGTGTCTGCCAAGAAAGAGAGTTGTTTGCCCCTATATATAGCCTCAGGTAGTCATAGAATAGATGGGAGAGAGTTTCTCCATATTGATAGCACGTAGAGGGTTTGTCCTCTCGTGTAATGTATACTCCTCCAATTATAGTGATACGCCGCCGTGCGTTCCGTGGTTTTTCCCGTTTGGGTTTTCCACGTAAAAATCTGTGTTCTTGTTCTTCGTTTGATCTATTTTATTTGCGCGATTTTGTAACACCTATTCCGTTGGCATTGTGAGTCGCTACATGGAAGCACTCACAACGGAACATTGGGCAGCGGTGAAGTATATACTCAGGTACATCGAAGGGAAAACTCAATTTGAAGGAGAAGGGGAAGGTGAAGATACTTGGCTACAGTGATAGCGACATGGCAGGCGATGCTGACGATCGTAAGAGTACCTCGGGCGTGTCATATTTGTTTGGAAATAGCATCGTAAGTTGGCTATCATAAAAGCAAAAGGTAGTTGCATTTTCTTCCCGTGAATCTGAATATATAGCAGCTGCAACCGTGGCGTCTCAGGATGTGTGGCTATGGAGGCTACTCGGTGACCTCATCAACGAGGAAGCGGAACGGGTGGTGCTCAATGTTGACAACAAGTCTACAATTACTACATACGTGAGTGTGTAGAGGAGAGCAAGATAGAAGTCGCACCGGTGATCAGTTTGCAGATATTCTAACTAAGTTTTTCGGTTGACTGAAGTTCTTGGAGATGCGACGAAGGATCGGCGTACAAGCTGAGAAGACAAGCACATCGTGCTTAGTGCGGTGATTGTTAGGAATCATAATCTCGATCGACGCTGGCGCGGTGTCATGTGCGTGTGTATGTTCCGAGTAGTCCGGTGTATGTTCCGAGTAGTTCAGCTAGTATACGTGTACATGTAGGTGTAGATTTTAGTTGCCGACTCGGGTAGATAGTCCTGGCATGTACGTGTAACTTCAGCCTGTAATCAACACACCGTAAAATCAATAGAACAATTGACGAGGGCTGATACGGTCCTCTGACGAATCAATCGTTTTTCATGTATGTCTGCTGGTAGCGATCGCTCTAATCTATTGGCTAGCCAGCTCGTTTGTCTTCTCGTGTGCATGTCAGCGGATTAGATGGATACGTGCGCGTCTCGTCGGAAGCTCTTCGTCGCGGTGGTCCGAAGTTACTCGACGACATATTGAGGCTGGGCCAACAAATGACACACTCTGTGGCGTTGTCCTGGCGCCAAGGCACGATCGAACCGACACCAAGCGCATGTCACCTAGAGGCCCGCCCCCTCGCGCTCATGGGACTGTCCATGACCATCTCTCTGGGTTTTTTACCGACGCCCTCATGCAACAACGGAGAACTCCTCTTGGGTGTTAAATTGCACGTCAATGTTGCCCATGGAGCAGGCGAGGGCACTACGGCAACAGCATGTCCGTAACGACGATCCGAGTAGCTTTTAGTCAACAAGAACAAAGCGGTCCTCCTCTACCGGATGTCACTATCTTTAATGTAGCTTAAATTTGTTGTTTAGGCTAGTCATAGTGCTAGTATCATAGCTAGTATCATGCACATTGGTCCCACAAAAATGCTAATATGACAGCTAATTAAGGAGGAGAGGATATTAGAATAACATAGGTAGATATCGTATCATAGCGCAAACAACGAGAAACGTTAATGCTAAACAAATCTTGTACACAAATTTGCATTGAAATTCTAAAAATAAATATAGCATGACTATGATACTACTCCATGATAGTACCCACTATAGAGATAGTATCATGTAGTAGTATCATATACATGCTACTTACCACTATGACCAGCCTTAGCTATTTAAGTAGTATAAATAAATGCAGTACTAATTTAATAGATTAAAATAGAATGGAAGGAGTAGCACACAAAAGAACGACATGCCTGATACGTCTCGAATTTAAGGACGTCCCGGTTTTGACATATAGTTCACCACTATTATTATGCAACCTAAAAAGGTTTTTTCTACTGATGTGTGGTTCATGTGGTACGATACAGGCTGGGGCCAATGATGCAGATTTTTAGAACATGACAACACGCAAGATCGACATCACCGATGTTGAAATCAGCTTGGGGATTGGTAGGTAAAATAGTCCATCATAAATACTGTAGAGTTATCGAAATACCACTTGTTAGAGTAAATACAATAAGATCCAGTCAGATAGCTATAAGAGCTAAAATATTATATATTAGTTTAGTTGGAGGAGTGAGAACATGAGATAAGGTAAGTGGACTCTCAAGCAAGAGCTAACTCTAGCACGTGCTTCTAGATACTCTGCGAAAGTGAAATGTAAAGCATATTTTAATAAAATAGTAAATTTTGTTAGTTAACTACTGTATACGGTAGCTATAAGTTAGATAAAAATGACATGGCAAATCAAGATAGCCAGTCGCTGGTCACAGCTCTTAAATCAAACAATAAGTACTAATCAGCTGGCTACAAGAATTAAAATAACATATTACGTCTAGTTAGAGGAGAGAGAACAGGAGAGAGAATGTAAGTGATCTCTTATGTAAGAACTAGCTCTAATACGTGCTCTAGGCAAATTGTGTGAATAAAAGATAGGTTATCCATTGAGAGCAATTTCAACAGTGTAACCAACTGCTGTATGTTGGCTATAAGTCAAGTGTCATGTCATCTATAGCCAACTTAAAGCCAGCATATACAATAGTGAGCTATAAAAATGTAGTACTTTATCAATTTATAGCCCACCTTTCACTCTCACAAAGAGCCTATGAGCACGTGGTAGAGATGGTTTTTGCATAAAAGCCCACCCTTCTTCACTCTCATCCTCTCTCTCCTCCAACTAAGTAATAATATACTATTTTAATCCTTATAGCCAGCTGACTAGAACTTATCGTACTTGCTTTGAAAAAATAGTATTTTTTTATAATCAACTATTAGAGTGAAGTTTCTTGATTATTAGAGTGAAGTTTTATAATCAACTATTATACTTGTTAGCTACATATTAGCTATAGATAACATGGCATCTTGCTAGTAGCCAATAATCGGCTATACTACTGTATTGAAGTTGCTCTTAGCAGCGGAAAATCATAGCATTGAAGGGCATGCCAGGGACATTTAGATCCAATTTAGTGCAAGGTTCCATAATTGCACCTACCGCATATCCCAACAAAGTGTCAGTGAAGATAGCACATACTTGTAGGGCGGACAAAAACAATAATTTAATTAATCATTGAATAACATTTGGCTGGCTAGAGGATCCAACTCATTGAGTTACACTATTGTATACACTGATTGATGAGTTAGAATATACTACTTTAAAACTAATACTGGTGATTTTGCTGTCGGCCGTGCTGTGCGATCTTCACTTCATGAGCGCAATAACTATGCATAGAGTTAGAGGTGACTAAAAAAATACAAGTGTCTCAAAATTACTATTATTTTATGGAATCATCAATACTCAAGATTTTCAAGATTTGGCATTTATTTATACAAGCGCAATAACGACGCATAGTGTATATAATATTTGGCATTCTTTGACATAATATTCAAGATTTTCTAATTTTATATTTCCACACTACTTTCACAGAACACTGGTAGAAAAAGAGCCTTCCATCCGCCCCCATTAGTCCCCAAAATATACGAACCGCGACTAATGGGGTCTTTAGTCGCGGTTCGGGAGGCGAACCGCGACCAAAAGCCTCGGCCCAGGGGGCTCGGTCGACAGCTGGGGCGCGGGAGGGGTTTTAGTCGCGGTTGGCCAGGCCAACCGCGACTAAAGGTGCCCGAAGGCCTTTAGTCGCGGTTGGCCAGGCCAACCGGGACTAAAGCCCCACCCCTATATATACCGTTCAGCATACTCACTTAGCCATTTGGTGCCACTTCTCTTCACAATCTTCACAAGTGGGTGGTGGGTTTGATTTTGGTTCCTCTTATGCACACAAGGTGTTCGATGAAATGGCCGAGAGATTGAAAGAAACATGATATGAAGTGTCCGAGCCACACTTGAGCTTTCTCATTTATTTTTCCTCGATCGCGGTTAGCAACTTGAACCTTTCATGTGTCATTGATAAAATATGCATGTGTGTAGTTCATTGTTTAATTTCTATTATTTCTAGCTAGTTAGTTTAACAAATGCATGATGGTTAATTATATACTTTATATAATAATAATGCAGATGAATCGGCAATGGATGTACGGTAACCGACTCTCCGGCGAGTTCACTACGGGTTTGAAAGGTTTCCTCGTAGTGGCTAATGCAAACAAGCTGGGGGGTTTTGTTATATGTTCATGTGTTGGCTGTAAGAATCAGAAGGGTTACTCTTCCTCAAGAGAAGTTCAACTGCACCTGCTTCGGCACGGTGTCATGCCAAGCTATAATTGTTGGACCAAGCATGGAGAAAGAGGGGTTATAATGGAAGAAGATGAAGAAAGGGGATGATATCATCGATGAAAACTATCTTGATCATTTAGGTGATACTTTCATGGAGGATGTTGAAGGTGGGGAAGGTGAAGGGGAAGGTGAAGGGGAAGGTGAAGAAAAGGCATGTGATGAGCCCGCTGATGATCTTGGTCGGACCATTGCTGATGCACGGAGAGGCTGCGAAACTGAAAAGGCGAGGAAGAATTTGGATCGCATGTTAGAGGATCACAAAAAGTCGCTGTACCCCGGATGCGATATGCGGTGACCCAGCATACCACTGCATGTTGTAGTATACAAGTCGTTGATATGATCTTTGTGAAGGGGCTTCCTCACAAATTGCCATATCCCTCAGAGTGGTACAACAGAAACATTGCAGGTCATACACTCCATACTTTATTACAAACATTGTCTTACAAGTTGGTATTCTCACAGGTCCTATGAGAACACCCTAATATACTACTAAAGTACCAGTACAACTCATACTAAAGATGAAAAGAGCTCAACAACTTATTTAGATAAGTTCTACGTTGCTCGGCTCTATGATGCTAGGGTATGTCACTACTCCTCCACCTCCGTGTCATCTGGTCCGTAGACTATCCCATAGTCTACGCCTTCCACTCCGCCGGTAAGATCAGGTTCTTCGTAGACCAGCTCGTAGCTTCCTTCTGGTGCTCCATCGTTGATAGCCTCCACTTCGGAATCACAGTCTAGCAAGGGTGTCGAAAGAAAGTGAGTACAGAGGTACTCAGCAAGTTCTAAAAGAATAAAAGGTGTTTGATGCACTAGCTACGACCATTGATCAGGAAATCGCAGGTCAATGCATGTTTTGAAAACATTTCTTCAAAAGGTTGCTTTTATTATGAAAACTATGCCCGTCAGTCTTCACAGGTTGACTAGAACTTCGTGGAGTTCCTTTCCTGCCGCGTTCGCAGTTCCCTTCCCGGAACAAGGAGTGACAGCCACAATTTGATACACTCTGCAGAGGTGCGTTACTTTTCCCACAAGAGATCTCACCCTTTTTGCCATCCGCAGGGACTTGCCCCCGTTCACACTTCCTTTGGTGTGAGGCCAGGTATAAAGATCCAAGCCCACACCGCCTTCTCCGCGACTGCAAACCCACCCTTTTGTCCACCCGTACACCTCCAGTAGACTTTCCCCCGATAATACGGCTTTACTCATGGTGTACTTTGGACAATCCTTCATAGATCGTAGAGCCATCATCACTAATGGATGGGGATTTAAAAGGCTATCCCAACCTACGGCAGTGCCTCCAACACCCCGCCGGCTCTACCAATCCGTTGGCGTGCAGAAGAGAAAAGATACAGCTGGCTTTTCCAGAGCCATTATAGATCTCATGGTCAACGCGGTTTGTACGGCGCTAGAATCACTGGACGGCATTGGTAATTTAATCCTAGGGTGATATAACCCATTGCAATGGAACCTCCACCATATCAACACATACCATGGTTCCATTGCCAGCCACATAGTCATATTCATAATTGGAAAATAACATTTCATTTGCAATGCAGGAATGATAAGTATATAGTTTTGCATTAAAGTAATAGAAAATAATCAAGTTGACATGACCAAGGGTGAACTTGCCTGTGGACTGCGAGATAGTGCAGTTCAATGCAGTTGATGGAACCTGGACCTCGGGTTCTATAAGAAGCATCATTGTCCCAGTAAGGACAATGTTATAAAAATCCAAATAATGCAATCATGGATGTATTATTTTATGTTGAATCCCTTTACCCCATTGAGTTATTACAAGTTAGGGTTGTATTTAAGATTTATGTCTTTGACGGTAATTTACAATTAATTTAAAAGTGTTAATCATGGTAATTCACACAAAGTACAACAATTTTCAAAGTAAAATGATTTACTTGATAATTACCTTAGTCATTCCAAAATAATTTGAAATTATAGAGTTACCTCTATAGTTTTTGGAATAAAAAGGAATATAGTAGTTTTCTGGGAAAAGTTCCCTTGTTCAAATGAAATGACTTGGAATAATAGAATCTCATGTTGAAATGTTTGAAAATAAGTTTTTGAACTTATTTGAGATTTTTCCTTGAATTTTAAATACAAGGAAATAATAATTGAAAATTCCAAGTTATTATTTAAATTCTAAAAATTCATAATTTTGAATTTATTTCATAATTTCATTTCATATTTTATTCTGGTTAAGATTTATTTTTCATTTATAAATCCAATTTTTATTGGATTTTTAGAGTTGTTTATGATTTATAAAAATTTGGTAAAGTTTTGGTCTTTTATTAAATGTAAAATGACCAAAATACCCCCTGGACTCATATTGGGCCCAGCCCAATTAAATTAACCCAGGGACGGCCCAAATAGGCTGGCCCCCTTTTGGGTTTGGTGGCGCCGAAGCGGCCCACCACTCTCACTCTCACTCGGCCCTCTTCTCATTCGTCTAACCCTAGCCTCTCTGGCGATTCCGTGGCGATGGCGTCGCCGCCATGGCCGCCGCCCTGCTCCGGCCATCACCGGCCTCCTCCGCCGTAGCCACTTACCGATCTAGAACCGCCTCGAGCAGATCTATCGATCTGTCCGAGCCGTTTCTCTCCTCTCGTCCTCTCCTGGCGAATCGCCTCGATCTGGATCTCGTGGAGAATCGCCATGGGCGATCTGGTGGTCTCCGACGAGCTCTCGCCTTCGTCGTCGTCGTGTGCGCCTCCGAGACCGACCTGGCGCGGGTGCTGCTTGCAGCGCCTGTGCCGTCGTCTCCGTGCTATGCTGCTGTGGTGGTGTTCGTCGGCGTACGCCGGCGACTTCCCTGGCTTTGCAGCTGCTATGGCCGCGCGGGCACTGCCTCGCCATGCCATAGTTTCTGCCTCCAGGCGCGGGTAAGGTCTTTTGCTCCTCCTCCTTCTCTTCTGTGCGCCTCCCTTGTCACTGTTCTTCTTCCTCCTCATGATCTGTTGCTCTCTGGTGGTCTTGTGATCATCTAGAGTTATGCTACTGCTGCGCAATCTTACTGTGCTTCGGTTTACTGCAAGCTCATGGCCCAATTACCATTTCCTGGTACTGGCACATGCTTCTTTGCTTGCTGTTCATGCTATGCTTGCCTCTCTGCTACCCCTAGCTTGCTTATGGCTTGATATACCCTGTTGTTCATGCTAATGGGCTTGCTATGCTTACTGGACTATTATGCTTGCTTGTCTAGGTGCACTTGTGATGCATCTGTGACACTTGTGTGTGTGCCAGAGGTGCCTGTGATATGATTCAGTACTACTACTGCAAGCCAATGATCCATTGGATCATTTCTTGCTTGTTGGCTAATCCCTCTGTGTAGCTTGGCTTGCTATGATTGATCAAATTTGATCAATAGCTTGTCAGTGATTGCTTACTGGCTAATTCTGTGGCTATATGAATCAATTGTCTAGTGATGCTGATGCTCAAGCATCACTGTGTGGTTGCTTACTTGTGCTGTTGCTTATTTCTAGCTATCTAGAGTTGCTCTAGTGGCTATGAATTAAGTTGTCTTGCTTAACAGTATGCTGCTGTCATGTTTAGCATGGATCTGTAATAAATTCATGCTTGGATTATTTAATTATGATGAACTGCTTATGCAGTGATGATTTAAATGTCTTGCTTGTATATGAGTTTGCTGTTCATGATTCTTTTACAAGCAATTAAAATCTGAATCCATTTCTGGATAGTGATGTGATCTATTTGGCTTGCTCTTATTTGGTGCTAAGTGTGATGTGACCTCAGTAGCTTGCTACTGATTGGTTGCTCACATAATTGATTTGATCTTGTTGGCTACTCACTTTGCTTGCATATCTGGGAATCATATTAAGTATGAATGCCAATATGCTTGCCTGTGAAGAAATCTAGGGTTTTACTGATGGTTGCTTGCTTAGGATCTTCTGTATAGTCTTAGCTGCTAATCTATGCTATCTCTTTGGTGCTATCTGTGCATGTGATCTTGCTAGTGTGCATCTGTTCATGCTTTCTAGCCTCTGTGCACATGATCTGTATCTGGATAGTTTCTATCTTAGTAGCTTTTGACTGGCAGTAATCCTTGGTGAAAACCAAGTGATGATTCACCCTGTTGAGCATCTGCTCAACCCCATGACTATGTCATGCATATGATGGATTAGATCCATGGGATCTTCTCCAGGAACTAGGTATACCTTGTTCCAGCTCCTAGAATGAAATGTTTTGTTGTTGCAGTCTTGTGGTTTGTGCACAGCCCTTCACCTCCAGTCCTGGTTGATCTTCTAGGTCACCATGATTTCTGGTGGCTGAGTTTTTTGTGTTTTTGTTCTGTTCTGGAGCAAGAACAGTGAAGAACACTTGATGTTGTTCTTGGATATGGCTTGCTGTGTGTTGCTCTGGTCGACAAGGCATGGTTTCTAGGGTTTCTGCCTATTTATTACTGCTGTGGTTCTCCTCTGGCTTGGACACCTTACCCTGGCATATCTAATGACTCATCTATGGTGTTGTGCTGTTGGTGCATTGCACCAACAGGTGCTGTGGTGAAACTTGAGCCTACGAGGTGCTCGTGTTTGGTCTCTTGGTGCTCTTATCTTGATACTGTCCAAACCTTTGGATGAGACACAAGTGTCAATGACACTTGGTTAACTGACCAAACTGCACATTGCTAGTTTCTAATCCCCTGGCTAGTGTCTTTGCTTTGTTTTGCAGGTTTTTGAAGGTGAATATGACCAGAAGATATTCTCCAAGTCATTAGTCTAAGTTTTAGTTTAGGAATCAAATTGTAATCTTCCTTTTTATTTCTGTTTATTATTCGTTAATTCTTGTATCAAGAATTTTGTAAAGACAATGTAATTTGTGTTGTGATATCAATAAAGCCCAAGGTTTTTGTTTATGAGCTTTTGATTTATGTAATATTTATATTCTGGAATAATCATTGTATTTGTGATTCACTTTGAAATTCAAATTTGTTTGAATTCATAAGTTGTTTGAATTATAAATTCCATTTATATTGTTCAATGTTTATTGTTTAATGTATTGACACTTGTCAAATGAAATCAATTCCCCAAATCAAGCAAGATACAAAAGAGATCATGTCGAAATTTCCCTAACTCACAATGCCTAACCCTAAGTGCAAAATGAGAGAGAATCTCGATCCCTCTTAGGTTTAGTTGCAATAAGGCGCGAAAATTTCCCCCGTTTTGTGATGAAATGCACATCCCATTTCTAAATCTACCCTTCGTTGTTCCTATGTTCTGGGTTATTACAGCCTCTCCCCCTTAACAGAAACTTCGTCCCGAAGTTAAGATTGGTACCTGAACATCTCGGGGTAAGACTTCCTGAGTTCTTCTTCTGTCTCCCAAGTAGCTTCTCGCTCGGGATGATGTTGCCATTGCACTTTGCAGTATTTGATTGCTCTGTTTCTTAACTTCTTCCATTGTACTTCTAAGATCTTTTCAGGCCTTTCCACATAGGTTAGATCAGATTGCAATTCAATTTCTTCATATGTGATAGGATCATCCGGTGCCTTCAAACACTTTCTGAGTTGTGATACATGAAATACATTATGAATTTGACTTAGTTGTGCCGGTAACTCCAACTCAAATGCTGTTCCTCGATTCTGACTGAGTATCTTAAATGGTCCTATATATCGAGGGCTTATCTTTCCTTTCACTCCGAACCTCTTAAGTCCTTTCATTGGGCTAACCTTTAAATATACCATGTCTCCCACTTTTGGTTCCCAATCTCTTCTCTTTAAGTCGGCGTAACTCTTCTGACGACTCTGAGCTACCTTGAGTCTATCCCGGATCACCTCGATGACATCTTGTCTCTCTTTGATGTAGTCCGGTGTAAACTCCTTGTTTTCTCCGGTTTCAAACCAACAAATTGGTGATCGACACTTCCTTCCGTACAATGCTTCGTACGGTGCCATCTGAATGCTACTCTGATAACTATTGTTATATGAGAACTCTGCTAAAGGTAAATGATCCTCCCATGAGCCTCCAAAGTTCAGAGCACAAGCTCTAAGCATGTCCTCAAGTATCTGATTGGTTCTTTCGGTTTGTCCTCCGGTTTGTGGATGATATGCTGTACTGAAATCCAACTTGGATCCCAAAGATTCTTGTAGTTGTTTCCAGAATGCTGAGGTGAAAATCGAACCTCTATCTGAGACTATCTTCTTTGGTACTCCATGCTTACTCACAATTTCCTTCACATATATATCCACAAGCTTTTCTGCATTATCTTTTGTGTTTACGGCTATGAAATGAGCACTCTTGGTGAGTCTATCCACTATTACCCATATCATATCCTTCTTCTTATTAGTCATTGGTAAACCAGTAACAAAATCCATTCCTATTTCATCCCATTTCCATTCCGGTATCTCTAGTGGTTTGAGTAATCCCGCAGGACTCTGATGCTCTGCCTTCACTCGTTGACATGTATGACATTCCGAGACATATTGTGCTATTTCTCTCTTCATGTTGTTCCACCAGAACATCTCCTTCAAATCCATATACATCTTCGTACTTCCCGGGTGTATGGAATAAGGGGTTTCATGTGCTTCTTTTAATATGATTGACTTCACTTCTGGATCATCTGGTACACAGATCCTTTTCTGGAAATATAATGAATCAAAATCCCCTAGATGGAATTCCGATGGTCTTCCTTCGCCAATCCTCTTGATCTCCTCTTGGATGAACAAATCATCCGCTTGCTTTCGGATAATCTCATATTTCAAGTCTGAGTACATCTCATCCATAATCCTCATGGTTGCTATACTTCCTTTGACATCACCCTGAATAAACAGAATCTGAGCATCTTCTAACTCCTTCCGAAGTTCCTTCGGAATTTCCCATTCCGTAGGTTGATTCTCCGTACTCTTCCTACTTAGGGCATCTGCTACTACATTAGCTTTGCCTGGTGTATAGTTGATCTTAAGATCGTAATCCTTAATCAACTCTAACCATCTCTTCTGTCTCATGTTTAATTCTTTCTGGGTGAAGAAATACTTCAAACTTTTGTGATCAGTGTATAACTCACACTTGGATCCATATAGAAATTGTCTCCAACTCTTCAAAGCATACACAACTGCCGCTAATTCAAGATCATGTACTGGGTAGTTGTGTTCATGTGGTTTCAACTGTCTTGATCCATAAGCTATTACCTTCCGATCTTGCATAAGAACACATCCAAGTCCATTCTTGGAAGCATCACAATACACCGTATAATCCTTTCCAGGTTCAGGAACTGCTAACACCGGTCTTGTGGTTAACTTATCCTTGAGTGTTTGGAAGCTGGCTTCACACTCATCGATCCACACAAATGGAGTATTTTTCTTGAGTAACTTGGTCATTGGTCCTGCAATCTTCGAAAATCCCTCTATGAATCTCCGATAATAGCCTGCCATACCAAGAAATCCTCGTATCTCCTTAGCATTTTTAGGTGATTTCCATTCCAATACGGACTGAACCTTATTTGGATTCACCGCTATGCCTTCTTTGGTTATCACATGTCCAAGAAATTCAACACTATCTAACCAAAACTTGCACTTGCTGAACTTCGCATATAGCTGATGTTCCCTCAAAGTTTGCAGAACTATCTTCAAATGTTTGGCATGTTCTTCTTTATCTTTGGAATAGATTAGAATATCATCTATGAACACTATCACAAACTTGTCCAAGTACTTCATGAATATCTTGTTCATCAAATTCATGAAAATTGCTGGTGCATTTGTTAGTCCAAATGGTACAACCAAGTATTCATGGTGTCCATACCTTGATACGAATGCTGTTTTTGGTACATCTTCCTTCTTGATCTTGATTTGATGGTATCCTGACCTTAAATCTATCTTTGAGAAGACTCCTGCTCCTTGAACTTGATCAAAAAGATCTTGAATTCTAGGTAAAGGATACTTGTTCTTGATAGTTACATTGTTCAAATTTCTGTAATCTCCACACATTCTCTTTCCTCCATCTCTTTTATCCACAAAAATAACTGGTGTACCACATGGTGACACACTTTCTTGAATAAATCCCTTCTGTTCCAGTTCATCTATCTGAGCTTTTAGTTCCACTAACTCCTTTGGCCCCATCTTATATGGTGGTTGTGCTATTGGTGCTGTGCCTGGAATCAGATCGATTGTGAATTCTATCTCTCTATCAGGTGGCATTCCCGGTAGTTCCTTAGGAAATACATCCTTAAACTCATTCACTACAGGAATATCTTCAATTCTCACTTCCTTCAGGCTGTTGAGTTCCAATCCAATCTCCAACTCACTGTACCTATCGCCTTGGAACACTATTCTACCTCCGATGGAGTTACGAAGTGACACTGTTTTGTCTCCACAGTTAATCACCGCTCCATTTTCTGTCAACCAATCCATCCCTAAGATGACTGATATGTCCTTCATGGGTATGATGAATAGGTCCGCGAAATACACACAGTCACATATGGTTAGGACTTGTGCTTCTTTCACGTGGGTTACTAAGATCGTTCCCCCCGCGGATAGGACAGTTATAGGGGTTTCTAACTTAGAACATCTAAGCCCGAATTTTTCCACAAACTCCAATGCAAGAAATGATGTGGTTGCTCCAGTATCAAATAATACTTTGCCAGGATGAGTAAGAATGCTTAGCGTACCTAAGACTGTTTGATCCGACTCTTCCGCTTGTTCCAAAGATGTGCAATTCAGCTTTCCATAAGGCTTTCCCTTCTTGTTGTTGTAGTTATTGTAGTTGCGGTTGGTGTTGTTGTTATTGTTGTTGCGGTTGTTGTTATTGTTGTTTCCACCTCGTCCTCCAGAGCTCTGTCCGCTCCAAGATGCCTTGTTCGGACACTCCGGCTTGATGTGTCCTTCCTTCCCACAACCATAGCAGATGATTCTGGGTTTCGATACCCTTCCGCAAATGACCCCTTTGGCCACAACTTTAGCAGATGATCTGGTTAATTGGGTTCTGACTCTGACCTCCCCGGTTGTATTGATTACCAGTAGTAGGTCTGTATCGAGGTTTGAAACTCCGATCAGGTAATGGTTTACTGATTGGGTACTTCCTTGGCTCTATACGAGCTCTCTTCCTCCTGTCCTCCTGGACTTGCCTGTAGTCATCCTCGAAAGTGATTGCCGAGTCAATCAGTTCCTGGAATTCGGCAGTCCGTGCCAACCTCAGTTGCATCTTCATGTATGGATTCATGCCTTTCATGAACCGCTTCTTCCGCTTCTCCTCGGTATCTACATCCTCAGGTGCATACCTGGATAACCTATTGAAATCCCGAACATACTGCATAATTGGTGCAGTATTCTGTCTTAGTTCTTCAAACTCCCTCTTCTTCAACTCCACCACGCTGTCCGGAACATGAGCATCCCGAAACTTCTTCTTGAACTCCTCCCAGGTGAATACCTTATCTGGAGGGTGTACTGCTACAAGGTTCTCCCACCATGATGCTGCTGGTCCCGACAACGTATACGTGGTGTATCTAATCTTTTCCTCATCGTTGCATCCAACAAGTCTTCAACTTCCGTTCCGTATCCATGAGCCAATCTTCAGCGTCCATTGGTTCTGGAGCTGATGTAAATGGTAATGGTTTTGCATTTTGGAAGTCCGATAGTGTTACTCCCTTGCCTTCATTACCCCTATCATTAATGACATGGGTAAAGAAATCCTGCATATTCTTGCTCTGGCTTTCCTGGTAACGCCTCCTATCTTCCTCCATTGACCTCATATATTGTTGGAAGTCTGGGTGCAACATTGGGTGTGGTGGTGGTGGTGCGTTTTCTGCTCTAGCTGCTGCATCTGCTCCCTCTTTCTCTCGGCTTCCCGCTCTCTGCGAGCCTCTTGATTTCTACTAACGCCATTTCCCCCTAGTCCTGTAACAAAGAGCGATTACTCATAATTACACCATGCAAATGTTTTCTGAGCTCAACTCAATGTCCAGAACTAGTCACACAATGAAATCAAGAAGCAAATCCAAAACAAACATTTATTATGTATATACACTGTATAATACATAACACACTCACAAACTTATATTACATGTGGTACATATAAACCACTTATTTGGCTCAAAGCCCAAGCCAACGGAAATTTAAAATACGTTCTATTACAATACCACCTAGATTACTTTATTCTTCCTTGGAGCTCTACTCCTCATCGTCTTCATTCGCCTCCGCGTACATCCCTGGGGTCCATCCGGTACAACGGTCTGTCCTCCGAAGACCGTTCGGAATGAAAGTTCTTCCCGTAGGTATGTAATCTGAATCGGACGAAGTGCCGAGACAGAGATCTGTCATTCCAAAGTAACTAGATAAAGACTCATACATATCCCCAGTGGAATACAGTGCCTCTTCTCCAGTCATCCATGGAGGATTCCTATTAACTTGACCCCTCATCTTCTTCTTCTTCTTTTTCTTTGTTCCAGAACTCTCACCTACTTAAATCTTGTGATGGTTTAGATATTCCCATCTCCAAATCTAAAGAAATGGAATCAGTACCTTTCTCTTCCTTCCCGTAGTGTTGGTTAACATTCGGGTTAACCGCATCACTCTCATCACCTGTATCACATGGGATTGGCTCCTCCTCATCACCGAAAGGTTCCCCGAAACGCCAACCCGTCAAGTTTTCAATCGGTGACTCCGAGCAATTTATGTTCCATGAGTGGTCTCCCCCATATCCAGTATCATATGATGCTGACACGTGTGGGTAGTGCGGAACAAAGTTAGGTGTAAGTGGATCTCTTGTAGGTAGATTTCTCTTGAACCACTGGTCACTCAAATCTACATCACTGTCTGGGTTAAAGAAGGGTGTAGTATGTTGTGGTTGTGCCCTCAAGTCATGCATCCGAGTTTGGACTTTATCAGGGTCCGTGAACTCAGCTAGCATGTGGTCAATCTCACCTCTCATCTTCATGTGTAAAAGGTACATCGTGGTCAATAAAGACTTACAGCTATCCATGTGCTGTGCTGCAGCTTCAGGACTTCTGTGGGCTAATACCAAATGATTAAGAGTGGGATCCTCATCTTCCTCGGCATGAGGTATATGAGAAAACTCTGAACATAGGAATTCTACTGACTTATGCTGCCTTATCTCAAGGATTGCCTTGAATAGACCCATATGGTAGGCTGTGGTGATAGTTTTGGCTTCTCCGTATGGCATTATACGACTCATCAGCAGTTGTTCCGGTAGTTGGACCGATACTCTGCACTTGGCTAGGATTTCCCCGTCATAGTAAGTATACTTGATAACAGGTATCCGTGGATCGCAATGAAGTTCCTTCAGCATCCCACACAGGAGAGCTGTTATTGGTCCATCATAATCACCGAGCCAACCCTCAACTTTCCTCAAAGTCCTCTTAGGAAAAGTGTTCGCCATTATGGCTGTATACAAAAGCAGAATATTAGTAGTGATAATGCATCATAATAGCTATAATAAAGAATTATCGCACTAAAATATATGGTTTTGCTATTCTCAAGTGAATAATCACCATATTTCTAGAGAATCCTTTACTATTTCTACTAGACTCCTACAGGTTTCTTCCCTATACTAGGTTTTTCCAACCTAAGGTCGCAACATTTGCTCTGATACCAGCTGCGGTGACCCAGCATACCACTGCATGTTGTAGTATACAAGTCGTTGATATGATCTTTGTGAAGGGGCTTCCTCACAAATTGCCATATCCCTCAGAGTGGTACAACAGAAACATTGCAGGTCATACACTCCATACTTTATTACAAACATTGTCTTACAAGTTGGTATTCTCACAGGTCCTATGAGAACACCCTAATATACTACTAAAGTACCAGTACAACTCATACTAAAGATGAAAAGAGCTCAACAACTTATTTAGATAAGTTCTACGTTGCTCGGCTCTATGATGCTAGGGTATGTCACTACTCCTCCACCTCCGTGTCATCTGGTCCGTAGACTATCCCATAGTCTACGCCTTCCACTCCGCCGGTAAGATCAGGTTCTTCGTAGACCAGCTCGTAGCTTCCTTCTGGTGCTCCATCGTTGATAGCCTCCACTTCGGAATCACAGTCTAGCAAGGGTGTCGAAAGAAAGTGAGTACAGAGGTACTCAAAGAAGTTCTAAAAGAATAAAAGGTGTTTGATGCACTAGCTACGACCATTGATCAGAAATCGCAGGTCAATGCATGTTTTGAAAACATTTCTTCAAAAGGTTGCTTTTATTATGAAAACTATGCCCGTCGGTCTTCACGGGTTGACTAGAACTTCGTGGAGTTCCTTTCCTGCCCGCGTTCGCAGATTCCTTCCGGAACAAGGAGTGATAGCCACAATTTGATACACTCTGCAGAGGTGCGTTACTTTTCCCACAAGAGATCTCACCCTTTTTGCCATCCGCAGGGACTTGCCCCCGTTCACACTTCCTTTGGTGTGAGGCCAGGTATAAAGATCCAAGCCCACACCGCCTTCTCCGCGACTGCAAACCCACCCTTTTGTCCACCCGTACACCTCCAGTAGACTTTCCCCCGATAATACGGCTTTACTCATGGTGTACTTTGGACAATCCTTCATAGATCGTAGAGCCATCATCACTAATGGATGGGGATTTAAAAGGCTATCCCAACCTACGGCAGTGCCTCCAACACCCCGCCGGCTCTACCAATCCGTTGGCGTGCAGAAGAGAAAAGATACAGCTGGCTTTTCCAGAGCCATTATAGATCTCATGGTCAACGCGGTTTGTACGGCGCTAGAATCACTGGACGGCATTGGTAATTTAATCCTAGGGTGATATAACCCATTGCAATGGAACCTCCACCATATCAACACATACCATGGTTCCATTGCCAGCCACATAGTCATATTCATAATTGGAAAATAACATTTCATTTGCGATGCAGGAATGATAAGTATATAGTTTTGCATTAAAGTAATAGAAAATAATCAAGTTGACATGAGCAAGGGTGAACTTGCCTGTGGACTGCGAGATAGTGCAGTTCAATGCAGTTGATGGAACCTGGACCTCGGGTTCTATAAGAAGCATCATTGTCCGGTAAGGACAATGTTATAAAAATCCAAATAATGCAATCATGGATGTATTATTTTATGTTGAATCCCTTTACCCCATTGAGTTATTACAAGTTAGGGTTGTATTTAAGATTTATGTCTTTGACGGTAATTTACAATTAATTTAAAAGTGTTAATCATGGTAATTCACACAAAGTACAACAATTTTCAAAGTAAAATGATTTACTTGATAATTACCTTAGTCATTCCAAAATAATTTGAAATTATAGAGTTACCTCTATAGTTTTTGGAATAAAAAGGAATATAGTAGTTTTCTGGGAAAAGTTCCCTTGTTCAAATGAAATGACTTGGAATAATAGAATCTCATGTTGAAATGTTTGAAAATAAGTTTTTGAACTTATTTGAGATTTTTCCTTGAATTTTAAATACAAGGAAATAATAATTGAAAATTCCAAGTTATTATTTAAATTCTAAAAATTCATAATTTTGAATTTATTTCATAATTTCATTTCATATTTTATTCTGGTTAAGATTTATTTTTCATTTATAAATCCAATTTTTATTGGATTTTTAGAGTTGTTTATGATTTATAAAAATTTGGTAAAGTTTTGGTCTTTTATTAAATGTAAAATGACCAAAATACCCCCTGGACTCATATTGGGCCCAGCCCAATTAAATTAACCCAGGGACGGCCCAAATAGGCTGGCCCCCTTTTGGGTTTGGTGGCGCCGAAGCGGCCCACCACTCTCACTCTCACTCGGCCCTCTTCTCATTCGTCTAACCCTAGCCTCTCTGGCGATTCCGTGGCGATGGCGTCGCCGCCATGGCCGCCGCCCTGCTCCGGCCATCACCGGCCTCCTCCGCCGTAGCCACTTACTGATCTAGAACCGCCTCGAGCAGATCTATCGATCTGTCCGAGCCGTTTCTCTCCTCTCGTCCTCTCCTGGCGAATCGCCTCGATCTGGATCTCGTGGAGAATCGCCATGGGCGATCTGGTGGTCTCCGACGAGCTCTCGCCTTCGTCGTCGTCGTGTGCGCCTCCGAGACCGACCTGGCGCGGGTGCTGCTTGCAGCGCCTGTGCCGTCGTCTCCGTGCTGTGCTGCTGTGGTGGTGTTCGTCGGCGTAACGCCGGCGACTTCCCTGGCTTTGCAGCTGCTATGGCCGCGCGGGCACTGCCTCGCCATGCCATAGTTTCTGCCTCCAGGCGCGGGTAAGGTCTTTTGCTCCTCCTCCTTCTCTTCTGTGCGCCTCCCTTGTCACTGTTCTTCTTCCTCCTCATGATCTGTTGCTCTCTGGTGGTCTTGTGATCATCTAGAGTTATGCTACTGCTGCGCAATCTTACTGTGCTTCGGTTTACTGCAAGCTCATGGCCCAATTACCATTTCCTGGTACTGGCACATGCTTCTTTGCTTGCTGTTCATGCTATGCTTGCCTCTCTGCTACCCCTAGCTTGCTTATGGCTTGATATACCCTGTTGTTCATGCTAATGGGCTTGCTATGCTTACTGGACTATTATGCTTGCTTGTCTAGGTGCACTTGTGATGCATCTGTGACACTTGTGTGTGTGCTAGAGGTGCCTGTGATATGATTCAGTACTACTACTGCAAGCCAATGATCCATTGGATCATTTCTTGCTTGTTGGCTAATCCCTCTGTGTAGCTTGGCTTGCTATGATTGATCAAATTTGATCAATAGCTTGTCAGTGATTGCTTACTGGCTAATTCTGTGGCTATATGAATCAATTGTCTAGTGATGCTGATGCTCAAGCATCACTGTGTGGTTGCTTACTTGTGCTGTTGCTTATTTCTAGCTATCTAGAGTTGCTCTAGTGGCTATGAATTAAGTTGTCTTGCTTAACAAGATGTCTTTGTCATGTTTAGCATGGATCTGTAATAAATTCATGCTTGGATTATTTAATTATGATGAACTGCTTATGCAGTGATGATTTAAATGTCTTGCTTGTATATGAGTTTGCTGTTCATGATTCTTTTACAAGCAATTAAAATCTGAATCCATTTCTGGATAGTGATGTGATCTATTTGGCTTGCTCTTATTTGGTGCTAAGTGTGATGTGACCTCAGTAGCTTGCTACTGATTGGTTGCTCACATAATTGATTTGATCTTGTTGGCTACTCACTTTGCTTGCATATCTGGGAATCATATTAAGTATGAATGCCAATATGCTTGCCTGTGAAGAAATCTAGGGTTTTACTGATGGTTGCTTGCTTAGGATCTTCTGTATAGTCTTAGCTGCTAATCTATGCTATCTACTGGTGCTATCTGTGCATGTGATCTTGCTAGTGTGCATCTGTTCATGCTTTCTAGCCTCTGTGCACATGATCTGTATCTGGATAGTTTCTATCTTAGTAGCTTTTGACTGGCAGTAATCCTTGGTGAAAACCAAGTGATGATTCACCCTGTTGAGCATCTGCTCAACCCCATGACTATGTCATGCATATGATGGATTAGATCCATGGGTTCTTCTCCAGGAACTAGGTATACCTTGTTCCAGCTCCTAGAATGAAATGTTTTGTTGTTGCAGTCTTGTGGTTTGTGCACAGCCCTTCACCTCCAGTCCTGGTTGATCTTCTAGGTCACCATGATTTCTGGTGGCTGAGTGTTTTGTGTTTTTGTTCTGTTCTTGAGCAAGAACAGTGAAGAACACTTGATGTTGTTCTTGGATATGGCTTGCTGTGTGTTGCTCTGGTCGACAAGGCATGGTTTCTAGGGTTTCTGCCTATTTATTACTGCTGTGGTTCTCCTCTGGCTTGGACACCTTACCCTGGCATATCTAATGACTCATCTATGGTGTTGTGCTGTTGGTGCATTGCACCAACAGGTGCTGTGGTGAAACTTGAGCCTCTGAGGTGCTCAGGTTTGGTCTGCTGGTGCTCTTATCTTGATACTGTCCAAACCTTTGGACAGACACAAGTGTCAATGACACTTGGTTAACTGACCAAACTGCACATTGCTAGTTTCTAATCCCCTGGCTAGTGTCTTTGCTTTGTTTTGCAGGTTTTTGAAGGTGAATATGACCAGAAGATATTCTCCAAGTCATTAGTCTAAGTTTTAGTTTAGGAATCAAATTGTAATCTTCCTTTTTATTTCTGTTTATTATTCGTTAATTCTTGTATCAAGAATTTTGTAAAGACAATGTAATTTGTGTTGTGATATCAATAAAGCCCAAGGTTTTTGTTTATGAGCTTTTGATTTATGTAATATTTATATTCTGGAATAATCATTGTATTTGTGATTCACTTTGAAATTCAAATTTGTTTGAATTCATAAGTTGTTTGAATTATAAATTCCATTTATATTGTTCAATGTTTATTGTTTAATGTATTGACACTTGTCAAATGAAATCAATTCCCCAAATCAAGCAAGATACAAAAGAGATCATGTCGAAATTTCCCTAACTCACAATGCCTAACCCTAAGTGCAAAATGAGAGAGAATCTCGATCCCTCTTAGGTTTAGTTGCAATAAGGCGCGAAAATTTCCCCCGTTTTGTGATGAAATGCACATCCCATTTCTAAATCTACCCTTCGTTGTTCCTATGTTCTGGGTTATTACACGATAATGGTCTGAAAAAGCTGGGCTGCACACTGGATTTGCTGAAATGGAAGGCACAGGAAGGTCTGACTCGGGATTTGAAAATTTGCTAAAAATGATGAAGAATATGTTTCCAAAGAATAACGAGTTGCCCGCCAGTACGTACGAAGCAAAGAAAGTTGTCTGCCCTCTAGCTTTAGAGGTTCTGAAGATACATGCATGCATTAACGACTGCATCCTTTACATCGGTGAATACAAGAATTTGAATGAATGCCCGGTATGCACTGCATTGCGTTATAAGATAAGAGGCGATGACCCTGGTGACGATGTTGAGGGCGAGAAACCCAGGAAGAGGGTTCCCGCCAAGGTGATGTGGTATGCTCCTATAATACCACGGTTGAAACGTCTGTTCAGGAACAAAGAGCATGCCAAGTTGTTGCGATGGCACAAAGAGGACCGTAAGTCGGACGGGGAGTTGAGACACCCCGCAGATGGAACACAATGGAGAAACATCGACAGAGAGTTCAAAGATTTTGCAGTTGACGCAAGGAACATAAGATTTGGTCTAAGTACAGATGGCATGAATCCTTTTGGCGAGCAGAGCTCCAGCCATAGCACCTGACCCGTGACTCTATGCATCTATGTGAACTTCGTAGGCAAGCACTCATGTTGAAGGAGAAGAAAGACTTGGCGGAGAAGCAGGAAAAGAAAGCCTTGGAGGAGGCCGAGAAAGAATTAGAAAGTAAAAGAAGCGGGAAACGAGTTGCCCAGCTCGGGGAACAAAGTAAACAATCGATCCCCCAGCTCATAGTGAAAGCCGCCGGTCCGGATGCTGAACTAATGGACCCCACAATCATAGCAGCTGCGGCAGCACAGGGAATGACTGTAACGGGTGCCAGAGAACAAGCGGCCCAGATCGGTATGACTCTTCGTGTAGTGTTACGCCTTGAGGAGGCGCCAATAAGTGAGGTAGCAATTACATATGTGCCGAATGGGCCTCTCGTCGAGCCTGCGCAGGAAGAGGATCTACCTCCACAAATGAAAAATGTGCTACGTTGGTACAAGGGTTACATAAAAACTAACGCCGGTAAAGAATATATTTATGCGGAAGTTAGACATGAGCATCACTTCAAACATTACTATGTAACAATTCATATGAGTGAATTGTTCCAGCTGTTCAATCTGCGCGAGCTCGACAAATCTATCATCAGTTGCTACGTTCTGTAAGTGATTTATTTCTACCTCATCTCGTTCATATATTGCATGCACTATATATATTGTCCTAACAATATTGTTGTGTATGCTATTATGCAGAATGAAGATTAAGGAATGCAGAATAAAGAACATCCATGATGTTGGGTTCATTGACCCACATATCGTTAATGGATATATGTTAGAAAAACACTCCGCCCGACGTGGAGCAAGACCTGTGGCTTTTTCTTACAAAGCAGCAACTCAAAAGTGAAATTCTATTTCCTTACCATTTTGGGTGAGTGTTTCTGTCTTGACCACATTCTCTTTTGTTTACTCCATGCATGGTATGTGGCTAATCGATGAGTTATGCATGACTGTGCGTGTCCGCAGGTTCCACTAGATTCTGCTAGTAATTGAATTTCACACCTCCAGAGTTCTCGTCATCGATTCTCTGAATATGGATCCAAAGCTCTGGGTCGACATGAGAAGAATGCTGCAAAAGTAATTATTTTCATTCATTTTCGCTCTATATCGATCGGCCTCTTTCGTTCATTTCCTAATATCAAGTAACTAATAACTCTCTTGTTCATTTAATTTTCTTTGCCTCGTAGGGTTTGGAGACGGTTCACAGATAAAACGGTCGGTGAATTCAAAAAAAGAGCTAGAATTTAGAAGGTCAGTGACTGGGGATATTCAGCCACCGGGGACCAATCTATGTGGATACTATGTTTGTGGGTTCATCCGGAGATATACCTCTGAGCGGAAGCCGTCGGATAACAACGCAAAGAGGAATAACTTTCGGAAGACGCTTAGTCCAGAAGCTCGCTTTCGACCAATTCAAGAGGAACTAGCAGGATTGTTCATGAGGGAAGTTCTCTATCCTAAAGGAGTACACTATTACGAGGACGTAGAACTTCTGATGCCGTAAATTATGTATGGAAACTTGTTCAAAATTGTATATGGTCATCCGATATTGAATATATATTGTATATTCCTCTTGAATTCGTGTTGGTTCTAATTTCAAATTTGTTTGAAATTGTATATTCATATGCATGTATATAGTACCGTAGAATATGTGTACTAAAACTTCTTCGAAATTAAAATAAAACACAAAATAAAATATAAAAGAAATAAAACAATACAAACAAAAAAGAAACCAGATTTAGGGGCGGGGGGCTTTAGTCGCGGTTGGCCAGGAGAACCGCGACTAAAGGTCCTCCGTCCCGACGGACTGCTGGCGACCACGTTGACGTGCCTTTAGTCGCGGTTCATAAGCAACCACGACTAAAGGGGGAGGGGGCTTTAGTCGCGCATAATTAGTCCCGGTTGCGCAATCGGGATTAATGGCAGTTGCGAACCGGGACTAAAGCCCATTTTTCTACCAGTGGAAACTCATAATGTATGTACTTGAATTTAAAAAAAAACTACAATAATCAGTATCCAGGCTAAAAGGGAAAACAATAATCGTAACTAGAATTTGTACTATGATAAAAATATGGATATTGGAATGTGTAAATTGATTTATTTTATATTCTTGAAATTTATACCTTAGAAGTAAAACTTGAGGTCAAAATTTAGTAATTATCAGACTTAAAATAGGAGTACATTATTTATTATAAAGCTAAGATTTGTTTTAGGAAAATCAAAGTGGAGTCAGTTTGACACAATGGATTTAAATACTATTCAATGAATGGTGAAATTTACAACGAGAGTAAGAGTACTTGCTACACTGAATACTAGTGGGCTCCAACTGACATGTACTTGGCTTTGTTGCTTTAAATATAACCCAAAAAATACACGCCACATACTTGATAAAAATACGAATGTCGTCAGACTTATGACGGAATGTGATAGGATGGGTTTTTAACGTCGCCTACAGCCGGTTCTTCCGGGTATTTTCACCGTGGCCAACCTCTTTCTTTCTCTCTTTATCTTACACTTCTCTCTTCCGATGGGACATCGGATACCTCTGGTAGGTAGACGCAAAAAATATATTCGACTTGAATGGAAATGAGATCAGTTTCACGTGCTTGTTAGGCATCTCCACGGGGACAACTCAAATTGGCGACCTGAACGGTTCGTTTATATCTACTAGATGACCCGTTGCGCTATCGCGCAATGATGAAGGCTAACTATAGGATTTCTCTTATTTTAGTCCCGAATTACCGCATTGTGCTATCGCACAAATAGCATAATTCAATAAGAATTTGAACCATAAGTTTTGGCTTAAATATCAGAGGCTTGGAGCGGAGCTCTACTCTTCTTGCCGATGTCATCACCGTAGTGGTAAAGGGAGGGCATTCGGGTTGGGTGGCCATCCAGTCGAGCTATAACATCATCCGATGGCGTGAGTTAGAGAAAATGTTCTTGATGGTCCATGCACCGTCCTTTGGCTACTCCCTTTGCTCCCATGCCACGGCTCCTTCTGCCCCTCGTATGATCTGAACCATCCCTTGTGCTCTCATGTGGGTAATGCTCTCAATATCTCTTTCACTTCCTTTTGCGTAATTCACTTGCCATCACAGCAATATTATGGCCAAGTGGCTGCGATTTCTTATTTTCTCACGTGCACATTTGTGTTTCATCGCAATGTTACTCGTTGTGCTATCGTGCAAATGGCGGAGACTACCCATAGGATTTGGTTTATTTTAGTACCGAAGATTGGAGTAGAGCTTTTGGATCGAGTAGAATAGTATCCGACGGGGCGTCCCATGGTGAGGTATAATAGTATATAGTGTGTTTCGTTGGAGGAAACGCCCTCGACGGCCCTTGTACTTTCATTTGGGTAGTGCTCTCGATATCTCTTCCACTTTCCTTTGGGCAATCCAAATTGTAGATGGGAGGAATGATCTATAAAGGAAAAAAAACATTTAGGCCGACGTTTTTTAAAATCAGACGTAGAAAACTGAGGGGTCGTTTTCGTGATGTGGCGAGGAAGCGGAGGCGTCGGCGCGTATAAAGCCATCTTCTCCCACGGCCGCATCCTCCATTCCCCCACTCCGTTCCCCTCCCAGTCTCCCACTACTCCCAAAATTACCAAAAACCTCTCTCTCTCTCGGCCACTTCGCCTCCAGGGTAGGTTTCTTCTCGCTTGATCCAGGAGAATCGGTGGCGATGCAAGGCGGGGGAAGAGCTGGCAACGTGGAAGATGGGAAGAAGCGCAAGGCCGCCGCTTTGGGTGGAGAGAAGGAGGTCGTTGAAGAGGCCACCATGAGCGTCGGTGCTTCGAGGGCAACCACCGTGGATACCCTTCACGTTGGTGCGAGCACCATCGGGACGGGCGGCATCGGGCCGGTCGTGGAGGAAGCGGCGGATCTACCGGCGGGTGATTCGGCAACAGTACAGGCCGATGGCAAATGCTGGAGCATCCACCCTTGCCGACGTGGCTGCTGGCGTCGCCGTTATCGGGACGGCGGGCCAAGCGGCCGGCAATGCTTCACTGGTGAAGCCAGAGTTAGAGAAGGAGGTATGTACTATTTGCAGATGACCCGGTGCGCTATCGCGCCAAGGGCGAAAGCGAGACAATATTGTGCATCCGAGTTGTCGCCTGCATCGTCATCAGAGTCATCGCCTACACAGGGACCGACGCCATGAAAAAGTAATATATTTTCCTTAGATATATAGCCAATCTAAACATGTATCTGTGGAAACACCACTGAATTAGTTAATTATTTAATCTATAGCTGGTCTTTGTTTGTTGCAGAGAGGTTTCATACTGAAGCAATAACGGAGGAGGTGGAGCAAAGTAGAAGGGAAGCTGAAACAATAAGACGAAGTGGTGTTTTACAAAAGCTGGTGGTGCAGGGAGGCTTAGTTGTATTGCCATCCATAATTAGCATTCCTCGACAATAGAAACATGCGACATTGGATGATTGGCACATTCACCTCTTAGCAACCAAGTGTCAACCCAATGATACCCTGGTACCCAGGAAGTCGATAGTATAAACCTCGCTGATCAGTTCTTCTTTTATGACATACATATGACCTGAGTGGTGCAATTGGCATAATCAAGATATTACTCAAGCTATAAGTTTTATCCATGAGATTTTTTGGGGATGCTGATGCTTCTTAATTAGCACTTTAAAAGGGCGTACTCACTATTTCAAACAGTTCTCAAGAGCCATTAGCAGCATGTTAAAATTTGTTTCCACATGGAAAATATGCTAAGAGGTATCCAATGTTAATAGAAACGTGGGCGACATGATCTGGGCCTTATTGGTAATTTATCAGCAATCAATTTACGAAGTTTTGGCATATCGCTCGAACATCCGCAAATTTCATATTTTCTCCAGAGTCGAACTATACCGGGTTTTCTGAAGTGTGGTCACATAGATCGGATTGATGTCTAGTATTCATATTACATGTAAAAATATATCTTTCTTTCAACGTAACTATGTTGTTATAATTTGGCATCATTGGAAAATACATGTATAATCGTCATGTAGGATAAAGGAAAGCAGCAGAGTGATTGGTTTGGCTGAAAAATAAAGGAACTGTCTTTTGTTATTGAATATAAAAGCACTGAAGTGAACGGTGGCTGACAAAGAAAAGAGAGACAGTGCCTTATAGGGCAAGAAAAGAGAGACAGTGCCTTAGAGAGACGGTGGTAGGAAGTATTTATGCTTGGTTCAGGTCAATGCGAGACCATAATGTTCCAATAAAACAAAAAACAGAATGCCTGGCTGGAGATATGAAGCTCCAGCGGAAAAAAATTGTGTCAAGTTTCCTCAGTCTATAGTTCTAAAGAAAAACTTCAGAATCATGATAACAGGCATTAAGCACACACATCTCTGTATAAACTTGGATCTCTGGTTTTTCTGTAGATTCTGAATAAACATGCTACTGAGGCACTACTTAGACCTCTTGTTATGTGTATGTTCAAACTGATCCTAACAATACTATGGTTTGACTTGGAGCCTTCTGACTCCTAAATCAAATAAACAGTTGAGGGGTACACAGGAGTCAACAAAGCAGTCGTAAAACTCCCAGGAATAATTGTCTATCCTGTTTTCAGAGATGTACCTGCAGATTTGTACATAAGTCAATGCACCATAGAGTTCTTTGGTAGCACAAATATAGCAGAGTACGATTTAATCCCTAACAAATAGTACAACATATGTAGCCCGGTGCACCTACTGTTCAAAGAAACACTGAACTTAACAGCTAAACATACAAATAGTGAATACATCCAGATTTAGCAGTCTCACATGGTCTTGATACTTCAGTGTAGGCCCCCTGAGAGCTGAAACTGAACCATGAGATAAGATTCATGATGCTCTAAATTTACAAAATGCAGTATGCTCTACCAACTTGGATTTCTGAACATAGCTGGCATGTTACATACTGGTCTGCCGAAAGGGTAGACTGGTGTTATGCCAAATTAGAATCTAGGAGGCATGTACATGAGCGTTTTTGCAACAGATGGCTGGACAGTAGGACCTGAACTTGAGGTACACCTGGAAGCAATATATGTGGGATTCTGTTTAACTCCAAGGCAAACGCTAACTGAATTGGCATGTTGGCTCTTCGATCATGTAGAAAAATAGGAAAAAGAAGCTTGTTCAACCATCACAAACGATCCAAGAGTCTGGGCACACTAACTCCCCCAAAAATCTGACATTGTTTAGAAAATATTAGATATATAAAGATGTGCATGCTTTATAATTGTTTCTTGACAGAAAGGCATTCAAAACTGCTTTTCATTGATATAGGATCATTAAAAGAAGTAACAGAATTACATGGAGCTCAAATAGCAATCAGGAACGGCACCAACTCTAAAGAGAAAACTGCAGATGTTGTTCAGCTAAGACAAGTTAGTGTGGCTCTCTAGGTCTAATGATCGGGTCAGCAGCCTTAACTCTCCCCGTTGATGCCAAACAGCAGGCGTCTTCGATAATCTTGTTCCAAACTTGTTGGATCAAAGCTACGTGGCGTTCAAGTAAATGAGTGCCATCAGCTTGTAAGTAACCAAAATGATTGCGAGTGATCTGTAACATACCTAAGTAATCAAATAAATGAGGAGGGATCAGAGACGGAGAGACATACACGGTGTAGAGGTAAGAAAGAGGAATTGCCGCTCTGCAGTCAGCATCACCAGCCCAGCTGATCAATTCCAACTGTAAAACAATAGAACCAGCCTTATTGGCATCCGTAACCATGTCTAGTTAAACATGAACATTTTTGTACCCTGTAGAGGACCCATCAGAATTAGTTTGACAGTCAGTTATGCAGCTAAAACTAAGCATTCGCCATTGAGCATTAGGTATAAAAACAGCCACCATATTTCTAATAAGATGATATGCCCTCACTCTTGACCTCACCTCTCTCTCTCTCTGGATTTGCTTTATGAATTGCATCTTGTGTTATTCATTGCTTTGCAGGTTTACTCGTTTTTCTTCATATAGAGGAGATTACATGGTGGCTGTTTTATTATGAGTTTTTGGTTATTTGGAAACTCAGTGAATTTATACCTAGTCTATTGAGTGGAGAAACAAATCATACACCTTCACCAGGTTGATTCTCATAAGAAGTGTCTACTGTAATTGGAGCTCTTTTATCTCAACCAAAAACCACCTGGAAAAAAGTGAACAACAAGACGAGATGAATTTTGTAAGGAAAAAATCTGGGGTTGTGGAGGGAGAGGGGTTCCAGAGGACGGTGGTGTCGAGGTTGCACTCAGGAAGCGCAACACTCTGCATGGATTGCTTAACGGCGGCCCTGGAAACTTACCTTGGTGCGATAGGTGGCCATACGATTCAGCCACAGCCATGGGACCGCCCCACGTAGGCACCTCCTCAGGCTCCTCTGTGGCGGCGGCGCCCCACCCCTTACCATTGTTTGCCTTCACCCTTCAGCAAGACTGCCGTCCATATATCAGAACAAATAGCTGTCAAAATATCAAATCACATATGTCCTTATTATATAGGACTCAATTAAGAATAATTGTTAAGAGTTCAAAACTGAGCTATAGGCCAAGACTGGATATCATATTCATAAACACCTGTATAAAGCAAGGTTTAACAAAAGATTTTAGACATACATTACGTCATATACATCTTTCAATAACTATATGTTGACCATCAATGCTCTCTGAAGGGAGGACGGAAGACACTTCTGGTTAGTTTCCTCTTACGTGAGTTGTCTCAACTTTATCTTGCATTTGACTCGGATTAACATTGGCAGGCATGTTTATTAGTCAAAGAATGAAAACAATAAACTTAAGTAACTGGTCATTACCGTATTTATTCGTGTAAGCTGCACTCCTGCACCTTTAGGGCTTTAATATCTCCCTGCAGAGAATTTCAAGAGGATGATTTACACCATATTGTGCAGGTACAGATGTAAAAAAGAGAATCGACTGACTATGCATATGGATTGCAGCAGACTGAAAATAGCAATATGGCAATCATTGAAATGACAAAAGAAATTGTGTAATTGTAGTGATTTATACATGATGAACTGTATCCACGGATGATACGATGACTTTCTATGAGCACTAAATATTGAGCTAACAATCATATATCAGTTCACAAATAATAGAAAGCATAGCCTGTCAGTAAACGTATATTCTATCCATCTATAAGCACCAAAACTTCTCTAACCAATTGTAATTATAAACAATTCTCTTGAGCAAAAATCAAAGCAAGTAACTGAAAATTGGAATATTTGTGTTCTTATCAGTAACCAGGGCTTTAAAATATTGCCATTATCTTCTTGCCACAAAGATATCACAGTCCAGTATTTAGCAATAGGAGTAAATATACACTATCAATTATTAATAGCAATAAAAAAGGTTGACACCAATGATTGTTATACCAAAAAGATGTGCATCATATTAATGTCCACAGTGGCTGGAATGAATTGATCTACCATGCTATGGTGACTCGGAGAAACAAAGCTTGCATCATATAAAGAGAAACGAATCAGAAAGCAAAAAATAGAAACGTGCATCATATAAAGAGAAACAAAAGCAAGCTTGCATCATATATTAATGTCCACAGTGGCTGAAACGCTAAGCAATTGACATCAGTACACAAGCACCACGTATAAATTTGCACCACTCATGAAACCGTGTGCTAGAAATTTGCTACATCTGCAGAATCTCGCCCAATAAAACTGTCTACGTGTCGATAAACATGCATAGAGATGCCCGACAAACATGTGCCATTCAGTGTCAAGCCATTATACTGGATGTCATAGTAAAAAACGTTAAAAGCCAAAGTGGAAGCATTAGAATATGAGCATTGACCGCAAAAATAGGGCTGCTTATTTTCAGGCACCCCAATTTAGACTAATTCCATACCTTCTCCCTTGCAGTTCAAGGACGAACAGACTGCACAACCTCAGTTGTACACCCTCCCGACAGACTGCAAAAGTGCAAATAAACATTCAGCTACAAAAGCTTGAACCAAGACTGCACAATATGTCCATAAAGGAAAAAAGCATAGTCAAAGGTTTCTTGGGTAGCTTTAATTCACCTATCCAACAGTAAGAGCACTCGAATGCCTGAAAGTATCACACCCCTCATCGCTATCATACATAAGGAACTTAAATCACACCCACCTTTCAGTGGCCTCACCATATCCAAGAGTATCCCATTCACTTGAGCTACCAAACAGTTAGCTGCTGACCCACTTGATATTCCTATATGAATGTCACTTTATCCTGAATGAAATAGCAGAAAACATCATTACAAGTTGAAATGTGTAAAGCAAATTTTTGTAAATGCACTTGATTTTTTCATTCCCAGAAAACATCATTACAATGCACCTGATTTTTTTATTCCCAAAAAGGTATACTGCAGAAAATAGTAGATCATATGATCTTGGTGTCATTCTATACAAACACACAAAATTGACAACCTCATCTCAGTATTGCACAACATGGTAATGATCATCTAATTCATTGCAAATTAAAAACAAATTTACCTGGGAGTGTGCCTGTTGTACTGTTAACAAATGGAGTAGAGAACGGGAAGGAGTGGCGGTAGGCTTGTGACCTGCCTCACTCAGACTACCTCGATGCCCGGCAGCGCTGCAGCAAACCCTCCGCCTGTGAGAAAAGCCAAGGAACATACAGAAATGAATGGGCAAATAGAGAAGGCTCTTGTGCTGACAAAATTTGCTGATACATCAATGCTGCCATACCGTGAGGATTGCGCTGTGGCCACTCCGTCCATGATTCTGCCTCCCGAGCTTCGTACCAAGGGTCATGAGCAAGTCCGGGCTCATGGAAAAGATGGACTACATACACGTGCATAATGTTTCGAAGCACTGTAAACAAATTCCAAATTCTCCGTAGCTTCAAAGAAAGCCCCTGCAGAAAATGAAGTAGTAAGCACTTGACATCAATTCAATAATTATACTGATGTACATTGAAATTTCAGTGATGGAAGTGTGAGCATCCAAACCAAACTTATTGTTTGGTTTAAGAGAGACACCAGGGTTCGAAGTCCGCTCTTTGCAGTACTCACCAATAATAAGAGATGCATCAGTATATATGTGATTTGTACAGGTCACGGAAGAAAAAAATCCTCCAGTAGATGTATCACCTCTGATGACACATCAACCTACAAAAAAACAGCCATTAGATTAGTTAGTTTGTGCAGCTACTCAATCAGCAGGTATTCCCAATATGAATAATGGATGAGAGGCTACAACTTGATTACAAAAATTATATTAAGCCAATCCAGGGAGTTAGAGCCAGCCAAACAGGAGACGAAATCGGAGCTACTAAATCACATTTGGGGACAAGACAGGCGCACAGCAAGATAAAAGCTTACTTGGGGAGGGAGAGGTACCAGCTCTTCATGCATACAGGTTGGATAAGACATTATCTTCCAACACTTATTTAATTTGCAACAGCTTAGGATATTTTAAAAGTACGTGATGGAGCAAAATGAGTGGCAAATTAGCACAGCCAATATAAGAAAAGTGAATGAAACCTTGCGTCCTACTTAATTTGCTACACCTTAGGATCTCTTTTACTCGCTTTCTTTAGCTTGTAATTGTATTCCTCTATTATTAATGAAAAGCAGGTTCACTCTGCATTTTATGTCAAAAACAACTGACCTTAATACTGCTCCTGTTGCGAGACCTCCACTGGATGAGTAAATGGAAAAAAACTGGCTCTCTCCTAGCACCACTATAGCTGAAATTCTGTTCAGAGGCATAATATACGGTAACAGAATAAATATTGGATCAGTTTTGTATCAGGCAGATATTGGAGTTGAAAGGCAACATAAGAATTGAATAAAAGAGATATAGGTATTAAATGAAAAGAAGATCATACATGCATGTAGAACTGAATGGAGTCCAACAATCTTTTGAGCAGAAACACAACAGTATTACTCTCTGCAAGCACATGATATGATTCCATAGTGTATCTCCGAAATAACAAGTGTAAGATCATATACAATTGAAACGATGGAATTGCCCCTGCAGATTTACACAGCCAGAAACAACAAGGTATATTATAGGCATCAAGAAAAGAAATATCGTTCTAAAAAAATCACTTTCAGAAAGGCTTTAAAAAACAGCTGGTGGTCAGGCCTGCACCCATCAACGAACCTCTATCCATCCATGCTTAATTCATCTCAGATCTTCAGAAAAAATCACTAAATCAAGCTGAGTTACTAAGGCTGTGTGGGCATCAGCTGTGTTCAATAAAGGGACTACGAAAAGTCAGAAAAACGAGCTCACATGGAGAGACTAATCAGCAGGGATGAAGAAGGGAACGGTGACCAACCTTTTTTGACGAGATCTGCAGCTCTTCTCTGCCTCGTCCAGAAGCTGTTCAGGGAGGAGCAGACAACAAACTGGAGAAGGAGATTTCGAGCTCCAGCCGGCTGTGAACGACCATCTCAAGCCGGCGCGCCGCCGCCCTCCTCCGTGCGCACTCCAACAGCCCACGACCGTGGCCGTCCCCGTCGTGAACGCCTCCACGCATCTCTCTGTAAGGAACTGGAAAAACAAAGAAGAAACCACAAAACTAACATGTCAGATCTAATAATATAGAAATAAAGAAAAGAAAAGAGATGGTGCTAGGAGCCTATGAACTGTGGCCAGTGCACAGCCACAAAGAGTGGTACCGTCGACCACCATCGTCGACCTCGTGCTCGCCCGGAGCTCACCACGGCGGTTGGATCCGAGGTTGGGCCGTCCTCGTCGGGTGCGGAGGCAGGGGAGGACGAGGCGGAGGAGGCGCCGTTAACCGGAGATCCCGAGCCCCGCCGACGCGGAGATGCGCTCGCGTGCATCGCCTCCTCCAGCCTACCACCGCGACCGTCCCCGAACAACTCCATCCGGGGAGAGGCAGCGCAAGGCGGTACGCCGCCGCGCCTCCTCTGGCCCGCCACCGCGGCGCGCGACCTGCAGCTGCTCGCCTCGACGAGCTCCTCCTGCTCGCACCGCCGCGCGTGGAGGAGGCGGCGGATTGGGGAGGAAAAGAGGAGACTGGATTGGGGAGGAGAGGGAGGCACGGGATTGGGGAGAGAGCTGTCGGTAAGGCCTAGGGTTTTCACCTTTTTCATTTCCTAAGCGACGCGAGCACATACGCTCACTATCTCAAACAAATGGCCCCACGCACGCACGGGCCCAGCCGTCATGCACCCAGAACAAGCAGCAGCTGGTGAAAGAAAAGTTACCGCATCCAACGGCTGAGGTAGAAAGTGGGATCTGAAATTTACTGTGCATTGCCAAACGAACGAACCAGATGCATTTGCCCCTCTCAGACCCCCTAGATGGCTGGGTAGTCTAGGGACATTTATAGGAGAAATTTGGGCAGATGCGTCTCGTGGTCTGGCTGGTTCGAATAGTGTGCGCAGCGGCACAAACCATTCGGTTCGGTGGTTAGTTGGCCCGTGCACAAGAGATAAATAAAACAACATGAATTTAGAAGGACACAAAAATTTGATAAACATTTCATTGATTCAAACATAATTTACATAGTTTAAAACTAAAATCTAAACTCATCATCGGAGACGAGGTCGGCGAAGGGCGGTGGCATCCAGAGCTATTGCGCCCAAGCAGAGACCTCCGCTGGATGCACGTACTGTGGAGGCGGCGATGTGTACTGCAGCGGTTGCTCGAATTGCGGTGGTGTTGTTGGTGGCGTGTACGGCAGAGGCGGTGGCACCTCCTGGTCGTCCCATGTTGCATGTGGTGGCGCGTGCGGCAGCAGAGGTGGTGGCGGCGGTAGGGAGGTTACGTGCTCCACCACCATGGCCAAGAGTTGGACGACATCCTTCAACCCTGACCAGGACCATTTGGCCTCCTCGTCGGCCAATGACGTAGCCAGGGCGGCGTCCGTGGATGCCTACTCGTCGTAATTATCAGGGAGGACCGCCTCCAGCTTCACAATGGCTAGAGGCACGTCCTCCATCTCGTCGTCGTCCTCCTCCTCGTCGTAGAAGACCTTGTCTTCGATGTCGGGAGCGTCATCGCCGGGCATGAAATCCCAGAGGCCGCGGATAACCCGGCGCACCTCGTGCTCCCAGGCAAGGAATGCGCGATAGTAGTCCTCCCGCCGGTACACCTCCTCCTGCTGCATCGCCGGTGGCAGATGCTCGATCTGCCGGCACAAGGATTGCTGGTCCGTCGAAGGAGGCAGAACAGGGAGCCTCCCCCTTTTCAGGTGCCACCCGTGAGGAAGGGTGAAGTCGCGGTGGCGGCAGGGGTCGCCCCGCGCCCACCGCCGCTGCGCCTCCAGCACCGACACGTAGCGTCTGTTAAGGCCCGGTCCGTGCGAAGGAGGAGCCTGCACCGCCGCCTATGGACCGGCACGAGGTGCTGCCGCGGGGATAGAGGCACAATGCGGGCACACACAGGGTTCCGCCGAGGCGGAGAATCCTGGCCGCGTCACCGTCCGGACGAGGATCCATCCTCGTGGTCATTGGCGGTTTTCTTCATCCACCTCGACAGCTTCATCGTGGGCGAGATCGTGCAGGACTGGCAATGGTGGTGGCGGTGGGAGTCGGCGTGAATATGCAGGCGCGGCCGTGGCTTAATTACCACTGGCCATCAATGCTGACGCAGGAGTTGAGACGGCATGCGCAGCTTCCAGTGCCATCGGCTTCAATGCCGGCGCATAAGTTGAGGCGGCGGGGGCAGTGGTCAGCGACGGCCTTGATGGCAAACACTGTCGCCGGTTAGCCTTCTGTCGTCGGGTACGCTTCCAAGTAGGCCCACGGTACACGCGGCCGAACACGCATGCTGTCCGTGCAACGTCCGCACTCTGAGGCATCGGTTTCCCAAATTTGGGGCGCCGATGGGTCGCGGCGGATGGGTCGGTCCGTTTAGGTCACTTCAGTGGAACGTGTGCATGCTGTCCGGCTATCCATGCGCACCGTTTCGAATAGCCCAGGACCATGTGACGTGAGGTCGTGAGCATTGACACATGGAGTATCATACTTTTTCGATAAAGGCAATATATTAATATTGAGAGATAACAATTACACTCAGTCTATGCAATTACGCAATACCCTAATGGTAGTACGGATGCGCATAGTCAAAAAAAGAGAAACAAAACTAAGAAATAAAATCCCCGCTAGCTGACGACAGCCATGCACCACCTGTGTCCGCGTTCCCAAGGGCACCCCCCTCTTTCAAGAGGATTCGCGGCATGTCAAGCCCTGGTAAGGTTCTTCGCTTTGCATCGAATTAAACCACATGCTCCACCGCTTGTGCGGGCCCCCGTCAATTCCTTTGAGTTTCATTATTGCGAACGTACTCCCCAGGCGGGATACTTAACGCGTTAGCTACAGCACTGCACTTATTTTTCCAAGAAATCTCTAGCCAACCTTCCCGCAAGAAGTTTTTCTTAACACCAATGAACTCTATTAATGCTATAAGAAAACGATAGCTCCAAGAATTTATTTGTTCTCAACGCCCCCTACTTAGAAGAATTAGCCACTTCAACGATCTTTGATGGTTATAGGGGTATCCTTAGCTCACCCTCGCGAGATCGCGACCCTTTGTCCCGCCCATTGTAGCACGTGTGTCGCCCAGGGCATAAGGGGCATGATGACTTGGCCTCATCCTCTCCTTCCTCCGGCTTGACACCGGTGGTCTGTTCAGGGTTCCAAACTCATAGTGGCAACTAAACACGAGGGTTGCGCTCGTTGCGAGACTTAACCCAACACTCTCCGAAAGCGTCGTCTCCAAGAAGAAAACAGTGCACAAGCGCCGTCATTGCCCGATCAAAAGATCTTAGGTTTTCATCCTGAAGATAGTCTCCACTCTCAAAACAATGCCTTCAACAAGGCTATTTCCAAACACAACCAATTAAGGCTCACCCTAAAAAGTAAGACTCTAGATTACACTTGTGATGCCGCCCCCACTTACATAATGCTGCTGCGAAAACCCAAAACACCAAGGAAGTTCCTCAATAGCACACAGACTCGAACCTTCATTGCTAGTCCTCCAATCCGGCATTCATGATATTCTCCGCCTGTGAGTTCACCATGGACCAGAATATCATCTGATGGCAACACAGAAGAGAGCTTCGCGCCGCTCCCTCCAGAACCAAACGGTCGGAATTAAAGCATGGGTGCGCACAACCTAATACCACCCGATCCAACAAACTCTGGGCAATATGTGCACTGTTACATTCTCCGGAGGAGCCATCCGGAACTCAACACTCCGGCCAGATCAAGAATGATAAGCCTCGGGAAGTTCTTCATCTTCACACAAGAGAAACCCTAGGACCGCCACCTTTATTCACGAGATTGGCAGTCCCCCACGCCTCTAGTTGTCTCCTTGACGAAACCGAAGAGGAAGGAGGTAGTCTAGCGCCAGGCTGCAAATCAATGGCGTCCCGAGGACAACCATAGACCACAACACCGGCCCTGGCTGAACCCATTGATGGCGTGTAACTCACACGTTCGTTGGGAACCCCAAGAGGAAGGTATGATGCGCACAGTAGCAAGTTTTCCCTCAGAAAGAAACCAAGGTTTATCGAACCAGGAGGAGCCAAGAAGCACGTTGAAGGTTGATGGCGACGGGATGTAGTGCGGCGCAACACCAGGGATTCCGGCGCCAACGTGGAACCTGCACAACACAACCAAAGTACTTTGCCCCAACGAAACAGTGAGGTTGTCAATCTCACCGGCTTGCTGTAACAAAGGATTAACCGTATTGTGTGGAAGATGATTGTTTGCAGAAAACAGTAAAACAAGTATTGCAGTAGATTGTATGCGATGTAAAGAATAGGACCGGGGTCCACAGTTCACTAGAGGTGTCTCTCCCATAAGATAAAAGCATGTTGGGTGAACAAATTACAGTCGGGCAATTGACAAATAGAGAGAGCATAACAATGCACATACATGTCATGATAAATATAGTGAGATTTAATTGGGCATTACGACAAAGTACATAGACCGCTATCCAGCATGCATCTATGCCTAAAAAGTCCACCTTCAGGTTATCATCCGAACCCCCTCCAGTATTAAGTTGCTAACAACAGACAATTGCATTAAGTATTGCGCGTAATGTAATCAGTGACTACATCCTTGAACATAGCACCAATGTTTTATGCCTAGTGGCAACAACACATCCATAACCTTAGAGGTTCTTGTCACCCCTCCAGATTCACGGAGACATGAACCCACTATCGAGCATAAATACTCCCTCTTGGAGTTACTAGCATCAACTTGGCCAGAGCCTCTACTAATAACGGAGAGCATGCAAGATCATAAACAACACATAGGTAATAACTTGATAATTAACATAACATAGTATTCTCTATCCATCGGATCCCGACAAACACAACATATAGAATTACAGATAGATGATCTTGATCATGTTAGGCAGCTCACAAGATCCAACAATGAAGCACAATGGGGAGAAGACAACCATCTAGCTACTGCTATGGACCCATAGTCCAGGGGTGAACTACTCACTCATCACTCCGGAGGCGACCATGGCGGTGAAGAGTCCTCCGGGAGATGAATCCCCTCTCCGGCAGGGTGCCGAAGGAGATCTCCAGAATCCCCCGAGATGGGATTGGCGGCGGCGGCGTCTCAGTAAGGTTTTCCGTATCGTGGCTCTCGGTACTGGGGGTTTCGCGACGGAGGCTATTTGTAGGCGGAAGGGCAGGTAAAGAGGCGGCACGAGGGGCCCACACTACAGGTCGGCGCGGCCAGGGCCTGGGCCACGCCGCCCTAGGGTGTGGCCACCTCGTGGCCCCACTTCGTCTCCTCTTCGGTCTTCTGGAAGCTTCGTGGCAAAATAGGACCCTGGGCGTTGATTTCGTCCAATTCCGAGAATATTTCGTTACTAGGATTTCTGAAACCAAAAACAGCAGAAAACAAAGCAATCGGCTCTTCGGCATCTTGTTAATAGGTTAGTTCCAGAAAATGCACGAATATGACATAAAGTGTGCATAAAACATGTAGATATCATCAATAATGTGGCATGGAACACAAGAAATTATCGATACGTCGGAGACGTATCAGCATCCCCAAGCTTAGTTCTGCTCGTCCCGAGCAGGTAAAACGATAACAAAGATAATTTCTGGAGTGACATGCCATCATAACCTTGATCATACTATTTGTAAACATATGTAATGAATGCAGCGATCAAAACAATGGTAATGACATGAGTAAACAAGTGAATCATAAAGCAAAGACTTTTCATGAATAATACTTCAAGACAAGCATCAATAAGTCTTGCATAAGAGTTAACTCATAAAGCAATAAATCAAAGTAAAGGTATTGAAGCAACACAAAGGAAGATTAAGTTTCAGCGGTTGCTTTCAACTTATAACATGTATATCTCATGGACAATTGTCAACATAGAGTAATATAATAAGTGCAATATGCAAGTATGTAGGAATCAATGCACAGTTCACACAAGTGTTTGCTTCTTGAGGTGGAGAGAAATAGGTGAACTGACTCAACATTAAAAGTAAAAGAAAGGTCCTTCAACGAGGAAAGCATCGATTGCTATATTTGTGCTAGAGCTTTTATTTTGAAAACATGAAACAATTTTGTCAACGGTAGTAATAAAGCATATGAGTTATGTAAATTATATCTTACAAGTTGCAAGCCTCATGCATAGTATACTAATAGTGCCCGCACCTTGTCCTAATTAGCTTGGACTACCGGATCATCGCAATACACATGTTTTAACCAAGTGTCACAATGGGGTACCTCCATGCCGCCTGTACAAAGGTCTAAGGAGAAAGCTCGCATTTTGGATTTCTCGCTTTTGATTATTCTCAACTTAGACATCCATACCGGGACAACATGGACAACAGATAATGGACTCCTCTTTAATGCATAAGCATGTGGCAACAATTATTATTCTCATATGAGATTGAGGATATATGTCCAAAACTGAAACTTCCACCATGAATCATGGCTTTAGTTAGCGGCCCAATGTTCTTCTCTAACAATATGCATGCTTAACCATAAGGTGGTAGATCTCTCTTACTTCAGACAAGACGGACATGCATAGCAACTCACATGATATTCAACAAAGAATAGTTGATGGCGTCCCCAGAAACATGGTTATCGCACAACAAGCAACTTAATAAGAGATAAAGTGCATAAGTACATATTCAATACCACAATAGTTTTTAAGCTATTTGTCCCATGAGCTATATATTGCAAAGGTGAATGATGGAATTTAAAGGTAGCACTCAAGCAATTTACTTTGGAATGGCGGAGAAATACCATGTAGTAGGTAGGTATGGTGGACACAAATGGCATAGTGGTTGGCTCAAGGATTTTGGATGCATGAGAAGTATTACCTCTCGATACAAGGTTTAGGCTAGCAAGGTTATTTGAAAAAAACACAAGGATGAACGGTGCAGCAAAACTCACATAAAAGACATATTGTAAACATTATAAGATTCTACACCGTCTTCCTTGTTGTTCAAAACTCAATACTAGATATTATCTAGACTTTAGAGAGACCAATTATGCAAACCAAATTAGCAAGCTCTAGGTGTTTCTTCATTAATGGGTGCAAAGCATATGATGCAAGAGCTTAAACATGAGCACAACAATTGCCAAGTATCACATTATCCAAGACATTATAGCAATTACTACATGTATCATTTTCCAATTCCAACCATATAATAATTTAACGAAGAAGAAACTTCGCCATGAATACTATGAGTAGGAACTAAGGACATACTTGTCCATATGCAACAGCGGAGCGTGTCTCTCTCCCATACAGTGAATGCTAGGATCCATTTATTCAAACAAAAACAAAAACAAAAACAAACCGACGCTCCAAGCAAAGCACATAAGATGTGACGGAATAAAAATATAGTTTCAGGGGAGGAACCTGATAATGTTGTCGATGAAGAAGGGGATGCCTTGGGCATCCCCAAGCTTAGACGCTTGAGTCTTCTTAGAATATGCAGGGGTGAACCACCGGGGCATCCTCAAGCTTAGAGCTTTCACTCTCCTTGATCATATTGCATCATACTCCTCTCTTGATCCTTGAAAACTTCCTCCACACCAAACTTAGAACAACTCATTAGAGGGTTAGTGCACAATAAAAATTAACATGTTCAGAGGTGACACAATCATTCTTAACACTTCTGGACATTGCATAAAGCTACTGGACATTAATGGATCAAAGAAATTCATCCAACATAGCAAAAGAGGCAATGCGAAATAAAAGGCAGAATCTGTCAAAACAGAACAGTTCGTAAAGACGAATTTTAAAATGGCACCAGACTTGCTCAAATGAAAATACCAAAATTGAATGAAAGTTGCGTACATATCTGAGGATCACGCACGTAAATTGGCATATTTTTATGAGCTACCTACAGGGAGGCAGGTCGAAATTCGTGACAGCAAAGAAATCTGAAACTGCGCAGTAATCCAAATCTAGTATGAACTTTTCTATCAACGACTTTACTTGGCACAACAAAGCACAAAACTAAGATAAGGAGAGGTTGCTACAGTAGTAAACAACTTCCAAGACTCAAATAAAAACAAAGTACTGTAGTAAAAATATGGGTTGTCTCCCATAAGCGCTTTTCTTTAACGCCTTTCAGCTAGGCGCAGAAAGTGTGTATCAAGTATTATCAAGAGATGAAGCATCGATATCATAAGCTCCCCCATCTGTAGTGGTACTAAGGGCTTTGTCAATTTTAGGCCTATAATAATATTTCTTTGGTTTAGGCACTTTAGAGACATACATAAACTTTTGCTCCCTACCCACGTAAGCTTTTTCTCTAAACTTTATAGATGAAAAGGTTGAACCCAAGGTTCCCATAGCTTTTTCAAACTCACCAATGCTATTGATTTGATCATCATGGACAACACAAGTTCCTAGGACACTAATTCTTTCATCAATTCCTCCTAAGGATTTATCAAGTTCATCAGTTTTATCAAGTAACATCTCAAATTTAGTTTCAACACTCGGAAAATTTTTCTCTATGGTTTCCAATTTTTTCATAACATCCTCAAGAGAGATTTCAATTTTAGTTTCATTAACAGGTGGTGTGATACGTCTCCAACGTATCTATAATTTCCGATGTTCCATGCTTGTTTTATGACAATACCAACATGTTTTGTTCACACTTTATATCATTTTCATGCATTTTCCGGAACTAACCTATTAACAAGATGCCACAGTGCCAGTTCCTGTTTTCTGCTGTTTTTGGTTCCAGAAAGGCTGTTCGGGCAATATTCTCGGAATTGGACGAAATCAACGCGAAACCTCCTATTTTCCCCGAAGCGTCCAGAACACCGAAGAAGAGTCGAAGAGGGGCCAGGGGGCCACCACACCACATGGCGGCGCGGGCCAGGCCTAGGCCGCGCCGGCCTAGGGTGTGGCGCCCCCAGGTGCCCCCCTGCGCCGCCTCTTCGCCTATAAAAGCCCTTTCGACCTAAAAACGCAGTACCAATTGACGAAACTCCAGAAAGACTCCAGGGGCGCCGCCGCCATCGCGAAACTCCAATTCGGGGGACAGAACTCTCTGTTCCGGCACCCTGCCGGACGGGGAATTGCCCCCGGAGCCATCTCCACCGCCGTCTTCACCGCCATCTTCACCGCCATCGCTGCCTCCATGATGAGGAGGGAGTAATCCACCCCCGAGGCTGAGGGCTCCGCTGTAGCTATGTGGTTCATCTCTCTCCCATGTACCTCAATACAATAATCTCATGAGCTGCTTTACATGATTGAGATTCATATGAGTTTTGTATCACTACTATCTATGTGCTACTCTAGCAATGTTATTAAAGTAGTTCTATTCCTCCTGCACGTGTGTAAAGGTGACAGTGTGTGCACCGTGTTAGTACTTGGTTTATGCTATGATCATGATCTCTTGTAGATTGCGAAGTTAACTATTGCTATGATAATATTGATGTGATCTATTCCTCCTACATATGCATGAAGGTGACAGTGTGCATGCTATGCTAGTACTTGGTTTAGTCTTTTGATCTATCTTACACTAAAGGTTACTAAAATATGAGCATCATTGTGGAGCTTGTTAACTCCGGCATTGAGGGTTCGTGTAATCCTACGCAATGTGTTCATCATCCAACAAAAGTGTAGAGTATGCATTTATCTATTCTGTTATGTGATCAATGTTGAGAGTGTCCACTAGTGAAAGTGTAATCCCTAGGCCTTGTTCCTAAATACTGCTATCGCTACTTGTTCCTAAATACTGCTGCGTTACTACTGCTTGTTTACTGTTTCACCGTGTTACTACTGCTGCAATACCACCACCATCAACTACACGCCCGCAAGCTATTTTCTGGCACCATTGCTACTGCTCATACTTATTCATATCACCTGTATTTCACTATCTCTTCGCCGAACTAGTGCACCTATTAGGTGTGTTGGGGACACAAGAGACTTCTTGCTTTGTGGTTGCAGGGTTGCATGAGAGGGATATCTTTGACCTCTTCCTCCCTGAGTTCGATAAACCTTGGGTGATCCACTTAAGGGAAAACTTGCTGCTGTTCTACAAACCTCTGCTCTTGGAGGCCCAACACTGTCTACAGGAAAGGAGGGGGAACGTAGACATCAAGCACTTTTCTGGCGCCGTTGCCGGGGAGGAAAGGTAAAAGGCACTCATACTCCGGTTCCAGGTAAAGTACTTTTCTGGCGCCATTGTGTTTGTGCTCGAAGCTATTTCCTTTAGATCCTGCAATTGCAACTTTTTGTTTCTTGTTTACACTAGTTAGGCATAATGGAAAACAACAAAAAAATTAGTGAGCTTTTTAATCTTTTTCCTGATTTAGAATTGTTTGATGTGAAAATTAAAAAACCTATGGAACCTTATTTGCATGCTAGTAGCGATGTTATTAGTATGAATGCAATTACTGCTAATGCTATGAAGAAGTCTAAGCTTGGGGAAGCTAGTTTTTGTGGTCTTTTTAGCTTCCCATCTTTAGGGGAGAAAATTTGTTCTGATAATGCTTTATCTCCCATATGCGATAACTCTAATAATGCTTCTGATATTTTAAATCCACCTGCTGAAAGTATTCCGTATAAAATACCTATGAAAATTATTGAACGTGTTATGGACAACCACTATAAAGGGGATGGAACTGTCCATCCTAGAGATCATTTACTGTTTTTGCACGAATTATGCGGGTTATTCAAGTGTGCAGGTATCTCTATGGATGAAGTGAAGAAGAAGCTATTCTCCGTTTTATTGTCCGGTAAAGCGGCGCATTGGTATAAATTGTTGGAGAATAGGCATTCTCTTGGTTGGGAGGAAATTGCATCTCTCTTTTATTCTAAATTTTATCCTCCGCATGAAGTGCATATTGATAGGAATTATATTTATAACTTTTATCCTCGTGATGGAGAGAGTATTTCTCAAGCGTGGGGGAGATTGAAATCACTAATGCTCAAATGTCCCATTCATGAGCTCCCCCGTAATGTTATTGTTAACAATTTTTATGCGAGGCTTTCAGGACAACACAAGGACTATCTGGACGCGTGTTCGGAGGGATCTTTCACAAGCAAGGAGGTTGAAGCTAGGTGGGATCTTCTTGATCGTATTGAGGACAACACTGAAGGATGGGAGAACAACAAAGGTAAAGAGTCAGGTATAAATTATGATTATGAATGCATTGAAGCTTTTATGGATACCGATAAATTTCGAAATATGAGTGCTACTTATGGTCTTGACTCTCAAGTTGCTGCAAATCTTTATAAAGCCTTTGCTTCTCATTTTGAATTACCTAAAAATAATTTTGATAAGTATCATGAACCTTTTAAAGAGGCTTGCATGAAGAATGAAATTGTTGTTAATTATTGCAATAAGCATGCTCAAACTCCTAAGAATGCTATTTCCTATAAGCATGTTAATTTTTGTGGAATACATAGACCTTGTGGAATTAATCAAATCAAAGATGAATATTGTATCCATCATGCTAATGAAAAAACTAGAAAGTGGTTTAGGGCTCTAGATGATCTTGGTAAAAAAGTTTGTGCCCTCTATCCTTTTATTTGTGAAGTTTGCCATGAAGTGGGTCATTTTAATTTTCAATGCTCCTCCAGTGATATATTGAACCCAATGAGTGCTGCAAATTTGTATTGTGATGATGAAATTACTCCTAATCAGCATGATGAACTTACTTTATTTTTGGGGTGTGAAGAACTGTCGAGAAAAATCTCTTTGTTACATATGAGTGATCTTGATATTGATGATGTCCTGCATGGGTGTTTTTCTTATTGCATTGATAATAGCCATACAAATACTTACATACAAAATATTTTAGAAGATGACACCTTGCCAAAATATGATAGGACCGCTGTGTGTTTTCAACTAATTAATGAAAAGGAGGGATCCTCCCAAGTTTCTTCTATTGTTTCTGAAAGTAAATCAGGTTATGCGGACGAGCTACCCTTCAAGCCTCTTCCTCCTAAAGAAGGGAACGAGGAGAAGGAAGAGAAGAAGAAGAAGAAGGGAACGAAGAAGAAGAAGAAGAAGGAGAATAAAGAGGTAACGGCGTATCCCCGCGTGAATGAGATAACGCTAGGTAACCGTAAGTATGTTGCTCCTAATGATTATTGTGATAATGAATCTGAATACGATGATCTTCCTATGCCCTTTACATACATTAGCAATCATGATTTGAATGAACACACTACTTTTGATATTGCAAATCTCTGGGAAACTAATTCTGAAAATGATGATAATAATTGCCATAGTGTCAGTGCTATCCATGCTTCCTCCCATAATAATATAGAAAGCTGTAAGCTTGGGGAAGAGGTGTTTGAAAATCCTTTTGCTACTGATCATTATGTGTTTGATACATCTCCTTCTAATAACAATGATGGTATGGTTATAGATAAACCGACTGTGAAAGATAACTGTTCTATTTCTTATGATGACACTGTGCCTCCGATCTTTGATGATTATTATAAAGAATGCTATGATATAGGTTATAATTATCCTTATGAAAGTTGTCATAGTCATGATTGGATTACCAAAAACAATTCTTTTAATATGCAACTTGTTTACCATGTTCAAATTCTTGATAATAATCTTGCTCCAATTACTAATAATGAGAATAACTCTTCTTATGCCAAAATTAATGATACTTCTATGCATATGAACCATGATAAGAATGTTTTAAGTGATGGGTATATTGTGGATTTCATCAATGATGCTACTGAAAGTTATTATGAGAGAGGGAAATATGGTTATATGCATCTTAATAATATTAAGTTTCCCCTCTTTATGTTGAGAATCTTGAAGTTACTCGTGTTTTATCCTCTTATGCTTGTCACTTTGTTCTTCATGAATTCATTTGTGTACAAGATTCCTCTTCATAGGAAGCATGTTAGACTTAAATTTGTTTTGAATTTGCCTCTTGAAGCTCTCTTTTGCTTCAAATACTATTTCCCGCGAATGGATTATTAAAACTACTGAGCCCATCTTAATGGCTATAAAGAAAGAACTTCTTGGGAGATAACCCATGTGTTATTTTGCTACAGTACTTTGTTTTATATTTGTGTCTTGGAAGTTGTTTACTACTGTAGCAACCTCTCCTTATCTTAGTTTTGTGTTTTGTTGTGCCAAGTAAAGCCGTTGATAGAAAAGTAAGTACTAGATTTGGATTACTGCGCAGTTCCAGATTTCTTTGCTGTCACGAATCTGGGTCCACCTCCCTGTAGGTAGCTCAGAAAATTAAGCCAATTTACGTGCATGATCCTCAGATATGTACGCAACTTTCATTCAATTTGAGCATTTTCATTTGAGCAAGTCTGGTGCCATTTTAAAATTCGTCAATACGAACTGTTCTGTTTTGACAGATTCTGCCTTTTATTTCGCATTGCCTCTTTTGCTATGTTGGATGAATTTCTTTGATCCACTAATGTCCAGTAGCATTATGCAATGTCCAGAAGTGTTAAGAATGATTATGTCACCTCTGAATATGTTAATTTTTATTGTGCACCAACCCTCTAATGAGTTGTTTCGAGTTTGGTGTGGAGGAAGTTTTCAAGGGTCAAGAAAGGAGGATGATATACTATGATCAAGAAGAGTGAAAGCTCTAAGCTTGGGGATGCCCCGGTGGTTCATCCCTGCATATTTCAAGAAGACTCAAGCGTCTAAGCTTGGGGATGCCCAAGGCATCCCCTTCTTCATCGACAAATTATCAGGTTTCTTCTCTTGAAACTATATTTTTATTCGGTCACATCTTATGTGCTTTACTTGGAGCGTCTGTATGTTTCTTGTTTTTGTTTTTGTTTGAATAAATGCTTGTGTGGGAGAGAGACACGCTCCGCTGGTTTGTATGAACACATGTGTTCTTAGCTCATAATATTCATGGCGAAGGTTGAAACTCCTTCGTTAAATTGTTATATGGTTGGAATTGGAAAATGATACATGTAGTAATTGCTATTAATGTCTTGGGTAATGTGATATTTGGCAATTGTTGTGCTCATGTTTAAGCTCTTGCATCATATGCTTTGCACCCATTAGTGAAGAAATACATAGAGCATGCTAAAATTTGGTTTGCATAATTGGTCTCTCTAAGGTCTAGATAATTTCTAGTAAGGTGTTTGAACAACAGGGAAGATGATGTATAGTTTTATAATGCTTGTAATATGTCTTTTATGTGAGTTTTGCTGTACTAGTTCGTGCTTGTGTTTGCTTCAAACAACCTTGCTAGCCTAAACCTTGTATCGAGAGGGAATACTTCTCATGCATCCAAAATACTTGAGCCAACCACTATGCCATTTGTGTCCACCATACCTACCTACTACATGGTATTTTCCGCCATTCCAAAGTAAATTGCTTGAGTGCTACCTTTAAAATTCCATCATTCACCTTTGCAATATATAGCTCATGGGACAAATAGCTTAAAAAAACTATTGTGGTATTGAATATGTAATTATGCACTTTATCTCTTATTAAGTTGCTTGTTGGGCGATAACCATGTTCACTGGGGACGCCATCAACTACTCTTTGTTGAATTTCATGTGAGTTGCTATGCATGTTCGTCTTGTCTGAAGTAAGAGCGATCTACCACCTTATGGTTAAGCATGCATATTGTTAGAGAAGAACATTGGGCCGCTAACTAAAGCCATGATCCATGGTGGAAGTTTCAGTTTTGGACATATATCCTCAATCTCAAATGAGAAAATAATTAATTGTTGTTACATGCTTATGCATAAAAGAGGAGTCCATTATCTGTTGTCTATGTTGTCCCGGTATGGATGTCTAAGTTGAGAATAATCAATAGCGAGAAATCCAATGCGAGCTTTCTCCTTAGACCTTTGTACAGGCGGCATAGAGGTACCCCTTTGTGACACTTGGTTAAAACATGTGCATTGTGATGATCCGGTAGTCCAAGCTAATTAGGACAAGGTGCGGGCACTATTAGTATACTATGCATGAGGCTTGCAACTTGTAAGATATAATTTACATGATACATATGCTTTATTACTACCGTTGACAAAATTGTTTCATGTTTTCAAAATAAAAGCTCTAGCACAAATATAGCAATCGATGCTTTCCTCTTTGAAGGACCATTCTTTTACTTTTATTGTTGAGTCAGTTCACCTATCTCTCTCCACCTCAAGAAGCAAAAATTTGTGTGAACTGTACATTGATTCTTATATACTTGCTTATTGCACTTGTTATATTGCTTTGCATTGACAACTATCCCTGAGATATACATGTTACAAGTTGAAAGCAACCGCTGAAACTTAATCTTCCATAGTGTTGCTTCAGTACCTTTACTAAAAATTTATTGCTTTATGAGTAACTCTTATGCAAGACTTATTGATGCTTGTCTTGAAAGTACTATTCATGAAAAGTCTTTGCTATATGATTCACTTGTTTACTCATTGCATTTACATTGTTTCGAATCGCTGCATTCATCTCATATGCTTTACAATGGTATGATTAAGATTATGTTGGTAGCATGTCACCTCAGAAATTATCTTTTATCGTTTACCTACTCGAGGACGAGTAGGAACTAAGCTTGGGGATGCTGATACGTCTCCAACGTATCTATAATTTCCGATGTTCCATGCTTGTTTTATGACAATACCAACATGTTTTGTTCACACTTTATATCATTTTCATGCATTTTCCGGAACTAACCTATTAACAAGATGCCACAGTGCCAGTTCCTGTTTTCTGCTGTTTTTGGTTCCAGAAAGGCTGTTCGGGCAATATTCTCGGAATTGGACGAAATCAACGCGAAACCTCCTATTTTTCCCGGAAGCGTCCAGAACACCGAAGAAGAGTCGGAGAGGGGCCAGGGGGCCACCACACCACATGGCGGCGCGGGCCAGGCCTAGGCCGCGCCGGCCTAGGGTGTGGCGCCCCCAGGTGCCCCCCTGCGCCGCCTCTTCGCCTATAAAAGCCCTTTCGACCTAAAAACGCAGTACCAATTGATGAAACTCCAGAAAGACTCCAGGGGCGCCGCCGCCATCGCGAAACTCCAATTCGGGGGACAGAACTCTCTGTTCCGGCACCCTGCCGGACGGGGAATTGCCCCCGGAGCCATCTCCACCGCCGTCTTCACCGCCATCTTCACCGCCATCGCTGCCTCCATGATGAGGAGGGAGTAATCCACCCCCGAGGCTGAGGGCTCCGCTGTAGCTATGTGGTTCATCTCTCTCCCATGTACCTCAATACAATAATCTCATGAGCTGCTTTACATGATTGAGATTCATATGAGTTTTGTATCACTACTATCTATGTGCTACTCTAGCAATGTTATTAAAGTAGTTCTATTCCTCCTGCACGTGTGTAAAGGTGACAGTGTGTGCACCGTGTTAGTACTTGGTTTATGCTATGATCATGATCTCTTGTAGATTGCGAAGTTAACTATTGCTATGATAATATTGATGTGATCTATTCCTCCTACATATGCATGAAGGTGACAGTGTGCATGCTATGCTAGTACTTGGTTTAGTCTTTTGATCTATCTTACACTAAAGGTTACTAAAATATGAGCATCATTGTGGAGCTTGTTAACTCCGGCATTGAGGGTTCGTGTAATCCTACGCAATGTGTTCATCATCCAACAAAAGTGTAGAGTATGCATTTATCTATTCTGTTATGTGATCAATGTTGAGAGTGTCCACTAGTGAAAGTGTAATCCCTAGGCCTTGTTCCTAAATACTGCTATCGCTACTTGTTCCTAAATACTGCTGCGTTACTACAGCTTGTTTACTGTTTCACCGTGTTACTACTGCTGCAATACCACCACCATCAACTACACGCCCGCAAGCTATTTTCTGGCACCGTTGCTACTGCTCATACTTATTCATATCACCTGTATTTCACTATCTCTTCGCCGAACTAGTGCACCTATTAGGTGTGTTGGGGACACAAGAGACTTCTTGCTTTGTGGTTGCAGGGTTGCATGAGAGGGATATCTTTGACCTCTTCCTCCCTGAGTTCGATAAACATTGGGTGATCCACTTAAGGGAAAACTTGCTGTTGTTCTACAAACCTCTGCTCTTGGAGGCCCAACACTGTCTACAGGAAAGGAGGGGGAACGTAGACATCATGGTGTTCCAAATAAACTCTCAATAATGCAACTAGCTTCTAAAGCGGGAGCGCCTAGGAAGTTACCTCCCGCGAGACAATCAAGAACATATCTATTCCAGCTAGAGATACCAACATAAAAATTCCTGAGTAGGATAGTGGTGGAGTGTTTCTTAGTGCACCTATTATGAGCATCACTAATTCTATACCAAGCATCTTTTAAACATTCTCCCCCTTGTTGCTTAAATGAACGAACTTCAACTTCAGGATTACTCATTTTAGCAGTAGTAAATAAAGCAAACTAGATAAAGTAAATGCAACTAACTAATTTTTTTGTGTTTTTGATATAGAGTGCAAGACAGTAAATAAAGTAAAGCTAGCAACTAATTTTTTTTTTGTGTTTTGATATAATGCAGCAAACAAAGTAGTAAATAAAATAAAGCAAGACAAAAACAAAGTAAAGAGATTGGGAAGTGGAGACTCCCCTTGCAGCGTGTCTTGATCTCCCCGGCAACGGCGCCAGAAAAAGAGCTTGATGGCGTGTAACTCACACGTTCGTTGGGAACCCCAAGAGAAAGGTATGATGCGCACAGCAGCAAGTTTTCCCTCAGAAAGAAACCAAGGTTTATCGAACCAGGAGGAGCCAAGAAGCACGTTGAAGGTTGATGGCGACGGGATGTAGTGCGGCGCAACACCAGGGATTCCGGCGCCAACGTGGAACCTGCACAACACAACCAAAGTACTTTGCCCCAACGAAACAGTGAGGTTGTCAATCTCACCGGCTTGCTGTAACAAAGGATTAACCGTATTGTGTGGAAGATGATTGTTTGCAGAAAACAGTAAAACAAGTATTGCGATGGGATTGTATGCGATGTAAAGAATAGGACCGGGGTCCACAGTTCACTAGAGGTGTCTCTCCCATAAGATAAAAGCATGTTGGGTGAACAAATTACAGTCGGGCAATTGACAAATAGAGAGAGCATAACAATGCACATACATGTCATGATAAATATAGTGAGATTTAATTGGGCATTACGACAAAGTACATAGACCGCTATCCAGCATGCATCTATGCCTAAAAAGTCCACCTTCAGGTTATCATCCGAACCCCCTCCAGTATTAAGTTGCTAACAACAGACAATTGCATTAAGTATTGCGCGTAATGTAATCAGTGACTACATCCTTGAACATAGCACCAATGTTTTATCCCTAGTGGCAACAGCACATCCATAACCTTAGAGGTTCTTGTCACCCCTCCAGATTCACGGAGACATGAACCCACTATCGAGCATAAATACTCCCTCTTGGAGTTACTAGCATCAACTTGGCCAGAGCCTCTACTAATAACGGAGAGCATGCAAGATCATAAACAACACATAGGTAATAACTTGATAATTAACATAACATAGTATTCTCTATCCATCGGATCCCGACAAACACAACATATAGAATTACAGATAGATGATCTTGATCATGTTAGGCAGCTCACAAGATCCAACAATGAAGCACAATGGGGAGAAGACAACCATCTAGCTACTGCTATGGACCCATAGTCCAGGGGTGAACTACTCACTCATCACTCCGGAGGCGACCATGGCGGTGAAGAGTCCTCCGGGAGATGAATCCCCTCTCCGGCAGGGTACCGGAGGAGATCTCCAGAATCCCCCGAGATGGGATTGGTGGCGGCGGCATCTCAGTAAGGTTTTCCGTATCGTGGCTCTCGGTACTGGGGGTTTCGCGACGGAGGCTATTTGTAGGCGGAAGGGCAGGTAAAGAGGCGGCACGAGGGGCCCACACTACAGGTCGGCGCGGCCAGGGCCTGGGCCGCGCTGCCCTAGGGTGTGGCCACCTCGTGGCCCCACTTCGTCTCCTCTTCGGTCTTCTGGAAGCTTCGTGGCAAAATAGGACCCTGGGCGTTGATTTCGTCCAATTCCGAGAATATTTCGTTACTAGGATTTCTGAAACCAAAAACAGCAGAAAACAACAACTGGCTCTTCGGCATCTTGTTAATAGGTTAGTTCCAGAAATGCACGAATATGACATAAAGTGTGCATAAAACATGTAGATATCATCAATAATGTGGCATGGAACACAAGAAATTATCGATACGTCGGAGACGTATCACCCATCTGGTCAAGATCAGGCCTCGCAGCCTAGATCTGGTACCGCCTCCTCCTCGTCAACCCCCGACGGAGATCCTTAGGCCTCGGCCAGCGACGACTGCGCCGATGTGTGCCCCCACCACCGACTCCCTGATACGTCTCAAACGTATCTATAATTTCTTATGTTCCATGCTAGTTTTATGACAATACCTACATGTTTTATTCATAATTTATATCATTTTTATGCATTTTTCGGGACTAACCTATTAACAAGATGCCGAAGCGCCAGTTCCTATTTTCTGCTATTTTTGGTTTCCGAAATCCTACACAGAAAATATTCTCGGAATTGGACGAAATAAAAGCCCACGGTCTTATTTTCCACGGAGTCTTCCAGAACACCAAAGAGGAGACGAAGAGGGGCCACGAGGCGGCAACACCATTGGGGGGTGCGGCCCCACCCCTGGCCACCCCGCCATATGGGGTGGGCCCCTCAGGACTCCACCGACATCGCCCCTTCGCCTATATATTCTCCCAGATGCGAAAACCCTAAATAAATCGGTCTTCCTCCACGAAAAGTTACGTAGCCGCCGCCATCGCGAAGCCAAGTTCGGGGGACAGAAGTCTCTGTTCCGGCATGCCGTCGGGACGGGGAATTGCCCCCGGAGCCATCTCCATCGACTCCATCGCCATCTTCATCGCCGTTGCTGTCTCCCATGATGAGGAGGGAGTAGTTCTCCCCCGAGGCTAAGGGCTCTACCGGTAGCTATGTGGTTCATCTCTCTCTCCCATGGTGTGATCTTTATGTGATCATGAGCTTTGTATCACTATTAATCTATGTGCTACTCTAGTGATGTTATTAAAGTAGTCTATTCCTCCTCCATGATGTAAAGAGGACAGTGTGTGCATCATGTAGTACTTGGCGTAGGCTATGATTGTAATCTCTTGCGGATTATGAAGTTAACTATTACTATGATAGTATTGATGTGATCTATTCCCCCTTTCATAGCTATTGTTGACAATGTGTATGCTATGTTAGTACTCGGTCTAAATTGCAATGGTATTATCTTGGATTATGATTTGATGAGGATATCCCTATGAGTGGTGTTTGTCAAGTACTTGATGAACTTTGAGTGGAGCTTTCGTAGCCACTACGTGATGATTAGTGATTCTAATAGGAGAGTAATTCAGAGTAGCACAAGTGAAGTTTTGTAATCTAGTTGAATATGTAGATGTTGCTCTTGTCTATTATGCACTCTAGAGGTTACTTTAATATGAACTCCGGACGTTGTGGAGCTTGTTTACTCCGGCTTGAGGTGTGCTTTTGTAGCCCTACACAATGAATGGTGTTTGTTATCCAACAAGAGGGTGTTTAAGAGTAGCTTTATTCAATTATGTGATCATTGTTGAGAGTGTCCACTAGTGAAAGTATGATCCCTAGGCCTTGTTTCTAAGCATTGAAACACCGTTTCCAACAAGTTCTGCTACATGTTTGCTTGCTGCCATTTTTATTTCAGATTGCAATTACTACTTATAATCATCCATATTACTTGTATTTCACTATCTCTTCGCCGAACTAGTGCACCTATACATCTGATAAGTGTATTAGGTGTGTTGGGGACACAAGAGAGTTCTTGTATCTTAATTGCAGGGTTGCTTGAGAGGGACATCTTTGACCTCTACCTCCCTGAGTTCGATAAACCTTGGGTGATCCACTTAAGGGAAATTTGCTGCTGTTCTACAAACCTCTGCTCTTGGAGGCCCAACACTGTCTACAGGAATAGAAGCGTGCGTAGACATCAAGCTATTTTCTGGCACCGTTGCCGGGGAGGTAAGGTAAAAGGTATTCACATCCTCCGACTACTAAGATATTTCCTAGCACTGTTGCCGGTGTGTGAGTGCTCGAAGCTATTTCCTTTAGATTCTGCTATTATGTCTTTTTGTTTCTTGTATTTATTTCACTAGTTAGGCTTAATGGAAAACAACAAAAAATTAGAGATCTTTATGAACTTTATATTGAATTAGGACATGATGTGTTTGAAGAGAGAATTAAAAAACCCATGGAAATTTATTTGCAAAATAGTTGTAGCAATATTATTAGCATGAACTCTTTGAACACTATTATTGCTAATGCTATGGAAGAATTTAAGCTTGGGGAAGCTGGTTGTGATATTTTTAGTCCCCCAAGTTTTGAGGAGAAAATTTTCTTTGATGATACTTTGCCTCCTATTTATGATGATTATAATGATAGTGGTATTTTGGTGCCACCTACTATGGAGGATAAAGTTTATTATGATTATACCATGCCTGCAATTTATGATGATTACAATGATGGTTGTGATAGTTTTACTCCCACTATTACTAATAAATTGATTATGCTTATGTGGAGAGTAATGATACTTTTATGCATGTGAATAAGAATGCTTTATGTGATAGTTATATTGTTGAGTTTGTTCATGATGCTATTATAAATTATTATGAGATAGGAAAATATGGTTGTAGAAATTTTCATGGTACTAAAACACCTCTCTACATGCTGAAATTTTTGAAGTTACTCGTGTTTTATCTTACTATGCTTATCACTTTGTTCTTCATGAATTTATTTGTGTACAAGATTCCTTTTCATAGGAAGTGGGTTAGACTTAAAAGTGTTTCTTATTTGCTTTTGATGCTCTCTTTTGCTTTAACTCTTATTTCTTGCGAGAGCATCATTAAAATTACTGAGCCCATCTTAATGGCTATAAAGAAAGCACTTCTTGGAAGATAACCCATGTTTTTATTTTGCTACTGTTTTGTTGTGTATTGGAAGTTGTTACTACTGTAGCAACCTCTCCTTATCTTTATTTTATTGCATTGTTGTGCCAAGTAAAGTCTTTGATAGAAAGTTGATGCTTGATTTGGATTTCTGCGCAGAAACAGATTTCTATCTGTCACGGTTTCGCGTTTTTCTCTCTGTAGAAAATTCGTAAAATCTTGCAAAAAATTCATGAGTAATCCTCAGATATGTACGCAACTTTCATTCAATTTGAGCTTCTTCATCTGAGCATGTTAAGTGCCCCGAAAAAATTCGTCTTTACGGACTGTTCTGTTTTGACAGATTCTGCCTTTTATTTCACATTGCCTCCTTTACTGTGTTTGAGTGGATTTCTTTGATCCATTAAATTTCAGTAGCCTTGGGTAATGTCCAGAAGTGTTAGGAATGATTGTGTCCTTGCTGAACATGTGAATTTTTGATTATGCACTAACCCTCTAATGAGATTGTTTTGAGTTTGGTGTGGCAGAAGTTTTCAAGGGTCAAGAGAGAAGGGTGATATAATGTGATCAAGAAGAGTGAAAAGTCTAAGCTTGGGGATGCCCCCGTGGTTCATCCCTGCATATTTCAAGAAGACTCAAGCATCTAAGCTTGGGGATGCCCAAGGCATCCCCTTCTTCATCAATAACTTATCAGGTCACCTCTAGTGAAACTATATTTTTATTCCGTCACATCTTATATACTTTACTTGGAGCGTCTATGTGCTTTTATTTTCGTTTTGTTATTTTCATTCTCTGAATAAAATCGGATCCTATCATTCTTGTGTGGGAGAGAGACACGCTCCGCTTTTTCATTTGAACACTTGTGTTCTTCATTTTACTTTTAATGTTCATGGCAAAAGTTGAAAGTTGCTGCATTTATTGCTATTTGGTTGGAAATAGAAAATGCTTCATGTGGTAATTGGTATATTGTCTTGAATAATTTGATACTTGGCAATTGTTTTGAGCTTTCAAGTAGATCATGTTTAAGCTCTTGCATCATGTAGTTTAAGCCTATTAGTGGAGAACTACCGTAGAGCTTGTTGAAATTTGGATTGCATGATTGGTCTCTCTAAGGTCTAGATATTTTCTGGTAAAAGTGTTTGAGCAACAAGGACGACAGTGTAGAGTCTTATAATGCTTGCAATATGTTCTTATGTAAGTTTTGCTATACCGGTTTATACTTGTGTTTGCTTCAAACAACCTTGCTAGCCAAAGCCTTGTACTGAGAGGAAATGTTTCTCGTGCATCCCAAAATCTTGAGCCAAAACCTATGCCATTTGTGTCCACCATAACTACCTACTATGTGGTATTTTTCTGCCATTCCAAAGTAAATTCCTTGCGTGCTACCTTTAAAAAAATTTCATTCCTTGTCTTTGCAATACATAGCTCATGGGAAAGTAGCCTAAAAACTATTATGGTAATGAATATGTCGCTTATGTATCTTAGTTCTTATAAGTTGCTTGTTGAGCGGTAACCATGTTTCTGGGGACGCCATCAACCTGTCACACCTTTGTTGAATATCATGTGAGTTGCTATGCATGTTCGTCTTGTCTGAAGTAAGGGAGATTTGCCATGAGTTAAATGGTTTGAGTATGCATATTGTTAGAGAAGAACTTTGGGCCGCCAACCAAAGCCATGTATCATGGTGGAAGTTTCAGCTTGGACATTAATCCTCAAATCTCTTATGAGAATATTATCTGTTGTTGAATGCTTAAAGCATAAAAGAGGAGTCCATTATCTGTTTTCTATGTTGTCCCGGTATGGATGTCCTCAAGTTGAGATCTATCAAAATTGAGAGATCAAATGCGATCCATCTCCTTGGACCTTTGTACAGGTGGCATAGAGGTACCCCTTTGTGACACTTGGTTGAAACATATGTAATGAAATGATAATCCATGGAAATCCGAGCTAATTAGGACAAGGAGCGGGCACTATTAGTATTCGATGCATGAGGCTTGCAACTTATAGGAGGTTTTATGCATAACACATATGAATTATTACTACCGTTGACAAAATTGTTTCCATGTTTCAAAATAAAAAGCTCTAGCACATGAGTAATCCCTGCTTCTCTCTGCGAAGGGCCTTTCTTTGACTTTATGTTGAGTCAGTTTACCTACTTCTTTCTATCTTAGAAGCAAACACTTGTGTCAACTGTGTGCATTGATTCTTACATACTTGCTTATTTGCACTCATCATATTACTTTGTGTTGACAATTATCCATGAGATATACATGTTGAAAGTTGAAAGCAACTGCTGAAACTTAAATCTTCCTCTGTGTTGCTTCAAAACCTTCTATTAAAAATCTATTGCTTTATGAGTTAACTCTTATGCAAGACTTTTTGATCCTTGTCTTGAAAGTACTATTCATGAAAAGTCTTTGCTATATGATTTATTTGTTTAGTCATTATATATTTGTTAACAAACTATAGACCATTGCTTTGAGTCACTTCATTCATCTCATATGCTTTACAATAGTATTGATCAAGATCATGTTGGTAGCATGTCACTTCAGAAATTATTCTTTTTATCGTTTACCTACTCGAGGGCGAGTAGGAACTAAGCTTGGGGATGCTTGATACGTCTCAAACGTATCTATAATTTCTTATGTTCCGTGCTAGTTTTATGACAATACCTACATGTTTTATTCATACTTTATATCATTTTTATGCATTTTCCGGGACTAACCTATTAACAAGATGCCGAAGCGCTAGTTCCTGTTTTCTGCTGTTTTTGGTTTCAGAAATCCTACACAGGAAATATTCTCGGAATTGGACGAAACAAAAGCCCACGGTCTTATTTTCCACGGAGTCTTCTAGAACACCGAAGAGGAGACGGAGAGGGGCCACGAGGCGGCAACACCATAGGGGGGCACGGCCCCACCCCTGGTCGCGCCGCCATATGGGGTGGGCCCCTCGGGACTCCACCGACATCGCCCCTTCACCTATATATTCTCCCAGATGCGAAAACCCTAAATAAATCGGTCTTCCTTCACGAAAAGTTACGTAGCCGCCGCCATCGCGAAGCCAAGTTCGGGGGACAGAAGTCTCTGTTCCGGCACGCCGCAGGGACGGGGAATTGCCCCGGAGCCATCTCCATCGACTTCATCGCCATCTTCATCGCCGTTGCTGTCTCCCATGATGAGGAGGGAGTAGTTCTCCCCCGAGGCTGAGGGCTCTACCGGTAGCTATGTGGTTCATCTCTCTCTCCCATGGTGTGATCTTTATGTGATCGTGAGCTTTGTATCACTATTAATCTATGTGCTACTCTAGTGATGTTATTAAAGTAGTCTATTCCTCCTCCATGATGTAAAGAGGACAGTGTGTGCATCATGTAGTACTTGGCGTAGGCTATGATTGTAATCTCTTGCGGATTATGAAATTAACTATTACTATGATAGTATTGATGTGATCTATTCCCCCTTTCATAGCTATTGTTGACAGTGTGTATGCTATGTTAGTACTCGGTCTAAATTGCAATGGTATTATCTTGGATTGTGATTTGATGAGGATATCCCTATGAGTGGTGTTTGTCAAGTACTTGATGAACTTTGAGTGGAGCTTTCGTAGCCACTACGTGATGATTAGTGATTCTAATAGGAGAGTAATTCAGAGTAGCACAAGTGAAGTTTTGTAATCTAGTTGAATATGTAGATGTTGCTCTTGTCTATTATGCACTCTAGAGGTTACTTTAATATGAACTCCAGACGTTGTGGAGCTTGTTTACTCCGGCTTGAGGTGTGCTTTTGTAGCCCTACACAATGAATGGTGTTTGTTATCCAACAAGAGAGTGTTTAAGAGTAGCTTTATTCAATTATGTGATCATTGTTGAGAGTGTCCACTAGTGAAAGTATGATCCCTAGGCCTTGTTTCTAAGCATTGAAACACCGTTTCCAACAAGTTCTGCTACATGTTCGCTTGCTGCCATTTTTATTTCAGATTGCAATTACTACTTATAATCATCCATATTACTTGTATTTCACTATCTCTTCGCCGAACTAGTGCACCTATACATCTGACAAGTGTATTAGGTGTGTTGGGGACACAAGACACTTCTTGTATCTTAATTGCAGGATTGCTTGAGAGGGATATCTTTGACCTCTACCTCCCTGAGTTCGATAATCCTTGGGTGATCCACTTAAGGGAAACTTGCTGCTGTTCTACAAACCTCTGCTCTTACAGGCCCAACACTGTCTACAGGAATAGAAGCGTGCGTAGAAATCACTCCCCAACTGCCGAGAGAAGCCATCGGGTAGCACCTCCATCCCCACCGCCGTTTGACGGGAAGGGGGCCACTACCACCACCGGCGAGGGCAGCGGTGGCGGCCAGAGGGGAAGAAGGTGGAGGGTGGAGGCGGCGCCTCCAGAGTCGCTCGGGAGGGAACGACCCGGGAGGGTTTTTTTTATCTTGAATGGTCTATTTGAAAATGAGTGTAGTGTTACCATGTACTACCTCTGTTTGAAAATGAGTGTTCTAATTTTGTTCAGATATAGAAAAATGTAGCATGGTTATTTTTAGAACTGAGGGGGAAGGAGTACACATGTAGGGGCGCGTTTGGTAGCATGCATACCCCTTGGCTCGCATCGGGCCAGCAATTTTCGGCCCATTTGGATGCCTGGGTCGAGTCGCATTCTTGCATGAACTGGGTTTTAAAGCACCCCAGGGATAGGCCCTGGAGGAACGACCGGAATGGCAGTTTCTCCGGGGCCAGGCCCGTTGCAGCCACAAGCCCGCACGCGTGGACAAGGGAGGCGAAAACGTCGTGTCCCTTCGGAAACACGTGCCATAATTAGGCTCACCGCTCCCTCCCCTTCCTCTCACCCGTGACCTCCCCCAAACTGTCACATCATGCGGCGGTTCCCCTCCCGCCGACCAATCCGCCGCACCGCCGCACGGAGGAGCACCGCTACCGGAGGAGGAGACGTCGGCGAGCAGCACCACGACATCGGCCGCAATCTGCTCTGCAGTCTTCATCGGCATCTCGACTTCGCCCGCGACCTCGAGCTCGTCCTCAGCCGGGACAATGGCGGTAACGACTTCTCCTTCTTACCTCTGTACTCATTCTGGCGGAACATGCTATTCTCGGGCATTTCCCACGACATGCACATTCGATCTGTTAGGGTTTCCATTAGGATAACGGTCGGATTGACGTTTGCAAGGTGTTCGTCCCCATTTCTTGATATTCTTGTCCTATTCTTGCTTTTGACGGTCTCGATTTGGTTAGATCTGTGACTGTAGTATCGGATTGCGGTAGGTCCTTCCTAGATCGGGCTTTGGATTGCTGGAACTGCCAGATCTTACAGTGCATGCAAAGAGGGGAAGGGTTTTTTATGCTGGGGTTTAGCATGTTGGGATTGCTGTGCGCAATGAGTCGCGGTAGTTTGTTGTAGATTGTGTACTTTCTGATTGAACTAGGCCGATGATTGTAACCAGTAATCATAGCGTGAGGAGATGATTGATCAGAACCTATGGCAAGAATGAACATCACCATGCCATTGGTTCAGATCAAACATCTCCTCCATATGTGTTGATTGTATGAGGCCTACACTACCTTGCTTTCCATGTTTGTACTTCTTCAGTTGTTCAATGGCGAATGATTTAACTATAGCATAACGAAAGGCAGGGTGCTGCCCTCAAACTTAGTCGTGTGTGTGATGACCCACAAGTATAGGGGATCGCAACAGTCTTCGAGGGAAGTAAAACCCAATTTATTGATTCGACACAAGGGGAGACAAAGAACACTTGGAAGCCTTAACAGCGGAGTTGTCAATTCAGCTGCACCTGGAAACAGACTTGCTCGCAAGAGTTTATCAGTAGTAACAGTTTTATAGCAGTAGCAGTAGTGAAATAACAACAACAGAGTAACAAAGACAGCAGTAGTGATTTTAGTAAACAGCAGGATTAAAATACTGTAGGCACGGGGACGGATGAACGGGCGTTGCATGGATGAGAGAAACTCATGTAACAATCATAGCAGGGCATTTGCAGATAATAATAAAACGGTGTCCAAGTACAAAGCAATCAATAGGCATGTGTTCCAATTATAGTCGTACGTGCTCGCAATGAGAAACTTGCACAACATCTTTTGTCCTACCAGCCGGTGGCAGCCGGGCCTCAAGGGAAACTACTGGATATTAAGGTACTCCTTTTAATAGAGTACCGGAGCAAAGCATTAACACTCCGTGAACACATGTGATCCTCACATCGCTACCATCCCCTCCGGTTGTCCCAATTCTTGTCACTTCGGGGCCATTGGTTCCGGACAGCGACATGTGTATACAACTTATAGGTAAGACCATAAACAATGAATATCTTGATGAAACAATAACATGTTCAGATCTGAGATCATGGCACTCGGGCCCTAGTGACAAGCATTAAGCATAACAAGTTGCAACAATATCATCAAAGTACCAATTACGGACACTAGGCACTATGCCCTAACAATCTTATGCTATTACATGACCAATCTCATCCAATCCCTACCATCCCCTTCGGCCTACAGCGGGGGAATTACTGACACATGGATGGGGGAAACATGGCTGGTTGATGTAGAGGCGTTGGCGGTGATGATGGCGATGATCTCCTCCAATTCCCCGTCCCGGCGGAGTGCCAGAACGGAGACTTCTGGCTCCCGCGACGGAGTTTCGCGATGTGGCGGCGTTTTGGAGGGTTTCTGGCGACTTCGACTTCTCTCCGTGCGTTTTTAGGTCGAGGCCAATAAATAGTCCGAAGGAGGGCGTCGGAGGCCGGACCATAGGGCCGCGCGGGCCCCCCCTAGGCCGCGCCGCCTTATGGTGTGGGGCCCTCGGGCCTCCACCTTACTTGTCCTTCTGGCTCCGTCAGTATTCTGGGAAAATAGGGCCTTCTGCATAAATTCCGAGGATTTTCCCGAAAGTTGGATTTCTGCACAAAAACGAGACACCAGAACAGTTCTGCTGAAAACAGCATTAGTCCGTGTTAGTTGCATCCAAAATACACAAATTAGAGGCAAAACAACAGCAAAAGTGTTCGGGAAAGTAGATACGTTTTGGACGTATCAACTCCCCCCAAGCTTAGCTTATTGCTTGTCCTCAAGCAATTCAGTTAACAACTGAGCGATAAAAGAACTTTCACGAACACATTTGCTCATATGATGTATATATTCTCATGCTATGGCTAATACTTAAGCAGTTCATAATGAGACACATGCAAATAAGATCATCTATCAGCTATGTCAATCATGAAGAGGTACCAACAATTAATAATAAGCATCATGAATCATGTATATAAGCAGGATTGCAATGTTCATAAGAGAGTATGATAAAGCGGTATCTTGCTTGCCTGTATTTGATTGGCAAAACATAAATGCCCGGGCACCTCTGGAGTTCATAGAAAGACTAGAAGTAGTGATTGTCAAAGATAAAAGCATCAAAGTTATACCACAATCAATCATATTTTGAGACAAGCATATTATACTAAGAATGATAGTTGTGCTCTCAAGATAGTGCTCAAAGAAAGGATGGAGACACAACATAAAAGTAAAAGATTTACCCTTCGCAGAGGGAAGCAGGGATTAACATGCGCTAGAGCTTTTCATTTGTAAAGCAGGAGTAAAATTATTTTGAGAGGTGTTTGTTGTTGTCAACGAATGGTAATGGGTACACTAACTACCTCGCCAACCGGACTCCCAAGAGAGGCTCCCATGAATTATTTGCATGTTTATGTGGCACTCCTTCCAACCTTTCTTACACAAACCATGGCTAACCGAATCCTTCGGGTGCCGTCCAACAATCACAAACCATGGAGGAGTGTCTATTTAAGTTAATTAATTTGGGACTGGGAATCCCATTGCCAGCTCTTTTTGCAAAGTTATTGGATAAGCGGATGTGCCACTAGTCCATATGAGAGTCCGTCAAAAGTAAATGACAAGGTTGAAAGCTAAACACCACATACTTCCTCATGAGCTATGAAACATAAACACAAACTGAGAAGCATTTTGAAAGTTTTAAAGGTAGCGCATGAGAATTTACTTGGAATGGTTTGAAATGCCATGCATAGGTATTTATGGTGGACACTCTGGAATAACTTGGTTTTCAGGTGTTTGGAAGCACGAGCAGCGTTCCCGCTCAGTACAAGTGAAGGCTAGCAAAAGACTAGGGAGCGACAAATCAAGAGAGCGATAGCTTGTCATAATCATGCTTGCGGCAAAATAAATTAACGGAGGCATAAAAGTGATACAAGAACTCTGAAGCAATATAGATCATCGAGGCTTAATTGACTTTTTGTTCAGTCATATGCATGCGTGAGCATGTGCCAAGTCCATATAAATGAATTATTCAGAGGAGGATACCACAATGCCATACTTACTTATGAATAAAACAATGCAAGCAAACATCCATGACATGCTACTCATATTAATAAATTGGAGCTAAACATGAGAGATCATGAACTACTAGACTTTCTCAAATAACATATACCTCACATGAACTAACTAAGCATGCTCACATGGATGAGTATATGTACAAAAATGAAAACAAATAGAGTTCATACCAGCCTCTCACCACAATCCAATTGTCGTAGATCGTCATTATTGCCTTTCACTTGTGTAGCTTGGATAATATGAAATGAAAACCACGCTCCAGCCACCGAAGACCATTGAACTCAAAATGAACTTTACAAACCAAAGAAGAACAGCAAATATTTTTGGTGTTTTCGAATTCGAGAACAAGAACAAAAGGAAACAAGCAAACAAAGCAAAATCTTTTTGGATTTTCTTATAGCAAACTGGCAATAGCAAACAAAGCGAAACAAATGCAAGAAACCAAAGCAAACAAATTATGAAGAGAAACAACAGAAATATTTTTGGTCTTTTTGTGTTTTGGAAAGGAAACAAAGCAAAAAACAAGAAATAGCAAACTAGAAGAAACACAGAAAAGCGAGATGGCAGAAATCTGCCAAAACCTGACAGCAGTACAGAAATCGATTTTTACAAAAATCTTACCTTGCTCAGCTCGAAAAGTGTTCAACTAATGAAAGTTAGATAACAACCTGGGGAACCTGCACAAAAATTGGCAGCTCAAAATAACGTTCTGGCTGTGCGCACGAATTTTTCTAGTAACAGCCCAGAATCTGTTTTCAGGCAGCACTTCCCCAAAGATCATCCCCCTCTCATTAGAAAACCACTCAAAGAGACCAAACAAGTATGTACAAGTATCCAGCAATCATAATATGCAAAGAATGAGTGATGCCGGTATACCTCCCCCCAAGCTTAGGCTTTTGGTCTAAGTGGAGTTCAACCCCAACGAGGGTCGCTGTTCCTCGCCGGTGGATAATTCATGGTGTAGTCATAGTAAAGTTCCTGTGCAGAAGAAAAGCGTGGAGGCTCCACATGTCCAACATGTTGATGCGAGGAACTTGCTGCATCGGATGATGAGTCGAGGTGCTCCTCGACCTCCGTGTCGTCTCTTGCATGATGGCCTCCTCCCTCTATGTGTGCATCCAGTGCACCTTCTGTGACCGACCAATCTCCCCTGGAATCAAGGTTAGACAGAACAGGCGCAGGCAATCTTACTAGTTTCTCAGTTTTCTTAGTTATTCTCCAGACTTTCTTATAAAATGTCATCTTGTAAAACAGGTTACCCAAGTTGGAGGAATCAGAAACAAATTCATGTTTAATCATAGAGGCTATGTCAAGTTTTTCTATGGAGAATGGAATATCAAAATGATGAGGTTCTACATTATGAAAAGCTAGTAAACGAGAGGCGATGAGACCTCCACAAATTCCACCTTTCTCACGGTTAGTAGCGAGTCTATAAGCTATCAATGCCCCCAAATTATAAGTCCTACTACTTTGCAGTGCCGCAGCTAGAAAAGCTAAATCCGGGATAGAAAGTTTACTACCAATCTTCCTAGCAAGAACGCATTTAGTAATGAAATAGGCAAAGTAGCGGATAGCCGGGAGCTGAATGCTAGTGATTTTACCACTATCCTCTGAGAAACTCCTTCCATAGCAAATCATCTTGAAGAGGCTTAAGAGTTCTTGCGGCGATCCCCTTATCTTCTCGCATGATCCCCATTGCGGTACTCTAATTGCTGCACAAAAATCACTGAATGGCAAGTTGACAGCTTTATTGTAAATTTTATACTGAACCGTGGGGTTAGATCGCGACCAATTGAACTTAAAGTCCTGGACAAAAGACATAGTTAATTTTGCATATTGTCTTGGCTCTCCTTCAACAAAATCACTCAGCCCTGCTCGAGAAATTAGACTCCGAACATCTTCCAATATTCCCGCACTTCTCATGAAATCCGCGCACGGGTAGTAAGAGGGGTATACTCCCTCTTCACGATTCACTCTCATAACTTGTTGGACCTCCAATTCTTGTTGGTCAAGTTGATATCTACTCCACTCCATTTTCTGAAATTTTCAACAAACAATATAAAATTTGATTTGGTGACATATAATCAAGGGGAACTACTATAGGAACTTGCTAGAGTACTAATCATGCATCAAAACTAGTTTATACAACTTAGAACAAGCATGCAAGCTCACTAAACATGTTACCTACAGCAGCAAAATATTCAAGATATACTCAACCAAACAAAATTCTATTTGGATAGGCGGAGGAGTCACATACCGGAGAGCAAATGTGCCAAATTTCAGACAGAAATCTGGGCTGAGCAAAGAGATCGAAAAATCCTGAGCTCTTGAGCAAAAACGCGAGTGAGAGAAAGCTGGTTCGAGTTTTTTCGGGAGAGAGAAGATGCTGGGAGAAAGAGATGAGATAGTGGGGCAAGGAGGGGCCCACACCACAGGGTGGCGCGCCCCCCTCCTTGGCCGCGTCGGCCTGTGGTGTGGCACCCTGTGGTGCCCCACAGGTCATCCTCTGGTGCTCCCAGGTGCCTCGTCGAAAAATAGGACCAACGGTATAATTTTTGTGAATTTTTGAAAACTTTGAAAATTGCACATTTCTGGGTATTAAGTTTATTATTACTGGCCAGGAAAATTTTGAAATCCCCAATTAACTAAGGAACTTTGCAAATTAAAAGTGCTACAGCAACTAGAGCAAGTGGAAGAAGAAAGAGATGTTGTTTACCTCCTCTATGCATATAAAAAGTATTTGTTAACAAGGTTGATCAAGTCTTGCCACCAAATAAATTTTACATAGCATAAGAAGAAATAAACCTCAAATCAATCATGTTACCTTGAATTGTATTGATATGGATCCAATCACGAGAGTTTGATATTCTTCTTTAGGCTCATATATAGGACAATCAATAGTTCCCACTTTAATAGTTCTCACATTAGAAATAGTATTGACTCCACATACTTTATCAATCTTCTTGGGGAAATAGACGGTATGCTCCTTATCATCAACATTGAAAGTAACCTTTCCTTTATTGCAATCAATAACAGCCCCTGCGGTGTTAAGAAAAGGTCTCCCAAGAATAATAGACATATTATCATCTTCAGGCATTTCCAACACAACAAAATCGGTTAATATCAAGCAGTTAGTAGTAACTTGAACAGGAACATCCTCACATATACCAACAGGAATAGCAGTAGATTTATCAGCCATTTGCAAAGATATATCAGTAGGTATCAACTTATCTGAGTAAAGTCTCTTACAAAGAGAAAAAGGCATAACACTAACACCGGCTCCCAAGTCACATAGAGCAGTTTTAACATAATTATTCTTAATAGAACAAGGAATAGTAGGTATACCTAGGTCGCCCAACTTCTTTGGCACTTTGCCATTGAAAGAGTAATTAGCAAGCATAGTGGAAATTTCCTCATTGGGGATTTTCCTTTTGTTAGTAACAATATCTTTCATATACTTTGAATAAGGAGGCAATTTAATAGCATCAGTCAAAGGGATTTGCAAGAATAAAGGTCTCATCCAATCACAAAATTTATTATAGTGTTCTTCTTCCTTTGATTTTAGTTTCTTAGCAGGAAAGGGCATTTGCTTTTGGACCCAAGGTTCTCTTTCATTACCATGTTTCTCAGCAATAAAATCTTCTTTAGTATACTTTTTATTTTTAGCATGCTTTTCAGGTTCATCCTCTACCTCTTCTTTATCAGAAGCATCATTCTTATCATTATCTTTATCATGTTCATTACCACTTTCAGTTTCAGCATCAGAAATAGAAATACTATTAGGATCATTAATAGGTTCAGAGGGTTCTACAACATTCTTATGTTTCTTTTTCTTTTTCTTAGATGGAGCACTAGTTTTAGTTCGTTGAGAATCTTGTTCAACTCTTTTGGGATGTCCCTCAGGATATAGAGGATCCTGAGTAGAAACACCACCTCTAGTTGTTACTTCATAAGCATGTTTTTCTTTAGAATTATTTCCCAACAAGTCATTTTGCACTTTAGTGAGTTGATCAATTTGAGTTTGAACCATATGAAAATGTTTAACAAGCATCTTAACATCATTGGAGGTTCTCTCTACAATATCATGCAATTCACTAATAGCTCGAGAATTTTCCATTAAATGATTCTCTACTCTCATATTAAAATTTTCTTGCTTAACAATATAATTATCAAACTCATCTAAGCATTGTGCAGGAGGTTTCGAATACGGAATATCTTCCCTAGTAAAGCGCTGAAGGGAGTTTACCTCAATCATGGATGAAGGGGGAATTATCTCACATATATCTTCTATGGGAGGAAGATTCTTCACATCTTCAGATTTAATACCTTTCTCCTTGAGAGACTTCTTGGCTTCCCTCATATCTTCATCATTTAATTTAATCATACCCCTCTTCTTTAATATTGGCGTTGGAGTTGGTTCAGGCGTAGTCCAATCATCATGATTCCGGCCTATTTTAGCCAATAATTCTTCAGCGTCGTCTGGAGTTCTTTTCCTGAAAACACAACCAGCACAACTATCCAGGTATGCCCTAGACTCAATGGTTAGTCCACTATAAAATATATCAAGTAAATCATGCTTTTCCAAATCATGATCAGGCCGAGCTCTAATAAGAGAGCAAAATCTCGCCCAAGCCTCAGGCAATTTCTCTCAATCTCCCTGGTCAAAATTATAGATTCTCTGCAAAGCAATATGTTGAGCACTAGCAGGAAAGTATTTACGGAAGAAAACATCAAGCAATTCTTTTGGACTTTTAATAGAATTAGGTGGCAAACTATTATACCAAGTTTTAGCGTCATCCTTTAATGAGAATGGAAAGATTTTAGCAACAAAGTAAGTACGCTTCTTAACATCATCAGAAAACAAGCTACTTAGAGTAGATAACTCAATCATGTGTTCAACAGCACTTTCTTTTTCAGTACCACAAAAGGGTGTTTTTTCAACAATAGCTATATGAGATAGATCAAGAGAAAAATTATAATCTTTATCCTTAATGTTTATAGGAGATGTGGCAAATTTAGGATCAGGAGACAGTTTATATCTAACAGCATGTTCTGCAAGCAACTTTTTAATTTTTCTTGCATCAGTAGTAGCATTGCATTTTTCAATAAAATCATCATTAAGCTCCACATAATCTTCATCAGGATCATCACTAGAATAATCAAGTTCAGGTGAATTAACAGGTGTAGTAGCATTAGGAGTTTCTGTATTTTCAATTTGTCTAGACCTAGCAATCGTAGCATCTAGAAAAGATCCCAATGAACCACTATCATCAAGCACAGCAGAAATATTATCAATATTATGAGAGTTTTCAGATTCAGCAGAAGTACCCGCATGTGAAGCATGTGGTGGTGAAACAAGTTTATCAATCACAGATGGTGAATCAAGAGCAGCAGAGGTACTCAGAGTTGTACCTTTTCTTGTAGTGGATGGTAATATGGCGACCTTAGTATCGCGAGGTTTACCCATGATGGAGAATTTGCAGCGAACAATATCAATCCAAGTGAACTTCCAAATAAAGCTATGCTCCCCGGCAACGGCGCCAGAAAATAGTCTTGATGACCCACAAGTATAGGGGATCGCACCAGTCTTCGAGGGAAGTAAAACCCAATTTATTGATTCGACACAAGGGGAGACAAAGAACACTTGGAAGCCTTAACAGCGGAGTTGTCAATTCAGCTGCACCTGGAAACAGACTTGCTCGCAAGAGTTTATCAGTAGTAACAGTTTTATAGCAGTAGCAGTAGTGAAATAACAACAACAGAGTAACAAAGACAGCAGTAGTGATTTTAGTAAACAGCAGGATTAAAATACTGTAGGCACGGGGACGGATGAACGGGCGTTGCATGGATGAGAGAAACTCATGTAACAATCATAGCAGGGCATTTGCAGATAATAATAAAACGGTGTCCAAGTACAAAGCAATCAATAGGCATGTGTTCCAATTATAGTCGTACGTGCTCGCAATGAGAAACTTGCACAACATCTTTTGTCCTACCAGCCGGTGGCAGCCGGGCCTCAAGGGAAACTACTGGATATTAAGGTACTCCTTTTAATAGAGTACCGGAGCAAAGCATTAACACTCCGTGAACACATGTGATCCTCACATCGCTACCATCCCCTCCGGTTGTCCCAATTCTTGTCACTTCGGGGCCATTGGTTCCGGACAGCGACATGTGTATACAACTTATAGGTAAGACCATAAACAATGAATATCTTGATGAAACAATAACATGTTCAGATCTGAGATCATGGCACTCGGGCCCTAGTGACAAGCATTAAGCATAACAAGTTGCAACAATATCATCAAAGTACCAATTACGGACACTAGGCACTATGCCCTAACAATCTTATGCTATTACATGACCAATCTCATCCAATCCCTACCATCCCCTTCGGCCTACAGCGGGGGAATTACTCACACATGGATGGGGGAAACATGGCTGGTTGATGTAGAGGCGTTGGCGGTGATGATGGCGATGATCTCCTCCAATTCCCCGTCCCGGCGGAGTGCCAGAACGGAGACTTCTGGCTCCCGCGATGGAGTTTCGCGATGTGGCGGCGTTCTGGAGGGTTTCTGGCGACTTCGACTTCTCTCCGTTCGTTTTTAGGTCGAGGCCGATAAATAGTCCGAAGGAGGGCGTCGGAGGCCGGCCGAGGGGGCCACACCATAGGGCCGCGCGGGCCCCCCTAGGCCGCGCCGCCTTATGGTGTGGGGCCCTCGGGCCTCCACCTTACTTGTCCTTCTGGCTCCGTCAGTATTCTGGGAAAATAGGGCCTTCTGCATAAATTCCGAGGATTTTCCTGAAAGTTGGATTTCTGCACAAAAACGAGACACCAGAACAGTTCTGCTGAAAGAGCGTTAGTCCGTGTTAGTTGCATCCAAAATACACAAATTAGAGGCAAAACAACAGCAAAAGTGTTCGGAAAAGTAGATACGTTTTGGACGTATCAGTGTGCCATATTTCTTGCACACTAGTCTTAGTTTGAGGACAGTCCATTTGCTTGCCGTGTCATCCTACATGTATGAGGCTTCATTTTGGTTTGTCTACTGCATTGGCCAATGATGGAACAATGGCACACTGGAAGGCAAGGTGCTGCCCTCAAACTTAGTCGTGTTTGTGTGATATCTTGCACACTAGACTTTGTTTGAGGGCAGTCCCTTGAGCTACCGTGTGATCCAATATATGAGGCATCACATGTCTCCAATCTTTGTTTTCATCTTTATACTTGTGAACAGGCACACCTCTAATGGCATGTGTTCTTGTGGCAGACTGAGAAGCTCAAGCTTGGGTCACCTGAGACCCCCAACGAGGGACCATCCAAGAAGCGAAGGGCGGCTAATGTCAACCACTTCCAGCCGGACGTAGGGCCGGACCAGTTCCCGTGCATCGTCTTCAAGCCAACCTTCAACCGACTACGAACCCCTCATGATTTTGTCAAGTGGTTCGGAGAAATCCATTCGAACATCATCGTCACCACCAACACTGTTTGCTACTGGAGGATGAATACGGTGAGAGAAGGCGTTGACGCATACATCGACCAGGGGTGGGCGGTCTTCCCCGTCGCTCATCAGCTGCAGATAGGCCAATTCCTCGTCTTCAAGATGGTGTCCACCTTCCAGTACAATGTGGTCATCTTCGACCACACCTGCACAGAGGTGATGACCATGTGCCGTTACCATGGCGACGCCACCAGGTGTGTCGTCTTCCAAAGTCATATCTGAAGCTTACCTGATCTGTGTGTAGTTATTGTTCCTGTCGTCTATTGAACTATGATCGTCTCTGCTATGTCGTGAACTATGATCGTCCTCTGTCGTGAACTATGACCTCGTTTGAACTATTATCAGTGCTAAATTTGTCTGAACTGTGAATTCTGTTCTTGCTTGTGCTGTTGATCGCTGGTAACCTCACCACCGAAAGTAAGAGGTAAGCAGAAGCAGTTTCTGGGTTGCAACCAAACAACAGGGGCGCCGTTCTGGGCTGCTACGAGACCTGAAAACCGATCTATCAAACGGGCAGAGCCCAAGGGCCGAAAAAACTCTATGCAGACCACCAAACAACGTGCTTTCTATGGTCCATGGCCCGTCTGCGACGCGCAGAAAACTTCCCGCCACGTCAGTGGTGCAGGAAAGTGATGCAGGCTAGCAAACACGCCCTAGACAGCTACATATAGAGCATACTCGCGCAGTTGAGCATATCCGGCTGGAGCAGCATTCTTGCGGTGCAGTGTGTTAGTAGGCGCAGACAGAGATCCTGGATGACGCCCCCTGGTGTGGCCTACGACCGCCGGGTTGAGCTGCAGGCGTTCGAGAACACCAAGGCGGGCGTCAAGGGCCTCGTGGATGCCGGCATCACGACCATCCCGGCCATGTTCCGCCACCCGCTGGAATCCCTGGAGGGTATCACGGCCCCAAGCGATAATGTAGCGGTCATCCCGACCCTCGACTTATCGGCAGCGCGGCGCGAGGATGCGGTGGCCCTGGTGCGGCACGCGGCCGGGACGGTGGGCTTCTTCCAGGTGGTCAACCACGGTGTGCCGGCGGAGCTCATGGCCGGCATGCTTGCGGGGGTGCGCCGGTTCAATGAGGGTCCGGCCGAGGCGAAGCGGGCGGCCTACACCAGGGACCTCGCTCGCAAGGTGCGTTTCAGCTCCAACTTCGACCTCTTCCAGACTGCAGCGGCCAGCTGGCGCGACACTCTCTTCTTCGGCCTGGCTCCGGATCCGCCACCTTCGCAAGAGCTGCCCGAGCCTCTCAGGTTGGGATCTCAGTATTTGTAGTTCATATGGGCCGGCTGTACTAGTACTAACTGATTGGATAATATAGGAACGTGGTCACGGACTACGGCGAGGCGGTGACTAAGGTGGCGCTGTGCGTGTTGGAGCTGCTTTCGGAGTCCTTGGGTCTAAGCAGCGACCACCTGCGCGAGATGGGCTGCGCGCACAGCCTTTACGTGGCATGCCAATACTACCCGCCGTGCCCGGAGCCGCACCTCACTCTTGGCCACAAGAGGCACACCGACGAGGGATTCCTCACCGTCCTCCTGCCGGACGGCATGCCCGGCCTGCAGGTGCTCGTCGATCGCAGTGGCGCCGGCGGGACCTGGGTGGATGTTCCTTACGTGCCCGGCGCTCTGATGATCAACATCGGCGACCTTCTTCAGGTATCTATCCATTTCTCGTTCCAAGTCGTTGGAGTACATGTAATACTAGTAATAACCCGATCGATGATGTACGTGCAGCTTGTCAGCAACGACCAGTTCAGGAGCGCGGAGCATCGGGTGCTGGCAAACAAGAGCAAAGATACGGCGAGGGTCTCGGTGGCGTCCTTCTTCAACACAGACATGAGCAGCTCGACTCTGTATCGCCCCATCACCAATATGGACACAACCCCCCGATCTACAGGAGCGTCACGGCTCAGGAGTTCATGGCCACCTTTATGAGAAAATAGGTTTCGATGGTCGCTTACTCGATTACTACCGCTTGGAGCAGGATCCTCCTACACCTCATGTCTAGGGTTGTTAATTTCGTCAAGTTTAGTACTCGTTGGAGTGGCACTAGCTGGCGGTCCACCCGCTAGCTCAAACTTGTATGCAAGAATCTTCGTGCGAGATGCATGTGTTATTTGGAACAACTTGCTACTCCTGTAAGACTTTGAATAATCTTTTTTAATAAAAGATCGTATGCATCGATTGATTGACGTATATGCTAGGATCTTCCTTTTTAAAATAAAATGTAAGGTTTTTTCTTTTTCATCAGTTACCTTGGTAGGATACAAAAATCATGTATGCTAGTGTTCATCTAGTGACATTATAGGTGGTCTTGTTTGATCAAGATAGTAATGCTAAATTCATTTTATTTTAAACATCAGGCCCTCCAAAGCCCCGCTTTGAATTAACAAAGCCATCAACAACCGGCCAAAATACTTCACGCAATACTCTGTTTAGTCTTACACTTGGTTCGAGAGCATCTCTTTATGAGGAGCTATTAGTGTGATGGGCTGCATTATCTCTATGCTAGAGTGTATGCTCATATATATGCTTATCAATTACAGAATATATTGTATTGGGTATGTATATGTCTCAGTTGACTGAGATTTTTTAAAGTCTCAGTCACCTCAGAAAAGTGCAACTTTTCACCTCAGAAAAATGCAACTGCAGTTTAAAGAAAAGTGCAACTCGATCCAGTGGCACATTTCTGGCAGAAAAGTGCAATTCCACTTTTTTAATAGAAAAGTGCAACCCAAACACTTTTTTTAAGTGACTTAGACTTAAGAAAATGAGAATCTCATTTGACTGAGACATAGCAAAACCGTATAATATTAGCTATCACTGGATGCTTATTATTAAGTGCTATATTCACAACACCATGTTTAAAAGAGAGAGATTAATGAAACTCTGAACCCGTCCATTTTAAATCATAAGAAACATCTTTGAACTTTATTTACTTGCACTATTATTTCAAAAAAAAAATTTATTTCAAAAATAAATAAAAAAACATATTGTAAACTTTACTTGCTTTACTTATTTAAGTTTTATAGTACTAAAAAGGCAAGCACTTCGGTGGAGTTGGGGACACAAAACACACACACCTTTGGAGGAACGGAGTTCACCTCGTTGAAGTCATGGTGGGACATAGGGCTGGAATTCGAGCCGAGCCAAGCCAACTCGGCTCGACTCGCTAAATCTCGGTTAACAATCGAGTTAGCTCGACTCGAGTCCAGATTTAAAACTCGGCTTGACTCGCAAAGCTCGCGAGTAACTCACGAGTAGCTCGTTTAAATCTTTCAAACAAAACATGCAAAACATATAGTGCATTTTTTGTGAATATTTGGCCATAGATTATGCACAACAATTATTATAATTATGGTATCAGAGCAATAGAAACTACAACAATCAATATATTATGAGAATAAGATCGCCAAGCCAAGAAAGCACAAATATAGTTGCCCATTATGGTGGGCTTGGGCCGGCATGACACCACTTGCACATTTTAGGCTGGATTAATTTATTTCGCCAGATTATACAGTCTACTATTCATTTTTACCGAGCTAAACGAGCTACTCGCGAGTTCAATGAACTCCGCTCATTTAGCTTGAACTTGTTTAGCGACAAAATTGGAAACTCGGCTCTGCTCGTTATACATCAAGTTCGAGTCCAAGCGAGTCGAGTCACATTTAGCTCGTGAGTTTCCAGTTTTAATTCCAGACCTAGTGGGACACAACACAACCAGAGGCGTGAAGCGCATGGTGGACATCATAAACTTGATGGGATTTGGAGCATAGAAAACAAAAAATTCCTACCGCAAGAACGAAAACCAAGACAAGATGCAATCTAGAAGATGGTAGCAACAAGGGGATCACGAGACTAACCCTTGAAGATTTCCAAAGCCTACGAGATTAGATCTCGTTGTTGCAGAAGATGACCACTTGCCGCTTGCAAAAACGCGTAGAAGATCTTGACAGTGCCACAATCGGGTAGCACCTCCGTACTCGGTCACACGTTCGGTGTTGATGAAGACGACGTCCTCCTCCCCGTTCCAGCGGGTAGCGGAAGTAGTAGATCCTTCTCGGAATCCCGGAAGCACGATGGTGTGGTGGCGGTGGTTGTGGAGAACTCCGGCAGGGCTTCGCCTATGCGATGCGGGAGTAGTATGTGGAGGACAGGCGCTAGGGTTTGGGGAGAGGCTAGGGTTTGGGGCGCCGGCCTCAAGGGGGTGCGGCCAAGGGTGGATTGGTGTGGCCGGCCCCCTCCCCTTGCTCCTCATTATATAGGTGGAACCCCCAAGAGTTGTAGTCCAAGTCTTCGAATTAGACCCCAACACCAAAACTTGCCATAATCACAAATCCTACTCAAGATGGGACTCCTACTCAAGGTGGGACTCCCACCTTTCCTTTGAGGGGGTGGCCGACCACCATGGTGGAGTCCACCTGGGACTCCTCCCCCTTAGGGTTGGCCGGCCATGCTAGTGGAGTCCCTCCGGGACTCCGCCTTCCATAGTTATTTCTTTCGGACTTTTCTAGAACCTTCCATAAATGCACCGGATCATTTTCAAACTTATAAAATGACTTCCTATATATGAATCTTATTCTCCGGACCATTCCGGAACTCCTCGTGATGTCCTAGATCCCATCCGAGACTCCGAACAAAACTTCGAACTCCATTCCATATTCCATATATACTTAAACGACAGCGATCACATCGACCTTGGATCCATTTCCAACGCGCATCGTCACTTCATCCCTCGCTAGGCTTCGTTTATTCCGTAGTTCCTGTTTCGAGTTACAAATGTGAGCAACCGAACCAGTATCAAATACCCAGGCACTAGTACGAGAACCAGTAAGATAGACATCTATAACATGTACATCAAATATACCTTTCTTCTTCTTGACAAGGCCGCTCTTCAGATCAGCCAAGTACTTGGGGCAATTACGCTTCCAGTGCCCCTTCCCATTGCAGTAATAGCACTCAGTATCAGGTTTAGGGCCACCCTTAGGCTTCTCAGGAGGTGCGGTAGCTTTCTTGCCGCCCTTCTTGGCATTGCCCTTCTTAGGTTTGTCTTGCTTCTTGAAACTAGTGGTCTTGTTGACCATCAACACTTGGTGCTCTTTCTGTATCTCAATCTCAGCAGATTTTAGCATGGAGAAGAGTTCAGGTAACTCCTTGTTCATGTTCTGCATGTTGTAGTTCATCACGAAGTTCTTGTAACTTGGTGACAGTGATTGAAGAACACGATGAATACCCAGCTGGTTAGGGATGATTATCCCCAAGTCACTGAGCTTCTTCGCGTGTCCGGACATAGCGAACACGTGCTCACTAACGGAGCTGCCCTCTTGCATCATACAGCCAAAGAACTGTTTCGAGGCCTCATAGCTCTCCACAACCGCATGAGTTTCAAAGATAACCTTGAGGTCATTGATCATATCACAAGGGTCCATGGTGCTCAAAACGCTTTTGGAGCTCTACCTCTAGGATGCACATAATGGCACACTGAACTTGAGAGTAGCGAGTCACCCGAGTCTCGTAAACATTTTTACATCCTCAGATACTGCAGGGGGTGGTGGGGGACCTAGCGGTGCATCAAGCACATATTGCAGATTTCCGCCATTGAGGAAGATCCTCACATGACGGAACCAGTCGGTGAAGTTGCTACCATTACTTTTAAGCTTTTCTTTCTCTAGTAACTGGTTAAAATTGATTGATGGGGACGCCATGATCTACAACATATATTTGCAAGAGTTTAGACTAAGTTTATGACAAATTGAGTTCAAATTTTAATTCAACAAAATTAAAAATTAGGTGAACTCCCACTCAAAACAATATCCCTCGCATTATCCTAGTGATCACACGAACCAAATCCACTACACCAAGTCCGATCATCACGAGACAAGATGTAACTTCAATGGCGAACACTCAAAGTGTTCATCATATCAATCATATGACTCATGCTCTACCTTTCGGTATCCCGTGTTCCGAGACCATGTCTGTACATGCTAGGCTCGTCAAGGCAACCTTAGTATCCGCGTGTGCAAATCTGGCTTGCACCCGTTGTATGCACATGTAGAATCTATCACACCCGATCATCACGTGATGCTTCGAAACGACAAGTCTTGGCAACGGTGCTACTAAGGATGAACACTTTATTATCTTGATATTTAGTGAGAGGGATCATCTTATAATGCTACCGTCGCGATCTAAGCAAAATAAGATGCATAAAAGGATTAACATCACATGCAATTCATATGTGATATGATATGGCCCCTTTGTCTTTGCGCCTTTGATCTTCATCTCCAAAGCACGGACATGATCTCCATCATCAACGGGCATGATCTCCATCATCGTCGGCGTAGCGTCAAGGTCAATGGTGTCGTCTTCATGATTGTTCTCCCATGTAGCAACTATTACAACTTCTTTGAAATACTACTCAACATGAAATTTAAAGACAACCATAAGGCTCCTGCCGGTTGCCACAATACAATAATGATCATCTCATACATATTCATCATCACATTATGGCCATATCACATCACCAAACCCTGCAAAAACAAGTTAGACGTCTCTAATTTGGTTTGCATATTTTACGTGGTTTAGGGTTTTCGAGTAAGATCCAATCTACCTACGAACATGAACCACAACAGTGATACTAGTGTTTTCAATAGAAAGAGTAAATTGGATCTTCACTATAGTGGGAGAGACAGACACCCGCAAAGCCACTTATGCAATACAAGTTGCATGTCGAGGGTGGAGCAAATCTCATGAACGCGGTCATGTAAAGTTAGCCCGAGCCGCTTCATCCCACTATGCCACAAAGATGCAAAGTACACGAACTAAAGACAACAAAGCATCAACGCCCACAAAACAATTGTGTTCTACTCGTGCAACCAATCTATGCATATACACGGCTCTGATACCACTGATGGGATTCGTAGCATAGCAAACAAAAAATTTCCTACCGCAAGAACGAAAACCAAGCCAAGATGCAATCTAGAAGATGGTAGCAACAAGGGGATCACGAGACTAACCCTTGAAGATTTCCAAAGCCTACGAGATTAGATCTTGTTGTTGCAGAAGATGATCACTTGCCGCTTGCAAAAGCGCGTAGAAGATCTTGACAGTGCCACAATCGGGCAGCACATCCGTACTCGGTCACACGTTCGGTGTTGATGAAGACGACGTCCTCCTCCCCGTTCCAGCGGGCAGTGGAAGTAGTAGATCCTTCTCGGAATCCCGGAAGCACGATGGCGTGGTGGCGGTGGTTGTGGAGAACTCCGGCAGGGCTTCGCCTATGCGCTGCGGGAGTAGTATGTGGAGGACAGGCGCTAGGGTTTGGGGAGAGGCTAGGGTTTGGGGCGCCGGCCTCAAGGGGGTGCGGCCAAGGGTGGATTGGTGTGGCCGGCCCCCTCCCCTTGCTCCTCATTATATAGGTGGAACCCCCAAGAGTTGTAGTCCAAGTCTTCGAATTAGACCCCAACACCAAAACTTGCCATAAGGACAAATCCTACTCAAGATGGGACTCCTACTCAAGGTGGGACTCCCACCTTTCCTTGGAGGGGGGTGGCCGGCCACCATGGTGGAGTTCACCTGGGACTCCTCCCCCTTAGGGTTGGCCGGCCATACTAGTGGAGTCCCTCCGGGACTCCGCCTTCCATAGTTATTTCTTCCGGACTTTTCTAGAACCTTCTAGAACCTTCCATAAATGCACCGGATTATTTTCAAACTTATAAAATGACTTCCTATATATGAATCTTTTTCTCCGGACCATTACGGAACTCCTCGTGATGTCCTGGATCCCATCCGAGACTCCGAACAAAACTTCGAACTCCATTTCATATTCCATATATACTTAAACGACATCAAACCTTAAGTGTGTCACCCTACGGTTCGTGAACTATGCAGACATGGTTGAGACTTCTCTCCGACCAATAACCAATAGCGGGATCTGGAGATCCATAATGGCTCCCACATATTCAACGATGACTTAGTGATCGAATGCCATTTACATACGATACCGATTCCCTTTGTCACGCGATATTTTACTTGTCCGAGGTTTGATCATCGGTATTTCTATACCTCGTTCAACCTCGTCTCCTGAAAAATACTCTTTACTCGTACCGTGTTATGTGGTCTCTTATGAACCATTCATATGCTTTCAAGCTAATTAGACGACATTCCACCGAGAGGGCCCAGAGTATATCTATCCGTCATCGGGATGGACAAATCCCACTGTTGATCCATATGCCTCAACTCATACTTTCCGAATACCTAATCCCACCTTTATAACCACCCATTTACGCAGTGGCGTTTGATGTAATCAAAGTACCCTTCCGGCATAAGTGATTTATATGATCTCATGGTCGAAGGACTAGGTAACTACGTACGAAAGCTTATAGCAAATGAACTTAATGACGTGATCTTATGCTACGCTTAATTGGGTGTGTCCATTACATCATTCACATAATGACATAACCTTGTTATTAATAACATCCAATGTTCATGATCACGAAACTATGATCATCTATTAATCAACAAGCTAGTTATACAAGAGGCTTACTAGGGACTCCTTGTTGTTTACATAACACACATGTATCAATGTTTCGGTTAATACAATTATAGCATGGTATATAAACATTTATCATAAACATAAAGATATATAATAACCACTTTATTATTGCCTCTTGGGCATATCTCCAACAGTCTCCCACTTGCACTAGAGTCAATAATCTAGATTACATTGTAAGGTACCTAAAACCCATGGCATTCTGGTGTTGGTCATGCTTTGCCCTAGGGAGAGCTTTAGTCAACGGATCTGCCACATTCAGATCAGTGTGTACTTTGCAAATCTTTACTTCTCCATCTTCGATGTACTCGCGAATCGAATGAAAGCGCAGCTTGATATGCTTCAGCTTCTTGTGTGACCTTGGTTCTTGTGCATTGGCGATGGCACCCATGTTGTCACAATAGATGACTAGTGGGTCCAATGCACTAGGAACCACACCAAGCTCAACAATGAACCTCTTCATCCATACCGCTTCCGATGAAGCCTCCGAAGCCGCTATGTATTCCGATTCTGTTGAACACTTCGCCACCGTGCACTGCTTGGAGCTACACCAGCTTACTGCAGCACCATTCAATATAAACATGTACCCAGACTGAGACTTAGAGTCATCAGGATCAGTGCTCCAACTTGCATCGGTGTAACTGGTTACAATGAGCTCTTGGTCACCGCCATAACAAAGAAACATATCTCTAGTTCTTTTCAAGTACTTCAGGATATTCTTGACCGTTGTCCAGTGTTCCATTCCTGGATCACTTTGATATTTGCTGGTCAAACTAACAACATGTGCGATATCCGGTCTAGTACACAGCATGGCATACATGATAGAGCCTACTGCCGAGGCATAGGGGATCTGATTCATCCTCTCTCTTTCTTCTGCCGTAGCCGGACCTTGAGTTTTACTCAAGACCTTACCTGGAAACATCGGTAAGAACCCTTTCTTACTTTCATCCATTCTAAACTTCTTTAGAATCTTGTCCAGGTATGTACTCTGTGAAAGCCCTATTAGGCGTCTTGATCTATCTCTATAAATCTTGATGCCTAAAATGTACGCTGCTTCACCAAGGTCCTTCATTGAAAAACACTTATTCAAATAACCTTTTACACTGCTTAATAGTTCTATATCATTCCCAATCAATAATATGTCATCTACATATAATATCAGGAATGCTACAGAGCTCCCACTCACTTTCTTGTAAATACAGGCCTCTCCATGACACTGTATAAACCCGAAGTCTTTGATCACCTTATCAGAGCGTCGGTTCGAACTCCTGGATGCTTGATTCAGTCCATAAATGGAACGCTGAAGTTTGCATACCTTGTCAGCATTTTTAGGATCGACAAAACCTTTGGGTTGTACCATATACAACTCTTCCTCAATGTCACCATTAAGGAACGCCATTTTGACATCCATCTGCCAAATCTCATAATCGAAAAATGCAACTATTGCTAACAAAATCCTCACAGACTTTAGCTTCGCTACAGGTGAGAAAGTCTCATCGTAGTCAACACCTTGAATTTTTCGGAAACCCTTTGAGACAAGTCGAGCTTTATAGACAGTAATATTACCATCAGCATCTGTTTTTCTCTTGAAGATCCATTTATTCTCGACAGCCTTTCGGCTATCAGGTAAGTCTACCAAAGTCCACACTTTGTTATCATACATGGATCCCATTTCGGATTTCATGGCTTCTTGCCATTTGTTGGAATCTGGGCTCATCATCGCTTCTTCATACGTCGCAGGGTCTTCATCATTGTTGTCCACAATCATGACATTTAGACAAGGATCATATCAATCAGGAGTGGTACGTTCCCTTGTCGATCTGCGAGGTTCAGTAGCTACCTCGCTCGAAGTTTCATGATCATTATCATTAGCTTCCTCTGTTATCGGTGCAGGCGGCACATGAACATCTTCCGGTACTGCGCTACTCTGATCAACGAGAGAAGGTTCAGTAACCTCATCGAGTTCTACTTTTCTTCCAGTCACTTCCTTAGTGAGAAACTCTTTCTCAAGAAAGGTTTCGTTCTTAGCAACAAAGATTTTGCCTTCGGATCTGTGATAGAAAGTATACCCTATAGTTTCCTTAGGGTATCCTATGAAGACGCATTTCTCCGCTTTGGGTTCTAGCTTGTCCGGTTGTAACTTTTTTACATAGGCTTCGCAACCCCAAAATTTTAGGAACGACAGCTTAGGTTTCTTATTAAACCACAATTCATACGGTGTCGTTGCAACGGATTTAGATGGTGCCCTATTTAAAGTGAATGCAGCTATCTCTAATGCATAACCCCAAAACGATAACGGCAAATCGGTAAGAGACATCATAGAACGAACCATATGTAAGAGAGTTCGATTACAACGTTCGGACACACCATTGCGCTGTGGTGTTCCCGGCGGTGTCAACTGTGAAAGTATTCCGCATTTCTTTAAATGCATACCAAACTCATAACTCAGATATTCGCCTCCGCGATCAGAACGCGGAAACTTAATCTTCTTGTTACGTTGATTTTCTACTTCACTTTGGAATTCCTTAAACTTCTGGAAAGTTTCGGATTTATGTTTCATGAAATAGATATACCCATATCTACTCAGATCATCTGTGAAGGTTAGAACATAACGATAACCACCACGCGAGGCTACACTCATTGGTCTGCACATATCGGTATGTATGATTTCCAATAAGTCTGTAGCTCGCTCCATTATACCAGAGAATGGAGTCTTAGTCATTTTTCCCATTAGACATGCTTCGGATCTATCAATGACTCAAAGTCAAGAGACTCAAGTAGTCCATCGGAATGGAGTTTCTTCATGCGTTTCACTCCAATATGACCAAGACGACATTGCCACATATAAGTAGAATTATCATTCAATTTAATTCGCTTAGCATCAATGTTATGAACATGTGTATCACTACTATCGAGACTTAAGAGGAATAAACCATTCATCTCAGGCGCATGACCATAAAAGATATTATTCATAAAAATAGAACAACACTTATTCTCAGACTTGAATGAATAACCGTCTTGCATTAAACAAGATCCAGATATAATGTTCATGCTCAACGGAGGCACTAAATAACAATTATTGAGGTTTAAAACTAATCCCGAAGGTAGATGTAGAGGGAGTGTGCCGACAGCGATCACATCGACCTTGGATCCATTTCCAACGCGCATCGTCACTTCATCCCTCGCTAGGCTTCGTTTATTCCGTAGTTCCTGTTTCGAGTTACAAATGTGAGCAACCGAACCAGTATCAAATACCCAGGCACTAGTACGAGAACCAGTAAGATAGACATCTATAACATGTACATCAAATATACCTTTCTTCTTCTTGACAAGGCCGCTCTTCAGATCAGCCAAGTACTTGGGGCAATTACGCTTCCAGTGCCCCTTCCCATTGCAGTAATAGCACTCAGTATCAGGTTTAGGGCCACCCTTAGGCTTCTCAGGAGGTGCGGCAACTTTCTTGCCGCCCTTCTTGGCGTTGTCCTTCTTAGGTTTGCCTTGCTTCTTGAAACTGGTGGTCTTGTTGACCATCAACACTTGGTGCTCTTTCTGTATCTCAATCTCAGCAGATTTTAGCATGGAGAAGAGTTCAGGTAACTCCTTGTTCATGTTCTGCATGTTGTAGTTCATCACGAAGTTCTTGTAACTTGGTGGCAGTGATTGAAGAACACGATGAATACCCAGCTGGTTAGGGACGATTATCCCCAAATCACTGAGCTTCTTCGCGTGTCCGGACATAGCAAACACGTGCTCACTAACGGAGCTGCCCTCTTGCATCATACAGCCAAAGAACTGTTTCGAGGCCTCATAGCTCTCCACAGCCGCATGAGTTTCAAAGATAACCTTGAGGTCATTGATCATATCACAAGGGTCCATGGTGCTCAAAACGCTTTTGGAGCTCTGCCTCTAGGATGCACATAATGGCACACTGAACTTGAGAGTAGCGAGTCACCCGAGTCTCGTAAACATTTTTACATCCTCAGATACTGCAGGGGGTGGTGGGGGACCTAGCGGTGCATCAAGCACATATTGCAGATTTCCGCCATTGAGGAAGATCCTCACATGACGGAACCAGTCGGTGAAGTTGCTACCATTACTTTTAAGCTTTTCTTTCTCTAGTAACTGGTTAAAATTGATTGATGGGGACGCCATGATCTACAACATATATTTGCAAGAGTTTAGACTAAGTTTATGACAAATTGAGTTCAAATTTTAATTCAACAAAATTAAAAACTAGGTGAACTCCCACTCAAAACAATATCCCTCGCATTGTCTTAGTGATCACACGAACCAAATCCACTACACCAAGTCCGATCATCACGAGACAAGATGTAACTTCAATGGCGAACACTCAAAGTGTTCATCATATCAATCATATGACTCATGCTCTACCTTTCGGTATCCCGTGTTCCGAGACCATGTCTGTACATGCTAGGCTCGTCAAGGCAACCTTAGTATCCACGTGTGCAAATCTGGCTTGCACCCGTTGTATGCACATGTAGAATCTATCACACCCGATCATCACATGATGCTTCGAAATGACAAGTCTTGGCAACGGTGCTACTAAGGATGAACACTTTATTATCTTGATATTTAGTGAGAGGGATCATCTTATAATGCTATCGTCGCGATCTAAGCAAAATAAGATGCATAAAAGGATTAACATCACATGCAATTCATATGTGATATGATATGGCCCCTTTGTCTTTGCGCCTTTGATCTTCATCTCCAAAGCACGGACATGATCTCCATCATCAACGGGCATGATCTCCATCTGTTGCGGTCAGAAACCCACCGGTGAGCAGCGACGGGCAACACGGTAGAGCCGGGAGGCTCCCAGGACTGCGGCTGGCCCTGGTCCCTCCGAGCGACGGCCCGCAAAGACTCGGCACGCACGTCCGATGCTGGTGCAAGGGCATGCCACCTGACCTATACCTGGTCAGGAAGGTGATGGATGTGCCTCGCTTAGTTTCCTGCATGGCATACACGTAAACATTAAATACGACCCTCGATCGGCTCTCAGGTTGTCCTGTGAATCGGCTCGAAGAGCCGATCCACCTATGATCCGTACGGGGTGTACGAATATATGGTGGTCCTGCTTGATCAAAATAAAGCTAAAACGACCTACTACGATTTAGGGTTTTCACCACATAATCGGAACATCCTACTCGTGATTGAGCCTGGCAGCCACGCACGGTGATCGTAAGCCGACCCTAGACAAGGCCTAAAAACCAACACGAGGTTGATCGCCGGAACATCCTGTCTAGGGCTAGCAAACTACACCCTACGCGCCACTGGATCCTTCAACCCATTTGTAAGGCCTAACTATGCAGATATTAAACTAATCCTTGGAGAACAAGGAGCAACCATAACGGATCGGATCTACTAAATAACGATCAAGCGGGGTGCCGCCCTTACACCTAAGATACGTGTAAGGGCGGCTAGACGTCTCAGGGTTGTACGACGACAGCATATGATACGATGAACAATGCTAACCCTAACACATCTAAGATAACTACGTTGCTCGCCATCAAAAAGGCTTCAGCACGAGCAACGCATGAACAGCGAATAAACGTGTACTGCCTAGATCGCAAGATGCGATCTAGGCAGCATGATGCTTACCCGGAAGAAACCCTCGAGACAAGGGAGTTGGCGATGCGCCTAGATTGGTTTGTGGTGAACGTGATTGTTGTTTATTTCATAAACCCTAGATACATATTTATAGTCCGTAGACTTTCTAACGTGGGAATAATCCCAACTGGGCATGAGCCAAACTCTATCTAACCGACACGTATCCTACTATATTACAGATACACGGGCAAACTAGCCCAAACTTTGCATATAAGGCCGATTCATGTATATTCTTCAAGCCCATCTTGATCGCGGCCCACCTCTGACTCGGTCAAATTCTGGTGATAACACATGCCCCCCTGGTTTTGGAATTGATATTTCCAAAATCACTCCGTTATTTCTTCGTCGGGTCATGTCGTGGCAGAACCGTCGCAGTATCCTTTATCATGATGCCTTGCCTTCTCAACTTCTCCGCGTGACTTGGCAGTTTCTGTTTTTTTCTTTTTTTTCTTTGGGCACCACCTCCTCGGAAACTGCTGTGGCATTGAATCTCCACTATATCCCCTTTATTTAACCGCTCTGAACCGTTCGCCACTTCATCCCCTTGCTCTGTTCTGGCCATCGGCACCAAGAAAACCCCCAATCTCAGAGCAGTGTCTTCCTCTTCCTCCATCTCCTCAGGCCTCTCTCTCCAATCTTCCTCCTCGAGCGAACAGGAGTGGAACTTTGATCCCGTGCCAGATGGCCCACCCGAAGCACTCGTCGGGTCAGATGGTGACTTACCTCTGACCGATGGGGAGGACGACCTCGAGTTCCTCATCAAAGGGGAACTGAAGAGCGAGAGCGAAGACGACCTCCACTCCTGGGCGAACTCCACCTCCTCCGACGAGGGGGAGGAAGAAGAAAAAGCAGAGGAAGAAGAGGAAGAGGAGGAGGATGATTCCTCCTCCTCCGCTGGGTATCCGCCGGCGAAGCGCTTCCGCGCTTGGGCGGACAGCGAGGATGATGATGATGACAAGGAAGAAGAGGCTCCGGCCGAGGACTGGGGCAGCAGCGACGAGGAACTCTCTGGAAGCAGCGCCGACGGCAGCTACAATGGCGACGATGAGGACAGCGACGACCCCTAGAACAGGGGCCAATTAGTGTAGGACTAGTAGTAGCAGTGCACTAGGCATCGGATGATCCTTTTGAGAGCCATCGGCTCTTTCTTGTAAAGCCGTTCCTTTGAATCAATAAGAATTGTTCTTCCAATTTGACTCTCAATTAATCCAATTTCAAGTCTTCCGTTTGCCGCACCAAGACCGATAGCAACGTATCGGACTTTTCGCCCCAGACGCCCATGAAGCCAGACTCAGATACCAACTAGACCGTCAGTCAAGCACTTCTCAAATTCAGACTGTAAGTTGATATCTGACCATAATACTTTGCAATCCTATAGCCGATGGCTGTTCATCGGCTGTTTTGAGAATCCAGTCTCCTTCATCTTCTTGCAGCAACAGGACGGTCCAGACCCTGTAGATGATGATGGCTTCCCTTTCAGGCTCCTTTCCGCAGCTCTAGTAGTCTTCTTCTGCAACAACTCACCGCTTTCGAAGAAGGTTATGATGCAGGGTCAGCCGATGACACTCCAATCGGCTTCCAAAAACAGAGTGTTTGCCAAATCAGCTGCCCCCCGAGCCTCAGTTAAGGTGAGAACAGTGGCGAGAACACACAGTTCAGTCCAAGGGCCTTGAACTCAGGCAATTGAGACAGCCACCATGCAGAGGTCCTAGCCATTCCTACGAGCGTAGCTGAGAAGGTGGCCAACTTAGCCAGGCCGACGGTAGATACACCGGAGCCGATCACCTTTTCTTCCCTTGAAAGCCGATATTGCAGACAAAACACCAACGGCCTAATGAGCAAAAGGTTGGAGGTTGGCCTTGAGGCTGAACTGAAGACCGACTTGTTCGAAATCCGTGTCTTGAACACGCAGCTGGTAGATCTTGTGTAATTTGTACTAGAGTCGATGTCCGTGCATCGGCTGTATACCATGAGATTTTTTTTACTGGCCGATTTTTCTATCGGCCCCCAATATTTCACTGCACATGTATCGCACATGTTCATCTGATTAGGTGCCCCCCCCCCCGAGCCGAATCTGTCAGGTAATTGCAGATATCGGCTCTGTAGTTAGCCAAGGCACTGTATTTGAACGTCGGCTTCGTTAGGACTAATGTTGACTCTCATCAGCCGACGTAAAACCGCTGCCCATTAGATCGACGTTGAACACAGGCAGAATGTGTGGTGAGGATAATTTTGGCCGATTGCTGGAATCGGCCTCCGTGTTGATTGAATCGCTCAATGAAGGTTTTGCAATGTTCCTCCATAGATCTTTGGGGCCGATCCCAAGGATCGGCCTCGCCAGGTTTGTCCATAGGTTTGTTCTTGCTATACGGTCAGGCCGGTGGATAAGACCAGCCTAACCCCATCCTTTGTCACGTCGATGCGCTCGCAGTCATCCAAATTGATGCCTGAGAGTGGCTCTTGGCCTGTTGTCTCCCAAGCGTCCATCCCAGCCGTTGAAATCTCGGCTGAGTCATCTGCATGGACGACCTCTACCTCATCTCCATCCCACTGTATTACGCATTGGTGCATCGTGGATGGAATGCAACAGTTGGCGTGGATCCAATCTCTTCCTAGCAGGACAGCATAGGTGCTCTTTCTATCGACAATAAAGAACGTCGTAGGGATGGTTTTCCTTCCTACGGTCAGATCCACGTTCAGAACACCTTGTGTGTCAGACGCTTGGCCGTTGAAATCGCTCAATGTCACGTTGGTCTTGATCAGATCCGAGCTAGAGCGTCCCAACCGACGTAGCATGGAGTATGGCAGAATGTTGACTGCCGCTCCGGTGTCCACCAGCATCTTGTTGACAGGCTGCCCATCGATATAACCTCGCAAGTACAGGGCCTTCAGATGTCTGTAGCTTCTTTCTCGTGGCTTCTCAAAGATAACTGGCCGTGGGCCGCAGTCAAGTTGTGCCACAGGTGCTTCGTCTAATCCTGGAGCACTAAACTCTGTCGGAAGGATGAACACCATGTTTGTGCCAGCCGATGTTTCATCATCGGCTTTCTTTTGTCTGGGGCGCCACTCTTTCCTTTGTGGCCGACCTTCTTCGTCCAGGGTTCGCTGAATTTTAGCGGCCAGATCAGGCCGCGCCTTCCTCAACGTGTGCAGGTATAACCTTTCGGCTTCCTCCAAACCACGTAGTCACTGAACCCTACGCTTTTGGGAACGGCTGAGTCCATCAGGGCACCACCTTGGCCGGTGGTACTTATCTTCTTCTTCTTCATCATCGTCTTCCAAATCCTCGAGATCTTCCACCCGAGAGGACTCAGCGTGCTTGTTCCGAGGCGGGAGAGGCCCTAGACGTTTGAACACGGACACGTTAGCTGCATCCTTCCTCTTCTGTCTACATTCTGGGCAGTTGCCGATTGTAGGCAATCGGCTCATTCCTGAATCCCAGCAGTGTCTGAAGAAGGGACAGTCCCAGTGCCTATCCTCGTCGTCTTGCTCTCTTGGCTTTTCCGTGGCATGGCGCTCATATCTCTCCTCGTCGCGGTCATGCCGGCGATGTCTCCTGGCGTCCCCAGCCGGACGATCTCTTTCACCATCGTCATTGGGTCGTCGGCGTTGGTCATATTGACTCACATACTTGTTGAGGAGGTGATCAGAGAGAGGTCGCTGATATCTCACATTCCTCACTTCTCCCTCTGTGATGTAGCGCTTGCCATCGTGACGGAGCCGATCGCGTGGAACGGCTTCCTCTGTGTCCTTGCTACGAGAGCAGCTGCCCTCGTCTCCGTCCTTACCAGCGTGGTGTCCAGGTCCTACCATGTTGATGTTGAACGAGAATCCTGGCTGGCACCCTCCAGGGTAAGTGCACTCCACCGTGTTAACGGCGGGGAAGGGGTGTGTGTCGACTTTCATGGCGTACTGGCTGAAAATTAGACGCCCTTGTTCTATCGCCATTTGGACCTGCTGCCGCCACACCCTGCAGTCGTTGGTGGCATGGGTGAACGTGTTATGCCACTTGCAGTATGGCTTTCCATTCAGCTCCTGCACCGTGGGGATCTTGTGGCCTTCGGGTACCTTTAGCTGCTTCTCCTTAAGTAAGAGGTCGAAAATCTGCTCAGCTTTGGTAACGTCGAAGTCAAACCCTCTTGGAGGACCTTGTGGCTTAACCCACTTGCAGGACACGGGGCTTCCCCCCCGAGTCCATTCAGCCACTGCTACCTCTTGATCTCCCGCAGAGCCTTCGTCTTCATCTGCCTCAACCAGGACCACCGCACGCTTGAATTTATCCTGGTATACATCTGGGTGGCGCTGTTCATATACTGACAGCTTCTGCACCATGTGCGCCAGTGAAGGGTAGTCTGCTTGGGAGGCCACGTCCTTGATCGGTGATGCGAGACCCACCACCGCCAACTCGACTGCTTCTTTTTCAGTCACACGAGCCGAATAGCATCGGTTCCTAACGGTCCTGAAGTGCTGGACGTATTCTGACACTGTTTCTCCGCGCTTCTGACGTACTTGTGCTAAATCGGCAATGCCAGCCTCGGAAGCCTCTGAGTGATACTGCATGTGGAACTGCTCTTCCAACTGCTTCCAAGTCCGGATTGAGTCTGGTGGCAGCGATGTGTACCATCCGAAAGCCGATCCTGTGAGGGACTGTGCGAAGAACCTCACACGCAGCTCATCTGATGCTGAGATCGTGCCCAGCTGTGCCAAATATCGGCTCACATGCTCGATGGAGCTGGAACCATCTGATCCATTAAACTTGGAGAAATCAGGGAGCCGATATTTGGGTGGTAGCGGGATCAACTCGTACTCGTTGGGGTACGGCTTGGAATAGCCGATTGTCCTCCTTTTCGGCACCATGCCGAACTGGTCTCTCAGGATTGTACTGATCTGATCCGCGGTGCTGGCCGCAGGAGTCGAACTCTGAAGATTCGCTGGAGTGGCATATTTAGCCAGCCATGCTTGCTTTTCCAGCTCTGAGCCAACTGCAGGAGCTGAGCTCTGGAGGTTTGTCGGAGTGGCATACTTAGCTAGCCATGTCTGCTTCTCAAGATCTGTTCCCGAAGTTCCTCCTGTTGTTCCAGCAGTCCCTGCTGTTGCAGTCTGGTTTGTGAGTGCCCAGTTACTACAGTCTGGCACGTATGTGCACGTGTATCCGTGAAGGATCTCCTTAGGCGCCTCATGCAAGAACTGGTAGTCACTAGGGTCACCACCGATCTTGTAGACGACGTATGCTGGTGAATTCGGCACTTCTGGTGCTGCCAACGCGAATGGCAGCGGTGGACGGGACTGGAGTGGCATCTCTCCTTGGTAAGTCCCGAGAGCTGGTCCTGACGGAGAGTACTGATGCCTCATGATTTCCTGGATCACCCGAAGAGCGACACGCTCCAAAGTGTTCACCAGGCTCTCAGAATGGCGGTGCAGCGAGTGAGCTACCATGAAGTTAATCTCCTGACGCAGGGACCTGGTGCGTTCTTCTGACGGGGCGGACAGGTCCACTCCATCGAGCGCGCCTTCAGGTGAGAACCCTTTCCACCTGATGCCATGTGAGCGGGTTCTGTGAAAAGAGCCGATGAGGTCGGCTTCGAGGATCGCTTTGACCTCGTCATACTTCTTCTTGAGCTCCTCGGTCAGATCTTCGTACGTGACTGGGGTGCCTTCCGCCATCTCAGATGTAGATGGCGATGCGGTTGATGTCGAAGATGGTCCCATCGGGCGTGCCAGAATGTGTTGCGGTCAGAAACCCACCGGCGAGCAGCGACGGGCAACACGGTAGAGCCGGGAGGCTCCCAGGACTGCGGCTGGCCCTGGTCCCTCCGAGCGACGGCCTGCAAAGACTCGGCACGCACGTCCGATGCTGGTGCAAGGGCGTGCCACCTGACCTAAACCTGGTCAGGAAGGTGATGGATGTGCCTCGCTTAGTTTCCTGCATGGCATACACGTAAACATTAAATACGAGCCTCGATCGGCTCTCAGGTTGTCCTGTGAATCGGCTCGAAGAGCCGATCCACCCATGATCCGTACGGGGTGTACGAATATATGGTGGTCCTGCTTGATCAAAATAAAGCTAAAACGACCTACTACGATTTAGGGTTTTCACCACATAATCGGAACATCCTACTCGTGATTGAGCCTGGCGGCCACGCACGGTGATCGTAAGCCGACCCTAGACAAGGCCTAAAAACCAACACGAGGTTGATCCCCGGAACATCCTGTCTAGGGCTAGCAAACTACACCCTACGTGCCACTGGATCCTTCAACCCATTTGTAAGGCCTAACTATGCAGATATTAAACTAATCCTTGGAGAACAAGGAGCAACCATAACGGATCGGATCTACTAAATAACGATCAAGCGGGGTGCCGCCCTTACACCTAAGATAGGTGTAAGGGCGGCTAGACGTCTCAGGGTTGCACGACAACAGCATATGATACGATGAACAATGCTAACCCTAACACATCTAAGATAACTACGTTGCTCGCCATCAAAAAGGCTTCAGTACGAGCAACGCATGAACAGCGAATAAACGTGTACTGCCTAGATCGCAAGATGCGATCTAGGCAGCATGATGCTTACCCGGAAGAAACCCTCGAGACAAGGGAGTTGGCGATGCGCCTAGATTGGTTTGTGGTGAACGTGATTGTTGTTTATTTCATAAACCCTAGATACATATTTATAGTCCGTAGACTTTCTAACGTGGGAATAATCCCAACCGGGCACGAGCCAAACTCTATCTAACCGACACGTATCCTACTATATTACAGATACACGGGCAAACTAGCCCAAACTTTGCATATAAGGCCGATTCATGTATATTCTTCAAGCCCATCTTGATCGCGGCCCACCTCTGACTCGGTCAAATTCTGGTGATAACACCATCATCGTCGGCGTAGCGTCAAGGTCAATGGTGTCGTCTTCATGATTGTTCTCCCATGTAGCAACTATTACAACTTCTTTGAAATACTACTCAACATGAAATTTAAAGACAGCCATAAGGCTCCTGCCGGTTGCCACAATACAATAATGATCATCTCATACATATTCATCATCACATTATGGCCATATCACATCACCAAACCCTGCAAAAACAAGTTAGACGTCTCTAATTTGGTTTGCATATTTTACGTGGTTTAGGGTTTTCGAGTAAGATCCAATCTACCTACGAACATGAACCACAACAGTGATACTAGTGTTTTCAATAGAAAGAGTAAATTGGATCTTCACTATAGTGGGAGAGACGGACACCCGCAAAGCCACTTATGCAATACAAGTTGCATGTCGAGGGTGGAGCAAATCTCATGAACGCGGTCATGTAAAGTTAGCTCGAGCCGCTTCATCCCACTATGCCACAAAGATGCAAAGTACACGAACTAAAGACAACAAAGCATCAACGCCCACAAAACAATTGTGTTCTACTCGTGCAACCAATCTATGCACATACACGGCTCTGATACCACTGATGGGATTCGTAGCATAGCAAACAAAAAATTTCCTACCGCAAGAACGAAAACCAAGCCAAGATGCAATCTAGAAGATGGTAGCAACAAGGGGATCACGAGACTAACCCTTGAAGATTTCCAAAGCCTACGAGATTAGATCTTGTTGTTGCAGAAGATGATCACTTGCCGCTTGCAAAAGCGCGTAGAAGATCTTGACAGTGCCACAATCGGGCAGCACCTCCGTACTCGGTCACACGTTCGGTGTTGATGAAGACGACGTCCTCCTCCCCGTTCCAGCGGGCAGCGGAAGTAGTAGATCCTTCTCGGAATCCCGGAAGCATGATGGCGTGGTGGCGGTGGTTGTGGAGAACTCCGGCAGGGCTTCGCCTATGCGCTGCGGGAGTAGTATGTGGAGGACAGGCGCTAGGGTTTGGGGAGAGGCTAGGGTTTGGGGCGCCGGCCTCAAGGGGGTGCGGCCAAGGGTGGATTGGTGTGGCCGGCCCCCTCCCCTTGCTCCTCATTATATAGGTGGAACCCCCAAGAGTTGTAGTCCAAGTCTTCGAATTAGACCCCAACACCAAAACTTGCCATAAGGACAAATCCTACTCAAGATGGGACTCTGTTGCGGTCAAAACCCACCGGCGGGCAGCGACGGGCAACACAGTAGAGCCGGGAACAACTTAGGGCTGCGGCTGGCCCTGGTCCCTCCGAGCGACGGCCCGCAAAGCCTCTGGTCACACGTCCGATGCTGGTGCAAGGGCGTGCCACCTGACCTATACCTGGTCAGGAAGGTGATGGAGATGCCTCGCTTAGTTTCCTGCATGGCATACACGTAAACATTAAATACGAGCCTCGATCGGCTCTCAGGTTGTCCTGTGAATCGGCTCAAAGAGCCGATCCACCCATGATTCGTACGAGGTGCACGAATATATGGTGGTCCTGCTTGATCAAGATAAAGCTAATTCGATCTACGACGATTTAGGGTTTTCACCGCATAATCGGATCATCCTACTCACGATTGGGCCTCGCGGCCACGCACGGTGATCGTAAGCCGATCCTAGATAAGGCCTAAAAACCAACACGAGGTTGATCCCCGGAACATCCTGTCTAGGACTAGCAAACGACACCCTACGTGCCGCTGGATCCTCCAACCCTTTGTAAGGCCTAACTATTGCAGATATTAAACTAATCCTTGAAGAACAAGGAGCAACCGTAACGGATCGGATCTACTAAATAAAGATCAAGCGGGGTGCCGCCCCTACACCTAAGATAGGTGTAAGGGCGGCTAGATATGCAAGGGTTGCACTACGATAGCATATGATACGAAGAACTATGCTAACCCTAACACATCTATGATAACTACGTTGCTCGCCATCAAAAAGGCTTCAGTACGAGCAACGCGTGAACAACATGAAGCTTATGCTGCCTAGATCGCAAGATGCGATCTAGGCAGCATGATGCTTACTGGTAGAAACCCTCGAGACGAAGGAGTTGGCGATGCGCCGAGATTGATTGGTTGGTTGAACGTTGGTTGTTGTTTATTCCATAAACCCTAGATACATATTTATAGTCCAGGGGACTTTCTAATTTAGGCGTGCACCTAACCGTGCACGGGTAAAACTCTAACTAACCGACACGTATCCTAATATATTACAGATACACGGGCTAACCAGCCCAAACCTTGCATATAAAGGCCGATTCACATATTTCTTCTGTATATAATCTTCAAATCCATCTTGATCGCGGCCCACCTCTAACTCGGTCAAATTCTGGTGATAACACATGCCCCCCTGGTTTTGGAATTGATAATTCCAAAATCACTCTGTTTTTTTTCTTCGTCGGGTCATGTCGTGGCAGAGCAGAACCGTTGCAGTATCTTCATCATGATGCCCTGTCTTCTCAGCTTCTCTGCAAAATTTGATAGCTTCAGTATCACCTCCTCGGATACTGCAATGACATTAAATATCCACCAGGCTCCTTATTATTTAACCGTGCCGATTGGTTAGCCCACTTCATCCCCTTCCTCTGTTCTAGCTATCGGCACCAAAAAACCCTCTTTTCCTGTAGCAATGTCTTCTTCTTCCTCCGTCTCCTCTGGCCTCTCCTTCCAATCTTCTTCCTCGAGCGAGCCGATGTCAGAGCCCAAGTGGGACTTTGACTTCATGTCAGATGGCGACATGCCCCTGACTGATGGGGAGGGCAACCTCCAGTTCCTCATTGAAGGGGAACTGGAGAGCGAAAGCGAAGATGACCTCCACTCATGGAGGAACTCCACTTCTTCCGATAAAGAGGAGGAAGAGGAAGACGAGGAGGTAGAGGAAGAAGAGGAAGAAGACGATTCCTCTTCCTCCGCTGGGTACCCGCCGGCGAAGCGTCTCCGTGCTTGGGCGGACAGTGAAGACGACGATGATGACGAAGAGGAAGAAGTTCCGGTCGAAGGCTGGGGCAGCAGTGACGAGGAGTTCTTCGGAAGCAGCGCCGGCGGCAGCTATGACGCCGATGACGAGGGCAGCGAGGATTAGTGACATAGGATCATTAGTATGTGAGCAATCGGCTCTCCTTTTGTTCCTCTTTCCTTGAGCAATCGGCTCTTCATTGTAAAAAACCCTCCTTTATTAATGAAGAAGTAGTTCCAATCAACTCTTTTGCCGATAGTCAACGTCAAACAATCTCCCAAAAGAGCCGATGGCATCGCACCGGTCTCTATCATAAAAATACGAGTAAGGTCGACCTAGCCGCCCCTCCAAATGGTAACCTGCGACCTCCGTCTGAGAAAGCAAACTCAGATCCCCAAATCGCCGCCTGAGCAGTTCCAATCCACGACCACCTGCATCCAGATCTCAACCGCGCCGCCCCCAACTTCTTCAGCGCATCCGATGGCGGAATCATCCAGCACCAACGCCACGGCCTCTGGTCTGAAGGTAACCCTCAGCCTCTTCTCACCACTTGAATGACATAGGATCAATGGCAAACACCTGAATTAATGTTTTGTTCCGCCATCAATTTAGGTTTCAGACATCCTTCTGCCACATCCTTCTCTCGCAAATTCGATGTGCCTCGGTCCTCGTTCTTCCGAGAGTCCCGCCCTCTTAATTTCGTGCGAGGCTAACAGAATCCCCTTCATGAATCAGAACTTAGATCTGACTTCCTGGGCCGACTGCCTGCGAGCCTAGCCTAATCCTCCTGAGGGTTGGGTGGCATGGTACAATAGAGTATCCAAAGCCCATTATGCCAGTTGGGAAACCATAGGGATAGCCGATGCCTTATCATTATCGTTGTCTCCTCTTGAGAAGAATGAAAATATTCTGAAAACCATCGGCTACTTCTGGTCTGATGCACTGAATAGCTTCATGTTTGGCCATGGCCCTATGACACCGACCCTGCTGGATGTGGCCATGATCACAGGCCTAGACATTGAATCCCCCAGCCCTTCTGCATTCAAACTGCCGAAAGTCCCTTTCACTCTTTCCTCTAAAAAAGAGTGTACCAGCTGGGGTGCCTATCTCAATCGTTATATGAAAAACAAAGGCCCCGTGACAGAGAGGGAACATACAGCCTTCCTGAACTTCTGGTTGGAGCACTTCATATTCTGTGGCCCATCGCTCGCCCCCACCAAGAATTACCTTTCCTTGGCCTATGAACTTGCTAAAGGCACCCAACTTGGCCTAGGCAAACTGTTTCTTGGAGAGGTCTATCGATCCCTTCAACTGATGTCCGTCAAACTGTTTTCTCAGAAGACAGTTAAAACTGGCGGCCCCTGGTGGTTTATTCAGTTGTGGGCCCAGCTATACTTTCAGAACCAGATCCCAGACTTCCCACCGTTGACCACCTGCACCTTTCCAGATGTTAATGGAAAGGAGATCCGATGCACCAGCTATGGCCAAGCTTTGTATAGTCTCCCAGGCAGCAGGCTGATCCCTAAGGAAGCAGCAGGGTGGTTCAAGATTTTCTTCCAAGGATTGGACAACCCCCTGTTCTTCCCTTATACTGAATCGGCGAACTTTGAAAACCCAGTCTCCTTTCGACTGGATAACTTTGCCGATGACGCTAGCACCCAGCATCTGTATTCTATCATGATTCGTCCTTGCTTCCTCCCTGTTGGCATGAGTACCTCGAACCGGATCATCAAGCCCGGTTATGAGTGTTATCAGCCGGTAGTGGTAGCTCGACAGCTTGGTCTCGGGCAGGTGCCTCCACACTTCTTCTTACACCACCTGACAGCAAGTAGAGCTGATCTACCTGACATCCTTACTGGCCAAAGGTGTTATACCTTTTTTGATGCTTTGGCCATTCCAATTCCCCACGACCTTCATTTTTCCTCCACTACCGATGGTTTCGAGACTTGGTGGTCCATGTGGAAGACCCACGTCTTCAGGAGGGCTCTGGGACCACTGCTGAGACAACTTGATGCCGAGTATGACATCCCGGCAGACCAGGTACCATCACTTAAACATTTCTCGTAACAACATTATAGTGATTGTTTGTGACCTGATTCCATCTCCTGGCAGCAACAAGATGGCCCGGCTCCCACGCAAGCCGATGGTTCCCCTTTCGTATTCCTTCCTCCGGCACCAGTGGTTCTCTTCTGCCGGAGCTCGCCACCCCTGAAGAAAGTCATAATGCAGAGTCAGCCGATTTCACCGAAATCGGCTCCCAAGAGTAAAGCATCTTCGGGTCCAGTTGGCCCCCGAGCCTCGACTCAGGCGAGGAAGGCAGTGAGGAAGGTGGCTACCAGGAAAACCCTGAAGCGTAAAGCTCCTGCCCAAGAAAGCTTGCATGTAAGTTGGTTTATGCCCCGTCCGTACTTATTCACTTTCCCAGTCTTTTGCAACACGCTCGTATTCTTTTCTACAGACTTCCACCGAAGAAACCTCCAGCAGGGCCGTAGAATCCAGCCAGGGGGACTCGAGCTCGGGCAATTCCGAGAGGTCCACCACCCAGAGCCAGACGGCTTCACCAGCGCCGGCTTCTAAGAAAAGGTCGATCCCCGAGCCTCCTGCTCCCCAAGTCCCGACCAAATCGGGGTCACGCACGAAGCGTCGATGCGTCGAAAGGGCTCGTAAAAACCCACGAGTTCCCCCATCGAGCCAGGAGGTCTCAAATGTAACTATCTTCCCGGTCATACTTCATGCTAACCCATTGTCACTTGGACCGGCTAACCATTTCCTCCTGCAGACCGAAGAAACTTCTAGCGGAGACGTCGAGGAGGTACCGATGCCGCCCGCCACCCTGGATCTAGCCACCTCGACGATCGCGGCTGCCCAAGTGGCTGACCTATCCAAGTCCACCGACAAGCCGATCGTTACTACATCGGCTGTTCCTCCTACCTTGGGAGAGGTATGCCCCTTCTCCTTGGCTCCATCACTTTCTTCATTGTATGCTAAGCTCGCTTTGTTTGCCCTATCAGGGTTGTGATCTCTCGAGCTTGCTGACGTTCGATCCAGAATCCATCGAGCCAACTTCTTTCAAGGCAAGTGGAGAGCCGGGTCTTAGTACGGTCCATGGTCCACTCCAGCGTCTCAAAGACTTGCTCTCTTCCTCAACTGAGACCCTGATTGAAAATTCCGAGGAAGTCAAAGGCATCCTCGAAAATATCCAGCCCCATCTCCCTATGACACTGCAAGTGAAGCTCTGGCCCGCTGTTACTCTGTCGGTCTTCAAGTCAAGGGTGCAATCGGCTCGACAAAGGATTACTCTTCGCCACACCCAGCTTCCACTGAGAGCCGATATTGCGGGAAAGTGTCAACGGCTCAACGAGAAGAAAGCTGCTCTGGACGCCAAGACGGACACTTCTGCCAACCGCGCCGAACTCGAGACCCTGCGCAAGGAGCTGGAGAGCCTTGAAGAGAGGGTCAGGGTGACCAAGCAGCTTATCCAAGACAAGGAAGCTCTTATTGCCCGTTCCCAAGATGAAGCAAAAGGCCTCACAGCCGATCTGAAGACCGATCTGGCTGAAATTCGTACCCTGAGCAGCCAGCTGGTGACGGGTAAAGACGAGGACGACGAGGCTGAGATCGCTGAGGTAGATCGCATCCGTGTTGACGCCCTTCACGCCCTCGACGCGTTTCTTCAGTAAACCTCCAGAGACAAATGTTTCGCTGAACTTGAATCTGCTTCGGCTGTACTTGCTACACTTTACACTTTTATATATTTTTTTTTACTGGCCGATTTTCCATCGGCTCCTAATATCTCATTGCCTATGCGTCTGTCTGCCGGATCATGTGCCCCCCCCCCCGAGCCGAATCTGTCAGGTCACTGCAGATATCGGCTCTGCGGTTGTCGGTAGGATTATACCTGAACATCGGGCGTGCCAGAATGTGTTGCGGTCAAAACCCACCGGCGGGCAGCGACGGGCAACACAGTAGAGCCGGGAACAACTTAGGGCTACGGCTGGCCCTGGTCCCTCCGAGCGACGGCCCGCAAAGCCTCTGGTCACACGTCCGATGCTGGTGCAAGGGCGTGCCACCTGACCTATACCTGGTCAGGAAGGTGATGGAGATGCCTCGCTTAGTTTCCTGCATGGCATACACGTAAACATTAAATACGAGCCTCGATCGGCTCTCAGGTTATCCTGTGAATCGGCTCAATGAGCCGATCCACCCATGATTCGTACGAGGTGCACGAATATATGGTGGTCCTGCTTGATCAAGATAAAGCTAATGCGATCTACGACGATTTAGGGTTTTCACCGCATAATCGGATCATCCTACTCACGATTGGGCCTCGCGGCCACGCACGGTGATCGTAAGCCGATCCTAGATAGGGCCTAAAAACCAACATGAGGTTGATCCCCGGAACTTCCTGTCTAGGACTAGCAAACGACACCCTACGTGCCGCTGGATCCTCCAACCCTTTGTAAGGCCTAACTATTGTAGATATTAAACTAATCCTTGATGAACAAGGAGCAACCGTAACGGATCGGATCTACTAAATAATGATCAAGCGGGGTGCCGCCCCTACACCTAAGATAGATGTAAGGGCGGCTAGATATGCAAGGGTTGCACTACGACAGCATACGATACGAAGAACTATGCTAAACCTAACACATCTATGATAACTACGTTGCTCGCCATCAAAAAGGCTTCAGTACGAGCAACGCGTGAACAACATGAAGCTTATGCTGCCTAGATCGCAAGATGCGATCTAGGCAGCATGATGCTTACCGGTAGAAACCCTCGAGACGAAGGAGTTTGCGATGCGCCGAGATTGATTGGTTGGTTGAACGTTGGTTGTTGTTTATTCCATAAACCCTAGATACATATTTATAGTCCAAGGGACTTTCTAACGTGGGAATAATCCCCACCGTGTACGAGACAAACTCTAACTAACCGACACGTATCCTAATATGTTACAGATACACGGGCCAACTAGCCCACACTTTGCATATAAAGGCCGATTCACATATTTCTTCCATGTATATTCTTCAAGTCCATCTTGATCGCGGCCCACCTCTGACTTGGTCAAATTCTGGTGATAACACATGCCCCCCTGGTTTTGGAATTGATAATTCCAAAATCACTCTGCTTTCCTTCGTTGGGTCATGTCGTGGCAGAACCGTTGCAGTATCCTTCATCATGATGCCTTGCCTTCTCACCTTCTCCGCGTGACCTGGCAGTTTTTTTTTTCTTTTAAGCATCACTTCCTCGGAAACTGCTATGGCATTGAATTTCCACTATATCCCCTTTTATTTAACCGCTCCGCACAGTTTACTTTCACATACCCTTCGCATTAGCACCCAAAAAGCCCTTCTGTGCCACCATGTCTTCTTCCTCCTCTGCTTCATCGGATCTTTCCACCCAATCCTCTTCTTCTCGCGAGCCGACGCCGGATCCGAACCCGGCGGAGGTCCACGCGGCCAACACCCGCCGCGCCATTGAGGCCGGGGAGGAGTCTAGCCATGACTTCTCCATCTGGTCAGAGGACGACAAGTCCCTGACCGACGGGGAGAGTGACCTCCGCCTCCTCGCCGACGGGGAAACGGAGGAGGAGAGTGATGACGATCGCTTCTCCTGCGACTTCACCTCTCCCGAGGAGGAGGAGGAGGAAGAGGAGGAGGAGGAGGAGGAGGACGACACCTCCTCCGACGAGCCGCCGGCCAAGCGGTTCTGCCCCTGGCCGGGGAACCTCAGCGACTTCGACAGCGACGACGACGACGCTGACGAGGAGGACGAGGACAATGAGGGCCCGGTCGGCGGCCACTGGAGCAGCGACGACGAGCCCGCCGGGAGTAGCGCCGACAGCGGCGACGACGGCGACGACGAGGGCAGCGACGGCCCATAGATTAGGACCATTAGCATAGGATCAGTAGTAGTAGATGGGGGCAATGTACCCCCCTAGTACTTCCTTTTGAGAGCAATCAGCTCTTTATGTAAGAAATCTTGCTTATCAATGAAGAACTTCCCCAAATTTGATTTTGCCGATTTCCTTTGAGCTTAATTTAGCCGATTCTCCTCTCATACTGATTTTGCCGATTTGTCCCCTTAGCCAATGCGTAATGAGCCGATAGCAACGTATCGGTCCTTTGAGATCCATCCTTCGATTCTTCAACTGATGATTTTGAGATCTGGTGGATAATGTGGAGCCTTCCAGAGAGCCCTTAAATGTCTCCCACCAGTTTCAGCAATCCTTTTCTGCGAGCACTCATCATTTTGCGAAGAAGGTTGCAACGAAGGATTAGCCGATGACATCTCAATCGGCTTCTAACAGAACATCTATCAGACCAGCTGCCCCCCGAGCCTCAGTCAAGGCGAGACTAGCCAATCTTGCCCCCAACGATCACCTTCCTTCCACTGAAAGCCGATATTGCGTATGAAATACCAGCAGCTTACCGAGAAAGAGGCTACCTTGTCCGGCAAAAACTGATGCTTCTGACGGTACTGCTTAATGAGAAGGCCTCACAGCTGATCTGGACTTGGTGAAGATCTGCGCCTTGACCAAGCAACAAGTACTAGAGTCGATGACTGTGCATCGGCTTTGTTCCTTAGTTCTAAAGTCGATGTCCTTGCATCGGCTGTATATCGTGATGCTGATTTTTTTTTTACCGGCCGATTTTTCCTATCGGCCCCCAATGTTTCACTGCACACATGTTACTGCACACATGTTCATCTGCGCATGTTCATCTGATTAGATGCCCCCCGAGCCGAATCTGGCAGGTGACTGCAGATATCGGCTTTGTGGTTAGCCAAGGCATTGTCTTTGCACGTCGGCTCTGGTAAGACTAATGTTGATTTTCCCTGACTCATCAGCCGACGTAAAATCGCTACCCAGTAGATCGATGTTGAACACCAGCAGAACATGTGGTGAGGATAATTTTGGCCGATTGCTGGAATCGGCCTCCATATTGACTCGCTCAAATGAAGGTTTTGTAATGTCCCTTCATAGATCTTTGAAGCCGATCCCAAGGATCGGCCTTGCCACGTTTGCTTATTGTTTTGCTCTTGCTACATGGTCAAGCCAGTGGATAAAACCAGCTTAACCCTTCCCTTCGTCACGTCGATGCGCTCGCAGTCGTCCAAATTGATACCTGAGAGTGGCTCTTGTCCTGCTGCTTCCCAAGCGTTCATGCCAGCCGTTGAAATTTCGGCTGAGTCATCGGCCTGGACGACCTCTACCTCATCTCCATCCCACTGTATTATGCATTGGTGCATCGTGGAGGGAATGCAACAGTTGGCGTGGATCCAATCTCTTCCTAGCAGAACAGCATAGGTGCTCTTGCTATCGACGATGAAGAACATCGTAGGGATAGTTTTCCTTCCTACGGTCAGATCCACGTTCAGAACACCTTGTGCGTCAGACGCTTGGCCGTTGAAATCGCTCAATGTCACGTTGGTCTTGATTAGATCTGAGCTAGAGCGTCCCAACCGACGTAGCATAGAGTATGGCATAATGTTGACTGCCGCTCCAGTGTCCACCAGCATCTTATTTACAGGCCTCCCATCGATAAAACCTCGCAAGTACAGGGCCTTCAGATGTCTGTAGCTTCTTTCTCGTGGCTTCTCAAAGATAACCGGCCGTTGGCCGCAGTCAAGTTGTGCCACAGGTGCCTCGTCTAATCCTGGAGCACTGAACTCCGAAGGAAGGATGAACACCATGTTTGTGCCAGCCGATGTTTTATCATCGGCTTCCCTTTGCTTGGGGCGCCACTCCATTTTTCGTGGACGACCCTCTTCATTCAGGGTTCGCTGAACTTTCGCAGCCAAATCAGGCCGCGCCTTCCTTAGCGTGTGCAGGTATAACCTTTCGGCTTCCTCCAAGCCGCGCAATCGCTGAACCCTGCGCTTTTGGGAACGGCTGAGTCCATCCGGGCACCACCTTGGACGGTGGTACCTGTCTTCTTCTTCTTCTCCCTCGTCTTCTGAATCCTCGAGATCTTCCAGCCGAGGGGACTCAGCGCGTTTGCCTTGTGGTGGGAGAGGCCCTAGACGTTTAAACACGGACGCGTTGGCTGCCTCCTTCTTCTTCTGGTTGCATTCCGGGCAATTGCCGATTGTAGGCAATCGGCTCATTCCTAAATCCCAGCAGTGTCTGAAGAAGGGGCAGTCCCAATGCCTATCTTCGTCACCTTGCTCCCTTGGTTCTTCCTTGGCGCGGCGCTCGTACTCCTCCTCATCGCGATCATGCCGACGATGTCTTCTGGCTTCTCTAGCCAGACGATCTCTTTCATCATCATCGCTGGATCGTCGGCGTTGGTCATACTGACTCACATACTTGTTGAGGAGGTGATCAGAGAGGGGTCGCTGATATCTTATGTTCTTCACTTCTCCCTCTGTGACGTAGCGCTTGGCATCATGACGAAGCCGATCGCGTGGAGCGGCCTCCTCTGTGTCCTTGCTACGAGAGCAGCTGCCCTCGTCTCCATCCTTGCCAGCGTGGTGTCCAAGTCCTACCATGTTGATGCTGAACGAGGATCCTGGCTGGCCACCTTCAGGGTAAGTGCACTCCACCATGTTAACGGCGGGGAAGGGGTGGGTGTCGACCTTCATGGCGTACTGGTTCAAAATCAGACGTCCTTGTTCTATCGCCATTTGGATCTGCTGACGCCACACCCTGCAGTCGTTGGTGGCATGGGAGAGCGAGTTATGCCATTTGCAGTATGGCTTTCCGTTTAGCTCCTGTGCCGTGGGGAATTTAAGACCTTCAGGTATCTTCAACTGCTTCTCCTTGAGTAAGAGGTCGAAGATTTGCTCAGTTTTGGTCACGTCAAAATCAAATCCCCTGGGCGGGCCTGGTGGCTTTACCCATTTGCAGGACACGGGGGTTGCCCCCCGAGTCCATTCGGCCACTGCTACCTCTTGATCTCCCGCAGCAACTTCATCTTCCTCTGCCTCGACCAGGACTACTGCACGCTTGAATTTGTCCTGGTACAAGTCCGGGTGGCGCTGTTCATATGCCGACAGTTTCTGAACCATGTGCGCCAGTGAGGGGTAGTCTGCTTGGGAGGCCATGTCCTTGAGCGGCGCTGCAAGGCCCGCTACGGCCAACTCGACCGCTTCCTTTTCAGTCACACGAACCGAATAACATCGGTTTCTAAGATTCCTGAAGCGCTGGATGTATTCTGTCACGGTTTCTCCACGCTTCTGATGTATTTGTGCTAGATCGACAAGGCCAGACTCGGAAGCCTCTGAGTGGTACTGCATATGGAACTGTTCTTCCAACTGCTTCCAAGTCCGGATCGAGTCTGGTGGCAACGAGGTGTACCACCCGAAAGCCGATCCCGTGAGGGACTGTGAGAAGAACCTCACGCGTAGTGGATCCGACACTGAGGCCGTTCCTAGCTGTGCCAAATATCGGCTCACATGCTCGATGGAGCTGGAACCATCTGATCCACTGAATTTGGAGAAATCAGGGAGCCGATATTTAGGTGGTAGCGGGATCATCTCGTACTCGTCGGGGTACGGCTTGGAATAGCTGATTGCCCTCCTTTTCGGCACCATGCCGAACTGGTCTCTCAGGATTGTACTGATCTGATCCGCGGTGCTGGCCGCAGGAGTCGAACTCTGAAGATTCGCCGGAGTGGCATATTTAGCCAGCCATGCTTGCTTTTCCAGCTCTGAGCCAACTGCAGGAGCTGAGCTCTGGAGGTTTGTCGGAGTGGCATACTTAGCTAGCCACGTCTGCTTCTCAAGATCTGTTCCCGAAGTTCCTCCTGTTGTTCCAGCAGTCCCTGTTTGTTGCGATCAGTTTGTGAGTGCCCAGTTACTACAGTCTGGCACGTATGTGCACGTGTATCCGTGAAGGATCTCCTTAGGCGCCTCATGCAAGAACTGGTAGTCACTAGGGTCACCACCGATCTTGTAGACGACGTATGCTGGTGAATTCGGCACTTCTGGTGCTGCCAACGCGAATGGCAGCGGTGGACGGGACTGGAGTGGCATCTCTCCTTGGTAAGTCCCGAGAGCTGGTCCTGACGGAGAGTACTGATGCCTCATGATTTCCTGGATCACCCGAAGAGCGACACGCTCCAAAGTGTTCACCAGGCTCTCAGAATGGTACTGATCTGATCCGCTGTGCTAGCTGTAGGAGTTGAACTCTGAAGATTCGCCGGGGTGGCGTACTTAGCCAGCCATGCTTGCTTTTCCAGCTCTGAGCCAACTGCAGGAGCTGAGCTCTGGAGGTTCGTCGGGGTGGCATACTTAGTTAGCCACGTCTGCTTCTCAAGATCTGTCGCTGACGTTCCTCCTATTTTCCCAGGAGTCCCTGATGTTGTGGCCTGGTTTGTGAGCGCCCAGTTACCGCAATCTGGCACATACGTGCACATGTACCCGTGAGGGATCTCCTTAGGCGCCTCATGCAAGAACTGGCAGTCACTAGGGTCACCACCGATCTTGTAGACGACGAATGCCGGTGAATTCGGCACTTCTGGTGCTGCCAACGCAAATGGCAGCGGTGGACGGGACTGGAGTGGCAACTCTCCTTGATGCGTCCCGAGAGCTGGTCCTGACGGCGAGTACTGGTGCCTCATGATCTCCTGGACCACGCGAAGAGCGACACGCTCCAAAGTGTTCACCAGGTTCTCAGAGTGGCGGTGTAGCGAGTGAGCCACCAAGTAGTTGATCTCCTGCCGCAGGGACCTGGTGCATTCTTCCGATGGGGCAGAGAGGTCTATCCCATCGAGCGCACCGTCAGGCGAGAACCCCTTCCATCTGATGCCATGGGAACGGGTTCTGTGAAAAGAGCCGATGAGATCGGCCTCGAGGATAGCTTTGACCTCGTCATACTTCTTCTTGAGCTCGTCGGTCAGATCCTCGTACGTGACTGGCGTGCCGTCCGCCATCTCAGATGTAGATGGCGATGTGGTTGATGTAGACGATTGTCCCACCGGGCGTGCCAGAATATGTTGCGGTCAAAACCCACCGGCGGGCAGCGACGGGCAACACAGTAGAGCCGGGAACAACTTAGGGCTGCGGCTGGCCCTGGTCCCTCCGAGCGACGGCCCGCAAAGCCTCTGGTCACACGTCCGATGCTGGTGCAAGGGCGTGCCACCTGACCTATACCTGGTCAGGAAGGTGATGGAGATGCCTCGCTTAGTTTCCTGCATGACATACATGTAAACATTAAATACGAGCCTCGATCGGCTCTCAGGTTGTCCTGTGAATCGGCTCAAAGAGCCGATCCACCCATGATTCGTACGAGGTGCACAAATATATGGTGGTCCTGCTTGATCAAGATAAAGCTAATTCGATCTACGACGATTTAGGGTTTTCACCGCATAATCGGATCATCCTACTCACGATTGGGCCTCGCGGCCACGCACGGTGATCGTAAGCCGATCCTAGATAGGGCCTAAAAACCAACACGAGGTTGATCCCCGGAACATCCTGTCTAGGACTAGCAAACGACACCCTACGTGCCGCTGGATCCTCCAACCCTTTGTAAGGCCTAACTATTGCAGATATTAAACTAATCCTTGAAGAACAAGGAGCAACCGTAACGGATCGGATCTACTAAATAAAGATCAAGCGGGGTGCCGCCCCTACACCTAAGATAGGTGTAAGGGCGGCTAGATATGCAAGGGTTGCACTACGATAGCATATGATACGAAGAACTATGCTAACCCTAACACATCTATGATAACTACGTTGCTCGCCATCAAAAAGGCTTCAGTACGAGCAACGCGTGAACAACATGAAGCTTATGCTGCCTAGATCGCAAGATGCGATCTAGGCAGCATGATGCTTACCGGTAGAAACCCTCGAGACGAAGGAGTTGGCGATGCGCCAAGATTGATTGGTTGGTTGAACGTTGGTTGTTGTTTATTCCATAAACCCTAGATACATATTTATAGTCCAGGGGACTTTCTAATTTAGGCGTGCACCTAACCGTGCACGGGTAAAACTCTAACTAACCGACACGTATCCTAATATATTACAGATACACGGGCTAACCAGCCCAAACCTTGCATATAAAGGCCGATTCACATATTTCTTCTGTATATAATCTTCAAATCCATCTTGATCGTGGCCCACCTCTGACTCGGTCAAATTCTGGTGATAACAGACTCCTACTCAAGGTGGGACTCCCACCTTTCCTTGGAGGGGGTGGCCGGCCACCATGGTGGAGTCCACCTGGGACTCCTCCCCCTTAGGGTTGGCCGGCCATGCTAGTGGAGTCCCTCCGGGACTCCGCCTTCCATAGTTATTTCTTTCGGACTTTTCTAGAACCTTCCATAAATGCACCGGATCATTTTCAAACTTATAAAATTACTTCCTATATATGAATCTTATTCTCCGGACCATTCCGGAAGTCCTCGTGATGTCCTAGATCCCATCCGAGACTCCGAACAAAACTTTGAACTCCATTCCATATTCCATATATACTTAAACGACATCAAACCTTAAGTGTGTCACCCTACGGTTCGCGAACTATGCAGACATGGTTGAGACTTCTCTCCGACCAATAACCAATAGCGGGATCTGGAGATCCATAATGGCTCCCACATATTCAACGATGACTTAGTGATCGAATGCCATTTACATACGATACCGATTCCCTTTGTCACGCGATATTTTACTTGTCCGAGGTTTGATCATCGGTATCTCTATACCTCGTTCAACCTCGTCTCCTAACAAATACTCTTTACTCGTACCGTGGTATGTGGTCTCTTATGAACCATTCATATGCTTGCAAGCTAATTAGACGACATTCCACCGAGAGGGCCCAGAGTATATCTATCCGTCATCGGGATGGACAAATCCCACTGTTGATCCATATGCCTCAACTCATACTTTCCGAATACCTAATCCCACCTTTATAACCACCCATTTACGCAGTGGCGTTTGATGTAATCAAAGTACCCTTCCGGCATAAGTGATTTATATGATCTCATGGTCGAAGGACTAGGTAACTACGTATCGAAAGCTTATAGCAAATGAACTTAATGACGTGATCTTATGCTACGCTTAATTGGGTGTGTCCATTACATCATTCACATAATGACATAACCTTGTTATTAATAACATCCAATGTTCATGATCACGAACCTATGATCATCTATTAATCAACAAGCTAGTTATACAAGAGGCTTAATAGGGACTCCTTGTTGTTTACAAAACACACATGTATCAATGTTTCGGTTAATACAATTATAGCATGGTATATAAACATTTATCATAAACACAAAGATATATAATAACCACTTTATTATTACCTCTTGGGCATATCTCCAACACAACTCAACTCCTCTGAAATGACTAGGGAGACAAGAAGAAGATCAGGGGTTCCCATGAGACGGAGACCAGGAACCTGAGAAGAAGATCATCAACTCAACTTAGCCCTCGCCTGAGTAGAAACACGGTTCTGGACCCGGATGTGGGGAGACTCTCTCCCCGTGGTATCAGCTAGCGCCACGTCGGGGGAAATGCAGTGAAGAAAGGCAGCGGGTAGGGTAGTGGTGAGGGGTCCAATAATGGGCGTCCAGGAGTCAAATTAAACGGAGATGGACACACCAAATCTAGACCTCGAAGTCTCGCCGGAGCCTCAAAGTGTCGTCAGGAGAAACACATGATCGAAGGATACAAGGGCAACATGGCCTCGAAGTGTCGCCACTACGGGGTAGGCTGCCCCAGACGAGTGCATAGGTAGCTCTAGCAAAACCACTGGGTCCATGGGGTGTCTCATCCCAAGAGGAGGCCATGGAGATTCTTTAGGAGTAAGCAGGTGTTATGGAGTGCAAAGTCTATGATCTCGAGACCACCGGATGATCATAGCCAACATACAAGATCCCACGCCACCTGACAATCACCTCCGGAGTAGGCGGCAACAGCTTTCCACTACATGGCACGACGTGACATGTCGATCTTCACGCAAAGGTTCACGTAGTCGAACTAGTTCCTTCAAAAATCGGCATCATCTACACCTAAGCTCCTGCCCTAGGCTCCATTTCATGCTCCCCCCTGTGGGTCTCTTCCTTCCCTAGCCTGGAGACCCACCATACTATCCACTGCAGCGATAGGAAGCACATATTCGTGTTGGATGGATGTTATCCCGAGGAAATAGAGACCACTCAACGGTGTAGCGTTCCCAAAGCTAACAACAATTCACCTCCACGAGGTCGCCTCACCGTGGCAGATATGCGAGGTGAAGATAGTGCCTCCCGGACTCGAGAAAATAAAGATCATGGGACGCTTTGCCGCCGGTTGTCGATCGTAGATACTTCTGGACCAACGTGAAGAAGCCAACTATAAAGATCGAGAAGGACGTGTGGGACATGATGTAGTGGGACAGAGTCGAGGCCAGTCCTAGCATGGAAACCTCCACATTATCCACTACGGCGACCTAGAACACATCTTCAAGACCATACGAGGTGAAGATGGTGGCCCCCGTACTTGAGACAATCAAGATTATAGGATCCTTTGGCGTGGGTTGTTGATCGTAGATACTTGTGGACCAGGTGTAAAGAAGCCAACTGCCAAAATCGAGAAGGAAGTGTGGGACACACTGTTGTGGGATGGAGCTGAGGCCGGTCAGCACCCTAGCCACTTTGAGGCATCGGTGCACTCATGCCACTACAAGAAGAAACTTCCCGGGACATCCGTCCTCTGTATACTTGTCTGCATATTCATATTTTTTTGTCGGGTGAATTACCGAATGCATACTTGGTGTATTAGCTTAGGGCATCTCCAACGGGCTAACGCAAATGGACGCCCAAAGTGGTGTGTGCGTACGTTTGCGTCGTCCTACGAACATGAAAATGGTCAGGGGACCGTTTGCGCCTAGGGGTATCCCAGCGGGCCAATGCATTTTGTTCGCCCGGGCCATTTTTTTAAGTCCACAAAAAATGCACAAAGAAGTAAATTTCACCAAAATATGACTTCCAAACAGCCATTGGAGTGGCTCAAATTAGGTCACAAATGAGTCCACCAAATTGTGCACATGGTACGACACAAAATGTAGTCTAAAAGGGGCACAACATGTCCATGATCAACAAATGTAGTCCACAAGGAGGCCATGGTGCTTGACATTGGCACGGTAGATCAGGCGTCACACGCACGGATTTCAGTACGCTTCTTCAGGAACCAAGCCCTGGTGTCGTCGTCCATGGTGGCCAAGTAGGCCACCATAATCCGTATGTCCTCTGCTCAAATCTTGGCCCCGGCGTCCATCTTTTTGGCCTCGACGTCCATCCTTTAGACCTCAATGGCCTCTTTGGTGAAGTTGAGGTAGATAGTAGTAGATGCCTCTTTTTTCATGCGCCACTTCTCGTCCCTTCTCGCCTGGGCGAGTTGTGAATTAACCATGATCTTCTGCAAGGCCTGGCTCAACGCAAGGGCTGATGCCTCCCGGGCAAGATCGGTCTTGCTAGTGTTTTAGCCCCGGGGACGAGGTGGAAGGGCATTCTGCCCAGATTCGCCGTCTTTGCCATCGACGACCACTGTGGTTGTGCCATTCTTGATTGCTTCTTGGTAGGCCTCATGGCCAACCCTCCACTTCATCGCCTCCTTCAGCTTATCCCAACAATGGACCATATGGAAGCCCTTCTTGTGTGTTGCCTCTTCCACAAGGGATGCCCGCCGGCAGTTCGGCCACCGGGCCATCTCTAGCGTCATCTTCCTTGGCCGCGTGGGTGGCAAGGCGGTAGTGGGTGCCGGTCATGGCGTGGTGGCTGCTCCAACACCCATCTACCAGATCCGAAGGTCAGGTTTCCCCCCTCTTTTTGGCTCTCTTCCCCACCAGAGTTGGTCGCCTGATCCTGCTGGAACTTGGAATGGTCCGGGTGACAAGGTATTAACTTGTCAATGCCTACGTATTGTAGACTTGGGTTTCGGGAGAGAGCGACGATGGAGATTCCGGGAGCGAGATTAGGCACACGACGTACCCAGCTTCGGGTCCCCTCGGTGGAGGATCCCTACGTGCTGCTAGCAATCTACTATATGATCATAAGTATGTTTACAGGGTGCCGCCGTAGCGGAGCTATGTTGTCTATCTCTTGTCTCTCTGTTGTCCTCCTTATTTCGGGTGCCCTGGCTAGCTTTATATATGCAACCAGCCTAGGGTTTTACAAGAGTCCTAGTCGACTACTTCTTCGGGTTGCCTTGTTGGGCCTTCTCCATATTGGGTCGAGCCGATCCAGGTATACCAATAATGGGTACCCGAAGGGTATGCCCATGTCAGTAGCCCCCGAGTTTCTAGGGAAGTAGAAGACTTGCGTAGAAACTCCAAGCATAACCATCTCGAAAGTTGAAGAAAATATAAGGCGAGGTACATGTCGTAGATCATGTGTAGCGTAGATGATGTCGACGATTCTTGAAATTATTTTTCTATCGGGTGCGCGACAGCGCTCCCGATAGGAGTAGCCCCCGAGTCTATGGGTAAGTGCTTGCACTTAGGCATAGACTCAAGTTGTACTACTCGATGAAGAACTTAACTATATTTCTGGAGGACTTGATGAAATCCATGTGCTCCCGATGGGAGTAGGCTTCACTCGAGTCGTAGAATCGAGTTGAGTCTACAAACCTTGATTGTCATAGATGCTGTCGAAGTTATTTTTCTATCGGGTGCGCGGCCAGCGCTCCCGATGGGAGTAGCCCCCGAGGCTACAGCCAAGTGTTTGCACTTGGGTGTAGGCTCAATTTGCTTTTAAGCGACACCACAATTTTTCCTCTTTCTTGTATCTTATCGGGAAGGTGAACAATACTCTCCATAAGAGTAGCCCCCGAGCCTATGCGTAGGTGCTTGCACCTAGGCATAGGCTCGAGTTGTACTACTCGATAAAGAACTTGGCGCAGCCCCTCTTTTTATCGACTTCAGGCCGTTGCTATTTTTATTTGACATCCATATCTATATTGTATAGGGATAATGGTAATTGGGGCTAGTTCATCTGACGGATCAGGTACTAGTTAACTGCTCTAGTGGCAATCCGCAAAAACCTACTTCAAGATCATGTCCCTGGACATGATCTCGGGATACTGGTGCTAGCTCGACAGGTGCCGCTTAAGGTCTTACCATCTATCGAGCCCCAGTCATGTTTTATCGGGTCCACAGCGCGTCCGCTGGGATATTTCTTCACATCCGTTGATGTGGAAAAAAGTAGCAGAGCGCAGTCTTTGGCGATGCCACGCCACACAGGACGGATCCCGGGGTCTTACCTTCGCAGAGTTTTGCGGCATTTAGAGATTATTCGCGACTTTGGCGCTCTGAGAATATTTTGTCAAGTGCCTTGTTCGGCTGATGCAATGACCCATTTTGCGGGTTCTTCTATTTTTCTCTCGGGCTTGATATGACAGCCGAATATATTGGTTCTTCTATATTGTCGGGTACATCACCTATGCTCTTGCTCGGAACAATATGACGAGTCAATGGACCCGAAGATTTGTTCACCTTTTTTTTTTGGTTCCTCCTTGATGAAAATTTCGTCGGGTTCCTCCTTCAGGAAAATTTCTTTGGGTCCTCTTTGAGGACAATTCTTCGGGTCCTCTTTGAAGATAATTCTTCGAGACCACCTTGAGGATAATTCTTCGGGACCTCCTTGAAGATAATTTTTCGGAACCTCCTTGAAGATAATTTTTCGGAACCTCCTTGAAGATAATTTTTCGTGACCTCCTTGAAGATAATTCTTCGGGTCCTCCCTGAATAAGATTTCGTTGGGTTCTCTTTTGAAGACAATTTCGTCGGGTTCTCTCAAGATTTCGTCGGTTTCCTCCCTGAAAAATATTTCGTCGGGTTCTCTTTTGATTTCGTCGGGTTCCTCCCTGAAGAAGATTTCGTCGGGTTCTCTTTTGATTTCGTCGGGTTCCTCCCTAAAAAAGATTTCGTCGGGTTCTCTTTTGATTTCGTCGGGTTCCTCCCTGAAGACTTTTTGTAGGCGCAATTATTCTTTTTGTCGACCTGAAATGCAAAGTGAAGAAGTATGGCGCAGCCCCCGAGTGTCGGGTGCAGCGAAAGTAAATGATAATCAACTTTATGCAAATCAAAGGAACACTTAGCTTGTTGGGCACGACGGAGTCGGCGCGATGAAGTCTTCGAGTGCGGAGAAGAAGTCGAGCCGAAGTAGAAACCACCAAATAGCGAAAATAAATGCCGCCAAATTGTTTGATGAAGAAATAGCCGAGCCCCCAAGCGTTGCTAGGGTGATGTCATGATTGTTGCTTAGACGCCGTGTCATAGTTGTTACTCGGGGCAAAGTTGTTGTCGAGCTCCCGAGTATTATCCGTGTCGCCGAAAGAAAAGTTTACGGAATTGCGGAGTCATATAAGGTGAAGCCATTGAGGATGAATCCATTGATAATAATATAATATGAATCAGCCGAAAATTTACGCCATTGGAGATGAAGTCGTTTGAAGATTGAACCATTGAAGATTACGCCATAAAAATGAAGCACTGGAGATGAATCCAAGATGAAGTATTTGAGATGAATCCACGTTGAAGATTACGCCATTTAACCATGAAGCATATATTGAAGATGAATCCGCCAATATCATAGATGATGAATCCATTGACCCGAAGAATCCAGTAATAGTCATAAAAGATGAATCCGTTGATATCATAGAGGATGAATCCATTGAGCCGGAGAAAAATAAATCCAGTAATAACCATAGAAGATGAATCCATTGACCCGAAAACGCATCGGATAATATTGTATAAGAGTGAACCAATAATAACCCGAAGAAAACCAATTCAGTAAGCCGAAGAAAATAAATCCACAGAGCCGAGGAAGATAAATCCACTAAGTCGAAGAAAATAACTCCAGTGAGCCGGAGAAAATAATTCCACGGAGCCGGAGAAGATATATCCAGAGCCGAAGTAACCGAGTATATTTTGAGGTAATGAAGTAATGACGTAACCCCCAGTGTTGGTTGAATTTACTGTAATAATATAATGGCGCAGCCCCCGAATATTCGGCTGTGGCGAAAGTAAATAATAATTGACTCTTAAATGAGAAACACTTATCTTTATCATTGGATGCGGCCAGAGTCAACATGGAAGTAGTTCATCCGGCAGACGAAGCCGACGAAGTGGACACAACCGATGCAGCGGAGCCATGCGGCGTTTAGCCGAAAATATTCGACACGGTGGAAGTAGTTGGCATGGAGGAGAGAATTGTCAAGTTCGCGGCGGGCGAGCTCCCGGGCGAGGTGAGTGCGCGTTGTCGGGTTAACGGCAGGCGAGCCCCCGAGCATGTGATTGCACGCGGCGAAGTAATCGGAGCTAGTTTTGATCTAAAGTTGTATTGGAGTGCGGAAATCTGCGCGCAAATAATAGTACAAGCCAGAAGAAAAAAAATGGCCAAATAAATTTTACGAGTAGCGATTAACTGGAAATATATCACCTGATCTTTGTGCCGGATGACGAGTTCGCACTCATGGGTGCGTGCCGACAGATCTTCACGTTTTCTGATTTTCGTTGTCGAGAAGTTTTGCAGTTCTTGTCGTGAATATAGATTTGCACGTAAAGTGGAGGTGCGCGAGTTGTCGGCTTGGAGCCCTTCTATACGTGAAGACACAACAGCAGTGTGCCGAATATTTTTCCCTCCTTGGCGTAAGGTTCTCGTTGAGCCAGGTTCAGTAAAAGATCTTGACGGATCCGTAACTTTCGGAACATCAAACCATGACGAGTCCGTGACCAAAAACAAATTTGAAGACTGTACGTGAGACGCACCCGATCTTCTTTTCTTCTCTGGTACCGCAGTAAATAGGTCCGTCAGGCCTTGCTGGTTCCTCTTGCTGGGAAACACAGTAAACCGTGCGAGCTTCCTCCATGATTCTAGATGGGATCTGTAGTGGTTGAAGTCGACGAAATCTCTGTGTTGGTTCACGCCGGCGCCGACGCAAACGAGACAGCCGATGATGATGTTAGGGATCCCGCCCGGATGACAAAATCCAGTCGTTACAGATTCCCACAGACGGCGCCAATTGACAAGGTATTAACTTGTCAATGCCTATGTATTGTAGATTTGGTTTCGGGAGAGAGCGACGATGGAGATTTCGGGAGCGAGATTAGGCACACGACGTACCCAGCTTCGGGTCCCCTCGGTGGAGGATCCCTACGTGCTGCTAGCAATCTACTATATGATCATAAGTATGTTTACAGGGTGTCGCCATAGCGGAGCTATGTTGTCTATCTCTTGTCTATCTGTTGTCCTCCTTATTTCGGGTGCCCTGGCTAGCTTTATATATGCAACCAGCCTAGGGTTTTACAAGAGTCCTAGTCGACTACTTCTTCGGGTTGCCTTGTTGGGCCTTCTCCATATTGGGCCGAGCCGATCCAGGTATACCAATAATGGGTACCCGAAGGGTATGCCCATGTCACCGGGGGTGGTATGCCTTGCATTGCGTTCTTTTTGGATCCTCTAGAGTACCAGATTCAACACTATGTAAAAATCACAGTAGACCCTTGACGGTGCTTTTCCTCTGTGACACCATGATCTGGGTGCCAGATCTTCAACAACTCATCCATGCAATCATCAGTGCAGGTAGCTACTCCATCAGGTCTTCATCATCCTTGGTACCTTCTACGCCAGTTGGGCCCACTGCAGCGACTTTGCGTACGCCTACAAAGAGCCGGGCGTGTCTGCCAGGAGCTGGCTCACAGGAAAACACAAGCCCCAGGCTCACATATTACGCGTCAACTGCATTCATACCATTGTGTCGAGATTGCCTACATCAACAATACACACTCTTCTGCACAACACACTGAACGATCTGCATTGTGCCAATATCTTAGTTGAGTATGAGCGAGAAGTGATTTCGACGGGCAGGACACGACAAACCAGTGTGGAAAAAGATGCAAATTTTTTGACTTCGTCAATTTGACAGTAAGGCCTCAAGACACATCGTCGCGAAGGTCGCCTTCAACGACGCACTATATCACACTTGTTGCTTCATCGCTGACACCACATCACCAAGGTGTGCTCCAACATGGTATTCGTTTACATTTCCATCGACACACCACCGCGGCCGCTACATCATCCACATGAGATGGACATGCAACCCAACACCCTCTAACTGTACTACTGCAAGTCGGCACAACATCGACGATGGAATTGACCACATACGAGGCTAAGACTACATCGCCATACCAAAATCACAAACGTTGTTCTCACAAAACTGTTGTATGCTCGGTGGGCTTCCTCTAGTCTTGGGAGCACTGGTGGTTTCAGCTATGACCGTGTGTCATCTGCAAGATGCTCGCGGCGGTACCGCCGATTGCAGCTACACCACATACGACAAGTATTGTATCGATCAGGACTAGCTCGACCACTACTATTTAGGGATTTCTATTTCCGTGCCCTCGGGTCCTTAGTTGTACTCAGTTTTCCCGAACTCCTTAGTTTTCCCTCAGTTTTCCCCAAGCCCTTGTCTGAAACCCTCACAAAGAGCTCGGACGGGAGGAATCCCATTCAGTCGACCGTTCCATGCTGACGAGTGGGGTCGCATCGTGTGGGGCCGTGTCGTGTGTGGCTGGTAGAAAGGGACCACGTGGGAAAGGACGAGATCGTGTTTGGTCATACGAGCGGAGCGGGGGGCGTAGCGTGTGGGGCTGTAGCGTGTGGAGCCGTGTGGGTCCGGGACGTGGGCACGAGTGGTTTCTGTCTCTTTCGCCCAGATTAGCAGTTTTCAATGCACTTTTTCCTCTCTCTCGCTCGATCTCATTCATTCTTGATTGCCCAAATTGGTAGCAAATCTAGAGCAGCTTCTCCTTCTATTTTTTAACGCCATTCATTTCTTTATACCTTCGCTTTTACCCAATCAGGTAGGAAATCTAGGGCACAAATCCAGAGAAAATATAGGATAAGCTGCATACAGCAGCCAACATAGCATAGATATATTCACGACAGATCCAACAATACTACCGATAGATCCAACATAAGCTACATTTTACATAAATTTAAGCTGCTCTACAGAAAGAGCAGTCACATACAGAGAGTGCAGTAGGCACGTTCAACGCCTCCAGGTAGCGCATGTGACTCGCTTGGAGGCTACGCAGGTGAATCCCAAGTGCTTTGTGTTGGGCCATGAACGCATGCACGTTCACGATCGTTCCAACTCTAGCGCCGCATCTTGTTGCCTGCCAAAACCCACCGGCGAGCAGCGACGAGCAACACGGAGAGCCGGGAGGCTCCCAAGACTGCTGGTGGGCCCTGGTCCCTCGGGCGACGGCCCGCAATGCTCTGGCACACGTCCTGACGGTCGCAAGGGCGTGCCACCTGACCTATACCTGGTCAGGAAGGTGTTGGATTACTTCGATTAGTTTCCTGCATGGCAGACACGTAAACATTAAATGCGAGCCCGATCGGCTCTCAGGTTGCCCTGTGAATCGGCTCAAAGAGCCGATTGCCCCATGGTTCACGTTGGATTTACGATGACATGGGGATCCTGCTTGATCAATACAAAGCTAAATCAATCTACGACAGTTTAGGGTTTTCACCGCATAACCGGAACATCCTACACGTAGTTGAGCCTAGCAGATACGAAAGATGATGGAAAACTAGTCCTAAAAGAGGCCTAAAAACCAACATGAAGTCAATTCCCGGAACAATCCCTTCTAGGACTAGCAAACCATGCCTCACGCACTACCGGATCGTTCAACCCGTTTGCAAGGCCTAACCATGCGGATATCAAACTAATCCTTGGAGAACAAGGAACAACTATAACAGATCGGATCTACTAAATAAAGAACAAGCAAGATGCTGCCCTTACACCCAAAATAGGTGCAAAGGCAGCTAGATATTGAGGGGCAGCGTAGTTAAGCAAGCATATCATAAAAGCATTGACATCAGCCCCAAAACATCTACGATAAAGGTGTGGCTCGCCATCAAAAAGGCTTCAGCATGAGCAACACCAGCAACGAATAAAACTAATACTGCCTAGATCGCAAGATGCGATCTAGGCAGCATGTTGCTTACCCGGAAGAAACCCTCGAAACAAGGGGTGGCGATGCGCCTAGATTGGTTTGTTGTGAACGTGGTCGTCCTCCTTTCTCAATAACCCTAGGTACAAATTTATAGTCCGGGAACTTTCTATCTTTGGAATAAACCTAGTCGTATACGACCAAACTCTATCTCTTAATTCTAAACTAAGATGCGATCTACCATAATGTACAGATACACGGGCAATCTAGCCCAAATTCTCGCACGAGGCCAATTCATAAACGCTTCAAGTGCACATCTTCCAAGCCCAGCTCAATCACGACCCATCTTCTGATTTGGCCAAAATCTGGTGATAACACATGCCCCCCTGGTTTTGGCAATAATAATTCCAAAACCACTCTGTTTTCCTTCATTGGGTCATGTGTTGCAGAGCAGAACCGCTACAGTGCCCTTTCATCATGATGCCTTGCCTTCTCAACTTCTCCGCACTGCAAGATTTGACAGTTTTGGCACCGCATCCTCGAAACTGCCACAGCATTGAATTATCTTCCACTGTATCTCCTTTATTTAACCTCATCCGAGCAGTTCGCCTCCACATCTCCTCCTCATCCTCTTGCTCTGCATTAGCCACTGAAAACCCCCTTCCTCTGCCATGGACTCCTCCTCTTCTGCCTCCTCGGATCTCTCCTCCCTCTCTTCTTCCTCCCGTGAGCCGACGCCGGAGTACGACCTGATGGCGGCGTACGAGGCCCTCGCCCCACTGAAGTGGGACGAGGCGGACTGGGACTTCTCTGTCTGGTCAGAGGATGATGAATCCCTGACCGACGGGGAAGACAACCTCCATTTCCTCATTGATGGGGATTTGGAGGAGGAGAGCGACGACGACGCTCTCTGGGGCGAAGACATCTCCTCCGACGAGGAGAATGAGGAAACGGAGGAGGACACCTCCTCCAACGAGTACCCGCCGATGAAGCGCTTCCGCGCCGGGTCGGAGGATGACGGCGACGACGATGATGATGAAGAAGACGAAGCCCCTGCCGGCGGCTTCGACAGCAGTGACGAAGACGTCGCCGGCAGCAGCACCGACGGCAGCTACGACGGCGACGACGAGGGCAGCGACGGCCCCTAGACTAGGGACTCCTAGTATAGGGCTAGTAGTAGTAATTTAGGTGGTAGATCATCCTTTTGAGAGCAATCAGCTCTTAGTTGTAAGAAATCCTCTTATCAATGAAGAATGTTTCCCAATTCGATTTCTCCGATTGTCCAACTTGATTCTTCCGATTATCAGAGTAAGTCCACGCACCAAGAACCGATAGCAACGCATCGGTCTTTCACCATAAAACGCCACAAAGGCCAAACTCAGTTACCTAATTAGACAGGTCCAAGCAGACATTCCCCAAATCCAAACGGTAACTTGATACTTGCTTGTAATAGTTTGTACCTCTAAAGTCGATGGCTGCGCATCGGCTTTTTTATTATAAAGTCGATGTCTGTGCATCGGCTGTACTTTGCGTCTTAGTAAAAAAAAATTTACTGGCCGATTTCATGCATCGTCGGCCCCCATATTTTACTGCCCATCATCCCACATACTTGGGAAATACTTCTTGAGATGCTGGCCATTGACAGCCACTGGGAACTTCACGCCGCTCAGCTCCTCGAGCATGTATGCGTTACCCTTTAAAACTTGGTCGACTCTGTATGGCCCGTGCCAATTTGGAGACCATTTACCATACACTTTATCCTTAGTCCCCAACGGCAACACAGCTTCCCATACCAGATCACCAACGTGGAATTTCTTTGGTCTCACCTTCTTATTATACGCGCGAGCTACCTTGGCTTTGTTCTCTTTAATTTTCTCAAGCGACCACAGTCTAAGTTCCGTTACATCCTCAATGCTGTCACTCATCAGGGCTGCGTATTCTTCAGTTGTTAAATCATTCTGAAACGTAATCCATCTCGACCCAGCCGTGATTTCCCAGGGCAACACGGCTTCTTGTCCATAGACCAGGTGGTATGGCGAAGTTTTTATCGCTCCATGACATGACATGCGATAAGCCCACAAATCCTCTGACAATACCTCATGCCAACGTCTAGCGTGCTCGTCGATTTTCCTCTTAATCAGCTTGATAAGGCTCTTGTTGGACGCTTCAGCCTGCCCATTTGCTTGAGCATAGTATGGAGACGATCGGATCAGCCTAATTCCCATGTCCTCACAGAACTTTCTAAACTCGCGAGAAATGAAAACCGAACCTCCATCGGTCGTGATAGTCTGGGGAATCCCGAATCTATGAATGACATGTTCTTTCACGAAATTGATAACATCTTTCGATGCCACTGACTTCATAGGGACGGCCTCCACCCATTTAGTGAAATAATCTGTAATGGCCAGAACCCACTCATGGCCTTTGCTCGATGGAGGATTAATTTTGCCGATCATATCCATGCCCCAACCTCGAAATGGCCATGGCTTGATGATGGGATTCATCGCTGATGCGGGTACCATCTGAATGCTCCCAAACTTCTGACATGCTTGACACCCTTTATAGTACTTAAAACAATCCTCAAGCATGGTGGGCCAATAAAATCCCGATCGCCTGATCAGCCATTTTATCTTATGAGCCGATTGGTGAGTTCCACAGGCGCCTTCGTGTACCTCGTGTAAGAGCCGATTTGACTCAGCTGTTCCCAAACATTTGAGGAGTAACTCTTCCAAAGTTCTGTAGAACATATCATCCCCAATAAGGACATACTTCATGGCCTTGTATCTTATCCGTTTAGGTGCCCCCCGAGCCGAATCTTTCAAGTAATTGAAGATATCGGCTCTCCAGTCATCTGGCTCCAGGAACTGTACCTGAACATCAGCCCCATCTGCTGCGTCCTTGTAGCCTAACGCCTGATGCATGCAGTTGACACACGTCCGTTGGGAACCCCAAGAGGAAGGTGTGATGCAGACAGTAGCAAGTTTTCCCTCAGAAAAAAACCAAGGTTTATCGAACCAGGAGGAGCCAAGAAGCACGTTGAAGGTTAATGGCGGCGGGATGTAGTGCGGCGCAACACCAGGATTTCCGGCGCCAACGTGGACCCTGCACAACACAACCAAAGTACTTTGCCCCAACGAAACAGTGAGGTTGTCAATCTCACCGGCTTGCTGTAACAAAGGATTAATCGTATTGTGTGGAAGATGATTGTTTGCAGAAAACAGTAAAGAACAATTGCAGTAGATTGTATGCGATGTAAAGAATAGGACCGGGGTCCACAGTTCACTAGAGGTGTCTCTCCCATAAGATAAATAGCATGTTGGGTGAACAAATTACAGTCGGGCAATTGACAAATAGAGAGGGCATGACAATGCACATACATGATATGATAAATATAGTGAGATTTAATTGGGCATTACGACAAAGTACATAGACCGCTATCCAGCATGCATCTATGCCTAAAAAGTCCACCTTCAGGTTATCATCCGAACCCCTTCCGGTATTAAGTTGCAAACAACAGACAATTGCATTAAGTATGGTGCGTAATGTAATCAACAACTACATCCTTGGACATAGCATCAATGTTTTATCCCTAGTGGCAACAGCACATCCACAACCTTAGAACTTTCTGTCACTGTCCCAGATTTAATGGAGGCATGAACCCACTATCGAGCATAAATACTCCCTCTTGGAGTTAAGAGCAAAAACTTGGCCAGAGCCTCTACTAATAACGGAGAGCATGCAAGATCATAAACAACACATAGGTAATAGATTGATAATTAACATAACATAGTATTCTCTATCCATCGGATCCCGACAAACACAACATATAGCATTACAGATAGATGATCTTGATCATGTTAGGCAGCTCACAAGATCCAACAATGAAGCACATAAGGAGAAGACGACCATCTAGCTACTGCTATGGACCCATAGTCCAGGGGTGAACTACTCACTCATCACTCCGGAGGTGACCATGGCGGTGAAGAGTCCTCCGGGAGATGATTCCCATCTCCGGCAGGGTGCCGGAGGCGATCTCCTGAATCCCCCGAGATGGGATTGGCGGCGGCGGCGTCTCTGGAAGGTTTTCCGTATCGTGGCTCTCGGTACTGGGGGTTTCGCAACGGAGGCTTTAAGTAGGCGGAAGGGCAGGTCAAAGGGCGTCACGGGGGCCCCACACGCTAGGGCCGCGCGGGCCCCCTCTAGGCCGCGCCGCCCTAGTGTGGCGGCGCCCCGTGGCCCCACTTCGTCTCCCCTCCGGTCTTCTGGAAGCTTCGTCTAAAAATAGGCCCCTGGGCATTGATTTCGTCCAATTCCGAGAATATTTCCTTACTAGGATTTCTGAAACCAAAAACAGCAGAAAACAGCAACTGGCTCTTCGGCATCTTGTTAATAGGTTAGTGCCGGAAAATGCATAATAACGACATATAATGTGTATAAAACATGTAGATATCATCAATAATGTGGCATGGAACATAAGAAATTATAGATACGTTTGGGACGTATCAAGCATCCCCAAGCTTAGTTCCTACTCACCCTCGAGTAGGTAAACGATAACAATGATAATTTCTTAAGTGACATGCCATCATAACCTTGATCATACTACTGTAAGCATATGTAATGAATGCAGCGATCAAAACAATGGTAATGACATGAGTAAACAAATGAATCATAAAGCAAAGACTTTTCATGAATAGTACTTCAAGACAAGCATCAATAAGTCTTGCATAAGAGTTAACTCATAAAGCAATAAATCAAAGTAAAGGTATTGAAGCAACACAAAGGAAGATTAAGTTTCAGCGGTTGCTTTCAACTTATAACATGTATATCTCATGGATATTGTTAATGTAAAGTAATATAACAAGTGCAATATGCAAGTATGTAGGAATCAATGCACAGTTCACACAAGTGTTTGCTTCTTGAGGTGGAGAGAGATAGGTGAACTGACTCAACATAAAAGTAAAAGAAAGGTCCTTCAAAGAGGAAAGCATCGATTGCTATATTTGTGCTAGAGCTTTTATTTTGAAAACATGAAACAATTTTGTCAACGGTAGTAATAAAGCATATGTATCATGTAAATTATATCTTACAAGTTGCAAGCCTCATGCATAGTGTACTAATAGTGCCCGCACCTTGTCCTAATTAGCTTGGGTTAACACTGATCATCATTGCATAACATATGTTTCAACCAAGTGTCACAAAGGGGTACCTCTATGCCGCCTGTACAAGGGTCTAAGGAGAAAGTTCGCATTGGATTTCTCGCTTTTGATCATTCTTCAACTTAGACACCCATACCGGGACAACATAGACAACAAATAATGGACTCCTCTTTTAATGCTTAAGCATTCAACAACCGTTAATATTCTCATAAGAGATTGAGGTTTTATGTCCAAACTGAAACTTCCACCATGATTCATGGCTTTAGTTAGCGGCCCAATGTTCTTCTCTAACAGTATGCATACTCAAACCATTTGATTGTGAAAACCGCCCTTACTTCAGACAAGACGAACATGCATAGCAACTCACATGATATTCAACAAAGAGTTGATGGCGTCCCCAGGAACATGGTTATCGCACAACAAGCAACTTAATAAGAGATAAAGTGCATAAGTGCATATTCAATACCACAATAGTTTTTAAGGCTATTTTGTCCCATGAGCTATATATTGCAAAGGCGAATGATGGAAATTTAAAGGTAGCACTCAAGCAATTTACTTTGGAATGGCGGAGAAATACCATGTAGTAGGTAGGTATGGTGGACACAAATGGCATAGTGGTTGGCTCAAGGATTTTGGATGCATGAGAAGTATTCCCTCTCGATACAAGGTTTAGGCTAGCAAGGTTATTTGAAACAAACACAAGGATGAACCGGTGCAGCAAAACTCACATAAAAGACATATTGTAAACATTATAAGACTCTACACCGTCTTCCTTGTTGTTCAAAACTCAATACTAGAAATTATCTAGACTTTAGAGAGACCAAATATGCAAACCAAATTTTAGCAAGCTCTATGTATTTCTTCATTAATGGGTGCAAAGTATATGATGCAAGAGCTTAAACATGAGCACAACAATTGCCAAGTATCAAATTATCCAAGACATTTTAGAATTACTACATGTAGCATTGATGACCCACAAGTATAGGGGATCACAACAGTCTTCGAGGGAAGTAAAACCCAAATTTATTGATTCGACACAAGGGGAGGTAAAGAATACTTATAAGCCTTAACAACTGAGTTGTCAATTCAGCTGCACCTGGAAAAGCACTAGTAACAGGGTGATGTGAAAGCAGCAGTAATATGAGAGCAAGTGGTAACATAACACGAAGCAGCAGTAATATGAGAGCAATGGCACCAGAAAATAGTTGATACTACTTCCAATGTCATGTAGAACGAGTATATGATGATGAGAGATGGACCGGGGTTCCCAGCTATCTACACTAGTGGTAACTCTCCAATAACAAGTGTTGGGTGAACAAATTACAGTTGGGCAATTGATAGGATTGAAATAGCATTAAGACAGAACATCAAGATCATTAATCATGTAGGCATGTTTCCCATATATAGTCATACGTGTTCGCAATGAGAAACTTGTACAACATCTTTTGTCCTACCAGCCGGTGGCAGCCGGGCCTCTAGGGAATCTACTGGAAATTAAGGTACTCCTTTTAATAGAGCACCGGAGCAAAGCATTAACACTCCGTGAAAACATGTGATCCTCATATCTAAGCCTTCCCCTCCAGTTGTCCCAATTTCTGTCACTTTGGGGCCTTTGGTTCCGGACATAGACATGTGCAAACAACTTGTAGATACAATCTAAGCAATAAGTATAGAGCTTAAATCTAAGATCATGCCACTCGGGCCCTAGTGACAAGCATTAAACACAACAAGATTGCAGCAACAATAACTTCATAAACTTTGTAGATAGACAATCATAATGTAACAATCCATCGGATCCCAACAAACACAACACCGATTACATCAGATGAATCTCAATCATGTAAGGCAGCTCATGAGATCATTGTATTGAAGTACATGGGAGAGATGATACCAACTAGCTACAGCTAGAACCCGTAGTCCATGGGGGAACTACTCACGGAGCATGATGGAGGCGGTGGCGTCGATGGAGATGGCTTCCGGGGGCACTTCCCCGTCCCGGCAGGGTGCCGGAACAGAGACTTCGTCCCCGATTTGGAGTTTCGGGATGGGGGCGGCGCCCCTGGAGTCTTTCTGGAGTTTCGTCAATTGGTATCGCGTTTTTAGGTCGAAAGGGCTTATATAGGCGAAGAGACGGAGTCGGAGGGTGCCTGGGCCCCCCTCACAGTAGGCCGGCGCGGCCAGGCCTGGGGCCGCGCCGCCATGTTGTGTGGTGGCCCCCTGGCCCCTCTCCGACTCTCCTTCGGTGTTCTGGATGCTTCCGGGAAAAATAAGATGTTGGGTCTTCGTTTCGTCGAATTCCGAGAATATTGCCCGAACAGCCTTTCTGGAACCAAAAACAGCAGAAAACAGGAACTGGCACTTCGGCATCTTGTTAATAGGTTAGTTCCGGAAAATGCATGAAAACATTATAAAGTGCAAGCAAAACATGTAAGTATTGTCATAAAACAAGCATGGAACATCAGAAATTATAGGTACGTTGGAGACGTATCAGCATCCCCAAGCTTAGTTCCTGCTCGCCCTCGAGTAGGTAAACGATAAAAAGAGTAATTTCTGTAGTGACATGCTACTTACATAACCTTGATCATACTATTATAAAGCATATGAGATGAATGCAGTGACTCAAGGCAATGATCTATAGTTGCTAACAAATAGATAACATATAGCAAAACTTTTCATGAATAGTACTTTCAAGACAAGCATCAAAAGTCTTGCATAAGAGTTAACTCATAAAGCAATAAATTCAAAGTAAAGGCATTGAAGCAACACAGAGGAAGATTTAAGTTTCAGCAGTTGCTTTCAACTTTCAACATGCATGTCTTATGGATAATTGTCAGCACAAAGTAATATGATGAATGCAAATAAGCAAGTATGTAAGAATCAATGCACAGTTGACACAAGTGTTTGCTTCTAAGATGGAAGGAAGTAGGTAAACTGACTCAACATAAAGTAAAAGAAAGGCCCTTCGCAGAGGGAAGCAGGGATTAAATCATGTGCTAGAGCTTTTTAAGTTTTGAAATCATATAGAGAGCATAAAAGTAAAATTTTGAGAGGTGTTTGTTGTTGTCAATGAATGGTAATGGGTACTCTAACTACCTTATCAACCAGACTTTCAAGAGCGGCTCCCATGAAGGACGTTATCTCTAACAGCAAGGTAGATCATCCCTCTTCTCTTTTGTTTACACATGTATTTTAGTTTTATTTATGGTTGACACTCCTCCCAACCTTTTGCTTTCACAAGCCATGGCTAACCGAATCCTCGGGTGCCTTCCAACATTCACATACCATGAAGGAGTGTCTATTTGCAAAATTAAGTTGCTTACTGATGAATCAGAGCAAAACATGTGAAGAGAATTATTAATGAAAGTTGATTAATTGGGGGCTGGGAACCCCGCGCCAGCTCTTTTTGCAAAATTATTGGATAAGCGGATGAAGCCACTAGTCCATTGTGAGAGTCTGTCAAAAGTAAATGACAAGATTGAAAGATAAACACCACATACTTCCTCATGAGCTATAAAACATTAACACAAATTGAGAAGCATTTTTAAGGTTTAAAGGTAGCACATGAAGTATTTGCTTGGAATGGCAGGAAATACCACATAGTAGGTAGATATGGTGGAAACAAATGGCATAGGTTTTGGCTCAAGGTTTTGGATGCACGAGAAGCATTTCCTCTCAGTACAAGGCTTTGGCTAGCAAGGTTGTTTGAAGCAAACACAAGTATGAACCGGTACAGCAAAACTTACATAAGAACATATTGCAAGCATTATAAAACTCTACACTGTCTTCCTTGTTGCTCAAACACTTTTACCAGAAAATATCTAGACCTTAAGAGAGACCAATCATGCAAACCAATTTCAACAAGCTCTACAGTAGTTCTCCACTAATAGGTTTAAACTACATGAAAAAAACTTAATCATGATCTACTTGAGAGCTCAAAACAATTGCCAAGTGTCAAATTATTCAAGACATTATGAAGCACTTTCTGTTTCCAACCAAATATCAATAAGTGTTGCGGTTTTCAACTCCGCCATGAACATTAAAATAAAGCTAAGAACACAGTGTTCATATGAAAAAGCGGAGCGTGTCTCTCTCCCACACAAGGATTGCTAGGATCCGAATTTATTCAAACATAAACAAAACAAACAGACGCTCCAAGTAAAGAACATATGATGTGACCGAATAAAAATATAGTTTCAATAGAAGAAACCTGATAAGTTGATGAAGAAGGGGATGCCTTGGGCATCCCCAAGCTTAGACGCTTGAGTCTTCTTGAAATATGCAGGGATGAACCACGGGGGCATCCCCAAGCTTAGGCTTTTCACTCTTCTTGATCATATATCATCCTCCTCTCTTGACCCTTGAAAACTTCCTTCACACCAAACTTCTCATAAACTTCATTAGAGGGGTTAGTACTCAAAAAACTTGAATCCACCTTGGTCCTGTAGTGACACATTGCAAGAACTCAATAAAACATTAGCTACAGCTCTCCACGTCTAGAAAGCCTTGCTTAAAGTCCACAAGAGACAATGCAAAAAACAGAGACAGAATCTGCCAAAACAGAACAGCCAGTAAAGATGAATTTTAAACAGGTACTTCCGTTGCTCAAATCAGAAAACTCAAAACTAATGAAAGTTGCGTACATATCTGAGGAACACGCACGTAAATTGGAATATTTTTCTGAGTTACCTACAGAGAAAACAGCCCAGATTCGTGACAGATAGAAATCTGTTTCTGCGCAGAAATCCAAATCTAGTATCAACCTTCTATTAGAGACTTCACTTGGCACAACATTGCAATAAAATAAAGATAAGGAGAGGTTGCTACAGTAGTAACAACTTCCAAGACACAACAAAACAGTAGCAAAATAAACACATGGGTTATCTCCCAAGAAGTTCTTTCTTTATAGCCATTAAGATGGGCTCAGCAGTTTTAATGATGCACTCGCAAGAAATAAGAGTTGAAGCAAAAGAGAGCATCAAAAAGCAAATTCAAAACACATTTAAGTCTAACCCACTTCCTATGCATAGGAATCTTGTTCACAAATAAATTCATGAAGAACAAAGTGACAAGCATAAGAAGATAAAACAAGAGTAAATTCAAAATTTTCAGCATATAGAGAGGTGTTTTAGTATCATGCAAATTTCTACAACCATATTTTCCTCTCTCATAATAATTTTTAGTAGCTTCATGGATAAACTCAACAATATAACTATCACATAAAGCATGCTTTTCATGATCCATAAACACATAATTTTTATCAAGCTCAAAAATAATGGGATTAAAACTTTCAAACACAATTTTATCAATAATATAACAAGATGGTTGATCAATCTCAAGAGATATGGGACTCAAAGATAATGTCAAGACCTCTCCAATCCCATTTTCATTAGTAGTACAATTAATATTATCAAGTAACATAGGACCATCATCAAGAGCTTTATCATAAACATTTTCTACGCAAAATTCTTTAGTACCATGCATTTCGACATCAGGCACAAACAAAGCATTATCATAAGATTTATCAAAGTAGCATGGATTATCATGAATAACAGTAGCATAATTATTCTCACAAGTTTTACTCATAGGGAATATTTCAAGAGAATCCACAGGAACATAACATTCAACCTCTTTCGGTAAGCATGGAGGACAATCAAATAGTGTAAGAGATAAAGAGTTACTCTCATTAGAAGGTTGGCATGGGTAGCTAATCCATTCTTCCTCCTTTTGTTCATCACTCTCCTCTTCTTTTTCATCCAATGAGCTTTCAGGTTCATCAATTTCCTCCTCTTTTTCATCCAATGAGCTTTCAGGTTCATCAATTTCTTCTTCCACAGGTCCCTGCAAATTGTGAGTGCATTCTTGTGCATTAATGAGTCTCTCTTTATAATCAATGATATAAGGATTATCAGTGTAACTTTCATTGCAAAAATTAAGGATAGAAGAGACATAATCTTTAAGGTCCTTACAAACAACACAAGTTTCATAATTTTTAACCATGAAGGATTCTATCTCAGAGGCTCCCATAAATATGACAAATTGTTCTACCTCTTCAAACCCAAAATGAATATAGCTATTCCGATTATAGTTCTTAATTAAAAATTCCTCACTAAAGCCACATTGAAATTTAAGATGTTTAGTGTCCTGTTGAGAGCAACAGTTTATATCATGGAGTTTAAGCAAGATTTTAGCAATTGTATTCAATTTTTCTATCACAGCACTCATCACTTTTCCCGCTCTTGATTCTCTATAATTATTATAATATTCTATAAGCTCCAAGTAGGTTGTAGGTTCTCCCATAGCAACAGTTTTTAATTTTTAGGTTTTTCAAATTTTTATGGATTTTCGGGTATAAGAGAAAAGTAAAACAAAACAAAAAGAAACTAGAAAAAAGTAAACTAAGCAAAGTAATACTAGACAGAAATAAACTAAGCACAAATAAACTAGACAAAAGTAAACTAGGCAAAACAAAATAAAATAAAACAGAGAGAGAGGTAGAGTGTACTCCCCAGGTGAACTTATGAGTAGAGCTATGCCTCCCCGGCAACGGCGCCAGAAAACAGTCTTGATGACCCACAAGTATAGGGGATCGCAACAGTCTTCGAGGGAAGTAAAACCCAAATTTATTGATTCGACACAAGGGGAGGTAAAGAATACTTATAAGCCTTAACAACTGAGTTGTCAATTCAGCTGCACCTGGAAAAGCACTAGTAACAGGGGTGATGTGAAAGCAGCAGTAATATGAGAGCAGTGGTAACAGTAACACAGCAGCAGTAGCAGTAATATGAGAGCAATGGCACCAGAAAATAGTTGATACTACTTCCAATGTCATGTAGAACGAGTATATGATGATGAGAGATGGACCGGGGTTCCCAGCTATCTACACTAGTGGTAACTCTCCAATAACAAGTGTTGGGTGAACAAATTACAGTTGGGCAATTGATAGGATTGAAATAGCATTAAGACAGAACATCAAGATCATTAATCATGTAGGCATGTTTCCCATATATAGTCATACGTGCTCGCAATGAGAAACTTGTACAACATCTTTTGTCCTACCAGCCGGTGGCAGCCGGGCCTCTAGGGAATCTACTGGAAATTAAGGTACTCCTTTTAATAGAGCACCGGAGCAAAGCATTAACACTCCGTGAAAACATGTGATCCTCATATCTAAGCCTTCCCCTCCAGTTGTCCCAATTTCTGTCACTTTGGGGCCTTTGGTTCCGGACATAGACATGTGCAAACAACTTGTAGATACAATCTAAGCAATAAGTATAGAGCTTAAATCTAAGATCATGCCACTTGTCGTGGTATCGTCACGGCATATGCCATAGGGTGGCTAATCGAAGTGGTTCCTGAGGGATCTCACGGCGGTATCCGGAAGCGGGTATGGGCACGAGCGACACGGCGACGTACCCAGGTTCGAGGCCCTCCGGTGGAGGTAAAACCTCTACTCCTGCTATGAGTGTATATGATGATCACACAGTACAGTGGTGCTCCTAGAGCTGTGTCCGGCTGGCCCTGAGAGGCTAAGGGAGACGATGGTCTCTCTCACAGGGCAGCTCTGTAGGTAGGTGAAAGCAATCAATGATCGATCCCCTGCACGAGAGGGGGTAGTGCGGCTTATATAGGCACCGGCACTTTACATATAAGACCCTATAGTCTACTGGCCGGCTTGGCCGGCTTCGGCTCCCGCTCCTTCCCGAGGCGGTGACGTCAGGAGTGGTTGAGCATCGTGGCCTGTCCCATCCGGCTGCCACGGTCAGCGGTATGGAGGAGGTGTCCCTGTCGCCGTCGGCCACTGTAGCCAGTACGGATCGTCGTAAGCTTCTGACGGCCTGTCCGGCGCGTGGCACTATTGCTCCACAGTGCCCCGCGCATTACGGAAGATGGAGTCAGTGTGGACTTTAGGAACCCGGATCACCAACCCGGTTCCTTCCAGTGCAAGACTCGCCAGCCTCGAGTCGGTCTGAGGTACAAACCCCAGTCGGATATGGCTTGTAGAAGCCGGCCCAGCTACAGCATTGGTGGCCGCAGCCAGGCCGACTAGGACCTAGAACCAGCCGGCTTCCGGACCAGCCGGCCACGGCGCCAGCCGGCTGCTCCACAGCCGGCCTTTGCCGCGAGCCGGCCAGTGGCCAGCCGGCTGCTCCGCGTCCATTGCCCTATCCGGGGTCTTCCCCCCGACATTAGCCCCCGAAGCTGGCAAGGTCCTGCGTTTAGAAGGACCTAGGCAGGTTTTCCTGGCTTCTCGAATATATTAGACGGCACTTGGAGGGGCCGACTGAGAATTTCCATTCAGCCGGCTGCGCCCTCATCCGGCTTGTTCATGCCGGCTGCTCCCCAGCCGGCCGCTTTTTACACTTGTACAATTTTTGCTTTCTCGCAAGATCTGACGGCGGCTCCGCCTTGCTGATGGATTTTGGCTTGAGTGGAACTTTTGGTTCGGCTCCGGCTCGCGGCGCGCCGGAGTCTCCGCCGCCTCGGGTCCTGCGCCCGACTTGACGGGTCTGACGCCTGGCCCGGCGGTCGGTTCGTCTGGTCACATCAATGTCCCTCCGGATCCGGTGCGGTAGTGGGCGACGTGGTGTGGCCGTTTCCGGTAACCGTTGTGGACGTGGGAGGAGTTACGCGCAGTTACGGCGCAGTAAATCCGGGGAGTTACGGCCCACGACCGCCACTTGGAGGCCAACCGCCCGCGGCAGGAGGCTATAAATGCCGCGGGGGAGCGCCTCGAGGCGGCCACTTGCCACTTCTTCTTCCTCGCACTCTCGCTCCCATCGCTATCCTCTGCGCGCTCGAGCTCGCCGCTGCTCCGGCGAACATCTTCCGCTGGCGAACTCCGGCGGGCGAATCTCCACCGATCCGCCGCCGCCACTCCGCCAATCCGGCGCCACGGGGCCGCGCGTCTCGACGGAGCGTCCTCAGCCGCCGCTGTCGCCGCCGCGATCGCAAGGTTCTTCCTCGCCGTTCAGCCTCTCCTGGTCATCTTCTTCCTCGACCTCGTCAATGGCGTCCCCCAGCGGATCGTGGAGGGGCTCCTACATGCAGGAGGACGACATCGAGCGCCTAGTACGCCTCCGGCGAATCCCGCAGTCGGTCATCACGCGGGTGCCCGGCGAGGAGACGGAGCCCGAGCCGAGGAACGGCGAGCGCGTCGTCTTCGGCGCGCACCTTGATCGCGGGCTGGGTCTGCCGGCCTCGCCCTTCTTCCGGCAATTCCTCGACCACTTCGGCCTTCAGCCGCACCACCTGCCGGCCAACGCGTGCGTCCTCCTGAGCTGCTTCGTAGCGTTCATGGAGGCTTACGCCGGCTTGTGGCCCGACATCGACTTCTGGAGCCGGCTCTTCTTCTTGAAGGCGCAGACCAACGACGGCCGCCTGCGAGCCTGCGGCGCCGCCTCGATCTACACCCGACCTGGTACGCCTTTCCCCAAGATCCCCACCGTCGACTCGGTGAAGAACTGGCAAATGTCATTCTTCTACGTGCGCAACGAGGGGGAGCTCGTCGACCGGATCAACCTGCCGGAGTTCAATCCGGCTCCTCCAGTCGGCCGGATCAACTGGAGCCACAACGCCCGCTCGACGGACCAGAACGCCGAGGTGAACCTGCTCTGGGATCTCCTGGCGACAGCCACCGCTGGCGGGCTGACTGCCGAAGATCTCCTCTGCACTATCGCCGAGCGCCGGGTGCTGCCGCTCCAGATGCGCACCCACAAGATCGGGCACATGTCCGGCCGGCTCGATCCGAACCGGACGTCCAAGGTGCCGCTCACCAAGGCCCAGGTGGCCAGCCGGGTGAACCACATCACCAAGGCGAACCTGGCGGAGGACTGGAGCTACGGGCTAGTGCCCTGCGACAGGAACCATCCACCGGCGCGGGTAAGCTTCGTGTTTTTGCCATTTTCCGGCTTGCGGCTGCGAGGCCGACTTCCTTTTTCTTCTGCCGACTTCCGGCTTGTCATATGCTCATGTTTTTCTGTCTTTCTAGGTTTTTGAGCGCCAGAACGCCGAGGACGGCGACCTGGCGACGAAGAGGTGGACGCCGGATCTTGTCGATCCGGCTGACCAAGCCGGCGAACACGCCGGCGACGACGACCTGCCGCAGGCGCCTGATCTAGGCGGCCAGGGGGAGCACAATCCGCCCCCTTCACCAGAGCACCAGGAGGAGGAGGAGCCGGCGACGTCCGGCACGGGGCCAATCCCCGCCGTGCCCCTGCGCACGAGGCCGCCCAGCACCACGGCGACTTCGGCGCCCAAGGGCGCGAAGAGAGCCGGCTCCACCGCCGCCGCGGAGTCGAGGGCGAAGAAGCAGCGCCGGCAGCCGCCGAAGAAGGTCCCGGAGCAAGCCGGGTGAGTTCTCTCTCTTTTTCTTGTTTGATTCCTTTTCTTCCCTTACTTTTGTGCTTATTATCTTTCTGTTTATCCGGCTAGGGCCCCTATCAAGTTTGCCCAGGGCGGCGGCTCCCGGCAAGCTCCGCGCGTTGTGTCGCCGCTTCCGCGCCAGAGGAGGGAGCAGACGCCGCAGCCTTCCTCGCGCGCACCTACGCCGCCGCCGCCTGCGACAGGGGCTTCTTCCTTCGCCGTGCCGTTGGCCTCCGCGCCAGATCGTGGCACGCGGGTCGAGCCAACGCGGCAGCCGACGCTGGACGACATGTTCCCGCGCCGGACGCCTCTTCGGACCCAGCCGGCGGGGCCGGGCGGGGCATGCCGCCTTCAACCGGAGCCGGAGCCGGCGGGGCTGCTCCTAGGACTGGCGCTGGCGGGGGCCGCGCCGCCTGCGGCCGGAGCCGGCAGCAGGCCCACCGTGGTGGAGTTGGACGAGAGTCCGGAGGCGCCCGGGCGCCGGAGACAACCGGGCCGGGCTGGGCCATCCGCTGCGCCGGAGCGGCGCCGCCGCCGCAGCCGACACCAGAGGAGCCGGCCAGGCAGGAGCCGGCAAGGGACGAGCCGGCGCGCACTGGGGACGCTGACTCGCGCGCGCTGGTGAGGACGGAGGGCCCAGCGGGCCCGTCTGAGGGCCTTCATGTGGCCAAGGGTGCCCGGTTGGTGGCTGTGCCGTCTGCCTCCGACTCCAGCTTCGGCTCGGCAGGAACCATGGAGAGGGCATGGCATCAGGCGAATTCCTGCGAGGTACTCAGCCGGGAGGGGCAGCCTGGCACGGCGCCCATGAAGATGCTTTTCTCCGGCTACCGCGCCAGCCTCAAGACCAAGGCCGCCGAGACCCTTGCCCAGCTGGCGACGCTGGAGGATGCTGAGAAGGTGTGTTTTCTTTTCTTCTGCGATTTTCTCGTCCTGGTAGCCCTCCGAGACGTGGGCCGGCTGCCTGAAGTCGGCTCAGGTTTCGTCTAAACAACTGATTCTTTCAGACGGTTGAGGAGCGGCGCACCGTCTTGTACAACCAGGTGGTGACCAGCTACCACCGGGCCAAGATCGAGCGGGCCGCCTTGGCTCGTGAGCTGGAGGCCGTCAAGGGTGAGCTCTACGCTTCTTTCGACTTGACGTCTTATTTTCTTTTTAATCTTGGTTGGCTGATATTTCCTTCCGGCCGCCCCGCAGCTGAAGCCGCCAAAGTCCCTCAGCTGGAGTCGGATCTCCGAGCCGCTCGCGCGCAGTGCGCCGAGAGCGAGGAGGCGGGCCGATCCGCCGCCGGCAAGCTCAAGCTGGCTGAGCAGGAGCTGACACGGCTGCGCCTGCTGGAGAAGAACCACATCGCCGAGCTCAACTCCCTCAGGTCGGCGGAGAAGGAGAAGGTGGATGATCTGAGCCGGCGGCTGTCGGAGGTGGAGAAGCAGCGGCTTGCGCTGCAGGAGGAGGTCACTGTCAAGTCCACGGAGCTGACGGCTACCGCCAAGCGCTGGACCGACGATTTCAGCGCGCTTGATCGCGGCTTGGCGGGTGAGTGCATCTTTATGTTCCTTCCCTTTGCCGGCTTTCGGCTGTCGACTGCCGGCTTTTGTTGGTAGCCGGCAGCCGAAACTTCTGATTTCTTCGTTATCCTCATCTTTGGGCTGGTGGCAGTCGGTTCTTGCCGGCTGCCGCCAGGCTTTTCCTTTTGGTTTAGGACTTCGAAAATTTGCATTTTTCAGCTTATTTCGGCTTTGATGGTTTCTGACTTGCTTCTTCTTCTTGCAGCGGCCTTCCCGGAGACGCAGGAGGCGGCTTTGGCAGCCGTTGGCGTCGCGCGCGATTCCAGGAGGCGGGAAACCGGCGAGGGCAGCTCGGAGTATTTCTCCATGGAGGATCATCTGGCGTCCATGGCTGCCCGCATCGAGCCCGTCACCAAGCTCGGCTGGGAGCTGCGGAAGGCGGCCGAAGAGCTGGTGCCCATCTTTGTGGCACAGGGAGGCGGCGCCGCAAGACATCTCCGGCCTCATCTCCTCGATGGAGCAGGCGCCGGACCGCTTCCTCGACTGGAAGGAGTCGGCCACGCGCGCCGGTGCCGATATGGCGCTGTCCTTCGTCCTCTCCTGGTACAACGAGGTGGACCTGGGGCAGCTTGAGTTCCGGCGAGCCGGCGTGGAGGACAAGCTCCCAGCCGACTTCAAGGCCGCCCGCCTTGCTCGGGCCAGCACCATCGCCGACTTCGTCGACAAGACGCTCTTCGTCGCGGACCCGAACCCTCCTCCATCCGATGGAGAATACATGGATGACGAGGAGGCGGAAGATGTGCCTGAGGGCGACCCGGCCGCCGGCTCCACTGATGCCCCTCCGGCTTAGATTTCCTGCTTTTCAGCTGTTCCTTTGCAAGACAGTTTATTAAATCCCCGGGATGCCGGGTGCAGATGTAAGACAATATTATTATCCTTTTATTAAGTCACACTTTAGTGTGTTTGTTAATCATTTGTGTGCCGAGTTGCTCTCTTTCGACTCGTTCGCTTTTTCCCATCCGCCCCACTCTTTGGCTGTGCCCTTGCCGGTCGTACGTCCGACTTGCGGTCCGTCGCCGGATCAAGAGCGGGCCGCTGGGTGAGGCCGACAGTATTTCAGTCGAACGAGCTGAATTCGGCAATCCGGCACTTTTGTGAAAAGTTGCAAGTCAACTCGCTTTTACTCTTTCTCTTAGTCGTTTTTCGCGTGCCGGCTCCCTAGGCCTTACTCCCGCCAGCCGGACAGCCGGGTTGCGGTCTGTAGCTGGATCGGAAGCCGGCTGTCGGAAACCGGATCACGTTACTGAGCCGGCCGCGTGAGAGGGTTCAAGCCAATTGGCGAAACAAGGTAAAATACGCGAAGAACTTGTCGGAAACGGCGCTCTTGGCGCGAGCTTTTTCATAACTCACAAAAGGGATACAAGGGATACATACATTCCTGCTCTCATGTGTAAAATGGGCGGAGTAACCTGACATTCCAGGGACGCTTAGTCTCCTCGTCAGCCTTGTCCGGCTTGTTTTTCTTAGCCTCTTGGGCATCTATGAGATAGTAGGAATCATTGCCTACTGCCTTGCTCACGATGAAGGGACCCTCCCATGGGGATGATAGTTTATGCTGTCCGGCTGTCCTCTGGATCAGTCGGAGCACTAGGTCTCCTTCTCGGAATGCTAAGGGCTGGACCTTCCGGCTGTGATAGCGTCGGAGGCTTTGCTGGTAGATGGTAGATCTAGACTCAGCCAGCAGCCGGGCCTCTTCGACCAGGTCGACTCCATCTTCGCGAGCTTCTTTGGCTTCGGCTTCTGTGTAGAGCTTGATCCTTGGCGCGTCGTGCTCGATATCAGTCGGCAGGACGGCTTCGGCCCCGTATACGAGGAAAAATGGTGTGAAGCCGACTGAGCGATTTGTCGTTGTGCGCAGGCTCCACAGCACATTGGGCAATTCTTCAATCCAGCAGCCGGCTGCTCGCTCGAGCGGCTCCACCAGCCGGGGCCGGATGCCGGCTAGGACTAAGCCGTTAGCCTTTTCCACTTGTCCGTTGGACTCTGGGTGTGCCACAGAAGATAGGGCCATCCGGATCCCCATTTCCCCGCAATAGCGAGAGAAGATGCCTTGGGAGAAGTTGGTGCCGGTGTCGGTGATGATGGTGTGGGGGTAGCCGAATCTCACAATGATTTCCTTGAGGAATGTGACGGCTGTGGACCCGTCCAGTTTCTTGATTGGCTTGGCTTCGATCCACTTGGTGAATTTATCAATCATCACCAAGAGATGTGTCATTCCGCCTCGCGCTGTTCTGAATGGGCCCACCATATCCAAGCCCCATACGGCAAATGGCCATGTGATGGGGATGGTTTTCAAGGCGGAAGCCGGCTGGTGTCTTTGCTTTGAGAAGCGCTGACAGCCGTTGCACTTCTTCACCAAATCTTCTGCGTCTCTGAGCGCAGTCGGCCAGTAAAAGCCGTGCCGGAAGGCTTTGGCCACTATGGCTCTGGATGAGGCGTGATGTCCGCACTCTCCTTGATGGATTTCCCGTAGGAGTTCAATCCCTTCAGCCGGCTCGACGCACCGCTGGAACACCCCACTTACGCTGCGTTTGTACAGCTGGTGGTTGATGATGGTATAGGCCTTGGCCCTTCTCTCAATCTGCCTGGCATGGACTCTATCATCAGGCAGCACACCGTCGGTGAGGTAGGAGAGGAATTCTTGTGCCCATGAAGGTACGCATCTTATCTCGAATACGGTGACTAACAGGGCCTCCTGCGTGGGAGCTTCCGGATTCGACTGCATGGTCGCCGGGTTCGGCTTGCTAGCCGGCGGGTTCGGCTTGCTAGCCCCCGAGTTTGGCGATGAAGCCCCCGGGTTGGACTGAAGAGTCCCCGGGTTCGGCATGCTAGCCGGCGGGTTCGGCTTGTTAGCCCCCGACTTGGGCGATGAAGCCCCCGGGTTCGGCTGAGCAGCCCCCGGGTCAGCCGGCACGAATATTGAATCCGAGTCCGGTGACGGTGTGATGGACGGCTTCTTGAGAACCGCCAAGGCGACACCCGGCGGGATGGCTTGCCGGGTTGAGCCAATCTTTGATAAGGTATCAGCCGCTTCGTTGTTTGCTCGTGGCACATGGTGGAATTCGCAGCCGTCGAAGAAGCCGGATAGCTGCTGGACATGGAAGCGGTACGAGGCCATATTGGCGTCCTTCGCGTCCCAGTCGCCAGATGCTTGCTGTATGACCAAGTCGGAGTCGCCGAAGCAAAGTATGCGACGCACGCCAATCTCCTTGGCCAGCTTCAGCCCATGAATGAGCGCTTCATACTCCGCCACATTGTTGGATGCGGCGAAGTGGATCTGCAGGACGTAGTCCAGCCGGTCTCCCTTGGGAGAGGTGATGACGATGCCGGCTCCCAAACCGTTGCGCATCTTCGAGCCGTCGAAGTGCATCTTCCAATGTGTGGAATCCGGCACAGGCGGCGAGTGCGCATCTCAGCCCGATCGACGAAGAAGTCCGCCAGGATCTGCGACTTGATGGCTGTGCGTGGCTCGTAGAGGATAGTGTGGGCGGCTAGCTCCAGGGCCCACTTGGCAACCCGGCCGTTGGCATCCTTGCTGCCGATGATTTCCGCCAAAGGCGCTGTGGCAACCACCCTGATAGGATGTTCTTGAAAGTAATGCTTGAGCTTCTTGGCCGCCATGTACACGCCGTAGGTGACCTTCTGGTAGTGGGGGTAGTTTTGCTTCGACTGGGAGAGCACTTCGCTGAGGTAATAGGCGGGCGCTGGACCAGCTTCTCTCTGTTTCGGCTTCTTTGCGCTCCACCACCAGGACAACGCTAACCACTCGGTTGGTGGCTGCGATGTACAACAGCATCGGCTCCATTGAAGCCGGCGTTGCAAGGATTGGCGCAGTTGAGAGCACGCGCTTTAAGTCACGGAAGGCTTCGTCCGCCTGCGGTGACCAGACGAATTTGTCCGCCTTCTTCATTAGTTGATACAGGGGCAGTGCCTTCTCTCCCAGCCGGCTGATGAAGCGACTCAAGGAGGCCAGGCAGCCAGCAAACTTCTGGACGTCCTTGAGGCACTGCGGCAGTTCCATCTTCTCCAGGGCACTGATCTTGTCCGGGTTGGCTTCAATCCCTCGCTGAGAGACGAGGTAGCCGAGGAGCTGGCCAGACGGCACGCCGAATGTGCACTTGGCCGGGTTGAGCTTCATCCGAAATCTTCTCAGATTGGTGAAGGTTTCTCTCAGGTCGTCAAGGAGGGTAGGCGTCTCCTTGGTTTTTACAACGACATCATCCACATATGCGTGAACATTTCTGCCGATTTGATCCTGCAAACACTTTTGCATGCACCTTTGGTAGGTGGCGCCTGCATTTTTCAAGCCGAATGGCATAGTCGTGTAGCAGTAAGCCCCGTACGGGGTAATGAACGAAGTCTTTATTTGATCAGCCGGATTCAAAGGAATCTGGTGGTAGCCTGAATAGGCATCTAGAAAAGACAACAATTCACAGCCGGCGATCGAGTCTATGACTTGATCTATGCGCGGCAGGGGAAAGGGATCCTTTGGGCACGCCTTGTTCAGGCTGGTGTAGTCGATACACATGCGCCAGGAGCCGTTCTTCTTCAACACCAGGACCGGGTTCGCCAACCAGTCCGGGTGCAGCACTTCCATGATGAAGCCGGCAGCTAGGAGCCGGGCGATTTCTTCACCGATGGCCTTCCTTCGTTCTTCGGCGAAGCGCCTGAGAGGCTGCTTCACCGGCTTGGCTTCGGGCCGGACGTGGAGGTGGTGCTCAGCCAACTCCCTCGGCACACCCGGCATGTCTCTTGGAGTCCATGCGAAGATGTCCCGATTCTCACGGAGGAAGCTGGTGAGCTCGCTTTCCTATTTCTTGTTCAAGCCGGCGCCGATGGTGACGAACTTGTCCGGCTGCGCCGGGTCCAGCAGGATCTTCTTGGTGTGGTCGGCCGGCTGGAAGTGAGTCGTCCCAGCCGGGTTGCCTGCAGCCGGCATGTCTGTCTGCGCGGCTTTGGCGAGGGCAACGGCGTCGTGGATGAGCTGCTTCTCGGTGGCGATGACCAGCGTCTGGGCCATCTTGGAGCTCTGCGTGGCGCAGTCCATGGAGCGGCGATAGTCGCCGGCTACGGTGATGACCCCCTTGGGGCCAGGCAGCTTCATCTTTAGGTACCCATAGTGGGGCACCGCCATGAACTTGGTCAGGGCCGGCCTGCCCAGGAGCGCGTGGTAGGGACTCACGAGGTCCACCACCTCGAACTCGATTCTTTCGGTGCGGAAGTGATCCGGCTGCCCGAACATCACCTCCAGCGTGATCCGGCCGATCGGCTGGCAGCAATGGCCTGGCACGATGCCGTGGAAGACGGTGGGGGTGGGGCGCAACTCGGCCTCCTGGATGCCCAGCTTGCGGGCGGTGTCGCGGTAGAGGATGTTGATGCTGCTGCCGCCGTCGATGAGGACGCGCGAAAAACGCACGCTGCGCCGGGTTGTGCCGATGGTGGGGTCGAGGACCATGGCGTAGCTGCCCGGCCGGCAGGACAGCCGGTGTGTCGCGGCGATCAAAAGTGATGGCCTGCTCGACCGGTTTAGGTATCTTGGGGGACCGGCGGCGGTATGACCGCGTTGACCTCGAGGGAACGGCGCTCTTGGCTCGTCCTGTCCTCGGGCTCGGAGGTGAAGATGATGTAAGTGGCGTCTTCGGCCAGATATCGGCCGCCATGGTGCACTTGGTTAGCCTCGTGGTGCTCGAGGTTGGCGTTCTCTGCGTCGGCTTGGCCACCCGGCCCGCCGGCTGGTGGGGGCGGGGGTGGAGGCGGTAGAGGTTCACCGCTTGTCAGCCGCTTCATGAAGTGGCAGTCGCGGGTGGTGTGGTTGGAGGGGTTCTTGCCGCTGTGGTACTTGCACGGCGAGTCGAGCATCTGCTCGAAGGTGTACTTCGGCTTCCACTGCCGGTCTGTTTGCTTCTGGCGGCGGCTGCCGCCTGCCGCGTTGTCTGCCACGGCGGCTACGTGGGCGGAGCCGTACCGGCGGTCCGGCTGGTCGCTGTGACGCTTGCCGCGGTAGTTGTCCCGCCGGCTGCCATGCGAGCCGCCCTCGGCCGGCTTGTGCTCGGCCGGCCTGTTGTTGTCCCGTCTTGCTGGAGCCGGTGAAATATCAGCCGGCGCCTTGCCGGCTTCCTCTGCCAGCGCGTACTTGTCGGCGATGGCCATCAAGGCGGCCATCGACTTGGGGTCACTGCGGCGCAACTTGTGCCACAGCATGGTGTTGGGCCGACAGCCTCCCATGAAGAAGCTGATGGCCTGGATCTCGTGCACGCCCTCGCAGGAGTTGCGCATCTCGCACCAACGCGTCAGGTACGCGCGATCCGTCTCGTCGGGGCCCTGCTTGCACATCTCGAGCTGCTGGGGGCGACCCGGCCGGCGATAGGTGCCGGTGAAGTTGCTGATGAAGGCCGCTTCGAAGTCGAGCCAGCCGTTTATGCTGCCGGCTGGCAAGTTGTTGAGCCATGTGCGGGCGGAGCCGACCAGCATCAGGGGGGAGTAGCGCACGGCCCAGCGCTTGTTGCCTTTGGCGATGCCGACTGCGGTGGAGTAGTCCTGCAGCCAGTCCTCCGGCTTGGCGGTGCCGTCGTACTTGGGGGTGTCGCGGGGGAGCGTGAAGCCTTCGAGTGTGGGCTCGTTGGCGATGCGGGGCCCGAAGCACTTTGGGCCGGCTGGAGCTTCTTCTTCCGCAATGAGGGATTCGACCAGCCGGTCGAGGCGATCTCGGGCGTCGGCGGGCTCGATGCGCGGGCCCAGCCGGGAGTGTGCCGGCTGGCGTGCGCCGCTTGTTTCTGGAGCCGGCCGGTGATGACGGCGGGGCCCGGAGTCTTGCTCCTGGTTCCGGCTTGGAGGGGGCCGGCTGCGGCCGCTGCCGCTCGGCTGGTGGCTTGGCCGGCCCGAGCTGTGCGTGGCCCGGGAGTCATGGCGTCGGCTTGGTCCTGGGGAGGCGGACTCGGCCGTGTCCCTGGCGCCTTCCCTGTCGTTGCTCGCAGCTCCACGAGCATGAGAGGCTGCAGGGGCGTTGACATGCCCGGGGTCGGCGATCCGCACTGTTGGCTGCGTTAAGCGGCTCGATCCTGCCCGCACAGTGCAGCGGCGTAACTCTTCGCCTTCGAGGCGGCTCAGCTCTTCTGCGGCGGCTTCGGCCGCGCGCATGTTCTTGTCGGGGGTGTTGTAGACGGGGAGCTCCACGGATAGAGCCGGCGAAGGAGCGCCGTCGCGTTCAATCTCAGCGCCAAGGTCGCGGCCCCTGCGGCGGACATGGCCGGCTGCGCAGCTCGTCGCCGCACAGGTGAGGCCGTGGGCGCGGTTGTACTCGCGGCTGGGTGATCTCCATCGGCGCTTAGCAGCAGCCAGTTCTTCGGTTTGCTTGAGGAGGAGCTGGCGGTGCGCCTCCAAGTCCGCCTCGACGGCGGTGGGATCTCCGCCGGGCGTGAGCGGGGTGCTCGGCTTTGCCGGACTGCGTCCAGCCGGGACGGTGGTGGTGGCGCTTTCGGGCCCGAGCCGGAGGCGTTGGGGTCGATGTTGCGCTCCAAGCCGGGGCCGCGGGTGCGCGGGTTCTTCTCGGGGAGCTCCTCGCCAGCCATCATGACTTGCACGACGGCGGGGCTGGCGGGAGCGCTGCTGCCGGCTCGCGGAGGAGGGCTAGCGCAGCGCAGCACCTGCCGCGGGTAGCGCGGCGGTGCGACGGTGGCGACGTAAACGTCGAAGCCGCCGAAGGAGATGACGCTGCCGTCGGCTGGGAAGGGCCGGTCAGCGAAGCAGCCAGCGTTGTCGGCGCGCAGGCGAGGGGCCGAATCTCCAGATCAAGCCTGAAGCGACTCGCTCGCCGGTGGTGATGGTGAGGCCCGTCCGGATGAAGACACCGGCCGAGGATGCTGAGGGCCCCACGGTGGGCGCCAAATGTCGTGGTATCGTCACGGCATATGCCATAGGGTGGCTAATCGAAGTGGTTCCTGAGGGATCTCACGGCGGTATCCGGAAGCGGGTATGGGCACGAGCGACACGGCGACGTACCCAGGTTCGAGGCCCTCCGGTGGAGGTAAAACCTCTACTCCTGCTATGAGTGTATATGATGATCACACGATGCGGTGGTGCTCCTAGAGCTGTGTCCGGCTGGCCCTGAGAGGCTAAGGGAGACGATGGTCTCTCTCACAGGGCAGCTCTGTAGGTAGGTGAAAGCAATCAATGATCGATCCCCTGCACGAGAGGGGGTAGTGCGGCTTATATAGGCACCGGCACTTTACATATAAGACCCTATAGTCTACTGGCCGGCTTGGCCGGCTTCGGCTCCCGCTCCTTCCCGAGGCGGTGACGTCAGGAGTGGTTGAGCATCGTGGCCTGTCCCATCCGGCTGCCACGGTCAGCGGTATGGAGGAGGTGTCCCTGTCGCCGTCGGCCACTGTAGCCAGTACGGATCGTCGTAAGCTTCTGACGGCCTGTCCGGCGCGTGGCACTATTGCTCCACAGTGCCCCGCGCATTACGGAAGATGGAGTCAGTGTGGACTTTAGGAACCCGGATCACCAACCCGGTTCCTTCCAGTGCAAGACTCGCCAGCCTCGAGTCGGTCTGAGGTACAAACCCCAGTCGGATATGGCTTGTAGAAGCCGGCCCAGCTACAGCATTGGTGGCCGCAGCCAGGCCGACTAGGACCTAGAACCAGCCGGCTTCCGGACCAGCCGGCCACGGCGCCAGCCGGCTGCTCCTCAGCCGGCCTTTGCCGCGAGCCGGCCAGTGGCCAGCCGGCTGCTCCGCGTCCATTGCCCTATCCGGGGTCTTCCCCCCGACACCACTCGGGCCCTAGTGACAAGCATTAAACACAACAAGATTGCAGCAACAATAACTTCATAAACTTTGTAGATAGACAATCATAACGTAACAATCCATCGGATCCCAACAAACACAACACCGATTACATCAGATGAATCTCAATCATGTAAGGCAGCTCATGAGATCATTGTATTGAAGTACATGGGAGAGATGATACCAACTAGCTACAGCTAGAACCCGTAGTCCATGGGGGAACTACTCACGGAGCATGATGGAGGCGGTGGCGTCGATGGAGATGGCTTCCGGGGGCACTTCCCCGTCCCGGCAGGGTGCCGAAACAGAGACTTCTGTCCCCCGAATTGGAGTTTCGCGATGGCGGCGGCGCCCCTGGAGTCTTTCTGGAGTTTCGTCAATTGGTATCGCGTTTTTAGGTCGAAAGGGCTTATATAGGCGAAGAGACGGAGTCGGAGGGTGCCTGGGCCCCCCTCACAGTAGGCCGGCGCGGCCAGGCCTGGGGCCGCGCCGCCATGTTGTGTGGTGGCCCCCTGGCCCCTCTCCGACTCTCCTTCGGTGTTCTGGATGCTTCCGGGAAAAATAAGATGTTGGGTCTTCGTTTCGTCGAATTCCGAGAATATTGCCCGAACAGCCTTTCTGGAACCAAAAACAGCAGAAAACAGGAACTGGCACTTCGGCATCTTGTTAATAGGTTAGTTCCGGAAAATGCATAAAAACATTATAAAGTGCAAGCAAAACATGTAAGTATTGTCATAAAACAAGCATGGAACATCAGAAATTATAGGTACGTTGGAGACGTATCAAGCATTTCCCGATTCCAACCATATAACAATTTAACGAAGAAGATTTAACCTTCGCCATGAATACTATGAGTAAAGCCTAAGGACATATTTGTCCATATGCAACAGCGGAGCGTGTCTCTCTCCCACACGATGAATGCTAGGATCCATTTTATTCAAACAAAAACAAACAGACGCTCCAAGCAAAGTACATAAGATGTGACTGAATAAAAATATAGTTTCACGGGAGGAACCTGATGATGTTGTCGATGAAGAAGGGGATGCCTTGGGCATCCCCAAGCTTAGACGCTTGAGTCTTCTTAAAATATGCAGGGGTGAACCACCGGGGAATCCCCAAGCTTAGAGCTTTCACTCCTCTTGATCTTAGTATATCATACTCCTCTCTTGACCCTTGAAAACTTCCTTCACACCAAACTTCAAGCAAACTCATTGGAGGGTTAGTGCATAATCAAAAATTCACATGTTCAGAGGTGACACAATCATTATTAATACTTATGGACATTGCACAAAGCTACTGGACATTAATGGATCAAAGAAATTCATCCAACATAGCAAAAGAGGCAATGCGAAATAAAAGGCAGAATCTGTCAAAAACAGAACAGTCCGTAAAGACGAACCTGGAAGGGGCACTTAACTTGCTCAAACGGAAAAACTCAAAACTAATGAAAGTTGCGTACATATCTGAGGATCACACACATAAATTTGCAGATTTTTTTGATTTTTATACAGAGACTTCTGCGCGAATTCGTGACAGACAGCAATGCTGTTTCTGTGCAGCAATCCAAATCTAGCATCAACTTTACCATAGAGACTTTACTTGGCACAAAAACATGATAAGGAGAGGTTGCTACAGTAGTAAACAACTTCCAAGACTCAAATATAAAACAAAGTACTGTAGTAAAAACATGGGTTGTCTCCCATAAGCGCTTTTCTTTAACGCCTTTCAGCTAGGCGCAGAAAGTGTATATCAAGTATTATCAAAATATGAAGCATCAACATAGGTGTTGGGAGTTTTCTCAACTATGCATTTTATCTTATCTATGTGAGTTTCAGAGGCTCCCTTTTCATTATTCTTAGGTTTGCTATCCTCGTCAAACAAATTTTCAGGGACAAGCCAACCATAATTAGTTTCTAGAGAATCGCTCATTCCTAGGAGCTTACAAGGTATTGTTGTCTTAATCTCCCCACAATCATTAACATTATTAGTGTGCCTTACTCTCTCAATGTCCATCTTTTCAAGGATACTAACAAAATTGGTATAAGAGCCAAGCATATTGTATTTAATAAAGACCTTTCTAGCCTCTCTTGCTACACCACCAAATTCTTTGAGAAGGGTTTCTAAAACAAAATCTTTCTTTTCCCCTTCTTCCATATCACCAAGTGTGAGAAACATGTGTTGGATTATAGAATTGAGATTAACAAATTTAGTTTCCAACATGCGAACTAAAGAAGCAGCTGCAATTTCATAAGTAGGAGCAAGTTCTACCAAGTGTCTATCTTCAAAATCTTCAACTTTACTAACATGAGTGAAAAAAATCTTCTATATTATCTCTTCCAATGATAGACCCGCGTCCTACCGGTATGTCTTTTAGAGTGTACTTAGGAGGAAACATGATGAAATAAACAAAAGGTAAACAAAGTAAATGCAAGTAACTAATTTTTGTGTTTTTGATATAGAGTGCAAGACAGTAAATAAAGTAAAGCTAGCAACTAATTTTTTTGTGTTTTGTTTAGGTGCAGCAAACAAAGTAGTAAATAAAATAAAGCAAGACAAAAACAAAGTAAAGAGATTGGATTGTGGAGACTCCCCTTGCAGCGTGTCTTGATCTCCCCGGCAACGGCGCCAGAAAAAGAGCTTGATGCGTGCAGTTGACACACGTCCGTTGGGAACCCCAAGAGGAAGGTGTGATGCAGACAGTAGCAAGTTTTCCCGCAGAAAGAAACCAAGGTTTATCGAACTAGGAGGAGCCAAGAAGCACGTTGAAGGTTGATGGCGGCGGGATGTAGTGCGGCGCAACACCAGGGATTCCGGCGCCAACGTGGAACCTGCACAACACAACCAAAGTACTTTGCCCCGACGAAACAGTGAGGTTGTCAATCTCACCGGCTTGCTGTAACAAAGGATTAATTGTATTGTGTGGAAGATGATTGTTTGCAGAAAACAGTAAAGAACAATTGCAGTAGATTGTATGCGATGTAAAGAATAGGACCGGGGTCCACAGTTCACTAGAGGTGTCTCTCCCATAAGATAAATAGCATGTTGGGTGAACAAATTACAGTCGGGCAATGACAAATAGAGAGGGCATGACAATGCACATACATGATATGATAAATATAGTGAGATTTAATTGGGCATTACGACAAAGTACATAGACCGCTATCCAGCATGCATCTATGCCTAAAAAGTCCACCTTCAGGTTATCATCCGAACCCCTTCCGGTATTAAGTTGCAAACAACAGACAATTGCATTAAGTATGGTGCGTAATGTAATCAACAACTACATCCTTGGACATAGCATCAATGTTTTATCCCTAGTGGCAACAAAGACATCCACAACCTTAGAACTTTTACATCACTTGTCCCAGATTTAATGGAGGCATGAACCCACTATCGAGCATAAATACTCCCTCTTGGAGTTAAGAGCAAAAACTTGGCCAGAGCCTCTACTAATAACGGAGAGCATGCAAGATCATAAACAACACATAGGTAATAGATTGATAATTAACATAACATAGTATTCTCTATCCATCGGATCCTGACAAACACAACATATAGTATTACAGATAGATGATCTTGATCATGTTAGGCAGCTCACAAGATCCAACAATGAAGCACATAAGGAGAAGACGACCATCTAGCTACTGCTATGGACCCATAGTCCAGGGGTGAACTACTCACTCATCACTCCGGAGGTGACCATGGCGGTGAAGAGTCCTCCGGGAGATGATTCCCCTCTCCGATAGGGTGCCGGAGGCGATCTCCTGAATCCCCCGAGATGGGATTGGCGGCGGCGGCGTCTCTGGAAGGTTTTCCGTATCGTGGCTCTCGGTACTGGGGGTTTCGCGACGGAGGCTTTAAGTAGGCGGAAGGGCAGGTCAAAGGGCGTCACGGGGGCCCCACACGCTAGGGCCGCGCGAGCCCCCTCTAGGCCGCGCTGCCATAGTGTGGCGGCGCCCCGTGGCCCCACTTCGTCTCCCCTCCGGTCTTCTGGAAGCTTCGTCTAAAAATAGGCCCCTGGGCGTTGATTTCGTCCAATTCCGAGAATATTTCCTTACTAGGATTTCTGAAACCAAAAACAGCAGAAAACAGCAACTGGCTCTTCGGCATCTTGTTAATAGGTTAGTGCCGGAAAATGCATAATAACGACATATAATGTGTATAAAACATGTAGATATCATCAATAATGTGGCATGGAACATAAGAAATTATAGATACGTTTGGGACGTATCAACGCCATTTGTGCGAGATCGTTTGCCTCGGTATTTTGCGACCTTGGGATCCAATTGAAGTTTATGTACCTGACCTGTGCCATCAGCTCACGGCATTGCATCCATAATGGGAAGAGTGTTGTATTCCTCCGTGAGTTGGGAAATCACCAATTTGGAGTCTCCAAAAAGTTCCACTGCTTCTGCCCCGGCTTCCAATAGCAACTCCATTCCCTTGCAAGGGGTAGGTAGCCTGATGGAGAAGGAATATGTTGCCCCCCGGGGCGACACGAGTAGAACGCCGATGCCGCAACCATCATCACAAACCGATCCATCGAAAAACATAGCCCATGCACGCACAGACAGTGCTGCTATATCAGTGTTGATTCGTTCAGCGATGAGATCGGCCAACGCCTGTCCCTTGACTGCTTTCGCAGGCTGATACCGGATATCAAATTCCGATAATGCAAACATCCATTTACCGAGTCGGCCTTTCAACACAGGAGCCGACAGCATATGTTTGATGACATCTGATTTGCATATGATGATAATTTCTGCTGACAGCAGATGTGATGAAGCTTGGTGCAGGTGAAAAATAAGCAGAGGCACAACTTCTCGATCTCAGGGTACCTAGTTTCTGCATCCAACATCCTTCTGCTGAGGTAGAAAACCACTTTCTCCAGACCATCATAAACTTGCACCACCACTGAGGCGATGGAAGTGTCAGCAACTGACAAGTAAATGTAGAATGGCCTGTCTTGCTGGGGCGGAACCAACACAGGTGGCTTCGTTAGATACTCCTTAATCTCGTCAAATGCTTGCTGTTGCTCTGCCCCCCAGCAAAACTCCTCATCAGATTTAATTTTTACCAACCCCATGAACGGCTTAATTCGTCCTGACAGATTGGAGATGAACCTTCTGACGAAATTGATTTTGCCGATGAGACACTGGAGTTCCTTCTTCGTGGTAGGTGGCTTCATTGCCCGCACTGACTCCTGACTTTTCAGGCCGATCTCAATTCCTCGTTCATGAACCAAGAAACCCAAGAACTGACCGGCTGTTACACCAAAAGCACACTTCTTTGGATTCATTCTTAGTCCGAACTTTCTAGTTCGGTCCAGGACGTGTCGCAAATCTTCCAAGTGTCCTTCCACTGAAATAGACTTGACTACCACGTCATCAATGTAAATCTCCACCAACTTGCCGATCAGATCATGGAAGATGTAATTCATGGCTCTTTGGTATGTTGTGCCGGCATTTTTCAGTCCAAATGTCATGACCACATATTCAAATAAGCCCACCGAGCCTGGTACTCTGAATGCAGTCTTGTGTATATCTTCTGGAGCCATAAAAATTTGGTTGTAACTGGCATTACCATCCATGAAACTTAAAACCTTATGACCAGCAGCTGCATTGATCAATGTCTCTGCTGCCGGCATTGGGTACTCATCCTTTGGAGTGGCTCTATTGAGATCCCGAAAATCTATGGCGACGCGCCATCGGCCGTTCTTTTTCTCTACAGGTACGATGCTAGAAATCCACTCAGCATACCTGCATGGCCTGATGAACCCGGCGTTCAACATTTTCTCGATCTCTTTCTTGACTTCTTCTAAGATTTCGGCCTTCATCTGACGTGCTCGCTGCTGGAACGGCCGAAATCCTTTCTTCAGAGGGAGCTGATGCTCAATGATGCTCCTGTCTAACCCAGGCATCTCTGTGTAATCCCATGCAAAGCAATCTGGGTACTCTTTCAACAAGGCTATCATCAGGCCCCTCAGTTGCGGATCCAACTTTTTGCTGATAAATGTTGGTCGTGGCTTATCCCCAGGACCAATGTCAATCTCTTCTAGCTCATCAGCCGATGTAAACCCATATCCTAGCTTTTCGTCGCCTGCTAGATCGATGCTGAACACAGGCGAAACATATGGTGAGGATAATTTGGGCCGATTGCTGGAATCGGCCTCCTTTTTCATTGCATTGCTCAATGAGGGTTTACAACTTATTGCTTCTCTATGACGACTACGTGACATGCTTGAGGTGAGATCATTGCTTTTTATTTTTTGGGGCCGATCGCAGGGATCGGCCTTGCCACGTACGTCCATTGACTTTAGTCTTGCTACTCTGTCAGGCCGGTGGATAAGACCAGCCTCACCCCATTTTTTGAAGCTTCGATGCGCTCACAGCCGTCCAAACTGATTCCAGAGATTGGCTCTTGGTCGTCTGCATCCCAAATATTCATGCCAGCTAATGAGATCTCGATCGAGTCATCTGCATGAACGACCTCCACCTCATCTCCATCCCACTGTATCAGGCATTGGTGCATTGTAGATGGAATGCATCAGTTAGCGTGAATCCAATCCCTCCCTAGCAGGACAGCGTAGGTGCTTTTGCTGTCGACGATGAAGAATGACGTAGGGATGGTTTTTCGGCCCACGGTTAGATCCACGTTCAGAATGCCTTGTCCTTCCGATGCTTGGCCGTTGAAATCGCTTAGTGTGACGTTGGTCTTGATCAGATCTGCGTTAGAGCGTCCCAAACGCCGTAGCATGGAGTATGGCATTATATTGACTGCCGCTCCCGTGTCAACCAACATCTTGTTGACAGGCTGCCCATTGATATAACCTCTTAGGTACAGGGCCTTCAAATGCCTGTAGCCCTTCTCTCGTGGCTTTTCAAAGATAACCAGCCGTGGACCGCAGTCAAACTGTGCTACTGGCACTTCTTCAGTTCTTGGAGCACAAAACTCTGACGGAAGTATGAACACCATGTTTGTGCCAGCCGATGCCTTCGCATCGGCTTTTGCTTGTTTGGCGCGCCATTCTTTATTTGGCGGATGTATCTCCGTCTCCAAAGTCTGCTGAATTTTCACGGCCAGATCAGGCCGCGCTTTCCTCAACGTGTACAGGTACTGCGCTTCGGCTTCCTCCAAGTTACGTAGCCTCTGAACCCTACGCTTTTGGGAGTGACTGAGTCCGTCAGGGCACCACCTTGGCCGGTGGTACCTATCTTCTTCTTCATCTTCTGACTCCTCGAAGTCTTCCTCTCGAGATGACTCAGCTCGTCGGTTCTGAGGTGGAAGAGGCCCTAGACGCTTGAACACTGAAACCTCACTTGCGCCCTTCTTCTGCTGTCTACATTCCGGGCAGTTGTCGATTGTAGGCAATCGGCTCATTCCTGAGTCCCAGCAGTGCTTAAAGAAGGGACAATCCCAGTGTCTGTCCATGTCTTCCTGCTCTCTTGGCTTCTCCTTAGCGCAGTGCTCATATCTTTCGTCGTTGCTATCATACCGACGATATTTTCTGCTGTCAACATCAGACCGATGATATCTTTTGTCATCCATGTCGTACCACCGACGTCAGTCGTACTGATGCTCATATTTGTTCAGGAGATGCGCGGAGAGCGGTCGTTGGTACCGCACGTTTCTTACTTGTTCCTCGGTGAGGTACCGTCTATCATCATATCGGGGCCGGTCGCTTGGATCGGCCTCCTCCTTATCTTCGCCACGGGAGTGACTGATGTCTTCTTTATCCTTGCCATGGAGGTCTACAGGCCCTGCCATGTTAACCTCGAATGAGAAACCTGGCTCGCACCCCGTGGAGTGATTGAGTTCCACCATGTTAACACCAGGAAACGGGTGCGTGTCTACTTTCATGGCAAACTGACCGAGGATCAGACGGCCCTGTTCTATCGCCATTTGGATCTGCCGACGCAACTCTTTGCAGTCATTGGTGGCATGGGTGAACGAGTGATGCCACTTGCAGTACGGTCTCCCATTCATTTCTTGCGCCGTAGGGATTTTATGGCCTTCGGGTAACTTCAGCTGTTTTTCCTTAAGCAGTAAATCGAATATCTGCTCAGTTTTGCTTATATCAAAGTCAAACCCTTTTGCAGGCCCTTGTTGTTTCACCCATTTGTAGGACACGGGAGCTGCCCCCCCAAGCCCATTCAGCCACGGCGACTTCCTGATCTTCTGCAAAGTCTTCAACTTCTTCTGCCTCGACCAGGCCTATCGGGCGCTTGAACTTATCTTGGTACAATTCTGGGTGGCGCTGTTCATATAATGTTAATTTCTGAACCATGTGTGCCAGTGAATTGTATTCCACTTGGAAAGCCAGATCTTTGATCGGTGCTGCGAGGCCTACCACTGCCAGATCGACTGCTTCTTTCTCAGTTAAACGAACCGAATAACATCGGTTCTTGACAGTCCTGAAACGCTGAATGTAATCAGACACCATCTCTCCCCCTTCTGCCGCACCTGCGTCAGATCGGCAATGCCAGCCTCGGTAGCTTCTGAGTGATATTGTACATGAAACTGTTCTTCCAGTTGCTTCCATGTCCGGACTAAATCTGGTGGCAATGAGGTGTACCACCCAAAAGCTGGTCCTGTGAGAGACTGTGCAAAGAACCTTACACGTAACGGGTCTGATGCCGAAATCATGCCCAACTGTGCCAAATATCGGCTCACATGCTCAATTGAGCTAGACCCTTCTAATCCACTGAACTTTGAGAACTCACGGAGCCGATACTTGGGCGGCAGCGGAATCAGATCATATTCGTTGGGATACGACTTGGAATAGCCGATTGTTCTCCTCTTTGGCAGGATACCGAACTGGTCTCTCAAGATTGTACTGATTTGTTCCATGGTATGAGCTGCAGGGGTTGAGCTTTCATGACTCGTTCCGGTGGCATATTTAGCTAGCCACGCCTGCTTATCGGCATCTGCTCCAGAAATCCCTCCTGCTCCAGAAATCCCTCCTGCTGTAATCTGGTTCGTGCGCGCCCAATTATTGCAGTCCGGCACGTATGTGCACACGTATCCATGTGGGATCTCTTTAGGTGGCTCATACAGGGATTGGTAATCGCCAGGATCACCTCCAACCTTGTAGACGACGTATGCCGGTGAACCCTGTGGCTCTGGAGCTGCAAGCGTGAAGGGCAGTTGTGGTCTGGTGTGGAACGGTGCCTCTCCTGGGTGAGTTCCTAGGGCAGGCCCTGACGGGGAATACTGATGCTTCATGATTTCCTGAACCACTCGCACCGCAATACGCTCCAAAGTGTTCGATCACCAGGCTCTCAGAATGACGGTGTAGAGAATGAGCCACCATATAATTAACTTCCTGGCGCAGAGCTCTGGTGCGCTCCTCCGAAGGGAGAGACAGATCTACTCCATCGAGCACGCCTTCAGGTGTGAATCCTTTGAACCTAATGCCATGTGTACGGGTCCTTTCGAAAGAGCCGATGAGATCGGCTTCGAAGAGAGCCTTAAGCTCATCATATTTCTTCTTGTGATCCTCAGGCAGATCTTCATACTTGACTGGTTCGTCCGACATCTCAGCTGCAGATGTTGACGTGGTTGCTGCAGAGGGTCCTACCGGGCGTGCCAGAATGTGTTGCCTGCCAAAACCCACCGGCGAGCAGTGACGAGCAACACGGAGAGCCGGGAGGCTCCCAGGACTGCTGGTGGGCCCTGGTCCCTCGGGCGACGGCCCGCAATGCTCTGGCACACGTCCTGACGGTCGCAAGGGCGTGCCACCTGACCTATTCCTGGTCAGGAAGGTGTTGGATTGCTTCGATTAGTTTCCTGCATGGCAGACACGTAAACATTAAATGCGAGCCCGATCGGCTCTCAGGTTGCCCTGTGAATCGGCTCAAAGAGCCGATTGCCCCATGGTTCACGTTGGATTTACGATGACATGGGGATCCTGCTTGATCAATACAAAGTTAAATCAATCTACGACAGTTTAGGGTTTTCACCGCATAACTGGAACATCCTACACGTAGTTGAGCCTAGCAGATACGAAAGATGATGGAAAACTAGTCCTAAAAGAGGCCTAAAACCAACATGAAGTCAATTCCCGGAACAATCCCTTCTAGGACTAGCAAACCATGCCTCACGCACTACCGGATCGTTCAACCCGTTTGCAAGGCCTAACCATGCGGATATCAAACTAATCCTTGGAGAACAAGGAACAACTATAACAGATCGGATCTACTAAATAAAGAACAAGCAAGATGCTGCCCTTACACCCAAAATAGGTGCAAAGGCAGCTAGATATTGAGGGGCAGCGTAGCTAAGCAAGCATATCATAAAAGCATTGACATCAGCCGCAAAACATCTATGATAAAGGTGTTGCTCGCCATCAAAAAGGCTTCAGCACGAGCAACACCAGCAACGAATAAAACTAATACTGCCTAGATCGCAAGATGCGATCTAGGCAGCATGTTGCTTACCCGGAAGAAACCCTCGAAACAAGGGGTGGCGATGCGCCTAGATTGGTTTGTTGTGAACGTGGTCGTCCTCCTTTCTCAATAACCCTAGGTACATATTTATAGTCCGGGGACTTTCTATCTTTGGAATAAACCTAGTCGTATACGACCAAACTCTATCTCTTAATTCTAAACTAAGATGCGATCTACCATAATGTACAGATACACGGGCAATCTAGCCCAAATTCTCGCACGAGGCAGATTCATAAACGCTTCAAGTGCACATCTTCCAAGCCCATCTCAATCACGGCCCATCTTCTGATTTGGCCAAAATCTGGTGATAACACATCTGCCAATGGATTCAGCATGGTTCACCAGGCACTTGAAGTCGGTGGCACGGAGCTTCTTGTTGTAGAAGGGGCACCTGTAAATGCCTCGAGCAAAGTGGCCATCGTAATGGCTGAACTGTAGCCTCCTGAGGACGTGATGAGTCTTGGTGTGGAAGGACTCATCGTCGTTGTCGACGTCGCTGCTCTGCACCTGTCACGTAGCACCAACGATCATGCAAAAAAACATGGAGTCAATTGCAACGATGATGGAACTAAAAGTGAACAAAAGATCATGCATGATAATATGGACACGAGAAAAAAATGTAGCCTCAGTTACATTGGACACACTTATATCCAGGATTTCAGTGAGTGAACCAAAGATCATGCACAACAAATTTGTACACATCAATTGTTCACTGACCAAACCCTGAATCAATTTGTGCTCAAATATTCATCATCATCGGCACAAATTAACCAGATGGGATTGATTACTCACATAAGCTAACCGAATCTTAAACAAAAGCAAATCACAAACACTAATAACGCAAGATCTAGAACTAGGAACAGACGAACCCTAATAACGCAAGATCTAACACAAAAGGATTGAACTAGGAATAGACGAACCCTAATAACACAAGATCTAACACAAAAGGATTGAACTAGGAACATACGAATCTTAATAATGCTAGATCTAACACAAAAGGATTGAAATGGGATAAGAACAAGGGAACGAAGGGTTGCCTCCGGCTCGTCGTTGACGATGCTGGTGTCGTAGGGGTTATCCGGCGCGACGTACGGCACTGGTTTGTCCGGGTCCCAAGCGACGGGGGCCTGGACGGGGGCGGCGGCCAATGCGCCGGCGATTACGTTGGAAGCATCAACGGGGGCCTGGATGGGGGGTGGCGACCGATGCGCTGGCGGCTGATACGCCGGCGGCTACGTTGGAAGCGCCGAGATTGGACATCTCATTCTTCTCCATCGCCGGCGGTTTTCTTCGGGGTTTTTTCTTCGGTTGTGGAGAAGATGATGGGACGGGAGAGGCGGTTGTAGTGAGAATGAGAGAGTGGGCGAGCGTCGAGGGAGAGAAAGAGGGGCTCTATAAAGATGAAGGTGGCGTGTACCGCAACATGCGTCCGCTATGCACGGCCGGAGCGTGCACCGCGACACGAGGCTAACCCTGGGACGTTTGGTGTACTCAGTTATAACATCAGGCCTTATAGTGCAATATACTCAGTTTTACCCTCAAGTAGCTGGTCAACAGAGAGTCAACAAATGAGATTAACATAGCTAATTGAGTCATTTCATGCACAAAAAAATCCAAAAATAAATAAAAACATAGTGGTACCTACTCATGGAGTCTTCCTACGCAACCTGCCACCTAGGAAACCTTAACAAACATAGATAAATCAAGTTTTACCATAAAATGTCACTTTTCAGAATCACTAGTAGCTATGAAGATGCATGGTTTTCCACTCAAACCCCTTTGCAAAACATCTTCCTCAAAACATAGTTTGTCTAAATGAGGCCATAATTGTCACACCCATGTATATTTGAATTGCAAATAATTTTATGTAGCCAAATATGAATTATATTGTACAAAACACGTATTTTTCATTTTGTAATTCTTTTGTTTGAATCCCTTAGTCTATTTACTATTTACGTGCCCTTGGTTTCTTAGTACTACTCAGTTTTTCCCTCAAGTACTGTCACAAATGCTCACATAAGCCCAAACTTATCCTGATTGGTTGATCCGTTGTCACACGGATCGACTCCACCAACCATTGATCCACTGATCTAACAGGCAGTATACCCCTCTCCGTCTCTTCGTGGCCACCCCTCTCTCTCTCTCTCTTTGTTGACACCCCTCTCTCTCTCTCTGTCGGTGGACAGTGTCACCCCTCTATTTATGTGAAATAACGAGTTTGCCACGTAACTATATTCCCTCTATTTATGCATTATTTTCCATGATTTAAAAATGTTAAACTAAAAAGTGGTAAAATTTTGGTGTAAACAAGAGACATACATATTTGCGGATTTCGGTGAATGCATTATTTGCCACCCCTCTAACAATTATCAACTCTCTTTAGCATTGCTTTTATTTAGGGAATATAGTTTGGGATATAGTTTGGGTAATTTGAAACGGTACAAAAGTGGTATAATTTTGGTATAAATATGTGATACGTCTCCAACATATCTATAATTTCTTATGTTCCATGCTTGTTTTATGACAATACCTACATGTTTTAGTCACACTTTATATCATTTTTATGCATTTTACGGGACTAACCTATTAACAAGATGCCGCAGTGCCAGTTCCTGTTTTCTGCTGTTTTTGATTTCAGAAAAGTTAGTTTACGGATATTCTCGGAATTGGACGAAACAAAAGCCCACGGTCTTATTTTCCACGGAGTTTTCCAGAACACCGAAGAGGAGACGAAGAGGGACCACGAGGCGGCCACACCATAGGGGGCGCGGCCCCACCCTTGGCCGCGCTGCCATATGGGGTGGGCCCCTCGAGCGTCCCCCGACTCTGCCCCTTCGCCTATATAATCCTTCCGTCGCGAAAACCCTATCACCGAGAGCCACGATACGAGAAAAATTCCACAGACGCCGCCGCCATCAACCCTACCTCGGGGGGTTCAGAAGATCGCCTCCGGCACCCTGCCGGAGAGGGGAATCATCACCGGAGGGCTCTACATCACCATGCCCGCCTCCGGACTGATGCGTGATTAGTTCATCCTTGGACTATGGGTCTATAGCAGTAGCTAGATGGTTGTCTTCTCCTCTTGTGCTATCATGTTTAGATCTTGTGAGCTGCCTATCATGATCAAGATCATCTATTTGTAATGCTACATGTTGTGTTTGATGGGATCCGATGAATATGGAATACTATGTCAAGTTGATTATTGATCTATCATATATGTGTTGTTTATGATCTTGCATGCTCTCTGTTGCTAGTAGAGGCTCTGGCCAAGTTGATACTTGTAACTCCAAGAGGAAGTATTTATGCTCGATAGTGGGTTCATGTCTCCATTGAATCTGGGGGAGTGACAGCAACCCCTAAGGTTGTGGATGTGCTGTTGCCACTAGGGATAAAACATCAATGCTTTGTCTAAGGATATTTGTATTGTTTACATTACGCACAGTACTTAATGCAATTGTCTAGTATTTGCAACTTAATACTGGAAGGGGTGCGGATGCTAACCCGAAGGTGGACTTTTTAGGCATAGATGCATGCTGGATGGCGGTCTATGTTCTTTGTCGTAATGCCCTAAGTAAATCTCATAGTAGTCATCATGATATGTATATGCTTCTCTATCTGTCAATTGCCCAACTGTAATTTGTTCACCCAACATGCTATTTATCTTATTAGAGAGACACCACTAGTGAACTGTGGACCCCGGTCCATTCTTTTACATCTGAAATACAACCTACTGCAATCATTGTTCTCTTTTGTTTTCTGCAAGCAAACATAATTCTCCACACCATACGTTTAATCCTTTGTTTTCAGCAAGCCGGTGAGATTGACAACCTCACTGTTAAGTTGGGGCAAAGTAGTTTGATTGTGTTGTGCAGGTTCCACGTTGGCGCCGGAATCACTGGTGTTGCGCCGCACTACACTCCTTCACCAACAACCTTCATGTGGCCTTCATCTCCTACTGGTTCGATAAACCTTGGTTTCTTACTGAGGGAAAACTTGCTGCTGTGTTCATCATACCTTCCTCTTGCGGTTCCCAACGGACGTGTGCTTTACCGTCACAAGGAGCTACCACTGGCGCTGTTACACCCCAGGGATTTCTAACTCCCACACGCCAGCAATATGAGGCATGCATATTTGAGGGATTTCGGTGAATGGATTATTTATCACCCCTCTAACAATTATCAACTATCTTTAGCATTCCTTTTCTTTTATAGAATATAGTTTTGGTAATTTGAAACGGCCAAAAGTGGTATAATTTTGGTAGAAACATGAGACGTACATATTTGGCATATTATGGGGATTTCGGTGAATAGATTATTTATCACCCCTCTAACAATTATCAACTTTCTTTAGCATTCATTTTCTTTTAGGGAATATAGTTTGGGATATAGTTTTGGTAATTTGAAATGGCCCAAAAGTGGTATAATTTTGGTATAAACATGAGGCATACATATTTGAGGGATTTCGGTGAATGCATTATTTGTCACCCCTCTAGCAATTATCAACTATCTTTAGCATTCCTATATTCCCTAACACTTATTTTTTTTGGTAATTTCGGTGAATGCACACACTAACTTTGAAAACAACTACAACTACATGTAACTGAATAATGGATTGTAACAAGGGATCCCTTGTAACAACTTCTAGCGCCTGATGAGCAATGATAAGAATCCAATCGCAATTATACAACAAAAAAAAAACCAACCATCATATTAGCTTGCTTCTTCAACTCGATCAGTTGCCTTAACTGCTTGTTCATTTTCTTTAGTTCTCCCTTCACTTCCACCAGTTCTGCATTGGGCGCATTATGCATAATCGGAACGACTCCTCTCTCCGCCACATTCTCTACAGCAAGTCCCCCCACCCCTCCCAAATTGCGTTCCCCAATAGCGCCAATTGATTCCTGCAATTGAAGCCTCTCAACGTACACATCGATCCACTCGAAATACCTGCATTTCTTCAGGATCTGAAAACAACAACGTGAACCCTAAATCCCAAATTCGAGGGAATAACAAGAAAATTGAGAGAAAACAGAGCAATTGAAGCGAGATCTAACCTTATACCCCTCTCTATATATGGCAAGCTCTCGCACGCAAAAAAAACTCACGTCCACGGTTGCCGTTGTCGCCCGTCTTACAGATCGACCGCTTCAGAGGCTCCTGGCGTGGGTAGTCAGGGCATCTTTTCAAAGGCACGGGTCCATACTACGCCATGAAGAACGGGAGGTCGAAGAGAAACTAGACATCACCCGCCTGCCGAAGAAGGGTTGCCGCTGGCGGAGAAGAAGAACAATGGGGCGTGGGAAAAGAAAATGGAAGCAATGGCACGTGCACGGGCGCGGGGCTGGCTCGGGCTCCCATTTTGCAACGGTGGTAAGCTGTGGGTCCGGTGCGCTAACGTGAACAAGTTGTGGGTCCCACGATGATCTGGATAAGTGGAGACATGTCCACTTCGGGGCACCAACAGCTGCCCCACTTGCCAGCACCAACAAACGGTCAACTAAACGGGATTCCTCCCGTCCGAGCTCCTTGTGAAGGTTTCAGACAAGGGCTTGGGAAAAACTGAGAAAAAACTAAGCGGCTGGGAAAACTGAGCACAACTAAGGACCCGAGGGCACGAAAATAGAAATCCCTTCTATTTATTACCGGCTACCTCGACATCGACATCAAGGACAACGTCTATAGCTACACATCGGCAACAACTCCCGTCAATAATGTTTCCTAGTCATTTACGTCCACGACACTCCCGATGTGACTACATGAGGGAAGAGAATACACCAGAAGGGGACATTGATGATGACATGGTGGAGAAGAAAACGGAAGCGCAAGACTTTAAAACCAGTCACAGTGGCCTGCTTCACTCCCGCTAACATGAGGGGGAATGTTTTGTTAGAAGTACAATACGTACACGAGTAGACTACACATAGACGATCATCTTATACTCGGATTCTACCTCCCTCTATGTGCTTCCTATATATAGTTATATACTCATGAAAGTCACTACAGTAACCGGGAAACAAAATATTAGGATTTATCTACTCCGATAGTCCGTATCGCTCGAAAGAAGCCCACCGATGGGCAGGCCCAAAACAGCCGTGCAAAAATGCACTCGAAGACGATATGCAGGGTACCATTAGAAGAAGACCAACCTTCTCAAAGGGAAAACGTCTCCCGCGTATTGACTGAGCTGTCGACACGTGTCAAACCCACGATACAAGCGCGCGACGACGCGGTCCAACGCGCATGCGAGGAAGTACAGCACGCGACGAGCGCGCGACGCGCGCGCGACGACCGGCCAGATGCGTACGCGAGCATGTGCGATACGGCCAAACAAATACAGCGCGGGCCGCGCGGGCGAGTACAGCTGCATGCATGCATCGATCGTGCGTGTGATGTGCCCATCGCGAGTAATCCCATCCAAAGCCAAAGCTTTGACCAGTCAAGTACATATATACTATAAGTCACGAGATACAACATTGTATGCACGTTGTTTTTTATGGCACGTAAGAAAGTTAGCTCGAGTACAGATAGAACACGACACGAGTACAGTTACATACGACACGCGAGTACAGTTATGTAGAAAGCACGAATACAGTTACATACACGAGCGGATACAGTTACATATGACACACGAGTACATTTGCGTACAATGTAGGAGTACAGGTGCGCATAACGAGTACAGTTAAATAGACGGGCGAGTACAAGTACAGTCACGCACACGAGCATGTATAGTCACGCGGACGAGCAGGTACAGTCGCGCACACGAGCAAGTACATGTACAGAAGTACAGTCGCGCATACGAGCAGGTACAGTCACGCGGACGAGCAGGTACAGTCGCGCACACGAGCAAGTACATGTACAGAAGTACAGTCACGCATACGAGCAGGTACAATCGCGCACACGAACGAGTACAGGTACCGAGTAAAGGGAAAAACTGCAGCAAATACACTAAAAATAGAAGTACTTATCAGTTTAACAACGAGTACAGTTAGGTACACACGATGAGTACAATCATAGTAGTATTGGAAGCACGGAAAAAAAGTATCTCAAAACCTATCAACATGGGATCTAGTTTTGAAGATCTCGACGCGAGGATCTCAAAAGTGGAAACGGTTCGTAATTTGGACTTACGGTTCTCAAGATATTTCATTTTGAAAAAACGAATCTAAAAAATAAAGGGAAAAACGCAGCCCCTTTGCCTTCTCTCTCCTCCCTCATCCCCACTTTACTTCTCCTTGCGACACGTGACAAGCAGGGAGACCACTTCCCAGGGGTTTTCTGGCACCACAGCGCGCCACTTGTCGCACGCGGAGCGAGTTGTCTTCCCTTCGCGAAGGTCAGCCTTTTTCTAGAGTTTTCGCGATATGCATGGCGGCGTTGCAGACTGGATATACATAAGACACATAATGCCAACAATCATGATTTGGACATAGGCCTAGCAACCACGCAACTGGAACTGGGTGTCTTAACAATCGAATTCCCTGGCTTGCGTTCGACCGGGCAAGCGGTTAGTATTCCACACGAAACGCGCGATTTTTTTTTAAATAATACGAAATAATTATTTAATTCCAGGACTATCACGCGTTTTCAAAAAATTCCAAAAGTGTGACTCTGTCGGCATGCAGCAGACCGATCGGACAGGCGCGGGCCGATCGGACCATAGTAGGCCGATTGCAGGTCCCTGCGGTCGCCCGTCAGACGACAGCACCCTGTCGGACTGCTGCAGTCCGATCGGACACTAGCAGCCAAAGCGTGGCATGGCCCGGCCACGCGCAGACGCTCTCTCCCCGGCCTCCCTTTTCTTCTTTCTTCTTCCTCCTTTCTCCTATCTTCTTCCATTCTTTATTTCCTGCCCATTTTCTTCCCTGGCTGCACAAGAACAGCTCGAAAACTTCACCATATTTCACAGATCCCTAGTGATTTAGCCAATAAAACTTCACCATTTTGCTGCTATTAGTTGAGGGAAGCTCTATCTACAGATGGGTTAGGTTTTGGAGAGGAATGGTGGTGCTGTTTAGCAGCAATGGTGATGAAGTGGTGGAGGTTGGTGGTGGTGTAAGGGGCTGAGCTGCTGCTGGTTCGTGGTGGTGCTGAGGTGCTGCGTGTTGTTCGTGCTGTTCGTGCTGCTGCAGTTGGAGAGGCTGCTCACGCTACAAGGGTAAACCCTAATCTTTGCATAGTAGTGTTAACTGTGTAGGTTAATGTGGGCTGGTTTTAGTGTTAGTGTATTTATGTGGACTGGTTTTAGTAGTTTACGCGGACGGATTTTTTTTTAGGTGAGCAAAGATGACAGATGTAGTGAAGATAGTACTTTACTATGGTTTGGGTAGTGTCCGATCAAATGAGATGTTAGTTGATCTGAGTGAGTTCAAGTATGTAGAGATGAATTTGACTGCCCCTAGAACATGGACAATTGAGCAGGTGAAGGACTGGTTGACGGAATGTTTCGGGCTTAATCCTGAAGTGCACACAGTGGGTGTGCATGCATTATGGACTAAGTCGTTATCAAACATTTTATGGTATCTGAGGCCTGTAGATGATACCTCTAAGTGGGTGAGCTGCTTAAAAGGGTCTGATAGGAGAGGAACTAACCCTGTGGCATTAGTTCTTCCGGTGGCGAAGGAGGTAGCGCCTCCTGAAGGCGGTTATGGTGGAGGAGGTGGTTACGAATTAGGCCATAGCAGTCAAGCACCGGGCGGTGGCGGTGGTTATGAATCAGGCCAGAGCAGTCAAGCACCCGGTGGTGGTGGTGGTTACGAGCCTGGACAGAGCAGTCATGTGGAAGATGTTTATGGTGGTCAGGGTGATGGTTACGTAGGAGAAGACGGTGAGGTTGATGGTGACGAAGAAAATGGATACATGCCGAACCAGATGTAAGAGGAAGATACAGAAGGTGAAAGTGATGCTGATGATTCCGATGGGTCTGATGATGGCGCGGAGGTGCCTATTCCTGGCAGATGGAATCAAAACTTTTCATCTGCAATGACAATCAACGATGGCCTTGATTCTAACTGGGAGTATCACCAGAATAATGTCGCCGTAGGGGCTATGTTTCCGTCCAAGCGACATATGCAGGATGCAATAGTTAAGTGGGCAATGTCGACTCAAAGGTTGCTCAGAACAACCGTGTCATCTGGAAAATACTTGACGATGGAATGCCATGACATCAATTGTCCCGGAAGGGTGCATGGGTATGTTCCTAAGTATGAGACAACATGGCGTGTCAGCGACTTTGTGGCGCACACTTGTGAGCTTGCAAGTATCCGCAACGACCATTGCAACCTGTCGTCTAATCTGATAGCTCGGCTGCTGTACACTGAAATAGTGGAAGGGCAAGCCATGGGAGTAAGGGGCATAATTAAGAATGTGAAGAAGCATCATTTGTACAACATTTCTTATGGCAAGGCTTGGAGGGCTAAACAGAGGGCGCTGGAGATGAGATTTGGTTCGTTTCGAGACGCATATGATGCAGTTGTTCGTTTGTTGCGGACACTGCAGGAGAGGAACCCAGACACATATATAAACATCCAGGACTTGTTTTTGCCGGAGTACCCAACTTACAGGGTTCTGCATAGAGTTTTTTTCTCGTTCGGTGTCTGCATCGAATCTTTCAGGCATTGTCGACCCGTGTTATGTGTGGACGGCACGTTTCTCACCGGTCAGTACAAGGGTCAAATCTTGACCGCCATTGAAATGGACGGAAACAATCAAATCGTGCCACTCGCTTTTGCATTCCTGGAGAGTGAGAACACCGAAAGCTGGTTATGGTTCTTTAGACAGTTGAAGATTTCAATTGTGAAGGACACACCGAATGTTTGCATCCTTCATGACAGGCATGCAGGTATACTGAAAGCTGTTAAGACACTCAAAGAGCCAGGACAAGAAATGCCATGGATTGACATTCAGAGGCATTGGTGCATGCCACCTGGGGGCCAATTTTTACACACAATTCAGGAACAAGAACCTTATGAATCTCTTCAAGAAGCTGTGCATCCAGAACCAGCAGTGGAAGTATACTTTTTTGTGTACCAAACTCCAGGAGTTCACGAGCCTACGGAGAGGTGGTCCTTGTTGCACGACACACATGGCGCTAGATACGGCGTCATGACAACCAACCTCGCAGAATCGTATAACTTTGTGCTGAGAGGCAACAGGGCTTTGCCACTTACAGCTATAGTAGAGGGTATTTTCATGGGCACAGTTAAATATTACAGAGAGAGACGCGAGAAGGCGCAGATGCATATAGTGAACAACCCAGACACACTGTATTGTTCGAATATTATGGAGTACATGCATAAGAAGAAGGAGAAAGCTAGAAATCTCGCTGTTGTTCCCATTGGGAATGTGGAAAGAAGGTTCGAAGTCCGCTTACCTACAGATATGTTCGGGTGTGGGAATCCGCAGAGGACTCATGATGTGAAAATTGGTAGTGAAGAATGGCCAACGTGCGAGTGCACATGCAACAAACCGAAGTTGCTTCATCTTCCTTGCTCGCATGTGCTAGCTGTTTGCGGTGTCCTTGGGATGTCGGAAATCTCGTTCGTCTCTCCGTATTACCTTATGGAGGCCGTGCTGAACACCTGGACCGGAGAGCTGCAAGGATTTCGGTCATTGGGAAATTTCAACACTGTAAACCCTGCTGAAAGGTGATATATCCCACACCCAGCGCTACTGAGGACAGGCATCGGTAGAAGGCCATTGCAGCGCATCCGGAATGATATGGATGAATCTGAACCAGGAGGGCCAACGAGACAATGTTTCCTATGCAATGAATTTGGTCACTGGGACACTAATTGTCCAACCTTCGGCACTGGCACAACAAGAAGGGGGCAGCGAGGCACAAGGGGACGTCGCAGGAGGGGAAGAAACTAGTTCGCAACTTCTTTGCAATTTTATGTAGTGAACAATGAATTTGTAATAAGTACGAAACTACTTTGCAATTTGAGATGTGAACCTATCTTATTGTACCTTTATGTATTGAACAATGAATTTGTAGTAAGTATGGAACTACTTTGCAATTTTATTATGGTCATGTACGTTACAATAATTTATATCCGTATTATGTCATTTTGTTTTTGCAACTATGTTATCATTTGTAATGAGTAATAACGACTGTTTTGTTGTTTACAGAAATGGCAGGAAGATCATTGCTCAATAGGGACATTGCGAGGGCGCACCGTGCGGCCAAGCTAGAGGCCAACCCTAATAGCTTGTCACCAATGGTGACACGCGGGGGTAATCAAAATTGGCAGATACACCCCGGTTGGGTTCAGAGGTATGTGGGATTTATTTGGTATATTCAATTTGAAGTACTGGCACATACTAATTGGATTCTTATATGAATTTGTAGGTTGAAGTGGGTTGGACTTCTACCTTTTGCACGGTTGGTTGAGGACACTAGGTCAGAGGTCATCGGTGAGCGAGTAGGCACACCGATCAAGCGCCTTCAGTAGGACCACACCCTACTGACCAGCCTGGTGGATCGGTGGAGGCCCGAGACACACACGTTCCACTTTCGATGGGGAGAGATGGCCCGAGACACACACGTTCCACTTTCGATGGGATGAAGAAATGTCTGCACCTTTTGAGGGAACTCGTGCGGGCTAGACTGAGTTTCTCTGTGAGGACCACGGTCCAAAGTGTGACTGATTACTCAACTTTGAGGTAACCATTGTTATAACACATTTATTTATGGTTATTGCGATGTTATAACTAACATCTTTTTTTTCATGGTTGTAGGTTTCACAATTCACACCGCCGATGAGTGAGGCACAGATCACTAGGAGTCTCGAGGCGTACATATTGTGACTGCTTGGGAAGGTCATGTTCACAGAGAACCATCAGACCACCATCAGCAGGCGCTTCATCCCCATTGCACTGGAGATAGCAGAGGCACAAACCGCCGACGACATCATACATCGGAGTTGGGGTTCCGCGGTTCTAGCAACCACATACCGAGGTTTGTGCAATGCTTGTACACTTGTCTCCCCCAAGTCTGGGCTTCTTGGATGCCCACTGTTCTTGCAGCTGTGGTCCTGGGAGAGGTTCCCGATTGGTCGGCCAGACATAGATGTCGAGCGCCCTTTCGGGGCAAACGAGTTGGATGATCCGGACCACATCGATATGCCTACTTTTGGCATACTTTGGACACGTCGCGAGGTATGTAGACTGTCGAATATAGTTCTTTCGTAATTTATAGTTTTGCATGAGTACTGACTATTTCTCTCCACATAGACGATTTGCTCGCGACCAGGTCAGGAGGAACTGCTACCCTGCGTTCACCGAGCAGTTCGACGTGCTCGATGATAGGGCGGTGATCTGGCAGCCCTATATGGCCGCCGCTGTGCATGCAAGGTACCCGGCGGGATCTCTAACCTCTGCTATAGAGATTGTGCGTACTGGATGACACAGTCGAAGATCATCTTCGATGTGTCCGTGGAGATAATGGCCCAGCAGAGGATCATGAGGCAGTTCGGCTCTCGGCAGTTGGTCGATCCTCCACCACCGATAGCACCTCTCCCTGCCTACGTCCACAAGTAAGTTCTGAGCGTCGCTAAGTTTAAGACTGTTCATCATGGTTTGGCTAACTGACACAATTATTTTCTGCAGGTACAACAGGAAGGGTACTAGCCACTCCTCGACATGGTGGCTTCAGCGGGTTGGCTCGTATGTTGCTGAGTGGGATGGCGCGACAACACACGTCTGGCCGAACGATGAGCAGTTTGACCCACATGAGTTTGACGCATATCTGCAGAGGTACACTGCAGCCACGCGAGTGCGCCTCATCCCGCCGACTGATCCAGCTGAGACGCCACCTGCGTCTATGCACGATATGCACCCGACTCAGTCCACAGTCGGTAGTCGACAGCATGCGGTACGTACAACTTTCTATTCCACCATCATACTTGTCGTTTATCTATTGGGTTCTACGATTTATATGCTACCATGATTTTTTAGGGTTAGCTGACTGCAGACTTACAGGATGAAGTCGCTCGGTACACACGTCAAGTGTCCATTGCACCTCTTCTGCGGCGTGACCAACATGTGTCCTGGTTGAGGCGTCTCGAGGACAAGCTATGCGGGATCTACTCGGCTATCACGTGCAGCCGTAGTTCCGACATCGTTCAGCGCCACCTCCTTCCACCGTGACCCTCCGCACAGCAGCAGCGACGGCCACATCTCACACCGACCGCGACACCTAGACCACCACCTCCTGACTGGGCAGGAGGTTCGTCGTGGCAGCATCGCACTCCTTCCGTCGACGACTTTCAGTACCAGCACCACGGATCACGGCCACGTCTCACACCGACACCAACACCCAGACCACCACCTCCTGACCAGGCAGGAGGTTCGTCGTGGCAGCAGCAGCACACTCCTTCCGTCGATGACTTTCAGTACCAGCAGCACAGTTTGTTCGACGACTATCAGCAGCAAGCTGCTTTCGACCAGTGGCAGCAGCAGCAGGCCCCTTTCATGGGAGGAGCAGGATACACACAGGGTATGTACTATTCTATATATTGTGTTCCATATAGACTATAATCCACTTAGTTTGACATCACTTATGTTTCGTGGCACAGGATACACGCAGCACACTGCGTCCAATCCTTCATGGGGAGCTAGTGATCAGGATCCTGAGCACATGGAGTATTACAACACGCAGCAGAACTATGTCGGTATGTAGACTCCTCCACCAGAGCCCACACAGGAGACACAGTACGACCCCGAGTCCTGTTCCTGGATCCCTGCTCGCACAACCAGGGCCCCGGACAGGTTCGGTTGGATACCCCGTGCTACGCCGCCCCCACGAAACCCCAGACGCCGTCCATAGTCCCAGACATTTATGTATCTATGTATCAGATATTTATGTATCTATGTATCAGACATTTATGTATGCATCACCTATGTATCAGACTTTATGTATGAACTATGTATCAGTATGTTGTAGCGATACTCCTGCTAACCCTAAGCGTCATGCAAACGAAGGAAATACATCCATGCAATTAATCGGGTATTAGCAAGCCAGTTGGTTTGTAGCAGGCTAGTTGGTCTCTAGCAGTCCAGTTGGATACACTCTGGACGGAAACATAACCCAACACCCAGTCGGTTTGCTGCTGTCCGATCGTCCTGCTGCAGGCCGACCGAGTCACACTATTGGAAATTTTTGAAAATGCGTGATAGTCCTAGAATTAAATAATTAATTCATATTATATAAAAAAAAATCGCCACGAAACGTCGTGCTCTTTCATTAATTGCGTTGACTAGTCAAACCATAGTTTCCTCGGTCCCCACTCCAGATACCACAAGACCGTTGCTGCTCCCGCTCCGCGACTCCCGGCCATCTCAGGGTATCTCCAGCGGTGCGAGCGACCGTTTGCGTCCACCGGGCCCAAAAATGTGTCTGGTACCACCTCCAGCAGCGCGACGCAAAGTGACTGGACCGTCTGCAGAGACGCAAACCTGGCCCAAATATGCGCCTCGGATGCGTCTCTGCGGACGTTGCGCGGACGCGCAACGTCCGCTCGCATCTGACGGACGTTTCGTCTGGCCCGCCTGGCAGTGACCCAGCGTCGATGCATTTTATCCGCCAGTACTGGCGCCGAGCCGTCGCTTCGGCAGTCTTCGGCCGCGTAAATGGCGATGCCTCGCGTGGCGCGCGGTCGTCGCCTACCTCTGCGCACGAAGTAATGGCGATGCCACGCGTGCCGCGGCCGTCGTCCTGCCTCCGATCTATATAAACAGGGGAGCGAGCATCTCATCTCCTCCCCACTAAACCCTAGCCGCCGCACAACCTCCACCGTAGCCCCGCTGCCACTCAGACTCCGCTGGAGCCACCATGAGCAGCGCCGGCCGCGGCCAGGCTGCCGCGCCTCCACCTCCCACTCCACCTCCCCCGGCGTCGAGCTCTGACGAGGATTTCGACTCCGAAGACAGCACCGACCTCCTCCACCCGGTCAGGGACGCCGCGGCCCTGGCTGAAGCGGAGAAGGAAGCAGAGGAGGAGCGGGAGGCCCATGCGGCGGTCGACGCAAGCTGGAGCAGCGCAGGGTGGCGGCCGCCGCTGCCGCGGAGGACTCCGACTCCGACATATCATGGTCTTCCGACGACCCTGATGCGCCTACCCCGGAGGAGAGGGCAGCGGAGCACCGAGCCATAGTCGAGTCCTTCGAGACGCTCAAGGACGACGCCACCAACGCGAGGCTGGAGCAGAGCTTGCAAGAGGACGCGGCGGCGCACCGAGCCATAGCGGCCGCACGGGAGGCGGCGGAGAAGCAGGCGACGGAGCGACGCAACGACGGAGCCAGGCCGTCAGGCATCAAGTAGTTTAGATTTTACTTTATAAAGTTTCTATGCTATCAAAATGTAGTACTATATTACTTTCAAATATGTTGCAAATCTAAAAATGCGTCGCCCCGGTGGACGCACACCCAGACGCAAACAGACGTGCGGACAAAATATATCCGCGGGGCGACGTAAACGGACGCTCGCGACCACTTTTGGGCGTTCAAAATGCGTCGCGCCGCTGGAGATGCCCTCATGGCCACACCGCGCACCACACATCAACCTGCTCTTGCATGCTGTCGGCAGCAGCTGGCTACTATCAGCCGAGCCACATGCATAGCACTAGCCATTTGGCTCTAAGAGCATCTCCACCGGTAGCCCCCAAATAGGCGCCGGCAGGGGCGCCGGCACCTCCGTTTGGGCGGTGTCGGCATAACATTCTCTATTTGGGGATGCTGCTCCCACACCGGCGCCCCTAAAATGGCGGCCCCGATAGATTTTGAAATTTAAAATGATATTTAAAAACTGAAATTCATAGGAAATTCATACGAAGTTCATCCAAAGGTAGCTAGAATTTAAACATAAACTAAAACATAATCCTATCTACTGGCCGCCGGTTGGGCCGCTCGACGACCCTACCTCGTCATCGTTCTTCTCCATTGGCGCCTGCGACCGTGCCCGCTTCTCCTCCCTTGCTTCGCGCATGTGGCGGTGGAGCATGGCGGCCGGCGTTGCAGGGGCTTGCCGACGGCGCTGTCCCGCGCTTCCAGCCTTTCCCGAGAAGCAGCGATCTCGGCGCGCCTCGCCACCTGGCGGGCGAAGGCCTCGTAGTGCCGATGGGCGTTGAGTTCTGCGAGCCTCTGTCGCTCCGCCTCCATGAGGCGGCGTCCCGCCTCCTCCGTGGCCGCTCGCTGGCGTGAGATCTCGAGGCCGTGCTGGAGGTTCGCGTCGTTGATGAACTCGTCCCTCTCTTCCTACAACCGTTGGTATCGTTTCGCCTTCAGCGACGCGAGGATCGCCGCCTGGTCCGGGTGGGCGGGAGCCTGCGGCGACTCCCCCGACTGCGCTGCCTCCTCCGCTGCCTCTTCTTCCGCGGATGCGACGTGAACCTCGTCCCACGTTGCGAACTGTGGGTCTACGTCCTCGTCGGTGCTGTAGTCGGCGTCGGCCTGCGGCTCGGGCTCGGGCTCCGGTTGCGGCTGCGGTGGTGGCGGAGGCAGCGTGCGGCCGTTGAGGCCAAGCATGGAGTACGTGGTCTTTAGACGGCGAGGCATTTCGATGTGGAGAGGAGAGAATGGAGTGGTGGTGGTGGAGAGGAGAGAATGGAGCGGCGGTGGTGGACGGCGTACGAACTATATAGCGGTGGCAACTACCCACATTTATGCCGACTGGACGCCGCGTGGCCAGTCGCTGCTTTTGTGGCCGCCTCGGTTTCCGCGCGGGGGGTTATTAAATGCCGACGACCAACCTTACCGCGTCGTGGCTGATGCGAACCGTCGCGTCCTTTCGCTGACAAGGCGCCCCCACCCGCGAAAACCATCTTTCCCCGAGGCGCCGGCGTGCCCGATTCGTGCCCTTGGCGAAGGGGCCAGCACGGGGGGTGCCGGCTATTCTATTGGGCTCGAAAAATAGCCGGCGCCGTTTGGGGCGCGCCGGTGCGAGGCCAAATACGACGTCGTCCCCTAAATCGCTATCGGGGCCGCTATCGGTGCCGCCGGTGGAGATGCTCTAAACTTGCATTAGACTTAGGCCTTTCTAGCTAATCAAAAGTGAGTGATAATTGCATGCATGGAGAGATTGCTCTACTCTTCCTAATCGTTCCGTTTCAATTCCTTTTTCTCAATTCCCTTTTCTCAATTCTCTTTGTACTTTTCCCTTTTTCAATATTTGTAACTTTTATACCAAAATTTATATTGTTTAGACTTATTTTTTAATTTTCTTTTTCGGGCTAATGGTTTTTAGGGGGAATAATGGGTGGGGATTCACTTGCGACTCAAATGAACTACCACTTGCTACTCAATAAGGTGTAAGCTAAAAAATATTGCTAAAATATCTTTAGGATTGCTAGGTATTTAAATTTAGCGTTGTTAAATAACGGGGCACCGGGTTGATAACTTGTAAACAAAAAGAAGTCGCTAAAATATTTTAAATAAAATTAACTTTTTAGGGTTGATAGTTATTTATATTTACGATGAATAACGGGTCACCGGTTGATAGCTTGTAAACTAAAAAAGATTTGCTAAAATATTCTAAATGAAATACTCCCTCCGTTCCTTTTTATAATGCCTATAGATTTTTGGCATTTGTTTCAGAATATAAGGTTGTAGTTTGGCTTTTTTTTCAATTACCCCCTCTATCGGTCAGCTCCCACACGACATGCATGAAAAAATCCATACAAAAGGGAAACAATTAATTGGGATTCCTAATGCATGACCCCAACGATTCCTTAGATTTAGGAAGCATTGTTTTTTCTTTCCTTAATAGTAGAACCTGGCTGCACATATATGGAGAGTCAACTAGAGAGATTTGTGGGATTTGTTATGTCAATTTAGGAAGTTATCGATTTTCCTCATTCTACTCTGATCTCAAATCGTTAAGCCAGGGGTCTTATGTAAAAAATACTCTTGCGCTAATTTCCGTGCCAAAAAATAATAGGCACTATAGAATGGCACGGAGGGAGTACTTTTTAGGGTTGATAGTTATTTATATTTACCATTGATAACTAATAGGCCACCGGGTTGATAGCTTGTAAACAAAAAAAGAGTCGCTAAAATATTTAAAATGAAAGACCTTTTAGGGTTGCTAGTTATTTATATTTACCGTTGATAAATAACGTGGCACCGGGTTGATAGCTTGTAAACTAAAAAGAGTCGCTAAATTGTCTAAATGAAATACTTTTTAGGGATGGTAATTATTTATTTTTACCATTGATAAATAACGGGGCACCGGGTTGATAGCGAGTAAACTAAAAAAGTGGTCGCTAAAATATTCTAAATAAAATTAATTTTTAGGTTGATATATATTAATAATTACCGTTGATAAATAACGGGGTACCGGGTTGAAAACTTGTAAATTAAAAAATAGTCTCTAAAATATTTAAAATGAAATTAGCTTTTTGGGTTGGTAAGTTTTTAAATTTACGGTTGATACATTCCGTATTCCAGGGTTGATAACTTTTAGCCCGAAAAAAAAATTTGTCAAAACATATTAACATGAGTGCTAGTTTCAAAGATCTCTTCGAGACGATTTTATTAGTGAAAGCGTATCTTAAATTTGAGTTGTCATTTGGGAGATAAAACATTTTAAATTTTAGAATTAAGAAAGATTTTCGCTGACATCATTGTTTTTGTCTCGTAGCGAATGCATGTAACATCTTCCATAAATAGCAAATTTCGTCAAACAATTGTTAGAAAAGGAAATATCGGCTAATAGCATGTGAGTTAAAAAAATCCATCAAAATATTTCAAATAAAATTAACTTTGGGTGTTGATAATTTTATACATTTACCGTTGATCACTCAAGTACGGAGGGTTGATTATTCAAATAGAGATGGTTATAACTTTTAGCAAAAAAAAAGGTTTGTCAAAACATATTAACATGGGTGCCAGTTCTGAAAATCTCGTCGAGATGGATTTATTGGTGAAAACAGATCTTAAATTGGAGTTGTCGTTTAAAACTTAAAACATTTTGAATTTTCAAATTTGGAAAAGATTCCGCTGACATCAGCTGGCACATGCATGCAGAACTTTCCATATATAGTAAATTTGGTCATAATTTTTTTACCAAAAAAGAAAATTTTACCATAAATAGAATTCCGAGCTTTACTAAAAATAGAAATTTCTGGTCTAAAAATAACCGCTCAAGTTGATCGCTAGCTAGGGTTGCCCCTTAACAATGTTCACGCAAGTGGCTTGATCCCCCTTCATATTTTGCTTTCAGCGCAAATGGAGATGAGTAGAACAGCATCCGTTGCATGCCTGCATCGCACGAGAGCTGGGGCTTCGACGGCGAGCATATGGCGTGGGACGTCCGATCGTGTAGCTTTCTCTCATTCGTAGTAAACAGTCCATAGCCGTTACCGTACAGCCAGCGGTAGTCACAAACTAAAATTTCGCAAGGCTCTTTGAGTCATCTTTGGGGAAAAAAGAAAGAGAGAAAAGAAAGGGAAATGTGGACGTCATTATGCGCGCTTTGGCTTTGGTAAAGAGAAAGGGAAATGTAGCAGCAGGCAACAAAGGATTCACAGCCAGGAGAAGTCTAGGGAGACAACAAGCAAGGGATCGGTCATAGACACTTTGGCGTGGTCCGGCCGGCCGGAGGCTAAACTTCAGAGAGCGCAAGCGACAGACCATATTGCTCCTGCGCACCATATTACTAGAAGCAGATCACCTGTGCTGCTTCCAATTGTTGAAATCAAGAGGCGGCTACCTATTGTTGAGGTACGCACTTTCTGATGTATGAAACCTTGTCATGCAGCATTCATCCTAGAATGGAACTGCAGTGTTCTTTTTTTTGGCCGGGAGTGCCTTTGGTATACAAACTTACGCTGTTATCATTTCTCTTGTTTATCTAGGAAGTTGCCAGAAATCTTCCGGTGATGGGTTAGATGGATTGATTAATTCGCTGAAGCTCTTCGTTCTTGGTCTTCCATGGAGGAAATAAGTCAAATAACCGACCCGGAGGTTGATCTACCGGTATGAAACATTGTGCAGTAGTGCATTTTTCCTTCATTGAATAACAGCACATGACTTTCTTTTCGCATTTTTCCTTCATTGAGTAACAGCACATGACTTTCTTTTCGCCAGCTAGACTTTGCTTTTACCCAGATGTAAGCAGTCGATCTAGGAGAGTTCAAACACCCACTCGTTTGTTTACTGACACGCCCATTGTTCATTCATATGCTCAGACTATATATTGATATAATTTTACTTAATATTCATAGATGGTCTAACTAAAGCGCGATTTTTTCTCCAGTGGGCCAGTGCCACAGATGTTGACGGTGCCACAGAGGCAATAATTGGGTATATTCAGAAAATGGTGGATCAAAGAGTCTTCTATTTTCAAGCATGGAGTGGACTTGGGTCATCCTCTGTTCTGAGATCCATAGCAGAATTGCTTCCTTCTAGGAGAGCCATTCCAAAACTATGCTTTGACAGGATAATTCTTATAGATTCTTCAGAATGGAGAAGTAGAAGATCATTGCAGAGGGCAATTGCAGAGGAACTGAAACTTGATTGCTCGACAATGGCTATTATAGATAAGCAGGATGAACAGGATGACTTTTATGGAGTTCAGGAAAGATCACGGGGTGAGATAGCAGCTGTGTCAAGAAAAATTAATCATATTTTGAAGGATAGTAGATTTGTGATGCTTTTCCATAAGGGGTGTGATGACGAGATTGATTTATATGGCTTCGGTGTTCCTCAATTTGGCAAGTTTGAAGACAACCTTTTGATATGGACATCTGGGAGGAGGAGGTTGATCTTTAAAGAAAACGACAGGGTGACACGAGCCATTCTGGAGGTTTATGAGGGGATAGTGAATTTAACGAATGAACAATTTTATGCAATACTGTGTAAAGAGGGAGCCATCATAGCTCCAGGCATCGACCCTACAGTGGTCTCAGATTGTTTTTTGTACAAACTATTACTGCATATCAGCTTTCTTACCACCAATAAATATGATTGGGCTGGTCATGCTTTCAATTGTTGGATATGTGATGGGATACTGCAAGTGGACATATCAAGGGAGATAAGTAATGTACTGAGAAGAAAGATAAGTATGGAGTGTGATGATACTGTACTTGATTACATGCTTAGAAAGTTCAAGAAATATTTGAAGCTTCCTTTTCTGAGAGTTAAAGATGGTGATGTATATGAAGAAGGACCATACCGTTGGATTTCAATGACATCGAAGGATACAAAACTACATGGTATGCAAATTGTTCCTGCACAGACATCATCTTTCTTCTTGGAATTTGAGAGATCTGAACCACTGCTAGCATTGCCAACTGGTTTGTTTGAACATTCCAGCATCCTTGGTGTGCTAATCCTTTGTTGTTGCGCCTTCAATTTTGCATCACCTCCTTTTGTAAAATGTCACAGCCTGAAATTCCTTGGACTAGACCACTGTACTGATAACAATACATGTGAAGTAGAAGATCATACTGAGTGGGTATGTTTGTATTTGCTGAGGGTGCTAGACCTACATTTCACAAAATGGAATGAGATCTTATCTATAGAAAATATTGATCTGATGACCAACATCAGAGAACTAAATATAGAGGGATTCATTTGTTGGCAATACACAACCCACTTACAAGGTCGGCTACCTAACCTTGAGAGGCTCCGAATAATCAAGCCAGGATCTGAACCCGAGATTTCATTAGACACAAGCAATTCCTTCCTTGGCAGGACAAAGCTAGAGATACTTGATTTGTCGGGCAATAGTAATATGGAGGTTCTACCAAGCAGCCTATCAGAAGTGAGTAGCCTTGATGTGCTTGTCCTAGATGGTTGCACTAAGCTTCAAGATGTTGTGCCTGATGTGCTCCCTCACTTGCTACGGTCATTCAAACTTGATGCTTATGGGCCGCCAAGTCGACGGATACCAAATGTTGAGCAACCTATGGAACATATCAGTTCATCCACTGGATCAAATAAAAATGGTTCCAACAATATCTCTAGAATCTCCCTACAAGGTTGCACAAGGTTGGATAGTCTATTCCTGCGCGGGCTACCAAATCTGGTCGAGTTAGACCTCTCCGGGAGTGCAATTAAAGTTCTTGACTTTGAAACCATGGTGGTTGAAGTTCCAGGGCTCAAACGGCTATTTCTTCTAGGATGTGAGCACCTTCGTGCAATAGGATGGGGCAAACTGTGGATAGTGTATGGCACAAAGCTTGACCTGGAATTATTATGCATAGACACACGAGCTGGAACGGTGCGTCCTCGGCCACCCCTTAGCAAGAATAAACCCTTACGGTTGCAGGTGCATGCTGTTGTTGAGGATGCAAGGCTTGCTTGGTCCCTATGCCCTCCGATGATTATGGGAGCACGAGATGACGGCCTTAAGGAGGTTTATTTTAATATCCATGTCACATCCTCACTTGTACATAACGGATCTGTTCAACTCAGAGAACTCTGCAAGAAGAAGACTAGCATGCACGGTGATCAAGTGAGCATGCAACTATCTGGTATACCTCCAGGAAGCCAATACAAGGCTGTCTTTAGCGTGGTTAGCGCCGTCCCCCTTATGCAGGGTTTTCCAGAACCGCCGACTAGCAACTTGGACTATCATATTGAGATCGGTGAAGGAGGCCGCAGCTTGGAGAGCGCACTGGACGGACATAATAATTATGATATTAACTATAATGATTGTAACTTAGCTTTTATAATGAAATGGTTTGCGGAGTCACTGCATGTGCATGATGTCTCGGTTAGTGGTAGTATGCCCATGGGATATTGGAACATGCTCAAGCAGTGCCGCATGGAGAGGTGTCCCAAGTTGGGTACCGTATTCCCTTGGGGGTCTCAAGGGAATAGTTCGGGGTCGTCTGGATTTGAAACACTGGAGACTTTTTGGGCGTGCGATCTCCTGATGGCCCGCCAGATTTGGAGTAAAGGTTCGCACATCAATGTAACGAGTACTAAAAGCTTCAGAAACCTGCAGCACCTACACCTGAGCTCCTGTCCCAGGCTCCAGTTCATGCTCCCCGTCTGGGTCTCTTCTTTCCCCAGCCTGGAGACCCTTCACATCATCCACTGCAGCGACCTCAAGCACATCTTCGTGCTGGACGGATGGTACCCCGAGGAAATAGCCACCAACGGTGTAGCGTTCCCGAAGTTAACCGCCATTTACCTTCATGACCTGCCAACGCTGCGGCAGATATCCGAGATGATGATGGTTGCGCCCATACTGGAGACCATCAAGATCAGAGGTTGCTGGAGCCTGCGCCGACTGCCGGCTGTGAACAAATCCCGTGGTCCAGGCATGAAGAAGCCGACCGTCGAGATCGAGAAGGACGTGTGGGATGCGCTGGAGTGGGACGGCGTCGAGGCCGGCCACCACCCGAGCCACTTCGAGGCACCGGTGCACTCGCGCTACTACAAGAAGAAACTGCCCAGGACATCCGTCCTCAGGTATACTCGTCGTCTGCATATTCATGTTTCTTTGTCAGTTCTATTACTGAATGCATACTCGGAGTTAGCTTAGATCAGATGCTCACCCTTCGTTTCTCCATCTCTCACATTGCCTAGGTGATTCCTGCACTTCATCGAGATGTGTTTCTTCCATGGGGATAGCTTGCTGATTCAGAGTGATGGATGCTCCTGCGGCTGTATGCGTGTGGGTTGCTTGTGTGCTTTGAAGGAGAATTCCAGGTGTGGTGGCCATCGATCAATTGCTTTTAACTACGTACGTACTATCGTGTGTTGTGTCAGGTGTGAGCTTACGGTGGCTCTAACCTCATGTGTGGCTTTGAAATAAGAGGCAGTCTGATTCGCGCCTGAGTACACACTGGGCTGGCTGATATGTGTGGTTTGCGATTGAGTGTTTAATGTGTGTGTGTGCCTGCGTGCAACTACTTATCTGAGTGTTTAATGGGTGTGTATCTGAAGTTCTGAACTAAGAAGCAGTTTGTTTGTGTGCATCGAACTTTGGTGCATCTTTTTTTTTTGCTGCATCTTTGTTTGGTGTGGTTTTCACATTAGCAACAGATATATATGTGTGCCGGTTGTTGCATTTATCTGCCCGTTTATGTTACATGCAGGATCTATTTCTAGTTTCTGGTTTCTAATTTAAGTAGAGTCACTACCAGTGCAATCAGATCGTGCGTAAATATAACTTCAGCTTGCACTATATTTGTGCTACATGTTTACATGAAGGAAAGAAGAGAGAATGATCTGAACTTCTGAAATACATAAAAACAAAGTTGAGTTGTACGGTCATGTTATGCAAGAGTAGCTCCTTCCGCTGCTTCCTCCTGTACGAGAAATCTGCTATCCGTACGTTGGCGTCCGTCATCATCGTGACCACCTCCTCCCTCCTTAAGCGCTGCAAATGGAACTCGTCAGGGGCCGACTCATCTCCCGATTTCCTATCTCTTCTCCCTCAACTTCTCTCCCGTCACCACTCCGGCACTCCCCATGGCTCTGGTCTTTTGATGGAAGGGAAGAATGGTCTAGTGATACACGGTGGTGGGTTTTTTCAGCCCGGCCCAGCCGCCTAGTAGATGGAGACGCACATTGTTCCTGTGTGAGCATTTTGTTTAAATCGTTGAGCTAACCGTCAAGTTTGTTTGTGACTTGTATGCGTCCATCAACTGAGATGAGTGTTCCGAATGCTTATTAGGGAATAGGGATGTATCCATTGCCTGGAAGCACTGTTATCTACGATATCCTTCAAAAAAAAATCCCACAAAAAAAATACGATAAGTTGGAACATCAGTTGGGTCTCTTTCCGGTGCATGATAATCTCAGGTTCATTGCTAGCTCAAGTACAAACCCTCCGAGAGAAGATAATGTACATCTTTTCTGCATGCCACATTGTCACTGAACCTGATTGTACGTATCCATGGCCTGGAAGTGGCCTGGAAGCACTGTTATCTATGAACCTTTGTAAGTTGGAACATCAGTTGGGTCACTTTCCAGTGCATGGGAATCTAAGGTTCATTGCTGGCTCAAATAAAAACCCTCAGAGAAGATAAAAACGAAAGAATAACATAATGGGCTGATACTAGCATCTCCATAGATATAAAAACATAGTGACGCTTCCCAAGTAAAGTTGCATGTCCGACCTAGGACCAGACTCAAATTTTGGTTACACACAAAGCTTCCATGATTTACCATCTTGTACAGGAAACAAAATGAGTAAAGAACTCTGCTCACAGAAAAAAAAAACAGACCCTCATAGGTCCAAAATTGGCAATTTTGTTGAGCAGCCATGCTTATTACCTGGCCCCACAATAAGACTGTAAAGATTAAAGAGTTCACGTGCAGCTAAGAACTTGCTTACCAGAAATAAACGATCAACACTGGCCAATATCTATTTCCCGGTTTCTTGTTTTGGAAGACTTTCAGCTGCTGTTTCACTCGCTTGGGTGTCAATAGGCTTTGCGGCAGTGGACTCAGCTGTCCTCATCGCGAGCTCTCTTTGCATTTTTATTTGGTCTCGCATTACCTTTGCCATCTCCTTCGCCTGCGCCTCTTCTTTCTCCATTTGCATGTTCGTTATCATCTGAGCATTCTTGTCAATCGGGTTGAAAATTTTCTCTATGGCAGTTTCCTGATAATTAAGATGAAGAACGAATTACGAGTTAGTACACAATTGTGTGCATTGTACAAGTGGCATTTGTGTTAAATGCCAGTGATCCTATACCTATAATACTGAACCAGAAACATAAACAAAAATACAAGTCTATTTTGGTAGTTGCAGAACAAGCATGTTTCACATCAATCGAAAGTAAACAAGCCAATGTGCTGTTCTCCAGAGGCTGACAACATGATCGTCAAATTCTGTTTATCACTTGTGAGATTGCGCATAAACTAGTAAATAACATCTATATATCCGTATCTAAAGAAAGTTAAGACACTTATTTTTAGTATGGATGGAGTAGAATGCAGTACACATTTCCTAGGCAAGCGTTGCATTTAACCATAAATATGTGGTACAGTGTCTTACAGCTTCTTCGAAGTGCTGTTTGAGAGCTTGCATCTGCTGAACCACTTGACGAACCTCTGACAGAATAATTTGCTCTGGCTGTTTCCTCACTTGTTCCTTCCTAGCCTGAGCCTGAATAACAAATACTGTAGTTTAAGTGCTATCGCAATTGAATACAATATTGGTTCTCAGAAAAATGAATATGAATACATAAAGGATGGACGGTGATGTAACCATAGATAATCAAACCTACTTACAACTGGAAAATAATGGTTTTTTTGCAAGCTAGTTTAGTAGTTTCCTGATACTAGCTTAAAATTTTGCAGTGAGCAACCGTGCAATACAAATTCTTTAAATTTGCGACAGTATATACAAGCATGTCACAACCGAGGACTTCATGATTTCGCTAAACTTAGAATGCATAAGTTTAGCCCTAAGTTGCACCTAAATATGGCAGGAAACACAGCTTTCTGAGATTTATTAAAAACCCAGTTATCTCATATCTCTACTGTGTATTCCACATAACCAACACCACTTATGACAGCTGGTACCAGTATACCCTACAAAGGTACAATATAAGTTTCCTTTATTATAGTTGTAGGTAAATTTTATACAATAAGCATAATTTGGAACATTGAACATGCCCTTTGCAAAATAGCACAAAGATCATTGCCAAACGAACTAAGTTGCCTGACAACCATTTCCAAGTCATAGTAAAGTTGATCAAATGTTCACCTGAAAATTTCAAATCCTCTACCTTTTGTAATTATACTTTCTCTGTACAGTTGTACTATACCAAAAATGTATAAAAAAACATGCAGTAGAGTCGTACTGTTTTCAGAAAAAAAAGATCAAATCTAACATTTAGCTGCATATATGAAATAAAGAAATCTATCATGAAAAAAGGCGAGCAGTAAACAAAGCTACTATTCACTGAAAATTGCCCCTTTTCTGTTTCTCCGATTGTAAGTCTTCACTCAAATATTTTGCAGGTGTCATGCACCTGATACACTCTAACAACGAAAATAACACAAGAATCAGGATAGCGACTCACCATAAGACAGTTCACAAGGACAAATGCCTTCATATCTTTGGTTTATGATAAAAATATTGTTGACACAGAAATACAAATGTTAGATATCTTCTAGTGAGTTCCTAACCATTTGAGTCCAAACAAATGTCAGACATGACAAATCGACCTAGTCAGAAATGGGATATGTGTTTTGAGTTCCATAAAAATGAGCAAAGTTATTTTCTTAGCATCCATATTTCTTTTTCTAATGAAGGGCGGGCCTGGTGCAGCGGTAGAGCCTCACCGCCTGTGACCGAGAGGTCCCAGGTTCGAGTCGCGGTCTCCTCACATTGCACTTCGTGAGGGTAAGGCTTGCCACTAACACCTTCCCCAGACCCCGCACAGTGCGGGAGCTCTTAGCACTGGGTACGTCCATATTTCTTTTTCTAATAGTATTAAGCTATTCTCATTTGCAGCCATGTCGAACAGCCTAAAGGGAAAATTGGGTATGTACCATTAAAAGATCCACTCTTTAGGTTTATACCATCAAAAGCTTCTTGTTTAGGTTTGTACCACCGAAAGGTTGCAGCGTTATTGGTTTTGGCCACTCCGTCTGCTTCCGTTAGGAAGATCTTTTTTTTTGGCTGATTAATTGATTTAACTATTTACCTTCCCCTGTGGAGGATTCCCTGGCTCTGCTCTTCACCACGAACTGAACCCACGAGCAGAGTTCACAGGAGAAACCCCGACCACCCCATTGCCTTCCCCGACGGTGCCAACCGCGTCCCCGAGCCCATCGGAGGATCTCCTCGGTGGCACGCCTCGATCCCTACCGAATCGTGCCCCCAGAGGCATGGAAAGAAGGGGCCCGTCCGGCCGCCCGAGCAGCCTGCGAGCTCGCCGAGCGATCGGCCGCCACCGTCGCACTTCGTCCAGTCGTCCTGCTCGGAGGCCGCCGAGCGCTTCTTCCGTCTCCGGCACGACTCCGACGCCCGTGCTCGTCCCTGACCACCCCCTGCGTGTTTTTGCTGCTCGTTGGGAGGACCCTCCTGGACTCCTGGTGCTCAACCTGGGTCATCTTCTGTTGTGAGATGTTTTCATGATGAAACGGAACCATGGTCATCAGTAACGGAGACTTCACAGAGATGGTAAGAATCAAAAGTATTGCAACCTTTCGGTGGTACGAACCTGAACAAGAAACTTTTGATGGTATCTATACCTAATAATAAAGGAGCTAAGGTTTCTGCCAAAAAAAATTGTCCAACATTTTTTAGACGGTTTTGCCCTCCCACCAAATCGCATATTATGCACCGATGCCATCAAAATAACGCTTCATGGTTCCTTTTCCTGCGTCGCTGTGCTGGTTTTCCTCCGAACTGGGCCTGTCCAACTAATTGTGGGCTGGGTCTCTATTGGACAAAGAGAGATCGTGTGGCATCCAAACTCCGCCCGGAACCTTACATATATACTGGAGAAAACAATCCCCCAAGTCCACGCAGCAGCCGCCGAAACCCTGCCTCCTTCGCCGGAACCTGTCTCCGCTGCCATCGCGGCCGCTGGACGCGGCGCCATTGAAGAACGTGGCAATGGCAGAGCTCAAGTCACAGGTGTTCTCCGCGCTCGTCAAGCTCGTGGACGGCAACACACAACACATACTAGATCGCTTGATCCGCTCGCCACCGTCTCGCCGCGGCTGCATAAAACGCATCTGGCTCGGTGATGCAACGACCTGGCCTCGAATTTGTATCAGCCAATCTCGATGGCTAAGGGGCCCTCCCCCACCAGAAGCTGGTTACTGGGAGAGAATTTAGAAGCGCCGTCTTCTTCTTTGGGCGTCGCGGTTGGATAAGCTAGGCCAACGGGAAGAGCACGCCCTCCACATATGTGGGCTACACCATACCCGGACTCACAGGAGGTAAGTGGAGACAGCTGGGGAGGGCGCTGTCGTCTATGACCGAAACTCACATAAAGTTGGGACCGAGAGAACCACCCGCCGTAGTTCCCCAAGCCCCACACAACCACAGCGGCACCAGCGAGAGTTCTTCTGTCATCTACTCTCCATCGAGACGTGCATCAGAAAAATTGTTTCCTCGATCAGAGATTCAGAGCCGATCACGTATGGAACGGAGCGGTGACCAATCCTATATACTCCATACGACAGAGCTCACAACAATTCAGAGCGGTGACCATATAGTTTGGACAGAGAAGATACGACACGCCAGGGCACCGAGCCGACCGGTCACACGATATCCGGCCATGCTAGCAAGCTTCGTATCATCCCGATTTCGTGGTCGATTTCAATCTCTGCTGCCGCTAACAACATCAACCGTATGTACTACCAAAACTTATTGGCTGCTCGATGTGAAGTAAAATGTTGCAATCCGGAGGAGAACGGGAACTATCAGCCGGCGCTGTGGTACACTCGAAATTAGTCTGACAATGCGTGCTCCAAATCCTAAGATACACTGCTTCAATGGTGGCACACATCTAGACTGCAACTTCCCAAGATAATGTAGTGGAGGATCTGGAATCAACGTAATGCTCGTGGCTAGAAGATATTACGTCCGTTCCAAAATACAAGTTTTTTTTATACAAAGTTAAACTAGCTTCAGTTTTGCACGAGCTAGAGATTTACTATGAAGTCGCAATAAATATTTTTCATTTACTATTCCTTGCCATGCGTTGATTTATGTTTGCTGCCTTCTATACAAATATTACACATTTTGCGTACTTAAAAAATTATGTTTTCCATTTTCACATTGGTCAAAAGTTTGCATCCTTTAATTTTTTATCTACTTTCAAATCCGTACAGTAATTTCCGGTATCATCTTTCGCTAATCCACCGGGATAGTTCTACATTTTAGTTTTAGAAGGGTTTAATTTCATTTATGACTATGTTAGAAGCTCTCGACGATGGCACTACCCACCCTGATCAAGTTTCCATTCAAAACGCTCCAAAAATAAGCTGATTTGTTACTGTGAAATTCTAAATCGCTAATCGTAAAAAAGAAAAAACAATCCGTAGCAACGCACGGGCAAATGTCCTAGTAAACCTAAAGAGTTTATCTTTTAATGGTACATACCCAATTTTCCCCAGCTTAAATAGAAGAACACGGCTTCAGTTTAACACAAAGTGTCACTCCTACTGAAAGTAAGACAAACTACACATATGGTTAAGGTGTCAAGTGGGATCCCACGCAAGTCCCACACATTTTGCCTTTTCTAGTGAAAATTTTGGATCCACTTGTCACCCTACACATGGAGGTCAACCCTATCCTATTTTCCAACAGATTTACCAAATAAAAGAGCTATGTAAAAGATTTATTGTCGGACTTAACATGCGACTGGAGACTTGCAAGGCGAAATTGCTTGGTTATACCAGTAAAATGTTGTTTCCAGAACATTGTAGTAGAACAGATGGACACATCATCCAGGAAATGGCCGGCCCCAAGAAAAGCCTTACCTGCTCGAGCCGCTGCTGCAGCTGCAGCCTGTAAGATCGGATCCTCCTCTGCTCGTAGCCGGACATCACCCGTACCACGAACCACGCCTTCCTCCCGAGCTGCACCAGCTTATCCATGCCTCCGTGAACCAGCAACACGCGCCGCGGCGGAGGCCCACCTGATCCTCTCCGAGAGCCGACGAGGAGGCCCGATCTAAGAAATCCTCCGAGATCTAGAAGCGCGCGAAGAGGTTTCGAGGCCTGCCGGAAACACCCCGACGGACGCTTGCGTTTCCGGGAGCACCGGCGAGCGCGGAGGCGACGGGCGATCGCCGCCGAAGAGCGAGGCAGGAGTGGGGCGGCGCGTCGCGGAGCGGCGGCGGTGGAGAACGGGGGAGGAGTGGGCGAGTCCTGGTTTCCCTTTGACGAGTGGGCGAGCTTCTCCTATTTGCCGCATACTTCGTGCATGCATCAACTAGCGGTCGCTAACGAACAACCTAACTGGGCGCGGCCCATTTAGAGCATCTCCAGCCGTTGGGCTCTCAAGGCCGAAATCCGGCGCTAAATAGATGTAAATTTTGGTCCGAGGGATCCATATTCCCTGCGGCTATTCTAGGGTCGCCTACTGACGCTCAACCACCGCGTAAATAGCAACAGTGCAATTGCCAGTAAGGAGAACCGTCGTAGTGGTAACTGCGTCGATCGACGCATTGAACCGCCGTAATGGACCGCGGAGTGGTCTGGGGAGCCCAAACGCCTCGTTGGGGAATCGTCGCAGTGGTTTCGACGCGCGAACCGCCGTAATGGAGCACGAACTTCGCGGAAGAGCAACCGCCGCTCTCTTCGTCGATAGACCCCTACATATATGTTTTCCCATCTACAACCAGCTGGTGCCATTCATCTCTTCACCATCCTCTGTTAGTATGAGCAATCTCTATTTGCCATTCAGACACCGACAACGAGGGGAAATCGCTTGGATGGCGTCATTTGTGGGACAGAGCAGCAACGCCTAGCAGCGACGATTCCTCCCCGCCGGACAGCGAGGAGGAATGGGAGGCCGACGAGCAGGACGAGGAAGAGGCTGAGGAGCAGGACGAGGAAGAGGTTGAGGAGAAGAAAGAAGAAGAGTCTGGGGACGTGGCGGCCTGAGCGAAGGCGGAGGCGGACGCGGAAGCGAAGGCGGAGGCGGAAGCGAAGGCGAAGGCGCAGCCGGCGAGCACGTTCGACGATGAGGAGGACACAAGTTCCTCCGACGCGTCGAAGGAAACCAGCTCTTCGGAGGAGGTGACGAGCCGGAAGAGCCACCGTGAGGACGATGAGGCGGCGCCATCAAGGAAGAAGAAGTAGTTTAAATTCTGTTCAAAGTTTTTATATGTATTGTTTATGTTTTTCTGAAGTTTTTATATGTAATTTGTTTATGTTGCACGCGCGCCTACAAATATCTTCTATCTATTAAAATAAAAATTTCTCCCAAATGCACGCGCCGTATCTCGGGAAGACGATGCGACGAGGACGACGATCGACCTTTGTCGCCGATAAGTTGGGGTCATCAGACGATTTCCGCGCTATTGTTTACTCCGGACTCCCCGGGCGCCCTCGGGGGGGGGGGGGGGGGTCGCCGGATGGATGGAAGCCTAAATCCAGACGAAAACGAGGACCCGGGAGCACGACTGAGCCATTTTTCGCTGTCCGAATGAAAGAAGAAAAAAAACCTGCCTTGTTGAGAAGACGGCTGGAGATGCTCTTAGATTAGAAACTGCATCGCGCTGAATCTATAAATGAGAAATCTAGTTCACAAAAGAAAAGGACAGAAATATTTGCAGAGACCAAATTAGCGCTCGAAACAGACATTTTTGGGCGGCACTACCAAAGCATATATCACGTAATCATGGACTTTGCCGAAGTAGGTAGTTCATTATATATGTTGAGGTGTTGGTTTGTTAGGGCACGATACAATAGGATGATTTTTCTTATAAACGCCATGTAAAAAAATGCTTAATTGGAGAAGAGAAAATAAAGGAAAAGAAGGTTGTCTTTCTTTACCTTTTGAACATAAACTTAAAGAACCTAGCTTTAAATTAATAAAGTCATCAATCGGCTAGGATATAAAGGTGATGAATACACAAACTTAAACAAGGTTAAAAGAAAAAGGCAAAGCCCAAGAGGAACTATCTACCCGACAGCGCCACCAAAGAACCAACTTGCACAAGCCACAAAAGGACACGACAAGTGAAGGAGAGGAGCACTAGCGTCAAAGGGAAGAAGATCCGGCTCAGAGACAGCCTCACCATGCTGCTGCCGGAGTTGGTAGAGCGCCCCAAAAAATTTGAACTTGCTGAAAGACGCCTCCGACCTCACCAAAGCCACACCCGAACCGCACCACAGTTTTTGTCACCACACCGTCAACCCTCTATCCCCTTGTCCCAAAGAGGCGCCTCCAAGGAGGAGCACGACGTAGAGCGCCATCGTCGCCCGATCGTAGCCTGAGTTTTCACCCGGGGGAAAGGGGAAGAGGGGGAGGTTACTGATACGTCTCCAACGTATCTATAATTTCTGATGTTCCATGCTAGTTTTATGACAATATCTACATGTTTTGCTCACACTTTATAATGATTTTATGCATTTTCCTGAACTAACCTATTAACAAGATGCCGAAGTGCCAGTTCCTGTTTTCTGTTGTTTTTGGTTCCAGAAAGGCTGTTCGAGCAATATTCTCGGAATTCGACGAAACGAAGACCCAACATCATAATTCACCGAGACGGACCAGGACACCGAAGGAGAGTCGGAGGGAGGCACAGGGCCCCAGACCATAGGCCGGCGCGGCCTGGAGGGGGGGCGCGCCGCCCTATGGGGTGGGACCCCCAGGCGCCCCCTTGCGCCGCCTCTTCGCCTATAAGACCCCTCGTGACCTAAAACCTCGATACCAATTGACGAAACTCCAGAAAAGACTCCAGGGGCGCCGCCGCCATCGCGAAACTCCGTTTCGGGGGACAGAAGTCTCTGTTCCGGCACGCCGCCGGGACGGGGAATTGCCCCCGGAGTCATCTCCATCGACACCACCGCCATCTTCATCGCCATCGCTGTCTCCCATGATGAGGAGGGAGTAGTTCTCCCCCGAGGCTGAGGGCTCTACCGGTAGCTATGTGGTTCATCTCTCTCTCCCATGTGATCTTTATGTGATCATGAGCTTTGTATCACTATTAATCTGTGTGCTACTCTAGTGATGTTATTAAAGTAGTCTATTCCTCCTTCATGATGTAAAGGTGATGGTGTGTGCATCATGTAGTACTTGGCGTAGGTTATGATTGTAATCTCTTATAGATTATGGAGTTAACTATTACTATGATAGTATTGATGCGATCTATTCCCCCTTTCATAGCTATTGTTGACAGTGTGTATGCTATGTTAGTACTCGGTCTAAATTGCAACGGTCTATTATGCTCTAGAGGTTACTTAAATATGAACTCCGAATGTTGTGGAGCTTGTTTACTCCGGCTTGAGGGAGCTCTTGTAGCCCTACACAATGAATGGTGTTTGTTATCAAACAAGAGAGTGTATGTAGCACAAGTGAGGAGAAGTTATTTATTTGTTATGTGATCAATGTTGAGAGTGTCCACTAATGAAAGTATGATCCCTAGGCCTTGTTTCCAAATACTGCAAACATCGCTTGTTTACTGTTTTACTGCATCTTTACTTCCTGCAATATTACCACCATCTATACCACCTGTGTTTTACTATCTCTTCGCCGAACTAGTGCACCTATACATCTGACAAGTGTATTAGGTGTGTTGGGGACACAAGAGACTTCTTGTATCGTAATTACAGGGTTGCTTGAGAGGAATATCTCTGACCTCTACCTCCCTGAGTTCGATAAACCTTGGGTGATCCACTTAAGGGAAACTTGCTGCTGTTCTACAAACCTCTGCTCTTGGAGGCCCAACACTGTCTACAGGAATAGAAGCGTGCGTAGACATCAAGCTATTTTCTGGCGCCGTTGCCGGGGAGGTAAGGTAAAAGGTATTCACATCCTCCGACTACTAAGCTATTTCCTAGCACTTTTGCCGGTGTGTGAGTGCTCGAAGCTATTTCCTTTAGATCCTGCAATTTTATCTTTTTGTCTCTTGTTTTTATTTTCACTAGTTAGGCTTAATGGAAAACAACAAAAATATTAGAGATCTTTATAGTATTTATCTTGAGTTAGGACATGAGGTGTTTGAAGAGAGAATTAAAAAACCCATGGAACTTTATATGCATGTTAATGGGAATGTTATTAGTATGAATGCTTTGAACACCATTGTTGCTAATGCTATGGAAAATTCTAAGCTTGGGGAAGCTGGTTTTGATGAGCATGATATTTTTAGTCCCCCAAGTTTTGAGGAGAAAATTTTCTTTGATGATCCTTTACCTCCTATTTATGATGATTATAATGATAGTGGTATTTTGGTGCCACCTACTATGGAGGATAAAGTTTATTATGATTATACCATGCCTGCAATTTATGATGATTACAATGATGGTTATGGTAGTTTTACTCCCACTATTACTAATAAAATTGATTAAGCTTATGTGGAGAGTAATAATTTTATGCATGTAGCTCATGATAAGAATGTTTCATGTGATAGTTATATTGTTGAGTTTGTTCATGATGCTACTGAAAGTTATTATGAGAGAGGGAAACATGGTTATATGCATCTTAATAATATTAAGTTTCCCCTCTTTATGTTGAGAATCTTGAAGTTGCGCTTGTGTTGCCTTTCTATGCTTGTTGCATTATGCTTACATGACTTGTTTATTTACAAGATTCCTTTTCACAGGAAGTGGGTTAGGCTTAAATGTGTTATGAATTTGCTTCTTGATGCTCTCTTTTACTTCAACTCTTACTTCTTGCGCGAGCATCATTAAAATTACTGAGCCCATCTTAATGGCTATAAAGAAAGCACTTCTTGGGAGATAACCCATGTTTTTATTTTACTACAGCACTTTTGTTTTATATTTGAGTCTTGGAAGTTGTTACTACTGTAGCAACCTCTCCTTATCTTTATTTTATTGCATTGTTGTGCCAAGTAAAGTCTTTGATAGCAAGGTTCATACTAGATTTGGATTACTGCGCAGAAACAGATTTCTTACTATCACGAAATTGAGCAGCCCCGTCTGTAGGTAACTCAGAAAAATCTGCCAATTTACGTGCGTGATCCTCAGATATGTACGCAACTTTCATTAAATTTGAGCTTTTTCATCTGAGCAAGTTAAGTGTCCCAGAAAAATTCGTCTTTACGGACTGTTCTGTTTTGACAGATTCTGCCTTTTATTTCGCATTGCCTCTTTTGCTATGTTGAATGGATTTCTTTGTTCCATTAACTTTCAGTAGCTTTGTGCAATGTCCAGAAGTGTTAAGAATGGTTATGTTACCTCTGAACATGTGAATTTTTGATTATGCACTAACCCTCTAATGAGTTTGTTTCGAGTTTGGTGTGGAGGAAGTTTTCAAGGGTCAAGAGAGGAGGATGATATACTATGATCAAGAAGAGTGAAAAGTATAAGCTTGGGGATGCCCCCGTGGTTCATCCCTGCATATTTCAAGAAGACTCAAGCATCTAAGCTTGGGGATGTCTTGGGCATCCTCTTCTTCATCAACAACTTATCAGGTCACCTCTAGTGAAACTATATTTTTATTCCGTCACATCTTATGTACTTTACTTGGAGCGTCTGTGTGCTTTTATTTTCGTTTTGTTATTTTCATTCACTGAATAAATTCATGCTTGTGTGGGAGAGAGACACGCTCCACTGTTTCATATGAACACTGGTGTTCTTAGTTCTATCTTTAATGTTCATGGCGAAGGTTGAAACTGTTTCGTTCATTGTTATATGGTTGGAAACAGAAAATGCTTCATGTGGTAATTGGTATAATGTCTTGAATAATTTGATACTTGGAAATTGTTGTGCTCAAATAGATCATGTTTAAGCTCTTGCATCATGTACTTTGCACCTATTAGTGGAGAACTACTATAGAGCTTGTTAAAACTTGGTTTGCATGATTGGTCTCTCTAGAGTCTAGATATTTTCTGGTTAAGGTGTTTGAACAACAAGAAAGACAGTGTAGAGTCTTATAATGCTTGCAATATGTTCTTATGTAAGTTTTGTTGTACCGGTTTATACTTGAGTTTGCTTCAAACAACCTTGCTAGCCTAAGCCTTGTATTGAGAGGGAATTCTTCTCGTGCATCCAAATCCTTGAGCCAAAAACTATGCCATTTGTGTCCACTATACCTACTTACTACATGGTATTTCTCTGCCATTCGAAAGTAAATTACTTGAGTGCTACCTTTAAAATTTCATTCCTTGTCTTTGCAATACATAGCTCATGGGAAAATAGCCTTAAAAACTATTGTGGTATTGAATATGTTGCTATGTATCTTATTTCTTATAAGTTGCTTGTTGAGCGATAACCATGTTTCTGGGGACGCCATCAACTATTACACCTTTGTTGAATATCATGTGAGTTGCTATGCATGTTCGTCTTGTCTGAAGTAAGGGCGATTTTCATGATCAAATGGTTTGAGTATGCATATTGTTAGAGAATAACATTGGGCCGCTAACTAAAGCCATGAATCATGATGGAAGTTTCAGTTTGGACACTAATCCTCAATCTCTTATGAGAATATTATCTGTTGTTGAATGCTTATGCATTAAAGAGGAGTCCATTATTTGTTTTCTATGTTGTCCCGGTATGGATGTCTGTCGTCGTGGTGAACAGACAGATGCCATAGGATGGCTTAGATTGGGGCCGAATGGACGCTAGAGGATTCGGGGGAGGGTTTGCGACTAGATGGGATGAACTTCCGGATGCTTTCCTCAAGAACACAACCAAAGGCCGGTATGCAAGAAGAGAGACAAGAGGAAGAACTCTTTACTAGATCGCTTGCTTCATTGATCTCAACACGATTACAGGTTCTTGGATACAGGTTCTATCGTCCAATCTCCTCTGTGGACACGCGCCTGTAAGAGGCAGTACCCCCTCTCCTTATATAGGGGAGAGGGTGGCTTACAGAACAAGAAACCCTAATGGCATCTTTGACTGGACAAACTACTTTACAAAGCTACTTTAATCATAGATGACGCCGGAGTCTTCTTTAATCAGGGGCGCTGACGTCCTCCGGCTTCTTTCAGCGTCATCTCTCTCTTTGGCGCCAGGGCTCTGATTAAAGCCGCTTTGCTTAGCTCATCCTTGTCTTCTTGCTCTGAAGAGAATCTTTGACCAGTTCTGCCGACAGGCCCTTCTCTCCGGTATCTTCTTTACCGGGTTCCGGCATACCCCCTTGGGGATACCGGCTTAGCTTCACTTAGCCTAAACTCCTATCTTTACGTTCCGGCAAGAATATTAAACCGGTATCTCGATGGCTCAAACCATCCGGTTTGGCATGCCTTTGGCATACCGGGGGTTTTCCCCCCAACATTAGTCCCCGAAGCTGGTATAGTCTGGCGGATTCTATCCTACAGACCATGCCAGGTTTTCATGTTTTTAGGATACCGGTTTAATCTCTCCGGCTTTGAGCTTGGTTCCGGCATCTTTACCCTTGTTTGTCTTTTCTCTCTTTGCAAGGCATCTCCCGGCATCTCTTTCTCCGGTATCATTCGCATTTACTCTTTCATCGGCGAAGTCGAGAATATTTCGGGCCCCGCGCCTGTCAGTGACATGCGCACTGTCCACTGGCGCGCCAGTGTCAGATGTCAATTCGCTTCGACTCCCGCGCGTTCATTAAATGCACCACTGCGGATCCAACTAGCCACTTCGGATCTTGTGTATGCCTCCGTGTGGCTTCTTATTTTTTCGCGTGTATTTCCTCGCCACGTGGCGGCCCGTGGTGCGAACCGTCGCGGGCCGCGAGGCGAACCGCCACGGCCCGGCGGTTTTCGGCCCACCTTCTCTCTTCTTTATAAGGACAACTGCCGTTTCTTCTTCCTCTTCTCGCATTCCCCAACCTTCGCGCACAGTGCTCCTCGCCTCTGCGCCTTTGCCGCTCTTCGTCCGCCGTTGTCCGTTTGAGCTCCGTCGCCCAGATCCCTACATTTTCTGGAAAGATCTGAAGATGGGCAAGACCCCAGCCTCGCGCCTTGGTAGGTCTCCGCCGAAGCCAACCGGTTCTTCGGATGATCTGACCATGCTTGAGGTGTTTTTTCTTTTCCGGTCTCTTCTTCTTTTTTCATTGTTGCTTTTTCGCGAATCGGTTCTTAGCCGTATCTAACTCATAGATCCATGAGCACGTGCCGCCCTTGCGCGCCGAGGCCGGCTCCGAGTTTGTGGACAAACTCATGGCCCAGGGCCAAAAGAACAAGCTGCCGGCCTCTGATGCCGGTTCCAGCCAGGCCCCTCCCTCCAAGCGCTTCCGGACTGAGCCCTTGGGGGAGAAGGAAGTGGGCATGCGTCGCTACAAGCGCAAACAGATGCCGACTGCCTCCGGGTAAATTTCTTGTTTTCTTGCTTGCCTCTTTTTGCCAAGTTCTTTTTCCGGTTGCTTTTCTCCAACTGTTTTTCTTTCTTTTTCTCAGCCCTGCACTCAAGCTTGGCTCAGGGCCAGCGGGCTCTGAAGGTTCTCCAAGGACCTCAACCCCTCCTCCTCGCTCAAGCCCGGCATCATCTGGTGCCGGCAACATCTCTGCCTCCCCTTCGGGGGGCACAACAAGTTCGGGGCGTGCGGCCCCTACATCGCCAGATCACCGCACGGAGGAGGATCTTTCCTTCCTTCCGGAGAGACAGGATACCGGCGCCAGCAACATCGGCACCGAAGAAGAAGAAGCTGCCGGGCAGGCGGAGCCTTCGGCTCCTCCCGTCCTTGAAAAGACAACAACTTCCGCGCCGGAATCTTCCGCGCCGGAAAGTTCCAACCTGGGTGACGCGCCTAGCGCTCCCCCTTCTCCACGAACCATTCTCATGCCACCGCCAGGTGCTCCTCGCACCAAGCCCTCCGGGGCCGCTCCGACTGCGCCGCCGCCCAAGATCTCCAAGCTTATCAAGGGGAAGGCGACGGCCGCCAACGCTCCTTCCGGTGGCCAGCAGCCCCTGGTGCTGCACGTCTCCAAGGCCGCCAGCACTGCTAGCAAAAAGGCCACCGGCCTGCTTGGCCGCATCACTGAGTTTCAGCGCAGGGGCCAGGACTTGGGGCATCTGCTGCCCTACGCCCAGAAGTGGAACGCCGCGGATATGACTCCGGCTACCCGCGGTTTGGGCAAGGACAGGCTGCCGGCACCTGACCCTGTTGGTGACCGGTCTTCCGAGGAGCACTTCATGCGGCTTCGCTGCGCCGTGAAGGAGCTCGACAGCGCGTGGTACGGTGCCACGAACAACTTGATGGTACGCTTTACTAACTCTTTTCAACTTTTACCGGTTTCCTTGCTTCCGGATTTTTCCTATCTTGTTGGTTTGATTGCCGGTTTCTCTCTTGTCTATCTTCCCAGTCCCCGAGTTTTGTGGTGAGAGCGCAGCTTTTAGCACAAAACTTTAACTTAAAAACTTAGTATAAAACCGGCACTGCCAGTCCCCGAGCTTCGGGTTAAGAACGCTGTTCTTAGCGCAAAACTTAGCTTAAAACGCGCGAAACTAGCACTGCCAGTCCCCGAGTTTCGGGTTAAGAACCTTGTTCTTAGCGCAAAACTTAACTAATCTCTTTTTCTTGAACAGCTCACGGCTGACGCTCGGAAGGCCCTCTTTGAGGAGCTTCTATGGGAACATCGGGAGCTCGCTGAGGCACATGATAAGTGCCAAGGTAAGTTTTTGTCCTACCGGCATCTTCTTACCGGAAACCTTTTTTCCTCCTAACATTTGTAATTTCTGCTTAACAGTGATCCCGGAAGCTTCCATTGATGCTCTCAAGGAGCAGCTCGCCGCCGCCCAACGTACAATTTTCCCTCTTTCCTGTTGGCTTGGTTTTCTTTTTCATCTTAACCAGCACAATTTTGTTAACTTCCTCTTTTCCGGGTTTCAGGGGAGAAGGACCAGCTCATCCGGCAGCATCAGGAGGAGTTGAGCGCCCACAAGACCAGCTACCAAGAGCTCAAGTCCCAGCTCATCCAGTTGGGGCTTGATCATGCTAAGGCCCTCAAAGCTGCTGAAGCTGATGCAGCGGCCAAGATGGATGAGGCTCTTGAAGATGCCAGCAATGCCACCGTGGTGTTGCGAGCTGAGCTGGAGGAGCTGGCCAAAGCCCGGAAGGGTGCCGAGGAGAAAGCTGCGCGGCTGGAGGAGGAGCAGAAAGAGTGCAACCGGCTGGTCCTGCAAACTGACACACTTGCCTACCGTAAGTCCTTTCCTTTTGCACTTGCTGACTACTGCACATGAGCCTTTTTTCTTCCGATCACATTTTCTTTTCGTTATCTTTCCTTCCGGTTGTATTTTCTTCCGGATTCCTTTCCTTAGCCTTTTTCTTTCTTTGCACAGGCCTCTTCCCGGACTCTCAGAGGTATGCTGTCAAGAAAGTTGACGAGCGCCGCACTGCCCAGGGCCAAGCGAATCTTGCCGTGCCATGGACCCCCTATGACCATCTGGTCGCGCTGAGTGCGCGGGTGTCTCATATGCGCGCCATAGATCGCAACTTATCTGACATTCCTGATGTAGCTACCCAGCTCTTCAGGACTCTGTGGCCTGGCGAGGAGGTGCCGGATACTTTCTCCCTGATTAGCGACCGTCTCAAGGGCGCCGGCAAGAGGATCCGCGAGTGGCAGTGCTCTGCTGCCCGCGCTGGAGCAGACTCTGCCCTCCGCGTTGCTTGCTCATGGTATCCGGAGCTGAACTTGGATGCCCTCACCGGAGTGCGCGAAGGCGCGGAAACCGATCTGGACCCGATTCTTACCGCTAAGCGGCAGGATCGCGCGTACCACATCGTGGAGTACGCCGATATGCGCACCTTCATCCCTCCCCCTCCTGACGTGCAAGACTATCTCGACGAGGAGGAGGATGAAGCCGAGGAGGAGCCTCTGGGTGATGCCGGTGCTGGCGATGCCCCTCCTGAAGCCCCCGCTGCCTGATTATCTACTTGCCTGGAGATTTACCTGTGTTATGCCATTTGGTCCTGCGTGTCTCAAAACAATGTCCCATTAAACTCCACCCCGGTATGCCGGGGTTTATGATGTAAAACTTTAAGTCCGCTTTTGGTTGCTGCACAATATTTTATGCCGGTGAGTTATACCGGTAGTTAATTATCTTAAGTTTGCCTCAGCATATTTGCTTCTGGTTTTGCTTTTATCTTGCACTGCAAAGATTTCCAAATTGTTTCCGCACCCAATTCGATGCACACTTGGTTCTTTTGCCTTGGCTCTGCCTGCCTTCTCTGGGCGTTCTTTGGCGTATGAGCGCAAGGTTCTTTCACCAAACAAGCATTTTCTTGGACTTGGAAATAACTTCGAAATTTTGCAAAAAACCGGTTTGACCGGGGTTAGTTAAATTTTCCGGACTGTTCTTTCCTGCTCTCCCTCTCCGCAGTTCATGTGCTTATCCCCTACCGGTTTATCTTGCTTGCCATGAAGCCGGGTTGCGGACAGCAGCAGAGTCGAAGACTCCGGTAGGGTTTAGCACACTACTACACCGGAAAGAAAAAACGTTCAATAAGCAACCGGTAAACTGAAAAAATAAACAAGTTACATGCAACCTTATTGGGGTAGTCCCCGAGATTCATTCAAGGTTCCGGCATCTTTTATTCATAGCAATTAAGGTACCAAAAGGAACTTCTTACACCACAACTTCAAGAGTAGAAAGGACGCAATAGAGCTACATTCCATGGACGCTTGCTCTCTTCTCCGGACCTGTCCGCCTTTCCTTTCTTCCACTCCTGTGCATCGATCAAGTAATATGCATCATTGTGAAGCACTTTGCTTACAATGAAGGGACCTTCCCATGGTGGTAAGAGCTTATGCCGGCCTTCAGTGCGCTGCACTAGGCGTAACACGAGATCCCCTTCCCGAAAAACTCTCGGGTTAACCTTCCGGCTATGATAGCGTCTGAGGTTCTGCTGGTAAATGGTTGTTCTTGCCAAAGCCAGCTCTCTTGCTTCTTATAGCAAGTCCACATCATTTTCTCTGGCCTCTTTGACCTCTTGCTCAGTATAGAGCTGTACCCTTGTTGAATCATGAATGATGTCAGTTGGTATGACCGCTTCTGCTCCATAAACCATGAAGAATGGAGTGTATCCGGTAGACCGGTTTGGAGTTGTTCTTATACTCCACAGTACTGATGGTAGCTCATCGAGCCAACATCCCGGTGACTTTTCCACCGCATCAATGAGTCTTGGTTTGATACCGGAAAGTACCAAAGCGTTCATTCTTTCCACTTGGTCGTTGCCTTGTGGGTGTGCCACTGAGCACAAATCCAACCGGATGTTATTGTCCTCACAAAACCTTTTGAACTCACCTTGAGCAAAGTTGGTTCCATTGTCAGTGATGATGTTGTGCGGGTATCCATACCGCAAAATGACATCTTTTAAGAACTTCACCGCTGTGTGCCCATCACATTTTGCGATAGGTTTCACTTCTAGCCATTTGGTGAATTTATCCACCATAACCAAGATGTGAGTCATGCTGCTCCTTGCAGTTTTGAATGGGCCAACCATATCGAGGCACCAAACGGCAAACGGCCATGTTAATGGTATTGTTTTTAAACCGGACGCTGGGGTATGATTTTGCTTGGCGTACCTCTGGCACCCGTTGCATTTTCTTACTAAATCCTCAGCGTTTTCCAAAGCAGTGGGCCAATAAAACCCATGCCGGAATACTTTTGCTACCAGCGCCCTTGATGAGGCATGATGCCCACATTCTCCTTGGTGAATCTCCTCAAGCATTTCTTTCCCTTCTTCCGGTTCCACACATCTTTGAAGGACACCGGTGACGCTTCTTTTGTACACCTCACCATTGATGAATGTATATGCTTTGGACCTTCTTTGGATTCTCCTTGATTCATTTTCGTCATCCGGCAAGGTGCCGTTGATCAGGAATTCCTTAATAGGTTTAACCCACGATGGTGTCTCTCGAACCAAAAACACCGGTGCATCTATCTCCATCCTATCTACCAGCATCATTTCTTCCGGTATGGGTACAGCAGTCCCCGAGCTTGCCGGAGCAGTCCCCGGGTTTCCTTCATCGATATCCATGGGTACTACGTGCGATTCCGATACAAAAATTGATTCCAATTCCGGGCTTGGTTTGATCGATGGTACTCTTAAGTGAGCTAAGGCTATTCCGGGAGGAATTTCTTGCCTGGATGAGCCCAGCTTGGACAAAGCATCCGCGGCTTCATTTTCTGCGCGTGGCACATGGTGAAACTCGCACCCTTCGAAGAATCCGGCAATCTTTTGCACGTGAAACCGGTACGAGGCCATGTTGGCATCTTTTGCATCCCAATCCCCGGAACACTGCTGTACCACAAGATCTGAATCTCCATAGCAAATGATCCGGTGCGCACCGATTTCTCTTGCGACCTTTAATCCGTGGATCAAGGCCTCATATTCAGCGACATTGTTTGATGCCCTGAAATGCACTTGCAAAACATACCGGAGGTGATCTCCTTTTGGCGAGGTAAGCACCACACCAGCACCTAGACCCTCTTTGAGTTTGGATCCGTCAAAATGCATTTTCCAGTATTCTATCCTCTGATCTGGCGGTTTGTATTGCATCTCCGCCCAATCAACGAGGAAATCAGCCAAAGCCTGTGATTTTATGGCATCTCTTCTTTCGTACGCTGGTACATATGGTGATATCTGGATTGCCCACTTTGCAATCCTTCCGCTAGCGTCCTTGTTGCACATGATATCGGAGATTGGTGCTTCACTCACCACCTTCATAGGATGTTCTTCAAAGTAATGCTTGAGTTTTGTGGTGGCCATGTACACGCCATAAGTCATCTTTTGGAAATGAGGGTAGTTTTGTTTTGAGAGGGAGAGCACCTCGCTCAGGTAGTATACCGGCCTCTGGACGGTTTTTCCTTCCTCTTCTCTTTCAACCACAACGACTACTCTCACAACCCGGTTTGTTGCTGCTATGTATAATAACATAGGCTCTCTTTCTAGAGGTGAAGCCAGTATAGGCGCTGTCGCCAACATGGTTTTCAGCTCTTTAAACACCGCGTCTGCCTGAGGGGTCCAGACGAACGTATCGGATTTTTTCATCAGAGCGTATAATGGCAAAGCTTTCTCTCCTAGCCTGCTTACGAACCGGCTTAGCGATGCCAAGCTTCCGGTAAATTTTTGCACGTCTTTTAGAGCATCCCCACTCGTTGGCGCTCCCCACGCCCAAATCCGGCGAAATTTTCGTCCGGATTGGATGAAGATTTGGCGTGGGGAGCGCCGAAGTTCCAGCCGTCCCCCCGGCAGGAAACCCCCAACCTCGACCATTTGACATATTTCAAACAAATTCAACATAAAATTTAACAAGTTCGGCAAACAAGAGTACGAAAATTGCTGAAACAAATTCGGCAATAATCAGTATATGTAATTGCAAGTGCTGAAACAAATGAAGCACACAATTTCACAATTTTTCAAACGTTGGCGTTGCCTCGGAGCCTCCATATGTGCTCCACCAGATCATCTTGCAGCACCTGATGCATTGTAGAGTCTCGAATCTCCTGGCGCATAGCAATGAAGGCGGCCCATGATGGAGGCACCTGGTGATTAGGCTGTGCAAGAGGACCCTCTCTCTCATATGGTGCTTCTTGCTCAGCTAGAGGAACCGGATGCTTTCGCTCATCTTCAATAATCATATTGTGTAGGCACACACAGCAGTTCATCACCTCCCACATCTGATCTTTGGACCAAGTCATAGCGGGGAACCGGACGACAGCAAATCTCTGTTGGAGGACACCAAATGCTCGCTCGACGTCTTTTCGGCAAGCTTCTTGTTTCTTGACAAACTCGCAAAGTTTGGGGGTGCCAGGGTTGGAGATAGTCTTCACAAATGTTGCCCACTTTGGATAGATACCGTCTGCAAGGTAGTATCCTTTGTTGTAGTGCCGACCATTGATCACATAGTCCACTGGAGGAGCATGACCCTCAACAAGCTTGGAAAAGACCGGGGAGCAGTTTAGGACGTTGATGTCATTGTTGGATCCAGGCATACCAAAGAAAGAGTGCCAAATCCAAAGATCATGGGTAGCCACTGCTTCAAGTATCACAGTGCAGCTTTTTTGTGACCCTTGTACATTCCCTGCCACGCAAACGGACAGTTCTTCCATTGCCAATGCATGCAGTCAATGCTTCCAAGCATCCCTGGAAAACCCCTAGCTTCATTTGTTGCAAGGATCCTGCGAGTGTCTTCGACGATGGGTGATCTCAAGAAATAGTCCCCGAACAAGCTATGACGGCCTTGCAGAACCGGTAGAAACAATCAAGGGCGGTGGACTCCGCCATCCGAAGATAGTCATCTGCGGTATCACCGGGAGCTCCATACGCCGGCATCCTCATAGCCACTTTGTGCACTTCTGCAGTGACGAAAATCCAACCAAACCAGTGCAATCCGCCTTGCATCTGAAGTAGGGATCAAAGTGGCGGATGGCATACACAATTTGCAGAAATAGCTTTCTGCTCATCCTGAAACGACGCCGGAAAACACTCTCACCGTGCAACGGATTGTCGGCGAAGTAGTCGGCGTACAACATGCAGTAGCCCTCCATTCGCTGTCTCGGCTTGCACTTCCGGCGACCTCGTGCCGACCCACCACGTCGACCAGTTGCCAGTCCGGCGTACATGCTTGCCAAGCAACCAAGGATCATCATGTGCTCGTCGTCTTGGGCGGCTGCTGCCATCTCTTCTTGCATAAGCTCGACGAACATCTGCTCCTCCTCTTCGTCCGAGTCCATGGCCGGCGAGGCAAATGGACGAACACCTGACGGGCGTGGGCGAGGCAACCCGAGCCGCGAGCGACGAGGAGCAAGCAGGCCGGAAAACAGGCCGGCGGAAGAGCAGCCAGATAGGCCGTCGTCCAAAGACGGCGGAATATAGGCAGGTGGGGAAGGAGGGGCGGCGGAATCTGGGCAACAAGCCGGCGGGGTGGTGCCGGCGGCGAGAGAGATACGAGGGGTGGGGGAGATTTTGAGCGACGTGGCGGTGGGGTTCGTGCGTCGAGTCACCGACAGATCGGGCCCTTCCCCGCTTTTCACTCGTCCGGAGTCCCCGAGCGCTCCCCGGGGGGCCGGGGGTGGCGTGGGCTCGCCGGATGGATGAAGGGCCAAATCCGGACGAAAACGAGGAACCGGGGGCGCGACTGGGCCGAATTACGCTGTCCGGATGGAAAAAACGCTCGCCGGGGGCCTCGACGGGGGCACGAGTGGAGATGCTCTTAGCTCTCGTGGGATAGTCATTCTTTCTATTGCCCGGATTTTTACCGGATTGACTTCAATGCCCGGCTTGACACAAGGAAACCGAGCAACTTGCCGGCAGGGACACCAAAGGTGCATTTTGCCGGATTAAGCTTCATCTGGAACCGTCTTAGGTTATCGAATGTTTGCCGGATGTCATCGATTAAGGTGTTCTTTACCTTAGTTTTTATCACAATATCGTCTACATAGACTTGCACATTCTTTCCGATTTGATCAAACAAGCATTTTTGCATACAGCGCTGGTACGTTGCACCAGCGTTGCGCAAACCAAAGGGCATAGTGACATAGCAATAAGCCCCATGCGAGGTAATGAACGCAGTTTTTATTTGATCTTCCTTTTTCAAGGGGATTTGGTGGAAACCGGAATACGCATCCAAGAAGGACAACAACTCACACCCGGCAGTTGAATCAATCACTTGATCGATCCGTGGCAAAGGGAAAGGATCTCTTGGGCAAGCCTTGTTTAGGTTGGTATAGTCGATGCACATGCGCCATACCTTTGGAGCTTTTGCCTCCAGGTTCTCATCTTTTTTCTTTTCGACCATTACCGGATTAGCCAGCCACTCTGTGTGCGTGACCTCCACAATGAATCCGGCAACGAGCAGTTTTGTCACCTCCTCTCCTATGATTTTCCTTCTATCTTCAGCGAACCGGTGCAAGGGTTGTCGCACTGGCTTGGCGTCTTTCCGGACATTTAAAGAGTGCTCAGCCAGCTCCCTCGGAACACCCACCAAGTCATCAGTTGACCAGGCAAAGATATTCCGATTCTCATGGAGGAAGCTGACGAGCGCGTTTTCCTATGCTTGATCGAGTCCGGCACCGATGCGAACGGTGCGCTCTGGGTAAGCCGGATCCAGCACAATGTCCTTTGTTTCATTTGTCGGCTTGAATGCCGGTGAGCCCAAGCTTCCACTCATTGCCGCTAAACTCAACTGTGAGGATTGAGCCAGCGCAACCGCAGTTTGCATTCTTCTTTTTTCCTCCGCGATCACCAGCGATTCCGCTAGGTTTGATCCGGCAGATGCAGTTTCCAGTGAGACCTTATAGTTCCCCACCACAGTTAAGGGTCCACGAGGTGCCGGCATCTTCATCTTGAGGTAAGCCGTATGAGTCGTAGCCATGAAAGCGGCCAACGCTGGTCTTCCCAGCAACGCATGGTAATGACTGTCTAGGTCCACCACCTCAAACTCAACATTTTCAACCCGGCAATTGTCACGTCCTCCAAATGCTACGTCCACCCGAACTTTTCCTACCGGAGCACAGGACAAGCCCGGAACGATTCCGTGGAACGTTGTACACGTTGGCTGAAGCATGTTCTCTGTTATGCCCAGCGTATGCATGGTATGCTTGTACATGATGTTTATGCTGCTCCCGTTGTCTATCAGCACCTTGCTGAACTTTACTCGAGTTTGCGGCCCTTTCATGATTGGGTCCACAACAAGAGCGTATCCACCCGGATTCGGCATGATTTTGGGGTGATCCTTAAATGACCAGGTAATTTCCTGATCTGACCACAGCATGTACCTGGGTACTGCCGGCATCACGGCGTTTACCTCCATGGAGCGGCGATGCACACTTTGCCTGTCTGTCGGCTCAGTGACAAAAACAACGCAGCACATGTGCGGGCCCTCATAAACATTCCGGCCTAAAGGTGCCGGTGGAGGTGGTTGATCATCGTTTTGCTCCACCCGGTTAACTTGCTGGTACTGCTGCCTATTTGGCTGATATTGTACCGGTAAAGCATTTGCTCCGGTGAGTGGTGGTGGGGGTGGTAGTTGTTGCTGACGCAGCATATCTTGCGATGGCGGCAACACAGTTGAGCACCCTTGTGCTTGCGCGTCCTTTACCGCTCCCTTTTGCATCAAGTACTTGGTCCAAGAACAATCCTTCGTCAGGTGATTTGAAGGGTGATCCGGGTTTGGCGTGTGCCACCGGCAATGTTGATCCATGGCGGCTTCCATGGTGTATTTTACGGGTTCTTGCCAATTCTTTTTCTGGCCCCAGGGTTTCTTTTCGACCCACTGTTTTTTTGGACCCGCCCATGGCTGCGATCCGGTTTTTTGCCTTTGGCCGCTGCCGGCATCATAATTTTCTTGCACAGCAGCAACGTGCTGCGGAACGTACCTTCGATCCGGGAAATCTTCCCTTCTCTTGTTGTTCCGGTTGTCCCGGTATTGTTCCTGTCGCTGTTCCGGCTCGGCCTGTACTGCTGGTTGCAATGGGTCTCCCAATGCGTAGCTATCCGCCACACGTATCATCTCCGCCAAAGTTGCTGGCATGCTTCTCTGCAGCTTTTGCCACAGCGGTGATCCTCTCCGGCATCCTTGACTGAACCAAGCAATTGCTTGTGCTTCAATCACTCCTTCGCACGTGTTTCTTGTTGAGTTCCACCGGGTAAGATAATCTCTGTCTGTCTCTCCGGCACGTTGCTGGCATAAAGCGAGCTGTTGGGGCCGGTTTGGCCTCTTGTAAGTGCTACTGAAGTTGTTCACGAAGGCTTCCTCAAAGTCCAGCCATCCGTTAATGCTTCCTGCCGGCAAGTTGTTAAGCCAAATCCGTGCAGGGCCTACCAGGTAGGACGGTATGATTCTCACCGCCCAACGCCGGTTTACTCCGCCACCAGCTACATAAACAGCTGTGACATAGTCCGCCAGCCAATCTTCCGGCTTGGTTGTGCCATCATACGTTTTTGTGTCTCGGGGCAGCTGGAAATTGCGTATCGGTGGCTCTTCTCCCATGATCCGTGGGCCAAAACACTTTGGGCCAGGAGGACCCTCAGACTCGATCATTTCGGAAAGATGCACTCTGTCCAGCCTGTGCCTCGCATCACCTGATGCAGCAAGCATCTCTCCCCCAGGCGATCCCCCAAGGGGTTCCGGTAGACTCTTGTTCGTTCTACTTCGGAATCTCCCTCTCCGTATCTTTCCGGTTCCGCGGCTCTTGCCTGCCGGTACCTTGGTGGTGGCATCTCCTCATACGCTGCCCTTGCAGCTCGATAATTTTGCCCGGTTTCATATCTACCGGCATGATTGTTCCCGGCGTAGCCTCCTCTGGCGTAGCCTCGACCTGCCCCTTGGCTTTTTCTACCGGCATCGTGTTGCCCGGCTTGTTGTTTTCCGGCAAGAACCGGATCGTACATAGTCATCTGCTGTGCGTTCATCTCTTTTTCTCTTCTTTTGTCCGGATGGGGGGACAATGCCTGCCCATGGGACTTGCTTCCGGCATTCTTTGTTGAACGAGCGGATTTTGAGGCCGCAGCCTTGTTCAGCTTAGCCAGTTGCTCAGCATTCTGCTGCTCAATAGTTTCCAGCAGCTCTCTAACACGCTCTTGCTGTTTTGCCAAAGCATCTCCGGAAAGCGACTCGCATAGCTCTACTGCAGCTTTAGCAGCTTTTATAGTTTTATCCGGGCTACTGTACTTAGGTTTTTCCACGATGCTAACAGATGCAGAGGTACTTTTGCCGGCAAGAACTTCTTTGCGCAAATCCTGATCTAGGTTGCGAGCTTTTAGCCGGTTTTCCGGTATCCTAGCAGCATGCGCGCTAACAGAAGCAAAGCCATGGGCAGCGTTATACTCACGTAAGGTTAGGTTCAGCTCGCGCTGCGCCCGGACGATGTCCTTGCCGCTCTCGAGCACCTTCTGGCGCTGCGCCTCCAGCTCCGCCTGAGCCGCTGCCGGGTCGATGTTCTGCGCGATGGGGGTGGCGAGGACGTTCATCGCCGCTTGGAGCGGTGTTTCTGGTGGCGCGGACGATGCTCCCGCTGCGCCTGCGTCGCGCTCCAGCGGTGGCTTGGCCGCACGGGTCGAAGCCGCACGACCAGCACCTTCACCCACAGCTTCTTTTCCTGCACCAACCACGCCGGTCATCATTACCTCGACGCTGCCGGCGGCGCGGCCAGCACAGAGCCATCTTGGCGGGTCCGGTGCCACCAGCACCGGCGAGAGGCGCTGGTGCACAGGGACTGTGCCGAAGTAGACGCGGTGGCTGCCAAACTCGATGGTGCGGCCGTTCTTGGGGAAGATGCCGCCGTTGGCGAAGCAGCCCGCGTTGTCGTTGATGAAGTCCATGTCGTAGATGCGCTGCACGAGCGCGGACACCGTACGCTCGCCGGCGACCTCGAGGATGCCCGCCCGAATGTGAACTCCTGCAAGCGCCACTTCATGCCCCACGGTGGGCGCCAACTGTCGTCGTGGTGAACAGACAGATGCCATAGGATGGCTTAGATTGGGGCCGAATGGACGCTAGAGGATTCGGGGGAGGGTTTGCGACTAGATGGGATGAACTTCCGGATGCTTTCCTCAAGAACACAACCAAAGGCCGGTATGCAAGAAGAGAGACAAGAGGAAGAACTCTTTACTAGATCGCTTGCTTCATTGATCTCAACACGATTACAGGTTCTTGGATACAGGTTCTATCGTCCAATCTCCTCTGTGGACACGCGCCTGTAAGAGGCAGTACCCCCTCTCCTTATATAGGGGAGAGGGTGGCTTACAGAACAAGAAACCCTAATGGCATCTTTGACTGGACAAACTACTTTACAAAGCTACTTTAATCATAGATGACGCCGGAGTCTTCTTTAATCGAAGCGCGACGTCCTCCGGCTTCTTTCAGCGTCATCTCTCTCTTTGGCGCCAGGGCTCTGATTAAAGCCGCTTTGCTTAGCTCATCCTTGTCTTCTTGCTCTGAAGAGAATCTTTGACCAGTTCTGCCGACAGGCCCTTCTCTCCGGTATCTTCTTTACCGGGTTCTGGCATACCCCCTTGGGGATACCGGCTTAGCTTCACTTAGCCTAAACTCCTATCTTTACGTTCCGGCAAGAATATTAAACCGGTATCTCGATGGCTCAAACCATCCGGTTTGGCATGCCTTTGGCATACCGGGGGTTTTCCCCCCAACAATGTCTAAGTTGAGAATAATCAAAAGCGAGAAATCCAATGCGAACTTTCTCCTTAGACCTTCGTATAGGCGGCATAGAGGTACCCCTTTGTGATACTTGGTTGAAACATATGTTATGCAATGATAATCCATGTAAATCCAAGCTAATTAGGACAAGGTGCGAGCACTATTAGTATTCTATGCATGAGGCTTGCAACTTATAGGATGTCTTATGCATAACACATATGAATTATTACTACTGTTGACAAAATTGTTTCTTTGTTTTCAAAATAAAAGCTCTAGCACAAAAATAGTAATCCATGCTTCCCTCTGCGAAGGGCCTTTCTTTTACTTTATGTTGAGTCAGTTTACCTACTTCTTTCTATCTTAGAAGCAAACACTTGTGTCAACTGTGTGCATTGATTCCTACATACTTACTTATTGCACTTGTTATATTGCTTTATGTTGACAACTATCCATGAGATATACATGTTGAAGTTGAAAGCAACTGCTGAAACTTATATCTTCCTTTGTGTTGCTTCAAAACTTTCTACTAAGAATTTATTGCTTTATGAGTAAACTCTTATGCAAGACTTATTGATGCTTGTCTTGAAAGTACTATTCATGAAAAGTCTTTGCTATATGATTCAGTTGTTTAATCATTATCTTTACCATTGCTTTGAGTCACTTCATTCATCTCATATGCTTTACAATAGTATTGATCAATATTATGTTGGTAGCATGTCACTTCAGAAATTATCCTTGTTATCGTTTACCTACTCAAGGGCGAGTAGGAACTAAGCTTGGGGATGCTTGATACGTCTCCAACGTATCTATAATTTCTGATGTTCCATGCTAGTTTTATGACAATATCTACATGTTTTGCTCACACTTTATAATGATTTTATGCATTTTCCGGAACTAACCTATTAACAAGATGCCGAAGTGCCAGTTCCTGTTTTCTGTTGTTTTTGGTTCCAGAAAGGCTGTTCGGGCAATATTCTCGGAATTCGACGAAACGAAGACCCAACATCATAATTCACCGAGACGGAGCAGGACACCGAAGGAGAGTCGGAGGGGAGGCCTGGGGCCCCCCAGACCATAGGCCAGCGCGGCCTGGAGGGGGGGGGGCGCCGCCCTATGGGGTGGGACCCCCAGGCGCCCCCTTGCGCCGCCTCTTCGCCTATAAGACCCATCGTGACCTAAAACCTCGATACCAATTGACGAAACTTCAGAAAGACTCCAGGGGCGCCGCCGCCATCGCGAAACTCCGTTTCGGGGGACAGAAGTCTCTGTTCCGGCACGCCGCCGGGACGGGGAATTGCCCCCGAAGTCATCTCCATCGACACCACCGCCATCTTCATCGCCATCGCTGTCTCCTATGATGAGGAGGGAGTAGTTCTCCCCCGAGGTTGAGGGCTCTACCGGTAGCTATGTGGTTTATCTCTCTCTCCCATGTGATCTTTATGTGATCATGAGCTTTGTATCACTATTAATCTATGTGCTACTCTAGTAATGTTATTAAAGTAGTCTATTCCTCCTTCATGATGTAAAGGTGACGGTGTGTGCATAATGTAGTACTTGGCGTAGGTTATGATTGTAATCTCTTATAGATTATGGAGTTAACTATTACTATGATAGTATTGATGCGATCTATTCCCCCTTTCATAGCTATTGTTGACAGTGTGTATGCTATGTTAGTACTCGGTCTAAATTGCAACGGTCTATTATGCTCTAGAGGTTACTTAAATATGAACTCCGAATGTTGTGGAGCTTGTTTACTCCGGCTTGAGGGAGCTCTTGTAGCCCTACACAATGAATGGTGTTTGTTATCAAACAAGAGAGTGTATGTAGCACAAGTGAGGAGAAGTTATTTATTTGTTATGTGATCAATGTTGAGAGTGTCCACTAGTGAAAGTATGATCCCTAGGCCTTGTTTCCAAATACTGCAAACATCGCTTGTTTACTGTTTTACTGCATCTTTACTTCCTGCATATATTACCACCATCTATACCACCTGTGTTTTACTATCTCTTCGCCGAACTAGTGCACCTATACATCTGACAAGTGTATTAGGTGCGTTGGGGACACAAGAGACTTCTTATATCGTAATTGCAGGGTTGCTTGAGAAGAATATCTCTGACCTCTACCTCCCTGAGTTCGATAAACCTTGGGTGATCCACTTAAGGGAAACTTGTTGTTGTTCTACAAACCTCTGCTCTTGGAGGCCCAACACTGTCTACAGGAATAGAAGTGTGCGTAGACATCAGTTACCTCACCAGCCCTTCAAGAAGGACAATGGCGACAAGATCCAGTCAAAGGTTTCCCCCAGGAACCCCCAGACCTCTCGCACGTACGCAGATCGGGCAGTCCGGGGACCAACCGAGCCGTATCTGGCCCGGAGAAGTGAAGACGCCAACGAACAGATGAAGTAAGCGGCAAACGCTGCTACGCTGCAATCAGCCTTCCGTCGGCTCCTCACCGTCCACATGGCCAAGAAGACCGACAAGCACCAACGAACGTCACCCGCCTTCTGGTCGACGTCACCACCCACCGTCTAGGGCCGGCTGCTGCCCTGGCGTAGAAACTCCGACCACCGTAGAACCGAGGGAAGCAACATACACAAGCGTGAGGATCTTGAACCTGCAAGCGCGCGACAGTCAGCAACAACACCACGACCCTGAAAATGGCCAGAACGGCATCCTACGGCCCCATGGCTGCCAGAAGAACCAGATCTGGAGCCAATATGGGCTCAGACTGGCCCGGGGACCCTACCCCGGCCCGAACGCGAGGCGGATAGATCTGGCCGCCCGGACTGTCCGACACCATCTCGCAGGGGATGCGCCGCTGCCGACCTGCCAAGACTCCATGGTCGACCACCCCTTTAACATGCCTCCTGCTTCCATCAGCCCGCAACGGGCCGAGCTCGTGTCGCCCGCCATAGCAGAAGCTCCTGAGGGCGCCACCGCCACTCCGAGCGCGCCCAACCTGCAAAGCCGCCACGCCACCGCCGAGCGGCCGTGCCGCCACCCCCTGCCCAGCATCGCGCCTCCAAGCACCGATGACGCCCGCGCCTCCGTCACCGCGAGGAGGAGAGAGGACGCCCCGCCGCCGCTGATGCCGCCTAAGCTTTCCCGATGGCGCCCCTTGGTGGCGGCGAGGCATGGAAGGAGGAGGAGGGAGGGTGTTGGTGGCGACTTCTAGGGTTTCGTCCTAGGACTCGCGGGAGCCCAGGACGAGAAGTTTCGACCCCTTTGCTAAGCTACTTTGTTGAATAAATCGTCTTCCCTTACTTAAGAGATAATCTCTTAAAAATAAGGGAAGAATACTATTCTCTCTATTGTATGACTTGTCTTCCCTTAACAACATAATTCCTACCAAGATTTAATTGATTAATTAACATTAATTGCTAGAGATGGCTATAAGAGATAATGAAGTGTATGACTTATATATGTTATCTTCTCTAGATGACGTGGCGGGATAAGAGAAAGCATGTCTTTGCTACCATTGTACATGATTTTATTATAAGAAATGACACAAATAAATCTTGCACAAACTATGAGATTTGGGTAAACCATTTATCTTCTAAACCTGAACCTATCTAACTTTTTTTTGTATAAGGGTAACCATCAGGTTAATTAATGGGGTTCGAATGATTAACCATTGGGTTTTAAGCTTAGAACCACTTTTACTTTGTGTTTAAGTGAGACTCGACGTCGTTATTGCGACCCATCCTTACTCGCTTCCAGCTTTGGTTCTTCCGAGTCCTATACGAGCATGTATGAATAAGTAACAGACCGGCCATCGAGCGCTGCCAGTCTTAAGACATGGGGCGTGTTTGGTTACCTGGGCTGGATTTTTGCACCATGGCGTCGTGAGACCAAATCCACATGTTCTAGACGAGCCACGGTGTAGATTTGGCATGTTGTTTGGTCGCCTGGGCCGACTTTTTTGCACCGGGTAGGGAAGCGAGGCCCCATTATTTGGTTGCCTCCTTCGAGTCCAACTTGCACACACAAAAACAGGAATCAGCTGTTTGGTTGCACAAATCATAGTTCCATATACTTACCATAATTCAAATATGGCGAGAATACCATGTCATAACATGTTACATACGATCACACACCATTCAGAAGAACAAGATCCTCACGATCACCATGATGAGGAAGACGATGATGTAATCTTTGACCCAACTCTGACGTACCACCGTTGGTGCTCCTTCTAGAGCATGCACTTCCTCCGACGTTAAATGTGCTAATGGCACTATCTCATCGATGGCATGATCTGCCATGAACTCATCTTCCAAGAAGGTGAGGTACTCTTGCTATGCCTCCTCCAATATTTCATACCCTCTGTAGCTGTTGTTGGAGTAGCCACTGACTTGGTCTTGATAGATCCTCCATGAATTGTAGATTGCTCGAACCAGTCCGCGGAACACCACATACCACTAGCACGGTATACGAAGAACAGGTAATCGATCACAACCATGAACCAATTCATAACAGAGCAATATAACTACACAAGTGTTGATAGCAAATGATAAACTAACATGGGCATGCATGATCATTCCAAAAGTGCATCACAAGTTCATGCTACACTACTCTTGTGTCATCCTACCACCACAACAAAAGTGGGTGTCATATACCACCTCATCATAGTTACAAAAGGGGGCCATTAAATGTCTTTCAACCCTAGCTACTGCCAAAATGTACATCATCATCATCAGCATCAAGGTTATCAACTCCGTGCATGCATCCCCTAAGCCATCCCCTCAAGGGCACAACTACAGCATGCAGTGGTACTTGGCAAGGTAGTTCCTTAGCCAGAGGACGCGGTGTGGCTTGATCATGCCCACAAAGCTGCAACCCTGGGCCTTGTGGTCGATGAGGTGGCTCAGTGCCGCCATGAGATCCTCCTCGGAGAAGCCAAGCATGTCCATGACCGCGTAGTACAGGTCAGGGTGCATGTCTGTGGGCTTGTTGTCCCTGATGGCCTGTGTGACGTCCTTCACAGCAACAGTCATGTTGGTGAAGTCCACCAGCTCGTCGTCGGCGAAGGCACCTATCTTCCTCTTGCCGGCGGTCGCCTTGTCAGGCGCGTCGGCAACCTTCTCAGATGACCCATCGAGGATGATCGTGTCAAACTCCTGGGTTTCAGCATCCTCACAGGTGAAGGAGTAGCTGCAGCCGATCCTAGGGGCTCACTGGATTCCATGGTGTACTTGCCGGTGGCGAGGCCGAAAGAGAAGATGGTATGCATCTCATCGTAGTTCACAATGGGAACATTCAGGAACTCCGCGTCCTTTGGGTGATCCTACGATACGAAGGGACAATGATGTTAGTTCTGCTCATCGCTGATCAAAGGAGTTAGTGAGGTGGACTGAGCGTGCTCACCGCGAGGTGCCCGTAGTAGTGATTGATACGTCTCCAATGAATCTATAATTTCTGATGTTCCCTGCTAGTTTTATGACAATACCTACATGTTTTGCTCACACTTTATGATGATTTCATGCATTTTCCGGAACTAACCTATTAACAAGATGCCGAAGTGCCAGTTCCTGTTTTCTGTTGTTTTTGGTTCCAGAAAGGCTGTTCGGGCAATATTCTCGGAATTCGACGTAACGAAGACCCAACATCATAATTCACCGAGACGGACTAGGACACCGAACGAGAGTCGGAGGGGAGGCCTGGGCCCCCCAGACCATAGGCCGGCGCGGCCTGGAGGGGGGGCGCGCCGCCCTATGGGGTGGGACTCCCAGGCGCCCCTTGCGCCGCCTCTTCGCCTATAAGACCCCTCGCGACCTAAAACCTCGATACCAATAGACGAAACTCCAGAAAGACTCCAGGGGCGCCGCCGCCATCGCAAAACTCCAATTCGGGGCACAGAATCTCTGTTCCGGCACGCCGCCGAGACGGGGAAGTGCCCCCGGAAGCCATCTCCATCGACGCCACCGCCTCCATCATGCTCCGTGAGTAGTTCCCCCTTGGACTACGGGTTCTAGCTGTAGCTAGTTGGTACTCTCTCCCCCATGTACTTCAATACAATGATCTCATGAGCTGCCTTACATGATTGAGATTCATCTGATGTAATCGGTGTTGTGTTTGTTGGGATCCGATGGATTGTTACATTATGATTAGTCTATCTATAAAGTTTATGAAGTTATTGTTGCTACAATCTTGTTGTGTTTAATGCTTGTCACTAGGGCCCGAGTGGCATGATCTTAGATTTAAGCTCTATACTTATTGCTTAGATTGTATCTACAAGTTGTTTGCACATGTCTATGTCCGGAACCTGAGGCCCCAGAGTGACAGCAACTAGGATAACTGGAGGGGAAGGCTTAGATATGAGGATCACATGTTTTCACGGAGTGTTAATGCTTTGCCCCGGTGCTCTATTAAAAGGAGTACCTTAATTTCCAGTAGATTCCCTAGAGGCCCGGCTGCCACCGGCTGGTAGGACAAAAGATGTTATGCAAGTTTCTCATTGCGAGCACGTATGACTATATATGGAAAACATGCCTACATGATTAATAATCTTGATGTTCTGTCTTAATGCTATTTCAATCCTATCAACTGCCCAACTGTAATTTGTTCACCCAACACTTGTTATTGGAGAGTTACCACTAGTGTAGATAGCTGGGAACCCCGGTCCATCTCTCATCATCATATATTCGGTCCTATATGTCATTGGAAGTAGTATCAACTATTTTCTGGTGCCATTGCTCTCATATTACTGCTACTGCTGGCGTATTCTTGTTACCTCTTTGCTCTCATATTACTGCTGCTTTCACATCACCCCTGTTACTAGTGCTTTTCCAGGTGCAGCTGAATTGACAACTCAGTTGTTAAGGCTTATAAGTATTCTTTACCTCCCCTTGTGTCGAATCAATAAATTTGGGTTTTACTTCCCTCGAAGACTGTTGCGATCCCCTATACTTGTGGGTCATCAAGACTATTTTCTGGCGCCGTTGCCGGGGAGGCATAGCTCTACTCATAAGTTCACCTGGGGAGTACACTCTATCTCTCTCTCTGTTTTTATTTTATTTTGTTTTTCTTAGTTTATTTCTGTCTAGTATTATTTTGCCTAGTTTACTTTTATTTAGTTTGTTTTTGTTTTGCTTTACTTTTCTCATATACCCAAAAATCCATAAAAATTTGAAAACCGAAAAATTAAAAACTGTTGTTATGGAAGAACCCACAACCTATTTGGAGCTTATAGAATTATATAATAATTATAGAGAATCAAGAACGGGAAAAGTTATGAGTGCTGTGATAGAAAAATTGAATACAATTTCTAAAATCTTGCTTAAACGCCATGATATAAACTGTTGCTCTAAACATGATACTAAACATCTTAAATTTCAATGTGGCTTTAGTGATGAAGTTTTAATTAAGAACTATAATTGGAATAGCTATATTCATTTTGGGTTTGAAGAAGTAGAACAATTTGTTTTGTTTATGGGAGCTTCTGAGATAGAATCCTTCATGGCTAAAAATTATGAAACTTGTGTTGTTTGTAAGGACCTTAAAGATTATGTCTCTTCTATCCTTAATTTTTGCATAGAAAGTTATAGTGATAATCCTTATATCATTGATTATAAAGAGAGACTCATTAATGCACAAGAATGCACTCACAATTTGCAGGAACCTGTGGAAGAAGAAATTGATGAACCTGAAAGCTCATTGGATGAAAAAGAGGAGGAAATTGATGAACCTGAAAGCTCATTGGATGAAAAAGAAGAGGAGAGTGATGAACAAAAGGAGTAAGAATGGATTAGCTACCCATGCCAACCTTCTAATGAGAGTAACTCTTTATCTCTTACACTATTTGATTGTCCTCCATGCTTACCAAAGGAGGATGAATGTTATGTTCCTGTGGATTCTCTTGAAATATTCCCTATGAGTAAAACTTGTGAGAATAATTATGCTACTGTTATCTATGATAATCCATGCTATTTTGATAAATCTTATGATAATGCTTTGTTTGTGCCTGATATCGAAATGCATGGTACTAAAGAGTTTTGCTTAGCAAATGTTTATGATAAAGGTCTAGATGATGGTCCTAAGTTACTTGATAATATTAATTATACCACTAATGAAAATGGGATTGGAAAGGTCTTGAATTTATCTAGGAGTCCCATATCTCTTGAGAATGATCAATCATCTTGTAATATTATTGATAAAAGTGGATTCGAAAGTTTTGATCCCACTATTTTTGAGCTTGATAAAAATTATGTGTTGGTAGATCATGAAAAGCATGTTGTATGTGATAGTTATATTGTTGAGTTTGTTCATGAAGCTACTGGAAATTATTATGAGAGAGGAAAATATAGTTGTAGAAATTTGCATGGTACTAAAACACCTCTCTATATGCTGAAAATTTTGAAGTTACTCTTGTTTTATCTTGCTATGCTTGTCACTTTGTTCTTCATGAATTTATTTGTGTACAAGATTCCTATGCATAGGAAGTGGGTTAGACTTAAATGTGTTTTGAACTTTCTTTTTGATGTTCTCTTTTGCTTCAACTCTCATCCTTATGTGAGCATCATTAAAATTGATGAGCCCATCTTAATGGCTATAAAGAAAGCACTTCTTGGGAGATAACCCATGTATTTATTTTGCTACTATTTTGTTGCGTCTTGGAAGTTGTTACTACTGTAGCAACCTCTCCTTATCTTTATTTTATTGCATTGTTGTGCCAAGTAAAGTCTCTAATAGGAAGTTGATACTAGATTTGGATTTCTGCGCAGAAACAGATTTCTATCTGTCACAAATTTGAGTAGGTCTCTCTGTAGGAAACTCAGAAAAATATTCCAATTTACATGCGTGTTCCTCAGATATGTACGCAACTTTCATTAGTTTTGAGTTTTCTGATTTGAGCAACGGAAGTACCTCTTAAAAATTCGTCTTTACTGGCTGTTCTGTTTTGACAGATTCTGTCTCTGTTTTTTGCATTGTCTCTTGTGGACTTTAAGCAAGGCTTTCTAGACTTGGAGAGCTGTAGCTAATATTTTATTGAGTTCTTGCAATGTTTCACTACAGGACTAAAGTGGATTAAAGTTTTTTTTGAGTACTAACCCCTCTAATGAAGTTTATGAGAAGTTTGGTGTGAAGGAAGTTTTCAAGGGTCAAGAGAGGAGGATGATATATGATCAAGAAGAGTGAAAAGCCTAAGCTTGGGGATGCCCCCGTGGTTCATCCCTGCATATTTCAAGAAGACTCAAGCATCTAAGCTTGGGGATGCCCAAGGCATCCCCTTCTTCATCAACAACTTATCAGGTCACCTCTAGTGAAACTATATTTTTATTCTTCCACATCTTATGTGCTTTACTTGGAGCGTATGTGTGTTTTTATTTTTGTTTGTTTTTGAATAAATTCGGATCCTAGCAATCCTTGTGTGGGAGAGAGACACGCTCCGCTTTTTCATATGAACACTGGTGTTCTTCGTTTTACTTTTAAGGTTCATGGCGGAGTTGAAAACCGCTGCACTTATTGGTGTTTGGTTGGAAACAGAAAATGCTTCATATTGTCTTGAATAATTTGATACTTGGCAATTGTTTTGAGCTCTCAAGTAGATCATGTTTAAGCTCTTGCATCATGTAGTTTAAACCTATTAGTGGAGAACTACCGTAGAGCTTGTTGAAATTTGGTTTGCGTGATTGGTCTCTCTAAGGTCTAGATATTTTCTGGTAAAAGTGTTTGAGCAACAAGGAAGACAGTGTAGAGTTTTATAATGCTTGCAATATGTTCTTATGTAAGTTTTGCTTTACCGGTTCATACTTGTGTTTGCTTCAAACAACCTTGCTAGCCAAAGCCTTGTACTGAGAGGGAATGCTTCTCGTGCATCCAAAACCTTGAGCCAAAACCTATGCCATTTGTGTCCACCATATCTACCTAATATGTGGTATTTCCTGCCATTCCAAGTAAATACTTCATGTGCTACCTTTAAACAATTCAAAAGCTATTATCTCTTATTTGTGTCAATGTTTTATAGCTCATGAGGAAGTATGCGGTGTTTTATCTTTCGATCTTGTCATTTACTCCAGATAGACTTTCACCAATGGACTAGTGGCACATCCTCTTATCCAATAATTTTGCAAAAAGAGCTGGCAATGTGATGAGGACATCCCTACTACACCACTACCTTCGTCATTGATAAATGAAGATGAACCTGCTGTGAAGCTCAAGTCCAATGAAGTTCGGATTGGACCAATTACAAGGGCTCGTGCGAAGCTACTTAAACAACAGGTGAACTTGTTTCTAAACGATACTTTGATTGATGAGAACTTTAGACTGCCTAAGTCCTATTACTTATGTATCATCAGGTATCAAGAGGAGACGAGCGTCGCACGAGGAGTAGAGGAGCAGCTGGACATGAAGACGGACGTCAAGATGGACGTGAAGCTGGACATGGAGCTGGACATGAAGATATCTCATGGTTGCGCGAGGGAGGAGCGGGAGGCATGCGCGAGAGGAGAAGACAACGTCCAGGCCGGTCCAGCACCCGGTTAGACCGGCCTCCAGACCGGCCAGCCCGGTCCCTGGCCCGGTTGACCGGTCGCCAACCGGATGGGATGCATCGTACCGGGAAAAACCAGAAAGTTGTGAAGTTTCCGGTTGCCGCCCAGTTGACCGGACGCCAGACCGGCCGATCCGGTCCCTGGCCCGGTTGACCGGATTTCAGACCGGATTCGTCCAAGTCTATCTCGACCAGATCTATTCTGGGTCGGTTATTCTTGTATCTTTTCGTCCAGAAGTCGTCCCGGACGCCTATATAAGTGCCCAGGACGCCCCCCTAGCTGCTTTAGACCATGTTTAAGATAAACCCTAGTTCTTAGTTGTTTGCTCTAGCAAAACTATTGAATCCCTACACCATATTGCTTGATATTGTGTAGATCCTGAAAAAGTCTTGTGTGATCTGCTGTTCCATTGGGAATTAGACGGTTGCAACTTACCGCTTCGTGGTCGGCGGCTACGTGCGCAAGTGTGTGGAGTTGCGAATATCTTGCAGGGTTGAGAGCTGTTGCATTGGCGACAGGGACCAATCGAGAGATCTCGTTGCGTCATACAAGTTATCATCCACGTCATCATCGTGTTTCTCCACTGTTATCACCCCGTGATCATCATCACCGCTGTTGCTTACTGAGAAGATCGGGCCACCCCTTATCATCTTGGTATCAGATTTCCAGTTTTCCTCGGTAAGCCATCCACAATCCATCCCATAGTTGAGTTGTGAGTGTTTCCTATCCAGAAAAAGCCATAAAAAGTTAGGGTTAGGGTTTGCCATAGCCTTAGATTGCACTAATTTCAAGTTTTAGTTGCTTTTCGTAGTTGTTTTTGCGTATCTTTATCTTTCATCTAGTATAATTTTTAGGGTTTGAGTTTTCTCTATCATCTATTTTATCATAGTGTGTCAGTTTATTACTCTGAGTCCACATAGCGTACAGTGTGCTTGTTCCCAACCATAGACACAGCCTTTCGATATAAAGTGACTAGGAACTTCCCCAGAAGAGACTAGTTTTGCTCGACAGGCTGTTCGTTAGGTTATCGGTGCTTTGCATATTTCTGTTGGCCGTGTTATCAAGGAGTTGGGTCATATATCAAAAAAAGAGAAAATTGAAAAGAAGCAAAAAGAGCTACATAGCTGCGTGTGTTATACAAAAAGAAAAAAAAATCCAAAAAGAAAAGTGTCGTGCTAGTTGAATCAAGTGAAGGCCTACGTTTACTTTACTGCACTTGTAGTTGAGAAATCTTGTGTCTGTCTCGTTGAGCTTTGCTAGCGTCTCCCTTGTGCATTGCAACCTTTCCCACATATAGTTGCATTGCCCCATTATATCGCCTTGTGTGAGTATCATTGGTTGTCTACGGTCATCGCTAGAGCTTGTTATTGGTGCAAATAGGTAGCCTACCTACAGCCCCACATATACCCTGCTTTGTCGTGTGATTTGTTCTTATACCCTTGATATTCGTTTCGCTACATCCGTGCACTAGTTGTTACTACAAGTGGTAAGCAACACTAATTTACTTTGGAACGGTAACATTTCCTTTTCTTATCAGTTTTGAGTGAGTTGTGAGAGTACCACCATATATTTTTGATTTAGTGCACTAATCTACTAACGATGTCTGCTAGTGATCATAAACTTGTTAACCAGGAAAACAAGAGTGCTGCCGATATCATCACATGGAGGGAGTATGAGGCTCTTCGTAATGAGATGCGACGTGAATTCCGCACTCAGGACGATGTGCTTAATGGGAAGGTTGAAGAGATCTCCCAAAAGCTGGATGCTACTCATGTGACCGTCACTACAATGCAAGATCAAATGACGGATGTTCAACGCAGTCTTGCTGATTTGCGTTTGGCTGTTGAGAATTTGACTGCGCAACAACAACAAGAAGATGACGAAGATCCTGAGCTTCAAGATGACGCACATAATGCTCGTGGTGCGCCACGTGGTAATCGTCCTCGCGGTTGGGCTCCACTTGGCCGCAATGGTCGTGGACAAGATGAGGAAGATGGGTTGGGTAAGCCCAAGTTTTCTATACCCAAGTTTGAAGGAGGAGCTGGTGTTGAAGAATACCTCACTTGGGAGCTCAAGATTGAGAAATTGTGGAGCTTACATCCACATTATACTGAAGATCGGAAGATTAAACTTGCTTCTTCCAAATTTGATGGCTACGCTTTGCGTTGGTGGGATGCTTTTGTTCGTAACCGAGACGAGGATGGTGAGCAACCTATACGCACATGGCGTGCCATGAAGGAGGCGATGACTTCTCGCTTTGTGCCTACAAATTACTTGCGGAATATATATGATAAGTTGACTCTATTACGACAAGGTGTGAAGACTGTGGATGAATATTACATGGAGATGGAAACGCTTATGCAGTGTGGCCGTGTCCGTGAGTCTCTCGAGATGACAATGCAGCGTTTTCTCAACGGTTTGAAGTATGATATCAAAGGCATTGTTCGTCACTACAGCTACACCAATATGAATCAATTGTTACATCATGCAAGAGAAGCTGAATCACAGTTGGCTGACGAAGCAAAGATCAAAGGTCGAGCTACAGGAGCTGGGCGTTTCACACCCCGCACGGCACCATCTTCGGCGCCGGCGCCTTCGACGCGCTCCGCACCTTACTCTACTCCGCCTAGTAAGCCGGTTTCCAATGTGTCTAACACAAAGAAGTCCGAATCTGCTGCAAGTACGAGTGGCTCTAATGTGTCTACTGCACGTAACCGTGATATGGTTTGTCATACATGTGGTGGCAAGGGTCACTTCAAGAGAGATTGTCCTAACCGCAAAGTCATGATTATCAATGAGGACAATGAATACGAGACTGGAGATGATGTTGATCCTAATGCTCCAGAAGATGATGACTATGACACTGATGGTGAAGATGCATATCCGTCTGATGCTCGCACCATTGTTGTGTCGCAGCGTGCTCTTAATGTGTTGCCTAGTGCATCTACTCACCGCTGCAATTTGTTCCAAACAAAAGCTTTAGTTGGTCCTGACAAGGCTTGCAAGGTCATTATTGATGGCGGGAGTTGCCGCAATTTAGCAAGCAAGGAGTTATGTACCAAGCTGAAGTTGAAATATCTACCGCACCCGCATCCATACTATATTCAGTGGTTGAGCGACAATGGTGAGATGAAGGTAAACCACATGGTGCATGTTGAGTTTGCTATTGGACCGTATAAGGATTGCATTGATTTTGATGTCGTTCCTATGACGGTGTGTCACCTACTATTGGGATGACCTTGGCTCTATGACCGTTCTGTGCAACACAACGGCCGTGCTAATACATATCACTTGGAGTTCAAGGGCAAGAAAATTAATTTATAGCCTATGACACCACAACAAATTGTCAATGAGTCTCGTCAAAAAGTTGAAGTCAACTTGGAGGATGCTTCATTAGATAGGCGAGAGAATTGTAATGTTGTGAGTGATATAACGAAAAGTGAGAGAGTGAATTCCTTAGTCTCATTAGCCACCAAAGAAGACATGAGAGAATTTAGTGAGGATCCTACAGCTATGCCTCTTGTGCTCTTGTACAGGGGTACGGTTTTGGTTTCTAACGACATGACCCCTCTTCCTCTTGGTGTTTCTAATGTTTTTCAGGAATTTGGCGACGTGTTTCCGGACGAGGTACCTGCAGGACTTCCACCATTGCGAGGTATTGAGCATCAAATCGACTTGATTCCCGGAGCTTCGCTACCCAATCGGGCACCATACAGAATGAACCCCGAAGAGACGAAGGAGATACAGAAGCAAGTACAAGCGCTACTCGACAAAGGTTATATCCGCATAAGCCTTAGTCCTTGTGCTGTTCCTGTTATTCTTGTTCCTAAGAAAGATGGTACATGGCGTATGTGCGTAGATTGTAGAGCGATAAATAACATTACTATTCGATACGTCACCCTATTCCCCGTTTAGAGGATATGCTAGATGAATTGAGTGGTGCTGCTGTTTTCACTAAAATTGATTTGCGTAGTGGTTATCATCAAATTAGGATGAAAGAAGGGGATGAGTGGAAAACCGCCTTTAAAACAAAATTTGGTTTATATGAGTGGTTAGTAATGCCTTTTGGTTTAACTAATACACCTAGCACTTTCATGAGACTGATGAACCATGTTTTGCGTGATTTTATTGGCGAGTTTGTGGTTGTGTATTTTGATGACATATTAATCTACAGCCGCAATGAATCTGATCATATTATACATATTCGACATGTTTTGCAAATGTTGCGTGATAGTAAACTCTATGGTAATCTTGAGAAGTGCACATTTTGCAAAGATAAGGTCATATTTCTGGGTTATGTTGTCTCTAAGCATGGAGTAGAAGTAGATGTGTCTAAAATTGAAGCTATTCAAAATTGGCCTACTCCTATGAATGTGAGTCAAGTTAGAAGTTTTCATGGTCTAGCTGGATTTTATCGCCGTTTTGTGCCCAATTTTTCTACTATTGCTGCACCTTTGAATGAATTGACTAAAAAGGGTGTTGTCTTTGAGTGGGGCGTTGCCCAAGATCATGCTTTTGATGAACTAAAACGATTGTTAACTTCTCCACCGTTGCTTGCACTTCCTGATTTCAATAAACAATTTGAGATTGAATGTGATGCTAGTGGTATTGGAATTGGTGGTGTGTTGATGCAAGAGGGTCGCCCAATTGCATATTTTTCTGAGAAACTTTCTGGTACTAAGTTGAACTATCCAATCTATGATAAAGAATTGTATGCTTTAATTAGAGTTCTTGAGGTTTGGCAACATTATTTGTGGCCAAAAGAATTTATCATACATTCTGATCATGAAGCTTTGAAATATCTGAAAGCCCAATCTACTTTGCATAGGCGTCTTGCTAAGTGGGTTGAGTTCATTGAGTCTTTTCCATACATTATTAAGCATAAGAAAGGAAAAGATAATATTGTTGATGATGCTCTATCTAGGAAGGATATGCTATTAACTCAACTTGATGTTAAAATTCCTGGATTAGAGGTGCTATGTGATTTGTATGCTACGGATAATGATTTTGCTGAACCATATCGCTTATGTGCTCTTGGTAAAGCATGGGATAAATATCACATACATGATGGGTTCTTGTTTCGAGCTAACAAACTATGTGTTCCAGAATCGTCTGTGCGTTTGCTCTTATTGCAGGAATCACATGCTGGAGGTTTGATGGGTCATTTTGGGCGTGAGAAGACGCTACTCATGCTCGCTGATCATTTTTATTGGCCAAAGATGAGGCGGGATGTGGACAGGTATGTGAAGAGGTGCATTACTTGCAACAAGTCCAAGTCCAAGCTGAAGCCTCACGGTTTGTATACTCCGTTACCGGCACCTACTACACCTTGGGAAGATATTAGTATGGATTTTGTGTTGGGTTTGCCGCGTACTAAAAGAGGCCATGATTCTGTATTTGTGGTAGTGGACAGATTTTCTAAAATGTCACACTTTATTGCCTGCCACAAAAGCGACGATGCGTCGCATATTGCTAACCTGTTTTTCAGGGAGATTGTTCGACTACATGGAGTCCCAAAGACTATTGTTTCTGATCGTGATGTGAAGTTCATGAGCTACTTCTGGAAGACACTTTGGGGAAAGCTGGGGACAAAGCTACTGTTCAGTACTACTTGTCATCCCCAAACTGATGGTCAAACTGAGGTGGTGAATCGAACCTTGTCACAACTGCTGAGATCCATGATCAAGAAGAACCTGAAGGAGTGGGAAGAGTGTTTGCCGCATGTAGAGTTTGCTTACAACAGGGCGGTACATTCTACCACGGAGCTATGTCCTTTTGAGGTGGTGTATGGTTTCAAACCCATTACTCCACTTGACTTATTGCCTTTGCCCATACATGAGAGAGTTAATATGGAGGCATCCAAGAGGGCAGATTTTGTGCGTAAAATCCATGTGAAGACTAAAGAGTTGATAGAGAAGAAAGGCAAGAGCAATGCTGCAAGGATGAACAAGAAGCGCAAAGAGATGTTGTTCAAGCCTGGTGATATGGTCTGGGTACATTTTCGCAAGGATAGGTTATGGAAGAACCCACAACCTATTTGGAGCTTATAGAATTATATAATAATTATAGAGAATCAAGAACGGGAAAAGTTATGAGTGCTGTGATAGAAAAATTGAATACAATTGCTAAAATATTGCTTAAACGCCATGATATAAACTGTTGCTCTAAACAGGATACTAAACATCTTAAATTTCAATGTGGCTTTAGTGAGGAAGTTTTAATTAAGAACTATAATTGGAATAGCTATATTCATTTTGGGTTCGAAGAAGTAGAACAATTTGTTTTGTTTATGGGAGCTTCTGAGATAGAATCCTTCATGGCTAAAAATTATGAAACTTGTGTTGTTTGTAAGGACCTTAAAGATTATGTCTCTTCTATCCTTAATTTTTGCATAGAAAGTTACACTGATAATCCTTATATCATTGATTATAAAGAGAGACTCATTAATGCACAAGAATGCACTCACAATTTGCAGGAACCTGTGGAAGAAGAAATTGATGAACCTGAAAGCTCATTGGATGAAAAAGAGGAGGAAATTGATGAACCTGAAAGCTCATTGGATGAAAAAGAAGAGGAGAGTGATGAACAAAAGGAGGAAGAATGGATTAGCTACCCATGCCAACCTTCTAATGAGAGTAACTCTTTATCTCTTACACTATTTGATTGTCCTCCATGCTTACCAAAGGAGGATGAATGTTATGTTCCTGTGGATTCTCTTGAAATATTCCCTATGAATAAAACTTGTGAGAATAATTATGCTACTGTTATCTATGATAATCCATGCTATTTTGATAAATCTTATGATAATGTTTTGTTTGTGCCTGATATCGAAATGCATGGTACTAAAGAGTTTTGCTTAGCAAATGTTTATGATAAAGGTCTAGATGATGGTCCTAAGTTACTTGATAATATTAATTGTACCACTAATGAAAATGGGATTGGAAAGGTCTTGACTTTATCTAGGAGTCCCATATCTCTTGAGAATGATCAATCATCTTGTTATATTATTGATAAAAGTGGATTCGAAAGTTTTGATCCCACTATTTTTTAGCTTGATAAAAATTATGTGTTGGTAGATCATGAAAAGCATGTTGTATGTGATAGTTATATTGTTGAGTTTGTTCATGAAGCTACTGGAAATTATTATGAGAGAGGAAAATATGGTTGTAGAAATTTGCATGGTACTAAAACACCTCTCTATATGCTGAAAATTTTGAAGTTACTCTTGTTTTATCTTGCTATGCTTGTCACTTTGTTCTTCATGAATTTATTTGTGTACAAGATTCCTATGCATAGGAAGTGGGTTAGACTTAAATGTGTTTTGAACTTTCTTTTTGATGTTCTCTTTTACTTCAACTCTCATCCTTATGTGAGCATCATTAAAATTGCTGAGCCCATCTTAATGGCTATAAAGAAAGCACTTCTTGGGAGATAACCCATGTATTTATTTTGCTACTGTTTTGTTGCGTCTTGGAAGTTGTTACTACTGTAGCAACCTCTCCTTATCTTTATTTTATTGCATTGTTGTGCCAAGTAAAGTCTCTAATAGGAAGTTGATACTAGATTTGGATTTCTGCGCAGAAATAGATTTCTATCTGTCACGAATTTGAGTAGGTCTCTCTGTAGGAAACTCAGAAAAATATTCCAATTTACATGCGTGTTCCTCAGATATGTACGCAACTTTCATTAGTTTTGAGTTTTCTGATTTGAGCAACGGAAGTACCTCTTAAAAATTCGTCTTTACTGGCTGTTCTGTTTTGACAGATTCTGTCTCTGTTTTTGGCATTGTCTCTTGTGGACTTTAAGCAAGGATTTCTAGACTTGGAGAGCTGTAGCTAATGTTTTATTGAGTTCTTGCAATGTGTCACTACAGGACTAAAGTGGATTAAAGTTTTTTTTGAGTACTAACCCCTCTAATGAAGTTTATGAGAAGTTTGGTGTGAAGGAAGTTTTCAAGGGTCAAGAGAGGAGGATGATATATGATCAAGAAGAGTGAAAAGCCTAAGTTTGGGGATGCCCCCGTGGTTCATCCCTACATATTTCAAGAAGACTCAAGCGTCTAAGCTTGGGGATTCCCAAGGCATCCCCTTCTTCATCAACAACTTATCAGGTCACCTCTAGTGAAACTATATTTTTATTCTTCCACATCTTATGTGCTTTACTTGGAGCGTCTGTGTGTTTTTATTTTTGTTTGTTTTTGAATAAATTCGGATCCTAGCAATCCTTGTGTGGGAGAGAGACACGCTCCGCTTTTTCATATGAACACTGGTGTTCTTCGTTTTACTTTTAAGGTTCATGGCGGAGTTGAAAACCGCTGCACTTATTGGTATTTGGTTGGAAACAGAAAATGCTTCATATTGTCTTGAATAATTTGATACTTGGCAATTGTTTTGAGCTCTCAAGTAGATCATGTTTAAGCTCTTGCATCATGTAGTTTAAACCTATTAGTGGAGAACTACCGTAGAGCTTGTTGAAATTTGGTTTGCGTGATTGGTCTCTCTAAGGTCTAGATATTTTCTGGTAAAAGTGTTTGAGCAACAAGGAAGACAGTGTAGAGTTTTATAATGCTTGCAATATGTTCTTACGTAAGTTTTGCTGTACCGGTTCATACTTGTGTTTGCTTCAAACAACCTTGCTAGCCAAAGCCTTGTACTGAGAGGGAATGCTTCTCGTGCATCCAAAACCTTGAGCCAAAACCAATGCCATTTGTGTCCACCATATCCACCTACTATGTGGTATTTCCTGCTATTCCAAGTAAATACTTCATGTGCTACCTTTAAACAATTTAAAAGCTATTATCTCTTATTTGTGTCAATGTTTTATAGCTCATGAGGAAGTATGTGGTGTTTTATCTTTCGATCTTGTCATTTACTCCGGACAGACTTTCACCAATGGACTAGTGGCACATCCGCTTATCCAATAATTTTGCAAAAAGAGCTGGCAATGTGATGAGGACATCCCTACTACACCACTACCTCCGTCATTGATAAATGAAGGTGAACCTGCTGTGAAGCTCAAGTCCAATGAAGTTCGGATTGGACCAATTACAAGGGCTCGTGCGAAGCTACTTAAACAACAGGTGAACTTGTTTCTAAACGGTACTTTGATTGATGAGAACTTTATACTGCCTAAGTCCTATTACTTATGTATCATCAGGTATCAAGAGGATACGAGCGTCGCACGAGGAGTAGAGGAGCAGCTGGACATGAAGACGGACGTCAAGATGGACGTGAAGCTGGACATGGAGCTGGACATGAAGATATCTCATGGTCGCGCGAGGGAGGAGCGGGAGGCATGCGCGAGAGGAGAAGATGACGTCCAGGCCGGTCCAGCACCCGGTTAGACCGGCCTCCAGACCGGCCAGCCCGGTTCCTGGCCCGGTTGACCGGTCGCCAACCGGATGGGATGCATCGTACCGGGCAAAAACCGGAAAGTTGCGAAGTTTCCGGTTGCCGCCCGGTTGACCGGACGCCAGACCGGCCGATCCGGTCCCTGGCCCGGTTGACCGGATTCCAGACCGGATTCGTCCGAGTCTGTCTCGACCAGATCTATTCTGGGTCGGTTATTCTTGTATCTTTTCGTCCAGAAGTCGTCCCGGACGCCTATATAAGTGCCCAGGACGCCCCCCTAGCTGCTTTAGACCACGTTTAAGATAAACCCTAGTTCTTAGTTGTTTGCTCTAGCAAAACTATTGAATCCCTACACCATATTGCTTGATATTGTGTAGATCCTGAAAAAGTCTTGTGTGATCTGCTGTTCCATTGGGAATTAGACGGTTGCAACTTACCGCTTCGTGGCCGGCGGCTACGTGCGCAAGTGTGTGGAGTTGCGAATATCTTGCAGGGTTGAGAGCTGTTGCATTGGCGATAGGGACCAATCGAGAGATCTCGTTGCGTCATACAAGTTATCATCCACGTCATCATCGTGTTTCTCCGCTGTTATCACCCCGTGATCATCATCACCGCTGTTGCTTACTGAGAAGATCGGGCCACCCCTTATCACAATGGGGTTCCCAGCCCCAATTAATTACAACTTTCACTAATAATTCTCTTCACGTGTTTTGCCCTGATCTATCAGTAAGCAACTTAATTTTGCAAATAGACACTCCTCCATGGTATGTGAATGTTGGAAGGCACCCGAGATTCGGTTAGCCATGGATTGTGTAAGCAAAGGTTGGGGGGAGTGTCATCCATAATGAAACAAAAATACATGTGTAAACAAAAGAGAAGAGGGATGATCTACCTTGCTGGTAGAGATAACGTCCTTCATGGGAGCCGCTCTTGAAAGTCTGGTTGATGAGGTAGTTAGAGTGCCCACTACCATTCGTTGACAACAACAAACACCTCTCGACAACAAACCTTTTTATACTCTCTATATGATTTCAAAACTTAAAAAGCTCTAGCACATGATTTAATCCCTGCTTCCCTCTGCTAAGGGCCTTTCTTTTACTTTATGTCGAGTCAGTTTACCTACTTCCTTCCATCTTAGAAGCAAACACTTGTGTCAACTGTGCATTGATTCTTACATACTTGCTTATTTGCATTCATCATATTACTTTGTGTTGACAATTATCCATGAGATATGCATGTTGAAAGTTGAAAGCAATTGCTGAAACTTAAATCTTCCTTTGTGTTGCTTCAATGCCTTTTACTTTGAATTTATTGCTTTATGAGTTAACTCTTATGCAAGACCTTTTGATGCTTGTCTTGAAAGTACTATTCATGAAAAGTTTTGCTATATGTTATCTATTTGTTAGCAAACTATAGATCATTGCCTTGAGTCACTGCATTCATCTCATATGCTTTACAATAGTATGATCAAGATTATGTAAGTAGCATGTCACTTCAAAAATTATTCTTTTTATCGTTTACCTACTCGAGGGCGAGCAGGAACTAAGCTTGGGGATGCTTGATACGTCTCCAACGTATCTATAATTTCTGATGTTCCATGCTAATTTTATGACAATACCTACATGTTTTGCTCACACTTTATGATGATTTCATGCATTTTTCGGAACTAACCTATTAACAAGATGCCGAAGTGCCAGTTCCTGTTTTCTGTTGTTTTTGGTTCCAGAAAGGCTGTTCGGGCAATATTCTCGGAATTCGACGAAATGAAGACCCAACATCATAATTCACCGAGACAAACCAGGACACCGAAGGAGAGTCGGAGGGGAGGCCTGGGCCCCCAGACCATAGGCCGGCGCGGCCTGGAGGGGGCGCGCCGCCCTATGGGGTGGGACCCCCAGGCGCCCCCTTGCGCCGCCTCTTCGCCTATAAGACCCCTCACGACCTAAAACCTCGATACCAATAGACGAAACTCCAGAAAGACTCCAGTGGCGCCGCCGCCATCGCGAAACTCCAATTCGGGGGTGATAACCCACAAGTATAGGGGATCGCAACAGTCTTCGAGGGAAGTAAAACCCAAATTTATTGATTCGACACAAGGGGAGGTAAAGAATACTTATAAGCCTTAACAACTGAGTTGTCAATTCAGCTGCACCTGGAAAAGCACTAGTAACAGGGGTGATGTGAAAGCAGCGATATCTGAGAGCGGTAATGCATGATAACACGGCAAGCTTAGCAGTAATATGAGAGCAATGGCACCAGAAAATAGTTGATACTACTTCCAATGACATGAAGGAATGAGTATATGATGATGAGAGATGGACCGGGGTTCCCAGCTATCTACACTAGTGGTAACTCTCCAATAACAAGTGTTGGGTGAACAAATTACAGTTGGGCAATTGATAGGATTGAAATAGCATTAAGACAGAACATCAAGATTATTAATCATGTAGGCATGTTTTCCATATTTAGTCATACGTGCTCGCAATGAGAAACTTGCATAACATCTTTTGTCCTACCAGCCGGTGGCAGCCGGGCCTCTAGGGAATCTACTGGAAATTAAGGTACTCCTTTTAATAGAGCACCGGAGCAAAGCATTAACACTCCGTGAAAACATGTGATCCTCATATCTAAGCCTTCCCCTCCAGTTGTCCCAATTTCTGTCACTTTGGGGCCTTTGGTTCCGGACATAGACATGTGCATACAACTTGTAGATACAATCTAAGCAATAATTATAGAGCTTAAATCTAAGATCATGCCACTCGGGCCCTAGTGACAAGCATTAAACACAATAAGATTGCAGCAACAATAACTTCACAAACTTTATAGATAGACTAATCATAATGTAACAATCCATCGGATCCCAACAAACACAACACCGATTACATCAGATGAATCTCAATCATGTAAGGCAGCTCATGAGATCATTGTATTGAAGTACATGGGGGAGAGAATACCAACTAGCTACAGCTAGAACCCGTAGTCCATGGGGGAACTACTCACGGAGCATGATGGAGGCGGTGGCGTCGATGGAGATGGCTTCCGGGGGCACTTCCCCATCCCGGCAGGGTGCCAGAACAGAGACTTCTGTCCCCCGAATTGGAGTTTCGCGATGGTGGCGGCGCCCCTGGAGTCTTTCTGGAGTTTCGTCTATCGGTCTCGATGTTTTAGGTCACCAGGGCTTAAATAGACGAAGAGTCGGAGTCGGAGGGGCCACGGGGCCTCCTCACACTAGGGTGGCACGCCCCCCTTCTGGGCCGCGCCGCCACCACGTGTGGAGCCCCCAGGGCACCCCTCTGGTCCCCCTCTGACTTTCTGGAAGGTTCCGGGAAAAATAAGGTTCTGGGCGTTGATTTCGTCGAATTCCGAGAATATTACCCGAACAGCCTTTCTGGAACCAAAAACAACAGAAAACAGCAACTGGCCCTTCGGCATCTCGTTAATAGGTTAGTTCCATAAAATGCTTAAAAACATTATAAAGCGCAAGCAAAATATGTAAGTATTGTCATAAAACAAGCATGGAACATCAGAAATTATAGGTACGTTGGAGACGTATCAGCATCCCCAAGCTTAGTTCCTGCTCGCCCTCGAGTAGGTAAACGATAAAAAGAGTAATTTCTGTAGTGACATGCTACTTACATAATCTTGATCATCCTATTATAAAGCATATGAGATGAATGCAGTGACTCAAGGCAACGATCTATAGTTGTTAACAAATAGATAACATATAGGAAAACTTTTCATGAATAGTACTTTCAAGACAAGCGTCAAAAGTCTTGCATAAGAGTTAACTCATAAAGCAATAAATTCAAAGTAAAAGGCATTGAAGCAACATAAAGGAAGATTTAAGTTTCAGCAGTTGCTTTCAACTTTCAACATGTATATCTCATGGATAATGGTCAACACAAAGTAATATGATGAGTGCAAATAAGCAAATATGTAAGAATCAATGCATAGTTGACACAAGTGTTTGCTTCTAAGATGGAAGGAAGTAGGTAAACTGACTCAACATAAAGTAAAAGAAAGGCCATTCGCAGAGGGAAGCAGGGATTAAATCATGTGCTAGAGCTTTTTAAGTTTTGAAATCATATAGAGAGCATAAAAGTAAAATTTTGAGAGGTGTTTGTTGTTGTCAACGAATGATAGTGGGCACTCTAACTACCTCATCAACCAGACTTTCAAGAGCGGCTCCCATGAAGGACGTTATCTCTACCAGCAAGGTAGATCATCCCTCTTCTCTTTTGTTTACACATGTATTTTAGTTTTATTTATGGTTGACACTCCTCCCAACCTTTTGCTTTCACAAGCCATGGCTAACCGAATCCTCGGGTGCCTTCCAACATTTACATACCATGAAGGAGTGTCTATTTGCAAAATTAAGTTGCTTACTGATGAATCAGAGCAAAACATGTGAAGAGAATTATTAATGAAAGTTGATTAATTGGGGGCTGGGAACCCCGCGCCAGCTCTTTTTGCAAAATTACTGGATAAGCGGATGAAGCCACTAGTCCATTGGTGAAAGTTGTCCGAAGTAAATGACAAGATCGAAAGATAAAACACCACATACTTCCTCATGAGCTATAAAACATTGACACAAATAAGATATAATAGCTTTTGAATTGTTTTAAAGGTAGCACATGAAGTATTTGCTTGGAATGGCAGGAAATACCACATAGTAGGTAGATATGGTGGACACACATGGCATAGGTTTTGGCTCAAGGTTTTGGATGCACGAGAAGCATTCCCTCTCAGTACAAGGCTTTGGGCTAGCAAGGTTGTTTGAAGCAAACACAAGTATGAACCGGTACAACAAAACTTACATAAGAACATATTGCAAGCATTATAAAACTCTACATTGTCTTCCTTGTTGCTCAAACACTTTTACCAGAAAATACCTAGACCTTAGAGAGACCAATCATGCAAACCAGTTTCAACAAGCTCTACGGTGTTTCTCCACTAATAGGTTTAAACTACATGATGCAAGAGCTTAATCATGATTTACTTTGAGAGCTCAAAACAACTTCCAATTATCAAATTATTCAAGACAATATGAAGCATTTCCTTTTTCCAACCAAATAGCGATAAATGCAATAGCTTCCAACTTTTATCATTGAACATTAAAAGTAAAACGAAGAACACAAGTGTTCATATGAAAAAGCGGAGCGTGTATCTCTCCCACACAAGGATTGCTAAGATCCGAATTTATTCAAACATAAACAAAAATAAAAACACACAGACGCTCCAAGTAAAGCACATAAGATGTGACCGAATAAAAATATAGTTTCAATAGAAGAACCTGATAAGTTGACGAAGAAGGGGATGCCTTGGGCATCCCCAAGCTTAGACGCTTGAGTCTTCTTGAAATATGTAGGGATGAACCACGGGGGCATCCCCAAGCTTAGGCTTTTCACTCTTCTTGATCATATATCATCCTCCTCTCTTGACCCTAACTTCTCATAAACTTCATTAGAGGGGTTAGTACTCAAAAAACTTTAATCCACTTTATCCCTGTAGTGACACATTGCAAGAACTCAATAAAACATTAGCTACAGCTCTCTGATGGCGTGTAACTCACACGTTCGTTGGGAACCCCAAGAGGATGGTATGATGCGCACAGCAGCAAGTTTTCCCTCAGAAAGAAACCAAGGTTTATCGAACCAGGAGGAGCCAAGAAGCACGTTGAAGGTTGATGGCGGCGGGATGTAGTGCGGCGCAACACCAGGGATTCCGGCGCCAACGTGGAACCTGCACAACACAACCAAAGTACTTTGCCCCAACGAAACAGTGAGGTTGTCAATCTCACCGGCTTGCTGTAACAAAGGATTAACCGTATTGTGTGGAAGATGATTGTTTGCAGAAAACAGTAGAACAATATTGCAGTAGATTGTATTTCAGTAAAGAGAATTGGACCGGGGTCCACAGTTCACTAGAGGTGTCTCTCACATAAGATAAATAGCATGTTGGGTGAACAAATTACAGTTGGGCAATTGACAAATAAAGAGGGCATGACCATGCACATACATATCATGATGAGTATAGTGAGATTTAATTGGGCATTACGACAAAGTACATAGACCGCCATCCAGCATGCATCTATGCCTAAAAAGTCCACCTTCAGGTTATCATCCGAACCCCCTCCAGTATTAAGTTGCAAAGCAACAGACAATTGCATTAAGTATGGTGCGTAATGTAATCAACAACTACATCCTTAGACATAGCATCAATGTTTTATCCCTAGTGGCAATAGCACAACACAACCTTAGAACTTTCATCCTTGTCCCGGTGTCAATGCAGGCATGAACCCACTATCGAGCATAAATACTCCCTCTTGGAGTCACAAGCATCTACTTGGCCAGAGCATCTACTAGCAACGGAGAGCATGCAAGATCATAAACAACACATAGATATAACTTTGATAATCAACATAACAAGTATTCTCTATTCATCGGATCCCAACAAACGCAACATATAGGATTACAGATAGATGATCTTGATCATGTTAGGCAGCTCACAAGATCCGACAATGATAGCACAATGGGGAGAAGACAACCATCTAGCTACTGCTATGGACCCATAGTCCAGGGGTAGACTACTCACACATCACACCGGAGGCGACCATGGCGGCGTAGAGTCCTCCGGAGATGATTCCCCTCTCTGGCAGTGGTGCGGGAGGCGATCTCTGGATCCCCCGAGATGGGATCGGCGGCGGCGGCGTCTGCGGAAGGTTTTCCGTATCGTGGCTCTCGTGCGGGGGTTTCGTCACGGAGGCTATTTGTAGGCGGAAGGGCAGGTCAAGAGGCGGCACGAGGGCCCCACACCACAGGGCCGCGCGGCCAAGGGGGGGCCGCGCCGCCCTAGGGTGTGGCCCCCTCGTGGCCCCTCTTCGTCTCTCCTTCGGACTTCTGGAAGCCTCGTGGCAAAATAGGACCCTGGGCGTTGATTTCGTCCAATTCCGAGAATATTTCGTTACTAGGATTTCTGAAACCAAAAACAGCAGAAAACAGCAACTGGCACTTCGGCATCTTGTTAATAGGTTAGTTCCAGAAAATGCACGAATATGACATAAAGTGTGCATAAAACATGTAGATAACATCAATAATGTGGCATGGAACATAAGAAATTATCGATACGTCGGAGACGTATCAGCATCCCCAAGCTTAGTTCTGCTCGTCCCGGCGAGGTAAAACGATAACACGAGATAATTTCTGGAGTGACATGCCATCATAATCTTGATCATACTATTTGTAAAGCATATGTAGTGAATGCAGCGATCAAAACAATGTATATGACATGAGTAAACAAGTGAATCATATAGCAAAGACTTTTCATGAATAGCACTTCAAGACAAGCATCAATAAGTCTTGCATAAGAGTTAACTCATAAAGCAATAATTCAAAGTAAAGGCATTGAAGCAACACAAAAGAAGATTAAGTTTCAGCGGTTGCTTTCAACTTGTAACATGTATATCTCATGGATATTGTCAACATAGAGTAATATAACAAGTGCAATAAGCAAGTATGTAGGAATCAATGCAGTTCACACAAGTGTTTGCTTCTTGAGGTGGAGAGAAATAGGTGAACTGACTCAACATTGAAAGTAAAAGAATGGTCCTCATAGAGGAAAAGCATCGATTGCTATATTTGTGCTAGAGCTTTGATTTTGAAAACATGAAACAATTTTGTCAACGGTAGTAATAAAGCATATGTATCATGTAAATTATATCTTATAAGTTGCAAGCCTCATGCATAGTGTACTAATAGTGCCCGCACCTTGTCCTAATTAGCTTGGACTACCGGATCATCACAATGCACATGTTTTGACCAAGTGTCACAATGGGGTACCTCTATGCCGCTTTGTACAAAGGTCTAAGGAGAAAGCTCGCATTGGATTTCTCGCTATTGATTATTCTTCAACTTAGACATCCATACCGGGACAACATAGACAACAGATAATGGACTCCTCTTTTATGCATAAGCATGTAACAACAATTAATAATTTTCTCATTTGAGATTGAGGATATATGTCCAAAACTGAAACTTCCACCATGGATCATGGCTTTAGTTAGCGGCCCAATGCTCTTCTCTAACAATATGCATGCTTAACCATAAGGTGGTAGATCTCTCTTACTTCAGACAAGACGAACATGCATAGCAACTCACATGAAATTCAACAATGAATAGTTGATGGCGTCCCCAGTGAACATGGTTATCGCACAACAAGCAACTTAATAAGAGATAAAGTGCATAATTACATATTCAATACCACAATAGTTTTTAAGCTATTTGTCCCATGAGCTATATATTGCAAAGGTGATGATGGAATTTTAAAGGTAGCACTCAAGCAATTTACTTTGGAATGGCGGAAAATACCATGTAGTAGGTAGGTATGGTGGACACAAATGGCATAGTGGTTGGCTCAAGTATTTTGGATGCATGAGAAGTATTCCCTCTCGATACAAGGTTTAGGCTAGCAAGGTTATTTGAAACAAACACAAGGATGAACCGGTGCAGCAAAACTCACATAAAAGACATATTGAAAACATTATAAGACTCTACACCGTCTTCCTTGTTGTTCAAACTCAATACTAGAAATTATCTAGACCTTAGAGAAACCAAATATGCAAACCAAATTTTAGCATGCTCTATGTATTTCTTCATTAATGGGTGCAAAGCATATGATGCAAGAGCTTAATCATGAGCACAACAATTGCCAAGTATCACATTACCCAAGACATTTATAGCAATTACTACATGTATCATTTTCCAATTCCAACCATATAACAATTTAACGAAGGAGAAACTTCGCCATGAATACTATGAGTAGAAGCTAAGGACATACTTGTCCATATGCTACAGCGGAGCGTGTCTCTCTCCCATAAAGTGAATGCTAGGATCCATTTTATTCAAACAAAACAAAAAAAACAAAAACAAACCGACGCTCCAAGCAAAGCACATAAGATGTGATGGAATAAAAATATAGTTTCAGGGGAGGAACCTGATAATGTTGTCGATGAAGAAGGGGATGCCTTGGGCATCCCCAAGCTTAGACGCTTGAGTCTTCTTGATATATGCAGGGGTGAACCACCGGGGCATCCCCAAGCTTAGAGCTTTCACTCTTCTTGATCATAGTATATCATCCTCCTCTCTTGACCCTTGAAAACTTCCTCCACACCAAACTCGAAACAACTCATTAGAGGGTTAGTGCACAATAAAAATTAACATATTCAGAGGTGACACAATCATTCTTAACACTTCTGGACATTGCATAATGCTACTGGACATTAACGGATCAAAGAAATTCATCCAACATAGCAAAAGAGGCAATGCGAAATAAAAGGCAGAATCTGTCAAAACAGAACAGTTCGTATTGACGAATTTTAAAATGGCACCAGACTTGCTCAAATGAAAATGCCCAAATTGAATGAAAGTTGCGTACATATCTGAGGATCACTCACGTAAATTGGCATAATTTTCTGAGTTACCTACAGGGGGATTTTGCCCAGATTCGTGACAGCAAAGAAATCTGTTTCTGCGCAGTAATCCAAATCTAGTATGAACTTTTCTATCAACGGCTTAACTTGGCACAACAAAACACAAAACTAAGATAAGGAGAGGTTGCTACAGTAGTAAACAACTTCCAAGACACAAAATAAAAACAAAGTACTGTAGTAAAATAACACTTGGGTTATCTCCCAAGAAGTTCTTTCTTTATAGCCATTAAGATGGGCTCAGCAGTTTTAATGATGCACTCGCAAGAAATAGTATTTGAAGCAAAAGAGAGCATCAAGAGGCAAATTCAAAACACATTTAAGTCTAAAATGCTTCCTATGCATAGGAATCTTGTAAATAAACAAGTTCATGAAGAGCAAAGTAACAGGCATAGGAAGATAAAACAAGTGTAGCTTCAAAAATTTCAGCACATAGAGAGGTGTTTTAGTAACATGAAAATTTCTACAACCATATTTTCCTCTCTCATAATAATTTTCAGTAGCATCATGAGCAAACTCAACAATGTAACTATCACATAAAGCATTCTTATCATGAGTCTCATGCATAAAATTATTACTCTCCACGTAAGCATAATCAATCTTATTAGTTGTAGTGGGAGCAAATTCAAAAAAGTGGCTATCATCATATATAGGAGGCATATTGTAATCATGAAAGAAAATTTTCTCCTCAATGCTTGGGGGACTAAAAAGATCATGCTCATCAGAGCCAGCTTCCCCAAGCTTAGAATTTTCCATAGCATTAGCAACAATGGTGTTCAAAGCATCCATAGTAATAACATTCCCATTAGCATGCATATAAAGTTCCATGGGTTTTTTAATTCTCTCTTCAAACACATCATGTCCTAATTCAAGATAAAGTTCATAAAGATCTCTCATATTTTTGTTGTTTTCCATTATGCTTAACTAGTGAAATAAAAACATGCATGATATTATAAAGTAAAACAAGTAACTGATTTTTTTGTGTTTTTGATATAGAGTGCAAGACAGTAAATAAAGTAAAACTAGCAACTAATTTTTTTGTATTTTGATTTAGTGCAGCAAACAAAGTAGTAAATAAAACTAAGCAAGACAAAAACAAAGTAAAGAGATTGAGAAGTGGAGACTCCCCTTGCAGCGTGTCTTGATCTCCCCGGCAACGGCGCCAGAAAAAGAGCTTGATGGCGTGTAACTCACACGTTCGTTGGGAACCCCAAGAGGAAGGTATGATGCGCACAGCAGCAAGTTTTCCCTCAGAAAGAAACCAAGGTTTATCGAACCAGGAGGAGCCAAGAAGCACGTTGAAGGTTGATGGCGGCGGGATGTAGTGCGGCGCAACACCAGGGATTCCGGCGCCAACGTGGAACCTGCACAACACAACCAAAGTACTTTGCCCCAACGAAACAGTGAGGTTGTCAATCTCACCGGCTTGCTGTAACAAAGGATTAACCGTATTGTGTGGAAGATGATTGTTTGCAGAAAACAGTAGAACAATATTGCAGTAGATTGTATTTCAGTAAAGAGAATTGGACCGGGGTCCATAGTTCACTAGAGGTGTCTCTCCCATAAGATAAACAGCATGTTGGGTGAACAAATTACAGTTGGGCAATTGACAAATAAAGAGGGCATGACCATGCACATACATATCATGATGAGTATAGTGAGATTTAATTGGGCATTACGACAAAGTACATAGACCGCCATCCAGCATGCATCTATGCCTAAAAAGTCCACCTTCAGGTTATCATCCGAACCCCCTCCAGTATTAAGTTGCAAAGCAACAGACAATTGCATTAAGTATGGTGCGTAATGTAATCAACAACTACATCCTTAGACATAGCATCAATGTTTTATCCCTAGTGGCAATAGCACAACACAACCTTAGAACTTTCTGTCACTGTCCCAGGTGTCAATGCAGGCATGAACCCACTATCGAGCATAAATACTCCCTCTTGGAGTCACAAGCATCTACTTGGCCAGAGCATCTACTAGCAACGGAGAGCATGCAAGATCATAAACAACACATAGATATAACTTTGATAATCAACATAACAAGTATTCTCTATTCATCGGATCCCAACAAACGCAACATATAGGATTACAGATAGATGATCTTGATCATGTTAGGCAGCTCACAAGATCCGACAATGATAGCACAATGGGGAGAAGACAACCATCTAGCTACTGCTATGGACCCATAGTCCAGGGGTAGACTACTCACACATCACACCGGAGGCGACCATGGCGGCGTAGAGTCCTCCGGGAGATGATTCCCCTCTCCGGCAGGGTGCCGGAGGCGATCTCCTGGATCCCCCGACATGGGATCGGCGGCGGCGGCGTCTCTGGAAGGTTTTCCGTATCGTGGCTCTCGGTACTGGGGGTTTCGTCACGGAGGCTATTTGTAGGCGGAAGGGCAGGTCAAGAGGCGGCACGAGGGCCCCACACCACAGGGCCGCGCGGCCAAGGGGGGGCCGCGCCGCCCTAGGGTGTGGCCCCCTCGTGGCCCCTCTTCGTCTCTCCTTCGGACTTCTGGAAGCCTCGTGGCAAAATAGGACCCTGGGCGTTGATTTCGTCCAATTCCGAGAATATTTCGTTACTAGGATTTCTGAAACCAAAAACAGCAGAAAACAGCAACTGGCACTTCGGCATCTTGTTAATAGGTTAGTTCCAGAAAATGCACGAATATGACATAAAGTGTGCATAAAACATGTAGATAACATCAATAATGTGGCATGGAACATAAGAAATTATCGATACGTCGGAGACGTATCACTCTCCACGTCTAGAAAGCCTTGCTTAAAGTCCACAAGAGACAATGCAAAAAATAGAGACAGAATCTGTCAAAACAGAACAGCCAGTAAAGACAAATTTTTAAGGTACTTCCGTTGTCAAATCAGAAAACTCAAAACTAATGAAAGTTGCGTACATATCTGAGGAACACGCACGTAAATTGGCAGATTTTTCTGAGTTACCTACAGAGAGCCCTGACCAGATTCGTGACAGATAGAAATCTGTTTCTACGCAGAAATCCAAATCTAGTATCAACCTTCTATTGGAGACTTCACTTGGCACAACAATGCAATAAAATAAAGATAAGGAGAGGTTGCTACAGTAGTAACAACTTTCAAGACACAAAAAATAGTAGCAAAATAAAGACATGGGTTATCTCCCAAGAAGTTCTTTCTTTATAGCCATTAAGATGGGCTCAGCAATTTTAATGATGCTCACATGGAAAATAGAAATTGAAGCAAAAGGAGCATCAAGAAGCAAATTCAAAACATATTTAAGTCTAACCCACTTCCTATGCATAGGAATCTTGTACACAAATAAATTCATGAAGAACCAAGTGACAAGCATAAGAAGATAAAACACGAGCAACTTCAAAATTTTCAACATATAGAGAGGTGTTTTAGTACCATGCAAATTTCTACAACCATATTTTCCTCTCTCATAATAATTTTCAGTAGCTTCATGAACAAACTCAACAACATAACTATCACATGAAGCATGCTTTTCATGATCCATAAACACATAATTTTTATCAAGCTCAGAAATAATAGGATCAAAACTTTCAAACTAACTTTTATCAATAATATAACAAGATGATTGATCAATCTCAAAAGATGTGGGACTCATAGATAAAGTCAAGAACTCTCCAATCCCATTTTCATTAGTAGTACAATTAATATTATCAAGTAACATAGGACCATCATTTAAAGATTTATCATAAACATTTGCCAAGTAAAACTCTTTAGTACCATGCATTTCGATATCAGGCACAAACAAAGCATTATCATAGGATTTATCAAAGTAGCATGGATTATCATAGATAACAGTAGCATAATTATTCTCACAAGTTTTACTCATAGGGAATATTGTAAGGGAATCCACAGGAACATAACATTCATCCTTCTTTGGTAAGCATGGAGGACAATCAAATAGTGTAAGAGATAAAGAGTTACTCTCATTAGAAGGTTGGCATGGGTAGCTAATCCATTCTTCCTCCTTTTGTTCATCACTCTCCTCTTCTTTTTCATCCAATGAGCTTTCAGGTTCATCAATTTCCTCCTATTTTTCATCCAATGAGCTTTCAGGTTCAGCAATTTCTTCTTCCACAGGTTCCTGCAAATTGTGAGTGCATTCTTGTGCATTAATGAGTCTCTCTTTATAATCAATGATATAAGGATTATCACTTTAACTTTCTATGCAAAAATTAAGGATAGAAGAGACATAATCTTTAAGGTCCTTACAAACAACACAAGTTTCATAATTTTTAGCAATGAAGGATTCTATCTCAGAGGCTCCCATAAATATGACAAATTGTTCTACCTCTTCGAACCCAAAATGAATATAGTTATTCCAATTATAGTTCTTAATTAAAACTTCCTCACTAAATCCACATTGAAATTTAAGATGTTTAGTATCCTATTTAGAGCAACAGTTTATATCATGGCGTTTAAGCAAGATTTTAGCAATTGTATTCAATTTTTCTATCACAGCACCCATAACTTTTCCTGTTCTTGATTTTCTATAATTATTATATAATTCAATAAGCTCTAAGTAGGTTGTAGGTTCTCCCATAATAACAGTTTTAATTTTTTGGTTTTTCAAATTTTTATGGATTTTCGGGTATATAGGGAAAATAAAACAAAACAAAAAGAAACTAGACAAAAGTAAACTAGGCAAAATAATACTAGACAGAAATAAACTAAGCACAAATAAACTAGACAAAAGTAAACTAAGCAAAACAAAATAAAATAAAACAGAGAGAGAGGTGGAGTGTACTCCCCAGGTGAACTTATGAGTAGAGCTATGCCTCCCCGGCAACGGCGCCAGAAAATAGTCTTGATAACCCACAAGTATAGGGGATCGCAACAGTCTTCGAGGGAAGTAAAACCCAAATTTATTGATTCGACACAAGGGGAGGTAAAGAATACTTATAAGCCTTAACAACTGAGTTGTCAATTCAGCTGCACCTGGAAAAGCACTAGTAACAGGGGTGATGTGAAAGCAGCAGTAATATGAGAGCAGTAGTAACATGTGATAACACGACAGCGATAGCAGTAATATGAGAGCAATGGCACCAGAAAATAGTTGATACTACTTCCAATGACATGAAGGAACGAGTATATGATGATGAGAGATGGACCGGGGTTCCCAGCTATCTACACTAGTGGTAACTCTCCAATAACAAGTGTTGGGTGAACAAATTACAGTTGGGCAATTGATAGGATTGAAATAGCATTAAGACAGAACATCAAGATTATTAATCATGTAGGCATGTTTTCCATATTTAGTCATACGTGCTCGCAATGAGAAACTTGCATAACATCTTTTGTCCTACCAGCCGGTGGCAGCCGGGCCTCTAGGGAATCTACTGGAAATTAAGGTACTCCTTTTAATAGAGCACCGGAGCAAAGCATTAACACTCCGTGAAAACATGTGATCCTCATATCTAAGCCTTCCCCTCCAGTTGTCCCAATTTCTGTCACTTTGGGGCCTTTGGTTCCGGACATAGACATGTGCATACAACTTGTAGATACAATCTAAGCAATAATTATAGAGCTTAAATCTAAGATCATGCCACTCGGGCCCTAGTGACAAGCATTAAACACAACAAGATTGCAGCAACAATAACTTCACAAACTTTATAGATAGACTAATCATAATGTAACAATCCATCGGATCCCAACAAACACAACACCGATTACATTAGATGAATCTCAATCATGTAAGGCAGCTCATGAGATCATTGTATTGAAGTACATGGGGGAGAGAATACCAACTAGCTACAGCTAGAACTCGTAGTCCATGGGGGAACTACTCACGGAGCATGATGGAGACGGTGGCGTCGATGGAGATGGCTTCCGGGGGCACTTCCCCGTCCTGGCAGGGTGCCGGAACAGAGACTTCTGTCCCCCGAATTGGAGTTTCGCGATGGTGGCGGCGCCCCTGGAGTCTTTCTAGAGTTTCGTCTATCGGTCTCGATGTTTTAGGTCACCAGGGCTTAAATAGGCGAAGAGTCGGAGTCGGAGGGGCCACGGGGCCTCCTCACACTAGGGTGGCGCGCCCCCCTCCTGGGCCGCGCCGCCACCACGTGTGGGGCCCCCAGGGCACCCCTCTGGTCCCCCTCCGACTTTCTGGAAGGTTCAGGGAAAAATAAGGTTCTGGGCGTTGATTTCGTCGAATTCCGAGAATATTGCCCGAACAGCCTTTCTGGAACCAAAAACAACAGAAAACAGCAACTGGCCCCTCGGCATCTCGTTAATAGGTTAGTTCCATAAAATGCTTAAAAACATTACAAAGCGCAAGCAAAACATGTAAGTATTGTCATAAAACAAGCATGGAACATCAGAAATTATAGGTACGTTGGAGACGTATCAGGGGGACAGAATCTCTATTCCGGCACGCCGCCGGGACGGGGAAGTGCCCCCGGAAGCCATCTCCATCGACGCCACCGCCTCCATCATGCTCCGTGAGTAGTTCCCCCATGGACTACGGGTTCTAGCTGTAGCTAGTTGGTACTCTCTCCCCCATGTACTTCAATACAATGATCTCATGAGCTGCCTTACATGATTGAGATTCATCTAATGTAATCGGTGTTGTGTTTGTTGGGATCCGATGGATTGTTACATTATGATTAGTCTATCTATAAAGTTTATGAAGTTATTGTTGATGCAATCTTGTTATGTTTAATGCTTGCCACTAGGGCCCGAGTGGCATGATCTTAGATTTAAGCTCTATACTTATTGCTTAGATTGTATCTACAAGTTGTTTGCACATGTCTATGTCCGGAACCCGAGGCCCCAGAGTGACAGTGATGTCTACGCACGCGTCTATTCCTGTAGACAGTGTTGGGCCTCCAAGAGCAGAGGTTTGTAGAACAGCAGCAAGTTTCCCTTAAGTGAATCACCCAAGGTTTATCGAACTCAGGGAGGAAGAGGTCAAAGATATCCCTCTCAAGCAACCCTGCAATCACGATACAAGAAGTCTCTTGTGTCCCCAACACACCTAATACACTTGTCAGATGTATAGGTGCACTAGTTCGGCGAAGAGATAGTAAAATGCAAGTAGTATGGATGTGTATGAGTGGTAATAGCAATCTGAATAAAATATGGCAGCGAGTAAACATGCAGTAGAACAGTAAGTAAGCGGTGTTTGCAGTATTGGAAACAAGGCCTAGGGATCATACTTTCACTAGTGGACACTCTCAACATTGATCACATAAATAAATAAGTTCTCTTCCTTTGTGCTACATATACTCTTGTTTGATAATGAACACCATTCGTTGTGTAGGGCTACAAGAGCACCTCAATGCCGGAGTTAACAAGCTCCACAACATTTGGCATTCATATTTAAGTAACCTTTAGAGCATAATAGATCTTTGCAATTTAAACCGAGTACTAACATAGCATACACATTGTCATCTTTACACTATGAAGGGGGAATAAATCACATCAATACTATCATAGTAATAATTAACTCCATAACCTACAAGAGATTATGATCATAACCTACGCCAAGTACTACACGATGCACACACTGTCACCATTACACCGTGAAGGAGGAATAGAATACTTTAATAACATCACAAGAGTAGCACATAGACTAATAGTGATACAATGCTCATCATATGGATCTCAATTATGCAAGGCAGCTCATGAGATCATTGTATTGAAGTACATGGGGGAGAGAATACCAACTAGCTACAGCTAGAACCCGTAGTCCATGGGGGAACTACTCACGGAGCATGATGGAAGCGGTGGCGTCGATGGAGATGGCTTCCGGGGGCACTTCCCCGTCCCGGCAGGGTGCCGGAACAGAGACTTCTGTCCCCCGAATTGGAGTTTCGCGATGGTGGCGGCGCCCCTGGAGTCTTTCTTGAGTTTCGTCAATTGGTGTCGATGTTTTAGGTCAGGACGGCTTAAATAGACGAAGAGTCGGAGTCAGAGGGGCCACGGGGCCTCCTCACACTAGAGGGGGGGGGGCGCCCCCCTTGGGCTGCGCCGCCCACATGTGTGGGGCCCCCAGGGCTCCCCTCTTGTCCCCCTTTGACTTTCTAGAAGGTTCCGGGAAAAATAAGATGTTGGGTCTTCGTTTCGTCGAATTCCGAGAATATTGCCCGAACAGCCTTTCTGGAACCAAAAACAACAGAAAACAGCAACTGGCCCTTCAGCATCTCGTTAATAGGTTAGTTCCGGAAAAAGCATCAAAACGATATAAAGTGTGAACAAAACATGTAGGTATTGTCATAAAACAAGCATGGAACATAAGAAATTATAGATACGTTTGAGACGTATCAAGCATCCCCAAGCTTAGTTCCTACTCACCCTCGAGTAGGTAAACGATAACAAAGATAATTTCTTAAGTGACATGCTATCATAATCTTGATCATACTATTGTAAAGCATATAAGATGAATGAAGTAATTCAAAGCAATGGTAAAGACAATGACTAAACAACTGAATCATATAGCAAAGACTTTTCATGAATAGTACTTTCAAGACAAGCATCAATAAGTCTTGCATAAGAGTTAACTCATAAAGCAATAGATTCAAAGTAGAAGGTATTGAAGCAACAAAAAGGATGATTAAGTTTCAGCAATTGCTTTCAACTTGTAACATGTATATCTCATGGATAGTTGTCAACATAAAGCAATATAACAAGTGCAATAGGTAAACATGTAAGAATCAATGCACAGTTGACACAAGTGTTTGCTTCTAAGATAGAAAGAAGTAGGTAAACTGACTCAACATAAAGTAAAAGAAAGGCCCTTCGCAGAGGGAAGCATGGATTACTATATTTGTGCTAGAGCTTTTCATTTTGAAAACAAGAAACAATTTTGTCAACGGTAGTAATAAAGCATATGCGTTATGTATAAGATATCATATAAGTTGCAAGCCTCATGCATCGAATACCAATAGTGCTCGCACCTTGTCCTAATTAGCTTGGATTAACATGGATTATCATTGCATAGCATATGTTTCAACCAAGTGTCAAAAAGGGGTACCTCTATGCCGCATGTACAAAGGTCTAAGGAGAAAGCTCGCATTGGATTTCTCGCTTTTGATTATTCTCAACTTAGACATCCATACCGGGACAACATAGACAACATATAATGGACTCCTCTTTAATGCATAAGCATTTCAACAACAGATAATATTCTCATAAGAGATTGAGGATTTGTGTCCAAACTGAAACTTCCACCATGATTCATGGCTTTAGTCAGCGGCCCAATGTTCTTCTCTAACAATATGCATACTCAAACCATTTGATCATGAAATTCGCCCTTACTTCAGACAAGACGAACATGCATAGCAACTCACATGATATTCAACAAAGGTAAAAGTTGATGGCGTCCCTAGAAACATGGTTACCGCTCAACAAGCAACTTATAAGAAATAAGATACATAGCAACATATTCAATACCACAATAGTTTTTAAGCTATTTTTGAAAGGACACGGATGTCGCCTAGAGGGGGGGGGGGTGAATAGGCGATTTAAAACTTTTACGAGATGGGCTTAACAAATGCGGAATAAAACTAGCGTTTACTTTGTCAAGCCCAAAGCCTATATACTATGGTTCACCTATGTGCACCAACAACTTATTCTAAGCAAGAGTTCACCTATGTGCACCAACAACTTATGCTAAGCAATACAAGCAAGTATGTGATAACAAGATATATATAACTTCAAGCACGATGGCTATCACAAGGTAAAGTGCATAAGTAAAGAGCTCGGGTATAGAGATAACCGAGGCACGCGGGAGACGATGATTTATCCCGGAGTTCACACTCTTGCGAGTGCTAATCTCCGGTGGAGAGGTGCGGTTGCTTAGTGCTCCCGAACGCCACAAGAGGCTCACCTTGAGGTGTGGTTGCTCGATGCACACCAACGCCACAAAGGCCTCACCCCAAGATGCGGTACTCACACCACACACCGAACGCCACGAAGGCGCCTCACCTAAATCTCCGGTGACCCTCGCCACAAAGGCCTAGGTCACGGTTCCACTAAGGGATTTCCTTCGAGGCGGAAACCGGGCCTTACACAAAGATTGGGGCACACATCCACAACTTAATTGGAGGCTCCCAACAAATCGCCACAAAGGCCTAGAATCCGTCTAGGGTTCCAAGAACCCAAGAGTAACAACTTCCTTGCTTTCACCTCCACGAATCACCGTGAAGAACTCAAACCGATGCACCAAATGCAATGGCAAGAACACCACAAAGATGCTCAAGTCCTTCTCTCTCAAATTCCAACAAAGCTACAAAAGCTATTGGGGGAATAAGAGAGGAAGAACAAAGGAATTCACAAAGAACACCAAGATCAAGATCTAGAGGATTCCACTCACAAAGAGATGGATTTGATTGGTAGAAAAGTAGATCTAGATCTCCTCTCTCTTTTCCCTCAAATGGGGGCAAGAATCATGGAGGGATTGAGAGATAGTGCAAGCTTCTCTAGTTCAACAATGGAGGAGAGAGAGAGTGAGAGAAGCACAGCCCAAGGAGGAAGAAGGGGGTATTTATACCCCCAAGAAAATCGAGCCGTTTGGGCAAAAACAGGGCCGGATATTCCGGCCCAAGTTGGGGCCGGATTATCCGGGGCCGGATAATCCGGCCTCGGGGACAAAACCTGGACAAAATCCGGCCAAAAATCCGGCCCCTATCCAGAGCTGCTTTTCTTCCGGTCCTTAGACGATTTCGGGGGCCGGATATTTCCGAAATATCCGGCCCGGATAATCCGGCCCGGATATTTCCAAAATATCCGGCCTAAGAAAACTGCAGAAACACCAAAACTAAAACGGGCATAACTTTTGCATCCGGACTCCGATTTCGATGATCTTGGGCTCGTTGAAATCACAACAATGAGCTCTACAACAATATGCATAGAAACATCATAGTCCAGCAAAGGAGGATAGAAACAAATGAAGAAAGGTTTGACCTATCTCAAAAAGACATACCGGTAAAACCTCCAATCTTGAAAATGCAACAAGTTGCCCATGGAAAAACCATTCTCAATGAACTAGAGCTTGTCATGAGAATAAGCACAAGCTCTAAAACATCACATGGATAAGATCCAAATAAAACCAAGAAAGATGATGAACCAAACTCGAAAACGCAAGAAGTGATCTATGCGAAATCCGTTTTCGATGAACTAGAGCTTGTCATGAGAATAAGCACAAGCTCTAAAACATCACATGGATAAGGTCCAAATAACAACCAAGAAAGATGATGCAAGGATGCAAAGGTTTGAGCTCTCTCCGAACGATACGATCGAGTTACTCACTCGAGAGCCCTCTTGATAGTACGGCAACTAAACTATAAACCGGTCTCCAACTACACTATGAGACCGGTGAGAAACAAACCCTATCAAGAGCAAACCTTATACTTGCGCATTCCACTTGAGCTCGATGACGACGATCTTGACCTCAACAAGATGGAACGCCTTTCTTGCTTGTGCTTGCTTGACGAAGTCTTGTGGATTGCTCCCCCATAATCCACCATGGGAGAGCTTCTTCTTCGGCGCATCTTCACATATCCATGACCACCATGTGGATGGCAAGACTCAAGCAAAGGACCTCTTCGAGATGGCTCATCTTGAACTTGCACTTCATTTCTTCATTCTTCATCATGTTGATGTCTTGAAGTAACTTGAGGGCTCACTTCATCTTCATCTTCAAGACATACTTGACACTTGATATCCTTCACCAATTTCTTCTTATTGCAACCTTGAAGCCAACATATGGTTCAAGAATTGCCTATGGACAACTCCTACAAATATAACTCAATGCAAACATTAGTCCATAGGGATTGTCATTAATTACCAAAACCACACATGGGGGCTCCATGCACTTTCAATCTCCCCCATTTTGGTAATTGATGACAATCTCTTTGAGAGGGTTTATATAAGGAATTTAAGTAACAAATAAGTTGAATATATAGAGCAAACTCCCCCATAATATATGCATGTGTGAATGATCTTGACTTTCATTGCATATATTGGCATTCAAAGCCTAGTGGAGTTTCCTCTAAATATTCAACTATGCAAAGCAACAAGATGCAATGCAATAAAGGCACATGCTTAAGCACAAAGCAAAGACATAACCAAATTCCCTTAAACCCTCCAAACTTCTCCCCCATTGGCACCAATTGCCGAAATGGGTGAAAAATTTAGAAGGCTAATATAGTGAGAGTTCCTCCATAGCGTGTGCATTTCTCATAATTTGAGTGGAATCAAATGCACATATCCAATGGCGAATATTCGGAAGGAATCACACTATAGATAGGATCAAAGATTGCAAAAAGATAACAAAGTCAAGAAGCTTCAACAAATGAAGCAAGCAACCAAATGAATCACAAAGAGGATACCAAAAGAAAGATAGATATTATGATAAGATCAAGAAGATTGCTCTAAATAATATGAGGAAGCTCCCCAAGGTTTGTGCACAAAACTAGACAATTTGCATTGGAGTATAAAGTGCACAAACATGGAATCATCACTCCCATAATATCATTCAAAAACAAAAGATACCAAGTGAATCAAACTCTAATGATCACCACAAGATAGTGCTCTAAATCAAATGAGGAAGCTCCCAAGGTACATGCATAAATTAAAATGTTGTATTTGAATACAATATGCATAACATGGAATCCTCACTACCTCATTACCATTTAAAACACAAACATTTGGAATAGATCATAGATAGAGAAATAAGCTTAACACTTGCAACAAACAAATAGTTGAGCAATAAGTAAGAGGCACCATAATAAAAGGCTCAACCAAGAGGATATGTGAAAGGCATGATAAAGCATATTATAAGACTATTATATGGATGAGCAAAAAGCATCATCATAGTCTTCAATGAATTATATTCCTTAGCATGACCAATCAACATGCAACAAATAAATAAGATATCAAATGGAGATGTATCATCTCTTATGTGTATGAGTTTCTCTAAGTGGACAATATCACAAAGATATTTATCCACAAAGAAACATGCACACACCAAATAGATACACAAGAAAAATAGCATGATATCCAAGACGAAGTCATGCAATATACCAATAAGATTTTTGCTTAATAGCATGGCCAAAGGCTCAATATTATCTTATTGTACATTCATGAACTTCAACCACAAACAACTAAAATACATCACAAATATCAACAAGGGATAGAAGATAGTTGGGATGCATTTGAGAAAGGCAACAAGTATCACAAACGGGGATACCAAAAGAAGTAACTAAATTTGCACTTTCATCTATATTGCACATGTGAGAGCCTTGAGGAATTGATATGCAACAAAATTGCTAGATAGGCATAGTTGGGATGGATGAATCATGAGCATGATTTAAAATACTTCCCAACAAATGCACTCATCTCAAATTACTCACATTCACAATAAAGAGGTTTCATTAAGACTTTTGCAAGAAGCACAACATTTGCAAATCAAGAGATTCATGCCAAGATGCAACCATAAGGTTGGATACAAGAAAAGTATGCATGAGAAGATACTTGTTACCAAGATAGCATTGGTGTGGATGTAGTAGATATGTGTTCGTTGATCATCCTAGCTTGCCTCACGTTACCATTGAGTCACCACTTCTTTCCAAGAGTGAGACAAGCATTCAATGCATATCCATTGTACCTAACACAAAGGTAAGTACAAAATGGTCCCCAAACTAATTGGGTCCGAAGTAGTTAGACACACTACAACATATAGGACAAACTCCACAATACTATGTGCATATAGATATGAAATTGAATTTCATGCACATCTTAGCCAAATTAGGATTTGATGGAGTTTACCCTATATATTGACTCAAAGGAAGTAACACATGCCATAAGATATACATATATTGAATATGCATGCACAAAACTTTCAAGAACCAAATAAAGATGTAATTTGTACAAAACACCAAATAAATTAAGAGACAATGGTTGTCCAAATTATATCAACGAATCAAATCAACACAAGATTGACTCCAAAGAATTATCTCATTATAAGAAGCTAATTAAACCTAAACACAAAGGAATGAGATAACCAACTCCCAAGAGAGCAAGGTTCCAACAAATAAACCAAACCCTCGACACTTTTTATGATGGCACAAAGTACCAAAAAGAAAATTTTATATCTCCCAAAACCAAATTTTTGATAAAGATCAAGAGATGTTAAGCATTCTAACAAATATAGAAGAGCTCCCCCAAGATTAGTGCATTATCTAGGATTTTTCATATGAAGACAAAATGCACAAAACTAGGATCATCACGCTACCTATATATACTAAAATGCTAAGAAAGTTGAATAGACAAATTAGATCCATAAGATGCAAGGAAGACATATGGGAGTCAAAGCAAAACAAATTCATGGCAATAAATAAGGCAATTTGAACACAAGAGCCAATGTAAATATGATCAATAAAAATCTACCTCATAATAGATTACCAATTGTCCTAGGACAAGAGGTATTTAGGAAATATTTCCGGTGGTAGTTTGTAAGTAAACGAAAGATCATATTTACAACGAATAAAGCATATGGTAAAAGATAAGAGTTAACCATCATGCAAAGATAGTTTCTTGATAGCTTCATTTAGTCATACCAACATGCAAAGCAATTAATAGTATTCATACCAACATGCAAAGCAATTAATAGTATTCATACCAACATGCAAAGCAATTAATAGTATTCATACCAACATGCAAAGCAATTAATAGTATGACTTGAAGCATATGGTTTTCCAAAAAAGTATTGAGGGACACATTGTGAAAACCATGCTAAGGACCACTTTCACAAATAAGATCCACAAAGATATTAGCAATGAAGCCATTTAAGCAAATTGGAACTTGTTTGAGAAAACATGTCACATATGAGAGATAATTTACAATATCAATTCTATGTGACACAACCTCAAATGTTCACATTTCCTAGGATTGTAATATGCACAAAGCTTATTACTCCCCCATAATGTGATAAGGAATTTATTTTCACAAGAGGCAAATAAGATCCAACTAGAGATATTAATGGACATTAGAATTTGAATTTCTCATGAAGATGACATACCACATAGCGACTAGATAATCTCGCAATATCAATTCTAAGTGATATTCCTCATGTACACACATTGTTTAGGATTATGAAATTCCCAAAGGAATATCACTCCCCCAAAATGGGATTGTCCATTAATCGCTCATAAGAGCCATATAAGATACAACAAGATGCAAAGAGGCTCCAACACAAACACAAATACATGGTGTGCAACCCAACATGCATAGACTTGATTTCTCAAGCAAAACTATTAGGAAGCACAACATATACAAACACATGTTAGGAACAAAACTAACACATGCAAAGGGGCGAGTAACTTTCAATATAAATGAGTTGAGAACATGTTACCGCAAGGAGGAACATTGAATATATGATAGAAGCAAGATAACCAAAAGACTTGGCTTGAGATAATATAAATGATGAAGATCCCTTAATTCTTCATGATGTAGCCAAGTCTCCAAAGCCCTCCAACAAGCACCTATTGATCAAATTTTGGATTGTTGGTCCCCAACTAAGTTGGGTCCTAAGAGGTTAGTCACAATAGGCTTGGCAACCCAAATGGTTCTTTTCTTGACACCACATTGAGCACCAACATATTTGGCAAACACATTGCCACCCTTATCCTTACGAAGAGAATAAACATCATTAATGATGATAGAGTTGGATGAGGTACCAATAGTGCACAAGGAGGAGATGTGGCCCTTCTCACGGCATATGTAGCAAGTTCTTTTCTTCTCCTTCTTCTCACTAGATTTCTCCACAATGGGAGCATTGGCTTGATTCTTCTTGGGAAGTGGAATTTCTTCAACTTGAGGTTGAATATGAGTTTGAGCTTGAGGCCGCTTCCCTTTTTGCTTCTTCTTCAAAGGGCAAGATCTAACATGGTGCCCTTCAATTTTGCACTTGAAGCAAACGATCTTGGCCGGGTCTTTGACTTGTACTTTGCCCTTCTTCTTCTTGTTGTTCTTGGACTTGATCTTGTTGTTGGAGTTGAATCCAAGTCCACTCTTGTCATTGGGGGATTGTTGCACACTTAACATCTTATCAAGTTTGCATTTCCCTTCATGACCCTTTACCAAGTCGTTCTTCAAAGAAGAGACTTGGGCCTTGAGCTCTTTGATTTCCTCTACATGGTTAGTAACAACACAAGTACTAGAGGAAGTAGAACCTTCATTGTTAGAGCAACAAGGCAATGAAGATAATTCATCACAAGATTTAGCAATATTATGAGTGGATGAATTACTAGGACTAGCACATGGCAATATAACATTTTGAGTAGTAGTGCTAGTACCCACATGAGGCTCACAAGGTGTTGCCTTAGATATTATAGCCTCATGAGCTAACTTTAGCCTATCATGAGAGGCTAGAAGATCCTCATAGGAGCTAGAAAGCTTTCCATGAATTTCTCCCAATTTCCCATAATTGCTAGTTAGCAAATCAAGTTGAGCCCTTAGCTCAACATTCTCCTTCAAGGTAGATGCTTCACAAGAAGTAGAGTTAGTAGCACAAGCATCATTATCAATAGCAATAGGAGAAGGCAAGTTGGCATGCACTTTTAGATAAGAAGCTTTAAGTTGCTCATGCGACTCGGTGAGTTTGGTGAGCGCACTCTCAATGACCCTTGAGCCCTTTTTGAGTTGCTCAAAATCCTCAAGGAGTTTAGCATTAACAAACACAAGCTTATCATTTTTTAGCTTTAGTTCATTTGCCATCTCAAGAGCTCTATCATGGTTTTCCTTTTCTCTAGACAATTCTAGAGCAAAGGTCTCCTCAAGAGCTTCCTTGATGGTTTGTTCTTCTTCAAGTTCATTCTTTAAAGATGCTACATCATCGGCATACTCTCGTTCAAGAGCACCCTTTTATCAATGGTGTTCTCATGCATCCAAATAAGTTTTTGGCTCTCAATAGCGGTAGTCAAGATTTCAAAGAAGTGAGTGCTAGCAATTTTATCTTTGCAAATAATCTTGAATACACTCTTACCCTTATCGCGTAGAGAGACAACCCAATCCTCTTCTTCATAAACATCCTCATCCTTATCACCACGAGAAGTATGAGGTTCCATGGTAGGAGATACCGGTGGAACCCTTGGCCATAAGGCACATATGAGAACCGTGAGATAAAGATGAGGAGTTACTTGAGGCTCCTTTCAAGATCTTGTCTTGACCAATAGAATCTTTGGTTTCCTCTACAATGTTAGTCACACAACAACTAGAGGAAATAGAAGCATTTTATCATGGCCACAAGACAAAGCAAGCATATCATCATTAGATTTATTCAAGCAACTTACACATGATATGCAAGGACTATCAACACAAGCATGTAAATCATTTCTAGTGCTAGATGTGTTTGAGTCCGTAGATGAAACATTGCATTGAGATAGAGATGAAGAATCATCAATAGAAAGCTTAATATCAACATTGCAATTTTCATCACCACTCACCATATCATTACCTTGTGTCTTGACACACTTTGGTGAAGTGGATGAAGATGAGAACTCATCACGGCCGGAAGTGGAAGCAATGCAATCATCCTTAATAATATTGGACACATCATATTTATCTTGAATTTTTGTCCATAACTCATGAGCGCTCCCAAAAGGCATGATTGAAGAAGTAACTACATTGCTCACAACAATGGAAAACACATGAGAAGCAAGAGCATCGAGGCAAGAGTTTTTCTCCTCCTCAAGAGATAAATTTTGAGGATCCTTAGGAGAAGAAAAACCCATGCCAAGAAATCGCTCCATGTCCGGAGACATACGCCGCAAAATATTAAGCACATAAATTTTCCATAGATCATAATTTGTGCCATCAAATATAACCAAGTTATTGTGCGCTAATCCCCTAACCGAGCATCTTTACTCTCAAGGCGGTGAAGCCTAAGAATGAGAGACCTTGCTCGATACCAATTGAAAGGACACGGATGTCGCCTAGAGGGGGGTGAATAGGCGATTTAAAACTTTTACGAGATGGGCTTAACAAATGCGGAATAAAACTAGCGTTTACTTTGTCAAGCCCAAAGCCTATATACTATGGTTCACCTATGTGCACCAACAACTTATTCTAAGCAAGAGTTCACCTATGTGCACCAACAACTTATGCTAAGCAATACAAGCAAGTATGTGATAACAAGATATATATAACTTCAAGCACGATGGCTATCACAAGGTAAAGTGCATAAGTAAAGAGCTCGGGTATAGAGATAACCGAGGCACGCGGGAGACGATGATTTATCCCGGAGTTCACACTCTTGCGAGTGCTAATCTCCGGTGGAGAGGTGCGGTTGCTTAGTGCTCCCGAACGCCACAAGAGGCTCACCTTGAGGTGTGGTTGCTCGATGCACACCAACGCCACAAAGGCCTCACCCCAAGATGCGGTACTCACACCACACACCGAACGCCACGAAGGCGCCTCACCTAAATCTCCGGTGACCCTCGCCACAAAGGCCTAGGTCACGGTTCCACTAAGGGATTTCCTTCGAGGCGGAAACCGGGCCTTACACAAAGATTGGGGCACACATCCACAACTTAATTGGAGGCTCCCAACAAATCGCCACAAAGGCCTAGAATCCGTCTAGGGTTCCAAGAACCCAAGAGTAACAACTTCCTTGCTTTCACCTCCACGAATCACCGTGAAGAACTCAAACCGATGCACCAAATGCAATGGCAAGAACACCACAAAGATGCTCAAGTCCTTCTCTCTCAAATTCCAACAAAGCTACAAAAGCTATTGGGGGAATAAGAGAGGAAGAACAAAGGAATTCACAAAGAACACCAAGATCAAGATCTAGAGGATTCCACTCACAAAGAGATGGATTTGATTGGTAGAAAAGTAGATCTAGATCTCCTCTCTCTTTTCCCTCAAATGGGGGCAAGAATCATGGAGGGATTGAGAGATAGTGCAAGCTTCTCTAGTTCAACAATGGAGGAGAGAGAGAGTGAGAGAAGCACAGCCCAAGGAGGAAGAAGGGGGTATTTATACCCCCAAGAAAATCGAGCCGTTTGGGCAAAAACGGGCGGATATTCCGGCCCAAGTTGGGGCCGGATTATCAGGGGCCGGATAATCCGGCCTCAGGGACAAAACCTGGACAAAATCCGGCCAAAAATCCGGCCCCTATCCAGAGCTGCTTTTCTTCCGGTCCTTAGACGATTTCGGGGGGCCGGATATTTCCGAAATATCCGGCCCGGATAATCCGGCCCGGATATTTCCAAAATATCCGGCCTAAGAAAACTGCAGAAACACCAAAACTAAAACGGGCATAACTTTTGCATCCGGACTCCGATTTCGATGATCTTGGGCTCGTTGAAATCACAACAATGAGCTCTACAACAATATGCATAGAAACATCATAGTCCAGCAAAGGAGGATAGAAACAAATGAAGAAAGGTTTGACCTATCTCAAAAAGACATACCGGTAAAACCTCCAATCTTGAAAATGCAACAAGTTGCCCATGGAAAAACCATTCTCAATGAACTAGAGCTTGTCATGAGAATAAGCACAAGCTCTAAAACATCACATGGATAAGATCCAAATAAAACCAAGAAAGATGATGAACCAAACTCGAAAACGCAAGAAGTGATCTATGCGAAATCCGTTTTCGATGAACTAGAGCTTGTCATGAGAATAAGCACAAGCTCTAAAACATCACATGGATAAGGTCCAAATAACAACCAAGAAAGATGATGCAAGGATGCAAAGGTTTGAGCTCTCTCCGAACGATACGATCGAGTTACTCACTCGAGAGCCCTCTTGATAGTACGGCAACTAAACTATAAACCGGTCTCCAACTACACTATGAGACCGGTGAGAAACAAACCCTATCAAGAGCAAACCTTATACTTGCGCATTCCACTTGAGCTCGATGACGACGATCTTGACCTCAACAAGATGGAACGCCTTTCTTGCTTGTGCTTGCTTGACGAAGTCTTGTGGATTGCTCCCCCATAATCCACCATGGGAGAGCTTCTTCTTCGGCGCATCTTCACATATCCATGACCACCATGTGGATGGCAAGACTCAAGCAAAGGACCTCTTCGAGATGGCTCATCTTGAACTTGCACTTCATTTCTTCATTCTTCATCATGTTGATGTCTTGAAGTAACTTGAGGGCTCACTTCATCTTCATCTTCAAGACATACTTGACACTTGATATCCTTCACCAATTTCTTCTTATTGCAACCTTGAAGCCAACATATGGTTCAAGAATTGCCTATGGACAACTCCTACAAATATAACTCAATGCAAACATTAGTCCATAGGGATTGTCATTAATTACCAAAACCACACATGGGGGCTCCATGCACTTTCAATTTTCCCATGAGCTATGTATTGTAAAGGCAAAGAATAGAATTTTAAAGGTAGCACTCAAGTAATGTACTTTGGAATGGCAGAGAAATACCATGTAGTAGGTAGGTATGGTGGACACAAATGGCATAGTTTTTGGCTCAAGGATTTGGATGCACGAGAAGAATTCATCTCAATACAAGGCTAGGCTAGCAAGGTTGTTTGAAGCAAACTCAAGTATAAAATGGTGCAGCAAGACTCACATATGAACATATTGTAAGCATTATAAGACTTTACATCATCTCCTTGTTGTTCAAACACCTTAACCAGAAAATATCTAGACTCTAGAGACCAATCATGCAAACCAAACTTTAACAAGCTCTATGTAGTTCTTCATTAATGGATGCAAAGTACATGATTCAAGAGCTTAAACATGATCTATATGAGCACAACAATTGCCAAGTATCAAATTATTCAAGACATTATACCAATTACCACATAAAGCATTTTCCGTTTCCAACCATATAGCAATTAACGAAGCGGTCTTCAACTCCGCCATGAACATTAAAGATAGAACTAAGAACACCAGTGTTCATATGAAAAATCGGAGCGTGTCTCTCTCCCACACAAGCATGAATTTATTCAAACATAATCAAAAATAAAAATAAAATCAAACAGACGCTCCAAGCAAAGTACATAAGATGTGACCGAATAAAAATATAGTTTCAAGAGAAGAAACCTGATAGATTGTTGATGAAGAAGGGGATGCCTTGGGCATCCCCAAGCTTAGATGCTTGAGTATTCTTGAAATATGCAGGGATGAACCACGGGGGCATCCCCAAGCTTAGACTTTTCACTCTTCTTGATCATAGTATATCATCCTCCTCTCTTGACCCTTGAAAACTTCCTCCACACCAAACTCGAAACAAACTCATTAGAGGGTTAGTGCATAATCAAAAATTCACATGTTCAGAGGTGACACAATCATTCTTAACACTTCTGGACCTTGCCCAAAGCTACTGGAAGTCAATGGAACAAAGAAATCCATCCAACACAGCAAAAGAGGCAATGCGAAATAAAAGGCAGAATCTGTCAAAACAGAACAGTCCGTAAAGATTTTTTTTTTGAGGAACTGGACTTGCTCAGATGAAAATGCTCAAGTTGAATGAAAGTTGCGTACATATATGAGGATCACGCACGTAAATTGGCAGATTTTTCTGAGTTACCTACAGAGAACCCTGCCCAAATTCGTGACAGACAGAAATCTATTTCTGCGCAATAATCCAAATCTAGTATGAACCTTGCTATCAAAGACTTTACTTGGCACAACAATGCAATAAAATAAGATAAGGAGAGGTTGCTACAGTAGTAACAACTTCCAAGACACAACAAAACAGTAGCAAAATAAAGACATGGGTTATCTCCCAAGAAGTGCTTTCTTTATAGCCATTAAGATGGGCTCAACAATTTTAACGATGCTCGCACAAGGATGAGAGTTGAAGCAAAAGAAAGCATCAAAAAGCAAGTTCAAAACATATTTGAGTCTAACCCACTTCCTATGAAAAGGAATCTTGTACACAAATAAATTCATGAAGAACAAAGTGACAAGCATAAGAAGGCAATACAAGCGCAACTTCAAAATTCTCAACATAAAGAGGGAAAACTTAATATTATTAAGATGCATATAACCATGTTTCCCTCTCTCATAATAACTTTCAGTAGCATCATTGATGAAATCCACAATATATCCATCACTTAAAACATTCTTATCATGGTTCATATGTATAAAAGTATCATTATTTTTGGCATAAGAAAAACTCTTCTCATTAATAGTAATTGGAGCAGGATCATTATCAAGAATTTGAACATGGTAAACAAGTTGCATACTAAGGGAATTGTTTTTGGCAATCCAATCATAACTATGACAAGTTTCATAAGGATAGTTATAACCTATATCATAGCATTCTTTATAATAATCATCAAAGATTGGAGGCACAGTGTCATCATAAGAAATAGAATAGTTATCTTTCACAGTATGTTCATCTGTGACCATACCATCATTGTTACTAGAAGGAGATGTATCAAACATATAATGATCAGTAGCAAAAGGATTTTCAAACACCTCATCCCCAAGTTTAGAGCTTTCTATATCATTATGGGAGGAAGCATGGATAGTACTGATACTATGGCAATTATTAACATTATCATTTTCAGAATTAGTTTCCCAGAGATTTGCAATATCAAAAGTAGTGTGCTCTTTAAAATCATGGTCACTAATGTAGGTAAAGGGCATAGGAAGATCATTGTACTCAGATTCATTATCATAATAATCATCAAGAGCAACATACTTGCGGTTACCTATCGTTATCTCATACACGTGGGGATATGCCGTTACCTCTTTCTTTTTATTCCCCCTCTTCTTCTTCTTCTTCTTCTTCGTTTCCTTCTTCTTCTTCTTTTCCTTCTTATCGTTCCCTTCTTCAGGAGGGAGAGGCTTGAAGGGAGGCTTCTCCACATAACCTGATTTATTTCCAGAAACAATAGAAGAAACTTGGGAGGATTCCTCCTTTTCATTAATAAGCTCAAAACACACAACGGTCCTATCATATTTTGGCAAGGTGTCATCTTCTAAAATGTTTTGTATGTAAGTATTTGTATGGCAATTATCATCAATATCAAGATCACTCATATGTAACAGAGAGATTTTTCTTGATAACTCTTCACACCACAAAAATAAAGTAAGTTCATCATGCTGATTAGGAGTAATTTCATCATCACAATACAAATTTGCAGCACTCATGGGGTTCGAATTATTATTGGAGGAGCATTGAAAATTAAAATGACCTGCTCTATGGCAAAGTTCACAAATAAAAGGATAGAGGGCACAAACTTTTTTACCAAGATCATCTAGAGCCCTAGACCACTTTCTAGTTTTTTCATTCATATGGTGGATACAATATTCATCTTTGATTTGATTTATTCCACAGGGTCTATGCATTCCATAAAAATTAACATGCTTATAAGAAATAGCATTCTCAGAAGTTTGAGCATGTTTATTGCAATCATTAACAACAATTTCATTTTCCATGCAAGTGTCTTTGAAAGGTTCATGATACTTATCAAAATTCTTCCTAGGCAATTCAAAATGAGAGGCAAAAGATTTATAAAGATTTGCAACAACTTGAGAGTCAAGACCATAAGTAGCACTCATATTTCGAATTGTATTAGTATCCATAAAAGTTTCAATGCATTCATAATCATAATTTATACCTGACTCTTTACCTTTGTCGTTCTCCCAATCTTCAGCGTTCTCCTGAATCCGATTAAGAAGGTCCCATTTAAACTCTTCCTTATTGCGCGTGAATGATCCAGAACAAGAAGTATCCAACAAGGTTTTATCTTGAAAAGAAAGTCTTGCATAGAAATTATCAATGATGATATTACCAGGAAGCTCATGATTGGGGCATTTGAGCATTAAAGACTTCAATCTCTCCCATGCTTGAGCAATACTCTCTCCATCATGAGGCCAGAAATTATATATGCGGTTTCGGTCTTCGTGAATTTCACTTGGAGGATAGAATTTAGAGTAAAATAGAGGCACAATATCCTTCCAATCAAGAGAATGCCCATCCTTCAGCAGTTTGTACCAATGCGCCGCTTTACCAGACAACGACATAGAGAATAATTTCTTCTTCACTTCATCCATAGAGATACCTGCACACTTGAATAACCCACATATTTCATGCAAAAACAGTAAATGATCTCCAGGATGGATAGTTCCATCCCCTTCATAGCGGTTATCCATAACATGTTCAATAATTTTCATAGGTATTTTATATGGAATACTTTTAGTAGGTGGATTTAAAATATCACAAGCATCATTAGATTTATCGCATATGGGAGATAAAGTATTATCAGAGCAAATTTTCTCCCCTAAAGATGGGAAGCTAAAAAGATCATGAAAACTAGCTTCCCCAAGCTTAGACTTCTCCATAGCATTAGTAGTAACTGCGTTCATACTAATAACATTGCTACTAGCATGCAAATAAGGTTCCATAGGTTTTTTAATTTTCGCATCAAACAATTCTAACTCAGGAAAAAGATTAAAAAGCTCACCAAATTTTTTGTTGTTTTCCATTATGCCTAACTAGTGAAAATAAAACAAGAAACAAAAAGATGCAATTGCAGGATCTAAAGGAAATAGCTTCGAGTACTCACACACCGGCAACAGTGCTAGGAAATAGCTTAGTAGTCGGAGGATGTGAATACCTTTTACCTTACCTCCCCAGCAACGGCGCCAGAAAATAGCTTGATGTCTACGCACGCTTCTATTCCTGTAGACAGTGTTGGGCCTCCAAGAGCAGAGGTTTGTAGAACAGCAGCAAGTTTCCCTTAAGTGAATCACCCAAGGTTTATCGAACTCAGGGAGGAAGAGGTCAAAGATATCCCTCTCAAGCAACCCTGCAATCACGATACAAGAAGTCTCTTGTGTCCCCAACACACCTAATACACTTGTCAGATGTATAGGTGCACTAGTTCGGCGAAGATATAGTAAAATGCAAGTAGTATGGATGTGTATGAGTGGTAATAGCAATCTGAATAAAATATTGCAGCGAGTAAACATGCAGTAGAACAGTAAGTAAGCGGTGTTTGCAGTATTGGAAACAAGGCCTAGGGATCATACTTTCACTAGTGGACACTCTCAACATTGATCACATAAATAAATAAGTTCTCTTCCTTTGTGCTACATATACTCTTGTTTGATAATGAACACCATTCGTTGTGTAGGGCTACAAGAGAACCTCAATGCCGGAGTTAACAAGCTCCACAACATTCGGCATTCATATTTAAGTAACCTTTAGAGCATAATAGATCTTTGCAATTTAAACCGAGTACTAACATAGCATACACATTGTCACCTTTACACTATGAAGGGGGAATAAATCACATCAATACTATCATAGTAATAATTAACTCCATAACCTACAAGAGATTATGATCATAACCTACGCCAAGTACTACACGATGCACACACTGTCACCATTACACCGTGAAGGAGGAATAGAATACTTTAATAACATCACAAGAGTAGCACATAGACTAATAGTGATACAACGCTCATCATATGGATCTCAATTATGCAAGGCAGCTCATGAGATCATTGTATTGAAGTACATGGGGGAGAGAATACCAGCTAGCTACAACTAGAACCCGTAGTCCATGGGGGAACTACTCACGGAGCATGATGGAGGCGGTGGCGTCGATGGAGATGGCTTCCGGGGGCACTTCCCCGTCCCGGCAGGGTGCCGGAACAGAGACTTCTGTCCCCCGAATTGGAGTTTCGCGATGGTGGCGGCGCCCCTGGAGTCTTTCTGGAGTTTCGTCAATTGGTGTCGATGTTTTAGGTTAGGACGGCTTAAATAGGCGAAGAGTCGGAGTCGGAGGGGCCACGGGGCCTCCTCACACTAGGGGGGCGCCCCCCCTTGGGCCGCGCTGCCCACACGTGTGGGGACCCCAGGGCTCCCCTCTGGTCCCCCTTTGACTTTCTGGAAGGTTCCGGGAAAAATAAGATGTTGGGTCTTCGTTTCGTCGAATTCCGAGAATATTGCCCAACAGCCTTTCTGGAACCAAAAACAACAGAAAACAGCAACTGGCCCTTTGGCATCTCGTCAATAGGTTAGTTCCGGAAAACGCATCAAAACGATATAAAGTGTGAACAAAACATGTAGGTATTGTCATAAAACAAGCATGGAACATAAGAAATTATAGATACGTTTGAGACGTATCAGACAGCAACTGGGATAACTTCTTTACCTCCCCTTGTGTCGAATCAATTGTTAAGGCTTATAAGTATTCTTTACCTCCCCTTGTGTCGAATCAATCGTCAATAGGTGCAGCTGAATTGACAACTCAGTTGTTAAGGCTTATAAGTATTCTTTACCTCCCCTTGTGTCGAATCAATAAATTTGGGTTTTACTTCCCTCGAAGACTGTTGCGATCCCCTATACTTGTGGGTCATCAGTGATCACCCTCAAGGATGATGCATTTGGTATCCTCGCACCACTGAGTCCCGCTTAGATCGCGGAGGCTGCTAATGGTGAGCCACCTCTGCCTCCACTTCCTCAGGTGGTTTTACACCTAAGTGGAGCACGCGGAGACACCACAGCGTTCAAACATGGCCTTTACGATGCTTGTGACGGTAAAGCACACGTCCGTTGGGAACCCCAAGAGGAAGGTATGATGAGTAAATCAGCGAGTTTTTCCTCAGTAAGAAACCAAGGTTATCGAACCAGTAGGAGATGAAGATCACGTGAAGGTTGTTGGTGAAGGAGTGTAGTGCGGCGCAACACCAGGGATTCCGGTGCCAACGTGGAACCTGCACAACACAATGAAACTACTTTGCCCCAACTTAACAGTGAGGTTGTCAATCTCACCGGCTTGCTGAAAACAAAGGATTAAACGTATGGTGTGGAAAATGATGTTTGCTTGCAGAAAACAAAAGAGAACAATGATTGCAGTAGGTTGTATTTCAGATGTAAAAGAATGGACCGGGGTCCACAATTCACTAGTGGTGTCTCTCCAATAAGATAAATAACATGTTGGGTAAACAAATTACAGTTGGGCAATTGACAAATAGAGAGGGCATAACAATGCACATACATATCATGATGACTACTATGAGATTTACTTAGGGCATTACGACAAAGAACATAGACCGCTATCCAGCATGCATCTATGCCTAAAAAGTCCACCTTCGGGTTAGCATCCGCACCCCTTCCAGTATTAAGTTGCAAACAACAGACAATTGCATTAGGTACTGTGCGTAATGTAATCAACACAAATATCCTTAGACAAAGCATTGATGTTTTATCCCTAGTGGCAACAGCACATCCATAACCTTAGAACTTTCTGTCACTATCCCAGATTCAATGGAGGCATGAACCCACTATCGAGCATAAATACTCCCTCTTGGAGTCACAAATATCAACTTGGCCAGAGCCTCCACTAGCAACGGAGAGCATGCAAGATCATAAACAACACATATATGATAGATCAATTATCAACTTGACATAGTATTCCATATTCATCGGATCCCAACAAACACAACATGTAGCATTACAAATAGACGATCTTGATCATGATAGGCAGCTCACAAGATCTAAACATGATAGCACAAGAGGAGAAGACAACCATCTAGCTACTGCTATGGACCCATAGTCCAAGGATGAACTACTCACGCATCAATCCGGAGGCGGGCATGATGATGTAGAGTCCTCGGGTGATGATTCCCCTCTCCGGCAGGGTGCCGGAGGCGATCTCCTGAATCCCCCAAGATGGGATTGGCGGCGACGACGTCTCAGTATGTTTTCTCGTATCGTGGCTCTCGGTGATAGGGTTTTCGCGACGGAGAGAATATATAGGCGAAGGGGTAGAGTCGGGAGGCGCTCGAGGGGCCCACCCCATAGGGTGGCGCGCCCAAGGGTGGGGCCGCGCCCCCCTAGGGTGTTTCCGCCTCGTCGCCCCTCTTCGTCTCCTCTTCGGACTTCTGGAAGGCTCCGTGCAAAATAAGACCGTGGGCTTTTGTTTCGTCCAATTCCTAGAATATTTCCTGTGTAGGATTTCTGAAACCAAAAACAACAGAAAACAGGAACTGGCACTTCGGCATCTCGTTAATAGGTTAGTGCCGGAAAATGCATCAAAATGATATAAAGTGTATATAAAACATGTGAGTATTGTCATATAACTAGCATGGAACATAAGAAATTATAGATACGTTTGAGACGTATCAAGCATCCCCAAGCTTAGTTCCTACTCACCCTCGAGTAGGTAAAGGATAACAAGGATAATTTCTGAAGTGACATGCTACTATCATAATCTTGATCAATACTATTGTAAAGCATATGAGATGAATGAAGTGATTCAAAGCAATGGTCTAGATGATGACTAAACAACTGAATCATATAGCAAAGACTTTTCATGAATAGTACTTTCAAGACAAGCATCAATAAGACTTGCATAAGAGTTAACTCATAAAGCAATATATTCTTAATAGAAGGTTTTGAAGCAACACAAAGGATGATTAAGTTTCAGCAATTGCTTTCAACTTGTAACATGTATATCTCATGGATAGTTGTCAACATAAAGCAATATAACAAGTGCAATAAGTAAACATGTAAGAATCAATGCACACAGTTGACACAAGTGTTTGCTTCTAAGATAGAAAGAAGTAGGTAAAGTGACTCAACATAAAGTAAAAGAAAGGCTCTTCGCAGAGGGAAGCATGGATTACTCATGTGCTAGAGCTTTTTATTTTAAAAACATGGAAACAATTTTGTCAACGGTAGTAATAATTCATATGTGTTATGCATAAAACATCCTATAAGTTGCAAGCCTCATGCATCGAATACCAATAGTGCTCGCACCTTGTCCTAATTAGCTCGGATTTCCATGGATTATCATTACATTACATATGTTTCAACCAAGTGTCACAAAGGGGTACCTCTATGCCACCTGTACAAAGGTCCAAGGAGATAGATCGCATTTGATTTCTCAGTTTTGATAGATCTCAACTTAAGGACATCCATACCGGGACAACATAGAAAACAGATAATGGACTCCTCTTTAATGCTTAAGCATTCAACAACAGATAATATTCTCATAAGAGATTGAGGATTAGTGTCCAAGCTGAAACTTCCACCATGATACATGGCTTTGGTTGGCGGCCCAAAGTTCTTCTCTAACAATATGCATACTCAAACCATTTAATCATGATAAATCACCCTTACTTCAGACAAGACGAACATGCATAGCAACTCACATGATATTCAACAAAGGTGTAACAGTTGATGGCGTCCCCAGAAACATGGTTACCGCTCAACAAGCAAGTTATAAGAAATAAAATACATAAGCGACATATTCAATACCACAATAGTTTTTAAGCTATTTTCTCATGAGCGATGTATTACAAAGACAAGGAATGAAATTTTAAAGGTAGCACGCAAGCAATTTACTTTGGAATGGCAGAGAAATACCACGTAGTAGGTAGATATGATGGACACAAATGGCATGGGTTTTGGCTCAAGGTTTTGGATGCACGAGAAGAATTCCCTCTCAGTACGAGGCTTTGGCTAGCAAGGTTGTTTGAAGCAAACACAAGTATGAACTGGTACAGCAAAACTTACATAAGAACATATTGCAAGCATTATAAGACTCTACACTGTGGACAACACAAACCATACCAACATCATCCTAAATTAGACAAGCAATTCATTGCAACTGTGGACAGCACAAACCCTAGCAAGATCATGGTAGGTCATCACATTTGGGACAAACAAGGAACCGAAAATGTGGCACCCTGGCAAGATCATGATAGCTCAACACAATCCGGACTAACCCCTGCTACAAGATCAAACCCTCGCCAAGATCTGACAACTCCTAACCTAGATCTAAACATAACCGAGGTACCGCGGTAAGGGAATCCTTACAGTCATCACCGGAGGTGAAGAAGTGCTGCACCAGGAAGAAGGTGAAGCCGCCCAGATGCAGTCGCCGCCGCTGCCACCGTCGCCGACCGGAGATGTGTGCGCCTCTTACCTGCTTGCCAACGGGAGCAGGAGCTCGAATTTTAGGGGGAGAGTGGAGGAGATGGTAGAAATAGGCGATGGGGCGCGGCGGGAGGTGATGGAATCCTTCCCGCCCCCCTTTTCGCTTTTCGCCGATGCGCACTGCAGCTTCCGTCATCTCCATCCTCGTCTTCGCGCGTCCGCCGAAGATTCGTTTTTTGCATCAGCTACGTACGAGATTTGCCTGTATCGCCAGAAACAGCTGATTCAGACGTTCCTCCAGGACCTAGCCAGAGGGTGTTTTGAGAACCGGTTCATGCAACAACGCGACTGAGCCCAGGCAACCAAACGGACCAAAAATTGATGGGCCGATATGAGCCAAGGCGAGGCAATGCAACCAAACACGCCCATGGTGTTTCACTGAGACTCCAAGTCGTTATTGTGACCCACCCCCAGTCGATGGCCATGATTTACCCCATACATATATTTTTACACTCGTGAGAAGCCATGTGCGTCTTTGATCTAGTGGAGGCGCCATGAGACATGGAGGGGTACATGATGATTGGACTAGGCCATCGGGAAGAAAGGGCCTCACCTCGTGGAGAAACAAAGAAGATTGGGAACTCCCCAAGTGAAAAATGTGTAAGAGCCATATTACTTGTTGCTAAAAATGTGCCTAAATACAATGTGAATATGGATCGGAAGGGAGCACTATTTTTTTCCCGCTGTAGCACCACCTTTTGCTTTCCTCGGATTCCAGTCTATCGTTTTTTTGTTAAACCGTCTCGCTCCGTTACTCGTAGTCGTAGGGCAAAACAACTCCAAGATTGAACGCCCACTCTCGTGAACATGATCGTCGCGTACGTGGGAATCTACTGGGAGAAGTCAAAGCCGATTGAGTAGGTCAATTCGTAGGCTATCTCGCGAGCGTCTCTCCTCTTTGGAGGTCGACCGGCGCATGCAGGTGGTCCGCCACGGAGCGAGAAGTGGAAGTGGAATGGTCGAGTTGGACGGGACGCGCGAATGCATGCGATCGAGAAGGGAGAGCGCGTTGGTGCGGTGGGTAGCACGCACCGAACCCGGCCTGGGCGGCGGCGAGGATGGAGGGTAGGAGCCCATGCCATCGCCGGGGCCGCGGGAACCGGAGCCCATGCGGCACTCCTACCCCACTCTGTGCTAGCTAGTGTGCTTCCATCTGAATCTGCTTCCCTGATTCATGGTTTCTCGCCATGACCCGGCCGGCACCGGCGGTGCGTGCGTGCATCGGGCGGGTGCATGTGAGTGGCCGACGCGGCGGCTCGTCGACCGCCGATGCAAGAGGACGGAGTCACGTGCCACAACCCGCGCGCGGTCGCCGTCCGCTGGATCCAACGTCCTATCTAGCTAGCTAGTCCTCGCGCGCACTCCCACGTTCACGCGGCGCCGGCCATGTCCATGTGATGTGCCGCCCACCGCCACAGCCAGCCCCCTGCACCTGCTGTCTCGTCGCCGATCCGGCGTCAGCTCCGTCTCAGTGGGATTCCCGCAGTTCCGCCCACCCGCACCACGCACACGCTCACACCTCTCCACGCCGATGGTCAACCCGCGGAAGACGGATCCAGACCAGACGTGACACACATCTCCCGCGTCGTGGATCTTTCCTTGCGCTTGTAAGGAGCGAAACCGTATTTTTCTGGAAAAAAGTACAGTATATATATTTTAAATCATGAACATGTAGATGTTTCTTTTTTAGGGCAGCACCGTATTTCATTAATCGAAAATCACCCCCTAGAATTCTTCAGCTACATGTATTGTCAGAACCCTCTTCTCCAATATCTTTCTTCCCTTCTCCCACTCCCAGTCTCGTGTTCATGGCGAACATGATCAATCCTAAGAGCATCTCCAGTCGCGTCCCCCAAACCGTCCCCCAAAGGGATTTGGGACGCGCCGGACAGAAAATGCGTTCCAGCCGCGTCCCCCAAAGCCCTTTTTTGTCCGGCGCGCCCCTATACGGTGTCCGGCGCCCCGAGCCCGTCCCCGTCCCACAGGGGACGGTCCGGGGACGCCGGACACAACGAAAAGCGAGGCGGGGAGTGGCGGGGCCGACCCGTCAGCGGCACAATTAATTTAAACCTAACCGTCGCCTACCTCGCGACGGAAGTTATTGGCGCGCAGCGACGGTGCGATTCCGCGAGAGGCGCGGCGGGACGCGTCCCGTCGCGCCTAGCTCTGCGTGCCGGCGTTAATGAGCGCCACCGCTCCTCCGCCTCCCTCCGGCCTATAAAAAGGGGCGCCTCTCATCGTCCCTCTCACACACAAACCCTAGCGCCTCTCTCCCAAACCCTAGCCGCCACCATCTCTCAACAAGACTCGACGCTATGTCTGGTAGAGGCGGAGGCCGACCTCGCGGCCGCGGCCGTGGTCGTGGTCGTGGCCGCGGCATAGCTGAACGCTCGCCGTCGCCTCCCACGTCGTCGTCTTCATCGTCGGAGATGGACGTGGAGCCGGACGTCCTGTTCGAGTTCGTCCACGTCCTCAAGGGCGACCCGCGCGGCATCCAGAGGCTGCCGGACTCCTTCGCCGAGTACGTCGGTGGCGTACGCCCGCGCACGATGCATCTGCGGGAGCATTCGTGCGGCTACTGCCGGTGGATCGTCAAGGCGATCTACGACGCGCGCGGCAAGATGTACCTCAACATCGGCTGGGAGAAGTTCGCGCGCCACCACAGCCTCGAAGCCGGCTTCATCCTCGTGTTCTCCTACTTCGGCAACAGGGACATGAGCGTCAAGGTCTTCGACGAGAGGCGCTGCCTCCGGGACTACCACGTCGACAGGGACTCCCACGACGACAGCACCGACGAGGAGAACGACTGAATGAGTGTTGTTTCTTCGCAGCGAATACGTGCACGGAGGTTTCTGCCTGTTCGCCTCATCGGTAGAACCAACAAGGGCACCATCCTCCCGCTGGATTTTCCAGTTTAGGTGACTGGGTGTGCCCTCGAGTGTTCTTTCTTAGCAGCGAACACACGAAACCTTCGATGCACGGCCTAGTTAGGTTTAGTTTCTTTGCAAAATTTTATATTTGTGTCCACGACGGTTCAAACTATGTATTAGTTTGTGGAAAACCACGTTCCCAATTATGTATTAGTTTGTGGAAAACCACGTTCCCAATTATGTATTAGTTTGTGGAAATTGAAATAAAAATGCCAAAAAAAGTATTTTAAATGTTTGGGGGCGGCGTTTGGGGGACGCGGCTGGGGAGCGACGTCCCCCAAACGCGGCACGAACGAAACACGTCCCCCAAACGCTCGATCCGGCGCGGTTTGGGGGACGGTTTGGGGGATGCGACTGGAGATGCTCTAAAACTCGCCGCAACGCCCGCGGGGCTTGCCAATCTAGGCTTAGCGCCGATGCCAATATCACCCCCTAGAATTCTTCAGCTATACTCAACATCGCATTTGGTTAGAACAAGATAATGTTTCGGGGTTAATGAAGAACCAACGTCTCTCGATGATCCGAGGGAGCGAACGGGTCATGATGACGGCAAGTCAATTAATAACTATATACTTCCCATAACAAGGTACCATTGTACTCCCTCCGATTCATATTAGTTGTCACTAATATCGATGTATCTAGACATTTTTTAGTTCTAGTTATATCTATACTAATGGCAAGTAATGTTAACCGCTCTAATAAGGACATGGCCATCGAATGAACTGAGCAAAACCTAAGGGAGGCAGCATCAAGTTCAACAACATATGTGCGACTACGTGTGGTTGCCCTTGTCGGAGCCCAACTGAAAAAAGAATATATCTTTAGGAGGAAGAAATTAATTAGTACTTTCTTCGACTCATATTATTTGATGTTAATACCTAGACATATTTTAATTGTCGATACATCTATTTTAGCATCAATTAATGTTACCGTGTGCGTGTTAATCGACGGATAAAAAAACAAAAGGAGACTGAGGATGGAGGTAGAGGACATATAACATGTGGGCAAGTAAACTCACTGCGCGTACTGATTTACGATTGTTTTTATCCAAGATTCGATTTAGACTGGAATTAGTTAGTTTAAAATACAACCTACAAGAATTTACACTTTATATTTTATTTCGCCTAATCTCTCTACAAGTTCAGTGTTTAAAAATAAAATAAAATTCCTCTTTTTCTCGTGCCTGTACCCACACATAAGTCTCTCGTCAGTATTATCAGTCGTAGAGTCCATGATGGTGACGATCGTCTTTCTTCGAGAGTCCAAGCACGTCGATCTCGCTTGTTTTCTTTTCCTGCTTGCTTGTACTACTTCACTGCGGTAACAGTTGGGTATTGTGTTCGGCGTGACATCCAGATCTTGCCTGTCTGTAAGGCCAAAGCTTTGACTCTGGATCGTCATTTACTACTGTTCCAAAATTTTCATATAATTTTTCATTAAAGTTAAATTCTGTAGAGCTTAATTATTTATAAAATAAATACATTTCTAGAAGCAGGCATACATGATGAGAAAACCGTTTTATAAATAAAACCACAACGGGCAAACCGATACAACATGATGAGAAAACCCTCTTACAAAGGAGATCAAGATAAACAACAAAGTACAAGGAAAATTAAAACTTGCCACCTGACGACAAGGCCTTCAAAGAGGGTAACGACGCAAAGCACCGACGTCGTCGAGACCAAGATGGTCAAGGGTTTTCATCTAGAGTCGCAAGTGGAGAAGGTGACCACAACAAAGCTCCCAAAAGGATTACCACACCCGTTGGCATGGCCGCCCTTGGCGTCAGAACGCTGAGCTTTCGTCCGAAAAAGACCTTCATGCCACGCTCGGTATCTCATACCGTCCATTGTCCTCGAGCCAGGCCTCCCGAAGGCGATCTAGGAGCTGCCTTTGCTGAAGCACCGCCAACATCAAGATCCCTCGCCGCTCGCTCCTTGCCATCTGCACGACCAAAAAGCAAAGCCATCACCACCGCCATGTCGCTCATCGTAGAGTCGCCCACACAGTTCACCTTTTGATGCGTCCAAGATCTCCCATCCATGATGCAGCCGGCACCACGGTGGCATGTCCATCGGTGCGAACGACGGAGGTTCGGGAAGCCAACCATCCCACCGACAACATATCAGATAAATATATTAGTCCTTACAATATCGAATGCATACATTTCATGGCCATCTCCGTAATATAAGTTTGATATTGTAAGCGTTAATTCTTTTATTTATATATTTACATATTTGGTAGAACTTTATAAAACTTGACGTTGACTAATAATTATGGTATGCAACATTATTTTCTAGGAGAGAGGAAGTACGTATTAATTGTGGCCATACTGCCATACATGGATTACCGCTATCATTTGACCACATCTGTCCCTAGTTCTCCAAAACCTAGCAAGCCAACAAGAGCGAGACGGTACTCGGTTGAGCAAAGGCAAAGCAACGCAGACAGGCAGAGCACGGTAGCGATGCACACGAGTACCTCGTCGTAAATTGGAAGAACCCAAAGGTGCCAATACAATAAAAAAAAATAGCAGAAAAAACAAATCAGGAGCACGCCGTATCATGGCACATCATCATCATTATCTAATCATCAAATAAAACTCCTCACTGGAGCAGCAGCAGCAGCAGCGGAGGTAGTACTGTAGTAGTAGTATTAATTAATCGAGCTCATCCCAGCGAAGGAGAAGAAGAGAAGAAGCCTCTCCTTTAAGCTTCGAATCCTTCCCCCCTCCCTCCCTCCTCCCACTCTTCTTCATCGTTCCAACGGCAACGAAGCTTCCGAAACCTCCGAAGGGGATTCCCCACTCGCCAGGCTCTCGCTCCTGCCTCCGGAGCGATCAAGCTAGCCAGCGCCCGCGATCCCGCTCCCGGAGGTGCAGGCCGGGATCCGCCCATGGAGAGGTACGAGCTGCTCAAGGACATCGGCGCCGGCAACTTCGGCGTGGCGCGGCTGATGCGTCACAAGGAGACCAAGGAGCTCGTCGCCATGAAGTACATCCCGCGGGGCCTCAAGGTGCGCCCGCCCGCCCGCCGGATTCGGCTGTGATCCGTTCCGGCATGGGACGCGGTTTTCTTTCCTTTCCGCGCCGCGATTCCCCAACCTGCCAAGTTTTGGGATGTTCTGCCGACTGATTGGTGTTTCCTTTGCGGTTTGCAGATTGACGAGAATGTGGCGAGGGAGATCATAAACCACCGGTCGCTGCGGCACCCCAACATAATCCGATTCAAGGAGGTGAGCGAGCGCGCGAGGAAAAATGGAGGATGAACTCGATCTTTTCTTTTGCGTGTTTGGGTGCAGAGATAGAGAGAGAGTAATCGTAAATTCGTAATCGATTCTTCTGCCGCAGGTGGTTGTGACGCCGACGCACCTGGCGATTTGCATGGAGTACGCGGCCGGCGGCGAGCTCTTCGACCGGATCTGCAACGCCGGGAGGTTCAGCGAGGACGAGGTGAGGATCGGCTCGTTCATTCATTGGCCGTGTCCATTTCTTGGAGAACTCGCGCCGATTCCTCTGTAACTGACTCATGGCTGCTGGCCTGCTGCCCTGTTCTTCTCTTGCTTGCACTTGCAGGCCAGGTACTTCTTCCAGCAGCTCATCTGCGGCGTCAGCTACTGCCACTTCATGGTAAGATCAGTAGTAATACTAGTGCTGATCAAAATAGATGCAAGATCATCATCCGATGCTAGTATAAACTTGTTTTGTGATGTGCAGCAAATTTGCCATCGGGACTTGAAGCTGGAGAACACGCTCCTGGACGGCAGCCCGGCGCCACGCCTCAAGATCTGCGACTTCGGTTACTCAAAGGTAATAATAATTGAAAAATAAAGCAATAAATAAAAATTTCGTTTTCTGAGGGTCAAAAGGTTGCACTTTGCTTGGCTTTGCGGCCGAAAAGATCGGAAGATTCATTTCTCAGCCACTTCCAGAAATGCAATCGCTTTCCATTTTCTCACTTCCAGAAGCAACTTGGCTTGCCATTGTTGACCCAAGCAAGTTCGGTGCCACGCCACCGCCTTTTTCCACTACAAACAAATATAACTCGTTTTTCCTGCTGCAGTCGTCGCTGCTGCACTCGAAGCCCAAGTCGACGGTGGGCACGCCGGCGTACATCGCGCCGGAGGTGCTCTCCCGCCGGGAATACGACGGCAAGGTCAGCCATCTCTCTCTCTCTGCTCTTCTCTCTCCCTCGTGACTCTGCAGCTGGGGCCCCTCGTGCACGTGGCCTCTGCCGTCCTAGTACACGTAGTAGCGTGGCGCTCGCTTCCCGAGGCCGTCTACCAGCGTGCTACGTAGACCCGGCGTATGAGTCAGCCCGCTCGCGTCAGCATGTGGGCCCGCGTTTTCATTCTCGTAGGCTTACGGACTAGGATCTTTGTGGGGGCTGCTATCTCTGGCCCGTGGATTCAGAATTTGTCAACTAGTCGCAGATCTGCCGGCCTGTTACCGGGCAGACGTGCGCCCCGCCCACTGGGCGCGGGGCCCAATAGGGTGTGGGATTGGGCCCAACGGCCATGCTGGCTCTCAGGTTGTGTCCATCCACTGCTTGCTGCTGCTCCTGTGGCAGATGATTAGATTCCCTGCGAATGTGGACAGTCCCTGTCCTAGCAGCCCTCCAAATGTATGATTTTGGAAGGATGTGCATTTTGTTGAAAAACTCGTCCGGGAAAGCAAAAAGAAGGAGAGCGATTGTGTTCTTTTCGTGCGTGATGTCGATTTCGACATTCACATTCTCGCGTTTTTTCTTTCTGGGGTGATCGAAATTCACCAATCATTCACTCTGCTTTTGTTGCACGCCATCCAAATGTAAAAAGAGGGGGGGGGGGGGGGGAGGTTTTGCTTTGATTCGAATCATGCCGGTTTAGTGCTGAGTAGTTTTATTTTGTTTTTTCACGAGAAGATCACGAGTTTGTAAGACGTTGTATCCCATCTTTCCTTATTCTATTGTGACCTGGAGTAAAGTTAGATTGCCTGGAGAAAGCATGTGATTCTCTTTTTCGCACTTGATCCAAGCAATCTTGTTCCTAAGTTCAGTTGTGTGCGTAATGCAATATTAGCGAGTGGAGAGACAGTGGCGTAATCATGTCTATAGGAGCATGCTTTGAAGGAATGATTTTAGATCACTAGGGGAATTTAAAGGATCCGATGGAGATGGATCAGTTGAATGCATGTCTGTGACAAAGCTCCTTGAGGTAGACACGCATAGCCGCGTCAGTTCAACAATTTGTTTTTTTTGTTGGACTAGACATCTTTGTTGGTTCACTGCACATACTTTATGTCCCTTTCTAAGTTACCATCATGGTTATAGTGCTACAGACTAGCTAGCAGATGTTGTCACAACGGCCCCTCCGACCCAATCCTTTTCAAGTAGCCTTGTTAGACTGAACTTCTCCTTGGCCCTTTCTGGTCCTTCAAAACTATTTCGTTATCTCGCTTCCTTTTTTTGTTGTCCTCTACTGCCATCATATCCCGTGAAGAATTTTCTTTACGACGGTTACCTCCTTTTGTTCCTTCGGTGTCCAAGAGATCGCATTAGATTAGTTACATTTTGTGCTTTCCAGGGCTGCAAAATTGGTCGCATTTGCTTGTCAAAAGAGAAACAGTTGGATGCGCTGGAGATTAGCATAGGTAGTCTATTGATAGCATGGCAACTATTACTTTATTGTCGGTTTCCAGGCCAATCCTTTTCAAACTGCAAAGTGCCGTTGATTTTCCCAACCACATGGTGCCCACCTTTGCTGCCATAAAATTATGTGCTTTTTGGCTGTTTTCGCATTAAATTATTATAACGTGTTTGTCTTGACCTACCCGATTTCTGGTAAGATTGTTTTGAAATTCCCTGATTGCGTTATGGAACTAAATTTGGATAGAACTCATTTTATTCGATGTATCATAAAATATGTTTTTTTGGTGTTACTTTCCAAAACAATAGATTCAAGTTCATTACAGTTTTATTCATATGTAAACAAAGCTGAAATTTGTGCACTTTAAACTTTATGTATGGTGTTTTGAGCATACTAAGTATAGCGGATGGCATAAAATGCATATGTTCTCAAATGTGCTTCCCTACAAGTTGTTGCTCTTGGCTTCTTGCCTTCATTTATCTATATGGCTGTTAGCTTTTTTTACAGTACTATGTGGTTGTTAATTCGTTACGTGTTCTAACATATTTGCATCTGTTGATGATTCAGACAGCCGATGTCTGGTCTTGCGGAGTTACCCTTTATGTGATGCTAGTTGGCGGTTACCCTTTTGAGGATCCTGACGACCCCAAGAATTTCAGAAAGACCATTGGGGTAGCAATTTCAGAACTCTTTGCTGAGCATCCTTGAATTTGACTTATTGTCTCTGCTTATTCTTATGGCTAGTGATTTTTTTCTGATATCAGAGAATAATGTCAATCCAATACAAAATACCTGAGTACGTCCATGTATCCCAAGACTGCAAGAACCTCCTTGCCGCCATTTTCGTCGCAAACCCTGCTAAGGTACTTTTCTGCATAAACTCAGATAAACTTACAAGAGGGAATCACCGTTGGCTTATTCCTTTCCAACTTGATACAGAGAATAACAATGAGGGAGATCAGGAATCACCCCTGGTTCTTAAAGAACTTACCTAGAGAGCTCACAGAAGCTGCCCAAGCAATGTACTACAAAAGAGACAACAGCGCCCCAACTTACTCTGTCCAAACTGTCGAAGAGATCATGAAGATCGTCCAGGAAGCACAAAAACCACCTCCTTCCACCACCCCGGTGGCAGGTTTCGGATGGGTGGAGGAGGACGAGCAGGAGGATGGCAAGAAGCCAGAGGAAGAACCAGAGGAGGACGACGAAGAAGACGAGTATGAGAAGCAGTTGAACGAAGTGCGTGCCAGCGGTGAGTTCCACATCAGCTGATCGGGCTCCGCTGGCCTGAGAAGACCGCAGACTAGAGATAATTGTCATAAATGTTATAGCAGATGATGGTCTTACCCTCATCCTTGTAGTTTGTGGTCTCGTTCTAAGTTTTTTCTCTTCATTCTTGTCTCTGATACTGCAACGGTGTAAATTACCAAACTGGTTCCGTCGCTGTCTTTACAATGACTGATTAAGTTAGCATGCGGAAACATAATGTATGGAATAAATAATATTATTGAGATGTTGCAGTTTTCTTTCATGTCCTGGAGATTGCAGCTGCATCGTATGCTGTTTATGAATCTGTTGTATGAAACGCGCTGGGACAAAATCCGTCACAGAAGCCACTAGGCAAACGAACATATAATAAGAGTTAAATGCTCAACAGTGGTGGCAACTCCTTGTTCAGATCCATGTACTACTTCTGAATATATCCAGCTGTGCAACTTCAAAATGAACCAATGACCCCACCAGGCGTATTTTCCATATTGTGCCACGTAGTGCTCCATTGCAAATGGGCAACTCTTTGTTCAGATCCATGTACTACTACTGAATATATCCAGCTGTCCAACTTCAGAATGAACCAAAGACCCCAGGCGTATTTTCCATGTTGTGTCACGTAGTGCTCTATTGCAAATGTTTATGCACACATGGTCTCATGGAACTGCGCCATTGTGATAGGAATTCTTTACATGGACAAAGAAATAAATCGATCACAACAGTGGGCGTGATGGGTATTAACAGGAAACTGAAAATAAATACCAAGTCATACCAGCACTCGAGCTTTTGCCAAATATAACATTGCATAGACCAGCATTTCACAAACGGGGTCGAATGAATCTCTTCGATGCAGAGTTTAGGGGTCTGGCCCTCCATTTTGTAAAAAAGGCCAGCGTTTTAGAGTGAACTGTTTAATGCAATACCAAATAATCATTACGGGAAAGCATGTCATTGCCTTGCAACGATTTGCATGTCAAAAGACCTTGTATGCACGGCAAAGGCTTTGCCGTATGACGCCGCACTGCAGTGCCTTTGACAACAAAGCTTTCTTTGCCGTACGGCTCACCTATGCTGCACGGCAAAGGCTTTGTCGTGCGCTTGATTCGCTACCGTGCGTCCCTAGCGCTGCCGTGCGCCCCAGCACTTTGCCATGCGGGCAGACACTGCCGTGCGTCCCTTGCGCTGCCGTGCGTGCAGTCGTTGCCGTGCTCCGGCCCTCTGCCGTGGTGCTCGGCTTTGCCGTGCGCCCACCCTCCAACACGCACGACAAAGGCACCTCCAGGCACACCCACTGCATTGCCAGGAGCACAAGCTTGCGCCACGTGGCCCCTTTGCCGTGTGTATGCACATGGCAAAATGACCAAATGTCCTTTGTCGTGTGCATACACACGGTAAAGGCACCTCCATTTTTTTTTTCTGTTTTTGCTGTTTTTCATTATTTCTTGCATACAATTCAATATATATGATTCATAATAACAATAATCCATAACAACAATATATGTAGCACTTCAACAAAATATAACAACTGCATAGAGTAATTTTCCAATTAAATGAATAATTTTCTTTGGTGGATTATTATCTAATGAAAGCCATGTTATTCCCCTTTTTGAAAAAGAAGATTATCCCAGCCTCCACAACATACAACCATATATCATTAATTATTCAACAACGGAAAAAGGAACTAAGCATCAATGCCGGAAAAATAGGCTAAGAAAAATCCGGGGTCATCGCTCCACCATAATACCTCCACAAACCTCTCAAAAAATCCTATGACAAATGACTGAGCAATTAAAAGTAAATTACTCATAGAAAAAGCCTTCAAAAAGGGATCGTGATGGTGCACCAGTGTTGATAGGGCCAAGAAAAGGTCAAACTTGGGACTTTTATCCTAAAGCCGAGCTTTGAGCCAACACCTAAGACAAGTGCACACGTTATTATAGCTTCAAGTGAATGGTCATTGTTGTCTGGACTAACATCAATATTGCGAGCGGAGTCGTCAATAAGTGGGTTGCACACAAACACATCACATGTACCCTCAACGTCGGGGGCGATACACCTCTACGATTTGTCAATTCTATATGTTGCGTTAAGCTGGTTTGACCACTCCTAACTCAGTTGTCGACTCTAAGAAGAAACCAGTGCGAAGTTGCTATAGAAACGAAAGCCTAACAAAAGTAGAGGGTAAGAAATAGATTGTATCGATAAGGTTTTGACTATGTGCTTAATTTTAATCGGCCCTCACCCCTCACATACATATGGGACAGCTGGTCTTGCTGGTCTAGACTTAAGCATCCAGTTTGGACTCAATGCTGGAGCCGCCTCATCCTTCCGCATCGGAGAATAATCCGCGTTGTCTTCATGCTTTATTTGACTTAGTTATGGGATTTGGCAATAAGCTGGCCCACATTTGGCGTTGCTTGGCATGGCTTTTGGGATCCTCAAGTCGCTTCTTCACGCCTACGTTGGCCCCCGTGCACTATTAGGAAAGGCATACCGCCTGCGCACCAAATTTGATGAGGACATCTCTACCTTACTACTACCTCCGTCATTACAAGAAGATGATTCTGCTGTGAAGCTCAAGTCCAATGAAGTCAGGATTGGACCAATGACACGAGCTCGTGCGAAGCTACTTAAACAACAGGTGAACTTGTTCCTAAACGATACTTTGATTGATGAGAACTTTATACTGCCTAAGTGCTATTACTTATGTATGATCAGGTATGAAGAGGGAGCAAGCATCGCACGAGGAGGAGAGGAGCAGCTGGACCAGAAGATGGACGTGAAGCTGGACATAGAGCTAGACATGAAGACATCCCATGGACGCGCGAGGGAGGAGCGGAAGGCATGCGCGAGAGGAGAAGATGTTGTCCAGGCCGGTGCCAGATCCGGTCCGATCGGTCGTGCCGCCGGACCATCCGGTCCCAGGCCCGGTCCGACCGGATCCCGCGCCGGGTCCGTCCGGTCCAAACCGGCTGTGGCGCTTGTGCCAACCGGGCGCTATCCAGTATGCCCGAAAGCCTCGCCCGGTCACCACCCGGTGCCAGGTCCGGTTTGAACCGGACCGACCGGTCCCAGACATGGCCGACCGCCCCCCAGGCCGACCGTGTCTGAGTCTGTCTCGATCAGATCTATTCTGGGTCAGTTATTTTCGTACTTTTTCGACCTGAGGTCGTCCCGGACGCCTATATAAGTGCCCAGGATGCCCCCAAAGTTGCTTTAGACCACGTTTAAGATAAACACTAGTTCTTAGTTGTTTGCTCTGCAAAACTATTGAATCCCTACACCATATTGCTTGATTTGGTGTAGATCTGAAAGTCTTGTGTGATCTGTTGTTCCATTGAGAATTAGTAGATTGCAACTTACCGCTTCGTGGTCGGAGGCTACGTGCGCAAGTGTGTGGAGTTGCGAATATCTTGCAGGGTTGAGAGCTGTTGCATTGGCGACGGGGACTAATCGAGAGATCTCGTTGCATCATACAAGTTACCAACCACCTCATCCAGTTATCTCCGCTGCTATCACCCCGTGATCATCACCACCACCGTTGCTTACTGAGAAGATCGGGCCACCCCATATCATCTTGGTATCAGAGTTCAGCGTTTCCTCGGTAAGCCATCCACAATCCACCCCATAGTTGTGTTGTGAGTGTTTCCTATCCAGAAAAAGCCATAAAAAGTTAGGGTCAGGGTTTGCCATAGCCTTAGATTGCACTAATTTCGAGTTTTAGTTGTTTTTCGTAGTTGTTTTTGCGTATCTTTTTCTTCCATCTAGTTGTTAGGGTTTGAGTCTCTACTATCATCTAGTTTTAGTTTTTGTTACTCCGAGTCCACATAGCATACAGTGTGTTTATCCAAACCATAGCCACAGCCTTTCGGTATACGTGACTAGGAACTTCCCCAGAAGAGACTATTTTTACCGCTCGACAGGCTGCTCATTAGGGTTTTGGTGCTTTGCTTTATCTGTTGGCCGTGTTATCAAGGAGTTGAGTTATAAAATAAAAATAAAAAAACATAAAATAGAAAAGAAGCAAAAAGAGCTACATAGATGCATGTGTTCCAAAAAGGAAATCCAAAAAGAAGAAGTGTCAAGTGCTAGTAAGATCAAGTGAAGGCCTAGTTGACTTTTCTGCACCTGTAGTTGAGCAATCTTGTGCTTGTTTTCGTTGAGCTTTGCTAGTGTCTCTCGAGTGCATTGCAACCTTTCCTCCATATAGTTGCATTGCCACATTTATCGCCCCCTTGTGTGAGTATCATTGGTTCTCTACGGTCAGCGCTAGAGCTTGTTATTGGTGCAAATAGGTAGCCTACCTACATCCCCACATATATCCTGCTTTGCCGTGTGATTTGTTCTTATACCCTTGATATTCGCTTCGCTACATCCGTGCACTAGTTGTTACTACAAGTGGTAAGCAACACTAATTTACTTTGGAACGGTAAGATCTCCTTTTCTTATCAGTTTTTGAGTGAGTTGTGAGAGTACCACCGTATCTTTTTTTTGATGTAGTGCACTAACCTACTAATCATGTCTGCTAGTGATCAAAAAATTGTTAACCAGGAAAACAAAGATTCTGCAGATATCATCACATGGAGGGAGTATGAAGCTCTTCGCAATGAGATGCGACGTGAATTCCGCACTCAAGGTGATGAGCTTAGGGGAACGATCCAAGGGATCTCCCAGAAGCTGGATGCTATTAATGAGACCGTCACTACAATGAAAGATCAAATGACGGATATCCAATGCGCTCTTCAAACTTTGCAAATGTCTGTTGAAAATCTTACAAACCAACAGCAACAAGAGGATGAAGACCTTGATCCACAGGGTGCAGTACCTGGTCGTGGTGTTGGACGTGGTAACCGTCCTCGTGGTTGGGCTGAACTTGTACGCCATGGTCGTGGACTTGATGAGGACGATGGATTGGGTAAGCCTAAGTTCTCCATACCCAAGTTTGAAAGAGGGGATGATGTTGAGGAATACCTCACTCGGGAGCTCAAGATTGAGAAGTTGTAAAACTTACATCCGAATTACACTGAAGATAGGAGGATTAAGCTTGCTTCTTCCGAATTTGATGGCTATGCATTGCGTTGGTGGGATGCACTTGTTCGTAATCGACATGAGGATGGTGAGCAACCTATTATCACATGGTGTGCTATGAAGGAGGCGATGAATTCTCGTTTTGTGCCCACTAATTATTTGCGTACAATATATGATAAGTTGACCCTATTGAGGCAAGGTGTGAAGACTGTGGATGAATATTACATGGAGATGGAGAAGCTTATGCAGCGTGGCCGTGTCCGTGTCCGTGTCCGTGAGTCACTAGAGATGACAATGCAGCGTTTTCTCAACGGATTGAAGTATGATATCAAAGGCATTGTTCGTCACTACAGTTACACCAATATGAATCAATTGTTACATCATGCAAGAGAAGCTGAATCACAAATGGCTGAAGAAGCAGAGGTTAAAGGTCGTGCTACGGGAGCTGGGCGCTTCACACCTCGTGCGCCCCCACCTACGGCGCCAGTGCCATCGACGCGCTCCGCACCTTACTCTACTCCATCTAGCAAACCGGTCTCCAATGTGTCTAACACAAAGAAGTCTGAATCTGCTGCAACTACGAGTGGTTCTAGCATGTCTATTGCGCGCAACCGTGATATGGCTTGTCATACATGTGGTGGCAAGGGTCACTTCAAGAGAGATTGTCCTAACCGCAAAGTCATGATTATCAATGAGGACAATGAATATGAGACTGGAGATGATGTTGATCCTAATGCTCCAGAAGATGATGACTATGACACTGATGGTGAAGATGCATATCCGTCTGATGCTCGCACTATTGTTGTATCGCAGCGTGCTCTTAATGTGTTGCCTAGTGCATCTACTCAGCGCTGCAATTTGTTCCAAACAAAGGCTTTAGTTGGTTCTGACAAGGCTTGCAAGGTTATTATTGATGACGGGAGTTGTCGCAATTTAGCAAGCAAGGAGTTGTGTACAAATCTGAAGTTGAAATATTTACCGCACCCGCATCCATACTATATTCAGTGGTTGAGCAACAATGGTGAGATGAAGGTAAATCACATGGTGCGTGTTGAGTTTCAGATTGGACCGTATAAGGATTGCATTGATTTTGATGTGGTTCCTATGACGGTGTGTCACCTACTATTTGGTCGGCCTTGGGTCTATGACCGTTCTGTGCAACACATTGGCCGTGCCAATACATATCACTTGGAGTACAAGGGCAAGAAAATCAACTTATAGCCTATGTCACCACAACAGATTGTCAATGAATCTCGTCAGAAATTTGAAGTAAACTTGGAGGATGCACCTTTAGATAGGCGAGAGAATTGTAATATTGTGAGTGATATAACGAAAAGTGAGCGAGCGAATTCCTTAGTTTCATTAGCCACCAAAGAAGACATGAGAGAATTTAGTGAGGATCCTACGGCCATGCCTCTTGTGCTTTTGTACAAGGGTAAGGTTTTGGTTTCTAACGACATGACCCCTCTTTCTCTTGGTCTTTCTAATGTTTTGCAAGAATTCGGCGACGTGTTTCCGGAGGAGGTACCCACAGGACTACCACCATTGCGAGGTATTGAGCATCAAATTGACTTGATTCCCGGAGCTTCGCTACCCAATAGGGCGCCATATAGAACGAACCCCGAAGAGACAAAGGAGATACAAAAGCAAGTACAAGCGCTACTCGACAAAGGTTATATCCGCATAAGCCTTAGTCCTGGTGTTGTTCCTGTTATTCTAGTTCCTAAGAAAGATGGTACATGGCGTATGTGCGTGGATTGTAGAGCTATAAACAACATTACTATTCGATATCGTCACCCTATTCCCCGTTTAGAGGATATGCTAGATGAATTGAGTGGTGCTGCTGTGTTCTCTAAAATTGATTTGCGTAGTGGTTATCATCAAATAAGGATGAAAGAAGGGGATGAATGGAAAACAATCTTTAAAACAAAATTTGGTTTATATGAGTGGTTAGTAATGCCTTTTGGTTTGACTAATGCACCTAGCACTTTCATGAGATTGATGAACCATGTTTTGCGTGAATTTATTGGCAAGTTTGTGGTTGTGTACTTTGATGACATATTAATTTACAGCCGCAATGAATCTGATCATACTATACATATTCGACATGTTTTGCAAGTGTTGCGTGATAATAAACTATATGGTAATCTTGAGAATTGCACATTTTGCAAAGATAAGGTTATATTTCTGGGTTATGTTGTCTCTAAGCATGGAGTAGAAGTAGATGTGTCTAAAATTGAAGCTATTCAAAATTGGCCTACTCCCATGAATGTGAGTCAAGTAAGAAGTTTTCATGGTCTAGCTGGGTTTTATAGAATATTTGTGCCTAACTTTAGTACTATTGCTGCACCTTTGAATGATTTGACTAAAAAGGGTGTTGTCTTTGAGTGGGGCGCAGCCCAAGATCATCCATTTGATGAACTGAAACGATTGTTAACTTCTGCACCGTTGCTTGCACTTCCTGATTTCAATAAGCAATTTGAGATTGAATGTGATGCTAGTGGTATTGGAATTGGTGGTGTGTTGATGCAACAGGGTCGCTCAATTGCATATTTTTCTGAGAAACTTTCTGGTGCTAAGTTGAACTATCCTATATATGATAAAGAATTGTATGCTTTAATTAGAGTTCTTGAGGTTTGGCAACATTACTTGTGGCCAAAAGAATTTATCATACATTCTGATCATGAAGCTTTGAAATATCTGAAAGCCCAATCTACTTTGCATAAGCGTCTAGCTAAGTGGGTTGAGTTCATTGAGTCTTTTCCATACATTATTAAGCATAATAAGGGAAAAGATAATATTGTTGCTGATGCTCCATCTAGGAAGAATATGCTATTAACTCAACTTGATGTTAAAATTCCTAGTTTAGAGATACCCCGTGATTTGTATGCCACTGATCATGATTTTGTTGAACCATATCGCTTATGTGGTCTTGGTAAAGCATGGGAAAAATATCACATACATGATGGGTTCTTGTTTAGAGCTAACAAACTATGTGTTCCAGAATCGTCTGTGTGTTTGCTCTTATTGCAGGAATCACATGCTGGAGGTTTGATGGGTCACTTTGGGCGTGAGAAGACGCTACTCATGCTATCTAACCACTTTTATTGGCCAAAGATGAGGCGGGATGTGGACAGGTATGTGAAGAGATGCATTACTTGCAACAAGTCCAAGTCCAAGCTGAACCCTCACGGTTTGTATACTCCTTTACCGGCACCTACTACACCTTGGGAGGATATTAGTATGGATTTTGTGTTGGGTTTGCCGCGTACTAAGAGAGGCCATGATTCTATATTTGTGGTAGTGGATAGATTCTCTAAGATGTCACACTTTATTGCCTACCACAAGCGCGACGATGCGTCGCATATTGCTAACCTATTTTTCAGGGAGATTGTACGTCTACATGGAGTCCCAAAGACTATTGTTTCTGATCGTGACGTGAAGTTTATGAGCTACTTCTGGAAGACGCTTTGGAGAAGCTGGGGACAAAGCTGCTTTTTAGCACTACTTGTCATCCCCAAACTGATGGTCAAACTGAAGTGGTGAATAGGACATTGTCACAACTGTTGAGATCCATGATCAAGAAGAACCTGAAGGAGTGGGAAGAGAATTTACCGCATGTGGAGTTTAATTATAATAGGGCGGTCCATTCTACCACAGAGTTGTGTTTTTTTGAGGTGGTGTATGGTTTCAAACCCATTACTCCGCTTGATTTGTTGCCTCTACCCATACATGAGAGAGTCAATATGGAGGCATCCAAGAGGGTAGATTTTATGAGAAAGATACATGTGAATACTAAAGAGTTGATCGAGAAGAAAGGCAAGAGCAATGCTGCAAGAATGAATAAGAAGCGTAAGGAGATATTGTTCAAGCCTGGTGATATGGTCTGGGTAAATTTTCGCAAGGATAGGTTCCCGAAGCTGCGGAAGTCCAAGTTGCTTCCTCGTGGTGCTGGTCCTTACAAAGTTCTTGCCAAGATCAACGATAATGCATACTCGATAGATCTTCCACTTGATGAGTTTGGTGTGAGTAATTCTTTCAATGTTGCTGATTTGACACCATATGACGGAGAAGACCTTGGAGCGTCGAGATCGACGCCTTTTGAAGGGGGGGAGATGATGAGGACATTCCTACCCACTACTACCTCCGTCATTACAGAAAGATGATCCTGATGTGAAGCTCAAGTCCAATGAAGTCAGGATTTGACCAATGACACGAGCTCGTGCGAAGCTACTTAAACAACAGGTGAACTTGTTCCTAAATGATACTTTGATTGATGAGAACTTTATACTGCCTAAGTGCTATTATTTATGTATGATCAGGTATGAAGAGGGAGCAAACATCACACGAGGAGGAGAGGAGCAGCTGGAACAGAAGATGGACGTGAAGCTAGACATGAAGACATCCCATGGACGCGCAAGGGAGGAGCGGGAGGCATGCGCGAGAGGAGAAGATGTTGTCCAGGCCGGTGCCAGATCCGGTACGATCGGTCGTGCCGCCGGACCATCCGGTCCCAGGCCCGGTCCGACCGGATCCCGCGCCGGGTCCGTCCGGTCCAAACCGGTTGTGGCGCTTGTGCCAACCGGGCGCTATCCAGTATGCCCGGAAGCCTCGCCCGGTCACCACCCGGTGCTAGGTCCGATTTGAACCGGACCGGCCGGTCCCAGACCCGGTCGACCGGCCCCCAGGCCGGCCGTGTCCGAGTCTGTCTCGACCAGATCTATTCTGGGTCGATTATTTTCGTACTTTTTCGACCTGAGGTCGTCCCGGACGCCTATATAAGTGCCCAAGACGCCCCCAAAGTTGCTTTAGAGCACGTTTTAGATAAACCCTAGTTCTTAGTTGTTTGCTCTGCCAAACTATTGAATCCCTATACCATATTGCTTGATTTGGTGTAGATCTGAAAGTCTTGTGTGATCTGTTGTTTCATTGGAAATTAGTAGATTGCAACTTACTGCTTCGTGGTCGGCGGCTACGTGCGCAAGTGTGTGGAGTTGCGAATATCTTGCAGGGTTGAGAGCTGTTGCATTGGCGACAGGGACCAATCGAGAGATCTCGTTGCGTCAGACAAGTTACCAACCACCTCATCCAGTTATCCCCGCTGCTATCACCCCGTGATCATCATCACCACCGTTGCTTACTGAGAAGATCGGGCCACCCCATATCAAAACTGGTACACCGGCGGTAACATCATATATGTACGTCGGTGCTTTTTTTCATAAAAAAGTAAACACCGTGACCCGTGTGCACTTTTACAACAAGAACCCTGAGTTCAAAACAAAAAAAGCACTCGAGTCCTTGACGTCAACGAGCTCGCTACCACCCTCTCGGCCTTGTCATCGCCATGCATGAGGAGGCCATCGACGGACCTATCGTTGCCATGAAGGAGGAGACTGTCATCGCCGTGCAAGAGGAGGATTCCATCGTCGGCCCTATTGTCGTTGTGTAGGAGGAGGCCGTCGTTGGCCCTGTCATCGCCGCGTAGGAGGAGGCCCTCTCAGCGTTGTTGTCGCTGTGCAGGAGGTGGCCGACGGGGATGGAGATGAGCTCGAGGGAGAGGAAGGGGTGCCGGAGGGAGGAGAGGGAAGAAGGTGGAGAAGGGGAAGAGGGTGATGGAGAAGGGGATAGGAGGATGAAGAAGCTGGAAAAGGGGAATAGGAGGGAGAAGGTGGAGAAGGGAAAGAGGAGGAGGAAGAAGGTGGAGAGGAGGATGAAAAAGTGACAAAGGATAGAGAGAGAAGAGACACGGCTGGTTTTCAGATTTCGCGGGGTCCAAAAAAAATTTAATTGAAATCTAAATCCCCCAAAACTCTATTTCTCTTTTGAGTTTGAGGATTCTAAAATATTGGTAAACTGTCGTAGGCGTCGAATTATGATGTAAAGTTTTTTAGATTTTTTTTCATATATAAAAACTTTCCATCGGGCGTCGTATGCAAAATCCGCAACCGTTTTACCGAAACATGGCACCATTTTGCAAAATTTGTGGAAATTCATGTTTGTTGTTTCCCTAAAAACTAGATTATGTAGCATAACTACTACATTCTTCCCAAAGGTTAAGGCTTATATTTTTCAAAAAGTCAAACAAATTAAAATTTGACTAAAATTTTAGAAGAATATATCAACAAATATAATAATTTGTAGATACCGTACGAAAATATATTTTATTATCTATCTAATGATACTGATTTTATATTTTGCATGGTAATGATTTTTATAAAAACTTAGTTAAACTTGACACAGTTTGAGTTTCTAAAAAGAATACATCTCAAGGTATTTTAAAATTTGATATTTCTATCATTTTATTTTATTTTCCAAAACTGAAAAAAACGAAGGGGGATGAGGGTGCAAATTCTGCCTACACATACCATAGGCACACCAATATAGTGGGCCTCAATATAGTGGTACGCCGGTGGTAGTTAGCCGGGCAGTATTGGGGCGGATGTGACCTGATCCGGACGTGGGCGATCTCTACCCAGTTGAAAAAGGTGATTAGGGTTTTCGTGGTAGACTTACACGTCTCCACCTCTTCTATTTATATACACGGCAGTCATACAAGATTACAACACGTACGAGTCTCCGACTCGTATACAACATGGACTTTCCGATCTAACACCGATTCTAACACACCCCCTCAATCTAAACTATTACATACAAGATTTAGATTGGTCCTGAATCGGTCTAACATCTGCCGTGTAGCTGGCTTTGTAAACACATCAGCCAATTGATCACTAGAAGAGATAAATCTCACGTCCAAAGCACCCTTTGCAACACGCTCTCGCACAAAATGAAAATCGATTTCAATGTGCTTTGTTCGAGCATGGAATACCGGATTTGCTGTGAGATAGGTTGCCCCTAAGTTATCACACCACAGAATAGGTGTACGCTGCCTGGGAACTCCAAGCTCCTTCAACAGAGAGCTGATCCATATAGCCTCTGCAGCACCATTAGCTAATGCCTTGTATTCTGCCTCGGTACTAGATCTCGAGACGGTAGGCTGCTTCTTCGAACTCCAGGAGATCAAGTTAGGTCCAACAAAAATAGCATAGCCACTTGTGGAACGTCTATCATCCACACATCCAGCCCAATCAGCATCGGTGAAAATACTAACACCGGTGGAAGCCGACTTGCGAAAACACAGCCCGGTTTGCAATGTGCCTTTGACATACCTCAATATACGTTTGACAGCCTCCCAATGAACATCTGTAGGCTGAGACATAAACTGGCACACCTTATTCACCGCAAAAGAAATGTCTGGGCGTGTGAGCGTCAAATACTGTAATCCACCAACAACGCTACGGTACCGGAAGGAGTAAATCCACGAGCCACTAGTCGTGCTTTGTGCTTGTCAATAGATCCATCAGGTCGATGCTTCGTTTTAAAAATCCATTTGCTTCCAACAATATTGACACCCGGAGGTCGAGGAACCAATGTCCAAGTGCGTGTCTGACACAAAGCAGCGAACTCATCTGCCATAGCAGCTTTCCAGGCAGGTTCAGTCAAGGCGGCATGATGAGAAGTGGGTGCAGCGAAGAAAGCCCGGCGACGAGGATCATAGCGCACAGTACCGTCCTTGTATTCTTTCTCCTTGCGCGTGTTGTCTCGATGACGCGTCACCATGGGATGTGCCATAGCTGGCGTGGTGCACGTCTCAGCCGAGGATGATGCGGCCGAGGACTCACAAGTCACGGCGGGAGGCATCGTGGGCTGAGGGGCCGCGCTCTCGGCAGGCACTGGAGCCGCGCTGGCGACGGGAGCCGGAGCCGTGCTCGCGGCAGAAGCCGGAGCCATGTGCATGGCTGGAGCGGGAGCCGCATCGGGCAAAGCGCCATGCAAGGCTTCCCCATGCACGTCGATCGGCCGCGGAGAGGTGCTTGAAGCTGCGTCAATAACCTGAAACGGAGGAACTTCGTCTGATGAAGACGGATTAGTGGACAGGTAAGATGTGTCATATTTACGCACAGGTGCACTCGTAACCGGTTCATTATCAGGAAAAGTGATAGCCTGTGCTAAGGTAGAGACATCAACAGAGACACCGGGTGTGGCATAAGGAAAAACGGACTCGTCGAAGACGACGTCACGAGAGATATAGATGCGACCCGTAGACCGGTCTAAACACTTATACCCTTTGTGCATCGGACTATAGCCAAGGAAAACACAAAGCTTAGAACGAAACTCTAATTTGTGGGAGTTATATTTCCGAAGGCTAGGCCAACACGCACAACCAAAAATACGGAGAAACTCGTAATTGGGTTGTATGCGGAGAAGACGAAAGAGAGGAGTTTCCTTGTTAAGCACCGGTGTGGGCATGCGATTTATAAGATAGCACGCTGTAAGAAACGCTTCATCCCAATAGCGTAGAGGGAGAGACGACTGAGCAAGAAGCGCGAGACCTGTTTCAACCAAATGCCGGTGTTTGCGCTCAGCAACACCGTTTTGTTGGGAAGTGTGAGGACAAGACACGCGATGCACAACACCGGTACGCTCAAAATGATGGTGGAGTTTGTGATACTCACCCCCCAATCAGACTGGACAGCCTTAATTTTCGAACCTAGGAGGAGCTCTACATGGGCCTGAAAAGCATGAAACACCTGCTCAACATCAGATTTATTTTTGATAAGATAGATCCAGCAAAAGCGAGAATAATCATCGATAAAGCTAACATAATACTTGTACCCCCCAGAGGAGGCACATGCTGGACCCCAGACATCAGAGTGAACAAGCTCAAGAGGCATAGTAGACACACGAGAGGAAGATGTATAAGGTAACTGGCGGCTCTTGGCACGCTGACAGGCATCACAAACTGACGATGTAGAATCTAAGGAACACACAAGTTTATTTGAGCCAACAATATCTTTGACTACATTATTTGTAGGATGACCAAGACGCTGATGCCACCGGGAAGCGGTGACCTTGACACTAGCAGAAGCATGACGACTGGATGTTGAAGACGCATGAGCAAGCGGGACGGGGTAGAGTCCTCCCTTGCTCCTACCGTGAAGAAGAATTCTCCTCGTGGCTTTGTCCTTGACAAGGAAAAAATTACGGTGAAATTCAACAAACACATAGTTATCAGCAACAAGGCGAGAAACTGAAAGAAGGTGTTGGCTAATGCGTGGAACATGGAGGATATTTTTCAGTTTTAGGGATGAACCGGCTAAGTTTGAATGACCAATGTGCGAAATAGACAAACCCATACCATTAGCCACCTGGACTTGATCAGTTCCTCCGTAGCGCTCGTGCATGTGTAGACGTTCCAGATCACTTGTGAGATGATCCGTTGCACCAGTATCCATGTACCAGTGCGGGTTGTTGTTGTTGCTTGTGGAAGCCGAGTTTCCCGCTCGTGAATTATTGCCGCGGTAGTCACGATCAAAGCGGTTGCGGCAATCAGCTGCGGCGTGCCCCCAGTACCCGCAGAGTTGACAGCGAGGCCGGTTGCGACGGCCATTGCCGCCGTTGCCGCCACCATTGCGGCCATTAACGCCGTTGCCGCCACCATTACGGCCTCCGCCGTTGCCTCCACCGCGGCCGCCACCATTGCGACCGTTGTCAGGGCGATAGTAGTTCCCGCCTCCATTGCCACCGTTATGGCCTTGGGATTGGTGACCATAATTGGTCACGTAAGGACCCCCGCTAAGCTGCATGGGGCGATCGGTGACGGATGTAGGGCGTGTCGCTGCGTTTGCCGAGGAAGACTGCGGTGACCCAGCATACCACTGCATGTTGTAGTATACAAGTCGTTGATATGATCTTTGTGAAGGGGCTTCCTCACAAATTGCCATATCCCTCAGAGTGGTACAACAGAAACATTGCAGGTCATACACTCCATACTTTATTACAAACATTGTCTTACAAGTTGGTATTCTCACAGGTCCTATGAGAACACCCTAATATACTACTAAAGTACCATTACAACTCATACTAAAGATGAAAAGAGCTCAACAACTTATTTAGGTAAGTTCTACGTTGCTCGGCTCTATGATGCTAGGGTATGTCCCTACTCCTCCACCTCCGTGTTATCTGGTCCATAGACTATCCCATAGTCTACGCCTTCCACTCCGCCGGTAAGATCAGGTTCTTCGTAGACCAGCTCGTAGCTTCCTTCTGGTGCTCCATCGTTGATAGCCTCCACTTCGGAATCACAGTCTAGCAAGGGTGTCGAAAGAAAGTGAGTACAGAGGTACTCAGCAAGTTCTAAAAGAATAAAAGGTGTTTGATGCACTAGCTACGACCATTGATCAGGAAATCGCCGGTCAATGCATGTTTTGAAAACATTTCTTCAAAAGGTTGCTTTTATTATGAAAACTATGCCCGTCAGTCTTCACAGGTTGACTAGAACTTCGTGGAGTTCCTTTCCTGCCGCGTTCGCAGTTCCCTTCCCGGAACAAGGAGTGACAGCCACAATTTGATACACTCTGCAGAGGTGCGTTACTTTTCCCACAAGAGATCTCACCCTTTTTGCCATCCGCAGGGACTTGCCCCCGTTCACACTTCCTTTGGTGTGAGGCCAGGTATAAAGATCCAAGCCCACACCGCCTTCTCCGCGACTGCAAACCCACCCTTTTGTCCACCCGCACACCTCCAGTAGACTTTCCCCCGATAATACGGCTTTACTCATGGTGTACTTTGGACAATCCTTCATAGATCGTAGAGCCATCATCACTAATGGATGGGGATTTAAAAGGCTATCCCAACCTACGGCAGTGCCTCCAGCACCCCGCCGGCTCTACCAATCCGTTGGCGTGCAGAAGGGAAAAGATACAGCTGGCTTTTCCAGAGCCATTATAGATCTCATGGTCAACGCGGTTTGTACGGCGCTAGAATCACTGGACGGCATTGGTAATTTAATCCTAGGGTGATATAACCCATTGCAATGGAACCTCCACCATATCAACACATACCATGGTTCCATTGCCAGCCACATAGTCATATTCATAATTGGAAAATAACATTTCATTTGCGATGCAGGAATGATAAGTATATAGTTTTGCATTAAAGTAATAGAAAATAATCAAGTTGACATGAGCAAGGGTGAACTTGCCTGTGGACTGCGAGATAGTGCAGTTCAATGCAGTTGATGGAACCTGGACCTCGGGTTCTCAGAAGAAGCATCATTGTCCGGTAAGGACAATGTTATAAAAATCCAAATAATGCAATCATGGATGTATTATTTTATGTTGAATCCCTTTACCCCATTGAGTTATTACAAGTTAGGGTTGTATTTAAGATTTATGTCTTTGACGGTAATTTACAATTGATTTAAAAGTGTTAATCATGGTAATTCACACAAAGTACAACAATTTTCAAAGTAAAATGATTTTACTTGATAATTACCTTAGTCATTCCAAAATAATTTGAAATTATAGAGTTACCTCTATAGTTTTTGGAATAAAAAGGAATATATTAGTTTTAAGGAAAAGTTCCCTTGTTCAAATGAAATGACTTGGAATAATAGAATCTCATGTTGAAATGTTTGAAAATAAGTTTTTGAACTTATTTGAGATTTTTCCTTGAATTTTAAATACAAGGAAATAATAATTGAAAATTCCAAGTTATTATTTAAGTTCTAAAAATTCATAATTTTGAATTTATTTCATAATTTCATTTCATATTTTATTCTGGTTAAGATTTATTTTTCATTTATAAATCCAATTTTTATTGGATTTTTAGAGTTGTTTATGATTTATAAAAATTTGGTAAAGTTTTGGTCTTTTATTAAATGTAAAATGACCAAAATACCCCCTGGACCCCTATTGGGCCCAGCCCAATTAAACTAACCCAGGGACGGCCCAAATAGGCTGGCCCCCTTTTGGGTTTGGTGGCGCCGAAGCGGCCCACCACTCTCACTCTCACTCGGCCCTCTTCTCACTCGTCTAACCCTAGCCTCTCTGGTGATTCCGTGGCGATGGCGTCGCCGCCATGGCCGCCGCCCTGCTCCGGCCATCACCGGCCTCCTCCGCCGTAGCCACTTACCGATCTAGAACCGCCTCGAGCAGATCTATCGATCTGTCCGAGCCGTTTCTCTCCTCTCGTCCTCTCCTGGCGAATCGCCTCGATCTGGATCTCGTGGAGAATCGCCATGGGCGATCTGGTGGTCTCCGACGAGCTCTCGCCTTCGTCGTCGTCGTGTGCGCCTCCGAGACCGACCTGGCGCGGGTGCTGCTCGCAGCGCCTGTGCCGTCGTCTCCGTCTTTGTCTTCTTTGTGGTGGTGTTCGTCGGCGTAACGCCGGCGACTTCCCTGGCTTTGCAGCTGCTATGGCCGCGCGGGCACTGCCTCGCCATGCCATAGTTTCTGCCTCCAGGCGCGGGTAAGGTCTTTTGCTCCTCCTCCTTCTCTTCTGTGCGCCTCCCTTGTCACTGTTCTTCTTCCTCCTCATGATCTGTTGCTCTCTGGTGGTCTTGTGATCATCTAGAGTTATGCTACTGCTGCGCAATCTTACTGTGCTTCGGTTTACTGCAAGCTCATGGCCCAATTACCATTTCCTGGTACTGGCACATGCTTCTTTGCTTGCTGTTCATGCTATGCTTGCCTCTCTGCTACCCCTAGCTTGCTTATGGCTTGATATACCCTGTTGTTCATGCTTATGGGCTTGCTATGCTTACTGGACTATTATGCTTGCTTGTCTAGGTGCACTTGTGATGCATCTGTGACACTTGTGTGTGTGCCAGAGGTGCCTGTGATATGATTCAGTACTACTACTGCAAGCCAATGATCCATTGGATCATTTCTTGCTTGTTGGCTAATCCCTCTGTGTAGCTTGGCTTGCTATGATTGATCAATTTGATCAATAGCTTGTCAGTGATTGCTTACTGGCTAATTCTGTGGCTATATGAATCAATTGTCTAGTGATGCTGATGCTCAAGCATCACTGTGTGGTTGCTTACTTGTGCTGTTGCTTATTTCTAGCTATCTAGAGTTGCTCTAGTGGCTATGAATTAAGTTGTCTTGCTTAACAGTATGCTGCTGTCATGTGTAGCATGGATCTGTAATAAATTCATGCTTAGATTACTTAATTATGATGAACTGCTTATGCAGTGATGATTTAAATGTCTTGCTTGTATATGAGTTTGCTGTTCATGATTCTTTTACAAGCAGTTAAAATCTGAATCCATTTCTGGATAGTGATGTGATCTATTTGGCTTGCTCTTATTTGGTGCTAAGTGTGATGTGACCTCAGTAGCCTTGCTACTGATTGATTGCTCACATGATTGATTTGAGCTTGTTGGCTACTCACTTTGCTTGCATATTTGGGAATCATATTAAGTATGAATGCCAATATGCTTGCCTGTGAAGAAATCTAGGGTTTCTGATGGTTGCTTGCTTAGGATCTTCTGTATAGTCTTAGCTGCTAATCTATGCTATCTACTGGTGCTATCTGTGCATGTGATCTTGCTAGTGTGTGCATCTGTGCAAGATTTCTAGCTTCTGTGCACAGGATCTGTATCTGGATGGTTTCTATCTTAGTAGCTTTTGACTGGCAGTAATCCTTGGTGAAAACCAAGTGATGATCTACCCATATGAGCATCTGCTCATCCCATGTTTATGCATATGATGGATTAGATCCATTGGATCTTTTCCAGGAACTAGGTATACCTTGTTCCAGCTCCTAGAATGAAATGTTTTGTTGTTGCAGTCTTGCACAGCCCTTCACCTCCAGTCCTGGTTGATCTTCTAGGTCACCATGATTTCTGGTGGCTGAGTGTTTGTGTTTTTGTTCTGTTCTTGAGCAAGAACAGTGAAGAACACTTGATGTTGTTCTTGGATATGGCTTGCTGTGTGTTTTGCTCTGGTCGACAAAGCATGGTTTCTAGGGTTTCTGCCTATTTATTACTGCTGTGGTTCTCCTCTGGCTTGGACACCTTACCCTGGCATATCTAATGACTCATCTATGGTGTTGTGCTGTTGGTGCATTGCACCAACGAGTCTTTGTGGTGAAACTTGAGCCCCTGAGGTGCTCGGGTTTGGTCCGTCTGGTGCTCTTATCTTGATATTGTCCAAACCTTTGGACAGACACAAGTGTCAATGACACTTGGTTAACTGACCAAACTGCACATTGCTAGTTTCTAATCCCCTGGCTAGTGTCTTTGCTTTGTTTTGCAGGTTTTTGAAGGTGAATATGACCAGAAGATATTCTCCAAGTCATTAGTCTAAGTTTTAGTTTAGGAATCAAATTGTAATCTTCCTTTTTATTTCTGTTTATTATTCATTAATTCTTGTATCAAGAATTTTGTAAAGACAATGTAATTTGTGTTGTGATATCAATAAAGCCCAAGGTTTTTGTTTATGAGCTTTTGATTTATGTAATATTTATATTCTGGAATAATCATTGTATTTGTGATTCACTTTGAAATTCAAATTTGTTTGAATTCATAAGTTGTTTGAATTATGAATTCCATTTATATTGTTCAATGTTTATTGTTTAATGTATTGACACTTGTCAAATGAAATCAATTCCCCAAATCAAGCAAGATACAAAAGAGATCATGTCGAAATTTCCCTAACTCACAATGCCTAACCCTAAGTGCAAAATGAGAGAGAACCTCGATCCCTCTTAGGTTTAGTTGCAATAAGGCGCGAAAATTTCCCCCGTTTTGCGATGAAATGCACATCCCATTTCTAAATCTACCCTTCGTTGTTCCTATGTTCTGGGTTATTACAAAGACCACTCGGCGTCCAGACCCTGCGATGCCTGCAGGGACTCAAAAGAAAGCACGGCGGAGTAAAATTCCGCGTAGGGCACCGACCGGTTAGCCAAGGTGAGGTTCCCGGCGAGAGGATTGTAAGCCTTCCCGAGGCCGGCGATGATGTAGTCGACCAGTTCATCGTCGGAGATAGGAGCTCCGGCAGCCGCCATTGCATCAGCGAAGGACTTCATCTTGTGCATATACTGGGAGGCGGACAGATCCTCCTTGCGCAAGGTCTGGAGCTGGCGACGAAGATGGCGGACGTTGGCACGACTTTGTGCACCAAACATGGTGTGCACAGCGCCCCAGACTTCGGCCGCCGACTTGCAGGCGATGAGTTGGCACGCCACGTCCGGCTCCATAGAGCCGAGAAGGAGCCCGACGACGCGCTGGTCTTGCGTCCACCAGGCTGTGTACGCAGGGTTCGAGACGTCGACGGCGTCGGCATCCGTCCCTTGCTTGATCGTCGTCGGGGGAGCGACGGTAGAACCGTCGAGGTGGCCATGGAGCCCTGCGCCTGAGAGGTTCGGCAGGGTGAGGCCCTTCCAGAGCATGAAGTTTCCATGATCTAGGCGGACCGCCGGCGCCGGTGCAACACCGACGGGGGTCGAGGAGACTGGGGAAGCGATGATGGCGCCGGCAGAGTGGGACACCTGGATTGCTCCGGTTTGTGCCATGGCGACGGATCGGAAGAAGGCTCGCGACGCGGACGGGGACTCGCGTGCGGACGGTGATCTTCACAGCAGCGGCGACGGCGCGGATGAGGCTCGCGGCGGTGCGGCGGCTGTGGGAGCGATGCGCTCTGATACCAAGTTGAAAAAGGTGATTAGGGTTTTCGTGGTAGACTTACACGTCTCCACCTCTTCTATTTATATACACGGCAGTCATACAAGATTACAACACGTACGAGTCTCCGACTCGTATACAACATGGACTTTCCGATCTAACACCGATTCTAACATACCCCGGCAACCCAAAATTTAGCGCGCCGATGGTAACACTTGGACGATAGGCTATTTCCTAGCAATGGTGCACCCCCTTCTAAATTCAACCGAGAACCAGACGCTTCCATCGATCCTTAGTTTTTAACACATCATCTTTGCTCAGCCGTGAATACATAATTGTATCCACACCCCAGCCACAACTTGGCAGGTAGGATATGAGTACCACTCGTGGGTAAGTAAATGTATCCATACCTTACCATATGGGAAAATGGGATAATGCAGAGGAACATTTTTTTTTAGGGAAAGTAGGCGAAAGTAGAGGAACTATGTCATGTTTGGGCGTCTTTCTTGCTCCGTCATGGCATGGGCCTTGAAGCACGTGAAGTGTATGTTAGGTTGGGCAATCCATTGGGACAAGGAACCCTGGCTGGATGCAAAAGTCAGCAGGCCTTGAACCGAATGCACGCAGCCACGCAGGCCGGCTCCCGGCTCGACCGCCGCGGCACCCACCCAACTCACACGTGCTCGTACCGTCAAGAAAAAATTCACACGTGCTCGTAGTTCTCAGGAAAAGACTCACACGTGCTCGTTCCGTTCGCCGTTGTTGAATGTTGTGAACCACAGTCCCAAACTTGTGTGGCGCTCCAAGATACATAGTAGTATAGATGAATCAAAACTTTGCAATAAAGCAGGTTGTGTGAGTCAATTGATGGAGAGACCGGGACTATGCGCCCTATCTGAAAAAAAAGAAATACTCGAAATAGGTTTTCGCTTCACTATATTAATATAGCAAACGACCCGATACAACGAACAGAATGGAGTGGGCACTGACATGATCTTCCTCTTCAACAGCACCCTGTATTCGGTCAGGCTCGTTTCTCGGATTTTGGGTTTGCAGATTAATTATTAAAACCTACAATGACCAACGATGCTACGGGTACAACCGTATGATGCTTTTTCTTTAAATTGGTACAGCAGGCGTATCTTCATATGATATACATACGGAGGGATTAGAGGGTGAAAGAGCTTTGAGATGTATGCTAATATATACTCCCTGGGAGGGACGCCGCACGGGCCAACCCCATAGATTTTTTTCCATTTGCTGAAGGGAAGGTACTCCCTGCGGCGGAGCAAGACAAAATTGCCATGAGTATATATATGCACAACTGAGCCATGAAATTACGCACGCATTTCCCTCAAAAGATTTTTTTTTGCGTAAGCATAGTTTATTGCAGAATCTAGGTTCTCATGAACTCTACGATAGTACGATACGTGAGATTCCAAGATAATCAGAACCGTGAAAGCGATTCGTCTTGGTTGATTCCAAGATAATCATAACCGTGAATTTTCCTAATAACTTATAAGCAATAGCAATTCATGAGAGATTTGTCGAGGGAGTCTAAATTGAATAACTGCCGGAGTTCGGAAATCTCAATATGGAGATCCTCCCTTCGAAAGTAATATTCTATTGGGATATTCCCCACGATGAATCTTTTGTTTTTCTTGCACGCACCAAGGTACCGTTGATACAAATTCCGTATATGCGTTGGCAGTTGATGCAACCGCTCTTTGCCGAGTCAGTCACACCGGCTTCTGCCTTCCATTTTAGCAATTCCAATATGCTACCCAGCTTTTTCTGCCCATCTTCACAACCTGGGAACAATAATTTTTGGTGGTCCTCTAACATCTTGTCAAACTGCAACCTCTTCTTATCTGTGCCATAGTCTCTCCTTGCATTAGAAATGGCCCGACGAAGATCATCATCACCAGGCTCATCTGGTGCCCGTTCTTCACCTCCTTCTTCTTCATTGTCTTCCATTGCGGTATCATCGTATTCAGAGAACATAGATCGATAGTTGTCATCGTTATCTTTGTCATCGCCATCTTCCATCATAACCCCTTTTTCTCCGTGCTTGATCCAAACATTATAGTCGGACATGAATCTGTACCGAAGCAAGTGGCTCTGAATGTCTCTTGAGCAAGAGTAATCCTTCTTATTCTTACATTTCAGACATGGACAACAAATAAAACCTTGCTTCAACTTATTGGCCTTGGCCACAAGCAGGAAAGATTTCACACACTCTATGAAAGCGGGATTGTATCAATTATGTATCAAATGCAATCATCATGCTAAAATTAGTATTGTGCGGTCTATATATACAAGAAAATAGTTGCTAACATTTTAGGATCAAAAAGAGGAGAAATCTTATTAAATAAAATTAAGTGGCACGCACGCTCACAAACATTTCATCAAACACCTCTTGTGCGCATGAAGAAAAAAAAAGCTAGCATAAACCTTCACCTTCCACCACCAAGGAAAAAAGGGGTGCTAGCGGGCCGCAGAAACCCTCGTACCCTTTTGTCCCGGCCCGATACACCACCCGCGACAAAAGGTTCCTAACGGGCCGGGACAAAAATCTCCATGTACTCCAACTGGTTTCGGGACGATGTGACCAGGCCATTTGTCCCAGCTTCAGACTGGACCGAGATAGAAGACCCGAACGAAAACCTAATTTTCTACTAGTGACACTTCGGCGCCAAGGTACTCCGTGCCACGAAACTTACACTGAAATACTGGATACAGCATAGTTTTCAGCCGATCGCGACGAGTATACACGCACCGGATCACACCAAATTACGAATGTATAGTTTGTCGCTCAATATAACCTCGGTTCTCACGAGTTGACCATATATACGTACAAATGTACAACTCCAAGATTAATCATAACCGTGAAAGCGATATTGATGCCAGACTTAACTAACAGGGACACACGCAGTACGCTGTAGCATCTACCGCTTGTATTCTTGCGGGCGAATGAACCTGTGCACATTCCTGTCCGAATATCAAGATCGCTCAGTCATGGGCAGTGGCCGTCACGGGTATCAGTCATTGGATTTTTTCAATAAAGACACCATATTAATATCATGGAGATATTAATTATATATAACCTTGGCAACAATGAAATGTTTTTTTTTTTGAATCGTAGCCACGCTGTTTTAGTATTGCTCAAATTTACAACACACGCAGTCCCTTGGTAGGTACATTTGCACAAAGCACCCCAAGAATAGATAAATTACAACCGCATCCTTGAAGGTGCCTGTGCAGATCACCAACTGCGGCCGATCCCACATTCCCACTGTTAAGCTTCATGCACTAGCCACTTGAACCAAAAGTCCGAACTGATGGAAATAACTAGGCAATCTACTTGTACACTTCACAACACCCCCACTCGCGTGTGACGGGAGAAGAGAGTCAACACGTGAAAGAAGAAGAGCACACCGAAACACAGCGGTGGCTAAAGAGGGGGGCAACAACAATTTTTAGGCTTGATTGCGAAAACCAGGATTTGAACTCGAGACCTGGGGCTCTGATACCATGTTAAGCTTCATGCACTAGCCACTTGAACCAAAAGTCCGAACTGATGAAAAGGGCTAGGCAATTCACATATACACTTCACAACACCCACCACTGCGGTAGCACCGCAGGAGATGACAACAAACCTTGGTACAACAATGGGAAGTATCATGCATTACTATTATGCATATGATGGTAGTTTATGGTAGTGGCGGAGCTGCACTATTATTGTGTGGCTAATTGACAACGTAAAAAAATTATAGACATCATTGCAAAAAAAAAATTAGCTATGGAAACACCAAAACTGACCCCATAAATTATAGTACCTTTTGACATCATTGCAAAAAAATTAAACTTTAACAACACTAGTTGGTAGTTCTAGCTCCGCCACTGCTTTATGATACCACCCCTACAATGCTTAGTATCATGATGTAGTAACATAGTTTCATTATATTTAATATTTTGTAGAATCTCAATGAAAATATATGTACTATTGTCACCTCTCCTCATTAATTGTTATGCCACATCAGATTTTTTGCCAGTGTTACGTGCATTATACTACTTATGATATTTCTATTGTGGCTAGTCTAAAGATATATTATAAATACATACAACCCTAAAATAATAATAAAAAAGCCCCGCTACAGTTATCAAAACCTTGTAGCTGCAGGCCTGCAACACAAACCAGTGCCAAGACCTCGCCCGAAATCTGAATTCTCCAGAAATGACATCTCTAATAAGAAAATAGTGCACACGTGTTGTCATCGTTCGATCATAGATCTTAGGATTTGCACCATAGAAAAAGTTTTCGCTCTCAAAACAATATCTTTCATAAGACTAATGCTAAATAAAGCAACCCTTTTTACGTGCCACCCCACACATCGGGAGTGGGATATTCCGGGCAATCCCCACCCCCGTGACGCCAAGGCTAAACCGAGCCAAACACGCACACCCGTAGACAAACAAAACGACAGGCCAATGAAGCACGGAGACGACAAGCATACGGGGACGCGGTCGACGGGGACAAGGCCGGATTGGGAGAGATCGCGCTCGCATAACACGAGCTTGAGCGAGACCCAGCCAAGAGCACACCGTTAACAACGACGTGCCACGGGATGCTAAAACTAGCTAAGAAGATAGCCGGCAAGAGCGGATATATAAGCAAGGGTCACGCTGAGCGTCCCCCGGGGGATTAGATTTCTAATCCTCCGGGTGGTCAGCCGTTGGATTAGCTCGATTGGACCGTCCAGATCGTGACACGTGTCACAGTATACTTCAGTCCCACTTTTGCTACCATAATGCACCAAAGTAGCAAAAAACGGTTCGTTTGTAGCAAAATCAACACAATTGTAGCAACACACGGTTCACCCAAAATACACACAGATCTCGTCGGAGACTCGCCGGAGACCTCGCCGGAGACGATGTAGCAAAAATGTTGTACTATTGTAGCAAAAAATTCTGGTATTGTAGCAACACCGACCTCATCGGAGAGCTCGCAAAAAAACTCGCCGGAGATGTCACCGGGAACTCGCCGGAGGCGTCACCGGAAACCTCACCGGAGACATGGTAGCAAAAAGAATATGCTAAAGTAGCAAAAAAACACAAAAATTGTAGCAGCTTTTTTTTTTTGCTATTGTAGCAAAACCAATCTCGTCGAAGACTCGCCGGAGACCTCGCCGGAGGACTCGTAGCACAACCGCCGTGCCATGGTAGCAGAGCAGGCCACCGCATGGAACACCACCACCATGCCATGGTAGCAGAGCCATCGGCCGGTCATAGTAGAAGCCAAACGCCGACGGTAGAAGCGGCCATCGCCGGTTCCAGCAGGGGCCAGCGTCGGTAGCAGCAGCACCCACCGCCGTCGGTAGCAAGGCACCGCCGCCGGTTTGCAAACAGCGCCCGCCGCGCTATGGTAGCGAAGCTCGTCGACATTTGTAGCAAGGCCGCACCCCCTTGTAGCAAGCATGTCTGCCGCTGGGAGCAACGGCGTCCGCCACGGGGAGCAACGCCGACCGCCCACCGCCTACCTCTGCAACGTATTCCATGGCGGCGACCACCTCGGTGAGCTATGCGAAGTATGGAGCCCCGCGGGCGCGGAGATGGAGGGCAGTGGTGAATCCCAGGCGGGCGACCTCTACAGCAGCGACCTGGGCCATGTCGCTGGCAGCAACAAAGCAGTGGCGCGGGTCGCAGCAGGGGGATACGACGGCGCTGCAGGGGTGGCGCGGGCGGCGTGGTGGCGCAGGAGGAGGCTCCCTTGCCGCCGGCGTGTCGCACGTCGTCCCCTCCACAGCGATATCGCGGGGCGACGGCGATGGGGCGCGACGGCGATGGCGCGGAGCGCAGCGGGGGTGGCGCGTGGTGGCGCGGGGCGCAGCGGTGGTGGCGATGGGGCGCGGCGGTGGTGGCGATGGGGCGCGGCGGCGATGACGCACTCGATTTGGGGACAGGGAGAAGAAGATAAGGGAGAGGATGAGAACGTGGATGGACCCCACATGGACGTGGCGTGTGTGGGGAGGCGGGGGATTAGAACGCTGTTCCCCCGGGGGAACGTCAGCGTTTTCCTATAAGCAATCTCTACTACAGTATTTGCCTCGTTGACAGTCAGTTGCCAAAACGGAATCTCCCCTCGACGGGGGCGTGGACTCTGCAGGCGGCCAGCGCCTAGCAGCGACGTGACCCGAGCTTTGTCCATCTTCCTTTCCTTCCTTCCTCGGAGATGTTGACCTGGAAAGCTTGCGGAAAGTAAGCGGGGTTCGGTATCCATGGAAATGGAATACCACGAAAGAGAATATTTTGCTCAGCCGCCACCCACCAGCCAGCCAGGGGGAGGAAACCAACTCGCATCGGCCTTTGCCCGGCTAGCTAGCGTCTGTGTGGGTCTCGTTTTGATGCTCTCAAATGTACTATACGTTATTCTTCCTGCCAAGCTCTAAAGTATCCTCCTTTTCATTTGATGAAAGAGATGTCTACCCGTCTAAAGTATTCCCCTCCGGACAGGATTTGGATTTGGAACATCTTGAAAGCGTCGGGGGAACATATTCGCACCTTGAATGGGCCGGATTTTCACACCTTCTTCGTGCAAGCGTACGATCAAGAGGAGCTCAAGTCCAAGGGCTAAACATGCAACCATTTTTTCGATAAGGAATGTATAATATCGAGACATACCAAATACACCTAGCCTCTAGAATAATGCAATACCATAATGACACTACGAATGTACATATCTAAAAAAAGAGAAAAAATAATGTAAGAAATAAAAGTCCCGTTACATTCAAGCCCTAGCAGCAACCAAGATTTTCAATATCGTGTCATAGAATAATATAGTAGTATCATGATACTATGAGATTTCTATTTTAAAAAATATAATCAATTTTTATGCTTATAAAAATAGTCACCTAGCATATATTTCTGGAAAAACAAAGTGTCATATCATATTGTTCGCATAAGGGAATGATATATCATATTCTAGACTTGGAGCATGCACGCCAACACCACATGCGGGATGCAGAAGCGGTAAATAGTATGTCTAGTCCACAACAAGAAACCAATGAAACCATTACTTACTTATAAGGCACGCTAATGTCAGCAGATTAGCTAGTTCCTTAATTGGTTTTAAGTGATGTGTGGTATCACATGTCGTCAATGTATCGGGATACTACTGATTCAAGGCATCATATCGCATTCCGACAGTGATACCTCCCGATTAGGATACACACTGTGATACATATCGTTCCAGTCTGGTAGAATCTTAGTATCGTAAGAGCATCTTCACCGGCGGCCCCGATAGCGGCCCCGATAGCATTTTGGGGGCCGGCAACGAAAATATGCTCGCATCGGCGCATCCCAAAAGCGTCGGCGCTTTTTCGAGCCCAATAGAAGCGTCGGCAACCCCGTGCTGCCCCCTTCACGATGGGCGTGAATCGGGCGGGCCGACGCCTCGCGGCACGTCTGTTTTCGCGAGTAAGGCCGCCTTGGCGGTGAGAGGACGCGCCGGTTCGTGTTGGAAACGACGCGGGAAGGTTGGTCGTCGGCGTTAATGGTCTCCGGCGTGGAAACCGAGGCGGCGACTGGCCACGCGGCGTCCACCCACCTCCCCCACGCGCCTACGCTGCCGACGCAGAAGCTGAGGCGCGGTTAGTTGGCACCCCTATTTAGTACGTACGCCATCCACCGCCGCGCGGCGCTATCCTCTCATCTCCACCACCGTGTAGTCGCGCTACCCTCTCTCATCCCCACCACCGCCGCTGCATCATCCTCTCCTCTCCACCACAACAATACCGCGGCGGCTCCATACGACGTACTCCATGCTTGGCCGCAACGGCCGCACGCCGCCTGCGGCGCCTCAACCACCACCACCACCACAGCCGCAGCCGTAGCCCGATGCCGACTACAGCTCCAACGACTCAGTCGACCCACGGTTCGAGGAGTGGGATGAGGTGTACGTCGCAGACGCAGAAGCTGAGGCGGCGGAGGAGGCGGCATAGCGGGGCGAGCAGGCGCAGGCCCCCGCTGACAAGGAGCAGGCGGCGATCCTGGCGTCCTTGAACGCGCAGCGGTTCCGGTGGTTGAAGGAGGAGCAACGCGAGTTCATCAACGGCGCGAACTTCGAACACGCCGTCGAGATCTCGCGCCAGCGAGTGGCCACGGAGGAGGCGGGACGCCTCCTCATGGCGGTGGAGCGACAAAATCTCGAGCTGAACGCTCATCGCCACGACGAGGCGTTCGCCAGTGAGCAAGCGAGGCTTGCCCAAAACGAGGCGTCTCGCCGATGGCTGGCATCGCTGAGGGGACAGCGCTGCCGGCAAGCTCCTGCGACGCCGGCCGCCATGCTCCCCCGTACCGCCAGATACGCGAGGCAAGGGCGGAGAGGTGCGCACGGATGAAGGCGGCAAAGGGGAAGAATGACGATGATGCAGGCCCATCGCGTGCCCCAACCGATGGCCGATGCCAGTAGATTAGGGTTCTAAGTTTAAGTTTTATTTAAGTTTAAATTCGTGTAACTTCTGTATAATTTTCATATGAATTTCGTATGAATTTCGGTTTTTAAATGTCATTTTAAATTTAAATTTCTATTGGGGCTGCCATATGAGGGCACCGGTGTGGGAACAGCTTTCCCAAATAGAGGATGCTCTGCCGATGCCCCCCATACGGTCGTGTCGGTGTCGCTGCCGGCGACTATTTGGGGGGCGTCGGTGGAGATGCTCTAAGATACTAGGATCCGTATCACGATACTGACAACCATGACAGCAACAATATATACACCACCAATATAACACCTGAATTTTAAGCTTTTCTTAAGCGAGAGCCGTCTCCAAGAAAATAACAGTGCACCTAAGATTCCAAGATAATCATCATAACGGTGAAAGCGATACGTCTCGATTGATGCCATACTTAATAGACAGGGACACACGCAGTACGTTGTACATTGTAGGATCTACCGCTAACCGCTTGTATTCTTGCAGTGCAGGCGAATGAAGCTATGCACATTCCTGTCCGAATATCCAGATCGCTCAGCCATGGTCACCGGCCCCCTTCCAGCGGGCAGTCGCCGTCGCGGGTATCGTATGCGTAGTGGGATATTCCGCGCAATCCAGCCGTGACGCGAGCCAAACACGCACGCGCCTCTAGCTTGTTCCCGTAGACAAAACAAAACGACAGGCCAATGGACCGAGGAGAAGCCTCACACACGACAAGCATACGCGGACGCGGTCGACCGGGACAAAGCCGGATTCGGAGAGATCGCGCTCGTGTTAATAACACGAACGAGACCCAGCCAGGAGCACACGGTTAACAGCGACGTGTCACGGGGTGCTAAAACTAGCTATGACCGTAGAACCGAAAAGAAGATACAGTAAAGGCATCTGAGCGGGCTCAGCCATCTCCAGCGGAACGATCCATCATATTCTAGTTCATTCGAATCGGTTCGCGTGGGCAGACAGCTTGCTAAAGCAGTATGTTCTAAGAGCATCTCCAGGAGCTCATCCAAATTTGGTCCTCTATATCTCCATATAGAGGATCATCTATAAAGATTCCTTTTTAGATGTCCCTAGTTTTCCAGCAGATCATCTATAACCAGGACATCTATATTCTTTCTCCTATATTTTAATACTATCCTATAACTACTATTTAACAGATTTTTTCCAACGGCTCTATTTTTTGAACAGTTAGATTCCCAACGGCTATATTTCCAACGGCTATATTTTCAACGGCTATATTCCCAACAGCTATATTTTCCTCTCTATATATACCACCATCTCCCACCTCTCTCACTACATTCCTGGTTGTAGCTTCTTCGCTCTCTATCCGATTCGCGCGGGAGGCGCCGGCGTCCTCCTCCTCGTCGCCTGCAGCTTCCGATTCGGCGCGGGAGGCGGGCGGAATCGCGCGGGAGGCGCGCGGGCGAGGGAGAGAGGATCCTGGCTTCGTCACCCAGATGTGGAGGACCGACCCGAGTTTTGGATGGACATCTATCGAGCCATGTCCGTGTACATGTGCTGCTGGAGACTATTTTTGTGACTCGGTCCTCTACATATCGTATACATGTCCGTTTAGATGATCTCCTGGAGATGCTCTAAATGGACTAACTCGCGAGGACCGACCGATCCATTGACCAAATTTGAACCGTCGATGTGTTGGGCCGGACAGCACGCGTCCTCCCCTAGAACACCATGGTCTCCTCCCACCAATGTTGCAGAAATCATTTCATTCCCTCCAATAGCCCCTCCACAGAAATTTGGCTGACGGGATAGCGAGCGAAAGCGATGGATCCCGCAGGCACGCGCATCCGGTAAGAAGGTGGCCAAGCCGAAGTAGCTCGCTAAGGATTTCACGCCGGACAAGCAACGGATCAAGGCGGAGCGCGCAGGCTGAAGAGAGGTTGCCAGAGCTCGGGCAGCCACCGCTAAGCTGGAAGAAAAACGGCATAAAGCGAATGAACACATCATTGTCATGATGATGAAGCAGGAGGCGTTGAATGTGACGTTCGGGCACGGTGTGGTAATCCCTTTGGCTCTCCCAGGCCATGTCATTGTCGTCGCGCTGCCATGCCCCATCCTAGGGCGGCGGCCATGGGAGGCATGGATGCGCGCTACCTGGCTTGCGATCCTCGCACAACGTCGTCAGAGACGTCTGGGCAAGGCATCGACCTCAACCACACTCCCAAGCACTAGTAGGAAAAGGGGTTAATCATCGGTTTGCCACTACAACCTGCACATCACTCAGTTTTGCCACTAGAGCGGAATGGTGCTCAGTTTTACCACCGCTTCTGGCGCAGCTGCTCTGTCGAGGCCAAACGGCTAGGCTTCAAACGTTTCCGTCTCGTGCCGTTACTGAAAGTGGGGCCGGATCTTACAGGTAGTACCGCGCAATGACAAATTGGTGAAGACCGAACTACCCATGCTCCCGCCACACAGTGACACACCAATCCGCTGCACCCACCACCACCCGCGCCCGTGCCGGCACCACCTGCGATGCCACCACCTGCGCCGCCGCACGGCCGTCCCGCGTGGACACCTGCTCCACCGCCACCGCCTCCAGCAGCACCTGCTCTGCCCCCACCGTCTTGCGACGTAGTCGCTCGTTCCGCCACTGCGCCCTCCACCTGCTCGACGAAATGGCTAGTGGTGGCAACGACCTTGGCGAGGCAGGCGTCGGGCCGGAGACCCGCCGCGTCCACGACTGGGTTCCCGAGGGGTAAGCCTTGTTCCTATTGAGCTTTGTTGTGCAGTGCAATAGTCGATTTGATATGGAGTGCTCATTGCGTTTGATTTTGCTTTTGGTGTGCTCATTGTCTCTCTGTTTTTGGTTCATTAGGATGGAATTGCGGTTTGCTTTCTTGGTGAACATTAGAAGGGAGCGATTCATTGTGGATGCAAAGGATCAAAAGAAATTCCAAGGAGGGTTTGATTATCGGTTGCCAATGGATTGTAATTGGAGTTTTAGACAATTTGGGGAGGTAATTTGCGGCCCATATCCTTGGGGTATGCATGATGAAGTGGAAAATACTACGATGGGGGAAGTGATTGGGTGAAAGTTAGTAATGATGAAGATCTCACTACCATGTTTGCTAAGCATAAGGAGAAAGAGCAATTTCATGTGAGGCTGCAAAATGATGTGGTTGTGCCGGCAGTTGGACCTTCTCGGACAGATTCATGTCGTCGTAATGGCAGCTCTAGCCAGAATAGTTCAGTTAGGGGAGCTTCAGTTAGTGCATGGCGACGTGGTGGCTCATCAAACATGGGCACCGGCAGTATGGTCCCAAGAGAAGTGGAGCCTGAATACATCGATGATGAAGAGAGGCTATATTCTGATGTTGTGCAGAATTTACGATGGCCATATCGGGCTGAAAACCGAGATGAGTCTGACAACTAGGCTTTTGTGATTGATGATGAGGAGGTTGAGGACGAAGACCTTCCAGCTATTGAATGGGACCCTGCAAACCCTCAGATGGAAGAAGGTACCATCTTTGCATCCATGAGTGAGTGTAGAAATGCACTTGTGACATACTGCATCAAGGCAGAGCGTACATTTGATGTTGACAAGAGCGACAGAGTACGTTACAGAGTGCACTGTCCGACTGAAGATTGTCCATGGAGGATGCACGCTTCCAAAATGCGAAATAGCACGAATGTTCAAGTCAAAGTGAACCCTTTTAGGCACACATGCCTGGAATCAACCCTAAGGAAGGAAACAATCAGTAGTGCCAAGTCAAGATGGGTGGCTGAGGAAGTAAAACGGGGGTGACAGAAGACCATCAAGTGGGTACAAAGGAGTTGCAGAAGTAGCTCAAAGAAAAGTTCAAGATAGAGGTACCATACATGAGGGTTTTCAATGGAAAACAACATGCTATGGATTCTATTCATGGTAATTGGCAGGAAAGTTTTAAACTGTTGTACTCATTTAGGGGTGAAGTGGAGAAGACCAGCCCAGGTAGTATTGTAGATATTGACCACCACACCGTGGAGTACACATTGAGGGGAATGACAATTACCAAAGAATGCTTTAGAAGGGTTTTTGTCTGCTTTGAGGCTTGTCGCCGGGTTTTTTTGGAAGGCTGCAGGCCCTATTTGGCTATTGATGCTACTTTTCTCACAGGGAGGTTTAGCGTGCGTTTGGTTCCACACCAGAGGAGGGATGGGATGGGATGGTCCCTTTTTTATATGTGTTTGGTTACAAACTGTGAGGGATGGTACCATCCACTCAAGAGAATATACCTTAAATATGCTGAACCAAGTGATCCCTTAGAATTGGCCGGCCCTCTCCATCCCTGTTTTCCTAATTCGTGGACCGACTCCTAATTCCTCGTCCCGGTGCCGCTGATCCCGTCGCCGTGCGACCACCTCATCCAAGTCCGGCCGCCGCTACCCGAGCCGCTGCCTCAAGGTCGCCCGCCCGCCTCAATCTTGCTTTCACCGTCCAAGATCGGCAGACGTCGCCGGCCGCCACTCGCCGGGACAGGACTCCGCTCGCCAGGAGCCCATGCCGACGCCTCAAGCTCGCTCGCTCGCCGGCCCGCCTCAACCTCGCAGTCACCGTCCAAGATCGCCAGGCGTCGTCGGCCGCCACTCGCCGGGACAGGAATCTGCTCGCCAGGAGCCCATCCCGCCGCCTCAAGCTCGCTCGCTCGCCGGCCCGCCTCAACCTCGCAGTCACCGTCCAAGATTGGTAGCAGCTCAGCGTCACCAGCCGCAGCTCCCCGCGCGCGTTCTTCCCTGTTGACGATTGTTGAATCCGTGCGGTCGTCACATTGTTTCCCAATTTCTGTTAAGCTATTTTTTTTTGAGATCTCTGTTAAGCTAATTAATTGTATTAAAAGACTGCTAACCCGTCGTTATTAAGCATTGTAAGCTAAATAGATACCATCCCATCCACTTCATTTCTTCCAACCAAACAAAACACAAAAGACGAATCGAGGACGATCCCATCCTCCAAAACCTGGACCATCCATCCCATCCCTTTCAATGCTTCCAACCAAACGGATCCTTAAAGGACAGTTAGTAGCAACTTGTGTAGTTGATGGACACAATTTTGTATTTCCAGTAGCTTATGGCGTGCTGGAGGCAGAGTCTGAGGAGAGCCGGACTTGGTTTCTGCAGAATCTGCGCCGGGCTATTGCACATCACAATGGGTTGGTAATTCATACAAATGCTTGCAAGGGTTTAGAAGTAGGTGTGGACAATGTGTTCCCTGGAGTAGAGCATAGGGAATGCATGCATCACCTTGCTGCCAATTTTGGGAAGAAATTCAAAGGAAAGGTGTATGCCGACAATTTATGGCCAGCATCTTTGACTTGCAGTGTGAAGAAGCACAACTATCACATGAGGCAGTTATACAAAAATGACAAAGTGAAAGAATACTTGGAAACACACCGCTCCAAGTTATGGGCCAGAAGCCAATTCAGTGAACTGAGCAAAGTTGATTACGTGCATAATAATCTTGCAGAGTCTTCCAACTCAACGATCCGAAAGCTAAAGGGTCTTTATTTGGCGGATTTGCTTGACAAGATAAGGGTAGAATACGTGCAGAAATTTCTTGTTCGTGCAGGAATAGTCGAGGAAAAATTCATGGGACACATTATAATCCCTTCCGTGATGAATTAATTGAAGCAGAAAACAAGAGGCTTGGAAATGGACATGACTTGTTGCTCAGCTACAACGGCAGAGGTATCATTTTTGGATAAAGAGAACAAGGAATGGAGATATCCACTGGATTTAGAAGCTAGAACTTGCAGTTGTAGGCAATGGCAGATAACTGGGTTGCCATGCATTCATGCCTTGTTTTTCATCACTACTCTGTCAGGTCAAGCAGGGAACATACAACAGTATGTGCATGATTACTAATCTGTTGCAAAGTTCAAAGCCACATATGCACATGCCTTACGTGCTTTGGAGGGAAAACAACAATGGGACGTAGTGGACCCTGGTTTTAAGCTTTTCCCTCTAGTTCTAAAGAGAGCAGCAAGTAGACCGAGGAAAAGTAGAATAAGACCTCGCAGCGAAGGAGCTGTACTTGGACCGAGGAGACGTAAGTGCACAAGGTGTGGTGGGTCTGGTCATTTCGCTAAGTACTGTGATAACGCAGTAGATCCAGCGTTCGGAGAGTGTTTCGATGCTTCAAATGATGACCAAACTGGTGATCAAAATGAGGATACAGTGGAGGCTACAAGTGATGATCAAAATGATGATCCAATTGATATTCCAATTGATGATCCAATTGATGAGCCACAAAATGATCAAAATGATGATCCATTTGATGATCAAAATGAGGATCCAATTGATGATCCAATTGAGGAGAAAATTGAGGCTCCAAATGTTGGTGTCCAACCTTCTGTGGTTGTGAGTTCTACTTGGTATGTAAATCTTGCCAATACTAGTGTACATTTATCACTTGACACAATCTTACCGCCCTTTGTTTTGTACAATGATACGTCTCAAACGTATCTATAATTTCTTATGTTCCATGCTAGTTTTATGACAATACTCACATGTTTTGTTCCCACTTTATATCATTTTTATGCATTTTCTGGAACTAACCTATTAACAAGATGCCGAAGCGTCAGTTCCTGTTTTCTGCTGTTTTTGGTTTCAGAAATTCTACACAGGAAATATTCTCGGAATTGAACGAAACAAAAGCCCAATGCCTTATTTTCCACGGAGTGTTCCAGAACACCGAAGGAGAGACGGAGAGGGGCCACGAGGTGGCCACCCCACCTGGTGGCGCGGCCAAGAGGGGGGCCCGCCCAGCTATGGGGTGGGCCCCTCGGGACTCCACCGACATCGCCCCTTCGCCTATATATTCTTCCGTCTCCGAAAACCCTAAGCAAATCGACGATATTCCATGAAGAGTTCCGTAGCCGCCGCCATCGCGAAGACAAGTTTTGGGGGACAGAAGTTTCTGTTCCGGCATACCGCCGGGACGGGGAATTGCCCCCGGAGTCATCTCCATTGACACCACCGCCATCTTCATCGCCATTGCTGTCTCCCATGATGAGGAGGGAGTAGTTCTCCCCCGAGGCTGGGGGCTCTACCGGTAGCTATGTGGCTCATCTCTTTCTCCCATGGTGTGATCTTTATGTGATCATGAATCTATGTGCTACTCTAGTGATGTTATTAAAGTAGTCTATTCCTCCTACATGATGTAAAGTTGACAGTGTGTGCATCATGTAGTACTTGGCGTAGGTTATGATTGTAATCTCTTGTAGATTATGAAGTTGACTACTACTATGATAGTATTGATGTGATCTATTCCCCCTTTCATAGCTATTGGTGACAGTGTGTATGCTATGTTAGTACTCGGTCTAAATTGCAACGGTCTATTACGCACTCTAGAGGTTACTTTAATATGAACTCCGGAAGTTGTGGAGCTTGTTTACTCCGGCTTGAGGTGTGCTTTTGTAGCCCTACACAATGAATGGTGTTTGTTATCCAACAAGAGAGTGTTTAAGAGTAGCATTTATTTATTCAGTTATGTGATCATTGTTGAGAGTGTCCACTAGTGAAAGTATGATCCCTAGGCCTTGTTTCTAAGCATTGAAACACCGTTTCCAACAAGTTCTGTTACATGTTCGCTTGCTGCCATTTATATTTCAGATTGCAACTACTACTTACAATCATCCATATTACGGAGTACTTGTATTTCACTATCTCTTCGCCGAACTAGTGCACCTATACATCTGACAAGTGTATTAGGTGTGTTGGGGACACAAGAGACTTCTTGTATCTTAATTGCAGGGTTGCTTGAGAGGGATATATTTGACCTCTACCTCCCTGAGTTCCATAAACCTTGGCTGATTCACTTAAGGGAAACTTGCTGCTGTTCTACAAACCTCTGCTCTTGGAGGCCCAACACTGTCTACAAGAATAGAAGCGTGCGTAGACATCAAGCTATTTTCTACCGCCGTTGCCGGGGAGGTAAGGTAAAAGGTATTCACATCCTCCGACTACTAAGCTATTTCCTAGCACTGTTGCCGGTGTGTGAGTGCTCGAAGCTATTTCCTTTAGATTCTGTAATTATATCTTTTTGTTTCTTGTTTTTATTTCACTAGTTAGGCTTAATGGAAAACACCAAAAAATTAGAGATCTTTATGAAATTTATCTTGAGTTAGGAAATGAGGTGTTTGAAGAGAAAATTAAAAAACCTATGGAACTTTATATGCATGCTAATGGCAATGTTATTAGTATGAATGCTTTGAACACCATTTTTTCTAATGCTATGGAAAATTCTAAGCTTGGGGAAGCTGGTTTTGATGAGCATGATATTTTTAGTCCCCCAAGTTTTGAGGAGAAAATTTTCTTTGATGATACTTTGCCTCCCATTTATGATGATTATAATGACAGTGGTATTTTGGTGACACCTACTATGGAGGATAAAGTTTATTATGATTATACCATGCCTGCAATTTATGATGATTACAATGATGGTTGTGATAATTTTACTCCCACTATTACTAATAAAATTGATTATGCTTATGTGGAGAGTAATGATACTTTTATGCATGTGAATAAGAATGCTTTATGTGATAGTTATATTGTTGAGTTTGTTCATGATGTTATTGGAAATTATTATGAGAGAGGGAAACATGGTTATATGCATCTTAATAATATTAAGTTTCCCCTCTTTATGTTGAGAATCTTGAAGTTGCGCTTGTGTTGCTTTTCTATGCTTATTGGATTATGCTTACATGATTTGTTTATTTACAAGATTCCTTTTCATAGGAAGTGGGTTAGACTTAAAAGTGTTTCTTATTTGCTTTTGATGCTCTCTTTTGCTTCAACTCTTATTTCTTGCGAGAGCATCATTAAAATTACTGAGTCCATCTTAATGGCTATAAAGAAAGCACTTCTTGGGAGATAACCCATGTTTTTATTTTGCTACTGTTTTGTTGTGTCTTGGAAGTTGTTACTACTTTAGCAACATCTCATTATCTTTATTTTATTGCATTGTTGTGCCAAGTAAAGTCTTTGATATTAAAGTTGATACTAGATTTGGATTCCTGCGCAGAAACAGATTTTTAGCTGTCACGAATTTGAGTTAATCTCTCTGTACGAGAGTCTAAAAAATCTGCAAAAATTCATGACTAATCCTCAGATATTTACGCAACTTTCATTAAATTTGAGCTTTTTCATCTGAGCAAGTTAAGTGCCTCGAAAAAATTCGTCTTTACGGACTGTTCTGTTTTGACAGATTCTGCCTTTTATTTCACATTGCCTCCTTTACTGTGTTTGAGTGGATTTCTTTGCTCCATTAAATTTCAGTAACCTTGGGTAATGTCCAGAAGTGTTGGGAATGATTGTGTCCTCTCTGAACATGTGAGTTTTTGATTATGCACTAACCCTCTAATGAGATTGTTTTGAGTTTGGTGTGGAGGAAGTTTTCAAGGATCAAGAGAGGAGGATGATATGAAAAGTCTAAGATTGGAGATGCCCCCATGGTTCATCCCTGCATATTTCAAGAAGACTCAAGCATCTAAGCTTGGGGATGCCCAAGGCATCCCCTTCTTCATCAACAACATATCAGGTCACCTCTAGTGAAACTATATTTTTATTTCGTCACATCTTACGTGCTTTACTTGGAGCATCTGTGTGTTTTATTTTCATTTTGTTATTTTCATTCTCTGAATAAATTCGGATCCTAGCAATCCATGTGTGGGAGAGAGACACGCTCCGCTTTTTCATATTGAACACTAGTGTTCTTAGTTTTACTTTTAATGTTCATGGCAAAAGTTAAAAGCTGCTGCATTTATTGCTATTTGGTTGGAAACAGAAAATGCTTCATGTGGTAATTGGTATATGGTCTTGAATAATTTGATACTTGGTAATTGTTTCGAGCTCTCAAATAGATCATGTTTAAGCTCTTGCATCATGTAGTTTGAACTATTAGTGGAGAACTACCGTAGAGCTTGTTGAGATTTGGTTTGCATGATTGGTCTCTCTAAAGTCTAGATATTTTCTGGTAAAAGTGTTTGAACAACAAGGAAGACAGTGTAGACTCTTATAATGCTTGCAATATGTTCTTATATAAGTTTTGCTGTACCGGTTCATACTTGTGTTTGCTTCAAACAACCTTGCTAGCCAAAGCCTTGTACTGAGAGGGAATGCTTCTCGTGCATCCAAAACCTTGAGCCAAAATTTATGCCATTTGTGTCCACCATAACTACCTACTATGTGGTATTTCTCTGCCATTCCAAAGTAAATTGCTTCCGTGCTACCTTTAAAATTTCATTCCTTGTCTTTGCAATATATAGCTCTTGGGAAAGTAGCTTAAAAACTATTGTGGTAAAGAATATGTCGCGTATGTATCTTATTTCTTATAAGTTGCTTGTTGAGCGGTAACCATGTTTCTGGGGACGCCATCAACTATTACACTTTTGTTGAATATCATGTGAGTTGCTATGCATGTTCGTCTTGTCTGAAGTAAGGGTGATTTGCCATGAGTTGAATGGTTTGAGTATGCATATTGTTAGAGAAGAACATTGGGCCGCCAACCAAAGCCATGTATCATGGTGGAAGTTTCAGCTTGGACATTAATAATCCTCAATCTCTTATGAGTCCATTATCTATTTTCTATGTTGTCCCGATATGGATGTCCTCAAGTTGAGATTTATCAAAAACGAGAAATCAAATGCGATCTATCTCCTTGGACCTTTGTACAGGTAGCATAGAGGTACCCCTTTGTGACACTTGGTTGAAACATATGTAATGCAATGATAATCCATGGAAATCTGACCTAATTAGGACAAGGTGCGAGCACTATTGGTATTCGATGCATGAGGCTTGCAATTTATAGGATGTTTTATGCATAACACATATGAATTATTACTACCGTTGACAAAATTGTTTCCATGTTTTCAAAATAAAAGCTCTAGCACATGAGTAATCCCTGCTTCCCTCTGCGAAGGGCCTTTCTTTTACTTTATGTTGAGTCAGTTTACCTACTTCTTTCCATCTTAGAAGCAAACACTTGTGTCAACTGTGTGCATTGATTGCTACATACTTACTTATTTGCACTCATCATATTACTTTGTGTTGACAATTATCCATGAGATATACATGTTGAAGTTGAAAGCAACTGCTGAAACTTATATCTTCCTTTGTGTTGCTTCAAAACCTTTTATTAAGAATTTATTGCTTTATGAGTTAACTCTTATGCAAGACTTGTTGATACTTGTCTTGAAAGTACTATTCATGAAAAGTCTTTGCTATATGATTCAGTTGTTTAGTCATTATCTTTACCATTTCTTTGAATCACTTCATTCATCTCATATGCTTTACAATAGTATTGATCAAGATTATGATACTAGCATGTCACTTCAGAAATTATCCTTGTTATCGTTTACCTACTCGAGGGCGAGTAGGAACTAAGCTTGGGGATGCTTGATACGTCTCAAACGTATCTATAATTTCTTATGTTCCATGCTAGTTTTATGACAATACTCACATGTTTTGTTCACACTTTATATCATTTTTATGCATTTTCTTGAACTAACCTATTAACAAGATGCCGAAGCGCCAGTTCCTGTTTTCTGCTGTTTTTGGTTTAAGAAATTCTACACAGGAAATATTCTCGGAATTGGACGAAACAAAAGCCCAAGGCCTTATTTTCCACGGAGTGTTCTAGAACACCGAAGGAGAGACGGAGAGGGGCCACGAGGTGGCCACCCCACCTGGCAGCGCGGCCGAGAGGGGGGCGCGCACAGCTATGGGGTGGGCCCCTCGGGACTCCACCGACATCGCCCCTTCGCCTATATATTCTCCCGTCTCCGAAAACCCTAAGAAAATTGACGATATTCCACGAAGAGTTCCATAGCCGCCGCCATCGCGAAGACAAGTTTCGGGGGACAGAAGTCTCTGTTCCGGCACGCCGCCGGGACGGGGAATTGCCCCCGGAGTCATCTCCATCGACACCACCGCCATCTTCATCGCCATTGCTGTCTCCCATGATGAGGAGGGAGTAGTTTTCCCCCGAGGCTGAGGGCTCTACCGGTAGCTATGTGGCTCATCTCTTTCTCCCATGGTGTGATCTTTATGTGATCATGAACTTTGTATCACTATTAATCTATGTGCTACTCTAGTGATGTTACTAAAGTAGTCTATTCCTCCTCCATGATGTAAAGTTGACAGTGTGTGCATCATGTAGTACTTGGCGTAGGTTATGATTGTAATCTCTTGTAGATTATGAAGTTGACTATTACTATGATAGTATTGATGTGATCTATTCCCCCTTTCATAGCTATCGGTGACAGTGTGTATGCTATGTTAGTACTCGGTCTAAATTGCAACGGTCTATTACGCACTCTAGAGGTTACTTTAATATGAACTCCGGAAGTTGTGGAGCTTGTTTACTCCGGCTTGAGGTGTGCTTTTGTAGCCTTACACAATGAATGGTGTTTGTTATCCAACAAGAGAGTGTTTAAGAGTAGCATTTATTTATTCAGTTATGTGATCATTGTTGAGAGTGTCCACTAGTGAAAGTATGATCCCTAGGCCTTGTTTCTAAGCATTGAAACACCGTTTCCAACAAGTTCTGTTACATATTCGCTTGCTGCCATTTATATTTCAGATTGCAATTACTACTTACAATCACCCATATTACTTGTATTTCACTATCTCTTCGGCGAACTAGTGCACCTATACATCTGACAAGTGTATTAGGTGTGTTGGGGACACAAGATACTTCTTGTATCTTAATTGCAGGGTTGCTTGAGAGGGATATCTTTGACCTCTACCTCCCTGAGTTCGATAAATCTTGGCTGATTCACTTAAGGGAAACTTGTTGCTGTTCTACAAACCTCTGCTCTTGGAGGTCCAACACTGTCTACAAGAATAGAAGCGTGCGTAGACATCATACAACTCTGTTGTAGGTTCAAACAAAGTTGTGGCAGTGAGCTTTGAGGTAGTTAAGGTGCCGACAACCAAGAGGAGAAGAAAATAAGCAATGAGCACAAGGATCACAAGGAGCAAAGTGGTGGCAAGAAGTGGAAGGACCAAGAAGAAGTCGCAATGCTTTGTAGATGATTTAGTGGGAACCAACTAAAGTTCATGAATAATGTTGTATTTGTGTTTGAATGATGTTGGAATGATTAGAGTACATGTTTGAACTATGTTTGAATGATTTTGGAATGAGGATATTACATGTTTTGAGGAACTCATGTCAAAATGTGCTAAAAAGAGCTCCAAAGGTAGGGTAAATGTACTCATTTCTAAGCAAGTTTTTTTGATCTTGTCTAAATTGGCCAAATAAGTTTACTACACATCTATTCCATGTAAGAAGACTATGTGAGAAGGATTTCCATTTTTTGATTTTTTTTGATTTTTTTATGCTCATTTAAAATTTAGTCAAACCTAACTTTGACCATCATTTTAGCAAGTTTGAAACATGGAATTGGAAAACTAAGCATGGATCCTTGTTATTCACTCCAAAATGAAGCTTTGGTGAGGTTTTTGAAACTTTTCATGTTCCAAACCCTAAACTTCTTGTCTTCACCCTCGAACTTGTACCCCAGTGTTTGAGATATCACATTAGACACATGGTTTTTTTGTTTGATAGTATGTAGACCATGTTTATCAACTAGAATCGGTAGTATATGACATAAGAATCTATGTGAGAATGTTTTCCATTTTTTCGATTTTTTTTTAATTTTTTATCATCATTTCAAGTTTGGTCGAAGCCTAATTTTGACCAGCTAACCCTATTCTTCTAGAAGGAAACCAGACCGATCCGTGGGTAGCTCTGTTTTGCATTGTGGACCGTTCACTGCGGTAATGCCAGCCGTCCGATCTAGCCTTCTAGAAGGTTTCGCGGCCGATCCGTGGACGCCCTCGTTCTTCAACATGATTGGTTCCTTTCTCCACGCGTACGGTGGGCTATTAGAACACTGAAATGTCCGTTGGGCCGTCCCGCGTGTCTAGGCCTGCGATGCATGCGCCATGCATGCACCATGCAGACGCCACGAAGCTCGCTCGCTAACGCCCCTTTCCACGTACCTCATCGTCGACGCCTTTTAATGCATCATCGCAGTGTCTCAGCGTTGCCATCGTCTCAGCTGTCGCAGCAGCATTAGTTTTGCCATTGTCTCAGGCCGTGCCATCGTCTCACGCGTCAATACGCTTAATTATTTTTGGAAGACGGCTAGCCACGCGTATCCCTAATTCATTAGGAACCCGAATTATGAGCCAACCTTTTTATAAGGGGCCTCTTTTCCTCTCCCACACACCAACCGAGCGAGCCTCTCTTCCTCTCCCTCTCCAAAGCACCACACACCCAATCGAGCCTCTCTGCCTCTCCGAATATGTAGTACACGGGAGCGACCTTCCGCCGTTCGTGCACCGCGCCGGAGCTACTCTATCCGGCGGATGTCCTCGTCGAGAACACGCTCCGTGTGTGGGCAAAGTCGAGGTGGAGGACCGAGGTCGAGCTCACTCGATACTTGCTCGAAGAGGGCTTCTCCCACCTCCCATGGGGCTCGCCCGTCATGTACCACCTCAACGAGTCTCGTGAAGGCGTCTCCCTCAAGCTACTCACGGTCATCACGTACGCCCTCCTCGGTGAGGTCTTTTGGTGCGGTTGCGAGTCAATCTTCTTCACCACCTACAACATCTTCACCGATTGCAATGTCATCTTATTCTCCGGGAAACATATGAACTGCCTCCCGTACTACAAGTGAAGACGCTGGTGAAGACGGTGGTGCGGCGCAGGTGCTGCGGCAGGTGGTGCGGCCAAGATGTGTTCTCGTCAAGCTCGTCATGTTTTTTTAGCTTTATGTTTTTATTTTCTATGTGGTTCCGTGTCGAGTCGTGTCAAGTCGTGTCACTCAACTTATCTATCTAGGGTACCCATCTATCTATTTAGGGTACCCATCTACTATTTAGGGTACCCATCTATCTATCTAAGTTATTTCCGTGTAATGGTGGAACTAAGCATCTTATGTATCAAATTTATCTAAGTTATTTTGCGTGCTGATCTGGCTACCAATATTTGCATCTCATATATCTTAGTTTTCTATGATTTTGATGTAATATATCAAACATGGATCAAAGTATGAACTTTGATGTAATATAAGTAGGGTACCCATATAAGTATGAAACAAAAAAAATCACAAACATGCAATGCTTGAAATCAAAAAAATGCACCCTTTTCCCCCCGCAAAAACTATGATTTCGATGTAATATATCAAGGGTATGAATCATGAAATCACAAACATGGATCAAAGTATCAACTTTGATGTAATATATGTAGGGTATCCATATAAGTATGAAACAAAAAATTACAAACACGCAATGCTTGAAATCAGAAAAATGCACCCTTTTTCCCTCGCAAAAAAAGAAAGATACACTCTTTTTTGTTTGATTATTTTTCCAACCTAAACTACAAACACGTAATGCTTGAAATAACAAAGACGCACCTTTTTTTTGGTTAAGCAGCATGCATAAACACAAAGTACAAACATATGCGTCCTTACACCATAAACCAAGTCACGAACTAGAACTAACTATAGCTAGATTTCTTTGTTTTGCTTTTTAATATCTTTCCATCCACCCCACTGGTTACCAGAGAAATCCTTCACGCTACCAAACAAAGCGGTCTTGGGTTCGAGTCCAAGCCGCACTCCTTTTCGTTTGTTCGTTTTTTACCCTTTTTTAAAGAACCTTCTCGTCTGCCCAAAGCCAAACCTTTGCCACTAGCGAATTTTGATCAGATTTATTTATTTCAAGCTTACAAGTTCATACAATTTTAAGTTTACAAATTCATCACAAATTCATGACAAAGCCATGCCTTTCCATACAATGTCAACATTAAACCTAGTGCGATGACAATACCACCTACACATGCACAAATGTAATTCCAAATTTTTGATTGATCTTCGAGCTCTCTAATCTTCTGGTTCATCCTCCTTAGCTCAAAAGCTACCTCTCCGTCAATGCGTGCTCTGCCCTCCATCTCTTCTGCACTAGCTATCGCGGCGACCCGTGTCGTTTGTGGCAAGATGGGAAACCATTCTTCGTGCTCATCTAGCAGCTGATTCATCAGCGTCTGGACCAAAACATTGACCCAAACGAAGAAGCATTTTATCTGCAAGCACACGAAACAGATCAACCACATTGAGCACAAACTATGCACAAAATACTGAAATTTCCCCTATTCTTACCCCTTTCTCGTTGTTGCACACGTAGCACGGACGATTGGTGTTCTTCGATGTTCGCGGAATCCTCCGATCAACGGCCGCCCGGCACCGCGGACAGAGGAGGATCGGCATCTCCATGCGCACCAGAAGCTCGAACCGAGAGGTGGCACATGAGCTAGAAGAAGACATGGATAGAGGTGGCGCGGGATCTAAACCGTGAGGTGCTTCTGGCAGACCGTTGCGCCCTCCGGCAGCTCCCGCCGTCGGCGGCGCTCCCCGTCAACAAGGCCCTCTCAGTCGCCCGCGCCGCACCTCTGCAAGAGGCCGTCTCCAACCCCGTCGATTTCTACTCACCGTTGCGAGCTCCGCCGCGCGTTCAGGTGATTTTAAATGGGGTTGAGCTCCAACGGTTGCCTTGTGGGTCCCACGTGAAACGGCCAGCAACGGTCCTCTTTTCAAACGCGTCTCCGCCTGGTCCCACCTGAGATAGCCGAGTCAAGGATGTTGACCTGAATGAAATGGCAGACTCACGGAACGAGTCGTTGCACAGACTAGTGGAAAAACTTAGCACAATTCACATCTAGTGGCAAAATTGAGTGTTGTGCGGGCTGTAGTGGCAAACCAATAATTAACCCTAGGAAAAAGCCTACCATTCGCGTGTCATTTTGGCTACCAATCGCGTTCCCTGGCCCGCCACTGGTACCTCACCAGTGGTAAGTCTTACTAGTCGTGTGTGAACCAAGCACTCAACTAGTATGACATATACTAGTCGTGTGTGGGCCTGGCATGTTGCCACTAAAGTACTGCTAGTGTGATTTTTCGCAATTTAAATAAAAGATGGGGCCATTGCCCATATATCTACATGATTTTACACAAAACACCCTAAAAATTAAAAGAAACCAATCGAGTCCATGTTGTCTCCTTGTGCCATTGACAAGGGGAGGTGGTGCAGAGGAGGCGGTCGCCAGAGGTGGTGCGGCGGAGGGGGAGGATGCGTAGCATGGCGCCGAATGTGGGTAGAGGAGGCGGTCGCCATCGCTGAAGGTGGTCCTCATCTTTGGGGAGAAGGAGGAGAAGTGGAAGGGTAGGAGAGTAGAAGGTGGAGAAGTGGAAGAGGAGGAGAGAAGAATGTGGGAAAATGGAAGAGTGTGAGGGGATAAGTTGGAGAAGAGGAATATGAGGAGGGGATAGGGTGGTTAAGGGGTAAGGAGGGAAAAGTTTGAAACTAGAGAGAGATTTTTTTTTGGAATTTTTCAGATTTGAAATTCGTTTGCCTCGAAATATAAAACCTAAAAAAACTTTGTTTTACTTTTAAATTTTTTGCAATCTAAAAATTCTCTCAAATCCCAAAGGGGTTGAAATCGGATGTAAAATTTGCGTAGATACATTTTCATACAAAAAAGATTTTCATCGGAGGTCTTATGCAACCAGAAAAGTCGTTTTACCGAAACATAGCATCATTTTGCATAGTATATAAAAATTCATGTTTGTTAATTTTACTTAAAACTAGATGACATAACACATGACCATCTCAAAGTATTTTATTTTTAAAACTTTCTATCATTTTCTATGATTTTTTAGAAAACTGAAAAGACGATATCGATCCAGGGGGGTGTGCATATCCTGAGATTAGTAGTAGGGTGCCAAAAATAAAGCACACTACTACTAAGCTGATAGTAGTAGTGTGCCCAAAATAAGGCACGCGACTAGTATTTCGGCTTATTCGCGCCCGTAATATATTGGAAGCAGGCGGGCAAAGGTGCACGTGACCGGTATGGAGATAGCAGTCGCGTGCCTCCATTGGCGCATTCTGTGGGCACTTTCTGGACCGACTACTAGTCGCATGTGATACTCTCCGGTATGCTACCATTACACGTGTACCAGTCGCGTGCGCATTTTCGGCTCGCGACTACTAATATCGGTCACATGTGTTTAGACTAGTGCGCTGCCAATGAGCGTCCCCTATAGCGTTTTCCCTACTAGTGAAGGCCAGGCAATCATCGTTGGTGGCAGTGAAGAAGCAATGGCATATCTCTGCCGCCACCAGTCAACATGTTCGACGGAATTACTAGCGAGCTACCGTTGGTGGGCAAGATGATAATTTCTTTCCCTTTGGCACCACCAGTCAACTTGATCTTATATTTCTTTCCCGTTGCAAGTTGGTTGTGCCAGCGGCTTGTCATGGCCACTATGTGCGTAGGAATTCATGGAGAACAATGGCGAGGCTATCTTTCATAACATGATCAAAGATGACACTGACAAGGAAGATGACGACTACACTCAATATGAAGAAACTCAATATGATGAGGCTCACGAGGGCTACTCTGACAATCAGCCATTGTTTGGCAACGACGGCTTCACCCAAGCCATTGGCGAGGGCATCACCCAAGCCACAGCCGCGACACTAGCCGCTTCACTTGCCGAGGTAAAAAAGGTGAGCCAAAGGAGGGAAAGAAGAGTCCATTGGGAAGTCTAGGCTTGTCGAGGCCGAATTCAAGTCTAGGCTCATGGATGTCGATGCCAAGTCCAAGGTCTTGGTGGATGAAGCCAAGATCATGCCCGAGGAGACCTAGGTCATGCTCACCGACTTGGCCACCATATTCGACCCGGTGCAGAGGGTTTTGATTGAGAAGAAGCAAAATATGATCCTAGCTCGCGATGCTTGAAGGGAAATGTCATATATGAATACCATGTTGGTGAAAGTAGCCTTTTTTTAGATGAAACTTTCTACTCTGTGAACAAATTGTGAGATACCGTCTCATTTTGCACATTTGGGAGAAACTTTCCACTAGTTGGCACTTCCTGGAGGGCAATGGAAAATGTTTGTCATATTATTTACTTGTCAATTTTCTGTATTTTATGTTGCAATTGTGATCAAAATCGGCCAACTGGCCAGTCTTTCCAAAATTGCCAGTGCAGACACAATGGGTTGCGCTGCTAGACGCACTGCCCTGCCAGGCCAGACCCACCACCCTCAATATGTTCGTGGACCGACTCAAGCGGACAGAATCGGACCATTTGGGTCGTTGGTTTGGATCGCCCCGCTGGAGATGCCCTCACTCATACAGACCTAGGTTGTCTGTTTTAGTCTGCGTGGACAAGTGGATATGAAAACCCCAGCTCAACGGCTCGGCGTAAACGGACTGAGGCGTCCACGGCGACCCATTCCAATCTAAAATTTGGGTTGGAAATGTGTCGCCACGAACAGCGGTTGCATCCGCACGTACCCCCCTCTTCTACTTTCAAGGGCCGCTCTCTAGTGTCATAGAAGCCACTCACCACCTAAATCATGCCCCTCCTCTACGTCATAACCCTACCATGATGTCGCCGCAGTGTCATTCATCTGGGCCGCTGCTCGCTGGATGGCACGACTGCTCTATGCATCGTTCCGCGCACTTGCCGGCACCAGGCTATGTACCACTTCACCATCCGTTGCCTCAGAACCGCCCACTAGCTGCCATTTGGGCAGCCAAGACCTGTTCAACCATTTGTGGAGCCAAATTTGAGGTACAAATCTAGATCTGTTTGGCCATTTGTGCCATGTATATTGTCTAGTGATGCACATATGGCAATTGTCTCGTGTTGTACGTCAATCGAGGATCAAGTTTTTCTACACAAACATCAATGACACATCATCATACAATGAGTCAAACGGTTCTTCAGAACTCACGGATTTTCGCGGCCACTCTCATCTGTGAGCACACTAAGAGACGGTCTATGCACGGGGGCTCGAAAGGGCAAAGCAGGGGCAATATCGAGCACAATCATGAAGTCGGCGACTATGTGCTCGCTCTACATAGACTACTTCCACGCTACCAATCCAATCTATCTGGAACACAAATTTTGGCCTCTCTTTTGGATGTCAAGAAACTTGTTCTTGATTATTTAGGCAGGCATCATGGACTACGACTCCTACTTCATATGCAAGCCGGATGTCAACCATAAACTTGTCTTCACCTCTTACTAGAAATATATGTTCGGCAGCTATTTGCATGCTTGCATCATATGAAGTTTCCAGTGACCTTGCTGACTTGCGAATGAGCGAGACCACATGCCTTGAGTCAATGTACAAGTTATGCAAAGCCATGATTATGATGTTTGGCAAGGTTTACCTAAGAGAGCCAATTGTTGCTGATGTTGCCTAGCTATTGTCGATCAAAGAGGCAAGGGGTTTTCCGGGGATATATTGGAAGCATAGATTGCATGCAATTGTCATTTTGCATTGAAGGAGTATAGTGGGCATCTAGAGGGATGCACTGTCATTCTTTCAGGCCGTTGCATCACATGATCTATAGATTTGACACTCTTTTTTCGGCATGTCAGATTCCCACATTTACATCGACATGCTCCAGCGCTCTCCAATATTCTCTAGGCTTGTAGAAGGAGATGCTCCAGTGGTTAACCAGCAGATCAATGGACATTCATATGATAAGGACAATTATCTAGTTGATGGCATCTATCTTGACTGGGATGCCAAACAACAAGAGGCTTGCAGCTGGAAGGATGTGGAGCAGGCATTTTATGTATTCTAGTCTCGGTGGGCTATTATTCAGTACCCTGCTAGAACATGTTGCATTAAGATAGTGTAGGAAGGGATGACCATGTTTGTGTGATCATGCACAACATGGATCGTTGGGGATGAGCATTATGAATGCATCATTGACATCGGATGACAACTAATTTCAAGGTGAATAGGTTGTATCGCATCCTAGGCCATCAACGTTTGAGGAGTTCATCCAAGTACATCATGAGATCCGTGACCTCCACAGTCATGATCGACTTCAATCTAATTTGATTGAGCATCAGTTTATTTGTTTTCTTGTGAACTATGTTGTTTATTTGGTGGAGTACAATGACTTTAAACTATGTTGTTTATTTAGATGTCCAGTATTATAATTACTTTTTTTTGCAATACTATTATTTTTCATTCATATGAGTCAATTGGGTGAAAATAAATCTAAATGGTCAGCGCATAACAAAAAAGTGTCGGGCGTTTGGCTACCGTAGACCCAAACAAACAAGGGTGGCGAGGCGGCCGATTTCGTGTTCGCGGCCACACATAAATGGACCGAAACAAACACTTGTGGTATTCAAAATGGGTTGAGCCAATAGAGTTGATCTAACCACTTTTCTCCGGATTCGGGTGTCAAAAATATGCAAACTAGATCCTGTAACAATGGAAACAAATATTCAACTCTCCCGATACCGATCCTCCGGAACCCCATATACCCAGTTTTTTGCCAAACTTCTAACGCCCCCGATTGCAGAACAATGTTGGCGGGAGGGAAATTTTAGCTCATGCCGACTCCCTTCAACCGCTAGACTCGCTCGAGTCCCGCTGACAAGGGATTAACTTGTCAATGCCTACGGGTTGTAGATTGGGTTTAGTTGGAAGTAGAGGGCAAGTAGATCTCGAAGGTTTCAGCCGAAAAGTACTCGACGATTATGAAAACTAGGGTTTGTGAGACAATGATTCGATACTTTCTTTGTCCCTCGACTCCCCCTTATATAGGAGGTGGAGCCGAGGGATTCGTATTGTACAAGTTATAGAGTCCGGGAGGGTTTCCAACTCATCCCGCAAGATTACAAATATTATCTCCTAATACAACTCTAGCTTTCCTTAATAACAACTTGGGCTTCCGATTCTTCTTATTCTTCGAGTCATGGGCCTTCATTAAATCCCGGGTACTATCTTCGGCAGGCCCATTGGGGATGCCTATGTCAGTAGCCCCCGAGATTTTGCTTGAATCGTAGAGTCAGGGAAAATCTCCACTGTTTATATTTACTCGACAACTTTAAACTTCTCTATATTTCTTCATATGAATTTCTATATTGTACAGGGATAATGGTAGTTGGGGCTAGTTCATCTGACGGATCAGGTACTAGTTAACTGCTCTAGTGGCAATCCGCAAAAACCTACTTCAAGATCACATCCCTGGACATGATCTCGGGATACTGGTGTAAACTTCGACAGGTGCCGCTTAAGGTCTTACCATTCTGTCGAGTCCCAGTCATATTTATCGGGTACCTAACACGTCTGTTAGGATTTTTCTTCGTATCTGTTGATACGGATAAAAGTAGCAAACCAACGTCAGAGACGGCGCCACGCCACATAGAACGGATCTGGGGTCTTACCTTCGCAAATTTTGCGGCATTCAGAAATTGTTTGCAACTTTGGCGTTCTGAGAATATATTGTCGAGTGCTTATTCGGATGTTGGAATGGCACATTTTATTGAGTCAACGGATGACTTATATTGCTCTCCCGATGGGAGTATATGTAGAGTTACTTATAACTCGAAATATACTCTCTTGTTCTTCTATCTTTCTTTTTTATAATTTCATCGGGCACGCGAATAGCGTTCCCGATGGGAGTAGCCCCCGAGGCTACAGCCAAGGACTTGTGCTTGGGTGTAGGCTCCACGCCTTATGCCGCTATATTTTCTTTCTCTGCCGAAATTTTCAAATCTCTCGGGTGCGCGAACAGCGCTCCCGATGGGAGTAGCCCCCGAGGCTATGAGCAAATATTTGTATTTGATCATAGGCTCACACCATTTCTATTTTGTCTTTCTCGAATTTTTCATTTTTCCAAAGTAGCCCCCGAGCATTTGATCAAAAACTTGTATTTGATCAAAGGCTCTCCAATATCTTTTGCTGTCGCCTTATTTATGAAGCTGTTAAGTCAATTTTTTCTCTTGCTAAATTGACATCATTGCTGACGATAGCCACGACCGATGTTCCTGGAAATCACGAGAAGTTCTCTCTCGCTGCCTTGCGGGCCCAAATTACGCATCGTATTGACACGTCGTGCAAGTGGGGGACACACTTCCTCCGCTTTTCCTGGCGCACGCACTGTAACTCTTCCAGGATGAAATTACTTTTTTACCCCTGTTCCACGTGTACATCATCTGCCTCACACTTTTTCCATCCAACGGTACGCCGCTTCGCCGCACCTCTATTTAAGGTCTCCATCTTCTTCCTCCAGCACTTTCGCTCGCGCCGCTCCTCTGCTCTCCTCTGCAAAAATCTCCTCTTGCGCCCCATAGTTCCTTGAGCTCAACTACTCCCGAGCTGCACTCCTGCGCCATTGTTGATGCCACCGCGCAGATTGATCAGGCACAGCACTCTGGAATCAAAGATGGCTTCCGCGGATCTGGGGAGCGCTGAGTGGGAGAGATCCAAAATCTCTGCCCAAGATATCAACCTCCTGAAGAAACTGGGGATCAACAAGAAGCCAAAGGCGCTGTGCTTCCCCAGCGAAGAGAGCTACCCAACCCCTCCAATGGAGTATCGGGTTAGTTTTGTCGATCATCTCATCCGCGGCCTCTCTGCCCCCATTCACCCTTCTCTTCGGGGGTTGCTTTTTGTTTATGGACTGCAACTTCATCACCTCACTCCCAACTCTATCCTCCACATTTCCATCTTCATCACCCTTTGCGAGTCCTTCCTCGGCGTCCAGCCTAACTGGGCGTTGTGGAAGCGTATCTTTTTCTGTCGCCGCAATGGCTCTCCCAATGTCGCCTATAACATAGGCGGCGTTGTTATCTGCGTTCGCCCTGATGTCGAGTACTTTGATGTCAAATTTCCTGACTCAGTTCAAGGGTGGCGCAAGAAGTGGCTGTACATCCATGAGGAGAATCATGGATGTGCTGGAGACAACATCCCTCCTTTTGATGGTGCCGAGAAAATCTATCGCCGCCACTCCTGGGATGCAGAGGCTACCGAGGAAGAAAAAACGGCGACGGAGGCACTGATGACCCGCATCCACGAGCTCCAAAGCACCCACGGTAAAGAACTGTTGGGTATCCAAATCACGGCGTATTTCCTTAGGATCAGAGTGCAGCCTCTGCAAGCTCGCAAAAATCCCCTCTGGAAGTATGCTGGCGTCAATGATGTGGATCGGCTGTCGGTGGATTTGTCGGTCAAGGATTTAGAAAAACTTGTCCGGAAAATCTCCTCCCTCAGCAAGAAAGATGTTGTCCCTTCTTCTTGTCGCGTAAAACCATATAGCGCCACCAATGCGCTTCCCAAGGTAACCTTTGTCGACTGGCTCATTTTTGTTTGACATCCTTTACATAACTCTTTTATTGACATCTCCCCTTGTTTTTGTATAGAACCATCCAGATCTTGTCTCGCTTCCTCACCTTCCTGAAGGTGGAGAAGTCGAAGAACGAGCCGTTGTCACTGATGACAACCAAGATGCTCCTTGCCCTGAAAATGAACCCGCAGGTTCTCGAAAATCTGCGGGATCCTCTGAAAAGGAGGCTGGCTCTGAGGCTACCACATCGGCACAGTCTCCTCCTCCTGCTGTTTCTCCAAAGAACAAAAGGAAGAGGACAGACGTCGAAGATTCCGGCACCTCCAAAGCCGAAGAAGCTGCTCCTTCACGTCGGAAGGCAGCTTTCGATCCATACCTTGACGCCCTCGTGAATTCGTAAGTTACTCCTTGGCCCTCGCTATTTTGATTCTTGAATGGTTTTGTCTATCTTGCTTCTTATGCTGTCGCCATTTAACCGTAGTGGTGACGAGGAAGAAATGCCAGCTATTGATGCGACTGCTCAAACGAGTACGTCGCATACTTTAGTTGTTTCTGAAGTGCAAGTTGAGGGAGAAGAATCTTCGCCTCCTCAACGAAACACCGACGCACCTACTCCTCCTGCAAGTCCCCTCGTCCCTTCACCAAAAAGGGCGAGGGTTGAATCAATCACGGAGCCTACCTTACAATTGGGTAGCTCCTCGACTCCTCTTCTGGATGATGTAAGTCCTTGAATGCTTTCTGATGCTGTCGATGTTTTCACTGTTTGCTTCTTTTTATTTTGTGCTATCGCACTTTTTCCCCTACCGACGCTTTCTTTCTCTATTTTTCTTTAACAGCCTTTGATTAAGGAGTTCATCCGCTTCGGTGCCCAATTCGTTGGGTACCGCGAGTATGCTAGCAAAGCTGAAGGTAATGTCTTTTTGCTTCTCTTTACCCTTCCCTTCTCACTCCTTTCTTGTTGTGATTTTGACTAGTTTTGACTATCTTGGCAGAAAAACTGGCGGAGGCCAACAAACGTGCCGACACACTTGCTCAAAAATTAGAGCAAAGTGAGGAGGCTCGTAAGAAGGCCGAATCAGATGCTAGTAAAGCTAGGGCAGAGGCTGACAAGGCCAAAGCAGACGCTGCTGGTGTCGAAGAACTTCAGAAGAGGCTTCATGACGCCGAGACTGCTTTGAGCGAGCATAAAACCGCACAAGCTGCTCGTGAAGAGGCGATTATTAAGCGCTTGGATTCACAAAATCGTCGCTTTGTTAGTAAGTGCCCAATCTATTTTGCATTCTTTGGACTTGCTTTTATTTACTCGTTTGTTGACCAACACATTTTTGCCTCGACAGGGAAAACATCTCAAGAATATGAACTTGAAGATCCTGACGATGATCCCCTTCTCGACGCACTTGCTTTCCTTGAGTTTCACGGAGAAGAAGCACGCGACGGCATTGATCAGGCCAAGGAAGGGTTGTCGCGGCTCTACCCTTTCTTCTTCCCGAAGAAAAAGGAACCCGCAACCTTTCTTGCTCTTGCCAAGTGCTTCAATCCCGCCAAAGATCTTGGATTAAAGCTTCGCCAAGAAAATATGAAGGTCGCCGTGGAAAGCACTATTGCTCTGGTTGCTGACAACCAGCAAAATATCGACTGGACCAAAGTTGGCGACACGCAAGAGATGGAGACCACGAAGTGGCAGTCGCTGATCACGGCTTCAAAGCCCAACTCAATGAAGATCCTTTCCTATCTTGGATGCAAGCCAACTTCTACTCCTAGCTCGTCGAAGCCGAAGGTCTAGTTGAATGCCCTATCTTTTTCTGTTTTTATTTTTACTGTTTCTCTTGATGTTGTCGCCATAGTAGCTTTGGTGATAACTGTCGTAGTAATTCTTTTGAAGACTCCTTCTGTAATATCTTTGTAAATTTCCTAAAGATCAATGGAATTCTATTTTGCGTGATCATTGATACTGAAATTTTCTTTTCCAGTTGATATTTGATAACTATTCCGCAAATCCTTATCCTGCCGATACTTTTCCTGCTTCATCCTTTTCGAAGAAAACTCTTGTCGATGATGACCTTATCGAAGGTTCTTCGAGTAAACACTCCTCGCAAGATTTGCAAGAACTTCGCCAACAACTTCAATCCATGAAAAAACAAACTCTTGCGATGATGGAGCAATCCCGTAAAGCATCCGAAAGAGAGAAGATTGCCCTTCAACAAGCTAAAGAAGCCATAACTGCCAAGGACGCTGCTATTTCGGAAGCTGAGAAAGCAACTGCTCGAGAAAATAATATGCTCGAGCTAATGACTGAAGCTAGTGTGGATATGTTAGGTATGCTTTTTCAACCTAGAACTGCTTCTGCCTTTTGCTGTACCCCCCTTTTTTGAATTTCTTGTTCTATCGCTCAATAGGTTCTGTTCTCGACGCTGCTGCTGAAGATGAAAGGGTGAATGTGAGAACGAACCTCCTTGTTAACCTTTCTCTTAACCATGGCTGTCTGTTCTGGGCCACTCCCGAGCGAACCCAACAGATTGTCAGGTTCCAAGACCGAGCCTGTCAGGTTCACGAATTTCTTAACTTCTGCACGAGAACCTTGACCCTTGTTTACAAGACTATGTTCCCTCGAGATGAAGCTCCCGAAACTCTTCTTGGATTGATGGAAAAGTTCCGAGATGCCCCTCGTATTCATAACTTTGTGTGAGCTCAGTTGACTGCTGGAGCAAGATTCGCCATGATCATGATACATATTTGCCATCCAAAATTAGATCTGACGAAGATTGTCTCTGGCTGCCTGGCCAAAAAATCACGACGAAAGAATAACATCGACGAAATCAATGACATGGTGACTCCTGTGGCCGAAGCGATGATGGATGAACTTCTTCGGATGGATTCTGAATTCTTCGTCAAGGGGAGCTATGCTGAGCACAAGACAACTGCTGCAAACAACAAAGGTTTATCCATAGATAGTATATTAGGCCTTGACTGAGTTGTACTATATTGTGAAAAATTATGTCTATATTTTTTGTCGAATTCTTTGTATTGATGAAGTTGTCTATATTCTAAAGTGTAATCTATATTGCGAAGCCCCCGAGCCTTTGGCTGGAGCTTACACTATTTTGTCGTCTCGAAGAATTTAATTTTTTGCGAGAATATATGTATTTTGCTGTCGTGGGTTATGAGCCCCCGAGCCTGTCGAAGAAAAAAGATGTATCTCATCACTATCTTTTACTATATTGCAGCACCGCGAGCCCGCCTCATTAAAAACCTTTCCAGCCCCACTCGGTGCCCTGAAAAGGAAAAGAGTGCGTCTGAAAACTCGCGGGCGTTTCAGTACGTTGTATTTTTACAAAGGAGGACTATATTTCGACTCTAAGCGTAGAACCGCCTGAGCTGCGCCACGTTCCAGGGGTTTTTCTCGGGAACCCCTGTCTTCTTGTCCTTGATCCTGTACGCTCCTCCTTCGATTACTTCTGTGACGACGTAAGGGCCCAGCCATGGTGACTCGAGGTTTTCAGTACTTTGCTGATTGAGCCGTAGGACCAAATCTCCGACCTGGAAAGATCTTGGCCGCAATCGTCGACTGTGGTAGTTTTTTAGGTCTTGCTGGTACTTGGTGACTCGTGAGAGTACTTCATCTCGAGCTTCGTCGAGTGCATCCACATAGTCCTCCAAAGCTCTTCTTGAAGTTTCTTCGTCATACTCTGTGACTCTTGGGGAGTCATGCTCTATTTCGATCGGTAATACTGCCTCAGCTCCGTGGACTAAAAAGAACGGAGTTTCTTGTGTCGCCGTATTTGGTGTTGTTCGAATACTCCACAGGACACTTGGCAATTCTTCTGGCCAGGTATGTCGAGCCTTTTCAAACGGTCCTAGCAGGCGCTTTTTAATACCATTGCAGATGATACCATTGGCTTTCTCGACTTGACCAATGGTTTGTGGGTGCCTGATACGTCTCCGACGTATCGATAATTTCTTATGTTCCATGCTTGTTTTATAACAATACCTACATGTTTTGTTCACACTTTATGATGATTTTATGCGTTTTCCGGAACTAACCTATTGACGAGATGCCGAAGTGCCAGTTCCTGTTTTCTGCTGTTTTTGGTTTCAGAAATCCTAGTAAGGAAATATTCTCGGAATTGGACGAAATCAACGCCCAGAGTCTTAGAATTGGACGAAGCTTCCAGAACACCCGAGAGCCGCCAGAGAGGGGCCACAGGGCCACCAGATGACACCCTGGCGCGGCCAAGGGGGGGCGCCCCCCTACTGTGTCGCCGCCTCGTCGACCTTCCGACTCCGCCTCTTTGCCTATATAAAGGTCCCTGACCTAAAACATCGATACGGAAAAGCCACGGTACGAGAAACCTTCCAGAGCCGCCGCCATCGCGAAGCCAAGATCTGGGGGACAGGACTCTCTGTTCCGGCACGCCGCCGGGACGGGGAAGTGCCCCCGGAAGGCTCCTCCATCGACACCACCGCCATCTTCATCACCACTGCTGTCTCCATGAGGAGGGAGTAGTTCTCCATCGAGGCTAAGGGCTGTACCGGTAGCTATGTGGTTAATCTCTCTCCTATGTACTTCAATACAATGATCTCATGAGCTGCCTTACATGATTGAGATTCATATGAGTTTTGTATCACTATTCATCTATGTGTTACTCTAGTGATGTTATTAAAGTAGTCTATTCCTCCTCCACGGTGTAATGGTGACAGTGTGTGCATCGTGTAGTACTTGGCGTAGGTTATGATTGTAATCTCTTGTAGATTATGAAGTTAATTATTGCTATGATAGTATTGATGTGATCTATTCCTCCTTTCATAGTGTGAAGGTGATAGTGTGCATGCTATGTTAGTACTTGGTTTAGTTGTGTTGATCTATCGTGCACTCTAAGGTTATTTAAACATGAATATCGAATATTGTGGAGCTTGTTAACTCCGGCATTGAGGGTTCGTGTAATCCTACGCAATTAGTGGTGTTCATCATCCAACAAGAGAGTGTAGAGTGTAGCATTTATCTATTCTGTTATGTGATCAATGTTGAGAGTGTCCACTAGTGAAAGTATAATCCCTAGGTCTTGTTCCCAAATACTGAAATCACTACTTGTTTACTGTTCTACTGCATCTGTACTGCCTGCAATATTACCACCATCAACCACACGCCAGTTGTAGCATCAAGCTATTTTCTGGTGCCGTTACTACTGCTCATATACATTCATACCACTTGTATGTCACTATCTCTTCGCCGAACTAGTGCACCTATACATCTGACAAGTGTATTAGGTGTGTTGGGGACACAAGAGACTTCTTGCTTTGTGGTTGCAGGGTTGCATGAGAGGGATATCTTTGACCTCTTCCTCCCTGAGTTCGATAAACCTTGGGTGATCCACTTAAGGGAAACTTGCTGCTGTTCTACAAACCTCTGCTCTTGGAGGCCCAACACTGTCTACAAGAATAGAAGCACCCGTAGACATCAGTGCCCAACGGACGCAAAGTGCAATTTGATGCCTACTTCCGCGCAGTATGCCTTGAATTCCTTGGACGTGAAGTTACTACCATTATCTGTGATGATGTTGTGAGGTACTCCGAATCGAAAAACGATGCCCTTCACGAATTTTATTGCTGACGCTGCATCTGGTGAATTTATCGGCTTTGCTTCTATCCACTTGGTGAATTTGTCGACAGCAACGAGCATGTACTCATATCCTCCTGGCGAGGCTTTGTGCAATTTTCCCACCATATCGAGACCCCATTGGGCAAAGGGCCAGGACAATGGTATTGGCATCAGCTCTACTGCCGGAGAGTGAGGTCTTGCGGCGAATCTTTGGCACGCGTCGCAGGTTCGTACTATCTCTTTTGCATCCTCGATTGTTGTCAACCAGTAAAATCCAGCCCGAAAAACCTTGGCCGCAATAGCTCGACTGCTCGCGTGGTGACCACATATTCCCTCATGTACATCCTTTAAGATTTTCCTTCCTTCTTCGGGTGTAACGCACCTTTGCAGCACGCCCGAAATACTTCGCTTGTATAACTCCCCTTTGACCACTGTGAAGGCTTTGGATCGTCGAATAACTCGCCTTGCTTCAACTGGATCGTCGGGTAATTCTTTCCTTAGGATATATGATATGTACGCTTGCATCCATGGGACTTCTACCATCATCACCAGCTCCTGGTCCTCTTCTTCGTCTGGAGTTTCTTTGAGAGGCGCCGAATTTTTCTCCTCCTTCGTCTTTTTCTGCGCCTTCTTTGGCTTTGTGGATCTCTCAGCTATCTCTTCCCAAAACACACCTGGCGGGATTGCAAGGCACTGCGACCCGATGTTTGCGAGAACATCGGCTTCATCATTGCTCAGCCTACTGATGTGATTTACTTCGCATCCATCAAACAGCTTCTCAAGCTCGTTGTACACCTCCTTGTATGCCACCATGCTGTCATTGACGGCATCGCATTGGTTCATAACCTGCTGAGCTACCAATTGTGAGTCGCCAAAGATTTTTAGTCGAGTTGCACCGCAAGCTTTCGCCATCTTCATCCCGTGTATAAGAGCTTCATATTCTGCTTCATTGTTAGATGCGTTTGGGAACGTCATCCGTAGGACATACTTTAATTTGTCGCCTTCAGGTGATATGAGTATCACCCCTGCACCAGCTCCTTCTACTCTCTTGGATCCATCGAAGTTCATGGTCCAAGTTCTCGACAAATCTGGGGGGTCCTGTATTTTGCAGCTCCATCCACTCTGCAATGAAATCTGGCAGAACTTGCGACTTGATTGCCTTTCTTTTTTCATATGTGATGTCCCGAGGGGAAAGTTCTATTCCCCAAAGGGAGACACGCCCTCTAGCTTCTGGATTGTTCAGTATGTTTGATAGAGGTGCTTCATTGACCACTATTATCGGGTGTGCCGAAAAATAGTGGCGCAATTTTCTTGCTGTTGTAATTACTCCATATGCTAGCTTCTGTACTGCGGGTACCGCTGTTTTGAAGGCGATAAAACTTCACTGATGAAATATACCGGCCTTTGCACTCCATGGAGTTTTCCTTCTTCCTCTCTTTCAACGACTAGCACCGTGCTAACCACCTGAGGTGTGAATGCGATGTATAGCAGGAGAGGTTTCCTCTCTTTCGGCGCCACCAAGATTGGTGGTGTCGAAATTGTGCGTTTTAGATCCTCGAAGGCTCGATCTGCCTCTTCATTCCACTGGAATTTCTCTCCTTGCTTTATTAAAGCGTAGAACGGTAACGCTTTTTCTCCCAGCCTGGCGACGAATCTGCTTAAAGCTGCGACTCGCCCCGTTAACTGCTGTATTTCCTTCAACTTTGTTGTCTTCCTCATTGTTACGATGGCTTGGATTTTTTCGGGATTTGCTTCAATCCCTCTTGCTGAAACTAGAAACCCAAGAAGTTCTCCTGCGGGAACGCCAAAGGAACACTTCGTCGGGTTCAACTTGAGGCAGAACTTGTCGAGGTTGTCGAAGGTTTCCTTCAGATCCTCGATTAACATCGTCCCCTTTTTTGATGTTATGACGACATCGTCGATGTATACTTGTACGTTTTTCCCAATCTGTGTTGCTAAGCACTTCTGCATCATCCTCTGGTATGTTGCTCCCGTGTTTTTCAGACCAAAAGGCATTGTTCTATAGCAAAACACGCCATAAGGTGTGATGAACGCTGTTTTGACCTCATCTTCTTCTTTTAATCTGATCTGGTTGTAACCAGAATATGCATCCAGAAAGGAAAGACGTTCACATCCTGCCGTGGAGTCGATAATTTGATCGATCCTCGGGAGGGGAAAGTGATCCTTTGGACAATGTTTATTGAGGCACGTAAAATCGACGCACATGCGAAGGACTTTAGTGTTTTTCTTCGGCACCAACACTGGATTTGCTACCCATGTGGCCTCTGTATGCAGCTCCTTGATAAAACCAGCTTCTTTTAGTCGATCGATTTCTGACAGCATAGCTTTGCGGTTTGGCTCCGAAAAACGCCGCAAAGGTTGTTTTATTGGTCTCGCTTGTGGATCCAAGTTTAGGTGGTGCTCGGCAAGTTCCCTGGGTACTCCTGGCATGTCAGCTGGACACCATGCGAAGATTTTCCAGTGCTCACGGAGGAACTCGACGAGCGCGCTTTCCTATGCAAGGTCCATGTCTTTTGCAATGGACGTCGTCTTTTTCGGGTCTGTCGGGTGAATCTGCACCTCCTTAGAATTTTTCTCAGTGTTGAAAGTTGATTCTTTATTTGGCCTTCCTACATCTGGCAACACATCATAGTCAGTCGTGAGCCTTGACGCCATGTACTCTGCTTGCATCCCAAAGGTTTCTGACAGTCGATGAAAATCCTTATCACATTTATCGGCTAGCGCAAAGCTTCCTTTGACTGTGATTGGTCCCTTAGGTCCAGGCATCCTCCACAACAGGTATGTGTAATGTGGTACCGCCATGAACCTGGCATATGCTGGGCGTCCCAACAAAGTGTGGTATTGTGACGGGAAATCCACAACTTTGTATTCCAGCTTCTCTATCATGTAGTTTTCTCGGGTCCCAAACTGAACGTCGAGATTAATCTTCCCCAGCGGATAACTTGGCTTCTCCGGTGTAATACCGTGGAATCGCGTGTCGGTTGGTTTCAGGTTTTCTAGGGATATGTTCATCTTCCTTAGTGTATCTGCATACATAAGGTTTAAACTGATGCCGCCATCTATGAACACTCGAGATACATCGAACCCTGCAATTACTGCTGGTAAGATAAGTGCTGATTTCCCTGGTCGAGGAACTTGCTGTGGATGATCCGCTATTGTGAAGCAAATATCTTGCCCTGACCAGTTAAGATACTCGACTGTTGGTGGAGGCATCTTCTCTGCCATGAACACCTGTCACGAGATTACTTTTTGAGCTCTATTGGATGGCCTGCCTTTCTGAATCATCGAGACCGCTCCGTTAGAGTTGGGATCAACATAAGGTGGTGGTGCAGGTGCTGCCGCTATTCTGAGCTGATGTCGATTCTCGTCCGTAATCGCGGGAGGAGGTGGCAAGTGAATCTCACTCCTGGGTCCTTGAGGATTTCTGTGCGCTGCTTGGGCATTGGCATGCCCTGCCCACCTTAACATTGCCTGGAAATTTCGGTAATCCTTCTGCAGGTGTCCTGACTGTCTTTTTCCGTTATTGTCGAGATAAAAATGCATCTGACATGGCCCGTTCATCATCTCCTCGGGAGACACGAAAGGTCTCTGAAACCTTGACCCGGTATTTTGCCTGTTGTTTCGGGAGTCATCTCTATTGTCGCCTCGCTGCTCGTTGCTCCTCTGGTAATCATCTCTATTGTTTCCTCCGGTGCTTGCTCGGAAGCCAGCCGAAATTTGTCCAGGAGCATCATAGCCCGAGTACTGCCGAGGAAATCGTCGCCTACTTTGATAATTTCGGCCGCGGTCCTCCTCTGGTGACCTATGCCGTTTGTTGTGAACAACATTTTCTCCATCTGCCCATCTGTTTGCTATCTCCATTAATGCGGATACTGTCTTTGGATTGGTCCTCCCCAAATCCTCGACAAAATCTCCTCGCCTGATTCCTGCGACAAACGCATCTATCGCTCTCTCGTCAGATATATTCTCTGCTGAGTTTTTAATGATACTCCACCTTTGGATGTATTTTCTCATTGATTCATCTGGCTTTTGTCGACACGCCCTCAACTCCTCTAGCGATGCAGTTTTTTGCAGGTGGACCGGAAATTCTTGACGAATACGTCCTCGAAGCTATCCCAGCTGTCGATAGATCCTGGAGGAAGCTTCTTTATCCAAGATCGCGCGGCTCCACTTAAATGCACCTGGATGCTTTGCATAGCTGTTGCTCTGGTCCCTCCTGTGAGCTTCACCGTCTCGAGGTAATCAACTAGCCAATCTTCTAGATCTTGCAGGCCATCGAATTTTTTGAAGTTATCGGGCAACTTAAATCCCGAGGGGACTCGAGTTTTTCGGACTCTCCCTGTGAAGCATGGCAAACCGCACATACCCTCGTCGTTTAGTTCTGGGGAATGCCGACGTTCCCTTCTACTTTGTCGTGCTCTGTCCACCCTTGCTTGCGCTGCTGTGTCTCTTGCTCCACTTGTTCCTTCGGGAGGTGCTGCTGCTGCTACAGGTCGTGGACTGTTTTGCCTTGCTGTTCCTTCGGGAGGTGTTGATGCAAACGCCGTTCCCATGGCTCCGACTCCTGCCATTGCCATGTTATACAATGCCTCCCTTGGATCTCCTGGAGGTGGCCTGGATGCAAGGATAAAGGCCCGTGTCGCCATATACCCAGCCTCTGGTGTCTTGGGGATAATATTCCCTCTCGTGTCTATTGACATAAAAGACATTTCGAGGTTTTGAACCAAGTGCTCTCTTTCTCCTTCAGGTATGTTTTGCAATCTTGATCTTGCTCTATTCCGAGCTTCCCTGAGGCTATCTCCCGAAGTTCCAGATTGTCGACTCAGCTCTGCCCTTCGCCTGCTTGATGCGGAGGTTGCCTCCCTTCTTCTGTTCAGAGCAGTTGTCTGTTTTTCCAATTCTCTCGCAGCTCGCGCGAGCCTATATTGATATGCTTGCAATTCTTCGGGCGTGGCTGTTGTCTCCATTGGTTCTGAGCCATCCATAGCTCTCGCGGCTCTATCCCATGCTACTTGTGGGAGTTGAACTCTAACACGAGGCATAGGTCTGACATATTTGTTGCCTAGACCTCGTCGTAAATCAGAGGGATCAACGTATGGATTTCCCAAATCGTCGAAAGCCTCAGACGTTTCCTCCTGATCGCGGCTTGGTTCTCCGATGACGTAAATCTGATGATATTTTGTCTTCAGATCTCTGTTGGGTTTGGTGACACCATCATAGAGATTGGTGAAGACCTTGCCCACTGTAATGGATTTCTCGATGAAGTTGAAGCTGTCGACACTACTCGAGTCATCGCTTATATAGGAGTCCACGGATGACTCGAAGGACATGTCGCTGAAGATCTTGGCGAGCTTTTCGCTTGCCCTGGTGCTGATGAAGCGTGGCGACGAAGTCTCCTCTTCGCCTGACTCGATTGACGATGTTGAACTTGAAAAATCGGAATCGACCGCCGACAATCCCGACGAGATCGGAATTTCGAGGCGATACGCTCCCTCTTTCTCGACGCGAAAGTGGAATCTTCCGAACGTCATCTCCATAGGCTCCTCCAGATACGCATATGCATCCAAACGGGAGGGCGGGTGAGGAACAAAATCGACAGGACCAGTTGCGATCTGTTTACCTCGATCCATTGCGTTGCTTGCTGTTGACGAAGTCGACGATCTTGAACGTGCCATCGAGATCAGATCCTTGACGCCTCTAGTTCCCACAGACGGCGCCAATTGACAAGGGATTAACTTGTCAATGCCTACGGGATGTAGACTAGGGTTTAGTTGGAAGTAGAGGGCAAGTAGATCTCGAAGGTTTCAGCCGAAAAGTACTCGATGATTATGGAAACTAGGGTTTGTGAGACAATGATTCGATACTTTCTTTGTCCCTCGACTCCCCCTTATATAGGAGGTGGAGCCGAGGGATTCGTATTGTACAAGTTACAGAGTCCGGGAGGGTTTCCAACTCATCCCGCAAGATTACAAATATTATCTCCTAATACAACTCTAGCTTTCCTTAATAACAACTTGGGCTTCCGATTCTTCTTATTCTTCGAGTCGTGGGCCTTCATTAAACCCCGGGTACTATCTTCTGCAGGCCCATTGGGGATACCTATGTCACCCGCCAAATTCTAACACTCTACACTATTTTTGTTTGTCCAATTTTTTCTGAAGAAGTGGTCGATAAGAGCCCAGCACCGTCCTCCACGTGACCAGGGAGGGACCTCATCCTAGACCTCCACCTCGATCTCATCTCCTTCCAGCGCGTGGCCACTCGCGTAGGGCAGTTCGAGTGAGCAGGTCAGCACAGGCAGAACGGTGGCGACACGGGAGCTGGTCGGCCGGGCTGGGGCGAGTCAGCGTGAGCTGGTTGGCGAGTCAGCGTGAGCTGGGTCTGCAGATGCGTGATGAAGATGGTAGGGAAAAGGAAAAGGATGGTAAAAGGTGATTTTTTTGGTCCCACTTGTGTTTGAGGGTTTGGATATCTGCTTTGCCACGGAAAATTTCTACACTGTGTACTGGATATAGATTTTATAGGGACATGCTAGGGTTATTTTCTTAGAGAATCTATGGCATGTCCCGTAAACTCGTAAAAACTATGAAATAATCGCTCATTTTTTGCCTCGGCCACCGACCAGAATCCGTAAAAAGGACGCAGCCCGGGGAAAAGTACGGGGCTCTGAAAATTCCTTTCCCCGAACTCTACATACACCGTCTACACGGCCAAACAGAGTGTGACCCACACTTCCCATCTCGCTTTGGCCGGGCGGAAGTTTTAGCCCTTCTCTTTCCTTCTTCTGCCTTCGTGCTGCCTCTCTGTCAAGCCGCTGATCTACCTCCACACTACCTCTCTGCCACCTGCGAGATTCGACAACATGGTCCTCTCGGAGCTCCTGCCGACTATCGGCCAGGACGTGTGGCCTCAACCACCACCTCCCGCAGCTCCGACAGTACGCGCAGGTGCCCCGGCTGTTGCTGCTTCTGTCCCCAAGAAGAGGAAGCATGAGGGCGTCCACCTCGTCACCCAGGTGCTGCTACGGCCATCACCGCTGCTGCGACCCCAACCAAGGCTGTAGCAACGCCTATTCGGTGAGCTCGGCCGAAGACAGGGTGACACGGACGACGACGGGGGATGCCGGGAATAACAAGTAGCCAGTGAAGCAAAGCGGATTTCCTCCACTCGGTCCATCGGCGGCCAAGATCTGCGCATCGCAGGTAAACAACGTCGGTGCCGCCAACGTGTTCATCAAAATGCCCTTGAGGTACGATGAGAACAATGTTCCAAACTTGTTCACATATAACCTAAACGACGCCGAAGTGAGCATCACCGAGCCACCCCTTGATTCGTACGAGTTTGACGGGGAGGATGGTGGCAAAGAGGTTGATGACTGTGATTCTTACGGTTAAGAAGCATTGGAGGAGATCAACGGTGTGGTCTTTGACGCGGCGAAGGGGAAGAAGAAGAGAGAAGTAAACTACACCGAAATCAAATTCACTTGCTTGGTGTGGGCATGGTATTGTTGTGAACTACATCGAAATCAATGTGGTGCATAACACTGACCAAACCAAGAGGTAGTATTGGCAACTGATGGAACATAAGTTCTTTCACCTCATTCATCTCATTGCAACATCGGTCTAACGCTCCTATCGATCACTACAAGTCCGGTGGAATGTGGTCAAGGGTTATTGTATCCAGTGGAGTGGAGCAAGTGCGGAACGCACCTCCGAGTGGCACCTCTATCGATGAAAATCAGGGACGGAGTTGCCTTGATAGCGCTGGTGTTAGCTGACACCCATAGAAAATAAAAATTTCTTCACTAATTAGTATTAGCCAGTATTAACTTGTAGAGAATGACACCAGTGAGTTGGAGAGATTATAGTGCTGACCCCAGTGGTAATTTTTTCTAGCTTCATCCCTGAGGATATGTGAGTGCATTGCATATGTCTTCATGATTGTGCGATTTTGTTGCACGACATATGAATTTATGTTGCATTTTATTTTGTGAATGTAGGAAATAATTGCAATGTAGAGGTACATAGCAATGGCTTCCTAGAAAGGAATATCATTCATGCTATAACATTGTTGGAATTTTCTCGATCATTTTGGCAAGTGGAAATTGAGGGATCAAGAAGCATGACAAAAGAAAGGATCTATGCTACTCTTTGATGATGCAGGCGATGAGGAAGGAGCGAGCAAGCCAGATGGGAACAAGAAGGTCAAGGAGAAGATAAAGTTTTAAGTCGAAGCATCAAATTTGGCTTCCAAGATCGATGAGTTTGTGAGGTCAAAGGAAATCATGACGCTCAAGAATTTGGAATCAAAGTCCATCATTAACGAGAAGAATGAGATGAAGAAAGCAAGTTGGCAAGCAATCTCTGACCTGGAGGAGAGGAGGCTAGCAATTGAGAAGAAGAAGGCAATGTCGGAGCTTATTGTGGAGGTGAATAGTATGATGATGATGTATCCGAACACCATGGATGCCTACACTAGAGAGTGGTGGGATATGAAGGGGTTCATAGCAAAAAAAACAATAATTTTTCTAACTAGTGTACTCTGATTGCCTAGATCTATCTAAGAAAAATGTTGTAACGATGAATGTTTTGGTGACGTACCCTCATAGATCGAAAGAGGTAAATGTTCCACTTGAACCTGGATGATGTAGTCGTACTTTTTCGTTGACCTTGGGGTCATGTTCTAACCTCGTGCAACGACAAGCCCTACAAATGGTAGCACCTTTGTGGTCTCGCACGCGCACGGTGTTTGGCGATAACTCCTAGACCTTTGATCCAGCCGAGATTGCGGAAGTAGATTGAAGCACCAGCAACACGATGGCGTACTGGGATGGATCCAACCCCACTCCCCACGTTCACAGCTTTTCGAGGAACCATTTGCGGGAGAGAAAACTAAAGGGAGGGAGAGGACACGAGTGGGAAATCTCCTCTATATATGTGTCTTCTCCTCCTCCCACATTCCCACTATATATATGGGGAGGGGGAGGGGTGCGGCCGTCTTGAGGAGGTGGAGGCGGCGGCCAAGTGTTGGCCCCACGCGGCCGAACCCTAACCCTAGACGCCCCACCCTCTGGCCCCTCGGGGCGGCTGACACCTTATTGAGCTCCCCTTCGGGAGGAGCCCATTTAAGGTGGGCTGGACCATTTATTAAATAAATAAATATACATATATATAATAACAATTAATTTTATCAATATATAAACATATTATTTAATTCCCAATGATCCGAGACACCTCTCGAACCACTCCAAACATCCTCAGGATTCTCCTAGAACCCTTCATGTTCTCTATCCTCTGGTGTTTACAACGAATCCAAAAGCATCTATAAGATCACTAAACCCTTAAGAATGTTACTCTACGGTTCGGGAACTCTACATACATGATCAAGACGCCTCTCCGATCAATGATCATCAACGGGACCTGGATGCCCAAAATGCCCCCCTCCCCATGTGCATTCCACAAATATACATATGTCGTTGAACCATAAACGTATAGTCATATTCCGTTTTCTACTTCGATGCCTGATGGTTGTGAAATACGCCACTTTTTCTCGTGTTTAAACCCTTAGCTAAGTCAAGAAATTGATTAAGTTTACATATCAACTTGCTACTAATGACTAATTAATGCAAAAATGTGCAATCTCTTCTATTTTTTGAGTGGTGTACAAGAAATCACATCATAATGACAATTGGACCTGAAATTACTGAAGAAAATCGCGTCAAGAGTACGGAAAAGTTGAATACACTCGAAGAGGCGGTTCTAGGGACTTTAACAGGCATCGGTACGGGCAAGCCTCACCCGTACCTTCCAACCGTACTGGTGCCGCAGCCTTCCCGAGGTAGAACCCTATAAGTTATGTGAAAGACCCGATGCCAAAAAGGAGCCATTCGTCGTCAAACAGAACCGTCATCCATCAGATCCATCTACGTACACCACACCCACACCGTAGGAGATCCACCACCATAGTTCATCCATTCCATCTCCAATCTCCTCCATAGCCATAGCCATCATCATTGTAGTAGATATCTCCTTTAGAATTGACGACCATTGTAACAATATTTTCATTTCAATCCAAGTATTGCCACATTAATTTCTATCTTGGTTATTGATCTTTTATTTATGCGTGAGTAGTCCTCATGGGCTGAGGGTTGAGGTGAATCATCGCAACGTTTACGTGAATCTAATCTTATTATATGTGTAAGGATTGAATAGGATTTTTGCAATCTTGTATCCTTTTCTCTTTGCCTCATTTCGATGATCCGCAGGTACCCATATCATTCGGATCGATCAAGGGAAGAGGTGGGATGAGTGGAGAACAGCGTGCTACCGCGAAACCTCAGTGACAGAAAGGGGAAATTAATGGTACATGTTTAGTGATTCATTCGGGATCACGGCACAATCATCTAGCTTAATCCTTTTGTTTGTATTCACATGCTTTAAAACTGTTATTGCTCGCGGCTGTGAGGATAGTGGTTGGACCAAGAGGCTCTTGTCACCTCTGGCTTTAGGGGCAAGAGTATTTACGGACGTGCTGCTCACAAATCTCTTAACGCTATTTTATTTATTACACATTTGCAATTCAATTATATATGTATGCATAGCTGCAGTAGAAACCTTAACCCTGGCCTATTTCCATCATTGAACACAACCCCCTTAAAAGTAAACTAGATAGGTTCAGTAAACAAAAATCAAATTAATTAGCAAGTCTTGTAGACATTTCCTTTACACCATTTTAGCAATGCTTTCCAAGGTTCGATTAAACCTAGGTTTACTAGGAAAAAAGCTTATTATAATACAATCCGTAATCCGAATCGAAGGTATCAACCCTTTTTCTAGCGCCATTACCGGGGAAGTAATTTTTCTATTCCGGTAAGGTTACTAGAGACCTTGTTAGTAAGTTTTATTTTCGTTTTGAGTTTTTATTTACTGTTTTATTATCTACTTGAAAACCCAAAAAATTTAGTTACTTGTTCTTTTACAATCATAGGAGAAAACACCAAAAATATAATCACCATGGCAGAAAAGAAGCTTGGGGAATATGCTATCTCCAATGATGATTTTATTCGTGCACCCATAACTCAGCCTGATGTTACAACAGAGAACTATGAAATTAAGCCTAACCTTTTGAGTTTGGTTTAGAAGAACCAATTTGGAGGCTCAACCACTGAGGATTCAGGTATGCACTTGAATACATTCACTGAAATATGTGACATGATGCGCATTAAAGATGTTGACCCCAATGCGGTAAAATAACGCTTGTTTCCTTTTTCACTAAGAGGGAAAGCAAAAACCAGGTTGCTAGCTTTGCGTAAAGGCACTATTACTTCATGGTATGAATGTACTAATATATTCATGACTAAGTTTTTTCCACTAGCAAATACTATGTAGTTGCGTTCCAACATTACATGTTTTAGACAAGAAGACCGCGAGCCACTTGCGTTTGCATGGGAAAGGATGAAAGAATCCACCATGAACTGTCCAAGTCATGGAATGGAGGACTGGTTGATTTTGCAATTATTTTATAATGCCCTTAATCCAATGTCAAAGTCCATGATTAATACTGCAACTGGAGGAACATTCATGAGAAAGCCGGTTGAACTGGCAAGAAGACTTCTAGATTGTATGCAAAGCAACCATGCCCAGTGGCATTTAGAAAGATCCTCCTCAAGAAAGATGAATTCAATAACCGAAGGTAACGATGAAGAGCTTACTTCAAATGTAGATGAGCTTTTAAATATTCTGAAGGGTAAGGAAAGTACCCAAGTTAATTCCATCATCAACTCTAATGTTGAGGAAGTAGACTTCATAGAAAGAAATCCTCATAACCCTGCATGGAAGAGTCAAAATTGTGGCTCTAATTTTCCAAAACAATAAACTAATACTGCAGGAGTTCCAAATAATAATTACACTAATGGTACTGGAGCAAGCAATGGTAATGTTTCAATTGAAAATACTTTAAAAAAGTTATGCATGCTCAAACTGAACAGAATAGCATCCTTACAAAGCTTACTCAAAATCATAGCACTATGTTAGGGCATTTATCTAATCAAATTGTTTCTCTTAAGAACGATGTTCAAGTTCTACAGGAAAGTACAAAGATCGTTGAGGCACAATTGGGTTGATACCTGAAAGCCAAACTATAATACTTACAAGATTTGCAGGTAAGTCAGAACCAAACCTCGTTGAAGATCTTAAGATGATGGGGATCGATAGAGAAGGAGAAGCACCTAAAGAACTGACTATAGCAATGCTCCAACACCAGAGTACTCCGTGGAAGATCTAGTGAAGATGATCACAGTCAAGCATCCCGGAGTCGATGAAGGTAATTGTACCATGTACTGCCAATTTATTCATGAAGTAGAATGCACAGTTCGTGAGTTAGAACAACAATATAAGGTAGCTGAAAAACTCCTAGCTAAGCTTGATGATATATTTGAGCCCACTATTAAGATTCATACTGGAACGAATGAGGTGGTTGCACTTTGTGATCTTGGTGCAAGCATCTCCACCATTCCAAAAAGCTTATTTGATAAGTTAAGCATGGGGCCATTTAAAACTACCGAGCTGAGACTTCACTTAGCTGATTCAACTTATAAACAAGTTGTAGGTATTAAAGATAATATTATAGTAGAAATTAAATGATGCACTGCCCTTATTCATTTTCTTATTGTGGATATGCCTGAAGATCCTATAACTTCTATAATCTTAGGAAGGCAATTTCTTAGAACTATAAAATCTCTAATCAATTTACATAAAGGGAATGTGAGAATTGAACTACCATCCAAAGACCCATTTGTAATACACTTCCCTAGAAAGAAGAAGGCCAAACATGATGATACTGGGATCATCACTTTGAAAGCCAATTAGTTTGGAGAGGGTCTTCCACTTCCAACATCTAGGTGATCACTATCTTGGTCAAGCTAATTGACATTAACTAGAAGCGCTTCATGGGAGGCAACCCTTGCTTAATAAAAAAATCTATCTAGTTCTTGTTTAGTTTACTGTTTTATTCATTTGTTTGTTTTTTTAAGAGTGTTCATTAGATCCTTTGGAAAAGAGGAGAAGAAATAAGTAGCAATGCCTTTCGATTTGATATACTAACAGTTGAGCATTCTTGAAATTATATATATTGTTGTTTTTCCTTAGTCATTTTCGAGGTAATGTTGATGTACAAGGGCATGTGAAGGAATGCACAGAATTAAAAGTTTCACAAGTTCCACTTAGTTTAATGACCATCAGTACGGTGGCATCCGCCCGTACCACATCTTCAGCCCGAAAGAGAAAAGTTGGAAGTTTAGTCAAAATCATCCGCAACTTTAACGACCATCGGCACGGGCAAACCGGGCCGTATCTCCCGGTCGTACAACCACGACGACGACACTCCAAATTTTTGGTAAGGAATCATTAACGTTCGCGACCATCAGTACGGGGGATACGATTGTACTGCCCGGCCGTACCAAGTGGACCACCTTAACCCAAGGCGGCTACACCCAGTACGGGCGAGATGCACCCGTACCATCCGCCCGTACCGCGCGTCGGAAACGACTAATAGACTGAGAAGAGGTAAACCTAATCAGATTTTCATATCTTCTATCTCTCTTCTTCCTCCAAACTCTAAACCTACTCCATTAGATCTCCAAATTCGTTCCTTTTTTATTCGATTCCTCGCACTCCATCGAAGTATGGTATGTTTCTCCTCCGATCCCCAACTTTTTATCCACGAATCCATGCTCTAGCTTTTGCCATTATCAATCTAGACTTAGGTCATATTATGAACTTCATCACAGTAATGAGCATGCTAAACTTCAAAATTAGATGAGATTCTTTTATAAGATGTGTAGAGGATGATCATATGTATATTTCTATCGGATCGGATTTTTTGATTTTGTTAAAGTTTTTAATTTGTCCTTAAGATACTTAATTGCTAATTAATTTTTAGATGAACACAAGGAGCCGCTCGCGCGCCGTGGCTACACAGGCTGCACTACCAGTTGAGGACGCCCCTGCTTTGCTCGGTATCGAGTTCGATGACCGACGCCATCTCAACCGTTTTAACCATCTCAAGGGTCGTGATATCAAGTCGAAAAAATGGGCATGCCCCCATATTCTGAACCAGCTAGGCCTACGCCATGATTTCAATACTCTTTTCAACAATGTTGGTTTGCTTGATTTTGTTTTCAGGAGGCTGTCACCTATCTCCGCTTGACACTCGAGTTCCTCAGCACCCTGAAGCATACTGTGGGACAATACCACAACTCTGAGGAGAATCAACCCGGAGTCGACCGGATATCATTCTGCTTGATGAACCGCATGTGGTGATTTCGTAAGACTGAATGAAGAGGACATGATGATCCTCGCAAAAGGCTTTGTTCCCATACATTAACATCCGTCCAAACTTGGGCGCCCTTCTCATTATCTACCTGAACCACCAAGCACTTGAAGCTTGGGGCCTCATATGTGGAGGAGGAGTCATCACCATCTTGGCAAGAGGACTTAACATCAATGTGATTAATTTACGAGCATTGGAATGCCCTCACCGCATTGGTTTTACTACTCTCGATGCATGTAGTATAATTAGAAAGATAGATGGTAGATTTTACTTCAACATATCGAGGGTTGATCACTTGATCGTTGCCCCTCTGCCTAATGGTCTATTCACTCTTGAGGATGGGTGTTTGCATTATGATGCGCAGGTTGAAGCAAATCTACCACAACAACAAAATGAACCCGAAGGAGAAGAGGAAGTTGAACAAGAACATGCATGACCATAACATGAGCAGCAACCACTCCACGACTTCACCACCTATCACCTATCAGGACATGTAAGCGCTCGAAGGAAGCATTGAGAACCTGAGCAACCTCGTCATCAACCTTCGAGACACCATCACCGATCTCAATTCCCATTTCAATCATTGGAGCGGTCAATGGAACTTTGGAAATTATCCTCCACCACAATGAGCTCAACAAGAGGGCTTGCAAAATCCTAAGCTTGAGGATGTGTTCCTCAAGCATTTTTATTTGTGTTTAATAAATTTGTACTCCAGCTCTTTGAAAGAGCTTTGAAACACTCGTGTTGGTCTGTTCCAACACTTTGCTTTTTATATGCTTTCTGTTTTTAGTCTGTTTTCATTTTTCATTTTTTATTTTTAGTTCCTTACTTTTTCGCCAATCTTTTTCTTTTGACCTCTCAATCCCAATTCACAAAAATACAAAAAAAATCCTTTTATCCTTGTTCTTGAAAAAACTGAATTGCATTTGCCTCTTTGCTTTGGTATTATTAATGAAATAGATTTACCAAGAGTTTTGAAGGAACACATCATAATGAAGAGAAATATGAAGTCGCCAACAAGAGGTATGTCCTATGTCTCCCACTTTAGAAGTTTGAAATTGTTTATGCTAGTCAGTAGACTTGTTAAGATATGGTATTGGTGGGAGTGATTTAAAGCAATTGGAGAAGAGTTTTTATTTGTATGTTTAATTAATTGTGAAAGCTCTTGCTCTAGTTCATTTAGTTAACTCAGTTTTGCCTTGGAAATAATATTGCCAAACAAGTAATACAAGAAAAAGTCTAGAATTATGACTTATATGATGATCGATTGTCTTAAGGGCTTAACTTTGAAGATACTTAACTCCATAGATGTTGGGATAGACTTGATAGCACTCTTGATAGGAGTTGTTTGATGGAATTGAAACCTAGTGGTAGCTGAGGCGCATGCCAAGTTTTAATGTTGTGAATCGAAGTATCATAATGCTTTAAGCTTGTATACAAACTATATTGCAAACTCTTGGGATGATAGGAACTCCACTGGCTTATGAATGATTCGATGTATAAATCCCAATTTCCGCTATGTGTTGCAAATTTTATTTAAAAGGTCATTCATGACTCTTGTTTGAAAACTATCATTGAAATCCAAAAGTATTACTTCTCAAGTCTTGGCATGGACTCGCTAGTACTAGATGAATATTCTTGAAAGGCAATGAATGGATAGTAAGTGTTTCGATAGCCTTGATCAATTGATGTGGGCGTAATTAAGATACTTCATTGGTTATACCTCTTTTGACATGAATGCTCATACTTAATTTAGATGATAATGAACTTTCTAGTGTTCCTTGGCAAATTGAGAGTTAACTACTTAAGCTAGAGTGTGTTTACACAACTAGTTATTCATATTTATGAATCTTTATTGTGATTGTCTCGAGTTACTTATGCTTGTATTAGATTCTTGGCACTTCTCTAACTATGCTAAGCTTTCAAATAGAACAAGTGTTGGACTCATAAGGCTAACACTTGTAAGTGAGTTTAGTTTCTCGTTATTTTGGTTTAACCGCCAAGTTCCTTATTGTTCTTTGTTTCTTGCTCGAGGACGATCAAGTTTAAGCTTGGGGACTCCACGTTTTCTCGCGTGTAAACCCATAGCTAAGTCAAAAAAATTGACTAAATTTACCTCTCAACTTGCTACTAATGACTAATTAACGCAAAGATGTGCAATCTCTTCTATTTTTGAATGGTGTGCAGGAAATCACATTATAATGACAAATGGGCCTGCAAGTACTCAAGAAAATCACGTCAAGATTATGGGCAAAGTTTACTACGCTCAAAGAGGCGGTTCCAAGGACTTTAATTAACGGGAATCGGGATGGGCAAGCCCCACCCGTACCGTCTGCCCGTACTGGGTGTTGCAGCCTTCCCGAGGTCAAACCCTATATTCTGTGAAGGACCGGACGCCAAACAGAGAGCCATTCATCGCCAAACAGAGTCATCATCCATCAGATTCATCTACACCACACTGAAGGAGATCCACCACCATAGTTCATCCATTCTATCTTCAATCTCCTCCATAGCCATAGCCATCACCATTGTAATAGAGATCTCCTTGAGAATTAGCGACCATTATAAGAATACTGTGATTTCAATCCAAGTATTTTCCACAATGATTTCTATCTTTGTTATTGATCTTGATACTATGTGTGAGTAGTCCTCACGGGTTGCGGTGAATCCTCGCAGCGTTTATGTGCATCTAATCTTATTATATGTGTAAGGATTGAATAGGAGTTTTGCAATCTTGTATCATTGTCTTTTTGTCTTGTTTCGATGATCTGCATGTACCCATATCATTTTGATCGATCAAGGGAAGAGGTGGCGTGAGTGGAGAACGGCGTGCTATCGTGAAACCTCAGTGACAGAAAGGGGAAAGTAATTGTACATGTTTAGTGATTCATTCGGGATCACTGCACAATCATCTAGCTTAATTCTTTGGTTTGTATTCACATGCTTAATAACTATTGTTGCTCGCGGTTGTGAGGATAGTGGTTGAACCAAGAGGCTCTTGTCACCTCTGGCTTTAGGGGCAAGAGTATTTACGGATGTGCTGCTTACAAATCGTTTATCTCTAATTTATTTGTTACACATTTGTGCTTCAATTATATATGTATGCATAGCTGCACAAGAAATCTTAATCCTGCCTATTTCTATCATTGAACACACCCCCCTCAAAAGTAAACTAGATAGGTCCGGTAAACATAAAATCAAATTAACTAGCAAGTATTGTAGATGTTTTCTTTACACCATTTTAGCAGTGCTTCCCAAGCTTCGATTAAACCTCGGTCTACTAGGGAAAAAGCTTATCATAATACAATCCGTAATCCGGATCGATGGTATCAATACTAGACTTTTCCGAGACCTGATTGTCAGTATCATCATACCTAGTTCAATCTCATTACCAATAAGATAATTCAACTCGTTCCCGTGACATTTCATCCTCATGACATAATCACACGCTCGCAGCTTCATGGATGTAATCTTACCAAGTTAGCCCAGAGTATATGTCCATCACACAATGAACAAATCCCGATTTTTGTACATACACCTTAGCCTACCCTTTCGGAATACCTGAGAACACTTTTATGATCATCTTGTTATGGTGTGAAGGTTGATGCAATCAAGGAATCCTCCGGTGGTAGCGATTAGATATGATCTCAATGTCTAAGGATTATGTCACTACGCTTTCATAATTATCACACTAATGAACTTTGTGATTTGATCGTATTGCAATACTTATATTGGGTATGTACATCATATCATACACCTAATGATATGATCTCATTGTCAATTGACATAAATGTTCATGATTGGGAAACCTCGATCATCGGTTGACCAATGAGCTAGCTCACATACAGAATCACTAGGAACCATATTTTGTTTACATGCCATACGTGTATCAATGTTTCCGATTAATATAGTGATGGCATGGCACGAAACTTATTGTGAACTATCTGTTGACGTCCGAAACCCACCGGCGGGCAGCGACGGGCAACACCGTAGAGCCGGGAACAACCTAGGGCTGCGGCTGGCCGAGGTCCCTCCGAGCGACGGCCCGCAAAGCCTTCTGGTCACACGTCCGATGCTGATTGCAAGGGCGTGCCACCTGACCTATACCTGGTCAGGAAGGTGATGGAGATGCCTCGCTTAGTTTCCTGCATGGCATACACGTAAACATTAAATACGAGCCTCGATCGGCTCTCAGGTTCTCCTGTGAATCGGCTCAGGGAGCCGATCCACCCATGATTCGTACGAGGTGCACGAATATATGGGGGTCCTGCTTGATCAAGATAAAGCTAATGAGATCTACGACGATTTAGGGTTTTCACCGCATAATCGGATCATCCTACTCAGGATTGGGCCTCGCGGCCACGCACGGTGATCGTAGTTTCCATCCTAGACAAGGCCTAAAAACCAACACGAGGTTGATCCCCGGAACATCCTGTCTAGGACTAGCGAACGACACCCTACGTGCCGCTGGATCCTCCAGCCCCTTGTAAGGCCTAACTATTGCAGATATTAAACTAATCCTTGATGAACAAGGAGCAACCGTAACGGATCAGATCTACTAAATAATGATCAAGCGGGGTGCCGCCCCCACACCTAAGATAGGTGTGAGGGCGGCTAGACATGCAAGGGTTGCACTACGATAGCATGTTACGCGAAGAACTATGCTAACCCTAACACATCTATGATAACTACGTTGCTCGCCATCAAAAAGGCTTCAGTACGAGCAACGCATGAACAACGTGGAGCTTGTGCTGCCTAGATCGCAAGATGCGATCTAGGCAGCATGTTGCTTACCGGTAGAAACCCTCGAGACGAAGGAGTTGGCGATGCGCCGAGATTGATTTGTTGGTTGAACGTTGGTTGTTGTTTATTCCATAAACCCTAGATACATATTTATAGTCCGGGGGACTTTCTAACGTGGGAATAATCCCCACCGTGCACGAGACGAATTCTAACTTCTAATCTAAGATGCGATCTACTATAATACAGATACAAGGGCAAACTAGCCCAACTTTGCATATAAGGCCGATCCACGTATTTCTTCCGTATATAATCTTCAAGCCCATCTTGATCGTGGCCCACCTCTGACTTGGTCAAATTCTGGTGATAACACATGCCCCCCTGGTTTTGGAATTGGTAATTCCAAAATCACTCCGTTTTTTCCCCGTCGGGTCATGTCATGGCAGAGCAGAACCGTCGCAGCAGTCTTCATCATGATGCCCTGTCGTCTCAACTATTCCGCGTGATTTGACCGTTGTCTTTGGGCACCGCCTCCTCGGAAACTGCTGTGGCATTAAATTTTTTTACCATAGCCCCTTTATTTAACCGCTCTGAGCAGTTTGCCACTTCATCATCCTGCTCTGTTCCGGCCATCGGCACCCAAAAAACCCCCAATCTCCCATAGCCATGTCTTCCTCTTCCTCCTCTTCCTCGTCGGTCTTTTATGACTCCTCCCCCTCCCGCGAGCCGACACCGGAGTGGGGCTCGTTGGCGGCGCACGACATTCGCCCCGATGATGTGGGACAAGGAGGAACACGATTCCTCCATCTGGTCTGAGGATGACAAATCCCTGACCGACAGAGAGGACGACCTTCAATTCCTCGTCGAAGGGGAAGAAGAGGCGGAGAGCGAGGACGACCGCTTCTCCTGGGACGATTTCACCTCTTCCGAGGAAGAGGCGGAGGAGGAGGGCGACGACGACGACTCCCTTGAAGGTTATCCACCAGCGAAGCGCCTCCGCACCTGGTGGGACGACGACAGCGAGGACGACGATGAGGAAGATGAAGCCCCCATAGAAGGCTACGGAAGCTCCGATGAAGAGCCTCTCAGCAGCTGCGCCGGAGGCAGCGACGACGTGGGCAGCAACGGCCCCTAGATTAGGGATTAGTAGTAGTAGTTGGCTTTTGCCCTCTTCTCCCTTGAGCAATCGGCTCTTTCTTTGTAAGGAATCCCCCTATTAATGAAGAAAAATCCCTTAATTAATTTCGCTTCCTTGTTAACCTTGCCGATTGTCGAATGGGGCTGCCGTACAGGGAGCCGATAGCAGAACATCGGCTCATATTGCTATCCGAGGCCAAGCTGTTGCCTAAACACCTCAACAGGCCTAATTCTCGTCCAAACCATCAGATTGAATCCCTCAGCAACCATTGGAGATTCGTCTCTCTTATCATGATTTCTGGCCTGAACCGATTCCGTTAACTTGCTAATCTGAGCTTATTCCTCTAGAGTCGATATCAGTGTATCGGCTTTGTTTTTCTGAAGTCGATGCCCGTGCATCGGCTGCATTTGCATACTGTTATCTCCATACGTTTCTCAAGTCGATGTCTGCGCATCGGCTGTGATTTTTTTTTACTGGCCGATTTTAAATCGGCCCCCACATCTTACTGCCCATCGTCCCACATGCTTGGGAAATATTTCTTGAGGTGTTGACCATTGACAGCCACTGGGAACTTTTCACCGCTCAACTCTTCCAGCATGTATGCATTACCCTTCAAGGCCTGGACAACTTTGTACGGACCGTGCCAATTAGGAGACCATTTGCCATATGCCTTGTCCCTGGTTCCCAATGGCAACACAGCTTCCCATACTAGATCACCAACTTGGAACTCCTTTGGTCTAACCTTTTTATTGTAGGCACGAGCCACCCTGGCTTTGTTCTCCTTAATCTTCTCCAACGACGAAAGCCTAAGTTCTGTTGCGTCCTCAATAGTGTCGCTCATCAAAGCTGCATATTCTTCAGCTGTCAGATCATTCTGAAACGTGACACGTCTTGATCCAGCCGTAATTTCCCAAGGCAATACGGCTTCCTGTCCATATACGAGCTGGTACGGCGAAGTCTTTATAGCTCCATGGCACGACATGCGGTAGGCCCATAATGCTTCTGACAACTTCTCATGCCAATCCCTAGGGTTCTCGTCAATGATCAGCTTGATTAGACTCTGATTGGACGCTTCAGCCTGTCCATTAGCTTGAGCATAGTATGGGGATGATCGGATCAGTTTAATCCCCATGTCATCGCAGAACGTCCTGAATTCTTTAGAAACAAAGACCGAACCTCCATCGGTCGTGATCGTTTGGGGAATTCCGAACCTATGAATGACGTGTTCTTTCACAAATTTGATCACATCTTCCGATTTCACCTTCTTCATAGGGACGGCTTCCACCCACTTGGTGAAGTAATCTGTGATGACCAAAATCCATTCGTGTTTTTTGCTCGACGCCGGATGGATTTTGCCGATCATATCCATGCCCCACCCCCGAAATGGCCAAGGCTTGATGATGGGGTTCATCGCTGATGCTGGTACCATCTGAATCTTCCCGAACATCTGACACGCTTGGCACCCCTTGTAATAATTGAAGCAATCTTCAAGCATGGTGGGCCAATAAAACCCTGATCGTCTGATCAACCACTTCATCTTATGAGCCGACTGATGCGTTCCACAGGCGCCTTCATGCACCTCATGTAAGAGCCGATTAGACTCAGTCGGTCCCAGGCACTTGAGTAGCAACCCTTCCAACGTCCTGTAGAACATGTCGTCTCCTATAAGGACATACTTCATGGCTTTGTATCTTATCCGTTTAGGTGCCCCCCGAGCCGAATCTTTTAAATAATTGAAGATTTCGGCTCTCCAATCATCCTGTTCCAGGAATTGTATCTGAACTTCTGATCCGTCAGCTGTATCTATGTAGCCTGACGCCATTTGTGCGAGATTGTTGGCCTCAGCATTTTGGGATCTTGGGACCCAATTAAAGTTGATGTACCGAAACTGTGTCATCAACTCACGGCATTCCACCCAATATGGGAAAGCGATTCACTTTCGCACTTATATTCATCCGTGAGCTGGTTAATCACCAACTTTGAGTCTCCAAAAAGCTCTACTGCTTCAGCTCCGGCTTCCAATAGCAACTCCATTCCCTTACGTATTGCCTCATATTCTGCTACGTTGTTGGTGCAAGGGGTAGATAATCTGATGGAGAAGGAGTATTCTGCCCCCCGAGGCGACACGAGCAGAATGCCGATGCCACAACCATCGTCACAAACCGATCCATCGAAAAACATAGCCCATGCACGTATAGATAGTGCTGCTATATTGGTACCGATCCGTTCAGCGATAAGATCGGCCAACGCTTGTCCCTTGACTGCTTTCGCAGGCTGATACCGGAGATCAAATTCTGACAACGCAAACATCCACTTACCAAGTCGGCCTTTCAAAACAGGGGCCGACAACATGTGCTTGACAACATCCGACTTGCATATGACGAAGATCTCTGCCGTCAAAAGGATGTGATGAAGCTTGGTGCAGGTAAAGAACAGGCAGAGGCAAAGTTTCTCGACCTCAGGATACCTTGTCTCCGCGTCCAGCATCCTTCTGCTGAGGTAGAAAACGACCTTCTCAACGCCATCGTAGAGTTGCACCACCACCGAAGCGATGGACGTGTCAGCTACTGACAAGTAGATGTAGAACGGCCTGTCTTGCTGGGGCGGAACTAGCACAGGCGGCGTCGTCAGATACCGCTTAATCTCATCAAACGCCTGTTGCTGTTCTGCCCCCCAGTGAAACTCGTCATCAGATTTAGTCTTCACCAGCGCCATGAACGGCTCGATTCGTCCCGACAGATTAGAGATGAATCGTCGGACAAAATTGATCTTGCCGATGAGGCGTTGGAGCTCCTTTTTCGTGGTCGGCGGCTGCATGGTACGCACCGCCTCCTGACTTTTCAGGCCGATCTCAATTCCCCGTTCATGAACCAGAAAACCTAGGAATTGACCAGCCGTCACGCCAAAGGCGCACTTCTTCGGATTCATTCTCAGTCCGAATTTCCGAGTTCGGTCTAGGACGCGCCGTAAATCGTCCAAGTGTCCCTCCATGGAGACTGATTTGACTACCACGTCGTCGATATAGATCTCCACCAACTTGCCGATCAGATCATGAAATATATAATTCATGGCTCGTTGGTACGTTGCACCAGCATTCTTCAGCCCAAAGGTCATGACCACATACTCAAACAAGCCTACTGCTCCTGGTACTCTGAATGCGGTCTTGTGTATATCTTCCAGAGCCATGAAGATCTGGTTATAACCGGCGTTACCATCCATGAAGCTCAACACCTTGTGGCCAGCAGCGGCATTTATCAATGTTTCTGCCACAGGCATCGGATACTCGTCCTTTGGAGTGGCTCTATTAAGATCTCGGAAATCGATGGCCACACGCCATCGGCCGTCCTTCTTCTCTACAGGGACGATGCTGGAGATCCACTCAGCGTACCTGCATGGCCTGATGAACCCAGCGGCCAACATTTTCTCGATCTCTTTCTTGACTTCTTCCAGAATTTCGGCCCTCATCTGACGTGCTCGTTGTTGGAACGGCCGAAATCCTTTCTTCAGGGGGAGCCGATGCTCGATGATGCTCCTGTCCAACCCAGGCATCTCCGTGTAATCCCATGCAAAGCAATCTGGGTATTCCTTCAACAGAGCTATCATCTGTCCCCTGAGCTGTGGATCTAACTTCTTGCTGATAAAAGTCGGTCGCGGCTTATCCCCAGGACCAATGTCGACTTCTTCTAGCTCATCAGCCGATGTAAACCCATACCCTAGCTTTCCGTCACCTGTGAGGTCGACGCCACATACTGGGAGAGCAGGTGATACGGATACTACGGGCCGATTGCTGGCATCGGCTTCCACCTTGATCATCACCAGGATATTTTGGCGGTGTCGGGACCGATCGCATGGAGCAGCCTCCTCCTCATCTCTGCTATGAGAGCAGCTGCCCTCGTCTATACCCTCGTCAGGGTGGTGCCCCAGTTCCACCATGTTGATGTTGAACGAGTTTCTTGGCTGGCACCTCCCAGGGTAAGCGTCTTCAACCGTGTCAGCGGTGCATGTCGGTGAATTAGGAACTTCTGGTGCCGCCAATGTGAATAACGACGGTGGACGGGGCTGAAGTGGCACTTTTCCTTGGTAGGTCCCGAGAGCTGGTTCTGATAGGGAGTGCTGATGCTTCATGACCTCCTTGATCATCCGAACGGCGACATGCTCCAAAGTATTCACCAGGCTCTCAGAATGGCGATGTAACGAGTGGGTCACCATGCCGCTAATCTCCTGGCACACGGCCCTGGTTCGTTCTTCTGACGGGACAGATAGGTCCACCCCATCGAGTGTGCCTTCCGGTGAGAACCCCTTCCACCTGACGCCATGTGAACGGGTTCTGTGATATGAGCCGATGAGGTCGGCTTCGAGGATGACTTTGATCTCGTCATACTTCTTCTTGAGCTCGTCCGTCAGATCCTCATACGTGACTGGCGTGCCGTCCGCCATCTCAGATGTAGATGGCAATGTGGTTGATGTAGAAGCTCGTCCCACCGGGCGTGCCAGAATGTGTTGACGTCCGAAACCCACCGGCGGGCAGCGACGGGCAACACCGTAGAGCCGGGAACAACCTAGGGCTGCGGCTGGCCGAGGTCCCTCCGAGCGACGGCCCACAAAGCCTTCTGGTCACACGTCCGATGCTGATTGCAAGGGCGTGCCACCTGACCTATACCTGGTCAGGAAGGTGATGGAGATGCCTCGCTTAGTTTCCTGCATGGCATACACGTAAACATTAAATACGAGCCTCGATCGGCTCTCAGGTTCTCCTGTGAATCGGCTCAGGGAGCCGATCCACCCATGATTCGTACGAGGTGCACGAATATATGGGGGTCCTGCTTGATCAAGATAAAGCTAATGAGATCTACGACGATTTAGGGTTTTCACCGCATAATCGGATCATCCTACTCAGGATTGGGCCTCGCGGCCACGCACGGTGATCGTAAGCCGATCCTAGACAAGGCCTAAAAACCAACACGAGGTTGATCCCCGGAACATCCTGTCTAGGACTAGCGAACGACACCCTACGTGCCGCTGGATCCTCCAGCCCCTTGTAAGGCCTAACTATTGCAGATATTAAACTAATCCTTGATGAACAAGGAGCAACCGTAACGGATCAGATCTACTAAATAATGATCAAGCGGGGTGCCGCCCCCACACCTAAGATAGGTGTGAGGGCGGCTAGACATGCAAGGGTTGCACTACGATAGCATGTTACGCGAAGAACTATGCTAACCCTAACACATCTATGATAACTACGTTGCTCGCCATCAAAAAGGCTTCAGTACGAGCAACGCATGAACAACGTGGAGCTTGTGCTGCCTAGATCGCAAGATGCGATCTAGGCAGCATGTTGCTTACCGGTAGAAACCCTCGAGACGAAGGAGTTGGCGATGCGCCGAGATTGATTTGTTGGTTGAACGTTGGTTGTTGTTTATTCCATAAACCCTAGATACATATTTATAGTCCGGGGGACTTTCTAACGTGGGAATAATCCCCACCGTGCACGAGACGAATTCTAACTTCTAATCTAAGATGCGATCTACTATAATACACATACAAGGGCAAACTAGCCCAACTTTGCATATAAGGCCGATCCACGTATTTCTTCCGTATATAATCTTCAAGCCCATCTTGATCGTGGCCCACCTCTGACTTGGTCAAATTCTGGTGATAACACTATCGAGATATAATAATAACTACTCCTTATTATTTGCCTCTAGGGCACTACCTCCAACGGGTTATGAGGAGGCTTGAAATCATTACAAGGATAAAACTAACCCATGATGAAGCTTCGGCTATGGTGAATGACACTCGAGGGGGAGGAGATGGTGCTTTGGCTACGACGAGTGGTGGTGTCGCCGGAGGTGCTACCGGCTATGATGGTGTTGCTTGAGGCTTCCTTTTTTATCATATTGGTGGATGATTGTGTAAATATTATGTTTTGCGCATATTTTGGATGTTTGATGCGAACATTGTTGTGAAAGAATGTCACATATTATCGCATTTGGTGCAATTTGTTGAATTTGATGTTTGCAATTTTGTTTCGGAGTTCGCGGGTGCTGATCAGATCCCATAAAACTGAAACTGTAAAATAAAACATGTACAATTTTGTTTTACGAGATCTAATCGGCGCCGTCCTGGACGAGCACATAATTCGCTTTTTTGCATCACTTACTCTCGCTTTCTAGAGCATCTCCACCTGCGCATCCCGTAGCGACCCCAATAGCAATTTGGGGGTCCAGCATTTTTTGGGCCACATGGACGCGGCCCAAAAATAGTCGGCTAGTTTTGGAGCGCAATAAAAAAATTGGCAATCCTGCGCCGGCCCCTTTGGACAAGGCTTGAATTGGGCGCGCCGACACCTAGTGGCGTGTCAGAATCTACTTCTATTCACCAATTCCCCTCCATCCTGCACGCCGCTTCATTTCTCCCACCCTCCTATCCAGCTCCCACCCGCCACACCATTTCCCGCCCTCCTCTCCCGCACCTACTCCACAACGATTCGGCCATGTCCCACCGGTGGAACATCATGAAAAAAAAGCATGCAACAAATTCTATGGATGCTACACGAAGGCGGTGAACCGGCAGGTGAGCGGACAGTCAATGGTAGACGTCGTAAGTCACTATCTCTCAATGCCTATGTTTCTATGCTCACCGTTTTGTTCATGCATTGAAATTGTTAATTGGTAGATACTCCACGCCCTCACCTTCTAAAAGGATGAGGACAACAGGGAAAATATTTCACCTTCATGCATTGCTTCAAAAAGCTTGAAGGTTTCAACAAATGGGACAACGTCCCGCTCACTCTCAAGGACAAGAAAGATGTCGGAAGTGGACCCGTTGAGATGTTGGTTTAGGATAGCAGGTGTGAAGTATATCTTCCGAAATAAAAGGAGCAATTGCCGACGCATTCTATAGCACACTTCCGGCACGCCCATAGACCATGCATCCGCCGACACCTATTTAAAAAATGGAGGTCGAGCTACATGTAGCTCTTTATTTTCAAAAATTCGAAAATCATAAAGTTTTTAAAAATTCTGGAAAAAGAATCCAAGATGTAGCCAATGATGGAATCACAAATATGTAAAATCTCAATGTGAAATTCTTAGTACTTTATGCTACACAAAAATGATAAATGTGTGGATCTGAGAATAGGAAGTAGTGCGCATTTCAAAACTATAAAACTTGACAATTTTTGTGTAGTCTACAATTCAAAGAATTTCGCATTGAAATTGTTCGGGTTTGTAGATTTCATCATTATCTACATCCAAGATTTTTTTTCAGAGCTACGTGTAACGTGACCTCCGTTTGCGGTTTTCCTTGCAAAAGATGCTCTTTACAGATCGCGAAATACGGGAGATAGCTCGCTGCCGGCGAGGCGCGCCAGACCGGATATACACTGTCTCTACTATTCCCTCGTTGACAGCTGCTGCTCCACCGCGCCAAAACGGAATCTTCCCTCTACGGGTGCGAGGGTGGACTCTGTGTGCAGGCAGCGACGTGACCCCAGCTTTGTCCACCTTCCTTCCTTCCTCGCTCGGAGATGTTGACCTGGAAAGCTCGCGCGCGGGCTTGGGTACACCGACGGAAACGGAATAATACTGCCGAACGGAACGAGGGAATATTTTGCTCAGCCGCCAGAGCCAGGGGGAAGGAAACCAACTAGCATCAGCCTTTCAATTTGCCCAGCTAGCGTTTAGTTGGGTCTTGTTTTTTGATGCTCTCAACTCAATGTTATTCTTCTTCTGTGTACAGGCCAAACTCTGAAGTATCTTTTTCTTCGATCAAAGAGGTATCTATCCGTCTAAAGTATTCCTCCGGACAAGATTTGGATTTGGAACATCTTGAACGCGTCAGGGTCCCTCCCTTGACTCCAACCTGCCGGGTTTTCACACCTTCCTGAGAGCCTAATTAAGCTTGTTGATCAAAGAGGAGTCGTGCCCTACTTTCTTCTTTTCTGCCTCTGCATCAAACGATGCATATACATGCATTATTATAAAGCTTGGCTTATGCCTTATATCTATCACTAAAACAATGCTCCTTCTTTGCACGGTGAACATTAGCATTTTGATTTTCACGCATAGACTTTATATCCACTCAATTTGTCGCACAAATATCATACAACCGATAATAGTCCACGCCTGGCTTCTGTATTACACATTTACAATACACACATAACCAACATAGTTAAAAGTAGTCCACAAAAAAATAGTTAAAAGTAAAGCAAATCACTTGACTTGCATACACACCACCATAACCAACTCTCGGTGTTGCACGGCCATGTCATGTTTATCACGCACAATATGGGATATGGATTGGTCTCACGGAGTGGTGCATTGCCAACCACCCATCCTCCCAGAATCCTATCGGGTGTCGTATTTCATGTCAAATGTGCCTTAGTGGAAGAAACATCGCTTCAAATTCATCAAACCATCTCAAAAGTGTGAGTCCTGATGTTTTTGACTCAAATAGGAAGCATCTTTAGTGCGGATAGACATTTGGTGCACATGGGCACGAGTGATCTCTTTATTAAAAAAATTATAAAATATTAGTTGTATGTTTCAAAAAATTCTAAGAATAAATCATGATGTAAAATAATGTGTATTTTAGGCTACACAAAATTGACTAAAATATAGATCTGAGCATAGTGATTTCAAATTTTTAAAAAGATAGACTTTGTCATTTTTATATAGATTAGAATACAAAACATTTGAAATTGAGATTTTACACGTTAGTGGGATATATCATAAGATACTTTTAGAATTGTGTTTCATAATTTTTTGAAACCCGTAAGTAATTTTTTTGAATTTTATAATATGCAAAGAGCAGTGGTGCTCAGGAGTCAAAACAACTTTCCGCTTTAGTGCGCCGTATTTTTTGTTATGGAGCAAGTTCTGTCACACCTAATTCAGTAAGAAGTTCGAATAACAATTTAGCGGCAAGGGGTGTGTTTTCTGGCGTACAATCCCAAATCATCCAGCCCTATTGATCTTTGGAATTGCAGAGCACACTCCATTTCGTCAGCAAATATTTCTTCCTGTCACCTCACACCTGGAAGTAATCAAGCCATTGCAGGATCCTCTATTCTTGAAGTTTGAAAGGAAAAACATCATGTGCCCATTTGAAGATAGATGCTTTCCTTTCCATCCGTTGAACCGTTTGTCCGTTTCTGTAGTCTCTGTACAAGATCATGTTGCTAAGCACACATTTGTCGGTCACCCTTCCGATTCCAAGGATTGATGCTTTTTTCTATTTTAACATGTGAATCTTAGTCTGAATTTGTACCTTTTCAATTTTGTAGTATGATCTTTGCCGGCATTTCTCAACTCGCGTATGTACTTGTCCCTTTTGCCTTTATTTTTCAATATCTCAATTTCTCTAATGTTGCTAAGATCGATCATATGGTCATTCAAATGCATGAAGAGATATTTTTACAAAGTCAGAGCACCTGCATGCAGTGGGCCATATAAAACAGATGACAGCGTGGCTACTCGATCTTATCTGTGATGATCTCTCCCCTATCGGTCTTCACCTGTAGATGACGATAATCTGACTAATTAATTTACTCGTGGTTGAGGTCTGCAAGACACAAATGGCAGCATGCATTTCAAAGATGCTCCTAGTATCTTCCCAGCTGCAGAGATCTTTATTAGGTGTAGACCATTAACGATTTGGTGAACCACTCCTGCTTGTCTCTCTGATTGTCCTGTTCGAATCCTTTGCGACGTGGTGGAGTTAAAGCGAAATGTCAACTCGACAGACGATCCTCGACTCGATGTCATTAACGTTTGTAGCATATTGTTATCAATCAGTCAACTAGTCATGTTAAGCTCGTGAGGCAGCACAATTAGCATTTCTTGTCTTTATCGGCCGGGAAAAAAATACCATTTCTTGCTCATGTTTTTGTGGAATATATATGTATGTATCAACTGTATATAATCTCTCTTTTAACCTGTACTAGTAATCTAGTATACATGTATCACTCAAGGACTCAAGAGAAGAAGAAAAACTAATTAAGAATCAAACTACTGCGTGAGGATCAAAGAACCAACGAAGAAACCGGGAGGAGGAAGAAGAATCGCCTGAACTGAAGCCATGCATGTGCATGCATGGTTTCCCTGCCTATGTACTGAAAGAATCAATGGACGCATGTGTCACAGATCGTTCTTGCCGACAGAGCGCCGGCATGGCCGCCACGCGGTGGCCCTGATGAGAGCCCTGTCACGCCACCCCAGCGCCATGGCCCTGTCGCCGCCGTCCTCCATGACCCGGAACCCGCCGCCGCACCCGCCGCTCTTCATCTTGAGCAGCAGCTTCGCCTGGCTCACCGTCCTGGAGCTCAGCCTCGCGCCCTCGAACCCGGCCCTCTCCAGCGTCTCCGTCCAGTAATCCGCCGCGCGATGGTCCGGGGAGGCGGCCATGGCGTCGCTGATCTCCACGCCGAGGTGGTCCCTCTCGATGGCGAGCCGCTCGGCGCTGTCGGCCGGGAGGCACTCGTGCAGCGACTCGAACACGGCAGCGTAGTACCGCAGGCTGGATGCGAACCGCGGGAGCAGGCTCTCGCTGTTCCTGGACCTGGCGGGATTGCCGTCGCTGGCCCTATCAATCAGGAACACCAGGGACGGGTCCAGGGCGCGGATGCAGTCCAATGTGGCGCGCGATTCCCTCGAGCTCGCCGCGGCCGGGAACACCAGGTTGACGACCACCGCCGCGGCGGGGTCGACCCTGATGCGGCCGTGGCGGCCGTCCTCCGGCCCGTCGTTCATGACGCCCTCGAACTCGAACCGGAGGTTGGGGCAGCCGTCCGCGAACCGCGTGAGCCGGGCCTCCGTGTCCCGCAGCTCGTCGGTGCTGGCACCGAACCCGGTGATGCGCAGGGATACCGGCTCGCCGCCGCCGCCCGAGGAACCGCTTCCGTCGTTGGAGCCGGAGCTAGTGGTGGCCGCGGCGTCGGAGAGGGACTGGATGAGGGACGGCCACTGGAAGCCGAAGGAGACGTCGAAGTCGACGACGTGGAGGCGCCGGCGGCCGGAGGCCTCGAAGGCCTCGACGATGGCCTGGTTCGCCGTGAAGTGCGCGAACTGGTACAGCGGGGACGCCTGGTAGAACATGGTGAGCGCTAGGAACTGCTCCGCGCGCGTCGTCGTGGCTGGAACGGGCGGCGGCGACGGCAGCAGGAGCCTCGACGCCAGCGCGTCCGCGAAGTAAGCCGCGACACGCTGGACGGGGTCGCTGCCGCGGAAGGACGCGTGCCGGTAGACCTCACGCAGAGCCACAGCCGCCGCGTGCATGTCGCCGACCTCGCCGGCGGCCGCCGAGGAGAGCAGCAGGCGCATGAGCCGCAGGCCGCCTTCGCCACCCTTACCCTCATGATCGTCGTCGTGGTGATCAAGCTCAACCTTGGCCACGCGATCTCTCGCCTGGAGGAGCCTCATGACCCTGGCGCGATCCCCGCCATCAGCTTCGCCGCCATCGTCTCTCAGTTTCCGCTTCTTGGCCGTGGCACCACCACCACCGTCGACGCCTAGACTCAACGTCAGATTCATTTGCACTCCCAAAGCAATCTCTCAGCCTCTCCGACAAGGGCGCTCGCAGCAATGGAGGCAGGCCGACCGGGAGGAAGGGAATGGGAGACGGCGACGACGATGGCTATATATAAGCGACCAAAGGGAATCTAGATGCTCTCCGGCCGCGTGTAGCTTCGGTTTCAAGAAATGCTTGCCAGATATGATGCTGCTCCCGTTTTGGCCGCTTCCCGGACGCGATGCCCTTGGATCCCAAGGATAGGATATGCCCGCCAAGTACGTGTTCGCTAGCTAACTTCTCCTCCCCTTGTTTTATGCGCAGAGGATCTGTCTGCCAAGTGCCAACGGCGCCCAACCTATCATCTACCGGCTGCTAGCTAGCTCCGCTGCTAATAAGAGTAAGACTCCACTTCTCTCGGTCTACGTGGAACCAAACACTTGATTAGTCTTAACAATGTACGATGACACAGATAACAGGGGAGACTAGTAGCCTAACTAACTGTGATGAGCATACAAAATGATTCTTCAATATAATCTGGCTCCATAGTCCACACCGCAAGATCCTCTCTACACCGTATGGGTAACCAACTGGGCATCTATGCATAAACAAATGTACTATAGCCATGACAAACCTCGATCGGCACCACTTTTATACGGTTAGGTAGTACTCCTATATAGTACTAGTATAAGATTGAGGAGATTGGAGCCCAAGTTGAACTATAGTCTAAGCATTCAAATTTGCTTGAGATTCTATGGAGGAAGGTGCATGCGGGGCCAACATTTGACTGGACCAAGCTCATCGTATGCGTCAAGACGGTTAGTTTGGGGCATACGTTGTGTTGTGTGGACTTGACTCCCCTGCGTGCTCTGGACATGGAAGATGGAACCGGTAAAAGCTGATGAATCACCATTCCATCGAGGATATGTAAAAAAATGTGGAAAGTAGAGGGGGTGGTTGGGTGAAAAGGTAAAAGTTGCTATGGTGTGTGAAGATGCGACCAAGGTAATGAAGGAGGAGTGGACCCTTCCATTCGCAAAGGAGGAGACACCGGAGAAGATTCGGGCAGGAAAAACAAGGCCCGGGGAAAAGGGGCATCAACGACCATTGCTGCTGCTGATGAAACCGTGGCCCTACTGTACCCCAGAAGCCGCCTCTTGTCGCCCTACCCTCCATTCTAGAAACAATAGTCCTACAGGAACACGACAGTTGGATCATCCCGTTCCACTTTCTCTCTCTCTATGAACACATTCCCATATTTGGACAAGTTGAATGCTGCCAAAGACTATATTCATGCTATGTGCTCGTTGCCCACCTACTCAGAGCATGTTTGGCAACAGGGAAATGAGGGTTCATAGGTGAGAGCCCTAGAGATTACCCATAGGATGCGGGGTTAAGTTGTTCTCTACAAAATTTCCCTCCAAGTTCCCAACAGTCCCCAAAATTCTCATTTTCACTCTTTAATTACCCCCAACCATACAAGATATAACTGGATAATAAATTATATAACATATTTTTATTTGGCATCTCTAGATAACACTAGATATAATAACATGTTTTTGCTGTCAGTCACGACTGCCCAAGTTTGGAAGAAAGCTTGTAGATGGAAGAAAACTTATTGATGCCATTACAGGAACAGCTTCCAACGCAAGTATCAGTGTTACAGTCGTTGACCAATTTCCCCTTCTGGTAGACAAGGCAGATAGAATTCTACACGACATATCAGCTAAAAATATGAAGCTTTCCAGACCATACATTTTAGATGGGCAGCAGAATCAATAGTACTTTGGACAGAGTCAATACTTTGCTGAAGCTGGACTATTCCATTTTCAGTGCAATTATAATCATCATTTCACTATGGTAGAATTCCACAAGCATAAGACTTTCAAGTTTTGGCAGCTCCAGTGAATTGCTATATATCTCCCAAATTCAGGATGAAAGGAACTTTGAATTACCCCGACTGTAGCATATAAGCATTGTAATATGGTCATTCTAAATTCATACACTTACATTCTGTAAAGAGGTTGAGTTACGAAATATGGCCACTATGAAGCTTCTCCACCGCCAGTCACCAAAACAGTAAGACAGCTTTGTAAGTGTATCAGAATGGAGTGTGCAAGGAACCCATAAAAATACCAATATGTAGCATGAAGGTCAAGTATCTCGAGAAAGCTCATAGCTCCAAAAAATCCAAACCCTGCAGAAGACATTAATATATTAATATGCATTGATGCACTCTGCATATAAAAATAAATTTTAGCTCAACATGTTAAAGCATGATAGTTTCAAATCCAATGCTCCTTTTAGAATTGCTGAAGAGTTCCCATCCTGTTGATGAAAACCAGATGGGTAGTAATAGCACTTCTGATAACCAATATGAAAAATGTAATGGACAAGATGGGACATACATGATTTTGTGTGAGATGAAATCATAAGATCAAACGGTGATATGGAGTGTCATAGAAAGATATACAAAAATTGGTACTTATTGACTAGTTACAAGGCATATTTTGGACACAAATGAAATTAACAAACTAAAGTGCCCAAAACCGCTAAATCCAACTTTTTTTACTATTGTGAAATGCAGTAGCATGATTCGATCATATAAGTGTCAGGGAAAGATTACTTAGTTATCAACACAAACATATTGGAATGTCTAAGTCATGTGCAGTTTAAATTCGGGCACCTGCTCAGAAGATAAGCTCTGAAGTTGATTCTGCCATGGTTCCACCATTATCTGTACAGTGATTCGTCTCACCTAACGAAAGTTACAGAGATTAGTTGTGGCACAGCAGGAACCACCTCAGCCATAATTACTTAAATCTTTGGAAGAAGTGCTACATGTGATAGTATTTTTCTGGTCAATAATCAAGACGTTAACCACAAAACTATTACCTGTAGTTGAGTCCATGGCATCCCAAAACTAGTTCTTAATAAGTTTACAATCTAAAATTTAAAATTTGAGGACAATAATTTCCATGGAAACTCTAATGCTCCGCTAATTAACAGGTTATGAGTGTTGGTCTGTTGCATCTGCCGAAATCATACTTGACACTGTTTGCTCATTCTCCAAGTAAGATCATGTTATAAAAAAACTTAGTATGAAGAGATTACCATATTTCATGCTTGTTGGGCCTTGTCTTCTTCTAACAGTAAATGAATAATGGATCTGACCACTTCATTGTTAACAAAAGTTGCCATCTGAAATCAAACATTCAGATCAACTAATTAGAAAATGCAAGTTACAGTATATGGTGTGAATACTATCCTGCATGTACTCTAGCAAGTAGCCATTTGTCCAAAGCATGCACGGATGTGCTATAGACGCTACAGCTGCCTCACATATCCATTTTATCAGTGGGATTTTCTACCTTATATAAAAGAAAAAGGAGAGACCATACCTCAGGCTTTCTTGTCAATTCTTTCAGAACAGCATCAAGTGTTATGCGAAGTTGCTTGAATAAAACAGCAGTCTGTGCAGCAGCAGTTAACCTTAACCATCCATCTATAACAACCACTCCTGCCTGTAAACAAAGCCAATGCCAGTTTCTGTTTCTGAGCATCAATAGGTTCACCATAGCATTTCATGAAATTTATCACAGAAGGTGGTGGTGATTAATGGCTCTTCTGATCTGCAGGGGTGCAAGGGTGGATCGAACAGAGCATCTTCTCCTTAATGAAATCCCCCATTTACATGTATTGTTCACACAAAAGATAATAAAGTTTCTATAAAATAGCTTCTCCTTTTATCTACAAGTGCCAACATGCCAACACCGGGAAATACAGAAAAACTGAATCTTAGTTGAAGAATTACAAAATTAGTATCATGTTAGCTTAAGTGCATACCAATGAAAATTAATCACAATAGTGAATCTTATTCCAGTAGTGGAGTAATAAAAATCTACAAGGGAGTTAAGGAGCCCATGGGCCAAACCAAAGTTCATATACTGGACTTGAAAAAGGTGGGGTTCAAATGTTTTTGCCCACTAGTCTACCATGGGGTGGGGGGGCATACCTGGTGTTGGATTACCATTGATCCACCAAACAGAAGGAGTGAGTAGGGGGAAATGACACTAGTATCACGTAGAAACACCTTACTAGTCTCGACCTGAAAAATAAGGAGTAAATATTATAAGAATATGACTACATGAGAGATTCAGAGCTCGCATTTTTCTTCAGAGATGGTGTGCTCAGTACTTTATTATATGACATGGGTCACCAACACTGAGCACTACTTAAAAAAGAAGTAGGAATCTAAGTAAATAAATTAGTAAATGCAAATTTCTCTGGATCTGTATATTTTGGAAGGAAAGGTACTGGTAACATGTACACTATCTAACACCAAAATCTCATACAAAAACTAACCAAATAGAAGAACATCCACCTTATGAAAAAAATCATGCAAACAGATGACAGTGATACTCTTCCAGTCATGTACAAGTGGAAAACAAACCTTTTCAAGGAACACCAAAAATGGATACTGCGCTGACTTCAAGCTGTGGTTCACAGATGATGGGTGTATATGAACTTCTCGCCTTCCATCGTACCATCGAGGACGGTCCTTGCCAAAAAGAACATCAGATGGCTTTCTGCCACCTAGTGCTCCCGGATCGACACCCTCCAGAGTTGCTGCAACATTAGGGTATAGACCTGCACTTATGACCGACTACGAATGCCACATAAGCATTTTGTAAAAGCAACATGTTAGCATCATATTGAACTTTTAAAAAATAAGCATGATGGGACAATATTATAATTTTGAACAAGCAACAGTACAAGATAATTTTATAAGCATGTCATATCTATTTTAGAGTTTGGTACACATCAATAAACCGCCAAAAAGTGAAACAAAAAAAAGCATGCTATTACCTTAATAACTGAGGGGTAGCAAGCGTATAAGTTGAACGGAAGAGACATATTGGAAAACCAACCCTCAAGATTGTTTTTCCTATTACCATTCATTGGCCTCTGGAAAAGGGTAACATTAATTGACATCAGATGATTGATTTTTTTGTCCATTCAAAGCAGAAACAGGGGATTCCCTGAAGCAATGAGTGAAAATAAGGTGCATGGAACTTACCCTCTTTTCTTTTTGATGTTAATAATTTTCAGTCTCGAGGCGTGAATTTTAACCGTTACTTTCACAATTTTGTAGTGATAAGATAAATTAAGAAAACTAAATTAGTGTGAAGACATATTTTCAATGGATCTGATCGGTGGTGAGTCATCCATCCAATGAAGATTATTTAGTGGCACTTCGCCATGGATTCCACACCATGGTCGCTCAGGAGGGACTTATCCTCATTTATATTGCTCAGCCTGGTGGATCTAGAAGCAGTGAAATGCTGCTGTCTTAATGGGAAGAAGGCCTAACACCACATCGCTGCTCAACACCATTCAGACAGAGGCAAGGCTGTGAGACGTGGGAGCGACTGGCCTACAAGTTTCATCACCAGTGGAGCTTAGTGTTTAGTAGTGTGGCGCGTATTGTGGTTGTATTGGGCTACTTGTAGCCTGGTAATAAGATTTTCTATCTATTAATGTATTGAGAGGCAAAGCTTTTGTGTTTTCTCAACAGCAAAAAAGAATCTATGACATGTTTTTTACACTTCATATCGCTAATCAAGATATTCAGATAGACCGAAATGATGGTCAAATTCTAGAAAGTTTGATTGAACGTATTATGAACATCCAATAAAAAAGAAAAAGGAGGGGGTGACAACTGAGAACGCATGTACATGTATATATATCAGCATATGGCACAAATCGATTTTTTCTCAGCTTTCCTCGATTTTCTTCCGATCAATCTTCCGTTGATCGATTTCCCCTATCTGTAAACAGTTTGCCACCACGATTCATACCAAGTTCTCCACCCCTATTCGTGTCTTTCTCGTCAATTTTGCTGGTGACTATATCTCTACCTCTAATGGCTTCTTTATATCCAAAGAGAAGTACTCTACATCCAGGATCTTCTTGCTCATGTTCCTCTTGCTGATGAGCGAACTGTTGGGACTCCAATGGAGCTCAATGTCCACCTCCGGGCTACTGATGGCGAACCTCTTTCTGTCTCGACTTGCTATACTTTTCTTGGTGTGAGTCTTGTCTATCTAGTTCACACTCATCCAGATTAGTGTTGAAAAAATCGCTGAATCAACGATTAACTGGCCCATAAAAAAGGTGCTCAATGAGCAAGTCGAATTCAATGTGATCGGTAGATTCACGATTAATCTATCTGACAACCCAATTAATTAGTAGATTCACGATTAGTGGGTCAAATTTCGAGCTCAAGTCACTCTCAGCCACTAACTGCCCAAATCAACTAGTGTTGGGGGCTCCCCGCTTGATTCCATCACCGTTGTCTAGTTTCTTCCACCGACGAACAAATCTTGCCCGCGGGAACAGCTTTGTGATTTCAGTACACAATTTGTAACCAGATACAAGGATAAAATGATGCAACACGCTAGGAAATTTAAGTAAAGAATTATCAGGTTACTTTTAATTTATGGACCACTGATGCAATTCTGGAAGACATACCAGACTATCCTTAGGAAGATCCACAAGTCCGATGTCTGCTAACAATGACCCATACTGTAGACGCATGTCCCTGGTAAAAAATGACATTAGATGGTTTTCAATTGATGGCTGTTTCATAATTTTACTGTAAAAATGAAGAAAGTTGCACAGTGAAGTTTGTCAGCAGTAATTGCTCAATTCACACTATATTACAATATAAACAATTTGGAAGAAGGCGAGAATAAAAACAGGTTAACAGTTGCTTTTATAAAGGATAGCTGCAAGTTACCCCCACCAATACTTGAGTTTTGCTTCTTTTTTTTGAGCTCAACTGTAGTGGAGGCCCCCACAGTAAATTTTATTAGTAGAGAAAAACATGTACAAGATGGAAGAAGGAATGTACAAAAGGGCTTTCGCCCAGGGCGTAGCCCAAAGCAGCTACAGAGTGTCTAGCCAAGCTGTAAGGGGAGATTTCAGATCGTCCTTCATTCTGTAAGAAAGAATGAAGATGTCCCTTTTTAAAAAAAGACCAATTTCTAATTGAAGGTGCTACATTATCAACAACGAGAGCGTTCCTATGCTTCCAAATATTCCAACAAGCCTTGGCAAACGCTTCGAAGAAAAACTTGAGTTTTGCTAGGTTCCACCTAAATCCAAAACTGGCATCGCAACGGAACACATGTCGTATTAAGATGATTGTGGGATTGCATATGTGATGGCGATAAAATGAGAAAATTAACTTATTTGGGCAATTATGCTTTTGTATTTTATCCCCCAAAAAAAGGTGGTAGTGGGTGGTTCTTTTAATTAATAACCAGAATCTCAATCTAGCATCTGAGGATTAAAAACTGTAAGGAATCCAACCTGATCATATGCATCACTGTACTGTTCAAGTAGAATGAACGGCAAAACTGATGAGCAGATCTAGCTCCATGCTGCGATTCAAAATCATCTTATTAGAATTCCTTATAGCTGTAACTCCTTTTAGTGTTCAGTACGTACATCACCAACCATGCCAATTGCAAATTCAGATGGTGGTAACTTCTAAGCATGCATACAAGTCTCAAATGATGAAAATTGTATTCCGTCACAAAAGGAAACAGCTACCTCTTGCAATATCCGGGACCACTTGTTGTATGCAATAACCATTAACAAATGATCTGATTGTTTGTTATCTACTACAGAAGTAGACCCGTCAAGGTTTTCATTCAACAATGCAGCTTTTGCTTTCTCTACGTTTTGCTTCTGTGTTACAAAGTGACAAAATGTCAGGGCATATCCAGATCACAAAAACAATTGGTCATGACATGTACATAATACCTCATCCTTTGGAGAGATGAAAGGAGATTTATAACTCAGAAAAGCAGCAACAGAAAGAACTGGTGATAAGCAACCAAAGATAGCCCCATAGAGCATCATCTGCAGTATAACCGGCATAATTAATCAGAACATTAAAACATGTAAGAAAAGGGTCAATAGCAACGATAAAAATAACAAAAAGTATTTTGAACAGACATTTATTTTATGAAACCTTGGAGGTGCTCAAAGGGCCATTAGATACAAGAACAATGTGGCAAAACTCGTACATCCGCAAGGTATGAATGGCACAATACATATGAAGACAAATCAATCTAAATTCATCCACAGTAGCCACTAGTACAGAAAAGGAAGGGCAAAGGGGACGCAACATGCAATAATTCCAAGCTGCATGAAGAGCGTAATATATAGGGCCAGTCCACTGAATTTCTTTTCCATCTTCCCTTGAAAGTAAAATACGCCTCCAGGGTGGAACCAGAAGGATTATGTGAGTACTGAGTAGGCAGTGTAGTAAAGACTCATGGCTGTTACTGAGGAAGGGGAAGTCAAAGGGTTTCAAATTTAACATAGAGACCTTTGCATGTACAAAAGGATAAGATTACAAATAAGATGGTCACATCTTTCCTCACGTGCAGTACTAACAAGAACAATCAACATTACGACAAATGGTGAGATTATCTTATGGTAGCCAGCACAGATGAGATGCTAATTAGCTAAGGTATACGACAGTCTACCAAGTTACTTAGCTGAAACTGTGCATCAAATAATTACTCCCTTCGTTCCAAAATACATGATGCCTTAGATATGGGTAGTACCCACAATGCAACTCCGACCGCTATTCCTTATATGACTATCTTAGAACAAAATTATAAATTACAAGATTATAAGATATTTTTCATCAAAATTTTCATTTGCTAATGAGGTTAAAGTTCGACTGCACGCTTTCTAGAAACTCGTCTATTTTGGAAAGCCAGGAGTACTACATATAATACATGCACGAGTAAAATATATTCTAGCCTCACCTTGCCAATCAAAACATCAACAGGCAATTTTGCTAAATGATAGCCAAGAGGTGATAAGTCCTCGTGCCCTTCAAAGGCTCCAACCTAGTGAAGACAACAAAAGGAGATAATAAAGTTTGATGATGACTACAAACGAAATGTGAATATCGGTCTACTTATTATGCTAAGCACACTGCATACGCGTGCAATAGGTTTACATGGTAGAAAGAACCTTATATAACAAGTCAATTGCAGAAATGATGGCTTCTTCTTTTGGGGGCTCTACAGCCTGCAAAATTATGAGATGAAATGTGAGCACTCTACAGCAAAGCCAAACGTATATAGCTATCTATAAGTAGCTGACAAAACTGCATAACAGATAACAGTACGGAAAGAGATCCAGAAGATCCAGTCTCTCATGCTGTTACAGAAAACTTGCAAGGTAGCATGGATGTGACTCACCCCCCTCCCTAGTCACTCACCGAACACACAAAAGATGGTAAAAGAGAGGGGGGCTAAATTTACCTTTAGCAGGAATGATTTTATGTCACCCAGATGGAGTGATTTTATTTGTAAACACAGCTCAGTCAATGGCATCCGCAGCATCTCGGGCACCTTACAGTTACAAGCAAAGTAGAAAGAAATATCAATGCAGAATGATTACATAAGTAATCTAGGATAATTGAGATTGTCGTTGGCAATAGTACTAATGCAAATATAGCCCACTTGTGTCAAGATAATACTCCCTCCGTTACTAAAAAAGCTGCTCCACTTTGTCTAGATACGGACATACATAGACATATTTTAGTTATAGATACATCCGTATCTAGAAAAAGTTGTGCAGCTTTTTTTTAGATGGATGGAGTACATGTTTTGCAGATATTGAATACAGACTCTCTTGAGCAGAATTTGGATTTCTAAGTGCTTCTTTTAACTGCAGGTGGATTGTTGGGACCAAGATAGCAAGTGGGGAAAAGTGGAAGGTTTTTATGAGACATGATCACCAAACAAGGAATAGCAGAAAAGTTCATTAAACCCTAGAGAATCTGACTGATGTATAGAAGTAAAGGTTATTTTTAAAATATAAAGGAAGTGCCATGCAATTACCTGAAATGGCCGCATCAATTTTTCAAAACGGTGGTGAGTATACAAGCAGAAACACAACCCAGGCCTCACACGACCAGCCCGTCCGCGTCTCTGTTTTGCATTAGCACGAGAAATCCAATCTTCTACTATGCTCGACATTTTCTGCAAAATTATACGACAGAACAGTTAGAAGTGTCATTTGCTTGAAATATTATGTCTCTTATGACACCGTTACATGATACTGTTTATTGAGATTTCATTAGGTCAAATCATGCATTAAAAAGAAACTATGATGAGAACACAACAAGATTTAAACTGCCTAACAGGCATTGTTGTGTTCCACACATGAGTGTTCTTTAGATCACATGCACAATACTGGCTACTGTGGGAATCATGGACTACAAGTTCAAATCACGGGCTTAACACAATGTGACCTTAAATGATGCACATATGTGTTCCTTACTTCATTTGTTTATTTTTCTACGATGGAATTATTCTAACTACTGTTAAAAGGTACTTCACTCAGAAACTAATGGCCACTGATTCAGATAAACAATTAAATCACCATCTGCTAGTCCAACAAGCATCACAATAACTAGATTGTTGTAAAGATAACCGTAGACTAATAATAAATATGCAACAGCTTTATACCCAGCAGGTAATAAGCCTCGGTGAGTGAGTGATGAAGGGACCTGAGGAGAATCTTTATGGCAATACTATGTAAGAGAACCCCACAAGTGTTTTTTCCAAGGTTTACTGAAGGACAAAGACCAAAAGGATTATAACCCATAAGATCGTAGATCCTACAAAGAATAAGTAAAACTATGCCAACCACAAACACAAGTTCAGAAAGCATAACTTTTCCCAGGTGCCTTCTCAGCACATCTAAAGTGCACTATACAGTTAATAAGATTAAATAAAAAAATCTTGTGGAAGGATGATGCAAATGTAATATATGTACTTTGTTCAATTTAAAGTAACTCTAGAGAGAAATGTAACCTTCTGTGGATTATAACGATTCTCTTTGTGCTTTCCAGTATCAACTACATATACAACATCATCAATTGTAATGCTGGTCTCTGCTATGTCTGTGGCAAGAATAACCTGCAATACTATGTCGTAAGTATTAAGTAACCAAGTGCTTGCTGGATTTAAAGAGACAGAGTCCTGACCTTGCGAATGTTCTCTGGTGGAGACTGGAACACCTTCCTTTGATCAGTGGGTGAAAGCATTGAATGCAAAGGAAGGATCCAATCAGATGATGCCCCTTTAAATCTAACTGAAGCAGATAATCTATCAATCAGCATTTCAATCTCTGCAACTCCCTGTAGTACCACCAATGACAAATGGATGTTCCATATGATAGGAAACGAGAAATCTATGTATTTGAAAGCAAAGCATTAAGCTGACATTATGCCTTGAACTTACAGGAAGAAAAACTAGAACAGCGCCTGTTGGGCAGCTCTCATCAATATAGCATATTAAATCTTCCAGCAGATCAAAATCAATGGCATCTTCGTTTAAGCGTTTCTGAGTTTGCAATAGAAAATTTTCAGTTAGAACTGAAACATATTTTTAAAAAGGTGCAATTTTATTGTCCAGAGCACAAACTCACTAGATTTTGGTTGGTCCTTTCACTGTATGACTGATAGCAGTCGAAGGTATAATGAGGATTAACATAATTTTCAGAAAGCGTGGACTCATCCCCCCATGAGGATAAGACAAGGTTCTTCATTCCTCTCCGGTTATTCACTGAGCTACTAGCATGCTTCCACTGGAGCAAGATGAAAAATGATCAGGCATTAGTTTAGCACACATTGATAACAGACAATGAAACACAAGTATCAGGCATATAAACTTGTGCACTGGTTGGCTTTGAGGATTTCAAGGTGCGGATACTAGGCATATGACTAACTGTGTACCATAAGAATTAAGCATATATACAACACAATTCAAATTTTCAAGTTTCAAACAGGGAATGCTAGCACAGGTGGGAGCCTATCATATCCATGGATGTTGAGTTCATAATACATGGAAAATAAGTTGCATGGCATCCATGAGTCTTTAAAACAACAGTAATCAAACACAGAAGATCTAGAAAAACATACCAACACGGAAAAAAAAAAAACTTAAGACATGTTCTGAGCTAATAATCTCATATAATGATATAATGGGGATACATACATGATATAGTATATGACGGAAAAAGGGCACATTTACAAGAAATAGTAATTGAGACAGAGCAGCAATAGTCAAATGGCTCCAATGGTTGATAGATATGAAATGAGCAAATGCAAACCTTTTCTCCATGATGTGCGAAGTATGCTCCTGATGCAGGAGAATCCAAAGCAAGACAGTACTCCATTTTCTCATAAACATCTTCAAGGAAGTGAGTTGACACTGGGTGTGTTCTTCCTTCAACAGTAATCACAGGGCAATCTCCAAAGTATCGTGCAAACAGGCTTGAATCAACAGTTGCAGACCTGCAGTTAAAGAACGCAGAAACATACACATGAATCTCAAAATAATCGATGCAACAAACTGCAAGTGTGAAAAGACATGATGAAAGAAATAACAAATAAGGGAATGAACATTACATGAGAATAACTTTCAGCTTTCTTCCTGGTTGATTGGAGCGTTTTTCAACAAGACTCTTAAGAACAATAAGCAAGAAGTCACTCTGAAAGGGACAAATCAGGATTTATCATGCACTTTATCTAAAATAGGAACAAACAAGAGATACTGTAGCACACACAAAATAAAGACAGGTACATACCAAAATAGTACGCTCGTGTACTTCATCTACTACAACATGTGTAACATCACTTAAGTCTTTGTTTCCCTGAAATATGTGATGTGTGAGAAAGCATTCTTAGCAACTATTAGGAAGTGAGAGACAAAAAAATACAGAAAAATGCAGTATTATTTTTATTAGCTCAACCAGGAAGCCTCAAAAATAGGGTCAACATCTAACAAAATTGACAGACCAAATGATAAAACAGAACAACATAAGTAACAGGATGTTATCATGTTACTTTGGCATGTGATCAAATCATTACATGAAGCCTAAATAATGCATATGAGGGCATTACTTACAGATAACTTTCTAAGAAGGATACCAGTTGTACAGAACAGAAGCTTTGTCCTCTCGTTCCTAAAACAGTCGAAAGAATCAAATTGTTACAAAGAAATCTACAAAACATCATGGAGACTTATAATAACTTTGTAAGTATAACATATGCATATGAGAAAGAAAGAAGCACCGAGCACTGTCGAGACGAACTTGATATCCAACCAGGGAATCTCTGGAGCCAGGTGAAGATTCACACCTTTCATCAGAAACTCTTTCTGCTACTGAAATGGCCTATAAGTAAGTAGGCATATCCAAGTTATATGCAACAATCTAGGTCTGTTCGATCAAAGAGAAGATATGGATGATCATCTCTGGTAACACCAGGATTGGTACTTTACAAACAAATAGAAAGGGCAATTACCCAACCAAATGATCTCATAATAATGCAGCATTATTATGACGTATGGTAACAACATGGTTGGTGTGGTTTTTCATGAATAACACACACATTTTTTCGTACACCATAACTATAGCATAGCCTTATTATGCTGCACTGAAAGAAAGGGGAAATGTAAGTTCTGAACTGTAATTATACCGCAATCCTCCGTGGTTGTGTGCAAACGATATTGCAATTACCACCAAGCTCAGACTCAATCATATCATCCAGAATAAACTGTGGCACCTGCAAGTAGATGACAAATAATCATGTGAGCATGCTTCTGGAAATATCCAAATTAACAGTCCAAGCTGGTAATTGGTGTGTCTCGTATTCATTAAAATATATTTCAATGTCTTCGTACATGTAAATTATGAAAGTTGTATTGAAAGGGATAGATGTATATATCACAAGGTTACTTCGTTGACATGTTTAATGGTGAAAATGAATCACTAAAGGACTAAGATCTTAACTATGTGTCTATGTCTGTATTATGAGGATAGCACTTTGTGCCAAATCTGCCAAGCATGAACCCCATATGGCTTGTTCCACCAGAGTAGTCAAGTCCATCAGAACAAAATCAGGTCGAAACTATCAACTTTTGAAAGGGAAAACCAAACATACAGCATTTAACAAATTTGGCGAGCAAGTGAGAACTTACCAAACATACAGCATTTAACAAATTTGGCGAGCAAGTGAGAATTTCAGATTCACATAGTTTTATAACCAAGGTATTGCAAACCACAAATACCACCACAATGTGTGATGGCAAGAATGCTTGTGTGGTAAAAATTTGGATGTTTCCCTTGCTTCACCCGTAACTAAGATATTCTTTTTCTAAGAACTAAATAAATAACTGTAATGAATCATCTATGTGAATTCCCCTGAAAGGAGAAAGTATGGCTGTGTGGTATGATTTACCCTATCACATGGAATGGCTATCTTGCAATACCATTGGCACCAAAGAAAGAAAACAATAAAACAGAAATAATCTCAGAAAATATATGAACTTGGATGAAAAGGTAGCACAGGTACCTGAGTTGTTTTCCCACATCCAGTTTCTCCACTAACAACGATTACATCATTCTCTTTCAATAACTGTAGGAAATGTTTTTTCAGTCTAGCGATTGGTAGAGAAGCTCTTGCTTCCAGCATTTTCTGAATTCAAGGTGAACAGAAGAATTGTTAGAACAGAGACCACAATGAAAGTTTGGAGAATACTTGTAGTACAATGTAGCATGCACTGATACCAGATAGTTGGGGAGCTTCCTTTTCTGTTCCAACTGTTTTCTCAAAGCTATGCTCTCTGCGTGCTCTGATGGTCTCGATCCTAATTACAGGAAGGCCACATTATATATCCTGACAGAACTAATAGCTACACACATACAAGAAGGAAAATTACGTGATAAAGGTTTATAGTTAAACTAATAGCTACACACATACACGAAGGGAAATTACAAGAATACAAGATAGATTGTATTCATCGTTGATCCATTCCAATTGCAAATGAAGAGTGGGATACAGTAGCAATATCACAGATTCACAGTACAAAAATAATGTTAAATAAATAGAAGGCCTGCATACTGGAAGCGAGATAGGCAATCCTGGATATAATATGGTTCCCTCGAAAAGTACCACAGGAACAGATTCGATATAGAAGCTATCATATTGGTAACGGAAAAATCTACCACCGTCCACCAATGACACAATAGGAGGTCTTAAAAGGAGGAAAACAACAACCATCCACAGTCATCAATGCTTGTGATGTCATTCAGAAGAATAGTTCAAAATAAATACTGGAATGACGATGACCTTATTAAAAGAAATACCTCCATGATTTGTCTCTTTCTTCTCATATATAGAATTGTTTTCCTCGTGCCGAGAGTCAATTAATACACTGCCATCAGGAGCGTCTCTTCTTTGGTGTGGAAGAGTATTATGTGTCTCCATATCTAATAACATATCCACAAACCCAGCTCTTCGACTATCCTCGGTATCCAGCACACGTGATGTTGATGACAATTCTAGTTCACCTATTTTTCAAAACATGTAATATAGCCCAAACGAACTATAGTTCATCAAATAAAAATGCATGATCAAATTGCTCTAACCTTCTTGCCATCTTAAAACAAGTGAAGAATATGGTTCAATAAGCAATTGACGTAGTGGAAGATCAGCAAACAATTGATATAGAGCAAAAGTCGCCACTCTACTTTGTGCTTCCTGGTGACAAAATCAGCAGATGTTTACTATTACCATTCCTGACAAGGAACAAGGCTATTTATTTTCAGGTGCTATCGAATAGCATCTCCTGTAGCTCATGAGTGTGACATCAACAATTATCATGGAAATAGCATGAACATATTGGAAGAAATATATCAGAATAATCTATTGAATTTGAAATGGATTACTTTTCAAGAAACATTATGAATATTTTACGATTACTAAACACTAACCTGTACAGATACATATTCCTCGTCTTGCTCCGGTAACTCGATTTTTGTCAAGCCTCCCGCCTTCCGACTTTTACCACGACCAGTAGAGCCACGTAATACATTAACAGCATATATAAACTTACCATCTTTTTCTGATGTTTTACTATACTTCGGTGCTTCCCAACCAAGTTTCTGACAGAACTTCTGTAGAATAGCTTTTGGCATTTTACCAGAATCTCCCTATAGAACACCAAAAATAATGAAACAGTTAGACACAAATGCATAACAGGACAAAACAACAATAAAATAGCTTTGGCAGTTGATAAACTATCTGGGTTTCTTTGATTTGCAGGATTCAGAAAACCTAGGGTTTTAATGTCTGACATCCTGTATCCTACAGGGTTGAAAGGATGTTTGATCACACTCTGCATAGGAAAGACATAGGAATCATTCCGATAGGTTTGAGGAAATGAAAATTTTCCTCTCAGAGGAAATATCCTATGTATTGCAACCCTGAGAATCAAACAAACGACCTAGGAAAATTCCTAAGGATTACAGTCCCCAAAGAAATCCTTCAAACAAAGAGGCCCTTAAAATGTTTCAGATTTGAAAGATGTGTCCGTTGCTCAAATAAGAAATATCCTGTGGTAATAATGAACTGTTGGGCCTCATTGGAAAATTGCAAGAGACCGTTGACAGATAATACGCCCAACTTCAGTCTTAATTCACAGGAAAAAAAAAACTGATAAGAGATCCCTTACAATTTGTATCAGAAAATTTAACTTATGCACTTAGCTGCCCTACTCGATGTGTTTTCCTCCCATATATCCTTTGAATGCTTTTGGCAATCCTCCTGTCACAGCCCTTCCCTAAGATACATCGCAAAAATACTAAGGCCTTGTTTCGAACATGGGGATCATATCATTTCCTGCAACACTACTGAGTCACATGGGCCTTTTTTATCTATATGGCGAACCTCCAATAGCAATATAATTATAAAAATGTAGCTTACTGGCAAGCTATGCTGGACCAGGTATTTGCTTTCATTCTACAGCTGCATTATGCATTTGGTGCATGAATTTGTGCAAGCAGAATGTAAGACATGAGAGGAGGAATGGAGGTAAGCAGGGGATCTTGTGTAAAGTTGCATGGGAGATAGTACTATAGCAGCCTCTCGCCGCCATCACCACATGAACCTTAGATTAATATCCAGCAGACGATATTAAGGAGTAAGGAATCATTTATATGGCGAGGTATGAGGGATATGTGCTCTTGTCAGTTATCACTGTAACTACAAAAATCTAACTTTAATCTTGATGAATGAATGGTAAAGCTGTTGCAGTGTACTGTGTACTACAGCATTTAACACCCAGAGCATGGGCCCATGGAGCAGGAAAGGGTTCACTGACTTTCCTACTCAAAATTGGAAGGCCCAATCAACCTTAGAGAAGCAAAGAGGTGAAACCAACTGTATTTGGCAGGACATATCCAGCTCCAGCCTAGAAGTCCGGAGCCAAGCCAGGCAGAACAGCCCCAATACTATAAATATGAAAAGAAGCAATATAATAATCACACTAAGAAGCAACAGCAGATGATTCCTTCGCATAAAGATAGTGTATGAGCGCATGACCTTTTTCCATATATCATCTATGTTTCCAAGAAGATGGCCATAACCGTCATGTGATAATTTCTCTATTTTTTGCTGTTTCAAGATTTCTGGAGCCACCTCCTCCCAAGTAGACGAGTCTTCAAAAAACAAGTTATCAAGCTCAACTTCTTCTTCTTCTGCCTCCTTAGTGCAAGTTTCGCCAACATCTTTAGGAATTTCAGTTTGTAAATTGGATCCTTCATCAATATGGACAAGACTGTCAGATACGTTCCCACTTGCACCCAAGCCAACCTGACAACCCTCGACGTTCACAGTTTCTGAATCAGGAACCACATTTTGGCTTATATGTTCCTCTGTGTTTCCATTTTTGGACTTCTCTTTTTTACCTGGAAACAAACATTCATAAGATAGAACTCCATAGACAATAAAAACTTTGGAAACTTTAAAGAGAAATGTAATAACTACTTGAGAATAGAAAAAAAAATCGATACAGCTTCATATCAATATTATTATTATTACAACTGTTGAACATACCCTTTTTCTTTCGCCTACTTGGCTTTGTTTCAGTAACTTCAAAACTTGCTGCATAGTGATCTTCCCATGTGGATGAATCAAGAGAATTTGCTTCCTCCTCCTAACATCAACGGCAGAGAATGGAACAAATATACAGTGAAATAGGATATTAAACAAGGGAAGAAAGAAAGAATATGAGAGAGCAATAAATACATAATGTTAAAAAACTTAGGCTGGAAGATGGATCAACAGGCAAAAAATGGTTCAACACATAGTGCATCAATAAGCATTACAGATTTACAGCATTAGAAGTTATGTATTCCCTCCATTCACTAATGTAAGACCTTTTAGCTTTTTCCGTATATGCATGTATCTAGACGTGTTTTGTGTGTAGGTTCACTCATTTTGGCCTGTATCTAGTCCACTTTTAAATATCTAAAAAGTCTTACATTAGTGAACAGAGGAGGTACATTTATGAATCAGCATTGTTGTCTAGATTAGTCTATTCTCTAAAAAGAAAGGTGTAAAACTTTACAATCTTTAAGGACTATAATATGCAGAAATAACACTAGTAGATTTTGCAATATAAATACTTTGTATTATGTTTACTAGCATATAATGTGAAAATTAACAGTCAAAGATAACTATATCAGGCTTAAAATAACATCTTGCACTCAGTAACGGAGAGAGTAGTTAACAGACGGTGAAACATATGTAATCATGGGCTACAGACAAGCTTAAATTGGTGTGAAGAGGGTCCTATAGGATTAGTTACTATCTTGTAAAATTAATTTGCTGTTCAAACAACGAAAAATGATTTTTAGAAAGTGGCTCAAATTAGCAAAAGATGCCAGCGAAATGAAAGGATTTTTCTAAAATCTAGATTGCGTGGACTGTAGAGGCACCAAATCTCAAAGATTGTTCAGTGTAACTCAAGAAAATACAAAAGAACAAGATATCATTTCAGAGAAAAACCAAAGTAGCCTGAGGAACTTAAGAGATAAATGGAAACAACGTATGATTAATGAGCTCCACCGTTTATTAAAAGAAAGAGTATAAAGAATTGATGCAGTAAGTCGCGTGTCTGCGCATCTATACCTCCTCTTGCTGTTCCATGTACTGCAGTATCCATGCAGCTTGCGATGACCGCCCACCATCCAATTTGACATCCTCTTCTTGCCGTCTCGCGATTTTAATTTCCAGCCCCTCGGTGCTGCCCTTTGCCTCCACGGGCTCACGGCTCTGTGGCACCCAATTGTCCTTCGCTGCTGATACTACCTTAACTGAACCCTCTGTCCCTACGGAGGCACACAAAAGTAATTAACACACGGTTTAGGCATGGCAAACTAACACCACTAGGTCCAACATGTCTCAATGGAAGCACAATAAGTAAAGCATCACCCCTAGCGAGCAGAGTTTGTAGGTGTACGCAGGCATACAAAACACAAAATGTAGATAAGTGCAAACACACATGCTCCAGCCCATATGGTATTCAGTAAGCATAGGCTGAATAACAATGCAGGGAAACGGACGGGTGTGTGCACTAAACCCTAAACCCTCCAATCCAGTACCTGCACGAGAAGTGGAGGTGGCAGCGCTGGCGAACTTGAGGGGGAGCTCGTCGCCGGGCAGATTGAAGCACAGCCAGTCCAACGCCGACTCAAACGTCGCCGTATCCTACCCAATAAACAAAAATCCATCAGCACAAGCAGCCAATTCAATAGGGCACGACGGCGTTCGGCGTGTTTGTGGGGGAGTACGAACTGGTATGGCGGAGAGGGCCTGCTCGATTTGCGGGGAGGTGAAGCCCTCGAGGGCCAGCTTGTCGTAGACGCCGCGCAGCCGCCGCCCCTTCTGCTCCCTCGATTCCGAGCGCGCCGCGGGGCCATCTACGGACGCGGGGGAGGGGGCGGTGGCCGTGGAGGAGTCGAGGAGGAGGCGGCGCAGGCGGCGCTCGTTCTCCGACGAGATCTCGAGGCGCGGCGCGGCGGATGAGGCGGCGGAGGTGGAGGAGGACGCGGAGGGTTTGGGCTTCTGCTTCTGCTTCGAGGCTGGCTGCTTCTTCTTAGGCGCCATTTGGCCTCGCTGGGTTCGGGCGGTGTATCGTCTCCGGCGACGGCGTGCTGGGCGACGGAGTTCCTGAATAGCGGGACACCTGACGGAGGCTAGTGGGGGATATCGAACCCTTCGAGCAAATAAGCCCAATGCTGGTTTTGCTTGACAAAATTCACGGTTCAAGATTGATCTTCAAATAAATTTTGAAATCGTTAGGGCATGTACAATGATATAACATCTTAGGGCATCTCCAACCGCGCGACTCAACGGACGCGCTGGGCCGTCCGTTTTGGGCCGTTTGGGTGTCCGCGGGACGGAGCCCCGCGTCCGCGCGTCCGTTTGGGTGGCGCCCTGCGCCCAACGCAGCGGCCACCCATTTGGCCATTTGGCATATTTCTTTGAGAAATAGGCCATCTGGCCACCCATAGTTATAACAAATATAGAATCATACGTTGAAATTATAGAATAATATCAAATAAAGTGTTGCATGATGAAGAAATGAAATGTGACATAGTTCGAAGAAATATAAAAATTACAAATTGAGATTGTCAACTCAATTTGGGTGCTCTAGGATCTCCTTCTGCCTCTTCTCGAACCAAGCTCTCTTCGCCTCGCTCATGTTGGTCAAGTCGGCGTTCATGATCAGGTTGTCCTCGGCTAGCCGTTTGAGCTCAACTTCCTTCGCCTTCAACTCCACCTCTTGGGCCCTTGCCGTTGCTGTGAGCTCAATTTCTCTCTCTTTGAGCTCAATTTCTCTAGCTTTGGTCTTGGCCTTGACCTCTTCAATCTCAAGCTTCTTCTTTTGGACATCGAAGTAGTTCTTCATGTCCTCATCTTTCTCCCGGCGCCTTCTCTCATCCCTCTTGTCCGTGGACACCTCTCTGTCGGCATGCATCTCCTTCAAAGTGCCGAACAATAGCATGGACGAGGCATCACGCTTCAAGTTGGCTTTGGTTGCCTTGTGGCCGCGAGGACGACTTGCACGAGAAGCGGAGCTACCGCAAGGCTGCCCACCATCAAGGTCAATGACCGTGGGATCTTTGGCGGTCTTGTTGTCAGTCAAGGTCGCCATGTACCCCTCGTACCCCTCCTGGAACTTGGGGGTGCCTTGGAGTTGCTTCCAACAATGAGGGAAGGCAAAGGTCTTATCGCCATTGTTGCATTTGTACCATTCCAAAGCTTGCCACACCTAGAGCAAAGCAAGAAAACAATGATAAACATAGGTGCAAACATTGGATGACTAAGTCGAGGTTAAGAATCATACCAAGTCCTTCACACCCATGCCACTAACGGGGATCCGCTTCACGTGTTCATACGCCGCCTAGAACTTGTTTCATTCCGTTTGAATTGCTCCCCGCCTCTTTTGGAGCGATGTCTCGCTGCGGTCGCTCTCAAATGGCTACTGTCCGTATTTGCGATGTTCATGGAAGTACTCGAAGATCCGGCGCCAGAATGCGGTCCCCTTCTGCTCGGCACCCGTCAATGCATCTTGCCCGACGGTCAACCATCCATCGACGAGCACCTTGTCCTCCTTCTCCGTGTAGTTGCTGGTTCTTTTGCTTACGCGGCGACCTCGAGCTTGTGCAGCTGCGGCTTGCGTGAGCTCCTGGCCGAACAACGGCTCGTCCTCGATGTTAATGCTACCGGGACAGGCAGTGCTGTCCTGCTGTGTGTCAATGGGAGGTGGCTGGGGAGCCTGCTCGGTTGAAGCATAGGGCATGGTCGTCGGCATTGTCTGCGTGTAGGACGGAGGGGCCTGCACGGTGGACGATGCCGGCATCGGAGGCGGCGCGCGCTCGGCTGACAAATCATCGAGCAGGTTGCGTGCTCCGGCCATCGCTGCTGATCCCATGTGCTTGGGGCCTTTGGAGTTCGCCGGCGCACGGTTCAGGTCAATGGACGAAGGAGACGGCCCCGTGAAGGACTCGCCCACCTCCGGTGACCCATCCCGTGACGGGTACGCGTACCACGCCGACTGCGCCCCCAATTCCTGCGCGACGGGCGTGTACCCAAACGGGGCAGTCGGCAGGGATGTCGACCTTGGAGGAAGGGGCCGGGTCACGGACGAGGCCAAGCTCCCCCCCGAGGCCGTGCCGGCGCCCGGGAGGATCAAGTGCTGAGCGAGCGCTGCGTGGCCGTAAAAGAGCATGGCATGCTCTTGCATGACGTTCGCCTTCGCCTCCGTCTTGAGTTGGAGGAGCTGCTCCGCCGCCCGCTGCCGATCCTCCGCGGCAGCGACATCCCTCTTTCGTTGCTCGAGCGCCCTGCGGCGCTCGCCCTGCTTCTTGCTCTCGATCTTCCTCTGCTCCGCGGTGAGGTCGGGCTTCGTCTTCTTCGTTTCCTGCCCGACCTCCACCACCACCGGAGCGTCCAGTTCAGGAGCCTCCGACACGGGAGGAGCGGCAACGTCCTCGAGCAGTGCCTCGTCTCCGATGGTGGCAGTGCAGGCGGTGGCGGCGGCAGTCGCTTCGTCGGCCATCTCTAGGTTTTGGGAGTGGAGTGGAGTGTTTCTGTTTTGGGAGACAGACAGGCGGGCCAGGGGCGGACAAGGGGTGGACGCGAGCGACCAGCATTCGGCGTCCGCGGCCACGCAAACTCGCCCCAGATTTGGGCCGGGTTTGGGTCGTCCCGGACGCTGTGGCCATCCGTTTTAGGGATGGGTCCGCGCGCTGGGCCGCGTTTTTGTCCGGCTCGACCCATCCGGATGAGCGGGCGCGGTTTGGGTCGCCCCGTTGGAGATGCCCTTAGAGCATCTCCAGGAGCTCATCTATATGGACATGTATAGCAAATATAGAGGAGAGACCCCCAAAAAACGTCTCCAGCGGCACATGTATATGGACATGGGTCGATACATGACCATCCAGCTCGCGGGTGCGTCCTTCACTTCTGGGTGACCAAGCCAGGATCATCGCTCCCTCGCCCGCGCGATTCCGCTCGCCTCCCGCGCGATTCTGCCCGGCTCCCGCGCGAATAGGAAGTTGCAGGCGACGAGGAGGAGGACGTCGGCGCCTGTCCGCGACTCGCCGAAGGTATGCGCTATGTACCTTTTTCATTTGCATCGCCGCGCGGTAGGTAGGATGGGGACGGCGGCGGCGCTGGAAGTAGGGCCAGGGCCGGGGCGGCGCATGCGAGATGGGGACGGCGGCGGCGCTGGATGAAGGGCCCGGGGCGGCGCAGGCGAGTTGGGGACGGCGGCGACGCTGGATGAAGGGCCCAGCATGGCGCGCAGCGAGTTGGGGACGGCGGCGGCGGCCGAGATGGGGCGACGGGGGCGCTGGATGAAGGGCCCGGGGCGGCGCAGGCGAGTTGGGGACGGCGGCGGCGGCCGAGATGGGGCAACGGAGGCGGCTGAGATGGGGGCCGGAGGGCAAGGGAGGGAGCCGTCGTCGGGCGCCGTGCCGGGAAGAAGCATGGGAGCAGGGGGTGGCGGCGGGCATGGGAGCCGGCGCCATGGTGGTAGGGAGCAAGGGAACAGCGGGCGGCGGAGGGCAGGGGTCGAATTTCTGCTTTGCTACTGTCTCTGTCTTGGTACTGCATCACATGGAAGTTGATTTTTCTGCTTCACTACTGTCTTGGTACTGCATCTATATGGAAATTTTTGTACTGCTTTGCTACTGCAGTGAATACATTGCTGTGAATTGATTTTGTGTAGACACTAAATTGTGATGTTGTTTATTGTAGATGGACAATTCAGAGATGAACAGCTCACCGGCACCTACTTCTGGATCTTTTTTGGACCTGTTAAATACTGGTTCCGGTGACATGAATTGGGGTGACACACAGAATTTTAGCCCAATTGGAGAACAAGTGACAACGCCAATTGAAAATATTGTTGCATCTGGTAAACCCAAACCGAGTAGAAAGGGTGTTCCGAAGGGGAAAAATTGGTCAAGTCTTGAGGATAAGGTGTTGATAGAATCATGGGCAAACACAAGTTTGGATGGGGTAGTGGGAGCCGATCAAAATTCAGATTCTGTGTGTCACCCCGGAGAAGAACAAATCCGGCATCTCTTCCTCTGTCAATTATCTGACGTCCAATCTTGGAACCGCCACGGCGTCGGGCATTTCCCTGCTCTTCCTCCTCGGCGATTGCTGCCATAATAAGTTCATCGTCGCCTGATGAAGGCGACGATGAATTCATCATCATATCCCAAGAGGTGCTCATTGTATCGTGAGAGAGTGGATAAAGAGCAAAGAAGCTACAACCAGGAATGTAGTGAGAGAGGTGGGAGATGGTGGTATATATAGATACGAAAATATAGCTGTTGGGAATATAGCCGTTGGGAATCTAACTGTTCAAAAAGTATCTGTTCAAAAAATAGAGCCGTTGGAAAAAATCTGTTAAATAGTAGTTATAGGATAGTATTAAAATATAGGAGAGAGAATATAGATGTCCTGGTTATAGATGATCTGCTGGAAAACTGGGGACATCTAAAAAGGAATCTTTATAGATGATCATCTATATGGAGATATAGAGGACCAAATTTGGATGAGCTCATGGAGATGCTCTTAGCAGTGTCACGTAGGATAAACGTTAAGATGTAGGAAAGGGAAAATTCAACAAAGATGTGTTTTCTCTTAATTAATAGATGATCTCTTAGCACAATTTCTCTCACTACAAATTTAGAATATCTAGTTAGTAAAGGTAAGACTAAAAAAATGGTACATTGTACATCATATTTTACTGTCATATCTAGATTAAGTGGCGTGTTAAGATAAAACGGGTCTTATCAACCATTGCACATGCACTTAGAGAATGTCAGGGCGACCCATTCTGTCCTGGAGTCCACGCGGACTGATAGAGGCAGCGCATGCTCCAGCGGCGCGACCCAACCAGACCGAGTCACACGGACCGACACATCCATTGAACAAATTTGGGTCACGAATGAAGGAGATATGCCCTAGAGGCAATAATAAAGTGGTTATTATTTATATCTTTATGTTTATGATAAATGTTTATATGTCATGCTATAATTGTATTAACCGAAACATTAGTACATGTGTGATATGTAAACAACAAAGAGTCCCTAGTATGCCTCTTAACTAGCTTGTTGATTAATGGATGATTAGTTCCATAATCATGAACATTGGATGCTATTAATAACAAGGTTATGTCATTGTATGAATAATGTAATGGACACACCCAATTAAGCGTAGCATAAGATCTCGTCATTAAGTTATTTGCTATAAGCTTTCGATACATAGTTACCTAGTCCTTATGACCATGAGATCATGTAAATCACTTATACCGGAAAGGTACTTTGATTACACCAAACGCCATTGCGTAAATGGGTGGTTATAAAGGTGGGATTAAGTATCCGGAAAGTATGAGTTGAGGCATATGGATCAATAGTGGAATTTGTCCATCCCGATGACGGATAGATATACTCTGGGCCCTCTCGGTGGAATGTCGTCTAATGTCTTGCAAGCATATGAATAAGTTCATAAGAGACCACATACCACGGTACGAGTAAAGAGTACTTGTCAGGAGACGAGGTTGAACAAGGTATAGAGTGATACCGAAGATCAAACCTTGGACAAGTAAAATATCGCGTGACAAAGGGAATTGGTATCGTATGTGAATGGTTCATTCGATCACTAAAGTCATCGTTGAATATGTGGGAGCCATTATGGATCTCCAGATCCCGCTATTGGTTATTGGTCGGAGTGAGTACTCAACCATGTCCGCATAGTTCGCGAACCGTAGGGTGACACACTTAAAGTTGGATGTTGAAATGGTAGAACTTGAATATGGAATGGAGTTCGAATATTTGTTCGGAGTCTCGGATGAGATCCCGGACATCACGAGGAGTTCCGGAATGGTCCGGAGAATAAGATTCATATATAGGATGTCATTTTATGTGAATTAAAATGATCCGGAAGGTTCTATGGAAGGTTCTAGAAGGTTCTAGAAAAGTCCGGAAGAAACCACCAAGGAAGGTGGAGTCCCGGAGGGACTCCACCTCCATGGCCGGCCAACCCTAGAGGGGGAGGAGTCCCAAGTGGACTCCCCCTATGGGGCCGGCCACCCCCCACATGGAAGGGGGGAATCCCACCCCAAGTGGGATTCCCACCTTGGGTAGGTTTCCCTATCACATGGAAGGTTTTGGGTTCGGGTCTTATTCGGAGACTTGTAGTCCAACACTTGGGGCTTCCACCTATATAATGAGGGGCCAAGGGGAGGGGGCCGGCCACCCAAGAACCACAAGGTGGCCGCACCCCTAAAGTGGCCGGCGCCCCCTCTCCCCAAACCCTAGCGGCCTTTCTCCTCCACCGCATCCCGCACGCTTAGCGAAACACCACCGGATTTCTCCACCACCACCGACACCACGCCGTCGTGCTGTCGGATTCAAGAGGAGCTACTACTTCCGCTGCCCACTGGAACGGGAGGTGGACGTCGTCTTCATCAACAACCGAACGTGTGACCGAGTACGGAGGTGCTGCCCGTTCGTGGCGCCGGAGGGATCGTGATCAAGATCTTCTACGCGCTTTTGCAAGCGGCAAGTGAACGTCTACCGCAGCAACAAGAGCCTCATCTTGTAGGCTTTGGAATCTCTTCAAGGGTGAGACTCGATAATCCCCTCGTTGCTACCGTCTTCTAGATTGCATCTTGGCTTGGATTGCGTCTTCGCGGTAGGAATTTTTTTTGTTTTCTATGCAACGTTATCCTACAGTGGTATTAGAGCCGTGTCTATGCATAGATGGTTGCACGAGTAGAACACAATGGTTTTGTGGGCGTTGATGCTCTTGTTATCTTTAGTTTGAGTACTTTGCATCTTTGTGGCATAGTGGGATGAAGCGGCTCGGACTAACTTTACATGACCGCGTTCATGAGACTTGTTCCTTGTTCGACATGCAACTTATATTGCATAAGAGGCTTTGCGGGTGTCTGTCTCTCCTACTATAGTGAAGATTCAATTTACTCTTCTATTGAAAACATTAGTATCAATGTTGTGGTTCATGTTCGTAGGTAGATTAGATCTCTCTCGAAAACCCTAAACCACGTAAAATATGCAAACCAAATTAGAGACGTCTAACTTCTTTTTGCAGGGTTTGGTGATGTGATATGGCCATAATGTGATGATGAATATGTATGAGATGATCATTATTGTATTGTGGCAACCGGCAGGAGCCTTATGGTTGTCTTTAAATTTCATGTTGAGTAGTATTTCAAAGTAGTTGTAATAGTTGCTACATGGAGGACAATCATGAAGACGGCGCCATTGACCTTGACGCTACGCCGACGATGATGGAGATCATGCCCGAAGATGATGGAGATCATGTCCGTGCTTTGGAGATGAAGATCAAAGGCGCAAAGACAAAAGGGCCATATCATATCACATATGAACTGCATGTGATGTTAATCCTTTTGTGCATCTTATTTTGCTTAGATCGCGACGGTAGCATTATAAGATGATCCCTCACTAAAATCTTAAGATAATAAAGTGTTCATCCTTAGTAGCACCGTTACCAAGACTTGTCGGTTCGAAGCATCTCGTGATGATCGGGTGTGATAGAATCAACAAGTACATACAACGGGTGCAAGACAGTTTTGCACATGCGGATACTAAGGTGGCCTTGACGAGCCTAGCATGTACAGACATGGTCTCGGAACACGTGATACCGAAAGGTAGAGCATGAATCATATGGTTGATATGATGAACACTTTGAAGTGTTCGCCATTGAAATCACACCTTGTCTCGTGATGATCGGACTTAGGTGCGGTGGATTTGGTTCGTGTGATCACTAAGACAATGCGAGGGATATTGTTTTGAGTGGGAGTTCACCTAGATTTTTAATTATGTTGAATTAAAATTTGAACTCAATTTGTCATAAACTTAGTCTAAACTTTTGCAAATATATATTGTAGAGATGGCATCCCCAATCAATTTTAACCAGTTCCTAGAGAAAGAAAAACTTAAGAGCAACGGTAGAAACTTCACCGACTGGTTCCGTCATGTGAGGATCTTTCTCTCTGGCGGAAATCTGCAATATGTGCTTGATGCACCGCTAGGTGACCCTCTATGAAACTGAAACCGATGAAGTAAAAGCTGTTTACGAGACTCGGAAAACTCGGTACTCTCAAGTTCAGTGTGCTATCCTGTGCAGTCTGGAATCCGATCTTCAAAAAAGTTTTGAGCACCACGATCCTCATGAGTTGATGAAATAGCTGAAAGCTATTTTTGAGACTCATGCAGCCGTGGAATGCTATGAAGCATCGAAACAATTCTTCAGCTGTATGATGGAAGAAGGCAGCTCCGTTAGTGAGCACATGCTCGCCATGACCGGGCATGCGAAGAAACTCAGTGACTTGGGAATAGTGATTCCTAACAGACTGGGGATTAATCGTGTCCTTCAATCACTGCCACCAAGTTACAAGAACTTTGTGATGAACTACAATATGCAGAACATGAACAAGGAGTTACCTGAACTCTTTGGCATGTTAAAAGCTGCTGAGATTGAGATCAAGAAAGAGCACCAAGTGTTGATGGTCAACAAGACCACCAGTTTCAAGAAACAGGGCAAATCTAAGGGAAAATTCAAGAAGGGTGGCAAGAAAGCTGCCACGCCTCCTATGAAACCTAAGAACGGACCTAAGCCTGATGTTGAGTGCTATTACTGCAAGGAGAAGGGACACTGGAAGCGTAATTGCTCCAAGTATCTGGATGATCTGAAGAGCGGCCTTGTCAAGAAGAAGAAAGAAGGTATATCTGATATACATGTTATAGATGTTTATCTCACTGGTTCTCGTTCTAGTATCTGGGTATTTGATACTGGTTCGGTTGCTCATATTTGTAACTCGAAACAGGAACTAAAGAATAAACGAAGACTACTGAAAGATGAAGTGACGATGCGCGTTGGAAATGGATCCAAGGTCAATGTGATCGCTGTCGGCACACTTCCTCTACATCTACCTTCGGGATTAGTTTTAAGCCTAAATAATTGTTATTTTGTACCCGCGTTGAGCATGAACATTATATCTGGATCTTGTTTAATGCAAGACGGTTATTCATTCAAGTCTGAGAATAATGGTTGTTCTATTTTTATGAATAATATCTTTTATGGTCGAGCACCAGAAAATAATAGCTTATTTCTGTTAGATCTCGATAGTAGTGATACGCATATAAATAACATTGATGCTAAGCGAATTAAATTGAATGATAATTCTACTTATATGTGGCACTGTCGTCTTGGTCATATTGGAGTGAAACGCATGAAGAAACTCCATACTGATGGATTACTTGAATCACTTGACTTTGAGTCACTTGATAGATGCGAAGCATGTCTAATGGGAAAAATGACTAAGACTCTATTTTCTGGTATGATGAAGCGAGCTACTGACTTATTGGAAATCATACATACCGATGTGTGCGGACCAATGAGCGTAGCATCACGCGGTGGTTATCGTTATGTTCTAACCTTCACAGATGATCTGAGTAGATATGGGTATATCTATTTCATGAAACATAAATCCGAAACTTTCGAGAAGTTTAAGGAATTCCAAAGTGAAGTAGAAAATCAACGTAACAAGAAGATTAAATTTCTACGATCTGATCGTGGAGGTGAATATCTGAGTTATGAGTTTGGCATGCATTTAAAGAAATGCGGAATACTTTCACAATTGACACCGCCGGGAACACCTCAACGAAACGGTGTGTCCGAACGTCGTAATCGAACTCTCTTAGATATGGTTCGTTCTATGATGTCTCTTACTGATTTGCCATTATCATTTTGGAGTTATGCATTAGAGACAGCCGCATTCACTTTAAATAGAACACCATCAAAATCCGTAGAAACGACACCGTATGAATTATGGTTTAATAAGAAACCTAAGCTGTCGTTCCTTAAAGTTTGGGGTTGCGAAGCCTATGTAAAGAAGTTACAACCGGACAAGCTAGAACCTAAAGCGGAGAAATGCATCTTCATAGGATACCCTAAGGAAACTATACGGTACACTTTCTATCACAAATCCGAAGGCAAAATCTTTGTTGCTAAGAACAGAACCTTTCTTGAGAAAGAATTTCTCACTAAAGAAGTGACTGGAAGAAAAGTAGAACTCGATGAGATTGATGAATCTATACTCGTTGATCAGAGTAGCGCAGTACCGGAAGTTGTACCTGTACTGCCTACACCGGCAACAGAGAAAGCTAATGATAATGATCATGAAACTTCGAACGAGGAAACTACTGAACCTCGCAGATCGACAAGGGAACGTGCCACTCCTGATTGGTATGATCCTTGTCTAAATGTCATGATTGTGGATAACAATGATGAGGACCCTGCGACGTATGAAGAAGCGATGATGAGCCCAGATTTCAACAAATGGCAAGAAGCCATGAAATCCGAAATGGGATCCATGTATGATAACAAAGTATGGACTTTGGTAGACTTACCTGATAGCCGAAAGGTCACGAGAATAAATGGATCTTCAAGAGAAAACAGATGCTGATGGTAATATTACTGTCTATAAAGCTCGACTTGTCGCAAAGGGTTTCCGACAAATTCAAGGAGTTGACTACGATGAGACTTTCTCACCTGTAGCGAAGCTAAAATCTGTGAGGATTTTGTTAGCAATAGCTGCATTTTTCGATTATGAGATTTGGCAGATGGATGTCAAAACGGCGTTCCTTAATGGAGACATTGAGGAAGAGTTGTATATGGTACAACCCAAAGGTTTTGTCGATCCTAAAAATGCTGACAAAGTATGCAAACTTCAGCGTTCAATCTATGGACTGAAGCAAGCATCAAGAAGTTGGAACCGACGCTTTGATAAGGTGATCAAAGACTTCGGGTTTATACAAAGGTCATGGAGAGGCAGGTATTTTCAAGAAAGTGAGTGGGAGCTATGTAGCATTCCTGATATTATATGTAGATGACATATTATTGATCGGGAATGATATAGAACTATTAAGCAGTGTAAAAGGTTATTTGAATAATAGTTTTTCAATGAAAGACCTTGGTGAAGCATCGTATATATTAGGCATCAAGATTTATAGAGATAGATCAAGACGCCTAATAGGGCTATCACAGAGTACATATCTGGACAAGATTCTAAAGAAGTTTAGAATGGACAAAAGTAAGAAAGGGTTCTTACCTATGTTACCAGGCAAGGTCTTGAGTAAGACTCAAGGACCGGCTACGGCAGAAGAAAGAGAAAGGATGAGTAATATCCCCTATGCCTCGGCAGTAGGATCTATCATGTATGCCATGCTATGTACTAGACCGGATATAGCGCATGCTGTTAGTTTGACTAGCAGATATCAAAGTGATCCAGGAATGGAACACTGGACAGCGGTCAAGAATATCCTGAAGTACTTGAAAAGAACTTAGGATATGTTTCTTTGTTATGGAGGTGACCAAGAGCTCGTTGTAAGTGGTTACACCGATGCAAGTTGGAACACCGATCCCGATGACTCTAAGTCACAACTGGGTACGTGTTTATATTGAATGGTGCTGCAAAGTAAGCTGGGCAAGCTCGAAGCGGTGCACGGTGGCGAAGTCTTAAAACGGAATCGTAGTACATAGCGGCTTCGTAGGCTTCATCAGAAGCGGTATGGATGAAGAGGTTCATTGTAGAGCTCGGTGTGGTTCCTAGTGCATTGGACCCATTAATCATTTACTGTGATAACATGGGTGCCATCGCCAATGCACAAGAGCCAAGGTCACACAAGAGGCTGAAGCATATCAAGCTGCGTTACCACTCGATTCGCGAGTACATCGAAGATGGAGAAGTAAATATTTGCAAAGTACGCACTGATCTGAATGTAGCAGATCCGTTGACTAAAGCTCTCCCTAGGGCAAAGCATGACCAACACCAGAATGCCATGGGTGTTAGGTATATTACAATGTAATCTAGATTATTGACTCTAGTGCAAGTGGGAGACTGAAGGAGATATGCCCTAGAGGCAATAATAAAGTGGTTATTATTTATATCTTTATGTTTATGATAAATGTTTATATGTCATGCTATAATTGTATTAACCGAAACATTAGTACATGTGTGATATGTAAACAACAAAGAGTCCCTAGTATGCCTCTTAACTAGCTTGTTGATTAATGGATGATTAGTTTCATAATCATGAACATTGGATGCTATTAATAACAAGGTTATGTCATTGTATGAATGATGTAATGGACACACGCAATTAAGCGTAGCATAAGATCTCGTCATTAAGTTATTTGCTATAAGCTTTCGATACATAGTTACCTAGTCCTTATGACCATGAGATCATGTAAATCGCTTATACCGGAAAGGTACTTTGATTACACCAAACGCCACTGCGTAAATGGGTGGTTATAAAGGTGGGATTAAGTATCCGGAAAGTATGACTTGAGGCATATGGATCAATAGTGGGATTTGTCCATCCCGATGACGGATAGATAAACTCTGGGCCCTCTCGGTGGAATGTCGTCTAATGTCTTGCAAGCATATGAATAAGTTCATAAGAGACCACATACCACGGTACGAGTAAAGAGTACTTGTCAGGAGACGAGGTTGAACAAGGTATAGAGTGATACCGAAGATCAAACCTTGGACAAGTAAAATATCGCGTGACAAAGGGAATTGGTATCGTATGTGAATGGTTCATTCGATCACTAAAGTCATCGTTGAATATGTGGGAGCCATTATGGATCTCCAGATCCCGCTATTGGTTATTGGTCGGAGTGAGTACTCAACCATGTCCGCATAGTTCGCGAACCGTAGGGTGACACACTTAAAGTTGGATGTTGAAATGGTAGAACTTGAATATGGAATGGAGTTCGAATATTTGTTCGGAGTCTCGGATGAGATCCCGGACATCACGAGGAGTTCCGGAATGGTCCGGAGAATAAGATTCATATATAGGATGTCATTTTATGTGAATTAAAATGATCCGGAAGGTTCTATGGAAGGTTCTAGAAGGTTCTAGAAAAGTCCGGAAGAAACCACCAAGGAAGGTGGAGTCCCGGAGGGACTCCACCTCCATGGCCGGCCAACCCTAGAGGGGGAGGAGTCCCAAGTGGACTCCCCCTATGGGGCCGGCCACCCCCCACATGGAAGGGGGGAATCCCACCCCAAGTGGGATTCCCACCTTGGGTAGGTTTCCCTATCACATGGAAGGTTTTGGGTTCGGGTCTTATTCGGAGACTTGTAGTCCAACACTTGGGGCTTCCACCTATATAATGAGGGGCCAAGGGGAGGGGGCCGGCCACCCAAGAACCACAAGGTGGCCGCACCCCTAAAGTGGCCGGCGCCCCCTCTCCCCAAACCCTAGCGGCCTTTCTCCTCCACCGCATCCCGCACGCTTAGCGAAACACCACCGGATTTCTCCACCACCACCGACACCACGCCGTCGTGCTGTCGGATTCAAGAGGAGCTACTACTTCCGCTGCCCACTGGAACGGGAGGTGGACGTCGTCTTCATCAACAACCGAACGTGTGACCGAGTACGGAGGTGCTGCCCGTTCGTGGCGCCGGAGGGATCGTGATCAAGATCTTCTACGCGCTTTTGCAAGCGGCAAGTGAACGTCTACCGCAGCAACAAGAGCCTCATCTTGTAGGCTTTGGAATCTCTTCAAGGGTGAGACTCGATAATCCCCTCGTTGCTACCGTCTTCTAGATTGCATCTTGGCTTGGATTGCGTGTTCGCGGTAGGAATTTTTTTTGTTTTCTATGCAACGTTATGCTACAACGAATGCGTCGAGCCGAACAACGCACTCGTCCTCCTGCGTCAGTGGCCAGCGCATCCTTCGCTTGGACACTCCAGGCCCTCCCAAAATGGCCAGAACAGACCAGATGCACATGGCTGGAAGCACTGGCTGGCCGGACATCGGTCCAATTTATGTCCGCAAGCCGACCCAAACGGATAGAATTGGACTATTTGGGTCGCTGTTTTGGGTCAGCCTACTGGAGATTCCCTAACTTCACCGAAGCTCCGTTACCACCCGTCATTGTGACACTTGTATGATTCCCCTTCTTCGCGGGCCATGTGTGGGTATCTCTTAGCTTATGAATTATCGCAAGGATAAGCAAAATGAGATAAAGTTCAAGGAAGGATACAATAGCGTATGAGGACTACAACTTTTCCCATTTTACATAAATGGAAATTTAAATCTAAATATTTCGAATGTTTCATCTGAATTACGAATCGTTCTCACTGTTGCCTTCCAAAGTTGAGATCTTTTGTCCTATGTCGATAGATTTTGACAAACTTTTTCTCCTGCATCTAAAACCGTACATTCCCCTAATGGTACAAGAAAGTTAAATTAGAGCACGGGATGGACACACATGGATCTGCCAAATATTAATGTAGCCTTGTGACGATGAAATCCAAAGCCAAAATGTCAATTCTTCGACGCCCGTTTATTTCTTCGGCATTCGCATACACACATTGTGCAATGGAGTTCCAAAAGTGGGAGGCGGCCAAAACATGTCTTTTCAATGAGGGAGTACATGATTTTTAGCTCCCGGCTTTTTGAAGCCTGACCTGAGATTTACCCAGGTATACTTGGAAGGCTTTCGAACCGTTCGAGGAAATAAGCTCATTGTTGGTTTTCCTTAACAAAATTTACTGTCCAAAATCGATCTTCAAATAAATTTCGAAATCGTTAGAGAAAGGCTAAACTTCATTACTGCCTGAAGAAGCTAGGATACAGGAGCGTAGGAGCACTACAACTTTTGCCTTTTTACATAAAAGAAAATTCATAACGAACATATTTAGAATGGTTCATATGAATTACAAACCGTTCTTAGTGTTCCGTTTCCAAGTCGAGATCTTTATCCTATGTTGATAAGTTTTGACAAACTTTTTCTCCTACGTCTAAAACGTACATTCCGCACATAGTACAAAAAAAGTTAGATTAGAACACATGATGGATAACACATGGATCCTCCAAATATTAATGTAGCCTTGTGACAATGAAACCCAAAACTGAAATATCATTTCTTCTACGCCCGTTTATTCCTTCGACGTTCGCATACACACATTGTACAACGGAGTTTCAAAAGTGGGAGACACCCAAAACATTTTTTTTTCAATTAGGGGGTACAGGATTGCTAAACCCAAAAATTAACATGCCCTTTTTTCCTTCCCCTTCTTACATTTCCGAGCAGCATCACATCAAGGACCACCGATCGACGGTCATCGATCATCATTTTACACGGTCCAGGAGGCAGACCTCCTGAGCACGGGATTCATGGCCTTATCCTCCTCGAGTGAGATCATTCCAAGGTGGGACGGGTCCTCCAGCATCATCTTGGCCACCAGGTACCTGCTGAGCGTGGAGTTGATGAAGGAGAATTTACGCGCAACGTTGAGTGGAACCCCAAGAGGAAGGTATGATGAGCATAACAGAAAGTTTTCCCTCAGTAAGAAACCAAGGTTTATCAACAAGTAGGAGAAAAACGTTCTCTTCCGAGGTGTTGTGAACCAACTCGTGGCAGGGCGCACTGCCGGCGTCAGCAGCAACGTGGAGACATGCACACAAACAACCAAGTACTTTGTCCCCAACTTTCAGCGAGGTTGTCAAGCTCACTGGTTTTGCTGAAAACAAAGGATTAAACGAACAATGTGGAATAAGAATTGTTTGCAGAGAACAGAACAGAAAAATGATGTAGAAGATTGCAATTAAAAGAAGAAGGACCGGGGTCCACAGTTCACTAGAGGCGCCTCCCCAATAAAATAAATATGCTGGGTAAACAAATTACAAATGGGCAATTGACAAACAGAGATTCTACGCTAATGGTTGGTGCAGAATACACGCTATGAAAGTATGCGGGCATTACAACAATATACATAGACCGTAATCCAACTGCATCTATGACTAATAATCCACCTTCAGGATTGCATTCGCGACACCCTCCCGTATTAAGTTGCAAGCAACGAACTATCGCTTTAAGCAATGTGTGTAAAGTGAACGATGAAACTGCCCTTGAATAGAACACCGTTGTTTTCTCCCTAGTAGCAACAACACATCTACAACCGTAGAGAACAAGGTCACTTCCCATGGTTAAATAGAGGCATGAACCCACTATCGAGCATAAATACTCCCTCTTGAAGTCGCTAGCATCTACTTGGCTAGAGCATCTACTAGAAACAGAGAGCATGCAAGATCATAATAACATAATACATAATCTCAACCAAAAGCAATCTCTCTATAAATCGGATCCACATCAAACTAACATGTAGCAATTACAAATAGATGATCTTGATCATGTTAGGCAGCTCACAAGATCAAAACAACCATCTAGCTACTGCTATGGACCCATGGTCCCGTGGAGGACTACTCACGCATCACCTAGGATGAAGACATGACTATGTAGAGGCCTCCGGCGGTGATTTCCCTCTCCGGAAGGGTGCCGGGATGGACTGCAGAACCCTCCCGAACTAGGGTTTCGGTTGACGGCGGCGTCGAAACTTTTCGTGGATGGAGGCTCGGGTCCCTGGGGTTTTCCCGATACGAGGAATAAATAGGGGGAAGGGCGTCGAAACTTTGGCCGCGCCTGCCCTATGTACTGCCACGTGGCAGCTCTCCTGCGCGTGTCCTTCTGGCTCTGTCTTCGTCCTGGAAAAATAAGACTCTAGGCTTTTGTTTCGTCCAATTCCGAGAAACTTTCATGTACAACTTTTCTGAAACACAAAAACAACAGAAAACAGGAACTGACACTGCGTTAATAGGTTAGTCCCAGAAAATGCTAAAAAGTGTGAAAAAGTGCACATAAAACATATAAGAATTGTAACAAAACAAGCATGAAGCATCAAAAATTATAGATATATTTGGGACGCATCAGTACCCCGCGATGGACCACGTCTGGTGCTTCCTCGCCTGCTTCCCCACGTACCGCCCGAGCTTGTCGTCGTAGTACTCCGGCCAGCCGTCCTAGCTCCTGGTTGATGTAGTGCTTTTGGATGGTTGATGTGAATGTGATGACAGTCCATCACCTCCTAGCTCTTGGTTGATCTACTCCTTAGGTCACCATGATCTTTGGATGGTTGGTTGGGTTTTGGTGTTTGATTTCTCTGGATAAATATATGAAAATACTTCACTGGTAAACTCTAAGTTTCAAAAGAAGTTATGCTGAAATTCATCACACTCACCTTGCTCTAACCCTAATAGCAACGAGAGAGAAACCTCAATCCTTCTTAGGTTCTATACAATAAAGTGCGAAAATTTCCCCTGTTTTGCGATGAAATGCACATCCCCTTTTTAGTTCTACCCTTCGTTAGTCCTATATTCTGGGATATTACACGTCGCCACCTCTGGCCAGCGGCACGGAGCCGCCGGTTTCCTCCCTGAAGCCAACCAGCACATCCCCGGCGGGAGACATGGTTGAGGACCCTGGCAGTCACGGTACCGGCCTGGAGGTCCGACGGCCTTGCTTTAAGATCTGGCCTTTTTTCTTGATTTTGTTTAGTCTGTAATTTGTGGATCCCTTTTGAAATCGTTACTGAATCATGCATGGATTTTTTGGATATTTACCAAGAAAAGTGAAGATCTTTGACTACTGTGAATGGATCCCTTTTGTGATATTTACCATGAAACCTGAAGATATTTTTGACCATGTAGATACTCATCTTCATATTGTGAAGAACTTTAGAATTACAAGAATGGATCCATAAAAAACTTGTGAACAACTTTATAAAAACAGTAGCAAATCTGAAGAACTTTAGAGGGACACAAATGGATCCACACATCAGTTGTGAAGAACTTTATAACAGCAGCAAGGATTTGTAACCGCGAATTTGATAAAATGTAGAACCTTTTTTCAAAACAGAATCATCAATCTTGAATTCTTAGTACCCCTTTGTTTGGGCTTAAATTCTTGATTCTTAGATTCTAGCTGTTGTAGAATTAGAATCTGAAACAAACAGCTCCTATAATACTCAGATTGTGTAGAATTGATTCTAGAAATATACACATAGAGAACCATAATCCCAGAATCAGCAAAATAGGTGATTTCCGAGCAAAATTATAGATTTCTTAGAATGTACAGACCGTGTTTTGATAGATTGCATGAGATTGTTTAGAATGTACAGACCGTGTTTTGATAGATTGCATGAGACTCTTGTGCAAAATTATGGTTTGACGTCAACAAGGAACATGAGCTCAGAGGAGTGCTTGGGTATGTTCTTGTGGATAGTTGGTGGTCCTCAATCCGTTAGCCAAGTGGAGAATCGGTTCAAGCGGTCAATCGAGGTAATACACAGGAAATTCAACCATGTCCTAGAGTGCTTGAACAAGATGGTTGTAGATACTATTAAGCCAAAAGATCCGGACTTCAGAGATGTGCATGAAAGGCTTCGAGATTCTAGATTTTCTCCTCACTTTGATGATTGCATTGGTGCAATTGATGGGTCTCATATCCCTGTGGTTGTTCCAGCTGATGGGATAGTGAACCATGTTGGTCGGCATGGGTATCCAACACAGAATATCATGGCAGTGTGCGACTTTGATATGAGATTCACCTCTGTAGTTGCGGGATGGCCAGGTTCGGCACATGACACAAGGATATTTAAGGACACTTTGGTGAAGTATGCAGCCAAGTTTCCACACCCGCCGAAAGGTAACATTACAATACTATATTACATAACAATACACGTGATGTTTTTTCAGGTAGGTACTATCTTGTTGATTCGGGTTATCCAAATTGTGAGGGGTATCTAGCTCCATACAAGTCGACAAAATACCATGTGCCAGAATTTATCCATGGTGACCCCCCCCCCCCCAATGGTAAAAAGGAAATCTTTAACCATGCTCATTCGTTGCTACGCAATGTCATTGAGCGTGCATTTTGTGTGTTAAAGATGAAGTGGCGTATTTTATTGCATATGGCATCTTTACATACATTTTACATTAATTACGGTCCGTAAAGCTGTCCAAACAGCAAAGTAAACAAACACACAGATTCTGATTCTCAGATCCCACAGCAGGGTAAACAAACAGACTGCTTCTGATTCCATAAATCAAGAATCACAGCTGATTCTCAGGAATCAGGATTGATAGCAGAATCTCAGAATCCAAAGCCCAAACAAAGGGGGCCTTAATGCAATGGACAGTGGGAGATATGGTCCGACGCCATGACGTCCTGACGAAATGCGCGTCCGGTTTTGATAAACTTTTGGTCCTATATCTAAAACATACACATACAACAAAGTTAGATTAGAACACAAGATGGATAACACACGGATCCGCCAAATATTAATGTAGCCTTGTGAGTTGTGACGATGAAACCCAAAACCGAAATGTCATTTCTTAGACGCCCGTTTATTTCTTGGACATTCGCATACACACATTGAGTTCCAAAAGTGGGAGACAGCCAAAACATGTTTTTTTTTTCGATTAGGGAGTACATACAGGATTGCTAAACCCAAAAATTAATTCCTTCCCCCTTGTTACATTTCCGACCAGCATCACATCAAGGGCCACCGATCGACTGTCATCGATCATCATTTTACACCGTCCACGAGGCAGACCTCTTGAGCACGGGATTCATGGCCTTGTCCTCCTCGAGCGAGATCATGCCCAGGTGGGACGGGTCCTCCAGCATCATCTTGGCCACCAGGTACCCCGCGATGGACCACGTCTGGTGCTTCCTCGCCTGCTTCCCCACGTACCGCCCGAGCTTGCCGTCGTAGTACTCCGGCCAGCCGTCCTTCCCCAGCCTCGCCTCTGCCAGGTCGATCGCCCGCCTCGCGATCTTGAGCCGCCCGGTCTTGATGCACGCCGCCGTCAGGAGCCAGATCAGCACTGCACAAATTAAACAGTGAAGAAGTTAATCGCGGTACTGAAACCGATCGAGCTTCGAGAATACTGCCTAGCTTACCTGGCCATGATCCTCCGTTGTGGTAGCTCCACCTGGTGTTCTTGGGGTCGCATCCGGTGACGTTCTGCCACTCGTGTCCCTCGATGGTCGGGTAGCAGATCTTGAGCGGCATCTCGCCGATGAGGTCCTCCCAGCGCTCCTCGATGAGGTCCATGATGGCGCCGGCCTGCTCTGGCGTGGCGAGCGACGCGAGGATGGCGACGCAGTTGCCCAGCGCGAACCACCGGAAGTCCATCCTGGCGGGGCTGACGTTGCCGACGAAGTATCCGCCGCGGGAGGGCATGAAGTCGAAGAGCCAGTCCGGGATGGACTCCGGGATGACGTTGAACTTGTTGACGGCGGTGTGGGAGTACTCCTCCGTCTTGAAGCGGTAGATGACGTTGAGCTGCTGGAAGTCGAGCCAGAAGTAGGTCCGCATGTGGTAGCTCAGCGCGTGCAGCCGCGTCACGATCCGCTCCATGATGTCGTCGTCCTGCTTGCCGTTCCCTTCCGCCGCCGGCTTCAGCAGCAGCAGCGCGCACCGCAGTGACATGAAGAAGAGGGCTTGGATCTCGATCGGGTACCCGTACACGCCCTGCACAGCACGATTTCCCCATCCATCCCACGATAGCAATCAGCCATTATCATGCCCATTTAATTCAGCTAGCTGCGTCGACAATGACACGAGCAGATCATTACCATCCTGCGGTCGATCATGCAGCAGCCGTCGGCGCAGAGGAGGGTGGGGAAGGTGTCGAACCCCTCGGCGAGGCACTGGTTCATGATGAGCCGGATGCCCTTCTGGCACTCGGGCGTCTCGGCGAGGGTGAGGTCGCCGGTGGACTTGGTGTAGGCGCGGAGCAGGATGATCCACCAGAACCCGGAGTCCGCCGGCGCCACGCGCCCGATGGCGCTCTCGCCGAAGTCCGCCGCCAGGGTGTCCACCCCACGCTTCGGGTCCTTGAGCACCTTGAAGCTCGCCGGCATGGCGCCCTCGCCCAGCTTGAACCGGTCGATCCGCTTCTCCCACCCCTGCAACAGCAGCGTCTTCAGCAGGAAGTTCTTCACGATGTCCGGCTCCCCGTTCATCAGGAACGCCAGCGCGCTCGGCACAAAATCCCGCACGAACACCTGCACACACAAAAAATCCAGAAAAATATTAGTAATAGCAATACTAGCTAGTACAATCCAAGAAGCAACTTTTGCAGCAGGAGACATGCCAAACAGTTGTCGTGAGAGAGAACTGGTCAAAGAATCATCAGGTACTACATGCGTACTGCATGTTGCTACTATGTCGTTACCTGGTCGTAGTTGAGGACTTCGTCGGAGGAGCTGTCGACGGCGGCGATGGTGCCGAGTGGCTCCCCACGGAAGCAGACGAGCGAGCGGCGGAGGGCCTCCCAGGCCTCGGCGACCAGGAGCTGGGGCTCGAAGGAGAGCCGCGTGGAGGAGGCCGGCGTGCCGGTGAGCGAGCGGAGGCCGCCGCCCGGCGAGTACATGCTCTCGTAGCTGTCCATGTACCCGCCGCGGCTGTCCATGGCGGAGAGGTAGAGGTCGCCGAGCGAGCGGTCGTCGAAGGAGCGCTGCCGCTCCACGTTGATCCGCGGGCGGTGGTTCAGCAGCCGCGACAGGTCGAAGTCGTCCGAGTCCGCTATGGACGCGTGCGACGGCGTGGTCGGCGTCGGCATCGGCCCCGCTCCGCCTCCCGGCGCTTCCATCTCGCACACCGCCGCGGTCGCCGTGGCTGCTGCACGCGCGTCAAGAATACACTCCCGATGATAGAGAAGAGAAGCGGCCGCGCGCGCAGCGAACGAAAAGCCAATACGGCGGCGAGTAAAGGTGGGAGGCAACCAAAAGGGACGCTGGAATGATGCAGGTGACTGATATAGGAGCTCTCTCGCCGGAGTTGGGTTCCTGGGCGGTGCTACTATGCTGCTGCTGCTCGGCTCGAGCTCCGGACTGGTTTACATATAGGATTCCTGGGAATGACGTGTGGGGACGGGAAGCGCGGTGGCCCACGTGGCGGGGACCTGTGGGTATTGGCGTTCGGATTTTGTGGGGGCGTGTGCTGACTTGGCATGATGACCATGCGGGACTGTGGTTCGCCGGGTGCGTGCTTGGGGAATTGGGGAAGTGCTCGGTTGTCAGGGCCTACGAGTGATGAGCGATGACCAAGTGCTGACCCCTCCTCTCAACGATTTTCAGTTTGGAGGGTTTTGAGTTTCTGAACCAAATTTCAGGAAGAAAATCCTATACGACCCTGGGTCGTTCGCTCCCATGGTTGGACCAAGTTTTGCGTTTGACACGTGGTGAAAAGGAATCTCAAAGCACCTAGCCCCTTCCTCCCCGATTCCAGTTAGGGCATCTCCAGCGGCGCGTCGCGACGCAAAGGGATGCTGAGCGACCGTTTTCGTCCGTCATGACCGAAAATACGTCTGGGCCCTCCTACAGCGGGGCGACGTAAAGTGACCGGGCCATCCACGGCGACGCAAACCTAACCCAAATATGCGCCTCAGATGCGTCTCTGCGAACGTTGCGCGGACGCCGAAAGTGTCCGCTCGCGTCTGGCGGACGTTTCGTCGGGCCTGCCTAGCAGCGACCCTGCGTCGATGCATCTTCTCAGGCGCGCCAGCGAATGGCGCCGCTGCGTCGCTTCGGCAGTCTGCGCCACGTTAATGGCGGTGCCTCGGCTGCCGAGCGGCCGCCGCCCACCTCCGCCAACGAAGTTGATGGCGACGGCACGCGTCCCGCGGCCGTCTCCTGCCTCCGGCCTATATAAAGAGGACGCGATTTCTTCTTCTTCATCCACTCCTCCAAGCAAACCCTAGCCGCCACAAGCTCCACCGTAGCGCCGCCTAGCTCTTCCTGCGATGCAGCCAAGACTGTGTTACTGTTTGTCCTAGTAACTCTGTTTTGGACATGTAGTAACACAAGACTGTGTTACCAAAGGTATGTCCTGCTGTAGTGAATCCTGTGTGAATATAAATCCAGTTGCAATGGAACCTCCACCACACTCATACCACAACAAGGAGGTCAAGGACGACAGCGACGACTACGTCGCGGTCGTCTTCCAGAAATGGCAGCTGGCCATAGCGGAGGGCCGCAAGTTTGAGTACCCGGACAACATGACGGACGACGAGATCGCGAAGCTCGGCGTCCTCGTCTCCGAGAACGACCGACCTGTGCAGCCGCCGCTGCCCCGGTACGCCACCGGCTTCATGTCTCCGGCCGTGTCGGAGGATGAAGCCCTACGACTGGCGCTACAGGACTCGGCCACGCCACAACCGCCGCCGTACAACCCCTGAGCGCCTCCACCGCCGCCACATCCCTGGGCGCCTCCACCTCCGCCACAGCCCTGGGCGCCTCCACCTCTGCCACAGCCACAACCCTGGGCGCCTCCACCTCCGGCACGCCGCAACCCTGGGCACCTCCACCTCCAGCACCGCCGGCGCGCCCGGCGTACGTTCGACCGGTTCCAAACTAGCCGTGGGTGGTACCGGAGCTCATCGTGCTCGACAACGATGAGGAGAAGCAGTAGGCGCAGGCGTTTAGGGTTTATTTCCATGTATTCAACCATGTAAATTATGTTTTCATGTTATAGAAAAATGGAAATTCGAGCAAAAAATGCGTCGTGCCGTTGGAGCCACCCAACGACGCAAACGGACGCGCGGTCGATTTTGACCATTTCGGCCGACGCAAACGGACGCGCATGAACATTTTCGGACGCTGAAATGCGTTGCGCCGCTGGAGATGCCCTTAGTAGCTGTGTTTTGGGGAATTACAAACCATATGCATTGAGATTCGTTTTTACCAGGTGTCAGACGGAGGACTTGGTCCAGCCATGGAAGCATACGACCCAGCCACCAAGGGTCGTATAGGATTTTCTTCCCAAATTTCACTCTCTTTTAGCATGATCGTTGGACCGAATTTTCCGGGCGTGCCTTGTATTTGAAAAGAAAATGAGTAGTACTCCCTTCACTTTGATACAGATCCTAATATTTGAAATCTCGAGCTACTTTTGTAGTATTATTCTCTTGATCTTACCTTGTTCGGTTATTTCAGTGTTGTCTATTGCTCCGCCCCGTTGCAACATGCAATGCACAATTTCATTACATGAATTTTCTGATGTTCATCAGTGATCGATCCTATATAGCGTATATATTCATCAGTTATGCAAGATTGGGTTATCATCTATTCATCTTTGCCCACTTAGCCTCAGATGTATAGTTTTTTTCTTTCTTCCCACTTCATGACCGGCTTTTTGTTCGATGTTGATTTTGGTTTTATGTGCGCCCTTTGGTTCTACAAATACTTTTCTAGTTTATTTTATAGTAATGGTTCCGGTCGGACTTGTGGCCCGCCGTAGTTTTCCAACAAAAAAAATATATACTATTATCTTGGGATGGATTTCTGTTATGAATGTGACTTGACTTGTGTAACTATTATTGTTTTAGAAATTTATGACAAAAACTCGTATTTGAATTATTGTAGACTAAATTAAATGTAGGTGCATGTGATCCGATAGATACGAGCACCATTTGTAGGAGAATCTACAGTTTACGCACTGGTATAGTATTTGTGCTATCCTAGTGATGCCACATATGTCAGATGATTGATGGTGTATAAAAGAGAGAGAGAGAGAAAAACGTAATTTGCATTATCTTAACTACGGGGTGATCTATTCAAATTAAAGATAAGACAGTTATCTAAGAGTATATTGTTTGGCATGCCATCTTGTAATCATCATTATCTTGAAAAATTAGAAAACAACATATTGTTATATGTATAACATCATTAATGGCAAGATATTACACTGCTCCCTCGGGTTTATTGAGCAAACTATTATATTTATTTATCTAGATTTCTCCAGATGACGTGAAATGCATGCGAGAAAGACTATCTTATTTTAGGGTGCAGATAGTCACACTGCCATTCGATTAGGTCGAAACAGTTATTTATATTGAGATCATGAAAAGAGGTCAGAAAAAGGAAAAAAAAATAAAGCCGACCCTAGGCAGCCCGATCTCTAGGGTATCCAACGTAGCAAAGAAAATCATAGGCGTGAAAAGTGGTACAGGTGGTGCCCAATGAGTTTGGGAAGACTATCTTATCAACCATTGTTTGTTCCTTTTATTTGTACAATATAGACGAGCAAACCGACAATATATCAAGGTATTTACATTTTCATGGTAAGGGAACGACACTTGCATTTTCTTTCTTACACTCAACAAGACTTGCATGGATTATGGAGATCAATTCGTGTGACTCCTCTAGCTTAATTGTCACGCCATTGGAAAAATCAATCCATGTTAGGGTTTAGGGTCTCTGTCCGTGGCAGCTTCTCACACCTGCAAAACAATAATAGGTACCTCCATTTCAGTTCATAGTGCTTGCACATATTTCTAAGTTGTTAATTTGGCCAACGTTATATCAATTGTATAACATGAAAAAAAAATATCATGGACCGGGACAGAGGGAGTATTGTTTTGCAACCTAGAGACGTGCAAGCCATATGAACGGGACTGAGGGAGTATTGTTTTGCAGGTTGAAAGCATTTATCATGGCACGCCATAGGTACTAGCCTGGTTGCCATGGCATTCAACGACGGCTGCGGTTCTACAACTGGTAGAACAGATCTAGTTCCTTCACCTTGAAGAACACCGGATCTCCGCTTAAGCATCTTGCACAGTTGTTTATCTCTCTACGATTTAGCCCGCCAAGAACAAAATTTCAGCTTCAGGATAGTACTAGAACAGTTGCACTCAGAAAGTTGTTAGATATGAAGTTCTTTTGCTACGCTGTTAGATATGAATTGATATCAAAATACATGATCAGGCTGCGGCACCACATCACATTATTGCTCTCTTAGCTCTCGTTCATATATAATCGAACTAAATAATTGTCCACGAGTCACGGTCGTGTGGGTTCAGAGTGAATGAGGCGCACAGAAGAAAAGAAGGACCATGCCACCCCTGAATCATTGTTGAAAAAGAAACACAAATCATTTGGAAGAAGAAGCGGGCAGAATGATCTTGTTATCAGTCGTGCATTCCAATTAAATGTAGGACGACATAGATGGAGGTACAGATTCAGAGAATTGCAGATATGCAGCTGAGTCAAAAACACTTGCATACCATAGCACTTGGAGCTAGTGTTTTTATGCGCATAACGATAATGGTCTTACGTTCCAAAATCTTTATTTAACCGAGGAAGAATTAGATCAATATATAACGTGAGTATGTGATAAGAGCCAACGTTCATGCCTGGTACTGTTTTTCCAACATAGCGCTCAGAGTAATTTTTGTGCTAAAGCATACATTTTAAGTTTTTCATAACTTGTTAGAATATGACCAAGCTAGCAGTGTATAGAACAAAGTATGATTGGCCAAATTTACATCTCTTAATGCATGTGGAATCAGAGACTAGGAGAAAGTCGTTCATGTCCGGCTGTTCCGATTGTAACACACTGGATGCGAAGGAGCAATGTGACGCAGATGGCGTGCCGGAATTTTTGGTTAATCACTCGCAAACGGTGGCCACTGCCTGTGAAGATGTTTTGGGCTATTTATGGAAGGAAAAGCGACGCTTGCCGCGCTCTTGAGGATGAGACTCGCGCGGAGAGGTCCAATCGTTAACTCTTTGTCACTTCGGTTCGGCTGGGAACCTCGTTGCTGTTCACGCCTTGACGCAGCTGATAGAAAACAATGATGCACGTAGCGGCTGAAGCCACCCGTTTTTTTTACCCCACGAGGCTAAATATGATCATCTTGATTAACGACTCCCTCCATTCTAGTAATAAGATATCCTCGTTTTTCGTGCTTTTTTCAAGAAATACTCTAAATATAAAATTATTGGTATAAAATTAGCATTATTTAAAATTGTTTTTAGTACTAATTACGTACAATATAACCATGATTTTGTTTTTTTGCTTAATTTTCTCGGTCAAACTTCGTCGTGTGCGTCTTATTCATCGAATAGTATATATCTTCTCTCGTACAAGAACATGCAGCGACTCACCGAGGTTGGGGAATGGGGATAGATAACGATACAACACTAGAGTTAAGGAGCAAACGAGTATACTGTGAGGAAAGAAAATTTCAAAAGACGACCACAACTGCGGCTAGGGTTTTAAAAAACCACCACTTTACGTTAGGGTTTTAAATATCACCACTTCAGCGTTAACATGTAACATAAAGTGTTATAAACGCGCAAGCAAATAATGAATATGAAACAAGAAAACATATAGGGGGCACAAGATTTCTCTCGAACAAAGAGAGGTAAAATCCACGGGCGCTAGCCACCAAAATGTAGGGATTCGTTGCATAGAAAATAAAAAATTTCCTACCGCGAGAACGCAATCCAAGCCAAGATGCAATCTAGAAGACGGTAGCAACGAGGGGATGATCGAGACTCACCCTTGAAGATTTCCAAAGCCTACAAGATGAGGCTCTTGTTGCTGCGGTAGACGTTCACTTGCCGCTTGCAAAAGCGCGTAGAAGATCTTGATCACGGTGCCACAATCGGGCAGCACCTCCGTACTCGGTCACACGTTCGATGTTGATGAAGACGACGTCCTTCTCCCCGTTCCAGCGGGCAGCGGAAGTAGTAGCTTCTCCTTGAATCCGGCAGCACGACGGCGTGGTGGCGGTGGTGGTGGAGAACTCCGGTGGAGCTTCGCTAAGCGTGCGGGAGTGGTGGAGGAGAGAGGGGTGGCTAGGGTTTGGGAGAGGGGGGCGCCGGCCACTAGGGGGTGCGGCCACCTTGTGGTCTTGGGGTGGCCGGCCCCCTCCCCTTGGCCCCTCATTATATAGGTGGAACCCCCAAGTGTTGGACTACAAGTCTTCGAATAAGACCCCAACCCAAAACCTTCCATGTAGTAGGGAAACCTACCCAAGGTGGGAATCCCACTTGGGGTGGGATTCTGAAAGGACACGGATGTCGCCTAGAGGGGGGGTGAATAGGCGATTTAAAACTTTTACGAGATGGGCTTAACAAATGCGGAATAAAACTAGCGTTTACTTTGTCAAGCCCAAAGCCTATAAACTATGGTTCACCTATGTGCACCAACAACTTATTCTAAGCAATGGTTCACCTATGTGTACCAACAACTTATGCTAAGCAAGACAAGCAACTTATGTGATAGCACGATATATATATAACTTCAAGCACGATGGCTATCACAAAGTAAAGTGCATAAGTAAAGAGCTCGGGTATAGGAATAACCGAAGTGACGCGGAGACAACGATGTAGCCCGAAGTTCACACTCTTGCGAGTGCTACTCTCCGTTGGAGTGGTGTGGAGGACAAGTCACTCCAAATGCACGAGGGCCACCGTATTCTCCTCGAGAATTCCCACCAAAAGGGATGTCCTCGATCCACTATGGGACCTTAGGAAGGTCACCGAACCCGCACAAAGCTTGGGGCTATCTCCACAACTTAATTGGAGGCTTCCAACAAATTGCCACAAAGGCCTTGCCCTTGAAGATTCTCCACAACTTAATTGGAGTCCCCAAGAACACCACAAAGATGCCACAAAGGCCTTGCCCTTGAAGATTCTCCACAACTTAATTGGAGTCCCCAAGAACACCACAAAGATGCCACAAAGGCCTTGCCCTTGAAGATTCTCCACAACTTAATTGGAGTCCCCAAGAACACCACTAAGATGCCACAAAGGCCTAGAATCCGTCTAGGGTTCCAAGAACCCAAGAGTAACAACCTTCTTGCTTTCACCTCCATGAATCACCGTGGAGAACTCAAACCGATGCACCAAATGCAATGGCAAGAATACCACAAAGATGCTCAAGTCCTTCTCTCTCAAATTCCAACAAAGCTACAAAAGCTATTGGGGGAATAAGAGAGGAAGAACAAATAAGAGGAGGAACACCAAATTTCTCCAAGATCTAGATCTAGTGGATTCCCCTCACAAAGAGAGGGATTTGATTGGTAGGAATGTAGATCTAGATCTCCTCTCCCTTTTCCCTCAAAAAGATTCAAGAAGCATAGGATGAGTAGAGGGAAAGGGAAGCTCTCAAGGTCAACAATGGTGGAGAGCACAAAGGGGAAGAGGTAGCTGCCCAAGGAGGAAGAAGGGGGGCTTAAATACCCCCTCCCATCGAAATATGACCGTTTGGGTCAGCTCAGGCCGGATTTTCCGGGCCGGATATTTGCAAAATATCCGGGCCCCAAAAAACGGCTAAGGACATGAGAAAACTGCTCTCAGGATGGGGGCCGGACATTTGGCCGGATATTTGCCCGGATTTGTCCAAAAACCGGATTTTTCCGGGGGGCCGGATTATCCGCCCCAAACTTGGGCCGGAATATCCGCCCCCCTGAAAACTGGGAGAAACATCAAACTGAAACGGGCATAACTTTAGCATCCGGACTCCGATTTTGATGATCTTGGGCTTGTTTTAAAGCTAGGAACAAGCTCTACAAGATCATGCAGGAAACCATCATAGTCCAACAAGGGAGGATAGAAACAAATGATGAAAGGTTTGACCTATCTAAAAAAGACATACCGGTAAAACCTCCAATCTTGAAAATGCAACAAGTTGCCCGTGCAAAAACCATTCTTGATGAACTAGAGCTTGTCATGAGAATAAGCACAAGCTCTAAATCATCACATGGATAAGATCCAAATAATAACTAAGAAAGATGATGCAAGGATGCAAAGGTTTGAGCTCTCTCCGAACGATACGATCGAGTTACTCACTCGAGAGCCCTCTTGATAGTACGGCAACTAAACTATAAACCGGTCTCCAACTACACTATGAGACCGGTGAGAAAGAAACCCTATCAAGAGCAAACCTTATACTTGCGCATTCCACTTGAGCTTGATGACGACGATCTTGACCTCAACAAGATGGAACGCCTTTCTTGCTTGTGCTTGCTTGACGAAGTCTTGTAGATTGCTCCCCATAAACCACCATGGGAGAGCTTCTTCTTCGGCGCATCTTCACATAAACATGACCACCATGTGGATTGCTCCCCCATAATCCACCATGGGAGAGCTTCTTCTTCGGCGCATCTTCACATATCCATGATCACCATATGGATGGCAAGACTCAAGCAAAGGATCTCTTCGAGATGGCTCATCTTGAACTTGCACATCATTTCTTCATTCTTCATCATGTTGATGTCTTGAAGTAACTTGAGGGCTCACTTCATCTTCATCTTCAAGACATACTTGACACTTGATATCCTTCATCAATTTCTTCTTATTGCAACCTTGAAGCCAACATATGGTTCAAGAATTGCCTATGGACAACTCCTACAAATATAACTCAATGCAAACATTAGTCCATAGGGATTTTCATTAATTACCAAAACCACACATGGGGGCTCCATGCACTTTCAATCTCCCCCATTTTGGTAATTGATGACAATCTCTTTGAGAGGGTTTATATAAGGAATTTAAGTAACAAATAAGTTGAATCTATAGAGCAAACTCCCCCATAATATATGCATGTGTGAATGATCTTGACTTTCATTGCATATATTGGCATTCAAAGCCTAGTGGAGTTTCCTCTAAATATTCAACTATGCAAAGCAACAAGATGCAATGCAATAAAGGCACATGCTTAAGCACAAAGCAAAGACATAACCAAATTCCCTTAAACCCTCCAAACTTCTCCCCCATTGGCACCAATTGCCGAAATGGGTGAAAAATTTAGAAGGCCAATATAGTGAGAGTTCCTCCATAGCGTGTGCATTTCTCATAATTTGAGTGGAATCAAATGCACATATCCAATTACGAATATTCGGAAGGAATCACACCATAGATAGGATCAAAGATTGCAAAAAGATAACAAAGTCAAGAAGCTTCAACAAATGAAGCAAGCAACCAAATGAACCACAAAGAAGATACCAAAAGAAAGATAGATATTATGATAAGATCAAGAAGATTGCTCTAAATAATATGAGGAAGCTCCCCAAGGTTTGTGCACAAAACAAGACAATTTGCATTGGAGTATAAAGTGCACAAACATGGAATCATCACTCCTATAATATCATTCAAAAACAAAATATACCAAGTGAATCAAACTCTAATGATCACCAAAAGATAGTGCTCTAAATTAAATGAGGAAGCTCCCCAAGGTACATGCATAAATTAAAATGTTGTATTTGAATACAATAAGCATAACATGGAATCCTCACTCCCTCATTACCATTTAAAACACAAACATTTGGAATAGATCATAGATAGAGAAATAAGCTTAACACTTGCAACAAACAAATAGTTGAGCAACAAGTAAGAGGCACCATAATAAAAAGGCTCAACCAAGAGGATATGTGAAACGCATGATAAAGCATATTATAAGACTATTACAAGGATGAGCAAAAAGCATCATCATAGTCTTCAATGAATTATATTGCTTAGCATGACCAATCAACACGCAATAAATAAATAAGATATCAAAAGGAGATGTATCATCTCTTATGTGTATAAGTTTCTCTAAGTGGGCAATATCACAAAGATATTTATCCACAAAGAAACATGCACACATAAAATAGATACGCAAGAAAAATAGTATGATATTCAAGACGAAGTCATGCAATATACCAATAAGAATTTTTGCTTAATAGCATGGCCAAAGGCTCAATTTTATCTTATTTTACATTCATGAACTTCAACCACAAACAACTAAAATACATCACAAATATCAACAAGGGATAGAAGATAGTTGGGATGCATTTGAGAAAGGCAACAAGTATCACAAACGGGGATACCAAAAGAAGTAACTAAATTTGCACTTTCATCTATATTGCACATGTGAGAGCCTTGAGGAATTGATATGCAACAAAATTGCTAGATAGGCATAGTTGGGATGGATGAATCATGAGCATGATTTAAAATACTTCCCAACAAATGCACTCATCTCAAATTACTCACATTCACAATAAAGAGGTTTCATTAAGACTTTTGCAAGAAGCACAACATTTGCAAATCAAGAGATTCATGCCAAGATGCAACCATAAGGTTGGATACAAGAAAAGTATGCATGAGAAGATACTTGTTACCAAGATAGCATTGGTGTGGATGTAGTAGATATGTGTTCGTTGATCATCCTAGCTTGCCTCACGTTACCATTGAGTCACCACTTCTTTCCAAGAATGAGACAAGCATTCAATGCATATCCATTGTACCTAACACAAAGGTAAGTACAAAATGGTCCCCAAACTAATTGGGTCCGAAGTAGTTAGACACACTACAACATATAGGACAAACTCCACAATTCTATGTGCATATAGATATGGAATTGAATTTCATGCACATCTTAGTCAAATTAGGATTTGATGGAGTTTACCCTATATATTGGATCAAAGAAAGTGACACATGCCATAAGATATACATATATTAAATATGCATGCACAATACTTTCAAGAACCAAAGGAAGATACAATTTGGACAAAACACCAAATAAACCAAGAGACAATGGTTGTCCAAATTATATCAAAGAATCAAATCAACACAAGATTGACTCCAAAGACTTATCTCATTATAAGAAGCTAATTAAACCTAAGCACAAAGGAATGAGATAACCAACTCCCAAGAGAGCAAGGTTCCAACAAATAAACCAAACCCTCGACACTTTTTATGATGGCACAAAGTACCAAAAAGAAAATTTATGACTCCCAAAACCAAATTTTTGATAAAGATCAAGAGATGTTAAGCATTCTAACAAATATAGGAGAGCTCCCCCAAGATTAGTGCATTATCTAGGATTTTGCATATGAATACTAAATGCACAAAACTAGGATCATCACGCTACCTAAATCTACTAAAATGCTAAGAAAGTTTGAATAGACAAATTAGATCCATAAGATGCAAGGAAGACACATGGGAGTCAAAGCACAACACATTCATGGCCATAAATAAGACAATTTAAACACAAGAGCCAATGTAAATATGATCAATAAATTTCTACCCAATAATAGATTGCCAATTGTCCTAGGACAAGAGGTATTAGGAAATATTTTCCGGTGGTAGTTTGTAAGTATATGTAAGATCATTTTTACACCAAATAAAGCATATGGTAAAAGATAAGAGTTAACCAACATGCAAAGAGAGTTTCTTGATAGCTTCAATTAGTCATACCAACATGCAAAGCAATTAATAGTATTCATACCCACATGCAAAGCAATTAATAGTATTCATACCAACATGCAAAGCAATTAATAGCATTCATACCAACATGCAAAGCAATTAATAGTATGACTTGAAGCACATGGTTTTCCAAAAATGTATTGAGGGACACATTGTGAAAAACCATGCCAAGAAAAACTTTCACAAATAAGATCCACAAAGATATTAGCAATGAAGCCATTTAAGCAAATTGGAACTTGTTTGAGAAAACATGTCACATATGAGAGACAATTTACAATATCAATTCTATGTGACACAACCTCAAATGTTCACATTTCCTAGGCTTGTAATATGCACAAAGCTTATTACTCCCCCATAATGTGATAAGAAATTTATTTTCACAAGAGGCAAATAAGATCCAACTAGAGATATTAATGGACATTAGAATTTGAATTTCTCATGAAGATGACATACCACATAGAGACTAGATAATCTTGCAATATCAATTCTAAGTGATATTCCTCATGTACACACATTGTTAGGATTGTGAAATTCCTAAAGGCATATCACTCCCCGAAAATGTTATAGTCCATTAATCTCTCATAAGAGCCATATAAGATACAACAAGATGCAAAGAGGCTCCAACACAAGCACAAATACATGGTGTGCAACCTAACATACATAGACTTGATTTCTCAAGAAAAACAAGTAGGATGCACAACATATACAAACACATGTTAGGAACAAAACTAACACATGCAAAGGGGCGAGTAACTTTCAATATAAATGAGTTGAGCACATGTTACCGCAAGGAGGAACATTGGGTGTATGATAGAAGTAAGATAACCAAAAGACTTGGCTTGAGATAATATAAATGATGAAGATCCCTTAATTCTTCATGATGTAGCCAAGTCTCCAATGCCCTCCAACAAGCACCTATTGATCAAGTTTTGGATTGTTGGTCCCCAACTAAGTTGGGTCCTAAGAGGTTAGTCACAATAGGCTTGGCAACCCAAATGGTTCTTTTCTTGACACCACTTTGAGCACCAACAAATTTGGCAAACACATTGCCACCCTCATCCTTACGAAGAGAATAAATATCATCAACGGTGATAGAGTTGGATGAGGTACCAATAGTGCAAAAGGAGGAGATGTGGCCCTTCTCGCGGCATATGTAGCAAGTTCTTTTCTTCTCCTTCTTCTCACTAGATTTCTCCACAATGGGAGCATTGGCTTGATTCTTCTTGGGAAGTGACATTTCTTCAACTTGAGGTTGAATATGAGTTTGAGCTTGAGGCCGCTTCCCTTTTTGCTTCTTCTTCAAAGGGCAAGATCTAACATGGTGCCCTTCAATTTTGCACTTGAAGCAAACAATCTTGGCCGAGTCTTTGACTTGTACTTGGCCCTTGTTGTTGTTGTTGTTGTTGGACTTTTTCTTGTTGTTGAATTTGAATCCAAGTCCACTCTTGTCATTGGGGGATTGTTGCACACTTAACATCGTGTCAAGTTTGCATTTCCCTTCATGACTCTTTACCAAGTCGGTCTTCAAAGAGGTGACTTGGGCCTTGAGCTCTTTGATTTCCTCTACATGGTTAGTAACAACACAAGTACTTGAGGAGGTAGAACCTTCATTGTTAGAGCAACAAGGCAAGGAGGATAATTCATCACAAGATTTAGCAATATTATGAGTGGATGAATTACTAGGACTAGCACATGGCAATATAGCATTTTGGGTAGTAGTGCTAGTATCCACATGAGGCTCACAAGGTGTTGCCTTTGATATGATAGCCTCATGAGCTAACTTTAGCCTATCATGAGAAGCTAGAAGATCCTCATGGGAGCTAGAAAGCTTTCCATGATTTTCTTCCAATTTCCCATAATTTCTAGTTAGCAACTCAAGTTGAGCCCTTAGCTCAACATTCTCCTTCAAGATAAATGATTCACAGGAAGTAGAGTTAGTAGCACAAACATCATTATCAATAGCAATAGGAGAAGGCAAGTTGGCATGCTCTTTTAGATAATAAGCTTTAAGTTGCTCATGCGACTCGGTGAGTTTGGTGAGCGCACTCTCAATGACCCTTGAGCCCTTTTTGAGTTGCTCAAAATCCTCAAGGAGTTTAGTATTAACAAACACAAGCTTATCATTTTTTAGCTTTAGTTCATTTGCCATCTCAAGAGCTCTATCATGGTTTTCCTTTTCTCTAGACAATTCTAGAGCAAAGGTCTCCTCAAGAGCTTCCTTAATGGTTTGTTCTTCTTCAAGTTCATTCTTTAATGATGCTACATCATCGGCATACTCTCGTTCAAGAGCACCCTTTTTATCAATGGTGTTCTCATGCATCCAAATAAGTTTTTGGCTCTCAATAGCGGTAGTCAAGATTTCAAAGAAGTGAGAGCTAGCAATTTTATCTTTGTAAAGAACCTTGAATACACTCTTACCCTTATCGCGTAGAGAGACAACCCAATCCTCTTCTTCATATTCATCCTCATCCTTATCACCACGAGAAATATTAGGTTCCATGGTAGGAGGTACCGTGGAACCCTTGGCCATAAGGCATATATGAGGGCCGTGAGATAAAGATGAGGAGTTACTTGAGGCTCCTTTCAATATCTTGTCTTGACCAATAGAATTGTTGGTTTCCTCTACATTGTTAGTCACATAACAACTAGAGGAAATAAAAGCATTTTTATCATGGTCACAAGACAAAGAAAGCATATCATCTTGAGATTTATTCAACAAACTTACACATGATATGCAAGGACTATTAACACAAGCATGTAGATGATTTATAGTGCTATATGTGTTTATGTCCATAGATGAAGCATTGCAATGAGATAGAGATGAAGAATCATCAATATTAAGCTCAATATCAACATCGCAATTTTCATCACCACTCACCATATCATTACCTTGTGTCTTGCCACACATTGGTGAAGTGGAAGAAGATGAGACCTCATCACGGCCGGAAGTGGAAGCAATACAACCATCCTTAATAATATTGGACACATCATATTTATCTTGAATCTTTGTCCATAATTCATGAGCGCTCCAAAAAGGCAAGTATGGAAAAAGACCTACATCTCTCAAAGCATTCATAAGAACATAAGAAGCTTGAGAATTGAGATATAAATTTTTCTCATCCTCTAACGATAGATTTTGTGAATCCATAGGAGGAGAAAAACCTATGTCTACAATTTTCTCCATATGAGGGTCAATGTCCCGAAAATGACTAAGCATGCAAATTTTCCAAACATCATAATTTGTGCCATCTAATATAAGAGTGTTATCGTGCACTAATCATCTAGCCGACATCTTTACTCTCAAGGCGGTGAAGCCTAAGAATGAGAGACCTTGCTCTGATACCAATTGAAAGGACACGGATGTCGCCTAGAGGGGGGGGGGTGAATAGGCGATTTAAAACTTTTACGAGATGGGCTTAACAAATGCGGAATAAAACTAGCGTTTACTTTGTCAAGCCCAAAGCCTATAAACTATGGTTCACCTATGTGCACCAACAACTTATTCTAAGCAATGGTTCACCTATGTGTACCAACAACTTATGCTAAGCAAGACAAGCAACTTATGTGATAGCACGATATATATATAACTTCAAGCACGATGGCTATCACAAAGTAAAGTGCATAAGTAAAGAGCTCGGGTATAGGAATAACCGAAGTGACGCGGAGACAACGATGTAGCCCGAAGTTCACACTCTTGCGAGTGCTACTCTCCGTTGGAGCGGTGTGGAGGACAAGTCACTCCAAATGCACGAGGGCCACCGTATTCTCCTCGAGAATTCCCACCAAAAGGGATGTCCTCGATCCACTATGGGACCTTAGGAAGGTCACCGAACCCGCACAAAGCTTGGGGCTATCTCCACAACTTAATTGGAGGCTTCCAACAAATTGCCACAAAGGCCTTGCCCTTGAAGATTCTCCACAACTTAATTGGAGTCCCCAAGAACACCACAAAGATGCCACAAAGGCCTTGCCCTTGAAGATTCTCCACAACTTAATTGGAGTCCCCAAGAACACCACAAAGATGCCACAAAGGCCTTGCCCTTGAAGATTCTCCACAACTTAATTGGAGTCCCCAAGAACACCACTAAGATACCACAAAGGCCTAGAATCCGTCTAGGGTTCCAAGAACCCAAGAGTAACAACCTTCTTGCTTTCACCTCCACGAATCACCGTGGAGAACTCAAACCGATGCACCAAATGCAATGGCAAGAATACCACAAAGATGCTCAAGTCCTTCTCTCTCAAATTCCAACAAAGCTACAAAAGCTATTGGGGGAATAAGAGAGGAAGAACAAATAAGAGGAGGAACACCAAATTTCTCCAAGATCTAGATCTAGTGGATTCCCCTCACAAAGAGAGGGATTTGATTGGTAGGAATGTAGATCTAGATCTCCTCTCCCTTTTCCCTCAAAAAGATTCAAGAAGCATAGGATGAGTAGAGGGAAAGGGAAGCTCTCAAGGTCAACAATGGTGGAGAGCACAAAGGGGAAGAGGTAGCTGCCCAAGGAGGAAGAAGGGGGGCTTAAATACCCCCTCCCATCGAAATATGACCGTTTGGGTCAGCTCAGGCCGGATTTTCCGGGCCGGATATTTGCAAAATATCCGGGGCCCAAAAAACGGCTAAGGACATGAGAAAACTGCTCTCAGGATGGGGGCCGGACATTTGGCCGGATATTTGCCCGGATTTGTCCAAAAACCGGATTTTTCCGGGGGGCCGGATTATCCGCCCCAAACTTGGGCCGGAATATCCGCCCCCCTGAAAACTGGGAGAAACATCAAACTGAAACGGGCATAACTTTAGCATCCGGACTCCGATTTTGATGATCTTGGGCTTATTTTAAAGCTAGGAACAAGCTCTACAAGATCATGCAGGAAACCATCATAGTCCAACAAGGGAGGATAGAAACAAATGATGAAAGGTTTGACCTATCTAAAAAAGACATACCGGTAAAACCTCCAATCTTGAAAATGCAACAAGTTGCCCGTGCAAAAACCATCCTTGATGAACTAGAGCTTGTCATGAGAATAAGCACAAGCTCTAAATCATCACATGGATAAGATCCAAATAATAACCAAGAAAGATGATGCAAGGATGCAAAGGTTTGAGCTCTCTCCGAACGATACGATCGAGTTACTCACTCGAGAGCCCTCTTGATAGTACGGCAACTAAACTATAAACCGGTCTCCAACTACACTATGAGACAGGTGAGAAAGAAACCCTATCAAGAGCAAACCTTATACTTGCGCATTCCACTTGAGCTTGATGACGACGATCTTGACCTCAACAAGATGGAACGCCTTTCTTGCTTGTGCTTGCTTGACGAAGTCTTGTAGATTGCTCCCCCATAAACCACCATGGGAGAGCTTCTTCTTCGGTGCATCTTCACATAAACATGACCACCATGTGGATTGCTCCCCCATAATCCACCATGGGAGAGCTTCTTCTTCGGCGCATCTTCACATATCCATGATCACCATATGGATGGCAAGACTCAAGCAAAGGATCTCTTCGAGATGGCTCATCTTGAACTTGCACATCATTTCTTCATTCTTCATCATGTTGATGTCTTGAAGTAACTTGAGGGCTCACTTCATCTTCATCTTCAAGACATACTTGACACTTGATATCCTTCATCAATTTCTTCTTATTGCAACCTTGAAGCCAACATATGGTTCAAGAATTGCCTATGGACAACTCCTACAAATATAACTCAATGCAAACATTAGTCCATAGGGATTTTCATTAATTACCAAAACCACAGATGGGGGCTCCATGCACTTTCAGATTCCCCCCTTCCATGTGGGGGGGGGGGGGTGGCCGGCCCCCTTGGTGGAGTCCACCTTGGACTCCCCCCTCTAGGGTTGGCCGGCCATGGGGAGGTGGAGTCCCTCCGGGACTCCTCCTTCCTTAGTGATTCCTTCCGGACTTTTCTAGAACCTTCTAGAACCTTCCGTGAAATCTTCCGGATCATTTTAAATCTTATAAAATGACTTCCTATATATGAATCTTATTCTCCGGACCATTCCGGAACTCCTCGTGATGTCCGGGATCCCATCCGGGACTTCGAACAAAACTTCGAACTCCATTCCATATTCAAGTTCTACCATTTCAACATCAAACCTTAAGTGTGTCACCCTACGGTTCGCGAACTATGTGGACATGGTTGAGTACTCTCTCCGACCAATAACCAATAGCGGGATCTGGAGATCCATAATGGCTCCCACATATTCATCGATGACTTCAGTGATCGAATGAACCATTCACATACGATACCAATTCCCTTTGTCACGCGATATTTTACTTGTCCGAGGTTTGATCATCGGTATCACTCTATACCTTGTTCAACCTCGTCTCCTGACAAGTACTCTTTACTCGTACCGTGGTATGTGGTCTCTTATGAACTTATTCATATGCTTGCAAGACATTAGACGACATTCCACCGAGAGGGCCCAGAGTATATCTGTGCGTCATCGGGATGGACAAATCCCACTGTTGATCCATATGCCTCAACTCATACTTTCCGGATACTTAATCCCACCTTTATAACCACCCATTTACGCAGTGGCGTTTGATGTAATCAAAGTACCTTTCCGGTATAAGTGATTTACATGATCTCATGGTCATAAGGACTAGGTAACTATGTATCGAAAGCTTATAGCAAATAACTTAATGACGTGATCTTATGCTACGCTTAATTGGGTGTGTCCATTACATCATTCATACAATGATATAACCTTGTTATTAATAACATCCAATGTTCATGATTATGAAACTAATCATCCATTAATCAACAAGCTAGTTAAGAGGCATACTAGGGACTCTTTGTTGTTTACATATCACACGTGTATCAATATTTCAGTTAATACAATTATAGCATGGTATATAAACATTTATCATAAACATAAAGATATATAATAACCACTTTTATTATTGCCTCTTGGGCATATCTCCAACAGTCTCCCACTTGCACTAGAGTCAATAATCTAGATTACATTGTAATGTACCTAACACCCATGGCATTCTGGTGTTGGTCATGCTTTGCCCTAGGGAGAGCTTTAGTCAACGGATCTGCTACATTCAGATCAGTGTGTACTTTGCAAATCTTTACTTCTCCATCTTCGATGTACTCACGAATCGAGTGGTAACGCAGCTTGATATGCTTCAGCCTCTTGTGTGACCTTGGTTCTTGTGCATTTGCGATGGCACCCATGTTGTCACAGTAGATGACTAGTGGGTCCAATGCACTAGGAACCACACCGAGCTCTACAATGAACCTCTTCATCCATACCGCTTCTGATGAAGCCTCTGAAGCCGCTATGTACTCTGATTCTGTTGAAGACTTCGCCACCGTGCACTGCTTCGAGCTTGCCCACCATCGCAGCACCATTCAATATAAACACGTACCTGCATCGTGACTTAGAGTCATCAGGATCAGTGTTCCAACTTGCATCGGTGTAACCGCTTACAACGAGCTCTTGGTCACCTCCATAACAAATAAACATATCCTTAGTTCTTTTCAAGTACTTCAGGATATTCTTGACCGTTGTCCAGTGTTCCATTCCTGGATCACTTCGATATCTGCTAGTCAAACTAACAGCATGTGCTATATCCGGTCTAGTACATAGCATGGCATACATGATAGATCCTACTGCCGAGGCATAGGGGATATTACTCTCATTTCTCTTTCTTCTGCCGTAGCCGGTCCTTGAGTCCTACTCAAGACCTTGCCTGGTAACATAGGTAAGAACCCTTTCTTACTTTCGTCCATTCTAAACTCCTTTAGAATCTTGTCCAGGTATGTACTCTGTGATAGCCCTATTAGGCATCTTGATATATCTCTATAAATCTTGATGCCTAATATATATGATGCTTCACCAAGGTCTTTCATTGAAAAACTATTATTCAAATAACCTTTTACACTGCTTAATAGTTCTATATCATTCTCAATCAATAATATGTCATCTACATATAATATCAGGAATGCTACAGAGCTCCCACTCACTTTCTTGTAAATACAGGCCTCTCCATGACACTGTATAAACCCGAAGTCTTTGATCACCTTATCAAAGCGTCGGTTCCAACTTCTTGATGCTTGCTTCAGTCCATAGATTGAACGCTGAAGTTTACATACTTTGTCAGCATTTTTAGGATCGACAAAACCTTTGGGTTGTGCCATATACAACTCTTCCTCAATGTCTCCATTAAGGAACGCCGTTTTGACATCCATCTGCCAAATCTCATAATCGAAAAATGCAGCTATTGCTAACAAAATCCTCACAGATTTTAGCTTCGCTACAGGTGAGAAAGTCTCATCGTAGTCAACTCCTTGAATTTTTCGGAAACCCTTTGCGACAAGTCGAGCTTTATAGACAGTAATATTACCATCAGCATCTGTTTTTCTCTTGAAGATCCATTTATTCTCGACAGCCTTGCGGCTATCAGGTAAGTCTACCAAAGTCCACACTTTGTTATCATACATGCATCCCATTTCGGATTTCATGGCTTCTTGCCATTTGTTGGAATCTGGGCTCATCATCGCTTCTTCATACGTCGCAGGGTCCTCATCATTGTTGTCCACAATCATGACATTTAGACAAGGATCATACCAATCAGGAGTGGCACGTTCCCTTATCGATCTGCGAGGTTCAGTAGTTTCCTCGTTCGAAGTTTCATGATCATTATCATTAGCTTCCTCTGTTACCGGTGTAGGCGGTACAGGAACAGCTTCCGGTACTGTGCTACTCTGATCAACGAGTAAAGATTCGTCAATCTCATCGAGTTCTACTTTTCTTCCAGTCACTTCTTTAGTGAGAAATTCTTTCTCAAGAAAGGTTCCGTTCTTAGCAACAAAGATTTTGCCTTCGGATCTGTGATAGAAGGTGTACCCTATAGTTTCCTTAGGGTATCCTATGAAGACGCATTTCTCCGCTTTGGGCTCTAGCTTGTCCGGTTGTAACTTCTTTACATAGGCTTCGCAACCCCAAACTTTAAGGAACGACAGCTTAGGTTTTTTATTAAACCATAATTCATACGGTGTCGTTTCTACGGATTTTGATGGTGCTCTATTTAAAGTGAATGCGGCTGTCTCTAATGCATAACTCCAAAATGATAACGGCAAATCAGTAAGAGACATTATAGAACGAACCATATCTAAGAGAGTTCGATTACGACGTTCGGACACACCGTTTCGTTGTGGTGTTCCCGGCGGTGTCAATTGTGAAAGTATTCCGCATTTCTTTAAATGCATGCCAAACTCATAACTCAGATATTCACCTCCACGATCAGATCGTAAAAATTTAATCTTCTTGTTACGTTGATTTTCTACTTCACTTTGGAATTCCTTAAACTTCTTGAAAGTTTCGGATTTATGTTTCATGAAATAGATATACCCATATCTACTCAGATCATCTATGAAGGTTAGAACATAGCGATAACCACCGCGCGATGCTACACTCATTGGTCCGCACACATCGGTATGTATGATTTCCAATAAGTCAGTAGCTCGCTCCATCATACCAGAAAATGAAGTCTTAGTCATTTTTCCCATTAGACATGCTAGACATGCTTCGCATCTATCAAGTGACTCAAAGTCAAGTGATTCAAGTAATCCATCAGTATGGAGTTTCTTCATGCGTTTCACTCCAATATGACCAAGACGACAGTGCCACATATAAGTAGAATTATCATTCAATTTAATTCACTTAGCATCAATGTTATGTATATGCGTATCACTACTATCGAGATCTAACAGAAATAAGCCATTCTTTTCAGGTGCTCGACCATAAAAGATATTATTCATAAAAATAGAACAACCATTATTCTCAGACTTGAATGAATAACCGTCTTGCATTAAACAAGATCCAGATATAATGTTCATGCTCAACGCGGGTACAAAATAACAATTATTTAGGCTTAAAACTAATCCCGAAGGTAGATGTAGAGGAAGTGTGCCGACAGTGATCACATCGACTTTGGATCCGTTTCCAACGCGCATCGTCACTTCATCTTTCAGTAGTCTTCGTTTATTCTTTAGTTCCTGTTTCGAGTTACAAATATGAGCAACCGAACCAGTATCAAATACCCACGTACTAGAACGAGAACCAGTGAGATAAACATCTATAACATGTATATCAGATATACCTTCTTTCTTCTTCTTGACAAGGCCGCTCTTCAGATCAGCCAGATACTTGGAGCAATTACGCTTCCAGTGTCCCTTCTCCTTGTAGTAATAGCACTCTGCATCAGGCTTAGGGCCGTTCTTAGGTTTCATAGGAGGCGTGGCAGCTTTCTTGCCACCCTTCTTGAATTTTCCCTTAGACTTGCCCTGTTTCTTGAAACTGGTGGTCTTGTTGACCATCAACACTTGGTACTCTTTCTTGACCTCAATCTCAGCAGCTTTTAGCATGCCAAAGAGTTCAGGTAACTCTTTGTTCATGTTCTGCATATTGTAGTTCATCACAAAGTTCTTGTAACTTGGTGGCAGTGATTGATGGACACGATTAATCCCCGGTCTATTAGGAATCACTATTCCCAAGTCACTGAGTTTCTTCGCATGCCCGGTCATAACGAGCATGTGCTCACTAACGGAGCTGCCTTCTTCCATCATGCAGCTGAAGAAGTGTTTCGATGCTTCATAGCATTCCACGGCCACATGAGTCTCAAATATAGCTTTCAGCTCATTGACCAACTCATGAGGATCGTGGTGCTCAAAACGTTTTTGAAGATCGGCTTCCAGACTGCACAGGATGGCACACTGAACTTGAGAGTACCGAGCTTTCCGAGTCGCGTAAACATTCTTTACTTCATCGGTTTCAGTTTCTGCAGGAGGGTCACCTAGCGGTGCATCAAGCACATATTGCAGATTTCCGCCAGCGAGGAAGATCCTCACATGACGGAACCAGTCGGTGAAGTTGCTACCGTTGCTCTTAAGCTTTTCTTTCTCTAGGAACTGGTTAAAATTGATTGGGGACGCCATCTCTACAACATATATTTGCAAAAGTTTAGACTAAGTTTATGACAAATTGAGTTCAAATTTTAATTCAACATAATTAAAAATCTAGGTGAACTCCCACTCAAAACAATATCCCTCGCATTGTCTTAGTGATCACACGAACCAAATCCACCACACCTAAGTCCGATCATCACGAGACAAGGTGTAATTTCAATGGCGAACACTCAAAGTGTTCATCATATCAACCATATGATTCATGCTCTACCTTTCGGTATCACGTGTTCTGAGACCATGTCTGACATGCTAGGCTCGTCAAGGCCACCTTAGTATCTGCATGTGCAAAACTGGCTTGCACCCGTTGTATGCACTTGTTGATTCTATCACACCCGATCATCACGAGATGCTTCAAAACGACAAGTCTTGGCAACGGTGCTACTAAGGATGAACACTTTATTATCTTGAGATTTTAGTGAGGGATCATCTTATAATGCTACCATCGCGATCTAAGCAAAATAAGATGCATAAAAGGATTAACATCACATGCAGTTCATATGTGATATGATATGGCCATTTTGTCTTTGCGCCTTTGATCTTCATCTCCAAAGCACGGACATGATCTCCATCATCTTCGGGCATGATCTCCATCATCGTTGGCGTAGCGTCAAGGTCAATGGCGCCGTCCTTGAAGATTGTCCTCCATGTAGCAACTATTACAACTACTTTGAAATACTACTCAAAATGAATTTAAAAAAAAACAACCATAAGGCTCCTGCCGGTTGCCACAATACAATAATGATCATCTCATACATATTCATCATCACATTATGGCCATATCACATCACCAAACCCTGCAAAAACAAGTTAGACGTCTCTAATTTGGTTTGCATATTTTACGTGGTTTAGGGTTTTCGATAGAGATCTAATCTACCTACGAACATGAACCACAACGGTGATACTAGTGTTGTCAATAGAAGAGTAAATTGAATCTTCACTATAGTAGGAGAGATAGACACCCGCAAAGCCTCTTATGCAATACAAGTTGCATGTCAAACGAGGAACAAGTCTCATGAACGCGGTCATGTAAAGTTAGTCCGAGCCGCTTCATCCCACTATGCCACAAAGATGCAAAGTACTCAAACTAAAGACAACAAGAGCATCAACGCCCACAAAACCATTGTGTTCTACTCGTGCAACCATCTATGCATAGACACGGCTCTGATACCACTGTAGGGATTCGTTGCATAGAAAACAAAAAATTTCCTACCGCGAGAACGCAATCCAAGCCAAGATGCAATCTAGAAGACGGTAGCAACGAGGGGATGATCGAGACTCACCCTTGAAGATTTCCAAAGCCTACAAGATGAGGCTCTTGTTGCTGCGGTAGACGTTCACTTGCCGCTTGCAAAAGCGCGTAGAAGATCTTGATCACGGTGCCACAATCGGGCAGCACCTCCGTACTCGGTCACACGTTCGGTGTTGATGAAGACGACGTCCTTCTCCCCGTTCCAGCAGGCAGCGGAAGTAGTAGCTTCTCCTTGAATCCGGCAGCACGACGGCGTGGTGGCGGTGGTGGTGGAGAACTCCGGCGGAGCTTCGCTAAGCGTGCGGGAGTGGTGGAGGAGAGAGGGGGCAGCTAGGGTTTGGGAGAGGGGGGCGCCGGCCACTAGGGGGTGTGGCCACCTTGTGGTCTTGGGGTGGCCGGGCCCCTCCCCTTGGCCCCTCATTATATAGGTGGAACCCCCAAGTGTTGGACTACAAGTCTTCGAATAAGACCCCAACCCAAAACCTTCCATGTAGTAGGGAAACCTACCCAAGGTGGGAATCCCACTTGAGGTGGGATTCCCCCCTTCCATGTGGGGGGGTGGCCGGCCCCCTTGGTGGAGTCCACCTTGGACTCCCCCCTCTAGGGTTGGCCGGCCATGGGGAGGTGGAGTCCCTCCGGGACTCCTCCTTCCTTAGTGATTCCTTCCGGACTTTTCTAGAACCTTCTAGAACCTTCCGTGAAATCTTCCGGATCATTTTAAATCTTATAAAATGACTTCCTATATATGAATATTATTCTCCGGACCATTCCGGAACTCCTCGTGATGTCCGGGATCCCATCCGGGACTTCGAACAAAACTTCGAACTCCATTCCATATTTAAGTTCTACCATTTCAACATCAAACCTTAAGTGTGTCACCCTACGGTTCGCGAACTATGTGGACATGGTTGAGTACTCTCTCCGACCAATAACCAATAGCGGGATCTGGAGATCCATAATGGCTCCCACATATTCAATGATGACTTCAGTGATTGATACGCGTACAGCACGCGTCCGTTGGGAACCCCAAGAGGAAGGTGTGATGCGTACAGCGGCAAGTTTTCCCTCAGTAAGAAACCAAGGTTTATCGAACCAGTAGGAGCCAAGAAGCACGTTGAAGGTTGATGGCGGCGAGATGTAGTGCGGCGCAACACCAGGGATTCCGGCGCCAACATGGAACCTGCACAACACAACCAAAGTACTTTGCCCCAACGAAACAGCGAGGTTGTTAATCTCACCGGCTTGCTGTAACAAAGGATTAGATGTATAGTGTGGATGATGATTGTTTGCAGAAAACAGTAGAACAAGTATTGCAGTAGATTGTATTCGATTAAAAGAATGGACATGGGTCCACAGTTCACTAGTGGTGTCTCTCCCATAAGATAAATAGCATGTTGGGTGAACAAATTACAGTTGGGCAATTGACAAATAGAGAGGGCATGACAATGCACATACATGATATGATGAGTATTGTGAGATTTAATTGGGCATTACGACAAAGTACATAGACCGCTATCCAGCATGCATCTATGCCTAAAAAGTCCACCTCCAGGTTATCATCCGAACCCCTTCCAGTATTAAGTTGCAAACAACAGACAATTGCATTAAGTATGGTGCGTAATGTAATCAATAACTACATCCTCGGACATAGCATCAATGTTTTATCCCTAGTGGCAACAGCACATCCACAACCTTAGAACTTTCTGTCACCGTCCTGCATTTAATGGAGGCATGAACCCACTATCGAGCATAAATACTCCCTCTTGGAGTTAAGAGTAAAAACTTGGCCAGAGCCTCTACTAATAACGGAGAGCATGCAAGATCATAAACAACACATAGGTAATAGATTGATAATCAACATAACATAGTATTCTCTATCCATCGGATCCCAACAAACACAACATATAGCATTACAGATAGATGATCTTGATCATGTTAGGCAGCTCACAAGACCCGACAATGAAGCATAATTAGGAGAAGACGACCATCTAGCTACTGCTATGGACCCATAGTCCAGGGGTGAACTACTCACTCATCACTCCGGAGGCGACCATGGCGGTGAAGAGTCCTCCGGGAGATGATTCCCCTCTCCGGCAGGGTGCCGGAGGCGATCTCCTGAATCCCCCGAGATGGGATTGGCGGCGGCGTCTCTGGAAGGTTTTCCGTATCATGGCTCTCGGTACTGGGGGTTTCGCGACGAAGACTATATGTAGGCGGAAGGGCAGGTCAGGGGGCCACATGAGGGCCCCACACAACAGGCCGGCGCGACCAAGGCCCAGGCCGCGCCGCCCTAGTGTGTCGCCAGCTCGTGGCCCCACTTCGTATCATCTTCGGTCTTCTGGAAGCTTCGTGTGAAAATATGCCCCTGGGCGTTGATTTCGTCCAATTCCGAGAATATTTCCTTACTACGATTTCTGAAACCAAAAACAGCAGAAAACAACAACTGGCTCTTCGGCATCTCGTTAATAGGTTAGTGCCGGAAAATGCATAAATATGACATAAAGTATGCATAAAACATGTAGATATCATCAATAATGTGGCATGGAACATAAGAAATTATCGATACGTCGGAGACGTATCAGCATCCCCAAGCTTAGTTTCTGCTCGTCCCGAGCAGGTAAACGATAACAAAGATAATTTCTGGAGTGACATGCCATCATAACCTTGATCATACTATTGTAAGCATATGTAATGAATGCAGCGATCAAAACAGTGGTAATGACATGAGTAAACAAATGAATCATAAAGCAAAGACTTTTAATGAATAGTACTTTCAAGACAAGCATCAATAAGTCTTGCATAAGAGTTAACTCATAAAGCAATAAATCAAAGTAAAGGTATTGAAGCAACACAAAGGAAGATTAAGTTTCAGCGGTTGCTTTCAACTTGTAACATATATATCTCATAGATAGTTGTCAATGCAAAGTAATATAACAAGTGCAATATGCAAGTATGTAGGAATCAATGCACAGTTCACACAAGTGTTTGCTTCTTGAGATGGAGAGAAATAGGTGAACTGACTCAACATAAAAGTAGAAGAAAGGCCCTTCGCAGAGGGAAGCATTGATTGCTATATTTGTGCTAGAGCTTTGGTTTTGAAAACAAGAAACAATTTTGTCAACGGTAGTAATAAAGCATATGTGTCATGTAAATTATATCCTACAAGTTGCAAGCCCCATGCATAGTATACTAATAGTGCCCGCACCTTGTCTTAATTAGCTCGGATTACCTGGATTATCATTGCAATACATATGTTTTAACCAAGTGTCACAAAGGGGTACCTCTATGCCGCCTGTACAAAGGTCTAAGGAGAAAGCTCGCATCGGATTTCTCGCTATTGATTATTCTCAACTTAGACATCCATACCGGGACAACATAGACAACAGATAATGGACTCCTCTTTTATGCATAAGCATTCAACAACAGTTAATTTTCTCATATGAGATTGAGGATATTTGTCCAAAACTGAAACTTCCACCATGGATCATGGCTTTAGTTAGCGGCCCAATGTTCTTCTCTAATATTATGCATGCTCTAACCATTCTAGCGGTAAATCTCCCTTACTTCAGACAAGACGGACATGCATAGCAACTCACATGATATTCAACAAAAAGTAGTTGATGGCGTCCCCAGGAACATGGTTATCGCACAACAAGCAACTTAATAAGAGATAAAGTGCATAAGTACATATTCAATACCACAATAGTTTTTAGGCTATTTGTCCCATGAGCTATATATTGCAAAGGTAAAGGATAGAAATTTTAAAGGTAGCACTCAAGCAATTTACTTTGGAATGGCAGAGAAATACCATGTAGTAGGTAGGTATGGTGGACACAAATGGCATAGTGGTTGGCTCAAGGATTTTGGATGCATGAGAAGTAATCCCTCTCGATACAAGGTTTAGGCTAGCAAGGTTATTTGAAACAAACACAAGGATGAACCGGTGCAGCAAAACTCACATAAAAGACATATTGTAAACATTATAAGACTCTACACCGTCTTCCTTGTTGTTCAAACTCAATACTAGAAATTATCTAGATCTTAGAGAGACCAATTATGCAAACCAAATTTTAGCAAGCTCTATGTATTTCTTCATTAATAGGTGCAAAGTATATGATGCAAGAGCTTAAACATGAGCACAACAATTTCCAAGTATCACATTATCCAAGACATTTTAGCAATTACTACATGTATCATTTTCCGATTCCAACCATATAACAATTTAACGAAGAAGATTCAACCTTCGCCATGAATATTATGAGTAAAGCCTAAGGACATATTTGTCCATATGCAACAGCGGAGCGTGTCTCTCTCCCACACAAAGAATGCTAGGATCCATTTTATTCAAACAAAACAAAAAAACAAAAACAAACAGACGCTCCAAGCAAAGTACATAAGATGTGATGGAATAAAAATATAGTTTCACTAGAGGAACCTGATAATGTTGTCGATGAAGAAGGGGATGCCTTGGGCATCCCCAAGCTTAGACGCTTGAGTCTTCTTGATATATGCAGGGGTGAACCACCGGGGCATCCCCAAGCTTAGAGCTTTCACTCTCCTTGATCATATTGTATCATCTCCCTCTCTTGATCCTTGAAAACTTCCTCCACACCAAACTCAAAACAACTCATTAGAGGGTTAGTGCACAATTAAAATTTACATGTTCAGAGGTGACACAATCATTCTTAACACTTCTGGACATTGCACAAAGCTGCTGAAAGTTAATGGAATAGAAAAATCCATCAGGCATAGCAAAACAGGCAATGCGAAATAAAAGACAGAATCTGTCAAAATAGAACAGTTCGTAAAGACGAATTTTACTGAGGCACCAGACTTTCTCAAATGAAAATGCTCAAATTGAATGAAAGTTGCGTACATATCTGAGGATCACTCACGTAAATTGGCATAATTTTCTGAGTTACCTACAGAGAATTAGGCCCAGATTCATGACAGCAAAGAAATCTGTTTCTGCGCAGTAATCCAAATCTAGTATGAACCTTACTATCAAAGACTTCACTTGGCACAAAAATGCACAAAACTAAGATAAGGAGAGGTTGCTACAGTAGTAACAACTTCCAAGACTCAAATATAAAATAAAAGTACTGTAGTAAAATAAACACATGGGTTATCTCCCAAGAAGCGCTTTCTTTATAGCCATTAAGATGGGCTCAGTAATTTTAATGATGCTCACATAAGGATGAGAGTTGAAGCAAAGAGAGCATCAAAAAGCAAGTATGAAACAAATTTAAGCCTAACCCACTTCCTATGAAAAGGAATCTTGTAAATAAACAAGTCATGTAAGCATAACGCAACAAGCATAGAACGGCAACACAAGCGTAACTTCAAGATTCTCAACATAAAGAGGGGAAACTTAATATTATTAAGATGCATATAACCATGTTTCCCTCACTCATAATAACTCTCAGTAGCATCATGCGCAAACTCAACAATATAACTATCACATAAAGCATTCTTATCATGAGTCTCATGCATAAAATAATTACTACTCCCAACATAAGCATAGTCATTTTTATTAATTGTAGTGGGAGCAAATTCAACAAAGTAGCTATCATTATTATTCTCATCACCATAATCATCAAATGTAGGAGGCATATTGTAATTATAATAAACTTTATCCTCCATAGTAGGTGGCACCAAAATACCACTATCATCATAAATGGGAGGCAAAGTATCATCAAAGTAAATTTTCTCCTCCATGCTTGGGGGACTAAAAATATCATGCTCGTCAAAACCAGCTTCCCCAAGCTTAAATTCTTCCATAGCATTAGCAATAATAGTGTTCAAAGCATTCATACTAATAACATTACCATTAGCACGCATATAAAGTTCCATAGGTTTTTTAATTTTCTCTTCAAACACCTCATGTCCTAACTCAAGATAAATACTATAAAGATCTCTAATATTTTTGTTGTTTTCCATTAAGCCTAACTAGTGAAATAAAAACATGCATGGAATTAAGTAGAGTAAAACAAGTAACTAATTTTTTTGTGTTTTTAATATGGAGAACGCAAACAAGATAATAAATAAAGTAAAACTAGCAACTAATTTTTTGTATTTTGATATAATGCAGCAAACAAAGTACTAAATAAAATAAAGCAAGACAAAAACAAAGTAAAGAGATTGGAGGTGGAGACTCCCCTTGCAGCGTGTCTTGATCTCCCCGGCAACGGCGCCAGAAAAAGAGCTTGATACGCGTACAACACGCGTCCGTTGGGAACCCCAAGAGGAAGGTGTGATCGGTACAGCGGCAAGTTTTCCCTCAGTAAGAAACCAAGGTTTATCGAACCAGTCGGAGTCAAGAAACACGTTGAAGGTTGATGGCGGCGAGATGTAGTGCGGCGCAACACCAGAGATTCCGGCGCCAACGTGGAACCTGCACAACACAACCAAAGTACTTTGCCCCAACGAAACAGCGAGGTTGTCAATCTCACCGGCTTGCTGTAACAAAGGATTAGATGTATAGTGTGGATGATGATTGTTTGCAGAAAACAGTAGAACAAGTATTGCAGTAGATTGTATTCGATTAAAAGAATGGACCGGGGTCCACAGTTCACTAGTGGTGTCTCTCCCATAAGATAAATAGCATGTTGGGTGAACAAATTACAGTTGGGCAATTGACAAATAGAGAGGGCATGATAATGCACATACATGATATGATGAGTATTGTGAGATTTAATTGGGGATTACGACAAAGTACATAGACCGCTATCCAGCATGCATCTATGCCTAAAAAGTACACCTTCAGGTTATCATCCGAACCCCTTCCAGTATTAAGTTGCAAACAACAGACAACTGCATTAAGTATGGTGCGTAATGTAATCAATAACTACATCCTCGGACATAGCATCAATGTTTTATCCCTAGTGGCAACAACACATCCACAACCTTAGAACTTTCTCACACGTCCTGCAGTTTAATGGAGGCATGAACCCACTATCGAGCATAAATACTCCCTCTTGGAGTTAAGAGTAAAAACTTGGCCAGAGCCTCTACTAATAACGGAGAGCATGCAAGATCATAAATAACACATAGGTAATAGATTGATAATCAACATAACATAGTATTCTCTATCCATCGGATCCCAACAAACACAACATATAGCATTACAGATAGATGATCTTGATCATGTTAGGCAGCTCACAAGACCCGACAATGAAGCATAATTAGGAGAAGACAACCATCTAGCTACGGCTATGGACCCATAGTCCAGGGGTGAACTACTCACTCATCACTCCGGAGGCGACCATGGCGGTGAAGAGTCCTCCGGGAGATGATTCCCCTCTCCGGCAGGGTGCCGGAGGCGATCTCCTGAATCCCCCGAGATGGGATTGGCGGCGGCGGCGTCTCTGGAAGGTTTTCCATATCGTGGCTCTCGGTACTGGGGGCTTCGCGACGAAGACTATATGTAGGCGGAAGGGCAGGTCAGGAGGCCACACGAGGGCCCCACACAACAGGCCGGCGCGGCCAAGGCCCAGGCCGCGCCGCCCTAGTGTGTCGCCAGCTCGTGGCCCCACTTCGTATCATCTTCGGTCTTCTGGAAGCTTCGTGTGAATTGATTTCGTCCAATTCCGAGAATATTTCCTTACTAGGATTTCTGAAACCAAAAACAGCAGAAAACAACAACTGGCTCTTCGGCATCTCGTTAATAGGTTAGTGCCGGAAAATGCATAAATATGACATAAAGTATGCATAAAACATGTAGATATCATCAATAATGTGGCATGGAACATAAGAAATTATCGATCAGTGATCGAATGAACCATTCACATACGATACCAATTCCCTTTGTCACGTGATATTTTACTTGTCCGAGGTTTGATCATCGGTATCACTCTATACCTTGTTCAACGTCGTCTCCTGACAAGTACTCTTTACTCGTACCGTGGTATGTGGTCTCTTATGAACTTATTCATATGCTTGCAAGACATTAGACGACATTCCACTGAGAGGGCCCAGAGTATATCTATCCGTCATCGGGATGGACAAATCCCACTGTTGATCCATATGCCTCAACTCATACTTTCCGGATACTTAATCCCACCTTTATAACCACCCATTTACGCATTGGCGTTTGATGTAATCAAAGTACCTTTCCGGTATAAGTGATTTACATGATCTCACGGTCATAAGGACTAGGTAACTATGTATTGAAAGCTTATAGCAAATAACTTAATGACGTGATCTTATGCTACGCTTAATTGGGTGTGTCCATTACATCATTCATACAATGATATAACCTTGTTATTAATAACATCCAATGTTCATGATTATGAAACTAATCATCCATTAATCAACAAGCTAGTTAAGAGGCATACTAGGGACTCTTTGTTGTTTACATATCACACATGTATCAATATTTCAGTTAATACAATTATAGCATGGTATATAAACATTTATCATAAACATAAAAATATATAATAACCACTTTTATTATTGCCTCTTGGGCATATCTCCAACACAAAAGTTCACTTTATCGGGAAGTGTTTACAAACTCCGTGGGTTATCTCATGAAGCGACCAACCCTAGCCGGCGGCTTACAAGAGGTGTAAATAGGCGGTGATGATAATCCATACTCGCGCGGGGGGTGGGGGTGGGGGGGGCATCGGCCCCCTAGGCGTCCCTGTTGGGCACGTTGTGGGCTAACTTCAGACTCCGCTTGGATCACAATATAACAACAGACAGTGTCCAATCGCAATACATCTACTGCTGCAGTACCACACCATAGATTTTACTCTCTTTCCTGCGGCTGTGTGTGACACGATGGCGGTGAGGCAAGCTCGGTTGTGTCAATGGCCTTTGTGTTCGTCCCTGTTTTGGTCGTTCCGATGTACGCGGAACAAGAGCGGCGGCGACGCTTGTGCCCCTTCCCTATTTCTTTTTTAAAAAAAAGGAAGAAAGGAAAGAATAGATCTAAGTGAGTCCCACCCCGATTTTTTTTTTTTAAAAAAACCCCAAAAACTAGAGCTAGTCTGTTGCGCGTCTCTTTTAACCGGTTTGGACGTGCCACACGTCAGCTTGACAGGGGACCCACCTGGTATTTTATGCATCAGAGAGAAATTGTTTCTTTTTGTTACGTATTAAACCTGCTGAAGTGGTTTTTTTTCCAAACTCTAGCTGCAAATGCGATGATTTTTAAAATTTTCTCGTGCGAGGAGGAAGAGTTGGAATCTGGATGGTTTCCCAAAGCTCGGGCAGGCACCGGCCGGATCCGGCCAACCGTTTCGCCCTAGCCCCATATACCCACGATCGATCGACCACGAGACGGGCGTGTCCACCGTCCGCCCCGCCGACCCCAAGCCCACAGCTGGCGAGCTTCTGACCGTCGCATTTTCGTTGCCTCTTCCTCCGGGAACCCCATCATCCGTCCCGTGCCCGTCTCCCTCCGGCCGATGAGCACGACGGCGATCCATCCGCGCGCGCGCGGCTAGCTTACCTGTTCAACGTGGAATCCCTCTTCAGGAAAACGTGGCTCCATCTGTCCATTTTCATTGCATGATTAACCTGCGGATGAATGCGCTGCGCATGTATCGCTCCGGATCTATCATTGCGCCGGGTTGATTGTTGAACAAGCGTAACAGCTAACCAGAACGGATTAACTCGCCGATGGGCTCCCGCGCGGCGACGAGAGCCGTACGCTTGCGCTTCCTCGTGGAACGGAACCGGCCGGCTGCTTATCGCTGGCGACGAGAGCCGAGAGGTCAGGTCTCGGTACGGTTGCTTGCGTTGCGTTCGTGACCGGCCGCCGCGTCCGGGCTGTGTGCCGTGTGCGGGACAGCGACCGGCCGCCAGCCGGCCTCCACCGCCGCGGCCGCCGTTAGATTCGACGTACGGCGTTTCAGGGTACTACCACCGCTTCTTAATTTCGTTTCGAGGAGAACTGCCAACTACGCAAGCAAGTACAGTACATAGAGAACGCGATGTGCCGGCAGTGGCGCTCGCCAGTTGCTGCTGCTCCTCAGTGAGCGTCGTGCATGCGGCGCAGGGCACCTCTTGCTAGTTGCTAGTACTTCGTAGTACTAGCTTACTAGTAGCACAGTGGTTGTCGAAGTCTAGTGTCTAACACACTCCGAAGAACGGAGGAACTTCGTGCTCCCTCAATTCACAATTACCTCGCATTTTAGGTTTAGTCAAATATAAAATTTGTAAAGTTTCACTAGAATAGAAGAAAAGATATCAACATTCATAATATATTTTGTTTTGAAACAACATTCATAATATCAAATGCATATAATTCATATTTTACGACAATTCTATTACAATAAATTATATATTGTAGATTCCAATATCATTTTAAAAAGAATAGTCAAACTTTTTTAACTTCGACTAACCCAAAAATACGAGTTAATTGTGAACGAAGAGAGTACTTGAGTCGTACATAGTATGAAGCATACACCAAACGCCATGGCACGACGTCCTATGCAGGGTGCCTTCTCGAACTAGTCGCATTGTGCCTTTGATAGATAACGACGCTTAGTTTTACTCAGCTGATATATATGCACACTATTGACTATTAGGCTTTGTTTGGTACTCATTTCATCCAGAAAAGAATATGTCGTAGATTTATCTAAATTTAGATGTACTCCGTATTTAAATACTAAGTATTATCTCTCCAAGCTTCTAAAAACATGTTGGGTTATATTGGGATAGTTTAATCTTCACATTGTCTTACTTTTCTTTGAATTCTAGCGTATTTTCCTAATACCCCGGTGGCGCATAACTCTTTTTTCGAAAAAGGAGAAAACCGTTTAGATAAGATACATCTAGATCTATTTCAGCGAGTACATCTATATCTATACAAGTTGAGTCACTAATTTTCCAACCAAGGCTGTACATGTTATTAGTATCATCCGATTATTTTCAAGTATCATCCTAACTATTGCCTTGGTCGTCTTGCTGCACCTATGCAGCGTAACTAATGTGTTTGTAGTTTAACCTACGGCGTGGAGGTTCAGCCCTTTCAGAGTTCAGAGGATGACCAAGCCAGAAGAAGCAGGTTGGCACGCGGTGACGCGGATGACTCAACGCATCAGGTAGGAACCTCCTCACGCCATCACGCAGCGTGGGTATCACCGCATCAGGTAGGAACTACTATCTGAATCTGATTAGCACAAGACCGGGAACAGCTCGTGATCGCGGGCGTGCTGGCAGCACATATAGCTTTATAAAAGTACTTGCTCACGGGATAAAGAGGTGCGTAACTTTGGTTCGTACTTGCTCTCTGACAGCAAGGGAAGTGCAGGCAATTGCGTGTCCCCATGGTACTCGTTCCTCGCATCATCAGGAGACAAGTAGAGTGATGTTTGTTCTGCAACGCCTGATTCTACAGAACTATCAAATCAATGTTGCACTACTACTATCCAGGCAGAAACCGGACTGTCGAACCATAACTGGTAGTCCCTCTCATCCGATTTAATCAACGCGATGCAATGGCTAGCACCCTTCAGAATTCCATTCTGTACGCGTCAATTAAAAAGGATCAGAGGGAGTATATCACAAACAAAAATCCTCTACTGGCACAAAGGCGCTGCTTCAGTGATAGGATCAACGAACAAATCACTATATATAATATCATAATTCACACATTATTAATGCCATATCAATTGTACAGAAGTTCGCCCGACTACCATGGCAGATCATTTCCACACACCATACAACCCTCACAATAATAAACAAACAAATAAAAAAACATCTCCATACAAGTGTCAAAATTAGGCAGAGTTTTTAGCTCACACGTGAAACAGCTAGTTTCTAAGACCTAACCAACAAAAAAAAACCTGGGTGGAAAATACAGGAACTGATGACTGCATCGCTGACAGAGGTACGATGAATATCCGCTGAAACCCCACCTCTTCAGGGCTTAACAACTGTTGAAAGTGTGCAATATACCTCCTAGTAGCTAACCTTCTTTTGTTGCAAGAAGCTAACCCAGCTTCCGTCACTCGGCATGATCTCGTCTTGGCTGAGGAGTATCATCTTGGCCGGCAAAGTATAGCATGACACCGAGAAGAGCAACAACAAACATAAGAATGTACAACGAGTTCATGCTGACAAGAGAATGCATGAAACCCATGAAGGATGGGCCGGTGACTTGCTTCTTTGTTGTTCTTCCTGCTCTGTATCCCTCAAGGAATCGGCTTATTTGGGATGCTTGGTCACCTTCTTCTAACCTTTCTGAACCTTCCACCTTCAGCACAAAGCATTTTAATTAATTACATGATGAATTCTAAATGAATGCTGACCAGCTATACAGAAATATCAGATTAAGAAACCATGCCTCCACATTTTTTATCAAATTTTAACCATATTTCAGTATTTATTGTTCAAAAGTTAAATATCAGATAAATATGAACACAGCATTTGCTTCGACGAGTGTGACATAACAAAGTTAAGCATGCTGATTGAACCGTGAGATCGAAGGCGTTTTTATTAGGACCCTGGTAGCTAGAACATGAATGGATTGCTAAGGTAAGTGTCAATACTTACTTGTTCATACTCTTCATTTCTGTCCCACACTATTAGCTTTGGCAATTGTGAGCTCTTGGAAACATCAAAAGTCTCCACAAACTCCTCCCATTGTTTGACTCCAACATATCCAAACACCAAGTCACGATTCGCATTGGCAGCAGACCTCAACACTTTTACCAGCTGGGTAGAATTTTCATCTGAGTCATCCTCCAGAATTGCGAGAACAACTTTTCTGTCATCATCATCCAACAGTTTCAGTGTCTCGGTGTTGATGGGGACAGTCAAAGGCAGCAGTGATTGCTTTATAAAATCTTCTAGGAAATGTCCTGTGTACACAACAAGATTACCATTTACTAGCATCATAGGCAACTTAACTAATACATGAAATACTCCCTCCGGTTCAAAATAATTGTCCAAAAATGGATGTGTCTAGACATGTTTTAGTGTGTAGATACATCCATTTCTGTGCAATTATTTTGAACAGGAGGGAGTATAACACTTCCAGTTACTACTCAGGTTAGCATCTAAAGAAACTATGAACTCATAAAAATAGAGAAGGAATTACCTTCAAATGGGCCATAGAATACATGTTGTTCTTTATACTTTGGATGAACTGCAACCAGTGCCGGAGCCTTATTAAAATCATATGTAGCCATTAAGTCCTTAGAAAAATCTTTTGCGGCGGCAAACCATGCTCTTTTCTTGTATTTGCCTCCATATTCAGCAATCAATGACTCATTGACCCCAAAACCGATGAACAACGGAAAGCTCGTGCCAGCATTTTCAACGAAGCTCTTGATTGCAGTATCTGACTCTAGAATAGAAACATCAGGTGCAACAAACTTCTTAAGATTGCGGACGAGTAAATCAGCTTTCCTTGAACCAGTGTACTCAATAGGGACCCCATGGATAAAGAGCATTAGAGTAGGGAAGCCACTGCATCCAGAAGATAAGTAAGGAACATCATCATGACAGCATGTATAAATCTCGAGTGGCAGTAAAACCAAACTACTTATGGGGGCAAGACTTACTCCACTCCGTATTTCGATCCAAGTTTCCTGTACTTGTCGGCATTAACTTTGGCAACCATGATGGGCTCGCTCAGTCCCGCCAACACCGGTGCAGCTTCATCTAGCTGCAACAGTTTATTTTCTCAGTCTTAAGTACAAGACAGAGGACGTTCCCTGCTTTTATGATAGTTTAAATAAGTGAAGTGAAACAATTGAGAATCTAGTTATGGTCAAGAAAGGAACATCTTGATGCATCCATAAGACTACTAGCTCTATGGTACTACAGACATCTTGAACATCTTGATGTAGTACCAGAGACCAAGACCTGCGTGCAGCTACAGCAATTTATGTTCTTAGGAATCTACAGCTTTATTGAGGTGAAGGTGCGTGCCATTTCATTTTCCTCCAGACAGTCAGGTCCACATACAAGAATCCTAGAACATTTTATTCCTCCCAACACTGTCTCCTCCGTGCTCGCCCTAATCTGCTAGAGTTCAAGTGATCTCGCAACAACTCGCGATCCGAAACTCCCAATCGTCCCAGTACCATAAAACCACGCAATTGGCGAGATCTAGAACAGCGACATCCTACGGCTTCTCAAAATTCGCATTATTGGCAGTCCTAGCACAACTCAATTCGCATCACATCTCTCGGGAATATCAATTTCTGGTCTGGGAGGTAGGTGGATAAGCAGTAGTACCTCGGGGGCGAGGCGCTTGCAGTGGCCGCACCACGGCGCGTAGAAGTCGACGAAGAGGAAGTCGATGGAGCTCAGCGCCGCCTCGAAGTTGCTGTCGTCCAGGTCTATCACCTTCCCGTCGCGCGGGAACTCCTCGCCCGCGGCGGCGGCGGTGGCAGAGGAGGAGGCCAGCAGCAGCAGAGGGAGGAGGAGGAGGAGAGGAAGCGGCGGCGGCGGCGGAGTCGTCGCCATCGCCGTTCGGCCGATTCGATCTTCCGCCGCGTCGGCACGAAAAGGAGTGGTTCTGGCTGGAGCCCACGGAAGTTGAGTACTCCTACTTGACTAGTCCTGATGGAAGGGGGTTATTGGGAAAAGTTCATATATCCACTTCTGAAATATCATGGGTGCAAATTTGCATTTGATGAAACGTGTTGTTACAAAATTGGTTCATAAACTGCGATAATAACATGTCCGTGAAAATGGTACTCCAGTACTAATATCGGTCTGACATTTTCCTTGCTCAATAATTGGAGTATTTGATAGACGGGTTTATCATAATTTAATAATATCTCCATCCCAAATCGTAAGGCTTATACTGTATTATTTTTAGAAAGTCAAACTATATCTAAACTTTTCCTAAAAATCATTAATATGTAAAATACAAAATAAATATCATTAAATAGATAATAAAATATATTTTCGTATGGTATCAACAAATATATATTGTTCTAAAAGTTTGGTCAAACTTTACTTGGTTTGACTTTAAAAAAAATAAGCCCTAAGATTTGGGATGAAGGTTCGCAAAAAACAACTACTCCAAGCGGTGTAGTGATTAGTACCAAGTATACCTGGCCATATGTTGGGCCGGGCCGGACCAAGGAAAGCCTGATGCTAAAAAATCAGGCCCAAGCCCAGCCCAGCCAAATACCAATGATACCCATCGGGCCGTCGGGTTGCGGGCCAAGTCGTAGTGTTAAATGGACTTTTCGGATTACCTAGGCCCGGCCCGGCCCAGATGTCGGGCCAACATTTTTAGGCCCAGGCCCGAGTTTTCCGGGCCGAGCTTTGGGCCGGGCCTCGGGCCGGGCTGCCCATGGCCAGGCATGGTATCAAGGTTTCTTTCAATGCTATTAATATTTGGATTATAAATATGCATGCTCCCAAACAAAATTAAGATTTTATCATCTGATCTACAAGATAATTAAGATTTTATCATCTGGAGACCCACGAGATGGCACGAAGATAAAGATTTTATTATCTGGGACTGAAGAGATAATTAAGATTTTATCATCTGGAGATCCACGAGATGGCACGAAGATACCTAGCGGACCCACAAATTCATCAGGTGGCATTGGTCTTGCTGATTACCACTTGTGTTAGTATGAATCCTTTATCGGAATAGCCTATGACATCGAGACTTTTTTTTGAGGTAAAACTATTATATTATAACAGGTAAGTAAGTTGTCTTATTAAAAATAAAAATCTTCCAGTTCTCTTTGGTACCCTGATAAGGAAAAGAGTGCGTAAACAAACTTGTTGTCCCGAGTTCAGATAGCAATTACATCATGCACCATTGCTGGCGTAATAAAACTAGGGGGGTCATTGTTCCAAAACTCATCAACATGATTAATAAAACTATGCCTAACTAGCTCACGAGCAACCTGGTTTGCCTCCCTATTACAATGCTCAAACAAAATTCATGTAGATAAGTTCCTACAATCATCAAAAATGGCTGAAGAAGATATGGCCGAGAAGCACCCGTTCACCATTGTTTCGATGACCTGCATATTGTCCGATGAATGATTACCTTATCCTAAATTCTATTAGGTGCCAGGACACGGTGGTGTCTTACCCGGTGCCCCCCATTTACTCTTGCCGATCCACGTGTGGCTGTTTGTGGAAGACATCGCGTTGGGGCCCACCACACCACGACGAGCTTATCTCTTCCACGAGAGCTTTTTTCTTCTTTCGTACATAGAGTTCTTCAGGAGCGCGCCGCCGATTACCACCTCCGCAATCGCGTCGCCGCCGGTCGCCACCCGCGCGAGCGCGCCGCCGCCAGCCAGCACCTCCTCGGGCGCGTCGCCGCCGGTTGCCACCTCCGCCAGCGCCGTCGCCCATCGTGAAGGGAGCCTTCGCTTCGCCGTCAAGCGCGCCGGTGATTCCCTTCTCACATGGCGCCGTCGGGAAGAGCGAGCCGCTGGGCCCTCTCTCCCATGGTCCAGCGCGTCGCTGGTCCCTGCCACCACTCCCCTTCCCGTTAATTTCCGCTCCTCCCAGGCTCCTTAGTTCTACATCTAAAAACATCCAAGGATGTAATAAAAGCATGATCCCCATTGTTCTGGTTGTATTTTTTCTTTGAAGATGTATCTATTTTTTGATTTTTTTACATCCCAAATGATGGCAGTGGTGGATGTATTTTTTCTTCCTTTTATACATCCAAGATCTGATTCGTCCCTATTTTGGATGTAAGAATAGTAGGTTCACCCCAGGTTTTTTTTACATCCCGAATGATGGCAGTGTTAGATGTATTTTGTTTCTTTTTTCTACATCCATTGATCTGAAAACATATAACTTTTCTGAACTTGAAGTCTCCAAGTGCAATAGAAGTGGATGACGTATTTATTTTGCAGGATCGATCTTGTATTTTTTCTCTCTGAACTTGCAACGGAGGCACGAAATGAGAAGTCGCTGATTTTGCAAATCCCGTGTTTCACTTGGAGCGGACATTCTAGACGGAAAGAAGAAACGTATAGGAGTAGACTTTCTATTTTCAGAAGGTGGGGAATGTTAGATTAGTTTATTTCTATTTTTGGGTGGAGCAATATATAAGACTAACCGGTGCTAGGGCACTGTGTAGCAATGTCCTTATTGGACCTTCCTTTGGACATATCCACACTTCCTTCTTACTCTGTATAATCTTCTTTTTTGCTCTTCAATAATTTGTTGCAAGAACTCCAATTGACATGGCACTTCTATGCATTGGCTGTAGGTTCTCAGCATGAGTAAATTGACGTCTTTCACACCATAAATACCTCTATGACATCGAGACTTGATAATGCACATATGTTTATTTCTGGCCCCATTTATTTAATTTGTTTTATCTGGCTTGAAATTTTCAAAGCTGATTGCTGCCTGTCACTTGTCCAAGTAGAAAGTGGCTAAAAATATTGATGATCACACACAAATTTCGGAAAACAATAAGCTAATTGAGGTAAAACATTTTTCCAAACTAAATCGACCAAAAACAAAATCGTTCAACACACATTATGACATTGAACAGAGCATACAATTTGCATCTGTCGCTTTCAGAGCATCTCCAGTCGCGTCCCCCAAACCGCGCCGAATCGAGCGTTTGGGGGACGAGTTTTGTTCGTGCCGCCTTTGGGGGACGTCCTCCCCAGCCGCGTCCCCCAAACACCGCCCCCAATCAGAAATTCAAATAGATGCATTCAAAAGAGATCATTCCCGCCGATTCGTCGCGATCAGAGTAGCGGCGATCGATCAAAGTACTGGGCGCGCGATCATATTACAGACCGGTGGTGCATGCAAATTAGAAGAAGGGGAAGGGGTTGGGCGACGGCGTCGTATCCTGAGTCGACGCAGGCCCGTCGAGCACGATGACCTCGTCGCGATCTGCCTGTTGCTGTGCATGGTGCGTCTGCTCTGTCACCGGCGCAGGTGTAGCAGTAGAAGACGCGTCAGCCTGCTCTTGCTGCGCTGCCGCTGCCGCCGATGCCGCTGCCCGGGCCGCGTCCGCCGCCGCCATTTTGGCTTCGATGTCGTCGAGAATCTGGCCTTTGAAGAAGTTGTGCGCCGCTCGCGTCCGGGGAGACATTCCCTCTGTCGACGTTCTCAGCAGGGACATGTCGTCCCTGCGTTTCTTGAGCTCCAGCTTCTCCTCTTGCCTCTTGAGCAGCTCCGCCCACCTTTCGTCGTTCTTTTCGGCGCGGGAGAGAAAGGTCGAGGAGACGTCGGCGAGGCATTTCGTGATCGACGCCTGCGTCTTCTCAGACGACGCAGCGTCGGCCAAGGCGGCCTTGGCAGCCTTGTTGCCAGTAGGACGCCCTGTCGAAGTTGCCAGCGGCGCGTCCAGATCAATGGCGTCCTTCCCCTTGGACAGCGACAGGCGCGTCAACCGCCATTTCTCATTCACTTTGAGCTTGCTATAGCAATGCATCAGCGCGAACGGCTTTCGTCCCATTGCCCGGCGGCTTTCGTCCCCTTTCGTCCCATTGCCCGGCAGCTTCTTGGCCGCTTTCTTCGCCATCTTTTTGGGGGCTGTCGGCGGCGCCATGTAGAGAGGGTAGCGCCGGCGGGTGGACGACGGGATAGGAGAAATGAATCGGCGGCGGGATATGTTTTGGGAGGCCTGAAATGCGCGGCGGTATAGGCGCGATTTGGCGGGAGCGGCGGGATTTGGCGGGAGTGTGAGACGAATTTTCCCTGTGCCGCTGACGGGTCGGCCCCGCCACTCCCCGTCTCGCTTTTCGTTGTGTCCGGCGTCCCCGGTGCATCCCCTGTGGGACGGGGACGGGCTCGGGGCGCCGGACACCGAATGGGGGCGCGCTGGACAAAAATGGGCTTTGGGGGACGCGGCTGGAACGCATTTTCTGTCCGGCGCACCCCAAATCCCTTTGGGGGACGCGGCTGGAGATGCTCTCATGATCATAGAAATTTACACTTGAATAATTTCAGGAAACAAACAACCTAATCGAATTTGAGCAATTTTCAGCGGACAATACAGTACACAGTACGTGACAGCAAATATGCTATAGAACATAAACAGATGCAAACTGCAAATGAGACGTTGAAAGGTACCATGAAACACTCAAAACAACCCTGGAGGGTTTCTCCACAGCCTGGATAGTTCAAGCTTCTGTAGTATTATTAACATAAGCAGACTCAAGAAACGAGGTTATAGATTCGGAGCATCTGCTAAGAGCAAATGGAGTAACACGAAACAACAATCGGAGAATTGAAGTGAAGTGAGTTTCGACTTCAGAAAATGCTATTAAAAATAGGTGTACGTAAGCTCATCCAGAGGCCTTCTTCTGCTGGAAGATGACGGCGTATACTGGGACACCGACGCCAATGCTTACAGCTCCCAGCACGGAAAACCATGCTGTCAGCTTCTGATGCTTCATCCTGTGCAAGTTGTACATGTGCTTGGCATGGAGGTAGTATTCCCCATCATGGGTCGCGTGCCCTCCCATCCTCTTCACCCCGGTGGCATGGAATCCACGTGAAGCTGATGCACAAATAAAGAACAGGTAATCAGCAACATGAGCAAATGTAGAGATGAAAAGAAGAATTCACAGCTACTTCAATCCCCACAATCAATATCCCCAGCTCTCCCAACCCACCGAACCAAACTTCAGTTCTCTACATTTTCAAGCTACTTCACTGTGGCCACCTCTTGGAGGTGCACGGTCATATGACAAAAATTCTGAAGCACTTCTCCATACATGTGACATGTACTGCTATCCATTAATGATAACATAACAGGGCAATAAATTGGATAAACATTGCCAATTTGCTAAGGGAGCGAACTGTCATTAGTTAGAAACAGTTTGCAAAAAATAAGCTCATTAATCTAGCAGTTCAACACTATGATAAAGAAGTGTTTCATCACCAATCCAGGTACTGGAGAAGGTATATGATTATTCTGAAAGACATCATGTACTTCCCTTTCTATTAAAGTTGGGCGAAATGTTACATTTTATAATATAAATTCTGTATATCAAAGGCCTTCTTTGACTATAGTAATGCATAACTAAACAAAACAGATCTAAGCACATACCATAGTATAATATTAATATTTTCAACCATAATTGGTGAGTTATGCTAAAAATCATATCCAGCAAGTTAGTTACTGAGAGAAGAACAATCCAAATCACATTGATAATTACTTCCAAAACACACATGAAGAGACAAATATATAAGAGGCTTTCTCAAAGCACAAAACAACAAATACTTCTCCTTCTCACCAATCCCTGATGGATCGTGATGATATGATAGAATCCTACTACTAGTCTCCAAAATATATGTGTGATGGTTCTTTGTGAGCATCTATGACACACGATGCTCACCTAAATACCATCAAACGTATTCTTTGTCCATATTTACAGCACGATACAACTCATGCGGCCTACCAAGAATTAGGACATAGATGAGCGAAAAAGGGCTATGTGTGATGGTTCTTTGTGAGCATCTATGACACACGATGCTCACCTAAATACCATTAAACTTATTCTTTGTCCATATTTACAGCAAGACGCAACTCATGCGGCCTACCAAGAATTAGGACATAGATGAGCGGAAAAGGTCACTGTGCCATGTCGTACTACTAGTCAACCAAGTGTATGTGTGAAGGTCCTTCCTGAGCACCTACCACACACATAATTCTCACCTATACTCCCATAAATTCCAGTCTTTCTCCATGTCTACAGCAACATAAAACTCATGCGGCTTGCCAAGAATTAGACGTTACCAATTGATGATCAGATGGTATACACTGCCATAAGCAAATTACAGATATTTGTGATTTACGAAGAAACGATGATTGCAACTCAAGCAGCATACGCAGAATTATGGCATCATAACTGGTGAGGAAATAGGGTTAAAATGCCATACCCTGCCTACTATTTTCCTTAGCAGAAAGAAAACTGCACTGATTACTTAAATAATAGTAGTATGTTTTATATTTGTATGTCAGGCTTGTTTATGCATAAAATGAACAAACCACTAATATAGATTGCTAGTTAGAAAGTGACAAACTGGTATTTCACAAACATATTTTGCCTGGTCCTTGCCACCAAAAAAATGCATGTGGGATGGTCCTTTATGAGCATCTACGACTCACATCATACCCACCTAAATTCCATCAGCATTACTCTCTGTCTATGTTTACAACAAAACGCAACTCGTGCGGCTTGCCAAGAAATAGACATTACAATCAGATGTTGTTACACTGATAAAAAAGTAACTTCATTAGGATAGTATACTATCTATAATACGAATTGCGGATCTAGGTTGCCCGTTTACTATGTCAATACACAAATGTTAAATCAGTCCATCTAGCGATCCAAGATCACATCCATGCCAAAATAAATGCATGTGTATTGTGTGATGGTCCTTTATGAGCATCTACGACTCACATAATACCCACCTAAATTCCATCAGCATCACTTTCTGTCCATATTTACAACAAAACGCAACTCGTGCGGCTTGCCAAGAAATAGACATTACAATCAAATGTTGTTACATGGTGACAAGCAAAGTAACTTGATTAGCATAGAACTGTCTATAATATGAATCGGCGATCTAGGTTATCCGTTTACTAAGTCAGTACACGAATGCTAAATCAATCCGTCAGGCAATCCGATATCGTGTCCATTTCTGGCAAAGGCTCGTCTGCGGATCCATCGAAGAAGAACAATTTCGAAAGTAATGGTAGAATGCCTATTCAATCGGAACTACAGCCGTACCCCGCATCCAAGAGAGGACCGGATGAACAACCATTCCCCCAAAATTATTTCAACGCTAAAGCCGTCCGGTTATCCGAGTAATTTCCAGGTGAAAAAACAGATCTACCGCTGCAGACATCCACATCAAAACAAACAACCAAAACTACACAGCCGAGACGCAAATCGCATCACCGAAACCCCAATCGGGTCATAGAGGGGGCGGGGAGTCTTGCCTGGCTTGGAGGCCTCGGCGCCGTTGGCGAGGAGGCGGATCCCGGAGCGGAGGCCGCGGTTGAGCGCAGTCGCCATCGCGTCGGTGCTGGTGTTCTCGCCTGGTCGCCGCCGCCGGAGTTGTGGGTGTGGGTGCGCGATGTGGGGATGGCTTTCACTGATCTGACGCGGCCCGGCTTTTCTGAGGGTTGCGCGTAGCGTGGAAGGCCTATTTGACTTTGGGCCTTTGGGCTTGTTCGGAATAAGCTCACTCTCAATAGGAGAGAATGGCGAATACTGAAGCTTGTTCGGAATTGGGCCGGAGTTCCGAGCCTACCCATGTATGGGCTGAGTTGACAAAAGTGATTCGTTCATGCAGCGTGTGCAGGCAAATGGAAAAGGTTGATTAAAAAAATAATCCCCTATCTCTTTTTGAGTTGACAAAAGTGATTCGTTTATGAGCCTGGTGTCCTCAGTCTCATTCTCAATTCTTTTTAATGGTGCACCTCTGGAGTCTTTCAAGCTGTCGAGAGGTCACCGCCAAGGCGATCCGATATCCCCTATCTCTTTTTGATTGCAGCAGAGGGCCTTTCACGCATCCTTAAACAAAGTCGTCGTTCTTCGCATCTAGAAGGAATCAAGGTGGCAGCCACAGCTCCTGCGGTAAATCACCTCCTCTTTGCAGATGATAGCATGCTGTTTGTCAAAGCCAGTGTAGAGGGAGCTAAGGAAGTTTCTGACCTATTGGATGCCTATTGCAATGCATCAGGACAACGTGTGAATCTGGACAAGTCATTGGTGTTTTTTAGCAAAGCCTGTCCCGAAGATACGAGGCAACTCATCAAGGCTTCTCTGAATGTCCCCAATGAGACGCTGAGTGAGAAATACTTGGGTATGCCTTCGGATGTTGGTAAATCAAAAATTGGGGTATTTAAGTACCTTAAGGATCGTGTTTGGAAAAAGGTCCAAGGATATTTAGATCAACTTCTTGCTTCAGGGGGCAAGGAAGTCCTCATCAAGGCAGTGGCACAGGCAATCCCTGTTTTCTCTATGTCCTGCTTCAAATTACCACGAGGTCTCTGCCAATTCATCAATGCTATGTTGCGAAGCTTCTGGTGGGGAAGCAAGGATGGCCGGCGCAAAACAGCTTGGGTGTCTTGGGAGACGATGTGCTCCCCGAAATTCTCTGGCGGGCTAGGCTTCCGGGATATGGAGTTATTCAACCTGGCGATGCTGGCGCGTCAAGCATGGCGCATACTACAGAATCCAATGTCCTTAAGCGCACGGGTTCTGAAGGCTGTATACTTTCCGTCCTCAGACTTTCTGCAAGCCACCGTTGGTTCGACGCCGTCCCAGGTGTGGCGCGCGTTAGTGGAGGGCCGAGACACGACGACGCAAGGTTTGATCAAAAGAATAGGTACTGGTGAATCTACCAACGCATGGAATGATAACTGGTTGCCTCGTGATTTCATGCAATGACCAACGGCCTGTTTGAAGAGAGATCCACTCCCTCTGGTATCTTCTTTTATTGACAATACGTCGGCGACATGGAAGAGTGATCTGTTGGAACAGCATTTCCTTCCAATGGATATTGAGGTCATACGGTCCATTCCTTTGAGCACACGAAGGATGGAAGAAGTGTGGGCATGTCATTATGAGAAAACGGGAGTTCTCTCAGTAAGATCAGTATATAGGCTGCTAGTTCAAACGAAAAAAAGGAGAGAAGATTGGTTCGATGAGCGACCAGCTGGGTCGAATGGAGTGAGGGAGGAGAAATCTTGGCAGCGGCTGTGGAAGGTGCATGTCCCTTCTAAAGTAAGGATCTTCTTATGGAGGCTGGCACACCAGTCCCTCCCAACAGGTGACGTTCGCAATAAGCGTTGCATGGCAGAGACGAGTGCTTGTTCTTTATGTGGGGCACAAGACTCTTGGCAGCATTCTCTCATCGAGTGCAATGTGGCCAGGTGTCTCTCGGCACTGGCAAAGGAAGAAATGCTTGAGCATATGGTGAGATCGGCTGAGCCGAGTGCTAGGCAGTGGATGTTTCTTATGTTGGAAACACTGTCAAAGGAGGAGCTCGCAATCATGGCGGTCACGCTGTGGGCCATCTGGTTCGCTCGGAGGAAGATCATTTTCGATGGTGAGTTTCAGCGCCCGCTAACGACCCATGGGTTTGTGGAGAACTACATGCGAGATCTGCCGATCGTCTACCCCTCAGCAGCCAAGGGCACGCCAGGGTCAGATCATCTCATCCTCGCTGGATTGCACCGCCGGAGGGCTTTGCAAAGTTCAATGTCGACGCTGCGGTGGAGAAGAACACCGGAGGTGGAGCACTGGGTGTAGTATGCAGAAGTGCAGGAGTAGTGTTCATGGGTGGCTCAGCCCTGGTGGTGGCTGGCATCTCTGATCCGGACATCCTAGAGGCTTTGGCCTATCGGGAAGCACTGGCCCTGGCGGAGGACCTCAACATCCGGAAAATGGTTGTGGCGTCAGACTGTCTCCAAGTCATTAACAACATTCATGGTGACTTCGGAGGCAGCTATAGTATGGTGACAAGAGAGATCAAGGTGAAAGCTTCTAGCTTCTCCGATGTTCGTTTTAGACATGAAAACATGGCTTCAAATTCAGAAGCTCATAGAGTGGCCCGTAGTTTTGTTTCTAGCACAACTGGTAGACAGGTTTGGCTACTTCAGCCACCTGAAGGTTTTTGTATTCCGTTGTTGATTAATGAATAAAGATCCACTCTATACCTCAAAAAAAAGTAATGAACTCACTCAAACAAAAAATGAATTAGGATGAGAGAAGAGAGAAGAGTGGATACGTTTTCTTAGAGAAACAAATATTAAAAACAAAATATATCTAGAACCCTTCATCTGAATTGTGAAGTAGTATATCATAAGAAGTCCCTCAGACCTATCTAACACCACGATCGAGTTTTAAAGATCTCGAAGCAACGGTGAAATTATTTTTTACGAATAGAAGATTGTCTCATGAAAATAAACATGCATTTTAGCTCAGTGGGGGTTTGGAGGGTGGGAGTGCCATACCCTGCCCGTCGTGAAGTATATTCTTTCTCATGTTCCTCCCGCAATTGTTTTGGTCGAATATTTTTGAATGTATAAATGGCCTATTAAAGATTAGATATACTAAGTACATCATTATCCACATAAAGGTACAAAATCATTTATGGTTCTACGAAAATAAGCATATCCTATGTTGTTGAGGTATTTCATACACTCTCATGGACTGTGTAAAAAGAACAAAACAACATCAAGTTCGAAACAAGTGAACTACAAAAACCTCATCCAAAGGCGAGTTTACGAGATAAGTTGTATGCTAGGGTTCTGGTTCTACCGCACAACCATGCACAATACCACCACCACAAATATCACACAACTAACTAATTCTTTGTTTTTATACAAGATATAATTAAGATAATATACCTAGTATACCACGATCTGTTCAGCTCGAAGTATAGAGATGAAGAACATTACCACACCTCCTTTAACTTGTAGTGATAATGTTTCAACTAGCGTCCAAGATCTTAGCCACAGTTATATAGCTTGTCGTCACACACTAACCCATCAAAGCATGCCAGCATCTTCGGTAAGGAACATGAAAAGTATTTAGTGGTTATGAAGCAGAACAAAGCCCACAAAAAATATAGTGGTCATATTTTAAGATCTTGTAGCTGCATGATGGTGCCATTAGATGTGGTTCTTTCCTTCGCTAGTCCAAATTGATCATTTCTAAGTACTCACTCCGTTTCTGAAAAAGATTCTCCATTTTATCTAGATACGGAGATATATTGACATCTTTTAGCTATAGATACATATGTATCTAGAAAAAGTCGAGAAGCTTTCTTTTGGAACCGAAGGAACACAAGAGATTAGGCGTATGAACATATATCTCATAAGGTTCTCTTTGCCAACCATAAACATCACATATGCTTTACTGAAATATAGTTCGCTGATGCTAATTGCAAACCTATGCACTAAGTGGAAACAAATATCAATATATGTTCATCGAGATCAAATGCTTAATTTCCGGTATCCTTCAACTTTTTGGTTTTTTTTTGTTGAGAGAGGGATACCCTCTAACATCACCTGCACTCGTCAATCCGAGACCTACTAGTTTTCTCATCGTTGGGAGGACTTCCTAGAGATTATTTCGCTCGATAAGAGTTATGGATCTTGGTTGTGGCTCTATCCTATAAGGACCGTCTTCTTTGGGATATCCCAATTTAGTGGAGTCATTGGCATCGTAGTTTTCAAGGGTGAGCTATACCCCACAACAAAATCGTCCTTAACTTCCTTTTAGGAGGCCCAACTCCCATCCTCTACCACAGGTTAAGTGTACACCAAGCTTTACAAGAAAAGTTTCTAGCATCATATTCACATCAACTTGTCATCATCCCTGAATTTAAATTTTAATGTACCTCGTGGAGATTGAAACACATTAATGAGAGTGAGATCTGATATAGTGGTTGGTGTATTTCTTCTACTACGTGGGATATACGTTTGGCTTGATCACATTGATGTTTTCTGGTCGCCACTTAATATGAGCATGGCTTTCCTGAAAAAAAAGGGTTGAAGGGATAAGTGCGTGCTGATGGCCAAAGTGATAACTATCTGAAACTGAATAACACATTTGGCCGAAACTCCAAAACCTCCGCCTGTTACGTGAGGCTCTCGCGATCTAGGTCTTCCTCACCTCCTGTCGGCGCCGCCACCGATCTGCCCCGCCTCTGTGGCCTTCGGGCCATGGGGGTGCGGTGGATCGTGGCCCTCGTCGGCGGGAGGGCTCCACCCCCTGTTTTGTGGGTTCCGTTCTCCCTTTTAGTGTCAAAGTTTGTAGGAGAGGCGCTCAGGTGGTGGTGGCGCTGCCTTGTGCAATAAGTTCTCCCCGGCTTCAACCCCATCTCGACGGCAACGTCGAGAGGCTTGTGGGAGTGGTGTTGTCTTTGAGGTCTTCAGAACGTATGTGGTCTTCTTGACTCGTTCGGCGACTTCCAGTCCGCAACCAATAACGTCAAGCCGACTCGGGGAGGAGCGACAACAGCGGCGCGCCGACACGGTCTAGAGGCTGAAGATGAAGGGCTTCTCAAGGATCTCGTTGTAATTTTCATTTTTCTTGGAGTTGCTTTGTACTGTTCGTTGTTTCTTTTAATGCCAATGTTCTATTCGTAAAAAGAAAGAATAACACATTTGGTGTTTAACCATGTTTTTTTGTGGTTGTTGCGATAGAAGTTGATATATTGCTTTGACATTGTCCTTTTAGCCTACAACAAAGTTTTTTTTTAGTTTCACCTAAACAAAGTTGATAGAAGTTTTGTTTTGGAGTAGTACAATGCTCACGGTCATTAGACTATATAGTTGTCGTGGTCTTTTTGCCTCGACGAATTTCTCTTTACGAATTTAACCAAAACTTTATTGTTTGCCGTCAAGAAAAAGCTTAGCTTGATCAAGGGTTAAATAATCTTGGGAATCGCAGTTTGAGCGGCTGAGCAGAGTCATCAATGAACGACTTTTCTTCCCAAAAGAGAAAAGTGTTTCCGAGACCAGGTTTAACAAGTAAAACCCCTCTAAAGTTGTCAACTTGTTTCAGGATATCCTTCCAGCAATCTCGAACGATATCGCCGCTGCCGCCGTCGATGGAGTTAGGAGAAGTTAGCCCTGGCCCTGGCCTTCCACGACCACCTGAGCTCGACAGCCTATTCACCGACGAGGCGTGGGCCTCCCTTAGCGAGGAGAGACGCCGTTTGATTATTTCGGATGACGACGAAGAAGAGAGTCACATCCATCAGCTCCGTCAGGCTCGCAAGGATCGCCGTATCCGACGCAAGGCCCTGCAGGAAGCTCTGCCGGATATGCACCCTGGCATCAGTCTCGATTCCAACTTACCACTGTCCAGGGATGTTCGGGATTCAGATCTACTTTTGTGGATCCGAGAACATCGGATCCGTAACCTCTCAGAATGTAAGTTACACAATTCAATCTTCTTTTAGTATTTTTCTTATTCTGCGAATTTACAGATTATATATACATATATATCAGGCTCACTTGCTTTTTTCCCCAGCTCTACTAGGGCCGATGCGATATACTTCCTGCGAACTCCTAGGGAACAGATGCGCACATCATCCTCGTCCTATGCTACATTTCTTCGGTATTTCAGTCAAGTTCTACAGGCATGACTTGAAGCTTATGTGTGATAGCACTAAGCACTCATATATTGATATCTATGGCTTGATTGCTGTAAGGGATTCATTAGATTTTGCTCGGAACACTATTTTTCACCGTTCTAGAGAGAACGCTCAACCTATCGACCTGGTAATCACTTACTCTTTCTCAACACTCAGCATGATCATAGTGTACAATTAATGAACTGTGTCAATTTGCATTGATTATGATTACTAAATTTGTGTCTAGATCTTTCAGTAATCCTGTATTTGCAAAAGTTGTCACGTGTTCTATATATAAATCATTTCTGCGATTAATGTTATTTTTTACTACATTTTAGGATGGTGGTTATTTACGTCTGTGCTACCCTGCACGAGGCATATCTGCAATGGGTTGCTTGATTGAAATTGATATAAAGATCAAGGGTAAGAAGGTTGAGGAAGATTTTCCAGTTATTGATGGATCTGTGAAAGCCCGTGGGCAATTTGAGCCATGGACTATTAACCATGTGGATGACATTAATGGTAAGATTATATTTGAGTCATGTGTTGTCCGGAAAGGTGTTGAGGCAACTATAGACCTGGATTTCATGGAGGTGCCATCAGGCGGCTTCCATGTGCAGATGTGTGGTAGTACTCTCCGCCATAAAGCTTTCTACAACTTCATCAATGAACGTTGTGACGCTGAAGACTTTATAGCTTCGCCTGGGAAGCACGGGAAGAAATTTGTAGCGGCTGTTAATATAGGGGATACACTCCGTATAGACTTCAGGGAGAATGGGCGAGAGGCTCTCTCTTTTGTAGCCTGCAAGCATGGCAACAAGCGCCAGCTCTATCGATTCAATAATGGAGCTGTGGTCTCTGTGAGAGTGTTTTGGTCAGCCATTGTCAGCGATCGGCCATTTCTATGAATAGTGAAAGAAAGTGTGCTGTAGCATTTGAGTTTAGAAGTTTTGGATCTTTGCCCCCAAGTTAATCTCATGATCTTTTGCTACATGCAAGTCTGCGCAAGTACTAGGTGCTTACAGTGTTAATACTTATTGATGCTGATGACTTGCATGGTGTAATCAAACAGTTATGATGCTTCGGTGTCGCTCTTGTGTAATGTCTGTATTTTATTATTTCTACACCTATGATTCGTGCGTTCTTGCAATGGGTAATGACAGCTGTTGTTTTAGATAATAAGAGGCATATCTGCCTTTCTGTGGCTAGTTGCCATGTATTTGTTTTTGCACTTTTGCTGGGATTTTGGCTGCCCAGATCTCCTTGCGAAGACGCATTCATCACTTTGAATAATCTTTACTATATTAATGTGAAAGATGCAATGTCACACCTCACCTGATGTCACACTTAACACTATTTAACTGCCAAATGTCACTGTTAACAAATTTGCTAAAAGTGACCAATACCAACCCTGCACTCAAATAGCAACTTACCTACTCAAATATCCCTCATGTGGAGTCTTCATCTAACTATCTTCCGCGTTAAAATTCAGTGAAAATCTCAGTTTGTTATTCGCGTCGGCTCCTAGGGGAAACGGAACTCTCTTGTCTCATCTCCTCCTTAGGTCCCAGCAATGGCCACCGGCCTCCCACAAATTGTCCACCCAAGGCCGGTTCCCTCCGCCGATCTACCGGAATCCACTGCAAGCACGGCGCCTTTAGCTCCCCCACATGAACACCAACTTTAAGAAGAAGGTAATCGAGTACTTGAAGCAGGCGGTGCAGGAGTACGAGCAGGAAATCAAGGAGGCTACCTTCCATGTTTGAGTACCTCTGCCACGCAGAGGAGACCCGCGCCATCCTCGACGAGGGCGGCGGCGGGCACCCAGGGCATCGATGGCAGTAGCTCGCTGCCGCCCTTGCGTCTGCCTGCGGCGTAGGGTGGGCCGGAAGACCAGGTCGATCTCGAGGCTGCAGTCTCCGCCCACGCCCCTTAGAGCATGTCTAACAAAACCCTTAAATCGGCCAAACCCATATAATAACCGCCGAAATAAGGGGTTAGGCGGTGCTACCCGGCCGTCTAGTAGACCCCGTAAAACAAGCCTCTCATCGATTTTTAACAGTTTTGGCTACGGGGGGCTCTTCACCCCTTACTTGTACTTGGCGGGAGGCTGAATACAGGGCCAATCCCTCATCCCATTTCACTAGGGCGCGCGGACATTTCAGAATTCCCAACCGTTTTCCTCGCGCCGCCGCCATAGCCACCCGCGCGCCGCCGCTGAAAACAGAATATTCCGTAGGATTATGTTTTACGGGGTGGGGATACGGGGTCTGCTAGCTCGGACGAGTTTTTAGCCAGCGAAAAGTGAATACAGTGCCCTCTACTCGTGTTTTAAGGGGTAGAAAAATAAGGGGTCTGTTAGACATGCTCCTACAGGACCATCTTTCCTACTCAAATCAGCATATTTTGCTTTATATTTAGGAGTTTCGACATAACACCTAGCCGCACGTGCTCATCAACAATGAATTGTAGATGTCGCTGCACCAGACATATAATAACTTATATCTAGTAGAATACTTAGCAAGTTTCTCACTATTTAATGAGCCTTTGTTCATAGGAAAAAATGTTGCTATCAGTATACTGAGCATACTTATTTTCATTGCAGTAGAATTTCTTGTTTTCTAATGTGCTATTTTTCTTCTTCTTTCTCAGATTTTCGGAAAATACCGGTTTATGAAAAAAAAGGTGAGTTATAATGTTGACTTCCTTCAGCTGAAAAGATTACTCCTTTAATCGGTTTGACCACTTTTGGAGGCTCTCGTTGAATTGCGGAAAATTAATACACATGTAGCTTTGTCAATGCCGCGAAATAGTGCAATGGTATTTTTGCTTATTGGCATAAATCTAGGAGGGCAAACTGATATTCATGTGCGGAATTGCTCATCTGCATTGTTGTTTTCTCTCCAATGCGTTGAACTTGCTTTCTTCAGTGAGCAGTTCTGTTTCAGATCCTAACACTAGGCAACCGGTATATGAAATATACCTTAATTTTTGTAAAACCTTATCACTTCCATAAAACTTTATTCAAAAACATCACCAACGCTAACCCATCTTCCAGCCATTATTCCAGCTTTACTAAAAAACAAAACTAAACCTAGACTTGAGTTCTTTGACTACATGTTTGTCTGCTGCCATGCGCGATCTTCAGTTAGGATTCAAGCTAGAAAGATATACACCATATGACTGCAAATAAAAATTTTATATCTTCCAGTTTGCATATTTGAGGGCATCCATAAATGTTGGGACAATGCCTGGGAGGCCTTGACAAGGCCCTTCCTATACCTAGAAATGAAGTGTTCGTGAGTGAGGCCTGGACAAAGCATTTCCCACACCTAGATACAATACCTGCACGTATTTTGGCACCCTGAAGATATATGTCCACGAGAGTGCATTCGCTACCCGCATGGGTAGCTACACACCCATGCAGTATACCAATATGCAAGCCATATTAACTTGTTTTAGCTCGGTTTTCTAGTAGAACGTGGAATTCTAGTGTACAAAAGTGATTTCCGAATTTTGATATGAATATTTTTTGATCAAAGTCAACTCACCAACGTATTTTGCATTGACTTTTTGAATATTGAGTTGACTTTGACAAAAAAAAGTTCAAATCAAAATTCGGAAACCACTTTTATACACTAGAATTCCACGTTCTACTAGGAAACCGAGCTAAAACAAGTTAATATGGCTTGCATATTGGTATACTGCATGGGTGTGTAGCTACCCATGCGGGTAGCAAGCTTCATCCCATATGTCCACTTCGCCACAAACCTTTATTTTATTGGAGATTAATCTACGGCTTCATGCCAGCCTTTGGTGATTATGCTTTTTTCGAACTACACCATTTTAGGAAACATTTTGACAAATAGAGACACACACTCAGTATTTTGCGCATACAGAAACCGTTTACAATTCTTAGGATGTGAGGCCATAAGAGTTATTTAGACAACTGTTTTATTTTGAAAGATCTACTATTTAAGCAAGCTGCATGGTATATTATCTCTGCTTGTATTGTAAATTGGTGAAGAAGTGGGCTTGTATTTTACTTTGATTTTCTAAGAAATCATACAATCTAAAATTATCAAGCATTTCATCTATTTTAGCTTATTTATCAAAACCTTGGAATTCATTTTCTGACCGGTTTGCAGTGTCAACATTGTTTGCTTAGAGTTTGTGGCATTTTATCAAAGGCTTTCTTACTATTATGTTTATGTGCCAAGGAGGCAAGGGTTGTGGATATTTTATTATTTTCATGAATAAACAAGTATATGACCAATGAAGAATACATTTATTTTCTTATGTAGTTCCGGTATATATGTTTTGTAGCATTGGAGCACGATTGATCTGCAGTGTGATATTAGAAGCTTTTGTACAGTTTTTCTTGGTAGTATTTCTGTTTTATTTATCTCTGGAAGTATTTTCAAATATGTTGCTATCTCTTCGTGAGTCGAGGTGCTTGAGAGTACACAAAAATGTACCGCGTCAGTTGTGCTTGAGTTTTAGCAATAAGGTATTTATTTAAACCATGTAAAATTCGAAATAGTTTTTGAAGTTGGAGTCGCATGATCATGGTTAGTTTTAGTTAACCAAACCTAATATGATTGTTACTGGTTCTTGACCGTAGTGCCGATACCCGACAAAATAGCGTCTAATCCTCGTCCTTTCCAGAAACACCTTGCCTGGTTCTCTCCTCCATGTGGCCGGGTCAGACCGGAGCCGCTCTTGCCGGCGATGCTAGCTTGAGTTGGCGAAGGAAGGGTGTCGGAAGTAGTAGTAGGTATAGTTTTTTCTGTAGGATTACCCTCTGTGGAGTATGGGAGTAGGTCGCGGTATCCAATCGGCCGGATCTGGTGCGTCGTGTGCCTCCTCTTCCTCGCGACATGGCTCTGGTGGCAGGAGCTGCGTTGTGGGAGGAGGAAGAAGCTAGGCATCTCCGGTAATAAGGCTGTCTTCCCCATCTTCTGGAGGCGGTCGCCGGTGATGCCAAGCGCTAGGCTTCCGAGGTGGAAGCGGATTGGTGGCCTTCTCTGCTGTTGGAGCTCGCTGGTGCTGCTCTCCCTTCTGGCCAGCGGTGGAGGCAAGTAGAAAGGCGGGCTAGCGGAGGCATTCTACATCGACGGAGAAGGCTGGGGAGTTTGTGATACCGCGCTTGCTCGGAGTTCATGCTCGGTGGCCTGTGCTTGGCCACCGACTCTTGATGCTGGCGGGTAGTAACTCCAGGCCTGACGCCGGCGTTGCGTCAGGTTATCTTCAACCTCCCATGGAGGCCATGTGTAGGACTCGCGGCGGAGCAACCTCTCTCCACTGCACCAAGTGGTCTTGTCCCCAGTGCTGGTGGCGATAATCGTCGCTTGAGGCATAAGTTCATCGGCGGTGATGGAGGACCCGATTGCTTTTCTTATTTCTTTTTAGGGTCTGCTCATAGGTACACCTAAAACTCTAACAACCGACTCAACATTGACTGGGATTTTGCCCCTTTCTCCAAAATCCAGACAACATTTTACAGGATCAAAACAAGCCATTAGGAAGCGGCAGAGCTCTGGTACAAGCTTGGAACACTTCATCTCAACAATGTCAGCAAAATCTGATGTAGAAATCAAATACAGCTGTTTTGGTGTCATGCCCTTACAAACCCGAACAATTTTCATAGGTGATGAACGATTGAACACAGAACTCTAACAAAAACAGCAAAGAAGGAGTGAACCCTATCAGACCTATGACTAAATTACAAATTTTCAATCCAACATATTCAGAGAGAAGCAAAGCATTATGGATGGATCAATACCTGGTTTTTCTTCTTAGTAACGACCATCCCCTCTTGATCATTATCCCCATCAACATGTTTATCATCCACAACAGCATCAACAACTATATCTTCTAGCCCTACTGGACGTCTCCAACAACATCTGTCTTTTGTCTCACCCCTGTTTCATCACCGAGATCACCCTGTACAATTGCTTTTAACTGCAATTTGTTCCTCATCGTGCCATACTTTGACTTCTCACGTTTTGAATTTTTTGGGGTACGTACATGTTTCTACAAAAAAAAGAAAATATAGCTGTTTGGTCATCTGGGTCAATTGTGATAGGAAAAAAATACATCATAGAGTGAAAGCACATATGATATGATAGGAAAAAAGTCATAGCATGATTGGTAAAAATGATTGGAAATGAGAACACCTGCAAAAACATTAAAAAAGTAAGAAAATACACTATATAGTGCCATATACATTTTGAACACACTGGATATAAAAAATACATCATAAGCATCAAAAGATATACAAAAACAATGTATATAGTTATTATTGTTTACATCCTAAAAGTTAAAAAGCAAAGCAATATGTCAAAAAATATACATCCAAAAACATTAGGGAAAAATACTAACTCCATACACGATTAATCCCTAAACCAAACAAACATTATACAACACATTTGCATGGACATGAACATGAACATTGTACAGGATGTATATATCAACAAATTTATACACCCCTGTGACTGCCATCATACTACAAGTTATGGTTTCAAAAAAAGAATACATCATATGGTACAAATGTTACATGCAATTCAAATAATTTGCAATAATTACTACATCCTGTAGAAAATATGAAGAACCAAAAATCATCTATGAGCCCATATATGAGATATCAACCTCAACAAAAATGTCACATGGTGTGTATTGAAAAATACATCCAACAAGCATACATACAGTACTGCTTATACACCCATGATGTATAAACTACCATAGGGAAGCAAAAAACAACTAGATCCACCTCCTCTGTGCCTAAACAGAGGATATCATGGAAAATCGAACTACATCACACCAAAACGCCAACCCTAAACGCAACATTGGAATGTAGAAAACATATGCAGGATCGAAGAACTAACCAGCAACCCTTGGACGACAAGTGAAACTCCAGTGAATCGTCGAATTGGCAGCGATGGCACGTACGCAACTCCGATTGACTCCTAAATGGAGGAGAACAAGGGTAATAGAACTACAAAACGAGCGAACGCCAACCCAAAATCAACATGAGCGCGCAGGAATGGAGGACTCACCAGCAACACGACGGGGATGCTCTCCTTCAACGATATATTCCAGGGACCGGTCGGATTTGCGGCCCCGCACCGCCGCGCCGCCGAACGAAACCTCCAAGCGCCGTGCCGCACCCGAACGCCTCGATCTGCTTCTCCGCGCTGACCAAGATTCTACACGGCTGCTACAACCGACCACAGATGCTCCTACACGAATTCGGTCGGACAGCTCGCCGCCGACGAGCGTGATTCGGCGGTGGAGATCAGGAGCAGATTTGACGGGGGGAGAGACGAGAAACGACGAGAATGGGGAAGAACTCCTCTCTCGCGGTAATGAAATGGCCAAAGCGAAACAAAAATAGAAAAGAAAAAAGAAAAGAAGCTCCAAAATTTTGGCTGTTAGCACCGGTGAATCTGGGACGCACGATTTCGATCCAACGGAGCGGACGAGGGAGCACCGTGGAAGACTACAAAGTGCTCTAGCATCTAAGGGCATCTCTAGCGCTGCGACCCAAATGGACGGGTGATACGCGTACAACACGCGTCCGTTGGGAACCCCAAGAGGAAGGTGTGATGCGTACAGCGGCAAGTTTTCCCTCAGTATGAAACCAAGGTTTATCGAACCAGTAGGAGCCAAGAAGCACGTTGAAGGTTGATGGCGGCGAGATGTAGTGCGGCGCAACACCAGGGATTCGGCGCCAACGTGGAACCTGCACAACACAAACCAAGTACTTTGCCCCAACGAAACAGCGAGGTTGTCAATCTCACCGGCTTGCTGTAACAAAGGATTAGATGTATAGTGTGGATGATGATTGTTTGCAGAAAAACAGTAGAACAATATTGCAGTAGATTGTATTTCAGTAAAGAGAATTGGACCGGGGTCCACAGTTCACTAGAGGTGTCTCTCCCATAAGATAAACAGCATGTTGGGTGAATAAATTACAGTTGGGCAATTGACAAATAAAGAGGGCATGACCATGCACATACATATTATGATGAGTATTGTGAGATTTAATTGGGCATTACGACAAAGTACATAGACCGCTATCCAGCATGCATCTATGCCTAAAAAGTCCACCTTCAGGTTATCATCCGAACCCCCTCCAGTATTAAGTTGATAACAACAGACAATTGCATTAAGTATTGCGCGTAATGTAATCAGTAACTACATCCTCGAACATAGCACCAATGTTTTATCCCTAGTGGCAACAGCACATCCATAATCTTAGAGATTTCTGTCACTTCCCCAGATTCACGGAGACATGAACCCACTATCGAGCATAAATACTCCCTCTTGGAGTTACAAGTATCTACTTGGCCAGAGCATCTACTAGTAACGGAGAGCATGCAAGATCATAAACAACACATAGATATAAATTGATAATCAACATAACATGGTATTCTCTATTCATCGGATCCCAACAAACACAACATATAGAATTACAGATAGATGATCTTGATCATGTTCGGCAGCTCACAAGACCCGACAATTAAGCACAATGGGGAGAAGACAACCATCTAGCTACTACTATGGACCCATAGTCCAGGGGTAGACTACTCACACATCACTCCGGAGGCGACCATGGCGGCGTAGAGTCCTCCGGGAGATGATTCCCCTCTCCGGCAGGGTGCCGGAGGCGATCTCCTGAATCCCCCGAGATGGGATTGGCGGCGGCGGCGTCTCTGGAAGGTTTTCCGTATCGTGGCTCTCGGTACTGGGGGTTTCGCGACGAAGGCTATTTGTAGGCGGAAGGGCAGGTCAAGGGGCGTCACGAGGGGCCCACACCCTAGGTCGGCGCGGCCAGGGCTTGGGCCGCGCCGCCCTATGGTGTCGCCACCTCGTGGCCCCACTTCGTCTCCTCTTCGGTCTTCTGGAAGCTTCGTGGCAAAATAGGACCCTGGGATTTGATTTCGTCCAATTCCGAGAATATTTCCTTACTAGGATTTCTGAAACCAAAAACAGCAGAAAACAGCAACTGACACTTCGGCATCTTGTTAATAGGTTAGTTCCAGAAAATGCACGAATATGACATAAAGTGTGCATAAAACATGTAGATATCATCAATAATGTGGCATGGAACATAAGAAATTATCGATACGTCGGAGACGTATCAACGGGTTGGGCCATCCGTTTTGGGCTATTTGGGTGGCCGCGCGGACACGCGGATAGCGCCCCGCGTCCGCGTATCTGTTTGGGTCGCACGATGCGCCCAACGCGGCCAGATTTGGGTCGCGGCCATAGAAGTTGGTATTTGTCTTTGAATTCAATATAAATGCATAAAAAATCATAAAAATATATATAAATAAGTTTTAAATGCTCAAGATTTATTACATAAGATTATTTTCCACGTATTCAATGACAAAGTATTATTCAAATAAAAATGTAAAATGATACAAATAGCCTAGGCATTGTTTTCTTCGGGATTTTCTTTATTGTTGTTGTTTGCAACATTGTTGCCAACATGCACCCACATGTGCTCAACCAAATCAGCCTGGAGCTGGTTGTGAACAATTTGATCCCGAATTTCATGGTGCACATGGAGGATATCCTGGAATGATGCCGGACCACCTTGAAGAGCAACCAACTCTCCCTGGCCATCCCACTCATTATCAAACAGTGAATCATCCCGCTCTATCTAAAAAATCATGTTATGCATGATTACATAAGCGGTCATCACCTCCCACAAAGTTTGCACACTCCATCCTCTAGAAGGGTGTCTGACGATAGCCCAACGAGCTTGGAGGATGCCAAACGCCCGCTCGCATCTTTCCGGGCTGCCTCTTGCTCTTTGGCAAACCTTGCCTCCTGCTCTGAGTTGGGACGCCGGATTTTCTTCACGAGTGTAGCCCAAGGTGGATAGATACCATCAGCAAGGTAGTACCCCTTGGTGTAGTGGTGGCCATTGATCTCAAAATCCACATCAGGGGACTGACCGTGCGCTAGCCTATCAAACACCGGAGAGTGCTGCAACACATTGATGTCACTGTGCGAGCAGGCATTCCGAAGAATGAGTGCCAAATCCATGTGTTATGTGAAGCAACAGCTTCAAGAATCACTGTGCACCCCTCAGAATGGCCGCTGTACGCCCCTACCAACCAAATGGGCAGTTCTTCCACTCCCAGCGCATGCAGTCTATGCTGCCAAGCATCCCAGGAAACCCGCTAGAAGCGTTAATTGACAACAGACGGACTGCGTCCTCTGCATTAGGTTGCCGCAGATATTGTTCTTCGAACACACCGATCACTGCTCTGCAGAACCTGTACATCGCTTCCAAGCAGCTCGACTCGCTCATGTGCATGTACTCATCTACGAAATCACCGGCAACACCATATGCGAGCATCCTAATCACTACCGTGCATTTCTGATACGAAGAGAGGCCTACCTTGCCAATTGCATCCACTTTGGCGACAAAGTAGTCGTCGTAGATCTTGATGCCTTCCATTATCCGGGTGAACAACGGTCTGGACATCCGAAAACGATGGCGAAACATGACCGGCGTGAACAATGCCTTGCGGTAGAAGTAGTCGTTGAAGAGCATGTCGTGACCGCGTTCTCTTTTACGGTCCAAGGCCGCCGCGTGCCCCTGCAAGGACCCCCGGTACACGGGGATCTGCGCGACATTGTGCTCCTGGATGATCAACGCAGCCTCCATGAGAAAGTCGTCGTCGGACTCCTCGTCTGAGGACGTGTCGATGAAGTTCTTGAAGAAGAACTCGTCGTCGCTATCCGCCATGATCTACAGATGAAATTGGACACATTTTAGTTCGCCCATTTCATCGAACACCTCGCAGGCGGAGGCAATACAATACCTCCGTAGGGACCTACAGGCAATAGCTGTCCCGGCCAACTTGCGGCGTGGAAGCCGGGTGCATGACAACTCACCTCTGGCGCCAACGACGAAGCTGCTGACGGCGGGAGGTCTCGCGACGGTGAGAGGACAACAGCGTCGGCGACGGCGTCCTCCGACGCTGCTACGAGGCTGCGAAAGCACAACACGAAAGCGCGGGGCCGTGTCCTATGCTTCCGCACCGCTTGTCGGCGTCTCGACGTCGGTGGCCGACATCGACAGCGATCGCAAATCTTCGGTCCTGGGGTGGCGGCGCAGCGGGAGGGGGGAGGCCAGCCCCCGGTGTCGCGGCCATGCAAACGAGATCCAAATCTGGGTCGGCTTTGGATCGTCACGGATGGCGCGGCCATCCATTTTAGGGATGAGTCCGCACACTAGGCCGGGTTGTTGTCCGTTTTGACCCACCCAGTCGCAGCTTGGAGATGTCCTAATAGAAATTGGGTAAAATATTTCAGACGAGGGATATTTCTCCCATGCGTAAAGGGAGCAATATTCGGGCCGAAGACGGCTTCTCCCCTGATGAAAGAAACATCCTCTCCAACTCTCCAAGCACAAAAAGGAAAAAGGTCGAAAGAGTCTCTCCCCCGTTCTCTCATGGAGTCGCTTGCCTCGCAAGCGAAGCCGGCCGCCGTTCTCTGGCTCGCCGGGTTCCTCCAAGCCGCGCGCCTCCACCGCGTCATCTCCTTCTGCGCCAGGTCCTCTCGATTACCCCCGCCCCCCTTAACCCCTCTTCCCCAATCCCCTCCCTCCCGATTTCCGGGTGTTATTTTTGTATCGGGGGTGCGATTTCCGCCAGCTTCCTCTAAATCCAGTACGAAGCATCGATTCTTCCCTCCCTTAGTAACCTTGTTGTGCGTTTGGTCGGATGCAGCTCGAGGCCTCTGTCTGTCAGAATCGCACAGTGCTTCCTGCTCAACGGGTTCATCTTCCTGGGAAGGTACAGTACAGTTGTTCGTACTAATTTAGATACTTCTGTCTCGCCCAAATTTGTGCTATTTTGCAAATAGTGCTGCCAGAGGGACGCCCAAATGCACTCGGAGCTGGCGACAAAGCTACAGGGCTAGCAAATTTGCTATTCCCGGGAGGCATTTAGCATGTATTTTAGTAGATTCCCGGATGAAATAGCCTAATGAATTCAACGGGGGCTTGGAATGTAGTGCACAATGGGCATTACCTTTTATTATTTCTCTACTATGTTTTTTTTTTTCACTTTAGTTACTCCAGTTTACTTTGTGTTTGGATATTTGTTCAGTTGTTATTGCAAATTATAGTGGAATCTTGCCACAGGGAGGTGATATGGACTCCTTTTTTACTACTTCGTCTACTTATTCAGTGAATTATATTCTGAAATTCTGATTATGTCAGCATCAGTCTCATGATCTCTTGTTACGAATGTTTCTGCCTTTCTCTTATTGTATTAGTGTATCACATAAGATGAATATCTCTTTTAAAGTAGTTTTTGGTATTTTATAGCTTGCTAACCTTGAAATCGGTGGTCATTCCAATTATTTTGTGGATACTTCCTGAGCAATGCGATCGGTTGTGGAGGCAAAATCTATGTGATCACACAGCAGCACTTGCGATCTATTCATTCTTACGATCGGGGCTTGTCCAGATTTTCTATGTAAGTGCTCTTTGTTGGCATTAGCAATCTTCCGGGTGTTTCCCTCTGTAGAAGCATGTAATAATATTTCAAGCTTCGCTCACCAATTTCGAGCTCTTTCCTTCCAATACAAGTTATTAGAATTTGTTTTGAATACTAGGCACTGCCACACTAGCATTGGAATTATTTGTAGCTGGTAGTTATCTTTTCAGTGATGTACTTAAATTTAATAGAACTTGAAGTACTGGTTGTAAAGTTCGTGATGTTGCAATAGTGGTTTAAATATGAAATGCTACATCTCTTCAAGCCTCTTATACATTTCCCCAGTGACACACTTGTTGTTACTAGCAATGGCACACATGCAAAGGCATGTCTTGAGTAACATAAAAAATAACATTGTTTGGAAATTTTACATGCCACATCTTTTTTTGTTCATAAAGAAGTATTATGCAAAACAAAATATTTAAGAGCTATAATTATAGGAGTGATTAGAGGACAGACACATTGGTTCGCAACCCTTCAATGGAGAATTATTGGATTGGATTAAACATTTTGGCCAACTTAGACAGAAATCATCCCATTTAACTCGTCCATTTTCTATCGTCATAGATAAATTCCGATATGGAAAACGCCAAATTAGTTGTTTGTATGATTCTGTTATTATGTCCTTTAGTACTCTATTTTGTGGAGTACCCTAGAGTATGCTCTCTTATTACATTCTCTTTCTTTTTTCCAAAGTACCGTCCATACTATTATATATTTGTTTCTTATAACTGAAACACTCTTTCAGGTATTTTGGTTTTATCCGCTTTACATCTTCAGCTTCATAATAAGTACACTTTGGTATGCTGAGTCCCTCTCAATACCTGATGGCTTACTTCCCTTATTTGTCATACCACTGGTTTCTTTTCCTTTAGAGAGCACACCCTTGTTCATGTTTATAAGGGAATCATATATCAGTAGCAGTTATTGTGTTATCCATTTGCGCAAGTTAATTCCAAGATAAATGTGTCATAGTACGAGCGTTAGTGTATATATAGTATCTTACCTCAAGATATCGCTGAAATTGTAGTTGAGCTGAAATGGTTCTGGTTCAGTTTTTGGTTTCATATATTGGCAAATTTGATATATGCTCCAGCAATTCTGTTCAAACTCAAATACGTCAGCAAGCTACTCTAGATCCTTTTTACACCCACTTCCAAATTGTTACATTTTAGTGCACCATGCTACGAGTTCTGGAACAAATTATTTTGTCGCCTGATTGATCGTTTTATGGCTAGTTTCATTTGAAAAAACGTTCATAAGTTTGTTATTTGATCTGGGGGTTGTAGCTAAATATTGAGATGGGGTGTGATTTTGCATTAGGCAAGATGGAACTGCTCAATTTAGGCTATTTTTTTAAATCTTCATATTGCATATGATGCACTCAATTTTGGGGTTTCCACACCACAAAGTAAACTGAAAAGAAGTTGAGCTTGCTTTTAGTCGAGGAGGTTTGCTTAGAATTCTAACTATGGAAAATTCAGTTCTCGATTTTTATGCTATCTTTTGTTGTTACAGGTACGAACCCTTGTTTTACTGTCCTCGAGATGAACGTTTTTCAGATACTAAACAAGCGAGCATCCCATTATCCCTTTTGTGATGTTGACCATCTTACGCCAGGTATGGTGACATTGCTAAGCATTCTTTGGCTGTTGTGAAAAGTAAGAAGCTGGATGCAAGTCAAGCATTAGATTCTGAGACTCACAAGACATCTGTATCAGAAGATAGGCCTGAAGGATTTGATGGGTTAGTGTATTTTTCACATTAAAACTTGTTGGTAGCTGGTTGGATTACATGCTCCATGTGCTGACACTTCTTTGTCAGTGTTGCGATTGGCGTTGGAGAACAGGTCTATTCGATACTTCTTTTGACTATTTTCTTTGCTGAGGTATGGGTTCTGTACTCATGTTCGCTTATTCCTCATGTTTTACTGGATAGTTGATTTATTGACCATGTTATTTGCATTTTGTGTCACCTGCATGTTTGAGCATATATGGTGATATTTTTCATACTATCTGCATTTCACTTGCATTCGATATGTCGTGCAGGTTACAATGATTGGTTACATACCTTACCTTGGTAAGGTAATGAACTTCTTGTTACTGTCTTTGATGTATGCCTACTACTGCTTCGAGTATGTACATCTGAGTGCCTTCTAGTATCTTTTCAATCTTTTTCTCAGGTGTTTACATTTGCCTGTTTACTTATATTGCCTCAAAGTTTGCCAACCTTTTTGTCAGGTACAAATGGAACTTCTTTGCAGTGAGTCTGAACCACCGGCTTGATTTCTTTGAGTCAAATTGGGCTTTCTTTGCTGGATTCGGTATGTGCATATTTTTTCATCATATGGCGCAAAATATGTGCTTTCATCTTCTTACTACCGTAGGAAAATCTAGCTGTGTAAAATGGAAGTTATTTTTTTTGCTTTCTTCTTAGTAGCTACTGGTGTGAAAACCATTTTGCATCTGTATCATGGTTAAATTAGCGCATGCTTAACACGATTGGTAAGCATCTCATGCTTCCATACTTCCACGTTCACATACAGAGTTTTGGTAGTCAGGGAATCTTATCCAAACTTAAGATGGTCATGCACATCTTTGATAGACCCCCTGCAATTCACAAGACTCGTAATGTGAACTTCAAGAATTTGCATCCTATGCGAGTTCCACATGAGATGTTTGATGAACACCTCTCATAACTGAGCATTGCTGTTTTGTTTTAGCTTACCTTTTAGATTTCTGTCATGTTGTTTCATTATATTATTTATTAAGAGCTTATATGCTGCTAGCTGGTATTTTCATAACTCTGACATGATCTTTGGTGCTGTACTGCTTCACAGGTAGTCCATGTGTACTTCCGATTTTCTTCTTCTCTCCCCTTACAAGTTATGGTGTGATGGCAATACTTTACCCATTGGTATGGACAAGAACTTTCTCCTAGCAGTCCTTGCTCTTGTCATTTGATGTTCTAAGACTTGCAATACTTGAATATTTTTCCGTTTTAAACAAAAGAATGTTTACACTCTACGTATTTGTTCTTTCTTGGTACAGTGGATATAATAAAAGCTAGGGATGAAATTCAGTGTCATGGTAGCCATTTTCACCTGGCATGAATTAGTGCATGTCTCAATGAAAAATGGTGACACGCTCATATCATTTGCTGTAATTGTACCCCATGTTTTTGGCAGTTCCTATTTTTCGCACATCCCTTGAACATGATTTCTTAGATACATGATTTTTTTTCTTCTTCAATTGTTATATTTTCTCAAGTATTCATATTATGGACTCTATGGATGACCTTGGCACTGCGCTATTCCATTCCTGTCATGACGTTATAACAATTTGTGTGCCTGCTTATTTTGTTTTTCATGATCTAACATCCCCGCAGCAAAATCTGAAGTCCAACTTTACAACATTATTTTTTTACAGTTTGTCATGACAGCTGCTGGTACAGAAGAAGAGCAAGCAATTGATGAACTGGAACCTACACATGGAGGAAAACTGAAAAGAATACCTTTGTTCTTTGTTGCAAAACGACTTACGTAAGCACCAATTTCATACTTGATGGAGAGAAATAGCCGCTGGTGCTACCTTTTTCTTGTGTTTTGCTAATGTTGCTAGTTCTGTAGAATATATGCCTTTAGAAATTCCATGGGCTGGCTAGAAACCAACTATGATATAGTGTAGCAGGAATAGTATTTAAAGATATGTAAGTAACAAGTGTGTCACCTTGCTGGTGATAATGAATACTCCCTCCATTTCCGAATATGTTTTTAGCTTTGCAGTGTCCAATACACAACTTTGACCATTATATCTCCTATGAGTATGTAAGTAGAAGATTACAGAAAAAATATATTCTTCATTGCAAAGGTGATGTTATCATTTGTTTCTGACCAGCGTAAATGTCTTATTTAATTAGTTGCCAAAGATACAAAGGTTTGACAGTCCACTTTATACACTAGGCTTCAATTTGCTTATTGATTTGATGACAATCTTAATCTGAAGTCTGAACTACAATTTGGTACAGTATAGCGGCTATCACGTATTCAGAATCTGAGATCATTTTTTTTTAGGTATCATTGTTATTTCCATTTGTACTTACTAGGTTGTTTCATCGTATTTGAAACATTATATGCAGGACCCAAGTTCTGCAGTTGTTCCCAGAGGCACAAAAGGAACAATGAATGATCCACGTGGCACAAAAAGAAACCAGATAGGTTGCTGTGCTTATGTCAGTGTTGTTCCTGTAGTTGCGTCCAAAGGGTGCATAGTTCGCCGGAAATGCAACTCCTCATCAGGGCACCACCTCAATGTAAATATTCTGTACCACTGCCAGTTTGTACATACAGGGCCAATAACAGAAATATATGGTTCTCCGTGAGAAAAAAAAAACAGTTCATATCAGTGTTCATTGTGAGTGCAAACAAGATGGGTGTTGCTTCTGACCATTTTCTACTGTCTCGAACGTATTACCAGCATTATTTGCTCTCTGTGTTTGTACTACTCCCTCTGTCCCGTAATATAAGATGTTAGCTGTTAGATGCTTGTTTCTTAATGTATTTGAGGCTTAAGTTAAGGAAAGGGAGAAGTGTCTGCGTCATTTATCGCAGGCCACGTTGAAGAATGAAGAGATGGTGATTCCTTATCTGCCTTGTGACTTAAATTCTTCTTTTCATGTTAGCATTTGGTGCTCAATTAAGCTATACTATTGTTTGTACGTAACTACTCTTTGTTTAACGCTAGATGTCTAGGTGATATATGATCCATCTCTATCCTGTGGTCTCAAAATGCTAGCCGCCCTGACGGGTTCCATGATGTCAGTATGGTTTGCCAGAAAAGAATCTTCAATGCAAAGTACTCGAGTCTCTGGCATTAGTTGTGGCCTTGTGGGCCGCATGCATTTTTTTTCTTCCTTACAATCATTTTATCATTATAGCAATATTGATCTACGATTTATTTTTTTGAGAAACACAGTACAAACGCAGACGCTCACATACACGCGCATACACTCACCCCTATGAACGCACACACGCACACCCTACCCCTATGAGCACCTCCGGAAGACTGAGCCGGCGGATTGGATCTTGAAATTGACGAAGTCACCACAGGCGCCTCGCTGTCGACGGATTTATTTTTGAAGATGAAACACGTTGATATTTAGAGGATTAACAGCAACCATTTGCTTACAGAAGAACAAAAATAGTGGCAGCTGGATTCCTATCGATCAGCAGCTGACACAAATAAAATGCATTTGTTCTCCGTTTAGTTAATGAAAGCCTTGACAGAGGATGTCATGTTGAGGAGTCTTTGTTTCCAAGGGGTGTCTGCCGATGGCTGGTCTATTGAAGGGCTAGCGCCCGGAATCAATCAATTGTACCAAATTATTCTCATGTGGGCTGCACAGTTCTCATCTCGCGCATCAACACTGAACTTAAACATAATTGCTTGAAGCTGGTGTCGCCACCTAACCCACTTAGCAAAAAAGAAATCAATCGATGAACAGAAGCTTCGCATTTTTCCACTGCTCTCCAGTTCCTCAATAACGACGGAAGAAGAACCTGTGTGCTCTCCAGTTCCCAATACATGCACCGCAATACAATATGGAGGAAAAAAAAATCCCTGTTGGAGAATGATATGTTTTCAGAAGAATTTGTTTTCCTTTTCCTAGCAAAAAAAGAAGTTTTGCATTATTCTTGATAGTACTGAAGAAGACCCTGTCCCGGCAATACAATATGGATGAACATTACATCAACATCAGTGAGAAAATAAACTTTGGTATGGGAAACTCAATCTGGAAACGGATGAGCAGAACACATCAAACTGATCACCGTGATGTGGAATGAGACCACACGCATTGGAATTAACAGCCCATTGAGCAACAGATGTACCAAGTGCAACACCTCGCGGTCTGCCCAGATTAAATTATTCTCACCTCATCTGAATGTTAACACAGGAGCCTTAGAACCCATAGAATAGAATAGGTTGCCTGTTCTACATTGGCAGACTAAGAAAAATGGCATCAGGCAGAATTTAAATATACCAGGCGATCATATAACTTATGTAGTCACTTGACTAGGGACATTTCGAAAACAATTATTTAATCTATACCTAGCATCTTGCCTGAGCATGCTACCAGTAACCTACCCCTGTACTGTAATTATAAGTTCTGAAGTTACCATCCCACGTCTGAAAACAGCAGCTGAACTATCACCTAGATGTTTATATTGAGGATGAATTGGTGCAGCTTTTTCTCTCAGTAATTTAATATGAACGCATAAGCATTGTGCAATGCAATTCCTTCAAAAGTCCGTGCTTCATGCTCACTGTCAGATGCCTATACTTCCAAAGGCAAACACCTAATGACCTAAACAAAGCACATAAATTCATCAATACATTTTGACACAGCATATAGGAAGAGAATCAGTTTTTTTGTTGATGGTGGAAAGTCTTTACCAAATTTGTAAATTTAGTATGCTTTAGACCCCAGCTGTGGTCTTTACAGGAGGAGGATGCTTATTCGTTGGTTTTTCAGCATGGACCGAAGGAGCCAGAGCACTTGCTGAGTTGCTGTCATCTTTATGTGACACCTTCTCGTCCACGGGTGGCTGCTATCTTCTAGGAGGCGCATATAATAAACTCATGATTACCAGAGTTTCTTTGGAGCAAAATCATTCTGCAGAAAAAATAGTAATACCATCGCGTTCCTTGTTTCACGTAACATGGTGAACATGAGATAAAAATTAAATAATAGCCAAGAGAAGATAGTGATACCAATAAACTCGAAAGGCAATAATATCCTCAAGAGAAGATGGTGATACCAGAAATTTCAATTCATGTCAAGTGAGTTTATGTGTAGCAATAGTCAGTACATTACATACCGTCATGTCATGGTCATCTTCAGACCTGGACTCAATTTCATTTGTACCCACATGTTTCCTTCACAGCCATGCGGGCACTTGAGCCAGCCTAGCATTTCGTCGAGGCCACACCATCAAGTGAACACGAGACACGATCAGGCTATGTGTGATTTTGATGAAGAACCCGTAGTGGCATGTGTATATCAACATCTTCAATTTAAGAATGTATATTGAACTTGTTGTGAAGTGTGTATGTGAATTGTCTAGCCCTTTCCATCAGTTTGGACTTTTGGTTCAAGTGGCTAGTGCATGAAGCTTAACATGGTATCAGAGCCCCAGGTCTCAAGTTCAAATCCTGGCTTTCACATGGTTTTCGCAATTAAGCCTAAAAATTGTTGTTGCCCCCCTCTATAGCCACCGCTGTTTCGGTGTGCTCTTCTTCTTTCACCTGTTGACTTTCTCTTCTCCCGTCACACGCGAGTGGGGGTTTCGGACTTTTGGTTCAAGTGGCTAGTGCATGAAGCTTAACAGAACTATCCCATCAACAAAACATACACATATTTCTAATTCTGCCATATTTTGGTACAATGCTTGTTTACCATAATTGGCACTCAATAAGAAACAATATAATTAGTAGCCGCAAGCTTTGCCTTCCTTTATTCCTTCTGCTCCACATTACTACAATTAAAAAATGTCTGAAATTACAAAGATTAGTAGCATCGACTGCTACTTATTATTACACTGAAGTTGCAGCACCAGAATGTTTCGCTATGGCTGCAAGTAGTCTTGGCATCGGAGGTATATCAATCTCCTGTAAACCCTCGAGAACACGGACCACTTCACCCATCGTCGGGCGATCAAACTCATTATCTTGGATGCACCAGCATGCAACTTTGCAAACCCTTTCAGCCTCTTCCAAATTGAAGTCACCATGTAGTTGTGGATCCACCAAACTCCGCACATCTCCACTATGAAGCTTGCTGATGGCTTGCACAGGAAAATATTCAACATCATAACTGCTGCTGCTGCTAGTATTGTGTGATGTTTCAGGTGAGAAATTCCTCCTTCCCGATATGATCTCCATCAGTACCATGCCGAATCCGTAAACATCAACTTTAGGTGTAATAGCAACTCCACTAAGCCACTCCGGGGCAAGATAACCTGCAGTTCCTCTGAATGTTGTCAGAATTCGGCTAAAATCCCTTCCCACAAAAGCTGCCAACCCAAAGTCTGCAACCTTAGGAACAAATGATGCATCCACAAGTATGTTTTCTGGCTTAACATCACAGTGTATAATGCATTCGCGGCAACTCTGATGCAAGTAGGATAACCCTCTGGCAACTCCTAGTGTTATCTGATATCTCTTGTTCCAGCTTAGCACAGAAGCATTATCTCTCTTCTTAAATAGATGACCATCAAGAGACCCATTTAACATGTGTTCATAAACAAGTAATCTGTGATCACCTTCGCAGCAAAAACCAATCAATTTGACTAGGTTAATATGTTGGATCAGTCCAATTGAGCTCACCTCGGCCCTGAATTGCTTCTCTCCTTGACTGGCACCGTCAAGCTTTTTCACTGCTATAGGAGTCTTCGTATCACTTAACACTCCCTTGTATACAGAACCAAAACCACCTCCTCCCAGCTTTTCTGAGAAGCTTTTAGTAGCACGAACTAAATCAGTGTATCTGAAGGCTATAATCCCACCGGCACTATCTTTAATGTCATATAAAGGAAAACCACAACACTTGAATTTGTTCTTCCAAATAAGTAACAATAGCACGAGCATTAGTAACCCAAAACCAACAATGCTTGCAGCAGTAACAACTCCAACGTTTGGTTTTCTTTTGTTTTTTCTCGAACTTGGCAGCAAATCTTTTGCGGCAAGGTGGAGGTAAAGAACATCTTCTGAAGTATTATCAATGCCATCATTCAGATTTACACCAAGCAATTCCCCTTTCCAGACAGAGCATCTGCTATTGTTAAAGGAATAACCAGTGCAGGAGCAGGAACTGAGACAAGCTTCTTCGCATTTGCTCTGTGTGGTAGCAATGTCTATGATTTGCGGGTTGTATGGCAACATAACTTGAGAAATGGGATGGAACATGTCTGTTGAACTTGACGTGTTTTTGTTAATATTACTAGTGCTGCACTGTAACGGTGTATTTCTGATGCATCCTCCTGTTCGGTCATCGAACTCCCAGTCCTGCGGTGATTTCTGAGAGAAGTTCTCCATACAGTCACAGAATGGCTGCGCATTGCCGTTACAGACCGTGAAAGGTCCGCAGGTAGCAGCCGGAGTGCAGGAATCGGCAGGCTGGGAAAAGATTATTTGCCAAGAATGGCTGGCTTGCGACCAAACATTCAGCTTTATCTGACCAGAGATGTCTAGTGAGACAAATGTGGAAGATGATTCATCCGGTGAAGTGTATGTGTAGTACTCCTCTTGGTTGGTGTCAATATATGCTGGGTTAATCAAACCTTTGGTCCGTGGCTCCATATCTATAATGGACTTGAGTATTGGTATAAGTTTCAATGATGATGACGATGCCCAATGCCAATACACTACAGAGGGGTTTCGGCGCTTGAGGACGACAACCCCGCTGGCATCTAGTTCAACACTGTATGAGCCGAGACCCGGATCAATGAGGCTTTTCTTTGAGATTCCTATGCGACTCAAACCGGTGACCTTGTCCCGGCCAAACTTGGCGCCAGGAAGCACAATATCTATTGGGTAGTCGAAGCTCTGCCACAACAGTTGGTCAGATGATGATGGGCTCTCTGCTACTGTGATGACAAGGTTTCCAGTGTTCAAGAGAACGGCAGCCCAAGTGCTGTTTCTGTTGCTGGCTTTTGTGCTATTGTTGACAATGTGAGTGGACCAAACAACAGACTCGGTGTTGCTGGAATGGTTTACGATGACAAGGTTGCCATCGCTTGATATCTTCAGCAGTGTTTGGTTGAGGTTGGTTTTGGTGATGGGCTGATCCCTATTAGCAACCCACACGGGAGTGAAAACTGGGATCTTATTGAACCATATGCCAAGGTACCACAAGCTGGGAGAGGTGGCGTTGGGGGGCAACTTACTTACGGTGCTTGCTGGTTGAAACTGGAAGAAGCCGAGCGCGAACTTGCCGTTTCTCGACACGAGATTTCGGCCGTTGGCGAGCGGTTGACCTGCCAGGAGAGTATCGTTTGCAGCTGCAGAGGAGCACCAATGAGGAGTGTGCAGGAGAAGCAGCCCGAGCAATAATCTGCAGAGTGGAGGCATGGAGAAGAATGCGAATGTGCTCTGCTCTGATATTCAGAGGAGGAAGAAGAGGATGTATATAGAATGGAAAAGAGACGAGTCTGAACAACAAGCATGAAGGTATGTTCAACTGACTGATGTGGGAAGTGAAGACCCGTGACTAGGAGAGCACTAGATACGTACCCACTTGGGCTGCCACTTGAACTTGGCAGCTATGCACCCATTTTGGTGCTATCTCTGTGCATAATTGCCATAAAAAACATGTGCTAGCTGGAAGGCTTTACGGGCTCCCTAGCACACCGAGGAGGACTCCCAATGAATCTTTTTCCACCAAGTGGCTGCATGGAAGCCATCCATGGACGACCCTGGTCAAGGTCAAGTCAATCACAGGCCAACAGTACAATCGCCTGAATGGTCATGGTATTAATCTAAACTAGAAAAGGCACCTTACTTATTCAAGGGTTGTCTTTTGAATACAATTTGTAAGAAAATCCTTTTAATAGCCAACAAACAAACACAAATGCAAATATTTGCTACAGTAATTAACCTATTACAAATGCAAAATCATCACAAGCCGTACTTTTGGTTAATAAAGCAAGCCGTGTGCATCTATTGATGCAGAGGCTAGGGCGATGCTTCCTTATCTAAAAACAAAATGCAAAATCAACGGAAATCAGCACAAGATGGAGCAATAAAAGCTCCCTAAAATGAGAAAGAGAAGTGTGACAACAAATGTTGCAGGCTAAAGATGGCACACATAAAACACATAACAGAAGCTCGAAAGAGAACAAAAATTAACCAAATGGGACGGTGGCAGTGTGTACAAAATACCAGAGTACCAGAATCACTTCATGAGGATTGAAATTCAACTTGTACCTAGACTCTAAGATATGGCCTACGGGAATGCTCCCATGTAGTCATGTTGATTCCTGTTTAGAGAACTTGTACCTAGACAGACAACCATATATTTTTTCAGAGCAGGAGAAATGGAAACACACAGAACAAGAACCAGTATGGAGGGCCCACCGCTCAAGGCGACGACCACGGCGACGGCGCCCGGCGCCGCTGCCACGGCAAAGTTCACCGACGGTCCGGTAAAACGGACGCGTCCAGATCTCGGAAAGGATTCCCCCCGTACAGGTTTGCTCGAGGGGATCAATTTCCGCCAGCGTATCCACAATATTGCGAAGAAAATCAAGGCCTGCCCATACTCAGTGGGGGCATTGATCGATCGAAAGGAAGAGAATACCAAGCTGAGGCCGGAGATAGCGGATCTGAAGATGGAGGCGATCAGCATTGTGAGCGAGGCATGGAGAAGGAAAGATGCAGTACCAAAGGTAACCCACAATCTCCCCAATCTAGATCCTGATCCGGAAATTAAAAAAATACAAAGTTTTGGTAGCAATCAGAATTCAAAGCCTATTGAGGGTGATGATCAAATCACCGGCATACGATCAGATCTCGTGTCTAGCGGGATTCATAAGGAACTTATGGTAGATCAAACAGAGAAAGTGATACTCAAAATGGATGGAAATCGAGCTATGCTAGGCAACCGGGAATGGAATTCAGAAACTGAATCAATAAAATTAATTTGGGATTCATTAGCTTGTGCTTCATACTCCTGGAGACTCAGAATCATGGCGATCAGCTTTGCAGCCAGCATTAATGGAATTGCTTTGGGGAAAGAAATCTGGACAAATGAATATCACGCTCTGTATGTCGACTGTATTTCAGGATATATACCAGATGAGGGTGGAGGGACGGGCAAACAGCCTCAGCCTTTTCACTGTTACCTCACAACCACCACCACAGCCATGGACAAGAGAACCGAGATCGCAGCAGGGAAGAAAAAACAAGGAGAGGGAGAGCGCAGCGGAGCAGGAGAAAACATTACGCCCATCACTCACCATTATGTCAGGCGTCCTGCTGCACTGCGCAATGGCGCAAGGCAACCTGCTGCAGCAGGCACGGCAGCGCCCGACAAGAAGTTCATGGCTGCTGCAATTGCAGCTGGAGGCGAGAAGAAGAAGCTGACACTGGCAAGAGAAGAGAAGGCACCAGAGGATGAGGACATCCTGGTGGTCGACTTCGCTGAGGCAAAGAAGGAGATGAAGACGCCATGGATCATTGTGGGCAGGTATAACTCAAAGAGAATCTTCAACACAGCTGGTCTGTTTGTTCGTATGCGTCATCTTTGGTAGTTGCATGGAGGCATGGAGGAGAAGGGGATAGGAGAGAAAAGGTTCGTGATTGTGCTGGAGCGTGAAGGGGATTACAACCATATCCTGAAGGGAGGACCATGGACATACATGAACGATGCCTTCCTCGTTGCAAAGTATGATGGTATCTCCTCTGCCATGGAGGTGCCGGTCAATGTGATGCCTATCTGGACTAGAGTCCTTGATCTGCCGATGGCAATGATGACGCAGGAGTGGGCTGAAAAAATAGGAAAGCAATTCCTTGGACCTGTCCGTGAAGTTGGAAAGGATAATCGTGGTCATGTCTGGGCCTCCTTCCTCAGGATCAGAGTGGAACACAATGTTGAGATGCCCATCAAGCGCTGGATTCCGATCGCTGGGAAAGAAGGAAGCAAACCGAGGCGGTTCGAGATGAAGTATGAGGGAGCACCTCATTTCTGCTTTTTCTGTGGAATCTTTGGGCACAATGAGCGTAACTGTCTGCTACCTGAAGAGGAAAAAATCATCAGGTACTGTGAGGAGCAACGTGCCTCCCCATATAGGCATTCAGAAAATCGCAGCTACTATGTGCCAGCCGAAGAAAAGAAAACAAAGCGAAGCCTGTATTTTCCTCCAATAAGCTCGGGATGGAAATTAAGCCCGGAGTCTGGAGATCTTGGTGACATAAGTGCCTGCAACCAGATTGTGGGAGCCCAAGCTGTAGAGGATCAAGTGGAGGAAGAAGGACAGGCCATTCCTGACCCAATACAGGAGGTGCTGGCAACGGCAGTGACAAATCTGAATGTCAATGATGCTCTGGCCCCTACTGATGTGACAACTGAGCAAGTTAGCAAGGCTGCAAAGGCTTTTAAGGCAAAGATGTATGGGTCTGGGAAGTATAAACTGAAAGGAGGAAATAAGATAGCATCCACAAACAGGGCTGGGGGCCAGTTAGCTCAGGAGGCAAGAGGAAATAATGGAGAGACAAGAGACTTCGCTGTTCCAAACATTCTTGATTGTCTTCGTGAAGATGGCAGCCTCTATGAGGAGCTGCGTGGTGGTGCTGTTCATACTGCTTCCGCTTTTCTGAAGAAGAAGAAGAGGGTGCTGGGGAAACGTCAGGCTCCAGAAGACACAAGCACTGAGGAAGGGAGTCAGAGTTTTGTGATTCGCTTTAGGGGAGATGGTGAGAAGAAAAGTAGAGGCTCGGAAGTTATCAGCCAGGAGGTGCTGCAGGATGGTGATGGTGTTGAAGAGGACATGGAGGCTACCAGCCAGGGGGCCGCTGGTCAACTGACAGGCGCGAAGGACCGCGCCTGTCAGGAGCCATGATCGCCATGGCATGGAACTGCCGGACGGTAGGCGACGCCCGGACAGTTCAGGAGCTCGAACGCCTCGTGCACACTCACCGCCCTCAACTTGTCTTCTTATCTGAAACACGACAAAGGAAAGATGTCGTGGAGAGCCTTCGCTGGAGGTTAGGTTTAAAGCATGTCGTCTCTTTTCATGAGGAAGGGAAGGGGGGAGGTCTAGCCCTCTTCTGGCATGAGAATGTAGAAGTCGAGTTGTTTAAAATAAATAGTAGTATTATCGATGTAATCATTCATGATATAAAAAAAGGGAATAAAATGGAGGTGCACGTTTGTGTATGGTGAGCCTCGAACCCATATGAGATATCTTATGTGGGATTTGATAAAAAGAATAAAACCTTTGATGAATTTACCCTGGCTTATGATGGGTGATTTTAATGAAACTATGTGGCAAAGTGAACATTTTTCAAAGAAAAAAAGAAATGAAAAACAAATGATGGACTTTAGAGAAACACTATCCTACTGTGATCTCCATGATCTTGGCTTCAATGGCACACCTTGGACGTATGATAATAAACGTCAAGGAAAAGAAAATGTGAAAGTTCGGTTGGACCGAGTGGTGGCCTCACCATCATGGTCTGACATCTATCCTCAAAGCAATGTAAGTCATCTAACTAGCTCTCGTTCAGACCATTGCCCCATTTTGCTTAAGTTGTTTCAGGATAATGATTCTCCACGGACCAACTGTGCTCTGAGATATGAAGCTTGTTGGGAGAGTGAAGAATCGCTTGCTGAAGAGATTAAAGTGGCTTGGGAAAATCACTCAAAACCGAGAGATCTTGGTCAGGTTGCTGCAAATCTTTCAGGGGTAATGGATTGCTTGCAATCTTGGAGCAAAAAAACGGTAGGCTCTGTGTCTAAAAGGATTGAAAAGCTCAGAAAGAAACTAGAATCTATCAATATGAGAAATCTAGATCATGAGCAACAAAAAAAGAAGAGCGTGGAGAGAGAATTGGATAGCCTTTTAGAACAAGAGGAGACTTACTGGAAACAACGTTCAAGAATTAACTGGCTGAAGGAAGGTGATAGGAACACAAAATTTTTTCACAAAAAAGCTTCCTGGAGAGCGAGAAAGAATAAGATTGAAAAGCTGCAAAAAGTGAATGGAACCATGACAGAAGACAAAGAGGAGATGGAGACGATGACAACATCTTTCTTCAAGGATCTGTACAAGGCTGACCGAGAGGTACAACCAGAAATCATCCTAGATGATGTGATGCCACAGATCTCATATGACATGAATCAGAAGTTGTGTATGGAGTTTTCTGATGAGGAGATTGGCACAGCGTTGTTTCAAATCGGTCCGTTAAAGGCACCCGGAAAAGATGGTTTTCCCGCCAGATTTTTTCAGCGTCACTGGGGTGTTTTCAAAGAGGATATAACAACTTCAGTAAAGGAATTTTTCCGCACTGGTAATTTGCCCGAAGGTATAAATGATACAGTTATTGTTCTTATTCCAAAAAAGAAGAATCCCGTGTGCCTGCGAGACTTCAGACCAATTAGCTTGTGTAATGTCATTTACAAGGTTGTATCAAAATGTATGGTTAACAGATTAAGGCCTATGCTGCAAGATATAATTGCGCCTAATCAGAGCGCTTTCATACCAGGAAGAATGATCACTGATAACGCTCTAATTGCGTTTGAATGTATCCATTCCCTACAGAACAGCAATGATAGAAAAGGAAAATTTTGTGCTTACAAGCTTGACTTAGCCAAAGCATATGACAGAGTGGATTGGACTTTTCTAGAAGGAGTGTTGAACAAACTTGGTTTTGCAAGCCAGTGGATTAAATGGATTATGGCATGTGTAAAAACTGTGACCTATTCAGTCCGCTTTAATGGGGAGCTCCTGGAAAAGTTTACTCCCTCTAGAGGCCTTAGGCAGGGAGATCCGCTTTCTCCTTATCTATTTTTATTTGTGGCTGATGGTCTATCTCATTTACTTCAAAGAGAGATTAATGCAGGTCAAATAAGAGAATTAAAAGTTTGCCGGCGAAGCCCGGGCATTTCTCATCTTCTTTTTGCTGATGATGGTGTTCTCTTCTTTGAAGCCAATACTGATCAAGCAGGTAAAATCAAAACAGTACTAAATAATTATGAAAAGGCAACTGGACAACTGCTCAGCCCAGAGAAATGCTCTGTGCTACTAGGAAATAAATGCAATGAAGAGGACGGACAAGTGGTAGCTACTATTCTTGCTATACAATCGGTTGGCTTTGAAGAGAAGTACCTCGGACTTCCGGTACCTGACGGACGTATGAAAGATGGCAAATTTCAGCCAGTTAAAGAGAAGTTAAAAAAGAAATTCTCTGACTATGCTGGAAAATATGCGTCTAGTGGTGCAAAGGAGACTTTGATAAAGTCTGTAATTCAAGCCATCCCGACTTATCCTATGAGCATTTTTAAGTTCTCTGAAGGGCTCTGTGATGAACTAATGAAGCTAACAAGAGATTTCTGGTGGGGTGATGAAAAGGAGAAAAGAAAAGTGCATTGGATGTGTTGGGAAAAAGTCACAAAGAGAAAAGGGCAGGGTGGTATGGGGTTTCGGGACCTACGCCTTTTCAACCAGGCTCTATTAGCAAGACAAGCCTGGAGATTAATTGCATTCCCTGATAGTCTTTGTGCTAGATTGCTAAAAGCAAAATATTATCCATTTGGGGAGTTAACTGACACTGCATTCGTCCAGAATACCTCTCCAGGGTGGCAAGGAATTATGCACGGCCTTGAGTTATTGAAGAAAGGCTTAATCTGGCGAATTGGTGATGGCAAGAAAATTAGGATATGGAGGGATAACTGGGTTCCGAGAGGAGACATGAAAGTTACAAATAATGTAAACAATTCAAGAATCCGAAGAGTGGCAGAGCTCATAAACCATAATAGCCACACCTGGAAGGAAGATGTAGTCAGATCTGTCTTCCACCCATTTGATGCTGAAGAGATCCTCAAAATCCGTCTCCCAAGTTTTGACACTGAGGATCTTGTATCCTGGACACTTGAAAAACATGGAGTGTTCTCAGTGCGTAGTGCCTATAACCTGGCATTGGATTTGAGAAATCCAAACCCTCCAAGCTCCAGTACAAATTTAAATGGTGACAGAGGCCTTTGGAAAACCATATGGAATTCAAATGTTCCCCCAAAGGTAAAAATATTTACATGGAAGTTAGCTACTAACAGCCTTGCTGTCCAGGTTAACAGGAGTCGCAGGCTGCCAAGGGTGCTCCCTACGTGTTCCATATGTGGAGTTGAAGATGAAACAAGTTATCATGCAACTATGCGGTGCACAAAGGCAAGGGCTCTAAGGCAGGGCTTGGAGCTTGTGTGGAAGCTACCCCCTGAAGAAGAACTTGGCGAAACTGGGCAAGATTGGGTGCTTGTTCTTTTGGACAGCCTAAACCAAGATATGAGAAGTAAAATGATGTTTATTTGGTGGAGGTCTTGGCACCATCGTAACAACATCATTTTTGATAAAGGGGATGCTTCTGTAGATAATTCTATAAGATTCTTACAGAATTATTTAGACAATGTGCAGGGTATTTCTGCTAGAAGACCCATGGTAGACAGGAAAGGCAAAGCTCCTGTATGCCAAACTCAAAAGGATTTAAGCACCAAAGATAGTGAAAGGAAGAAACCCAGTTGGGAAAAACCCCAGGAGGGGTGGATGAAATGTAATGTTGATGCAAGCTTCCTAGAAACCGAGAAGAAAGGTCACTGGGGTGCGGTCTTACGAGACCTTAATGGTGCAGTTATCTGCTCGGCATGGGGTGTCATTCCTCACTGTAGGTCTGCAGCTATGGGAGAAGGAATTGCTTGTCTACAAGGACTGGAGATTTCTCTACAATATTCCTCGGAGAACCTGATCATCGAAACTGATTGTTCTGCTGTGTTGGAAGCCTTTAGCAATGAAAACCTTAACAGGACTGATCTAGGCATTGTTGCAAAGGAATTTAGATTGAAAAAGCCTCCTGATCGCCAAGTCTCTCTAGTGAAGGTTGATAGGAACTGCAATATGGTGGCTCATTCTATATGTCAAATGAGTCGTAGAGAGTTGAGTAGTGGTGTTTTACTAAGTGCGGTCCCGACCTGCGTGTCGAGATCGGCTTGGAAGGATTGTAATCAAAACCCTGTTGATTAATTAATACAATACCACTTTCAAAAAAAAAAGAATCAATCCTTATTCTAGAGAAGTATGTGGAACAGGGCAAAGTGTGACGGAAGAAGAAATACGTCATGTGGTGTGGAAGTTCTAGCTGGACCTGCAATAGTCTTTGTGGAAATACAGTACAATTTGGGGCGTGGGACAGGGGCAGGGAGGACCTGGAGTTTTCTCTCCGCCGCATGCGAGCGGCGTCTCTCTTCGCCTGTCCATTGGTTTCGCCGCCGCTGCCACGGCCCACCGTGGCCCCTCCCCCACCTCCACCTCGCGGCCACTATCGGGGGCCGCCTCCCCCTCCCCTTCTCTCCCCCTGCTGGCTGCTGGCCGTCGAAGCCGCCGGTCTGTGGCCGCCGCGGCAGAACAGAAGGCGAAGTGCTGTCTCCCTTGAGTTTAGAGTGACGACAACGGGATCTCACCGATCGGTTCACAGCCGTTGGATGGGAGGTAGATGTGCTGGATATTTTGGATTAACTAAAATTATGTAATGCTGATGCGCATACGTCCTCTAATGGACGGTCACAAATTTACATACTGCTTAGTATTTCCAAAAAAATACTTCTAAGTAAATACAGGTTCCCTAAAAAACAGTAAATATAGGTTGTCCAAACAGAAACACCGCCTCCTAAACCTAACGCTTTCCATCTCCACTCCTCCATAGATTGTTCCTCCTCCGGCTGGCATCACGGTTGTCAAGAGGACCGAAAAATCAGATCTATGTGTGGATTTTTTTAAAATAGAAGTAGTATTTTCGAGAAATTTAATGGACGTCTTCTTTTTTACCACTCGGCTTAATAAAGATGATATCGTCTATAATAAATTATTTTTTGTTTTTTATAACGATGATATCTTCTCCTCGACGTCAATAATGGTGTTGGAAGATTATAATTTTCTAGGTATGCACATGTTTCGGTAGATTAATTTTAGATATTTTCTTATGGTTGCCACCAAGATAATTACATTTATAATATTTGCCCCGGCTGATGGGCTGCTACGTTCTTGACACTAGTGATTCGTATTTCTTAGCTCCCAGCAACATTGACAAAGTTGTTCGGTTGTTTTTTCTAGCGACTACTTTAATTGATGTGCAGTACAATCTTATCATTGCGGCTTAAATTAAAATTATGGAGAATTATACATTAGTATTTACATGTTTGTGGTTTTATATTTATGTTCAGTTGCCTTCAGAAGATTTTATCATGGAAGGAACAATTTGAGCACCTCAAAACGCTCCGCGATGTCACCAACATGGCATAGTTTTAAACCCAGACCGGTTCGATAGTTTTTTATCGCCATCGAACAAGATGAACCAGTGATCTAACCAGCGGACCAGTGAATCAGCCGTCTCACCGGTTTACTCCCCGATCCAGTTTTTTAAACTATGCTAGAGAGTACTCCGGCATTGTTTCTGGCATTCAGTTTTGTTTTCTCTGCCTAGATTTGTTCTATCCTCATAGCAAGTTAGCAACACTGATGGACGATTTCTCTAAAGACAAAGCAACATTCGTATATATTAGTCGATTAACAACAGTCATTTGCTTACAATCGACCAAAATAGTGGCAGCTGGATTCCTGTCGATCGGCAGCGAACACAAACGAAACGCATTTTCACTAGCTAATGCAGCCCTTGACGGACGATGTCGAGCTGAGGAGTCTTCGTCTCTTTTTTTTTTTTTGAGATAAAGAGCTGTGTTATTAAGCCAAAACCATGTCTGATACAATACACTTCACAATGCAATCAGGCATAATCCTTGACCACATCTTACACAATTTATTCACGCAGCCTTTTTTCGCCATACTATGAGCAGCTTCATTTGTTGACCTCCTCACCGCTCGCACCGAGGATTCATCGAAACCTTGAAGAAGAGATTATATTTCTGACACTAATGGGCCATGCACAGAGCGATCCTGACCCTCCCTTCGAAGCTTCGCTGCTACTTCGACGTTGTCCGTCTCCAAGATAACTCGCTGACTCCCAGCCTCTCTCGCCACCATAAGGCCCCTCTTACACGCCAACAGCTCAGCCCCCTCTACATCCGGCAAGTGCGGGAAAAAATGGCATGCTCCCGCCACGAAGCTACCATGATGATCGCGGACAACCACACCGCCCCCTCCAACACCATCAGCCGAGTGAAAAGCGCCATCGACGTTTACCTTATGCCACCCCTCGTTCAGAGGACTTCAGTGTTCCTTCATCCTCGTAGAGGCCGGGGTAGAATTACAGTGGGTGTTAAACCACTCCACCATATCCAGAGTCTTCTTGACTAAAGTCCTCGGGTCCTCAATCCGCTTGGATTCCCGCGCATCATTCCGAGCTTGCCACAGGTTGTAGATGAGCATCATCGCCGTAGCGGCCACCCTTCCATTCATCTTACCAATCCAGTCTAGGAGCCAACCTTTGAGTTGAGAGTGGCAAACCAGGCGGGCCGGGGGTTTTTCCATTTCCACCTCCATCGTCTCTTCAAGCAGCTGCCAAGACATGGTTGTAGAAGAGTCTTTGTCAAGTGTCTACAGAGGCTCTGGTTTGCTTCTAACTTCTAAGCGGTGGCTGCTGAAGGCTGGTCCTAATAAATACGCAAACTATTGAAGAGCTATCGCCCGGAACTATTAAGACCTGTATCATCTCGCGCATCAGCAGTGTACGTGCACATAATTACTTGATGCTGGCGTCGCCAACGAACTCACTAGCAAACAAATAATTCCATGAACAGCAGCTTCGCATTTTTCAACTATATATGAATATTATACTTTGTACTACATGTGGTGGTGACTGCTGTAGTCTGTACTATCTGTCTCACTGTATCTGTCATGAATGATTTATGGTGACTGCTGGAGGATGTTGGAAATAATCTAAACTATTCAAGTTTGGGTTATTTTCGACGTAGTCTATCACGTTAGGGCATCTCCAGCGGACCGACGCATTTCGGACGTTCGAAATGTCCGTTTATGTCGGCCCGCGGACGCAATGTGGCCCAGGGCGACCGACACATTTTTTAACTGGGGATAGCGTCAAGCTCGCTAATGGCGCTTTACGTCTCGTCGAGGACTGCCGCCGGCGATTAACTGTTCTCGCGCGACGACGATCATTCCCGCGCGTGCCCAATACATTGACAAGTTTCGCCGGCATTTCGCGCGCGCGTGAAACGACCTGCGCGCGAACGCCGTTTCCCACCACGCCGTGGCTACATATGGTGGACACCGGCGGGGGCGACGGACACACCTCAAGCTAATCCATCCATCCATGGCCGGCCACATTAAGTGGGAGCACGTTATTCACATGTGCCGCCAGCTCCACCCGGAGGAGGAGGAGGAGGTAGCCGCCGCCGGCGGTGAGGCCCAGCAGCTGGACCTGGAGGCGGCGACGGTGGAGGCGAAGGTTGCGGAGGCGGCAGAGCGCGCGGAAGGGCGCCTCGCGACGACCAGGGCGGAGATCTCCAACGCCATGGCCGAGCTCGCGGAGGCGCGGGCGGCCATCGCGGCCCCTCCAGCGGACGTCAACATCCACGACATCGCAGACGACGACCCCCCTCCCCCCGTGCCCAGCCGCTTCGAGTGCGCCGGCGACCAGCGGGTTCTGCTCGCGTCCTTCGAGTCCCTGGCTGGGGACGCCCAGCGCCGTCAGGCTTGGGTGGCGGAGGAGGAAGCCCACAGCTATGCGATGGCCATGGCTCGGGGGTTAATGTGCTCCGACCTGGACTCACTCCAACGTAGGGGCCCTTCTGCCGCGCGGGTCGAGCAGGAGAACCAGGAGCTGGAGGCCGCCATCACTGCCAGGGACGGAACGGTGGCGGAGGCGGCTAGGGACAGGGCCCACTTCATCGCCGACGTGGCGGTGATCCAGGCGGCGGCCCAGGCGAACGAGGACGCGGCGGCGGCGATGGTCCAGGCGGCGGCGGAGGAGGAGGAGGCCCAGGCGGTGGCGGAGGAAGCGGTTACCCAGGTGGCGTTGGCCCAGGCGGAGGCACTGTGGGACATCTCCCTGGCCGAGGCCCTCGAACGGCGCAGGCGGTAGGACGAGATGTCCGTTCGCCGGCGTGCACGGCACGCGTGCGCGAAGCGCTCCCGCTTCGATGACGGCGCCAGCCCTTCCGGCGGCTAGTAGTAGGCCGCGCGACTACGAGTTACCGACGCCGGTGTAGGCCGCGTGACGGCGAGTAGGTACAGCCGTTGTAGTTTTAGGTTAACTCGACTAACCATCTCTATAAAGATGGTCCTTTTGGCCAATCAATAGTAATAAAAAAATCTTTTGCTTATCTACTCACTGCCGACCGGGCCCGGATGCACCCAACGTGGACAGTTTCCGTGATCGCCGAGCGTCCGCGGAAACGCAAACCTGACGTATATTTGGGCCAGGTTTATGTCACCGCGGTAGTGGTGTCCGGTTTGGACAAGCAGTATGTGTGCTTTTCCAAGTCATAGTCCTATACGTGTTAGAGTTTAGAATCAGCTAGTTAATTAGGTATGTCTAAGGGTTTTGTCCGTGTAGGTTTAGTACTAGTCTTCTGGGTCGGTTTACAAGTTACCGATTGTGAACATAGTTAGGCTGGCTTGCGTGTATATAAGCAGGCCAAGGTCATGAGTTTGTAGTGCAAGTTGTATTGAGAAAAAACAGAAAAGCAATAAAGAGGAAAATTATAGGGTGCGACACGCACCACTGGCGATAAATTTTGTCTCCACGTTTGTTCGTCTAGTTTGATATGATGTGATCGATCCGTGGGAGAATCCCAACAATTGGTATCAGAGCGAGATTCAAGATTTGAAGCTACGCTTGCCCCGGGGAGGCGACCCTATACTAGCGCTCATTGCGTCCGCGGGCCGATATAAACGGACATTTCGAACGTCCGAAATCAGCAGAGCGATCGGATGGAGATGGTGGCACGCCACCGTGAGCTAGTCGGCGTGCGATCGTTGCTCGATGGAGCGACACGGAAGGGGCGGCAGGGTGTTGTCGTTGGCGAGGCGGTGGAGGTGGATGATCGTTGATGGGAGAGGTGGTGCCGAGGTGTGGTACCGGGAGTCTCGTCAAGATCATCGTCCGCGGGTTTTTGTCAAGGTCATCTTCGGAGGAGTCCGATGAGTCAAGGAGTCATGGTCATGCAAGTCGGCGCGTCGTGTCGGCGTTGTCTGTGTGAGTCGTCATTGTGTCCAGGTGCTCGTTTCTGTGAGGATTCGTTGCAGTTGAAGCGCGTCACGTTCGAGGAGTTGCCCGGGAGCAAGGATCGACGTGAGCGAAGACAAGGTGGCGAGGTGGCCATATGCGTGTCTCGGCGAGGAGATCAAGCTTGGTGTGTAGTGGGACAGTGATCGGTTAAATTGGTTCGACGTGAAGACTGTATGTGTGTCAAGTCTTGCACGTTGCACGCGTAGATGCGACCGTGTGGGCTGGTAGTCCGGATCATTCGTTGGAGTTGAGTCGACAAAGCCGCGAATCTGTAAGGAGTCAAGAATAGAGAAGTACAAGAAGACGACAAGTTTAGATTAGGGAGAGATTGTTGAAAATAATCTAAACTATTCAAGTTTGGGTTAGTTTCGACGTAGTCTATCGCGTTAGTTGAGTTTGTCTAGGACTGTAGGACACTACGTGTGTCCTATTATAGTAGGTTTAGTGGTGTCCGGTTTGGACAAGCAGTATGTGTGCTTTTCCAAGTCATAGTTCTATACGTGTTAGAGTTTAGAATCAGCTAGTTAATTTGGTATGTCTAAGGGTTTTGTCCGTGTAGGTTTAGTACTAGTCTTCTGGGTCGGTTTACAAGTTACCGATCGTGAACATAGTTAGGCTGGCTTGCGTGCATATAAGCAAGCCAAGGTCATGAGTTTGTACTGCAAGTTGTATTGAGAAAAAACAGAAAAGCAATAAAGAGAAAAATTATAGGGTGCGACACATACCATTGGTGATAAATTTTGTCCCCGCATTTGTTCGTCTAGTTTAATATGATCGATCCGTGGGAGAATCCCAACAGAGGAAATCCCTACTGAATGGTATGCTACAACAACCCTCCCGAAACATCACAGTAGAAGTAAGTGGTAACATCATAATTGCATTCTTGATAATTTTTCATATTGGCAGGTAGCTAGTTCGAAGCGGAGATTTCTTATACCTATGACAGCTACAGTACGAATCACAGGGGTACTGTACTGAATTCGTGCGGGGAAATTGATACGTGTGAGACTAACTATCTACTGAATGGTATGCTGCAACAACCCTCCCAAATCCATGCAGTTGCATTGCGAGATGATACCTTTTGATTTGGCGTTTAACGTGGCCGTACTACATGTATTGTCAGTTTCAAACTTTCATCACCATGCATCCATGGTTTTTTTTTTTTTTTGCGGGGGAAAGAGAATTTTATTAACCAAACACAGAATTACAGTCTTTTACAATCACATCAGCGATCTCCGGGGGAGATTCGCCAAACCACATCTCCGTTCTACCTTGAACCCTGCCTAACCTTGCAAGCTCATGGCTGGCAGTATTCGCTTCTCTATTTATTTTTATTAGCCTACTATCTTTTTCCCTAAGTAATTCTCGAATCACATTGATACGAAACGCGTGAGCTGAAATATTTGGGGAGGACTGCTTGATCATTTGGATGGCCTCGGAGCAGTCAGATTCCACGCTGAAAGGCACCTGTGACCACTGCAGCGCTAGTTGCAGTCCGTCCTCGATCGCTTGTATCTCAGCCTCCGTTGCATCCTGGCACTGTTGTATTTTCCTGCACGCAGCAAAAATAACCACACCATTAGAGTCCCGCATTACCATACCAATACCTGCACGACCGTCAGTCGAAAACGCGCCATCCACATTCAGCTTTGCCTCGTTACTCTCTGGTGGCGACCACTTCTGGCGCACCTTCTTCTTTGTAGGTTCCATCTGGTGAACCTTCTTAAAGCTCTGTCGCTGGTCTATCACCATTTTTCCCTTTTTGATGTCAGCCTCTGGGAATTGCTTGATCAGCATGAGGGAATTGAGGTAGCTTACCAGGTACCTACGTGAGCCTTCGATGGTTGGGCATGGTTTGTCATGGGTGATCTCGTTGTGCGCATGCCATATTCGCCATAGCGTCATCAGCATCATCGCCCTCTGGTTCTCTGTGCTAGCATGCATGAGGTGTAATAGCCATCCATGCCCCTCTGGTTGTAAAGCCTCAATGTCTGGTAGATCCCAGACTTCCGCCATAGCCCTCCATAGCGCATGTGCATGTGGGCACCGTAAAAAGGCATGTACGGAATCCTCGTCTTCCCGTCCACAAATTTGGCACAATCCGGTCACTGTCATACGCCGGCGCTTCATGTTTTCCTGAGTCGCGATGGCATTGCGACAGATCTTCGATGCGAGCACTCTTACCTTGGGTGGAACCGGGCAGGTCCAGATCAACTTCCAACTTGGGCTGAAGCCATCCGGTCTTGAGCTCGTAGCCCCTCTATCCTGGTTCATCATGTCTCGGTGAAGTGCAAACTTGTAAGCGCTTCTTACAGTGAACATGCCATTCTTCTCTGGAAACCAAGCCACGAAATCCTCCTCATTCCTTTTTGATGGTTTGATTTGAATGATATCCTGTACATCTTCCTGGGAAAAATACTGCTCCAGGCGTTGCGTGTTCCAAGACCCATCTGGCTGTAAGAAATCTGCAACCCACCTGTACCTGCATCTACCTTGTGGTGATCGTGGTTTATGGTTTGGTCCCCTGGGTATCCATGGGTCTCGCCATGCGCGTATTTGTGCTCCATTGCCCACCCGCCATATGACACCCTGCTTGAGGAGTTCCAGGCCATACTCAATTGCATGCCACGTCGACGAGCCGTTACCTGAAAAAACCGTATCCAACAAGAAGCCGTTAGGGTAATACTTGGCCTTCAATATTTGCGCGCAAAGGGTGTCAGGGTACTGTAACAGCCTCCAGGCCTGCCTTGCTAGCAGCGCTTGATTGAATAGTCTCATGTCGCGGAAGCCCACACCTCCATAGTTTTTTGGTCGCAGCATTATGTCCCAAGATATCCAATGTGTCTTTCTTCGCCCATTTTCTGCTCCCCACCAGTATCTTCTAATCATTTTTGTTAGTTCGTCACATAGACTCAGGGGGAGCTTAAAAACGCTCATCACATAGACGGGTATAGCTTGGCCAATTGATTTGATTAAAACTTCTTTGGCAGCTTGCGATTTATGGTTGTCATCCCATTCCAGTAAGCACTTGGCCAATTTCGCCTGGAGACTTTCAAACTTGTCTCTACTCATTCTACCCTCCGGTGTCGGGAGGCCGAGATATTTTGACTCAAAGGTTTCTTGTTCCAAATGTAGCACTTCTTTGACTTCCACACGGCTTGCTGCTGGGCACCCATTACCAAACATAATAGAGCACTTCCCTGGATTGATGAGTTGTCCCGTGCTTGAGGCATAACAATCAAGTACCTCCTGGATTTTTTGTGCTTGTTCCCCCTGCGCTTTGAAGAAAAGTAAGCTATCATCGGCAAATAAGAGATGGGAGACACCCGGGGCATTACGGCAAACTTTAATAGGGTTGATGACATGTGTTTCAATGGCATGCTGCAGTAGTGTAGATAGACCATCCGCGATAAACAAAAATAGGAATGGCGAAAGAGGATCACCTTGTCGGAGGCCCCGAGAAGGAGAAAATGAATCCAGGAGGTTCCCATTAAATTTTACCTTGTAGCTCACCGAGGTGACACACGACATTATCCAGTCCACCCATCGATGAGAGAAACCCATCCTTTGCATCACTTTCTTCAGAAACTCCCAATCCACCCTATCATAAGCCTTGGATAGATCCAATTTATATGCACAGAAATCCTTATTTGCATTCGTATTGTGCTCTATGAAATGTAGGCATTCAAAGGCAACTAGAGCGTTATCCGTAATTAATCTTCCTGGAACGAAGGCACTCTGGTTGGGTGATACAATGTCTCCCAAAATAGGCCGCATTCGATTCACCATGCATTTTGCTATGACTTTGTAAACAACTGTACAGAGACTAATTGGTCGGAAATCTTTTAAAGTTTCGGGCTGGTCAATCTTCGGTATTAAAACAATTGCAGTCTCATTCACCCCCTCAGGCATGTGCCCTATAACAAAAAATAATTTTACCGCGTTAATTACTTCCTCCTTAATGGTGCCCCAATTCCTCTGGTAAAAGCGCGCAGGAAAGCCATCTACACCAGGTGCCTTCAGAGGGCCTATTTGAAACATGGCATCCCCAATTTCGTCATCAGTAAAATCCCTGCATAGGTCATCATTCATAGCATTAGTTACTTTTTGTTTTGTCATGGCAATTAGATTATCCGAGTTCAGCGACGGGTCGCGGGTAAAGAGTTCTTTAAAGTATGATGTGGCCATTCTCTCCATATCAGTTGGAACATCCTTCCAGACCCCGTCGATGTCCTTTAGCTTTTTAATTTTATTTTTCCTCGCTCGCCACACTGCCTTCTAGTGAAAGAATTTTGTATTCCGATTGCCTTCCTTTAGCCAGGTGATTCGCGAGCGTTGTAACCACAACATCTCTTCTTTGTATAACAGCTCATTCATATGGTCTGTAGCTTGTCGTATTTCGCGTTGATCCGCATTTTGAACCTTCAAGGTTTCCAGTCGCTTCCTTGCTTTGTCCAGCTCCCTCAATATATTCCCAAACCTGTTCTTGCTCCAAGATTGCAACGTGGCCATTACACGATCTAGTCCATGCATGATATCTCCAAGATCAGACTTTTGTCCCGCTTCTCCCCAGGCTGTAGCTACCCTCTCTGCAAGATCTGACTCCCGTTCCCATAAAATTTCATACTGCCGCTTAGCTTGTCTGCATGGTACACGCACCTCTTGCTCCATCTGGATGAGGATCGGACTATGATCTGATACAGGTGAGGTTAAGTGCAATACTCTGGTATCAGCAAAGTGATCTCTCCACGACGGGCACGCCACCGCCCTATCAAGCCGTACCTTGACGTTCGCTCTTCCCGTTCTCTTATTGTCATATGTGTATGGCACACCTGAAAAGCCAAGATCGGTTAGATTGCAATCGTATAAAACCTCACGGAAGGCGTCCATTTGGCTAACCGGCCGGGGTGAGCAAGATAAATGTTCTTCCTGCCAGAGGGCCTCATTAAAATCACCCACTACTAGCCACGGAAGGTTTGATAAGTTTTTTAGATGTCGAAGTTTATCCCACATGGCGTGACGATCTTCTACTCGTGGTTCCCCATAAACACAAGTGAGGCGCCATTGGGGCGCATTTATAGACTCCCGCACATACGCATCAATATATCTTTCATTAATATCTTGGACTTCTACAATTATTTGATCATGCCAAAATAAAGCTAAACCTCCACTTAAGCCATCACTACTAAAGCCAGCAAAACCTTTTAAGCCTAACCTATGGCGCAAACGGCGCATTTTATTCTTATTCTGCCTAGTTTCACAAAGAAAAACTAACTTAGGACTCCAAATTTGGGAAAGTGTGGCTAATTCTCGAACTGTCGGGGCGTTCCCTGCACCCCGACAGTTGAAAGAGAGCGCATTCATTGCTCCTGACGAGCCCAAACATTGGGTCTCGTCAGGTTTGCCTTCTGCGCTGGGTCAGAGGCAGACTTCCTCCTTGTTCTGGCCGCGATGCCGTCCGTCGCCGTGTCCTTCTGGTTCCCTTGTGTATCAGCTGTCTCGCCCTTCTTCCTTCGCTTCTGCTTGGCGCCAGTAGGTACGTTGAGCGTCAGTGCAAGGGAGAGGTCAAGCTTCTGCCCCTGCAACTCCTTCTCCTCCGCAGTACGTTTTCCCAAGCCCGAATCAGCTGCTGGCATCGACACATCCGAGTCGCTCTTCTGGGATAGACCAGTTTGAGACAGACCCTTGAGGGCAGGGATCATATCGCTTGAGTGTGGTGTTGCATCCCTGTCCTGGCTTCCCCCCGAGTGCGCCCTCATGGACTGCAGTAGCTGCGCAGCTCCAGGCGCTAGTTCCATCTGGCCAGCTTTACTCCCTCCTCCTTGCACGAAACACGACATGCCTGGCATATTGTTGCTATCACGTGCAAGTTGGTTACCATGTTCACCATCCAGTACTGGATTCAGTTTGAGGTTCAGGTTATCCACAGTACGTGCAAGCGCCGCCTCTATGCCACCCTCTGTTCTGCATTCTTGCTCCTCAAAACCATCATGGGCGTCTACTGCAGATGGAATGTCAGCTGGCGGGGGCGTTGTTGGAGTAGCACCATTGCGCGATCTCGCTGCATATCATAGTTGAGCGAGGCCAGTCCACGAGCCCTTCGCTCACACTGATCCTCATTATGGCCAATTATTCCACAGTGAAAGCAAAAAAAGGGAACACGTTCATATCGCATCGGATAAATCCTCGGTGCTTGGCCTGAGACTGCGGCTTTAAACCGTGCCAACAGGTTTTGCTTCAATGGCCAGGCAATGCGGACACGCAGGTAATCCTCAAGCTCCATTCCAGTTCTATCCACATCCACCTCTAGAGCTTTCCCCAGTTTTGATCCAATTAACTTACCATAGGCATCTGTTTGCTTATTCCAAGGAACATCATAAAAACGAACCCACATACTGATAGTGTTCATAACAGTTTCAGATGGCTGTGCATTGTTGACAAAAGGTGCAATCAGACAAGCAGTACCTTGATGAATCCAGGGGCCACCTTCAGCTACAAATTTGTAATCTCCTTCCGAGGTGAAAGTAATGATGAAGAAATTGTCTTTCAGAGGTTTGAACACCATCTTTTTACGGATGCGCCATACATCCGAGAAGTGATTGTGGATCAGGGTATAATTGGCAGCCTTGATCGAATAGTACCGAGCTAGTAATCGCCATACCGTGGGTGTAGTCGATGGAGTCTCCTGCTCCTCTTCCTCCTCCATACAGAACTCATCCTCCAAGTCCACCTCGCCAGTCAACCCCGCCTCTGGTCCAGCATTCAGTTCTTCCATCGCCGCTCCATCCCAGTTCCCCTCCCGGCCTTCGATCTGATCCTGCCCTGTAGTCACAATCTGCTGATCCAGCCGTGCCACCACAGGATCAACACCAGCCAGCAGCTTCGGGCGGGTAGGATCCTCACCGGATCCCCCTTTTTCGCCCCCACCGCCGGCCAGCATCGTTCCTTGAGTCGGCGTCGACATTGAAGCAGCACCTGGGTCGTATGTTCTCGTCGGTTCCACAAAGGTCTTGATTAGGTTTGAGACACGGCCGCCTCTGGGCGGCTTTTTATCTCCAAATTCCCCGATCCAATCTGGTATCTTCCCGTGGATGGCATGGATTCTATCTCCTCCCGTGAGAGTAGTAAACGATTTGGACTCCTTTTGATCTTCGTAGGTACCCAGACTTCCCAATTCCGTAGCGCTCCCGTCCATGGCTCGGTGGCGGCGCGCGATCGCCTCGGCGTCGCCTCCCGCACCCCTAACCCTAGACGTAGCGAAGACTTTGCGTGCTAGATACAACGCCTTCTTGACGAAGGTGTTCATTGGCTGGTCCAGCACGTACTTGAAGTTGCTGTAGTCATTTTAGCACATGCCAAACTGGATCATGAGCTTCTTGTTTATGATTCACCCCTACTCTAAACCACTCTTATAATTCTGGATAGTAGTATATTTAATGAAGTGAAACAGACGCTCTTTAATGTGTGCTTCATGGAACATAGGCTGAGGAAGTTAAATGAAGTGAAACAGACGCTTTTTAATGTGTGCTTCATATAAACATGTCAGGTTACAATCTGCAAAATCACATTACGAACATGGAAAGGCATGTACCCATCATCTAATCATCATAAATTCATGCAATTACATTGCGTGATGATCTGCCTTTTGCATTGTTGTATGAAGGTGACTGAACTATATGCATCATCGATCAGGTTCCTCATCGCCCCCGTGGTTAATTCCACAAAAGGTTTGCCAATATTCATTAATTAACGAGAAGAGTCATAACAATAGTTTAAACAAAAAGGCATATACGGCAAACAGAACTTGGCTCTGGTGGTTAGGTCCCTTGTGGTGGAACCATCCCACCCAGGTCCAAGTCCTAGACTTGACATGGGTGTTTGCATTAACCTGGATTTATTCCAGGATTTAACCGGCGCTATGCTTTCAGTGGTAGGTGACGTGCCCGTCAACAGCAAGGCGTCAGTGGTGACTTCGTCAACCTCAAGATATGCTGGCTCAGTCCCTCGGAGGTGCTCATAGGGGTAGGGTGTGCGTGTGTGCGTTCATAGGGTGTTTGTACGTGCGTGTTTGTGAGCGTCTGCGTTGTACTGTGTTCTAAAAAAAAGGCATATACGGATTACTCTCCCATCATTACAAAACTTAAATGCTTCGCCCCGCGGCGACCCAAAGCTTAGCCTCACTTTTAGTGATCTCGAGGAGAATAATTGGTAGTGCGATTTTGTTGTTGAAGATCCTTGCGTTTCGCTCTTTCCAAATAGTCCAACTCACAAGCATGATAAGGGAAGCCATAATTTTCCGGTTAAGAGTTATTATATCAACAAGCGAAGAAACATGTATTCATTATGTCAGTCAGGTTACAAGCTAGAGGGTCACACATACTGATATGCACATCATGATGAGTTAAGAATAGGCTTATCCACAGGCCTAGCTAAAGTTCGCTAAGACTGAACATAGAACTATGGTCTGGATTGGGTCAGGGCCGGGCATTGTGGTGGTGGATGCTGACCAAGAACGCAATATGTAAACCTCTCTGTTCAATAAGTACAACCCTTTTACCTGCAAAAGAATGTTCAGTTAAGATACCTTGACATTTTAAAATTTTAAATTAAAAACTGTGAATGTAGTGCATATGCTGTAACATTTGAATCCACAATATATTTTTTTCTCGAAATGGGGAGCCCTACATACCAAAAGGAAGCTAATTAGTGAAAAGTATTGAAGTTTAGAGCGTTTAACACTTGACTCTCTTTTGTTGCCATCCACAAGTAGTCATATCATGTAGTTTGAAGCCCAACTTTATTATGTTAATAAGAAAAACACGTATCCAACTAGGTCAAAGCATTCGAGGGACGTTTAAAAATATGATCAAGTACACACGCATATATTAATAGGTTTGAAAGGCATCATTGGTGTTAGATTCTGTCTAGCGGAGAATAATTAATCATACAAGTTTATCTGCTCATTGTGACGTACGCTGGCGGAAAATGCTGTCTGCCCAACTAACCTTCCATGTGTTCTTCACCACGAGAGTGGTGTTAGGATGCAAGTCTCCATCCGTATGAAGTAAGAGAATCTCCTAAATGGAGACATGCACAAAGAAGAAAGTTGTCAACGGGTGAATTTATAATTCAAAAAATTGTTGGGGAATTGTATAATTAATTAATTTGCCACAGAAAGAAGAATGCCGATCGAGACTCCTCATGACCTAAGAGGGGAAGCAGAGGTGAAGTCTTCTGAAATAGGGTTCGAATCCCCCATACTAGTCGCTCGAGCTACTCTTGAGTACTCCCTCTGGCCTAAAATATGTTGCATACAAATTTTAGTCTAAGTCAAACATTATGAAGTTCAACCATGTATATTGATAAAAAAACATGAGCATATACGATGCCAAATAATATTACTAGAATTATTGTGAAATATACCTTACAATATATGCATGTGGTATCATAGATTCATATATTTTCGTCTTATTTTCTATATTCTTGGTTAAGCATTGCAAAGCTTGACTTGCGCGACAAATAATGCATTATGGGCAGGATGGGAATAAGTATATCAATACATGGTTAGTTAAGTTGTCGGACGACTAGACACTTACAACTTACGAGCTCGTTGCTAAGAGCATCTCCAACAGCCGCGCTAAATCTTGGCGCTGTAAAAGCGTTTTGTAGCGCGCTCTATCCATGTTTTGCGCGTAAGGACATATTCACCTCCAGCAGAAGCTCTATCTAGCGCTGCATATTGAAGCTGTAAAAATCTGTAGTTGTTTCTGCGCGCGATGTTATACCGCGCGCTCTTTCCGGCACGGTAGATATAGCGCACGATATAGCGCTTTTGCCCCAAGCTGTATTTTACAGCGCCGGATAGAGCGCATGTTGAAGCATTATTTTGCACCCGCGTACTAAACCAGCCACTTTTTGAAATACATCACTGGATAGAAGCGCCTGTTGGAGATGCTCTAAATGGATGCACCTAGCTCTCGATTGACCGAGAACTTTCTTAATTCCCGGTCGATGATGTCCGCATGACAAAGTATCCTCGCCACTCGTTCCATCTCTGCAATGATTCATCGCGCCACGCGCTAGACAGGACCCAATCCCCTCGCTAGCCCTCAGTTTTCTCACACATGGGTTCTGATTAGAAAGCCCGACATCAAAGCTAGAAAATAAATAACTACAATCCACGGTACAGATTAACATGTGTAAAAATCAAATAAAAAAGAGGATATAAATAAATTTCAGAAATTGCACACAAGCACGTAATTACATGTAGATCCGCAATTTGCACGCATATACACAATTACACGCATATGCGCAATTGCATATGAAAAAAATTGTCATCGTGGCGAACGAGCAGATGCCATGGGATGGCTTAAGTTGGGGCCGAATGGGCGCTAGAGGATTCGGGGGAGGGTTTGCGACTAGGTGGGACGAACTTCCGGATGCTTTCCTCAAGAACACAACCAAAGGCCGGTATGCAAGAAGAGAGACAAGAGGAAGAACTCTGATCGCTAACTTCATTGATCTCAACATGGTTACAGGTTCTTGGATACAAGGTCTATCGTCTAATCTCCTCTATCTGCACGCGCCCGTAAGAGGCTATGCCCCCTCTCCTTATATAGGGGAGAGGGTGGCTTACAGAGCAAGAAACCCTAATGGCATCTTTGACTAGACAAACTACTTTACAAAGCTACTTTAATCATGGATGACGCCGGGGTCTTCTTTAATCAGGGACGCTGACGTCCTCCGGCTTCTTTCAGCGTCACCCCTCTCTTTGGCGCCAGGGCTCCGATTAAAGTCACTTTGCTTCGCTCATCCTTGTCTTCTAGCTCTGAAGAGAATCTTTGACCAGTCTTGCCGACAGGCCCTTCTTTCCGGTATCTTCTTTATCCGGTTCCGGTATACCCCTCTTAGGGATACCGGCTTAGCTTCACTTAGCCAAATTCTTATCTTTGTGCTCTGGTAAGAATATTAAACCGGTATCTTGATGGCTCAAACCATCCGGTTTGGCATGCCTTTGGCATACCGGGGGTCATCCCCCCAACATTAGTCCCCGAAGCTGGTATAGTCTGTCGGATTCTATCCTACAGACCATGCCAGGTTCTTATTTTATAGGATACCGGTTTAATCATTCCGGCGCTTAGCTTGGATCCGGCATCTTTGCCCGGACTTACGCTTTCTCTCTCTTTGCAAGGTGTTCCCCGGCATCTTTTTTCTCCGGTATCTTTCGCATTTATTCTCTCCTCGGCGAAGTCGAGAATTTCTCGGGCCCCGCGCCTGTCAGTGACATGCGCACTGTTAACTGGCGCGCCAGTGTCAAATGTCACTTCGCTTCGACTCCCGCACGTGTATTAAATGCTCCTCAGCGGATCCCACTCGCCGCTTCAGATCCGTGTGCGCTTCCGTGTGTCTTTTTATTTTTTCGCGTGTACCATCGTGCCATGTGGCGGCCCGTGGCGCGAACCGTCGCGGCCCGCGGTGCGAACCGCCGCGGCCCAGCGGTTTTCGGCCCATCTCCTCTCTTCTTTAGAAGGTGGAACCGTCGCCTCTTCTTCCTCTTCTCGCATTCCCCACTCTTCGCGCACAGTGTTCCTCGCTCTCCGCGCCTCCGCCGTTCTCCGTTCGCCGCCGTTCGCTCGAGCTCTATCGCCCGGCGAACTCACGCCGCTTCTCCGCCGGACCTCGCCGTGCGGAAATCCTTCGCAGCGCCTCCGTTGCGACCGCTGCATTCTCGCTCTTTCGCGCCCTTCATCGCTTCGCCGTCGACGGTGCTCGCCGGCGGCCGCAGGCCCGCTGCTTCGCCGTTGAACTTCTTCCCCAGTGACCGCTCCGCCTCAGGTTAGTTTCAATCTCACTTTGCTTGCCCTTTGCTTGTTTTCTAGATCTTGGGTCGATAGTGTTTTTATTTCCTCTTTTCCTTTGATTTTCTTCTTATTCGTAGATCTTCGCGCGGGGGCAAACTGTGGGATTTCTGTTTTTCTACCTCTAACCCAATGTCTAGCGAGAAATCTTCCTCTGCTTCCTCTTCTGCTTCCTCTTCCGGTAGCCGGCGTAGGCAACACTCCGATAGATCAACCGATTCTGATCCGATGGATACCAATTCCGGCAGCCAGCAAGAATCCGGCAGCCACCAAGAATCCGGTAGCTCTAGCCAAGCTTCCGGCGTGAATCCTTCCCCCGTCACTCGTGGAGCCTGGATGGGATCCAACGTCACTAAATACGAGATTGACTGGCTTTACCGGTCACGAAGGATTCCGGAAGGGGTAACCTGCCGGCTTCCTGGCGACGAGATCGAACCGGTGCTTGAGCCCGGTGAACACGTTGTTTTCCTCGCTCACTTTGAGCGCGGCTTCGGCCTTCCGGCTTCGCCGTTTTTCCGGAAGTTCTTAGATTTCTATGAACTTCAACCTCATCACCTCCCTGGCAACGCCATCTTTTATCTTTCCTGCTTTGCCACCTTCATGGAGGCTTACATTGGCATTCGTCCCACTCACGAGACATTTGCCCGCTTCTTTGCTCTGCGGATCAATTCCGTGCAGGGCAAGGAAATTCCTAAGCCCAAACCGCCCGTGCAGTGTGGGTCCTGCATCGTCGGCTCCCGCCAAGGGAGCACTTTCTTCAAATTCACCGGCCTCGAATCCTGCCGCGCCTGGCAAGGGACCTTCTTCTACGTGAAGAACAACGGCCCCGCGAACCTCATCGACCTGCCGCCCTTCAACGCGGCGCCTCCCAGCAGAGCCAATTGGAGCTACAATCCGAAAACGGACCACGTCGAAACCAACCGGGTGGTACGCTTCATGGCGAACCTCATGAAGGAGACCAACATCTGCTCGGATGATATTATCCGCACTTTTATCTCGCGCCGGGTGCTTCCTCTCAAGCGCCGGCAGCATAGGATGAGCGAGATGTATGGTCCTGGAGATCCCACCAAGATCACCGGCCTTCCCCTCTCCAAGAAGGACGTCGTCTGCAAGGCTAGGCAGATCTGCCAGACTGCCATGTCGGTTGACTGGGAATGGGGCCTCCTTCCTCTCAGCACTACTAACCCTCCGACCCAAGAAGTAAGAGATTACGCAATTCGGGTCGGTTTACCGGTACTTTTTGCTCTTGTTAACCTTCTTTTTTCTTGTTTCAGGCCAAGGACCGCTTCCCCACCATTCTCGTAGAGCGGCGAGGGATTTGCGTGAAGCGTGCGCTTGATTCCGTCGACCCAGATCCTTACATCCGTTGGAAGGATCTGAAGATGGGCAAGACCCAAGCCTCGCGCCTTGGCCGATCTCCGCCGAAACCAACCGGATCCTCCGATGATCTGACCTTGATCGAGGTACCTTTCTTTTCCGGTTTCTTTTACTTCTTTCATTATTGTTCTTTTGCGGATCTTTTCTCAGCTATCTTGAACTCGTAGATCCACGAGCACGTGCCGCCCTTGCAAGCCGAGGCTGGTCATGAGTTTGTGGACAAGCTCATGGCCCAGGGTCAGAAGAACAAGGCGCCGGCGTCTGATGCCGGTTCCAGCCAGGCCCCTCCCTCTAAGCGCTTCCGGACGGAGCCTCTGGGGGAGAAGGAAGTGGGCATGCGGCGCTACAAGCGCAAGCAGATGCCGACCGCCACTGGGTAAGCTTCTTCCTTTTCTCTTTTCTTGTTTCTTCTTACCAAGTTCTTTTGCCGGTCGCTTTTTCTAACTCTTTTCTTTTTCTCTTGTTTAGCCCTACGCTGAAGCTTGGCTCAAGGCCAGCGGGCTCTGAGGGTTCCGCGAGGACCTCAACCCCTCCTCCTCACTCAAGCCCGGTACCTTCTGGTGCCGGCAACATTTCTGTCTCCCCTCTGGGGGGCACTACAAGTTCGGGGCGTGCGGCCCCTACACCGCCAGAACACCGCACGGAGGAGGACTTCTTCTCCCCTCCAGAGACCCAAGATACCGGCGCCAGCAACATCGGCGCCGAGGAAGAAGCTGCCGGGCGGGCGGAACCTTTGGTTCCTCCCGTCCTCGAAAACAAGAAAACTTCCGCGCCGGGAACTTCCGCGCCGGAAGGTTCCAACCGGGGTGATGCGCCTAGCGCTCCCCCTTCTCCACGAACCGCTCCAACACCACCGCCGGATGCTCCTCACATCAAGCCCTCCGGGGCTGCTCCAACTACGCCGCCGCCCAAGATCTCCAAGCTTATCAAGGGGAAGGCGACGGCCTCCAACGCCCCCTCTGACGGTCAGTAGCCTCTGGTGCTGCACGTCTCCAAGGCCGCCAGCGCTGCCAGCGAGAAGGCCACCGGCTTGCTCGGCCGTATCACTGAGTTCCAGCGCGGGGGCCGGGAGCTGGGGCATCTACTGCCCTATGCCCAGAAGTGGAACGCCGCGGATGTGACCCCGGCGACCCGCGGCGTGGGCAAGGACAGGCAGCCGGTGCCAGATCCTGCTGGGGACCGATCTTCCGAAGAGCATTTCATGCGGCTTCGCCGAGCCGTGAAGGAGCTTGACAATGCGTGGTATGACTCCACGAATAATCTGAGGGTAAGTTTCCAGCAACTCTTTTCAACTTTTGCCGGTTTCCTTACTTCCGGATTTTTTCTATCTTTTCTTTAGTTTCATGCCGGTTTCTCTCTTCTCTATCTTCCCAGTCCCCGAGTTTTGTGTTGAGAGCGTACCTCTTAGCACGAAACTTAACTTAAAAAACTTAGCGCGAAACCGGCATTGCCAGTCCCCGAGTTTTGGGTTAAGAACTTTGTTCTTAGCGCAAAACTCATCTAGAAACGCGCGAAACTAGCACTGCCAGTCCCCGAGTTTCGGGTTAAGAACCTTGTTCTTAGCGCGAAACTTTAACTAAAAACGCGCGAAACTAGCACTGCCAGTCCCCGAGTTTCAGGTTAAGAACCTTGTTCTTAGCACAAAACTTTAACTAATCTCTTTTTCTTGAACAGCTCACGGCTGCCGCTCGGAAGGTCCTCTTTGAGGAGCTTCTATGGGAGCACCGGGATCTTGCTGAGGCACATGATAAGTGCCAAGGTAAGTTTTTTGTACCACCGGCATCTTTTTACCGGAAACCTTTCTTTCTTCTAACACTTATGATTTTTGTTCAACAGTGATCCCGGAAGCTTCCATTGAAGCCCTCAAGGAGCAGCTCGCCGCCGCCCAACGTATGACTTTCCTGTTCTCCGGTTGGCCTGCTTTTCTTTTCATCTTAACAATACAACTTTGTTAACCTCTTATTTTCCGGGTTTCAGGGGAGAAGGAGCAGCTTATCCGGCAGCACCAGGAGGAGCTGTGCGCCCAGAAGACCAGCTATCAGGAGCTCAAGGCTCAGCTCATCCAGCTGGGCCTTGACCATGCCAAGACGCTAAAGTCTGCTGAAGCCGACGCAGCGGCCAAGATGCATGACGCTCTTGAGGATGCCGGCAACTCCAATATGGTGTTGCAGGCCGAGCTGGAGGAGGCCGCCAAAGCGCTGAAAGGTGTGGAGGACAAGGCCGCGCGGCTGGAGGCGGAGCGGAAGGAATATGACCGGCTAATCACGCAGACTGATGCGCATGCCTTCCGTAAGTTCCTTCTTTTTTCCCTTTTCCGATTTCTGCTTATAAGCTTTCTTCCGGCTGCATTTTGTTCCGGCTGCATTTTCTTCCGGCTGCCTTTTCTTAGCTTTTTTCTTTCTTTGCGTAGGCCTCTTCCCAGACTCCCAGACGTTTGCCATAAAGAGGGTTGAGGAGCACCGCGTTGGCCAGGCCCAGGCGAATCTTGGCGTGCCATGGACCCCCTATGACCATCTGGTTGCGCTGAACGCGCGGGTGTTTCACATGCGCGCCATTGATCGGAATCTCTCTGACATTCCTGATGTAGCTACCCAGCTCTTCAGGACTCTCTGGCCTGGCGAAGTGGTGCCTGATACCTTCACCTTGATCAGCGACCGCCTCAAGGGTGCCGGCAGGAGGATCCGCGAATGGCAGTGCTCCGCTGCCCGCGCTGGGGCAGACTCTGCACTCCGCGTCGCCTGCTCTTGGTATCCGAAGCTGAACCTGGACGCCCTCACCGGAGTGCGCGAAGGCGCGGAAACCGATCTGGACCCGATCCTCACCGCTAAGCGGCAAGATCGCGCGTACCACATCGCGGAGTACGCTGATATGCGCACCTTCATCCCTCCCCCTCCTGACGTCAAGGACTATCTCGACGAGGAGGAGGATGAAGCCGATGAGGAGCTTCTGGACGATGCTGATGCTGGCGCTGCTCTTCCGGAAGCCCCTGCTGCCTGATGATCTTCTACTAAATGTTTGCCTGTGATATGTCTGTTGGTCCTGGTTGTCTCAAAACAATGCCCGTTAAATTCTACCCCGGTATGCCGGGGTTTATGATGTAAAACTCTAAGTTTGCTTTTGGTTGCTGCACAACAGTTTATGCCGGTAAGTTATACCGGTAGTTAATTATCTTACGTTTGCCTTAGCATATTTGCTCATGGTTTTGATTTTATCCTGTACCGCAAAGATTTCCAAATTGTTTCCGCATCCAATTCGATGCACACTTGGTTCTTTTGCCTTGGCTCTGCCTGCCTTCTCTGGGCGTTCTTTGGCGTATGAGCACAAGGTTCTTTCACCAAACAAGCATTTTCTTGAACTTAGAAATAACTTCGAAATTTTGCAAAAAACCGGTTTAACCGGGGTTAGTTAAATTTTTCCGGATTGCTTGTTCCCACTCTCTCTTTTCGCAGTTCGCGTGCTTAGTTGCTACCGGTTTATCTTGCTTGCCATGAAGCCGGTTTGCGGACAGCAGCAGAGTCGAAGACTCCGGTAGGTTTAGCACGCTACTAAACCGGAAAGAAAAAATGTTCACTAAGTAACCGGTGAACTGCAAAAATAAACATATTGCATGCAACTTTAGGGGTAGTCCCCGAGATTCATTCGAGGTTCCGACATCTTTTATTCATAGCATATAAGGTACAAAAAGGAACTTCTTACTCCACAACTTCAAGAGTAGAAAGGACGCAACAGAGCTACGTTCCATGGACGCTTGCTCTCCTCTCCGGATTTGTCCGCCTTTCCTTTTTTCCACTCTTGTGCATCGATCAAGTAATAGGAGTCATTGTGAAAAGCTTTGCTCACAATGAAGGGACCTTCCCATGGTGGTGAAAGCTTGTGCCGGCCTTCAGTGCGCTGCACTAGGCGTAGCACCAGATCTCCTTCCCGGAAAACTCTCGGGTTAACCTTCTGGCTATGATAGCGTCTGAGGTTTTGCTGGTAAATGGCTGTTCTTGCCAAAGCCAACTCTCTTGCTTCTTCTAGCAAGTCCACATCATTTTCTCTGGCCTCTTTGACCTCTTGCTCAGTATAGAGTTGTACCCTTGGTGAATCATGGATGATATCGGTTGGTATGACCGCTTCTGCTCCGTATACCATGAAGAATGGAGTGTATCCGGTGGACCGGTTTGGAGTTGTTCTTATGCTCCACAACACTGATGGTAGCTCATCAAGCCAACACCCTGGTGACTTTTCTACCGCTTCGATGAGCCTTGGTTTGATACCGGAAAGTACCAAAGCATTCATTCTTTCCACTTGGCCATTGCCTTGTGGGTGTGCCACCGAGCACAAATCCAACCGGATGTTATTGTCCTCGCAAAACCTCTTGAACTCACCTTCAGCAAAGTTGGTTCCATTGTCACTGATGATGCTGTGCGGGTATCCATACCGCAAAATGACATCTTTCAAGAACTTCACCGCTGTATGCCCATCACACTTTGCGATAGGTTTAACTTCTAGCCACTTGGTGAATTTATCCACCATGACCAAGATATGAGTCATGCTGCTCCTTGCAGTTTTGAATGGGCCAACCATACCGAGGCACCAAACAGCGAATGGCCATGTTAGCGGTATTGTTTTTAAACCGGACGCTGGGGTATGGCTCTGCTTGGTGTACCTCTGGCACCCATTGCATTTTCTTACCAAATCCTCAGCGTTTTCCAAAGCAGTGGGCCAATAGAACCCATGCCGGAACACTTTTGCTACCAGCGCCCTTGATGAAGCGTGGTGCCCACATTCTCCTTGGTGAATCTCCTCAAGCATTTCCTTTCCTTCTTCCGGTTCCACACATCTTTGTAGGACACCGGTAACGCTTCTTTTGTACACCTCGCCATTGATGAATGTGTATGCCGTTGATCAGGAATTCCTTAATAGGTTTAACCCACGACGGTGTCTCTCGAACCAAAAACACCGGCACATCTATCTCCATGCTATCGACTAGCATTGTTTCTTCTGGTGCGGCTGCAGCAGTCCTCGAGTTTACCGGTGCAGTCCCCGAGTTTACCGGAGCAGTCCCCGGGTTCCCTTCATCGATGTCCATGGGTACTATGTGTGATTCCGGTACGAAAATTGATTCCGATTCCGGGCTTGGTTTGATTGATGGTACTCCTAAGTGTTCCAAGGCTATTCCGGGAGGAATTTCCTGCCTAGACGAGCCCAGTTTGGACAAAGCATCCGCGGCTTCGTTTTCCGCTCGCGGTACATGGTGAAACTCACAGCCCTCAAAGAAGTCGGCAATCTTTTGCACGTGAAACCGGTACAAAGCCATGTTAGCCTCCTTTGCGTCCCAATCTCCGGAACATTGCTGCACCACAAGATCTGAATCTCCATAGCAAATGATCCGGTGCACACCGATTTCTTTTGCTACCTTGAGCCCATGGATCAGAGCCTCATACTCAGCGACATTATTCGATGCCCTGAAATGCACTTGCAGAACATACCGGAGATGATCTCCCTTAGGCGAGGTAAGCACCACACCAGCACATAGACCCTCTTTCAGTTTGGATCCGTCGAAGTGCATCTTCCAGTACTCTATTCTTTGATCTGGCGGCTTGTATTGCATTTCCGCCCAGTCAACGAGGAAATCAGCCAAAGCTTGTGATTTTATGGCATCTCTCCTTTCGTATACCAGTACATATGGTGATATCTAGATTGCCCATTTTGCAATCCTACCGCTAGCATCTTTATTGCACATGATATCGGAAATGGGTGCCTCGCTCACCACTTTCATGGGGTGCTCTTCAAAATAATGCTTAAGCTTTGTGGCGGCCATGTACACACCATAGGTCATCTTTTGGAAGTGAGGGTAGTTTTGTTTTGAGAGGGAGAGCACCTCGCTCAGGTAGTATACCGGCCTCTGGACGGTTTTTTCCTTCCTCTTCTCTTTCAACCACAACTACAACACTCACAACCCGGTTTGTTGCTGCTATGTATAATAGCATAGGCTCCCTTTCTAGAGGTGAAGCCAGTATAGGCGCTGTAGCCAACATGGTTTTTAGCTCTTTGAACGCTGCGTCTGCCTGAGGGGTCCAGACGAACGTGTCAGATTTTTTCATGAGAGCATAGAGTGGCAGAGCTTTTTCTCCCAACCTGCTTATGAACCGGCTTAGCGATGCCAAGCTTCCGGTAAACTTTTGCACGTCTTTTAGATCGCGCGGTATAGTCATTCTTTCAATTGCCCAGATTTTTACCGGATTAACCTCAATGCCTCGGCTTGATACGAGAAAGCCAAGCAACCTGCCGGCAGGGACACCAAAGGTACATTTTGCCGGATTGAGTTTCATCCGGAATCTTCTCAAGTTATCAAATGTTTGCCGGAGGTCGTCGATTAAGGTTTCTTTTACCTTAGTTTTTACCACGACATCGTCCACATAGACTTGCACATTTTTTCCGATTTGATCAAACAAGCATTTTTGCATACAGCGCTGGTACGTTGCACCAGCGTTGCGCATACCAAAAGGCATAGTGACATAGCAATAAGCCCCGTGCGGGGTAATGAACGCAGTTTTTATTTGATCTTCCTTTTTCAAGGGGATTTGGTGGAAACCGGAATAAGCATCCAAGAAAGACAACAGCTCACATCCTGCAGTGGAATCAATCACTTGATCGATCCGAGGTAAAGGGAAAGGGGCCTTCGGGCAAGCTTTGTTCAAGTTGGTGTAGTCGATGCACATGCGCCACACCTTTGGAGCTTTTGCTTCCATGTTCTCTTCTTTTTTCTTCTCGACCAGCACCGGATTGGCTAGCCACTCAGTGTGCAGTACTTCCACAATGAAACCGGCAACCAACAACTTTGTCACTTCTTCTCCAATGATCTTTCTCCTGTCTTCAGCAAACCGGCGCAGCGGCTGCCTTACCGGCTTTGCATCTTTCCGGACATTTAATGAGTGCTCAGCCAGCTCCCTCGGAACACCTACCAAGTCATCAGTAGACCAAGCAAAGATATTCCGATTCTCACGGAGGAAGCTGACGAGCGCGCTTTCCTATGCCTCATTCATGCCGGCACCGATACGAACGGTGCACTCAGGGTAAGCCGGGTCCAGCACAATGTCCTTTGTTTCTTTTGTCGGCTTAAATGCCGGTGTGCCCAGGTTTGCACTCATTGCCGCTAAACTCAGCTGTGAGGACTGAGCCAGCGCAACCGCAGTTTGCATCCTCCTCTTTTCTTCAGCGATCACCAGCGACTCTGCCAGGTTTGATCCGGCAGAAGCTGTTTCCAGTGAGACTTTGTAGTTTCCCACCACAGTCATGTAGGATAACGTTGCATAGAAAACAAAAAATTTTCCTACCGCGAACACGCAATCCAAGCCAAGATGCAATCTAGAAGACGGTAGCAACGAGGGGGTATCGAGTCTCACCCTTGAAAAGATTCCAAAGCCTACAAGATGAGGCTCTTGTTGCTGCGGTAGACGATCACTTGCCGCTTGCAAAAGCGCGTAGAAGATCTTGATCACGATCGGTTCCGGCACCACGAACGGGCAGCACCTCCGTACTCGGTCACACGTTCGGTTGTTGATGAAGACGACGTCCACCTCCCCGTTCCAGCGGGCAGCGGAAGTAGTAGCTCCTCTTGAATCCGACAGCACGACGGCGTGGTGTCGGTGGCGGTGTAGAAGTCCGGCGGAGCTTCGCTAAGCTACGCGGGAAATATGAAGTGGAGGAGCAAAGCTAGGGTTTGGGAGGGGGTGGCCGGCCACTCAAGGGGGGCGGCCAAGCTATGGTCTTGGGGTGGCCGGCCCCCTCCCTTGGCCCCTCATTATATAGGTGGATCCCAAGTGTTGGTGTCCAAGTCTTCGAATAAGACCCGAAACCAAAACCTTCCATAGGAGGGGGCAAACCTAGCCCAACTAGGACTCCCACCCAAAGGTGGGATTCCCACCTCCCATGTGGGGGGTGGCCGGCCCCCTATGGTGGAGTCCACTTGGGACTCCACCCCCACTAGGGCTGGCCGGCCATGGAGGTGGAGTCCCTTGTGGACTCCACCTTCCTTGGTGGTTTCTTCCGGACTTTTCTAGAACCTTCTAGAACCTTCCATAGAACCTTCCGCGACATTTTATTTCACATAAAATGACATCCTATATATGAATCTTATTCTCCGGACTATTCCGGAACTCCTCGTGGTGTCCGGGATCTCATCCGGGACTCCGAACAAATATTCGAACTCCATTCCATAATTCAAGAACTACCATTTCAACATCCAACTTTAAGTGTGTCACCCTACGGTTCGAGAACTATGCGGACATGGTTGAGTACTCACTCCGACCAATAACCAATAGCGGGATCTGGAGATCCATAATGGCTCCCACATATTCAACGATGACTTTAGTGATCGAATGAACCATTCACATACATTACCAATTCCCTTTGTCTCGCGATATTTTACTTGTCCGAGGTTTGATCTTCGGTATCACTCTATACCTTGTTCAACCTCGTCTCTGACAAGTACTCTTTACTCGTACCGTGGTATGTGGTCTCTTATGAACTCATTCATATGCTTGCAAGACATTAGACGACATTCCACCGAGAGGGCCCGTAGTATATCTATCCGTCATCGGGATGGACAAATCCCACCGTTGATCCATATGCCTCAACTCATACTTTCCGATACTTAATCCCACCTTTATAGCCACCCATTTACGCGGTGGTGTTTGGTGTAATCAAAGTACCTTTCCGGTATAAGTGATTTACATGATCTCATGGTCATAAGGACTAGGTAACTATGTATCGAAAGCTTATAGCAAATAACTTAATGAGCGAGATCTTATGCTACGCTTAATTGGGTGTGTCCATTATATCATTCACACAATGACATAACCTTGTTATTAATAACATCCAATGTTCATGATTATGAAACTAATCATCCATTAATCAACAAGCTAGTTTAAGAGGCATACTAGGGACTTCTTGTTTGTCTACATATCACACATGTACTAATGTTTCGGTTAATACAATTCTAGCATGATATATAAACATTTATCATAAACATAAAGATATAAATAATAACCACTTTATTATTGCCTCTAGGGCATATCTCCTTCGATCTCCCACTTGCACTAGAGTCAATAATCTAGATTACATTGTAATATACCTAACACCCATGGCATTCCTGGTGTTGGTCATGCTTTGCCCTAGGGAGAGCTTTAGTCAACGGATCTGCTACATTCAGATCAGTGTGTACTTTGCAAATCTTTACTTCTCCATCTTCGATGTACTCTCGAATCGAGTGGTAACGCAGCTTGATATGCTTCAGCCTCTTGTGTGACCTTGGCTCTTGTGCATTGGCGATGGCACCCATGTTATCACAAGAAATGATTAATGGGTCCAATGCACTAGGAACCACACCGAGCTCTACAATGAACCTCTTCATCCATACCGCTTCGATGAAGCCTCCGAAGCCGCTATGTACTCTGATTCTGTTGAAGACTTCGCCACCGTGCCTTTGCTTCGAGCTTGCCCAGCCATCGCAGCACCATTCAATATAAACACGTACCCAGATTGTGACTTAGAGTCATCGGGATCGGTGTTCCAACTTGCATCGGTGTAACCGTTTACAACGAGCTCTTGGTCACCTCCATAACAAAGAAACATATCCTTAGTTCTTTTCAAGTACTTCAGGATATTCTTGACCGCTGTCCGATGTTCCATTCCTGGATCACTTTGATATCTGCTAGTCAAACTAACGGCATGTGCTATATCCGGTCTAGTACATAGCATGGCATACATGATAGATCCTGCCGAGGCATAGGGGATGTTACACATCCTTTCTCTTTCTTCTGCCGTAGCCGGTCCTTGAGTTTTACTCAATACCTTGCACAGTAACATAGGTAAGAACCCTTTCTTACTTTCGTCCATTCTAAACTTCTTTAGAATCTTGTCCAGATATGTACTCTGTGATAGCCCTATTAGGCGTCTTGATCTATCTCTATAAATCTTGATGCCTAATATATACGATGCTTCACCAAGGTCTTTCATTGAAAAACTATTATTCAAATAACCTTTAACACTGCTTAATAGTTCTATATCATTCCCAATCAATAATATGTCATCTACATATAATATCAGGAATGCTACAGAGCTCCCACTCACTTTCTTGTAAATACAGGCCTCTCCATGACACTGTATAAACCCGAAGTCTTTGATCACCTTATCAAAGCGTCGGTTCCAACTTCTTGATGCTTGCTTCAGTCCATAGATTGAACGCTGAAGTTTGCATACTTTGTCAGCATTTTTAGGATCGACAAAACCTTTGGGTTGTACCATATACAACTCTTCCTCAATGTCTCCATTAAGGAACGCCGTTTTGACATCCATCAGCAAAATATCATAATCGAAAAATTCAGCTATTGCTAACAAAATCCTCACAGATTTTAGCTTCGCTACAGGTGAGAAAGTCTCATCGTAGTCAACTCCTTGAATTTGTCGGAAACCCTTTGCGACAAGTCGAGCTTTATAGACAGATAATATTACCATCAGCATCTGTTTTTCTCTTGAAGATCCATTTATTCTCGACAACCTTTCGGCTATCAGGTAAGTCTACCAAAGTCCATACTTTGTTATCATACATGGATCCCATTTCGGATTTCATGGCTTCTTGCCATTTGTTGGAATCTAGGATCATCATCGCTTCTTCATACGTCGCAGGGTCCTCATCATTGTTATCTACAATCATGACATTTAGACAAGGATCATACCAATCAGGAGTGGCACGTTCCCTTGTCGATCTGCGAGGTTCAGTAGTTTCCTCGTTCGAAGTTTCATGATCATTATCATTAGCTTCCTCTGTTGCCGGTGTAGGCGATGCAGTACAACTTCCTCTTTGCGCTACTCTGATCAACGAGTATAGATTCATCAATCTCATCGAGTTCTACTTTTCTTCCAGTCACTTCTTTAGTGAGAAATTCTTTCTCAAGAAAGGTTCCGTTCTTAGCAACAAAGATTTTGCCTTCGGATCTGTGATAGAAAGTGTACCCTATAGTTTCCTTAGGGTATCCTATGAAGACGCATTTCTCCGCTTTGGGTTCTAGCTTGTCCGGTTGTAACTTCTTTACATAGGCTTCGCAACCCCAAACTTTCAGAACGACTGACTTAGGTTTCTTATTAAACCATAATTCATACGGTGTCGTTTCTACGGATTTTGATGGTGCTCTATTTAAAGTGAATGCGTGTCTCTAATGCATAACTCCAAAATGATAACGGCAAATCAGTAAGAGACATCATACTACGAACCATATCTAAGAGAGTTCGATTACGACGTTCGGACACACCGTTTCGTTGAGGTGTTCCCGGCGGTGTCAATTGTGAAAGTATTCCGCATTTCTTTAAATGCATGCCAAACTCATAACTCAGATATTCACCTCCACGATCAGATCGTAGAAATTTGATCTTCTTGTTTCGTTGATTTTCTACTTCACTTTGAAATTCCTTAAACTTCTCGAAAGTTTCGGATTTATGTTTCATGAAATAGATATACCCATATCTACTCAGATCATCTGTGAAGGTTAGAACATAACGATAACCACCGCGCGATGCTACGCTCATTGGTCCACATACATCGGTATGTATGATTTCTAATAAGTCAGTAGCTCGCTCCATCATACCAGAAAATGGAGTCTTTGTCATTTTTCCCATTAGACATGCTTCGCATCTATCAAGTGACTCAAAGTCAAGTGATTCAAGTAATCCATCGGTATGGAGTTTCTTCATGCGTTTCACTCCAATATGACCAAGGCAGCGATGCCACATATAAGTAGAATTATCATTAAGTTTAATTCGCTTAGCATCAATGTTATGTATGTGCGTATCACTACTATCGAGATCTAACGAGAAATAAGCCATTCTTTTGTGGTGCTCGACCATAAAAGATATTATTCATAAAAATAGAACAACCATTATTCTCAGACTTGAATGAATAACCGTCTTGCATTAAACAAGATCCAGATATAATGTTCATGCTCAACGCAGTACATAATAGCAATTATTTAGGCTTAAAACTAATCCCGAAGGTAGATGTAGAGGAAGTGTGCCGACTGCGATCACATTGACCTTGGATCCATTTCCAACGCGCATCGTCACTTCATCTTTCGGTAGTTGTCGTTTATTCTTTAGTTCTGTTTGAGTTACAAATATGAGCAACCGAACCAGTATCAAATACCCAGTACTAGAACGAGAACTAGTGAGATTAACATCTATTACATGTATTTCAGATATAACTTCTTTCTTCTTCTTCATAAGGCCGCTCTTCGGATCAGCCGGATACTTGGAGCAATTACGCTTCCGGTGTCCCTTCTCCTTGCGGTAATAGCACTCGGCATCGGGCTTAGGGCCGTTCTTAGGTTTCATAGGAGGCGTGGCAGCTTTCTTGCCACCCTTCTTGAATTTTCCCTTAGACTTGCCCCTGTTTCTTGAAACCGGTGGTCTTGTTGACCATCAACACTTGGTGCTCTTTCTTGATCTCAATCTCAGCAGCTTTTAGCATGCCAAAAAGTTCAGGTAACTCCTTGTTCATGTTCTGCATATTGTAGTTCATCACAAAGTTCTTGTAACTTGGTGGCGGTGATTGAAGGACACGATTAATCCCGATCTGTTAGGAATCACTATTCCCAAGTCATCGAGTTTCTTCGCATGCCCGGTCATGGCGAGCATGTGCTCACTAACGGAGCTGCCTTCTTCCATCATACAATTGAAGAAATGTTTCGATGCTTCATAGCATTCCACCGCCGCACGAGTCCCGAATATAGCTTTCAGCTCATTCATCAACTCATGAGGATCATGGTGCTCAAAACGTTTTTGAAGATCGGATTCCAGATCGCACGGGATGGCACACCGAACTTGAGAGTACCGAGTTTTCCGAGTCGCGTAAACAGCTTTTACTTCATCGGATTCATCTTCGCAGCGGGTCACCTAGCGGTGCATCAAGCACAAATTGCAGATTTCCGCCAGAGAGGAAGATCCTCACATGACGGAACCGATCGGTGAAGTTGCTACCGTTGCTCTTAAGTTTCTCTTTCTCTAGGAACTGATTAAAATTGATTGGGGACGCCATCTCTACAACATATATTTGCAATAGTTTAGACTAAGTTTATGACATATTGAGTTCAAATTTTAATTCAACATAATTAAAAACCTAAGTGAACTCCCACTCAAAACAATATCCCTCGCATTGTCTTAGTGATCACACGAACCAAATCCACCGCACCTAAACCCGATCATCACGAGAAAAGGTGTGATTTCAATGGCGAACACTCAAAGTGTTCATCATATCAACCATATGATTCATGCTCTACCTTTCGGTATCACGTGTTCCGAGACCATGTCTGTACATGCTAGGCTCGTCAAGGCCACCTTAGTATCCGCATGTGCAAAAGCGTCTTGCACCCGTTGTATGTACTTATCGAATCTATCACATCCGATCATCACGAGATGCTTGAAACGATAAGACTTGATAACGGTGCTACTAAGGATGAACACTTTATTATCTTGAGATTTTAGTGAGGGATCATCTTATAATGCTACCGTCGCGATCTAAGCAAAATAAGATGCATAAAAGGATTAACATCACATGCAGTTCATATGTGATATGATATGGCCCTTTTGTCTTTGCGCCTTTGATCTTCATCTCCAAAGCACGGACATGATCTCCATCATCTTCGGGCATGATCTCCATCATCGTCGGCGAAGCACCAAGGTCAATGGCACCGTCTTCATGATTGTCCTCCATGTAGCAACTATTACAACTACTTTGAAATACTACTCAACATGAAATTTAAAGACAACCATAAGGCTCCTGCCGGTTGCCACAATACAATAATGATCATCTCATACATATTCATCATCACATTATGGCCATATCACATCACCAAACCCTGCAAAAACAAGTTAGACGCTCTCTAATTTGGTTTGCATATTTTACGTGGTTTAGGGTTTTCGATATAGATCTAATCTACCTACGAACATGAACCACAACGTTGATACTAATGTTGTCAATAGAAGAGTAAATTGAATCTTTACTATAGTAGGAGAGACAGACACCCGCAAAGCCTCTTATGCAATACAAGTTGCATGTCGAACGAGGAACAAGTCTCATGAACGCGGTCATGTAAAGTTAGTCCGAGCCGCTTCATCCCACTATGCCATAAAGATGCAAAGTACTCAAACTAAAGATAACAAGAGCATCAACGCCCACAAACCATTGTGTTCTACTCGTGCAACCATCTATGCATAGACACGGCTCTGATACCACTGTAGGATAACGTTGCATAGAAAACAAAAAAATTTCCTACCGCGAACACGTAATCCAAGCCAAGATGCAATCTAGAAGACGGTAGCAACGAGGGGGTATCGAGTCTCACCCTTGAAGAGATTCCAAAGCCTACAAGATGAGGCTCTTGTTGCTGCGGTAGACGATCACTTGCCGCTTGCAAAAGCGCGTAGAAGATCTTGATCATGATCGGTTCCGGCGCCACGAATGGGCAGCACCTCCGTACTCGGTCACACGTTCGGTTGTTGATGAAGACGACGTCCACCTCCCCGTTCCAGCGGGCAGCGGAAGTAGTAGCTCCTCTTGAATCCGACAGCACGACGGCGTGGTGTCGGTGGCGGTGTACAAGTCCGGCGGAGCTTCGCTAAGCTACGCGGGAAATATGAAGTGGAGGAGCAAAGCTAGGGTTTGGGAGGGGGTGGCCGGCCACTCAAGGGGGGCGGCCAAGCTATGGTCTTGGGGTGGCCGGCCCCCTCCCTTGGCCCCTCATTATATAGGTGGATCCCAAGTGTTGGTGTCCAAGTCTTCGAATAAGACCCGAAACCAAAACCTTCCATAGGAGGGGGCAAACCTAGCCCAACTAGGACTCCCACCCAAAGGTGGGATTCCCACCTCCCATGTGGGGGGTGGCCGGCCCCCTATGGTGGAGTCCACTTGGGACTCCACCCCCACTAGGGCTGGCCGGCCATGGAGGTGGAGTCCCTTGTGGACTCCACCTTCCTTGGTGGTTTCTTCCGGACTTTTCTAGAACCTTCTAGAACCTTCCATAGAACCTTCCGCGACATTTTATTTCACATAAAATGACATCCTATATATGAATCTTATTCTCCGGACTATTCCGGAACTCCTCGTGATGTCCGGGATCTCATCCGGGACTCCGAACAAATATTCGAACTCCATTCCATAATTCAAGAACTACCATTTCAACATCCAACTTTAAGTGTGTCACCCTACGGTTCGAGAACTATGCGGACATGGTTGAGTACTCACTCAGACCAATAACCAATAGCGGGATCTGGAGATCCATAATGGCTCCCACATATTCAACGATGACTTTAGTGATCGAATGAACCATTCACATACATTACCAATTCCCTTTGTCTCGCGATATTTTACTTGTCCGAGGTTTGATCTTCGGTATCACTCTATACCTTGTTCAACCTCGTCTCCTGACAAGTACTCTTTACTCGTACCGTGGTATGTGGTCTCTTATGAACTCATTCATATGCTTGCAAGACATTAGACGACATTCCACCGAGAGGGCCCAGAGTATATCTATCCGTCATCGGGATGGACAAATCCCACTGTTGATCCATATGCCTCAACTCATACTTTCCGGATACTTAATCCCACCTTTATAGCCACCCATTTACGCAGTGGTGTTTGGTGTAATCAAAGTACCTTTCCGGTATAAGTGATTTACATGATCTCATGGTCATAAGGACTAGGTAACTATGTATCGAAAGCTTATAGCAAATAACTTAATGACGAGATCTTATGCTACGCTTAATTGGGTGTGTCCATTATATCATTCACACAATGACATAACCTTGTTATTAATAACATCCAATGTTCATGATTATGAAACTAATCATCCATTAATCAACAAGCTAGTTTAAGAGGCATACTAGGGACTTCTTGTTTGTCTACATATCACACATGTACTAATGTTTCGGTTAATACAATTCTAGCATGATATATAAACATTTATCATAAACATAAAGATATAAATAATAACCACTTTATTATTGCCTCTAGGGCATATCTCCTTCAAGTCAAGGGTCCACGAGGTGCCGGCATCTTCATCTTGAGATATGCCGTGTGAGTCGAGGCCATAAAAGCAGCCAATGCCGGTCTTCCCAGCAAAGCATGATAGGGACTATCTAAGTCCACCACTTCAAACTCAAGGTTTTCAACCCGGCAATTGTCACGTCCTCCAAACGACACATCCACCCAGACTTTTCCAACCGGTGCGCAGGACAGTCCCGGAACGATTCCATGGAACGTTGTGCGCGTTGGCTGAAGCATGTTTTCTATTATGCCCAGCATGTTCATGGTGTGCCGGTACATGATGTTTATGCTGCTCCCATTATCTATCAGCACCTTGCTGAATTTGACTCGACCATTTGGCCCTTGCATGATTGGGTCCAAGACGAGAGCATAGCCACCCGGGTTAGGCATGATCTTAGGGTGATCCTTGAATGACCACGAGATCTCTTGATCAGACCACAACATATATTTTGGTACTGCCGGCATCACCGCGTTCACTTCCATAGAACGGCGATATAGGCTCTGTCTGTCGGTTGGCTCAGTTACGAATACAACGCAGCACATATCTGGATCTTTGTAAATATTCCGGCCCAAAGGTGCCGGTGGAGGTGGTTGGCCATTGCCTTCTCCCACTTGGTTAACTTGCTGGTATTGTTGCCGGTTTGGCTGCACCGGTAAGGCGTTTGCCCCGGTAAGCGGTGGTGGTGGTGGTAGCTGTTGTTGCCGCGGCATATCTTGCGGCGGTTGTGCATCTTTTACCGTTCTCTTTTGCATCAAGTACTTGGTCCAGGTACAATCCTTCGTCAGATGGTTCGACGGGTGTGCCGGATTCGGTGTGTGCCACCGGCAAGGTTGGTCCATGGCAGCTTCCATGGTGTACTTCGCGGGTTCTTGCCAGTTCTTTTTCTGAGCCCAAGGCTTCTTTTCTACCCACTGTTTTTTAGGACCCGCCCATGGCTGCGATCCGGTTCTCTGCCTCTGACTGCCGCTGGCCTCAGAGTTTTCTTGCACTGCAGCAACTTGCTGCGGACCGTACCTTCGATCCGGAAAATCTTCCCTTCTTTTGTTGTTCCGGTTATCCCGGTGTTGCTCTTGGCGCTGCAGTTCTGGCTCAGGTTGCACTGCCGGCTGCGTTGGGTCTCCCAACGCATAGCTATCCGCCACACGTATCATCTCTGCCAACGTTGTCGGCATGTTCCTCTGCAGCTTTTGCCACAACGGTGAACCTCTCCTGCACCCACTGCTAAACCAAGCAATGGCTTGTGCTTCGATTACCCCTTCACAGGAGTTCCTTGTAGTGTTCCACCGGGCCAGATAATCCCGGTCTGTTTCATTTTGGCGCTGTATGCATAGAGCGAGCTGCTGCGGCCTGTTTGGCCTCTGATAGGTGCTGCTGAAATTGCTCACGAAAGCTTCCTCAAAATCCAACCAGCCATTTATGCTTCCTGCCGGCAAGTTGTTTAGCCAGATTCTTGCCGGTCCAACCAAAAACGGTGGTATGATTCTCACGGCCCATCGCCGGTTTCCTCCTCCAGCTACGGTTCCTCCGCCGCCTGCGACGTATACCGCGGTCACATAGTCCGCGAGCTAGTCTTCTGGCTTCGTGGTGCCATCATACGTTTTTGTATCACGAGGCAACATAAAGTTGCGAACTGGTGGCTTTTCTTTCATGATCCTTGGACCAAAACACTTTGGGCCCGGGGGACCTTCTTCCTCGATCATTTCTGACACTATCCAGACGGTGCCTTGCATCCCGTTCCGGTAGGTATCTTTCTCCCAAGCGTTCTCCCAACGAGTTCCGGTATGCTGCCGGTCTTGCGGAATCAGCCTCATCATAACACTCCGGTACCGCGGCCCTTGCCTGCCGGTACCTTGGGGGATCTATTTCCTCCTCATCATACGCCGCCCTTGCAGCTCGATAATTTTGCCCGGTTTCTTGTCTACCGGCATGATTGTTTCTGGCATAGCCTTCTCCGGCATAGCCTCTGTTTGCCCCTTGGCCCTTTCTGCCGGCATCATATTGCCCGGCTTGTTGTTTTCCGGCAAGAACCGGATCATACACAGTCATCTGCTGCGCATTCACCTCTTTTTCTCTTCTTCTGTCCGGATGGGGGGACGAAGCCTGCCCATGGGACTTGCTACCGGCATTCCTTGTTGAACGCGCGGATTTTGAAGCCACAGCCTTGTTTAGCTTATCAAGCTGTTCAGCGTTTTGCTGCTCGATAGTTTCAAGAAGCTCCCGGACACGCTCTTGTTGTTTTGCCAGAGCGTCCCCGGAAAGCGAGTCACACAGCGCTACAACAACTTTAGCAGCTTTTATTGTTTTATCCGGGCTACTGTACTTAGGTTTCTCTACAATGCTCACAGATGCAGATGTGCTTTTGCCGGCAGCAATTTCTTTGCGCAGATCCTGATCTAGATTGCGAGCCTTAAGCCGGTTTTCCGGTAGCCTAGCAGCATAAGCGCTAACAGAAGCAAAGCCATGGGCAGCGTTATACTCACGTAGGGTTAGGTTCAGCTCGCGCTGCGCCCTGGCAATGTCCTTGCCGCTCTCGAGCATCTTCTGGCGCTGCGCCTCCAGCTCCGCCTGAGCCGCTGCCGGGTCGATGTTCTGCGCGATGGGGGTGGCGACGACGTTCATCGCCGCTTGGAGTGGAGTTTCCAGCGGTGCGGACGATGCTCCCGCAGCGCCTGCGCCTCGTTCCAGCGGTGGCTTGGCCGCACGGTTCGAAACCGCACGCCCAGCGCCTTCTTCCGCAGCTTCTTTGCCGGCGTCGACAGCGCCTGCCATCATCACCTCCACGCTGCCTGGAGTGCGACCAGCATGCAGCCACCTTGGCGGATCCGGCGCCACCAGCACCGGCGAGAGGCACTGGCGCACAGGGACGGTGCCGAAATAGATGCGGTGGCTGCCGAACTCGATGATGCGGCCGTTCTTGGGGAAGATGCCGCCGTTGGCGAAGCAGCCCGCGTTGTCGTTGATGAAGTCCATGGCGTAGATGCGCTGCACCAACCCGGAGACCGTACGCTGGCCGGCGACGTCGAGGATGCCCGCCCGAATGTGAACTCCAGCAAGCGCCACTTCATGCCCCACGGTGGGCGCCAACTGTCGTCGTGGCGAACGAGCAGATGCCATGGGATGGCTTAAGTTGGGGCCGAATGGGCGCTAGAGGATTCGGGGGAGGGTTTGCGACTAGGTGGAACGAACTTCCGGATGCTTTCCTCAAGAACACAACCAAAGGCCGGTATACAAGAAGAGAGACAAGAGGAAGAACTCTGCTCTAGATCGCTAACTTCATTGATCTCAACATGGTTACAGGTTCTTGGATACAAGGTCTATCGTCTAATCTCCTCTATCTGCACGCGCCCGTAAGAGGCTATGACCCCTCTCCTTATATAGGGGAGAGGGTGGCTTACAGAGCAAGAAACCCTAATAGCATCTTTGACTGGACAAACTACTTTACAAAGCTACTTTAATCATGGATGACGCCGGGGTCTTCTTTAATCAAGGACGCTGACGTCCTCCGGCTTCTTTCAGCGTCACCCCTCTCTTTGGCGCCAGGGCTCCGATTAAAGTCACTTTGCTTCGCTCATCCTTGTCTTCTAGCTCTGAAGAGAATCTTTGACCAGTCTTGCCGACAGGCCCTTCTTTCCGGTATCTTATTTATCCGGTTCCGGTATACCCCTCTTAGGGATACCGGCTTAGCTTCACTTAGCCAAATTCTTATCTTTGTGCTCTGGTAAGAATATTAAACCGGTATCTTGATGGCTCAAACCATCCGGTTTGGCATGCCTTTGGCATACCGGGGTCATCCCCCCAACAAAATTCATAGGCGCAATTACACACATGTGAAATTACATATCTAAGCGCAATTACACACATGTGAAATTACATATCTAAGCGCAATTACACATATATCAACTGCACATATATGTGTAATTGCATATGAAAAAAAATCCGTAGGCTCAATTATGTGCAACTGCACATCTATGTGTAATTGCATATGAATAAATTTTATTGGCGTATTTGCATATGAAAAATTCCACCACCAACCACATCCAAAAAAAAACCGAATCGATGCAAAAAAAAACCAATGTGATCTACCTGGAGAAATTGCGTGATATACAAAAAGAACAATCAGTGTGATTCTTCCTAGAATAGTTGGCATGCTATCAAATGACACAGAATTGACCGGGCACCAAGATAGTATTCAGAAAATAAACATCAAGTAAAAAAAGTTAAAAAACATACGAAATCGAAAAAATATATACTACAATAAGGACTCTCTAGTCCGCAGCCCGTCAAAAAATTTAAATACAAATAGCCCATGTAAAAAATAAAGAGACCAAAACCATATGTAGGCCCGGTAGAAACCAGCAACACGGCGGCTGTGCTTATATCATTCAGAAAGAAAAAAGACGCCCGCTCCCGTCCCCGTGCGGCTGAGCCGAGCTGCACCGGGGCGCCCCAGATCCGGCGAGAGGCCGGCCTCCCCGTCTCCCCCGCCCTCGCCGCCACCGGTGGGCGTCGTCGGGCAAAGCCCTGGCGGCGCGGTGGCGGCGGGCGCCCTCCGGTGCGCGGGATCTAGGCGGCCCGGCTCCGGCGTCCTTCTCCGGCGGTTGCGGCTGGCGGCGGCGGAAGGGGCGGCGTGGCTGCTGCGCGCAGTGGCTGCTGCGCGTGGTGCCTCTTCCGACGGCTTCCTCCGTAGAGGGTGGTGGTGGGTTCCGGGCGGCGGCCCGCGGTGGTTTTTGGCGGTGGCGGCCGGCGTGGCCGCGTCGAGCAGCGCGTCGGGCGGTGTTGGAGGTTCTGCTGCCCTCTATCTTCTCCCAAGCCGGCATGCTTGGAGGATCCCTTGAAGACCAGGCGCGCTCGATCTGGAGCGGCCTGCCTCTCTATGCCGGCATTTTGGAGGGATGTTGTGCGGTGCTCCTGCCAGCATGGTGCTGGGCGGAGCTGTCGTCTCCGTTGTGGTTTGCCTCCACATGGTGTGGTGCTTCCGGTTCGGATCGACGAGTTCTCCAATTCTGGCGGTCCGGTGGTGGCCGGCTTTCGGTTGTCTTGGCGGCAGTATATGCTGGCCACTGCTGGTTGGTGTTGTGGCTGCGAGGGTCGCTTCCTCTTTACTCAGCCATCAACCTTTAGCGGTTCGCCGTTGGGGTTGGCGGGTGCCGTGGTTTCGCAGTGGCGGCCATGGTGGTGACGCGCTCCCCACACGGGGGGTCGTCGTGGCTGGGTGTTGAGCCCCTCTGTCTTGCCATCAGTGGCAGAGGACGCTGCTCCTATCTGTACTGGTGTGCCCCATGGTGATGCAGATGGCGGCCATGGGTGCGGTCTCCTCTCCGATGCGAGGTGAGTCGTGGCAGTGGTGGTGGTGGCTTCTTCTTGCCGGTTGCTGGGCTCCGGTGTCGGGTCCTTGTCAGAGCTCTTTGGCGTGTCAAGGGTGCTCCATGTGCGAGTGCTCACTGGGCGTGTCTCTGCTTTGTGATGCCCTTCGACTCCAGCTGGTGGCACACAGGCGTCGTGGCGTCGTCTCGGCCACGTGCGACCTTTCGGCGACACCCTCGACACAGGTGGTGTCGGTGCGTAGTGTGGTCTCGGATGCGCGTGGCCCTTCGATTACGTCGATGGTGCAGTGTCGTTGCTGGGTCTCGGCGGACCAAAGCCGTTCGATTACTCCAATGGAGCCTCGAGCTGGGTTGTCCCTCTGGTGTGTCCTCAGGACTCTTCCTTGTGATCGCTGTGCTTGGGTCGCGATGAGTATTCTCATCCGCCAACTGCCCCCTAGTTTTGTGGGGTGGCCACTTTTCTCTCCTCGGTCTTGTGTGTTGTCGGTGTGTGTTTTTCTTTTTCTTCTCCTCTCTTGTAACCCCCGTGTACTCTGGTTCATTTGAACCTATCTTGTAGAGGCTGAAAAGCTTCATAGGCAACTTGACTGAATATATGTTCAGGCTGGCTCACGCCCGCCGTAGTTACAGTCAAAAAAAACCAGCAACACGCTGAAAATCACAAACCATCTAACATCAGCCAACGGATGAAACTTGGTAACCAGAGGGGTAGGTGCGCACCCCTTCGTCATATGACACCTGTCCACTTTGGTCAAACCTCATTACCCCCATTCCACCTATTACTGTATCAGGTTTAGCAGTTAATTAGTGATTAAACCGGATAGGGCCTAACCCCCGAACAACCAGACCTCGTCTCCTACCTCCGCTAACTCCTGGCGTGCGTTGTAGAACCGGCAGATGAAGCAATTTAGAGTTCGATTTCCGCCGTCGCCCTTCCTGATTCCCATCGCCTCCACGCGCGAGCAGATCCTAAATCGAGCAGGACCCCAAGTTGGCTACGAGTAGATCCCAAATCGAAAAAATGCCAAATCCAATTGACCGCTCCTGAGCACGAGCTGCCCATCAGGTGGTCCACGACGCCGGCGTTTTTGAGCGACCCCGACATGACGTCCCTGATTGTATTCAGGTACACCACCAGGATCCCGGCGTTGTTGATTATGACGCACATCTGCGCCACGACGCTAGCGGGGCGGCCGAGCGCCCGGTGCACGAGCTCGCCGTAGGAGAGCACGCGGCAACGCGCCGAGAAGCGCACCAGCAGCTCGATGGTGACCTCGGAGAGCACCCCCATGACGAGGATCGAGACGAGCCCGACTGCGACGCCCAGGACCTTCATGGTGGCCGGGAGCGCCATGATGCCCGCACCGATGGGGACACGCGGGGCCGTCGGCGCCGATGAGCGGCAGCTCGTCATGCTCCCCGCCATTGGAGTCGGCGGCGTCGTCTTCCACCTCGCCCAGGAACGAGTCCTGTTTTGTGAGCTTCTTGGCGTGGACGCCATTGGAGGCAGCCGCGTCGGGATGCGGCGGCGGCTGCTGCTAGGGCTGTGATACGCGTACAGCACGCGTCCGTTGGGAACCCCAAGAGGACGGTGTGATGCGTACAGCGGCAAGTTTTCCCTCAGTAAGAAACCAAGGTTTATCGAACCAGTAGGAGCCAAGAAGCACGTTGAAGGTTGATGGCGGCAGAGTGTAGTGCGGCGCAACACCAGGGATTCCGTCGCCAACGTGGAACCTGCACAACACAACCAAATTACTTTGCCCCAACGTGACAGTGAGGTTGTCAATCTCACCGGCTTGCTGTAACAAAGGATTAGATGTATAGTATGGATGATGATGTTTGCAGAAAACAGTAGAATGAGTATTGCAATAGATTGTATTCGATGTAAAAGAATGGACCGGGGTCCACAGTTCACTAGAGGTGTCTCTCCGATAAGAATAAGCATGTTGGGTGAACAAATTACAGTTGGGCAATTGACAAATAAAGAGGCATGACCATGCACATACATGTTATGATGAGTATTGTGAGATTTAATTGGGCATTACGACAAAGTACATAGACCGCTATCCAGCATGCATCTATGCCTAAAAAGTCCACCTTCAGGTTATCATCCGAGCCCCCTCCAGTATTAAGTTGCAAACAACAAACAATTGCATTAAGTATGGTGCGTAATGTAATCAATAAATATATCCTTAGACATAGCATTGATGTGTTATCCCTAGTGGTAACAGCACATCCACAACCTTAGAGGTTGTTGTCACTCCCCCAGATTTAATGGAGGCATGAACCCACTATCGAGCATAAATACTCCCTCTTGGAGTTACAAGCAAAAACTTGGCCAGAGCCTCTACTAGAAACGGAGAGCATGCAAGATCATAAACAACACATAGATGATAGATTGATAATCAACATAACATAGCATTCATTATTCATCGGATCCCAACAAACGCAACATATAGCATTACAGATAGATGATCTTGATCATGTTAGGCAGCTCACAAGATCCAACAATGATAGCACAATTAGGAGAAGACGACCATCTAGCTACTGCTATGGACCCATAGTCCAGGGGTGAACTACTCACACATCACTCCGGAGGCGACCATGGCGGTGAAGAGTCCTCCGGGAAATGATTCCCCTCTCCGGCAGGGTGCCGGAGGCGATCTCCTGAATCCCCCAAGATGGCATTGGCGGCGGCGTCTCTGGAAGGTTTTCCGTATCGTGGCTCTCGGTACTGGAGTTATTCTCGACGAAGGCTTAAGTAGGCGGAAGGGTAGGTCAGGGGGCGCCACGAGGGGCCCACACCACAGGGCCGCGCGGCCAGGGGCTAGGCCACGCCGCCCTAGTGTGGCGTCACCTCGTCACCCCACTTCGTATCTCCCCCGGTATTCTGGAAGCTTCGTGGAAAAATAAGATCCTGGGCGTTGATTTCGTCCAATTCCGAGAATATTTCCTTACTAGGATTTCTGAAACCAAAAACAGCAGAAAAACAAAGAATCGGCTCTTCGGCATCTCGTTAATAGGTTAGTGCCGGAAAATGCATAAATATGACATAAAGTATGTATAAAACATGTGAGCATCATCATAAAAGTAGCATGGAACATAAGAAATTATCGATACGTTGGAGACGTATCAGCATCCCCAAGCTTAGTTCCTACTCGTCCCGAGTAGGTGAACGATAACAAAGATAATTTCTGAAGTGACATGCCATCATAATCTTGATCATACTATTGTAAGCATGCAGCGATTCGAAGCAATGTAGATGCAATGAGTAAACAATTGAATCATATAGCAAAGACTTTTCATGAATAGTACTTTCAAGACAAGCATCAATAAGTCTTGCATAAGAGTTAACTCATAAAGCAATAAATTCATAGTAGAGGCATTGAAGCAACACAAAGGAAGATTAAGTTTCGGCGGTTGCTTTCAACTTGTAACATGTATATCTCATGGATATTGTCAACATAAAGTAATATAATAAGTGCAATATGCAAGTATGTAGGAATCAATGCACAGTTCACACAAGTGTTTTCTTCTTGAGATGGAGAGAAATAGGTGAACTGACTCAACATAAAAGTAGAAGAAAGGCCCTTCGCGGAGGGAAGCATTGATTGCTATGTTTGTGCTAGAGCTTTTATTTTGAAAACAAGAAACAATTTTGTCAACGGTAGTAATAAAGCATATGTATCATGTAAATTATATCCTACAAGTTGCAAGCCTCATGCATAGTATACTAATAATGCCCACACCTTGTCCTAATTAGCTCGGATTACCTGGATTATCACTGCAATACATATGTTTTAACCAAGTATCACAAAGGGGTACCTCTATGCCACCTGTACAAAGGTCTAAGGAGAAAGCTCGCATTGGATTTCTCGCTTTTGATTATTCTCAACTTAGACATCCATACCGGGACAACATAGACAACAGATAATGGACTCCTCTTTAATGCATAAGCATTCAACAACAATTAATTTTCTCATAAGAGATTGAGGATAGTTGTCCAAAACTGAAACTTCCACCATGGATCATGGCTTTAGTTAGCGGCCCAATGCTCTTCTCTAACAATATGCATGCTCAAACCATTCAACTCATGGTAAATCGCCCTTACTTCAGACAAGACAAACATGCATAGCAACTCACATGATATTCAACAAAGAGTAGTTGATGGCGTCCCCAGGAACATGGTTATCGCTCAACAAGCAACTTATAAGAGATAAAATGCATAAGTACATATTCAATACCACAATAGTTTTTAGGCTATTTGTCCCATGAGCTATATATTGCAAAGATGAAGGACAGAAATTTAAAGGTAGCACTCAAGCAATTTACTTTGGAATGGCGGAGAAATACCATGTAGTAGGTAGGTATGGTGGACACAAGTGGCATAGTGTTTGGCTCAAGGATTTTGGATGCATGAGAAGTATTCCCTCTCGATACAAGGCTTAGGCTAGCAAGGTGTAACATCCCTGTTTTGCTAAACCTAGATTAGGTTTGTTTGTGCATCATTTGCATCATGATGTTTTCCTAAGAAAATTGCATTGAAGTGAAATAATTTGAAAACCCTAATGTTGGTTTGATTTCCCCTCTCTTTCAAATGCTCAAGTATTTCAAATTTTCAAATTAAACTTGTGGCCTCTTTGCATTATGTCAAGATGGCTATGAATATTTTTAAAAGTTGTAGAAAGTGAAGTTTCAAACAGATTTCAAAATGCAAAAGAGTTTGAATACAAATTTGAAAACAAGATTCAGAAAAAGATAGAAGGAGAGCCCTCTTTCTATTTTTGGGCTCAGCCCAATCCTTTCCCTCCTCTCTCCAGCGCCATCAGCCCAGCAGGCCGGCCCAGCTCCCACCTCTTTCAGTCCGACAGAAGTTGCAGGGGGGTATGTGCAAAATGGTCATCCTCCCCGCGCCTCCAAGCTTCTCGCTGTCGCCCGCGCGGCCGCCCGATGGTCGCCGGCACGTGGAGATGCCCGCCGCCGCTCCTGGGCGTCTACAAAGCCTCGTCGCGCCGCCGCTGAAACCCTAGCTGCCCACAAACCCCCTGTACTCCTCTCCCTCGCTCACTACGCGCGCAGGCCGAACCCTAGCTCGCCAGCCATCGCTCGCCCCCGTCGCTCCGGCCACCCCCGAGCTCCACCGACCACGCCATCCTCTCCGCCTTGTCGCCATGACCCTCCCCGTCGAAGGAATCGACGTGGGGTGCCCCGAATCGGCCCCGCCGCGTCCTTCTTCCTAGCGTCCGGCCGCCGGCCACCGGCTCAATGCCGGCGTTACAGGGCTTCCCCGCCCTCACCGTCTCCTCCATCCGCTTCAGGGTGAGCACCCGAATCTCCCGAGCGCCTCCGCACCTTCCCTCTCCCTCTGTAGAGATCCCGCCATGAGCGCCTGCCCCGGCCGCCGCTCGGCATCGCCGCCGGCGATGCTCCGGCGACCCCCTGCTAACGGCGCCTCCACCGTTCGACTCGTCGCGTCCCCGCGCGTCGAATGTGCCAGCCCGCGCGTCCAGGGGCGCGCCACATCGCCGCCGCGCTATGGTATCCGACGCAGTCCGCCGGAGTTGACCACCGGCGGTTGACCGCCGTGGGGGCCCGCACCCTTTTATTTTGTTAAATGTTTTCTGAAATTCAATTCTGTAAATAAAAATAATATGACATGTGGGGCCCGTTGTCAGATTTTTAATAATTTCCATAAATATTTAGAAAAAGAATAAAACCCTGACATGTGGGTCCAGTCTGTCAGGCTTTTATTATTTTCCAGGAATTTTCAGAAATGTTTTAAAATGAATAAAACTTGTAAAATTCATAACTTATTCATTTTAAATCAGAAAAATATGTATAATATATCACAATTTTCAGAAAAATGAGATCTACATTTTGGTAGCAAAATCATGCATTGATAAACAACTTAGAACCTAGTTGTTTTAGAAGAACTAATTGTACCCCTTCTGAGGCTCCGGAACTACTAACCCTAGTCCCGTCGAACCTCAATTAATTTGATGATGACGTAGGGTTAATTTCAGTACCTAATTAACATGTCATATCATCATTCTTGTATGCGCATTGCATCGATGCCATGTGTTGATTGTTGTTCTACCTTTCCGGTGTTTGCTTCTTCGCGATCGATAGAGCAAGTGCCGAGACGATGAAGATCACCAACGACGCAGATCAATAATTGTCCACCGACGAACAAGTCAAGCATGGGATCTCCGAAGATCCACATTGGTTTGTCAGGGACAAAGGCAAGCCCTAGCCTGGTTCATATTATGATTTTGAAATGCTTTTACTTCTGGTTCCAATATATCGCATTCGTTTCAAATATGTTTTATCGGCAGGTATAGTTATCCTATGTATGTTGCATTTACCATCCTTGTAGCCTAAATACTCTAATCCACTGCTCCCAGCAAGACTAGGTTTGAGCTCTGTGTGCATCGCTAGAGCCGTTATATCGAATATGCTTAGCCATGCTTAGTTGACGAATTCTGATCCATCCGGTTGATGAATCAGAGCTGCGAATGAACCTAGTATGGCAGGATGACGTGGTAAGATCAGTGATGATAATAAACTTGTTAAAGGATTGGATGGGCCGCCACATGGGGATGTGGTGATTTGACTCGTTCTCGCCGATACTAGGACCTGAGTTCTCGCCTTCGGAACCAAGACTGAGCGTACAGCCACACGGGGCCCATGGGAACCCCTTGGCCCGAACTTGCCTAGCTTACCCATGAGTCAATTAGTTTGCGAGTTCCATTTGGCATTCTGCATGGCGAAGGCGTGGAAAAGGTTTTCAAAGGTGCATCATACAGGGCGTGGCCGGGGTGAAGGATGCTGGAGGCATTGAACTGGATCCCCTGCGCACAATGACCGGGACCGCCTCGGAGAATGGCTACCTACGATGACGGAGTTCCCCAGTTAGATTGACTCATGGAATAGGCGAAGCAAGGGAAAGGTTTTGGTCGACCACCCTCTACCGGCACGCCAAGGAAGCGTGTACATGACGGTGCTAAGAGTCGGTCGACGCGTGTGGGTAAAGTTATACACCCCTGCAGGGTAAATCTTTTCGAAAAGCCGTGTCCACGGTTAAGGACGACTTGGTGATGGATTCTGTGATCATAGACAACATGAACATAATCGTAAAACTTGGAATCAATGTGTGATAAGGATCCCTCCTCAGGGTATCGAGGGGGTGCTCCTAGTTAGGTTCAGCTGATGATGAAGATTCGGTGGATTCAATATGACGATCAGTAGAGTTAGTGATATCGCTCTCTTATCCCCTTTTAAAATGATCTGAATAGACGAGCTTCTGCTCCCTCTTGTTTTACAAAGCAAAACTGGCTTTCTGCAAAATAAGCTCCACATAAAGCCTCGCATACCAGCTTTGCTAAAAGGTTGTACTAAGTCTTGCTGAGTCCCTGTACTCAGCTTTGCATGCTTTGTTTCAGACGAAGTCTCTCCAACAAATGAAGGTTTGTAGGTCGACATCGACGAGTAGCTTGGAATTCCCAGGTGGCAGCCTGGAATCTATGGGCTGGGACGTCGCCGTTATGCTCCTGGCCTCTTAGGCCTTTTGCTATCTTGCTATTTAGAATAGCATAACTTCGCTTCCGTTGATTGATGAATTGTCAGGTCAGTGACCTCTGCTTGTAATACTTTGGGTTTTTCGCTCAGCTATGAGCTTGTATTGCTCTTTGAGTCGTAGAGTCACTGTTGTGTTACCGATTCTCACCATGTAGGCCCTAGAGATCTAGGTTAGGCTTATGCCAGATGTGATCTGGGTTTGTCTAGCCTACGACCCCCGGGGTCTCCGACAGGTTTTGGTATCAGAGCAGGACTGCTTGTAGGAAACCCTTTCTATTGGTCGATGTTGAGTCTAGTGGTGGTGAAAACTATTTCAAAGCTAAAATTATTTGCGAAAATCTGATTAGGATTCTTTTTACTCCTTATCTGGTATCGCTCTAATTCAAAGTCACCTTACCTTGTGTTGTGTTGAGAAAAATTTACTATCTCTTATGGTCCTTCAAAACTTAGGTGCCTCAATGGCATGTCATTTCTTAACCAGTTGACCTAGGGTTGAGTTCTCTAAACTCTTGTGTGTTCTTTGTATCTCCTTTGTTTTGTTTCAATCTAGAGATTTCCTTCCGTCATGATCTCTCTACTTTGTGGGTTCCACATCATTTTGTTCTAGGCTTCGAGGTTTCCTTTCACCTCGGATGTCTCCTTTTCATTTGCTTGCGTACTTTTAAAGCTAGGTATGGCTTCTTGAAAAGTTACCTTGTGATTACTACCGCGTAGTGTCCTTTGTGTCACACAGATAGTAGTTACTCCTTTCTCCGTATTTTAACTCTTGGACTTGAACCGAAGGTCCCGGATTGTGCTGGGTTCTTTTGAACCTCAGTACATGATGCTGACCTTTAACCCAAGATCCATTCCATTGACCCCTGTTTTCCATGGTCAATCCATACATCAGGATGGCTAACTTCAAATCCACCTAGCCCTCAAGTCTTGGTTGTAGTCGTGATTGAATTGCGGCAACAAAAGATCTTTCCTACCATTAGTTATGGCAGAGGTTCTGTAATCGAATCAAATTGATCACGGCAAGAGTGCTCTTTGTGAGTCTCACATCTATGTCCGTGACTCTCCCGCACAATCCTTTTCCACATGAGTTCAGCAAGAGTGTTATCATGTGCATCTACATCTCAGGATTTTTGATCCTAATCATGTTCCTCCTCTTCAGTTTCTTTCCGGCCTTTGTCTGCTAGTTAGCAGCCAAGTTGTAATTGTGCATTGGAATCTTCTAGTGCATGTTACCCTTGTGGTCCGTCAAGACATTCCACTTCGGAATGTCAGGAGAAGCAAACTCCAGTACCTCTTCCTTTTCTAGGACCCAGTTAAAGTGTTGTAATCCGCAGAATGTGAGGTTTATGCACTTTCTGTTCGGTTCTACCTTAGAGTATCACACTCTTTTATATCTATAGGTCGTGCTAAGTCTCATGGCATTATCGATGAAGTGATGCTCTTACATATCTTTACTCGCCCTTCCTCTGAGTTGTCCGTGCTTGGGAATGTTGGGGTGTTTGTATTGATGTGGTCATCCGAGATTCTTAGCAATTCTCATTGCTTTGCAATCCAAGGACGTTTGTGTCATTCTTAGCACGATTGGTCAGCCGATCACTAAGCGAAGTTTGATTGTGCTGACAAGTCCATTTTTTCAGGCACACCTTCTCCAGTCAAAGAGGTAGGTTTATACCGAAGCTCTCAAGACTACATCGCTTTCCTTATAAAGCATAATCGTTTTCGAACATAGAGATATATCGGTGGTACGTGATATTCTGGATGTCTTTCCAGAAGTATCACCATGTTTTCACATGACCGTGTTGTCAAGTTCGTGAGTAAGTTGGTCCCCTGAACCGCTACTCCTCCAAGAAACCATACTAGATATCATGGACTAGTTGGTTGAGCTTAAACAACAACTTGGAGAGTTGTAAGACAAGAGCTCTAACTGAGTTGATCTTTTTAAAGGGATGTCTAGTTTTGTTCGTGTTGAAATCAGGAAGTACCTCCTTTATGGATGTGCTATCTTCCCCATATTTGATTTGAGTTTGGGCTATCGTCAAATCAAACTTAGTTCGAAGGACTATCTTGATGGTGTTTATACTCATTGTGTTTCACTTGAGTACATCTTCATGTCCTTTGGCCTGACCAATACTCTTTCCTTGTTCGTGCAACATGTGAGTCTCTAATTGGAGTATCTTGATAAGTTTGTTGTTGAGCCCATCGATAACATTCTTATTTCCTCCATTTTTAAAGAGGTTCATATCGAACAGTTGGCCCTAATGTTGGAAACCTTCAAGAACCATCTTTGTGTTACCACAAAGTATGTGTTCTGGATGTTAGAAGTCACTTTCTCTGGTTCACGTGCAGTTGCTGAAAGATGTCGCCGTGGATCCGAGTAGAGTTCCCTTTCTTTTCCTCGGGAATCATCGCAAGTCAGTTATGCATGTGCGGAATATTCTTGAGATGGAAGGTTGTTACCTCCATTTTCTTGAAAAGTTCATATATGCACACTAAGCCACTGACTGGGTTGTTCAAGAAAGAGAAGAAGTTTAATCGCTTTGATATCTTCTTTGATGTCCCCACCAGGACTCAATTGTGTTACATTGCAAGCTCATGTGCACACAATTGCCTTTCGGCAATCGCAACCACATGGATTACACAATCTAGCTCAATCTTTTGCAACTCGACATTGTAGTCCATAACTTGAGAATTTAGCAACTTTACCTTGGTGGTAACTATTGCAAATTTCTATTTGGAATTGCTAAGTCTGAAATATCGTTACACCTAACCCAAGCTGAATCCCAAGCGGCAACGATGGTTGGTGTTTCTCAAGGATTCATGACATAGGTCTCTTTGTAAATCCAGCAAGATTGATGTAGTGTTTAACACAATTAGTCAGAAGGTCTAGTGTCATAATCTCTTGAAACAACAAGAATAAGCACTCCCCATAAGGATCTTGTGCGACTTATTCTAGGAGTTGCCCTTATGACATCTTTTCAATCCGAAAGTCCGACCTTCACTTGATGATCTATTGAAGGCTAGTCAGAAGACTGTTATTGGTGTCTAGAACATCGAGAACATTAGAAGCATCATTGCTAAATGTCTCTCGGTCAATCACTTGAAACCATTTCTCTGGTGATAACAACTTCGTAAGGAGAAAATTTCACTCCCCGGTGATTCTTACTACGTCATTCGACAATGCCTTTCCTCTTCCTTTGGATTTTACCTCAAGTTCTCTTTAATTCACACGTTGTGTGAATTCGTCAGCCATATGTGACCCCAGTACTTTTGAGCAAGCTTTAACCCAAATGACAATCCTCTTGTCATATTAAAAGTTCAAAGCCTCTGAGAAGTATCTTTTCTTAGGATGCCAAATCTCTGTTGTCTATTCGTTCAAGTAGCATGAAGTAATATCATAAACCTTGGCACTTTAGTAGCCAGTGTTCTTTCCCTTCCTTTGGTTTGTACCTGAAGTTCCAATCAATTTACACGTTGTGTGAATTCGTCAGTCATCCATGGCCCTAGCCTTTTTAGTAGGCAATAATCGTTTCATGCATCCTTCCAAAAGAGTGACTATGATTTTAAAACCCAAAGTCGCTCTCGTTGGATAATCATCCGTGCTTCTACGAATCACCCTCTCTAAGAGTGCCTCGTTATGGTATCAAAGACAGTTTAACTCCTCGCTACCTTGTCCCTTCGTAATCTTGTCAAGCGTGGAGCAATTGTCTACCAAAATTTGAAACTTCGTTTGTCTCCTCCGTTACCTTGACGTGTTTCATGTTTGTTAAATCAAAAGTTGTTTTTCAACACTCCTTCCATGAGTTGACCATGAGATGCTCGATCTTCTAAAGATCCACTGTCCAGTGTCATTCCCTCTTTCCTTTAGGTGCTGTTGAGCAACAACCTCGAAGGAAGCAAAATGAAGAGCTCTTCATGATGTTTTGGGCCAGTCTCTTCATGTTGTTGAGGATCAACTTCTTCATGATGTCGTGAATCAACCTCTTCAAGAAGGAAGACCGTCGTGGTATCGACAAGATCGTTGAAGACCGGTGTAGTTCTTGTTACCTTCTCTATTCCTACCTTGGAATTTCGGGACGAGATTCTTTTAAGGGGGATAGATCTGTAACATCCCTGTTTTGCTAAACCTAGATTAGGTTTGTTTGTGCATCATTTGCATCATGATGTTTTCCTAAGAAAATTGCATTGAAGTGAAATAATTTGAAAACCCTAATGTTGGTTTGATTTCCCCTCTCTTTCAAATGCTCAAGTATTTCAAATTTTCAAACTAAACTTGTGGCCTCTTTGCATTATGTCAAGATGGCTATGAATATTTTTAAAAGTTGTAGAAAGTGAAGTTTCAAACAGATTTCAAAATGCAAAAGAGTTTGAATACAAATTTGAAAACAAGATTCAGAAAAAGATAGAAGGAGAGCCCTCTCTCTGTTTTTGGGCTCAGCCCAATCCTTTCCCTCCTCTCTCCAGCGCCATCAGCCCAGCAGGCCGGCCCAGCTCCCACCTCTTTCAGCCCGACAGAAGTTGCAGGGGGGTATGTGCAAAATGGTCATCCTCCCCGCGCCTCCAAGCTTCTCGTTGTCGCCCGCGCGGCCGCCCGATGGTCGCCGGCGCGTGGAGATGCCCGCCGCCGCTCCTGGGCGTCTACAAAGCCTCGTCGCGCCGCCGCTGAAACCCTAGCTGCCCACAAACCCCCTGTACTCCTCTCCCTCGCTCACTGCGCGCGCCGGCCGAACCCTAGCTCGCCGGCCATCGCTCGCCCCCGTCGCTCCGGCCACCCCCGAGCTCCACCGACCAGGCCATCCTCTCCGCCTCGTCGCCATGACCCTCCCCGTCAAAGGAATCGACGCGGGGTGCCCCGAATCGGCCCCGCCGCATCCTTCTTCCCCGCGTCCGGCCGCCGGCCACCGGCTCAACGCCGGCGTTACAGGGCTTCCCCGCCCTCACCGTCTCCTCCATCCGCTTCAGGGTGAGCACCCGAATCTCCCGAGCGCCTCCGCACCTTCCCTCTCCCTCTGTAGAGATCCCGCCATGAGCGCCTGCCCCGGCCGCCGCTCGGCATCGCCGCCGGCGATGCTCCGGCGACCCCCTCCTAACGGCGCCTCCACCGTTCGACTCGTCGCGTCCCCGCGCGTCGAATGCGCCAGCCCGCGCGTCCAGGGGCGCGCCACAGCGCCGCTGCGCTATGGTATCCGGCGCAGTCCGCCGGAGTTGACCACCGACGGTTGACCGCCGTGGGGGCCTGCACCCTTTTATTTTGTTAAATGTTTTCTGAAATTCAATTCTGTAAATAAAAATAATATGACATGTGGGGCCCGTTGTCAGATTTTTAATAATTTCCATAAATATTTAGAAAAAGAATAAAACCCTGACATGTGGGTCCAGTCTGTCAGGCTTTTATTATTTTCCAGGAATTTTCAGAAATGTTTTAAAATGAATAAAACTTGTAAAATTCATAACTTATTCTTTTTAAATCAGAAAATATGTATAATATATCACAATTTTCAGAAAAATGAGATCTACATTTTGGTAGCAAAATCATGCATTGATAAACAACTTAGAACCTAGTTGTTTTAGAAGAACTAATTGTACCCCTTCTGAGGCTCCGGAACTACTAACCCTAGTCCCGTCGAACCTCAATTAATTTGATGATGACGTAGGGTTAATTTCAGTCTCTAATTAACATGTCATATCATCATTCTTGTATGCGCATTGCATCGATGCCATGTGTTGATTGTTGTTCTACCTTTCCGGTGTTTGCTTCTTCGCGATCGATAGAGCAAGTGCCGAGACGATGAAGATCGCCAACGACGCAGATCAATAATTGTCCACCGACGAACAAGTCAAGCATGGGATCTCCGAAGATCCACATTGGTTTGTCAGGGACAAAGGCAAGCCCTAGCCTGGTTCATATTATGATTTCGAAATGCTTTTACTTCTGGTTCCTACATATCGCATTCGTTTCAAATATGTTTTATCGGCAAGTATAGTTATCCTATGTATGTTGCATTTACCATCCTTGTAGCCTAAATACTCTGATCCACTGCTCCCAGCAAGACTAGGTTTGAGCTCTGTGTGCATCACTAGAGCCATTATATCGAATATGCTTAGCCATGCTTAGTTGACGAATTCTGATCCATCCGGTTGATGAATCAGAGCTGCGAATGAACCTAGTATGGCAGGATGACGTGGTAAGATCAGTGATGATAATAAACTTGTTAAAGGCTTGGATGGGCCGCCACATGGGGATGTGGTGATTTGACTCGTTCTCGCTGATACTAGGACCTGAGTTCTCGCCTTCGGAACCAAGACTGAGCGTACAGCCACACGGGGCCCATGGGAACCCCTTGGCCCGAACTTGCCTAGCTTACCCATGAGTCAATTAGTTTGCGAGTTCCATTTGGCATTCTGCATGGCGAAGGCGTGGAAAAGGTTTTCAAAGGTGCATCATACAGGGCGTGGCCGGGGTGAAGGATGCTGGAGGCATTGAACTGGATCCCCTGCGCACAATGACCGAGACCGCCTCGGAGAATGGCTACCTACGATGACGGAGTTCCCCAGTTAGATTGACTCATGGAATAGGCGAAGCAAGGGAAAGGTTTTGGTCGACCACCCTCTACCGGCACGCCAAGGAAGCGTGTACATGACAAGGCTAAGAGTCGGTCGACGCGTGTGGGTAAAGTTGTACACCCCTGCAGGGTAAATATTTTCGAAAATCCGTGTCCACGGTTAAGGAGACTTGGTGATGGATTCTGTGATCATACACAACATGAACATAATCGTAAAACTTGGAATCAATGTGTGATAAGGATCCCTCCTCAGGGTATCGAGGGGGTGCTCCTAGTTGTTAGGTTCAGCTGATGATGAAGATTCGGTGGATTCAATATGATGATCAGTAGAGTTAGTGATATCGCTCTCTTATCCCCTTTTAAAATGATCTGAATAGACGAGCTTTTGCTCCCTCTTGTTTTACAAAGGAAAACTGGCTTTCTGCAAAATAAGCTCCACATAAAGCCTCGCATACCAGCTTTGCTAAAAGGTTGTACTAAGTCTTGCTGAGTCCCTGTACTCAGCTTTGCATGCTTTGTTTCAGACGAAGTCTCTCCAACAAATGAAGGTTTGTAGGTCGACATCGACGAGTAGCTTGGAATTTCCAGGTGGCAGCCTGGAATCTATGGGCTGGGACGTCGCCGTTATGCTCCTGGCCTCTTAGGCCTTTTGCTATCTTGCTATTTAGAATAGCATAACTTCGCTTCCGTTGATTGATGAATTGTCAGGTCAGTGACCTCTGCTTGTAATACTTTGGGTTTTTGGCTCAGCTATGAGCTTGTATTACTCTTTGAGTCGTAGAGTCACTGTTGTGTTACCGATTCTCACCCTGTAGGCCCTAGAGATCTAGGTTAGGCTTATGCCAGATGTGATCTGGGTTTGTCTAGCCTACGACCCCCGGGGTCTCCCACACAAGGTTATTTGAAACAAACACAAGTATGAACCGGTACAGCAAAACTCACATAAAAGACATATTGTAAGCATTATAAGACTTTATACCGTCTTCCTTGTTGTTCGACCCTTACTAGAAAATATCTAGACTCTAGAGAGACCAATCATGCAAACCAAATTTTAGCAAGCTCTATGTATTTCTTCACTAATAGGTGCAAAGTACATGATGCAAGAGCTTAAACATGAGCACAACAATTGCCAAGTATCACATTATTCAAGTTATTCTACCAATTACCACATGTAGCATTTCCCGTTTCCAACCATATAACAATTTAACGAAGCAGTTTCAACCTTCGCCATGAACATTATGAGTAAAGCCTAAGGACATATTTGTCCATATGCAACAGCGGAGCATGTCTCTCTCCCACACAATGAATGCTAGGATCCAATTTATTCAAACAAAAACAAAAAAAAACAAACAGACGCTCCAAGTAAAGTACATAAGATGTGATGGAATAAAAATATAGTTTCACTAGAGGAACCTGATAATGTTGTCGATGAAGAAGGGGATGCCTTGGGCATCCCCAAGCTTAGATGCTTGAGTCTTCTTGAAATATGTAGGGGTGAACCACCGGGGCATCCCCAAGCTTAGAGCTTCCACTCTCCTTGATCATATTGTATCATCTTCCTCTCTTGATCCTTGAAAACTTCCTCCACACCAAACTCAAAACAACTCATTAGAGGGTTAGTGCATAATCAAAATTCACATGTTCAGAGGTGACATAATCATTCTTAACACTTCTGTACATTGCACAAAGCTACTGAAAGTTAATGGAATAGAAAAATCCATCAAGCATAGCAAAACAGGCAATGCGAAATAAAAGGCAGAATCTGTCAAAACAGAACAGTCTGTAAAGACGAATTTCTAAGAGGCACCAGACTTGCTCAAATGAAAATGCTCAAATTGAATGAAATTTGCGTACATATCTGAGGATCGCTCACGTAAATTGGCAGAATTTTCTGAGTTACCTACAGAGAATTCAGCCCAGATTCGTGACAGCAAGAAATCTGTTTCTGCGCAGTAATCCAAATCTAGTATGAACCTTACTATCAAAGACTTTACTTGGCACAACAATGCAACAAAACTAAGATAAGGAGAGGTTGCTACAGTAGTAACAACTTCCAAGACTCAAATATAAAACAAAAGTGCAGTAGTAAAATCATGGGTTGTCTCCCATAAGCGCTTTTCTTTAACGCCTTTCAGCTAGGCGCAGAAAGTGTGTATCAAGTATTATCAAGAGATGATGCATCTACAGCGGGGTTTGGAGTTTTCTCAACCATGCATTGTATTTTGTATATGTAAGTTTCAGAGGCTCCCTTTTCATTACCCTTAGGCTTGCTACTCTCATCAAACAAATTTTCAGGAACAATCCAATCAAAATTCTTTTCTAGTGCCTCGCACATTCCCAAGAGCTTGCACGGTATTGATGTTTTAATATCCCCCTCATAATTAACTTTATTAGTGTAATTTTGTCTATCTTTTTCCATCTTTTCAAGGGTGCTAGCAAAGTTTGTATAAGAGCCAAACATATTATATTTAGTAAAGACTTTTCTAGCTTCTCTTGCTACATCACCAAATTCTTTAAGAAGGGTTTCTAAGACAAAATCTTTCTTTTCTCCTTCTCCCATATCACCTAGTGTAAGGAACATATGCTGCATTACGGGGTTGAGGTTAACAAATCTAACTTCTAACATGTGTACTAAAGAAGCAGCAGCAATTTCATAAGTAGGAGCAAGTTCTACCAAGTGTCTATCTTCAAAATCTTCAACCGTACTAATATGAGTGAAAAAATCTTCTATATTATCTTTCCCAAGGATAGACCCTCGGCCTACCGGTACATCTTTAAGAATAAACTTAGGAGGAAACATGATGAAATAAGTAAAGCAAATGCAAGTAACTAATTTTTTTTGCGTTTTTAATATGGAGAACAAGATAGTAAATAAAGTAAAACTAGCAATAAAATTTTTTGTGTTTTGTTTTAGTGCAGCAAACAAAGTACTAAATAAAATAAAGCAAGACAAAAACAAAGTAAAGAGATTGGAGGTGGAGACTCCCCTTGCAGCGTGTCTTGATCTCCCCGGCAACGGCGCCAGAAAAAAAACTTGATATGCGTACAGCACGCGTCCGTTGGGAACCCCAAGAGGAAGGTGTGATGCGTACAGCGGCAAGTTTTCCCTCAGTAAGAAACCAAGGTTTATCGAACCAGTAGGAGCCAAGAAGCACGTTGAAGGTTGATGGCGGCGGAGTGTAGTGCGGCGCAACACCAGGGATTCTGGCGCCAACGTGGAACCTGCACAACACAACCAAATTACTTTGCCCCAACGTGACAGTGAGGTTGTCAATCTCACCGGCTTGCTGTAACAAAGGATTATATGTATAGTGTGGATGATGATGTTTGCAGAAAACAGTAGAATGAGTATTGCAATAGATTGTATTCAATGTAAAAGAATAGACCGGGGTCCACAGTTCACTAGAGGTGTCTCTTCGATAAGAATAAGCATGTTGGGTGAACAAATTACAGTTGGGCAATTGACAAATAAAGAGGGCATGACCATGCACATACATGTTATGATGAGTATTGTGAGATTTAATTGGGCATTACGACAAAGTACATAGACCGCTATCTGACATGGGCATACCCTTTGGGTAACCATTATTAGTATACCTGGCTCGGCCCAATATGGAGAAGACCAAATATGGAGAAGGCCCAACAAGGCAACCCGAAGAAGTAGTCGACTAGGACTCTTGTAAAACCCTAGGCTGGTTGTATATATAAAGCTAGCCAGGGCACCCGAAATAGAGAGGTCAACATATCGACAATAGATAGACAACATATCTCCGCCTACGGCGGCACCCTGTAAACACATCTATGATCATATACTGGATTGCTAGCAGCACGTAGGGATCATCCACCGAGGGGACCCGAAGCTGGGTACGTCGTGTGCCTAATCTCGACCCCGGAATCTCCATCGTCGCTCTCTCCCGAAACCCAAGTCTACAATACGTAGGCATTGCCGAGGTGATCCCTCGTTACTATCCAGCATGCATCTATGCCTAAAAAGTCCACCTTCAGGTTATCATCCGAACCCCCTCCAATATTAAGTTGCAAACAACAGACAATTGCATTAATTATGGTGCGTAATGTAATCAATAAATATATCCTTAGACATAGCATTGATGTTTTATCCCTAGTGGCAACATCACATCCACAACCTTAGAGGTTGCTGTCACTCCCCCAGATTTAATGGAGGCATGAACCCGCTATCGAGCATAAATACTCCCTCTTGGAGTTACAAGCAAAAACTTGGCCAGAGCCTCTACTAGCAACGGAGAGCATGCAAGATCATAAACAACACATAGATGATAGATTGATAATCAACATAACATAGCATTCATTATTCATCGGATCCCAACAAACGCAACATGTAGCATTACAGATAGATGATCTTGATCATGTTAGGCAGCTCACAAGATCCAACAATGATAGCACAATTAGGATAAGACGACCATCTAGCTACTGCTATGGACCCATAGTCCAGGGGTGAACTACTCACACATCACTCCGGAGGCGACCATGGCGGTGAAGAGTCCTCCGGGAGATGATTCCCCTCTCCGGAAGGGTGCCGGAGGAGATCTCCTGAATCCCCCGAGATGGGATTGGCGGCGGCGGCGTCTCTGGAAGGTTTTCCGTATCGTGGCTCTCAGTACTGGAGTTATTTTTGACGAAGGCTTAAGTAGGCGGAAGGGTAGGTCAGGGGCGCCACGAGGGGCCCACACCACAGGGCCGCGCGGCCAGGGGCTGGGCCGCGCCGCCCTAGTGTGGCGTCGCCTCGTCGCCCCACTTCGTATCTCCCCCGGTGTTTTGGAAGCTTCGTGGAAAAATAAGATCCTGGGCGTTGATTTCGTCCAATTCCGAGAATATTTCCTTACTAGGATTTCTGAAACCAAAAACAGCAGAAAACAACAACTGGCTCTTCGGCATCTCGTTAATAGGTTAGTGCCGGAAAATGCATAAATATGACATAAAGTATGTATAAAACATGTGAGTATCATCATAAAAGTAGCATGGAACACAAGAAATTATCGATACGTTGGAGACGTATCAGGCTGCTTCGTCGTCCTCTTCGGCGGCGGGTTGGTGGGGTTAGGGCTGGAGGTAGGCGGAGAAGCGGGAGCGGAGCCCGGTGCGGGAGCTCGGGGACGAGAGGGCGGTGAGGAGGTCCTCGGCGGCGGCCTCCATCGCCGTGTGCGGGTGGGGATTTTTATTTCCAGGATTTTGTGATGGGGATTAGCTACTCAGGTTACTGTACATTGCGTGGGACACAGTCAAAGGGTAGCAAATGAGTACGAATCTCAGTGCAGATCAAACGGTAATGTACACGTGCGTAGCTACCCATGTGAGTACCAAATTCACTCTCCATCACCCAATCGATGGAGATCTAATTAATTTCTTGGGTGACTGGGAATTAGCAAATGGGTTGCTAAATTGCAAGATGGTATGATTTTTTTTTTGAGAACACAGATGCTTGTAAATATATTTTTTTCGAAATGGGGATATGCCCCGGCTTCTACATCATGATGATGCACACGGCCATTTATTAAAAGTTAATTCAATACGGTATTGTTTACAACTCTAGCATCGCCGAGGATTGATACAAAAATCAACCAGCGAAAAAACAACACATACTATGACTACACATTAGCATAGCCTTCTAGTATATCGCCAACCAATCTGGCACAAGATATGCTGAGCGACCATCAGGAGTTGTGTGCATCCAGAAGCCATAGCATCCCGTTGTCCCTCCGGCGAAAGGAGGGCCCAAAGCTGGATCTAATGTGAGACCATATGGATAACCTGCAAGAAATGAAAAGATTTTTTTATTAAATATAATATCATTTTGGACTCTCCAAATAGACCAACATAAAGCATAAATCCCAATCCGGATGAAAGTCTTAGATTGTCTATCTACTCCATTCAACCAATTACCAAATATATTAGTAATATTGGTTGGAGGCGAAAGATTATAAGTGAAATTAACCGTACGCTAAAGAAGCTTAGCTAAAGAACACTCAAAAAGGTGTTGAATAGTCTCATGTTTCCCACGGAAAACACACTTTGTACACCCATTCCAATAACATTTAGCTAAATTATCTTTAGTTAACAGAACCTTATTAATCAAAAACCACATGAAAATATTTATCTTAAGGGAAACTTTAACCTTCCAGAGATACTTTCTCAGAAAAGGGGTATGGTCACTCATAAGATCCTCATACATAGACTTCACTGTAAACAAACCATTAGATGTCAGATTCCAAACAAAACGATCATTCTCTTCATTCAAGTTTATCATCATGAATTTACGACATAATTGTACCCATGAAGTCCATTTGTTACCACTCAACATCGTCGGAAAGTAATATTTAGTGAGGTTTGAGTTAGTACATGAGCTACTGTAACATTCTTATGTTGTACAATATTATATAAAGACGAATACTATTGAGCCAGCGAAGTTTTTCCTAACCAGGTATCTTCCCAGAAGAAGATACTAATACCATTACCCACTTTGAAAAAACCTCTAGAAAAAAATCCTGCTTAACCCCCTTCAATCCTTTCCAGAAAGGACAATCGGTAGGCCTAGCCTGCACTTCAGATAAGGTCTTCTGTCTTAGGTATTTATTATGTAGCGGTTATTGCCACACTCTATATATCTTCATTAAGAAGTTTAAAGAGTCATTTACTCAATAAATATCTATTTTTGATTTCGAGAACCTCAATATCTAAGCTCGCAAATAAGTACATACACTCCGGTGTCTCGCTATTGACAGCAATCGTCGTTGAAGCTTAGGGTTTACGTCACCACTTGTGTTAATTCTAGGTCCTTTTTTCCGTTTTTGAGGCGCGTCACAGCATTGTCCATGAGTGCACGCCTACACTGCAGTATGAATAAAGCGCTGAAACAGAAGTACTAGTATTTCTTCTTCAGCCAACAGCTGCATGTTCCCTCGCCTTGCCGGCCGTGAGTCGTCGTATCTTCCTGTCCTAGAAAGATGGGACACATGGTGCTAGAGCAGCATATATACCCTTACAGAAAATACACTTGTTTGTGTGCCGTGTACAATCTCATAATAGGTTATCATGCCAAGTTCTCGGAACACAATTATTTGCCAAGAATTCAGCGAGGCTGTCACACGCAAAAGCCTCTTCTTTTCTCCAAAACAGAAACGCGCGGGTGCCCAAGTGGACAAAGCCAAGTGTCCTGATCGATCGGCGGTGGGCAAAGCAAGCAATGATTCCGGCGAAGAAGAAACGCCGGCGAAAGGAAGAAAGAAACAATGTACTTGCCCTCGCCACTGACCATGCCATGCGCCTTTCCTCTCGGCCTCTCTACCGATCGGTTTCGTTCCATCCCTTTCCCCCGGCCGTTCCGGGAGGCGGCCGGTCAGCCTAGCTAGATCACGACATGTATACGTGTGTGCATGTTGCAAACACGAAGGAGCGCGCAGGCCGTCGCTTTGCCGTCCGGGTGATTCTCTCCGGCCAGGCGGCCCCTTGGATCTCCGGCCGGTCACCGGCTGAAAAGGAAGTAGGAAGTGCAAGCAAAGTTATGGGCGCACCGCCGACGTAAGGTATCGCCGCTCACACGTACGCAGATCGGTGTACATACCCAAGCTAGCTAGCTAGCAATGTGCAGCTCTAGCTAGCACAGTGCCGGTGATGTGGGCGTAGGCGATCGGCGACATGGCAACTACTGCATGTTCAGCACGCGCGCTCCTGCTATGCTATGGTGCTAGTGTACTTGATCGCTAGTAGTGGTGGTGGTAGACAGACAGACTCGTAGCTAGTGCGCGTACGTGGCACTTGCAACTCCGCCAAGTCGATTAATTTGGTCCAGGATACGCAACCCCGGCGTACTTGAGATAATTCCGCGACGCTTATTATTTGGCGTGTCAGTGTAGAATACGCAACTCACCAGCTAGCCTTCGTGTAGTGTAGTCCCCCCTCCTCATACACCGACTGCAAATGCGACGCGCGCGCGCGATGGTAGAGATCCAAGGATTTTCGAACATGGGGTATTTCACCGGAAAAAACAAGGCACGGCCCTGACAAGATAATGCACAACATACACGTAACTATGTTTATTTTTATTTTCGATAAATCAGATGTAGATGATTAGACCCAACGGCCGTGAAGCCAGGCACATGGTGGTCGAGTGTCGTGTTGAGTATTCATCCATGACGCTTTGTGGTTTTCTTGTGTTGGCTTGAGGGGTACGACGTTGTTGTTCAGGTCTCTATTAGGTTATAGGTGTGTGAGTTTGACTCTCTTGATGTAGGTTTTTGTCCAGTTTTCTACTAAAAATTAGACACTCTCTTCTTCTTAATTAGTGAATGAGGTGAAGTTTTTGCCACAGTTTCAAAAAAAGATTAGACCCAACGGTAAGGTGGTAAGAGCAGCACAATGCTATCTAGTCAGCGATTTATAAGAGATGTCAGCTAGAGGTAATTAATAGGAGAAAGAGATACTCCCTCTATCCTTTATTAGTTGTCGGTGATTTAGATATATCTAACGTTCTAGATACATTTTGCATGTAGATTGCTGGACGGATGAGATTCGGTAGTGTGCATTCATATTTCTGGCCGTACGGCTTTAGGAGGGAGTGAAGTGAAGCTAAGTTAGCTGCTGCCATCGTGGGACATGTCGATTTTTTATTTGCATGGAAAAGACAGAGATGGAGAATGTCACAGCAGATGAGGTCTGAGGTCTAGTAATGGCAGACTGAGTCTTCGTGGTGATGAGGACTTTGCTTAGTGTTTCTTGACGTGCAGCAACGATATCAGCAAGCGGGGGCGGCAACACAAGAGGAGTACATAGTCTTATCTTTCAGGGTGAACATCTAAGGTCTGGCCTTAATTGGTTGTGCCTAGCAATAACCTTGTTAAAGTATTGTTTTGTGAGCGTGAACTCTGGGTGTTCTCTTCACAATGGTTTGTGTTACAGCTATAAGGTTTGGATCACCATAGCGGGGTCTTCTGTTTTCTTCTTCTTTTTGTTTCTGTAGTTTGGTTGTGTGCATCTATAATGTTTTTAGGACATTTCGTTGTTGCAGGGGCTAGGTGCAATTTGTATATTTGCAACATTAATTTATTCTATTTATCTCTACTAATTTACCTATATATATTTTTTTGTATATATAATACATTTGAAACTGCGACAGCAGGTATGACAAACGAAGATATACCCAAATCAGCAACAGATGATATAGAACGGAGGAAGTAGAACAAGTCGGATGGTAAGATTTTATTTTGGCTTCTCCCCATTGTATTGAGGATTTGAGGCTTTGTTTAGTTGCAGCCAAATCCACCGGATTTGAGGTGTATTGAGGGGTATTAAATTCCAACTAAATCAAAAAATTCCGCAGTACTTTTCAAAACACTCTAACCCATTAAGATAAGGATTAATCGAACCCTCAAGGTGTCTACAACTCTTGTATGTTTCTTATTCCTTTACTGCAGTAACTGCATACATACAGACGCAAATTCTAGACACTCTATTGTACATAGAGACGACGAGTGGAGCAGTACTGCATACAGTTGGTGTCTAAGCTATTTTACATGTCCTAAGCTTATATAATCCGACTGATGGCGCAATTAGTGCAAATCGCGGCCAGCACGCGACAGTGGCAACGGGCCAGGAGTCAATTTGTGTGGTTACAGTGTCCAGGTCCGTGCGAGAACAGTCAGAGGCGCAATGACTCTGCGATCTGGTTCGGCTCCACCGTTTTAGTACCATTCTTTAAGGATTGCAGTTGCAAGTTGAGTCAAAGAATGAGGGGAAAAAGGGGTTAACGCCTCCACTCCTCGCGCGCTTTCTTCAGAAAGATAAACGCTGAGCTGAGCTAGTGGTCTCTTCCTTGATCTCGCCGTAACCTCGTTTACTGGAATCGTGCGGGTCCGTCTATTTGGTTATATATAAGTACTCCTTCTGTTCCATGTAAATTGTCTGAGGTTTGTCCTAGACATTAAATAGTAGTAGATAGATCTAAATTTTGATAAACTTTCGATATTTTTCGTGAGATGTAGGAAATAGTCACGGTGGACATAAATGGAATCAACTTTTCACAAATTATTTCAAAGCTAAAACAATCTACTCTTTCGTAAACTCCAGATAGATTAGAGTTAAGTTAGAGCTCGGTCCACTAAAGAACCATCTCACATATGAGGCTATTGCAACCAAAATGTTCTAGGGTGGGCATGAATTATGTCATCTTAACGAGGTCTAACTTAATTTTGAGTCGACTGAGAATTCTTCACACCCAACCCCATTGATTCATTTCCATTAGAAGGTACAAAAGTTATGCGCCTAAGTTTAGGTAGAAAATACTTCCATGCATGCTTCACTGCATTCCACAAGTGCGTCTTGGAGACTATCAAAACCACAACTTTATAGAGAACCTATGGGAGTATGATTTTATGAATTTGTTGTTCTGTTATCTTTGATAGTGGGACCTTGGTCCTATTATTGGGATTATATGGAAAAAAATTGCAAACTAAACCAAGATAGATTAGTAGATTACCGTGGTCGAATAAGCATAGGTAGGTGGGTGGGGGAGCTCTTGCTAAGCAGAAGGTTGCGATTGGCGAAGAACGCGTCTCATCGTGATGTACATTGCACAAAATGCTTGACATGAGGGCATACGAGTCGCCATGGGGAAACAATGCGACAAACTATGATGCTGATGACTCACAAACGTCAAAGTATATGGCGGCGTGTGTTGGAAAGCGAATGTAGATCGAATATATCACAAACAGAACTGATCGAATCTTTTGTATTCCGACCTTACATTGCATGATTTCGGGTGATCGGTCAAGGGCAGGTTTGTCTTTCAAAAAATAAATGCTCCTGTATTTTAAATTTCTTTGGTTTTATACTAGTGCTCTAAATTTCCGGAGCACAGTATATGGGTTGTGAATTTTCCCTGTCTTGTGCTGCTCCCTGTCTGGACCTGGACGTGTGCCGAATCAGCACAGCCACCTGATAATCAGTAGGACTAGTCCTACTGGCTAGATACAGTTGACTCTTGTGCCGACGTGTACTGTGCAGAGGAAGCAAGCCGCGCGCCCACGTCATGGCGTGCCGGAGCTAGGCACATCACGCCTCCATTCGCGCGCGCGCCGACGCCATGACCCAACCATAAAACACCACCACCAGCCCCACCCTAACTTCACCTCCACAACCACAAGCTCCACACACACACACACACAATGCCCAGCCCGTCCTCGCAGTCGCCGCTCCTGCCACCGGCGCCGGCCGCCGCAGCCAGCCGCCGGCGTCGCCGCCTCCTCACCTCTCCACCCCCCTCGTCCGCCCCCGCATCCGCCGCCTCTTCGTCTTCCTCTGCTTCATCGTCGTCATCGTCCGCTTCTTTCTCTTTCCCCTCCCCGGCGCCCTCGCCGTTCCACCACCGCTTCCTCTCCCCGCTCCGGGCCTCGGCGGTGCCCTTCTCCTGGGAGCACCGCCCGGGCATCCCCAAGACTCCCGCGCGCGGGCCCAGCAACACCCGCGGCAGCAGCAAGCTCGGCGGCAAGGCGCCGCCGCTGCCGCTCCCGCCGTCGCTCTTCTCCAGCAACCGGGTCATCGCCGAGTACCCCTTCGCCGGCGCCACCTACTCCGACAAGGCCGGCAGGCGCGGGAGGCAGCAGCAGCGCCGGTGGCCGGCGGTGACCGGCGCCCTGGCCGACTGGCTCGCCGTGCTCAGCCTCTACCGCTCCTGCACCAGGTCCCGCGACTGCCTCGCCGCCGCCGGCCCGCCGCCGCAGCCGCGCCGGCGCGTTCACGCCTAGGTCGCCGATCAATCCGTATGGAGACGTACGTACGTAGAGAGCTGGTCTCCGTGCGCGCGAGAACAATCAATTCTTGGTTGGGCTGGGTGATCATCAGGAATGTGCTTGGGGATTTGGTGACATGACGCTGTAATTAAGGGTTTGGGTTTTCGTGTGTCGGCACACGCATGTGCTACAGCAGCTTTGCTTGCACCAAACAATAATGAATTGGTGGAATTCGGCACGATCAGTAGTAGTAGTAGGCCAGTCTGTTGATTAAGAGTAGCTTACAAACACATGATATTATGGCTTGCATGTGGGTGGTGCAGTGCATATGTTCTGCTGCAGTACCCTTTTCTTTGCTTTTTTTCTTTTTGAGAAAATGTGTTGCACTGTTAGTGTCTGCTGTTGTGACTACTGATTAGAATGCATTATGCATGCATTTTTCAGTGACAAGTGGGCCACAGATATTATTTTAGAATGATTATGGCGATCCATCCTCTATTTTTAACGTCAATTGTTCACTAGCTGGTAATTCCACCCAAACCTAGTATAATTTTTCTTCAATGTGCACTCTTTAATTTCGGTGCCAAAAACTATATAACTTATATCAAGGAACGGAGGGAGTATTAGTCTCGTACTATCAGAGTGGAGTTTTTTTATTTTTTATTAGCACAAGTGACCCCATTGTTTTTTAATAAAATCAAAAATCATATTTGCGAGTTTTATAAAAATGAGAAAAATATTTGGATGTACCCAACTATTTATCCCACAATCATGCAAAATATTAATTTTAAATACTATTAGTATCTCTTGTTGTGATCATCACTGATTAGAATGCATTATGCATGCATTGGTCAAGTGGGCCACGAATATTCTAGAAAGATTATGATGATCCAAGACGTACAGAGAGTACTCACTCCGCATAATCCGCGACAAGAATTATGGAACAAAGTATGGGTACAATTGCCACATACTCTCGTGGCATTGGAGATAACCATGGAGATATTACTCGGATTTTGAAGTATCCCGGATTGGTGGCACACGTTTGCTTGTCCGTGGGACATTTGCTTGTGCGTGTCTATATCTCAAGTTGTTTGGGATTTATCTAAATCTTAATCGAGCAAAGTCATCTAAATGAATCATGATATAAATTCTACAATTTGAACATCTTCTTTTTAGCTGCAACATGAAAAATCCGAGTTTTAACCAGCATGGAAGTAAAAAAAAATAGTTGCAATCCATGTGCAACTTGAAAAATCTCAATGACAACCCATGTGTAACTCCCAATCAACACGAAATGCAATTCAATCCAACGGTATGGAAGTCAATCGAGAATCAATTAATGTGTATACCTCCTCCGTTCCAAAGATGATGTTGCGTATCTATAAACTAAATCGTGTCTAGATATATCCTAAGTTAGACAAAACCATCTACACCATTTTCAGAATGGACGGAGTAGCCGACATGATTACACGAGTCACGATGTAATCCAATGATAGAAAAGTCAACCAAGAATTAGTTATCATTAGTTAATTCTTATAGTGGACTGAGAATTAGCAAAAAAAAAAAAAAGTAGGAAGCGACGCTACAGCCGTGGTGGCTTGGCGTAGAAGTGAGAAGAGAGCGAGCTGCGGTAACACACCCCTGGCCTACCCGTCAGTGAGACAAGTTTGGCCGTGTATATTTTTTAGCTAGAAAATGCTCTGGTTTTTGCATAGTAAAACAACTACTCCAAATAAACGAGCAGCACATGCATGCAGAGACGGTCGGCGCGTTGGGTGATTCACGTCGGCGGTGCACACGAGAGCGAGGTTTTTACAGATCTGAAACGGGTACATCGCAGGCAACCGTGTCCTGCCCCAGGCCAAAGGCATGATCAGAAACTTCACCTTTTTCCTTTTGGCCGGCCGGCCGGGGCCCTTTGTGTCGGTAGATTGATCCATGTATCATGCATGCAGTTAAATATGAGATGGAGTAACTATGTGAAATAGGAGTAATATATTAGTGGACTGTGCAGGAAACAAAGAAGAGCATGATTGCAGAGGCCAACAAGTCAAAATCGCGAGCGGAATTAAAAGGTTAACGACACGAGTGCTGGTGTCAATCGCATCAAATCAATGCTGATCCGATCTGGTAGATCAAGGGTAGGGACAACAACCAGCTACAAATCCACAAGTGTAGGAGTAATTAACAGTTCTCAGGGCTTCAGGTGATATCACCGCAATCATTCTCTGCCGTGCAAATCTGTAAATGAAATCGAGACCAGTACAACCCTTGCCATCACCATAGCCATCGTTGTTAGAATTGGGTAAAAATCAGCCCATCTGGTGACCAGACGTTTACCAAACCGTTTTGGCCTCGTCGTAAGACGATGGTGACTTGGTACGAAAGCGTCGTCAACCTCGCGCATTCAATAATCCTTGACATGGTTACACGAGTACAAACCATTTATTTACCTCCGTCGAGGTGAAGGTAATTCTCCCTCGTTTGACGGTACAAGTTACAGTCACCTTGGAGTGCACGGGAGGCCGAGATTCACCGATGATCGAGTTATCGACATCGGTTCCCGAAAGTCAGCTCCGAGTCGCTCGCTCTTGTTTGTTTGTCGTCACGTACTAACACGTACTGCGTTGCCTGCCTCAGTTTCAGCTAAGAACTGTGCAAGCGTCATATAGCACGAAGGAATCGTGGGGTGGAACAGTGCTAATCAATCATGCACAATAATTGTTACTGGTACGGTTTCTTTTTTTTTCTCCGTTTCGGAAATTAATGAAAGTCTTCCTGATGAGGCAAGCCGAGACTATCAAAGGCAGTCATATCACGTCACTCCATATTTTTGGAGTTGGCGTTGGCTTTGCTCCAAGAATTATAATACTCTAATTATCGGTGAGTTAGAGTACTACGCTAATAGGAGCGAGCTGTGGCCGTTGTTCATCTACTTTCCAGAGGGGACGGCACTCATATAATCTGTTGGCGTGTCACTAGATAGAAAAATAAGAGCGTGACTAATTCTCGGTTGACTGAGCGATGTTATCGAATCTTAGTTGCAACTCGTCGTACTATGTAACTCATGATTAGAACAAATGACGGAAAAATTTAATGGTATGGAAATTCATAATCTATATTGCAATTAATTGCTAGCATGAACCAGAAAGCAAGTTAACGGTTGGATCGTTTTTGCTTGGTTGCAACCTTGTGTGCAATAATAAAAATAGTGGCAATTCATTTTGTAACTCATGCTAGAACAAATTACGGAGTAATCCTATGATTTGGGAGTCAAACAAGAATTAAGCTAGTGTTGTGCTCATCTACGAAGCAGAGCACACGGACGGGTGAAATCAGTGTACCTTACACATTTCTTTGTAACCTATAGTCCCCGTTGCATGTCGAGTTATTGACTGGAAAAGCTATGGGAGGGAGATTTATAAACAGAACCACAAAAAAAAAATGTTTGCATAGCCAAGCGTATGTATCATACGCTATCACGGTCACTCTAGGGCGGTTTTGATTTTCTCCATGTTTATATTGCTAAATGTGCATGCCGCACATGTCACCGCCACAACACGAGCTGGCAGCTCAAGTGCTGGGTGTGCCTCCATTCGGGCACGTCTCCTAGCTGGCCTGGCCCTTTTATAAGGAGTGTCCCATTCGTGAAGCTCCCCGATGTGGGACTAAAACGAAGTTGCTTTCACTCTCTGCACATCATTTCTGTGCACAAGCTGATTACAGTTGCTTGCCCCGTGAATTAATGCCCGTACGTACAGACTGACGGGGATGGGCCGATTGTGAACGCGTTTACGCGAACTACCGTATCATTTCAGGCCCATAATGCTGAAAACACTTGTACGGCCCGATTTATTCCTGGATCAGTCGGTGACTCCCCTCGCGACGTACACGCGCAAACTTCAGTGTCGATGAACGCGATTCTGTATCACTTTCGTCGTCTACGGTCTACCCAGCTATACACTTTTTCGACAAGAAAAAATGCTCGATAATTAACTTTGTGCCGACCAGTAACTGCCACATTGCCCTACCAAGCAGCACACATGTCAAAGGGCATCTTCAGGCGACGGAACGCAAACGGATCGATAGACTCGATCTGTTTGTTGCAAGGAGCGAAACCCAACCCAACGCCTCAACACAAGCGGAGTGACTTGTTCGCGGCGACCCATTGGCGGTTCAATTTAGTTGAGACCGCGTTGGCGCGGAGATGTCACGGTTTGCGCGTGTGTTAATAGCAAATACGCTTCTCCTTCCACGTCACCATCAATGACACGTTTCGACTTGAGCGACTAGTGAGGGACTGATGGGCGGCCGCTGGTCTTCCGCGCCCACATCAGTGGAGCGCCATCTTCTTGTCATGTCGAAAGGTATGGACGGAGAGGAGGCGATCATGCTCATAATCAAGGCCTCACGGGCGCAGGAACCGCCGCCGCGTGCTGCCTTGTTACGCCATCGCCCTCATGCCGGAAGGACTATCCGAGGAAGAGGCCTTCAGAATCGCCATGGGCCTCAAGCATGCATGCCCCTCCTGCCCACAGTCGCCATTGGAGGCCTACCAAGGCGCCTCCTGCTTTGCTGACATATTCTCCACCGTCGGTGGCGCCCAACTATCCGTGGGAGGAGGGGGGGGGGGGCTGCCCCGGCTGCTCCTCCTCCATCGCAGGCATACTCTTTGGCAGCGCCGACATCCAACTAGTTGTGGAAGATGCGGTGATCATGGACCTCACCCACTACAACAACAAGGATTAGTAGAGTATATGTTAGGATTTATGGTTATTCTTTTCATCCATTGTCATCTATGTAAATTAAAATTTTCTGTCAATAAGATCAATCTAAAGAAATATTTGTGTCGGGTCGCTGGGATGGCCCTCGATCTTTTTTAACATACGGGAGGCACGGCGACGGTCGATGTATCTACGACCCGACACAAGACTTCGATGATTTCTTCAATATCGGGCAACACACGCCGACCGAATTTTCAGTGGCCCCTGGCACCGACCTCCATGGCACGTGCTAGATCGATCGATCCAAGGGGCAGAGCAGGCCAGCAGGGCCATGTCGACCAGCCAGCGGCGCTTCGCGGCCGGCGGCACGTTGCGCTGCCCCCACGGCCAAAAAGTGGCGGCGACATTGAACTCAGATCACAGAAGCAGCAGTCGCACGTCCGTCCTCATCCTGTGACATGGGACAGCACATGAGCCGGCCGCCAGGGCAGGGCACGGGCACGGCACAGAAGGTCGGCAGCGCCATGGATGGAGGACAGGTGGATAGGCTGGCCGGTACGCCCTGCTTTACCTGCCCAGTTATTCTCCCTGTCGCGCGCGGCCATGTCTGTACGGCCGCGGTACGGCTACACTGTACCTCGTCGGCGTCGAGCGCTGAGTCTGGGCTACACTGCATTGCTTCCATTCGATTATTCGAATTTCGAAAATTAATAATAGTACTCCCTCCGACCCGAATTACTGTTCGGGCGAGCGTTATAATTTATTTTTACAATAACCCCCTCCCGAATTCAAAATAATTTGCAATCAGGTCCAAATCAGGACTCGTCTTCCTCCAGGAGGAGGCCGACGGCGCGGCGCTGCCGTCCGCAGCTCCCCGGCGAGAGGGAGTTCGGGGCGGATCCGCTCGGTGTAGGGAGGCTCCCGCGGAGGGCCCGCCGGCCGGTCGCTTCTCCTTTCCCTGCGCAGGAAGGCCTCGTGGGCGACCTCACCGAGCTCCTCTTCCTCGACACCGACTGCGCCGTCGAGGTCGTCCGGCGGCCGTCGAGGTTTGGCCTCCTCTCCAAGATCCACTCCGCCGCCGCTGCGCCGCCTTCGTCCGCGCTCGCGGTCGTCCCGTCTGTGCCCACTGTATACATTTTGGTGCGATCTCAGATGGCAGGTTCAGATGGTCGTGCGCGCGATGCTGGGTTTGGTTTGGTCAGAGTGAGACTGAACTTGATTCTGAACGGCCAAACCACCAGCACCTCTTCTAATTTTCCAACGCTTTGTAGCTGCGCCTCCCGCCCAAATCAATCCTCCTATAAATCTCCCGCTGCATCCCAACTTCCCATCCAACAATGGCACCATCTCGCCACTCTCACCTCTTCTTGGTCACCATCTTCCAGGAGCTCCGCGTCCATCGCCCCTCCCTGCGTCTTCGCTTGCTGGCCTGGCGCGGTGCGATGTCGCCGGAGACGGGGAGGAGGGGACGGCGCGCCACCGGAGTCGGCAAAGTGATGCGCTTGGGGGGGGAAAGGGATCCCTTTCATCTTTGATCTCCCTCCTCGTGAGGTTTCGATTGGAAGAAACGCGGGAGACGAGGAGGAAGCAACGCGGGAGACGAGGAGGAAGCAACGCGGCCGGCGAGGGAAGGTCGGAGCAGGCGGCGCGGGCGAGAAAGTGGTGGCCGGCGGGGGAGCGGCGGGGGAGTGTGAGGGAGAGAGACGACGCTTAACTCGGTTGTTTGTCGGGAAATATATAAGGGGCGTTTTGCAAAAGTAACATCACGCCCATTAATTCGGGCCGGAGGGAGTACATAATTATGTTTCGAACAAATCGATTATTTTTGAGAATTTTTTTGCTAAATAGTAATACGTTGTATTTTGGGCAGAAGAAGATCACAATTTTACTTTCTGGTGAGCCGGAAACAAAAATTCCATTAACATATGTGCGCAGAAAGATCGCTTGCCAACTCATGCCTTAGTCTATGCGTGCAGCCTCCTGATCTCGCACAGTGCCGTGTCGAGTCGTGCTCCACTGCTCCGTCTCTTCGTCTGACCAGAATTCTCTAACATTACATATGAATTGACATTTAGAAGAGCACATTAGCAGGGTTACTAATCAAATTTTCTTCGATAGTAAGTTTGTTTCTAATGTTCCAAAGGATCCAATGTTCAGCTACAAAGGTAACCCAAACTAATATATGTAGGAGGTGACAAGCCAACATGTCCTAGGCTATCACGATGAAGTCGCTAGCCCCTGCTGGATTCCAGCAATCAAGAGATCCCACACTCCTGCCTAAACAAACCTAGCTAAGGGTCGGGTAAAGAAAATTTGGTTGCATTCTCTAGCTCTCCACAAAGAGAGCAAATATGATTGAAATGTGTACGCAATGTTGTCAGTATCGAGATAAAAGGTATTATTATTTTCTTCTCAACTGTTGTGAAGTGTATATGTGGATTGCCTAGCTCTTTTCATCAGTTCGGACTTTTTGTTCAAGTGGCTAGTGCATGAAGCTTAACATGGTATCAGAGCCCCAGGTCTCAAGTTCAAATCCTGGCTTTCACATGGTTTTCACAATTAAGCCTAAAAATTGTTGTTGCCCCCCTCTATAGCCACCGCTGTTTCGGTGTGCTCTTCTTCTTTCACGTGTTCACTTTCTCTTCTCCCATCACACGCGAGTGAGGGTGTTGTGAAGTGTATATGTGGATTGCCTAGCCCTTTCCATCAGTTCGGACTTTTGGTTCAAGTGGGTAGTGCATGAAGCTTAACATCAACAATATCATATCATAGAATCGTATCGTAGTATCACGATGTTATATGATTTTTATTGTAATTAAAATATATTGATATATTAATAATATACCTCAAATAAATTTAAATTTAATCTTTAATTTGAATTTTGACCATATTTTATGTCTTTCATAGAGTCTCATCATGTAAATAATGTCTTTATATCATATGAATATGGGGCGAGACATTCAGTGCATGATACAAACATAACTAACTACGAACCAGCAAAACAAAAGACTAGGTATGAGACTGCTTTTTTGCACATAGAAATTTCGTTTTAAACCCATCTCGCCTAACCTTATTGCCGTTGTATTCTTTAAATACTAAGTTAGCTTTGAGACTACAAAAATAACTTTTACTCTGCAGCTTGCCATGCCATTGTGTCCATATATTTTAGCATAGACCTAGGATCGTACAATATCGCTTTTATACGAGCTGATAATACCAGATTAATATACCGTCACGATACGTATCGATTGGTCACAGTAGTATCGTAAAACCATAAGATACTATGATACGTATCGGGATAGTGAAAACCATGTGTGTAGGTACTCCTATATTGTTTTGTCAGAATTTTTGGAGAAAAAATATGAACATGCAATTCTCCTACGTCTCACAGAGGATTTTCCCCAGCAGAAGCTGCATTTCCAGCAAGCCCATGATCGTCTAGTAGGCTTTTGGCCTTGTAAGACCGGCCAAAGCAGGCCGCGCTGGAACATTTTACTTACGGAGTATTTCAAAGGGTGTCGGGCAGATTTCGCTTCAGTGATTTAAGAGTAGATTCAACCGAAGTACCGAACGGATGATGGGGAAGCAACTTTTAGTCCCACATCGGGGAGGCTAATACTTTTATTCCATCTTAAAATGCAGCCAGAACGGGTGGCTTACGTGCGATGATTTAAATGTAGAGCACACCGGATCAACTTGTGCGTAATGCACAACGTAGCAACCCAAACTGGAAAAAAGTTAAATTCCTCCCTAGATCCTGCAGCGCATGACATATACGCCTGGCAGTTTTCAACTTTTTTTTTAGATTTTAATTCCCATCTTAACTTATCAATATATATTTTTAATATATTTTTTATGATGGTAAATGGCAGGTCCGAACATGTCCATTAAAAAGGTGGCATTTCCAAACAAAAGTTTAAAGGTGCCGCCGTGCTACCGTCAGGTACTAGCACTGGTAGAAAAACAGGCTTCCGTCCAGCCCCATAAGTCGCGAAGCTATAGGAACCGCGACTAATGGGACCTTTAGTCGCGGTTCGGGAGGCGAACCGCGACCAAAGGCCTGGGCCCAGGGCGCTCGGGGGCCAGGGGGTGCACGGGGGGGGCTTTTGTCGGGGTTGGCCAGCCCAACCGGGAATAAAGCCCCTCCCCTATATATACCCATCCAGCAGCCAACACTTAGCCATTTGGAGCCATTCTCTTCACAAACTTCACAAGTGGGTGTTAGGTTTGCTTTTGGTTCCTCTTATGCATATAAGGTGTTTGATGAAATGCCCCAAGAGCATGAAACAAACATGATATGAAGTGTTGGAGCCACACTTGAGCTTTCTCATTTATTTTTTCCTCCTCGATCGTGGTTAGCAACTTGAACCTTTGATGTGTCATTGATAAAATATGCATGTGTGTAGTTCATTGTTTAATTTATATTGTTTGTAGCTAGTTAGTTTAACAAATGCATGATGGTTAATTATATATTTTATATTATAATAATGCAGATGAATCGGCAATGGATGTACGGTAACCGACTCTCCGGCGAGTTCACTACGGGTTTGAAAGATTTCCTCGTAGTGGCTAATGCGAACAAGCAGGGGGGTTTTGTTATCTGTCCATGTGTTAACTGTAAGAATCAGAAGGGTTACTCTTCCTCAAGAGATGTTCACATGCACCTGCTTCGGCACGGTTTCATGCCAAGCTATAATTGTTGGACCAAGCATGGAGAAAGAGGGGTTATAATGGAAGAAGATGAAGAAGGGGATGATTTCATCGATGAAAGCTATCTTGCTCATTTCGGTGATACTTTCATGGAGGATGCTGAAGGTGAAGGGGAAGGTGAAGAAGAGGCACGTGATGATCCCGTTGATGATCTTGGTCATTGCTGATGCACGGAGACGCTGCGAAACTGAAAAGGAGAGGGAGAATTTGGATCGCATGTTAGAGGATCACAGGAAGGCGCTGTACCCCGGATGCGATGATGGTCTGAAAAAGCTGGGCTGCACACTGGATTTGCTGAAATGGAAGGCACAGGCAGGTGTAGCTGACTCGGCATTTGAAAACTTGCTGAAAATGTTGAAGAATATGTTTCCAAAGAATAACGAGTTGCCCGCCAGTACGTACGAAGCAAAGAAGGTTGTCTGCCCTCTAGGTTTAGAGGTTCTGAAGATACATGCATGCATCAACGACTGCATCCTCTACCGCGGTGAATACGAGAATTCAAATGAATGCCCGGTATGCACTGCATTGCGTTATAAGATCAGAGGCGATGACCCTGGTGACGATGTTGAGGGCCAGAAACCCAGGAAGAGGGTTCCCGCCAAGGTGATGTGGTATGCTCCTATAATACCACGGTTGAAACATCTGTTCAGGAATAAAGAGCATGCCAAGTTGTTGCGATGGCACAAAGAGGACCGTAAGTCGGACGGGGAGTTGAGACACCCCGCAGATGGAACGCAATGGAGAAAGATCGACAGAGAGTTCAAAGATTTTGCAGCTGACGCAAGGAACATAAGATTTGGTCTAAGTACGGATGGCATGAATCCTTTTGGCGAGCAGAGCTCCAGCCATAGCACCTGGCCCGTGACTCTATGCATCTACAACCTTCCTCCTTGGTTGTGCATGAAGCGGAAGTTCATTATGATGCCAGTGCTCATCCAAGGTCCGAAGCAACCTGGCAACGACATCGATGTGTACCTAAGGCCATTAGTTGATGAACTTTTACAGCTGTGGGGCAGACCTGGTGTCCGTGTGTGGGATGAGCACAAAGAAGAGGAATTTGACCTACGAGTGTTGCTTTTCGTAACCATCAACGATTGGCCTGCTCTTAGTAACCTTTCGGGACTGTCAAATAAGGGATACAATGCATGCACGCACTGCTTACATGAGACTGAAAGTGTATATTTGCCAAATTGTAAGAAGAACGTGTACCTTGGGCATCGTCGATTTCTTCCGAAAGGTCATCCAGTAAGAAAGAAAGGCAAGCATTACAACGGCAAGGCAGATCACCGGCCGAAGCCTGCGGAACACACTGGTGCTGAGGTATTTGATATGGTCAAGGATTTGAAAGTCATCTTTGGAAAGGGTCCTGGCGGACAATCAGTTCCGAAGGGAGCTGACGGGAACGCAGCCATGTGGAAGAAGAAATCTATATTCTGGGAGCTAGAATATTGGAAAGTCCTAGAAGTCCGCTCTCCAATCGACGTGGTGCACGTTACGAAGAATATTTGCGTGAACCTCCTAAGCTTCTTGGGCGTGTATGGGAAGACAAATGATACAAAGGAAGCACGGCAGGACTAGCAAAGTTTGAAAGACCCTGATGACCGGCATCCGGAACGGTTTCAAGGTCGTGCCAGCTACGCTCTGACCAAAGAAGAGAAGGTCATCTTTTTTGAATGCCTGAGCAGTATGAAGGTCCCGTCTGGATTCTCGTCCAATATAAAGGGAATAATAAACATGGCGGAGAAAAAGTTCCAAAACCTGAAGTCTCAGGACTGCCACGTGCTGATGACGCAATTGCTTCCGATTGCTTTGAGGGGCTCTGCCGGAAAATGTTCGAGTAGCCATTGTGAAGCTATGTGCATTCCTCAATGCAATCTCTCAGAAGGTAATCAATCCAGAAGTTCTACCACGGTTACAGAACGATGTGATCCAATGTCTTGTCAGTTTCGAGTTGGTGTTCCCGCCATCCTTCTTCAATATTATGACGCACCTCCTGGTTCGCCTAGTCGATGAGATTTCCATTCTCGGTCCTGTATTTCTACACAATATGTTCCCCTTCGAGAGGTTCATGGGAATATTAAAGAAATATGTTCGTAACCGTGCTAGGCCAGAAGGAAGCATCGCCAAGGGCTATGGAAATGAGGACGTAATTGAGTTTTGTGTTGACTTTGTTCCTGACCTTAAGCCGATTGGTCTTCCTCGATCGCGGCACGAGGGGAGACTAAGTGGAAAAGGCACGATCGGAAGGAAATCAACGATATGTATGGACGGCCATTCTCTCGATCAAGCACACCACACAGTTCTGACCAATTCCAGCTTGGTGGCTCCGTACTTTGAGAAACACAAGAATATTTTACGCTCGGACAACCCTGGGAAGCCTGAATCCTGGATTAGGAAGGCCCACATGGAGACTTTCGGAAGTTGGTTGAGAAAACATTTAATGAATGATGATCATGTTGTAGATCAGCTGTACATATTGGCCAAGACACCATCTTCGACTATAACGACTTTCCAAGGGTACGAGATAAATGGGAATACATTTTACACGATCGCCCAAGATAAAAAGAGCACCAACCAAAACAGTGGTGTCCGCTTTGATGCAGCAACCGAGAATGGGCAAAAGGTCACATATTATGGTTACATAGAGGAGATATGGGAACTTGACTATGGACCCTCCTTTAGGGTCCCTTTGTTCCGGTGCAAATGGTTCAAGCTAACAGGAGGTGCGGTAAAGGTGGACCAGCAATACGGAATGACAATGGTGGATTTCAACAATCTTGGTTACCTTGACGAACCATTCGTCCTAGCGAAAGATGTCGCTCAGGTTTTCTATGTGAAGGACTGATACGTCCAATTTGCATCACTATTTTATATCATAATTTGCTGTTATTCATTGATATATTTCATATTGGGACACAATACTTATGTTATTTCATCTATTTTGCATGTTTCATCATTATTGGAGGATCAAGCACCGGAGCCAGGATTCTGCTGGAAAAAGCACCGTCAGAACGCAATATTTCGGAAGATCAACTGTGGAAGGAAATTATACCAAAAATCCTATTTTTCAAGATGACGAAGGAAGCCAGAAGGAGGAGCCAGCTGGACCCAGGGTGGGCCCACACCATAGGGCGGCGCGGCCCATGGCCTGGCCGCGCCACCATGTGGTGTGGGGGGCCCACAGCCCCTTTCGCCTCCTTTTCTTCGCGAAATCCTTCGTCCCGAAAACCTAAGCCACAGAGGGTACCTCGCGAAGAGTTACAGCCGCCTCTGCGGGGCGGAGAACACCAGAGAGAAAAGAGCTCTCCGGCGGGCAGGAATCCGCCGGGGAAATTCCCTCCGGGAGGGGGAAATCGACGCCATCGTCACCGTCATCAAGCTGGACATCATCTCCATCACCATCATCATCATCTCCACCATCATCACCGCCGTCTCCACCGCTGGACACCGTCACCGCCGTAGCAATTTGGGTTTGATCTTGATTGTTTGATAGGGGAAACTCTCCCGGTATCGATCTCTACTTGTTGTTGATGCTATTGAGTGAAACCATTGAACCAAGTTTATGTTCAGATTGTTATTCATCATCATATCACCTCTGATCATGTTCCATATGATGTCTCGTGAGTAGTTCGTTTAGTTCTTGAGGACATGGGTGAAGTCTAAATGTTAGTAGTGAACTATGGTTGAGTAATATTCAATGGTATGATATTTAAGTTGTGGTGTTATTCTTCTAGTGGTGTCATGTGAACGTCGACTACATGACACTTCACCATTTATGGGCCTAGGGGAATGCATCTTGTATTCGTTTGCCAATTGCGGGGTTGCCGAAGTGAAACCTAAACCCCCGTTGGTATATCGATGCAGGAGGGATCGCAGGATCTCAGAGTTTAAGGCTGTGGTTAGATTTATCTTAATTACTTTCTTGTAGTTGCGGATGCTTGCAAGGGGTATAATCACAAGTATGTATTAGTCCTAGGAAGGGCGGTACATTAGCATAGGTTCACCCACACAACACTTATCATAACAATGAAGATTATTTAGCCGTATGTAGCGAAAGCACTAGACTAAAATCCCGTGTGTCCTCGAGAACGTTTGGTCATTATAAGTAAACAAACCGGCTTGTCCTTTGTGCTAAAAAGGATTGGGCCACTCGCTGCAATTGTTACTCTCGCACTTTACTTACTCGTACTTTATTCAACTGTTACATCAAAAACCCCTGAATACTTGTCTGTGAGCATTTACAGTGAATCCTTCATCGAAACTGCTTGTCAACACCTTCTGCTCCTCGTTGGGATCGACATTCTTACTTATCGAAAATACTACGATACACCCCCTATACTTGTGGGTCATCAAGACTATTTTCTGGCGCCGTTGCCGGGGAGTGAAGCGCTATTGGTAAGTGGAATTGGTAAGGAAAACCTTTACTATTTGTGCTGATTTTATTTCTGCATGTTGCTATAAGTCATTATGGAGAGATCTTCTCTTCAATTTCTATTTGGGAAATCTACTACTACTGCAACGGTAGTGGATGAGGCGCCAGGTGAGGAAGTGATACCATATAAAATACCTATGAAAATTATTGAGCGTGTTATGGATAACCGCTACGAAGGGGATGGAACTGTCCACCCTGGAGATCATTTATTGTTCTTACATGAATTATGCGGTTTATTCAAGTGTGCAGGTATTGCTATGGATGAAGTAAGGAAGAAACTATTCTCTTTATCGCTGTCTGGTAAAGCGGCGCATTGGTATAAATTACTGGATAATGGGGATTCTCTTGAATGAAACGATATTGTGCCCCGGTTTTATTCTAAGTTCTATCCTCCAAGTGAAATTCACAAGGATCGGAATCGCATATATAATTTTTGGCCTCATGATGGAGAGAGTATTGCCCAAGCTTGGGGGAGATTGAAGTCTTTAATGCTCAAATGCCCCATTCATGAGCTTCCTGGTAATGTTATTATTGATAATTTCTATGCAAGACTTTCTTTTCAAGACAAGACCTTGCTGGATACTTCTTGTTCTGGATCATTTACACGAAACAAAGAAGAGTTTAAAAGGGACCTTCTTGATCGGATCCAAGAAAATACTGAAGGTTGGGAGAACGACAAGGATAGAGAATCAGGTATAATTTATGATTATAAATGCATTGAAGCTTTTATGGATACTGATAAATTTCGTAATATGAGTGCTACATATGGTCTTGATTCTCAAGTTGCTGCAAATCTTTTTAAAGCTTTTGCCTCTCATTATGAATTGCCAAAGAAGAATTTTGATAAGTATCATGAACCGTATAAAGATAAAATTGATTCATCTATTAATAAATGCGTTGTAGTTGAAACTGCTGATCATGTTATTCCTGAAGCTTATATTGAAAAAACTCCTTTCCCTGCTAAAATGAAGGAGTACTCTGTTATAAATAGTGCGGTTCATAAAAGTGAAAAGAAACCTGTAGAACCTGAAGAGCAAATAAAAGTTGAACCTGCTGTTGCAATAGTTAAAGATCTTGTGACTGAAAATGTGGAGGATGGTCATATTATTTTCTGTGAAGATGCTTCTAATATTGTTTCACATCCTAATAAACCCAAACAAGCTAATGTTCCTATGCTATCTGTTAGAATTGGTGATCATTGCTATTATGGATTATGTGATATTTGTGCAAGTGTTAGTGCTATTCCTTATGAGCTTTACACGGAGATTATGCACGAAATTGATTCTTGTGAACTTGAAGATATTGATGTGGTTATTCAGCTGGCTAATAGAGAAACTATTTCTCCAATTGGTATTGTTCGAGATGTGGAAGTTTTATGCGGTAAGATTAAATATCCTGCTGACTTTTTGGTACTTGGTTCTGCTGCTAGTGATTATTGTCCTATTATTTTTGGTAGACCTTTTCTAAATACTTGTGGGTCATCAAGGACATGAGTAGCAAACCGAGGAAACGGAAAGATAAGAAAACGATCAGTACATCATGCGATGATCCAAAGCGCCACATTGTTCTTTCAGGGAAAAGAAACATCGTGGGAGTGGAGGACAAGACAGACATGTCAGAAGATTATAATATGTTTGCTGAAATTCCGCCCTTCAAAGTGAACACCGACCCAAGCATTAAGTTAAATGATGAGGATGCTCCATGGATACGGCACAATCGTAAGCAAGCAGGGACACAAGGAAAGAAATGATGTGTAATAATTTATTGTACCAAACTTTGTTGAATGGATCATGTGAATTATATTACCCGTGATGTGTTTGGTGTCCATTTTCGAATGATTCAATTGACTCGAGATAGCACTGATGATACATGAAATTTGGAGTGATTCAGTCATACTCCTGCCTAGGCGTATAATATGCATACTCGTAGTCTTCATAGTCGCCGCCGTTGTACTGGTAGTCGTCGCCTTCTAAGTTGCCGCCGTCGTCGTCGCTGCTGTCGTCGCTGTCGTCGGGCGGCGCTCGTGGCTCGAACTGAGAGTAGCGCAGGCGGGGGATATCGCCGGCCGTGATGTAGTCCATGACGCTCTGCAGAGTCCGGCCGTACCACCATAGCCGACGGCCGGCCTCGTGGAAGTTTCCAGGAGGCAGACCGTCCTCCTCATACCTGGCGAGCGCCCTCTCACGCCGATTGATGAAGAAGGCGTCCCAAGTATGCTGGTTATCGGGATGCCAGCGGGGATTCATCCGCTGCTCCGGCGTGAGGTCGAGGTAGTAGTGGTTCGTGATGGCCGCCCGCGCAGACTTCGAGGGACGGGAGGGACCGGCACGCCGCCGGCGCTTAGGCTCCAAAATAGCAGGACGCGGTAGCCCGGTGGGCAAGGGTAGTTCGAGGCGCAAAGCTCCTCCACCTGCTGGTAGGTTAGAGTGGGTGCGGTGGAAGCCATGAGAGAGTGATGAGAGATTGTAGAGATGTGATAATGCTGGCCAAGCCGGGCTACCTATATGTAGTGACAAATGGCGGGAAAAATTGGAGGCGGGAAGAAAGTGGCGGGAAGAAAGAGGCGGGAAGAAAGTGGCGGGAAGAAAGAGGCGGGAAGAAAGTGGCGGGAAGAAAGAGGCGGGAAGAAAGTGGCGGGAAGAAAGTGGCGGGAAGTAAGAATTTTTTGATATATTATTTTTCTGAATTTTTTGATATATTATTTGTATTTTTAAGAATTTGAATTGAATTAGTTTTATTTTTCTGATTTTTTTGATATATTATTTGTATTTTTAAGAATTTGAATTGAATTAGTTTTATTTTTCTGAATTTTTTGATATATTATTTGTATTTTTAAGAATTTGAATTGAATTAGTTTTATTTTTCTGAATTTTTTGATATATTATTTGTATTTTTAAGAATTTGAATTGAATTAGTTTTATTTTTCTGAATTTTTTGATATATTATTTGTATTTTTAGGAATTTGAATTGAATTAGTTTTATTTTTCTAATTTTTTTGATATATTATTTGTATTTTTAAGAATTTGAATTGAATTAGTTTTATTTTTCTGATTTTTCTGATTTTGAAAAAGAAAAGTATTTTCAAAAATACCTTTAGTCGTGGTTGGCCAGACCAACCGCGACTAAAGGTGGCTGCGCGCGGGAACTCAAAACCCGCCGAAATAACCTTTAGTCGCGGTTGGCCCTTTAGTCGCGGGTCGCCTCCCCAACCGCGACTAAAGGGGGGCTATAAATACTGGCGCGGCGCGAACCGCCGCGCCAGTTCTTCTTCTCCTCGTCGCTTCCGCTCTCGTCTGCCGCGCCGAACGCCGTCGTCCTGCTCCTCCGCGCCCGAACCCTCGGCGGCCGTCGTCGTCGCCCTGCTCCTCCGCGCGCCGCCCTGCTCCTCCGCCGCCGCCCCGGCCGCCCTGCTCCTCCGCCACCGCCAGCTAGCGCCGCTCGCGCGTCGGCCGTCGCCGTGTGTACGCCGCCGCCGCCATCTGCCGCGCGCGCGCGCGCTCCGTCCCCGCGCGCCGCTCGCCGTCAGTCGGCCCGTGGGCGCGCGCCGCCGGCCGTACGTCTCTGCCGCGGAGAGAGGAGAGCAGCAGAGAGGCGGCCCGGCCATGGCCCTGCCGGCCAAATTTTCTTTTTTTTTAACTAAAAATTAATTAATTTAATTATAACTAATTAAGTTTAACTAATTAAGTTATTTTTGTAACTAATTAAAGTTTAAATTTGTAACTAATTAATTAAAGTGGTAAATCTATATCTATATATATACTTTAAATTGTAAATATGTAAAAGTTTTTTAATTAAAATGGTAACTTAATTAAATTGTATATCTATATCTATACTTTAAATTGTAAATTTGTAACTAAGTTTTTTAATTAAAATGGTAACTTAATTAAATTGTAATTAACTTAATTATTAAAGTGTATAATTAAAGTGTAACAAAAAACTTAGTTAGAAACATCAAAAAAATATCCAAAAATACAAAAGTAAAGAGAAAATGAAAAAACCGCGCCGGTCTCTCTCACCGCGCGTCCGTGCTCCTCGCCGCCCTCCTCCTCTCCCCTTCCCGCGCGCCGCCGGCCGGCCCTCTCTCTCTCACCGCGCACGCGCCGGCCTCGCTCTCTCTCACCGCATGCGCACACGCGCCGTCGATCTCTGCCGCGCCGTCTCGTCGATCTCTGCCGCGCCGCCTCACTAAAATTTGTAACTTAAAATTTGTATAACTTATAATTTGTAACTTCAAATTTGTAACTTAAAATTTGTTCCCGCGGTATCTCTAAGTTTATTTGACTACAAAATTTATTTGAGTTTGTCAAAATGCCTAGATTCTTTTAATACTTTCGCCACCGCCACCCCTTTCGCCACCGCCACCCTTTCTCCACCGCCCCCCTTTCGCCACCGCCACCGCCCCCCTTCTTCACTTAATTAATTTGTTTTGACTACATGTTTTCAGGACTGACATATGGCGGACGATAGAGCTGACCCGATTATGGACAACTATGATCCGGACCTTGAAGACCATATGTTCGGCATCATAAACGGCGATATTCTATATGTGCCGATCGGACAAGAAGAAGATGATATCTCTTCTTATCTGAACCTTGAGGGTGGAGATGAAGGGCGCCGTCAGCAAGATGATGCCGAAGAAACGTCGATAAACGACGATCTTCAATTGGAAGTAGCAACCACCTCCGGCGCCGAGGTATATATATACATTGAGCCTCTGGTGATACAAACTAACTGATCGATTTGAATAAATGTGTGTGTACTAACGCGCGCGACTCTCTTTCTTATTTTAGCCCTCGGCCGGATCGTCGAAACAATCGAGTACGTCGTCAAAGCGTGGCGCAACCAAGACGATGAAACCAGGAGAAACATGCACCATCGAGGTTGTCGAGGAAGCAACCGGCAGGCCGCTGGAGCCCCGCAAGAACGCCACCAAGTTTATCAGCCAATGCGGAGCCGTTGTTAGAGACAACGTCTCGATCACCGTCCAGAAGTGGAATGAGCCAAAGAAGGCACGTCTTGGTTTCACTTTTGTCGATAAGAGAACAAAAAAAGATTGCTTCAACAAGCTTATGGAACATTTCGTTCTACCTCCGGAATACCGCAAATACGATGAGGAGGATAACAAGATTGAGGAAAACAAGGAGAGGTGCAAGCTAGTCAAATAGTTCGCTCTTTCTAAGATGTCCAACGCATTCCGGAAATACAAGCAAAATCTAGCCCATGACTTTGTCAAGCAGGGCAAGACTCCGGATTTCAAAGGACAATATGAGAAACTGCAAAATGATTGGCCAGAATTTGTGAAGCAAAAGAAATCGGAGCAGTTCCTTGAAATATCGAAAAAAAATAAGGATAATGCGGCCAAGAAGGAGTACAATCATATTATGGGGCCAGGAGGGTATCGCTTTTGGCTGCCTAGGTGGGAGAAGATGGAGAACGAGCTGAGGGCGCGAGGAATCCGTCTGTGCACGGAGGGATGGGACCCAAGGGCCAAAAGCTGGTGGTACGGGCATGGGGGATCGCTGAACCCGGAGACAGGGGAGTGTGTTTACCAGGGCAAAATAATTAAACCCACCCAAAAGCTTATTGAGGCAATGAGGGATGCTCAAGAGGGGAGGATCAAGTTCAACAGAGAGAACGACGCCCTGACAAAAGCCCTCGGGAATCCTGAACACGGAGGACGTGTACGAGGCATGGGGCCCATTCCGTGGAAAGTAGCGTTCCCCGTAACGATGACCCGTACGGTTACGAAGCCGTAAGAGAAAGATGGATCGGGAAGCGAGATGTTGTGGCGCGGTTGGCATCGGAAATGGATGTCATGAAGAAAACCGTGAGTGTACTAGTAGCCGAAAGAGATGCAGCTCGGGCGCAGCATGAAGATCATCCATTGGATCTCGGAAGCCAGCAGCGGAGAAGCAGCGTGGCTTCCACGGAGGCCCCACCGGCTGGTGCACCGACGATCGAAATTACTGCACCGGAGCCTCTGGTGGTCGAAATTACTGCACCGGAGCCTCCTCGCTACCCCGTGGACGATATAAAGGAGATGAAAGCATGTCATCTGTATTATCCTATCGGGAACATGTCCATGAAGGTAGCCATCGGCAGTGCTTTACCACCTGGAGCACTCCACCACAACAACCCCATTCAAGATGGCTATGCTCGTGTCACGGTGGAGGACAGAGTCCAAGGGTTTGAGGACCTGGACATTGACATTGCTACACCTGAAGGGGCGACAAGACTTGGAGATGTCAAGCGCCAGTTCATTCTATGGCAGAAGAAGTTTATCAAGTTTCCAGGCGAGGCGCCAACAAGTCCACCCCCCTACGGTGGTGGTGGTGGCGGCGGTGGCAGTGGTGGTGGTGCTTCACCTACACCTCCTTCACGTCAGCCGACGCCGCCCCCCAATTCACCTCCGGCGGGTAAGCAGCCGCCGCCCCCTAGTCCGCCCCGGGCGGGTGCGCACGCGCCCCCAATCCACCTCCGGCGAAGAAGCAGAAGCAGCAGTCCTGGATTATTAACCCGGACCCTTACGTACCTAAGAAAACAAAGGTACCGGAGCCATCACTGAAGCCTCTCCCCACGAGGCCTTGGGAACGTAGTGCCGAGGAAGTCGAGGCGACCGCGACTGCTGATTTAGAGAAATGGAAGAAGGGCTGCAAGAAGAAAAGAGAGCCCGAGCCCAAGCCAGTATTTTCTGATGAGCAAAAGAAGTGGGCTAAGTTATTTTTGAACACACCGTCCCAAGCCGCAAAGAATCTGCTTGACTATGCACGTGAACTAAAGAATCAGGCACGCATATTCAAGGAGAAGAAAGAGGAGGCCGATAATGCGGGAAACGAGTTGTTGCCCAGCTCGGGGAACAAAGTAAACAATCGATTGCCCCGCTTATAGTGACAGCCGCCGGTCCGGATGCCCCCGAAATCATAGAAGCTGCGGCAGCACAGGGATTGACTGTAACGAGTGCCAGAGAACAAGCGGCCAACTTAGGTATTACTCTTCGTGAACTGTTAGGCCTTGATGAGGCGCCAGTGAAGGAGGTAGTACTTACATATGTGAAGAATGGGCCTCTCGTCGAGCCTGCGCAGGAAGAGGATCTACCTCCACAAATGAAAGGTCTGCTGAACTGGTACAAGGGTTACGTAAAACATAAAAACGCCAAAGATTATATTTTTGCGGAAGTTGGATATGAGCATCACTTCAAACAATACTCTGTACAAATTCATCTGAGTGAATTGTTCCAGCTTTTCAATCTGCGCGAGCTCGACAAATCTATCATCAGTTGCTACGTTCTGTAAGTGATTTATTTCTACCACATCTCGTTCATATTGCCTGCACTATATATATATATATATATATATATATATGTCCTAACTATATTGTTGTGTCCGCTATTATACATGCAGATTGAAGATTAAGGAATGCAGAGTAAGGAGCATCCATGATGTTGGGTTCATTGACCCACACATCGTTAATGGATATACGTTAAAGCATCACCCCGCCGACGTGGAGAAAGACCTGTGGCGGTTTATTGAAAAGCAGGAATTCAAAAGTGATATTCTATTTCCTTACCATTTTGGGTGAGTGTTTATGTCTTGAGCACATTCTCTTTTGTTTACTCCATGCATGGTATGTGGCCGGCTAATCGATGAGTTATGCATGACGTACTGTGCATGTATCGTGTCCGCAGGTTCCACTGGATTCTGCGAGTAATTAAAGTTGACAAATCAGAATGTATCGTCCACGACTCTCTGAATATGGATAAGGCGGAGTGGGCCGATATGAGACAAATGATTCAAAAGTAATTGTTTTCATTCATTTGCGCTCTATATTGATCGGCCTATTTCGTTCATTTCCTAATTAAGCTTCAAGTAATTAACTAATAACTCTCTTGTTCATTTAATTTTCTTTGCCTCGTAGGGTTTGGAGACGGTTCGCAGATACAAAGGTCGGTGAATTCAAAAAAGAGCTAAATTTCATGCGGTCAAAGGCTAAGAATGGTGGCGATATGCAGCCACCGGGAACCAATCTGTGTGGATACTATGTCTGTGAGATGATCCGGAGATACACCTCTGAGCGCGTTCCGAGTGATCTCAATGCTCAGAGGAATAACCTCCGGATGATGCTTAGTCCAGAAGCTCGCTTCCGACCACTTCAAGAGGAACTAGCTGGTTGGTTCAGGAGGGAAGTCCTCGATCCTAAAGGAGAACACCATTGCGAGGACGTAAAACTATACATGCATTAAATTATGTATGGAAACTTGTTCAAACTTGTATATGGTCATCCGATGATATTGAATATATATTGTATATTCCTCTTGAATTCTTTTTGGTTCTAATTTCAAATTTGTTTGAAATTGTACATTCATATGCATGTATATATGTAGTACCGTAGAATATGTGAAACTCCTTCAAAATTACAATAAAGCACAAAAGAAATAAAACAATATACAAATTAAACAGAAAATATGTTTAGGGGGGGGGGCAGGTTTAGGGGGGGCCTAAAACCCTAAACCTGCGGTTGGCCAGAAGAACCGCGACTAAAGGTCCCCCGCCCCGACGGTCGCCTGGCGCCCACGTGGACGGGCCTTTAGTCGCGGTTCGTAAGGGGGGGGGGCCTTTAGTCGCGCTCATTTGGTCGCGATTGCGCAACCGCGACTAATGACAGTTGCGAACCGCGACCAAAGGCCCTTTTTCCACCAGTGTAGGTAGAGGATGTCAGTCTTTGGCAGTGTCAATTGCAGTTTTGTGTCAAGCATTTATGGATGGACATTGAACTTGAAATCACTGCCTTAAACAAACAAACAAACTTAAAGGTGTAGCTAGTTTATGTTGATCTTTGGAAGTACTTTTTTTTTTGCGAAATATCTTTGGAAGTATCAATTACACCTTCGTGTCAAGCCACTTACGGATGGACATTGAACTTGAAATCGCTGAAAAGTCCAATACACAACACCTCAGAAGAACTACACACAACACCACGCATATGGCAAGGCCTAAAAGTAGCTTGGTTTGATAGATCTTGAAATCTCCAAGTGGAACAACTTTGGCACGCTGAGGCGCAAGGGCTTGTCCTCTTTGTTTTTCTAAACGATTGGGAGATATAGTAGTTCTAGGTTTCTGCTTGTGTTGTTTAGCGTTATGCCAGTGCTTAGGAGTATGGTGACGCGTCTCGACGGTTCTCCATCCTCCATCAGAGCTCCAGCAGCCGAAGTCAAAGGTGGAGTAGAAGATCATCGCCGACATCTACTTAAATAAAGTCCATGCTATGGGTTGCAACCTGGTTCTTCTCCGAATATTAGGATAATCCTCTTATCCATATCAGCGTGGTGCCGGTGGGAATAGAGGGTGAGCTCAACCCTAGAGACGAGCTAGATGGCGGTGGAGTACTACTGAAGTTGATGCATCTTGGAGAACAATCTCGGTGGCCCATGTTTGGTCGCCGACCCTGATGGCCATTTGGTGGCTCCAATCGACGCCGGCATCGACCGATGTCTACTCAACCTCCAAGTGGAGGCCTTTCCTAGGGCTGGTGTCTTCCCGGTTCCAAGTGGTGAGAAGAAGGCCACAACAGCGGTCCTCTTTGCTTTGGCGGTGATGGAAGACTAGATTGCATTTTACAGTTTATCAAAGTTGCTTTGTATTTTCTTTACTTATTAAGGCTCCCTCTGTAACTTATAACCTCACCACAGACTATTAATGCAGCTTCCTGGCCTTTCATGGCCTTTCTAGGTTAAAAGAAAAGGTACAAAGATCTAGAAGGTTCTGGTATGAGAGGAGGGGCTCCGGTTCTCTTCGATGTGCCTTTTTATTTTCTTCTTTTGAGTAGCTCCGATGTGCCTTTCGTTTGAAGTACAGGCGTAGGCTTGATCTCCTCTAGTGTCTCGAGCCTGTAGTCCCTTCTCATCACAACCCATTCGACAAGCACCAGTGGCCCACATGGCCCGTGAGGCCGTGACATCTCTAAAGAGCACTAAGCTCCCAGGTCTGGACGTGCCTGTGGTGAGTTAGCGTGTCGCTTTCGTGGGTCCTACTTGCATAGGTCGGTCGCCACAGCATTGCAAAAGACGTGCTGGCCCGAGTATTTACCCATTTTGAATGGTGTTAGACAAATTTCGGTGCAAACGGAGAAGCAACTTTTAGTCCTACATAAGGGGAGCCTAACACGTTCATCACATCTTGAAATGCAGCCTGGACGAATAGGTGGCGTGCAATGACTGGAAAATGTGCGTAATGCACAAAGTAGCAACCCTAACTGGAAAATGTGGAATTCCTCCTAGATCCTGCAGCGTATGACACGTACGCCTGGTAACTAAACCTTTTTTTAGCAGGGTACATAGAGTATGCAGTTTATTTATGATGGTAAATCCGTAAATGGCAGATCTGAACATTTCCATCTTTATTTTTGATGGTAAATGGCAGTTCTGAACATGTCCATCGGAAAGGAGCAACTGTAACATACTGACACGATCGGTGACACACTGACACCAACCAAATCTTTAGCAGCTTCTGCATGCATACATACTCATGTTAGGTACAGGATTATGTTTTTCTTTGCCATTATCTTTCGAGCCGTTATTACCTTTCGTACGGACCAATGCCAACACCATATATATGAAAAACTATTACAAAAGAACCCTCACAGAAACCAAAAGATCAAAGGAGAAGCTCTCCTTTTCCTACTTAATCGATTCAGGTCCTCCCTGGGTAAGAACAGCACAGTTCCCATCTACAGCCTAGCAACGAAAACCAAACAGATCATAGGACCTGCGTGTTTCCAGGCCACGGCTTCTGTGTAGTGATAGCTTTTTCAGGACCCAGTGACCTGCTGCCGGTTAAATGGATTGCTATTTAACATTTGCTGGCCGGTTACTCTGGCTGACAAGGTGGTGAAGCCAGACGACCAACTCCAGTATGTAAGCCTCCGTCCTTGTCTTGTCAGCATGGTAGAGTGTCTCGATCACGTCCGGTCGACCTGGTCCTCTTCCAACACGCTCGGTCCTGAATGACACGGTAATATAAGCAAGAGGAATATCATGGCTAACATACTTATTTTTTAGAAAAAGTATGTCTACAAAATTTGACAAACTTCGCTGCTTACCCTGATTTTGCCCATTCACTAAACCTCAAGAAGCCTCGGGCACTGAGGTTCCACCCAAACAAGCAAGAAAGAGACATCAGAAACAACTATAATCAATGAAACTGAAAATTTTAAAACATTGGTTTGATGTACACTACCAGGTGGTATTGATGGCCATTGGAACAAGCCATTTCAGAGTTTTCTCCATCATTGACCTTATTTGGTCAATAGTGAGCTGCAGTAGAAATCTAGGATTTAGAATTTGAGATTTATGTTGATGTGGTTCTCTCTCTGGCTCTCTAGATGTATTACCTCCCGAGGTATTGAGGAAGTTCTTAATCTATTTGGTAGAGCCAACCTGACCCTTGGTGGCAACCCTTGGTAGAGGGCATCTCTTGAATTTGCAGGTACATACCCTGATCGAGAAACCTTAAACAAGCAAACGAAATTTTAAATGTGCTGCGGTGCTGCCCTCACATAGTAGCTAGTGGATATTGGTATTTGGAAGTGTCAATTGCAGTTTTCTGTCCACCCACTGATCTTTGGCAGATTCTCCTTCTTTTTGGCGAAAAATCGACAAGTTTAATACTCCCTCCATTCCTAAAAAAGCTGCTCAACTTTTTCTAGATAAGGATGTATATAGACCCATTTTAGTTATAGATAAGTCTGAATCTAGAAAAAGTTGAGCAGTTTTTTTCTGGAACGGAGGGAGTACTAGAAATCACTGAGAAGCCTGCCACAGTCAAACTTTCTATACACTAGCTTTTTTTTCGATATGGGAGCATTGCTCCGGCCTCTGCATCAATAGATGCACACAGCCATACACTAGCTATCGATATCTTTCTAACTATTTAAACTGCACACGCAGAATGATGTTTGCAAACATGTCTCAGAAAGTGCTTTCACAATATGCAATTTCACTAGGTTTAAAAATAATCTTACAATAGAAATGCTATGAAGACGGGTCATGTCGCTCACTTATTACTGAAATTGATATAATAAGATCCCAAAAGCAAGCAAATACACCAGAATCTTGAGATAACTTCTAAAAAAGAACTGAAGGAACTTACAATGCCATAGATCTGTATGATAGTGTTTGCATAGTGCAATGCAAGTCCCGCAGGTCCTAGTCTTAGAGAGTCCACTGTTGATTCAGAACTCAGTTCACCTACATCTAAAAATATAAGACAAGGATCAGTAGGCAAAAAAGTGTGACAGATTCTAACACAAAAGAACAATGGAAGTACCAGAAGTTCCAAATGAGATATTGATCTCAGCATGTAAATACTGCACAATGTCAACAAGCTTCTCAACAACCTATACCAGGAAATGTATGTTATTAGAAAATATAGGATATACCAACATATCAGATGAAGTAAATTCTATAGCAGAATTTGCTCACATCCTCCAATGTCTTTGACCACAAAGATCTTTTCTTCAAGCTCTTCACGTAACCTCTTTGGGTCTTCAACTCCAGTCTCAGAACTTGAACATTGTCTCCTGCAAAGTTATCTGACCACTGTAAAAACTATAAACAATAAAGCTGCATTGCCATGACACTCAGATGGATTTTGATTTAGATTATGTCAGTGATAAGATTAAATAAAATGCCCAAGCTTTGAGAGTCCACGTATATTCTTTTTTAGTCATTAGACAAAGAAAAGGTGACAAAAATATATTCCCACTTTCAAAAGAATTTTGTTGTTATAGTAGAATAAACACAATACCTTTTTCAACCTTATTTGAAGTTTCATTTCCCTTCTGTTGACAACGGTAATCTTGCTCAAATCTATCTAAGGCATGTAGCTCGTGATACAAATCCTGAAAAAAGGGTCAAAACTATCAGAATCGGGTGACATGAATCTATTGCTCAGATGATATCGTCAGCGTAGAGCACAATGCTTACAGTTGTACGCTGAACAAGAGTCATCAACTTTTGCATCTCTACTGTGGCTGTTTCTTTCAGCTGCTTCTGTGGTACGTTTTCGGATTCTAGTCTGGCCAGCAAGGGGGAAAATATCATTCAAGTCTAACCTGTATAATTCTACTCTTGCCTGTCAAAGCAGGAAGTTTCTTACTTGACAAAATAGCGGTCCAGATTATGCCATTGCGCATTTTTGCAACGGTTGCCAAACCTGACAATCTCTTGTGAAAATATTCTCAGCTCTTCCCTGGAAATATTAGCCAGAGTTCACAAAACGTTCATCAGTCAGAGTAACCAGAAAGTCACATTGGGCACTAAGGACTAACACCCCGTCTACCTTTTGTCATTAGCTACAATCCGCATCAACTCATCCATGTCACTTGAAATCAAACTCTGCACGCCTTCAGAAGGAAGCACCACTTGTTTGAAGTATGTAACAGAGTCTTCGGAGAGAGATTGCATAACGCTCGCTCCTTTCAGTACCGTGTTAGCCACCTCAAAAGCTAGAATTGATATCTGGGTCCCTTTGGTCGCTCTAGAAGTAAAGCCACCATCTGGAGTCAAGGTTGTCATCAGACAGCCTAGTGTGTCCAGAATCTCCACTGCTCTCCCATACCCGGCAGCGCCAAGCCCTGAACCCGTTCTGGAAACCTGCTATGAAATTTGAAGGATTTCATGAGATGTTACATTTGAATAATGTAGTTTAAGCAAAACAGTATAGAAAATAGGCACAAGTTGATCTCCTGCATTCGAAGTTCAAATCAGAGGTGGAGCTAGAAAAATCTTTTCATTGGGTTCACTGCTTTTGTGTATTACCAGGTTCAGAGTAAGCAGTAAATGTGAAGTGATTGTAAAGAGATTAATCTAGTTTCACTGGGTTCATGTGAAGCAGTAAATGTATTCCTTGTTATCTACCACTTGCCTTGCTTGTTCCATTGTTCCCTAATCTGTCCTTCCTCGACTCAGACGCTGCCATTTTCCCAGACACGGTTGTCTCTTCTGACGTTGATTCGTGCCGCATACTGCTCCCCGGAAAAAGGAAACTATCATCCTTGGAGGACAGCATAAAGGACTGGTTCCCAAACTCCAAATCATCCATCGTAGTCTCCCCAGCACCGCCGATCCTATGCTTGTGCGCAAGGTCTATCGTGTCAGGTAATTCACCGATACTGTCTGCCGAATCAAAAAAACTCGCACTGGCAATACTGAGAGACCTTCATGATTTCAACACTGCAAACAACAGAAGATCACCATGAGAAAATTATTTTTATCTGCTACAGGTTGCCTACTCCTTTACATTAGACACTGCAAACTAAAGCCAAGAGGTAGTAGACATACTGCAGCAACCGGTGTAGTCCATCCACAAGAAGCCCGCGCTGGTAGCCGCATGGAGGTGGGCTCCAAAGAAACCAGTAAACTCTGCCCGTTCACTGAATAAACCGTGAAATCTCCAGAGTCGGCGGCGCGCGGGAGGTGCTCGACGGAATGCGCGAGTCAACGAGACGGGAGAGGAGGCACGCTCCAGCAAGAAACCCAACCAAAGTAGCAACTAGAAATGACGACAAGACTGGCCTACCAACCAATCACACCAGCAAAGAACCTCGGGCAAGGAACTCGCCAAGAACAGACAGACAGTGAGTGTCAGATTTTCGCGACCTTTCGGGAAGTAGGGGAAAATGGAAGGATGGGGGAGCTTGGCTCGGGGTCAGGGACGGAGAGACGGTCGACAGCGAGCCCGGTGGCAGCTCGGGAATGGAGATGCGACGGGGGAGGGGGAGGCGACCCGATCAGGGGATGGGGACGGGAGGGAGGGAGGCGCGGCCTTTTCAGGCCGGATTCATTTGTTTTTCTGCCGCGACAGGGAAGACGCGGACAGGCCACCGATTCCTGCTTAAAAAACTGGGAAAAGAAATGCTTTCAGATGGAGGCGAGAGTCAGCGGTCTGACGCTCGTGCGCGCCTCGGTCCGATCGATCGCCGGCGAGCGGCCGGCATCGGGGATCCGATCCTGCTTGCGGTTGCGCGGCCGGCCGGGCCGGGTGCGGATCGGCTCCCAGGTCACCGGCTGTCTGCTCATCATTCGGATTCCGTCGAGGAAGTGGTGGGGTGCACGTTCGTGCGCACCTGTATGTATAGTTTTTGTGTTGAGGAAAATGGGGCATGTCCCATGTGTGTCATGTTTTGTTCCAAGTTTGTTTACTTTGTCATTGCATGTAGGACACCTTGTTATGTTGTTGTTCCTATCCTTGTTCTTTTTTTCTTCTCCTGGAAGATGATGCAGAATTGCTTCGAGGTAAGGCGCATCGATTCCTTTTGTTTGTTTGGGGTAAGTCGAGACCCTTTAGCACAACACCAAGTAAAAAAAAAAATGCACCTTTTTTTTCCAGGTTCAACTGCATCCCCAAACGAAAAACACACACCCAACATATTGCTTCTTTTTACACAAACAAAACCTCTCAAAAGACTTGACTTCTGACATTTCTATTTTATGTTTTCTAACTAATCCGCATACCCAAAAAAATCGCATCTTTCAATCTTTCTCACACTAATGCCGCCGACCCTCCTCCGCTCCGAAAGGTCAATGTCTTCAGACTAGCCATCTGGAACACCATTTTGGCTCATAGGTGTAGATGTACCCATTGTTTAAAAATAGAATGTTTGAAATTCTAAAAATAATATTAGGATATACTTTCTAAAATTCCATGTTCGCGCACAAAGTTCTATTAGCTTGTGTAAAAAAGACATTTTTTTGTGCTCTAAAATAGCTTTTTCATGATTTTGTATTTTTTACATAGGCCACACAAATGTCTTTTTTCGTGGAACTTTGTGCCCAAACAACAGAATGGTTGGATGTACGTCTGGAATTTCTTGTATTTTGTATATTTGAAATATGTTTTTCATAATGGGTGCATGTAACCCTTCTTTCCAATAATTTAGTCTTTTAATGAGTGGCTGCATTTTTTTCGATCTGTATTGCGATGTCGCATTTGGAATGGAATGCAGTAGCAAACAGGGTTCTCAATATATACGGTGAGTCTCTTTTATGCGATTATTAATAAGGTAAGGATTGTACATGTACACACACACAACGCGGACGATGTCTGCCCGAGCTTGCTTGCTTCGGATGAACATGTGGCTATGAATGGAAGTGACAGTGGGACCCACAATAAAATATATTTTATTTTTCCTGTATAAAAATTGTATTTCTAGAACTCGAAAAAATCTGAAAAAAATATTTTCACGTAGGCAACGGATGTGGGTATATGTGTACAAAGTTTGATTGTGATATGTATAAAGATTAAAAATATATATAGATTGAGTGGAGTCGGTAAGTTCTAAAATTTGTAACTTACGTGTAACTTACTGAGTTACTGGTACGAAAAATCCAACAACTCGCATTACATATGACAGCTCACATTGAATGCACGCACCGCCACACAAATAAAGGGTGCAAGCCAGTCCGGGTTAACTTAGTAATTTTTTCGCACTATGTGTGCCTCCAAGAATTAATGTTTTCATGTGGATGCTCACGTGCCTGCGGTTCGGACACGCACCACACACACACAGACACACTGGACTGTGCGATGTATGGTTAGGTTTATGCAGGCGTGCATATTTGTTAGGTGGTTCACGGGTGCCCGGTCGTTCTTCGATCTGGACTAGCAAATCAACGAGGTCTCTGAACCTGCCTATCCAGTTGACTTTGGCTATTTTTCAAAAGGGACGGTAGTAATGTCTTCGGCCGGACCTGTCACCGAAATAACTAAAGAAAAGAATGCACATACCTCCTGCCACCACCTTCATTAGAAAAAATAGACCATTTCGTTCTCGCTTTAATAATGAGTGGAGATTTCGGATAAGAAAAGTGGGATATTTCAGAAAAACATCTGGAGATCGCTGGCGTGATAATATCTCGTTAATGAGTGGACATGGCACCGCCATAGTTAAGAAAAGAAGATATCTTAAGTGATGTTTTATTGGAGGAAATGAGCATTTTAGATAAGAAAGCAAGGCTACTTCATAAACACCTGGAGATCACTGTCGTAATAAATTTGCACATATCGGTCAAATGGAAGATGCCACTTGCATAACGGCAAAGAGAAAAGATGTGTTGGTTGTCCAAGGTACCTGTCGGGTATGCTGAATCCTGGAGCAGGCCGCATTCTGCGTCTGCTGATGCGGTATGTTTTGCGCGACTGCAAATGTTTGCACCAGGGGCGGAGCTAGCTATATGGCAAGGTTTGGCGGCCGCCATACCTAAATTTTTGCACTAATACTAGGTATATATGTACATACTAGCACAATACCCGTGCGTTGCAACGGATTGACAGATGATAGATGATTTTTTTAGAAAAATGAAATAAAGTCTTCATCTTCCGGGGGAAGCATCTGTTTCGACCAGGAGGCATCGCCGATTTGGACATACGGAGCTAACAACGATTATGAGCGCCGCCACTAAGATAGCGAGTCCGTAATGCGAGTAGCTATTCTTTTCGTCTCCAGTACCCACCTCATCGATGACATCCGATAACTATGGTATTCACCTTGTAGTCATTCCAGCGGTGCTATAGGAGAATGCATGAGAATACATGTGTCACTTCTCGTGATGATTCCCTAGAGCCGGAGTAACGTCCGCTTCTATGGTAAAGCCGATGGTGCTAGGTGGATGCTAAAGTAGGTGGCGCTAAAGAGGAAATACAATTTTGATCATAGGTGCATATGCTCCTCCTATTCGAAAAAATATTTTCGCATGTTTTAAAAGTTAGCGCATACATCTCTACATTTCAGGTGTGCACACCAATTTTGGTGGAAAACCAATATCTTTGTGTCGTATGTAAAAATGATAAAAGAATATCTCAATAAGAGTTTTATCACTGAATTTTATCTTTTTACACAAGACAAAAATAATATGGATTTTTTATGAAACAACTTTGCGAGCACACATAACGTTGATATGTGTGTGCCACATTTTTATCAGAATTTTTCAGCATTTTAAAATACATTTAATACTTATTTTAAAAAAGAGGAGCATCCACTTCCACGTGTAAAAACAGCTATCAGTGCTAAAGTTTTCACTCCACTAATCCCAAAGTAAATTTTGATGCTTCTTTTCTCATCCGCTCACCTATTTCTTGTTCGATGCTTATGCATCAGCATAGAAGAGCTGGCACGTGTCACGTGTGGACCTTTCAGGATGTTACCGGTGTCAAAACCATTGGGGCACATCTTCATGCCATAGCGCGTCTCCTGAAGCCTGAAAATGGTGGGACACCCACACAACTCCACCGAGTCATTATTCTCCCTTTTCCTTCGTGTTGTTTCTTTGCGTCTGAACGACACCACGGAAAAGAAATCCCCTTTCTCTCTGCTCGCAGCCTCCTCCCACAACATATCGAACCCAGCAGTTGGTCTCTCAATCTCACACCCATAAGTTCTCCCGGTGGCACGTGGTGTACAGAGGGCCGCCGCCGCTAAGGCTGGGTGAGAAGGATCCGGTGGTGGATTGCAGGAGGAAGGTGGGAGACAGGGTGTGGACGAGCCAGGCCAGCGATGGTGCTCTGGGCCAATGGCGTGGTAGCCGGCGATGCGTGCTGGTCCATCCAACTCAGGTGAGCGTGCGTATCCGGTCTGTGGTCCACCGCGCGCGCCTCCACGAGGACGACAACCTCAATCGACGGATCCACCCCCCTCCTCCATGACCTCCCTCCTCACCTGTGGACCACGACCTGTGCCCCCGGTCTGCCTCCGACGAATTGATGCAGGATCTTGGCCTTCTCCCGATCTAATAGCTTCGATTTTCCTGAACCGAGGAGGTGGTGGCGCTGGGTCGGCGTCCAGGAGGCGGCTGGACGATAAGTGGGATTTTTTTCTAGAATTCAGGGTTTCGAGCAATCGTGGAAACTTTTGTGGGAATCGCACGCAGAGGAAGTGGTCTATATATGAGCGGAATTGTGCAAGAAATTAAACGGAAATCGACTGGGATTAGCAATCGTATCCGGTACACTACTAGGGAAAAGCCTATAGGTGGAGGCAAGTTGTGCCGGCGCACCACCTTGTGCATGCGCCGGTGGAAAGGATTGCCGGCGCACCACATTTCAGCCGCGCCGGCGATGAAGGGATACTGCCGGCGCACCTCGGGGAAAGGCTCGCCGGCGCTATTTCCTGGCATGGCCCGGGCCGATTCGGGCCAGGCCCAAGAATCATTGCCGGCGCACCGGCCCAGTGGTGCGCCGGTGGAAAGTTTTCTATTGCCGGCGCACCCCTGGGCCGGTGCGCCGGCAATGATTCTTGGGCCTGGCCCGGTTGTGATATAGCCGAAAGGGGTATATGTTGCCGGCGCACCATGGTCCAGGTGCGCCGGCAATAACCTGGCAGTTATTTCAGCCACCAACCAGCCCACTCACTCACACACTCACTACACTCCACTTCTCCACACAAACCCGAGCCTTCTCCCAACCCAGCTCATTTTTGCCCATTTCTATCCCCAATTTCACCAATTTGACCAAACAAAATCAAAATTTTTGAGCAAATCTTCCCTTCCTACATGCATCTCCCACATCCCCCTATGTAGATCTAGATCTACTATCCCGCATTGACCGCTCAATCTAGATCTAGATCTAGAAAGTCGGCTTCCATACGCCATTGTCGCGGCGCGTCGTCTCGATCTTATCGACGAATATATCAAACAAATAGGTGATTAATGAACAAATTAAGGAATGAAATCGATGTATGTTGGACATTTGAAGAAAATCTCTCGTGTGTGGCATATATATATGTTGTGCTTGTGCTTGTGTGTGTTGGCGTTGAAAATGAGTTGCCAACGTTGCGCCGAAATGTTGATTCTTCAAGTTTCCGTTTCGGCACATTTACGGCGCTCCTATGTCCTACCGTGTAGGAAGGTCATGCCGAAATTTTCCGTGAAAACTACCGACGGATGCATGGTTCTAATGAATTATGTAATCTTACCATGCAGGCGATAATGGTTATCGAGATGAGTGAAAGCATCGTGATGAGATATCTGAAACACGCGATCATCGACATGTATGAAAATAACCGCACGGAGGTATTGTGTCCGTGCCGGAGATGCAAACGAGGGAAATGGTTTGACCCGTATTCGGGCAAGTTGCAGGGGCACCTGCTCACTAATGGTTTCATGCATGGACACACTCAATGGATGAGTGATGATGGCGCGGAGGTCAATGGGGCGACGGCGGCAGGTGGTAAAAATGGCCGGCAAGAAGGAGGGCATCATGATACCGATGACGATGAAGAGTTTGTCGCACATGACGATAACCTTGACGACGACAATAACCTTGACGACGACAATAACCTTGACGACGACGAAGAGGTGCCGCTAGCTTCGATCGTGCGGGACCCTCATCTTCAAGATCTGCTTCTCGAAAGACGAAAGGCGCCAAGCGGAAATCAAAGCTTGAGCAACTCGAGATAGACTCGAATACTCCGTTGTACGACTCAGGTCGCGGGTTGGGGGAGTCTCGCTTGAGAGTAGCTCTCGATGTCTTGCAGATGAAGGCGAAACACGGATGGACGGACACAAGCGTCGACGACATCCTGGAATACGTGAAAGATCTCCTTCTGCCGGGAACACGTGTCCCGGTAGTCTAGCCGAGGCCAAGAGAATCACGTGCCCTCTCGACTTACCCCACGAAAAGTATCACGCCTGCATCAACGACCGTATCATGTATCGCAAGGAGCACATGGACAAGACCAAATGTCCTGTGTGTGAAGCTGAACGGTACAAGAAAGGGAAGAAGAAAGCTCCTCGGAAAGTTGTGTGGTACTTCCCGCTCGCCCCGGCTTCAACGGTTCTACGCGGACCGCAAGGAAGCAAAGCTCATGCGCCGGCACGCGAAAGAAAGGAGGCGGTGTTGAATGATAAAGAGCGGATTGAGCACCCAAGGTCTGACGCACCCTTCGGATGCAAGCCGGTGGAAAGCATTAGACAATGAATTCGGAAGTTTTGGGGCAGATCCCGAAACATCGGGTTGGGTGCGAGCACGGACGGATTCAATCCGTTCGGAAACCAGAGCAGCACACATAGCACATGGCCCGTGTTTGTATGGATCTACAACCTCCCGCCCTGGCTGTGCATGAAGAGGAAGTACATACAGATGAGTATGCTAATTCAAGGGCCGACACAGCCAGGAAACGATATCAACATGTATCTCGAACTATTAAAGGAGGAGCTTGAAACGTTGTGGGCGGAGGAAGGGGTAGATACATGGGACGCCGTCGCGGAAGAATATTTCCCTTTGAGAGCCGCGTTGATCACGACGGTGCAGGACTCCATCGGATACGGTTACATTTCGTGCCAGGTGTGCCATGGACACAAGGCATGTGTCGTGCATGGAAGAGACGATGTTTTTGCAGCTTGGTAAGGATGGCTCTTCGAAAACAGTTTACATGGGGCATCGAAGGTGGCTACGGAAAACTGACCCGTGGAGAAAGCGTGGAGATCTGTTCGATGGTACAAATGAACCCCGAGGACCTCCACGTAAGAAGAGCGGCGAAGAGATCGATACATTACCGAAAGGTTGGAAGGAGTGCCTGCGCCGGGAAAGATTCGTCAAAAGCCTGGAGAGAAGAAGAAGAAAAAGGAAACGACGCCGCTCATTGGTGTATGGAAAAGGAGGTCCGTGTTTTGGGACTTGCCGTCTTGGAAAATTCTCGATACACCTCACGCCTTGATGTCATGCATATTACAAAGAACGTGTGCGAGAGCTTGCTTGGCACTCTTCTCAACATGCCGGACCGGACCAAAGATGGGCCGAAAGCAAGACAGGACCTGAAAGTTTTGGGCATCAGGGAAGAGCTTCAGATCCCGCCGGCCCAAGAGGGACGATCGGAGGAGGAGGCGGACGGCGGTCGAAGCGCAAAAGGATTAAGCAGCCGGACTATTACTGTCCCCCTCCTGCTTCACTTTTAGTCCGGCCGAGGTCGATCAATTTTTCAATTGCCTTGTAGGAGTCGAGTGCCCTTCGGTTACTCCGGGCTAATAAGCGTATACCTGGACCCCAAGAAACGAAACTTCAGCGGCATGAAGTCTCATGACATCACGTGATGATGACGCAGATTCTTCCGGTTGCAATCCGAGGTATAATGGATGACCATGTCCGTGCAACGCTGATCGGGCTCTGTAACTTCTTCGACGTCATAACTCGGAAGTCGATAAGCGTGAAGAAACTCGCAAGGCTCCGGTGAAGAGATCGTGGTGATCCTATGTGAGATGGAGATGTACTTCCTTTGCATTCTTTGACGTGATGGTCCATCTGTTGGTCCATATCATGGATGATATCGTCGATCTAGGGCCGGCATTCTTACACAACATGATGCCGTTTGAAAGAATGAATGGGGTCATTAAAGGATACGTTCGTAACAGGTCACATCCAGATGGAAGCATCGTACAGGCTGGCTCACCGAAGAGTGCATCTCTTCTCGCACGAATTATCTAGACATCGAGGACCCTGTTGGTTTGCCTCAAAACAAGTACCTCCGTAGGTTCGAGGGAGTAGGCCACAAAAATGGAAGGAAGGAACTGCACGTGCACATGTCTGGTCGGAGTTCCGACTTTGACAGGCCAACTTAGTAGCGCTACAACACATTGACTTGATCGATCCTTGGTTGAAAGAGCACAAAACCATGATAGAGAACAGTGGCAAGCCGATGATGACGGAAGCGAAATATACAGAGAGCACAACTCCTCTTTTGCGCTGGTTCAAAGACCACATTGATGCTAATCCCCCACCAATGGATTCGACAAGGATAAACTAGTATTGGCCTTGTCACATGGCCCCGCGCCCAACATCATGACTTACCAAGCGTACGATATCAACGGGTACACATTCTACACGGAAGAAAAAGACAAGAACAGTGTTTACGTAACTCAGGGGTAACGATGGATTCCTGGACGGGTGACGTAAAGACTAGATACTACGGAAGAATCGAGGAAATCTGGGAGCTTAGCTACGCCGGGGAGAAAGTGCCGATGTTCCGTATCGAGATGGGCTAAGAGCGTCGAAAAAGAAGACCGGTATTTCACCACCATGTTTCTACCCGAAGCCAACAAATCAAAGTCCACGAACGCCACCGCGCAGAATGAGCCATGGGTACCGGCGAACACGTGCACCAATGCTTCTTCATAACCGACCCATCCAGGCCTAGCCGTGTTATCGTGAGGAGAGGCAAGAGGACCATCGTCGGAATGGATGGAGTCGCCAACGAGGAAGACTTCGAAGGACAAGTCGGAGACCCAATGATGGAAGAATCCGAGGACGAAGACACAACATACACCACAAGAAGAAGCAGGACCACGCTACCGAGGTCAGGTCGACCCTTCAAAAGAAGAAGTCACGACACGGGGCTAAATTATTCAACGACGAGCAAGAAAAGCAAGAAGAAAGCGAAACACTCTTCTCAATCGATGATGTAAAACTTTATTTGCAATGTATAACTCATATTTTGTGTAATTCATAACTACTCATATTGTCATGGCCAATATTTTATGTATGACTAATTAATATTGTGTTGGTCAATATTTTATGCATGCATGTATATAACTATAATTTTGTGTAATTCATAACTACTCATATTGTCATGGCCAATATTTTATGTATGACTAATTAATATTGTGTTGGTCAATATTTTATGCATGCATGTATATAACTCATATTTTGTGTAATTCATAACTACTCATATTGTCATGGCCAATATTTTATGTATGACTAATTAATATTGTGTTGGTCAATATTTTATGCATGCATGTATATAACTCATATTTTTTGTAATGCATAAACTCATATTGCTTGGTTATTATCTTGAAAAGAGAAGGAAATAAAATAGTATAGGATTTTTGGGAAAAGAAAAGAAACATAAAAGAAAGTGAAAAGAAATAAAGAAAAGAATAAAAAAAAGAAAGTGAAAAGAAATAAAAAGAAATGGCCAGCCAGGTTGGGGGACAAGTCCCTGTATAGTGGGGACCTTATTGCCGGCGCACCACATGCTTGGTTCGCCGGGGGTATAGTTGTCCCCGGCGAACCAAACATGTGGTGCGCCGGCAATAAGGTCCCCAGCTATACCTGGGACTTAACCGCTGCGCGTGCTATCTCTCTCTTCCTCTTCCTCACATCTTCCCCGTACCGACGACGACGACCACCCGCCAGCGCCGCCACCCGCCGTTCTGCACCACCAGCCCCCCCACCACCTACCTCCGCTGTCGAGGAGGAGCCGCCGCCGCTGTCCAGGAGGAGCCGCCGCCGCTGTCGAGGAGGAGCCGCCGCCGCTGTCGAGGAGGAGCCGCCGTCGGATCCGCCGCTCGCCAGCCGCCACAGAGAGGAGGAGCAGGAGCAGGAGACAGGAGACCCGTACCTGCCGCTAGCCGCCGCCGTCGACCCCTGCTGGTAGTCAGGTACGTCCACCCCTCTCGCCCCAATCCCCCTCCGCCCCCAATCCCCCTCTGCCCCCATTGCTTTTTCAATGTTAGGGTTCATACTAAAATCATCAATTTGAAAATGCTACTGGTTAAAAATGCCCAATTGTTTAGTTCAAAATGCTCATGCATGCTCACTGGTTGTAAATGCTCATACATGCTACTGGTTAAAAATGCTCATACAATTGTTTAGTTCAAAATGCTCATCCTACTGCCAAAAATGCTCATACAATTGTTTAGTTCAAAATGCTCATACATGCTACTGGTTAAAAATGGTTGTTTAGTTAAAAATGCTCATACAATTGTTTAGTTAAAAATGCTCATACAATTTGGTTCAAAATGAAAATGCATCATTACCTACTGCCAAAAAAAGAAAATGAAATAGAGGTTTGGCTCAAAATTGATTTTACTTGCAGTAGCTAAAATGAAAATTGATTTTGTTTAGTTAATTGGCCAGTGCATGTACAAGGTGAAGGAATGCTAGCAGTAGCAAGTGTTAGGGTTAGGCATACATTTAAATGTTAGGGTTAGGGTTAGCCAAGAATGCTAGGGTTAGGGTTAGCCAAGTGTTAGGGTTAGCCAAGAATTCTAGCAGTAGCAAGAAAATGGTCCATGCTATTGTAAAATACATGTTATTCTCAACATTTATATGTTCCCTTAACCAGAGAAAATGCTCTCTGCCATTTATGCTCTCATGCTCATGCTACTGTCAAATTATGTTAGCAATAAAAATAAAATGCTTTAATAAAATGCTTTATATACTAAGTGCTGTTGAAAAAAGAAATTGAGTTGGGGTTTTTTATTATAGTGTAAATGAAATGGAAATGCTACTGGTTCATTTAAAATAGTTCTCTGGTTTAGTTCACTATTGCTACTTCACTATTTAATTTTTGCATCTTGGAAGTCTCAGTCAATTCTTGTATAGTATCTGTCTGCGGTTGAACTTGTTGCTTGGTGGGTGGTTCTGGAATTCTTTTTAGTAGCAGGACATGGCATTGTGTCTGTTACTATGCTTCCTTAATATCTCTTTATGTTTCCTGATCTAAGTTGGGGTAACTACCATCTATGTCATTTGCTTGAAAATGACACAGTGCTAAGTTTAGACATGCCATGTATTGTTATTTGATTTGTCTGTTAGAACTGTCTGACTTGCATTGCATTGGTTAGATAAGGTTTAGTTGGTGTTTTGTGATGGCCTGCTTCAGGTTATCCATCTTGCTGGTGTTTGGTCTTTGCTTTTGCATATAATATACTATGTTTTGCTTCACTGCTCCTAGCATGTAGGTTTATTGTTGCATATATAGATGCTTCAGGTTATCCATCTTGCTGGTGTATGATTCCCTGCACTGTATTATCCATCTGTTTAGAAGTCTGTGAAATCTAATATAGTATTGCTAGTTGTTTGTTTGTGGTACCAACAGGTGCACTCAACCTTGAGATAGTACTTTGTTTATTGTTATTGGACTATGTGCTATACTGTTACTAATTGTAATTGTTTAAGTATGAACTTCTGCTACCTCACCATGTGGATGATGCAACAGCCTAGTAGCTGATGCTGCTGTTTATTCCTGTATCATTCAAATCTTATGCAACAGCCTAGTAGCTGATATATAAAATTCACTATGTTCATTCTCTGGTTTTAAATGGAGGTTGTCAAGTGTTATTTTTATGCTGATGTAAAATGCCACTGTAATGTATATGCTAAAAAGCTAGCTACTGTAATTTATGTGGTGATGGTTATGGTGATGGCATGGTTATGGAGATGGTTATGGTTATGGTTATGGCATTTCTATGTTTGCATTTACATTACGGGGATTGAGTTGCTATTGAGTGCCGGAATGTCGATTCATTTCCGTTCCGGCAATTCTAGCACTCGGCATGACCAATTTTTAGCAAAGGTCATGCCGAATTTTTCCGTGAATTCTAACTCTTTTTCGTCTTCTATTAGTGCAAGGCACCATGTCGTCTCAAGAAGAGTTAGAGGAGCACTACAATAGGCACTTCTTTCGGACGGAGGAGGATGCCGAGGCCGCTGGTGTTGGCGGCGACGAGGACCATGAGATGGAGGATGCCGCTGGGGGTAGTGCCGACGAGCCGAGCGGCAACGAGGCAAGCGCCGCCGCCGGGGGTAGTACCTACGAGCCTAGCGGCGATGAGGCAACCGGCGCCGCCGGGGGTGGCGGCGAGACAAGCGGCGACGATCCTAGCGCCGCCGCCGGGAGTAGTGGCACCGGGACAAGTGGAGCCAAGAGGCCGCGGAAGGCAAGGCGCCAAAACACGGTCGGCACCGGCGAGAGACACGATCAGAGGTGGACCCCGCCGATGGTTTGCCGGTGTTGCCGAAGGATGTTGCCAAGGGGTACGGCAACCAACTGGCATGTATCCTCCGAGAGGTCGTCAATCTCAACGAGACGGACCTCCGAGCTGAGAGCAAAGCGCCTTTGCGAGCCCAGCTCATTGCGAGGTTGCACGCACGATACAAGTTCCTAGGCGACTACGCCTCCAGTCATCAAACCAACAACATGGTGAACTCACAAGCCCTCCTGAAGTTCACCAAACACCTCCGCAGCTATAAGTACATGGTGCGGAGGCTGATTGCTGAGGGCAAAGGTTTCGAAGAGGTCCACTCCGCCGTTCCGCATGTCACCCAAAGCGGACTTTGATGCTTTTGTGGCCAATGAAGAGCTACAAGCAACCAAGAATCGCAAGTTGTGGGGGAAGGAAATGCGGGAGCTTAACATCGGCAACCACAACCTTGGGAGCCGTGGGTACGAGGGAAAGGAGCCCTATTGGGCGAAGGAGGATGAGGCGTATGTAAATGCCGGCATTGAGAACCCCTGGCTCAAGTACAAGGACCCGCTTGAAAGAAGATTCATCGAGTCCCGGTACCATAAGAAGAAACTAACCGGGGAACTTGTCACGGACCCGAAGGTCGTAACCGACATAATTTGGTTCACGAACGACCGGAAGGTCCTGGCGTGGGAGAACAAACGGGGAAGCAATGCACCGGTTGTATCAGATCAAGCATCGTACATAGAATAGTCGCATCATTTCTAAATGGTTCGCGTTTCTTCCGCAGAAGAAGAAAGACAAAGACTTTCTCAATCCTCCCAAGGTGACGAAGGCTCCTCGTCCCGAGGCGTCGACGGGCAGGGTAGCCTGGGACAAGCCTCTCGTACGGGCGCTAAACATCGTTAATGAGCATTCACCGACGAGAAGGCCGCATAGAGGCCGTGTGGCTGGCGCCGGTACAGGCTACAAGCATGGTCACTATGGCTTGTCGTCTGCGGCCGATAAAAATGCGCGTAATGAGAGGAAGCAGCGGGAGGCGGAGGAAATGAGGGAGTCAATCCTAGCCCAAGTCCAAGCTGGTTTGGTACCGCAATCGTACCGCAACTCAAAGCTACACTCGTACACTGAAGTCAAAGCTGAAGTCGCCGCTGAGTCCAAGCAGATTTCAACGCTATGCAAGCGTGGTATGAGGGTGGCAAACAAGGCCCCCCGAAAATGCAAGTGGTTAGCTTCAACGGCAGCAACTCGATGGTGCCGCCGTCCGCCGGCAATGACAATGTTATAATGGAGACTCCTCCGGCCGCCGGCAATGTCGCTGGTGCTAGGGATTCACCGTCCATGCCGGGTAGCAGCCCCTCCGTCACTTGCACGCCCGCCGCCGCATGTGCTGGCCCGTCGACATTAGCCGAGCTCAACGCCCTCACGGTAATTAACTAATGTGTACATCAAGTTAATATATTAGTTTCGTCATCCTTGCCCTCTCTCTAACGCCATACACATGTTCTCGCAGCGCTCTCGACGCCATGCACCTTTTTGATGAGAGTAAACGACGAAATCAAAGACGTCGCGAGGGGGTCCATCATTCGGCCCCTGGATAAGAAGTGGCACACACGAGATATGGCGGATGACGTTTACCGGGTTGAAGTGGATCGGGCGTTACCGGGCTATGAGGATTTGTTTCCTCCTAATCAACCGCATGGTGCCGATGACGATAGCCCGTTGAATCTGGCCTCACTGAAGGGTTGGGTACTGCTATGGCCGAAGACCCTAATTCGGATCAACACCTACTCGGGGTCGACGGCAAGCAAAGACAAGCACCTTGCGGCGCCACATGTCAGCGTCCCTCCACGACAGCCAGCGGCGCCCGTGGTCATCGCCCCACCCGAACGGCCACCGCGCAGAGGTCGGGCCGCCCCACCACAACAGCCACCGCGCCAGGCCGAGGAATATGAACGTGACAACTTCCAATGGGATATTCCTACGTCTTCACAAGTTGTCCATGAGGATGCGCCGGGCTTCAAATATGTGTGCTCCAAGAAGCTGTTCGATTCTCAAGAAACGGCCGATGAGGAGGAAAATCCTGAGGAGGTCGCCACCGCCGCCGTCAAAAATATGTTGAGCCCAAACACACTCCGTGCTACGGCCACTACGGCGATGGATGGTCCAGCACTACAACCCAAGAAGAGGAAGAGGGCAAATAAGAAGGACGCCCAAGACAAGGCGGCGGCCAAATCCAAGGACAAGGTCCCACTCCTTGACAAGTTGCCAAACAATTGGCGACCTCTGCATCACTTGGGTCAACCGATGCTGCCGGAGCATGTCGTGAAGAAACTCACCCCGGATATGAGGAGCTTGCATGAGACTGTCTTGCATGTGGAGAACCTTCTTCTCAAATCAAAAGATCCTGGTTACCCTCTCTTCGTGGCGAAGGTGCCAACTGGCATGAACTTCGTCGAGAAGTACCACGCGGACTTGTGCTTCATCCGGTTCAACGACATCTTCAGCATCTATCGCATGCAAGCGCTCCACTTTAGTGTGGTTCGCCTAGTTGCTCTTAGCATGTCTTCCCAGATTGTTAAGGAGGGGACGCCGACCATCGCGATCATGGACCCCTTCTATATGCGGGAGAGCATCATCTGCAACCACGGGGATCGCGCGATTGCCACCCAGAGGGTCGAGGATTTCATGTCTGGCGAACATTAAGAAGGGCGCCATTCTCATCCCTTACTTCCCGAGTAAGTAATCACTCGCTAGTCCCCCATCACCATTCTATCCTATATCTCCATTTGCATTTCCAAAGGTTAATCCGTGTGTTTTCCGCAGAGACAAGTTCGCACCCTCATCGTCGTGCACCCGCAACACTCGCATGCAGTCTATCTCGACTCGGGTAGGGACCGCAAGAAAGACTACTCCCACATCGTGGCCCTTCTCAATGATGCTCTCACCGGCTTCGCCAACAAGGCAGGCCCCCTCAAAGTAGAGAGGAAATCCCGAGGAGGCTTCGTCTTAACCCACACAACCAACTTCCCTGCCTCGTGCAGCCGACGCCCGACAATGGGATGGACGCGTGGTACGCCATCCTTCAGATGCAGGAGTACATAAAGTACGCAGATGACATGTTGCTGCCGATAATCTCGAAACAGGTTTGCAAACATGGCGGATGTCCCCGATAGAGAGATTAGAAAGAAGCTGGGGTCGCATCCAGCAGTTCATTTGCACGATAATCCTGCAGGATGTCAACAATAGGTCTGGCGAGTTCTTCTACGGCTATGGTCTACCACCTAATGACGAGATAGACCTCCGCTTGGAGATGTCGCGTGATGAGAGGCCGTTCAACTCGCTTGAGGGCTGCCGTCCATTCCCCCCTAGGCGTACAACCTGATCTTACGACGGGAACACTTGCTAAAGCTTGAACGATATGTCCTTGAACTTCCGTTGTAATAATTGTTATATATTCCCATAGAATCGACTAGTTGCTTTTATTTAGTTGTATGAATGTGCATGTGAACATGTGTCTGTAGTTTCATTTACTTTGCTATATATTTCAAGATTATGGCGTACATAGCTTAATAATTATTTGCATTTACTCGACCACTACTTGCCTCGTATTTGGAGTTCGCCGATGATTAGAATGTTCGGTCAATCGTACACTCGGGGGTGGAGCCGGTGAGCCTTGGTGCGACGGCCACAAGTATCAATCTATTGTGCATCCTACCTAGCCTCACCGACTCCATCCCTGGATGTTAATATTTGTTTCGACCGACAAAGTATGAGGCACGCTATTTAATTCGTACTACTTGTCTTCTATTTGAGTTCGCACTTCTTAATTGCATTGGCCGATGATTAAAATGTTCGGTCACTTGTACACTCCGGGGTGGGGCCGGTGAGGCTTGGTGTGAAGGCCACAAATATCAATCTATTGTGCATCCTACCTAGCCTCACTGACACCATCCCTGTATGTTATTATTTATTTCGACCAACAAAGTATGAGGCACATGCTATTTAGTTCATACTACTTGTCTCTTATTTGAGTTGGCACTTGTTCATTGCATTGGTACTAACGTTTTACTTGTCTTGTGAATGGAGATGCCGACGACATATGTCGTGTACAAGGAGGGTTCTGGAGTCTACGACGACTGGGAGGACTGTCGGAGACAGGTGCACCGTTTCAGCGGCAACAGCTACAAGGGATACCCCACTAGGGTGGAGGCGGAAGGAAGATACGCCCGTTATCTAGCGGGAGAGATGAGGGACATGAGGAGGAACCGGATGAAGACCATGGCCTTCGTGATGATGGTCATGACCATGTTGGTCATGTTCTATGTGATTCTAGTTTAGGTTAGGACCTACATTGTGAGGTGTATGACGATACTTGTGACGACTATGTACCAAGACTTCTAACTTTGTGAAACTTCGCCGTTCGGTGTTGCATATGCACATGTGTTGTATGAAATCAACACATTCCGAAACGAGACTTGCGTATTTGTGTACTGATACCGAAATGAAACTTGGCTCTCTATGTGCTTCTCATATTGCATGTAATACTGTATAAATATGAACTGCGTTGTAAATATATACTGCTGTCAAAATTGTATTGTAATATGCTGGAAAAAAGTGGAAAAAAGAATTTTCGAATTAATTGCCGGCGCACCTAAATAACACATTGCCGGCGCACGTGGCATGCGCCAGTCTTTGGAAGCACTCTTGCGGCGCACCCGATAGTGCGCCGGTGAAATAGATCTTTGCCGGCGAAAGCAGTGGTGGTGCGCCGGCGATAGCTGAGATATCGCCGGCGCACAACCTGGTGCGCCGGCAGTGTCCGTTTATCACCGGCGCGTTCGCACCGGCGGGCTTGTGGTGCGCCGGCAATGGGGGTTTTAGGTGCGCCGGCAATGGGCCTTTCCCTAGTAGTGGTAAGAACTCATCCTGGCCTGAGTGCGGGACAGGAGGAAGCTTGACGAACGACGGACACGTCGTTGCTAGGTAGGAGTGCGGGTTAATTACATCTTTTCAAGGGGCTAAACTGCAAAATGCCGAACGGACGACGGAACCCCTTTTTGCTTTATTATTAGGTATAGACTAGGACAAAACCCGTGCGTTGCTACAGATCAAATCACATGACTAAAAGTATTTACTTTAAAATGCTTTCAGCTACACTAAAATTTTAAAATTAATCATAGTTGTGTGGTGCTTTGGGCATTCATTCTTCCCCCAACTAATGTTGCATGGTTATGATAAGAGCAGAGAAGAGTTGCATCGACAATATGAGAGCATCAATAAGTTTAAAAATTTGAGATAATTAGTAACCAATTAACTAATAAATTCTTTGAGAGCTGCAAATATAATCCAGATCAGTGGCTGTTGCGATACAACGACAAGTTCGATATATAGCACAATTATTCATGACACATAGATCAGCATTCAGGTGAAACTAAAAAATATTAACTTACTTTTTCTTGAAAGCTCGCGAGATTGAGATGTCTATAAATACTTTACCTCCAGGCTGCACCTCCACATGTGGAGAACACAAACATAAAGTCGATAGCTAGATAAACTTGAGTATAGAACCCAAAAGTAAAAGCATTTGCAACTTTAATTATAATTTATTTAAGGATGAGCTGACTGAACGCTGTTGCTTTGACGCCATATATCATCAAGCTATTTGTGTCCATCAATACAGAGGCATCGCAAGTCCGTACGGCGTACGTACAGTATAGTTGGAATACAACAAAACATATCTGAACCCTGTCATGGTATGCAAGTTTGGCATCCGGCTGTCGTAAGACACATGCATCAATCAAAATTGAAGCCATCCGATGGATTGCAGCATCATATGTGAAACGTGCGCAAACTGAGGTGTGGCAATTCTGATCAGATCCTAATTAACTGGCATGCTTGAAGAACAGAAAAGATCTTGTTATGCCCGAGCAGAGGCAGCATCCTTATCGATTAGCTACCGCAACACTGCAGTAGCGAACCAGCTGAGCAATCAGCGGTTAGAGTTTGATCACCACACGCTATGCGAACTCAGATGGCATGCGGCGTCTCAACAGACGTGGAGCTCCAGCGGTTCCAAAACCCTAGCGCATGGCTTCATACGCCGTAGCCGGCGGTGGCAGTCTACGACTCTACGTAGGGGATGCACCTGAACCGCACGACCAGGCAACACTGTCAAATCCCGACGTCGTCGCTCTTCACGGCCAGCCCCCATACCGGCCGAGGGGCTCCGCCCCACGATCCTCGACATGCTGGTTGTGCTCAGCTTCGCCAAGCTGCCAGACGATAGTTATAGCGGTGGTGCGCAGCGCCTACGTCGGCGGCGGCGTCGATCAGGTGGTCATCGTCGCCAACCTCGGCGCGCTGCAGATCCTGCCGTGAATCATCGCCGACCTTAGAGAACCGCCATGGACGACATCGAGTCGAGCTTGGTTGGCGCCGACGAAAGAGATTCTTGGTGGCTGGAGCGGTCATCACCTGGTCCTTTATAGACGGGTCATCTCGCCTCGTCTTTATGGACAGAAGTTGTGTCGTGGGCGCGTTGGCTAGTAGATTTCTGGTTAAGACCGGGCAGGAGTTGTGGCCTCGTGGCCGCGTGCCTTGGCCAGTTATTTTTTGACCCGGAAACGATCTGATTTGCGAAGACTCCCTTGAGTCCTGCTTGTATACGGTTCAGCTTTATGTACGGAAGAAACACCAACGTACGAAAATCACGGGAAGGAAACTCGGGGCAAAACGTGAACGACGGACGACGGAAACAACTGCGGACGAAGGGGTAACAAACAGGACGAAACCACGGAAACGTTAGCTCCTTTATTATTAGGTATAGATAGATATAGATAGATATGAGATATCATTGAGGTTTGTCCTGTGTTGACTGCTTAACATCGATGAGAGCTGTTGTTTGAGAGCCAGGGAATTGAACCGGTAAGTGATTGGCCTTATTGGGCCTGGTGAGCAATTGGGCCATTTAGGTAAAAATATATGGGTAGGGATTTTGGGCTGTGCGTGACTGCCTGTGCTCATTGGCATCTAGAATCAGAAACCGATCTTCACACGAAACACCATCCTGCCGCTGACTCAGAAACCGATCGGCAGTGCGGCAGAGCGCAAGCGCGCAACAGCCAGCAGGAACCAAAACCGCGGCCGCCGGCCGACGAGACGAATCCTCGATTCGGGAACGGCAAGACCGCTCCGCCGACTGAGCCAATATGGCGTCGAAGAAGAACACCCAGTACATAATGCAAGGTATTTGAGAACTAAACTTTTGCTTCAAATTCTGAAACTTATCTCGTTGTTGACTGAAATAATCTTCAGTACTACAAGGTCTGCTACATTGCTCCCAATGATTAATTGTTTGGTTTCCGCCACACCTTAAATTTTTTCTGCCTCCGCCACTGGTTTGCACCTTGACAGAGACTAGCATGTCTTCAACGAAACAAAGGAAAAAAGGTTTGCTGATTCTGGTCCAATCTGGGTGTACCCCGGTGTTAATTGTAACAGATGTGGCTTATGTTTGAAGTCTGCAGATAGTGCTGGGTTTGTTCATGCACGGTGCCTGCTGGGTATGCTCTTTCCTGCGTGACTGCAGATGGCTGCAGCTTTGACACAGCAGGGATACGTTTACCTTTCGTCCACCTTGCATAGGCAAACCAAGCACTGCCTGCAGGCTTCAAACAGAAGGCACATCTGTTACAATCCACGCCAGAATACACTCAAGATTGCAGCAGACTCAAGCAACTGATTTGTTTCGTGGTGGACATGTTGTCTTGAACAGAAATTAGTTCTTATCAGGCAACGTGACATAAATTAACCAAGCGCATGCAACTGGCAAGTTCAACTAACAGAGTTATATTACTGCAGTGTGGTGCATATATTTCCATGTCCACCAAGTTCAGATTTTCTAACAGAATACGCCTACACCAGTATAATGTTACATGTACTACACAGCCTACCAGAACTACCATGGAAATGTGGGACATGAGCAGCAACCTAACACGAGATCTATACAGGCTTAGACGCCTACAACCCTACTTGGTGTACTTATATCCATCAAATATATTAGTTGTGGGGGTGTTTCCGGCGGCTGCCCACTTAGGCAAAACCCTACCAGATGCCACAGGCTGTTGGACGCTGCTGCACAATTCCTCTTCCTCATATCCGTCCAACTCAAGATCTATAATATGCCGGCCATCTTGGACGATGCTTGCAGCATCAGATATTACCTGCTTGGCGTTCCGTGTCTTTGTCGTGCGTTTCTTGGACTGAACCGAGCGTTCTTCAAAGTCATCACCATTATCAGACACATTGATGGCGGTGAGGCCCCTTCGCTTCTTCGCGGCCTCATTTTGCTCGTTACTGCCGCCGCTGCTGCTGTTTCTCTTGCCTCCGCTTGAAAATTGGTTGAGAAGCTCATCTATGGTTGCAAGCACGCGATCCCCATACTTGTTGAGCTTCACCCTGAGAAAAACACGTAAAGCGGAATGTAATTCTTGCTCTAGTTATCAACACTGTGTTGCCAACATTACAATGCACACTGAATATAACTTTTGTAGGGTCATTACTTGCCGATGCCGTTTATGTCCAAAAGTTCTTCTTTCGTCCTTGGTATTCGGATGCTTATTTCCTTCAATGTTTCATTTCTGAAGATGAATAATTCACCACGTCACTAGGCAGTCAGTGCTTGCACAGCCGAATATAAAACATGGAACTTACTTAAATATGTGGTATCCAACACATCCTGGAGTATCCTCCGCTATCTGAGTCCTAAGGATTTTTAAAGTTTCAAAGAGCAATGTTGAAAAATTCTGCAATGGAGAATAGCCTTTAGAATGGAACCAAATAAATACACACAAAAGAATTTATTAGAACTAACGACCCACTACCTCATCCACTTCACTCTGCTGATGAACAGTCTTATTGGTTTGTGAAATTGATGGTTCATCAAGTTTCCCCATCTTAGGTGCCTGCTCAGGAGTGGGAAACCTGCAAATTAACATAACAAAGCATTAGAGCATTTCGTTGTTCAAAGATGTTTGGAGGATTAAATGAATTTTTGACTAGAAGAAAGCACCCTAGTGTGATAGCCCAATTTAGCTTTTAAATCTCAACTTTCCAACCTTGATTTAAATCAACTAAGTTGCAATCGTAACGACATTTGAATTATCTATTTCAGCCTAACAAATCAAGATCAGATTGTCGGTAACATTATATTGTGCAAGCCAAATTTAGGCAACTCCCAGAGTGCAAACTCATACACCCATAAAATCATCATGCTCACTAGACAATCTTGATTAATGATGGACCCTAAGAAGATTTTAGGTGAGAACTCGTGAAAAATATCCGTATCTTCTAACAAATCACAAGGGAAATATTTCTAAACAAAGCAAAATATGTCAATCTAACTTGAAGAGAACTGGCGAATACAGAACATATGGTAAATTCAATAACATGTACAAGGCAGAAAACGAACTTAAGGACAATTATGTGATTGCCAGAGCGAAGACCACCAGCTTTTGTATGATTCACCTGCTCCATGAAAAAACTGTAAGGAAAGCATATGTATACGACCAAGGCAGCCACTAGAAAATAGCAATATTCTTCTAAAAAGGTTTTTTTAAATAGGGATCAAGTATTTCCTCAGCTACCTTTAAGACAGATGATACTGATCCATAATCACTCTTTTTGACATCCTCAGTAAGTATTCCCTCAGTTACTAGATGCCGTAGTACTCTTGCGGCCTCACCTTTACCTAGATTCTTCCCAGCTCCATGAAGAGGCAAAGCATCATGATTGCTCTTCTTGACCTAAATGCAATAGTAGATAAGCTTACAATCTGGGCGCAAGTATGTAGTTTCACCACGATTTCTCCCGCAGTAAGCCAAGATGCACAATATTCAGATTGCAGAAAGTAAGTTGTCACTGATAGCGAGTAGCAGAATTAATGAACTTCAGAAATAATAATTCTGGGTGCTTAGCGGAATGCATACATTTTGGTTCATGGAACCCCTGTAAACTTCAAGAATATGAGAACTTGAACATGCCTGCCTTATCGACGAAACCAGCTCGACCTGAAAAGCAACAAGATGGTGTAGGTTCGCAGCAACTCAGCGAGGTGTGCATATGTTTGGGAGGAAGGGCACAGCTGTCTAGGCACTTACCAACTGCCTAGCAATATCAGTCACGTCTTTCTCAATCCATCTCAATCCTTTCAGGCAATTATCACATGTCTTTGCACAATGTGATGGATCAAATGTCTCACCGAAGTGGATCAGCTGTAAGAAACGTCTGCAATCCACATCATTTTCGCAGTAACTAACCTACAGAAGAGAAAAAATGTCATGTTTATGATGGCTTCCAAACTACAGCTCGAATAGCAGAATGCATATAGAATTATTATACCATGCACAAGAGATTCTCCTTGTGCGTTTGAAGTGCTTGCTCATGTTTAGACAAAGAGCGTCCGGGTGGTCTTGATGTTACTTGCTCTGCAGATCCTTGTGTAATCATGTGTTTGACACGAATCTAGACAGTTTATAAGAAAATTATTTGTTTGTTATGACTGATGATGTGAAGATGGTGAGAAGCTGAAAATAAAGTTACCACTAGACTTACATAGTCAGAATAGTTGTAATAAAGCACACAAGATGACGGCTGTCCATCTCTACCAGCACGTCCACACTCCTAAAAAAATACTCGGTCACGAAACAGCTTCAACCATGCAGTTTCCTATGCACGCATTCCTTACCTGATGATATCCTTCAATTGATTTGGGAAGGGAATGATGAATAACAAAACGAACATCAGGTTTATTGATACCTGCAAATTGGAACGTTAGCATGGACACAGATAAATAATGCATTTAAAGATGTTTGAATCACATTACCCATTCCAAATGCAACTGTAGCACATATTATGTTTATCTTATCCTTACTCCATAGCCTCTGGACTTCTGCTCTATCAAAAGGCTCCATGCTTCCATGATAGTGTGATGCTTGATGCCCATATTCCTGTGAGGAAACAGATAAACATTCTAGTGAGACATGTCAGTAGTTAAAATGCTAGGCACTTCAAATTTGCACAGCCCATCAAATTTCAAATTATCTGATTAAATCTAAGTACAGTCCTTGGGATTTTTCACATCATCTGACTAGAACAGATAAAATGTTAAACATCATTATACATTCTAAAAACATCAGGTACTACTGCTGACATGGCTGGCACTTAAGCAAGTAATGAGACCATGACATGTAAATCTAGGAAAAAATAATCCAGACGTCTCATGAAAATTGCTAAGGTTTGGTGCATCTATCTTACTTTAGGCATCAAACCTAAGTCAGCTAGCAAATGTTTTTTTAAAGGAAATGTGATAGGGGAGGCCCCTACAGTGATTTTGTTTTGAAATAATAACCCAAATTCGTTTCTGTGAGGACCTAAACCTGGGTGGCCACTCCCCTACCCAAGTGAGCTGCGCTCACTTCTTCAGATAGGAATTGTTGATGTCACAAATCAACATGTGTATAACTAATTTTAGCAAACATAAACTAAAACCAAAGTGCAACTCCTTTTACAAATATGGGCCCCCAATGACAACAAAAATACGGAGCCCTTTTTTACTGGCATAAATGATCATCTATATTACGTAGAGGTAAGGGCGTCTTTCCAGAAACCAGCACTCAGGAATCAGGATAAACAAGAGGATTGACCCAAAAATATATTTTTCAGAACTATATCAAATTAAAGATGGAAAACACATGTAATACTGAAAAGATTGTTGAGGAAGAATTTGCTCAAGCAACCAAGATTAAATATCTAAAGATAACAGAGCATGCTTGAACAGTGAACAATTTAAAGTCTGAAGAAGTAACCCTCAGTTGTTCAGCCACTTTTTCACAGTCCATTCTTGAAAGACAATATATGATGCCACATTCTTTATGATGATTTTTGCGGATAAAGCAATCTATATCCTCAAAGCATTTCTTTGTCTTGGGCATCACAATATACCTGCAAAACTTGAACTGAGATGATTTGATACAATAGAAGTTGAACGTTAATATATTTCTGACAGACTTACCTCAGATTTGAACGATTAAAACTTTGTCTAAAAACAATACAGTTCGCGAGGCCTAGAGCTTGCACAACATCTTCCTTCACACTAGCAGTTGCTGTTGCAGTTAAGGCCAGGACTGGGGTCTCTGGGAACTTTTGTTTTAAGAGACCTAGATTCTGAGAGATCATATATAAAAGCTATATCAAATGATTTTCTTTTGTTTGACGTGGACATATATCTTCCTGATAGAAAGTACCTGGTAATCAGGTCGGAAATCATGACCCCACTGGCTTACACAATGAGCTTCATCAATAACAATTCTAGAAAGATGACCTCGTGAATATAAAATTTCCAATTGTCTCAATAGAGCATCACTCCTGTACCCAAGAAATTGCTACCAGTTACTACAAAATACATTGATAGTAGAACAGACCTAAATGATATACTGACAGAGAAGGGTATAACTGTACAAGTGAGGGACTAATAGAGAACTTAAGCCTTAAGTGAATTCAGGGATTTCTACTGTAGATGTTAAGTAAAAAAGAGGAACTGTAAGACAGATCTGAGATCTGGAAAACATGAACTACTGAACAGTGCCACCAGGTCATATGAAGTAAGTGCTCTTACCTAAATACAATAGTAGATAAGCTTCACACTATATTGCAAAAGGATATTTTTCAAACCACGGTCAAGAGATGATGCAGCCAATTCCAAATATAACTAGACTTGTGATGCATAATTTCCAACATTCCACTTACTTAGCTATTTTTTCTGGCGTGACATACAGTAGCTTGTAGTTGCACGTAGACAATAGATCTCTTAATATTCTCTGCTGCTCCGTCCACTCCAAGTTGGCACTGAGATAAGTTGCAGGAATATTTGCCTGCTCCAGACGGTGAGTGGTCAAAAAAACATCAAGAAATATGTGCTAGGAAATGAAATAACGTATTACCTGCAGTAAATGCATGATCTGGTCTTGGATGAGTGAAACAAGGGGACAAACTACTAGTGTTATGCCCTCCTCAATGAAAGCTGGAAGCTGCAAATAGAAGAGTGTTTAGTGCTCATTTGAGGAATAAAATCTTGTAGATAGTTAGCAGTCAATGCTAAATAAATTGGTTTCTTTTATTTCCTTGCAAGACCATCAATTAATTCATAACTCCCAATCTCCCATCTGATCTCAAGACTTAACTCATCTTCAATGCTGATACATGAAACTTAAATGTACCTCTTGACCAGTAGTATCATTTATATGTGAGCACTAGAAACGACAAAAGGCAAAGGAGTAGCAACATAAAATCACCACTGAAGGGACAAAAGGCAAAGGAGAAATAATTTTCAAAGATGTATATCATATCAAACAAGGACAAAAATTTGTAGAAGCATGGTTTGTTACCTGATAGGTCAAACTTTTTCCACCGCCAGTTGGCATCAAAACAAAAACATCTCTCCTACTCATTGTGGCATTAATTATTTCTCGCTGATTTGGGCGGAAAGAACGATTTCCAAAAACTTTCTTGTTGTGGACCTGAAGACGTAGCCAAAATTATTGATTGTCATAAATCAATGTTGATGGAGTAATTAACTCTAGATTTTGAAGAAAATAACCTCAAGTTCCTTAGTCCACGAAAAGTCTCTGCTGCTCCACTTCTTATCACCAGAACCGTCAGTGTAGGTAATATCTATATTTTTACGGGTGTAATCTCTCAGCACTGACGGTGTGTCAAAACTATCCGTGTAAGTATATGGAGCAGGAGTATAGCATGAACCACCGTTCCCAGGTTCATTCCCGAAATTAAGCTGAGACTGGAATCTATCATTGTCCATTACAAAAGTGCTTCTTGGGGTCATAGGGGGGTGATGCCCCTCTACAGCTGTTGTGGAGGCCATAGAGTGTGATCTCTGCCTCTCATCATCTTGGGTTGGCCTTGCCATATAGTCCCCAAGTATCTGCATCTGTTTCTTCAGATGTGCTCTGCAGAGAATATAACCATGGAAAATATCAGCATTGATGCTGGTAAAACCAAGCAACATAATATACACAGAAATAATCAATAGAGCCAAGAATCAAACCGCTGCTGACGAAGCTCTTCAGAACGTTGAGGACTGAGTTCTCCAGAACCATCAATAAGTTCACTGGATACTGCAAGCAACTGATCCTTCAACTCCAACAAATGATAATTTGGCTCTGGGCAAAAAGCTAGCTGCAAATATTAACTTGTGAGCTAATCTGTTAAAATAGCTACTGCCAAAACAGCATTTATGATGACTCACTTAATACGTTAATTACCTTGCAACCATGGCTACAAATTTCAGACAGTTCCTGTGCTAAACTATTCTCGTCTAAACCTGTGGAGTTACACTTGTTTCCTGATGGAGTTGACATTTGCCTGGATGCTGACCCTCTGGGTGTATTTGTCGCTTCATAATGTTCCATAACTATGCGGTCCACGTCAATACTCTGGAACATAATTAGATTTGTCACCCAATAATGACATGATAAGATGGCATGTTCAGCTAATTCTGGGAAGATAATTCAGTAAATAAACATTAAAGTTATCGCACGAAAGCAAAGCACCTACCGCCAGAATCTCATCATCATCCATGGGGTCAGCACACATGTTATCCGCAACAGGAACGGTCTGGTAAGACTTAGCGTCAGTTCTGGTAAAATTGCACTGATATGTTGTTCCAACCACATGATTGCTCTGGTAAGTCGCTGTACGGGAGTTGATGCCTGCCAGCCGATGACTGGTATTTTGCTCCAGAATACCTCCTTCAGGGCGTTGATGCATACTTTCCTGGGAGGGAACTGTACTCCTTGGCACATTGTCCAATTTGTTGGCATTATATGAAGAATCCTTTGCGTAAGCATGAGCATAATCCCCGTCACAATCTTTCACTTTTGCAGATAAACCAGGTCTTAAATAACTCTTACAGGCCACCTGGGTGTTGCGCACAGAACGCCAGGCCTGTCATAGAAGTGTCCTTAGAATACCAACAACCACACATAAGTGAACAGAACACATTGAACTTTGGAGATGGTGGCAATTAAGTTTATGCTTTTTTCAGCAAAGTAATTACTGAAAGTAAAAGACAAGCCTGGACTGAATTTAGAGGTATGGGGCAAGTGGGAGTGATGTTTTCCACCACCAGTTGGCATCAGAACCTGACAGGTCAAAGTTTTCCCACAACCAGTTGGCCCCAAAATAGTATGCAGTACACGTTTGGTGGGCAGCTTTCAAGTTTAATAACGCACATATCCTAGTTTTGCACTTTGCCGAGACAAAGAAACGGCAATAGCTTTTATAATATGGTTTGAAAATAGACCTGCCTCTTAGAGTAAGGTAAGCTTAATCTACAGATTGCAATGGTAAGTGACTCTTCAACTATAGCATTTTCAAGCATTGAGTGGTGATTCATAACATGTTACAGTATAATTGACATACCTTCTCGATCCATGGAACTTGAAGGCGTTCTGGGCCTTGAATTTTACAAGCAGCAGACCTGGGCATATAATTTGTGTTGGTAATGTGGTAAGGCCAATTTAATACTACAACATGGCGATAACAGAAGTAAGCGTACCTTAAAGAAAGCATTATATCCGGTTCTGGATTTGCCCTTTGAGTCGGTAAAGAGAACAAAAAGCTCGAACTCAGAAAGTCATCTTTGCTACGGGAGCTCTGTATAGCATCTGCGTGATGTGGCCAGTTGACTATCGGCGCCTTATCACTGCAGCTGGAGCCAGCGTTCGGCTTGTTGCTGCCTTGCATCCGCCGCTATCAATAATTAGGGCATGAAGCGGTGCTGAATGTCGGGTGACGAAGATCTCGCAAAGCCACAGTCCAGAACCAAACTGCGGCGTGTAGAACAGCACTTGTACGGTTCTGCCAGCATGTGCGAGCAGCCCCAATATGGCTCAGATGGTGTGATGGATATAACTTAGCTGCAAGGCTGCAACAATACGATGTAGAATTATGAGTGAGAAACAGAACAGGTAGTCTTGAGCTTGCAAATGATACTGAGTGAGTCATGTATGTAACGCTAAGATGCCTATGTTAGCAAATGCTACGGTGGGATCTGATCAGAAGCTCAATTTATTACTGAACACAAGGTAGAGATAGCGGGAGTTTGTTTTAAAATAGCAGGCCTGATTGAGTAATTGCGTACAGCCCAAAGAAAATATGATATCCTTGCTACTTTGCTAAGGTGTTAACCATCAGTTGATCCCACGAAAACACAAACAGATAAGGCGATACTAAGTCCAGTTATCCGGCTGACAGATGAGGCTCTACAACTGGCATGTGCTCAGCAACGGAATGGAGCAGGAGATGGACCGTGTAACGTCAACTGCATACACGATTCGGTTCAAATGCTTGAGAGCACTGAAAAGTCAATGAGCTCAATTCAGACGTTAACCAAATGAACCCCCGGTAGGAGCAGCGTTCCATGGGAGGGGACATACCGTAGCGGTCATTCCGTCGAACGCCCTATCTTCAAACCCTACAGCCCCACCCGACGACCCAAAACAGCTCGCCCGCTTTCGCCACTCCCAGCCACAACGACGACGAGGGGAGATCCCGCTTTGCGCAGCGCCATGACACTCCCACCCACCCACCCACCCAAAATAAACCACGGAACCTTCACAGAAATGGAGGCGACTGGGGAAGGCGAGATTACCTGGCACCGACGAGGCCGCGGAGGCGGAGGCGGCCGTGCGCGCGAGCGCCGGAGGGAGAGAGCGAGAGGAGGAAGACGGAGCCCTAGCACGAACGGGATGATAATTTGGGGAATGGGAAAGGGAATCTGTGGGATTTTTTTCTCTTTTTTTTCCCTGTGTGTGCGGGAGAGAGGAAAGAAATGGCCGGCGGTATTTGGTTTTGGGAATTGGGAGAGGGCGCCGGGCGGGGTAGGGACACGGGATTAAAAATTGAAAACCTCGCCGTGGAGGGAAACGGAATCGGCAAACGGCCTCCGAATCCCTGATTAGCGCCGAGGCCGTCCGATTAGTTTTCTGAGATTCGTGCATGGGGTTGGCAGGCAACGCTGCGTGTCTACCTGCCAAAACGGGACGTTGTATCATTGCATTTCTAACGGGGGGACGCAATGTTCATTTACGACTGCATGCATGGTTGAAAAGCAGATCTACACCTAAGCCCATCGTTGCGACGCATAGTGACCGGTAGGTAAGACGCAAACACGGCCCAATGTCACCTCGGTTTTGTTTCTTAATTAAACTATTCTATTTGTATTCAACTTTGAAATGTTTGGATGTAATACATAAATACTTTGAACCTTTTTTGTGTTTATAATAAACGCTTATTTGTAAAACAAAAAAATAGCCTGAGACGGATCAAATGCGTCGGGCCGCTAGAGATACCCCAACGCAAAACGATTGCTACGGTCTTTGCAACCATTTCCGCATCCGCAGCTTGACGCAAACAAACGTGGACGATCAATTCTAATGTCCGTGTTTTGTATTGGGCCGCTTGAGATGCCCTCAGAGAGGTTTGGGGGCGAGAGGGAGATGGGGACGACAATGGCCAGAGAGCAGTTCCCTACGCGCCGCCGTCTAGTCCTTGCACTTACGACCGACACGACTAGTTGTGCTGCCATGGAAATATCCCATGATTCCGGCGGGCCTCGATCGCTCCAGTGGCGACCCAAACAGCCAGCATGTATCCCTGGTGAACAGGATTTTGCGAGTGCAACCCACATTCCTTTTTTTTCGAGGGTAGGCATACCAAATTTTTATAGAAGGTAGAGGTTTGAATACAAGAACATTAACACTCGCTGCGAGCAATGAGCGTAGCACCAACTCCACACCGGCTAGTCCGAGGACAGCCAAGACAAACACAAAACGAAAGAGCCTGTCATAACCTAAGCTACACAACCGCGTCTCAACCGAAGCTGAAAACCTCCGAAGAACAACTGCTCCAAAAGGGCTCTCCTTGTCGACGAACCATCAGAAGAAGATCAATGGCGGAACTTGGATGGTCCCGAGAAAGCATCGTCTTGGACTCACCAGCCATGGCGTGCATACCACACGTGAAGAACAACCTTGGACAATGGCGAGCACCGGAGGAGAGCACCAAAGGACCTCCGAGCCGTGTCTTCAAGCACGATGCTCCCAACGAAGGTACGACGTCAGGGACGCCGCCATCGTGCCGATCCACTCAGAATCGAGGCTTTCACCTGAAGACAACAACCAACCCCAAGACAGCGAGTGAGATGTCATTGTCTGAAACATTGTCTGAAACATCTTCTGCAAGCAGAGAAATCTATAATCTGCGATTCCGCATCCTGTCAAACATTATCTCTGAATTTTTCACTTCAAGGGAGAAAATAAACCTTAAGCAGAAAGTGCATCACTAACACCAACAGAAGTTCAGGTCGGATGCCCGGTACAGGGTTCAGGGCTCAGCCAGCACAGCGAAGCCAGGTGCCGGCCTCAACATGCACCTCTCATAGTCGACGGTAACATAATTTACACAGCGCAAAGACAGTACCACGCGCTAAGGAGGTCTAATTTGCAGGACGTTTACCAAGGGCAACAGCTGACGGAGGACCAACATGCTGCGGACCGATCATCAAGCCTCCTAGCTCGTCGATGAGGCTGCTTTCCGTCGCGCAAACTGGACCGGTGTCTTCAGACGGCTGGGGATGTTTGGACTTGGCGACGGATGGAGTTCCTTGCGCCGACAACAACTGGTGGCCACGTGAGAGGTGCTCCATGCCGTCCCCTGCTACCATCTCATTAGCATAGGCAATTCAAGCTGGGGTGACTCTTTGACTGGCAGGAGAAAAAAGTTTGATTAAGTGTTAGAGAATGGCAGCTCACCTGCTTCGGTTTCTGAACATTCGTACAGATCCTTCTTCAGTAGAACAGTTCCAGGGACTGAGGCCAGCCTGACCCTGCTCAGCTTCTTCTTGTCAGAGTCATCTATCGGCCTGAACCCGAATGCTGATGTCCACGTATCAACTAGATTTGGTATTGCAGATAGAAGCAGCATTTCCACCTTCAGCGCTTTCAGCATCTGTTGGAAATATCAGGTGCGCATAAGTTTGGCAGCACAAACTTTACATCAACTACTAAACAGTACACATGAAAACAAACTATGCCGTACAAATCATGCAAAACATCAGTCGCTGTAATAAATCATCGGTAGGTTACTCTTTTACTTGTTTTGCAATGTTTCATAGCTATCCCAGCAAACATTGGAAGAAACATTCAGGTGGACATTCATGTCCTTAAGACTGGACGTACACCTGGATTACACCTAACATGATACTTCAGCTACACACCTTTAAGAAACAGTCCAAGCAGATAACAGAAGCACCAGTATCAAGTTCCATACGTACCTCCTCGATGTAATCCACCAGTTGCCTGCACATCCCCTGTTGCCGATTCTCAGAACAAGTAGCTATCAGAGGCATCTCTGCTACACTTGCACCATGTAACCTGCAGAGACAGCAATATTTTAACTCCAGATGCCCGCCTCTGTCACTAAACATATCTGCTCACATAATACCTGATGGACGCCACAGAAAGAATGCTGTCATCCTTTTCCAGGACTATAGTATAGAACCCCTTGTAGTCCAAATGTACAAAGTTGGACCTGGCAAAGAAATATCAGAGTGTAAAATTGACTTGAGTTTTTTTATAAAGAGGTGTTCAAATTACATTATACTGGAGGGAACTAAAACAAGCAAAACAGACTGAACATGCAGTAAGCATGTTAAGGAGTTAATAAATATTCTCACAAAAAAAGGAGTTAACAAATTGATTCAGCTCACCTCCAGTTATACACCATAGGGGGCATTATGTCTATCCCCGTTCTCGGATCGAAAATAGGCAAGAAACATTCTTCCAAAAGACTCAAGGCAATAACTAATTTCATGTTGCACTCGGCCAGGAGAGCAATATCTGCAGCTGAGCGAACCTTTTGATCATCATTGTTACGAAGTATGGTGCAAGAAAATTCGTCACCGGTGTGATCAGGTATTCCAACAAGAGAACGCATGGCTGTATAAATCTGATGGTATCAGAACAAGATTAGCCATTTTCAGCAAATATACAGCTAGCTTAACTAATAGAGCAAGTATAATCTTTGAGTATACCTGTTGGCATCTTCTTCCACAAAACCAGGTACCAGTTCCACCTTCCTCATCACACAAAACTTTACCCGATACACAGTTTATGTGATCTGGAGGAAATGAATTGATAAACAACATGAATTGTACCCATTAAAATAAAATAAGAAACAGAATGAATGAGCAATTTAACAGAGATTTTTAACCAGTGTTAAAAAAAAATCTCCAGGCCTAAGTAGTATAGGATCCAGAACCATGGCAAGAGGTTCTGTACAATCAAGGTGGAATTACAGTTAACTTGAAACACATGAAACTCTTACTGGTTATAACGGCTAAACATTGCATGCAATTTTATTACCATATTAATGAATGACTACTCATGGAAATTAACTGCTGGCACAAAATAAAGGTTAAATAAGTATAAACTCATAAATTGTGCTTGTGTCCGTGTTCGATCAGTTCTGATAAATGCATGAAAAATAAGCTTGTACAAAATGAAGTCCTCAACCAACCAGGGACTAGCACCTCGTGGTATTTTTTCTAAGAGAACGACTGAGACACATTAGTCACTGCAAAATAACTTTTGTCTCACGGGATGGAGCGCCTCTCGGTTCTCCACCATGTCACTAAGCTTTTACAAGAATGTATGGATAATAAAACAAACTTACATGAGTCATAATAATATGTATGGGATGCAAACAATATTTTTTCAAATAACATAAATATGATAATGAACAATAAAGATGAGAAGCGAGACATTACATCGACATTCACACTGTGAGCATTCTAAAGCATGTAGGATAGTTTTTGGATCCTTTGAATTGACCACTTCCCCGCAAACATTGCACAGGCAGCTAGAACAGTACCAGCTGTCATCTGGAATTTCCTGAGAAGATTACAACCCAAGGCAAGAATCAGTAATATTAATTAAAACATTGTGTCTTACTGTGTTCAAGGTGAAAAAAATCGATAATAACTAGGTACTACTTGTTATGGAAAATACAATCGATAGTTATATATTGTGATGTGTGTTGAAGACTGGTATATAAGTTTCTCAAAAAAGAATGGTACATAAGTAACCAAAATGTTGTTATGGCATAATTAACCTAAATGTTGTTATATCATTGTCATGGTGATGATGATTTCCAGAACAGGTAATATTAAAAATGGAAGTATGATATTAATAATGTGGTTGAACCAATAGGTGGAGCCATGATAAAAGACATGTAGCAGTGAGTATTGCTATGAAGTTGATGCGGCTGTAGCATGGCAGTAAGAACAATCATGGGGACAAGAATAGCAGTGATAGATTTTGCTAAAATTTCAGCAATGACACAAAATTTTCTGAAAACGCCCTATTTCAGTTGCATTGAGGGATCAAAGGACGACAAATTTTCCTTCAGACTCATCATACAATGATTTGGTTAGTTTCTCAGACTATCTAGGTAACTATATTTTGGATACTGAACAAAAGGGGGACATTAGGAAAACAAACCTGACAAGGCAAGCAGGCCTGATGGTAACTAGCAGGACAGTTGTCACAGCATATTAGCTCACCGACATCACCACATAATGCACAAGTGTCATCATTTTCATCTGCTTGTAGTGACATAATATCCATTGCACGTTCTTTCCTCGCCTTATACTCAATAGACCATGCTTGAAGCTGACATAGGCTGTAGGATTTATCATAACCCAAGAAAAGATTCAGAGAGGGGGTTTTTTGTCTGAGACCTGCATGGCACCTAAAGTTGGACATGGTAAATGTGGTGTCACAACACCGGCACCGAATGCCATGCTTGGTTATGTTCCCACCTTTCAGCACGTGTTTGTCTCCTGGCCTTTTATATTGAAGAACATTCTCTGTACCAACAATGCCCATCTCAAGTAACTTGCTCAACACCGTTCTTGCTCCTTCAGGAAACCTCTTCTGGTCACATTTTTCTTCATTCTCCCAGCGAGATCTGGGAAGACATTTGAAGCCAGCTCTATTTATGAGCATTCGATTAAAAGAGTTCCTGTAACGGGCAGTCAGCCTATATATTACAGCTGACATCAAAAGATCATCCTCGTCAAACCTGGATTTACGAGTCCATGGTTTCTTCCCAAACTTGACATCATTTTTGAGCGGTTGTTCTGACATGAGTTGTTTTGGGGGTTCACTACTATCTTCAGCTTGTTCTTTGTGGACTTTCATTTTGTGCACTAGATTCAGACGGGCCTGCTCACTGATTGATGCACTTATCTGCAGTTCCTCACTATAAGCTAAACAACCAGTGGGATTTTCAGCTCTACTACCCATGCATTGACCAATTATGCAGTCACTTATATGACCGTCGTTTACTTTCTGTTTCTTCCTGCTAACTTTGTCTTGGATATCTGCAACCTTCTGGGATCTTTTTTGATTCGAACACACATGCTCGATGTCCATGTCTTCACCAATTGCACAATGACTTGCATGAAAACCATGTACATTTGGTTTCTTCCTACTGGCACCATCTTTGGTATGTGCAACCTTCTCAGACCTTTTTTGCCCCTTCTTACTTGGATCAAACTCTGATATTTGCATTTGTCCCAATGTCGGTGCCTGATTTTCCATGCTCAGTTCACCACAATGGCCAGACACGTTTAAGTTTGGTTCCGAAGAAGGGCCACAGAACAACTGCCTAGGAGGTTCTACGTTTATTACTTCCCAACCAATTGGAGAACCCTCACTATCAAGATATAAGAATCCCTGAATCAAGCTCGCTTCGTAAGCCGATGACTGGTCGTCCAGCTGCATGTTAGCCCCCATGTTGTCATGAGGTAAATTAAGGCAACTCCACATCTCCTGGCTGTAGGTACTGCTGTTCATGAATGAGAGTCTCCCGTCTTGCGGGGACACAAACAGTACTTGTGGTTCGGCAATCATCAATTCGCTACCAGTGGCTTCAGATGACAACTGTCCTGTTTTTGACATCTCTTCCAGGCTAACCTCTTTTGCTTCATAGTTTGTATCCTTTTCTGCTAGTAGTGACAATGAACCAGCAGAAGGTTCATTCCCCACACGTTCATTTCCCACTTGGAGTTCAGGGACAACAGCAACATCATGCTCATTGTTGAAGTCATCTCTGATAGCTTCGAAGCATGAATCCTTTTCTTCTGGTAGTGATAATGTACCAGACGAAGGTCCATTCATTACATTCTCATTTCCCACTTGGTACTCAGAGACAAGTGCAGCACTATGATGTTCATTGTTGACATCATCTGTTCTCCCAAGGATCATCTTGTCAACTTCATGAGTAAACAGAAAGTCTGGTCTTATGAGCCACTCGTCAGAAGGACCATCTGCAGAATTGCCTGCATCCACAGTTTCCATCACTTGACAGAAATGAGAACTTGGACCATCAGTTTGCACATTTTCAACCAGGTGAGCTGAAGAATAATTACGCGGGACATATAGCGGATCAGACTCATCTTGAACATTCCGAGCCATTTTTGAGTATGAAATCTCCTTTTCTGCACTAAAATAAGTAGGCCTTGAACTGACATGATCAGCTGCATCTTGGAGACCTTTCACTGTATGATGAGCAGTACTTCCGTTGCTTCTTTCATTTATTTTTTCGATGGTCAGTGACCTTTGATCCACTTCATATCGAATATGCTTACTTGATCCAGACATAGAAGAGTGTCCATTGTGCAGGTTTTCCTCATTGTGAGGCTGGCCATCAGATAGAAGAAGCGGCAGAAGATTTTTCCGTGACCTGGGATGCGCCTTGTTATAGCTGCTTGGATAGTTCAGCCCAAGTGGCTTGTTAGCATTCCTACGAAACAGCCGCTTACTCTCACTATGGCTGAGGAATGTAACTGTGCTGTTCACAGCTTTCAGTGCAACTCCGTTTCTCAGAGCTGCGACCTTCTTATCAATGCAAACTACTGCCATGAAAGGATCAAGAAGCTGCCACTGGTGGAGGAAGGATAGAGATTGCTTCGGAAGCCGGACCTCATGCTCTAAGCATAAGAGTGTGTTCTTCAAATCATACAAAAAGTCATACATGTTCATCCATTCCTTTCCATAGTCATTTCCATCAAATCTGGACGACTGAATAAGCAACCACTGACCAAAGCATTTCCAAGCCTTGGGAAGGGAAACTAGGCGCATTATTTTGTCGGGAGACTCGTACATGAGATCGACCTTACTCTTGTCCCCCCTTTCCTTTCCCTCGATCTTCCACCCGGCATCCATCATCAGAAGATGAGCATGCAGCCGGAGATGATTCCAGAGTTTTCCAAGGCCACTGCCGCCACGGCCACCCCGTCGCTGTGAGACCATACTGGCAATGTCAATCCTTTGCCAATCCAGAACACTGCAAAGTTGTGCTCTCCGACTCCTGCGAATCACGGCCCTTCGAACGTACACCCGATCAACAGGAGGTGGCGTCGACTGTACCATGGGTTCAGAAGGCATTGTGTTCTGCATCTGTTGAATTGCACTATGATAGAAGACATGGTAGCTTGATAGGTTGCCATGAGTAAACGACTCGACTATACGGCAGCGGACCACCTTGCGGTTGGAGGCAGAACCGGATGGTGTGCTAGCTGGCAGAGAACTGGTTCCGTCACTTGTTCCGCCGAAAATGTCCTCAAATATTTGCCTTTCCTCCTCAGAACCATCAAATCTGTCTTCTTTCAGGTCATCAACTTTCTCCCCAAACAGCATTGTCTTGATATCCTCCTCATTCATGCCTATGCCCAACAGGAAGTCCATCCCCTCCATCCTGATCAGTGAGCAGTGCGAACTGAACCAATCACACTGCAACGGAGGCATAAACAGAATTAGAGCACACATATTTGCAACATTGCTTCACATTTAACAAGGCAGACTGAAACCATGCAACTAAAAGGATTGAAGCAAGTTGGTTCAGATCATAGGATACCAAACTACGGATCCAAACATGCGCTGATCCACTGTCACTGTGTTCACAATCACAACAATGGGATGTCAGCATGGGGCTGCCATCGGGAATAAAAGTTCAGTCAATGCAGAAAATAAAGCACCAAAATAGCAAAAAGCTACCACTCCCAAAAATAGAAACCCGTATGTACCAGCTGAGCCAGCCTCATCCCTCAAAAAAAAAAACTGAGCCAGCCTCAAACAGTTTAACAGAAAAACAAAAGAAGAAAAGGCACCAAGAACTAAGTGAAATCCAGGACATGATAATGGTAGCATATCCAATCGTGTCCTTCCAAGAATACAGAAAAGGTTGCGCTAATATATTTTCCATGAAAAATAATTATACTGAACTGAAACCACGCCCCTGAATCGCAGACCCTGAAATGATCCTACCGAACCTGAATGCCGACCCCGACGCCAACGAACCAAAGCCAAGCCAAACCTCGGTGAGCCTGCGGCCTCACTGCAGCGGCAGGGGAAAAGGAATCCGTGGGCTACGACCTGCTCCGCCGTGGCCTTGACAATGCGGCTTATGGCCAGGCCTGGTTGCGGCGGCGCCGCCGTTGGTTCGGGGTCGGTGTAGGGCAAAAACAACTCGGGATTTCCCCAATCGGAGAAACGGATGCACACGAAAGAGAAAAAATCGCGCTGCTACATACCAATGGGGCGGAGCAGCGAGCACATCAATGGCGATGCTCCGATCCGTGTGTACCGGTGGGCAAGAAGAAAGAGCACCGCTTTATCCCCTCTCCCCCAATGTCTATCCCCTCCGCATTGGAGACGTCGCCTCCTTCCTCTCTCTTCTCTATCCACCACCAGGCTCTGTCTGTCTGCCTCACTGAGCGCACCGCACCGAACAGTAATGGCACTAGAGAGCTTTGCCCCGGGGCGCGCGCGCGGAATCTCTCTCTACCTCGCAGTCGCAGGAGGCTGCAGCCTGCAGGACTGGGGCAGCGGAATGCGTGTGTTTCCCGTTGCGAGGGCCGAGGGGTCTACCCGCCATCCCGCTCTCTCTGGATCGTCGGGACCGGGCAGTCACGACACTCTACTCTACTGTGTGTATAATGCATGGGGATATTTTACGATTTGTCTCCGAGAGCATCTCCACTCCCAAAAACGAAAGGGAAATTTGCAGCAGGATACCGGTTATTTTTTGCATTTGCCTCAAACACACCGTTCGAGTCTTTGCTAGGTATTATTATATTTTTGTGATATATTTGTCAGAACACACCACCTACTAAAAACGGAAAGTTTTGCACTTTTATGTGGGATGATTTGTTTTGAAGATAAAGGGCAAAACTTTGCGTTTTCAGCCAGGTGGTGTGTTCTGGCAAATGTGTCACGAAATTGTAATGGTATCTGGCAAAGACACAATCGAGCGGTGTATTTCAGCAAATGCCAGAAAATAACTGTGTTCTGTAGCAAATTTTCCTAAATCGAAAATAGAGGCACCTGCGCTAAAATACTCGGTCAGCCGAACGCTCCAAAATTATTTTCGCGTCATCGCGGCACGTAGTTTCATCCGACGACAGGGTCAGTTTCTCCCAAAAATATTAAATTTCCCGGCGCCATATCATCCCGTTCTCCTTTTCCCTCGGCTCCAATTCCCGCCATTTCCCCCACGCAAGCCATCGTCTTGCTCCACCGTCCATCCATGAACACGAGGCAGTACGTCGCTCCACGCACGTCGGCGCCGGACGCTCTCGCTGCCAAGCCTGCTCCTGCGAAGAAGAGGGCGGCGCAGACATCCAGCGCCAAGGAGCGGCCAGAGGGAATGACCAACGTCGAGTGGGCGTTCGACATCCAATGGCGCTCGGTGGAGAACGCTAGCTGCCGCTCGAGGGAGGCGAAGCGGAAGACGAAGAGGGTTGCAACCGCGGCGGCGAAGCAGACGGCATTGATGGAGCGGGCCGCTGCCATGGTGGCGCCCCATACATATGTGCATCCCTTTGTCCCCGGTGCGTGGAGCGGCAGCCAGGGCAGCGTCTCCTCGCCGTCACCGTCCACCGCATCGTCGTCGCCATTGTTCCATGACGCCCAAGGTAACCCACCCCACATGTCCCGCTGCTCGGCGAGCTGCCACGATTTTGACCCGCTCAGTGGGTTCAAACCCAACACTTTCGCCGCCCCAAACACCTTCGCCGCCCCAAACACTTTCACCGCCGGCGACCTGCACATCCTGGCCGGATCGCCTGAGCTCCGGCGCACTCTCTACAGTGGAGGCGGGCCTCCTCCTCACCCCGGTACCAGCAGTTCGCCATGAGCAGCATCGCGCAAGCGCCATTCAGCGCGGGGCGACACCATCTTGGAGGACATGATCATCGATGGCACCAACGGGCAGTCGTCCTTCACGCAGCAGGAAGCCGAGGCGTACGCCGAAGATGAGGAAGAAGGCGACGATGTTGGGCGGGAGAACGACGTGTACACCTGCGTTGAGGTCCCCGAAGAGATCGCGCCGGCCTTCGCTGATCCAAAAGGCAAGAAAATGAAGGTCGCCACCGCGTCGGGCGCCACCGCAGCGGGCGCGGGCCCGAAGAAGAAGGCCTGCGGGCGCGGGCCAAAGTGGAGCTCGAAGGACGAGTGTCTCGCTGAGGCATGGAAGACGGTGAGCATGGACCCCTTCACCGGCGCCAATCAGAATGCGGAGTCCTATTGGAAGAGGGTGAAGGCGTCGTTCGACGAGCGTCGGCTCTTGGATCCCTACGTCAAGGCGCTGACCACCGATCGCAACGTCTCTGCCATGTCTCACCATTGGCACATGATCTAGCACGCCTGCAAAAAGTGTCACGACGTTGTGGAGGAGGTTCGCCGCGTCCACGATAGGGGCACCAACTTCGACGATCAGGTAGGATTTGTCAGGTGTTTTGCATATGCACGCCATGATCACCTCCTACCGCGAGGACAACAACGACGTCGAGTTCAAGTTCGTGCATTTCTTCACCCGGATTGAGAAGTGTGACAAGTGGACGAAGGTTCGGACTGCCCTCACCAAGGCCAACGCGCTGTTCGACCCGAACGCCACGACTACACCGGTTGTTGTTGGCCGGCCCGTCGGGAACAAGAAAGCCAAGGCGATGAGGGATGCCGCGTCAGCCATCGAGAAGCTTCACTCCTCCATCCTGGCGTGCATCGCTGACGCCACCACGCACGCTGCTACACGGGTGGAGCAAGCCACAAAGATGGAGGAGGTGGCGTCGACAAGATGGTCATCGGTCATGGAGAGTCAGGACATCAAGCTCGACCTGATCAAGGCCAACAACGTTGCCAAGAAGAGGAAGGAGGACCTGGCGATCCTGCACGCTGACACTAGTGGCATGGACGACAACGTCAAGGCATGGTGCGCCGCGCAGCGCTCCACGATCCTAGCCGAGAGTCGAGCTCGCCCGCGCCCCAGCCCAGCACCGCGACTCCTACGGCTACTACTCCACTGGCCACAAACTCTTCCCCGTTGACTGCCACACTGCCATCTCCGACCGCTACGCCGACAACACCCACCGTCATCCCCGATTCCACGTGGAGGAAATTGCTTGATTCACGCGGCTATCTAATGCATGCCGGCATGTGTGCCTCTTTTTTTTTTGGTTCGCTAGACATTGCTATGCTGCGATTTGCGACGATGTGTTGGTCAAGACTTGCCATTAGCAATGATGTGTTCGTCGAGACATTGACCCTTTTGTGAGCGTGACTCTATTTGACCGGCATATGTTTTTAAGTTTGAAATTTGGGTTGGGCGTTTGGGGGATGCAGTTGGGGCCGGTGGCCCGTTGGCACCCCATACGGTCAGGTGCCGGATACCGTATGGGGGGTCACGAGTGGAGATGCTCTAAAGTGTCTATTATTTGCCACATAACCACCATATGTTAGTGACACAAGAAATAGCAAATAATAAAAGTGCAAAAAAATATGGCAAAGTGTGAAATCCCCCGTGTGTGGAGGGAGGCAATGTGTGCGTCTGTGGGCTTGGCAACCATTTCAGATTCCAGGAGTGGCGAATTTTATGTGCAAGTGCCGGAGCGGGACACTTGGAACTTGGGGCGTGTTTGGTTGCATGCAACTATTTTCTGCACCGCTGGCGCAGTGGGAAGGAGCTCCCTGCACGTTCAAGGCGGTCATGGGCCATAAAAGCGACTTTGTTTGATGTTCTGCACGGAGAAATTTCTGCCCCGTGAAGATTTGGACTCTGGCCGTTTGGTATGTCGGTTTTCAGGTCTTGTAGCAGCCCAGAACGGCGCCCCTGTTGTTTGGTTGCAACCCAGAATCTGCTTCTGCTTACCTCTTACCTTCGGTGGTGAGGTTAACAGAGATCAACAGCGCAAGCAAGAACATAATCACAGTTGAGGCAAACTTAGCACTGATCATAGTTCAAACACAGTCATAGTTCACGACATAGGACAATCATAGTGCAAACACGGTCATAGTTCACGAAACAGGACGATCATAGTTCACGACACATCATAGACGATCATAGTTCAACAAACGACAGTAACATCAACTACACACAGACCAGGTAAGCTTCAGACATGACTTTGGAAGATGACACACCTGGTGGTGTCGCCACGGTAACGGCACATGGTCATCACCTCAGTGTAGGTGTGGTCGAAGATGACCACATTGTACTGGAAGGTGGACACCTTCTTAAAGACGAGTAACTGGCCTATCTGCAGCTGATGAGCGACGGCGAAGGCCGCCCACCCCTGGTCGATGTATGCGTCATCGCCTTCTCTCACCGTAGCCATCCTCCAGTAGCAGCCAATGTTGGTGGTGACGATGATGTTCGAAGGCTCCGAACCACCTGACGAAATCATGAGGGATTCGTAGCCTGTTGAAGGTGGGACTGAAGACGATGCGTATGAACTGGTCCGGCCCTACGTCCGGCTGGAAGTGGCCGACTTTAGCCGCCCTTCGCTTCTTGAACGGTCCCTCGTCGGGGGTCTCAAGTGACCCAAGCTTGAGCTTCTCAGTCTGCCACAAGAACACATGCTATTAGAGGTGTGCCTACTCACAAGTATATAGATGAAAACGAACATTGAAAACATGTGATGCCTCACACATTGGATCACACGTCAGCTCAAGGGACTGCCCTCAAACTAAGTCTAGTGTGCAAGTAATCACACACACACACAACTAAGTTTGAGGGTAGCACCTTGTCTTCCAGTGTGCCATTGTTAAATCATTGACCTATGCACTATACAAACAAAATGAAGCCTCATATATTGGATCACACGGCAGGCAAAGAGACTGCCGGCAAACTAAGTCTAGTGTGCAACAAATATGGCACACACGACTAAGTTTGAGGGCAGCACACTGTCTTCCATTGTGCCATTGTTGAATCATTGGCCATTGAACAAATGAAGAAGTAAAAACATGGAAAACAAGGTAGCATAGGCCTCATACAATGAGCACATATGGAGGAGATATTTGATGTGAACCAATGGCATGGTGATGTTTAGTCATGCCATAGGTTCTGATTAATCATCTCCTCACACTATGATTACTGGTTACAATCATAGGCCTAGTTCAATCAGAAACTACACAATCTACAACAAACTACCATGACTCATTCTGCACAGCAATCTCAACATGCTAAATCCCAACACAAAAAAACCCTTCCCCTCTTTGCATGCACAGTAAGATCTGCTAGTTTCAGTAATCCAAAGCGTCATCTAGGAAGGATCTACCGCAATCCGATACTAGAGTAACAGATCTAAGCAAATCCAGACCGTGAAAAAGCAAGAACTGGACAAGAACATCAAGAAATGGGGACGAACACCTTGCAAACATCAATCCGATCGCTGTCCTAACGGAAACCCTAGCAGATTTAATGTGCATGTCGCCGGAAATGCCCGAGAATGGCATGTTCTGCCAGAACGAGTACAAATGTGAGAAGGAGAGGTCGTTACCGCCATTGTTCTGTGTAATAACCCAGAACATAGGAACAACGAAGGGTAGATATAGAAATGGGATGTGCATTTCATCGCAAAACGGGGGAAATTTTCGTGCCTTATTGCAACTAAACCTAAGAGGGATCGAGGTTCTCTCTCATTTTGCACTTAGGGTTAGGCAATGTGAGTTAGGGAAATTTCGACATGATCTCTTTTGTATCTTGTTGATTTGGGGAATGATTTCATTTGACAAGTTATAATACATTGAACAATAAGCAAATAGCACTAAGGAAATTGAATTCACAATTCAACTACAATTTATGAATTCAAATAACTTTGAATTTCAAATTGAATATTAAATACAATAGTTAATCAAGAATATAAACATTACATAAATTAAAAGCTCATAAGCAAAACTTGAGCTTTATTGATAACCAACACAGATTACATTGTATTTACAATATTCTTGATACAAGAATTGATGAATAATAAACAGAAATGAAAAAGGAAAATTACAATATTGTCCTAAACTAAAACCTAGACTAAATGACTTGAAGAATATCTTCATGGTCATATTCATCTTCAAAACCTGCAAAACAGAATAGCAAGTACTAGCCAGAATGTTAAGTGTTAGGCAGAAATTCAGTTTGGACAGAGTGAGGGTTTGACAGAATTCAGTTTGGACAGAAGCACACTGTCCTGCACACTTGTGCTTGTCCAAAGCACTGGACAGCACAAAATAAGAGCAAGCAGACCAACCCTGAGCACCACCAGAGGGCTCAAGTTTCAGCATATGAGAGCACACAGCTCATGTGTGCTGGGCAAGCCACAGCAAGGCAATGCATGAGCTTAGTCACCAAAGCAAGCCAGGCTTGTGTGTCATGGCAAGAACAGAAGTAGGGCTCGTATAAAAGGAGCACAAACCCTAGAAACAGTAACAGTCGACCAGATAAGGATTCACCAGGTAAGGGTGAAGCTAGAGCAGCATAGTTCATCCAGTTCTTGCTCAAGAATAGAACCAACACACACAACCACTCAGCCACCAGAAATCATGGTGACCTAAGAAGATCAACCAAGACCTGGAGGTGAAGGGCTGTGACACAAACCACAAGTCTGCAACAACAAAATATTTCACTCTAGGAGCTGGAACAAGGTATACCTAGTTCCTGGAGAAGATCCCATGGATCTAATCCATAAATCATGCATGACATAGTCATGGGATTGAGCAGATGCTCAAAAGGGTAAATCATCACTTGGTTTTCACCAAGGATTATTGCCAGTCTAGAAGCCACTAAGACAGAAATCATCCAGATACAGATCTTGTGCACAGAAGCTAGCAAACATGCACAGATGCACACACTAGCAAGATCTCATGCACAGATAGCACCAGTAGATGTATTGCAAGGATTAGCAGCTAATAAGACTACACCGAAAATCCTAAGCATATAACCATCAGTAAAACCCTAGATTTCTTCACAGGCAAGCATATTGGCATTCATATTTAGTATGATCCCCAAATATGCAAGCAAAGATGAGTAGCCCACAAGATCCAACCAACCATGTGAGCAACCAATCAGTAGCAAGGCTACTGAGGTCACAACACACTTAGAACCATCCAAAGCAAAGCCAAATACAAAGCATCATTATCCAGGAATGGATTCATACTCTATTTGCTTGTCAAATAATCATGAACAGCAAATTCATATACAAGCAAGTGATTTAATCATCACTGCATAAGTAGTTCATCATAAATTAATTTATTCAAGCAAGAATACATAACAGATCCATGCTTTATATTGACAATAGCACACTGTGAGGCAACACATCACTTGTCACTGCATCACAGCCACTGGATCAAGTCCAGTGAGCTAGGAAGAGCAACAACACACACATATAGTAGCATAATCATGCTTGAGCATCAGCATCAGTAAGGAAATGATTCACTTAGCCACAGAAATTAATCAGCAACCAAGCCACTGACATTTAATTGATCAAATGGATCAATTGAATCAAGTCAAGCCACACAGATAGGCTAGCCAACAAGAAATGGTTGATCCAATGGATCATTGGTTTACACAGGAGGCACAGAAGCACCCCACAAGCATCACTGGCATTCACAAGTGTCACAGATGCATAGCAGTACACCTAGACAAGCAAGTATAATATGCCAGTAAGCATAGCAAGCTCTTAAGCAAGAGCAACATGGCATAGTAGGATCATAGCATGATAGGAGCAGTAGGCAAGCAACACATGGCACGCACAGCAAGCAAAGCAACACTGGCCAGTACCAGAGATTGGTGAATTGGCCAGAGCTTGCAGAAAATGGAAGCACAGGTAGTTTAAGCAGCAGTAGCAAGGCTCTGCATGATCACAGGATCATCAGAGAGCAATAGAGCAAGAGGAGAAGAAGCACAGAAGCTTGGGAGGCGCACAAGCATGGAAAGGAGAAGGAAAAGGACCAGAGCAACTTACACGCGCCTGGTGGCAGAGGCTATGGCATGGCGAGGCAGTGCTCGCGCGGCCATAACAGCTGCAAAACCCAGGGAAGGCGTCGGCGTTACGCCGACGAACACGAACACCACCACCGTAGCATAGCACCGGAGACGACGGCACAGGTACTGCGAGCAGCACCACGCCAGGTCGATCTCGGAGGCACACATGTCGACGGCGAGGACGAGAGCTCGTCGGAGATCACCCAATCGCCCGAGGCGATTCACCAGTAGATCCAGAGAGGAGGCGATTCGCCAGGAAAGGAAGCTATCGGAGAAACCACGCGAACAGATCGATAGATCGTCTCGCGGCGGTCCAGATCAGGTAGGTGGCGAGGTCAGGGAAGCAAGGAGGCGGCCGGAGCACGGCGGCAGCCATGGCGGCGACGCCATCGCCTCGCGTGTCGCCAGAGGTTAGGGTTAGGGCGAACGAGTGAGAGAGACGAGTGAGTGAGTGAGGTGGGTCGCTTTGGCACCACCGACCCGCTATGGGGCACGCCTTAGTGGGCTGTCCCATGGGCTTTAGTTAGTGGGCTAGCCCAATAGGGGCCAGGGGGTATTCTGGTCTTTTCACAATTTAGGAAAAAGGCCAGAATTTCACCAATTTTTAGTAAATAAAATACAACTCTAAAAATCCATTAAAAATTGGATTTGTGAATAAAAAATTATTCTTAACAAGAATAAAATATGAAATAGAACTTAAGAAACAAATTCAAATTTATGAATTTAATGAATTTAAAACAATAACTTAGAATTTCAAACTATTATTTCCTTGTATTTATAAATCAAGGAAAAATCTCAAATAAGTTCAAATACTTATTTTCAAACATTTCAAAATAAAATTCTATTATTCCAAGACATTTCTATTGAAAAAGGTATTTTCCAAAGGAAAATACTCTATTCCTTTTTATTTCAAAAATATAGAGGTAACTCTATTATTTCAATCATTTTGGAATGATTAATGTATCACACAAGTAAAATGGTATTACTTTGAATCATGTTACTTTATGAGAATTAAAGTGGTTCACATATTAAAACAATTGCAAATTACTGCCAAAGGCATAAATCTTAATCCAACCCTAAATTGTAATCACTCATTGGGGTAAAGGGATTCCACATAAAATAATACATTCATGACTGCATTATTTGGATTTTATAACATTGTCCTTACCGGACAATGATGCTTCTTACAGAACCCGAGGTCCAGGTTCCATCAACTGCATTGAACTGCACTATCTCGCAGTCCACATGCAAGTTCACCCTTGCTCATACCAACTTGAGTATTTTCTATTACTTTAATGCAAAGCTATATACTTATCATTCCTGCATCGCAAATAAAATGTTACTTTCCAACTATGAATATGACTATGTGGTTGGCAATGGAACCATGGTATGTGTTGATATGATGGAGGTTCCATTGCATGGGTTATATTAACCTAGGATTAATTACCAATGCCGTCCAGTGATTCTAGCGCCGTACAAACCGCGTTAACCATGAGATCTATAATGGCTCTAGGGAAGCCAGCCGTATCTTTTCCCTCCTGCACACCAACGGACTGGTAGAGCTGCGGGGTGTTGGAGGCACTGCCGTAGGTTGGGATAGCCTTTTAAATCCCCATCCATATGTGATGTTGAGCTCTACGGTCTATGATGGATTGTCCAAAGTACACCGTGAGTAAAGCCGTATTATCGGGAGAAGTCTACTGGGGGTGTACGGGTGGACAAAAGGGTGGGTTTGCAGGGTCGCGGAGAAGGCGGTGTGGGCTTGGATTTTCATACCTGGCCTCACACCAAAGGAAGTGTGAACGGGGGCAAGTCCCTGCGGATGGCAAAAAGGGTGGGATCTCTTGTGGGAAAAGTAACGCACCTCTGCAGAGTGTATCAAATTGTGGCTGTCACTCCTTGTTCCGGGAAGGGAATCGCTGACACGCGGCAGGAAAGGAACTCCACGAAGTTCTGGTCAACCTGTGAAGACTGACGGGCATAGTTTTCATAATAAAAGCAACCTTTTGAAGAAATGATTTCAAAACATGCATTGACCTGCGATTTTCTGATCAATGGTCGTAGCTAGTGCATCAAACACCTTTTTACTCTTTTAAAACTTGCTGAGTACCTCTGTACTCACTTTCTTTCGACACCCTTTCTAGAATGTGATCCGGAAGTGGAGGCCATCAACGATGGAGCACCAGAAGGAAGCTACGAGCTGGTCTACGAGGAACTTGATCTTACCGGCGGAGTTGAAGGAGTAGACTATGGGATAGTCTATGGACCCGATGACACGGAGGTGGAGGAGTAGTCAGATACCCTAGCATCATAGAGCCGAGCAACGTAGAACTTACCTAAATAAGTTGTTGAGCTCTCTTTTTTATATGTTTATGAGTTGTAATCGTACTTAAGTAGTATCTTAGGGTGTTCTCATAGGACCTGTGAGAATACCAACTTGTTAAGACAATGTTTGTAATAATATATGGAGTGTTATGACCTGCAATGTTTCTGTTGTACCACTCTGAGGGATATGGCAATTGTGAAGAAGTCCCTTCACAAAGATCATATCAACAACTTGTATACTACAACATGCAGTGGTATGCTGGGTCACCGCAGCTGGTATCAGAGCAAATGTTGCGACCTTAGGTTGGAAAAACCTAGATAGGGAAGAAACCTGTAGGAGTCAAGTAGAAATAGTAAAGGATTCTCTAGAAATATGGTGATTATTCACATGAGAATAGCAAAACCATATATTTTAGTGCGATAATTCTTTATTATAGCTATTATGATGCATCATCACTACTAATATTCTGCTTTTGTATACAGCCATAATGGCGAACACTTTTCCTAAGAGGACTTTGAGGAAGGTTGAGGGATGGCTCGGTGATTATGATGGACAAATCACAGATCTCCTGCGTGGGATGCTAAAGGAACTCCATTGTGACCCACGGATACATGTCATCAAGTATATCTATTATGATGGGGAAATCCTAGCCAAGTGCAGGGTATCGGTTCAATTACCGATGCAACTAATGATGAGTCATATAATGTCATACGGAGAAGCCAAAACCATCACCACAGCCTATCACATGGCCCTATTCAAGGCAATCCTTGAGATAAGGCAGCACAAGTCAGTAGAGCTACTATGTTCAGAGTATTCTCATATACCTCATGCCGAGGAAGATGAGGATCCCACTCTGAATCATCTGGTGTTAGCACACAGAAGCCCTAAAGTTGCAGCACAGCACATGGATAGCTGTAAGTCTTTATTGACCACGATGTACCTTTTACACATGAAGATGAGGGGTGAGATTGAGCACATGCTAACTGAGTTCACGGACCCTGATAAAGTCCAAACTCGGATGCGTGATCTGAGGGCACAACCACAACACACTACACCTTTCTTTAGCCTAGACAGCTATGTAGATTTGAGTGACCAGTTGTCCCAGAAAGATCCACTCACACCCAACTTTGTCCCACACTATCCGCATGTGTCAGCATCGTATGAGTCTGGATATGGGGGAGATGATTCCAGGAACCTAAACTGCTCGGAGTCACCAATCGAGAATTCGACTGGTTGGCGTTTGGGGGAACCATTTGGGGATGAAGGAGAACCCATCACTTGTGATACAGAGGATGAAGGAGGCGCGGTTAACCAAGACGTTAACCAAAGCTTTGGGCAGAAAGAGAAAGACACCAACTCCATTTCTTTAGATCTGGAGATGGGACTACCCAAAACATCCCAGTACGTTGTAGGTGAGAGTTCTGGAACTAAGAAAAAGAAGAAGAAGAAGATGCGAGGTCAAGTGAGTAGAAATCCTCCATGGATGGCAGAAGAAGGTGAGCTGTATCCCACTGGGGATACATATGAGTCATTATCCAGCTACTTTGGCATGACAGATCTCTGTCTCGGCACTTCGTCCGATTCAGATTACATACCTACTGGAAGGACCTTCATTCTAGACGGTGTTCGGAAGACGAATCGCTGTACCGGATGGACCCCAGGGATGTACGCGGAGGCGAGTTATGATGACGAGGAGTAGAGCTCCAAGGAAGAATAAAGTAATCTAGGTGGTATTGTAATAGAACGTATTTTTAAATTCCGTTGGCTTGGGCTTTAAGCCAAATAAGTGGTTTATATGTACCACATGTAATATAAGTGTGTGTGTTATGTAATATACAAAGTATATGCATAATAAATGTTTGTTTTGTATTTGCTTCTTGATTTCATTGTGTGACTAGTTCTGGGCAATGAGTTGAGCTCAGAAAACATTTGCATGGTGTAATTATGAGTAATCGCTCTTTGTTACAGGACTAGGGGGAACATGGCGTTAGTATAAACCGAAGATGCTCGCAGAGAGCGGGAGGCGAGAGAAAAAGAGGAGGCATATGCAGCAGCTAGAGTGGAGAATGCACCACCACCACCACACCCAATGATGCACCCAGACTTCCAACAGTATATGAGAGCAATGGAGGAAGATAGGAGGCGGTACCAGGAAAGTCAAAGCAAGAACATGCAAGACTTCTTTACCCACGTCATCAATGATAAGGGTAATGAAGGCAAAGGAGTAACCCTATTAGACTTCCAAAATGCAAGGCCACTACCTTTTACATCAGCTCCAGAACCAATGGACGCTGAAGATTGGCTCATGGATACGGAACGGAAGCTGAAGACCATTGGATGCAACGATGAGGAGAAGATTCGATATACTACTTATCTGTTGTCAGGACCAGCAACGTCATGGTGGGAGAATCTTGTAGCAGTACACCCTCCAGATAAGGTGTTCACCTGGGAGGAGTTCAAGAAGAAGTTCCGGGATGCCCATGTTCCGGAGAGCGTGGTGGAGCTGAAGAAGAGGGAGTTTGACGAACTACGTCAGAACACTGCACCCATTATGCAGTATGTTCGGGATTTCAACAGGTTGTCAAGGTATGCACCTGAGGATGTTGATACGGAGGAAAAGAGAAAGAAGCGGTTCATGAAAGGCATGAATCCATACATGAAGATGCAACTGAGGTTGGCACGGACTGCTGAATTCCAGGAACTGATTGACTCGGCAATCACTTTCGAGGATGACTACATGCAAGTACAGGAGGATTGGAGGAAGAGAGCTCGTATCGAGCCAAGGAAGTACCCAATTAGCAAACCAACACCTGATCAGAGTTTCAAACCCTGATTTCGACCTACTACTGGTAATCAATACAACCGGGGAGGTCAGAGTCAGAACCCAATAAATCAGATCATTTGCAACAATTGTGGCCAGAGAGGTCATTTGCAGAAGGATTGTCAGAAACCCGGAATCATCTGTTATGGTTGTGGGAAGGATGGAAACATCAAGCCGGAGTGTCCAAACAAGGCGTCTTGGAGCGGACAGAGCTCAGGAGGACGAGGTGGAAGTAACAACAACAACAACAACAACCGCAACTACAACAACAACAACAACAACAACAACAAGAGGGGGAAGCCTTATGGAAAGCTGAATTGCACATCTTTGAAGCAAGCGGAAGAGTCGGATCAAACAGTCTTAGGTACGCTAAGCATTCTTACTCATCCTGGAAAAGTCTTATTTGATACTGGAGCAACCACATCATTTCTTGCACTGGAATTTGTGGAAAAATTCGGGCTTAGATGTTCTAAGTTAGAAACCCCTATAACTGTTCTATCCGCGGGGGGAACGATCTTAGTTACCCACGTGAAAGAAGCACATGTCATAACCATATGTGACTGTGTGTATTTCGCGGACCTATTCATCATTCCCATGAAGGACACATCTGTCATCCTAGGAATGGACTGGTTGACAGAGAATGGAGCGGTGATCAACTGTGGAGACAAAACAGTATCACTTCGCAACTCTATTGGAGGCCGAATAGTTTTCCAAGGAGACAAATACAGTGAGTTGGAGATAGGATTGGAGCTCAATAGTTTGAAGGAGGTGAGGATTGAAGATATCCATGTAGTAAATGAGTTTCCAGATGTATTTCCCAAGGAACTACCGGGCATGCCACCCGATAGGGAGATAGAATTCACAATCGATCTGATTCCAGGCACAGCACCAATAGCTCAACCACCATATAAGATGGGACCAAAGGAGTTAGTGGAACTGAAAGCTCAGATAGATGAATTGGAACAGAAGGGATTTATTCAAGAAAGTGTGTCACCATGGGGTACACCAGTCATTTTTGTGGATAAAAGAGATGGTGGAAAGAGAATGTGTGGAGATTACAGGAATCTGAACAATGTAACTATCAAGAACAAGTACCCTTTACCTGGGATACAAGACCTTTTTGATCAAGTTCAAGGAGCTGGAGTCTTCTCGAAGATAGATTTACGGTCAGGATACCATCAAATCAAGATCAAGAAGGAGGATGTGCCAAAAACATCGTTTGTATCAAGGTATGGACACCATGAATACTTGGTTGTACCATTTGGACTAACAAATGCACCAGCAATTTTCATGAATTTGATGAACAAGATATTCATGAAGTACTTGGACAAGTTTGTGATAGTGTTCATAGATGATATTCTAATCTATTCCAAAGATAAAGAAGAACATGCCAAGCATTTGAAGATAGTTCTGCAAATTTTGAGAGAACATCAGCTATATGCAAAGTTCAGCAAGTGCAAATTTTGGTTGGATAGTGTTGAATTTCTTGGACATGTCATAACCAAAGAAGGTATAGCGGTGAATCCAAGCAAGGTTCAATCCGTATTGGAATGGAAGTCACCCAAAAATGGTAAGGAGATACGAGGATTCCTTGGTATGGCAGGCTATTATCGAAGATTCATTGAAGGATTTTCGAAGATTGCCGGACCAATGACCAAGCTACTCAAGAAAAATACTCCATTTGTTGGACTGATGAGTGTGAAGCCAGTTTCCAAACACTCAAAGATAAGTTAACCACAACACCGATGTTAGCAGTTCCTGCACCTGGAAAGGATTACACGGTGTATTGTGATGCTTCCAAGAATGGACTTGGATGTGTTCTTATGCAAGATCGGAAAGTAATAGCCTATGGATCAAGACAGTTGAAACCACATGAACACAACTACCCTGTACATGATTTAGAATTGGCGGCAGTTGTGTATGCTTTCAAGAGTTGGAGACAATTTCTATATGGATCCAAGTGTGAGTTATACACCGATCATAAGAGTTTGAAATACTTCTTCACTCAGAAGGAATTAAACATGAGACAGAAGAGATGGTTAGAGTTGATTAAGGATTGTGACCTTATAATCAATTATACACCAGGCAAGGCTAATGTAGTAGCAGATGCCTTAAGCAGGAAGAGTACGGAAAATCAACCTACGGAACGGGAGATTCCAAAAGAACTTCGGAAAGAGCTAGAGGACGCTCAGATTCTGTTCATTCAAGGTGATGTTAAAGGAATTGTAGCAACCATGAGGATTATGGATGAGATGTATTCAGACTTGAAGTATGAGATTATCCGAAAACAAGCGGATGATTTGTTCATCCAAGAAGAAATCAAAAGGATTGGAGAAGGAAGACCATCGGAATTCAATCTAGGGGAGTTTGATTCACTATACTTCCAGAAAAGGATATGTGTACCGGATGATCCAGAAGTGAAGTCAATCATATTAAAGGAAGCACATGAAACCCCTTATTCAATACATCCGGGAAGTACTAAGATGTATATGGATTTGAAGGAGATGTTCTGGTGGAACAACATGAAAAGAGAGATAGCACAATATGTCTCTGAATGTCATACATGTCAGCGAGTGAAGGCAGAACATCAAAGTCCTGCTGGATTACTCAAACCACTAGAGATACCGGAGTGGAAATGGGATGAAATCGGAATGGATTTTGTTACTGGTCTACCAATGACTAGTAAGAGGAAGGATATGATATGGGTAATAGTGGATAGACTTACCAAGAGTGCTCATTTCATAGTAGTAAATGCAAAGGATACTGCGGAAAAGCTCGTGGATATATATGTTAAGGAGATAGTTAGCAAGCATGGAGTACCAAAGAAGATAGTCTCAGATAGAGGTTCAATTTTCACATCAGCGTTTTGGAAACAACTCCAAGAGGCTTTGGGATCCAAGTTGGATTTCAGTACAGCATATCATCCACAAACCGGAGGACAAACCGAAAGAACCAATCAGATACTTGAAGACATGCTTAGAGCTTGTGCTCTGAACTTTGGAGGCTCATGGGAGGACCATTTACCTTTGGCGGAATTCTCATATAACAATAGTTATTAGAGTAGCATCCAGATGGCACCGTACGAAGCATTGTACGGAAGGAAGTGTAGATCACCAATTTGTTGGTTTGAAACCGGAGAGAACAAGGAGTTTACACCGGACTACATCAAGGAGAGACAAGGAGTCATCGAGGTGATCCGGGATAGACTCAAAATAGCTCAAAGTCGTCAAAAGAGTTATGCCGACCAAAGAAGAAGAGCTTGGGAATCGAAAGTAGGAGACATGGTATATTTAAAGGTTAGCCCAATGAAAGGACTTAGGAGGTTCGGAGTAAAAGGAAAGTTAAGTCCTCGATATATAGGACCATTCAAGATACTCAGTCAAAATGGAGGAACAACTTTTGAGTTGGAATTACCGGAGCAATTGAGTCTGGTTCACAATGTATTTCATGTATCACAAACTCAGAAAGTGTTTGAAGGCATCGGATTATCCCATCACATATGAAGAAATAGAATTGCAATCTGATCTAACTTATGTGGAAAGACCTGAAAAGATCTTAGAAGTACAATGGAAGAAGTTAAGGAACAGAGCAATCAAATACTACAAAGTTCAATGGCAACATCATCTTGAGCGAGAAGCAACTTGGGAGACGGAAGAAGAACTCAGGAAGTCTTACCCCGAGATGTTCAGGTACCAATCTTAACTTCGGGACGAAGTTTCTGTTAAGGGGGAGAGGCTGTAATAACCCAGAACATAGGAACAACGAAGGGTAGATTTAGAAATGGGATGTGCATTTCATCGCAAAACGGGGGAAATTTTCGCGCCTTATTGCAACTAAACCTAAGAGGGATCGAGGTTCTCTCTCATTTTGCACTTAGGGTTAGGCAATGTGAGTTAGGGAAATTTCGACATGATCTCTTTTGTATCTTGTTGATTTGGGGAATGATTTCATTTGACAAGTTATAATACATTGAACAATAAGCAAATAGCACTAAGGAAATTGAATTCATAATTCAACTACAATTTATGAATTCAAATAACTTTGAATTTCAAATTGAATATTAAATACAATAGTTAATCAAGAATATAAACATTACATAAATTAAAAGCTCATAAGAAAAACTTGAGCTTTATTGATAACCAACACAGATTACATTGTCTTTACAATATTCTTGATACAAGAATTGATGAATAATAAACAGAAATGAAAAAGGAAAATTACAATATTGTCCTAAACTAAAACCTAGACTAAATGACTTGAAGAATATCTTCATGGTCATATTCATCTTCAAAACCTGCAAAACAGAATAGCAAGTACTAGCTAGAATGTTAAGTGTTAGGCAGAAATTCAGTTTGGACAGAGTGAGGGTTTGACAGAATTCAGTTTGGACAGAAGCACACTATCCTGCACACTTGTGCTTGTCCAAAGCACTGGACAGCACAAGATAAGAGCAAGCAGACCAACCCTGAGCACCACCAGAGGGCTCAAGTTTCAGCATATGAGAGCACACAGCTCATGTGTGCTGGGAAAGCCACAGCAAGGCAATGCATGAGCTTAGTCACCAAAGCAAGCCAGGCTTGTCTGTCATGGCAAGAACAGAAGTAGGGCTCATATAAAAGGAGCACAAACCCTAGAAACAGTAACAGTCGACCAGATAAGGATTCACCAGGTAAGGGTGAAGCTAGAGCAGCATAGTTCATCCAGTTCTTGCTCAAGAATAGAACCAACACACACAACCACTCAGCCATCAGAAATCATGGTGACCTAAGAAGATCAACCAAGACCTGGAGGTGAAGGGCTATGACACAAACCACAAGTCTGCAACAACAAAATATTTCACTCTAGGAGCTGGAACAAGGTATACCTAGTTCCTGGAGAAGATCCCATGGATCTAATCCATAAATCATGCATGACATAGTCATGGGATTTAGCAGATGCTCAAAAGGGTAAATCATCACTTGGTTTTCACCAAGGATTATTGCCAGTCTAGAAGCCACTAAGACAGAAATCATCCAGATACAGATCTTGTGCACAGAAGCTAGCAAACATGCACAGATGCACACACTAGCAAGATCTCATGCACAGATAGCACCAGTAGATGTATTGCAAGGATTAGCAGCTAATAAGACTACACCGAAAATCCTAAGCATATAACCATCAGTAAAACCCTAGATTTCTTCACATGCAAGCATATTGGCATTCATATTTAGTATGATCCCCAAATATGCAAGCAAAGATGAGTAGCCCACAAGATCCAACCAACCATGTGAGCAACCAATCAGTAGCAAGGCTACTGAGGTCACAGCACACTTAGAACCATCCAAAGCAAAGATAAATACAAAGCATCATTATCCAGGAATGGATTCAGACTCTATTTGCTTGTCAAATAATCATGAACAGCAATTCATATACAAGCAAGTGATTTAATCATCACTGCATAAGTAGTTCATCATAAATTAATTTATTCAAGCAAGAATACATAACAGATCCATGCTTTATATTGACAGTAGCACATTGTGAGGAAACACAGCACTTGTCACTGCATCACAGCCACTGGATCAAGTCCAGTGAGCTAGGAAGAGCAACAACACACACATATAGTAGCATAATCATGCTTGAGCATCAGCATCAGTAAGGAAATGATTCACTTAGCCACAGAAATTAATCAGCAACCAAGCCACTGACATTTAATTGATCAAATGGATCAATTGAATCAAGTCAAGCCACACAGATAGGCTAGCCAACAAGAAATGGTTGATCCAATGGATCATTGGTTTACACAGGAGGCACAGAAGCACCCCACAAGCATCACTGGCATTCACAAGTGTCACAGATGCATAGCAGTACACCTAGACAAGCAAGTATAATATGCCGGTAAGCATAGCAAGCTCTTAAGCAAGAACAACATGGCATAGTAGGATCATAGCATGATAGGAGTAGTAGGCAAGCAACACATGGCACGCACAGCAAGCAAAGCAACACTGGCCAGTACCAGAGATTGGTGAATTGGCCAGAGCTTGCAGAAAATGGAAGCACAGGTAGTTTAAGCAGTAGTAGCAAGGCTCTGCATGATCACAGGATCATCAGAGAGCAGTAGAGCAAGAGGAGAAGAAGCACAAAAGCTTGGGAGGCGCACAGGCATGGAGAGGAGAAGGAAAAGGAGCAGAGCAACTTACACGCGCCTGGTGGCAGAGGCTATGGCATGGCGAGGCAGTGCTCGCGCGGCCATAACAGCCGCAAAACCTAGGGAAGGCGCAGGCGTTACGCCGACGAACACGAACACCACCACCGTAGCACAACACCGGAAATGATGGCACAGGTACTACGAGCAGCACCCGCGCCAGGTCGATCTCGGAGGCGCACACGTCGACGGCGAGGACGAGAGCTCGTCGGAGATCACCCAATCGCCCGAGGCGATTCACCAGTAGATCCAGAGAGGAGGCGATTCGCCAAGAAAGGAAGCAATCGGAGAAACCACGTGGACAGATCGATAGATCGTCTCGCGGCGGTCCAGATCAGGTAGGTGGCGAGGTCAGTGAAGCAAGGAGGCGGCCGGAGCACGGCGGCGGCCATGGCGGCGACGCCATCGCCTCGCGTGTCGCCAGAGGTTAGGGTTAGGGCGAACGAGTGAGAGAGACGAGTGAGTGAGTGAGGTGGGCCGCTTCGGCGCCACCGACCCGCTATGGGGCACGCCTTAGTGGGCTGTCCCATGGGCTTTAGTTAGTGGGCTGGCCCATGATACGTCTCCGACGTATCGATAATTTCTTATGTTCCATGCCACATTATTAATGATACCGACATGTTTTGTTCACATTTTATGTCATATTTATGCGTTTTCCGGAACTAACCTATTGACGAGATGCCGAAAGGCCAGTTGCTGTTTTCTGCTGTTTTTGGTTTCAGAAATCCTAGTAAAGAAATATTCTCGGAATCGGACGAAATCAACGCCGAAGATCTTAGAATCCCCGGAAGCATCCAGAACACACGAGAAGGACCAGAGGGGGGGCACTGGGCCCCCAGACCATAGGCCGGCGCGGCCCAGGCCCTGGCCGCGCCGCCCTATAGTGTCGCCACCCCTTCGACCTTCTGACGCCGCCTCTTCGCCTATTTAAGGGCCCTCGACCTAAAACCTCGAGACGGGAAAAGCCACGGTACGAGAAACCTTCCAGAGCCGCCGCCATCGCGAAGCCAAGATCTGGGGGACAGGAGTCTCTGTTCCGGCACGCCGCCGGGACGGGGAAGTGCCCCCGGAAGGCTCCTCCATCGACATCACCGCCATCTTCATCACCGCTGCTGTCTCCCATGAGGAGGGAGTAGTTCTCCATCGAGGCTCGGGGCTGTACCGGTAGCTATGTGGTTCATCTCTCTCCTATGTACTTCAATACAATAATCTCATGAGCTGCCTTACATGATTGAGATTCATATGATGATGCTTGTAATCTAGATGTCATTATGCTAGTCAAGTGAATTTTACTTATGTGATCTCCGGAGACTCCTTGTCCCACGTGTGTAAAGGTGATAGTGTGTGCACCGTGTGGGTCTCTTAGGCTATATTTCACAGAATACTTATTCACTGTTATGAATGGCATAGTGAAGTGCTTATTTATATCTCTTTATGATTGCAACATGTTTTGTATCACAATTTATCTATGTGTTACTCTAGTGATGTTATTAAAGTAGTTTTATTCCTCCTACACGGTGCAATGGTGACAGTGTGTGCATCCGTGTTAGTACTTGGTTTATGCTATGATTATGATCTCTTGTAGATTATGAAGTTAACTATTGCTATGATGGTATCGATGTGTTCTATGCCTCCTTTCTTAGCATGAAGGTGACAGTGTGCATGCTACGTTAGTACTTGGTTTAGTCGAGTTGATCTATCTTACACTCTAAGGTTATTTAAACATGAACATTGAATTGTGGAGCTTGTTAACTCCGGCATTGAGGGTTCGTGTAATCCTACGCAATGTGTTCATCATCCAACAAGAGAGTATAGAGTATGCATTTATCTATTCTGTTATGTGATCAAAGTTGAGAGTGTCCACTAGTGAAAGTACGATCCCTAGGCCTTGTCCCTAAATACTGCTATTGCTGCTTGTTTACTGTTTTACTGCGTTACTACTGCTGCGTTACTACTGCTTATTCATACCACCTGTATTTCACTATCTCTTTGCCGAACTAGTGCACCTATTAGGTGTGTTGGGGACACAAGAGACTTCTTGCTTTGTGGTTGCAGGGTTGCATGAGAGGGATATCTTTGACCTCTTCCTCCCTGAGTTCGATAAACCTTGAGTGATCCACTTAAGGGAAACTTGCTGCTGTCCTACAAACCTCTGCTCTTGGAGGCCCAACACTGTCTACAGGAAAAGGAGGGGGCGTAGACATCAAGCTATTTTCTGGCGCCGTTGCCGGGGAGGAAAGGTAAAAGGTACTCACACTCCGGATCTCGGCTACTAATCTATTTTCCGGCGCCGTAAGTACTCGAAGCTATTTCCTTTAGATCCTGCAATTGCATCTTTTTGTTTCTTGTTTACACTAGTTTGGCATAATGGACAAGAATGAGCTTCTTATGCTATTTCCTGATTTAAAACATGGATTGTTTGATGCGAAAATTAAAAAACCTATGGAATCTTATTTGCATGCTGGTAGTAATATTAGTATGAACGCTTTGAACACCATTGTTGATAATGATATAGAAAATTCTAAGCTTGGGGAAGCTGGTTTTGATGAGCATAATATTTTTAGTCCCCCAAGCATTGAGGAGAAAATTTACTTTGATGATACTTTGCCTCCTATTTATGATGATTATAATGATAGTAGTCTTTTGTTGCCACCTGTTATGGAGGATAAATTTGATTATGATTACAATATGCCTCCTATATTTGATGATAGCTACTTTGTTGAATTTGCTCCCACTACAACTACTAATAAAATTGATTATGCTTATGTGGAGAGTAATAATTTTATGCATGAGACTCATGATAAGAATGCTTTATGTGATAGTTATATTGTTGAGTTTGCTCATGATGCTACTGAAAGTTATTATGAGAGAGGAAAATATGGTTGTAGAAATTTTCATGTTACTAAAATACCTCTCTATGTGCTGAAATTTTTGAAGCTACACTTGTTTTATCTTCCTATGCTTGTTACTTTGCTCTTCATGAACTTGTTTATTTACAAGATTCCTATGCATAGGAAAGCATGTTAGACTTAAATGTGTTTTGAATTTGCCTCTTGATGCTCTCTTTTGCTTCAAATACTATTTCTTGCGAGTGCATCATTAAAACTGCTGAGCCCATCTTAATGGCTATAAAGAAAGAACTTCTTGGGAGATAACCCATGTGTTATTTTGCTACAGTACTTTATTTTATATTTGTGTCTTGGAAGTTGTTTACTACTGTAGCAACCTCTCCTTATCTTAGTTTTGTGTTTTGTTGTGCCAAGTGAAGCCTCTAATCGAAGGTTGATACTAGATTTGGATTTCTGCGCAGAAACAGATTTCTATCTGTCACGAATCTGGGCTGTTTTCTCTGTAGAAAAATCAGAAAAATATGCCAATTTACGTGCGTGTTCCTCAGATATGTACGCAACTTTCATTAGTTTTGAGTTTTCTGATCTGAGCAACGGAAGTATTTATTAGAAATTCGTCTTTACGGACTGTTCTGTTTTGACAGATTCTGCCTTTTATTTCGCATTGCTTCTTTCGCTGTGTTGGGTGGATTTCTTTGTTCCATTACCTTCCAGTAGCTTTGAGCAATGTCCAGAAGTGTTAAGAATGATTGTGTCACCTCTGAACATGTGAGTTTTTGATTATGTACTAACCCCTCTAATGAAGTTTATGAGAAGTTTGGTGTGAAGGAAGTTTTCAAGGGTCAAGAGAGGAGGATGATATACTATGATCAAGAAGAGTGAAAGCTCTAAGCTTGGGGATGCCCCGGTGGTTCACCCCTGCATATATCAAGAATACTCAAGCGTCTAAGCTTGGGGATGCCCAAGGCATCTCCTTCTTCATCGACAACATTATCAGGTTCCTTCTCTTGAAACTATATTTTTATTCGGTCACATCTTATGTGCTTTGCTTGGAGCGTCTGTATGTTTTTTTATTTTTGTTTGTGTTTGAATAAATTGGATTACATCATGCTTGTGTGGGAGAGAGACATGCTCCGCTGTAGCATATGGACAAGTATGTCCTTAGGCTCTACTCATAATATTCATGGCGAAGTTTCTTCTTCGTTAAATTGTTATATGGTTGGAATTGGAAAATGATACATGTAGTAATTGCTATAAATGTCTTGGATAATGTGATACTTGGCAATTGTTGTGCTCATGTTTAAGCTCTTGCATCATATGCTTTGCACCCATTAATCAAGAAATACATAGAGCATGCTAAAATTTGGTTTGCATATTTGGTCTCTCTAAGGTCTAGATAATTTCTAGTATTGAGTTTGAACAACAAGGAAGACGGTGTAGAGTCTTATAATGTTTTCAATATGTCTTTTATGTGAGTTTTGCTGCACCGGTTCATCCTTGTGTTTGTTTCAAATAACCTTGCTAGCCTAAACTTTGTATCGAGAGGGATTACTTCTCATGCATCCAAAATCCTTGAGCCAACCACTATGCCATTTGTGTCCACCATACCTACCTACTACATGGTATTTCTCCGCCATTCCAAAGTAAATTGCTTGAGTGCTACCTTTAAAATTCCATCATTCACCTTTGCAATATATATCTCATGGGACAAATAGCTTAAAAACTATTGTGGTATTGAATATGTACTTATGCACTTTATCTCTTATTAAGTTGCTTGTTGTGCGATAACCATGTTCACTGGGGACGCCATCAACTATTCTTTGTTGAATTTCATGTGAGTTGCTATGCATGTTCGTCTTGTATGAAGTAAGAGAGATCTACCACCTTATGGTTAAGCATGCATATTGTTAGAGAAGAACATTGGGCCGCTAACTAAAGCCATGATCCATGGTGGAAGTTTCAGTTTTGGACAATATCCTCAATCTCATATGAGAAAATTATTAATTGTTGTTACATGCTTATGCATAAAAGAGGAGTCCATTATCTGTTGTCTATGTTGTCCCGGTATGGATGTCTAAGTTGAGAATAATCAATAGCGAGAAATCCAATGCGAGCTTTCTCCTTAGACCTTTGTACAGGCGGCATAGAGGTACCCCTTTGTGACACTTGGTTAAAACATGTGCATTGCGATGATCCGGTAGTCCAAGCTAATTAGGACATGGTGCGGGCACTATTAGTATACTATGCATGAGGCTTGCAACTTGTAAGATATAATTTACATGATACATATGCTTTATTACTACCGTTGACAAAATTGTTTCATGTTTTCAAAATCAAAGCTCTAGCACAAATATAGCAATCGATGCTTTTCCTCTATGGAGGACCATTCTTTTACTTTTATTGTTGAGTCAGTTCACCTATTTCTCTCCACCTCAAGAAGCAAACACTTGTGTGAACTGTGCATTGATTCCTACATACTTGCATATTGCACTTATTATATTACTCTATGTTGACAATATCCATGAGATATACATGTTACAAGTTGAAAGCAACCGCTGAAACTTAATCTTCCTTTGTGTTGCTTCAATGCCTTTACTTTGATTTATTGCTTTATGAGTTAACTCTTGTGCAAGATTTATTGATGCTTGTCTTGAAGTACTATTCATGAAAAGTCTTTGCTATATGATTCACTTGTTTACTCATATCATATACATTGTTTTGATCGCTGCATTCACTACATATGCTTTACAAATAGTATGATTAAGGTTATGATGGCATGTCACTCCAGAAATTATCTTTGTTATCGTTTTACCTGCTCGGGACGAGCAGAACTAAGCTTGGGGATGCTGATACGTCTCCGACGTATCGATAATTTCTTATGTTCCATGCCACATTATTAATGATACCGACATGTTTTGTTCACATTTTATGTCATATTTATGCGTTTTCCGGAACTAACCTATTGACGAGATGCCGAAAGGCCAGTTGCTGTTTTCTGCTGTTTTTGGTTTCAGAAATCCTAGTAAAGAAATATTCTCGGAATCGGACGAAATCAACACCGAAGATCTTAGAATCCCCGGAAGCATCCAGAACACACGAGAAGGACCAGAGGGGGGGCACTGGGCCCCCAGACCATAGGCCGGCGCGGCCCAGGCCCTGGCCGCGCCGCCCTATAGTGTCGCCACCCCTTCGACCTTCTGACGCCGCCTCTTCGCCTATTTAAGGGCCCTCGACCTAAAACCTCAAGACGGGAAAAGCCACGGTATGAGAAACCTTCCAGAGCCGCCGCCATCGCGAAGCCAAGATCTGGGGGACAGGAGTCTCTGTTCCGGCACGCCGCCGGGACGGGGAAGTGCCCCCGGAAGGCTCCTCCATCGACATCACCGCCATCTTCATCACCGCTGCTGTCTCCCATGAGGAGGGAGTAGTTCTCCATCGAGGCTCGGGGCTGTACCGGTAGCTATGTGGTTCATCTCTCTCCTATGTACTTCAATACAATAATCTCATGAGCTGCCTTACATGATTGAGATTCATATGATGATGCTTGTAATCTAGATGTCATTATGCTAGTCAAGTGAATTTTACTTATGTGATCTCCGGAGACTCCTTGTCCCACGTGTGTAAAGGTGACAGTGTGTGCACCGTGTGGGTCTCTTAGGCTATATTTCACAGAATACTTATTCACTGTTATGAATGGCATAGTGAAGTGCTTATTTATATCTCTTTATGATTGCAACATGTTTTGTATCACAATTTATCTATGTGTTACTCTAGTGATGTTATTAAAGTAGTTTTATTCCTCCTACACGGTGCAATGGTGACAGTGTGTGCATCCGTGTTAGTACTTGGTTTATGCTATGATTATGATCTCTTGTAGATTATGAAGTTAACTATTGCTATGATGGTATCGATGTGTTCTATGCCTCCTTTCTTAGCATGAAGGTGACAGTGTGCATGCTACGTTAGTACTTGGTTTAGTCGAGTTGATCTATCTTACACTCTAAGGTTATTTAAACATGAACATTGAATTGTGGAGCTTGTTAACTTCGGCATTGAGGGTTCGTGTAATCCTATGCAATGTGTTCATCATCCAACAAGAGAGTGTAGAGTATGCATTTATCTATTCTGTTATGTGATCAAAGTTGAGAGTGTCCACTAGTGAAAGTACGATCCCTAGGCCTTGTCCCTAAATACTGCTATTGCTGCTTGTTTACTGTTTTACTGCGTTACTACTGCTGCGTTACTACTGCTTATTCATACCACCTATATTTCACTATCTCTTTGCCGAACTAGTGCACCTATTAGGTGTGTTGGGGACACAAGAGACTTCTTGCTTTGTGGTTGCAGGGTTGCATGAGAGGGATATCTTTGACCTCTTCCTCCCTGAGTTCGATAAACCTTGGGTGATCCACTTAAGGGAAACTTGCTGCTGTCCTACAAACCTCTGCTCTTGGAGGACCAACACTGTCTACAGGAAAAGGAGGGGACGTAGACATCAGCCCAATAGGGGCCAGGGGTATTCTGGTCTTTTCACAATTTAGGAAAAAGGCCAGAATTTCACCAACTTTTAGTAAATAAAATACAACTCTAAAAATCCATTAAAAATTGGATTTGTGAATAAAAATATATTGTTAACAAGAATAAAATATGAAATAGAACTTAAGAAACAAATTCAAATTTATGAATTTAATGAATTTAAAACAATAACTTAGAATTTCAAACTATTATTTCCTTGTATTTATAAATCAAGGAAAAATCTCAAATAAGTTCAAATACTTATTTTCAAACATTTCAAAATAAAATTCTATTATTCCAAGACATTTCTATTGAAAAGGGTATTTTCCAAAGGAAAATACTCTATTCCTTTTTATTTCAAAAATATGGAGGTAACTCTATTATTTCAAATCATTTTGGAATGATTAATGTATCACACAAGTAAAATGGTATTGATAACCCACAAGTATAGGGGATCACAACAGTCTTCGACGGAAGTAAAACCCAAATTTATTGATTCGACACAAGGGGAGGTAAAGAATACTTATAAGCCTTAACAACTGAGTTGTCAATTCAGCTGCACCTGGAAAAGCACTAGTAACAGGGGTGATGTGAAAGCAGCAGTAATATGAGAGCAATAGTAACAGTAACACAGCAGCAGTAGCAATAACACAAAGGCGATGGCACTATAAAATAGTTGATACTACTTCCAATGACATATAGAAACGAGTATATGATGATGAAAGATGGACCGGGGTTCCCAGCGATCTACACTAGTGGTAACTCTCCAATAACAAGTGACAAGTGTTGGGTGAACAAATTACAGTTGGGCAATTGATAGGATTGAAATAGCACTAAGACATAACATCAAGATTATTAATCATGTAGGCATGTTTTCCATATATAGTCATACGTGCTCGCAATGAGAAACTTGTACAACATCTTTTGTCCTACCAGCCGGTGGCAGCCGGGCCTCAAGGGAATCTACTGGCTATTAAGGTACTCCTTTTAATAGAGCACCGGAGCAAAGCATTAACACTTGGTGAAAACATGTGATCCTCATATCACAGCCTTCCCCTCCGGTTGTCCCAATTTCTGTCACTTTGGGGCCTCGGGTTCCGGACAACAATATGTGCAAACAACTTGTAGATACAATCTAAGCAATAATTATAGAGCTTAAATCTAAGATCATGCCACTCGGGCCCTAGTGACAAGCATCAAGCATAACAAGATTGCAGCAACAATAACTTCACAAACTTTATAGATAGACTAATCATAATGTATCATCCATCGGATCCCAACAAACACAACACCGATTCCATCAGATGAATCTCAATCATGTAAGACAGCTCATGAGATCATTGTATTGAAGTACATGGGATGGAGAGTACCAACTAGATACTGCTAGAACCCGTAGTCCATGGGGGAACTACTCACGGAGCATGATGGAGGCGGTGGTGTTGATGGAGATGGCTTCCGGGGGCACTTCCCCGTCCCGGCAGGGTGCCGGAACAGAGACTTCTGTCCCCCAAATTGGAGTTTCACGATGGCGGCGGCGCCCCTGAAGTCTTTCTGGAGTTTCGTCAATTCATATCGCGTTTTTAGGTCGAAAGGGGTCTTATAGGCGAAGAGGCGGCGCAGGAGGGGCACCAGGGCGCCCTCCCCATAGGCCGGCGCGGCCAGGGGCCTGCCCGCGCGGCCCTGTGGTGTGGGGGCCCTGGGCCTCCTCTCCGGGTCCCCTTCGGTGTTCTGGTCCGTCTCGGTGAATTAAGATATTTGGCTTTCGTTTCGTCGAATTCCGAGAATATTGCCCGAACAGCCGTTCTGGAACCAAAAACAGTAGAAAACAGGAACTAGCACTGTGGCATCTTGTTAATAGGTTAGTTCCGGAAAATGCATAAAATCATTATAAAGTGTGAGCAAAACATGTAGGTATTGTCAATAAACAAGCATGGAACATCAGAAATTATAGATACGTTGGAGACGTATCAGCATCCCCAAGCTTAGTTCCTACTCGCCCTCGAGTAGGTAAACAATAAAAAGAATAATTTCTGTAGTGACATGCTACTTACATAACCTTGATCATACTATTGTAAAGCATATGAGATGAATGAAGTGACTCAAGGCAATGATCTATAGTTGCTAACAAATAGATAACATATAGCGAAACTTTTAATGAATAGTACTTTCAAGACAAGCATCAAAAGTCTTGCATAAGAGTTAACTCATAAAGCAATAAATTCAAAGTAAAGGCATCGAAGCAACACAAAGGAAGATTTAAGTTTCAGCGGTTGCTTTCAACTTTCAACATGCATATCTCATGGATAATTGTCAACACAAAGTAATATGATGAATGCAAATAAGCAAGTATGTAAGAATCAATGCACAGTTGACACAAGTGTTTGCTTCTAAGATGGAAGGAAGTAGGTAAACTGACTCAACATAAAGTAAAAGAAGGGCCCTTCGCAGAGGGAAGCAGGGATTAAATCATGTGCTAGAGCTTTTTAAGTTTTGAAATCATATAGAGAGCATAAAAGTAAAGTTTTGAGAGGTGTTTGTTGTTGTCAACGAATGGTAGTGGGTACTCTAACCCCCTTGCCAAACAGACTTTCGAAGAGCGGCTCCCATGATGTAGTTTATTTTTATTTTTGGGTGACACTCCTTCCAACCTTTGCTTTCACAAGCCATGGCTAACCGAATCCTCGGGTGCCTTCCAACAATCACATACCATAAAGGAGTGTCTATTTATTTTAGTTTTATTTAGATGACACTCCTCCCCACCTTTGCTTTCTCAAGCCATGGCTAACCGAATCCTCGGGTGCCTTCCAACATTTCACATACCATGGAGGAGTGTCTATTTGTGATTAATTGGGGCTGGGAACCCCGTTGCCAGCTCTTTTTGCAAAATTATTGGATAAGCGGATGAAGCCACTAGTCCATTGGTGAAAGCTGCCCAACAAGATTGAAAGATAAAACACCACATACTTCCTCATGAGCTATAAAACATTGACACAAATAAGATATAGTAACTTTTGAATTGTTTAAAGGTAGCACATGAAGTATTTACTTGGAATGGCAGGAAATACCACATAGTAGGTAGGTATGGTGGACACACATGGCATAGGTTTTGGCTCAAGGTTTTGGATGCACGAGAAGCATTCCCTCTCATTACAAGGCTTTGGCTAGCAAGGTTAGTTGAAGGAAACACAAGTATGAACCGGTACAGCAAAACTTACATAAAAACATATTGCAAGCATTATAAGACTCTACACTGTCTTCCTTGTTGCTCAAACACTTTTACCAGAAAATATCTAGACCTTAGAGAGACAAATCATGCAAACCAATTTCAACAAGCTCTACGGTAGTTCTCCATTAATAGGTTCAAACTACATGATGCATGAGCTTAAACATGATCTACTTGAGAGCTCAAAACAATTGCCAAGTATCAAATTATCCAAGACAATATGAGGCATTTTCTGTTTCCAACCAAATAGCAATAAGTGCAGTAGCTTCCAACTTTTGCCATTGAACATTGAAAGTAAAACGAAGAACACCAGTGTTCATATGAAAAAGCGGAGCGTGTCTCTCTCCCACACTAGGATTGCTAAGATCCGAATTTATTCAATCAAAAGCAAAAATAAAAACACACAGACGCTCCAAGTAAAGCACATAAGATGTGACCGAATAAAAATATAGTTTCAATAGAAGAAACCTGATAAATTGTTGATGAAGAAGGGGATGCCTTGGGCATCCCCAAGCTTAGACGCTTGAGTCTTCTTGAAATATGCAGGGATGAACCACGGGGGCATCCCCAAGCTTTGACTTTTCACTCTTCTTGATCATATATCCTCCTCCTCTCTTGACCCTTGAAAACTTCCTTCACACCAAACTTCTCATAAACTTCATTAGAGGGGTTAGTACTCAAAAAACTTTAATCCAATTTAGTCCTGTAGTGACACATTGCAAGAACTCAATAAAACATTAGCTACAGCTCTCCACGCGTAGAAAGCCTTGCTTAAAGTCCACAAGAGACAATGCAAAAAACAGAGACAGAATCTGTCAAAACAGAACAGCCAGCAAAGACGAATTTTTAAGAGGTACTTCCGTTGCTCAAATCAGAAAACTCAAAACTAATGAAAGTTGCGTACATATCGGAGCAACACGCACGTAAATTGGCAGATTTTTCTGAGTTACCTACAGAGAACCCTGCCCAAATTCGTGACAGATAGAAATCTGTTTCTGCGCAGAAATCCAAATCTAGCATCAACCTTCTATTAGAGACTTCACTTGGCACAACAATGCAATAAAATAAAGATAAGGAGAGATTTCTACAGTAGTAACAACTTCCAAGACACAACAAAACAGTAGCAAAATAAAGACATGGGTTATCTCCCAACAAGTGCTTTCTTTATAGCCATTAAGATGGGCTCAACAATTTTAATGATGCTCACATAAGAAATAAGAGTTGAAGGAAAGGAGAGCATCAAAAAGCAAGTTCAAAACACATTTAAGTCTAACTTACTTCCTATGCATAGGAATCTTGTACACAAATGAATTCATGAAGAACAAAGTGACAAGCATAGGAAGATAAAACAAGAGTAACCTCAAAATTTTCAGCGTATAGAGAGGTGTTTTAGTACCATGAAAATTTCTACAACCATATTTTCCTCTCTCATAATAATTTTCAGTAGCTTCATGAACAAACTCAACAATATAACTATCGCATAAAGCATGCTTTTCATGATCCATAAACACATAACTTTTATCAAGCTGAAAAATATTGGGATTAAAACTTTCAAACCCACTTTTATCAATAATATAACAAGTTGATTGATCAATCTCAAGAGATATGGGACTCATAGATAAAGTCAAGACCTTTCCAATCCCATTTTCATTAGTAGTACAATTAATATTATCAAGTAACATATGACCATCATCTAGAGCTTTATCATAAACATTTGCTAAACAAAACTCTTTAGTACCATGCATTTCGACATCAGGCACAAACAAAGCATTATCATAAGATTTATCAAAATAGCATGGATTATCATAAATAACAGTAGCATAATCATTCTCACAAGTTTTACTCATAGGTACTATTTCAAGAGAATCCACAGGAACATAACATTCAACCTCTTTCGGTAAGCATGGAGGACAATCAAATAGTGTAAGAGATAAAGAGTTACTCTCATTAGAAGGTTGGCATGGGTAGCTAATACATTCTTCCTCCTTTTGTTCATCACTCTCCTCCTCTTTTTCATCCAATGAGCTTTCAGGTTCATCAATTTCCTCCTCTTTTTCATCCAATGAGCTTTCAGGTTCATCAATTTCTTCTTCCACAGGTTCCTGCAAATTGTGAGTGCATTCTTGTGCATTAATGAGTCTCTCTTTATAATCAATGATATAAGGATTATCACTGTAACTTTCTATGCAAAAATTAAGGATAGAAGAGACATAATCTTTAAGGTCCTTACAAACAACACAAGTTTCATAATTTTTAGCTATGAAGGATTCGATCTCAGAAGCTCCCATAAATAAAACAAATTGTTCTACCTCTTCGAACCCAAGATGAATATAGCTATTCCAATTATAGTTCTTAATTAAAACTTCTTCACTAAAGCCACATTGAAATTTCAGATGTTTAGTATCCTCTCTAGAGCAACAATTTATATCATGGCGTTTAAGCAAGATTTTAGCAATTGTATTCAATTTTTCTATCACAGCACTCATGACTTTACCATTTCTTGATTCTCTATAATTATTATAATATTCTATAAGCTCCAAATAGGTTGTGGGTTCCCCCATAACAGCACTTTTTAATTTTTAGTTTTTTCAAATTTTTATGGATTTTTGGGTATATAATAAAACAAGACAAAAAGAAACTAGACAAAAGTAAACTAAGAAAAATAATACTAGACAGAAATAAACTAAGCACAAATAAACTAGACAAAAATAAATTAAGCAAAACAAAATGAAACAAAATAAAAACAGAGAGAGAGGTAGAGTGTACTCCCCAGGTGAACTTATGAGTAGAGCTATGCCTCCCTGGCAACGGCGCCAGAAAATAGTCTTGATAACCCACAAGTATAGGGGATCGCAACAGTCTTCGAGGGAAGTAAAACCCAAATTTATTGATTCGACACAAGGGGAGGTAAAGAATACTTATAAGCATTAACAACTGAGTTGTCAATTCAGCTGCACCTAGAAAAGCACTAGTAACAGGGGTGATGTGAAAGCAACAGTAATATGAGAGCAATAGTAACAGTAACACAACAACAGTAGCAATAACACAGAGGCGATGACACAAGAAAATAGTTGATACTACTTCCAATGACATATAGAAACGAGTATATGATGATGAAAGATAGACCGGGGTTCCCAGCGATCTACACTAGTGGTAACTCTCCAATAACAAGCGACAAGTGTTGGGTGAACAAATTACAGTTGGGCAATTGATAGGATTGAAATAGCACTAAGACAGAACATCAAGATTATTAATCATGTAGGCATGTTTTCCATATATAGTCATACGTGCTCGCAATGAGAAACTTGTACAACATCTTTTGTCCTACCAGCCGGGCCTCAAGGGAATCTAGGACTATTAAGGTACTCCTTTTAATAGAGCACCGGAGCAAAGCATTAACACTTGGTGAAAACATGTGATCCTCATATCACAGCCTTCCCCTCCGGTTGTCCCAATTTCTGTCACTTTGGGGCCTCGGGTTCCGGACAGCAATATGTGCAAACAACTTGTAGATACAATCTAAGCAATAATTATAGAGCTTAAATCTAAGATCATGCCACTCGGGCCCTAGTGACAAGCATTAAGCATAACAAGATTGCAGCAACAATATCTTCACAAACTTTATAGATAGACTAATCATAATGTATCATCCATCGGATCCCAACAAACACAACACCGATTACATCAGATGAATCTCAATCATGTAAGACAGCTCATGAGATCATTGTATTGAAGTACATGGGATGGAGAGTACCAACTAGCTACTGCTAGAACCCGTAGTCCATGGGGGAACTACTCACGGAGCATGATGGAGGCGGTGGCGTTGATGGAGATGGCTTCCGGGGGCACTTCCCCGTCCCGGCAGGGTGCCAGAACAGAGACTTCTGTCCCCCGAATTGGAGTTTCACGATGGCGGTGGCGCCCCTGAAGTCTTTCTGGAGTTTCGTCAATTCATATCGCGTTTTTAGGTCGAAAGGGGTCTTATAGGCGAAGAGGCGGCGCAGGAGGGGCACCAGGGCGCCCTCCCCATAGGCCGGCGCGGCCAGGGGCCTGCCCGCGCGGCCCTGTGGTGTGGGGCCCTGGGCCTCCTCTCCGGGTCCCCTTCGGTGTTCTGGTCCGTCTCGGTGAATTAAGATATTTGGCTTTGTTTCGTTGAATTCCGAGAATATTGCCCGAACAGCCTTTCTGGAACCAAAAACAGCAGAAAACATGAACTGGCACTGTGGCATCTTGTTAATAGGTTAGTTCCGGAAAATGCATAAAATCATTATAAAGTGTGAGCAAAACATGTAGGTATTGTCAATAAACAAGCATGGAACATCAGAAATTATAGATACGTTGGAGACGTATCAGGTATTACTTTGAATCATGTTACTTTATGAGAATTAAAGTGGTTCACACATTAAAACAATTGCAAATTACTACCAAAGGCATAAATCTTAATCCAACCCTAAATTGTAATCACTCATTGGGGTAAAGGGATTCCACATAAAATAATACATTCATGACTGCATTATTTGGATTTTATAACATTGTCCTTACCGGACAATGATGCTTCTTACAGAACCCGAGGTCTAGGTTCCATCAACTGCATTGAACTGCACTATCTCGCAGTCCACAGGCAAGTTCACCCTTGCTCATACCAACTTGAGTATTTTCTATTACTTTAATGCAAAGCTATATACTTATCATTCCTGCATCGCAAATAAAATGTTACTTTCCAACTATGAATATGACTATGTGGCTGGCAATGGAACCATGGTATGTGTTGATATGGTGGAGGTTCCATTGCATGGGTTATATTAACCTAGGATTAATTACCAATGCCGTCCAGTGATTCTAGCGCCGTACAAACCGCGTTAACCATGAGATCTATAATGGCTCTAGGGAAGCCAGCCGTATCTTTTCCCTCCTGCACGCCAACGGACTGGTAGAGCTGCGGGGTGTTGGAGGCACTGCCGTAGGTTGGGATAGCCTTTTAAATCCCCATCCATATGTGATGTTGAGCTCTACGGTCTATGATGGATTGTCCAAAGTACACCGTGAGTAAATCCGTATTATCGGGAGAAGTCTACTGGGGGTGTACAGGTGGACAAAAGGGTGGGTTTGCAGGGTCGCGGAGAAGGCGGTGTGGGCTTGGATTTTCATACCTGGCCTCACACCAAAGGAAGTGTGAACTGGGCAAGTCCATGCGGATGGAAAAAAGGGTGGGATCTCTTGTGGGAAAAGTAACACACCTCTGCAGAGTGTATCAAATTGTGGCTGTCACTCCTTGTTCCGGGAAGGGAACTGCGAACGCAGCAGGAAAGGAACTCCACGAAGTTCTGGTCAACCTGTGAAGACTGACGGGCATAGTTTTCATAATAAAAGCAACCTTTTGAAGAAATGATTTCAAAACATGCATTGACCTGCGATTTCCTGATCAATGGTCGTAGCTAGTGCATCAAACACCTTTTTACTCTTTTAGAACTTGCTGAGTACCTCTGTACTCACTTTCTTTCGACACCCTTGCTAGACTGTGATCCGAAAGTGGAGGCCATCAACGATGGAGCACCAGAAGGAAGCTACGAGCTGGTCTACGAGGAACCTGATCTTACCGGCGGAGTTGAAAGAGTAGACTATGGGATAGTCTACGGACCCGATGACACGGAGGTGGAGGAGTAGTGATATACCCTAGCATCATAGAGCCGAGCAACGTAGAACTTACCTAAATAAGTTGTTGAGCTCTCTTTTATATATGTTTATGAGTTGTAATCGTACTTAAGTAGTATCTTAGGGTGTTCTCATAGGACCTGTGAGAATACCAACTTGTTAAGACAATGTTTGTAATAATATTTGGAGTGTTATGACCTGCAATGTTTCTATTGTACCACTCTGAGGGATATGGCAATTGTGAAGAAGTCCCTTCACAAAGATCATATCAACGACTTGTATACTACAACATGCAGTGGTATGCTGGGTCACCGCATTCCGACCGAGGAGGAGCTCGAGGTCGCGAGCGAAGTCGAGATTCCGATGAAGACTGTGGAGCAGATTGCGGCCGATGTCGCGATGCTTCTCGCTGATGTCTCCTTCTCCGGTACCGGTGCGCCTCCATGCGGCGGTGCGACGTATTGGTCGGCGGGAGGGGAACCGCCGGGTGATATGTGATACGTCTCCGACGTATCGATAATTTCTTATGTTCCATGCCACATTATTGATGATATCTACATGTTTTATGCATACTTTATGTCATAATTATGCGTTTTCCGGAACTAACCTATTGACGAGATGCCGAAGGGCCAGTTCCTGTTTTCTGCTGTTTTTGGTTTCAGAAATCCTAGTAAGGAAATATTCTCGGAATCGGACGAAATCAACGCCCAGCATCTTAGAATCCCCGGAAGCATCCAGAACACCCGAGAGAGGCCAGAGAGGGGACACAGGCCCCCCAGATGATAGGCCAGCGCGGCCCAGGGATGGCCCGCGCCCCCCTGTGGTGACACCGCCTCGTTGACCCTCCGATGCCGCCTCTTCGCCTATTTAAGCCCCCTCGACCTAAAACCTCGAGACGGAGAGCCACGATACGGAAAACCTTCCAGAGACGCCGCCGCCGCCAATCCCATCTTGGGGGATTCAGGAGATCGCCTCCGGCACCCTGCCGGAGAGGGGATTCATCTCCCGGAGGACTCTACACCGCCATGGTCGCCTCCGGAGTGATGAGTGAGTAGTCTACCCCTGGACTATGGGTCCATAGCAGTAGCTTGATGGTTGTCTTCTCCTTATGTGCTTCATTGTCGGATCTTGTGAGCTGCCGAACATGATCAAGATCATCTATCTGTAATGCTATATGTTGTGTTTGTTGGGATCCGATGAATAGAGAATACTATGTTATGTTGATTATCAATTTATATCTATGTGTTGTTTAAGATCTTGCATGCTCTCCGTTATTAGTAGAGGCTCTGGCCAAGTTTTTGCTAGTAACTCCAAGAGGGGGTATTTATGCTCGATAGTGGGTTCATGTCTCCGTGAATCTGGGGGAGTGACAGAAACCTCTAAGGTTACGGATGTGCTGTTGCCACTAGGGATAAAACATTGATGCTATGTCCGAGGATGTAGTTATTGATTACATTACGCACCATACTTAATGCAATTGTCTGTTGTTTTCAACTTAATACTGGAAGGGGTTCGGATGATAACCTGAAGGTAGACTTTTTAGGCATAGATGCATGCTGGATAGCGGTCTATGTACTTTGTCGTAATGCCCAATTAAATCTCACAATACTCATCATATCATGTATGTGCATGGTCATGTTCTCTCTATTTGTCAATTGCCCAACTGTAATTTGTTCACCCAACATGCTATTTATCTTATGGGAGAGACACCTCTAGTGAACTGTGGACCCCGGTCCTATTCTTTACATCGAATACAATCTACTGCAATTGTTCTACTGTTTTCTGCAAACAATCATCATCCACACTATACATCTAATCCTTTGTTACAGCAAGCCGGTGAGATTGACAACCTCCTTTGCTTTCGTTGGGGCAAAGTACTTTGGTTGTGTTGTGCATGTTCCACGTTGGCGCCGGAATCCCTGGTGTTGCGCCGCACTACATCTCGCCGCCATCAACCTTCAACGTGCTTCTTGGCTCCTACTGGTTCGATAAACCTTGGTTTCATACTGAGGGAAAACTTGCCGCTGTACGCATCACACCTTCCTCTTGGGGTTCCCAACGGACGCGTGTTGTACGCGTATCAAGCTCTTTTTCTGGCGCCGTTGCCGGGGAGGAAAGGTAAAAGGCTCTGATACTCCGGTCCCAGGTAAAGTACTTTTCTGGCGCCGTTGTGTGTGTGCTCGAAGCTATTTCCTTTAGATCCTGCAATTGCATCTTTTTGTTTCTTGTTTACACTAGTAAGGCATAATGGACAACAATGAGCTTCTTATTCTATTTCCTGATTTAAGACATGGATGGTTTGATCCGAAAATTAAAAAACCCATGGAACATATTAGTATGAACACTTTGAACACTATTGTCGCTAATGATATGGAAAATTCTAAGCTTGGGGAAGCTGGTTTTGATGAGCATGATCTTTTTAGTCCCCCAAGCATTGAGGAGAAAATTTACTTTGATGATACTTTGCCTCCTATTTATGATGATTATAATGATGAAAGTGCATGGAACCCCCATGTGTGGTTTTGGTAATTAATGACAATCCCTATGGACTAATGTTTGCATTGAGTTATATTTGTAGGAGTTGTCCATAGGCAATTCTTGAACCATATGTTGGCTTCAAGGTTGCAAGAAGAAGAAATTGATGAAGGATATCAAGTGTCAAGTATGTCTTGAAGATGAAGATGAAGTGACCCCTCAAGTTACTTCAAGACATCAACATGATGAAGAATGAAGAAAAGAAGTGCAAGTTCAAGATGAGCCAACTCGAAGAGTTCATAAGCTTGAAGCTTGCCATGGAGAAATGAAGTGCAAGTTCAAGATGAGCCATCTCGAAGAGATCCTTTGCTTGAGTCTTGCCATCCATATGGTGATCATGGATATGTGAAGATGTGCCGAAGAAGAAGCTCTCCCATGGTGGATTATGGGGGAGCAATCCACATGGTGGTCATGGTTATGTGAAGATGCGCCGAAGAAGAAGCTCTCCCATGGTGGATTATGGGGGAGCAATCCACAAGACTTCGTCAAGCAAGCACAAGCAAGAAAGGCGTTCCATCTTGTTGAGGTCAAGATCGTCGTCATCGAGCTCAAGTGGAATGCGCAAGTATAAGGTTTGCTCTTGATAGGGTTTCTTTCTCACCGGTCTCATAGTGTAGTTGGAGACTGGTTTTTAGTTTAGTTGTCGTACTATCAAGAGGGCTCTCGAGTGAGTAACTTGATCGTATCGTTCGGAGAGAGCTCAAACCTTTGCATCCTTGCATCATCTTTCTTGGTTGTTATTTGGACCTTATCCATGTGATGTTTTAGAGCTTGTGCTTATTCTCATGACAAGCTCTAGTTCATCGAAAAACGGATTTTGCATAGATCATTTGTTGCATTTTCGAGTTAGGTTCATCATCTTTCTTGGTTTTATTTGGATCTTATCCATGTTATGTTTTAGAGCTTGTTCTTATTCTCATGACAAGCTCTAGTTCATCAAGAATGGTTTTTGCACGGGCAACTTGTTGCATTTTCGAGATTGGAGGTTTTACCGGTGTGTCTTTTTTAGATAGGTCAAACCTTTCATCATTTGTTTCTATCCTCCCTTGTTGGACTATGATGGTTTCCTGCATGATCTTGTAGAGCTTGTTCCTAGCTTCAAAACAAGCCCAAGATCATCAAAATCGGAGTCCGGATGCTAAAGTTATGCCCGTTTTAGTTTTGGTGTTTCTGCAGTTTTCTGGGGGGGGGGGCGGATAATCCGGCCCGAATGACCAAAACTGGGCAAATATCCGGCCAAATATCCGGCCCAGTCCAGGGGCGATTTTCGGGGGGCGGATAATCCGGCCCGGGGGCGGATTTTCCGGCCTGGGAGGTCCCAAACGGTCATATTTCGTTGGGAGGGGGTATATAAGACCCCCTTCTTCCTCCTTGGGCTGGTTGGCTTCTCTCACTCTCTCTCTCCTCCATTGTTTAACTAGAGAAGCTTGCTCTTTCTCTCAATCCCATGATTCTTGCCCCCATTTGAGGGAAAAAAGAGAGGAGATCTAGATCTACATTTCTACCAATCAAATCCATCTCTTTGTGAGTGGAACTCTCTAGATCTTGATCTTGGTGTTCTTTGTGAATTCCTTTGTTCTTCCTCTCTTATTCCCCCAATAGCTTTTGTAGCTTTGTTGGAATTTGAGAGAGAAGGACTTGAGCATCTTTGTGGTGTTCTTGCCATTGCATTTGGTGCATCGGTTTGAGTTCTCCACGGTGATTCGTGGAAGTGAAAGCAAGAAGGTTGTTACTCTTGGGTTCTTGGAACCCTAGACGGATTCTAGGCCTTTGTGGCATCTTTGTGGTGTTCTTGGGGACTCCAATTAAGTTGTGGAGAATCTTCAAGGGCAAGGCCTTTGTGGCATCTTAGTGGTGTTCTTGGGGACTCCAATTAAGTTGTGGAGATTCTTCAAGGGCAAGGCCTTTGTGGCAATTTGTTGGGAGCCTCCAATTAAGTTGTGGAGATAGCCCCAAGCTTTGTGCGGGTTCGGTAACCTCCCTAAGGTTACATAGTGGTTCGAGGACATCCCTCTTGGTGGGAATTCTCGAGGAGAATACGGTGGCCCTCGTGCATTTGGAGTGACTTGTCCTCCACACCGCTCCAACGGAGAGTAGCACTCGCAAGAGTGTGAACTTCGGGCTACATCGTCGTCTCCCGCGTGCCTCGGTTATCTCTATACCCGAGCTCTTTACTTATGCACTTTACCTTGTGATAGCCATCGTGCTTGAAGTTATATATATCTTGCTATCACATACTTGCTTGTATTGCTTAGCATAAGTTGTTGGTGCACCTAGGTGAACCATAGTATATAGACTTTGGGCTTGACAAAGTAAACGCTAGTTTTATTTCGCATTTGTTAAGCCCATCTCGTAAAAGTTTTAAATCTCCTATTCACCCCCTCTAGGCGACATATGTGTCCTTTCAATTGGTATCAGAGCAAGGTCTCTCATTCTTAGCCTTCACCGCCTTGAGAGTAAAGATGTCGGTTAGGGGATTACTGCACAATAACTTGTTTATATTTGATGGCACAAATTTTGCTCTATGGAAAATTTATGTGCTTAAAATTTTATGGGGTATGTCCCCGAACATGGAGCGATTTCTTGACATGGGTTTTTCTTCTCCTAAGGATCCTCAAAATTTATCTCTTGAGGAGGAGAAAAACTCTTGCCTCGATGCTCTTGCTTCTCATGTGTTTTCCATTGTTGTGAGCAATGTAGTTACTTCTTCAATCATGCCCTTTGGGAGCGCTCATGAATTATGGACAAAGCTTAAAGGCAAATATGATGTGTCCAATATTATTGAGGATGATTGTATTGCTTCCACTTCCGGCCGTGATGAGTTCTCATCTTCATCCACTTCACCAAAGTGTGGTAAGACACAAGGTAATGATATGGTGAGTGGTGATGAAAATTGCAATATTGATTTTGAGCTTACTATTGATGATTCTTCATCTCTATCTCATTGCAATGCTTCATCTTCGGACTTAAACACATATATCTCTAGAAATGATTTACATGCTTGTGTTGATAGTCCTTGCATATCATGTGTAAGTTGCTTGAATAAATCTAATGATGATATGCTTGCTTTGTCTTGTGGCCATGATAAAAATGCTTCTATTTCCTCTAGTTGTTGTGTGTCTAACAATGTAGAGGAAACCAAAGATTCTATTGGTCAAGACAAGATCTTGAAAGGAGCCTCAAGTAACTCCTCATCTTTATCTCACGGTCCTCATATATGCCTTATGGCCAAGGGTTCCACGGTACCTCCTACCATGGAACCTAATATGTCTCGTGGTGATAAGGATGATGATGAATATGAAGAAGAGGATTGGGTTGTCTCTCTACGCGATAAGGGTAAGAGTGTTTTCAAGGTTATTTGCAAAGATAAAATTGCTTGCTCTCACTTCTTTGAAATCTTGACTACTGCTATTGAGAGCCAAAAACTTATTTGGATGCATGAGAACACCATTGATAAAATGGGTGCTCTTGAACGTGATTACGCCAATGATGTGGCATCTCTAAAGGATGAACTTGAAGAAGAACAAACCACCAAGGAAGCTCTTGAGGAAACCTTTGCTCTAGAATTGTCTAGAGAAAAGCAAAACCATGATAAAGCTCTTGAGGTGGCAAATGAACTAAAGCTAAAAAATGATAAGCTTGTGTTTGTTAATGCTAAACTCCTTGAGGATTTTGAGCAACTCAAAAAGGACTCAAGGGTTATTGAGAGTGCGCTCACCAAACTCACCGAGTAGCATGAGCAACTTAAAGCTTCTTATCTAAAAGAGCATGACAACTTGCCTTCTCCCATTACTATTAATAATGATGCTTGTGCTACTAACTCTACTTCTTGTGAAGCATCTATCTTGAAGGAGAATGTTGAGCTAAGGGCTCAACTTGAATTGCTAACTAGCAATTATGGGAAATTGGAAGAAAGTCATGGAAAGCTTTCTAGCTCCCATGAGGATCTTATAGCCTCCCATGATAGGCTAAAGTTAGCTCATGAGGCTATAATATCTAAGGCAACACCTTGTGAGCCTCATGTGGGTACTAGCACTACTACTCAAAATGTTATATTGCCATGTGCTAGGCCTAGTAATTCATCCACTCATAATATTGCTAAATCTTGTGATGAATTATCTTCCTTGCCTTGTTGCTCTAATAATGAAGGTTCTACTTCCTCTAGTACTTGTGTTGTTACTAACCATGTAGAGGAAATCAAAGAGCTCAAGGCCCAAGTCTCTTATTTGAAGAACGACTTGGTAAAGGGTCATGAAGGGAAATGCAAACTTGACAAGATGTTAAGTGTGCAACAATCCCCCAATGACAAGAGTGGACTTGGATTCAACTCCAACAACAAGAACAAGTCCAAGAACAACAAGATTAAGAAGGGCCAATTACAAGTCAAAGACCCGGCCAAGATTGTTTGCTTCAAGTGCAAAATTGAAGGGCATCATGTTAGATCTTGCCCTTTGAAGAAGAAGCAAAAAGGGAAGCGGCCTCAAGCTCAAACTCATATTCAACCTCAAGTTGAAGAAATGTCACTTCCCAAGAAGAATCAAGCCAATGCTCCCATTGTGGAGAAATCTAGTGAGAAGAAAGAGAAGAAAAGAACTTGCTACATATGCCGCGAGAAGGGCCACATCTCCTCCTTTTGCACTATTGGTACCTCATCCAACTCTATCACCGTTGATGATGTTTATTCTCTTCGTAAGGATGAGGGTGGCAATGTGTTTGCCAAATTTGTTGGTGCTCAAAGTGGTGTCAAGAAAAGAACCATTTGGGTTGCCAAGCCTATTGTGACTAACCTCTTAGGACCCAACTTAGTTGGGGACCAACAATCCAAAACTTGATCAATAGGTGCTTGTTGGAGGGCATTGGAGACTTGGCTACATCATGAAGAATCAAGGGATCTTCATCATTTATATGATCTCAAGCCAAGTCTTGGTTATCTTGCTTCTATCATATGATCAATGTTCCTCCTTGCGGTAACATGTGCTCAACTCATTTATATTGAAAGTTACTCGCCCCTTTGCATGTGTTAGTTTTTGTTCCTAACATGTGTTTGTATATGTTGTGCTTCCTACTTGCTTTTCTTGAGAAATCAAGTCTATGCATGTTGGGTTGCACACCATGTATTTGTGTTTGTGTTGGAGCCACTTTGCATCTTGTTGAATCTTATATGGCTCTTATGAGCGATTAATGGACTATCCCATTTTGGGGGAGTGATATTTCTTTGGGAATTTCATGACCCTAACCATGTGTGTACATGAGGAATATCACTTAGAATTGATATTGCAAGATTATCTAATCTCTATGTGGTATGTCATCTTCATGAGAAATTCAAATTCTAATGTCCATTAATATCTCTAGTTGGATCTTATTTGCCTCTTGTGAAATTCCTTATCACATTATGGGGGAGTAATAAGCTTTGTGCATATTACAAGCCTAGAAAATGTGAACATTTGAGGTTGTGTCACATAGAATTGATATCGTAAATTATCTCTCTCCTATGTGGCATGTTTTCTCAAACAAGCTCCAATTTGCCTTAATAGCTTCATTGCTAATATCTTTGTGAATCTTATTTGTGAAAGTTTTTCTTGGCATGGTTTACAACGTGTCCCTCAATACATTTTTGGAAAACCATGTGCTTCAAGTCATACTATTAATTGCTTTGCATGTTGGTATGAATACTATTAATTGCTTTGCATGTTGGTATGAATACTATTAATTGCCTTGCATGTTGGTATGACTAAATGAAGCTTTCAAGAAACTATCTTTGCATGATGGTTAACTCTTATCTTTTACCATATGCTTTGTTCGTTGTAAATATGATCTTATGTATACTTACAAACTACCACCGGGAAATATTTCCTAATACCTCTTGTCCTAGGACAATTGGTAATCAATTATGAGGTAGATATTTATTGATCATATCTACATTGGCTCTTGTATTTATATTTCCTTATTTATTGCCATGAATTTGTTGTGCTTTGACTCCCATGTGTCTTCCTTGCATCTTATGGATCTAAGTTGTCTATTCAAACTTTCTTAGCATTGTTAGAAGATATAGGTAGCGTGATGATCCTAGTTTTGTGCATTTTGTATTCATATAAAAAATCCTAGATAATGCACCAATATTGGGGGATCTCTTCTATATTTATTAGAATGCTTAACATCTCTTGATCTTTATCAAAAATTTGGTTTTGGGAGACATAAAATTTTCTTTTTGGTACTTTGTGCCATCATAAAAAGTTTCGAGGGTTTGGTTTATTTGTTGGAACCTTGCTCTCTTGGGAGTTGGTTATCTCATTCCTTTGTGTTTAGGTTTAATTAGCTTCTTATAATGAGATAAGTCTTTGGAGTCAATCTTGTGTTGATTTGATTCTTTGATATAATTTGGACAACCATTGTCTCTTGGTTTATTTGGTGTTTTGTCCAAATTGTATCTTCCTTTGGTTCTTGAAAGTATTGTGCATGCATATTTAATATATGTATATCTTATGGCATGTGTCACTTTCTTTGATCCAATATATAGGGTAAACTCCATCAAATCCTAATTTGGCTAAGATGTGCATGAAATTCAATTTCATATCTATATGCACATAGAATTGTGGAGTTTGTCCTATATGTTGTAGTGTGTCTAACTAGTTCGGACCCAATTAGTTTGGGGACCATTTTGTACTTACCTTTGTGTTAGGTACAATGGATATGCATTGAATGCTTATCTCACTCTTGGAAAGAAGTGGTGACTCAATGGTAACTTGAGGCAAGCTAGGATGGTCAACGAACACATATCTACTACATCCACACCAATGCTATCTTGGTAACAAGTATCTTCTCATGCATACTTTTCTTGTATCCAACATTATGGTTACATCTTGGCATGAATCTCTTGATTTGCAAATGTTGTGCTTCTTGCAAAAGTCTTAATGAAACCTCTTTATTGTGAATGTGAGTAATTTGAGATGAGTGCATTTGTTGGGAAGTATTTTAAATCATGCTCATGATTCATCCATCCCAACTATGCCTATCTAGCAATTTTGTTGCATATCAATTCCTCAAGGCTCTCACATGTGCAATATAGATGAAAGTGCAAATTTAGTTACTTCTTTTGGTATCCCCGTTTGTGATACTTGTTGCTTTTCTCAAATGCATCCCAACTATCTTCTATCCCTTGTTGATATTTGTGATGTATTTTAGTTGTTTGTGGTTGAAGTTCATGAATGTACAATAAGATAAAATTGAGCCTTTGGCCATGCTATTAAGCAAAAATTCTTATTGGTATATTGCATGACTTCGTCTTGGATATCATATTATTTTTCTTGCGTATCTATTTTATGTGTGCATGTTTCTTTGTGGATAAATATCTTTGTGATATTGCCCACTTAGAGAAACTTATACACATAAGAGATGATACATCTCCTTTTGATATCTTATTTATTTATTGCGTGTTGATTGGTCATGCTAAGCAATATAATTCATTGAAGACTATGATGATGCTTTTTGTTCATCCTTGTAATAGTCTTATAATATGCTTTATCATGCCTTTCACATATCCTCTTGGTTGAGCCTTTTTATTATGGTGCCTCTTACTTGTTGCTCAACTATTTGTTTGTTGCAAGTGTTTAGCTTACTTTTCTATCTATGATCTATTACAAATGTTTGTGTTTTAAATGAGGGAGTGAGGATTCCATGTTATGCATATTGTATTCAAATGCAACATTTTATTTTATGCATGTACCTTGGGGAGCTTCCTCATTTGATTTAGAACACTATCTTGTGGTGATCATTAGAGTTTGATTCACTTGGTATCTTCTGTTTTTGAATGATATTATGGGAGTGATGATTCCATGTTTGTGCACTTTATACTCCAATGCAAATTGTCTAGTTTTGTGCACAAACCTTGGGGAGCTTCCTCATATTATTTAGAGCAATCTTCTTGATCTTATCATAATATCTATCTTTCTTTTGGTATCTTCCTTGTGGTTCATTTGGTTGCTTGCTTCATTTGTTGAAGCTTCTTTACTTTGTTATCTTTTTGCAATCATTGATCCTATCTATAGTGTGATTCCTTCCGAATATTCGTCATTGGATATGTGCATTTGATTTCACTCAAATTATGAGAAATGCACACGCTATGGAGGAACTCTCACTATATTGGCCTTCTAAATTTTTCACCCATTTCGGCAATTGGTGCCAATGGGGGAGAAGTTTGGAGGGTTTAAGGGTATTTGGTTATGTCTTTGCTTTGTGCTTAAGCATGTGCCTTTATTGCATTGCATCTTGTTGCTTTGCATAGTTGAATATTTAGAGGAAACTCCACTAGGCTTTGAATGCCAATATATGCAATGAAAGTCAAGATCATTCACACATGCATATATTATGGGGGAGTTTGCTCTATATATTCAACTTATTTGTTACTTAAATTCCTTATATAAACCCTCTCAAAGAGATTGTCACCAATTACCAAAATGGGGGAGATTGAAAGTGCATGGAACCCCCATGTGTGGTTTTGGTAATTAATGACAATCCCTATGGACTAATGTTTGCATTGAGTTATATTTGTAGGAGTTGTCCATAGGCAATTCTTGAACCATACGTTGGCTTCAAGGTTGCAAGAAGAAGAAATTGATGAAGGATATCAAGTGTCAAGTATGTCTTGAAGATGAAGATGAAGTGGCCCCTCAAGTTACTTCAAGACATCAACATGATGAAGAATGAAGAAAAGAAGTGCAAGTTCAAGATGAGCCAACTCGAAGAGTTCATAAGCTTGAAGCTTGCCATGGAGAAATGAAGTGCAAGTTCAAGATGAGCCATCTCGAAGAGATCCTTTGCTTGAGTCTTGCCATCCATATGGTGATCATGGATATGTGAAGATGTGCCGAAGAAGAAGCTCTCCCATGGTGGATTATGGGGGAGCAATCCACATGGTGGTCATGGTTATGCGAAGATGCGCCGAAGAAGAAGCTCTCCCATGGTGGATTATGGGGGAGCAATCCACAAGACTTCGTCAAGCAAGCACAAGCAAGAAAGGCGTTCCATCTTGTTGAGGTCAAGATCGTCGTCATCGAGCTCAAGTGGAATGCGCAAGTATAAGGTTTGCTCTTGATAGGGTTTCTTTCTCACCGGTCTCATAGTGTAGTTGGAGACTGGTTTTTAGTTTAGTTGTCGTACTATCAAGAGGGCTCTCGAGTGAGTAACTTGATCGTATCATTCGGAGAGAGCTCAAACCTTTGCATCCTTGCATCATCTTTCTTGGTTGTTATTTGGACCTTATCCATGTGATGTTTTAGAGCTTGTGCTTATTCTCATGACAAGCTCTAGTTCATCGAAAAACGGATTTCGCATAGATCATTTGTTGCGTTTTCAAGTTAGGTTCATCATCTTTCTTGGTTTTATTTGGATCTTATCCATGTTATGTTTTAGAGCTTGTTCTTATTCTCATGACAAGCTCTAGTTCATCAAGAATGGTTTTTGCACGGGCAACTTGTTGCATTTTCGAGATTGGAGGTTTTACCGGTGTGTCTTTTTTAGATAGGTCAAACCTTTCATCATTTGTTTCTATCCTCCCTTGTTGGACTATGATGGTTTCCTGCATGATCTTGTAGAGCTTGTTCCGAGCTTCAAAACAAGCCCAAGATCATCAAAATCGGAGTCCGGATGCTAAAGTTATGCCCGTTTTAGTTTTGGTGTTTCTGCAGTTTTCTGGGGGGGGGGGCGGATAATCCGGCCCGAATGACCAAAACTGGGCAAATATCCGGCCAAATATCCGGCCCAGTCCAGGGGCGATTTTCGGGGGGCGGATAATCCGGCCCGGGGGCGGATTTTCCGGCCTGGGAGGTCCCAAACGGTCATATTTCGTTGGGAGGGGGTATATAAGACCCCCTTCTTCCTCCTTGGGCTGGTTGGCTTCTCTCACTCTCTCTCTCCTCCATTGTTTAACTAGAGAAGCTTGCTCTTTCTCTCAATCCCATGATTCTTGCCCCCATTTGAGGGAAAAAAGAGAGGAGATCTAGATCTATATTTCTACCAATCAAATCCATCTCTTTGTGAGTGGAACTCTCTAGATCTTGATCTTGGTGTTCTTTGTGAATTCCTTTGTTCTTCCTCTCTTATTCCCCCAATAGCTTTTGTAGCTTTGTTGGAATTTGAGAGAGAAGGACTTGAGCATCTTTGTGGTGTTCTTGCCATTGCATTTGGTGCATCGGTTTGAGTTCTCCACGGTGATTCGTGGAAGTGAAAGCAAGAAGGTTGTTACTCTTGGGTTCTTGGAACCCTAGACGGATTCTAGGCCTTTGTGGCATCTTTGTGGTGTTCTTGGGGACTCCAATTAAGTTGTGGAGAATCTTCAAGGGCAAGGCCTTTGTGGCATCTTAGTGGTGTTCTTGGGGACTCCAATTAAGTTGTGGAGATTCTTCAAGGGCAAGGCCTTTGTGGCAATTTGTTGGGAGCCTCCAATTAAGTTGTGGAGATAGCCCCAAGCTTTGTGCGGGTTCGGTAACCTCCCTAAGGTTACATAGTGGTTCGAGGACATCCCTCTTGGTGGGAATTCTCGAGGAGAATACGGTGGCCCTCGTGCATTTGGAGTGACTTGTCCTCCACACCGCTCCAACGGAGAGTAGCACTCGCAAGAGTGTGAACTTCGGGCTACATCGTCGTCTCCCGCGTGCCTCGGTTATCTCTATACCCGAGCTCTTTACTTATGCACTTTACCTTGTGATAGCCATCGTGCTTGAAGTTATATATATCTTGCTGTCACATACTTGCTTGTATTGCTTAGCATAAGTTGTTGGTGCACCTAGGTGAACCATAGTATATAGGCTTTGGGCTTGACAAAGTAAACGCTAGTTTTATTTCGCATTTGTTAAGCCCATCTCGTAAAAGTTTTAAATCGCCTATTCACCCCCCCTCTAGGCGACATATGTGTCCTTTCAAATGATAGTAGTCTTTTTCTGCCACCTGTTATGGAGGATAAATTTGATTATGATCACAATATGCCTCCTATATTTGATGATGAGAATAATAATGATAGCTACTTTGTTGAATTTGCTCCCACTACAACTAATAAAATTGATTATGCTTATGTGGAGAGTAATAATTTTATGCATGAGACTCATGATAAGAATGCTTTATGTGATACTTACATTGTTGAGTTTGCTCATGATGCTACTGAAAGTTATTATGAGAGAGGAAAATATGGTTGTAGAAATTTTCATGTTACTAAAACACCTCTCTATATGCTAAAAATCTTGAAGCTGCACTTGTTTTATCTTTCTATGCTTGTTGCATTATGCTTCTTAAATTTATTTATTTAAAAGATTCCTTTTCATAGGAAGTATGTTAGGCTTAAATGTGTTTTTAATTTGCCTCTTGATGCTCTCTTTTGCCTCAAATACTATTTCTTGCGAGTGCATCATTAAAACTGCTGAGCCCATCTTAATGGCTATAAAGAAAGAACTTCTTGGGAGATAACCCATGTGTTTATTTTGTACAGTACTTTTGTTTTATATTTGTGTCTTGGAAGTTGTTACTACTGTAGAAACATCTCCTTATCTTACTTTATTGCATTGTTGTGCCAAGTAAAGTCTTTGATAGCAAGGTTGATACTAGATTTGGATTACTGCGCAGAAACAGATTTCTTTGCTGTCACGAATCTGGGCCAAATTCTCTGTAGGTAACTCATAAAATTATGCCAATTTACGTGAGTGATCCTCAGATATGTACGCAACTTTCATTCAATTTGAGCATTTTCATTTGAGCAAGTCTGGTGCCTCAATAAAATTCGTCTTTACGGACTATTCTGTTTTGACAGATTCTGCCTTTTATTTCGCATTGCTTCTTTTGCTATGTGGGATGGATTTCTTTGTTCCATTGACTTCCAGTAGCTTTGAGCAATGTCCAGAAGTGTTAAGAATGATTGTGTCACCTCTGAACATGTGAATTTTTGATTATGCACTAACCCTGTAACACCCCAAATTTCAATAAAAAGAAAGTTAGAGAATTCCAGAAAGCAAATTTTCAAACCAACAAAAACTTTTCTTTTTGCATATAGTACCATGCATAGGACTTGTGCATTTGAGTGATATGCCATGATGATTGCTTTTACTTGTATTTGCTATACTCTAAAACCCTAGTGTGATCATATGAAGATCACCAACCAAATAAAATAAAGAGGATGAAAATCCATAAAATGCAAAACCCTAAAAACCCTCACATATGCCCTATGGCATTTTTATAAATTTTGACCCTAGACCTATTTGGTCTTCACCATTAGTTGAATAATGTTATTAAACACTTATTACAACTTTTGGAACCAAAGTTTCACAAATCAAATGAAATTCAAACACAATTCCCACTCACATGTGATATTGGTCAAAACTGAAATTTATAGTCTGATCACCACTTTGAGCCCCTGCAATTCAATTTTCCCAAACCAATTCTTCCTAACTCTTCGCACCATTTCAAAGTCAACATCAAGGTGAACAACTTTGATGAAGATCACCCTGCCAAATTCATCTTTGATCAATAGCTATGCTCATCCAAAGTTGCAACATTTTAACAAGTGGAACAATCTCACACTTGTCAATTTTTGCCAATTTTTGAATTCTAACAATCCCACCACCACCTCAATTCACCTCTGGTCAATTACAACTTATCTCAACACTCACATTTCAAAAACTTTCACCTTTTGAATAATTTCAAATTTGGACAATTTTGTAAATTCCAAATTTGAACACTATTGGACACTATTGCAAATAGTGATTCTACCCTAACTAACCTACCCCAACTTACACCAATTGGTCCCCTGGTTCCCTCTCTCACTAACACCAACATAAAAACCCTAGGAGGAGAGGCATAGCAAGCATGGCATAGCCATGCCGGCCACATGCCGGCCATGTCGAGCCCCTCTCTTCTCCCTTCACTCTCAGCACTGGCCCTGGTGTCCAACGTCGCCACCGTACACATCTACCTCGCCTAGCACCCACCAGCTCGCCGTAGCCGACGTAGACTCGCCGGAGATCGTGTGCCCTGGTCGCCCTGGATGCCGCTCGCGTCGCGACCATGCGCGCCATGGACGCGCACTGGCTACGCGCCGCGCAGCCACTCCGCTCACGCCCTGGACCCCCTTTCTTCACCAAGCACACCGCCGTGACACCTCAGCCCGCGCGACACGCGCCCAGCCCCAAACCGTGACCGCCGGCGCCGGAGGCAACGACATGTTCCCGTACGCGCCGCGGCCGTCGTGGAAGCAATGCGACCCAACCGAGCCTCCCCCGACCGCGCTGTCGCCGCCAAACGCATCGCCTGGACACGTAGAGCATCGCCATGACCACGCCTAGCTCGACCAGCCGCCGGAGAAGCCGCGCCATGGTCGACCTTGCCACTGCCCCGCACCCCTTGCTCAATCCTATAAATAGAGCGTTCCCTGGAAGCAACTGAGCACACCACCTCACTCCCCACCCTTCACCACTTCGCCTAGCACCGTTAGCCACCTCGATCGTCGCCGGAGCAAGGCCAATCGCAAGCTCGGAGCCGCGGAAGCCCTGGAGAAATCGCCATTGATCCAGGCCACCTCGAGCTCCGCCACTGCTACCAGCTGCTTCGCCGTCGTCTACACCTTCCCCGAGCACATTGCCATCCCTCGCTGGAGCCGCGGTGAGCTCTCCGACCCCCTACCCTCGCCGCCAACCTCTCTGCCTCTCGCCGGAGAAGACGACGCACCAGCGCTGTCCGATCCCGATCTAATCCTACGCCCCACGTTAAAACTTACCGTTTTGGGTTTTAAGAGAGACTGACGGGTGGCCCTGTAATATCCCAGGTTTAGAGGCAATAAAAATGAGAGAACACCAAAGTGTGCATTGCATTCATGCATAGAAAATCCGGGGAATTTTCGCGCTTTCAAATAAAACTTACCACAGTAACTGAAGTTTCACTTGACTTGCTGAAATTGAAGTAGATCATCAAGTCAAGCGCTATAAACTTCACTGTGATCTTTGCTAAAACCTTATTTTGGGTAGAGAGGATTTGATCTATGGATTAGATCAAATGGAATTAGTTTTACAACAAACAACACCTTAAGTAAGGGTCAACTATAAGATCTGATAAAGGATCTCAACACGACATTCCTTACAACAACACAGTCTTTAAGAATCAAACACTAACTTATTAACACTTCAAAGTTAGCAACTACTTTTGTGTGTAATTTAATTCACTTCCAAACTTATTAATAAATAAGGTAAATCATAGGGTCTAAAGTGCATAAAGGCTACACATTCTTATTTAAATCATAACTTATTAAATATATGGAATATCATAAAACTAAATCCATTTACATTACGAATTATAGTTCAAACTATTTGAATAAAATTAACTATGAGTACTTTGAAACTCATATGACCATGCCTTGGTGAAATCAAACAACAACTATCCAAATTTGAGGAATAACCTTCAATTTTAACCTTTTCACCAATATTATAATATAAATCCAATCCAATATGATATAGTGACTCATCAACAATAATAAAACCATCCACAAGATATTTAGTAGCAAATGCCACTTGGCTATCCAAAAATAAATCATATGAGAGGATAATCTCTATGCCATGTGGGATGAAAATATCTACATGACTTGCTTTCCAAGCTATGTCACCTCATGCTCAAAGGATTGCTATGGATGAGGGCATGACAACCAAGCACCTTACTCATCAAACCAACACAAGAGTCACCACCTATGTGTCATGATACTAGAGCTTGCCCAAGCCTATAAATAGAGCCACACCCTTCATCCATTTCATCACCTTGTAGCATGATACAAGGAAGAAAACACATAGAGCCACTTCATGTAAATTAGCTAGGATCAAGATGAAGAAGCTAGGAGGTGGAGGCATACCACAAGATGCAGGTTTATTCAGATTTCCTGAAGAACAAGCTACAGAAGATACCAAGGTAGAATTCCTAGGCAGACCATATATTTAGAAGATCATATCATCATCTCTTAAGTAGGACCTTAGGCTATTCCAAGACATTGAGAAGTGAGAGAAATATTAAAGAAGGATTAGTGAGGAATGAGTGGATCTTGTCTAATGCATGATCATATCTTGTAGATATAGATAATAAGTTAAACCCATATGATTAATAGATATCATCTACCACATAAAATAATAAGTATATCACTAGTAGTTAACCCCAGACCAAACCTCATGCCTTGTATGGAGGAGTAACCCTAGCCAATTTAGCATAACCTAGCTTATGCTCATATTCTAATCCTAGTTATGTATCACCTTGGTAATCACTACTAAAATCCTAGACCACATTTGAATTCCAACCCATGGATTAATTTGGATTATAACTAGAACCCTACCATACCTCATGCCTATTTATACTTCAATTAGTGAAGCATCACCAAAACCCTAAACCTTTCACATAGGAATCACTTCACATAAAATATTAAACCCTACCTTTCCATCCTAGTAGACCAAATGAAGTAGTATTCTATAAATTAAACCATCATTAGCAAATGCATTGCTAATTATAAACATAGGATCCATCTTAATTAGTTCAAGCTAAAGTTTACTAAAACCAGATTAGTGATTATAGAACTTTCTTAACCATCTTCTTAAAACCTTAGGAATAATTCTCCACATAATATCATGACCCAATTCCATACCCTTTTTCATTTGTTGAACTCTAGACATAATTCAACTATATGTGAGTAATCACTATGGTTAAGCAGTAGAAAAAAATATCATATGTTCACCATGCACATGTTCTAAAATTTAAAAGCATTTAAACAGGTTTGATTTCTAAATTTAGAAGCAATTGAGATGAACCCTAAAATAATATCTATTTGAATCTTAACTCATACCTCATAAGAACCAAAAATAAATCAATTATAAATGGTTGTTTAAAAACAAAACAAGACAGTGAGTATCATTATCAAATTGTTAGGATATTCAAATAATTTAGAACCTGCAACACAAAACAGAATTCAAATTTGAATTCAAATAGCAAATTCAAAACAGAAAATAGTGAAGAGAAAAAGAAAAGGAGGCTTACCTGGCTTACCTGGCCATCCAGCCCAGCACCGCAGCCCATGGACAGCCCAGTCTTGGCCCAGCACCGCAGCCCAGCACCAACCCACCTGACCACTTACCGTTTCGCCGCTGGCAGAAAACAAAAGGGGGCCGTCGTCTTCCTCCCCGGCATCGACAGCGCAGAGGGGAAGCTCCGCCACGTCCTCGACGAGGATAAGCTCGGCCCGGGCGCCGCAGAAGGTTCCAGAACTCCACCCTATACTCCTCGCGTCCGAGCCTATCCAAAACCATCAAGATTCACGCCCAGAACACCGACGACATCGTCGTCCTATCCCGACCACTGCCGCCGGCGAGATGACGCTTCTGACCACCTCGAGCCCTATAAGTATGTCTGGAGCACCGCCAGGAAACCCTAGCACCTCTCCACCTATCCATTTCTTCTCAGATCTCCTCTAGCCCTCGGTTTCTTCCTCTACTGGTCGCCGGTGACCATCATGGCGCCATCGACTGGAGCCACTCCGGAGCTCACCGTTTGGTTAGGGAGATGCGCCTTGACGTCGCCGTTCTACTGGCAAAGCTACACATCAAGGGGAGCTCGGAGCGACGCCAATTTTGGGTTTTCCCCTTGCAGCAAATCGTCGGGAATGGCGAGGTCCTCGCCGTCTCCGTCATCCATCATCTTCGCCGACCACGCCATCGTACTCAGGGTATGATTCCGCGTCTATAGAGCATACTCTCGCTTCCTAGAACCGTCTCTAGCTCGAAATCGATATTTGGCCGGAGCCCGCCGCCGCAGACGTGTTCACCGGCGATGCTCCGGTGACCATTGGGTGGTGGCGTTCACGCTCGTGTGTTCAGCATCAAACCCTGGTTCAAACGCGCTAGGTTAGGTAGTCTCTGGGGGTTCCTATCGTCGTTTCCGTAGCTCGCCGGAGCATCACCGGCGACCTCTCCGGCGAGAACGACGTGTCACCGCCACCTCAGCTCTGTTGACTGGTCGTTGCTCGCGTGGCAACTGACTCAGTCAACAGGCCCACATGTCTGTGTCTGTGGGTAAAACTGAATCGGTATGTTTAGTATTTAGGTTAATTTCAAATTCCAGTAAATAGCTAAAACTTTGCAAAATTGTATAAAATTCATTTCAACTCAGAAAAATATGAATAATATATCAAAATGCTCACAAAAATAAAATCTATTCAAATAAAATATAAAACAAAAATGTGTGACAAAATAAAAATCCATTTATTTTTAACCTTATTAATTATGCCATTTCACTTATTTAAAATACAATTTGAATTCAATAATTAGTGAAGTTTCAAAATTAAATTTTAACTACTCAGTAACTAAGTAAATTGTTAAGATCAATTTTATTTATCATATTTACATTTACTTAATTATTAGTGGTAATTCATAAACCCTAATTGCAAATTACTATTTCTATTTTCTTTAAATAGTAATAACTCAAGAAAATATTATAAGCCAATATTATTTTGGTAAATCAAAACTTATTTACTTAAACATCTTTAGTTAACAAGTTAATTATTTTAAACCCTAATAACAATTATTAAGCCCTAATTCTAAATTAAACCTAAATAAGAATTACCTAATTATTAATTCTTGTGGAAAATTAATAAAATGTTAAACCATTACTAATTTTGATTCAAAGTAATTAGTAACCACAACTCTATTACCAATTATCATTTTAGGAGTTATACCATAATTTAGAAACCCTAGTTTTAGTTTAAGTAAGACATTGATCTCATTATTTCATGTGTTCATCCATAGTAGTTGCAAACCTAAAACCCTAAAGATTTAACCCATGTGATCATAGCCACTTCAACTTTACTTGTAGAACCTTGATAAGTAACCATTGAATGCATAATCATGATCCATCAACATAAAACCAATTCACATAAGATTATCATTTCATGTTCCTATTCTTAACTAAAATCTATATGATTCACTAGTATCACCTAGGTATAAACCCTAACTTGTTAATTGAATTAGTACCATTGATCCCTATTACTATATACCATACCATTAGGATCAACCTCAACCATCATAATTTAGTAGAACCATAATGATAAACCCTAGTACCAATCTTGTGTAGCAATTCACAACACATGCTCCTATTACACTAAAACCCTACTTAGGAAATGATAAGTAACTTAGCTTAGAAACAATTAGAGATTATTTAGTAAAGCAAATGTGAAGTCATAGTAAACCCTAATAACTAACTTATAGAACCATCTTGATAACCATCCTTTGATATGATGCTTAGAAGAAACCATAGCAATAAACCTACCAATACTTGCTATATAGAAATCCATTCCAAGTTAAAAACCAACTAGTTCCTATTAGTGGAACTAAATGAATTCAATAGTAAACCCTAGAAAGCCATAGCTCCTATATATAATAGTTCACATTCTTATTTAACCTGTTCTTCAAAAGTATTCTTTTGAAGTACAAATGTCAATCAAACCTTAGAAGCTTAATCCTTATTTGAAATACTTATTTCTTAATTAACATGTTCTTCAAAAGTTATTCTTTTGAAGTATATTATAAGTAAACATCAACCATGTTCTGTAGAACCTAAAATTTGACAACTGTTCTTTATATATTATTTCACCACTATTCTTTATGTGTATGATTGTTATGATGTCTTATATCACTTGATTAGGATGCTAATATAACCAAACCCTAATAAGAACCTTATTTGAGAACCATTCTAAAAGTGCAACCAACCCTAAAGAAATCTTTACAACTCATACATCCTAAATCATCGAGGTTAAGTTACGCTCGGGACGATTGCATCTCATACTATGCATTATAGCATCTTTGCCAGTTCTTTAAACATTGTCCTTACCGGACGATGATGGTATTTCAGAATTTGGAGTTATCACGTATCGAAGCTTTTGCCTGCATAATCTTGCAGTCAAGGAAGGCAAGTTCATCACTTGCTCATGTCATTTGATTATTTTTATCAAACTATATGCAAAGTATTATACTTATCACTCATGCATTGAAAAGCAAAATATTATTTTCCAATTATGAATATGACTATGTGGTGGGCAATGGAACCATGGTATGTGTTGATATGGTGGAGGTTCCATTGCAATGGGTTATATCACCCTAGGATTAAATTACCAATGCCGTCCAGTGATTCTAGCGCCGTACATATCGCGTTATCCATAAGATCTATAATGGCTCTGGGGAAGTCAGCTGTATCTTTTCCCTTCTGCACGCCAACGGATCGGAGAGACGGTGGGGTGCTGGAGGCACTGCCGCAATAGGTTGGGAAATCCTTTTAAATCCCCATCCATTGGTGATGTTAATCTCTTCCGATCTATGAAGGATTGTCCAAAGTACACCATGAGTAAAGCCGTATTATCGGGGGAAAGTCTACTGGAGGTGTGCGGGTGGACAAAAGGGTGGGTTTGCAGTCGCGGAGAAGGCAGTGATTGGCTTGGATCTTATACTGGGCCTCACACCAAAGGAAGTGTGGACGGGGACATACTCTCGGCCGGCAACATGGTTAAGATCTCTTGTGGGGTAAAGTAACGCACCTCTGCAGAGGGTATCAAGAATTGTGACTGTCACTCCCTGTTCCGGGAAGGGAAGCTGACGAACGCGCAGGAAAGGAACTCCACGAAGTTCTAGTCAACCTGTGAAGACTGACGGGCATAGTTTTCAGAATAAAATAAACCTTTTGAAGAAATGATTACAAAAACTTGCATTGGCCTATGACTTTCTGGTCTATGGCTGTAGCTAGTGCATGATACACATATTTCCTAATATGAACTTGCTGAGTACGCTCGTACTCATTCTATCTCGTTTGAACCCCCTTCTTAGAGCAATGCACCGAAGGAGAAACTACCGTGGAACTCGAAGACAAAGGAGTCAACTGCAACAAGATGAAGAAGCCAATCAAAGAAGTCAATGGAGTCAACTTCTGCATCAGCTAGCGTGGAAACTTAGACTATTAATAGAAGGGAACATTTCCCTAATCCTAGCACCTAAGTAGCTAGAATTCTATAGCAAGCCAAGTAGCTCTTAAGCTAGAGTTAGCAATCAGATATACTACGAGTCGTTCTTCTGGAGCTTTAGTTGAAGTTTTACCTCACTGTAAAGTAGGAGGTTGTGTTAATCTTATGTAAACAGTTCGTGTGTACTTCTATAGACATACCTTGGACTCGCATATGTTTCTGTTTTACCACTCTGAGGGATGTAATATGGGTGGAACGGTGTTTCACTTGTGTTATGTCAACGACTTGTGTACTACACCATGCAGTGGTACGCTGGGTCACCGCAGCTGGTATCAGAGCAAATGCTTTGACCCTAGGATTAAAACCCTTTAAAGGAGACCTATAGGTTTGGTAGTGTCTATAGGAAGTGTCTTAGCTCAGCCAACTATGCTAAACCAATTATTCTTTTGACTTGAGATGGGTATTCACTTGAGAATAATCCTGACACACTTGAGTCAATCTTTCTTATCTATCTTCCTTAAGTAAAGTTAGTTAGTTATCTTGCTTCATTCCAAATAATTAGAACACCATTGAAGCTTAAGATAAATGTTGGTAGTAGACCACAGTTGGTATACAACCCATGGTAGTCCAAAGAGAGGATACAACCATAAGGAAGATATCCTATTGGAAGAAGTATACCAATATAAGTATAGTTAAGTAAGAGTCATTCAAAATGTCAAATGGCTGATGTTAAGTAAGGGAGATAAGTTATATAAGGTAGTATATGTCTATGATGAGTCAATCATAGGAGGTAAGGAAGAGTGATAGGAGTTACATGAGTCTACTTGCAATAATAAACTAGGTACTCATATATGAATCACTTGAGAATCATGGTATGATGGAGTAGAACATCATAAGTACGATAACAAAAGAATGATAAGGAGTAAGGATTTAAGGAATAGTTCGAAAGCTTAGGCCTTAAAATCCTAATAACTGTACCAAGTATGTTAGAACCATAGTCGTTAATTCAAAGAAGGCTTATTTAGAGCATATCACATAGAGAAATCCTAGAGTTATAGGTGGTATATTCTAAACAATCATGTGTTTAGAGTAGCCATGTTATAGTTTCGAGAGATCATGTGAGTTTAGTTTCAATTGAATTAAAGTTAAGTTAGCACTTCCCAAGGAAATTAGATCAATCACAACTATCCTAGCCCAATTTGCTCAAGTTTATTTGATTGCAAATGTGCAATTAAAATAAATGTTGAGACAAATAGTAGAAATTCACGTATTCGTGCTAAGTATCACAACCTAAACCTATCTTATGTGGTGTTATATATTGCACATCTACACCTGATGTTTAGGGATGTCTTACCCAACTAATATATTCAGGCATATAAAGATGTGTATTGTATGCACAAAGCTGGATTTTCTTGGATTTTCTTGAATCTTCATTGATTGACTAGATCCATACATGAAGTTTGACTTTGATATGCAAATGCATGTTGCAATATCAAGCTCTCACTTGATGTTATAGGTCTAGTGGGTAAAGGTATTCATGTGAGGAAGTGACGAATTCTGAAGATTTTGAAGATAATATGAAGGTTCACTAGAAGAAAGAAGTCAAATTGTGGGAAGCAACCACAATACTCTACAGGAAGGACCAATAAAACTTACTTCTATCCTTAATCAAGGAGTACTTCAATAAAAGTACCATGGAAGTGAGAAAAATAGTGAATATGAAGCAGAAGAAGTAGAGCTGTATTCATTATGGAAGAAGGGAATGCAAGTGAAGTCACTTACAATACTATTTTCATGGTGTCAACAAGTGGTTTTCTTGCAAAACAAACCCTGGAAGAAGGAAAATTGACAAGTGAAGTCGTAGCTGGTATCATAAGACCACAGCTGATATAGGATAACCATGAAGAGAAAGAATGTAAAGTGAGGTATATCTTAATTAAAGTTATGTAAGTAGCCACAGCTGGTAGGTAGATATTGACAACCACACCATAGCCACAGCTGGTATCCAATAAGCCACATCTGGTGCTAGATAGTCTGCAGCTGGTACCAGATAGCCCACAGCCTGAACATTTCTTTACCTTAAAAGAAAGGGGGATTCCGCAGCTAGTATTTCACAGCTGGTATCCCGTAGTTGGTAAATATTTAGTCGGAAGATTCACATCGGATATCCACAATTGTGTGGATACACCGCAAAGAATTCTTCGTGAGACTTTAGAAAGGTACAAAATATAAACCAAACTTAGACCAACTACCTAGCCTTGAAGTTTAATGATTAGAAGAAAGGAAGTTTGAAGATCATTAGTAAACTCCAAGGGGGAGAGGAAGGCTGAAGGAGAAGTATTAAGATATTATTGGTAGTGTGATAGACGGAGAAAAAGGTTTGAACTGAGAGGAAGTCCGATCTTATTTTTATAAGGTTGTAGGGAAGTATCCATCCCAAAGTACTCTCAGGAGGTTGTCAGACCAGAAGCCGAGGTTCATATCTCGGGGAAGTAAGAGTAGATTCTAACTTGAGTGGGTAATTCATAATTACTCAGAAGTAAAAAGAGCTCAAGTAAGTCTAAAATAATGAAGTTGGATGAAGAAAATGTCGAAGGACATGCAAAGCTTAAGAAGGCTTAAGACCGAAGGAGTTTGACCATACCAAAACTAATGATTATTAGAAAGATTCCTTTCATGGAACCTAAAGTAACCAAAAGGAAGATAACTAGCATAAACTAGAAGCCATGATTGGATGGACTAAATGAGTCTCATCCATTCGTAGGAATAAACCACTAGGACCATGCCTATTGTAAATACCTTACGAAGTACCGTTACTTTCGTTATGGTAGTAAGGGACAACAATACCTTACTTTAAACAAATCCTTTAGACTTAAGGTTTGGACACCACAGCTGGTACACCTTAGTGCCATATTACACCGCAACTGGATTACCGCAATTTGGTAGAACCAAGCTTTGAGTACCAAATAGGAAGATGTCACCACAACCATTAGTAAAGTCCATTAACACAATAAGATGTCCTAATCCAAGAATCTTTGGATAGTAAGCCTGTAAGCTTAGAGTGTTGGAAGAAATCATAGAATAGAAGGCGTGCTCGATTACAGGACATCAGAAGACTCCAGGAAGGATTTAGACTAGGGATATATTCATTTATATCTAATGTGATCACCATGGAGTTGAAGGATGGTGATCTGTTCAAGACATTTCAACATTCCGAAACATGAGAGCGTTCGAACTTCGGGACGAAGTTCAGTTTAAGGGGGAGAGGCTGTAATATCCCAGGTTTAGAGGCAATAAAAATGAGAGAACACCAAAGTGTGCATTGCATTCATGCATAGAAAATCCGGGGAATTTTCGCGCTTTCAAATAAAACTTACCACAGTAACTGAAGTTTCACTTGACTTGCTGAAATTGAAGTAGATCATCAAGTCAAGCGCTATAAACTTCACTGTGATCTTTGCTAAAACCTTATTTTGGGTAGAGAGGATTTGATCTATGGATTAGATCAAATGGAATTAGTTTTACAACAAACAACACCTTAAGTAAGGGTCAACTATAAGATCTGATAAAGGATCTCAACACGACATTCCTTACAACAACACAGTCTTTAAGAATCAAACACTAACTTATTAACACTTCAAAGTTAGCAACTACTTTTGTGTGTAATTTAATTCACTTCCAAACTTATTAATAAATAAGGTAAATCATAGGGTCTAAAGTGCATAAAGGCTACACATTCTTATTTAAATCATAACTTATTAAATATATGGAATATCATAAAACTAAATCCATTTACATTACGAATTATAGTTCAAACTATTTGAATAAAATTAACTATGAGTACTTTGAAACTCATATGACCATGCCTTGGTGAAATCAAACAACAACTATCCAAATTTGAGGAATAACCTTCAATTTTAACCTTTTCACCAATATTATAATATAAATCCAATCCAATATGATATAGTGACTCATCAACAATAATAAAACCATCCACAAGATATTTAGTAGCAAATGCCACTTGGCTATCCAAAAATAAATCATATGAGAGGATAATCTCTATGCCATGTGGGATGAAAATATCTACATGACTTGCTTTCCAAGCTATGTCACCTCATGCTCAAAGGATTGCTATGGATGAGGGCATGACAACCAAGCACCTTACTCATCAAACCAACACAAGAGTCACCACCTATGTGTCATGATACTAGAGCTTGCCCAAGCCTATAAATAGAGCCACACCCTTCATCCATTTCATCACCTTGTAGCATGATACAAGGAAGAAAACACATAGAGCCACTTCATGTAAATTAGCTAGGATCAAGATGAAGAAGCTAGGAGGTGGAGGCATACCACAAGATGCGAGGTTTATTCAGATTTCTGAAGAACAAGCTACAGAAGATACCAAGGTAGAATTCCTAGGCAGACCATATATTTAGAAGATCATATCATCATCTCTTAAGTAGGACCTTAGGCTATTCCAAGACATTGAGAAGTGAGAGAAATATTAAAGAAGGATTAGTGAGGAATGAGTGGATCTTGTCTAATGCATGATCATATCTTGTAGATATAGATGATAAGTTAAACCCATATGATTAATAGATATCATCTACCACATAAAATAATAAGTATATCACTAGTAGTTAACCCCAGACCAAACCTCATGCCTTGTATGGAGGAGTAACCCTAGCCAATTTAGCATAACCTAGCTTATGCTCATATTCTAATCCTAGTTATGTATCACCTTGGTAATCACTACTAAAATCCTAGACCACATTTGAATTCCAACCCATGGATTAATTTGGATTATAACTAGAACCCTACCATACCTCATGCCTATTTATACTTCAATTAGTGAAGCATCACCAAAACCCTAAACCTTTCACATAGGAATCACTTCACATAAAATATTAAACCCTACCTTTCCATCCTAGTAGACCAAATGAAGTAGTATTCTATAAATTAAACCATCATTAGCAAATGCATTGCTAATTATAAACATAGGATCCATCTTAATTAGTTCAAGCTAAAGTTTACTAAAACCAGATTAGTGATTATAGAACTTTCTTAACCATCTTCTTAAAACCTTAGGAATAATTCTCCACATAATATCATGACCCAATTCCATACCCTTTTTCATTTGTTGAACTCTAGACATAATTCAACTATATGTGAGTAATCACTATGGTTAAGCGAGAAAAAAATATCATATGTTCACCATGCACATGTTCTAAAATTTAAAAGCATTTAAACAGGTTTGATTTCTAAATTTAGAAGCAATTGAGATGAACCCTAAAATAATATCTATTTGAATCTTAACTCATACCTCATAAGAACCAAAAATAAATCAATTATAAATGGTTGTTTAAAAACAAAACAAGACAGTGAGTATCATTATCAAATTGTTAGGATATTCAAATAATTTAGAACCTGCAACACAAAACAGAATTCAAATTTGAATTCAAATAGCAAATTCAAAACAGAAAATAGTGAAGAGAAAAAGAAAAGGAGGCTTACCTGGCTTACCTGGCCATCCAGCCCAGCACCGCAGCCCATGGACAGCCCAGTCTTGGCCCAGCACCGCAGCCCAGCACCAACCCACCTGACCACTTACCGTTTCGCCGGCGCGAAAACAAAAGGGGGCCGTCGTCTTCCTCCCCGGCATCGACGGCGCAGAGGGAAGCTCCGCCACGTCCTCGACGAGGATAAGCTCGGCCCGGGCGCCGCAGAAGGTTCCAGAACTCCACCCTATACTCCTCGCGTCCGAGCCTATCCAAAACCGTCAAGATTCACGCCCAGAACACCGACGACATCGTCGTCCTATCCCGACCACTGCCGCCGGCGAGATGACGCTTCTGACCACCTCGAGCCCTATAAGTATGTCTGGAGCACCGCCAGGAAACCCTAGCACCTCTCCACCTATCCATTTCTTCTCAGATCTCCTCTAGCCCTCGGTTTCTTCCTCTACTGGTCGCCGGTGACCATCATGGCGCCATCGACTGGAGCCACTCCGGAGCTCACCGTTTGGTTAGGGAGATGCGCCTTGACGTCGCCGTTCTACTGGCAAAGCTACACATCAAGGGGAGCTCGGAGCGACGCCAATTTTGGGTTTTCCCCTTGCAGCAAATCGTCGGGAATGGCGAGGTCCTCGCCGTCTCCGTCATCCATCATCTTCGCCGACCACGCCATCGTACTCAGGGTATGATTCCGCGTCTATAGAGCATACTCTCGCTTCCTAGAACCGTCTCTAGCTCGAAATCGATATTTGGCCGGAGCCCGCCGCAGACGTGTTCACCGGCGATGCTCCGGTGACCATTGGGTGGTGGCGTTCACGCTCGTGTGTTCAGCATCAAACCCTGGTTCAAACGCGCTAGGTTAGGTAGTCTCTGGGGGTTCCTATCGTCGTTTCCGTAGCTCGCCGGAGCATCACCGGCGACCTCTCCGGCGAGAACGACGTGTCACCGCCACCTCAGCTCTGTTGACTGGTCGTTGCTCGCGTGGCAACTGACTCGATCAACGAGGCCCACATGTCCGTGTCTGTGGGTAAAACTGAATCGGTATGTTTAGTATTTAGGTTAATTTCAAATTCCAGTAAATAGCTAAAACTTTGCAAAATTGTATAAAATTCATTTCAACTCAGAAAAATATGAATAATATATCAAAATGCTCACAAAAATAAAATCTATTCAAATAAAATATAAAACAAAAATGTGTGACAAAATAAAAATCCATTTATTTTTAACCTTATTAATTATGCCATTTCACTTATTTAAAATACAATTTGAATTCAATAATTAGTGAAGTTTCAAAATTAAATTTTAACTACTCAGTAACTAAGTAAATTGTTAAGATCAATTTTATTTATCATATTTACATTTACTTAATTATTAGTGGTAATTCATAAACCCTAATTGCAAATTACTATTTCTATTTTCTTTAAATAGTAATAACTCAAGAAAATATTATAAGCCAATATTATTTTGGTAAATCAAAACTTATTTACTTAAACATCTTTAGTTAACAAGTTAATTATTTTAAACCCTAATAACAATTATTAAGCCCTAATTCTAAATTAAACCTAAATAAGAATTACCTAATTATTAATTCTTGTGGAAAATTAATAAAATGTTAAACCATTACTAATTTTGATTCAAAGTAATTAGTAACCACAACTCTATTACCAATTATCATTTTAGGAGTTATACCATAATTTAGAAACCCTAGTTTTAGTTTAAGTAAGACATTGATCTCATTATTTCATGTGTTCATCCATAGTAGTTGCAAACCTAAAACCCTAAAGATTTAACCCATGTGATCATAGCCACTTCAACTTTACTTGTAGAACCTTGATAAGTAACCATTGAATGCATAATCATGATCCATCAACATAAAACCAATTCACATAAGATTATCATTTCATGTTCCTATTCTTAACTAAAATCTATATGATTCACTAGTATCACCTAGGTATAAACCCTAACTTGTTAATTGAATTAGTACCATTGATCCCTATTACTATATACCATACCATTAGGATCAACCTCAACCATCATAATTTAGTAGAACCATAATGATAAACCCTAGTACCAATCTTGTGTAGCAATTCACAACACATGCTCCTATTACACTAAAACCCTACTTAGGAAATGATAAGTAACTTAGCTTAGAAACAATTAGAGATTATTTAGTAAAGCAAATGTGAAGTCATAGTAAACCCTAATAACTAACTTATAGAACCATCTTGATAACCATCCTTTGATATGATGCTTAGAAGAAACCATAGCAATAAACCTACCAATACTTGCTATATAGAAATCCATTCCAAGTTAAAAACCAACTAGTTCCTATTAGTGGAACTAAATGAATTCAATAGTAAACCCTAGAAAGCCATAGCTCCTATATATAATAGTTCACATTCTTATTTAACCTGTTCTTCAAAAGTATTCTTTTGAAGTACAAATGTCAATCAAACCTTAGAAGCTTAATCCTTATTTGAAATACTTATTTCTTAATTAACATGTTCTTCAAAAGTTATTCTTTTGAAGTATATTATAAGTAAACATCAACCATGTTCTGTAGAACCTAAAATTTGACAACTGTTCTTTATATATTATTTCACCACTATTCTTTATGTGTATGATTGTTATGATGTCTTATATCACTTGATTAGGATGCTAATATAACCAAACCCTAATAAGAACCTTATTTGAGAACCATTCTAAAAGTGCAACCAACCCTAAAGAAATCTTTACAACTCATACATCCTAAATCATCGAGGTTAAGTTACGCTCGGGACGATTGCATCTCATACTATGCATTATAGTATCTTTGCCAGTTCTTTAAACATTGTCCTTACCGGACGATGATGGTATTTCAGAATTTGGAGTTATCACGTATCGAAGCTTTTGCCTGCATAATCTTGCAGTCAAGGAAGGCAAGTTCATCACTTGCTCATGTCATTTGATTATTTTTATCAAACTATATGCAAAGTATTATACTTATCACTCATGCATTGAAAAGCAAAATATTATTTTCCAATTATGAATATGACTATGTGGTGGGCAATGGAACCATGGTATGTGTTGATATGGTGGAGGTTCCATTGCAATGGGTTATATCACCCTAGGATTAAATTACCAATGCCGTCCAGTGATTCTAGCGCCGTACATATCGCGTTATCCATAAGATCTATAATGGCTCTGGGAAGTCATTTGTATCTTTTCCCTTACGCACGCCAACGGATCGGAGAGACGGTGGGGTCTTGGAAGGCACCGCCGCAATAGGTTGGGAAATCCTTTTAAATCCCCATCCATTGGTGATGTTAATCTCTTCCGATCTATGAAGGATTGTCCAAAGTACACCATGAGTAAAGCCGTATTATCGGGGGAAGTCTACTGGAGGTGTGCGGGTGGACAAAAGGGTGGGTTTGCAGTCGCGGAGAAGGCAGTGATTGGCTTGGATCTTATACTGGGCCTCACACCAAAGGAAGTGTGGACGGGGACATACTCTCGGCCGGCAACATGGTTAAGATCTCTTGTGGGGTAAAGTAACGCACCTCTGCAGAGGGTATCAAGAATTGTGACTGTCACTCCCTGTTCCGGGAAGGGAACTGCGAACGCGGCAGGAAAGGAACTCCACGAAGTTCTAGTCAACCTGTGAAGACTGACGGGCATAGTTTTCAGAATAAAATAAACCTTTTGAAGAAATGATTACAAAAACTTGCATTGGCCTATGACTTTCTGGTCTATGGCTGTAGCTAGTGCATGATACACATATTTCCTAATATGAACTTGCTGAGTACGCTCGTACTCATTCTATCTCGTTTGAACCCCCTTCTTAGAGCAATGCACCGAAGGAGAAACTACCGTGGAACTCGAAGACAAAGGAGTCAACTGCAACAAGATGAAGAAGCCAATCAAAGAAGTCAATGGAGTCAACTTCTGCATCAGCTAGCGTGGAAACTTAGACTATTAATAGAAGGGAACATTTCCCTAATCCTAGCACCTAAGTAGCTAGAATTCTATAGCAAGCCAAGTAGCTCTTAAGCTAGAGTTAGCAATCAGATATACTACGAGTCGTTCTTCTGGAGCTTTAGTTGAAGTTTTACCTCACTGTAAAGTAGGAGGTTGTGTTAATCTTATGTAAACAGTTCGTGTGTACTTCTATAGACATACCTTGGACTCGCATATGTTTCTGTTGTACCACTCTGAGGGATGTAATATGGGTGGAACGGTGTTTCACTTGTGTTATGTCAACGACTTGTGTACTACACCATGCAGTGGTACGCTGGGTCACCGCAGCTGGTATCAGAGCAAATGCTTTGACCCTAGGATTAAAACCCTTTAAAGGAGACCTATAGGTTTGGTAGTGTCTATAGGAAGTGTCTTAGCTCAGCCAACTATGCTAAACCAATTATTCTTTTGACTTGAGATGGGTATTCACTTGAGAATAATCCTGACACACTTGAGTCAATCTTTCTTATCTATCTTCCTTAAGTAAAGTTAGTTAGTTATCTTGCTTCATTCCAAATAATTAGAACACCATTGAAGCTTAAGATAAATGTTGGTAGTAGACCACAGTTGGTATACAACCCATGGTAGTCCAAAGAGAGGATACAACCATAAGGAAGATATCCTATTGGAAGAAGTATACCAATATAAGTATAGTTAAGTAAGAGTCATTCAAAATGTCAAATGGCTGATGTTAAGTAAGGGAGATAAGTTATATAAGGTAGTATATGTCTATGATGAGTCAATCATAGGAGGTAAGGAAGAGTGATAGGAGTTACATGAGTCTACTTGCAATAATAAACTAGGTACTCATATATGAATCACTTGAGAATCATGGTATGATGGAGTAGAACATCATAAGTACGATAACAAAAGAATGATAAGGAGTAAGGATTTAAGGAATAGTTCGAAAGCTTAGGCCTTAAAATCCTAATAACTGTACCAAGTATGTTAGAACCATAGTCGTTAATTCAAAGAAGGCTTATTTAGAGCATATCACATAGAGAAATCCTAGAGTTATAGGTGGTATATTCTAAACAATCATGTGTTTAGAGTAGCCATGTTATAGTTTCGAGAGATCATGTGAGTTTAGTTTCAATTGAATTAAAGTTAAGTTAGCACTTCCCAAGGAAATTAGATCAATCACAACTATCCTAGCCCAATTTGCTCAAGTTTATTTGATTGCAAATGTGCAATTAAAATAAATGTTGAGACAAATAGTAGAAATTCACGTATTCGTGCTAAGTATCACAACCTAAACCTATCTTATGTGGTGTTATATATTGCACATCTACACCTGATGTTTAGGGATGTCTTACCCAACTAATATATTCAGGCATATAAAGATGTGTATTGTATGCACAAAGCTGGATTTTCTTGGATTTTCTTGAATCTTCATTGATTGACTAGATCCATACATGAAGTTTGACTTTGATATGCAAATGCATGTTGCAATATCAAGCTCTCACTTGATGTTATAGGTCTAGTGGGTAAAGGTATTCGTGTGAGGAAGTGACGAATTCTAAAGATTTTGAAGATAATATGAAGGTTCACTAGAAGAAAGAAGTCAAATTGTGGGAAGCAACCACAATACTCTACAGGAAGGACCAATAAAACTTACTTCTATCCTTAATCAAGGAGTACTTCAATAAAAGTACCATGGAAGTGAGAAAAATAGTGAATATGAAGCAGAAGAAGTAGAGCTGTATTCATTATGGAAGAAGGGAATGCAAGTGAAGTCACTTACAATACTATTTTCATGGTGTCAACAAGTGGTTTTCTTGCAAAACAAACCCTGGAAGAAGGAAAATTGACAAGTGAAGTCGTAGCTGGTATCATAAGACCACAGCTGATATAGGATAACCATGAAGAGAAAGAATGTAAAGTGAGGTATATCTTAATTAAAGTTATGTAAGTAGCCACAGCTGGTAGGTAGATATTGACAACCACACCATAGCCACAGCTGGTATCCAATAAGCCACATCTGGTGCTAGATAGTCTGCAGCTGGTACCAGATAGCCCACAGCCTGAACATTTCTTTACCTTAAAAGAAAGGGGGATTCCGCAGCTAGTATTTCACAGCTGGTATCCCGTAGTTGGTAAATATTTAGTCGGAAGATTCACATCGGATATCCACAATTGTGTGGATACACCGCAAAGAATTCTTCGTGAGACTTTAGAAAGGTACAAAATATAAACCAAACTTAGACCAACTACCTAGCCTTGAAGTTTAATGATTAGAAGAAAGGAAGTTTGAAGATCATTAGTAAACTCCAAGGGGGAGAGGAAGGCTGAAGGAGAAGTATTAAGATATTATTGGTAGTGTGATAGACGGAGAAAAAGGTTTGAACTGAGAGGAAGTCCGATCTTATTTTTATAAGGTTGTAGGGAAGTATCCATCCCAAAGTACTCTCAGGAGGTTGTCAGACCAGAAGCCGAGGTTCATATCTCGGGGAAGTAAGAGTAGATTCTAACTTGAGTGGGTAATTCATAATTACTCAGAAGTAAAAAGAGCTCAAGTAAGTCTAAAATAATGAAGTTGGATGAAGAAAATGTCGAAGGACATGCAAAGCTTAAGAAGGCTTAAGACCGAAGGAGTTTGACCATACCAAAACTAATGATTATTAGAAAGATTCCTTTCATGGAACCTAAAGTAACCAAAAGGAAGATAACTAGCATAAACTAGAAGCCATGATTGGATGGACTAAATGAGTCTCATCCATTCGTAGGAATAAACCACTAGGACCATGCCTATTGTAAATACCTTACGAAGTACCGTTACTTTCGTTATGGTAGTAAGGGACAACAATACCTTACTTTAAACAAATCCTTTAGACTTAAGGTTTGGACACCACAGCTGGTACACCTTAGTGCCATATTACACCGCAACTGGATTACCGCAGCTGGTAGAACCAAGCTTTGAGTACCAAATAGGAAGATGTCACCACAACCATTAGTAAAGTCCATTAACACAATAAGATGTCCTAATCCAAGAATCTTTGGATAGTAAGCCTGTAAGCTTAGAGTGTTGGAAGAAATCATAGAATAGAAGGCAGTATCAGTACCAGACATCAGAAGACTCCAGGAAGGATTTAGACTAGGGATATATTCATTTATATCTAATGTGATCACCATGGAGTTGAAGGATGGTGATCTGTTCAAGACATTTCAACATTCCGAAACATGAGAGCGTTCGAACTTCGGGACGAAGTTCAGTTTAAGGGGGAGAGGCTGTAATATCCCAGGTTTAGAGGCAATAAAAATGAGAGAACACCAAAGTGTGCATTGCATTCATGCATAGAAAATCCGGGGAATTTTCGCGCTTTCAAATAAAACTTACCACAGTAACTGAAGTTTCACTTGACTTGCTGAAATTGAAGTAGATCATCAAGTCAAGCACTATAAACTTCACTGTGATCTTTGCTAAAACCTTATTTTGGGTAGAGAGGATTTGATCTATGGATTAGATCAAATGGAATTAGTTTTACAACAAACAACACCTTAAGTAAGGGTCAACTATAAGATCTGATAAAGGATCTCAACACGACATTCCTTACAACAACACAGTCTTTAAGAATCAAACACTAACTTATTAACACTTCAAAGTTAGCAACTACTTTTGTGTGTAATTTAATTCACTTCCAAACTTATTAATAAATAAGGTAAATCATAGGGTCTAAAGTGCATAAAGGCTACACATTCTTATTTAAATCATAACTTATTAAATATATGGAATATCATAAAACTAAATCCATTTACATTACGAATTATAGTTCAAACTATTTGAATAAAATTAACTATGAGTACTTTGAAACTCATATGACCATGCCTTGGTGAAATCAAACAACAACTATCCAAATTTGAGGAATAACCTTCAATTTTAACCTTTTCACCAATATTATAATATAAATCCAATCCAATATGATATAGTGACTCATCAACAATAATAAAACCATCCACAAGATATTTAGTAGCAAATGCCACTTGGCTATCCAAAAATAAATCATATGAGAGGATAATCTCTATGCCATGTGGGATGAAAATATCTACATGACTTGCTTTCCAAGCTATGTCACCTCATGCTCAAAGGATTGCTATGGATGAGGGCATGACAACCAAGCACCTTACTCATCAAACCAACACAAGAGTCACCACCTATGTGTCATGATACTAGAGCTTGCCCAAGCCTATAAATAGAGCCACACCCTTCATCCATTTCATCACCTTGTAGCATGATACAAGGAAGAAAACACATAGAGCCACTTCATGTAAATTAGCTAGGATCAAGATGAAGAAGCTAGGAGGTGGAGGCATACCACAAGATGCAGGTTTATTCAGATTTCCTGAAGAACAAGCTACAGAAGATACCAAGGTAGAATTCCTAGGCAGACCATATATTTAGAAGATCATATCATCATCTCTTAAGTAGGACCTTAGGCTATTCCAAGACATTGAGAAGTGAGAGAAATATTAAAGAAGGATTAGTGAGGAATGAGTGGATCTTGTCTAATGCATGATCATATCTTGTAGATATAGATGATAAGTTAAACCCATATGATTAATAGATATCATCTACCACATAAAATAATAAGTATATCACTAGTAGTTAACCCCAGACCAAACCTCATGCCTTGTATGGAGGAGTAACCCTAGCCAATTTAGCATAACCTAGCTTATGCTCATATTCTAATCCTAGTTATGTATCACCTTGGTAATCACTACTAAAATCCTAGACCACATTTGAATTCCAACCCATGGATTAATTTGGATTATAACTAGAACCCTACCATACCTCATGCCTATTTATACTTCAATTAGTGAAGCATCACCAAAACCCTAAACCTTTCACATAGGAATCACTTCACATAAAATATTAAACCCTACCTTTCCATCCTAGTAGACCAAATGAAGTAGTATTCTATAAATTAAACCATCATTAGCAAATGCATTGCTAATTATAAACATAGGATCCATCTTAATTAGTTCAAGCTAAAGTTTACTAAAACCAGATTAGTGATTATAGAACTTTCTTAACCATCTTCTTAAAACCTTAGGAATAATTCTCCACATAATATCATGACCCAATTCCATACCCTTTTTCATTTGTTGAACTCTAGACATAATTCAACTATATGTGAGTAATCACTATGGTTAAGCAGTAGAAAAAAATATCATATGTTCACCATGCACATGTTCTAAAATTTAAAAGCATTTAAACAGGTTTGATTTCTAAATTTAGAAGCAATTGAGATGAACCCTAAAATAATATCTATTTGAATCTTAACTCATACCTCATAAGAACCAAAAATAAATCAATTATAAATGGTTGTTTAAAAACAAAACAAGACAGTGAGTATCATTATCAAATTGTTAGGATATTCAAATAATTTAGAACCTGCAACACAAAACAGAATTCAAATTTGAATTCAAATAGCAAATTCAAAACAGAAAATAGTGAAGAGAAAAAGAAAAGGAGGCTTACCTGGCTTACCTGGCCATCCAGCCCAGCACCGCAGCCCATGGACAGCCCAGTCTTGGCCCAGCACCGCAGCCCAGCACCAACCCACCTGACCACTTACCGTTTCGCCGCTGGCAGAAAACAAAAGGGGGCCGTCGTCTTCCTCCCCGGCATCGACAGCGCAGAGGGGAAGCTCCGCCACGTCCTCGACGAGGATAAGCTCGGCCCGGGCGCCGCAGAAGGTTCCAGAACTCCACCCTATACTCCTCGCATCCGAGCCTATCCAAAACCGTCAAGATTCACGCCCAGAACACCGACGACATCGTCGTCCTATCCCGACCACTGCCGCCGGCGAGATGACGCTTCTGACCACCTCGAGCCCTATAAGTATGTCTGGAGCACCGCCAGGAAACCCTAGCACCTCTCCACCTATCCATTTCTTCTCAGATCTCCTCTAGCCCTCGGTTTCTTCCTCTACTGGTCGCCGGTGACCATCATGGCGCCGTCGACTGGAGCCACTCCGGAGCTCACCGTTTGGTTAGGGAGATGCGCCTTGACGTCGCCGTTCTACTGGCAAAGCTACACATCAAGGGGAGCTCGGAGCGACGCCAATTTTGGGTTTTCCCCTTGCAGCAAATCGTCGGGAATGGCGAGGTCCTCGCCGTCTCCGTCATCCATCATCTTCGCCGACCACGCCATCGTACTCAGGGTATGATTCCGCGTCTATAGAGCATACTCTCGCTTCCTAGAACCGTCTCTAGCTCGAAATCGATATTTGGCCGGAGCCCGCCGCCGCAGACGTGTTCACCGGCGATGCTCCGGTGACCATTGGGTGGTGGCGTTCACGCTCGTGTGTTCAGCATCAAACCCTGGTTCAAACGCGCTAGGTTAGGTAGTCTCTGGGGGTTCCTATCGTCGTTTCCGTAGCTCGCCGGAGCATCACCGGCGACCTCTCCGGCGAGAACGACGTGTCACCGCCACCTCAGCTCTGTTGACTGGTCGTTGCTCGCGTGGCAACTGACTCAGTCAACAGGCCCACATGTCTGTGTCTGTGGGTAAAACTGAATCGGTATGTTTAGTATTTAGGTTAATTTCAAATTCCAGTAAATAGCTAAAACTTTGCAAAATTGTATAAAATTCATTTCAACTCAGAAAAATATGAATAATATATCAAAATGCTCACAAAAATAAAATCTATTCAAATAAAATATAAAACAAAAATGTGTGACAAAATAAAAATCCATTTATTTTTAACCTTATTAATTATGCCATTTCACTTATTTAAAATACAATTTGAATTCAATAATTAGTGAAGTTTCAAAATTAAATTTTAACTACTCAGTAACTAAGTAAATTGTTAAGATCAATTTTATTTATCATATTTACATTTACTTAATTATTAGTGGTAATTCATAAACCCTAATTGCAAATTACTATTTCTATTTTCTTTAAATAGTAATAACTAAAGAAAATATTATAAGCCAATATTATTTTGGTAAATCAAAACTTATTTACTTAAACATCTTTAGTTAACAAGTTAATTATTTTAAACCCTAATAACAATTATTAAGCCCTAATTCTAAATTAAACCTAAATAAGAATTACCTAATTATTAATTCTTGTGGAAAATTAATAAAATGTTAAACCATTACTAATTTTGATTCAAAGTAATTAGTAACCACAACTCTATTACCAATTATCATTTTAGGAGTTATACCATAATTTAGAAACCCTAGTTTTAGTTTAAGTAAGACATTGATCTCATTATTTCATGTGTTCATCCATAGTAGTTGCAAACCTAAAACCCTAAAGATTTAACCCATGTGATCATAGCCACTTCAACTTTACTTGTAGAACCTTGATAAGTAACCATTGAATGCATAATCATGATCCATCAACATAAAACCAATTCACATAAGATTATCATTTCATGTTCCTATTCTTAACTAAAATCTATATGATTCACTAGTATCACCTAGGTATAAACCCTAACTTGTTAATTGAATTAGTACCATTGATCCCTATTACTATATACCATACCATTAGGATCAACCTCAACCATCATAATTTAGTAGAACCATAATGATAAACCCTAGTACCAATCTTGTGTAGCAATTCACAACACATGCTCCTATTACACTAAAACCCTACTTAGGAAATGATAAGTAACTTAGCTTAGAAACAATTAGAGATTATTTAGTAAAGCAAATGTGAAGTCATAGTAAACCCTAATAACTAACTTATAGAACCATCTTGATAACCATCCTTTGATATGATGCTTAGAAGAAACCATAGCAATAAACCTACCAATACTTGCTATATAGAAATCCATTCCAAGTTAAAAACCAACTAGTTCCTATTAGTGGAACTAAATGAATTCAATAGTAAACCCTAGAAAGCCATAGCTCCTATATATAATAGTTCATATTCTTATTTAACCTGTTCTTCAAAAGTATTCTTTTGAAGTACAAATGTCAATCAAACCTTAGAAGCTTAATCCTTATTTGAAATACTTATTTCTTAATTAACATGTTCTTCAAAAGTTATTCTTTTGAAGTATATTATAAGTAAACATCAACCATGTTCTGTAGAACCTAAAATTTGACAACTGTTCTTTATATATTATTTCACCACTATTCTTTATGTGTATGATTGTTATGATGTCTTATATCACTTGATTAGGATGCTAATATAACCAAACCCTAATAAGAACCTTATTTGAGAACCATTCTAAAAGTGCAACCAACCCTAAAGAAATCTTTACAACTCATACATCCTAAATCATCGAGGTTAAGTTACGCTCGGGACGATTGCATCTCATACTATGCATTATAGCATCTTTGCCAGTTCTTTAAACATTGTCCTTACCGGACGATGATGGTATTTCAGAATTTGGAGTTATCACGTATCGAAGCTTTTGCCTGCATAATCTTGCAGTCAAGGAAGGCAAGTTCATCGCTTGCTCATGTCATTTGATTATTTTTATCAAACTATATGCAAAGTATTATACTTATCACTCATGCATTGAAAAGCAAAATATTATTTTCCAATTATGAATATGACTATGTGGTGGGCAATGGAACCATGGTATGTGTTGATATGGTGGAGGTTCCATTGCAATGGGTTATATCACCCTAGGATTAAATTACCAATGCCGTCCAGTGATTCTAGCGCCGTACATATCGCGTTATCCATAAGATCTATAATGGCTCTGGGGAAGTCAGCTGTATCTTTTCCCTTCTGCACGCCAACGGATCGGAGAGATGGTGGGGTGCTGGAGGCACTGCCGCAATAGGTTGGGAAATCCTTTTAAATCCCCATCCATTGGTGATGTTAATCTCTTCCGATCTATGAAGGATTGTCCAAAGTACACCATGAGTAAAGCCGTATTATCGGGGGAAAGTCTACTGGAGGTGTGCGGGTGGACAAAAGGGTGGGTTTGCAGTCGCGGAGAAGGCAGTGATTGGCTTGGATCTTATACTGGGCCTCACACCAAAGGAAGTGTGGACGGGGACATACTCTCGGCCGGCAACATGGTTAAGATCTCTTGTGGGGTAAAGTAACGCACCTCTGCAGAGGGTATCAAGAATTGTGACTGTCACTCCCTGTTCCGGGAAGGGAACTGCGAACGCGGCAGGAAAGGAACTCCACGAAGTTCTAGTCAACCTGTGAAGACTGACGGGCATAGTTTTCAGAATAAAATAAACCTTTTGAAGAAATGATTACAAAAACTTGCATTGGCCTATGACTTTCTGGTCTATGGCTGTAGCTAGTGCATGATACACATATTTCCTAATATGAACTTGCTGAGTACGCTCGTACTCATTCTATCTCGTTTGAACCCCCTTCTTAGAGCAATGCACCGAAGGAGAAACTACCGTGGAACTCGAAGACAAAGGAGTCAACTGCAACAAGATGAAGAAGCCAATCAAAGAAGTCAATGGAGTCAACTTCTGCATCAGCTAGCGTGGAAACTTAGACTATTAATAGAAGGGAACATTTCCCTAATCCTAGCACCTAAGTAGCTAGAATTCTATAGCAAGCCAAGTAGCTCTTAAGCTAGAGTTAGCAATCAGATATACTACGAGTCGTTCTTCTGGAGCTTTAGTTGAAGTTTTACCTCACTGTAAAGTAGGAGGTTGTGTTAATCTTATGTAAACAGTTCGTGTGTACTTCTATAGACATACCTTGGACTCGCATATGTTTCTGTTGTACCACTCTGAGGGATGTAATATGGGTGGAACGGTGTTTCACTTGTGTTATGTCAACGACTTGTGTACTACACCATGCAGTGGTACGCTGGGTCACCGCAGGCCCCCACCCTGTCAGCAGGCCCGCGTGCATTGGATGCGTTGCTGGGCCGTTTCTCCCTTTTTCAAACCATTTGGGCCCAGTTAGTTTCCCGCCGGCCTTTTTAGTTTAAACTGAGTTTATTTAATTCAAATGAATTTCAATACTGCCTCCACTTTGAAATTCAACCATTTCAAATTGGCTAAACCAAATTTAGTAAATCTTATGTTGTTAGAAAGCCACTGAAATTCTCTACAACATGCCACTGGCCTCATGGTCAATTTCCTTGTAGAATTAATGTGACAAAAATAACAAGACAGGGACTTTTCCCTATTCAAATAATTCTTAAAAATCAACTAAAATAGATATTAAGTTAATTCCAACTCTAATAGCTCACATTTGACTTACACTAATTGTTTAAGCAATAAAATGGTGTGGTCACTTTGCATGATCATGCCATGGTTTAATGAATGGATATTTTGGCTAGTTTAACTAGTTGATATTGTCCAAAACTATTAAAGTTAAATGGTGTGAAGTCTTGTACTTCATTTAAACTTGTCTCACATGGATTCATGGGATGTTTGGACCCCTGGTCCCAAACTCTCTTATATGAATTACTTGAGATTTAAATCAAAGGTAGTGTTATTTAAATTGTAAGAGGTGATCCACCTCATTTAAATCATTTTCCCAAATGATGATGATGAACATTGGACTTAGGCCAATATGAGTTCATGCATGATTGTTGGAGAAATTAAATCTTAAGAAGATTTCAATGAGAGGAAATTATTTCTCAAGAATCCTATGGAAACTATCATTTACATAGGAAATGCAAAGAAGTGAATTCTATTTAAACTCCACAACCCATGCACCCTAGTTTATTTACTTGTGTGCATAGAGTAGTTTGTGTGTTCTATGTGATGTATGGAATAGCCATTGAATTAGTGAGTAATTATACTCGTATTCAAATTTAGACGGTAGCACCGGAGAGTACGTCGAAGAAGAAGGTTGCTACCAAGAGGAGGAGGAGGAACAGTTTGAGAACTACCAAGGCAAGCTATTATTCTTGCAAAGTGCAAAGCCCCTTGGGGCAAGGCACCCTGTTTCTTATCTTACCTTACATAAGCCTATCCCAAGTTTTTACTTTACAAGTTTTTACTTGTTTTCCAAATGAGTTACTTTTATAGTTAACTTTGGTCAAAGTACAAGTGATTACTAGAGTAGTGAGTTAGTCTTCTCCAAGCAAAGCAGGTTAGCACCCCTCATGAATTAGAGCTAGTGCTAATGAATTAAAACTTGACTACTTTAGATGGGAGCAAGTTGATTTTTTTTTGAAGGTGAATATGACCAAGAGAAGATGGTTGATGGCGTGTAACTCACACGTTCGTTGGGAACCCCAAGAGGAAGGTATGATGCGCACAGCAGCAAGTTTTCCCTCAGAAAGAAACCAAGGTTTATCGAACCAGGAGGAGCCAAGAAGCACGTTGAAGGTTGATGGCGGCGGGATGTAGTGCGGCGCAACACCAGGGATTCCGGCGCCAACGTGGAACCTGCACAACACAACCAAAGTACTTTGCCCCAACGAAACAGTGAGGTTGTCAATCTCACCGGCTTGCTGTAACAAAGGATTAACCGTATTGTGTGGAAGATGATTGTTTGCAGAAAACAGTAGAACAAGTATTGCAGTAGATTGTATTTCAGTAAAGAGAATTGGACCGGGGTCCACAGTTCACTAGAGGTGTCTCTCCCATAAGACAAACAGCATGTTGGGTGAACAAATTACAGTTGGGCAATTGACAAATAAAGAGAGCATGACCATGCACATACATATCATGATGAGTATAGTGAGATTTAATTGGGCATTACGACAAAGTACATAGACCGCCATCCAACTGCATCTATGCCTAAAAAGTCCACCTTCAGGTTATCATCCGAACCCCCTCCAGTATTAAGTTGCAAAGCAACAGACAATTGCATTAAGTATGGTGCGTAATGTAATCAACAACTACATCCTTAGACATAGCATCAATGTTTTATCCCTAGTGGCAACAGCACAACACAACCTTAGAACTTTCTGTCATCGTCCTGTGTCAATGCAGGCATGAACCCACTATCGAGCATAAGTACTCCCTCTTGGAGTTACAAGCATCTACTTGGCCAGAGCATCTACTAGTAACGGAAAGCATGCAAGATCATAAACAACACGTAGATATAACTTTGATAATCAACATAACAAGTATTCTCTATTCATCGGATCCCAACAAACGCAACATATAGAATTACAGATAGATGATCTTGATCATGTTAGGTAGCTCACAAGATCCGACAATGATAGCACAATGGGGAGAAGCAACCATCTAGCTACTGCTATGGACCCATAGTCCAGGGGTAGACTACTCACACATCACACCGGAGGCGACCATGGCGGCGTAGAGTCCTCCGGGAGATGATTCCCCTCTCCGACAGGGTGCCGGAGGCGATCTCCTGGATCCCCCGAGATGGGATCGGCGTTGGCGGCGTCTCTGGAAGGTTTTCCGTATCGTGGCTCTCGGTACTGGGGGTTTCGTCACGGAGGCTTTAAGTAGGCAGATGGGCAAGTCAGGAGGGGGCACAGGGGCCCCAGATGACAGGGCGGCGCGGCCAAGGGGGGGGGGGGGCGCCCTAGGGTTTGGGCTCCCTGTGGCCCCACTTCGTTTCGTCTTCGGACTTCTGGAAGCTTCGTGGAAAAATAGGCCCCTGGGCGTTGATTTCGTCAGATTCCGAGAATATTTCCTTACTAGGATTTCTGAAACCAAAAACAGCAGAAAACAAAGAATCGGCACTTCGGCATCTTGTTAATAGGTTAGTTCCAGAAAATGCACGAATATGACATAAAGTGTGCATAAAACATGTAGATAACATCAATAATGTGGCATGGAACATAAGAAATTATCGATACGTTGGAGACGTATCAGCATCCCCAAGCTTAGTTCTGCTCGTCCCGAGCAGGTAAAACGATAACACAGATAATTTCTGGAGTGACATGCCATCATAATCTTGATCATACTATTTGTAAAGCATATGTAGTGAATGCAGCGATCAAAACAATGTATATGACATGAGTAAACAAGTGAATCATAAAGCAAAGACTTTTCATGAATAGCACTTCAAGACAAGCATTAATTAAGTCTTGCATAAGAGTTAACTCATAAAGCAATAATTCAAAGTAAAAGCATTGAAGCAACACAAAAGAAGATTAAGTTTCAGCGGTTGCTTTCAACTTGTAACATGTATATCTCATGGATATTGTCAACATAGAGTAATATAATAAGTGCAATAAGCAAGTATGTAGGAATCAATGCATAGTTCACACAAGTGTTTGCTTCTTGAGATGGAGAGAAATAGGTGAACTGACTCAACATTGAAAGTAAAAGAATGGTCCTCCGTAGAGGAAAAGCATCGATTGCTATATTTGTGCTAGAGCTTTGATTTTGAAAACATGAAACAATTTTGTCAACGGTAGTAATAAAGCATATGCATCATGTAAATTATATCTTATAAGTTGCAAGCCTCATGCATAGTGTACTAATAGTGCCCGCACCTTGTCCTAATTAGCTTGGACTACCGGATCATCACAATGCACTGTTTTAACCAAGTGTCACAAAGGGGTACCTCTATGCCGCCTGTACAAAGGTCTAAGGAGAAAGCTCGCATTGGATTTCTCGCTATTGATTATTCTTCAACTTAGACATCCATACCGGGACAACATAGACAACAGATAATGGACTCCTCTTTTATGCATAAGCATGTAACAACAATTAATAATTTTCTCATTTGAGATTTGAGGATATATGTCCAAAACTGAAACTTCCACCATGGATCATGGCTTTAGTTAGCGGCCCAATGTTCTTCTCTAACAATATGCATGCTTAATCATAAGGTGGTAGATCTCTCTTACTTCAGACAAGACGGACATGCATAGCAACTCACATGAAATTCAACAATGAATAGTTGATGGCGTCCCCAGTGAACATGGTTATCGCACAACAAGCAACTTAATAAGAGATAAAGTGCATAATTACATATTCAATACCACAATAGTTTTTAAGCTATTTGTCCCATGAGCTATATATTGCAAAGGTGAATGATGGAATTTTAAAGGTAGCACTCAAGCAATTTACTTTGGAATGGCGGAAAATACCATGTAGTAGGTAGGTATGGTGGACACAAATGGCATAGTGGTTGGCTCAAGTATTTTGGATGCATGAGAAGTATTCCCTCTCGATACAAGGTTTAGGCTAGCAAGGTTTATTTGAAACAAACACAAGGATGAACCGGTGCAGCAAAACTCACATAAAAGACATATTGAAAACATTATAAGACTCTACACCGTCTTCCTTGTTGTTCAAACTCAATACTAGAAATTATCTAGACCTTAGAGAAACCAAATATGCAAACCAAATTTTAGCATGCTCTATATATTTCTTCATTAATGGGTGCAAAGCATATGATGCAAGAGCTTAATCATGAGCACAACAATTGCCAAGTATCACATTACCCAAGACATTTATAGCAATTACTACATGTATCATTTTCAAATTCCAACCATATAACAATTTAACGAAGGAGAAACTTCGCCATGAATACTATGAGTAGAAACCAAGGACATACTTGTCCATATGCTACAGCGGAGCGTGTCTCTCTCCCATAAAGTGAATGCTAGGATCCATTTTATTCAAACAAAACAAAAAACAAAAACAAACCGACGCTCCAAGCAAAGCACATAAGATGTGATGGAATAAAAATATAGTTTCAGGGGAGGAACCTGATAATGTTGTCGATGAAGAAGGGGATGCCTTGGGCATCCCCAAGCTTAGACGCTTGAGTCTTCTTGATATATGCAGGGGTGAACCACTGGGGCATCCCCAAGCTTAGAGCTTTCACTCTCCTTGATCATGTTGCATCATACTCCTCTCTTGATCCTTGAAAACTTCCTCCACACCAAACTCGAAACAACTCATTAGAGGGTTAGTGAACAATAAAAATTAACATATTCAGAGGTGACACAATCATTCTTAACACTTCTGGACATTGCATAATGCTACTGGACATTAGTGGATCAAAGAAATTCATCCAACATAGCAAAAGAGGCAATGCGAAATAAAAGGCAGAATCTGTCAAAACAGAACAGTTCGTATTGACGAATTTTAAAATGGCACCAGATTTGCTCAAATGAAAATGCTCAAATTGAATGAAAGTTGCGTACATATCTGAGGATCATGCACGTAAATTGGCTTAATTTTCTGAGCTATCTACAGGGAGGTGGACCCAGATTCGTGACAGCAAAGAAATCTGGAACTGCGCAGTAATCCAAATCTAGTACTTACTTTTCTATCAACGGCTTTACTTGGCACAATAAAACACAAAACTAAGATAAGGAGAAGTTGCTACAGTAGTAAACAACTTCCAAGACACAAAATAAAAACAAAGTACTGTAGGTAAAAACATGGGTTGTCTCCCATAAGCGCTTTTCTTTAACGCCTTTCAGCTAGGCGCAGAAAGTGTGTATCAAGTATTATCAAATGACGAAGTGTTCTCAGCGGGGTGTGAATTGTTCTCAACTATGCATATTATCTTTTCTATGTGAGTTTCAGAGGCTCCCTTTTCATTAGTCTTGGGCTTGCTACTCTCATCAAACAAATCTTCAGGAACAATCCAATCAAAATTCTTTTCTAGTGCCTCACACATTCCCAAGAGCTTGCAAGGTATTGATGTTTTAATGTCCCCCTCATCATCAATATTATTAGTGTATCTTATTCTATCCATGTCCATCTTTTCAAGGAGACTCACAAAATTAGTATGAGAACCAAGCATATTAAATTTAGCAAAGACCTTTCTAGCTTCTCTTGCTAGACCACCAAATTCTCTAAGAAGGGTTTCTAAAACAAAATCTTTCTTTTCCCCTTCTTCCATATCACCGAGTGTAAGAAACATATGTTGAATCACAGGATTAAGATTAACAAATCTAGCTTCTAATGCGTGTACTAAAGAAGCGACAGCAATTTCATAAGTGGGGGCAAGTTCTGCCAAGTGTCTATCTTCAAAATCTTCGACCGTACTAATATGAGTGAAAAAATCTTCTATATTGTCTTTCCCAAGGATAGACCCTCGACCTACCGGTACATCTTTAAGAACAAACTTAGGAGGAAACATTATGAAATAAGTAAAGTAAATGCAAGTAACTAATTTTTTTGTGTTTTAGATATAGCAAACAAGATAGCAAATAAAGTAAAACTAGCAACTAATTTTTTTTGTATTTTGATTTAGTGCAGCAAACAAAGTAGTAAATAAAACTAAGCAAGACAAAAACAAAGTAAAGAGATTGAGAAGTGGAGACTCCCCTTGCAGCGTGTCTTGATCTCCCCGGCAACGGCGCCAGAAAATATGCTTGATGGCGTGTAACTCACACGTTCGTTGGGAACCCCAAGAGGAAGGTATGATGCGCACAGCAGCAAGTTTTCCCTCAGAAAGAAACCAAGGTTTATCGAATCAGGAGGAGCCAAGAAGCACGTTGAAGGTTGATGGCGGCGGGATGTAGTGCGGCACAACACCAGGGATTCCGGCGCCAACGTGGAACCTGCACAACACAACCAAAGTACTTTGCCCCAACGAAACAGTGAGGTTGTCAATCTCACCGGCTTGCTGTAACAAAGGATTAACCGTATTGTGTGGAAGATGATTGTTTGCAGAAAACAGTAGAACAAGTATTGCAGTAGATTGTATTTCAGTAAAGAGAATTGGACCGGGGTCCACAGTTCACTAGAGGTGTCTCTCCCATAAGACAAACAGCATGTTGGGTGAACAAATTACAGTTGGGCAATTGACAAATAAAGAGAGCATGACCATGCACATACATATCATGATGAGTATAGTGAGATTTAATTGGGCATTACGACAAAGTACATAGACCGCCATCCAACTGCATCTATGCCTAAAAAGTCCACCTTCAAAGGTTATCATCCGAACCCCTCCAGTATTAAGTTGCAAAGCAACAGACAATTGCATTAAGTATGGTGCGTAATGTAATCAACAACTACATCCTTAGACATAGCATCAATGTTTTATCCCTAGTGGCAACAGCACAACACAACCTTAGAACTTTCTCACATTGTCCCGGTGTCAATGCGAGCATGAACACACTATAGAGAATAAGTACTCCCTCTTGGAGTTACAAGCATCTACTTGGCCAGAGCATCTACTAGTAACGGAAAGCATGCAAGATCATAAACAACACGTAGATATAACTTTGATAATCAACATAACAAGTATTCTCTATTCATCGGATCCCAACAAACGCAACATATAGAATTACAGATAGATGATCTTGATCATGTTAGGCAGCTCACAAGATCCGACAATGATAGCACAATGGGGAGAACACAACCATCTAGCTACTGCTATGGACCCATAGTCCAGGGGTAGACTACTCACACATCACACCGGAGGCGACCATGGCGGCGTAGAGTCCTCCGGGAGATGATTCCCCTCTCCGGCAGGGTGCCGGAGGCGATCTCCTGGATCCCCCGAGATGGGATCGGCGTTGGCGGCGTCTCTGGAAGGTTTTCCGTATCGTGGCTCTCGGTGCATCGGGGTTTCGTCACGGAGGCTTTAAGTAGGCGGAAGGGCAAGTCGGGGAGGGGCACAGGGCCCCGGATGACAGGGTGGCGCGGCCAAGGGGGCCGCGCCGCCTAGGGTTTGGGCTCCCTGTGGCCCCACTTCGTTTCGTCTTCGGACTTCCGGAAGCTTCGTGGAAAAATAGGCCCACAGGCGTTGATTTCGTCCAATTCGAGAATATTTCCTTACTAGGATTTCTGAAACCAAAACAGCAGAAACTTGACATCGACACTTCGGCATCTTGTTAATAGGTTAGTTCCAGAAAATGCACGAATATGACATAAAGTGTGCATAAAACATGTAGATAACATCAATAATGTGGCATGGAACATAAGAAATTATCGATACGTCGGAGACGTATCAATGGTGATTTTTGATAAAACAATGATGTTGGTTTGAATGCGATACCTTTCCAATTATTAAGTACCCCCACAATACCTGATTATGGGTAGGGCTTAACTGGAAGTTTATGCGTCTTAGTATGGGTTCCCTCTAAACAAGCGTCATCGGGGTTATGCCGAAAGCTGCCTCTACCACAAAAGAAACAATATGATACGATGCGAAATGAGGTGAATGTCCGGCCCAAGCCCTGTGCAGTTCCCAGTGGTATCTGTCTTCACTAGGAGGCCAAGCTCATGGGGAGAGGTGCTCATACTAGGATTCGTAAGTGAAAGGTTATGGTTGATGATCCGCGTACTGTGCTACGATGATTCGGGGAAATCCCGACGGATGAAATCAAATGTTGTGGCACAAGTGTGCAACCTCTGCAGAGTGTAAACCTATTCGAATAGCCGCGTCCACGGTTACGGACGGTTGGAAAGGCCATACAGTTTCCGATGTCATATCTTGGAAAATGATGTTTAAAAGGATGATGGTGAAATGACTTGTGGTGAATTGAATTGAAATCACCACTTGAATGGTGGGAATGACACTAATGTTCCCACTTGAGTTAGTTAGCACTTGATTAAGCTTTTTCTCAAACTTTGTGAACTAAAACTAGCTTTATGCAAATCAAACTAGAGCTTAGCCAACCCTACTAGAATGTCTAGCACTTACATTAGTATTAGTTTGCGAGTACTCAACGTACTCACGGCTTTGTCCCTGGCTATTCAAATGGCCAGAGTATGAAGATGACCAAGGAGATGACCAGCAGGATGCCTACGACAACTAAGCGCCTTCCGACGTCAAGCGTTGGCCTGTGGACTAGAGAGTCCTTGTATCTTACGCTTCCGCTATGTTGAACTATGAACTTGTGTTTGTTCATTGATCAATAGATCAACTATTCGTGTAATATGGATCATGTGATTCCAATTTGTAAGACTTATGGTTTGTAATGAATGATGACTGTGATACTTAACTATTATGCCTCGCAACAACAATATTCCTGGGATTACGATGTATGACATAATAGGCATTCGGACTTAAAAATCCGGGTGTTGACAAGTTGGTATCAGAGCCATTGTTTGACCTTAGAAGACCTTAGTTAGAATGGGCGTTCTGAAAACCTTAACTTTGAAATCAAATGAAAGAAATTATTTGTGAAAATTTACTACACTCTTGTCTTTGAGACTTTGCCAAAATGTGATGAATCTTTTTCGATCTTGTTTAAAATCAACTTAAAACTTTGCCACACTTTACACTCTCTAACTTACTCATCCAATGCTCTTTCAGATGGAGCCGAATGAACCCATCAACACCAAGTTTTATCAGCTTGGGAACGGAGGAAGTTTGATCTTTGAGCACGACCTCAACACCGTCTCTGACTTCCTTGGGCGCCCACACCCCGAGTTTCACGGGGTTCAGCTGGACGACACGCCCGGAGGAGAGTTGCAGTGGGTGATCACTGCCGACTTGAGGGGCAAGATGGAGCCTCCCACCTCGGAGAGGATCCTCTTCTCCTTCCGCGAGAGCAACTGGCTCGACGAACTCGCACGTGGCCTACAGGAGGCACTTGCGCGCCTCTGTGGACAGAACGTGGTGCGCATCCTCGCCTCTCGCTACGCCCACCTCGTGAGGCGTGATGCTGCGGGAGTGCCCATGGAGCTGCAACCGCACCCGGAGTTGAGGCACCATGCTGAGCACCTGGACTTCATGCTCTACCAGACTCAGAGGGACCTCGACGCCACTCGCGCTTACGCGAACCAGACCCATGCTCACATCACCGAGCAGGGTGAGGCGATCAAGCTACTCAACAACGACCGCAAGAGCCTTCGCTAGCAGCGTGCCAAGAAGGACGCTACGATTCGCCGCCTTCGCGCCCGGATCGCATCACTTGAGGCCACTGTCAAGGCCCAGGAGGATCAGATTCGTCAGCTGGAGGATGACGATGGAGGCATCGACATTCAGGGAGGAGACGCCTTTCTGAGCGATGACAACGACTTTGAGGAGGACGAGAACACCGAGGAGGAGGACTACGAGTTCCTGGAGGCAGGACCTGACGACTACGTCCCGATCGATGTCGATGATGAGGAGTAGTTGCACTAGTTCACTTATAGTAGGTGTGAGTTGTATCCCGTCCTTTGTATCGTAGCATGAGAATGGTTCGTAAAACCATTGGAGTATGTGTGTAGTTTGTACTATGTGTTGCATGAATGAATGAATGTTATGTTTGTCATGAAAAGATTACAAGTTTTCAAATGTTTTTCAAACTTAACCAAAATGAACCATAGAATGTTCCCTCTTATCTCATAATCTTCTACATCTTCAGATGGCCCCTCCGAATCGCACCAACGACGCGATGCTGCAACTTCTGCAAACCATGCTTGCAGACCGGGAAACCGAAAGAGCCGAACGCCAAGCCAATCTCATCGCCTTGCAGAACATCGCCAACCAGGGCCATGGAAATCATGACCACCCCGGATCCAAGCTCAAGAACTTCCAAAACACCAACCCTCCGGTGTTTAGCAAGACCGAGGAGCCCCTCGATGCCGACGATTGGCTCCAGACTATGGAGAACAATCTGGAGGTAGCCGGAGTGGAAGCCAACGAGAAAGTGTTGTTCGCCACTCACTATCTCGCTGGACCAGCCCGCGCTTGGTGGACAAGCACCCGTGCCATGAACGGAGGTCAATTCATGACTTGGGAGGATTTCAAACTCAAGTTCAGCAAGTACCATGTACCCCCGAGTCTTATCAAGAAGATGAGGGATGAATTCCGTGAGCTGAAACAAGGTCGCATGACGGTGGTTGAATACCGCGACAAGTTTCTCACTTTGTCAAGGTATGCCCCTGATGAGACCGACACCGTTGAGAAGAGGAAGGAGAGATTCCTGAACGGACTGCATGATGAGATGCAGACTATCCTCGTCAACATCCCCTTCGCCGACCTCGAAGCCCTTGTTGACTCCGCCATCCAGATGGAGGGCAAGTTAAACCAAGCCAATGAGAACCGCAAGCGCCGCATGGCAAGTCAGAGTGGATCAAGCCACCCCCAAAAGTTTCGCCCTAGCTCAAGCGGAGGTTTCACTCCGAGAAACAACAAACCCCAGATGCAGAACTCTCGCCCCGGTTATCAGAACCGGAGTGGAGGAAACCTCAAGCCGGGAGGCTACAACAACAACTACAACAACAACTACTACAACCGCGCTCCACCCCGAGCCCCTAACAACAACAACACCAACACCAACACCACTCCCAGAACCGGAAGCAATGCCGTTCCCATTGCGAACAAGCAGGACAAGAGCACTATCACTTGTTATGAGTGTGGTGTAGTGGGGCACTACTCCAACGAGTGTCCCAAGCGTCTGGCCAAGCTCGCCGGCAACACCGCTGCACCTGCTCAGCAGCAACGCCGTGTCTCCACCGGCAAGAAGTTCGTCCCCAACAACCCCAACAACCGCAACGGCCGCCTCTACCACATGAACGCCGAAGAAGCCCAGGAAGCACCAGATGTTGTGCTGGGTATGTTTTCTGTCAACCACATCCCTGCTAGAGTGTTGTTTGATTCCGGAGCATCTCATTCTTTTGTCACCGAAGACTTTGCATCAACAAGTAAAATTCAACCCTCAGTTTGAAGCATGTTATGATAGTTCAAATCCCCGGATCAACCACCAAAGCCAGAAAATTTTGCAAAAATGTGCCAATCAAAATCCATGATGTAGATTTCTTTGCAAATCTAATCATACTGGGAACCAAAGGTTTGGAAGTTGTCCTAGGAATGGACTGGATGTCCAAGCACAATGGATTGATAGACTGTGCCAAGAAAGCCATAACCATGACTAGCAGCACCGGTATCGTAGTTGAGCACGTCTCTGAAAAACTACCCAGAAAATTCACCTGCAACCAAAGTGTATCCAAGCCAACTCTGGATCAAATCAGGGTCGTTTGTCGCTACCCTGATGTGTTTCCGGATGATCTACCCGGTATGCCCCCGGATCGGGATATCGAGTTTATCATCGAGTTAATCCCCGGAACTGGACCCATCGCCCAGAGAGCCTACAACATGAACGCAACCGAGCTTGTGGAACTGAAGAAGCAAATAGATGACATGTTAGCCAAAGGTTTGATTAGACCAAGTGCATCCCCCTGGAGATCCCCCGTCTTGTTTGTCGACAAGAAAGATGGTGCAAATCGTTTATGCACGGACTATCGTAAGCTTAACGATGTCACCATCAAAAACAAATACCCCTTACCCAAGATAGAAGACTTGTTCGACCAACTCACCGGATCCCGAGTTTTCTCCAAGATTGATCTTAGAACTGGATACCACCAACTGAAGATCTGAGCCACCGACATTCCAAAAACCGCTTTTACCACCAGATATGGGTTGTATGAGTACAACGTCATGTCATTTGGACTGACCAATGCCCCCGCTTATTTCATGAATCTCATGAATAAGATCTTCATGAACTTTTTGGACAAGTTTGTCGTTGTATTCATCGACGACATCCTCGTCTACTCCAAGTCCGAAGAGGAACATGAACAGCACTTGGAGATTGTTTTAGAAACCCTTAGACAGCACCAGTTGTATGCCAAATTTAGCAAGTGTGAGTTTTGGCTGGAAGAAGTTGGATTCCTCAGACACATCTTGTCTGCAGGAGGAATTGCCATAGATCCCGCCAAAATCAAAACTGTTATGGAATGGAAAGCCCCAACCACACAAACCGAGGTCCGCGCTTTTCTTGGATTAGCCGGATACTACCGCAGATTTGTAGAAGGTTTTTCGAGCATCGCTCGACCAATGACCCAACTGCTGAAAAAGGACAGAAAGTTTGAGTGGACCGACAAGTGCGAAGAGAGCTTTCAACAGCTCAAGAGTAGGTTGACAACAGCCCCAATCCTGATCATGCCAGATATCGCAAAGCCCTTTGACGTATATTGCGACGCCTCCAAGACTGGACTTGGATGCGTGCTTATGCAAGAAGGCAAGGTTGTATCCTACCTTTCAAGACAACTCAAGCAACATGAACAGAACTACCCAACCCATGACCTCGAACTTGCAGCCGTGGTCTTAGCCCTGAAAGTTTGGCGTCATTACCTCATGGGTAATCGATGCGAGATCTACTCCGACCACAAAAGCCTCAAATACATATTCACTCAGAAAGAGTTAAACATGAGACAACGCCGATGGATCGAATTGATCAAGGATTACGACATGGAGATTCACTACCACCCCGGCAAGGCCAATGTGGTAGCGGATGCTTTGAGTCGACTGCCGTGCCAGTTGAACTCCATGCTCGCAACCGAACAGCCCAGCTTGCACCAAGAGTTTGAACAGTTCAGACTTGAACTTGTTAGTGAAGGATTCCTAGCCAGCATAGAACTGCAACCCACCTTGGATGGTCAGATCAAGGAAGCCCAGAAGGACAACGCTAGCATTGACGGAATCAAGAAACAGATAGCCGCAGGAAAAGCCCCCGGATTCACCGTAGACGAAGCCGGAGTTCTTTGGTACAAAGAACGTCTCTGCGTACCATCAGACTCTAACTTAAAACAAGTCATCCTGCAAGAAGCCCATGACACCCTTTATTCAATCCACCCCGGAGGTACCAAGATGTACCAGGACCTAAAAGAACAATTTTGGTGGCACGGGATGAAGAGAGAGATCGGTAGCTATATCGCTAAGTGTGACATCTGTCAGAGAGTCAAGGCAGAACACCAACGACCCGCCGGACTGTTACAACCCCTCCAGATTCCGGAATGGAAATGGGACTCCGTAGGAATGGACTTTATCACCGGACTGCCCAAATCCAGCAAAGGCAATGACTCGATATGGGTAGTGGTCGATAGATTGACCAAGGTTGCCCATTTCATCGCCGTCAAAACCACCTATCAAGGCCCCAAGTTAGCTGAACTCTACATCTCCAGAATAGTCGCGCTGCATGGAACCCCCAGATCAATAGTGTCAGATAGAGGATCACAGTTCACCTCAAGGTTCTGGCAGAAAGTGCATGAAGGACTAGGCACTCGCCTAAATTTCAGCACTGCCTATCACCCTCAGACCGACGGACAGACTGAGAGAGTAAACCGAGATCGGAAGACATGCTTAGAGCATGCGTACTGGAATACGGATCCAAGTGGGAAGACTGCCTACCCTACGCAGAATTCTCTTACAACAATAGTTATCAAGCCAGCCTACAGATGGCCCCATTTGAAGCCTTGTACGGAAGGAAGTGCCGTACCCCTCTTAACTGGTCAGAAGTCGGAGAAAGCCAAGTTTTCGGCCCTGATGTTCTTCGTGAAGCCGAAGAAAAAGTCCACAAGATCCGAGAGTACCTCAAGACTGCGCAATCCAGACAGAAGAGCTACGCTGACAAGAGACGTCGGGAGATGACCTTTGAGATCGGAGATTTTGTCTATCTCAAAGTATCCCCCTTGAAAGGAATGCAAAGGTTCCAACTGAAAGGAAAGCTTGCACCCCGCTATGTCGGACCTTTCCAAGTCCTTAGCCGCCGAGGTGAAGTATCTTATCAACTGGAGTTGCCTGAAGAAATGTCGGCTGTGCACGACGTGTTTCACATCTCACTTCTCCGGAAGTGCCTTGAAGTCCCGGAGAAGACCGAAGTGTTCAAGAACATCGATCACCGATCGGTGGATATCAATAAAGATCTGACTTACCGCGAAGTGCCGATTCGCATCCTAGAAGAAGCTTACCGAACCACTGATGACGCGTAAAGCACACGCTCGTTGGGAACCCCAAGTGGAAGGTGTGATGCGTACAGCAGCAAGTTTCCCTCAGTAAGAAACCAAGGTTTATCGAACCAATAGGAGTCAAGAAGCACGTTGAAGGTTGATGGCGGCGGGATGTAGTGCGGCGCAACACCAGGGATTCCGGCGCCAACGTGGAACCTGCACAACACAACCAAAGTACTTTGCCCCAACGAAACAGTGAGGTTGTCAATCTCACAGGCTTGCTGTAACAAAGGATTAACCGTATTGTGTGGAAGATGATTGTTTGCAGAAAACAGTAGAACAAGTATTGCAGTAGATTGTATTTCAGTAAAGAGAATTGGACCGGGGTCCACAGTTCACTAGAGGTGTCTCTCCCATAAGACAAACAGCATGTTGGGTGAACAAATTACAGTTGGGCAATTGACAAATAAAGAGAGCATGACCATGCACATACATATCATGATGATTATAGTGAGATTTAATTGGGCATTACGACAAAGTACATAGACCGTCATCCAACTGCATCTATGCCTAAAAAGTCCACCTTCAGGTTATCATCCGAACCCCTTCCAGTATTAAGTTGCAAAGCAACAGACAATTGCATTAAGTATGGTGCGTAATGTAATCAACAACTACATCCTTAGACATAGCATCAATGTTTTATCCCTAGTGGCAACAGACAACACAACCTTAGAACTTTTACATCAGCTTGTCCCGGTGTCAATACGGGCATGAACCCACTATCGAGCATAAGTACTCCCTCTTGGAGTTACAAGCATCTACTTGGCCAGAGCATCTACTAGTAACGGAAAGCATGCAAGATCATAAACAACACGTAGATATAACTTTGATAATCAACATAACAAGTATTCTCTATTCATCGGATCCCAACAAACGCAACATATAGAATTACGAGATAGATGATCTTGATCATGTTAGGCAGCTCACAAGATCCGACAATGATAGCACAATGGGGAGAAGACAACCATCTAGCTACTGCTATGGACCCATAGTCCAGGGGTAGACTACTCACTCATCACTCCGGAGGCGACCATGGCGGCGTAGAGTCCTCCGGGAGATGATTCCCCTCTCTGGCAGGGTGCCGGAGGCGATCTCCTGGATCCCCCGAGATGGGATCGGCGTTGGCGGCGTCTCTGGAAGGTTTTCCGTATCGTGGCTCTCGGTGCGGGGGTTTCGTCACGGAGGCTTTAAGTAGGCGGAAGGGTAGGTCAAGAGGCGGCGCGAGGGCCCGGACCATAGGGCCGCGCGGCCGGGCAGGGCCGCGCCGCCCTATGCTCGCTGCCTCGTGGCCCCTCTTCGTTTCGTCTTCGGACTTCTGGAAGCTTCGTGGAAAAATAGGCCCCTGGGCTTTGATTTCGTCCAATTCCGAGAATATTTCCTTACTAGGATTTCTGAAACCAAAAACAGCAGAAAACAGCAACTGGCACTTCGGCATCTTGTTAATAGGTTAGTTCCAGAAAATGCACGAATATGACATAAAGTGTGCATAAAACATGTAGATAACATCAATAATGTGGCATGGAACATAAGAAATTATCGATACGTCGGAGACGTATCAGCATCCCCAAGCTTAGTTCTGCTCGTCCCGAGCAGGTAAAATGATAACACAGATAATTTCTGGAGTGACATGCCATCATAATCTTGATCATACTATTTGTAAAGCATATGTAGTGAATGCAGCGATCAAAACAATGTATATGACATGAGTAAACAAGTGAATCATAAAGCAAAGACTTTTCATGAATAGCACTTCAAGACAAGCATCAATAAGTCTTGCATAAGAGTTAACTCATAAAGCAATAATTCAAAGTAAAGGCATTGAAGCAACACAAAAGAAGATTAAGTTTCAGCGGTTGCTTTCAACTTATAACATGTATATCTCATTGATATTGTCAACATAGAGTAATATAATAAGTGCAATAAGCAAGTATGTAGGAATCAATGCACAGTTCACACAAGTGTTTGCTTCTTGAGGTGGAGAGAAATAGGTGAACTGACTCAACATTGAAAGTAAAAGAATGGTCCTCCATAGAGGAAAAGCATCGATTGCTATATTTGTGCTAGAGCTTTGATTTTGAAAACATGAAACAATTTTGTCAACGGTAGTAATAAAGCATATGCATCATGTAAATTATATCTTATAAGTTGCAAGCCTCATGCATAGTATACTAATAGTGCCCGCACCTTGTCCTAATTAGCTTGGATTACCGGATCATCACAATGCACATGTTTTTACCAAGTGTTACAAAGGGGTACCTCTATGCCGCCTGTACAAAGGTCTAAGGAGAAAGCTCGCATTGGATTTCTCGCTATTGATTATTCTTCAACTTAGACATCCATACCGGGACAACATAGACAACAGATAATGGACTCCTCTTTTATGCATAAGCATGTAACAACAATTAATAATTTTCTCATTTGAGATTGAGGATATATGTCCAAAACTGAAACTTCCACCATGGATCATGGCTTTAGTTAGCGGCCCAATGTTCTTCTCTAACAATATGCATGCTTAACCATAAGGTGGTAGATCGCTCTTACTTCAGACAAGACGGACATGCATAGCAACTCACATGAAATTCAACAATGAGTAGTTGATGGCGTCCCCAGTGAACATGGTTATCGCACAACAAGCAACTTAATAAGAGATAAAGTGCATAATTACATATTCAATACCACAATAGTTTTTAAGCTATTTGTCCCATGAGCTATATATTGCAAAGGTGAATGATGGAATTTTAAAGGTAGCACTCAAGCAATTTACTTTGGAATGGCGGAAAATACCATGTAGTAGGTAGGTATGGTGGACACAAATGGCATAGTGGTTGGCTCAAGTATTTTGGATGCATGAGAAGTATTCCCTCTCGATACAAGGTTTAGGCTAGCAAGGCTATTTGAAACAAACACAAGGATGAACCGGTGCAGCAAAACTCACATAAAAGACATATTGTAAACATTATAAGACTCTACATCGTCTTCCTTGTTGTTCAAACTCAATACTAGAAATTATCTAGACCTTAGAGAAACCAAATATGCAAACCAAATTTTAGCATGCTCTATGTATTTCTTCATTAATGGGTGCAAAGCATATGATGCAAGAGCTTAATCATGAGCACAACAATTGCCAAGTATCACATTACCCAAGACATTAATAGCAATTACTACATGTATCATTTTCCAATTCCAACCATATAACAATTTAACGAAGGAGAAACTTCGCCATGAATACTATGAGTAGAAACCAAGGACATACTTGTCCATATGCTACAGCGGAGCGTGTCTCTCTCCCATAAAGTGAATGCTAGGATCCATTTTATTCAAACAAAACAAAAACAAAAACAAACCGACGCTCCAAGAAAAAGCACATAAGATGTGATGGAATAAAAATATAGTTTCAGGGGAGGAACCTGATAATGTTGTCGATGAAGAAGGGGATGCCTTGGGCATCCCCAAGCTTAGACGCTTGAGTCTTCTTAATATATGCAGGGGTGAACCACCGGGGCATCCCCAAGCTTAGAGCTTTCACTCTCCTTGATCATGTTGCATCATACTCCTCTCTTGATCCTTGAAAACTTCCTCCACACCAAACTCGAAACAACTCATTAGAGGGTTAGTGCACAATAAAAATTAACATATTCAGAGGTGACACAATCATTCTTAACACTTCTGGACATTGCATAATGCTACTGGACATTAGTGGATCAAAGAAATTCATCCAACATAGCAAAAGAGGCAATGCGAAATAAAAGGCAGAATCTGTCAAAACAGAACAGTTCGTATTGACGAATTTTAAAATGGCACCAGACCTGCTCAAATGAAAATGCTCAAATTGAATGAAAGTTGCATACATATCTGAGGATCATGCACGTAAATTGGCTTAATTTTCTGAGTTATCTACAGGGAGGTGGACCCAGATTCGTGACAGCAAAGAAATCTGGAACTGCGCAGTAATCCAAATCTAGTACTTACTTTTCTATCAACGGCTTAACTTGGCACAACAAAACACAAAACTAAGATAAGGAGAGGTTGCTACAGTAGTAAACAACTTTCAAGACACAAAATAAAAACAAAGTACTGTAGGTAAAAACATGGGTTGTCTCCCATAAGCGCTTTTCTTTAACGCCTTTCAGCTAGGCGCAGAAAGTGTGCATCAAGTATTATCAAGAGACGAAGTGTCAACATCATAATTTGTTCTCATAATAGAATCAAAAGGTACCTTCATTCTCTTTCTAGGGAAGTGTTCCATACCTTTCTTGAGAGGAAATTGATATTTTATATTACCTTCCTTCATATCAATAATAGCACCAACAGTTCGAAGAAAAGGTCTTCCCAATATAATGGGACAAGATGCATTGCATTCAATATCCAAGACAACAAAATCAACGGGGACAAGGTTATTGTTAACAGTAATGCGAACATTATCAACCTTACCCAAAGGTTTCTTTGTAGAATGATCAGCAAGATTAACATCCAAATAACAATTTTTCAGCGGTGGCAAGTCAAGCATATCATAAATTTTCTTAGGCATAACAGAAATACTTGCACCAAGATCACATAAAGCATTACAATCAAAATCTTTAACCTTCATCTTAATGATGGGCTCCCAACCATCCTCTAGCTTTTTAGGAATAGAGGCTTCGCGCTCTAGTTTCTCTTCTCTAGCTTTTATGAGAGCATTTGTAATATGATGTGTAAAGGCCAAATTTATAGCACTAGCATTAGGACTTTTAGCAAGTTTTTGCAAGAACTTTATAACTTCAGAGATGTGGCAATCATCAAAATTCAAACCATTATAATCTAAAGCAATGGGATCATCATCCCCAATGTTGGAAAAAATTTCAGCAGCTTTATCACAGGTAGTTTCAGCAGTTTTAGCAGTTTCAGGCAGTTTTTCACGCTTTGCATTAGAAGTGGAAACATTGCTAACACCAATTCTTTTATTAGTATTAGTAGGAGGTGCAGCAACATGTGTAGCATTAGCATTACTAGTGGTGGTAATAGTCCAAACTTTAGCTACATTCTTCTCTTTAGCTAGTTTTTCATTTTCTTCTCTATCCCACCTAGCACGCAGTTCAGCCATTAATCTTATATTCTCATTAATTCTAACTTGAATGGCATTTGCTGTAGTAACAATTTTATTATGATGATTCTCATTAGGCAAAACTTTCGATTTCAAAAGATCAACATCAGCAGCAAGACTATCGACTTTAGAAGTAAGTATATCAATTTTCCCAAGCTTTTCTTCAACGGATTTGTTAAAAGCAGTTTGTGTACTAATAAATTCTTTAAGCATGGCTTCAAGTCCAGGGGGTGAACTCCTATTATTGTTGTAAGAATTCCCATAAGAATTACCATAGCCGTTGCCATTATTATAAGGATATGGCCTATAGTTGTTACTAGAATTGTTCCGGTAAGCATTGTTGTTGAAATTACTATTTTTAATGAAGTTTACATCAACATGTTCTTCTTGTGCAACCAATGAAGCTAATGGAACATTATTAGGATCAATATTAGTCCTATCATTCACAAGCATAGACATAATAGCATCAATCTTATCACTCAAGGAAGAGGTTTCTTCGACAGAATTTACCTTCTTACCTTGTGGAGCTCTTTCCGTGTGCCATTCAGAATAGTTGATCATCATATTATCAAGAAGCTTTGTTGCTTCACCAAGAGTGATGGACATAAAGGTACCTTCAGCAGCTGAATCCAATAAATTCCGCGAAGAAAAATTTAGTCCTGCATAGAAGGTTTGGATGATCATCCAAGTAGTCAGTCTATGGGTTGGGCAATTTTTAACCAAAGATTTCATTCTTTCCCAAGCTTGAGCAACATGTTCAGTATCTAATTGTTTAAAATTCATTATGCTACTCCTCAAAGATATAATTTTAGCAGGGGGATAATATCTACCAATAAAAGCATCCTTGCATTTAGTCCATGAATCAATACTATTCTTAGGCAGAGATAGCAACCAATCTTTAGCTCTTCCTCTTAATGAGAAAGGGAACAATTTTAATTTTATAATATCACCATCTACATCTTTATACTTTTGCATTTCACATAGTTCAACAAAATTATTAAGATGGGCAGCAGCATCATCAGAACTAACACCAGAAAATTGCTCTCGCATAACAAGATTCAGTAAAGCAGGTTTAATTTCAAAGAATTCTGCTGTAGTAGCAGGTGGAGCAATAGGTGTGCATAAGAAATCATTATTATTTGTGGTTGTGAAGTCACACAACTTAGTATTTTCAAGGTTGGCCATTTTAGCAACAGTAAATAAAGCAAACTAGATAAAGTAAATGCAAGTAACTAATTTTTTTGTGTTTTTGATATAGCAAACAAGATAGCAAATAAAGTAAAACTAGCAACTAATTTTTTTGTATTTTGATTTAGTGCAGCAAACAAAGTAGTAAATAAAGCTAAGCAAGACAAAAACAAAGTAAAGAGATTGAGAAGTGGAGACTCCCCTTGCAGCGTGTCTTGATCTCCCCGGCAACGGCGCCAGAAATTTAGCTTGATGACGCGTAAAGCACACGCTCGTTGGGAACCCCAAGTGGAAGGTGTGATGCGTACAGCAGCAAGTTTCCCTCAGTAAGAAACCAAGGTTTATCGAACCAGTAGGAGTCAAGAAGCACGTTGAAGGTTGATGGCGGCGGGATGTAGTGCGGTGCAACACCAGGGATTCCGGCGCCAACGTGGAACCTGCACAACACAACCAAAGTACTTTGCCCCAACGAAACAGTGAGGTTGTCAATCTCACCGGCTTGCTGTAACAAAGGATTAACCGTATTGTGTGGAAGATGATTGTTTGCAGAAAACAGTAGAACAAGTATTGCAGTAGATTGTATTTCAGTAAAGAGAATTGGACCGGGGTCCACAGTTCACTAGAGGTGTCTCTCCCATAAGACAAACAACATGTTGGGTGAACAAATTACAGTTGGGCAATTGACAAATAAAGAGAGCATGACCATGCACATACATATCATGATGATTATAGTGAGATTTAATTGGGCATTACGACAAAGTACATAGACCGTCATCCAACTGCATCTATGCCTAAAAAGTCCACCTTCAGGTTATCATCCGAACCCCTTCCAGTATTAAGTTGCAAAGCAACAGACAATTGCATTAAGTATGGTGCGTAATGTAATCAACAACTACATCCTTAGACATAGCATCAATGTTTTATCCCTAGTGGCAACAGCACAACACAACCTTAGAACTTTCTGTCATCGGTCCCTGTGTCAATGCAGGCATGAACCCACTATCGAGCATAAGTACTCCCTCTTGGAGTTACAAGCATCTACTTGGCCAGAGCATCTACTAGTAACGGAAAGCATGCAAGATCATAAACAACACGTAGATATAACTTTGATAATCAACATAACAAGTATTCTCTATTCATCGGATCCCAACAAACGCAACATATAGAATTACAGATAGATGATCTTGATCATGTTAGGCAGCTCACAAGATCCGACAATGATAGCACAATGGGGAGAAGACAACCATCTAGCTACTGCTATGGACCCATAGTCCAGGGGTAGACTACTCACTCATCACTCCGGAGGCGACCATGGCGGCGTAGAGTCCTCCGGGAGATGATTCCCCTCTCCGGCAGGGTGCCGGAGGCGATCTCCTGGATCCCCCAAGATGGGATCGGCGTTGGCGGCGTCTCTGGAAGGTTTTCCGTATCGTGGCTCTCGGTACTGGGGGTTTCGTCACGGAGGCTTTAAGTAGGCGGAAGGGTAGGTCAAGAGGCGGCGCGAGGGGCCCAGACCATAGGGCCGCGCGGCCAGGGCAGGGGCCGCGCCGCCCTATGCTCTGGCTGCCTCGTGGCCCCTCTTCGTTTTGTCTTCGGACTTCTGGAAGCTTCGTGGAAAAATAGGCCCCTGGGCTTTGATTTCGTCCAATTCCGAGAATATTTCCATACTAGGATTTCTGAAACCAAAAACAGCAGAAAACAGCAACTGGCACTTCGGCATCTTGTTAATAGGTTAGTTCCAGAAAATGCACGAATATGACATAAAGTGTGCATAAAACATGTAGATAACATCAATAATGTGGCATGGAACATAAGAAATTATCGATACGTCGGAGACGTATCAACCACCCGCACCCGAAGCATCAAGTTTCTGAAGATCCAATGGAGCAATCATACCGAGGATGAAGCCACATGGGAACGCGAAGACTTCATGAAGAAGGAGTACCCAGATCTCTTTAGTACCTAACTTTATTTTCGATCTCGGGACGAGATCTTTTGTAAGGGGGAAGGGTTTGTAACACCCCAAATTTCAATAAAAAGAAAGTTAGAGAATTCCAGAAAGCAAATTTTCAAACCAACAAAAACTTTTCTTTTTGCATATAGTACCATGCATAGGACTTGTGCATTTGAGTGATATGCCATGATGATTGCTTTTACTTGTATTTTCTATACTCTAAAACCCTAGTGTGATCATATGAAGATCACCAACCAAATAAAACAAAGAGGATGAAAATCCATAAAATGCAAAACCCTAAAAACCCTCACATATGCCCTATGGCATTTTTATAAATTTTGACCCTAGACCTATTTGGTCTTCACCATTAGTTGAATAATGTTATTAAACACTTATTACAACTTTTGGAACCAAAGTTTCACAAATCAAATGAAATTCAAACACAATTCCCACTCACATGTGATATTGGTCAAAACTGAAATTTATAGTCTGATCACCACTTTGAGCCCCTGCAATTCAATTTTCCCAAACCAATTCTTGCTAACTCTTTGCACCATTTCAAAGTCAACATCAAGGTGAACAACTTTGATGAAGATCACCCTGCCAAATTCATCTTTGATCAATAGCTATGCTCATCCAAAGTTGCAACATTTTAACAAGTGGAACAATCTCACACTTGTCAATTTTTGCCAATTTTTGAATTCTAACAATCCCACCACCACCTCAATTCACCTCTGGTCAATTACAACTTATCTCAACACTCACATTTCAAAAACTTTCACCTTTTGAATAATTTCAAATTTGGACAATTTTGTAAATTCCAAATTTGAACACTATTGGACACTATTGCAAATAGTGATTCTACCCTAACTAACCTACCCCAACTTACACCAATTGGTCCCCTGGTTCCCTCTCTCACTAACACCAACATAGAAACCCTAGGAGGAGAGGCATAGCAAGCATGGCATAGCCATGCCGGCCACATGCCGGCCATGTCGAGCCCCTCTCTTCTCCCTTCACTCTCAGCACTGGCCCTGGTGTCCAACGTCGCCACCGTACACATCTACCTCGCCTAGCACCCACCAGCTCGCCGTAGCCGACGTAGACTCGCCGGAGATCGCGTGCCCTGGTCGCCCCTGGATGCCGCTCGCGTCGCGACCATGCGCGCCATGGACGCGCACTGGCTACGCGCCGCGCAGCCACTCCGCTCACGCCCTGGACCCCCTTTCTTCACCAAGCACACCGCCGTGACACCTCAGCCGCGCCAGACACGCGCCCAGCCCCAAACCGTGACCGCCGGCGCCGGAGACGACAGCATGTTCCCGTACGCGCCGCGGCCGTCGTGGAAGCAATGCGACCCAACCGAGCCTCCCCCGACCGTGCTGTCGCCGCCAAACGCATCGCCTGGACACGTAGAGCATCGCCATGACCACGCCTAGCTCGACCAGCCGCCGGAGAAGCCGCGCCATGGTCGACCTTGCCACTGCCCCGCACCCCTTGCTCAATCCTATAAATAGAGCGTTCCCTGGAAGCAACTGAGCACACCACCTCACTCCCCACCCTTCACCACTTTGCCTAGCACCGTTAGCCACCTCGATCGTCGCCGGAGCAAGGCCAATCGCAAGCTCAGAGCCGCGGAAGCCCTGGAGAAATCGCCATTGATCCAGGCCACCTCGAGCTCCGCCACTGCTACCAGCTGCTTCGCCGTCGTCTACACCTTCCCCGAGCACACTGCCATCCCTCGCTGGAGCCGCGGTGAGCTCTCCGACCCCCTACCCTCGCCGCCAACCTCTCTGCCTCTCGCCGGAGAAGACGACGCACCAGCGCCGTCCGATCCCGATCTAATCCTACGCCCCACGTTAAAACTTACCGTTTCGGGTTTTAAGAGAGACTGACGGGTGGCCCCCACCCTGTCAGCAGGCCCGCAGCGCCGGATGCGTTGCTGGGCCGTTTCTCCCTTTTTCAAACCATTTGGGCCCAGTTAGTTTCCCGCCGGCCTTTTTAGTTTAAACTGAGTTTATTTAATTCAAATGAATTTCAATACTGCCTCCACTTTGAAATTCAACCATTTCAAATTGGCTAAACCAAATTTAGTAAATCTTATGTTGTTAGAAAGCCACTGAAATTCTCTACAACATGCCACTGGCCTCATGGTCAATTTCCTTGTAGAATTAATGTGACAAAAATAACAAGACAGGGACTTTTCCCTATTCAAATAATTCTTAAAAATCAACTAAAATAGATATTAAGTTAATTCCAACTCTAATAGCTCACATTTGACTTACACTAATTGTTTATGCAATAAAATGGTGTGGTCACTTTGCATGATCATGCCATGGTTTAATGAATGGATATTTTGGCTAGTTTAACTAGTTGATATTGTCCAAAACTATTAAAGTTAAATGGTGTGAAGTCTTGTACTTCATTTAAACTTGTCTCACATGGATTCATGGGATGTTTGGACCCCTGGTCCCAAACTCTCTTATATGAATTACTTGATATTTAAATCAAAGGTAGTGTTATTTAAATTGTAAGAGGTGATCCACCTCATTTAAATCATTTTCCCAAATGATGATGATGAACATTGGACTTAGGCCAATATGAGTTCATGCATGATTGTTGGAGAAATTAAATCTTAAGAAGATTTCAATGAGAGGAAATTATTTCTCAAGAATCCTATGGAAACTATCATTTACATAGGAAATGCAAAGAAGTGAATTCTATTTCAACCCCACAACCCATGCACCCTAGTTTATTTACTTGTGTGCATAGAGTAGTTTGTGTGTTCTATGTGATGTATGGAATAGCCATTGAATTAGTGAGTAATTATACTCGTATTCAAATTTAGACGGTAGCACCGGAGAGTACGTCGAAGAAGAAGGTTGCTACCAAGAGGAGGAGGAGGAACAGTTTGAGAACTACCAAGGCAAGCTATTATTCTTGCAAAGTGCAAAGCCCCTTGGGGCAAGGCACCCTGTTTCTTATCTTACCTTACATAAGCCTATCCCAAGTTTTTACTTTACAAGTTTTTACTTGTTTTCCAAATGAGTTACTTTTATAGTTAACTTTGGTCAAAGTACAAGTGATTACTAGAGTAGTGAGTTAGTCTTCTCCAAGCAAAGCAGGTTAGCACCCCTCATGAATTAGAGCTAGTGCTAATGAATTAAAACTTGACTACTTTAGATGGGAGCAAGTTGATTTTTTTTTGAAGGTGAATATGACCAAGAGAAGATGGTGATTTTTGATAAAACAATGATGTTGGTTTGAATGCGATACCTTTCCAATTATTAAGTACCCCCACAATACCTGATTATGGGTAGGGCTTAACTGGAAGTTTATGCGTCTTAGTATGGGTTCCCTCTAAACAAGCGTCATCGGGGTTATGCCGAAAGCTGCCTCTACCACAAAAGAAACAATATGATACGATGCGAAATGAGGTGAATGTCCGGCCCAAGCCCTGTGCAGTTCCCAGGCTGACTGTCTGTCTTCACTGGGAGGCCAAGCTCATGGGGAGAGGTGCTCATACTAGGATTCGTAAGTGAAAGGTTATGGTTGATGATCCGCGTACTGTGCTACGATGATTCGGGGAAATCCCGACGGATGAAATCAAATGTTGTGGCACAAGTGTGCAACCTCTGCAGAGTGTAAACCTATTCGAATAGCCGCGTCCACGGTTACGGACGGTTGGAAAGGCCATACAGTTTCCGATGTCATATCTTGGAAAATGATGTTTAAAAGGATGATGGTGAAATGACTTGTGGTGAATTGAATTGAAATCACCACTTGAATGGTGGGAATGACACTAATGTTCCCACTTGAGTTAGTTAGCACTTGATTAAGCTTTTTCTCAAACTTTGTGAACTAAAACTAGCTTTATGCAAATCAAACTAGAGCTTAGCCAACCCTACTAGAATGTCTAGCACTTACATTAGTATTAGTTTGCGAGTACTCAACGTACTCACGGCTTTGTCCCTGGCTATTCAAATGGCCAGAGTATGAAGATGACCAAGGAGATGACCAGCAGGATGCCTACGACAACTAAGCGCCTTCCGACGTCAAGCGTTGGCCTGTGGACTAGAGAGTCCTTGTATCTTACGCTTCCGCTATGTTGAACTATGAACTTGTGTTGGTTCGTTGATCAATAGATCAACTATTCGTGTAATATGGATCATGTGATTCCAATTTGTAAGACTTATGGTTTGTAATGAATGATGACTGTGATACTTAACTATTATGCCTCGCAACAACAATATTCCTGGGATTGCGATGTATGACATAATAGGCATTCGGACTTAAAAATCCGGGTGTTGACAAACCCTCTAATGAGTTTGTTTCGAGTTTGGTGTGGAGGAAGTTTTCAAGGGTCAAGAGAGGAGGATGATACAATATGATCAAGAAGAGTGAAAGCTCTAAGCTTAGGGATGCCCCGGTGGTTCATCCCTGCATATTTCAAGAAGACTCAAGCGTCTAAGCTTGGGGATGCCCAAGACATCCCCTTCTTCATCGACAAATTATCAGGTTCCTTCTCTTGAAACTATATTTTTATTCGGCCACATCTTATGTACTTTACTTGGAGCGTCTGTTTGTTTCTTGTTTTTGTTTTTGTTTGAATAAATGCTTGTGTGGGAGAGAGACACGCTCCGCTGGTTCGTATGAACACATGTGTTCTTAGCTTTTAATTTTCATGGCGAAGGTTGAAACTGCTTCGTTAATTGTTATATGGTTGGAAACGGGAAATGCTACATGTAGTAATTGGTATGATGTCTTGAATAACTTGATACTTGGCAATTGTTGTGTTCATGATTAAGCTCTTGCATCATATACTTTGCACCTATTAATGAAGAAATACATAGAGCTTGCTAAAATTTGGTTTGCATAATTGGTCTCTCTAAAGTCTAGATAATTTCTAGTATTGGGTTGAACAACAAGGAAGACGGTGTAGAGTCTTATAATGTTTACAATATGTCTTTTATGTGAGTTTTGCTGCACCGGTTCATCCTTGTGTTTGTTTCAAATAACCTTGCTAGCCTAAGCCTTGTATCGAGAGGGAATACTTCTCATGCATCCAAATCCTTGAGCCAACCACTATGCCATTTGTGTCCACCATACCTACCTACTACATGGTATTTCTCCGCCATTCCAAAGTAAATTGCTTGAGTGCTACCTTTAAACAATTCAAAATTTATCACCTCTGATTTGTGTCAATGTTTTATAGCTCATGAGGAAGTATGTGGTGTTTATCTTTCAATCTTGTTGGACAACTTTCACCAATGGACTAGTGGCTTCATCCGCTTGTCCAATAATTTTGCAAAAAGAGCTGGCAATGGGATTCCCAGTCCCAAATTAATTAACAAAAAAAGGCACTCCTTCATGGTATGAGATTGTTGGCAGGCACCCGAGGATTCGGTTAGCCATGGTTTGTGAAAGAAAGGTTGGAAGGAGTGCCACACAAAAATAAAATAAAATGGGAGCCGCTCTTTGAAGGTTTGTCTGGCAAGGGGGTTAGACTGCCCACTACCATTCGTTGACAACAACAAACACCTCTCAAAATTTTACTTTTATGCTCTCTATATGTTTTCAAAACCAAAGCTCTAGCACAAATATAGCAATCGATGCTTCCCTCTACGAAGGGCCATTCTTTTACTTTTATGTTGAGTCAGTTCACCTATTTCTCTCCATCTCAAGAAGCAAACACTTGTGTGAACTGTGCATTGATTCCTACATACTTGCATATTGCACTTGTTATATTACTCTATGTTGACAACTATCCATGAGATATACATGTTACAAGTTGAAAGCAACCGCCGAAACTTCATCTTCCTTTGTGTTGCTTCAATGCCTTTACTTCGAATTATTGCTTTATGAGTTAACTCTTATGCAAGACTTATTGATGCTTGTCTTGAAAGTACTATTCATGAAAAGTCTTTGCTATATGATTCATTTGTTTACTCATTGTCATTACCATTGTTTTGATCGCTGCATTCATTACATATGCTTACAATAGTATGATCAAGGTTATGATGGCATGTCACTCCAGAAATTATCTTTGTTATCGTTTACCTGCTCGGGACGAGCAGAAACTAAGCTTGGGGATGTTGATACGTCTCCGACGTATCGATAATTTCTTATGTTCCATGCCACATTATTGATGATATCTACATGTTTTATGCATACTTTATGTCATAATTATGCGTTTTCCGGAACTAACCTATTGACGAGATGCCGAAGGGCCAGTTCCTGTTTTCTGCTGTTTTTGGTTTCAGAAATCCTAGTAAGGAAATATTCTCGGAATCGGACGAAATCAACGCCCAGCATCTTAGAATCCCCGGAAGCATCCAGAACACCCGAGAGAGGCCAGAGAGGGGACACAGGCCCCCCAGATGATAGGTCGGCGCGACCCAGGGGTGGCCCGCGCCCCCCTGTGGTGACACCGCCTCGTTGACCCTCCGACGCCGCCTCTTCGCCTATTTAAGCCCCCTCGACCTAAAACCTCGAGACGGAGAGCCACGATACGGAAAACCTTCCAGAGACGCCGCCGCCGCCAATCCCATCTCGGGGGATTCAGGAGATCGCCTCCTGCACCCTGCCGGAGAGGGGATTCATCTCCCGGAGGACTCTACACCGCCATGGTCGCCTCCGGAGTGATGAGTGAGTAGTCTACCCCTGGACTATGGGTCCATAGCAGTAGCTAGATGGTTGTCTTCTCCTTATGTGCTTCATTGTCAGATCTTGTGAGCTGCCGAACATGATCAAGATCATCTATCTGTAATGCTATATGTTGTGTTTGTTGGGATCCGATGAATAGAGAATACTATGTTATGTTGATTATCAATTTATATCTATGTGTTGTTTAAGATCTTGCATGCTCTCCGTTATTAGTAGAGGCTCTGGCCAAGTTTTTGCTAGTAACTCCAAGAGGGGGTATTTATGCTCGATAGTGGGTTCATGTCTCCGTGAATCTGGGGGAGTGACAGAAACCTCTAAGATTACGGATGTGCTGTTACCACTAGGGATAAAACATTGATGCTATGTCCGAGGATGTAGTTATTGATTACATTACGCACCATACTTAATGCAATTGTCTGTTGTTTTCAACTTAATACTGGAAGGGGTTCGGATGATAACCTGAAGGTGGACTTTTTAGGCATAGATGCATGCTGGATAGCGGTCTATGTACTTTGTCGTAATGCCCAATTAAATCTCACAATACTCATCATATCATGTATGTGCATGGTCATGCCCTCTCTATTTGTCAATTGCCCAACTGTAATTTGTTCACCCAACATGCTATTTATCTTATGGGAGAGACACCTCTAGTGAACTGTGGACCCCGGTCCTATTCTTTACATCGAATACAATCTACTGCAATTGTTCTACTGTTTTCTGCAAACAATCATCATCCACACTATACATCTAATCCTTTGTTACAGCAAGCCGGTGAGATTGACAACCTCACTGTTTCGTTGGGGCAAAGTACTTTGGTTGTGTTGTGCAGGTTCCACGTTGGCGCCGGAATCCCTGGTGTTGCGCCGCACTACATCTCGCCGCCATCAACCTTCAACGTGCTTCTTGGCTCCTACTGGTTCGATAAACCTTGGTTTCATACTGAGGGAAAACTTGCCGTTGTACGCATCACACCTTCCTCTTGGGGTTCCCAACGGACGCGTGCTGTACGCGTATCAATATGACAGTGTGGGGGAGGTCGCGAGTGAGACGAAGGAGAGGGACCGGTGAGCCTAATTATGGCGCGTGTTCCCGAAGGGACGCGGCGTTTCCGCCTCCCTTCTCCACGCATGCAGGCTTCTGGCCGCAACGGGCTTGGCCCTGGAGAAACTGTCATTCCGGGCGTTTCTCCAGGGCCTGTCCCGGGGGTGCTTTAAATCCCGGTTCATGCAAGAACGCAGTGGGCCGCAGGCATCCAAACAGACCGAAATTTGTTGGGCCGATGCGAGCCAAGGTCCATGTAGGCTACCAAACGCGTCCTTGAAGTATGTCATGTAAAAAAAGAACTTGGGGAGGTAGGTAGCTGTGACGCTCGTTGAACGAGCAATTATGGCTTCCCGTCGGGCTACATCTATGAATGCAAGTGGTGCCCGCATACCGAATGGCGGTACCGTCTAAAAGCTGGGGTGGCGGTTCCGGTTTCTTGGAATCGCGATGGGCTAGGAGTTGGTTATACTTGTAGTTGTTCTGGGGCCTAGAACCTAGTTTCGTTGGTGGTTATAGACTGTCTAGCGCCACAGAGGGTTGACGGTGCGCGTGCGGGTTTGTGGTGGTGGTTTGGCTGGTCCTCAAGGGCCAGGAATGTGGTGTGTGGCTCATTGTCAGTTGGAAGTCTTTCAGTGGCCGTTGGCTGGGACCGATAACTGTCAGTCCCTTAGCATACATCCTTCTTGAAGATGTCATCATGGAGGTGCTCTCGCTCCTCCATACGGGATTCTTGAGGGAAGAAACACTAGATCACATGCGAAATTGGGCGAGGACAACGCTCATGCGTCGTTTGCCTCTTTGGGCCTCGCCTTGGATGTTATGTTGGCCAGAAGGACCAGTGTAGTGAGGTTGTGGTCAATGGCTGCGAGTTGCATAGCAACCTTGGCTACGTGACTTCGTCTGAACAAACTTCGTGTTTGGTGAGCTCCGGGTGAAAACCTGCAACGACCTTAGTTGTTGTCGAAAACGACGACGCTCCTAGAGGTCACTCCACTACTTCGAGGAATCGTTATGGATCCTCTTGGTTTGTTCTCGTGGTTGGCACTGTCCCTTGTCTCGTCTTTGACTAGGCGGTGAGTGACCCTAGGGTCAGCGTGACGTTGGAGCGACGACTCCGATTTATCACCTCTGCCTTGTAGCGTTGTGGTGTGCATGGTGTCGTCATTGATCGCTCATGCATTTTGGTTTTTCGGCTCATGTGGAGAGTAGCCTATGGGCCGGCGTGTTGTGTTTTGTGTTATATCAATTTTCATCTTAGTTTTTCATAAATTAGTCGGTTATCAATGAAAAGATAAATAATGTGCCTCTTGTAAAAAAAAGTTTATAGAATATGTTGAATGGAAATGAGGAATCCATTATAAAGAAGACAAGGCTGTCCTGCAAATAGCACAACCACATATGAGAGTAAATTATATAAAAAACTATCACATTTTGGGTTCGATTAAAAAGTCCCTCTTTTGGGATTTTTTCCCCAAACACTACCACTACTTGGACAGAGAATTTTAAAAGACCGCCACTACTTGCTTGATCATGTTTTGAAAATGTTCTTAATTGGTGGGTCCATTTAACACCGTGTTAGTAGGCCATGTTTTCTTTCCTATTTATTTTTTGCTAAAAACTCTGTCCCACTTTTCATAGGCGTCTTCTTTCTCCGGGAATAGTCGAAGCCCATTCGGCAACCACACCGGCTTCACGTACGAGTCGCGCTGGCCCTCCTCGAGCTTACCGTTGGTGCTCAATGCTGCTTCACCTTTGCTTGAATTCATCCGTACAAGCTCCACCGACACCACTGCTCAGTTGTGAGAAACTTCCTCTGAAGGAAACAGCACCGAGAACCATCAACCAGCCAACGAGAACCAGCAAGCGGAGTGAAAGGGCATTTCCCTCCATATGTTGGTTTTGGGTAACACATGTGAATTTAACCATGTGCTTAAGTGCTTTAGTTACTAGTAATAAAAAGCACAAGATGGGGATGAACCCCTCAAAAGTGAAAAGAGCGAGAGACTATCCTTAATTTTTTGGTTGTTTAATCATAGGAAATCGAACTATCAAGAGGGGTTGTTCAACAGAAAGTCTAGATAAATTCACATCTTGCACCCACTAAACCTTACCATGACAATGTTGGAGAGAACCCCTAAAAAGATGTGTTGTTGGGGAGATTCAATGCAAAGAACCTGGTTCCCCTTAGACCGGAGACTTTGGTGTGCGAACACCGGAGACTCCGAACTAAGTCTTCGGCCTAGAAATACTAAGTGAAACGTCAAGAGTGTTTTGTTAGGTTACCAGTCCGGAGATTTGGTGGAGAAAGACCGGATACTCTCTAGTTCGTGGACTCTAGCCCAGCCCAGTCTGTTGGCTCATCCTGGTAGGAGACTTTGTGCATGCCAAGAATCCGATCACATTACACCAGAGTCTCATGTATAAGTGTCTTGCATGGCAACTAGAGGTGTAAACGGATAAGATAATTTTCGCACCAAAATTTGTTTCATATCCGTTTTGGAGAACCCATATCCTATTTGAAGGAATCTGATAGGATAAGGATATTCGATTCTGAACTTGACATCAGATATTTTATAGGATATAGTATGCCAAATAGCACCCGAATATTCGTATTCAAATATTATTTAGGATATCCAATAGTTTTTATCCAAATAAACCAATTTTTATCTGAAACGTCAAAGATAATAGAGCATATGTAGTAGTTAGTGAGTTGCCGAGTTCTTCCATTAAACAATAGCACAATTATATAGTCATGCTACGAATATGAGTGTCTTGTTGAGCTCGTTTTATCAACTATTTTTGCTTCTATGGTTTGTGTGGCCTACTTATGCACGTATATATCTAATTAATTCTATTTCCCTCCTAAGTCTGCTCTGTTATCTTTCTGATTTCGCAGTCTCATATTGCCGGATTCAAATCCTTAACCTCTCATTATCCGATTTGCTCTGAATCTGTGGTGAAACTATGGTATAGGATAATTGAATCCGTTTACATCCCTACTTGGAATGGCTACATATATTTTATTTTGGAGAGGGGGTATACGAGCCCCCTTCTTCCCCCAAGGAGACTTACAACTTCCATTTTCTCGTATCCATTGGTACTAAGCACAAAATCACTAGATCTCTCTCTAGCCACTCAATATTGACGTCCATTTAGGAATTGAGGGAGAAGACCTAGATCTATGCTTTCATCAAAGAATTTGAATTTTCCACCCATCCCTTTTTTCCACCCATCCCATTAAGGAACTTGTTCCCATGGATTCTTGAAACCCTAGACGGAAGAAATTTCCTCCGAAGCTTGTTGTTTTTGTTGTGAAGCTTTGTAGTCGTTGTTGGGAGCCTCCAATTGAACTGTAAAGATTGTCCCAACCTTGTTGTAAAGGTTTCAGTTGCCGCCTTGAAGGCTTCCACATAGTGGAGCATGAACTAACCTTTGTGGTTCTTTCAACGACGAACAGGGTGAGGCTTTTGTAGCGTTGGTGGCCTTTATGGTGACACACCCCTCCAATGTAGAAGTAATTCATCTATAAAGAAAGGAACTACGATAATCATTCTAGTGTGTCATCGTGTTTCCATTGTGGTTATTTCTAACATTTAATACATAGTTGCATATCTTGAGAACTTACCTTTATGCCAAGTCTTGGATTGAAAAAGGAACTAAAAATGGTTAGCTTCCTATTCACCCCCTCTAGTCTCACCAGTCCTTTCACCGAGGTGAGCCTTACATGACACTTCAGCGACTCTAGTGCGCTCTAAAATGACCAACCGATGAAGAAGAGGTGAGCACTGTGATTCATCATTGTCCATCCTAGTATAACCATACTTAGAAGCCACCCCAAACCCCTTTGACCATTACAAGCTTCTACCCCACTCCTGATGGCACAATCTATGGGGATACCAATTCGTCGGGTCTCAAAAAAGCGCAAAGTGATGTAGTAAGTGTGTTTTCCCCAAAAGGATGACTCAAAAATTTATCGAACTCTCAGGGTACAAAACAAACAAGTGTTACCTTGTACCCCTAACTCCACCAAGCAGTTGACAATCACAAGGTTTCATATTAGAATTTAAAACAAATATGTAAGTGATATAACTAAATTAAATATGCATCAAGCAAAGTGAACTAAATACAATGCAAAAGTAAAGTATTAAGAGGTATGGTGATGGTAGTGGTGTACAATATGTGAAAGAACTAAATGCAAATATGATCGATGTTTTTGTATTTTCGAAATAAATGAATGCTGAAAATAAAAAAATGTGAAAATGCAAGTAAAAGATGTTTCTTATGATTAAAAATGGTCTGGGGTTCATAGTGTCACGTGTCTACTCTCTCATTAACATGGTGGAATCAAAATAGCTTCAAAGAAGACATAATATTAATGTAACTTCATAAAGTATTTGATAGTATTCATATGGGCATCAATGATGCAACCCATCTCACTAATACTCTTCTATTAAGGAACCTTCCACAAACTAGATTTAAGATAAGCAGAGTATTGCCTTTGCTTTTATGATATGATGTTGATTGTCAAAAATAATACGGAAAGTGTCTTTGACACATGGACACCAATGCTCTCTTCACTTTTAGACTTTTGAAAATTTTAAAATCTCACGTTTCTAAGTTTCAAAAAATTATGATGTTAAATATATAGATAGATACATACAGGTGGGGTGTATGCAAAAAAAGTCCCATCAAAAAGTACTTTGTATTTTGAACAATATAAAAAGACAGATTTTTTTGTATTTCACAAAGTTTGAAGTATTTTTCCCCGGAACTTTTTTGCATACACTTCTGATGAACATATCTATCTACATATTTAATACCATAATTTTTTAAACATAAAAGTGTGAGGTTTTGAAATTTTCAAAAAATTAAAAGTGGAGGGAGCACTGATGTCCATGTGCACCAAATCCTTGTCCAATATAACACCTCACAAGATATGAGATCACATAAATTTACCACCAGGCAACTGTAGTTGATGAATTCATTTATCCCTAGAGAGGTAATAATGAAAACGTAAAAACTGTAGTGGGACCTAAACTTTCAATCACTGCCAAGTTTCATACTACCATGTTATTTTAACTAATGCACGCAGTCCCCCTCTCATGCCTTATTATACTAGCTGGATCAGAACAATTAATCAAAAACATGGTACATAATATACATTTACTTATACATCAAACAAAATCTAAAAATTGAAATCTCAAATACTCATCTCATAAAAACCAAAGATTCACGACAAAGAAATTACAAATAGATGGCCATGATCATGTTAAGCAGTTCATATGGCATTAGAAGATTGATAGCATGCGAGGGATAGAACAAATCCTACATTATTTCTTCATAGAATCCAAATCCTACATAATTTCTATACAAATTCATAGTTTGCTATGAGATATATTCTTGTGAATCAAATAAATTATGTAGAATTTTTTTCATAAAATTTAAATTCTACATAATTTCTATACAAATTCTACGAATCAAAAGGAGCCGCGTGGTATTTCTAAATCTAGCTACCTGTATGAAGGAGGAATATAATTTACCATATCGGGTAAACTGGCGCCATACCTACGAGTTCGCGCCGTTCCACCGGCACCGGGGGTGGCCGACACGCGCGACGCCGGCTCCCGCGCCGATGCGACGCCACGCGCGTGGCGTGGCACGCGCAGCAGCAAGTGTGCCTGGTCACCACCAACCAAGCGAAGGTCCCAACAAAGCCATGCTTTTGGGGCGAGGAAATGCGAGCAGTTTTGGAGAGACCTCTGTAGCTCTGCTGCTGCTAGATGCGTCCATGCCTCCCATCGCAGCTGTTTTGTTCAGCTCCGGAGGTGGCGGTGCTCACGAGCGTTCGTGCCCGATGGCGCTTATTGACCACTTGGCGCGCCGCGTGTCAGGTTCCGGCCACCGTCGGTGATAACTGAGAGCCTGCGCACATGCCGGGGATCGAGCTCGTTTGTGCTACGTGGAGGTTCTGATCAACGCAAGGTCTTCCTTGATCCTGCCTAGCTTAGCTTCGAGTTTGAGACGAGCTCCTCTCTTCACCATTCCCCCACGAAGCCACAAACCACGAAAGCTATTTGTCCCTGGTACTTTGCACCAATAAACAAAATCAACGGCAACTACTCTGGCGAATCTTGGTAGTAACACGTTCCTGACGAGCGACCGCTAGAACACTTAACAGAAATCGCACTATACCCATGAGATACGTTTTAGATAAATGCCTGAGCTACATCTTACAACAAGATCAGAGTGGCGCAGCGGAAGCGTGGTGGGCCCATAACCCACAGGTCCCAGGATCGAAACCTGGCTCTGATAATATTTTTGAGATTTTGATAAAATTTTATTTTCTCTTTCTTTTTTACTACTCCATCGATGTCTTCATTCTTTGCTGAGGCCTGACATCAATATCGTTGTCTGTTCTTTTTGCTGTTGTTCATGCACATAAATACTGGCAGACCTTTCCTCACAACGGTATTGTCAAGTAACCCAACAGAAAAAACGTTAAAGAAAACTCAAAACTCATGTAGAACTCTGTTTTTTTTTTTTAATCTTATCTGATGCGTTCACTTTCAGTAAGTGAAACATGCAGCATTTTCAGTTCCGTAATCTATAATACATGAACCGCCGAAGTGCCTCAAACAGAAATATGATCCACGTTCCTCGTTCTCAACACACAAGTTTCAGAAAACGGGAGTCTCCGAAAAATACTATAGGAGAATTCTATAGGAGATGAAATTACAGTTACAAGCTCCAGCCTAATAGGAGGGCGTGTGAGAAATCTTGTAGGTAAGCAGCACAAGTACGACCACCGTTGTGGCAAAGCTTACGGCCAAGCCACCCCAAAGAATCCTGTCAATGTTTAGCGCTCTCCTAGCAATTACATTTGGCTGCTGATCCTTCGCTGTCGGTGTTGCTGTATCAATTTCACTTGTTTTTACTGTCCCCTCCACATTTCTTCTCACAAGGGTAGGCTGAGGTGTTTCCTGACGAGCAGCTTCAGCACGATTTGTGGGTGCAACAGATGGAGGGCTACATTGCTGTGCTGCGCTTTCTGAACCTGAGCATGCACAGGAATCGCAGGTTTTTGTAGTACAAGTGGCTTCCTCCACGTGATTTTGGCTGTTTTCTTGCCGCACTTCAGCACAATTTTGCTTAAGTGATGCTTCATTTACTGCAACAGATCCTTCTATCACTTCACCAAACACAGACCATCTTCCAACAGATGTGATCTTCGCATCTGCTGATGTTCCTAACATACTATCCGGAGCGATGACAAGGACCTGGATATAACCTTTGGTATGTCCAACCTGTGCAAAAAGAGGTAATACAAGAAAAGTTTGACCAAGTATAAATTTGGCATCTGACATGAACAGTATCGATTATCGACATTCGGTGACTGCTATTGCACTTACCAAATGAACACCATCAGTGGCTATTTCAGTGATCCATATCCTCTCCACTCTGCCTTTCAATCCTTCGTATGGTGAAAAAGCTTCGAAAACTGAGGTCAATTCACGACTCCGTTTCTTCACTTCAATGCTAGGCACTTTCTTCATCCTAGCAGCAGGTGTTCCTACAGAAACAACATTGTAGCTGTAGGTAAAGGAAAAAATACTGATGATTGGTTGACCTTAACATGGCATTTGGAAGAAAAGATACCTGGTCTGGGGTAAAACTGTGATATGTGAACTTGAGGTAACTGATATTCCTTCACAAGGCTAACAGTTTGAGCAAAATCTTCATCAGTCTCGCCTGAAAACAGCATAAGATAGGGTTCAGAACAAATTGTTAGCAACCTTATTCTATATAGAACTCAGTTCATATGCATGGCCATAAGCTATTTGATAACTATAAAAAAAAAAGACCGAATAACTGAACCGAATGCTTGCTACCATACCAGGGAAGCCACAAATAATATCTGTGGCGATTTGCATGCCAGGGACAAGCTCACACAGAGTGTCAACAACCATCCTGAACTCACTGACAGTGTATTCACGATTCATTGCCTGAGATGTGCAATCATACAAATAGTAAAAAATAAATAACATTTTCTCGTCTGCATAGGTGACTGCTACTATTAAGAAAATTGGAAGTTCAAGCATACCTTCAAAACAACATCACTTCCTGACTGCACAGGAACGTGAAGGAAAGTATAAACACAAGGATGGCGCAAAACACTAGCTATCTCATTCAAATGCTCCAGAATGAAAGGGGGATTTGTCATGCCAATGCGAAGCATTGTACTTCTGTCCGCAGGAAGCTCGGCAACAATTGCATTTAAGAGATTTGGAAGATTTGTGCCGATATCCCTGCCTAGAAAAATACAATATCAGCGATGCAACGTAGTGCTACCATCAAATATATGAGATTATCACTCAGTATATCTATAATAATCTTGATCTAAGATTACCATAAGCACCAGTATCTTCACTGCTTAACCATATCTCCCGAACACCTTCCGAGACAACAATTTTCACACGATCTACCTATGGTGAATTGGAAAAACAAATTACTTAAAAAAATCAGTAGAAGCAATATTTTCGTCCATGATAGAAAGTACACTAACCAAGCTGTCTATAGTATAACTTCCCAGATGACCACGGGCATGCTTTGTCTTGCAGTAAGTACAAGCACCTAAACACCCAACATTTATGGGAAGAATCTCGATAAATTTATTCTTTCGAACCTGTAAATGTAGCTATTATCAGTCATTGGGTTTAACATAAAAATTTACCAATGTGCCACAACAATCAGTTGACAAGATGTGCGATGTATAGATTTTACCTTAGGTAAATCAAGAGATGGCAGTGTTTTCCGACTCAACAGACGAACCTCGTGCCCTTTTAAGGTTTCCTCAACTACTTCAACAACCCGATCTATCTGCTGCACTCCTATTATACTAATACCTTCAAGCTCCTTCAGATCCCGGCTTCCTTGCGGTACACAGCCAGCTACAACCAGTGGCTTGTTTGCACTCTTGCATTTTGATATGAGAGTTGTCATGGCAGATTGACTTGGATTTTTCACAGTGCATCTGGAACGATAAAAGTACGTGTCAAGATTTATCCATACACATCAGCAACACATTTTACCATCAGGCTAGGCAACACAATAGCATGTAACTAGAAATGCAAAAAACAGATAGAAATGAATTCGGTACCAAGAAGGCAATGGTATGCAGTTCACTGAATTTTCTAGCACAAGGAAATAGCTAGTTTTTTGTCAGGCAAATGCAGACCAGTTTGAAACTGCCTGTCCAGCTAAACCAGTTAGTGCATACTTTCAAGAACATCCAGTCAACCAGTGCCCAGATGGAATAAGGAAATAACTATACAAGACACTAGAACCGTACGTGTTAATTAGCCACAAATCAGCTCCTTCAGGCTCTTCAGTGATTGCGTATCCAAATGCTGAAAGCTGCCCCGACATGTATTCACTGTCACTCTGCAGTGTAGAGAAGAGCACATATTACAAATTAGCAATGGCAAAGCCATTAGTTCCTAGCTTTAGCACCAGGAACGTGCCACTAAGCCACTGCTAAGCATTACTCAAGTAAAAAATAATCGTATCAGCTGTTCAACCAAATACTATCAGCCAGCTTTCTTGGAGAATTGTTTACTTAAACCGTGGAAATTACAGGATGCTAAGTAATCATATAGCACTTCATATGAGCTAATTACTTCGGAAGCTTGCGTAAAAAGTATCAATGACCAGAAGAACTGCTAAGCAGAGAGCAGTGCGGAGGAAGCTTGCCTGGTTATGTGAGCACCCAAATGTCTTCACATATATAGTCTGCAACACAAACACCAGCAAGCCAATCAGACTAAGCATGAGATGATGGCAATACGTCAACGCAGGCATGTAGCATGTTAACAAAGGATGGCCTGATGGCGGTGGCGGTACCTGCGTGCCTGGGATCCGGGCATCGGGCTGGGGCTGCGTCTGCGTGAGCCTGGACGACCTGCGCTTGGGCTTGACGGCGACGGTGGAAAGGGGGAGGCGGAGCCCGGGAGGCGCTCCGCCGTCGGAAAACCCGGCCGGTCCCAAAACGTCCTCGATGTCCTCCATCCCCGGCGGCGGAGTAGCTCCAGTCGATGCGGGCGGTGGCTTGGTTCCAAGTTCCAAGTAGGGTTCTGCGGGGACAGTGGACGGCGGCGAGACGAGCGGCCGCGGAGCGACAGATGGCCGGTGAGTGGGCCTTCGAGATGGGCTGGCACATGGGCTTTGTTCTAAATATATCGAACTGGGCTTTAGTTTTAGAGACAACTGCGCTCTACCATTTTTAAGTGCACCTGTGGTTTTGGCTAGTTGAAGAACTAGAAAAAGAATTAGAACTACTACCCCTGACCATAAATAGATGTCGAAAGTTTGACTAAATTTAGATGTATCTAGACACTCTTTAGTGTATACATATATTCGAATTTGGAAAAAAAATTGGCATCTTTTTTATGGACAGAGGGGAGTAGTAGAAAAGCCTCTACCGAGTTCAAAAACAATTTTCGGATGCAATGCGTCGAGGCTCCCAACACGATGATAATGTTGGAGATGATTCTGAGCCTGCCCAATGAGAGGAAATTGTTGACTTGTATGCTTCTCTAGGATTGGTGGACTAATCGTAACAAGCTAAATGCGGGAAAGTTGGGCATGTCGACGATGCAAATGGGCCATACGATTCAAAATCATGCGATTGAGGAAACGGCCGAGCCCTGGCCAGTGAAAATCAATTTCGATGCGGCCTTCTGGGAGCCGACATAGAAAGGAGCTTGGGATTTTGTGGTAAAAGATGAGAATGAGGATTTTGTTAATTGCTGCAGCTGTAGGAAAACTGAGACACCTGCGCAGTGCCCTCCAAGCTGAAGAGGAGGCATGTGTCGCTGCTATTGAAAGAGCCGAGGCTCTTGGCCTGAATAGGACCGTGTTCGAATTAGGCTGCCAAGTGTTGGTGAGCACCCTTAACTCTAACAGCCATAACATGTCCTAGATTGGTGTGTTATTGCGAGAACTGAGGAGTAGATGTGTTGTTTCCTTTCAGTCATCTAGTTTTATTGTTTGCCGAAGAGTTTGTAATAAGGTTGCCCATTCATTTGCCTAGTTGGGATCGAAGATGGAGGATGAGTGTATTGGTTGGGCCCATGAGACACCAGACTTTGTATCTGCTTTAGTTACAAGCGAATCTGCTGAGCACTCCGGTTAACGGAAACCCCGTTACCATGTCAAAAAAAGAAGTTAAACAACATTTAAAAGTTCATCAGAGGAGGAAATCACAGTGGCACCATTAACCAATATCTTTTGTTTATTAACCAGCGAAAATGGATTAATAGATTCTCTCCCACGCACGCCATCTCATTAATCTGTCGCTCCACATGTATCACTTGTCCCTCTCACTCATGATCACCATCTTTTTCTCCTGACTTGTTGGTTTGGTATCATCCTTGTCCATGGGATGGGAGGTCGCCAGCTTTGTTGTGGTGACCCTGCATACCACTGCATGTTGTAGTATGCCAGTCGTTGATATAACATTCACGAAGTACCATTCCGCAAATATTACATCCCTCAGAGTAGTACAACAGAACATAGCAGGTCCATAACTCATTCATTTATTATTACAAGCATAATGTACATATCATCTCGGAGCTCCTCTTGGGTCCTAAGAGGGATACTCCTGGGTTCGAGGCGAACCCATCTTAGCTTACAATATAACAGTCTTACTAGGTGATACATTTATTCCCTCGAGCAGTAAAGTACTAAGAGTTCGTACTGCTCGGATACTACTACTACTTATCGGTCTAAGCTTGCTCTCCTCTGGAACCCTCCCCGGTTCCGTAGACTATAAGGTAGTCTACACCTTCGATACCTCCAGAGAGGTCTGGTTCTTCATAGCCGATGATGTCGGCTCCTTCAGGGTTGTCGTTGTCCTCCTCCAGATGGTTCAGACAATCTACGCAGGGGATTTAAGAGTTGTATGAGTACGAGCGTACTCAACAGGTTCATTATAGAAAAGAGGTGTTTAATGCACTAGCTACGATATTAGACCAGAAAGTCTAATACCAATGCAGGTTTTGATAAACATTTCTTCAAAAGGTTGCTTTTATTCAGAAGAACTATATCCGTCAGCCTTCACCGGTTTACTAGAACTTCATGGAGCTCCTTTCCGGCAGCGTTCGCAGTTCCATATCCCAGAACAGGGAGTGACAGGTCACGGTTCTTTACACTCTGCAGAGGTGTGTTGCTTTACCCATAAGAAATCTTAACCTTGGTGCCAACCGGGCAGCCTTCCCGTCCACACTTCCTTCGGTGTGAGGCCCGGTATAAGGTCATAGCCAATCATATTCCTCCGCTACCTCGCACACCCACCCTTTGCTGCATCCCCGACCCTGGGTCCTCGTTGGTCCTCTTACACCAATTAAGGATGGACCCCGACCACGACGACAGTCTGGGATCGAACCAAACTCCTTCGCTGGTAGATGCAACCCCTCATAGACCGCAATACCGTGGGGAACTTTTGGCTTCCCCAGCCTACCGCTTGCACTTCGGTGACAAGTGTGCTACGGACAAAGCCGTGGGGAACTTTTGGCTTCCCCAGCCTACCGCTTGCCCCGACAGATGACAAGTGTCTACGGTAAAGCGCGTCCGTTGATGTACAAGAGGTGGAAATACGATTGACTATTCCGTCCCACTCCAGATCTTATGGTTAACACGGGTATTACGGCACAAGAATCACTGGACGACATTTGTTGTTTAATCCTAGATGGATATAAACCCTTGCAATGGAACCTCCACCATATCAACACAATCCATGGTTCCATTGACCACCACTTAGTCATATTCATAGTTATGAAAATAGTGGTTTTGCTTTTTATGCAATAGTGATATTCATAGTACTTTGCAAGTAATTTGATAAAAAATACTCGAATGACATGAGGAAGTGATGAACTTGCCTGAACACTGCAAAGTTTTGCAGTTGGATGGTGTGGACTGACCCTTGTCCTCTGTTGCTGAAAAATAGCATCATTGTCCGATAAGGGCAATGGTTAAAGAAGCATTTATGCATGATTCCAGTTTTAGGGTTTGTTCCCCCCTTCCGATGTCTTTATTATTTCATGTGAGAGGTTAATACTAAGAATGACTTAGGGATACTCTATTTAGGGTAAAATACAACCTTGAAATGTTGTCAAGGTGTTTTTAAAGTCCAAGAGAATTTATGGACTTATTTTCATTATTGAAAATAAAATGTGTGATTTAAATGATTATTTAAATCATCAAATTTGAACTTATTCTTGTTTAAGTTCAAAAACTCTATTTCATATTTTATTATGATAGAGTTTTTTATACTGAGTGATTTTCATATTTTTAATTATTTTTTTAGAGCTAGTAAACATTTACTATTGATTTTTAAAGTTTCAGCATTTTTATGGATTTGTGAAATGGCATTATTGCCCCTGGGCCCACCTGTCAGTGGAGCCCAGTGGGTTGGGTTAGACCAGCTCGGGTCCAACCGACCCGAGCGGTCGCTCACTCTCTCCCCCACCACGCCGCCTCGACGAACCCTAATCCCCTTCTCTCTGGCGACCTGCGTCGCCCTCGCCGTCGCCGGCCGATTCCGGCGAGCTCCGCCATTCTTGGCCCTCGCCATCGGGCGCAATCGAACCGCCTCGTGACGACGGTCCTTCTCCTCCGCGTCGATCTGGAGCAGGCGCTGCTCCCGCTCGTCCTCGACCCCCTCGCTGTGGCTAGGGTTACGGGATCCGCGACAATCCCGCAGCCCCCAGGCGTTTCTGGCGCTATGGCGCCGCCGTGGGCTTCGCCGCCGTGGTGCGGGGCGTTGCGGCGCTGGTCTGGGCGTGGCCTGGCCTGGCCAGGTGCTGCCGTGCACTCGGCGCGCGCCGCCGTGGCCGCCATGGCCGCGACTACTGTCTGCTCGACCCCGGGTACGTGCGCCACCCTTCTCTCTCTCTTGTGCTTGTTCTTCTTCCTCATCCTCTAGCTCTGGCCATGGCTGCTCCTCCTCGTGGGGAGACCTGCCGTGCCCATGCTATGCTGCCGTGCCTAGCTAGATGTGCAAGCGCGCATGCTGCTTTGTCTTCTTCTTTGTCTTTATTTGAAATTTCTTCTTTGTCTTTGTTCGTCTTCTTCTTTGTGTTGTTCATGCTGCTGTGCTCCACTGGCCTTGGCCATTGTTGCCATGGCCATGCCAGTGTTTGTGTTACTGCTGTGTGCAGCCTTGCCATGCCTCTGTGCAAGATTATTAGTCTAAGTGCTTGTTATGCTTGCATTTCTTGCTTAATTCTAGCTCTGTGCCCCTGTTCTTGTTACTCTGCTTGCCAGACACTCAAGTGTGTTCACTTATACTGCCCTGGCCTGATGACAGTGTATAATTCTTGCAAATTTGCAAGTGCCAGAGCCATGGTGTGTTGTTTCTTGTGCTCAAATTCATGAGCATGCTCAACTGAGCATTGCTGTTGGCTAGCAGTATGATTCAGTGATAAGTGATATGTGCTTTACTTGTTTATCATGATCCAGTGGTTCATCAAGCCTTTGATGTGCTTCTGGATACAATCATAAAGTCATTAATTCAGTTATCTGTTTATTCAGTTATGGTTGGGTTGGATTTCTTCAGTAACTTGTTAATTCCTGTTGCTGTGCTTGGCTATGGCAATCTGTAGCAAGAGCTAGTGGTGCTCTGATGATCAATTAATCAACAGTTGCTTGTGAGAAATTGGTGTGCTCCTCTCTGTGACTCTCTGTGCTCACTCTTTGTTGTGTGTGCATCACACAGGCTTGGCCTGTGTGTGATGGTGCTTGCCCAAGCATCAGTGGATGCTTGCAATGATCCATTGGATCATCTGCAAGGCTCTGTGCATCAATTGCTTGTCTGTTTCATTTATCTGTTTATCTTGCCTTAATAAATGGATGAATGATGTGAACTGTGATTCAGTGATGATCATTTCAATTAGATTTGCTAGGGCTAGCTGGATGACAACCTCTGGTTGGTACCCTAGCCCTCTACTGAACCCAAATGGGTGATGATGTGGTGAATACATAGGTTGGCTGTGGGTTGAGGTGACCCTGGCAGCATGATGTCTACGGGTGCTTCTATTCTTGTAGACAGTGTTGGGCCTCCAAGAGCAGAGGTTTGTAGAACAGCAACAAGTTTCCCTTAAGTGGATCACCCAAGGTTTATCGAACTCAGGGAGGAAGAGGTCAAAGATATCCCTCTCAAGCAACCCTGCAATCACGATACAAGAAGTCTCTTGTGTCCCCAACACACCTAATACACTTGTCAGATGTATAGGTGCACTAGTTTGGCGAAGAGATAGTGAGATGCAAGTAATATGGATGAGTATAAGTGGTAATAGCAATCTGAATAAAATATGGCAGCGAGTAAACATGCAACAAAACAGTAAACAAACGGAGATTCGATGTGTGGAAACAAGGCCTAGGGATCCTGCTTTCACTAGTGGACACTCTCAACAATGATCACATAATAGGAGTACTCTACACCCTCTTGTTGGATGATGAACACCACTAATTGTGTAGGATTACACGAACCCTCAATGCCGGAGTTAACAAGCTCCACAATATTCAATGTTCATATTTAAATAACCTTAGAGTGCAAGATAGATCAACACAATTACACCGAGAACTAACATAGCATGCACACTGTCACCATCACACTATGAAGGAGGCATAGATCACATCAATACTATCATAGCAATAGTTAACTTCATAATCTACAAGAGATTACAATCATAACCCACGCCAAGTACTACACGATGCACACACTGTCACCATTACACCGTGCATGAGGAATAGACTACTTTAATAACATCACTAGAGTAGCACATAGATGATATTCAACTAGATCACAAAGAGAGAGAGAGATGAACCACATAGCTACAGCGGAGCCCTCAGCCCCGGGGGTGGATTACTCCCTCCTCATCATGGAGGCAGCGATGGCGGTGAAGATGGCGGTGGAGACGGTGGTGGAGATGACTCCGGGGGCAATTCTGAAGGAGATATGCCCTAGAGGCAATAATAAAGTGGTTATTATTATATATCTTTATGTTTATGATAAATGTTTATATGTCATGCTATAATTGTATTAACCGAAACATTAGTACATGTGTGATATGTAGACAAACAGAGAGTCCCTAGTATGCCTCTTAACTAGCTTGTTGATTAATAGATGATTAGTTTCATAATCATGAACATTGGATGTTATTAATAACAAGGTTATATCATTGTATGAATGATGTAATGGACACACCCAATTAAGCGTAGCATAAGATCACGTCATTAAGTTATTTGCTATAAGCTTTCGATACATAGTTACCTAGTCCTTATGACCATGAGATCATGTAAATCACTTATACCGGAAAGGTACTTTGATTACACCAAACGCCACTGCGTAAATGGGTGGTTATAAAGGTGGGATTAAGTATCCGGAAAGTATGAGTTGAGGCATATGGATCAACAGTGGGATTTGTCCATCCCGATGACGGATAGATATACTCTGGGCCCTCTCGGTGGAATGTCGTCTAATGTCTTGCAAGCATATGAATAAGTTCATAAGAGACCACATACCACGGTACGAGTAAAGAGTACTTGTCAGGAGACGAGGTTGAACAAGGTATAGAGTGATACCGATGATCAAACCTCGGACAAGTAAAATATCGCGTGACAAAGGGAATTGGTATCGTATGTGAATGGTTCATTCGATCACTAAAGTTATCGTTGAATATGTGGGAGCCATTATGGATCTCCAGATCCCGCTATTGGTTATTGGTCGGAGTGAGTACTCAACCATGTCCGCATAGTTCGCGAACCGTAGGGTGACACACTTAAAGTTGGATGTTGAAATGGTAGAACTTGAATATGGAATGGAGTTCGAATATTTGTTCGGAGTCCCGGATGAGATCCCGGACATCACGAGGAGTTCCAGAATGGTCCGGAGAATAAGATTCATATATAGGATGTCATTTTATGTGATTTAAAATGATCCGGAAGGTTCTATGGAAGGTTCTAGAAGGTTCTAGAAAAGTCCGGAAGAAACCACCAAGGAAGGCGGAGTCCCGGTGGGACTCCACCTCCCATGGCCGGCCAACCCTAAAGGGGAGGAGTCCCAAGTGGACTCCCCAAGGGGGACCGGCCACCCCCTCCCAAGGAAGGTGGGATTCCCACCTCTAGTGGGAGTCCTAGCTTGGGTAGGTTTCATGTGTTATGGAAGGTTTTGGTTTGGGGTCTTATTCGAAGACTTGTAGACCAACTCTTGGGTGTTCCACCTATATAATGAGGGCCAAGGGGAGGGGGCCGGCCACCTCAAGAACCACCAAGGTGGCCGCACCCCTTAGTGGCCGGCGCCCCCCTCTCCCAAACCCTAGCGGCCTTTCTCCTCCACCACATCCCGCACGCTTAGCGAAGCTCCGCCGGATTTCTCCACCACCACCGACACCACGCCGTCGTGCTGTCGGATTCAAGAGGAGCTACTACTTCCGCTGCCCGCTGGAACGGGAGGTGGACGTCGTATTCATCAACAACCGAACGTGTGACCGAGTACGGAGGTGCTGCCCGTTCGTGGCGCCGTGATCAAGATCTTCTACGCGCTTTTGCAAGCGGCAAGTGAACGTCTACCGCAGCAACAAGAGCCTCATCTTGTAGGCTTTGGAATCTCTTCAAGGGTGAGACTCGATAATCCCCTCGTTGCTACCGTCTTCTAGATTGCATCTTGGCTTGGATTGCGTGTTCGCGGTAGGAAATTTTTTGTTTTCTATGCAACGTTATCCTACAGTGGTATCAGAGCCGTGTCTATGCATAGATGGTTGCACGAGTAGAACACAATGGTTTTGTGGGCGTTGATGCTCTTGTTATCTTTAGTTTGAGTACTTTGCATCTTTGTGGCATAGTGGGATGAAGCGGCTCGGACTAACTTTACATGACCGCGTTCATGAGACTTGTTCCTCGTTCGACATGCAACTTGTATTGCATAAGAGGCTTTGCGGGTGTCTGTCTCTCCTACTATAGTGAAGATTCAATTTACTCTTCTATTGAAAACATTAGTATCAACGTTGTGGTTCATGTTCGTAGGTAGATTAGATCTCTCTCGAAAACCCTAAACCACGTAAAATATGCAAACCAAATTAGAGACGTCTAACTTGTTTTTGCAGGGTTTGGTGATGTGATATGGCCATAATGTGATGATGAATATGTATGAGATGATCATTATTGTATTGTGGCAACCGGCAGGAGCCTTATGGTTGTCTTTAAATTTCATGTTGAGTAGTATTTCAAAGTAGTTGTAATAGTTGCTACATGGAGGACAATCATGAAGACGGCGCCATTGACCTTGACGCTACGCCGACGATGATGGAGATCATGCCCGAAGATGATGGAGATCATGTCCGTGCTTTGGAGATGAAGATCAAAGGCGCAAAGACAAAAGGGCCATATCATATCACATATGAACTGCATGTGATGTTAATCCTTTTATGCATCTTATTTTGCTTAGATCGCGACGGTAGCATTATAAGATGATCCCTCACTAAATCTCAAGATAATGAAGTGTTCATCCTTAGTAGCACTGTTGCCAAGACTTGTCGTTTCGAAGCATCTCGTGATGATCGGGTGTGATAGAATCAACAAGTGCATACAACGGGTGCAAGACAGTTTTGCACATGCGGATACTAAGGTGGCCTTGACGAGCCTAGCATGTACAGACATGGTCTCGGAACACGTGATACCGAAAGGTAGAGCATGAATCATATGGTTGATATGATGAACACTTTGAGTGTTCGCCATTGAAATCACACCTCGTCTCGTGATGATCGGACTTAGGTGCGGTGGATTTGGTTCGTGTGATCACTAAGACAATGCGACGGATATTGTTTTGAGTGGGAGTTCACCTAGATTTTTAATTATGTTGAATTAAAATTTGAACTCAATTTGTCATAAACTTAGTCTAAACTTTTGCAAATATATGTTGTAGAGATGGCGTCCCCAATCAATTTTAACCAGTTCCTAGAGAAAAAAAACTTAAGAGCAACGGTAGCAACTTCACCGACTGGTTCCGTCATGTGAGGATCTTCCTCTCTGGCGGAAATCTGCAATATGTGCTTGATGCACCGCTAGGTGACCCTCCTGCAGAAACTGAAACCGATGAAGTAAAAGCTGTTTACGAGACTCGGAAAACTCGGTACTCTCAAGTTCAGTGTGCCATCCCTGTGCGATGCTGAATCCGATCTTCAAAAACGTTTTGAGCACCACGATCCTCATGAGTTGATGAATGAGCTGAAAGCTATATTCGAGACTCATGCGGCCGTGGAATGCTATGAAGCATCGAAACAATTCTTCAGCTGTATGATGGAAGAAGGCAGCTCCGTTAGTGAGCACATGCTCGCCATGACCGGGCATGCGAAGAAACTCAGTGACTTGGGAATAGTGATTCCTAACAGACTGGGGATTAATCGTGTCCTTCAATCACTACCACCAAGTTACAAGAACTTTGTGATGAACTACAATATGCAGAACATGAACAAGGAGTTACCTGAACTCTTTGGCATGCTAAAAGCTGCTGAGATTGAGATCAAGAAAGAGCACCAAGTGTTGATGGTCAACAAGACCACCAGTTTCAAGAAACAGGGCAAGTCTAAGGGAAAATTCAAGAAGGGTGGCAAGAAAACTGCCACGCCTCCTATGAAACCTAAGAACGGCCCTAAGCCTGATGCTGAGTGCTATTACTGCAAGGAGAAGGGACACTGGAAGCGTAATTGCTCCAAGTATCTGGCTGATTGATGACGCGTAAAGCACACGCTCGTTGGGAACCCCAAGTGGAAGGTGTGATGCGTACAGCAGCAAGTTTCCCTCAGTAAGAAACCAAGGTTTATCGAACCAGTAGGAGTCAAGAAGCACGTTGAAGGTTGATGGCGGCGGGATGTAGTGCGGCGCAACACCAGGGATTCCGGCGCCAACGTGGAACCTGCACAACACAACCAAAGTACTTTGCCCCAACGAAACAGTGAGGTTGTCAATCTCACCGGCTTGCTGTAACAAAGGATTAACCGTATTGTGTGGAAGATGATTGTTTGCAGAAAACAGTAGAACAAGTATTGCAGTAGATTGTATTTCAGTAAAGAGAATTGGACCGGGGTCCATAGTTCACTAGAGGTGTCTCTCCCATAAGATAAACAGCATGTTGGGTGAACAAATTACAGTTGGGCAATTGACAAATAAAGAGAGCATGACCATGCACATACATATCATGATGATTATAGTGAGATTTAATTGGGCATTACGACAAAGTACATAGACCGCCATCCAGCATGCATCTATGCCTAAAAAGTCCACCTTCAGGTTATCATCCGAACCCCCTCCAGTATTATGTTGCAAAGCAACAGACAATTGCATTAAGTATGGTGCGTAATGTAATCAACAACTACATCCTTAGACATAGCATCAATGTTTTATCCCTAGTGGCAACAGCACAACACAACCTTAGAACTTTCTCACATCGTCCCGGTGTCAATGCGAGGCATGAACCCACTATCGAGCATAAGTACTCCCTCTTGGAGTTACAAGCATCTACTTGGCCAGAGCATCTACTAGTAACGGAAAGCATGCAAGATCATAAACAACACGTAGATATAACTTTGATAATCAACATAACAAGTATTCTCTATTCATCGGATCCCAACAAACGCAACATATAGAATTACAGATAGATGATCTTGATCATGTTAGGCAGCTCACAAGATCCGACAATGATAGCACAATGGGGAGAAGACTACCATCTAGCTACTGCTATGGACCCATAGTCCAGGGGTAGACTACTCACTCATCACTCCGGAGGCGACCATGGCGGCGTAGAGTCCTCCGGGAGATGATTCCCCTCTCCGGCAGGGTGCCGGAGGCGATCTCCTGGATCCCCCGAGATGGGATCGGCGTTGGCGGCGTCTCTGGAAGGTTTTTCGTATCGTGGTTCTCGGTACTGGGGGTTTCGTCACGGAGGCTTTAAGTAGGCGGAAGGGCAAGTCAGGAGGGGGCACAGGGGCCCCACACCATAGGCCGGCACGGCCAGGGGGTGGGCCGCGCCGCCCTAGGGTTTGGGCACCCTGTGGCCCCACTTCGTTTCGTCTTCGGACTTCTGGAAGCTTCGTGGAAAAATAGGCCCCTGGGCGTTGATTTCGTCCAATTCCGAGAATATTTCCTTACTAGGATTTCTGAAACCAAAAACAGCAGAAAACAAGAATCGGCACTTCGGCATCTTGTTAATAGGTTAGTTCCGAAAATGCACGAATATGACATAAAGTGTGCATAAAACATGTAGATAACATCAATAATGTGGCATGGAACATAAGAAATTATCGATACGTCGGAGACGTATCAGCATCCCCAAGCTTAGTTACGCTCGTCTGAGCAGTAAAACGATAACACGAGATAATTTGGAGTGACATGCCATCATAATCTTGATCATACTATTTGTAAAGCATATGTAGTGAATGCAGCGATCAAAACAATGTATATGACATGAGTAAACAAGTGAATCATAAAGCAAAGACTTTTCATGAATAGCACTTCAAGACAAGCATCAATTAAGTCTTGCATAAGAGTTAACTCATAAAGCAATAATTCAAAGTAAAGGCATTGAAGCAACACAAAAGAAGATTAAGTTTCAGCGGTTGCTTTCAACTTGTAACATGTATATCTCATGGATATTGTCAACATAGAGTAATATAATAAGTGCAATAAGCAAGTATGTAGGAATCAATGCACAGTTCACACAAGTGTTTGCTTCTTGAGGTGGAGAGAAATAGGTGAACTGACTCAACAATAAAAGTAAAAGAATGGTCCTCCATAGAGGAAAAGCATCGATTGCTATATTTGTGCTAGAGCTTTGATTTTGAAAACATGAAACAATTTTGTCAACGGTAGTAATAAAGCATATGCATCATGTAAATTATATCTTATAAGTTGCAAGCCTCATGCATAGTGTACTAATAGTGCCCGCACCTTGTCCTAATTAGCTTGGACTACCGGATCATCACAATGCACATGTTTTTACCAAGTGTCACAAAGGGGTACCTCTATGCCGCCTGTACAAAGGTCTAAGGAGAAAGCTCGCATTGGATTTCTCGCTATTGATTATTTTTCAACTTAGACATCCATACCGGGACAACATAGACAACAGATAATGGACTCCTCTTTTATGCATAAGCATGTAACAACAATTAATAATTTTCTCATTTGAGATTGAGGATATTTGTCCAAAACTGAAACTTCCACCATGGATCATGGCTTTAGTTAGCGGCCCAATGTTCTTCTCTAACATTATGCATGCTTAACCATAAGGTGGTAGATCTCTCTTACTTCAGACAAGACGGACATGCATAGCAACTCACATGAAATTCAACAATGAATAGTTGATGGCGTCCCCAGTGAACATGGTTATCGCACAACAAGCAACTTAATAAGAGATAAAGTGCATAATTACATATTCAATACCACAATAGTTTTTAAGCTATTTGTCCCATGAGCTATATATTGCAAAGGTGAATGATGGAATTTTAAAGGTAGCACTCAAGCAATTTACTTTGGAATGGCGGAAAATACCATGTAGTAGGTAGGTATGGTGGACACAAATGGCATAGTGGTTGGCTCAAGTATTTTGGATGCATGAGAAGTATTCCCTCTCGATACAAGGTTTAGGCTAGCAAGGCTTATTTGAAACAAACACAAGGACGAACCGGTACAGCAAAACTCACATAAAAGACATATTGAAAACATTATAAGACTCTACACCGTCTTCCTTGTTGTTCAAACTCAATACTAGAAATTATCTAGACCTTAGAGAAACCAAATATGCAAACCAAATTTTAGCATGCTCTATGTATTTCTTCATTAATGGGTGCAAAGCATATGATGCAAGAGCTTAATCATGAGCACAATAATTGCCAAGTATCACATTACCCAAGACATTTATAGCAATTACTACATGTATCATTTTCCAATTCCAACCATATAACAATTTAACGAAGGAGAAACTTCGCCATGAATACTATGAGTAGAAACCAAGGACATACTTGTCCATATGCTACAGCGGAGCGTGTCTCTCTCCCATAAAGTGAATGCTAGGATCCATTTTATTCAAACAAAACAAAAACAAAAACAAACCGACGCTCCAAGAAAAAGCACATAAGATGTGATGGAATAAAAATATAGTTTCAGGGGAGGAACCTGATAATGTTGTCGATGAAGAAGGGGATGCCTTGGGCATCCCCAAGCTTAGACGCTTGAGTCTTCTTAATATATGCAGGGGTGAACCACCGGGGCATCCCCAAGCTTAGAGCTTTCACTCTCCTTGATCATGTTGCATCATACTCCTCTCTTGATCCTTGAAAACTTCCTCCACACCAAACTCGAAACAACTCATTAGAGGGTTAGTGCACAATAAAAATTAACATATTCAGAGGTGACACAATCATTCTTAACACTTCTGGACATTGCATAATGCTACTGGACATTAGTGGATCAAAGAAATTCATCCAACATAGCAAAAGAGGCAATGCGAAATAAAAGGCAGAATCTGTCAGAACAGAACAGTTCGTATTGACGAATTTTAAAATGGCACCAGACTTGCTCAAATAAAAATGCTCAAATTGAATGAAAGTTGCGTACATATCTGAGGATCATGCACGTAAATTGGTTTAATTTTCTGAGCTACCTACAGGGAGGTAGACCCAGATTCGTGACAGCAAAGAAATCTGGAACTGTGCAGTAATCCAAATCTAGTACTTACTTTTCTATCAACGGCTTAACTTGGCACAACAAAACACAAAACTAAGATAAGGAGAGGTTGCTACAGTAGTAAACAACTTTCAAGACACAAAATAAAAACAAAGTACTGTAGGTAAAAACATGGGTTGTCTCCCATAAGCGCTTTTCTTTAACGCCTTTCAGCTAGGCGCAGAAAGTGTGTATCAAGTATTATCAAAGGGTGGTGCATCGTTATTATGAGCTCCCCCATCCGCAGTGGTACTAAGGACTTTGTCAATTTTAGGCCTATAATAATACTTCTTTGGTTTAGGCACTTTAGAGACATACATAAACTTTTGCTCCTTACCCACATAAGCTTTCTCCTTATATTTAAGAGAAGAAAATGTTGAACCCAAAGTTCCCATAGCCTTTTCAAGTTCATCAATCCTATTGATTTGATCATCATGGACAACACAAGTTCCTAGGACACTAATTCTTTCATCAATTCCTCCTAAGGATTTATCAAGTTCATCAGTTTTATCAAGTAACATTTCCAATTTAGCTTCAATACTTGGAAAAATTTTCTCTATGGTTTCCAATTTTTTCATAACATCTTCAAGAGAGATTTCAGTTTTAACTTTATCAACAGGGGGTATTCCAAATAAACTCTCAATAATGCAACTAGCTTCTAATGCAGGAGTACTTAGGAAGTCACCTTTTGCGAGACTATCAAGAACATATCTATTCCAGCTAGAGATACCAACATAAAAATTCCTGAGTAAAATAATGGTGGAGTGTTTCTTAGTGCATCTATTATGGGCATCACTAATTCTATACCAAGCATCTCTCAAACATTCTCCCCCTCGTTGCTTAAACGTACGAACTTCAACTTCAGATTACTCATTTTAGTAGTAGTAAATAAAGCAAACTAGATAAAGTAAATGCAAGTAACTAATTTTTTGTGTGTTTTTGATATAGCAAACAAGATAGCAAGTAAAGTAAAACTAGCAACTAATTTTTTTTGTATTTTGATTTAGTGCAGCAAACAAAGTAGTAAATAAAACTAAGCAAGACAAAAACAAAGTAAAGAGATTGAGAAGTGGAGACTCCCCTTGCAGCGTGTCTTGATCTCCCGACAACGGCGCCGAGAAATTTAGCTTGATGACGCGTAAAGCACACGCTCGTTGGGAACCCCAAGTGGAAGGTGTGATGCGTACAGCAGCAAGTTTCCCTCAGTAAGAAACCAAGGTTTATTGAACCAGTAGGAGTCAAGAAGCACGTTGAAGGTTGATGGCGGCGGGATGTAGTGCGGCGCAACACCAGGGATTCCGGCGCCAACGTGGAACCTGCACAACACAACCAAAGTACTTTGCCCCAACGAAACAGTGAGGTTGTCAATCTCACCGGCTTGCTGTAACAAAGGATTAACCGTATTGTGTGGAAGATGATTGTTTGCAGAAAACAGTAGAACAAGTATTGCAGATGATTGTATTTCAAGAAAGAGAATTGGACCGGGGTCCACAGTTCACTAGAGGTGTCTCTCCCATAAGATAAACAAGATGTTGGGTGAACAAATTACGGTTGGGCAATTGACAAATAAAGAGAGCATGACCATGCACATACATATCATGATGATTATAGTGAGATTTAATTGGGCATTACGACAAAGTACATAGACCGCCATCCAAAGCATGCATCTATGCCTAAAAAGTCCACCTTCGAGGTTATCATCCGAACCCCCTCCGGTATTAAGTTGCAAAGCAACGAGACAATTGCATTAAGTATGGTGCGTAATGTAATCAACAACTACATCCTTAGACATAGCATCAATGTTTTATCCCTAGTGGCAACAGCACAACACAACCTTAGAACTTTCATCCTTTGTCCCGGTGTCAATGCAGGCATGAACCCACTATCGAGCATAAGTACTCCCTCTTGGAGTTACAAGCATCTACTTGGCCAGAGCATCTACTAGTAACGGAAAGCATGCAAGATCATAAACAACACGTAGATATAACTTTGATAATCAACATAACAAGTATTCTCTATTCATCGGATCCCAACAAACGCAATATATAGAATTACAGATAGATGATCTTGATCATGTTAGGCAGCTCACAAGATCCGACAATGATAGCACAATGGGGAGAAGACAACCATCTAGCTACTGCTATGGACCCATAGTCCAGGGGTAGACTACTCACTCATCACTCCGGAGGCGACCATGGCGGCGTAGAGTCCTCCGGGAGATGATTCCCCTCTCCGGCAGGGTGCCGGAGGCGATCTCCTGGATCCCCCGAGATGGGATCGGCGTTGGCGGCGTCTCTGGAAGGTTTTCCGTATCGTGGTTCTCGGTACTGGGGGTTTCGTCACGGAGGCTTTAAGTAGGCGGAAGGGCAAGTCAGGAGGGGGCACAGGGGCCCCACACCATAGGCCGGCGCGGCCAGGGGGTGGGCCGCGCCGCCCTAGGGTTTGGGCACCCTGTGGCCCCACTTCGTTTCGTCTTCGGACTTGGAAGCTTCGTGGAAAAATAGGCCCTGGGCGTTGATTTCGTCCAATTCCGAGAATATTTCCTTACTAGGATTTCTGAAACCAAAAACAAGCAGAAAACAGAATCGGCACTTCGGCATCTTGTTAATAGGTTAGTTCCAGAAAATGCACGAATATGACATAAAGTGTGCATAAAACATGTAGATAACATCAATAATGTGGCATGGAACATAAGAAATTATCGATACGTCGGAGACGTATCACTGATCTGAAGAGCGGCCTTGTCAAGAAGAAGAAAGAAGGTATATCTGATATACATGTTATAGATGTTTATCTCACTGGTTCTCGTTCTAGTACCTGGGTATTTGATACTGATTTGGTTGCTCATATTTGTAACTCGAAATAGGAACTAAAGAATAAACGAAGACTACTGAAAGATGAAGTGACGATGCGCGTTGGAAATGGATCCAAAGTCGATGTGATCGCTGTCGGCACACTTCCTCTACATCTACCTTCGGGATTAGTTTTAAGCCTAAATAATTGTTATTTTGTACCCGCGTTGAGCATGAACATTATATCTGGATCTTGTTTAATGCAAGACGGTTATTCATTCAAGTCTGAGAATAATGGTTGTTCTATTTTTGTGAATAATATCTTTTATGGTCGAGCACCACAAAAGAATGGCTTATTTCTGTTAGATCTCGATAGTAGTGATACGCATATACATAACATTGATGCTAAGCGAATTAAATTGAATGATAATTCTACTTATATGTGGCACTGTCGTCTTGGTCATATTGGAGTGAAACGCATGAAGAAACTCCATACTGATGGATTACTTGAATCATTTGACTTTGCGTCACTTGATAGATGCGAAGCATGTCTAATGGAAAAAATGACTAAGACTCCATTTTCTGGTATGATGGAGCGAGCTACTGACTTATTGGAAATCATACATACCGATGTATGTGGACCAATGAGTGTAGCATCGCGCGGTGGTTATCGTTATGTTCTAACCTTCACAGATGATCTGAGTAGATATGGGTATATCTATTTCATGAAACATAAATCCGAAACTTTCGAGAAGTTTAAGGAATTCCAAAGTGAAGTAGAAAATCAACGTAACAAGAAGATTAAATTTCTACGATCTGATCGTGGAGGTGAATATCTGAGTTATGAGTTTGGCATGCATTTAAAGAAATGCGGAATACTTTCACAATTGACACCGCCGGGAACACCACAATGAAACGGTGTGTCCGAACATCGTAATCGAACTCTCTTAGATATGGTTCGTTCTATGATGTCTCTTACTGATTTGCCGTTATCATTTTGGAGTTATGCATTAGAGACAGCCGCATTCACTTTAAATAGAGCACCATAAAAATCCGTAGAAACGACACCGTATGAATTATGGTTTAATAAGAAACCTAAGCTGTCGTTCCTGAAAGTTTGGGGTTGCGAAGCCTATGTAAAGAAGTTACAACCGGACAAGCTAGAACCCAAAGCGGAGAAATGCGTCTTCATAGGATACCCTAAGGAAACTATAGGGTACACTTTCTATCACAGATCCGAAGGCAAAATCTTTGTTGCTAAGAATGGAACCTTTCTTGAGAAAGAATTTCTCACTAAAGAAGTGACTGGAAGAAAAGTAGAACTCGATGAGATTGATGAATCTATACTCGTTGATCAGAGTAGCGCGATCTGAAGTTGTACCTGTACCGCCTACACCGGCAACAGAGGAAGCTAATGATAATGATCATGAAACTTCGAACGAGGGAACTACTAAACCTCGCAGATCGACAAGGGAACGTGCCACTCCTGATTGGTACGATCCTTGTCTAAATGTCATGATTGTGGATAACAATGATGAGGACCCTGCGACGTATGAAGAAGCGATGATGAGCCCAGATTCCAACAAATGGCAAGAAGCCATGAAATCCGAAATGGGATCCATGTATGATAACAAAGTATGGACTTTGGTAGACTTACCTGATAGCCGAAAGGCTGTCGAAAATAAATGGATCTTCAAGAGAAAAACAGATGCTGATGGTAATATTACTGTCTATAAAGCTAGACTTGTCGCAGAGGGTTTCCGACAAATTCAAGGAGTTGACTACGATGAGACTTTCTCACCTGTAGCGAAGCTAAAATCTGTGAGGATTTTGTTAGCAATAGCTGCATTTTTCGATTATGAGATTTGGCAGATGGATGTCAAAACGGCGTTCCTTAATGGAGACATTGAGGAAGAGTTGTATATGGTACAACCCAAAGGTTTTGTCGATCCTAAAAATGCTGACAAAGTATGCAAACTTCAGCGTTCAATCTATGGACTGAAGCAAGCATCAAGAAGTTGGAACCGGCGCTTTGATAAGGTGATCAAAGACTTCGGGTTTATACAGTGTCATGGAGAGGCCTGTATTTACAAGAAAGTGAGTGGGAGCTCTGTAGCATTCCTGATATTATATGTAGATGACATATTATTGATCGGGAATGATATAGAACTATTAAGCAGTGTAAAAGGTTATTTGAATAATAGTTTTTAATGAAAGACCTTGGTGAAGCATCGTATATATTAGGCATCAAGATTTATAGAGATAGATCAAGATGCCTAATAGGGCTATCACAGAGTACATACCTGGACAAGATTCTAAAGAAGTTTAGAATGGACGAAAGTAAGAAAGGATTCTTACCTATGTTACCAGGCAAGGTCTTGAGTAAGACTCAAGGACCGGCTATGGCAGAAGAAAGAGAAAGGATGAGTAATATCCCCTATGCCTCGGCAGTAGGATCTATCATGTATGCCATGCTATGTACTAGACCGGATATAGCGCATGCTGTTAGTTTGACTAGCAGATATCAAAGTGATCCAGGAATGGAACACTGGACAGCGGTCAAGAATATCCTGAAGTACTTGAAAAGAACTAAGGATATGTTTCTTTGTTATGGAGGTGACCAAGAGCTCGTTGTAAATGGTTACACCGATGCAAGTTGGAACACTGATCCTGATGACTCTAAGTCACGGTCACGGATACGTGTTTATATTGAATGGTGCTGCAGCAAGTCGGGCAAGCTCGAAGCGGTGCATGGTGGCGAAGTCTTCAACGGAATCGAGTACATAGCGGCTTCAGAGGCTTCATCAGAAGCGGTATGGATGAAGAGGTTCATTGTAGAGCTCGGTGTGGTTCCTAGTGCATTGGACCCATTAATCATTTACTGTGATAACATGGGTGCCATCGCCAATGCACAAGAGCCAAGGTCACACAAGAGGCTGAAGCATATCAAGCCGCATTACCACTCGATTCGCGAGTACATCGAAGATGGAGAAGTAAAGATTTGCAAAGTACACACTGATCTGAATGTAGCAGATCCGTTGACTAAAGCTCTCCCTAGGGCAAAGCATGACCAACACCAGAATGCCATGGGTGTTAGGTATATTACAATGTAATCTAGATTATTGACTCTAGTGCAAGTGGGAGACTGAAGGAGATATGCCCTAGAGGCAATAATAAAGTGGTTATTATTATATATCTTTATGTTTATGATAAATGTTTATATGTCATGCTATAATTGTATTAACCGAAACATTAGTACATGTGTGATATGTAGACAAACAGAGAGTCCCTAGTATGCCTCTTAACTAGCTTGTTGATTAATAGATGATTAGTTTCATAATCATGAACATTGGATGTTATTAATAACAAGGTTATATCATTGTATGAATTATGTAATGTACACACCCAATTAAGCGTAGCATAAGATCACGTCATTAAGTTATTTGCTATAAGCTTTCGATACATAGTTACCTAGTCCTTATGACCATGAGATCATGTAAATCACTTATACCGGAAAGGTACTTTGATTACACCAAACGCCACTGCGTAAATGGGTGGTTATAAAGGTGGGATTAAGTATCCTAAAGTATGAGTTGAGGCATATGGATCAACAGTGGGATTTGTCCATCCCGATGACGGATAGATATACTCTGGGCCCTCTCGGTGGAATGTCGTCTAATGTCTTGCAAGCATATGAATAAGTTCATAAGAGACCACATACCACGGTACGAGTAAAGAGTACTTGTCAGGAGACGAGGTTGAACAAGGTATAGAGTGATACCGATGATCAAACCTCGGACAAGTAAAATATCGCGTGACAAAGGGAATTGGTATAGTATGTGAATGGTTCATTCGATCACTAAAGTCATCGTTGAATATGTGGGAGCCATTATGGATCTCCAGATCCCGCTATTGGTTATTGGTCGGAGTGAGTACTCAACCATGTCCGCATAGTTCACGAACCGTAGGGTGACACACTTAAAGTTGGATGTTGAAATGGTAGAACTTGAATATGGAATGGAGTTCGAATATTTGTTCGGAGTCCCGGATGAGATCCCGGACATCACGAGGAGTTCTGGAATGGTCCGGAGAATAAGATTCATATATAGGATGTCATTTTATGTGATTTAAAATGATCCGGAAGGTTCTATGGAAGGTTCTAGAAGGTTCTAGAAAAGTCCGGAAGAAACCACCAAGGAAGGCGGAGTCCCGGTGGGACTCCACCTCCCATGGCCGGCCAACCCTAAAGGGGAGGAGTCCCAAGTGGACTCCCCAAGGGGGGCCGGCCACCCCCTCCCAAGGAAGGTGGGATTCCCACCTCTAGTGGGAGTCCTAGCTTGGGTAGGTTTCATGTGTTATGGAAGGTTTTGGTTTGGGGTCTTATTCGAAGACTTGTAGACCAACTCTTGGGTGTTCCACCTATATAATGAGGGCCAAGGGGAGGGGGCCGGCCACCTCAAGAACCACCAAGGTGGCCGCACCCCTTAGTGGCCGGCGCCCCCCTCTCCCAAACCCTAGCGGCCTTTCTCCTCCACCACATCCCGCACGCTTAGCGAAGCTCCGCCGGATTTCTCCACCACCACCGACACCACGCCGTCGTGCTGTCGGATTCAAGAGGAGCTACTACTTCCGCTGCCCGCTGGAACGGGAGGTGGACGTCGTCTTCATCAACAACCGAACGTGTGACCGAGTACGGAGGTGCTGCCCGTTCGTGGCGCCGTGATCAAGATCTTCTACGCGCTTTTGCAAGCGGCAAGTGAACGTCTACCGCAGCAACAAGAGCCTCATCTTGTAGGCTTTGGAATCTCTTCAAGGGTGAGACTCGATAATCCCCTCGTTGCTACCGTCTTCTAGATTGCATCTTGGCTTGGATTGCGTGTTCGCGGTAGGAAAATTTTTGTTTTCTATGCAACGTTATCCTACAGTGGTATCAGAGCCGTGTCTATGCATAGATGGTTGCACGAGTAGAACACAATGGTTTTGTGGGCGTTGATGCTCTTGTTATCTTTAGTTTGAGTACTTTGCATCTTTGTGGCATAGTGGGATGAAGCGGCTCGGACTAACTTTACATGACCGTGTTCATGAGACTTGTTCCTCGTTCGACATGCAACTTGTATTGCATAAGAGGCTTTGCGGGTGTCTGTCTCTCCTACTATAGTGAAGATTCAATTTACTCTTCTATTGAAAACATTAGTATCAACGTTGTGGTTCATGTTCGTAGGTAGATTAGATCTCTCTCGAAAACCCTAAACCACGTAAAATATGCAAACCAAATTAGAGACGTCTAACTTGTTTTTGCAGGGTTTGGTGATGTGATATGGCCATAATGTGATGATGAATATGTATGAGATGATCATTATTGTATTGTGGCAACCGGCAGGAGCCTTATGGTTGTCTTTAAATTTCATGTTGAGTAGTATTTCAAAGTAGTTGTAATAGTTGCTACATGGAGGACAATCATGAAGACGGCGCCATTGACCTTGACGCTACGCCGACGATGATGGAGATCATGCCCGAAGATGATGGAGATCATGTCCGTGCTTTGGAGATGAAGATCAAAGGCGCAAAGACAAAAGGGTCATATCATATCACATATGAACTGCATGTGATGTTAATCCTTTTATGCATCTTATTTTGCTTAGATCGCGACGGTAGCATTATAAGATGATCCCTCACTAAATCTCAAGATAATGAAGTGTTCATCCTTCATGTAGTGTATGTGAAGCAAAGTGAAGATCAACCTCAAATTTGAAACTTTGCAAAACAACTCCAAATTGAACCCAACCACCACCATTCCAACACTTTAATTATATGAATGAGTTGTACCAAAAAGAATTTCAAAATTCAAACAAAAGTTTCATGCGGCCATTTGACCGAACACTTGGCAGGCATTGTTTCACTTTTGTGTTACATGCTATTATCCATTGGTTCTTGGCCTAAACCCCTTTGCTACTGAGATGATAAGTGCCTCTCTATGCTCCCTGCACCTAGCCCAGTACTTGCTTTGATCAATTAAAGTGGAAAAGTGAGAGGAAAGCCACCATGCCAAGCACACCCGGCCACCTTTTGCCAAACCCTCTCTGGCCACCATCTCGACGCATCCCCTTGTCCTGGAGCATCTATGCCACTCAAGGACACCGACGGTACACGCCCCAGCGACGCCAAGCCACGGCATTGGCCAGACGAGCCGCGCCCAAAGCGTGCCAGGACGTGCCAGCACGCGCGCTCACCGCGCTCTGGCCACGCCAGTACGTCGCGCGCTCGAGCGACGTCGTCCTCCCCCTGCATCCCTACCACTGCATCGAGCATCTACTCCCCACCCTCTACACGCTAGACACTCGCCCAGGCCTGCCCAGCTCCGTCGCCGTCGTCCTCGTCGACTTTCGGCCGCGTGCCCCGTCACAGACTCTGCATGCGCCCGAGCCATCCTCTCACGCTTTGGCCGCGCCAGCTACAGGTTGAGCATCGCCAGGACATGAGCTAGCCCTAGCCGTCCTCGCCTTGCCCTTTCGCTCGCCACAAGAGCCACGCCATGGCCGCTCCTCCACAGCACACTCGGCCACCTCCCGCCCGCTATAAATAGGGACGATCGGCACTCCCTCTCTTCACACAACTCACTCCCCTCTACTCACTGAGCATTCTCCCCCAGTCAATTTCACCACTCACCGCCGGAGTTGCTCGAATCGCGAGCTCGAGTCCGCCGGAGCCCGCGGAAGCTCTGCTTCGCCTGGAGCCTCGCCGAGCTCCGCCGCTGCACCAGGAGCTTCCCCATCTTCTTCCACTTTCCCGAGCAGCTTGCCCACCACCTGCAACGGCCTGGTACTCCCTCCCACCCCCTAGGCTCGCCGCCAGTGAGCTCGTTGCTCGTCGGAGACGACGACGCTCACACACCGTCGGATCTTGTTCTAATCCTACGGCTCACCTAGCGCGTACCGTTTCGCTGTGTTAAATCACACTGACGGGTGGCCCCCACCTAGTCAGGGCAGCCCACACGCACCAGTTGCTAGATGGGCTGCGCAGTGTTTTTCAAACCCGTTTCGGCCCAGTAACGTTCCCGCCTAAGCCCACGAATTCAAATATGGATTTAATCATATTTCAAATGTGCTGCAGATGGTTTAGTAAATTTTGAATAGTTTGAAATCTGCCAAACCAAATTTAGCAAACTTTATACCGTTGGAAAGCCCATGAAATTATCTAACTAATGCCACTGGTCCCACCTCCAAATTCAAAGTAGAATTAATCTGATAAAAATAACAAGACTGGGACTTTTGTACATTCAAACTTTATTTAAAATTCAACCATAATAGATTTTGAATTGTTTCCAACTCTAATAAATCACAAATGATGTCCTCTAATTGATTATGCAATAATATAGACATGTTATTTGTATGATCATGGACTAGATCAAAATAGTGGCTATGTAGCCATTACTAGTGCATTAAATCTTGGAATTCAAATTCAACAAATAGTATGAGAGCTACTCTCTCATTTAAATCTTGATACTAAGTAATATAACCAGGGGGATGACTTAGGCTAATGAACCTTGATACGTCTCCGACGTATCGATAATTTCTTATGTTCCATGCCACATTATTGATGTTATCTACATGTTTTATGCACACTTTATGTCATATTCGTGCATTTTCTGGAACTAACCTATTAACAAGATGCCGAAGTGCCGATTCTTTGTTTTCTGCTGTTTTTGGTTTCAGAAATCCTAGTAACGAAATATTCTCGGAATTGGACGAAATCAACGCCCAGGGTCCTATTTTGCCACGAAGCTTCCAGAAGTCCGAAGAGGAGACGAAGAGGGGCCACGAGGGGGCCACACCCTAGGGCGGCGCGGCCCCCCCTTGGGCGCGCGGCCCTGTGGTGTGGGGCCCTCGTGCCGCCTCCTGACCTGCCCTTCCACCTACTTAAAGCCTCCATTGCGAAAACCCCAGTACCGAGAGCCACGATACGGAAAACCTTCCAGAGACGCCGCCGCCGCCGATCCCATCTCGGGGGATCCAGGAGATCGCCTCCGGCACCCTGCCGGAGAGGGGAATCATCTCCCGGAGGACTCTACGCCGCCATGGTCGCCTCCGGAGTGATGTGTGAGTAGTCTACCCCTGGACTATGGGTCCATAGCAGTAGCTAGATGGTTGTCTTCTCTCCATTGTGCTATCATTGTCGGATCTTGTGAGCTGCCTAATATGATCAAGATCATCTATCTGTAATTCTATATGTTGCGTTTGTTGGGATCCGATGAATAGAGAATACTTGTTATGTTGATTATCAAAGTTATATCTATGTGTTGTTTATGATCTTGCATGCTCTCCATTACTAGTAGATGCTCTGGCCAAGTAGATGCTTGTAACTCCAAGAGGGAGTATTTATGCTCGATAGTGGGTTCATGCCTGCATTGACACCTGGGACAGTGACAGAAAGTTCTAAGGTTGTGTTGTGCTGTTGCCACTAGGGATAAAACATTGATGCTATGTCTAAGGATGTAGTTGTTGATTACATTACGCACCATACTTAATGCAATTGTCTGTTGCTTTGCAACTTAATACCGGAGGGGTTCGGATGATAACTTGAAGGTGGACTTTTTAGGCATAGATGCAGTTGGATGGCGGTCTATGTACTTTGTCGTAATGCCCAATTAAATCTCACTATACTCATCATGATATGTATGTGCATGGTCATGCCCTCTTTATTTGTCAATTGCCCAACTGTAATTTGTTCACCCAACATGCTGTTTATCTTATGGGAGAGACACCTCTAGTGAACTGTGGACCCCGGTCCAATTCTCTATACTGAAATAGAATCTCTTTGCAATCTTTGTTCTCTTGTTTTACGCAAACAATCATCTTCCACACAATACGGTTAATCCTTTGTTACAGCAAGCCGGTGAGATTGACAACCTCACTGTTTCGTTGGGGCAAAGTACTTTGGTTGTGTTGTGCAGGTTCCACGTTGGTGCCGGAATCTCTGGTGTTGCGCCGCACTACATCCCGCCGCCATCAACCTTCAACGTGCTTCTTGACTCCTACTGGTTCGATTAAACCTTGGTTTCTTACTGAGGGAAACTTGCCGCTGTGCGCATCACACCTTCCTCTTGGGGTTCCCAACGGACGTGTCAACCACACGCATCAAGCAAATTTATGGCGCCGTTGCCGGGGAGATCAAGACACGCTGCAAGGGGAGTCTCCACTTCTCAATCTCTTTACTTTGTTTTTGTCTTGCTTAGTTTTATTTACTACTTTGTTTGCTGCACTAAATCAAAATACAAAAAAATTAGTTGCTAGTTTTACTTTATTTGCTATCTTGTTTGCTATATCAAAAATACAAAAAAATTAGTTACTTGCATTTACTTTATCTAGTTTGCTTTATTTACTGTTGCTAAAATGGTCAACCCTGAAAATACTAAGTTGTGTGACTTCACAACCACAAATAATAATGATTTCTTATGCACACCTATTGCTCCACCTGCTACTACAGCAGAATTCTTTGAAATTAAACCTGCTTTACTGAATCTTGTTATGCGAGAGCAATTTTCTGGTGTTAGTTCTGATGATGCTGCTGCCCATCTTAATAATTTTGTTGAAATTTGTGAAATGCAAAAATATAAAGATGTAGATGGTGACATTATAAAATTAAAATTGTTCCTTTTCTCATTAAGAGGAAGAGCTAAAGATTGGTTGCTATCTCTGCCTAAGAATAGTATTGATTCATGGACTAAATGCAAGGATGCTTTTATTGGTAGATATTATCCCCCTGCTAAAATTATATCTTTGAGGAGTAGCATAATGAATTTTAAACAATTAGATACTGAACATGTTGCTCAAGCTTGGGAAAGAATGAAATCTCTGGTTAAAAATTGCCCAACCCATGGACTGACTACTTGGATGATCATCCAAACCTTCTATGCAGGACTAAATTTTTCTTCGCGGAATTTATTGGATTCAGCTGCTGGAGGTACCTTTATGTCCATCACTCTTGGTGAAGCAACAAAGCTTCTTGATAATATGATGATCAACTACTCTGAATGGCACACGGAAAGAGCTCCACAAGGTAAGAAGGTAAATTCTGTCGAAGAAACCTCTTCCTTGAGTGATAAGATTGATGCTATTATGTCTATGCTTGTGAATGATAGGACTAATATTGATCCTAATAATGTTCCGTTAGCTTCATTGGTTGCACAAGAAGAACATGTTGATGTAAACTTCATTAAAAATAATAATTTCAACAACAATGCTTACCGGAACAATTCTAGTAATAACTATAGGCCATATCCTTATAATAATGGCAACGGCTATGGTAATTCTTATGGGAATTATTACAACAATAATAGGAGTTCACCCCCTGGACTTGAAGCCATGCTTAAAGAATTTATTAGTACACAAACTGCTTTTAACAAATCTGTTGAAGAAAAGCTTGGGAAAATTGATATACTTGCTTCTAAAGTCGATAGTCTTGTTGCTGATGTTGATCTTTTGAAATCGAAAGTTATGCCTAATGAAAATCATCATAATAAAATTGTTACTACAGCAAATGCCATTCAAGTTAGAATTAATGAGAATATAAGATTGATGGCTGAATTGCGTGCTAGGTGGGATAGAGAAGAAAATGAAAAACTAGCTAAAGAGAAGAATGTAGCTAAAGTTTGGACTATTACCACCACTAGTAATGCTAATGCTACACATGTTGCTGCACCTCCTACTATTAATAATAAAAGAATTGGTGTTAGCAATGTTTCCACTTCTAATGCAAAGCGAGAAACTGCTAAAATCGCTAAAACTGAAATCGCTCGTGATAAAACTCGCTGAAATTTTTTCCAACATTGGGGATGATGATCCCATTGCTTTAGATTATAATGGTTTGAATTTTGATGATTGCCACATCTCTGAAGTTATAAAGTTCTTGCAAAAACTTGCTAAAAGTCCTAATGCTAGTGCTATAAATTTGGCTTTCACGCAACATATTACAAATGCTCTCATAAAAGCTAGAGAAGAGAAATTAGAGCGCGAAGCCTCTATTCCTAGAAAGCTAGAGGATGGTTGGGAGCCAAGCATTAAGATGAAGGTTAAATATTTTGATTGTAATGCTTTATGTGATCTTGGTGCAAGTATTTCTGTTATGCCTAAGAAAATTTATAATATGCTTGACTTGCCACCATTGAAAAATTGTTATTTGGATGTTAATCTTGCTGATCATTCTACAAAGAAACCTTTGGGGAAAGTTGATAATGTTCGCATTACCGTTAACAATAACCTTGTCCCCATTGATTTTGTTGTCTTGGATATTGAATGCAATGCATCTTGTCCCATTATATTGGGAAGACCTTTTCTTCGAACTGTTGGTGCTATCATTGATATGAAGGAAGGTAATATAAAATATCAATTTCCTCTTAAGAAAGGTATGGAACACTTCCCTAGAAAGAGAATGAAGTTACCTTTTGATTCTATTATGAGAACAAATTATGATGTTGACACTTCGTCTCTTGATAATACTTGATACACACTTTCTGCGCCTAGCTGAAAGGCGTTAAAGAAAAGCGCTTATGGGAGACAACCCATGTTTTTACCTACAGTACTTTGTTTTTATTTTGTGTATTGGAAGTTGTTTACTACTGTAGCAACCTCTCCTTACCTTAGTTTAGTGTTTTATTGTGCCAAGTAAAGTCGTTGATAGAAAAGTTCATACTAGATTTGGATTACTGCGCAGAAACAGATTTCTTTGCTGTCACGAATCTGGGCTGTTTGCCCTGTAGGTAACTCAGAAAATTATGCCAATTTACGTGAGTGATCCTCAGATATGTACGCAACTTTCATTCAATTTGAGCATTTTCATTTGAGCAAGTCTGGTGCCTCGATAAAATTCGTCAATACGAACTGTTCTGTTTTGACAGATTCTGCCTTTTATTTCGCATTGCCTCTTTTGCTATGTTGGATGAATTTATTTGATCCACTAATGTCCAGTAGCTTTATGCAATGTCCAGAAGTGTTAAGAATGATTGTGTCACCTCTGAATATGTTAATTTTTATTGTCACTAACCCTCTAATGAGTTGTTCTAAGTTTGGTGTGGAGGAAGTTTTCAAGGATCAAGAGAGGAGTATGATGCAATATGATCAAGGAGAGTGAAAGCTCTAAGCTTGGAGATGCCCCGGTGGTTCACCCCTGCATATTCTAAGAAGACTCAAGCGTCTAAGCTTGGGGATGCCCAAGGCATCCCCTTCTTCATCGACAACATTATCAGGTTCCTCCCCTGAAACTATATTTTTATTCCATCACATCTTATGTGCTTTGCTTGGAGCGTCGGTTTGTTTTTGTTTTTTGTTTTGTTTGAATAAAATGGATCCTAGCATTCACTTTATGTGAGAGAGACACGCTCCGCTGTAGCATATGGACAAGTATGTCCTTAGTTTCTACGCATAGTATTCATGGCGAAGTTTCTCCTTCGTTAAATTGTTATATGGTTGGAATTGGAAAATGATACATGTAGTAATTGCTATAAATGTCTTGGGTAATGTGATACTTGGAAATTGTTGTGCTCATGTTTAAGCTCTTGCATCATATGCTTTGCACCCATTAATGAAGAAATACATAGAGCATGCTAAAATTTGGTTTGCATATTTGGTTTCTCTAAGGTCTAGATAATTTCTAGTATTGAGTTTGAACAACAAGGAAGACGGTGTAGAGTCTTATAATATTTTCAATATGTCTTTTATGTGAGTTTTGCTGCACCGGTTCATCCTTGTGTTTGTTTCAAATAAGCCTTGCTAGCCTAAATCTTGTATCGAGAGGGAATACTTCTCATGCATCCAAAATACTTGAGCCAACCACTATGCCATTTGTGTCCACCATACCTACCTACTACATGGTATTTTCCGCCATTCCAAAGTAAATTGCTTGAGTGCTACCTTTAAAATTCCATCATTCACCTTTGCAATATATAGCTCATGGGACAAATAGCTTAAAAACTATTGTGGTATTGAATATGTAATTATGCACTTTATCTCTTATTAAGTTGCTTGTTGTGCGATAACCATGTTTACTGGGGATGCCATCAACTACTCTTTGTTGAATTTCATGTGAGTTGCTATGCATGTTCGTCTTGTCTGAAGTAAGAGAGATCTACCACCTTATGGTTAAGCATGCATATTGTTAGAGAAGAACATTGGGCCGCTAACTAAAGCCATGATCCATGGTGGAAGTTTCAGTTTTGGACAAATATCCTCAATCTCATATGAGAAAATTATTAATTGTTGTTACATGCTTATGCATAAAAGAGGAGTCCATTATCTGTTGTCTATGTTGTCCCGGTATGGATGTCTAAGTTGAGAATAATCAATAGCGAGAAATCCAATGCGAGCTTTCTCCTTAGACCTTTGTACAAAGCGGCATAGAGGTACCCCTTTGTGACACTTGGTTAAAACATGTGCATTGTGATGATCCGGTAGTCCAAGCTAATTAGGACAAGGTGCGGGCACTATTAGTATACTATGCATGAGGCTTGCAACTTGTAAGATATAATTTACATGATACATATGCTTTATTACTACCGTTGACAAAATTGTTTCATGTTTTCAAAATCAAAGCTCTAGCACAAATATAGCAATCGATGCTTTTCCTCTATGGAGGACCATTCTTTTACTTTCAATGTTGAGTCAGTTCACCTATTTCTCTCCACCTCAAGAAGCAAACACTTGTGTGAACTGTGCATTGATTCCTACATACTTGCTTATTGCACTTATTATATTACTCTATGTTGACAATATCCATGAGATATACATGTTACAAGTTGAAAGCAACCGCTGAAACTTAATCTTCCTTTGTGTTGCTTCAATACCGTTACTTTGAATTATTGCTTTATGAGTTAACTCTTATGCAAGACTTATTGATGCTTGTCTTGAAGTGCTATTCATGAAAAGTCTTTGCTATATGATTCACTTGTTTACTCATGTCATATACATTGTTTTGATCGCTGCATTCACTACATATGCTTTACAAATAGTATGATCAAGGTTATGATGGCATGTCACTCCGAAATTATCTCGTGTTATCGTTTTACCCGCTCGGGACGAGCAGAACTAAGCTTGGGGATGCTGATACGTCTCCGACGTATCGATAATTTCTTATGTTCCATGCCATATTATTGATGTTATCTACATGTTTTATGCACACTTTATGTCATATTCGTGCATTTTCTGGAACTAACCTATTAACAAGATGCCGAAGTGCCGCTTGTCATTTTTCTGCTGTTTTTGGTTTCAGAAATCCTAGTAACGAAATATTCTCGGAATTGGACGAAATCAACGCCCAGGGTCCTATTTTGCCACGAAGCTTCCGTAAGTCCGAAGAGGAGACGAAGAGGGGCCACGAGGGGCCACACCCTAGGGCGGCGCGGCCCCCTTGGCCGCGCGGCCTGTGGTGTGGGGCCCTCGTGCCGCCTCCCGACCTGCCCTTCCGCCTACTTAAAGCCTCCGTTGCGAAAACCCCGCATCGAGAGCCACGATACGGAAAACCTTCCGGACACGCCGCCGCCGCCGATCCCATCTCGGGAGATCCAGAGATCGCCTCCGGCACTGCCGGAGAGGGGAATCATCTCCCGGAGGACTCTACGCCGCCATGGTCGCCTCCGGAGTGATGTGTGAGTAGTCTACCCCTGGACTATGGGTCCATAGCAGTAGCTAGATGGTTGTCTTCTCCCCATTGTGCTATCATTGTCGGATCTTGTGAGCTGCCTAACATGATCAAGATCATCTATCTGTAATTCTATATGTTGCGTTTGTTGGGATCCGATGAATAGAGAATACTTGTTATGTTGATTATCAAAGTTATATCTATGTGTTGTTTATGATCTTGCATGCTCTCCGTTACTAGTAGATGCTCTGGCCAAGTAGATGCTTGTAACTCCAAGAGGGAGTATTTATGCTCGATAGTGGGTTCATGCCTCGCATTGACACCGGGACAAAGTGATGTAAAGTTCTAAGGTTGTGTTGTGATGTTGCCACTAGGGATAAAACATTGATGCTATGTCTAAGGATGTAGTTGTTGATTACATTACGCACCATACTTAATGCAATTGTCTGTTGCTTTGCAACTTAATACCGGAGGGGGTTCGGATGATAACCTGAAGGTGGACTTTTTAGGCATAGATGCAGTTGGATGGCGGTCTATGTACTTTGTCGTAATGCCCAATTAAATCTCACTATACTCATCATGATATGTATGTGCATGGTCATGCCCTCTTTATTTGTCAATTGCCCAACTGTAATTTGTTCACCCAACATGCTGTTTATCTTATGGGAGAGACACCTCTAGTGAACTGTGGACCCCGGTCCAATTCTCTATACTGAAATACAATCTACTGCAATACTTGTTCTACTGTTTTCTGCAAACAATCATCTTCCACACAATACGGTTAATCCTTTGTTACAGCAAGCCGGTGAGATTGACAACCTCACTGTTTCGTTGGGGCAAAGTACTTTGGTTGTGTTGTGCAGGTTCCACGTTGGCGCTGAATCTGCGGTGTTGCGCCGCACTACATCCCGCCGCCATCAACCTTCAACGTGCTTCTTGACTCCTACTGGTTCGATTAAACCTTGGTTTCTTATTGAGGGAAACTTGCCGCTGTGCGCATCACACCTTCCTCTTGGGGTTCCCAACGGACGTGTCAACCACACGCATCAAGCAAATTTCTGGCGCCGTTGCCGGGGAGATCAAGACACGCTGCAAGGGGAGTCTCCACTTCTCAATCTCTTTACTTTGTTTTTGTCTTGCTTAGTTTTATTTACTACTTTGTTTGCTGCACTAAATCAAAATACAAAAAAATTAGTTGCTAGTTTTACTTTATTTGCTATCTTGTTTGCTATATCAAAAACACAAAAAAATTAGTTACTTGCATTTACTTTATCTAGTTTGCTTTATTTACTGTCTTGCACTCTATATTAAAAATACAAAAAAATTAGTTACTTTTGTTACCATGTCTAGCTCTGAACCTGTTACTTCTTCGCCTGAAGAATTAGTCTTCACTTTCAAACAAGGGGATGAGGAGAGTTTTAAGGATGCTTGGTCTAGAATTTTTACTTCTTATCGTAAAACTGAACCTCAAATGACTCTAAGTTTGCTCCTTAGTAATATTTATTTTGGTCTTATTTTTTCGCTATAGATATGCTTTGGATACTTTAGTGGGAGGAGATTTCCTTCATTGCAATGGGGATCAAGCTTTTAATGCCATAAAGAAGTTGGTTGCATCACATGATTCAGCTAATAACTTTGATTCAGCCCTCACTAGCATTTATAATAGATTAAACAATCTCGAGATAAGTACATCTCGCTTAGATGACAAAATTACTACTACAGCAAATGCCATCCAAGTTAGAATTAATGAGAATATAAGTTTAATGGCTGAACTGCGTGCTAGGTGGGATAGAGAAGAAAATGAAAAACTAGCTAAAGAGAAGAATGTAGCTAAAGTTTGGACTATTACCACCACTAGTAATGCTAATGCTACACATGTTGCTGCACCTCCTACTATTAATAATAAAAGAATTGGTGTTAGCAATGTTTCCACTTCTAATGCAAAGCGAGAAACCGCTGAATCGCTAAAACTGCTGAAACCGCTCGTGATAAACCGCTGAAATTTTTCCAACATTGGGGATGATGATCCCATTGCTTTAGATTATAATGGTTTGAATTTTGATGATTGCCACATCTCTGAAGTTATAAAGTTCTTGCAAAAACTTGCTAAAAGTCCTAATGCTAGTGCTATAAATTTGGCTTTCACGCAACATATTACAAATGCTCTCATAAAAGCTAGAGAAGAGAAATTAGAGCGCGAAGCCTCTATTCCTAGAAAGCTATAGGATGGTTGGGAGCCCATCATTAAGATGAAGGTTAAAGATTTTGATTGTAATGCTTTATGTGATCTTGGTGCAAGTATCTCTGTTATGCCTAAGAAAATATATAATATGCTTGACTTGCCACCGCTGAAAAATTGTTATTTGGATGTTAATCTTGCTGATCATTCTACAAAGAAACCTTTGGGGAAAGTTGATAATGTTCGCATTACTGTTAACAATAACCTTGTCCCCGTTGATTTTGTTGTCTTGGATATTGAATGCAATGCATCTTGTCCCATTATATTGGGAAGACCTTTTCTTCGAACTGTTGGTGCTATCATTGACATGAAGGAAGGTAATATAAAATATCAATTTCCTCTTAAGAAAGGTATGGAACACTTCCCTAGAAAGAGAATGAAGTTACCTTTTGATTCTATTATTAGAACAAATTATGATAACAACACACCATCTCTTGATAATACTTGATACACACTTTCTGCGCCTAGCTGAAAGGCGTTAAAGAAAAGCGCTTGTGGGAGACAACCCATGTTTTTACCTACAGTACTTTGTTTTTATTTTGTGTCTTGGAAGTTGTTTACTACTGTAGCAACCTCTCCTTATCTTAGTTTAGTGTTTTGTTGTGCCAAGTAAAGCCGTTGATAGAAAAGTTCATACTAGATTTGGATTACTGCGCAGAAACAGATTTCTTTGCTATCACGAATCTGGGCTGTTTTACTTGTAGGTAACTCAGAAAATTATGCCAATTTACGTGAGTGATCCTCAGATATGTACGCAACTTTCATTCAATTTGAGCATTTTCATTTGAGCAAGTCTGGTGCCTCGATAAAATTCGTCAATACGAACTGTTCTGTTTTGACAGATTCTGCCTTTTATTTCGCATTGCCTCTTTTGCTATGTTGGATGAATTTCTTTGATCCACTAATGTTCAGTAGCTTTATGCAATGTCCAGAAGTGTTAAGAATGATTGTGTCACCTCTGAACATGTTAATTTTTATTGTCACTAACCCTCTAATGAGTTGTTCTAAGTTTGGTGTGGAGGAAGTTTCAAGGATCAAGAGAGGAGTATGATGCAACATGATCAAGGAGAGTGAAAGCTCTAAGCTTGGGGATGCCCCGGTGGTTCACCCCTGCATATATCAAGAAGACTCAAGCGTCTAAGCTTGGGGATGCCCAAGGCATCCCCTTCTTCATCGACAACATTATCAGGTTCCTCCCCTGAAACTATATTTTTATTCCATCACATCTTATGTGCTTTGCTTGGAGCGTCGGTTTGTTTTGGTTTATTGTTTTGTTTAAATAAAATGGATCCTAGCATTCACTTTATGGGAGAGAGACACGCTCCGCTGTAGCATATGGACAAGTATGTCCTTAGTTTCTACTCATAGTATTCATGGCGAAGTTTCTTCTTCGTTAAATTGTTATATGGTTGGAATTGGAAAATGATACATGTAGTAATTGCTATTAATGTCTTGGGTAATGTGATACTTGGCAATTGTTGTGCTCATGATTAAGCTCTTGCATCATATGCTTTGCACCCATTAATGAAGAAATACATAGAGCATGCTAAAATTTTGTTTGCATATTTGGTCTCTCTAAGGTCTAGATAATTTCTAGTATTGAGTTTGAACAACAAGGAAGACGGTGTAGAGTCTTATAATGTTTACAATATGTCTTTTATGTGAGTTTTGCTGCACCGGTTCATCCTTGTGTTTGTTTCAAATAAGCCTTGCTAGCCTAAACCTTGTATCGAGAGGGAATACTTCTCATGCATCCAAAATACTTGAGCCAACCACTATGCCATTTGTGTCCACCATACCTACCTACTACATGGTATTTTCCGCCATTCCAAAGTAAATTGCTTGAGTGCTACCTTTAAAATTCCATCATTCACCTTTGCAATATATAGCTCATGGGACAAATAGCTTAAAAACTATTGTGGTATTGAATATGTAATTATGCACTTTATCTCTTATTAAGTTGCTCGTTGTGCGATAACCATGTTCAGTGGGGACGCCATCAACTACTCTTTGTTGAATTTCATGTGAGTTGCTATGCATGTTCGTCTTGTCTGAAGTAAGAGAGATCTACCACCTTATGATTAAGCATGCATATTGTTAGAGAAGAACATTGGGCCGCTAACTAAAGCCATGATCCATGGTGGAAGTTTCAGTTTTGGACAAATATCCTCAATCTCATATGAGAAAATTATTAATCGTTGTTACATGCTTATGCATAAAAGAGGAGTCCATTATCTGTTGTCTATGTTGTCCCGGTATGGATGTCTAAGTTGAGAATAATCAATAGCGAGAAATCCAATGCGAGCTTTCTCCTTAGACCTTTGTACAGGCGGCATAGAGGTACCCCTTTGTGACACTTGGTTAAAACATGTGCATTGTGATGATCCGGTAGTCCAAGCTAATTAGGACAAGGTGCGGGCACTATTAGTACACTATGCATGAGGCTTGCAACTTGTAAGATATAATTTACATGATACATATGCTTTATTACTACCGATGACAAAATTGTTTCATGTTTTCAAAATCAAAGCTCTAGCACAAATATAGCAATCGATGCTTTTCCTCTATGGAGGACAATTCTTTTACTTTCAATGTTGAGTCAGTTCACCTATTTCTCTCCACCTCAAGAAGCAAACACTTGTGTGAACTGTGCATTGATTCCTACATATTTGCTTATTGCACTTATTATATTACTCTATGTTGACAATTATCCATGAGATATACATGTTACAAGTTGAAAGCAACCGCTGAAACTTAATCTTCCTTTGTGTTGCTTCAATGCTTTTACTATGAATTATTGCTTTATGAGTTAACTCTTATGCGAGACTTATTGATGCTTGTCTTGAAGTGCTATTCATGAAAAGTCTTTGCTTTATGATTCACTTGTTTACTCATGTCATATACATTGTTTTGATCGCTGCATTCGCTACATATGCTTTACAAATAGTATGATCAAGGTTATGATGGCATGTCACTCCAGAAGTTATTTGTGTTATCGTTTTACCTGCTCGGGACGAGCAGAACTAAGCTTGGGGATGCTGATACGTCTCCAACGTATCGATAATTTCTTATGTTCCATGCCACATTATTGATGTTATCTACATGTTTTATGCACACTTTATGTCATATTCGTGCATTTTCTGGAACTAACCTATTAACAAGATGCCGAAGTGCCGATTCTTTGTTTTCTGCTGTTTTTGGTTTCAGAAATCCTAGTAACGAAATATTCTCGGAATTGGACGAAATCAACGCCCAGGGTCCTATTTTGCCACGAAGCTTCCAGAAGACCGAAGAGGAGACGAAGTGGGGCCACGAGGCTCCCAAACCATAGGGCGGCGCGGCCTGCCCCTTGGCCGCGCGACCCTGTGGTGTGGGGCCCCCGTGCCGCCTCTTGACCTGCCCTTCCGCCTACTTAAAGCCTCCGTTGCGAAACCCCCAGTACCGAGAGCCACGATACGGAAAACCTTCCAGAGACGCCGCCGCCGCCGATCCCATCTCGGGGGATCCAGGAGATCGCCTCCGGCACCCTGCCGGAGAGGGGAATCATCTCCCGGAGGACTCTACGCCGCCATGGTCGCCTCCGGAGTGATGTGTGAGTAGTCTACCCCTGGACTATGGGTCCATAGCAGTAGCTAGATGGTTGTCTTCTCCCCATTGTGCTTCATTGTCGGATCTTGTGAGCTGCCTAACATGATCAAGATCATCTATCTGTAATTCTATATGTTGCGTTTGTTGGGATCCGATGAATAGAGAATACTTGTTATGTTGATTATCAAAGTTATATCTATGTGTTGTTTATGATCTTGCATGCTCTCCGTTACTAGTAGATGCTCTGGCCAAGTAGATGCTTGTAACTCCAAGAGGGAGTATTTATGCTCGATAGTGGGTTCATGCCTGCATTGACACAGGACGATGTGAGAAAGTTCTAAGGTTGTGTTGTGTGTTGCCACTAGGGATAAAACATTGATGCTATGTCTAAGGATGTAGTTGTTGATTACATTACGCACCATACTTAATGCAATTGTCTCTGTTGCTTTGCAACTTAATACCGGGAGGGGGTTCGGATGATAACCTGAAGGTGGACTTTTTAGGCATAGATGCAGTTGGATGGCGGTCTATGTACTTTGTCGTAATGCCCAATTAAATCTCACTATACTCATCATGATATGTATGTGCATGGTCATGCCCTCTTTATTTGTCAATTGCCCAACTGTAATTTGTTCACCCAACATGCTGTTTATCTTATGGGAGAGACACCTCTAGTGAACTGTGGACCCCGGTCCAATTCTCTATACTGAAATACAATCTACTGCAATACTTGTTCTACTGTTTTCTGCAAACAATCATCTTCCACACAATACGGTTAATCCTTTGTTACAGCAAGCCGGTGAGATTGACAACCTCACTGTTTCGTTGGGGCAAAGTACTTTGGTTGTGTTGTGCAGGTTCCACGTTGGCGCCGGAATCTCTGGTGTTGCGCCGCACTACATCCCGCCGCCATCAACCTTCAACGTGCTTCTTGACTCCTACTGGTTCGATTAAACCTTGGTTTCTTACTGAGGGAAACTTGCCGCTGTGCGCATCACACCTTCCTCTTGGGGTTCCCAACGGACGTGTCAACCACACGCATCAGTGGACTTTTTAGGCATAGATGCAGTTGGATGGCGGTCTATGTACTTTGTCGTAATGCCCAATTAAATCTCACTATACTCATCATGATATGTATGTGCATGGTCATGCCCTCTTTATTTGTCAATTGCCCAACTGTAATTTGTTCACCCAACATGCTGTTTATCTTATGGGAGAGACACCTCTAGTGAACCTGTGGACCCCGGTCCAATTCTCTATCTTGAAATACAATCTCTTGCCAATCTTTGTTCTACTGTTTTCTGCAAACAATCATCTTCCACACAATACGGTTAATCCTTTGTTACAGCAAGCCGGTGAGATTGACAACCTCACTGTTTCGTTGGGGCAAAGTACTTTGGTTGTGTTGTGCAGGTTCCACGTTGGTGCCGGAATCTCTGGTGTTGCGCCGCACTACATCCCGCCGCCATCAACCTTCAACGTGCTTCTTGACTCCTACTGGTTCGATTAAACCTTGGTTTCTTACTGAGGGAAACTTGCCGCTGTGCGCATCACACCTTCCTCTTGGGGTTCCCAACGGATGTGTCAACCACACGCATCAAACCTCTGATAATTATTACTTAGAGATTTTAATTCATTTAAATGTTAGTATTAATACATGTGAAGTGTAGCACTTCAATTAAATTATACTCACATATAATAGATATGGAATGTTGACTTTGGTCAACCTATATTTCATACCTGATTGTTATATGTAGAGATTAAATCTTAATAAGATGTAATGAGAAGAAACTAATTCCTCTAAGTATCTAAATAGCAAATTAAAGAAATACTATTAATGAGAGGAAATTATTTTCCCTTTAAATAAGAATCAATCAAGTAATCCACCATGCCATGTTTGATTGATGATAGGATTAGTGTGTGAACTCTTTTGAGTGTTTTTAGTTTAGTATGTGAGCTTGGTTTAGTATTTATATCTCGTATTCGTATATAGATGCTAGTAACGAGGAATATCAAGAGGAGGAAGCCTACTCTCAGGAAGAAGAGGAAAACTTTGACCACTACTCAGCTCAAGGCAAGCTAACCCTTGCTAAACACAAGTGTTCAGCTCTACAAGAGCAAAGGCACCATCACACTTTATTTTATGTATTACCTATCCCATGTTTTTACCTTACATTTACTTTCGCTTATTTATTTCAAAGTACTTTTTGATTTATGATTCACTTGGCTAGAGTAGAACAATATTGAAGTTAGCTTAGCACAAATCAAAGCTAGATAGCACCCCTCATGAAATAGTTGCTAGTGCTAATCAATTAAAATTGACTACTCTAGACGGGAACATGGTGAAGTGAAATGACTTTGAAAGAATGTAAAGTGGAGGTGAATATGAACAAGAGAAGATGGTGATTTTTGATAAAACTGATGATTGGGTTTGAATGCAATACCCTTCCAATTATACAAGTACCCCCACAATACCTGATTATGGGTAGGGCTTAACTAGAAACTTGTGTATTTTAGTATGGGTTCCCTCTAAACAAACATCATAGGGGTTACGCCGAGGCTGCCTCCGTTAAGTTGAAACGATGTTAATATGAGGTGAATGTACGGCCCAAGCCCTGTGCAGTTCCCGGGTTGACTGCGGTTTCCACCGGGAGGCCAAGCTCATGGGGAGAGGTGCTCATACTAGCATATATAAGTGAAAGGTTAGGGTTGATGATCCGCGTACTATGTTACGATGATTCGGGGTTATCCTCGACGGATGTAATCAAAAGTTGTGGCACAAGAGTACAACCTCTGCAGAGTGTTAAACCTATTCGAATAGCCGTGTCCACGGTTACAGACGATTGGAAAGGCCATACTATCTCCGTTATCATAAATTTGATCTTAAAAAAGGAATGATGAATTGAAAGGTGATATTGAGGTGACTCAACATGAGTTGTGGGAATGACACTAATGTTCCCACTTGAGTTAGTCTAGCACATGATAAGGCTTTACTAAATGTTTATCAAACTAAAACTTGGCTTTATGCAAATGAACCTAGAGCTTAGCACCCCCTTACTACACTTAATAAGTAATTACTTTAGAGTTAGTTTGCGAGTACTTTAAAGTACTCATGGCTTTGCCCTATGCCAGACTTTGAAGGAGAGCAACAGTATCAGGATGACGGACAGCAGGATGTCTACGATAACTAGGATCGTCTTCTAACGTCAAGCGTTGCCTGTGGAATAGATAGTCCACTACTACTTCGCTTCCGCTACTATTTGTGTTGTTGAACAATATATTCGTGTAATATTGGATCATGTGATCTATGGTTGTAAGACAATATGTGTTGTAATAAATGATGACTCTATGCTACTTACTATTATGTCTCGCAAAAACATTATTCCTGGGATTGCGATGTACGGCATAATAGGCATCTGGACTTAAAAATCCGGGTGTTGACAAGTTGGTATCAGAGCCATTGTTTGACCTTAGAAGACCCTAGTTAGAATGGACGTTCAAAAAACTTAGTTTCAAATCCCATGAATTGACTAGCTATGAAAACTTTATTCATCCCCTTATCTTGAAGAGTCTTTGACAAACTTTAAATTCATGCCTTTTCTTATGAGTGAATTAAAATTTGGAACACTTGCACCTCTCTAACTTAATCATCTAATCCCTCTACAGATGGATCACGTCGTTGATGCGCAGCCTTTCCTCCAGACTGAGTTCTATCATTTGGGGAATGGTGGAGAGATCATTTTCGAGAGGGATCTCTTCTCCCTCTCGGAATTCCTCGGACGCCCACCACCGGAGGTCTTTGGTGGAATGATCAACGACCAGCCCGGTGGTCAACTCCAATGGGTGATAATGGTGGACCTCCGTGGAAGGTTCACGCTCCCAATGAGCGCGAGGATCCAGTTCTCCTTCCGGGAGAACAACTGGGCGGACGGTCTCGCCCGGGGACTTCAGGAGGGGCTCGCACGTCTGTGCGGGCAAAACTTCATGGACCTCGAGAGTAGTCGCTTTGTGCACTATGCAAGGCACAACTCTCTTGGGGTGCCAATGAACCTGCCGTCGCACCCGCAACTGCGCCACCATGTGGATCATCTCGACTTCATGTTGAATGAGACCCGCATCGACTTGGACAACTCCCGTGAGTATGCCAACCACACTCACATTCAGTTGGCGCAGCAGGTGGAGACCATCAAGGTCATCGCCGGGGAACGCAGGGCTCTCCGCCGCGCCAACCAGAAGAAGGACTACGCCATCAACCGCCTCAAGGCCAGGATCGCCACTCTGAAGGCGACCATCGCCACCCAAGCCGAGCAGATCCAGGGGCTGGAGGGCGAAGGTGAAGGGGAGAACATCCAGGGGGACGACTACTCCTACGTCAGCAACGACGATGACTACGAGGAGGAGGAAGACGACGACCTGGAGTTCCACCCTTACGAGGATGGCCACGAGCACCTTGCTGCCGGGGTAGACAACGTCTACCCAATCAACGTCGATGGCGAGTAGTCCCGTCTGAGCACTTGCGTCCCGTGTTATGTATCGGTCCTTTGTATCCGCCCCATGTATCGTAGATTGCTGAAAGGGTTCTTCAAACCCTCCGAATTTGTTGGCTTGTAATATTTGCTACCTCCATGACTATGTTTGTGTGTGTAATATTATTCTTATGTTATGAATCAAGTTAGATTGTGTGAAATTTTATCCCAAAATGAGCCATAGAAATTTCCCTCTCATCTTATGATCCCTATCACTGTTCAGATGGCACCCCCAACCCGCAGCGAAACCGCAATGCTGCAAATGCTGCAACAGATGATGACAGATAGAGAAGCTGAGAGAGCTGAACGACAAGCCAACCTAGCAGCACTTCAACAGATTGCTCAGGGCAACCCAGGCCACGGAAACCACGACCACCCAGGGTCGAAGCTGAAGAACTTCCAAAACACCAACCCACCGGTGTTCAGCAAGACGGAGGAACCCCTCGATGCTGATGATTGGCTCCAAACCATGGAGAACAATCTCGAGGTTGCCGGAGTGGAGGACAACGAGAAGGTGTTGTTCGCCACCCACTATCTGGCTGGACCTGCACGTGCCTGGTGGACAAGTGCTCGCGCATTGAATGCGGGGCAAATGATGACTTGGGAGGACTTCAGACTCAAGTTTAGCAAGTATCATGTGCCCCCGAGCCTGATCAAGAAGATGAGGGATGAGTTCAGGGAACTGAAACAAGGCAGAATGACCGTGGTGGAATACCGCGACAAATTCCTCACTTTGTCAAGGTACGCCCCGGATGAAACGGATACCATCGAGAAGAGGAAGGAGAGGTTTCTGAATGGACTGCATGATGAGATGCAGACTGTACTGATCAATATCCCCTTTGCTGACTTAGAAGCCCTCGTTGACTCCGCCATTCAAATGGAGGGGAAGATACACCAAGCCAATGAGAACCGCAAGCGCCGCATGATGAATCAGAGTGGGCCCAGCAATAACCACAAGTATCGCCCCAGCTCAAGTGGAGGGTTCGCCCCAAGAAACAACAAGCCCCCGATGCAGAATCCACGTCCGAGTTATCAGAACCGGAGTGGAGGAAACCCCAGGCCAGGAGGCCACAACAACAACAACAACAACAACAACAACAACAACAACAACAACAACAACAACAACAACAACTTCAACCGCGCTCCACCCCGCGCCCCCAACAACAACTCCAACACCACTCCAAGGACTGGGAGCAATGCTGTTTCCATCACCCCCAAGGACAAGTCCACCTACAACTGCTACGAGTGTGGAGTGGCAGGGCACTTCTCCTACGAGTGCCCCAAGAAGCTCGCCAAGACTGCCGCCAACACCTCTGGCCCTGCTCAGCAGCAACGCCGTGTCACCAACAACAAGAAGTTCACCCCCCAACAACCCGAACAACCGCAATGGCCGCCTCTACCACATGAATGCAGAAGAAGCTCAGGAAGCCCCAGATGTTGTGCTGGGTATGTTCTCTGTTAACTCAATACCTGCAAGAGTGCTGTTTGATTCTGGAGCATCGCATTCATTTGTTACCGAAGATTTTGCATGCACTAGTAAGATTCAACCCATCAGTTTGAAGCATGTCATGATAGTTCAAATACCTGGATCAACAACTAAAGCTAGAAAAATTTGCAAAGATGTGCTCATCAGAATTCATGAAATAGAATTTTATGCAAATTTGATTGTTCTGGGAGCCAAAGGTTTGGAAGTAGTCCTGGGTATGGACTGGATGGCGAAACATCATGGACTGATTGATTGTGCCAAGAAGGCCATCACCATGACTAGTAGCACCGGAATAGTAGTTGAGCACATATCTGAAAGACTTCCCAGAAAGTTTACCTGCAACCAAAGTCTAGCCAAACCCACCTTGGATCAGATCAGGGTCGTTTGTCGATACCCTGATGTGTTTCTGGATGATCTACCCGGTATGCCCCCAGATCGGGATATCGAGTTTATCATCGAGTTAATCCCTGGAACTGGACCTATAGCCCAGAGAGCCTATAGCATGAACCCGGCGGAGTTAGTGGAACTGAAGAAGCAACTGGATGATATGCTATTCAAAGGTCTGATTCAACCAAGTGCGTCACCCTGGAGATCGCCGGTTTTGTTTGTGGATAAGAAGGACGGTGCCACTCGTTTGGTTACGTACTATCGTAAGCTTAACGATGTCACCATTAAGAACAAGTATCCGTTGCCCAAGATAGAAGATCTGTTTGACCAGCTGACCGGAGCTCAAGTATTCTCGAAGATTGATCTGCGGACAGGATACCATCAGCTGAAGATTCGTGCCACCGATATCCCCAAAACTGCCTTTACCACCAGATATGGATTGTACGAGTACAATGTCATGTCATTTGGATTGACCAATGCCCCCGATTACTTCATGAATCTCATGAATAAGATCTTTATGAACTTCCTGGACAAGTTTGTCGTTGTGTTCATCGACGACATCCTCATCTACTCCAAGTCCGAAGAAGAACATGAGCATCATTTGGAAGTGGTCCTAGATACCCTTCGGGAGCATCAGTCGTATGCCAAGTTCAGCAAGTGTGAGTTCTGGTTGAAAGAAGTAGGATTCTTGGGGCATATCCTATCGGCCGGAGGAATTGCCGTTGACCCCGCAAAAATCAAGACTGTTGAAGAATGGAAGGCCCCAACCACTCAGACCGAAGTCCGTGCATTTCTCGGATTGGCGGGATATTACCGCCAATTCGTTGAAGGATTCTCGAGCATAGCAAGACCGATGACTCAATTGTTGAAGAAGGACAAGAAGTTTGAATGGACCGACAAGTGTGAAGAGAGCTTTCAATAGCTCAAGAGCAGATTGACATCAGCCCCAATACTGGTTATGCCGGACATTACCAAGCCATTTGATGTGTACTGTGACGCCTCCAAGATTGGTCTTGGATGTGTGCTGATGCAAGAAGGCAAAGTGATATCTTACCTGTCAAGACAGCTGAAGCAGCATGAACAGAACTATCCAACCCATGACTTAGAGCTAGCAGCCGTGGTTTTAGCACTGAAAGTATGGCGTCATTACCTCATGGGTAATCGATGCGAGGTTTACTCGGATCACAAGAGCTTGAAGTATATCTTCACGCAGAAGGAGCTGAATATGAGACAGCGCAGATGGATAGAGTTAATCAAGGATTACGACATGGAAATCCACTATCACCCCGGCAAGGCCAATGTGGTAGCGGATGCTCTGAGTAGACTGCCGTGTCAGTTGAACTCCATGTTAGCAAGTGAGCAACCTAGCCTGTTTCAAGAGTTTGAACAGTTTAGACTTGAAATGGTTAGCGAAGGATATCTCGCCAGCATTGAACTCCAACCCACCCTGATTAGTCAGATCAAGGAAGCTCAGAAAGGAAATGCTAGTATTGACGGGATCAAGAACCAGATAGCTGCGGGAAAGGCACCGGGATTCACCATTGATGAAGAAGGAGTGCTATGGTATAACGGACGCCTTTGCGTGCCGTCAGACTCAGAGTTGAAGCAAGTTATTCTGAAAGAAGCCCACGACACCCTTTACTCCATTCACCCCGGAGGAACCAAGATGTACCAGGATTTGAAGGAACAATTCTGGTGGCATGGAATGAAGAGAGAAATTGGAGGCTACATCGCCAAATGTGACATCTGTCAAAGAGTGAAAGCAGAACATCAACGCCCCGCCGGACTGTTGCAACCCCTACAGATTCCCGAATGGAAGTGGGATTCCGTAGGAATGGACTTCATCACCGGACTGCCCAAATCTAGTAAGGGAAATGATTCCATCTGGGTAGTGGTCGACAGACTGACCAAAGTCGCCCACTTCATCCCCGTCAAGACCACCTATCAAGGACCGAGACTCGCAGAGCTATATATCTCAAGGATAGTCAGCCTGCACGGAACCCCGAAGTCGATAGTATCCGACAGAGGACCCCAATTCACCTCCAGATTCTGGCAGAAAGTACATGAAGGACTCGGAACTCGTCTGAATTTCAGCACAGCCTATCACCCGCAAACAGATGGACAGACTGAACGAGTCAACCAGATACTAGAAGATATGTTGAGAGCATGTGTGTTAGAGTATGGATCTAAATGGGAAGACTGTTTGCCGTACGCGGAATTCTCGTACAACAACAGCTACCAAGCTAGCTTGCAGATGGCCCCCTTCGAAGCACTGTACGGAAGGAAGTGCCGTACCCCTCTGAATTGGTCGGAAGTCGGAGAGAGTCAAGTCTTTGGACCAGATATTCTCCGAGAAGCTGAAGAGAAGGTTCACAAGATCCGCGAGTACCTCAAGACAGCCCAATCAAGACAGAAGAGCTACGCCGACAAGAGACGCCGAGAGATGACCTTCGAGATCGGAGATTTCGTATATCTCAAAGTGTCCCCCCTTAAAGGAATGCAGAGATTCCAGTTTAGAGGAAAGCTTGCACCCCGATATGTCGGACCTTTCAAAGTCCTGAGCCGCCGAGGAGAAGTATCTTATCAACTGGAGTTACCGGAAGAAATGTCAGCGGTACACAATGTGTTTCACATCTCCTTACTCCGGAAGTGCCTAGAGGTACCTGAGAAGACCGAGGTTTTCAAGAACATCGATCACCGAGCTGTGGATATCAACTCAGATCTGACATACCGCGAAGTACCTATTCTCATCTTGGAAGAAGCCTTCAGAACCACCCGTACCCGAAGTATCAAGTTTCTGAAGATCCAATGGAGTAATCACACCGAGGAAGAAGCCACTTGGGAAAGAGAAGACTTCATGAGGACTGAGTACCCAGATCTCTTTAGTACCTAGTTTTCTCTCAAATCTCGGGACGAGATCTTTTGTAAGGGGGAAGGGTTTGTAACATCCCAAGTTTCAACAATAATATTTAAGAAAGACAAATTCCCCAAACTCAAAATTTGCAATTAACAAAAACTTTTTCTATGCATATAGTGCCACATATAGTTTCATGCATGTGATTGATTTTCTTGGGTGCAATTGCCATGATGAGTGTTGGTATGATGATCAATTGCTATTAAACCCTAAACTAAGATCACCTAACCCTAAAATGAGAAGAATAAAAGAAAATGAGAAAAGCCCATCTCTCACTCACATACACATTATGCCAAATTGCAAATCCTCACCCTAGGCCATAATTGCTTGCTCTCTTGCTTGTAGAATACTTAAATATGATAAACTAACACAATTGCATCATTGGATCAAGAATCAAAACCAAGGAAATCTCAAATTCTTCACACATATGATAATGGTCACTTGTCACCAAAATATTTTCTTCACTACTTTACCCCTCTGGTTTTCTTTATTCTTAAACTAAACTTGGTCAACCAAAGCCATGTCATCCAAGACCATGTCAAGGTGAGTAACTTTCATGTTGACCACCATGGCTAGAGTTGAATAGGTTGACCAGAATAAATGTGACAAGTAGTGTATGTGAAGCAAAGTGAAGATCAACCTCAAAGTTGAAACTTTGCAAAACAACTCCAAATTGAACCCAACCACCACCATTCCAACACTTTAATTATATGAATGAGTTGTACCAAAAAGAATTTCAAAATTCAAACAAAAGTTTCATGCGGCCATTTGACCGAACACTTGGTAGGCATTATTTCACTTTTGTGTTAGATGCTATTATCCATTGGTTCTTGGCCTAAACCCCTTTGCTACTGAGATGATAAGTGCCTCTCTATGCTCCCTGCACCTAGCCCAGTACTTGCTTTGATCAATTAAAGTGGAAAAGTGAGAGGAAAGCCACCATGCCAAGCACACCCGGCCACCTTTGGCCAAACCCTCTCTGGCCACCATCTCGACGCATCCCCTTGTCCTGGAGCATCTATGCCACTCAAGGACACCGACGGTACACGCCCCAGCGACGCCAAGCCACGGCATTGGCCAGACGAGCCGCACCCAAAGCGTGCCAGGACGTGCCAGCACGCGCGCTCACCGCGCTCTGGCCACGCCAGTACGTCGCGCGCTCGAGCGATGTCGTCCCCCCCTGCATCCCTACCAATGCGTCGAGCATCTACTCCCCGCCCTCTACACGCTAGACACTCGCCCAGGCCTGCCCCTGCTCGGTCGCCGTCGTCCTCGTCTACTTTCGGCCGCGCGCCCCGTCACAGACTCTGCATGCGCCCGAGCCATCCTCTCACGCTTTGGCCGCGCCAGCTACAGGTTGAGCATCGCCAGGACATGAGCTAGCCCTAGCCGTCCTCGCCTTGCCCTTTCGCTCGCCACAAGAGCCACGCCATGGCCGCTCCTCCACAGCACACTCGGCCACCTCCCGCCCGCTATAAATAGGGACGATCGGCACTCCCTCTCTTCACACAACTCACTCCCCTCTCCTCACTGAGCATTCTCCCCCAGTCAATTTCACCACTCACCGTCGGAGTTGCTCGAATCGCGAGCTCGAGTCCGCCGGAGCCCGCGGAAGCTCTGCTTCGCCTGGAGCCTCGCCGAGCTCCGCCGCTGCACCAGGAGCTTCCCCATCTTCTTCCACTTCCCCGAGCAGCTTGCCCACCACCTGCAACGGCCTGGTACTCCCTCCCACCCCCTAGGCTCGCCGCCAGTGAGCTCGTCGCTCGTCGGAGACGATGACGCTCACACACCGTCGGATCTTGTTCTAATCCTACGGCTCATCTAGCGCGTACCGTTTCGCTGTGTTAAATCACACTGACGGGTGGCCCCCACCTCGTCAGGGCAGCCCACACGCACCAGTTGCTAGATGGGCTGCGCAGTGTTTTTCAAACCCGTTTCGGCCCAATAACGTTCCCGCCTAAGCCCACGAATTCAAATATGGATTTAATCATATTTCAAATGTGCTGCAGATGGTTTAGTAAATTTTGAATAGTTTGAAATCTGCCAAACCAAATTTAGCAAACTTTATACCGTTGGAAAGCCCATGAAATTATCTAACTAATGCCACTGGTCCCACCTCCAAATTCAAAGTATAATTAATCTGATAAAAATAACAAGACCGGGACTTTTGTACATTCAAACTTTATTTAAAATTCAACCATAATAGATTTTGAATTGTTTCCAACTCTAATAAATCACAAATGATGTCCTCTAATTGATTATGCAATAATATAGACATGTTATTTGTATTATCATGGACTAGATCAAAATAGTGGCTATGTAGCCATTACTAGTGCATTAAATCTTGGAATTCAAATTCAACAAATAGTATGAGAGCTACTCTCTCATTTAAATCTTGATCCTAAGTAATATAACCAGGGGGAATGACTTAGGCTAATGAACCTCTGATAATTATTACTTAGAGATTTTAATTCATTTAAATGTTAGTATTAATACATGTGAAGTGTAGCACTTCAATTAAATTATACTCACATATAATAGATATGGAATGTTGACTTTGGTAAACCTATATTTCATACCTGATTGTTATATGTAGAGATTAAATCTTAATAAGATGTAATGAGAAGAAACTAATTCCTCTAAGGATCTAAATAGCAAATTAAAGAAATACTATTAATGAGAGGAAATTATTTTCCCTTTAAATAAGAATCAATCAAGTAATCCACCATGCCATGTTTGATTGATGATAGGATTAGTGTGTGAACTCTTTTGAGTGTTTTTAGTTTAGTATGTGAGCTTGGTTTAGTATTTATATCTCGTATTCGTATATAGACGCTAGTAACGAGGAATATCAAGAGGAGGAAGCCTACTCTCAGGAAGAAGAGGAAAACTTTGACCACTACTCAGCTCAAGGCAAGCTAACCCTTGCTAAACACAAGTGTTCAGCTCTACAAGAGCAAAGGCACCATCACACTTTATTTTATGTATTACCTATCCCATGTTTTTACCTTACATTTACTTTCGCTTATTTATTTCAAATTACTTTTTGATTTATGATTCACTTGGCTAGAGTAAAACAATATTGAAGTTAGCTTAGCACAAATCAAAGCTAGATAGCACCCCTCATGAAATAGTTGCTAGTGCTAATCAATTAAAATTGACTACTCTAGATGGGAACATGGTGAAGTGAAATGACTTTGAAAGAATGTAAAGTGGAGGTGAATATGAACAAGAGAAGATGGTGATTTTTGATAAAACTGATGATTGGGTTTGAATGCGATACCCTTCCAATTATACAAGTACCCCCACAATACCTGATTATGGGTAGGGCTTAACTAGAAACTTGTGTATTTTAGTATGGGTTCCCTCTAAACAAACATCATAGGGGTTACGCCGAGGCTGCCTCCGTTAAGTTGAAACGATGTTAATATGAGGTGAATGTACGGCCCAAGCCCTGTGCAGTTCCCGGGTTGACTGCGGTTTCCACCGGGAGGCCAAGCTCATGGGGAGAGGTGCTCATACTAGCATATATAAGTGAAAGGTTAGGGTTGATGATCCGCGTACTGTGTTACGATGATTCGGGGTTATCCTCGACGGATTTAATCAAAAGTTGTGGCACAAGAGTACAACCTCTGCAGAGTGTTAAACCTATTCGAATAGCCGTGTCCACGGTTACGGACGATTGGAAAGGCCATACTATCTCCATTATCATAAATTTGATCTTAAAAAAAGAATGATGAATTGAAAGGTGATATTGAGGTGACTCAACATGAGTTGTGGGAATGACACTAATGTTCCCACTTGAGTTAGTCTAGCACATGATAAGGCTTTACTAAATGTTTATCAAACTAAAACTTGGCTTTATGCAAATGAACCTAGAGCTTAGCACCCCCTTACTACACTTAATAAGTAATTACTTTAGAGTTAGTTTGCGAGTACTTTAAAGTACTCATGGCTTTGCCCTGGCTATTCAAATGCCAGACTTTGAAGGAGAGCAACAGTATCAGGATGACGGACAGCAGGATGTCTACGATAACTAGGATCGTCTTCTAACGTCAAGCGTTGCCTGTGGAATAGATAGTCCACTACTACTTCGCTTCCGCTACTATTTGTGTTGTTGAACAATATATTCGTGTAATATTGGATCATGTGATCTATGGTTGTAAGACAATATGTGTTGTAATAAATGATGACTCTATGCTACTTACTATTATGTCTCGCAAAAACATTATTCCTGGGATTGCGATGTACGACATAATAGGCATCTGGACTTAAAAATCCGGGTGTTGACAGATGCCTTGGGCATCCCCAAGCTTAGACGCTTGAGTCTTCTTTAAATATGCAGGGATGAACCACCGGGGCATCCCAAGCTTAGACTTTTCACTCTTCTTGATCGTAGTATATCATCCTCCTCTCTTGACCCTTGAAAACTTCCTTCACACCAAACTCGAAACAAACTCATTAGAGGGTTAGTGCATAATAAAAAACTCACATGTTCAGAGGTGATACAATCATTCTTAACACTTCTGGACATTTCTCAAAGCTACTGGAAGTCAATGGAACAAAGAAATCCATCCCACATAGCAAAAGAGGCAATGCGAAATAAAAGGCAGAATCTGTCAAAACAGAATAGTCCGTAAAGACGAATTTTAAAGAGGCACCAGACTTGCTCAAATGAAAATGCTCAAATTGAATGAAAGTTGCGCACATATCTGAGGATCACTCAGGTAAATTGGCATAATTTTCTGAGTTACCTACAGAGAATTAGGCCCAGATTCGTGACAGCAAGAAATATGTTTCTGCGCAGTAATCCAAATCTAGTATCAACCTTTCTATCAAAGACTTTACTTGGCACAACAATGTAACAAAATTAAGATAAGGAGAGGTTTCTACAGTAGTAACAACTTCCAAGACACAAATATAAAACAAAATTACTGTAGCAAAATAAACACGTGGGTTATCTCCCAAGAAGTGCTTTCTTTATAGCCATTAAGATGGGCTCAACAGTTTTAATGATGCACTTGCAAGAAATAGTATTTGAAGCAAAAAGAGAGCATCAAGAGGCAAATTCAAAACACATTTAAGTCTAACCCACTTCCTATGCAGAGGAATCTTGTACACAAATGAATTCATGAAGAACAAAGTGACAAGCATAAGAGGATAAAACACGAGTAACTTCAAGATTCTCAACATAAAGAGGGGAAACTTAATATTATTAAGATGCATATAACCATGTTTCCCTCTCTCATAATAACTTTCAGTAGCATCATTGATGAAATCCACAATATACCCATCACTTAAAACATTCTTATCATGGTTCATATACATAGAAGTATCATTAATTTTGGCATAAGAAGAGTTCTTCTCATTAATAGTAATTGGAGCAAGATTATTATCAAGAATTTGAACATGGTAAACAAGTTGCATATTAAGGGAATTGTCTTTGGTAATCCAATCATGACTATGAAAAGTTTCATAAGGATAGTTATAACCTATATCATAGCATTCTTTATAATAATCATCAAAGGTCGGAGGCACAGCATCATCATAAGAAATAGAATAGTTATCTTTCACAGTCGGTTTATCTGTGACCATACCATCATTGTTATTAGAAGGAGATGTATCAAACACATAATGATCAGTAGCAAAAGGATTTTCAAACACCTCTTCCCCAAGCTTAGAGCTTTCTATATCATTATGGGAGGAAGCATGGATAGCACTGATACTATGGCAATTATTATCATCATCATTTTCAGAATCAGCTTCCCAGAGATTTGCAATATCAAAAGTAGTGTGCTCTTTCAAATCATGATCACTAATGTATGTAAAGGGTATAGGAAGATCATTGTATTCAGATTCATTATCATAATAGTCATTAGGAGCAACATACTTACGGTTACCTATCGTTATCTCATTCACGCGGGGATATGTCGTTACCTCTTTCTCTTTATTCTCCTTCTTCTTCTTCTTCTTCTTCTTCGTTCCCTTCTTCTTCTTCTTCTTCTTCTCTTCCTTCTCCTCGTTCCCTTCTTTAGGAGGAAGAGGCTTGAAGGGTGGCTTGTCCGCATAACCTGATTCACTTTCAGAAACAATAGAAGAAACTTGGGAGGATTCCTCCTTTTCATTAATTAGTTCAAAACACACAGCGGTCCTATCATATTTTGGCAAGGTGTCATCTTCTAAAATATTTTGTATGTAAGTATTTGTATGGCTATTATCAATGCAATAAGAAAAACACCTATGTAGGACGTCATCAATATCAAGATCACTCATATGTAACAAAGAGATTTTTCTTGAGAGCTCTTCACACCACAAAAATAAAGTAAGTTCATCATGCTGATTAGGAGTAATTTCATCATCACAATACAAATTTGCAGCACTCATGGGGTTCAAATTATCATTGGAGGAGCATTGAAAATTAAAATGACCCACTCCATGGCAAAGTTCACAAATAAAAGGATAGAGGGCACACACTTTTTTACCAAGATCATCTAGAGCCCTAAACCACTTTCTAGTTTTTTCATTAATATGATGGATACAATATTCATCTTCGACTTGATTAATTCCACAAGGTCTATGCATTCCAAAAAAATTAACATGCTTATAGGAAATAACATTCTTAGGAGTTTGAGCATGCTTATTGCAATCATTAACAACAATTTCATTCTTCATGCAAGCCTCTTTAAAAGGTTCATGATACTTATCAAAATTCTTCTTAGGCAATTCAAAATGAGAAGCAAAGGCTTTATAAAGATTTGCAACAACTTGAGAGTCAAGACCATAAGTAGCACTCATATCTCAAAATTTATCAGTATCCATAAAAGCTTCAATGCATTCATAATCATAATTTATACCTGACTCTTCACCTTTGTTGTTCTCCCATCCTTCAGCGTTCTCCTCAATCCAATCAAGAAGATCCCACCTAGCTTCATCCTCCTTGTTTGTGAAAGATCCCTCCGAACAGGCATCCAGATAGTCCTTGTGTTGTCCTGAAAGCCTCGCATAAAAATTGTTAACAATAACATTACGGGGGAGCTTATGAATGGGACATTTGAGCATTAGTGACTTCAATCTCCCCCACGCTTGAGAAATACTCTCTCCATCACGAGGATAAAAGTTATAAATATAATTCCTATCAATATGCACTTCATGAGGAGGATAAAATTTAGAATAAAAGAGTGATACAATTTCCTCCCAACCAAGAGAATGACTATTCTTCAACAATTTATACCAATGCGCCGCTTTACCAGACAGCGAAACAGAGAATAGCTTCTTCCTCACTTCATCCATAGAGATACCTGCACACTTGAATAACCCGCATAATTCATGCAAAAACAGTAAATGATCTCCAGGATGGACAGTTCCACCCCCTTCATAGCGGTTATCCATAACACGTTCAATAATTTTCATGGGTACCTTGAAAGCAGTACTTGTAGTAAGTGGATTTAAAATATCACAAGCATCATTAGAGTTATCGCATATGGGAGATAAAGCATTATCAGAACAAATTTTCTCCCCTAAAGATGGGAAGCTAAAAAGATCACAAAAACTAGCTTCCCCAAGCTTAGACTTATCCATAGCATTAGCAGTGATTGCGTTCATACTAATAACATTGCTACTAGCATGCAATTGAGGCTCCATAGGTTCTTTAATTTTCGCATCACACAATTCATGTCTTAACTTAGGAAATAAATTAAAAATCTCATAGTTGTATTCCATTATGCCTAACTAGTGTAAAACAAGAAAAAAAAGATGCAATTGCAGGATCTAAAGGAAATAGCTTCGAGTACTTACAACGGCGGAAAATAGCTTGGTAGCCAAGATCCGGAGTGTGAGTACCTTTTACCTTTCCTCCCCGGCAACGGCGCCAGAAATGTGCTTGATGTCTACGGGTGCTTCTATTCTTGTAGACAGTGTTGGGCCTCCAAGAGCAGAGGTTTGTAGAACAGCAGCAAGTTTCCCTTAAGTGGATCACCCAAGGTTTATCGAACTCAGGGAGGAAGAGGTCAAAGATATCCCTCTCAAGCAACCCTGCAATCACGATACAAGAAGTCTCTTGTGTCCCCAACACACCTAATACACTTGTCAGATGTATAGGTGCACTAGTTCGGCGAAGAGATAGTGAGATGCAAGTAATATGGATGAGTATAAGTGGTAATAGCAATCTGAATAAAATATGGCAGCGAGTAAACATGCAACAAAACAGTAAATAAACGGAGATTCGATGTGTGGAAACAAGGCCTAGGGATCCTGCTTTCACTAGTGGACACTCTCAACAATGATCACATAATAGGACTACTCTACACCCTCTTGTTGGATGATGAACACCACTAATTGTGTAGGATTACACGAACCCTCAATGCCGGAGTTAACAAGCTCCACAATATTCAATGTTCATATTTAAATAACCTTAGAGTGCAAGATAGATCAACACAATTACACTGAGAACTAACATAGCATGCACACTGTCACCATCACACTATGAAGGAGGCATAGATCACATCAATACTATCATAGCAATAGTTAACTTCATAATCTACAAGAGATTACAATCATAACCCACGCCAAGTACTACACGATGCACACACTGTCACCATTACACCGTGCAGGAGGAATAGACTACTTTAATAACATCACTAGAGTAGCACATAGATGATATTCAACTAGATCACAAAGAGAGAGAGATGAACCACATAGCTACAACGGAGCCCTCAGCCCCGGGGGTGGATTACTCCCTCCTCATCATGGAGGCAGCGATGGCGGTGAAGATGGCGGTGGAGACGGCGGTGGAGATGACTCCGGGGGCAATTCCCCGTCCCGGCGGCGTGCCAGAACAGAGACTTCTGTCCCCCGAATTAGAGTTTCGCGATGGCGGCGGCTCTGGATGGTTTTCTCTGATTTCGTCGAACTGGGTCGAGGATTTAGGTCAGGGACGACTAAATAGGCGAAGAGGCGGAGTCGGAGGGGCCACAGGGGACCAACTCACTAGGGGGCGCGCCCCCCCTTAGCCGCGCCGCCCTGTGGGGTGGGGCCCCCTGGCTCCCCTCTAGCCTTTCTCCGGTGCTCGGAAGCTTCCGGGAATTTTAAGATCTTCGGTGTTGATTTCGTCCGATTCCGAGAATATTTCCTTACTAGGATTTCTGAAACCAAAAACAGCAGAAAACATCAACTGGCCCTTCGGCATCTCGTCAATAGGTTAGTTCCGGAAAACGCATAAAAACGATATAAAGTGTGAACAAAACATGTAGGTATTGTCATAAAACAAGCATGGAACATCAGAAATTATAGATATGTTGGAGACGTATCACAACACTCTGATGCTGCCAAGGGTAGCTCCCCTTTTCTGTGACTTGCTGTGCATGGACAAACGCTCTCTGGCTGATCATGTTTGATTACCAAAAGCTTTTTGATGTTGACAATACTGGTAGAAATTTGTATTTCTACCATTCTGATGGTGTAGCTAAACTATTAGGTGCTTGGTGACTTGGAATGGCTACATAGGATTGAATCCATGCTGGATTTCTCTGGTTCTGTCACTGTGTTGACACAACCAGTGTTCCCTTGGTTAATTTTCCTTCTAGCCTTTGTTTGATTTACTGGCACCAAATGGTTTTGCAACCAAGTGATGATATATCCAGGGTTTCATACCCTTTTTGCTTCTGTGATGCAAGTGTATGCTTAATTATGAGCAAAACATAGTTTTGCTCAGGTTGATCTTGTTTATACCTCACTACAGCTCCTAGATTGTTTGTTGATGTAGAGGATTTCTTCAGTGTTGAGCTTATGCTTGCCCTGCTCCTCCTTGCAATGCTGTGGTGCTTGATTCAGTGTTGTGGTGGATTGAGCAGGTTGAACAGCAGTGTTGTTCTTCATGTTCTTGAGTTCTTGGTTTCTGGTGACTTACCCAGCTGCTTGTCGATGAACTGCTGGTTCTGGCGGTGGGAAAGGTTTTATATGAACCCCTCATGGCTCTCTTTGGTCGACAGCATAGCCTGGCCACACTTGGTGACTCACTGGCTTGTGTGTGCTATTGAGCATGCACATTGCATGGTGAGCAGTTTGGCTGTGTGTGTGTGTCCTGGCTTGGGACTTGGACTGTGAGTAGACCAGCTCGGCAGAGCTATGATCATATCCTCACAATTGCCATTTTCTTTCTAACCTGCCAAGTGGCAATGCCACTTGGCATAACTAGTGCTTTGCTTTGTTGTGTGCAGGGAATCAAGATGATGATCAAGTGAAGATCAAGATCATTTGGCTCAAGCATCTCATGAAAATTAACTTGTAGTTTAGGATAAATAATTAATTGTAATCTTCTTTCTTTTTCTTTTTCTATTTTTCCAATTCTTATAATGTGTTGTAATATTCTTATATTTCAATTGTGAATATTGTATAGACAATGTATCTTGTGTGTTTATCAATAAAGCTCAAAGTTTTCTCTCATGAGGTTTACTTTATATTAATTGTTCTATTTATATCTTGATTATTTATAATTGTTTAATGAATTACCTCAAATTTGGATTATGAGATATTCATTTGATGTTTGAATTTGAAATTCAAATTCAACTTAGTTTTGGATTTCAATTATGCAACTTAAGTTTGATTTCAATCATGCAACTTAAGTTGTGATGCAATATCTCTTCTCTCCTCTCAAAACCCTAAATTAGTTGAATGAGAAGCAAGTTTGTCGCACTCTCGAAACCCTAACCCTGTAAGGTGTCGAGAGAGAAACTTGTCCCCCTTCGATGTAGTTTTGTTTTAAAAGCGCGAAATTTCCCCAGAATTTACGATGCAATGCACATCCCTTTCTAAAATATACCCCTCGATCGTCTCTAAACCTGGGACATTACAGCCTTTCCCCCTTAAAGAAAACTTCGTCCCGAAGTTGTGGTTGTAATACCTGAAGAGTTCGGGGTATGTTTTCCTCAGGTCTTCCTCCTTTTCCCAGGTGGTTTCCCTTTCGTGGTGATGCTTCCATTGTATCTTGCAGTACTTAATAGCTCGATTCCTGAGTTGTTTCCAGTTTTCCTCGAGAATCTTAGCTGGCTTCTCGATGTAAGTCAAATCTGGTTGTAACTCGAGCTCATCATGTGATACTGGCTCATCTGGGGTCTTTAAGCATTTCCTGAGTTGCGACACATGGAATACATTGTGAACTTGAGCTAACCTTCCCGGTAGTTCCAATTCGAAGGCTAACCCTCGGTTCTGACTCAAAATCTTGAACGGTCCGATGTATCTAGGGCTCAATTTCCCCTTTACTCCAAATCTCTGAAGACCTTTCATCGGGCTTACCTTGAGGTACACCATGTCTCCAACTTGTGGCTCCCATGTCCTTCTCTTCTGATCAGCATAACTCTTTTTTTGTCGACTTTGAGCTATCTTCAGCCTATCTCTTATGATGTCGATGATCTGTTGCTTTTCCTTGACATAATCAGGATTAAACTCCTTGCTTGATCCTGCCTCATACCAGCATATCGGTGATCTACACTTCCGTCCATACAGAGCTTCGAATGGTGCCATCTTGATGCTGCTTTGATAGCTATTATTGTATGAAAACTCTGCTAGTGGTAAGTGCTCCTCCCACGATCATCCGAAGTCTATGGCACAAGCCCTAAGCATATCCTCCAATATCTGGTTTGTTCTCTCTGTTTGTCCACCTGTCTGAGGATGATAGGCGGTGCTATAGTCGAGCTTGGATCCTAAAGCTTCATGTAATTGCTTCCAAAATGTTGATGTGAACACGGATCCTCGATCTGACACGATCTTCTTGGGTACTCCATGTTTACTCATGATCTCTTTGATGTAAAGATCGATGAGTTTCTCTCCTTTATCCTGCTGGTTTACTGCTAAGAAGCGTGCACTCTTCGTCAACCGCTCCACGATTACCCATATCATATCCTTCTTTTTATTTGTCATGGGTAGTCCGGTGATGAAATCCATTCCTATCTCCTCCCATTTCCATTCTGGGACTGGTAAAGGTTGTAACTTTCCTGCCGGACTTTGATGCTCAGCTTTCACTCTTTGGCAGGTATGGCATTCCGCCACATATTGTGCTATCTCTCTCTTCATATTATTCCACCAGAATAACTCCTTGAGATCCAATTACATCTTTTTACTTCCCGGATGTATAGAGTATGGTGTTTGATGTGCTTCCCGGAGTATAACTTCTTTGATCTCATCAATATCCGGAACGCAAATCCTCTTCTGAAACCATAGTGATCCAGACTCTCCTCGGTGAAATTCTGATGGTCTACCCTCATCAATCCTTCTCATCTCCTCCACGATGAATGGATCGTCCAGTTGACCCATGATTATCTTGTTCTTTAAGTTAACACTTAACTCATCGGCTACTTGTAAAGCCGAAAGTCCTTCATGAGCTTCTTTCTCCCAAAGTTGTATTTGGGCTTGGCTTATTTCCTTCCTCAACTCCGGTGATAACTCTTGTTCCACTCCTCCAGTGTTCTTCCTACTCAAGGCATCTGCTACAACATTAGCCTTTCCTGGAGTATAGTTGATGGTCAAATCATAATCCTTGATTAGTTCAAGCCATCTTTTCTACCTCATATTGAGTTCCTTTTGAGTGAAGAAGTACTTAAGAATCTTGTGATCCGTATAGAGCTCACACTTGGCTCCATAGAGAAAATGTCTCCAAGTTTTAAGTGCAAATACGACTGCTGCTAATTCTAAATCATGTGTTGGATAGTTCACTTCATGAGGTCTGAGTTGCCTCGATCCATAAGATATCACTTTCCGATCCTGCATGAGTACGCAACCCAATCCATGTTTGGATGCGTCACAGTACATGGTGTAATCCTTGCCAACTTCCGGAACTGCTAACACCGGTGCCGTGGTGAGTTTTTCCTTCAGAGTTTGAAAACTCTTCTCACACTCCTCCGACCACACGAATGGTGTGTTCTTTCTTAACAACTTAGTCATTGGTCCTGCTATCTTGGAGAATCCTTCAATGAATCTCCGATAGTATCCTGCCATTCCTAGGAATCCTCGGATTTCCTTGACAGTCTTGGGTGCTTCCCAATCTAAGACTACTGCTACCTTTCTCGGGTTAACAGCTATTCCAGCCTTGCTAATGACATGACCAAGAAATTCTTCTTGATCTAGCCAAAACTCACACTTGCTGAACTTGGCATAGAGTTGATGTTCTCTTAGTGTTTGCAACACTAACCTCAGATGTTCAGGATGTTCAGTTTTATCTTTGGAGTATATCAAGATATCATCGATGAATACGATGACAAACTTGTCTAGATATGGCATGAAGATCTTATTCATAAGATTCATGAAGATTGCTGGGGCATTGGTTAATCCAAAAGGCACTACGAGATATTCATGATGTCCATACCTTGAGACAAAGGCTGTTTTCGGAACGTCTTCCTTCTTGATCTTTATCTGATGATAACCGGACCTTAGATCAATTTTGGAAAAGACTCCCGCACCTCTAACTTGATCGAATAGATCTTGTATTCTAGGAAGTGGGTACTTGTTCTTGATAGTAACATTATTCAAATTCTTGTAGTCTCCGCACATTCTTCTACCTCCATCTCTTTTATCCACGAAGATCGCAGGTGATCCCCATGGTGAGATACTCTCTTGTATGAATCCTTTTTGTTCCAAGTCATCCAATTGCTCCTTAAGTTCTTTCAACTCCTTCAGCTCCATCTTGTATGGTGCTTTAGCAATCGGAGCTGTTCCTGGAATTAGGTCGATAGTAAACTCTATCTCCCTATCTGGTGTAGTAAACTCTATCTCCCTATCTGGTGGCATTCCAGGTAATTCCTTAGGAAACACATCCTGGAATTCATTTACTACAGGTATATCCTCCAACTTCACTTCCTTCATGCTATTCAGCTGTAGCTCGACTTCGATCTGTGTATGCTTATCTCCTTGGTAGATCATTCTACTTCCATCGGGGCTTTTCAAAGACACAGTCTTATTCACACAGTCGATCAATGCTCCATTAGCTTCTAACCAGTTCATACCAAGAATGACATCAATGTCCTTCATCGGTAAAATGAACAGGTCTGCGTCAAACGTGCATTTATTGATCATAATGACTTGTTTTTGTTTGGTATGGGTTACTACTATCGTTCCCCCCGCGGAAAGTATGGTTATTGGTGTATCTAACTTAGTGCAACTAATCCCATGTTTGATGATGAATTGTTGAGAAATGAATGATGTAGTTGCACCAGTATCAAAAAGTACTTTGCCAGGATGAGTAAGTATCTGGAGCATACCTATCACTGCCTGATCGGAGTTCACCACCTCCTTCAAGCTGGTGCAGTTCAACTTGCCGAAGGGTTTCTTGTTCTTCCAGTTCCCTCCGGTGTTTCCTCCTCGGCTTCCTCCTCCTCCTGACTGTCCTCCACCATTCTTATTCTTAGGGCAATCCCTAAGCATGTGTCCTTCCTCACGACAACCAAAGCAGATTATCCTTGGCTTCCTGCAATCCTTAGAAAGATGTCCTGGTTTTCCACAGCTTCGACACAGTATCAGGTTTGCAGGCTGGGATCCTTGATTCCTCCTCTGGTTGTAGTAGTAGTAGTAGTAGTTGTTGTTGTTGTACCTGGGTTTGAAACTCAAGCCAGTATTAGGCTTGTTGCTGACATACCTCTTAGGCTCAAACTTGGCCTTCTTCCTCTTCTCCTCTTGCAGCTGCTTGAAGTCATCTTCAAGAGTGATGGCTGCATCCACCAACTCTTGGAACTCGGTCGCTCTCATCATTCTGAGCTGAACCTTGAACTGGGGATTTAATCCCCGCATGAACCTCTTCTTCTTTTTGTCCTCGGTGTTGACCTCCTGAACAGCATACCGGGACAACTTCGAAAACTCCCTGACATAGGTCAGGATGGCCTTATCTTTCTGCTCAAGACTCTCGAATTCTCGACGCTTCAACTCCACAATGCTTTCAGGGACATTGGATTCCCTGAACTTCCTCTTAAACTCCTCCCAGGTGAATACCTTCTCAGCCGGATAAACGGTTACTATGTTATCCCACCATGATGCGGCGGGTCCACACAACAGGTGTGTTGCATATCGGACCTTCTCCAGGTCATTGCATCCAACGGTGTTGAGCTTACGCTCTGTGTCCATCAGCCAATCCTCCGCGTCCATAGGTTCGGGCGCGTATGCGAAGGATATTGGTTTTGTGTTCTGGAAGTATGACAGAGTGACTCCCTGATTGTCGGGCCTCTCCACCCTGTTCTAATGAAGCAGCTCCTGGAAGAACTTATTCTACTGCTCCATCATCATGCGTTGCCTTTCCTCCAACATTTGCATGTATTGGAGGAAATTCTGCTGCGTCATGGGTGGTGGTGGTGGTGGAAACTGATTTTTGGCTGCTTCATCAGCCTCCTCCTTCTGCTTCGCCTCGCGCTCGATGCGCTGCGCGTCGCTCTCCTCACATATCGCTCCCGACATATCCCCCTAGTTCTGCAACACAAAGTGGTACTCATAATTACTCCATGCGCAAGTTTTCTGAGATCAACTTTGTGCACAGAACTAGTCACGCAATGGAAATCAAGAAGCAAATACAAATCATTCAAAACATATACCATGTATATACATACTTAAGTGGTTTTATTACAATACTCAATGATGATGTGAGTATGCAAACTCACTTATTGAAGTATATGTACAAATTTCTACAAATATTACACACTACAATACATGTGGTACTGTTGTATTGTAGTCTCGCCTCCCTTGGTGGTCTCTAGTCGTGCTTCACTCCCGGTACATCCCAGGCTTCCATCCGGTCGAACGTGTCGTCCTCCTGACAGAATCTGGGATGTAGGGTCTTCCCGTTGGCTGGTAGTCGGAATCAGAGGATGATACGAGGGAGAAATCTATGTTCATGAATTGATTATTCAAAACATCATAATCCACCCATCGGGTGTACTCCCCCGTGACTCCGCCATAGGTATTACCTCCATCAGTATCTGACTCAATCAGTATGGGATACTCCTCATAGTCTCCCCTATTATACTGATTGTTCTTGTCGGGGGGAAGACCCCGGGTAGGGAAATGGACGCGGAGCAGCCGGCTGGCCACTGGCCGGCTCGCGGCAAAGGCCGGCTGAGGAGCAGCCGGCTGGCGCCGTGGCCGGCTGGTCCGGAAGCCGGCTGGCTCTAGGTCCTAGTCGGCCTGGCTACGGCCGCCAATGCTGTAGCTGGGCCGGCTTCTACAAGCCATATCCGACTGGGGGTTTGTACCTCAGACCGACTCGGGGCTGGCGAGTCTTGCACTAGAAGGAACCGGGTTGGTGATCCGGGTTCCCAAAGTCCACGCTGACTTCATCTTCCGTAAAGCGCGGGGCACTGTGGAGCAATAGTGCCACGCGCCGGACAGGCCATCATGGTCCACGTCGATCCGTACTGGCTACAGTGGCTGATGGCGACAGGGACACCTCCTCTCCATACCGCTGACCTCGACAGCCGGATGGGACAGGCCATGAGGCCTCAACGGCTCCTGACGTCACTGCCTCGGGAAGGAGCGGAAGCCGGAGCCGGCCAAGCCGGCCAGTAGACTATAGGGTCTTATATGTAAAGTGCCGGTGCCTATATAAGCCGCACTCCCCCCTCTCGTGCAGGGGATCGATCATTCTCACTTCACTTCCACCCTTAGCGCTGCCCTGTGAGAGAGACTCTTGTCTTCCTTAGCCTCCCAGGAGCAGCCGGACACAGCTCAAGGAGCAACCTTGTATTGTGTGATCGTCATATACACTCTAGCAGGAGTAGAGGTGTTACCTCCATCGGAGGGCCTCGAACCTGGGTACGTCGCCGTGTCGCTCGTCCCCATACCCGCATCCGGATACCGCCTTGAGATCTCCTAGGAACCACCTTCGTTAGCCACCCTATGGCATATGCCGTGACGATACCACGACATTTTGCGCCCACCGTGGGGCCTTCAGCATCCTCGGCCGGTGTCTTCATCCGGCCGGCCTCACCATCACCACCGGCGAGCGAGTCGCTTCAGGCTTGATCTGGAGATTCGGCTCCCTCGACTGCGTCAGCGACAACGCTGGCTGCTTCGCCGACCGGCCCTTCCCAGCCGGCGGCAGCGTCATCTCCTTCGGCGGCCACGACGTCTACGTCGCCACCGTCGCACCGCCGCGCTACCCGCGGCAGGTGCTGCGCTGCGCAAGCCCTCCTCCGCGAGCCGGCAGCAGCGCTCCCGCCAGCCCCGCCATCGTGCAAGTCATGATGGCTGGTGAGGAGCTCCCCACCAAGAACCCGCGCACCCGCGGCCCCAACCTGGAGCGCAACGTCGACCCCAACGCCTCCGGCTCGGGCCCAAAGGCGCCCCCACCTCCATCCCAGCTGGACGAAGTCCGGACGAAGTTGAGCTCCCCGCTCACCGCAGGCGGCGACGCCGCCACCGTCGAGGCGGACCTGGAAGCACATCGCCAGCTCCTCCTCCAGCAAGCCGAAGAGCTGGCTGCAGCCAAGCGCCAGCTGGCTATCACCCAGCGTGAGTTCGAGCACGCCCATGGCTTCACGCCAGGCGGCAACAACCCCAGCCGAGCCGGCATAATCCGCAAGCGCGGAGGCGGCTTAGGCGCTGAGATCGAGCGCGACGACGCGGAAGTGCCGGCTCCGTCCGCGGAGCTGCCCGTCTACAACACCCCCGACAAGAACATCCTCGCAGCCGAAGCGGCTTCGAAGGAGCTAGCCCTCCTCGAAGGAGAAGAGCTGCGCCGCCAGACTCAGCGCGTAGCTGACCTGTGCCGGGCTGCAGCTGAGCAGACCAAGGACCCCAGGTATGGTGCTTCGAAAGCTCCTCCCGTCCGCGCTGCTGCAGGCACCAGCAAGGACCCCCACAGAGATACGGCCGAGTCCGCCTCGCCCGCACCAAGCCGGCACAGAGACTCCTGCGACACCCACGCAGGTTCAAGCCGGACAAGCCGGCTGGACGGCGGCCACTGCGGCCGCAGCCGCCCACCACCAAACCGGAACGAGGAGCATGACTCCGAACTGGCGGCGCCAAGGCGCCAGCACAGGCCGGCTCCAGAGCGAACCGGCACCCGGCAGCCGACACGTTCCCGGCTGGGCCCCCGCATCGAGCCCATCGACGCCAGAGACTGCCTCGATCGGCTGGTCGAATCCCGCATCGCGGAAGAGGAGGCGCCGGCTTGCCCCAAGTGCTTCGGGCCCCGCATCGCCAACGAGCCCATGCTCGACGGCTTCCAGCTCCCCCGCGACACCCCCAAGTACGACGGCACCGCCAAGCCGGAGGACTGGCTGCAGGACTACTCCACCGTAGTCGGCATCTCCAGAGGCAACAAGCGCTGGGCGGTGCGCTACTCCCCCCTGATGCTGGTCGGCTCCGCCCGCACCTGGCTCAACAACCTGCCAGCCGGCAGCATCAACGACTGGCTTGATTTCGAGGAGGCCTTCATTAGCAACTTCACCGGCACCTATCGCCGGCCGGGTCGCCCCCAGCAGCTCGAGATGTGCAAGCAGGGCCCGGACGAGACGGATCGCGCGTACCTGACGCGCTGGTGCGAGATGCGCAACTCCTGCGAGGGCGTGCACGAGATCCAGGCCATCAGCTTCTTCATGGGCGGCTGCCGGCCCAACACCATGCTGTGGCACAAGCTGCGCCGCAGCGAGCCCAAGTCCATGGCCGCCCTCATGGACATTGCCGACAAGTACGCGCTGGCTGAAGAAGCCGGCAAGGCGACGGCTGAACCAGCGCCGGCTCCCTCCAGGCGGGACCACCACAAGTCGGCTGAGCACAAGCTGGCAGACGGCGCCTCTCATGGCAGCCGGCGGGACAACTACCGCGGCAAGCGTCACAGCGACCAGCCGGACCGCCGGTACGGCTCCGCCCACGTAGCCGCCGTGGCAGACAACACGGCAGGCGGCAGCCGCCGCCAGAAGCAATACCGGCAATGGAAGCCGAAGTACACCTTCGAGCAGATGCTCGACTCGCCGTGCAAGTACCACAACGGCAAGAACCCCTCCAACCACACCACCCGCGACTGCCACTTCATGAAGCGGCTGACAAGCGGTGAACCTCTCCCGCCTCCACCCCCGCCCCCTCCAGCCGGCGGGCCGGGTGGCGCAGCCGGCGCGGAGAACGCCAAGCTCGAGCACCACGAGGCTAACCAAGTGCACCATGGCCGATATCTGGCCGAAGATGCTACCTACAGCATCTTCACCTCCGAGCCCGAGGACAAGACGAGCCAGCAGAGCCGTTCCCTCGAGGTCAACGCGGTCATACCGCCGGTCCCCCAGTACCTAAACTGGTCAGAGCAGGCCATCACTTTTGATCGCCGCGACACACCGGCTGTCCTGCCGAAGCCGGGCAGCTACGCCATGGTCCTCGACCCCACCATTGGCACGACCCGGCGCAGCGTGCGTTTTTCGCGCGTCCTCATCGACGGCGGCAGCAGCATCAACATCCTCTACCGCGACACCGCCCGCAAGCTAGGCATCCAAGAAGCCGAGCTGCGTCCCACCCCCACCGTCTTCCATGGCATCGTGCCGGGCCACTGCTGCCAGCCGATTGGCCGGATCACGCTGGAGGTGATGTTCGGGAAGCCGGACCACTTCCGCACCGAGAAGATCGAGTTCGAGGTGGTGGACCTCGTGAGTCCCTACCACGCGCTCCTGGGCAGGCCGGCCCTGACCAAGTTCATGGCGGTACCCCATTATGGGTACCTGAAGATGAAGCTGCCTGGCCCCAAGGGGGTCATCACCATAGCCGGCGACTATCACCGCTCCATGGACTGCGCCACGCAGAGCTCCAAGATGGCCCAGACGCTGGTCATCGCCACCGAGAAGCAGCTCATCCACGACGCCGTCGCCCTCGCCAAGGCCGCGCAGACAGACATGCCGGCTGCAGGCAACCCGGCTGGGACGACTCACTTCCAGCCGGCCGACAACACCAAGAAGATCCTGCTGGACCCGGCGCAGCCGGACAAGTACGTCACCATTGGTGCCGGCTTGAGCAGGAAATAGGAAAGCGAGCTCACCAGCTTCCTCCGTGAGAATCGGGACATCTTCGCATGGACTCCAAGAGACATGCCGGGTGTGCCGAGGGAGTTGGCTGAGCACCACCTCCACGTCCGGCCTGAAGCCAAGCCGGTGAAGCAGCCTCTCAGGCGCTTCGCCGAGGAAAGAAGGAAGGCCATCGGTGAAGAAATCGCCCGGCTGCTGGCAGCCGGCTTCATCATGGAAGTGCTGCACCCGGTCCTGGTCCTGAAGAAGAACGGCTCCTGGCGCATATGTATCGACTACACCAGCCTGAACAAGGCGTGCCCGAAGGACCCCTTCCCCCTGCCGCGCATAGATCAAGTCATAGACTCGACTGTCGGCTGTGAACTGTTGTCTTTTCTAGATGCCTATTCAGGCTACCACCAGATTCCTTTGAATCCGGATGATCAAATAAAGACTTCGTTCATTACCCCGTATGGGGCTTATTGCTACACGACTATGCCGTTCGGCTTGAAAAACGCAGGCGCCACCTACCAAAGGTGCATGCAAAAATGCTTGCAGGATCAAATCGGCAGAAACGTTCACGCATATGTGGATGATGTCGTTGTAAAGACCAAGGAGACGACTACCCTCCTTGATGACCTGAGAGAAACCTTCACCAATCTGAGAAGATTTCGGATGAAGCTCAACCCAGCCAAGTGCACATTCGGCGTGCCGTCTGGCCAGCTCCTTGGCTACCTCGTCTCTCAGCGAGGGATCGAAGCCAACCCGGAGAAGATCAGTGCCCTGGAGAAGATGGAACTGCCGCAGTGCCTCAAGGACGTCCAGAAGTTCGCTGGCTGCCTGGCCTCCTTGAGCCGCTTCGTCAGCCGGCTGGGGGAGAAGGCACTGCCCCTGTACCAATTGATGAAGAAGGCGGACAAGTTCGTCTGGTCACCATAGGCGGATGAAGCCTTCCGTGACTTGAAGCGCGTGCTCTCAACCGCGCCAATCCTTGCAACGCCGGCTTCAATGGAGCCGATGCTGTTGTACATCGCAGCCACCAACCGAGTGGTTAGCGTTGTCCTGGTGGTGGAGCGCAAAGAAGCCGGCAGAGAGCAGCTGGTTCAGCGCCCAGTCTACTACCTCAGCGAAGTGCTCTCCCAGTCGAAGCAAAACTACCCCCACTACCAAAAGGTCACCTACGGCGTATACATGGCGGCCAAGAAGCTCAAGCACTACTTCCAAGAGCACCCCATCAAGGTGGTTGCCACAGCGCCCTTGGCGGAAATCATTGGCAGCAAAGACGCCAACGGCCGGGTTGCCAAGTGGGCTCTAGAGCTAGCCGCCCACACCATCCTCTACGAGCCGCGCACAGCCATCAAGTCGCAGATCCTCGCGGACTTCTTCGTCGACTGGGCCGAGATGCAATACTTGCCGCCGGTGCCGGATTCCACGCATTGGAAGATGCACTTTGACGGCTCGAAGATGCGCAACGGCTTGGGAGCCGGTATCGTCATCACCTCTCCCAAGGGAGACCGGCTGGACTACGTCCTGCAGATCCACTTCGCCGCATCCAACAATGTGGCGGAGTATGAAGCGCTCATTCATGGGCTGAAGCTGGCCAAGGAGATTGGCGTGCGTCGCATACTCTGCTTCGGCGACTCCGACTTGGTTATACAGCAAGCATCGGGCGACTGGGACGCGAAGGACGCCAACATGGCCTCGTATCGCTTCCACGTCCAGCAGCTATCCGGCTTCTTCGACGGCTGCGAATTCCACCATGTGCCACGAGCAAACAACGAGGCGGCTGATGCCTTATCCAAGATTGGCTCAACCCGGCAAGCCATTCCGCCGGGTGTCGCCTTTGCGGTTCTCAAGAAGCCGTCCATCATACCGTCACCGGACTCGGATTCAATATTCGTGCCGGCTGACCCGGGGGCTGCTCAGACGAACCCGGGGGCTTCATCGCCCAAGTCGGGGGCTAACAAGCCGAACCCGCCGGCTACCATGCCGAACCCGGGGACTTCTCAGTCCAACCCGGGGGCTTCATCGCCAAACTCGGGGGCTAGCAAGCCGAACCCGCCGGCTAGCAAGCCGAACCCGGCGACCATGCAGTCGAATCCGGAAGCTCCCACGTAGGAGGCCCTGTTGGTCAGCGTATTCGAGATAAGATGCGTACCTTCATGGGCACAAGAATTCCTCTCCTACCTCACCGACGGTGTGCTGCCTGATGATAGAGTCCAGGCCAGGCAGATTGAGAGAAGGGCCAAGGCCTATACAATCATCAACCACCAGTTGTACAAACGCAGCGTAAGTGGGGTGTTCCAGCGGTGCGTCGAGCCGGCTGAAGGGATTGAACTCCTACGGGAAATCCACCAAGGAGAGTGCGGACATCACGCCTCATCCAGAGCCATAGTGGCCAAAGCTTTCCGGCACGTTTTTGCGGCCGATGCGCTCAGAGACGCAGAAGAGTTGGTGAAGAAGTGCAACGGCTGTCAGCGCTTCGCAAAGAAGAGACACCAGCCGGCTTCCGCCTTGAAAACCATCCCCATCACATGGCCGTTTGCCGTATGGGGCTTGGATATGGTGGGTCCGTTCAGAACAGCGCGAGGCGGCATGACACATCTGTTAGTGATGATTGACAAGTTCACTAAGTGGATCGAAGCCAAGCCAATCAAGAAGCTGGACGGCTCCACAGCCGTCACATTCCTCAAGGAAATCATCGTGAGGTTCGGCTACCCCCACAGCATCATCACCGACAATGGCAGCAACTTCTCCCAAGGCATCTTCTCTCGCTATTGTGGGGAAATGGGGATCCAGATGGCCCTAGCCTCTGTGGCGCACCCGGAGTCTAACGGACAAGTGGAGAAGGCTAACGGCTTGGTCCTAGCCGGCATCCGGCCCCGGCTGGTGGAGCCGCTCGAGCGAGCAGCCGGCTGCTGGATTGAATAGCTACCCAATGTGCTGTGGAGCCTGCGCACAACGACAAACCGCTCAGTCGGCTTCACACCATTCTTCCTCGTATACGGGGCCGAAGCCGTCCTGCCGACTGATATCGAGCACGACGCGCCAAGGATCAAGCTCTACACAGAAGCCAAAGCCAAAGAAGCTCGCGAAGATGGAGTCGACTTGGTCGAAGAAGCCCGGCTGCTGGCTGCGTCCAGATCTACTATCTACCAGCAAAGCCTCCGACGCTATCACAGTCGGAAGGTCCAGCCCTTAGCATTCCGAGAAGGAGACCTACTGCTCCGGCTGATCCAGCGGACAGCCGGACAGCATAAACTGTCATCCCCATGGGAGGGTCCCTTCATCGTGAGAAAGGCAGTAGGCAATGATTCCTACTATCTCATAGATGCCCAAGAGGCTAGAGAAAACAAGCCGGACAAGGCTGATGAGGAGACTAAACGTCCCTGGAATGTCAACTTGCTCCGCCCATTTTACACGTGAGAGCAGGAATGTATGTATCCCTTGTATCCCTTTTGTAAGCTATGAAAAAGCATGCGCCAAGAGCGCCGTTTCCGACAAGTTTTTCGCGTACTCTACTTTGTTCCGCCAATTGGCTTAAACCCTTTCACGCGGCCGGCTCAGTAACGTGATCCGGCTTCCGACAGCCGGCTTCCAATCCAACTACAGACCGCAACCCGGCTGTCCGGCTGGCGGGAGTAAGGCCTAGGGAGCCGGCACGCGAAAGACGACTAAGGGAAAGAGCAAAAGCGAGTTGACTTGCAACTTTTCATAAAAGTGCCGGATTGCCGAACTCGGCTCGTTCGACTGAAATACTGTCGGCCTCACCCAGCGGCCCGCTCTTGATCCAGCGATGGATCGCAAGTCGGACGTACGACCGACAAGAGCAAAGCCAAAGAGTGGGACGGATGGGAAAAAGCGAACAAGTCGAAAGAAAGCAAGTCGGCACACAAATTATTAACAAACACATTAAAGTGTGACATAATAAAAGGACGATAATATTCATACATATGCACCCGGCATCCCAGGGATTTAACAAATTGTCTTGGCAAAAGCAACAACAAAGACATGTAAATTAAGCACCGGCTGGAGGAGGACCAGCCGGAGGAGCATCAGCGTAGCCGGCTGCCGGGTCGTCCCCAGGCGCATCTTCCGCCTCCTCATCGTCCATATCCTCATCCTCGCCATCAGACGGCGGGTTCGGGTCCGCGACGAAGAGGCCCTTGTCAACGAAGTCGGCGATGGCGCTGGCTCGGGCAAGCTGGGTGGTCTTGTATTCGGCCGGGAGCTTGTCCTCCACGCCGGCTCGCCGGTACTCGAGCTGCCCAAGGTCCACCTCGTTGTACCAGGAGAGGACAAAGGACAGCGCCATGTCGGCTCCAGCGCGTGTGGCAGACTCCTTCCAGTCGAGGAAGCGATCCGGCGCCCGCTCCATCCAGGAGATGAGGTTGGAGATATCTTGCGGCACCGCCTCCGCGGGCCACAGCATCGGGACCAGCTCCTCAGCCGCCTTCCGGAGCTCCCAGCCAAGCTTGGTGATGGGCTCGACGCGGGCGGCCATGGATGCCATATAATCCTCCATAGTGAAGTACTCCGAGCTGCCCTCGCCAGTCGCCCGCCTCCTAGTCTCGCGCGCAACGCCAACGGCTGCTAATACCGCATCCTGCGTTTCCGGGAAGGCCGCTGCAAGAAGACGCACGTCAGAAATCGTCAAAACCGAAATAAGCTGAAAAATGCAAATTTTTGAAGTCCTAAAGTAGGCCAGGCGGCAGCCGGCAAGAGCCGACTGCCCCCAGTCCGAAGATGGAAATTCCGAAGGATAAAAGGAAAAGCCTGGCGGCAGCCGGCAAGAACCGACTGCCCCCAGCCCGAAGATGGAGATAGCGAAAAAATCAGAGTTTCTGCCGCCGGCTGCCAGCCTAAGCCGGCAGCCGACAGCCGAAAGCCGGCAAAGGGAAAGGAAGAAAGAAGAAATGCACTCACCCGACAAGCCGCGGTCGAGCGCGCCAATCTCGTCCACCCAGCGCTTGGCAGTGGCCGACAGCTCCGTGGTCTTGGTGGTGACCTCCTCCTGAAGCGCAAGCCGCTGCTTCTCCACCTCGGTCAGCCGCCGGCTCAGATCCTCCACCTTCTCCTTCTCAGCCATCCTGAGGAGGGCAAGCTCCTTGAGGTGGTTCTCCTCAAGCCGGCGCAGCCGCGTTAGCTCCAGCTCAGCCACCTTGAGCTTGGCGGCAGCAGATCGGCCCGCCTCCTCGCTCTCGGCGCACTAAGCGCGAGCAGCCCGAAGATCCGCCTCCAGCCGCGGGACCTTGGCGGCTTCAGCTGCAAGGCAGCCAGAAAGAAGGGTCAGCCAACCAAGACTAAAGAAAGAAAACACCAAGTCGGAAGGAGAAAGATCTTACCCTTGACGGCCTCCAGCTCGCGAGCCAAGTCGGCCCGGTCAAGCTTGGCCTTGTGGTAGTGGGTCACGGCGCGGTTGTACAAGTTGGTGCGCCGCTCCGCCACAGCCTAAGGAGAAAGAAATCAGTTAACTAGACGAAACTCGGACCGGCTCCGAGCAGCCGGCCCATGCCTCGGAGGGCTACCAGGATAATAACCAAATTGAAAAACAGATGAAGCGCTCACCTTGCTGGCTTCCTCCACCTTGGCGACGTTGGCCGCGGTCTCGGCAGCCCTGGCCTTGAGGTTGGCCTGCAAGCCGGAGAAGAACATCTTCACCGACGCTTGGCCTGGGTTCCCCTCCCGGCTGGTCACCTCGTAGGAGTCAGCGCTGAGCCACGCCTGCTCCATAGTGCCAGCCGAGCCAAGGCTGGAGTCGGAGGCGGACGGCACGTGCAGCAGCCGGGCGCCCTTGGCCACATGCAGGCTCCCCACCGGCGCCGACGGGGCGTCCGTCCTCACCAGCGCGCGCGAGTCGGCGTCCTCCATGCGCGCCGGCTCATCCCTTGTCGGCTCCCGCCTGGCCGGCTCCTCCCTTGTCGGCTCCAGCGGTGGCGGCGCTCCGAGCGAAGCAGTTGGCCCAGTCGGCGCAGCCATCTCCGGCGCCTGAGGCTCCCCCTCCGGGCTCTCCACCAACACCACCACGCTCGGCCCGGCTCCGGCTCCGGTCGCAGACGGCGCAGCCCTGCGCTCCGGCTCCGGTCGAAGGCGGCATGCCCCGGCCGGCCCGGCGGCTGGGTCCGAGAAGACGAGCACGGCGCGGGAACATGTCGTCCGGCGTCGGGCTGGCGCATCGGCTCGGCCCGCGTGCCGCGGCCAGGCGCTGAAGCCAGTGGCACAGCGAAGGAAGGCGCCCCTGTGGGAGGCGGAGTACCCGCAGGCGGCGGCGGCGTAGGCGCGCGCGACGGAGGCTGTGGCATCGACTCCCTCCTTTGTCGCGGAAGCGGCGACACGACACACGGGGCTTGCCGGGAGCCGCCGCCCTGAGCGAACTTGATGGGGGCCCTAGCCGAACAAATAAGAAAAAGATAAGCATAAAGAGCAAGGAAAGAAAAGGAATCAAACAAGAGAAAAAGAGAGCTCACCCGGCCTGCTCCGGAACCTTCTTCGGCTGCTGCCGGCGGAGTTTCTTCGCCTTCGCCTCCAAGGCGACGGTGGAGCGGGGGTCGCCGACCCGCTTCTTCCCCTTGGGCGCCGAAGTCGCCGTGGTGCTTGGCGGCCTCGCGCGCAGAGGCACGGCGGGGATTGGCCCCGTGGCGGACGTCGCCGGCTCGTCGTCCTCCTGCTGCTCCGGTGAAGGGGGTGGATTGTGCTCCCCCTGGCCGCCTAGGTCAGGCGCCTGCAGCAGGTCGTCGTCGCCGGCCTAGTCGCCGGCTTGGTCAGCCGGATCGGCGTGATCCGGCGTCCACCTCCTTGTCGCCAGGTCACCGTCCTCGACGTTCTGGCGGTCGAAGAGCTGGAAAAACAGAAGATGAGCAAACAGCGAGCCGGAAGTCGGCAGAAAGAGAAAGAAGTCGGCCACGCAGCCGCAAGCCGGAAGTCGGCCAGAACATAAAGCTTACCAGCTCGGGCGGCAGGTCCCTGTTGCGGGGCGCCAGCCCGTAGTTCCAGTCCTCAGGCATGTTCGCCTTGGTGATGTTATTCACCCGGCGGGCCACCTGGGCCTTGGTGAGCGGCGCCTTGGACGTCCGGGTCGGATCGAACCGGCCGGACATGTGCCCGATCTTGTGGGTGCGCATTTGGAGTGGCAACACCCGGCGCTCGGCGATGGTGCAGAGGAGGTCCTCGGCGGTCAGCCCGTTCTCGACGGCCGCCCCCAGAAAATCCCAGAGTTGGCTCACCTCCGCGTCCGGGTCCGTCGTGCGGGCGTTGTAGCCCCAGTTGATTCGGCCGACTGGAGGAGCCGGATTGAACTCCGGCAGATTGATCCGGTCGAAGAGCGGGCTCTCGTTGCGCACGTAGAAGAATGACATCTGCCAATTCTTCACCGAGTCAACGGTTGGAATCTTGGGGAAGGGCGTACCCGGCCGAGAGTAGATCGAGGCGGCGCCGCAGGTCCGCAGGTGGCTGTCGGTGGTCTGCGCCTTGATGAAGAAGATCCGGCTCCAGAAATCTATGTCTGGCCACAAGCCGGCGTACGCCTCCATGAAGGCCACGTAGCAGCTGAGGAGGACGTAGGCGTTGGCCGGCAAGTGGTGCGGCTGCAAGCCGAAGTAGTCGAGGAATTGGCGAAAGAAGTTGGACGCTGGCAGGCCCAACCCACGGCCGAGGTGCGCGTCGAAGACGACGCGCTCGCCAGGCTCCGGCTTGGGCTCCACCTCCGCGCCGGGCGCCCTTGTGGCCACTGTCGACGGGATCCGGCGGAGGCGCACCAAGCGCTCGATGTCGTCGGCCCTCATGTACGACCCCCTCCACGATCCGCTGGCAGAGGCCATTGACGAAGAAGACGAAGAAGAGGACCACGAAAGGCGAAATGGGGAAGAGGAACCTCGCGAGGCCGGCGGCGGCGAAGGGCGCACGGTTGAAACGCGGGGCCCCGTGGCGCCGGCTCGACGGAGTGGCGGCGGCGGCTTGACGGAGATGTGCTCGCCGGAGTTCGCCAGTGAGGAGTTTCCGTCGGAGCAGCGAGAGTGCGAACAGCGAGGAGCTCGAGCGGAGTGGAGCGGAGCGCGGGCGCGAGGAGGAAGAAGGAGTGCGTGGAAGTGCCGCCTCGATTCCCCCCGCGCGGCATTTATAGCCGCCCGGGGTGGACGGTTGGCCTCCAAGTGGCGAACGTGGCCACGTCGCCCGGATCTTCTGCGCCATAACTCCCCCCACGACCGCTGCGGTTACCAGAAACTGCCACACCACGTCGCCCACAACCGCACCGGATCCAGAGGAAACATTGATGTGACCAGACGAACCGGCGGCAGAGCCCTGACGTCAGACCGGTCAAGTCGGGTGCAGGACCCGAGGCGGCGGAGACTCCTGCGCGCCGCAAGCCGGAGCCGGACATTAAGATTACCTCGGCCCAAAAATTGCCCAGCAAGGCGGAGACATGGCCAAAACTTGTGAGAAAGCAAAAGCTGCATAAGTATAAATAGTGGCCGGCTAGGAGCAGCCGGCCGAAACGAGCCGAAAGAGGGCGCAGCCGGCTGAATGGAAATTCTCAGTCGGCCCCTCCGAGTGCCGTCAAATATACTCAAGAGATCAAAAGCCAGGAAAACCTGCCTAGGTCCTTCTTAACGCAGGACCTTGCCAGCTTCGGGGGCTAATGTCGGGGGGAAGACCCCGGGTAGGGCAATGGACGCGGAGCAGCCGGCTGGCCACTGGCCGGCTCGCGGCAAAGGCCGGCTGAGGAGCAGCCGGCTGGCGCCGTGGCCGGCTGGTCCGGAAGCCGGCTGGCTCTAGGTCCTAGTCGGCCTGGCTACGGCCGCCAATGCTGTAGCTGGGCCGGCTTCTACAAGCCATATCCGACTGGGGGTTTGTACCTCAGACCGACTCGGGGCTGGCGAGTCTTGCACTAGAAGGAACCGGGTTGGTGATCTGGGTTCCCAAAGTCCACGCTGACTTCATCTTCCGTAAAGCGCGGGGCACTGTGGAGCAATAGTGCCACGTGCCGGACAGGCCATCATGGTCCACGTCGATCCGTACTGGCTACAGTGGCTGATGGCGGCAGGGACACCTCCTCTCCATACCGCTGACCTCGGCAGCCGGATGGGACAGGCCATGAGGCCTCAACGGCTCCTGACGTCACTGCCTCGGGAAGGAGCGGAAGCCGGAGCCGGCCAAGCCGGCCAGTAGACTATAGGGTCTTATATGTAAAGTGCCGGTGCCTATATAAGCCGCACTCCCCCCTCTCGTGCAGGGGATCGATCATTCTCACTTCACTTCCACCCTTAGCGCTGCCCTGTGAGAGAGACTCTTGTCTTCCTTAGCCTCCCAGGAGCAGCCGGACACAGCTCAAGGAGCAACCTTGTATTGTGTGATCGTCATATACACTCTAGCAGGAGTAGAGGTGTTACCTCCATCGGAGGGCCTCGAACCTGGGTACATCGCCGTGTCGCTCGTCCCCATACCCGCATCCGGATACCGCCTTGAGATCTCCTAGGAACCACCTTCGTTAGCCACCCTATGGCATATGTCGTGACGATACCACGACAGTTCTGGAACTGGGTTGTGGCGTCCTCATTCATCTCCGCATTATTTCTGACTGAATCGCCAGAGTTTCCTGTCTGACCCCCAACGCCAACCTGTTGAGTTCTCTATAGGAGTCTCGGAACGCTGATGGTTTCCGGATTCCTCTCCACCCTCATAACCTCCACGGAAACTACTAGGATAATACCTAGGTGTAATGGGTGTAGTTTGTAGTTCGGGATGGTCAATGCTATGTAATCACCAGCTAAGTAAACTGGTGTGTGAACCTCATTCTCCATTGGTTCCTTCCCCTTAGTCTCCTCCTTGGGCTCAGTGAACTCCTCTAGCATTGTATCAATTTCCCCCGACAGATGTCGGTTCAACCGAAAGAACAATGATAGTAAGTTGCGGCTATTGTTCATGTACTTAGCGGCTTCTGCTGGTTTGCGTTTTGCAAATTTGAAGTGGTTAAGCATAGGATCATCTTCCTCCTCCATATGAGGAATGTGTGAGAATTCGGAACCCATAAGCTCTTTCGTCTTATGTTCCCGTATATCAGTGATGGCTCTCATAATGGCTATATGGTAGGCTGTTTGGTAGTTCTAGCCTCACCTGCTGGCATCACTATACTCATTCCTAGGGATTCTGGAAGTCTTAGTGACATAGGCATCCCAAATGGGCCTGCCGAAGATAGTACCCGGGGTTTACTGAAGGCCTACTACCCGAAGAATAAGAAGATTCGGGAGCCCAAGATATATTAAGGAAAGTTAAGAGTTGTAATAGGAAGTGTTATTTGTAATCTGGCGGGATGAGTTAGAAACCGTCCCGGACTCTATAACTTGTATAGCACGAATCCCTCGGCTCCACCTCCTATATAAAGGGGGAGCCGAGGGACGAAGAGATAATCGAATCATTGTCTACAAACCCTAGTTTTCATAATCGTCGAGTACTTTTCGGCTGAAACCTTCGAGATCTACTTACCCTCTACTTCCAACTAAACCCTAGCCTACAATCCATAGGCATTGACAAGTTGATACCTTGTCAATTGGCGCCGTCTGTGGGAACTAGAGGCGTAAGGATCTGATCTCGATGGCACGCTCAAGATCTTCGACATCGTCAACCGCAAGCAACACAATGGATCGAGGTAAACAGATCGCTGCTGGTCTTGTCGATTTTGTTCCTCACCCACCCTCCCGTTTGGATGCATATGCGTATCTGGCGGAGCCCATGGAGATGACGTTCGGAAGGTTTCACTTTCGCGTCGAGAAGGAGGGATCGTATCGTGTCGAAATTCCGATTTCGTCGGGATCGTCGGCGGTCGATTCTGATTTTTCAAGCTATGCATCGTCAACCGAGTCAGGAGAAGAAGAAACTTCGGCGACACGCTACGTCAGCACCAGAGCAAGAGAGAAACTCGCCAAGATCTTCAGCGACATGTCGTTTGAGTCATCTGCGGACTCATATATAAGCGATGGCTCCAGCGATGTCGACAGCTATGACTTCATCGACAAATCTATCACAGTGGGCAAGGTCTTCATCAATCTCAACGATGATGTCACCAAACCCAACATAGATCTGAGTACAAAGTATCATCAGATTTATGCCATTGAAGATCAAGAGGAAACATCCGAGGCTTTCGACAGTCTGGGAAATCCATACGTCGATCCCTCCAATCTGCGACAAGGCACGGGCAACAAATACGTCGGGCCGAGCCGCGAGATAGAGTTCAACTTTCACAAGCAGCGTGGGACAGAGCCGCGAGAGCTTTGAACGGCAGAACCAATGGCTACCACGGCCACACCGGAGGAATTACAAGCATATCAATATAGGCTCGCACGAGCTGCCGGGGAATTGGAAAAACAGACGGCTGAGTTGAACGGGGAGAAAGGAGGCAGCTTACGCATCCAGCGGGGAGAAGGGCAGATCTAAGTCGACAATCTAGAACTACGGGTGATAGCCACGGGGAGGCGCGGAACAGAGCAAGATCAAGGCTGCAACACATACCCGAAGCGTAAAGAGAGCACTTGGTCCAAAACCTCGACATGTCCTTCATGTCGATAGATACAAGAGGAAACATCATCCCTAAGACACCGGAGAGGCTGGGTATATGGCGACACATGCTTTTATCCTTGCATCTAAACCACCTCCGAGTGATCCAAGGGAAACAACTGTACAATATGGCGGTAGCAGGAGTTGGAGCTATGGGGACAGCGTTTGTATCAACGCCTCCCGAAGGAAGCGGCAAGGCAAAATAGTCCACGACCTGCGGCGACAACGGCGGCGGCACTCGAAGGACCAAGTGGAGCAAGGGACACGGCAGCACAAGCAAGGGTCGACGAGAGCGCGACAAAGCGAGAAGGGATCATCGGCAATCTCCGAACTTAACGACGAGGATATGTGCGGCTTACCATGCTTCACGAGGAGAGTCCGAAAAACTCGAGTCCCCTCGGGATTCAAGTTACCCGATAATTTCAAGAAGTTCGACGGCCTCCAAGATCCGAGAGGATTGGCTAGTCGACTATCCGGAGACGGTGAAGGCGACAGGGAGGAACCAGGGCAACAGCTATGCAAAGCATCCAGGTGCATTTGAGTGGGGCCGCACGATCTTGGATAAAGAAACTCACTCCAGGATCCATCGACAGCTGGGAAAGTTTCGAGGACGTGTTCGTCAAGAACTTCAGATCCACGTGCAAAAAACCCGCGTCGTTAGAAGAGTTGAGAGCATGTCGACAAAAGCCGGATGAGCCAATGAGAAAGTACATCCAAAGGTGGAATATCATCAAAAACTCGGCAGAAAATATATCTGATAAGAGAGCAATAGATGCGTTTGTCGCAGGAGTCGAGCGTGGAGATTTTGTCGAGGACTTGGGAAGGACCAATCCAAAGACGGTATCCGCGTTAATGGAGATAGCAAATAAATGGGCAGATGGAGAAGACGCTGTCCATAACAAACGGCACAGTCGCCGAGAAGGACCGTGGTCGAAACTATCAACCGAGGCGAAGATTTCCTCGGCGTGCAGAACTATGACGCTCCGGGACAAATTTCGGCAGGTTTTCGGACAAATACGGGAGGAAGCAACGAGAGATGATTACCGAGAGAAGCAATGAACAGCGAGGTGATAATAGGGATGATTCACGCAATAGGCAAAATAGCGGGCCTAGGTTCCCAAGGCCTTTCGTATCCCCGAAGAGATGATGAATGGACCGTGCCGGATGCACTTTTTCCTCGACGACAACGGTAAAAGACAGTCGGGGCACTTGCGTAAAGACCGTCGAAATTTTCGGGCAATGTTGCGGTATGCAGAGAACGCTAACGCGCGGGCAGCACAGAGAAATCCTCGAGAACCCAGAAGCGAGATTCACTTGCCGCCTCCTCCCGCGATTACAGAGGACAATCGGCATCTGCTCAGAATAGCGGCAGCACGTCCACCACCACCTTATGTTGATCCTAACTCCAACGGAGCAAATGTCGATGATTCGTAAAGGAAGGCCGTCCAATAGAGCTCGAAAGTAATCTCACGACAGGTGTTTATGGCAGAAAAAATGCCTCCACCAACGATTGAGTACCTTAATTGGTCGGGACAAGATATCGGCTTCACAATAGCGGATCATCCGCGACAAGTTCCTCGACCGGGGGCAGTCGGCACTTATCCTGCCCGGCGATTATCGCGGGATTTGATGTCTCTCGAGTGTTCATAGATGGCGGCAGCAGCTTAAACCTTATGTATGCGAATACATTGAGGAAGATGAACATATCCCTAGCAAACTTGAAACCAACAGACACAAGGTTCCACGGCATCACACCGGAGAAACCAAGTTATCCTTTGGGGAAGATCAATCTCGACGTTCAATTTGGGACCCGAGAAAATTATAGAATCGAGAGGCTCGAATTTGAAGTCGTGGATTTTCCGTCGCAATACCACGCTCTGTTGGGACGACCAGCATATGCTAGATTTATGGCGGTGCCACACTATACATACCTGTTGTGGAGGATGCCCGGACCAAAGGGACCAATCACAGTCAAAGGAAGCTTTGCCTTAGCCGATAAGTGCGACAAGGATTTTCACCGGCTGTCAGAAACTTTCGGGATGCAAGCTGAGTACTTAGCGTCAAAAAGCATGACTGATTACGACGTACTGCCAGACGTTGGAAGGCCAAACAAAGAATCAACTTTCAGTACCGAGAAAAATTCAAAAGAAGTGCAGATTCACCCGACAGACCCGAAAAAGACGACATCTATCGCAAACGACATGGATATCGCATAGGAAAGCGCGCTCGTCGAGTTCCTCCGTGAGAACTGGAAAATCTTCGCATGGTGTCCAGCTGACATGCCAGGAGTACCCAGGGAACTTGCCGAGCACCACCTAAACTTGGATCCAGTAGCGAGACCAATCAAACAACCTTTGCGGCGTTTTTCGGAACCAAACCACAAGGCCATGCTGTCAGAAATCAATCGACTACGAGAAGCTGGTTTTATCAAAGAGATATTCACAGAAGCCACATGGGTAGCAAACCCAGTGCTGGTGCCGAAGAAAAACACTAAGGTCCTTCGCATGTGCGTCGACTTTACGTGTCTCAATAAACATTGTCCAAAGGATCACTTTCCCCTCCCGAGGATCGATCAAATTATCGACTCCACGGCTGGATGTGAACGTCTTTCCTTCCTGGATGCATATTCTGGTTATAACCAGATCAGATTGAAAGAAGAAGATGAAGTAAAGACCGCGTTTATTACACCTTACGGCGTGTTTTGCTACAGAACAATGCCCTTCGGTCTAAAAAATGCGGGAGCAACATATCAGAGAATGATGCAGAAGTGTTTGGCGACACAGATCGGAAAAAACGTGCAAGTATACATCGACGATGTCGTCATAACGTCAAAAAAGGGGACAACACTGATCGAGGATCTCAAAGAAACTTTTGACAACCTCGACAAATTCTGCCTGAAGCTGAACCCGACGAAGTGTTCCTTTGGCGTCCCAGCAGGAGAACTTCTGGGGTTTCTAGTTTCAGCAAGAGGGATTGAAGCAAATCCCGATAAAATACAAGCTATCGTAACAATGAGGAAGCCAACAAAGTTGAAGGAAATACAACAGCTAACGGGGCGAGTCGCAGCTTTGAGCAGATTCGTCGCTAGGCTGGGAGAAAAAGCGTTACCGTTCTACGCTCTGATAAAGCAAGGAGATAAATTCCAGTGGAACGAAGAAGCCGACAGAGATTTCGAGGATTTGAAGCGCACAATCTCGACACCACCAATTTTGGTGGCGCCAAAGGAAAGGGAACCTCTACTGCTGTATATAGCAGCCACGCCCCAAGTGGTGAGCACGGTGCTAGTTGTCGAAAGGGAGGAAGAAGGCAAACTCCACGGCGTGCAAAGGCCAGTATACTTCGTTAGCGAAGTTTTATCACCCTCAAAACAAAGGTACCCTCAGTACCAAAAGATAGCATATGGAGTGTTCACGACAGCACGAAAATTGCGCCACTATTTTTCGGCACACCCGATCATAGTGGTCAATGAAGCTCCCTTGTCAAATATATTGAACAATCCGGAAGCTACGGGTCGTGTCTCCCTTTGGGGAATAGAACTTTCCCCTCGGGACATCACGTATGAAAAAAGAAAAGCAATCAAGTCGCAAATACTGCCGGACTTCGTCGCAGAGTGGATGGAGTTGCAAAATACAAGACCTCCAGACTTGTCGAGAACCTGGACCATGAATTTTGATGGGTCCAAGAGACTAGAAGGGGCTGGCGCAGGAGTAGTACTAATATCACCTGAAGGCGACAAGTTGAAGTACATCCTTCGGATGACGTTCCCTAACGCATCTAACAATGAAGCAGAATATGAGGCTCTCATACACGGGATGAAGATGGCGAAAGCCTGCGGTGCAACTCGACTAAAAATCTTTGGCGACTCACAGTTGGTGGCTCAGCAAGTTATGAACCAATGTGACGCAGTCAATGATAGCATGATGGCATACAAGGAGGTGTACAACGAGCTCGAGAAGTTATTCGATGGATGCGAAGTAAATCATATTAGCAGATTGAGCAATGACGAAGCCGACGTTCTTGCAAACATCGGGTCGCAATGCCTTGCAGTCCCGCCAGGTGTATTCTGGGAAGAGATAACAGAGAGATCCACCAAGTCGACAAAATCAAAAAAGAAGGAGAAGACACCCTCGGGGGCTACCAAGGAAAAGCAAGAGGAAGAAGAAGAAGATCAGGACCTGGTCATGGTGATACAGATACCGTGGATGCAGCCGTACATATCATACATCCTCAGGAAAGAAATACCCGACGATCCAGTTGAGGCAAGGCGAGTAATTCGACGCTCCAAAGCTTTCACAGTGGTCAAAGGAGAATTGTATAAGCGAAGTATTTCAGGCGTCTTGCAAAGGTGTGTCACACCCGAAGAAGGAAGAATAATTCTGAAGGATGTACACGAAGGAATATGTGACCATCACGCAAGTAGTCGAGCTATTGCAGCCAAGGTTTTTCGGGCAGGATTCTACTGGTTGACAGCAATCGAGGACGCCAAGGACATAGTAAGAACTTGCGACGCGTGTCAAAGGTTTGCCGCAAAACCTCACTCTCCAGCAGCAGAGCTAGCACCAATACCACTGTCATGGCCCTTTGCCCAATGGGGACTTGATATGGTGGGCAAGTTACATAAATCCTGGCCAGGAGGAAAGGAGTACATGCTAGTAGCTGTCGACAAATTTACAAAGTGGATAGAAGCGAAGCCGATAAATTCACCAGACGGAGCATCCGCAGTAAAATTCATAAAAGGCCTCGTCTTCAGATTTGGAGTGCCCCACAAAGATCACTGAGACAACGGCAGTAACTTCACATCCCGTGAATTCAAAGATTATTGCGAAGAGGTGGGTATCAAGTTGCACTTTGCGTCAGTTGCACATCCTCAAACCAATGGGCAAGTCGAGAAAGCCAATGGCATCATCTGTAATGGCATCAAGAAACGCTTGTTAGGACCACTGGAGAAAGCTCGACATACCTGGCCAGAAGAACTACCAAGTGTGTTGTGGAGCATCCGAACAACACCAAACACAGCAACACAAGAAACTCCGTTTTTCTTGGTTCATGGAGCGAAGCGATGTACCAATCGAGATAGAGCACAACTCTCCACGCGTCGTCGAATACGACGAAGAAGTGTCGAGAAAAGCGCTAGAAGATGATGTCGACGCGCTTGATGAAGCTCGAGATGAAGTACTGTCTAGGGTAACCAAATACCAACAGGACTTGAAGAATTACCACAGTCGACGTTTGCGGCCAAGATCTTTCCAGGTGGGAGACTTAGTTCTTCGGCTCACGCAAAAAAGTCATGAAAAACTCGAGTCACCGTGGCTTGGCCCTTACATTGTCACGGAAGTAATCGGAGGAGGAGCATACAGGATAAAGGACAAGAAGACAGGGGTGGAGGAGCCAAACCCCTGGAACGTGGCGCAACTCAGGCGGTTCTATGCCTAGAGTCGAAATATAGTCCTTGTAAAACTTCAATGTACTGAAACGCCCGCGAGTTTTCAGACGCACTCTTTTCCTTTTTCGGGGCACCGAGTGGGGCCGGGAAAGGTTTTTAATGAGGCGGGCTCGCGGTGCTGCAATATAATAAAGATAGTGTCAATATACCTTTCTCTTTATCGACATATTCAAAGTCTTCGCTTCGACGAATTTCAATACAGTTCATCAAAAAAGAAAAAACCTTGCCTTGGTATTAAAATACCTCGTGAGTCAGTAAAAATACAAAATAGTACTCAATAAAGAAGCTCGGGGGCTCATATTCGCCATAAATACATAAATGCCTTGGTTCAAAACCTCGCAATATACAAATACAGTAAAGAGTCACCGAAATACTCGGGGGCTAGACAAACATACAAATATAATGATTGCTTCACAATATAATCACAGTCATGGGTTACAAAGAAGAATTATCTACAGGAGGAAAATAACTAGTCTTGATTCGTATGTCATCAAGGGTAACTCTGTTTTCTTCGGAGCAGCGCCAAGAAAATCAGCATAGTGACCATCGGCAAAAAGTCGGCGTCCATCCGAAGAAGGTCTTCAATCATTTCTTCGGCTACAGGCGAAACCTTCGTGTTAATTCGGTCAATACCAACTCTTCGACGTTTTACCTTCTGATGAACTTTCGCGACAACTTGGGTAAGGTCAAGATTTGAGTGGCGTATCTGGAGCATGATAAGAGCAAATGGCGCCGACTACCAGTTGAGCTTTGACAAAATCATGGATACTGCGAGCATCCTTGAATCTTTCCATCAATTCAGGAAGAGTTTTTGGTTGGACGTTCGAGGAAACATGGAGTTGTAAACCATGGACAAGGTCTTGGTACGTAAGTCAAGGAAATCGCGAGTTTGAGAGGTGCGATCTTGAAATCGACAATTTGGCGGGTCCTCTGCAGGGTAGCCCAAAACAAAGAACCATGGTCCAGGAAAGGTTAACAAGGAGGTTCGTCCTAGCATTTACCCTCTCTTCCTCGGCAGCAGCATCAGTAAAGGAACCTATCAAAACAACGAAGTGGAAACCTTTAAGAGACATAGCATGAAAATGAAAGATATCGGAGAATGAAACAAGCATACCCGACATATCTGCACTGGCCTCATTCATTAATTCGAGCATGAAATTTTCTCGAGTAGTTGCCTTTTCAGCCTCGGAAGCAGCAATTTCCTTAGCAGCCACGGCCTCGCGAGCTTGTCTGAAGAGCAATTTTTTCGGCTTCGGATGACTTACGAGATTGCTCCATCATCACAAGTGTTTGCTTCTTCGCATACCTGAAGTTCTTTGTCGAAGTTCATCCAGTTCTTGCAACAAGGTATCGTCGACAGGTGCGATATCGGCAAAAGCTCTCCTCGAGCGAGAAGAAGAAGGCGAAATATTGGGAGGAGCGGAAGATGGAGTATAGTTATCAAATATCAACTGAAATTTAAACAAGACAACATCAAACAGCAAGCAAAGATAGAGTTTTTCATTAATTTCTCGGAATAATTACAAAGGCATTACAGAAGAGCTAAGGAAGTACGTGTCGCCAAATGACTACTTTGGCGACAAGAGCAAAAGAAACATAGAAAGAAAAACAAAGGCAGGCAACTAGACCTCCGGCCTTGATGAGCTAGGAGTCGACGCTGGTTTAATCCCGAGATAGGCCAAGATCTTCTTTGTATTGGGCTTGGCTGCCTTAATCAGCGACTTCCACCTTGATTGCTCTATCTGCTCGGTGTCGCCAACTTTCATCCAGTCAATAGTCTGTTGACCGGCAACCAAAGCGATAGTGTTTTCAATGGCAACCTTCATATTTTCTTGGCGCATCTTCAGTCCAAGGTCTTCCGGTGAATTGAACATCTTGGCAAGGTTAAGGAAAGTCGCGGGCTCCTCTTTCTTCGGGAAGAAGTAGGGGAACAATGCCGACAATACCGCATTAGCATTTGACACGCCCTCACGAATCTCGGACCCATGAAGCTCCAGATAAGAAAGTGCGTCAAGGAGAGGGTCATCGACGAGATTCGTCAGGTCAAAGTCTTGGTTTGTTTGGGCTGTCAAGGAAACAAAGCGTTGGTCAAGCAACAAGAAACAATGATTCTCATAAAAATAGAAGGGGTCAGCAATATTACTGAAAGTGCGGCGACTTTGGGTTTTCAGGCGCTTGAGGATCCCTTGTTCACGAGAAGCTTGCGCAGCTTTGTGCTCGTCTAAGGCAGATGTAGCATCCTCAAGTTTTTTCTGCAGATCCTCGACACAAGCAGCTTTCGCCTTGGCTTCATCAGCTTCGGCCTTGGCTTCGCTAGCAGCGAGTTCGGCTTTCTTGCGAGCCGCTTCACTTTGCTCAAGTTTTTGAGCAAGTGCGTCGGCACGTTCGTTGGCCTCTGCAAGTTTCTCTGTCGAGATATGAAAAAAAAAGAGAGAAGAAAGATCAAAAATCGCGACAAGCAACAGGAGCAAAAAGTCAAGGAAAAACGGCAAGTATAAAAGTCGTTACCTTCGGCTCTGTTAGCATATTCACGGTACCCAATAAATTGGGATCCGATGCGGAGAAGCTCTTTGATCATGGGCTATTCAAGACGAACACAGCAAGAGAAACATCGGCATGAAAAAGAGAGTAAAGGCGTAAAAAAACAAAATAAGGAAAATATAGATGTCGACAAGCTTACATCATCTAAGAGCAGAGTCGAGGAACTGCCCAACTGAGGGGCAGGTTCAACAATCTTTTCAACCCTTGACCTTTTTGGTGAAGGAGCAAGGGGGCTTGCTGGTGGAGTTGTGGTGACGACGTTTTGTTGAGGAGGCGAGGTTTCTTCTCCTTCAACTAGCGTGTCTGAGGCAAGTACAGTACGTGACGTGCTTGTCCGAGGAGCCACGTCAACAGTTGGTACTTCTTCCTCGTCATCACTGTTGATCAAAAAATCGGCAGCATAAAAAGCAAGACAAGATAAATATTTCGAGTACAAAAATAGGGAGAAATAAAGACGACTTACGAGCTGACGAGGGATTCAATATAAGGATCATAAGCTGCCTTCGGATGGGAAGGAACAACTTCTTCAGCCTTAGAGGTGCCAGAATCCTCGGCATCATTCCTTTTCCTTTTGTTCCTTGGGGAAACAGCAGGAGGAAGGGATTGCATCGACTCACTGGCTTCAGACTCAATTTCTTTTTCACGGGAAGCCGCAGATTTGTGAGAACCCGCGACTTCACTTTCGGGAATGGAAGAACCTTGAGTATCTTCGGCAACGATAGCCTGTTCTTCGACTTCTCCATCCTCAGGAAGAGGAGGAAGGGAAGTCATAGTAGGATGGTTCTGTAAAAAAATAGTGACAAAAGGAAAATTAAAGAGATACCAATACAATGAGATGCAGAGAAAGTGCGGAACAAGACAGAAACTCGAGAAGACAAAATACCTCGGGGAGTGGATTGGCGGAGCTGTATGGTTCCACGCGACAGGAGGAAGGAATAGGGTCCTTGCCCAGGCGAGAAACTCTTCGAATCAACTTCTCCAAGTCTTTTGCAGAAAGATCACTGGAGATTCTGTTGGCGTCGTTTTCACCGGAATACGTCCAAAGGGGATTTTTGCGAGCCTGAAGAGGCTGCACTCTAATCCTAAGAAAGTAGGCAGTGATTTGAACACCAGACAGCTCTTTGCCTCGAGTGTTCTGAAGCTGATGAATACGAGACATGAGTGCCTCTGTCGCCTTCTTCTCTTCTTCGGAAGCTTCGGCATCCCAGGAGCGGCGGCGCTGAATTCTGGCACTTCCGTCGAAAGGAATTATGTTGTGTTCAACAGAGTTAGCGCTTTCTTCGTGAATGTAGAGCCACTTTTTGCGCCATCCTTGGACGGAATCAGGAAATTTTACGTCGAAGTAATCGACATCAGTTCGGACACAAATAACAACGCCACCTATGTTATAGGTGACGTTGTGGGAGCCATTGCGGCGGAGGCAGAAAATGCGTTTCCACAGAGCCCAATTAGGGGGGATTCCGAGGAAGCATTCGCAAAGTGTGATGAAAATGGAAATGTGGAGGATGGAATTGGGGGTCAACTGGTGCAGTTGAATCCCGTAAACAAAGAGAAGGCCGCGGAGGAAATCATGAATTGGGGCCGAAAGGCCGCGGATGAGGTGATCAACGAAACTAACCCGGTACTCCATTGGAGGCTTGGGGTAGCTTTCTTCGCTGGGAAAGCGGATGGCGTCCTCCTTCTTCATGAGGCCAAGCCTCTTCAGCATGTTGGTGTCCTGGTTGGAGATTTTAGATCTCTCCCACTCAAGACCCTCGGCGGCCATCTTGGATTCCGGAGTACTGTGGCGAGTGAGTCGCGTGCGCGGTGGCATCAACGGCAATGGGCAGAGCAATGTTCGTGAGTGCGGAAGATCAGAGAGAGTTGGGCGCAGGGGAAGCTTTTGCGAAGAGGAATAGATGAGCGGCGCAAGCGAGGGAGCGAACGGAGGTTGAAGAAAGGTTTATATAAGAATCGGGTGAAGCAGTGTGCCGTTGGATGAAGAAATCGTGTGGTGGAAAAAGATCTTCTAGATACAAGGGTAAAAAGGTATTTTTACTGAGATAGGCGTTACCGTACGTGCGCCAGAAAAAGCGGAGGACGTGTGTCCCCCACTTGCCCGACGTGTCAACATGGTGGAAACAATGGACCCACAAGGCAGAAAAATCAAGACTACTAACAGAGATAAAGCAATTTTGTTTAAGGGAAGCATGTCGACAAGAAAAATAAAAGAAGATTGGCGACAGGAGGAATTATTAAATACTTCGGGAGCCTTTGATCAAATACAAGTTTTTGCCCAAACGCTCGGGGGCTACTTCGATAAAAAGTAAAATTTCGAGTATGGCAATACAGAAATCGCGGGAGCCTACAACCAAGCACAAGTCCTTGGCTGTAGCCTCGGGGGCTACTCCCATCGGGAGCGCTGTTCGCGCACCCGAGAGATAAAAAAAAGAGAAGAAAGAGATCATATTGGGAAATAATGACAATATAGTGACAAGGTGGACTAAAATGTCGAGCCTACAATCAAGCACAAGTTCTTGGTTGTAGCCTCGGGGGCTACTCCCATCGGGAACGCTGTTCGTGTGCCCGATGAAATTAACAAAGGAAAAGATAGAAAAGCGAGAGAGTATATTTCGAGTTATAATTAACTCTACATATACTCCCATCGGGAGAGCAATATAAGTCATATTTGACTCGATAAAATGTGCCATTCCAACAGCCGGAAAAGCACTCGACAATATATTCTCAGAACGCCGAAGTTGCGATCAGTTTCTGAATGCCGCTAATTTGCGAAGGTAAGACCCCAGATCCGTTCTGCTGGGCGTGGCATCGCCAAAGACTGCGCTCTGCTACTTTTATCCGTATCAACAGATACGAAGAAAAATCCTGACGGACGCGTTAGGTACCCGATAAATTTGACTGGGACTCGATAGAATGGTAAGACCTTAAGCGGCACCTGTCGAAGTTTACACCAGTATCCCGAGATCATGTCCAGGGACGTGATTTTGAAGTAGGTTTTTGCGGATTGCCACTAGAGCAGTTAACTAGTACCTGATCCGTCAGATGAACTAGCCCCAACTACCATTATCCCTGTACAATATAGAATTTTATGTGAGGAAATATAAAAAGGTTAAAGCTTCCGAATAAAAATAAACAGTGGAGATTTTCCCTGATTCTACGATTCAAGCAAAATCTCGGGGGCTACTGACATAGGCATCCCAAATGGGCCTGCCGAAGATAGTACCCGGGGTTTACTGAAGGCCCACTACCCGAAGAATAAGAAGATTCGGGAGCCCAAGATATATTAAGGAAAGTTAAGAGTTGTAATAGGAAGTGTTATTTGTAATCTGGCGGGATGAGTTAGAAACCGTCCCGGACTCTGTAACTTGTATAGCACGAATCCCTCGGCTCCACCTCCTATATAAAGGGGGAGCCGAGGGACGAAGAGATAATCGAATCATTGTCTACAAACCCTAGTTTTCATAATCGTTGAGTACTTTTCGGCTGAAACCTTCGAGATCTACTTACCCTCTACTTCCAACTAAACCCTAGCCTACAATCCATAAGCATTGACAAGTTGATACCTTGTCACTTAGTCCTACCCTACACTTCGCCAATATTGTACCGTCGCAGTACATGTATTTCTTTACTTGGATCTGGGGATCGCACCCAAATTCAAGTAACATGGCACGAAGAATATCTGCGAGTCCTCCTTCATATTCACTCAGTGTTGACTCCATCACTTTCACGTTTCGTCCCGGACGTGAACTTGCCATAGTTGGCTGTAGAATAGAAAGAATATAAGATTAGTAATAATGCATCATAATAGAGATAATAAAGAATTATCGCACTAAAAGATACGATTGTTTTATTCTCAAGTGAATATACACCATATTTTTAGAGAATTCTTCACTAATCCTATTTGACTCCTAACGTTCTGTCCCATTTACTAGGTTCCAACCTAAGGTCAAAGCTTTTGCTCTGATACCAACTGTGGTGACCCTGCATACCACTGCATGTTGTAGTATGCCAGTCTTTGATATAACATTCACGAAGTACCATTCCACAAATATTACATCCCTCAGAGTAGTACAACAGAACATAGCAGGTCCATAACTCATTCATTTATTATTACAAGCATAATGTACATATCATCTCGGAGCTCCTCTTGGGTCCTAAGAGGGATACTCCTGGGTTCGAGGCGAACCCATCTTAGCTTACAATATAACAGTCTTACTAGGTGATACATTTATTCCCTCGAGAAGTAAAGTACTAAGAGTTCGTACTGCTCGGATACTACTACTACTTATCGGTCTAAGCTTGCTCTCCTCCGGAACCCTCCCCGATTCCGTAGACTATAAGGTAGTCTACCTTCGACACCTCCAGAGAGGTCTGGTTCTTCATAGCCGATGATGTCGGCTCCTTCAGGGTTGTCGTTGTCCTCCTCCAGATGGTTCAGACAATCTAAGCAGGGGATTTAAGAGTGGTATGAGTACGAGCGTACTCAACAAGTTCATTATAGAAAAGAGGTGTTTAATGCACTAGCTACGATATTAGACCAGAAAGTCTAATACCAATGCAGGTTTTGATAAACATTTCTTCAAGAGGTTGCTTTTATTCAGAAGAACTATGTCCGTCATGTTGGAGATATGCCCAAGAGGCAATAATAAAGTGGTTATTATAATATCTTTGTGTTTATGATAAATGTTTATATACCATGCTATAATTGTATTAACTGAAACATTGATACATGTGTGTTATGTAAACAACAAGGAGTCCCTAGTAAGCCTCTTGTATAACTAGCTTGTTGATTAATAGATGATCATGGTTTCGTGATCATGAACATTGGATGTTATTAATAACAAGGTTATGTCATTAGTTGAATGATATAATGGACACACACCCAAATGAGCGTAGCATAAGATCAAGTCATCAAGTTCATTTGCTATAAGCTTTCAATACATAGTTGTCTTAATCCTTCGACCATGAGATCATGTAAATCACTTACACTGAAAGGGTACTTTGATTACATCAAACGTCATTGCGTAAATGGGTGACAATAAAGATGGGATTAAGTATTTGGAAAGTGTGAGTTGAGGCATATGGATCAACAGTGGGATTTGTCCATCCTGATGACGGATAGATATACTCTGGGCCCTCTCGGTGGAATGTCATCTGATTAGCTTGCAAGCATATGAATAGTTCATAAGAGATCACATACCACGGTACGAGTAAAGAGTACTTGTCGGTAACGAGGTTGAACAAGGTATGGAGATACCGATGATCAAACCTCGGACAAGTAAAATATCGCGAGACAAAGGGAATTGACATCGTATGTAAATGGTTCAATCGATCACTAAGTCATCGTTGAATATGTGGGAGCCATTATGGATCTCCAGATCCCGCTATTGGTTATTGCTCGGAGAGGAGTCTCGACCATGTCTGCATAGTTCGCGAACCGTAGGGTGACGCGCTTAAGGTTCGATGTCGCATAAGTAGATTTGAATATGGTATGGAGACGAAGTTTGTTCGGAGTCTTGGATGTGATCCAGGATGTCACGAGGAGGTCCGGAATAGTCCAGAGAATAAGATTCATATAAGGGAAGTTGATTTCTGGGTTTTCGGAAATGTTCGGGATTGTTCCGGTGTTGACTGGAAGGTTCTAGAAGGTTCCGGAAGGGTCCACCATGGGGCCCACGACCTAGGAGGCCCACCGTGGGCCGAGGGGATGCTCCCTGGCCTAATGGGCCAGGGGCACTTGGCCCCAAGGCCCAGGCCGGCCAACCCCCTAGGGTTTCCCTGGGGGGGATCAACTTGGGGGAGGGGAAAGCCCCTCTCCCCCCCTTGGCCGCCGCCCCCCCTAACCCTAGATGGGAAAGGGGGCCACCTTGGCCGGCTGCCCCCCTATATAAAGAGGGGAGGGGGTGGCCGGCCACACCCCCCATCCATTGCCTCCTCCTCTGGCCGCCTCTCCCTCCACCATACGCTGCTCCGGCTTAGGCGAAGCCCTGCAGCTTTTCTTCCTCCACTACCACCACCACGCCGTCGTGCTGCTGGAGTTTGGAGGAGATCTACCACACCTCCGCTGCTCGCTGGAACGGGAGAGGAAGGAGCTTCATCGACACCGTACGCGCGACCGAGTACGGAAGTGCTGCCGGATTGCAGCACCGGGGACGATCGTCTACACCAACAACGAGATTAATCTCGTAGGCTTTGGAATCTTCGAGGGTTAGTCTCATCTCCATCTCGTTGCTTAGATCTTGTAGATTAGATCTTGGGTGTTCCATAGATTAGATCTTGGATTTATTCGTTTTGCGGTAGGAAATTTTTTGTTTTCTATGCTACGAACCCCATCGATGGTATCGAGCCATGTCTATGCATAGATGCATGTTGCACGAGTAGAACACAATGGTTTTGTGGGCGGTGATGCTCTTGTTGCTTTAGTTTGTGTACTTTGCTTCTTGCGGGATGGTGGGATGAAGCGGCCCGGGCTAACTTTACATGACCGCGTCTCATGAGACTTGCTCCACGCTTGACATGCAACTTGTATTGCATAAGTGGCTTTGCGGGTGTCTGTCTCTCCCACCATAGTGAAGATTGTAATTTACACTTCTATTGTCAACACTAGTATCACCGTTGTGGTTCATGTTCGTAGGTAGATTGGATCTTACTCGAAAACCCTAAACCACGTAAAATATGCAAACCAAATTAGAGGCGTCTAACTTGTTTTTGCAGGGTTTGGTGATGTGATATGGCCATGATGTGATGATGATTATATTTGATGTATGAGATGTTCATTATTGTATTATGGCAACCGGCAGGAGCCTAATGGTTGTCTTTAATTTTGTTAAAGACCTGCGTGTCTATTCATCATGTAATAGCTTTATTTCAAGTAGTTGTTATAGTAGCTATAAGTGATGGACAACCATGAAGCGGCGCCACTGACCTTGACGCCATGCTGGTGATGATGGAGATCATGTCCGTGCTTTGGAGATGGAGATCAAAAGCACAAAGAAGAAAGGCCATATCATATCACACATTATGAATTGCATGTGATGTTAATCCTTTTATGCATCTTATTTTGCTTAGATCGCGACGGTAGCATTATAAGATGATCCCTCTCACTAAATATCAAGATAATAAAGTGTTCATCCTTAGTATGCACCGTTGCTAAGACTTGTCGTTTCAAAGCATCTCGTGATGATCGGGTGTGATAGACTCTACATGTGCATACAACGGGTGCAAGCCAGATTTGCACACGCGGATACTAAGGTTGCCTTGACGAGCCTAGCATGTACAGACATGGTCTCGGAACACGGGATACCGAAAGGTAGAGCATGAGTCATATGAATGATGTGATGAACACTTTGAGTGTTCGCCTTTGAAGCTACATCTTTTCTCGTGAAGATCGGACTTGGTGTAGTGGATTTGGTTCGTGTAATCACTAAGACAATGCGAGGGATGTTGTTTTAAGTGGGAGTTCACCTAGTTAATTTCAGAATTAAAATTTGAACTCAATTTATCATAAACTTAGTCTAAATTCTTTGCAAATATGTTGTAGATCATGGCGCCCCCCTCCATCAATTTTAACCAGTTCCTAGAGAAAGAAAAGCTTAAGGGCAATGGCACCAACTTCACTGACTGGTTCCGTCATGTGAGGATTTTCCTCACTGGTGGAAACCTGCAATTTGTGCTCGAAGCACCGCTAGGTCCCCCACCACCTCCTGCAGTATCCGAGGACATAAAGAATGTTTATGAGACTCGGGCAACTCGGTACTCCGAAGTTCAGTGTGCCATCTTGTGCAGCCTAGAGGCGTAGCTCCAAAAGCGTTTTGAGCACCACGACCCTGTGAGATGATGCGTGAGCTCAAACTTATCTTTGAGACTCATGCGGCCGTGGAGAGCTATGAGGCCTCGAAGCAGTTCTTTACCTGCATGATGGAAGAAGGCAGCTCCGTTAGTGAGCACATGCTCGTCATGTCTGGGCATGCGAAGAAGCTCAATGACTTGGGGATGATGATCCCTAACCAGCTGGGTATTCATCGTGTCCTTCAATCACTGCCACCAAGTTACAAGAACTTCGTGATGAACTACAACATGCAGAACATGAATAAGGATTTACCTGAAATCTTTTCCATGCTGAAATCTGCTGAAATAGAGATTAAGAAGGAGAACCAAGTGTTGATGGTCAACAAGACCACCAGTTTCAAAAAGCAAGGCAAGCCTAACAAGGGTAACTTCAAGAAGGGCGGCAAGAAAGTTGCACCGCATCCTGAGAAGCCTAAGGCTGGTCCTAAACCTGAGACTGTGTGCTATTACTGCCAGGGGAAGGGGCACTGGAAGCGCAATTGCCCCAAATACTTGGCCGATCTGAAGAGCAGCCACGTCAAAAAGAAAGGTATATTTGATATACATGTTATTGATGTCTATCTTACTGGTTCTCGTAGTAGTGCCTGGGTATTTGATACTGGTTCGGTTGCTCACATTTGTAACTCGAAACAGGAACTGCGGAATAGACGAAGCCTGGCAAGAGACGAGGTGACGATGCGCGTTGGAAATGGTTCCAAAGTCGATGTGATCGCTGTCGGCACGCTCCCTCTACATCTACCTTCGGGATTAGTTTTAAACCTTAATAATTGTTATTTGGTACCTGCGTTGAGCATGAACATTATATCTGGATCTTGTTTAATGCAAGACGGTTATTCGTTTAAGTCTGAGAATAATGGTTGTTCGATTTATATGAGTAATGTCTTTTATGGCCATGCACCTGAGATGAATGGTTTATTCTTGTTAAATCTCGATAGTAGTGATACACATGTTCATAACATTAATGCTAAGCGAATGAAATTAAATGATAATTCTACTTATATGTGTAGCCTTGTCGTCTTGGTCATATTGGAGTGAAGCGCATGAAGAAACTCCATTCCGATGGACTTCTTGAGTCACTTGACTTTGAGTCACTTGACAGATGCGAGGCATGTCTAATGGGAAAAATGACTAAGACTCCATTTTCTGGTACAATGGAGCGAGCTACAGACTTATTGGAAATCATACATACCGATGTGTGCGGACCAATGAGTGTAGCATCGCGCGGTGGTTATCGTTATGTTCTAACCTTCACGGATGATCTGAGTAGATATGGATATATTTACTTTATGAAACATAAGTCCGAGACTTTTGAGAAGTTCAAGGAATTCCAAAGTGAAGCAGAAAATCAACGTAACAAGAAGATTAAGTTTCTGCTTACGATCGCGGACGCGCATATCTGACTTATGCGATCGGCAGGCAATTAAAGAAATGCGGAATACTTTCACAGTTGACACCGCCGGGAACACCACAGCGTAATGGTGTGTTCGAACGTCGTAAATGTCGAACTACGTTAGATATGGTTCGGTCTATGATGTCTCTTACCGATTTGCCGTTGTCGTTTTGGGGTTATGCATTAGAGACAGCCGCATTCACTTTAAATAGGGCACCATCTAAATCCGTTGAAACGACACCGTATGAACTATGGTTTGGAAAGAAACCTAAGCTGTCGTTCCTTAAAGTTTGGGGTTGCGAAGCTTATGTAAATAAGTTACAGCCTGACAAGCTAGAACCCAAAGCGGAGAAATGCGTCTTCATAGGATACCCTAAAGAAACAATTGGGTACACTTTCTATCACAGATCCGAAGGCAAAATCTTTGTTGCCAAGAACGGATCCTTTCTTGAGAAGGAGTTTCTCACTAAAGAAGTGACTGGAAGGAAAGTAGAACTCGACGAGGTTAATGAACCTTCTCTCATAGATCGGAGTAGCGCGATCTGGAAGAAATTCCTGCACAGCCTGCACCGATAGGAGAGGAAGCGAATGATGATGATCATGAAACTTCGAACGAGGAAGCTCATGAACCTCGCAGATCGACGAGGGAACGTACCACTCCTGATTGGTATGATCCCTGTCTGAATGTCATGATTGTGGACAACAATGATGAGGACCCTGCGACGTATGAAGAAGCAATGATGAGCCCAGATTCCAACAAATGGCAAGAAGCCATGAAATCCGAAATGGGATCCATGTATGATAACAAAGTATGGACTTTGGTAGACTTACACGATAGCCGCAAGGCTGTCGAGAATAAATGGATCTTTAAGAGAAAAACAGATGTTGATGGTAATATTACTGTCTATAAAGCTCGACTTGTCGCAAAGGGTTTCCGACAAATTCAAGGAGTTGACTACGATGAGACTTTCTCACCTGTAGCGAAGCTAAAGTCTGTGAGGATTTTGTTAGCAATAGCTGCATTTTTCGATTATGAAATCTGGCAGATGGATGTCAAAACGGCGTTCCTTAATGGTGATATTGAGGAAGAGTTGTATATGGTACAACCCAAAGGTTTTGTCGATCCCGAAAATGCGACAAGGTATGCAAACTTCAGCGTTCCATTTATGGACTGAAGCAAGCTTCCAGAGTTGGAATTTACGCTTTGATAGAGTGATCAAAGATTTCGGTTTTATACGGACTCATGGTGAGGCCTGTATTTACAAGAAAGTGAGTGGGAGCTCTGTAGCGTTCCTGATATTATATGTAGATGACATATTATTGATTGGGAATGATATAGAACTATTAAGCAGTGTTAAGGGTTATTTGAATAAATGTTTTTCAATGAAAGACCTTGGTGAAGCAGCATACATTTTAGGCATCAAGATTTATAGAGATAGATCAAGACGCCTAATAGGCCTTTCACGAGTACATACTTGGACAAGATTCTAAAGAAGTTTAGAATGGATGAAAGCAAGAAGGGGTTCTTGCCTATGTTGCCGAGGTAAGCTCTTGAGTAAGACTCAAGGTCCAGCTACAACAGAAGAAAGAGAGAGGATGAGCAAGATCCCCTATGCTTCGGCGATAGGCTCTCTCATGTATGCCATGCAGTGTACTAGACCGGATATCGCACATCTTTGTTAGTTTGACCAGCGAGATATCAAAGTGATCCGGGAATGGAACAACGGACAGCGGTCAAGAATATCCTGAAGTACTTGAAAAGGACTAAGGATATGTTTCTTTGTTATGGCGGTGACCAAGAGCTCGTTGTAACTAGTTACACCGATGCAAGTTGGAACACCGATCCTGATGACTCTAAGTCTCAGTCTGGGTACGTGTTTATATTGAATGGTGCGGCAGTAAGCTGGAGCAGTTCCAAAGCGGTGCACGGTGGCGAAATCTTCAACGAGAATCTGAATATATAGCGGCTTCGGAGGCTTCATCGGAAGCGGTATGGATGAAGAGGTTCATTGTTGAGCTTGGTGTGGTTCCTAGTGCATTGGACCCGTTAGTCATTTATTGTGACAACACGGGTGCCATCGCCAATGCAAAGGAACCAAGGTCACACAAGAAGCTGAAGCATATCAAGCTGCGTTTTCATTCGATTCGCGAGTACATCGAAGATGGTGAAGTAGAGATTTGCAAAGTACACACGGATCTGAATGTTGCGAATCCGTTGACTAAAGCTCTCCCAAGGGCAAAGCATGACCAACACCGAATGCCATGGGTGTTAGGTACCTTACAATGTAATCTAGATTATTGACTCTAGTGCAAGTGGGAGACTGTTGGAGATATGCCCAAGAGGCAATAATAAAGTGGTTATTATAATATCTTTGTGTTTATGATAAATGTTTATATACCATGCTATAATTGTATTAACTGAAACATTGATACATGTGTGTTATGTAAACAACAAGGAGTCCCTAGTAAGCCTCTTGTATAACTAGCTTGTTGATTAATAGATGATCATGGTTTCGTGATCATGAACATTGGATGTTATTAATAACAAGGTTATGTCATTAGTTGAATGATATAATGGACACACACCCAAATGAGCGTAGCATAAGATCAAGTCATCAAGTTCATTTGCTATAAGCTTTCAATACATAGTTGTCTTAATCCTTCGACCATGAGATCATGTAAATCACTTACACCGAAAGGGTACTTTGATTACATCAAACGTCATTGCGTAAATGGGTGACAATAAAGATGGGATTAAGTATTTGGAAAGTGTGAGTTGAGGCATATGGATCAACAGTGGGATTTGTCCATCCTGATGACGGATAGATATACTCTGGGCCCTCTCGGTGGAATGTCATCTGATTAGCTTGCAAGCATATGAATAGTTCATAAGAGATCACATACCACGGTACGAGTAAAGAGTACTTGTCGGTAACGAGGTTGAACAAGGTATGGAGATACCGATGATCAATCCTCGGACAAGTAAAATATCGCGAGACAAAGGGAATTGACATCGTATGTAAATGGTTCAATCGATCACTAAGTCATCGTTGAATATGTGGGAGCCATTATGGATCTCCAGATCCCGCTATTGGTTATTGCTCGGAGAGGAGTCTCGACCATGTCTGCATAGTTCGCGAACCGTAGGGTGACGCGCTTAAGGTTCGATGTCGCATAAGTAGATTTGAATATGGTATGGAGACGAAGTTTGTTCGGAGTCTCGGATGTGATCCAGGATGTCACGAGGAGGTCCGGAATAGTCCGGAGAATAAGATTCATATAAGGGAAGTTGATTTCTGGGTTTTCGGAAATGTTCGGGATTGTTCCGGTGTTGACTGGAAGGTTCTAGAAGGTTCCGGAAGGGTCCACCATGGGGCCCACGACCTAGGAGGCCCACCGTGGGCCGAGGGGATGCTCCCTGGCCTAATGGGCCAGGGGCACTTGGCCCCAAGGCCCAGGCCGGCCAACCCCCTAGGGTTTCCCTGGGGGGGATCAACTTGGGGGAGGGGAAAGCCCCTCTCCCCCCCTTGGCCGCCGCCCCCCCTAACCCTAGATGGGAAAGGGGGCCACCTTGGCCGGCTGTCCCCCTATATAAAGAGGGGAGGGGGTGGCCGGCCACACCCCCCATCCATTGCCTCCTCCTCTGGCCACCTCTCCCTCCACCATACGCTGCTCCGGCTTAGGCGAAGCCCTGCAGCTTTTCTTCCTCCACTACCACCACCACGCCGTCGTGCTGCTGGAGTTTGGAGGAGATCTACCACACCTCCGCTGCTCGCTGGAGCGGGAGAGGAAGGAGCTTCATCGACACCGTACGCGCGACCGAGTACGGAAGTGCTGCCGGATTGCAGCACCGGGGACGATCGTCTACACCAACAACGAGATTAATCTCGTAGGCTTTGGAATCTTCGAGGGTTAGTCTCATCTCCATCTCGTTGCTTAGATCTTGTAGATTAGATCTTGGGTGTTCCATAGATTAGATCTTGGATTTATTCGTTTTGCGGTAGGAAAATTTTTGTTTTCTATGCTACGAACCCCATCACGTCAGCCTTCACCGGTTTACTAGAACTTCATGGAGCTCCTTTCCGGCAGCGTTCGCAGTTCCATATCCCGGAACAGGGAGTGACAGGTCACGGTTCTTTACACTCTGCAGAGGTGTGTTGCTTTACCCATAAGAGATCTTAACCTTGGTGCCAACCGGGCAGCTTTCCCGTCCACACTTCCTTCGGTGTGAGGCCCGGTATAAGGTCATAGCCAATCATATTCCTCTGCTACCTCGCACACCCACCCTTTGCTGCATCCCCGACCCTGGGTCCTCGTCGGTCCTCTTACACCAATTAAGGATGGACCCCGACCACGACGACAGTCTGGGATCGAACCAAACTCCTTCGCTGGTAGATGCAACCCCTCATAGACCGCAATACCGTGGGGAACTTTTGGCTTCCCCAGCCTACCGCTTGCACTTCGGCGACAAGTGTGCTACGGACAAAGCCGTGGGGAACTTTTGGCTTCCCCAGCCTACCGCTTGCCCCGACAGATGACAAGTGTCTACGGTAAAGCGCGTCCGTTGATGAACAAGAGGTGGAAATACGATTGACTATTCCGTCCCACTCCAGATCTTATGGTTAACACGGGTATTACAGCACAAGAATCACTGGACGACATTTGTTGTTTAATCCTAGATGGATATAAACCCTTGCAATGGAACCTCCACCATATCAACACAATCCATGGTTCCATTGACCACCACTTAGTCATATTCATAGTTATGAAAATAGTGGTTTTGCTTTTTATGCAATAGTGATATTCATAGTACTTTGCAAGTAATTTGATAAAAATACTCGAATGACATGAGCAAGTGATGAACTTGCCTGAACACTGCAAAGTGTTGCAGTTGGATGGTGGTGGACTGACCCTTGTCCTCTGTTGCTGAAAAATAGCATCATTGTCCGATAAGGGCAATGGTTAAAGAAGCATTTATGCATGATTCCAATTTTAGGGTTTGTTCTCCCTTCCGACGTCTTTATTATTTCATGTGAGAGGTTAATACTAAGAATGACTTAGGGATACTCTATTTAGGGTAAAATACAACCTTGAAATGTTGTCAAGGTGTTTTTAAAGTCCAAGAGAATTTATGGACTTATTTTCATTATTGAAAATAAAATGTGTGATTTAAATGATTATTTAAATCATCAAATTTGAACTTATTCTTGTTTAACTTCAAAAACTCTATTTCATATTTTATTATGATAGAGTTTTTTATACTGAGTGATTTTCATATTTTTAATTATTTTTTTAGAGCTAGTAAACATTTACTATTGATTTTTAAAGTTTCAGCATTTTTATGGATTTGTGAAATGGCATTATTGCCCCTGGGCCCACCTGTCAGTGGAGCCCAGTGGGTTGGGTTAGACCAGCTCGGGTCCAACCGACCCGAGCGGTCGCTCACTCTCTCCCCCACCACGCCGCCTCGACGAACCCTAATCCCCTTCTCTCTGGCGACCTGCGTCGCCGTCGCCGGCCGATTCCGGCGAGCTCCGCCGTTCTTGGCCCTCGCCATGGGGCGCAATCGAACCGCCTCGTGACGCCGGTCCTTCTCCTCCGTGTCGATCTGGAGCAGGCGCTGCTCCCGCTCGTCCTCGAGCCCCTCGCTGTGGCTAGGGTTACGGGATCCGCGACGATCCCGCAGCCCCCAGGCGTTTCTGGCGCTATGGCGCCGCCGTGGTGCGGGGCGTTGCGGCGCTGGTCTGGGCGTGGCCTGGCCTGGCCAGGTGCTGCCGTGCACTCGGCGCGCGCCGCCGTGGCCGCCATGGCCGCGACTTCTGTCTGCTCGACCCCGGGTACGTGCGCCACCCTTCTCTCTCTCTTGTGTCTGTTCTTCTTCCTCATCCTCTAGCTCTGGCCACGGCTACTCCTCCTCGTGGGGAGACCTGCCGTGCCCATGCTCTGCTGCCGTGCCTAGCTAGATGTGCAAGCGCGCATACTTCTTTGTCTTTCTTCTTTGTCTTTATTTGGGCATTCTTTGTCTTTGTTAAATCTTCTTCTTTGTGTTGTTCATGCTGCTGTGCTCCACTGGCCTTAGCCATTGTTGCCATGGCCATGCCAGTGTTTGTGTTACTGCTGTGTGCAGCCTTGCCATGCCTCTGTGCAAGATTATTAGTCTAAGTGCTTGTTATGCTTGCATTTCTTGCTTAATTCTAGCTCTGTGCCTCTATTCTTGTTACTCTGCTTGCCAGACACTCAAGTGTGTTCACTTATACTACCATGGCCTGATGACAGTGTATAATTCTTGCAAATTTGCAAGTGCCAGAGCCATGGTGTGTTGTTTCTTGTGCTCAAATTCATGAGCATGCTCAACTGAGCATTGCTGTTGGCTAGCAGTATGATTCAGTGATAAGTGATATGTGCTTTACTTGTTTATCATGATCCAGTGGTTCATCAAGCCTTTGATGTGCTTCTGGATACAATCATAAAGTCATTAATTCAGTTATCTGTTTATTCAGTTATGGTTGGGTTGGATTTCTTCAGTAACTTGTTAATTCCTGTTGCTGTGCTTGGCTATGGCAATCTGTAGCAAGAGCTAGTGGTGCTCTGATGATCAATTGATCAACAGTTGCTTGTGAGAAATTGGTGTGCTCCTCTCTGTGACTCTCTGTGCTCACTCTTTGCTGTGTGTGCATCACACAGGCTTGGCCTGTGTGTGATGGTGCTTGCCCAAGCATCAGTGGATGCTTGCAATGATCCATTGGATCATCTGCAAGGCTCTGTGCATCAATTGCTTGTCTGTTTCATTTATCTGTTTATCTTGCCTTAATAAATGGATGAATGATGTGAACTGTGATTCAGTGATGATCATTTCAATTAGATTTGCTAGGGCTAGCTGGATGGCAACCTCTGGTTGGTACCCTAGCCCTCTACTGAACCCAAATGGGTGATGATGTGGTGAATACAAAGGTTGGCTGTGGGTTGAGGTGACCCTGGCAGCACTGTGATGCTGCCAAGGGTAGCTCCCCTTTTCTGTGACTTGCTGTGCATGGACAAATGCTCTCTGGCTAATCATGTTTGATTGCCAGAAGCTTTTTGATGTTGGCAATACTGGTAGAAATTTGTATTTCTACCATTCTGATGGTGTAGCTAAACTATTAGGTGCTTGGTGACTTGGAATGGCTACATAGGATTGTGTCACTGTGTTGACACAACCAGTGTTCCCTTGGTTAATTTTCCTTCTAGCCTTTGTTTGATTTACTGGCACCAAATGGTTTTGCAACCAAGTGATGATATATCCAGGGTTTCATACCCTTTTTGCTTCTGTGATGCAAGTGTATGCTTAATTATGAGCAAAACATAGTTTTGCTCAGGTTGATCTTGTTTATACCTCACTCCAGCTCCTAGATTGTTTGTTGATGTAGAGGATTTCTTCAGTGTTGAGCTTATGCTTGCCCTGCTCCTCCTTGCAATGCTGTGGTGCTTGATTCAGTGTTGTGGTGGATTGAGCAGGTTGAACAACAGTGCTGTTCTTCCTGTTCTTGAGTTCTTGGTTTCTGGTGACTTACCCAGCTGCTTGTCGATGAACTGCTGGTTCTGGCGGTGGGAAAGGTTTTATATGAACCCCTCATGGCTCTCTTTGGTCGACAGCATAGCCTGGCCACACTTGGTGACTCACTGGCTTGTGTGTGCTGCTGAGCATGCACATTGCCTGGTGAGCAGTTTGGCTGTGTGTGTGTGTGTCCTGGTTTGGGACTTGGACTGTGAGTAGATCAGCTCGGCAGAGCTGTGATCATATCCTCACAATTGCCATTTTCTTTCTAACCTGCCAAGTGGCAATGCCACTTGGCATAACTAGTGCTTTGCTTTGTTGTGTGCAGGGAATCAAGATGATGATCAAGTGAAGATCAAGATCATTTGGCTCAAGCATCTCATGAAAATTAACTTGTAGTTTAGGATAAATCGTTAATTGTAATCTTCTTTCTTTTTCTTTTTCTATTTTTCCAATTCTTGTAATGTGTTGTAATATTCTTATATTTCAATTGTGAATATTGTAAAGACAATGTATCTTGTGTGTTTATCAATAAAGCTCAAAGTTTTCTCTCATGAGCTTTACTTTATATTAATTGTTCTACTTATACTACCATGGCCTGATGACAGTGTATAATTCTTGCAAATTTGCAAGTGCCAGAGCCATGGTGTGTTGTTTCTTGTGCTCAAATTCATGAGCATGCTCAACTGAGCATTGCTGTTGGCTAGCAGTATGATTCAGTGATAAGTGATATGTGCTTTACTTGTTTATCATGATCCAGTGGTTCATCAAGCCTTTGATGTGCTTCTGGATACAATCATAAAGTCATTAATTCAGTTATCTGTTTATTCAGTTATGGTTGGGTTGGATTTCTTCAGTAACTTGTTAATTCCTGTTGCTGTGCTTGGCTATGGCAATCTGTAGCAAGAGCTAGTGGTGCTCTGATGATCAATTGATCAACAGTTGCTTGTGAGAAATTGGTGTGCTCCTCTCTGTGACTCTCTGTGCTCACTCTTTGCTGTGTGTTCATCACACAGGCTTGGCCTGTGTGTGATGGTGCTTGCCCAAGCATCAGTAGATGCTTGCAATGATCCATTGGATCATCTGCAAGGCTCTGTGCATCAATTGCTTGTCTGTTTCATTTATCTGTTTATCTTGCCTTAATAAATGGATGAATGATGTGAACTGTGATTCAGTGATGATCATTTCAATTAGATTTTCTAGGGCTAGCTGGATGGCAACCTCTGGTTGGTACCCTAGCCCTCTACTGAACCCAAATGGGTGATGATGTGGTGAATACAAAGGTTGGCTGTGGGTTGAGGTGACCCTGGCAGCACTGTGATGCTGCCAAGGGTAGCTCCCCTTTTCTGTGACTTGCTGTGCATGGACAAATGCTCTCTGGCTAATCATGTTTGATTGCCAGAAGCTTTTTTATGTTGGCAATACTGGTAGAAATTTGTATTTCTACCATTCTGATGGTGTAGCTAAACTATTAGGTGCTTGGTGACTTGGAATGGCTACATAGGATTGAATCCATGCTGGATTTCTCTGGTTGTGTCACTGTGTTGACACAACCAGTGTTCCCTTGGTTAATTTTCCTTCTAGCCTTTGTTTGATTTACTGGCACCAAATGGTTTTGCAACCAAGTGATGATATATCCAGGGTTTCATACCCTTTTTGATTCTGTGATGCAAGTGTATGCTTAATTATGAGCAAAACATAGTTTTGCTCAGGTTGATCTTGTTTATACCTCACTCCAGCTCCTAGATTGTTTGTTGATGTAGAGGATTTCTTCAGTGTTGAGCTTATGCTTGCCCTGCTCCTCCTTGCAATGCTGTGGTGCTTGATTCAGTGTTGTGGTGGATTGAGCAGGTTGAACAACAGTGCTGTTCTTCCTGTTCTTGAGTTCTTGGTTTCTGGTGACTTACCCAGCTGCTTGTCGATGAACTGCTGGTTCTGGCGGTGGGAAAGGTTTTATATGAACCCCTCATGGCTCTCTTTGGTCGACAGCATAGCCTGGCCACACTTGGTGACTCACTGGCTTGTGTGTGCTGCTGAGCATGCACATTGCCTGGTGAGCAGTTTGGCTGTGTGTGTGTGTCCTGGTTTGGACTTGGACTGTGAGTAGATCAGCTCGGCAGAGCTGTGATCATATCCTCACAATTGCCATTTTCTTTCTAACCTGCCAAGTGGCAATGCCACTTGGCATAACTAGTGCTTTGCTTTATTGTGTGCAGGGAATCAAGATGATGATCAAGTGAAGATCAAGATCATTTGGCTCAAGCATCTCATGAAAATTAACTTGTAGTTTAGGATAAATCGTTAATTGTAATCTTCTTTCTTTTTCTTTTTCTATTTTTCCAATTATTGTAATGTGTTGTAATATTCTTATATTTCAATTGTGAATATTGTAAAGACAATGTATCTTGTGTGTTTATCAATAAAGCTCAAAGTTTTCTCTCATGAGCTTTACTTTATATTAATTGTTCTATTTATATCTTGATTATTTATAATTGTTTAATGAATTACCTCAAATTTGGATTATGAGATATTCATTTGATGTTTGAATTTGAAATTCAAATTCAACTTAGTTTTGGATTTCAATTATGCAACTTAAGTTTGATTTTAATCATGCAACTTAAGTTGTGATGCAATATCTCTTCTCTCCTCTCAAAACCCTAACTTAGTTGAATGAGAAGCAAGTTTATCGCACTCTCGAAACCCTAACCCTGTAAGGTGTCGAGAGAGAAACTTGTCCCCCTTCGATGTAGTTTTGTTTTAAAAGCGCGAAATTTCCCCAGAATTTACGATGCAATGCACATCCCTTTCTAAAATCTACCGCTCGATCGTCTCTAAACCTGGGACATTACATTTGTTTTCTTATTATTCATGTAAGACGAGATAGGTTGATTAGTTGTTCACTTGTTTTAACCGTGGTTTGAGAGAGAGAGCTACCGAGGAAGGCTTGCGTGAGAGAGTTATATCGTGAGAGACATGTTTATCGCAGAAACTCTCCTACACGTTGACTGTATCCACATGGGTGCACTCTTATTGGTGGGCCCATACACGTCCCTCCTTATCCCCATCTCCTCCTACCTCTCGCACGATCGCACCTGATCTATTTCCCAATTTCTTCGTGCACATCGCCAGGAGACAAGAAGACAGGGGGAACCCATGATGGTTGTGCATTTCATCGTCGCCTTCTTCGCCGCGGCTAATCGATGAGTTGTTGACTCATGTGATGTGGACGGTGGAGAAGGCGACATCGAACCTAGAACGAGCCGCTAGCGAGCACTAGACTTGGGAAAGGGGGGTGTGGGCCACAATAATACTAGAGAAGAATAAGATGATGGTGGCAGCGGACCAGCGAAGGTCCGGATGACGAAGATCTTTGTGAAAGATAGGTTGGTTGCGGGCGATAGTGGCAGACGGTTCGACCAGTTGTGGGTGGAGGAAAGGAGCTGATTTTGAGTGTGGCGGCGACACTTCTTCTTCATCATCTCGGGCACGGGCAAGCGGTGTATTCACAAATGTTTTGAAAAACAAAATCAGCCATTAATGTATCAAAAATGCTATTCACTAGAAGTTTTTAAAGTGCATGTAGTTTTTCAAATTTTAAACTTCAAGTAGTAATATACTTTGTGTTGACTCGAGCCTACTATTTTTTTTTCCATGATTTTCATCAAAATAATTTTGACTTCGGGCTGAGGCTTCAAGAGCACGCTAGCACACCAAACTAAACCTTCGCCTCATCCAATTTTTGAGCTCACCGTCACCGAGCGTCCCACACCGCTTTGCACCGGCAAAGCGCGATACCCAAAGCCAACGCAGCTCCATGACACGTACATTCAACGCGTGTCACACCAGCGTCGCGCGCGTCACCGGATCTAGCACCAGCTCTCCACGTGTTCCACCTTCGCCTCGTCTTCCTGCTTCTACAAACATCCGAAGCCCGCCGCCGCGCGCGGATTTAAGCGGCTCCGGCAATGGCTTGATGCTACACTTGTTCGAACTTATCAGCTCAGTCTCACTCAGCCTGCACACTCTCAATGCGACATCTCATCATGATCAACGTAGTAGCCGTATGCCTCGTCCTCTCCACCCTAGCCGCTGCCGGCGTCTGGTCGCCCGCGCCTCCGCCGCCAGAGGTGCATCATCAAGGTGAGCACGTCCTGCGGGAGGGCCGCCGCGTCGTCATCGTCGAGTACGAGCGCGAGCTCCCGCACACTCCCGGCCACGGCGCCGCCAAGGAGACGCGCGTCCTGTACCCTCACGGTGCCCTCGACGGCGGCGAGGCCGAGGACGGCTCGCTGTCGGACAAGGCCAGGGAAGCGGTCTCTGAGGCGGCGGACAAGGCGTCCGGCGTGGCGGAGGAGGGCAAGGAGAAGCTGTACAATGCCAAGGAGAGCACCACGGGCAAGGTGTTCGGCGCCGTGAGGCGCTGCAAGGACAAGCTCTGCGGCGCGGCCAAGGGAGCGGAGGATGGGGCCTCGCGCGTCAAGGAGGGCGCCGAGGACGCGGCGAGAAGCACCGGCGAGACGCTGTCCGGTGCCAAGGACAGGGCCGAGGACACGGTGTTCGACGCTGCGTCCGGGGCGAAGGAAGCCGCGGTTAGTGCCAGGGACAAGGTCGCCGGAGCAGCCGGCGAAGCCAAGGAGAAGGCGGCGCACATCAAGGACGGAGCGGCCGAAACCGTGTGGAGTGCCAAGCACAAGGTGTCTGAAGCAGCTGGCGAAGCCAAGGAGAAGGCGTCGCAGGTGAAGGACAAAGCAGCTGAAACGGTGTCGAATGCCAAGGGCAAGGCCTCTGAAGCGGCCGGTGAGGCCAAGGAGAAGGCATCGCAGGTGAAGGACAAAGCAGCTGCAACAGCAACGAATATCAAAGGCAAGGTCTCTGAAGCGGCCGGTGAAGCCAAGGAGAAGGCGTCGCACGTGAAGGACAAGGCAGCCGACACGGTGACCAGCGCCAAGGGAATGGTCTCTGAAGCCGCCAAGAACGCCAAGGACAAGGCCTCCGACATCGCGGAGCGCGCCGAGGATTACGCGGAGGATGCCGCGGAGAGCGCAGCCGAGAAGGTGGCGCGGGCCGAGGAGGTGGCCAAGGCGAAGGCCGGCGAGGTGAGCAAGAACCTGACGGACATCCTGAGGCGGGCACGGGAGGTGGCGTCCGACGCGGGCGCGTACCTCCTCGGCGCGCCCATGGAGGCCGCGCGCACCGCGATGGCGATGATGCACCTGCTCGGGTTCGCCATTGCCTACGGCACGTGCGTGTGGGTGACGTTCGTGTCGAGCCACGTCCTGGCCGCGGCGCTGCCCAGGCAGCAGCTCGGCGTGGTGCAGAGCAAGCTGTACCCGGTGTACTTCCGTGCCATGGCCTACTGCATCGGCCTGGCGCTCGCAGCGCACGTGCTCGGCCGGGAGCGCGGCTCCTTCGCCGCGCGCGCCCAGAGCTTCAACCTGCTCAGCGCCCTCGGACTCGTGCTCGCCAACATGCTGCTCCTCGAGCCCAAAGCCACCAAGGTAATGTCTTGTCCCATTCGTGTAATTTATCGTGCAGTTCGTTGCAAATCATTTTTTTTCTCATGCTCTCGTTTTCTTCCCAGGTGATGTTCGAGAGGATGAAGGTGGAGAAGGAAGAAGGCCGAGGAAGGGACATGGCCGACATCATCGACCCGCCGGCCGTCACCGTGGCAACGGCCGCCACGACGACCACGACAGCCACACCCACGGCAGCAGGAGCCCGTACCCCGGTGGACGGCACGGCGACTGTCAGGGCGGCGAAGACCACGACCACGAAGTCGCCGGTGATGGCCCCCGACGCGGAGATGGCCAAGAGCAAGGTGGTGAGCCTGAGCAAGCGGCTGAAGCAGCTCAACGGCTACTCGTCCCTGTGCAACGTGCTGTCACTGATGGCCCTCACCTGGCACCTCGTTCACCTGGCTCGCCGCCTGCAGATGAGCGCCGCCTGCTAGGCTCAAAAGGGCATTCGTCTCTCCTATGTTTCTAGTCGTAGGTGACATGACACGTGTTGTGGTTTGTCATATGGTTTTTAGAGTGTGTTTAAGCAGCTACTTTGTAGATTTAGGCTTCTTGTTCCGTCGGTGTACCTAGGATGTTATCTGAATGTTGTTAGCATGTCTGATACGTGCGTGTAATGTAATTCCTCGTCTGTTTCGTAGTAAGCTTGGATGTTATCTGAATGTTGTTAGCATGTCTGATGTTATCTGAACAATTAGGCTTTGTTCGGTTCTCCGGGTTCTCCGGGCGCGCCGGTTTCTCGCGATCTCCAGTCCATCACCGGATCACCCTAATCCATTCCACTCTTCTAACCTCTTCTACGTCCTGTAATCCCTTCCAAATATTTTGTTCGGTTACACCAGCATGGCTTGTTGGAGAAATCCCTTAGCTCCAAATCAGATTAGCCAAAATCTCTACGAAGTCAACATTTATATCTAGTCTGCAGGTATTGTACACCTGCCACCCTTGCGGATCATGCTTTTCTTTGCCGATCATGCAATTTAACAGATACAATGTCAAGAAATGATACATACAAAAGAGATGCTTTTCTTTGCCGATCATGCAATTTGACAGATACAATGGCAAAAAAAAAAAAAGATGAAACAGTTTCTAACCAACCACTAGACCATTGTCATCACAATGTCAGGAAATGATATATACAAAAAAAAAACAGAGACAACAGAACATATGCCACAAAAACAACAAGCTAGAATTTAGAGTCTCCTTCAAGTTACGCACAACAGAACATATGGCAGGGAGTGGTGTTTTGGGAACATGGGAGCATATGCTCCCTATTTCATCTTACACACATTTTAATTGTTTTTAAAATTGAAACAAAAAATCCACACGTGCAACGCGCTCACAAAGTTCTTTCATAAAAAATCAACTTATCATGCGACATCTGTGAAAAAGATAAAATTCAGTGCATAAAAAATAATGTTTTTCACAAGATAAAATTTCTCTTTATTATATAGACCACAAAAAATATATATTTGTCGCGACACTTGACGATATATCATGGAGATGTACATGTAGAATTTTCGATCAAAATTTTTCGACAATTCAAAATATGATTTCTTGGTAGAGGGAGCATACGCACCCTGGAGCCGAATTGACGCCATGGACCTTGATGCCTCGCCGATGATGATGGAGATCATGCCCGTTGATGATGGAGATCATGCCTGTGCTTTGGATATGAAGATCAAATGCGCAAGATAAAAGACCATATCATGAATTGCATGTGATGTTAATCTTTTTTATGCATCTTGTATTGCTTAGATCACGACGGTAGCATTATAAGATGATCCCTCTCACTAAAAATCAAGATAATAAAGTGTTCGTCCTTAGTTAGCACCGTTGATAAAACTCGTTGTTTCGAAGCATCACGTGATGATCAAGTGTGATAGACTCAACGTGTGCGTACAACGGGTGCAAGCCAGATTTACACATGCGGAAACAAAGGTTTGACTTGACGAGCCTAGCATGTAAAGATATGGCCTCGGAACACGACAAACCGAAATGTTAAGCATGAATCATATAGATGATATGATGAACATGTAGATGTTCTCCATTGAAGCTACATCATCTCTCGTGATGATCGGATTTGGTGCAGTGGATTTGGTTCGTGTAATCACTAAGGCAACGTGAGGGATGTTGTTTTGAGTGGAAGTTCACCTAGTTAATTTAAGAATTAATAGTAAACTCAATTTATCATGAACTTAGTCTAAATTATATTTGAATTGAATTTTGTAGAATTGATATCCGTTTTCTATGTTGCGCCAGGCTTGTAATTGAGATAAAAACACTGTTAAATCTGACAAATAACTTTACGGACTGGTACCGTATCATTAAAGAACCAAGAAATGCTTAAGTCCTATTGCAAACTTTTGGTAATCCTCAAATTGTCGATTCGAAAAGTAATGGTTTCAATTAGTATCTAAAATTATCTTTTCTCCGTGAAACTTGATGTTCAAATCCATTCGAAAAAGTAAGGAGCTAAAAAATCTGTTTTCAGAAATAAGCAAGGTGTGAGGTACATGTGATATCTAAGACCATCTTACAAGATGATAGCATATAATTTAGTGAGACTACATAAACTCATAAGTTTTATGGGAATGTTCGAAGGTTGAAGACGCTAGGAGTCCCGATCCTCCAACTAGTTGGGCACTAACGTTATTCGTATATCCATATGAGCCATAGTAGCTTCATCATGAAATTGTCATGATTTGATGGATAAAATTATGAGTGAAATTGTTCATCACATTAAAAGGTTACTAATAGTGAAATCTGGAACACTTGTCATGTAATGATCAAATTCAAAGTATGAACCTCAAGGTTATTGGTATTTGACCAACAAGCCTAGAAGTTATTGATGTTGAAGTGTTTTCTGAAATATGAGGAAAGTCAAAAGAGAAACTACAAAAGATTTTGGCAGAAAGAAAGAAAAGACTAAAGAGTCTAGCTCAGGTGTATTGACACGCGTACAGCACGCGACCGTTGGGAACCCCAAGTGGAAGGTGTGATGCGTACAACAGTAAGTTTCCCTCGGTAAGAAACCAAGGTTTATCGAACCAGTAGGAGTCAAGAAGCACGTTGAAGGTTGATGGCGGCGGAGTGTAGTGCGGCGCAACACCAGGGATTCCGGCGCCAATGCGAAACCTGCACAACACAACCAAATTACTTTGCCCCAACGTGACAGTGAGGTTCTCAATCTCACCAGCTTGCTGTAACAAAGGATTAGATGTATAGTGTGGATGATGATGTTTGCAGAAAACAGTAGAGCGAGAATTGCAGTAGATTTTATTTGATGTAAAGAATGGACCGGGGTCCACAGTTCACTAGTGGTGTCTCTCCCATAAGATAAATAGCATGTTGGGTGAACAAATTACAGTTGGGCAATTGACAAATAAAGAGGGCATGACCATGCACATACATGTTATGATGAGTAGTGTGAGATTTAATTGGGCATTGCGACAAAGTACATAGACCGCTATGAACAGCATGCATCTATGCCTAAAAAGTCCACCTTCAGGTTATCATCCGAACCCCCTCCAGTATTAAGTTGCAAACAACAGACAATTGCATTAAGTATGGTGCGTAATGTAATCAACAAATACATCCTTAGACATAGCATTGATGTTTTATCCCTAGTGGCAACAGCACATCCACAACCTTAGAACTTTCTCATCCTTGTCCCAGATTTAATGGAGGCATGAACCCACTATCGAGCATAAATACTCCCTCTTGGAGTTACAAGTAACGACTTAGCCAGAGCCTCTACTAATAACGGAGAGCATGCAAGATCATAAACAACACATAGATGATAGATTGATAATCAACATAACATAGCATTCAATATTCATCGGATCCCAACAAACGCAACATGTAGCATTACAGATAGATGATCTTGATCATGTTAGGCAGCTCACAAGATCGACAATGATAGCACAATTAGGAGAAGACGACCATCTAGCTACTGCTATGGACCCATAGTCCAGGGGTGAACTACTCACACATCACTCCGGAGGAGACCATGGCGGTGAAGAGTCCTCCGGGAGATGATTCCCCTCTCCGGCAGGGTGCCGGAGGCGATCTCCTGAATCCCCCGAGATGGGATTGGCGGCGGCGTCTCTGGAAGGTTTTCCGTATCGTGGCTCTCGGTACTGGAGTTATTATCGACGAAGGCTTCTTATAGGCGAAGAGGTAGGTCAGGGGGCGCCACGAGGGGCCCACACGCTAGGGCCGCGCGGCCAGGGGCAGGGCCGCGCCGCCCTGCTGTGTGGCCGCCTCGTCGCCCCACTTCGTTTCCCTTTCGGACTTCTGGAAGCTTCGTGGAAAAATAAGATCATGGGCGTTGATTTCGTCCAATTCCGAGAATATTTCCTTACTAGGATTTCTGAAACAAAAAACAGCAGAAAACAACAACTGGCTCTTCGGCATCTTGTTAATAGGTTAGTGCCGGAAAATGCATAAATATGACATAAAGTATGTATAAAACATGTGTGTATCATCATAAAACAAGCATGGAACATAAGAAATTATCGATACGTTGGAGACGTATCAGCATCCCCAAGCTTAGTTCCTACTCGTCCCGAGTAGGTAAACGATAACAAAGATAATTTCTGAAGTGACATGCTATCATAATCTTGATCAATACTATTGTAAGCACATGTAATGAATGCAGCAATTCGAAGCAATGGTAAAGACAATGAGTAAACAATTGAATCATATAGCAAAGACTTTTCATGAATAGTACTTTCAAGACAAGCATCAATAAGTCTTGCATAAGAGTTAACTCATAAAGCAATAAATTCAAAGTAAGGCATTAAAGCAACACAAAGGAAGATTAAGTTTCAGCGGTTGCTTGATGTCTACGGGTGCTTCTATTCTTGTAGACAGTGTTGGGCCTCCAAGAGCAGAGGTTTGTAGAACAGCAGCAAGTTTCCCTTAAGTGGATCACCCAAGGTTTATCGAACTCAGGGAGGAAGAGGTCAAAGATATCCCTCTCATGCAACCCTGCAACCACAAAGCAAGAAGTCTCTTGTGTCCCCAACACACCTAATAGGTGCACTAGTTCGGCGAAGAGATAGTGAAATACAGGTGGTATGAATAAATATAAGCAGTAGCAACGGCACCAGAAAAGTGCTTTGCTGTCCAGGACTGGCGTGTGGTTGATGGTGGTAATATTTCAGACAGTAGAGATGCAGTAAAACAGTAAACAAGCAGCGATATCAGTATTTAGGAACAAGGCCTAGGGATCATACTTTCACTAGTGGACACTCTCAACATTGATCACATAACAGAATAAATAGATAGATGCTAGACTCTACACCCTCTTGTTGGATGATGAACACCACTAACTGTGTAGGATTACACGAACCCTCAATGCCGGAGTTAACAAGCTCCACAATATTCAATGTTCATATTTAAATAACCTTAGAGTGCATGACAGATCAACATAACCAAACCAAGTACTAACATAGCATGCACACTGTCACCTTCACACTACGAAAGGAGGCATAGATCACATCAATACTATCATAGCAATAGTTAACTTCATAATCTACAAGAGATCACAATCATAGCCTACGCCAAGTACTACACGATGCACACACTGTCACCATTACACCGTGTAGGAGGAATAAACTACTTTAATAACATCACTAGAGTAGCACATAGATGAATAGTGATACAAAACACATTGCAATCATAAAGAGATATAAATAAGCACTTCACTATGCCATTCATAACAGTGAATAAGTATTCTGTGAAATATAGCCTAAGAGACCCACACGGTGCACTGATACGCGTACAGCACGCGTCCGTTGGGAACCCCAAGAGGAAGGTGTGATGCGTACAGCGGCAAGTTTTCCCTCAGTATGAAACCAAGGTTTAATCGAACCAGTAGGAGTCAAGAAGCACGTTGAAGGTTGATGGCGGCGAGATGTAGTGCGGCGCAACACCAGGGATTCCGGCGCCAACGTGGAACCTGCACAACACAAACCAAGTACTTTGCCCCAACGAAACAGTGAGGTTGTCAATCTCACCGGCTTGCTGTAACAAAGGATTAGATGTATAGTGTGGATGATGATTGTTTGCGTAGAAAACGAGAACGATTCTGATGGGATTGTATTTCAGTATAGAGAATTGGATCGGGGTCCACAGTTCACTAGAGGTGTCTCTCCCATAAGATAAATACTCCCTCTGTTCCATTCTATAGTGCCTATTGTTTTTTGGCACGGAAATTAGCGCAAGAGTATTTTTTACACAAGACCCCTTGCTGAACGATTTGAGATCAACGTAAAATTTGGTAAATCCATATCTTTCTAACTTACCATAACAATTTTTGGGAGCTGAACGGGGAGGGGTAGTTGAAGAAAAGTTAAGCTACAACCTTATATTCTGAAACAAATGCCGAAAATCTATAGGCACTATATAAAGGAACGGATGGAGTAGCATGTTGGGTGAACAAATTACAGTTGGGCAATTGACAAATAAAGAGGGCATGACCATGCACATACATATTATGATGAGTATTGTGAGATTTAATTGGGCATTACGACAAAGTACATAGACCGCTATCCAGCATGCATCTATGCCTAAAAAGTCCACCTTCAGGTTATCATCCGAACCCCCTCCAGTATTAAGTTGCTAACAACAGACAATTGCATTAAGTATTGCGCGTAATGTAATCAATAACTACATCCTCGGACATAGCATCAATGTTTTATCCCTAGTGGCAACAGCACATCCATAACCTTAGAGGTTTCTGTCACTCCCCCAGATTCACGGAGACATGAACCCACTATCGAGCATAAATACTCCCTCTTGGAGTTACTAGCAAAAACTTGGCCAGAGCCTCTACTAATAACGGAGAGCATGCAAGATCATAAACAACACATAGATATAAATTGATAATCAACATAACATGGTATTCTCTATTCATCGGATCCCAACAAACACAACATATAGCATTACAGATAGATGATCTTGATCATGTTCGGCAGCTCACAAGATCCGACAATGAAGCATAATGAGGAGAAGACAACCATCTAGCTACTGCTATGGACCCATAGTCCAGGGGTGAACTACTCACTCATCACTTCGGAGGCGACCATGGCGGTGTAGAGTCCTCCGGGAGATGAATCCCCTCTCCGGCAGGGTGCCGGAGGCGATTTCCTGAATCCCCCGAGATGGGATTGGCGGCGGCGGCATCTCTGGAAGGTTTTTCGTATCGTGGCTCTCGGTACTGGGGGCTTCGCGACGAAGGCTATTTGTAGGCGGAAGGGCAGGTCAAGGGGCGTCACGAGGGGCCCAGGAGACAGGCCGGCGCGGCCAAGGGCTGGGCCGCGCTGCCTTACCTCCTGGCCACCTCGTGGCCCCACTTTGTTGAATCTTCGGTCTTCTGGAAGCTTCGTGTGAAAATAGGCCCCTGGGCGTTGATTTCGTCCAATTCAGAGAATATTTCCTTACTAGGATTTCTGAAACCAAAAACAGCAGAAAACAGCAACTGGCTCTTCGGCATCTTGTTAATAGGTTAGTTCCAGAAAATGCATAAATATGATGTAAAGTATGCATAAAACATGTAGATATCATCAATAATGTGGCATGGAACATAAGAAATTATCGATACGTCGGAGACGTATCAGCATCCCCAAGCTTAGTTTCTGCTCGTCCGAAGCGGTGTAAACGATAAAAAAGATAATTTCTGGAGTGACATGCCATCATAACCTTGATCATACTATTGTAAAGCATATGTAATGAATGCAGCGATCAAAACAATGTAAATGACATGAGTAAACAACTGAATCATATAGCAAAGACTTTTCATGAATAGTACTTCAAGACAAGCATCAATAAGTCTTGCATAAGAGTTAACTCATAAAGCAATAATTCATAGTAGAGGTATTGAAGCAACACAAAGGAAGATGAAGTTTCAGCGGTTGCTTTCAACTTATAACATGTATATCTCATGGATATTGTCAATGTAAAGTAATATAACAAGTGCAATATGCAAGTATGTAGGAATCAATGCACAGTTCACACAAGTGTTTGCTTCTTGAGGTGGAGAGAAATAGGTGAACTGACTCAACATAAAAGTAAAAGAAAGGTCCTTCAAAGAGGAAAGCATCGATTGCTATATTTGTGCTAGAGCTTTGATTTTGAAAACAAGAAACAATTTTGTCAACGGTAGTAATAAAGCATATGTGTTATGTAAATTATATCTTACAAGTTGCAAGCCTCATGCATAGTATACTAATAGTGCCCGCACCTTGTCCTAATTAGCTCGGATTACCTGGATTATCATTGCAATGCACATGTTTTAACCAAGTGTCACAAAGGGGTACCTCTATGCCGCCTGTACAAAGGTCTAAGGAGAAAGCTCGCATCGGATTTCTCGCTATTGATTATTCTCAACTTAGACATCCATACCGGGACAACATAGACAACAAATAATGGACTCCTCTTTTATGCATAAGCATTTAGCAACAATTAATTTTCTCATATGAGATTGAGGATATTTGTCCAAAACTGAAACTTCCACCATGGATCATGGCTTTAGTTAGCGGCCCAATGTTCTTCTCTAACATTATGCATGCTCTAACCATTCTAGCGGTAAATCTCCCTTACTTCAGACAAGACGGACATGCATAGCAACTCACATGATATTCAACAAAGAGTAGTTGATGGCGTCCCCAGGAACATGGTTATCGCACAACAAGCAACTTAATAAGAGATAAAGTGCATAAGTACATATTCAATACCACAATAGTTTTTAGGCTATTTGTCCCATGAGCTATATATTGCAAAGGTAGAGAATAGAAATTTTAAAGGTAGCACTCAAGCAATTTACTTTGGAATGGTGGAGAAATACCATGTAGTAGGTAGGTATGGTGGACACAAATGGCGTAGTGGTTGGCTCAAGTATTTTGGATGCATGAGAAGTATTCCCTCTCGATACAAGGATTAGGCTAGCAAGGCTATTTGAAACAAACACAAGGATGAACCGGTGCAGCAAAACTCACATAAAAGACATATTGTAAACATTATAAGACTCTACACCGTCTTCCTTGTTGTTCAAACTCAATAGTAGAAATTATCTAGACCTCAGAGAGACCAAAGATGCAAACCAAATTTTAGCATGCTCTATGTATTTCTTCATTAATAGGTGCAAAGTATATGATGCAAGAGCTTAAACATGAGCACAACAATTGCCAAGTATCACATTATCCAAGACATTTTAGCAATTACTACATGTATCATTCTCCAATTCCAACCATATAACAATTTAACGAAGAAGAAACTTTCGCCATGAATACTATGAGTAAAGCCTAAGGACATATTTGTCCATATGCAACAGCGGAGCGTGTCTCTCTCCCACACAAAGAATGCTAAGATCCATTTTATTCAAACAAAACAAAAACAAAAACAAACCGACGCTCCAAGCAAAGCACATAAGATGTGACGGAATAAAAATATAGTTTCAGGGGAGGAACCTGATAATGTTGTCGATGAAAAAGGGGATGCCTTGGGCATCCCCAAGCTTAGACACTTGAGTCTTCTTAATATATGCAGGGGTGAACCACCGGGGCATCCCCAAGCTTAGAGCTTTCACTCTCCTTGATCATGTTGTATCATCTCCCTCTCTTGATCCTTGAAAACTTCCTCCACACCAAACTCAAAACAACTCATTAGAGGGTTACTGCACAATCAAAATATACATGTTCAGAGGTGACATAATCATTCTTAACACTTCTGGACATTGCACAAAGCTACTGAAAGTCAATGGAATCGAAAAATCCATCGAACATATCAAAACAGGCAATGCGAAATAAAAGGCAGAATCTGTCAAAATAGAACAGTTCGTAAAGACGAATTTTATTGAGGCACCAGACTTGCTCAAATGAAAATGCTCAAATTGAATGAAAGTTGCGTACATATCTGAGGATCACTCACGTAAATTGGCATAATTTTCTGAGTTACCTACAGAGAATTTTTCCCAGATTCGTGACAGCAAAGAAATCTGTTTCTGCGCAGTAATCCAAATCTAGTATGAACCTTACTATCAACGACTTTACTTGGCACAACAATGCACAAAACTAAGATAAGGAGAGGTTGCTACAGTAGTAAACAACTTCCAAGACACAAAATAAAACAAAGGTATTGTAGTAAAAACATGGGTTGTCTCCCATAAGCGCTTTTCTTTAACGCCTTTCAGCTAGGCGTAGAAAGTGTGTATCAAGTATTATCGAAGGATGGTGCATCTACAGCGGGGTGTGGAGTTTTCTCAACCATGCATAGTATATTGGATACATAAGTTTTAGCGGCTCCCTTTTCATTAGTCTTGGGCTTGCTACTCTCATCAAACAAATTTTCAGGAACAAGCCAAGCATAGTTATTTTCTAGTGCGTCATTCATCGCTAGGAGCTTACATGGTATTGGTGCTTTGATCTCCCCACCATCATTAATATTATTAGTGTACCTTACTCTCTCCATGTCCATATTTTCAAGGAGACTAGCAAAATTGGTATAAGAACCAAGCATCTTATATTTAATAAAGACCTTTCTAGCCTCTCTTGCTATACCACCAAATTCTCTAAGAAGGGTTTCTAAAACAAAATCTTTCTTTTCCCCTTCTTCCATATCACCGAGTGTAAGAAACATGTGTTGGATTATAGGATTGAGATTAACAAATTTAGTTTCCAACATGCGAACTAAAGCAGCAGCAACAATTTCATAAGTAGGAGCAAGTTCTACCAAGTGTCTATCTTCAAAATCTTCAACGGTACTAACATGATTGAAAAATTCTTCTATATTATTTCTCCCAATTATAGACTCACATCCTACCGGCATGTCTTTTACGGTAAAATTAAAAGGAAACATAATGAAATAAGTAAAGTAAATGCAAGTAACTAATTTTTTTTTGTGTTTTTGATATAGAGTGCAAGACAGCAAATAAAGTAAAACTAGCAACTAATTTTTTTGTATTTTGATATAATGCAGCAAACAAAGTAGTAAATAAAATAAAGCAAGACAAAAACAAAGTAAAGAGATTGCGATGTGGAGACTCCCCTTGCAGCGTGTCTTGATCTCCCCGGCAACGGCGCCAGAAAAAGAGCTTGATACGCGTACAGCACGCGTCCGTTGGGAACCCCAAGAGGAAGGTGTGATGCGTACAGCGGCAAGTTTTCCCTCAGTATGAAACCAAGGTTTAATCGAACCAGTAGGAGTCAAGAAGCATGTTGAAGGTTGATGGCGGCGAGATGTAGTGCGGCGCAACACCAGGGATTCCGGCGCCAACGTGGAACCTGCACAACACAAACCAAGTACTTTGCCCCAACGAAACAGTGAGGTTGTCAATCTCACCGGCTTGCTGTAACAAAGGATTAGATGTATAGTGTGGATGATGATTGTTTGCAGAAAACGATAGAAACAGATTGCGATGGGATTGTATTTCAGTATAGAGAATTGGACCGGGGTCCACAGTTCACTAGAGGTGTCTCTCCCATATGATAAATAGCATGTTGGGTGAACAAATTACAGTTGGGCAATTGACAAATAAAGAGGGCATGACCATGCACATACATATTATGATGAGTATTGTGAGATTTAATTGGGAATTATGACAAAGTACATAGACCGCTATCCAGCATGCATCTATGCCTAAAAAGTCCACCTTCAGGTTATCATCCGAACCCCCTCCAGTATTAAGTTGCTAACAACAGACAATTGCATTAAGTATTGCGCGTAATGTAATCAATAACTACATCCTCGGACATAGCATCAATGTTTTATCCCTAGTGGCAACAGCACATCCATAACCTTAGAGGTTTCTGTCACTCCCCCAGATTCACGGAGACATGAACCCACTATCGAGCATAAATACTCCCTCTTGGAGTTACTAGCAAAAACTTGGCCAGAGCCTCTACTAATAACGGAGAGCATGCAAGATCATAAACAACACATAGATATAAATTGATAATCAACATAACATGGTATTCTCTATTCATCGGATCCCAACAAACACAACATATAGCATTACAGATAGATGATCTTGATCATGTTCGGCAGCTCACAAGATCCGACAATGAAGCATAATGAGGAGAAGACAACCATCTAGCTACTGCTATGGACCCATAGTCCAGGGGTGAACTACTCACTCATCACTCCGGAGGCGACCATGGCGGTGTAGAGTCCTCCGGGAGATGAATCCCCTCTCCGGCAGGGTGCCGGAGGCGATCTCCTGAATCCCCCGAGATGGGATTGGCGGCGGCGGCGTCTCTGGAAGGTTTTCCGTATCGTGGCTCTCGGTACTGGGGGTTTCGCGACGAAGGCTATTTGTAGGCGGAAGGGCAGGTCAAGGGGCGTCGCGAGGGGCCCAGGAGACAGGCCGGCGCGGCCAAGGGCTGGGCCGCGCCGCCTTACCTCCTGGCCACCTCGTGGCCCCACTTCGTTGACTCTTCGGTCTTCTGGAAGCTTCGTGTGAAAATAGGCCCCTGGGCGTTGATTTCGTCCAATTCCGAGAATATTTCCTTACTAGGATTTCTGAAACCAAAAATAGCAGAAAACAGCAACTGGCTCTTCGGCATCTTGTTAATAGGTTAGTTCCAGAAAATGCATAAATATGATGTAAAGTATGCATAAAACATGTAGATATCATCAATAATGTGGCATGGAACATAAGAAATTATCGATACGTCGGAGACGTATCATGCACACACTGTCACCTTTACACACGTGGGACAAGGAGTCTCCGGAGATCACATAAGTAAAATCCACTTGACTAGCATAATGACATCTAGATTACAAGCATCATCATATGAATCTCAATCATGTAAGGCAGCTCATGAGATTATTGTATTGAAGTACATAGGAGAGAGATGAACCACATAGCTACCGGTACAGCCCTTAGCCTCGATGGAGAAATACTCCCTCCTCATGGGAGACAGCAGCGGTGATGAAGATGGCGGTGGTGTCGATGGAGGAGCCTTCCGGGGGCACTTCCCCGTCCCGGCGGCGTGCCGGAACAGAGACTCCTGTCCCCCAGATCTTGGCTTCGCGATGGCGGCGGCTCTGGATGGTTTCTCGTACCGTGGCTTTTCCGTATCGAAGATTTAGGTCAGGGACCTTTATATAGGCGAAGAGGCGGCATCAGAAGGTCATCGAGGCGATGACACAACACGGGGGCGCGAGCCCTCCCTTGGCCGCGCCAGGGTAGTGTCTGGTGGGCCTGTGGCCCCCCTCTGGCCTCTCTCGGGTGTTCTGGAAGCTTCGTGTGATCCTAAGATGCTGGGCGTTGATTTCGTCCGATTCCGAGAATATTTCCTTACTAGGATTTCTGAAACCAAAAACAGCAGAAAACAGCAACTGGCCCTTCGGCATCTCGTCAATAGGTTAATTCCGGAAAACGCATAAATATGACATAAAGTATGCATAAAACATGTAGATATCATCAATAATGTGGCATGGAACATAAGAAATTATCGATACGTCGGAGACGTATCAGCATCCCCAAGCTTAGTTTCTGCTCGTCCCGAGCAGGTAAACGATAACAAAGATAATTTCTGGAGTGACATGCCATCATAACCTCGATCATACTATTGTAAGCATATGTAATGAATGCAGCGATCAAAGCAATGGTAATGACATGAGTAAACAATTGAATCATATAGCAAAGACTTTTCATGAATAGTACTTTCAAGACAAGCATCAATAAGTCTTGCATAAGAGTTAACTCATAAAGCAATAAATTCAAAGTAAAGGCATTGAAGCAACACAATGGAAGATTAAGTTTCAGCGGTTGCTTTCAACTTGTAACATGTATATCTCATGGATAGTTGTCAATGCAAAGCAATATAACAAGTGCAATATGCAAGTATGTAGGAATCAATGCACAGTTCACACAAGTGTTTGCTTCTTGAGATGGAGAGAAATAGGTGAACTGACTCAACATAAAAGTAAAAGAAAGGCCCTTCGCAGAGGGAAGCATTGATTGCTATATTTGTGCTAGAGCTTTGGTTTTGAAAACAAGAAACAATTTTGTCAACGGTAGTAATAAAGCATATGTATCATGTAAATTATATCTTACAAGTTGCAAGCCTCATGTATAGTATACTAATAGTGCCCGCACCTTGTCCTAATTAGCTCGGATTACCTGGATTATCATCGCAATACACATGTTTTAACCGAGTGTCACAAAGGGGTACGTCTACGCCGCCTGTACAAAGGTCTAAGGAGAAAGCTCGCATTGGATTTCTCGCTTTTGATTATTCTCAACTTAGACATCCATACCGGGACAACATAGACAACAGATAATGGACTCCTCTTTAATGCATAAGCATGTAGCAACAATTAAGGTTCTCATATGAGATTGAGGATATATGTCCAAAACTGAAACTTCCACCATGATTCATGGCTCTAGTTAGCGGCCCAATGTTCTTCTCTAACAATATGCATGATCTAACCATTAAATGAGTGGTAAATCGCCCTTACTTTAGACAAGACGGACATGCATAGCAACTCACATGATATTCAACAAAGAGTAGTTGATGGCGTCCCCAGAAACATGGTTATCGCACAACAAGCAACTTAATAAGAGATAAAGTGCATAAGTGCATATTCAATACCACAATAGTTTTAGGCTATTTGTCCCATGAGCTATATATTGTAAAGTTAAAGAATAGAAATTTTAAAGGTAGCACTCAAGCAATTTACTTTGGAATGGCGGAGAAATACCATGTAGTAGGTAGGTATGGTGGACACAAATGGCATAGTGGTTGGCTCAAGGATTTTGGATGCATGAGAAGTATTCCCTCTCAATACAAGGCTTAGGCTAGCAAGGTTGTTTGAAGCAAACTCAAGTATGAACCGGTACAGCAAAACTCACATAAAAGACATATTGTAAACATTATAAGACTCTACACCGTCTTCCTTGTTGTTCAACCCTTACTAGAAATTATCTAGACCTTAGAGAGACCAATTATGCAAACCAAATTTTAGCAAGCTCTATGTATTTCTTCACTAATAGGTGCAAGGTATATGATGCAAGAGCTTAAACATGAGCACACCAATTGCCAAGTATCACATTATTTAAGACATCATACCAATTACTACATGTAGCATTTTCCGTTTCCAACCATATAACAATTAACGAAACAGTTTCAACCTTCGCCATGAAAATTAAAAGCTAAGAACACATGTGTTCATATGAACCAACGGAGCGTGTATCTCTCCCACACAAGCATTTATTCAAACAAAAACAAAAACAAAAACAAATAGACGCTCCAAGTAAAGTACATAAGATGTGATGGAATAAAAATATAGTTTCAAGAGAAGGGACCTGATAATTTTGTCGATGAAGAAGGGGATGCCTTGGGCATCCCCAAGCTTAGATGCTTGAGTCTTCTTGAAATATGCAGGGATGAACCACCGGGGCATCCCCAAGCTTAGAGCTTTCACTCTCCTTGATCATATTGTATCATCCTCCTCTCTTGACCCTTGAAAACTTCCTCCACACCAAACTCGAAACAAACTCATTAGAGGGTTAGTGCATAATCAAAAATTCACATGTTCAGAGGTGACACAATCATTCTTAACACTTCTGGACATTGCTCAAAGCTACTGGAAGTCAATGGAACAAAGAAATCCATCCCACATAGCAAAAGAGGCAATGCGAAATAAAAGGCAGAATCTGTCAAAACAGAACAGTCCGTAAAGACGAATTTTAAAGAGGCACCAGACTTGCTCAAATGAAAATGCTCAAATTGAATTAAAGTTGCATACATATCTGAGGATCGCTCACGTAAATTGGCATAATTTTCTGAGTTACCTACAGAGAATTAGGCCCAGATTCGTGACAGCAAGAAATCTGTTTCTGCACAGTAATCCACATCTAGTATGAACCTTACTATCAAAGACTTCACTTGGCACAACAATGCAACAAAACTAAGATAAGAAGAGGTTGCTACAGTAGTAACAACTTCCAAGACACAAATATAAAACAAAATTACTGTAGTAAAATAAACACATGGGTTATCTCCCAAGAAGTTCTTTCTTTATAGCCATTAAGATGGGCTCAACAATTTTAATGATGCACTCGCGAGAAATAGTATTTGAAGCAAAAGAGAGCATCAAGAAGCAAATTCAAAACACATTTAAGTCTAACATGCTTCCTATGAAAAGGAATCTTGTAAATAAACAAATTCAAGAAGCAAAATGCAACAAGCATAGAAGGATAAAACAAGTGTAGCTTCAAAAATTTCAGCACATAGAGAGGTGTTTTAGTAACATGACAATTTCTACAACCATATTTTCCTCTCTCATAAAGATTTTCAGTAGCATCATGAGCAAACTCAACAATATAACTATCAAATGAAACATTCTTATCATGAGTCTAATGCATAAAATTATTACTACTCCCAACATAAGCATAATCAATTTTATTAGTTGTAGTGGGAGCAAATTCAACAAAGTAGCTATCATTATTATTCTCATCATCAAATATAGGAGGCATATTGTAATCATAATCAAATTTATCCTCCATAACAGGTGGCACCAAAAGACTACTATCATTATAATCATCATAAATAGGAGGCAAAGTATCATCAAAGTAAATTTCCTCCTCAATGCTTGGGGGACTAAAAATATCATGCTCATCAAAGCCAGCTTCCCCAAGCTTAGAATTTTCCATAGCATTAGCAACAATAGTGTTCAAAGCATTCATATTAATAAAATTCCCATTAGCATGCATATAAAGTTCCATGGGTTTTTTAATTCTCTCTTCAAACACATCATGTCCTAATTCAAGATAAAGTTCATAAAGATCTCTCATATTTTTGTTGTTTTCCATTATGCCTAACTAGTGTAAACAAGAAACAAAAAGATGCAATTGCAGGATCTAAAGGAAATAGCTTCGAGTACTTACAACGGCGCCGGAAAATAGCTTGGTAGCCGAGATCCGGAGTGTGAGTACCTTTTACCTTTCCTCCCCGGCAACGGCGCCAGAAAAGTGCTTGCTGGCGTGTAGTTGACGAGGGAGGAAATGGTGTAGATTTCCTTCGTTCCCCGGCAACGGCGCCAGAAAAGTGCTTGATGTCTACGGGTGCTTCTATTCTTGTAGACAGTGTTGGGCCTCCAAGAGCAGAGGTTTGTAGAACAGCAGCAAGTTTCCCTTAAGTGGATCACCCAAGGTTTATCGAACTCAGGGAGGAAGAGGTCAAAGATATCCCTCTCATGCAACCCTGCAACCACAAAGCAAGAAGTCTCTTGTGTCCCCAACACACCTAATAGGTGCACTAGTTCGGCGAAGAGATAGTGAAATACAGGTGGTATGAATAAATATAAGCAGTAGCAACGGCACCAGAAAAGTGCTTTGCTGTCCAGGACTGGCGTGTGGTTGATGGTGGTAATATTGCAGACAGTAGAGATGCAGTAAAACAGTAAACAAGCAGCGATAGCAGTATTTAGGAAAAAGGCCTAGGGATCATACTTTCACTAGTGGACACTCTCAACATTGATCACATAACAGAATAAATAGATAGATGCTAGACTCTACACCCTCTTGTTGGATGATGAACACCACTAACTGTGTAGGATTACACGAACCCTCAATGCCGGAGTTAACAAGCTCCACAATATTCAATGTTCATATTTAAATAACCTTAGAGTGCATGACAGATCAACATAACCAAACCAAGTACTAACATAGCATGCACACTGTCACCTTCACACTACGAAAGGAGGCATAGATCACATCAATACTATCATAGCAATAGTTAACTTCATAATCTACAAGAGATCACAATCATAGCCTACGCCAAGTACTACACGATGCACACACTGTCACCATTACAACGTGCAGGAGGAATAAACTACTTTAATAACATCACTAGAGTAGCACATAGATGAATAGTGATACAAAACACATTGCAATCATAAAGAGATATAAATAAGCACTTCACTACGCCATTCATAACAGTGAATAAGTATTCTGTGAAATATAGTCTAAGAGACCCACACGGTGCACACACGGTCACCTTTACACACGTGGGACAAGGAGTCTCCGGAGATCACATAAGTAAAATCCACTTGACTAGCATAATGACATCTAGATTACAAGCATCATCATATGAATCTCAATCATGTAAGGCAGCTCATGAGATTATTGTATTGAAGTACATAGGAGAGAGATGAACCACATAGCTACCGATACAGCCCTTAGCCTCGATGGAGAACTACTCCCTCCTCATGGGAGACAGCAGCGGTGATGAAGATGGCGGTGGTGTCGATGGAGGAGCCTTCCGGGGGCACTTCCTCGTCCCGGCGGTGTGCCGGAACAGAGACTCCTGTCCCCCAGATCTTGGCTTCGCGATGGCGGCGGCTCTGGATGGTTTCTCGTACCGTGGCTTTTACGTATCGAAGATTTAGGTCAGGGACCTTTATATAGGCGAAGAGGCGGCGTCAGAAGGTCAACGAGGCGACGACACAACAGGGGGCGCGGGCCCCCCCTTGGTCGCGCCAGGGTAGTGTCTGGTGGGCCTGTGGCCCCCCTCTGGCCTCTCTCGGGTGTTCTGGAAGCTTCGCGTGATCCTAAGATGCTGGGCGTTGATTTCGTCCGATTCCGAGAATATTTCCTTACTAGGATTTCTGAAACCAAAAACAGCAGAAAATAGCAACTGGCCCTTCGGCATCTCGTCAATAGGTTAGTTCCGGAAAACGCATAAATATGACATAAAGTATGCATAAAACATGTAGATATCATCAATAATGTGGCATGGAACATAAGAAATTATCGATACGTCGGAGACGTATCATTGCTTTCAACTTGTAACATGTATATCTCATGGATATTGTCAACATAAAGTAATATAATAAGTGCAATATGCAAATATGTAGGAATCAATGCACAGTTAACACAAGTGTTTGCTTCTAAGATAGAAGGAAATAGGTAAACTGACTCAACATAAAAGTAGAAGAATGGCCCTTCGCAGAGGGAAGCATTGATTGCTATATTTGTGCTAGAGCTTTTATTTTGAAACAAGAAACAATTTTGTCAACGGTAGTAATAAAGAATATGTATTATGTAAATTATATCCTACAAGTTGCAAGCCTCATGCATAGATTACCAATAGTGCCCGCACCTTGTCCTAATTAGCTTGGATTTACATGGATTATCATTGCATAGCATATGTTTTAACCAAGTGTCACAAAGGGGTACCTCTATGCCGCCTGTACAAAGGTCTAAGGAGAAAGCTCGCATTGGATTTCTCGCTTTTGATTATTCTCAACTTAGACATCCATACCGGAACAACATAGACAACAGATAATGGACTCCTCTTTAATGCATAAGCATTCAACAACAAATAATATTGGGACCTCTATTTTCGTGCCCTCGGGTCCTTAGTTGTGCTCAGTTTTCCCCATCTCCTTAGTTTTTCCTCAGTTTTCCCCAAGACCTTGTCTGAAACCCGCAGAAGGAGCTCGGACGGAAGGAATCCGTTAAGTTGGTTGTTCCGTGCTGATGAGTGGGTCGTGTCGTTTGTGGGGCCGCGTCGTGTGGGGCTGGTAGGAAAGAACCGCGTGGGACAGGACGAGACCATGTTTGTGTGGCCGTAGCGTGTGGGGCCGTAGCGTGTGGAGCCGTAGCGTGTGGAGCTGTGTGGGTCCGGGACGTGGGCACGAGTGGTTTCTGTCTCTTTCGCCCAGATTAGCAGTTTTCAATGTACCTTTTTCCTCTCTCTCGCTCGATCTCATTCATATTTGATAGCCCAAATTGGTAGCAAATCTAGAGCAGCTTCTCCTTCTGTTTTTTAACGACATTCATTTCTTTATGCCTTCGTTTTTACCCAATCAGGTAGGAAATCTAGGGCACAAATCCAGAAAAAATATAGGATAAGCTGCATACAACAGCCAACATAGTACCGATAGAATCCTACAACATAAGCTACATTTTACATGAATTTAAGCTGCTCTACAGATAGAGCAGTCACATACAGAGAGTGCAGTAGGCATGTTCAACGCCTCCAGGTTGCGCCTGTGACTCGCCTGGAGGTTGCGCAGGTGAATCCCAAGTGCTTTGTGTTTGGCCATGAACGCATGCACGTTCACCGTCGTTCCAACTCTAGCACCACATCTGCCAATGGATTCAGCATGGTTCACCAGGCAGTTGAAGTCGGTGGCGCGGAGCTTCCTGTTGCAGAAGGGGCACTTGTAAATGCCTCGAGCAAAGGGGCCATCGTAATGGACGGTCTGCAGCATCCTGAGGACGTGACGAGTCTTGGTGTGGAAGGACTCATCGTCGCTGTCGACGTCGCTGCTCTGCACCTGTCACGTAGCACCAAAGATCGTGCAAAAACACGGAGTCAATTGCAACGATGATGGAACAGAGAGTGAACAAAGATCATGCATCATAATATGGGCTCGAAAAAAAGAGGTAGCCTCAGTTACATTGGACACACTTATATCTAGGATTTGAGTGAGTAAACCAAAGATCATGCACAACAAATTTGAACACACCAATTGTTTACTGACCAAACCCTGAATCAATTTGTGCCCAAATATTCATCATCATCGGCACAAATCTTAAACAAAAGCAAATCACAAGCACTAATAATGCAAGATCTAACACAAAAGGATTGAACTAGGAACAGACGCACCCTAATAACGCTAGATCTAACACAAATGGATTGAACTAGGAACAGAGGAACCCTAATAACGCTAGATCTAACACAAAAGGACTGAAATGGGATAAGAACAAGGGAGCAAAGGGTTACCTCCGGCTTGTCGTCGACGATGCTGGTGTCGTAGGGGTTCTCCGGCGCGACGTACGGCACTGGTTTGTATGGGTCCCAAGCGACGGGGGCCTGGACGGTGGTGGCGGCCAATGCGCCGGCGGCTGATGCGCCGGCTGCTACGTTGGAAGCAGCGACAGGGGCCTGGATGGGGGCAGCGGCCGATGCGCCGGTGGCTGATGCGCCGGCTGGTACGTTGGAAACAGCGACATGGGCCTGGACGGGGGCAGCGGCCGATGCGCCGGCGGCTGATGCGCCGACAATGGGCATCTCATTCTTCTCCATCGCCGGCGGTTTTCTTCGGGGTTTTTTCTTCGGTTGTGGAGAAGATGATGGGACAGGAGAGGTGGTTGCAATGAGAACGTGCGTCGAGGGAGAGGAAAAGGGCTCTATAAAGACGAAGGTGGCGTGTACCGCAACACGCGTCTGCTATGCACAGCTGCAGCGTGCACCGCGACACGAGTCTAACCCTGGGACGTTTGGTGTACTCAGTTATAACCTCGGGCCTTATACAGAAATTTTATCTGTACTCAGTTTTCCCCTCGAGTACTTAGACTGGCAACTGCAATATACTCAGTTTTACCCAAGTAGCTAGTCAACAGAGAGTCAACAAATGAGATTAACATATCTAATTGAGGCATTTCATGCGCAAAAAAATTCAAAAAAATAAAAACATAGTGGCACCTACTCATGGAGTCTTCCTACGCAACCTGCCACCAAGAAAACCTTAACAAACATATATAAATCAAGTTTACCACAAATTGCCACTTCTCATAATCACTAGTGTAGCTATGAAGATGCATGGTTTTCCACTCAAACCCCTTTGCAAAACATCTTCCCCAAAAACATAGTTTGCCTAAATGATGCCATAATTGTCACACTCATGTATATTTGAATTGCAAATAATTTGATGTAGCCCAATATGAATTATATTGTACAAAACACACATTTTCATTTTGTAATTCTTTTTGTTTGAATCCCTTAGTCTATTTACTATTTATGTGCCCTTGGATTGTTAGTACTACTCAGTTTTGCCCTCAAGTTCTGTCACAAATGCTCTCAGAAGCCCAAACTTATCCTGATTGGTTGAGCCGTTGTCACACGGATCGACTCCACGAACCGTTGATCAACTGATCTAACGGGCAGTATACCCCTCCCCGTCTCTTCGTGGCCACCCCTCTCTCTCTCTTCGTGGCCACCCCTCTCTCTCTGTCGGTGGATGCATTATTGTCACCCCTCTAACAATTATCAACTATCTTTCGCTTTCCTTTTTCTTTTAGGTGATATAGTTTTGGCATATAGTTTTAGTAATTTGAAACTGCCCAAAAGTGGTATAATTTTGGTATAAACATGAGGCATACATATTTGCGGATTTTGGTGAATGCATTATTGTCACCCCCTGATAACCCACAAGTATAGGGGATCGCAATAGTCTTCGCGGGAAGTAAAACCCAATTTATTGATTCGACACAAGGGGAGACAAAGAATACTTGAAAGCCTTAACAGCGGAGTTGTCAATTCAGCTGCACCTGGAAACAGACTTGCTCGCAAGAGTTTATCAGTAGTAACAGTTTTATAGCAGTAGCAGTAGTGAAATAACAGCAGAAGAGTAACAGAGACAGCAGTAGTAATTATAGTAAACAGCAGGATTAAAATACTGTAGGCACAGGGATGGATGACGGGCGTTGCATGGATGAGAGAAACTCATGTAACAATCAAAGCAGGGCATTTGCAGATAATAATAAAACGGTGTCCAAGTACAAAGCAATCCATAGGCATGTGTTCCATATATAGTCGTACGTGCTCGCAATGAGAAACTTGCACAACATCTTTTGTCCTACCAGCCGGTGGCAGCCGGGCCTCTAGGGAATCTACTGGATATTAAGGTACTCCTTTTAATAGAGTACCGGAGCAAAGCATTAACACTCCGTGAACACATGTGAACCTCACATCACTACCATCCCCTCCAGTTGTCCCGATTTCTGTCACTTCGGGGCCTTTGGTTCCGGACAACGACATGTGTATACAACTTGCAGGTAAGATCATAAAACAATGCATATCATGATGACATAATAACATGTTCAGATCTGAGATCATGTCACTCGGGCCCTAGTGACAAGCATTAAGCATAACAAGTTGCAACAATATCATCAAAGTACCAATTACGGACACTAGGCACTATGCCCTATCAATCTTAGGCTATTACATGACCAATCTCATCCAATCCCTACCATCCCCTTCAGCCTACAGCGGGGGAATTACTCACACATGGATGGGGGAAACATGGCTGGTCGATGGAGAGGCGTCGGTGGTGATGACGGCGATGATCTCCTCCAATTCCCCGTCCCGACGGAGTGCCAGAACAGAGACTTCTGGCCCCCGAGACGGAGTTTTGCGATGTGGCGGCGTTCTGGAGGGTTTCTGGCGACTTCGACTTCTTGCCTCGGGTTTTTAGATCGAAACCTTTAAGTAGTCCAGAGGAGAGCGTCGGTGGCCCGCCGAGGGGGCCACACACTAGGGCGGCGCGCCCCCCTGGGCCGCGCCGGCCTGGTGTGTGGGGCCCTCGGGCCTCCACCTGGCCCCCTTCTGGCTCCGTGAGTTTTCTGGTAAAATAGGCCCATTGGTATAAATTCCGAGGATTTTCCCGAAAGTTGAATTTCTGCACAAAAACAAGACACCAGAGCAATTCTGCTGAAAACAGCGTTAGTCCGCGTTAGTTGTATCCAAAATACACAAATTAGAGGCAAAACAATAGCAAAAGTGTTCGGGAAAGTAGATGCGTTTTGGACGTATCAACTCCCCCCAAGCTTAGCTTATTGCTTGTCCTCAAGCAATTCAGTTAACAACTGAGTGCGATAAAAGAACTTTCACGAACACATTTGCTCATATGATGTAAATATTCTCATGATATGGCTAACACTTAAGCAGTTCATAATAAGATACATGCAAATAAGATCATCTAATAGCTATGTCAATCATGGAAAGGCACCAACAATTAATAATAAGCATCATGAATCATGTCTATAAGCAGGATTGCAATGTTCATAAAAGGATATGATAAAGTGGTATCTCGCTTGCCCATATTTGATCAGCAAAACATAAATGCTCAGGCACCTCTCAAGTTCATAGAAAGACTAGAAATAGTGATTGTCAAAGATAAAAGCATCAAAGTTATACCACAATCAATCATATTTTGAGACAAGCATATTATACTAAGAATGACAGTTGTGCTCTCAAGAAAGTGCTCAAAGAAAGGACGGAAACACAACATAAAAGTAAAAGATTGACCCTTCGCAGAGGGAAGCAGGGATTAACATGCGCTAGAGCTTTTCATTTTTAAAACAGGAGTAAAATTATTTTGAGAGGTGTTTGTTGTTGTCAACGAATGGTAATGGGTACATCAACTACCTCGCCAACCAGACTTTCAAGAGCGGATACCATGAAGGACGTTATCTCTACCAGCAAGGTAGATCATCCCTCTTCTCTTTTGTTTACACACGTATTTTAGTTTTATTCTGGGCGACACTCCCCCCAACCTTTGCTTACACAAGCCATGGCTAACCGAATCATCGGGTGCCTTCCATCAATCTCACACCATGGAGGAGTGTCTATTTGCAAAATTAAGTTGCTTACTGATGAATCAGAGCAAAACATGTGAAGAGAATTATTAATGAAGTTTGATTAATCGGGGCTGGGAACCCCGTTGCCAGCTCTTTTTGCAAAACTATTGGATAAGCGGATGTGCCACTAGTCCATAATGAAAGTCCGTCAAGAGTAAATGACAAGGTTGAAAGATAAACACCACATACTTCCTCATGAGCTATGAAACATTAACACAAATTGAGAAACATTTTGAAGGTTTAAAGGTAGCGCATGAGAATTTACGTGGAATGGTTTGAAATGCCATGCATAGGTATTTATGGTGGACACTTTGGAACAACTTGGTTTTCAGGGGTTTGGAAGCACGAGCAGCGTTCCCGCTCAGTACAAGTGAAGGCTAGCAATAGACTAGGGAGCGACAAATCAAGAGAGCAGTAACTGTCATAATCATGCTTGCGGCAAAATAAATTAACGGAGGCATAAAAGTGATACAAGAACTCTGAAGCAAAGTAAATCATCGAGGCTTAATTGACTTTTGTTCAGTCATATGCACGCGTGAGCATGTGCCAAGTTAATTCAAATGAATTATTCCGAGGAGGATACCACAATCTCATACCTACTTATGAATAAAACAATGCAAGCAAACATCCATGACATGCTACTCATATTAATAAATTAGAGCTAAACATGAGAGATCATGAACTACTAGACTTTCTTAAATGACATATACCTCACATGAACCAACTAAGCATGCTCACATGGATGAGTATATGTACAAAAATGAAAACAAATAGAGTTCATACCAGCCTCTCACCACAATCCAATTGTCGTAGATCGTCATTATTGCCTTTCACTTGTGTAGCTTGGATAATATGAATGAAAACCACCCTCCAGCCACCGAAGACCATTGAACTCATAGTGAACTTTACAAACCAAAGAAGAACAGCAAATATTTTTGGTGTTTTCGAATTGGAAACAAGAACAAAGGGAAATAAGCAAACTAAGCAAAATCTTTTTGGATTTTCTTATAGCAAATCAACGATAGAAAATAAAGCAAAATAAATGCAAGAAACCAAAACAAGCAAATGGTGAAGAGAAACAACAGAAATATTTTTGGTCTTTTTGTGTTTTAGGAAAGAAACAAAGCAAAAACAAGAAAAGGCAAACTAGAAAAGTCACATGAACACAAAGCAGCAGGAATTCGTCAAACTTGACAGCAGTACAGTAATCGATTTTTAAGAAATTCTTGCACTGCTCAAATCGGAAAGTGTTCAACTAATGAAAGTTAGATAACAACCTGGAGAACATGCACAAAAATTGGCTTCGCAAAATATCATTCTGGCTATTTTTGAGAATGTTTTTGGTAACAGTCCAGAATCTGTTTTCAGGCAGCACTTCCCCAAATATCATCTCCCTCTCATTAGAAAACCACTCGAAGAAACTAAACAAGTATATACAAGTATCCAGCAACCATAATATGCAAAGAATGAGTGATGCCGGTATACCTCCCCCCAAGCTTAGGCTTTTGGCCTAAGTGGAGTTCAACCCCAGCGAGGGTCGCTGTTCCACGCCGGTGGATCATACATGGCGTAGTCATAGTGAGGTCCATGTGCAGAAGAAAAGCGTGGAGGCTCCACATGTCCAAAATGTTGATGCGAAGAACTTGCTGCATCGTATGACGAGTCGAGGTGTTCCTTGGCCTCCGTGTTGTCTCTTGCATGATGGCCTCCTCCCTCTATGTATGCATTCAGCGCACCTTCCGTGACTAACCAATCCTCCCTGGAATCAAGGTTAAATAGAACAGGCGCAGACAATCTTACTAGTTTTTCAGTTTTCTTAGTTATTCTCCAAGCTTTCTTATAAAATTTCATCTTGTAGAACAGGTTAGCCAAGTTAGATGAATCAGAAACAAATTCATGTTTAATCATAGAGACTATGTCAAGTTTTTCTATGGAAAGTTGAATATCAAGATGGTGAGGTTCTACACCATGCAAAGCTAGTAAACGAGAGGCGATGAGACCTCCACAAATTCCGCCCTTCTCACGGTTAGTAGCAAGTCTATAGGCTATCAATGCACCCAAATTATAAGTCCTATTACTTTGCAGTGCAGCAGCTAGAAAAGCTAAATCCTGGATAGATAATTTACTACCATTCTTTCTAGCAAGAACGCACTTAGTAATGAAATAAGCAAAGTAGCGGATAGCTGGGAGTTGAATGCTACTGATTTTACCACCATCCTCTGAGAAACTCCTTCCATGACAAATCATCTCGAAGAGGTTTAAGAGCTCTCGCGGCGATCCCCTTATCTTCACGCATGATCCCCATTGCGGTACTCTAATTGCTGTACAAAAATCATTGAATGGCAAGTTGACAGTTTTATTATAAATTTTGTACTGAACCATGGGGTTAGATTGCGACCAATTGAACTTAAAATCCTGCACAATAGACATAGTCAATTTTGCATATTGGCATGGTTCTCCTTCAACAAAATCATTCAACCCTGCACAAGAAATTAGATTCTGAACATCTCCCAAGATTCCTGCACTTCTCATGAAATCTGCGCACGGGTAGTAAGAGGGGTATACTCCCTCTTCGCGGTTCACTCTCATGACTTGTTGCACCTCCAATTCTTGTTGGTTTAGTTGATGTCTATTCCACTCCATTTTCTGAAATTTTCAACAAACAATATAAAATTTGATTTGGTGACATATAATTGAGGGGAACTACTATAGGAACTTGCTAGAGTACTAATCATGCATCAAAACTAGTTTATACATCTTAGAACAAGCATGCAAGCTCACTAAACATGTTACCTACAGCAGCAAAATATTCAAGATATACTCAACCAAACAAAATTCTACTTGGATAATCGGAGGAGTCACATACCGGAGAGCAAATGTGCCAAATTTCAGACAGAAATCTGGGCTGAGCAAAGAGATCGAGAAATCCTGAGCTCTTGAGCAAAAACACGAGTGAGAGAAAGCTGGTGCTGATTTTTTCGGGAGAGAGAAGAGTGTGGGAGAAAGAGATAAAGAAGTGGGGCAAGGGGGAGCCCACACACCAGGGTGGCGCGCCCCCCTTGCTGGCCGCGCCGGCCTGTGGGGTGCCACCCTGGGGTGCCCCACTGGTCATCCCCAAGTGCTCCCAGGTGCATTTTCGAAAAATAGGACCAACGGTATAATTTTTGTGAATCTTTAAAAACTTTGAAAAATGCACATTTCTAGGTATTAAGTTTATTATTACTGGACAGGAATTTTTTTGAAATCTCTAATTAACTAAGGAACTTTGCAAATCAAAAGTGCTACAGCAAGTAAAACAAGTGGAGGGAGAAAGAGATGTTGTTTACCTCCTCTATGCATATAAAAAGTATTTGTTAACAAGGTTGATCAAGTCTTGCCACCAAATAAATTTTACATAGCATAAGAAGAAATAAACCTCAAATCAATCATGTTACCTTGAATTGTATTGATATGGATCCAATCATAAGATTTTGATATCCTTCTTTAGGCTCATATATAGGACAATCAATAGTTCCAACTTTGATAGTTCTCACATTAGAAATAGTATTAACTCCACATACTTTATCAATCCTCTTGGGGAAATAGATGGTATGCTCCTTGTCATCAACATTGAAAGTAACTTTTCCTTTATTGCAATCAATAACAGCCCCTGCGGTGTTAAGAAAAGGTCTCCCAAGAATAATAGACATATTATCATCTTCAGGCATTTCCAACACAACAAAATCAGTTAATATCAAACAGTTATTAGTAACTTGAACAGGAACATCCTCACATATACCAACATGAATAGCAGTAGATTTATCAGCCATTTGCAAAGATATATCAGTAGGTATCAACTTATCTAAATAAAGTCTCTTGTAAAGAGAAAAAGGCATAACACTAACACCGGCTCCCAAGTCACATAGAGCAGTTCTAACATAATTATTCTTAATAGAACAAGGAATAGTAGGTATACCTGGGTCGCCCAACTTCTTTGGAACTTTGCCATTGAAAGAGTAATTAGCAAGCATAGTGGAAATCTCCTCATTGGGGATTTTCCTTTTGTTAGTGACAATATCTTTCATATACTTTGAATAAGGAGGCAATTTAATAGCATCAGTCAAAGGGATTTGCAAGAATAAAGGTTTCATCCAATCACAAAATTTATTATAGAGTTTTTCTTCCTTTGATTTTAGTTTCTTAGCAGGAAAAGGCATTTGCTTTTGCACCCAAGGTTCCCTTTCATTACCATGTTTATTAGCAATAAAATCTTCTTTAGTATACTTTTTATTTTTAGCATGCTTCTCGGGTTCATCTTCAACCTCTTCTTTATCAGAAGCATCATTCTTATCATTATCATTATCATGTTCATTACCACTTTCAGTTTCAGCATCAGAAATAGAAATACTATTAGGATCATTAACAGGTTCAGAGGATTCTACAACATTTTTATGTTTCTTCTTCTTTTTCTTAGAAGGAGCACTAGGTTCAATGCGTTGAGAATCTTGTTCAACTCTTTTGGGATGCCCTTCAGGATATAGAGGATCCTGGGTAGAGACACCGCCTCTAGTTGTTACTTCAGAAGCATGTTTCTCTTTAGAATTATTTTTTAACAAGTCATTTTGAACTTTAGTGAGTTGATCAATTTGAGTTTGAACCATTTGAAAATGTTTAACAAGCATCTTAACATCATTGGAGGTTCTCTCCACAATATCATGCAAATTGCTAATAGCTTGAGAATTTTCCGTTAGATGATTCTCTACTCTCATATTAAAATTTTCTTGCTTAACAATATAATTATCAAACTCATCTAAGCATTGAGCAGGAGGTTTCGAATATGGAATATCTTCCCTAGTAAAGCGTTGAAGGGAGTTTACCTCAATCATGGATGAAGGGGGAATTATCTCACATATATCTTCTATGGGAGGTAGATTCTTCACATCTTCGGATCTAATACCTTTCTCCTTAAGAGACTTCTTGGCTTCCCTCATATCTTCATCATTCAATTTAATTAAACCCCTCTTCTTCAATATTGGCGTCGGAGTTGGTTCAGGTGTATTCCAATCATCATGATTCCGGCCTATTTTAGCCAATAATTCTTCAGCTTCGTCTGGAGTTCTTTTCCTGAAAACACAACCAGCACAACTATCCAAATATGCTCTAGACTCAACGGTTAGTCCACTATAAAATATATCAAGTAAATCATGCTTTTCCAATTCATGTCTAGGTCGAGCCCTGATAAGAGAGCAAAATCTTGCCCATGCTTCAGGCAATTTCTCTCCATCTTCCTGGTCAAAGCTATAAATTTTCTGTAAAGCAGCATGTTGAGCACTAGCAGGAAAGTATTTCCGAAAGAAAACATCAAGCAAATCACCTGGACTTTTAATATAACCAGGAGGCAAATTATTATACCAAGTTTTAGCATCATCCTTTAATGAGAAAGGAAAAATTTTAGCAACGAAATAAGTACGCATCTTGACATCATCAGAAAACAAGCACTTTCTTTTTCAGTACCACAAAAGGGTGTTTTCTCAACAATAGCTATATGAGATAGATCGAGAGAAAAATCATAATCTTTATTCTTAATTCATATAGGAGATGTGGCAAATTTAGGATCAGGAGATAGCTTATGTCTAACAGTATATTGTGCGAGAAACTTTTTAATTTTTCTTGCATCAGCAGTAGCATTGCATCTATTAATAAAATCATCATTAAGCTCCACATAATCCTCATCAGGATCATCACTAGAATAATCAAGTTCAGGTGAATTAACAGGTGTAGCAGCATTAGGAGTTTCAGTATTTTCAATTTGTCTAGACCTAGCAATTGTAGCATCTAGAAAGGATCCCAATGAACCACTATCATCAAGCACATCAGAATCATTATCAATATTATGAGAGTTTTCAGATTCAGCAGAAGTACCAGCAAGTGAAGCTTGCAGCGGTGAAACAAGTTGACTTATCACAGATGGTGAATCAAGAGGAGCAGAGGTACTCAGAGTTGTACCTTTTCTTGTAGTGGATGGTAATATGGCGACTTTAGGATCGCGAGATTTACCCATGATGGAGAATTTGCAGCGAACAATATCAATCCAAGTGAACCTCCAAATAAAGCTATGCTCCCCGGCAACGGCGCCAGAAAACAGTCTTGATAACCCACAAGTATAGGGGATCGCAATAGTCTTCGCGGGAAGTAAAACCCAATTTATTGATTCGACACAAGGGGAGACAAAGAATACTTGAAAGCCTTAACAGCGGAGTTGTCAATTCAGCTGCACCTGGAAACAGACTTGCTCACAAGAGTTTATCAGTAGTAACAATTTTATAGCAGTAGCAGTAGTGAAATAACAACAGCATAGTAACAGAGATAGCAGTAGTAACTATAGTAAACAGCAAGATTAAAATACTGTAGGCACAGGGATGGATGACGGGCGTTGCATGGATGAGAGAAACTCATGTAACAATCAAAGCAGGGCATTTGCAGATAATAATAAAACGGTGTCCAAGTACAAAGCAATCCATAGGCATGTGTTCCATATATAGTCGTACGTGCTCGCAATGAGAAACTTGCACAACATCTTTTGTCCTACCAGCCGGTGGCAGCCGGGCCTCTAGGGAATCTACTGGATATTAAGGTACTCCTTTTAATAGAGTACCGAAGCAAAGCATTAACACTCCGTGAACACATGTGATCCTCACATCACTACCATCCCCTCCGGTTGTCCCGATTTCTGTCACTTCGGGGCCTTTGGTTCCGGACAGCGACATGTGTATACAACTTGCAGGTAAGATCATAAAACAACGCATATCATGATGAAATAATAACATGTTCAGATCTGAGATCATGGCACTCGGGCCCTAGTGACAAGCATTAAGCATAACAAGTTGCAACAATATCATCAAAGTACCAATTACGGACACTAGGCACTATGCCCTATCAATCTTAGGCTATTACATGACCAATCTCATCCAATCCCTACCATCCCCTTCAGCCTACAGCGGGGGAATTACTCACACATGGATGGGGGAAACATGGCTGGTCGATGGAGAGGCGTCGGTGGTGATGACGGCGATGATCTCCTCCAATTCCCCGTCCCGGCGGAGTGCCAGAACAGAGACTTCTGGCCCTCGAGATGGAGTTTCGCGATGTGGCGGCGTTCTGGAGGGTTTCTGGCAACTTCGACTTCTTGCCTCGGGTTTTTAGATCGAAACCTTTAAGTAGTCCAGAGGAGGGCGTCGGAGGCCAGCCGAGGGGGTCACACACTAGGGCGGCGCGCCCCCCTGGGCCGTGCCGGCCTGGTGTGTGGGGCCCTCGGGCCTCCACCTGGCTTCCCCTTCTGGCTCCGTGAGTTTTCTGGTAAAATAGGCCCATTGGTATAAATTCCGAGGATTTTCCCGAAAGTTGAATTTCTGCACAAAAACAAGACACCAGAGCAATTCTGCTGAAAACAGCGTTAGTCCGCGTTAGTTGTATCCAAAATACACAAATTAGAGGCAAAACAATAGAAAAAGTGTTCGGGAAAGTAGATACGTTTTGGACGTATCACCCCCTAACAATTATCAACTATCTTTCGCTTTCCTTTTTCTTTTAGGGGATATAGTTTTGGCATATAGTTTCGGTAATTTGAAACGGCCCAAAAGTGGTATAATTTCGGTATAAACATGAGGCATACATATTTGCGGATTTCGGTGAATGCATTATTTTCACCCCTCTAACAATTATCAACTATCTTTCGCTTTCCTTTTTCTTTTAGGGGATATAGTTTTGGCATATAGTTTCGGTAATTTGAAACGGCCCAAAAGTGGTATAATTTTGGTATAAACATGAGGTATACATATTTGCGGATTTCGGTGAATGCATTATTGTCACCCCTCTAACAATTATCAACTATCTTTCGCTTTCCTTTTTCTTTTAGGGGATATAGTTTTGGCATATAGTTTCGGTAATTTGAAACGGCACACACTAATATAGTTCGGTGAGCAATGATAAGAATCCCTTGTATAAACATGAGGCATACATAAAGCATTCCAATATAGTTGGTAATTTCGGTGAATGCACACACTAACCATGAAAACAACTACAAGTACATGTAACTGAATAATGAATTTGTAACAAGGTATCCCTTGTAACAACTTCTAGCGCCTGGTGAGCAATGATAAGAATCCGATCGCAATTATACAACAGAAAAAACAACCAGCCATCAGATTAGCTTGCTTCTTCAACTCGATTAGCTGCCTTAGCTGCTTGTTCATTTTCTTCAGTTCTCCCTTCACTTCCACCAGTCCTACATTGGGAGCATTAGGCATAATCGGAACGGCTCCTCTCTTCGCCGCATTCTCTACAGCAAGTCCGCCCCTCCCAAATTGCGCTCCCCAATAGCGCCAATTGATTCCTGCAATTGAAGCCTCTGAACGTACACATCGATCTACTCAAAATGCATGCATTTCTTCAGGATCTGAAAACAACAACGGGAACCCTAAATCCCAAATTCGAGGGAATAACAAGAAAATCGAGAGAAAACAGAGAAATTGGAGCGAGATCTAACCTTATCCCCCTCTCTATATGGCAAGCTCTCGCATGCAAGGAACTCACGTCCATGGTTGCCGTTCTCGTCCGTCTTACAGATCGACCGCTTCAGAGGCTCCTGGCGTGGGCATTCAGGGCATCTTGTCAAAGGCACGGGTCCATACTGCGGCCATGAAGAACGGGAGGTCGAAGAGAAACTAGACATCACCCACCTGCCGGAGAAGGGCTGCCGCTGGCGGAGAAGAAGAACAATGGGGCGCGGGGAAAGAAAGGGGAAGCAATGGCACGGGCACGGGCGCGGGGCTGGCTCGGGCTCCCATTTTGCAATGGTCACCTGGGTAAGCTGTGGGTCCGGCGCACTTAACGTGGACAAGTTGTGGGTCCCACGATGATCTGGATAAGTGAAGACGTGTCCACTGCGGGGCACCAATAGCGGCCCCACTTGTCAGCACCAACCAACGTCAACTAAACGGGATTCCTTCCGTCCGAGCTCCTTCTGCGGGTTTCAGACAAGGTTTTGGGGAAAACTGAGGAAAAACTAAGGGGCTGGGGAAAACTGAGCACAACTAAGGAGCCAGGTGCACGAAAATAGAAATCCCAATAATATTCTCATAAGAGATTGAGGATTGTTGTCCAAAACTGAAACTTCCACCATGGATCATGGCTTTAGTTAGCGGCCCAATGTTCTTCTCTAACAATATGCACACTCAAACCATATGATCATGATAAATCTCCCTTACTTCAGACAAGACGAACATGCATAGCAACTCACATGATATTAAATAAAGGGTAGTTGATGGCGTCCCCAGGAACATGGTTATCGCTCAACAAGCAACTTAATAAGAAATAAGATACATAAGTACATATTCAATACCACAATAGTTTTTAAGCTATTTGTCCCATGAGCTATATATTGCAAAGACAAAGAATAGAATTTTAAAGGTAGCACTCAAGCAATTTACTTTGGAATGGCGGAGAAATACCATGTAGTAGGTAGGTATGGTGGACACAAGTGGCATAGTTTTTGGCTCAAGGATTTTGGATGCATGAAAAGTAATCCCTCTCAATACAAGGCTTAGGCTAGCAAGGCTATTTGAAACAAACACAAGTATGAAACGGTACAACAAAACTCACATAAGAAACATATTGCAAGCATTATAAGACTCTACACCGTCTTACTTGTTGTTCAAACCCTTACTAGAAAATATCTAGACCTTAGAGAGACCAATCATGCAAACCAAATTTTAGCAAGCTCTATGTATTTCTTCACTAATAGGTGCAAAGTATATGATGCAAGAGCTTAAACATGAGCACACCAATTGCCAAGTATTACATTATTCAAGACATTATACCATTTACCACATGTAGCATTTCCCGTTTCCAACCATAAAATAATTAACGAAGCAATTTCAGCCTTCGCCATGAACACTATGAGTAAAGCCAATAACATATATGTTCATATGCAACAGCGGAGCGTGTCTCTCTCCCACACAATGAATGCTAGGATCCAATTTATTCAAACAAAAACAAAACAAAAACATACAGACGCTCCAAGTAAAGCACATAAGATGTGATGGAATAAAAATATAATTTCACTAGAGGAACCTGATAATGTTGACGATGAAGAAGGGGATGCCTTGGGCATCCCCAAGCTTAGATGCTTGAGTCTTCTTGAAATATGCAGGGATGAACCACCGGGGTATCCCCAAGCTTAGAGCTTTCACTCTCCTTGATCATATTGTATCATCCTCCTCTCTTGATCCTTGAAAACTTCCTCCACACCAAACTCAAAATAACTCATTAGAGGGTTAGTGCATAATCAAAATTCACATGTTCAGAGGTGACATAATCATTCTTAACACTTCTGGACATTGCACAAAGCTACTGAAAGTTAATGGAATAAAGAAATCCATCAAACATAGCAAAACAGACAATGCGAAATAAAAGGCAGAATCTGTCAAAACAGAACAGTCCGTAAAGACAAATTTTTTAGGTGCACCAGACTTGCTCAAATGAAAATGCTCAAATTTATGAAAGTTGCGTACATATCTGAGGATCACTCACATAAATTGGAATATTTTTCTGAGTTACCTACAGAGACTACTGCTCAAATTCGTGACAGCAAGAAATCTGTTTCTGCGCAGTAATCCAAATCTAGTATGAACCTTACTATCAAAGACTTTACTTGGCACAACAATGCAATAAAATAAAGATAAGGAGAGGTTGCTACAGTAGTAACAACTTCCAAGACTCAAATATAAAACAAAAGTGCAGAAGTAAAATCATGGGTTGTCTCCCATAAGCGCTTTTTTTAACGCCTTTCAGCTAGGCGCAGAAAGTGTGTATCAAGTATTATCAAGAGATGAAGCATCAACAGCGGGGTTTGGAGTTTTCTCATCTATGCATTGTATCTTATCTATGTAAGTTTCAGAGGCTCCCTTTTCATTAGTCTTAGGCTTGCTATTCTCATCAAACAAATTTTCAGGGACAAGCCAAGCATAGTTATTTTCTAGAGCTTCATGCATTCCTAGGAGCTTACTAGGTATCGGTGCTTTAATCTCCCCACCATCATTAACATTATTAGTGTACCTTATTCTATCCATGTCCATCTTTTCAAGTGTTCTTTTAAAATCGGTGAACAAACCAAGCCTCTTATGCTTAATAAAAACTTTTCTAGCTTCTTTAGCTATATCTTCAAATTCTCGAACAAGGACTTTTAAAACAAAATCTCTCTTTTCTCCCCTATCCATATCAGAAAGTGTAAGAAACATGTGTTGTATCATGGGGTTGAGACTAATAAATCTAGTTTCTATCATGTGTACCAAACAGGCAGAGGCACTTTCATAAGTAGGGACAGTTTTTGCCAAAGGTATATCTTCAAGATCTTCATTCATGCTAACATGGGTGAAAAATGCTTCTATATTATCTCTTCCAATTATAGACCCTTGGCCTACCGGTATATCTTTAAGAGTAAACTTAGGAGGAAACATGATGAAATAAGTAAAGTAAATGCAAGTAACTAATTTTTTTGTGTTTTTAATATGGCAAACAAGATAGTAAAATAAAGTAAAGCTAGCAACTAATTTTTTTTGTATTTTTGATATAGTGCAGCAAACAAAGTAGTAAATAAAAATAAAGCAAGACAAAAAACAAAGTAAAGAGATTGGAAGTGGAGACTCCCCTTGCAGCGTGTCTTGATCTCCCCGGCAACGGCGCCAGAAATTTAGCTTGACACGCGTACAACACGCGACCGTTGGGAACCCCAAGTGGAAGGTGTGATGCGTACAGCAGTAAGTTTCCCTCAGTAAGAAACCAAGGTTTATCGAACCAGTAGGAGTCAAGAAGCACGTTGAAGGTTGATGGCGGCGGAGTGTAGTGCGGCGCAACACCAGGGATTCCGGCGCCAACGTGGAACCTGCACAACACAACCAAATTACTTTGCCCCAACGTGACAGTGAGGTTGTCAATCTCACCGGCTTGCTGTAACAAAGGATTAGATGTATAGCGTGGATGATGATGTTTGCAGAAAACAGTAGAGCGAGAATTGCAGTAGATTGTATTTGATGTAAAGAATGGACCGGGGTCCACAGTTCACTAGTGGTGTCTCTCCCATAAGATAAATAGCATGTTGGGTGAACAAATTACAGTTGGGCAATTGACAAATAAAGAGGGCATGACCATGCACATACATGTTATGATGAGTAGTGTGAGATTTAATTGGGCATTACGACAAAGTACATAGACCGCTATCCAGCATGCATCTATGCCTAAAAAGTCCACCTTCAGGTTATCATCCGAACCCCCTCCAGTATTAAGTTGCAAACAACAGACAATTGCATTAAGTATGGTGCGTAATGTAATCAACAAATACATCCTTAGACATAGCATTGATGTTTTATCCCTAGTGGCACCAACACATCCACAACCTTAGAACTTTCTGTCACTGTCCCAGATTTAATGGAGGCATGAACCCACTATCGAGCATAAATACTCCCTCTTGGAGTTAAAAGTAACGACTTGCCCAGAGCCTCTACTAATAACGGAGAGCATGCAAGATCATAAACAACACATAGATGATAGATTGATAATCAACATAACATAGCATTCAATATTCATCGGATCCCAACAAACGCAACATGTAGCATTACAAATAGATGATCTTGATCATGTTAGGCAGCTCACAAGATCGACAATGATAGCACAATTAGGAGAAGACGACCATCTAGCTACTGCTATGGACCCATAGTCCAGGGGTGAACTACTCACACATCACTCCGGAGGCGACCATGGCGGTGAAGAGTCCTCCGGGAGATGATTCCCCTCTCCGGCAGGGTGCCGGAGGCGATCTCCTCAATCCCCCGAGATGGGATTGGTGGCGGCGTCTCTGGAAGGTTTTCCGTATCGTGGCTCTCGGTACTGGAGTTATTATCGATGAAGGCTTCTTATAGGCGAAGAGGTAGGTCAGGGGGCGCCACGAGGGGCCCACACGCTAGGGCCGCGCAGCCAGGGGCTGGGCCGCGCCGCCCTGCTGTGTGGCCGGCTCGTCGCCCCACTTCGTTTCCCTTTCGGACTTCTGGAAGCTTCGTGGAAAAATAAGATCCTGGGCGTTGATTTCGTCCAATTCCGAGAATATTTCCTTACTAGGATTTCTGAAACCAAAAACAGCAGAAAACAACAACTGGCTCTTCGGCATCTTGTTAATAGGTTAGTGCCGGAAAATGCATAAATATGACATAAAGTATGCATAAAACATGTGTGTATCATCATAAAACAAGCATGGAACATAAGAAATTATCGATACGTTGAAGACGTATCATGTATACAGATGATATACCTGTTATGAATGTATTCTTTGATTGGTCACACAATGAAATTCTTGGGTATTTGTACCATATTGGTTGGTATGATATGTCATACAACACAACGCAATGCAAGAATACAATAACCTAAGTGACTGTCAAGGAATGTGGTAATAATGCACGTCTGGAACAAAATAAAGTGTTATTATGTTCGTCGTTGGCATTCTACCTAACCCTTCAGATTTATAATAAAGAACTTAATAATTTTTATTCTACTCTGGTCAAATGAAAACAATGAGTTGTTCAAATTATGACCACACTCCATGTACGATGGATAAGTTACTATAAATCTTAATGGTGAAACACACACATGCATAACACTAATGCTAAAATGCCATAAGGCAAATGATTTGAATTCCACTTATTTGCGGAACCACCATTTAGGTCATGTTAGAAAGGAACGCATGAAGAAACTCTGTGCAAATGGTTTTTTGGAGTCATTCGATTCTTGAATCGGTTGGCACTTGCAAATCTTTTCTAAAAGAGATTCACTGAAACACCGTTCATAGGCCAAGAGTTGAAAGGGCAACTATCTTAGTGGAAGCATACATGACGATGTATATGGTTCATTGGGCATAGTTGTGTGCGGAAGATTCTTCTACTTCATGAAAGCTTCCAACAATGAATTGAGTGTATATATATGGATATATTTATTCAATGAGGAAGAAGTCTGAAACATTTGAATATATTCAAATAAATTTTAGCATGAAGTAGAAATCATTGTAATAGAAAAGTCAAGTATCTATGATTGGATGGTGAACATATTTGAATTACGAGTTTTAGCGAACATCTAAGAGAGTTACAAAATTGTTCCACAACTCACGTTTCTCGGAACACCATAGTTATGATGGAGTATTTGAGAGACGTATCCAAACCTTGTTGGATTAATGATGAAATAAAAATAAAATGATGCCATTATATTTTAGTGGATTATGCTTTAGAGACTACCGCTTTTACACTAAATAGAGCGTCATCATAATCCGTTGAAATGACACCATGTGGGTTATGGCATGGGTATAAACCCTAATAGTTTTTTCTTAAATTTTGGTATGCATAGCATAAGTAAATAAGTTTACAACCAAAATCGGATGAAATGTCTTTGTTGGTTATCCGAGAGAACAAATTGGGAATTCTTTCCACCATGAAGTCAAAGACAAAAGCGTTTGTCGATGTTTCTTTCTTATTTCCAAGAAATTGTTTCTAGTGAAGTATTTGAGTGGGAAGACAATGAAACTTGATAAGGTTGATGAACATGAGCATGATGATCAGAGTAGCGCAGCATTGGAAATGGTTACGGAAGCGGCCACGACGATCATGGCTACCATGTCTACAAAATGTTATTGTCATGGAGATCGAAGTACCTATTGAACCTTGTAGGTATGGTTTACTTTGTGATCAAATAAATGATTTGTGGATAAAGGATTGATTTTGAACAATGATAAACCAAATACATACAAAGAAGCTATGATGGATCCTGGCTCCATTAAAATGGCTAAGATCCATGAAATCCAAGATAGTATCTATAATCAAGTTTGGAGCTTGGTCAACCTTTTGAAGGAATAAATACTTTTTGAAAGTAAATGAATATATAAAATTAATAGACTTGAATATAATATTCTTGAAGAAGCTTGACTTATCAAAAGATTATTTACGACAAAGTTCAAAGAATTGACTGCGATAAGATTAGATCTTCAGCAGCGATGCTTACAGTCTATCCGGATTATTCTAGTAATCGCTACATATTTTCTTTTATGAGATATGTTAGTAGGATGGTAAAATACAATCCTTAACAGAAGTGTGTATTAAAGGTGTATACAAGATACAACTGAGAGTTTTGCTAGTCCGTAGAATACTCGATAGGTATACAAATTTCACTAGATGAAGTGAGTATCGAGGAATTGGAATCTTCACCAGATGAAATAATCAAAGAGTTTTGATTTCATCAGAAACGATGAAGATGCTTGCATTTGCAAGCAATTAAGTGAGAGCGCCGAGGCATATTTATAATACTTCATGTAGATGACATATCGTTGATTAAAAATAATGTAATCATGTACTTGATGTGATTAGAAGGTTTCATTGAAAATTAACTTCAATGACAGGATATGGACTAAAGCATATTTAGCGTCAAGATCTATGAAGATAGATTGAAGCGCATAATAAGTTTAAGTCAAAGTACATAGAATGAATATTGAAGTAGTTCAATATGAAAACATCAAGAAGGTGTTCTTTTCCATGTGGAGGTTTAAACAAGACTTAAGTGTATTTGACACTCAATGAGTAAAAAACACATGAGTGATTTTAGATCACGAATAATATGTACATAATCAGATGTCCTATGTGAAGGAGATATGCCCTAGAGGCAATAATAAAGTGGTTATTATTATATATCTTTATGTTTATAATAAATGTTTATATACCATGCTATAATTGTATTAACCGAAACATTGATACATGTGTGACATGTAAACAACAAAGAAGTCCCTAGTATGCCTCTTAACTAGCTTGTTGATTAATGGATGATTAGTTTCATAATCATGAACATTGGATGTTATTAATAACAAGGTTATATCATTATATGAATGATGTAATGGACAAACCCAATTAAGCGTAGCATAAGATCACGTCATTAAGTTATTTGCTATAAGCTTTCGATACATAGTTACCTAGTCCTTATGACCATGAGATCATGTAAATCACTTATACCGGAAAGGTACTTTGATTACACCAACGCCACTGTGTAAATGGGTGGTTATAAAGGTGGGATTAAGTATCCGGAAAGTATGAGTTGAGGCATATGGATCAACAGTGGGATTTGTCCATCCCGATGACGGATAGATATACTCTGGGCCCTCTCAGTGGAATGTCGTCTAATGTCTTGCAAGCATATGAATAAATTCATAAGAGACCACATACCACGGTACGAGTAAAGAGTACTTGTCAGGAGACGAGGTTGAACAAGGTATAGAGTGATACCGATGATCAAACCTCAGACAAGTAAAATATCGCGTGACAAAGGGAATTGGTATCGTATGTGAATGGTTCATTCGATCACTAAAGTCATCATTGAATATGTGGGAGCCATTATGGATCTCCAGATCCCGCTATTGGTTATTGGTCGGAGTGAGTACTCAACCATGTCCGCATAGTTCGCGAACCGTAGGGTGACACACTTAAAGTTGGATGTTGAAATGGTAGAATTTGAATATGGAATGGAGTTCGAATATTTGTTCGGAGTCCCGGATGAGATCCCGGACATCACGAGGAGTTCCGGAATGGTCCGGAGAATAAGATTCATATATAGGAAGTCATTTTATGTGATTTAAAATGATCCGGAAGGTTCTATGGAAGGTTCTAGAAGGTTCTAGAAAAGTCCGGAAGAAACCACCAAGGAAGGTGGAGTCCCAGAGGGACTCCACCTCCATGGCCGGCCAACCCTAGAGGGGAAGGAGTCCCAAGTGGACTCCCCCTATGGGGGCCGGCCACCCCCCACATGGAAGGGGGGGAATCCCACCCCAAGTGGGATTCCCACCTTGGGTAGGTTTCCCTATCACATGGAAGGTTTTGGGTTCGGGTCTTATTCGGAGACTTGTAGTCCAACCCTTGGGGCTTCCACCTATATAATGAGGGCCAAGGGGAGGGGGCCGGCCACCCTAAGACCACAGCCTGGCCGCACCCCTATAGTGGCCGGCCACCCCTCCCAAACCCTAGCCGCCCCCTCTCTCCTCCATAGCTCCCGCACGCTTAGCGAAGCTCCGCCGGAGTTCTCCACCGCCACCGACACCACGCCGTCGTGCTATCGGATTCAAGAGGAGCTACTACTTCCGCTGCCCGCTGGAACGGGAGGTGGACGTCGTCTTCATCAACAACCGAACGTGTGACCGAGTACGGAGGTGCTGCCCGTTCGTGGCACCGTGATCAAGATCTTCTACGCGCTTTTGCAAGCGGCAAGTGAACGTCTACCGCAGCAACAAGAGCCTCATATTGTAGGCTTTGGAATCTCTTCAAGGGTGAGACTCGATAATCCCCTCGTTGCTACCGTCTTCTAGATTGCATCTTTGCTTGGATTGCGTATTCGCGGTAGGAAAATTTTGTTTTCTATGCAACATTATCCTACAGTGGTATCAGAGCCGTGTCTATGCATAGATGGTTGCACGAGTAGAACAAAATGGTTTTGTGGGCGTTGATGCTCTTGTTATCTTTAGTTTGAGTACTTTGCATCTTTGTGGCATAGTGGGATGAAGCGGCTCGGACTAACTTTACATGACCGCGTTCATGAGACTTGTTCCTCGTTCGACATGCAACTTGTATTGCATAAGAGGCTTTGCGGGTGTCTGTCTCTCCTACTATAGTGAAGATTCAATTTACTCTTCTATTGAAAACATTAGTATCAATGTTGTGGTTCATGTTCGTAGGTAGATTAGATCTCTCTCGAAAACCCTAAACCACGTAAAATATGCAAACCAAATTAGAGACGTCTAACTTGTTTTTGCAGGGTTTGGTGATGTGATATGGCCATAATGTGATGATGAATATGTATGAGATGATCATTATTGTATTGTGGCAACCGGCAGGAGCCTTATGGTTGTCTTTAAATTTCATGTTGAGTAGTATTTCAAAGTAGTTGTAATAGTTGCTACATGGAGGACAATCATGAAGACGGCGCCATTGACCTTGACGCTACGCCGACGATGATGGAGATCATGCCCGAAGATGATGGAGATCATGTCCGTGCTTTGGAGATGAAGATCAAAGGCGCAAACACAAAAGGGCCATACCATATCACATATGAACTGCATGTGATGTTAATCCTTTTATGCATCTTATTTTTCTTAGATCGCGATGGTAGCATTATAAGATGATCCCTCACTAAAATCTCAAGATAATAAAGTGTTCATCCTTAGTAGCACCGTTGCCAAGACTTGTCGTTTCGAAGCATCTCGTGATGATCGGGTGTGATAGAATCAACAAGTGCATACAACGGGTGCAAGACAGTTTTGCACATGCGGATACTAAGGTGGCCTTGACGAGCCTAGCATGTACAGACATGGTCTCGGAACACGTGATACCGAAAGGTAGAGCATGAATCATATGGTTGATATGATGAACACTTTGAGTGTTTGCCATTGAAATCACACCTTGTCTCGTGATGATCGGACTTAGGTGCGGTGGATTTGGTTCGTGTGATCACTAAGACAATGCGAGGGATATTGTTTTGAGTGGGAGTTCACCTAGATTTTTAATTATGTTGAATTAAAATTTGAACTCAATTTGTCATAAACTTAGTCTAAACTTTTGCAAATATATGTTGTAGAGATGGCGTCCCCAATCAATTTTAACCAGTTCCTAGAGAAAGAGAAACTTAAGAGCAACGGTAGCAATTTCACCGACTGGTTCCGTCATGTGAGGATCTTCCTCTCTGGCGGAAATCTGCAATATGTGCTTGATGCACCGCTAGGTGACCCTCCTGCAGAAACTGAAACCGATAAAGTAAAAGCTGTTTACGAGACTCGGAAAACTCGGTACTCTCAAGTTCAGTGTGCCATCCTGTGCAGTCTGGAATCCGATCTTCAAAAACGTTTTGAGCACCACGATCCTCATGAGTTGATGAAAGAGTTGAAAGCTATTTTTGAAACTCATGCGGCTGTGGAATGCTATGAAGCATCGAAACATTTCTTCAGCTGCATGATGGAAGAAGGCAGCTCCGTTAGTGAGCACATGCTCGCCATGACCGGGCATGCGAAGAAACTCAGTGACTTGGGAATAGTGATTCCTAACAGACTGGGGATTAATCGTGTCCTTCAATCACTGCCACCAAGTTACAAGAACTTTGTGATGAACTACAATATGCAGAACATGAACAAGGAGTTACCTGAACTCTTTGGCATGCTAAAAGCTGCTGAGATTGAGATCAAGAAAGAGCACCAAGTGTTGATGGTCAACAAGACCACCAGTTTCAAGAAACAGGGCAAGTCTAAGGGAAAATTCAAGAAGGGTGGCAAGAAAGCTGCCACGCCTCCTATGAAACCTAAGAACGGCCCTAAGCCTGATGCTGAGTGCTATTACTGCAAGGAGAAGGGACACTGGAAGCATAATTGCTCCAAGTATCTGGCTGATCTGAAGAGCGGCCTTGTCAAGAAGAAGAAAGAAGGTATATCTGATATACATGTTATAGATGTTTATCTCACTGGTTCTCGTTCTAGTACCTGGGTATTTGATACTGGTTCGGTTGCTCATATTTGTAACTCAAAACAGGAACTAAAGAATAAACGAAGACTACTGAAAGATGAAGTGACGATGCGCGTTGGAAACGGATCCAAAGTCGATGTGATCGCTGTCGGCACACTTCCTCTACATCTACCTTCGGGATTAGTTTTAAGCCTAAATAATTGTTATTTTGTACCCGCGTTGAGCATGAACATTATATCTGGATCTTGTTTAATGCAAGACGGTTATTCATTCAAGTCTGAGAATAATGGTTGTTCTATTTTTATGAATAATATCTTTTATGGTCGAGCACCAGAAAAGAATGGCTTATTTCTGTTAGATCTCGATAGTAGTGATACGCATATACATAACATTGATGCTAAGCGAATTAAATTGAATGATAATTCTACTTATATGTGGCACTGTCGTCTTGGTCATATTGGAGTGAAACGCATGAAGAAACTCCATACCGATGGATTACTTGAATCACTTGACTTTGAGTCACTTGATAGATGCGAAGCATGTCTAATGGGAAAAATGACTAAGACTCCATTTTCTGGTATGATGGAGCGAGCTACTGACTTATTGGAAATCATACATACCGATGTGTGCGGACCAATGAGCGTAGCATCGCGCGGTGGTTATCGTTATGTTCTAACCTTCACAGATGATCTGAGTAGATATGGGTATATCTATTTCATGAAACATAAATCTGAAACTTTCGAGAAGTTTAAGGAATTCCAAAGTGAAGTAGAAAATCAACGTAACAAGAAGATTAAATTTCTACGATCTGATCGTGGAGGTGAATATCTGAGTTATGAGTTTGGCATGCATTTAAAGAAATGCGGAATACTTTCACAATTGACACCGCCGGGAACACCTCAACGAAACGGTGTGTCCGAACGTCGTAATCGAACTCTCTTAGATATGGTTCGTTCTATGATGTCTCATACTGATTTGCCGTTATCATTTTGGAGTTATGCATTAGAGACAGCCGCATTCACTTTAAATAGAGCACCATCAAAATCCGTAGAAACAACACCGTATGAATTATGGTTTAATAAGAAACCTAAGATGTCGTTCCTTAAAGTTTGGGGTTGCGAAGCCTATGTAAAGAAGTTACAACCGGACAAGCTAGAACCCAAAGCGGAGAAATGCGTCTTCATAGGATACCCTAAGGAAACTATAGGGTACACTTTCTATCACAAATCCGAAGGCAAAATCTTTGTTGCTAAGAACGGAACCTTTCTTGAGAAAGAATTTCTCACTAAAGAAGTGACCGGAAGAAAAGTTGAACTCGATGAGATTGATGAATCTATACTCGTTGATCAGAATAGCGCACAGTACCGGAAGTTGTACCTGTACCTGTACCGCCTACACCGGCAACAGAGGAAGCTAATGATAATGATCATGAAACTTCGAATGAGGAAACTACTGAACCTCGCAGATCGACAAGGGAACGTGCCACTCCTGATTGGTATGATCCTTGTCTAAATTTCATGATTGTGGATAACAATGATGAGGACCCTGCGACGTATGAAGAAGTGATGATGAGCCCAGATTCCAAAAATGGCAAGAAGCCATGAAATCCGAAATGGGATCCATGTATGATAACAAAGTATGGACTTTGGTAGACTTACCTGATAGCCGAAAGGCTGTCGAGAATAAATGGATCTTCAAGAGAAAAACAGATGCTGATGGTAATATTACTGTCTATAAAGCTCAACTTGTCGCAAAGGGTTTCCGACAAATTCAAGGAGTTGACTACGATGAGACTTTCTCACCTGTAGCGAAGCTAAAATCTGTGAGGATTTTGTTAGCAATAGCTGCATTTTTCGATTATGAGATTTGGCAGATGGATGTCAAAACGGCGTTCCTTAATGGAGACATTGAGGAAGAGTTGTATATGGTACAACCCAAAGGTTTTGTCGATCCTAAAAATGCTGACAAAGTATGCAAACTTCAGCGTTCAATCTATGGACTGAAGCAAGCATCAAGAAGTTGGAACCGACGCTTTGATAAGGTGATCAAAGACTTCGGGTTTATACAGTGTCATGGAGAGGCCTGTATTTACAAGAAAGTGAGTGGGAGCTCTGTAGCATTTCTGATATTATATGTAGATGACATATTATTGATCGGAAATGATATAGAACTATTAAGCAGTGTAAAAGGTTATTTGAATAATAGTTTTTCAATGAAAGACCTTGGTGAAGCATCGTATATATTAGGCATCAAGATTTATAGAGATAGATCAAGAGGCCTAATAGGGCTATCACAGAGTACATACCTGGACAAGATTCTAAAGAAGTTTAGAATGGACGAAAGTAAGAAAGGGTTCTTACCTTTGTTACCAGGCAAGGTCTTGAGTAAGACTCAAGGACCGGCTACGGCAGAAGAAAGAGAAAGGATGAGTAATATCCCCTATGCCTCGGCAGTAGGATCTATCATGTATGCCATGCTATGTACTAGACCGGATATAGCACATGTTGTTAGTTTGACTAGCAGATATCAAAGTGATCCAGGAATGGAACACTGGACAGCGGTCAAGAATATCCTGAAGTACTTGAAAAGAACTAAGGATATGTTTCTTTGTTATGGAGGTGACCAAGAGCTCGTTGTAAGCGGTTACACCGATGCAAGTTGGAACACTGATCCTGATGACTCTAAGTCACAGTCTGGGTACGTGTTTATATTGAATGGTGCTGCAGTAAGCTGGGCAAGCTCGAAGCAGTGCACGGTGGCGAAGTCTTCAACAGAATCAGAGTACATAGCGGCTTCAGAGGCTTCATCAGAAGCGGTATGGATGAAGAGGTTCATTGTAGAGCTCGGTGTGGTTCCTAGTGCATTGGACCCATTAATCATCTACCGTGATAACATGGGTGCCATCGCCAATGCACAAGAGCCAAGGTCACACAAGAGGCTGAAGCATATCAAGCTGCGTTACCACTCGATTCGCGAGTACATCGAAGATGGAGAAGTAAAGATTTGCAAAGTACATACTGATCTGAATGTAGCAGATCCGTTGACTAAAGCTCTCCCTAGGGCAAAGTATGACCAACACCAGAATGCCATGGGTGTTAGGTATATTACAATGTAATCTAGATTATTGACTCTAGTGCAAGTGGGAGACTGAAGGAGATATGCCCTAGAGGCAATAATAAAGTGGTTATTATTATATATCTTTATGTTTATGATAAATGTTTATATACCATGCTATAATTATATTAACCGAAACATTGATACATGTGTGATATGTAAACAACAAAGAAGTCCCTAGTATGCCTCTTAACTAGCTTGTTGATTAATTGTCGTGGTATCGTCACGGCATATGCCATAGGGTGGCTAGTCGAAGGTGGTTCCTGAGAGATCTCACGGCGGTATCCGGATGCGGGTATGGGGACGAGCGACACGGCGACATACCCAGGTTCGAGGCCCTCCGATGGAGGTAACACCTCTACTCCTGCTAGAGTGTATATGATGATCACACAATACAAGGTTGCTCCTTGAGCTGTGTCCGGCTGCTCCTGGGAGGCTAAGGAAGACAAGAGTCTCTCTCACAGGGCAGCGCTAGGGGTGGAAGTGAAGTGAGAATGATCGATCCCCTGCACGAGAGGGGGTAGTGCTGCTTATATAGGCACCGGCACTTTACATATAAGACACTATAGTTTACTGGTCGGCTTGGCCGGCTCCGGCTTCCGCTCCTTCCCGAGGCAGTGACGTCAGGAGCCGTTGAGGCCTCATGGCCTGTCCCATCCGGCTGCCAAGGTCAGCGGTATGGAGAGGAGGTGTCCCTGTCGCCATCAGCCACTGTAGCCAGTACGGGTCGACGTAGACCATGATGGCCTGTCCGGCGCGTGGCACTATTGCTCCACAGTGCCCCGCGCTTTACGGAAGATGAAGTCAGCGTGGACTTTGGGAACCCGGATCACCAACCCGGTTCCTTCTAGTGCAAGACTCGCCAGCCTCGAGTCGGTCTGAGGTACAAACCCCCAGTCGGATATGGCTTGTAGAAGCCGGCCCAGCTACAGCATTGGCGGCCGTAGCTAAGCCGACTAGGACCTAGAGCCAGCCGGCTTCCGGACCAGCCAGCCACGGCGCCAGCCGGTTGCTCCTCAGCCGGCCTTTGCCGCGAGCCGGCCAGTGGCCAGCCGGCTGCTCCGCGTCCATTGCCCTACCCGGGGTCTTCCCCCCGACATTAGCCCCCGAAGCTAGCAAGGTCCTGCGTTTAGAAGGACCTAGGCAGGTTTTCCTGGCTTCTTGAACATACTTGATGGCACTTGGAGGGGCCGACTGAGAATTTCCATTCAGCCGGCTGCGCCCTCATCCGGCTCGTTCCGGCCGGCTGCTTCTAGCCTGCCACTATTTATACTTATGCGGCTTTTGCTTTCTCGCAAGTTTTGGCGATGTCTCTGCCTTGCTGGATGAATTTCGGGCCGAGGTGAACTTAATGTCCGGCTCCGGCTTGCGGCGCGCCGGAGTCTCCGCCGCCTCGGGTCCTGCACCCGACTTGACCGGTCTGACGCCTGGGCTCTGCTGCCGGTTCGTCTGGTCACATCAATGTCCCCTCCGGATCCGGTGCGGTCGTGGGCGACGTGGTGTGGTAGTTTCCGGTAACTGCAGCGGTCGTGGGGGGAGTTAATGCGCAAAAGATCCGGGCGACGTGGCCACGATCGCCACTTGGAGGCTAACCGTCCGCCGCAGGCGGCTATAAATGCCGCGGGGGAGGGTACCGAGGCGGCCACTGCCTCACTTCGTCTTCCTCGCGCTTCCGCTCCTCTCGCTCTCTTCTTCGCGCTCGAGCCTCTTGCTGCTCCGGCGAACGTTTCTCACTGGCGAACTCCGGCGAGCGCATCTCCGCCGATCCGCCGCCGCCACTCCGTCGAGCCGGCGCCACGGGGCCCCGCGTTTCAACGGAGCGTCCTCCGCCGCCATCGACGCCGCTGCCGTCGCGAGGTTCCTCCTCTCCGTTCCGTCTCTCGTGGTCCTCTTCTTCTTCTTCTTCTTCGTCGATGGCCTCCGCCAGCGGATCGTGGAGGGGATCGTACATTAGGGACGACGACATTGAGCGGCTGGTGCGCCTTCGCCGGATCCCGTCGTCGGTGGTCACGAGGGCGCCCGGCGCGGAGACGGAGCCCGAGCCGAGGGCCGGCGAGCGCGTCGTCTTCGGCGCGCACCTCGATTGCGGGTTGGGCCTGCCGGCGTCCAACTTCTTCCGCCAATTCCTCGACAACTTCGGCTTGCAGCCGCACCACCTGTCGGAGTCCTCCTCAGCTGCTACGTGGCCTTCATGGAGGCTTACGCCGGCTTGTGGCCGGACATAGATTTCTGGAGCCGGCTCTTCTACCTCAAGGCGCAGACCACTGACGGCCGCCTGCGGGCCTGCGGCGCCGCCTCGATCTACACCCGGCAGGGTACGCCCTTCCCCAAAATTCCAACCGTTGACTCGGTGAAGAATTGGCAGATGTCATTCTTCTACGTGCGCAACGAGGGCCAGCTCGTCGACCGGATCAACCTGCCGGAGTTCAACCCGGCTCCTCCAGTCGGCCGGATCAACTGGAGCTACAACGCCCGCACGACGGACCCGGACGCTGAGGTGAATCAGCTCTGGGACTTCCTGGGGGCGGCCGTCGGGAACGGGCTGACCGCCGAGGACCTCCTCTGCACCATCGCCGAGCGCCGGGTGATGCCGCTCCAAATGCGCTCCCACAAGATCGGGCACATGTCCGGCCGGTTCGACCCGAACCGGACGTCCAAGGCACTGCTCTCCAAGGCCCAGGTGGCCCGCCGGGTGAACAACATCACCAAGGCGAACCTGCCGGATGAGTGGAACTACGGGCTGGCGCCCCACGACAGGGACCACCAACCCGAGCTGGTAAGCTTTGTGTTCTGGCCGTCTTCCGGCTTGCGGCTGCGAGGCCGACTTCCCTTTCTTTCTGCCGACTTCCGGCTTGTTGTTTGCTCATGTCTTCTGTTTTCCTAGCTCTTCGACCGCCAGAACGTCGAGGACGGCGACCTGGCGACAAGGAGGTGGACGCCGGATCACGCCGATCCGGCTGACCAAGCCGGCGACCAGGCCGGCGACGACGACCTGCTGCAGGCGCCTGACCTAGGCGGCCAGGGGGAGCACAATCCGCCCCCTTCACCGGAGCAGCAGGAGGACGAGGAGCCGGCGACGTCCGCCACGGGGCCAATCCCCGCCGTGCCCCTGCGCGCGAGGCCGCCAAGCACCACGGCGACTTCGGCGCCCAAGGGGAAGAAGCGGGTCGGCGACCCCCGCTCCACTGCCGCCTTGGAGGCGAAGGCGAAGAAGCTCCGCCGGCAGCAGCCGAAGAAGGTTCCGGAGCAGGCCGGGTGAGCTCTCTTTTTCTCTTGTTTGATTCCTTTTCTTTCCTTACTTTTTATGCTTATCTTTTCCTTATTTGTCCGGCTAGGGCCCCCATCAAGTTTGCTCAGGGCGGCGGCTCCCGGCAAACCCCGCGTGTCGTGTCGCCGCTTCCGCGACAAAGGAGGGAGCCGACGCCACAGCCTCCATCGCGCGCGCCTACGCCGCTGCCGCCTGCGGGTACTCCGCCTCCCGCAGGGGCATATTCCTTCGCCGTGCCACTGGCCTCAGCGCCTGGCCGCGGCACGCGGGCCGAGCAGATGCGCCAGCCGACGCTGGACGACATGTTCCCGCGCCGGACTCGTCTTCTGGACCCAGCCGCTGGGGCCGGCCGGGGCATGCCGCCTTCGACCGGAGCCGGAGCCAGCAGGGCTGCGCCGCCTGCGACCGGGGCCGGAGCCGGGCCGAGCGTGGTGGTGTTGGTGGAGAGCCCGGAGGGGGAGCCTCAGGCGCTGGAGATGGCTACGCCGACTGGGCCAACTGCTTCGCCCGGAGCGCCGCCACCGCCGGAGCCGACGACGGAGGAGCCGGCCAGGCAGGAGCCGGCAAGAGATGAGCCGGCGTGCATGGAGGGCGCCGACTCGCGCGCGCTGGTGAGGATGGGAGCCCCCTCGGCGCCGTTGGGGAGCCTGCATGTGGCCAAGGGCGCCCGGCTGCTGCACGTGCCGTCCGCCTCCGACTCCAGCCTTGGCTCGGCTGGCACTATGGAGCAGGCGTGGCTCCGCGCTGACTCCTACGAGGTGACCAGCCGGGAGGGGACCCCAGGCCAAGCGTCGGTGGAGATGTTCTTCTCCGGCTTGCAGGCCAACCTCAAGGCCAGGGCTGCTGAGACCGCGGCCAACGTCGCCAAGGTGGAGGAAGCCAGCAAGGTAAGCGCTTCATCTGTTTTTCAATTTGGTTATCATCCTGGTAGCCCTCCGAGGCATGGGCCGGCTGCTTGGAGCCGGTCCGGGTTTCGTCTAGTTGACTCATTTTCTTTCCCCTTAGGCTGTGGCGGATCGGCGCACCAACTTGTACAACCGCGCCGTGACCCACTACCACAAGGCCAAGCTGGACCGGGCCGACTTGGCTCGCGAGCTGGAGGCCGTCAAGGGTAAGATCTTTTTCTTTCCGACCTGATGTCTTCTTTCTTTTTAGTCTTGGTTGGCTGACGCTTCTTTCCGGCTGCCTTGCAGCTGAAGCCGCCAAGGTCCCGCGGCTGGAGGCGGATCTTCGGGCTGCTCGCGCTCAGTGCGCCGAGAGCGAGGAGGCGGGCCGATCTGCAGCCGCCAAGCTCAAGGTGGCTGAGCTGGAGCTAACGCGGCTGCGCCGGCTTGAGGAGAACCACCTCAAGGAGCTTGCCCTCCTCAGGACGGCTGAGAAGGAGAAGGTGGAGGATCTGAGCCGGCGGCTAACCGAGGTGGAGAAGCAGCGGCTTGCGCTTCAGGAGGAGGTCACCACCAAGACCACGGAGCTGTCGGCCACTGCCAAGCGCTGGGTGGACGAGATTGGCGCACTCGACCGTGGCTTGTCGGGTGAGTGCATTTTTCTGTTCCTTTCCCTTTGCCGGCTTTCGGCTGTCGGCTGCCGGCTTTCGTTGGCAGCCGGCGGCCGAAACTCTGATTTTTTCGCTATCTCCATCTTCGGGCTGGGGGCAGTCGGTTCTTGTCGGCTGCCGCCAGGCTTTTCCTTTCTTCGGTCGGCTACCGCCTGGCCTACTTTAGGACTTCGAAAACTTGCATTTTTCAGCTTGTTTCGGCTTTGACGATTTCTGACGTGCTTCTTCTTGCAGCGGCCTTCCCGGAAACGCAGGATGCGGCGTTAGCAGCCGTTGGCGTTGCGCGCGAGACTAGGAGGCGGGCGACTGGCGAGGGCAGCTCGGAGTACTTCACCATGGAGGATTATATGGCGTCCATGGCTGCCCGCGTCGAGCCCATCACCAAGCTTGGCTGGGAGCTCCGGAAGGCGGCTGAGGAGCTGGTCCCGATGCTGTGGCCCGCGGAGGCGGTGCCGCAAGATATCTCCAACCTCATCTCCTTGATGGAGCGGGCGCCGGATCGCTTCCTCGACTGGAAGGAGTCTGCCACGCGCGCTGGTGCCGACATGGTGCTGTCCTTTGTCCTCTCCTGGTACAACGAGGTGGACCTGGGGCAGCTCGAGTACCGGCGAGCCGGCGTGGAGGACAAGCTCCCGGCCGAACACAAGACTGCCCGGCTTGCCCGAGCCAGCGCCATCGCCGACTTCGTCGACAAGGGCCTCTTCATCGCGGACCCAAACCCTCAGTCTGAGAATGAGTACGAGATGGAAGATGAGGAGGCGGAAGACGCGCCCGAAGACGACCCGGCAGCCGGCTCCGCTGACGCTCCTCCGGCTGGTCCTTCTTCAGCCGCTGCTTAGTTTACCTGTCTCTGTCGTTGCTTTTGCCAAGACAATTTGTTAAATCCCCGGGATGCCGGGTGCATATGTATGAATATTATCGTCCTTTCATTATGTCACACTTTAATGTGTTTGTTAATCATTTATGTGCCGAGTTGCTTTCTTTCGACTTGTTCGCTTTTTCCCATCCGCCCCACTCTTTGGCTGTTCTCTTGCCGGTCGTACGTCCGACTTGCGATCCGTCGCCGGATCAAGAGCGGGCCGCTGGGTGAGGCCGACAGTATTTCGGTCGAACGAGCCGAATTCGGCAATCCGGCACTTTTATGAAAAGTTGCAAGTCAACTCGCTTTTACTCTTTCCCTTAGCCGTCTTTCGCGTGCCGGCTTCCTAGGCCTTACTCCCGCCAGCCGGACAGCCGGGTTGCGGTCTGTAGCTGGATCGGAAGCCGGCTGTCGGAAACCGGATCACGTTACTGAGCCGGCTGCGTGAGAGGGTTCAAGCCAATTGGCGAAACAAAGTAGAGTACGCGAAAAACTTGTCGGAAACGGCGCTCTTGGCGCGTGCTTTTTCATAGCTCACAAAAGGGATACAAGGGATACATACATTCCTGCTCTCATGTGTAAAATGGGCGGAGCAAGTTGACATTCCAGGGACGTTTAGTCTCCTCATCAGCCTTGTCCGGCTTGTTTTCTCTAGCCTCTTGGGCATCTATGAGATAGTAGGAATCATTGCCTACTGCCTTGCTCACGATGAAGGGACCCACCCATGGGGATGACTGTTTATGCTGTCCGGCTGTCCGCTGGATCAGCCGGAGCACTAGGTCTCCTTCTCGGAATGCTAAGGGCTGGACCTTCCGGCTGTGATAGCGTCGGAGGCTCTGCTGATAGATAGTAGATCTGGACGCAGCCAGCAGCCGGGCTTCTTCGACCAGGTCAACTCCGTCTTCGCGAGCTTCTTTGGCTTCGGCTTCTGTGTAGAGCTTGATCCTTGGCGCGTCGTGCTCGATATCAGTCGGCAGGACGGCTTCGGCCCCGTATACGAGGAAGAAAGGTGTGAAGCCGACTGAGCGGTTTGTCGTTGTGCGCAGGCTCCACAGCACATTGGGCAGCTCTTCAATCCAGCAGCCGGCTGCTCGCTCAAGCGGCTCCACCAGCCGGGGCCTGATGCTGGCTAGGACCAAGCCGTTAGCCTTCTCCACTTGTCTGTTGGACTCCGGGTGCGCCACAGAGGCTAGGGCCATCCGGATCCCCATTTCCCCGCAGTAGCGAGAGAAGATGCCTTGGGAGAAGTTGCTGCCGTTGTCGGTGATGATGCTGTGAGGGTAGCCGAACCTCACGATGATTTCCTTGAGGAATGTGACGGCTGTGGAGCCGTCCAGCTTCTTGATTGGCTTGGCTTCGATCCACTTGGTGAATTTGTCAATCATCACCAAGAGATGTGTCATGCCGCCTCGTGCTGTTCTGAACGGACCCACCATATCCAAGCCCCATACGGCAAACGGCCATGTGATGGGGATGGTTTTCAAGGCGGAAGCCGGCTGGTGTCTCTTCTTTGCGAAGCGCTGACAGCCGTTGCACTTCTTCACCAATTCTTCTGCGTCTCTGAGCGCAGTCGGCCAGTAAAAACCGTGCCGGAAAGCTTTGGCCACTATGGCTCTGGATGAGGCGTGATGTCCGCATTCTCCTTGATGGATTTCCCGTAGGAGTTCAATCCCTTCAGCCGGCTCGACGCACCGCTGGAACACCCCACTTACGCTGCGTTTGTACAGCTGGTGGTTCATGATTGTATAGGCCTTGGCCCTTCTCTCAATCTGCCTGGCCTGGACTCTATCATCAGGCAGCACACCGTCGGTGAGGTAGGAGAGGAATTCTTGTGCCCATGAAGGTACGCATCTTATCTCGAATACGCTGACCAACAGGGCCTCCTGCGTGGGAGCTTCCGGATTCGACTGCATGGTCGCCGGGTTCGGCTTGCTAGCCGGCGGGTTCGGCTTGCTAGCCCCCGAGTTTGGCGATGAAGCCCCCGGGTTGGACTGAGAAGTCCCCGGGTTCGGCATGGTAGCCGGCGGGTTTGGCTTTGAAGCCCCCGACTTGGGCGATGAAGCCCCCGGGTTCGGCTGAGCAGCCCCCGGGTCAGCCGGCACGAATATTGAATCCGAGTCCGGTGACGGTGTGATGGACGGCTTCTTGAGAACCGCCAAGGCGATGCCCGGCGGAATGGCTTGCCGGGTTGAGCCAATCTTGGACAAGGCGTCAGCCGCCTCGTTGTTTGCTCGTGGCACATGGTGGAATTCGCAGCCGTCGAAGAAGCCGGATAGCTGCTGGACATGGAAGCGGTACGAGGCCATGTTGGCGTCCTTCGCGTCCCAGTCGCCAGATGCTTGTTGTATGACCAAGTCGGAGTCGCCGAAGCAGAGTATGCGACGCACGCCAATCTCCTTGGCCAGCTTTAGCCCGTGAATGAGCGCTTCATACTCCGCCACATTGTTTGATGCGGCGAAGTGGATCTGCAGGACGTAGTCCAGCCGGTCTCCCTTGGGAGAGGTGAGGACGATGCCGGCTCCCAAGCCGTTGCGCATCTTCGAGCCGTCAAAGTGCATCTTCCAATGTGTGGAATCCGGCACAGGCGGCAGGTACTGCATCTCAGCCTAGTCGATGAAGAAGTCCGCGAGGATCTGCGACTTGATGGCTGTGCGTGGCTCGTAGAGGATGGTGTGGGCGGCTAGCTCCAGAGCCCATTTGGCAACCCGGCCGTTGGCGTCTTTGCTGCCAATGATTTCCGCCAAGGGCGCTGTGGCAACCACCTTGATGGGGTGCTCTTGGAAGTAGTGCTTGAGCTTCTTGGCCGCCATGTACACGCCGTAGGTGACCTTCTGGTAGTGGGGGTAGTTTTGCTTCGACTGGGAGAGCACTTCGCTGAGGTAGTAGACTGGGCGCTGGACCAGCTGCTCCCTGCCGGCTTCTTTGCGCTCCACCACCAGGACAACGCTAACCACTCGATTGGTGGCTGCGATGTACAACAGCATCGGCTCCATTGAAGCCGGCGTTGCAAGGATTGGCGCGGTTGAGAGCACGCGCTTCAAGTCACGGAAGGCTTCATCCGCCTGCGGTGACCAGACGAACTTGTCCGCCTTCTTCATTAATTGATACAGGGGCAGTGCCTTCTCCCCCAGCCGGCTGACGAAGCGGCTCAAGGAGGCCAGGCAGCCAGCGAACTTCTGGACGTCCTTGAGGCACTGCGGCAGTTCCATCTTCTCCAGGGCACTGATCTTCTCCGGGTTGGCTTCGATCCCTCGCTGAGAGACGAGGTAGCCAAGGAGCTGGCCAGACGGCACGCCGAATGTGCACTTGGCCGGGTTGAGCTTCATCCGAAATCTTCTCAGATTGGTGAAGGTTTCTCTCAGGTCATCAAGGAGGGTAGTCGTCTCCTTGGTCTTTACAACGACATCATCCACATATGCGTGAACGTTTCTGCCGATTTGATCCTGCAAGCATTTTTGCATGCACCTTTGGTAGGTGGCGCCTGCATTTTTCAAGCCGAACGTCATAGTCGTGTAGCAATAAGCCCCGTACGGGGTAATGAACGAAGTCTTTATTTGATCATCCGGATTCAAAGGAATCTGGTGGTAGCCTGAATAGGCATCTAGAAAAGACAACAGTTCACAGCCGGCAGTCGAGTCTATGACTTGATCTATGCGCGGCAGGGGGAAGGGATCCTTCGGGCACGCCTTGTTCAGGCTGGTGTAGTCGATACACATGCGCCAGGAGCCGTTCTTCTTCAAAACCAGGACCGGGTTTGCCAACCAGTCCGGGTGCAGCACTTTCATGATGAAGCCGGCTGCCAGCAGCCGGGCGATTTCTTCACCGATGGCCTTCCTTCTTTCTTCGGTGAAGCGCCTGAGAGGATGCTTCACCGGCTTGGCTTCAGGCCGGACGTGGAGGTGGTGCTCAGCCAACTCCCTTGGCACACCCGGCATGTCTCTTGGAGTCCATGCGAAGATGTCCCGTTTCTCACGGAGGAAGCTGGTGAGCTCGCTTTCCTATTTCCTGCTCAAGCCGGCACCGATGGTGACGTACTTGTCCGGCTGCGCTGGGTCCAGCAGGATCTTCTTGGTGTTGTCGGCCGGCTGGAAGTGAGTCGTCCCAGCCGGGTTGCCTGCAGCCGGCTGATGACCCACAAGTATAGGGGGTGTATCGTAGTATTTTCGATAAGTAAGAATGTCGATCCCAACGAGGAGCAGAAGGTGTTGACAAGCAGTTTCGATGAAGGATTCACTGTAGATGCTCACAGACAAGTATTCAGGGGGTTTTGATGTAACAGTTGAATAAAGTGCGAGTAAGTAAAGTGCGAGAGTATCAATTGCAGCGAGTGGCCCAATCCTTTTTAGCACAAAGGACAAGCCAGTTTGTTTACTTATAATGACCAAACGTTCTCGAGGACACACGGGATTTTAGTCTAGTGCTTTCGCTACATACGGCTAAATAATCTTCATTGTTATGATAAGTGTTGTGTGGGTGAACCTATGCTAATGTACCGCCCTTCCTAGGACTAATACATACTTGTGATTATACCCCTTGCAAGCATCCGCAACTACAAGAAAGTAATTAAGAATAAATCTAACCACAGCCTTAAACTCTGAGATCCTGCGATCCCTCCTGCATCGATATACCAGCGGGGGTTTAGGTTTCTGTCACTCCGGCAACCCCGCAATTGGCAAACGAATACAAGATGCATTCCCCTAGGCCCATAAATGGTGAAGTGTCATGTAGTCGACGTTCACATGACACCACTAGAAGAATAACACCACAACTTAAATATCACACCATTGAATATTACTCAACCATAGTTCACTACTAACATTTAGACTTCACCCATGTCCTCAAGAACTAAACGAACTACTCACGAGACATCATATGGAACATGATCAGAGGTGATATGATGATGAATAACAATCTGAACATAAACTTGGTTCAATGGTTTCACTCAATAGCATCAACAACAAGTAGAGATCGATACCGGGAGAGTTTCCCCTATCAAACAATCAAGATCAAACCCAAATTGCTACGGCGGTGACGGTGTCCAGCGGTGGAGACGGCGGTGATGATGGTGTAGATGATGATGATGGTGATGGAGATGATGTCCAGCTCGATGACGGTGATGATGGCGTCAATTTCCCCCTCCCGGAGGGAATTTCCCCGGCGGATTCCTGCCCGCCGGAGAGCTCTTTTCTCTCTGGTGTTCTCCGCCCCGCAGGCGGTCAGTAACTCTTCGCGAGGTACCCTCTGTGGCTTAGGTTTTCGGGACGAAGGATTTCGCGAAGAAAAGGAGGCGAAAGGGGTCGTGGGCCCCCCAAACCACATGGCGGCGCGGCCAGGGCATGGGCCGCGCCGCCCTAGGGTGTGGGCCCACCCTAGGTCCTCCTGGCCCCTCCTTCTGGCTTCCTTCGTCATCTTGAAAAATAGGATTTTTGGTATAATTTCCTTCCACAGTTGATCTTCCGAAATATTGCGTTCTGACGGTGCTTTTTCCAGCAGAATCCTGGCTCCGGTGCTTGATCCTCCAATAATGATGAAACATGCAAAATAGATGAAATAACATAAGTATTGTGTCCCAATATGAAATATATCAATGAATAACAGCAAATTATGATATAAAATAGTGATGCAAATTGGACGTATCAACTCCCCCCAAGCTTAGACTTCGCTTGTCCCCAAGCGAAACTGAACTCGATAGACAGGACCACATGTTTATGGAGTGAAGAGTCGATAAATAAAATACGGACAAGAAGCATCATATTCATTCACACAAGACATTATAGTAAACAACCTCTCATAACTCAACTTGAAACAAGTATAAGGTAATCACAAGTAAAGGTGCATAAGAAATCATAATTGGTGATGGCAAACTTCGTTCTTGGTCAGAGAACAATTAACAGATTATATTTATCTCATTGAGCAGCGCTCTCATGTTAAAGTTTATAAAGCACAACTTGCATACTCAATCATAATGGTCTTCTCATGATCATTGATAACTTGCAAAGCTATATTCATTCAGATAAAACTTGTACTGAACAAGGAAGAATAAAAGACATGATGAAGCAAATCACAATATAATGGTTTGATCACAACTACTCAAATGCTTGCTTGAGATGGAGGGAAATAGGTTTACTGACTCAACATAAAGTAAAAGACAGGCCCTTCGCAGAGGGAAGCAGGGATTAAATCATGTGCTAGAGCTTTTTCAGTTTTGCAATCATATAAAGAGAATAAAAGTAACATTTTGAGAGGTGTTTGTTGTTGTCAACGACTGGTAGCGGGTACTCTAACCCCCCTGCCAAACAACCTTCAAAGAGCGGCTCCCATATTATTTTTATTTGTGTGTGGCACTCCTTCCAACCTTTCTTTCACAAACCATGGCTAACCGAATCCTCGGGTGCCTGCCAACAATCTCATACCATGAAGGAGTGCCTTTTTATTTTAGCTTTATTATGATGATGACACTCCCCCCAACCTTTGCTTACACAAGCCATGGCTAACCGAATCCTTCGGGTGCCGTCCATCAATCACATACCATGGAGGAGTGTCTATTTAGTTTAATTAATTTGGGACTGGGAATCCCATTGCCAGCTCTTTTTGCAAAATTATTGGATAAGCGGATGAAGCCACTAGTCCATTGGTGAAAGTTGCCCAACAAGATTGAAAGATAAAACACCACATACTTCCTCATGAGCTATGAAACATTGGCACAAATAAGAGATACTAAGTTTTGAATTGTTTAAAGGTAGCACACGAAGTATTTACTTGGAATGGCAGAAAATACCATGTAGTAGGTAGGTATGGTGGACACAAATGGCATAGGTTTGGGTTAAGGTTTGGATGCACGAGAAGTATTCCCTCTCAGTACAGGTCTTTGGCTAGCAAGGTTAATTAGCAAGCATAAGAGTCGAGGGAAACAAACAAATATACATGTGATAGAAACAATCATGCATCTTCCTTGTAAGCACAAACAATTTAATCTTCAGAATAATAAGCTATGAGCTAACAAGAAAGAAAGACAATGAAACATCTACATGTATTTCTCTTTTCTACTTAATCCTCATAGTGTTGTTGCTATTGACCAATGCTAAGTTTGCCAAAACCAAATAGATTTATTCAATGCTCCCAAAGTGATACCAATACTAACAACAAGGTAAATCATATAATAGAGATTGCAAACTAGAATAAGATGTGCAATATGTAAATGATAAGACTTCTCATTAATATTCCATAACGATAACTCACACCAAGGGATACATAGATAACCAACTAAAGGAGAGATACTTCCAAACTGCAACCCATCTTATATGATAACTTCCCTACTCATGATATGACACTACTTGACAATAAAAGTAAAAGGTAGTGATAATGTGATACCGCGGCACTCCCCCAAGCTCGGAACAAACCAAGGGGATGCCAATACCGATGATGAATTACTCCTGCGGAGATGGTGGTGATGAACTCCTCCCGCGCTTCTTAATAAACTCCTTCAACTTCAGTTTCTCAGCTTGACAATTCTGCACTAAGATGCGAAGAGATTCATTGTTATCTGAAGTTGGCGATGACGACCTTGTGATGCGAATCGAGTGGTATTCCAGCATTCTTCGGAGACGGCAATTCTCCTCTTGGAGTATCTCCACTTCTCTTCTTAGAGCCCGATATTGATCACAAAACTCATCGGTAGTCCGTAGAACTTCTTCCAACATGGGGAAGGAGTCGAGGCTAAGAGCGGGTGGTAAAGGTCCCTGCAGGTTATGAGAAAAAGAACGTCGAGTGTCAATAGATCCCACCAAGATTTGCTTGCTCCCTCCAGCTTGCTGCTCTTGTCTTGATGGCATCTTCTTCACTTCTTCCTCCGAAAGCCCCTTGCCCTTGTTGTTGGAGGTCATGGTGTTTCTAGACCGAAAACAGATCCTGGCAGAAACAGCTCGAAACAAAACACGTCGAGAACACGATATACGGACCTCCAGGGGTCCGGGGGATTATATAGCAAAAATTTTCGCGACATAAGGAAAGTACCAGATCAAACTAGAGTCGGAAAGGGGCGACGGGGCGGCCAAACCATAGGTCGGCGCGGGCCCTGGTCAGGCCGCGCCGGCCTATGGTGCCACGCCCTCGTGCGTCCTTTCCACTCCGTTTCGAACTCGTAATTTTTCATATTTTCCAAAAACAGCAAAAATATTGTTCGGAAAGTAAATTGCGTACTTTTCATTACCAGTACTGTTACCTATTCAAAGTCGAGTTCAGGCGGACTGTCAATTTGCCCTTTGATGAAAGCTTCCGGCGTTTCCACTTGAATAATATCAACATCAACATTATAGGAATCACCTGAGATATAATGCTTGAGTCTTTGTCCATTCACCACTTGCGTAGCATTGCCTTGGAGAGAGCTAATTTTGATTGCTCCTGAACGATACACCTCCTCGACAACATACGGTCCTTCCCATTTCGAGAGTAATTTCCCTGCAAAGAATCTGAGACGAGACCGATTTAATAGGACTTTATCCCCAATATTAAATTCTCTTTTGATAATCCTCCTATCATGCCATTTTTTAACTTTCTCTTTAAAGAGTTTAGCATTTTCATAAGCTTCACTTCTCCATTCATCTAAAGAACTTAATTGTAACAACCTCTTATCACCGGCAAGTTTAGGATCTTTATTTAATTCTCTAACAGCCCAATAAGCTTTGTGCTCTAGTTCTAAAGGTAAATGACAAGCTTTCCCATAAACCATTTTATAAGGTGACATTCCCATGGGATTTTTATAAGCAGTTCTATAAGCCCATAGTGCATCCTTCAATTTACTAGCCCAATTCTTTCTAGTTTTATTAACGGTCTTTCCCAAAATAGATTTAATCTCTCTATTTGATAATTCTACTTGACCACTAGTTTGAGGATGATAAGCGGAAGCAATTCTATGATTAATACCATACTTAGCAAGAGTTTTTCTAAAACCTCCATGAATAAAATGAGAACCTCCATCAGTCATAATATATCTAGGTACTCCAAATCTAGGAAAAATAATATCTAAAAGCATTCTTAAAGAGGTCTCACCATCAGCACTTTTTGTAGGTATAGCTTCCACCCATTTAGTAACATAATCAACAGCAACAAGTATATGAGTGTTACCTTCTGAAGACGGAAAAGGTCCCATGAAGTCAAATCCCCAACAATCAAACAGTTCAATAACAAGAGTATAATTCATAGGCATTTCATTACGTCTGGAGATATTACCAACCCTTTGGCATTCATCACAAGATAAAATAAACTTTCTCGCATCCTTGAAGAGAGTTGGCCAATAAAAACCTGATTGTAGAACTTTCTGTGCAGTTCTTTCTCCGGCGTGATGTCCTCCATAAGCGCTACCATGACATTTACTCAATATCTCCTGTTGTTCATATTCGGGAACACATCTTCGCATAATACCATCCACTCCTTCTTTATATAAGTGTGGGTCATCCCAGAAATAATGCCTCAAATCATAAAAGAATTTCCTCCTTTGCTGAGCTGAAAAGGTTGGAGGCAAGTACTTGGAAACAATAAAGTTAGCATAATCAGCATACCAAGGACTGTCTCGCGAGCTCACCTTTATTACAGCCAATTGTTCATTTGGAAAACTATCATTAACAGGAACAGGATCATAAGCAATATTTTCCAATCTAGACAAATTATCAGCAACAGGATTATCAGCACCTTTCCTATCTACAATATGTAAATCGAATTCTTGCAAAAGAAGTACCCATCTAATAAGCCTTGGCTTAGCATCTTTCTTTGTCATAAGATATCTAATTGCAGCATGATCAGTATGAATAGTAACCTTTGAATCAACAATATAAGGTCTAAATTTATCACAAGCAAAGACTACAGCTAATAATTCTTTTTCAGTTGTAGCATAATTTCTTTGAGCAGCATCAAGAGTTTTACTAGCATAATGAATTACATTCAACTTTTTATCTACTCGCTGTCCAAGAACAGCGCCTACAGCAAAATCACTAGCATCACACATAATCTCAAAGGGTAAGTTCCAATCAGGAGGTTCAACTATAGGAGTTGTTGTTAAGGCTTTCTTAAGAGTTTCAAAAGCTTCCTTACAATCATCATCAAAAACAAAAGGTACATCTTTTTGAAGAAGATTAGTAAGAGGCTTTGAAATCTTGGAGAAATCTTTAATAAATCTCCTATAAAACCCAGCATGACCAAGAACACTACGAATACCTTTAACGTCCCTCGGATAGGGCATCTTCTCAATTGCTTCAACTTTAGCTCTATCAACTTCAATACCTCTTTCAGAAATTTTATGTCCCAATACAATTCCTTCATTAACCATAAAGTGGCATTTCTCCCAATTAAGAACAAGGTTAGTTTCTTCACATCTCTGCAAAACTTTATCAAGGTTTCGCAAGCAACTATCAAAAGAATTCCCGTAGACGGAAAAATCATCCATGAATACCTCTACAATACTTTCACAAAAACCATGAAAAATAGCAGACATGCATCTTTGAAAAGTAGCAGGAGCATTACATAAACCAAAAGGCATACGTCTATAAGCATAAGTTCCATAGGGACAAGTAAAAGTGGTTTTCTCTTGATCTTTAGCTTTAACAACAATTTGTGAAAACCCAGAATAACCATCAAGAAAACAAAAATGAGAATTTTTAGACAATCTTTCTAGCATTTGATCAATAAATGGTAAAGGGTAATGATCTTTCTTAGTAACTTTATTAACTTTTCGAAAATCAATGCACATTCTATACCCTACAACTACTCTTTGAGGGATGAGCTCATCATTATCATTAGGCACAACAGTCATTCCTCCTTTCTTGGGAACGCAATGTACAGGACTAACCCATCTACTATCAGCAATAGGATATATAATACCAGCTTCAAGAAGTCGTAATACCTCATTCCTTACCACTTCCTTCATCTTCGGAATTAGACGACGCTGATGTTCAACAACAGGCTTTGCATCATCTTCCATATTAATAGCATGTTGGCAAATAGAAGGAGAAATCCCTTTCAAATCATCAAGAGTGTAACCAATAGCTCCTCGGTGCTTCTTCAATATTTCCAATAACCTTTCTTCCTCAATCTCTGAAAGCTTAGAACTAATAATAACAGGATATATTTTCTTATCATCAATATGAGCATATTTAAGATTATCAGGTAAAGGCTTTAAATCAAAAACAGGATCTTCCTTTGGTGGCGGTGTTGTACCCAAATCTTCAACCGGTAAATCATGCTTAAGAATAGGTTGGCGAAGAAAAATTTCCTCGAGCTCATCTCTTTCTTTCCTAAAAACTTCACTCTCGCTATCCTCCAAATGTTGCTGCAAAGGATTGTTAGGAACAAGAACAATAGATGCACACTGCTCCATTTTAAAATCATTACTAGGCAAATCAGCTTTATAAGGAGTTTTAGTAAATTTAGAGAAGTTAAACTCATAAGATTCACCAGCAAATTTAGTCAAAATTTTCTCTTTCTTACAATCTATAATAGCTCCACAAGTATTTAGAAAAGGTCTACCAAAAATAATAGGACAATAATCACTAGCAGCAGAACCAAGTACCAAAAAGTCAGCAGGATATTTAATCTTACCGCATAATACTTCCACATCTCGAACAATACCAATTGGAGAAATAGTTTCTCTATTAGCCAGCTGAATAACCACATCAATATCTTCAAGTTCACAAGAATCAATTTCGTGCATAATCTCCGTGTAAAGCTCATACGGAATAGCACTAACACTTGCACCAATATCACATAATCCATAATAGCAATGATCACCAATTCTAACAGATAGCATAGGAACACTAGCTTGTTTGGGTTTATTAGGATGTGAAACAATATTAGAAGCATCTTCACAGAAAATAATATGACCATCCTCCACATTTTCAGTCACAAGATCTTTAATTATTGCAACAGCAGGTTCAACTTTTATTTGTTCTTCAGGTTCTATAGGTTTCTTTTCACTTTTATGAACCGCACTATTTATAACAGAGTACTCCTTCATTTTAGCAGGGAAAGGAGTTTTTTCAATATAAGCTTCAGGAATAACATGATCAGCAGTTTCAACTACAACGCATTTATTAATAGATGAATCAATTTTATCTTTATACGGTTCATGATACTTATCAAAATTCTTCTTTGGCAATTCATAATGAGAGGCAAAAGCTTTATAAAGATTTGCAGCAACTTGAGAATCAAGACCATATATAGCACTCATATTACGAAATTTATCAGTATCCATAAAAGCTTCAATGCATTTATAATCATAAATTATACCTGATTCTCTATCCTTGTCGTTCTCCCATCCTTCAGTATTTTCTTGGATCCGATCAAGAAGGTCCCTCTTAAACTCTTCTTTGTTGCGTGTAAATGATCCAGAACAAGAAGTATCCAGCAAGGTCTTGTCTTGAAAAGAAAGTCTTGCATAGAAATTATCAATAATAACATTACCAGGAAGCTCATGAATGGGGCATTTGAGCATTAAAGACTTCAATCTCCCCCAAGCTTGGGCAATACTCTCTCCATCATGAGGCCAAAAATTATATATGCGATTCCGATCCTTGTGAATTTCACTTGGAGGATAGAACTTAGAATAAAACCGGGGCACAATATCATTCCATTCAAGAGAATCCCCATTATCCAGTAATTTATACCAATGTGCCGCCTTACCAGACAGCGATAAAGAGAATAGTTTCTTCCTCACTTCATCCATAGCAATACCTGCACATTTGAATAACCCGCATAATTCATGCAAAAACAGTAAATGATCACCGGGATGGACAGTTCCATCCCCTTCATAGCGGTTATCCATAACACGTTCAATAATTTTCATAGGTATTTTATATGGTATTACTTCCTCACCTGGCGCCTCATCCACTACAGTTGCAGTAGTAGTAGATTTCCCAAATAAAAATTGAAGAGAAGATCTCTCCATGATGACTTATAGCAGCAGGCAGAAATAAAATCAGCACAACAGTAAAGGTTTTCCTTACCAATTCCACTTACCAATAGCGCTTCACTCCCCGGCAACGGCGCCAGAAAATAGTCTTGATGACCCACAAGTATAGGGGGTGTATCGTAGTATTTTCGATAAGTAAGAATGTCGATCCCAACGAGGAGCAGAAGGTGTTGACAAGCAGTTTCGATGAAGGATTCACTGTAGATGCTCACAGACAAGTATTCAGGGGGTTTTGATGTAACAGTTGAATAAAGTGCGAGTAAGTAAAGTGCGAGAGTATCAATTGCAGCGAGTGGCCCAATCCTTTTTAGCACAAAGGACAAGCCGGTTTGTTTACTTATAATGACCAAACGTTCTCGAGGACACACGGGATTTTAGTCTAGTGCTTTCGCTACATACGGCTAAATAATCTTCATTGTTATGATAAGTGTTGTGTGGGTGAACCTATGCTAATGTACCGCCCTTCCTAGGACTAATACATACTTGTGATTATACCCCTTGCAAGCATCCGCAACTACAAGAAAGTAATTAAGAATAAATCTAACCACAGCCTTAAACTCTGAGATCCTGCGATCCCTCCTGCATCGATATACCAGCGGGGGTTTAGGTTTCTGTCACTCCGGCAACCCCGCAATTGGCAAACGAATACAAGATGCATTCCCCTAGGCCCATAAATGGTGAAGTGTCATGTAGTCGACGTTCACATGACACCACTAGAAGAATAACACCACAACTTAAATATCACACCATTGAATATTACTCAACCATAGTTCACTACTAACATTTAGACTTCACCCATGTCCTCAAGAACTAAACGAACTACTCACGAGACATCATATGGAACATGATCAGAGGTGATATGATGATGAATAACAATCTGAACATAAACTTGGTTCAATGGTTTCACTCAATAGCATCAACAACAAGTAGAGATCGATACCGGGAGAGTTTCCCCTATCAAACAATCAAGATCAAACCCAAATTGCTACGGCGGTGACGGTGTCCAGCGGTGGAGACGGCGGTGATGATGGTGTAGATGATGATGATGGTGATGGAGATGATGTCCAGCTCGATGACGGTGATGATGGCGTCGATTTCCCCCTCCCGGAGGGAATTTCCCCGGCGGATTCCTGCCCGCCGGAGAGCTCTTTTCTCTCTGGTGTTCTCCGCCCCGCAGAGGCGGCTGTAACTCTTCGCGAGGTACCCTCTGTGGCTTAGGTTTTCGGGACGAAGGATTTCGCGAAGAAAAGGAGGCGAAAGGGGTCGTGGGCCCCCCAAACCACATGGCGGCGCGGCCAGGGCATGGGCCGCGCCGCCCTAGGGTGTGGGCCCACCCTGGGTCCTCCTGGCCCCTCCTTCTGGCTTCCTTCGTCATCTTGAAAAATAGGATTTTTGGTATAATTTCCTTCCACAGTTGATCTTCCGAAATATTGCGTTCTGACGGTGCTTTTTCCAGCAGAATCCTGGCTCCGGTGCTTGATCCTCCAATAATGATGAAACATGCAAAATAGATGAAATAACATAAGTATTGTGTCCCAATATGAAATATATCAATGAATAACAGCAAATTATGATATAAAATAGTGATGCAAATTGGACGTATCACCGGCATGTCTGTCTGCGCGGCCTTGGCGAGGGCGACGGCGTCGTGGATGAGCTGCTTCTCGGTGGCGATGACCAGCGTCTGGGCCATCTTGGAGCTCTGCGTGGCGCAGCCCATGGAGCGACGATAGTCGCCGGCTATGGTGATGACCCCCTTGGGGCCAGGCAGCTTCATCTTCAGGTACCCATAGTGGGGCACCGCCATGAACTTGGTCAGGGCCGGCCTGCCTAGGAGCGCGTGGTAGGGACTCACGAGGTCCACCACCTCGAACTCGATCTTCTCGGTGCGGAAGTGATCCGGCTTCCCGAACATCACCTCCAGCGTGATCCGGCCAATCGGCTGGCAGCAGTGGCCCGGCACGATGCCATGGAAGACGGTGGGGGTGGGGCGCAGCTCGGCTTCCTGGATGCCTAGCTTGCGGGCGGTGTCGCGGTAGAGGATGTTGATGCTGCTGCCGCCGTCGATGAGGACGCGCGAAAAACGCACGCTGCGCCGACTCGTGCCAATGGTGGGGTCAAGGACCATGGCGTAGCTGCCCGGCTTCGGCAGGACAGCCGGTGTGTCGCGGCGATCAAAGGTGATGGCCTGCTCTGACCAGTTTAGGTACTGGGGGACCGGCGGTATGACCGCGTTGACCTCGAGGGAACGGCTCTATTGGCTCGTCTTGTCCTCGGGCTCGGAGGTGAAGATGATGTAGGTAGCATCTTCGGCCAGATATCGGCCATGGTGCACTTGGTTAGCCTCGTGGTGCTCGAGGTTGGCGTTCTCCGCGCCGGCTGCGCCACCCGGCCCGCCGGCTGGAGGGGGCGGGGGTGGAGGCGGGAGAGGTTCACCGCTTGTCAGCCGCTTCATGAAGTGGCAGTCGCGGGTGGTGTGGTTGGAGGGGTTCTTGCCGCTGTGGTACTTGCACGGCGAGTCGAGCATCTGTTCGAAGGTGTACTTCGGCTTCCACTGCCGGTCTTGCTTCTGGCGGCGGCTGCCGCCTGCCGCGTTGTCTGCCACGGCGGCTACGTGGGCGGAGCCGTACCGGCGGTCCGGCTGGTCGCTGTGACGCTTGCCGCAGTAGTTGTCCCGCCGGCTGCCATGAGAGGCGCCGTCTGCCAGCTTGTGCTCGGCCGACTTGTGGTGGTCCCGCCTGGAGAGAGCCGGTGCTGGGTCAGCCGTCGCCTTGCCGGCTTCTTCAGCCAGCGCGTACTTGTCGGCAATGGCCATGAGGGCAGCCATGGACTTGGGCTCGCTGCGGCGCAGCTTGTGCCACAACATGGTGTTGGGCCGGCAGCCGCCCATGAAGAAGCTGATGGCCTGGATCTCGTGCACACCCTCGCAGGAGTTGCGCATCTCGCACCAGCGCGTCAGGTACGCGCGATCCATCTCGTCCGGGCCCTGCTTGCACATCTCGAGCTGTTGGGGGCGACCCGGCCGGCGATAGGTGCCGGTGAAGTTGCTGATGAAGGCCTCCTCGAAATCAAGCCAGCCGTTGATGCTGCCGGCTGGCAAGTTGTTGAGCCAGGTGCGGGCGGAGCCGACCAGCATCAGGGGGGAGTAGCGCACCGCCCAGCGCTTGTTGCCTCTGGAGATGCCAACTGCGGTAGAGTAGTCCTGCAGCCAGTCCTCCGGCTTGGCGGTGCCGTCGTACTTGGGCGTGTCGCGGGGGAGCTGGAAGCCGTCGAGCATGGGCTCATTGGCGATGCGGGGCCCAAAGCACTTGGGGAAAGCCGGCGCCTCCTCTTCCGCAATGCGGGATTCGACCAGCCGATCGAGGCGGTCTCTGGCGTCGACGGGCTCGATGCGGGGGCCCAGCCGGGAACGTGCCGGCTGCCTGGTGCCGGTTCGCTCTGGAGCCGGCCTGTGTTGGCGCCTTGGCGCCGCTAGCTCGGAGTCATGCTCCTCGTTCCGGTTTGGTGGCGGGCGGCTGCGGCCGCTGTGGCCGCCGTCCAGCCGGCTTGTCCGGCTTGAACCTGCGCGGGTGTCGCGAGAGTCTCTGTGCCGGCTTGGTGCGGGCGAGGCGGACTCGGCCGTGTCTCTGTGGGGGTCCTTGCTGGTGCCTGCAGCAGCGCGGACGGGAGGGGCTTTCGAAGCACCATACCTGGGGTCCTTGGTCTGCTCAGCTGGAGCCCGGCACAGGTCAGCTACGCGCTGCGTCTGGTGGCGCAGCTCGTCTCCTTCGAAGCCGCTTCGGCTGCGAGGATGTTCTTGTCGGGGGTGTTGTAGACGGGCAGCTCCGCGGACGGAGCCGGCACTTCCACGCCGTCGCGGTCGATCTCAGCGCCTAAGAGGCCTCCGCGCTTGAGGATCATGCCGGCTCGGCTGGGGTTGTTGCCGCCTGGCGTGAAGCCGTGAGCGTGCTCGAACTCACGCTTTGTGATGGCCAGCTGGCGCTTGGCTGCAGCCAGCTCTTCGGCCTGCTGGAGGAGGAGCTGGCGATGTGCTTCCAGGTCCGCCTCGACGGTGGCGGCGTCGCCGCCTGCGGTGAGCGGGGAGCTCAACTTCGTCCGGACTTCGTCCAGCCGGGATGGAGGTGGAGGCGCCTTTGGGCCCGAGCCAGAGGCGTTGGGGTCGACGTCGCGCTCCAGGTTGGGGCCGCGGGTGCGCGGGTTCTTGGTGGGGAGCTCCTCGCCAGCCATCATGACTTGCACGACGGCGGGGCTGGCGGGAGCGCTGCTGCCGGCTCGCGGAGGAGGGCTTGCGCAGCGCAGCACCTACCGCGGGTAGCGCGGCGGTGCGACGGTGGTGACGTAGACATCGTGGCCGCCGAAGGAGATGACGCTGCCGCCGGCTGGGAAGGGCCGGTCGGCGAAGCAGCCAGCGTTGTCGCTGACGCAGTCGAGGGAGCCGAATCTCCAGATCAAGCCTGAAGCGACTCGCTCGCCGGTGGTGATGGTGAGGCCCGTCCGGATGAAGACACCGGCCGAGGACGCTGAAGGCCCCACGGTGGGCGCCAAATGTCGTGGTATCATCACGGCATATGCCATAGGGTGGCTAGTCGAAGGTGGTTCCTGAGAGATCTCACGGCGGTATCCGGATGCGGGTATGGGGACGAGCGACACGGCGACGTACCCAGGTTCGAGGCCCTCCGATGGAGGTAACACCTCTACTCCTGCTAGAGTGTATATGATGATCACACAATACAAGGTTGCTCCTTGAGCTGTGTTCGGCTGCTCCTGGGAGGCTAAGGAAGACAAGAGTCTCTCTCACAGGGCAGCGCTAGGGGTGGAAGTGAAGTGAGAATGATCGATCCCCTGCACGAGAGGGGGTAGTGCGGCTTATATAGGCACCGGCACTTTACATATAAGAACCTATAGTTTACTGGCCGGCTTGGCCGGCTCCGGCTTCCGCTCCTTCCCGAGGCAGTGACGTCAGGAGCCGTTGAGGCCTCATGGCCTGTCCCATCCGGCTGCAAAGGTCAGCGGTATGGAGAGGAGGTGTCCATGTCGCCATCAGCCACTGTAGCCAGTACGGGTGGACGTAGACCATGATGGCCTGTCCGGCGCGTGGCACAATTGCTCCACAGTGCCCCGCGCTTTACGGAAGATGAAGTCAGCGTGGACTTTGGGAACCCGGTTCCTTCTAGTGCAAGACTCGCCAGCCTCGAGTCGGTCTGAGGTACAAACCCCCAGTCGGATATGGCTTGTAGAAGCCGGCCCAGCTACAGCATTGGCGGCCGTAGCTAAGCCGACTAGGACCTAGAGCCAGCCGGCTTCCGGACCAGCCGGCCACGGCGCCAGCCGGCTGCTCCTCAGCCGGCCTTTGCTGCGAGCCGGCCATTGGCCAGCCGGTTGCTCCGCGTCCATTGCCCTACCCGGGGTCTTCCCCCCGACATTAATGGATGATTAGTTTCATAATCATGAACATTGGATGTTATTAATAACAAGGTTATATCATTATATGAATGATGTAATGGACACACCCAATTAAGCGTAGCATAAGATCACGTCATTAAGTTATTTGCTATAAGCTTTCGATACATAGTTACCTAGTCCTTATGACCATGAGATCATGTAAATCACTTATACCGGAAAGGTACTTTGATTACACCAAACGCCACTGCGTAAATGGGTGGTTATAAAGGTGGGATTAAGTATCCGGAAAGTATGAGTTGAGGCATATGGATCAACAGTGGGATTTGTCCATCCCGATGACGGATAGATATACTCTGGGCCCTCTCGGTGGAATGTCGTCTAATGTCTTGCAAGCATATGAATAAATTCATAAGAGACCACATACCACGGTACGAGTAAAGAGTACTTGTCGGGAGACGAGGTTGAACGAGGTATAGAGTGATACCGATGATCAAACCTCGGACAAGTAAAATATCGTGTGACAAAGGGAATTGGTATCGTATGTGAATGGTTCATTCGATCACTAAAGTCATCGTTGAATATGTGGGAGCCATTATGGATCTCCAGATCCCGCTATTGGTTATTGGTCGGAGTGAGTACTCAACCATGTCCGCATAGTTCGCGAACCGTAGGGTGACACACTTAAAGTTGGATGTTGAAATGGTAGAACTTGATAATGAAATGGAGTTCGAATATTTTTTCGGAGTCCCGGACATCACGAGGAGTTCCGGAATGGTCCGGAGAATAAGATTCATATATAGGAAGTCATTTTATGTGATTTAAAATGATCCGGAAGGTTCTATGGAAGGTTCTAGAAGGTTCTAGAAAAGTCCGGAAGAAACCACCAAGGAAGGTGGAGTCCCGGAGGGACTCCACCTCCATGGCCGGCCAACCATAGAGGGGGAGGAGTCCCAAGTGGACTCCCCCTATGGGGGCCGGCCACCCCCCCACATGGAAGGGGGGAATCCCACCCCAAGTGGGATTCCCACCTTGGGTAGGTTTCCCTATCACATGGAAGGTTTTGGGTTCGGGTCTTATTCGGAGACTTGTAGTCCAACCCTTGGGGCTTCCACCTATATAATGAGGGCCAAGGGGAGGGGGCCGGCCACCCCAAGACCACAGCCTGGCCGCACCCCTATAGTGGCCGGCCACCCCCTCCCAAACCCTAGCCGCCCCCCCCTCTCCTCCATAGCTCCCGCACGCTTAGCGAAGCTCCGCCGGAGTTCTCCACCGCCACCGACACCACGCCGTCGTGCTGTCGGATTCAAGAGGAGCTACTACTTCCGCTGCCCGCTGGAACGGGAGGTGGACGTCGTCTTCATCAACAACCGAACGTGTGACCGAGTACGGAGGTGCTGCCCGTTCGTGGCGCCGTGATCAAGATCTTCTACGCGCTTTTGCAAGCGGCAAGTGAACGTCTACCGTAGCAACAAGAGCCTCATCTTGTAGGCTTTGGAATCTCTTCAAGGGTGAGACTCGATAATCCCCTCGTTGCTACCGTCTTCTAGATTGCATCTTGGCTTGGATTGCGTATTCGCGGTAGGAAAATTTTGTTTTCTATGCAGCGTTATCCTACACTATGCTCTAAGGTGTTACGAGCATATATCAGAATGATTCATATGATGATCATTGGACAACAGTAAGAATATCCCCGAGTGCTTTGTCTGAGCCGAGGATATAAATATATAGTTTTATATGGGGTAGTGACAAACAAATCGATGTAAGGTGTTACACCGATATTAGTTTGGTCACATATACAAATGGATTTCAATCTCAATTAGGCTAATGTGTTCATTAAAAGGTAGCTCAATGGGCTAGAAGAAGTCTCTGCTAGATTGACAGATTCTACAAACGAAGGCAGAGTGTATCATTGTTTTGACAATGACCGAGGGTGTTTGAGTCGAGGAGTTCTTTGAGAACTTGGTGTAGTTCCCGTAGTGTCAGAACTATGAAGCTATATTGCATGTGACAATATTGGTAACATATTTCTGACCGTGAATTAAAGTTACAACAGAAGACCAAACATATACGATTAATGCCAACTCATTTGAAAAACTAAGTGATGCGTAGAGACACAAATGAATTGCAAAATACATACGTTTCTGAGAATGTCAGAGTCGTTGACTGGAACCTCTCCCATAAGCAAACATAATAAGCACCAGAAGGCCAAAGTGTTAGATCTTTACAAATGTAAACTAGATTGTTGATTCTAGTGCAGTGGGAGACTGTTGGAGATATGCCCAAGAGGCAATAATAAAGGTGTTTATTGTTATATCTTATTGTTCATGATAAATGTTTACATCACATGCTATAATTGTATTAACCAGAAATATTAATACTTGTGTGTTTTGTAAACATAAAGGAGTCCCTAGTAAGCCTCTTGTTAAACTAGCTTGTTGATTAATAGATGATCATGGTTTCCTGATCATCAACATTGGATGTTATTAATAACAAGATCATATCATTAGGTGAATGATGTGATGGAGATACACCCACAATAAGTGTAGCATATGATCGAGTCATTAAGTTCGTTTTGTTCAAGATTTAAGATACATAGTAACCTAATCCTTCGACCATGAGATCATGTTAATCACCTACACCGAATGGATGCTTTGATGACATCAAACACTACTTCGTAAATGGGTAGTTATAAAGGTAACATTAAGTGTTCGGAAAGTATAGGTTGAAGCACGTGGATCAATAGTGGGATTTGTCCATCCAAATGACATATAGATATACTTTGGGCCCTCTCGGTGGACATGTGACTGGCTCACAAGGGATGTCATATCACAGTACGAGTAAAGAGTACTTATCGGCAACGAGGATGAACTAGGTATAGAGATACCGATGACAAACTTCGGATAAGTAAAATATCACGCAACAAAGGGAATTGGTATCGTATGTAAATGGTTCATTCGATCACGAAGTTATCGTTGAATATGTGGGAGCCATTATGGATCTCCAGGTCCCGATATTGGTTATTGATCGGAGAAGTGTCTCGATCATGTCTGCATAGTTCGCGAAACGTAGGGTGACACACTTAAGGTTCGATGTTGTTTTAAGTAGATATTGAATATGGAATAGAACTCGAATGTTGTTCGGAGTCTCGGATGGGATTCATGACATCACGAGGAGGTTCGGAATGGTCCGAAGAATAAGATTCATATATAGGAAGTCATTTTCCGGGGTTCAGAAAAAGTTCGGTGTTTCGACCGAAGCTTCTAGAAGGTTCTAGAAAGATTGGAAGGGTTTGGAATATTATGGAAGGTTCCGGAAGTTTCCGGGACGACCCGGGCTGTCTAAGGAAGTCTGGAGGGTTCCATAATAGGTGTATCCACATTTTTCTTAAGGTTAAGGAGTTTCCCCTAAGGCATATTCGAATTTGGCAAAAGAGTCATAGTTCTAGTAGGTTTTGGCTGATAAAAACCTACCGGAACTCTTCCAAACTTTGGGCGCAGGTCTTGGACGACCCAAGGGGAGCCCCAAGAGTTGTACAAGTCACAGCCCAAACTCCCTCTCCCCAAACCATAGCCGCCCCTTCCTCCTCCTCCCTCTTGCACGGCTACGGCGAAGCCCTGCAAGATTTCTCCACCACAACCGCCACCACACCGTCGTGCTGCCGGGATTTTGAGGAGGATCTACTACTTCTGATGCCCGCTAGAACGGGGAGAAGGACATCTTCATCGACACCGTACGTGTGACCGCGTGCGGAGGTGCTGCCCGATTGTGGCACCGTCAAGATCTTCTACATGCTTTTGAAAGCGGCAAGTGATCGACTACATCAACCACGAGATTTATCTTGTTAACGCATAGCGATTTTCGAGGGTATGTTGATCTTCACCTCGTTGTTACCATCTACTAGATTCGATTTTGGCTTGTTATTCATTCTTGCGGTAGGATTTTTTTTGTTTTCTATGCTATGAATTCATACGGCATCATCTCCATTGATACGGAGACGGACAAGAAGACGACTACAAAAAACCTCAACCTAGTCAATTGAAAACACTACTTTTATTAAAACTTCTCACATAAATCGGGTTCCACATTCCTCCAACAACGGGGAGGCTACCCGTAGAAGAACCAATGAATGGAGGAGGCTGAGGTGGTGGCTAGGGTTTTCTAAGTGGCGGTTGTCTTCGAAGAAACTATGAAGAATTGTTAGGATGAGAGAGGAGTTAATTTTGGGGAAATTTTGTGCGAGTTGACCTGCGATACGCAGATAGCGGTGATGGACGTCACCTCGATGTAAGCCATATTGAGGTCAAGAGCGAATTAAAATTTATCGTACTTAAACGTGCGACAAGTATTTGAGGCCGGTGAAAGCGTGCTGTACAAGAGAGAGTAGAATTAGTTAGTCACGACTGTACTCTTAGTCTCGGACTTTCCATTCTATCTCTCCCCGGTTTAACTTTCCTTACACTTATATCTGTCTTGATGCTGAAGAAATAATCGAAACAAAGATTTGTTCCCATACATTGTACATATCTTCGGATATCTCTCTCTTAAACCTTGCTGTCAATGAGGGTTGTCTCCGAGGAAACTATGAAGAATTGTCGGGGTGAACGAGGAGTTAATTTGGGGGAAAATGGAGAAGGAGCTCTCTCACCGTATGTTTTCTCTCTATCAGGGCGAGCTGACTGTGCGATACGGATCTAGCGGCTACGGACATGGCCTCGCTGTAAGCCATAATGAGGCTGAGAGCAAATTAAAATTTAAGTAAACCCGCGACGAAAATAGAAAAGGTAAGTAGAAAGGAGGAGAAAGAAACAATAGTAACGTGGTCCCGAGCATCTAGCATTCTGTCCACAATGGTTGGCCATACACTAATTTGTTAAAAATCAATCGAATTAAAGTCATATTGTCATCGTTGGCTGGAATCGATATATTCGCGAGATCCGGATCGCAATTTGTATCAACTAACGAAATATTAGTAGAAATCCGCAAAATGGCACGTTCCCGAGGAGCTTATCTATCAAAACAAGTACGGCTGCCTCGGCAGTTCATTCTTGCTCAACGTTGTTTGCGAAATCTAATTCTTTTCGGGTTATAGTCGATGGTTCTTTCTTAGCTCCATTTCAACTGCAAAACTAGACATGCGAGTTTATTCTCATCTATAGCTTCTGGTGAATGAATTAAGATTGAGGAGAGCATATAAAAGAGCCTACAATTAATTAGTTAGTCGCGACTGTACTATTTTCTCTCAGACCTTCCTTTCTATCTCTCTCTCCGGTTTAATTTTCCTTCCACTTATATCTGTCTTGATGAGCAAGAAATAATTGAAACAAGATCTGTTCCCATACACTGTACTCTACTGTACATATCTTCGGATATCTCTGTCTCTTAATTAACCTTGCTGTCAACAGCAAGTCACGCCCGTTTAAACCGCGCGAATTTTCCGTAACAAACACCACAGCACACTCGACTCGTATCCGAGGCGGCCTCCCGTTCACTTTCCTTTCCCGCCGCCCGCCAATCCATCCGTCCGTCCATCCATCAACCGCGTGCGCCACGCAATCTATCCCGTCTCCGACTCCAACTCAGCCTTGCCGCCGCCGCCGACCCGATCGATCTACTGATCTACCCCGATCAAGAGCCCATATAAGGCTCAGCCTCCACCCACAAGCAAAGCGAAACCAAGCCAAGCATCACCGCGCGCCGGCCGTCTCGAGGGAGATCGAGCGACCAAACCCTAGACTAGATTATCGCTCTCCGCCCCACGCTCGCGCTCGCTCACCTTCTCATCCATCGTGACCTAGGCCGGCCGATTCGATGGCCCAGGCTTACGATCACCAGCTCCTCCTCGGGCGCGAGATCGAGGACGGCGAAGTGGTGTCCTCCTCGGGATCCGACACGGAGACCGACGACGAGGACGCCAGGTACTACCTCCAGGCGCCCCGCCTCGACGAGGGCAAGCTGTCCGCGGCTTCTTCGCTCCGTGGCGGCGCGACCGCCGTGGAGGAGGAGGTGGGCGACTCCGTGTCCGCGGCTACCGCCGTCGTGTCCAACGTGTCTGACGGCACGACGGCGCCCGTGCAGTCCGCGCGCAGCAACGATCCGGTCGTCAGCGGTGACAGCGGCAGCAGCAGCGCCAGGAGCGGCGTGGAGCCGGGCCAGAGCGGCGCGGCACCCGTCGCCCCGCCGCGGCAGGCCACCTTCATCCCCCTGATGGTTCCCGCCGCGTCGCAGCAGCAGCTAGTCTTGGACCACCCGGCCGCCTCGCGGCAGGCGCCCCAGGGGCGCGGGTTCTCGTGCAGGGAGTGCGGCCGGTGGTTCCAGACGCACCAGGGCCTGGGCGGCCACGCCGCGGGCCACAAGAACCGCCGGCTCGCCGCGGAGGCCGCCGCCGCGGGGATCGACCCGGAGGCGCACATTGCGTGCCGCGGGGGCGCCAGGAGCGCAAGGCCGCACGCGTGCAAGATCTGCGGCGCCGAGTACCGGAGCGGCGTCTCGCTCGGCGGCCACATGAGGAAGCACTACAGCGGCAAGCCCATCGTGTCCAGGAAGCGGATGCGCCTCAACCCCCCGGGGCAGCTCGCGCTCGCGCCGCCGTTGCAGCAGCAGCAGCCGACCCAAGCCGTAGAAGCTCCCGTTGCCGCGCCGCCATTGCAGCTGCAGGCGCCCCCTGCCGTGGAAGCTCCCGTTGCCGCGCCACAGCTGCCGCCGGGATGCGTGAGGATCTTTGGCGTGACCTTTGTGAAGCCGGCGAATTAGGAGGAGGAGCGTATCCTCGAGGACGAGCAATCAGGCAATGATCGGTAGTGATCTATCGACATGAGTATTTTGATTAGGAGGCTGCTTCGAGTTAATTAGTCATACAAATATACAGGCAAATGTTAGTAATTGGAACTATTGCAGGATTGATTAGGATCAGAAACGTCTCAGGAGGTATCCGAATTTGTATAATAGTTTGATGGATACGGTCTCATACATGCTTAGGTACATCTTTGTATGCAAACTTTTGCGTTTTCTAGCTTGTATCAGATTCTCTCTATCAATTCATTGAAACACAAGCTTTTGCGTTTTCTCGGGAAAAAAAATGGTTAGCGTACATCTTTGTTATCTTGTTTTATACTGGGTATGTTAAACTTCTCTCCTTGGCTTGAGCTGCTGATGATAAAGATGCACACAAACACACACCATCATTCTACACGATGACTTCACCATAGCACTTGTGCAACATCAATCTTGGAAGAATTCCTGCTTGCAGATGATGATGAATGCTTAGAGATTTTGTACTCCCTTTCGTCCCATAAAAATGTTATCTGAGATTTGTCAAAATTTGTATGTATCTCACCTTCATGGTACAGACACTAGTGGAGAAGAGGCCTTTGGTCCCAAGCAAATTGTGGTGACCCTGCATACCACTGCATGTTGTAGTATGCCAGTCGTTGATATAACATTCGCGAAGTACCATTCCGCAAATATTACATCCCTCAGAGTAGTACAACAGAACATAGCAAGGTCCATAACTCATTCACATATTATTACAATCATCATACACAAGTCGTCTCGGAGCTCCTCTTGGGTCCTAAGAGGATAACTCCTGGGTTCGAGGCGAACCCAACTTAACTTACAATACCTTTGTCTCATTAAACTAAACATTTATTTAATCGAGCAGCTCTGTAGTAAGAGTTTGTGCTGCTCGGCTACTACTACTCCTCAGATATCTCTAGGCTTGTTCTCCTCCGGAAGCCTCCCCGGATCCGTAGACGATGATGTAGTCTACACCTTCCACTCCTCCTGAGAGGTCTGGTTCCTCGTAGCCGATGATCTCGGCTCCATCATTGCTGTCGTAGTCCTCCTCCAGACGGTTCAGACAATCTAAGCATGGGGTTTAAGAGTGGTGTGAGTACGAGCGTACTCAACAAGTTCATTATAGATAAGAGGTGTCTAATGCACTAACTACGATATTAGACCAGAAAGTCTAATACCAATGCAAGTTTTGATAAATATTTCTTCAAGAGATTGCTTTTATTTCAAAGAGCTATGTCCGTCAGCCTTCACCGGTTTACTAGAACTTCATGGAGCTCCTTTCCGGCCGCGTTCGCAGTTCCTCAATCCCGGAACAGGGAGTGACAGGTCACAGTTCTTTACACTCTACAGAGGTGTGTTGCTTTACCCATAAGAGATCTTAACCTTGGTGCCAACCGGGCAGCTTTCCCGTCCACACTTCCTTTGGTGTGAGGCCCGGTATAAGGTCTAGCCAATCATGTTCCTCCGCTACCTCGCACACCCACCCTTTGTTGCATACCCCGACCCTGGGTCCTCGTCGGTCCTCTTATACCACTTAAGGATGGACCCCGACCACGACAACAGTTTGGGACTCGTTAACCAAACTCCTTCGCCGGTAGCTGCAACCCATCATAGACCACTTACCGTGGGGAATTAGAATGGGATCCCCACCCCACCGCTTGCCCAACCTGGGTCAAGTGTCTACGGTAAGCGCATCCGTTGATGTACGAGAGGTGGAAACACTTTTGACTACTCCGTCCCACTCCAGATCTTATGGTTAACACGGGTATTACGGCACAAGAATCACTGGCGACATTTGTTGTTTAATCCTAGATGGATATAAACCCTTGCAATGGAACCTCCACCATATCAACACAATCCATGGTTCCATTGCCCACCACATAGTCATATTCATAGTTATGAAAATAGTGATTTTGTTTTTTATGCAATAGTGATAAATATAGTACTTTGCAAGTAATTTGGTAAAAATACTTCAAATGACATGAGCAAGTGATGAACTTGCCTGAACACTGCAAAGTTCTGCAGTTGGAAGGTATGGACTGACCCTTGTCCTCTTGTTCTGAAAAATAGCATCATTGTCCGATAAGGGCAATGGTTAAAGAAGCAATTTATGCATGATTCCATTTTTAGGGTTTGTTCCCCCCTTCCGACATCGTTATTAATTCGTGTAAGAGGTTAATACTAAGAATAATTTTGGGATACATGAATTAAAGTAAAATACAACCTTGAAATGTTGTCAAGGTGTTTTTGAAGTCCCAATTCATTAATGGACTTTTTTTTTATTATTGAAAATTTTATGTGTGATTTAAATGACTATTTAAATCCTCAAATGAAGACTTATTTTTAATTGTCTTCAAAAACTCTCTTTTGTATTTTATTATTATAGAGAATTTTATGCTGATCTATTTTCATATTTTTAATTAATTTTTTAGAGCTTTTATCAATTTTCTATTATTATTCAAAGTTTCAGCATTTTTATTAGTTTGTGAAAAGACAAAAACACCCCTGGGCCCACCTGTCGGTGCAACCCAGTGGTTTAGGTCGAACCGACCGGCTCGGTCCGGCTCGACCAGCCCCACTCCTCTCTCTTCTCCTCACGCTCGATCGAACCCTAACCCTAACCTGCTCTGGCGACCCGCGTCGCCTCCGCCGTCGCCGCTCGATTCCGGCGAGATTCGCCGGACTCGGCCCCCGCCATGGTGCGCAATCAACGCGCCACACGACGGCGGTCAATCCTATCCGCGTCGATCTGACGCGGGTGACCTGCTGCTCTCGGTCTCGTCCCCGTCTGGTGCTAGGGTTACGGGATCCGTTCGATCCCGCCGTTCCTGGCGCTCCTGGTGCTTGGACTCCGCCCTGGCTTCGCCGCCGTGGTGCGGGTGGTGCCGTGGTGTCGCCATGGCCCGGCTTGGCCTGGCGCCGCCGTGCTCCGGCGCGTGCCGCCGTAGCTGCCATGGCCGTGTTCCTCCGTTACTGGTAAGTGTACACCGCCTCCCTTCTGCTCTACTGCTTGTTCTTTCTCTCTCCCTTTCCTTCTAGACTAGCTCTGGCCATTCTTGTTGTTTCTTGTGCCCGTGCTGCTCTGCCTGCCTGCGCCATGGCTCCTAGCTAATGTGCTTGCTCTACAACTATGCGTATGCTGCTTACTGTGCTGTGATTACCATGCTTCTGTGTTTCCTAGCTATTTCTGTTCATTGTAATCTCTGGCTGTGGCCCTCTTGTGATTGCTCATGAGCATCCAAAGTGATGCTCATGGCCTACCGGCATGCTCCTATTCTTTTTTCTCGTCACTAGGGCATACCGTGTGTGCTTAATCCGTCCCCGGCTTGATTGTAGTGGTTAATTCTTGCATATTAGCAAGTGCCGATTGCCTCCGGGCTAGTTCATTGAATTCAGATTCATAATTATGCTCCATTGAGCTGTATCGTTGACTTAGCAAGCAGTGTGATTCAGTTGATGAATTGACATGTGCTTTTCTTGTATATTGTGATCCTTTGGTTCATCAAGCCTTTGATGTGCTTCGGATACAATTATAAAGCCCGATGCCCCCTATCTGTGAAGCAATTGTTCGGTGATTTAAGTATCTGTGCTGGTGTTAATTGCTTAGAATGAGTTCTAGCATGCGTAGCATGCTCTATCAAGCTTCTCGGGTGTTCATATGATCACCAGTTGCTTGAAACAGCTGCCCTTTGGTGTCTGTGCCTCACTGTTGCTCACTTGTGTATCACACAGGCCTGGCCTGATGTGTGCTGTTGCTTGCTTAAGCATCAATTGATGCCTGTCATGATCCATTTGATCATTTGTAGACCCTGGTGCATCAATTGTGTGTCTGCATTTATTTATCTGTTTATCCTTGCTTGATTATATGGATAAATAATGTGAACTGAGATTCAGTGATGATCATTTCAATGATTTTGTTAGGGCTAGCAGGATGCCAACCAATGGTTGTGTACCCTAGCCCTCCTTTTGAACCCTACTGGGTGATGATAACTGTGCATGGTTTCTTTGTTGGAATTGGTTAAGGGTTGAAGTGATCCTGGCAGTATTCATGTGCTGCCCTGGGATGGCTCCCCTGTTTGGTGGCTTTCTGTGATGGATAGATGCTCACTGGCTTGATCCAATACTGGACTTCCAGTGGCTTTTGATGTTGAGAAATTCTATAGACAAGAATTTGTCTATAGTCTGATGGCCTAGCTAGCTGTAGGTGTTTAGTGAGTGGGTTAGGCTAGCTCTGGTTGCATTCTTGGCTGGATTCCTCTAGTTATGCATGGATTTGCATAGCTGTTGTTCCCATAGGATGTTTACCTAGTAGTCTTACCCATCTATGCTTGCACCAAATGGCCTGGTAGCCAGATGATGACACACAAAGGGTATTCTACCCTTCTGTGCTCCAGTGATGCATTGTATGCTTATTTATGAGCAAGATATGATCTGGCTCAGGCTTTTGTGTGGTATACCTCACTCCAGCTCCTAGAATTAAGTGTTGTTGTAGAGGATTGCTTCTGTGATGCTTGGTTTGCTTGCCCTTCACCTCCTTACAAGCTTGTGGTGCTTTACTCCATCCGGTATTTGCTCACGCTGACGCTTCTTGGTGAAACCGTCCCCGGATGGTTTCTCGGTGGCTTATTGTTCTTCCTGTTCTAAGTGTTCTTGGTGTTCTTGGTGAACTTACCACTGCTGCCTCGTCGATGGATGAACAAATGGCTAGGGTTTTGCTCTCAGAAGATTATATATGGTGCCCTCTTGCATCCCTGGTCGACACTCTCCTGCTTGTCACTTTGGTGACTCATCGATGATGTGTGAGTGTGTCAGTGCCACATGCACACTCGGTGCTGGTGTTGAGCATGCACACCTGATGTGTGTGCTGCTTGTGTGTCTGTGTGAACCAGATCCTGTGCACCTGGCTTGGAAAGGATCAGCTCGGCAGAGCTGTGATATTATCCACCATTTTAACTTCTTTTCTAATCTGCCAAGTGGCTTTGCCACTTGGCATAATTTGTTCTTCTTCTTTGTGATTTTGTGCAGGGATCAAGAATGGATCAAAATGGACTTGGAGTTCATCACATTCAAGATCAAATGAAGATGATCTTGTAGTAATTAGTTTAGGATCATTAACTTGTAATTTATCTTTATTTTACTATTCTGCCCATTTATGTAATGTGTTGTATTATTCATTTATTTCACTTATGAATATTGTAATGACATTGTAAATTGTGTGATGATCAATAAAGCTCAAAGTTTTTCCTAATGAGCTTTACTTTATTATAATTGTTCATCTTATTTATTATTGTTCATTTACTTAATGAATTTCCTTAATTGAATTATTTAAGGTAATTATTTAATGTTTGAATTTGAAATTCAAATTCAACCTTGGTTTGAATTCAACCATGTCTTATCATTTAGAATCACTCAAGCAAACTCTCCCCTCTCATCTCAAAACCCTAACTAGTGAAAAGAAATGCAAGTTTGTCGCACTCTCGAACCCTAACCCCGTAAGGTGTCGAGAGAGAAACTTGTCCCCCTTCGATGCAGTTTTTTGTTTAAAAGCGCGAAATTTCCCTGTAATTTGCTATGCAATGCACATCCCTTTCTAAAATCTACCCTCGATCGTCTCTAAACCTGGGACATTACAGCCTTTCCCCTTAAAGAAAACTTCGTCCCGAAGTTGTGGTTGTAATACCTGAACAGCTCGGGGTATGTTTTCCTTAGGTCTTCCTCTTTTTCCCAGGTGGCTTCCCTCTCGGGATGATGCTTCCATTGTATCTTGCAATACTTGATCGCCTTGTTTCTGAGTTGTTTCCAGCTCTCCTCGAGAATCTTGGCTGGCTTCTCGATGTATGTCAGGTCTGGTTGTAACTCAAGCTCATCATGTGATATTGGTTCATCTGGGGTCTTCAAACATTTCCGAAGTTGTGACACATGGAACACATTGTGAACTTGAGCTAACCTTCCCGGTAAATCCAACTCACAGGCTCCACCTCGATTCTGACACAGTATCTTGAAAGGTCCTCTCTATCTAGGACTAAGTTTTCCTTTTACTCCAAACCTCTGGAGTCCTTTCATCGGGCTTACTTTAAGATAAACCATGTCTCCAACTTGTGGCTCCCATGTCCTTCTCTTCTGATCGGCATAACTCTTTTGCCGACTCTGGGCTATCTTGAGCCTGTCTCTGATAATGTCAATGATTTGTTGTTTTTCCTTGACATAATCAGGGTTGAACTCTTTGCTTGCTCCGGCTTCATACCAACATATTGGTGATCTACACTTCCTTCCATACAGAGCTTCAAATGGTGCCATCTTGATGCTGCTTTGGTAACTATTGTTGTATGAAAACTCTGCTAAAGGTAGATGTTCCTCCCATGATCCTCCGAAGTCTAGGGCACAAGCCCTAAGCATATCTTCTAAGATCTGATTGGTTCTCTCAGTTTGTCCACCTGTTTGTGGATGATACGCGGTACTATAATCCAACTTGGATCCTAAGGCTTCATGAAGCTGCTTCCAGAATGCTGATGTGAACACGGATCCTCGATCCGATACGATCTTCTTAGGCACTCCATGCTTACTCACGATCTCTTTGATGTAAAGATCGATAAGTTTCTCTCCTTTATCCTGCTGGTTTACCGCTAAAAAGTGTGCACTTTTCGTCAACCGGTCCACGATTACCCATATCATGTCCTTCTTTTTATTAGTCATGGGTAGTCCGGTGATGAAATCCATTCCTATCTCCTCCCATTTCCACTCTGGAATCGGTAAAGGTTGTAACTTCCCTGCCGGACTCTGGTGTTCTGCTTTCACTCTTTGGCAGGTATGGCATTCTGCCACATATTGTGCTATCTCCCTCTTCATGTTATTCCACCAGAATAGTTCCTTTAGGTCCATGTACATCTTTGTACTTCCCGGATGTATGGAATATGGTGTTTGATGAGCTTCCCGGAGTATTACTTCCTTAATTTCAGCAATATCCGGAACGCAAATTCTTTTCTGGAACCATAAGGATCCAGATTCTCCGCGGTGAAATTCTGATGGTCTTCCCTCATCTATTCTTCTCATCTCCTCCATGATGAATGGATCGTCCAGCTGACCCATTATTATCTCATTCTTCAAGTTGACATTCAGCTCATCGGCTACTTGCAACACCGATAATCCTTCATGGGCTTCTTTCTCCCAAAGTTGTATTTGGGCTTGGCTTATCTCCTTCCTCAGCTCCGATGATATTTCTTGTTCCACTCCTCCGGTACTCTTCCTACTTAGGGCATCTGCTACAACATTAGCCTTCCCTGGTGTGTAATTGATTGTCAGATCATAATCCTTGATCAATTCTAGCCATCTTTTCTGTCTCATGTTGAGTTCCTTCTGAGTGAAGAAATATTTGAGGCTTTTATGATCTGTATAGAGTTCACACTTAGCTCCATAGAGAAAATGTCTCCATGTTTTAAGTGCAAATACGACCGCTGCTAATTCCAAGTCATGTGTTGGATAGTTCACTTCATGAGGTCTGAGTTGCCTCGATCCATAAGATATCACTTTCTGATCTTGCATGAGTACGCAACCTAATCCATGTTTGGATGCGTCACAGTACACGGTGTAGTCCTTGCCAACTTCAGGAACCGCTAACACCGGTGCCGTGGTGAGTTTCTCCTTCAGAGTTTGAAAACTCTTCTCACACTCCTCTGACCACACGAATGGTGTGTTCTTCCTTAGCAACTTTGTCATTGGTCCTGCTATCTTAGAGAATCCTTCAATGAATCTCCGATAGTATCCTGCCATTCCAAGGAATCCTCGGATTTCCTTGACAGTCTTGGGTGCTTCCCATTCTAGAACTGCTGCTACCTTACTCGGGTTGACAGCGATTCCATCTTTACTGATGACATGACCAAGAAATTCCACTTGATCTAGCCAAAATTCACACTTACTGAATTTGGCATAAAGTTGATGTTCCCTTAGTGTTTGCAACACTAACCTCAAATGTTCGGCATGTTCTGCCTTGTTCTTGGAGTATATCAGAATATCATCGATGAATACGATGACAAACTTGTCTAGATATGGCATGAAAATCTTATTCATGAGATTCATGAATATTGCTGGGGCATTGGTTAATCCAAAAGGTACTACAAGGTATTCATGGTGTCCATACCTTGAGACAAAGGCAGTTTTCGGAACGTCCTCCTTCTTGATCTTTATCTGGTGATAACCCGATCTTAGATCAATCTTGGAAAAGACTCCCGCTCCTCTAACCTGATCAAATAGATCTTGTATTCTTGGAAGTGGATACTTGTTCTTGATTGTGACGTTGTTCAGATTCCTGTAGTCTCCGCACATCCTTCTTCCTCCATCTCTTTTATCCACGAAGATCACAGGTGATCCCCATGGTGAAACACTTTCCTGAATGAATCCCTTTTGTTCTAAGTCATCCAATTGCTCCTTAAGTTCTTTCAACTCCTTAGGCCCCATTTTATATGGTGCCTTGGCAATCGGAGCTGTTCCTGGGATTAGGTCGATAGTGAATTCTATCTCCCTATCGGTGGCATACTGTAATTCCACAGAAACACATCCTGGAATTCATTTACTACAGGTATATCTTCTAACTTCACCTCCTTCATGCTATTCAGCTGTAGCTCAACTTCAATCTGTGTATGTTTGTCGCCTTGGTAAATCATTCTACTTCCATCGGGACCTTTCAATGACACCGTCTTGTTTACACAGTCGATCAATGCTCCATTAGCTTCTAACCAGTTCATACCAAGAATGACATCAATGTCCTTCATCGGTAAAATGAACAGGTCCGCGTCAAACGCGCACTTATTGATCATAATGACTTGTTTTTGTTTAACATGGGTTACTACTATCGTTCCCCCCGCAGAAAGTATGGTTATGGGTGTATCTAACTTAGTGCAACTAATCCCATGTTTGAGGATGAATTGTTGAGAAATGAATGATGTAGTTGCACCAGTATCGAAAAGTACTTTGCCAGGATGAGTGAGTATCTGGAGCGTACCTATCACCGCCTGGTCAGAGTTGACCACCTCCTCCAGACCGGTGCAGTTCAGCTTTCCGAAGGGCTTCTTATTCTTCCAGTTGCCTCCGGTGTTTCCTCGATTCCCTCCTCCTCCAGATTGACCTCCTCCACTATTCTTCTTGGGGCAGTCCTTCAGCATGTGCCCCTCCTGACGACACCCAAAGCATATGATCTTGGGTTTCTTACAATCCTTCATGACATGTCCTTTGAATCCACAGGAATGGCATATAATCTGATTTGCAGACTGATATCCTTGGTTCCTCCTCTGATTGTTGTTGTTGTTGTTGTTGTTGTTGTTGTTGTTGTTATACCGTGGCTTGAAACTCAAGCTGGTATTGGGCTTATTACTAACAAACCTCTTAGGCTCATACTTGGCCTTCTTCCTCTTCTCTTCTTGCAGTTGTTTGAAGTCATCTTCAAGAGTGATGGCTGCATCCACCAACTCTTGGAATTCCGTTGCTCTCATCATCCGTAGCTGCACCTTAAACTGGGGACTTAACCCCCTCAGAAATCTATTCTTCTTCTTGTCCTCGGTATTGACTTCCTCAACAGCATACCGGGACAGCTTTGAAAACTCCCTGACATAGGTTAGGATTGCCTTATCCTTCTGCTCGAGACTCTCGAACTCTCGACGCTTTAGTTCCACAATACTTTCAGGGACATTGGATTCCCTGAACTTCCTTGCGAACTCCTCCCAGGTAAATACCTTTCCTTCCGGATACACGGCTACAATGTTGTCCCACCATGATGCGGCAGGTCCACATAACAGATGGGTAGCATATCTAACCTTCTCTTGGTCATTGCATCCAACCGTGTTGAGCTTGCGCTCAGTATCCATCAGCCAATCTTCCGCGTCCATAGGCTCTGGCGCGTATGCAAAAGATATCGGCTTGGTGTTTTGGAAGTCCGCTAATGTGACTCCCTGGTTCTCAGGTCTCTCCACCCTATTCGCCGCATCGATTCTGAAGGAATTTGTTCTGCAGTTCCAGTGTTACACGCTGCCTTTCTTCCGCCAGTTGCATGTACTGGATAAAGTTTTGCTGCGTCATGGGTGGTGGTGGTGGTGGAAACTGATCTCTGGCTGCACCCTCAGCCTCTTCCTTCTCTTTTGCTTCGCGCTCCATGCGCTGTGCTTCAGTCTCGTTTCCTAACGTTCCCGACATAATCCCCCTAGTTCTGCAACACAAGATGATACTCATAATTACTCCATGCGCAAGTTTTCTGAGCTCAACTTTGTGCACGTAACTAGTCACGCAATGGAAATCAAGAAGCAAATCCAAATCATACAAAACATATACCCTGTATATACATACATAAGTGGTCTTATTACAATACTCAAGTCGATGTGAGTATGCAACTCACTTATTAAAGTATATATACAAATTTATACAAATATTACAAACTATAATACACGTGGTACTTGTGTATTATAGCCACGCCTCCCTTGGTGGACTTCTAAACGGTCTTCACTCCCGATACATTCCAGGCTTCCATCCGGTCGAACGTGTCGTCCTCCTGATAGACCCTGGAACATAAGGTCTCCCGTTGGCTTGTAATCTGAATCCGATGATGACCCTAAGGCGAAATCAGTGTTCACAAACTGATCGTTGAGTGCATCATAGTCCACCCATCGGGTGTACTCTCCTGTAGCCCCACCATAAGGGTTACCAAAACCCATACCCGACTCAACCTGTGTCGGATATCCTCCATCCACTCCTTCATTACTAGGATAGCTCTGGTTCTGGGTTGTTGCGTCATCATTCATCTCTCCATCATAATACTCAGTAGTACTATGGGTTCCAGTATCATTTCCCCAACGCCAACCCCTGGAATTCTCGATTGGAGTCTCGGAACGCTGGTTGTTTCCGGATTCCGCTCCGCCTTCGTATCCCCCATAGGAACTACCCCGGTAGTTCCCAGGTGTAGCAGGTGTAGGTTCACGTGCAAGTGGATCAAAATCGATGTAGTCACCAGCTGAATAAACCGGTGTGTGCACTACATTCTCCATAGGTTCTTTCTCCCTACTCTCCTCCTTGGGTTCGGTAAATTCCTCTAGCATCGTATCAATAGCTCCTATCGTATGATGGTTCAAACCAAAGAGTAATGATATGAAGTTACGGCTGTTATCCATATATTTTGTCGCTGCTATGGGTTTGCGTTTGGCGTATTTGTAGTGGTTGAGCATGGGATCTTCTTCCTCCTGATTATGAGGAATATGGGAGAACTCGGAATCCATAAGCTCTTTTGTCTTATGTTCCCGTATGTCGGTTATGGCTCTCATAACAGCTATATGATAGGCTGTGTTGGTTGTCCTAGCTTCTCCAAATGTGGCATGACTACGCTCATTCCCAAAGATTCGGAAGTCGCAGTCCTACTCGCACTTGGCCAACACCGGTCCATCATAGAACATGTACTTCTTTACTGGAATCTGGGGATCACACCCAAATTCCAATAGCATGGCTCGTAGGATATCAGCAAGTCCTCCTTGGTATTCGTTCAGTGTGGAATCCATAACTTTCACGTTTCTTCCCGGTCGTGAACTTGCCATGTTGGCTGTAGAAATAGAAAGATTATAAGATTAGTAATAATGCATCATAATAGAGATAATAAAGAATTATCGCACTAAAAGATATGATTGTTGTATTCTCAATTGAATATACACCATATTTTTCGAGAATTCTTTACTAATCCTATTTGACTCCTAACGTTTGGTCCCATTTACTAGGTTCCAACCTAAGGTCAAAGCTTTTGCTCTGATACCAACTGTGGTGACCCTGCATACCACTGCATGTTGTAGTATGCCAGTCGTTGATATAACATTCGTGAAGTACCATTCCGCAAATATTACATCCCTCAGAGTAGTACAACAGAACATAGCAAGGTCCATAACTCATTCACATATTATTACAATCATCATACACAAGTCGTCTCGGAGCTCCTCTTGGGTCCTAAGAGGATAACTCCTGGGTTCGAGGCGAACCCAACTTAACTTACAATACCTTTGTCTCATTAAACTAAACATTTATTTAATCGAGCAGCTCTGTAGTAAGAGTTTGTGCTGCTCGGCTACTACTACTCCTCAGATATCTCTAGGCTTGTTCTCCTCCGGAAGCCTCCCCGAATCCGTAGACGATGATGTAGTCTACGCCTTCCACTCCTCCTGAGAGGTCTGGTTCCCCGTAGCCGATGATCTCGGCTCCATCATTGCTGTCGTAGTCCTCCTCCAGACGGTTCAGACAATCTAAGCATGGGGTTTAAGAGTGGTGTGAGTACGAGCGTACTCAACAAGTTCATTATAGATAAGAGGTGTCTAATGCACTAACTACGATATTAGACCAGAAAGTCTAATACCAATGCAAGTTTTGATAAACATTTCTTCAAGAGATTGCTTTTATTTCAAAGAGCTATGTCCGTCAGCCTTCACCGGTTTACTAGAACTTCATGGAGCTCCTTTCCGGCCGCGTTCGCAGTTCCTCAATCCCGGAACAGGGAGTGACAGGTCACAGTTCTTTACACTCTGCAGAGGTGTGTTGCTTTACCCATAAGAGATCTTAACCTTGGTGCCAACCGGGCAGCTTTCCCGTCCACACTTCCTTTGGTGTGAGGCCCGGTATAAGGTCTAGCTAATCATGTTCCTCCGCTACCTCGCACACCCACCCTTTGTTGCATACCCCGACCCTGGGTCCTCGTCGGTCCTCTTATACCACTTAAGGATGGACCCCGACCACGACAACAGTTTGGGACTCGTTAACCAAACTCCTTCGCCGGTAGCTGCAACCCATCATAGACCACTTACCGTGGGGAATTAGAATGGGATCCCCACCCCACCGCTTGCCCAACCTGGGTCAAGTGTCTACGGTAAGCGCATCCGTTGATGTACGAGAGGTGGAAACACTTTTGACTACTCCGTCCCACTCCAGATCTTATGGTTAACACGGGTATTACGGCACAAGAATCACTGGCGACATTTGTTGTTTAATCCTAGATGGATATAAACCCTTGCAATGGAACCTCCACCATATCAACACAATCCATGGTTCCATTGCCCACCACATAGTCATATTCATAGTTATGAAAATAGTGGTTTTGTTTTTTATGCAATAGTGATAAATATAGTACTTTGCAAGTAATTTGGTAAAAATACTTCAAATGACATGAGCAAGTGATGAACTTGCCTGAACACCGCAAGTTCTGCAGCTTGGAAGGTATGGACTGACCCTTGTCCTCTTGTTCTGAAAAATAGCATCATTGTCCGATAAGGGCAATGGTTAAAGAAGCAATTTATGCATGATTCCATTTTTAGGGTTTGTTCCCCCCTTCCGACATCGTTATTAATTCGTGTAAGAGGTTAATACTAAGAATAATTTTGGGATACATGAATTAAAGTAAAATACAACCTTGAAATGTTGTCAAGGTGTTTTTGAAGTCCCAATTCATTAATGGACTTTTTTTATTATTGAAAATTTTATGTGTGATTTAAATGACTATTTAAATCCTCAAATGAAGACTTATTTTTAATTGTCTTCAAAAACTCTCTTTTGTATTTTATTATTATAGAGAATTTTATGCTGATCTATTTTCATATTTTTAATTAATTTTTTAGAGATTGTAACAAATTGATATTATTATTAAAATTTTAAGCATTTTTATTAGTTTGTGAACAGACAAAAACACCCTGGCCCACCTGTCGGTGCAACCCAGTGGTTTAGGTCGAACCGACCGGCTCGGTCCGGCTCGACCAGCCCCACTCCTCTCTCTTCTCCTCACGCGCGATCGAACCCTAACCCTAACCTGCTGCGCGACTGCGTCGCCTCCGCCGTCGCCGCTCGATTCCGGCGAGATTCGCCGGACTAGGCCCCCGCCATGGTGCGCAATCAACGCGCCACACGACGGCGGTCAATCCTATCCGCGTCGATCTGACGCGGGTGACCTGCTGCTCTCGGTCTCGTCCCCGTCTGGTGCTAGGGTTACGGGATCCGTTCGATCCCGCCGTTCCTGGCGCTCCTGGTGCTTGGACTCCGCCCTGGCTTCGCCGCCGTGGTGCGGGTGGTGCCGTGGTGTCGCCATGGCCCGGCTTGGCCTGGCGCCGCCGTGCTCCGGCGCGTGCCGCCGTAGCCGCCATGGCCGTGTTCCTCCGTTATCGGTAAGTGTACACCGCCTCCCTTCTCGCTCTATCGCTTGTTCTTTCTCACTCCCTTTCCTTCTAGACTAGCTCTGGCCATTCTTGTTGTTTCTTGTGCCCGTGCTGCTCTGCCTGCCTGCGCCATGGCTCCTAGCTAATGTGCTTGCTCTACAACTATGCGTATGCTGCTTACTGTGCTGTGATTACCATGCTTCTGTGTTTCCTAGCTATTTCTGTTCATTGTAATCTCTGGCTGTGGCCCTCTTGTGATTGCTCATGAGCATCCAGTGATGCTCATGGCCTACTGGCATGCTCCTATTCTTTTTTCTGTCACTAGGGCATACTGTGTGTGCTTAATCCTGTCCCTGGCTTGATTGTAGTGGTTAATTCTTGCATATTAGCAAGTGCCAGTGCCTCTGGGCTAGTTCATTGAATTCAGATTCATAATTATGCTCCATTGAGCTGTATCGTTGACTTAGCAAAGGTGATTCAGTTGATGAATTGACATGTGCTTTTCTTGTATATTATGATCCTTTGGTTCATCAAGCCTTTGATGTGCTTCGGATACAATTATAAAGCCCGATGCCCCTATCTCGTGATGCAATTGTTCAGCTTATTTAATTATCTGCTCATGTGTTAATTGCTTAGAATGAGTTCTAGCATGCGAGAGCATGCTCTATCAAGCTTCGGTGTTCATATGATCACCATTGCTTGAAACAATGCCCTTTGGTGTCTGTGCCTCACTGTTGCTCACTTGTGTATCACACAGGCCTGGCCTGATGTGTGCTGTTGCTTGCTTAAGCATCAATTGATGCCTGTCATGATCCATTTGATCATTTGTAGACCCTGGTGCATCAATTGTGTGTCTGTTTTATTTATCTGTTTATCCTTGCTTGATTATATGGATAAATAATGTGAACTGAGATTCAGTGATGATCATTTCAATGATTTTGTTAGGGCTAGCAGGATGCCAACCAATGGTTGTGTACCCTAGCCCTCCTTTTGAACCCTACTGGGTGATGATAACTGTGCATGGTTTATTTGTTGGAATTGGTTAAGGGTTGAAGTGATCCTGGCAGTATTCATGTGCTGCCCTGGGATGGCTCCCCTGTTTGGTGGCTTTCTGTGATGGATAGATGCTCACTGGCTTGATCCAATACTGGACTTCCAGTGGCTTTTGATGTTGAGAAATTCTATAGACAAGAATTTGTCTATAGTCTGATGGCCTAGCTAGCTGTAGGTGTTTAGTGAGTGGGTTAGGCTAGCTCTGGTTGCATTCTTGGCTGGATTCCTCTAGTTATGCATGGATTTGCATAGCTGTTGTTCCCATAGGATGTTTACCTAGTAGTCTTACCCATCTATGCTTGCACCAAATGGCCTGGTAGCCAGATGATGACACACACAGGGTATTCTACCCTTCTGTGCTCCAGTGATGCATTGTATGCTTATTTATGAGCAAGATATGATCTGGCTCAGGCTTTTGTGTGGTATACCTCACTCCAGCTCCTAGAATTAAGTGTTGTTGTAGAGGATTGCTTCTGTGATGCTTGGTTTGCTTGCCCTTCACCTCCTTACAAGCTTGTGGTGCTTTACTCCATCTGGTATTTGCTCACGCTGACAGCTTCTTGGTGAAACTGTCCCGGATGGTTTCGGTGGCTTATTGTTCTTCCCTGTTCTAAGTGTTCTTGGTGTTCTTGGTGAACTTACCACTGCTGCCTGTCGATGGATGAACAAATGGCTAGGGTTTTGCTCTGTAAAGATTATATATGGTGCCCTCTTGCATCCCTGGTCGACAGCTCCTGCTTGTCACTTTGGTGACTCACTGATGATGTGTGAGTGTGCTGTGCCACATGCACACTCAGTGCCTGGGTGTTGAGCATGCACACCTGATGTGTGTGCTGCTTGTGTGTCTGTGTGAACCAGATCCTGTGCACCTGGCTTGGAAAGGATCAGCTCGGCAGAGCTGTGATATTATCCACCATTTTAACTTCTTTTCTAATCTGCCAAGTGGCTTTGCCACTTGGCATAATTTGTTCTTCTTCTTTGTGATTTTGTGCAGGGATCAAGAATGGATCAAAATGGACTTGGAGTTCATCACATTCAAGATCAAATGAAGATGATCTTGTAGTAATTAGTTTAGGATCATTAACTTGTAATTTATCTTTATTTTACTATTCTGCCCATTTATGTAATGTGTTGTATTATTCATTTATTTCACTTATGAATATTGTAATGACATTGTAAATTGTGTGATGATCAATAAAGCTCAAAGTTTTTCCTAATGAGCTTTACTTTATTATAATTGTTCATCTTATTTATTATTGTTCATTTACTTAATGAATTTCCTTAATTGAATTATTTAAGGTAATTATTTAATGTTTGAATTTGAAATTCAAATTCAACCTTGGTTTGAATTCAACCATGTCTTATCATTTAGAATTCACTCAAGCAAACTCTCCCCTCTCATCTCAAAACCCTAACTAGTGAAAAGAAATGCAAGTTTGTCGCACTCTCGGAACCCTAACCCTGTAAGGTGTCGAGAGAGAAACTTGTCCCCCTTCGATGCAGTTTTTGTTTAAAAGCGCGAAATTTCCCCAGAATTTGCTATGCAATGCACATCCCTTTCTAAAATCTACCCCTCGATCGTCTCTAAACCTGGGACATTACACAAATGTCCCAGTGCTGAACCAAACCGGATCCAATGGGGGCATTGGTCCCGGTTCGTTTCTGCCCAGGACGACCCCACCCGCTGGCGCCTGTCCTGTAGTGGCCTTTGGACCCGGTTTGTATTACAAACCGGGACTAAAGGGTCCACCGCAGGGCGCCGCAGGCCGTGTCAGTCGTGGGGAACCCTTTAGTCCCGGTTTGTAATACAAACCGGGTCCAAAGGCCCCGCCTCTGGCTATATATCCTTGCCCCTGCCCAAGTGTGAGCCACACTTGGCCATTTTTTCACTATCTTCACAAGAGGGGTGTATTGCTTTCCTCTCTTCTTCACATGCACAAGAGGTGTTCGATGAAATGCTTAAGAGGATTTGCCACTTGAGTTTACACAAATCAAGCCACACTTAACTTGCTTTTTTCTTCTTCATCGAGGTTAACAACTTTATCCTTTTCATCTGCAATTGATAAAATGCATGAGTATATATACATCGTGATGTTCTGTAATGGTTTTGATCAGCTTAATTATATCATGCAGATGAATCGGCAATGGATGTACATTGACCGACGGTTTGACGAGTTCACTGCGGGCCTGGATAATTTTATGGCCGTGGCGGAGGCAAACAAACATGGTGGCTTCATGTATTGTCCATGTGTGGACTGCAAGAATACCGTAAATTACGCTCACTCGAGTCTCATTCACAGCCACCTTCTGCGATCCGGTTTCATGCCCAAGCACTATTGTTGGACCAAGCACGGAGAAAGAGGGGTTATGATGGAAGACAATGACGAAGAGGAAGAGGATGATGACGGTTATCCCAATTTCCCGAATACGATGATACTGCAGAAGGCAATGAAGACAATGAAGTAGAAGATCAAGAGGCACCAGATGAGCCTGCTGATGATGATCTTGGCCGGGCCATTGCTGATGCAAGGAGAGAATGTGAAACTGAAAAGGAAAGGTTGGCCTTCGACAAGATGATAGAAGATCACAACAAATTGTTATACCCAACTTGCCAAGATGGCCATAAAAAGCTAGGCAAAGACACTGGAATTGTTGCAATGGAAGGCAGAACGGTGTCACCGACTCAGGATTTGGAAAGTTGCCGACAATAATTAAGAGGAAGCTTCCAAGGGGTAACGAATTGCTCGCCAAAGACGCACGGCGAAGAAGATTGTCTGCCCTCTAGGATTAGATGTGCAAAAGATACATGCATGCATTAATGACCGCATCCTCTACCGCGATGAGTACGAGAATTTGGATGCATGTCCGGTGTGCACTGCATTGCGGTATAAGATCGACGAGATGACCCTGGTGATGTTGAGGGCGAGCGCCCCCAGAAGAGGGTTCCCGCCAAGGTTATGTGGTATGCTCCTATAATACCACGGCTGAAACGCTTGTTCAGAAATAAAGAGCATGCTAGGTTGTTGCGATGGCACAAAGAAGACCGTAAGAAAGACGTGATGTTGAGGCACCCTGCTGATGGCTCCCAATGGAGAAAAATCGATAGAGAGTTCCCAAACTTTGCACAGGATGCAAGGAACTTACGGTTTGGTCTAAGTACAGATGGCATGAATCCTTTTGGAGAGCAGAGCTGCAGCCATAGCACCTGGCCTGTGACTCTTTGTATATATAACCTTCCTCCATGGTTGTGCATGAAGCGGAAGTTCATTATGATGCCAGTGCTCATACAAGGCCCGAAGCAACCCGGGAACGACATTGATGTGTACCTGAAGCCATTAGTCCAAGAACTTCTACAGCTGTGGTCCCTAGCAGGTGTACGTGTGTGGGACGAGCACAAGCAGGAGGAATTTGACCTAAGAGCGATGCTTTTCGTAACCATCAATGACTGGCCTGCTCTTGGTAACATTTCAGGACAATCAAACAAGGGATACAATGCATGCACACACTGTTTACATGAGCTCGAAGGTGATTATTTGGAAAAAGGTCAGAAGGTCGTGTACCTGGGGCATCGTCGATTTCTTAGGATTACCCATCCCGTAAGAAAGAAAGGCAAGCATTACAACGGTGAGGCTGATCACCGGAGGAAGCCTCCCCATCGTGATGGTGTTGATATATTTGGTATGGTCAAGGATCTAGATGTAATATTTGGAAAGGGTCCTGGCGGACGGTCTGTTCCGAATGACGATGCCGGCTTAGAGGTCCGCTCTTCAATCGATGTGATGCACGTGACGAAGAATCTTTGCGTGAACCTGCTAGGCTTTCTGGGTGTGTACGGGAAGACAAAAGATACACCAGAAGCACGGGAGGACCAGCAACGTTGGAAAGACCCCAAAAAGTTGCATGAGAGAGTTAAAGGACGTCATTTATCCAGCTACGCTCTTACAAAAGCAGAGAAGGAAATATTTTTTGAATGTCTTAGCAGTATCAAGGTCCCGTCTGGCTTCTCCTCCAATATAAAGGGAATAATAAATATGGAGAAGAAAACATTCCAGAACCTGAAGTCTCATGACTGTCACGTGATAATGACATAGTTGCTTCCGATTGCATTGAGGGGGCTTCTACCGGAAAATGTTCGACTGCCCATTGTGAAGCTATGTGCATTCCTCAATGCAATTTCTCAGAAGGTAATAAATCCAGAAATTCTACCGAGGTTGCAGAATGATGTGGTCCAATGTCTCGTTAGTTTTGAGCTGGTGTTCCCACCATCCTTCTTCAATATTATGACACATCTCCTCGTTCACCTGGTCGATGAGATTTCCATTCTCGGTCCTGTGTTTCTACACAATATGTTCCCCTTCGAGAGGTTCATGGGAGTCTTGAAGAAATATGTTCATAACCGTGCTAGGCCAGAAGGAAGCATCTCCAAGGGCTATGGAACAGAGGAGGTCATTGAATTCTGTGTTGACTTTATTCCTGACCTTAAGCCGATTGGTGTTCCTGAATCGCGGCATGAAGGGAGACTAAGTGGAAAAGGAACGCTAGGAAGGAAATCAATGATATGTAGGGACGAGATTTCTTTGACTCAAGCACACTACACAGTTCTACAAAGTTCCACCTTGGTGGCTCCGTATATCGGTGACCACAAGAACTTTCTACGCTCCCAGAACCCGGGGCAGTCGAACGATTGGATTAGACGTGAACACATGTTGACTTTCGGCGGTTGGTTGCAAAAACATCTCCTGAATAACAAAGATATTGAAGATCAGTTGTACTTGCTGGCCCAGACACCATCTTCGACTGTAGTGACTTTCCAAGGGTACGAGATAAATGGGAATACATTTTACACGATCGCCCAAGATAAAAAGAGCACCAACCAAAACAGTGGTGTCCGGTTTGATGCAATAATGAATGAAGGCCCAAATGACACATATTATGGTTACATAGAGGATATATGGGAACTTGACTATGGACCTTCTTTTAAGGTCCCTTTGTTTAGGTGCAAATGGGTCAACAAAACAGGAGGCGGGGTTCAGGTAGACAAGTTGTATGGAATGATAACAGGGGATCTCAACAATCTTGGGTATAGAGACGAACCATTCGTCCTAGCCAAGGATGTGGCCCAGGTTTTCTATGTGAAGGATATGTCTACCAAACCAAGAAAAAGGAAACATAAGGAAACAAATACATCAAACGATGAGCCAAAGCGCCACATAGTTCTTTCTGGAAAAAGAAACATCGTGGGAGTGGAGGACAAGACAGACATGTCAGAAGATTTCCCAACCCTTCCCTTCATCCATGGGAATGAAACTCCGATTGGCTTGTTGATCTGCTTGGCAAGGCGTATCGATGCTCCTTTTATAGGCATGGCACCTCTTCTACTTTGTCTTGTTCCTTCGACAGGGCGTCGTGCACTACATGCTTTATCTCATCGAGCAGTGCGTCCACCCATGCGTTCTTATCCTGCCGACATCTTTAGTCCCGGTTGTACCCACCAGCCGGGACTAAAGGTTACCCACACGTCCTTATCCCACCGACAGTTTTGTTAGATGACACAAAAAAGGATCTTTAGTCCCGGTTGTACCCACCAGCCGGGACTAAAGGTTACCCACACGTCCTTATCCCACCGACAGTTTTTGGCGCCACTGCGTTCCCGCCTATTTTTCTTCCCGCGCTTTCCACTGCTTCCCGCCTCCGTCCTCCCGCCATTTTTTCACTATATATATGTTGGCTTGGCCTCCATTTACATATCACATCTAGACTCATATCTGCAAACCTCATCACCAGGTCACATGGCTTCCATCGTATCTCTAACCCTCCGGGAGGCGGAGGCGCTTTGCGCGTCGAACTACCCCTGCCCGCCGGGCTACCGCGTCCCTACCGGCTGGTTGCTGAGCGTCGGAGGGGTACCGGTCCCTCCTGTCCCTCTAGGTGTGGCGCGCGAGATGGCCATCACGAACCACTACTACTTCGAGCTCACGCCAGAGCAGCGGAGGAATCCCCAGTGGCATCCCGACTACAGCCCGACTTGGGAAAGCTTCTTCATCAATCGGCGTGAGAGGGCGCTCGCCAGGCACGAGGAGGGCGGCCCGCCTCCTTCGAACTTCAACGAGGCCAGCCGTCGGCTGTGGTGGCGCGACCGGACTCTCCAGGGCATCATGGCCCACCGTGGCCCCCGCCTGCGCTACCCTCAGTCCCAGCCCACGCGTGCTCTCCCGCCGAGGTTTGACTACCGCGACCCCGATGCCAGCGACGATGATGATGGCGGCTACGACGACTACAGTGGCGAGTACTATAGGGCTAGGCATGAGTATGACTGAATGACTCGAACAGTCGAATTTGGCCATGTATCTTAATTAATTTTCAGTTGAGCTAGGCACGAGTACTATAGGGCTAGGCACGAGTACTATCTGGCCATGTATCTTAATTAATTTTCAGTTGATTTCTGTACTTTAATTCCACATGTAATCTGGCGGGAAACTTTTCTCATCATCAGCGTCTGCCACAACGACTTTATTGAAAATACAATAAAATAGATAAACAACTAGTCTAGTCGATCTACTCGTCGTCGGAGGTTGTCTCGGTCCAAATGTCGTCCCACCGAGGGTCGTTGTCGGCCCAAGTTGTATTCGGGTTATCGAGCTCGAACACGGCGACGGCCCGACGGTGGCGCCTGTTGGACCTGCGTTGTGCCCGGAGGTCAGCGAAGAACGCGGCGGTGTTGTCGATGTCGTTGGGGAACTGCGCCCTCCACTGGCGCATCAACTCCTCGTCGTGCTCGGCGATTGCGATCCGGTGCTGCACCTGGCGGTGGCGGCGACGGTCCTCGTCGTCGACGAGGCACGGCGTCGGCGCGAGGAACTCCACCTCCTCTAGCGATTCGACGTCTGGGAAGTTCATGTCGCACCGTGGCCGCCGAAATCGCCATGCGGCCGCGTCGTAAGCGCGCGCCGCCAGCTCCGGGGTGTTGTACGTGCCGAGGGTGAGCCGGAAGCCACCGGCGCGCATCTCGGCGTAGAACCTACCGTTCGGACGCGCTCGGACGCCACGGAAGCCGGACGAGCCGCGACGGCGCGGCGGCATCCCGGCGACGAATGAACGGAGGCGACGGCGACGTGTGGTTCCGCGCGCACGCGGCGCTTTATAGCACAGCGACGCGGCAAGTTTGGCGACAGGTGGCGCGGGGAAGCGGCGGGGCGTGGCACGTGGAAGCGGCGGCGACAGGTGGCGCGTGGAAGCGGGATCTACACGTCGCACGGCGGTGGCGGCGGGGCGAGGCACGTGGAAGCGGCGGCGACACGTGGCACGGGGAAGGGACACGTGTGGCGGTGGCGGTGGTGGCCAGTACATGGCGGTGGCGGTGGTGGGCAGTACACGGCGGTGGCCCGTACATGGCGGTGACGGTGGTGGCCAGGCGGTGGCGGTGGCGACGGTGGCCAGTACACGGCGGTGGCGACGGTGGCCTGTACATGCATGGCGGTGGCGGCGGTGGACACGTGTGGCAGTGCGGTGGCTTTTTTTTCATTTGAAATAAGGCGGGAATGAAACTTTTTTAAAAAGTGGTTTTGGACCCGGTTTGTATTACAAACCGGGACTAAAGGCCTTTTTTGCGCGCGCAGCGAAAACGCAAGCAAAATGGTTTTAGTCCCGGTTTGTATTACAAACCGGGTCCAAAGGGGTTTTTGGTCCCGGTTTGTAACACGAACCGGGTCCAAAGGTGGGGGCAGTATAAAGAAAACACTTCGCCTCCGCGGAGATCAATCCCGCGGAGACGGCGCTGTGCCGCCAGGCTGCCGAAATCGCCGCCGGCCGCTCAGCTTCATCGCCGCCGCCCTCCCGCGCTGTCGCCGCTGCGCCACCGCTTTCCGCCGCCGTCTCCGCCGCTGCCGGGCGCTTACCGCCTCCGCCATCGCGCCCGCCGACCGCGCGCCGCCCGAGCTCGCGCGCCCACCGCCCGCCACCGCGTCGCTCGCGCTGTCGCCACCGCGCGCCGTCGCCACCGTGTCGCCCGCGCCCGCCACCGCTCGCGCTCGCCTCCTCGCGTCCGCCGCCGCGCTTCGCCACTGCCGGCTGCCGGCCACGCCCACCTCCGCCGCGGTAAGCGCCGCCGTCTTCTCTTTTTTTTTTATTTTTTTTTATTTGTTAGATTAGTTAATTTGTTAGGTTAATTATATAGAAACAATAGTTAGAAAAAAAGTTAGTACAATTAGTTAGAAATTTAGTTAGAAAAAAAGTTAGTAAAATTAGTTAGAAATTTAGTTAGAAAATTAGTTGAAACAATAGTTAGAAAAAAAGTTAGTAAAATTAGTTAGTAAAATAGTTAGAAATTTAGTTAAAACAATAGTTAGAAATTTAGTTAAAATAGTTAGAAATTTAGAAAAAAAGTTAGTAAAATTTAGTTAAAATAGTTAGAAATTTAGTTAGTGTTACTGTTACAAAAATAGTTATGAGGGCCGCCGCGCCGGTAACCGCTACGCTCGCGATGGCGCCCCCCAAATACGGTAGTGCCGACGCGCCGCCGGCGCCCCAAAATAGAGTATGTAGTGCCGGCGCGCCGGTAACCGCTACGCTCGCGATGGCGCCCCCCAAATACGGTAGTGCCGACGCCCCTGCCGGCGCCCCCAAAATAGAGTATGTAGTGCCGCCGCGCCAGTAACCGCTACGCTCGCGATGGCGCCCCCCAAATACGGTAGTGCCGACGCCCCTGCCGGCGCCCCCAAAATAGAGTATGTAGTGCCGGCGCCCCCCAAATGGTAGTGCCGGCGCCGACTAACATAAAAGTAGTGAAGTTATTTTTTAATTTATGTTAACGTTGGTACATATATATATGATTTGTTTTCGTAGCTATGATGCCGCGACAGCCGCCGCGCCGTGGTCTGACTCTTCTAGAGGAGATGGAGAAGATGGGGGAGGTCTGGGACTGGGCTCCGCCGGGGTGGCACTGGGAGGTCTTAGCTTCCGGGTCGCGCACCTTGGTGCGGAATCCGGGTCCCGTTGTCGACCCGGATATTCTTTGGTGGAGGTCTTATGGGCCACGGTCGTTTCAGAGGGAGCCGGCCCCGCCGGAGGAGGTAGCTCAGCGCATTGAAGCGGAGGACCAGCACGTTCGCCGTTACATGTACGCGTTAGACAACATGTATAGGACCGGATGGAGCGTTATGCGGGGATCTCATGTTAGCTATGCTCCCGTTGCTGTTCCGTGGCTTTGGGGGTACACCCAGCGCGGCTCAGGACCCGGTCGGCGCCCTCTAGGACCCGGTCTGTGCGGTTGAGTGGTTGTAGTAGTGATTGATATGTATTAGGGTTAAATAAACATGAACCTGATCTATGTATGCATGTAACTGCAGTATCTGCTTTCAGCACTATATTATCGATCCTTAGTTAAGAACTACATATGTAACTCCATTTTCAGTTTTCTGCATTATCCTTAATTTGATCATATGATGGTTCCTATGTATAGCATGCAGGTCGTTGTAGAAAGCATGGACACAGATGAAATTCAAGAAAATTTCATGGAGGAACTCATAGCAAATGGTACTCTGGATGATCGCGACGATGACGTTATTCCAGATGATGGCGGTGACGATGTCACCGCAACTTATTTGAATGACTCCGGTGAGGGAGCGGAGAATATTGAGGAAGAAGATCCTAGTGGCACCGGTGAGGAACAAGATCATCATAATGGCTCCCGAACTGTAGTTATCACCGAGGTATATAAATTAATTAAGCCGCTGTTGATCGACTAGATGCATTAACTAATTAAATTGTACTGACTATGAACTATTTCTTTTTTAGCCCTCCGGATCGAGCACTTCTTCTGTAAAGTCGAGGAAGCGAGGCCCGGCCAAAAAGTTGGATGACGGTGTTAGGCACGACATCACCCACATCGAAAAGGATGGTAAACCGATTGCTCCAGAGAAAGGTGCAAAGGCATTTATAACTCAATGCGGAGTGCTTGTTAGGAACCACGTCCCGATCACCGTTCGAGAATGGCACAAGCCGAAGGGACTAGTGCTGTCTGCAGAGGAAGAAGCTCAAGGTCTTTATATCGATGATGTAGCCAAAAACAGCATTATGAACAAGCTCATGTCACATTTCAACATAGTACCCGAAGAGGGGGGTGACGCTGAAAAGGCCAAGATGGAGCAGGCCCTCCGCGAGTTTGGCAAGAAGAAGATGGCCGAACTATTCAAGAGCCACAAGAAAAGATTGCGCCGCCTTATCAAGTTAAAGAAGACTCCGGACAGTGAGAAGGTAAAAAATCACTGGGACGAATTCGTGAAGTACAGCACGGAGTCAGAAGAATTTAAGAGAAGGTCGGAAATAAATAAGGCAAATGCTGCGTTGAAGCTATATCACCAAATTCTGGGTCCAGGTGGATACAGGGCTAACCGTCCTAAGTGGCAGGCAGCTGAGGCGGAACTGACCAGTAAAGGGATCAGATTAGGGACACACGGTTGGATCGAACGGTGCAAGGAGTGGTTCTACGGGATTGGGGGAACGTTGGATCCAGAAACAGGGAAGTGCATCTATAAGAAAGCTCATCTGAAGGTTCCCATTGATGCCCTGGAACAAGCACATAGGGACGTGGAGGCGGGGTTGTTCCAGCCCGAAAGAGAGAACGATGAGCTGACACGCGCCCTTGGGAACAAAGAACACGGCGGACGAACACGAGGCACAGAAGGCTCCGTTCCGTGGAAGTATGGCTTTCCGGCGGAAAGGAAGAGATTTCCCTGATAAAAGCCATGAGAGGAGGAAGGCAAGGGAAACAGACCGCCTGGCTAACTTAGAGGAGGGTATGAGCACCATGAAAGCCCAATTAACCATGGTAACCCAAGTACTTACATCTCAGATGGCTCGGGGGCAGGCTGTAGATCATGCACTGCTCAATGCCCTCGCCCCGCTGCAATCTCAACCACACCGGAAAAGCAGCGTGGCTTCCTCTCAGCAGGTGGATAATGATGATGATGATGACCAGGTGTTCGAGCCTCCTCGCTACCCCCCCGTGGATGATCTCACTGAGAGCCATCCTTGTGAGCTGCATGTTAAAGTTTTCAACCTATCCTTCAAGGCGGCGGTCGGCATCCTCTTACCTACAAGGTCTTACCATTGCCGTCCGGTCCAAGACGACTTTGCTGTTGTGATGGTGGATGAAGTGTTGAGAGAGTATGAGGGGTTGGTGCTTGAGCACCCTGCAGGTGAAGATGGGGAAATCAAAGAACTGGGAGAAGCCCGTAGAACCACCGTGCAATGGCGGAAGGAGAACATTGTGTTTCCAGGTGAGAAGCCAACAAGCAGGCCACCTCCGCCTCCTCCGCCACCCGTGCGCCTCCTCCGCGTGATGATTCTCCTCTGCGCGATGATGATTCCCCTATCCATGACCAGTCTCCTCCACGTGAAAATACTCCGCCGCCTCCTCCTCCTCGTCAGGAGACTCCGCCGCCTCCACCTAAGCAAAAGAGGAAGCGGTCCGCGGCACCTCCTACAGCTCCGAAGAGATCATCAACTCCAATGAGGGCACAGACTCCAGAGTTGTTACCACATGAGCAGACGAAGAGCAAAAGGCGTTTCTTGCGCCGAAGAAGATGTTTATTCCACCGTGCATGCTGAAGCACTTTGCCGAGACGAGAATGAAGAGACCTGAGCTGAGAGCTGATTATGACCGCTCTCTTGGACAATCCTCTAGAGCGAGCAAAGAAGCAAAAAAAGTCGCCCAGCTTGGACAGCAGGACATTCAGGCCGCACCCCACTTCGTCGTGGAGCCCTATCATGATCCAGAGACGGCATCGATGATCGAACGGGCGGCTAGAGCTCAGGGAGCATCAGTTGAGTACGAAGATTACTATCCAACGGCTCAAGTGGTAAACACGTATAGATACGGATCTGATCTCGTCAAACCTGGCGAGCTCGCGCGTCTAGGGACTCAGATGCGAAGGTTACATGAATGGTACCTGAAAGCCTATCGAAGAGGTGATGCCTACCTCACGATGTATCTTAGAGATGAGCATTACTTCCGGGGGAAAGACGAGATAAACCTTGAGTTAGAAGAACTGTTTCAGTTATTCAATCAAGACGCCCTCGACAAAGCTGTCATCAGTTGCTACTGCATGTAAGTGATTTATTTGTGTAATTAAGTTTGTAGCTCATTCATTTGCACTAACAATTATCCTCATTATATTCTTTGTGTACGCTATACATTTAATTATGCAGAATGAAGAAACTGGAATACAAAAGAGGCAAGCTCCTACCGCTGGGGTTCATAGACCCAAACACAGTTCATGAAGTTACGGTTCGAGACTTCGCCAAAGACACAGAGGACAACATCGTAATGTTTTTAGAGAAGCAAGCAGACAAAGAGGATATATTCTTTCCCTACAACTTCAAGTGAGTGTTATATATAACATACATTATGCTTGTGCACCTTCCACTTTATTCTCGTAATCATTGAGCTATGCTTGTGCAGTTTCCACTTTATTCTCCTAATCATTGATCTTCACCTTGGAGTCGTAAACGTCATGGACTCGAAACGTAAAGAATATGCGGAATGGGCGGACATGGCTGCCATCCTCCAGAGGTAGTTTCAATCAATTTCGTATTGGCATCTTCATCTGCTCTAATTCGAAGATATCATCAACTAATCAATTACTCATTTACTCATTATTTTTTGCCGGGCAGGGCTTGGAAACGGTTCATCAATACTGTTCCGGGTAAATGGAAACCGGAGCTTACATTTAAAGATTACCCTGTAAGTAGTACTATATATATAGCTATGTCCGTGAAACTTTATATATGATATTTACTTTCAATACGATGCTTGATTATTTGTTTGATCGAACTATTTTTTCGTAAAGTGTATGAGGCAGGAACAAGGGAATAACTTATGTGGATACTACGTCTGCACCTTCATGCGTGACATGTCCTGTCCCAAGGGTGGGGATGCCCAAATACACCACACTCGTGTACGATAACAAATTTTCACAATTAATCTTAATTAGTACCATCTATTGTATTGAGTTCCATTCATATATTGATCTCCTTTTTTAAATATAGATGACACGCCTGCGGGACACTCTCATAACAGCGGATCAAATAAAAGCAATTCAAGAGGAAATCGCGGGATTCTTTATTACCGAGGTCCTTACCCCAGGTGGAGAGCACTATCCGCGGCAGATCGTGACGATCGAGGATCTTCGTAGAGGAGATGTTGAATTGTAAATATGCATGCATTACGTGTACTGTGTTGACTATGTCGTGTACAGTTGACGATGTCTATATATATTCATGACGATTTTTTGTGGTTTTCTTGAATGATATATATGCATTGCTGAAACTCTGCCGCGGCAGAGAAACGCCCTGTTTCTCTGCCGCGGCAGAGAAACGCTGGTACAGCCTAAATCTGTGCCGCGGCAGAGAAATAGCAATTCTCTGCCACGGCAGAGAAACCTAGGCCCGGTTCGTACCACGAACCGGGACCAAAGGCCTTCCACCGCGAGCTCCCTGGCCGCACCACGTGTCGAGGCCTTTAGGCCCGGTTGATCTTTGAACCGGGACTAAAGGGTACCCCCTTTAGTCCCGCCTAATTGGTCCCGGTTCGGGAACCGGGTCTGAAGGCCCAAATGGACCGGGCCTATTGCCCCTTTTTCTACTAGTGAGATGGAGTATGTTTCCTTCACTATGGACGAAGATTGGTTGAGGGAGAAAATATAACCACAGGAACACCACTCACTGAATCTTCACTACAACCTGCCTCTCATTTCATGGCTAGCATAATTGAACAGTCAGTGTCAAAGCATGACATAGCACAGTAAGTATACAACAGTGGATACAATCATCATCCTCTCATGTTTATTGTCCAAGCAACACTTTATTTACCCAGCAATCCCTTGTACAAACAACATTGGCAGTCTACTAAGCACGAACAATCCCACAAATCAAGGCTCCTGCCTCCTGGGATCCAAGAACAGAATCTAGCAGAAACACGGAGACGGCTTTGCTCAACCGAAAATCACATGAAGCATTTCACTATAAACCATGTACAAGGTCACGGCTTCCCGAGGAGAGACGGGCGGTAGCTAGAACGCGTGGCTCTGTGCCATCTCGATCCTTCCGTGGGGATCGTTCATGGTTTCGCCTCTCAGGGCCTGGAGGATGTCTCTCAAGTCTCACCAGGAGCTCCCTGCAGATTCCAAACAGAAGAACTCTGTGAGAAAAGATTGTGATTGGGTTCAGTTGGCTCAAAGATTCCTTGGTAATGGCTGATGGTTCTGTCTAGTATTGTTCATTGTTTTTTATTTTTAGATCAAAGGCGTCTCCGCCCCGTTAAGTTCACAAATTCTCAGCATTCCAGATATTACACCTTCTAAAGCAAATGACACTCTCCAGGAAAACCAACAACTACTCAAAGAACAACACACCCAGGTGACAAACCTGCACAGCAGCTATATAGAAGAAACAGAGAATCAGAACTTCATGCGGATCTCCGTCCACACCTTCGGTGTCCCAGGTCCCTCCAGCATCTTCCTCCGCTTCAGCGCTATCTTATCCGGGGAGTTTCGGTGGCTCTTAATTCCAGTGCCATGATCCACTCTTCCAGCAAAGTTTTTGCCTGGGGAGGACACAAGAGCAACTGTGCAATCCTCCTCCAAACAATCTGTAAACCACTCCATATTAGTCTATCAAAGAATATTTCATTTCTCATCTTCCAAGAATTCCACATAATAGCAGAAGTCATCATATTAATAAATTTTTCTTATTACTTATCCGTAACCTAGCTACACTTTCAAATGATTCACCAATACGAATTTTAGTAATGACTGCAATCTCCCGCCAAACCAAATTGACAATATCACAAGAGAAACATAAGTGTTCTACACTTCCATTTTCAGCACAAAAGAGACACCTTACGTCCTGTAAGTGTTGTCGTTTCAATATGTTATCTCTAGTAAGTAGTTTATTATGGGACAACAGCCTTAGAAAAATTTGCACCCTAGGAGGCACATTTAACTTTCAAACATATGGAACAAAAACCGGGGTAATCCCATTACAGCATATAAAGACTGTGAACTGTAGACCCCTATACTATTCAATTTCCAGACCATCTAGTCATCCTCACCATACACCCTCAGGTCTTGTACAATTGCTACCAAATCTTCCCACATCCCCACCATTCTTTGATTAAAGTTTCTCCTAAAGGAGAGTTTAAGATCTCCATCAACCCAAATATCACTAATTGTCTTATTTTGTTCATTGCAAATAAAGTATAGTTCCCAAAAATGGATGGCAAGGCTAGTGCCTCCAAACCACTGATCCTCCTAGAATTTCACACTTCTCCCATTACCAACCAACCACTGATATCCAAACTTGGCAGCCTTAAACGCCCACAACACCCCTTTCCAAAACGGAGAGGTCCGTGAATCCCTACACGCAAAAATGTTTGGATTTTGTGTATTATACTTGTATTGAGTGATACTTTTCCACATTTTATGATCATCCAAGTTATACCTTTTTTTATCCAGGAGCAAAGCAAAGAAATATTTAGATCTCTAATATTGGGAACACCTAAACCACTAAATTCTTGTTTCATGCTTACCAGCTTCCAATTTGTCGGGTGGTACTTGTGATGCCCCTCATAGTTATTTTAGAGGCAGTGAGCCATCTGAGAATTAATGGCTTTAATAGTCCATTTGGGAAACTTTAAAATGGATATCAAATACACCGGAATGCTTGCAAGACAAGACTTGATTAAAATCAGTCTACTGGCATGAGATAAGAGTTTGCCTCTCCAACCAACAATTCTTTTAATAATTGCATCAATAATTGGTTGGAGATCCTCTTTCCTCACTTTACCAAAATGCAAAGGCACACCAAGATATTTTATAGGCAACTCACTAATTTTGCACCCAAAAACTTGAGCAAGGACATTACTATCATCCACGGATACATTGATTGGAATTAAGTCACTTTTATTAATATTGATCCTCATACCAGAGATTTTCTCAATAAGAGCCAGGATCCACTTTAGGTTTTGGGCTTGTTCTATGTCATTTTTAAAGCAAATCAAAGTATCATCCGCGTACTGGAGGCTAAACACCCCACCTGGCCTAAAATTGTGAAGAAGACCAGAAATCAAATTTTGTTGAGCCGCTTTAACAAGCATATGGGTGAAAACATCCTCCACAAAATTAAAAGCAACGGTGATAAGGGGTCGCCCAGTCTGAGGCCTTTACCAGTCAGGAAGAAATGACTCTCACAATCATTGATCCTTACCCGCAAAGACCCACATGCACCAAGTTTTTAATTTTATTTCTCCACTTTTGGCTAAAGCCTCTTTGCATCAACATTTTATCCAAGAAGGAACAAAAGCACCCGGTCGTATGCTTTTTCGTAATCAAGTTTTAACACTAAACCTTATTCATTCTTACTATGAACCTTATGTATAATTTCGTGCGTAGACACCACACTTTCTAAAATATTTTTTTTCTTAATAAAAGCAGTCTGGTTCTCAGAAATGAGCCTTTCTGCCACCGGACCAAGTCTGTTAGTACAGACTTTTGCAAAAAAAATTAAAACTGCAGTTTGTCAAAGAAATAGGCCTATACTTCTTCAAAGAAGTCGTATCCGCCTCTTTAGGAATCAAAGTCAGCATTGCAAAAGTTAAGTCTAAATAGATGTGCTTCATCCTTATCAAATCCCGAAACATGTTGATAAGATCGGTTTTAATAACTTCCCAGAATTTCTGATAGAAAAGGAAAGTGAACCCATCCGGCCCAGGAGCCCCTTCAGCATACGAGCTCAACACGGCCTCCCTCACCTCTTCCTCTGAGATAACTCTATCTAGAGAAATATTTTCCTCATCTAAAACTTTTTCCTCTTCCCCCCAAAAGTTTTCACCTAAATAAATATCCATTTTTTCCTCCTCACCAAAGAGGTTTTTGTAGAAATCTACTGCCAACTCAAGCATGTCTTGTATATCATTAGTTTCCGAGCCGTCATTTTTTTCAAGAGAAACAATTTTTTTTCTCCTCCTTTGGTTGGCCACTGCATGAAAGTATGCAGTATTTTTATCACCCTCTAAAATATATTTTTCCCTATACCTTTGTCTCACTTTAATCTCCTCCATATGCCAAATTTTCTTAAGTTCTGCACTAATGTGCTTCATCCTTAAGTGATCCTCTACAGAAAGAGCTTGGGACTCCGAAAGAATATCCAAACAATCATACTCCGCAACTAATTGTTGATTATATTGTTTCTGGACTACATTAATATTTATACTCCACCCTTTTAAGGTTTTCCTCAACCTTCTCTGTTTAGTTTGCCAAATTTGAATAGCTTTTGTACAATTCACACGAAGATTCCAAGACTTTGAAACTATTTGAGCGCACTCCTCGATTTCTAACCACCACTTCTCAAACCTAAATGGATGCGGGCATTGCATGGAGTCCCTGGTGCTCAAAACCAGAGAAGTATGATCACTGCCAGGCCTATCTAAAGCTACAGCCGTAGCAGAGGGAAAGTGTTTTTCCCAGCAGGTGGAGGCAAAGAAACAATCAATATTGGCCATAATCAGCACCTGCTGGTTATTAGTCCCCTCCTACTAGAGTTTTGGATTTCCATTAGGCCATCACTATAAATCCAATTATTAAATTTATTTACCCAATTCAAATTAACCATTCCATTATTTTTATCATTAACACCTATAACCAAATTGAAGTCACCTCCAAATAGGATTGGCTTGGTGACATTTTATGTCAAGGACAAAAGCTCATCAATAAACTCTAGTTTATGTTCCTCATAGGCAGTACCATAAATGGCCACGAAATTCCACACAAATTTATCTTTTTTACTCCTAAGAGAAACCATCAAATAGTATTTACATTTGTACCACGAAAAGATGTCAAACATATCTAGGTTAACACCTACCAAAATTTCTCTAGATGTACCCTTAGCAGGCAGCCAACACCATTCAAAAACATGGAAATTTGCAATAGATTTAAGACAAGCCGGACTAAATTCCTCTTTCTTAGTCTCGAATAGGGCAATAATATCAGGTTTATTTTTACAGAGCAAATCAGTAACACATATCAATTTACCAGGAGCATTAAGCCCCCTAGGATTCCAAATTGTAATATTCATCATTGAGATTCTTTTTATTTTTACCGCTACCCATTTTCCTTAATCTATAAGAAGATTCCAAAGAAATAACATGATCTTCAGAACTAGTATTATTTTTTCCACTATCATTACTGTTATCATGAGCATTGTCCATATCAGTTTTTTCATCTATAGCATCTTCCAAAGTAAAATCTATATCTGCTGGAAGAAACACTTCAGGGCACTCATCACGAAGATTATGCATTCTTTTAGTTTCTAGAATTTTCATATTATCAATGTTTCTACACCTACTGTGTCATATTCTCCAACACTAATATCAATAGCAAGCCTTATCTGCAAAAGTAGAATTGTAGATCCTAGCAAAAGAATGAGTTAAAAGTTTTTTGGTTTACCTTGCTTAGGTTTCTCCAAATTCTTAATTTCTTGTAGAGCTTTGGCCTTGTCCATAACAGTCATACCATCATGAATCAATCTTCCACTCTGTCTAATAGGGACAACAGGACCCCACTTCTCGTGCTTTTTCTTCTTAGCCATCGCACTTGCTTCAACTGGTGTAGGATCCACTATGTTTTGAAATTGCATCCCATCCCCCATTTGTTTCAGCACCACAACCTTTGAAAGATATTGATACTCCATCTTTAGCCATCCCCTCTTTATCTTCATCTATATTGTCACCATCAGCTTGTGTGTTGCTTGTCCATTCGGCATTCTTTGTAACCATTGATTCCCCATCCTCTTCCATTTCTGCATTACCATTTTTAAATCCATCACTACTGTCCTCTGCCAATGCCACATCCAGGAGGCTGCCAGTAACATCAGCTACATCTATCATAATCTCCTCATATACATCTTCTTCACTAACCAGATCACAATCCACCATCACCTGGAATTTGTTGTATCCGACACATTTGTTACCAACTGCCCAAATTTTAGCACCATGACGTTGAGCAGTCGGGGCAGGAGGAATGTTACCCAAGGTTGCACCATTACTAGGCGTCTGGTTTTCGTCTTCATGGGTCTCATTCACGTCTTCTAATCCATCAAACCCATCATCTTCTGCATGATCCTCATCTTGCTCATCACTGTTAGCATCGTCCATCGCATTGGAACCACTAGCCTCTCCTTCATTCTCCACGGTGAACAAGAACCAATAGAATTTTTTCTTCATAACATATCCCCTCTCCTCAGGAATGCGCCTCGTGTCCTTGACAGCTAGCTTGACCCGGACCACTTCATAGAAGGATCGAAAAATTGTAGCCCCGTCCACATCCAGAAGCAGTGATACGTTGCAAACGTATCTATAATTTTTGATGCTCCATGCTAGTTTTGCACCAATTCCAACATGTTTTATAGGAACTTTGTATCATATTATGTCATTATTTGGACTAACCTATTAACAAGTGCCACAGTGCCAGTTTCTGTTTATTATGTCTGTTTATTGCAGAAATAGTCCAAAAATGAAAGTGCTCGGAAAAATCTAGAAAATTCACCAAAATTCTTATTCACCAGAAGACTCCGGGAGCTAGAAGGGGAGTGCCGGGAGAGCCACAGGGTGGCTATACATGGGCCAGGCGCGGCCTGGGCCCTGGCCGCGCGTGCCCCATGTATTCCCCCCTCGAGCACCGCCTCGCGTCGCCTCTTCGCCTATAAAAAGCTCCTAACCCTAAAAGTTACGACGCGTAACTTTTCCGTGGAAGAAGAGCTCCGTAGCCGCCGTCATCGCCGAAACCAAGTTTCGGGGGACAGAACTCTGTTCCGGCACCCTACCAGAGCGGGGAATTGCCCCCGGCGCTGTCTCCATCGACTCCACCGCCATCACCAACACCTTTGCTGACTCCCATGATGAGGAGGGAGTAGTTCTCCCTCGGGTCTGAGGGCCGTACCGGTAGCTATGTGGTTTCTCTCTCTCTCTCTCTCTCTCTCTCTCTCTCGTGATATGATCTTTTATGTGATCGTGTGCTTTGTAATCTAGATGTTGTTGTGCTACTCTAGTGTTTTATCATATGAACTTTGGGGTCAGCATGATCGCGGTATGTACCGTGTGTGGCTCCCTTATGAATTGTGTAATGTTAGTTCCTCCTATGAATGCTCAAAGTGACAGCGTGGGGTGTTCATGGTACTTGGGGCTGCATCTTGAGGTGTGCTTTTATAGCCCATGCACGATGAGTTTGTGTTCTTCCAACAAGAAAGTGTTTCGTTGTAGTAGCATGATCAAGTGCTTATATTTATATATAATTATGATTGCATTGTTGAGAGTGCCACTGGTGAAAGTATGATCCATGGGCCTTGTTTCCAAATATTACATCACACTCCTTAGTGCCAACGAAGCTCTTTTCTGGCACTGTTCGTTTACTGTTTTACTGCATGTTTACTTGTTGCATATTTATATTATCGCTCATATTCATCCATACCACCTTTGTTTTACTATCTCTTCGCCGAACTAGTGCACCTATACATTTGACAAGTGTATCGGATGTGTTGGGGACACAAGAGACTTTTTGCATCTTAATTGCAGGGTTGCTTGAGAGGGATATCTTTGACCTCTACCTCCCTGAGTTCGATAAACCTTGGATGATTCACTTAAGGGAAACTTGTTGCTGTTCTATAAACCTCTGCTCTTGGAGGCCCAACACCGTCTACAAGAATATGAGTGTGCGTAGACATCAAGCAGCCCTAGAGTTTTGGCAATTTTTGCAATCACCTTCCAAGAAACCCATTTAGGAGGAATTCCCCTTATCTGTACCCAGCATTGCTGCAGACCTCCCATATCCGGCATGTCACCCTCCCACCCCATAATCTTCACAGTGACTCTCTCAAGATCAGATCCTTCCTTAAGGTTAATCGATGGAATATCCACCAGATCAATGACCTTCTTACCAGGAGGGAAATGAACCAGGAATTTCTTCTCTTCCAACTGCCTAACTTGCCATGGCCAGTTAGCATCCCAGGCTTCACACATCTTTTGTTCCAGTTCCTTCAGCGAGATGTTGTCGTGCTTTACCAAGATGATGCCACAATTCTCCAGATTAAGCCATTGAATTGCTGACTTGTCTACCACATCCACCTGAAAGAACCCTAATCCACTATTGGCACTACCAACATACTGAGCTGATGGCGAAGCTTCACACCATAGAGCACAATTATCCATATGATGTCTAGGAATTCCACACATAAAACAGACCTTCTCCCTGATGCAGTTCCGACGTAGTGCCCAGGTTCTCCGCAATTGTAGCACACCACGCTGCGATACCTCGCCTCCATAGGTTGAATCCGCGGCATCATCACCGTCGCAGCCGCCCCAGGTGCAGTAGGCCCGGCTGTAGGGTGCGCGTATTTGTGTTTTAGAGGACGTTGGGGACGCAGTGGCAGCGGTGACAGTGGAGGAGCTCGCTGATTTCCTCCACCACCGAAGTTAGTACCGCGCCCAGCCGGGGGACGTTGATTCCCAGACCGCACATACTGGGGGTTCCTCCGCTGCCCTTTCCCATGATTCTGAGCACCACCTCCTCCGCGTTGAAGGTTAGGGGCGCCACCACGCCCCTGCCCCCCGCCTCCTTGCGCACGCTGACCACCACCCTACATCGGCCGCCTCCGCAACACCTCTGCAAAGGTCACTCGACCTTGGGTCCGACTCCAAAAATCCCGAGAGAAACTGAAATTGGTAGGTTTGTGGTTGTGGAGATCAGAAGCCCTCACCGTAAAACAATCCTCTAATTCAAATCGACGAGATACCAGCAACGGCGAATCCAGACGAGGGGATCGTGGCGGCGCGGGGCTAGAACCCTAGCACCAGGAGGACGAGGCGAAGGGATAACCCACAGCTGGCCAAAATACTCCTCCACGATCTCATCCTCCCCACGTGGTGGGTCTCGGCTGCCATTTACGAGAGCTCCTACCCCTTGATCACTGGCCCGGATGCTTCCAGGTGTCCCAAAACAGGGGCCCGACCTGGGCGACCCTCCTTCAGGTGATCGAGCGGAGCTTGGCGATCCCCGCGGCGAGCCAAAAAGGCACCGAGCCGTCGGACCCCTCCAGGCATCGCCGGAGTACGGCGAGCCGTAGGGTAGGTGCGGCGATGAAGGAGCCCTCATCCGTCTTCTCCAAATTTACAGGGAGAACTATGATGAAATTGGTATTGCTCATTGTGATGGTTTGACAACTTTTTTTCATGGAAAATCTAAGTAAACAAAATATACAAAGAAAACGTGATATGTTTGGCTCTTAGCAAAGGAAACAGCACGGCATCACATGGGCAAGGAGCTCTGATTTTTTCTGAAGTGTTCTTCCTGCAAGTATGCATTGTCAGTTCTACGTTAATAAACTGCAGGACGTACACCGAGTTCATGTACATTAGTGTCTTATTATTAGTTATATGATAGTTAGAGCATGTCTAACAGACCCCGTATTTTTTCGCCCCTTAAAACGCGAGTAGAGGGCCATGTATTCGTTTTTCACCGGCCAAAAACGCGTCCAATCTAGTAGAACCTGTAAACTCACCATGTAAAATGGAATATTCCCAAAATATGCCGAATCAAAAAAAAAACTCCCCTCATCTTCTTCCTCTAGCCAACTCCCGGCCTGCCACCGTGCTCCCCCGCCCCGGCCATGGCCGCCCCGCCCCCGGCCGCCCTCTCCTCGCCCCGCTCCGGCCCCGGCCGCGCGCCTGCCGCTCGCCTTCGCCCCGCTTTCCGCTCCCGATCGCGCCGCCGCTCGCTGATCCGGCCATGGCCGCGCCGCCCCGGCCGCCCTCGCCTCGCCCCGCCCTGGCCCCGGACGCCCTCGCCGCCCCGCCCCGGCCTTGGCCGCCCTCGCCGCTTCGCCCGCTCCCGACCGCGCCGCCCTCGCTTCGCCGGCCATGGCGCGCCGCCCCGGCCACCCTCGCCCCGCCTCGCTCCGGCCAACCCCGCCCCGCTTCGGCCGTGCTCGCGCCGTCCTCGGCCGTGCTCGCGCCAGCCCCGGCGGTGCTCGCCCAGCCCCGCCCAGGCTGCAGTTCGCCGGAATTTAGCCGGATTCCGGCGAGGCAAATCACGAAACGGTTAGATTTCCTGAAATTTCAGCCCGCCACGAGTGGGGGGTTGGCCCTGTATTTGCTCTCCCACCCCGTACAAGTAAGGGGCGAAGACCCGCCCCGTAATCGAAAACAGCAAAAATCGAAGCGGGGGCCGTTTTTACGGGGTCTGCTAGACGGCCGGGTAGAGCTCAAACCCGTATTCTGGCAGTTATTATACGGGTTTGTCCCTTTTACGGGGTCTGTTAGACCTGCTCTTACGGCGGCAAGTGGCAACTACAAGCACCGGTGGATCAGACAAGCGAGAACAGACTGAATTTGCAGTAGAACTACGTTTCTGAATCTGTCAAAGCACTCTGTACATAGTCGAACTACCAGAGTATGCAGAGAGCCATATGCGAAAGGTAATACAACAGAGTTCAGAATTTGGCACAGTTCAGCAGGAGCAACCTGCAACCTGCTTGTTTTCCTCTCGATGCGGCACACTTGAGCTTGGTTGACTGAGCAGCTCAAAAAACGCACCAACAACAGAAATACCCTGTCCAATCAAACGCACTTCAGGAAGAAAATAAAACCTGAATCATCCTCTTTCCCTTTGATACAGTCACCCATATCGAACCTGCATTTGAGAGTAGCGTTTGTCCCGTGCGCACGGGAGCATCCATGCACGAACCCCAATAGGTTTCGTTGTCTGCTGATTAGTTTTGGATTTATAAAACTTGATGAAATGATATGGAGCAGAACAGATCTTAAAGTAAAAAAAAACAAAATGAATTGGACGGTACAAACATACACGAGGTGTCGCGTGCATGAGACATTTCGGGCCTGCGTTCTCCCTTGGCTAGCATTTGCCCGTACTATGCATTGCGACCATTCAGAAGAGTTACATAAGTAGCCCCGCAAAAAAAAGAGTTAGGCTGCGTTTGGTAGCAAAGTTTTTTTGAAGTATTTGCGCAATACCACAGTTTTCAAAAATACCACAGTTTCAAATACTTTAATGTGTTTGGTTGTTACTAAATATTGTAGTATTAATACTTTATTATCCCTTAAACTGTAGTATTTTTTAAGTATTAAAAAACAGCCTGAGACCACTTTTTTTTTTGAGAAACACAGTACAAACGCAGACGCTCACATACACGCACATACACTCACCCCTATGAACGCACACACGCACACCCTACCCCTATGAGCATCTCCGGAAGACTGAGCCAGCGGATTGGATCTTGAAATTGACGAAGTCACCACAGGCGCCTCGCTGTCGACGGGAACGTCGCCTCCCACTGAATGAATATTCCGCCTTTATGAGACACACAGATGTCAAATCTGGAATTTGAACTCTGGTGGGCTGGGGGTACAACCACCCTCCTAACCACCCAACCTCCATCGTTCCAGCTGATGCCTTTCATTTATCTATGTCTCATAATATTTTATACTAGAAGGACACATGTATCTCAAGTCCTTTGATTGAAGCATTATTTCGAATTTTTTTGCAGAAGTATAAATAGGTAGTCATTAGTTGTTCTAGGTATCTAGTCAGGACTAAGGTTCGAATATTTGAGCAACTCACGGAACAACCATATAGATATTTGTCGGTCAAAAGTCAATCAAACAGAAGGTAAACCAACATTTGCCAAACGCCTTGCAGTTTTTGCTAAAACTAAACTGAGAAATACTACAGTATCATGAAACTGAATTATTGCTCCCCCTGCACATAAATACTTCAGTTTTACAATACTTTAGTTTTAGAGAAAGTTTGTTGCCAAACTAAGCCTTACATAAGTATCAGCCATTCCTGAAACAGAAAACTTAAGATTATGATTAAGCCGGAAGCATAACATATAGCAGCAAATACCTTGCAGCGAGAGATAAAGCAAAAAAAAAATCTTATTTTAGGACTAGAAAAGGCAAATAACCAGTGTTCAAAATATCGTCCAATATGTCGATTTATTGGCCAGTTTATCGTGGATAAGAAGCTGACCGCAAAGGTTGAGTAGCAAACTGTTCCACTTCTATGCGAAAATAATTATTTTCATTGAGAAGGGAAGAGGATTTTTCGTATCACATTCGCACTGACTTAACAGGATCCGTCTCACACCGTAATATTATGACAGTCTCTCTTGCCCCTTCGTACTTACTGGAAACATGAATTTCTTGGTGCTCAACTGCTCATTCTGCTTTTCCTAGTACCCGTATAGATATATAGAAAACACATTCAATCGAGAAAAGGATCAACTGACTTTTTGGTTTTAGTTCTATTTCAATTATTCACTAGTTTTTCTTGTCACTATGGCGAGACCAGATGAGAGAGCGAACTATTTTCCATTTCTAGACAGACCCCGAGCCGAGGCTGGGAACCACCGAGGGACAGGCCCTGAAGTGAAGAACATGAACGAGCGGAATCAATGTGTTCCAATTTGTCATATCGCGGTGTTTATCACCGTGGCCGATATATTAGTTTAAGAGCCGTTTCAGAACGAATGTCACCAACTATGGTTATCTTAGCCCGATCTGACCGCTGATTTCTCGGCCCATAGTCTCGTAGAAATGTAGATTAGGCCAAATGCTGCAAAAGAAAAAAATTGTTGTTGATTCAAAGACAAGAAATCAAGGTAACACTTCTGTCCAACACCCCAATGTTGTTTTTGCAATGCATGTTTAGACGTGCCAAAACTAGGGATTTACAAAAAACAACTAGCCTATAAATAGTTGACCGACATATCGATTAATCGGACGATAAATGATTATTCTCTAATCTAAGGCTGACCGAGCAGTACACAATAAATGACATGTTAAACATTGCAAATAACTAAACATCAACGGGTAACCTAGAAAAATAGATAAATAAGTGCTTAAATTTTATGGAGCTTCATAGTTTTTTATTTGGGTGGAGAATGGAGCTTCTTAGTTAAAATGATCCATATGTATGAAATCAAAGGACATATAGTTTGTGTGTATAAAATGTACAAAGGACAAGCATTTGGGAAACAAGGTTGCATCCTCTGATTTCAGTGTAGCCTGTCCATCCACTACTGAGAAACAAATGATGTTGAGCATCAAACAAATCAAATAAAGTTGCATATTGTCTATGCAAAGACACAATCAATAGATATAATGGCAAATCCATTAGTGTCAACATTCCGGTGAGCTAAATTTAGTGTCATGAAACTAGTTGAGGAATCCATTAGGCCTTGATTGGTACTAGAGTATTTGTGGAAATTATCGAGGATAATACTCTAGAGTATTGGGTGAACCCCTAGTGTCACCCAATCCCCACAAAATCTCATCCCCAATCCACTAGGTAGGGGTAGAGCATTGGGGATTGAAAAAAATACACTAAAATTTGGGGAAAAGTGGGGATAAGCGGGAATGAAACTCGCAACTAACACCAAACATGTATTTTAAATAAGTGAGGATTTGAAATTTGGTGAAAATTATCCCTGCTAATGCCAACTAAAACTCTAGAACCAAACAAAGTCTTAATGTGAAAGAAAGACGCTCACTAGCGCCAATAGCATAGACATTCTTCAAACCACCCATCACCTCATGAGTGAAAATGTAACAATTATCCCACACAGTGAAATGTGGTTGCCTCAAAAACTTGGCAAGAGATTCCCTCCACTTGTTGGATCCACGGATTGGAGCATTTGCATATTCTTCGCTATGAATTTTAGAGCCAACTTTTGACCTCCAAGATAGAGTATATTTGATGTCTTGGCTTTGTGTTATATTGAGAAGGATATCTTGGAGAATATTGATCTTGAAATTGTACTAAATAATTTTGCATTTAAAAATGCAATAATAATCTTTTTTGTGAAGCAATGAAGCATTATTGTCGATGGATTCATTGTAATTTCATTCTTATTTCAAAGTAATAAAACTAGGAGGGAATACTAATTGTCGTATTTTTCTACTCTTTTAGTCTTACTATCGTAATATGACATTGTGTAACCGATTAGGAACTGTTACATCTCATAGTAAGAATGCATGGTTCGATGTTAATCTTAATATTTTGCAAGTAAAAGTAACATATATATGTATATATATACCTCGATATGCCTACAAGCATTTGAGACCCATGTCATGAACTTAACTCTAGGGTCCCGCAAAATATAGAGTCCACCATGAAGACTTGCTCAGGGGTAGAGAACTAGAGATACAAAAAAAAAATTACAGTTCAACCCACAAAATAGCCTATAAGGGTGATTGTATTTTGGAACATGGGAGCATATGCTCCCTATATTTTGAAATGTATCTTATACATATTTTTAAATTTCAAAAAAAAAACGAAAAAATTCACACGTACATCTTCATGTGCTACGTGCCTACAAAGTCGTTCATGAAAAATCGACTTGACATATGACATGTGTAAAAAAGACAAATACCAGTGCTAAAAATAATGCTTTTCACAAGATAAATTTTCTCTTTTTTACATAGGACACAAAAACTATTGTTTTTTTTGTGAAACTTGACGAACGCACATATATTATGAAGATGTACATGTAGATTTTTTTGTCAAAAAATTTCGATACTTAAATATAAGATTTTTTTTGGTAAAGGGAGCATATGCATCTGGGAGCCAAATTGAATTTATGATCAATGTGACATATGTGAGATTCCACTGGATTAGGCCAAATTCCAAAAAAAAATGTGAGTTCGGGTGAGATTTGAGAGGGATCCTCGTTGGATGTAACCAGTAAAAATGGTAAGGGGCTCTAAATTTTCCTTCCCCTGAATGGTAGATACATTGTCTCCAGGGAGAAACCGAGCGTCCTACACCCCCCCATCTTGATTTGGTGGGGCGGAAGTTTCAAGCCCTTCCTTTCCTGCTTCCACGCCATCGCCGCCGCCAATCAGCCTGTCCACTACCTCTCTGCCGCCGCCTGCTAGACTCGGTGCCATGGACCTCTCTAGGCTCCCACTGGTCAGGTCTCGCGGCCTCAACCGCCACCTCCCATGACTTTGCCAGTTAGTGTGGGTGCCCTCACCGCCGACGTAGGTGTCCCTGCCATTCCCAAGAAGAGGAAGCACGTAGGCAGCCACATTGTTGCCCCAGGTGCTTCCCCAGCTGCCGCCGATGTTGCTGGCCCGACCAAGGCCACGCGGACTCTCGTTTCACGAGCTTGGAAGAAGATGGGGGCGACACAGATGAATGCGGCAGACAGCAGGAAGAGGAAACATACCATGAAGTGAAGCATCCTTCCTCCACCTACTCCGCCTTCAGCCGAGGTTGGTGCATCCTAGGACAATTGAAAGTATAGAGATGGTAAACCTAGAGGGGGGGTGAATAGGTTTCTACAAATTTTAATTCTTTCTTTGCAATATTAGGCTTTGCGGAATATAAAGATGAGCCTAATGCAAACTAGGTGAAGCAACCTATATGAGGATACAACTAACTCGAGCACGAAGGCTCTCACAGCGATTAAATCACAAGTAAGGAGTTCGGTTAGAGATAACCGATAGCACGCGGAGACGAGGATGTATTCCCGTGTTCCCTTGCTTTGCAACAAGGTACGTCACGTTTGGAGGAGTGGAGGTCCCACGAAGGATTCCCCGCGCCACGAAGGCTCACCCTATTCTCCGGAGCCTATCCCACGAAGGAATAGCTCACTCACTTGTGGTAGACTTTGAGGTAGCCTCCAAACCTTCACAATCTTGCCCGGAGCAAATCCACAGCCCGGATGCTTCCGGACTCCTCTTGCCTACCTAGGGTTTCCAAGGAACCCTAGGAAGCAAGCTTCTCAATGAATACAAGGGGGAATGAGATTTGGCTTGGTAGAACGGTAGATCGGGTCCTCCTCTAATGATTCCCCGGAGGGATTTGAGTTTGGGTGGAGGAGGAGGGAGATCTGAGGCTTTTGGTGTTTCTAGCAATGGAGTATGAGAGAGAGAGTTCAAGAACAGCTTGTAGTGTAGTGCCTAACTGTTCAGAGGTAGGAGAAGACCTATTTATAGTGTTCTTCGAAATACGGCCGTTGGTCACTTGCCACATCAGCAGATTCTTCGAGAAACCCGGTCAACCGGATTTGGCGTCGGACAGGCCGGTCCACAGCCCGGTCAGACCGGGCCACAGACCGGGCCGGCCGGTTTCCAACCGGAGCTGGGACCGGGACTTGACCGGGCAGGCTTCTGGGCTTACTGGATGTCGCCCGGATGTCACAGGCGCAGAACCCGGTTGCTGACCGGGCCGCTCGGTCTGGCGCCCGGTCAGACCGGGCCGTGGACCGGAGCAGCCGGTTCGAAACCGGGCTGGTGATCGGGACTTGACCGGGCAGGCTTCTGGGCTTACTGGATGTCGCCCGGATGGCACCGGTTCGGGGTCCGGTTGGTGACCGGGCTGCCCGGTGCCAGGGCCGGTCCGACCGGATCTGTGACCGGCCAGGCTCAGAAAAACTAGCTGATTTTTCGTCGAATTGGGGGGGTCTCCCGTTGCCTTTTGTTCCATTGCAACACCATCATACCTCTTTGGCTAATACCTGAAAGTCATCTTGTAGGCATGTATTAGTCCAAATACTCTAGCACGGTGTCATAGATACCAAAATAATGGATAAGGGTAAAATACCCTTACAATCTCCCCCTTTTTGGTATACGATGACAAACCGAGCTAGAGTAACACATAGATATTATGATAAGCTCTAAACCTTAATTCCATATAAGATATTACGACAGCTCCCCCATAATGTGTGCACTTGGAGATTTTGCGTTTGAATGCAAAGTGCACCATTTGTGGAATATGAGAAGCTCCCCCAATATCTTTAGGAAATAAGCATGGTATGGACAAGTATATCAACATATATAAGCATAAAGCATGATTATCCATAAAGCATGATTATCCTAACATAGAGTAGCACACATAATAGTCGTCCATACATATCCATACATGAATTATTCAAAGTAGCAAATGGTTCTTGAGAAATCAAAGCAAATACGCACAAGCCATATAAAATCCAAATAAAGCAACTCCCATGGCTTGTGACAACGAAAGAACCCCGTAATTCTAGACTCTACTCTCTTCTCCCCCTTTGGCATCGGAACACCAAAAAGGCGAAGAAAAGAGGAGAGATGCTAGCGTCCCATCAATAGAACTCGTGCCCCGCGGATGGAGAGCTGCCATCACCATCCCCATCGTCATCCTCGTCATCATCATCCTCTTCATCATCATCCTCATTACCGTCATCATCCTCTTCATCATCATCATCAGCAGGAGGTGCATGAGCAAATCTAGGAGTAGGACCACCAAAGTACAGAGAAGGATCAAAGTTCTGGAACATCTCATCAGTGAGAAGAGGCATCTCCCAGTCTGGTGCATGGACAGGCTCCAACTCAGGGCCAGGAGGAGGGATAGGCACATTCCTAGCAGCCATGAACTCATTTTGGCGCCTCCTTGTCTCTTGGTTCAAAGAGAGACTTTGATGTGCAACATCATTTGTATTTTTGCACATCTGCCATAAGCGAGAGAAGAACCGTGCGACACCACGCTGTGGGCGACGAGAGGAGCTGGAGCTAGCATGGTCATGGCGTGCCTTGGACCGGCGCTCAGAAGGCATCATTTCAGGAACATCCGGGTTATCACCTTGGGTAGGTACTTTGAAAGCTTCCAACCTGACCCGCTCACCTTGAGTATTGAGAGGTGCGGGCACAACCTTGTTGATGAGCAGCTGAACGTACTGGGCAAGATTGGGAGTCAACCTCTCACGAACACAGCGCCGTAACTCGCAGTAGATGAGATCACAGCCATCAATAAGTTGCCGGTGCTCAGGGAGACAGTAGTACATCAAGTTCAGATGATATGCACGGCATTCACTTGTATCGCCGGACTTGCTGATGAGAGTCTCACGGAAGAGCTTGGCAAGTAAGAGGTAGGAGTAGTACATCCCAGAGATGGTGGGAGGTCCAGGTGTGGGTTCCGGCGGATAGCAACCAGCAATGTCCCCACGGTTGAACTTCTGCTGAGAATATATCTTGAAGCCAGAAGCATGCCCTCCACCAAACCCCAAGGCATCACAGAAATCAAGATAGTTGCAAGTGTATTTCTGTTTGCCAGTCATCCAAGTCATAGTCCCAAGGCATCATCATGGAAAAAGACTGTGCAGTGAAACTGTCTCACCAAGGTTGGACAATAGCACCCATCAGTAGGTGTCAAGCACATAAGATCATACAATCCCATCCGCCTCAAGGTCGCAACCACAAAGCGAAACTTGGTGGCTTCATACATTCCAATGACATCCTTGATGGCCTTGGGCATAACAATGGTGCCTTTCTTCATGTGCTCGCGGGAGTTATAGAAATCATCCCACATGACTTGCTGTGTGTTGGTCCAGAAAAATTGATCTCCCCCTGTGTAAGTGGGTGCCTCAAAGCGATAGGGGTTGGACTCTCTGAGTCTTCTCCATGCCCCAATATGCACATTACCAACATGGAAATCTGGCAGTACCTCATCACCATCCTGTGCTGCCTCTTTATCTTTCCTCCTATTGGCAGTTTTCTTGATTCGGCCTCCAGTTGAGCTGCCACCCGTAGTCTGAGGAGCACGACCAGTGGAGCGCCGTGGTGGAACCCCAGAGCGCCTCCCTCTCTTGGCAACATGGCCAGGGTCCGCATCAGTCCATTCATCACCTGTGAATCAGCATAATAGGGAGAGGATAGCAAAGAGGTAAGTGTACATGTCATCAGCATATGTGAGGAAGCCAAAAGCATAGCCTATATTCAAGTGTCTCGACGAGATCATGCGAAAAAGCTGGGCGAGCCGGCGCAGGAGCCGGTCCGACCGGACGACAGACCGGGCGAGCCGGTTAGCCATCCGGTTGACCGGGCGGTGCGCCGGACCAGCCGGTCGAGAAGCCGGTTGACCGGGCTGTAGACCGGGTCATGCTGAGTTGTGATGTTTGCCCAGAAATTCGACACAAAATCATGCAAAAACTCACAAACTTGAACATAAATTATACCAGGGGAGTGAACAATGTGCATAGGAGGGGTGTGACACTCTAGGTAGCATGAGGACTTACTAACCCTAACCCTAACCCTAACTTTTCTCAACTTTCCTCAACAATGGGCAATGGGAGAGGGAAAGCAAGAGGGAGAGGGATAGGGAGAAAGATTTACCCGAAGACATCGTCCTCTTTGCCCAAGTGAGCAAGAAGAACTCGTGAAGAAGGCTTGAGGACCAAATCCCCACGATCTCCCAAACTAGCTTGAGAGGGACCAAATGCTTTGGTGAAGATGCTTGAGAGATCCCGATCTATGGTTGTGTGAAGTTTGGGGAGAATCTAGTGGTGGGAAGTGCCTAGGGTGTGGTGGAGATGGTGGAGGCGGCGGCCATGGAGGTTTGAGAGGTGGGGGATAATGAGGAAGAGATCCCCAAGGGGTATCCTCTTCAAAACATAACAGCCCGCACGGCCGGTCGGGCGCCCGGTCGACCGGGCCAGTGACCGGACGGTCCGGCGCACAGGCCGGTCCGACCGGGCCAGTGACCGGCCAGAGTCAATTTTCCCAAAAATGTGTCATTTTGCCTCGTTTTGCCCCCATTCTTTGTGTAAATGTGTGTGAGTGCTCATATGATGACATGTACATATAGATAGATAGATGATGATGAGATGAGCATAGACATGGGATTGGAAAACATAAAGTTCTCTAGGCATACCCATTGGAGTGAAAAGGCAAACAAGATACAAATAGCTACAATGGGCATGATTCGAAGTATATCAAGAATCATAAAAGCATTTTGAAATAGTTTTTGCAATAAGATCATTTGGCCTTATATAGTCAAATCAAGTTGTAATGAAGGCTCAATGAGGGGCGGGGGATTACTCCCCCTATGTGAAAGCGCAAATGTCATGAGACCTCGAAGAGACATGCTTGGGTCCATATAATGACATTGGGTCTATTTATGTTGCACACATAGGTATGCATCATACCAAGATATGGTAGAATGACTATCCCCATATGTGCTATACCTCTAAGCTAGATAGCAAGATAAATGCAAGAATATAGTGCAAGAAGTTAATCAATCCAAGTTTTTAGGATCAAGAATACCAAGTTCTCCTCTCAAGTTAACAAAGCGGGCTTCATCCAAAGGCTTAGTGAAAATATCCGCCAATTGGTAGGTTGTTCCCACATGAGTGAGATCAATATCCTTATTGGCAACATGATCACGTAGGAAGTGATGGCGAATGTCAATATGTTTGGTGCGACAATGTTGAACCGGGTTGTTGGCGATCTTTATTGCACTTTCATTGTCACAAAGAAGAGGCACCGTACCAAGAGACACACCATAGTCTTTCAAGGTTTGCTTCATCCATAACAATTGAGTGCAACAAGATGCCGCGGATATGTATTCGGCTTCGGCGGTGGATAGGGCGGTGGAGTTTTGTTTCTTGGATGACCAACTCACCAATGACCGGCCAATAAATTGGCAAGCCCCGGAGGTAGACTTCCGATCAACCTTATCACCGGCCCAATCGGAATCCGAATAGCCAATGAGTTCAAAGGTTGACCCCTTTGGATACCATAGCCCGAGAGTAGGAGTGAGAACAAGGTATCTTAGTATCCGTTTGACCGCCACTAAATGGCTCTCCTTGGGAGCGGATTGAAAACGAGCACACATCCCTACACTTAGCATGATATCCGGCCTAGAGGCACAAAGGTAGAGCAAGGATCCTATCATGGAGCGATATACCTTTATGTCCACATCCTTCTCACCGTCACATGAACCAAGTTGCCCCTTTACGGGCATGGGTGTCTTCATTGGACTTGCATTGGTCATGTTGAATTTCTTGAGCATGTCCTTCACATACTTTTCTTGAGAGATGAAGGTGCCTTTTGCAAGTTGCCTCACTTGGAAGCCTAGAAAGAACTTCAACTCTCCCATCATGGACATCTCAAATTTCCTAGTCATCAATAGCTCAAAAGCTTTGTTATGATTGGGGTTAGTTCCACCAAAAATAATATCATCAACATATATTTGACATATAAAGAGGCCACCCCCTTTAACCCGCTTGGTGAAAAGGGTGGAATCGACCGTACCCATGCAAAACCCATCATGTAGTAAGAAATCCCTAAGGAACTCATACCAAGCACGTGGAGCTTGCTTGAGACCGTAGAGTGCCTTATGGAGTAAATACACGTGGTTGGGTCGGCATGGGTCTTCGAAACCCGGGGTTGAGCCACATATGCGGTTTCTTTTAGGGGACCATTCAAAAATGCACTTTTCACATCCATTTGATATAATTTGAAATTGTGGAAAGATGCAAATGCAAGCAAAAGACGAATAGCTTCAAGACGGGCTACCGGCGCAAAGGTATCCTCAAAATCCATACCTTCTATTTGGGCAAACCCTTGCGCCACTAACCTTGCTTTGTTTCGTATAACAATGCCATTCTCATCTTGCTTGTTCTTGAATACCCATTTGGTCCCAATGACGTTGATGCGATGATCCTTGGGTCTCTCAACTAGAGACCATACTTCATTACGAGTGAAACACTCCAATTCTTCTTGCATGGCAATTACCCAATCCGGATCGACCAAGGCTTCATGTACCTTAAGTGGTTCAAAACTAGACACAAAAGCATGATGTTGACAATAAGTGATAAGTAATGCATGGTGTCTACGAGTTACCACTCCTCTTGAGATGCTACCAAGGACTTGATCCACTTTCATGTCACTTGCCCTTGTAGCGGCCTTGATCTTCCGAACGGTTCCTTCATGATCAATGAATTCATCTCTTGCTAGTACTTGATCATGAGGGACCACTTGAGCTTGATCATGAGTTGAGGATGTTTCTTGATCGTCATCACGATCTTGCTCCATGGAATGAGGGTCTTCTTCTTGTTCTTCGGATTGAGACTCATCTTGAGTGGAGGGTGGTTCTTGAGTTGCACTTGATGGTTCGGCTTGAGTTGAGCTAGGCTCTACTTGTGGCGTGCTTGAGACATCTACTCCATCATCTTGATCATCATTATGAACCTCCATGGGCCGGATGTGTCCAATGCCCATATGCTTGATGGCACTAGATGGATCAACATCATTACCTGCAACACATGGAACAACTTGCTCCACTTGGGAGCCATTATCCTCCAAGAACACCACGTCACAAGATACTTCAATAGTCCCGGAGGACCGGTTGTAGTATCTATAGGCGTGAGAGTTCTCCGCATATCCAACAAATATACCCTCTATGGTTCTAGTTTCAAATTTACCGAGCTTTCCTTTGTTGTTCTTAACAAGGCATTTGCATCCAAAGACACGAATATACATGACATTAGGATTGTTACCGGTAAGGAGCTCGTATGGGGTTTTGTTGTGGAGGGGACGGAGGAAGAGCCGGTTGGAGTAGTGGACGGCCGTAGAGATGGCTTCTCCCCAAAAGTTGTGGGGTGAGTTGAATTCACTCAACATGGTTCTTGCCATCTCAATGATAGTCCGGTTCTTCCTTTCAACAACACCGTTTTGTTGAGGGGTGTATGGCGCCGAAAACTCATGCTTGATGCCCTCATCATCCACAAACTCTTGCATAGTGTAGTTCTTGAACTCGGTGCCATTGTCGGTCCTAATTGCCTTGATCTCGGATTCATACATATGTTGAGCTTTCTTGGCGAAGGTGATGAACTCTCTATGGGTCTCGTCCTTAGACTTAAGGAGAAAGACCCAAGAGTATCTTGAGTAATCATCAACAATGACAAGTCCATATTTGCTTCCACCAAGAGTATCATAGTGTGATGGCCCAAAGAGGTCCAAATAAAAGGAGCTCCAAAGGCCTAGATGTGGTAACAATACTCTTGATGGGATGCTTCTTCTTGAGTTGCTTTCCGGCTACACATGCACTACAAACACGATCTTTCTCAAAAGAAACACCGGTTAGTCCCACAATATGCTCACCCTTTAGGAGTTGTTTAAGATTCCTCATGTTAACATGACCAAGGCGGCGATGCCACAACCATCCTTCGTCATGCTTGGCCGCCATTAGACATGTGGAGAAGGAGGGGCTCTCTTTCGAGAGGTCAACCACATAAAGGTTGTTCTCCACAAATCCAACAAGGACCAATTTGAGATTGTCACTCCTAAAGACTTGCACATAATATTTAGTGAAATATGAATTGTACCCGGCATCGGCAAGATGATATATAGAAAGTAAGTTATAGCCAAGGTGTTCAACAAGCATAACCGTCTCAAGGCACAAGTCCTTAGAGATTGCTACCTTGCCATACCCAAGTACCTTTCCCTTTGAGTTGTCACCAAAGGTAATGCTTGACTTCTTGTGGATATCTTCAATGAATTGATCAAGCACACCTTTTCCTCTGGTCATATGATTGGTGCATCCACTATCAAACACCCATTTTGGACCACCGGAGGAATACCCCTACAAAATCAAGTAGAGGATTTAGGAACCCATCGATTAATGGGTTCCTTTGCAATGGCAACAATATATTTTGGTACCCAAATTGAGTACTCTCTATAAGCATAGCCATTAGGAGGGCCAACATAGTTAGCATAGACATCACCATAATAATCAACAAATAATGCATAGTGATCGTTTGGCCCCGTGTGGGCACCACTAGTGGCTTTGCCCTTTGAGGCTTTGCCATTGTTAGTGACCTTCTTGTTCTTATCTTGAGCGGGTTTCTCCTTCTTGTAGTTGTTCTTCTTGTGGGACTTGGGAGTATATCCAAGTCCATACTTTTGATTGTTTGACCTTTGCTTACTCAAGAGGTCATCCAATCCCATCTTGTTCTTGGCGGTGGTGAACTTCGCAAGTTCCTTTGTTAGCCTAACGTTTTCCTCAAGAATAGATGCTTGCTCACAAGAAGATTCATTAGGATGATAGTCAAGACCATATTTGGTCACCAAGGACTCAAGATATGCATTGGTCTCAACATGCAAAGAAAGTTCCTCTTGTAAACGAACATGTTCCTCAACAAGTTTAGCATGCTCACTAGTAAAGGAAATGGAGGAACAAGCAAGCTTTTCAACATCAATGGGATCCTTCATTGATCCAAGAGCCTTTTTGTAGGATTCTTGAAGTAGATCATGATTCTCTCCAAGTTTCTTGAGCTCATCCTTGACAAGCTTGTTAGCTCTTTCAAGGTGGTCAAGATCCCTAGTGAGAGAAGCATGAGCAACTTCAAGTTCCTCCTTTGAAGCATTGAGCTCTTGGGTCAATAATTGAGCCCTATCAATAGTTTCTAGGTCCTTAACTTTATCAAGTTCATAAGTTTCAATTTGTTGCTTAAGGCCTTGAGATATGCACCTTTCGGTTTTTAGCTCTTGTCTTAGGAGATTGAATCTCCGTTCCTTCTCATTCAATTGATATTCTAATTCCTCAATGGACTCATCCTTTTCTTTGAGTGAGTCCATCAAGAAATCAAACTTGACAAGAGCTTCACCACGAAGGGTGCATCTAACATCATAGAGTTCCTTAAGCATAGTTAATTCTTCTTGATCTTCGTTTTCATCATCAAGAACACTAGATAGGGAAGGTGGAGGTTCCATTACCTTGGTTTCCCTTGCCATAAGACAAGAGCCAATGATTGGAGAGGAGGGAGAGTCATCGGAGTCATCATCTTGAGTTGTTCTTGCCATGAAGGAAGAGCCAACATCATTCTCCGTGGAGTAATCTTTGGAGTAGTCATATGTGAAGAGTGACCCGGGCTTAGAGTATGCTAAACCGGCCACTCCGGCCTCCTTCTCCTCATCTTCCTCTTCTTCATCAGACAAGTACTCGGCCCCAACAAAAGCTCTTCCCTTGTTCTTCTTGTACCGATCGTTGATTGGGTTCGGCTTCAATCTTGGCTTGACCCCTTTGATGAACTTTGGCTTGTCTACCCTTTTCTCATAAGGGCACTCATTTGCAAAGTGGTTATCTTCATCACAATTGTAGCAAGTTCTCTTCTTCTTCTTGTCATTGAGGAGCATTGGGAACTTTGCCTTGTACTTCTTGGCAAAGAAAGCAAAGTCGGTAGCAATGTCACTAGTTGAAGTCATCTCTTCATCTTCTTCAATCTCATAGTCTTCTTTGCTTTCATGGTCGGCTCTAGCTTTGAGAGCATGGTTGTGTGACGCTTCATGGTTGTGTGAGGCTTCATCAACACGGTTCATTGCCTTGAGCCTCTTTCCGGCTTTGGCCATGCTTTCATTAGCGGCCACATAGGAGACTAGATCATCGGAGTTGAGATCGGCACTCTTGGTCATGATTTGCAAGTTGAGTCCAAGGTTGGTGTCTTCTTGTTTGACGGCAATCATAGCAATGACCTTGGACTTTATGAAGGCTTCGTTCATCTCAAATCCGTCATTGTACTTCTCAACACCAAGTCCCTTGACCCTTACTTTCAGAGCACCAAGCCTAGCATAGGCATCAAATATGGATTCTCCATCTCGAATCATGAATTGGTAGGCCTCTTGCTTTGCGGTCTCATAGAGAGCTGATTGGATCAAATCGGTTCCCTCTTGTAGTACTACGATCCGATCCCACAACTCTTTAGCGGAGACAATGTCATCGACTTGATCAAGAAGCTTGCGGTTGATGCCACTTCTAATCTTGTCACGTGCGGATGCATTGAGTTGACGGTTGTAGAACTCGGTGGAGGTCAACCGAGTGGGATCTTGTGGCTCCCGATGTCCATGAACAATGAGCTCCCATAGCTCCACACTGCAGCTGCGAATATGAGATTCCATAGCAGATTTCCAATGTGGAAAGTGAGTTCCATCGTAATGGGGAACGGTCCCACTATGGTTTATATGAGGCATGGGTGAAGTGTTTCTAGGATAGTTATAGTTAACATCATGGTAGGACTCCTTAGAGACCGAAGCCCCACTAGAAGTTCCACCCGCAGTTAGGTTCTTAAGCATGGCAGTCATTTCTGCCATTTGGTTTTGTAGCTCATCCTCCTTTTTCTTCTTCTCGGCCTCATATGCCAAGAATCTAGATTTCATCTCTTTAACCGAAAGGTTAGAGTCTTCATCTAGACCCTCGAAGAGTTTATCCATCTCACTCTTAAGGCGGTGAAGCCCTTAATAAGAGTCCAGGCTCTGATACCAATTGAAAGTATAGAGATGGTAAACCTAGAGGGGGGGGTGAATAGGTTTCTACAAATTTTAATTCTTTCTTTGCAATATTAGGCTTTGCGGAATATAAAGATGAGCCTAATGCAAACTAGGTGAAGCAACCTATATGAGGATACAACTAACTCGAGCACGAAGGCTCTCACAGGCAGTTAAATCACAAGTAAGGAGTTCGGTTAGAGATAACCGATAGCACGCGGAGACGAGGATGTATTCCCGTGTTCCCTTGCTTTGCAACAAGGTACGTCACGTTTGGAGGAGTGGAGGTCCCACGAAGGATTCCCGCGCCACGAAGGCTCACCCTATTCTCCGGAGCCTATCCCACGAAGGAATAGCTCACTCACTTGTGGTAGACTTTGAGGTAGCCTCCAAACCTTCACAATCTTGCCCGGAGCAAATCCACGGCCCGGATGCTTCCTGGACTCCTCTCGCCTACCTAGGGTTTCCAAGGAACCCTAGGAAGCAAGCTTCTCAATGAATACAAGGGGGAATGAGATTTGGCTTGGTAGAACGGTAGATCGGGTCCTCCTCTAATGATTCCCTGGAGGGATTTGAGTTTGGGTGGAGGAGGAGGGAGATCTGAGGATTATGGTGATTCTAGCAATGGAGTATGAGAGAGAGAGTTCAAGAACAGCTTGTAGTGTAGTGCCTAACTGTTCAGAGGTAGGAGAAGACCTATTTATAGTGTTCTTCGAAATACGGCCGTTGGTCACTTGCCACATCAGCAGATTCTTCGAGAAACCCGGTCAAACGGATTTGGCGCGGACAGGCCGGTCCACAACCAGTCGACCGGGCCACCGACCGGGCCGGCCGGTTTCCAACCGGAGCTGGGACCGGGACTTGACCGGGCAGGCTTCTGGGCTTACTGGATGTCGCCCGGATGTCACAGGCGCAGAACCCGGTTGCTGACCGGGCCGCTCGGTCTGGCGCCCGGTCAGACCGGGCCGTGGACCGGAGCAGCCGGTTCGAAACCGGGCTGGTGACCGGGACTTGACCGGGCAGGCTTCTGGGCTTACTGGATGTCGCCCGGATGGCACCGGTTCGGGGTCCGGTTGGTGACCGGGCTGCCCGGTGCCAGGGCCGGTCCGACCGGATCTGTGACCGGCCAGGCTCAGAAAAACTAGCTGATTTTTCGTCGAATTGGGGGGGTCTCCCGTTGCCTTTTGTTCCATTGCAACACCATCATACCTCTTTGGCTAATACCTGAAAGTCATCTTGTAGGCATGTATTAGTCCAAATACTCTAGCACGGTGTCATAGATACCAAAATAATGGATAAGGGTAAAATACCCTTACAACAATGACATCGGTGCTGCCAGCGTGTTCATCGAAATTCCCCCGAGGTACTATGTTCCAAACTCGTTCGGGGATATGCTAAACGAGGATGAGGTGAGCACTACCGAGCTGCCCCTTGATGCATACGAGTTGGACAGTGAGGATGATGGCGAAGAGGTTGAGGATGGTACTGCTTACAATCAAGACATGGTGGAGGAGATCGACGAGGAGGTCTTTGACGCGGCGAAGGGGAAGAAGAAGAGAGTCGTGAACAACATCGAAATCAAAGACACTTGCTTTGTGCGGGTATGGTCGCAAGTGTCCATCGATGCGGTGCACGACACTGACCAAACCGGGAAGCGGTATTGGCAGCGGATTGAAGATAAGTTCTTTGACCTAATGCCTGGCGTTGCCACACCGGCCTACCGCTCCTATTGATACCTACAAGGCCAATGGGGTGTGATCAAAGCTTGTTGTAGCTGATGGAGTGGAGCAATGGAGCAAGTCCGGGACGCACCTCCGAGTGGTGTCTTTATCGATGATTATGTGAGTGCTTTGCATTTAGTATTTGTGTGATTGTGATTATGAATGTAGGAAACAATTGCAATGAAGAGGTACAAAGCAATGGCGGCTTCGAAAGGAAGACCATTCACGCTACCACATTTGTTGGAAGTTGCTTGAGCATCTTGACAAGTGAAAAACTGAGGGAGCAAGAAGCACCACCAAAAAAAAGGAGCTATGCAATGTTTGGATGATGCAAGTGATGAGAAGGAGGAGCAAACAAGGGGAAGCCGAATAAACAAGAAGGCCAAGAGAAGATCAACCTTCAAGCCGAAGCATCACATTTGGCTTCCAGGATCGATAAATTCATGAGGTCAAAGGAAAGCGTGAAACTCAAGACTTCGGAAGCAAAGAAATCCATGACCGGCAAGAAAAATAAGAAGCAAGCAAGGTGGCAAGTAATTTGTGACTTCGAGGAGAGGAGGCTAGCTCTAGAGGAGAAGAAATCAATGATGGACCTTGTTGCGACGGAGAATAAGACGATGATATTGGATCCAACAACACGAATTCCTTCGCTAAGCAATGGTGGGATATGAGGAGGCTCGAGATTATTACAAGGAGAAGGCTAGCCTGTAAAGCTCCCGTGAAAGCCACTTATATGATGGAGGTGGTGATGCTACGGCGATTGGATGATTGTTTGAAGACAATGTTTTGCCTCTATCTTAAATGTTTGATACAAACATTGTTGTGAGACATCGTCATACATTGTCGCATTGTCGTCATACATTACTCGCGCTTTACGGGATACTTTAGAGATGCTCTTAATAGACGATCGAGATCCAAGCGGCACGGCAGAGTTGCAGCAATGTTTGGCGACAAGAAAACCAGTCGGCGCGAGAGGCCAAATCAAATCAGCAGCTGGGAGAAGAGGAATAGATCGTGTCGGATCCTGCCCCGCACCGAAAGCCACGATGCGTGCCTAATCTCCATCATCACGCACACGCCCATGCCTGAGGCGACATAGAGGGCGCCGATAAGACAACTCGATCGGCACGGCCCGGCCCGGACGGACACACAACAACTGACACCACACAAGAGCAGTGAAAGCTTTACTGGAACGGGAACCGCACTGCTCGGCCAAGCTCCGGCTCCACCACGACCACGGCCGGCGGCGTCTGGTGGTGGTGGTAGGTCTGCCCTGCCGGCCGGCCGGGCGGGAGGGCGCAAATGGGAACAAAAGCCTCAGGCCACCACCACCGGCCATACCCACCGCCACCGGCCACCGCCACGGCAGGACCGGCGATGCTGGCATAGACCAGAGTCTAAAGCTACCTAGACCGGTGCAGACCAAACAAACACACTGAAATTCAGAAACTGCAACAGATCCAAGAAGCTTCCGGGGCACTAACCCCAAAGCGCTGGCACAGCCACGGACAGATTAACGCAGCATTAATAATCTTGATTGATTGGACTACTACCAGGATTAGTCACTCACTTCAGCTAGGAGTACGATTAAAGCAAGATAAGAAAAATAATGAGCCTAGAAACGAACAGCAGCGCTTACTAGCTAGCTAGAATTAGTAGCCCTCGGTTTGGTTACGGTACCACGGCGTACGGCACGGCCGCTGCGGGGGAGGCATGCGGGAGATCAGGGGGTCGCTTACACCAGCTGCATGCTGACAGTACGTTAATTAAACCTAATAATCCCTACCCGAGTGAAACAGCTAACTCGGTGCTCATTGCTAGACGCTGATGGGGGAGGGGGAAGGGGACGAGACGGCGGCCCGTGGAGGTGAGTCGTCGTCCGTGTCGTCGTCATCATCGCCGTCACCGTCGCCGTCGCCGACGCCGGCACCCATGCCAACTCCAAGGCCGGCGCCCATGCTAACGCCAAGGCCGCTACCCATGCCAACGCCAAGGCCGCTGCCCGCGCCCAGGCCAATGTCAGAGCCAGTGCCAACATGGGGTCCTGGATGATGGGCGCCCATGCCCATGCCCATGCCGATGCCCCCCGCAGCAGATGCAGCCGCGGCGGCGCCGGCGGAGGTGGGCGAAGCGAGCTGGTGCTTGTGGTTGTGCATCCACACCTTGAGCACGTTCCGCTTGACGCCGATCTCAACGCAGAAGCGGTCCAGGGCGCCGCCGTCGTCACGGTTGATGCGCCACCCCTGCCGCTCCGCGAAGTCGCGCATCCGCTCCTTCTGCTCCGGGGTGAACTTGGTGCGGTGCCGCTTCCGCCCGAAGCTCCCGCTCCCGCCGCCGCCGCACCCGGGGCTGCAGTCGTCCGCGCGCGGGGGCGTCTCCGACCCGGAGCGCGCGCCTGCGGCGGGGTCCAGCAGGCCGTGGTGCCACGCGGCGGGGGGCACGGCGTGGTACGGCAGGGCCAGCTGCGGCGGCCGCATGGGCGCCGACGACGGCACGAAGCCCTGCAGCACGGGGTGGTGGTGGTGGTGCTGGGGCGGCGGAGGAGGAGGCGGGCTGAAGAAGAACGGCGCCGTGATGCCGCCTCCGCCCGCGCGGCGGTGGAAGCTGCGGTGGCACCCGCACGCGGCGCACTTGAAGGAGTCGGGGGACGCCGGCATGTACTCGCCGCAGCCGTCGAAGGCCTGCCCGCCCATGGCCGCGGCGTGGTTGCGCAGGCACTCCTTGTACTTGGCCCCTCCGCCGGCGCCACCGCCGGCGCTGCTGCCTCCCTCGTAGGGCACCAGGCTCAGGTGATCCATCATGTCCGTCCGTCCGCACGCACGAGACGCTGCCTCACCACCACCACTCGCTCGCTCGTGGCCGCGCGTCGCTCTAGCTAGCTTGCTGGAAGATCAGGAGGGCTTTGGCTATCGCTTTCGAAGAGATGCGAGCACCGGCCAAGGAGTGAGCTAGGTAGGGGGTTTTATCTGCGGGTGGCAGCGACCACAGTCACCTATATCATCAGGTGTGAGTCATCATGGATTAGATTAGTTCGTTAATGCGACGACTTTGGCTGTCAAGAATGAGCAAGAATAACGTTACTTTAATCGGACTAGGGACTAGGGAGTAGGTACTACTGGAAAGAATCAAAGCGGGGGTACTTGTAGTAAAGTGACATTTACTGTACATTATCAGATTAACCAGGAGAGAATAGCCAAAATACCACACATGAAAACAGAAAGTGCCAAAATACCACACTTCAAAACCAAAGTGCCAAAATACCACACTTTTTCAGTTTTTCATGCCAAACTACCACTAGTGACTAACTGAGACAAACTTTTTCAAATAAAGACATAGATGCCCTTACCTAGAACACCATCCCGGTGCTAAAAAAGAGAGGGGAAATTAAGGACATTACTGTGATGGGCAACCTCCCATGGTTGACATGCCGATGGAGGCACATCCGGAGCAACGGATGGCGTGGTAATCCTCTTCCTATCGTTGAAGCACGAGATCGTGGGGGCGAGCAGAGAGCGGCGGCCCGAGATGGGTAGCCGGCGGTCAGGGACGGGAGAGTGGTGGCCGGGGATAGGAGAGTAGCGGCGAGGCGGGGCACTAGGGAGAGGCTCACCGGCGGGATCCCAGCGACGGGGCGTGCGGGAGCGAGGAGGTTGCGCCGGCCGCCATGCTTGGCCTCGCAAAAGGCAGAACAGATGCAAGGTTGGGGACGGGAATAGCTGGGCACAAAAGGCAAGTATTTTTTCCTTTATTTTTTCACAGGGGTAGTTTTGGTAAGTTCCAAATGCCTCACGGTTTGACTAACGGAGTTTCTCTGAGAATAGACGGTAGTGCTATTTTGGCATTGAAAAACTGAAAAATAGTGGTATTTTGGCACTTTGGTTTTGAAGTGTGGTATTTTAGCACTTTCGGTTTTCATGTGTGGTATTTTGGCTATTCTCTCATTAACCAGAGCACAAGTTCAAACAGCACATGTGATCTTTACTGCACAGAACATTTTTGATCAGGCTACTCGCAGTTAAATTTTTTACGAGTTACACCTAGGTTGTAAACTTGTAACATGGATAAAAATCCGCACCGTTGAATTTGCTTGAAGATCCGTGGTTGCATATAAGTTGCAACTAGGTTGTAACTGAGAAATGTATGACGTCACTGGCTGATATTTAGTTAAGTCTAAGTCGTAAGAGATCTTGACGTGCCCAATTCTTATATACTTAGTTAATGTTGTAAAATTTTGCAGTTTTCTTCTATATTAGTAGTCAACCTTAGTAAAAAAAAAGTCTAGTTTTTAACTAAATTTAAAATATTTCTTCATAGGAACAGAAGAAGTACGGAGGCTATGTTTAGCCGGCGAGGTCACGGTTTTGCTGTGCCACGTGGCGTCCGGAGAGCGTGCCTCCCGGGCCTGCAGGCGCCACGTGAGACGGCGGTGGTGACGGGACGAGACGATGCCTGGTAACGTGTCGATGCAGGACTGGGGGGCTGAGACTATTGTTAGCGGCTAGTACAGTAAACCTCCCGGGCCCACCACGTGTTGGGGTGCCGTGGTGCACTATGCGGCGTCAGATGGACGGCGGTGATGCGATCGGACGGGGTCGGGTGGTGGGGGGATGACTCAGGTATGGGCTAACTGCCATACTCCCAAGCCGAGATCTTCTGTGCCCCACCCGCGTTTGTCTGCTCTTGCTGAAGCTCGTGTGGCTTGCTTGGCGTTGATGCTAGGATAATGTTTCACTAGTGCTCTACTCTCTCTAGCTCCTTAAATGGGTGTACTGTGTACATATACCTTTTGCTCTTTTTTTGGAATTTAAGAAATTTATGTATAAAAATTTGCAACATATAAAAAATCAAATTGGTACGTTGCGGAACAATATTCCAAAATGGATCAGGTGATACTAACTTTGCGCAATAAAAGCGGCCAATGTTCTGATATAAAATTGGTAAAATTTAGTAAAATTTGACCGATGGCAAAGGATAGAAGAATACTTGGGATTAAGAGTGAACTACGTAGATGGACGAAACAACATAGCCCATTTGTATCTATAAAAGAAGAAATCAGAAAACGACTCTTTGCAGGTTCAAAAAAATCTGGTAACGAACGTGCAAAATCTTATTATCTCCATCTAGACATTTTTCATTTTTGAAAAATGCTGTTTTTGAATTACTAAAAAAAACAGAATATGTGTGACGCTCGCTCGGGCTAAACCATAGGGTTTTCCTTTTTTTTTTTTGCATTCAATGTGAATGCAAACCCCGCTTTCTCCATAGGTAGTACGTAGATCGCATCGAGGATAATCAAGCGCCATTACTGCAATGCGACGGAGGAGATGCTGGAAGGGGGATCACGCGTTGCGGCTGATGGGCGGCCTCGCCATAAACAGAAAGTTTAGGGGACGGGGCCAGGCCATTTGCAGCGGCTGAGCGCAATAACTACTCCTCCTTTCATTCAAGCGCGTCACACGGCGCTCGCTCGCTCCCGCACCTGCAATCAATCCACGGCAGCTACAGTGACGGTGGTACACGGTCATCAAGACAAGCGGATATCCATCCGTGATAATGCGCGTGGTTAGGTTACGTACGTACAGATCTCGATCGATCGATGCTGCTAGTACTACCACCACGCGTATGTACTCCGGTGGGTAGGTTCTCGGGCATAAAATGCTTCCTTCCGGATCGATTCGATCGATCGATCGATCGGATGGATCTTCTCTTCTCGTGTGTGCTGGGTTTGGTTTAGGTTTGGATCTGGGCCTGGTGAGTGAGTGTAGCAGCAAATGAAATGCTACGCTTATCCCGCACGTAAGCTGCATGCACGCCCGCTCCTGCCTGCCAGCCACCTGCGTGCGCGTGATGTCAGTCACAGTTGAGGAGCGGCAATCAATGCGCCTCCACGTCCCACCCCGCATTCTTTTTTCATGTCGCCCCGCCGGGCCGCCGGTCGAGTCAGTGTTTTACTTTAAAAAATAAAAATAAAAATTATATTTTAAAGTTTGAGTTTTTTTCTCTTTTGATATAGCCAATGATATATCCCCGCGTGGGTGCAAAATCTTAATGTGAAATTGTTTCTACTCTAGGCTACATAAAAAAAGTCAGAATCAAACAAATTTTATACTACCTCCGTTTAAAAGTAGGTGTCTTAATTTTATCTAAATACAGATATATTTAGACACATTTTAGTTATATATGCATAATGTATTTGTATTAAATAATAGTTAGGCATCTATTTTTAAACGGATGGAGTAGTTTTATGTTGATGTCCACGCGGTTTGATAGGATGACCTAAATTTAGGCCGGATCTGTGATTGGCGCGCCGCGAGTCACTGAAACAATTGCCATTTTATAAAAACTTTTAGGGGGCTAAATGTTTCCATTACATTCTAAATATAATTAGACTAACTAAAAACTATATTGAGGTCTCATCCAGCATCAGCATAGCTGGCCTACCCTAGCTGGCATGCCCCTCGCTCTCTTGACGGTAGCTAGCCGTTGCACCTTCTGCCTCGTCGCCAGAGCTCTCATGGCCTTCATGTCCCCTTGGTTGCCACGGGCGCATGGCTTTGCTGGCCCGGCGAATCCTCTCACGGGCGGCATTCCTTCTCATTGTCTGGAAGTAGGCCATGGCCTACCGCAGCTTCACCGCCTCGTGAGCGGTCGTGATCGTTGTCGCATTCGCATCGGCAAACGCCTCGATTTCGGTGGCCCTCCCCGCCTGTTGCACTGCCAATGCATCCTCTCGTAGCCGCTCTAACACCACCTGCAGGACGACGAAGGTAGCCTACCTACAAGCCGCCTCTTCCGCCTCCAGCGTGGCGTAAAGTGTGGTTTGCTAGTGTGTGGTCTCTGTCGGCGTCTGCTCGACGATCTCTTCCGCCATGAACTGGCGGCCACGCTCATCCAATGCCGCCGCCTTCATTTGTAGTTTCCGATAGTGAAACCATATTTCACATGAATGATACAAATTATAAAAAGTAAAATTTACCATTATTTAGTATTTTAATAGAACAATATCAATGCTCACAAAACACGTGTTTACAATCTTTGGAATTTTCAGAACCAAATAGATGGTAAAGACACATCTTTTGGACACTTACAATATTTTCTGAATTTTGTAGACGCTTGTAAATTTGAAACACTAGATATTTTCCCAGCAGCCATCCGTTGGTAATACCATGCGGTAACAGTGTAATTTCACTCGCTCGCCCTGCAGAGAGCACGCGGCCCACGCCGGTTAACATGGTACCTAGCCTAGGGTAAACAGAGCTAGTACAAGTAGCTTGCTCTTTTCGAACCCTGGCCTGATGAGTCAGGTAGCTCACATCTTGTCGTCCCTTCCCCTGCTGGCCTCTGCCGTGCGGCTTTAGCTTTAGGTTTTGTTCGCTTGCTTGCCTGCCCTTGCTTGCGCGGATCAAAAAGCTGACGCTTGGCTATCATTTCTACACCTGCTCACTCCTCCGCTCCGGCTTAATTTTCCGAATTTCCAGCCCTGACCGATTGATCGATGCCGCCTGAGCTTTTTGTTCCCTACCTAGCTCTCCTCTCCCTCTGCCTTGTCCACGTCGTTGATCATGTTGCACATGTTTCGGAACTTGGGCGTGATGATCGCGTCTTCTTGCTTTTTCGTTTTCCAGACAAGAAACCTTTTTTACCAAGTGGACTTATTTGCTAGTGCTACTAGTGTGAATACTTAGACTGTTCTAGTCTTATATTGGATGGATTCTCACTTATTTGCCTGAGTTTTCTGCTGTTTGTTTGTCAAGTGTTCCCACCCGTAGTTTCTGTTGCAAACGACATTTTTCTTTTTACAACATCCCTCAAGTTCAGAAGTCATTGCAATGAGGACCCCAGTTCTTAGTCTACTGAGCAAATTCGAGACCGTTTAGTGCACGATAGCGGGCTGCCACGTGATAGGAAAACTTAAAATGGAGACCAAGCTACATATAGCCTTTATTTGCAAACATTTAGAATTCGTATTTTAATTTTTTTTTAAAAAAATCAAAATTCTAGAGATAGCCAATGATGTAAAATCTTAATACAAAATATTTCATATTCTAGACTACACAAAAATGATAAACTCTGATAAATTTTAAAGTGAATAGTGCATATTTCAAGACTGTAGATTTATCAGATTTTGTCAATTTCATATAGCCTAGAATACAAATCACTTTGTATTGAGATTTTACATCATTCTAGCATATATTATTGGCTACCTCCAGAATTTTGTTTTGATTTTTAAAAATGAAATATAATTTTTTAGTCTTTCAGAATAAAAAGATAAATGTAGCTCAGCCTCCAAAACACCACACTCCACGTGAGCTTCATGTTTCCTTGTCAATGGTGCAGGCGTACATCCGCATAACATGGATCGTAGCTCCCGGGCGACAGGCACACGACTGGTCTCCTGGATCGACCGTGCAAGAAGAAAAAATGTTTCTCTGCACCGTACCGCAACCACAACCACCACCAACCCAGCACCCATCGTCTCCACGGAAGCCTCCAATCTTCGTATCCCATGATCCGTAGCGACGGAAATCCGTGCTGCTGCTGATCACTGAAGTCAACCGACATAATGTCCAACGCCGATGATACGGCGATCAGACATAAAACGAACAGTAATATGCGAAAACTGCAGCTTTGCTTCAGCCAACAAGTACGAGAGGACCTACAGTTTCATCCGTTCAATTGTGGGGGTGGGGGGGATCACGTGTCCATCTACACAGGCTACAAGTACCGCGAACAACAACTGGCAAAAGCCCGGTCTAGCTAGGCCTTGGGCGTCTTCTTTGCTAGCCCGTATGGCCAGTTAACACAAATCTACAAGTGGGTCTTTCTAATCCAGTAAACTGTACAGGAGAGTAAGTACCGGCAGATTAGCATCAGGGCAAGAAGTCAGAACTATATTTTGCTTCCCCCCTTTGTTTCTGTTGACACAGGCAAGGGCTGGCCGTTCCAGGTTATCTACTCCAGTGTGGTAAGTCGTAACGCATTAGGATCAGCATTGCTTCGGCTGTAGCAGCAATATATGGTGTGAATAAACAGCAGCCGACAAACATGACGAGAGGTGGAAGCAGCCTCTAAACTTGAAAAAAGGCCTGCTATAGCATCTGTTTTGCCATCTGTAAATCAGAAGAGAAAATGTAGTAAGTAGGGGTGAAAGGAAGCCCTTGTCTCAATATGTGCTTAAGTCAAGCAGCAGCACTCCGCAAAATAAATGCAGCATGCTCTACATCCCGCAGAAAGTTCAGAAAACTTAGTACAAACTAGATATGGATGATGGAAAAGAATACCTTTTCTTGGCAAATCCTTGACAGTGCTTCCACATGAAAGTTTTGTAGCTCTTCAAGGACTTTAACCTCTAACCCTCTAATGTCTTCACCCTGAAAAGGTCCAATACAGGTGCATCAGAAGAACGGAAGCAGCCAAGTCATCCCCACATATTGTGTTCAGTTGTTCATAAGTAAGCTTGCTAGCAAAGTAAATATATGGTTACCTTCAATCTGGACATTGCGTTTTCCAACTCTTTGCAGCGCCTTCTTTCAAAATTGTACGCAGCTTTTGCTTCTTCTAGAGTACTGACGCCATCATATTTCCAATTATCCGAAGCTTCCATTTCGCTTAGGGTTCTGCCGGTATCATTCTTCGCTGAATGAAAGCCATTTTGCTTTGATTTGAATTCAAACAAATCCTCCTGAGAGTTTTCTTTCTTCATCTTCGAAACAAGGACCCGCATGCTTGCCAGCTCATTTTCTAAATCCTGCTCATGGCACTTCCCATCATCAATTATCTTCAAAAGCTCATTTTCTCGCCGGGACTTTTGGGATAATGTGTCCTCTAACGCAGCCTCCCTCTCACAACTAGCAACCAACTCTTTCTGCATCTCCTCGGCAAAATATCCATTTTCCTGATCACGGCGTTTTGTGTCATTGTGGATACTGCCCCTTGCAACCGATGAATTAAGCTCTTTTGCTGCAGTTAAGTCTGCAGCCAGCTTTGCATTTTCATAAGAAAGCCTGGTGACTTCTTCAGCCAAATTCTTTAGTTCAACTGCAGCGGCAGCTGCCAATTCTTTTGCGTAGTATGATTCTTCAGCCAGCTTTTGACTGTGAATTTCCAAGCCATCCTTCTCTTCCGTCAGCGTCAGATTGTCTTGCTTCAAATTCTCAATTTCTGCAGCCTGCAGCATTGATTCTTTTAGGTTTCAACTTTTCAAGTGACAATCAAAATTGGACGAAGATGAATTGCAGGCATGTGATGTTTACCTGCACGAGTACTTGAGATTTTAATGGTGATTCCCTATTATCTTCCACTGTTCTAGAGGGAATGTTTGCATGACTTGAGAATTCATCTGCCTGATCCCTAGAATCACTTCTTGCCGTCGATGGTTCACTAAACTGCGTAGCAGACTCACTCCTAAAAGCCTTCAATAATTTACTGTTCTCTTGCCTCAATTGCGCAACTGCTTCTTGGAGTTCTGCATTTTCCGATACCTATTTGAACAAAGAAAACGTCAGATTGATATGTTGGACAAGAAAAATAGTTGTTCTCCCACCCTTTCTCACCTTTGCTTGTAGCTGGTCTTGAAGGATTTTGTTATCTGCAGACATGATCTAGAGAAACCACCCAGGTAAAACAGTAATTAATCTATGATAGATATCAATCCGAGAAACAAACACTAGCTGACAAAGTGGCATTGAACAAACCTCCAGTTCAAATGTTTTTTCGCTCAATTGCGTGGTCAACTTTGAAAAGGTCTGAAAAATATTATAGGAAACATTTCAATCATTAACAAAGAAATCCAAAACACTGTAGCATATGACTCATTAGCCACAGATCAAGAAAGTTAAGGTAGACCTAACAAACCAAAACATAAGTAGAATACCGCTCAAACGAAAATCTCTAGAAATTCCATGTAAGTCAACATCAGATGAATTCAAACTTTCCAGTTTAACATCACTTGGCAACTATTACCTGGGACATCTCAGTCCTAATAGCTGGGTCATCTGTAGTTTCCAGTGATTGCATTATACGCTGTTCTAACGCATGCATATGTGATTTCTTTTCACCGATATCATTTTTCAACCTCTCAATTTGGCTCTGTAGAAAAAGAGAAATGGGAATGCTCAGATAAGGATATTCTTAAAATAAATGGCTGAGGATCTAGGGTAGATAAATATGCCCAGCTAGCTCAGAAAAGATTATAGATATATTTACATGAATTTGTGAATCGTCAGGGTTGTTGGCTGCTTGCTCCAACAACCTTTTGAGTGAGCTTGTAGAAAGTGCGACTTCCCCACCCAGCATTTTGACCTGCTCTTGAAGAAGGTCTATTTGATCCACGATAGTTGTTCCACTCTATACATGTAACATGTCAGTTAGTGTCCAGATCAGTGAATATAGCAGAGCACTCTCTATAACAAAAACAACATGGGTCAATCTCAAATTAGCAAGGAAGTCACAGACCACGTGCTGCTTCAAGCCAGAAGTGCTAGCCAGACAAGGAGCATAGGACAAGGAAGATCTCACAGTTCAGAGCCAAAAGTAAACTTACTGTAACCAAATTCCATTAAACATGAATCCACTTATCGACTTATTTTAATGTGGAATCACATTCCCTAACTGGGCAACAACCAGCACTTTGTAGGCTACCCACGAGCCAGTGTTCTTCAGCAAGCAGCAATCCAGAACTAGAATGCTTTATTACAATTTAACATGGAAGGTTTCCAGCATATTCCACAGAAGGAATGCAAGAATTTGGAATTGTGCAGTGAAGTAGAATGAGAGGAAGTGGGGAAAGTGTAAAAAGTCAGAAAACCGACTCACCGGCAATGGGTGTCGAGCAATAGGTGCAGCACTAAATAGATCACCAGCTTGAGTCCTCTCTAGAAAAGAATCACCCAGTGCTGGATCATCTGCTTTCCTAGTCACAGATTTCCTGTGACCATCCTTCAGGTCAAGCAATAGGTGTTTTTGCTGTGATGATCTGGAGAAGGAAGGCGAGCCACTAGCTGTGCTGTCACTATCGACACTAGCTGACAGTCCAGATAATTGCTCTGACTTCTGCATAAGTAAAATAAAATATATTAATGACTGAACCTATAACTTATATAGCAAAGCCAGAGTACAAGTTATAAAGACAAGACAGCTCGCAAAGCTATAAGAAACATCAACAAAGATATTCGAACAATTAGACAGCATCCAGCGACGAGTTGTTCCTTGTATATATAAAAGAAGAGGGACACATAAGTGGAGCTACACATCTTCAAACAGCTAGATGATAGAGCTGATACTTGTGATCTCAAGTTCTCAACCACCAAAACCGAATACTTCTCTACCACAGTCCACAGTACATGGTCTTCCACATCTTTCAGTGTCTAGAAGCCCACAAGCAAGTAATTCCTAGGTGTACTGCATTACTATCGTGGGAGAGGCGTTTTTCAAAAGAAAAACGCTCTCGCGACCGCGTCGTCCCCCGCGGGCGACGGGGCCGCGCCGCCACTCCCCCTCGTCCAGCTCCCCCCTCCTCCCCTTCTCCTCCGCCGTCGTCGGCGTGCGTCGCCGGGCAAGGCCCGGGCGGCGCCGGCGCCGGCGGCCCTCGACTTTCCCCCTCTCGGCGCGGGCGCCGCGGGGTAGGTGCGGCCGGGAGGTGCTCCTCGGCCGGCGGCGGTCCGGCGTGGCGGGGTGAGATCCCCACGTCGGGTGGGAGGAGGGGTGGCGGCGCGGCCGTTGGCGGCGGAGCTGCACAGCGGCGCCATGGCAGGGCCGCTCGGCCCAGATCTGGGCCCAGGCGGGGCCCGGAGGGGCACGGCGGTGGCTCTGCTCTTGGCACGCCGGCGGCGCTCCCTGGAGGAAGAGAAGACAGGGCGGCGGTGGGTGGGCGGCGGCGGCACTTCGGCCGGCCAGCTGCAGCGGGGCTTTACGGGCCCTTTTGGGTCCGGCCGGGCCAGTTCGGGCCTGGTCTGCCTCGTAGCCTCGTCCGGTCGGCTACCGCGAAAGCGGTGGAGGCAGTTCCCTCCCGCGTGGCTGCGGTGCTGCTACCCCCGTCCCCGCTGCATCCCTTTTCTTCGTCTAGGCCTTGCTCCGGTGACCACAGTTAGGCGGCGAGGATGGCTACAAGACCGTGGTGGCGTGTGCGGGTGGGCGGCATGTTAGGTGGAGCACGTCGGAGCGTCTGGGGTGGTCGGTTTGGTGGTCGGGAGAAATCCCTGTCGGCATGCTCGACACCGACGCGGTGACGCCTACGGGTGTCACCTTTCCTTCCTGAAGGGCGTCGGGTGTACCTCCTCCCCAATCCCCTCCGCATACCGGGGGAAACCCTAGGACTAGTCCGGGCAACAGCGGCGTCATCGTCGTCTCCTTGGTGAAGGTGTTGCTTGGTATGCGGTGCCTCGGCGTGCTAGGAGCGTGGTGGTACTTCTCCGGAGGGCGCAGCGGTTGCGGGTCATCTTCGTTTTCGTCGATCTGCCGGTGTCGGCATTTTTTCTTCTTTCCTTTCTTTTTCTTTTCTTTTGGGCTTGGTTGTGCTGCGGCCCCAGCGCGTTCGTTGTATCGGGTCGTTTGCTATATTAATATAGCGGGGCGAAAGCCTATTTCGAGGAGGAGGGAGAGGCATTTTAAAAATTAAGCAAATGCAAGTAGAGGGAAGCACATATGAAACGAACAAATTAGAATAAAATGAACAAGAAGACTGCAATAAAGCAACCTAGCTTATTTCTTCTAGACTTGTATCTTTTTCTAACGACCAGGAAAGCTATATTGCCTACTGTAAGCACACAATCCTTTTCCAGGAGAGAACAGAAGATCACTGATGGCAATACAAAACTTAACATAGAAGCTGAGAAACACAAACTATATAAGTACATAGCAAGAAAATCACCTTTAGTTTGAACCAACCAAGCATACCACGTTTGCGATTCCTTCTATCAAACCTAATAGGCTCGTCAGAAGTATGAGAATCTAGTTTTGCTTCAGTTGAAAACTCTGAATCAAGGCTAACATCATCGTCCTCGCCGTACTCCCGCTTTCGGTCGGGTAAATAAGCAAGCTGCAAAATGAAACCAAATAAGAACAATAGGCACTCTCCAAGAAAGTAGGCGCTCCCCAATGAATGAAGCAGGGTAAATCATCAGGAAATATAGTGTTTTTTTACGATAAGAAATATTGTTTCCTTCTACAAAAGCGCCAATATACAACATAATATGCAGTTCAAAATCTTACTATAGAGCAACTTTTTATGCTCCATTCGATTTGTTACTTGTGCGTAGATGAGCATTGCAGATACATACAGCTCTCAATCATTCAGGTAACGTACAGTCCAAAAGAGTGTTCGCGTTGCATATGGCCAGGGTCCATCAACTATGATCTCTTGTACAAAATGGGATTAGTAGGGTGTTGTGGCATTAGTAGCATAGCCATAGCCATAGTTAGAGTCCAGTTCAATTACTGCCGGATTAAATAATTAGGAAAAATAGGCTACCGTGAGTTGGTTTGTGTCAGAGTGAAAATAGAGTCCTAGTTGTGGACTACAGGTATTGGAGTCAGTTTTGAATACCAGTCTCCTGGCGGCTGGTCCTCCTATAAGAGGATGTGTATCCAGTGTGTTCTAGGGCAAGCAGAAATAAACCCTTGATCTTCCTAATGCTAATCCCTGCCTCTTTTATTTCTCTAATCTACCTCTGTTATCTCTCTTGACTCCATCATGACACCTGCGCGCAGACTACGAACTCATCCTCTCGTTAACCACCCTTACTACCTTCAGAGCTCTAAGCGGCCACAAGATAGGGTGCCCCACATCCGTACAAATGAATACTCGCCAAGGTCACAGTGCATTGGTGCTTTTTCATTATTATTTTTCTCTTTTAATGAAAACAGTAGTAGAGAGCCCTATGGAAATATATTGGCAAGTAGCTTACATAAAAAAATTATAAAGATTTCACAGGAACCAAGGCACATCCAAAAAGTCCACACATCTTAATGGAACTGAAAACTAGAAGTTGCAAACAAAATAAGAAATTTGGTATGGTAGGCTAAATTTCGAGATGAACTATGTGTTTTTTCGTTTCTTAATTAAATTAATCCAGCTGAGAACTATAGAGCACTCGTAATCTGAGGCACCCCCAAAAATTATGAAGCATACAGCACAATAAAGCTGTGCATTAAGTAGGAAACATGCATCATCACAAAGTAACCTCACATTTTACATATTAGTGTGAACAAAAGCTGCAACTTGCAACGTCAGGAAAAGTGAGATAAAGTAAATCCTCAAAATCGATCCACAAAAACAATAGAACAGAAAAGGCAGCAATCCTGCTCTTTCACACTTGCACCATATTCTCAGTTTCTATGCCAGATTTTGTTGTAAGGCTCTTCAGAATTTACTCTGAGTTGGATTAATGGACTAAGATGTTGCAACCAAACAAAGAAGAAGAGAGCTTGAGCTTAAGAACCTCATCTTCGCCAAATGAATGCCGTCGGCGGAGGCTAGCCTTTCCTAAAACATTTGCGGATATTGAACTTTTGGTTGACACCAATATCAGTTTTGTTAACCTCTGAATTCTACCCATCAATGCTGCTTTTGCTTCTTCTTCCTGTTCTAACCTTGACTGAAGTTTGACTTGGCCAGCTTCAAGCTATCACACAAAGAGAAATTACAAAGATTAATCATTTTGGATGGAAGCAAGGCCAACAAGTTCATGTACGGATGGAATATGTTGAATTTAATCTCCAGCATGCCATCTGGAAGGTAAGTGTCTCAATATTGCATAGAGTACAAGGATGCTTAGGTGGAAGAGAAGTTAGTCTTCCAGTGACTTATATTGGTGGAGAATAACTTCTCACGAAATTAAGAAGGAAGGTACTCTGTTGCTGAAAAACATGCAAAACAAACCTGAAGTTTTAAGTTAACAAGATCCTCCTGATCCGTCGGAAGAATGTACCCATTTCCCATCATGCCACGTCTCAGTTGCTGCAGCTCTTCTTTCAAGCATGTTATCTCCTTCTGATACTTCTTTATCAAGGACTTCTCATCGATTATCTGGAAAGACAATTAGCATCAGTACCAAGCATCATTCTTAGAATATGGACTTCAGACTGATTGATTATTACCTTATTTTGAGAAGCTTTCAATTCGACATGCTTGCTCCTGTGGGCAAATTTTAATGTATTATGTGTCTCTTCAGTGTTACTGGAAGCAGGGGTAACTGTGCAAATAAGCTGTGACAAAGAAAAGGGTGAGATTATACGAACATAAGTTGCTTACACTTACAAGCCCAAACGTATATGTGGGAAGCTTCCAAAAACCAAGGCAATAAATAAATACATAAGTAAATAAAGGATCTTAACAAGGGAGAAAGCACGAGTTACTGAACAAACGAAACACTCACAGAAATGCGTCCATGGCCGCTCAGAGAGTACTGAAGTAAGCGTGTGAGCTTTGAGTCTCTATAGGGAATATGAGCAGCCTTGCCATCTGTAAGTTTAGCAATAACCTGCGACGAAATTCCATCAACAACTTACCATGAGAAGAACTAAATAAATGAAAACGATGTGATCATTTCCCCAGTACCCCTTCCTACTAGTCAATTATATGTGAGATAAGCATCATGTGGATTCATGTTGTAGGAGCTAGCAAAGGAGTCATGCATGCAAACACTGTCTCTATTAGTGCTGCGAGCAACTACAGCAAGTTAATCCTAGCAGATTTGGGATAACTCAATGAAATGGGTCACAAGGTTCATCTTGTATTAATTTCTCAATAAGATCACAAAAAGAGAAATCCTCAGGGGCGCAGGTTGCAGGAAAACGTACAGTTCCAAGGGTGAGCAGGCTTTTGTTTATGTATGAACCTTCTTTGCGACGTAATCCAGTTGTTTCAGTCTTGGAACTCTCAGACCCAGCGAGATCAATCAAGTTCTGACAAAAGCATATGGATGGAAATAAGAAGAGCATGCATAAAACATAAACTATACCAAGCTGCTGGATGCTAAATAAATCAAGATAATAAGTAAGATGATTGAAAGGTACAAAATTATAAGCAAACTGGATGAGAGGAATTACCAATTGGCATAATCTCACTTCTTCCTCTTCAGTTTCACCAGCGGGGCTGCTCTCGATGGTCTGCAGGCATGTAACAATGTAAATTTAAACATTCTACCTGAGCTGAAACCCATAGTAACTAGCTACATCAAACAACTTCACATTGGAAGAAAGAACAGACTTTTAGATTCGGTAAACTGCTACGTGGAATGATTTACATTACTTTGCAGACTCAATAAGCACTCATTATTTGGCAGATGGATGTAAACACCTGCCAGCCAACAGACATGTGTACAAGAGAGAGGACAGGTGGCAGAGACGAGAGAGAGTGAGAGAGTACCAATGTGAATATAGTATGGCTCCGACTACTGACGAGATTGAAGTTGTTGGATCCAACATGTCTGTGCTCTGCCACATGCAATTCATCAGCAATTTAGCACAAGGTTAATGTGATTCAAGGTGTACAAAGATCTAACAATCAATGAATCACTGTAGGTTTAAGTTTTGGTACAAATAGGTATATGACTTCACCAAAAAAAATCACTGTAGGTTTAAGTTTTGGTACAAAAAATGACAAGGACAAACATGGAGATGAAGCAATCCCCATGGAAATATGGAAAACCTCCTCGGATGCAATAAGTGATAATCTGGGGAAAGGAAAGGATGTTATCTACACAAACCAAATACCTTCTCCAGATGCTATCAGAGAGAGTGCGTGTGCAGGTGATAAAACAACCTCTTCTTTAAGCCCTTCCACATAAGTTCCCTAAGAGAATAGAAAGAGTGATAAAATTATGAGTAGCTGATAAGGTCTACAGATCAGCAGTTATTGGCAAGAGACTTGTCAGCGAGAAATGAGAACAAGGAATCAAACAGATCAACACACAATGTGAAATAAGAACTCATAAGTAATAAGTATGCCTTTCTTAGGCCTGTAAAAACTCTCTACCTTTTAATATACTCCCATCGGTTCAAAACAATTGCCAAAAAATGGATGTATCTACACACTAGATACATCCATTTTTTGGCAATTGTTTTGAACCGGAGGGAGTATTAAAACGCAAGCTTTGTGTTTCGCCGGGAAAAAAAGAGATAGAAATAAAATTCCATGTAGTATAGACTGCTATGCTGTACAGGATTAATTGACATGGTCCAACAACCAGGTACCTGTGCGTCTTCTCGAATTCTAAGATTCTGTCCTGTCGGATCAAGTAAATCATTTATAACCTGCAAGGTGATAAGACACAACCAAAAGCATGAACAACCATTAAACATATCAATGAGTGAGTTCAGAAACAGTTGACTCCAATTTCATATTCTCTCACTATATTAAACCTGTTTCTAAGTAAGCATTACTGCATCAGGTGTACGGTAATCAGGGGCATGCAGCAATTCTGGTCTTATATGTCTATTGTATATTGATAAGAGACAATCTTGTTCCTATGAAGTAGCAATAGGTGCAAATCAGTAGCAATCAAATGCATGGCTTGACAAGATAAGTCACCTCATTGTAAATTTCAAGATATGACACCCGCAGAAGAAACTCTCGTCCAGGGGTCTGAGGTCAAGATAAGAAATAATGATGTCATGTGAGCCTGATTTCTTTAACGTTTATAGACAAAAATATATGAAGATATTACATCTTGAATAATGCTGAACACATCCTTCACCGCCAACGGGATAATTCCAGGCGACTTTTGCTCTCCCTGCAATCAAGGTTATCCAAGCGTTTGGTGAAAGAGAGTTCAGTATTGCTGCTGCTAAAAACGATTTGCACATGCTTCTGTGTGAAGTTCAAGTGTATCATGATAGGCAATAGAATAAGAGAAAAAAGAGGAAACAGCTATATGCTAACAGTAGAGCTATGTCCTCTCCTGAAAAAATATGTATGTAGAAGCACACCGATAGACGTGTTGGAGGAATTAAGGGAACAGATGGCAGATATATAACAACATGCACAAACTTACATGCATTGTATGAGTTTTGCCGCTACTAGTGACACCATATGCAAAAACAGTACCTGAAAGAAATAGATCAATTTTAGGGAATTGAATAAATCTTGGAAGATAAAAGTACAACACTACAGATAAGAGAAGGCAACACTAGCAATTACCAATGATTTAAGTGAGTATGTATTAATAATCAAAGGTAGAGGAATAGTGGCTTTTTATTTTCAGGGGCAAAGGGAGTAGAGATAGCAGTGGAAATCCAAAATTCGAACAATTGTGAGCTATTGGTTGTAACAAAAGAATCATGCAAGACTGGCACGAGATATGTCTGATCCAACATAGTTGGCACTGCAGTGTTGGATATAAACGTGGTACAGAGCTTCCCCATAAAGGCTTTAAGAAAATAATGTAGATCCATCCAATCTACATCACATATCTTTTATTGACTGTAGCCTTAACTTCCTACCAAATATTGTTCCTGGTTCGCTAAATTCCCATTCATTATCGAACATAATTTACTCTACAAATTACAAACAATAAGAGAGTCGAAAAGTACCGTTAATTCCTTCCATGGCACCACTTACAACATGCTGAGAAGCAATATCATACACGCGGCGAGTTGTAGTAGCTGGGCCAAAAACTTTATCTGCAAAATTGCACAAATGCAAACAAGGAAAATGTAGGTTTCAGCAAACTACACAGACCTGGCAGACATAAAAAAAATTGTAAAGCATGAGGCTATGTTCACTAATAACAGCTTTCGTTTAACGAAACAAGCCTTGCTCAGATGGCTAGCTATGTGGTTGTGCGGGCAGCCCGGCTAGTTTTTACCCTTTGGTCGAGCACTAGTTCACTGCAAATTTTCCAGGTACTTTCGTGCTTTCCCATTTCGTGGGATAATGTCTACCTGCGCATTTGGCACACATAGCAGATATTCATGTGTGTGCGCGTATGGTGTACGAAATGCTGGGGGCGTCTGCCGTGTACCGCTTAAAACAATGTTAAACTGTCTTCTTGGTGGAACAGCACTTCAGATTCAAAACAATAGCACATTTTCTCTTTAACATTTGTCTGCTACTTCAGTAACAGGCACGCATTCTCATCACACTCTTGAGCTTGCATAGTTGCATAATATAAAGCAAGCCTGACCAAGGTGAAGCATCCTATAGAGCTGGAACTGGTTTCAACAGTTCATTACCAGAGCATATCAACATTCTCACTAACAAAGCTGGTACATCCCTTGCAGTTACACTCCATAGCACAAACAGAGCATATAGCCATCAAACGGCTCTACCCTCATTTCTAAAAGAAACCCCCAATATGGTACTAATTCCTCCCATTTCCTGCGCGCACATTTCCTTAGCGTCACTCGTTCCACATTGGCACATTGTAGCATTACCTGAAACGAAGTGAAGAGCACTCACCAAAAGCATAGGCGATACTCGGGTTGTACTCGTTGCGCACCATGTTGTCGCCGTCAGCATACCAGGCCACCTCGTCCCCCTTGTTGATCTCTCTCGGACTACACACCAGCAAACACAATTAGTTTAAGAAAAACACATGAGCAGAAAACCCAAAATCGCACGTCCTCGGTGGCAGGAAGCAGCGCACCTGAGGGGGCGGAAGCGGACGGTGACCATGATGTTCTCCTTGGCATTGGACGCGTCCGCGGCGGAAGGCGCCCTCCCACCGGCCGCTCGCGAGGAGACCGAGGAGGGCGTGGTGGGCCGCGCGGAGGAGATCGGGGTGGCGGGGCGCGCGAAGGCGGCGGAGGGGGTGGTGGGGCGGCCGCCCGAGGTAGAGGACGGGGTGGTGGGCCGCGCGGCGGAGGAGGACGGGGTGGACCCGCGGCCTCCCGACGAGGTCCTCGCCGGCGGAGGCGCCGCCGCGGCCGCGGGCGAGCGGCGGGATCGGAATGGGGAGATGCTGGAGCGCGTCGATCTCGACGACGACGACATTGTCCGAGAGCGGAGCTCGGACCAGGGGACCTCGGGTGGGTTTAGGGTTTTGGTGGGGAGCAGGCGAGCACGGGCGCGGTGAGGAGCTCGTGGGGCTTTGCTTTGGTGTGTCGCCGCCGTGAGCTCTGCCAGCTTGGGTCGCCGTGGCCTCGTATGCCGATTTGGTCGTGCCGCCTTTTTGGCACTTTGGTCTAAAAATTTCTGGGGCTTTGGGGTTGGGGCTGGACCACCGGTGGTGCGCTTACCGGCGGCTGTTATCTAGATCACACATTTTGACTTTATTTTTTCTTTGTGGTTTGAAATGCTGATGATATACTGTAGAATTAAACAAACAGGGATTCCGTCGACATCAGAACAGTCTTCTACGAAATGATAATGATGAAGTAGGAGTAGGAGTGTAGGACCCAAGACATCGAGATCACCTTGCTGGACGAGATTCAATGTCGCAATGTCGCATGGTAGTACTGTATGAAACTTGTCTAATAGCAGGTTCACCCTATCTGCACGTCGTGGCAAAAAGAGAAAATATTCGGCGAAAATCAAGTAACGGTAAAGTTGTGATACTTATTTTAGAGCGGAGATAGTAGTATGTTTCAAAGTTTATGAGAAACTCCAAAGATGCACTATGTGTCTATGTTAAGCATTGTGGTGGAAATCGATAACGCTTTGAAGCCAAATCCAATAGGCTGCTAAATTTCGTTCAAATCATCACTAACTAATACTACTCGAGTTAAGACGACGCTCCACTGGCAAGCCCAAGCAACTACCTAGGCTTGAGGGATGTTGGATCCGCATTGGCTCAAGAGGGGTTTCTACAAACCTATAGAATTTCAAGTTCAGAAGTCTAAGAAAACAAATTCAGCAATGAATAGTGGTAGAGATACGACAATGTTGTTCATGCATTATTTTTCTTATCCCAAATGAATATAAGTATGAATTTCAAATTTTGATGTCAATTGAACATGATATTCCTAAGATATCCTTTTTTCTGAGTTTTTTTTAACACTCTCAACATGGAATTTATGGAGTTCCCATTGTAGCTTGATTTGGCAAGAAACATTTTCCCCCAGTGGGAGGTTGGCCACATATCAAGAGAAGGACAGTGAATGCCCGCACCACGTGGTGGAGGCAAGGGCTGTGAAGAAATTTGGATTGTGAGGCTTCAAATCAAACAAGAAAAGGTAACGACGGATGAGAAGAAGACATAAGGACATGATCGCAATGGTGCAACCCCTGCCGTTTAGATCATGCAATGTAGTAGAAGTGGATAATGTAATGGGTTGCAGTGACCATATCAAATAGCCTACCACAAGTAGATAGGTAACAAGGGAATACGTATGAATTTCATAGCGGGTGAAGCGCAAAATTTCTAAGATTCTTCAGTCACAATTGCTATTTTACGTCATACATGAATGAGCTTGTATGTTTCCATGTGAATGGTAATGATTGTAATGGCCACTGGTACTTTGAATTCGGATTTGTTGGCTGATCATATATACAATGTCATGGGCCCCTTCTATTAGTTACGAGCTAAAGAATCGACGGGGAGGTTGTGATACGATAGATCTTTGCGCAAGAAGAAAATGAGAAATTCTCAAGAGAAAAAAGTGATGGGAGGTAATGTTAAAAAAATATAGTATATGTTAGCAAGGATGACTTACATTTGACACTAGCCTCGTACCATAGGGAGCCTCAAATTCATCTTAGGGGGCTCTCACTTCTCCCCTTTCTCTCTCTCCTCGGCCCGTGTTGACAGTCACCTCATGTCCCCGAGCTCTCCTCCGACTCATTTCCGACGGCGCCGCCGCTTGGAGAAGAGAGGAGTGAGATGCTCGACGTTTTCGGTATGATGCCGGTGTATGGCGTGATGCCAGTGCTTTGGTGCGGGTTGTTGGATTTGTGTAGCTAGATGCAGTGTCGAGTAGGGCTCATCTCTCTTTCTCCTGCTCCGGAGGTTGGAGCTGAGGGAGGCGGAGAAGGGCACCGTCTCCTTCAATAAAGTCGCGGTTCATGGCCACCTCTCGCGGTGGACTCGAGGAGTTGTGATGCTTCTTCCGGCTGGTCGTGGAGGCGAAGGGATGAAGAGCAACGGTACGTCGTCTTGTGCATCTCGAAGGTGGTGGGGATGGCTCTTGCTGCAAGGTGGAGTGAACCACACAGTGGCTATGTCCGCTGCCATGATCTGTGGCCGAAGTGTGGGCCCCTCCAACCGCCGTAGTGGCGATTCTACGACCTCCAAGGTGGAGGCCCCTTCAAGAGCTTCTCGCTGGAGCTCTGCGTCATTTTCACCGCCAAGTGGTGCGTCCCCCGCGGAGTCATGGCGGCCGGCGATGGAAGCTCCTCGATGGAAGCTCAATCCCAGTGGAGAGGACCAAGGACTTGATGGCGTTTCGATTTTCTATTTTAGGGTCCTTATGTAATTATGCTAGGTTGTGCTGTAATTTTCTCTTTTTCTGAGGGTCCTAAAATGTTCCCATATAACACCTTCAGGATCCTTCGAGGTCCCATCCGTGTTCAAAAAAAGTCCCAAGCCTATTCCATTGTTAGCACACAAAAAAAGGAAACAGAAACGGTGGGTGATTTGGGCGGGAGGGAGCGGTAAGTGCGATTAGACCCACCGGGAAAGTGACACGACCCGAACCTGCGGAGTGCGCACTCTTGGGAGTTTGTAATTTTGGGCCTTGGCTGGGTGCGCCTGCGCCACGAAAGCACGTGGCGGGCACGAGAGGCCGATCCGAGTTAATGCCGCCCCCGTCGTCGCAGGCTCACCACAGCACATAGGGGTTGTTAATTCCTTCGCGACACTGCTGTCCTGATGGCGTCTTATTATCCGGAACTGTTCCCCTGAATGGTGGACGCCCACCACCACTCAACAGATCGGTCCAATCTAATCCTCCGATACGCACGCACCCGTGGACAGGGGCCATTTGGTTACAAACGGACCCATGGATCACTGCTTCAAAGATTCCGTGTGCTTGTGGAGACAAAGACGGAGGGGCTCGCCAAATGGAGATTACTCCTGGTTGATTATGCTGGGAGGCAGCTCCTCAGAGGCCGTAGGGTCCAGAGGTTTATGTATTGCAGATCTGATGTTTATGTTTACTGCGGCGGCGACCACCACCGTGCTCGATGAGCCACATGACTGATAGAAAAATGACACCACGCTGCCACAGCCCAGAGGCACGTAAGTAAAGCATTCCGTGAAGAGCAGGAACATAAAATTCCGAATAAAATGGATTCCTCATCGAATCAGGGGTGCTCCCTCCGCAGGTTCACATACATGGTCCAAATCTGTTCGTCAGCAGATGCACTATTATTTTTACACTCACGATCTCAGTTCCCACATCTAACGGCTTGCCGAAGCTGGAAAGAAAAACCTCTATCTTGTAGCATGACAAGAAGCTGGGAAAATGCCTCGTCCTGTGTGGTGATACGAAATTGGAGGAACAATGGGCTTGATCCTGCAAAGGAAGACGACAGAGTGAGCCTACTGTGGACAGGACCAGCCGAATACTTTGTTTTATCAATGTTACAACTGGATGAAAAGAGCTGACACGAATCAACAAACTGGTAAGGGGCATATACCTTTTGGACGAGCCCTTGGCTGGATCTGGTTCACGCGCGGCACTCACTAATCGTCCAAGGAGAATCCCTGCAGGACAGCCACAAAGATCAGTTAGGCACATACCACATTAGCTTGAAACACAAAGGACGATAAGGTTGGCACAGCTCAGCGGAGTGGTTTTGTCAGAATGACAGCAGAGTGTTGGAAAACTATGCGCAGAATGGCACTGACCTCGGCAGGATCGAACTTTGAGCCCAGGCTGCTCAGTTTAGCATGAGCCTCCGCATAGTCTTTGAAGAATGCCTCTTGGTCCGATGCGTACTGCTCTGCGTAGACCTGAAAGTGTTGCGGATTTTTCAGGCGGTAAGTTTAATAATTATTATCTCACTTTTGTAGGATACCGACAGCATACAGTTTGAGCATCAGGATCACCTTGAATGTTGGGTCCTCAAACAATGCGGCATCCGTAGGCAAGACCAGAAGATCCTGATCTCTCTTCTCTTTTATCTCCTATAAAGTTTGTTGGTAGCTGGTCAGTTCTATAACAAAATCAGATCAACTGACCAGGCATGCAAGATATTGATCGGGGCACTTACCTTGAAGTAACTGTTATCAAACTTCAGCCATTCAGGTGTCCATGATTGCCCACCAGGTGCACCAGGGCCATTTTTCTGTCAAAGTAACAAAAGATAGTGGATGAACATTACTCACGTAGACAATGCACTTGTATATCTACATGGAGCAGTGCAGACAGCATCGATGTTTTGAAGTGTGTGTGTGCGATTTTTATGCATATTTTAACTGACACCATCAGATGTGTTTGAAGTGTAGACAGCTCAACTGTACTCATACAATATACAAATCTTGAAAATAATCACACCTAGTCGTGGAGAGATTAAGGCCTAAGGGTAATACTAACTCTAAGTATGAAGTAAGCATTAATAGAGCCAACATGGTCAAAGTGATACCGCAACATGCTATGCAATTGTTAACCTGAACATGAGAATCAAAACATCCAAGGTAGCATATACACACAAAAAGTTAAGAACAACATACGGTATATTTTGTTTCAGGTTTCCCCCAGCCGCTCCGTTCAGGCCTAGACCTTCCAAGGGTATGTGCCCCAGATAAAGCAACAATTTCCTGCAGATACAGGGTACAAACAGCTCAACAACATAACATCATGGGCAAACAGGTGACTCAGATCATTATTTGCACACCTTGTCATCAAGGCCCATTCTGTAGAATACAGCCCTCAAGTGGTCAGCAGGTGCACTGGGGCCAGCATCTGGAAAAAAACAAAACACATAATTGAAGAATTAGCAATCATCATATTAAATGCATTTAGCAACAAGCAGATACCGTTTTTTCTATAAATTGGTTAGCAACAGGTGCCAATAGAATTACCCAGTAAGATTATGGAAATACCAAGTATTATTTCAAGCAACCACGAGATGTTTCGTATCTTAAAAACATATTTACAGAACTCAAAAGAGAGAGGGCTATTTGTACAGAATGCAACAAACTGGAATGTGGTGTGGACACAAAATTTCTAACCAGGAAGCTTCCCCTCAGGTGGGCACTGCTCAGGTCCTGTGACATCAACACGTCCATACTTCATTGGAAGCTTTGGGCCACCAGCTTCCTGGTACCAGATTGACAAACGAAAGGAAATTAAGTTTGGAAACAGTATTGATAAATTAATTCTAACCTAGATAGATATATTGGGGGAAAGGTCAGACCTCAATTGCTGTAGCACTTGCCAACTGAAATAAATCTGCATAAGTGATGCTCGGATATTTGTCCTTGATCGGTTGCACAAGCTTTAGAGCATTTACCAAACCTTAAGGATGATGATCAGGACTTTTAGTTACTAGCTGTACACGTAGGAGGAACGAAGAAATGTAATAGTGAAATTCCAAGTAACTGTACCGGCATTGGCTCCATGCTTCAATTCAACATCAAATCTTAAACTTCCATTAGCTCCACCTCGTTCTGGCCAATCCTTAATATTCCTGTCATATGTGCCAGAATCGTGCCATCCCAGACGAACCTTCATGCAGTAAAAGAAATAAAAATTAATTATCTTGGAATGGATATAAAATTTAAGTTCGAAGGCAACTAGCCTCCGCAGCACGATGCGTGTTAAAATGATAAAACAAAAGCGGTCTCGGCAAAAGCATTGCATTAAGTAGTTGCAATTTTCAAAATGAAAAGTTTCGCGTCTCTAATTTTTCTTTTTGAGAATTTTCAATCAAACGGTGCTGATTTGAACGTATGGCATCTTATTGATGCCTTAAGCTTCTGTGAGTGCAAAATGGGCAGAAATATCCAAGATAGTTACAAAGATAAAATGCAAGAAAATGTGGCATATAAGAAATGAAAGGAGAGTTCTGCATAAAGAGTGGAGGTGATAATGATCTAACTTGAGAAGTATCAGTGTATCATTAGTCACCGGCATAATATAATGTTTATATCTGACAGTTCCCTTAAAGAGAACACTGCACCGCTTGATGGTTAAGTACCAGAGTCGTCTGATATCCTCCATCGTCAATTTTCTTGACACACTTCATTCTATAACATTTGGAGATAAATATCATGTATAATCATAATCTTGTCAGTACACAATGGCTAAGCTCTATTGCATCGCAAAAGGGAGCATAATAAGCTCCACAGTCAAAAAAATGGAACGAGATGCGCCACTGGACACTAGAGACTGGCTTCAGTAACACGGCAAAGCCAATTGAGACACAGCCTAATTCAGAAAGGTTGCTGCAGTTTGTTACTGACGAGTGAACAATTGACTAATGGAGCTAGAGGTTACAACTGAACTGACAGGCCTTTTGGGGAGAGGCGGAATGTGTAACGAAGCACGTATGACGCTAAATCCCAGCATTGCTCTACGGATCAAATTCACCTTACTGTGCTACATGAGGACGCTGATGCAAGGAATATATTTATTTATTTCCTAGTAACGGAAGAAGGTGGCGTGGTTGTGTGGGGGTATACGGCAACGTACCAGGATGGGGTGGCAGTGGGTTGTTTTGAGGAGCTCCCTGACGTCCTGGCGCGCGGCCTTGAGCTGCGCCGCGTCGGACGCCGCCGCCATGCACCTCACCGACCGCCCCCTCCCCGCCGCCTGGGCCTTCTGCGATCACACACACAACCAAACACACAAGTCAGACAGCCAGTCAGAATACTCGGGCTCAAATCCTGAACCGCCCCCGGACCCGATCGCAACCTGGGAGGGCGCCGCGCGGAGGCTGACGAGGCGTCGAGCCGCGGAGGACGAGGACGAGGAGGGGAAGAAGGCGGAGTTGGATGGCCCCGCGCGGCGGGCGGATGGGGAAGGGCGGGCCGGAGCGGCGGCGCGGAGGGTGGCGGCTGCGGCGAGGCGGTCGGCCATGGTGGTGGTGGGTTGGTGAGAGTGTGGTTAGACCGTGGCCCTTGGGACTTTGGACTTTGCAGCAAGTAGAGTAGAGAAGGTGCGACCTGCGACTGCCTTTGATAGGGCAGCCAGTTCAGTTCGCCACGGCTCTTGGGTTTGGAGGGGTTTTTGCTTGCCTCTTGGCCTCTCGTGGTTGGTGCGGCGGTGCGTGCTGGGTTTGGTCGGGGTGGGGTGCGTCGGCCGATGCGCACCGGATCCGGCGACGGTTTGTGGTGGACAGACAGGTGGCACTGATCAGCTGGGGCGCGTTTGGTAGGATGCATGTCTCTTGGCTCGTATGATACCTTATCGCTCGCTCGGCCCAACAATTTTCGGCTTGTTTGGTTGTTTGGGTTCACTCGCGTTCTTGCATGAACCGGTTCTTAAAGCACCCCTAGGACAGGCCTTGGAGGAACGCCCAGTTCGGACTTTCCTAGCGGGTTCTCGCGCCACCTTTACTCGATCGATGCAACATGTGCAGGTGGTCTTGCTTAAGCTCACTCTCACTTGCAGTACTTCACACACCCTCTCCTCAAATCAACACAAACATAGTTCAAATCGAAATAAGATGTACATGAAAAAGATGTGTGTCGATGAGACGAATCAATTTCCACAATTGGTTTCGAGTTTCGTCGGTCGTAAATCATCAATTTTGTGTATGAAGTTTTGAGCGAATTTACCAAATTCGTCGCACACGCTCAACCGTTTGAAATTTCCTTTGAAACCATTCCGCGTGACTTTCATGTTGACAGGTTTTTATTTCGGTGTACATACACGAATAGATAAATTACTCGCTAGTATACCGTAATGTGTATGTATGTGTGACTATAGTTTGGAGCATTGTTGCTCAACTTCTCTCGCTTGCCATGTTCATGGACGCCGACGTGGTGATGATGTGTGAGAAGTGGGAGGTGATAATCCATGGTGGTGGCGGCTTGGTGATGTTCGTCTTTGTGGTCGGCGACGTGGTGATGCTTGTGACCGGCGTGACCGACGGTGTCATGGTGGTATTCAGCTTCATTGGCGGCGACATGGTTATCCTTGTGACGAGCGTGAATGTCGGTCTCATGGTGGTGTTTATCTTCGTGGTCGGCAATGTGGTGATGCTTGTGACCGGCGTGACCAACGGTGCCCTGGCGGTTTTCGTCTTCGTGGTCGATGACATGGTGATGCTTATGACGGGCGTGAAAAGCAATGTCATGGTGGTGTTCATCTTCGTGGTCAGCTACGTGGTGATGCTTGTGAACAATGGTGCTTCGTGGTCGGCGACGTGCCTATGCTTGTGACCGGCGTGACCGACATTGTCATGGTGCTATTCGTCTTCGTGGTCGGCGACATGGTGATGGTTTTGACTGGTGTGACTGGCGGTGCCATGGTGGTGTCTTCCTTCGTGATCGCCGACGTGCCAAAACTTGTCAACGACGGCGTGTGGTTTTGTGATAGGTGAGGAAGCGAGAGGTAAGGTCACCTTGTGGATAAGTGGTGAGGCTAAAGTTGGACTCGCCTTACGTTTCTGCTGGCCCAAAATCTTCGGCTAGACCACCAAACAACAGCTTAAACATGCACGGTGGCCCGTCTAGAATGAGATAGAGATTTGTTTGCACTACGAGTTAGTGATGAAAAATCCGATCCAAGTAACTAAACGCGCCCCTGGTGCCTGGTGCTGTTGGCTTGTGGCATTGCCGCGGGCAGGAATCAGGATGTGTTCGGTTCCAAAAAAATGAATTTTATCTCGACAGAGTTTTGACTTTTGATAGTCCAGATTTCAGTCAAAGTTAGCAAGCCAAACAGCATGCCAGGGAAAAAGTGTGAGCAAGGCACAATTTTGTTGCGCCGTATGGCCTTCGTCTAGTGGTCCCTCGTGATTTGCTCTTGCAACATTTGTCTTCATCTGTGTTTTTGGTTGACGACTCCTTATAAATTTCTCATTTAAACATCACCAACTACTTCTCCATGATGGTCGCTCGCACGTGGTTGACCAACACCTAGCTTTGGCATATCTCAGTATCTCATTAGGTTTATTAGAGGATTTGTGCTTAAACTGAGCTATGGTTCTATGTTATTTTTTTCATAAAGATAACGTATTAATACTATAGCCAAGATATCAATTACATTTAGCCTTGCAACAATGTAATACCCACTGTGTTTGGATGCATATATTTGGACTCGGAATCACAGAATCTGGAATTTGTGGTCAGTTTTCACCGTTTGGATATGCCTCTAAATCATAGCCTGGAAACTAAGCCCAGTTCCACGGTACCGCTTCGGCCCGTGTAAACACCTCGCGAGACTTTCCGAGCTCACACCCTCGCATTCCCGTGGAAACTTCCCGTGCCTCTTCGTCCCTCGAGAAACAGAGAGCGTGACCGTCGACGCCTCCCTCCCGACACGAGCGACCGCCGCCGCATGCCCCTGCAACGTCGCTGCCTCCCTCCCGACGCGAGCGACCAACGCTGCGTGCCCCTGCAACCATCGTCGCGTGCCTCTGCAACAGCCACCGTGTGCCCCTGGAGGAGATCCGTCCGAATCTGGCGTGCCCCTGCAACTGCCGCCGACGCGTGCCCTAGAGGAGATCCATCCAACTCTGGCCCGCCCCAACCACCGCCGACGTGTGCCCCTGCAAGCACCGCCGCCGCGTGCCCCTAAAGGTCGTTTTTGGCCACCGCCAGCCACCGGCTCCCTCGCGAGCCATGGAAAACTCGAGCATATTGGGACGAGCACCCCTTCCAGCTTCGCCGGCCGACCAGGTGGTGTGGATAAAATTCAGAAATACATCAAATTCCAAGTTTGTACATCCAAACATGATTTGGAATTGGGTACACTATTTGATTCAAACACCAAATTTTGAGCACATTCAAACAATAGAATTTGAATTGGAATCCAATTCGTTTCCACCTTGGATTTGAAATTTCTAGTCCAATTCAATTCCATTTTCAATTCTATGCATCAAAACACAGTGTTACAGTTCTCGTAGCATCATGAGTACACAAGCAAAAAAAGCTAATAATTGAGGAAAGTTTTGCTAAAGTGTTGCAGTCCTCGTAGCATCCCAACCACCACCAAGATAAACCATAAAGTCCAAGATCTCCAAAAGAAACGTCTCCAAGAAGAAATCACTACATCCAAGAAGGAAGTAGTGCACAAGAGCCCTCATCATTCGATTGTACATTTTTGGTTTTCGCCCTGAAGATTATCCCTGCTCTTAAAACAATGCCTTCAGCAGGATCATGCCATGTATGTTCAGACTTTGAACTTTATATGTGCTATCGCCACCACTTACATACCGCTGCTACGAATCCCGAAACTCCAAGCAAGTTCCTCATTGACGCAAAGGCTCAAATTACCATTACTAGTCCTCCAATCTTGACTTCTATGGTATTCTCCATCTCTGACTTCACCATAGAACGAAACATGTCCCATGAAGGCAACAGATAGCAGAGCTTGGTGCCACTCTCTCCTAAACCAAACGGTGGAAGTGCGCATGACCAAATTCCACCTGATCCAGCAAACATAGCATGCCCATGGGAGTTCATTGGCAGAGCCTTCCGGAACATGACATTCCGTCCAAGATCAAGGAGGACATGCATCAGGCAGATCTTTGTCTTGTTGCAAGAGAAACTCTAGTGCCACCGCCTTTATTCAAAATGAGTTCCCACGCAACTGCCCATTCCGGCCGCCCGACCCACCGGAAAAGGCCAGCAGATCGATGACGACCCAGGTCGCCATGCCCGCCATGCGACGAGCAACACGGTGGTTAAGGACATTGGGCCGACTGCAAGGCATCCACGGGTGATACAGCTGTGGCCCTTCTGGCTCAGACGGGCCCAAACCACCGCGAACCGCGCACCGCGCCACACCACTATCACCTGACGGTAGCCGAAGGGCAGCATTGAGACCACGACCAAGGGTGCGCCTCCGCCGCCGCCAGGGATCACCAACGATCCATTGTTCGCCGCGTCACTTCAACTCCAGGTCACGATGCCCCACCTGGGAAGCCTCACCGCCGCGATGCCTGACGCGCACCACGTTCTTCATGGGGGTAGCATTCCGCAACCCCACACGAGAGGAAACGAGCATTCCCCCCCGCCGGCAATGAGCAGGCTTTGCCCGGCTGAAGCCCTAATGGCGGCGAGGGAGGTGGAGATGTGTTAGGGGGCTCGCTCGGCAGTGGCTAGGGTTAGGCCCTCCCGCCACCTCGAGGGGACGAGTGGAGGGGATAATTTTCGAGCAAAGTTGCCAATCAAAGGTTTTTATCATGTTCTCACTTGTTCCATGAAAATGTCGGCAGATGTATCACCAATATCTCTCTATCCAATCATGTATTCCAAGGGAAGGTTGTTGCGGCCATATCTACATGCAAAAGTTTTTTTGTTATTATTATTTTCCTAGAAAATTTCTTTATAGACTTGTTCTATTCGTTGCACAAGGTCCAGTCATGATGGGCATTTTTTTGGTGGTTGAGCCAAACCCGATATATTTGGTCGGTTTGTCGGTACCCATACACACTATAAATCCCGTAGCCCCACTGGATTCGACGCTGCTCGCTTGTTCTTGCCTTGCCTACCACCAGGTGCTATTTCGCCGCGGCAATCCCGTGCCCTGCCTGCAGCGCTACCTCTCCCAGAACCCTGGTTCGGGCCAGCACGAGTCCCATTCGTCTCCCCTTGCAATGCCATCGCCAGTCGAGATAGGTTGGATCTGCTCTCTTGCCTAGCGCCTGCAGATTGATGGGTGGTGGTGGTGGAAGTTTTGCGATATAGGTTTTCCTCCCGTTGGTATTTTATGGCCCTTTAGATGGCAAGGTATCACCCTAGGTCAAACTCCACGAGCTCCTTCCTTCCTCTCACGGCGCGTGATGCGCTCAGAGTCTCGCTGCGCCCTATGGCAAACCGACAAGCTCTCGTAGATTGGCGGCGGTGGCGGGTTCGCCCATGTCGCCAGAGCCAAACCTACAGAGTTGAGTTTTTTCTTTCTATTTTATTTTTCATACAACCTTTCTTTCATGGTCATAATTTATCTATTGTTTTCCTAGATTAAATCTTATGGTAAGTTGCTCATATATTTAAGGGTTTGTTCCAATTCAAACACACCGCTCCGAATGCAAATTCATTTTGATTGTTGAGAAAACAATCGCGACCCCCATGTCCAAGAGTGTGGATGTATTTTTGTTATTTATGTGTGAAAAAACAATATATAAATATTCCAATATATCTTTATTTTCATACAGCTACATCATTCTATATTGTCCAAAAAGAACAAAATTTACAATTCCATGTTTGTATATCTAAACATGATTTGAAATTGGACACTACTTTTTATTACAAATGAGCAAAATCAAGCACATCCAAACAAGGACTTCAGTATTCTTCACTCGAGTATTATTATCTACAAACATAGCCTTACCATAACAACATTCTTTTTTCGGTCGAGTACACTGTGAGCCTTTGAATCGCAATAACAACGGACCTCTAGGTTTATTCCGCATTTCCGCTTCACTTTCACCCAGCCCATTAATTTAATTAATTAAGGAAAAAGAGTATATAGGCCCTTAGCAGGCCCACAGCCAGCGTGAAATGGCGATAACGAACGGAGCGGCAGAGGCGGCCATAGCCGCGAGCGAGAACTTGTCTCTACAAATCGATGCCACTCGTCGGCTCCGTCGGCTGCCCTCGCCGCGGCCCGCCGCTGAAGCTCGCCCGCCGCACCCAGCACCCGCCTCCTCCTCCGCCCCTTACCAGGCGGGCCGTTTCCGCCGCTTCGCTGCTCCTCACAGCCGTCCCTTTCCTCGCCTCGTCACCGCAACTCCCCGTGGCCTCAGCATCGGAAACGGATGCAGAAGCCGTGGGAGGAGGAGGAAGCGCGGCGGTGCTGGAGCTGGAGCGGTACACCGACCAGGACCAGGGGTTCACCCTCCTCAAGCCCGCCTCATGGCCCAAGGTACGAAGCACTGAAGCCACGTTGTGCTGCAATCCTGTCCTGCAACTTAGCGTAAATACGCACCTGATAACGTGATTTAGTAGCGTAGGATGCTTTGTGCATTTTGATACTTCGGGATTGCGGATCAGAGCTGTGAAATGTGTGTTGCTGTTGTGTAATTGGGGAAGGTGGAGAAGGCAGGCGCGACGGCTCTATTTCAGCAGGAGGGGAAGGGGAGTAACAACATCGGAGTCGTCGTCAACCCTGTCCGCCTCTCCTCGCTGACGGATTTTGGTACGCCGCAGTTCGTCGCGGACAGGCTTCTGCAGGCAGAGAAGAAAAAGGTAAATGCCTGAACACTTCGGTGTTTTTGGGGGCCTTGGGGGTATTGCAATTCGCCGGCCTCGTGCTATACTGCTATATTTTTAGTTGGCTGTCTGTAATGATCTTATTTGATGTGCTCTACATACATGGACTGCTGATCTGCTGTGCAGTATAGGGAGTTTCTGTTTGATAACTTCATTTAATTCTTATCTGCATATGGTTATGGAAATTGCATCAAAATGTATTCAAACGAGCAGTTCATACTGAAGCTCAAAACTGAGCTCCTCTTGTTGTTGCTTATTATAGCCGGTGGTAAAGGTTCAGGTGCTAATATTTGGGAGAAATTCAATGCTAGTATTGGCAGTTGGTTTGAGTATGAGTCCTTTACCTTGATTCAGGAAAGTACCAAATCCGCGGAGGTGATTTCTACTGGAGAGAGATCAGGTCATGATGGCCTGACAGTGTACGAAATCGAGTACTCACTGGATAGCACCAGGGGAGGGATGAAGCGGATCTTCACGGCGGCGTTTGTTGCTTCTAGAAAGCTCTACCTGCTCAATGTAGCCCACTCTGATACCGAGGAGAAGCCCTTGGACAAGCAGACTAGACTTGTTCTTGAGGAAGTCCTTCATTCATTTGATACTGTATAGTTTATTCCTCTCAAAAAGAGTTACATGTCTCTATTTCTTGTCTCTACAAACTTCAGTCTAAACGTTTGGTTCTTTATGTTTATTTGTAAAAAAGAGTTATAAGAATGAGTCTCTATGTTGTTCTTCAAATACACTTGTAAATGTTATTAGCTTATTTCAGCATGCTCTATTCTTGTGTGCTTTTGTATGTTTATTTAGAAAGTTACTTTATTGTAGGAACCAATAATCAATTACATGAAAAAATGAAACTTAAGTTGTTAGAAATCAATTTCACAAATTATACCAACACTTTCTCACACCAAGTCTCATCTTGTAAACATACAGTTAGCTCACCTTTTTTCTGATCAATTCATAACACTTGTAGAACTTCAACCTGAATAATGTTCATGCCTACATTGTGATCTTTCCTTCTTGTACTGTGGGTTATACATTATCAAGGGATTACACCATTTCATTTTCACTGGCTGCAAGTGCAAAGACCATGTCACTGTTATTCTGTTTTGAGCTCCCTCCTTGGGTTGCCCTCCTTTGGATCAGTATGGTGTTCATGTCCATCACTTTCTTCATGATGCTGTTGGGTACTTTGGTGAGTGGACAAGTAAGCCATCGTTGTATTCACATGTATGATCATGTGTGAGAATTATTCAAATCTGGGCCTTTCGGCATGTGATGTCTAAGTCAGCCAATATGTTGGGTGTCTTTTCTTCACCAGTTCCTGTTATCTGCGTCCCACCCTATCAAGATGGGCTCCTTAAACAATGCACTTAACGCTCTGGGCATTTGCCTCTGACTGATTATTCTGTTTTGTGTGCGTGACGTGTGGAAGTGTTCAGGTTTGAGCTCCCTTACGGTTCTTTGGTTGAATTTTTTATAAATATATACTGATATAGATAGTAGTATTATGCAGAAAGGAATAGTAGATTGAAATCATTTACATGTAGGGTGGCTTGAAATTTTCAGTTTCAATTTCTCAACCTAGCTAACCTCATGTTGTACCACTACTTTGTAGGCTGTCTCTACATAGGTGGCTTAATAATAGTATGTTAAGACACCATGTTCTTTAGCTTAGAAGATTGATGGATGGCAGTTTTTTTGGCAGGTCTTGCAAGCGCACCAAAAGTAGCGGATGCATAGTGGTATTATTTAAGTTAGGAACATTATAATGTTTGATTCAACACTATTTCAAGGGACACAGACAACTTACATGAATCAAATGACACATGCCGATAAAGTTCTAACCAAAACAGCGAGCTTCTACCAGAAGGCCGTAAGGCTGTCCACCTTCAGAATGGAAGACTGTAGACTTGTAGAGTCCAGATGCAGAATCAAGTGATCTAGTTGAAACTGGTGAAGAAATTGATGCAGATCAGCAAAGTGTTTTTCTGGAAGATTCGTCTCATTCCAATTGCTTTCTTTCTCCTTGCAAGACGACCATGGAAGGGTGAAAACACTCAGGTTGCTCCTTCCCTTTAAATACATGAGAACTGTGTGTATGTGAAAGCAATTTCTAAAAGAAATTGGAGACCAGGCCTTCCTGGCTTATCTATCTTTGACATGGAGTATCCCACTAGGTAAAGTAGCGCTATTTGATGGATGGATGTGTTCTGCTGGGCTCCATTTATTCCTTGTAGAAAGTTTAATGTGTGCAGCGTAGTATAGCTGGATAATCCTGACGCAAAGTGATTGGACAGTGAGACTTAAATGGTCCTTCAAGCAAGTTTTCCATCGTTTGATTGTTCATATGTGATCTCTAAGACACAAGAGATATCGCTGTTTCTTCTCAGCAGAGTTCATGTTAGTCATAACTTTACTTGCATTGATTGTTGATGGATTCTTTGGGCAAAAATAGTAAAAGCTAAAGAGTCAATACTTCCTTTCCACCAAACAAAGTGTACCCTTCCTTCAAATACACTGTAAATTCTTTCAGCATGCTGTGATATTGTTTTGTTCTAGATGCAACCAAGATATACTATGCACTCCCACCTGCCCATAATCTAAGATGGTATTACAGGTTTACAATGAAAACCTCAAATGTAGCCCGGTTTTCCTTTCCCTTTTTTAAACTTCAAAACTTTTGATTTCAAAGCTTTAGAAAATTTTGAAAAAAATACATAGAGCTAGATAATGTTGTAATCTATTAGTGTAAATTTTCAGACTTAAATACATTATATTTTTCCCTCCGTAAAAATGACAAAGTCTCACAAAATGACAAAATCTAGATTTCACTGCACTGTTCACCAATGATGAAATCAAGATTTGTTATTCTTGCTGAGCCAAAAATACAACATGTTTCATTCTGAAACTTTACACACTTCTAGATTACAGTATAGTCATATCACAATATTTCTATTTTTTTATTTTTTTGACATGTCTGAAATGAAATTTTTATAGATTCAAAAAAACAGCCTACATATAGCCCGAGCTACAAAAGTCTATTCTCGGTATTACCATCTTATATTATTGGATAAAGGGAGTACTGTACATGATTGCTAGAAAATTTATTATCTGAAGAGTATATCCAATTACTTATTTTTCTTTTCATTGCACTGGCAATGTTCAAGGATTGTGAACTTGTTATTCCCAATTTTACGTTCAATCAACATACCCGAACTTTTTTCTAGAAAAACTGGGAACTTGCATGTCATTGCCTCATTGGCCAATCTCCTTAATTCCCTAAACAAGAAAAATATCCACTTGAATTCTTGCGATTATCTCAGACTATGGTACGAGATCTTTATGAGCTTGCCAGATGCTGTAATCTTCTTCATTAATGTGAGTTGATCACATGCATGGAAGCTTCCCAGCCACAAAACTGGGAAATAGTCAAAAGAGGAAGACTTGTCCAGTGACTTCTCTTTTAAGAATGTTTACTTTTGCCGTCACTTTGGGAGAGAACATGTTCTACTAAGTCCAAATTAGTTCATGTCCAGTGAAAAACATTTCATTGACGCGATCTTGTCCTGAAATCTTGCTGATATTATAAGCAGGTCGGCACTCTGCATGATGACCGAGTTTTATTTTAGTTTTGCTTATGGAAGTGGCAACTTAATTACGTCAAGTGCAAGCTGGAACTGCGTAAGGAACCTTGTACTATTATTTTAACTGATATGGGATTTGTTCAGATGGAGTAGCTACTTGCTGTTCGGATTCTCTGAACTTAAGTCAACGTATTATTTTCTTTTTGTTGTATTTCCCGTGTGAATGGATTGTGTTCCAGGCTGCAATATGTGAACATGCCGGCATTACCATACATAAGCATTCGTGAATTGAAGGCGACCACCAATACTCTCCACCATATGGCTAATTTAGAACTGCTTGGTACAGGCTTCAGTTCTGCACATTGGTATTCAGTTCCTGCTCAAATTCCACCGCCGCAATGGTCATCACAACAATTAAAGATGTGGCAAAAGCATGGATAGCCAGGGCTTCCTTTTGGAGTAATACTGGGAGAGTAGGCTTATATTTTGAAGGCTTAGGGCTTGTCCTAGGCACTACAACCCTAGCAAACTCCTCTTCTAATAAAAAGACAAATAATTTGCCTCATTTCAATGTTTTTGGCATATTAAGGGAAGGCATCTCTGATGCTGCCTCCAGACATCTGGAAAAATGATGCCCGTCACTGCTCTTGGCTCCACCCGAGAGTGTGTGTTGGAACTTATTTATATCTATATACCACCTTGGTTATTTTTATAAGGGCATGTACAATGACAATGATTCAGGTGTCTATAAAGGGTGGTTATAGGTGATTTTGTTGACATGGAGGAAAGAGAATAAGGAGAGAGAGGAAGACTGTTTGTAAAGTTCTAAACAGTTTGTAGACTTCTTACATACAACATTGTTGGATGAAGGGTGTCCGTAATTTATACTTACATATAGCTGTGGCTAAAAATAGATAACTTACAGACAAACCATTGTATATACACTGTCTATATCATTGTCTATATATGATATGGAGTAGTATTACAGACACCAGCTATCTAAACTAATATACATGCACTAAATCACAGTTTGATTAGGTGTAGTCTGCAAAGTGTACTCTGACTGTACTCGTAAAAGTCTTCTGTTCACATGGTTAGGAAATCATTGTCATAAGAATTTTAAATATGAATTTAAGGGCATCAATTTTTTTTTTTTTTTTTTTTTTTTTTTTTGCATCAGACAACACACATATCTATTGTGGGAACAAGAAAGATCAACAACAGCGCTATTTGTAATCCTCAGCAGGGACAAACACGCAAGCTGGACTGCTGGAGTGCCAAAACTCAACGCCACACCATGCTCATTTCTCGTAGGCAGATGAGGCAGATCAGTACTTACACGCTTCAAAATTGCAGCGCCGCATGCATGACTGCGACAACCGGCCGAATTTTTAAACAATTAAATCTAACCTCTGCAATGACAAATATCTTAAATGCATTACGTATGCGCACAACCATACTACAAAACGGAAAAACAACAACAAAAATAAAAGATCCCGCTACGGTGATCAAAACTTTATAGCTCTGCAACATAAATTACTACCAAGACAACATTTGAAGTCTGTGCTCACAAAATAATGTCTTTAACAAAGTTATTGTCAGACACAACTAATTAAAGTTAGACTTTGGATTTTTACCATTTAGTAAGTCCGTCCTCTTAAAATAATGATTTCAGCAAAAATATTGCCACAACTAATTAAGGGCAGACCTCAAATTTTCACTATTAAAGGTAAAATTATGTATTCCTCATGTGCTACCACCCCTGCTTGCTGGAGGCAATTATATATATGTGCCAACATTTGGAGTTTATGCTAAGTTTGGACTTTTGAGACTACCACAGTACCACGCTACGTAGTGTAGACCCAAGTTATTAACCTTAAACAGGCCAGTGCAGTTATCGAAGGAGAATCCTTTCGGCTGATAGAGACATGCATGGTTTCATCTTCTTGCATACGTTATCTAGACCTTTCAAAGGCTACTTTTGGCTGTTTCTGCAAAGAAATAATGGCTACGGGCAGACGACCAGGCACCGCATGCCAAAACGATGGAAAAGAAATATTGAGGGGAGTTGACGAAAATACTCAGTGAAACCTAGCTAGGTATTTATGTACCCTATAACTTGCTAGCCTAAAGATCTGTATATTCAGATCTCCAAAAATTCCAAACTTTTTTGCATGTAGAAGATGCATGTATGTACGTGCCTGCTATTTTTCCTAACCAAAATGGAAAGTACATAGCTTAGAAAAGAAATGATAAGTTCTGAATGAACAGTTTGAAGGAAACTTCCCGAAAGAAACTATCCACTCGTCATTGGCCTGTCTGTAACTTAGGACTCGGTAGTCGATACACTATATAACTTGATGCCAGACTAAGTAATATCAGGTTCAGAAATACCCATGTCCAGCTGTTAAGGAGTTGAGACGTTCAGTCGATCCATGGATACGGTCAACCGCCGAACTTGCTCGAAGCGGTGGCCACCTCGTTTGAATCTCATGACAAAGCAAAAGTGTCGACCTCATGGACTAACTGCCATGGTTAAGAGCATAAGACAAGTATCCAATGTTATATGAAAGGATTAGTTAATTAGTATGATATCCTTGGCAAGTTAGCATCATGCACCAGCACAAAACCTACCCTTGAAGGAGAGCATCATGCGTGCACCTAACGGACATTCTAAAGAATGATTAATCGTGCTGGAGAAAAATAGCAGATGATCTGGCTTCAGTTTTATATCTGTGATAGCTGGTTAGTAGTGTTGGTAATACACGAAAAGAGAATTCTTATTTGTTCACATGTTGTGCATGACTGGTTACCTGGGAAATCAGCTAAACAACACAACAAGAAAAGAGAAACGCTTTGTTATTTGTTCACGTGCTAATTCATTTTTGATATTTTCTTTAAATTTGATCCAAGAACAAAATGAATTACTTATTTTATGAATAATCATTAGATTATATGTATTTTAAAGTCATGTACTCCTGTTGTCCCAGACTGTAAGTCACACTCGACTTCACCACTTTGGTAATATAGTACTATCTTCATTAAAAAAAGACGTATAAATTTTTCAAAAATCGATGACTTCTAAATTTGAGTTTTTATTAGACAAGAATATAAACACCTACCAAATCAATTAAATATCATTTGATTTGCCATCAAAACATCAAACCGGGGAGGCTTACTCACTAGCTTTTGGGGCCGAGGTTGACTATGTTGCGGAATACCAAAACATGAAACATTCCTGTCCAGTCCGCCAAACCCCGTCAAAGACCACCAACATGAAACAAATACTAATCCAAGACCCTAGACCAGACCATTACCAAAGCTCCACACACCCTCTAGCGACACCTAGCAACACCACCAGGACAAAGGACATGACAAGGAGACCATTCCACGTCGTCGACAATGGCATCACTTCACGATTTCCTCCTAGACACTTGCCAAAGCTAGGGGAAGGAGGGGGGGGGGGGGGGTGGGGAAAAACTATGCGAGAAACCCCATACCGGGGGTTTCCCAATGTTGAATAGTACCTGGATGGGATTATGCGACAACAACACACGCGTAAGAAACCCTAGCAATTTTTTCTTTGTCAAAACCAAGATTGGAAGGCAAATGACAACATATGCCTTCTTGTTTTAATATCAAAACTATGCGAGAAATCCCATACCGGGGGTTTCCCAACGTTGAATAGTATCCGAATGGGATTATGCGACAACAACACACAGTAAGAAACCCTAGCAATTTTTTCCTTTGTCAAAACCAATATTGGAAGGCAAATGATAACATATGCCTTCTTTTTTTAATACCAAAATATAATATATTTAGTTATTTATGAAAGTAAAAGGTTCACACTAATCCTGCACAATAATCAACACCAATCTTCCCTCGCAACAAAGAAAAAGCAATGACCCATATTGATTTGCCGCAATGCCAAACTTGGGATCGGAATTCCTGCTTTTCACATCAGATAAGCGTGTTCTTAGAAATCAAACCTCGTTTCGTATTTCCTGCAGCAATTTAACTTGTCTTCGATTTTTAGAAGAGAAATGTAGCACACTCCTCATTTCTCACGCAATAAGCAATACCTATGGTGCACTCGGATTGTGCACGTGCTATTTCCCACCACGCGAGTGTGAACTCCAAGAATCCGGTTATTAGTCAAACCCAAGAGCTCAAGGGTACTACAAAATTGGTACTCCGTACTACTCCGTATAAGAGAAGGAGGGAAATGAGCGCAACAAACGGGCAATATAACGAACGCGACGTCGACGCAGACGAACAGAGCACAAACTCCTTGCAAGCGTCCGAATTCCACCCCCCCTCCATCAACCTGCCACAAGATTGTGAGGTTATTACCCGCGCCGCCAAGGCCTGCTTATAGGCTTTCGCCTCCCTCCCTGCCCCGCCGCGCGAGTGTGCCCTGAGTCGTCCCGAGCAAGGGCGGCGGCGTCTGCGCGCGCGCGGATCAAAGGAAGGTCTCCAGCAGTCTCGAAAGAGGGCCGGCGGAATTGCCTTCGCCATGGCCGGGGGAGATGCGGTCGACTCCGGCGAGAAGCGCCTCAATGAGCTCGGCTACAAGCAGGAGCTCCGGCGGGAAATGGTATGGTTTTACGGCAAACTTTCTTTCCCATGTTTTTTTTCTCCTGTTGATGCCTTTGCAACATTGGATGACAAGATAATTCATACGAGAGATCTTTGACTAAACTCGTTAGTATTAGATGCTCATGTATTTTCATTACGGTGGAGAAATGAGAGCTTGATCACGAAACTCTGCTGCATGTGTTGTTGCTGTTGCAGACGCTGTTCAAGACGCTGGCCATCTCATTCTCGACGATGACGCTCTTCACGGGGATCACGCCGCTGTACGGGACCAGCCTGCAGTACGCCGGGCCGGCCTCCCTCGTCTGGGGGTGGGTCGTCGTCTCCTTCTTCACCTGGTTCGTCGGCATCGCCATGGCCGAGATCTGCTCCTCCTTCCCTGTAAGCACGCGCACATCCTCCCGTTGACTTCTCTGCATGATACCGTCTCTTGATCCTGCCGTTGGTCCTGATCGAAATTAGGTGGCCATGTTTGTTGCCTCTGCTTATAGATTTCATTTTGATTTTCTCGGTTAGAAATGATAGTTGTGTGGACAGCAAATCGTGCAATCTTTGACCATTGACTTGAGTAGCATGGCTGAATCTTGAAAGCATTGTTGTTTGCTGCACTTGTTATTCTGGTGCAAGAAGTCTTTGTTTCTGATCACACCTGACGTGCTCTGCTTCCAACTAACACTTTTTTCTTTCCTGTTTGACAACAAAACAGACCACTGGTTCTCTGTACTTCTGGGCTGCTCATCTGGCCGGCCCGGTCTGGGGTCCGTTGGCATCCTGGTGCTGCGCTTGGCTGGAGGCCATAGGCCTCATTGCCGGAATCGGCACGCAGGTACGCCTCCTTTGCAGCCATTGCTAGTCGACCTCTGGCCATTACAGAAATCTCTGGTGCAATGTGTCAATTCTGCCTCTTCGTTGTTGCAGGCATACGCAGGATCCCAGGTGCTCCAGAGCATAATTCTGCTATGCACCGGCACCAACAAAGGCGGCGGCTATCTAGCTCCTCGCTGGCTGTTCCTCGTCATGTACCTTTCGTTGACGTTCATCTGGGCAGTGCTCAACACTTTCGCGCTGGAAGTCATCGCCGTTCTTGACGTGATCTCTATGTGGTGGCAGGTAACTAACAGTCCCTTGCAGTTCATTTGTTTTCAGAACTCTTTCAGGTCACTGAAAAATGCAGTTCATCAAGGTACACCAGCAGGAATGACCAATTTCCTTTATGTTGTGTGCAGGTGATCGGTGGCACTGTCATAGTGATCATGCTCCCCCTGGTGGCGAAATCCACGCAGCCGGCCTCGTACGTGTTCACCCATTTCGAGAAGGCGCCGGACGTGACTGGGATCAGCAGCAGCGCCTACGCGGTCATCCTGTCCTTCCTGGTGAGCCAGTACTCCCTCTACGGGTACGACGCGGCGGCGCACCTGACGGAGGAGACCAAGGGCGCCGACAAGAACGGCCCCATCGCCATCCTCTCCAGCATCGGCATCATCACCGTCTTCGGCTGGGCCTACATCCTCGCCCTCACCTTCAGCATTCAGGACTTCAGCTACCTCTACGACCCGACCAACGAGACCGCCGGCACCTTCGTGCCGGCGCAGATACTCTACGACGCGTTCCACGGGAGGTACAACAACTCGACGGGCGCCATCGTGCTGCTCTTCGTCATCTGGGCCTCCTTCTTCTTCGGCGGCCTCTCCATCACCACCAGCGCCGCCCGGGTGGTGTACGCGCTCTCGCGCGACCGCGGCGTCCCGTTTTCCTCCGTGTGGCGCAAGATCCACCCCACGCGCAAGGTGCCCGGGAACGCGGTGTGGCTGTGCGCCGCCGTGTGCGCGCTGTTGGGCCTGCCCATCCTCTGGATCAATGTGGTGTTCACGGCCATCACCTCCGTCGCCACCATCGGGTGGGTGGGCGGCTACGCGGTGCCCATCTTCGCACGCATGGTGATGCGGGAGGCGGACTTCCGGCCCGGGCCGTTCTACCTCGGGCGAGCCAGCAGGCCCGTCTGTCTCGTCGCGTTCCTGTGGATCTGCTACACCTGCTCCGTCTTCCTGCTCCCCACCGTGTACCCCATCAAGACGGACACCTTCAACTACGCGCCCATCGCGCTCGGCGTCGTCCTGGGGCTGATCATGCTGTGGTGGGTCGTCGACGCCAGGAAGTGGTTCAAGGGACCCGTCAGGAACATCGACGAGCAGGTCGATCACAACGGCGATGGCAATGGCAGTGTCAAGGTCTGAGAGTTGGCAGCTCTTGTCGATCAAAGAAATTCTTTTCCGTTGGTTGTGTGTGTGTGTTTTGTCTGTTGTATCCTCTGGTCAGTGAACTTAGTCGAGGTTGTAGAGAATTGTATCCATCTTATATAGAAGAAACTAGAGATATGTAGGGCCGACCGACCCATGACGCTGCCTTTTCTTCTCCACTTCTGATTGAAAACACTCTTAGCTCAAATGAATAGAAAGGAGCGCCAAAGAAAGCAATAGAACTACAAATTAGACTTAAACCAGAAACTGAATCTATCTCGTACCCCTTCGCCCTAGAGAACGCGCGGGAGGCGATTAGGGTTTCTTTGTCTCCTGCTGTTGGCGACCTGCCTCGCTTCTGTGACGGGGTGGATCTCGGCCCCCACCGGTGGGAGGGCTCCGTTCCTATGGTTGTAGGGTTCTGGTTTGGTGGGGCGGCTCTCAGGGGGTGGTGGTGGCACCTTCTCCAATAAAGTCTCCTCGGCTTCAGCCCCATCTCGACGGTGACGTCGAGAAGCTGGTGAGAGTGACGTGGTTCTCGAGGACTTTTTCTGGATGTGGAGATCTCTGGATCGCCAAGGAGCTTCATGGCCGGCTATTCCTTCTTCGTCTCCGGGATGGATGCGGTCTTCTTGACCCATTCGATGACTTCTCGTCTGCAAGCAACAATAGTAGCCCGACTTAGGGAGGAGCGGCAGCGGTGCGCCGTCGATACGGTCTAGAGGTTGAAGACGAAGGCATCTAAAGAATTTTGTTGTAATTTTCAATTTTATTAAGGGGCTTTGTATTGTTTAATATTTTTTTTAATGCCAGGATTCTATTCGCAAAAATAAGCTGTTGGCTAGAGACTTAGGCTGTTTTTTTAGCTGATTTGTTAGGAGTTGTTGGGCAGCTCCCAAGCATAAGAGTTGATGTGCACAAAAAGGGGAGATGGGTTGTTATTTGCCAGGATGAGAACGGGTGGGATAGGTGCATGTTGTTAGCTGTTTTTTTTTTTTTGAAATGATGTTGTATTAGCTGTTGGAGTTAGGGACGAGGAAGCGGGTGACATATTATTTGTAATTTTTTGAATCCCAATTTCTATTACGTGCCAGGGCACCGCGGTGTCTTCCGGAGTGAGGGCACCGCGGTGTCTCCCGGAGTGCTCCCCTCTACTTGTCGTTAGATTGCCATCGTGCGGTTTGCTCGGGGATATCCAGGACACACAGGATCCTCTCCTTTCTAGAGTCGTCTTTTTCCTCGGCCTCTTCACCTCAAGCTCCTCTCATCCACTCGTTTCTTATCTCCTCCCCACAAACTACTTCTCCTCCACGACCAGCCCACATCGAGGGGATCCCGGCGCCGGCGGAGGAGAAACAGGAGGCGCTGGTGGTGCGGATCGAACAGCGACCGAGCTCCGGTGTCGAAGGGCGGCTGTCATGGTGGTTGGGGAGGATCTCCCGCTCCTATGGCAAAGGGGCGGGGGCAATGGAGTTGGTGGGGGCTCGGGGGTGTGGGGCGAGGCGGCGGACGCCCACCTCCACCGCGTATTGAAGGCCCCTCCTCTGTAGCGCGCCGCCAGGAGAACTGCATAGGACCAGAGAGTTCCCACGCAAGGTGCATGACCTTGATCCGGGAGAAGATGTGCTGCTGGCCGGAGGATCCGCCTTGGCTATCGCGCTCGCAAGAGCCGCCACGCCGTGCCGCTCCGTTGTTTTTCCCCTCCAGCGTATGCACATCAACAGCGCCCGTCGACCCTCCTTTTAGCCTGATTCCCGATCGAAAGCAGCAGTTCTGCAGGCATGGTCGTCCACGCAAGAAGGCAGCAGGCCACTTTTTCCTCTGGTGTATGTGGTGTCCTCTCCCTCTCGTCTTTTCTGGCTGCTTTCATGGGCATACTACTTGATCTACTCTATTTACATATTGATAATGTAGTTATTCACCTCCAGATCAATAGAAGATTATGTTCCCTAGATGTAATTTTTGCAGTCCAATTTTTGCCTCTTAAGTTTTTTTATACTTCTAGAATGGTAAAAAGATGTATATTATATTATTATGTCACTGGATGTATTTTTTGCACACTAATTTTCGCCTATTGAATTTTTCACTTTTCAGAATCAGTGAAAGGATGTAACTATGTTAGTTTCTTTCTCTACTTTAGATGTAATTTTTATTATTTTTCTACATCCAGAACGTTTAAAAGGGTCAAGGTGTAAAACACTATTATATTTGTGATCCGAGCTTTTGTGATTTTTGATGTAATTTTTATATTTTTTTTACATCTATCATTATATTTTTTACATCCTCAATTAGATCACTTATGAGTTGTTTTTTTAGAAGGGAAGTAATTTTTTATAAAAATTAGATGAAGTTTTGCATCTAAATTACATGGGTTGGAATAGTGTAGGGTGCTTTTCTCGTTCAGTTGCATGGGACCAGACATGTCTCGACTCCGCTCTCGCATCCGGGGAAAGGGTTTCCGCGGTCACATTTTCCACTTCGAGTAACATGTCGCTTTTAGACCTGGGACCACTTTCCTGTTTTAGAAACAATTCTGTTCAGACATGAGGGGCATCCTGGTAGACTAACGGGTGCTATAGCACCGTGTAGCAACGTCCTTTTTGAATGTGTGACACCACCAGGTATTTACAGATTTTATCTTAATATATAGTCGAATGTTAAGTTCTCGGAGCGCTATGCGGGTAGAGGAAAATCCCCGTGCCCGAGAGTTCCCCGTCACTGAAGGAAGAAAAGAAAACTGCTTCCACGATGGCACGATCCTCCCATTACTGAGATAGATTAAATAATATGTAGGTGATTACTTAATATGAACCTTGGTGGTGACTGGTGAGAAGAATGTTATTAGCAACCTCACAAGGTTCTATCACAATTTTAAAATAAAATAAAATAAATTGAGCCCCCGAAGGGCTGTGTAAGATGCCTTCTTGTAGTGCTGCTAAGGGCATCTTCAACGGGGCGACGCATATCGGATGCCCAAAAGTGGTCGCGAACGTCTGTTTGCGTCGCCCCGCGAACATATTTTGTTCGCGCGTCCGTTTGCGTCTGGGTGTGCTCCCAGCGGGGAGATCCATTTTTAGATTTGCAACATATATAGAAAGTAGTACATTCAAACTATACAAAGTAGTTCTAGAAGCCTAGACTACTTGTTGCCTGACGGGCTGGCCCCGTTGTTGCGTCCCTCCCTCGTCTGATTCTCCGCCGCCTCCCGTGCGGCCGCTAGGGCTTGGTGTGCCGCCGCGTCTTCTAGCAGGCACTGCTTGTGACGGTAAAGCACACGTCCGTTGGAAACCCCAAGAGGAAGGTATGATGCGTACAACAGCGAGTTTTCCCTCAGAAAGAAACCAAGGTTATCTAACCAGTAGGAGATGAAGGCCACGTGAAGGTTGTTGGTGAAGGAGTATAGTGCGGCTCAACACCACGGATTCCGGCGCCAACGTGGAACCTGCACAACACAATCAAACTACTTTGCCCCAACTTAACAGTGAGGTTGTCAATCTCACCGGCTTGCTGAAAACAAAGGATTAAACGTATGGTGTGGAAGGTGATGTTTGCTTGCAGAAACAAAAGAGAATAATGATTGCAGTAGGTTGTATTTCAGATGTAAAAGAATGGACCGGGGTCCACAGTTCACTAGCGGTGTCTCTCCAATAAGATAAATAACATGTTGGGTGAACAAATTACAGTTGGGCAATTGACAAATAGAGAGAGCATAACAATGCACATACATATCATGATGACTACTATGAGATTTACTTAGGGCATTACGACAAAGAACATAGACCGCCATCCAGCATGCATCTATGCCTAAAAAGTCCACCTTCGGGTTAGCATCCGCACCCCTTCCAGTATTAAGTTGCAAACAACAGACAATTGCATTAAGTACTGTGCGTAATGTAAACAATACAAATATCCTTAGACAAAGCATTGATGTTTTATCCCTAGTGGCAACATCAAATGCACAACCTTAGGGGTTGATATCACTCCCCCAGATTCAATGGAGACATGAACCCACTATCTAGCATAAATACCCCCTCTTGGAGTTACAAGTATCAACTTGGCCAGAGCCTCTACTAGCAACGGAGAGCATGCAAGATCATAAACAACACATATATGATAGATCAATAATCAACTTGACATAGTATTCCATATTCATCGGATCCCAACAAACACAACATGTAGCATTACAAATAGATGATCTTGATCATGATAGGCAGCTCACAAGATCTAAACATGATAGCACAAGAGGAGAAGACAACCATCTAGCTACTGCTATGGACCCATAGTCCAAGGATGAACTACTCACGCATCAGTCCGGAGGCGGGCATGGTGATGTAGAGCCCTCCGGTGATGATTCCCCTCTCCGGCAGTGCCGGAGGCGATCTCCTGAACCCCCCGAGATAGGGTTGATGGCGGCTGCGTCTCTGGAACTTTTCTCGTATTCTGGCTCCCGGTGCTAGGGTTTTCGCGTCTGGAGGATTATATAGGCGAAGGGGCAGCGTCGGTGGAGTCCCAAGGGGCCCACCCCATACGGCGGCGCGGCCAGAGGTGGGGCCGCGCCCCCCTATGGTGTGGCCGCCTTGTGGCTCCTCTTCGTCTCTCCTTCAGACTTCTGGAACACTCCGTGGAAAATAGGGCCGTGGGCTTTTGTTTCGTCCAATTCCGAGAATATCCGTAAACTAACTTTTATGAAATCAAAAACAGCAGAAAACAGGAACTGGCACTGCGGCATCTTGTTAATAGGTTAGTCCCGGAAAATGCATAAAAACATTATAAAGTGTGAATAAAACATGTAGGTATTGTCATAAAACAAGCATGGAACATAAGAATTTATAGATACGTTGGAGACGTATCAAGCATCCCCAAGCTTAGTTCCTACTCGCCTTCGAGTAGGTAAACGATAAAAAGAATAATTTCTGAAGTGACATGCTACCAACATAATCTTGATCAACACTATTGTAAAGCATATGAGATGAATGAATTGACCCAAAGCAATGGTCTATAGTTTGCTAACAAAAAGATAATGACTAAACAACTGAATCATATAGCAAAAACTTTTCATGAATAGTACTTTCAAGACAATCATCAAAAAGTCTTGCATAAGAGTTAACTCATAAAGCAATAGATTCTTAATAAGAGGTTTTGAAGCAACACAAAGGAAGATTTAAGTTTCAGCAATTGCTTTCAACTTTCAACATGCATATCTCATGGATAATTGTCAACACAAAGTAATATAATAAGTGCAATAAGTAAGCATGTAAGAATCAGTGCACACAGTTGACACAAGTGTTTGCTTCTAAGATAGAAAGAAGTAGGTAACTGACTCAACATGAAGTAAAAGAAAGACCCTTCGCAGAGGGAAGCAGGGATTACTCATGTGCTAGAGCTTTTTATTTTGAAAACATGGAAACAATTATGTCAACGGTAGTAATAATTTATATGGGTTATGTATAAAACTTCCTATAAGTTGCAAGCCTCGTGCATCGAATACTAATAGTGCCTGCACCTTGTCCTAATTAGCTCGGATTTCCATGGATTGTCATCGCATTACATATGTTTCAACCAAGTGTCACAAAGGGGTACCTCTATGCCACCTGTACAAAGGTCCAAGGAGATAAATCGCATTTGATTTCTCGATTTTGATAGATCTCAACTTGAGGACATCCATACCGGGACAACATAGAAAACAGATAATGGACTCCTCTTTTATGCTTTAAGCATTCAACAACAGGTAATATTCTCATAAGAGATTTGAGGATTGATGTCCAAGCTGAAACTTCTACCATGATACATGACTTTGGTTGGCGGCCCAATGTTCTTCTTTAATAATATGCATACTCAAACCATTTCAAATCATGGAAAATCTCCCTTACTTCAGACAAGACGAATATGCATAGCAACTCACATGATATTCAACAAAGGTGTAACAGGTTGATGGCGTCCCCAGATAACATGGTTACCGCTCAACAAGCAACTTATAAGAACTAAGATACACAAGCGACATATTCCTTACCACAATAGTTTTTTAGGCTACTTTCTCATGAGCTATGTATTGCAAAAACAAGGAATGAATTTTTGAAAGGTTTTAAAGGTAGCACACAAGCAATTTACTTGGAATGGCAGAAAAATACCACATAGTAGGTAGTTATGGTGGACACAAATGGCATAGGTTTTGGCTCAAGGTTTTGGATGCACGAGAAGTATTCCCTCTCAGTACAAGGCTTTGGCTAGCAAGGTTGTTCGAAGCAAACACAAGTATAAACCGGTACAGCAAAACTTACATAAGAACATATTGCAAGCATTATAAGACTCTACACTCTCTTCCTTGTTGCTCAAACACTTTTACCAGAAAATATCTAGACCTTAGAGAGACCAATCATGCAAACCAAATTTCAACAAGCTCTACGGTAGTTCTCCACTAATAGGTTTAAACTACATGATGCAAGAGCTTAAACATGATCTACTTGAGAGCTCAAAACAATTGCCAAGTATCAAAATATTTAAGACAATACACCAATTACCACATGAAGCATTTTCTGTTTCCAACAAAATAACAATAAGTGCAGCGGCTTTCAGCTTTCACCATGAACATGAAAAATAAAACGAAGAACACAAGTGTTCAAATGAAAAAGCGGAGCGTGTCTCTCTCCCACACAAGCATGTTAGGATCTGATTTATTCAGAGAATGAAAATAACAAAACGAAAATAAAGGCACACGGACGCTCCAAGTAAAGCACATAAGATGTGACGGAATTAAAATATAGTTTCACTAGAGGTGACCTGATAAGTTGTTGATGAAGAAGGGGATGCCTTGGGCATCCCCAAGCTTAGACGCTTGAGTCTTCTTCAAATATGCAGGGATGAACGACGGGGGCATCCCCAATCTTAGATTTTTCACTCTTCTTGATCATATTATATCATCCTCCTCTCTTGATCCTTGAAAACTTCCTTCACACCAAACTCAAAGCAATCTCATTAGAGGGTTAGTGCATAATCAAAAATTCACATGTTCAGTAAGGACACAATCATTCCCAACACTTCTGGACATTACCCAAGGCTACTGAAATTTAATGGAGCAAAGAAATCCACTCAACATAGTAAAAGAGGCAATATGAAATAAAATGCAGAATCTGCCAAAACAGAACAGTCCGTAAAGACGAATCTTTTCGAGGCACTTAACATGCTCAGATGGAAAAGCTCTAGTTGAACGAAAGTTGCGTACATATCTGAGGATCACGCATGCATTTTTTCAGGATTTTACGAGTTTTCTACAGAGAGAACAACTCAAATTCGTGACAGCTAAAAATCTGTTTCTGCGCAGAAATCCGAATCTAGTATCAACTTTCTATCAAAGACTTTACTTGGCACAACAATGCAATAAAATAAAGATACAAAGGTACTGCTACAGTAGTAACAAGCACCTTGACTCAAATATAAAACAAAAATTGCAGAAATAAAATAATGGGTTGTCTCCCATAAGCGCTTTTCTTTAACGCCTTTCAGCTAGGCGCAGAAAGTGTAAATCAAGTAACATCAAGAGAAGAAGCATCAACATCATAATTTGTTCTAATAATAGAATCAAAAGACATCTTCATTCTCTTTCTAGGGAAGTGTTCCATACCTTTCTTAAGAGGGAATTGATATTTAATATTTCCTTATTTCATATCAATAATAGCACCAACGGTTCGAACAAAGGGTCTTCCCAAAACAATAGGACAAGATGCATTGCATTCAATATTCAAAACAACAAAATCAACGGGGACAAGGTTATTGTTAACCGTAATGTGAACATTATCAATTCTCCCCAAAGGTTTCTTTATAGAATTATCAGCAAGATTAACATCCAAATAACAACATTCTGAAGGTGCCAAGTCAAGCATATCATAAAGTTTCTTAGGCATAACGGAAGTACTTGCACCAAGATCACATAAAGCATTACAATCAAAATCATTGACCTTCATTTTAATGATGGGCTTCCAACCATCTTCCAACTTCCTAGGGATAGAAGCTTCAAGTTTTAATTTCTCTTCTCTAGCTTTAATGAGAGCATTTGTAATATGTTTTGTAAAAGCCAAGTTTATAGCACTAGCATTAGGACTTCTAGAAAGTTTTTGCAAGAACTTAATAACTTCAGAAATATGACAATCATCAAAATCAAAACCATCATGATCTAAAGCAATGGGACCATTGTCCCCAACACTTTGAAAAATTTCAGCACTTTTATCACAAACAGTTTCAGCAGTTTCAGGCAATTTTGCACGCTTTGTAATAGAAGTAGAAACATTGCCAACACCAATTATTTTACCATTGGTAGTAGGAGGTTTAGCAACATGTGAAGCATCAACATTACTAGTGGTGGTAATAGTCCAAACTCTAGCTATATTATTCTCTTTAGCAAGTTTTTCTTCTCTTTCCCACCTAGCATGCAATTCAGCCAACATTCTAATATTGTCATTAATTCGAACTTGGATAGCATTTGATGTAGCAAATGACTTAGTATCTTTAACTTCATTAGGCATAACTTTCAGTTTCAAAAGATCAACATCAAGAGGAAGACTATCAACCTTAGAAGCAAGAACATCAATTTATCAAACTTTTCCTCAACAGATTTGTTAAAAGCAGTTTGTGTACTAATAAATTCTTTAAGCATGACTTCAAGATCAGAGGGTACACTCCTACTATTGTTGTAAGAATTACCATAACCATTACCACTATTAGAAGGATATGGCCTATAGTTGTTGTTACCAAAATTATTCCTATAAGCATTGTTGTTGAAATTATTATTTTTAATGAAGTTCACATCAACATGCTCTTCTTGAGCAACCAATGAAGCTAAAGGAACATTATTAGGATCAACATGAGATTTACCATTAACAAGCATAGACATAATAACATCAATCTTATCACTCAAGGAAGAGGTTTCTTCAACAGAATTTACCTTCTTACCTTGAGGAGTCCTTTCAGTGTGCCATTCAGAGTAGTTGATCATCATATCATCAAGAAGCTTTGTTGCAGCACCCAAAGTAATGGACATAAAAGTACCTCCAGCAGCTGAATCCAATAGGTTCCTTGAAGAAAAATTTAATCCTGCATAAAAGGTTTGGATGATCATCCAAGTAGTTAGTCCATGGGTAGGGCAATTCTTTACCAAAGATTTCATTCTCTCCCATGCTTGGGCAACATGTTCATTATCCAATTGCTTAAAATTCATAATGCTACTTCTCAAAGATATAATTTTAGCAGGAGGATAATATTTTCCAATGAAAGCATCTTTACATTTAGTCCATGAACTAATACTATTTTTAGGCAAAGATAGCAACCAATCTTTAGCTCTTCCTCTCAAGGAGAAAGGAAACAATTTCAGTTTTATAATATCCCCATCTATATCCTTATACTTTTGCATTTCACAAAGTTCAACAAAATTATTAAGATGGGCAGCAGCATCATCAGTAGTAACACCAGAAAATTGCTCTCTCATAACAAGATTTAGTAAAGCAGGTTTAATTTCATAAAATTCTGCTGTAGTAGCAGGTGGAGCAATAGAAGTGCATATGAAATCATTATTATTTGTGCTAGTGAAGTCACACAACTTAGTGTTCTCGGGAGTATTCATTTTAACAGTAATAAAGCAAACCGAATTAAATAAAGTAGAACAAGTAACTAATTTTTTTTGTGTTTTTGATATAAAGAAAGCAAACAAGACAGAAAATAAAATAAAGCAAGACAGTAAACAAAGTAAAGAGATTGGGTGTGAGAGACTCCCCTTGCAGCGTGTCTTGATCTCCCCGGCAACGGCGCCGGAAAAGTAGCTGCTTGTGATGGTAAAGCACATGTCCGTTGGGAACCCCAAGAGGAAGGTATGATGCGTACAGCAGCGAGTTTTCCCTCAGAAAGAAACCAAGGTTATCGAACAAGTAGGAGATGAAGGCCACGTGAAGGTTGTTGGTGAAGGAGTGTAGTGCGGCGCAACACCAGGGATTCCGGCGCCAACGTGGAACCTACACAACACAATAAAACTACTTTGCCCCAACTTAACAGTGAGGTTGTCAATCTCACCGGCTTGCTGAAAACAAAGGATTAAACGTATGGTGTGGAAGATGATGTTTGCTTGCAGAAAACAAAAGAGAACAATGATTGCAGTAGGTTGTATTTCAGATGTAAAAGAATGGACCGGGGTCCACAGTTCACTAGCGGTGTCTCTCCAATAAGATAAATAACATGTTGGGTGAACAAATTACAGTTGGACAATTGACAAATAGAGAGAGCATAACAATGCACATACATATCATGATGACTACTATGAGATTTACTTAGGGCATTACGACAAAGAACATAGACCGCCATCCAGCATGCATCTATGCCTAAAAACTCCACCTTCGGGTTAGCATCCGCACCCCTTCCAGTATTAAGTTGCAAACAACAGACAATTGCATTAAGTACTGTGCGTAATGTAAACAATACAAATATCCTTAGACAACGCATTGATGTTTTATCCCTAGTGGCAACAACACATCCACAACCTTAGGGGTTCTTTGTCACTCCCAGATTCAATGGAGACATGAACCCACTATCTAGCATAAATACCCCCTCTTGGAGTTACAAGTATCAACTTGGCCAGAGCCTGTACTAGCAACGGTGAGCATGCAAGATCATAAACAACACATATATGATAGATCAATAATCAACTTGACATAGTATTCCATATTCATCGGATCCCAACAAACACAACATGTAGCATTACAAATAGATGATCTTGATCATGATAGGCAGCTCACAAGATCTAAACATGATAGCACAAGAGGAGAAGACAACCATCTAGCTACTGCTATGGACCCATAGTCCAAGGATGAACTACTCACGCATCAGTCCGGAGGCGGGCATGGTGATGTAGAGCCCTCCGGTGATGATTCCCCTCTCCGGCAGGGTGCCGGAGGAGATCTCCTGAACCCCCCGAGATAGGGTTGACGGCGGCGGCGTCTCTGGAAATTTTCTCATATTCTGGCTCTCGGTGCTAGGGTTTTCGCGTCTGGAGGATTATATAGGCGAAGGGGCGGCGTCGGTGGAGTCCCGAGGGGCCCACCCCATATGGCGGCGCGACCAAAGGTGGGGCTGCGCCCCCCTATGGTGTGGCCGCCTCGTGGCTCCTCTTCGTCTCTCCTTCGGACATCTGGAACACTCCGTGGAAAATAGGGCCGTGGGCTTTTGTTTCGTCCAATTCCGAGAATATCCGTAAACTAACTTTTCTGAAATCAAAAACAGCAAAAAACAGGAACTGGCACTGCGGCATCTTGTTAATAGGTTAGTCCCAGAAAATGCATAAAAACATTATAAAGTGTGAATAAAACATGTAGGTATTGTCATAAAACAAGCATGGAACATAAGAAATTGTAGATACGTTGGAGACGTATCGGGCACTGCCGCAGCCTGATGTCTACGCACGCTTCTATTCCTGTAGACAGTGTTGGGCCTCCAAGAGCAGAGGTTTGTAGAACAGCAGCAAGTTTCCCTTAAGTGAATCGCCCAAGGTTTATCGAACTCAGGGAGGTAGAGGTCAGAGATATCCCTCTCAAGCAACCCTGCAATTACGATACAAGAAGTCTCTTGTGTCCCCAACACACCTAATACACTTGTCAGATGTATAGGTGCACTAGTTTGGCGAAGAGATAGTAAAACACAGGTGGTATAGATGGTGGTAATATTGCAGGAAGTAAGATGCAGTAAAACAGTAAACAAGCGATGTTTGCAGTATTTGGAAACAAGGCCTAGGGATCATACTTTCACTAGTGGACACTCTCAACATTGATCACATAACAAATAAATAACTTCTCCTCACTTGTGCTACATACACTCTCTTGTTTGATGACAAACACCATTCATTGTGTAGGGCTACAAGAGCTCCCTCAAGCCGGAGTTAACAAGCTCCACAACATTCGGAGTTCATAGTTAAGTAACCTCTAGAGCATAATAGACCGTTGCAATTTAGACCGAGTACTAACATAGCATACACACTGTCAACAATAGCTATGAAAGGGGGAATAGATCGCATCAATACTATCATAGTAATAGTTAACTTCATAATCTACAAGAGATTACAATCATAACCTACGCCAAGTACTACATGATGCACACACCGTCACCTTTACATCATGAAGGAGGAATAGACTACTTTAATAACATCACTAGAGTAGCACATAGATTAATAGTGATACAAAGCTCATGATCACATAAAGATCACATGGGAGAGAGAGATGAACCACATAGCAACCGGTACAGCCCTTAGCCTCGAGGGAGAACTACTCCCTCCTCATCATAGGAGACAGCAATGGCGATGAAGATGGCGATGGTGTCGATGGAGATGCCTTCCGGGGGCAATTCCCCATCCCGGCGACGTGCCGGAACAGAGACTTCTGTCCCCCGAACTTGGCTTCGCGATGGCGGCGGCTGCGTAACTTTTCTCGTCTCGTGGCTTATTCCCTTAGGGTTTTCACGACGGAGAGACTTTATAGGCGGAAGGGTAGAGTTGGAGGCGGCGCAGGGGCCCCACACCATAGGCCGGCGCGGGCCCCATGCTGGCCGCGCCGCCCTATGGTTACGGCCCCTCGTGGCCCCACTTCGTATGCTCTTCGGTCTTCTGGAAGCTCCGTGGAAAAATAAGACCCTGGGCGTTGATTTCGTCCAATTCCGAGAATATTTCCTTTGTAGGATTTCTGAAACCAAAAACAGCAGAAAACAGGAACTGGCGCTTCGGCATCTTGTTAATAGGTTAGTACCGGAATATGCATCAAAATGATATAAAGTGTGAACAAAACATGTAGGTAATGTCATAAAACTAGCATGGAACATAAGAAATTATAGATACGTTGGAGACGTATCAAGCATCCCCAAGCTTAGTTCCTACTCGCCCTCGAGTAGGTAAACGATAACAAGGATAATTTCTTAAGTGACATGCTACCAACATGATCTTGATCAATACTATTGTAAAGCATATGAAGTGAATGAAGTGATTCGAAGCAATAGTAAAGATAATGACTAAACAACCGAATCATATAGCAAAGACTTTTCATGAATAGTACTTTCAAGACAAGCATCAATAAGTCTTGCATAAGAGTTAACTCGTAAAGCAATAGATTCAAAGTAGAAGGCATTGAAGCAACACAAAGGATGATTAAGTTTCAGCAATTGCTTTCAACTTGTAACATGTATATCTCATGGATAGTTGTCAACATAAAACAATATAACAAGTGCAATAAGTAAACATGTAAGAATCAATGCACACAGTTGACACAAGTATTTGCTTCTAAGATAGAAAGAAGTAGGTAAACTGACTCAACATAAAGTAAAAGAATGGCCCTTCGCAGAGGGAAGCATGGATTACTATTTTTGTGCTAGAGCTTTTCATTTTGAAAACATAGAAACAATTTTGTCAACGGTAGTAATAATTCATATGTGTTATGTATAAGACATCCTATAAGTTGCAAGCCTCATGCATAGAATACCAATAGTGCTCGCACCTTGTCCTAATTAGCTTGGATTAACACGGATTATCATTGCATAACATATGTTTCAACCAAGTGTCACAAAGGGGTACCTCTATGCCGCCTGTACAAAGGTCTAAGGAGAAAGTTCACATTGGATTTCTCGCTTTTGATTATTCTCAACTAAGACATTCATACCGGGACAACATAGAAAACAGATAATGGACTCCTCTTTTAATGCTTAAGCATTCAACAACAGATAATATTCTCATAAGAGATTGAGGATTAGTGTCCAAACTGAAACTTCCACCATGATTCATGGCTTTAGTTAGCGGCCCAATGTTCTTCTCTAACAATATGCATACTCAAACCATTTGATCATGATAAATCACCCTTACTTCAGACAAGACGAACATGCATAGCAACTCACATGATATTCAACAAAAGTGTAATAGTTGATGGCGTCCCCAGAAACATGGTTACCACTCAACAAGCAACTTATAAGAAATAAGATACATAGCAACATATTCAATACCACAATAGTTTTTAAGGCTATTTTCCCATGAGCTATATATTGCAAAGACAAGGAATGACATTTTAAAGGTAGCACTCAAGTAATTTACTTTGGAATGGCAGAGAAATACCACATAGTAGGTTGGTATGGTGGACACAAATGGCATATGTTTTGGCTCAAGGATTTGGATGCACGAGAAGTATTCCCTCTCAGTACAAGGCTTTGGCTAGCAAGGTTGTTTGAAGCAAACACAAGTATGAACCGGTACAGCAAAACTTACATAAGAACATATTGCAAGCATTATAAGACTCTACACTTTCTTCCTTGTTGTTCAAACACTTCACCAGAAAATATCTAGACTTTTAGAGAGACCAATCATGCAAACCAAATTTCAACAAGCTCTATGGTAGTTCTTCATTAATAGGTGCAAAGTACATGATGCAAGAGCTTAAACATGATCTATTGAGCAAAACAATTGCCAAGTATCAAATCTTTCAAGACAATATACCAATTATGACATGAAGCATTTTCTGTTTCCAACAAAATAACAATAAGTGAAGCGATAAACTTTCGCCATTGAACATTAAAAGTAAAGCTAAGAACATCAGTGTTCATATGAAACAGCGGAGCGTGTCTCTCTCCCACACAAATAATGCTAGGATCCGATTTTATTCAAACAAAAACAAAAACAAAAAGAAACAGACGCTCCAAGTAAAGCACATAAGATGTGACTGAATAAAAATATAGTTTCACTAGAGGTGACCTGATAAGTTGTCGATGAAGAAGGGGACGCCTTGGGCATCCCCAAGCTTAGATGCTTGAGTCTTCTTGAAATATGCAGGGATGACCCACGGGGGCATCCCCAAGCTTAGACTTTTCACTCTTCTTGATCATATTGTATCATCCTCCTCTCTTAATCCTTGAAAACTTCCTCCATACCAAACTCAAAACAAACTCATTAGAGGGTTAGTGCATAATCAAAAATTCACATGTTCAGAGGTGACATAATCATTCTTAACACTTCTGGACATTGCACAAAGCTACTGAAAGTTAATGGAACAAAGAACTCCATCAAACATAGCAAAACAGGCAATGCGAAATAAAAGGCAGAATCTGTCAAAACAGAACAGTTCATAAAGATGAATTTTTTAGAGGCACTTAACTTGCTCAGATGAAAAAGCTCAAATTGAATGAAAGTTGCGTACATATCTGAGGATCACGCACGTAAATTGGCAGATTTTTCTGAGTTACCTACAGACGGGGCTGTTCAATTTCGTGACAGTAAGAAATCTGTTTCTGCGCAGTAATCCAAATCTAGTATCAACCCTACTATCAAAGACTTTACTTGGCACAACAATGCAATAAAATAAAGATAAGGAGAGGTTTCTATAACAGTAACAACTTCCAAGACGCAACAAAATAGTAGGAAAATAAAAACATGGGTTATCTCCCAAGAAGTGCTTTCTTTATAGCCATTAAGATGGGCTCAGTGATTTAAATGATGCTCGCGCAAGAAATAAGAGTTGAAGTAAAAGAGAGCATCAAGAAGCAAATTCAAAACACATTTAAGCCTAACCCACTTCCTATGAAAAGGAATCTTGTAAATAAACAAGTCATGTAAGCATAATGCAACAAGCATAGAAAGGCAACACAAGCGCAATTTCAAGATTCCCAACATAAAGAGGGGAAACTTAATATTATTAAGATGCATATAACCATGTTTCCCTCTCTCATAATAACTTTCAGTAGCATTATGAACAAACTCAACAATATAACTATCACATGAAACATTCTTATCATGAGCTACATGCATAAAATTATTACTCTCCACATAAGCATAGTCATTACTATTAATTGTAGTGGGAGCAAATTCAATAAGATAGCTATCATTATTATTCTCATCACCATAATCATCATATATAGGAGGCATATTGTAATCATAATTAATTTTCTCCTCAATAGTAGGTGGACTGAAAATATGATAGTCATCATTGTAATCATCATATATAGGAGGTAGAGTATCATCAAAGTAAATTTTCTCCTCCATGCTTGGGGGACTAAAAATATCATGCTCCTCAAAACCAGCTTCCCCAAGCTTAGAATTTTCCATAGCATTAGCAACAATGGTGTTCAAAGCATTCATACTAATAACATTGCCATTAGCATGCATATAAAGTTCCATAGGTTTTTTTAATTTTCTCTTCAAACACCTCATGTCCTAACTCAAGATAAATACTATAAAGATCTCTAATATTTTTGTTGTTTTCCATTAAGCCTAACTAGTGAAAATAAAAACAAGAAACAAAAAGATATAATTGCAGGATCTAAAGGAAATACCTTCGAGCACTCACACACCGGCAACAGTGCTAGGAAATAGCTTAGTAGTCGGAGGATGTGAATACCTTTTACCTTACCTCCCCGGCAACCGCGCCAGAAAATAGCTTGATGTCTACGCACGCTTCTATTCCTGTAGACAGTGTTGGGCCTCCAAGAGCAGAGGTTTGTAGAACAGCAGCAAGTTTTCCTTAAGTGAATCACCCAAGGTTTATCGAACTCAGGGAGGTAGAGGTCAGAGATATCCCTCTCAAGCAACCCTGCAATTACGATACAAGAAGTCTCTTGTGTCCCCAACACACCTAATACACTTGTTAGATGTATAGGTGCACTAGTTCAGCGAAGAGATAGTAAAACACAGGTGCTATAGATGGTGGTAATATTGCAGGAAGTAAAGATGCAGTAAAACAGTAAACAAGCGATGTTTGCAGTATTTGGAAACAAGGCCTAGGTATCATACTTTCACTAGTGGACACTCTCAATATTGATCACATAACAAATAAATAACTTCTCCTCACTTGTGCTACATACACTCTCTTGTTTGATAACAAACACCATTCATTGTGTAGGGCTACAAGAGCTCCCTTAAGCCGGAGTTAACAAGCTCCACAACATTTGGAGTTCATATTTAAGTAACCTCTAGAGCATAATAGACCGTTGCAATTTAGACCGAGTACTAACATAGCATACACACTATCAACAATAGCTATGAAAGGGGGAATAGATCGCATCAATACTATCATAGTAATAGTTAACTTCATAATCTACAAGAGATTACAATCATAACCTACGCCAAGTACTACATGATGCACACACCGTCACCTTTACATCATGAAGGAGGAATAGACTACTTTAATAACATCACTAGAGTAGCACATAGATTAATAGTGATACAAAGCTCATGATCACATAAAGATCACATGGGAGAGAGAGATGAACCACATAGCAACCGGTACAGCCCTTAGCCTCGAGGGAGAACTACTCCCTCCTCATCATAGGAGACAGCAATGGCGATGAAGATGGCGATGGTGTCGATGGAGATGCCTTCCGGGGGCAATTCCCCATCCCGGCGACGTGCCGGAACAGAGACTTCTGTCCCCCGAACTTGGCTTCGCGATGGCGGCGGCTGCGTAACTTTTCTCGTCTCGTGGCTTATTCCCTTAGGGTTTTCGCGACGGAGAGACTTTATAGGCGGAAGGGCAGAGTTGGAGGCGGCGCAGGGGCCCCACACCATAGGCAGGCGCGGGCCCCATGCTGGCCGCGCTGCCCTATGGTTACGGCCCCTCGTGGCCCCACTTCGTATGCTCTTCGGTCTTGTGGAAGCTCCGTGGATAAATAAGACCCTGGGCGTTGATTTCGTCCAATTCCGAGAATATTTCCTTTATAGGATTTCTGAAACCAAAAACAGCAGAAAACAAAACTGACGCTTCAGCATCTTGTTAATAGGTTAGTACCGGAATATGCATCAAAACAATATAAAGTGTGAACAAAACATGTAGGTAATATCATAAAACTAGCATGGAACATAAGAAATTATAGATACGTTGGAGACGTATCACAGCCCCGCGTTGGCGGCGTCGTCCTTGAGTGTCTCAAAGGACTCGACTAACGCCCTCTGCTCCGCCGCCTTCTCCTCCGGGGTAGGCGCATCAGTGTCATCGGAAGACCATGAGATGTCTGAGTCGGAGTCCTCTGCGGATGCGGCGGCCGCCACCCTGCGGCGTTCCATCTCGGCGTCGAACGCCACGTGGGCCGGCTGACATAGGCATCCCCAATGGGCCTGCCGAAGATGGTACCCGGGGTTTACTGAAGGCCCACAGGTCGAAGAATATGAAGTTCGGAAGCCCAGTTATTACTAAGGAAAGTTAGAGTTGTATTAGGAAAGATAGAGGCTTGTAATTTTATGGGACGGGTTAGAAACCCTCCCGGACTCTGTAACTTGTGTATTATGAATCCCTCGGCTCCGCCTCCTATATAAGGAGGAGTCGAGGGACAAAGAAAGGATCGAATCAATTGTCAACACAACCCTAGTTTCTTAATCGTCGAGTACTTTTCGGCTGAAACCTTCGAGATCTACTTGCCCTCTACTTCCAACGAAACCCTAGTATACAATACGTAGGCATTGATAAGTTAATACCTTGTCAATTGGCGCCGACCGTGGGGATTAGAGGAGACAAGGAGCTGATCTCGATGGCACGTTCAAGATCGTCGACTTCGTCGGTAGCAAGCAACGCATTGGATCGAGGTAAACAGGTCGAAACTGATCTAGTTGATTTTATTCCTCACCCGCCCGCCCGTTTGGATGCATATGCATATCTGGAGGAGCCCATGGAGATGACGTTCGGAAAGTTCCGATTCTGTGTCGAGAAAGAAGGATCGTATCGTCTCGAAGTTCCGATTTCGTCGGGATTATCGGCGGACGATTCCGATTTTTCGTCAAGAGAAGAGGAGATTTCATCGCCACGCTTCATCAACACTATGGCTGGCGAAAAGCTCGCTAAAATCTTCAGCGACATGTCCTTCGAGTCGTCTGCGGACTCTGATATAAGCAGCGACTCAGACATCATCGATAGCTTCAATTTCGTCGACAGATCCATTGCTGTTGGAGAGGTCTTCACCAATCTATACGATGGTGTCACCAATCCTGACAAAAATCAAAATTCAAAATATCATCAGATCTATGCAATTGGAGAAACAAGCCGATCAGAGCCGGAGATGTCAGAAAACTTCGACGATGCGGGAAATCCGTATGTTGATCCTGCAGATCTCACGCGATGTTTGGGAACAAAATATATCAGACCAGGAACACGAGAGATAGTGCAATTTCCGCAAGCAGTATGGGATCGAGTAGCAAGAGCTATTGATGGTACAGAACCAATGACCATTACGGCGACACCTAAGGAGTTACAAGCGTATCAATATAGGCTTGCACGTACCAGGAGGGAGCTCGAGAAGCAGAAAATCGAGTTGGACAGGAGGCAGGAAGCCGCTTCCGCATCAAGCAGGCGAAGAGCAGAGCTAAGCCGAAATTCAAGAACTTCGGGAGATAGTCATAGAGAAGCTCGAAGGAGAGCAAGATCTCGGCTGCAAAATATACCTGAAGCAGAGAGAGAGAATTTAATTCAAAACCTCGATATATCTTTTATGTCAATCGACACGAGGGGGAATATTATTCCCAAAACACCGGAAGCGGGATACATGGCAACGCAAGCTTTCATCCTAGCATCCAAGCCACCTCCCGGAGATCCAAGAGAAGCGTTGTATAACATGGCCATGGCAGGGTGTGGAGCCATGGGAGCAACATTCGCAACTACACCTCCCGAAGGAGCTGCAAGGCAAAATAGTCCACGACCTACTGTAGCAGTGCAGGATCCCCCGAGAGCGAGCGGGGTCAGAGATACAGCGACTCAGCCAGGGTGGATAGAGCGCGATAGGATAGAAGGGAACATCGGCATTCACCAGAAGTTGCTGAAGAAGATATGTGTGGACTCCCGTGTTTTACGAGACGAGTTCGAAAAACTCGAGTCCCGTCAGGATTTAAGTTACCAGACAATTTCAAGAAATTCGATGGCCTGCAAGATCCCGAGGATTGTTAGTCGATTACCTTGAGACGGTGAAACTGATAGGTGGAACCAGAGCAACAGCCATGCAGAGCATTCAAGTACACCTGAGTGGAGCCGCAAGATCTTGGATAAAGAAGCTTCCCCCGGGTTCCATCGACAGCTGGGATAGTTTTGAGGATGTATTTGTCAAGAACTTCCGATCAACCTGCAAAAAACCTGCATCACTAGAAGAGTTGAGATCCTGCCGACAAAAGCATGACGAATCAATGAGAAAATACATCCAAAGGTGGAACATCATTAAAAACTCGGCAGAGAATATATCTGACGAGAGAGCAATAGATGCGTTTGTAGCAGGAATTCGACGAGGAGATTTTGTCGAAGACTTGGGGAGAACCAACCCAAGGACAGTGTCAGCATTAATGGAGATAGCAAACAGATGGGCAGATGGAGAAGATGTTGTTCACAATAGGCGACACAGGTCACCGGAGGAGGACCGTAGTCGAAATTTTCAAAATAGACGACGATTTCCTCGACAATTCTCGAGTTACGATGCTCCTGGCCAAATATCGGCTGGGTTTCGGGGAAACACTGGAGGAAACAATAGAGATGAATATCAAAGGAGTAACGAGCAGCGAGGCGACAATAGAGATGACTCTCGGAATAACAGGCAAAATAGTGGACCAAGGTTTCAGAGACCTTTTGTATCACCCGAGGATATGATGAACGGGCCATGTCAGATGCATTTCTATCTCGACAATAATGGGAAGAGGCAGTCAGGACATCTGCAGAAGGACTGTCGAAATTTTCAAGCAATGATGAGAATAGCAGGGCACGCTAATGCTCAGGCAACTCACAGAAACCCCTAGGGGCCCAGGAGTGAGATCCACCTACCACCTCCTCCCGCAATTACGGACGAAAATCGGCACCAGCTCAGAATAGCGGCAGCACCACACCCACCTCCATATGTTGATCCTAACTCCAATGGCGCGGTCTCGATGATTCAGAAAGCTAGGCTGTCTAATAGGGCCTAGAAAATAATTTCACGACAAGTGTTCATGGCAGAAAAGATGCCTCCACCAATGATTGAGTACCTAAATTGGTCGGGACAGGACATTGGCTTCACAATTGCGGATCACCCGCAGCAAGTTCCTCGACCAGGGCAGTCAACACTTATCTTACCAGCGGTGATCGCAGGATTCGACGTATCTCGAGTATTCATACATGGAGGCAGCAGTTTAAACCTTATGTATGCAGATACATTAAGGAAAATGAACATATCCCTGGCAAATCTAAAACCAACTGACACACGTTTTCATGGAATCACGCCAGAAAAGCCGAGTTATCCATTGGGGAAGATCAATCTCGACGTTCAGTTTGGGACCCGAGAAAATTACAGGATAGAAAGGCTGGAGTTTGAAGTTGTGGATTTCCCGTCGCAATATCACGCCTTGTTGGGATGACCAGCATATGCCAGGTTTATGGCGGTACCACACTACACGTACCTGTTGTGGAGGTTACCTGGACCTAAGGGACCAATTACAGTCAAAGGCAGTTTCGCGTTAGCTGATAAATGCGACAAGGATTTTCATCGACTGTCAGAAACTTTCGGGATGCAAGAAGAATATATGGCGTCAAGGCTCACAACTGATTATGATGTGTTGCCAGATGCAGGAAGGCCACTCAGGGAGCCAACCTTCAACACTACTAAGGATTCCAAGGAGGTGCAGATTCCGACAGATCCAAAGAAAACGACGTCCATTGCAACACACATGGACCTCGCATAGGAAAGCGCGCTCGTTGAGTTCCTCCGTGAGCACTGGAAAATCTTCGCATGGTGTCCAGCTGACATGCCAGGAGTACCCAGGGAACTTGCCGAGCACCACCTAAACTTGGATCCAATAGCGAGACCAATCAAACAACCTTTGCGGCGTTTTTCGGAACCAAACCGCAAAGCCGTCTTTATCGTAGATTGATCGACTCGTAGAAGCTGGTTTTATCAAAGAGCTACATACAGAGGCCACGTGGGTAGCTAACCCAAAGGTCTTTGGTCCCAAAGAAAAACACGAAAGTCCTTCGCATGTGTGTCGACTTTACGTGTCTCAATAAACACTGTCCAAAGGATCACTTTCCCCTCCCAAGGATCGATCAAATCATCGACTCCACGGCAGGATGTGAACGTCTTTCCTTCCTGGACGCATATTCTGGTTATAACCAGATCAGATTAAAAGAAGATGATGAAGTCAAGACAGCGTTCATAACACCTTATGGCGTGTTTTGCTACAGAACAATGCCTTTTGGTTTAAAAAACGCGGGAGCAACATATCAGCGGATGATGCAGAAGTGCTTGGCAACACAGATTGGGAAAAACGTACAAGTGTACATTGATGATGTCGTCATAACATCAAAAAAGGGGACAACATTGATCGAGGATTTAAAGGAAACTTTCGACAACCTTGACAAGTTTTGCCTCAAACTGAACCCGACGAAGTGTTCTTTCGGCGTCCCTGCAGGAGAACTTCTCGGTTTCCTAGTCTCAGCAAGAGGAATCGAGGCCAATCCAGAAAAAAATCAAGCTATTGTAACAATGAGGAAGCCAACAAAGTTAAAAGAAATACAACAATTAACTGGGCGAGTCGCAGCTTTAAGCAGATTTGTCGCCAGGCTGGGAGAAAAGGCGTTGCCGTTTTATGCTTTGATTAAGTAAGGAGAGAAGTTTCAGTGGAACGAAGAGGCGGACAAAGCTTTCGAGGATCTCAAATGCACAATCTCGACACCACCAATCTTGGTGGCGCCCAAGGAGAGGAACCCCTCTTGCTATACATTGCAGCCACACCTTAGGTGGTCAGCACAGCACTCGTAGTCGAAAGGGAGGAAGAAGGAAAACTCCATGGAGTACAGAGGCCAGTATATTTCATCAGTGAAGTATTATCGCCTTCAACACAGCGGTACCCGCAGTACCAGAAGCTAGCATATGGAGTGTTTACAACAACAAGAAAGTTGCGACACTATTTTTTGGCGCATCCGATAATAGTGGTCAATGAGGCGCCTTTATCCAATATATTAAACAATCCAGAAGCTACGGGTCGTGTCTCCCTTTGAGGAATAGAGCTTTCCCCTCGGGACATCACGTACGAGAAAAGAAAAGCAATAAAGTCGCAAATTTTACCAGACTTCATCGCAGAATGGATGGAGCTACAAAATACGGGACCCCCGGATCTATCGAGAACCTGGACTATGAACTTTGACGGGTCCAAGAGATTAGAGGGAGCTGGAGCAGGCGTGATACTAATATCACCCGAAGGCGACAAATTAAAGTATGTCTTACGGATGACGTTTCCAAACGCGTCTAATAACGAGGCAGAATACGAAGCTCTCATACACGGGATGAAGATGGCGAAGGCTTGTGGTGCAACCCGACTAAAAATCTTTGGCGACTCACAATTGGTGGCTCAGCAGGTCATGAATCAATGTGATGCGGTCAATGAAAGTATGATAGCATACAAGGAAGTGTATAACGAGCTAGAAAAGCTGTTTGATGGATGCGAGGTAAATCACATCAGCAGGTTGAGCAATGATGAAGCCGATGTTCTTGCAAATATCGGGTCACAGTGCCTCGCGATTCCACCAGGCGTGTTTTGGGAGGAAATAGCCGAGAGATAAAGCCGAAGAAACCAAAGAAGAAGGAGAAGGAGGAGAAACCCTAGGGGGCTACAAAAGTAGCATTGGAAGAAGAAGAGGAACAGGACCTAGTAATGATGGTGCAAATTCCATGGATGCAGGCGTACATATCATACATCCTAAGAAAAGAAATACCCAACGATCCAGTTGAAGCAAGGCGAGTTATCAGACGATCTAAAGCCTTTACTGTGGTCAAAGGAGAGTTATACAAGCGAAGTATTTCGGGAGTGTTACAAAGGTGCGTCACACCCGAAGAAGGACGGCTAATTTTGAAGGATGTACACGAAGGAATATGTGGTCATCATGCAAGCAGTCGAGCTATAGCAGCCAAGGTTTTCAGAGCAGGATTTTATTGGTTGACAGCAATCGAGGATGCAAAGAAAATAATTCGTACTTGCGACGTGTGCCAGAGATTTGCCGCAAAACCTCACTCTCCGGCAGCAGAATTGATGCCAATACCGTTGTCATGGCCTTTCGCACAGTGGGGCCTCGATATGGTGGGAAAATTACACAAAGCTTCGCCAAGAGGATACGAGTACATGCTCGTCGCTGTCGACAAATTCACGAAGTGGATAGAAGCGAAGCCGATAAATTCACCGGATGGAGCATCTGCAATCAAGTTCGTGAAAAACATTGTCTTTCAGTTTGGAGTACCTCATAGTATCGTCACGGACAATGGTAGCAATTTTACATCCAAGGAATTCAAGGCATATTGCGCGGAGGTAGGCATTAAGCTACACTTTGCATCAGTTGCGCACCCGCAAACTAATGGTCAAGTCGAGAAAGCCAATGGTATCATCTGCAATGGTATCAAGAAGCGTTTGCTGGCACCGTTGGAGAAAGCTCGACATACTTGGCCAGAGGAGTTGCCTAGGTGTTGTGGAGCATCCGAACAACACCAAATACAGCGACGCAGGAGACTCCGTTTTTCCTGGTCCATGGAGCTGAAGCAGTACTACCGATAGAAATAGAGCATGATTCTCCGAGAGTAACGGAGTATGACGAAGATGCATCAAGGAAAGCATTGGAGGATGATGTCGATGCACTTGATGAGGCTCGAGACGAAGTGTTATCACGGGTCACTAAGTACCAGCAAGATCTGAAAAACTACCACAGTCGACGATTGAGGCCAAGATCCTTCCAGGTAGGGGACTTAGTTCTTCGGCTCAGACAAAAAAGCCATGAAAAACTCGAGCCACCGTGGCTTGGTCCTTACATCGTCACAGAAGTAATCGAAGGAGGAGCATACAGAATCAAGGACAAGAAGACAGGAGTTGCCGAGCCAAATCCTTGGAACGTGGCGCAACTCAGGCGTTTTTACGCCTAGAGTCGAAATATAGTCCTCCTTGTAAAAATACAATGTACTGAAATGCCCGCGAGTTTTCAGACGCACTCTTTTCCTTTTTCAGGGCACCGAGTGGGGCTGAAAAAGGTTTTTAATAAGGCGGACTCGCGGTGCTGCAATATAATAAAGATAGTGGAGATATACATCTTTTTCTTCGACAGGCTCGAGGGCTTGTGCCCAGAAGTTACAATATATATATACATCGCCGACGAATACAACTTGCAAAAAATATTTCGCCTTGGTGCAAAGCACCTCGCAAAATAAATGAAGATACAAAATAGTGGTCACCGAAATGCTCGTGGGCTACTTTGGAAAAAAGAAAAAATTCGAGTATAACAAAATAGAAATGGCGAGAGCCTATGACCAAATACAAGCATTTGTTCATAGCCTCGGGGGCTACTCCCATCGGGAGCGCTGGTCGCGCACCCGATAGATATGAAAAGCTCGAGAAAGAATAACAATATAGCGACAGAAGGTACTAATTTGTTGAGCCTACAACCAAGTACAAGTCCTTGGCTGTAGCCTCGGGGGCTACTCCCATCGGGAACGCTGTTCGCGTGCCCGATGAAATTATAAAAAAAGAGAAGAAGAAGAAGTGAGCATATTTTGAGTTATACAAATAACTCTACATATACTCCCATCGAGAAGGCAAAATAAGTCATCCGTTGACTCAATAAAATATGCTATTCCAACAGCCGGAAAAGCACTCGACAATATATTCTCAGAGCGCCAAAGTCGCGAATAATCTCTGAATGCCGCAAAACTTTGCGAAGGTGAGACCCCAGATCCGTTCTGAGCGGCGTGGCACCGTCTCTGACGTCGGTTTGCTACTTTTTTCCGTATCAACAGATACGAAGAAAAATCCTAACGGACGCGTTAGGTACCCGATAAAATATGACTGGGACTCGACAGAATGGTAAGACCTTAAGCGGCGCCTGTCGAAGTTAACACCAGTATCCCGAGATCATGTCCAGAGACGTGATCTTGAAGTAGGTTTTTGCGGATTGCCACTAGAGCAGTTAACTAGTACCTGATCCGTCAGATGAACTAGCCCCAACTACCATTATCCCCATACAATATATAATTACGTGTCTAAAGATATGCAATAAAATCGATAAAGTTATTGAATGATTGTAAAGTTGGAGATTTTCCCTGATTCTTCGATTCAAGCAAAATCTCGGGGGCTACTGACATAGGCATCCCCAATGGGCCTGCCGAAGATGGTGCCCGGGGTTTACTGAAGGCCCACAGGTCGAAGAATATGAAGTTCGGAAGCCCAGTTATTACTAAGGAAAGTTAGAGTTGTATTAGGAAAGATAGAGGCTTGTAATTTTACGGGACGGGTTAGAAACCCTCCCGGACTCTGTAACTTGTGTATTACGAATCCCTCGGCTCCGCCTCCTATATAAGGAGGAGTCGACGGACAAAGAAAGGATCGAATCAATTGTCAACACAACCCTAGTTTCTTAATCGTCGAGTACTTTTCGGCTGAAACCTTCGAGATCTACTTGCCCTCTACTTCCAACGAAACCCTAGTCTACAATACGTAGGCATTGATAAGTTAATACCTTGTCACCGGCCGCTCCTCCTCCGCTTCCTTCTCCGCTTCAGCCAGGGCCTTGGTGTCCCTGACCGGGTGAGAAGGTCGTCGGTGTTGTCGTCGTCGTCGAACTCCTCGTCGGAGCTCGAGGCCGGGGGAGGTGGAGTGGGAGTTGGAGGTGGAGGTGGAGGCGTGGCAGCCTGGCCGTGACCGACGCTGCTCATGGTGGCTCCGGTGGAGGCTGAGCGGCAGCGGCGCTACGGTGGAGGTTGTGCGGCGGCTAGAGTTTAGTGGGGAGGAGATGAGATGCTCACGCCCATGTTTATATAGGTCGGAGGCAGGGCGACGGCCGCGGCACGCGTGACATCGCCATTACTTCGTGCCCAGAGGTAGGCGATGGCCGCGCGCCACGCAAGGCATCGCCATTTACGCGGCCGCATACTGCCGAAGCGACGCCTCGGCTCCAGTACTGGCGCCGCTGAGAAGGCGCATCGACGCAGGATCACTGCCAGGCGGGCCCGACGAAACGTCCGCCAGACGCGAGCGGACACTTTGCGCGTCCGCGCAGTGTCCGCCGCGACGCATCCGAGACGCATATTTGGGTTAGATTTGCGTCGCCGCGAACGGCCCGGTCACTTTTCCGTCGCCCCGCTGGAGGTGGTACCAGACATATTTTTCGGCCCAACGAACGCAAACAGTCGCTCAACTCGAACGCAAACAGTCGCTCAACATCCATTTCCGTTTGCGTCGCCTTGTTGGAGATGGCCTAATGCTCTCGACTTGTATGCTCACGACCATTCTCGTAACGTGTTAGATGTATACTAGATGGACCTAGCGCGCTTTGCTGCGCCGTTTTCTGTTGTTGGTCGTTGTTGAGATGAATTTTTATCCAATGTCACATTGCACAGGCAGCCTTAAAAACTTATGCAAAGCTACATGTTATGGAAAAAAATTATAAATGTCAGCGAAATTATAAATGTCAGCGAAACTACTGGCTATTAGGACTGGGATCCTCTAGCAAATAGAGTTTAGGGAGATGTTCCCTTCTGTTCTGTACCACGATCTACAGATAAAAATAGCAAGAAGCATTAGGCATATAGTTGGAAGCATAAGGTGAGCATTCATCATAAAGAAAAATCCAGTGTGAACAAATAGCAAGCCTCTTGTTTTTTTCTGGGTTTTTCCCTGCATTGTTGCACGTACTACCCTAGATTTATCGACCATCTTCTCCAGATCTGTCATGCACGTGTCCTGAACCCTGATCCACATGTATTTATCGACGAAAAACAGTCATTGAATGTCCCGTAGATTTGTAGCATAAAAGGAAACTACAATATATCTATTACATTTCTTTTATGTAGGGGGTAGGTTCTTCATCCAAAGGTTCACTTTCTTGAACATATTTGCCAGGAGTATCGGTTGTGGGCTGTCAGTTACAAAAAAAAAATGCATATCATCATCTATATGTGCGACCAAATAAACCGTGAAGACAAAAAAAAAACATTATCTACATGCCACACTCAGCCATAGCAGCAATATGGATGTCTGGTACAAATGAGGACGCAGCCGCCGACAAACAGTCTGTGCATATAGTTAACTTCAGAGTATGGCTTAGCCAACTGAAGAAAGGCATAGAGAATTGCATGAAAATATTTAATCATACAGGAAAAACTGAAAACACATCCGAAAAAAGTATAAGCAAATTCATCTATCTATGCAGGAAAATGTGAACAAACCTCTTCCTCGATACTTGCAAAACTGCAGAAACGTGAGCACGCGCACACACAAGGAATAGGACTGAAAGTTTAAACCGAAAGGAATTCAAGATTAGTTAATTACCCAAAGTGATTTTCTAATTCAGCATAAGGGATTTTCTTAGAGCAATGGTTACAGACATAAATGGAGAACTCGTTGAGACCTTGTCTACCTTCAGTCATAACACATCATGTAGTGATAGTCCCACAACAATTAGACATTAGTTTGAATCCTAATTCTACTACACAAAAAAATTCACCACAAAACTGTTATGTGAATACCATCCGGATCATTTTTAAGCATCTATCCGTACAAAATCTTTTTCTAAAACTACCAAAAAAGGTAAAATAAATTGCTATCTTTAGGTATACCAAGAAATTGAAGAATGAGCAGTACATTATTCTGAAATATACTGGCAAAACTGAAGAAATGTGAGCACACATATACACATGCAGAGGACTGAATGTTTAAACCAAAAGGAATTCTTGATTAGTTAATTACCCAAAATGATTTAATAATTGCAGCATAGGGGATTTTCATAAGCAATGGTTGCTCAGACAAATGGACAACTCGTTCATGCCTTTTCTACCTTCAGTAATCACATCACACCTCCTGCAGTGATAGTTCCACGGCACTTAGACATCAATCAGATTCCCAATTCTAGTCCACACAAAAAGTGCACCATGAAACTGTTAGGTGACTAATTTACCATCCAGATCATTTTTTAAATGACACTATGCAGTGGTATCAATAACAAATCTTTCTCTAAAACTACCAAAAATCCGCAAAACAAATTGCTATCTTTAGGTATACCAAGAAACTAAAGAAATGAGAAATACATTATTCAGAAATATATCAAGCTAAAATCCTCTCGCGACAACTGATCATCTTGAATTAGGTCACACCTCCTTGATGCATCATGATTTGCCAACCTCAACCCGAAGCACAAACTGGGAACATAAAAAAAATCAGGGAGCAGGAGAGAGGAAGAGTGCTCACAAAGATGATCTTCTCCGTGCCCACAATGCCAGAAATGAGGCGCCAAGGCATATGTCCTGGAGCTTGGGAGGGTCCCTCGCCGCTGCCTTCACCACAAAGGAACTGACACCGCTGCTGTTGTGCTTAGAGAAAACCTCCCTACTTTTTTCCCTTGGGCACCACCCTCCCACACTCGACCCCCTCTCCTGATGGCCATTTCACCATCCCCGCCTCTTTTTCGCCTGTACTCCTACCCGCCTCGTCCCAGCCACCATTGGGAGGCGTTTAGTTGCAATGGTGGTGGCGCAACCTAGAGCAAGCTGGAGTATAAGGTAACCTATGAAACTTGACCATGAAGCCAAAACATGAAAATAAATCAAGAAAAAAGTCAACGACATGAAATAGAGCATGAACCCAAAAAATACATCATTCGTTGGGAGGTTCTATGCATATATATGCAAATGAGATTCTGCAATTTCTACAAAACAAATAGTACATGAGAGATTTGGGGAATTATGTGTGGTTAGCATTTGGAGTAACCTCTGTAGCTTCAGATGAACACTTTTGGGCCTAGAAGATGGCATGGCTTAAAGTTCCAAAGGTTGTTAGTCCACAACTCCACATGTGTGACATGGTGAATTCACTGTACTCAAGCATCAAGCACGGAGGCTTCCAGATTGAAAACTCATATAGAGAGATAAATTCCCAATGGACTCGACTACTTCCTGCGAAGACGAAAAGTGCATGAAGATTAACTCCATTATCAGCATCGAACAATTTGATCCGCACACCACAAACCGGGACCAGTCCATGTGAAGAAGTGAAACATTGTTAAACTATGCTCTCATTATAGGAAAGAAAAAGAGGAAGAACTCAAATATATGACAAGAATTAGGAAAGAAAAATATTTATATTCCCTATTTCAGTAGGCAGTATTATTATTATGTGTGTCACATAAAGCTATGAATCAAACTAGCTGCATCCTATGCCATAACACACGCCATGCACAAAGAGATCAGAGAATCGTATTCTAAAAGGAAGCTATTAACATATAAATCCAACATATATTGTTCGATGCAAACAAGTAACAATAATTTTATTACCAGAAGTACATCTTTTTCATACAGTAATTTTTAATCATGAGTAGGTGAAATAGAAATTAAAAACAACATTTATCTCCTAATTGGTACACCTGTGGTGCAGAGATGGCTCGGGCATGGGACTCGGAGGCTGACCGCCTGATTGCCAGGTGTGATGGCTCCGTCTTTTGTTGAAACGGTGTCCTGGTGTCGCCCTCCTGTGCGATGTGCAGGCGGCATCCTATGATCTTCCTTCTAGGCACCTCCTGGTGGCTTCACCTAAAGAATTGCCAGGATAACATTGCACAAACTTCGTAAGCTACAAATATTACAGGAAGAGCCACATTTTCAACTGCGGTTTCATATTTCAGATGAGAAGGCATTCGCCAGCTATTATTTATTCGTATACCCCCTGTTAATTTTAGAGCAAAAAAGGAGATGCATGTGAAGTCTGAATAAACTGGATTGCTCTCAAGTAAATAAATCCTAAGAAACAGAGAATGACAACCTTTGCCTGGTGGTTTACAAATATTTCTCTTATTTTTATAAGATTGTCTTCTTATCCTGATGACCTACACACACATTTATTATGTCACAATTTATCCACAACTTTCCAAGCGTGTAACAGGCTAATAGTAAAATTCAAGCAGATGAGCAGAAACTTTTGGAAAGCATATTTAGTCTAAAAGGTCACTACTTAACCCTAAGTCAGGTTAGTCACTTCCTCCATTATAAACCATATTTGTGTGTACTGTAAACCTAGACCATTCATCATAAAAATCCCTCATTAAATTAATTAACCGACCAGGAACTTATGCACCTCTACTTTTACTAATTGGCGGTGAATAACTTGCAATTCTCAAATTCGCATCTCCATCTGCTAATGCTACTCCATAGGAAAATATGCCAAAAACATAGCTCAGTAAATCTAAACTAAGGAATTACTTGAGAAATTATCATCGATTTGTGTACATAATTAACCAACACACTATTTGGTTCTTTTCCTGATTTCAATTACATGCATCGGTGGTTGGTCTCTTCCTGATTTACAATTACATGCATCGAACTGAATTTGTCCTGAAGAAAAATAGCTGAAAAACTGAATCTAAACAGAACAACATACATGCTCACATAGAATACACGATGGGGCAGGGGGCTGGTTGTTGCAGCTGCTACAGGGTGGCGACCGGCTTGGTGAAGGACAATACAGGCACCTAGGTGCCGGAATTGGAAGCAGCGGACCTCGGATTGAGCTCAGCGATAGAAAAGCAGAAGGCGACGGGTGGCCGCGGCACCAAGGCCGCTACGAAACCCCACACGGCGAATCGAAGGCGGCTGACCTCGGATTGAAGCCCGCTCTTCTCTGGTGCGGCCTGATTGAGTCTCGCCCTTTCGCGTGGTACGAACTACGAAAGTCGCTGTGCTCCTGTCGCCGAGCAACGTGGAGGAGGAGGGAATCAGTGGGGAGCCACGGACAGCACGACTACAGGAGAGCTCGGTGGTGGATCGGCAGCAGGATGCGCCACCAAGTCGGTGAATCCACAGCAAACACGTCCCGAGCAGACGCAGACCGACCCAATCACCAAAAGACGGCTCCACTCACTAGCATCACAGATCCAAAACACAGAGATAACACAAGCTAAATCTCCACATAACAAGCTCCAATCTCGTCGGCCACTAACGCGAGAAAAATCATAGAGACGAAAAGAGGGGAAAGTACCAGCGGGAAAAAAAAAACCGCCACGGAGAAGGCGGGCGGCCACCGCGGCACCACCCATATCCGCACGCACGGACGCACCGCCGCAGCTGCAACCCACACCCGCACGTACAGTCGCAGCTCGAACGAGGAAGAACAAGAACTGAGCGAAATCTGCTGCCGTAACGCAAAGAAAAGAAAGGAAGGAGAAAGACCGAAGGCCCAGTCAAAGAAATCTGAAACCGACCTCAGACGTCACGCGCAACCGCCCCATACGCGACGCGCCGAGCCGCCGACACGCAAGGGCACGAGCTGGGTCCCGCGAAAGCGACGCACAGAGCAACCAGGGACGCTCCCAACCCTGGGAGCTTAGTGCTCTTTAAGGATTATGTAGAGTGTTAGAGTATTTTAGAGTTAGAAATAGTTGGTTTAGACTTAGCACAACTTGCCTTATACTCTAAGAACCTTTCATTTGTACTTCTATATATAATTATATACCCTTTGAGAGGCAATACAACAACAAATTTTAGGGTTCTACAATTTCTACATGGTATAAAAGCGGTTCGTATCACCACGCCGATGTTAGGTCCTTCCACCACTTTCACATCGCGCCGCTCCTGATGAGAAAATCACACTTATGTGTTTAAAAAAAATTAGAAAAAAATTCATGGTGTAGCCAATAAACTATCCCATAAACATGCCAAATTTTATTTTCAAATACAAATATTCTGGGCTACACAAAAATGATAAAGTGTGGATCTGGGTATGCATATTTCAAATCTTCAAATTTTAATAGATTTTGTCTTTTTTGTGTAGCCTAAAATATAAATAATTTCATTTTTTTTTATTTTCTGAAACAAATATGTATGATTTTCCATTTTTTTAAACAGCAGGAGCACTAGTGCCCAAGAACCAAAGACATTTTCCGAATAAATTGTACCATGATCCACAAATCTCCGGTGAATAGCAGTGAACTACTCATGCGAAACCCAGTGCGCGATCTACAAAGACACACCACAGGTGGTGGCATAAGCAACGTCGGCTAACAGCGCGTTTGGTTGCATGGGTACTCTTTGGATCGCATGTGCCCCACAGTGTTTGGGTCGTCTGGATGCCCGGTCATTTTCACGTTGTTGCATATCACGGGTTTTAAAGCTCTTCCGGAATAGGTATAGGAGGAACGTCCAGTTTGACAGTTTTTCCAGGGACAGGTCGGGTGCGACGAAAATTGACAACATCGGTCGAGCGGGTGCTCGGCCGCGGCATGGCGGGAGAAGGCGAAATCCGAGCGACGTTGCGCGGTAAAGGTAGGCCGGGTAACCTCCCTCTTCGGTTACCCTACACATTAGCCCCTCCCAAAATTTTCCTTTCCTCAATTTTCGCACCGGCGGCGGTTGCGGCGACCCAGATCTGGCCTCGCGCATCTGACCCTGGCCGTGGTCTGAACGAGGATCTCCTCCCTTCGGTCTCCGGCGCTAGACCAGGGTCGTCGTTTCTATCCACGACGGAGCGTATGCACATCTTCTCCGACTTCCGACCGTCTCCATCGTCTGCCATGACAAAGGTAAGTGGAAACTCCTCTGCTCTACTGTAGTGTTATTCATGTTGGTAGAACTAGTTGGATGCGATAAGACCATTCGTAATGCATATATCTTGTTTGAGTAGACCGACCAACTCCAGCTTGTTCATCACGCCACAAAACTCATCGTTTTCATACAACAGGGAAAGACCGAAAACCGTTCCACACTTTTGACACTGAAGTAAAGCTGGTCCTTGCTTGCTGCATTCTTCACAACTGAGTCATATGTTGGGGCGAGGATGAATTCTTCCAAGAGGTTATCACTTTTGATGAAGTTGAGGCCGACCATGGCGTGGAGGCAGGCGACAATGAAGCCTGGAAGGAGAAGAGGCAAGAATGAGCAGACGCAGTGTGGGAAGCTAGAGGCAACGCCACCATTTGAGAAGGAGAAGAATAAGTGAAGAAGTGAAATGCAGAAGAAGTGAAGAAGAAGAAGAACCCATTTTGATCCCCTGTTTTTCGAACCCTAATTTGATCCCCGTATGTTGAACTACCCCGTGATGATAAACTACCATTCGTAGTAGCCATGGAGTACCGTTATGAATTACCATTTGTAGTAGCTAGGGCTGATTTCGTGACCTGCTAGCTTCGTAAGTGTGCAACTATGATGAACTGTGGTTTCTGTGTGATGGAGTTGATAGTATGGTAAGGCTACCCGTTGTAGAGAAGATGTGACCTTATGCTTTCCTGGATGGTATCAAACCGATGTAGTTTCATCTCCATCGAGATTTAAGGTTGGCTGCAGGTAAACAAACAAAAATACCTTTTTAGCCTAAATCATGCAGTCCGACCTACTAAACAACGGACCAGTTCTCGTCCGTGGCTCATTCCGAACGCACAGGTGCTCTCGCACCATAGAGCCCTAAATCGGATCCAGGCTACCGACAAGCCCTAAGATCCGATCTACATCGACTCGTGCTCTTGATGTGATATGTTCGGATGGCGACGTGACATCCAGGTGTCACCATGCAGTCGCAGACACCACACGTACGCAAGGGCCTAGGCTAGGTGCGATGGCGGCGGCCGCGCAGGAGCACAAGCGAGGCGGCCCCGCATGCTCGCCTCCAATTTGGACGACCAACAAAGACCACGGCAGCAACCACGCACAACGTGGGTCCGACCCATCGGTTTGTCCGCGATTACACCGGGGCACCGGGCACAAGAAAGAACTCCAGCAACACATGCATACATCCATCCAGTTGACTAGATGGGTCATCGCGTTTGAGATAATAATCCATGTTTTTGGTTTGCAGTCGATTTTGCTCAGTGTTCACTGAAATAAGCATATTTTTTAAATAAAGAGTCGGTTTTCAATGTATGAGTGTATGACCACTTAAATTTTTCAGAAAAACACGCGCAACTAAATGTGTTCACCAAAAAACAAGGCTACCTTGCCCTACTACGAGCTTCGCCCCTGTCGCTTTAGGCTGCGTATTTTTATCGAGCGGTGATTCATCTAGACACACTCGGACTAGAACTAGGCTTTTATGCAGAGCCCATTTATCGTTTAACCATGACAAACCGTCTTGACGGACCACCATTATGTAGTTTGTACTAGTGAGTCTAAGAAAATAGCATTTTCAAAATATTTATCCGAACATATAAAGATTTTAGGGCATCTCTAGCGGCGCGACGCATTTTAATATCCGCGAGCGTCCGTTTGCGTCGCGCTGCGGACGGTAAAATGATCGTTTTTGTCCGCGCATCCGTTTGCGTCTGGGGGCTGCTCCAGCGGGGCGACGCATTTTTTTTCTTCTTTTTTTCCTCTTGTCCATTTAAACGTAGTTCCAAATATTACATATTGAAACATGATTTTACACAAACTAACACATAGTTTGGAACATGGTTTACACAAACTAACACATAGTTTGAACCATGGTCGACACAAATATAAACTTTTTTTAAAAAGAAACCAGCTGTGTTGATTTCCGTATGTTCGCTGCCAAGAAAGAACATTCGAGAGCACACCCAATCACCCAAACTAGAAAATCCAGCGGGAGGAGATGGTGCCCTTGTTGGTTCTACCGATGACACGAACATCCAGAAACTTCCACTACTTGCTTCGACTGGCCCGTAGCCAGATTCGCTGCAAAGAAAGAACACTCGACGTTCTAACTATCGGTGTCCGAGCCGATTCGCCGGTGTGGTAGTGCCTGCGGCAGGCTCGCCGTCCCCCTCGTAGAGGAAGGTGAGCTGGCAGCCGGGCTCGAGCGCGAGGTCACGGGCGAACTTGTCCCACCCCGTGTGCAGGTACATCTTGCCCTGCCCGTCGAACAGGACCTCCACGGACCAGCGGCTGAAGTTGCAGCTGGCCTCCCGTAGCTGCAACTGCGCCGGCTCGACGCGTCGACGAACTCGGCGAACTTGTCCGGGAGCCGCTTGATGGCGAGTCGTTCGTCGTCGATGCAGAGTAGGAACTCGAAGCAGCGCTCGTCCTGCGACGACGAGGAGGGCGCAGGCGACGGCGAGCGTGGGGCCGTAGCTGCTCCACCACGGCGGCCCCTACCCCGGCCACGGGGGCGTCCAGTGCCGCGATCTCGACCGCCTCGCCGGCCACCAGGACCGGCCATGGACTTCCTCGCGGGCCTGGCTGCGTCGCAGGAACACCTAGGCGGTGCTACGGTTGAGCTTTGTGGCGGCTAGAGTTTTTATGGAGGAGTGGATGAGGAAGAAGAACGCGCGCCCCCTTTATATAGGCCGGCGGCATGGGGTGGCCGCGGGACGCGTGGCGTCGCCATTAATGTGGTTGGCGGAGGTGGGCGGCCGCTCGGCAGCCGAGGCATCGCCATTAACGTGGCGCAGACTGCCGAAGCGACGCAGCGGCGCCAGTCGCTGGCGCGTTTGAGAAGACGCATCGACGCAGGGTCGCTGCCAGGCGGGCCTGACGAAACGTCCGCCGGACACGAGCGGACACTTTCCGCGTCCGCCGAGTGTCCGCCAGAGACGCATCCGAGGCGCATATTTGGGCCAGGTTTGCGTCTCCACGGACGGCCTATCACTTTGCGTCGCTCCGCTGGAGGTGGTGCCAGACGCATTTCTGGTCACGGCGAACGAAAACAGTTGCAAAGCGACCGTTTGGGTCACGCCCGCTGGAGATGCCCTTACAAGAACCGGGCTCTACCTGCGATCTCAAAGCCCGAACCCGAAACGCTAGCATAATTATTTCCTCTCCTTAATCTACACTACTTAAAAAGGAGGAACATGTTCCTTATTCTGCCAACCTCCCAATACGTCAAACGTTTTCGTCGTCAACCTATCATCCCGTCATCCCGCGCGGGTCCAACTGGGCCAAAGCCCAACTAACTCGGTCGCTCCTCACCCTGCCTCTCTCCCTTCCCCGTCTCCTCCCTTTCGAGTACCGCCGCCACCGCTGCCGACCCAGCGCAACCATCGCTCTCACGCGACTGCCCCACCAGCGCCGCCCTTGCCGCACTCCTTCGCCTGCGCCAACCACCGGCGCCAGTCAGCGCTTCGCTCGGCCTCCGCTCGCCAACGCTCCCAACCCACGTGCCCCGTCCCCGAGCGGCGCCGCCATGGCAGACGAGGTGAATCTCCCCGCCGCGGAGGTGGGGAAGAAGGCCGTGCATCCGTCCGATTCACCCAAGACACCGGCGAATCGAGGCCTCCTTGGTGTCCTTGGGCTCCTTCCGCCGCCGGCAGCCTCATACGCCATGCTCCTGCCTGGCGTTCAGCCTTCCGCGTCGCGCTAGGAGGAGAGGTCGTCGGCGGCCGATGCAGAGTCCCACGAGCTATCAGACTGGATCCCGGAAGCTGTCGAGCTGGGCATCCCTGCGCCAGCGCCCTGCCCACGGCGGGCCGCATCCTAATTTCCCCGTTGGGATCCCTTCTCATACATCCTCTTTCTTGCCACGATCTGGCCCGCGCTCAACTGGGTCGGCATCGGGCTGCTGGCCGTCGCCGACGAATCGGGCGCTGAGGCTCCCGTATGGCGAAGCTGCTGCGCATGTCCTCGATCTACGCGGACGGCTGCTAGCTCCGAGAGGTCATGGGCGCCATGTCCATGGTCGAGGCCGTCAGACCTGATGCGTTCAAGGCCGCCTCTGGCTCCCCATCCATCCACGACGCCACTTCACCACCAACGCATGATGGATCCGACCGCTGCTCAGACCAGGAGCTTTTCGACCGGATCTGCAGCGCCATAAAATTCAACGAGGATGAGGTAATCATTTATTTCGTCCAAGCTTCTACATTTGAGCAAAGACATGCGCACCTCAGCGGAGATACAGTAAAGACGTGGGAGCTATTCTTAGAATTAGTAGCAGTACCTTCTTGTCTTACTAGAAGGAGAGAAGCAGCTAAAAGTGTATATATCTTATTTCCGTTTTAAGTGCATGTCTATTTTGTCTTTTCGTTTACTATCACAACGAAATAATCAGTTTGAAAGATAACTTTGACATATTTTACTGATTCATTATGCAAGAAATAGACGATGAGCATGACCAAGTTTCTTATGATGAAAGCAGATTAGGTTCTTAAATATTCTGATTGATGTGCAATACTTCTACACAATTATCAATTATTTACTTGATGTGCCATAAACTATATGCCCACACTGGATCTTTGATAGCATTTGATCTGGGATGGTTTAATTGAAAAATCTGATGCTTACAGGAAAGGATTTTAATAAATTATGACCTCTTCTGAAAAGAATTATGTTTGTTTCGCCTTACCAGTTTGCTTCAGGCTCGAAATGAAACAATAACATCAAGACGAGTTTTTTAATCAGGTGATTCAAGCTTACATTAGTATCTCAGAATTTCCGTTGTTAGTTTGTTACAACTTTCTTGTTCTCTCTGGTGTTGATTTTTTCCTGGTATGTTCAGCTGTTGGTTGGGTGATCTACCCGCAGCAAATGAGAACCTGGTGTGAAGAGGAGGCAGCGAGAGATTGAAAGGGGAAGATAGTGTGAGCGAGGAGGAAGAGCAGAACCACGGTGGTGCGCGCATCTCCGAGTGGCCCTTGCGATCGGAAAACCACCTCACAGAGTCATCTTCCAAGCTTATCTCCGCGAAATGCCAACCTCCATAGAAAAGTGAGCCCCCTCTCCCCCATGCAGTTTTTTCGTCATATCTTGCAGCAGGAAGGTGTGAGTCCACGACTCAGTCCTTAATTTGTACATTCTTTGGAGTATAATCTGAAGCAATTATAAAAATGAAGGCCTAAGACAGGCACAAACCTTGAAAGTGCAACATGATCATATTATCACCTTCTAACATAGAAACTGATGTGTAGGTAAGACTAGAAGAAGATCTGGGAGGACTTCCGCACCTAGACTGATGTTTAGGTAATACAAATTCATCGGGGATGGTCCTTTTTAATTTCTGAGCCATTGAGCGAATTGTTGATCTCATTTTAATGCTTGATGTGGTGCTTTTTAGTGTTTGTTACTGTATTTGTATTGTACGCAGAGCCGTAGGACATCCAGGAGCTCTCGAGTGAGCAACCAAATATCACTGTATGCATCGAGCCCCTTCTCTGCTCCCGAGCGCAGACGGTGAACGCTGGCGGCGGCCATGCCCCTTGTCCTCGTCCTTCTCCGTAAAGGCATGCCATGGCTGCCGCTACACAGCACGACGGCGGCAAGGAGGAGAACGCTCGAAGAAGAAGGGGCAGCGCTGATACGTCCAAAACGTATCTACTTTCCCGAACACTTTTGCTATTATTTTGCCTCTAATTTGTGTATTTTGGATGCAACTAACACGGACTAACGCTGTTTTCAGCAGAACTGTTCTGGTGTCTCGTTTTTGTGCAGAAATCCAACTTTCTGGAAAATCCTCGGAATTTATGCAGAAGACCCTATTTTCCCGTAATACCGACGTTTCGTAAGGACAATTAAGGTGGAGGCCCGAGGGCCCCACACCATAAGGCGGCGCGGCCTAGGGGGGCCCGCGCGGCCCTATGGTGTGGCCCCCTCGGCCGGCCTCCGACGCCCTCCTTCGGACTACTTATCGGCCTCGACCTAAAAACGCACGGGGAGAAGTCGAAGTCGGGAGAAACCCTCCAGAACGCCGCCACATCGCGAAACTCCGTCTCGGGAGCCAGAAGTCTCCGTTCTGGCACTCCGCTGGGACGGGGAATTGGAGGAGATCATCGCCATCATCACCGCCAACGCCTCTACATCAACCAGCCATGTTTCCCCCATCCATGTGTGAGTAATTCCCCCGCTGTAGGCCGAAGGGGATGGTAGGGATTGGATGAGATTGGTCATGTAATAGCATAAGATTGTTAGGGCATAGTGCCTAGTGTCCGTAATTGGTACTTTGATGATATTGTTGCAACTTGTTATGCTTAATGCTTGTCACTAGGGCCCGAGTGCCATGATCTCAGATCTGAACATGTTATTATTTCATCATGATATTCATTGTTTTATGATCTTACCTGCAAGTTGTATACACATGTCACTGTCCGAAACCAATGACCCCGAAGTGACAGAAATCGGGACAACCGAGGGGATGGTAGTGATGTGAGGATCACATGTGTTCACGGAGTGTTAATGCTTTGCTCCGGTACTCTATTAAAATGAGTACCTTAATATCCAGTAGTTTCCCTTGAGGCCCTGGCCGCCACCTACCGGTAGGACAAAAGATGTTGTGCAAGTTTCTCATTGCGAGCACGTACGACTATAATTGGAACACATGCCTATTGATTGCTTTGTACTTGGATACCGTTTTTATTATTATCTCGCAAATGCCCCGCTATGATTGTTACATGAGTTTCTCTCATCCATGCAACGCCCGTTCATCCGTCCCCGTGCCTACGTATTTTAATCCCGCTGTTTACTAAAATCACTACTGCTGTCTTTGTTACTCACGTTGTTATTTCACTACTGCCATCGCTATAAAACTGTTACTATCGATAAACTCTTGCGAGCAAGTCTCTGTTTCAGTGCACTGAATTGACAACTCCGCTGTTAAGGCTTCCAAGTGTTCTTTTTCTCCCCTTGTGTCGAATCAATAAATTGGGTTTTACTTCCCTCGAAGACTGTTGCGATCCCCTATACTTGTGGGTCATCAAGACTATTTTCTGGCGCCGTTGCCGGGGAGCATAGCTTTATTTGGAAGTTCACTTGGATTAATATTGTTCGCTGCAAATTCTCCATCATGGGTAAACCTCGCGATTCTAAAGTCGCCATATTACCATCCACTACAAGAAAAGGTACAATTCTGAGTACCTCCGCTACACTTGATTCACCGTCGGTGATAAGTCAACTTGTTTCACCGCCACAAGCTGGTACGTCTGCTGAATCTGAAAACTCTCATAATATTGATAATATTTCTGCTGTGCTTGATGATAGTGGTTCATTGGGATCTTTTCTAGATGCTACAATTGCTAGGTCTAGACAAATTGAAAATACTGAAACTCCTAATGAAAATGGTACTACACCTGTTAATTCACCTGAACTTGATTATTTCAGTGATGATCCTGATGAAGATTATGTGGAGCTTAATGATGATTTTATTGAAAAATGCAATGCTACTACTGATGCAAGAAAAATTAAAAAGTTGTTTGCAGAACATGCTGTTAGATATAAACTGTCTCCTGATCCTAAGTTTGCCACATCTCCTATAAACATTAAGGATAAAGATTATGATTTTTCTCTTGATCTATCTCATATAGCTATTGTTGAGAAAACACCCTTTTGTGGTACTGAAAAAGAAAGTGCTGTTGAACACATGATTGAGTTATCTACTCTAAGTAGCTTGTTTTCTGATGATGTCAAGATGCGTGCTTACTTTGTTGCTAAAATCTTTCCATTCTCATTAAAGGATGACGCTAAAACTTGGTATAATAGTTTGCCACCTAATTATATTAAAAGTCCAAAAGAATTGCTTGATGTTTTCTTCCATAAATACTTTCCTGCTAGTGCTCAACATATTGCTTTGCAGAGAATCTATAATTTTGACCAGGGAGATGGAGAGAAATTGCCTGAGGCTTGGGCGAGATTTTGCTCTCTTATCAGAGCTCGGCCTGACCATGATTTGGAAAAGCATGATTTACTTGATATATTTTATAGTGGACTAACCATTGAGTCTAGGGCATACCTGGATAGTTGTGCTGGTTGTGTTTTCAGGAAAAGAACTCCAGACAACGCTGAAGAATTATTGGCTAAAATAGGCCGGAATCATGATGATTGGACTACGCCTGAACCAACTCCAACGCCAATATTAAAGAAGAGGGGTTTAATTAAATTGAATGATGAAGATATGAGGGAAGCCAAGAAGTCTCTCAAGGAGAAAGGTATTAAATCTGAAGATGTGAAGAATCTTCCTCCCATAGAAGATATATGTGAGATAATTCCCCCTTCATCCATGATTGAGGTAAATTCCCTTCAGCGATTTACTAGGGAAGATATTCCGTATTCAAAATCTCCTGCGCAATGCTTAGATGAGTTTGATAATTATATTGTTAAGCAAGAAAATTTTAATATGAGAGTAGAGAATCATCTAATGGAAAATTCTCAAGCTATTAGTGAATTGCATGATATTGTGGAGAGAACCTCCAATGATGTTAAGATGCTTGTTAAACATTTTCATATGGTTCAAACTCAAATTGACCAACTCACTAAAGTGCAAAATGACTTGTTGGGGAATAATTCTAAAGAAAAACATGCTTATGAAGTAACAACTAGAGGCGGTGTTTCTACTCAGGATCCTTTATATCCTGAGGGACATCCCAAAAGAGTTGAACAAGACTCTCAACGAACTAAAACTAGTGCTCCATCTAAGAAAAAGAAAAAGAAACATAAGAATGTTGTAGAATCCTCTGAACCTGTTAATGATCCTAATAGCATTTCTATTTCTGATGCTGAAACTGAAAGTGGTAATGAACATGATAAAGATAATGATAAGAATGATACTCCTGATAAAGAAGAGGTTGAAGAAGAACCTGAAAAGCATGTTAAAAACAAAAAGTATACTAAAGAAGATTTTATTGCTGAGAAACATGGTAATGAAAGAGAACCTTGGGTTCAAAAGCAAATGCCCTTTCCTGCTAAGAAACTAAAATCAAAGGAAGAAGAACACTATAATAAATTTTGTGATTGGATGAAACCTTTATTCTTGCAAATCCCTTTGACTGATGCTATTAAATTGCCTCCTTATTCAAAGTATATGAAAGATATTGTGTCTAACAAAAGGAAAATCCCCAATGAGGAAATTTCTACTATGCTTGCTAATTACTCTTTCAATGGCAAAGTTCCAAAGAAGTTGGGCGATCCAGGTATACCTACTATTCCTTGTTCTATTAAGAATAATTATGTTAAAACTGCTCTATGTGACTTGGGAGCCGGTGTTAGTGTTATGCCTTTTTCTCTTTATAAGAGACTTTACTTAGATAAGTTGATACCTACTGATATATCTTTGCAAATGGCTGATAAATCTACTGCTATTCCTGTTGGTATATGTGAGGATGTTCCTGTTCAAGTTACTAATAACTGCTTGATATTAACTGATTTTGTTGTGTTGAAAATGCCTGAAGATGATAATATGTCTATTATTCTTGGGAGACCTTTTCTTAACACCGTAGGGGCTGTTATTGATTGCAATAAAGGAAAGGTTACTTTCAATGTTGATGATAGGGAGCATACCGTTTATTTTCCCAAGAGGATTGAGAAAGCGTGTGGAGTTAATACTATTTCTAATGTGAGAACTATCAAAGTGGGAACTATTGATTGTCCTATATATGAGCCTAAAGAAGAATATCAAACTCTCGTGATTGGATCCATATCAATACAATTCAAGGTAACATGATTGATTTGAGGTTTATTTCTTCTTATGCTATGTAAAATTTATTTGGTGGCAAGACTTGATCAACCTTGTTAACAAATACTTTTTATATGCATAGAGGAGGTAAACAACATCTCTTTCTTCCTCCACTTGCTCTAGTTGCTGTAGCACTTTTAATTTGCAAAGTTCCTTAGTTAATTGGAGATTTCAAAATTTTTCCTGCCATTAATAATAAACTTAATACCCATAAATGTGCATTTTTCAAAGTTTTCAAAAATTCACAAAAATTATACCGTTGGTCCTATTTTTCGACGAGGCACCTGGGAGCACCAGAGGATGACCTGTGGGGCACCACAGGGTGCCACACCACAGGCCGGCGCGGCCAAGGAGGGGGGCGCGCCACCCTGTGGTGTGGGCCCCTCCTTACCCCACTATCTCATCTCTTTCTCCCAGCATCTTCTCTCTCCCGAAAAAAACTCGAACCAGCTTTCTCTCACTCGCGTTTTTGCTCAAGAGCTCAGGATTTTTCGATCTCTTTGCTCAGCCCAGATTTCTGTCTGAGATTTGGCACATTTGCTTTTCGGTATGTGACTCCTCCGATTATCCAAATAGAATATTGTTTGGTTGAGTATATCTTGAATATTTTGCTGCTGTAGGTAACATGTTTAGTGAGCTTGCATGCTTGTTCTAAGTTGTATAAACTAGTTTTGATGCATGATTAGTACTCTAGCAAGTTCCTATAGTAGTTCCCCTTGATTATATGTCACCAAATCAAATTTTATATCACTTGTTGAAAATTTCAGAGAAGAGATGAAGAAGTTCAACTTTGGAGAGTTGTTCAAGAAAGGAACAACCAGCACCGGGAGGCCTTCTAGGGCCGCCACCCGGCTTAGGCGATCGTACAATGAGGATATCATCGCGCCTAGCTTCGCGCCCGAAGAGGACAACGGGGCTCCTAATGCTTCATCTTTTCCATGCTATGATTTTCTGAGAAATGCAGGGATATTGGATGATTTCTTCACCCTTGTCAATAGGGCGGGCTTAACCACCTACGTGGAAGACGAAAGGGAGCAATACTATATGCTCACCAAAATTTTCGTCGAGAGCTTCAGGTTCAACAACACGCAATACGAGCCGACAGTTGCATTCAATATCTATGGTAATCCTGTTACTATGGAATTGGAAGATTTTTGTCGTGCATTGGATATTGCCCCTGTAGGTACAGCAAGTAGGATTGATGACAACCCCCGGGACTTGTTGGAGCTCTATCGAGGGATCACCGATGATGATTGTCGCACCATTCAGCGTGGCAAGATAAGGAACATTCAACTCCCCGCCATTAAGTATTTTGCATATTACATTGCTACTAGCATTCTTGGTAGGGAGAACACTAGCAATATTTCTAGTTACCATCTTGCTTTCTTGAATATTGCACTTACTGGTCGGACATCTTATCACCTTGGTTCTCTTATTGCTCGCCGCCTGTCTAATAGGGGGCCTATTTTTGGAGGAACTATTGCACTGCGCGTTTTAACATATTTAAGACTTCCTCTTGATCCTAATGATGTGCCATTGACCCCTAGGAGACTCGATATTGTTGCTATGAAGAGTCATCATTTTGTTACCACTGATTCTACTTTAGATAATATGGTCTATAGAATGTTGTTTGCTGACGGGGATGAGAAGGAAATCCCTCTTCCCCAACCAGGTTTGTTCAGTATTGACATGCAATCATGGTCGTGCACTAAGGAGGAGGTGGACGAACATATGAAGATACAAGACTTCCACCAGCAGCATGACTCCGAGGACGCCGAGGCCTCCCACGACTACACCGTCACGTATCCGGGTGCTTCTTCTAGCACATGCCCGGAATATGATCCATCTTCGTCGTACTACGGAGATACTACCTCATGGTCTCGATGGGATTGAACTCCACTTAGGCCAAAAGCCTAAGCTTGGGGGGAGGTATACCGGCATCACTCATTCTTTGCATATTATGGTTGCTGGATACTTGTACATATTTGTTTTGTTCGTTTGAGTGGTTTTCTAATGAGAGGGAGATGATATTTGGGGAAGTGCTGCCTGAAAACAGATTCTGGACTGTTACTAGAAAAATTCGTGCGCACAGCCAGAACGTTATTTTGAGCTGCCAATTTTTGTGCAGGTTCCCCAGGTTGTTATCTAACTTTCATTAGTTGAACACTTTTCGAGCTGAGCAACGTAAGATTTTTGTAAAAAACGATTTCTGTACTGCTGTCAGGTTTTGGCAGATTTCTGCCATCTCGCTTTTCTGTGTTTCTTCTAGTTTGCTATTTCTTGTTTTTGCTTTGTTTCCTTTCCAAAACACAAAAAGACCAAAAATATTTCTGTTGTTTCTCTTCATAATTTGTTTGCTTTGGTTTCTTGCATTTGTTTCGCTTTATTTGCTATTGCTAGTTTGCTACAAGAAAACCCAAAAAGATTTTGCTTTGTTTGCTTGTTTCCTTTTGTTCTTGTTTCTAATTCGAAAACACCAAAAATATTTGCTGTTCTTCTTTGGTTTGTAAAGTTCATCTTGAGTTTAATGGTCTTCGGTGGCTGGAGCGTGGTTTTCATTTCATATTATCCAAGGTACACAAGTGAAAAGCAATAATGACGATCTACGACAATTGGATTGTGGTGAGAGGCTGGTATGAACTCTATTTGTTTTCATTTTTGTACATATACTCATCCATGTGAGCATGCTTAGTTGGTTCATGTGAGGTATATGTTATTTGAGAAAGTCTAGTAGTTCATGATCTCTCATGTTTAACTCCAATTTATTAATATGAGTAGCATGTCATGGATGTTTGCTTGCATTGTTTTATTCATAAGTAGGTATGGCATTGTGGTATCCTCCTCTGAATAATTCATTTTTATCGACTTGGCACATGCTCACGCATGCATATGACTGAACAAAAAGTCAATTAAGCCTCGATGATCTATATTGCTTCAGAGTTCTTGTATCACTTTTATGCCTCCATTAATTTATTTTGCCGCAAGCATGATTATGACGATTCGCTCTCTTGATTTGTCGCTCCCTAGTCTATTGCTAGCCTTCACTTGTACTGAGCGGGAACGCTGCTCGTGCTTCCAAACACATGAAAACCAAGTTGTTCCAAAGTGTCCACCATAAATACCTATGCATGGCATTTCCAACCATTCCAAGTAAATTCTCATGCGCTACCTTTAAAACCTTCAAAATGCTTCTCAATTTGTGTTTATGTTTCATAGTTCATGAGGAAGTATGTGGTGTTTAGCTTTCAACCTTGTCATTTACTTTTGACGGACTCTCATATGGACTAGTGGCACATCCGCTTATCCAATAATTTTGCAAAAAGAGCTGGCAATGGGATTCCCAGTCCCAAATTAATTAACTTAAATAGACACTCCTCCATGGTTTGTGATTGATGGACGGCACCCGAAGGATTCGGTTAGCCATGGCTTGTGTAAGCAAAGGTTGGGGGAGTGTCATCATCATAATAAAACTAAAATAAAAAGGCACTCCTTCATGGTATGAGATTGTTGGCAGGCACCCGAGGATTCGGTTAGCCATGGTTTGTGTAAGAAAGGTTGGAAGGAGTGCCACATAAATATGCAAATAATTCATGGGAGCCGCTCTTGAGAATCCGGTTGGCGAGGTAGTTGGTGTACCCATTACCATTCGTTGACAACAACAAACACCTCTCAAAATGATTTTACTCCTGATTTCAAAAATGAAAAGCTCTAGCGCATGTTAATCCCTGCTTCCCTCTGCGAAGGGTCAATCTTTTACTTCTATGTTGTGTCTCCATTATTTCTTTGAGCACTATCTTGAGAGCACAACTGTCATTCTTAGTATAATATGCTTGTCTCAAAATATGATTGATTGTGGTATAACTTTGATGCTTTTATCTTTGACAATCACTACTTCTAGTCTTTCTATGAACTCCAGAGGTGCCTGGGCATTTATGTTTTGCCGATCAAATACGGGCAAGCGAGATACCACTTTATCATACTCTCTTATGAACATTGCAATCCTGCTTACATACATGATTCATGATGCTTATTATTAATTGTTGGTACCTCTTCATGATTGACATAGCTGTTAGATGATCTTATTTGCATGTATCTCACTATGAACTACTTAAGTATTAGCCATAGCATGAGAATATATACATCATATGAGCAAATGTGTTCGTGAAAGTTCTTTTATCGCTCAGTTGTTAACTGAATTGCTTGAGGACAAGCAATAAGCTAAGCTTGGGGGGAGTTGATACGTCCAAAACGTATCTACTTTCCCGAACACTTTTGCTATTGTTTTGCCTCTAATTTGTGTATTTTGGATGCAACTAACACGGACTAACGCTGTTTTCAGCAGAACTGTTCTGGTGTCTCGTTTTTGTGCAGAAATCCAACTTTCGGGAAAATCCTCAGAATTTATGCAGAAGGCCCTATTTTCCCAGAATACTGACGGAGCCAGAAGGACAATTAAGGTGGAGGCCCGAGGGCCCCACACCATAAGGCGGCGCGGCCTAGGGGGGCCCGCGCGGCCCTATGGTGTGGCCCCCTCGGCCGGCCTCCGACGCCCTCCTTCGGACTACTTATCGGCCTCGACCTAAAAATGCACGGGGAGAAGTCGAAGTCGGGAGAAACCCTCCAGAACGCCGCCACATCGCGAAACTCCGTCTCGGGAGCCAGAAGTCTCCGTTCTGGCACTCCGCCGGGACGGGGAATTGGAGGAGATCATCGCATCATCACCGCCAACGCCTCTACATCAACCAGCCATGTTTCCCCCATCCATGTGTGAGTAATTCCCCCGCTGTAGGCCGAAGGGGATGGTAGGGATTGGATGAGATTGGTCATGTAATAGCATAAGATTGTTAGGGCATAGTGCCTAGTGTCCGTAATTGGTACTTTGATGATATTGTTGCAACTTGTTATGCTTAATGCTTGTCACTAGGGCCCGAGTGCCATGATCTCAGATCTGAACATGTTATTATTTCATCATGATATTCATTGTTTTATGATCTTACCTGCAAGTTGTATACACATGTCACTGTCCGGAACCAATGGCCCCGAAGTGACAGAAATCGGGACAACCGGAGGGGTTGGTAGTGATGTGAGGACCACATGTGTTCACGGAGTGTTAATGCTTTGCTCCGGTACTCTATTAAAAGGAGTACCTTAATATCCAGTAGTTTCCCTTGAGGCCCGGCTGCCACCGGCTGGTAGGACAAAAGATGTTGTGCAAGTTTCTCATTGCGAGCACGTACGACTATAATTGGAACACATGCCTATTGATTGCTTTGTACTTGGACACCGTTTTATTATTATCTGCAAATGCCCTGCTATGATTGTTACATGAGTTTCTCTCATCCATGCAACGCCCGTTCATCCGTCCCCGTGCCTACAGTATTTTAATCCTGCTGTTTACTAAAATCACTACTGCTGTCTTTGTTACTCTGCTGCTATTATTTCACTACTGCTACTGCTATAAAACTGTTACTACTGATAAACTCTTGCGAGCAAGTCTGTTTCCAGGTGCAGCTGAATTGACAACTCCGCTGTTAAGGCTTCCAAGTGTTCTTTGTCTCCCCTTGTGTCGAATCAATAAATTGGGTTTTACTTCCCTCGAAAACTGTTGCGATCCCCTATACTTGTGGGTCATCAAGCGCCTCAATCTTTGGCTCCTCTTCGTCATGCATAGCAGCCGTCCCAGCTCCACTCCTCCACCCATCATTGTTCATTGCTCAAAAGGAGGAGCACGGCTGTAGCCATTGCTCCCTCTGTACTCATTGGTTATGAACAAGCAGAGTATGAGAACACCCATATCTTCTTCCTGATTTGCCTTCTCTCCTTCTCTCTTTTGATTTTATTATCCCCATAATTGCTGTTTTTTGTTTGTACAGATGCTTTTTTAATCCATGCCTATGAGGTGCTTGATGAAACTTCCAGCTGGGCTAGCTTGGAGATTGAGGCACTGATATGCGGATCGCGGCCTGCAGCGTGGCCATGTTTGGCCACACGAAGTGCATTGTCGATGGCTGCGTCGACTAGGGCAGTCTGCGGTAAGTGACCAGGATGGTCTCACTGGCGTTCGGGCGCGTGCACATCCTGTATGTCTTCTCACCTTCTATCATGCACATGGTGCAATCCGGCAGCATGGAAAAAATTAAACTAATCCATAGTAAACTTGAGTGGGGATTGGCCTCAAAATTTCAGTCTCCATATAAGTTTCATGTCATATGATATTTGACGGTTCAGTATTTGCATAATATATGATTTTCTCGGTACATAGATGATGCCAATCTTGTTTTCATCTTAGACATATCTAAGATTGGTGAGATCATAGGAGACACTGAATTTATCTTGTCAGTTTCAGTACAAGTCAGTTGGAGAAACTCGTTTATGATGTAACTCTATATCAAATCATGTCCTCTATTTTTTTTCATGTGGACTGAGCAGTTCTCTATTTTTTTGTTCATTTATTATTTGGCCAATCGATTAGTAGTTTTTTTTTGCAACATGTGTTTCTCATACACCTTTGGGATGATGCTTACCGCCCTACACACTTTATGACGACATTTGTTGATGTTAAGGAAATGCTTGGTGTGGTCCTATCATGGGTGACTGTTGTGATATTCAGTTTTGCTATGCTTTTCTATCCCGTCTCAGTTGGACGTGCACTGCTATTTGCCATCTCACCTGTGGGTAGCAAGAGGATTGAAGTCCAGAGAATAGAGAAAAACAGAGAAAACCTCACTCAGACTAAGCCCTGAAATTGGGAAGGTCAAAGATTGGACTTGTTCAGAGCTTCAGCAGCCAATTTTAATGACTTCAGAACTCTTTCCCTATTTTAAATCTGATATAGTTTACTTCATACAAAATTTTGATGATGTTATTTACAGTTTATAATAGGTTTATCTTCTTGATTTACTAGGATTTAGAAGGAGCTCCTCACATGTGCTAAGATTATGTCACTGGTATGCACAAATTATTATTGTGATTTTGCATTCCAACTCTAGAAATAGCTTTCCAATATTCATGTTTGATCTGATTTCCTTATTCTTGGTTCTGCATTGAGCAACATCTTGCATACTGATAGAACTATTTTAGTAGTCGATTAAACATAGTGTCTCTCATCAAGAAGTTCTGTAGCAAATTCCTGAACATCTAAAACTTTGCTTTTGCAATGGAGTTTCATGAGGATGGTGCTATTAACATGAGTATTATATAAACCCATTCATGAATTCTTCGAAGGTTGCTTGTTTGCATCCATATTAATACATATATCAAAGCTGATCCTATTTGCTGAAGGAGAGCGTTTTGAGTACTTTACATTAATTGTTTCCTCCAATCACGCTTCGCCACGCCCTTATATTCGACTGTAGACGCGCAAGCGGCCCTGTCGGTGCGGAAGAATAATTAATTTACCTTCCTTTTTTTCCGTACGTACAAATCGGGTTTATCGGTACACAGCCGGTAGATCCTTTTTCTTCAGTCCGGTTACCTCCTTTTCCCTTCGTTCTGTTTGACTATTTTGGCTTGAAGAAAGGTACTAGATATTTACATCCTAATTTGGAAAATACATATTGTCTTTCAGTTAAAATCATATAGCTGGAAAGAAACTGCATGGCTATATAGTAGGCTATGTTAGATATTTTCTCCCGCTTTTGGACATAGATGTATGATGCAGTTCTTAGTTTCTAATACAAAGTAAATTTGGATTTTTTAACAGGGGATAAAATGGAAGCAGTAGCATATGGGCAGCAAGCACATCGTTACAACAATGAGCTGTGGGCCGTGGGTGGAGAGGGCTGGTGCCGTGGGATTCTGGCTAAACAGGACTTGAGAGATAGGGAAGAGAATAACAGAGAGATGATGAGAGAGTGGTGCAACGACGCTGCGCTACTGATATGTGGTGCTACTGCTATGTTTTTCATGACCAGATTGTAGTTTTATTTCAGTTGCTACTACTGCTACACGGCGATTTTATTTCAGCTGTCAAATTTTATCTAGACTATGCCTGCCATTCTTCAGATTTTTCCCTTTCTTTGCCTAAGTTTATTTATTAACACGAACAGTAGGTTTGCCCTGATTAGGAACTTCCCTAAGATTTTATTTCTCTCAAGTTGCCTAAGCATTTTTTTTTGTGAATTATATAACCATGCAACCATATTACATACCGACAAATTGCAATCTTAACAACTATAATCTTGAATTTTATACGACATTAAGAAAAAGAAACATTAGTATTTTTTTTTTGAATGTGGTCTTACTGATCTTTTATTTTAACTTACTTGAGCTGCAATCCAAATGTGTTAGAATTTTGTCACCAAACACTACACATATTGATAACCACAAAGATGCCTTCCTAAACTATATATCCATCGTTTAATAGATGGACCTATACATATGCTTATTGCTTCATGGCAAGACACGTTCGCTTTAGACCGTCTCACATTGTTTCGGGGTTATTAGGATCTATACATATGCCGATGTCACTGCTCCCATAAGTTGTATTGAAATTTGTTTTCAAACCATCTTTGTAAATTATTTACCCGTGGCAACGCACGGGCAATTTACTAGTTAATATGGAAAGGGGAAAGAAATGGTTCTGCTCAACAACAAAAAAAGGGGAAAGAAATGGTTGCATGCCGCCGTATTCTTCTGCCACCCACCTGGGCCACCTTCGCCTCTGCTCCAGCAGTGAACTCGAGTACTCCTCCGTCCTCTGACCTTCCCTCCACTCGTCTACTCCAAGTGCGCGGAGCAGGCAGGACCGGCGATTCCTAGGGGGAGGTACGGATTACGGCGGAGGCTCGGCGCGACGGCCGGTGCGGGTGTGGATGATGATGGATGCTCAGTGTATGGACCATCTCGATTGGGTGCGGTCCAGAAAGGCGGCGAACCGGGCTTTGAACTGTGAGTACCCTTTCTTCGTTCTCCTCTTCTACTATCTAGAATGTAAGGTGTTGACATCCGTACATGATATTATTTGTTGTCAAATTCACATGATATTCATTGTCCACGTATACGCATTGGGATAAATTTCAGTGAAATTGTCATAGGTCTGATTTTTGTTGACAATTATCATCATCTTATTACTACCCAGTTCAATGTATATTTGACATCTGCATCGAGCTGTCTTTTTTATCTGTCTTTTGCATAGCTTTTTTTATTTATCATAGCTGATACTGAGAGCCCGAACCATGAAGCACTAAGCTGTCTCTTTACACTTTGAGAACTGTGCTTTGTGAGTCAAATGGAAGGGGAAGGAACACCTAAGAACAGTAGGCATGAGAGGCACTGGGAAAACTCTGAAACAGATATTATTCCCCAACTGTAGAGGGAAACAGTAGTAGTTTTCGCTTTCCTCCATGTTCCCATGCCTATTGCTCTTAGGTTCTCTTTTCTTCCTCTTCCGGACCCCCCTTAATTCCTTGTCATCTAAAGGTGCATATTATTTGCAAGCACAATTATACAAGCTAAAAGGAAGAGAAAGGAGCTCGTAAGAACTATAGGAATGGGAGGCATCACGAAACACTATGAAACCACCTCCGATTCGGTGTGGATGGATAGCTCAATGCTTCCTCCATGTTCCCATTCCCATTGCTCTTAGACAATCTCTTTCTTCCTCTTCCTGGCTCGAATGTATATATGCTTCCAAAAGTTCTAGAGTAAGAAGTTTGAATTCTTGAATGATGCCTGCAGTGTTCTCAGGTTTATATACTCTTCATATGAAGTGCATGGTTTTTTTCATGCTCATATAGAAAAGCAAAAGATCAATCCCAGGTCATGAATGTGCATTTATTGAAAATTGAAAGGACAATAAAGCATGCATTCTTTGTTGTCTCTATAATGAACTAGGTGGATGAACAGAGAATAATGCATGTGATGGAAGATCATCAGAATCAAACGAACAATATCTCAAGATAAAGGCGGCCTGCCTGGGACACATGAAAATTCCAATTAACAATATGAGCCATTTAACACATGAATATTAGAGGTTTCATGTATGCAACATGTATGCTTGAACTGTGCTACTACTTTTTTTTTGTGGAGCTAATGGAAGTTTCTTGTGTGGAATCCATACTAAGAGCTTCTACTTCTCTATAACTTGCGGTTTATAATTGAGATACACAATTTTTTAGGGAGACAAGTTCATAACTAGCCTACCCTCTATGAACGATGCGATGAAGTACATTGTTATATCCTGTGAACTTGTAAAATTTTGAGACATCCTCATATTTTGACTTTCCTAATCATGCACCGTATGCATCTAATAGCGTGTCTATAGTTATGACAGATAACACAGAATGTTCTTACGTTACAGAATGCATCAAATCAACAAGCGATCAAGGTGTAAAGTAATTTTAGAAAAATACATGTAATGTCAGTTGTCTCGTAGCTTTGCCTAATGTGGTGACCAATTGAACATGATCTCATATTGGCTTCGGCTTAGGCAGCCTTCTTAAACTATTGGATACTCAAGCTAGGAACAGTATGATGATACTAATGCATTTTTTATGCAATGTATGCACTTGGCAGTGAGATAAGTGTTAGGCACATATATTTTTCCTATGATAAAATTCCTTAATCAACCTTTAGTGGCTAGCATACTTAAGATATTTTATCTAGTTAAAAACTATGCCCTACTGCAATTCTAATTCTAATTTGTTGGAGATGTAATATGTTTATTATGATTTCTCATAAATTTGGATGGTTGTATCACGTGATATTTTTGTGCCAATCTATAACGAAACTAATTTTACGTGGGCCTTTAAAGTTGGGAACACTGTGTTCATTGACTTCAGTTGCATACACGATACAGTGATGTTTTCAATCCCAATAATAACACATGGCTACATGTGTTAGATATTTGTTCGTTACACACTAGCTCAATCTTCTCTAGATTTTTGTTTCCTTAGTCAGTTCTCTATTTGACAAACATTGATACAGATCAAACAACAATTCTAGAGTGCTCTCAAGACCAATCATAATTTATCATTTTATCACAAGATTGATAAGTTAGCTGCCTGAGTGCTTGCCTTCTAATCTTAATTTTGATTGCACAAGGTTGATGCATTTTTCTCCCGTAACGGGTCATTCTAATGGTTGAAATGAGCTTAGAACTGGATAGATGTTTGGTATCTTAACCCTGAACTGTCTTTAGAGAACATACACCACAGATGTACAATCCAACTCAGGTCCAGGCCTGACTACTTGATAGCTAATATTACTTTGCAAGATACTATTAATGCATATTTGGATAGGAAACCGGGTGAATGGGTTTATGCAGTTTTTTTCATGGACACACATACTGCATGTCATTTGTATTCGAAGGGGCACTGAAATGGCGCAAACCAAGTACAGCCTACTCAGAACCAAAAAAAAAACCGGGAAAAATGTGGGGAATAGGAAACAGGCAAAAGAACTATCCTACTGGTCGACTGGCTAGTATTTAAAAATTGGCACACACACGGAGATGGTTTTATGCAGTTCACGAACATGTTTTGAGGCACATTCACATTTTAAAATTGGCCATGTATGAGGAATACATGGACAACAAGCTGGTTAATCGTTATAATTGTATGATTGGATGTTTAATTTGTAAAACCGTAAATGTTCCAGCGACACACCCAATGCTACTGGTGCTGCAGAAATATTAGAAAATTATTGGTGATATAGGATTGTTTGCTGATTGTCCAGTGGCTAATTATAGAATTACCGACGGACTTTCTCCTAAGTTATTGTGTGATATATGGATTTTGATCACTTTAATCTGAGTTGGAGTTGACCAGGAAACTATATGACTTGACAAAGAAATTATGCAGGTTCAAAAGGAGAGGGAAGGATCACTCAAAAACCATAGGCATGTGAGGCACCGGGAAAGAGCCAAAACAAAACGAATCTCTAAAATTAGAAGGAATTAATTGTGCTTTCCCCCTGTTCCCATGCACACTTATAGACCCGGCTTTCTCCCTCTTCCAATTCACCCTCAAAACCTCATTAGATAAGCAAATCAGAGTATTGTTTTCATTAATAAAGTAGTAGTAAAATGGTAGTCTTTGAACACATAGGGTTATATCAAGTTTGCTAAGGGATTTATAATTCACCTGTCGATGTTCCTTTACTAAAACATGTTTTTTCTTTTTCTCTTTTTCACCTTTTTTTTGTAGTTCATTAGTCTCAAGATGATGGCTAGTTAGAAAGATTACAAACAAAAACCATCGTAATCATACAACATTAACTAACTTACTGTTAAAAAAAATACATACTCATATGCAAGCCAAAAGGAAGAGGAATGAGGATCTGAGAACAATAGGCATGGGAGGCATCAGGAAAGCATATGAATCTCAGCCTCTAGTATTCAGGCACAGAGTTTTTGGCTTTCCTCCATGTTCCCATGCCCAATGCTCTCAGACCCTCTTTTCATCCTCTTCCTGACTCACTTTCGTCACTTCATCATGTAAAACTATGCATTGGAACTTCCAGGTTTCTCCCCCAAAAGTAAATGTGCAAGCCAAAAGGAAGAGGAAGGAGTACTAAGAACGATAGGAATAGGAGGCATCGGGAAAACAGAAAGCAAATTGTTACCTCCAATACTGGAGGACAAATTGAGCCGTAGTTTTCCTCCATGTTCCTATTCCCACTGATCTTAGAGACTCTCTTTCTTCCTCTTCCTGACTCACTCTCCAGCCCTTACAGTCCACAAGTTAAACAATAGGAGTCTCATACTGATGAATAATGCATGTAATGTTCCAAGGTATATATAGGCTTATAGTGCATTGCTCTAGACTTCAATGAAGCCCGGTGATAAAAGCAAGGAAATGAACCCACCTTGCATTGCACCATAGGTAATAGCAGTCGCAATGACACACGACAGTGGTCCATGTGACAGGTAATGTAAGCAATATAACTCTGATGTGCATTTACAGGACAAAGAAAATAAAAGTGCACATTCCCTTGGTATATTATTAATAGTGAGAGCATATATGATGGATAAAATGGCACATCACATATTGTATGACCTAATCGTGGACTTTGTGCACAATTGTTTGACAAGCTTTGCACTATTCATTACTTGGTTTACTTGTGAATAATCAAGTGTCAGTTTCTCAGTATTTTCAACTTCGTTGACCACAAAGTAGCACAACTAATTAATACTGTTAACTGTTAAGTTCTGACAGGAAAAGCATGTGCCATGTATGAATGTATGATTATTCCAGGGAATCAGATGCCCAATAAACACTTTGTTATGTTACCACTGGAAAGCAAAGCTAGACAAGCAAACCATTACGTCTATTTGATTTATGATGGAACACAAATTTAACCACCATTCCTTGGAAGGACAAAAAACCTGATGGATTGTTATGTTCATGTATTCATCGTAAAATTATTGTACTGTGTACACGCTGGTTCAGCATGAACATATTTATTTCCACTGCGTATGCATCGAATGAAGCACCTATTATTTATAGGACACGCTTAATTCAAAATAAGCAGGATAACTAAGGGTTGAAGTTTTTTTCTTCGAGAAAACGCAAAAAATGTTTGTGTTTATTTTGACTGCAAAGAAAGAGAGTTTAGAATACAAATACAACCTCCACTAGGGAGGAAATGGTTTAGATACAGAAAAGAAATAGGAGCAGTAAGCCTACTAGGTCCTTGTTGAAGATTAACAGGTACTAAAAAGTAGCTTGCGCTGTATATTGTCAGGTCTCTGATTTCACCAAAGAGTAGTAACATTGTACTCGGTTTCTTGCTAATTGATATATTTCTTCATTTACTTCCGATGCCCCATGATCTCCAAGTTCATGTCATACCTAACAGGTTCACTCTCTCTACTTCCGACGCCTCCAAGACTGTGTATACACAGAACTTCATACACATATTCCAGCCTGTACTTGCTGCAACGCTTTATTTTTTAAGCTTTTCTTGCAATGATTTACATGAGTGACGTCAGCAATGGACATACACTTTTCTACACTGTTTTTGAGGAAAGAGAGTCATCGCATACCATGTTGCAAAATGGAAAAACTAAGTGTGTTACAAGTTAGTAGTAGGTAAGATGAAGATGAATCGACGTAATATGTGCCAATTTATAATTAACAGAGTTTGGAATTGTTTGTTGTCTCTGCTACTAAGTTTGAATGTTTTCTACCTTTTTTTACTAGTATAATTCACTCAGAGTTGAGTAAACTACGTTGACATGGATCCATTCAGGCAAACATAATTTTTTTACCAGTTCTAATAGGACATGTGCTGTACTTCAATAGCACCCATTTGTAATGTTAAACCGAAAGCCACTTTGGACATCTCCCTAGAGGTTGGGATAGGTTTTTCCAATATGAACGGGAGGCTTATGGACTTTTCTTGAGCACACATCGAAATGTGGGTCACATCGAAATGTGGGTTATCATGTATTAGAAGAAGAATGCCAAGAAGTGCAAAATCAAAGTCCAAACCAGCCAAAGAACCACACAACTAACAAAGCATAAACGAAAAAGAAACCAAAAACCGAGTTCGAACCAAGAAGCAAGAGTTCGCATGGGTCAGCGATCAAAATATGAGCTCAATTTCAAGAGGCCTAGAGTGCATTCCCACCGATTTTAGACCCTATTTATATTTCTTTCTGACTTGGTCCCAGGGCCACCTCAACTAACTCATGCATAGTGAGATTTTGTTTTCTTCAGTGCAAATAAATTGTTGAAGCCAAAAGGAAGAGGAAGGAGCATCTAAGAACGATAGGAATGGGAGGCATCAGGAAAACATCAAACCAAATCTCCACTTAATGCTAGAAGAGATATTATAGGTGTGCTTTCCTTCATGTTCCCACTCCTACTGCCCTTAGAACCTCTCTTGCTTCCTCTTCCTGGCTCCCCATCTTGGCATGCAACTCGTAAAGTCTAGACTGAGGAGTTTGAATATGCAGTTTCTTGGGAGCTCTAGAGTATATGTACGCCTATAAATATATGATGTAGTGGGGTACACGATTGGAAATACTGAATGCATCTACTGCATGCAAGATGTAGCATAGATCAATTATAGCAGTCAATGTGTTGGCATCACGTCTCGAGATGAATTGAGAGATATTATTGACCCTGGGTTTGGTAGTTACAAAAAGAAAAAAGCATGATGTAGGAAGAGAGTAAAGCCAATGGGCTTTATTAATTAATGTTGCGCACAAAGATGATAAAACTTTCAAGGTATTGCTCTACTAATCTGTGCGCTGGCTCTCACCCCGTGAGGAACCTCCTCTCCCCCCCGTGACCTAACCTCCTCTCCCCCCGCGCCAGCGGCACCACGTCGCGCCGGGGCCCAGCCACCGGAGCCCTCACCTCGTCCTCCCTAGGGCACCCCCTCCCCCGCCACCGTCGCCGTTCCTCTCGCCTCCACGATCGGAGGGCACGGCGGTGGCGGCCGGCCAGGCTTCTCCTTGATGCGGCGGCGCAGGGAGGCGACGGCCATGGTGTTGATCTGCATGCGGCGGCCGGGCGGTGGCTGTCAAGATCGGGTCCAATATAGGTCCGTTTGGGCCGGGGCGGGCGTCGATCTGCATGTCGTGGCTCTGCCTCCTCGGCAGTGAGGCGTTAGTGGGCATCTCTCGCGTCATGAAGAAACCTGGGGCAGCAGCCCCGGGCATGGTGGTGGTGGTCATCTTCTTCGTCGGAGGTGGTCGGCCAGGCTGGTAGTCCGGTGTTGAGGATCATGGGATCTCACGCAGGTCTCCGGCAATGGTGATCTAGTCCGAGGTGTCATGGCGGCCGGTGAAAACTGAGCCTCGACCTCGGTCTTGGCGGATGATGGCAGCGTCGGTCGAAGTCGTTACCTTGTCGAAGGCGTCATCTTTGCCCGTCTTCGCACTACACTCGGCGAGTTGGGGATGCGCGGCTGCGGGTGAAAACCGCCGCTACCTTTTTGAAGGCATCGCCGTCGCAGTCTGCGGTCTCTCACTTGTGCTGGTCCGGGGGAAACCCTAGGTCCGGGTCTCCCGGATCGGACGATGGCGGTGCGCCCTGCATCGTTCTACCTCCTGGGGCATCGTTTTTGGAGCAGCCGCTGGATGTTGGCGGATGTCGGTGGAGTGGTATTCATCTACCACATTCTTGGTGTTGAGTCTCAGTGGTATGGTTCTGCAGGGTATCAACGACAGATGCGGGATGATGTATGCGTGCAGGATGGTGGAGCCGTCTGGCATCATGGTGGCATCGACGGCATGTCTTGCAAGGTTAATGCGATGATCTCTCTTGAAGATGGAGTCGAGGAAGACAGCGGTAGCAACTTCTGTGGCGTGCGTTGAGAGTCTGCTCGACTAGATGTGCTTCTCACCTGCTATTAGGCGGTTTGGGAAGGCATTTAGTTTTTTGGATGATGTGAGTTGGTGTATTGTCACCCTCTTCATCCCACTGTAGGTATAGTAAGGTTGCTTCGAGATTGATCTTTTGTATTGTTCTTGTAAGGTTTTTTGAATTATCTAATAAAAAAAGCCGTGTGCATCCTTTGGATGCAGCTGGGGCGATATTTCGCCCATTTCAAAAAAAAAAAACTTAAGCATGTTTGGTCCAAGACGTGAAGAGTCAGCAAATTGTGTTTGGAAAATAGGAAAGTGGAACTAGGAGTCTAGGAGGGCAAAACCAACGAGTCTGATTTAGAAATGCAGAACCATTAGCAAACATCAGCCACAAAGCCTAATAAATACTAAGATATCCCTTTCAAGTTTCAACTGTGAGTGCATCTGCTGGAGCATCTACTTGTCTTCTATCTACTATTACAGTGTGCAGTGTTGATTTCCGTACATCATAATTCGTTGACAGATTAACATGATACCCATTGGCCATTGTTCATGTAAACGTCTTAGATTAAATTCAGTTAAATCATCGTAGATGATACCGATTGGCCATAGTAGTAAGGTTTTTGGTCACAGTAATCATCATCTTACTCAGTTCAATGTCAAATTGGCATGTGTGCTAAGCTGTTTGTTGTGTTTTGGCACGCTGAGACCAACGGAACCATGAAGGAGTCTTGTCTGTTTACACTGTGATAACTGTTTTGCAAGTCAAAAAGAAGAAGAAGGAACACCTAAGAACAATAGGCATGGGAGGCACCGGGAAAACTGTGAAACTGATATTGATCCCCAGTTTTAGAGGGTAAGACTAGTTTAAGCTTTCCTCCATGTTCCCATTCCCAATGCACTTAGGCGATATTTTGCTTCCTCTTCCCGTTTCGCCTTTTACTTCCTCATAATCTAAAATATGTGTGCATTATTTGCTAAAACAGTTATGCAAGCAAAAATGAAAAGGAATGAGCACATATGATCAATAGGCATGGAGACATCAGGAAAATTCCGAAAGGAGTCTTTACCTCTAATTTAGAGGGAAAGAAGAGTTTGGTATTCCTCCAATGTCTAAACGCCTACTACTCTTATATCCTCACATCTTCCTTTTACAGTCTCACTCATAAGGCTCTATCAGGTAGTCCTAACTTACGAATGGGTATATTTTTTGTTATTAACACCAAGACAATTGTGTCTGTGTGAGGAAAGGAGGAGGAAGGAGCACCTAAGAATGATGGAAATGGGAGGTAACATGAAACTCTGAGAGTCCACCTCCGGTTCTGGTAGTGTGGATGGATAGATCAGGATTTCCTCCATGTTCCCACTACCACTACTCTTAGAGTACCTAATTGTTCCTCTTCCTAACTCACGGGTGAAGGCCTATGGTTCAAAAGTTGTAGTTTTTTTCTGATAATGGGCCCTTTATTACTTATGAAAAGCAATTACATCCGACCTCTGCATAGCTAAGATGCGCACAGCCGTTCAAAAAATCTCAAAAGTCTGTAGTGATAAAAAAGACGAATTAAATATCAAACATGAGCAACTGTAAGGCACCTAAGTTGAAGGCGGAGGCCCAGTACGTAGATTATGTTGCCACCCATGTAGGGAAAAAGTATCCCTCGCCGTGTCCTCCAATCGTGTACAGACCTCCATAAAGAGGTCGCGATTCTCCAACTTTTGTAGTGCGGACCACGAACAGAGAGTAGCGGTACATCTGTAGATAACCTGCAAGAGAGAATAATTTTTATCATCAAAAACTTTGTCATTTCTACACAGGACCATATAATGGCAAGCGCCCCCACCCTAATAAACATTCTAAATTTGTGATCGATACACTACAAGAAAAGTTCTGATAGACAACGTCTCAAAATCGTCCGCTAAGGGGTATTTTTCGTCGCCTATGGGCCTAACCCGACGATATGGGTTCTGTTGTGGAAACTGCGTCAGGCAAAGTCCTACGACGATTTTTTCGGTTCGTCGCGCTTGGGCGCCCTTCCGCCACGGAAAATCGAACCGTTGCCCAAGTGTTTCCGGGAGCCCGTTGACTACTGACGTCATGCAAACTGACACGTGGCAGACGCCGTTAACTGGCAGTTAACGGCGTTAACCGGCTGAAACCCCGTGGTAGATGGTAGGCCCACACGAGGCCTGCCAGGTCTTAAGCGGGCCGTCCCATTAAGTTTGCGGGCCGGGCTAGCTGACTTAGTTTGACCGGTCAACTATATAGCTGGGCTGGTCCATTAGTTACGTGGGCCGGGCCTAACCTCTAAGGTTGACTGGTCAAAACATTAATGGGCCGGCCCAATAAGCATGTGGGCCGGGCCGAATGCACTCGTTTGACCGGTCAACAGGCAAAAGGGCCGGCCCACAAGACATGCGGGACCCACTTTCCTGTTATCGGGCCGGCCCATTTACCAAGTGGGGTCCACCTTAAAGCAAGTGGGCCGGCCCAAGAAGATATTAGGCCGGCCCAATTAGCATGTGGGTCCAACTTTCCTGCTATCGGGCCGGCCCATTTAGTACGTGGGGTTCACATTAGATCTAATGGGGTGGCCCAACAAGCAAGTGGGCCGGACCAAAAGCACAGGTGGGTCCCACTTTCCTGTTAAAGGGCCGGCCCATTTAGTACGAGGGGTCCACCATATAGCAAGTGGGCCGGCCCAACAAGATAGTGGGCCGGCCAAAACCACAGGTGGGTCCCACTTTCCGCTTAAAGGGCCGGCCCATTTAGTATGTGGGGTCCACCATGTAGCAAATGGGCCGGCCCAACAAGATAGTGGGCGGGCCAAAAGCACAGTGGGTCCCACTTTCTGTTAAAGGGTCGGCCCATTTAGTATGTGGGGTCCACCATATAGCAAGTGGGCGGCCCAACATGCTAGTGGGTCGGGCCAAAAACACGGTGGGTCCCACTTTCTGTTAAAGGGCCGGCCCATTTAGTATGTGGGGTCCACCATATAGCAAGTGGGCCGCCCAACAAGATAGCGGCGGGCCAAAAAACACAGGTGGGTCCCACTTTCCTGTTAAAGGGCCGGCCCATTTAGTATGTGGGGTCCACCATAAAGCAATTGGGCTGGCCCAACTAGTTAGTGGGCCGGCCGATGGTGGGTGGGGTCCACCTTAAAGCAAGTGGGGCCCCAATTAGAGTGTGGGGTCCACCGTAAATCAAGTGGGCTGGCCCAATAAGTAAGTGGGCCAGCCCATTTAGTTGCTGTTTATATGCCGGCATAATAGGCGCTTTAGGAATTTGCGGGCCGGCACATATGTGATTTCGCTTAATTGGGCCGTTTAAGGGATGGGAATTCGTGATTTAGATACTGAGACTATTTACGCAAAGATTGATTTACGTGGGATAGCCTCACTTACCACAAGCACCAAAGAAAAAATGCGCGAAAGAACTATAAAAACTAACTAAATATTACATCACCTGCAAGGCTTTGAAAAATATTACGGAACCCGGATAAATTGAATGGTAATTAAACCTAGCAATACAATGAAGCGATCCGGCAATCTTTTAAGTTGTCCATGCAAGACCTATATCTCAAACAAAGACATTACAAGTTAAGACAGCAACAATGGAAAGGCAAAGACACTACAATATTGTTTGCCAAAGAATTTGGAACTCATCATTTCGTCATTATAACAAGATCATTGTAATGCGCACAATAAGCAAACAAAGAGTGCATGCCGCATACCAATGACCAATATAACAGAGCATGTTAGAATGAAACAACAAAGCTTACTACGCCGAGTCCCATGCAAACCAACATGTTCAGGAGTACAAAATTGGCATGAACAACATAGTAGCAGGCTATAAATTTTGTAACAACGGCTGAGCAAGATGAAGTTATGATGGCTACATCTACAGAGCGGGGAATGTAAACCAAAAATAGAAGTTACGATGGCAAAAGCTAAAGAGGAGGGAATGTGAACCAACATGTGCCAAGTGCAATTACTTCATTTTGGCCGTGAACTAAATAATACTCCTGAACTTATAGTGAAGGGGATGCAAATCAAGATATTTCGGGATATAAACTTGTAATGAGCAACACATAGAGGATAGTTAATGCTGGAGCTTAGGATGGACCAGATACAGAATATAGTGGGATCACCTGTGAACTTGTATAAGAGGGAATGCAAACCAATATGTTCAGCATTCCATATGTGAGCGTCATGCCAAGTCAGAGAAACAAGTCAATAAAGCAGCTTTTGAAGAACAAGATGGCACGCAAAATTATTGTCTAGTAGTATGACAAGTTTATTTGTACTACAGGCTAGATAGCAGAGTGATAGCATGCCAAACTAAGTCCTTACTTTGTTAGCTTACAATGAACTAGATACAAAACAATGGCATCACCTGTAGTACAGGGAATGCAAGCCAACATGTTCATGGAGTAAAAAATTGGCACAAACAACATAGTAGCAGGCCATAATTTTTGTAACAACGACTGAGCAAGATAAAGTTATGATGGCTAGATCTACAGAGCAGGGAATGTAAACCAAATATAGAAGTTACGATGCCAAAAGCTATAGAGCAGGGAATGCGAACCAACATGTGCAATTACTTAAAATTGGCCATGAACTAAATAATAGCAGGATGTTACTATAATACCTATAATTTTTGTAACAACGACTGAGCAAGATAGAAGTTATGATGGCTACATCTACAGAGCAGGGAATGCAAACCAAAATGTCCAATCGCTTAAAGTTAGCAATGAACTAGAAAATAGCAAGGTGTTACGGTCATAGCTAGGAATGAACTAAAAGATCTTCAGACAAACAAGCATCTGAACCTAGAACATGGCGCTAAAACAAGGGACTTACATTAGGAGAAGCACTCTGTGGGAGTCACAGCAGATCTTCCTGGGGTTGAAAGATCCAGTGATGAAGTACGCTACATGTGCTACTTGGGGTTGGAGAGACGGCCATTACACTTCATGGTTACTCATCTCATCTGCAAAAATGTAACGGCGCGTCGTTAGCACAAACAGGTTCCCCCAAGATTAAACAAGAACTTGCAGGCAAGCAATAGAAAAGCGACAGTAGAAGAGTTTAGATCATGCACGGCGCCGGTGAAGCAGATCCGGTTCATGCACAGCGGTGTCGGTGAGCAAGATCCGATGCGGTGGAAGACGGATCCGGCGAAGCGGCTCCGATGGGGTGGACGATACCGCAGCTGAAGCGACTGCGGTAGACTGCTGGATGAGCATATGGTTTCGAGGTTCGGCGGGGATGATCCGGTCCGGTTGATGACGGCGTCGATGAAGCGGCTCCGGCGGGCAACCGGATGACGAGGATCGCGAGGCCTCGGGTAGGCCAGGGAAGTCCGGCGGGGATGTTCCGGTGCGGTGGTCGTGGAGGTGGGAGAGAGGGACTTGGGAAGTTCCGGTGGGTGGTCTTAGGGAAATGAATTTTTTTTGGGAGGGTTTCCGGGCTAGGGAGGTGGTGATCCAAAAAATGACGGGCAGACCCCCCCACCAACCGACTTTGCTGTCATCTCCACAGGGGTAGAATGGGAATTTGGAAGCGTGTGAAATTTTTGTATTTTGTGGGCGGGAATTTTTGCCGCTATGAGATTTTGAATTTGGCCACCGTCCAAGTATAATGATAACAAATTGTGACACCGTACTAGTACCTCTGTTCAAGGCCGAGTGCAATATCAAATCATCATCACGTTGAATATAGGTCACTACCATGATCATGATCTATCTTCTGGACAGAGATCCAGTGCCCCCACGTTCACAGGGCACAACGTGACCTGAGGCTTCCCATCCACCATTCGTTTCAATCCAACGGCAAGGAAAGCAACAGCGTGACCCGATTAATTTCTGCTGAGCTGAAGAGCTGCTGTGTTCTCTCGAACCTGAAGAAATAGAGAAGGGAACAGAAGATGATTTCGGTTCCGAGCGCATCTGTCCGGGCCAAAAATGTGTCTGGTACAAACTCCAGCGGGACGACGCATAGTGACTGGGCCGTTCGCAGCGACGCAAACATGCCCAAATATGCGTCTCAGATCCGTCGCGCGGACGCTGCGTGGACGCGTAAAGTGTCCGCTCGCGTCTGGCAAACGTTTCGTCGGGCCCGCTTGGCAGTGACCCAGCGTCGATGCGTCTTCTCAGCGGCGCCGCTTCGGCAGTCTGCGGTCGCATAAAATGGCGATGCCTCGGGTGGCATGCGTCGTCATCTAACTCTGCGAATGGCGATGCCACGCGTGCAGCGGCCGTCGCGTGCCTCCGATCTATATAAACAGGAGCGTACGCATATCATCTCCTCCCACACTAAACCCTAGCCGCTGTCGCTCAACCTCCTACTGGGTTTTGTATAGAACTAGAACGCATAATTTAATCTCAAGTTTGTTGTGCCCTGTGAACGTGGGGGCACTGGATCTATGTCCCTATCTTCTTAATCCCATTCAAAAATGCGTTTGAAATATTTCAGGATTGGTGGGAGATTTTGCCGCCCGACTGAGATTAAATTAAACCACGCGTTCGACAATTCAAACTTGAGACCAAGGCTATGATACCATTTAAGTTCGAACTGATTGAAAAAGGCTATGCAATTAATTTATATAACATCCACAGGAACAACTACCAAGTTGATCCCAACCGCAGATAAATGCATCCACCAACAAAAGTAGGAACGGTGCCTTATTCTAAGGAAACATTTCACAAGACCAATGTACTCACTATGTAGTGTTCATCTCCAATTATCTATGGCATTTTCTAAGTCTTTGGGAGATTATAACGAACTTGATTGGCCTCATGCAGTAGGGCATCACATGCTTCTAATCTCGATCTCAACATGTCAACTTTTGTTCTTAGCATAGCTGTTGCAACTCGTTCTACTTGGAGTTGTTCCTCCAAAACTTGAGCAGAGAAAGACTTGGACTTGGGCTTCAAAACCCAGCATTTCGCAGGAAAGAGATATCTTTATCTTTCCCATGTTTTGCCATCTCGAATTTCATATTAGCATGACAAGTTTTGAGTTGTGTAAAAAAAGTTATTACAGAGAAAAATGCAGATGGTAGATTTAATGTGTACGAACTACTTTTAATCATACAAGTTGGCATGCCTGACTATAATAAGGACCATCTATCTTGCTAGCAGGCATAATTATTAAGGTATTATTAATGGGCTACCATGTTCGTAGTCTTCGAAGAAACAACCTTTATTGCATTACAAGCAGAAAACAGTTCACACGTGCGCTCAGATTCAAATTTTCAGCATGCAGCCGATTTATGGTTTAATTGAAGTACACATCAGGATATTATTTCACACAAAATACAGCAGCCACACGGAACATATCTAATTTTAGTACAACAACAAAATTTGCAATTATTACAGACCACGAAATTTTGAGCAGTAATTAATTACAGCATTGGCATCAATGATCCACTTGACTGAACAACAGAATCAAAGTTTATTTAGACACCTTCAATTCCCGGACACATCACAATCGGCTTACCATGACAAGTGCATAGGAGATTCTTTAGAACATTTTCTCACAAAGTTTGCCTATTTTTCAATTCATGTATCTCTTGGCGTGTGTTGGCAATTATTTCATCAGCATCTTTGTTTTCCCGCCCAAATATATCAACTGCCTCTTGGAGTGCATCCCCCAAATCTCTTTGTGCCGGATTAAGTTGAGCAATAGATATCATGGGCCTATGCGAGCAATATGCACTCTCACTGCTGCTTTGTAAAACATCAATACTTGAGGCATTGGCCCTTGCTTCTGGCTTTGTAGCTTTATTTGAAGCCTGAAATTTAGATAAAACAAGTTACAACATCATATGATGCAATAAAAGACCTCCAATTTCAAGAGCATCATTGAGCTGATATAACATAGCAAGCAATCCAAAATAGAGCCTCGTACATCTATTTCTTCTGGAACGGTTGGTGTACTGGACTCAGTGGACCAATGAGAGCACGTGCCACTGTCACTGTTGCTCTGTGAAATGATCGCAACACTTGATAAATGGGTTGTCCCTACTGACATTACAGCTTTGTTTGCAGGCTGAAACTAAGACAAAACAAGTTAAAATGCAATACAATACACGGCAAACAAACAGCATTGTTGACATAATTTTGAAAGAACCATGGGCAGATATAACAAAGAAACCAGTTAAGCCACATGCCTCTTAGAATAAACCAAACTAGATCATGGCGATGATGTATACAATGAACCAAGCAACTAGACATCATGTGCTCAATAACGAAGCCAGGTCACTGCACAGAAGAAATCTAGCAAATAGCCAAATACAGTCAAAACATGTGCATGTTGGATTGGATACAATTAGGAAAATAATGTATGATTGATTTAAGCATGACTCAGATAGTGCCTTCGACAACGTAGAAGGTCAATGCAACAATTAATTGTATGGCTTGTATGAAGTGCCATAACATTTAGGCATTGCTTAATCTGAGAACTAAGTGCTAGCTCAGTGGCAAGGCTTGCGAGTGCACAGCCAGCCCACACGGGTTCGAGTACCAACGGGAACGAATTAAACACGAATGAAGCGAGATGTCAGTACAAGTAGTGGCAATAGAAATGCAAAATCCATAACAGGGCCAATGACAACATTCACTTGCCAACAAAATTTAAGGCTTTAGCTTTCATATACCCTCAAAATTTAAAATAGTGTAATCCCCCGAAAGGGTATCATGGTATCATTTAATCTCAGACATCTCACCCCTAATACCAAACATGTATCATTTAATCTCAGCCGTTCTTTTGTTTTACTCAAGAAAACATTTTTGTTTTGGGAGTTTATAGAAGCACAAGCCATCGTCTACATTGGCACTGTGTTATGAAAAATATCATCTTCATCGTACATGGTTATGTGAAGATATTGATATATAATTCTGTGCTAGGAAAACAAATAGCAATTACTATGTTACAAGAACCATCTTCAAGCTCGAAGATACGAAGTTCATTGGTTCACCAACCAAGGCTGATAAAATATTATATATTAATTTAGTACTAATATTTCGTATTTACTCATATTAAGGTCTAACTTTTTTCCCCATGACAAACCAGTTTTGATATAAAATCTAACGGTGGCCATGTGTGGGTCACATAAAAAGTATTGAGGTAGTAAATTTATACATAGATATTGGATAATGTATTTTAAATTTCAAAAAATATGGTAGAAATATATAAATTAGATAGTCTTGCCGTGCAATATGCATGCCACAAAAGGTAAGATAGATCCTTAAAAATTCTCGACTCTAATCACAAAAATATACATAATCCTAATGGGGTGTCCATGAAAAAGTTTTGTCACTTTCGTATTAGGGTATACTTCTATTTCATACTGACTAAAAAACTTAATTGTAATGAACTCACATATTACTCCTTCCATTACTTCTTCTAGGGTGTATTAGTTTTTCAAAAGCCAAACTTTAGGCTTTGTGACTAATTTTAGCAAAAAATAATAATTATCAACATCAAATAAAATATTGAAATATATTTTAAAATTATATATGTCGTGACGTGCAAAGCACGTGCTACTTACTAGTAGATTACTAGAAAATGAATGAAGCAATTGAACATGGAGCGTATTATATAAACAGCCAGATCATTTGAATATGGATATACCACATCATGTCAATGGGACTCAGAAAAACAAAGCTAGACATTTAAACAAGTAATATAACTATTTTTTTCACAATGTTTCAAGTAGAATAGGAAGCTAGGTTAGGAATAAAGCAATCATGTTTCAAGTAGAATAGGAAGCTAGGTTAGGAATAAAGCAATCATGTTTCAAGTAGAATAGGGAGCTAGGTTAGGAGTAAAGCAATAAAAAAACACGAAGTGCATCATTTCAGCTAGGATCATTTCTATCAAACTTCATGCACTAGCCATGGAACAACAGGCAAACTCAATGAAGCAACAGGCAAAAAATTAACATAATAGAATTTTAGGACTTGTTTAACATAGCCAAATCATGTAACTTATACCCAGGCATGCCGGATGCCAGATGGGTCAAAGGCAGTGTGCAATGTTCCATATGGTCATTGTTTATATTTTATTAGATTCCATTAGGCAACTTAGGTAGTGCAACATACAGAAAATGATACAATTGAACTACGCACAGGAGGTAAATTAACATTCCAAAAAAAAAATAGGGAACTTACGTGAGCTTTTTTTTGAGTCACACGGACCTCATCAGGTACTTGGGTAGAAGAACCTGGTGCCGCACTGTTTATCCTCTGCATGAAGGAGAGGCCAATTGTAAACAGAAACAGGATCCAAGATATAGAAGTTTGCATTAAGCAATATACAAAAAACAGCAAGTACTTACATGATTATAGGCGAGCTTTACTCTACGTTTCTGAGTGTAAGATGTGCCTGCTGCACGTGTAATAACAACAAACAGTTACGACTCAAGGATTTGCTATAATTAAATTGACACCAAACAGTAGTAGAAGCATTATGATGTGCATAAACATGTAATACAGGATCGCAGAAAGATATCAAACATGATGTAACTAAAGCAGTAGCCTACGGCCAAATAGTGAGAAATTGTAATCGTGTCAATGGTGGACTTGTATAGCCTACCCCAACTTGTTTGGGAATAAAGGCTTTGTTGTTGTTGTTGTTGTTGTTGTTGTTGTTGTTGTTGTTGTTGTTGTTGTCAATCGGGGACATGTAGAGCATTCAACGGCTCATGATTGGTGGCTCATATTTTGTAGAGTTTCAGCGAATGGGTGGGTTAGGTCACTCAGACCACCACACTCTGTATTTATATCATCTGAGTTAGGGTTACAATACCACTGGACATGGGCCTCTATGGGCCTCACACTGGATACAATATTACTACAGCGCTACTACTAAACTCACTCATGGTCCAACACACCCCCTCAAGATGATCATGGGTAAACAACCATGGCCATCTTGCAACAACATGACACATATGACAACTACGAGTAATGAACTTTCAGCATAACTCCTAGGATACATGACAGCATTGCACTTTCCATCATCTTGTCATCTCGATTCATCTCTTCATCGCCAGCCGAAGACATCCAGCTTCAACCATCTGGGATACGCACAACTCCTAACCATACACGTCCTCAACAACCCCGGCTGCCTCACCACACAAGTTCCGCAGAACCATCCACACTCGCCTCAATGTCATCAGCCTCTCTTCTCCACTCTGCCCGGCCACTGACCTCTTCCGTCTCTCCCACAAACCCCCAGCCAACTCCTGCCTCAACCATCCACTCCTCAAGCACCCATGCCTATCCCCCGGTCAGGCCTCAACCAGTCTCACCTCAGGCACGCATGCCTTTCCCCTGGACATATCCACAACCATCACCATCACCACTAAACCGCAGCCTCATCAACTCCATCACGACTCAATCGCAGCCTCATCAACTCCATCACAACATATCCTCACAGCCTCACATCTCCATTTTCTCCTCACTTCCACTCGGATGGCGCCTCGTCTGCGCGCCCGGCCAACTGCGGGACCGCACACTGGCCACATCGACCGGCTCGCGCTGGTCAACGTCCAGCACCAACCTCCGGCTCCGCCCTGCGCTCAAAGGCTCGGCCCACTCCGCACGCCTCCAACATCTCCCCCTCGCACGGATCCAGATCTCTCTGCCACGGATTCACTTCCTCTTCTCTCCTTTCTAAACCAAAACGATCTTGACCCTCTTCTTTGTCCCCGCGCGAGCAGCCGCCGATCTCACACAACTCACATTGCTGTGTGTGATAGCCGCAACCCACGCAGAGCACCTGATGCGGCCTCCCGCCGCCTGGATTTCTACATCTCAACGGTGGTTTTTGTGGTCAAAGGAAGAACTTGTATGGTACTGTTTGGGGCGGCTAGCACTAGCAGTAAGGAAACCTAGGCTCTGATACCATGTAGAGTTTCAGCAAATGGGTGGGTTAGGTCACGGAAAAAAATACTTATGCGTCGTGTTTAAATCTAAAGGATGAGGTGGTTACCAACGAAAGCACTTGTAAGTTAAAAATATACTAGCACGAATTCAGAAATACAGAACAAAACGCGCAGGGATGTCTGGTTACCTATTTCTGGGCGGCGTTTAGACGTGTTCCGCGTTCTTACGGGTGACGTGGAGGTCGGCGAGGGGACTGCTGTTGCGGTGGGTGCCGGGGAAGCAGATCTTGGGGGGTCGGAGAAGGACATGCTGGGCGGTCGATGAAGTGTTCAGCGCGCCGGCCGAAGTAGAAGGTTGGTGAAGCAGATGATGTGCAGTGCACGGGGACGTCGGTGTCGGCGAAGCTGGTCAGGTGCGGTGGTCGATAGAGTCGGCGAACGAGATGCGGTGCGGTGGACGCCGGAGTAGGTGCGGATCAAGCGGATAGGGCAGCCTCGAGGTTTGAAGCCATGGAAGCTTGAACGGCGAAGTGCGGCGGTGATTTTCCGGTGCGGCGGCCGTGAAGGTGGGAGGTAGGTAAGAGGAGCGGTTTCTCTGAGGGCTTGCGGGTGAAACTAGGGCGAAGCTGGGCGATAGAGGAGAAATAGGGAATTTCGCAGTCCTTCTTTTGAGGGAAAAAAAATATTCGCAGATCTGAAACTTTGCGGCGCGAGATATTTGGGCGTTGGCGGGGAATTTTACCGCTCGATGAGATTAAATTTTGCCCGCAGTAGGTAATAATAATAAAAAATAGTAGGCCCTACTAGTAGTACTGTAAGTCTGTTCAAGAATCCAAGGGGGTCGAGGTAGAGGAATCCATTATGTGAATCCACATTTCAAAGTGTCCAAAAATTCTAAACTAAAATTTTACATGTATATCTAGACATTTTATGTTGGTACATAAGTTTTTTTTTTAAAAATATGTGGCTCCTGTAAAAAAGATAAATTTTGATGCTGTAACACGACTACGTACAGTACAGTTTTTGCCTTTTTTGTACACACCACACAAAATGTTGTTTTTCCACGAAAACTTATGAACGAACATAGGATGTCACAATGTATACCAAAAAAATTATGTCAGATTTTTTTAACATTTATATAATTGTTTTTTTATTATTTTCAATAATGGGTGCATATGCATGCGTGTGCCAAAACGCCACCTCCACGGGCTAGGAGTTTCTAAACTTCTTATGGCACATCAAATAAAATGTTGTTCAATCAACAATAATAATGTGCTTTTGATTGTTACTCCCTTTGACCATTAATAAAGTCCACATCGGTTTCGTGTCAAACTTTGACTCGAGATTTAGGTACCCACATGATAGTGCTAGTATCATAGCTAGTATCATACACATTGGTCCCACAAAACTGCTGATGTGGCAGCTAATTAAGTAGGAGAGAGGAGATTGGTGTAACATAGGTAGATATTGTATCATAGCGCAAACAACATATCATCATGCTTGACTTCATGAGACAGAGTTTAGGGTTAGAGGGTAGATACAAGATTTCTCTGGTTTGAATATGTCTAGACCTTGTATATCAACTTAATTGAATGCTTACTATATGACTTAAGAAGACTATGTTCCTTGGTTTTTCATATTTTTTTAAAAAAATTATGCCCATTTGAATCTTGGTCAAATCCTAGGTTTGACCATGATTTAAACAAGTTTAAAACATGAATATTAAAAATTAAGCATCTATCCTTCCTAGTCCCTTCAAAATGAAGCTTTTGGGAGGGTTTTTGAAATTTCCATCTTTGAAATCAAAAACCACATATCTTCATATGCTTGACTTCATGAGACAGAGTTTAGGGTTAGGGGGTAGATACATGATTTTTCTGGTTTGAATATGTCTAGACCTTATTTATCAACTTAATTGAATGCTTACTATATAACATAAGAAGACATTTTTTTAAAATTTTTATACCATTTGAATCTTGGTCAAATCTTAGGTTTCACCAAGATTTGAATAAGTTTAAAACATGAATATGAAAAAGTAAGCATGCATGTATGTTTCTTAATTAATCACTTCAAAATGAAGCTCTTGGGAGGGTTTTTGAAATTTCCATGTTTGAAACCAAAAACCACATATCTTCATGCTTGACTTCATGAGACAGAGTTTAGGGTTACGGGGTAGATACATGATTTCTCTGGTTTGAATATATCTAGACCTTTTTTATCAACTTAATTGAATGCTTACTATATGAAAAATTAAGCATATATCCTTCTTAGTCACTCCAAAATGTAGCTCTTGGGAGGGTTTTTGAAATTTCCATGTTTGAAACCAAAAACCACTTCTCTTCATGCATGCTTGACTTCATAAGACAGAGTTTAGGGTTAGGGGTAGATACATGATTTTCCTGGTTTGAATATGTCTAGACCTTGTTTATCAACTTAATTGAATGCTTACTATATAACATAAGAAGACCTTGTTTTTTTTGAATTTTTATACCCATCTGAATCTTGGTCAAATCCTTGGTTTCACCAAGATTTGAATAAGTTTAAAACATGAATATGAACAAGTAAGCATGTATGCTTCTTAGTCACTTTAAAATGAAGCTCTTGGGAGGGTTTTTGAAATTTCCATGTTCGAAACCAAAAACCACATATCTTCATGCTTGACTTCATGAAACAAAGTTTAGGGTTAGGTGGTAGATACGTGATTTTTCTTGTTTGAATATGTCTAGACCTTGTTTATCATCTTAATTGAATGATTACTATATGACATAAGAAGACCTTGGTTTATCATTTTTTTGATTTTTTTTGAATTTTTAGGCCCATTTGAATCTTGGTCAAATCCTAGGTTTGACCAAGATTTGAACAAGTTTAAATCATGCATATGAAAAATTAAGCATCTATCCTTCTTAGTCACTACAAAATTTAGCTCTTGGGAGGGTTTTTTAAATATCCATGTTTGAAACCAAAAACCAATTCTCTTAATGCATGCTTGACTTCATAAGACACAGTTTAGGGTTAGGGGTAGATATATACATGATTTTTTCTGGTTTGAATATGTCTAGACCTTGTTTATCAACTTTAATGCTTACTATATGACATAAGAATGCTATGTGCTTTGGTTTTTTATTTTTCTATTTTGTTTGAATTTTATACACATATATTTGAATCTTTGTGAAATCCTAGCTAGGTTTGACCAGGATTTAAACAAATTTAGAACATGAAAATGAAAAGGGAAGCTTGAATCCTTCTTAGTCACTCTAAAATGAAGTTGTTGGGAGGTTCTTGAAATTTCCATGTTTGAAACCCAAAACCACGGGATGCATGAAGAAAAGTGGTTTTTGGTTTCAAACATGGAAATTTCAAAAACCCTCCCAAGAGCTACGTACATTTTGGAGTGACTAAGAAGGATAGATTCTTAATTTTCATATTCATGATTTAAACTTGTGTAAACCATGGTCAAACCTAGGATTTGACCAAGATTCAAATGGGCATAATTTTAAAAAAATCAAAAAATGAAAAACCAAGGCACGAAGTCTTCTTATGTCATATAGTAAGCATTCAATTAAGTTGATAAACAAGGTCTAGACATATCCAAACCAGGAAAATCATGTATCTACCCCCTAACCCTAGCTAAACTTCGTCTTATGAAGTCAAGCATGCATGAAGAGTATTGGTTTTTGGTTTCAAACGTTTAGGCCAAAAGCCCCTTTTCAAATATTTCAAACTTATTCAAATTTGGTTCAAATTTGAAAGACATACAAGTTATAGCACACATAGTGCATACATTTTCACACATACTGCACTAGATGCTAACCCTATAGTTTGAGGCCATTTGGATGAGGTCGAAAAAATTCTTGGATTAGAATCGTGTTGTTCGAACCCCGTAGTTGGATTTTTTTTAACCTTGATCTGTAGAACTGGGCAAAACCCTAGTTTAACCTATTTAATTATAGATTCGTATATCGATTTTTGTACAGTACCTTTTTATTATTACTATGCAGCACATGTGTGTTTGCCCGTCGAGTGAAACTCGGAGGAAGAGGGATCGCTCGGAAGGAGAGAAGAAGGGAGAGCATTATGGTGTCTCCCCTTTTTCGGGTGATCATGTTGACTATTGTGCAGGGTTTGTCAGTGAGCAGGAGGTGCGAGCGAGCGAGCGAGTCGAGCGAGGCCGAGAATGAGAGAGATTTGTTTTTTTTTGTGAGAGGGACAACCGAAGGATCCTGAAAATGAAAAGGCAAGCATGCATGGATCTTTTTGAAACCAAAAACCACTTCTCTCTCATTCATGCATGCTTGGCTTCATAAGACAGAGTTTAGGGTTAGGGGTAGATATATACATGATTTTATGGTTTGAATATGTTTAGACCTTGTTTATCAACTTGAATGCTTACTATATATATGACATAAGAATGCTATGTCCTTTGTTTTTTCATTCTTTTGTTTTTTTCTGAATTTCTATGCCCATTTGAATCTTTTGGTCAAATCCTAGGTTTGACCAAGATTTAAACAAGCATAAATCCTAGGTTTCATTTTTCTGATCTTTTTTTAAAAAAATCTTCCCATTTGAATCTTGGTCAAATCCTAGCTAGGTTGTTTGACCATGATTTAAACAAGTTTAAAACACGAATATGAAAAATTAAGCATCTATCCTTCTTAAGTCACTTTAAAATGTAACTCTTGGGAGGGTTTTTGAAATTTTCATGTTTGAAACCAAAAACCACTTCTCTTCATGCTTGACTTTCATAAAATCGACCGAGATTAGGGTTAGGGGGTAGATGAATGATTTGTCTGGTTTGAATATGTCCAAACATTGTTTATCAACTTTAATGCTTACTATATGACATACGTGTATCTCTAGATCACAAATTTAACTAATGTAACACAAAATATATACAACAAAATATATATCCTAGGTTTGACCATGATTTAAACAAATTAAGCATGTATCCTTCGTAGTCACTCCAAAATGAAGCTCTTGAGAGGGTTTTTGAAATTTCCATGTTTGAAACCAAAAAACCGCGTACTTCTCTTCATGCTAAACTTCATAAGACAGAGTTTGGGGTTAGGGGTAGCTTGATACATGATTTTTCTCGTTTGAATATGTCTAGACCGTACCTTGTTTATCAACTTAATTGAATGCTTACTATATATATGACATAAGAAGACTATATGCATTGGTTTTTCATTTTATTGTTTTTTTAATTTTATGCCCATTTGAATCTTGGTCAAATCCTAGGTTTGACCCTGATTTAAACAAGTTGAAAACATGAATATGAAAAATTAAGCATATATCCTTCTTAGTCACTCCAAAATGAAGCTCTTTGGGAGGGTTTTTGAAATTTCCATGTTTGAAACCAAAAACCACATATCTTCATGCGCTTGACTTCATGAGACAAAGTTTAGGGTTAGGGGTAGATACATGATTTCTCTGGTTTGAATATGTTTAGACCTTGTTTATCAACTTAATTGAATGCTTACTATATGACATAAGAAGACTATGTGCCTTGGTTTTTCATTTTTTTTAATTATGCCCATTTGAATCTTGGTCAAATCCTAGGTTTGACCATGATTTAAACAAGTTTAAAACATGAATATGAAAAATTAAGCATGTATCCTTCGTAGTCACTCCAAAATGAAGCTCTTGAGAGGTTTTTTCAAATTTTCATGTTTGAAACCAAAAAACCACGTACTTCACTTCATGCTTGTCTTCATAAGACAGAGTTTGGGGTTAGGGGTAGCTTGTTGATACATGATTTTTCTGGTTTGAATATGTCTAGACTTTGTTTATCAACTTAATTGAATGCTTACTAGATGACATAAGATGACTATGTGCATTGGTTTTTCATTTTATTGTTTTATTTTTATTTTTTATGCCCATTTGAATCTTGGTCAAATCCTAGGTTTTACCATGATTTAATCAAGTTTAAAACATGAATATGAACAATTAAGCATCTATCCTTCTTAGTCACTCCAATATGTAGCCCTTGGGAGGGTTTTTGAAATTTCCATGCTTGAAAACCAAAAAACACTTCTCTTCATGCATGCTTGACTTCATAAGACAAAGTTTAGGGTTAGGGGGTAGATATATGATTTTCCTGCTAGTTTGAATATGTCTAGACCTTGTTTATCAATTTAATTGAATGCTCACTATATGACATGAGCAGACCTTGGTTTTAATTTTTTTATACCCATTTGAATCTTCGTCAAATCCTAGGTTTGTTTACCAAGATTTGAACAAGTTTAAAACATGAATAATATGAAAAGGTAAGCATGTATGCTTCTTAATTAGTCACTCCAAAATGAAGCTCTTGGGAGGGTTTTTGAACTTTCCATGATTGAAACCAAAAACCACTTCTCTTCATGCTTGACTTCATAAGTCATGGTTTAGGGATATATAAGGGTAGATACATGATCTTTCTTTTTTGAATATGTCTAGAGCTTGTTTATCGACTTAATTGAATGCTTACTATATGACATAAGAAGACTACGTGCCTTGATTTTTCAGTTTTTTTAAATTATGCCCATTTGAATCTTGGTCAAATCCTACATTTAACCATGATTTAAACAAGTTTAAAACATGAATATGAAAATTAAGCATGTATCCTTCGTAGTCACTCCAAAATGAAGCTCTTGAGAGGGTTTTTGAAATTTCCATGTTTGAAACCAAAAAACCACGTACTTCTCTTCATGCTTGACTTCATAAGACAGAGTTTGGGGTTATGGGTAGCTTGATACATGATTTTTCTCATTTGAATATGTCTAGACCTTGTTTATCAACTTAATTGAATGCTTACTATATATATGACATAAGAAGACTATGTGCATTGGTTTTTAATTTTTTTTTTAATTTTATGCCCATTTGAATCTTGGTCAAATCCTAGGTTTGACCATGATTTAAACAAGTTGAAAACATGAATATGAAAAATTAAGCATTTATCCTTCGTAGTCACTCCAAAATGAAGCTCTTGGGAGGGTTTTTGAAATTTCCATGTTTGAAACCAAAAACCACATATCTTCATGCTTGACTTCATGAGACAGAGTTTAGGGTTAGGGGGGTAGATACATGATTTCTCTGGTTTGAATATATCTAGACCTTGTTTATCAACTTAATTGAATGCTTACTATATGACATAAGAATATTATGTGCCCTTGTTTTTCATTTATTTTGATTTATTTTGAATTTTTATGCCCATTTGAATCTTGGTCAAATCCTAGGTTTGACCATGATTTAAACAAGTTCAAAATATAAATATGAAAAATTAAGCATCTATCCTTCTTAGTCACTCCAAAATGTAGCTCTTGGGAGGGTTTTTGAAATTTCCATGTTTGAAACCAAAAACCACATCTCTTCATGCTTGACTTCATAAGTCAGAGTTTAGGGATAGGGGTAGATACATGATTTTTCTGGTTGAATATGTCTAAACCTTGTTTATCAACTTGAATGCTTACTATATGACATACGAAGACTATTTGCTAACAGAGGGAGCAAGCATTCCAACTATGAAAAGTACCAAACGATGCATACCAAAATGATTTTTTAGAGGAATACTAGTTCGGATTATATAATTTTATATTAGCAGGCCAAAATCGAACCCCGTAGTTGGATTTTCAGAAATTGATCCGTAGTACTGGGCAAAACCCTAGTTTAGCTTATTTAATAATAGATTCTTAGGTTGATTTTTTTACGTTATTATTATTATTACTAGGCAGCACATGTGTTTGCCCGTCCAGTGAAACTCTTTCATTTCATTTTTCTTTTCCGCAAGGTCGGGAGTCGGAGGAAGAGGGATCACACGGGAGGAGATGAAGGGAGAGCAGTCACGGGGCCCCACTTATTTATGGTGTCTATCCTTTTTTCTGGTGATGTTGACTGTTGTGCAGGGTTGTCAGTGCGCAGCGCAGGGCCGGGGGGTGCGAGCGAGCGAGAAAGGCCGAGAAGGAGAGTGATGTTTTGTTTAGAGGGACAACCGAACGATCCTGAGGGACCCAGAATTCCAATACGCATCGAGCGCGATTTACTGACGAGGACACAAAATATGGAGGAAATTACGTCTAAATCCCTAAGATTTACATGGTAGACCCCAGGCTGAAAGCAAGAAATGCGATCGGGTCCTTAACAGCCACCGTTCGGATTGATCCTCGTCGCAGCCGGGGACGAACCACTTGGCGCGACCAAATCGCCATGGCTACAGAGCCTGCACACCATGGCCTACGAGCTGAGCTAGAAACGACCTGCCAAAACCGGCAGCCAACGGAGGTGGATAATTGGAGAGAGAGAGAGAGAGAGTTGATGCCTCTCTCTTGACAAAGAAGATGGCTGGGAGTTTGCCTACCTAGCGTACGTGACTTATGCTCATTGAAGTGTGGGACCTCACGCATGGGAACCACACGTAAGTGACAGACTTGTTGCTCTAATAACTCGGGTGATTATTATACTGTATTAGTACATAGTTTCCTATGGATCCTTCTTAGTCACTCCTAAATGAAGCTCTTGAGAGGGTTTTTGAAATTTCCATGTTTGAAACCAAAAACCACATATCTTCATGCTTGACTTCATGAGACAGAGTTTAGGGTTAGGGGGGTAGATACATGATTTCTCTGGTTTGAATATATCTAGACCTTGTTTATCAACTTAATTGAATGCTTACTATATGACATAAGAATATTATGTGCCCTTGTTTTTCATTTATTTTGATTTATTTTGAATTTTTATGCCCATTTGAATCTTGGTCAAATCCTAGGTTTGACCATGATTTAAACAAGTTCAAAATATAAATATGAAAAATTAAGCATCTATCCTTCTTAGTCACTCCAAAATGTAGCTCTTGGGAGGGTTTTTGAAATTTCCATGTTTGAAACCAAAAACCACATCTCTTCATGCTTGACTTCATAAGTCGGAGTTTAGGGATAGGGGTAGATACATGATTTTTCTGGTTGAATATGTCTAAACCTTGTTTATCAACTTGAATGCTTACTATATGACATACGAAGACTATTTGCTAACAGAGGGAGCAAGCATTCCAGCTATGAAAAGTACCAAACGATGCATACCAAAATGATTTTTTAGAGGAATACTAGTTCGGATTATATAATTTTATATTAGCAGGCCAAAATCGAACCCCGTAGTTGGATTTTCAGAAATTGATCCGTAGTACTGGGCAAAACCCTAGTTTAGCTTATTTAATAATAGATTCTTAGGTTGATTTTTTTACGTTATTATTATTATTACTAGGCAACACATGTGTTTGCCCGTCCAGTGAAACTCTTTCATTTCATTTTTCTTTTCCGCAAGGTCGGGAGTCGGAGGAAGAGGGATCACACGGGAGGAGACGAAGGGAGAGCAGTCACGGGGCCCCACTTATTTATGGTGTCTATCCTTTTTTCTGGTGATGTTGACTGTTGTGCAGGGTTGTCAGTGCGCAGCGCAGGGCCGGGGGGTGCGAGCGAGCGAGAAAGGCCGAGAATGAGAGAGATGTTTTTTTTAGAGGGACAACCGAACGATCCTGAAGGACCCAGAATTCCAATACGCATCAGAGCGCAGTTTACAGCAGGACACAAAATATGGAGGAAATTACGTCTAAATCCCTAAGATTTACATGGTAGACCCCAGGCTGAAAGCAAGAAATGCGATCGGGTCCTTAACAGCCACCGTCCGGATTGATCCTCGTCGCAGCCGGGGACGAACCACTTGGCGCGACCAAATCGCCATGGCTACAGAGCCTGCACACCATGGCCTACGAGCTGAGCTAGAAACGACCTGCCAAAACCGGCAGCCAACGGAGGTGGATAATTGGAGAGAGAGAGAGAGAGAGAGTTGATGCCTCTCTCTTGACAAAGAAGATGGCTGGGAGTTTGCCTACCTAGCGTACGTGACTTATGCTCACTGAAGTGTGGGACCTCACGCATGGGAACCACACGTAAGTGACAGACTTGTTGCTCTAATAACTCGGGTGATTATTATACTGTATTAGTACATAGTTTCCTATGGATCCTTCTTAGTCACTCCTAAATGAAGCTCTTGAGAGGGTTTTTGAAATTTCCATGTTTGAAACCAAAAACCACTTCTCTTCATGCTTGACTTCACAAGATAGAGTTTAGGGTTATGGGGTAGATACAAGATTTTTCTGGTTTGAGTATGTCTAGACCTTGTTTATCAACTTGAATGCTTACTATATGACAGAGCAAGACTATGTGCTTTGGTTTTTCATTTTTTGATTTTTTTGAATTTTTATACCAATTTGAATCTTGGTCAAACCTATGGTTCAACCAAGATTTAAACAAGTTAAAAACATGAGTATGAAAAACTAAGCCTCTAACCATTTTAGTCGCACCAAAATGAAGCTCTTGGGAGGGTTTTTAAAATTTCCATGTTTGAAACCAAAAATCACTTCTCTTCATATGCTTGACTTCATAAGACAGAGTTTAGGGTTAGGGGGTAGATACATGATTTTTCTGGTTTGAATATGTCTAGACCTTGTTTATCAACTTAATTGAATGCTTACTATATGACATAAGAAGACTATGTGCATTGGTTTTTCATTTTATTTTATTTTTTGAATTTTATGCCCATCTGAATCTTGGTCAAATCCTAGGTTTGACCATGATTTAAACAAGTTTAAAATATGAATATGAAAAATTAAGCATCTATCCTTCTTAGTCATTGCAAAATGTAGCTCTTGAGAGGGTTTTTGAAATTTCCATGTTTGAAACCAAAAACCACTTCTCTTCATGCTTGACTTCATAAGACATAGTTTAGGGTTAGGGGGTAGATACATGATTTTCTGGTTTGAATATGTCTAGACCTTGTTTATCAACTTAATTGAATGCTTACTATATGACATAAGAAGACTATGTGCCTTGGTTTTTTCCTGTATTTTGATTTATTTTGAATTTTTATGCACATTTGAATCTTGGTCAAATCCTAGGTTTGACCATGATTTAAACAAGTTTAAAACATGAATATGAAAAAATAAGCATCTATCAATCTTAGTCACTCCAAAATGTAGATCTTGGGAGGGTTTTTGAAATTTCCATGTTTGAAACCAAAAACCACATATCTTCATGCGCTTGACTTCATGAGACAGAGTTTAGGGTTAGGGGGTAGATACATGATTTCTCTGGTTTGAATATGTCTAGACCTTGTTTATCAACTTAATTGAATGCTTACTATATGACATATGAAGACAATGTGCCTTGATTTTTCATTTTTTTAAATTTTGCCCATTTGAATCTTGGTCAAATCCTAGGTTTGACCATGATTTAACAAGTTTAAAACATGAATATGAAAAATTAAGCATGTATCCTTCGTAGTCACTCCAAAATGAAGCTTGATCTTGAGAGGGTTTTTGAAATTTCCATGTTTGAAACCAAAAAACCACGTACTTCTCTTCATGCTAGACTTCATAAGACAGAGTTTGGGGTTAGGGGTAGCTTGATACATAAATTTTCTGGTTTGAATATGTCTAGACATTGTTTATCAACTTAATTGAATGCTTACTAGATGACATAAGATGACTATGTGCATTGGTTTTTCCTTTTTTTGAATTTTTATGCCCATTTGAATCTTGATCAAATCCTAGGTTTGACCATGATTTAATCAAGTTTAAAACATGAATATGAAAAATTAAGCATCTATCCTTCTTACTCACTCCAATATGTAGCTCTTGGGAGGGTTTTTGAAATTTCCATGCTTGAAAACCAAAAACCACTTCTCTTCATGCATGCTTGACTTCATAAGACATAGTTTAGGGTTAGGGGTAGATACATGATTTTCCTGCTAGTTTGAATATGTCGATCTAGACCTTGTTTATCAATTTAATTGAATGCTTACTATATGACATGAGCAGACCTAGCTTGGTTTTTTTTATACCCATTTGAATCTTCGTCAAATCCTAGGTTTGTTGACCAAGATTTGAACAAGTTTAAAACATGAATATGAAAAAGTAAGCATGTATGCGTCTTAATTAGTCACTCCAAAATGAAGCTCTTGGGAGGGTTTTTGAAATTTCCATGTTTGAAACCAAAAACCACTTCTCTTCATGCTTGACTTCATAAGACAGAGTTTAGGGTTAGGGGGTAGATACATGATTTTCTGGTTTGAATATGTCTAGACCTTGTTTATCAACTTAATTGAATGCTTACTATATGACATAAGAAGACTATGTGCCTTGGTTTTTTCCTGTATTTTGATTTATTTTGAATTTTTATGCACATTTGAATCTTGGTCAAATCCTAGGTTTGACCATGATTTAAACAAGTTTAAAACATGAATATGAAAAATTAAGCATCTATCAATCTTAGTCACTCCAAAATGTAGATCTTGGGAGGGTTTTTGAAATTTCCATGTTCGAAACCAAAAACCACATATCTTCATGCGCTTGACTTCATGAGACAGAGTTTAGTGTTAGGGGGTAGATACATGATTTCTCTGGTTTGAATATGTCTAGACCTTGTTTATCAACTTAATTGAATGCTTACTATATGACATAAGAAGACAATGTGCCTTGATTTTTCATTTTTTTTTAAATTTTGCCCATTTGAATCTTGGTCAAATCCTAGGTTTGACCATGATTTAACAAGTTTAAAACATGAATATGAAAAATTAAGCATGTATCCTTCGTAGTCACTCCAAAATGAAGCTCGATCTTGAGAGGGTTTTTGAAATTTCCATGTTTGAAACCAAAAACCCACGTACTTCTCTTCATGCTAGACTTCATAAGATAGAGTTTGGGGTTAGGGGTAGCTTGATACATAAATTTTCTGGTTTGAATATGTCTAGACATTGTTTATCAACTTAATTGAATGCTTACTAGATGACATAAGATGACTATGTGCATTGGTTTTTTCCTTTTTTTGAATTTTTATGCCCATTTGAATCTTGGTCAAATCCTAGGTTTGACCATGATTTAATCAAGTTTAAAACATGAATATGAAAAATTAAGCATCTATCCTTCTTACTCACTCCAATATGTAGCTCTTGGGAGGGTTTTTGAAATTTCCATGCTTGAAAACCAAAAACCACTTCTCTTCATGCATGCTTGACTTCATAAGACATAGTTTAGGGTTAGGGGGTAGATACATGATTTTCCTGCTAGTTTGAATATGTCTAGACCTTGTTTATCAATTTAATTGAGTGCTTACTATATGACATGAGCAGACCTAGCTTGGTTTTAATTTTTTTTATACCCATTTGAATCTTCGTCAAATCCTAGGTTTGTTGACCAAGATTTGAACAAGTTTAAAACATGAATATGAAAAAGTAAGCATGTATGCATCTTAATTAGTCACTCCCAAATGAAGCTCTTAGGAGGGTTTTTGAAATTTCCATGTTTGAAACCAAAAACCACTTCTTCTCTTCATGCTTGACTTCATAAGTCAGGGTTTAGGGATATATAGGGGGTAGATACATGATTTTTCTGGTTTGATATGTCTAGACCTTGTTTATCAACTTAATTGAATGCTTACTATATGACATAAGAAGACTACGTGACTTGTGCTCACTGAAGTGTGGGACCTCACGCATGGGAACCACACGTAAGTGACAGACTTGTTGCTCTAATAACTCGGGTGATCATTATACTGTATTAGTACATAGTTTCCTATGGATCCTTCTTAGTCACTCCAAAATGAAGCTCTTTGGGAGGGTTTTTGAAATTTCCATGTTTGAAACCCAAAACAACTTCTCTTCATGCTTGACTTCATAAGACAGAGTTTAGGGTTAGGGGTAGATCCATGATTTGTCTGGTTTGAATACGTCTAGACCTTGTTTACCAACTTTAATGCTTACTATATGACATAAGAAGACTATGTGCTTTGGTTTTTCATTTTTCTGATTTTTTTTTTATTTTTGATGCCCATTTGAATCTTGGCCAGATCCTAGGTTTGACCAAGATTTAAACAAGTTTAAAACATGAAAATGAAAAGGGAAGCATTTATTCTTCTTAGTCACTCTAAATGAAGTTTTTGGGAGGTTTTTGAAATTTCCATGTTTGAAACCCAAAACCACTTCTCTTCATGCTTGACTTCATAAGACATAGTTTAGGGTTAGGGGTAGATACATGATTTGTATGGTTTGAGTATGTATAGACCTTGTTTATCAACTTGAATGCTTACTATATGACATAAGAAAACTACGTATGTGCTTTGGTTTTTCATTTTTCTATTTTTTTTTGAATTTTCCGCCCATTTGAATCTCTGTCAAATCCTAGGTTGGACCAAGATTTAAACAAGTTTAACACGTGAAAACGAAAAGGTAAGCATGGATCCTTCTTAGTCACTCCAAAATGAACCAATTGATAGATGTGTTAACTTTGCTTCATGGAAAAAATAATGTCATGTAAATGAGTTAACTTGGATTTCCTACCCTTGAATCCATAGGAAACTTTGTTCTAATGCACTATAATAATCAACCGAGTTTTTACACCAACAGGTCTGTCACTTACGTGTGGTGCCCATGCGTGAGGTCCCACACTTCAGTGAGCACAAGTCACGTGCAATAGGTACGCAAACTCCCAGCCATTTTCTTTGTCAAGAGAAGACGCATCAGGATGTGTATTGGAAGTCTCTGGGTCCTTCAGGATCCTTCGGTTGTCCCTCTCACAAAAAAACAAATCTCTCTCATTCTCGGCCTCGCTCGACTCGCTCGCTCGCACCTCCTGCTCACTGACAAACCCTGCACAACAGTCAACATCATCACCCGAAAAAGGGGAGACACCATAATGCTCTCCCTCCTCCTTCTCTCCTTCCGAGTGATCCCTCTTCCTCCGAGTTTCACTCGACGGGCAAACACATATGTGCCCCATAGTAGAGTAATAATAAAAAGGTACTTACGTAGAAAAATCGACCTACGAATCTATAATTAAATAGGTTAAACTAGGGTTTTGCCCAGTACTACAGATCAAGGTTCAAAAAAATTCAACTACGGGGTTCGAACAACCCCATTTCTAATCAAAGAATTTTTTCGACGTCATCCAAATGGCCTCAAACTATAGCATGGGCGGATCCAGACTATAGCCAAGGGGGGCAGCCGCCCCCACTCAATTTTCTGAAACCTTGTAATATGTTAAGCTAAAGGCTGGTTTGCCCGCACTTAGAAATGATATTTGCATCACTTATCATATGTTTACCCATTTGAATCTTGTCAAATCCTAGATTTGACCAAGATAATTTAAACAAGTTTAAAACATGAAAATGAAAAGGGAAGCTTGTATCCTTCTTAGTCACTCTAAAATGAAGTTTGGGGAGGTTTTTGAAATTTCCATGCTTGAAACCAAAAACCACTTCTCTTCATGCTTGACTTCATAAGACAAAGTTTAGGGTTAGGGGGTAGATACATGATTTTTCTGGTTTGAATATGTCTAGACCTTATTTATCAACTTAATTGAATGCCTACTATATAACATAAGAAGACATTTTTTGTTTTTTTTGAATTTTTATACCCATTTGAATCTTGGTCAAATCCTAGGTTTCACCAAGATTTGAATAAGTTTAAAACATGAATATGAAAAAGTAAGCATGCATGTATGCTTCTTAATTAATCACTTCGAAATGAAGCTCTTGGGAGGGTTTTTGAAATTTCCATGTTTGAAACCAAAAACCACATATCTTCATGCGCTTGAGTTCATGAGACTGAGTTTAGGGTTAGGGGGTAGATACATGATTTCTCTGGTTTGAATATGTCTAGACCTTGTTTATCAACTTAATTGAATGCTTACTATATGACATAAAAAGACTATGTGCCTTGATTTTTCATTTTTTAAATTTTGCCCATTTGAATCTTGGTCAAATCCAAGGTTTGACCATGATTTAAACAAATAAAGCATGTATCCTTCGTAGTCACTCCAAAATGAAGCTCTTGAGAGGGTTTTTGAAATTTCCATGTTTGAAACCAAAAAACCGCGTACTTCTCTTCATGCTAAACTTCATAAGATAGAGTTTGGGGTTAGGGGTAGCTTGATACATGATTTTTCTCGTTTGAATATGTCTAGACCGTACCTTGTTTTTCAACTTAATTGAATGCTTAGTATATATATGACATAAGAAGACTATATGCATTGGTTTTTCATTTTATTGTTTTTTTTAATTTTATGCCCATTTGAATCTTGGTCAAATCCTAGGTTTGACCCTGATTTAAACAAGTTGAAAACATGAATATGAAAAATTAAGCATATATCCTTCTTAGTCACTCCAAAATGAAGCTCTTTGGGAGGGTGTTTGAAATTTCCATGTTTGAAACAAAAAACCACATATCTTCATGCGCTTGACTTCATGAGACAGAGTTTAGGGTTAGGGGTAGATACATGATTTCTCTGGTTTGAAAATGTTTAGACCTTGTTTATCAACTTAATTGAATGCTTACTATATGACATAAGAAGACTATGTGCCTTGGTTTTTCATTTTTTTTAATTATGCCCATTTGAATCTTGGTCAAATCCTAGGTTTGACCTTGATTTAAACAAGTTTAAAACATGAATATGAAAGATTAAGCATGTATCCTTCGTAGTCACTCCAAAATGAAGCTCTTGAGAGGTTTTTTCAAATTTTCATGTTTGAAACCAAAAAACCACGTACTTCACTTCATGCTTGTCTTCATAAGACAGAGTTTGGGGTTAGGGGTAGCTTGTTGATACATGATTTTTCTGGTTTGAATATGTCTAGACTTTGTTTATCAACTTAATTGAATGCTTACTAGATGACATAAGATGACTATGTGCATTGGTTTTTCATTTTATTGTTTTATTTTTATTTTTTATGCCCATTTGAATCTTGGTCAAATCCTAGGTTTGACAATGATTTAATCAAGTTTAAAACATGAATATGAACAATTAAGCATCTATCCTTCTTAGTCACTCCAATATGTAGCTCTTGGGAGGGTTTTTGAAATTTCCATGCTTGAAAACCAAAAACCACTTCTCTTCATGCATGCTTGACTTCATAAGACAAAGTTTAGGGTTAGGGGGTAGATACATGATTTTCCTGCTAGTTTGAATATGTCTAGACCTTGTTTATCAATTTAATTGAATGCTCACTATATGACATGAGCAGACCTTGGTTTTAATTTTTTATACCCATTTGAATCTTCGTCAAATCCTAGGTTTGTTGACAAAGATTTGAACAAGTTTAAAACATGAATAATATGAAAAGGTAAGCATGTATGCTTCTTAATTAGTCACTCCAAAATGAAGCTCTTGGGAGGGTTTTTGAAATTTCCATGATTGAAACCAAAAACCACTTCTCTTCATGCTTGACTTCATAAGTCATGGTTTAGGGATATATAGGGGGTAGATACATGATCTTTCTGGTTTGAATATGTCTAGAGCTTGTTTATCAACTTAATTGAATGCTTACTATATGACATAAGAAGACTATGTGCCTTGATTTTTCATTTTTTTAAATTATGCCCATTTGAATCTTGGTCAAATCCTACGTTTGACCATGATTTAAACAAGTTTAAAATATGAATATGAAAATTAAGCATGTATCCTTCGTAGTCACTCCAAAATGAAGCTCTTGAGAGGGTTTTTGAAATTTCCATGTTTGAAACCAAAAAACCACGTACTTCTCTTCATGCTTGACTTCATAAGACAGAGTTTGGGGTTATGGGTAGCTTGATACATGATTTTTCTCATTTGAATATGTCTAGACCTTGTTTATCAACTTAATTGAATGCTTACTATATATATGACATAAGAAGACTATGTGCATTGGTTTTTCATTTTATTGGTTTTTTTTTAATTTTATGCCCATTTGAATCTTGGTCAAATCCTAGGTTTGACCATGATTTAAACAAGTTGAAAACATGAATATGAAAAATTAAGCATATATCCTTCGTAGTCACTCCAAAATGAAGCTCTTGGGAGGGTTTTTGAAATTTCCATGTTTGAAACGAAAAACCACATATCTTCATGCTTGACTTCATGAGACAGAGTTTAGGGTTAGGGGGTAGATACATGATTTCTCTGGTTTGAATATATCTAGACCTTGTTTATCAACTTAATTGAATGCTTACTATGTGACATAAGAAGACTATGTGCCTTGATTTTCCATTTTTTGTTTTTTCTGAATTTTTATGCCCATTTTAATCTTGGTCAAATCCTAGGTTTGACCATGATTTAAAAAAGTTTAAAACATGAATATGAAAAATTAAGCATATATCCTTCTTAGTCACTCCAAAATGTAGATCTTGGTAGGGTTTTTGAAATTTCCATGTTTGAAACTAAAAACCACTTCTCTTCATGCATGCTTGACTTCATAAGACAGAGTTTAGGGTTAGGGGTAGCTAGATACATGATTTTTCTGGTTTGAATATGTCTAGACCTTGTTTATCAACTTAATTGAATGCTTACTATATGACATAAGAAGACTATGTGCCTTGGTTTTTCATTTTTTTTTAAATTATGCCCATTTGAATCTTGGTCAAATCCTACGTTTGACCATGATTTAAACAAGTTTAAAACATGAATAAGAAAATTAAGCATGTATCCTTCGTAGTCACTCCAAAATGAAGCTCTTGAGAGGGTTTTTGAAATTTCCATGTTTGAAACCAAAAAACCACGTACTTCTCTTCATGCTTGACTTCATAAGACAGAGTTTGGGGTTATGGGTAGCTTGATACATGATTTTTCTCGTTTGAATATGTCTAGACCTTGTTTATCAACTTAATTGAATGCTTACTATATGACATAAGAATACTATGTGCCTTGGTTTTTCATTTATTTTGATTTATTTTGAATTTTTATGCCCATTTGAATCTTGGTCAAATCCTAGGTTTGACCATGATTTAAACAAGTTCAAAATATAAATATGAAAAATTAAGCATCTATCCTTCTTAGTCACTCCAAAATGTAGCTCTTGGGAGGGTTTTTGAAATTTCCATGTTTGAAACAAAAAACCACATCTCTTCATGCTTGACTTCATAAGTCAGAGTTTAGGGATAGGGGGTAGATACATGATTTTTCTGGTTGAATATGTCTAAACCTTGTTTATCAACTTGAATGCTTACTATATGACATACGAAGACTATTTGCTAACAGAGGGAGCAAGCATTCCAGCTATGAAAAGTACCAAACGATGCATACCAAAATGATTTTTTAGAGGAATACTAGTTCAGATTATATAATTTTATATTAGCAGGCCAAAATCGAACCCCGTAGTTGGATTTTCAGAAATTGATCCGTTGTACTGGGCAAAACCCTAGTTTAGCTTATTTAATAATAGATTCGTAGGTTGATTTTTTTACGTTATTATTATTATTACTAGGCAGCACATGTGTTTGCCCGTCCAGTGAAACTCTTTCATTTCATTTTTCTTTTCCGCAAGGTCGGGAGTCGGAGGAAGAGGGATCACACGGGAGGAGACGAAGGGAGAGCAGTCACGGGGCCCCACTTATTTATGGTGTCTATCCTTTTTCTGGTGATGTTGACTATTGTGCAGGGTTGTCAGTGCGCAGCGCAGGGCCGGGGGGTGCGAGCGAGCGAGAAAGGCCGAGAATGAGAGAGATGTTTTTTTTAGAGGGACAACCGAACGATCCTGAAGGACCCAGATTTCCAATATGCATCAGAGCGCAGTTTACAGCAGGACACAAAATATGGAGGAAATTACGTCTAAATCCCTAAGATTTACATGGTAGACCCCAGGCTGAAAGCAAGAAATGCGATCGGGTCCTTAACAGCCACCGTCCGGATTGATCCTCGTCGCAGCCCGGGACGAACCACTTGGCGCGACCAAATCGCCATGGCTACAGAGCCTGCACACCATGGCCAACGAGCTGAGCTAGAAACGACCTGCCAAAACCGGCAGCCAACGGAGGTGGATAATTGGAGAGAGAGAGAGAGAGAGTTGATGCCTCTCTCTTGACAAAGAAGATGGCTGGGAGTTTGCCTACCTAGCATACGTGACTTGTGCTCACTGAAGTGTGGGACCTCACGCATGGGAACCACACGTAAATGACAGACTTGTTGCTCTAATAACTCGGGTGATTATTATACTGTATTAGTACATAGTTTCCTATGGATCCTTCTTAGTCACTCCTAAATGAAGCTCTTGAGAGGGTTTTTGAAATTTCCATGTTTGAAACCAAAAACCACTTCTCTTCATGCTTGACTTCACAAGACAGAGTTTAGGGTTATGGGGTAGATACATGATTTTTCTGGTTTGAGTATGTCTAGACCTTGTTTATCAACTTGAATGCTTACTATATGACAGAGGAAGACTATGTGCTTTGGTTTTTCATTTTTTTGATTTTTTTGAATTTTTATACCAATTTGAATCTTGGTCAAACCTATGGTTCAACCAAGATTTAAACAAGTTAAAAACATGAGTATGAAAAACTAAGCCTCTAACCATTTTAGTCGCACCAAAATGAAGCTCTTGGGAGGGTTTTTGAAATTTCCATGTTTGAAACCAAAAATCACTTCTCTTCATATGCTTGACTTCATAAGACAGAGTTTAGGGTTAGGGGGTAGATACATGATTTTTCTGGTTTGAATATGTCTAGACCTTGATTATCAACTTAATTGAATGCCTACTATATAACATAAGAAGACCTTTTTTGTTTTTTTTTAATTTTTATACCCATTTGAATCTTGGTCAAATCCTAGGTTTCACCAAGATTTGAATAATTTTAAAACATGAATATGAAAAAGTAAGCATGCATGTATGCTTCTTAATTAATCACTTCGAAATGAAGCTCTTGGGAGGGTTTTTGAAATTTCCATGTTTGAAACCCAAAACCACATATCTTCATGCGCTTGACTTCATGAGACTGAGTTTAGGGTTAGGGGGTAGATACATGATTTCTCTGGTTTGAATATGTCTAGACCTTGTTTATCAACTTAATTGAATGCTTACTATATGACATAAAAAGACTATGTGCCTTGATTTTTCATTTTTTTAAATTTTGCCCATTTGAATCTTGGTCAAATCCAAGGTTTGACCATGATTTAAACAAATTAAGCATGTATCCTTCGTAGTCACTCCAAAATGAAGCTCTTGAGAGGGTTTTTGAAATTTCCATGTTTGAAACCAAAAAACCGCGTACTTCTCTTCATGCTAAACTTCATAAGACAGAGTTTGGGGTTAGGGGTAGCTTGATACATGATTTTTCTCGTTTGAATATGTCTAGACCGTACCTTGTTTATCAACTTAATTGAATTCTTACTATATATATGACATAAGAAGACTATATGCATTGGTTTTTCATTTTATTGTTTTTTTTAATTTTATGCCCATTTGAATCTTGGTCAAATCCTAGGTTTGACCTTCATTTAAACAAGTTGAAAACATGAATATGAAAAATTAAGCATATATCCTTCTTAGTCACTCCAAAATGAAGCTCTTTGGGAGGGTTTTTGAAATTTCCATGTTTGAAACCAAAAACCACATATCTTCATGCGCTTGACTTCATGAGACAGAGTTTAGGGTTAGGGGTAGATACATGATTTCTCTGGTTTGAATATGTTTAGACCTTGTTTATCAACTTAATTGAATGCTTACTATATGACATAAGAAGACTATGTGCCTTGGTTTTTCATTTTTTTAATTATGCCCATTTGAATCTTGGTCAAATCCTAGGTTTGACCATGATTTAAACAAGTTTAAAACATGAATATGAAAAATTAAGCATGTATCCTTCGTAGTCACTCCAAAATGAAGCTCGATCTTGAGAGGGTTTTTGAAATTTCCATGTTTGAAACCAAAAAACCACGTACTTCTCTTCATGCTAGACTTCATAAGACAGAGTTTGGGGTTAGGGGTAGCTTGATACATAAATTTTCTGGTTTGAATATGTCTAGACATTGTTTATCAACTTAATTGAATGCTTACTAGATGACATAAGATGACTATGTGCATTGGTTTTTTATTTTTTTTGAATTTTTATGCCCATTTGAATCTTGGTCAAATCCTAGGTTTGACCATGATTTAATCAAGTTTAAAACATGAATATGAAAAATTAAGCATCTATCCTTCTTAGTCACTCCAATATGTAGCTCTTGGGAGGGTTTTTGAAATTTCCATGCTTGAAAACCAAAAACCACTTCTCTTCATGCATGCTTGACTTCATAAGACATAGTTTAGGGTTAGGGGGTAGATACATGATTTTCCTGCTAGGTTGAATATGTCTAGACCTTGTTTATCAATTTAATTGAATGCTCACTATATGACATGAGTAGACCTTGGTTTTAATATTTTTATACCCATTTGATTCTTCGTCAAATCCTAGGTTTGTTGACCTAGATTTGAACAAGTTTAAAACATGAATATGAAAAGGTAAGCATGATGCTTCTTAATTAGTCACTCCAAAATGAAGCTCTTGGGAGGGTTTTTGAAATTTCCATGATTGAAACGAAAAACCACTTCTCTTCATGCTCGACTTCATAAGTCAGGGTTTAGGGATATATAGGGGGTAGATACATGATTTTTCTGGTTTGAATATCTCTAGAGCTTTGATGTCTACGGGTGCTTCTATTCTTGTAGACAGTGTTGGGCCTCCAAGAGCAGAGGTTTGTAGAACAGCAGCAAGTTTCCCTCAAGTGGATCACCCAAGGTTTATCGAACTCATGGAGGAAGAGGTCAAAGATATCCCTCTCATGCAACCCTGCAACCACAAAGCAAGAAGTCTCTTGTGTCCCCAACACACCTAATAGGTGCACTAGTTCGGCGAAGAGATAGTGAAATACAAGTGGTATGAATGAATATGAGCTTCAGTAACGAGGCGCTTGAGAAAAGTGCTTGCTGGCGTGCAGTTGATGGTAGTAATATTGCAGGCAGTATAAATGCAGTAAAATAGTAAACAAGCAGCGATAGCAGTATTTAGGAACAAGGCCTAGGGATCATACTTTCACTAGTGGACACTCTCAACATTGATCACATAACAAAATAAATAAATAGATGCTAGACTCTACACCCTCTTGTTGGATGATGAACACCACTAACTGTGTAGGATTACACGAACCCTCAATGCCGGAGTTAACAAGCTCCACAATATTCAATGTTCATATTTAAATAACCTTAGAGTGCATAACAGATCAACATAACCAAACCAAGTACTAACATAGCATGCACACTGTCACCTTCACACTACGAAAGGAGGAATAGATCACATCAATACTATCATAGCAATAGTTAACTTCATAATCTACAAGAGATCACAATCATAGCCTACGCCAAGTACTACACGATGCACACACTGTCACCATTACACCGTGCAAGAGGAATAAACTACTTTAATAACATCACTAGAGTAGCACACAGATAAATTGTGATACAAAACACATTGCAATCGTAAAGAGATATAAATAAGCACTTCACTATGCCATTCATAACAGCGAATAAGTATTCTGTGAAATATAGCCTAAGAGACCCACACGGTGCACACACTGTCACCTTTACACACGTGGGACAAGGAGTCTCCGGAGATCACATAAGTAAAATCCACTTGACTAGCATAATGACATCTAGATTACAAGCATCATCATATGAATCTCAATCATGTAAGGCAGCTGTTGAGATTATTGTATTGAAGTACATAGGAGAGAGATGAACCACATAGCTACCGGTACAGCCCCGAGCCTCGATGGAGAACTACTCCCTCCTCATGGGAGACAGCAGCGTTGATGAAGATGGCGGTGGTGTCGACGGAGAAGCCTTCCGGGGGCACTTCCCCGTCCCAGCGGCGTGCCGGAACAAAGACTCCTGTCCCCCAGATCTTGGCTTCGCGATGGCGGCGGCTCTGGAAGGTTTTCTCTGGTTTCGTCGAACGTAATAGGGTTTTCGCGATGGAGACCTTAAATAGGCGGAAGGGCAGCCTCGGAGGGGGCCTGGTGGGCCCACACACTAGGGGGGCGCGGCCCCCCCTCTGGCCGCGCCAGGGTGTTGTGTGGGGCCCCCAGGGCTCCCCTCTGGCGGCTCTCGGGTGTTCTGGAAGCTTCGTCCAATTATAAGACTCTGGGCGTTGATTTCGTCCAATTCCGAGAATATTTCCTTACTAGGATTTCTGAAACCAAAAATAGCAGAAAACAGCAACTGGCCCTTCGGCATCTCGTCAATAGGTTAGTTCCGGAAAACGCATAATAATGACATAAAGTATGCATAAAACATGTAGATATCATCAATAATGTGGCATGGAACATGAGAAATTATCGATACGTCGGAAACGTATCAGCATCCCCAAGCTTAGTTCCTGCTCGTCCCGAGCAGGTAAACGATAACAAAGATAATTTCTGGAGTGACATGCCATCATAACCTTGATCATACTATTGTAAGCATATGTAATGAATGCAACGATCAAAACAATGGTAATGTCATGAGTAAACAAATGAATCATAAAGCAAAGACTTTTCATGAATAGTACTTTCAAGACAAGCATCAATAAGTCTTGCATAAGAGTTAACTCATAAAGCAATAAATCAAAGTAAAGGTATTTAAGCAACACAAAGGAAGATTGAGTTTCAGCGGTTGCTTTCAACTTATAACATGTATATCTCATGGATATTGTCAATGTAAAGTAATATAACAAGTGCAATATGCAAGTATGTAGGAATCAATGCACAGTTCACACAAGTGTTTGCTTCTTGAGGTGGAGAGAAATAGGTGAACTGACTCAACATAAAAGTAAAAGAAAGGTCCTTCAAAGAGGAAAGCATCGATTGCTATATTTGTGCTAGAGCTTTTATTTTGAAAACATGAAACAATTTTGTCAACGGTAGTAATAAAGCATATGTATTATGTAAATTATATCTTACAAGTTGCAAGCCTCATGCATAGTGTACTAATAGTTCCCGCACCTTGTCCTAATTAGCTCGGATTACCAGGATTATCATCGCAATACACATGTTTTAACCAAGTGTCACAAAGGGGTACCTCTATGCCGCCTGTACAAAGGTCTAAGGAGAAAGCTCGCATTTGGATTTCTCGCTTTTGATTATTCTCAACTTAGACATCCATACCAGGACAACATATATAGACAACAGATAATGGACTCCTCTTTAATGCATAAGCATGTAGCAACAATTAATGTTCTCATATGAGATTGAGGATATATGTCCAAAACTGAAACTTCCACCATGATTCATGGCTTTAGTTAGCGGCCCAATGTTCTTCTCTAACATTATGCATGCTCTAACCATTTAATGAGTGGTAAATCTCCCTTACTTCAGACAAGACGAACATGCATAGCAACTCACATGATATTCAACAAAGAGTTGATGGCGTCCCCAGGAGCATGGTTATCGCACAACAAGCAACTTAATAAGAGATAAAGTGCATAAGTACATATTCAATACCACAATAGTTTTTAAGGCTATTTTGTCCCATGAGCTATATATTGCAAAGGCGAATGATGGAAATTTAAAGGTAGCACTCAAGCAATTTACTTTGGAATGGCGGAGAATTACCATGTAGTAGGTAGGTATGGTGGACACAAATGGCATAGTGGTTGGCTCAAAGATTTTGGATGCATGAGAAGTATTCCCTCTCGATACAAGGTTTAGGCTAGCAAGGTTATTTGAAACAAACACAAGGATAAACCGGTGCAGCAAAACTCACATAAAAGACATATTGTAAACATTATAAGACTCTACACCGTCTTCCTTGTTGTTCAAAACTCAATACTAGAAATTATCTAGACTTTAGAGAGACCAAATATGCAAACCAAATTTTAGCAAGCTCTATGTATTTCTTCATTAATAGGTGCAAAGTATATGATGCAAGAGCTTAAACATGAACACAAAAATTGCCAAGTATCAAATTAAGACATTTTAGAATTACTACATGTAGCATTTCCCGTTTCCAACCATATAACAATTAACGAAGCAGTTTCAACCTTCGCCATGAACATTAAAAGCTAAGAACACATGTGTTCATATGAACCAGCGGAGCGTGTCTCTCTCCCACACAAGCATTTATTCAAACAAAAACAAAAACAAAAACAAACAGACGCTCCAAGTAAAGTACATAAGATGTGACCCAATAAAAATATAGTTTCAAGAGAAGAAACCTGATAAGTTGTCGATGAAGAAGGGGATGCCTTGGGCATCCCCAAGCTTAGATGCTTGAGTCTTCTTGAAATATGCAGGGATGAACCACGGGTGCATCCCAAAGCTTAGACTCTTCACTCTTCTTGATCATAGTATATCATCCTCCTCTCTTGACCCTTGAAAACTTCCTCCACACCAAACTTAAAACAAACTCATTAGAGGGTTAGTGCATAATCAAAAATTCACATGTTCAGAGGTGACACAATCATTCTTAACACTTCTGGACATTGCACAAAGCTACTGGAAGTTAATGGAACAAAGAAATCCATCCAACACAACAAAAGAGGCAATGCGAAATAAAAGGCAGAATCTGTCAAAATAGAACAGTCCGTAAAGACGAATTTTTAGGGGCACCAGACTTGCTCAGATGAAAATGCCCATATTGAATGAAAGTTGCGTACATATCTGAGGATCAAGCACGTAAATTGGCAGATTTTTCTGCGTTACCTACAGAGAATTCTGCCCAGATTCGTGACAGATAGAAATCTGTTTCTGCGCAGTAATCCAAATCTAGTATCAACCTTTCTATCAAAGACTTTACTTGGCACAACAATGCAACAAAACTAAGATAAGGAGAGGTTGCTACAGTAGTAACAACTTCCAAGACACAAATACAAAACAAAAGTACTGTAATAAAATAAACATTTGGGTTATCTCCCAAGAAGTTCTTTCTTTATAGCCATTAAGATGGGCTCAGCAGTTTTAATGATGCACTCGCAAGAAATAGTAGTTGAAGCAAAAGAGAGCATAAAGAGGCAAATTCAAAACAAATTTAAGTCTAACATGCTTCCTATGCATAGGAGTTTTGTAAATAAACAAATTCATGAAGAAAAAAGTAACAAGCATAGGAAGATAGAACAAGTGTAGCTTCAAAAATTTCAGCACATAGAGAGGTGTTTTAGTAACATGAAAATTTCTACAACCATATTTTCCTCTCTCATAATAACTTTCAGTAGCATCATGGGCAAACTCAACAATATAAGTATCACATAAAACATCTTTATTCACATGCATAAAAGTATCATTACCCTCCACATAAGCATAGTCAATTTTATTGGTAATAGTGGGAGCAAATTCAACAAAGTAGCTATCATTATTATTCTCATCATCAAATATAGGAGGCATATTGTAATCATAATCAAATTTATCCTCCATAACAAAGTGTACTAAAAGACTACTATCATTATAATCATCATAAATAGGAGGCAAAGTATCATCAAAGTAAATTTTCTCCTCAATGCTTGGGGGACTAAAAAGATCATGCTCATCAGAACCAGCTTCCCCAAGCTTAGAACTTTCTATATCATTAGCAACAATGGTATTCAAAGTGTTCATACTAATATGTTCCATGGGTTTTTTAATTTTCGCATCAAACCATCCATGTCTTAAATCAGGAAATAGAATAAGAAGCTCACTGTTGTCCATTATGCCAAACTAGTGTAAACAAGAAACAAAAAGATGCAATTGCAGGATCTAAAGGAAATAGCTTCGAGCACACACACAATGGCGCCAGAAAAGTACTTTACCTGGGACCGGAGTATGAATGCCTTTTACCTTTCCTCCCCGGCAACGGCGCCAGAAAAGTGCTTGATGTCTACGGGTGCTTCTATTCTTGTATACAGTGTTGGGCCTCCAAGAGCAGAGGTTTGTAGAATAGCAGCAAGTTTCCCTCAAGTGGATCACCCAAGGTTTATCGAACTCAGGGAGGAAGAGGTCAAAGATATCCCTCTGATGCAACCCTGCAACCACAAAGCAAGAAGTCTCTTGTGTCCCCAACACACCTAATAGGTGCACTAGTTCGGCGAAGAGATAGTGAAATACAAGTGGTATGAATGAATATGAGCAGTAGTAACGGCGCCGTAAAAGTGCTTGTCTTGGCGTGCGATTGATGGTAGTAATATTGCAGTGCAGATAAATGCAAGAAAAACAAGAAACAAGCAGCGATAGCGTATTTAGGAACAAGGCCTAGGGATCATACTTTCACTAGTGGACACTCTCAACATTGATCACATAACAGAATAAATAAATAGATGCTAGACTCTACACCCTCTTGTTGGATGATGAACACCACTAACTGTGTAGGATTACACGAACCCTCAATGCCGGAGTTAACAAGCTCCACAATATTCAATGTTCATATTTAAATAACCTTAGAGTGCATAACAGATCAACATAACCAAACCAAGTACTAACATAGCATGCACACTGTCACCTTCACACTACGAAAGGAGGAATAAATCACATCAATACTATCATAGCAATAGTTAACTTCATAATCTACAAGAGATCACAATCATAGCCTACGCCAAGTACTACACGATGCACACACTGTCACCATTACACCGTGCAGGAGGAATAAACTACTTTAATAACATCACTAGAGTAGCACACAGATAAATTGTGATACAAAACACATTGCAATCGTAAAGAGATATAAATAAGCACTTCACTATGCCATTCATAACAGCGAATAAGTATTCTGTGAAATATAGCCTAAGAGACCCACACGGTGCACACACTGTCACCTTTACACACGTGGGACAAGGAGTCTCCGGAGATCACATAAGTAAAATCCACTTGACTAGCATAATGACATCTAGATTACAAGCATCATCATATGAATCTCAATCATGTAAGGAAGCTCATGAGATTATTGTATTGAAGTACATAGGAGAGAGATGAACGACATAGCTACCGGTACAGCCACGAGCCTCGATGGAGAACTACTCCCTCCTCATGGGAGACAGCAGCGTTGATGAAGATGGCGGTGGTGTCGACGGAGAAGCCTTCCGGGGGCACTTCCCCGTCCCGGCGGCGTGCCGGAACAGAGACTCCTGTCCCCCAGATCTTGGCTTCGCGATGGCGGCGGCTCTGGAAGGTTTTCTCTGGTTTCATCGAACGTAATAGGGTTTTCGCGACGGAGACCTTAAATAGGCGGAAGGGCAGCCTTGGAGGGGGCCTGGTGGGCCCACACACTAGGGGGCGCGGCCCCCCCCTCTGGCCGCGCCAGGGTGTTGTGTGGGGCCCCCCAGGGCTCCCCTCTGGCGGCTCTCGGGTGTTCTGGAAGCTTCGTCCAATTATAAGACTCTGGCGTTGATTTCGTCCAATTCCGAGAATATTTCCTTACTAGGATTTCTGAAACCAAAAACTGCAGAAAACAGCAACTCGCCCTTCGGCATCTCGTCAATAGGTTAGTTCCGGAAAACGCATAATAATGACATAAAGTATGCATAAAACATATAGATATCATCAATAATGTGGCATGGAACATAAGAAATTATCGATACGTCGGAGACGTATCAAGCTTGTTTATCAACTTAATTGAATGCTTACTATATGACATAAGAACACTATGTGCCTTGATTTTTCATTTTTTTAAATTATGCCCATTTGAATCTTGGTCAAATCCTAGGTTTGACCAAGATTTAAACAAGATTAAAACATGAAAATGAAAAATTAAGCCTTGATCCTTCTTATTCACTCCAAAATGAAGCTTTTGGGAGGGTTTTTGAAATATCCAGGTTTGAAACCCAAAACCACTTCTCTTCATGCATAGTTTAGGGTTAGGGGTAGATACATGAATTTTTGGTTTATAGTAAGCATTCAAGTTGATAAACAAGGTCTAGACATATTCAAACCAGAAAAATCTTGTATTACCCCCTAAGGCTAAACTCTGTCATATATATGAAGTCAAGCATATAAGAGGAATGGTTTTGGGTTTCAAACATGGAAAATTCAAAAACCCTCCCAAAAGCTTCATTTTTGGAGTGAATAAGAAGGATCCAGGCTTACTTTTTCATTTTCATGTTATGGACTTGTTTAATTCTTGGTCAAACCTAGGATTTGACCAAGATTCAAATGGGCATAAAAATTCAATAAAGAATTCAAAAAATGAAAAACCAAAGCACATAAGCTTCTTAAGTTATAGTAAGCATTCATGTTGATCAACGGAGTCTAGACATATTTAAACAATAAAAATCATGTATATACCCCAAACCCTAAACTCTGTCTAATGAAGTCAAACACGAAGAGAAGTGATTTCCGGTTTAATTTTTAATTCTTTTTTTTGAATTTTTATGCCCATTTGAATCTTGGTCAAATCCTAGCAAGTTTGACCAATATTTAAACAAGTTTAAAACATGAAAATGAAAAGTAAGTATGGATCCTTCTTATTCACTCCAAAATGAAGCTTTTGGGAGGGTTTTTTAATTTTCCATGTTCGAAACCCAAAATGACATCTCTTCGTGCTTTACTTCATAAGACAAAGTTTAGGGGTAGGGGGTAGATACATGATTTTTCTGGTTTGAATATGTCTAGACCTTGTTTATCAACTTGAATGCTTATTATATGACATCAAAAGACTATGTGTTTGGTTTTTTTTTGAATTTGTTATGCCCATTTGAATCTTGGTCAAATCCTAAGTTTGACCAAGATTTAAACCAGTTTAAAACATGAAAATGAAAAGTAAGCCTGGATTCTTCTTAGTCACTCCAAAATGAAGCTTTTGGGAGGTTTTTTAAATTTCCATGTTTGAAACCCAAAACCACTTCTCTTAATGCTTGACTTCATAAGACAGAGTTTAGGGTTAGGGGCCAAGTATATACATGATTTTTCTAGTTTAAATATGTCTAGACTTTGTTTATCAACTTGAATGCTTACTATATGACATCAAAAGACTATGTGTTTGGTTTTGATTTTTTTGAATTTGTTATGTCCATTTGAATCTTGGTCAAATCCTAGGTTTGACCAAGATTTAAACCAGTTTAAAACATGAAAATGAAAAGGTAAGCCTGGATTCTTCTTAGTCACTCCAAAATGAAGCTTTTGGGAGTTTTTTTAATTTCCAATGTTTGAAACCCAAAACCACTTTTCTTCATGCTTGACTTCATAAGACAGAGTTTAGGGTTAGGGGGTATATACATGATTTTTCTGGTTTGAATATGTCTAGACTTCGTTGATCAACTTTAATGCTTACTATATGACATAAGAAGCTTATGTGCTTTGTTTTTTTTAATTTCTTTTTTGAATTTTTATGCCCATTTGAATCCTGGTCAAATCCTTTGTTTGACCAAGATTTAAACAAGTTAAAACATGAAAATGAAAAAGTAAGCCTGGCTCCTTCTTAGTCATGAAAATGAGTTAACTTGGCTTTCCAACCCTTGAATCCATAGGAAACTTTGTACTAATGCAGTATAATAATCACCCGAGTTTTTACACCAACAGGTCTGTCACTTACGTGTGGTGCCCATGCGTGAGGTCCCAAACTTCAGTGAGCACAAGTCACATGCGGTAGGCAGGCAAAATCCCCGATCAATCCGGGCGGTGGCTGTTAAGGCCCCGATCGCATTTCTTGCTTTCAGACTGGGGTCTACCATGTAAAAGTTTGTTCCTTTTGGATGCATCACTCGTATTTGCAAGTTTTTTGGGGGTCCCGCAAATTCAGGGTAGCATCATGCCCCCCTTCCCACGTCAACACAAACAGAGTTCAACACAACCTAATTAAGCAAGGTTCAACACAGACATAGTTCAACAACCCCTAATTAAGCTAATAGGTTCACCACAAACGCTGCTGAGCAGCAAACATAAACAGAGTTCAACAAAAGATGCTGCTTTTGAAGCAGTAGGAGAGACAAACATGCACAACAGTTACGGAGTATATTTACCATCTTCTTCCTGTCGCCTCCTCCCGGTCCCGCTTCTTCTGCTTCTTGCTGCCCATACCTTTAATCTTTGGTGGCTTGGGCTTGGGAGGAGGCACAGGACCGGTCTCGATAGCTTGGTTCAATTTCTTCCTTAGGAATAGCCCATAGGCCATGTGGTTGGCTATGAAGCCGGATCGGTTAACAGTTTCCCCAATTTTGAGACAGCCGGACCCACCGGCTTCGGCATGCTGCAGGACGCTTCGAAAGTCAACCTTTATGCTCTTTGTGCAGAAGGGGCAGCAGTTCCTGGCACCAGTCCAGGGTTCACTCCAATACTTGTCGAACTTCCCCGCCTTAAGCTTGTTGATAGTGGCCCTGGCCTTCCTATGACGCGACTCGACATCGTTGTCAACCTCATCAGTAGCAACCTGATACATGCCAAATAAACAGGTGAAGCAAATATGCAGCAGTTGCAACTAATAATGAATATGAATCTAAAAAGATTCTGACGCTAATTCAAAACCCTATAGTGCAAAAAAAAGAGGGAGAGACCATAGAGCAAATCGATACAGGGCTATGTTGAATAAGGGAGAGAGGTGAATCGGATGTGAAGCAAATATGTAGCAGTTGCAACTAATACTGAATATGAATCTAAAAAGATTCTGACGCTAATTCAAAACGCTATAGCGCAAAAAAAAGAGGGAGAGACCATAGCGCAAATCGATACAGGGCTATGTTGAATAAGGGAGAGAGGTGAATCGGAACATACTTCCTCCCCCTCGTCGATGATATTCTCGTCGAAGGTCGGCGGCGGCGGTTCAAAGATGAGTTCAACCTCGTCCTCGTCATCTAGGGGATGCTTCCCAAGAGAGTGGACCCATCTACCAACAGCATCAGATGCCGATGAGCGACCGATGGCCCGACCTTCGGCAATGGCCTCCGCTTCGCCTTTGGCATCCGCTGCGGCGATGATCGCCGCCGTTGCGGCCATGCGTGCTGCGGTCGCGGCTCTGGACGCCTCCTCTGCGGCTAAGGCCAGCCGCGCGGCTTTCGCTTTCGCTGCGTTGACGGCGTCGGTTGGGCTCTCCATCGGTGGAATGGGAAGGGGAAGTGAAGAGAGGTTTTTTTCCTAGTCCGTGGAGAGAGGGAGAAGTGTGGACGTGAAATGGATAACTGACGATATTTCAAGATTTGGGAGACATAGCACGAACGGGCAGATGACAGCGCGTGGGTGCATTACCTCATACTGCCTCTGTCCTAGAAAGAGCGTACGTGTGGGTTTTCAAGGCATATTAAGGATTTTATTATTACATTGGGAGACTGTCATCGACCATCACTTTCCTCTTCAACTTTTCCACCTCCAATGAGCTAAATGCATGTAGTAAATAAGAAAACCATATTATGCTAAATACTACTACATCCATCCCAAAGCGTAAGGCTTATATTATTTTTAGAAGCTCAAACTATGTCAAGGTAAACTAAGATTTTACCAAAAATCATTATCATGCGAAATACAAAATTAATATCAATACATAGACAATTATTTTTTTGGTATGATATCTACAAAATATTATATTAGTTGATAGATTGTTCTAAATTTTCGTCAACCTTTAGTTGCTTTGACTCTTAAAAAAAGACTTAAGCTTTGTGATGGAGGTAGTACGTACTAGTCGTGAAGAAACTATATCCCTCGTGATGAGAAATAAATATTTTTTACTACCACTCTTTTGTGGACAAATTTTGAAGTGCATTGCAAAACGAGAAGTACACTCTTTTATGGACAAATTTTAACTCTACACCCATTATTTCAGGATGGATGGAGTATAGCCCAACTTGTTTTTTTCTTCTGGGCACTACACTGCTTTTTCCCTGTGCAATGCTTGGTTCTACCCTTTTTCTCATTGTAATGGTCACTTTAAGTCAATTTTCCCACACACATTTATTTTGTACTTCTCTACATTGTTGACCGTGCTACTACTATTTGTGTTAGTGCGCCAAAAACAAAATGTTATTTTCTAAGTGCCAAATTAATCTAGGGTGTTGGTTGTGAACCGGTGAACAAAAAAGAGATAGCCCAAAAGAGGAACACACCAAGGTACAAAAACTAGCATATATGCATGTTTCTATGTACATATATATTACCCTGGGTTTGTACATAAAAAACATTCATATATGCGCTTACTATTAATATACATAAGTTTATGCTGATTCTCTTGGTTTAGGTATATATATGGTTAGGCATCACTACTAATTCAGAAAAAACAAAAATGTAACCCTTCAAGTGAAGTCATTTTAAGTGACCTAACAACTAAAATTCATATATAGGATTTGTATAAGAATTATGTAGGATTTAGATCACATGTGAATTTTCCCCACACTAGTTGTTTGATTCATAGGAACATATCCTATAGGAAGACAAACATGCAAATCCTATAAGAATAAAACATTAGGTCATACCTCATGGAAAATTTCCTTTGGCACAATCAAACACAACTCATCTTCCTATATGATTCAACTAGCCATTAAATCTCAATCCTATGTTTTTCATATTTCTATGGTTTTCCCATCCTATGAATCAAAGGAGCCTTAGGGCTTATATCTTTTTTAGAAAGGCAAACTATGTTAAGATTGGCCAAGTTTTACGAAAAACCTTTGACATGCAAAATACAAAGTTGAGTCATTTCGTTTGAATCGGAGGGAGTACATTTGACGTTATGGTACTATTTGACAGCTGCTTGGCACTGTATTTTTTTTCGAACCAAACTTCCCCCTTCATGAAGCTTTTATTTTGGGATAGAGCTTCAGTGACTTGATACATCCATATATCTAGACAAAGTTAGGTCAATTCATTTGAATCAGAGGGAGTACATTTGACTATATGGGTACTGTTTGACGACTGCTTGGCACTGTCTTCTTTTTTGAACCAAATTGCCCCCTTCACGAAGCTTTTATTTTGGGATAGAGCTTCACTGACTTGATACTTCCAAGTCTCACAGTGACTTGGTGCCACCATCCACCATCCATCTCAGATCCAATGTATGCGATCGACTTAGAATTTAAACTAAATAATTATTATAATTGCTCAGAAACATTTCAAGAATTTCCAGTTAATCGTGCATATTTCGATTTATATTTTGGTGAAGTTTCATTCGATTTGAATCAAAGGTTTGTGAGCAAATATATACTATTTAGTTTAAACTAGTGCTCGTATACGTAAAAAGCTCTTTAATCACAAGCTAGTCGTCCGAGTGGGATGAAATATTCACAGATTTTAGAACAAGGCATCTACATTTTACTGGATTTTTTCATAATTTTCTGAATAATTTTTGTTTTTAGGTTCGAAATAAGAGATAGTTTGGAACGTTGGATCTCAAATGGTTGGTAGATGGTGGCACCAAGTCACAATGAGATTTGGAGACTTCAAGTCACTGCAGCTCTGTCCTTTTATTTTGACAAACTGCAGAGCCGCTGGTGCATCTATGGTTGCGTACGGCCGACGCCGATTCTTAGCAAGGAAGTTCTTCCTATAAGTAGTAGTATCCATACTCCACTCCAAGGCATGTATAAAAAAAAGAACCCATCCCGTTCTTGTTTTCCCGATCACTCTTCTCTAAAGATGGAGGAGGCCCTCTTCTTGTGCCCCCTCTGCCTGCTGCCCTTCAAACCCCCCATATCCAAGGTCGCTCCCTTCTGATTTCATTCTTAGGTTCACCTGTGAGAAATGTCAATGACAACTGATGCCACGTACGTTGTTCCGTGCAGTGCAAGGGCAGTCATATGGGCTATCGGCGCTGCGTCGGCGAGCTTGCGCCGAACCCGTGCAAGAAGTGCGAGCAGCCGGCGAGGTTGCCGCCGTCGAATCGATCTGGGGCAAGATTGCCGCCGTCCAATCGATCTAGGGCAATGGTCAAGTGCGTCGGTTGCCAGAGCTTGGTTGCCTCCACGGAGTCCTACAAGCACTATATCGCGTGCCCGCATGGTCCGTGCGGCTGCACAGAGGCCATCAATACCGGCTGCAGCTTCACCGGCCCGCCGCGGGAGCTCCTGGTACACCTCCAAGCATCCCACTCCATCCCAGTGTTTACGTTCCAGTATGGCATACCCGCCTGGTGCATAGTTCGTGTTCCGGTACAACCGCGGGGACACCTGTTCATCAGCAGTGGGGAAGAAGACGGTAGCGTGTTCGCCATCACCGTTGGCGCGCTCGGCCCGACCACCATTGTGTCCTGTGTGTGCATCAGGTCGGCCGCGTGCTTGTTTCCGATGTACAAGACGCAGCTGCTGGTGATTGGTCCGCCGGCGCCGGCGACGGCTGGGACCAGTGACCTCTCGACGGACACCTTGATGGCGGTAATCGAGCCGACGAGCTCCCCGACGCCTAGCTCGATCATGTTGCAGCAGCTCACTTCTTTCCTGGCGGTGCCGCCCCATTACGCGAAGCAGAATGGAGGGCAGCGTGTGTTGCCTATCTGCGTTTGCATCAACAAGAAGGTTATACAATAATCTTCGTTTAATCATACTGCAATGTAGTTACTCGAAGATCGGAGGGAGTAGTTTAGTTCGAAGTAGGGTTCATTCGGATGTATTTTGGACTTGTATAGTAGTACTAGTACTCCAGAACTATTAGCTAGCTAGTTGGAGTGCTAGAATGCAGCTCGGAGTATTAGTATTTTGGTAGTACTATATATATGTGACTGCAAGTTCAAACTAAAATGGAGTATTTCTTGCTAATGTTGTTCTCTTGGAGTCATCATTTTTTTCTGAATGTGTTAACTATGCTATATTGTCTAAGGATTCGTTTAGTTTTCTTTGGTTGAATTCATATTTTGTCTCTTCCTAATTTGGCAAAACTGCACTGTCATGGGCATTCTTACAAGGTCGCTGAAGTTTCAAAGTTTCTTAATGTATATTACGTAGGGTGTACACCCTTAACATGGATCTGTTGCATTTTTGGGTTGTATTTTTTTTTGGCAATTTTCAGGACCATAAAATAGCACGCCTTCAGTTGAAATTTGAATTACTTTTCGAAAAGTGACCGATACTAGCATGGATAGTAAAGTTTTTTTGTACTCCCTCGGTCCCTGATGTCTACGGGAGCTTCTATTCTTGTAGACAGTGTTGGGCCTCCAAGAGCAGAGGTTTGTAGAACAGCAGCAAGTTTCCCTTAAGTGGATCACCCAAGGTTTATCGAACTCAGGGAGGAAGAGGTCAAAGATATCCCTCTCATGCAACCCTGCAACCACAAAGCAAGAAGTCTCTTGTGTCCCCAACACACCTAATAGGTGCACTAGTTCGGCGAAGAGATAGTGAAATACAAGTGGTATGAATGAATATGAGCAGTAGTAACGGCGCCAGAAAAGTGCTTGCTGGCGTGCAGTTGATGGTAGTAATATTGCAGGAAGTAAAGATGCAGTAAAACAGTAAACAGGCGATGATTCCAGTATTGGAAACAAGGCCTAGGGATCATACTTTCACTAGTGGACACTCTCAACATTGATCACATAACAGAATAAATAGATAGATGCTAGACTCTACACCCTCTTGTTGGATGATGAACACCACTAACTGTGTAGGATTACACGAACCCTCAATGCCGGAGTTAACAAGCTCCACAATATTCAATGTTCATATTTAAGTAACCTTAGAGTGCATGACAGATCAACATAACCAAACCAAGTACTAACATAGCATGCACACTGTCACCTTCACACTACGAAAGGAGGAATAGATCACATCAATACTATCATAGCAATAGTTAACTTCATAATCTACAAGAGATCACAATCATAGCCTACGCCAAGTACTACACGATGCACACACTGTCACCATTACACCGTGCAGGAGGAATAAACTACTTTAATAACATCACTAGAGTAGCACACAGATAAATTGTGATACAAAACACATTGCAATCATAAAGAGATATAAATAAGCACTTCACTATGCCATTCATAACAGCGAATAAGTATTCTGTGAAATATAGCCTAAGAGACCCACACGGTGCACACACTGTCACCTTTACACACGTGGGACAAGGAGTCTCCGGAGATCACATAAGTAAAATCCACTTGACTAGCATAATGACATCTAGATTACAAGCATCATCATATGAATCTCAATCATGTAAGGCAGCTCATGAGATTATTGTATTGAAGTACATAGGAGAGAGATGAACCACATAGCTACCGGTACAGCCCCGAGCCTCGATGGAGAACTACTCCCTCCTCATGGGAGACAGCAGCGTTGATGAAGATGGCGGTGGTGTTGATGGAGAAGCCTTCCGGGGGCACTTCCCCGTCCCGGCGGCGTGCCGGAACAGAGACTCCTGTCCCCCAGATCTTGGCTTCGCGATGGCGGCGGCTCTGGAAGGTTTTCTCTGGTTTCGTCGAACGTGGTAGGGTTTTCGCGACGGAGACTTTAAGTAGGCGGAAGGGCAAGGTCGGTGGAGTCCTGGTGGGGCCACACACTAGGCCGGCGCGGCCAGGGCTTGGGCCGCGCCGCCCTACTGTGTCCCCACCTCGTGGCCCCACTTCGTTTCCCCTTCGGACTTCTGGAAGCTTCGTGGAAAAGTAGGACCCTGGGTGTTGATTTCGTCCGATTCCGAGAATATTTCCTTACTAGGATTTCTGAAACCAAAAATAGCAGAAAACAGCAACTGGCCCTTCGGCATCTCGTCAATAGGTTAGTTCCGGAAAACGCATAATAATGACATAAAGTATGCATAAAACATGTAGATATCATCAATAATGTGGCATGGAACATAAGAAATTATCGATACGTCGGAGACGTATCAGCATCCCCAAGCTTAGTTCCTGCTCGTCCCGAGCAGGTAAACGATAACAAAGATAATTTCTGGAGTGACATGCCATCATAACCTTGATCATACTATTGTAAGCATATGTAATGAATGCAGCGACAAAACAATGGTAATGACATGAGTAAACAAATGAATCATAAAGCAAAGACTTTTCATGAATAGTACTTCAAGACAAGCATCAATAAGTCTTGCATAAGAGTTAACTCATAAAGCAATAAATCAAAGTAAAGGTATTGAAGCAACACAAAGGAAGATTAAGTTTCAGCGGTTGCTTTCAACTTATAACATGTATATCTCATGGATAACGTCAATGTAAAGTAATATAACAAGTGCAATATGCAAGTATGTAGGAATCAATGCACAGTTCACACAAGTGTTTGCTTCTTGAGGTGGAAAGAGATAGGTGAACTGACTCAACATAAAAGTAAAAGAAAGGTCCTTCAAAGAGGAAAGCATCGATTGCTATATTTGTGCTAGAGCTTTTATTTTGAAAACATGAAACAATTTTGTCAACGGTAGTAATAAAGCATATGTATCATGTAAATTATATCTTACAAGTTGCAAGCCTCATGCATAGTATACTAATAGTGCCCGCACCTTGTCCTAATTAGCTTGGGTAAACACTGATCATCATTGCATAACATATGTTTCAACCAAGCGTCACAATGGGGTACCTCTATGCCGCCTGTACAAGGGTCTAAGGAGAAAGTTCGCATTGGATTTCTCGCTTTTGATCATTCTTCAACTTAGACACCCATACCGGGACAACATAGACAACAGATAATGGACTCCTCTTTTAATGCTTAAGCATTCAACAGTTAATATTCTCATAAGAGATTGAGGTTTTATGTTCAAACTGTAACTTCCACCATGATTCATGGCTTTAGTTAGCGGCCCAATGTTCTTCTCTAACAGTATGCATACTCAAACCATTTGATTGTGAAAACCGCCCTTACTTCAGACAAGACGAACATGCATAGCAACTCACATGATATTCAACAAAGAGTTGATGGCGTCCCCAGGAGCATGGTTATCGCACAACAAGCAACTTAATAAGAGATAAAGTGCATAAGTACATATTCAATACCACAATAGTTTTTAAGGCTATTTTGTCCCATGAGCTATATATTGCAAAGGCGAATGATGAAAATTTAAAGGTAGCACTCAAGCAATTTACTTTGGAATGGCGGAGAAATACCATGTAGTAGGTAGGTATGGTGGACACAAATGGCATAGTGGTTGGCTCAAGGATTTTGGATGCATGAGAAGTATTCCCTCTCGATACAAGATTTAGGCTAGCAGGGTTGTTTGAAACAAACACAAGGATGAACCGGTGCAGCAAAACTCATATAAAAGACATATTGTAAACATTATAAGACTCTACACCGTCTTCCTTGTTGTTCAAAACTCAATACTAGAAATTATCTAGACTTTAGAGAGACCAAATATGCAAACCAAATTTTAGCAAGCTCTATGTATTTCTTCATTAATAGGTGCAAAGTATATGATGCAAGAGCTTAAACATGAGCACCACAATTGCCAGGTATCACATTATCCAAGACATTTTAGAATTACTACATGTAGCATTTTCTGTTTCCAACCATATAACAATTAACGAAGCAGTTTCAACCTTCGCCATGAACATTAAAAACTAAGAACACATGTGTTCATATGAACCAGCGGAGCGTGTCTCTCTCCCACACAAGCATTTATTCAAACAAAAACAGAAACAAAAACAAACAGACGCTCCAAGTAAAGTACATAAGATGTGACCGAATAAAAATATAGTTTCAAGAGAAGAAACCTGATAAGTTGTCGATGAAGAAGGGGATGCCTTGGGCATCCCCAAGCTTAGATGCTTGAGTCTTCTTGAAATATGCAGGGATGAACCACGGGGGCATCCCCAAGCTTAGCCTCTTCACTCTTCTTGATCATAGTATATCATTCTCTTCTCTTGACCCTTGAAAACTTCCTCCACACCAAACTCGAAACAAACTCATTAGAGGGTTAGTGCATAATCAAAAATTCACATGTTCAGAGGTGACACAATCATTCTTAACACTTCTGGACATTGCCCAAAGCTACTGGAAGTCAATGGAACAAAGAAATCCATCCAACACAGCAAAAGAGGCAATGCGAAATAAAAGGCAGAATCTGTCAAAACAGAACAGTCCGTAAAGACGAATTTTAAAGTGGCACCAGACTTGCTCAGATGAAAATGCCCAAATTGAATGAAAGTTGCGTACATATCTGAGGATCACGCACGTAAATTTGCAGATTTTTCTGAGTTACCTACAGAGAACCCTGCCCAAATTCGTGAACAGACAGAAATCTGTTTCTGCGCAGTAATCCAAATCTAGTATCAACCTTGCTATCAAAGACTTTACTTGGCACAACAATGCAATAAAATAAAGATAAGGAGAGGTTGCTACAGTAGTAACAACTTCCAAGACTCAAATATAAAACAAAAATACTGTAGTAAAATAAACACATGGGTTATCTCCCAAGAAGTTCTTTCTTTATAGCCATTAAGATAGGCTCAGCAATTTTAATGATGCTCGCGCAAGAAATAAGAGTTGAAGCAAAAGAGAGCATCAAGAAGCAAATTCAAAACACATTTAAGTCTAACATGCTTCCTATGCATAGGAATCTTGTAAATAAACAAGTTCATGAAGAGCAAAGTAACAAGCATAGGAAGATAAAACCAGTGTAACTTAAAAAATTTCAGCATATAGAGAGGTGTTTTAGTAACATGAAAATTTCTACAACCATATTTTCCTCTCTCATAATAACTTTCAGTAGCAACATGAGCAAACTCAACAATATAACTATCACATAAAGCATTCTTATCATGAGTCTCATGCATAAAATTATTACTCTCCACATAAGCATAATCAATTTTATTAGTTGTAGTGGGAGCAAATTCAACAAAGTAGCTATCATTATTATTCTCATCATCAAATATAGGAGGCATATTGTAATCATAATCAAATTTATCCTCCATAACAGGCGGTACTAAAAGACCAATATCATTATAATCATCATAAATAGGAGGCAAAGTATCATCAAAGTAAATTTTCTCCTCAATGCTTGGGGGACTAAAAATATCATGCTCATCAAAGCCAGCTTCCCCAAGCTTAGAATTTTCCATATCATTAGCAACAACGGTGTTCAAAGCGTTCATACTAATATGTTCCATAGGTGTTTTAATTTTCGCATCAAACCATCCATGTCTTAAATCAGGAAATAGAATAAGAAGCTCATTGTTGTCCATTATGCCTAACTAGTGTAAACAAGAAACAAAAAGATGCAATTGCAGGATCTAAAGGAAATAGCTTTGAGCACACACACAACGGCAACAGAAAAGTACTTTACCTGGGACCGGAGTATGAGTGCCTTTTACCTTTCCTCCCCGGCAACGGCGCCAGAAAAGTGCTTCGTTGCCGGGATCCGGTGTGTGTGTGCCGTTTACCTTTCCTCCCCGGCAACGGCGCCAGAAAAGTGCTTGATGTCTACGGGAGCTTCTATTCTTGTAGACAGTGTTGGGCCTCCAAGAGCAGAGGTTTGTAGAACAGCAGCAAGTTTCCCTTAAGTGGATCACCCAAGGTTTATCGAACTCAGGGAGGAAGAGGTCAAAGATATCCCTCTCATGCAACCCTGCAACCACAAAGCAAGAAGTCTCTTGTGTCCCCAACACACCTAATAGGTGCACTAGTTCGGCGAAGAGATAGTGAAATACAGGTGGTATGAATAAATATGAGCAGTAGTAACGGCGCCAGAAAAGTGCTTGCTGGCGTGCAGTTGATGGTAGTAATATTGCAGGAAGTATAAATGCAGTAAAACAGTAAACAAGCAGCGATAGCAGTATTTAGGAACAAGGCCTAGGGATCATACTTTCACTAGTGGACACTCTCAACATTGATCACATAACAGAATAAATAGATAGATGCTAGACTCTACACCCTCTTGTTGGATGATGAACACCACTAACTGTGTAGGATTACACGAACCCTCAATGCCGGAGTTAACAAGCTCCACAATATTCAATGTTCATATTTAAATAACCTTAGAGTGCATAACAGATCAACATAACCAAACCAAGTACTAACATAGCATGCACACTGTCACCTTCACACTACAAAAGGAGGAATAGATCACATCAATACTATCATAGCAATAGTTAACTTCATAATCTACAAGAGATCACAATCATAGCCTACGCCAAGTACTACACGATGCACACACTGTCACCATTACACCGTGCAGGAGGAATAAACTACTTTAATAACATCACTAGAGTAGCACGCAGATAAATTGTGATACAAAACACATTGCAATCATAAAGAGATATAAATAAGCACTTTACTATGCTACTCTGAATTACTCTCTGGCAAGATAACGAACACTAATTCATCATGTAGGCAAACCTTAAAGATGCATTCCCAAGTACTAATGAACACCCCACGCTGTCACTTTGAGCATTCACAGGAGGTACTAACACACCACAATTTCATAGAGACATCCAACTCAAATCGTAACTCAGTGAATAAGTATTCTGTGAAATATAGCCTAAGAGACCCACACGGTGCACACACTGTCACCTTTACACACGTGGGACAAGGAGTCTCCGGAGATCACATAAGTAAAATCCACTTGACTAGCATAATGACATCTAGATTACAAGCATCATCATATGAATCTCAATCATGTAAGTCAGCTCATGAGATTATTGTATTGAAGTACATAGGAGAGAGATGAACCACATAGCTACCGGTACAGCCCCGAGCCTCGATGGAGAACTACTCCCTCCTCATGGGAGACAGCAGCGTTGATGAAGATGGCGGTGGTGTTGATGGAGAAGCCTTCCGGGGGCACTTCCCCGTCCCGGCAGCGTGCCGGAACAGAGACTCCTGTCCCCCAGATCTTGGCTTCGCGATGGCGGCGGCTCTGGAAGGTTTTCTCTGGTTTCGTCGAACGTGGTAGGGTTTTCACGAGGGAGACCTTAAGTAGGCGGAAGGGCAGGTCAGGGGGCCACACGAGGGCCCCACACAACAGGCCGGCGCGGCCAAGGCCCAGGCCGCGCCGCCCTAGCGTGTGGCCGCCTCGTGGCCCCACTTCTTATCCCCTCCGGTCTTCTGGAAGCTTCGTGCAAAAATAGGACCCTGGGCGTTGATTTCGTCCAATTCCGAGAATATTTCCTTACTAGGATTTCTGAAACCAAAAATAGCAGAAAACAGGAACTGGCCCTTCGGCATCTCGTCAATAGGTTAGTTCCGGAAAACGCATAAATATGACATATAATGTGTATAAAACATGTAGATATCATCAATAATGTGGCATGGAACATAAGAAATTATCGATACGTCGGAGACGTATCAGCATCCCCAAGCTTAGTTCCTGCTCGTCCCGAGCAGGTAAACGATAACAAAGATAATTTCTGGAGTGACATGCCATCATAACCTTGATCATACTATTGTAAGCATATGTAATGAATGCAGCGATCAAAACAATGGTAATGACATGAGTAAACAACTGAATCATAAAGCAAAGACTTTTCATGAATAGTACTTTCAAGACAAGCATCAATAAGTCTTGCATAAGAGTTAACTCATAAAGCAATAATTCAAAGTAAAAGGTATTGAAGCAACATAAAGGAAGATTAAGTTTCAGCGGCTGCTTTCAACTTATAACATGTATATCTCATGGATAGTGTCAATGTAAAGTAATATAACAAGTGCAATATGCAAGTATGTAGGAATCAATGCACAGTTCACACAAGTGTTTGCTTCTTGAGGTGGAAAGAGATAGGTGAACTGACTCAACATAAAAATAAAAGAAAGGCCCTTCGCAGAGGGAAGCATTGATTGCTATATTTGTGCTAGAGCTTTGGTTTTGAAAACATAAAGAGAGCATAAAAGTAAAATTTTGAGAGGTGTTTGTTGTTGTCAACGAATGGTAGTGGGCACTCTAACCCCCTTGCCAGACAAACCTTCAAAGAGCGGCTCCCATTTTATTTTTATTTTTGTGTGGCACTCCTTCCAACCTTTCTTTCACAAACCATGGCTAACCGAATCCTCGGGTGCCTGCCAACAATCTCATACCATGAAGGAGTGCCTTTTTATTTTAGTTTTATTATGATGACACTCCTCCCCACCTTTGCTTTCTCAAGCCATGGCTAACCGAATCCTTCGGGTGCCGTCCAACAATCACATACCATGGAGGAGTGTCTATTTTTGTTAATTAATTTGGGACTGGGAATCCCATTGCTAGCTCTTTTTGCAAAGTTATTGGATAAGCGGATGAAGCCACTAGTCCATTGGTGAAAGTTGCCCAACAAGAATGAAAGATAAACACCACATACTTCCTCATGAGCTATAAAACATTGACACAAATCAGAGGTGATAAATTTTGAATTATTTAAAGGTAGCACTCAAGCAATTTACTTTGGAATGGCGGAGAAATACCATGTAGTAGGTAGGTATGGTGGACAAAAATGGCATAGTGGTTGGCTCAAGGATTTTGGATGCATGAGAAGTATTCCCTCTCGATACAAGGTTTAGGCTAGCAAGGTTGTTTGAAACAAACACAAGGATGAACCGGTGCAGCAAAACTCACATAAAAGACACATTGAAAACATTATAAGACTCTACACCGTCTTCCTTGTTGTTCAAACTCAATACTAGAAATTATCTAGACCTTAGAGAAACCAAATATGCAAACCAAATTTTAGCATGCTCTATGTATTTCTTCATTAATGGGTGCAAAGCATATGATGTAAGAGCTTAAACATGAGCACAACAATTGCCAAGTATCACATTACCCAAGACATTTATAGCAATTACTACATGTATCATTTTCCAATTCCAACCATATAACAATTTATCGAAGAAGAAACTTCGCCATGAATACTATGAGTAGAAACTAAGGACATACTTGTCCATATGCTACAGCGGAGCGTGTCTCTCTCCCATAAAGTGAATGCTAGGATCCATTTTATTCAAACAAAGCAAAAATAAGAAACATACAGACGCTCCAAGAAAAGCACATAAGATGTGACCGAATAAAAATATAGTTTCAAGAGAAGGAACCTGATAATTTGTCAATGAAGAAGGGGATGCCTTGGGCATCCCCAAGCTTAGACGCTTGAGTCTTCTTAGAATATGCAGGGGTGAACCACCGGGGCATCCCCAAGCTTAGAGCTTTCACTCTTCTTGATCATAGTATATCATCCTCCTCTCTTGACCCTTGAAAACTTCCTTCACACCAAACTTCTCATAAACTTCATTAGAGGGGTTAGTACATAATCAAAAACTCACATGTTCAGAGGTGACACAATCATTCTTAACACTTCTGGACATTGCCCAAAGCTACTGGAGTTTAATGGAACAAATAAATCCATCCCACATAGCAAAAAGAGGCAATGCGAAATAAAAGGCAGAATCTGTCAAAACAGAACAGTCCGTAAAGACGAATTTCTAATAAATACTTCCGTTGCTCAAATCAGAAAACTCAAAACACAAGGAGATATTGTAAAGTATTCCCTCTCGATACAAGGTTTAGGCTAGCAAGGTTATTTGAAACAAACACAAGGATGAACCGGTGCAGCAAAACTCACATAAAAGACATATTGTAAACATTATAAGACTCTACACCGTCTTCCTTGTTGTTCAAAACTCAATACTAGAAATTATTTAGACTTTAGAGAGACCAAATATGCAAACTAAATTTTAGCAAGCTCTATGTATTTCTTCATTAATAGGTGCAAAGTATATGATGCAAGAGCTTAAACATGAGCACAACAATTGCCAAGTATCAAATTATCCAAGACATTTTACCAATTACTACATGTAGCATTTTCCGTTTCCAACCATATAACACTTAACGAAGCAGTTTCAACCTTCGCAATGAATCATTAAGAATAAAGCTAAGAACACATGTGTTCATATGCAACAGCGGAGCGTGTCTCTCTCCCACACAAGCATGTATTTATTCAGAGAATGAAAATAACAAAACGAAAATAAAAGCACACAGACGCTCCAAGTAAAGTACATAAGATGTGACTGAATAAAAATATAGTTTCAAGAGAAGAAACCTGATAAGTTGTCGATGAAGAAGGGGATGCCTTGGGCATCCCCAAACTTAGACGCTTGGGTCTTCTTAAAATATGCAGGGATGAACCACGGGGGCATCCCCAAGCTTAGACTCTTCACTCTTCTTGATCATAGTATATCATCCTCCTCTCTTGACCCTTGAAAACTTCCTCCACACCAAACTCGAAACAAACTCATTAGAGGGTTAGTGCATAATCAAAATTTCACATGTTCAGAGGTGACACAATCATTCTTAACACTTCTGGACATTGCCCAAAGCTACTGGAAGGTAATGGAACAAAGAAATCCATCCAACACAGCAAAAGAGGCAATGCGAAATAAAAGGCAGAATCTATCAAAACAGAACAGTCCGTAAAGACGAATTTTAAAGTGGCACCAGACTTGCTCAGATGAAAATGCCCAAATTGAATGAAAGTTGCGTACATATCTGAGGATCACACACGTAAATTGGCAGATTTTTCTGAGTTACCTACAGAGAATTATGCCCAGATTCGTGACAGACAGAAATCTGTTTCTGCGCAGTAATCCAAATCTAGTATTGACTTTACTATCAAAGACTTTACTTGGCACAATAATGCAATAAAATAAGATAAGGAGAGGTTGCTACAGTAGTAAACAACTTCCAAGACACAAATATAAAATAAAGTACTGTAGTAAAAAAACACATGGGTTATCTCCCAAGAAGTTCTTTCTTTATAGCCACTAGCAAAGAAGGGCCCGGCGGCACGCCGCGCCAGATCGTGATAACTGTATATTTAATTTTGTTATTTAGTAAGAATTCTTTTTTTTAAATTTGGAAGTCATGGCGAGTTGGTATTTTTAAGGTCAGAGCATCATGGTGGTGCCCTTGAAGGTACTAAAAAGGTTCAAACGCTAGTAGATATACTTAGAATGAATTACATGGTGAATCATGTTGACGCTGTTGTGGCGATACATGGGTGGATTTGTATCAGAGAGGGGATGGACTCTAATCTACACTACTGCTAACAGACGTAGCTGATAGTACGCTCAAGCGCACAACTGATTTGATTCTACTGCATCTAACCCATCGGTGTCCTCTTCATCGGAGGTTAGGATGACCGCGATCTCCTTTAGTGTCTTGTCTATTTTGGAGAGAATCTAGGGCTCACGCTCATGGCGGAGAGGGCATCAAACATCCAAAGGAAAATACCGTATTTATTCTGCATCTTCAATAATCTTGAATTCTCTCATGAGAAACATTGAAGCTTTCTTCCTTGGATGTTGCAGGATACAACTTCATACATCGTGGTTACTAATATCCATCCGTGCAAAATGCTTGAAATTTTTCTAGAACCAAGAACTGAATAATGTTGATAAATTAGCTGACAGTTCCACCTGCGGTAAGCAAACCGAAAACAAACTGTCAATGAGTAATAACATGTTACTCGACATCAGCGGCAGCTAAGAGCAGTGTCTGAAATCTTAGTCTTAGGGGAATAGACTGATGTGAAATACTTGGTCATAACATAGTAACCTTAGGGTTAATATGAAGAAAGACCTTTCGTGTATCACTGATGTTATGCAAAATTATGGGAAAATATGCGTAGAGATAATACAAACTCAATACTTGAGATATCTGATGCTTGCAAAAACTGTTAACATAATACATATTTCTATGGATGCATCAGTTTCATGTAAATTTTATGTTCTTCCTATAATGAGTCCCGTAATTAAGTAAATAAAACTCTATAATAATTAACCTAAAATTTGTCCCTTAAGGAGATGAACTTTTCAACTTGGACAAACCATATATAGTATTGCTGCCTGCAAATATGTATGTCATGCAATAGCTTAAGAGAGCTGTGTCAGTCATCCTAATTTACATATGATAATATATGGATCAATGGAGCTACAAAAATCCAGAGCAAAAGAAGCAAGCACAACAATTTTTTTGCAGGTTAATGTTGTAGATTTCATGTTTTCATGTACATGGCTTGGTAAACTAAATCATCTTCTGATAAATATCAACTTCGATGATGAGCCTTGTATGCAACAGTGGCGCAGAATTAGGGGTCTAGAAAAGATTCCATTTTCCAAATAAAAGACCGCATCACCTTTGACTCATCTCCGAAGTTGATGAGTAACACCTACATTAGCAAGATGTAAAAAAAAGTATAAGAGCTCTATTAGCTAGCCAAGTGAAACATTGTTAATATTCACCAAACCACATCTGATTGATAGCAAAAAGAATGCATTCTACTCCTCTAATTGTGCAGAGCTCAAGCCATGCCGTTGCAATACCTTAGGCAGGAGTCTAAGATCAAGTCCAATATTGAAACTCTCTCAGCTCTTTATATATCAAGTTCATTTGAGAATGTTTCATGCATGAATTTACTACCTAAGATCAATTCCTACTATGACCATAGGGTGGTATGCTGATGCAAACTCAGAGCACACCGATCTACATCAACACCCTGCCAGCCCAAGTTTATCTTAACCTCAAAGAAAAGATGTACCAATACTTATTACAGTTTAGCCTCTAATTCGTCCTCACCGAACTCATTCTCGATGCATAACAACAAATAGAAAAAAAAACGTGTAACAGTCTACAATTACCACTTCATATACAACTGACATCAAGACCAAGTTGTAGCTAGATAATATGCATATATAGGGCATAAAAGTTGTACCATGATTCTAACATGGTTATCTCCGGTTTAATTACTGCACGAAACACGAAGCATTTTACTGTAGGCCTTAATTTGGCACTGTTCCAAAATGAGCATTATTCTGTGACTTGAATGGGCAAAAGTAGTTGACGAAAATAGCAGCAAATATTTGATTTATCAATAGAAGGGTTACCTGAAATTTAGGCTAACTAACCACATATGCTTGCCTGAAAAATAGCAGCCTTTTTGCTGTTGGGAGACTGTAGAACCTGTCATATGATTTATCATCAGAAGCTCCATCTGTAAATAATCATTACAGAGTCATAGATAACCGAGAGGGCACAAAAAGGGGAAAACCCTCGCATGGCGAAGATGGTTGCGATGCTTCCAACATCAGAATTAGGGATAGAGAGCACAGCTTGAAAGCATCGCAACAAATCTCTGTTCTCCAAAATTATTATGAACCAATCAACAACACGAATAGTCGTACATAGTTAATTTGCAGGCGAATCTTTTCTAAACAAATCTATATGGGATCAATACTTTCTATCATCCTATGAAAATTTAACCAAGAGAATGACATGATTGAAACTGGGAAGATGACAAACTCGGCCACCACACAGGCACGACAGATTGGGAAGGCTATGAAACGGTAGGTTCCTGGACGGAGTGGAGAACTGGAAACCCCATGGAGACAATGTTGACTGAGAAAGTATCAGGTTGGCATCGCGGATACATTGAGCAGATGGAGAAGAATTGGCTTATTGCTTTCAAGGTACCATCCTCAAGCACGACTGGCTGAATTAGCTCGTTGTTGAGGACATCGCTTGCTTGCTCCCACAACTTATTCATCACACCCTGATGCGTGTGGTTGACACGTCCGTTGGGAACCCCAAGAGGAAGGTGTGATGCGCACAGCGGCAAGTTTCCCTCAGTAAGAAACCAAGGTTTAATCGAACCAGTAGGAGTCAAGAAGCACGTTGAAGGTTGATGGCGGCAGGATGTAGTGCGGCGCAACACCAGAGATTCCGGTGCCAACGTGGAACCTGCACAACACAACCAAAGTACTTTGCCCCAACGAAACAGTGAGGTTGTCAATCTCACCGGCTTGCTGTAACAAAGGATTAGATGTATAGTGTGGATGATGATTGTTTGCAGAAAACAGTAGAACAGTATTGCAGTAGATTGTATTCCAGTATAGAGAATTGGACCGGGGTCCACAGTTCACTAGAGGTGTCTCTCCCATAAGATAAACAGCATGTTGGGTGAACAAATTACAGTTGGGCAATTGACAAATAAAGAGGGCATGACCATGCACATACATATTATGATGAGTATAGTGAGATTTAATTGGGCATTACGACAAAGTACATAGACCGCTATCCAGCATGCATCTATGCCTAAAAAGTCCACCTTCAGGTTATCATCCGAACCCCCTCCAGTATTAAGTTGCTAACAACAGACAATTGCATTAAGTATTGCGCGTAATGTAATCAGTAACTACATCCTTGAACATAGCACCAATGTTTTATCCCTAGTGGCAACAGCACATCCATAATCTTAGAGATTTCTGTCACTTCCCCAGATTCACGGAGACATGAACCCACTATCGAGCATAAATACTCCCTCTTGGAGTTACAAGCATCTACTTGGCCAGAGCATCTACTAGTAACGGAGAGCATGCAAGATCATAAACAACACATAGACATAACTTTGATAATCAACATAACAAGTATTCTCTATTCATCGGATCCCAACAAACGCAACATATAGAATTACATATAGATGATCTTGATCATGCTAGGCAGCTCACAAGACCCGACAATTAAGCACAATGGGGAGAAGACAACCATCTAGCTACTGCTATGGACCCATAGTCCAGGGGTAGACTACTCACACATCACTCCGGAGGCGACCATGGCGGCGTAGAGTCCTCCGGGAGATGATTCCCCTCTCCGGCAGGGTGCCGGAGGCAATCTCCTGAATCCCCCGAGATGGGATTGGCGGCGGCGGCGTCTCTGGAAGGTTTTCCGTATCGTGGCTCTCGGTACTGGGGGTTTCGCGACGGAGGCTTTAAGTAGGCGGAAGGGCAGGTCAAGAGGCGGCACGAGGGGCCCACACTACAGGTCGGCGCGGCCAAGGGCCAGGCCGCGCCTCCCTAGGGTGTGGCCGCCTCGTGGCCCCACTTCGTCTCCTCTTCGGTCTTCTGGAAGCTTCGTGGCAAAATAGGACCCTGGGCGTTGATTTCGTCCAATTCCGAGAATATTTCGTTACTAGGATTTCTGAAACCAAAAACAGCAGAAACAAGAATCGCACTTCGGCATCTTGTTAATAGGTTAGTTCCAGAAAATGCACGAATATGACATAAAGTGTGCATAAAACATGTAGATAACATCAATAATGTGGCATGGAACACAAGAAATTATCGATACGTCGGAGACGTATCAGCATCCCCAAGGTTAGTTCTGCTCGTCCCGAGCAGGTAAAACGATAACAAAGATAATTTCTGGAGTGACATGCCATCATAACCTTGATCATACTATTTGTAAAGCATATGTAGTGAATGCAGCGATCAAAACAATGTATATGACATGAGTAAACAAGTGAATCATATAGCAAAGACTTTTCATGAATAGTACTTCAAGACAAGCATCAATAAGTCTTGCATAAGAGTTAACTCATAAAGCAAAAATTCATAGTAAAAGCATTGAAGCAACACAAAGGAAGATTAAGTTTCAGCGGTTGCTTTCAACTTGTAACATGTATATCTCATGGATATTGTCAACATAGAGTAATATAATAAGTGCAATATGCAAGTATGTAGAAATCAATGCACAGTTCACACAAGTGTTTGCTTCTTGAGGTGGAGAGAAATAGGTGAACTGACTCAACATAAAAGTAAAAAGAATGGTCCTCCATAGAGGAAAAGCATCGATTGCTATATTTGTGCTAGAGCTTTGATTTTGAAAACATGAAACAATTTTGTCAACGGTAGTAATAAAGCATATGTATCATGTAAATTATATCTTACAAGTTGCAAGCCTCATGCATAGTATACTAATAGTGCCCGCACCTTGTCCTAATTAGCTTGGACTACCGGATCATCGCAATGCACATGTTTTAACCAAGTGTCACAAAGGGGTACCTCTATGCCGCCTGTACAAAGGTCTAAGGAGAAAGCTCGCATTGGATTTCTCGCTATTGATTATTCTCAACTTAGACATCCATACCGGGACAACATAGACAACAGATAATGGACTCCTCTTTTATGCATAAGCATGTGGCAACAATTATTATTATCATATGAGATTGAGGATATTGTCCAAAACTGAAACTTCCACCATGAATCATGGCTTTAGTTAGCGGCCCAATGTTCTTCTCTAACAATATGCATGCTTAACCATAAGGTGGTAGATCGCTCTTACTTCAGACAAGACGGACATGCATAGCAACTCACATGAAATTCAACAAAGAGTAGTTGATGGCGTCCCCAGTGAACATGGTTATCGCACAACAAGCAACTTAATAAGAGATAAAGTGCATAAGTACATATTCAATACCACAATAGTTTTTAAGCTATTTGTCCCATGAGCTATATATTGCAAAGGTGAATGATGGAATTTTAAAGGTAGCACTCAAGAAATTTACTTTGGAATGGCGGAGAAATACCATGTAGTAGGTAGGTATGGTGGACACAAATGGCATAGTGGTTGGCTCAAGTATTTTGGATGCATGAGAAGTAATCCCTCTCGATACAAGGTTTAGGCTAGCAAGGTTATTTGAAACAAACACAAGGATGAACCGGTGCAGCAAAACTCACATAAAAGACATATTGAAGACATTATAAGACTCTACACCGTCTTCCTTGTTGTTCAAACTCAATACTAGAAATTATCTAGACCTTAGAGAGACCAAATATGCAAACCAAATTTTAGCATGCTCTATGTGTTTCTTCATTAATGGGTGCAAAGCATATGATGCAAGAGCTTAAACATGAGCACAACAATTGCCAAGTATCACATTATCCAAGACATTTTAGCAATTACTACATGTATCATTTTCCAATTCCAACAATATAACAATTTAACGAAGAAGAAACTTCGCCATGAATATTATGAGTAAAAACTAAGGACATACTTGTCCATATGCTACTGCGGAGCGTGTCTCTCTCCCACAAAGTGAATGCTAGGATCTATTTTATTCAAACAAAAACAAAAACAAAAACAAACCGACGCTCCAAGAAAAGCACATAAGATGTGATGGAATAAAAATATAGTTTCAGGGGAGGAACCTGATAATGTTGTCGATGAAGAAGGGGATGCCCAACATAAGATGTGATGGAATAAAAATATAGTTTCAGGGGAGGAACCTGATAATGTTGTCGATGAAGAAGGGGATGCCTTGGGCATCCCCAAGCTTAGACGCTTGAGTCTTCTTGATATATGCAGGGGTGAACCACCGGGGCATCCCCAAGCTTAGAGCTTTCACTCTCCTTGATCATGTTGTATCATACTCCTCTCTTGATCCTTGAAAACTTCCTCCACACCAAACTTAGAACAACTCATTAGAGGGTTAGTGGACAATAAAAATTAACATGTTCAGAGGTGACACAATCATTCTTAACACTTCTGGACATTGCATAAAGCTACTGGACATTAATGGATCAAAGAAATTCATCCAACATAGCAAAAGAGGCAATGTGAAATAAAAGGCAGAATCTGTCAAAACAGAACAGTTCGTATTGACGAATTTTATCGAGGCACCAGACTTGCTCAAATGAAAATGCTCAAATTGAATGAAAGTTGCGTACATATCTGAGGATCACTCACGTAAATTGGCATAATTTTCTGAGTTACCTACAGAGAATTTTTCCCAGATTCGTGACAGCAAAGAAATCTGTTTCTGCGCAGTAATCCAAATCTAGTATGAACTTTTCTATCAACGACTTTACTTGGCACAACAAAACACTAAACTAAGATAAGAAGAGGTTTCTACAGTAGTAAACAACTTCCAAGACACAAAATAAAAACAAAGTACTGTAGTAAAAAACCATGGGTTGTCTCTCATAAGCGCTTTTCTTTAACGCCTTTCAGCTAGGCGCAGAAAGTGTGTATCAAGTATTATCAAGAGATGGTGCATCGTTATCATGAACTCCCCCATCTGTGGTGGTACTAAGAGCTTTGTCAATTTTAGGCCTATAATAATATTTCTTTGGTTTAGGCACTTTAGAGACATACATAAACTTTTGCTCCTTACCCACATAAGCTTTCTCCTTATATTTAAGAGAAGAAAATGTTGAACCCAAGGTCCCCATAGCTTTTTCAAGTTCGTCAATCCTATTGATTTGATCATCATGGACAGCACAAGTTCCTAGGACACTAATTCTTTCATCAATTCCTCCTAAGGATTTATCAAGTTCATCAGTTTTATCAAGTAACATTTCCAATTTAGCTTCAATACTTGGAAAAATTTTCTCTAAGGTTTCCAATTTTTTCATAACATCTTCAAGAGAGATTTCAGTTTTAACTTCATCAACAAGGGGTATTCCAAATAGACTCTCAATAATGCAGCTAGCTTCTAATGTAGGAGTACTTAGGAAGTTACCTTTCGCGAGACTATCAAGAACATACCTATTCCAGCTAGAGATACCAACATAAAAATTCCTGAGTAGGATAGTGGTGGAGTGTTTCTTAATGCACCTATTATGGGCATCACTAATTCTGTACCAAGCATCTCTTAAACATTCTCCCCCTTGTTGCTTAAACGTACGAACTTCAACTTCAGGATTACTCATTTTAGCAGTAGTAAATAAAGCAAACTAGATAAAGTAAATGCAAGTAACTAATTTTTTTGTGTTTTTGATATAGTAAACAAGATAGCAAATAAAGTAAAACTAGCAACTAATTTTTTTTGTGTTTTGATATAATGCAGCAAACAAAGTAGTAAATAAAATAAAGCAAGACAAAAACAAAGTAAAGAGATTGGGAAGTGGAGACTCCCCTTGCAGCGTGTCTTGATCTCCCCGGCAACGGCGCCAGAAATTTGCTTGATGCGTGTGGTTGACACGTCTGTTGGGAACCCCAAGAGGAAGGTGTGATGCGCACAACGGCAAGTTTCCCTCAGTAAGAAACCAAGGTTTAATCGAACCAGTAGGAGTCAAGAAGCACGTTGAAGGTTGATGGCGGCGGGATGTAGTGCGGCGCAACACCAGAGATTCCGGTGCCAACGTGGAACCTGCACAACACAACCAAAGTACTTTGCCCCAACGAAACAGTGAGGTTGTCAATCTCACCGGCTTGCTGTAACAAAGGATTAGATGTATAGTGTGGATGATGATTGTTTGCAGAAAACAGTAGAACAGTATTGCAGTAGATTGTATTCCAGTATAGAGAATTGGACCGGGGTCCACAGTTCACTAGAGGTGTCTCTCCCATAAGATAAACAGCATGTTGGGTGAATAAATTACAGTTGGGCAATTGACAAATAAAGAGGGCATGACCATGCACATACATATTATGATGAGTATAGTGAGATTTAATTGGGCATTACGACAAAGTACATAGACCGCTATCCAGCATGCATCTATGCCTAAAAAGTCCACCTTCAGGTTATCATCCAAACCCCCTCCAGTATTAAGTTGCTAACAACAGACAATTGCATTAAGTATTGCGTGTAATGTAATCAGTAACTACATCCTTAAACATAGCACCAATGTTTTATCCCTAGTGGCAACAGCATATCCATAATCTTAGAGATTTCTGTCACTTCCCCAGATTCACGGAGACATGAACCCACTATCGAGCATAAATACTCCCTCTTGGAGTTACAAGCATCTACTTGGCCAGAGCATCTACTAGTAACGGAGAGCATGCAAGATCATAAACAACACATAGACATAACTTTGATAATCAACATAACAAGTATTCTCTATTCATCGGATCCCAACAAACGCAACATATAGAATTACATATAGATGATCTTGATCATGTTAGGCAGCTCACAAGACCCGACAATTAAGCACAATGGGGAGAAGACAACCATCTAGCTACTGCTATGGACCCATAGTCCAGGGGTAGACTACTCACACATCACTCCGGAGGCGACCATGGCGGCGTAGAGTCCTCCGGGAGATGATTCCCCTCTTCGGCAGGGTGCCGGAGGCGATCTCCTGAATCCCCCGAGATGGGATTGGCGGCGGCGGCGTCTCTGGAAGGTTTTCCGTATCGTGGCTCTCGGTACTGGGGGTTTCGCGACGGAGGCTTTAAGTAGGCGGAAGGGCAGGTCAAGAGGCGGCACGAGGGGCCCACACTATAGGTCGGCGCGGCCAAGGGCCAGGCCGCGCCGCCCTAGGGTGTGGCCGCCTCGTGGCCCCACTTCGTCTCCTCTTCGGTCTTCCGGAAGCTTCGTGGCAAAATAGGACCCTGGGCGTTGATTTCGTCCAATTCCGAGAATATTTCGTTACTAGGATTTCTGAAACCAAAAACAGCAGAAAACAGCAACTGGCACTTCGGCATCTTGTTAATAGGTTAGTTCCAGAAAATGCACGAATATGACATAAAGTGTGCATAAAACATGTAGATAACATCAATAATGTGGCATGGAACACAAGAAATTATCGATACGTCGGAGACGTATCACACCCATCGATGACTGTTACTTGGGCAGTTGTGTAGGCAAAAGCGCTCCATCTTGATATAGTAACATGCTCTAAAAAATAACAACACGAAATAGGAGAAAAGGAACATTAACCATTACACCAACTACTGCAGACTAAACCTCAAAAAAAAAAAGACTACTGCAGACTAACCCTAAAAAAAACTACTACAGACTAAGTACAATATATTTATCATTTTTCCTAACATTTTCTAATTTTGTTAAGTTTCATGGAAGGAACAACAGAACGACTAAACTGGACACTAATTTGTTACTTGGAGCAACTAAGGAATATATTCAGATTAAGCATAAAACATAGTTTAAATTGTGAAACCTCATTCCCTGTATAAGAAAATCAAACAAAAGGAGAATCTAACAGTTGCTTCCTTAAATTCCATAAGGTTCCCATGGATTCACCATCAAAGAATAAACCTGAAAAATTGTAGTATATCAAATGAATTTATTGGCCTAATCATCTATATGCCACAAGAGATGTGTCTCAGCGGCAGTAAACCTTAGTGAAGGATTTCAAGAAAAAGAAAGAGCTTACCTGGCTCTCCTATCAGAGATTTGTGAATGGGTCCATCTCTGAAATATTTTCGTTTCTTAATCATATTTCCCTATACCCCGATGGACCTAATCATCTATAAAAGCAGAAAGATGGAAAGCGTAATTTATTTTAGAAAACGTTGGGTGAAACATGAATAAATGAAATATTTTTTTGCTAAGAAGAAATATAGCAAATACACTATACAATAAAATCACAATGTATTGACCTTCAACAAGGTATCTTTACAGCATTGGAAATGAGCTCACGGTTGTACAAAAATCACTGAACAAAAGAACCTGCAGAAAAGCGCACCATGTTCAAATAGAAACTAAGGCAAGGGTACCAATTCGTCAACCTTAGAAATAGATGATTCACATGGACTAGAACAAAAAAAACTCAAAAAATACCATATCTATTTTGTTTAAAATTCATCCAATATCAGACACACTAACCTGCAAATAATAGGAAAAACAAATAACATAATTCACTCTGTCTACAACTTGAAGACATCCAAGAGAACCTTGTACTTACGGATCATATCGTGCTCTGTCTTTGCATCAAATTCACCTACAAAACACCCAAAAATACGCATCGTGATGATCTAAGGCACCACACTCCGGAACCAACAGAAGACATCAAAAATCTCTTAGTAACCTCTTGTATTGCACCACCCCAGGGTGAACCATAACCAGCAGCTGGAACTACACCACACTGTGAAATGCAATGGATATAAAATACCATGCTTCCCAAGTATGAATTAAATGAATATTGATAGAAAATCACTTGATAATCTATTCTAGATGTTCCAGGAAACATGTGGTACTGAAATCAACATGGTTATCTTAGCAACAAAACTCTCTGCCAATGGTACCATTAATTCCTGCTCACCTACTGTTGAAATACTTCTACAAAGGTAGCCACCGGAGTGTACACACTGAAACACTTTTACAGGAGAAATTAGAACTGTACCGATGGCTTGAACACTAATAAAATAAAGAAACATGCATTGAGAATCTGCAAATCTTTAACTCATGACAGAAGAGCGGAGCAACATTCATTTCAAAGAATTAAAATGAAAGTAAATACAACTGATCGTGGTCTTCTCATTGATATGGCTCCAGCTGCTGACGATGCACAAAAAAACATGCACACAAGCTACGTTGTTGTTAACCATGAAAATTACTTCAACACCAAAGTAATCAACATCACGAAGTTGTTGGACAGCTTTCTCTTCAAACTGACCACAAAGTCTACTGCTTGTAGACTCTCTGGAGATGCAACGGCATGCTTAATATTAGTAGGTTACCCGCAGCCTGTAAGACAGTAAATCACTTGTCAGTGGTACAGCAAAGTGTGATTATTTCTACATTCAGAACATCTCACCATTACCTTATCTTTCAATCAGTAGACCATAATTTTTCATGGTGATCCGTGCCATGTATAGTTGGAAGTATGTCATCATGACTATTCCAAGGTTGCCATTTCAAGGATTATTCAGTGATAATATGTCGTTTTTCTTTTAAAGCTTTATGCCAAGATCAATCTTCAACCCGATGTACTTCCAGTGTATTGCAAATTTAATATTGCTGTAGCTCTCAAAATCCCATAATTTTTTTGAAGAAATTAGTTCTTTAGTTCTTATGAGTATAAAATCAAGCAGGTAGATGGCATGAGTACACACACAAGCAGACACAAGAAATTGAGAATCTGGAGGGTTCATCCATTAACAGAGAGAGACATAATCAACACATGGTAGGGAGGAGCAACAGTAGAGAGCAGCTAATAGCAGGGGAAGCCCGAGAAAACAGCTAGTAGTAGGCAACTCACAATTTTTCCATGAACGCGGACGTACAGCCTGGAGACGGCGGGCGGCGCATCCGCGAGCAGGCGACACCAGACGGGTGGAGAGGGAGCTGAGCGACGTGCTGGCGAAGCTCCGTCCGGTTAGGAGTGAGCAGGCAGGCGACAGGAGCAAGGTGCGCTCGTACACGCGAAGCCGCGCCGGGCGGAGGCGCCGGGGGGCATGGTGGCGGCCGTTCGTCGGAGGGCTGAGTTTCTCCATCGAGAAGGGAACTCGGGCAGGGAGCGGGAGGCGCGGCCAGGCCAGGCCGGAGATGAGCATGGCCGGATCGCCCGGACGACTCGTCGCCGGCGACTTCCACTCAAATCCTAGAAATTGCAGGCATGGGCGGAGATGAGCATGGCCGGATCGCCCGGACGACTCGTCGCCGGCGACTTCCACTCAAATCCTAGAAATTGCAGGCACGGGCGGAGATTTTACTGGATAATGGAAGATATGCTTGGGGGATTTGGGAGCCAGACGAATAGGGAGGTGCGGCACTGCTTTGATCAATTTCACAGAGCCGACAGATAGTGCTCACGATGTCCCACCACCGCTACGTATCTTTTCGCTACGGCCACACAAGCAACATACCAGGACAATCGAACACCAAAGCACCAGAAAGGAGAAAACATTAGCTCAAATCGTTATGCAGCACCGAACTGCACACAAAATAACACCACAGTAATTCAAAAGAGGCCCCAAAATTCTAAGAAAAAAGATGTTTGTTCCCTAATAGTAGAGTACTTATTAAGATGGGCTCAGCAGTTTTAATGATGCACTCGCAAGAAATAGTAGTTGAAGCAAAAGAGAGCATCAAGAGGCAAATTAAAAACAAATTTAAGTCTAACATGCTTCCTATGCATAGGAGTTTTGTAAATAAACAAGTTCATGAAGAAAAAAGTAACAAGCATAGGAAGATAGAACAAGTATAGCTTCAAAAATTTCAGCACATAGAGAGGTGTTTTAGTAACATGAAAATTTCTACAACCATATTTTCCTCTCTCATAATAATTTTCAGAGGCATCATGAACAAACTCAACAATATAAGTATCACATAAAGCATTCTTATTCACATGCATAAAAGTATCATTACTCTCCACATAAGCATAATCAATTTTATTAGTTGTAGTGGGAGCAAATTCAACAAAGTAGCTATCATTATTATTCTCATCATCAAATATAGAAGGCATATTGTAATCATAATTAAACTTATCTTCCATAGTAGGCGGTACTAAAAGACCAATATCATTATAATCATCATAAATAGGAGGCAAAGTATCATCAAAGTAAATTTTCTCCTCAATGCTCGGGGGACTAAAAATATCATGCTCATCAAAGCCAGCTTCCCCAAGCTTAGAATTTTCCATATCATTAGCAACAATGGTGTTCAAAGCGTTCATACTAATATGTTCCATAGATTTTTTAATTTTCGCATCAAACCATCCATGTCTTAAATCAGGAAATAGAATAAGAAGCTCATTGTTGTCCATTATGCCTAACTAGTGTAAACAAGAAACAAAAAGATGCAATTGCAGGATCTAAAGGAAATAGCTTCGAGCACACACACAACGGCAACAGAAAAGTACTTTACCTGGGACTGGAGTATGAGTGCCTTTTACCTTTCCTCCCCGGCAACGGCGCCAGAAAGGTGCTTGATGTCTACGGGTGCTTCTATTCTTGTAGATAGTGTTGGGCCTTCAAGAGCAGAGGTTTGTAGAACAGCAGCAAGTTTCCCTTAAGTGGATCACCCAAGGTTTATCGAACTCAGGGAGGAAGAGGTCAAAGATATCCCTCTCATGCAACCCTGCAACCACAAAGCAAGAAGTCTCTTGTGTCCCCAACACACCTAATAGGTGCACTAGTTCGGCGAAGAGATAGTAAAATACAGGTGGTATGAATAAATATGAGCAGTAGTAACGGCGCCAGAAAAGTGCTTGTCAAGCGTGCGATTGATGGTAGTAATATTGCAGAAGTATAAATGCAGAAAACAAGAAACAAGCAGCGATAGCAGTATTTAGGAACAAGGCCTAGGGATCATACTTTCACTAGTGGACACTCTCAACATTGATCACATAACAGAATAAATAGATAGATGCTAGACTCTACACCCTCTTGTTGGATGATGAACACCACTAACTGTGTAGGATTACACGAACCCTCAATGCCGGAGTTAACAAGCTCCACAATATTCAATGTTCATATTTAAATAACCTTAGAGTGCATAACAGATCAACATAACCAAACCAAGTACTAACATAGCATGCACACTGTCACCTTCACACTACAAAAGGAGGAATAGATCACATCAATACTATCATAGCAATAGTTAACTTCATAATCTACAAGAGATCACAATCATAGCCTACGCCAAGTACTACACGATGCACACACTGTCACCATTACACCGTGCAGGAGGAATAAACTACTTTAATAACATCACTAGAGTAGCACGCAGATAAATTGTGATACAAAACACATTGCAATCATAAAGAGATATAAATAAGCACTTCACTATGCTACTCTGAATTACTCTCTGGCAAGATAACGAACACTAATTCATCATGTAGGCAAACCTTAAAGATGCATTCCCAAGTACTAATGAACACCCCACGCCGTCACTTTGAGCATTCACAGGAGGTACTAACACACCACAATTTCATAGAGACATCCAACTCAAATCATAACTCAGTGAATAAGTATTCTGTGAAATATAGCCTAAGAGACCCACACGGTGCACACACTGTCACCTTTACACACGTGGGACAAGGAGTCTCCGGAGATCACATAAGTAAAATCCACTTGACTAGCATAATGACATCTAGATTACAAGCATCATCATATGAATCTCAATCATGTAAGGCAGCTCATGAGATTATTGTATTGAAGTACATAGGAGAGAGATGAACCTCATAGCTACCGGTACAGCCCCGAGCCTCGATGGAGAACTACTCCCTCCTCATGGGAGACAGCGGCGTTGATGAAGATGGCGGTGGTGTTGATGGAGAAGCCTTCCGGGGGCACTTCCCCATCCCGGCGGCGTGCCGGAATAGAGACTCCTGTCCCCCAGATCTTGGCTTCGTGATGGCGGCGGCTCTGGAAGGTTTTCTCTGGTTTCGTCGAACGTGGTAGGGTTTTCGCGACGGAGACCTTAAGTAGGCGGAAGGGCAGGTCAGGGGGCCACACGAGGGCCCCACACAACAGGCCGGCGCGGCCAAGGCCCAGGCCGCGCCGCCCTAGCGTGTGGCCGCCTCGTGGCCCCACTTCTTATCCCCTCCGGTCTTCTGGAAGCTTCGTGCAAAAATAGGACCCTGGGCGTTGATTTCGTCCAATTCCGAGAATATTTCCTTACTAGGATTTCTGAAACCAAAAACAGCAGAAAACAGGAACTGGCCCTTCGGCATCTCGTCAATAGGTTAGTTCTGAAAAACGCATAAATATGACATATAATGTGTATAAAACATGTAGATATCATCAATAATGTGGCATGGAACATAAGAAATTATCGATACGTCGGAGACGTATCAGTCCCCAACACACCTAATAGGTGCACTAGTTCGGCGAAGAGATAGTGAAATACAAGTGGTATGAATGAATATGAGCAGTAGTAACGGCGCCAGAAAAGTGCTTGCTGGCGTGCAGTTGATGGTAGTAATATTGCAGGAAGTAAAGATGCAGTAAAACAGTAAACAAGCGATGATTGCAGTATTGGAAACAAGGCCTAGGGATCATACTTTCACTAGTGGACACTCTCAACATTGATCACATAACAGAATAAATAGGTAGATGCTAGACTCTACACCCTCTTGTTGGATGATGAACACCACTAACTGTGTAGGATTACACGAACCCTCAATGCCGGAGTTAACAAGCTCCACAATATTCAATGTTCATATTTAAGTAACCTTAGAGTGCATGACAGATCAACATAACCAAACCAAGTACTAACATAGCATGCACACTGTCACCTTCACACTACGAAAGGAGGAATAGATCACATCAATACTATCATAGCAATAGTTAACTTCATAATCTACAAGAGATCACAATCATAGCCTACGCCAAGTACTACACGATGCACACACTGTCACCATTACACCGTGCAGGAGGAATAAACTACTTTAATAACATCACTAGAGTAGCACACAGATAAATTGTGATACAAAACACATTGCAATCATAAAGAGATATAAATAAGCACTTCACTATGCCATTCATAACAGCGAATAAGTATTCTGTGAAATATAGCCTAAGAGACCCACACGGTGCACACACTGTCACCTTTACACACGTGGGACAAGGAGTCTCCGGAGATCACATAAGTAAAATCCACTTGACTAGCATAATGACATCTAGATTACAAGCATCATCATATGAATCTCAATCATGTAAGGCAGCTCATGAGATTATTGTATTGAAGTACATAGGAGAGAGATGAACCACATAGCTACCGGTACAGCCCCGAGCCTCGATGGAGAACTACTCCCTCCTCATGGGAGACAGCAGCGTTGATGAAGATGGCGGTGGTGTTGATGGAGAAGCCTTCCGGGGGCACTTCCCCGTCCCGGCGGCGTGCCGGAACAGAGACTCCTGTCCCCCAGATCTTGGCTTCGCGATGGCGGCGGCTCTGGAAGGTTTTCTCTGGTTTCATCGAACGTGGTAGGGTTTTCGCGATGGAGACTTTAAGTAGGCGGAAGGGCAAGGTCGGTGGAGTCCTGGTGGGGCCACACACTAGGCCGGCGCGGCCAGGGCTTGGGCCGCGCCGCCCTACTGTGTCCCCACCTCGTGGCCCCACTTCGTTTCCCCTTCGGACTTCTGGAAGCTTCGTGGAAAAATAGGACCCTGGGCGTTGATTTCATCCGATTCCGAGAATATTTCCTTACTAGGATTTCTGAAACCAAAAACAACAGAAAACAGCAACTGGCCCTTCGGCATCTCGTCAATAGGTTAGTTCCGGAAAATGCATAATAATGACATAAAGTATGCATAAAACATGTAGATATCATCAATAATGTGGCATGGAACATAAGAAATTATCGATACGTCGGAGACGTATCAGTCCCACCTAAAGTGTCTCACCTTTGTTAAAATTTAGATGGATAGATGTATTTTTTTTTTACAAAGTTGAGACAACTTTGGTGGGACGGAGCCACGGAGTTGATGGCGAGAAGGTTGATGCCTTGCTAGGTTGGTGTACGTTGCAAAAAGAACAAGGTTGGTGTGTATTTGTTTTATTTGTTCACCATAATACTGACATGGCCATCGATTTGATTAGACAACACAAGCCTGGGATGTTTCACTTATTTATTGTAGGAAGCACGATTAATGGACTGTAATGATGGAGCTACTCCTATAGTCCGTCTGCTCCTACTCGGGTGTCGGGTCACAGTCACACTCTCCTCTTTTTTTGAACACATTCACACTCTCCTCTTTTTTTGAACACATTCACACTCTCCTCGAAACTGCAGTAGGCAGTATATGCATAAGAGGAGGAGCGTCTTGGTTCACCTCCGTCGTCTATCCCCACTCCGCCCAGCTTCCATAGCACGCGCCTATCCAGCAGTGCCCAGTTTGAGAGCCTCTGTTCTCCAACTCAAACCCCCACATGCCGCCATTGATCGCCATCTCTCTCCCAAAGTTCGAATCAGTAAATCTCCCAAGAAAATACCAACCCCATTGTACCACCTGCCTCATTGCGATGGCGAAATCGAGCAGGGTCTGTGGATCTGGGCTGTTTCACAAGGTGTTTACGGAAGGCCCCCTTGAAGTGCTCATCAGCCAGTGCGACGCCATCACCACCGCGTCCCTAGTCGGTTCCTCCAAAAGTATTCTTCAGTCAGCCAAATACAGTGCCATTCTGCCTGCTTCTCAACCTTTTGGCCTTCTGTGTGTTCTCTGTTGTGACCCGGCGGATAAACCATGGGTGTTCAAGGAGGATTTGCCGGTGCACAACAAGTGCAAACTAGTGCCGCTGGACAGGTTCTCCTATGATGGCCTAATGCCACACGGTAAGCATGAGGAGCGGGCAGGCGCCAGTGGAGATTGGATCGCCATGGTTGGCCCCGAAGGCAAGTGGAACCTCCTCAATGTCTACACTCATCGCAAGATTAAGCTTCCATCTTTGAGGAAGAAGTTGGAAACCACACGCAATCCACTTATATTCGAGTATCAGCGTTCTGCTATTCAACTACAGAAGATAGCTATTTGCCAAGTTCCTACAGCTGCTAGGGGGTATAAAGATTTCTCCCTTGTCGCAATCTTTGACTTTGCAATTGCCTACCTCCATGGCGAATATCCTCGTACATGGATATTTCTTGAAAACCAGTTTCAGTACGGCGCCATATACTGCGATGCAATTATACATAACGGACTTGTGTTCGCCGTTACTGAGCTTGGAAATGTTTATGCATGGGATCCTAATCAATTTGGTAACATTTCCTCCCTATCTTTTTTATATACGTAACTTATATAGTATTTCATCTCTCACTACAAGAAAAGTTCTGATAGACAACGTCTCAAAATCGTCCGCTAAGGGGTATTTTTCGTCGCCTATGGGCCTAACCCGACGATATGGGTTCTGTTGTGGAAACTGCGTCAGGCAAAGTCCTACGACGATTTTTTCGGTCCGTCGCGCTTGGGCGCCCTTCCGCCACGGAAAATCGGACCGTTTCCCAAGTGTTTCCGGGAGCCCGTTGACTGCTGACGTCACGCAAACTGACACGTGGCAGACGCCGTTAATCGCAAGCACCCGCATTAACCTACGAAACCCCGTGGTAGATGGTAGGCCCACACGAGGCCTGCCACGTCTTAAGCGGGCCGGCCCATTAAGTTTGCGGGCCGGGCCAGCTGACTTAGTTTGACCGGTCAACTATATAGCTGGGCTGGTCCATTAGTTACGTGGGCCGGGCCTAACCTCTAAGGTTGACTGGTCAAAACATTAACGGGCCGGCCCACTAAGCATGTGGGCCGGGCCGAATGCACTCGTTTGACCGGTCAACAGGCAAAAGGGCCGGCCCAAAGACATGTGGGACCCACTTTCCTGTTATCGGGCTGGCCCATTTAACTAGTGGGGTCCACCTTAAAGCAACTGGGCCGGCCCAAGAAGTTATTTAGCCGGCCCAGTTAGCATGTGGGTCCCACTTTCCTGCTATCGGGCCGGCCCATTTAGTACGTGGGGTCCACAATAGATCAAATGGGCTGGCCCAACAAGAAAGTGGGCCGGGCCAAGAGCACAGGTGGGTCCCACTTTCCTGTTAAAGGGCCGGCCCATTTAGTATGTGGGGTCCACCATATAGCAAGTGGGCTGGCCCAACAAGATAGTGGGCCGGGCCAAAAACACAGGTGGGTCCCACTTTCCAGTTAAAGGGCCGGCCCATTTAGTATGTGGGGTCCACCATATAGCAATTGGGCTGGCCCAACAAGATAGTGGGCCGGGCCAAAAACACAGGTGGGTCCCACTTTCCTGTTAAAGGGCCGGCCCATTTAGTATGTGGGGTCCACCATGTAGCAAGTGGGCCGGCCCAACAAGATAGTGAGCCGGGCCAAAAACACAGGTGGGTCCCACTTTCCTCTTAAAGGGCCGGCCCATTTAGTGCGTGGGGTCCATCACAAAAGCAATTGGGCTGGCCCAACTAGTTAGTGGGCCGGCCCAGTAGTGGGTGGGGCCCACCTTAAATCAAGTGGGCCGGCCCAATTAGAGTGTGGGGTCCACCGTAATTCAAGTGGGCTGGCCCAATAAGTATGTGGGCCAGCCCGTTTAGTTGCTGTTTATATGCCGGCATAATAGGCGCTTTAGGATATTGCGGGCCGGCACATATGTGATTTTGCTTAATTGGGCCGTTTAAGGGATGGGAATTCGTGATTTAGATACTGAGAATATTTACGCAGCATTGATTTCTGTCGGATAGCCTCACTTACCACAAGCACCAAAGAAAAAATGCGCGAAAGAACTATAAAAACTAACTAAATATTACATCACCGTAAGGCTTTGAAAAAATATTACAGAACCCAGAGAAATTGAATGGTAATTAAACCTAGCAATACAATGAAGCGATCCGGCAATCTTTTAAGTTGTCCATGCAGCACCTATATCTGAAACAAAGACATTACAAGTTAAGACAGCAACAATGGAAAGGCAAAGACACTACAATATTGTTTGCCAAAGAATTTGGAACTCATCATTTCGTCGTTATAACAAGATCATTGTAATGCGCACAATAAGCAAACAAAGAGTGCATGCCGCATACCAATGTACCAATATAACAGAGCATGTTAGAATGAAACATCAGACTTACTACGTCGAGTCCCATGCAAACCAACATGTTCGGGGAGTACAAAATTGGCATGAACAACATAGTAGCAAAGCTATAAATTTTGTAACAACGACCGAAAGCAAGATGAAGTTATGATGGCTACATCTACAGAGAGCAGTGGAATGTAAACCAAAAATAGAAGTTACGATGGCAAAAGCTAAAGAGGAGGGAATGTGAACCAACATGTGCCAAGTGCAATTACTTCATTTTGGCCGTGAACTAAATAATACTCCTGAACTTATAGTGAAGGGGATGCAAATCAAGATGTTTCGGGATATAAACTTGTAATGAGCAACACATAGAGGATAGTTAATGCTGGAGCTTAGGATGGACCGGATACGTAATATAGTGGGATCACCTATGAACTTGTATAAGAGGGAATGCAAACCAATATGTTCAGCATTCCATATGTGAGCGTCATGCCAAGTCAGAGAAACAAGTCAATAATGCAGCTTTTGAAGAACAAGATGGCACGCAAAATTATTATCTAGTAGTATGACAAGTTTATTTGTACTACATGCTAGATAGCAGAGTGATAGCATGCCAAACTAAGTTCTTACTTTGTTAGCTTACAATGAAGTAGATACAAAACAATGGCATCACCTGTAGTACAGGGAATGCAAGCCAACATGTTCATGGAGTAAAAAATTGGCACAAACAACATAGTAGCAGGCCATAATTTTTGTAACAACGACTGAGCAAGATAAAGTTATGATGGCTAGATCTACAGAGGTGCAATGTAAACCAAATATAGAAGTTACGATGCCAAAAGCTATAGAGCAGGGAATGCGAACCAACATGTGCAATTACTTAAAATTGGCCATGAACTAAATAATAGCAGGATGTTACTATAATACCTATAATTTTTGTAACAACGACTGAGCAAGATAGAAGTTATGATGGCTACATCTACAGAGCAGGGAATGCAAACCAAAATGTTCAATCGCTTAAAGTTAGCAATGAACTAGAAAATAGCAAGGTGTTACGGTCATAGCTAGGAATGAACTAAAAGAGCTTCAGACAAACAAGCATCTGAACCCAGAACATGGAGCTAAAACAAGGGACTTACATTAGGAGAAGCACTCTGTGGGAGTCACAACAGATCTTCCTGGGGTTGATAGATCCGGTGATGAAGTACGCTACATGTGCTACTTGGGGTTGGAGAGACGGCCATTACACTTCATGGTTACTCATCTCATCTGCAAAAACGTAACGGCGCGTCGTTAGCACAAACAGGTTCCCCCAAGATTAAACAAGAACTTGCAGGCAAGCAATAGAAAAGCGACAGTAGAAGAGTTTAGATCATGCACGGCGCCGGTGAAGCAGATCCGGTTCATGCACAGCGGTGTCGGTGAGCAAGATCCGGCGAAGCGGCTCAGCTGAAGTGACTGCTGTAGACTGCTGGATGAGCATATGGTTTCGAGGTACGGCGGGGATGATCCGGTCCGGTTGATGACGGCGTCGATGAAGCGGCTCCGGCAGGCAGCCGGATGACGAGGATCGCGAGGGCTCGGGTAGGCCAGGGAAGTCCGGCGGGGATGTTCCGGTGCGTTGGTCGTGGAGGTGGGAGAGAGGGACTTGGGAAGTTCCGGTGGGTGGTCCGAGGGAAATGAATTTGTTTTGGGAGGGTTTCCGGGCTAGGGAGGTGGTGATCCAAAAAATGACGGGCAGACCCCCCCACCAACCGACTTTGCTGTCATCACCACAGGGGTAGAATGGGAATTTGGAAGCGTGTGAAATTTTTGTATTTTGTGGGCGGGAAGTTTTGCCGCTATGAGATTTTGAATTTGGCTAAGGTCCAAGTATAATGATAAAAAATTGTGAGACCGTACTAGTACCTCTATTCAAGGCCGAGTGCAAAATCAAATCATCATCACCTTGAATATCGGTCAGTACCATGATCATGATCTATCTCTGAAATTAGTGTATCCGCTAGATCTTGCAAAGTGTAATGATAAAAAGAATTGTGAGACCGTACTAGTACTTCTCTTCTAGGCCGAGTGCAACATCAAATCATCATCACGTTGAAAATTTGTTACCAACTTACCATGATCATGATCTACCTCTGAAAATGGGTGCATCCACTAAAACTTGCAAAGTATAATGATACAAATTTGTGAGACCGTACTAGTACTTATGTTCAAGGTCGAGTGCAACATCAAATCATCATTACATTGAAAATTGTGTTACCATGATCATGATATTTCTCTGAATTTGGCGCATCCGCTAAATCTCGCAAAGGATAATGATAAAAAAAATGTGAGATTGTACTAGTTCTTATGTTCAAGGCCGAGTACAAGAACAAATCATCATCACGTTGAAATTTGTTACAATGATCATGACATATCTCTAAAATTGGTGCATCCGCTAAATCTTGCACGTGGCGCATCTCGGTGTGGAGCAACAGGTCGGTGCTATCAAGGTTGAGGCGTCGGTAGCGTCATCGGGCTCTCCTCTCTTGATAGATCTTCTACATGGCGCGGCGCACCACCCGCCGATAAGCAGTCACATGTGAGACCAAGGTGGAGACGTCCCTGGCATCCTCGAGGCGCGGCCACCCTTCTACGAGCCAGCGTCGACTCAAGGTATGAATCCATGTGGTGCCTTAGATTTATTGTTCTTCTCTTATGATTATTTTGAGGTGAACATGTGTGCTCTTTCTCTGAATATATTGCTTGAAAAGCTTACCAAGTTACTTAAATTCACTTCGTTCTTAATCTTGCGAGCTAATATTGTTATTTTTAATGAACGGTGGTGCGCGCAAGCAGAATTATTTGTGGGTGTGTTGAGCTGTTAGGCATAAGTCGAAATCCTCATCTAAACGAGGCCTCAGATTAACACATAAAAAAGGTGTTCAATCTCGCCCACAATACCCTCTTCTTTCCTCTCCCTTTATTGGAACTTGTTTTGCAGACAAGGAAAGTGGCACGTGTAATGTGAGTAAAACCCTCTTAGCCAAAATCATCTACGAGCAAGATTTTCTATATTGTAGATGCCCCAATTGACTCTCATCCCCAAAGTAGTTTTTTTTATGTCAGTATAGACTTCTTTACTGGATGTATACTATCGTACATGGCATGCATTTGCCTAATGAGCAGCATTGTATTGCTATTCTAGCCAACCTGATCGATATGTCAAGCTTCATGCACGAGATGCCATGTTTAATTTACTCCCTCGCTCTGATCCATATTTCTTGATGTGAAATGAATGTGAATCGGAGGGAGTACTTTTCTTAGATAGTACTATATCATTTCAAAAAAAGTACTACTACATCACAAATGCATCAAAAGAGTACTACATCACAAGACCACCACGGTTGTACTAGTAGAGTTTAATGCTGAACTTCCAAAGGGATTAAGATTACACATATGAATTTTAAACATGACCAGGAGCATGAGGGCCAGCAGCAGGGGCGTTGACGTGGAGCAAGCTAGGCAAGACGTAATTCTGGAGGAAGAGGCCATATGATGCGTGCTTGGCCTTGGTTGCAGGGCGGTGTTTCCCCCTATGTACTTAGGCCTACACCCATCGCATGTTGGATCAGGCTGTGGATGTCCTTCTAGAGAAATTTGCCACATAATGGGCAAAATAGCTCCCCGCGCATGCAGAAACGAATTTCACCACCCTTCAGCCGCTTGAGAACATAGCGGCTTTTCCGGTCCCTGCGCACCTTGTTGTTGTCCATGTCATCAGAATACTCCTATGAATTATTAAGTACTACATAATCAGGTTTTTTATGACAGATCGAATAAATACTCCACTAACATAATCAAACCTTAGAAACCCTAAAATTAAATATGTAGAACAAGTAAATGGCAGAAGAAATCGTAATAAATCATGAGAAACCCTATGAACAACCATGAACATAAGCCACAACAATTGCAAGTCCACTAAGTATGAACACATAAATTGATTATATGACTACATGGCAGATTAGTCGAAATTAAACTAGAATCTGATCTTACGAATCGTAGAATCAATTACATCTACAAGAACAAGGTAGGATATCAAATCAATCAAGAACCAGGCTCGTGCAAACCATGTGAACAGCAATATGACACAAAGAGGGTTGGGACAGTTTCGGTAACACTACAAGAAAAGTTGCCATGGCCGACGAAGTTGAAGTCGCGCCGTGGTTGCTGGTGCACCATGGCCGACGATTTTTGGTCCCTCCGTGGTTCATGTCAAAACTTTTTTTTTCTCGTTTTTGAGGCCACCTAGCCCGACGAAAGCGGCCAAAACGTCGCGTATGGTGGCCCGGGACGTGGTGCATCGCGAATTCTCGGGTTCGCCGGCCGAGTCAACGCAAATCCGCACCGCCCAGGGATGTAGGGCCCAGATGGCAGCCTCTCTAGCATTGTTTTTTTTCTCGATCGCGCCATCTCGTTCAACGCTCTCCGGTCGAGCCGTTTACGATGCAGGATCATGGGTCCCGCTTGTCATCCTCTATGAACCAAATTTCTTTCTTTTCTTGGATTTTTTTGACCCCCTGATTTCTGGCTACTTCCTTTTTCTTTTGATCCCTTGCCGCCTTGGAAACGTTGAGACCGCTGCAGCTAAATGGGACCCGCATGTCATCCTCTATGAGCAATCAACTTTCTTTTCTTGGAGTTTTTTTTGGCAACTCATATTTGGTCACTTGCCTTTTTTCGATCCCCTGCCGCCTCTCAAACGGTGATACCGCTGCTGCTAAATGGGACCCGCATGTCATCCTCTATGTACTATAAAACTTTCTTTTCTTGGATTTTTTTGGCACCTCATATTTGGTCACTTGCCTTTTTCTTTCGATCCCCTGCCGCCTCTCAAACAGTGATACCGCTGCTGCTAAATGGGACCCGCATGCCATCCTCTATGTACTATAAAACTTTCTTTTCTTGAATTATTTTTGGCTCCTGATATTTGGTCACTTGCCTTTTTCTTTCGATCCCCTGCCACCTCTCAAACAGTGAGACCGCTGCAGCTAAATGGGACCCGCATGTCATCCTCTATGAGCAATCAACTTTCTTTTCTTGGAGTTTTTTTTGGCACCTCATATTTGGTCACTTGCCTTTTTCTTTCGATCTCATGCCACGTTTGAAACGTTGAGGAACCTGCTGGCTCATGGGACCCGCATGTCATCCTCTATGTGCTATAAAAGTTTCCTTTGTTGGATTTTTTTTCACCCTCTGATTTTTGGCTTGCCTTTTTCTTTTGATCCCCTGCCCCCTTTGAAACGTTGAGTAAGCTGCTGGCTCAAGGGACCCGCATGTCATCCTCTATGTCCATCAACTTTCTTTTCTTGGATTTTTTTTGACCCCCTAATTACTAGCTACTTTCTTTTTCTTTTGATCTCAAGCCGCATTTCAAACATTGAGACCGCTGCTGCAAAATGGGACCCACGTGTCATCCTCTATGTACAATAAATCTTGGATTATTTTTGGCTCCTGATATTTGGTCACTTGCCTTTTTTTCTTTCGATCTCATGCCACGTTTTAAACGTTGAGGAACCTGCTGCTAAATGGGACCCGCATGTCATCCTCTATGTACTATAAAACTTTCTTTTCTTGGATTATTTTTGGCACCTCATATTTGGTACTTGACTTTTTCTTTCGATCCCCTGCTGCCTCTCAAACAGTGATACCGCTGCTGCTAAATGGGACCCGCATGTCATCCTCTATGTAAATCATGTTTCTTTTCTTGAATTATTTTTGGCTTCTGATATTTGGTCACTTGCCTTTTTCTTTCGATCTCATGCCACGTTTGAAACGTTGAGGAACCTGCTGGCTCATGGGACCCGCATGTCATGCTCTATGTGCTATAAAAGTTTCCTTTGTTGGATTTTTTTTCACCCGCTGATTTTTGGCTTGCCTTTTTCTTTTGATCCCCTGCCCCCTTTGAAACGTCGAGTAAGCTGCTGGCTCAAGGGACCCGCATGTCATCCTCTATGTCCATCAACTTTCTTTTCTTGGATTTTTTTGACCCCCTAATTACTAGCTACTTTCTTTTTCTTTTGATCTCAATCCGCATTTCAAACATTGAGACCGCTGCTACAAAATGGGACCCACATGTCATCCTCTATGTACAATAAATCTTGGATTATTTTTGGCTCCTGATATTTTGGTCACTTGCCTTTTTCTTTCGATCTCATGCCGCCTTTGAAACGTTGAGTAAGCTGCTGGCTCATGGGTCCCGCATGTCATCCTCTACGAACAATAAAAGTTTCCTTTCTTGGAGTTATTTTTGACCCCTAATTTCTGGCTATTTGCCTTTTTATTTTGATCCCCTGCCCCCTTTGAAACGATGAGGACGCTGTTGGCAGGTCGGTCCCACATGTCATCCTCTATGAACAATAAAAGTTTCCTTTGGTGGATTTATTTTTGACCCCTAATTAATTTCTGGCTATTTCCTTTTTTTCTTTTGATCCCCTGCCGCCTTGGAGACATTGAGGATGCTGCTGCCTCATCGGTCCCCCATGTCATCCTCTCAGAACGATAAATGTTTTCTTTTCTTGGATTTTTTTACCTACTGATTTTTGGTTTTTTTTTATTTTCGACCCCCTGCCTTTGAAACGTTGACGACGCTGCTGGCTCATGGGTCCCTGATATCAGCCTCCCCGTACAAGAAACATGTGATATCTTGATTATTTTGCAGACAATAAACAGTGTATTTCGCTCTGAGCTATTGCAAACGGATAAATTAAATCTTTATTTTTACAACTTATATCTTGAATCTCCTTGTTTTTTGTTTTTGCGAAGCATAGGACATTCCTGTTTTTTTTTTTTGAGAAAAATCCAAACTTTCATGTTCTGGAGTGGGCTGAAATTGTACGAATCAAAAGGCCCAGAAGGATAGTTCGAAGGCCCAGATGTCCAGATGCAGCCCAATTGAAATCTTTCTTTTCTTGGATTTTTTTCACCCCCTGATTTCTGGCTACTTCCATTTTCTTTTGATCCCCTGCCGCCTTGGAAACGTTGAGACCGCTGCTGCAAAATGGGACCCGCATGTCATCCTCTATGTACAATAAAGTTTCTTTTCTTGGATTATTTTTGGCTCCTGATATTTGGTCACTTGCCTTTTTCTTTCGATCTCATGCCACGTTTGAAACGTTGAGTAATCTGCTGGCTCATGGGACCCGCATGTCATCCTCTATGTACAATAAAAGTTTGATTTCTTGGATTTTTTTCACCCTCTTTTTTTTTGGCTATTTCCTTTTTCTTTTGATCCCCTGCCGCCTTTGAAACGTTTAGTAAGCTGCTGGCTCATAGGTCCCACATGTCAGCCTGTATGAACGATAAAGCTTTCCTTTCTTGGAGTTTTTTTTACCCCCTAATTTCTGGCTACTTTCTTTTTCTTTTGATCTCAAGCCGCATTTGAAACGTTGGGACCGCTGCTGCAAAATGGGACCCACATGTCATCCTCTATGTACAATCAAGTTTCTTTTCTTGGATTATTTTTGGCTCCTGATATTTGGTCACTTGCCTTTTTCTTTCGATCCCATGCCACGTTTGAAACGTTGAGGAACCTGCTGGCTCATGGGACCCACATGTCATCCTCTATGTACTACAAAAGTTTATTTTCTAGGGTTTTTTTTCACTCTCTGATTTTTGGCTATTTCCTTTTTCTTTTGATCCCCTGCCGCCTTGGAAACGTTGAGTAAGCTGCTAACTCGTGGGTCCCGCATGTCATCCTCTATGTACAATCAACTTTCTTTTCTTCGAGTTTTTTTTACCCCCTAATTTCTGGCTACTTTCTTTTTCTTTTGATCTCAAGCCGCATTTGAAACGTTGGGACCTCGGCTGCAAAATGGGACAGCATGTCATCCTCTATGTACAATAAAAGTTTCTTTTCTTCGATTATTTTTCACCCTCTGATTTTTGGTCACTTGCCTTTTTCTTTCGATCTCATGCCGCCTTTGAAAATGTTGCGGAACCTGCTGGCTCATGGGACCCCGCATGTCATCCTCTATGTACTATAAAAGTTTCTTTTCTTGGATTTTTTTCACCCTCTGATCTTTAGCTATTTCCATTTTCTTTTGATACCCTGCCGCCTTGGAAACGTTGAGTAAGTCACGATCGATGGGACCCGCATGTCATCCTCTATGTACAATCAAGTCTCTTTTCTTGGATTTTTTTACCCCCTTATTTTTGGTCACTTGCCTTTTTCTTTCGATCTCATGCAGCCTCTGAAACGTTGAGGAAGCTGCTGGCTCATGGGACCCACATGTCATCCTCTATACTATAAATGTTTCTTTTCTTGGATTTTTTTTCACCCTCTTATTTTTGGCTATTTCCTTTTTCTTTTGATCCCCTGCCGCCATGGAAACGTTGATTAAGCTGCTGACACAAGGGGCCCGCATGTCATCCTCTATGTACAATCAACTTGCAAGATCTTGGAGCGAAAGAGCTTGTATAAGTGGGACCCATATGTCATCCTCTATGTACAATAAAAGTTTCTTTTCTTGGATTATTTTTTGCTCCTGATATTTGGTCAGTTTCCTTTTTCTTTTGATCTCATGCCGCCTCTGAAACGTTGAGTAAGGTGCTGGCTCATGGGACCCGCATGTCATCCTCTATGTACAATAAAGTTTCTTTTCTTAGATTTTTTTACCCCCTGATTTTTGCTAACTTGCCTTTTTCTTTTCGATCATATGCCGCCTTTGAAATTGAGGTCGCCGCTGGCTCATGGGTCCCACATGTCAGCCTCTATGAACAACAAACCTTTCCTTTGTTGGATTTATTTTTTACCCCTAATTTCTGGCTATTTGCCTTTTTTTCTTTTGATCCCCTGCGGCCTTTGAAACGATGAGGACGTCGCCGCAGTGTCGGTCCCACATGTCATCCTCTATGAAGAATAAAAATTTCCTTTTTGGATTTATTTTTGACCCCTAATTTCTGGCTATTTGCCTTTTTCTTCTGATCCCTGCCGACTTCGAAATGATGAGGATGCAGCTGGCAGATCGGTCCCACATGTCAGCCTCTATGAACTATAAATGTTTCCTTTGTAGGATTTATTTTTTACCCCTATTTTCGGGCTACTTGCCTTTTTCTTTGAAACGTTGAGGATGCTACTGTCTCATGGGTCCCACATGGCATCCTCTCTGAACGATAAACCTTCATTTCTTGTTAACGACAAGTTTATCAGTATTATTTTCGCAGACTAATACAAGCTCTTTCGCTCCAAGATCTTGCAAGTTAATAGAATAAATCATGGAATTATTAGGATATGTTTTAAATTTCAAATCCACTTTATGAATTTTTGAAAATACCGTGATCTATGTGGGTATGGAGCGATCAAGGATTTTCATATTGGCCATGAGCAGTTTCAAAAATTGCAACCCAATAATTCAAAATAAATACAAACAACTTTTATGTAGAATCTCCGTGTTTTTGTTTTTTGCCAATCATAGGATCTGTGGTTCTTTAGAAAAGGGCCAACATTGCATGAGCAGAAAGGCCCATTTGTAGTTATTGGGCTTCGACAGCCGGAGCAAGTAGGCCTATAGCAAATACCTTGTAGATGGCCATTGGAACCCAAAAGTATTTGTTGCCTAGACTTAGATGCCAAACTCAGCCTTATTGACATGAACCTTGCTATGCACATGACAATTTCAGTCCGATCCGTGTACGAAACACAAGATCCAACCCTTCGTGTGAGGAAGCAGGTGGCAGCACACCTCCAGATGCTCAATCGTACATACGCATATCATATAGGAGTTGTCGTATGTACATCAGTTCCGTATTGACATGTTTTTTTCTTTGGTTCACATGTGGGGTCCGCACAGTCACCTAGGTCGCACATCTACTTCATTGCTCGTAGTTGATGCATGTTCGGTTTGGGGATGGGGTGGAACCGAACACACCCCCGTGCCAGTGGATGTACTTTACCCTTTAGCGGCAAAAAAAAATAGGAATGGTCCTCTCATGAGTATGATCAACAAGAGGTGGCTATATTATAAAGGACGCACACACATTGTAATTATAGTGCTGAAATAAAGTCAATCCTAAAACAGCCATGCATGGGTTATAATATGAAGGCAACACGAAATACAAAAGCAGGGCAGTGTTCAAATAAACTGATTCAAACTAGTACATACTAAAAACAGTGTACTACTTCTCAACACTTCAAGCATAATAAAAAAGTGTCACTGTTTTTTTAAAGGTAACACCGAACGGGCAATGTTTAAAGCAGGCTTAAACCACATAGCCGCTTGTCGGACACTATCCCAACCATCCTTGGGAAGGCTGATAACTCCCACAGTCTCACCTTCATCTCGTCGGAGGTTGCAGCGCAAAATTTTAGGGTATTGATTATAACGAATATTCCGGTATGCTGTGTAGACGCAGTTTTTCCTCATGAATGGAACCAATGTGCCATCAGGAGCTTTGGATTCACGCTTCTTCAGGTTGGCAATGATTGGGTAATTGAGTCCGAGGAACAGAGAGTGGTCGTTGAGGCTGTTAACCTGCCTCCAAAGAAAGTCCCCTGCACGTGCAGTAGATAAGGGATCCAGCTCAAAAACGTAGGTGGCAACAGGAGGATGCTGCCGTAGCTGAAGCCCATTAGCAGCATAGGGAATGTCAGGAGGTACTTCAGCATTGGCAATCCCAATCTTGTTTACTGTAAGGATGATCATCAATCGCTTGCCATCAGCAGATGGAGCGAGGAACCACGCGTACTGCTGATCATCCACCACCGGTGGGGGGATTACAAACGGGAGCATCAGGTTTTCTGCAATATTAGAAATGGAGACGAATAGGGTGTTACTGGCAACCATATTCAAATAGCAGCATTGTTCATCGTTCATGCTCACAGTATAAATATGACTATGTAAGCTAAGGACATTGGTCATTCATGTGTTCAAATCGAGTGTCCAATATATCAGTTATACTGCATCCATCCCACGAAACTAGTCTAAACTTCGCCAAAACTAGACACTAGTTAGTGTATACACAGTTATATACTACCTCTGTCCCACCGAAAGTGTCTGAGATTTGTCCAAATTCAGATGTATCTAGACAGTGAAAGCATATAGATACATTCAAATTTTGACAAATATATATCATCTTAAGTTTAAGTCCTGTGCTGTAGTTAATTCCCTTTGTCTTAAGTGATCTATTAGAGAGCTTCCCTGTGACCACCCGAAGGGTAAGAAATGTTTAACTGTATAAGTGGATTGCCTAGACCTTTCCATCAGTTCGGACTTTTGGTTGCGTTGGCTAGTCCATGAAGCTTGACATGGTGTCGAGCCGTGGTCTCGAGTTCGAGTCCTGGCTTTCGCAATTTATCCTAAAATTGTTGTTGCCCCCTCGGAGTCCACGTATATGCCTCTTGAGCTATACCTCTGAGTCTTTCCACATGTTGACTTGTCTCCCATCACACGTGAGGGGGGGGGGGGTGTTGAATTGTATAAGTGGATTGCCGCCCTTGCGATCAGTTCGGACTTTTGGTTGTGTTGGTAGTGCATGAAGCTTGACAAGAAAGAAATGCTCTTTGTAGCTAACCCCAAGTCTGGTAACATTTGCAAAATAGGTATCAGATGCAGCTATCCATTCAGTAGAAGAATTTGCATTTTAGAGTTGAAGGTTCATAATCTCTTCTCTACTATTGATAGTAAAGGGTACACATGGTATTTGTTTACCTCATTTTCGCGTTCTAAAAAAGGTACGCTATATGGTTGTGCTAAGTTAAACTGATTTAAGTCTGTTCAAGTTTATCGAAAATTATACTACCAACATCTAAAACATCAATATAGGTTCATATATTACAAAAGATATTTAGATTTTCTTTTCTCGAACACATGCCTAGTCGTGCATCATTATATATTAGAGCATACAGGGTTGTAGCAAGGCTACGAAAAACTGAGAAAGCAAAAAGAAAGAACTATACAGGGGACTAGAGGCAGCTAACTTTGTTAGGCCTGCAGGTGCTAAATCTTATATATATATGAGGTTGTAGATATTAATCGTAAACTTACTCAAACTTAAATATCATTGAATTAGGAAAAAGATAACCTGAGTTGTTTTGAATGAGGGGACGTCACAATCACTAATGAAAGATAATTGTGGGAAACTGAAATCTATTCAAGAAAATGGGAGAAAAAATGTATCAAAAACAAAATTAATTATACCATTCTGCTGATTGTTCACCGATATAAACAAAGAACTGTTTGATCTGCATGTAGGTACATCCAATCAAGGCTTTTTCCCCGATCTCTAGAAAATATAAGCTACGCATGTAATTACAAACGATTTTCTTCTATTTTTCTGTTTCTACGTTAACATTTGAGATACTTGTTAATTACATCCATATTCTGCAGTTGCATAGAGTTACTAATTCAGGAATGCATTCACATACGTAGTATACTATGTTTGCTGATGACTGACTAGTACTAATTCATTGCAAGCAACGGTTCATTCATATTCAGATAAAGGATGTGATCGTTAAGTCATATACTTATGAAAGTCCTTATGCATCTCTCTGATGCAGATGGCGGGGGTCTCTCGTCCTCCTTTTGGAGGCAAAATCAATTAGTTATATATGAAACAATGGGTGTAAAAGGTTATCAAAAAGGGTGCCTTCATAGTGCCACATTATCTTTTGAGATACTGGTTAATTACACCCATATTCTGCAGTGGCGTAGAGTTACTAATTCAGGAATGCAATCACATACTGAGCATACTATGTTTGTTGGTGACTAATTAGTACTACTAATTCATTGCAAGCAACGGTTCATTCATATTCAGCAAAAGGGGGTGTGATCATTAAGTCATATAAGAAAGGTAAAATATAAACAAGGTAGTTCATGAATAACTTCATTGGTTAAGGCAGTGTATCATGCAATGCAACATAAGGACTGAAAAAATACCATTTGCGGTGTCCCAGAAGTACGAGGAGCCGTCAGTTTTGTCCACCACAAAAACGTGGCCACGGAGTTCAATGGCATCACAGTAATTTGGATAATCAGGTGCAGGTGTAAGGGCCTCCAGCATTCTCCAGTCGCCACCCCCTTCAAGGTAGAAAATCGTTTTGTCGAACAAGGCGATGAGCTTGTAATCTGCGTACCTCCCACCTTTTGTGGGCACTTGGCAGATTACAATCTTCAACAAATAAATTGCTGGACCCCAGTTAAAAGAGTATGCAGGTCGATATGAAACAATACTATGACAAATCTTCGAAACAGGTAGGGATGGAAGGGGGATATGTCGCTCGGTGTAGACGTTCACGAGGCACCACCCATGATGATCGGCAGCGGCGATCCAGTCGCCGTTCGCGCCAAGCCATTTTCTGTCGTGCATGAACGGCAGGGCGACAGAACGGCGAGGATGGTCGAGGGGCACCAGGTCGTACACGGTATCATGCAGACGAGATGCTGTCGCCAGGTCCCAGTGTTCATCGAACCAATAAGCAGGCGGAGGCATCAGCAGGCAGGGTTCATCCCAATGGTGCATCTTACCTTCATCCTTGCTGATCATGTCGTAGAGCTCCCTGGAACATGCAGCAAGTCGGACGGTGTAGGTAACGTCCAGATGCGCAGCGATGAGGTCGATGTTGTTGCCGGTGAGAGCCTCCAAGTGGCCGTCCCCGCCGCCCCGGCAAAGCCTAGAATAATCCATCACGTGAAGATGGATTTAGGTGGATGGCGGATGCAACTGCGCTTGGGGTTTTCGGAGGAGAGGGCGAGCGCTATGGAAGGAACGATGCAGCGCGCGGCCGGCCGGGGTAAGGAGAGAAAGGTATACGGAGTAGTACTAGTGATGCGGCGTGGTGGGGATCGAGATCCTGCGCGTGCGCGTGATTCTGGGAGGGTGAAGAAGAAGATTTTTTATTTTTTTTGAAACGGGGTGAAGAAGAAGATGATAGACATGCAAGGGGCAAAAACTAGGTAGTACTCTAGGCTGCTGCTGCGACTGGGCGCCGATTTGACTGTTGGTAGACTAGCACGCCACCCATCTATAAATTTGCGACGACGTTTGGTGCAGTGATGTCTCGTCACATCAGGTTGACCAGAGAGGGCTTTTTTTACGCTTTCCATTTCGATATATTTTTCGCCAATAATCGTAGTTCTCTACATGCCAGAGACACGTACCTTAACACGTGGGCAGCATGCAACCGCGCGAGCACCAAAATGGAATGAGAAATGTTTTAGAGCAGAACTTCATTTTCAATGCCTTTCCTAGCTTGGTTTGGAAACCGGACAGAGCTTCAGTGACTTGATGATTCCAAGATACATTGTGACTGTGTCCCACCATCTACCATCCATTTGAGATCCAACGTTCCAAACTATCTCTTATTTCAAAGCTAAAAAAGAAAAACTATTCAGAAAATTTTGAAAAAAAATCCAGTAATATGTAGATTCCTTGTTTTAAAATCTATGAATATTTTATCCCATTCGGATGACTAGCTTGTGATTAAATAGATTCTTACGTACTCGAGCACTAGTTTAAACTAAATATATATTTGCTCACAAACCTATGATTCAAATCGAATGAAACTTCACCAAAATATAAATCGAAATATGCATGATTTACTGGAAGTTTTTCAAATTTTTCATGGTCCATGGGGTCCTCCAAAGTGCAAGCTTTTTTTTCTTGGTTGGTACTTCAAAACCGAGTTTGGATGGTGGCAAGACTTGCACAAAGAGGATGTCAAAATTTTGGCCTTTGTGAACTTTGCAATCAACATCAAGTGTCGGACTCTCGAGAAAAAAATATGAGTTGGCGCCCACCTTTCTTTCAACCGTTGGTTCTCAATCCGAGGGTGGTCCAACTAGCTAACAAAATTGGCTTGGTATTCATGGTCTTGAACCAACGATTTGGCATGGCTTTCAATCGATATGAGAGGTGATGTATGGAGGTGATTCATATGAGAGGGCAATAAAGAAATGTTTTGTCATCCTCGCAAAGCTAGTCTATTTGGTTTTTCGCAACATTGCATGATACTAATTCATGATACTATGCATTGAAGGTGTTGTATCATAGACTAGTATCAGTCTACGATACTTCCCATTGTGACTAGTCTAAGTGCTTTTGCACCATGAACACTAGCTATGCACAGACCTCAAAAAACACTTCTCCATCATTCTACTATTCACACTTTCTTTTTCTAATAGAACTATGTACCATTGTTTTTAATATAATCTTGTGTCGAGAGTATATAATTCTAAAATAGTCATTTATGTTTCGCATAAGCTCAAAGAGGGGTACTTACTTATGAGAGATATCTTTCAACTAATATGTTGTAGGAGTACTTTAATTATGTGAGCTATAGTGTGAAATGCTTACTAGAACGAGTACAAAAGGTGTTTGATAACATTACAGGCCACACACCCAGTGTAGCCTGCATTGTAGGAGCATTACATCAATTTAACAACTACGGAGGAGTAGCCTAGGTAGAGATAACAGGCAAATGAAATAGTTCAACAGATAGTACAACACAACTACGGAAAGGGAGTAGCCTAGGTAGAGATAAACATGCAAATGAAATAGTTCAACAGATACAAATCTTGCATTACAACACGAGTATTACATAAAGTACATCAGCCCTTCTTTCTGGACCTGTGATGCGAAGGCAGGTTCCATTGCCGGGCGTTGGCGAAGCTTGGGATGAGCCACAACGGAACCTGCCGCCATGTCCATCTAATGTTGGTTTGGAAACCAACAGTACAGTCTTCAGAATTCAAACTGAAGCGGCAAATTTCTGGAGAAGGAGGATATGCAAGGCCTACTGCATGGTGTGATGTGTAAACAGAGTTGCTTCTCGCCATATTTGGACGGTCATGTTCTGCCCCGTCTTCTACTGGAATGATAATCGGATAGTTCACTCCAAGGAAGAGAGAATATGATCCAAGGGAAATAATCCTCCTCCATGGCCTCGGTGGCATCAACTGACTGGTGTCCATGCTATACACCTCGCAGCCAAGTAAACCCTTACCATACCCGCGAATAGTGCGACCATGACGACCCTCAGAGGTAGCAGCAGCAGGTAAAATCCGAACCAGTCCAGTATAATCCCGCCCGTCGCAACGCCCATGTATGGACCAGAAAAAGTCTAGAACCATCAGGAGATCGTGCTAACCACCAGGAGCCAAGATTGTACCGACCTTGTTCATCAAGTTCTGGCGGAATAGGTGCCGTGCTGATCAACAAAGGACCTTGCAAAGGAAAGCACAGCTTGAAGTGAGTTCAGCAAAACTTGATTAGTTCATTACATACATGAATAATGATGTAGCTAAAATACTGCCTCCGATCCAAATTAATTGACTCAACTGGATGTGTCTAGCTAGATATGCACAAATTAATTGACTCAAGTTTGTCTAGCTAGATGCACTAGCTAGACAAAGCTGAGTCAATTTGATTTGGATCGGAGGGAGTACTTTATTTTGACTCAAAGGCATATCGCTGCTGATTTTGATTGAATATAGAGGGGGAAAGGTACAGGCATGACACGAAAACTGCACAACAAAAAGAAAAAGGCTAAAGCTAAATCTGAAACTAGCAGGTAATAGCGAAAACACATCATATGAGATGAGAAAAATTACCCCAAGAAAGTTGATTCCATGCATAAACTTCGCCTGTCTGAGTTACAGCAGATACAATACCCTTGTGGATGATTGCATCGGAGTAGCCGTACGCTAAGAACTGGTTGTCAAGAACTGTCCATCTGCTAGAAGCACAGTGAAGGACTGCAATTGCCGCGTTGAAGATGGCAAGAACAGAGAAACTAGTATAATTTGAATCTTCAGCAGTTGAAGATGTTGATCATTAGACTCGAACACAAGTTTATCCGGGGTGGATTTAAACTCACTTATTGGTGGTAGAGGAATCCGGCGACCAGTGTACACATTGACAAGCTCCCAATTCCAGGGGAAGCCAAGAAGGGCGATCCAATCTCCATTCGTGCCTGCCCACATGCCCGTACCACCATCTGGAATCACGGCATCGGAAGAGATCCTGTCCAGCGGCGTCAGTTGGCACAAGGTACCCTTGCGATCTTTTGCATCATGCTGCTTGTCCTTCTGCGCACCCTGCTGCTTGAACTTGTGGATGCGGGAGAAGGGATTGTGCGCGGGCGGTACCTCAGTTTGGTGAGTATGAAGAACACAGGGCATGCCAAACGGCTGAGATGCAGGCAGAGCTACACTTTGTGTTGCTGAATCATGATAAAACTTGCATGAACCGACGAGGCTCGTGGCGGTGATGACATCGCATCGGGATGCGATTTCTTCAAGGGGGCCATCAGGAAACACCCAAGAACTGCCACTCTCATTGATCGATCTCGCCATTGGAAGGATGCGGTCAAGTGGGTGTGGGGGTGTGGGAGTGGGACGCTGGCGCTTGGGTATGAGGTATTGGAGGACAGTGCGAGCGGCAGCTGGTAGAGCGATATGGATAAAAGTCCACAACTCCTACTAGTACCATCAAACAGGTGGCTCGAGATGATCCGAAAAAGGCATGGCGGCGGTGGTGCAGGGGCTGCTGGTGTAGGCGGGGTCGCCAGAGAAGATGGAGATGAAGAAGACGGAGAAGCAGGCAAAAAAACAATTTGAATTGAAATCAATAATACGAGTACTACGGGCGTGCCTTCTCTCTCTAGTCTCTGCTGCACTACTGCACCTGTCGTGAAGGCGTGTGACCCGAGAAGAAGCTAATGTACTGTATACTGTCCTTGCACGCCGTGGAGCTGTATTTTGTCTCATCAAATCAGCTCTGGACAGTTTCAGCAGAGAAAAGATCCTTTGCCATCATCATGATATATTACCACGGGCCCACGGCAGTGCACATTCATCTTGTACTACCATATACTGTACTGCTCTATATATTGCACAAACCACCACTTGGACATTTTTTTTGCAGTTTCCACCATGTGGTGGTCTAATATGTTGCAAATTTCACCACTTGGTTATCTAATCAGCTAGTTAGTCATGTTGATAGCAAAATCGACAAGTGGGTTCAACATGTCAATGCTCTAATTAATGTTTTAGAAAAAATAAATTTTTCAAAATTCATACTTCTTTTATTTAGCTATTTAAAAATGCTTATTCATTTATTTCAACAAATATTGTGCGGTCTTGAATTTTTTTCAAACAAATATTATGGCATCGGGTTCGGGACTCCTGAAAAGGACTGGCCGTGGTACGGGAACCCGAAATGATGCCCACAACATGGTCGAAAGTGGCAAGGAACCCGTCGAGGTGGATGAACTCGGGAAACCTTGGTAGAGGTAGGGATCTTGTGGAGGCCATTAGGGTTAGCCTACCCCCCAATAAGCGTATGAACGAAAAAAATTCACATAAGTAGTAGCTATTATTAAAATTTCACAAATATTACGCGCTTTTGAATATTTCAAAAGTATTGTGGCGTTACACTGGCCTTGCCCGAATTTTACCTTTCAGGCTGGATGTCACGAGCATGATCACTCAACCAACCGGGTCCAAACATATATATACAATTGGCCTCCTCGATCCTACACCGACCAAATTGTCGCTGAAACTGGATCATATAGTTTCTATTGGATTGATGTCCTAAGGAAATATTCCAACAACGGATGCTGTTTGATTCGTTGTATTATATTCCTTTGGAATCTTGTTGGGCTTGTTTGGTTCGAAGAAAATTCATAAAAAATTTGTGGGATTCAAACCTCAGTGGCTCCTTTGATTCTTGAATACATGATAATTCATACTAATTCACGTGTTTTTTGTGTAGCACTACAACCAAAGAACATGCAATTCAAATTTGTGTCATTTCTTTCATATAGGATTAATTCAACATGCAATCATATTCAATTCCTACATTATTTCTATTTTAACATTTTGTACACATCATGCATGCGACCCAAACAATGCGTACATGGTGGGGGGGGGGGGGTTGTTTCGTTGCAAAAGCATTTGGTCACACCACAAACAAACATGCAACAATTAATCTAAATTCACGCGGTTTCCCCGCGATGCAACCAAACAATATTCGATGAAACTAAGCATGGCATAAACATATACAATACACACCATACATTTTGGCTGCTTTGATTATTCGCAAGATTTTCAAAGTGCGGGAATATGAAAATTGTATGATTAGAGAGTGATGATCATCTCCAAATATATAGGATTGAGAAACAACGGTATTTGGATCCAATAACATTTGATTGCGTGTGAAAACCAAAAGAAATACTAGTAGTAACATACGGTTACACAATGAAGGATTTTTTGTTTTTGTATAAAAATGTATTGTCAATGAATTCTGAAAATTGCAATCCTATGAATTAAACAATCAGAAATCGTGTCAGACTAATTCCTACATTTTGAGATTCTAGTACGGAGTATGATTTCTTTGAAGGGGCGCAGAGGGACGTGGGTAGCAATGTCTAGTCCCTGTCTTGTCTGTATACACTGTACTTACGTCAGACTAGTGTTGCTCAGGAAGTCTTAATCTGACGTACTCTAAAGCTAGATGCATCACCGTTTCCAGTCTCTGTCCTCGTTTTTTTGGCTAAATAGACAGAAATAACCCAAAGTCGAAAAGATTGGGAAAAACAAACTTTCGACATACTAGCAAGATTGGGTTATTTTTGTCCAAATTCTCGTTTTTTCTCTTGGCTTCCCTACCCTTGAATCCATGTCACTTACGTGGGTTGCCCATGCATGCGTCATGTCCCACACTTCAGTGAGCACAAGTGACATGTTGTACGTACGCAAACTCCCAGCGATCTTCTTTGTCAAGAGAAGACGCATCAAGATTCAAGACCCGATCGCATTTCTTGCTTTCAGCCTGGGGTCCTCCATGTAAAAGTTAGGGATTTAGATGTAATTTCATGTTTATTTTGTGTGCTGTTGTAAACTGTTGATTTTTTATGTCCATTTGAATCTTGGTCAAATCCTAGGTTTGACCTAGATTTAAACAAGTTTAAAACATGAAAATGAAAAAGTAAGCCTGGATCCTCCTTAGTCAATCCAAAATGAAGCTTTTGGGAGGTTTTTGAAATTTCCATGTTTGAAACCCAAAACCACTTCTTTTCATGCTAGACTTCATAAGACATAGTTTAGGTATAGGGGTAGATACATGATTTGTCTGGTTTCAGTATGTCTAGAGCTTGTTTATCCACTTGAATGCTTACTATATGACATAAGAAGACTATGTGCTATGGTTTTTCATTTATCTAATTTTTTTGAATTTTATGCCCATTTGAATCTTGGTCAAATCCCAGGTTTGACCAGGTTTTAAACAAGTTTAAAACATGAAAATGAAAAGGTGTAAGCATGGATCCTTCGTAGTCACTCTAAAATGAAGCTTTTGGGAGGTTCTCGAAATTTCCATGCATGCTTGAAACTCAAAACCACTTTTCTTCATGCTTGACTTCATAAGACAGAGTTTAGGGTTAGGGGTAGATACACGATTTTTCTGGTTTGAATATGTCTAGACCTTGTTTATCAACTTGAATGTTTACTATATGACATAATTAAGAAGCTAGGCTATGTGCTTTGGTTTTTCATTCTTTAGATTTTTGTCTGTATTTTTATGCCCATTTGAATCTTGGTCAAATCCTAGGTTTGACCAAGATTTAAATAAGTTTAAAACATGAAAATGAAAAGATAAGCATCGATCCTTCTTACTCGCTCTAAAATGAAGCTTTTGGTAGGTTTTTGAAATTTCCATGTTTGAAACCCAAAACCACTTCTCTTCATGCTTGACTTTATAAGACGAAGTTTAGGGTCGATAAGGGGTAGATACATGATTTGTCTGGTTTGAATATGTCTAGACCTTGTTTATGAACTTGAATGCTTACTATATGACATAAGAAGACTATGTGCTTTGGTTTTTTTTTATTTTTTTTATTTTATGCCCATTTTAATATTGGTCAAATCCTAGGTTTGACCAAGATTTAAACAAGTTTAAAACATGAAAATGAAAAGGTAAGACTGGATCCTTCTTAGTCACTCTAAAATGAAGCTTTTGGTAGGTTTTTGAAATTTTCATATTTGAAACCCAAAACCACTTCTCTTCATGCTTGACTACATAAGACAAAGTTTAGGGTTAGGGGGTAGATACATGATTTTTCTTGTTTGAATATGTATAGACCTTGTTTATCAACTTTAATGCTTACTATATGACATAAGAAAACTATGTGCTTTGGTTTTTCATTTTTCTGATATTTTTTGGAATTTTGATGCACATTTGAATCTTGGTCAAATCCTAGGTTTGACCAAGATTTAAACAAGTATAGAACATGAAAATGAAAAGGGATGCATGTATCCTTCTTAATTAGTCACCCTAAATTGAAGTTTTTGGGAGGTTTTGGAAATTTCCATGTTTGAAACCTAAAACCACTTATCTTCATGCTTGACTTCGTCATAAGACAGAGTTTAGGGGTTAGGGGGTAGATACATGATTTGTCTAGCTAGTTTGAATATGTCCAGACCTTGTTTATCAACTTTAATGCTTACTATGTGACATATAAGAAGACTATGTGCGCTTTGGTTTTTCATTTTTCTGTTTTTTTATTTTATGCCCATTTGAATCTTGGTCAAATCCTAGATTTGACCAAGATTTAAACAAGTTTAAAACATGAAAATGGAAAGGTAAGCCTGGATCCTTCTTAGTCGCTCTAAAATGAAGCTTTTGGGATGTTCTTGAAATTTCCATGTTTGAAACCCAAAACGACTTTTCTTCATGCTAGACTTCATAAGATCGACAGGGAGTAGATACATGATTTGTCTGGTTTGGATATATCTAGACCTTGTTTATCAGCTTGAATGCTTACGATATGACATAAGAACACTATGTGCTTTTGTTTTTCATTTTTTTATTTTTTGTGCCCATTTGTATCTTGGTCAAATCCTAGGTTTGACCAATATTTAAACAGGTTTAAAACATGAAAATGAAAAGGGAAGCATGTATCCTTCTTAGTCACTCTAAAATGAAGTTTTTGGGAGGTTTTTGAAATTTCCATGTTTGAAACCCAAAACCACTTCTCTTCATGCTTGACTTCTTAAGACATAGTTTAGGGGTTAGCGGGTAGATACATGATTTGTATGGTTTGAATATGTCTAGACCTTGTTTATCAACTGTAATGCTTACTATATGACATAAGAAGACTATGTGCTTTGGTTTTTCATTTTTCTATTTTTTTTTTTGAATTTTCTGCCAATTTTGTTTGACCAAGATTTAGACAAGTTTTACACGTGAACACGAATAAGTAAGCCTGGATCCTTCTTAGTCACTCCAAAATGTACCAATTGATAGGTGCGTTAACTTTGCTTCATGGAAAAAATAATGTCATGTAAATGAGTTAACTTGGATTTCCTACCCTTGAATCCATAGGAAACTTTGTTCTAATGCACTATAATAATCAACCGAGCTTTTACACCAGCAGGTCTGTCACTTACGTGTGGTGCCCATGCGTGAGGTCCCACACTTCAGTGAGCACAAGTCACGTGCAATAGGTACGCAAACTCCCAGCCATTTTCTTTGTCAAGAGAAGACGCATCAGGATATTGGAAGTCTGTGGGTCCTTCTGGATCCTTCGGTTGTCCCTCTCACAAAAAAAAACAAATCTCTCTCATTTTCGGCCTCGCTCGACTCGCTCGCTCGCTCGCTCGCACCTCCTGCTCACTGACAAACCCTGCACAAAATTCAACATCATCACCCGAAAAAGGGGAGACACCATAATTCTCTCCCTTCTTCTCTCCTTCCGAGTGATCCCTCTTCCTCCGAGTTTCACTCGACGGGCAAACACACATGTGTTGCATAGTAATAATAAAAAGGTAGAAAAATCGACCTACGAATCTATAATTAAATAGGTTAAACTAGGGTTTTGCCCAGTACTACAGATCAAGGTTCAAAAAATCCAACTACGGGGTTCGAACAACCCCATTTCTAATCCAAGAATTTTTTTGACCTCATCCAATGGCCTCAAACTATAGGCCGGGTTAGCATCTAGTGCAGTATGTGTGAGAATGTATGCACTATGTGTGCTATAACTTGTGTGTCTTTCAAATTTGAACCAAATTTGAATAAGTTTGAAATATTTGAAATGGGGCTTTTGGCTTAAACGTTTGAAACCCAAAACGACTTCTCTTCATGCTAGACTTCATAAGACCGAGTTTAGGGTTAGGGGGTAGATACATGATTTGTCTGGTTTGAATATGTCTAAACCTTGTTTATCAACTTGAATGCTTACTATGTGACATAAGAAGACCGGCCATGTGCTTTTGTTTTTCATTTTTTCTATTTTTTTTAAGAATTTTATGCACATTTGATTCTGGTCAAATCCTAGGTTCAATCAAGATTTAAACAAGTTTCAAGCATGAAAATGAAAACGTAAGCCAAGATCCTTCTTAATTAGTCACTCTAAAATATATGAAGCTTTTGGGACGTACTTGAAATTTCCATGTTTCAAACCCAAAACCAAGTCTCTTCATGATTGACTTCATAAGACAGAGTTTAGGGTTAGGGGTAGATATACACATGATTTTTCTGGTTTGAATATGTCTAGACCTTGTTTATCAACTTGAGTGTTTACTATATGACATAATTAAGAATGCTATGTGCTTTGGTTTTTCATTCTTTAGATTTTTTGTCTGAATTTTTATGCCCATTTGAATCTTGGTCAAATCCTAGGTTTGACCAAGATTTAAATAATTTTAAAACATGAAAATGAAAAGGTAAGCATCGATCCTTCTTAGTCGCTCTAAAATGAAGCTAAATTTTGGGAGGTTTTTGAAATTTCCATGTTTGAAACCCAAAACCACTTCTCTTCATGCTTGACTTCATAAGACGAAGTTTAGGGTCGATAGGGGGTAGATACATGATTTGTCTTGTTTGAATATGTCTAGACCTTGTTTATCAACTTGAATGCTTACTATATGACATAAGAGGACTATGTGCATTGGTATTTCATTTTTTGATTTTTATGCCCATTTGAGAATCTTGGTAAAATCCTAGGTTTGAGCAAGATTTAAACAAGTTTAACATGTGAAAATGATAAGGTAATTAAGTCTGGATCTTTCTCTTAGTAACTCTAAAATGAAGCTTTTGGGAGGTTCTTGAATTTACCATGTTTGAAACCCAAAACCACCGTACTTCTGTTCATGCTTGACTTCATAAGACAGAGTTTAGGGTTAGGGGTAGATACATGATTTTTCTGGTTTGAATATGTCTAGACCATGTTTATCAATCTGAATGCTTACTATATGACATAAGAAGGCTATGTGCTTTGGTTTTTCATTCTTTCGATTTTTTTCTGAATTTTTATGCCCATTTGAATCTTGGTCAAATCCTAGGTTCGACCAAGATTTAAACAAGTTTAAAACATGACAATGAAAAGGTAATTAATCATGGATCCTTCTTAATTAACCAGTCAGTCTAATTAAAATGAAGCTTTTTGGGAGGTTTTTGAAATTTCCATGTTTGAAACCCAAAACCACACTTCTCTGCTTCATGCTTGACTTCATATATAATTAAGACAAAGTTTAGGGTTAGGGGGTACATGATTTGTCTGGTTTGAATATGTCTAGACCTTGTTTATGAACTTGAATGCTTACTATATGACATAAGAAGACTATGTGCTTTGGTTTTTTATTTTTTTATTTTTTTATTTTATGCCCATTTGAATATTGGTCAAATCCTAGGTTTGACCAAGATTTAAACAAGTTTAAAACATGAAAATGAAAAGGTAAGCCTGGATCCTTCTTAACTAGCTAGTCACTCTAAAATGAAGCTTTAATTTTGGGAGGTTTTTGAAATTTCCATGTTTGAAACCAAAAACCACTTCTCTTCATGCTTGACTTCATAAGACAGAGTTTATGATTTTAGATGGGTAGATACATGATTTGTCTTATTTGAATATGTCTAGCTAGACCTTGTTTATCAACTTTTGAATGCTTACTATATATATGTATGTGACATAAGAAGACTATGTGCTTTTGTTTTTCATTTTTCCGATTTTTTTTTAATTTTATGCCCATTTAAATCTTGGTCAAATCCTAGGTTTGACCAAGATTTAAACAAGTTTAAAATATGAAAATGAAAAGGTAAGCATGGATCCCTCTTAGTCACTCTAAAATGAAGCTTTTGATAGGTTTTTGAAATTTCCATATTTGAAACCCAAAACCACTTCTCTTCATGCTTGACTACATAAGACAAAGTTTAGCGTTAGGGGGTAGATACATGATTTTTCTTGTTTGAATATGTCTAGACCCTTGTTTATCAACTTTAATGCTTACTATATGACATAAGAAAACTATGTGCTTTGGTTTTTCATTTTTCTGATTTATTTTGGAATTTTGAGGCACATTTGAATCTTGGTCAAATCCTAGGTTTGACCAAGATTTAAACAAGTATAGAACATGAAAATGAAAAGGGAAGCCTATATCATTCTTAGTCACCCTAAAATGAAGTTTTTGGGAGGTTTTTGAAATTTCCATGTTTGAAACCCAAAACCACTTATCTTCATGCTTGACTTCGTCATAAGACAGAGTTTAGGGGTTAGGGGGTAGATACATGATTTGTCTAGCTAGTTTGAATATGTCCAGACCTTGTTTATCAACTTTAATGCTTACTATATGACATATAAGAAGACTATGTGCGCTTTGGTTTTTCATTTTTCTGTTTTTTTATTTTATGCCCATTTGAATCTTGGTCAAATCCTAGATTTGACCAAGATTTAAACAAGTTTAAAACATGAAAATGGAATGGTAAGCCTGGATCCTTCTTAGTCGCTCTAAAATGAAGCTTTTGGGATGTTCTTGAAATTTCCATGTTTGAAACCCAAAACGACTTTTCTTCATGCTAGACTTCATAAGATCGACAGGGAGTAGATACATGATTTGTCTGGTTTGGATATATCTAGACCTTGTTTATCGACTTGAATGCTTACGATATGACATAAGAACACTATGTGCTTTTGTTTTTCATTTTTTTTATTTTTTTGTGCCCATTTGTATCTTGGTCAAATCCTAGGTTTGACCAAGATTTAAACAAGTTTAAAACATGAAAATGAAAAGGGAAGCATGTATCCTTCTTAGTCACTCTAAAATGAAGTTTTTGGGAGGTTTTTGAAATTTCCATGTTTGAAACCCAAAACCACTTCTCTTCATGCTTGACTTCTTAAGACATAGTTTAGGGGTTAGCGGGTAGATACATGATTTGTATGGTTTGAATATGTCTAGACCTTGTTTATCAACTTTAATGCTTACTATATGACATAAGAAGACTATGTGCTTTGGTTTTTCATTTTTCTGTTTTTTTTTGAATTTTCTGCCAATTTTGTTTGACCAAGATTTAGACAAGTTTTACACGTGAAAACGAATAAGTAAGCCTGGATCCTTCTTAGTCACTCCAAAATGTACCAAGTGATAGGTGCGTTAACTTTGCTTCATGGAATAAATAATGTCATGTAAATGAGTTAACTTGGATTTCCTACCCTTGAATCCATAGGAAACTTTGTTCTAATGCACTATAATAATCAACCGAGCTTTTACACCAGCAGGTCTGTCACTTACGTGTGGTGCCCATGCGTGAGGTCCCACACTTCAGTGAGCACAAGTCACGTGCAATAGGTACGCAAACTCCCAGCCATTTTCTTTGTCAAGAGAAGACGCATCAGGATATTGGAAGTCTGTGGGTCCTTCTGGATCCTTCGGTTGTCCCTCTCACAAAAAAAACAAATCTCTCTCATTCTCGGCCTCGCTCGACTCGCTCGCTCGCTCGCACCTCCTGCTCACTGACAAACCCTGCACAAAAGTCAACATCATCACCCGAAAAAGGGGAGACACCATAATTCTCTCCCTTCTTCTCTCCTTCCGAGTGATCCCTCTTCCTCCGAGTTTCACTCGACGGGCAAACACACATGTGCTGCATAGTAATAATAAAAAGGTAGAAAAATCGACCTACGAATCTATAATTAAATAGGTTAAACTAGGGTTTTTCCCAGTACTGCAGATCAAGGTTCAAAAAATCCAACTACGGGGTTCGAACAACCCCATTTCTAATCCAAGAATTTTTTCGACCTCATCCAATGGCCTCAAACTATAGGCCGGGTTAGCATCTAGTGCAGTATGTGTGAGAATGTACGCACTATGTGTGCTATAACTTGTGTGTCTTTCAAATTTGAACCAAATTTGAATAAGTTTGAAATATTTGAAATGGGGCTTTTGGCTTAAACGTTTGAAACCCAAAATGACTTCTCCTCATGCTATACTTCATAAGACCGAGTTTAGGGTTAGGGGGTAGATACATGATTTGTCTGGTTTGAATATGTCTAAACCTTGTTTATCAACTTGAATGCTTACTATATGACATAAGAAGACCATGTGCTTTTGTTTTTCATTTTTCTATTTTTTTTAAGAATTTTATGCACATTTGATTCTGGTCAAATCCTAGGTTCGATCAACCAAGATTTAAACAAGTTTCAAGCATGAAAATGAAAACGTAAGCCAAGATCCTTCTTAATTAGTCAGTCTAAAATATATGAAGCTTTTGGGACGTACTTGAAATTTCCATGTTTGAAACCCAAAACCAATTCTATTCATGATTGACTTCATAAGACAGAGTTTAGGGTTAGGGGTAGATATACACATGATTTTTCTGGTTTGAATATATCTAGACCTTGTTTATCAACTTGAGTGTTTACTATATGACATAATTAAGAAGGCTATGTGCTTTGGTTTTTCATTCTTTAGATTTTTTGTCTGAATTTTTATGCCCATTTGAATCTTGGTCAAATCCTAGGTTTGACCAAGATTTAAATAAGTTTAAAACATGGAAATGAAAAGGTAAGCATCGATCCTTCTTAGTCGCTCTAAAATGAAGCTAAATTTTGGGAGGTTTTTGAAATTTCCATGTTTGAAACCCAAAACCACTTCTCTTCATGCTTGACTTCATAAGACGAAGTTTAGGGTCGATAGGGGGTAGATACATGATTTGTCTTGTTTGATTATGTCTAGACCTTGTGTATCAACTTGAATGCTTACTATATGACATAAGAGGACTATGTGCATTGGTATTTCATTTTTTGATTTTTATGCCCATTTGAGAATCTTGGTAAAATCCTAGGTTTGTTGAGCAAGATTTAAACAAGTTTAACATGTGAAAATGATAAGGTAATTAAGTCTGGATCTTTCTCTTAGTAACTCTAAAATGAAGCTTTTGGGAGGTTCTTGAATTTACCATGTTTGAAACCCAAAACCACCGTACTTCTGTTCATGCTTGACTTCATAATTAAGACAGAGTTTAGGGTTAGGGGTAGATACATGATTTTTCTGGTTTGAATATGTCTAGACCATGTTTATCAATTTGAATGCTTACTATATGACATAAGAAGGCTATGTGCTTTGGTTTTTCATTCTTTCGATTTTTTCTGAATTTTTTTCCCCATTTGAATCTTGGTCAAATCCTAGGTTCGACCAAGATTTAAACAAGTTTAAAACATGACAATGAAAAGGTAATTAATCATGGATCCTTCTTAATTAACCAGTCAGTCTAATTAAAATGAAGCTTTTTGGGACGTTTTTGAAATTTTCATGTTTGAAACCCAAAACCACACACTTCTCTGCTTCATGCTTGACTTCATATATAATTAAGACAAAGTTTAGGGTTAGGGGGTACATGATTTGTCTGGTTTGAATATGTCTAGACCTTGTTTATGAACTTGAATGCTTACTATATGACATAAGAAGACTATGTGCTTTGGTTTTTTATTTTATTTATTTTTTTATTTTATGCCCATTTGAATATTGGTCAAATCCTAGGTTTGACCAAGATTTAAACAAGTTTAAAACATGAAAATGAAAAGGTAAGCCTGGATCCTTCTTAACTAGTCACTCTAAAATGAAGCTTTAATTTTGGGAGGTTTTTGAAATTTCCATGTTTGAAACCAAAAACCACTTCTCTTCATGCTTGACTTCATAAGACAGAGTTTATGGTTTTAGATGGGTAGATACATGATTTGTCTTATTTGAATATGTCTAGCTAGACCTTGTTTATCAACTTTTGAATGCTTACTATATATATGTATGTGACATAAGAAGACTATGTGCTTTTGTTTTTCATTTTTCCGATTTTTTTTAAAATTTATGCCCATTTAAATCTTGGTCAATACCTAGGTTTGACCAAGATTTAAACAAGTTTAAAATATGAAAATGAAAAGGTAAACATGGATCCTTCTTAGTCACTTTAAATGAAGCTTTTGATAGGTTTTTGAAATTTCCATATTTGAAACCCAAAACCACTTCTCTTCATGCTTGACTACATAAGACAAAGTTTAGGGTTAGGGGGTAGATACATGATTTTTCTTGTTTGAATATGTCTAGACCCTTGTTTATCAACTTTAATGCTTACTATATGACATAAGAAAACTATGTGCTTTGGTTTTTCATTTTTCTGATTTTTTTTGGAATGTTGATGCACATTTGAATCTTGGTCAAATCCTAGGTTTGACCAAGATTTAAACAAGTATAGAACATGAAAATGAAAAGGGAAGCCTGTATCCTTCTTAGTCACCCTAAAATGAAGTTTTTGGGAGGTTTTTGAAATTTCCATGTTTGAAACCCAAAACCACTTATCTTCATGCTTGACTTCGTCATAAGACAGAGTTTAGGGGTTAGGCGGTAGATACATGATTTGTCTAGCTAGTTTGAATATGTCCAGACCTTGTTTATCAACTTTAATGCTTACTATATGACATATAAGAAGGCTATGTGCGCTTTGGTTTTTCATTTTTCTGTTTTTTTATTTTATGCCCATTTGAATCTTGGTCAAATCCTAGATTTGACCAAGATTTAAACAAGTTTAAAACATGAAAATGGAAAGGTAAGCCTGGATCCTTCTTAGTCGCTCTAAAATGAAGCTTTTGGGATGTTCTTGAAATTTCCATGTTTGAAACCCAAAACGACTTTTCTTCATGCTAGACTTCATAAGATCGACAGGGAGTAGATACATGATTTGTCTGGTTTGGATATATCTAGACCTTGTTTATCAACTTGAATGCTTACGATATGACATAAGAACACTATGTGCTTTTGTTTTTCATTTTTTTTATTTTTTTGTGCCCATTTGTATCTTGGTCAAATCCTAGGTTTGACCAAGATTTAAACAAGTTTAAAACATGAAAATGAAAAGGGAAGCATGTATCCTTCTTAGTCACTCTAAAATGAAGTTTTTGGGAGGTTTTTGAAATTTCCATGTTTGAAACCCAAAACCACTTCTCTTCATGCTTGACTTCTTAAGACATAGTTTAGGGGTTAGCGGGTAGATACATGATTTGTATGGTTTGATTATGTCTAGACCTTGTTTATCAACTTTAATGCTTACTATATGACATAAGAAGACTATGTGCTTTGGTTTTTCATTTTTCTGTTTTTTTTTTGAATTTTCTGCCAATTTTGTTTGACCAAGATTTAGACAAGTTTTACACGTGAAAACGAATAAGTAAGCCTGGATCCTTCTTAGTCACTCCAAAATGTACCAATTGATAGGTGCGTTAACTTTGCGTCATGGAAAAAATAATGTCATGTAAATGAGTTAACTTGGATTTCCTACCCTTGAATCCATAGGAAACTTTGTTCTAATGCACTATAATAATCAACCGAGCTTTTACACCAGCAGGTCTGTCACTTACGTGTGGTGCCCATGCGTGAGGTCCCACACTTCAGTGAGCACAAGTCACGTGCAATAGGTACGCAAACTCCCAGCCATTTTCTTTGTCAAGAGAAGACGCATCAGGATATTGGAAGTCTGTGGGTCCTTCTGGATCCTTCGGTTGTCCCTCTCACAAAAAAAAAACAAATCTCTCTCATTCTCGGCCTCGCTCGATTCGCTCGCTCGCTCGCACCTCCTGCTCACTGAAAAACCCTGCACAAAAGTCAACATCATCACCCGAAAAAGGGGAGACACCATAATTCTCTCCCTTCTTCTCTCCTTCCGAGTGATCCCTCTTCCTCCGAGTTTCACTCGACGGGCAAACACACATGTGCTGCATAGTAATAATAAAAAGGTAGAAAAATCGACCTACGAATCTATAATTAAATAGGTTAAACTAGGGTTTTGCCCAGTACTACAGATCAAGGTTCAAAAAATCCAACTACGGGGTTCGAACAGCCCCATTTCTAATCCAAGAATTTTTTCGACCACATCCAATGGCCTCAAACTATAGGCCGGGTTAGCATCTAGTGCAGTATGTGTGAGAATGTATGCACTATGTGTGCTATAACTTGTGTGTCTTTCAAATTTGAACCAAATTTGAATAAGTTTGAAATATTTGAAATGGGGCTTTTCGCTTAAACGTTTGAAACCCAAAACGACTTCTCCTCATGCTAGACTTCATAAGACCGAGTTTAGGGTTAGGGGGTAGATACATGATTTGTCTGGTTTGAATATGTCTAAACCTTGTTTATCAACTTGAATGCTTACCATATGACATAAGAAGACCATGTGCTTTTGTTTTTCATTTTTCTATTTTTTTAAAGAATTTTATGCACATTTGATTCTGGTCAAATCCTAGGTTCAATCAAGATTTAAACAAGTTTCAAGCATGAAAATGAAAACGTAAGCCAAGATCCTTCTTAATTAGTCACTCTAAAATATATGAAGCTTTTGGGACGTATTTGAAATTTCCATGTTTGAAACCCAAAACCAATTCTCTTCATGATTGACTTCATAAGACAGAGTTTAGGGTTAGGGGTAGATATACACATGATTTTTCTGGTTTGAATATGTCTAGACCTTGTTTATCAACTTGAGTGTTTACTATATGACATAATTAAGAAGGCTATGTGCTTTGGTTTTTCATTCTTTAGATTTTTTGTCTGAATTTTTATGCCCATTTGAATCTTGGTCAAATCCTAGGTTTGACCAAGATTTAAATAAGTTTAAAACATGGAAATGAAAAGGTAAGCATCGATCCTTCTTAGTCGCTCTAAAATGAAGCTGAATTTTGGGAGGTTTTTGAAATTTCCATGTTTGAAACCCAAAACCACTTCTCTTCATGCTTGACTACATAAGACAAAGTTTAGGGTTAGGGGGTAGATACATGATTTTTCTTGTTTGAATATGTCTAGACCCTTGTTTATCAACTTTAATGCTTACTATATGACATAAGAAAACTATGTGCTTTGGTTTTTCATTTTTCTGATTTATTTTGGAATTTTGATGCACATTTGAATCTTGGTCAAATCCTAGGTTTGACCAAGATTTAAACAAGTATAGAACATGAAAATGAAAAGGGAAGCCTGTATCCTTCTTAGTCACCCTAAAATGAAGTTTTTGGGAGGTTTTTGAAATTTCCATGTTTGAAACCCAAAACCACTTATCTTCATGCTTGACTTCGTCATAAGACAGAGTTTAGGGGTTAGGCGGTAGATACATGATTTGTCTAGCTAGTTTGAATATGTCCAGACCTTGTTTATCAACTTTAATGCTTACTATATGACATAAAAGAAGAATATGTGCGCTTTGGTTTTTCATTTTTCTATTTTTTTATTTTATGCCCATTTGAATCTTGGTCAAATCCTAGATTTGACCAAGATTTAAATAAGTTTAAAACATGAAAATGGAAAGGTAAGCCTGGATCCTTCTTAGTCGCTCTAAAATGAAGCTTTTGGGATGTTCTTGAAATTTCCATGTTTGAAACCCAAAACGACTTTTCTTCATGCTAGATTTCATAAGATCGACAGGGAGTAGATACATGATTTGTCTGGTTTGGATATATCTAGACCTTATTTATCAACTTGAATGCTTACGATATGACATAAGAACACTATGTGCTTTTGTTTTTCATTTTTTTTATTTTTTTGTGCCCATTTGTATCTTGGTCAAATCCTAGGTTTGACCAAGATTTAAACAAGTTTAAAACATGAAAATGAAAAGGGAAGCATGTATCCTTCTTAGTCACTCTAAAATGAAGTTTTTGGGAGGTTTTTGAAATTTCCATGTTTGAAACCCAAAACCACTTCTCTTCATGCTTGACTTCTTAAGACATAGTTTAGGGGTTAGCGGGTAGATACATGATTTGTATGGTTTGAATATGTCTAGACCTTGTTTATCAACTTTAATGCTTACTATATGACATAAGAAGACTATGTGCTTTGGTTTTTCATTTTTTTTTTTGAATTTTCTGCCAATTTTGTTTGACCAAGATTTAGACAAGTTTTACACGTGAACACGAATAAGTAAGCCTGGATCCTTCTTAGTCACTCCAAAATGTACCAATTGATAGGTGCGTTAACTTTGCTTCATGGAAAAAATAATGTCATGTAAATGAGTTAACTTGGATTTCCTACCCTTGAATCCATAGGAAACTTTGTTCTAATGCACTAAAATAATCAACCGAGCTTTTACACCAGCAGGTCTGTCACTTACGTGTGGTGCCCATGCGTGAGGTCCCACACTTCAGTGAGCACAAGTCACATGCAATAGGTACGCAAAATCCCAGCCATTTTCTTTGTCAAGAGAAGATGCATCAGGATATTGGAAGTCTGTGGGTCCTTCTGGATCCTTCGGTTGTCCCTCTCACAAAAAAAAATCCCTCTCATTCTCGGCCTCGCTCGACTCGCTCGCTCGCTCTCGCACCTCCTGCTCACTGACAAACCCTGCACAAAAGTCAACATCATCACCCGAAAAAGGGGAGACACCATAATTCTCCCCCTTCTTCTCTCCTTCCGAGTGATCCCTCTTCCTCCGAGTTTCACTCGACGGGCAAACACACATGTGCTGCATAGTAATAATAAAAAGGTAGAAAAATCGACCTACGAATCTATAATTAAATAGGTTAAACTAGGGTTTTGCCCAAGACTACGAGATCAAGGTTCAAAAAATCCAACTACGGGGTTCGAACAACCCCATTTCTAATCCAAGAATTTTTTCGACCTCATCCAATGGCCTCAAACTATAGGCCGGGTTAGCATCTAGTGCAGTATGTGTGAGAATGTATGCACTATGTGTGCTATAACTTGTGTGTCTTTCAAATTTGAACCAAATTTGAATAAGTTTGAAATATTTGAAATGGGGCTTTTGGCTTAAACATTTGAAACCCAAAACGACTTCTCCTCATGCTAGACTTCATAAGACCGAGTTTAGGGTTAGGGGGTAGATACATGATTTGTCTGGTTTGAATATGTCTAAACCTTGTTTATCAACTTGAATGCTTACTATATGACATAAGAAGACCGGCCATGTGCTTTTGTTTTTCATTTTTCTATTTTTTTAAAGAATTTTGTGCACATTTGAGTCTGGTCAAATCCTAGGTTCAACCAAGATTTAAACAAGTTTCAAGCATGAAAATGAAAACGTAAGCCAAGATCCTTCTTAATTAGTCACTCTAAAATATATGAAGCTTTTGGGACGTACTTGAAATTTCCATGTTTGAAACCCAAAACCAATTCTCTTCATGATTGACTTCATATATAATTAAACAAGTTTAACATGTGAAAATGATAAGGTAATTAAGTCTGGATCTTTCTCTTAGTAACTCTAAAATGAAGCTTTTGGGAGGTTCTTGAATTTACGATGTTTGAAACCCAAAACCACCGTACTTCTGTTCATGCTTGACTTCATAAGACAGAGTTTAGGGTTAGGGGTAGATACATGATTTTTCTGGTTTGAATATGTCTAGACCATGTTTATCAATTTGAATGCTTACTATATGACATAAGAAGGCTATGTGCTTTGGTTTTTCATTCTTTCGATTTTTTTCTGAATTTTTATGCCCATTTGAATCTTGGTCAAATCCTAGGTTCGACCAAGATTTAAACAAGTTTAAAACATGACAATGAAAAGGTAATTAATCATGGATCCTTCTTAATTAACCAGTCAGTCTAATTAAAATGAAGCTTTTTGGGACGTTTTTGAAATTTCCATGTTTGAAACCCAAAACCACACTTCTCTGCTTCATGCTTGACTTCATATATAATTAAGACAAAGTTTAGGGTTAGGGGGTACATGATTTGTCTGGTTTGAATATGTCTAGACCTTGTTTATGAACTTGAATGCTTACTATATGACATAAGAAGACTATGTGCTTTGGTTTTTTATTTTATTTATTTTTTTATTTTATGCCCATTTGAATATTGGTCAAATCCTAGGTTTGACCAAGATTTAAACAAGTTTAAAACATGAAAATGAAAAGGTAAGCCTGGATCCTTCTTAACTAGTCACTCTAAAATGAAGCTTTAATTTTGGGAGGTTTCTGAAATTTCCATGTTTGAAACCCAAAACCACTTCTCTTCATGCTTGACTTCGTAAGACGAAGTTTAGGGTCGATAGGGGGTAGATACATGATTTGTCTGGTTTGAATATGTCTAGACCATGTTTATCAAATCCTAGGTTTGACCAAGATTTAAACAAGTTTAAAACATGAAAATGAAAAGGGAAGCATGTATCCTTCTTAGTCACTCTAAAATGAAGTTTTTGGGCGGTTTTTGAAATTTCCATGTTTGAAACCCAAAACCACTTCTCTTCATGCTTGACTTCATAAGACATAGTTTAGGGGTTAGGGGGTAGATACATGATTTGTATGGTTTGAATATGTCTAGACCATGTTTATCAACTTTAATGCTTACTATATGACATAAGAAGACTATGTGCTTTGGTTTTTCATTTTTCTGATTTTTTTTGGAATTTTGATGCATATTTGAATATTGGTCAAATCCTAGGTTTGACCAAAATTTAAACAAGTATATATAGAACATGAAAATGAAAAGGGAAGCCTGTATCCTTCTTAGTCACCCTAAAATGAAGTTTTTGGGAGGTTTTTGAAATTTCCATGTTTGAAACCCAAAACCACTTATCTTCATGCTTGAGCAAGATTTGACCAAGATTTAAACAAGTTTAAATCATGAAAATGGAAAGGTAAGCCTGGATCCTTCTTAGTCGCTCTAAAATGAAGCTTTTGGGATGTTCTTGAAATTTCCATGTTTGAAACCCGGCCGAAACGACTTTTCTTCATGCTAGACTTCATAAGATCGACACGGGGTACATACATGATTTGTCTGGTTTGGATATATCTAGACCTTGTTTATCAACTTGAATGCTTACGATATGACATAAGAACACTATGTGCTTTTTGTTTTTCATTTTTTTGTGCCCATTTGTATCTTGGTCAAATCCTAGGTTTGACCAAGATTTAAACAAGTTTAAAACATGAAAATGAAAAGGGAAACATGTATCCTTCTTAGTCACTCTAAAATGAAGTTTTTGGGAGGTTTTTGAAATTTCCATGTTTGAAACCTAAAACCACTTCTCTTCATGCTTGACTTCATAAGACAGAGTTTAGGGTTAGAGGGGTAGATACATGATTTGTCTTATTTGAATATGTCTAGCTAGACCTTGTTTATCAACTTTTGAATGCTTACTATATATATATGTGACATAAGAAGACTATGTGCTTTTGTTTTTCATTTTTCCGATTTTTTTAATTTTATGCCCATTTAAATCTTGGTCAAATCCTAGGTTTGACAATGATTTAAACAAGTTTCAAATATGAAAATGAAAAGGTAAGCATGGATCCTTCTTAGTCACTCTAAAATGAAGCTTTTGATAGGTTTTTGAAATTTCCATATTTGAAACCCAAAACCACTTCTCTTCATGCTTGACTACATAAGACAAAGTTTAGGGTTAGGGGGTAGATACATGATTTTTCTTGTTTGAATATGTCTAGACCTTGTTTATCAACTTTAATGCTTACTATATGACATAAGAAAACTATGTGCTTTGGTTTTTCATTTTTCTGATTTTTTTGGAATTTTGATGCACATTTGAATCTTGGTCAAATCCTAGGTTTGACCAAGATTTAAACAAGTATAGAACATGAAAATGAAAAGGGAAGCCTGTATCCTTCTTAGTCACCCTAAAATGAAGTTTTTGGGAGGTTTTTGAAATTTCCATGTTTGAAACCCAAAACCACTTAATCTTCATGCTTGACTTCGTCATAAGACAGAGTTTAGGGGTTAGGGGGTAGATACATGATTTGTCTAGTTTGAATATGTCTAGACCTTGTTTACCAACTTTAATGCTTACTATATTACATATAAGAAGACTATGTGCGCTTTGGTTTTTCATTTTTCTATTTTTTTATTTTATGCCCACTTGAATCTTGGTCAAATCCTAGATTTGACCAAGATTTAAACAAGTTTAATACATGAAAATGGAAAGGTAAGCCTGGATCCTTCTTAGTCGCTCTAAAATGAAGCTTTTGGGATGTTTTTGAAATTTCCATGTTTGAAACCCAAAACCAATTCTCTTCATGCATGCTTGACTTCATAAGACAGAGTTTAGGGTTAGGGGGTTAGATACATGATTTGTCTAGTTTGAATATTTCTAGACTTTGTATATCAACTTGAATATATTATTGTACCATGTCTCCACACAGCCCAAAATGCACATATTTTCAAAAGTTTTCATGCATGAGTACTTGTAACTAGTAAAAATAGAAAGTAAAAATAGGAACCCCATGTATGAAGGATACTAAAAAGAACTCTTTCACATTTTTTTGGTATAGATTATGAGTTTGCTTGGCTTCATACACAAGTGAGTACATGTCATGCAAAAATTAACACGAAATTTAGTTATCATGACCCATTTTTGGCAGGCATTGTGCATATCGCCTTGAGAAACATCTTTGCGAGCTAGTGTATTAAACATTTATTCACATATAATGGATTTTTTTTACTTTATTAGTGCACACAATGACAGAATCGGCCAAATGTGTATGATTTTTGTGAAGGTGCTAGAAAAACAAGATGCACTACGATGAAGCATGAAAGGAGGCAAGGGGAGGGATAGTGAAGAGGTGGGAGAGACCGAGAGATGAACCGCAAGGTAATTAAAAAATTGGGGCCAAAACGATTCCAACTTCCTAGGCATTGACCAACTTTGCCCCTCTTAACCCAACGTGGCAGTGAACCCGTATAAGCAACAACTTCCTCTTACTCCGCTTCTCTGAAATGGTAAGAGAACCTCTCCAGCTTAAGTGACCAATCGACATAGCTATGGCCTTCCGACTTGGCTCTGGTCGCCGCGCGCGTAGTCCTACCCCCGACGAGGAAGCGGAGCATCAGCGCCGCCTTCGCTTCGTCCATCGTGCACCAAGGCATAACCCGCCCGCTCTGCACTGGCCAGTTGTTCAGCCCGCGGCGGCGGCGCTGGCCGTGGAGCCCCTCGCCAGCCGCTTCCCGTGCGGGCCGATGGATGCAGAGGCAGGGATCTCCCACGCAACCCCGCATGCGACGCCCGCTCGGCCCTGGCCGGCTTTTCCGCCCGCGCATGCCGCATGGTTTTCTTTGCCAGCAGGTGAGATCCCCTTCCCGGCCGGCGCGAACGATGCGGAGGCAGGGAGCTCCCGTGGCCAGCCACCTAATCCGACCGCACTTCAGGCGGTGCCGGCCGTGGAGCCAGGCCGTTCTTTCGAAGCGCATCACGGCGACGCCCTTTGCAGGAGCAACACCGCCAAGGAGCTCGTATATAACGTGATGTTCCCGGCACTCTATAGATGCCGGGATGCTCTGCAAGCTTTCGTGCAGGCTAAGAATGCGGCGGCTGCAAATCCCAGGGACGCAGCATTGCAGCGGCGCGCCGATGAGGCTAAGGTGGCGCACGCTTTCCACCAGGCGTGCCTCGACAGGCTTAACATCCAGCACGGCTTCGTGCAACCGCCAAACGCCGCTCCAGCTAAGATCCAAAAATACTCCGGTGAGCATATCACTCCGGAGTAGAACAATCCAATTTCTAGTACTGTAGGAGTACTTTATTAGTGCACAAACCTGGCGAAATTAAAGGTGTGTTCTTTGTGTGTGATGTAAATCTAAAAATTTGAAGGTTCTAGCAAAAACATTTCTTCACAAATATTCGATGTGTTTGCTTGGCCTTACCTATATATCCGGTGAGCATATATGGATGCCAAATCCTTTACAAACTTAGGGCTCCTTTGATTCATAGGAATATGAAGAGTGTAGGAATATGAAAGGTGTAGGATTGGAATGTCATGCCAAGTTGAATCCTATAGGAATATGGTGTGTCTTTGATTGTAGCAAAGGAATTTTTCCATGAGGTATGAGCTAATGCTTTTTTCCTATAGGATTTGTACTACAAGATTCCTATAGGAATAATTCCTATAGGATATGTTCCTATGAATCAAATGACTTGTATAGAAATTTTCCTATAGGATCCAATTCCTACATAATTCCTATATCAATCCTATGAATCAAAGGAGCCCTTATATTTTTTAAGAGATCGATGTGCATGCATCTATCTCGCCATGGTAAATTAATGAAACAAGTTGCATATTTGCCAGAATTCCAAACTTCGTGAGCAGTATAGAGATCGAGACCTTAATTAATTATTATGGGTAGGATGCATGCATGCATGGCCATTTTCTAGGGTTTTAAAGGATACTAGAGCTTTTCTAGGTTAATTTGCAACTATATGTATATTTGTTTTCTAGTTCTCGGGCTGATCATTAAACTCAACATTGAGTTGTAGATTATGTGAAATTAGTACATGCCATAAAATATAGTAATTTTTTATGGACCCTACGAGGCAGGACGTGTGGTGTACCCTTAATTATTAATTGGTAGACATGTACCGTTGGCATGTTTGAAGAAAATTTGAATTTGGAAGAAGTTTTTTAAGTAAAATTAACGCAAGCACAAAATCATGTGTGATGGTGAAATTTCTAGAACAAATTAATACAAACCTAGTAATATGAGTTTGTTTGGCTTTCTGCCCACAAGTGAGTATTGTGCGCATGTACTTTGATGCAAAATCCCGCCATACAAAACTTTTTAGTTATCATATGACCTCAAGTTTGGAAGAGATCGTATTTTAAGCAACTTCACAAACAAGATATTCTAACAATTATATGCATGCATGAAAGAATGATTTCCCTTTTTTATTACTGTACAAAAATGGCTAGATGTGTGTTATTTGTGAAGGAGGGCTACCAAATTTTAACAGTTGCACATTATTGTCATAATTCCACCTTTTGGAAGCAGTAGGGTAGACATGCTTTCCGCTTGGTAGGATGTGTTAGTGCCATCAATTTTGTAGATATAGGTTCAAGGATTTATTCATCTTAATCTGCAACTATATATGGATTTTTAAGCTTTTGCCTAGTAATTAAACTCATAATTGAAATAATGTAGGTTATTTAACTACATACATGCCATAAATTCTGACAGGAAATACTTGGACGTGCCTTGCGAGGGTGGTAACAAACAAGAACACAATGACCAAACTTCAAATGCCAATCCACCCACCAAGCTATACGATTCGCATGTACAATCGATCGACTCCTTCTAATCAAATTTGAATACAATAGAAGAAGTTTTAAAAAAATTCAAAATGAGATCAACTTGTGCATTGATTCATCTTTTGTTATTTATTTGCTTGTAAAAATAGAAACATAGGCATATGAATGTATTCGAAACACTTCACTTTTCAACGGGGAAGGGACCCGAAGGTCCCAGAAAAACAAAAAAGATTACAATAGTAGTACTCCTTTGAGAAGGCAGTAGAAGAAGGATCCTCGAAGAGCCAAATGCTTTTATTATCCACAGCTGTTCGGCTCTTTTCCTTCTCGTGTAAGCTATCGCGCAATGATTATACTAATGGTCGGATGGTAGTACAACCATTTTCGCAAACTTCTGCGCCCTTCGTCATGTCAACATCGTATCCCAGTGTGCAAGCAGTCTGCTCGAATGAAATACTCCTAAGTACGTACGGTATTCCCTCCAAAGACACACCACACGGTATTCCCTCCAAAGACGCACCGTCGCCCCGATCTGCTCGAATGAAATACTCCAAAATACTTCTGCGCCCTTCGTCATGTCAGCATCGTATCCCAGTGTGCAAGCAGTCTCCTATGAAATGGAGACGACATTTTGTTGAAAAGTGTCGGTGCATGCTATATACCACACTAGTATGAGAGTTTTTACAGCATTATTCCGATTTCCACATAATGCATTAAATTTGGACGCGATGCCACACTGACAAGAGTGGTTTAAACAAGGCCATTATTTTTATTATGTTATATTACTACAATACTCCAAGGTAGCACTAGTAGCCTTCGGTTGTACTCTGCCGGTCGCGCTGCCTCATTCGACCAGACTTTATTCTTCTTCTCATATATATATACAAAATACTGTCTGCCGAGGTTTGATGACCGCACCGTCGCCCCTCTCCGCCACGCCGTCTTGGGCCGCGCCACCATTCTCCCCGCCGAGTTCTCCCCCGTCCCCGACGCACCACCGTCAAGCACCACCGGACCGATCTTCGCAGGTATGTACATCTCCAACCTCCGGCGAGTACAGAGGTTCATCGGTCATTGTGTTCGATATAACCTTAATTTGGGGATTGCAATGTGAGTAACTTACTGGGTTTTCTAGGAAATGAAAACGGCGTCGCTCGATGCCTACACTGCGTCGGCGGATACATGGAAAGCGGAGACGGATGCTCTGCATGCATCGGCCGAGACATGTAAAGCGGATGCGGATGCGGATGCGGATGCGGAGGCAAAGGCGAAGGCGGTGGCTAGGACGGGCCCGGGCGCTGTGGCGCTGGCAAATGCTCGTATCGAAGCTACATTTTGTTGGAAAGTCTTGGCGCGTGCTTCGAGAGTTTTGGCGGCGCAGCCGGGAGAACCGTCGGAGGCTTCGAAGCTGGCTGCTTTGAACGCGTCGAGAGCTTGGATGGTGACTTCATCTAAGGCGGCGCTTGTTGCATATGATCGTGACTCGTCAACCCCTTTGTAAGTTCTACCTTCCCCAACTGCAATGAGGTTAGATCTGGTGGATTGGGTTTTTTGCCCAAACCAGACGTGATGATGCATTGAGATGTTTTTGTATTTTTGATGATGCATTCTGCTTCTTTTGTAATTTGGGTGATTCATTATGCTTTTTAGGTAGTAATTTTTCTGATGCACTCACCTCTTCAGGAATTTTTCATGGTTTTTTTGTTTTTGTTTTTTTTCTGTCACACTAGCTAATGCTCTCTGCTGTTTAGCCAAAAGTTGGATGATGCATTGTACTGTTTACATATATTTTACTCTGATGATGCATTTTGCTCTTTTAGCCTTTTAGGTAATTTTTCTGATTCCTTGAGCAGTGTGGGAAATTTCGATGAAGAATTTTGCTGTCAACTTAGATGATGTATTGTGTTGTTTACATTTTATTACCTATATCAAAGCTAACCCCATCTGATGTTACCACAGCGTTTTGGGTCCTGTAGAGGTCTCTTTTTCCTCCAATCGTGTTGACACGTTAGCAATTATTACTGTATATGCGAGATTGCCTTCCGTTGGTGCGTCCTATTTTTGTGGTGTTTTTTTTTGCAAATTAAGGGCTTCATTGATTATGCAACAGGATTACAATTGCATTGTCCTGTTTACATTATTTTGATTTTGCTGATGCATTGTGATGTTCACATTATTTTGATTTTGCTGATGCATTGTCCTGTTTACATTATTTTGATTTTGCTGATGCATTGTGCTGTTTACACTATTTTGATTTTGCTGATGCACCGTGCAGTTTAGGAAACTTTGATGATGAATTAGATGATGCATTTTGCTGCTTAGTCAAATTAGATGTTGCATTTTGTTTAAAAAAATAGATGATGCAGTGTGCTGTTTACATAATTTTGACGATGCATCGTGCGATTTGCATAATCCTACCAGCTTCAGTCGAAGGACACCCACAACAATCAACGATCTGCCTGGAGATGTAGTCTCTCAGATTCTTGTCAGTCTTTCTCCCCATCCAACCTGCTTACTAGCTGCATCGTGCACCAAGAAAGCATGGAGGCAATGTATGGGAAGCAATTATTTCAGAAAGCTAATTGTGTCACACAACGGAGGAAACCCGTTGCTAGGGTTTTTCACCAACAACTCCGAGGACAATCGATTCATCACAGAGCATGATCTTCACCCGGCCATCTTGAAGATGCTGGCAATCCCGTCTCAAGTGAACGGTCCCAAAATCTATGTCCTGGGATGCCGCGATGGTATGGTGCTACTCCATTCTAATGTATCCAGTGGGTATATATCAGTCTGGGATCCAATTAGGCAAGTTCTCACAGCGATACCAGAACCACCATTGTGGCGCAATCACACAATTGAAAGCAGCGGCTCAATTCTCTGTTCGAGAAACAACTCTGAACCGTTTACACATTGTGGCAAGTTCTCGGTTGTTTGGATAACAACTAAACGTTACGATGCACATGCTCATATCTACTCACCGAGATTCAAAAGAATGGGAGTTTCTAGCTCGATCAACTCCGATGCTTTGTCGAGAGAGTGACCGTAGACCGGCAACTCTCATAGGGGGTATTTTGTACTGGCCAACGAAGTCTAGATATATCATTGAGCTTGACCATGCAAAGAAGGCTCTGAAATATATTAAGTGCCCTCATGAGACGCATGATATATTCATGCTTAACATTCACATCTTCAAGGGACATAATGGAGATGTTGCCCTTGCTGTTATAAGAGACTTCACCCTACAAACATGGGCCGATACAAGATCATCAACAAAGTGCGATCACGAGTCATGGACATGTCATATAAATTTTGAATTGGATACTTTTTTTGGCGTTGAGACATCATTTCCATACAATTGGAAACATGCAGTAAGGTTACTCTGCGTATTTGAGGACAAAAATGAGCTGGTTGTACGGGCAAAGGAGGGAGTATTCCAATTAGATATGAGCAACTGGCAGTGGAGAAAGTACAATTCTGCTAGACGTTGGTGCACTTTACATCCCTACTCAGTTAGACCGGGTTAGTCATTCATATGTAACCTTTGCATTCATTTACATATGACTTTTGCTGATCAATTTGTTCATTTCCTGACAGTAACCGACCTGATCCAGAGTGCAACATCAAGGACACGAAAAAGAACGCGCTGTCAGGAACCCATCTAATTCAAAGTTCAACATCCATAAGAGAAAAGGAAGTCGCATATGAAGGAGCAAGGCTTGTTTGGGCAAGAAGTGATAGCCCAGCTTTTGTTTGGTCTGATGTCTTTTAGTTTTCGTTCTGGTGGAAATGTCGCTGCACCATTTGTTTGTACTGCAGCTCCATAGTGCTAGCTGCTAGTACGTTGGCGCTGTCCAACGTCTGCTTGTTTTGGGGGCATAAATATGCCACGAAACCTTTGTTTTATGTGATCAAACGGTCATCTCTGCATGTATATGTTCGGGTTCTGATGAAACCTTTTTTGTGATCTGTACATATATTTGAGTCAGTCTATGTTTTGTTTTATGATGGGCAGGAGTATTTGTTTTAATACACCATTGTTTATCCGAATTGTATTACTCACTCTATTCAAAAAGTTAGCGGCTCACCTTTTTCCTTCAAGATACGGATGTATCTACACACTAAAAACATATATAGATGAAACCATCTTCAGACAAAGTTTAGTCACTTATGTATGGACGGGGTAGTATTATTTATGTTGTGCTCCCAAACAAGCGGACATCGGACAGCGCACATTTAAAGTTCATATGTGTAATCTTATTCCCTTTGGAAGTTAAGCATTAAACTCTACTAGTACAACCGTGATGGTCTTGTGATGTAGTACTCTTTTGATGCATTTGTGATGTAGTAGTACAGTACTTTTTTTTGAACTGGTATAGTACTATCTAAGAAGAGTACTCCCTCCGATTCACATTCATTTTACACCAAGAAATATGGATCGGAGCGAGGGAGTAAATTAAACATGGCATCTCGTGCATGAAGCTTGACAGATCGATCAAAGTTGGCTAGAATGGCAATACAATGCTCCTCATTAGGCAAATGCATGCCATGTACGATAGTATACATCCAGTAAAGAAGTCTATACTGACATAAAAAAGACTACATTGGGGATGAGAGTCAATTGGGGAATCTACAATACATAAAATCTTGCTCGTAGCTGATTTTGGCTAAGAGGGTTTTACTCACATTACACGTGCCACTTTCCTTGTCTGCAAAACAAGTTCCAATAAAGGAAGAGGAAAGAAGAGGACATTGTGGGCGAGATTGAACACCTTTTTATGTGTTAAGCTGAGGCCTTGTTTAGCTGAGGATTTCGACTTAGGCCTAACAGCTCAGCACACCCAGAAATAAATTTCCTTGCGCGCACCACTGTCAGCGAAAATAACAAAATTAGCACCCAAGATTAAGAACGAAGTGAATTTAAGTAACTTGGTTAGCTTTTCAAGCAATATATTCAGAGAAAGAGCACACATGTCCGGCTAGAAATAATCGTAAGAGAAGAACAATAAATCTAAGGCATCCCACTTCATATGCAGAAGGGACGCGACAACGCATGGATTCATACCTTGAGTCGACTCTGGCTCGTAGAAGGGCGGTCGCGCCTCGAGGATGCCGGCGACGTCTCCACCTCGATCTCACATGTGACTGCTTCTCGGTGGGCGGTGCGCCACGCCATGTAGAAGATCTATCAAAAGAGGAGAGCCCGATGACGCTACCGACGCCTCAACCTTGATAGCACCGGCTTGTTGCTCCGCACCGAGGTGCGCCACGTGCAAGATTTAGCGGATGCGCCAATTTTAGAGATATGTCATGATCGTTGTAACAAATTTCAACATGATAATGATTTGATCCTGCACTCGGCCTTGAACATAAGTACTAGTACAGTCTCACATTTTTTTTTATCATTATACTTTGCGAGATTTAGCGGATGCGCCAAATTCAGAGATAGATCATGATCATGGTAACACAATTTTCAATGTAATGATGATTTGATGTTGCACTAGACCTTGAACATAAGTACTAGTACGGTCTCACAATTTTGTATCATTATACTTTGCAAGTTTTAGCGGATGCGCCCATTTTCAGAGGATCATGGTAACAAATTTTCAACGTGATGATGATTTGATGTTGCACTCGACCTTGAACAGAAGTACTACTACTGTCTTACAATTTCTTTATCATTATACTTTGCAAGATTTAGCAGATGCGCCAAATTCAGAGATAGATCATGATCATGGTAACAAATTTTCAACGTGATGATGATTTGATGTTGCACTCGAACTTGAACAGAAGTACTAGTACAGTCTCACAATTTTGTATCATTATACTTTGCAAGTTTTAGCGGATGCGCCCATTTTCAGAGGTAGATCATGATCATGGTAACAAAATTTCAACGTGATGATGATTTGATGTTGCACTCGAACTTGAACAGAAGTACTAGTATGGTCTCACAATTTTTATTATCATTATACTTTGAAAGATATAGCGGATGCGCCAATTTCAGAGATAGATCATGATCATGGTAACAAATTTTCAACGTGATGATGATTTGATGTTGCACTCGGCCTAGAATAGAAGTACTAGTACGGTCTCACAATTTTTTTTATCATTATACTTTGCAAGATATAGCGGATACGCTAATTTCAGAGATAGATCATGACCATGGTAGTGACCAATATTCAAGGTGATGATGATTTGATTTTGCACTCGGCCTTGAACAGAGGTACTAGTACGGTCTCACAATTTTTTATCATTATACTTGGACCTTAGCGAAATTCAAAATCTCATAGCGGCAAAACTTCCCGCCTACAAAATACAAAAATTTCACACGCTTCCAAATTCCCATTCTACCCCTGTGGAGATGACAGCAAAGTCGGTTGGTGGGGGGGTCTGCCCGTCATTTTTTGGATCACCACCTCCCTAGCCCAGGAAACCCTCCCCAAAAAAATTCATTTCCCTCAGTCTCTCATCTGAGACCACCCGCCGGAACTTCTCAAGTCCCTCTCTCTACCACCTCCACAACCACCGCACCGGAACATCCCCGCCGGACTTCCCTGGCCTACCCGTCATCCGGCTGCCGGAGCCGCTTCATCGACGCCATCATCAACCGGATCGGATCATCCCCGCCGAACCTCGAAACCATATGCTCATCTAGCAGTCTACCGCAGTCGCTTCAGCTGCGGTATCGTCCACCCCACCAGAGCTGCTTCGCCGGATCCGTCGTCCACCGCATCGGATCTTGCTCACCGACACCGCTGTGCACGAACCGGATCTGCTTCACCGGCGCCGTGCATGATCTAAACTCTTCTACTGTCGCTTTTCTATTGCTTGCCTGCAAGTTCTTGTTTAATCTTGGGGGAACCTGTTTGTGCTAACAACGCGCTGTTACGTTTTTGCAGATGAGATGACTAACCATGAATTGTAACGGCCGTCTGTCCAACCCCAAGTAGCACATGTAGTGTACTTCATTACCGGATCTATCAACCCCAGGAAGATCTGCTGTGACTCCCACAGAGTGCTTCTCCTAATGTAAGTCCCTTGTTTTAGCGCCATGTTCTGGGTTCAGATGCTTGTTTGTCTGAAGCTCTTTTAGTTCATTCCTAGCTATGATGGTAACACCTTGCTATTTTCTAGTTCATTGCTAACTTTAAGTGATCGAACATTTTGGTTTGCATTCCCTGCTCTGTAGCCATCATAACTTCTATCTTGCTCAGTCGTTGTTACAAAAATTATAGGCTGCTACTATTTTGTTCATGCCAATATTGTTCTTCAAAAGCTGCTATCACTCTGCTATCTAGCTATGACCGTAAGTATTTAGTTTGGCATGCTATCACTCTACTATCTAGCCTGTAGTACAAATAAACTTGTCATACTACTTGATAATAATTTTGTGTGCCATCTTGTTCTTCAAAAGCTGCATTATTGACTTGTTTCTCTGACTTGGCATGACGCTCACATATGGAATGCTGAACATATTGGTTTGCATTCCCTCTTATACAAGTTCACAGGTGATCCCACTATATTCTGTATCTGGTCCATCCTAAGCTCCAGCATTAACTATCCTCTATGTGTTGCTCATTACAAGTTTATATCCCGAAACATCTTGATTTGCATCCCCTTCACTATAAGTTCAGGAGTATTATTTAGTTCACGGCCAATTTGAAGTAATTGCACTTGGCACATGTTGGTTCACATTCCCTCCTCTTTAGCTTTTGCCATCGTAACTTCTATTTTTGGTTTACATTCCCTGCTCTGTAGATGTAGCAATCATAACTTCATCTTGCTCAGTCGTTGTTAAAAAATTTATAGCCAAATGTTATTCCCTGAACATGTTGGTTTGCATGGGACTTGACAGTAGTAAGTCTGCTGTTTCATTTTAACGTGCTCTGTTATATTGGCTGTTGGTATGCGGCATGCACTCTTTGTTTGCTTATTGTGCGCATTACAATGATCTTCTTATAACGACGAAATGATGAGTTCCAAATTCTTTGGCAAACAATATTGTAGTGTCTTTGCCTTTCCATTGTTGCTGTCTTAACTTGTAAGGTCTTTGTTTCAGATATAGGTGGTGCATGGACAACTTAAAAGATTGCCGAATGGCTTCATTGTATTGCTAGGTTTAATTACCATTCAATTTCTCTGGGTTCTCAGAATATTTTTCAAAGCCTTGCGGTGATGTAATATTTAGTTAGTTTTTATAGTTCTTCGCGCATTTTTTCTATGGTGCTTGTGGTAAGTGAGGCTATCCGACGTAAATCATGTCTTTGCGTAAATATTCTCAGTATCTAAATCACCAATTCCCATCCCTTAAACGGCCCAATTAAGCGAAATCACATAAGTGCCGGCCCGCAAAATCCTAAAGCGCCTATTATGCCGGCATATAAACAGCAACTAAACGAGTGGGCCAGCCCACTTGATTTCTGGTGGACCCCACCGTCTAATTGGGCCGGACCACTTTCTTTAATGTGGACCCCACACACATCTGGGCCGGCCCTGTAACAGAAAAGCGGGCCCCACAAGATTATTGGGCCGGCCCACTAACTTGTTGGGCCAGCCCAACTGCTTTTATGGTGGACCCCACATGCTAAGTGGGCCGGCCCGGTTACACGATAGGGGACCCCACATTTATTATTGGGCTGGCCCACTATCTTCTTCAGGCCAGCCCACTTGCTATATGGTGGACCCCACATACTAAATGGGCCGGCCCATTAACAGGAATGTGGGACCCACCTGTGTTTTGGCCCGGCCCACTATCTTGTTGGGCCAACCCACATGCTATATGGTGGACCCCACATACTAAATGGGCCGGCCCATTAACAGGAATGTGGGACCCACATGTGTTTTGGCCCGGCCCACTATCTTGTTGGGCCAGCCCACTTGCTATATGGTGGACCCCACATACTAAATGGGCCGGCCCTTTAACAGGAAAGTGGGACCCACCTGTTTTTTGGCCCGGCCCACTAACTTGTTGGGCCGGCCCACTTGCTATATGGTGGACCCCACACACTTAATGGGCGGCCCTTTAACAGGAAAGTGGGTCCCACGTGCTAATTAGGCCGGCCCACTAACTTCTTGGGCCGACCCAGTTGCTTTAAGGTGGACCCCACTTGTTAAATGGGCCGGCCAGATAACAGGAAAGTGGGCCCCACATGTCTTGTGGGCCGGCCCTTTTGCCTGTTGACCGGTCAAACGAGTGCATTCGGCCTGGCCCGCATGCTTAGTGGGCCGGCCCTTTTAAATTTTGACCAGTCAACCTTAGAGGTTAGGCCCGGCCCACGTAACTAATGGACCAGCCCAGCTATATAGTTGACCGGTCAAATTAAGTCAGCTGGCCCGGCTGATGTCTACGCCCCCTCCTTTTCCTGTAGACAGTGTTGGGCCTCCAAGAGCAGAGGTTTGTAGAACAGCAGCAAGTTTTCCCTTAAGTGGATCACCCAAGGTTTATCGAACTCAGGGAGGAAGAGGTCAAAGATATCCCTCTCATGCAACCCTGCAACCACAAAGCAAGAAGTCTCTTGTGTCCCCAACACACCTAATAGGTGCACTAGTTCGGCGAAGAGATAGTGAAATATAGGTGGTATGAATAAATAGTAGCAGTAGCAACGGCACACCGAAAAAGTGCTTTGCCCAGGACGATAAACAAAGCGTAGTAACGCAAGTAGTAACGCAAAGAAACAGTAAACAAGCAGCGATAGTAGTATTTAGGAACAAGGCCTAGGGATCAGACTTTCACTAGTGGACACTCTCAACATTGATCACATAACAGAATAGATAAATGCATACTCTACACTCTTGTTGGATGATGAACACCATTGCGTAGGATTACACGAACCCTCAATGCCGGAGTTAACAAGCTCCACAATTCAATGTTCATATTTAAATAACCTTAGAGTGCATGAAAGATCAATACGACTAAACCAAGTACTAACATAGCATGCACACTGTCACCTTCACACTATGTAGGAGGAATAGATCACATCAATACCATCATAGCAATAGTTAACTTCATAATCTACAAGAGATCATAATCATAGCCTACGCCAAGTACTAACACGGATGCAAACACTGTCACCATTACACCGTGCAGGAGGAATAAAACTACTTTAATAACATCACTAGAGTAGCACATAGATAAATTGTGATACAAAACACATTACAATCATAAAGAGTTATAAATAAGCACTTCACTATGCCATTCATAACAGTGAATAAGTATTCTGTGAAATATAGCCTAAGAGACCCACACGGTGCACACACTGTCACCTTTACACACGTGGGACAAGGAGTCTCCGGAGATCACATAAGTAAAATTCACTTGACTAGCATAACGACATCTAGATTACAAGCATCATCATATGAATCTCAATCATGTAAGACAGCTCATGAGATTATTGTATTGAAGTACATAAGGAGAGAGATGAACCACATAGCTACCGGTACAGCCCCGAGCCTCGATGGAGAACTACTCCCTCCTCATGGGAGACAGCAGCGTTGATGGAGATGGTGGTGGTGTCGATGGAGGAGCCTTCCGGGGGCACTTCCCCGTCCCGGCGGCGTGCCGGAACAGAGACTCCTGTCCCCCAGATCTTGGCTTCGCGATGGCGGCGGCTCTGGAAGGTTTTTGCGGGTTTCGTCGATCGTGGCTTTTTCGTATCGAGGTTTTAGGTCCAGGGGCTTTATATAGGCGAAGAGGCGGCGTCAGAAGGTCGAAGGGGCGCCGACACTATAGGGGGGGCGCGGGCCCCCCCTTGGCCGCGCCGGCCTAGGGTTTGGTGGGCCTGTGCCCCCTCTCTGGCGGTTCTCGTGTGTTCTAGATGCTTCCGGGCAAAATAGGAACCTGGGCGTTGATTTCGTCCAATTCCGAGAATATTTCTTTACTAGGATTTCTGAAACCAAAAACAGCAGAAACAAGAATCGGCACTTCGGCATCTTGTTAATAGGTTAGTTCCAGAAAATGCACGAATATGACATAAAGTGTGCATAAAACATGTAGATATCATCAATAATGTGGCATGGAACATAAGAAATTATCGATACGTCGGAGACGTATCAGCATCCCCAAGCTTAGTTCTGCTCGTCCCGAGCAGGTAAACGATAACAAAGATAATTTCTGGAGTGACATGCCATCATAACCTTGATCATACTATTGTAAGCATATGTAATGAATGCAGCGATCAAAACAATGGTAATGACATGAGTAAACAAATGAATCATAAAGCAAAGACTTTTCATGAATAGTACTTTCAAGACAAGCATCAATAAGTCTTGCATAAGAGTTAACTCATAAAGCAATAAATCAAAGTAAAGGTATTGAAGCAACACAAAGGAAGATTGAGTTTTAGCGGTTGCTTTCAACTTATAACATGTATATCTCATGGATATTGTCAATGTAAAGTAATATAACAAATGCAATATGCAAGTATGTAGGAATCAATGCACAGTTCACACAAGTGTTTGCTTCTTGAGGTGGAGAGAAATAGGTGAACTGACTCAACATAAAAGTAAAAGAAAGGCCCTTCGCAGAGGGAAGCATTGATTGCTATATTTGTGCTAGAGCTTTGGTTTTGAAAACAAGAAACAATTTTGTCAACGGTAGTAATAAAGCATATGTATCATGTAAATTATATCTTACAAGTTGCAAGCCTCATGCATAGTATACTAATAGTGCCCACACCTTGTCCTAATTAGCTTGGACTACCGGATCATCGCAATGCACATGTTTTAACCAAGTGTCACAAAGGGGTACCTCCATGCCGCCTGTACAAAGGTCTAAGGAGAATGCTCGCATTTTGGATTTCTCGCTTTTGATTATTCTCAACTTAGACATCCATACCGGGACAACATGGACAACAGATAATGGACTCCTCTTTAATGCATAAGCATGTAGCAACAATTAGTGTTCTCATATGAGATTGAGGATATATGTCCAAAACTGAAACTTCCACCATGAATCATGGCTTTAGTTAGCGGCCCAATGTTCTTCTCTAACAATATGCATGCTCCAACCATTAAGGTGGTAGATCTCTCTTACTTCAGACAAGACGGACATGCATAGCAACTCACATGATATTCAACAAAGAATAGTTGATGGCGTCCCCAGAAACATGGTTATCGCACAACAAGCAACTTAATAAGAGATAAAGTGCATAAGTACATATTCAATACCACAATAGTTTTTAAGCTATTTGTCCCATGAGCTATATATTGCAAAGGCGAATGATGGAATTTTAAAGGTAGCACTCAAGAAATTTACTTTGGAATGGCGGAGAAATACCATGTAGTAGGTAGGTATGGTGGACACAAATGGCATAGTGGTTGGCTCAAGGATTTTGGATGCATGAGAAGTATTCCCTCTCGATACAAGGTTTAGGCTAGCAAGGTTATTTGAAACAAACACAAGGATGAACGGTGCAGCAAAACTCACATAAAAGACAAATTGTAAACATTATAAGAATCTACACCGTCTTCCTTGTTGTTCAAAACTCAATACTAGAAATTATCTAGACTTTAGAGAGACCAAATATGCAAACCAAATTAGCAAGCTCTAGGTGTTTCTTCATTAATGGGTGCAAAGTATATGATGCAAGAGCTTAAACATGAGCACAACAATTGCCAAGTATCACATTATCCAAGACATTATAGCAATTACTACATGTATCATTTTCCAATTCCAACCATATAACAATTTAACGAAGCAGTTTCAACCTTCACCATGAATACTATGAGTAAAGCCTAAGGACATATTTGTCCATATGCAACAGCGGAGCGTGTCTCTCTCCCACACAATGAATGCTAGGATCCATTTATTCAAACAAAAACAAAAACAAAAACAAACCGACGCTCCAAGCAAAGCACATAAGATGTGACGGAATAAAAATATAGTTTCAGGGGAGGAACCTGATAATGTTGTCGATGAAGAAGGGGATGCCTTGGGCATCCCCAAGCTTAGACGCTTGAGTCTTCTTAGAATATGCAGGGGTGAACCACCGGGGCATCCCCAAGCTTAGAGCTTTCACTCTCCTTGATCATATTGCATCATACTCCTCTCTTGATCCTTGAAAACTTCCTCCACACCAAACTCGAAACAACTCATTAGAGGGTTAGTGGACAATAAAAATTAACATGTTCAGAGGTGACACAATCATTCTTAACACTTCTGGACATTGCATAAAGCTACTGGACATTAATGGATCAAAGAAATTCATCCAACATAGCAAAAGAGGCAATGCGAAATAAAAGGCAGAATCTATCAAAACAGTACAGTTCGTATTGACGAATTTTATTGGGGCACCAGACTTGCTCAAATGAAAATGCTCAAATTGAATGAAAGTTGCGTACATATCTGAGGATTACCCACGTAAATTGGCATAATTTTTTGAGTTACCTACAGAGAATTTTGCCCAGATTCGTGACAGCAAAGAAATCTGTTTCTGCGCAGTAATCCAAATCTAGTATCAACCTTTCTATCAAAGACTTTACTTGGCACAACAAAACACAAAACTAAGATAAGGAGAGGTTGCTACAGTAGTAAACAACTTCCAAGACACAAATATAAAACAAAGTACTGTAGCAAAATAACTCATGGGTTATCTCCCAAGAAGTTCTTTTCTTTATAGCCATTAAGATGGGCTCAGCAGTTTTAATGATGCACTCGCAAGAAATAGTATTTGAAGCAAAAGAGAGCATCAAGAAGCAAATCCAAAACATATTTAAGTCTAACATGCTTCCTATGAAAAGGAATCTTGTAAATAAACAAGTTCATGAAGAGCAAAGTAACAAGCATAGGAAGATAAAACAAGTGTAGCTTTAAAAATTTCAGCACATAGAGAGGTGTTTTAGTAACATGAAAATTTCTACAACCATATTTTCCTCTCTCATAATAACTTTCAGTAGTGTCATGAGCAAACTCAACAATATAACTATCACATAAAGCATTCTTATCATGAGTCTCATGCATAAAATTATTACTACCCACATAAGCATAATCAATTTTATTAGTAATAGCGGGAGCAAATTCAACAAAGTAGCTATCATTATTATTCTCATCATCAAATATAGGAGGCATATGGTAATCATAATCAAATTTATCCTCCATAACAGGTGGTAACAAAAGACTACTATCATTATAATCATCATAAATAGGAGGCAAAGTATCATCAAAGTAAATTTTCTCCTCAATGCTTGGGGGACTAAAAAGATCATGCTCATCAAAGCCAGCTTCCCCAAGCTTAGAATTTTCCATAGCATTAGCAACAATAGTGTTCAAAGCATTCATATTAATAACATTTCCATTAGCATGCATATAAAGTTCCATGGGTTTTTTAATTCTATCTTCAAACACATCATGTCCTAATTCAAGATAAAGTTCATAAAGATCTCTCATATTTTTGTTGTTTTCCATTATGCCTAACTAGTGTAAGACAAGAAACAAAAAGTTGCAATTGCAGGATCTAAAGGAAATAGCTTCGAGCACAAACACAATGGCGCCAGAAAAGTACTTAACCTGGAACCGGAGTATGAGTGCCTTTTACCTTTCCTCCCCGGCAACGGCGCCAGAAAATAGCTTAGTTGCCGGGGTCCGGAGTGTGAGTGCCGTTTACCTTTCCTCCCCGGCAACGGCGCCAGAAAATAGCTTGATGTCTACGCCCCCTCCTTTTCCTGTAGACAGTGTTGGGCCTCCAAGAGCAGAGGTTTGTAGAATAGCAGCAAGTTTTCCCTTAAGTGGATCACCCAAGGTTTATCAAACTCAGGGAGGAAGAGGTCAAAGATATCCCTCTCATGCAACCCTGCAACCACAAAGCAAGAAGTCTCTTGTGTCCCCAACACACCTAATAGGTGCACTAGTTCGGCGAAGAGATAGTGAAATATAGGTGGTATGAATAAATAGTAGCAGTAGCAACGGCACCAGAAAAGTGCTTTGCCCAGGACAGTAAACAAGCAGTAGTAACGCAGTAAAACAGTAAACAAGCAGCGATAGCAGTATTTAGGAACAAGGCCTAGGGATCAGACTTTCACTAGTGGACACTCTCAACATTGATCACATAACAGAATAGATAAATGCATACTCTACACTCTTGTTGGATGATGAACACCATTGCGTAGGATTACACGAACCCTCAATGCCGGAGTTAACAAGCTCCACAATTCAATGTTCATATTTAAATAACCTTAGAGTGCATGAAAGATCAATACGACTAAACCAAGTACTAACATAGCATGCACACTGTCACCTTCACACTATGTAGGAGGAATAGATCACATCAATACCATCATAGCAATAGTTAACTTCATAATCTACAAGAGATCATAATCATAGCCTACGCCAAGTACTAACACGGATGCACACACTGTCACCATTACACCGTGCAGGAGGAATAAAACTACTTTAATAACATCACTAGAGTAGCACATAGATAAATTGTGATACAAAACACATTGCAATCATAAAGAGATATAAATAAGCACTTCACTATGCCATTCATAACAGTGAATAAGTATTCTGTGAAATATAGCCTAAGAGACCCATACGGTGCACACACTATCACCTTTACACACGTGGGACAAGGAGTCTCCGGAGATCACATAAGTAAAATTCACTTGACTAGCATAACGACATCTAGATTACAAGCATCATCATATGAATCTCAATCATGTAAGGCAGCTCATGAGATTATTGTATTGAAGTACATAAGGAGAGAGATGAACCACATAGCTACCGGTACAGCCCCGAGCCTCGATGGAGAACTACTCCCTCCTCATGGGAGACATCAGCGTTGATGGAGATGGCGGTGGTGTCGATGGAGGAGCCTTCCGGGGGCACTTCCCCGTCCCGGCGGCGTGCCGGAACAGAGACTCCTGTCCCCCAGATCTTGGCTTCGCGATGGCGGCGGCTCTGGAAGATTTTCTCTGGTTTCGTCAAACGTGGCTTTTTCGTATCGAGGTTTTAGGTCCAGGGGCTTTATATAGGCGAAGAGGCGGCGTCAGAAGGTCGAAGGGGCGCCAACACTATAGGGGGGCACGGGCCCCCCCTTGGCCGCGCCGGCCTAGGGTTTGGTGGGCATGTGCCCCCTCTCTGCTGGTTCTCGTGTGTTCTAGATGCTTCCGGGCAAAATAGGAACCTGGGCGTTGATTTCGTCCAATTCCGAGAATATTTCTTTACTAGGATTTCTGAAACCAAAAACAGCAGAAAACAGCAACTGGCACTTCGGCATCTTGTTAATAGGTTAGTTCCAGAAAATGCACGAATATGACATAAAGTGTGCATAAAACATGTAGATATCATCAATAATGTGGCATGGAACATAAGAAATTATCGATATGTCGGAGACGTATCACCGGCCCGCAAACTTAATGGGCCGGCCCGCTTAAGACGTGGCAGGCCTTGTGTGGGCCTACCATCTACCACGGGGTTTCAGCCGGTTAACGCCGTTAACTGCCAGTTAACAGCGTCTGCCACGTGTCAGTTTGCATGACGTCAGCAGTCAACGGGCTCCCGGAAACACTTGGGCAACGGTCCGATTTTCCGTGGCGGAAGGGCGCCCAAGCGCGACGGACCGAAAAAATCATCGTAGGACTTTGCCTGACGCAGTTTCCACAACAGAACCCATATCGTCGGGTTAGGCCCATAGGCGACGAAAAATACCCCTTAGCGGACGATTTCGAGACGTTGTCTATCAGAACTTTTCTTGTAGTGTAAAAGAGAAGTACCTCCTCGTCATCACCCTCAACATCCTCCTGGAACTGAACGTTTGGGCCGAAATCATCGAAGGGGTCGAGGTTCGCGTCCAGCATCGGGCCTAGGAAGACCTCGCCGTGGTGGCCTGCAACACCGTGCACATCTTCGGCGGGATAAACAACGTTGGTATCCACCTTCTGCTCGACGGCCAGTACGCCCGTTTCGACCGAGGTCGAAGAACCAGACAAGCAGAGGAGACGAGCGGCATGGGTGCCTGGTGAAGCCTCACCCGTCGTGACGGCCAGGACGCCCATTTCGACCGAGGTCGAAGAATCCGACAAGCAGAGGAGACGAGCGGCCTGGGTGCCCGGTGAAGCCTCACCCACCGCGACGGCCACTACCGTAGAGGCATCCTCTGCGTGGGCGGTCGCCTATTGCTCCGCCTCGTATGCAATACCTGTCTTCATGCTGCTGCGGTTGGAAACGGGAAAGTCGATGCCTCAGAGGTGCGGTGAGTGGATGGGGGGTTTTCACAGTGTGGGGGAGGCAAGTTGGGGGAGTGGAGAGGACGAGCTCGCGAGAGATGATGAGGCCGATTATGTTATAGCCTCGACTCTCGTATCCGATGGTGGACGCGTGAAGTCATGCATGTACTCGACTTTCCACTTTCGGGAGACGTGTACGAAACTTTTTTTTGGACCATTTAACTTCATGTGGGACTCATGTATACCAATACTTCCAAACGTCATAAGTAATTCAAAATCATTCAGAATAATATGAGACCTTAACATTTTATTTTTTGTGTCAGATATTGTCTATGAAAAATAACATCCTTCAAAAAATAAATCCCCTATGCCAATCCGATCATGCCCGTCTACTCCAACTAGCTTCCTCGAGTAATTTGTCACCTTACATTCTTAAAATGAACCAAAATTTGGCACAGGGGTGCATCATCACATGGAAAATGATGTTACCATTCTATCTTCCCATTTTTTTTTGAATTTTTCAAAATTGTCATGCCCTAACGGAAAAAATGTACTCCTTCTAAGAAGCATGTATCAGAATGGCATTACCAAAACCTAGGGGTGGGGTGGGGGGGCACATGGTGGTGTGATGATACATCACATTTGGACCACACAACACCATTTGGACCAACCAAAAAAACCACCCTACACAAACCCTGGTCAAAACTAGTTTGACCAATATTACAAAAGTTGTACGGAGTACATAATCCGTAAAACCGTCGAAATATACGAAGCATTCAGGAGTCCCCAAAGTCGGTGACTTTGAGTCACTTACAACCGTGGTCCACATATCGGTCACCCAAAGTCATGGCAAAGTTAGCTTGGCAAAGTCACCGATATACAAAGCAAGCAAGTGAATGCACAACTCCGTAGCACCGAAAAGACATCTCACGTAAAAGGCTAGTACTACCTTTTCTTCCCGGATAAGCAAAAATAGCTGATCGGTACTGACGAAATGCACCAGGTCCGCAATGTACTCCAGCTATAAGTGAAGCATGCCTACCACTGAAGAGGAAATTCAAGATTCCACCAGATCCCCATATCACTCTTTTGCATAAAACACGGACATATCTTTTGCACAATTCACCACTTGTTGGTCTAATCTATCGCAGCTTCCATCAGTTGGTCATCTAATTAACGATTTAACGGATTAGAAAAATAAGCGGTGGAATTAGAAGTACTAGTAGCGAAATGTGCAAAATATACCGTCCTTCCCGAGGGGGTTTGTCCAGAAGAGGGCCGGATGACAATGTCCCGGGTGCATCCAGAAACGAGAGGAGTAGTTTCTAATACATGTAAGAAATTATTTTACAAAAAGGTACATATTAAGTAGTACAACTATTAGTACAGTACTACTATTTCGAGGGAAAATGCCATGTCGTGCGACCTCTAATCAATGAGTAGAAGTTGTAGGTGCGCATAACATGCATTGCTGAAAGCTGGTTCCGCTGGAATTTGAGCTCGATCGGGCGGATTCTGCGAAGTTCGCCCGACGTCACTCATGTATCCCACCAAACTGCTCACTTCTTTCAATGTCTCTTCTCTTTCACTGCAGCTCTCCAACATCAGGTGCATCTACTTATCTTGTGCCTTCTGCCTCTCGAGAAGGGCAAGGATGGCGATGTCAGCATATTCAAGGTTCAACTTTTGGAGCTGTACTTTATCCTGAAGAAGGATTTTGTACTCTATATCAGACTTGTCTCTTTCGAGGCACACAGTCTTGAGTATGCTGCTGGCTTTCTCCGCTGATGCAATGTTCCTCTCTTTCTGCTTAATCAGCTCGTTCTTCAACATATCGCTCTCATTGCGAAGGCTGCAAATGAGCTCCACAAGAGTTTTCGAATTCTTCTTCTTGGCAGCCAAATCGTCTCGGAGGCGATCACACTCTAAGCTGAGCTCCTCGTTTTTTTCCATCAAGATGGCGACAGTGGTGTCGATAGTCGGCGCCGCTTCCTTCAGGGCGAAATCATCGGTAGCAAGTAAGCGCAAAGGAAGAAGAAGAAGAAGAAGAAGAAGATAACTACACAGTGCTTGGTGCTACCTCATTTCGCTGGGGTAGGGCCGGGTTGAAATCATCGGACGACGATGATTCCTTGGTCGTGGAAGTTGGTGCAGTACGGGCGTCGTTGGAACTTCCAACCCTTTAAGATGTATAACCATAGAGACTCTTAAAGAGCTTGAGCCCGGGCAAGAAGAAACGAAAGTACATGGCGAAGGAAACTAACCCGGTGAGCACAGCACGGACGCGTTTCGGCGGCGGCGACGGCGAGCCCACTTGGTTTCTGGAACCGTCTCTCGAAATTTCGAGCCGGCGTTTTTTATCCGCGTACTTGACCGCCGGCGACCTGAAGTTTGAACACATTAATTGCTGGAGGAGAGAGCGACTAAAGAAACGAAAGTACATGGCGAAGGAAACTAACCCGGTGAGCACAGCACGGACGCGTTTCGGCGGCGGCGGCGGCGACGGCGAGCCCACTTGGTTTCTGGAAGCGTCTCTCGAAATTTCGAGCCGTCGTTATTTCTCCGCGGACTAGGCCGCCGACGACCTGAATTTTGAAGACATTGCTGGAGGAGAGAGCGACGAACAAATGTTTGTTAGGTGGAGAGAGGAAGAAAGTGAATGGAACGAGAGAGTTTAGCGTTTTGCCCTTATAGTCATAGTCGCTAACCGTGACGCGGGAAGGTTGGTCGTCGGCGTTTAATGGTCTCCCGCGTGGAAACCGAGGCGGCCACGAGGGAGCGGCTGGCCACGCGGCGTCCAGTCGCCTACGCCGCCGTAAATGAGGGTAGTTGCCTACCACCACCAGGTGACATGCACCTTTTGCATGTCACCATGTGACATGCGGCCTAAATTCAAATTTAAAACATTGCGAAAAAAATCATGCATCCGGTGACATGCCCATGGCATGCCACCGATGAAGAGTTCCGTGCCATGCACTCTGGCACTCTGCGCCGTCTTGGATCAGAAAATGAGCGAAGAACGAGGACGAGGCACTAGTTCAAATTTAGGATGAAGTTTAAGTTTTATTTTGGTTTAAATTAGATTAGAGGGAGTAGTACTCTTACTTTATTACTCGTACTTGTGTTAATGTAGTAGTATTATTATGGTGGTGTACTTGCGTTCATGTACTTGTTTCAGCTGTTTTGATGAAGGAGACATGCATCACCTTTTTTGGTGACATATCTAGTCGTCCTGTAGCCCTTGTCAAATTCCTCTGATATACTGATGGGAGGGCTTGTTCACCCCATACTGATGGGAGCCCTTGTCAAATCATAATCATAATCAAAAGGCGCATTTTTCCCCGATATTACTCGATGCTTAAGGTGCGGGTGGTTGTGGTTCAGTTATCTCCCTAATTTGCACCTGCTTTCCCGTTTCCACTAGTCGAAAGTCGAAACCTGGCCACATTAACCCAAGATCCTGAAGCCGCCGCCTCAACCCTAGCTGCCTCCAGTTCTTCCTCCTCCATAGATTGGTTCCCCCTCCTCCGGTTGGCTTCGCCGGCGTCAGGAGGAGTGGGGAACCCGATCTATGCGTGGAGTTTCGAATAAAAGTATTGTTTTCATTAGATTATATTAGATTATGTTAGGATTTTGGTAGCCGCCTTCTTGTTGGTTTCCCCTCAATGGAGATGGCATCGTCTGCAATAAGTGATCTTCGGCCTTTCGTTCGGCGACGAGATCTTCTTCCCGGCATCAATGGTGGTCTTGAACGATCACAATTTTCTAGGTATGGGCCTTTGGATCTTGCTTCGCCAGATCGATTTTGGGTCTTTTGTCTTTGTTGCCGTGGGGAGGATTATCCTCGCAGTTTTTGTCCCGGCTGCTACGTCCTCGACAATGGTGATTCGTACTCTCGGCTCTCCATCGACGATGACAAAGCTAGTCGGTTATTATTCCCTGATATACTGGTGTTGGTACTCTTGCCGATGTTGTATGACTGCTTTAATGGTTGCGTGCGTGCACGCAGCTTTGGCATTGCGGATCAAAAAATTATGGGAGAACTTTCATCGGTATCTACAGGTCTATGGTTAGTTATCTATTTTTGGCTGCCTTCAGAAAAGTACAAGATTGTGTTCGGGAAGAAGAAAAAAATTGAAGACCTCGAAGATTTGTTACTATCTTTTAGACTTTATTTTGTAATCGTTGGAGTCAGTTCATGTATCTCTACCATGTACTATTTGTTGCTATGAATATATGTGGTATTGATTGTCAAAAAAAAAACCCAAGATCCTGAAAAACTGTTGGTCTATCTCGAGAAACGAGGAGGTTTAAGGAAACGAGGAGTCCAGCGCGTGCGGAAGGAGCTTTAATCGTGCGAGCATGCAGGGGCAAAATGAGGAAACTAGCGATTACTTTCTCTCCTGCCAGTCTTATACCTTAATAAATGGGCAAACTGAGCACGTTGTAGCTAATCCTTTTATTAATTAAGCAGCTATATTAGTCAATAAGATTGCCTTATGTTTTTCCTCAGTTTTCGCCAAGCCCTTATTTGTAACCCGCAGAAGGAGCTCAGACGGGAGGATTCCAGTTTAGTTGACCGTTCCGTGCTGACGTGTGGGGCTAGTAGAAAGAGACTGTGTGGGACAGGACGAGACCGCGTTTGGTTGTACGTGAGCAGGAGCTGGGTTCTGTCTCTCTCGGCGCGAATTGGCATTTTTAAGAGCACCTTTTCCCCCTCTGTCTCTTTGTCTTTATTAACCAAATTAGTATCAAATCTAGAGAAGCTTGCATTTCTGTCTTTCTTCAATTATTTGTGCCTTTTGGCCCTCGTTGTTTGCCAAATATGGCAGCAAATCTAGTACTCCCTCTGGTCCATATGTATGTAGTTAAATCTAGAAGCAAATCTCCAGGGTAATGTACTCCGTACGACAAATTCACAGTAATAGTAAATCGAGAAAACAAAGTAGGGCCAACAAAATATAGTAGAATAGGGATAGATAATAGGGATCCCTCCCTAGATAATAAGCTGCATACACAGCAGCCAACAGGTTCGAGGTTCTTCACAACACCATCATACTAACAACATAACAACAAGGGATCCCTAGCTAACAACAAAATAGAAGCTGCTTTGTAGCAGCAGCACACGTCCAGGACTCCGCCTACCCCATCTGCCTCTGCCTCCACTTGTTGCTCCCCTTGGGAGCCTTGGGCTTGAGCGAAGGCATGCGCCCGGCTGAGTTCTCCACCCGCTGGATGCTGCGGAGGTGCATGCCGAGCGCCATGTGCTTGGCGCGGAAGGAGTGGGGGTTCACCGACGCGCCGACCTTGGGGTTGGTGTTGCTGATGTTCTCGGCATGCGTGAGGAGGCAGTTGAAGTCAGTGCGGCCGAGCCTCCTAGTGCAGAAGGGGCACCTGTAGACACCCTTGGCGAAGTAGGAGACGTACTGGCCGACCTGCAGCCTCCGCAGCACCTGGCGAGTCTTGACGTCATGGTGCTCGTCGTCGCTGCCGACGTCGCTGCCAGACAGCTGATCCATATCAAACGGGAACTATTAGTGAATGAGATGCAACGATGACTAACGTGCATGATAACAAAGTAAGGAAAAATAGAGCCAGCCTCAGTTAGAGTGGACACGATTATATGTCTACAGGGATAGTGTTAGCGAACCATAGCTCATGCACAACAGATTTGTACACATCAATGGTTCGCTGAACCCACTCTGTAAAAATATGTGCCCAACGATTCATCATAGGCAAAGAAACAGATTCCAGATCTGATTTTGAACAGATTCCAGAATATTTGCAAAATTAAACGGTTGATATCTTTTGATTCGTGCATAAAATAACTGACTGAGATCCCATAAATTAACTGATTGAGATCCCATTATTACTTGCATAAATTAACCGAACGGCCGAACTCCAAATCTTAAACGAAATCAAGAAGGGATCAAAGCAAAATGGAATAAAATCGGCGCAAATATTAACCCAATACTCAACCATCTACAGATCGGCACTAATAGTTACTAGGGAACCAGCAAAAATAGGGTTCAAAGAGGAATGGGGAACAAAAAAGGGAGCAACCCATAGTTACCTCGTTCCATGGGTCGTCCATGCAGGTGTCGTAGGGGTTCGGAGGCGAGATGTACGACACCTCCTCATAGGGGTCCCATCCCGGCGGGATCCGACCGCCACCGGCGGCGGCGACGGCCGTTGAGGGGACGGCGTCGAAGAGGGAGGCGTCGCGCTTGGAGCCGACGGCGTCATTAACGATGGGATTCGCATTCTCCTTGCACATCTCGCCGGCAGAGAGGGAGAGGGTTTTTTGCTTTGGAGAAGATGATGAGACGTGAGAGGAGGCGTTGCATCAGCTAGTGTGAGTGACAGAGAGAGTGCGAGGAGGCGTCTATAAAGTCGAGGGCTGGTTAATGCAACCCGCGTCCTAAGCGTCCACCATTGATCGTCTGCACGTCTTGGGCTTCTGCAACGCGACACGCGTCCACGATTGCACGTCTTCGACTTCTGCACCGCGACCCGCGTCTACACGTCAACAATTGCACGTCTTCCACTTCTGCACCGCAACACGCGTACTCGAGTCTAACCCTGGAAATTTAGCATTTTTTGTGTGCTCAGTTTTCCCCTTGAGTACTAATACTGCCTAGTGCAATATACTCAGTTTTACCTCAACCCTAACCCTAAACTCTGTCTTATGAAGTCAAGCATGAAGAGAAGTGGTTTTGGGTTTAAAACATGGAAATTTCAAAACCCCCCAAAACCTTCATTTTAGGGTGACTAAGAAGGATCCATGCTTACCATTTTATTTTCATGTTTTAAACTTGTTTAAATCTTGGTCAAACCTAGGATTTGACCAAGATTCAAATGGGCAAAAAATAAAAAAAAATCAGAAAAATGAAAAACCAAAGTACATAGTCTTCTTATGTCATATAGTAAGCATTCAATTTGTTAAACAAGGTCTAGGCATATTCAAACCAGCCAAATCATGTATCTATAAACCCCTAACCCCTAAACTCTGTCTTATGAAGTCAAGCATGAAGAGAAGTGGTTTTGGGTTTCAAACATGGCCGAAAATTTCAAAAACCTCCCAAAAGCCACATTTTAGAGTGACTAAGAAGGATCCATGATTACCTTTGTATTTTCATATTTTAAACTTGTTTAAATCATTGTCAGACCTAGGATTTGACCAAGATACAAATGGGCACAAAATTAAAAAAATTAGAAAAAAGCAGATAGTCTTCTTGTGTCATATAGTAAGCATTCAAGTTGATAAACAAGGTCTAGCTATATCCAAACCAGACAAATCATGTATCTACCCCTTGTCGATCTTATGAAGTCTTGCATGAAGAGAAGTCGTTTTGGGTTTCAAGTTTAAAATGTATCTACCCCTCTGATATAGTCTTCTTATGTCATATAGTAAGCATTAAAGTTGAGAAACAAGGTCTAGACATATTCAAACTATGCAAATCATGTATCTACCCCCTAACCCCTAAACTCTTTCTTATGAAGTCAAGCATGAAGAGAGGTGGTTTTGGGTTTCAAACATGGAAATTTCAAAAAACTCCCAAAAGCTTCATTTTAGAGTGACGTCTAAGAAGGATACAGGCTTCCCTTCTCATTTTCATGTTTTAAACTTGTTTAAATCTTGGTCAAACCTAGGATTTGACCAAGATTCTTCAGAAAAAATTAAAAGAATGAAAAACCAAAGCACATAGCATTATTCTTATGTCATATAGTAAGCATTCAAATTGATAAACAAGGTCTAGACATATTCAAACCAGAAAAATCATGTATATATCTACACCTAACCCTAATTAAACTCTGTCTTAATTATGAAGTCAAGCATGAAGAGAAGTGGTTTTGGGTTTCAAACATGGAAATTTCAAAAAACCCCAAAAGCTTCATTTTAGGGAGACTAATAAGGATCCATGTATACCATTTTATTTTCATGTTTTAAACTTGTTTAAATGTTGGTCAAACCTAGGATTTGACCAAGATTCAAATGGGCGAAAAATTAAAAAAATCAGAAAAATAAAAAGCCAAAGTACATAGTCTTCTTATGTCATATAGTAAGCATTCAAGTTGTTAAACAAGGTCTAGACATATTCAAACCAGACAAATCATGTATCTATACCCCTAACCCCTAAACTCTATCTTATGAATGAAGTCAAGCATGAAGAGAAGTGGTTTTGGGTTTCAAACATGGAAATTTCATAAACCTCCCAAGAGGCTCATTTTAGAGTGACTAAGAAGGATCCATCCTTACCTTTTCATTTCATGTTATAAACTTGTTTAAATCATGGTCAACCCTAGGATTTAACCAAGATTCAAATGGGTAGAAAATTAAAAAAATTAGAAAAATGAAAAACCAAAGTACATAGTCTTCTTATGTACGTCATATAGTAAGCATATTCAAGTTGATAAACAAGGTTTGGACATATTCAAACCATACAAATCATGTATCTACCCCCTAACCCTAAACTCTTATGAAGTCAAGCATGAAGAGAAGTGGTTTTGGGATTCAAACATGGAAATTTCAAAACCTCCAAAAAGCTTCATTTTAGAGTGACTAAGAAGGATCCATTCTTAGCTTTGCATTTCATATTTTAAACATGTTTAAATCATTATCGAACCTAGGATTTGACCAAGATACAAATGGGTGGGCACAAAATTCAAAAAAACAGAAAAATGAAAAACCAAATCACATAGTCTTCTTATATCATATCGTAAGCATTCAAGTTGATAAACAAGGTCTAGATATATCCAAACCATACAAATCGTGTATCTACCCCTGTCGATCTTATGAAGTCTAGCATGAAAAGAAGTTGTTTTGGGTTTCAAACATGGAAATTTCAAGAACATCCCAAAAGCTTCTTATGTCATATAGTACTAAGCATTAAAGTTGAGAAACAAGGTCTAGACATATTCAAACTATGCAAATCATGTATCTACCCCCTAACCCCTAATTAAACTTTGTTTATGTAGTCAAGCAAGAAGAGAGGTGGTTTTGGGTATCAAACATGGAAATTTCAAAAACCTCCCAAAAGCTTCATTTTAGAGTGACTAATTAATAAGAAGGATGATACAGGCTCCCCTTCTCATTTTCATGTTTTAAACTTGTTTAAATCTTGGTCAAACCTAGGATTTGACCAATACGCATCCTGATGCGTCTTATCTTGACAAAGAAGATGGCTGGGAGTTTGCGTACCTATTGCACGTGACTTGTGCTCACTAAAGTGTGGGACCTCACGCGTGGGCACCACACGTAAGTGACAGACCTGTTGGTGTAAAAACTCGGTTGATTATTATAGTGCATTAGAACAAAGTTTCCTATGGATTCAAGCGTAGGAAATCCAATTAACTCATTTACATGACATTATTTTTTCCATGAAGCAAAGTTAACACATCTATCAATTGGTACATTTTGGAGTGACTAAGAAGGATCCAGGCTTACTTATTCGTTTTCACGTGTTAAACTTGTCTAAATCTTGGTCAAACCTAGGATTTGACCAACAAGATTCAAATGGGCAGAAAAATAAAATAAAAACAGAAAAATGAAAAACTAAATCACATAGTCTTCTTATGTCATATAGTAAGCATTAAAGTTGATAAACAAGGTCTAGACATATTCAAACCAGACAAATCATGTATCTACCTCCTAACCCTTAAACTCTGTCTTATGAAGTCAAGCATGAAGAGAAGTGGTTTTGGGTTTCAAACATGGAAATTTCAAGAACCTCCCAAAAGCTTCATTTTAGAGTGACTAATAAGAAGGATCCATGCTTACCTTTTCATTTTCATATTTTAAACTCGTTTAAATCTTTGTCAAACCTAGGATTTGACCAAAAGATTCAAATGGGCATAAAATTCATAAAAAATCAGAAAAATGAAAAACCAAAGCATATAGTCTTCTTATGTCATATAGTAAGCATTCAAGTTGATAAATTAACAAGGTTTTGACATATTCAAACCATACAAATCATGTATCTACCCCTAACCCTAAACTCGGTCAATCTTATGAAGTCTAACATGAAGAGAAGTCGTTTTGGGTTTCAAACATGGAAATTTGAAGAACACATCCCAAAAGCTTCATTTTTAGAGTGACTAAGAAGGATCCATGCTTACCTTTTCATTTCATGTTATAGACTTGTTTAAATCATGGTCAACCCTAGGATTAATTTGACCAAGATTCAAGTGGGCAGAAAATTTAAAAAATAGAAAACTGAAAAACCAAAGTACATAGTCTTCTTATGTACGTCATATAGTAAGCATATTCAAGTTGATAAACAAGGTTTGGACATATTCAAACCATACAAATCATGTATCTACCCCCTAACACGCTAAACTCTTTCTTATGAAGTCAAGCATGAAGAGAAGTGGTTTTGGGTTTCAAACATGGAAATTTCAAAAACCTCCCGAAAACTTCATATTAGAGTGACTAATTAAGAAGGATACAGGCTTCCCTTTTCATTTTCATGTTTTAAACTTGTTTAAATCTTTGTCAAACCTAGGATTTGGCCAAGATTCAAATATATGGGCATAAAATTAAAAAAAAAGAAAAATGAAAAACCCAAGCACATAGTCTTCTTATGTCATATAGTTAGCATTAAAGTTGATAAACAAGGTTTAGACATATTCAAACCAGACAGATCATGTATCTACCCCCTAACCCTAAACTCGATCTTATGAAGTCTAGCATGAAGAGAAGTCGTTTTGGGTTTCAAACGTTTAAGCCAACAGCCCCTTTTCAAATATTTCAAACTTATTCAAATTTGGTTCAAATTTGAAAGACATGCAAGTTATAGCACACATAGTGCATACATTTTCACATATACTGCACTAGATAGATGCTAACCCTATAGTTTGAGGCCATTTGGATGAGGTAGAAAAAATTCTTCGATTAGAATCGTGTTGTTCGAACCCCGTAGTTGGATTTTTTTGAACCTTGATCTGTAGTACTGGGCAAAACCCTAGTTAAACCTATTTAATTATAGATTCTTATATCGATTTTTCTACCTTTTTATTATTACTATGTAGCACATGTGTGTTTGCCCGTCTAGCTAGTGAGACTCGGAGGAAGAGGGATCACTCGGAAGGTCAGAAGAAGGGAGAGCATTATGGTGTCTCCCCTTTTTCGGGTGACGATGTTGACTATTGTGCAGGGTTTGTCAGTGAGCAGGGAGGTGCGAGCGAGCGAGCGAGCGAGTCGAGCGAGGCCAAGAATGAGAGAGATTTTTTTGTGTGTGTGTGAGAGGGACAACCGAAGGATCCTGAAGGACCCAGAGACTTCCAATACGCATCCTGATGCGTCTTCTCTTGACAAAGAAGATGGCTGGGAGTTTGCGTACCTATTGCACGTGACTTGTGCTCACTGAAGTGTAGGACCTCACGCGTGGGCACCACACGTAAGTGACAGACCTGTTGGTGTAAAAACTCGGTTGATTATTATAGTGCATTAGAACAAAGTTTCCTATGGATTCAAGCGTAGGAAATCCAAGTTAACTCATTTAATTACATGACATTATTCTTTCCATGAAGCAAAGTTAACACATCTATCAATTGGTACATTTTGGAGTGACTAAGAAGGATCCAGGCTTACTTATTCGTTTTCACGTGTTAAACTTGTCTAAATCTTGGTCAAATCTAGGATTTGATCAACAAGATTCAAATGGGCAGAAAAATAAAATAAAAACAGAAAAATGAAAAACTAAATCACATAGTCTTCTTATGTCATATAGTAAGCATTAAAGTTGATAAACAAGGTCTAGACATATTCAAACCACACAAATCATGTATCTACCCCCTAACCCTTAAACTCTGTCTTATGAAGTCAAGCATGAAGAGAAGTGGTTTTGGGTTTCAAACATGGAAATTTCAAAAACCTCCCAAAAACTTCATTTTAGAGTGACTAAGAAGGATACATGCTTCCCTTTTCATTTTCATGTTTTAAACTTGTTTAAATTATCTTGGTCAAACCTAGGATTTGACAAGATTCAAATGGGCACCAAAATTCAAAAAAAAAACAGAAAAAATAAAAACCAAAGCAAATAGTTTTCTTATGTCATATAGTAAGCATTAAAGTTGATAAACAAGGTCAAGACATATTCAAACCAGACAAATCATGTATCTATACCCCCTAACCCCTAAACTCTGTCTTATGAAGTCAAGCTTGTGAAGAGAAGTGGTTTTGGGTTTCAAACATGGAAATTTCAAAAACCTCCCAAAAGCTTCATGTTAGAGTGACTGAGAAGGATCCATGCTTACCTTTGCATTTCATATTTTAAACTTGCTTAAATCATTATCAAACCTGGGATTTGACCAAGATACAAATGGGTGGGCACAAAATTCAAAAAAATCAGAAAAAATGAAAAACCAAATCACATAGTCTTCTTATGTCATATCGTAAGCATTCAAGTTGATAAACAAGGTCTAGATATATCCAAACCAGACAAATCATGTATCTACCCCCTAACCCTAAACTCTGTCTTATGAAGTCAAGCATGAAAAGAAGTGGTTTTCGGTTTCAAACATGGAAATTTCAAAAACCTCCCAAAAGCTTTATTTTAGAGTGACTAAGAAGGATCCATGCTTACCTTTTCATTTTCATATTTTAAACTTGTTTAAATCTTAATTTGTCAAACCTAGGATCTGACCAAGAGATTCAAATCGGCATAAAATTCAAAAAAAATCTCAGAAAAAGGAAAAACAAAAGCATATAGTCTTCTTATGTCATATAGTAAGCATTCAAGTTGATAAACAAGGTTTGGACATATTCAAACTAGACAAATAATGTATCTCTACCCCCTAACCCTAATTAAACTCGGTCGATCTTATGAAGTCTAGCATGAAGAGAAATCGTTTTGGGTTTCAAACATGGAAATTTCAAGAACATCCCAAAAGCTTCTTATGTCATATAGTACTAAGCATTAAAGTTGAGAAACAAGGTCTAGACATATTCAAACTATGCAAATCATGTATCTACCCCCTAACCCCTAAACTTTGTCTTATGTAGTCAAGCATGAAGAGAAGTGGTTTTGGGTTTCAAACATGGAAATTTCAAAAACCTCCCAAAAGCTTCATTTTAGAGTGACTAATTAAGAAGGATGATACAGGCTCCCCTTCTCATTTTCATGTTTTAAACTTGTTTAAATCTTGGTCAAACCTAGGATTTGACCAAGATTCTTCAGAAAAAATCAAAAAAATGAAAAACCAAATCACATAGTCTTCTTATGTCATATCGTAAGCATTCAAGTTGATAAACAAGGTCTAGATATATCCAAACTAGACAAATCATGTATCTACCCCCTAACCCTAAACTCTGTCTTATGAAGTCAAGCATGAAGAGAAGTGGTTTTCGGTTTCAAACATGCATGGAAATTTCAAAAACCTCCCAAAAGCTTCATTTTAGAGTGACTAAGAAGGATCCATGCTTACCTTTTCATTTTCATATTTTAAACTTGTTTAAATCTTAATTTGTCAAACCTAGGATCTGACCAAGAGATTCAAATCGGCATAAAATTCAAAAAAAAACTCAGAAAAAGGAAAAACAAAAGCATATAGTCTTCTTATGTCATATAGTAAGCATTCAAGTTGATAAACAAGGTTTGGACATATTCAAACCAGACAAATAATGTATCTCTACCCCCTAACCCTAAACTCAGTCGATCTTATGAAGTCTAGCATGAAGAGAAGTCGTTTTGGGTTTCAAACATGGAAATTTCAAGAACATCTTAAAAGCTTCTTATGTCATATAGTACTAAGCATTAAAGTTGAGAAACAAGGTCTAGACATATTCAACCTATGCAAATCATGTATCTACCCCCTAACCCCTAAACTTTGTCTTATGTAGTCAAGCATGAAGAGAGGTGCTTTTGGGTTTCAAACATGGAAATTTCAAAAACCTCCCAAAAGCTTCATTTTAGAGTGACTAATTAATAAGAAGGATGATACAGCTAGGCTCCCCTTCTCATTTTCATGTTTTAAACTTGTTTAAATCTTGGTCAAACCTAGGGTTTGACCAAGATTCTTCAGAAAAAATCAAAAGAATGAAAAACCAAAGCACATATCATTCTTATGTCATATAGTAAGCATTCAAGATGATAAACAAGGTCTAGACATATTCAAACCAGAAAAATCATGTATATATCTACCCCTAACCCTAAACTCTGTCTTATGAAGTCAAGCATGAAATAGAAGTGGCGGTTTTGGGTTTGAAACATGGAAATTTGAAAAAAAAAACAAAAGCTTCATTTTAGGGAGACTGAGAAGGATCCATGCTTACCATTTTATTTTCATGTTTTAAACTTGTTTAAATCTTGTTCAAACCTAGGATTTGACCAAGATTCAAATGGGCAGAAAATTAAAAAAATGAAAAGAATGAAAAACCAAAGTACGTAGTCTTCTTATGTCATATAGTAAGCATTCAAGTTGTTAAACAAGGTCGATCTAGACATATTCAAACCAGACAAATCATGTATCTATACCCCTAACCCCTAAACTCGGTCAATCTTATGAAGTCTAGCATGAAGAGAAGTCGTTTTGGGTTTCAAACATGGAAATTTCAAGAACACATCCCAAAAGCTTCATTTTAGAGTGACTAAGAAGGATCCATGCTTACCTTTTCATTTCATGTTATAGACTTGTTTAAATCATGGCCTGGTCAACCCTAGGATTAATTTGACCAAGATTCAAGTGGGCAGAAAATTTAAAAAAATAGAAAACTGAAAAACCAAAGTACATAGTCTTCTTATGTACGTCATATAGTAAGCATATTCAAGTTGATAAACAAGGTTTGGACATATTCAAACCATACAAATCATGTATCTACCCCCTAACCCTAAACTCTTTCTTATGAAGTCAAGCATGAAGAGAAGTGGTTTTGGGTTTCAAACATGGAAATTTCAAAAACCTCCCAAGAACTTCATATTAGAGTGACTAATTAAGAAGGATACAGGCTTCCCTTTTCATTTTCATGTTTTAAACTTGTTTAAATCTTTGTCAAACCTAGGATTTGGCCAAGATTCAAATATATGGGCATAAAATAAAAAAAATAGAAAAATGAAAAACCCAAGCACATAGTCTTCTTATGTCATATAGTTAGCATTAAAGTTGATAAACAAGGTTTAGACATATTCAAACCAGACAGATCTTGTATCTACCCCCTAACCCTAAACTCGGTCTTATGAAGTCTAGCATGAAGAGAAGTCGTTTTGGGTTTCAAACGTTTAAGCCAAAAGCCCCTTTTCAAATATTTCAAACTTATTCAAATTTGGTTCAATTTGAAAGACATACAAGTTATAGCACACATAGTGCATACATTTTCACACATACTGCACTAGATAGATGCTAACCCTATAGTTTGAGGCCATTTGGATGAGGTAGAAAAATTCTTGGATTAGAATCGTGTTGTTCGAACCCCGTAGTTGGATTTTTTTGAACCTTGATCTGTAGTACTGGGCAAAACCCTAGTTAAACCTATTTAATAATAGATTCGTATATCAATTTTTCTACCTTTTTATTATTACTATGCAGCACATGTGTGTTTGCCCATCTAGCTAGTGAAACTCGGAGGAAGAGGGATCACTCGGAAGGTCAGAAGAAGGGAGAGCATTATGGTGTCTCCCCTTTTTCGGGTGACGATGTTGACTATTGTGAAGGGTTTGTCAGTGAGCAGGGAGGTGCGAGCGAGCGAGCGAGTCGAGCGAGGCCGAGAATGAGAGAGATTTTTTTTTGTGTGTGTGAGAGGGACAACCGAAGGATCCTGAAGAACCCAGAGACTTCCAATACGCATCCTGATGCGTCTTCTCTTGACAAAGAAGATGGCTGGGAGTTTGCGTACCTATTGCACGTGACTTGTGCTCACTGAAGTGTGGGACCTCACGCGTGGGCACCACACGTAAGTGACAGACCTGTTGGTGTAAAAACTCGGTTGATTATTATAGTGCATTAGAACAAAGTTTCCTATGGATTCAAGCGTAGGAAATCCAAGTTAACTCATTTAATTACATGACATTATTTTTTCCATGAAGCAAAGTTAACCCATCTATCAATTGGTACATTTTGGAGTGACTAAGAAGGATCCAGGCTTACTTATTCGTTTTCACGTGTTAAACTTGTCTAAATCTTGGTCAAACCTAGGATTTGACCAACAAGATTCAAATGGGCAGAAAAATAAAATAAAAACAGAAAAATGAAAAACTAAATCACATAGTCTTCTTATGTCATATAGTAAGCATTAAAGTTGATAAACAAGGTCTACACATATTCAAACCAGACAAATCATGTATCTACCCCCTAACCCTTAAACTCTGTCTTATGAAGTCAAGCATGAAGAGAAGTGGTTTTGGGTTTCAAACATGGAAATTTCAAAAACCTCCCAAAAACTTCATTTTAGAGTGACTAAGAAGGATACATGCTTCCCTTTTCATTTTCATATTTTAAACTTGTTTAAATTATTATCAAACCTAGGATTTGACCAAGATACAAATGGGTGGGCACAAAATTCAAAAAAATCAGAAAAAATGAAAAACCAAATCACATAGTCTTCTTATGTCATATCGTAAGCATTCAAGTTGATAAACAAGGTCTAGATATATCCAAACCAGACAAATCATGTATCTACCCCCTAACCCTAAACTCTGTCTTATGAAGTCAAGCATGCATGAAGAGAAGTGGTTTTCGGTTTCAAACATGGAAATTTCAAAAACCTCCCAAAAGCTTCATTTTAGAGTTACTAAGAAGGATCCATGCTTACCTTTTCATTTTCATATTTTAAACTTGTTTAAATCTTAATTTGTCAAACCTAGGATCTGACCAAGAGATTCAAATCGGCATAAAATTCAAAAAAAAACTCAGAAAAAGGAAAAACAAAAGCATATAGTCTTCTTATGTCATATAGTAAGCATTCAAGTTGATAAACAAGGTTTGGACATATTCAAACCAGACAAATAATGTATCTCTACCCCTAACCCTAAACTCGGTCGATCTTATGAAGTCTAGCATGAAGAGAAGTCGTTTTGGGTTTCAAACATGGAAATTTCAAGAACATCTCAAAAGCTTCTTATGTCATATAGTACTAAGCATTAAAGTTGAGAAACAAGGTCTAGACATATTCAACCTATGCAAATCATGTATCTACCCCCTAACCCCTAAACTTTATCTTATATGTAGTCAAGCATGAAGAGAGGTGGTTTTGGGTTTCAAACATGGAAATTTCAAAAACCTCCCAAAAGCTTCATTTTAGAGTGACTAATTAAAATAAGAAGGATGATACAGGCTCCCCTTCTCATTTTCATGTTTTAAACTTGTTTAAATCTTGGTCAAACCTAGGATTTGACCAAGATTCTTCAGAAAAAATCAAAAAATGAAAAACCAAAGCACATAGCATTCTTATGTCATATAGTAAGCATTCAAGATGATAAACAAGGCCTAGACATATTCAAACCAGAAAAATCATGTATATATCTACCCCTAACCCTAAACTTTGTCTTATGAAGTCAAGCATGAAATAAAAGTGGCGGTTTTGGGTTTGAAGCATGGAAATTTCAAAAAAAAAACTTCATTTTAGGTAGACTAAGAAGGATCCATGCTTACTATTTTATTTTCATGTTTTAAACTTGTTTAAATCTTGTTCAAACCTAGGATTTGACCAAGATTCAAATGGGCAGAAAATTAAAAAATGAAAAAAATGAAAAACCAAAATACGTAGTCTTCTTATGTCATATAGTAAGCATTCAAGTTGTTAAACAAGGTCGATCTAGACACATTCAAATCAAACAAGTCATGTACCCCCTAACCCTACACTGTGTCTTATAAATGAAGTCAAGCATGAAAAGAAGTGTGGTTTTGGGTTTCAAACATGGAAATTTGAAAAACCTCCCAAAAGCTTCATTTTAATTAGACTTACTGATTAATTAAGAAGGATCCATGATTAAATACCTTTTCATTGTCATGTTTTAAACTTGTTTAAATCTTGGTCAAACCTAGGATATATTTGATCAAGATTCAAATGGGCATAAAAATTCAGAAAAAAATCAAAAGAATGAAAAACCAAAGCACATAGCCTCTTCTTATGTCACATAGTAAGCATTCAAATTGATAAACAAGGTCTAGACATATTCAAACCAGACAAATCATGTATCTATACCCCTAACCCCTAAACTCGGTCAATCTTATGAAGTCTAGCATGAAGAGAAGTCGTTTTGGGTTTCAAACATGGAAATTTCAACAACACATCCCGCCAAAAGCTTCATTTTAGAGTGACTAAGAAGGATCCATGCTTACCTTTTCATTTCATGTTATAGACTTGTTTAAATCATGGTCAACCCTAGGATTAAGTTGACCAAGATTCAAGTGGGCAGAAAATTTAAAAAAATAGAAAACTGAAAAACCAAAGTACATAGTCTTCTTATGTACGTCATATAGCAAGCATATTCAAGTTGATAAACAAGGTTTGGACATATTCAAACCATACAAATCATGTATCTACCCCCTAACCCTAAACTCTTTCTTATGAAGTCAAGCATGAAGAGAAGTGGTTTTGGGTTTCAAACATGGAAATTTCAAAAACCTCCCAAGAACTTCATATTAGAGTGACTAATTAAGAAGGATACAGGCTTCCCTTTTCATTTTCATGTTTTAAACTTGTTTAAATCTTTGTCAAACCTAGGATTTGGCCAAGATTCAAATATATGGGCATAAAATTAAAAAAACAGAAAAATGAAAAACCCAAGCACATAGTCTTCTTATGTCATATAGTTAGCATTAAAGTTGATAAACAAGGTTTAGACATATTCAAACCAGACAGATCATGTATCTACCCCCTAACCCTAAACTCGGTCTTATGAAGTCTAGCATGAAGAGAAGTCGTTTTGGGTTTCAAACGTTTAAGCCAAAAGCCCCTTTTCAAATATTTCAAACTTATTCAAATTTGGTTCAAATTTGAAAGACATACAAGTTATAGCACACATAGTGCATACATTTTCACACATACTGCACTAGATAGATGCTAACCCTATAGTTTGAGGCCATTTGGATGAGGTAGAAAAAATTCTTGGATTAGAATCGTGTTGTTCGAACCCTGTAGTTGGATTTTTTTGAACCTTGATCTGTAGTACTGGGCAAAACCCTAGTTAAACCTATTTAATTATAGATTCGTATATCGATTTTTCTACCTTTTTATTATTACTATGCAGCACATGTGTGTTTGCCCATCTAGCTAGTGAAACTCGGAGGAAGAGGGATCACTCGGAAGGTCAGAAGAAGGGAGAGCATTATGGTGTCTCCCCTTTTTCGATGACGATGTTGACTATTGTGCAGGGTTTGTCAGTGAGCAGGGAGGTGCGAGCGAGCGAGTCGAGCGAGGCCGAGAATGAGAGAGATTTTTTTTTTGTGTGTGTGAGAGGGACAACCGAAGGATCCTGAATGACCCAGAGACTTCCAATACGCATCCTGATGCGTCTTCTCTTGACAAAGAAGATGGCTGGGAGTTTGCGTACCTATTGCACGTGACTTGTGCTCACTGAAGTGTGGGACCTCACGCATGGGCACCACACGTAAGTGACAGACCTGTTGGTGTAAAAACTCGGTTGATTATTATAGTGCATTAGAACAAAGTTTCCTATGGATTCAAGCGTAGGAAATCCAAGTTAACTCATTTAATTACATGACATTATTTTTTCCATGAAGCAAAGTTAACCCATCTATCAATTGGTACATTTTAGAGTGACTAAGAAGGACCCAGGCTTACTTATTCGTTTTCACGTGTTAAACTTGTCTAAATCTTGGTCAAACCTAGGATTTGACCAACAAGATTCAAATGGGCAGAAAAATAAAATAAAAATAGAAAAATGAAAAACTAAATCACATAGTCTTCTTATGTCATATAGTAAGCATTAAAGTTGATAAACAAGGTCTAGACATATTCAAACCAGACAAATCATGTATCTACCCCCTAACCCTTAAACTCTGTCTTATGAAGTCAAGCATGAAGAGAAGTGGTTTTGGGTTTCAAACATGGAAATTTCAAAAACCTCCCAAAAACTTCATTTTAGAGTGACTAAGAAGGATACTTGCTTCCCTTTTCATTTTCATGTTTTAAACTTGTTTAAATTATTATCAAACCTAGGATTTGACCAAGATACAAATGGGTGGGCACAAAATTCAAGAAAATCAGAAAAAATGAAAAACCAAATCACATAGTCTTCTTATGTCATATCGTAAGCATTCAAGTTAATAAACAAGGTCTAGATATATCCAAACCAGACAAATCATGTATCTACCCCCTAACCCTAAACTCTGTCTTATGAAGTCAAGCATGAAGAGAAGTGGTTTTCGGTTTCAAACATGGAAATTTCAAAAACCTCCCAAAAGCTTCATTTTAGAGTTACTAAGAAGGATCCATGCTTACCTTTTCATTTTCATATTTTAAACTTGTTTAAATCTTAATTTGTCAAACCTAGGATCTGACCAAGGGATTCAAATCGGCATAAAATTCAAAAAAAAAACTCAGAAAAAGGAAAAACAAAAGCATATAGTCTTCTTATGTCATATAGTAAGCATTCAAGTTGATAAACAAGGTTTGGACATATTCAAACCAGACAAATAATGTATCTCTACCCCCTAACCCTAAACTCGGTCGATCTTATGAAGTCTAGCATGAAGAGAAGTCGTTTTGGGTTTCAAACATGGAAATTTCAAGAACATCTCAAAAGCTTCTTATGTCATATAGTACTAAGCATTAAAGTTGAGAAACAAGGTCTAGACATATTCAACCTATGCAAATCATGTATCTACCCCCTAACCCCTAAACTTTGTCTTATGTATTCAAGCATGAAGAGAGGTGGTTTTGGGTTTCAAATGTCATGGAAATTTCAAAAACCTCCCAAAAGCTTCATTTTAGAGTGACTAATTAATAAGAAGGATGATACAGGCTCCCCTTCTCATTTTCATGTTTTAAACTTGTTTAAATCTTGGTCAAACCTAGGATTTGACCAAGATTCTTCAGAAAAAATCAAAAAATGAAAAACCAAAGCACATAGCATTCTTATGTCATATAGTAAGCATTCAAGATGATAAACAAGGTCTAGACATATTCAAACCAGAAAAATCATGTATATATCTACCCCTAACCCTAAACTCTGTTTTATGAAGTCAAGCATGAAATAGAAGTGGCGGTTTTGGGTTTGAAACATGGAAATTTCAAAAAAAAGCTTCATTTTAGGTAGACTAAGAAGGATCCATGCTTACCATTTTATTTTCATGTTTTAAACTTGTTTAAATCTTGTTCAAACCTAGGATTTGACCAAGATTCAAATGGGCAGAAAATTAAAAAAAATTAAAAAAATGAAAAACCAAAGTACATAGTCTTCTTATGTCATATAGTAAGCATTCAAGTTGTTAAACAAGGTCGATCTAGACATATTCAAACCAGACAAATCATGTATCTATACCCCTAACCCCTAATTAAACTCTGTCTTATGAAGTCAAGCATGAAGAGAAGTGGTTTCGGGTTTCAAACATGGACTAAGAAGGATCATTTAAAAAAAAGCTTCATTTTAGAGTGCATAAGAAGGATCCAGGCTTACCCTTTCATTTTGATGTTTTAATCTTGTTTAAATCTTGGTAAAACCTAGGATTTGACCAATATTCAAATGAGCATTAAAAAAAATAAAAAAATAAAAAAACGAAAGCCCATAATCTTCTTATGTCATATAGTAAGCATTCAAAAGTTCATGAACAAGGTCTAGACACATTCAAATCAAACAAGTCATGTACCCCCTAACCCTACACTGTGTCTTATAAATGAAGTCAAGCATGAAAAGAAGTGTGGTTTTGGGTTTCAAACATGGAAATTTGAAAAACCTCCCAAAAGCTTCATTTTAATTAGACTTACTGATTAATTAAGAAGGATCCATGATTAAATACCTTTTCATTGTCAAGTTTTAAACTTGTTTAAATCTTGGTCAAACCTAGGATATATTTGATCAAGATTCAAATGGGTATAAAAATTCAGAAAAAAATCAAAAGAATGAAAAACCAAAGCACATAGCCTCTTCTTATGTCACATAGTAAGCATGCAAATTGATAAACAAGGTCTAGACATATTCAAACCAGACAAATCATGTATCTATACCCCTAACCCCTAAACTCGGTCAATCTTATGAAGTCTAGCATGAAGAGAAGTCGTTTTGGGTTTCAAACATGGAAATTTCAACAACACATCCCGCCAAAAGCTTCATTTTAGAGTGACTAAGAAGGATCCATGCTTACCTTTTCATTTCATGTTATAGACTTGTTTAAATCATGGTCAACCCTAGGATTAAGTTGACCAAGATTCAAGTGGGCAGAAAATTTAAAAAAATAGAAAACTGAAAAACCAAAGTACATAGTCTTCTTATGTACGTCATATAGTAAGCATATTCAAGTTGATAAACAAGGTTTGGACATATTCAAACCATACAAATCATGTATCTACCCCCTAACCCTAAACTCTTTCTTGTGAAGTCAAGCATGAAGAGAAGTGGTTTTGGGTTTCAAACATGGAAATTTCAAAAACCTCCCAAAAACTTCATATTAGAGTGACTAATTAAGAAGGATACAGGCTTCCCTTTTCATTTTCATGTTTTAAACTTGTTTAAATCTTTGTCAAACCTAGGATTTGGCCAAGATTCAAATATATGGGCATAAAATTAAAAAAAAAGAAAAATGAAAAACCCAAGCACATAGTCTTCTTATGTCATATAGTTAGCATTAAAGTTGATAAACAAGGTTTAGACATATTCAAACCAGACAGATCATGTATCTACCCCCTAACCCTAAACTCGGTCTTATTAACTCTAGCATGAAGAGAAGTCGTTTTGGGTTTCAAACGTTTAAGCCAAAAGCCCCTTTTCAAATATTTCAAACTTATTCAAATTTGGTTCAAATTTGAAAGACATACAAGTTATAGCACACATAGTGCATACATTTTCACACATACTGCACTAGATAGATGCTAACCCTATAGTTTGAGGCCATTTGGATGAGGTAGAAAAAATTCTTGGATTAGAATCGTGTTGTTCGAACCCCGTAGTTGGATTTTTTTGAACCTTGATCTGTAGTACTGGGCAAAACCCTAGTTAAACCTATTTAATTCTAGATTCGTATATCGATTTTTCTACCTTTTTATTATTACTATGCAGCACATGTGTGTTTGCCCGTCTAGCTAGTGAAACTCGGAGGAAGAGGGATCACTCGGAAGGTCAGAAGAAGGGAGAGCATTATGGTGTCTCCCCTTTTTCGGGTGACGATGTTGACTATTGTGCAGGGTTTGTCACTGAGCAGGGAGGTGCGAGCGAGCGAGCGAGTCGAGCGAGGCCGAGAATGAGAGAGATTTTTTTTTTGTGTGTGAGAGGGACAACCGAAGGATCCTGAAGGACCCAGAGACTTCCAATACGCATCCTGATGCGTCTTCTCTTGACAAAGAAGATGGCTGGGAGTTTGCGTACCTATTGCACGTGACTTGTGCTCACTGAAGTGTGGGACCTCACGCGTGGGCACCACACGTAAGTGACAGACCTGTTGGTGTAAAAAATCGGTTGATTATTATAGTGCATTAGAACAAAGTTTCCTATGGATTCAAGCGTAGGAAATCCAAGTTAACTCATTTAATTACATGACATTATTTTTTCCATGAAGCAAAGTTAACCCATATATCAATTGGTACATTTTGGAGTGACTAAGAAGGATCCAGGCTTACTTATTCGTTTTCACGTGTTAAACTTGTCTAAATCTTGGTCAAACCTAGGATTTGACCAACAAGATTCAAATGGGCAGAAAAATAAAATAAAAACAGAAAAATGAAAAACTAAATCACATAGTCTTCTTATGTCATATAGTAAGCATTAAAGTTGATAAACAAGGTCTAGACATATTCAAACCAGACAAATCATGTATCTACCCCCTAACCCTTAAACTCTGTCTTATGAAGTCAAGCATGAAGAGAAGTGGTTTTGGGTTTCAAACATGGAAATTTCAAAAACCTCCCAAAAACTTCATTTTAGAGTGACTAAGAAGGATACATGCTTCCCTTTTCATTTTCATGTTTTAAACTTGTTTAAATTATTATCAAACCTAGGATTTGACCAAGATACAAATGGGTGGGCACAAAATTCAAAAAAATCAGAAAAAATGAAAAACCAAATCACATAGTCTTCTTATGTCATATCGTAAGCATTCAAGTTGATAAACAAGGTCTAGATATATCCAAACCAGACAAATCATGTATCTACCCCCTAACCCTAAACTCTGTCTTATGAAGTCAAGCATGAAGAGAAGTGGTTTTCGGTTTCAAACATGGAAATTTCAAAAACCTCCCAAAAGCTTCATTTTAGAGTTAATAAGAAGGATCCATGCTTACCTTTTCATTTTCATATTTTAAACTTGTTTAAATCTTAATTTGTCAAACCTAGGATCTGACCAAGAGATTCAAATCGGCATAAAATTCAAAAAAAAACTCAGAAAAAGGAAAAACAAAAGCATATAGTCTTCTTATGTCATATAGTAAGCATTCAAGTTGATAAACAAGGTTTGGACATATTCAAACCAGACAAATAATGTATCTCTACCCCATAACCCTAAACTCGGTCGATCTTATGAAGTCTAGCATGAAGAGAAGTCGTTTTGGGTTTCAAACATGGAAATTTCAAGAACATCTCAAAAGCTTCTTATGTCATATAGTACTAAGCATTAAAGTTGAGAAACAAGGTCTAGACATATTCAACCTATGCAAATCATGTATCTACCCCCTAAGCCCTAAACTTTGTCTTATATGTAGTCAAGCATGAAGAGAGGTGGTTTTGGGTTTCAAACATGGAAATTTCAAAAACCTCCCAAAAGCTTCATTTTAGAGTGACTAATTAAAATAAGAAGGATGATACAGGCTCCCCTTCTCATTTTCATGTTTTAAACTTGTTTAAATCTTGGTCAAACCTAGGATTTGACCAAGATTCTTCAGAAAAAATCAAAAAATGAAAAACCAAAGCACATAGCATTCTTATGTCATATAGTAAGCATTCAAGATGATAAACAAGGTCTAGACATATTCAAACCACAAAAATCATGTATATATCTACCCCTAACCCTAAACTCTGTCTTATGAAGTCAAGCATGAAATAGAAGTGGCGGTTTTGGGTTTGAAACATGGAAATTTCAAAAAAAAACTTCATTTTAGGTAGACTAAGAAGGATCCATGCTTACCATTTTATTTTCATGTTTTAAACTTGTTTAAATCTTGTTCAAACCTAGGATTTGACCAAGATTCAAATGGGCAGAAAATTAAAAAAATTAAAAAAATTGAAAAACCAAAGTACATAGTCTTCTTATGTCATATAGTAAGCATTCAAGTTGTTAAACAAGGTCGATCTAGACATATTCAAACCAGACAAATCGTGTATCTATACCCCTAACCCCTAATTAAACTCTGTCTTATGAAGTCAAGCATGAAGAGAAGTGGTTTCGGGTTTCAAACATGGACTAAGAAGGATCATTTTTAAAAAAAAACAAAAGCTTCATTTTAGAGTGCATAAGAAGGATCCAGGCTTACCCTTTCATTTTGATGTTTTAATCTTGTTTAAATCTTAGTCAAACCTAGGATTTGACCAATATTCAAATGAGCATAAAATAAAAAATAGAAAAATAGAAAAACGAAAGCCCATAATCTTCTTATGTCATATAGTAAGCATTCAAAAGTTCATGAACAAGGTCTAGACACATTCAAATCAAACAAGTCATGTACCCCCTAACCCTACACTGTGTCTTATAAATAAAGTCAAGCATGAAAAGAAGTGTGGTTTTGGGTTTCAAACATGGAAATTTGAAAAACCTCCCAAAAGCTTCATTTTAATTAGACTTACTGATTAATTAAGAAGGATCCATGATTAAATACCTTTTCATTGTCATGTTTTAAACTTGTTTAAATCTTGGTCAAACCTAGGATTTGACCAAGATTCAAATGGGCATAAAAATTCAGAAAAAATCGAAAAAATGAAAAACCAAAGCACATAGCCTCTTCTTATGTCATATAGTAAACATTCAAATAGATAAACAAGGTCTAGACATATTCAAACCAGACAAATCATGTATCTATACCCCTAACCCCTAAACTCGATCTTATGAATGAAGTCAAGCATGAAGAGAAGTGGTTTTGGGTTTCAAACATGGAAATTTCAAAAACCTCCCAAAAGCTTCATTTTAGAGCGACTAAGAAGGATCGATGCTTACCTTTTCATTTTCATATTTTAAACTTATTTAAATCTTGGTCAAAGCTAGGATTTGACCAAGATTCAAATGGGCATAAAAATCCAGACAAAAAATCTAAAGAATGAAAAACCAAAGCACATAGCCTTCTTAATTATGTCATATAGTAAACATTCAAGTTGATAAACAAGGTCTAGACATATTCAAAACAAAAAATCATGTATCTACCCCTAACCCTAAACTCTGTCTTATGAAGTCAAGCATGAAGAAGAGTGGTGTTAGGTTTCAAACATGCATGGAAATTTCAAGAACCTCCCAAAAGCTTCATTTTAGAGTGACTAAGAAGGATCCATGCTTACACATTTTCATTTTCATGTTTTAAACTTGTTTGAATCCTGGTCAAACCTGGGATTTGACCAAGATACAAATGGGCATAAAATTCAAAAAAATTAGATAAATGAAAAACCAGAGCACATAGTCTTCTTATGTCATATAGTAAGCATTCAAGTTGATAAACAGATCTAGACATATTCAAACTATACAAATCATGTATCTACCCCCTAACCCCTAAACTTTGTCTTATGAAGTCATGCATTAAGAGAAGTGGTTTTGGGTTTCAAACATGGAAATTACAAAAACCTCCCAAAAGCTTCATTTTAGAGTGACTAAGAAGGATCCAGGCTTACTTTTTCATTTTCATGTTTTAAACTTGTTTAAATCTAGGTCAAACCTAGGATTTGACCAAGATTCAAATGGACATAAAAAAATCAACAGTTTACAACAGCACACAAAATAAGCATGAGATTACATCTAAATCCCTAACTTTTACATGGAGGACCCCAGGCTGAAAGCAAGAAATGCGATCGGGTCTTGAATCTTGATGCGTCTTCTCTTGACAAAGAAGATCGCTGGGAGTTTGCGTAGGTACAACACGTCACTTGTTCTCACTGAAGTGTGGGACCTGACGCATGGGCAACACACGTAAGTGACATGGATTCAAGGGTAGGGCAGCCAAGAGAAAAAAACGAGAATTTGGACAAAAATAACCCAATCTTGCTACTAGTATGTCGAAATTTTGTTTTCCCAATCTTGTTGACTTTGGGTTATTTCTGTCTATTTTGCCGAAAAAACGAGGACAGCGGGAGGCACTGGTGGAATCTGCAAAAAAAAATGTCCAAGTGGTGGTTTGTGCAACATATAGAGCAGTACAATATATGGTAGTACAAGATGAATGTGCACTGCCATGGGCCCGTGGTAATATATCATGATGATGGCAAAGGATCTTTTCTCTGCTGAAACTGTCCAGAGCTGATTTGATGAGACAAAATACAGCTCCACGGCGTGCAAGGACAGCTATACAGTACATTAGCTTCTTCTCGGGTCACACGCCTTCACGACAGGTGCAGTAAGTGCAGCAGAGACCAGAGAGAGAAGGCACGCCCGTAGTACTCGTATATTGATTTCAATTCAAATTGTTTTTTTGCCTGCCTCTCCGTCTTCTTCATCTCCATCTTCTCTGGCGACCCCGCCTACACCATCAGCCCCTGCACCACCGCCGCCATGCCTTTTTCGGATCATCTCGAGCCACCTATTTGATGGTACTAGTAGGAGTTGTGGACTTTTATCCATATCGCTCTACCAGCTGCCGCTCGCACTGTCCTCCAATACCTCATACCCAAACGCCAGCCTCCCACTCCCACACACCCACACCCACTTGACCGCATGCTTCCAATGGCGAGATCGATCAATGAGAGTGGCAGATCTTGGGTGTTTGTTGATGGCCCCTTTGAAGAAATCGCATCCCAATGCGATGTCATCAACGCCGCGAGCCTCGTCGGTTCATGCAAGTTTTATCATGATTCAGCAATACAAAGTGTAGCTCTGCCTGCATCTCAGCCGTTTGGCTTGCCCTGTGTTCTTCATCTTCACCAAACTCAGGTACCCTCCGCGCAAATGCCCTTCTACCGCGTCGTCAAGTTCATGCTGCAGGGTGCGCAGAAGGGCGAGCAGCAGGATTGGAAAGAGCGCGATTGTACATTGTGCCAACTGATGCCACTGGACAGGATCTCTTCCGATGCCGTGATTCCAGATGGTGGTACGGGCATATGGGCAGGCGCGAATGGAGATTGGATCGCTCTTCTTGGCTTTCCCTGGAATTGGGAGCTTGTCAATGTGTACACTGGTCGCCGGATTCCTCTACCAGCAATACGTGAGTTTAAATCCACCCCGGATAAACTTGTGTTCGAGTCTAATGATCAACATCTTCAACTGCTGAAGATAGCTATTTGCCGAGTCCCAACAGCTGCTTCAAATTATACTAGTTTCTCTGTTCTTGCCATCTTCAACGCGGCAATTGCAGTCCTTCACTGTGCTTCTAGCCGATGGACAGTTCTTGACAACCAGTTCTTAGCGTTCGGCTACTCCGATGCAATCATCCACAAGGGTATTGTATTTGCTGTAACTCGAACAGTGAAGTTTATGCATGGAATCAACTTTCTTGGGGTAATTTTTCTCATCTCATATGATGTGTTTTCGCTATTACCTGCTAGTTTCAGATATAGCTTTAGCCTTTTTCTTTTTGTTGTGCAGTTTTCGTGTCATGCCTGTACCTTTCCCCCTCTATATTCAATCAAAATCAGCAGCGATATGCCTTTGAGTCAAAATAAAGTACTCCCTCATATCCAAATCAAATTGACTCAGCTTTGTCTAGCGAGTGCATCTAGCTAGACAAACTTGAGTCAATTAATTTGTGCATATCTAGCTAGATACATCCAGTTGAGTCAATTAATTTGGATCGGAGGCAGTATTTTAGCTAGTATCATTATTCATGTATGTAATGAACTAATCAAGTTTTGCTGAACTGACTTCAAGCTGTGCTTTCCTTTGCAAGGTCCTTTGTTGATCAGCACGGCACCTATTCCGCCAGAACTTGATGAACAAGGTCGGTACAATCTTGGCTCCTGGTGGTTAGCACGATCTCCTGATGGTTCTAGACTTTTTCTGGTCCATACCTGGGGCGTTACTGACGGGCGGGATTATACTGGACTGGTTCGTATTTTACCTGCTGCTGCTACCTCTGAGGGTCGTCATGGTCGCACTATTAGCGGGTATGGTAAGGGTTTACTTGGCTGCGAGGTGTACGGCATGGACACCGGTCGATTGATGCCACCGAGTCCATGGATGAGTATTATTTCCCTTGGATAATATTATCTCTTCCTTGGAGTTAACTATCCGATTATCATTCCGGTAGAAGACGGCAGAACATGACCGTCCAAATATGGCGAGAAGCAACTCTATTTACACATCGCACCATGCGGTAGGCCTTGCATATCCTCCTTCTCCGAGAAATTTGCCGCTTCGGTTTGAATTCTGAAGATCTGTATCGTTGGTTTCCAAACCAACATTAGATGGACATGGCGGCAGGTTCCGTTGTGGTTCATCCCAAGCTTCGCCAACGCCGGCAATGGAACCTGCCTTCGCGTCACAGGTCCAGAAAGAAGGGCTGATGTACTTTATGTAATACTCGTGTTGCAATGCAAGATTTGTATCTGTTGAACTATTTCATTTGCATGTTTATCTCTACCTAGGCTACTCCCTTTCCGTAGTTGTGTTGTACTATCTGTTGAACTATTTCCTTTGCCTGTTATCTCTACCTAGGCTACTCCTCCGTAGTTGTTAAATTGATGTAATGCTCCTACAACGCAGGCTACACTGGGCGTGTGGCCTGTAATGTTATCAAACACCTTTTGTACTCGTTCTAGTAAGCATTTCACACGATAGCTCACATAATTAAAGTACTCCTACAACGTATTAGTTGAAAGATATCTCTCATAATTAAGTACCCCTCTTTGAGCTTATGCGAAACATAAATGACTATTTTAGAAATATATACTCTCGTCACAAGATTATATTAAAAACAATGGTACGTAGTTCTATTAGAAAAAAAGGTGTGAATAGTAGAATGATGTAGAAGTGTTTTTTGAGGTCTGTGCATAGCTAGTGTTCATTGTGCAAAAGCACTTAGACTAGTCACAATGGGAAGTATCATAGACTAGTATCATACATACTCCCTCCGTCCTCAAATAAGTGGACATCTAGCCTCAAACTTTGTCCATGAAAGAGTGTACTTCTATGTTCCCAATGTACTTTAAATTAGCAAAAGTTATTTCTCTCTCATCACATGGAAATCAAACCCAATAATATTCAACACATGTTATCTTAATTTTGTACATGCACTTAGCCTATTGGAGATGAAATAATTAAAGAGGAGAGAGATGTTGGTTGCATCTTCCCAATGCAATTTTTCTCTCTTTTTACTAATTTACCTTGAAAATCCCGCACGTCCACTTATTTATGGACGGAGGGAGTATGATACTAGTTTATGATACAACACCTGCAATGCATAGTATCATGAATTAGTATCATAGTTCCATTCTATTTAATGTTTTGTAGAATCTCAATCCAAATATGTGTACATGATGTGTTTGCCTCTAAAATTTCTAGTTTTACGTGCTATGATACTGTATCTACCTATGATACTAATTTCACCTCTCTCATCATTAATTGATGTGCCACATAAGATTTATACCTACATGACATGCATGATACTACTACTACCTATGATACTCCCATTGTGGCTAGTCTTAGTTGAAGCAAAACCGAGCCGTGGCCCGCCCAACCTAGAAAAATTAATCCTATGTTATTTGTAAAATTCAGCGTAATATTAGCTCATTTTACTTTCTCTCAGCTTGTTGTCCCTCCAACCTTTCTTGTCAAGCTTCACCGCTATGCAAAAGGAAAGAGCATCCACTATGTTGTCCACAAGACCTATCTACAAGGAAAAAGTAGTTGATAAGGTTGTAGTGGAGGTTATCCACAAGTAATATTTCCTTGGGCTGCATGATTCGTAGGAATAGGAAAAAACATATGATTAGTATGGCATGCCTAGTCAAATCCTGTAGGAAGATGAGTTCTCTTTGATTCAGCCAAAGGAATTATCAATGAGATATGACCTCATGTTTATTTTCTATAGGATTATTTCCTATAGGATATGTTCCCATGAATCAAACAACTAGCTGGTGTAGGAAAAAATCCCGTAGAATCAAACAACTAGCAATCAAAAATAATTTATCTCTCATTCCTCTGTCGTGCATGTGGGTACACCAATAGCATATACATGTTGGTCCCATCTTAATGCTAAGGTTCAGTTCATCATACATAGTGGGAAACTTCACAAGATAAATGGGACCCAAGTTATGGCGAAAGTTAATATTATTACTATATATATACACACATAGTTTCATTCGATTTGAATTATAGGTTTGTGAGCAAATATATATTTAGTTTGAACTAGTGCTCGAGTACGTAAGAAGCTATTTAATCACAAGCTTCATAGATTTTAAAACAAGGCATCTACATATTACTGGATTTTTTCAAAATTTTCAGAATAGTTTTTTTAGCTTCGAAATAAGAGATAGTTTGGAACGTTGGATCTCAAATGGATGGTAGATGGTGGCACATAGTCACAATGTATCTTGGAAGCATCAAGTCACTGAAGCTCTGTCCGTTTTCCAAACCAAGCTAAGAAAGGCATTGAAAATGAAGTTCTGCTCTAAAACACCTCTCATTCCATTTTGGTGCTCACGCAGTTGCATGCTGCCCACGTGTTAAGGTACGTGTCTCTGGCATGTAGAGAACTACGATTATTGGCGAAAAATATATCGAAATGGAAACTGTAAAAAAAACCTCTCTGGTCAACCTGATGTGACGAGACATCACTGCACCAAACGTCGTCGCAAATTTATAGATGGGTGGCGTGCTAGTATACCAACAGTCAAATCGGCGCCCAGTCGCAGCAGCAGCCTAGAGTACTACCTAGTTTTTGCCCCTTGCATGTCTATCATCTTCTTCTTCACCCTCCCAGAATCACGCGCACGCGCAGTATCTCGATCCCCACCATGCCGCATCGTTCCTTCCATAGCGCTCGCCCTCTCCTCCGAAATCCCCAAGCGCGGTTGCATCCGCCATCCACCTAAATCCATCTTCACGTGATGAATTATTCTAGGCTTTGCCGGGGCGGCGGGGAAGGCCACTGGGAGGCTGTCACCGGCGACAAACACCGACATCATCGCTGCGCATCTGGACGTTACCTACACCGTCCAACTTGCCGCATGTTCCAGGGAGCTCTACGACCGGATCAGCAAGGATGAAGGTAAGATGCACCATTGGGGTGAACCCTGCCTGCTGATGCCTCCGCCTGCTTATTGGTTCGATGAACACTGGGATTGGGCGACAGCATCTCGTCTGCATGATACCGTGTACGACCTGGTGCCCCTCGACCATCCTCGCCATTCTGTCGCCCTGCCGTTCATGCACGACAGAAAATGGCTTGGCGCGAACGACGACTGGATCGCCGCCGCCGATCATCATGGGTACCAGTGGTGCCTCGTGAACATCTACACCGAGCGACATATCCCCCTTCCATCCCTACCTGCTTCGAAGATCGATCATAGTAGTTTTTCATATCAACCTGCATACTCTTTTAACTGGGGTCCAGCAATTGATTTGTTGAAGATTGTAATCTGCCAAGTGCCCACAAAAGGTGGGAGGTACGCAGATTACAAGCTCATCGCCTTGTTCGACAAAACGATTTTCTACCTTGAAGGGGGTGGCGACTGGAGAATGCTGGAGGCCCTTACACCTGCACCTGATTATCCAAATTACTGTGATGCCATTGAACTCGGTGGCCACGTTTTTGCGGTGGACAAAACTGACGGCTCCACGTACTTCTGGGACACCGCAAATGGTATTTTTTCAGTCCTTTTGCATTGCATGATACACTGCCTTTACCAATGAAGTTATTAATGAACTACCTTGTTTATATTTTACCTTTCTTAAATGACTTAATGATCACACCCCCTTTTGCTGAATATGAATGAACCGTTGCTTGCAATGAATTAGTAGTACTAATTAGCCACCAACAAACATAGTATGCTCAGTATGTGATTGCATTCCTGAATTAGTAACTCTATGCCAATGCAGAATATGGATGTAATTAACCAGTATCTCAAAAGATAACGTAGCACTATGAAGGCACCCTTTTTGATAACCTTTTACACCCATTGTTTCATATATAACTAATTGATTTTGCCTCCAAAAGGAGGACGAGAGACCCCCGCCATCTGCATCAGAGAGATGCATAAGGACTTTCATAAGTATATGACTTAACGATCACATCCTTTATCTGAATATGAATGAACCGTTGCTTGCAATGAATTAGTACTAGTCAGTCATCAGCAAACATAGTATACTCCGTATGTGAATGCATTCCTGAATTAGTAACTCTATGCAACTGCAGAATATGGATGTAATTAACAAGTATCTCAAATGTTAACGTAGAAACAGAAAAATAGAAGAAAATCGTTTGTAATTACATGCGTAGCTTATATTTTTAGAGATCGGGGAAAAAGCGTTGATTGGATGTACCTACATGTAGATCAAACAGTTCTTTGTTTATATCGGTGAACAATCTGCAAAATGGTATAATTAATTTTGTTTTTGATACATTATTTCTCACATTTTCTTGAATAGATTTCAGTTTCCCACAATTATCTTTGATTAGTGATTGTGACGTCCCCTCATTCAAAATAACTCAGGTTATCTTTTTCCTAATTCAGTGTTATTTAAGTTTGAGTAAGTTTACGACTAATATCTACAACCTCATATATATATAAGATTTAGCACCTGCAGGCCTAGCAAAGTTAGCTGCCTGTAGTCCCCTGTATAGTTCTTTCTTTTTGCTTTCTCAGTTTTTCGTAGCCTTGCTACAACCCTGTATGCTCTAATATATAATGATGCATGACTAGGCATGTGTTCGAGAAAAGAAAATCTAAATATCTTTTGTAATATATGAACCTATATTGATGTTTTAGATGTTGGTAGTATAACTTTCGATAAACTTGAACAGACTTAAATCAGTTTAACTTAGCACAACCATATGGCGTACCTTTTTTAGAACGCGAAAATGAGGTAAACAAATACCATGTGTACCCTTTACACTATCAATAGTAGAGAAGAGATTATGAACCTTTAACTCTAAAATGCAAATTCTTCTACTGAATGGATAGCTGCATCTGATACCTATTTTGCAAATGTTACCAGACTTGGGGTTAGCTATAAAAAGGCATTTCTTTCTTGTCAAGCTTAATGCACTACCAACACAACCAAAAGTCCGAACTGATCACAAGGGCGGCAATTTTAGGATAAATTGCGAAAGCCAGGACTCGAACTCGAGACCCTGGCTCTGACAACATGTCAAGCTTCATCGACTAGCCAACGCAACCAAAAGTCCGAACTGATGGAAAGGTCTAGGCAATCCACTTATACAGTTAAACATTTCTTACCCTTCGGGTGGTCACAGGGAAGCTCTCTAATAGATCACTTAAGACAAAGGGAATTAACTACAAGACAGACTTAAACTTAAGATGATATATATTTGTCAAAATTTGAATGTATCTATATGCTTTCACTGTCTAGATACATCTGAATTTGGACAAATCTCAGACACTTTCGGTGGGACAGAGGTAGTATATAAATGTGTATACACTAACTAGTGTCTAGTTTTGTCGAAGTTAAGACTAGTTTCGTGGGATGGATGCAGTATAACTGATATATTGGACACTCGATTTGAACACATGAATGACCAATGTCCTTAGCTTACATAGTCGTATTTATACTGTGAGCATGAACGATGAACAATGCTGCTGTTTGAATATGGTTGCCAGTAACACCCTATTCGTCTCCATTTCTAATATTGCAGAAAACCTGATGCTCCCGTTTGTAATCCCGCCACCGGTGGTGGATGATCAGCAGTACGCGTGGTTCCTCGCTCCATCTGCTGATGGCAAGCGATTGATGATCATCCTTACAGTAAACAACATTGGGATTGCCAATGCTGAAGTACCTCCTGACATTCCCTATGCTGCTACTGGGCTTCAGCTACGGCAGTATCCTCCTGTTGCCACCTACGTCTTTGAGCAGGATCCCTTATCTACTGCACGTGCAGGAGACTCTCTGTGGAGCGAGTTAACAGCCTCGGCGACCACTCTCTGTTCCTCGGACTCAATTACCCGATCATTGCCAACCTGAAGAAGCGTGAATCCAAAGCTCCTGATGGCACATTGGTTCCATTCATGAGGAAAAACTGCGTCTACACATCATAACGGAAGTTTCTTCATAATCAATACCCTAAAATTTTGCGCTGCAACCTCCAGCCAGATGAAGGTGAGACTGTGGGAGTTATCAGCCTTCCCAGAGATGGTTGGGGTAGTGTCTGACAAGTGGCTATGTGGTTTAAGCCTGCTTTAAACATTGCCCGTTCGGTGTTACCTTTAAAAAAACACTGACGCACTTTTTTATTATGCTTGAAGTGTTGAGAAGTAGTACACTGTTTTTAGTACGTACTAGTTTGAATCAGTTTATTTGAACACTGCCCTGCTTTTTTATTTCGTGTTGCCTTCATATTATAACCCATGCATGGCTGTTTTAGGATTGACTTTATTTCAGCACTATAATTACAATGTGTGTACGTCCTTTATAATATAGCCACCTCTTGTTGTGCCAAAAAGAAGGCACATACCAACACATGACTTCGGTTGTGCATGTGCGGTCCGCACAATGTAGCTACCCAGTTGAAAACGTCAAATTAAGCTGGTCCGCACAATGTAGCTACCCAGTTGAAAACGTCAAAAAAAAAATAGCCACCTCTTGTTGATCATACTCATGAGAGGACCATTCCTATTTTTTTCGCCGCTAAAGGGTAAAGTACATCCCTGGGGGCAGTGATTCTTGCTGCAGGCCACTAAACATGCATCAACTACGAGCAAGGAAGTAGATGAGCGACCTAGGTGACTGTGCGGACCCCACTTGTGGACCAAAGAAAAAACATGTCAATACGGAACAGATGTACATACGACAACTCCTATATGATATGTGTATGTACGATTGAGCATCTGGAGGTGTGCTGCCACCTGCTACCTCACACGAAGGGTTTGGATCTTGTGTTTCATACACGGATCGGACTGAAATTGTCGTGTGCATAGCAAGGTTCATGTCAATAAGGCTGAGTTTGGCATCTAAGTCTAGGCAACAAATACTTTTGGGTTCCAACGGCCATCTACATGGTATTTGCTATTGGCCTACTTGCTCCGGCTGTCGAAGCCCAATAACTAGAAATGGGCCTTTCTGCTCATGCAATGTCGGCCCTTTTCTAAAGAACCACAGATCCTATGATTGTCAAAAAACAAAAACACGGAGATTCTACATAAAAGTTGTTTGTATTTATTTTGAATTATTGGGTTGCAATTTTTGAAACTGCTCATGGCCAATATGAAAATCCTTGATCGTTCCATACCCACATGGATCACGGTATTTTTAAAAATTCATAAAGTGGATTTGAAATTTAAAACATATCCTAATAATTCCATGATTTATATTCTATTAACTTGCAAGATCTTGGAGCGAAAGAGCTTGTATTAGTCTGCAAAAATAATACAAATAAACCTGTCATTAACAAGAAATGAAGGTTTATCGTCCAAAGAGGATGCCATGTGGGACCCATGAGCCAGCAGTGTCCTCAACATTTCAAATGCGGTAGGATATCCAAAAAAAAGAAGCAAGTATCCCGAAAATAGGGGTCAAAAATAAATCATAGAAAGGAAACATTTATAGTTCAGAGAGTCTGACATGTGGGACAGATCTGCCAGCAGCATCCTCATCATTTCAAAGTCGGCAGAGGATCAAAAGAAAAAAAGGCAAATAGCCAGAAATTAGGGGTCAAAAGTAAATCCAACAAAGGAAACTTTTATTCTTCATAGAAGATGACATGTGGGACCGACCTGCCAGCATCGTCCTCATCGTTTCAAAGGCCGCAGGGGATCAAAAGAAAAAAAAGGCAAATATCCAGAAATTAGGGGTAAAAAATAAATCCAACAAAGGAAAGGTTTATTGTTCATAGAGGCTGACATGTGGGACCCATGAGCCAGCAGCCTCCTCAATTTCAAAGGCGGCATAGGATCGAAAGAAAAAGGCAAGTGACCAAAAATCAGGGGGTAAAAAATCCAAGAAAAGAAACTTTATTGTACATAGAGGATGAAATGCGGGTCCCATGAGGCAGCTACTTACTCAACGTTTCAGAGGCGGCATGAGATCGAAAGAAAAAGGAAAGTGACCAAATATCAGGAGCAAAAAATAATCCAAGAAAAGAAACTTTTATTGTACATAGAGGATGACATATGGGTCCCATTTTGCAGCAGCAGTCTCAACGTTTCAAAGGCGGCATGAGATCGAAAGAAAAATGCAAGTGCCAAAACATCAGTAGCAAAAAATAATCCAAGAAAAGAAACTTTATTGTTCATAGAGTATGACATGCGGGTCCCATTTTTCAGCAGTGGTCTTAACGTTTCCAAGGGGCACGGGATCGAAAGAAAAAGGAAGTGACCAAATATCAGGAGCCAAAAATAATCCAAGAAAAGAAACTTTATTGTACATAGAGGATGACATGCGGGTCCCATCATGCAGCAGCGGTCTCGACGTTGCCAAGGCGGCATAGGACCAAAAGAAAAAGGAAGTAGGCAGAAATTAGGGGGTCAAAAATAAACTCCAAAAAAAGAAAGTTGATTGTACATAGAGGATGACATGCGGGTCCCATGAGTCAGCAGCTTACTCAACGTTTCCAAGGCAGCAGGGGATCAAAAGAAAATCAGAGGGTGAAAAAAATCCAAGAAAAGAAAGTTTTATAGTACATAGAGGATGACATGCGGGTCCCATGAGCCAGCAGGTTCCTCAACATTTCAAAGGTGGCATGAGATCGAAAGAAAAAGGCAAGTGACCAAATATCAGGAGCCAAAAATAATAATCCAAGAAAAGTAATTTTTATTGTACATAGAGCATGACATGTGGGTCCCATTTTGCCGCAGCGGTCTCAGCGTTTCGAAGTCGGCATAAGATGGAAAGAAAAAGGCAAGTGACAAATATCAGGAGCCAAAAATAATCCAAGAAAAGAAATTATTGTACATAGAGGATGACATGCGGGTCCCATTTAGCAGCAGAGTTCTCAACGTTTCCAATGCGGCACAGGACCAAAAAAAAGGAAATAGCCAGAAATCAGGGGGTCAAAAAAATCCAAGAAAAGAAAGGTTTCAATTGGGCTGCATCTGGCCGTCTGGGCCTTCGAACTATCCTGCTGACGCCTTTGGACTCGTACAATTTCAGCCCACTCCAAAACAGGAAAGTCCTATGCTTCACAAAAACAAAAAACAAGGAGATTCAACATATAAGTTTGTTTATTTAAAAATGAAGATTTATTTTTTCCGTTTGCAATAGCTCAGAGCGAAATACACTGTTTATTGTCTGCAAAATAATCAAGATATCACAGGTTTTTGTACGGGGAGGCTGACATCGGGGACCCATGAGCCAGCAGCGTCGTCAATGTTTTAAAGACGGCAGAGGATCGAAAGAAAAAATAAACCAAAAATCAGTTGGTAAAAAAATAAACATTTATCGTTTTGAGAGGATGACATGCGGGACCCATGAGGCAGCAGCATCCTCAACGATTCCAAGGCAGCAGGGGATCAAAAGAAAAAAGGAAATATCCAGAAATTAATTAGGGGTTCAAAATAAATCCATCAAAGGAAAGTTTTATTGTTCATAGAGGATGACATGTGGGACCAACCTGCCAACAGCGTTCTCATCATTTCAAAGGCGGCAGGAGATCAAAAGAAAAAGGCAAGTAGCCAGAAATTAGGGGTAAAAAATAACTCCAAGAAAGGAAACTTTTATTGTTTGTAGAGGATGACATGCGGGACCCATGAGCCAGCAGCTTACTTAAAGTTTCAAAGGCGGCATGAGATCGAAAGAAAAAGGCAAGTGACAAAATATCAGGAGCCAAAGATAATCCAAGAAAAGAAACTTTATTTACATAGAGGATGACATGCGGGTCCCATTTTGCAGCAGCGGTACCAACGTTTCAAATGCGGCTTGAGATCAAAAGAAAAAGAAAGTAGCCAGAAATTAGGGGGTAAAAAAATCCAAGAAAATAAAGTTGATGGACATAGAGGATGACATGCGGGTCCCATGAGCTAGCAGGTTCCTCAACGTTTCAAACGTGGCATGAGATCGAAAGAAAAAGGCAAGTGACCAAATATGAGGAGCCAAAAATAATTCAAGAAAAGAAAGTTTTATAGTACATAGAGGATGACATGCGGGTCCCATGATCCTGCAGGTTCCTCAACGTTTCAAACGTGGCATGAGATCGAAAGAAAAAGGCAAGTGATCAAATATCAGGAGCCAAAAATAATTCAAGAAAAGAAACTTGATTGTACATAGAGGATGACATGCGGGTCCCATTTTGCAGCAGAGGTCTCAACATTTCCAAGGCGGCACAGGACCAAAAGAAAAATGAAGTAGCCAGAAATCAGGGGGTGAAAAAAATCCAAGAAAAGAAAGATTTCAATTGGGCTGCATCTGGACATCTGGGCCTTCGAACTATCCTGCTGGGCCATTTGACTCATACAATTGCAGCCCACTCCAAAACAGGAAAGTTCGGATTTTTCTAAAAAAAACAGGAAAGTCCTATGCTTCGCAAAAACACAAAACAAGGAGATTCAACATATAAGTTTGTTTATGTAAAAATAAAGATTTAATTTATCCGTTTGTAATAGCTCAGAGCGAAATACAATGTTTATTGTCTGCAAAATAATCAAGATATCACATGTTTCTTGTACGGGGAGGCTGACATCGGGGACCCATGAGCCAGCAGCGTCGTCAACGTTTTAAAGGCGGCAGGGGATGGAAAGAAAAAATAAACCAAAAATCTTTTGGTAAAAAATCCAAGAAAAGAAACATTTTCGTTCTGAGAGGATGACATGCGGGACCCATGAGGCAGCAGCATCCTCAGCGTTTATTGTTCATAGAGGTTGACATGTGGGACCCATGAGCCAGCAGCGCCTTGAACGTTTTAAAGGCTGCAGGAGATCGAAAGAAAAAATAAGCCAAAAATCGTTTGGTCAACAAAATCCAAGAAAAGAAACATTTACCGTTCTGAGAGGATGACATGCGGAACCCATGAGGCAGCAGCATCCTCAGCGATTTCAAGGCGGCAGGGGATCAAAAGAAAAAAAGGAAATATCCAGAAATTGATTAGGGGTTCAAAAGAAATCCATCAAAGGAAACTTTTATTGTTCATAGAGGTTGACATGTGGGACCGAGCTGCCAACAGCGTCCTCATCATTTCAGAGGGGGCAGGAGATCAAAAGAAAAAGGCAAATAGCCAGAAATTAGGGGTCAAAAATAATTCCAAGAAAGAAAACTTTTATTGTCGTAGAGGATGACATGCGGGACCCATGAGCCAGCAGCTTAGTCAACGTTTCAAAGGCGGCATGAGATCGAAAGAAAAAGGCAAGTGACCAAATATCAGGTGCCAAAAAAAATCCAAGAAAAGAAAGTTTTATTGTACATAGAGGATGACATGCGGGTCCCATGAGCCAGCAGGTTCCTCAACGTTTCAAACGTGGCATGAGATCGAAAGGAAAAGGCAAGTGACGAAATATCAGGATCCAAAAATAATTCAAGAAAAGAAACTTGATTGTACATAAAGGCTGACATGTGGGACCTATGAGCCAGCAGAGTCCTCAACGTTTCAAAGGCGGCAGGGGATCAAAAGAAAAAGGAAATAGCCAAAAATCAGAGGGTGAAAAAAAACCAAGAAAATGAAATTTTATAGTACATAGAGGATGACATGCGGGTCCCATGAGCCAGCAGGTTCCTCAATGTTTCAAACGTGGCATGAGATCGAAAGAAAAAGGCAAGTGACCAAATATCAGGATCCAAAAATAATTCAAGAAAAGAAAGTTTTATAGTACATAGAGGCTGACATGCAGGTCCCATGAGTCAGCAGCTTACTCAACGTTTCCAAGGCGGCAGGGGATCAAAAGAAAAAGGAAATAGCCAAAAATCAGAGGGTGAAAAAAATCCAAGAAAATAAACTTTTATAGCACATAGAGGATGACATGCGGGTCCCATGAGCCAGCAGGTTCCTCAACGTTTCAAACGTGGCATGAGATCGAAAGAAAAAGGCAAGTGACCAAATATGAGGAGCCAAAAATAATTCAAGAAAAGAAAGTTTTATAGTACATAGAGGATGACATGCGGGTCCCATTTAGCAGCAGCGGTATCACCGTTTGAGAGGCTGCACGGGATCGAAAGAAAAAGGCAAGTGACCAAATATGAGGAGCCAAAAATAATTCAAGAAAAGAAAGTTTTATAGTACATAGAGGATGACATGCGGGTCCCATTTAGCAGCAGCGGTATCACCGTTTTAGAGGTGGGACGGGATCGAAAGAAAAAGGCAAGTGACCAAATATGAGGAGCCAAAAATAATTCAAGAAAAGAAAGTTTTATAGTACATAGAGGATGACATGCGGGTCCCATTTAGCAGCAGCGGTATCACCGTTTGAGAGGCGGCAGGGGATCGAAAGAAAAAGGCAAGTGACCAAATATGAGGTGCCAAAAAAAACTCCAAGAAAAGAAAGTTGATTGCACATAGAGGATGACCTGCGGGTCCCATTTAGCAGCAGCGGTCTCAACGTTTCCAAGGCGGCAAGGGATCAAAAGAAAAAGGAAGTAGCCAGAAATCAGGGGGTCAAAAAATATCCAAGAATAGAAAGAATTTTGGTTCATAGAGGATGACATGCGGGACCCATGATCCTGCATCATAAACGGCTCGATCGGAGAGCGTTGAACGAGACGGCGCGATCGAGAAAAAAAACAATGCCAGAGAGGCTGCCATCTGGGCCCTACATCCCTCGGCGGTGCGGATTTGCGTTGACTCGGCCGGCGAACCCGAGATTTCGAGATGCACCACGTCCCGGGCCACCATACGCCACGTTTTGGCCGTTTTCGTCGGGCTAGGTGGCCTCAAAAACGAGAAAAAAACGTTTTGACATGCACAATGGAGAGACCAAAAATCGTCGGCCATGGTCACCAGCAACCACGGCGCGACTTCAACTTCGTCGGCCATGGCAACTTTTCTTGTAGTGTCTTATTTGTTGAACTGTCTTGGCATCTTTTGGCTTAAAGGAATTCCATAGGCACACACCATAACCCTCTTGTGGTATGGACATATATAGAATTTAACATCTATAGGAATTTTAGTATGGTCTAATCTGCATGTTGTTCCGTAGGAGAAAGGCCCCCTAGTAATTAAGTTTCTTTATTATTACTCCCTAGAAAATTTAAGGTAGAGTAGAAATAGAATCAATAAAGGTGCCATGCAATATTGATAAAGACTTTCATTTGTTTATATTCCCCCGGTTCTAGAGAATAAGGAGTACTATATTCAAACCATCTAAAATTTGGACCAATATTTTGGGGAACATGTTTTAAATCCATATGAAGTTTTACCAAGATGTTTGAAATATATTTCAAACCATCTTATGTTCGACCATGATTTTATAAAGTACTAGTATTGGCATCCCAATATCAAATCAATATCACTAGTAGATAAATCATGAAATATATTTTCATGTGACGTGCTCTTTCCTTTTTCAAGGTCCTATAGTGCTCCCTGCTCCATTCATTCCGTGGACGGCTGGATTTGATGGCTATGATGATTTTGACTCTAATAGTCGTACGTGGTGGCTGGCAAGATCTCAAGATCGTTCTAGACTTCTCCTGGTCTATGCACGTGGCGTAATGGATTTTGACGCTGACGGTGCTCCAACTTATTATTATGATAGTACCCCTTCTGTCCATTGCGGTCGCGCTGTTCACAGCTATTCGGGGTATACCTGCATTGTATTCTCGAATGACACTAGTCGGTTACTTCCAGCCAACCCGTGGGAAAGGGTTACTAATCTTGGAGACTATTCTATGTTCATTGGGTTGAACTATCCGATTTTCATGCCAGTGGGTGGTGCAACATTTCCCCCAGGATATTTGACAAGAAGAAACTGCATCTACACCACGCCTCAGGTCATTGGCTCTCAGTTTGACACATCACATCAAGAAATTTTCCGCTTCAGTCTAAATGGCGAAGACCACCAAAGCATCTCTTTCTCAAGCAGCGGTCCAGGGGCCAACTGGCATACGGGGTTTTGGTTCATCCCAAGCTACACCAACGCGTTGGACTGGAACAAAGACAATCAGAGTTAGGGATATTTATGTAATAGTAGGATCATACTACTAGCTAGCTCAGTTGGTCTTGACTCCTATTTAACTATTTATAGCTAATGGACTTAGGTGATTAACTGATGCTATTTGCATGAACCCAGGTGCTTCTTTTAATTTGATCAAATACGGTCTATACACATGCATGGTTGTTTGGCTGTTTCAGTGTCCCTAGAGGCATACATATATACTGTTATTTAGCAATCTTTATTACAATACAAAGGTCTTAACCTCATGGTTCATAGAAAGTATAAACGTAGATCAACCATCTAAACATAGAAGACATTCTAGTGTATGATTCTTACATATACACATCAACATCCTATCAGAAAATCTTAATGTGAATTGTACTGGCTGTACAAACCCGTGCATCATTCTCTAGCCGGTTGCACCCAAAAACCAAATCGTGGTACTTCATAGTTGACTGTATGTAGGACAACATACAGATCCAATGCGAAGCCATGGGTATCACCTGCATGACAGAACCATATTTCACATGGTTGGAGGAACTCCATATGGCATTTAAAATCATTCCTTGTCCTTCATATGGCCCTAAAAATAGTACAGTTGGATTTGTGGGTTTTAATTTTTTATTAACACACTCAATTGATTGCCCAAATATTGATTAATAATATTATTAAGGGGTGTGATGTTGAAAGCCATAAGAACAATGTGCCAAACAATCTTTGCTAGCGGACGGTAAATGTATACCCATCAGAAATAATCAGCAGACGTGCATGTTTCTTTGGTCAGAATAACTGCTGCACCATCTTAAAAGTAAATGGCATGACCATTTAATTGATTTGATAGCGTGCAGCTAGATGGCGTACATTACTATCTCTACTTCCTTGGGTCGCCCAAATCTGGAGTACTAAAAGCAAATCCTGGTGATTCATTTGACAAGACAACACAGATGCGTCCAAATTTCTCCGCCCATATTATTATAGTAATATACGAAATCTGGAGTGCGTTGCCTCGTTGCCTTCCAAGAGAAGCTGCATTCCTTGCCAAAAAAGAGAGAGAGAGGCTATATTTATAACTACCTCACCGGCCGCCACTAGTACAAACCATCACTCCCTCTCCACCTCCACCTCCACCTCTTCCCTAGTAGCTCCACCTCCATATCGGCGACGGACCACAATCGCGCGGCTTCGACTTCCTCTTCGACGGCGGCGGCGACAGAGGCGTGAGGCACCTTCTCCGCGGCGCATCACTCATCCTCGTCCCGCGGCAACAATGGCTGTATGTGAAATCACCATACCCTTGTGTATGGTAGAGATGATGATGTGCGGATAAAATTTTATTGGCGGTTGCTCATCCTTGTTTGAATATTTGGTGTAGATTCACATCTAGGGCAGGGTGTCAAGCGGGGTGGGTAGCGGGCTAGCTAGTTTCAGTGCGAGTGCTTTAAATCTGCTCTAATCTCAACCACTATTTGCTCTAATTTTCTGCTTTGCGGGACGATTCGCGGACGCCGCTTGCAACCCTAATCTAGGGTATTGATCCTAGTTTAGTAGACTACTAGGATTTACATGCCAATTTGTTTTTAGACTAGATCCGGATATTTGTCAATACTACTACGTACTTCTTCCGTTCGTATTTAATTGACTCTAGTTGAAAGCATCGACAGTTCATTTTCTTCTCTCCCTCGCGTCGACTAATTAAAACCGAACAGAGGGAGTATTAGGAATCCATGTGCATCCGTACTACCAGTAAGGTATTGTGTTGTTGCAGAGGCTCAGTGTAATCAATATCTTTCGATATTAATATACTCACTTTATCAGAAAATAAATTAGTAATCCATGTTCAAACTTGCTAGTTTGATCGACGTTTGATGATGATTTGTGAGGCCATGTATGGGCCTAGTTTGTTTTGCCTGGTGGTCAGTAGGCTGATGATTTATTTTTTTGCTTGGTCGATCTGTGGTCGTTCCATGGCCACTGCTGATTAAGCATTACTAGAATCAACAATTTTTTGCTTGTCTGTTGATTGGAAGTGTATGCACTCTTCTGAAGAGCACCATCGCACGATGATTAGTCTTAATGGAGATGCAGATGTCGATCAAGAGGGAGAAACATATCTTGATCATGCATTTCTCACGAGATTACTTGGTGATTGGAAGTAGAATCCACAATTTGTTGTGCAAACTTCTCAACATATGCATATATTCAATGAATTGGCTTTATCTGATCAATAGTACTTCTTATTGCAGATGGATGGAGGGGAAAGAGCGAAAAAACCGATACTTAGTGAGATGACTTCTCATTACGTGACTTCGATATCCCGGATGACAAGGTAAATATATAGAACGACGATTCGTAGGTGATAAAAGCAGAATCCACAATTTGCCGTGCAAACTTCTCAACATATGCATATATTTGATTAATTAGTTTTATGTGATCAATAGTATTACTTATTCCAGATGGACGTAGGGGAAGGAATGAAAAAGCGGATGCTATGTGAAATGATTTCTAAATCTGTGTGTTCTGATATCCCAGATGACAAGGTAAACATATGGACCGATGCTTGTTTTGTCGCTGCCCCTGTTAGATGGCTAGATGCTCTTGTCTAATTTCTGTTCATGTGCTTATTATTGCAGAAACATAGAGTTGAAGAAAACTCTATATTGTCTGATGACAAAGGTGAAATGGCATGCCAGTCTTTTAAACCTCCGACGCCACCTTGTTTACTGTCAATGGAGACTGATGCAGCTGGACACAGTGCGATGAGCCTATACCTCGCATCATCGTGCCGCATGAAGAAGGTTGTGGATTGGGTTTACCCCTGCTGTAGAAAGCGGTGGTGCAGGTGGAGCTGCTAGTGTAGAGCCTCTAGTGAACGGTGTCGTGCCACGGGAATTCTACGAATCGGAGCAAAACGGTTTACCTATTGTCAAGACCGATTTAAGCGGTGCTGATCTTTGGAGTTGCTGCGATGATCCTGCACCCGAAGGAGGTTTTGTATTGGTAGAACCCGTCATGACTATGCCCACAGTACTGACTAGTGGTGGACCTGGAGCTGGTAGGGTAGAGCCTCTAGCGAAAGGTGTCGTGCCACGAGAATCCTCTGAAGTGGATATTGGTGGTTTACCCTCTGTAGAGACTGGTGGTCTACCTGGAGCTGGTATTGTAGAGATTTCAGCAAACGGTGCTGTCCCACCCGACTCCTATGAACTGGAGCATGTACCTGATGTGCCTTCTGTAGAACCTGGCCTTTTGTAAGTAGTGGTGATGATTCCGCTGAATCTGATCAAGAAGGAGGATCTGCATCTCTAGGACAAGATGTCACCGTCATTCACACAGAACTTTGAGTGAAGTCGACAACGGTAGCTTATATAGCACGGACTGTCCTTCAAGCTCTAAAGATCCAGTTGGGTGGTTCACAGGACCAGCTACTCCAAGCCATTGTCACTACAAAAGACCAGCCAGCATGCTTCGTCATCTCCTGCATACTGTTTGACAAGCTGAAGCACTACAACTGGTGCATTGTTCAATCCCATCAGCATGGAGAGAGGAGCTATGTTTATGTCAAGATGATTCATGCTGATTTGGTAAGGTTCCATGATAAGATGTATGGGTGGGGTGAGGCAAGAGCCACATTTTGCAGCATTCACACAGTCTTCGCTCTTGAGCCAGACCCCATGGATGCTTACCCAGTGGTGCAGCTGTCCTGACTTGATATATGTTTTATGATCAGTTTGCTGCTATCGTGGAACTATGATGTGGAGCTACCTTTCTTATGGTTTCTAGGCTTTTGGTTTCATGATGTATTATGGAGCTTACCTTAGGACTTTCGCATGCGTTTGGCTACTGACCTGTAATGTTTGTGGTTGGTTGTCTAATCTACTTGGCACAATCACATTGCAAAGGCAAATGTTCCTTTTCTCTTTAATTGTTATTATGATTTATGTGTTATAACCAGGCAAGAATATGCAATCTTGGTTCTCTGACCGATATATATGTACATACAACTTTTGTTCACATAATAACACTTACACGGGAAAAGAGTAGCTTTCTCTGTTGGACAAACACCAAACCACAAAAGGGTAACAACACAATATCCAAACTAGGTACGGCACCTGTTGAGCATACATGACTTTTGGCGTAAAATCACGTTAACCAACACTAGCATCATCTTGTTCTTTGCAAGGTGCTATGCTTATCAGTCTAATCCCAATACACCACCTACTTCAGGTGGCACGATGATGTCAAGTGCAGGCTCACCAGTACCAACTCTCTTGCATCAGGCTCCATTGAAGGTACGCCACTGCTGCAGTAGACACCATTAGCAATGCAAGCTGAAGGTGTTCTTATCCTCATATCAGGATCACATAATACAGGTGTCAAGCTTCATGCACTAGCCAACACAATCAAAAGTCCGAACTAGGATCGCTAGGAAAAAAAACCTGAAGATCTTTTTTTCGAATCCCACGCTGAACATCTTTTTCACTAATTAGGTAAGCTCCTGCTGACAAACATATTACAGCAACTCCAGCAGTGGCTCAATATTTTGGCGCTGTGGGCTGATGCTGCGCATGGAGCCGGCAATAGCTTCACCGGAAGCTGCAAACTGTGGCGGCCAAATGCAGGGCTGAAACAACGTATTTTCAGAGGCACTATAAATGCAGCGCCAAAAACAGAATATAATGAAAAATAGAGTGCAGTAAAACAGAAGATCAAACAAAGACTAGAAATAGACATAAAATAGGATAAAATTAGCTTGATAGATACTCCGTAGTTCATATTTTTACAAAGTAGTGCGATAAAACTAAACTAAAACTCGACATCTGACGAGTCCGGTGTCGTGCCCGACACCGGATCCGACGAGAAGAGGTCAATCCAACGGGGGTCGTCCTCGCCAATGGTGGTCGGCCCGGCGAGCTGCGCTTCGATGAAGGCCCGCTTCGTCGCCTTGTCCGCCCTCCGTCGTGCGCGGTCCTCCTTCTTCGCAGCCGCCCCGTCGCCTTCTCCGCCCTCCGTCTGCGGAAGTGCTCATTCTCGGCGGCAACGTCCTCGTGGAAGTGGGCCGCCCACTCGCGCGCCGCGCGCTCGTCCGGCTCGGCGATGCGCAAATGGCGCTCCGTCTCGCGGCGGTGGCGATGTTCCTCCTGTCTAACGATGTACGGCGGCGGCGCGAGATCCTCGGCCTGCTGGCGCGTACACACGTCATGGAAATTCATCGACGATCGCGGGCGCCCGAGCCGCCACGCCACGGCATCGTACGCGCGCGCGGCCTCGTGCGCGGTCTCGTAGGTGCCGAGGCCGATGCGCTCGCCGCCGTCACGTATCTCCGCGTAATATGTACCTTTGGGGCTCGCGCGGACGCCGCGGTACCCCGTGCCCGAGACGCGGCAGTACCGCGAGCTCGACGCGAGACGAGGCATGGCGGTGGCGGCGGAAGCGGAGCCGCGGCGGCGATATTAGGCGCAGATGGGCAAATTTCAGCAACCCGTGTCCATCTTTTTTTGGGTAGGATTACGCCATGTACCACCTTCCAATTAGAAAATAGTACTGTTCAGCCTTCCCCTGTTGGGCCCAATATTTCACTTTGGGTTGCCAACGGCCATCTACATGGTAATTGCTATCGGCCTACTTGCTCCGGCTGTCGAAGCCCAATAACTACAAATGGGCCTTTCTGCTCATGCAATTTCGGCCCTTTTCTAATGAAACACAGATCCTATGAATGGCAAAAAAAAAAACGCGGAGATTCTACATAAAAGTTGTTTTTATTTATTTTGAATTATTGGGTTCCAATTTTTGAAACTGCTCATGCCCAATATGAAAATCCTTGATCGCTCCATACCCACATGGATAACGGTATTTTTAATAATTCATAAAGTGGATTTGAAATTTAAAACATATCCTAATAATTCCATGATTTAATCTATCAACTTGCAAGATCTTGGAGAGAAAAAGCTTTTATTAGTCTACAGAATCCTCAACGTTTCAAAGGCGGCAGTGGATCAAAAGAAAAAAGGAAGTAGCCAGAAATTAGGGGTAAAAAATAACTCCAAGAAATGAAACTTTTATTGTTCGTAGAGGATGACATGCGGGACCCATGAGCCAGCAGCTTACTCAACGTTTCAAAGGCGGCATGAGATCGAAAGAAAAAGGCAAGTGACCAAATATCAGGAGCCAAAAATAATCCAAGAAATGAAACTTATTGTACATAGAGGATGACATGTGGGTCCCATTTTGCAGCAGCGGTTTCAGCGTTTCAAATGCGGTTTGAGATCAAAAGAAAAAGAAAGTAGCCAGAAATTAGGGGGTAAAAAAACTCCAAAAAAAGAAAGTTGATTGTACATAGAGAATGACATGCGGGTCCCATGAGTCAGCAGCTTACTCAACGTTTCCAAGGCGGCAGGGGATCAAAAGAAAAAGGAAATAGCCAAAAATCAGAGGGTGAAAAAAAACCAAGAAAAGAAATTTTATAGTACATAGAGGATGACATGCGGGTCCCATGAGACAGCAGGTTCGTCAACGTTTTCAAAGGCCGCTGGGGATCAAAAGAAAAAGGCAAATAGCCAGAAATTAGGGGTAAACAATAAATCCAACAAAGGAAAGGTTTATTGTTCATAGATGCTGACATGTGGGACCCATGAGCCAGCAGCGTCAAGGCAAGTGACCAAAAATCAGGGGTAAAAAAATCCAAGAAAAGAAACTTTATTGTACATAGAGGATGACATGTGGGTCCCATGAGCCAGCACCTTACTCAACGTTTCAGAGGCGGCTTGAGATCGAAAGAAAAAGGAAAGTGACCAAATATCAGGAGCTAAAAATAATCCAAGAAAGGAAACTTTTATTGTACATAGAGGTTGACATATGGGTCCCACTAATACAAGCTCTTTCGCTCGAAGATCTTGCAAGTTGATTGTACATAGAGGATGACATGCGGGCCCCATGTGTCAGCAGCTTACTCAATGTTTCCAAGGCGGCAGTGGATCAAAAGAAAAAGGAAATAGCCAAAATCAGAGGGTGAAAAATAAATCCAACAAAGGAGAGGTTTATTGTCCATGCAGGCTGACATCTGGGACCCACGAGCCAGCAGCGTCCTCTACGTTTAGAAGGCGACTGGAGATCGAAAGAAAAAAGGCAAATAGCCAGAAATTAGGGGTACAAAATAACTCCAAGAAAGGAAATGTTTATTGTTCATAGAGGCTGACATGTGGGACCCATGAGCCAGCAAAGTCTTCAACGTTTCAAAGGCAGCAGGGGATTAAAAGAAAAAGGAAGTAGCCAGAAATCAGGGGGTCAAAACAAAATCCAAGAAAAGATATATTTCAATTGGGCTGCATCTTGCCATCTTGGCCTTCGAACTATCGTGCTGGACGCCTTTTGACTCGTACAATTTCAGCCCAGTCCAAAACATGAACGTCCTATGTTTCGCAAAACCAAAAAACAAGGAGATTCAACATATAAGTTTGTTTATGTAAAAATAAAGATTTAATTTATCCGTTTGCAAAGCTCAGAGCGAAATACACTATTTATTGTCTGCAAAATAATCCAGATATCACATGTTTCTTGTACGGGGAGGCTGACATCGGGGACCCATGAGCCAGCAGCGTCGTCAACGTTTTAAAGGCGGCAGGGGATGGAAAGAAAAAATAAACCAAAAATCAGTTGGTCAAAAATCCAAGAAAATAAACATTTATCGTTCTGAGAGGATGACATGCGGGACCCATGAGGCAGCAGCATCCTCAGCGTTTATTGTTCATAGAGGCTGACATGTGGGACCCGTGAGCCAGCAGCGTCCTCAACGTTTTAAAGGCGGCAGGAGATCGAAAGAAAAAATAAGCCAAAAATCATTTGGTAAACAAAATCCAAGAAAAGAAACATTTACCGTTCTGAGAGGATGACATGCGGGACCCATGAGGCAGCAGCATCCTCAACGATTCCAAGGCGGCAGGGGATCAAAAGGAAAAAAAGGAAATATCCTAAAATTAATTAGGGGTTCAAAATAAATCCATCAAAGGAAACTTTTATTGTTCATAGAGGATGACATGTGGGACCGACCTGCCAACAGCGTCCTCATCGTTTCAAAGGGGGCAGGAGATAAAAAGAAAAAGGAAAATAGCCAGAAATTAGGGGTGAAAAATAACTACAAGAAAGGAAACTTTTATTGTTCGTAGAGGATGACATGCGGGATCCATAAGCCAGCAGCTTACTCAACGTTTCAAAGGCGGCATGAGATCGAAAGAAAAAGGCAAGTGACAAAATATCAGGAGACAAAGATAATCCAAGAAAAGAAACTTTATTGTACATAGAGAATGACATGCGGGTCCCATTGTGCAGCAGCGGTCCCAATGTTTCAAATGCGGCTTCAGATCAAAAGAAAAAAGAAAGTAGCCAGAAATTAGGGGGTAAAAAAAACTCCAAGAAAGGAAAGTTTTATCGTTCATACATGCTGACATGTGGGACCTATGAGCCAGCAGAGTCCTCAACGTTTCAAAGGCGGCAGGGGATCAAAAGAAAAAGGAAATAGCCAAAAATCAGAGGGTGAAAAAAAACCAAGAAAAGAAAGTTTTATAGTACATAGAGGATGACATGCGGGTCCCATGATCCTGCAGGTTCCTCAACGTTTCAAACGTGGCATGAGATCGAAATAAAAATGCAAGTGACCAAATATCAGGAGCCAAAAATAATTCAAGAAAAGAAAGTTTTATAGTACATAGAGGATGACATGCGGGTCCCATGATCCTGCAGGTTCCTCAACGTTTCAAACGTGGCATGAGATCGAAAGAAAAAGGCAAGTGACCAAATCTGAGGAGCCAAAAATAATTCAAGAAAAGAAAGTTTTAGAGTACATAGAGGATGACATGCGGGTCCCATGATCCTGCAGGTGCCTCAACGTTTCAAACGTGGCATGAGATCGAAAGAAAAAGGCAAGTGACCAAATATGAGAAGCCAAAAATAATTCAAGAAAAGAAACTTGATTGTACATAGAGGATGACATGCGGGTCCCATGATCCTGCAAGTTCCTCAACGTTTCAAACGTGGCATGAGATCGAAAGAAAAAGACAAGTGACCAAATATGAGGAGCCAAAAATAATTCAAGAAAAGAAAGTTTTATAGTACATAGAGGATGACATGTGGGTCCCATGATCCTGCAGGTTCCTCAACGTTTCAAACGTGGCATGAGATCGAAAGAAAAAGGCAAGTGACCAAATATGAGGAGCCAAAAATAATTCAAGAAAAGAAACTTGATTGTACATAGAGGATGACATGCGTGTCCCATGATCCTACAGGTTCCTCAACGTTTCAAACGTGGCATGAGATCGAAAGAAAAAGGCAAGTGACCAAATATGAGGAGCCAAAAATAATTCAAGAAAAGAAAGTTTTATAGTACATAGAGGATGACATGCGGGTCCCATGATCCTGCAGGTTCCTCAACGTTTCAAACGTAGCATGAGATCGAAAGAAAAAGGCAAGTGACCAAATATCAGGAGCCAAAAAAAAATCAAGAAAAGAAACTTGATTGTACATAGAGGATGACATGCGGGTCCCATTTAGCAGCAGCGGTCTCAACGTTTCCAAGGCGGCAAGGGATCAAAAGAAAAAAGGAAGTAGCCAGAAATCAGGGGGTCAAAAAAAATCCAAGAATAGAAAGAATTTTGGTTCATAGAGGATGACATGCGGGACCCATGAGTGCCAAAAATAATCCAAGAAAAGAAATTTTATTGTACATAGAGGATGACATGCGGGTCCCATTTTGCAGGAGCGGTCTCAACGTTTCCAAGGCGGCACAGGACCAAAAGAAAAATGAAGTAGCCAGAAATCAGGGGGTGAAAAAAAATCCAAGAAGAAAGATTTCAATTGGGCTGCATCTGGACATCTGGGCCTTCGAACTACCCTGCTTGGCCTTTTGACTCGTACAATTTCAGCCCACTCCAAAACAGGAAAGTTCGGAATTTTCTAAAAAAAAATGGAAAGTCCTATGCTTCGCAAAAACAAAAAAACAAGGAGATTCAACATATAAGTTTGTTTATGTAAAAATAAAGATTTAATTTATCCGTTTGAAATAGCTCAGAGCGCAATACACTGTTTATTGTCTGCAAAATAATCAAGATATCACATGTTTGTTGTACGGGGAGGCTGACATCGGGGACCCATGAGCCAGCAGCGTCGTCAACGTTTTAAAGGCGGCAGGGGATGGAAAGAAAAAATAAACCAAAAATCTGTTGGTAAAAATCCAAGAAAAGAAACATTTTCGTTCTAAGAGGATGACATGCGGGATCCATGAGGCAGCAGCATCCTCAGCGTTTATTGTTCATAGAGGCTGACATGTGGGACCCGTGAGTGAGCAGCGTCCTCAACGTTTTAAAGGCTGCAGGAGATCGAAAGAAAAAAAAAGCCAAAAATCGTTTGGTCAACAAAATCCAAGAAAAGAAACATTTACCGTTCTGAGAGGATGACATGCGGGACCCATGAGGCAGCAGCATCCTCAGCGATTTCAAGGCGGCGGGGGATCAAAAGAAAAAATGGAAATATCCAGAAATTGATTAAGGGTTCAAAATAAATCCATCAAAGGAAACTTTTATTGTTCATAGAGGATGACATGTGGGACCGACCTGCCAACAGCGTCCTCGTCGTTTCAGAGGGGGCAGGAGATCAAAAGAAAAAGGCAAATAGCCAGAAATTAGGGGTCAAAAATAACTCCAAGAAAGAAAACTTTTATTGTCGTAGAGGATGACATGCGGGACCCATGAGCCAGCAGCTTAGTCAACGTTTCAAAGGCGGCATGAGATCGAAAGAAAAAGGCAAGTGACCAAATATCAGGTGCCAAAAAAAATCCAAGAAAAGAAAGTTTTATTGTACATAGAGGATGACATGCGGGTCCCATGAGCCAGCAGGTTCCTCAACGTTTCAAACGTGGCATGAGATCGAAAGAAAAAGGCAAGTGACGAAATATCAGGATCCAAAAATAATTAAAGAAAAGAAACTTGATTGTACATAGAGGCTGACATGTGGGACCTATGAGCCAGCAGAGTCCTCAACGTTTCAAAGGCGGCAGGGGATCAAAAGAAAAAGGAAATAGCCAAAAATCAGAGGGTGAAAAAAAAACCAAGAAAATAAACTTTTATAGTACATAGAGGATGACATGCGGGTCCCATGAGCCAGCAGCTTCCTCAACGTTTCAAACGTGGCATGAGATCGAAAGAAAAAGGCAAGTGACCAAATATCAGGATCCAAAATAATTCAAGAAAAGAAAGTTTTATAGTACATAGAGGATGACATGCGGGTCCCATGAGTCAGCAGCTTACTCAACGTTTCCAAGGCGGCAGGGGATCAAAAGAAAAAGGAAATAGCCAAAAATCAGAGGGTGAAAAAAAATCCAAGAAGATAAACTTTTATAGCACATAGAGGATGACATGCGGGTCCCATGAGCCAGCAGGTTCCTCAACGTTTCAAACGTGGCATGAGATTGAAAGAAAAAGGCAAGTCACCAAATATGAGGAGCCAAAAATAATTCAAGAAAAGAAAGTTTTATAGTACATAGAGGATGACATGCGGGTCCCATTTAGCAGCAGCGGTATCACCGTTTGAGAGGCTGCACGGGATCAAAAGAAAAAGGCAAGTGACCAAATATGAGGAGCCAAAAATAATTCAAGAAAAGAAAGTTTTATAGTACATAGAGGATGACATGCAGGTCCCATTTAGCAGCAGCGGTATCACCGTTTGAGAGGCGGGACGGGATCGAAAGAAAAAGGCAAGTGACCAAATATGAGGTGCCAAAAATAATTCAAGAAAAGAAAGTTTTACAGTACATAGAGGATGACATGCGGGTCCCATTTAGCAGCAGCGGTATCACCGTTTGAGAGGCGGTAGGGGATCGAAAGAAAAAGGCAAGTGACCAAATATGAGGTGCCAAAAAAAACTCCAAGAAAAGAAAGTTGATTGCACATAGAGGATGACATGCGGGTCCCATTTAGTAGCAGCGGTCTCAATGTTTCCAAGGCGGCAAGGGATCAAAAGAAAAAGGAAGTAGCCAGAAATCAGGGGGTCAAAAAAAATCCAAGAATAGAAAGAATTTTGGTTCATAGAGGATGACATGCAGGACCCATGATCATGCATCGTAAACGGCTCGATCGGAGAGCATTGAACGAGATGGCGCGATCGAGAAAAAAAAACAATGCTAGAGAGGCTGCCATCTGGGCCCTACATCCCTCGGCGGAGCGGATTTGCGTTGACTCGGCCGGCGAACCCGAGATTTCGAGATGCACCACGTCCCGGGCCACCATACGCCACGTTTTGGCCGTTTTCGTCGGGCTAGGTGGCCTCAAAAACGAGAAAAAAAACGTTTTGACATGCACAACGGAGAGACCAAAAATCGTCGGCCATGGTCACCAGCAACCACGGCGCGACTTCAACTTCGTCGGCCATGGCAACTTTTCTTGTAGTGATACCATGAAGCCAATTACCAAAGATAATGGCCACACTAGTCGAGGGATACAGATCAGAAGCTACTTGGATGCATGACCATATAGACCTGGCAAAACAACATTGGAAGAACAAGTGTTTAATCTTCTCGTTGTGATGATAGAAAACACACTACGTACTCCCATGCCAATTGCGTTTCACAATATTATCTTTGGTTAGGATTACTCCTTGTCGCAAATACCAGCCAAAAATCTTAATTTTGAGCGGTATTTTCATCTTCAAAATCTTCTTGTTTTTATCAAATGGTATTTCCGATTGGATAATTGCATTGTACAATGAACTTACAGAGAACTTTCCATCGGATTGTAAGTTCCAACGAAATTCATCTTGCCCTTCGGACAACTGAATGGACTCCAAACGTAGAAGTAAGACATTCCATGCAAGAAGTCTCGAACCGATTAAATCTCGTCTAAACGTCACTGTCGGAGGTGAGGTTGCCACTACTAATGCAATGGTATCACTTTTGCGACAAACAATATTGTATAACGCTGGATATTTTTCACAGAGAGGCCTACTCCCTAGCCATGTATCCTCCAAAAACCGTATCTGCGATCCATCCTTGATATTGAAAGTAACATATCTGAAGAATTTTTTTCGTTGCCATTAGGCCATCCTAGAAATACAAGTCTCCCGGTTTCCAAAGGATCTGGGATAATGCTTTCTCGCCAATGTACTTTCTTTTAACCATGATCTTGTAGGGATTCGTTGCATAGAAAACAAAAAAATTCCTACCGCGAGAACGCAATCCAAGCCAAGATGCAATCTAGAAGACGGGAGCAACGAGGGGATGATCGAGACTCACCCTTGAAGATTTCCAAAGCCTACAAGATGAGGCTCTTGTTGCTGCGGTAGACGATCACTTGCCGCTTTCAAAAGCGCGTAGAAGATCTTGACGGTGCCACAATCGGGCAGCACCTCCGTACTCGGTCACACGTTCGGTGTTGATGAAGACGACGTCCTTCTCCCCGTTCCAGCGGGCAGCGGAAGTAGTAGCTCCTTCTTGAATCCGGCAGCACGACGGTGTGGTGGCGGTGGCGATGGAGATCTCCGGCGGAGCTTCGCTAAGCGTTTGCGGGAGAGGTGGAGGAGGTGGGGCGGCTAGGGTTTGGGAGAGGGGGTGGCCGGCCACTATGGGGTGCGGCCAAGGTGGTGGTGTTGTGGTGACCGTCCCCCTCCCCTTGGCCCCTCATTATATAGGTGGAACCCCCAAGTGTTGGACTACAAGTCTTCGAATAAGACCCCAACCCAAAACCTTCCATGTGTAGGGAAACCTACCCAAGGTGGGACTCCCACCTCAAGTGGGATTCCCACCCTTCCATGAGGGGGGGGGGGGTGGCCGGCACCCTTGGTGGAGTCCACTTGGGACTCCACCCCTCTAGGGTTGGCCGGCCATGGGTGGTGGAGTCCCTTCGGGACTCCGCCTTCCAAAGTGATTTCTTCCGGACTTTTCTAGAACCTTCTAGAACCTTCCATAAATGCACCGGATCATTTTCAAACTTATAAAATGACTTCCTATATATGAATCTTATTCTCCGGACCATTCCGGAACTCCTCGTGATATCCGGGATCCCATCCGAGACTTCAAACAAAACTTCGAACTCCATTCCATATTCAAGTTCTACTAATACGACATCAAACCTTAAGTGTGTCACCCTACGGTTCGTGAACTATGTAGACATGGTTGAGAACTCTCTCCGACCAATAACCAATAGTGGGATCTGGAGATCCATAATGGCTCCCACATATTCAACGATGACTTAGTGATCGAATGAACCATTCACATACGATACCAATTCCCTTTCTCACGCGATATTTTACTTGTCCGAGGTTTGATCATCGGTATCTCTCTATACCTTGTTCAACCACGTCTCCTGACAAGTACTCTTTACTCGTACCATGGTATGTGGTCTCTTATGAACTTATTCATATGCTTGCAAGCTAATTAGACGACATTCCACCGAGAGGGCCCAGAGTATATCTATCCGTCATCGGGATGGACAAATCCCACTGTTGATCCATATGCCTGAACTCATACTTTCCGGATACTTAATCCCACCTTTATAACCACCCATTTACGCAGTGGCGTTTGATGTAATCAAAGTACCTTTCCGGTATAAGTGATTTATATGATCTCATGGTCGAAAGGACTAGGTAACTATGTATCGAAAGCTTATAGCAAATAACTTAATGACGTGATCTTATGCTACGCTTAAATGGGTGTGTCCATTACATCATTCATATAATGATATAACCTTGTTATTAATAACATCCAATGTTCATGATTATGAAACTCTAATCATCTATTAATCAACAAGCTAGTTAAGAGGCTTACTAGGGACTCATTGTTGTTTACATAACACACATGTATCGATGTTTCGGTTAATACAATTATAGCATGATATATAAACATTTATCATAAACACAAAGATATATAATAACTACTTTTATTATTGCCTCTTGGGCATATCTCCAACAGTCTCCCACTTGCACTAGAGTCAATAATCTAGATTACATTGTAAGGTACCTAACACCCATGGCATTCTGGTGTTGGTCATGCTTTGCCCTAGGGAGAGCTTTAGTCAACGGATCTGCTACATTCAGATCAGTGTGTACTTTGCAAATCTTTACTTCTCCATCTTCGATGTACTCGCGAATCGAATGATAACGCAGCTTGATATGCTTCAGCCTCTTGTGTGACCTTGGTTCTTGTGCATTGGTGATGGCACCCATGTTATCACAGTAGATGACTAATGGGTCCAATGCACTAGGAACCACACCGAGCTCTACAATGAACCTCTTCATCCATACCGCTTCTGATGAAGCCTCTGAAGCCGCTATGTACTCCGATTCTGTTGAAGACTTCGCCACCGTGCACTGCTTCGAGCTTGCCCAGCTTACTGCAGCACCATTCAATATAAACACGTACCCAGACTGTGACTTAGAGTCATCAGGATCAGTGTTCCAACTTGCATCGGTGTAACTGGTTACAACGAGCTCTTGGTCACCTCCATAACAAAGAAACATATCCTTAGTTCTTTTCAAGTACTTCAGGATATTCTTGACCACTGTCCGGTGTTCCATTCCTGGATCACTTTGATATCTGCTAGTCAAACTAACAGCATGTGCTATATCCGGTCTAGTACATAGCATGGCATACATGATAGAGCCTACTGCCGAGGCATAGGGTATCTGACTCATCCTTTCTCTTTCTTCTGTCGTAGCCGGACCTTGAGTCTTACTCAAGACCTTGCCTGGTAACATAGGTAAGAATCCTTTCTTACTTTCGTCCATTCTAAACTTCTTTAGAATCTTGTCCAGGTATGTACTCTGTGATAGCCCTATTAGACGTCTTGATCTATCTCTATAAATCTTGATGCCTAATATATACGATGCTTCACCAAGGTCTTTCATTGAAAAACTATTATTCAAATAACCTTTTACACTGCTTAATAGTTCTATATCATTCCCAATCAATAATATGGCATCTACATATAATATCAGGAACGCTACAGAGCTCCCACTCACTTTCTTGTAAATACAGGCCTCTCCATGACACTGTATAAAGCCGAAGTCTTTGATCACCTTATCAAAGCATCGGTTCCAACTTCTCGATGCTTGCTTTAGTCCATAAATTGAACGCTGAAGTTTGCATACTTTGTCAGCATTTTTAGGATCGACAAAACCTTTGGGTTGTACCATATACAACTCTTCCTCAATGTCTCCATTAAGGAACGCTATTTTGACATCCATCTGCCAAATCTCATAATTGAAAAATGCAGCTATTGCTAACAAAATCCTCACAGACTTTAGCTTCACTACAGGTGAGAAAGTCTCATCGTAGTCAACTCCTTCAATTTGTCGGAAACCCTTTGCGACAAGTCGAGCTTTATAGATAGTAATATTACCATCAACATCTGTTTTTCTTTTGAAGATCCATTTATTCTCGACAGCCTTGCGGCTATCTGGTAAGTCTACCAAAGTCCATACTTTGTTATCATACATGGATCCCATTTCGGATTTCATGGCTTCTTGCCATTTGTTGGAATCTGGGCTCATCATCGCTTCTTCATACGTCGCAGGGTCTTCATTATTGTTGTCCACAATCATGACATTTAGACAAGGATCATACCAATCAGGAGTGGCACGTTCCCTTGTCGATCTGCGAGGTTCAGTAGCTATCTCGTTTGAAGTTTCATGATCATTATCATTAGCTTCCTCTGTTGCCGGTGTAGGCGGCACAGGAACATCTTCCGGTACTGCGCTACTCTGATCAACGAGTGAAGATTCATCAATCTCATCGAGTTCTACTTTTCTTCCAGTCACTTCTTTAGTGAGAAATTCTTTCTCAAGAAAGGTTCCGTTCTTAGCAACAAAAATCTTGCCTTCGGATCTGTGATAGAAAGTGTACCCTATAGTTTCCTTAGGGTATCCTATGAAGACGCATTTTTCCGCTTTGGGTTCTAGCTTGTCCGGTTGTAACTTTTTTACATAGGTTTCGCAACCCCAAACTTTAAGGAACGACAGCTTAGGTTTCTTATTAAACCATAATTCATACGGTGTCGTTTCAACGGATTTTGATGGTGCTCTATTTAAAGTGAATGCGGCTGTCTCTAATGCATAACTCCAAAATGATAACGGAAAATCAGTAAGAGACATCATAGAACGAACCATATCTAAGAGAGTTCGATTACAACGTTCGGACACACCGTTTCATTGTGGTGTTCCCGGCGGTGTCAATTGTGAAAGTATTCCGCATTTCTTTAAATGCATGCCAAACTCATAACTCAGATATTCACCTCCGCGATCAGATCGTAGAAATTTAATCTTCTTGTTACGTTGATTTTCTACTTCACTTTGGAATTCCTTAAACTTCTCGAAAGTTTCGGATTTATGTTTCATGAAATAGATATACCCATATCTACTCAAATCATCTGTGAAGGTTAGAACATAACGATAACCACCGCGCGAGGCTACACTCATTGGTCCGCACACATCGGTATGTATGATTTCCAATAAGTCTGTAGCTCACTCCATAATACCAGAGAATGGAGTCTTAGTCATTTTTCCCATTAGACATGCTTCGCATCTATCAAGTGACTCAAAGTCAAGTGATTCAAGTAATCCATCGGTATGGAGTTTCTTCATGCGTTTCACTCCAATATGACCAAGATGACAGTGCCACATATAAGTAGAATTATCATTCAATTTAATTCGCTTAGCATCAATGTTATGAATATGTGTATCACTACTATCGAGATCTAACAGAAATAAACCATTCTTTTCAGGTGCTCGACCATAAAAGATATTATTCATAAAAATAGAACAACCATTATTCTCAGACTTGAATGAATAACCGTCTTGCATTAAAAAAGATCCAGATATAATGTTCATGCTCAACGCGGGTACAAAATAACAATTATTGAGGTTTAAAACTAATCCCGAAGGTAGATGTAGAGGAAGTGTGCCGACAGCGATCACATCGACTTTTGATCCATTTCCAACGCGCATCGTCACTTCACCCTTCAATAGTCTTCGTTTATTCTTTAGTTCCTGTTTCGAGTTACAAATATGAGCAACCGAACCAGTATCAAATACCCAGTTACTAGTACGAGAACCAGTAAAATAAACATCTATAACATGTATATCAGATATACCTTCTTTCTTCTTCTTGACAAAGGCCGCTCTTCAGATCCGCCAAATACTTGGAGCAATTACGCTTCCAGTGTCCCTTCTCCTTGCAGTAATAGCACTCAGCATCAGGCTTAGGGCCAGTCTTAGGTTTCACAGGAGGTGTGGCAGCTTTCTTGCCACCCTTCTTGAATTTTCCCTTAGACTTGCCCTGTTTCTTGAAACTGGTGGTCTTGTTGACCATCAACACTTGGTGCTCTTTCTTGATCTCAATCTCAGCAGATTTTAGCATGGCGAAGAGTTCAGGTAACTCTTTGTTCATGTTCTGCATATTGTAGTTCATCACAAAGTTCTTGTAACTAGGTGGCAGTGATTGAAGGACACGATTAATCCCCAGTCGGTTAGGAATCACTATTCCCAAGTCACTGAGTTTCTTCGCATGCCCGGTCATGGCGAGCATGTGCTCACTAATGGAGCTGCCTTCTTCCATCATGCAGCTGAAGAAGTGTTTCGATGCTTCATAGCATTCCACGGCCGCATGAGTTTCAAAAATAGCTTTCAGCTCATTGACCAACTCATGAGGATCGTGGTGCTCAAAACGTTTTTGAAGATCGGCTTCCAGACTGCATAGGATGGCACACTGAACTTGAGAGTACCGAGTTTTCCGAGTCTCGTAAACATTCTTTACTTCATCGGTTTCAGTTTCTGCAGGAGGGTCACCTAGCGGTGCATCAAGCACATATTGCAGATTTCCGCCAGCGAGGAAGATCCTCACATGACGGAACTAGTCGGTGAAGTTGCTACCGTTGCTCTTAAGCTTTTCTTTCTCTAGGAACTGGTTAAAATTGATAGGGGACGCCATATCTACAACATATATTTGCAATAATTTAGACTAAGTTTATGACAAATTGAGTTCAAATTTTAATTCAACAAAATTAAAAACTAGGTGAACTCCCACTCAAAACAATATCCCTCGAATTGTCTTAGTGATCACACGAACCAAATCCACCACACCAAGTCCGATCATCACGAGACAAGATGTAACTTCAATGGCGAACACTCAAAGTGTTCATCATATCAATCATATGATTCATGCTCTACCTTTCGGTATCAGGTGTGCCGAGACCATGTCTGTACATGCTAGGCTCGTCAAGGCCACCTTAGTATCCGCATGTGCAAAACTGGCTTGCACCCGTTGTATGCACTTGTTGAGTCTATCACACCCGATCATCACGAGATGCTTCGAAACGACAAGTCTTGGCAACGGTGCTACTAAGGATGAACACTTTATTATCTTGATATTTTAGTGAGAGGGATCATCTTATAATGCTACCGTCGCGATCTAAGCAAAATAAGATGCATAAAAGGATTAACATCACATGCAGTTCATATGTGATATGATATGGCCCCTTTGTCTTTGCGCCTTTGATCTTCATCTCCAAAGCACAGACATGATCTCCATCATCAACGGGCATGATCTCCATCATCGTCGGTGTAGCGTCAAGGTCAATGGCGCCGTCTTCATGATTGTTCTCCCATGTAGCAACTATTACAACTTCTTTGAAATACTACTCAACATGAAATTTAAAGACAACCATAAGGCTCCTGCCGGTTGCCACAATACAATAATGATCATCTCATACATATTCATCATCACATTATGGTCATATCACATCACCAAACCATGCAAAAACAAGTTAGACGTTCTCTAATTTGGTTTGCATATTTTACGTGGTTTAGGGTTTTTGAGTGAGATCTAATCTACCTACGAACATGAACCACAATGGTGATACTAGTGTTGTCAATAGAAGAGTAAATTGAATCTTCACTATAGTAGGAGAGACAGACACCCGCAAAGCCACTTATGCAATACAAGTTGCATATCGAGCGTGGAGCAAATCTCATGAACGCGGTCATGTAAAGTTAGCCCGAGCCGCTTCATCCCACTATGCCACAAAGATGCAAAGTACACAAACTAAAGACAACATAAGCATCAACGCCCACAAAACCATTGTGTTCTACTCGTGCAACCATCTATGCATAGACACGGCTCTGATACCACTGTAGGGATTCGTTGCATAGAAAACAAAAAATTTCCTACCGCGAGAATGCAATCCAAGCCAAGATGCAATCTAGAAGACGGGAGCAACGAGGGGATGATCGAGACTCACCCTTGAAGATTTCCAAAGCCTACAAGATGAGGCTCTTGTTGCTGCGGTAGACGATCACTTGCCGCTTTCAAAAGCGCGTAGAAGATCTTGACGGTGCCACAATCGGGCAGCACCTCCGTACTCGGTCACACGTTCGGTGTTGATGAAGACGACGTACTTCTCCCCGTTCCAGCGGGCAGCAGAAGTAGTAGCTCCTCCTTGAATCCGGCAGCACGATGGTGTGGTGGCGGTGGCGATGGAGATCTCCGGCGGAGCTTCGCTAAGCGTTTGCGGGAGAGGTGGAGGAGGGGGGCGGCTAGGGTTTGGGAGAGGGGGTGGCCGGCCACTATGGAGTGCGGCCAAGGTGGTGGTGTTGTGGTGGCCGGCCCCCTCCCCTTGGCCCCTCATTATATAGGTGGAACCCCCAAGTGTTGGACCACAAGTCTTCGAATAAGACCCCAACCCAAAACCTTCCATGTGTAGGGAAACCTACCCAAGGTGGGACTCCCACCTCAAGTGGGATTCCCACCCTTCCATGAGGGGGGTGGCCGGCCCCCTTGGTGGAGTCCACTTGGGACTCCACCCCTCTAGGGTTGGCCGGCCATGGGTGGTGGAGTCCCTTCGGAACTCCGCCTTCCAAAGTGATTTCTTCCGGACTTTTCTAGAACCTTCCATATATGCACCGGATCATTTTGAAACTTATAAAATGACTTCCTATATATGAATCTTATTCTCCGGACCATTCCGGAACTCCTCGTGATGTGCGGGATCCCATCCGAGACTTCGAACAAAACTTCGAACTCCATTCCATATTCAAGTTCTACTAATACGACATCAAACCTTAAGTGTGTCACCCTACGGTTCGCGAACTATGTAGACATGGTTGAGAACTCTCTCCGACCAATAACCAATAGCGGGATCTGGAGATCCATAATGGCTCCCACATATTCAACGATGACTTAGTGATCGAATGAACCATTCACATACGATACCAATTCCCTTTGTCACGCGATATTTTACTTGTCCGAGGTTTGATCATCGGTATCTCTCTATACCTTGTTCAACCTCGTCTCCTGACAAGTACTCTTTACTCATACCGTGGTATGTGGTCTCTTATGAACTTATTCATATGCTTGCAAGCTAATTAGACGACATTCCACCGAGAGGGCCCAGAGTATATCTATCCGTCATCGGGATGGACAAATCCCACTGTTGATCCATATGCCTCAACTCATACTTTCCGGATACTTAATCCCACCTTTATAACCACCCATTTACGTAGTGGCATTTGATGTAATCAAAGTACCTTTCCGGTATAAGTGATTTATATGATCTCATGGTCGAAAGGACTAGGTAACTATGTATCGAAAGCTTATAGCAAATAACTTAATGACGTGATCTTATGCTACGCTTAAATGGGTGTGTCCATTACATCATTCATATAATGATATAACCTTGTTATTAATAACATCCAATGTTCATGATTATGAAACTCTAATCATCTATTAATCAACAAGCTAGTTAAGAGGCTTACTAGGGACTCATTGTTGTTTACATAACACACATGTATCAATGTTTCGGTTAATACAATTATAGCATGATATATAAACATTTATCATAAACACAAAGATATATAATAACTACTTTTATTATTGCCTCTTGGGCATATCTCCAACAGATCTACCATACGCCATGTTCGGTTAGAAGCTTATGAAGCCACTTACCTAACAATGACGAGTTCTTGACCTCAAGGTCATGAACCCCTAGCCTACCCATATATCTGTATCAGCATACGACAGACCACTTGACCAGTCGATATTTCCTTTTTTCACTATCCTCTTGCCAAAAAAAAATCGATCTATAATAGTCGACTTGTGTAACACGCCTTATGTCCTCTTATGAAGTGCTCTAGAGAAGGCTAAACAGAATCCGGTGAGTGAACACATGCATCGTGCACCACTGCATACCTGTCAATCAATGGGCCATGGAGACTCTATTGCTAACATGGGACAAATGTAGGGAGATGCTGTTTTGGCTCAAAGGTGCATATGAACCTATTATAAAAAAAATTAAAAATGTTAAAAAAAATCTGAAATTAAATTTTGGTGTACATCCCCATATTCTATGTTCGTACACAATTTTTCGTGGGAAAACAACATTTTATATGTCATGCATAAAAAAGACAAAAAATTTTCTTGTATATAGTCATGTTGGAGCATCAAAATTTATTCTTTTTCCCGAAAACTTGTGTGCGAACATAGAATGTCTAAATATACATGCAAAATTTTAGTTTAATTTTTTGACATTTTAAAATGCATTTTCACATAACGAGCAGAGTTGGATTTCCCCAAGTGCAGGTAGAAGATCGGGATACCTATTCTCATGCTTATGTACGAAAGAGAAAGATTTGTCCCTGATAATGAACATGCATTTAATGAAGGTGAAAAGGAAAAGAAAGCATGCATTCAATTGTTGTTTTCAATAAGATATAGGTGGAGGAAAATAGAATAATGCATTTGTTGCAAGATCACCAGAGCCAACCAAATAATATTTCACAGTAAAAAAAGGTCTGCCCCGAAATACATGAACGTTAAAAATTTACAATATGATCCATTTAACCCATCAATATTAGGGATTTCATAGGAGCAAAATATATATCAAGTATGCTTAACTGGTCTGCACTTTGTTCCTGTAGGAGCTGATGAAGTTCCTTGTGTGGAGTCCAAACTCATGGTTTTACTTGCTTTGCAATATGCAGTCTATACTTGACACATCCAACTTCTCAGCAGGTAGATGAGTTAGCCTAGCTATCTCAAATGATGCAATGAAGTAAGTGCACAATTATATGTCTTGTTCTCTTAATTTTTTTAGATGTCCACATATTTTGACTGTATTTATTATTTACTTTATAGATTTTTTTTGTATTTTATACATGTGAGAATTAATGTCTTTGAAGGTATAACACATAGTTTACAGCATTTGTAAATTAGTAAATGCATCGAAGCTTTTAAGGGCTGGAGGTATCCAATAATTTTGAAAAAACACATGGTTTATTGTTTTCGTGTTGTCTCATCTGATGTGCTGATAAATGAAACATGATCTGCAATACATGCACTTGTAGTGAGAGTGCTATTCATTTATAATATTTCTTTCATACTAAAGTTCCTGAATCAATATTTACTGGTTGGTCTACCTAAAAATAATTTCAAGCTAGTAACTAGTTATAATTTTACATCTTACTGCAGTTCCACTGAACTTTACCAATTTTCTTCTTCTCAAAGTATGACCCATCTAATTTTTGACCTGAGCTTAGAACTGGATAAGACCATTTTTGGAGACCTCAATTCCTATCTTGGTATATTAACCTGTGGCTATCTTCATTTGAGAATGTACCATATATATACAATTACAATCCCACGCAGGTGGAGGCCAATGGTGAAGATGCTAATGATGGCTTTGACCGATATGTTAGTTAAATGTTAAGGAAAAATAACTGCGGTCTTCAGATAAGAAATCGTCCAAAGGTTTTTATTCATTTCACTGACATACTTTGAGGCGGATTCATACACTATATATGGAACCTGCAATGAACAAGAATTAGACCCACTACCAAATTCCTAGTTCCCTTATATGAGCTGGTTAGGCCTTATGCTTGGATGGCTGGAATGTTGAATTGCTAAAATTTCCAGTGATAACTTCCAGTGATACACGCCATGCTAATGGGGATGCAAAGATATCGTAAAACTGATGATGACATACTGATGAACTACTTACAGTCCAAAACTCCAAATAGGTGACGGTTTATGTAAGATTCTCTTCAGATTTTGGACTGAGTTACCTAGATCTATTTCATCATGTACTAATTTAAGTAAGGTTAATGTAAATTAGAGTTGATCTAAATTGGCAGAAAAATCTACAAATTACTTTGGTTCGCAATAAGAAAACTTAGACAGACTAAAATTTGAGTTGTTGATAATCGATAAATTACTAACTAAATAATCACTGTTTTGTTTTAGTAAAGTAAACCATAAGGAGGATTACAGAACATTAGGCACGTGAGACGCTGGGAAAGTACTAAAATAAATAACAGCCTCTAAATCTAGAACAAAATAAAATTATCCTTTTCTCTATGTTCACATGACTACTGATTGTATATTGTATTCTATTTCCTCTACTCAGTTCACCCTCAAAGCCTCACCATCTAAGAAAATGTTTTGGTTAGTAAAATAATGCGCAAGCCAAGCGGAAGAGGAAGGAGCATCTGAGAACAATAGGCATGAGAGGCATCGGGAAAACATGGGAAACAAAACTCAGCACCTAGTCCTAGGGGCAAAGAATAGTTTTAGCTTTCCTCCATGTTCCCATGCCTAATGCTCTCAGACCCTCTTTTCTTCCTCTTCCCAACTCACTCCCAACAGGTCATCATATAAATCTATTCATTTAAAGTTTCTGGTTTCCCCCCTAAATTAGCTATGCAAGTCAGAAGGAATAGGAAGGGGTACTAAGAACGATAGGAATAGGAGGCATCGGAAAAACACAAAGAAAATATTTACCCCCAATACTGGAGGACACATTGAGCTCTATGTTTTCCTCCATGTTCCTATTCCCACAGATCTTAGATACACTCTTTCTTTTTCTTCTCGACTCATTGTCCATCCCTTAAAATCAGAACAATGCATGTGATATTCCAAGCTATATAGAGGCTTAGAGTGCATTGCTCTAGGCTTCACCGGACCATGTGAAGAAAGCAAAACAAATGAACCCACCATACATCGCACCATAGGACATAGAGTACTCAATGACACATGACAGTGGGTCCATGTAATAGTCAATGTAAAGGGTTTAACCCTGTCTTTTGCATTTATAGGGAAAAATCAAATCCATCATTCTCTTAATATCTTATTGAGAGTGAAGACAAATGATATAGAAGATGGCATTACCACATAAGTCATGACCAAATCATGAACTTTGGGCATAGTTGTTTGAGAAGCATTTCACTATTTATGACTTTGTTCACTTGTGAATCAAGTGTCAATCTCTCATGTGTTTTAAACCTCCATTGACCACAGAGTAGCACAATTAATTAATACTCTGTGCCATTCTATAGAAGTTATTTTAAAAGTCAAACTATGTGAAGTTTGATCATACTTATAAAAAAGTATCGATCTCTATAGTGTCAAATTAATCATATTATATTTGTCATTTAATCTATTTTCATTGTATATCTGTAGAATATTACAAAAGTTGATAGTTTTTTCTATAGATTTGGTCAAACTTTACATTATTTAACTTTAAAAGAATATACGGCTTCTTTTCAGGAACGTAGGCAGTACCATTAAGTTCCTATATGAAATAAACTAAGTAGAGAATGTAGTGATATACCATGTATGTTTACCCCAGGGAATGAAAGGCCGAAGAAACACTATTCTCTTACAATTGGAAAGCAAAGCTAGACAACAAAACTGATCCATACTTTTTATTGTACAAAGGAACACCAATATAACCACCTTTCCTAGGAAGAATATAAAATGGGGATTATCAGTTCCAGTTCATGTACTAGATGTATCGTTCCTATACATGTTGGTTCAGCTTGCTCAAATTTAAGTATGATCTGAGGTCAGTCAGTCTAACGAGCTCGAACTGGACTCGCTTGCATCTCACACGAATCTGCAATCTATTCTTCTAAACTTTTTTTTGCTATATTACTGCTTGCAACCCTGGGCCTCATGCGCTATCCATTTGATCCATAATTTTCAACGTTGTCATCTTCAACAGTGCACAACCGAAACACAATTGTTCAATTAATTCTTTCTAGTGCTCAGCTATCATGGACTGACTGCAAATGCAACAATGATGCGACATTACCCACACACAGACCTCGACCGGTGCGCAACCTAGTGGACTGAGTAAAATTATGGATTGATCTTGAGTTTGAATGGATTTCCTGATACAAGCTTTAATATTAGTTGGTGAATTTTTTCCTTTTTAAATTAGCCATTTACTGTCGCAGACATTGTATGAGCTTACATAGGATTATTTTGTCTCGTTTATTTTTCATGATGCCAATTTTTTCAAATAAGTTCCCCACCTTGAATGGTAGAACACTTTACTTTCAGAACTACCAGAGCATTTGTTTTTTTGTGAAATGATACAACGAAGTATCTAGAACTACAGTTGCCATCGCGACAAAAAACTGAGTATGACTATTGAAGCACATTCAACAGGTTATACATATATAACAATAGTTTCTTCAATTTGTGCACCCTATCTGGAAACATTTTTTTCCAATACAAGAACTATTTATTTTTGAAATATTTGTCTTCTTTCTTGAGAAACACATGTAAATTTATTCATACTCACAACCATTATAGGTACACCCATTTAGATATGTTATCCAAGAAATTCCAAAATAACTCCTACAACTAAGAATTATAATGAGATCGCTTGGAGACATCTTCTTCATGGTATCAATCTTTGCAAGACGAATACGGCTAGAATTCAGCAAAGAGACTGCAATTAGACTGGAACAACTATACTACCACTTGTTCACCTGCACTATCTTGATCACCAATAAAGGTCTTTGGCCCATCCAAAAAGGCCGCAAAGCCGTGAGCTATGCACATACTTGGGCCGTGGATGATCCCCTAGAAGAGTGAACCATCGAACCACAAATTCTTCATCATTGCCCGGCTCCGGTGTTGGAGGGGCGAGGTCGGTGTCGCACCTTAGCCTTAGTAGTCGCTAGGTGCTCCAATGATGTCGAGGGTGCTCCTCGGTAATGCCCTCCGATAGGGGCTTAGGGTTGATGGAATCCTGCAAGCTGACACGAGACATCGGTTCACAGACAAGCGGGGAGAGCGATTTACCCAGGTTCGGGGCCCTCGATGAGGTAAAACCCTTACGTCCTGCCTGTCTGTTCTTGATTATGATGATAATGGGTTGCAATGGGGTGCCGAATAGTTCGGCTGAGATCTCGTAGAGATGGCTAAGTGCTATGGTGACCTAGCTCTAAGCTTTTGGTGGCTAAGATTGCTAAGATTGATTGTGTCCCTCGACAGCCCCTCTCCTGGCCTTTATATAGGAGGCCAGGTCTTAAGAGGTCTAATCGAGTACGACTAGGTTTACAGTAGTTTTAAATCTAATCCTTCCTTATTCGGCCGCCTCTTTGTCTTGCTTGTCAAGGAATCCTCTGGTGCGCCACCCGGATGGGCCGCCTTGCCTCCAAGTGCCTTCATGGGCCTCCAAATAGTCAATACAAGATAGGGCAACATCGGTTACCCAAAGGGTAATGCCCACGTCAGTAGCCCCCGAGTGTCTAGCCGAACATAGTTCGGGTAGAGACTGGAGCATGTCTCCTTCTGATGTCCTTCTCCTTGATTGTTCTTGTTTTCCTTGAATCTGCATCATCTTCATTTTATCGGGTGCGCGTCCAGCGCTCCCGATGGGAGTAGCCCCCGAGTCTAGGTACGGATGCTTGCAATCCGTGCGTAGACTCAAGTTGTACCACTCGAACATTTTGCTCTGTCGAAGTTTTTCTGCAAGTCTTCGTAGGTCATCCGATATATTTTCCTCATGCAAGGGATAATGAGTAACGTGCTCAACTTTTGCTGGTTAACTGCCGATGGCAAAACAATGTTACCCTACACAGAATCAAGTCCCCGGGCATGATCCTGGAGTGCAAAAAAGTTCTGTCGGGTGCGCGTCCCTCGCTCCCGATGGGAGTAGCCCCCGAGTCTGGGCACGGGTGCTTGCAACCGAGTGCAGACTTGAGTCGAACAATTATCTCTTCCTTCAAGGCTTTTTTCTTCGAGTCTTCATTTTATCGGGTGCGCGTTCAGCGCTCCCGATGGGAGTAGCCCCCGAGTCTAAGTGCAGATGCTTTGCAATCTGTGCATAGACTCAAGTTCACCATCCGATACCTTTTTATTCCTTCGAATGCTTTGAACGTTCCTCATGACGTCATCGATGACGCTTTACTGAAATCTTGACTTTGACTGACAGGACGCGACCCGCTGGGCCTATTCTCTCTCTGTCTAGCCCTGTTTTTAAGCAATATCCGCCCTTCTCGCACAGTTACCAAGGCGTCTCCTCGATTTCCGCAACCTTTAATGGAAAAGATTCACTTAACGTACCGGCAGCAACGACACGTGCCCACACAGCCCTCAAGTTCTCCCTCTCTTAAGATCTCCAAAGGACGAAAATCTTTAATCTTCTCGCCCTTCTTCTTCTTCCTTCCTTTGCTATTACAGCGCCGCCACCACTACTTTTCCGATCTTCCCCAGATCTCGCAATGGTGAAGAAGAAGAACCTTACCGCCGTTGCCAGTTCTACTAGCGGAGGCGCCGCCGCCAAATCCTCCTCGAATCTTCCGAAGAGGAGCGCTCCGGACGCTCCTCCCCCAGCTCCGGCGCCGCCAGCGCCGCCAGGCTCGATAGCCAGACCCGGGGATTGGATAGCGTCAACCATCACCAAGCGCGACGAGAAGAGATCCCGAAGCCTGGGATTAATTTCCTCCGACGAGGGGAATGTAATTTTTCCAGGTGCGATTTCTCGGCCCAATCCCCCTGCTGGCTTTACCGTGATGTTCCTGTCGTTCCTATATCGGGGTCTCTCGCTTCCTGCCCATGAATTCCTTCTTCATCTTCTGCGGACTTACGAAATCCAACTGTGGCAACTCACTCCTAACTCAATCCTTCACGTCGCTGTGTTCATAACCCTCTGCGAGCCGTTTTTGGGCATTGAGCCTCATTTTGGATTGTGGAAAAAGATCTTTTTATGTAAAGAGGTACAGCAGTAGTAATGGATCTTTTGTCACCGGAGGAGTGGGGTTTGTGGCTCGTTCGGAGGTTAATTATTTCAATTTCCCAATGAGAGAATATGTGCAAGGATGGAGACTGAAATGGTTTTATGTCAGGGATTCCCTGTCAACCGAGTCCCCGCTTCCTTGCTTCGTCGACGTCCTCGAAGCCAAGCCTAAGGATTCCTGGAAGAACACTCTTTCTCCCGATGAAAGGGCAGCAGCCGACGAATTATTTGCCAAATTTCTTCGAATCAAAGAGGCCGACGGCCAAACTATGGTTGGCACAGAGGTGGCAGCAGTGTTCCTGAAACGTCGAGTCCAACCAGTCATGGCCAGAGTTCGTCCGATGTGGTTGTATTCAGGTCCGAAGGATGAAACCAGGATTAATGTTGCCGAACTGTCGGAAAAGGAGCTGCTTGATGAAATCCGTCGCCTTACTTTCTTTAGTCAGGAAGACTCGATCCCATTGATATCTTCTTACACTCCTCTTGATGCCGAACATCCACCACCAGAGGTAACTTCCCTTTTCATAGTCTTATTATGCTGTTTCCACTTAGTCAACATAACTACTATTATTCTTATCTGTTTTTCTCTTCGACAGATCCCCATAGTCTCTGGAAACTTGCATGATTCGCCAAATGATACTTCTGAGGGAAGAGGCTCCTCACTACCTGTTGATTTTCACACTGCCGAGCACACAAGCCCATAGAGTGAACACGATGATCCGATAGATTCTGAAACTGTTCACACCGATCTTCCTCCTCGGCCGATGATGCTTGCGACACAGAGGGATCAGTGCGTGATGATGACGCTGATCGTGATGCCTTTGTTAATGCAGCTGTGGAGGATACCAGGGCTTCACCCGTGAAGAGATCAACCGGCGGCTTTGCCGACGAAGACGATCTCTTTGATATGTAAGCACCTTCTTCCCTGATGCCATATTTTGTCCCCTTATTTTCACATTCTTTTCATAACTTCTGTCGATCATTTCCTTTTTGTAGTGACGAAGGTTTCACTGAGCCTCCGTCTAAGAAAGCCAAATCTGGCGCTGCTCCACCGGACGTTGCGGCTTCCGAAGCTTCGGCTCCTAAGGCAACCCCTGCGGCCCAGGCATCGACTGCTTCTTCCCTTTCCAAGGGGAAGGATGTTCCTCCAACTGCTGCCGCCACGACCCCTCCTTCTGTAAGTCCTTTTTGAGTACAACGCGAATTTCTTGGAGTGTGCCTTGTCTAATAATTCTCTGCCAAACATCCTTCTTTTTTAAGGACCTGCGAGGTGTTATTTCCTCTTTGGAGGCCTTTGCTTCCCAATTCACTTCCCTAGAGGCTGACAAGGTTCGGCTGCAAGAGGAAGTTAAATCTTCTTCCTTGAAGTTGGATGGCGCCATTAAAAAGGCCGCCACAGCTCGCCAAGAAGTCGACTCCCTGAAGGAGGAACTGGGCAAGCTGAAGGAGAATCTGAAGGAGGAAGAAGCGTCGAGGCTGGCTGCCGAAGCTCAGGCAGCTGAAAAAGATGAACTCCTTCGCCAGTCTTCGTTAGCTTTGCTTGGTAATTTCTTTTATACTTATCTGTCGATTATTGTATTTTACGAATTCGATCTTTTGCTAATGAACTTTTCCATTCTATTCTTTTTGCAGAAGCTACCAACATCCCCGCCAATGTCTTGGACAAAGTTCCGAATAACTCCCCTGCAAATGGTGTATCGATGACTCTCGCCTCCCACCAGCTTACGCGGGAGCTTCTCGAAAAGGGGAAAGGTGCCATGGCGCGGATGCACTCGATGATCTTCCCCAAGATCAAGCAAGACAAGACTCTGGGGCAGCTGATCGATGCCTTCGCGGTTGACACCAAGGAGGTTATCGAGGTATTCAAACGCACTTCGCGTACCTATGGTGCCCTCCTTGCCTTCCAACTTATGATGGGTCACGGCTTTAAGGCTGATATCGAAGAAATGACTAAGGAGCTGCCGAAAGAGCAAGATGGGCAATTCATTGATTTAAGCGTCTTCAAAACGTCTGCCCTTAAGTGTGCTCGCCAGCTCCTTGAACTAGTTTCGTCAAAGAAGACGTCGGCTGGCCCCAGTTTATCGACTCAGACCCAAGCTCTTTGATTTTTGTAACAAACTTATCTTCGAGCTGATGTGAAACATTATTCTGTTGCAAAACTTATGTTTGTAATAAACTCAGTGCTAGCAATGTTGCTAGTACACCTTTGTTATGATATTTTTACTTGCACTTCTCCCGATGGGAGTTACTTCGGATGCTCGAATTGATCCGATCCGTCATCCCTTTTAACGCTGTTGCTTGCAGGTTTTCCCAGTGCCTTCATTTGTCGACGACTCTTTGGGTGTTGTTCCTGAAGGTGACCGAATCCAACGTATGAAGGATCAGATCACTCAGATGGAAAATGATCTGCGCAGCACTTATGCCTTAGCTGCTATTGTCAATAAGAAGAGCGAGATTGCAGCCGAAGTGGAGCGGTATGCTCTTACTGAACTGCATAAAGCTACCAAGAGTTTGAACTGTAAGTTCCTTGGTCCTTGCACTCTTTTGTCAACAATGCCTTGTCTGACCCTCATTGATTCCTTTTGCCAGTCATAGCTTTGAACCGTACGGAAGAGAACAAGCGGATTCACGAGCGTGTGCACGCATTGACCCAGCTGTCATCAGCCGAGGAAATTTTCTGGCGGGAACACTCGAAGGCTTCGGCTGTCGCGCAATTTCAGGATCGGGTTCAACAAGTCCACCATTTTTTTGACAAGTGCTACAAAGCCCTGAGGGTAATTTGGAGGACTATGTTCCCTTTAAACGCGATTCCCCCTATGCTGCTGACTCTGATGTCTGAGTTTGGGAATACCAAGAAGATTCGAGACTTGGTGCGAGCTCAGGTCTTTGCAGGGGCCAGGTTTACACTTGCCCTTGTGCTTGCATGTTACCCCTCAGCGAATCTGCTTGCTATCGCCAACGCGGTTGGTGACTTGGAGACTCTGTATCCGAAGGTATTGCTGCCTGCCAATATTATTGTCGACAAGTTTGAGGAGTATTCGAAGGTACCTGAGGAAAGGGAAACTCCGCAAGGGTGATTTCAGAGATTAGGGTTGTTTTGTAAATAGGTTATGTTGGCTACTTCATCCAAGTATTAGGATTGTTTAGCCGAAACTTCTTATTCGGTAGATACATGTATATGTACTTTTACCACGTTGATGCCGTTGGCAAATTTTGAGGGAGCAAATCTTAATTGTCCGTTTAAACGTTTTTCGTATTCGTTGGTCAGCAAACGTTTGAGTGATCAGCTCGTGTTGCAGGTCTTGCTAAACCCGTTGTATGTGCAACTTTGCTTTCAACCGACGTATGTTTCGACAGTCACTCCCGAATATTTCGGGTGCAGTGATTCTGCCAATGAGCCCGTTGTTCTTTGATATTCCCATAAGTAAAATATCGAACGTGGGTTGTATTATGTGTATTTCCAAACTCTTGCTATTTTCGGCACTCGTAGAGGCATCTATAGCAGAGGGAAAGGTCATCGCCCTTGTTTTTTTGCATCCTTTAGCACTCGTAGAGGCTTTTTCGGAACACAATCTTTTGCCGCGTACTACATTGCACCATCGTTCACCGAGGGGTGTAAGCAAAGGTTACGATGATGCGGATTAAGTGCTCCAAATCACTGCATGCTTATCAAGGGATCAAAACTGAAGTTCTCATTAATAAGGTAAACACGGTACTAAAGGGCATAAAAAAGGGGAAGCCCTGCTGAAAGTGAAAGAGAAAGCTAAACATTATTCGACTATTCTAAACAAGGAAGGGGTTCTTCTTATCTTCAGGCTTGTCTACCGCGTTGACGGTTTTTGAAGCGTCGTTTACTGTAGTGGGGGTCTCGGCAGCGATTGCCAATGTCTTGCTGTCTTGTAAGACTGCTGTGCCATCAACTGCCGAGATTTTTGTTGCCGAGGCTTCTGGAGCAAGGTCGTCTGGCCTCTTCTTGGTCTCCCTGACATGTTTCTCCTCCTTAATTTCACGTATCGATAGCTTGGGTGGAGGATCGTTAATTTCTTGTTTTAACCCAAACTTCGCAGCAATCCTCTGAAAGTCGCGATCACAATTGTCCGAGCGTGAAAAACTTCCATAGACCGTGATGTTTGTCCCGTTGTTCCCAGACATTTTCAGCTTGAGGTATGCATAGTGCGGCACAGCCATGAACTTGGCATAAGCTGGTCTTCCGAGTATAGCGTGATACTGTGACTCCCAGTTCACTACTTCAAAATCGATCTTTTCCTTCCTGAAATTGTCGGTTTTGCCACAGACGACGTTCAGGTAAACTTTGCCAAGAGAGTAGCCCGGTGCAGTTGGAAGAATCCCATGGAAGCAAGTGTCTGTTTCTTCTAGCATCCTCATGGTGATCCCCATACTTTTTATTGTGTCGACGAATATCAGGTTTAGCCCGCTTCCACCATCCATGAAGACTTTGCTCATCTTGAACTCCCCGATTTGTGCCTCGACTACTAAGGAAGCGTGTCCTGGTTTTGGTATGGTCATCGGGTGATCTGTTCGACTGAACGTAATGTTCTGAGAGGACCACTCGACATACTCGGGGATGTTCGCCATGATGCTTTCTGGCAGGTTAATCTCTCGGGTGAGCTTCTTCATTTCTCTTCTCGAGACACCTGTTCTATGGATCATGCTCATCTGCCCACGCGGTGGTGGAAACGCTTCGTTGGGTTGATGAGGCTGAGCCTGCTGGACTTGATGCTGCGGTGGAGGTGGTGGTGGTGGTGGTTGCTGGCCTGCCTGCTGGATGAGTTTGTGCATGTCAATGAACTGCTGACAGTCCCTGAGAAAGTGGCTCGACTTTGTTTTACCGTCCTTAGAATCGACATACGAGTGCAAGTAACTGGGGGCGTTGATCTGCTCAGCGTAAGGCAGTTCGGGAGTCCTCTGCTGTCGTGGTTTATAATTGCCACGGTTTCCAGAGTTGTTCCGATTACCGTCCTGTCGATCGTCTCTTCTATCGTCATATCGATCATCCTGCCGATCGGAGTACCCTGCGGCTACCAGGTTGTTGTCGTCATTGCTGCGGTTCTTCCTTCTCTTGTGACGATCCCTTCGACCACCCGAGTCGTGCTTCGGCTGGTCATCGTCTTCATCGTCACTGCGCTGTCGCGGCCTTCGCACGTTGTCCTCACCATCAGCCCAGCTGTTGGCGATTTCCATTAACTTGGTTATGGTTTTTGGCTTTTTGCGTCCGAGTTCTTCTATGTAGCTTTCACGTCGAACGCCATCGCTAAAAGCGTCGATTGCTCTGTCGACAGATACATCTTCGGCAGCGTTTAGGAGTTTGGTAAATCTCCCGATGTATGAGCGCATCGATTCCTTCTGCTTTTGCTGACAATTCCGTAACTCTTCAATCCCGACGGGTCTTTTGTACGTTGCTTGGAAATTGGCAACGAAGGCATCTACTAGGTCGTCCCATGATTTGATGGAACCTTTCGGCAGGCCCCTTAGCCAGGCTCGCGCTGAATCCTTTAGGTAAAGCTGCAAGCACTGCATTGCCGCTATCTGGTTCCCTTTGTGCAGAATCACAGTCTGCAGATAGTCGTCTATCCAGGATCTTGGTTCCTGCTGTCCATCATATTTGGCAGCGTCAATAGGGGTAGGTTTGAACTTTTTGGGTGGCATCGCCTCGCGGATTTTGTAGCTTCAACAATCGGCTCCCCTGAGCTCGCCGTCGTTCTCCTGATTCTCATCCGAAGAATCACTATCGTTCTCCTCCCTAGCGGCGCGTCGTCGTCTTGCTTTGTCGATCCTGCTCTGGGTGATTTCATCCCGAGCATCTCTCGCATGATGCTTTGAGCCACTAGCCTGCAACGTGGTCTTTTCCTTTCGCGGAACTAGATTTTCTCCCAATATCGCTAGACTTTCTAGGGCACCTCGGTGGGCTTGAGCCATGGATCCTTCAGGGCGCTTGTTGATGAGGTATGCAGCGAGGTTGGTTGTTGCTCCTGCAACGGTTTTCGGCCGTGGCATGCCCGCAGTGTCCGTGGTCATAAAGGACTTGGTCAGGTTCGACGTTATTTCTCTAGCGTTATCTTCCGAAAGCCTGGATAGTCTCGACCAGTGCTTGCCTGCCCCTGAGTATTTCGAGAAGCGCTCCCTTGCGAGCCTCTTCGTCGCTCGCTGGATCGGTCTGCCGCAGATATGCGTCTCTCGAGGGTGGCTTGCTCTTTCGATAGGTGCTCCCGGTTTTTCTCTAGTATAGAGCGATAGGCGTTGAGGGTTCCAACCGAGGTTCCTGCGGGGAGCGGCGTGTTGTTAAGTACTGCTGCCTTGGCTGCTGCCCACTCCTCGTCCGCGATAGTGTAGTCGCTGTTGTGGTTGTTGGCGCTATTTTCGAAACTTGCTCGTCTACTGGAACGAGGAGTATGATCTCCTTCTCCTCTGTGCCTTGTGTTTCCCGTGTTATTGGCGACATAAACATGATGGTGTGCCGTTCTTCGAGTGGTTCCTTGGACGATGCTGTCGACACTGTCCTCTCCCGATGAATACTGGGCATTGCAGATGAACGGTGTGTCGCTCGATCCTAGCCCGTGCCTGGTGTCGCAGTTCAAGCAGTAGTACGAAGTTAACTCCGAAGATGTGGGATCGTCGGATCCTACCGACATGGAAGACGCCGAACGGGGAGTCGAGGGCGCGGGTGAACTCGTCGAGCCTGTCAGACCAGCCGAAAGGTCGAGTGATGATGACGCGCTTGGACTCGTCGATCTGGAAGTGGGCGACTCCAGCAGCCGAAGGATTCCTTCTGCGTTGACGTTGTAGTGGACGCTGCTGAAGGTCATCTCCATGTTTCCTTGTAGATCTGAGAAGGTTGAGCGGGAGGAATTGGGGTGCCGAATAGTTCGGCTGAGATCTCGTCGAGATGGCTAAGTGCTATGGTGACCTAGCTCTAAGCTTTTGGTGGCTAAGATTGCTAAGATTGATTGTGTCCCTCGACAGCCCCTCTCCTGGTCTTTATATAGGAGGCCAGGTCTCAAGAGGTCTAATCGAGTACGACTAGGTTTACAGTAGTTTTAAATCTAATCCTTCCTTATTCGGCCGCCTCTTTGTCTTGCTTGTCAAGGAATCCTCTGGTGCGCCACTCGGATGGGCCGCCTTGCCTCCAAGTGCCTTCATGGGCCTCCAAATAGTCAATACAGGATAGGGCAACGTCGATTACCCGAAGGGTAATGCCCACGTCAAATGATCTATTTGTAATTTTTACTACTTTTGATGCTCTATGTATTGCTGTTGATGATTATTAATAGATAGTTGAAATTTTCATTAAAAAAACTCGAGGGAAGCTTCCAACTTCTCAAAGAATCACCCCAACAAAAGCAATATGACACAATAACGTAAACTCATCATATATAAATAATTGGATCCACCGGGCATAAACTAGTATAACTTCATGGCACTACCAAAGAAAAACTAGAGTCAACTTTATTTTAAAAACACCATAACCACTAGCGCCAAGATGGCAGACGGTGGTGAGGCGACCCAAATGTTTTCAGAGCAATATTTGTCCAACATATGAAGTACTGTATGTTAAAATAAGTGGGCCAACCCAATAAAAACGAGGCCACCCAACTCGCCCGGCTGCTCCACTGGGGCAGCCCAATGCGTACCTGCGATCGCAAAGCCTGAACCCGAAACGGTGGCAGAATTCTTTCTTCCTCTCCCTAATGAAAAAGAGAAAAAAGAGTTGCTCGCCGCCGTCGACCTTGCCGCGTCCGGCTCTCAACTTCAACAGCGACCTCGAGTAAGCCTCCTCCGACCTTCCCCCACTCGCCTACTCAAGTGCGCTGGGCGGCCCTGAACGGCGATTCTTAGTCAGGCGTACCGCGTACGGAGTGTGGCGGTGCGGCGGCGATGCGCGTGTTGAGGATACGATGAATGCTCGGTGCATGGACCATCTCGATTCGGGTGCAGTAAGTAAGGCGGCGAACCAGCTCTCAACTGTGAGTGCCCTTTCTTCATATCATTCTCTTCTACTATATATGTACAATTTATGACGTTGATTTGGATCTGTTGTGAAATTCACATGACATCCTATCTCCATGTATGTCACTTGGGATAAAATTCAGTGAAGCTATTATCATTCAGATTCTTGGCCACATTAATCATCATATTACACAGTTCAATTGCAATTTGGCATGTGTATTGAGCTGTCTGTTGCGCTTTGGCACGCTGAGACCAATCGTGGTATACCAAACCATGAAGGCACCAAGGACCAAGCTGTCTGTTTTCACTTTGAGAACTTTGTTCTGCAAGTCAAAAAGGAAGGGGGAAAAAACTCTGAAACAGATACTGAACCCCAATTGGAGAGGGAAACAGTAGCAGTTTAGGCTTTCCTCCATACTTCCATGGCCAATGATCTTAGGTGGTCTTTTCTTCCTCTGTGGACTCGCCTTTACTTCCTCATCATCTGAATGAGCATATTATTTTTTAAGACAATTAAGCAAGCTAAAAAGAAGAGGAAGGAGCACCTAAGAACGATAGGATGGGAGGCAATGGGAAACACTGAGAAACCACCATCGGTTCTAGGGGTGTGGATGGATGGCTCAAGGTTTCCTCCATGTTCCCATTCCGATTGCTCTTAGACAATCTCTTTCTTCCTCTTTTTGGCTCACCTTGAAGGCCTATGTCTATGCTTCCAAAAGTTCCAGAGTAAGAAGCTTAAACTGATGCCTGCAGTGTTCTCAGGTTTATATACTCTTGTGAACTGAATGGTGCACGATACTGCATATCAGTTAGTGACCGTGGAATACTTTGGAGAGATTAGCACTTTCTTCATGCTCATCTAGAAAACCAAAAGATTTATAAGTTATAACAGGTCATGAATGTGCATTTATTGAAAATGGAAAGGACAATAAAGCATGCATTATTCAGTGTCTGCATAATGAACTAGGTGGATGAACAGAGAATAGTGTGTCTGATGGAAGATCACAAGAATCAATCGATATTATCTCAAAATAAAGATGGCCTGCTGCGACCACATGAAAATTCCAATTAACAATATGAGCCTTTAAACATATGAATATTAGAGGTTCCCATAAGAAAAACATGCATCATGTATTCTTGAATTGTGCTCTATTTTTTTCCCGTGGGCTAGTGGAAGTTTCTAGTGTGGAGTCCACAGTTCCACACTAAGAGCTTTTACTTCTCTATAACTTGCCGTTTGTAATTGAGATGCCCAACTTCTCTTAGGAAGATGAGTTAATAACCATAACTAACCTAGCCTATAGACGAACAGTGGATGAAGTGCATTTTTATATCCTGTAAACTTATAAAAAATTGAGATATCTTTCCTTCATATTTTGATTTTCCTAATTATGCACTTTACTCATCTGAAAGTGTGTCTAAAGTTACAGCACATAACATAGAAAGTTCTTACGTTAGGGAATGCATCTAATCAACAGACCGATCAAGATATAAAGTAATCGTAACTTTGGCTAATGTGGTGACCAATTGAACATGCATGATCTGATATTGTTTTGAGCTTAGGCAGTCTTAAACTATTGGATACTCAAGCTAGAAACAGTAAGATGGCAATATGCATTATTAATGGAATGTATGCAGTTGGCAGTGAGGAAGTGATATGTACATATATTTTTCGCAAGCTAAAGTCCATCAATCAATCTTCAGGGCCTAACATACTTAAGAATACTTTCAAGCTTCAAGCTAATTAAAACCTATGACCTCCTGCAATTATAATTCAAAATTTCTGTAGCTCTAATATGTACATGATTTTTTTCATAAATTCTGATAGTGCACCACGTGATACCTTTGTGCTAATCAATAACTAAACTAATTTAACGTGTAACTTTAAAGTTGGGAACAATGTGTTTATTTCAGTTGCATAGATGATACAATGAAGATTTTGATCCCTAACACATGGCATTTTTTTTTGTTACACACAGCTCAATCTGCTCTAGATTTTAGTTCCCTTAGTCAGTTCTCTGTTTGACAAGCATTGATACAGATCAAACAATATCTGTAGAGTGGTGTCTTGCAACACGGACCTGCCCAAACTAACTTTTTCAGTTACCGGCTAGTAGTTATATTAGCTTGGAAATAAATGGAGCATTCAGCCCCTCCAAGCTGCAGCGAACGGGCCTTGGGACGTAGGCTCATTTGAAAAATCACACATGGCTCATGAGAACGCTGGCTCGCAGCGCTGCAGCAGAGACCCTGCCAGCGACCCCACCAGGCCCACACCCCCCGAACAGGCGGCTGGCGATGAGAAGGAGCGACTGGACGGTGAGTGGAGAGTGGAGACCATCAGAGTATCAGACCATGCAGCTCCGTCGCTGATTCATGACATTTATCCCCTACACGGCTCCACCGGCCCATTCCTCTGTCCTTATTCCTAGTAGTTAGGTATTTTCCAGTACAAGCACATCATCCTCAATATCGAATTGTAATTGGGGCTTTTATTCTTGTTTGAACTGCGGATCTGCACATAAATTTTGCAACCAATCTGGCCAAATATAAATATGAATTTTTTCGAGTCTACAAATTATTGTTTGTTGCAATGGTTTATTTCTTTTGTCTTTTAGCTCCCCGCAAACATTTTTCTCAAGGTCGGCCACTGCTCTCATGACCAACTACCATTTATCAGCTTATCACAAGATTGATATGTTAGCTGCCTGAGTGCTTGCTTTCTGATCTTAACTGAGATTACAATAGGCTGATGCATTTTTCTCCCAAAATGGGTCCTTCTAATAGTTAAAATGAGCATAGAACTGGATAGAAGCTTGGTATCTTAACTCTGAACTGTGTTCTTCTGAGTACACTACAGAATTACAATCCCACTAAGGTGGAGGCCAATGTTGAAGATGCTAATGTTGGCTTCCAGGGGAGATTATTTTCCCGAGAAAACACAAAGGAATCATTGAAAAGATAGAGTTTGTTACATGCCTCTAGGAGGTAAAGCTCATTACAAATTAAAAAGATAACATGTAGTGCACATCCCAGGTCATGGGAGTGACATCTCTAAGCCCTTTTGCACCTGGTTTAAGCCAAGCCGCTGCCTCAGTTTCATGATAGGTACTATTACTTTGTAAGATATCATTGATGCATCTTTGGACAGGAAATCGTGTGAATGGTTTTGTGCAGTTGACGAACATGTTTTGAGGCATATATACATACTATTTAAAAATTGGCCATGTATGAGGATTGAGGAATAGATGGACTGCAAGCTGGTTAAGCCTTATATTTGAGCAATTGGGCCGTTTAATTTCAAGACCGTAAAAGTTCCGGCGCGACACTCGGTGCTACTGGTGCTGCAAAACTGCAAAGATATTAGACAATTGTTGGTGACAGGCTTGTTTGCTGATTGGCCAAGGGCTGTTATATATAGAATTGTCGGCGGGTTTTGTCCTGAGTTAGGGCATGATACAAAATTTGGACAGTTTTATCTGTATTAGAGTTGACCAGGAAATTAGGAGTTGGCAAAGAAATTTTGCAAGTCCAAAAGGAGAGGGAAAGAGCACCGAAGAACAATAGGCATGTGAGGCACCGGGAAAGAGCCAAAACAAACCAGACCTCTAAAATCAGAAGGAATTGAGTTTGCTTTCCCCCTCCTTTCTGCACATTTCTGATAAAACCTGTTTTCTTCCTCTTCCCAATTCACCCTCAAAACCTAATTAGGTAAGCAAATCATTGGAGTATTTTGTCACTAATAAAACAGTAGTGAAATGAAAGTCTTTGGGCACACTGGATTAAGTCAAGTTTGCCAAGGGGTCGTAATAATTCATCTATTGATGTTCCTTCACTAAAACATGTTTTTTCTTTTATCTTTTCACTTTTTTATAATTTATTAGTCTCAAGATGATGGCTAGTTAGAAAGATTACGAATAAAACCATCCTAACCAAACAACATTCACTTAATTGCTAAATAAAATGTATACTCATATGCAAGTCAAAAGGAAGAGGAAGGAGCATCTGAAAACAATAGGCATGGGAGGCATCAGGAAAACATGCGATCTCAGCCCCTGGTTTAGAGGCAAAGAGTTTTTAGCTTTCCTCCATGTTCCCATGCCCAATGCTCTCAGACCCTCTTTTCATCCCCTTCCCGACTCACTTCCAACACTTCATCACCTAAACCTAAGCATTGGAACTCTCTGGTTTCTCCCCTAACTGTAAATGTGCAAGCCAAAGGGAAGAGGAAGGAGTTCTAAGAACGATAGGAATAGGAGGCATCGGGAAAACACAAAGAAAATTGTTACCTCCAGTATTGGAGGACAAATTGAGCTCTAGGTTTTCCTCCATGTTCCTATTCCCACTGATCTTGGAGACTCTCTTTCTTCCTCTTCCCGGCTCACTCTCTATCCCTTAAACACCACGATTTTAAAATAGGAGGCCAAAGTGTTGAATGATACATGTAATGTTCCTAGGTATATATAGGCTTATAGTGCGTTGCTCTAGACTTCAATGAGACCCTGTGATAAAAGCGATGAAATGAATGCACCCTGTGTTGCACCATAGGAAATAGCATTCAATGACACATGATAGTGGTCCACATGACAGTTAATGTAAACAATTTAACTCCATGATGTGCATTTACAGGACAAAGAAAGAAAAGAAAAGTACACATTCTCTTGGTATATTATTAAGAGTGAAGTAGATGGCACATCACATATATTATGACCTAATCGTGGACTTTGTGCACACTTATTTGACAAGCATTGCACCATTCATTACTTGGTTTACTTGTAAATAGTCTACTTGTGAATAACCGAGTGTCAACTTCTCATGTATTTTCCAACTTCGTTAATCATAGAGAAGCACAATTAATTAATACGGTTAAGTTGTCATGTATGATTATCCCAGGGAATCAGAGTCCCAATAAACAGTTTGTTCTGTTACCACTGGAAAGCAAAGCTAGACAAGAAAACCAGTCCGTCTATTTCATTTATGAAGGAACACATAATCACCATTCCTTGGAAGAACAACAAACTGATGGATTGTTATGTTCATTTGTTCATCCTAAAGTTATTGCACAGTGTACACGCTGGTTCAGCAAGAACATATTTATTTCCACCGTGTATGCATTTGCTGAGGCATCTAATTTTACCAGGACATGCTTAATTCAAAATAAGCAGGATAACTGAGGGTGATGAATATTTCCAGGTACTCGAAAGTAGCTTGCGTTGTAGACTGTCAAGTCTCGATTCACCAAACAACACTAACATTGTACTCCTGCTAGGTTTCTTGCTAATCGATATATTTCTCCATTTACTTCCGATGCCCCATGACTCCATGTTTTGGCTGACTAGAAATAGTAGCGGTAAGTCGGTTCAAATAAAATTTTAACTACATATACTAACTAATTTATTTTTTCTGAAACACGCATCATAATCCGCTTATTTTTGTATTAGAAGCAATTACCTGGATGGTACGGGTCTTACAGACAAAGAAGAACGGAAAAAGCAAAAAGAAATGAAAAGCCAGACCAAAAACAAGGCAAGACATGCAAAAAGGTGAAACCTATATGGAGAACACGCAGAAGATCAAATATCAGGTGGGCATGCGTACAGGCTGTGACACAACACTTTTGAGCATCCAGAGCTTTGTTTCGACTAGGATCTCCTCAACAGCAGGGTGACGTCATGATTAGCCGATTCGCCACAGAGTTAGAAGAATCAAGGAGGGTGTGCCCTTTTCTAGCTACTTTCACATAGGCTATTAAATGTTCATGTTAATGGACTGTTCCTTATGTTTTTTCTCCACTTTCTACTCCATTTTCTATGGATATTGAGTCTATATTGAGCTCAGTTCTGTGCAAAAAATAGAAATTAGTGACATATATACCCTTCCCCAGACCCCACAATGTGTGGGACCTTTCAGCACTGGGTATGCCCTGACATAGGCCAAATGGGTACGCACTTAGAGCATCTCCACCGGCGCACTCCATAGCGGCCCAGATAACGTTTTGGGGACTGGGAACGAAAATGGGCTCACACCGACGCGCCCCAAATAGCGCCATCGCTTTTTCGAGCCCAATAGAAGCGCCGGCAACCTCGTGCCGGCCCCTTGGCGAAGGGCGCAAATCGGGCACGCCGGCGCCTCGCGATGCGGAAAATTTTGGGCGCGGGAGCCGCCTGTTAGCCACACATCCCAAAATTATACATCTTTTCCACCAAAATCCCGTCCCCTCCGCCGCTCATTTCTCCCGCCCGCCGCTCCATCTCCCATCCAGGCTCCAACCCGAAAAACCCTCGCCACCGCCATGCCACCGAAGAGAAAGGCTCCGGAGAAGGCAGCGAAGCCGCCAACGAAGGCGCCGCCGAAGCCGCGCACCGTGACGCCGAAGGAGAAGCCGGCGACCATGTCGCAGGAGGAGTGGGAGGAGGAGAAACTCCGCTGCTCCTTTGTGACGGCCGACCACAAAAGGCGCCGCGTCGCCGCTCTCGAGGCACCGAAAGCGGCGTCCGCTGCGGAAGCGTGCCTCTGCTAGCATCCCGCCGGCCGCAACTTCTCGACCTCACCGTCGTCGCCGGGGTACTACGCGGGGTACTACGCGGAGGGGCCGTCGATCTCGCAGATGCCGTTCTCGCCGGATTCGGCGCCGAGGGGCAGCGGCGCCTTTCGCTTCCCCGTCGACCTGAACTTGTCACCTGAACCGCGCTGCACTGACGGCCACGTGACAGACGGCACCGTCCTTCCCCGCTACCTCTTCCACGACGAGGGCAGGAGCACCCACCAGGTGTTAGGCAGCGCGTCCGGCGTGTCTATGGGCGAGGACAATGTGAGTTTCCTTACTTTTTATGTGTTATGTGCATCGTATGTTAGGATTAAGCACGTCGTACACCGGCACGGTGTCGTATATGATTTGTATACGTGTATATGTCCGGATAGGATTAGTATTGATCTCCTAGTTGGTTTGTCTCATGACAAGCTTAGCCTTTAAATATACGTGAGATCCCCTGTAATCTGTACCCAGAAATCAAGAGAAAGAAAGATGAGGCTCGACACGAGCCTAGCAATCATATTCGTGTCTTTGCGTGTGTTTTGGCGAAACAGCAAATCATCAATCTCTACGTGAAGAGCTAGCTAGACTAGGAAAGCAATATCTAGTTCAGCTAGCCTATACGTGTGTGTCTTCCACCAAATCGAGCCAAGCCTTGCGATTGTCGTGCGTGCGCGTACCGCCGGAAAGTACTCGGCGAGTTAACGCGAAGTGTTGGGACTAAGTCCAACAATTGGTATCAGAGCCGAAGGTTATTCGTCCATGATTTTCTGAAAGTACTAGAAGATCATGGCGATGTTGAAGGCGGACGAGAACTCGGTGGTGGAGACGGTGGGGCCGGCTTTGTATCCGCGCCTCGATCGCAAGGACTACGGGCTTTGGGCCCTCAACATGGAGGTGGCCATGGAAGCTGCGGAGATCTGGGAGGCCGTCGATCCCGGCGGCGATGACTACGTCAAGGGAGGCGCGAAGTACACGAAGGATCGCAAAGCACTAACGGCGATCTATTCCGTCGTGCCGAAGGACGTGATGCAGCACCTCGTCGGAAAGAAGTCGGCGAAGGATGCATGGGAGACGATCAAGACCTTACACCAAGGTCATGCCCGCGTGAGGGAAGCGCATCTTCAAACTTTAACGAAAAGCTATGAAGATCTGAAGATGGAGGAAAGCGAGACGGTTGATCAGTTTGCCGCCCGTTTCGTCACCCTCATCAACGCAATCAGGGGATATGGTGAGAGGTTGGATGAGGTCAAGAACGTCAGAAGATTCTTGCGTGCCGCACCGGCGCGCTATATGCAGATCGTTACATCGATCGAACAGTGTATCGACCTAAATACATTGACAGTTGATGATCTCGTCGGAAGATTCAAGGCACACGACGAGAGAATCCGGCTTAGCTTTGATGATCCGGAGCAGAGTGAGCACTTGATGCTCACGAAGCAGCAGTGGATGACTCTTTCGAAAGAAAAGCAAGGAGGGTCCACGAGCCGCAGTAACGGGAAGGAGAAGCAGCGCCCGGCGAAAAAGTACATCGCCGAGCAGGAGGAAGATGACGAAGCTCCGCCGCGGAGAAAGTTTGACATAAAGAAAGTAAGGTGTCATAACTGCGGGAAGCTCGGTCACTTCAAGGCTGATTGCCAGAAAGCATCAAAGGATAGGGCTCTCATGGCCCAGGAAGGAGATGATGGGCCAATGATGTTGATGCTCGAAGTATGCGAGCAGAAGGACATGGAGGAGTTAGCTCCTCCAGCACAGGCTTCGGAGATGGTGGACCACATGGATCAGCAGCGGAGTGCCCCGTTCCCATGTGAAGAAGCTTCGGAACTTGTTCCTGGTGATCTATGCGTCGAAATATCACCTGCAACCCCGTCCGGCAATAAGTATTTCATGCTTGTGGTGGATGATTACAGTCAATACATGTGAATTGTGTTGCTGAAAAGTAAGGATCAAGCCCTACAAGAATTCATGAAGATCAAAGAAGTTGAAGAGTTCAAGGTGCAGGTGAAGATGAAAGTCTTAAGCATAGATCAGGAGGGTGAGCTGCATCAAACCGTCGTGGCCATGGCACGGAGCATGATAAATAGTAAAGGCTTGCCAGGAAAATTTTGGGGTGAGGCAGTCAATACGGTTGTCTACTTGCTGAACAGGGCGCCAACTAGGAGTGTAGCTGGTATAACGCCGTACGAAGCATAGTACGGATGGAAGCCCTCGGTTGATCATCTTCGCACTTTTGGGTGTGTGGCGCATGTCAAGACGGTGTCCAGCCATATTAGCAAATTGGTAAACCGGAGTACTCCAATGATCATGACTGGCTATGAAGGCTCGAAGACATACCGTTTGTGCAATCCCTATACCAATAAAGTGGTTGTCACGAGCGACGTAGTATTTGAGGAAGAAAATTCATGGAATTGGGACTTCAAAGAATCGGTACATCGGGATAATTGTTTTACCGTTAACTTCGGTAATAACGAGCATACAGAAAAAAGAGATCAACCAGCAAATAGTGCGACAAGTGAATTGACGCTTTGACATGCACTCTATAACAAAGGTCATGTCATGGTCAGAGGATGCTGCATGTAAAGCTCGGGTATGCAGTTCGGTCGGTCGGCCAGAAGCAGCCACATTCGGTCTCGCTAGACACATAGCGAACCGAGCCAGGGGGAGCAGCTGCAGTGCAGCAGTTGGTCCAGAAGGAGGTGCTCCACGCGAGGAGCTCGGGGCAGATAAAAGCAGCTACTTCAGCAGGCCGACTTGGCCAGAAGAGACGCAAGGTGCATATGGAAGGACGGCCCGTAATCCAGATATTCCACATGGCAATTCACTTTCACGTGAGAAAGAAATGCCAGATGGAAAAGGGCTAGAAAAGCCAGCAGCAGATGGTGCACTAGCGCGAGGAAGTGCAGAACCGCCAGTACACGGAGGTTTGGCAACTCCAGAAGCTATCGTGGCTTCGTTAGAAATCACACGAGTGGCGTCTTCTCCGACAGTACAGGAAAGAGGACAACGATCAACTGCGAAACTTTTTCGTAGTGTCTTGGATTTGTATCCAATGAAGTTCCTTCACACAAATGAACGTATAGGAGGGAAAGCTCAAGCTTGGTGTTTACGAACCAAGGAAGATGTGAAGATTGAAGACGCGGACAATAAGGATGGTCGGCGTCATGCCATGGAGAAGCCGGCGAAAGAAAAGACGGTGACATGGAAGATAGAAGGAACGACGAAAGCAATGTCGACGATGATGGCCAAAACGGTGAAAGCAATACCGAGGGTAACACCTACGCAAAGTAAGTGGCGTATTTGAGACCCTGGTCGAAGTGAAGCACACGTCGTGCTTAGGGGGGTGATTGTTAGGATTAAGCACGTCGTACACCGGCATGGTGTCGTATATGATTTGTATACGTGTATGTGTCCGGATAGGATTAGTATTGATCTCCTAGTCGGTTTGTCTCATGACAAGCTTAGCCTTTAAATAGACGTGAGATCCCCTGTAATCTGTACCCAGAAATTAAGAGAAAGAAAGATGAGGCTCGACACGAGCCTCTAGCAATCATATTCGTGTCTTTGCGTGTGTTTTGGCGAAACAGCAAATCGTCAATCTCTACGTGAAGAGCTAGCTAGACTAGGAAAGCAATATCTAGTTCAGCTAGCCTATACGTGTGTGTCTTCCACCAAATCGAGCCAAGCCTTGCGATTATCGTACGTGCGCGTACCGCCGGAAAGTACTCGGCGAGTTAACGCGACGTGTTGGGACCAAGTCCAACATCGTAGACACCGGCGGCGTCTGAAAGTAGGTAACTTGTTGCGTAGATTGCCGCCAGGGCCGAGATCCTCACCGGCTTCATACGCAGCCAAGCCTACGAACCCCCCGTCGACGAGTATGCAGAAGAGGTCGAGGAGGACGAAGGTGAGGAGGAGGTCCAGGAGGAGCTGATCGACGCCGACACCGGCGTGACCACGACGAGGACGATGACGCGCAGGCGTTCCGGCGGCACTCGTGGTCCGAGGTGGAGGTCTCCGCCGGCACCCTCCACGTTCCGTCGACGTTCGTGCCTCCCGTGGACTGCGGCTGGGGCTCGCTGCCGATGAGGAATTCGTCGAGGTTGAGCCGCCCTTGACCCCGTTCATCTGATCAGTTGGCTTGGAAGCCGAAGTTGTTTTTTGCAGTCGGAGATGGTGATTCGGTGGCCGTATGTTGGACCAAACTTCATATTCGAAAACCTATTCGAATTTGGTGGCCGTGTGTTGGCTCAAACTTTAAATTGGAAAACTTATTTAAATTTCTATGCTTTTGTTTAAGTTTTCAATTCAAATTATCTATCGGGGCTGTCGTATGGGGCGCGCTGGTGTGGGAGCAGCTCCCCCAAATGGTGGATGTTGTGCCGGCGCGCCCCATACGACAGTGCCGGCGCCCCTGCCGGCGACTATATGGGGGACGCCGGTTGAGATGGTCTTACTTGTTCTCAATGCCACACACTGAAATTATGTGGCCATCCTTTATTTGAGCTGTCTATACTTTTTATTTCTTGCAACTCGCACACATATGCATCTTGTGTTAGATTGATGTGCTCAGTACATATAAGCTCTTTTTTAATTTTGAATATGATGATGCATTCTATATGGTAGGGACAAGCCATCACCACAACTTGAGACTAACTGTTGGTCATGCAAGTACAGTGGACGTGCTAAAGCAGCATATTCGGTGCATAAAAAACCGACCACCCAAAAGCCAATGTGAGAGGAAGGAGCTCTTCTAAATACAGGAATTGACGACGACACTGGCAGACTCCCAAGCCTTGCCTTCAGGCGGAAAGCATGCATGGGAAGCTCACACTTTCATCTGTGTTTCACATTCCTACTGCATTTAGCTTTCTTTTCTTCCTTTTTCTAAACTTAACCTCAAGGATATATCATATTGATATATGCTTACAAATATCTTGTTCTGTCTACTTAAACTCTCATCTTCTTCCTAGCTAAGACTCCAAAAGACTTCAGAACTTCAGGCATGTTTGGTTCCTAGCCACAATTTGCCTAGCCAAAATTTGACAGCCATAGTTTATTTGGCATGTGTTTAGTTTTTGCCACACTTTGGTTTGCCACACTTTATTGCATGTATGGTCCATTTGTCATAGACTCAACTTTTTTACCAAGTTTTGCCAAAGTTTAGCTTCAATATTTTAAGCCATAATTTTGTGGCTCGCCACCCTTTTGTAGCTAACCACACTTTGGCTTGGTACATTGTGGCTAGGAACCAAACATGCCCTTCATGTAAGATGTTTCAACTCTTGTGCAATCCTTTATGAATTGTATGGTAGATATGAACATCTTTTGGTGCATTACCGCGGCCTATGGGCAATAAACACACACTCTATAGGTTGCACCAAAGGACATGACATTCAATGATGGTAGTGGACACATGGGGCCTACTGTTAAAATTGATCTAACACTTGTACTTATAGGGAGTTAATCTTATGCAAATGCATATCACCATTCACCATATCCAAAAAACTACAGTGTAGTCCTGATTATAGACTTGCATTGCAAGGTAAACAGAATGGCTGGGGGGTGTTCCTTTGGATTCTGTAAGAGTGAGGGCAACAGAGGAAAATGAGATACACATGACATATGGAAAATATTTTAAAAAGGCGAACACCCATATAGCTTCAGCGAAACGATTGTCCTGTCATAATATGTGTGTGTGTGCGCAATCCCTTGCAAGAAAATCATCAATATTTTCTGGCATATACACATAGTATAGACTGCTTTCACTCAACATGTACACTTTTCTGTAAGCTCATCGACCATCCACTGATTAAAGATTCATCTTTATAATATTGCTAGCTGCTGACACTAGAGGTAACAAAAGCAACAAATATGTCTTCTCAGCTTTTAGTGCCACTTAGTATTCTATTTAAATTCTAAATTTGCTTGGTACGTCATGTCATTTCTGGTGTAGAAGTGGTATACCAATGCTTTGTTTTAAAGGTTTTAATAATAAATTATTATAATATATCTAAGTTCATCTCATACGTAACTGCTCCCACCCTCTATTTTTTTTTTCATTCTACTGCCTCCAACTGTGTATACAACTTCTCTTTCACACATTCCAGCCTGTAATTACTGTAATGATTTATTCTTTGAGCTTTTGTTGCAATGTTTTACATGAGTGACTAGTGAGCAATGGACACACATAAATTTATCACATTACTTCTTGTTTGTTTAGCTATGTATGTTCGATATTTACGGTCTCTGTGACACACAAGTTCACTGTAACTTTCCTACACTGTTTTTTTTAGGGGAGAGAGTCATCACATACCATGTTGAACAATGTAAAACTTAGAACCTTCATGTTCCCTCGCCAGTTGCGCAAAGGCACTTCGTCGATTATCATTCTTACGGCATGGTGGATATGGAAGCATCGAAACACGGCGGTCTTTGACAACACGCGGCCTTCGGTGACAACCCTGTTCAGCGACATCGTGGCGGAGGCGCGGCAATGGGCGGACGCGGGAGCCCGGGGTGTGCGCATTCTGCTTCCCTAGACTAGGTTTTTCCTTTCTTGGGTCGAGTTGTACGGCGTGGTGTTCGTCCGGCCTCGGACTTGTACATATAACCTTCTTTTCTATCAATGCATGAAACGCAAGTCTTTTGCGTTTTCGCGAAAAAAGAACCTTCATGTTCCCGCTCCTACTGCTCTTAGAACCTATCTTGCTTCCTCTTCCTGGCTTAACTCAGGAGTTTGACTATGCAGTTCCTTGACCAAAGTTTTTGATACATATAGATAGACCTATAAATGGATGATGTAGTGGTACACGATTGGAAATAGTGAATGCACCTTGTGCATGAAGGATGTAGCACAGATCAATTATAACAGTTAATGTGTTGGGCACCACGTCTAGAGATGAATTGAGAGATCTTCCACATATGCACATCTAGAGTTATTATTGACGGAAGTAATAGTCCACAAAGATGTTAAAACTTTCAAGCCATTGCTCAATTCACGATTTGGTTGCATAGGGAATTGTTGTGTGTCAGAGGCACACGGGTAATTTCAAACATATCTGAAATCTTGTTTAATATTACGTCTGTTCCGAAACGTAAGCCTTTTTAGAAAGATAAATTAGCTTTCTAAAAAGGCCTATATTTCTGAATGGAGGTAGTAACTAATAATACTATTAGATTCTACAAGAAACAATGATTGCATGTTTGGTCTAAGAGGTGAAGAGTTCAGCAAGCTATGTTCGGAAAATAGAGAACTGAAACTAGGATGGCAAACTTGCTGTGTTCGGAAAATAGAGAACTGAAACTAGGATGGAAAACTTTAACCACAAACCCTAATGTATACTAAGATATTATGAACTGATAATTTCTTGGCCTTCTAGCCATCTATTTTTCGTGAAAATGCAAAAGGCATTGTGTTTCATTGCATTGATAGAAAAGTGAGTTTCTACACAAGTATGTACAAGCTCAGGATGAGCCAACACCCCACCATACAACTCGACCCACTAGACCTATGGGGCACCGGGGATCAAGGCCACTAGGCCAATCGCGCCGGTGGCAACCCAAGACCGAGCCTCGGATCGAATTGTGGCAAGGAAACCGCTCATGCCAGGTGTCACGTTGTCGAAGGCAACTGCATTGTGATGCTTCTAGTTTCCACCAAGCCATGAGCACAACGGGCGACGAAGTGCCCTTATGCATCGCCCGGGGGTAGATTTGGCCGCCTTCAGCCACCATTCCACGAAGTCATCCTCCGCAACCGGTGGCGCAGCCGTGGATCTGATCCACAAGAGCACCTTGTAACAGATTGACCTCGAGAAAGGGAAACCTGCGAGGAGATTCTGCATGGTCTCCTCTGACTGGTCACACAGGGGGCAGAGTGGCAGGTGTGGCAGCCCTCGTCTCGCCAGCCTATCACCCATCCAGCAACAGTCCAGGCATGCAGGACAGAGACCTGAGAGTGTTTCGGGCGCCGCCGAAAGCGACACATCCTGCACCCTTCTCCACAGGTGGACGTATTGCCAAAGGGCTAGCGAAGTGAGCGCGCCCTGAATATCGGCAATCCAACAGCGCTCCACTAGTGCCTCTCTCACCATACAACGCTTGCTAGCGCGAAAAATTCTGGCACAAATTCCCTGATGGCCTTCCCATCAAGCCATTTGTCCACCCAAAAGAGGGTGGTATCACCGTTGCCGGCCACCATCTTGGTGGAGACATCGAACACCTGCTTCAAGCCATCTATGATCTAGTCAATATGAATTTACTGTACTTGTTGGTTCAGCACAAACATTTTCCTTTCAAGTTTCAACTGTGAGTGCATCTACTGGAGCATCTAGTATCCCAGGATAGTCTTAATCCAGAATAAGCAGGAGAAAAAGAGATTTGAGAGGATTGGTTGATTGGTCCAGTATTGCTTCATCACTTTAAAAAAGACAATCAACATTTAATTCTTGTCAATTTTTGTAAGTGAGTAATAGCAATTACTTTCTTCGCACTGAATGCAGAATGTTAGGAGCTGCAACCTGCCAAAAAATTCACGTAAGTTGGTCTGCTAATTTTACATGATATACTGCAACTTCCATTTTTTCCCTCATCTCCATTATTACTACATATAGTTGATGATATATCTTCCATGTCCCAACGTTGCACAAGTTGCTTGCTTGTTGATGATATATGAGGAATGTCCCAATTTGTACAAGTTAGTAGCTAATGATACAAGAGAAAACAAGGTCAATGTTCATATTACAGTCTATTTTCATGCATGGAGTTGACATGGTCACACAGTAAAAGAACAAGAAATAGATACATGCCAATTTATTTATTTATTTTCAACCTAGTTGCCAAAACAAAAGGCTATTATCAACCTCAACGTTGTGTCCTTTCTTGTTTGTTCAAGATTTATATAGTTTCATGCATCTTTTAATGCCTTGCATTTTTGCATCATACCTTGCTGTATACACTTTTCAAATAATTGTCATCGAAATCTGGGGTATAAACTTTACGAAGGTCCGCATTATGTTAACTTTGATCAGGCACAAATAGAAAGCAGAATGTGTTATTGTGGTACCATATCTGCTATTCTGGTTGCATGAAGAGCCAAAACAACATGGAACTAATTAACTGTTTGTAAGCCAAAAAGAGGAAGGAGCACTTAAGAACCATACGGATGGGAAGCATTGGGAAAATTTGAAGCCGAGTCTACGCCTCAAATGTTCTTAACGAGGGAAGAATCAAAGTACTCTTCCTCCATGTTCCCATTCCCACAACTCTTAGGCCCTCTTTTCTTCCCCCTCCTAGGCCCACTTTGAAGAGTTACATCTGTCTAAATGAACACTAAGATTTCTTGTCTCCCCTACTAAGATAATTACGCTCCCCTTTTCAAAAAAAAGAAAACTAAGATAATTGTGGAAGCTAAAAGGAAGGGGAAGGAGCACTCAAGAACAATAGGAATGGGAGGCATCAGAAAAACATAGAACTAGATCTCTCCAATGCTACGAGAGGAAATCTAGAGACTCCATGCTTTTCTTGATGTTCCCATTCACACTGCTCTTGGACACTCCAGTCCTCTTCCTAGCCCACCCTCCACAGCCAAGTCCAGAATCCTGAGAACACTGGGGTATATGTAGACTTGTCGATTTGTTGTTGTAGTGCTATGTATGAGTAATGGACATACCTACTTCACAATGCACCATAGGGCATAGCAGTAAATGACCTGTGTTGTTAACTTGTGATCTTTTGCCATTACTATCAGCATATCCAGAAGGTGACTGCTTAGTACAGGCATGAGTTGCACATTTATAAGGGAAAGAAAAAGTAGAAATAGGTAACCATAATGAACCCTGTAAGAATACAAAGGAACCGGAAACAAGATATGGTATATGAATACTCTAGACCCAATGACACTAATTCCCAATCGGTCTCTTCCCATCAATGTGGCAAGCTAAAAACTAGGCAAGCAAGCAAGACACAAAACTGAAACTGGTTAATAGAGAGAGAGAGAGAGAGAGAGAGAGAGAGAGAGAGAGAAAACATGCATTGGAGACAGATACTTATGTAGCCACGGTGACATTGATGCCTGATATGTTGCTGCCCATTGATCATCAGGAAGATAAGAACCTAAAACTAGACAAGGAAGTGAAGACACTAACTAGATCTTGCTGAACATGCATTGGAGTACCATGTATTATCACAAAGAGAAAAAAAATCTTCCACTATATAGAATTCAGTCTGAAATCATTTTGCATGTCTCGGTTCAGCGAGCACTGTGCATCTTCTGATGACAAATCTACGGTTGTTTTTTTTGACAACGCAACGGTGGAGGCAAAAAGCCCCCACCTGAAGTTCTTTTTCTCTATTATTTCAGCATGAAAACGGCAAGCCGCTGAGTACAGGGATTGTGCAGGAGGTACAAAAGGAGGGGAAGAAGCACAAGCAGGCTACAACGCACACATCATGGGGCATCAGCCTGCAGCTGTAACAGCCACACATCTACAAAGTGTCGCGAGAAGCGGCGGGGTAGACGGTGGAGCCAGAGCTCACAATGCTCTACTAGCATAATGATCAGGCCACGAGTATGCAACCGGACGCCATCGAAAATCATACGATTCCTGCTCTTCCAAATGATCCAGAGCACCAGAAGTACCAGCGAGTTTCGAACGAGGGGAGCGTGAGCCTGGAGTGGGCCGGCGATCGCTGCACAGACTTCCTCTAGGTTGTGCGCCAGAGCAGCCGCGGGTGCTCCGATAGCAGCGAACAGCGGCGACAGGCGCGTACACCTGGAGAAGAGGTGGAGCAGGTCCTCATCTTCATTACAGAACGGACAGCACGGGGAGGGCAGGCACCCATGCGGTGAAGGAGCGCGCGCGTCCTTGTATTCCCATGCCGAGCTATCCAAAAGAACACGCGGACTTTCAAGGGCGTGAAATTCTCCCAGTTAACCTGTGCCAAAGGCAGGACCACACCGGAGGAGCACATGATGCGATACGCCGCCGCCGCGGTAAATTTGGCCCCCCCCGGGGAGTAGACGAGAGTCAGGTTCATCTGCCAAGGTAGCATGCACGAGGGAGGCCTCTAGCGAGCCCAGCTGCCCCTGCGCCGTAATGGTGAGGCGTTGCTGCAGCGGGAGGGAGAGCCGGCCATGACGAAGGGCGTCCGCAACCGTAAGCGAAGGATTCGTACAGTGGGTCATCAGGGAGGGGACGCACGCGAACAGGGGACCCGCCGCGTGCCAGTTGTCGAACCAGAACGAGGTAGACGCGCCATCGCCTACATGCACGTTGGTGAGCCCTCGATAAGTTGCGAACAACCGCTTGAAGCCACGCCACGCAGGAGTGTCGGTGAGCGACGGCGGGCTGGAGATGCTGCCGACGCCGTACCAGCGTTGAACCCAGCGAGTCCAGGGCGTGTCATCGCCACGGACCAACTTGTGGATGAATTTCAGCAGCAGGCTGACGTTGTGGCAGTGTAGATCGCGAACCCCGAGCCCACCCTCAGAGCGCGAACGGCAGACATCGTGCCAGGCTACCTGGCAGTCACCGCCAGAGCACGATGATTTCCCCTTCCAGAGCATACCTCGTCGCGGCCTGTCCATGTGATCCAGCGTTGTCACAGGCAGCGGGATGACGCTCATGGCGAAGGTGGGCAGAGCGGAGAGGACAGCGTCGGTGAGAGTCAGTCGAGAGCCAAGGTTGAGGAGAGCGCTCTTCCAGCCTGGCGCGCGCTTCTCAACCTTTACCACCAGATGCTGGAGATCCCGAACCCGAAGCTTGCGCGCAGTGAGAGGCAAGCCAAGGTATGTTTGAGGGAAGGCCGCGGGAGAGCACCCAATCAGAGACGCAAGCGTGGACGCACGATCATCAGGGACATGGATTGGCACAAAGGCGGATTTCTGGAAATTTATCTGCAGACCGGTTGCACGTGAGAACGAGCTTAGGAGCTCCTTGGCACGAAGAATTTGGTCCTCGTCGGCACGCAAGAGCAGGAGGGTATCATCGGCATATTGGATCACCGGGCATGGCAGATCATCAACAAGCGGGTGAAGCATCCGATTCGGGGAGCTGTCCCCCGCGATGAGCTCCTGGAGGACGTCAGCCACAATAATGAAAAGATACGGCGACAGGGGGTCGCCCTGGCGCAACCCCTGCTTGCAGTCGAACCAACGTCCAGGCACACCGTTGAGGAGGACGGAGGTGCGGCCAGACTCGAGAATAGCACGTATCCAGCTGCACCATAACTCACCAAACCCCCGAGCTTTGAGGATGCGATCAAGAGCAGCCCAGTCGACAGAGTCAAATGCCTTTCGGAAATCCAGCTTGAGAACAATCGTCGGCACACGTCGTTTGTGGCAGCACTGAACCAGCTCCGCTGCGTATGCAAAGTTGTCAGTAATATTCCGGCCGCGGATGAACCCTGATTGGTCGATGGACACTAGCGACGGAATGAGGGGCTGGATCCTCCGAGTGAGCATTTTACACAAATTTTTTACGGCGGTTCCTTGCAGGGAGATCGGCCTGAAACCGTCAGCGGTAACAACATCCTCTCGCTTGGGCAGCAAGGCCATGTAAGCTTGATTAAGAGGCTGCAGATTCGTGACACCAGCATGGAAAGCTGCAAGCAATTCAGACATGTCCTCTTTGATAATTGGCCAAAAACGTTTGAAGAAGCCTGGGCTGAAGCCGTCAGGGCCAGGGGAGGCATCTGACCGCATCCTAGTCAGAGCCTCATGCGCCTCGTCGATGGTGAATGGCAGTTCCAGAGCAGCCAAGGCTGGGACAGGCGTGTACATGGACTCAACATCAAAGTCAAAGGACGTGGAAGCACGCGAGCCCATGAGAGTCGAGTAGTACCCGGTGAGGATGCTTTCTTTTTGCTGATGGGTGTACACGGGCGCGCCAAGGTCATGAAGAACGCGAATGGTGTTCTTGCGGAGGCGAGCGGAGGCACAAGCATGGAAGAACCGGGTGTTCTCATCTCCGAGCCTGCAGTAGCGGATCGAGTATCGTTGGCGCCAATAAAGGGATTTGATTTTTAACTGACGCGCGAGTTGATCCTTAACCAACGAGCGCAGCAGCGATTCAGCCGCGGACAACCAGCAGATCTCCTCCAGCTGATCTAGCAATTGGATAGCAGCTCGACAGGCAGCAATGACATCATCAGGTTTCTTCCGCGCGCGCCCACTTCTTTGATTCAGCACGAACCCACTTAAGCTTCTTTGAAAAGCGAGCAACGGGGTCAGGCAGCTGATTACAACGGCGGTTCCAGACGTGGTTGACCAGGGAGCAATACCCCGGGTACTGAAAAGCTGAATGTGTGTTATGAATGCCACTTGATTTTCATTTTAAGTACATGTATGTCTATTTGCAGTGAAGAGGAAGATCCAAGAATGATCAGGAGTGGAATATGCAGCTCGAGGAGCATGTGACGAAATTACTGAAGCTGATAATTTATTTCTGCCCGACTGCTATTATGCTCGAGAACATAGTTTATGTTTTGTTGATGGGTGTTGCTCTCCGCCTGTTTTGGTCCTTTAAAAAGAATTGTCATCCTGGTTAGTTTTCATCGTATGTAAATATGTTTTCGTTCTTTTTGTATTATCCCACTTTCCTTGTATATGTGGCGGCTTGTATCCATTGCTTACTCACCCCACTTCCCGCTCCAAATTTTATGTCATCCATCTTGGTGTGTGCCTTTCTGTTTTGGAAAAGTTCATATTACCTAGATTTCCACCTCGAAAAAAAAAATATTACCTCGATTTGAATTCTGTGTCGACCAGTATAACCTCTGTATATGAATTCAAGTGGACCAAGGCACCAACACGTGACCAAATAAGTGCCTGGGATTTAATACAAAGTAGCATGCGTGAGAATATCATGTTTGGAAAGTAATTTCATGATTTGGTCTTATGTTCACGGAATGCATCCGTAAATCATGATTATCACAAAAATACCTGAAGATCATTTCAAGATAGTTGCAGCTTTGCATATTTGCGTACTGATCAAATATTGACATGTTGATGCAGAGGCGTTTCATATCAATAGCTCTCTTTAGATGGTTGATCTTTGTCCAGAGTCTTTGCGATCAGTAAGATGTAATAAGTCGTAAAAAACGTTTTGTGATACATTTGAATAATTAATAAAACGATGTATGCATCAATTGATGTAGAGGCAGGGTCTTGCCCTGTTTCGATTTTTTTTGTAAGAACAATAATCAATAAAATTAAGAAAACAATAATTGTCTTTGTTCAACAGATCAATTAAATACAGAAATTTCTTCTTCTAATTTCCAGGCTTCAGTTTAGCTCTTTCTCTTGTCAATGCTTGCACTGTAGCGGTCTGTATTTATCGGGAAGGTTTATAGCATGGTGTGAATGTATGACCAACAAAAGACATAGAGGTATGCAACCTTGTGAACATAGGTGAATAAAATAATACTCCCTCCGGTCTGATTAGATTGACGCGGAGGCTACACAGCGCTAGCCTATACGATACAGAGTGCCCGCGTCGATTAAATCCGGACGGAGTTAGTACATGTGATTCTTATACATCGGTAGAATAATCATATAGCTCTGTTGGCTAGGTGAAAATCCAAATCTATTATTAGCTTGACCAAACCCTTCCCTGATCCCGACCTCGCCCCAGCGCGGCGGTGCCAGGACGTGCTTACGCCCCCCGTCCTCTTCCTAATGCAGATCTTCGCCGCCACCCTCGTCGGGGGCAATGCCCAGCAAAGCTCGGGAGAGCGCGGAAGCGCTGGTTCTTCTCCTCGGCAGCGGCCTGATTCGACGCGGTGGAGTCCGCTAGGACTGTTCACAACCATGCGGCGGTGGGCGGCGAGCCTAGAGCCTCATTTGAGTGTATGAAGCAGATTGGGCAGTGGTTGGTGGCCGAGACCGAGATGGGCTAGGTTGGCCACAGTTCGCATGTTGCTTCCTCCCTATACTCAGACGTTGATGGTGCTCCTGGGATTCACCAGGCAGTTTGAAGGGCTCTGGCCCCAGCATAGTGGCGGTGGCTGCCTCCTCCGACGGATGGGGTCGGTCGGTTGGTCTCGACGGTGAGTTGGGGAGGTGCAGATGCTGATGAAAACCGAGCCCCGACTCCGGTAACGGCGGGCAATGGCGACGTTCATGTGTCGTTGCCTTGTTGAAGGCATCACCATTGCAGCCTGCGTCTACTCACTCGTGCTGCTCCGAGAAACCCTAGATCTAGATATGTAGGTCGGACGATGGTGGCACTTTCGGCACCGTTTTTGGAGCAACGACTTGATGGTGGTAGCAAGTGGGGGAGTGGTGTGCATCAACCGTGTCGATGACGGCAAGTCTCTGTGGCATGGTGCTACAGGGACTCAGCGGCGGACATGGTGTGATGGACTCACGCAGGGAGGGGGCGTTGTCTAGCGTCATGGCGGTGTCGACGATAGGCCTGCCAATAGTTATGGGGATCTCTGCCATGATAATGGACCAGCGGCTAATAGCTTTGATGGCTTCTGAAGTGGGTGCATGAGGTGCTCGCCGAGGGTATGCTATACTAGATGAGTGCTCCTGTTTTCGTCATAGGATGACTCGGTAATGCTCTAGATATTTAGCTGGAGGGGAGTTGGTCTTCCCTCATTTTCGGATATGTAGGTGTTGAGTGGTGGCTTCAAAATTTATGATGTATACTTTTGAGAAATTTTATTAAATAAAAATCGTATGCATTTGTTTGATGCATAAGGCCGGAGTTCCATCCTTCGAAAAAAATTCTACTAGCAAGGATACGGACGCGCGTCTCACCGGAGTTGAACCGAGCTAGCTCTGCTACCCCTTAGGTAGTCGGAAAGTACTTGATGACCTGCTTCGTCATATCGGGACCAAGTCCAACACAGCGGAGGAGCGACATGTCGGTGACCGGTGGCCACTTGCCGGACGTCTCCAACGCGGCATCAATCCTCATGTGGGCCATCTCCAGCCTCTCTATGTCGTCATCTCTCTCAATTGACTTCTTGTCATAGTACTTGGCGCGAGTTTTGCAGCCGCCATTTTAGGTGTTTTGCGGCCTTTCCGGCTTGATGGCGCAGCCACGCCGCTCCCTGATGTGCGCTCTCTCGCGCCTCATGTGGCTGCAGCTTTTCTAGTCCGTTCTGATTATTTTTTTGGCAAGAATTCTTCAAGAAACCTTTGTATTATAAGCCGAGAAACTGTTAGCAAACTCACATGTCTACAAGATATATTAGTTACGACGACACATTTAGCAAACTCGACGGCTATGTTACATTGTTATACACAAATCAAAGCTCTAAGGAGTGAAGAAAATAATTTGCCAACACCCTGAATTTCTTAGGGGGCAACTCCACAGAAGACGTTACTACTACCGTGTACGTACCTTATTAAGTAACAAAGGTGGGAGATTGAGGTTGAGACACCCATGTAGTCGTGCCAATCCAGTTGAAACACATTGTTGTCTGTGTGACCCCAATTGTCATTACAGGATATGGCCAAAACCCCTCGGTAAATATGTATGGGCACTTGGGCAGGCCCTGGGCCATCAAAAATCCGTCGGCATACACATGTTTCCCCCGTCAAAACGGTAAAAAAAGGTACCAGCGACGTCCGTTTAACGTCGTCGGTGTGTATGCTAAAGGGCCATGCCGTTGACAGAGGAGGTGATGTAGCAGCTGCTGGGAGCTCCTGGCCCGGTGTGTATGCCAAGGCCACCCTTGGCAAAGCTACGGGGTATATTTCCTCCGTGATCCCATGCCCATTTAGGTGATATTTTGCTTCCTCTTCTCCAAACATATTACGGTGTGAGTTGTTGACTTTTGTACATCAAAATTTGTTGACAGAATCACATGGTGCCCAGTGCTCATTTACTTGTCTTAGATTAAATGCAGTTAAATCATCGTTGGTTAGGGTTTTGGTCACATCAAGCACCATCTTTCCCATTTCAATGGCAAATTGGCATGCGTGCTAGGTTGTCTATTGCATGTTGGTACGCTCAGACCAACAAGAGTACACGACCATGTAGGATTCAAGCTATCTGTTTACACATTGATAACTATTCTGCATGTCAAAAGCAAGAGGAAAGAACACCTAATGCGAGGCATTGGGAAAACTGTGAAACTGAATTGCGATACTTAGTGTTTACCAACTGATATTGACCCCCAATTGTAGAGGGTGCCACTAGTTTAAGCTTTCCTCCGTGTGCGCACTACGCCACTACCCAATGCACTTAGGTGATATTTTGCTTCCTCTTCTCTAAACATATGTGTGCATTATTTTGTACGACAATTATGCAAGCTAAAAGGAAAGGAAGAAGAACATAAGAACAGAAGACGTGGAGACATCAGGAAAATGAAAAAAGGAGTCCACCTCTAATTTGGAGGGATAGAAGAGTTTCTAGGATTCCTCCATGTTCCGACCCCCACAACTCCTTCCTAGATACTCGTTCTTCATTTTTCAGTCTCACTCCAAGGCCCCATGCATCACCTAACTTACAAAGGGGTATGCTTTTAATTTTTAACACTAAAATAAGTATGCGAGGAAAGGGAGAGGAAGGAGCACCTAAGAGCGATAGAAATGGGAGGCATCAGGAAACACTGAGAACCCACCTCCAGTTATGGTGGAGTGGAAGGATATCTCAGGAGTTCCTCCATGTTCCCATTCCCACTGCTCTTAGACTACCTCATTCTTCCTCTTCTTGACTTGCGTGTTGGCTTCAAGGACTGTACTTCCAAATGTTCTAGAGTAAGAAGCTTGGACTGCTGATAAATACTTGCAGTGCGCTGAGGTACATATAGTCCTCTTATGAAGTTTTCTAGAATAGGCTATACAGATTCCGGTGAGTGAGCACGTGTGCGGTGCACCATTGCACCATAGTTCATAGGTGCATATCGCCAATTATAGTGGGCCATGGAGCATGTATTGCTAACATGGGACAAATGTAGGCAGGAGATCAGGATATCTTCCTCATGCTTCTCTACAAAAGGGAAAGATTTATCCCTGATTATGAAAGTGCACTACTGAAGGTGGAAAGGCAAAGAAATGATGCATTCAATTTTTTGTATTTAATGAGATAACCCCATCATCGCTCACAGGAGGGACGGATCAAGCGGAACCCTATCCGCCACCTCCTTCTTCCCCTCCACCCCCGCTCTCCCTGTCGTCGCCGAAGGATGTCGTTGGTCAAAGGATGCACAACAGACGACGGTGGTATCTTGATACATCTCAAATGTATCTACTTTTCCAAGCACTTTGCACAAAGATTTTCTCCGGAATCTCACCATACTTGGATAAAACTGTTGAATCTGACGTTGTTTTTAGCAAAAGTTTTGTTTTCATCGGTTTTCGCAGAAAATAAAATCGAGGAAAAATACCACGGAAGTTTTTCACTAAAAGAGGGGACCTGGAGCTTTGGATCACGAGAGGGGAGCCGCGAGGCCCAAACGAGGCCAGGTGGCGTGCCCACCTGCATAGGGCGCACCGCTAGGGCCCGTTTGGACCTCAGTCGTCGTTCCACCTTGCTGCCTTATATACCCTAAAACCTACCCCTGGAGGTAGGAGACGTTTCGCGAAACAGAGCGCCGCTAAGACCATGATCTTCGTTTCAGGAGTCAGATTGATCATGCTCTCCACCCCAGAGAGAGGGATTTCGAGGGCTTCTTCATCATCTCCGCCACCAACGTGATCACCAACAATCATGGACTCACTCTCCATCACCATGAGTGAGTAGTTCTCTGTAGGCTTAAGAGGTGGATGGGATTTGGATGTAATCATCAATATGTATCAAGATTTGAGGTGTTTGTCTTGAAGATATTCATGTATGAGTGTTAGCACACCTTTGCTATGTTTAATGCTTGTTATTAGGGCCCGAGTGACATGATTTTAATACTAAACATGTATTTCTCTATCATATACATGAGGTACGTATCTATTTGCAGAGTGTATTGCTTATTGTTATGTTGACTCTGCGAATTCCTAAGGTGACAGATAGGGAAAAACAAGGAGAATATGCGATAGTTCGAGGATATTGTGTGTTAATGAATCTTAATGCTTTGTTCCGGGCTATTCGAAAGGATAGACCTTAATTGTTTGCAGTTCCAAGTTGTCCCCTTAAAATGGGCATGATAAAATATGTTATGCAAATTATCTTTGTTAGTATGCATAGCTATATTTGGAGCACACACATACACGCAACTGAATTAGAGATGGATGCTCTGTTAGTTGGATTAAATTATATGATCAATATCATTCATACAATACCCCACTACTACCTCATGCCTACGCTTTTAGCCATTGAAAGTTACATAATACTACTTCCGGTGAAAACTAGAAATATGCTGCTACTGTTAACTATTTGTTTTTTACTATTTGAATTAACTGTTATAAAATCACCACTTGCTTTGTGAGTTTATTGATATACATGTGTGGTTGAGCGTGACGTCACAATTGCTAAAGTCTTATTGGTATTCTTGTATTCCCCTTGAGTCGAACTATAAATTTGGGTAATATTTCTCATCGAAGATTTCAGCGATCCCCTATACTTGTGGGCATCACATCTTCCTCCGGGCGTGGTGGAATCTCCGGCCAGATATTCGCGGGGGCCCTGGATGACACAACTCATCATGCGGAAATGGACGCCGGGGCGACGACCCTGGACTTTTTCGGCGACCTTGGCGAAAGCTGTGGCCGCAAGGGCGGCATGGTGCCTGGTTCAAGGGACTCGGCGCGGCTTGTCCCCTCATTCCCGCGTGGTGCACGTGGAGGCGGCGGTTCCCGCTGAGATCTCTGATCTTCTGTTGGAAGCCAGCGAGCGGCTACGTGGGGGCCCGCCGATCTGCCTAATAAAGGAGGCGGCCCTTGGGTTCCTCTCATACCAAGATGGTGTTCTTCTTGATGCCGAACCTCATTGGTCTGGCCAGTGATGAGTTCCAAAAGGCTCCGCCGGTGATCTCAAGTGCACATGATGCATGTAGATTGCTAAATCGGATGTGGTTCGGTCGTGTGCACCCATATTTCTGACCGTGCGGCTTCAGGAGGGAGTGGAGCAAAGCTTCGATGTCGGTTACTATCATGAAACATGTCGGATTCGATTTCCGTGGAGACAACTGAGTCCTCGTGGAGATGAGGACTTTGCTTGGTGTTTCTGGACTTGCAGCAGCAACATCGGCAAACGGGGGTGGCAACACAGTAGGACTACATAGTTCTATCTTTCAGGGTGAAAATCCAATGTCTAGCCTTAATTGGTTGTGCCTGACAATGACCTTGTTGAAGGCATTGTTTGGAGAGCGCGGACTTTCTCCAAGACGAAAACCTAAGATCTGTGATCAGGCGACGACTGTGCTTGTGCGCTGATTCTTTCTTGGAGGCATTGTTTTTGGAGATTTGGACTGTAGATGTTGTCTTGATAGTGGTGTGTTTTGCTGCTACAAGGTTTTGATCACCGTAGCTGCATCTTTTGTTTTGTCTTCTTCCTTTTGCAGTAGGCTGTGTGCATCTGTAATGTCTTTAAGACATTTCATTGTTGCAAAGGGTGGATGTAATTGGTAACTTTATGATATTAATATATTCCCTTCGTCAAAAAGATTGTCTTTAACGAGAGACAGGTGGAGGAAGATAAAATGGTGCGTGTGATGGAAGATCACCTGAATCAACCAAATAATATCTCATAGTTAAAGAAAGCCTGCTACGAAACACATGAATCTTCAAAATGTATAATTTTAGCCAATTAGCCCATGAATATCAAAGGTATATGAGCAAAATATGTATCAAGTATGCTTATATGGTTCCTACTTCGTTCGTGGTGCTGATAGATTTCCTTGTGTGGAGTCTAAACTAATAATTGTTTTACTTACTTTACAACTTGCAGTCTGTACTTGAGACCACAACTTCTCTACATGTAGATGAGTTGAGACCCAACCTAGCTACCACAAATGATGCAATGAAGTAAGTGCACCGTTATGTCCTGTAAAATTGTAAGGTTATTAGATGTCCACATATTTTGACTGCCTTTATTATTTACTTTATACAGGTGAGAGTATCTCTGAAGTTACTGCATAATTTATAGTGTTTGTACATTAGTAAATGCAGTGAATCTCCTTCAAAAAAAAAAGTAAATGCAGTGAATCTTCAAAGAGCTTGAGGCATTGGATAATTCTAGAAAAAACACATGGTATGCCTGTTGTCTTGTGGCTTCGCCTGATATGCTGATCAACGGAACATGATCTGATCCTTGAGGGACAAAAAATGAAGTGTCAATGGTGCATTATTTATGCAATGCATGCACTTGTAGTGAGAGTGCTATCCATGTATAATATTTCTTTCATACTAAAGTTCCCGAATCAATCTTTATCGCTGGGTCTGACTAAAAATAATTCAAAGCTGGTTATTATATTACATCTTACAGCAATGAACAAGAAATAGGTGTACTACAAAAGTCCCAGTTCCCTTATATCAGCTGGTTAGGCCTTATACTTGGATGGCTGGGCGGTTGAATTGCTAAAACTTCCGGTGACACACTCCATGCTAATCGTGCTGCAAATATATCATAAAACCGATGATGACATACCGTTGTACTCCTTGCAGTCCAAACAGGTGAGGTTTATGTAAGAGTCTCTTCAGATTTTGGACCTAGTTACCTGGATCTATTTTGTTGTATATTGGTTTAGATAAGGTTAATCAAAATTTGAGTTGACCAGCCAGTCATGATTTGGCAGAATAAAAAATCTACAAGTTATTTTGGCCCGTAATAGAAAGGTGCATGCATCAATCGATGCAGACGCTGTGGTCTTCATCCCCCACTTCGGGAAAAAAATCTTTGGCCCGTAATAAGAAAACCTACATACAGAAAATTCAAATGGTTGCTAATACAAAATAAATAACTATAATCACAGTTTTGATTTAGTAAAACAGACCCAAAAGGAGGAGCATCAAAGAACATTAGGCATATGAAGTGCTTAGAAAGTACTAAAGTACTATCAGTATGTAGCTTAGAAGAAAATAAAACTTCGTCCTGTTCTCTATGTTCCCATAACCACTGAGTGCATCGTTTTTATAGTAAAATAATGTGCATGCCAAGAGGAAGAGGAAGGAGGATCTGGGAACAATAGGCATGGGAGGCATCGGAAAAACACGAAAACAAATCTTAGCACCTAGTTCCACAAGAAAAGAATAGTTTGGTTTTCCTCCATGTTCCCATGCTCAATGCTCTCAGACCCTCTTTTTCATCCTCTTCCTGACTCACTTCCAACACTTTCATCTAAATCTATGCATTTGAACTCTCTGGTTTCTACCCTAAAAGATACTACGCAAGTCGAAAGGAATAAGAATGAATACTAAGAACAATAAGAATAGGAGGCATCGTGAAAACACGAAGCAATTATTTAACTCCAATATTGGAGAACACATTGAGCTCTAGGTTTTCCTTCTCGTTCCTATTCCCACGGATCTCAGATACTCTCTTTCTTCCACTTCCCGCCTCACTGTCTAGCCCCTGAACTCCAAAATGTGAACAATAGGAGGCTCAAAATCTTGAACAATGCATGTGATTTTCCAAGCTATATATAGGCTTTGAGTGCATTGCTCTAGACTTCACTGAACCCTGCGAAGGAAGCAATAAAATAAACCCAACATACATCGCAGGTCGCACCATAGGATATAACAGTCAATGACACAACACTTATAGCTAATTTAAACAATTTAACCCCATTTGCATTTATAGCCCCCACCCACCCATTTTTCCACGGTTCATTAGGGTGTGCCACCTGGCGTCGAAGCAACAACTATGATTTGCATGTAGGCGTAAGTGTACTTTGCCCCTATGTTTTTTTTTTGGTAATTGATGACAATTTCTATGGACTAATATTTTCATTGAGTTTTTGTTTGAAGGAATACTTCATAGGTTTTGCTTGAAGCCCATTTGTTGGATTCAAGATAGTTGATATCAAGAGATAAGGTTCGGCTCGAAGTCGGTGTCCCAATCGTTCAAGCCTCATGGGTTGAGCTATTGGTGACCAAGACCTAGAGCATGCAATCAACCGAGGTATTCCGGCTTGAATGAAGTATGAACATTGTTATCAAGGTCAAGCGGAATGCGGCTAATTCTCTCGCCCTCTTATGGTGTCGGGTCACGATGTGAAAAGAGAGGAAGAGCTCGAGACGGAGTTCGAAAGAGAGCTCGAAGACGGAGCTCGGAAGAGCGCGACAAGGTAGTCTCCTCTTTTCGGTTTTTCTTGAGTATAGGACCCCACACTATTAAGAGGGGGTCGGAGTCGTTATTTGGTTCTTTGCCTCAAATCAATCCTATTCGTTTGGCATCTTTCATCGATTTTATCTTCGCCACCATATGCCGCCTTTGATCCCCTCTATTCCGCATCTCCAAAGGTGGCTCGATTTTTGCTCGGTGTTTGCTATTTCGTTTCTACCACTTTGTTCGCTACAAAAAATATTTCGCATGTTGCGTCTATCTTTCTCTCTCCAACTCCAATAGTTTGCTCCCGGTGATAATCAAAGTTCGCTCAATTTTTGCGCAAAAAAACTCAAAGTTTGCTCTTTTTTTTGCCAAAAGAATTTTAAAAAATAAGGCAAAACAACAGTTTTGGCCAGTCAGACCAGCCTCCAGGCCAATCAAACCGGCCGGCCCTTTTTCTTTCTCCCTCCCCGCTCGTTGCCTTTCCAGAGAGTTGGGCCGATCTGACCGGGCCCAGGCCGGTCATACCGGACAAGCCCGCAGTCTTCCGTCGCCACACACGCATCCTGAGGGAAATTGCTCGGTAGCGCGCGCGCGCGCTACCAAACACTGGTTCGCTCAAGGATTCGCGTTCGTCGGCCGGCCCATTTGTACATGACGTGATCCTAAAAAGAGAAATAAATAATGCTGCCGGTGGGATTCGAACGCGGGCTGTAGCGGACGTTAAAAGGTAACTAACCGCTGGGATTATGAAGTCTATTTGTTTGTAAAGCACATCGACGTTATTTATCTATCTCTACGCGCGAGTTGGTTTTACTAGCTAGTGTTTGTTTGCACGTTCGTTCAGCGTATCATTTTTTATGAGAGATTCTTTTTCTCTTACGTAGATATGTCTTGCTTCTAGTCTTAGATAGGATTTAGTTAGGAGTAGAATTTTTTCAATTCTTTTTTTTCTTTTTTTCGTACATGTTTTTTTTCACTCGTTTTTCTTCTTTACTATTCTTTCTTTCTTCTTTATTATATTAATATCTATTTTTATTCTTTCTTATTATACATTCTTTTTTACACGTACGACTTCTTGTTATTTTATTTTATTATTTCCTACATTTTTCTATTATTTTTTCTTTTCGTGTTTTTATTTTTTATTTTTTTATTTTTTTCCTCTCCGTGTAGGTCGTTGTTCTCCTCTATCTAGGATGTTGTTCCTCTCCGTATAGGTCGTTGTTCCCCTCAGTCTGGGCCGTTGTTCCCTTCCGTGTAGGTCGTTGTTCCCCTCCGTCTAGGTCGTTGTTCCTCTCCGTGTAGGTCGTTGTTTCCCTCAGTCGAGGTCACTGTTCCCTTCCATGTAGGTCGTTATTCCCCTCCGCCTAGGTCGTTGTTCCTCTCCGTGTAGGTCATTGTTCCACTTAGTCTGGGTCACTGTTCCCCTACATGTAGGTCGTTGTTCCCCTCCGTCTAGGCTGTTGTTCCTCTCCGCGTAGGTCGTTGTTCCCCTCAGTATGGGCCGTTGTTCCCCTCCATGTAGGTCGTTGTTCCCCTCTGCCTAGGCCGTTGTTTCTCTCAGTGTAGGTCATTGTTCCCCTCCGTCTGGGTCACTGTTCCCCTCCATGTAGGTCGTTGTTCCCCTCCGTCTAGGCTGTTGTTCCTCTCCGTGTAGGTCGTTGTTCTCCTCAGTATGGGCCGTTGTTCCCATCCATGTAGGTCGTTGTTCCCCTCTGCATAGGCCGTTGTTCCTCTCAGTGTAGGTCATTGTTCCCCTCCGTCTGGGTCACTGTTCCCCTCCATGTAGGTCGTTGTTCCCCTCCGTCTAGGCCGTTGTTCCTTTCCGTGTAGGTCGTTGTTCCCCTCAGTATGGTTCGTTGTTCCCCTCCATGTAGGTCGTTGTTCCCCTTTGCCTAGACCGTTGTTCCTCTCTATGTAGGTCATTGTTCCCCTTCATGTAGATCGTTGTTCCCCTCCGCCTGGGCCGTTGTTCCCCTCCGCCTGGGCCGTTGTTCCCCTTCGTGTAGGTCGTTGTTCTCCTCCGCCAAGGCCGTTGGTCCCCTCCGTCTAGGTCATTGTTCCCCTCCATCTAGGTCATTGTTCCGCCAGTCTAGGCCGGCTATTGTTCTAAATCCGAGTTAACTAAAAGGGACCGAAGGGAGTACTAATATTGTGTCTCATCTTACAAAATATTTTCGTTTTCTTTTTTGGTTTTAATTTTACACATTCCCATTTTATGGAACCAGCATCATAAACAGCAAGCTAACTACAACATGCGTCACAGCGTCAGGTTCAGTAAAAAAGGCATCGCCTGTAAGTCTCCACAGTCTAACATTTTTTTCACGTACGATGATAAGAATTTTTTTTAAAGCCACCACGCACATGCATGCGCGAAAAGGAAGCTAGAAGAAGCATTGCATCTATGATAAGGTAGCTGTTTATGATGACGCTGTCAGTACTCCGTACGTACTACATGCTGTCAGTACTCCGTACGTACTACATGCATCTATCAGCATTGCGTGCGCATGTTCAATAAAAAAAGAATCGCTCAATAAGCTAGCATGCGCACCGCTGCAGTCCACAGCCACACACGGCAACAGAGCAGCTGTATCCGGCCAGCGCGCGTTGAAACCAGCAGGGCAGGAAAAAGCACGGCAACGGAGCAGCTGTATCCGGCCAGCGCGCATTAAACCAGCATGGTAGGAAGTCTGTACGTTAAAAAGCACGAAAGGAACAGTCAAACATCGATCGTACCAGAAAATAGTCCCACATCGGAAGCTGAGACAGCTTCCCACCGATTTATATACCGAGCAACCGAACATCCTATCATCCGGAGCGCGAACGATCTAAAAAGGGCCCGCTCAAGGCAGACGAACGACCGTGCTAACTTGGGCCGCAAATTAGAAGGCCCATGTAGGAATTCCTTCAGCGATAGGAAAGAACAGGGGCGCGCGGGCGGGAGGGAGGAGGACCCATCCTGAGGCAGCGTTTGCATTTTTTCCCTGGCACGGAACGACCTAGCAGCTGAGTCGCTGCCCATCCTCGCATGTGCGCGCTGCTGCAGCATGCTCACCAACGCCGCTGGAACTCAGCTGTCGGAGCTGTTAGATTGATCTCTACCGGGCCCCTTTGACCCCAACCGTTCTCAATTGGTGGGCCCCTGTCGCCTGCACTATATAGAGTGGTGGGGGCCAGTGGCACTCGGTACGAGGTTGCCTTGAGCTGCCACTCGCCCCACCGGATGATCCACCGATTAGGGTTAGTGCAGTGCCGACGGGAAGCTCCGCCGCCAGCCCTCTCAGCTCGACCTCATGCCGTCGTCACCATGACCACTCCTTCCGGTTCCTTCTCCTTGGTACGTCGTCTTTCCCTCTCGATCTCTCTCTCACGCAGAACATACATGGACACATTCTTTACAGATACAGTACTACCGATGTTGATCTGCTTCTAGTTAATCTCAGAGATATAACATTGGTATCAGAGCATAGTTGTAGATCTAAATCGGTAGAAAAGATTACAGAAACATATCGCTTCGAGATCCCGACAGAAATGCAAACCCTAGATCGGATCGAGAAAGGGCAAAGAAAAGAAAGGAAAATCGGCACCTCGCCGGCAAAGCAGCGCCGCCATCTGGCCGCGCCTAAAACTGTACCGCGCTCAACAGAGTACCAGAGGGGCGCCTAACCCTGTACCAACCCCACGGGGCAGGGAGAAAGAAACCGGTTGCGGGTGGCGACCGCCGCTGCTGCTCGTCGTCGCCGGGAAAAAGGGTGCCACCACTTGAGCCGTTTGCCGGCGGTGCGCCCACGCTCGGGTGCACGCACGCGCCGGCAAGAGGGCCAAGGGGGCGCCGCCGTACTTCTCCGCCCGCTCCTTCTCGCCCGCCGCCGCGCCACCGGTAGGGGTTCTGGTGGCATGGGAGAGTTTCTAGTATGAGGGGAGAGGAAGGGCAGAGCCCAGACGTCGCCGGCGGGCCGCCGGGCTGCGTTCGCGCGCGGGAGGTGCAGCCTCGGCCGCCGCCACGGGAGAAAGAACAAAGAACCCCAAGGGAGAAAATGAGCTAGGGTTTTCCAGGGGGCGGCAGTTTCGGCCGTCTCTTATACAGCGCGGAAAAGGCGTAGAACCGTCCGATGACGATCGAACAGCCAGCGTGCGGGCAGGCTCTCCGCATGGGCTTGGTGTGCGGGCCGCGTGGGCGCCGTGGACAGGCCCCGTGGGCGCCGTGTTTTGGGCCGCGTGGAGGCCTCGGTGGGAGACAGCGTACGGGCAGCGTGGCAGGCCGCGTGAGCGACACGGGCCAGGCCGCGTACAGGCCGCGTGGGCGCAGCGTTGCTGTGCGCCGCTCGGCGCGTGCGGGCCGCGTGGGCCGCGATAGTAACAACAGTTTTTTACTGTTTTATTAATTACAGAGGCTTTTTTAGGCAGTTTTGGGTCATTTTTTGGCCAAAATTTTGTCTAGTTTTTTCTGAGTAAATATGACCAAGAAATATTTGTTCAGAAATTAAAAAGTAAAGGATATGCCTCTGAAAAAGTTCAAAAGTTAAAAGTTTAAATCCACAGTTTCCGCTGCATATAGTAAAAGAAGCATTTTTTGTCAAGTTTTTTCCTGAGCAAATTGAACCAACGAGATATTTGTTTTTGGAAATTAAAAAGTAAGAGATGCTTCTGAAAAGTTTAAAGTTTAAAGTTTGACTTCAAAGTTTCCGCTGCAAATAGTTAAGATGCATTTTCAATTTGGAAAAATGCAAAAGTGATGATTAAAATTTAAAAAGTTGCTTAAAAGTGATTGTTGAAACAATTATGATATGTCATTTTATGACCAACGTTATTGATGGCATGATCATGTTTTGTTGTAATAACATGTGCAAAAGTGATAATCAAAGTGATTATTATGACAATTATGGTTCTGTTATTTTTTAACCAATGTTATTAATGACATGATCATGATTTGTTGCAATAAGGTGTGCATTTATCTCTATTTTCTGCCCAACGGTGATATAGATTTAATTGCACAAACAGTTGTATGTTCTAATTTTGACCAACGTTGGATTATTGCATGCAAATGTTGTTATGATCTCATTTCAGTGTGGTTTAAAGGAGGGTACTACTTGATGAGCTGCATCAAGGATGTTCCAACCCTCAAAGGTGACAACTACACCGAATGGAGAAAAGAAGGTCAATTTGTGCTAAGGTGGACTAGGTTCCCATAGCCGGTCAGACCAAAAGATCCAGTCAGAAATGACAAGGATGATGATGCTGCATGGCAGTATAAAAGGTGGCTAAGTGTCATTTATAAAGAATACAATTGAGAACGCTATTGTGAGCTCAATTGCAGAGTGTGCTTCCGTAAGGGAGTATCTTGAAAGAATAAAGAGCCAGTTCACTGGTTCTTCAAAGATATGTGCGACCCAGCTGCTGAAGCAACTGGTGACAGAAAAGTACACATGGATAGGAAGGACATGGCAAGTGTGCCATATGTTGTAATAATGCTTATGTGGGTGTTGTCTGTGTGTAATGTGAGTGAAAGAATGTTGTCCGCGTCGGAAAAAGAAGGAAAGAAAAGAAAAAGAACTGATGAATCATCGAAATTATGGCACTGTCGCCTAGGCCATATTTCGAGGGGGGGAATAGAAAGACTCATTAAAAATGATATTCTTCCTCCATTAGAATTCTCAGACATAGAACAGTGCATCGATTGCATTAAAGGAAAATTTGTAAAGCAAATTAAAAAGGGTGCAAATCGAAGCACAGCAACACTAGAAATAATTCACACCGATATATGTGGACCATTTCCGGTGAAAAGTGTGGATGGCTATGATTCGTTCATTACATTCACGGATGATTACTCCCGATATGGTTATATTTATCCAATAAAATAAAGAACAGAAGCATTGGATAAATTCAAAATATTCAAAGCTGAAGTTGAAAATCAGCATGATAAAAGAATAAAGATAGTCATGTTTGATCGTGGAGGGGAGTACTACGGTCGACATACTCCATATGGCCAAGTCCCTGGACCTTTTGCAAGGTTTCTACAGGAGACTGGAATAGTCGCCCAGTACTCGATGCCGGGCGAACCTCAGCAGAATGGGGTAGCTGAAAGGCGCAACCGTACCCTTATGGATATGGTGCGCAGTATGATGAGCTATTCCACCCTACCATTGGGATTGTGGATTGAGGCGTTAAAAACCGCCATTCACATTCTAAACAGAGTACCAATCAAATCGGTGCCTGATACGTCTCAAACGTATCTATAATTTTTTATGTTCCATGCTACTTTTATGATGATACTCACATGTTTTATACACACTTTATGTCATTATTATGCATTTTCCGGCATTAACCTATTGACGAGATGCCGAAGAGCCAGTTGTTATTTTCTGATGTTTTTGGTTTCAGAAATCCTACAAAGGAAATATTCTCGGAATTGGACGAAATCAACGCCCAGGGTCTTATTTTTCCACGAAGCTTCCAGAAGACCGGAGGGGATACGAAGTGGGGCCACGAGGGCCCGTACCCATAGGGCGGCGCGGCCAGCATGGGGCCCGCGCTGGCCTATGGTGTGGGCCCCTCGTCAGCCCTCCGACTCTGCCCTTCCGCCTATTTATAGCCTTCATCGCGAAAGCCCCTGTACCGAGAGCCACGATACGTAAAACCTTCCAGAGACGCCGCTGCCGCCAATCCCATCTTGGGGGATTCAGGAGATCACCTCCGGCACCCTTCCGGAGAGGGGAATCATCTCCCGGAGGACTCTTCATCACCATGATCGCCTCCGGATTGATGTGTGAGTAGTTACCCCTGGACTATGGGTCCATAGCAGTAGCTAGATGGTTGTCTTCTCCTCATGGTGCTATCATGTTAGATCTTGTGAGCTGCCTATCATGATCAAGATCATCTATTTGTAATGCTACATGTTGTGTTTGTTGGGATCCGATGAATATGGAATACTATGTCAAGTTGATTATCAATCTATCATATATGTTGTTTATGTTCTTGCATGCTCTCCGTTGCTAGTAGCGGCTCTGGCCAAGTTGATACTTGTAACTCCAAGAGGGAGTATTTATGCTCGATAGTGGGTTCATGCCTCCATTGAATCTGGAACAGTGACAGAAAGTTCTAAGGTTGTGGATGTGCTGTTGCCACTAGGGATAAAACATCAATGCTTTGTCTAAGGATATTTGTGTTGATTACATTACGCACCATACTTAACGCAATTGTCTGTTGTTTGCAACTTAATACTGGAAGGGGTGCGGATGCTAACCCGAAGGTGGACTTTTTAGGCATAGATGCATGTTGGATAGCGGTCTATGTACTTTGTCGTAATGCCCTGATTAAATCTCGTAGTAGTCATCGTGATATGTATGTGCATTGTTATGCCCTCTATATTTGTCAATTGCCCAACTGTAATTTGTTCACCCAACATGCTATTTATCTTATGGGAGAGACACCACTAGTGAACTGTGGACCCCGGTCCATTCTTTTACATCTGAAATATAATCTACTGCAATACTTGTTCTTTACTGTTCTTCGCAAACAAACATCATCTTCCACACTATACATTTAATCCTTTGTTTACAGCAAGCCGGTGAGATTGACAACCTCACTGTTACGTTGGGGCAAAGTACTTTGATTGTGTTGTGCAGGTTCCACGTTGGCGCCGGAATCCCTAGTGTTGCGCCGCACTACACTCCGTCACCAACAACCTTCACGTGTTCCTTGACTCCTACTGGTTCGATAACCTTGGTTTCATACTGAGGGAAAACTTTCTGCTATACGCATCACACCTTCCTCTTGGGGTTCCCAACGGACGTGTGTCAACTGCACGCATCAAGGATTTTTTCCGGCGCCGTTGCCGTGGAGATCAAGACACGCTGCAAGGGGAGTCTCCCACATCCAATCTCTTTACTTTGTTTTTGTCTTGCTTTACTTTATTTTATTTACTGCTTTGTTTGTTCTCTATATCAAAAATACAAAAAAAATAGTTACTAGTTTTACTTTATTTACTGTCTTGTTTGCGTTCTCTATATTAAAAACACAAAAAAATTAGTTATTTGCATTTACTTTATTCTGTTATTGATGCGTGCAATTAACACACGTCCGTTGGGAACCCCAAGAGGAAGGTGTGATGCAGATAGTAGCAAGTTTTTCCTCAGAAAGAAACCAAGGTTTATCGAACCAGGAGGAGCCAAGAAGCACGTTGAAGGTTGATGGCGGCGGGATGTAGTGTGGCGCAACACCAGGGATTCCGGCGCCAACGTGGAACCTGCACAACACAACCAAAGTACTATGCCCCAATGAAACAGTGAGGTTGTCAATCTCACCGGCTTGCTGTAACAAAGGATTAACCGTATTGTGTGGAAGATGATTGTTTGCAGAAAACAGTAAAGAACAAGTATTGCAGTAGATTGTATGCGATGTAAAGGATAGGACCGGGGTCCACAGTTCACTAGAGGTGTCTCTCCCATAAGATAAATAGCATGTTGGGTGAACAAATTACAGTCGGGCAATTGACAAATAGAGAGGGCATGACAATGCACATACATGATATGATAAATATAGTGAGATTTAATTGGGCATTACGACAAAGTACATAGACCGCTATCCAGCATGCATCTATGCCTAAAAAGTCCACCTTCAGGTTATCATCCGAACCCCTTCCAGTATTAAGTTGCAAACAACAGACAATTGCATTAAGTATGGTGCGTAATGTAATCAATAACTACATCCTTGGACATAGCATCAATGTTTTATCCCTAGTGGCAACAGCACATCCACAACCTTAGAACTTTCTGTCACTGTCCCAGATTTAATGGAGGCATGAACCCACTATCGAGCATAAATACTCCCTCTTGGAGTTAAGAGCAAAAACTTGGCCAGAGCCTCTACTAATAACGGAGAGCATGCAAGATCATAAACAACACATAGGTAATAGATTGATAATCACCATAACATAGTATTCTCTATCCATCGGATCCCGACAAACACAACATATAGCATTACAGATAGATGATCTTGATCATGTTAGGCAGCTCACAAGATCCAACAATGAAGCACATAAGGAGAAGACGACCATCTAGCTACTGCTATGGACCCATAGTCCAGGGGTGAACTACTCACTCATCACTCCGGAGGCGATCATGGCGGTGAAGAGTCCTCCGGGAGATGATTCCCCTCTCCGGCAGGGTGCCGGAGGCGATCTCCTGAATCCCCCGAGATGGGATTGGCGTCTCAGTAAGGTTTTCCGTATCGTGGCTCTCGGTAAGGCATCAATGCTTTGTCTAAGGATATTTGTGTTGATTACACTACGCACCATACTTAATGCAATTGTCTGTTGTTTGCAACTTAATACTGGAAGGGGTGCGGATGCTAACCCGAAGGTGGACTTTTTAGGCATAGATGCATGCTGGATAGCGGTCTATGTACTTTGTCGTAATGCCCTGATTAAATCTCATAGTAGTCATCGTGATATGTATGTGCATTGTTATGCCCTCTCTATTTGTTAATTGCCCAACTGTAATTTGTTCACCCAACATGATATTTATCTTATGGGAGAGACACCACTAGTGAACTGTGGACCCCGGTCCATTCTTTTACATCTGAAATACAATCTACTGCAATACTTGTTCTTTACTGTTCTTCGCAAACAAACATCATCTTCCACACTATACATTTAATCCTTTGTTTACAGCAAGCCGGTGAGATTGACAACCTCACTGTTACGTTGGGGCAAAGTACTTTGATTGTGTTGTGCAGGTTCCACGTTGGCGCCGGAATCCCTGGTGTTGCGCCGCACTACACTCCGTCACCAACAACCTTCACGTGTTCCTTGACTCGTACTGGTTCGATAACCTTGGTTTCATACTGAGGGAAAACTTTCTGCTGTACGCATCACACCTTCCTCTTGGGGTTCCCAACGGACGTGTGTCAACTGCACGCATCAGTGCCCAAAACGCCATATGAGCTATGGACAGGGAGAGTGCCTTCTCTAAACCACCTGAAAGTGTGGGGGAGTGATACGTCTCCAACGTATCTATAATTTCTTATGTTCCATGCTAGTTTTATGACAATACCTACATGTTTTGTTCACACTTTATGATGTTTTGATGCGTTTTCCGGAACTAACCTATTAACAAGATGCCGAAGTGTCAGTTCATGTTTTCTACTGTTTTTGGTTTCAGAAATCCTATAAAGGAAATATTCTCGGAATTGGACGAAATCAACGCCCAGTATCTTACTTTTCCCGGAAGCTTCCAGAGCACCGAAGAGGGGCCAGAGGGGAGCCAGGGGGCCCCACCCCACAAGGCGGCGCGGCCAAGGGGGGGCGCCCCCCTATGGTCTGGCTCCACCAGGACTCCTCCGAGGCTGCCCTTCCGCCTATATAAAGCCTTCGTCGCGAAAACCCTAAAGGAATAAGCCACGGGACGAGAAAAGTTACGCAGCCGCCGCCATCGCGAAGCCAAGTTCAGGGGACAGAAGTCTCTGTTCCGGCACGCCGCCGGGACGGGGAATTGCCCCCGGAAGGCATCTCCATCGACATCACCGCCATCTTCATCGCCGCTGCTGTCTCCTATGATGAGGAGGGAGTAGTTCTCCATCGAGGCTAAGGGCTCTACCGGTAGCTATGTGGTTAATCTCTCTCTCATGTACCTCAATACAATGATCTCATGAACTGCCTTGCACGATTGAGATCCATATGATGAGCTTTGTATTACTATTAATCTATGTGCTACTCTAGTGATGTTATTAAAGTAGTCTATTCCTCCTTCATGATGTAAAGGTGACGGTGTGTGCATCATGTAGTACTTGGCGTAGGTTATGATTTTAATCTCTTGTAGATTATGGAGTTAACTATTACTATGATAGTATTGATGCGATCTATTCCCCCTTTCATAGCTTAAAGGTGACAGTGCGTATGCTATGTTAGTACTCGGTCTAAATTGCAACGGTCTATTATGCTCTAGAGGTTACTTAAACATGAACTCCGAATGTTGTGGCGCTTGTTAACTCCGGCTTGAGGGAGCTCTTGTAGCCCTACACAATGAATGGTGTTTGTTATCCAACAAAAGAGTGTATGTAGCACAAAGGAAGAGAAGTTATTTATTTATGTGATCATTGTTGAGAGTGTCCACTAGTGAAAGTAGGATCCCTAGGCCTTGTTCCGAATAGAAAAGTTACACCATAGAGAATTGCCTCCCACGCTAGCAAGCTATTTTCTGGCACCGTTTCCAACAAGTTCTGCTACATGTTTACTTGCTGCCATATTTATTTCAGATTGTTATTACCGCTCATATACATCCATATCACTTGCATTTTACTATCTCTTTGCCGAACTAGTGCACCTATACATCTGACAAGTGTATTAGGTGTGTTGGGGACACAAGAGACTTCTTGTATCGTAATTGCAGGGTTGCTTGAGAGGGATATCTCTGACCTCTACCTCCCTGAGTTCGATAAACCTTGGGTGATTCACTTAAGGGAAACTTGCTGCTGTTCTACAAACCTCTGCTCTTGGAGGCCCAACACTGTCTACAGGAATAGAAGCGTGCGTAGACATCAGGGAGCCCTGCTGAGGCCAAAGTATTCAATCCAAATATCGCAAAGTTAGATACCAAAACAGTCAGCTGCCATTTTATTGGCTATCCTGAAAAGTCAAAAGGTTATCGTTTCTACTGTCCAGAGAAATACACAAAGTTTGTGGAAACGAGACATGCTGTCTTCTTAGAAGACGAAATGATGAGGGGGAGCATGGTAGCTCGGAAAATTGATCTTGAGGAGAAGAGGGTGCATGCACCTAATCCGATGACTCAGGAGCCATTTTTTGCGCTACCATGCGCACCTGTACCGACGATCCCTGCGATTGTGGTGCAAGCGCCTGTTGTAACTCCACCCATGACAACGATGAGTGAAAATTCGGAACCTGTCCATCAGGAGCCGAATGAACCATTTGTTGAGCATGAAAGGGAGCAACAACAGCCACCTCTAGAGGCAAAAGGATTTACACAAAGAGAAGGGATAGATTACAATGAGACATTCTCTCCGGTCTCATGTAAGGATTCCTTCAGAATCATCATGGCACTAGTTGCACATTTTGATTTAAAGTTGCATCAAATGGATGTAAAGACGACATTTCTAAATGGGGATTTAGAAGAAAATGTCTACATGAAACAACCCAAGGGTTTTATCATGGAAGGCAAGGAAGAAATGGGATGCCGCCTAAAGAAATCCATTTATGGATTAAAGCAAGCCTCTAGACAGTGGTATCTAAAGTTCAATGAGATAATTAAGATATTTGGATTTGAAGAAAATATTGAGGACAATTGCGTTTATGCAAAGTTTAAAAGTGGGAAATATATTTTCCTAATATTGTATGTGGATGATATTCTGCTTGCCAGCAGTGATGTTAGTCTACTGCAAGAGACAAAGAAGTTCTTGTCCTCAAATTTTGATATGAAAGATCTTGGTGAAGCGTCATATGTTTTGGGCATAGAAATTCAACGAGATAGGAACAATGGAGTATCAGGACTATCGCAAAAGGCTTATTTAGAAAAGATTCTAAGTAAGTATAATATGCATAAGTGCAGTGCCACACCTGCCCCTATAGTCAAGGGCGACAGTTTTGGGAAACATCAAAGTCCCCAAAATCAATACGAGCTCGATCAAATGAAAGCGGTTCCATATGCTTCGGCTATTGGAAGCCAACAGTATGCACAAGTGTGCACTCGCCCTGACTTAGCTTTTTATCACCAGAGTACTCGGTAGATATCAAGAAAATCCAGGTTTTGAACACTGGAAAATGGTAAAGAAGGCATTGCGTTATGTGAAAGTCACAAAGAGTTACATGCTAACATACAGAAGATCTGATTCCCTAGAAATAAGAGGGTATTCAGATGCAGATTTTGCGGGGGATAAAGATGATAGAAAATCCACATCTGGATATGTATTCACTCTCGCAGGGGGGGCTATTTCGTGGAGAAGCTCCAAACAGACGATAGTTGCATCATCCACGATGTATGCAGAATTTATAGCATGTTATGAAGCCACGGGGCAGGCATTGTGGTTAAAGAAATTTATACCCGACTTGAAAGTGGTAGATTGTATTGACAAACCACTAAAAATGTACTGCGATAATGAGCCTGCAGTATTCTATGCTCACAACAACAAGTCGAGTAATGCTACGAAACCAATTGAGGTTAAGTATTATGTTGTGAAACACAAGGTCCAGGATCAAACAATAAGTCTCGAGCATATAAGGACAAAAGATATGCTTGTGGATCCGCTAACGAAAGGCTTACCACCCAGCGTGTTCAAGGAACACGTAGCCGGCATGGGTTTAAGGGAAAGTCTTACATATCCTGGATCATAAGAGGCCCAAAAGTAAAAGAATTTGTTTCAAAACAGAGAAGTGTATTGTGGCTGTCTGATTCTATCGGTAATAGAGTTGTGACGATGAAACATGCCCTATGGACTGATCCAAAATGAAACGAATAAAGCGAAAGTATAAAGTTAAAAGTAAAGTTGAGATCAAGGGGGAGAATGTTAGATTGATCTCTCCCGCGTGGGCCCAACGGCCCACCGGGCCCCTTTGACCTGCGCCCTGATCGGGGGCGCCCAACCGTTCTCAATTGGTGGGCCCCTGTCGCCTGCACTATATAGAGTGGTGGGGGCCAGTGGCACTCGGTACGAGGTTGCCCTGAGCGGCCACTCGCCCCACCAGATGACCCACCGATTAGGGTTAGTGCAGTGCCGACGGGAAGCTCCGCCGCCACCCCTCTCAGCTCGACCTCATGCCGTCGTCACCATGACCACTCCTTCCGGTTCCTTCTCCCTGGTACGTCGTCTTTCCCTCTCGATCTCTCTCTCACGCAGAACATACATGGACACATTCTTTACAGATACAGTACTACCGATGTTGATCTGCTTCTAGTTAATCTCAGAGATATAACAGGAGCATGTCGGATAAGACTCAGCCGCTGGAACTCGTAGGCAACTAGGCATGCTCCGACTGTATGCTGGAGCGAGAACGAGCGAAACGTGGAAGACTGGAAGGTACATCAGCTGGTTTAAAGTATACAGTCAGAGCGGCCCGAATGGAGCGGCTGTAGGGGCGCCGCTAAACTGCACAAAACCGCTATAAATCGTAGGTGGCTGCCGCAAAAACTGCTAATCACATATGTGGCCGCAGCGGCATATCCGTTTGTGTCCAGCGGTTAAGCCACTTACATCCTGACTTGCAGCTGCTGCTCCCTTTGCTCGCGTGTGTGCGTGCGCTGCTGTCGCTCAGTCGCTGGCTGCGCGTTTCGGGCGCACGCTTTTCTTTTTCCCGCGCGCCTGCTTCCGCTCTTCTTTCTTTCTAGGCAGCGCTCAGCATCGGTCAGCCGATCGGAGCTGGAAAATCGGTCCCTGTTTGCACCATCTGATCCTCATCTAGCGGACAGAAACAGCGTCGACGAACGTTTGCATATCAGCCCCTCATTTTTTGTGAATCAACCGGCAGTCCTAACTTCTTTACTTAAATCGAAAGGGTATTTTCCGTTGCCCTTGGCCATCCTGATAATTACGTAAAAATGCCACCGTGGTAATTTGCAACTAGAATAAAGAGTCTTGTAACAAAAATCTCTCACCCTCTGTATAAAAAAATACACTACTACAACAAAAATGTCGTAACATATTAAAAATATGATGTTACAAAAAAGATGTTAACAACAATACATTTTGTTGTTAATTGATTTACGATAAAAATCATTAACTATTTCTACAAAAACGATAACCTATTGCAACAAAAATAATTGTCTGTACCAATGAAAAAGTGATTAACAACATTTTATTTTGATACATATTAATTCACAACAAAAAACTCCATCTATTTCTATAAAAAAACATAAATAATTACAACAAAAAACATGTGTTTACAACATTTGATCATCGTCGGAGAAATTGGTGGCAAGGTTGGCGGCGTTGTTCCTACCGTTGGTGGAGTTGTCCCTATAGTCGGGGACATGGTCGATCACCAATGTCGTAAATACCGTCGATGGCCCTGATCGGTCGGCCGATCCAAAGCATTTCCCTTTCTTTTTCCTGCACCTGCACGCTGTGCCTCCTATCAGCTGTTGGCTCGCTCGCCCGCGCCTCAATTTCCGCGCGCCCTTCGCCCTCGCTTCTCTCTACACGCGCGCGCATATCCCACTGCCCAGCTTTTCCGCTCGCTACTGCCGGTCCCGCTTGATTCCTTCGGATCGCACGCCGCGCGCACGATTCCTGCTCACCCCGCTCGCTCAGCAGCCAGTAGGTTCGGCCGGTATGACCGGCATACCGGCCCTGAGCCGGTCATATCGGCCATCCTCTTCCCTGCACTAAATATGACTAAAATGGCTAGTTTTTTTATAAGGAAAGAATTAATTCGGGATTAATCACCTTTTGCCATTCTATTTGATCTAGTTTTATTTTTCAAAGCTCTCAAGAACTCCGTTGCAATTCCCTACCTCAAATCTTTGATTCCGGAAGAGTCGTCTAACGACTTTGAGATTTGATTCGTGCATCTTGCATATCTCATCATCTTCTCTCTTTCAACCACATATATTTAGATTTGAGCCATCGCACCAAGTTTCCCTCTCCAATCTTTTTTACTCTTGGAGGTTGAGGATTCCTAGGCGGTAGCAGTGGCCGGGAGCGATCAACTTGTGATCGAGCCGAAAAGTTTGTACGGGATCGAAGGCCTCCCTAAGGTCTTCACATAGTGGAAAATGACTCCTACTTCGCGGAAGGAGCTCACAGAGAAGAAGGTGAGACTTCGTGGTGTTCGGTGTCCTTCATGGTAACCTCACCTCTCCAACGGTGACTAGCTTCCCCTCAAAGAAGAGAACATCGTGATACATCATTGTCTCCATGTGCTTTGCTTATTTCTTTCCATTTATTTAATTTTTGATAGCCATCGAGATTGAAGTTCTTGTCATATAGGGTGATCCACTTAGTTTGCATTAGGACACTTTATTTAGCCACATAGCCTAAAATTACAAACAAGTCAAGATTTTTTTTGTAGAACTTATTCACCCCTGCCCCTCTAGGTTATCGATATTGAACTTTCAGAAACCCTTGGCCATTCCCACTAGCCCTTGAACTACCTAGGGCAATGCTAGGCACCCTCCCACGTGGGCTTCCTTGAGGAACCCTCTGGCAGGACCCTTGGGGCCCTAGTTGACACCTACATGGGCCTCAGAGAGGCCCATACGGCGAGTCCTAGGGGGCTGCCTATCCGGAAAATTGTGCTAGCAATATTTTAAGCCACACTTTTATGGTTAGCCACACTTTTGTGGCTAACCACACTTTGGCTTGGCAAATTGTGGCTAGGAACCAAACATGCCCCAAGTTTCTCCTTAATGAAGAAAGTATCAACACTAGTAGAGATAAGCCTACTAGTCGTGTGTCTATTTTGGCTACCAGACACGAGCCCCGGCCTACGACTGGTACCTCGCCACTGGTACCCTACCCGCGACCGGTAGTCCAAGTATCAGTCGCGTGTCGATTTAGGTGTGCTTCCATTACTATACCACTCACGTGCGCATTTTCGGCCCGCTGCTAGTGTGTGTTTTGCAATTTAAAAAAAGTTGGGACCAGTGCTCATCCGTCCATGCGATTTTTCACAAAACACCCTAAAACCCAAAAGAAAGCAATCGAGTCCATGTCACCTCCTCGTGGTGTTGACGAGATCTAAGAGAGGAGCACGTCGCCGGAGCAGGGCATCGGCGGTGGCGGAGCAGGGCGTTGGAGGTGGGCTCGGAGCAAGGCGTTGGAGGTGGTCGTCATCGTCGTGGAGGAGGTGGTTGCTGCCATCGAAGAGGAGGTGGTCGCCACTGCCGGAGAGGAGATGGTCACCGTCATCAGGGAGGAGGTGGTCGCCGTTGCCGGAGAGGAGGTGGTCGTCGTCATCGGGGTGGAGGCCGGTGGTCGCCATTGCTGCAGAGGATATGGCAGCCGTCGTCGGGAGGAGGCCGGTGGTCGCCATTTCTGGAGAGGAGATGGTGGAAAAGTGAAAGAGGAGGAGAGAAAGAAGGTGGGAAAGGGGAAGAGGAGGGAGAAGGTGGAGACGTGGAAGATGATGATGGAAAGAGGGTGGAGAAGTAGATGAGGAGGAGCAAAGAAGGTGTAGAAGTGGAAGAACATGATGGAAAGAGGGTGGAGAAGTGGGGAAGTGAAAAAAAAATCAGATTTGATTTTTTTTACATCGAAATCTAAATCCTCCTAAAACTCTGTTTTCCTTTTTGAGTTTGAGAAATCTAAAAAATGCTAAACGATCGTAGGCCGTTGAAATTGGATGTAAAATTTTCCGTAGATACATTTTCATATAAAAATACTTCTTCATCGGAGGTCGTATGCAACTAGAAAACCCGTTTTACCGAAACATGACGCCATTTTGTCTAATATATCAAAATTCATGTTTGTCAATTTTTCTTTAACAAGATGACATAACACATGGCCATCTCGAAGGATTTATTTTTTGAATTTTATATCAATTTATTTTATTTTCTTCAAAACCCAAAAGACGATATCGGTCCAAGGGAGGATGCAAATCCTGGGAATTAGTAGTAGCATGCCAATATATGGCACACTAATAATACGTTATCAGTAGTAGGTGTTAGATGTATATATTTGTCTATTGTAGTTTCCCCATATGTTAGGGGGCTTTCTGCATATGTGCACCTGTACATGTAATATATATTGTGGCCTTTGGCCCCCTGGTAATACAACAAGCATATTGCTCTAACATGGTATCAGAGCTTTAGGTTAGCTCCTCCTCCTCCATCGCAGCCGCCGCCGCCGCCCGCCCCAGCATCTTGCCGCCGCGACCCGGCCGCCGCTGCTGCCTTTTCCCGTGCGCCCTCTACCCGGTCGTCGCCCGCCGCTGCCGACCGCGTCTTCTTCTCCCCTGCACCCGTGCGCCTCCGTGCAGTCTCGTTGTCGGCCGTCTGCTCCGGTCACCGCCGCTCTGCCGCCGGCCCCGCTCGCTCCGGCCACCGCCGCCGGCCCCGTCTTCCGATTCCGCTTGGGAGGCCACCGGCCGTCTGCTCGCCGCTCCGCCATCGCCGCTCCGCCGCCGGCCCCGCCTGCTCCGGCCGGTCCTCTCCGGCGTCCGGCCAGTGCTGCCGTCCGCCCGCCGCCGCTCTTCTCTATCTTCCGACGCGTGAGTCTGAGAACGCGTCGAGTCTTTCTCTCGCTCGATCTGATCTGTTAAAAAAAAGCAAAAAACAACATACTGTCGTCGGCTATGTCTTCTTCCGCTGATCCCGCCTTATTTTTGGGCCTCCCCTCGGTACTTGGTATTTGCCCGCTGCCTCCGTGTCTGACGGCTAGCCATTCTTCGTCGCCGTTTGCAGCCTCTTCATGCGGCTCTGCCCGCGCTTCACCGACTCCGTCTACGTCGGCTTGCCGCTCTACATCGACTTTTGCGGTCTCTTCATGCGGCTCTGCCCGCGCTTCGCCGACTTCGTCTACGTCGGCCCGTCGCTCTACATCGACTTTTGCGGCCTCTTCCCGCGGTTATGGCCGCGCTTCGTCGACTCCGTCTGCGTCGGCCTGCCGCTCTACCTCGACTTTCGCGGCCTCTTCACATAGTTATGACCGCGCTTTGCCGACTCTGTCTTCATCGGCGTGTTGCTATCCGTCGCCCCCTTTGGTGGCCTCTGTGCGTGTGGATGATAGCTCCTCGTCGGCACCTGATTGTAAGTCGACCTCTCCAGTCGCGCCCCTCTCTGCGCATGAGATAGCGTAGCTTCACTGCCTGCTTGATGCTTGGAATTCCAGTTTACGTCAGCAGCCTCGCGGTCCGAGTCTCCGCCCTCGTCCTCATTGCACCTACTGTGGCAAGGTTGGCCACACTTCCTCCACCAGCTGGACGCGGGATCCCAGTTTATGTCAGCAGTTCCAGGATCGTCAGCAGTCTGGCTCTTCAGGATCTTCTGCAGTTGCACTCTCTGATCAGGACATTCTCAGGGGTCTTCGTGGTCTGCTCGCTACTCCAGACTCTTCCTCGCCGGGCGCTGCTGGTTCTGTGACTGGCTCTTCTGGCACTGCGCGACCACCACTTTCTACACAGTCAGGTACGTCCCCGTGGTATCTGGATTCTGGAGCTTCCTTTCATATGACCTCTGAGTCTTCTATTCTGTCTGCTCTTCGGTCTCTTATTTCTCATGTCCGTGTTGTCACGGCTGATGGTACCTCTATTCATGTTTCTAGTACAGGCACCCTTTCTACTCCCTCTTTCTCTGTCCCTGATGTTTCTCATGTTCCTCGCCTTTAGATGAACCTTTTCTCTGCTAGCCAGCTCACCGATTCTGGTTGTCGCGTCATTCTTGACGCTGAGTCTTGTGTGGTTCTGGATCGTCGCACACAGGCCCTGGTTGGAGCTGGCCCTCGTAGCCGTCAGTCTCCGGGGCTTTGGGAGTTAGACTGGCTTCGTGTTCCTTCCGCTGCCACTTCATCTGCCAGTTCTTCTCCGGTTGTTGCCTCTGTCACCGGCTCTTTTCAGCAGTGGCATCATCGTCTTGGTCACCTTTGTGACTCTCGCCTGTCATCTTTGGTTCATCGTGGCCTTCTGGGGTCTGTCTCTGGAGATGGGTCGTTACACTGTCAGGGTTGTAGGTTAGGCAAACAGATTCAGCTTCCCTATCCTACTAGTGTGTCTGTCTCTCAGCGACCGTTCGATTTAGTCCATTCAGATGTTTGGGGTCCGGCTCCCTTCGCTTCGAAAGGGGGCCATCGATACTATATCTTATTCATTGATGATTTTTCACGGTACACCTGGGTGTTTTTCATGCGCTCTCGCAGTGAGGTGCTCTCTATTTATCAGCGTTTTGCAGCCATGGTCCGCACTCGGTTTTTCTCACCCATTCGCGTGTTCCGTGCTGATTCTGCTGGTGAGTATATCTCTCAGCACCTTCATGGTGTTCTTGCTGAGGAGGGCACCCTCGCTCAGTTTTCTTGTCCCGGTGCGCATGCTTAAAATGGCGTCGCCGAGCGTAAGCATCGTCATCTTCTTGAGACCACCCGTGCTATGATGATTGCCTCTTCTCTTCCGCCACATTTCTGGGCTGAGGCTGTCGCTACGTCGGCCCACCTCATTAACATTCAGCCTTCCGCTGCTCTACAGGGTGGCATTCGTCTCGAGTGTCTCTCTGGTGTTTCTCCAGACTACTCGACTCTCCGTTCATTTGGTTGCGTCTGCTATGTCCTTCTGCCTCCTCGCGAATGCACCAAACTGACCGCTCAGTCTGTTGAGTGTGTTTTTCTCGGATACAGTGATGAGCATAAGGGCTATCGCTGTTGGGACCCCGTTGGTCGTCGGATGCGCATCTCTCGTGACGTCACATTTGATGAGACACGTCCCTTCTATCCTCGCCCCACCTCGGGTACTTACTGATACGTCCAAAACGTATCTACTTTCCCGAACACTTTTGCTGTTGTTTTGCCTCTAATTTGTGTATTTTGGATGCAACTAACACGGACTAACGCTGTTTTTAGCAGAACTGTTCTGGTGTCTCGTTTTTGTGCAGAAATCCAACTTTCAGGAAAAACCTCGGGATTTTGACAGAAGGCCCTATTTTCCCAGAATACTGACGGAGCCAGAAGAAAAAATCAAGTGGAGGCCCGAGGGCCCCACACCATAAGGCGGCGCGGCCTAGGGGGGGCCCGCGCGGCCCTATGGTGTGGCCCCCTCGGCCGGCCTCCGACGCCCTCCTTCGGACGACTTATCGGCCTCGACCTAAAAACGCACGGGGAGAAGTCGAAGTCGCCAGAAACCCTCCAGAACGCCGCCACATCGCGAAACTCCGTCTCGGGAGCCAGAAGTCTCCGTTCTGGCACTCCGCCGGGACGGGGAATTGGAGGAGATCATCGCCATCATCACCGCCAACGCCTCTACATCAACCAGCCATGTTTCCCCCATCCATGTGTGAGTAATTCCCCCGCTGTAGGCCGAAGGGGATGGTAGGGATTGGATGAGATTGGTCATGTAATAGTCATAAGATTGTTAGGGCATAGTGCCTAGTATCCGTAGATGTTACTTTTATGATATTGTTGCAACTTGTTATGCTTAATGCTTGTCACTAGGGCCCGAGTGCCATGATCTCAGATCTGAACATGTTATTGATTCATGAAGATATTCGTTGTTTATGATCTTACCTGCAAGTTGTATACACATGTCGCTGTCCGGAACCAATGGCCCCGAAGTGACAGAAATCGGGACAACCGGAGGGGATGGTAGTGATGTGAGGATCACATGTGTTCACGGAGTGTTAATGCTTTGCTCCGGTACTCTATTAAAAGGAGTACCTTAATATCCAGTAGTTTCCCTAGAGGCCCGGCTGCCACCGGCTGGTAGGACAAAAGATGTTGTGCAAGTTTCTCATTGCGAGCACGTACGACTATATATGGAACACATGCCTATTGATTGATTAGTACTTGGATACCGTTTTATTATTATCTGCAAATGCCCTGCTTGAATGTTACATGAGTTTCTCTCATCCATGCAACGCCCGTTCATCCGTCCCCGTGCCTACAGTATTTTAATCCTGCTGTTTACTAAAATCATTACTGCTGTCTTTGTTACTCTGCTGCTGTTATTTCACTACTGCTACTGCTATAAAACTGTTACTACTGATAAACTCTTGCGAGCTAGTCTGTTTCCAGGTGCAGCTGAATTGACAACTCCGCTGTTAAGGCTTTCAAGTATTCTTTGTCTCCCCTTGTGTCGAATCAATAAATTGGGTTTTACTTCCCTCGAAGACTGTTGCGATCCCCTATACTTGTGGGTCATCACTTACCCGGTGGATGATATCTCTTTTCTTCTTTTTCCGGCTGCACCCCCTGCTGTCCCTCCTCCCCTCCCTCCTACTTCTGATGCGCCCCCTTCGGCGCCATCCTCTCGTTCGTCTAGTCCACCTAGTACTCCTCGTTCTCCGGCTTCGGCTCCTTCCGATGCTGTCTCTTCTTCCTCTTCTTCTGATGACTTGTCTTCTGCAGATGAGCTTCCCCCTTCCCGGCCTGTTCGTCAGCGTCGTGCTCCAGTTCGTTACTCTCCTAGTCAGTATGGTCTCTCTGTCGTTTCCGAGCCGACTTCTTATCGGGATGCCGAGCGTCATCCTGAATGGCAGCTTGCCATGGCTGAGGAGATCGCTGCGCTTGAGCGCACTGGCACTTGGGATCTTGTTTCTCCCCCTTCTGGTGTTCGTCCCATCACGTGTAAGTGGGTCTATAAAATTAAGACTCGCTCTGATGGATCTCTTGAGCGCTATAAAGCTCGTCTTGTGGCTCGTGGTTTTCAGCAGGAGCACGGCCGTGACTATGATGAGACTTTTGCCCCTGTTGACTACTGTGCGTACCCTTCTTGCTGTTGCTTCTGTTCGCCGCTGGTCTGTCTCCCAGCTTGATGTTCAGAATGCTTTTCTTAATGGCGAGTTGAGTGAGGAGGTTTACATGCAGCCTCCTCCTGGGTATTCTGTTCCCGATGGGATGGTTTGTCGTCTTCGAAGTTCTCTCTATGGTCTCAAACAGGCCCCTCGTGCCTGGTTTGAGCGCTTCGCCTCTGTCGTGACTGCTGCTGGTTTCTCTCCTAGTCTTCATGATCCAGCACTTTTCGTTCACACTTCTCCTCGTGGACGTACTCTTCTTCTTCTCTATGTTGATGATATGATCATTACTGGTGATGATCCTGAGTATATTGCCTTCGTCAAGGCTCGTCTTCGTGATCAGTTTTTTATGACTGATCTTGGTCCTCTTCGCTATTTTCTTGGCATTGAGGTTTCCTCCACTTCTGATGGCTTTTCTATCTCTCAGGAAAAGTACATTCAGGATCTTCTTGCTCGTGCTGCTCTTGGGGATGAGCGCACAGTCGATACTCCTATGGAGCTTAATGTTAAGCTTCGTCCCTGCGATGGTGATCCTCTTCCTGATCCCACCCGTTATCGCCATCTTGTTGGGAGTCTTGTTTATCTTGCTGTCACTCGTCCTGATATTTCTTATCCTGTTCATATTCTGAGTCAGTTTGTCTCAGCTCCTACCACTGTTCACTATAGTTATCTCCTCCGTGTTCTTCGTTATCTTCGTGGCACGATCACTCGTCGCCTTTTCTTTCCCCGTTCCAGCTCTCTCCATCTCCAGTGCTATTCGGATGCTACATGGGCGAGTGATCCTACGGATCGTCGTTCGCTTTCTGCTTACTGTGTGTTTCTTGGTGGTTCGCTTGTTGCTTGGAAGACGAAGAAACAGGTCGCAGTTTCCCGTTCGAGTGTTGAAGCTGAGTTGCGGGCTATGGCTTTGTTGATTGCTGAGGTGACTTGGTTACGGTGGTTGCTTGCAGATTTTGGGGTCTCTGTTACGACACCCACTCTACTTTTGTCTGACAGTACAAGTGCTATCAGTATTGCACGTGATCCGGTCAAGCATGAGCTGACCAAGCATATCGGTGTTGATGCTTTCTACACACGTGCACTGGTACAAGATGATGTTGTTGCGGTTCATTATGTGCCTTCAGATTTGCAGTTGGCGGATTTCTTTACAAAAACGCAGACTCGAGCGCAGCATGATTTCTTACTCTCCAAACTCAGTGTTGTGGATCCACCATGAGTTTGCGGGGGGGTGTTAGATGTATATATCTGTCTATTGTAGTTTTCCCATATGTTAGGGGGCTTTCTGCATATGTGCACCTGTACATGTAATATATATTGTGGCCTTTGGCCCCTTGGTAATACAACAAAGCATATTTCTCTAACAGTAGGATGGTAAAATAGGGCACACTATCAATACTTTGGCTCACCCGCGCCCGTCAGCTAAATATATTGGAAGCGTCCAAGCAAATTTACCATAGCAGTCGCATGTTTCCATTGGAGCTCGCTGCAGGTATTTCCTGTACCTGAGTGCATCCAGGGCCCATCTACTGGTCGCGTGCACTACTCTCCGGTGCGCTACCCGTACATGCACACCAGTCGCGTGCGTATTTTCGGCTCACGACTACTAATAGCAGTCGCATGCTTTTAGACTGTTGCGCTGCCAATGAGAGTCCTCCTACAGTGTGTTTCCTGCTAGTGCAATTTTCACATGTTTTGTCCTATCATGTTGTACTGGATTGTACACTCTCAAGGGTTCCTTCTGTAGAAGTTTCAACTCGCTCAGAAGATACTTTACCCAGAGCATTTTACTCACCCCTTGAGATAAAGCTCTATATTCAGCTTTGTTGATCTAAACACAACTGTTTGTTTCTTGTCTCTTCATGACACCAAATTTTCTCCCACAGACACACAATATCCCAAGGTCGGTCTTCTATCATCTTGGCAACCAGCTCGATTAGAATCACTCTAGCCATCCACCTCAATGTGTCCACTCTTTGCAAACCACAACCTCTCTCCCAGTGTTCCCTTCAAGTATCTTAAGATTTTGTGCATTATATCAAGATGCCCACTCTTCTGTTCATGCATACATCTGCTCACCACACTCAAGACATATGTAATGTCAGCCTGGTATGAAACAAGTATAGTAGCCTTCCAACCAATTTCTGATAATCTTCCTTATTCACTAGCTCACCTGATTGTGCTGTCATTTGATGATTTTGTTCAATCGGGGTAGGGGCTGCACGACATCCCATCATGGCTACGTCACTCAGGATATCAAAGGTGTATTTTCGTTAACATAAAGATATTTCCTTCTTTATCTTGGCCGTTTCTATGCTAAGTAAAAATGTGGTTATTTCGACCGTCGCCCCCGTAGTTCAGTGTTGTCTTTTGAAGTTGCTCTAAGTGACTGTCAACTAAAATCCCTTGGAGGAAAATACATGTATGCATGTATACTTGTCATATATTCACTCTTAAACTCATTATACATGTATACATATCAGTTCATCATGGAACAACTAAGCAAGCCGCTGAACAACCTAGTACTTCGGAACAAGGTCTCGGAAAAACAGTACAACCCCATCCCAAATTCAACCAAACCCAACCGACCTTGTGGCTTCATGTCCAAACCTAAATCTAAAATCCGGTATGTCTATATACTTTTTTTTCGATAAAGGATGCTTTCATTACTTTTATAAGCAATTACATCCAGCCTCTGCATAACCAGGATGCACACAGCCGTTTATGTTGTCTCAGGTTCGAAAAGATAAAAACAAAAACTAGGCGAGATACACATCAAGATGAAACATATAACGCCTAGGAAGTAAGTGGGGCATCTATCCGTAGACTATGCTGCCACCCATGTTGGGAAAAAGTATCCCTCGCCGTAGCCTCCAACCGTGTACAGACCTCCGTAAACAGGTCTCGGTTCTCCACTCTCTGAAGAGGTAACCACGAACGGAGAATACCTGTACATCTGTAGATGACCTGCAACAAAGAGCAATTCATATCATTAAAAATCTTATCATTTCTACATAGCCAAAGCGCCCAGATAACTGCTAGCGCCCCCACCCTAAGAAGCAACTTAAACCTTGAATCAACACCATGGAGCCAATTACCAAAGACATTGGCAACACTAGTCGGAGGATACAGGGTAGACGCTACTTGGATGACTGACCATATAGATCTCGCGACACTTTGGAAGAACAAGTGCTTGATTGTTTCGTCCTGTTGACAGAAAACACATCGAGTACTCCCATGCCAATTACGCTTAACAAGATTGTCTTTGGTGAGGATTACCCCTCGACGAAGATACCACCCAAAAATTTTGATTTTTAATGGTATCTTCATCTTCCAAATCTTTTTATTATTATCAACTGGTAGATCAGAAAGAAGGATCGCGTTGTAGAAAGATTTCACAGAGAAAGCACCGTTGGCATGAAGGTTCCATCTAAATTCGTCCGGTTCGTCTGATAATTGAATATCCTCGAGCCGTTGAATTAAGGTATTCCATGCCGCAAGTCTTTGTCCAAGTAAAACCCGTCTGAACGTCACATTCGGGGGTGAGGTAGCCATTACGGTAGCAATGGTATCACCTTGACGACGAGCAATCCTATAAAGAGCTGGATACTGTTCACTTAGGGGTGCGTTGTCAAGCCAAGCATCTTCCCAGAAACGTATTTGTGCTCCATTTCTGATTGAGAAAGTGCCATGGCGAAAAAATTCATTTTTAGTCGCCATTAGCCCGGCCCAGAAGTGAGAATCCCCTGGTTTCCAAACCATTTGGGATAATGTCTTCGAACCGATATACTTTCGCCGAAGGATAGTCTGCCAAGTCCCATCCTCAGTGAGGAGCTTAAACAGCCATTTTCCCAATAGGGCCGAATTCTTGACTTCCAAATCATGAACTCCAAGCCCACCTTGGTCTTTGGGACTACAAACTATACTCCACTTAACCAGTCGATATTTCTTTTTCTCACTGTCCCCTTGCCAAAAGAATCTGGATCGATAATAATCGAGTTTATGCAGAATTCCTTTTGGTAGGATGAAAAATGATAACATATACAGTACCATGTTTGTGAGTACCGAATTAATGAGTACCAATCTTCCACCTAGGGACAGCAACTTGCCTTTCCAGCTACTAAGGCGTTTTTGTAGTCTTTCTTCCACTAATTTCCATTCCGCGATTGTAAGTCTCCGATAATGAATCGGAATACCCAAATAACGAATCGGAAATTGGCCTTGCCCGCAACCAAACAACTCTGTGTACAGAGTCACATCATTTTGGGCATCACCGAAGCAGAACAATTCACTCTTATGGAAATTTATTTTCAATCCTGACAATTGCTCAAAGGCCGCCAAGATTAATTTCAAGTTTTGAGCTTTTTCAAGATCATGATCCATAAATAGAATTGTATCATCGGCGTATTGAAGTATAGATAAGCCACCATCAACTAGATGTGGAATCACTCCTTCAATCTGGCCATCAGCCTTAGCCCGCTCTATGAGTATAGCCAGAATATCCGCTACAATGTTGAACAACATCGGTGATAACAGATCCCCTTGGCGTAACCCTTTTCGTGTTTGGAAATAGTGACCGGTGTCATCATTGACCCGGATTGCGACACTACCTCCATACACAAAATCATTTATCAGAGCGCGCCACTCGGGAGAAAAACCTTTCATCCTGAGTGTTTGCTGTAGAAACGACCACTTAACTTTATCATACGCCTTTTCAAAATCTAGTTTCAAAATAACCCCATTTAATTTCTTAGAATGCATCTCATGTACCGTCTCATGCAAGACCGCCACTCCATCAAGGATATTTCTTCCTTGCATAAAGGCCGTCTGTGATGGCTGGACAACATGATCCGCAACCGTATTAAGTCTAATGGTGGCCACTTTCGTGAAAATCTTGAAACTTACATTTAATAGGCAGATAGGTCTATATTGTTGAATCCTTTCTGCCTCATTAACTTTCGGTAACAAGATTACTTCACCAAAATTTAGACGAAATAATTCTAGTTGTCCAGAGTGTAGGTCACTGAACAAATCTAGAAGGTCCGATTTAATCGTGTCCCAGAAAGTTTGATAAAACTCAGCTGGGAAACCATCAGGACCCGGTGCTTTGTTGCATTCCATCTGGAAAACTGCCTTCTGAACCTCTTCCTCAGTATAAGGTGCGGTTAGTAGACCATTTTCCTCAACGGAAACTTGGGGTATATCGGCTGTTAAGTCCTCATTAAGAGAGAAAGTACTTTCCTCCGGAGGACCAAACAAGCCTTTATAATAATTAGTAATGTACGATTTGAGCTGCTCATGGCCTTCAATCACCCCTTCATCTTGAGTAAGAGAATGAATACGTTTTTTCCGATGTCTCCCATTGGCTAAAGCATGGAAATATCGCGTATTTGAATCTCCCTCTAAAATGAACTGAGCTTTGGATCTCTGGTACCATTTGAGTTCCTCCTCACGAAGAAGACTCGCCATCTGCGCATTTGATTGATTTTTGAGTTCAATCTCCTGCGTCGACAGCGGTCTAACCTCCGCGAAAGCCTCAAGCTCATCAATGACCTTTGATAAGCGAGCCTTCTCTTTTTTAAGAATACCAGCCGTATGGGCAGCCCAACCACAGAGATGTTTGCGCAGTGATCGCATCTTATTGTTCCATCTCAGAATTGGAGAGCTGCCACCGACCGGTCTCTCCCAAACCTTCTTAACCATATCATGAAATCCATCCCGATGTAGCCAACCAAGTTCAAATTTGAACGGCCGCTTACACACAGGACGGGGTTCCCCAGTGGTTAGGAGGATGGGGGCATGGTCAGACAGATTTACAATACGTTCTAAAGCACGGACAGACACCATAGGGTATTTATTTTCCCATTCGGTGTCCATCAACACGCGATCTAGTTTCTCGTAAGTGGGTTCAGGCAAGCTGTTGGCCCAAGTAAACTGTCGACCAGACATGAACACCTCCCTTAAATCAAGACTTTCAATGACAGCATTGAATAGAAAAGGCCAATGTCCATCAAAGTGGCCTTTACTTTTCTCGTGAGGAAATCTCAACAAATTAAAATCTCCTTCGATTAAAATCGGGTAGGGATTATCTTTTGTAAGATTTACCAATTCACGTAAAAAGTCAGCCTTAAAAGCATCCTGAGCGGCACCATACACAGCGACCAGACTCCATTTGAACCCGTCTGCTTTATTCTGAATGTCGAGCTTAATGTGATGCTCTCCATCAGAACTAGCTAGGACAGTCATGGTATCAATACGGACGCCAAGTAAAATGCCACCGGATCTACCACGGGGTGGGCGAGAAAACCACTGAAAGTTAATTCCGCCTGACAATCGGTCGAGAAAACTTTGTGTGAAATTTCGCCTACCCGTCTCGGATATAGCAATGAAATCTAAATCATAATCTCTACAACCATCGGCAATGTGAGAATGCTTAGCCAAGTCACCAAGACCTCTGCTATTCCGAAACATGCCATTCATCGAGAAACTATTTTGGATTTAGATTTTTTGCCATATCTACGAGATTTCTTTCCAGCCGATGATCTAGAACCACGTTCAGAGGCAGAGAGGTCATATACTGAACTAAGCTCTGAGTGGTCTAAATCAACTTCTGTCACACTCCCAACTAAAGCCGAGAGAAGATGACCATCTAGGATGCCATCATCTTCATCATCGTCAACAGTGGAAGTAGCCAGCTCAGTGGATCCATTTGGAGCAACCGTTAAACGGTCAAGCTCCGTCTGTCTCAACACATGAGCTGAAGCTAAAATCTCATCTGAACCTCTACCCAAAGATATACCTACACTACTCAAATTCGAAGAAATTCTCGAATCAGAAAAAGAAGTGAAGGACTTGGATGAAAATCTGGTACCTGCCGTGTCGAGGTTCTTGTCCGCCTTGCGTCGCATAGCCCTCTGCATCACGTCTTCATCCGTAGCCTCCACGCCATCCTCCGTCGTAGCAAACCTCCCACTCCTCCTCACCGGCGGCTGCGCAACTGGTGGAGGAATAGTGGGGGGAGGATGCAAGACGGGGGCAACTGGCGGAGGCGGAGACAAGCGTGGTGAAGAAGACCGTCCTGACGCTGGTGAAGAAGATTTCGATGCAGGGGTAGATGGCGGTGAAGCCCCCTGCACCGAACCCGGCCGCGACGCCGAAACCCCCATGGGCTAGGAGGGCGCCGGGGATCGGCTGCGGCGCCTCGAAGGGGACCGGCTGGGGCTCCTCCCCAACCAGTCCTGCACCTCCTCCTGAGGCGCACGGGGCGAGGAAGGCGCCACCCCAGGCCCTCCACCCGGCGACGGAGCAGTCTGGCCAGAGGCCGGCTGCTGCCCAGGCGCGCAAAGGGCTGCGTGCAGTCCCTCACTGCCCGTGGCCGGCAGCTGTGGCGCCATCGAGGCCGGGGGCGGTGGCTGCTGCCCCACCGTGCCGACCTGCTGCTGTGCCGCTAAGCCCCCGGCCAGCAGCTGAAACCCCGCCGGACCAAGGGTCTGCTGCTGCGTCGCCGTATCAGCGGCAGGGAGCAGCGACAGTGCCGAGCCCAAGGCCGGCTGCTGCTGCTCCGCCACCACCGCTGCATGGCGCTGCATCCCCAAGTCCGACGAGCCATCCGCCGAAGAAGAAACCCTCTGAAGCCCCCTCTCCGTCTGAGGCGAGGTAGAAGACGGAGTGGGAGCAACAAGAGGACCACCGAAAGGAGTAGAAGGCGAAGACACCGGGTGAGTCCTCCCCTGCATAAAAGTCCGAACACGCGACGGAGGCGGAGTTGCCACCAAGTGTGGCGACACCGACAAAGCTCTAGCCACAATCGCCTTGCCCCTGTCTGTCGTCGGCGAGTGGTTAAACGGGGTCATGGCGACCTGAGTAACCGGTACCGAAGCTGAGCCAGAAGTAGGCAAAGATGCATGGCCGTCAACGTCCATATGTGAGGCCCCTGGTGCCCCCTCTGCCGCGGCATCATCAAAACCATCATCGTCACCATGAGCCGCGTCGTCGCCATCCTCACCCTTCCAAAAGAAAGGACGAAACCTAGGGTCCGGCTTGTACTCAGAAGACTCACGGCGAAATCTGAATCTGTATCCATTAAGCTGTAAGCGAGCCAGCACCTCTAAGCATGGTGGTCCGTGTTTAGCCTTATCTTTTTCCAGAACAGAAGTATCTCTCATGGCCACCTGAATACGAACTAACCCTTGACTCCTCAAGGTGTACAAATCCACATCAACAGTAGTACCAATAAAAGTACCAACAGCCCATAGACCGAGGAAGTGACGTAGAGCATTCGGAACGCCCTCGACATGCACCCAAACAGGCTCCATCACAAACTCTGGCATAACATCCTGCTGAGTCCAAGAAGAAACCATGGCCTGTGCATTAATCTTCGGCACGCTCATCTGCATACCATCAATCCTCGACAAGTCCTCAGCGGTGGGAATCCCAATCAGAAAAGCGCTATCACCATGAGGCTGCGCCTCCCACTTCCAAGTGGGGTTCCCCGGACACATGCGCGCCATGAGATTCTGAATATCCGCCGCTGCAACAGTCCCCTCCCCTGACACCTGAACCAAAGCTGTAGGTGCTCCGCTGGATAACATCTGTGGCTTATAAACTGAGTCAGGAACCTGGAGATCTAGTGTGGCGTCATTACCGCAACCCACAAAAAAACTCATAGGTCTCGGGGTCTTCAGCACAGGACAACGAATAGTCGGGTGAGCCCCAGAGTCACAAACCAAGCAGTAATGAGGAACCTTACAATCCTTAGAAGCATGTGTATTGACCGCGCACTTCCAGCAGCGACCCGCCTTCTTCGGCTTCACCACAGGTGCAGTCGCCGCAGGTGCAGCAACCACAGGTGGAACAACCGGCATCGGCAGCGGTGCAGGAACCGCCTCCACCACTGGCGTAGGAATACCCGCCGGGTGCGGGTCCTGCATGTGACCCTGCAGTATAGCTGGCGGCGCAACAATACCACTTCCCGCTGTCCCCACCGCTGCGACGGGTTTCTTCTTCCTCCTCTTCTTCTGCTGCCCAGGCTGCGCCGGCGGATTAACCTGCTGTGGTACATGTGACACCACCGGCTGCTGCGTAGGATTAGTAGCGGGGAAAAATTGACCTTGAAACTGAGCATACTGCTGCTGCGGCGGGTACTGGGGGTACTGCTGCTGCGGGGGATACGGCGGCTGTTGAGGAGGCACGTACGGAGCGGTCGGCATGCGCGGCTACGGCGGGCGATACCCCACCTGGGGCCGGGGCTGTGGCGCAGGGGCCGGTGGCATAAGGGCCCCCTGCGGCCATCCCTGGAACCCCGGGGGGCCTTGGTACCCTCCGGCTACCGACGCAGCAACCGCCGCCTGCGGACGAGCCGGCGCCGAAGGAGCAGGCGCCGTCCCCGGAGGAACAGAGCGGGGCGGCCCGGCCATGGGACCTGTGGCGCCCGACGCCACCACGTCGGCGAAAGAGCGTGGAAGCGGGGCGCACCCAACGGGGACGGACGACGGCGAGAGGATCAGGCGAGGCTCAGGTGGAAGGGGCGGCGGCGAAGATGGGTACGAGGCGGAGGCGACGTGGTTGCGGCGTGAAAGCGGACGTGTGATCGCATGATCGCACACCGACACGCCCGCCCGTCTAACCCCACGCTGCAGGCCCACCAGCGCGCGGCCGAGCTTGGCCCAACACGGCCGCGGCCCAAGGCGCGAAGACCCCGCCGTCTCCGTTTGAAACGAAGGCGGAGAAACCGCCTCGCTCGCCGGCCGGTGATCGTCGCCGGGCGTCAGCTTCGCTCCCTTGGCCGCTGCATCGAGGAAATCGCCGAAAACCGCCGGCGGCGTGAACCTCTTGGGTGGCAGCGGTCCCTTCCAACCTTTAAGACGCACCGGCTGCCGCGGAAGCCGCCTCCCCGGCGGCGAGCTAGAGAGGGCCCGACGAATCTTCGCAGCAGCACGCGGGGGAGACGTCGAGCGTGCCCGCGGCACAGCCTTCGCCTCCGTCGAAGCATTCCTCCCCCAGGACCTGGTTGCCGCCGCCGGGTAGCCAATCTTCGCCCAAAAGTCCTCCAAGAGCGCTTCACGATCTAGATCCTTGTCGATCGGCAGCACCTCCGGATCATCTTCAAGACCAGCCCACGCCACCTCCTCCGCCACCGAACACCCATCCTCCACGTCCAGGTCGACGAGCGGATCGAAACGGCCTTGTGACGGAGTAGGGAACACCGTCGGAGGGAAAGGAGATCCAGGCCGCCGGCGAACTAGTCGTGCCGGAGTCCGCCAGGGCTCCTCCGTCCTACCCGACGGCTTAGCCGCCGCCGCGGAAGCCGCACAGGCCATCAGGAATCGTCAGGTGCAAATGGATCGATGACCACCAACTGATACTTAGGCATACTGTCTATATACTTAGGCATACTGTACTACTCAACCTCTGTTTCACACGAGTAGTACACCTCTGATCCATCTCAGTACGTGCCGACGGCGGTCGTGGCGCAGTACAACTCCGATCCATCTCACGTACGTGTTGGTGCCAATCACGGCGGCCGCCGGCTAACTGCGCGATGACGGACTATCTCCGCAAGACACGCTGGCGCGGGTACCAAGCAGTTCGGCGCCACAAGGCAGTCCGACACAGACACCTCAAGATAGTACGGCTAATCTCGTTCTAAACGTGTCTCCGTCTAGCGTGCATGCCACCACTACAGGAATGGCGCGACACGTCGAGGGCTTTTTATATGTCGATGGCCAAAAGTCGGGGCTGTTGGCGGATGGCCCGGCCAGGCCAGCCTGCCAGTTCGCCCCTCGGCGTAGCGTTGGCTTCGGCATAGCGAGGTCTACGTCGAGGGCAGCCCTCGGCATATCTTTGGCCCTAGGCGTCGTATGCCATTTTTCAAATTTGTCTAATTTTGTAAAAATCATAACTAATCATATGATGTCAGAAAAATGCGTATAAGGTATCAAAATGTTCAGAAAAACATCCTCTATCCGTTTATGTCAAAATCATGCATATTTGAATCATGTACATTATCATGTTAACATAGTAACAATTCAAACACTATCTTATATGTCCTCGGGTTCCCGTTTTAGCTAGATGACAATTTAAATGAAGTCAGAAAAATCCGCGGAGCTGCATGGCGTCATTTTATGTGTTCTAGTAACCACTCCAAAACTGATGATATGGATGTTATATTTGGATTCCTCTAATTTTTAGTTTCAAATGATGATATGGATATTATATTTAGATTCCTCTCATTTTTATGATCGATTTAGACATATTATTGGTGGAATTTCGATTTTCCGATTTAAAGATATTAATTATTCCATATTAAATAAAAAAGACCAAAAAAATAAAATCATTTTATTGTTATTTAAATTCAATATTATTATTACTTATATATTCATTGTTGTTTACTTAAGTATATTTGGAATTCAAAAATGAAGAGGTGTCAATTCTTTAATGGAAACTCATCCGAATGGAACCAAGAAGTTAAGCGTGCTGAGGCTGGAGTAGTGTGAGGATGGGTGACCGACTGAAAAAATTTAACCATGATTATAATTTGACTTAAGATTAAGTGTACTTAGAGTTAAAAGTGTTTTGGGTGAAAGATAAACAAGTAAAAAAATGGAAAAAATGGTGTAAAATAAATTAAAATTTGAAAAAATTTAAAATATATGCCGAGGGTTTTTTCGTCGGCATAGCCAAAAATGATTTTTTTAAAAATATTTTTTGGGAATTTATTTTTTGAAAATGAAAATTTGAATTTTTAAAAGTTGTAGCGTCCTACGCCGAGGGCCGGGCTACGCCGACGGCAATAGTGACTCTGCCGAGGGAGGTAGTCGCCGAGGAGATATGCCGAGGGCGGCCCTCGGCGTAGCCTATGTCGACGGCCAAAACAGGCTACGCCGAGGGTTCCTGGCCCTCGGCATATCGGCCCATTCCTGCAGTGCACCCACAAAACTGCCGGCACGCACCTACGAGAAGACACCACAAGATGGTACGGCTAATCTCGTTCCAAACGGGTCGCCGTCTAGCCTGCACGCCACTCACAAAACTGTCGGCACGCACCTACGAGAAATTGACGAGGCTCGTGTCAGCCAAAACGCCGCCTTGTAGTCCCTCCCACCTGCCGTCCACAACCACCACCGCATGGAAGAGTCACCCCCGATGAGCCGCTTACATACATAATCGTATTCATATTTTTTTTCGAAATGGACATAATCGTATTCATATGTATGCAACATATTCATACAATTTAGCTAGGCCATTAAGGTTGTTATACGGCTACGTATACATGTTTTATATTAATAACAAAAGGTACCAAACGATCTTAGTCGTCCTTGTGTTCATATTTATTGCGAGTTTGGGAAAGGTGTACTGGAGAAAACGCCTCGAAAACAAAGGAATACCGAGGTCTTAAAGAAAGTTTAGTACTTCTTCCATGGTCAAAGTACTTCCAGTCACAAATTTACAACCTTTTAGCTTGGCCACCGTGACACGAGATCACACCCACCGAAGTTCAAGAGCGAGGAATACAATCCTGCACGTCTTAAAAATATAGTACCTCCGTCTAAAATTAAGTGTCTTAGTTTTATCTAAATACAAATATATCTAAATATGTTTTAGTTATAGGTAAATCTGTATCTAAAAAAAGTTGAGACATTTATTTTTGGAAGAAGGGGGTACTATATATATATATATATATTCATATTGTATTGCTGTTTAGAGAATTTGAAGGTTTGTTTGTTGCTAATCTGTGTATATCCCCACTAGTCTGCTCTGCGCATGTGTTTACTCTGTAGGAAAAGTTTATCTAATTCAGTTTGTCAAAGTCAGATTGTCTCTTTGCATGTTATGGAATCATGTGCATAATGATCTGGAGATAAACATGTGTTTTCATTGTGCTACTATAATCTTAAAAATAACAATACTAAATTATGAAGTATAAATCAATTAGCTTTTAAGATGCCATCTTATCCTTGTATGGACAAAGGAATGCCAAAGAACCAAAGAAACAAAGAAAAAATGATTGGCTTTAAAGTGAAGAAATCCAAAGCACTTTGTTTTTACTAGAAGTGATTGTGTGCACAACACCGAATTACGAATACGGAGATTCGAACTTCGGCGGGCGGGGATGCATCAGCCCATCCCAACCATTGGGCTATGCCTCGGTTCACAAGAAACAAAGAAACAAACATAGAAAATAGCAAACCACCTATGCAAAATATATTATGCATTTATCCCATGAACTTGAACAGAGTTATCTTGTGTACGGACTTGAACCGAATTATATTATGCTGTGAATAATTCTTATGTCGTGTGATTCAAAAGTAAGAGGAAGGAGCACCAAAGAACAACAGCCATGGGAGGCACCAGGAAAACTCAAACCAAAGCCTCTTTTCCAGTGTTAGACGAGGACCCGAGAGCTTTAACCTTCCATCATGCTCCCATGCTGAAAGCTATTTTTATCAGGGGAAAAATCCCCACCTCTATTCGGACCTCTTTTCCGCCTCTTCCAGTCTCACAAAGAATGTGTTGTATAATTTAAATATTGCAATATATGTTTGGTTTTCTGATAAAGTGATGTAGCAAACAAGAAGGATGAGGAAGGAGCACTTAAGAACGATAGGAATGAGAGGCATTGGGAAATACCAAACCATGATTCCACCTCAAAACAAGAGGTGAAGGACAAAGAGTTAGGATTTCCTCTATGTTCTCATTCCCACTGCTCTTAGGCCCTCTCTTTCTTCCTCTTCCTAGCTCGCTTTTTAGATCTTGCATCGAATATGCGCACACGTACATTTGGTTTCCATGCTAAAGCAACTTCGCAAGTCAAAAAGGAAGAGGAAGGATTGCTTAAATACAATAGGAATGGTAGGCATCGGGAAACACCTAACAAAGTTCTCACCTCAATTAATAGGTGAAAACTTAGCAAGTTAGGCTACCTCCATGTTCCCACTCCAACTGCTCTTCTGCCCTCTCTTCTTCCTCTTCTGGACTCACCATCGATGTCACATGTTTATCTGAATATCTGAACATGTGTCTATGGTTTCTCCATCAAAGCTTGCACATAAGCAAGCCGAAAAAAAAAAGGAATAGGAAGGAATGCACAAGAACGGTAGGAATGGGAGGCATCGGGAAAACACCAAAAACTAACGTTTGCACCTCCAATACTAGAGGTAAAGAAACAAGTTGGGTGTTCCTCCATGTTCCCATTCCTAGTGCTCTTGAGTATCTATTAAGTGGATATGGTCAGGTGCAAAATCTGTAGGCACGAGTTATCCCATTTAGATATTTCTGCAAGCTGCATGCTAATTTGTGCTAAATATAATCTGCAATGCATGTATTGTCACGTGTTATATGTGCTAATTACCATCTTTCTCTCCCTGATTTCTGATCCTACAGTGGTCAGTTGTAATGTGTCATTGATCTGGTTTATGCTTTGAGCATGGGTTCAACATAGGTGTACTAGTGAAGAATTTGTACCAATTTGTGTGGCAAAGTTGTGTCTCTTATCTTCTTAAGTTTTAAAATGTGCTTGTGTATGTCTGTATGAGTACGTGCCCTTTTCAGATAGTGATGCATACCGGGCAATATCTCCCAACGGATTAGGGTCCTGGGAGCTCGATTAAAAAAAATCAAAAACTTCATTTTACCTTTTGAAAAAATCTAGGAAAAAATATATATAGATGTCTAGTATGTACTTATAAATTTTAATCGTATTATGTTTTCATCTGTGATACACAGAAAATATAAACGGGAAGACCAAAATTGAGTTTTTAATGCCTATTTACAACCATATTTTTGCAACTATTGTGTAGCCCAAAATAGAACATAATTTTAACAAAATTTGTAGGTTCCAAAGAAATCATCATCATGTATCTGTACACAAAATTCACAAATTTTAGAAACTTGCAAATACAATTTTCTGTTTTTTAAATACTGAGCTCACTAGAGCTCGGATTCCAAAATGCCATACTTGATGTATACGATCCCACGGATGGATGAGTGTGTGTAGCTATACCCGTGGGTAGCTGGCTATTTTCCTTGTGTATGAGCTGGAACCAAATCTCCATGCAATCCAAAAGGAAGAAGGAGCACCAAAGAACAATGGCATGGAAGGCATCAGGAAAACTAAGACCAAAGCCTCCTTCCATGTCAGACGAGAAACTGCCTGCTTAAGCATTCCATCCTATGTTCTCATGCCCACTGCTCTTAGGCCCTCTTTCCTTCCTCTTCCTGTCTCGCAATAGATATCTTGTACCATCTAAATTATGCACATATATGTTTAGGCTGCGTTTGGTAGCCAAGTATTTAAAAGTTTTCTCCAAATACTATGGTTTATAAAAATACTACAGTTCACATATTTTGATGTGGCTGGCTCTAATAAACTCTCAAAGCTCGGTGGCACGGCGGGCTAACACAACCCATCCTTCCGGTACTTGGGTAAATATTGCAGTTTTGAAAACCATGGTATTCTCAAACCTTTTTTTTAGTATTGGAAAAATTTGGCCCAACCCTCATTTATTCCAAAGCTGAGAAAAGGAGAAAAACTGAAGTATTTATGGTTGGCCGGCATTGAAATACTATGGCGTTGATATACTTTGGAATTTAAAAAACTAAAGTCCCAAACAGAGCCTTAGTTATTCTGCCAAAATGATTTAGCAAACAAAAAGGATGGGGAAGGAGCGCGTAAGAACAATAGGAATGAGAGGCATCGGGAAATACCGAACTCTGCTTCCACCTCAACACAAGAGGCGAAGAACAAATAATTCAGGCTTTCCTCTATGTTCTCATTCCCACTGCTCTTAGGCTCTCTCTTGCTTCCTCTTCCTAGTCTAACTTTGAAATTGTATATCATCGATGTGATACATATTTATTTATTTTGTAGGCTAAAGCTATTGAGCAAGGCAAATGGAAGGGGAATGAGTGCTTAAGAACAATAGGAATGGGAGGCATCGGAAAATACCAAACCGACTTTTCACCTCTAGCTAACACTAGAGGTTAAAACAAGTTAGGATTTCCTCCATGTTCCCACTCCTACTGCTCTTATGCCCTTTTTTCTTTCTCTTCTCGTCTCGCCTTCGAGATCTCACGTTTATCTAAGGTGTGCACTCATGTCAATTATTTCTCCATCAAAGTTATTGCGCTAGCCAAAAGGAAGAGGGAGGAGTGCACAAGAACGGTAGAAATGGGAGGCATCAGGAAATCACCAAAACAAATATTTGCACCTAGAGGTGGAAACAAACAAGTTGGGCGTTCCTCCATGTTCCCATTCCTAGTGCTCTTAAGGACTCTCTTTCTTCCTCTTCCTGGCCTACTATAATGTGCCTACTGGACGGTGTTCCAGCTTTGTGGTATAATTATAAATAGACGTGGGCTAACACTTTGTAGAGAACCTTAGGGAAGCAATGAAGACACGCAATGCATGTGGAACCATTGTGCATCGATGGCAGTGGGCCACGTAATCACCGAATCTGACATATTGTGGTATACTGTCAATGAAGAGCATGTGCATTGGTGCTTGTATAGCTTCTGCTTGATTATCCATATCTGAAACTGGTGTATAGTAAAAGCCTCACCAGTGCATTTGTTACAAAATAAAGAAAGAACATTGCAGTGACAACTGGTACACAAAGTACTTCAGACATGAGCTGCACTATAAGTCTAGAACAGATGATAGAATTTGACTAGCCATGATTCAAGATACACCATATCGGCCTCTATATATATAGGCCGCTTGCACCTGGAAAGAATGTATAAAGGGGAAAGGCCTATTGTTCTGTATGCAATCCCATATCCAAATTTAGTTGTCTTTACACAGCACAGATAGCCAAGAAAACTATCAGGCAGAATACCTTGGAGAAAAATACAGGAACGTATATGATCATGCAATCAGTCTAAACTCAATATTCACATCAGTTCAGCAAGGGTCGACTATGCAACACAGCAACAAGCTGAACCACCTAGCATTACCAGAACAAGTACAGACACAAAGGAAGAAGGAGGGCATAGAAAGAGTACAGAGAGGATCGACTATGCAACACCTCAACAGGCTGAACCACCTAGCATTTCCGGAACAAGTACGGACAGAAAAGAAGAAACAGGGTCTGAAAAGAGTTCAGTACTTCTTCCACCCCTCGGACTATTTCCCCATTACAAGTTCACAACATTGTAGCTCAGCCACCTACCCCCAAAGGATCAAATCCCACAGGTTGCGAGTGGAAAACCTGCAAGGTTCAAGGGTGTGGGACATAACTTTCTGTTCCCAGATGTTCTAAAATATATGTATAAAAAAACGCCATTGGTTTATGGTCAAATGTACATATTCCGTTCGAGTTGATGTTTTCGAACCTGCAGACATATCTTGTCAGTCATGGTTGTTTCTTGTTAATCTGTGTATATATATCCATTAGTTTGTTCTATGCCCGTGTGAACTTTGTAGGAACAGTTCATCCAATCCAGATCATTTTACAGGGTGTATGTGCTAATTGATACTAAATGTAATTTGTAACTCATGTAATATTACATGTTATGTGTGCTAATTACCATCTACCTACCTGTGATTTCTGCTCCTATTCATAGCTATAATGATCAGCAGAGTTGTGTTGATCTGATTTATGTCTCCAGCATGAGTTTACATCCGGAACTAGTGAAGAATATGTACCATTCTATCTGTGTTAAAGTTGTGTGTCTTATCTTGGTAAGTTATGTGTTTGTTTATGTCTTCATGACTACCTGCCCTTTTTCAGATAGAGAGATGTATATATAGTTCATATACATACTACCTGACAGGTAATAAAACATCTTAGCATGATTTGGATCTCATGCACAGAATAATCTGGGGCTAAGCATCTGTTTCGTTGTGCTAGTAGAATCTGAAAAAGAAACTAATACAGTACAAGGTTATAAGCATAGACCAGTGATCCAATTAATCCACCATCTTGACTTATGTGTGGATTAAGGCATGTCAAAGAAACAAACAAACACAGAAAAGACCAGTCCTCCTCGAAATAGGCTTTCGCCCCGCTATATTAATATAGCAACCATCCGATACAACGAAACAGCTGGGGCCGCAGCACAACCAAGCCCAAAACGACAAGAAAAAGAAACGAAAAAGAAACTAATTCAGTGCAACTATTCAGTGCGTGTGAACTTGAGGCAAATCATGTTCTACCATGAATCTTTTTATGTTGTGCGATCCAAAAGAAAGAGGAAGGACCACCAAAGAACAATAACCATGGGAGGCTTCAGGAAAATTCAAATCGAAGCCTCATCTAGTGTTAAACGAGGAACTGAGGGCTTTAGCCTTCCTTCATGTTCCCATGCCCACAGCTCTTAGGCCCTCTTTTCTTCCTCTTCCTGTCTTGCAATGGACATCTAGTATTATATGAGTATATGCAAAAAAAAAAAAAATTGCTTTAGAGATGTAGCAAACAAAAGGGTGAGGAAGGATTCCTCGAAAACGATAGGAACGGGAGGCATGAGGAAATACGAAACCATGTTTCCACCTCAATGCAAGAGGTGAAGGACAAATAAGTTAGGTTGTCCTATATGTTCTCATTCCCACTGCTCTTAGGTCCTCTCTTTCTTCCTCTTCCTGGCTTACTTTTGAGATTTCAGATCGAATAAACATATACATTTGGTTTCTAAGCAAAAGAAACCAGGCAAGCCAAAAAAAAAAAAGGAAGAGGAGGATTGCTTAAGAATTAATAGGAATGGAAGGCATCCGGAAACACCAAACTGAGTTCTTGCCTCAATTCATAGGTGGAAACAAAGCAAGTTGGCTTCCTCCATGTTCCCACTCCAGCTGCTTTTATGCGCTCTTTTCTTTCTCTTCCTAACTCTCCTTTGAGATGTCTCGTTTATCTAAATATATGTGCACACATTTCAATGGTTTCCATCAAAGCTTTTGCATAAGCAAAAAGGGAAGAGGAAGGAGCACCAAAGAAAAATACGCATGGGAGGCATCAGGAAAACTCAAACCAAAGGCTCCTCCAGTGTTAGGTGAGGGACATAGGACTTTAGCCTTCCATCATGTTCCCATGCCCACCGCTCTTAGGCCATCTTTTCTTCCTCTTCATGTCTCGCAACGGACATCTCATATCATCTGACTATGCAACACACGTTTTGTTTTTCTGCTAAATCGATTTATCAAACAAAAAGGAAGAGGAAGGAGCGCTTAAGAACAATAGGAATGAGAGGCATCGACAAAACCAGACCATGTTTCCACCTCAACACAAGAGGTGAGGAACAAATAAGTTAGGCTTTCATCTATGCTCTCATTCGCATAGCTTTTAGGCTCTCTCTTTCTTCCTCTTCCTAACTCGTTTTTGAGATCTTGCATCGAATATGTCCAGACATATATCTGGTTTCTACGCAAAAGCAAGTGAGCAAGCCAAAAAGAAGAGGAAGGAGAGCTTGAGAACAATAGGAATGGGAGGCATTGGGAAACGCCCCACTGAATTCTCGCCTCCAACACTAGAGGTGAAAACAAAGTGAGTTAGGCTTTCCTCCATGTTCCCATTCCCACTGCTCCCAGGCTCTCTTTTCTTCCTCTTCTCAACTAGCCTTCAGCATCTCACATTATCTAAGTATGTGCACACATATCTACAGTTTCTTCTGTAAGCTATTTGTGCAAGCCAAAAGGAAGAGGAAGGAGGGCTCAAGAACCATAGGAATGGGAGACATCAGGAAAGCACCAAAATAAATATTGACACCTCCAACACTAGAGGTGAAAAAAAGCTAAGCTTTCCTGCATATTCCCATTCCTAGTGCTCTTAGACTCTCTTTCTTCCTCTTCCCTGCTTACTGAAGTTGAATCGCTGGACAAAGAGTTTCAGCTCTGATCTATAAGTAGCCGTAATGTGCACTCTGTGGAGAACCTTAGGGGGGTGATGTTATGAAGAAACCCAGTACATCCAGAATCACTATGCAATCAATGACAATGGGGCCAATTGCCCTGTACTGTTAATGTATGGCACGTGCATGAAGATCTTCAGATCACACACATCAGGAAAGTTGTGCATTTATAAAGTAGGAAAAAAGTGTACTGCAATCTGAGAGCAATCAGAAGTTAAGAGTTAAAGACAATATGAATTTGGAAAATTTAAGCCCTCTAACAAACTTGGAAAACTTACAAATAGGCCAAGAAGAATTTGCTACACAAGGTACTTCAGATATGGAGTACTAGTAAACGGGATTTGCCCAACAATAGAGACATCGTATTAGAAAACCCAAACTTTATATATAAGCCTATTATTCTGTAAGAAATCATCTAGATTCTGTAGACTGTACACGGCGACATTGGAGCAGAGAAATGTATGGGAAACAAAACATCTGGGAACTATCAGCCAGGCCTTTGGAGAAAAAAATAACACATGAAGGTATACTGGTCATATATTCATCATCCTAAACTCACTGTACACACTGGTTCAGCATTGATCGGCTACGGAACACTGAATAACCTAGTATTTCCTGAACAAGGTTCGAACGCAAAGGAAGAAGGAGGTCTTGAAGAGAGTGCGGTACTTCTTCCACCCGTTGAAGTACTTCCCAATCACAACCTTGTAGCTGTGCCTCTGCTTCACCAAGGTGTGGTACTCCAGGACCCTGGGCCTGCAGCTGATGTATTCCTCATGTAGATCAAGAAGGGTTATGCGTGCAAGGATGGGAATGAACATCGAATCAGCAGGCGAGAAATCATCGCCAGCGAGATATTTGGTCTCGTTGAGTTGCGCCTCAACATCATCCAGGAGTTTGCTCAGCTCTTCCTCACATTGCAAAATAGTGTCAGGGTCCTTGAGCCTGTCTTCGGTCTCGTAGGCGTCGCGGAGCTTGACGTGGTACATGCTAGCTAGATCTGGGGCCTCCGTCATCCGAGCGATCAGCACCCGACGAATGAACTTGGAGACAAACGCGCGGTACTTTACTGGGGTGTGAGTGAGTGTGAACATCTTAGGGTTCCAGCCATCAACTTTCCGCATCCAGTGGTGAACCTCGGTATTCTCAGGTTGGATTTCACCGCTTAAGTGCACTGCAAGTCTGTCTATGTACCTACGAAAATATAGAGCAGATAAATGAACATTGTTGCTTGATCGACAGTATTAGATGTGTTTAAGTTTCAGACATTCCCAAAGTTGAATGAAGACCATACTGAATGATATCGATGGCGCGGAAAATGACATGAGCACCATTTTGGAAGACAGGAAGCTTGGCTGAAGGGTTCATGCGGAAGAAGGTGGCATTCATGTTTTTCCCGGTTAGTGGATTGACATGATACGAGGTGTAGTCAATACCCTTCTCCTCCAGTGCTATCCGTACTTTCTGACTGTCCAACGAATACGGGTGGTGATACAGCTGCATTGCTACATTAGTAGCAAAGAACCATGTGATTAGTATCTGTGATCAGTCTTGCAGTGTGAATTGAGTATAATGGGAAAAAATGGGTAGTTGATTCAAATTAAGTAGTCTCTGCGAATCAACAATTCAACGTACAAATTGTCAGCAAAATGACAGATGGAACTATGGAAGTAGGGTGGTTGATCTCCTTGGAAACTCAGCGCTAGACATATGTTCAGATAATTATTACATAGCGCAAACTAGCACAGACAGGCAGGTGGTTGTAGGCGCACACAGCATTCAGAATCAGAAACCGACGGATCGACAATCTCATATGCGCACACATTTTACTGCCCCCATTCATTCGGCAGACGATGCTACTAACTACATATTCTGATAGGAGCATCTGCATCTCAGTTTAAAAAAAAAATCCTAATAGCACGGGGAAAATCACTAACTGCGTTTGCCTGGATAAGATAGCGGCGGGAATGAACTTCCGGTCCGGTGGATATAACGACCTTTCACTTTTGGGTATCAGGCTTTTAGATGGGGAAAAAAGAGGAGGACTTTCAGAATCTCGCCTTTCGTCCAAACATATTACGGAACCAGAAAACTAGACCAACCAACCAAATCAAATTCCCCGAACAAGAAAACTAGACCAACCAGATCAAATCCCCCAATCCAGTCAGTTCCACGGGAAACCAGTAACCGCGAACAGGGGCGAAGAGAGAAGAACTGCACCTGTGGACGCGGACGAGGAGTCGCGGGGCGGATAGGCGGCGGGGAGTGGTGGGGGAAAGAGGCCGGAGAGGCTTCGGGAAAGATTCCTCGGCGCGCAACCGTGCGAGGAGACGCGCGCGGGTCTGGCTGGAAGAAGTGGGGCGGTGTTGTTGCTGATTCGTCGTCGCCGTCGCCGGATGCTTGAAGTGAACTGTATCAAATCAAAAGCTATTCTTGGCTGTCCTCGGAACTTTCTCGCTCTGTCGCTCTTGTGCTTCGGTCGACGCGGTCTCGCCCCCGCGCGTGTTCTGGTCGGTCGCCCACATCGGGGTTTCATTATCCAAACAGCCCTGCTGCGTGCACCCGGATGGGATCCCCATCATCGGCGTACCTCTCGGTTTTTCTCCTTCGAGTTAAATATGTTCCGTTGCTGGATTTTGCATTGGATGTATGCATCTCTCCAGCTCAGGTTCTGTTCCCCTTTTATAAAAAGAAAAAGTCGCCACCTCGAATGCAAGCAACTAGTTGCTTGCATCTAGTCCTAGTGTTGCATCGCCTGCAGTGTGCGTTAGTTCACCAAAGCAGCGATGCCAAGGAACGAATCTATAGTGGCAATTCGGCCAGGGTTTTATTCGTGGCACCCATCCTAAGCGTCTAAGCGGACATTATATTATCATCTAACGGGGTCGGAAAAAAGTCCAGACCTTTCATGTTGGGTTTATGAAAAGTATATTGTCGGTCGGATATAACGAAACTTCTTTTTGCAGGTAGGATACAAAAGGATTCTAGAACAATACCAATATTCCGCCAAAGAGCATCCTCATCTTTGATGATGGAAACTCCTTTCTTGTTTCCTAAAAATTTAGGATGATTATTGGAATTCTAATTTCACTTTGGTCATCGGGGTGTGTAGCTCTATTGCACCTGAAAGCATAGTTTCAAATAGTCTGGTAGGACCCTACTATAGCTCCCCTCTAGTTGTTTGATCGTGTTGCCGCTAAGAAATCATATACAATTGTTCGCTATAGACTCATTTACTCAGCCGCTATAGACTCATTTGGTTGTTTTTTAGGGCTGCCGCTATTTGCCCGAAAGCCGCCATTGTTGGGTAGGTGCTACGGAGCGCCGGTGTAGGCCGAATGTATGACATGCTCAAATCTTGGGTCATCGAAGCGGTCAAAACTTGTGTGAACTTTTATGTAGTTAAATGCATTGTTTTCTCAAATTAATTAGTATAAAAGTGATTATCCTAGGGTTTAGATTCTAAAGTTTTGAAAAACTTGATCATCAGTTGTAAGTCTCTTAGAAATGTTCTTTCAGTAATCCTAGATCCAATCGCATTATCGTGCTTGCTTAATTTGCTACCAAATGAATGTCCATCCAAAATTAGCGTTGTGTAAATGCATATATATATTATGTCATGTAAGTACGTCATTTGGTTTGGTAATAATTAATATGTGATGATGATCACATGAGTGGCATTGTTTGCTATTTTAGCTCTAAATTTGGCAACAGGGAACAATAACTCTTCCTTAAAAAATTCTATGGTGTCTTACACAAACATAACAACCAGTTTTGTTTTTTTTTAGGGAACCATAAGAACCAGTTTAACGAATGTTTGGTTTTGGGTCAATATTTACAATTTCAAGCATGCATATGTGCTGAGAAGCATCGGGCCCTGCCTCCAGGACGTGTGTGTGCTCATATTCAGGTTGATTAAAACTCCCCTTCTTACAGTAACAAAATAAAACAAGCATGTGTCTTGCAGGTAGTGTCATGTAATCATATTCATTCTTAGTGCGCATAGATATGTGTGAGTCTAGTGTTTTTGCTTGGCGGGGCTCTGTGGTGGGGTGACGTTGGAGGGTTCAGCGTCAACAACAACGTGACGGTTACCACACGCTGTATTGGCAATTTGGCATGGCATCCAACTCGGTTTTCCCTGCCGACCAGCTGAGATGGACACCGCGACAACTCAACAGCCACTTTCAAAATATTTAAAAACGGCTTAGAGCCGTTGACGCTAAGCTGGCCGGCCGGCGGCGGGCCGGCCGTTTAACTGATTCCAAGTTAGGCTGATCATAGTATCATAGGTAGTACAACTCTTAGGCCCATAAAAATAATGATGTGACATCTAATTAAGGAGAAATATGATTAGGGTAACATAGGTGGATATTGTATCATAGCGCACGTTACGAGAAAAGTAAATGTCAAATAAATCTTGTACATAGATTTACATTGAGATTCTACAAAATAATAAATTTAAAATGTTATAATACTACTGTATAATACCACCCACTAGAGAGGTAGTATCATAGATAAATATCAATGCACTATGACCAGCCTTAGAGCATTCGCCGGCGTCTCCTATACAACTAATAACTTTGTAAGTCAGGTGGTGTCGGCACACGTTTCCTCTCTATATTAGAAAAGGCTGCCAGCACCAACGATTTTAATAAGTATCTCCTAAATAAAATAAAATCGTCAATTTACATTGAAAATTAAAAACTTTTGCAAATTTAATGATAATTTAAACTCGCATTCTTCCTCGTTAGAGTCAGGTTGACGATGTCGGCCTAGACAACCGAATGAAGGGGTTCGAGCCACCACTTGTGCTTCCACTCCAACGGAAGATCTCGTCCCCGAAGTCCTTCCCGGTGGGCACAGGCGGCACGAGCACGCCGCCCAAGCTGATGACGAAGCCCCTCGGCATCGTCGCTTTAGGCGGCGTGAGGATGTCGTACCTGACGAGCTCGGTGGCCTCATGCTAGTTCACCAAAGGCCTATCAATGACGACGGTGGGAGAGAGAGGGAGAGAGGCGACGACGGGGCTAAGTCGACGTTGTACGAGTGGAGGGGATAAACATATGTGTATTTGCAGTAGACGGGCGACGACGCCATTACTCCAGCGTCTCAAAAGTTGATCCGACAGGCGTCTCGAAAGTCGATCCGCATGTTTGACCATCCTTTGGAGCGATCACAACTGCTTCCAAGCGGAGCCGAGGGAAGCCATCTGACGTGGCATGGGGTACCGATTGACGTCTTAGAGGGATCTTTCCAAATAATCCATGGCCACCTAAGCATCAAAGCTCTCGCAAATTTATCCAAGTCGATGATGCGAAGCCCACCCATCTCTTTCAGGCTACAAACGACTTTACAATTTACTTTGCATTGGCCGCCCGATACTTTATTCGTCCTCGCCCAAAAGAAAGACCCCTCGAGCTTGTTGATGGTTTGCAAAGCACCCTGGGCACCAGAAGCGACGTGGTGTGGAAGATGGCATGGGAAATGAGCATCGCATGTATGCCTCTACCGATGCGATAGTCTTGCCTTGCCAGGGGCAAGCTTCGATTCAACTTTGTCAATAAGAGGCTGCACATCAATGCACCTGAGGCATCTAGTCTAATAGGCAAGGTTTGCATAATGATATATGATACGTCTCAAACGTATCTATAATTTCTTATGTTCCATGCTACTTTTATGATGATACTCACATGTTTTATATACATTATATGTCGTTATTATGCATTTTCCGGCACTAACCTATTGACGAGATGCCGAAGAGCCAGCTGTTGTTTTCTGCTGTTTTTGGTTTCAGAAATCCTAGTAAGGAAATATTTTCGGAATTGGACGAAATCAACGCCCAGGGGCCTATTTTTCCACGAAGCTTCCAGAAGTCCGAAGAGGAAACGAAGTGGGGCCACGAGGCGACGACACGCCAGGGCGGCGCGGCCTGGGCCTTGGCCGCGCGGCCCTGTTGTGTGGGTCCCTCGTGACGCCCCCTGACCTACCCTTCCGCCTACTTAAAGTCTTCGTCGCGAAACCCCCAGTACCGAGAGCCACGATACGGAAAACCTTCCAGAGACGCAGCCGCCGCCAATCCCATCTCGGGGGATTCAGGAGATCGCCTTCGGCACCCTGCCGGAGAGGGGAATCATCTCCCGGAGGACTCTTCATCGCCATGATCGCCTCCGGATTGATGTGTGAGTAGTTCACCCCTGGACCATGGGTCCATAGCAGTAGCTAGATAGTCGTCTTCTCCTAATTGTGCTATCATGCTCGATCTTGTGAGCTGCCTATCATGATCAAGATCGTTTCTTTGTAATCCTACATGTTGTGTTTGTTGGGATCCGATGGATATTGAATACTATGTCAAGTTGATTATCAATCTATCATATATGAGTTGTTTATGTTCTTGCATGCTCTTCGTTGCTAGTAGAGGCTCTGGCCAAGTTGATACTTGTGACTCCAAGAGGGAGTATTTATGCTCGATAGTGGGTTCATGCCTCCATTAAATCTGGGACAGTGACAGAAAGTTCTAAGGTTGTGGATGTGCTGTTGCCACTAGGGATAAAACATCGATGCTTTGTCTAAGGATATTTGTGTTGATTACATTACGCACCATACTTAATGCAATTGTCTGTTGCTTGCAACTTAATACCGAAAGGGGTTCGGATGATAACCTGAAAGTGGACTTTTTAGGCATAGATGCATGCTGGATGGCGGTCTATGTACTTTGTCGTAATACCCTGATTAAATCTCATAGTACTCATCATGATATATGTATGTGCATTGTTATGCCTTCTTTATTTGTCAATTGCCCAACTGTAATTCGTTCACCCAACATGCTATTTATCTTATGGGAGAGACACCGCTAGTGAACTGTGGACCCCGGTCTATTCTTTACATCTGAAATACAATCTACTCCAATACTTATTCTTTACTGTTCTTCGCAAACAATCATCTTCCACACAATGCGGTTAATCCTTTGTTCACAGCAAGCCGGTGAGATTGACAACCTCGCTGTTACGTTGGGGCAAAGTACTTTGGTTGTGTTGTGCAGGTTCCACGTTGGCGCCGGAATCCCTGGTGTTGCGCCGCACTACATTCCGCCACCATCAACCTTCAACGTGCTTCTTGACTCCTACTGGTTCGATTAAACCTTGGTTTCTTACTGAGGGAAACTTGCTACTGTGCGCATCACACCTTCCTCTTGGGGTTCCCAATGGACGTCTCAACTACACGCATCAAGCAAATTTCTGGCGCCGTTGCCGGGGAGATCAAGACACGCTGCAAGGGGAGTCTCCACTTCCAATCTCTTTACTTTGTTTTTGTCTTGCTTTATTTTATTTACTACTTTGTTTGCTGCACTTAAACAAAACACAAAAAAATTAGTTGCTAGCTTTACTTTATTTACTGTCTTGCTCTCTATATCAAAAACACAAAAAAATTAGTTACTTGCATTTACTTTGTTTAGTTTGCTTTATTTACTACTGCTAAAAAATGAATACCCCTGAAAACACTAAGTTGTGTGACTTCACAAACACTAATAATAATAATTTCCTATGCACACCTATTGCTCCACCTGCTACTACAGCGGAATTCTTTGAAATTAAACCTGCTTTACTGAATCTTGTCATGAGAGAGCAATTTTCTGGTGTTAGTTCTGATGATGCTACTGCCCATCTTAATAATTTTGTTGAACTATGTGAAATGCTAAAGTATAAGGATGTAGATGGTGATATTATAAAATTGAAATTGTTTCCTTTCTCATTAAGAGGAAGAGCTAAAGATTGGTTGCTATCTTTGCCTAAGAATAGTATTGATTCATGGACTAAATGTAAAGATGCTTTTATTGGTAGATATTATCCTCCTGCTAAAATTATATCTTTGAGAAGTAGCATAATGAATTTCAAGCAATTGGATAATGAACATGTTGCTCAAGCATGGGAAAGAATGAAATCTTTGGTAAAGAATTGTCCAACCCATGGACTGACTACTTGGATGATCATCCAAACTTTCTATGCAGGACTGAATTTTTCTTCGAGGAACCTATTGGATTCAGCTGCTGGAGGTACCTTTATGTCCATTACTTTGGGGGCGGCGACAAAGCTTCTTGATGATATGATGATAAATTACTCTGAATGGCACACGGAAAGAGCTCCACAAGGTAAGAAGGTAAATTCTGTTGAAGAAACCTCCTCCTTGAGTGATAAGATTGATGTGATTATGTCTATGCTTGTGAATGGTAGATCTAATGTTGATCCAAATAATGTTCCTTTAGCTTCATTGGTTGCCCAAGAAGAACAAGTTGATGTGAATTTCATTAAAAATAATAATTTCAATAACAATGCTTATAGGAATAATTCTGGTAACAACTATAGGCCATATCCTTCTGCTAATGGTAATGGTTATGGTAATTCTTACAACAATAATAGGAGTGTACCCCCTGGTCTTGAAGCCATGCTTAAATAATTTATTAGTACACAAACTGCTTTTAACAAATCTGTTGAGGAAAAGCTTGATAAAATTGATATTCTTGCTTCTAAGGTTGATAGACTTGCCTCTGATGTTGATCTTTTAAAATTGAAAGTTATGCCTAATAAGGACATTGATAATAAGATTGTTACTACAGCAAATTCCATCCAAGTTAGAATTAATGAGAATATAAGATTGATGGCTGAATTGCGAGCTAGGTGGGATAGAGAAGAAAATGAAAAACTAGCTAAAGAGAATAATGTAACTAAAGTTTGGACTATTACCACCACTAGTAATGATAATGATTCACATGTTGCTACACCTCCTACCATCAATGGTGAAATAATTGGTGTTGGCAATGTTTCTACTCCTAGTGCAAAGCGTGCAAAATTACCTGAAATTGCTAAAACTGCTGAAACTGCTCGTGATAAAACTGCTGAAATTTTTTCCAACATTGGGGACAATGATCCCATTGCTGTAGCTCATAATGGTTTAGATTTTGATGATTGTAACATCTCTGAAGTTATAAAGTTCTTACAAAAACTTGCTAGAAGTCCTAATGCTAGTGCTATAAATTTGGCCTTTACAAAACATATTACAAATGCTCTCATAAAAGCTAGAGAAGATAAACTAAAACTTGAAACTTCTATTCCTAGGAAGTTAGAAGATGGTTGGGAGCCCATCATTAAGATGAGGGTCAATGATTTTGATTGTAATGCTTTATGTGATCTTGGTGCAAGTATTTCCGTTATGCCTAAGAAACTCTATGATATGCTTGACTTGCCACCATTGAAAAATTGTTATTTGGATGTTAATCTTGCTGATAATGCTACGAAGAAACCTTTGGGGAGGATTGATAATTTTCGTATTATGGTGAACAATAACCTTGTCCCCGTTGATTTTGTTGTCTTGGATATTGAATGCAATGCATCTTGTCCCATTATATTGGGAAGACCTTTTCTTCGAACTGTTGGGGCTACCATTGATATGAAGGAAGGTAATATTAAATATCAATTTCCTCTCAAGAAAGGTATGGAACACTTCCCTAGAAAGAGAATGAAGTTACCTTATGATTCTATTATTAGAACAAATTATGATGTCGATGCTTCATCTCTTGATAACACTTGATTCACACTTTCTGCGCCTAGCTGAAAGGCGTTAAAGAAAAGCGCTTATGGGAGACAACCCATGTTTTTACTACAGTACTTTGTTTTATATTTGAGTCTTGGAAGTTGTTACTACTGTAGCAACCTTTCCTTATCTTTATTTTATTGCATTGTTGTGCCAAGTAAAGTCTTTGATAGTAAAGTCAATACTAGATTTGGATTACTTCGCAGGAACAGATTTCTTGCTGTCACGAATCTGGGCAGAATTCTCTGTAGGTAACTCAGAAAAATCTGCCAATTTACGTGCGTGATCCTCAGATATGTACGCAACTTTCATTCAATTTGGGCATTTTCATCTGAGCAAGTCTGGTGCCATTTTAAAATTCGTCTTTACGGACTGTTCTGTTTTGACAGATTCTGCCTTTTATTTCGCATTGCCTGTTTTGCTATGTTTGATGGATTTCTTTGTTCCATTAACTTTCAGTAGCTTTGAGAAATGTCCATAAGTATTAAGAATGATTATGTCACCTCTGAATATATGAATTATGCACTGACCCTCTAATGAGTTTGTTTCGAGTTTGGTGTGGAGGAAGTTTTCAAGGATCAAGAGAGGAGGATGATACAATATGATCAAGAAGAGTGAAAAGTCTAAGCTTGGGGATGCCCCCGTGGTTCATCCCTGCATATTTTAAGAAGACCCAAGCGTCTAAGTTTGGGGATGCCCAAGGCATCCCCTTCTTCATCGACAACATTATCAGGTTCCTCTAATGAAACCATATTTTTATTCAGTCACATCTTATGTGCTTTGCTTGGAGCGTCTGTTTGCTTTAGTTTTGTTTTATTTGAATAAAGTCGGATCCTAGCATTCTTTATATTGGAGATATTACGCTCCGCTGTTTCGTATGAACACATGTGTTCTTAGCTTTATCTTTAATGTTCATTGCGAAAGTTGAACTACCTCATTCATTGATATATGGTTGGAAACTGAAAATACCGCATGTGGTAATTGGTATAATGTCTTGAATAATGTGATACTTGGCAATTGTTGTGCTCATATAGATCTTGTTTAAGCTCTTGCATCATGTACCTTGTACCCATTAATGAATAACTACATAGAGCATGTTAAAATTTGGTTTGCATGATTGTTCTCTCTAAGTCTAGATATTTTCTGGTTAAGGTGTTTGAACAACAAGGAGACGATGTAAAGTCTTATAATGCGTACAATATGTTTATATGTGAGTCTTGCTGCACCATTTCATACTTGAGTTTGCTTCAAACAACCTTGCTAGCCTAGCCTTGTATTGAGAGGGATTCTTCTCGTGCATCCAAATCCTTGAGCCAAAACTATGCCATTTGTGTCCACCATACCTACCTACCACATGGTATTTCTCCGCCATTCCAAAGTACATTACTTGAGTGCTACCTTTAAAATTCCATTCTTTGCCTTTACAATATATAGCTCATGGGACAAAATAGCTTAAAAACTATTGTGGTAAAGAATATGTACTTATGTGTCTTATTTCTTAGTAAGTTGCTTGTTGAGCGGTAACCATGTTTTCTGGGGACGCCATCAACTCTTTTACCTTTGTTGAATATCATGTGAGTTGCTATGCATGTTCGTCTTATCTGAAGTAAGGGAGATTTTCATGATCAAATGGTTTGAGTATGCATATTGTTAGAGAAGAACATTGGGCCGCTAACTAAAGCCATGAATCATGGTGGAAGTTTCAGTTTGGACATAAAACCTCAATCTCTTATGAGAAATATTAACTGTTGTTGAATGCTTAAGCATTAAAAGAGGAGTCCATTATCTGTTGTCTATGTTGTCCCGGTATGGGTGTCTAAGTTGAGAATGATCAAAAGCGAGAAATCCAATGCAAACCTTCTCCTTAGACCCTTGTACAGGCGGCATAGAGGTACCCCTTTGTGACACTTGGTTGAAACATATGTTATGCAATGATAATCCGTGTTAATCCAAGCTAATTAGGACAAGGTGCGGGCACTATTAGTATACTATGCATGAGGCTTGCAACTTATAAGATATCTTATACATAACTCATATGATTTATTACTACCGTTGACAAAATTGTTTCTTGTTTTCAAAATGAAAAGCTCTAGCACAAAAATAGTAATCCATGCTTCCCTCTGCGAAGGGTCTTTCTTCTACTTTATTGTTGAGTCAGTTTGCCTATTCTCTCTATCTTAGAAGCAAACACTTGTGTAAACTGTGTGCATTGATTCTTACATGTTTACCTATTGCACTTGTTATATTACTTTGTGTTGACAATTATCCATGAGATATACATGTTGAAGTTGAAAGCAATCGCTGAAACTTATATCTTCTTTTGTGTTGTTTCAAAGCTTTCTACTAAGAATTTATTGCTTATGAGTTAACTGTTATGCAAGTCTTATTGATGCTTGTCTTGAAAGTATTATTCATGAAAAGTCTTTGCTATATGATTCATTTGTTTACTCATTATCTTCATCATTGCTTCGAATCGCTGCATTCATCTCATGTGCTTTACAATAGTATTGATCAAGATTATGATAGCATGTCACTTCAGAAATTATCTTTGTTATCGTTTACCTACTCGAGGGCGAGTAGGAACTAAGCTTGGGGATACTTGATACGTCTCAAACGTATCTATAATTTCTTATGTTCCATGCTACTTTTATGATGATACTCACATGTTTTATATACATTATATGTCGTTATTATGCATTTTCCGGCACTAACCTATTGACGAGATGCCGAAGAGCCAGTTGTTGTTTTCTGCTGTTTTTGGTTTCAGAAATCCTAGTAAGGAAATATTCTCGGAATTGGACGAAATCAACGCCCAGGGGCCTATTTTTCCACGAAGCTTCCAGAAGTCCGAAGAGGAAACGAAGTGGGGCCACGAGGCGACGACACGCCAGGGCGGCGCGGCCTGGGCCTTGGCCTCGCGGCCCTGTTGTGTGGGTCCCTCGTGACGCCCCCTGACCTACCCTTCCGCCTACTTAAAGTCTTCGTCGCGAAACCCCCAGTACCGAGAGCCACGATACGGAAAACCTTCCAGAGACGCAGCCGCCGCCAATCCCATCTCGGGGGATTCAGGAGATCGCCTCCAAAGACTGCCGGAGAGGGGAATCATCTCCCGGAGGACTCTTCATCGCCATGATCGCCTCCGGATTGATGTGTGAGTAGTTCACCCATGGACCATGGGTCCATAGCAGTAGCTAGATGGTCGTCTTCTCCTAATTGTGCTATCATGCTCGATCTTGTGAGCTGCCTATCATGATCAAGATCGTTTCTTTGTAATCCTACATGTTGTGTTTGTTGGGATCCGATGGATATTGAATACTATGTCAAGTTGATTATCAATCTATCATATATGAGTTGTTTATGTTCTTGCATGCTCTCCGTTGCTAGTAGAGGCTCTGGCCAAGTTGATACTTGTGACTCCAAGAGGGAGTATTTATGCTCGATAGTGGGTTCATGCCTCCATTAAATCTGGGATAGTGACAGAAAGTTCTAAGGTTGTGGATGTGCTGTTGCCACTAGGGATAAAACATCGATGCTTTGTCTAAGGATATTTGTGTTGATTACATTACGCACCATACTTAATGCAATTGTCTGTTGCTTGCAACTTAATACCGGAAGGGGTTCGGATGATAACCTGAAAGTGGACTTTTTAGGCATAGATGCATGATGGATGGCGGTCTATGTACTTTGTCGTAATGCCCTGATTAAATCTCATAGTACTCATCATGATATATGTATGTGCATTGTTATGCCTTCTTTATTTGTCAATTGCCCAACTGTAATTCGTTCACCCAACATGCTATTTATCTTATGGGAGAGACACCGCTAGTGAACTGTGGACCCCGGTCTATTCTTTACATCTGAAATACAATCTACTGCAATACTTGTTCTTTACTGTTCTTCGCAAACAATCATCTTCCACACAATACGGTTAATCCTTTGCTCACAGCAAGCCGGTGACATTGACAACCTCGCTGTTACGTTGGGGCAAAGTACTTTGGTTGTGTTGTGCAGGTTCCACGTTGGCGCCGGAATCCCTGGTGTTGCGCCGCACTACATTCCGCCACCATCAACCTTCAACGTGCTTCTTGACTCCTACTGGTTCGATTAAACCTTGGTTTCTTACTGAGGGAAACTTGCTACTGTGCGCATCACACCTTCCTCTTGGGGTTCCCAACGGACGTGTCAACTACACGCATCAATATACTCCCTCCGTTCTGATTTAGTCTACATTCTAGAAAAAATGAGACAAATTAGTAGTGCATTTATTAGTACTACTTAGATTTTTGAGCAACCAATCCAAGCTACATTGAAAATAACAACATCCAATAAAGAGAGTAAAACCACCTCGTTTTCAGTGTTGTTGTTGACTAAAAGCTAGAATGTAGAGTATTTCAGAACAAATTTTGAGGCTAGAATGTAGACTATTTCAGAACGGAGGGAGTATGTTCGCTTAGCTGAACTAACCGTTACCGATGGATATGGCCCGCTGGCAGCCGGAAACCGTAATTTCTTTTATCATTTCCCTCAATTTATTTTTTTAATCCTTCTATATCTTAGGGCATTAGGGCATGTTCAATACACGGTGCTTACACGGAAGCTTGAGCGAAAATTAACGGATCGATTAATCCACCGTTGGCGTAAGAGCCCAATGCTCTAATGCTTGTCCCCGGTATGAGGTGTAGGATTATTAGGCAATTTTTGTGCGAGTTTAATTACCGAAAGCAACATTACAGATGCACAAGCATACTTAACCACACACATCAGACTAAGCACATGCATCAGATCTGAACATGGAACAAGTAGCAGTGCAAGGTAGGAGAGGAAAAGCACGTACATCGCGACCGGGAAGGTCGCACCAGCAGCAGCACCACCACCATGGGTATTGTTGATGTCGCCCATGGTGTAGTCGGATCTGTCAATGTAGCTGTCGAACCGTCGAAGAAGAGCACGAACAGCAGCCAGCAGTCGCGCCGAGACGCTCCCCAAAAACCTTATCGCCCGTCTCCCGGTGCAGGATCTCAACGGACGGAGTTTCGGAGGCCTGCTCTCCCGGACGGCTGTGCACGCAGTCGCCGGGATGGGGAAGACTAGAGAGTAGCACAGCCAAAGGAACTTCGCGAGAGAGATGGACTAGAGAGTTCTGAGAACTGTGTGTTTCTCTAGATCTGATCTGTCTCCTTGTATGGCCTGGGAAGCCGACCCGACCGCGTTGCCACGCGTAGGAAGCTAGAGACACGCGGCGAGCATGCACATGCAGGCCGACACGTACCCAACACAGTTGGTGCACCAAGCAAAAATTTAGGCTTCCTTCAGTGTGTCTCGAACTCGAACTCGAACTCGTGTCACGAAACGCGACGTGCGTGTGTGACGAGGCGAGGCGGGGCAGGCGGAGGAGAAGGAGTGCGCAAGGGCTCCTTCTATTCTCACTCACTTGGAATGACTAGAACAGCAGCCCTTATATACCACTCCAACGCTCTCCCAACTAGCAATGTGAGACTAAACTTTGTCCCCCAAGGCTGTCCCAAGCTGCCAACGTGATGGGCCTTGAGATTTCAGGAATTGTAGACTACATGGGCTGCCTTATTGGGCTGCAGCCCATCTACATTCAACAATCCCCCACCAGATCTCATATGCACATCAGATGACACATTAGTTACATTCGCTGTTTAATATACCTGCACTTCAGTGGAGACTGTTAAGTTGAACTTCCACTTAGGCAAGGTGCTACGCTTGACTACAACCGAACAATGGACTATGTCTTGAATTGTCAGTCTTTGTGCAGCAAGTTTAGCTCAATGCCGGCACGGTACTAGGCTACCATAGCCTTCCCCTCGGGTGGAGCTTATAAGTCATACTCCTCGTCCTTTCATGAGCTTACTAGAGATTCACTCAAATCTCCCACACTATGACCAGTAGTGTCACTCATATAGGTGTGTTCTTCAAAAGATCGCCCTGTAGGACAGCGTCTTCGCTCATCAAGAGCCGCTCAGAACACATTAAGACATTGTCAACCTGCCTTACAGTAGCTATGAGAGAATTGCATCTGCAGCGGAGTGGGAGTATAAAATTTTCTCTCAACTCAGTTACTCCGGTTTGTTTTCCCAGGTCCTAGTTCACGGAATTTCCGATCACATAGGTTGGGTTACCCCCTCGGCAACTCAAGTGGGTCTCAAACCCATCTCCCTCGATGCAAGGTCTATCATATTTCTTGATAGTCCTTTTGTGAAAGGATCTGCCAGATTTTTAGCACTTTGGACATAATCCAATGCTATCACTCCGGAGTTCTTCAATTTTCTGACAGACTTCAATCTCCTCTTGATATGTTTGGAACTTTTCATATTATCCTTAGAACTTTTCACTTTGATAATCACAGTTTGATTATCACAGTTCATGAGGATGGCCGGTATTGGTTTTTCAACCATAGGCAAGTCCATCAAGAGCTCACGAAGCCATTCCACTTCGACAGTAGCTGTATCTAATGCTGTGAGTTCTGCTTCCATAGTTGACCTCGTTAAGATGGTATGCTTGCAAGACTTCCAGGAAACAGTGCCACCACCAAGAGTGAAAACATATCCACTTGTGGCTTTCATTTTAGCACCAGAAATCCAATTGAAATCAGTATACCCTTCAAGTCCTCTTGGATACTGATAACCCACAAGTATAGGGGATCGCAACAGTCTTCGCGGGAAGTAAAACCCAATTTATTGATTCGACACAAGGGGAGATAAAGAATACTTGAAAGCCTTAACAGCGGAGTTGTCAATTCAGCTGCACCTGGAAACAGACTTGCTCGCAAGAGTTTATCAGTAGTAACAGTTTTATAGCGATGTGATAGTGAAATAACAGCAGCAGAGTAACAAAGACAGCAGTAGTGATTATAGTAAACAACAGGATTAAACTATTGTAGGCATAGGGATGGATGACGGGCGTTGCATGGATGAGAGAAACTCATGTAACAATCAAGATAGAGCATTTGCAGATAGTAATAAAACGGTATCCAAGTACTAATCAATCAGTAGGCATGTGTTCCATATTTAGTCGTACGTGCTCGCAATGAGAAACCTGCACAACATCTTTTGTCCTACCAGCCGGTGGCAGCCGGGCCTCTAGGGAATCTACTAGAAATTAAGGTACTCCTTTTAATAGAGCACCAGAGCAAAGCATTAACACTCCGTGAACACATGTGATCCTCATATCACCGCCTTCCCCTTCGGTTGTCCCAATTTCTGTCACTTTGGGGCCTCGGGTTCCGGACGACAATACGTGTATACAACTTGCAGGTAAGATCATAAAACAATGCATATCATCATGAAACAATAACATGTTCAGATCTGAGATCATGGCACTCGGGCCCTAGTGACAAGCATTAAGCATAACAAGTTGCAACAATATCATAAAAGTACCAATTACGGATACTAGGCACTATGCCCTAACAATCTTATGCTATTACATGACCAATCTCATCCAATCCCTACCATCCCCTTCAGCCTACAGCGGGGGAATTACTCACACATGGATGGGGAAACATGGTTGGTCGATGGAGAGGCGTCGGTGGTGATGATGGCGATGATCTCCTCCAATTCCCCGTCCCGGCGAGGTGCCAGAACGGAGTTTCTGGTCCCGAGACGAAGTTTCGCGACGGTGGCGGCGTACTGGATGGTTTCTGGCGACTTCGACTTCTCGTCTCGCGTTTTTAGATCGAAACCCTTAAGTAGTCCAGAGGGGGGCATCAGAGGCTGGCCGAGGGGGCCACACGCTAGGGCGGCGCGCCCCCCTCCAGGCCGCGCCGGCCTAGTGTCTGGGGGGCCTGGGCCTCCCCCAGGCCTGCCCTTCTGGCTCCGTGAATCTTCTGGAAAATAAGCCCTTCGACATAAATTCCGGGGATTTTCCTGAAAGTTGAATTTCTGCACAAAAACGAGACACCAGAGCAATTCTGCTGAAAACAGCGTTAGTCCGTGTTAGTTGTATCCAAAATACAGAAATTAGAGGCAAAACAATAGCAAAAGTGTTCGGGAAAGTAGATACGTTTTGGACGTATCAACTCCCCCCAAGCTTAGCTTATTGCTTGTCCTCAAGCAATTCAGTTAACAACTGAGTGCGATAAAAGAACTTTCACGAACACATTTGCTCATATGATGTAAATATTCTCATTATATAGCAAGTACTTAAGCAATTCATAATAAGATACATGCAAATAAAATCATCTAATAGCTATGTCAATCATGGAAAAGGTACCAACAGATTAACAATAAGCATCATGAATAATGTCTATCAGCAGGATTGCAATATTCATAAAAGGATATGATAAAGTGGTATCTCGCTTGCCCGTATTTGTACAGCAAAACATAAATGCTCGAGCACCTTTGAAGTTTGTGGGAAGACTGTAGGTAGAGACTATCAAAGATAAAAGCATCAAAGTTATACCACATCTAATCATATTTTGGGACAAGCATATTATACTAAGAATGACAGTTGTGCTCTCAAGAAAGTGCTCAAAGAAAGGATGGAGACTCAATGTAAAAGTAAAAGATTGACCCTTCGCAGAGGGAAGCAGGGATTAACATGTGCTAGAGCTTTTCATTTGTAAAACAGGAGTAAAATTATTTTGAGAGGTGTTTGTTGTTGTCAATGAATGGTAATGGGTACTCTAACTACCTCATCAACCAGACTTTCAAGAGTGGCTCCCATGAAGGATGTTATCTCTACTAGCAAGGTAGATCATCCCTCTTCTCTTTTGTTTACACATGTATTTTAGTTTCATTATGGATGACACTCCCCCCAACCTTTGCTTACACAAGCCATGGCTAACCGAATCCTCGGGTGCCTTCCAACATTCTCATACCATGGAGGAGTGTCTATTTGCAAATTAAGTTGCTTACTGATAAATCAGGGCAAAGCATGTGAAGAGAATTATTGATGAAAGTTAATTAATTGGGGCTGGGAACCCCGTTGCCAGCTCTTTTTGCGAAATTATTGGATAAGCGGATGTGCCACTAGTCCATTGTGAAAGTCTGTCAGTAGTAAATGACAAGATTGAAAGATAAACACCACATACTTCCTCATGAGCTATAAAACATCAACACAAATTGAGAAGCATTTCGAAGGTTTTAAAGGTAGCACATGAGAATTTACTTGGGATGGTTTGAAATGCCATGCATAGGTATTTATGGTGGACACTCTGGAATAACTTGGTTTTCAGGGGTTTGGAAGCACGAGCAGCGTTCCCACTCAGTACAAGTGAAGGCTAGCAATAGACTGGGAAGCGACAATCAAGAGAGCAGTAACTGTCTGTTGTCGTCAGAAACCCACCGGCGGGCAGCGACGGGCAACACCGTAGAGCCGGGAACAACCTAGAGCTGCGGCTGGCTGAGGTCCCTCCGAGCGACGGCCCGCAAAGCCTTCTGGTCACACGTCCGATGCTGATGCAAGGGCGTGCCACCTAACCTATACCTGGTCAGGAAGGTGATGGAGATGCCTCGCTTAGTTTCCTGCATGGCATACACGTAAACATTAAATACGAGCCTCGATCGGCTCTCAGGTTATCCTGTGAATCGGCTCAGGGAGCCGATCCACCCATGATTCGTACGAGGTGCACGAATATATGGTGGTCCTGCTTGATCAAGATAAAGCTAATGAGATCTACGACGATTTAGGGTTTTCACCGCATAATCGGATCATCCTACTCACGGTTGGGCCTCGCGGCCACGCACGGTGATCGTAAGCCGATCCTAAACAAGGCCTAAAAACCAACACAAGGTTGATCCCCGGAACATCCTGTTTAGGGCCAGCGAACGACACCCTACGTGCCGCTGGATCCTCCACCCCTTTGTAAGGCCTAACTATTGCAGATATTAAACTAATCCTTGTAGAACAAGGAGCAATCGTAACGGATCAGATCTACTAAATAATGATCAAGCGGGGTGCCGCCCCCACACCTAAGATAGGTGTGAGGGCGGCTAGACATGCAAGGGTTGCACTACGATAGCATGTTACGCGAAGAACTATGCTAACCCTAACACATCTATGATAACTACGCTGCTCGCCATCAACAAGGCTTCAGTACGAGCAACGCATGAACAACGTGGAGCTTGTGCTGCCTAGATCGCAAGATGCGATCTAGGCAGCATGTTGCTTACCGATAGAAACCCTCGAGACGAAGGAGTTGGCGATGCGCCGAGATTGATTTGTTGGTTGAACGTTGGTTGTTGTTTATTCCATAAACCCTAGATACATATTTATAGTCCAGGGGACTTTCTAACGTGGGAATAATCCCCACCGTGCACGAGACGAATTCTAACTTCTAATCTAAGATGCGATCTACTATATTACAGATACAAGGGCGAACTAGCCCATCTTTGCATATAAGGCCGAATCACATATTTCTTCCGTATATAATCTTCAAGCCCATCTTGATCGTGGCCCACCTCTGACTTGGTCAAATTCTGGTGATAACACATGCCCCCCTGGTTTTGGAATTATCAATTCCAAAATCACTCCGTTTTTTCTTCGTCGGGTCATGTCAGAGCAGAACCGTCGCAGCATTCTTCATCATGATGCCCTGTCTTCTCAAGTATTCCGCGTGATTTGACCGTTGTCTTTGGGCACCGCCTCCTCGGAAACTGCTGTGGCATTAAAATTTTTTTTTACCATAGCCCCTTTATTTAACCGCTCTGAGCAGTTTGCCACTTCATCTTCCTACTCTGTTCTGGCCATCGGCACCCAAAAAACTCCAATCTCCCATAGCCATGTCTTCCTCTTCCTCTTCTTCCTCGTCGGTCTTTTATGACTCCTCCCCCTCCCGCGAGCCGACGCCGGAGTGGGGCTCGTTGGCGGCGCACGACATTCTCGCCCCGACGACGTGGGACAAGGAGGAACACGATTCCTCCATCTGGTCTAAGGATGACAAATCCCTGACCGACGGAGAGGGCGACCTTCAATTCCTCGTCGAAGGGGAAGAAGAGGCGGAGAGCGAAGACGACCGCTTCTCCTGGGACGATTTCACCTCTTCCGAGGAAGAGGCGGAGGAGGAGGGCGACGACGACGACTCCCTTGAAGGTTACCCACCAGCGAAGCGCCTCCGCACCTGGTGGGACGATGACAGCGAAGACGACGATGAGGAAGATGAAGCCCCCATAGAAGGCTACGGAAGCTCCGAGGAGGAGCCTCTCAGCAGCTGTGCCGGAGGCAGCGACGACGAGGGCAGCAACGGCCCCTAGATTAGGGCTCAGTAGTAGTAGTTGGCTTTTGCCCTCTTCTCCCTTGAGCAATCGGCTCTTTCTTTGTAAGGAATCCCCCTATTAATGAAGAAAAATCCCTTAATTAATTCCGCTTCCTTGTTAACCTTGCCGATTGTCGAATGGCGCTGTCGTACAGGGAGCCGATAGCAGAACATCGGCTCATATTCCTATCCGAGGCCAAGCTGTTGCCTAAACACCTCAACAGGCCTAATTTTCGTCCAAACCATCAGATTGAATCCCTCAGCAACCATTAGGAGACTCGTCTCTCATATCATGATTTCTGGCTTGAACCGATTCCGTTAACTTGCTAATCTGAGCCTATTCCTCTAGAATTGATATCAGTGTATCGGCTCTGTTTTTCTGAAGTCGATGCCCGTGCATCGGCTGCATTTGCACACTGTTACCTCCATACGTTTTCTCAAGTCGATGTCTGCGCATCGGCTGTGATTTTTTTTTTACTGGCCGATTTTTAAATCGGCCCCCATATCTTACTGCCCATCGTCCCACATGCTTGGGAAATATTTCTTGAGGTGTTGACCATTTACAGCCACTGGGAACTTTTCGCCGCTCAACTCTTCCAGCATGTATGCATTACCTTTCAAGGCCTGGACAACTTTGTACGGACCGTGCCAATTAGGAGACCATTTGCCATATGCCTTGTCCCTGGTTCCTAATGGCAACACAGCTTCCCATACTAGATCACCAACTTGGAACTCCTTTGGTCTAACCTTTTTATTGTAGGCACGAGCCACCCTGGCTTTGTTTTCCTTAATCTTCTCCAACGACCAAAGCCTAAGTTCTGTTGCATCCTCAATAGTGTCGCTCATCAAAGCTGCATATTCTTCAGCTGTCAAATCATTCTGAAACGTGACACGTCTTGATCCAGCCGTAATTTCCCAAGGCAATACGGCTTCCTGTCCATAGACGAGCTGGTACGGCGAAGTCTTTATAGCTCCATGGCACGATATGCGGTAGGCCCATAATGCTTCTGACAACTTCTCATGCCAATCCCTAGGGTTCTCGTCAATTTTCCTCTTGATCAGCTTGATTAGACTCTGATTGGACGCTTCAGCCTGTCCATTAGCTTGAGCATAGTATGGGGATGAGCGGATCAGTTTAATCCCCATGTCATCGCAGAACGTCCTGAATTCTTTAGAAACAAAGACCGAACCTCCATCGGTCGTGATCGTTTGGGGAATTCCGAACCTATGAATGACGTGTTCTTTCACAAATTTGATCACATCTTCCGATTTTACCTTCTTCATAGGGACGGCTTCCACCCACTTGGTGAAGTAATCTGTGATGACCAAAATCCACTCGTGTTTTTTGCTCGACGCCGGATAGATTTTGCCGATCATATCCATGCCCCACCCCCGAAACGGCCAAGGCTTGATGATAGGGTTCATCGCTGATGCTGGTACCATCTGAATTTTCCCGAACATCTGACACGCTTGGCACCCCTTGTAATAATTGAAGCAATCTTCAAGCATGGTGGGCCAATAAAACCCTGATCGTCTGATCAACCACTTCATCTTATGAGCCGACTGATGCGTTCCACAGGCGCCTTCATGCACCTCATGTAAGAGCCAATTAGACTCAGTCGGTCCCAGGCACTTGAGTAGCAACCCTTCTAACGTCCTGTAGAACATGTCGTCTCCTATAAGGACATACTTCATGGCTTTGTATCTTATCCGTTTGGGTGCCCCCCGAGCCGAATCTTTTAAATAATTGAAGATTTCGGCTCTCCAATCATCCTGTTCCAGGAATTGTATCTGAACTTCTGATCCGTCAGCTGTATCTATGTAGCCTGACGCCATTTGTGCGAGATTGTTGGCCTCAGCATTTTGGGATCTTGGGACCCAATTAAAGTTGATGTACCGAAACTGTGTCATCAACTCACGGCATTCCACCCAATATGGGAAAAGTGATTCACTTTCGCACTTATATTCATCCGTGAGCTGGTTAATCACCAACTTTGAGTCTCCGAAAAGCTCTACTGCTTCAGCTCCGGCTTCCAATAGCAACTCCATTCCCTTACGTATTGCCTCATATTCTGCTACGTTGTTGGTGCAAGGGGTAGATAATCTGACGGAGAAGGAGTATTCTGCCCCCCGAGGCGACACGAGCAGAATGCCGATGCCACAACCATCGTCACAAACCGATCCATCGAAGAACATAGCCCATGCACGTATAGATAGTGCTGCTATATTGGTACCGATCCGTTCAGCGATAAGATCGGCCAACGCTTGTCCCTTGACTGCTTTCGCAGGCTGATACCGGAGATCAAATTCTGACAACGCAAACATCCACTTACCAAGTCTGCCTTTCAAAACAGGGGCCGACAACATGTGCTTGACAACATCCGACTTGCATATGACGATGATCTCTGCCGTCAAAAGGATGTGATGAAGCTTGGTGCAGGTAAAGAACAGGCAGAGGCAAAGTTTCTCAACCTCAGGATATCTTGTCTCTGCGTCCAGCATCCTTCTGCTGAGGTAGAAAACGACCTTCTCAACGCCATCGTAGAGTTGCACCACCACCGAAGCGATGGACGTGTCAGCTACTGACAAGTAGATGTAGAATGGCCTGTCTTGCTGGGGCGGAACTAGCACAGGCGGCGTCGTCAGATACCGCTTAATCTCATCAAACGCTTTATTCTTTATTCTGCCCCAGTGAAACTCGTCATCAGATTTAGTCTTCACCAGCGCCATGAACGGCTCGATTCGTCCTGACAGGTTAGAGATGAATCGTCGGACAAAATTGATTTTGCCGATGAGGCGTTGTAGCTCCTTTTTCGTGGTCGGCGGCTGCATGGTACGCACCGCCTCCTGACTTTTCAGGCCGATCTCAATTCCCCGTTCATGAACCAGAAAACCTAGGAATTGACCAGCTGTCACGCCAAAAGCGCACTTCTTCGGATTCATTCTCAGCCCGAATTTCCGAGTTCGGTCCAGGACGCGCCGTAGATCGTCCAAGTGTCCCTCCATGGAGACTGATTTGACTACCACGTCGTCGATATAGATCTCCACCAACTTGCCGATCAGATCATGAAATATATAATTCATGGCTCGTTGGTACGTTGCACCAGCATTCTTCAACCCAAAGGTCATGACCACGTACTCAAACAAACCTACTGCCCCTGGTACCCTGAATGCGGTCTTGTGTATATCTTCCGGAGCCATGAAAATCTGGTTATAACCGGCGTTGCCATCCATGAAGCTCAACACCTTGTGGCCAGCAGCGGCGTTTATCAACGTTTCTGCCACGGGCATTGGATATTCGTCCTTTGGAGTGGCTCTGTTAAGATCTCGGAAATCGATGGCCACGCGCCATCGGCCGTCCTTCTTTTCCACAGGAACGATACTGGAGATCCACTCAGCATACCTGCATGGCCTGATGAATCCGGCGGCCAACATTTTCTCGATCTCTTTCTTGACTTCTTCCAGAATTTCGGCCCTCATCTGACGTGCTCGTTGTTGGAACGGCCGAAATCCTTTCTTAAGGGGGAGCCGATGCTCAATGATGCTCCTGTCCAACCCAGGCATCTCCGTGTAATCCCATGCAAAGCAATCTGGGTATTCTTTTAACAGAGCTATCATCTGTCCCCTGAGCTGTGGATCTAGCTTCTTGCTGATAAAAGTCGGTCGCGGCTTATCCCCAGGACCAATGTCGACTTCCTCCAGCTCGTCAGCCGATGTAAACCCATACCCTAGCTTTCCGTCCCCTGTGAGGTCGACGCCATATACCGGGAGAGCAGGTGGTACGGATGATACAGGCCGATCGCTAGAATCGGCTTCCATCTTGATCATCACCAGGATCTTTCGGCAGTGTCGGAGCCGATCGCGTGGAGCAGCTTCTTCCTTATCTTCGCTATGAGAGCAGTTGCCCTCGCCTCTATCCTCATCAGGGGGGTGCCCCAGTTCTATCATGTTGATGTTGAACGAGTATCCTGGTTGGCACCTCCCAGGGTAAGTGTCGTTAACCCTGTCAACGGCGCACGACGGTGAATTAGGCACTTCTGGTGCCGCCGATGTGAATGACGACGGTGGACGGGACTGAAGTGGCACTTTTCCTCGGTAGGTCCCGAGAGCTGGTTCTAATAGAGAGTACTGGTTCTTCATGACCTCCTTGATCATCCGAACGGCGACATGCTCTAGAGTATTCACCAGGCTCTCAGAATGGCGATGCAACGAGTGAGTTACCATGCCACTAATCTCCTGGCGCACGGCCCTGGTGCGTTCCTCCGACGGGACAGATAGGTCCACTCCATCGAGTGTGCCTTCCGGTGAGAACCCCTTCCACCTGACGCCATGTGACCGGGTTCTGTGATATGAGCCGATGAGGTCGGCTTCGAGGATGACTTTGATCTCGTCATACTTCTTCTTGAGCTCGTCGGTCAGATCCTCGTACGTGACTGGCGTGCCGTCCGCCATCTCAGATGTAGATGGCGATGTGGTTGATGTAGAAGCTTGTCCCACCGGGCGTGCCAGAATGTGTTGTCGTCAGAAACCCACCGGCGGGCAGCGACGGGCAACACCGTAGAGCCGGGAACAACCTAGAGCTGCGGCTGGCTGAGGTCCCTCCGAGCGACGGCCCGCAAAGCCTTCTGGTCACACGTCCGATGCTGATGCAAGGGCGTGCCACCTGACCTATACCTGGTCAGGAAGGTGATGGAGATGCCTCGCTTAGTTTCCTGCATGGCATACACGTAAACATTAAATACGAGCCTCGATCGGCTCTCAGGTTATCCTGTGAATCGGCTCAGGGAGCCGATCCACCCATGATTCGTACGAGGTGCACGAATATATGGTGGTCCTGCTTGATCAAGATAAAGCTAATGAGATCTACGACGATTTAGGGTTTTCACCGCATAATCGGATCATCCTACTCACGGTTGGGCCTCGCGGCCACGCACGGTGATCGTAAGCCGATCCTAAACAAGGCCTAAAAACCAACACAAGGTTGATCCCCGGAACATCCTGTTTAGGGCCAGCGAACGACACCCTACGTGCCGCTGGATCCTCCACCCCTTTGTAAGGCCTAACTATTGCAGATATTAAACTAATCCTTGTAGAACAAGGAGCAATCGTAACGGATCAGATCTACTAAATAATGATCAAGCGGGGTGCCGCCCCCACACCTAAGATAGGTGTGAGGGCGGCTAGACATGCAAGGGTTGCACTACGATAGCATGTTACGCGAAGAACTATGCTAACCCTAACACATCTATGATAACTACGCTGCTCGCCATCAACAAGGCTTCAGTACGAGCAACGCATGAACAACGTGGAGCTTGTGCTGCCTAGATCGCAAGATGCGATCTAGGCAGCATGTTGCTTACCGATAGAAACCCTCGAGACGAAGGAGTTGGCGATGCGCCGAGATTGATTTGTTGGTTGAACGTTGGTTGTTGTTTATTCCATAAACCCTAGATACATATTTATAGTCCAGGGGACTTTCTAACGTGGGAATAATCCCCACCGTGCACGAGACGAATTCTAACTTCTAATCTAAGATGCGATCTACTATATTACAGATACAAGGGCGAACTAGCCCATCTTTGCATATAAGGCCGAATCACATATTTCTTCCGTATATAATCTTCAAGCCCATCTTGATCGTGGCCCACCTCTGACTTGGTCAAATTCTGGTGATAACACTGTCATAATCATGCTTGCGACAAAATAAATTAACGGAGGCATAAAAGTGATACAAGAACTCTGAGGTAAAGTAAATCATCGAGGCTTAATTGACTTTTGTTCAGTCATATGCATGCGTGAGCATGTGCCAAGTTGATTCAAGTGAATTATTCAGAGGAGGATACCACAATGTCATATCTATCTATGAATAAAGCAATGCAAGCAAATATTTATGACATGCTACTCATATTAATAAATTGGAGCTAAACATGAGAGATCATGAACTACTAGACTTTCTTAAATGACATATACCTCACATGAACCAACTAAGCATGCTCACATGGATGAGTATATGTACAAAAATGAAAACAAATAGAGTTCATACCAGCCTCTCACCACAGTCGGATTGTTGTAGATCGTCATTATTGCCTTTTCACTTGTGTAGCTTGAATAATATGGAGTGAAAACCAAGCTCCAACCACCGATGACCACTGAACTCCATAATGAACTTTACAAAACCAAAGAAGAACAGCAAATATTTTTGGTGTTTTCGAATTGGAAACAAGAACAAAAGGAAACAAGCAAACAAAGCAAAATCTTTTTGGATTTTCTTATGGCAAACCAACGATAGCAAATAAAGAAAAATAAAAGCAAGAAACCAAAATAAGCAAATGGTAAAGAGAAACAACAGAAATATTTTTGGTCTTTTTGTGTTTTAGGAAAGAAACAAAGCAAAAACAAGAAAATGAAAACTAGAAGAGTCACATAAACACAAAGTAGCAGGAATCTGCCAAACTTGACAGCAGTACAGTAATCGATTTTTAAGAAATTATTTCGCTGCCCAGCTCGAAAAGTGTTCAACTAATGAAAGTTAGATAAAAACCTGGGGAACAGGCACAAAAATTGGCTTCGCAAAATAACGTTCTGGCTGTTTTTGAGAATTTTTTTTGGTATCAGTCTAGAATCTATTTTCAGGCAGCACTTCCCCAAATATCATCTCCCTCTTATTAGAAAACCACTTTAAGAAGCTAAACAAGTATGTACAAGTATCCAGCAACCATAATATGCAAAGAATGAGTGATGCCGGTATACCTCCCCCCAAGCTTAGGCTTTTGGCCTAAGTGGAGATCAACCCCAGCGAGGGTCAGGATTCCACGCCGGTGGATCATACATGGCGTAGTCATAATAAGGTCCCGGTGCAGAAGAAAAGGGTGAAGGCTCCTCATGCCCAACATGTTGATGCGAAGAACTTGCTGCATCGGATGATAAGTCGAGGTGTTCCTCAGCCTCCTCTGTGCCGTCCCCTGCATGATGGCCATCTCCCTCTATGTATGCATTCAGTTCACCTTCTGTGACTGACCAATCCCTCCTGGAATCAAGGTTAAACAGAACAGGCGCAGGCAATCCTACTAGTTTTTCAGTTTTCTTAGTTGTTCTCCAAGTTTTCTTGTAAAATGTTATCTTGTAAGACAGGTTACTCAAATTAGACAAATCAGAAACAAATTCATGCTTAATCATGGAGACTATGTCAAGTTTCTCTATGGAGAGCTGAATATCAAGATGGTGAGGTTCTACACCATGCATAGCTAATAAACGAGAGGCCATGAGACCTCCACAAATTCCGCCCTTCTCACGGTTAGTAGCAAGTCTATAGGCTATCAAAGCTCCCAAATTATAAGTCCAATCACCTTGTAATGCAGCAGCTAGAAAAGCTAAATCCTGGATAGATAACTTACTTGCATTCTTTCTAGCAAGAACGCACTTGGTGATGAAATAAGCAAAGTAGCGAATAGCTGGGAGTTGAATACTACTGATTTTACCACCATCCTCTGAGAAGCTTCTTCCATGACAAATCATATTGTAGAGACTCAAGAGCTCCTGCGGTAGTCCCCTTATCTTCTCGCATGATCCCCATTGTGGCACTCTAATTGCTGCACAAAAATCATCAAATGGCAAGTTGACAATTTTATTATAAATTTTGTATCGAACCATGGGGTTAGATTGAGACCAATTGAATTCAAAATCCTGAACCACAGACATGGTCAGTTTTGCATATTGGTATGGTTCACCAACAACAAAACTTTCCAACCCTGCATTAGAAATCAGTTTTTGAACATCTCGCAGGATTCCTGCACTCCTCATAAAATCAACGCACGGGTAGTAAGAGGGGTATACTCCCTCTTCGCGGTTAACTATCATAACTTGTTGCACCTCCAATTCTTGTTGGTTTAGTTGATGACTATTCCACTCCATTTTCTGAAATTTTTCAACAAACAATATAAAATTTGATTTGGTGACATATAATTGAGGGAAACTACTATAGGAACTTGCTAGAGTACTAAACATGCATCAAAACTAATTCTAACAACTTAGAACAAGCATGCAAGCTCACTAAACATGTTACCTACAGCAGCAAAATATTCAAGATATACTCAACCAAACAAAATTCTACTTGGATAATCGGAGGAGTCACATACCGAAGAACAAATGTGCCAAATTTCAGACAGAAATCTGGGCTGAGCAAAGAGATCGAGAAATCTTGAGCTCTTGAGCAGAAACGCGAGTGAGAGAAAGTGAGTACGAGTTTTTTTGGGAGAGAGAGTGCAATGAGTGGAAGAGATGATGAAGTGGGGCAAGGAGGGCCCCACACAACAGGGTGGCGCGCCCCCCCTTCCAGGCCGCGCCGCCCTGTGGGGTGCCACCCTGGGGTGCCCCACTAGTCATCCCTAGGTGTTCCCAGGTGCCTCTTCGAAAAATAAGACCAACGGTATAATTTTTGTGAATTTTTGAAAACTTTGAAAAACGCACATTTCTGGGTATTAAATTTATTATTACTGGGCAGAAAAAGATTTGCAAACCTCTAAACAACTAAAGCATCTTGCAAAATAAGTAGTGCTACAGCAAGTAAAACAAGTGGAGGAAGAAAGAAATGTTGTTTAGCTCTTCTATGCATATAAAATATACTTGTTAACAAGGGTGATCAAGTCTTGCCACCTAATAAATTTTACATAACATAAGAAGAATTAACCCTCAAATCAATCATGTTACCTTGTATTGTATTGATACGAATCCAATCACAAGAGTTTGATATTCTTCTTTAGGCTCATATATTGGACAATCAATATCTCCCACTTTGATAGATCTCAAATTAGAAATTGTATTAACTCCACATACTTTATCAATCCTCTTGGGAAAATAAATAGTATGCTCCCTGTCATCGACATTGAAAGTAACTTTTCCTTTATTGCAATCAATAAAAGCCCATGCGGTGTTAAGAAAAGGTCTCCCAAGAATAATAGACATATTATCATCTTCCGGCATTTCCAACACAACAAAATCCGTTAATATTAAGCAGTTTTGAGTAACTTGAACAGGAACATCCTCACATATACCAACATGAATAGCAATAGATTTATCAGCCATTTGCAAAGATATATCAGTTGGTATCAACTTATCTAAATAAAGTCTCTTATAAAGAGAAAAAAGCATAACACTAACACCCGCTCCCAAATCACATAGAGCAGTTCTAACATAATTATTATTAATAGAACAAGGAATAGTCGGTATACCTGGGTCGCCAAGCTTCTTTGGAACCTTGGCATTGAAAGAGTAATTAGCAAGCATAGTGGAAATCTCCTCATTAGGAATTTTCCTTTTGTTAGTGACAATATCTTTCATATACTTTGAATAAGGAGGCAATTTAATAGCATCAGTCAAAGGGATTTGCAGGAATAAAGGTTTCATCCAATCACAAAATTTATTATAGTGTTCTTCTTCCTTTGATTTTAGTTTCTTAGCAGGAAAAGGCATTTGCTTTTGAACCCAAGGTTCTCTTTCATTACCATGTTTCTTAGCAATAAAATCTTCTTTGGTATACTTTTTATTTTTAGCATGCTTTTCAGGTTCTTCTTCAACCTCTTCTTTATCAGAAGCATCATTCTTATCGTTATCTTTATCATGTTCATTACCACTTTCAGTTTCAGCATCAGAAATAGAAATACTATTAGGATCATTAACAGGCTCAGAGGATTCTACAACAGTTTTATGTTTCTTTTTCTTTTTCTTAGATGGAGCACTAGTTTCAGTTCATTGAGAATCTTTTTCAACTCTTTTGGGATGCCCTTCAGGATATAGATGATCCTGAGTAGAAACACCACCTCTAGTTGTTACTTCATAAGCATGTTTTTCTTTAGAATTATTTTTTAACAAGTCATTTTGCACTTTAGTGAGTTGATCAATTTGAGTTTGAACCATTTGAAAGTGTTTAACAAGCATCTTAACATCATTGGAGGTTCTCTCCGCAATACCATGCAATTCACTAATAGCTTGAGAGTTTTCCATTAAATGATTCTTTACTCTCATTAAAATTTTCTTGCTTAGCAATATAATTATCAAACTCATCTAAGCATTGAGCAGGAGGTTTCGAATACGGAATATCTTCCCTAGTAAAGCGTTGAAGAGAGTGTACCTCAATCATGGATGAAGGGGGAGTTATCTTACATAAATCTTCTATAGGAGGTAAATTCTTCACATCTTCGGATTTAATACCTTTCTCCTTAAGAGACTTCTTGGCTTCCCTCATATCTTCATCATTTAATTTAATTAAACCCCTCTTCTTCAATATCGGTGTCGGAGTTGGTTCAGGTGTAGACCAATCATCATGATTCCGGCCTATTTTAGCCAATAATTCTTCAGCTTCGTCTGGAGTTCTTTTCCTGGAAACACAACCAGCACAACTATCCAGGTATGCCCTAGACTCAATGGTTAGTCCACTATAAAATATATCAAGTAAATCATGCTTTTCCAAATCATGTCCAGGCCGAGCTCTGATAAGAGAGCAAAATCTCGCCCAAGCCTCAGGCAATTTCTCTCCATCTTCCTGGTCAAAATTGTAAATTTTCTGCAAAGCAATATGTTGAGCACTAGCAGGAAAGTATTTCCGAAAGAAAACATCAAGCAAATCACTTGGACTATCAATAGAACCAGGAGGCAAACTATTATACCAAGTTTTAGCATCATCCTTTAATGAGAAAGGAAAAATTTTAGCAACAAAATAAGTACGCTTCTTAACATCATCAGAAAACAAGCTACTCAGAGTAGATAGCTCAATCATGTGTTCAATAGCACTTTCTTTTTCAGTACCACAAAAAGGTGTTTTCTCAACAATAGCTATATGAGATAGATCAAGAGAAAAATTATAATCCTTATACTTAATATTTATAGGAGATGTGGCAAATTTAGGATCAGGAGACAGTTTATATCTAACAGTATGTTGTGCAAGAAACTTTTTAATTTTTCTTGCATCAGTAGTAGCATTGCATTTATCAATAAAATCATCATCAAGTTCCACATAATCTTCATCAAGATCATCACTAGAGTATTCAACAGACTCAGGTGAATTAACAGGTGTAGCAGCATTTTCATTAGGAGTTTCAGCATTTTCAATTTGTCTAGACCTAGCAATTGTAGCATCTAGAAAAGATCCTAATGAACCATCATTATCAAGCACAGCAGAAGCATCATCAAAATTATAAGAGGAATTTTCAGATTCAGAAGAAGTACCAGCATGTGAAGCTTGTGGTGGTGAAACAAGTTTATCTATCATAGATGGTGAATCAAGAGCAGCAGAGGTACTCAGAGTTGTACCTTTTCTTGTAGTGGATGGTAATATGGCGACTTTAGTTTCGCGAGGTTTACCCATGATGGAGAATTTGCAGCGAACAATATCAATCCAAGTGAACTTCCAAATAAAGCTATGCTCCCCGGCAACGGCGCTAGAAAATAGTCTTGATAACCCACAAGTATAGGGGATCGCAACAGTCTTCGCGGGAAGTAAAACCCAATTTATTGATTCGACACAAGGGGAGACAAAGAATACTTGAAAGCCTTAACAGCGGAGTTGTCAATTCAGCTGCACCTGGAAACAGACTTGCTCGCAAGAGTTTATCAGTAGTAACAGTTTTATAGCAGTAGCAGTAGTGAAATAACAGCAGCAGAGTAACAAAGACAGCAGTAGTGATTATAGTAAACAACAGGATTAAAATACTGTAGGCATAGGGATGGATGACGGGCGTTGCATGGATGAGAGAAACTCATGTAACAATCAAGATAGAGCATTTGCAGATAGTAATAAAACGGTATCCAAGTACTAATCAATCAATAGGCATGTGTTCCATATTTAGTCGTACGTGCTCGCAATGAGAAACTTGCACATCATCTTTTGTCCTACCAGCCGGTGGCAGCCGGGCCTCTAGGGAATCTACTGGAAATTAAGGTACTCCTTTTAATAGAGCACCGGAGCAAAGCATTAACACTCCGTGAACACATGTGATCCTCATATCACCGCCTTCCCCTTCGGTTGTCCCAATTTCTGTCACTTTGGGGCCTCGGGTTCCGGACGACAATACGTGTATACAACTTGCAGGTAAGATCATAAAACAATGCATATCATCATGAAACAATAACATGTTCAGATCTGAGATCATGGCACTCGGGCCCTAGTGACAAGCATTAAGCATAACAAGTTGCAACAATATCATAAAAGTACCAATTACGGATACTAGGCACTATGCCCTAATAATCTTATGCTATTACATGACCAATCTCATCCAATCCCTACCATCCCCTTCAGCCTACAGCGGGGGAATTACTCACACATGGATGGGGGAACATGGCTGGTCGATGGAGAGGCGTCGGTGGTGATGATGGCGATGATCTCCTCCAATTCCCCGTCCCGGCGAGGTGCCAGAACGGAGTTTCTGGTCCCGAGACGGAGTTTCGCGACGGTGGCGGCGTACTGGATGGTTTCTGGCGACTTCGACTTCTCGTCTCGCGTTTTTAGATCGAAACCCTTAAGTAGTCCTGAGGGGGGCGTCAGAGGCTGGCCAAGGGGGCCACACGCTAGGGCGGCGCGCCCCCCCTCCAGGCCGCGTCGGCCTAGTGTCTCGGGGGCCTAGGCCTCCCCCAGGCCTGCCCTTCTGGCTCCGTGAATCTTCTGGAAAAATAAGCCCTTCGACATAAATTTCGGGGATTTTGCTGAAAGTTGAATTTCTGCACAAAAACGAGACACCAGAGCAATTCTGCTGAAAACAGCGTTAGTCCGTGTTAGTTGTATCCAAAATACACAAATTAGAGGCAAAACAATAGCAAAAGTGTTCGGGAAAGTAGATACGTTTTGGACGTATCAGATACCCGGTATAATGAATTCCATAACTCATGGTTCCCTTTAGATAGCGCATCACTCTCTCAAGAGCATGCCAATGATCATCTCCCGGGTTGGCCACAAACCGGCTAAGTTTGCAAACAGCAAACGAGATATCAGGCCTTGTAGCGCAAGCTAAATACATGAGTGAACCAATGATTTGAGAGTATTTCAATTGATCTCTAGTTGCCTTTTCATTCTTTCGAAGCAAGACACTAGGATCATAAGGTGTGAGAGAAGATTTGCAATCAGCATAACCAAATCTGCTCAACACCTTCTCAACATAATGAGATTGCACAAGAGTAATCCCATTATTCCCATCTCTCAATAGCTTGATGTTCAATATAACATCAGCTTCTCCAAGATCTTTCATCTCGAAACATTGAGATAAGAAGGTTTTTACCTCCTCGATCACTTTGAGACTTGTCCCAAAAATTAGTATGTCATCCACATACAAGCATAGGACAACTCCCTCACCCCCACCATGGCGATAGTACACACATTTGTCAGCTTCATTAACAACAAAGCCCACAGATGTCAAAGTTATTTCAAACTTCTCATGCCATTGTTTGGGTGCTTGTTTGAGGTCATACAAAGATTTCTTTAATTTACACACCTTTCTTTCTTGACCTTGTAGTACAAAACCATCGTGTTGTTCCATGTAAATTTTCTCGTCCAACTCTCCATTTAGGAAAGCCGTCTTAACGTCCATTTGATAAACGAGAAGACCGTGTGAGGCAGCCAATGACAGTAGTACACGAATGGTGGTCAATCTAGCCACAGGTGAGTAGGTATCGAAGAAATCTTCGCCTTCCTTTTGGGTATAGCCTTTGGCTACAAGCCGAGCTTTGTACTTCTCAATAGTACCATCAGCTCGAAACTTCTTCTTAAATACCCATTTACATCCTACAGGTTTGCACCCATAAGGACGCTCAGTTAACTCCCACGTTCCATTAGCCAAGATGGAATTCATCTCGCTTTGAACCGCTTCCTTCCAGTAGTCTGCATCAGGAGATGCGAGAGCTTCTGAAATGGTAGTGGGAGTATCATCCACAAGATACACAATGAAATTATTACCAAAAGACTTTGCAGTCCTATGTCTCTTGCTCCTTGTGGGAGCTTCATTGTCATCTTCATCAGGATCTGAACTCGCATCATCAGATTCCTCATCAGACTCCATAGGAGTTTCATGTATTGGATCAGATTCCCAACTAGACATGCCATGCATATCTCTCATAGGAAATATATCCTCAAAGAATGTAGCATCTCTTGATTCAAAGATGGTGCCAACATTCATGTCGTCCACTCCAGATTTCACCACAAGAAATCTATAAGCAATGCTATGGGCAGCATAGCCAAGAAAGACACAGTCCACGGTTTTTGGTCCAAGCTTTCGCTTTTTGGTGATTGGCAAATTCACTTTAGCCAAACAACCCCAAGTTCGTAGGTAGGAGAGTGTTGGTCTTTTCTTTTCCCACTCCTCATAAGGGGTAATCTCTTTATTCTTGGTTGGAACACGGTTTAGGACATGACACGAAGTCAATATAGCCTCCCCCCACCATTCCTTGGATAAACCCGAAACATCTAACATGGTGTTAACCAAATCTGTTAGAGTACGGTTTTTTCCTTTCCGCAATCCCATTGGATTGTGGGGAATTGGGAGGCGTCCTCTCATGGATTATACCATGTTCCGCACAGAATAAATTGAACTCGTTAGAAAAGTACTCTCCACCACGATCGGACCGAACCCTTTTTATCTTTCTTTCAAGTTGATTCTCAACTTCAGCCTTATAAATTTTAAAGAAATCAAGAACCTCATCTTTAGTTTTCAGGAGATACACATAACAGTACCTAGTGGAATCATCAATCAAAGTCATGAAATATTTCTTTCCACCTCTTGTCAACTCACCATTCATCTCACATAGATCTGAATGTATGAGCTCTAGTGGTGCCAAGTTTCTTTCCTTCGCAGGCTTGTGAGGCTTGCGAGGCTGCTTTGCTTGCACACAAACATAGCACTTAGAGCCTTTGACAAAGGTGAATTTCGGAATTAAACTCATATTAGCAAGCCGCGTCATACAACCGAAATTAACATGACAAAGTCGTGAATGCCAAACATTAGTTTCATTAACACTAGTGCTTACATGGTTCACAACATCATCACAGAAGTCTTCTAGAGAGAAGCGAAACATTCCCTCACATTCATATCCCTTTCCAACAAAAGTTCCATACTTGGACAATACAACTTTATTGGACTCAAATACCAACTTAAACTCATCTTTCATAAGACGGGAGCCACTAAAGAGATTCTTCTTGATAGAAGGGACATGCAGCACGTTCTTCAGTTGCACGATCTTTCCCAAAGTAAACTTCAGATCTACCGTGCCAACACCACGAACAGTAGCATGTAACCCATTCCCCATCATTACTGAGGAACCTCGGGCCTGATAAGAGGTAAACATGGAGATGTCAGCACACACATGAACATTGGCACCTGTATCAACCCACCATTCTGTGGGCTGAAACACCGAAAGAACAGTAGGTAACATATTACCATACCCTGTAGTTCATTCCTCTGTGTTGCCAATGACCATGCTGACAGAATTTGAGTTCTGTCCAGCTTGACATTTCTTTCCTTTGCGTTGTGGACAACGATTAGCCCAATGGCCTGTCTCGCCACACACCCAGCAAGGATCTTTCTTCTCCGTTTTCCCCTTCTTCTTAAAGTTGGTAGTCTGGGAGACTCCCTTGTTCTTTCCCTTGGACTTGTGGGCATTTTTCTGCATCATATTGGCAGCAGAACGTCCCTCGGTTCCTCCAGTGTGTTTGTCTTTTGCCCTCGCCTTCTCCTCAACATCTAGAGAGCTCATGATATTCTCAACAGAAAACTCATGCCTCTGATGTTTCAGAGAAGTGGCAAAGTTCCTCCATGAAGGGGAAGCTTAGCGACAATGCATCCCGCGACAAACTTGTCCGGTAGCACACACTTGAGGAGCTCAAGTTCCTTTGCCATGATCTGTATCTCATGAGCCTGTTCCACTACAGATCGGTGATACGTCTCCGACGTATCGATAATTTCTTATGTTCCATGCCACATTATTGATGATATCTACATGTTTTATGCATACTTTATGTCATATTTATGCGTTTTCCGGAACTAACCTATTGACGAGATGCCGAAGTGCTAGTTCCTGTTTTCTGCTGTTTTTGGTTTCAGAAATCCTAGTAAGGAAATATTCTCGGAATTGGACGAAATCAATGCCCAGAGTCTTAGAATTGGACGAAGCTTCCAGAACACCCGAGAGTCGCCAGAGGGGGGCCACAGGCCCACCAGATGATAGGCTGGCGCGGCCCAGGCCTTGGCCGCGCCGCCTTACTGTGTCGTCGCCTCGTCGACCTTCCGACTCCGCCTCTTCGCCTATATAAAGGTCCCTGACCTAAAACACGAGACGAAAAAAGCCACGGTACGAGAAACCTTCCAGAGCCGCCGCCATCGCGAAGCCAAGATCTGGGGGACAGGAGTCTCTGTTCCGGCACGCCGCCGGGACGGGGAAGTGCCCCCGGAAGGCTTCTCCATCGACACCACCGCCATCTTCATCAACGCTGCTGTCTCCCATGAGGAGGGAGTAGTTCTCCATCGAGGCTCGGGGCTGTACCGGTAGCTATGTGGTTCATCTCTCTCCTATGTACTTCAATACAATAATCTCATGAGCTGCCTTACATGATTGAGATTCATATGATGATGCTTGTAATCTAGATGTCATTATGCTAGTCAAGTGGATTTTACTTATGTGATCTCCGGAGACTCCTTGTCTCACGTGTGTAAAGGTGACAGTGTGTGCACCGTGTGGGTCTCTTAGGCTATATTTCACAGAATACTTATTCGCTGTTATGAATGGCATAGTGAAGTGCTTATTTATATCTCTTTATGATTGCAATGTGTTTTGTATCACAATATATCTGTGTGCTACTCTAGTGATGTTATTAAAGTAGTTTATTCCTCCGGCACGGTGTAATGGTGACAGTGTGTGCATCGTGTAGTACTTGGCGTAGGCTATGATTGTGATCTCTTGTAGATTATGAAGTTAACTATTGCTATGATAGTATTGATGTGATCTATTCCTCCTTTCGTAGTGTGAAGGTGACAGTGTGCATGCTATGTTAGTACTTGGTTTGGTTATGTTGATCTGTCATGCACTCTAAGGTTATTTAAATATGAACATTGAATATTGTGGAGCTTGTTAACTCCGGCATTGAGGGTTCGTGTAATCCTACACAGTTAGTGGTGTTCATCATCCAACAAGAGGGTGTAGAGTCTAGCATCTATCTATTTATTCTGTTATGTGATCAATGTTGAGAGTGTCCACTAGTGAAAGTATGATCCCTAGGCCTTGTTCCTAAATACTGCTATCGCTGCTTGTTTCTTGTTTTCTGCATCTTTACTTCCTGCAATATTACTACCATCAACTGCACGCCAGCAAGCACTTTTCTGGCGCCATTGCTACTGCTCATACTTATTCATACCACCTGTATTTCACTATCTCTTCGCCGAACTAGTGCACCTATTAGGTGTGTTGGGGACACAAGAGACTTCTTGCTTTGTGGTTGCAGGGTTGCATGAGAGGGATATCTTTGACCTCTTCCTCCCTGAGTTCGATAAACCTTGGGTGATCCACTTAAGGGAAACTTGCTGCTGTTCTACAAACCTCTGCTCTTGGAGGCCCAACACTGTCGACAAGAATAGAAGCACCCGTAGACATCAAGCACTTTTCTGGCGCCGTTGCCGGGGAGGAAAGGTAAACAGCACTCACACACCGGATCCCGGCAACGAAGCACTTTTCTGGCGCCGTTGTCGGGGAGGAAAGGTAAAAGGTATTCATACTTCGGTCCCAGGTAATAAGTACTTTTCTGTTGCCGTTGTGTGTGTGCTCGAAGCTATTTCCTTTAGATCCTGCAATTGCATCTTTTTGTTTCTTGTTTTACACTAGTACGGCTTAATGGAAGACAACAACAAAATGAGAGATCTTTATGAACTTTATCTTGAATTAGGACATGATGTGTTTGAAGAGAAAATTAAAAAACCCATGGAACTTATGCATGCTAATGGGAATGTTATTAGTATGAATGCTTTGAACACCATTGTTGCTAATGCTATGGAAGAATTTAAGCTTGGGGAGGTCGGTTTTGATGAAAATGATCTCTTTAGTCCTCCGGGTATTGAGGAGAAAGTTTATGTTGATTATGATATGCCTCCTATATATGATGATTATAATGATAGTGGTCTTTTGGTGCCGCCTACTATGGAGAGTAAATTTGATTATGATTATACTATGCCTCCTACACTTGATGAGAATAATAATGATAGCTACTTTGTTGAATTTGCTCCCACTACAACTAATAAAATTGATTATGCTTATGTGGAGAGTAATGATACTTTTATGCATGTGAATAAGAATGCTTTATGTGATACTTATATTGTTGAGTTTGTTCATGATGCCTCTGAAAGTTATTATGAGAGAGGAAAATATGGTTGTAGAAATTTTCATGTTACTAAAACACCTCTCTATATGCTGAAATTTTTGAAGTTACACTGGTTTTATCTTCCTATGCTTGTTACTTTGCTCTGCATGAACTTGTTTATTTACAAGATTCCTATGCATAGGAAGCATGTTAGACTTAAAAGTGTTTCTAATTTGCTTTTTGATGCTCTCTTTTGCTTCAACTCTTATTTCTTGCGAGTGCATCATTAAAATTGCTGAGCCCATCTTAATGGCTATAAAGAAAGAACTTCTTGGGAGATAACCCATGTGTTTATTTTACTACAGTACTTTTGTTTTATATTTGTGTCTTGGAAGTTGTTAATACTGTAGCAACCTCTACTTATCTTATTTTATTGCATTGTTGTGCCAAGTAAAGTCTTTGATAGTAGGGTTGATACTAGATTTGGATTACTGCGCAGAAACAGATTTCTTGCTGTCACGAATTTGGGCAGGGTTCTCTGTAGGTAACTCAGAAAAATCTGCCAATTTACGTGCGTGATCCTCAGATATGTACGCAACTTTCATTCAATTTGGGCATTTTCATCTGAGCAAGTCTGGTGCCACTTTAAAATTCGTCTTTACGGACTGTTCTATTTTGACAGATTCTGCCTTTTATTTCGCATTGCCTCTTTTGCTATGTTGGATGGATTTCTTTGTTCCATTAACTTCCAGTAGCTTTGGGCAATGTCCAGAAGTGTTAAGAATGATTGTGTTATCTCTGAACATGTGAATTTTTGATTAAGCACTAACCCTCTAATGAGTTTGTTTCGAGTTTGGTGTGGAGGAAGTTTTCAAGGGTCAAGAGAGGAGGATGATATACTATGATCAAGAAGAGTGATAAATCTAAGCTTGGGGATGCCCCCGTGGTTCATCCCTGCATATTTTAAGAAGACCCAAGCGTCTAAGCTTGGGGATGCCCAAGGCATCCCCTTCTTCATCGACAAATTATCAGGTTCCTTCTCTTGAAACTATATTTTTATTCGGTCACATCATATGTACTTTACTTGGAGCGCCTGTTTGTTTTTGTTTTTTTGTTTTTGTTTGAATAAATGCTTGTGTGGGAGAGAGACACGCTCCGCTGGTTCATATGAACACATGTGTTCTTAGCTTTTAATTTTCATGGCGAAGGTTGAAACTGCTTCGTTAATTGTTATATGTTGGAAACGGAAAATGCTACATGTAGTAATTGGTAAAATGTCTTGGATAATTTGATACTTGGCAATTGTTGTGCTCATGTTTAAGCTCTTGCATCATATACTTTGCACCTATTAATGAAGAAATACATAGAGCTTGCTAAAATTTGGTTTGCATAATTGGTCTCTCTAAGGTCTAGATAATTTCTAGTAAAGAGTTTGAACAACAAGGAAGATGGTGTAGAGTCTTATAATGTTTACAATATGTCTTTTATGTGAGTTTTGCTGCACCGGTTCATCCTTGTGTTTGTTTCAAATAACCTTGCTAGCCTAAACCTTGTATCGAGAGGGAATACTTCTCATGCATCCAAAATCCTTGAGCCAACCACTATGCCATTTGTGTCCACCATACCTACCTACTACATGGTATTTCTCCGCCATTCCAAAGTAAATTGCTTGAGTGCTACCTTTAAATAATTCAAAATTTATCACCTCTGATTTGTGTCAATGTTTTATAGCTCATGAGGAAGTATGTGGTGTTTATCTTTCATTCTTGTTGGGCAACTTTCACCAATGGACTAGTGGCTTCATCCGCTTATCCAATAATTTTGCAAAAAGAGCTGGCGCGGGGTTCCCAGCCCCCAATTAATCAACCTTCATTAATAATTCTCTTCACATGTTTTGCTCCGATTCATCAGTAAGCAACTTAATTTTGCAAATAGACACTCCTTCATGGTATGTGAATGTTGGAAGGCACCCGAGGATTCGGTTAGCCATGGCTTGTGTAAGCAAAAGGTTGGGAGGAGTGTCATCCATAAATAAAACTAAAATACATGTGTAAACAAAAGAGAAGAGAGATGATCTACCTTGCTGGTAGAGATAACGTCCTTCATGGGAGCCGCTCTTTGAAGGTTTGTCTGGCAAGGGGGTTAGTGACAAGGTATCAACTCGTCAATGCCTATGGATTGTAGGCTAGGGTTTAGTTAGAAGTAGAGGGCAAGTAGATCTCGAAGGTTTCAGCCGAAAAGTACTCGACGATTATGAAAATTAGGGTTTGCAGATAATGATTCGATGATCTCCTCGTCCCTCGACTCCCCCTTTATATAGGAGGTGGAGCCGAGGGATTCGTGCTATACAAGTTACAGAGTCCGGGACGGTTTCTAACTCATCCCGCCAGATTACAGATAACACTTCCTATTACAACTCTTGACTTTCCTTGATATATCTTGGGCTCCCGAATCTTCTTATTCTTCGGGTAGTGGGCCTTCAAGAACCCCGGGTACTATCTTCGGCAAGCCCATTTGGGATGCCTATGTCGATAGCCCCGAGATTTTGCTTGAATCGTAGAGTCGTGGAAAATCTCCTTTGTTTATTTTTATTCAAAAGCTTTAACCTTTTTATACTTCTTCATATAAAATTCTATATTGTACAGGGATAATGGTAGTTGGGGCTAGTTCATCTGACGGATCAGGTACTAGTTAACTGCTCTGGTGGCAATCCGCAAAAACCTACTTCAAGATCACGTCCCTGGACATGATCTCGGGATACTGGTGTAAACGTCGACAGGTGCCGCTTAAGGTCTTACCATTCTGTCGAGTCCCAGTCAAATTTATCGGGTACCTAACGCGTCCGTTAGGATTTTTCTTCGTATCTGTTGATACGGATAAAAGCAGCAGAGCGCAGTCTTTGGCGATGCCACGCCCAGCAGAACGGATCTGGGGTCTTACCTTCGCAAATTTTGCGGCATTCAGAAATTGATCGCAACTTTGGCGTTCTGAGAATATATTGTCGAGTGCTTTTCCGGCTGTTGGAATGGCACATTTTATCGAGTCAATTTTGACTTATATTGTTCTCCCGATGGGAGTATATGTAGAGTTAATTATAACTCGAAATATACTCTCTTGCTTTTCTATCTTTTATTTTTGAACTTCATCGGGTACGCGAACAGCGTTCCCGATGGGAGTAGCCCCCGAGGCTACAACCAAGAACTTGTGCTTGGTTGTAGGCTCGACATTTTAGTCCACCTTGTCGCTATATTGTCGTTATTTCCCAATATGATCTCTCTCTTCTTTTTATCTCTCGGGTGCGCGAACAGCGCTCCGATGGGAGTAGCCCCGAGGCTACAGCCAAGGACTTGTGCTTGGTTGTAGGCTCCCATAATTTCTATATTGCCATACTCGAAATTTTACTTTTTATCGAAGTAGCCCCCGAGCGTTTGGGCAAAAACTTGTATTTGATCAAAGGCTCCCGAAGTATTTAATAATTCCTCCTGTCGCCAATCTTCTTTTATTTTTCTTGTCGACATGCTTCCCTTAAACAAAATTGCTTCATCTCTGTTTATAATCTTGATTTTTCTGCCTTGTGGGTCCATTGTTTCCACCATGTTGACACGTCGTGCAAGTGGGGGGCACACGTCCTCCGCTTTTTCTGGCGCACGTACAGTAACGCCTATCTCAGTAAAAATACCTTTTTACCCTTGTATCTAGAAGATCTTTTTTCACCACACGATTTCTTCATCCAACGGCGCACTGCTTCACCCGATTCTTATATAAACCTTTCTTCAACCTCCGTTCATCCCCTCGCTTGCGCCGCTCATCTGTTCCTCTTCGCAAAAGCTTCCCCTGCGCCCAACTCTCTCTGATCATCCGCACTCACGAGCATTGCTCTGCCCATTGCCGTTGATGCCACCGCGCACGCGACTCACTCGCCACAGTACCCCGGAATCCAAGATGGCCGCCGAGGATCTTGAGTGGGAGAGATCCAAAATCTCCAACCAAGACACCAACATGCTGAAGAGGCTTGGCCTCATGAAGAAGGAGGACGCCATCCGCTTTCCCAGCGAAGAAAGCTACCCCAAGCCTCCAATGGAGTACCGGGTTAGTTTTGTTGATCACCTCATCCGCGGCCTTTCGGCCCCAATTCACGATTTCCTCCGCGGCCTTCTTTTCGTTTATGGGATTCAACTGCACCAGTTGACCCCCAATTCCATCCTTCACATTTCTATTTTCATCACACTTTGCGAATGCTTCCTCGGAATCCCTCCCAATTGGGCTTTGTGGAAACGCATTTTCTGCCTCCGCCGCAATGGCTCCCACAACGTCACTTATAACATAGGTGGCGTTGTTATCTGTGTTCGTACTGATGTCGATTATTTCGACGTCAAATTCCTGATTCTGTCCAAGGATGGCGCAAAAAGTGGCTCTACATTCACGAAGAAAGCGCCAACTCCATTGAACACAACATAATTCCTTTCGACGGAAGTGCCAGAATCCAGCGCCGCCGCTCCTGGGATGCCGAAGCTTCCGAGGAAGAGAAAAAGGCGACAGAGGCACTCATGTCTCGTATTCATCAGCTTCAAAACACTCGAGGCAAAGAGCTGTCTGGTGTTCAAATCACTGCCTACTTCCTTAGGATTAGAGTGCAGCCTCTTCAGGCTCGCAAAAATCCCCTTTGGACATACTCTGGCGAAAACGACCCCAACAGAATCTCCAGTGATCTTTCCTCAAAGGACTTGGAGAAGTTGATTCGAAGACTTTCTCGCCTGGGCAAGGACCCTATTCCTTCCTCTTGTCGCGTGGAACCATACAGCTCCGCCAATCCACTCCCCGAGGTATTTTGTCTTCCCGAATTTTTATCTTGTTCCGCACTTTCTCTGCATCTCATTGTATTGGCATCTCTTTAATTTTCCTTTTGTCACTATTTTTACAGAACCATCCTACTATGACTTCCCTTCCTCCTCTTCCTGAGGGTGGAGAAGTCGAAGAACAGGCTATCATTGCAGAAGATACTCAAGGTTCTTCTATTACCGAAAGTGAAGTCGCGGGTTCTCACAAATCTGCGGCTTCCCGTGAAAAAGAAATTGAGTCTGAAGCCAGTGAGTCGACGCAATCCCTTCCTCCTGCTGTTTCTCCAAGGAACAAAAGGAAAAGGAATGATGCCGAGGATTCTGGCACCTCTAAGGCTGAAGAAGTTGTTCCTTCTCATCCGAAGGCAGCTTATGATCCTTATATTGAATCCCTCGTCAGCTCGTAAGTCGTCTTTAGTGCTCCCTATTTTTGTACTCGAAATATTTATCTTGTCTTGCTTTTTATGCTGCCGATTTTTAATCAACAGTGATGACGAGGAAGAAGTACCAACTACTGACGTGGCTCCTCGGACAAGCACGTCACGTACTGTACTTGCCTCAGACACGCTAGTTGAAGGAGAAGAAAACTCGCCTCCTCAACAAAACGTCGTCACCACTACTCCAGCATCAAGCCCCCTTGCTCCTTCACCAAAAAGGACAAGGGTTGAAAAAATTGTTGAACCTGCCCCTCAGTTGGGCAGTTCGTCGACTCTGCTCTTAGATGATGTAAGCTTGTCGACCTCTATATTTTCCTTATTTTTTTTTTTTTTTTTTTACGCCTTCTCTCTTTTTCATGCCGATGTTTCTCTTGCTGTGTTCACCTTGAATAGCCCATGATCAAAGAGCTTCTCCACATCGGCTCCCAATTTATTGGGTACCGTGAATATGCTAACAGAGCCGAAGGTAACGACCTTTAAACTTGCCGTTTTTTCCTTGACTTTTTGCTCCTGTTGCTTGTCGCGATTTTTGATCTTTCTTCTCTCTTTTTTTTTATATCTCGACAGAGAAACTTGCAGAGGCCAACGAACGTGCCGACGCACTTGCTCAAAAACTTGAGCAAAGTGAAGCGGCTCGCAAGAAAGCCGAACTCGCTGCTAGCAAAGCCAAGGCCGAAGCTGATGAAGCCAAGGCGAAAGCTGCTGGTGTCGAGGAACTGCAGAAAAAACTTGAGGATGCTACATCTGCCTTAGACGAGCACAAAGCTGCGCAAGCTTCTCGTGAAGAAGGAATCCTCAAGCGCCTGAAAACTCAAAGTCGCCGCACTTTCAGTAATTTTGCTGATCCCTTCTATTTTTATGAGAATCGTTGTTTCTTGTTTTTTGACTAATGCTTTGTTTCCTTGACAGCCCAAACAAATCAGGATTTTGATCTGACGAATCCTGTCGATGACCCGCTCCTTGACGCACTTTCCTATCTGGAGCTTCATGGGTCCGAGATTCGTGAAGGTGTGTCGAATGCTAACGCAGTATTGTCGGCATTGTTCCCCTACTTCTTCCCGAAGAAAGAGGAGCCTGCGACTTTCCTTAACCTTGCCAAGATGTTCAACTCATCGGAAGACCTTGGACTGAAGATGCGCCAAGAAAATATGAAGGTTGCCGTTGAGAACACTGTCGCTTTGGTTGCTGACAGTCAACAGACTATCGACTGGATGAAAGTTGGCGACACCGAACAGATAGAGCAATCAAGGTGGAAGTCGTCTGATCAAGGCAGCCAAGCCCAACACAAAGAAGATCTTGGCCTATCTCGGGATTAAACCAGCGTCGACTCCTAGCTCGTCAAGGCCGGAGGTCTAGTTGCATGCCTCTGTTTTTCTTTCTATTTCTTTTGCTCTTGTCGCCAAAGTAGTCATTTGGCGACACGTACTTCCTTAGCTTCACTGTAATGCCCTTGTAATTATTCCAAGAGATTAATGAAAACTCTATCTTTGCTTGTTGTTTGATGTTGTCTTGTTTAAATTTCAGTTGATAGTTGATAACTATACTCCATCTTCCGCTCCTTCCAATGTTTCGCCTTCTTCTTCTCGCGCGAGGAGAGCTTTTGCGATATCGCACCTGTCGACGATACCTTGTCGCAAGAACTGGATGAACTTCGACAGCAACTTCAGTATGCGAAGAAACAAACACTTTTGATGATGGAGCAATCTCGTAAGTCATCTGAAGCCGAAAAAGTTGCTCTTCAGCAAGCTCGCGAGGCCGTGGCTGCTAAGGAAATTGCTGCTTCCGAGGCTGAAAAGGCGACTACTCGAGAAAATTTCATGCTCGAATTAATGAATGAAGCCAGTGCGGATATGTCGGGTATGCTTGTTTTATCCTCCGATATCTTTCATCTTCATGCTATGTCTCTTAAAGGTTTCCACTTCGTTGTTTTGATAGGTTCCTTTGCGATGTCGCTGCCGAGGAAGAGAGGGTAAATGCTAGGACGAACCTCCTTGTTAACCTTTCCCTGGACCATGGTTCTTTGTTTTGGGCTACCCCAGAGAGGACCCGCCAAATTGTCAGATTTCAAGATCGCACCTCTCAAACTCGCAATTTTCTTGACTTCTGTACCAAGACCTTGTCCATGGTTTACAACTCCATGTTTCCTCGGAACGTCCAACCAAAAACTCTTCCTGAATTGATGGAAAGATTCAAGGATGCTCGCAGTATCCATGATTTTGTCAAAGCTCAACTGGTAGCTGGCGCGCATTTGCTCTTATCATGCTCCAGATCTGCCACTCAAATCTTGACCTTACCCAAGTTGTCGCGAAAGTTCATCAAAAGGTAAAACGTCGAAGAGTTGGTATTGACCGAATTAACACGAAGGTTTCGCCTGTAGCCGAAGAAATGATTGAAGAACTTCTTCGGATGGATGCCGACTTTTTTGCCGATGGTCACTATGCTGACTTTCTTGGCGCTGCTCCCGAAGAAGGCAGAATTACCCTTGATGACATACTGCATCAGGAGTAATTATTTTCCTTTTGTAGATAACTCTTCTTTTTAACCTATGACTTTGATTATATATTGTGAAGCAAACGTCGTATTTCTATATTTGACTAGCCCCCGAGTATTTCGGTGGCTAGTTGTTGCGAGGTTTTTGAACCAAGGCATTCATTATGGTGAATATCAGCCCCCGAGCTTCTTTATTGAGTACTATTTTGTATTTTTACTGACTCACGAGGTATTTTAATACCAAGTCAAGGTTTTTCTTTTTTGATGGACTATATTGAAATTCGTGGGCGAAGACTTTGAACATGTCGATAAAGAGAAAGGTATATTGACACTATCTTTATTATATTGCAGCACCGCGAGCCCGCCTCATTAAAAACCTTCTCCGGCCCCACTCGGTGCCCCGAAAAAGGAAAAGAGTGCGTCTGAAAACTCGCGGGCGTTTCAGTACATTGAAGTTTTACAAGGACTATATTTCGACTCTAGGCGTAGAACCGCCTGAGTTGCGCCACGTTCCAGGGGTTTGGCTCCTCCACCCCTGTCTTCTTGTCCTTTATCCTGTATGCTCCTCCTCCGATTACTTCCGTGACAATGTAAGGGCCAAGCCATGGTGACTCGAGTTTTTCATGACTTTTTTGCGTGAGCCGAAGAACTAGGTCTCCCACCTGAAAAGATCTTGGCCGCAAACATCGACTGTGATAATTCTTCAAGTCCTGTTGGTATTTGGTTACCCGAGACAATACTTCGTCTCGGGCTTCATCAAGTGCGTCCGCGTCGTCTTCTAGTGCTTTTCTCGACACTTCTTCGTCATATTCGACGACACGTGGAGAGTTGTGCTCTATCTCGATTGGTAGTACTGCTTCTGCTCCATGAACCAAGAAAAACGGAGTTTCCTGTGTTGCTGTGTTTGGTGTTGTTCGGATGCTCCACAACACACTTGGTAGTTCTTCTGGCCAGGTATGCCGAGCTTTTTCCAGTGGTCCTAACAAGCGTTTCTTGATGCCATTGCAGATGATGCCATTGGCTTTCTCGACTTGCCCATTGGTTTGAGGATGTGCAACTGACGCAAAGTGCAACTTGATGCCCACCTCTTCGCAATAATCCTTGAAATCGTGAGATGTAAAGTTACTGCCGTTGTCTGTGACGATGCTGTGGGGCACTCCAAATCTGAAGACGAGGTCTTTTATGAATTTTACTGCGGATGCTCCGTCTGGTGAATTTATCGGCTTCGCTTCTATCCACTTTGTAAATTTGTCGACAGCTACTAGCATATACTCCTTTCCTCCTGGCCAGGATTTGTGTAACTTGCCCACCATATCAAGTCCCCATTGAGCAAAGGGCCATGACAATGGTATTGGTGCTAGCTCTGCTGCTGGAGAGTGAGGTTTTGCGGCAAACCTTTGACACGCGTCGCAAGTTCTTACTATGTCCTTGGCGTCCTCGATTGCTGTCAACCAGTAGAATCCTGCCCGAAAGACCTTGGCTGCAATAGCTCGACTACTCGCGTGGTGGCCACATATTCCTTCGTGTACGTCCTTCAGAATTATTCTTCCTTCTTCAGGTGTAACACACCTTTACAAGACGCCTGAAATACTTCTCTTGTACAATTCTCCTTTGACCACCGTGAAAGCTTTGGAGCGTCGAATTACTCGTCTTGCCTCAACTGGATCGTCGGGTATTTCTTTCCTGAGGATGTATGATATGTACGGCTGCATCCACGGTGTCTGTATCATCATAACCAGGTCCTGATCTTCTTCTTCTTCTTCTTGCTTTTCCTTGGTAGCCCCCGAGGGTTTCTTCTCCTTCTTTTTTGATTTTGTTGATTTGGTGGACCTCTCTGTTATCTCTTCCCAGAATACACCTGGCGGGACTGCAAGGCATTGCGACCCGATGTTTGCAAGAACGTCGGCTTCGTCGTTGCTCAATCTGCTAATATGATTTACTTCGCATCCATCGAACAACTTCTCGAGCTCGTTGTACACCTCCTTGTATGCCATCATGCTATCATTGACTGCGTCACATTGGTTCATAACTTGCTGAGCCACCAACTGTGAGTCGCCAAAAAATTTTAATCGAGTTGCGCCGCAGGCTTTCGCCATCTTCATCCCGTGTATGAGAGCCTCATATTCTGCTTCATTGTTAGATGCGTTAGGGAACGTCATCCGAAGGATGTACTTCAACTTGTCGCCTTCAGGTGATATGAGTACTACTCCTGCGCCAGCTCCTTCTAGTCTTTTGGACCCGTCAAAGTTCATGGTCCAGGTTCTCGACAAATCTGGAGGTCCTGTATTTTGCAACTCCATCCACTCTGCGATGAAGTCCGGCAGTATTTGCGACTTTATTGCTTTTCTTTTTTCATACGTGATGTCCCGAGGGAAAGTTCTATTCCCCAAAGGGAGACACGACCCGTAGCTTCACAGGTTGTTCAGTATATTTGACAAGGGAGCTTCATTGACCATTATGATCGGATGTGCCGAAAAATAGTGGCGCAATTTTCGTCTTTGTCGTGAACACTCCATATGCTATCTTTTGGTACTGAGGATACCTTTGTTTTGAGGGCGATAAAACTTCGCTAACGAAGTATCTTGCGGCCTCTGCATGCCGTGGAGTTTTCCTTCTTCTTCCCTTTCAACAACTAGCACCGTGCTCACCACTTGGGGCGTGGCTGCGATATACAGCAGGAGAGGTTCCCTTTCTTTTGGCGCCACCAAAATTGGTGGTGTCGAGATTGTGCGCTTCAAATCCTCGAAAGCTCTGTCGGCTTCTTCGTTCCACTGGAATTTATCTCCTTGCTTTATCAAAGCGTAAAATGGTAACGCTTTTTCACCCAGCCTAGCGACGAATCTGCTCAAAGCTGCGACTCGCCCAGTTAGCTGTTGTATTTCTTTCAACTTTGTTGGCTTCCTCATTGTTACGATAGCTTGTATTTTATCGGGATTTGCTTCGATCCCTCTTGCTGAAACTAGAAACCCCAGAAGTTCTCCTGCTGGGACGCCGAAAGAACACTTCGTCGGGTTCAGTTTGAGGCAGAACTTATCAAGGTTGTCGAAGGTTTCCTTGAGATCCTCGATCAGCGTTGCCCCCTTTTTTGATGTTATGACGACATCATCAATGTATACTTGCACGTTCTTCCCGATCTGTGTCGCCAAACACTTCTGCATCATCCTCTGATATGTTGCTCCCGCATTTTTTAAACCAAAGGGCATTGTTCTGTAGCAAAACACGCCGTAAGGTGTAATAAACGTGGTCTTTACTTCATCTTCTTCTTTTAATCTGATCTGGTTATAACCAGAATATGCATCCAGGAAGGAAAGACGTTCACATCCAGCCGTGGAGTCGATAATTTGATCGATACTCGGGAGGAGAAAGTGATCCTTTGGACAATGTTTATTGAGACACGTAAAGTCGACGCACATGCGAAGGACCTTAGTGTTTTTCTTCGGCACCAGCACAGGATTTGCTACCCATGTGGCTTCTGTGAATATCTCTTTGATAAAACCAGCTTCTTGTAGTCGATTGATTTCGACAGCATGGCTTTGCGGTTTGGTTCAAAAACGCCGCAAAGGTTGTTTGATTGGTCTCGCCATCTGGATCCAAGTTTAGGTGGTGCTCGGCAAGTTCCCTGGGTACTCCTGGCATGTCAGCTGGACACCATGCGAAGATTTTCCGGTGCTCACGGAGGAACTTCGACGAGCGCGCTTTCCTATGCGATATCCATGTCGTTTGCGATAGATGTCGTCTTTTCGGTCTGTCGGGTGAATCTCGCACCTCTTTTGAATTTTTCTCGATCTTGAAAGTTGATTCTTTGTTTGGCCTTCCAACGTCTGGCAGTACGTCGTAATCAGTCATGCTTTTTGACGCCAAGTACTCAGCTTGCATCCCGAAAGTTTTTGACAACCGGTGGAAATCCTTGTCGCACTTATCGGCTAAGGCAAAGCTTCCTTTTACTGTGATTGGTCCCTTTGGTCCAGGCATCCTCCACAACAGGTATGTATAGTGTGGCACCGCCATAAATCTAGCATATGCTGGTCGTCCCAACAGAGCGTGGTACTGCGACGGAAAATCCACGACTTCAAATTCGAGCCTCTCGATTCTATAATTTTCTCGGGTCCCAAACTGAACGTCGAGATTGATCTTTCCCAATGGATAACTTGGTTTCTCCGGTGTGATGCCGTGGAACCTTGTGTCTGTTGGTTTCAAGTTTGCTAAGGATATGTTCATCTTCCTCAATGTATCTGCATACATAAGGTTCAAGCTGCTGCCGCCGTCTATGAACACTCGAGAGACATCAAATCCCGCGATAATCTGGCGAGAATAAGTGCTGGCCTGCCCTGGTCGAGGAACTTGCTGCGGATGATCTGCTATTGTGAAGCCGATATCTTGTCGACCAATTAAGGTACTCAAGCTGTTGGTGGAGGCATTTTTTCTGCCATAAACACCTGTCGTGAGATTACTTTACGAGCTCTATTGGACGGCCTTCCCTTCTGAATCATCGACACTGCTCCATTGGAGTTAGGATCAACATAAGGTGGTGGTGCAGGTGCTGCCGCTATTCTGAGCTGATGCCGATTGTCGTCTGTGATCGCGGGAGGAGGCGGCAAGTGAATCTCGCTTCTAGGTTCTCGAGGATTTCTCTGTGCTGCCCGCGCGTTAGCGTTTCGCATACCGCAACATTGCCTGAAAATTTCGACGGTCTTTACGCAAGTGCCCTGACTGTCTTTTACCGTTCTTTGTCGAGGAAAAAGTGCATCCGGCACGGTCCATTCATCATCTCTTCAGGGGACACGAAAGGTCTTGGGAACCTAGGCCCGCTATTTTGCCTGCTGCGTGAATCATCCCTGTTATCACCTCGCTGTTCATTGCTTCTCTGGTAATCATCTCTGTTGCTTCCTCCTGTATTTGTCCGAAAACCTGCCGAAATTTGTCCTGGAGCGTCGTAGTTCTGGTACTGCCGAGGAAATCTTCGCCTCGGTTGATAGTTTCGACCACGGTCCTCCTCTGGCGACCTGTGCCGTTTGTTGTGGACAGCGTCTTCTCCATCTGCCCATTTATTTGCTATCTCCATTAACGCGGATACTGTCTTTGGATTGGTCCTTCCCAAATCCTCGACACCACGCCTGACTCCTGCGACAAACGCATCTATCGCTCTCTCGTCAGATATATTTTCTGCTGAATTTTTGATGATATTCCACCTTTGGATGTACTTTCTCATTGGCTCATCTGGCTTTTGTCGACATGCTCTCAATTCCTCTAACGACGCGGGTATTTTGCACGTGGATCTGAAGTTCTTGACGAACACATCCTCGAAACTTTCCCAGCTGTTGATGGATCCTGGAGCGAGTTTCTTTATCCAAGATCGTGCGGCTCCACTCAAATGTACCTGGATGCTTTGCATAGCTGTTGCCCTGGTTCCTCCTGTCAGCTTCACCGTCTCCAGATAGTCGACTAGCCAATCCTCTGGATCTTGGAGGCCGTCGAACTTCTTGAAATTATCGGGTAGCTTGAATCCTGAGGGGACTCGAGTTTTTCGGACTCTCCTCGTGAAGCATGGTAAGCCGCACATATCCTCGTCGTTAAGTTCTGGAGATTGCCGATGATCCCTTCTGCTTTGCCGCGCTCTGTCGACCCTTGCTTGTGCTTGTGTCTCTTGCTCCACTTGGTCCTTCGGTCTTGCCGCTGTTGCTGCTGCAGGTCATGGACTATTTTGTCTTGCCGCTCCTTCGGGAGGCGTTGATACAAACGCTGTCCCCATAGCTCCAACTCCTGCTACCGCCATATTGTACAGTGTTTCCCTTGGATCACCTGGAGGTGGTTTAGATGCAAGGATAAAAGCATGTGTCGCCATATACCCAGCCTCTGGTGTCTTAGGGATGATGTTTCCTCTTGTATCTATCGACATGAAGGACATGTCGAGGTTTTGGACCAAGTGTTCTCTTTCTGCTTCGGGTATGTGTTGCAACCTTGATCTTGCTCTGTTCCGCGCCTCCCGGTGGCTATCACCCGTAGTTCTAGATTGTCGACTTAGATCTGCCCTTCTCCTGCTGGATGCAGAAGCTGCCTCCTTTCTCCTATTCAACTCAGCTGTCTGTTTTTCCAATTCCCTGGCAGCTCGTGCGAGCCTATATTGATATGCTTGCAATTCTTCTGGTGTGGCTGTGGTAGCCATTGGTTCTGTGCCGTTCATAGCTCTCGCGGCTCTGTCCCACGATGCTTGTGAAAGTTGAACTCTATCTCGCGGCTCTGGCCCGACGTATTTGTTGCCCAGGCCTTGTCGCAGATTGGAGGGATCGACGTATGGATTTCCCAGACTGTCGAAAGCCTCAGATGTCTCCTCTTGATCTTCAATGGTGTAAATCTGATGATACTTTGTACTCAGATCTACGTTGGGTTTGGTGACATCATCGTTGAGATTGATGAAGACCTTGCCCACTGTGATAGATTTGTCGATGAAGTCGTAACTGTCGACATCGCTTGAGCCATCGCTTATATATGAGTCCGCAGATGACTCAAACGACATGTCGTTGAAGATCTTGGCGAGTTTCTCTCTTGTTCTGGTGCTGACGTAACGTGTCGCCGAGGTTTCTTCTTCTCCTGACTCGATTGACGATGCATAGCTTGAAAAATCGGAATCGACCACCGACGATCCCGACGAAATCGGAATCTCGACACGATACGATCCTTCCTTCTCGACGCGAAAGTGAAACCTTCCGAACGTCATCTCCATGGGCTCCGCCAGATACGCATATGCATCCAAACGGGAGGGTGGGTGAGGAACAAAATCGACAAGACCAGCAGCGATCTGTTTACCTCGATCCATTGTGTTGCTTGCAGTTGATGATGTCGAAGATCTTGAGCGTGCCATCGAGATCAGATCCTTACGCCTCTAGCTCCCACAGACGGCGCCAATTGACAAGGTATCAACTCGTCAATGCCTATGGATTGTAGGCTAGGGTTTAGTTAGAAGTAGAGGGCAAGTAGATCTCGAAGGTTTCAGCCGAAAAGTACTCGACGATTATGAAAATTAGGGTTTGCAGATAATGATTCGATGATCTCCTCGTCCCTCGACTCCCCCTTTATATAGGAGGTGGAGCCGAGGGATTCGTGCTATACAAGTTACAGAGTCCGGGACGGTTTCTAACTCATCCCGCCAGATTACAGATAACACTTCCTATTACAACTCTTGACTTTCCTTGATATATCTTGGGCTCCCGAATCTTCTTATTCTTCGGGTAGTGGGCCTTCAGTAAACCCCGGGTACTATCTTCGGCAAGCCCATTTGGGATGCCTATGTCAGTTAGAGTGCCCACTACCATTCGTTGACAACAACAAACACCTCTCAAAATTTTACTTTTATGCTCTCTTTATGTTTTCAAAACCAAAGCTCTAGCACAAATATAGCAATCAATGCTTCCCTCTGCGAAGGGCCATTCTTTTACCTTTTATGTTGAGTCAGTTCACCTATTTCTCTCCATCTCAAGAAGCAAACACTTGTGTGAACTGTGCATTGATTCCTACATACTTGCATATTGCACTTGTTATATTACTTTGCATTGACAACTATCCATGAGATATACATGTTATAAGTTGAAAGCAACCGCTGAAACTTAATCTTCCTTTGTGTTGCTTCAACACCTTTACTTTGATTTATTGCTTTATGAGTTAACTCTTATGCAAGACTTATTGATGCTTGTCTTGAAAGTACTATTCATGAAAAGTCTTTGTTTTATGATTCATTTGTTTACTCATGTCATTACCATTGTTTTGATCGCTGCATTCATTACATATGCTTACAATAGTATGATCAAGGTTATGATGGCATGTCACTCCAGAAATTATCTTTGTTATCGTTTACCTGCTCGGGACGAGCAGGAACTAAGCTTGGGGATGCTGATACGTCTCCGACGTATCGATAATTTCTTATGTTCCATGCCACATTATTGATGATATCTACATGTTTTATGCATACTTTATGTCATATTTATGCGTTTTCCGGAACTAACCTATTGACGAGATGCCGAAGTGCTAGTTCCTGTTTTCTGCTGTTTTTGGTTTCAGAAATCCTAGTAAGGAAATATTCTCGGAATTGGACGAAATCAACGCCCAGAGTCTTAGAATTGGACGAAGCTTCCAGAACACCCGAGAGTCGCCAGAGGGGGGCCACAGGCCCACCAGATGATAGGCTGGCGCGGCCTAGGCCTTGGCCGCGCCGCCTTACTGTGTCGTCGCCTCGTCGACCTTCCGACTCCGCCTCTTCGCCTATATAAAGGTCCCTGACCTAAAACACGAGACGGAAAAAGCCACGGTACGAGAAACCTTCCAGAGCCGCCGCCATCGTGAAGCCAAGATCTGGGGGACAGGAGTCTCTGTTCCGGCACGCCGCCGGGACGGGGAAGTGCCCCCGGAAGGCTTCTCCATCGACACCACCGCCATCTTCATCAACGCTGCTGTCTCCCATGAGGAGGGAGTAGTTCTCCATCGAGGCTCGGGGCTGTACCGGTAGCTATGTGGTTCATCTCTCTCCTATGTACTTCAATACAATAATCTCATGAGCTGCCTTACATGATTGAGATTCATATGATGATGCTTGTAATCTAGATGTCATTATGCTAGTCAAGTGGATTTTACTTATGTGATCTCCGGAGACTCCTTGTCCCACGTGTGTAAAGGTGACAGTGTGTGCACCGTGTGGGTCTCTTAGGCTATATTTCACAGAATACTTATTCGCTGTTATGAATGGCATAGTGAAGTGCTTATTTATATCTCTTTATGATTGCAATGTGTTTTGTATCACAATATATCTGTGTGCTACTCTAGTGATGTTATTAAAGTAGTTTATTCCTCCTGCACGGTGTAATGGTGACAGTGTGTGCATCGTGTAGTACTTGGCGTAGGCTATGATTGTGATCTCTTGTAGATTATGAAGTTAACTATTGCTATGATAGTATTGATGTGATCTATTCCTCCTTTCGTAGTGTGAAGGTGACAGTGTGCATGCTATGTTAGTACTTGGTTTGGTTATGTTGATCTGTCATGCACTCTAAGGTTATTTAAATATGAACATTGAATATTGTGGAGCTTGTTAACTCCGGCATTGAGGGTTCGTGTAATCCTACACAGTTAGTGGTGTTCATCATCCAACAAGAGGGTGTAGAGTCTAGCATCTATCTATTTATTCTGTTATGTGATCAATGTTGAGAGTGTCCACTAGTGAAAGTATGATCCCTAGGCCTTGTTCCTAAATACTGCTATCGCTGCTTGTTTACTGTTTTACTGCATCTTTACTTCCTGCAATATTACTACCATCAACTGCACGCCAGCAAGCACTTTTCTGGCGCCATTGCTACTGCTCATACTTATTTATACCACCTGTATTTCACTATCTCTTCGCCGAACTAGGGCACCTATTAGGTGTGTTGGGGACACAAGAGACTTCTTGCTTTGTGGTTGCAGGGTTGCATGAGAGGGATATCTTTGACCTCTTCCTCCCTGAGTTCGATAAACCTTGGGTGATCCACTTAAGGGAAACTTGCTGCTGTTCTACAAACCTCTGCTCTTGGAGGCCCAACACTGTCTACAAGAATAGAAGCACCCGCAGACATCAATCGGTTCTCAACCATTGTGTAGTCATTGAACTGCTCCATAGCATACAGTTCACCTCCGGCATCGGCAGCACCAAACTTAGCGTCTAGTGCATCCAACAGTTTCTTCCTATTTCGTATGTGCAGATAAGCATCAACCAACTTGTCTCCAAGCACACTTAGGACGGCACCCACAAAGATTACGATGGCATCCCCGAACGCTTTATCCTCATCAGGAGTAAGCGGACCTCTGGGATTACCTTCCGCAACTCGGTGCACGCCCATAGAAGTGAGCCACAAGAGGGTCTTACTCTGCCATCTCTTGAAATGAGAACCCGTAAACGGGCTCGGTTTAAGCGCAACAGCAAAACCAGACGGTGAAAATTGCCTAAGCACATAAGGTTTTTGGATTGTAGGATTATTAGGCAATTTCCGTGTGAGTTTAATTACCGAAAGCAACATTACAGATGCACAAGCATACTTAACCACACACATCAGACTAAGCACATGCATCAGATCTGAACATGGAACAAGTAGTAGTGCAAGGTAGGAGAGGAAAAGCACGTACATCGCGACCGGGAAGGTCGCACCAGCAGCAGTACTACCACCATGGGTATTGTTGATGTCGCCCATGGTGTAGTCGGATCTGTCGATGTAGCAGTCGAACCATCGAAGAAGAGCACGAACAGCAGCGAGCAGTCGCGCCGAGACGCTCCCCAAAACCTTATCGCCCGTCTCCCGGTGCAGTATCTCAACGGACGGAGTTTTGGAGGCCTGCTCTCCCGGACTGCTGTGCACGCAGTCGCCGGAATGGGGAAGACTAGAGAGTAACATAGCCAAAGGAACTTCGCGAGAGAGATGGACTAGAGAGTTCTGAGCACTGTGTGTTTCTCTAGATCTGATCTGTCTCCTTTTATGGCCTGGGAAGCCGACCCGACCGCGTTGCCACGCATAGGAAGCCAGGGACACGCGGCGATCATGCACATGCAGGCCGACACGTACCCAACACAGTTGGTGCACCAAGCAAAAATTTAGGTTTCCTTGAGTGTGTCTTGAACTCGAGTCACGAAACGCGACGTGCGTGATGAGGCGGGGCGGGCGGAGGAGGAGGAGTGCGCGAGGGCTCCTTCTATTCTCACTCACTTGGAATGACTAGAACAGCAGCTCTTATATACCACTCCAACTCTCTCCCAACTAGCAATGTGGGACTAAACTTTGTTCCCCAAGGCTGTCCCAAGCTACCAACGTGATGGGCCTTGAGATTTCATGAATTGTAGACTATATGGACTGCCTTATTGGGCTGCAGCCCATCTACATTCAACATGAGGCACCTATTTCCCCAACTAACACGATCCGCTTTTTGTGTCGCAAGGCAAAATCCTAGGAAGCGCCAGGCGCAAACATTTTGTGTCCCCGTCCCTCGATAACAGCATCTTCAACAGCCACGATATATGTCACTGTGACCGCACCGTAAATATTTACCACGCTCTGCTTCGAATTTTCTCCCACTAGAGACACTAAACTAGAGCGCGTTCGCGAACGCTAGAAATGTTCCTCCGCTGAACGCTACATTATACAGCGCGCAGCGCTGGCGGAAACAACATTCGATCATATTTATGTACGGAATAGAAACAAAACATAAAAATTAACTGGAAATACGAAAATATATTGCAAACTTCGACGCTACAATCAAATTTATTTTGAAACTACCCTAAACTACTTGGAATCCCAATCAAAGTCCAACGAGCGAGTTGTCGACGACACTGGAGTGGATGTCCACTCGAAGGAGGAGGAGGAGAGGACGATCGTCGACGGGCCGGCGCCGTTTTTCTTCTCATTTGCCTTCCTCGCGGCCTTCTCCTCCCTCTCCTTCTTCCTCGCTGCCGACTTCGCCCTCCACTCCTCGCAGTCCGCCTTCTTCGCCGCCTTCGCTGACGACTTCTCCTCTTCCTTCTTGTCGTAGAAGGCCTCCATCGCGGCGATGTCCTCCGGGAACTGGCACTCGAGGTAGAGGCGCTCGTCGCGCTCCGCGATGACGAGCCGCTGCTCGCGCGTGACGGCCGGAGGCAGCGGCGCGAGCGCTTCCGCCTGTTGCCGCGTCCAGACGTCAGCGAAGTTCATCGAACGACGGGAGCGGCCGAGGCGCCAGGCGACCGCGTCGTAGGCGCGCGCCGCCCCGTGCACCATCTCGAACGTCCCGGGCCCGATGCGCTCGTCGCCGCTGCGTATCTCGGCGTAGAATGTGTCGCCCGGTCGCGTGCGGACGCCGTGGTAGCCGGAGCTCGAGCGGCGGCGAGGCGGCATCTCGTCGCGAGGCGTAGCGGCGGCGCGGAGCGAGGTGGGAGGCGGAGCGACGACGCGGAGCAAGGCGGGGGCGGCGACGCGACACGCAGGCGGTGAATATTCCGGACGGTTGGGTGCACGCACATGGCGTCTTATAGCGCGCGCGGCAGTCGGCGTGGCAGGTTTTGGCGCGTAGGATGGCGCAAGCGCGCTCGCGGCAAAAAAATTAGCGCGTGCAGCTTTTTCGCGCGTCCGCTGGAGGTTCGCGCGGCAAATCGGCGGTCGACTTTTACCGTTCCTGTTGGAGATGCTCTAAGAGCATGTCTAACAGGCCCCGTATTTCGATGCCCCGTATAACGCTCGCATTTCGCCCCGTATCGAAAAACTGCTAATGGAAGAGCCATTCCGTCCAGTAGACCCCGTATTTCGCCCCGTATTTTCAAAAATAAAAACCTCGGGAAGTTCATCTTCATTGATCATACTACGGATCATACATACATTCCGATCATACTACGGATCATACTACATCTAACCTACATCTACTCGTCAAGGATGACGTAGGGGATGAAGGCGATGGAGGCCGCCTCCTCCTGCGCCTCTTGCGCCTCCCGCGCCTCGAACTCCCAGACGGCGGCGATGGCCGCCGCCTCCTCCTCTGCCTCCGCCCGAGCTTTCTCGGCGGCATCCGCCTCGGATTCGGCCACCGCACGCCGGAAGGCCGCCTCCTCCTCTGCCGCCTCCTCTTCCTCCTCGCCGCCTCCGCTTCCTCCGCCGCTGGTGCTGCCGATGGTCGCCGCCCATGCCGCCTTGGACGCGCGGTCGCGCTGCCACTCGGCGAGCCACTTCTCGAAGGCTTCGCCGCTCATCGGCTTGAGCGGCGGGTCTTGCCGGTACCACCGCCCACCCGCGGCGTACTCCCGGAGCGAATCCTGCACGTACAGCGCGCCGGCGTACCGGCACGCCGCACGGCGGCTCCCGGCGGCGGATCTCTTGCACTTGAGCCGCCACGCCTCCTCCACGGTGTCCGGCGAGCGGGATCGCTTCGATCCGCTCGCCGGCGAGGCGGTACTACGGCGGCGGGAGTCCATGCAGGTGGCGGCGGGTGGAATGCGGCGCGGGGGAGCGACTAATTGCTCGCCGGAGCAGGAGGAGGAGGCGGCGGCGCACGGCGGAGCTAGGGTTGCGAGTGAGGGGTTAACCCCTCACTTGCACCTGCGCCCAGTATAAGTAGGGGGCGGTGGGGCCGATTTCCTGGGCCCCGTATTCCGTCGAAACGGACCGGCCCAAATACGGGGCCTGCTAGACGGCCCAAATCGCGCCTACCCCGTATCCCGCCGGAATTTTACGGGGTGGGCGGGTTATACGGGGCCTGTTAGACATGCTCTAAGCGCCCGCACCCAATCCTGACGTCCCTAATTTAGCATGTGTGTTATACTCGCTCCGTTTCTAAATATAAGGTATATGTTTTTTGATACGGAAATTAAGAAACACATGTGGAAGAAAACTTGCACAAGATTTTAGCTGAATGGATCATGAACAATTGACATGAGAAAATAGTGGAGTTTTCAAAAGATAAAGAAACACAAACAAATTTTTAAAAAAATATCAAAACAGGTTGCCTAAAGCAATATACCTTATATTTTAGAAACTTTTCTTAAAAATCTATTTATATCTAGAAACGGAGGGATTACGTGCTCCCCCACCGCATTGACCAATCTGGCCGGAGGCCGAGCCTGAGAGCACACCGGTGGCCATTTGCATCTCCGGCGACAGGCGCACCTTGGGCGAGGTGTCTCTGGAACTCACGGCGGACTGGTGCCATGGGAGCTCGTGTACGACAGGCTGTGCGGGGAGCGCTCGCCACGATCTTCGGCGAGGGTGGAGGGTACAGCCGCCGGAGCGCGCTGGCGTGCGTTCGAGCTCGCCAACGTCGACGCCATGCCATTGTGGGCGTTTGCACCCGTCGTGCTGGCCACGACGGTGAGCGTGTGGAGGCGCCCGTGGACGCCAAACCACGGGGTGGCCGTCGTCGGAGATGCAGATGGCGCGGAACCAGCATCTAGGCCACCACCGTGCGGGCGCTACGGAGTCGCCGACCTCGCCATTGACCGAAGCTGGCCGCCGCATAAATCGACGCCGGCGACCATTTCGTCGACGCCATTGAGCTCCGTCCCCCACGTCCGCTCCGTTATAGGCACCGTCGTGTGAGGGAGGGATCCAGAGCGAAGGACGAGCTCCTCCATGGCGGCCACGGCCAGCTCAATCACCAGCGGAGAACGTGCACATGAGGTGCTCGACAGAATGCCCCCGAGGTAAATTTTGTGTGAAGGTAATGACAGGTAGGCCAAATTTAATGAAAACCGGTGGCAAATTGTGGAAAAATGAAAACCCGTGGCAAAGCCTTGAATTGTTGTGGTATCTTTTTTTTGTTTTTTTGCAATTTTCTCATGTTTTCTTGACTCGCGTGACGCGTGCACCTGCCAAATTTAGAAATTTCAACTTGGAGACTTGCTGAACAATAGAAGACTTGAATCTTCAGGCTACATTTTAACTTTGGCCTGTTACTCAGCGCTGAGCCGCTGACAGAGTGGCCAATTTTTCTGCACCTTATTTCTATTATCTGATCTATCATCTGAAGCAAACTGCTACTGCAATAGGCTCACAAGGTCGGCTGTAGCACACATGCAACCGTCTCTGGCTCAAATAGCTCTATTAAGTGAGGTTAAGAAAGAAGGAAGATACAGAGGAGTTCATTCAGAAACATCTTGCCACGGTGAAGTACAAGGTGAGGAGCAACGTGGGTAACCAGTCCAAATCACCGTGGAATGGTAAGCATAAGGTGGAGTAGTTTGCACCACAACTGGCAATGTTAATTTCTCGGCGTGTGACTTTCACTGTTATCAATGCAGTCAATCTCAGAGCAACATCAGGTATATTGGCAATCCCTGGGCAACACCCGTCTCTTCCCCACTCCTGGACACCGTAATTTTACCACTACTCTTTCCATTGGAGAAATTAAATTCAAGATGGAGCTTGCCATGTCTGCAGTAGCAGGTGAACTCTTGAGCCGATTCATCTCCTTCCTCAGCAACAAGTACCACTCGAGCCAGGCATACTCGGAAGATAAGCAGCTTGAGAAGCTGCAACTGCTGCTCCTGAGAGCTTGCACTGTCGTCGAGGAGGCGGACGGGCGGTACATCACCAACTCGGGCATGCTCGCGCAGCTCAAGATGCTGGCGAGCGCTATGTACCGAGGCTACTGGGCGCTAGGGGCCGCCAGTTACAGGTCCCTCGAGGAGGATAGTACCCTGGAGGTGGAGGTTAGCAACTCATCTGTCTGTCCAAAACGTTCCCGCGCAGTCCATGCCAATGCTCGAAAGAACCAGGCCAGGTACCTTCTCGAGCTTCAGGGTGCACTGGAAAGCTTAGAAAGTATTGTTGGTAATCTGAGGGAGTTTGTTTTGATTCTGGGTGGGTGCGATCGCATGGTTCGTAGACCATACGATGCCTATCTTTACATGGAGAACTTCATGTTCGGCCGCCATACCGAGAAGCAATTGTTGTCCAAGTTCCTGCTGCAGCACGACCATCGCTCTCCACCGGCTGTTCTCCCCATCATCGGTGCTCTTGGAGTTGGGAAGAAGACGCTAGTCGCACATGTGTGCAACGACGAGAGGGTTAGATCGCGCTTCCCTGTGATCTTGCATCTGCGTGAATCTGATCTGTTGACCATGACAGACCACTCAACTCTTGTTGCAGAGAAGACGACACTGCTAATCATCGAGTTTGTTTCGGATCTGGGTGAGAAGGATTGGTCCAGGTTTTACTCGGCTCTGGCAAGCTTGGATAGTAGAAGCAAAGTGGTTATCCTAAGCCGGTATAAGAATTCAGAGAAGTTTGGAACTGTGAAGCCAATATTTCTGAATCCTCTGTCATACGAGGAGTTCAGCTACCTCTTCAAGACGCTCACATTTGGGAGCGCGAACCAGCTGGAATACCCGCGGCTAGTACGGATCGCGGACGAGTTTGCGAGGGAGCTGCAGTCAGATTGGTCGCTGGTCACTGCAAATCTGCTTGCGGACGTGATAAGAAGAGATCTGAATGTTTGTTTCTGGCTCTGCATACTGACCAGGCTTAGAAGGGTAGTGGAGAGAAACTTGTCCATGTTTGGTGAACACCCCAAGTTACTTCTCGAGAGAGGTCATGAAATAGCTGTCACGGACCTTGTTTTGCACTCCTCCTGTCCGCTTCGCCTCGTCTGGGGCATCACAGATGATGTTCCCATGAAGAAGAAACCATCAAAGGTTACATTTCATGAACTGTTGATAGATCCTGGGGCTGGGAGAAAAGTGGAGTCCGGTCAGTTGACATGGGAATCAAGGTTACCGCCTTATACTTCATTTCATCACTTTGTTTCACCTTGTGCTCAAGGTATGCTTGGAGGTACTACCCTGTCACGACGGAAGCGTCGAGGGGTGCCTTTCTAGCCTTGTAACAATACTCACACCCTAATGTAATGGGGAATTGTTCAACGGGTTTGCCTAGGATCAGCTACTTATAATTGTTGATTGTAATCCTGTTTTTCGGAGATGGGGTATGGGTGTATACCATTTTACCTTCTTTTTAGGTGAACCCATAAAAAAATTAGTACAATAAAATAGTTGTGTGCATCAATTGATGCAGCTATAGGAGGCTTTGCCTCCTTTTCAAAGGAAAATGTAATAGAAAAATATATACTATAATTTCTACGGATGCACACTTATTTCCAGGTACAATTGCACTATCATACTTTCTGGCAAGCACATCAACTGCCACAGATTCTTGCATGTAGGAGGAGCCAAACAAAAGATTAGAGCTCGTTTGGATGCTGTTTTTAAGCTGAACTGTGTGTTTCCCCGGTCCAAGTGTGACCAATATTAGGCCTGTGTATGCAGTGATGCTAGACGTACGATAGTTTTTGTAGATCTGTGTACGACGACATTTTCGAACCATCCATAGTCGTGAGAAGAAGTAAACCAGGCCATCCGAGCTTGCCTATCTTATGTACTTCCTCCATCCATAAAAAAGATGTCAAATATTTGTCTAAATTTAGATGTATCCATACATTATAGTGTCTAGATATATATAAATTTATTTAAACTTTCGACATCTAATTATGGTCAGAGGTAGTACGACATTTTCGAACCATCCATAGTCGTGAGAAGAAGTAAAACAGGCCATCCGAGTTTGCTTTTTTTTTCTTGAGGGCATCTGAGTTTACTTTTTTTTAGCGCAATCCGAGTTTGCTATACATATGATAAATTTCGTCCATTTTATGTACGGCACTATATCCATGCCAGGGAGGGCCTATTCTCCGCTTTAAGCGGGAGGATAAAGGAATTTAAACTAGGCCAGACCCATTTATTATGTCGCTTCTCCCTGTCTATTTCGTACGTGAGTTGCATAGTTTCAGGTTTCCAAATCCATACAAATTCAAAACGAAAAAAAATCAAAATCTATACAAATACTAAACAAAAAATTCAAAACCAAACGATTTTCAAGCGAACAATTTTCAAAATCTGAAAACATTCAAATTTCAACCTTCGTAAAGCATATTACAGTCATACAAAATTGCAACAGCAGCAGTCGCTGTAAAGTGTAAAGCCACCATCTTTCACCGCTTCCACGGTCTCCAAATTAGGGCCACCTCAGAGTAACTATCTCCCCTCATACATGGTGACCTCATACATGTCCAAGTCAGATTTTGTAGCTTGTTTGTTAGCCCGGCCTGGTTGAGAGATTTTGAGTAGAGAAGTTGTTTGGTACAGGTTGTATACATTGGTACGTGCTGAGTCCGATTTTTTACACAAAGGTCCTTAAGCAGAATAACAAAAAGCAATCAAGTCCTTTCTTGGTGAGGCTGGCCGGAGCTGCCCCTGGCGGCTGGCTGGAGCTGCCCCTGGCTGCTGGCTGGAGCTGCCCCTAGCGGCTGGCCGGAGCTGCGGGCGTGGAGGCGCGTCGAGGCAGCACATCCCAGCGACGGTTGGCGGCGCAGGGAGATGAAGATAGGAGGGAGGCTGCGGCATGATCTCTTGGTGCTGCTCGGCCGACGTGACGGCTGGCCGGAGCTGCGCCTGGCGGCTGGCCGGAGCTGCGCGTGAAGGCGCATCGATTCATCGACGCAGCATGCCCTGGCGGCGCATCGCCGATGCAGCACATCCTGGTGATGTATCGAGGCTGCGCGTCGTTTATGCGGGCGTGGAGGCGCATCGAGGCAGCACGCCCCGGCGGCGGTTGGCGGCGCAGGGAGAGGAAGACGGGAGGGAGGTGGAGGAAGAGGAAGACGGGAGGGAGGCGGCGGCGTGCTTTCTTGCTGCTGCTCGGCCGACGGGGGGAGAGGGTGGGGCGCGGGAGGATGGGAGAGGAAGTTGGGGGAAAAATGAGAGAGAGAAAGACGTGGGGCTGCGGGTCTGGGGGGCGCGGGGCAACGCTACAGTGTTTTGCGGGATGCACTCAGCCTGGGCGAGTTGTGAAGCTCGATTTGAGCTTCTCAACTCAGCCTGGCTGAGAGGCCTTTTCCGTATGAGGTCGGCACTGCTGAGATAGATCGACTCAGGCTAACAAATAAGAAATAGTTTTTTTTTTTCTTTTTGAGATTACAAATAAGAAATAGTTGGTTGGGCTAGGTTGAGGTGAGAATATCTGGGTTGGCCCAGGCTACCAAACACACCCCTAGTATACTGTTCAATGGTTCACGTAAAGCATAAACTTCCGCTGTCATTGCATCTGCCATAAAAGGGGAGGTCTTTTGTATGTGCTACAATACACTTAGAGCATCTCAGCCGTTGGGCTCTCTACGCCCAAATCCGACGCTATTTATTGCCAGATGGATGTAATTTTAGCTCCGGGGAGTCCATTTTTCCCAGCGGCGAGTCCAGAATGGATGTAAGTTTTTGACAAAATACGTCGAATTCAGACAGAATTGGGCAAAACTCATTCAAACATAAGTGAAATTTAATGGTATTTAACATATATAGGCGAGTTCGTACATAAATAGGCTGAATTCGTACATATATTTGAATTCGGCGTTAGGCAAACTAAAACTTAAACTAAAAGCGGCCTTCCACATGCCGAAATGGCGGTAGAAGGCCGTGTAGTCACCGCCGTCGTCGTCGTCGTTGGAGTTCCCGGCGTCCTCGGGCGGTGGTGCCTCGTGCCATTAGTTGGAACCCTGGCCAGTGTCGCCGGCGCGTGGCGGCGTCGGCCGGTATAGGTCGTCGTCGCTGCTCTCCTCCAGTTTTATCAGCGGTGCGTTCCTGGGCACGCCGTTCCTTGCCGAGGCGGTGATTCATCGCGCGGCAGCTAGGTCCAGCAGCCGCCGCTGCTGCTCCGCCTCCTGGCGCTCCCAGTCCCGCCTGGACCACTCCAGCGCGGCGTCGATGGGGAGGCTGTTGTCGGCGGGCACCAGGTTCCTGCAGCGACCTGGCGATCGCCTCCTCCAACACGGCGTCCTCCGCGCTCTTGGCCTCCCCCTCGACGAGCTGGTTGGCGGCGGCGGCCTCCTTCTTCGACGACTTCCTCTTCCGCCCGTGCTGCGGAGAGGAAGGTTGGTCGCGGATGATGAGGGCGCCGCTCCTGCGCCCTCTGGCCGACGGTGGAGATGCCGGCTCCTTCTTGACAAAGGTCAGTGTCGACGAAGACGCCGGCTCCTTCTTGATGAAGGTCGAGGGTGTTGGAGATATGCCCAAGAGGCAATAATAAATTAGTTATTATTATATCTTAGTGTTCATGATAAATGTTTACATCCCATGCTATAATTGTATCAACCGAAACATTGGTACATGTGTGTTATGTAAACAACAAGGAGTCCCTAGTAAGCCTCTTGTATAACTAGCTTGTTGATTAATGGATGATCATGGTTTCGTGATCATGAACATTGGATGTTATTAATAACAAGATTATGTCATTAGGTGAATGATATAATGGACACACACCCAAATGAGCGTAGCATAAGATCAAGTCATTAAGTTCAATTTGCTATAAGCTTTCGATACATAGTTGCCTTAGTCCTTCGACCATGAGATCATGTAAATCACTTACACCGGAAGGGTACTTTGATTACATCAAACGCCATTGCGTAAATGGGTGGTTATAAAGATGGGATTAAGTATTTGGAAAGTGTGAGTTGAGGCATATGGATCAATAGTGGGATTTGTCCATCCTGATGACGGATAGATATACTCTGGGCCCTCTCGGTGGAATGTCATCTGATTAGCTTGCAAGCATATGAATGGTTCATAAGAGATCACATACCACGGTACGAGTAAAGAGTACTTGTCGGTAACGAGGTTGAACAAGGTATGGAGATACCGATGATCGAACCTCGGACAAGTAAAATATCGCGTGACAAAGGGAATCGGCATCGTATGTAAATGGTTCAATCGATCACTAAGTCATCGTTGAATATGTGGGAGCCATTATGGATCTCCAGATCCCACTATTGGTTATTGCTCGGAGAGGAGTCTCGACCATGTCTGCATAGTTCGCGAACCGTAGGGTGACGCGCTTAAGGTTCGATGTCGCATAAGTAGATTCGGAATATGAGATGGAGACCGAAGTTTGTTCGGAGTCTCGGATGGGATCCAGGACATCACGAGGAGGTCCGGAATGGTCCGGAGAATAAGATTCATATAAGGAAAGTTGATTTCTAGGTTTCGGAAAAGTTCGGGATTTTTCCGGTGAAAGACCGAGAAGGTTCTAGAAGGTTCCGGGGGTCCCACCAGTGGGCCCACGACCCTAGGAGGCCTAGCATGGGCCGAGGGGATGCACCCTAGCCTAATGGGCCAGGGGCACATGCCCCTCAAGGCCCAGGCCGGCCAACCCTAGGGTTTTCCCCAAAACCCTAGGGGGATCAACTTGGGGGGGAAGAATTCCCCCTCCCCCCTTTGGCCGCTGCCCTAGATGGGTTTGGGGCATTGGGGGGCCACCCAAACCGACCTCCCCCCCTATAAAAAGAGGGGAGGGGGCAGGGGGCGTTCACCCCTTCAGACCTAGCTCTGGCCGCCCCCTCTCTCCTCCATAGTGCTGTTCCGGCTTGGCGAAGCCCTGCAGTTTTTCTCCTCCACCACCACCACCACGCCGTCGTGCTGCTGGGATTCCGTGTAGATCTACCACACCTCCGCTGCCCGCTGGAACGGGGAGAGGAAGGGGCTTCATCGACACCGTACGCGCGACCGAGTACGGAAGTGCTGCCGGATTGCAGCACAGGATGATCGACTACATCAACAACGAGATCTAATCTCGTAGGCTTTGGAAATCTTCGAGGGTTAGTCTCACATGCATCTCGTTGCTTCGATCTTCATAGATTAGATCTTGGCTTTTCCTAGATTGGATCTTGGATTTATTCGTCTTGCGGTAGGAAATTTTTTGTTTTCTATGCTACGAACCCCATCAGTGGTATCAGAGCCATGTCTATGCATAGATCTGTTGCACGAGTAGAACACAATGGTTTTGTGGGCGGTGATGCTCTTGTTGCTTTAGTGAAAGGATCGTATGCCGCACCTAGAGGGGGGGGGGGTGAATAGGTGCTAACCAATTTTTAGTTCTTTTTCAATTTAGGCTTGACACAAAGGTAAATTCTCTAGATATGCAACTAAGTGAATTTACCTATATGACAAGATTATCAACTAAGCAAGATATAGCTACGCAATATATAGGAGATAGATTGGGATAGAGGTAACCGAGAGTGGAGCACGCGATGACACGGAGATGATTCCCGTAGTTCCCTTCCTTTGCAAGAAGGTACGTCTACGTTTGGAGGAGTGTGGTTGCTACGCAAGCCAAACCAACAGCCACGAAAGCTTCACTCAGATCTCCTGTGAGCAACGCCACGAAGGCCTAGCCCACTTCCACTAAGGGATTTCCTCGAGGCAGAAACCGGGCCTTTACAAGGTTCTTGGGGCACACATCCACAACCGAATTGGAGGCTCCCAAATCTGTAACAATACAACAATCAACAACAACACATCAACACAAATCAACTAGGGAACCAAATAGGAACACTAGCATGAGATCCCTCAAACAAATGAGGGGGAAATGAAAATCGCTTCGGTGAGGATGTAGATCGGTGGCTTCTCCTTCGAATCTCCAAAGATCAAGAGCTTTGGTTGGGGGAGGAAGGAGATCTTGCAAATCTTGTGTTTCTTGAGGTGGCTCTAATGGTGATGAAGCTTGGCAGATTTCTTGTGCAATGATTGAGCAAAGAGGTAAGGAAGAAGAAGAGGGGTATAAATACCCCTCCCCAAAATCCAGCCGTTGAGCATTTCGGGGGGCCGGATAATCCGCCCTAAGTAAGGGCCGGATAATCCGCCCCCCCGGATAATCCGGCCTCCAGGTACAAAACCATGACAATGTCCGGGCAAATGTCCGGCCCCTAGTCTGAGAAGCAATTCTTCAGGTCCTTAGCCATTTTCGAGGGGGCCGGATATTCTTGAAATATCCGGCCCGGATAATCCGGCCCTGGTACAAAACCGGGACAATATCCGGGCAAATGTCCGGCCCCTATACTGAGCTGCATTTTCTCAAGTCCTTAGCCGAAATTCTGGGGGCCGGATATTTTGGAAATATCCGGCCCGGATTATCCGGCCTGATGATTATTTTTGCAACTGCTTTTTGGCAACACTGACCACATCCAACACACATACAAATGTATCTATGTAATTCCTGTATCACTTAAACAGCCATTAGTGTATCACATACATTGACATCAAACACTCAAAACATAATATGAGAGATGTTCTTTCAATCTCCCCCTTTTTGGTGTTTGATGACAATATACGGATTTGCAAGAGAATCATTATAGAGACAAGCATGATGGCAAAAACATAGAGGCACTCCCCCTACATGTGTGCATATAAGTAATTTGCATTTGAATACAAATACACTACACATAGGAGCAAGGTGCCTCAACACAAGAGGTATCCATCATGAGCTCTAACAAGAGACATATACATATATGAAGTTGAGATATGGTGCTAGAAATCATACCCATGTGTAGATATATGATACGAAGATATAGCATCACACATAATATAATAGTCTTGATCTCAACATATAGAAATCCGAAAACCATAACAATGTCTCACACCACATAGCACATAGTTTTAAACGGACCACAACCAAAGCAAATAGTTCAAATAAGAGGGAACGGAAGCAATAAAGGAATGATAAACGCATATGCTTGTGCCCAAAACATGCAAATCCCCGAGAGAGTTCCTAATAGAACGCTTCTCCCCCTTTGGCATCGAGACGCCAAAAAGGGGACAAGCGCGATGCTACTCGCCCCATGGGGATCACTCGGAGGCATCATCATCATCGGACTCTTGCGCCTCTTCTTCTTCTTCTTCTTCTTCTTCTTCTTCTGCTTCTTCATCAGAGTCAGGTGCATCCGGAGAACGGCGAGTGAGACTGGACCTCTGAATGCAACTATCAAGATCACTCCACGGAACCTGTGCAGAATGCCACCCACTGTAACCTGGGTGAGCTGGAGGCTGAGGAGGGGGTCCTTGCTCACCACTGAGCTTGTGCAGAATAACCGCCTGAGTATGCTTAATCTCAGCCCGCTCCCGGCTGGCCGCAAAGTTCTCCTTATGGATCTCAATGTTCATGCAAAGGATGTAACGCTGAAACCAACTGAGCCTGTTCACTTGTTTCTTCATAGCAGGGAGGTCAGGATGGCGAGCAGGAGCAAATCCACTAGAACGAGCAGCACCCATGAAGGAGTCAGGTGGAGGTACAGCAGAAGAGACAGGCTTAAGCTTGTAGGCCTTCTTGACAGAGTGATTCATCATAGGGTACCCGCTCAAGTCTTCACCACTCACGCCCGCAGTGTTGTTGATGAGGAGCTGGATGTAGGGCGCATAAGGTATAGTGGTGCGGGAGACCATGGCATCATGAATCTCATGGAAGAGGTAGTCCATGATATCAATAGTGTAGTTACGTTCCTCATTCTCATCACGAGCACACCGAAAGCTGAGGTACATGAGATCCACAAGAGTTCCCCGGAGAGCATCATTGTTACCACCACTAGGAGCGATGGTGGACCGAAAGAACCTGAGTAACTGACTATAAATGCCAAGCAGCCCCTTGGTCTCTCCCACTTTTCCAGCAGATGTATAGAGGTCAAACAGTGCATTCTTATCTGTCTTCTGAGGTCCATGGAGACGGCGGCCTCCTTCTGCAGGAACTCCAAGAATAGCAGCAAAACGGCGCAAGGTGGCAGTACAGTGAGTGGAGCCAGACATCCATTCCATAGTACGGTCATCATCTTTCTGGATGGCCAAGGTGGCAAAGAACTGCTTCACCAACTCTGGACTATAGTCACATCGAATCTTCATCAAATCCTTCAAGCCCATCCTACCGGCCACCCAGATGGCATCTGCAAAGTGATCGTTGACTGCCAGAACTTCCACATCGATAGCTTGCATGGGACGTACTTTCTTCATGGGCTCATAGATATCCTTATAGATGAACTCCTGTTCCATGCACCAGAATTTCCTGCCCTCTGTCTCTTCATCCCTTGGGAGGTCTTCATACCAGTTCTTCATGCGGATAGCAGAATAAGAAATAGGGTCCATGGCCTTGTAGTTTTCCCTTGATGCCTTGTTCTTGTGCCTAGATGAGGTTGACTTGCGAGGAGCGTTGGGCACGAACTCATCACTTGACCGATCAGACCTTGGGCGTCTCCGAGAAGTACCCCGAGAAGTACGACCTGTGAATAGCAAAGATGGATAGCAAAGAGAAGATAATGCTCATAAGTCATGTATGATACAGTAATGCACTCTAGAAACATACTAAAAGCTGGTACAAGTCTAAAACAAGATAGATTGTATCAAAACTGCGGTGGCGATGAAGCTCCAGGCCGGATAATCCGGTGCCCCAAGGGGGCGGATAATCCGGCCACCCCGGATAATCCGGTCCTCGCGGGGGCCGGATAATCCGGCCCTGCGAATCTAGCAGATTTTGCAATCAACAACTTGTCTTGGAACAGATCGGCCTTATAGCATGCAAGAGGAGTACACTACAAGCAATTTGGAACAACTAGACACCAAATCCACCAAGAAAATAGCACATACAAATCACAACACCTAGGGTTAGGGATTGTGAGTCATACCCGCTTCCATTGCGAAAGCTGCTTGGAGGAGGAGGTAGCTAGGAGGGAGGGGCACCCGATCCACCCAAAAACTCCGGGAGGGAGTGGACGGGGCGACTCCGGCGAGGAGGGGAAGCTCCGGCGATCTTGAGGGGAGAGAGAGGAGAGAGAGGTGATACGTCTCCGACGTATCGATAATTTCTTATGTTCCATGCCACATTATTGATGTTATCTACATGTTTTATGCACACTTTATGTCATATTCGTGCATTTTCTGGAACTAACCTATTAACAAGATGCCGAAGTGCCGATTCTTTGTTTTCTGCTGTTTTTGGTTTCAGAAATCCTAGTAACGAAATATTCTCGGAATTGGACGAAATCAACGCCCAGGGTCCTATTTTGCCACGAAGCTTCCAGAAGTCCGAAGAGGAGACGAAGAGGGGCCACGAGGGGGCCACACCCTAGGGCGGCGCGGCCCCCCCCTTGGCCGCGCGGCCCTGTGGTGTGGGGCCCTCGTGCCGCCTCCTGACCTGCCCTTCCGCCTACTTAAAGCCTCCGTTGCGAAACCCCCAGGACCGAGAGCCACGATACGGAAAACCTTCCAGAGACGCCGCCGCCGCCGATCCCATCTCGGGGGATCCAGGAGATCGCCTCCGGCACCCTGCCGGAGAGGGGAATCATCTCCCGGAGGACTCTACGCCGCCATGGTCGCCTCCGGAGTGATGTGTGAGTAGTCTACCCCTGGACTATGGGTCCATAGCAGTAGCTAGATGGTTGTCTTCTCCCCATTGTGCTTCATTGTCGGATCTTGTGAGCTGCCTAACATGATCAAGATCATCTATCTGTAATTCTATATGTTGCGTTTGTTGGGATCCGATGAATAGAGAATAATTGTTATGTTGATTATCAAAGTTATGTCTATGTGTTGTTTATGATCTTGCATGCTCTCCGTTACTAGTAGATGCTCTGGCCAAGTAGATGCTTGTAACTCCAAGAGGGAGTATTTATGCTCGATAGTGGGTTCATGCACACGCATTGACACACAGGACGATGTGAAAGTTCTAAGGTTGTGTTGTCTTGTTGCCACTAGGGATAAAACATTGATGCTATGTCTAAGGATGTAGTTGTTGATTACATTACGCACCATACTTAATGCAATTGTCTGTTGCTTTGCAACTTAATACCGGAGGGGTTCGGATGATAACCTGAAGGTGGACTTTTTAGGCATAGATGCAGTTGGATGGCGGTCTATGTACTTTGTCGTAATGCCCAATTAAATCTCACTATACTCATCATAATATGTATGTGCAGGGTCATGCCCTCTTTATTTGTCAATTGCCCAAGCTGTAATTTGTTCACCCAACATGCTTGTTTATCTTATGGGAGAGACACCTCTAGTGAACTGTGGACCCGGTCCAATTCTCTATCTTGAAATACAATCTCTGCAATACTTGTTCTCTTGTTTTCTGCAAACAATCATCTTCCACACAATACGGTTAATCCTTTGTTACAGCAAGCCGGTGAGATTGACAACCTCACTGTTTCGTTGGGGCAAAGTACTTTGGTTGTGTTGTGCGGGTTCCACGTTGGCGCGGAATCCACAGTGTTGCGCCGCACTACATCCGCCGCCATCAACCTTCAACGTGCTTCTTGGCTCCTCCTGGTTCGATAAACCTTGGTTTCTTTACGAGGGAAAACTTGCTGCTGTGCGCATCATACCTTCCTCTTGGGGTTCCCAACGAACGTGTGAGTTACACGCCATCAAGCTCTTTTTAAGGCGCCGTTGCCGGGAGATCAAGACACGCTGCAAGGGAGTCTCCACTTCTCAATCTCTTTACTTTGTTTTTGTCTTGCTTAGTTTTATTTACTACTTTGTTTGCTGCACTAAATCAAAATACAAAAAAATTAGTTGGTAGTTTTAATTTATTTTCATTATTGTTCGCTATATGAAAAAAAAAAAAAATAATTAGTTAATTGCATTTACTTTATCTAGTTTGCTTTATTTCTTTGTTGCTAAAATGGCCAACCCTGAAAATACTAAGTTGTGTGACTTCACAACCACAAATAATAATGATTTCTTATGCACACCTATTGCTCCACCTGCTACTACAGCAGAATTCTTTGAAATTAAACCTGCTTTCTTGAATCTTGTTATGCGAGAGCAATTTTACAGTGTTAGTTACGATGATCTTGCTGCCCATCTCAATAATTTTGTTGAACTATGTGAAATGCAAAAATATAAAGATGTAGATGGTGACATTATAAAATTAAAATTGTTCCCTTTCTCATTAAGAGGAAGAGCTAAAGATTGGTTGCTATCTCTGCCTAAGAATAGTATTGATTCATGGACTAAATGCAAGGATGCTTTTATTGGTAGATATTATCCCCCTGCTAAAATTATATCTTTGAGGAGTAGCATAATGAATTTTAAACAATTAGATACTGAACATGTTGCTCAAGCTTGGGAAAGAATGAAATCTCTGGTTAAAAATTGCCCAACCCATGGACTGACTACTTGGATGATCATCCAAACCTTCTATGCAGGACTAAATTTTTCTTCGCAGAATTTATTGGATTCAGCTGCTGGAGGTACCTTTATGTCCATCACTCTTGGTGAAGCAACAAAGCTTCTTGATAATATGATGATCAACTACTCTGAATGGCACACGGAAAGAGCTCCACAAGGTAAGAAGGTAAATTCTGTCGAAGAAACCTCTTCCTTGAGTGATAAGATTGATGCTATTATGTCTATTATGGCTGAACTGCGTGCTAGGTGGGATAGAGAAGAAAATGAAAAACTAGCTAAAGAGAAGAATGTAGCTAAAGTTTGGACTATTACCACCACTAGTAATGCTAATGCTACACATGTTGCTGCACCTCCTACTAATAATAATAAAAGAATTGGTGTTAGCAATGTTTCCACTTCTAATGCAAAGCGCGAGAAAGCACTGAAAGCTGCTAAAGCTACTTTGAAAGCTGCCTGTGATAAAACTGCTGAAATTTTTTTCAACATTGGGGATGATGATCCCATTGCTTTAGATTATAATGGTTTGAATTTTGATGATTGCCACATCTCTGAAGTTATAAAGTTCTTGCAAAAACTTGCTAAAAGTCCTAATACTAGTGCTATAAATTTGGCTTTCACGCAACATATTACAAATGCTCTCATAAAAGCTAGAGAAGAGAAACTAGAGCGCGAAGCCTCTATTCCTAGAAAGCTAGAGGATGGTTGGGAGCCCATCATTAAGATGAAGGTTAAAGATTTTGATTCTAATGCTTTATGTGATCTTGGTGCAAGTATTTCTGTTATGCCTAAGAAAATTTATAATATGCTTGACTTGCCACCATTGAAAAATTGTTATTTGGATGTTAATCTTGCTGATCATTCTACAAAGAAACTTTTGGGGAAAGTTGATAATGTTCGCGTTACCGTTAATAATAACCTTGTCCCCGTTGATTTTGTTGTCTTGGATATTGAATGCAATGCATCTTGTCCCATTATATTGGGAAGACCTTTTCTTCGAACTGTTGGTGCTATCATTGATATGAAGGAAGGTAATATAAAATATCAATTTCCTCTCAAGAAAGGTATGGAACACTTCCCTAGAAAGAGAATGAAGTTACCTTTTGATTCTATTATGAGAACAAATTATGATGTTGACACTTCGTCTCTTGATAATACTTGATACACACTTTCTGCGCCTAGCTGAAAGGCGTTAAAGAAAAGCGCTTATGGGAGACAACCCATATTTTTACCTACAGTACTTTGTTTTTATTTTGGGTCTTGGAAGTTGTTTACTACTGTAGCAACCTCTCCTTATCTTAGTTTAGTGTTTTGTTGTGCCAAGTAAAGCCGTTGATAGAAAAGTAAGTACTAGATTTGGATTACTGCGCAGTTCCAGATTTCTTTGCTGTCACGAATCTGGGTCTACCTCCCTGTAGGTAGCTCAGAAAATTAAGCCAATTTACGTGCATGATCCTCAGATATGTACGCAACTTTCATTCAATTTGAGAATTTTCATTTGAGCAAGTCTGGTGGCCTAATAAAATTCGTCAATACGAACTGTTCTGTTTTTGACAGATTCTGCCTTTTATTTCGCATTGCCTCTTTTGCTATGTTGGATGAATTTCTTTGATCCATTAATGTCCAGTAGCTTTATGCAATGTCCAGAAGTGTTAAGAATGATTGTGTCACCTCTGAACATGTTAATTTTTATTGTCACTAACCCTCTAATGAGTTGTTCTAAGTTTGGTGTGGAGGAAGTTTTCAAGGATCAAGAGAGGAGTATGATGCAACATGATCAAGGAGAGTGAAAGCTCTAAGCTTGGGGATGCCCCGGTGGTTCACCCCTGCATATATCAAGAAGACTCAAGCGTCTAAGCTTGGGGATGCCCAAGGCATCCCCTTCTTCATCGACAACATTATCAGGTTCCTCCCCTGAAACTATATTTTTATTCCATCACATCTTATGTGCTTTTCTTGGAGCGTCGGTTTGTTTTTGTTTTTTTTGTTTTGTTTGAATAAAATGGATCCTAGCATTCACTTTATGGGAGAGAGACACGCTCCACTGTAGCATATGGACAAGTATGTCCTTAGTTTCTACTCATAGTATTCATGGCGAAGTTTCTTCTTCGTTAAATTGTTATATGGTTGGAATTGGAAAATGATACATGTAGTAATTGCTATTAATGTCTTGGGTAATGTGATACTTGGCAATTGTTGTGCTCATGTTTAAGCTCTTGCATCATATGCTTTGCACCCATTAATGAAGAAATACATAGAGCATGCTAAAATTTGGTTTGCATATTTGGTTTCTCTAAGGTCTAGATAATTTCTAGTATTGAGTTTGAACAACAAGGAAGACGGTGTAGAGTCTTATAATGTTTTCAATATGTCTTTTATGTGAGTTTTGCTGCACCGGTTCATCCTTGTGTTTGTTTCAAATAAGCCTTGCTAGCCTAAACCTTGTATCGAGAGGGAATACTTCTCATGCATCCAAAATACTTGAGCCAACCACTATGCCATTTGTGTCCACCATACCTACCTACTACATGGTATTTTCCGCCATTCCAAAGTAAATTGCTTGAGTGCTACCTTTAAAATTCCATCATTCACCTTTGCAATATATAGCTCATGGGACAAATAGCTTAAAAACTATTGTGGTATTGAATATGCACTTATGCACTTTATCTCTTATTAAGTTGCTTGTTGTGCGATAACCATGTTCACTGGGGACGCCATCAACTATTCTTTGTTGAATTTCATGTGAGTTGCTATGCATGTTCGTCTTGTCTGAAGTAAGAGAGATCTACCACCTTATGGTTAAGCATGCATATTGTTAGAGAAGAACATTGGGCCGCTAACTAAAGCCATGATCCATGGTGGAAGTTTCAGTTTTGGACAATATCCTCAATCTCATATGAGAAAATTATTAATTGTTGCCACATGCTTATGCATAAAAGAGGAGTCCATTATCTGTTGTCTATGTTGTCCCGGTATGGATGTCTAAGTTGAGAATAATCAATAGCGAGAAATCCAATGCGAGCTTTCTCCTTAGACCTTTGTACAGGCGGCATAGAGGTACCCCTTTGTGACACTTGGTTAAAACATGTGCATTGCGATGATCCGGTAGTCCAAGCTAATTAGGACAAGGTGCGGGCACTATTAGTACACTATGCATGAGGCTTGCAACTTGTAAGATATAATTTACATGATACATATGCTTTATTACTACCGTTGACAAAATTGTTTCATGTTTTCAAAATCAAAGATCTAGCACAAATATAGCAATCGATGCTTTTCCTCTATGGAGGACCATTCTTTTACTTTTATTGTTGAGTCAGTTCACCTATTTCTCTCCATCTCAAGAAGCAAACACTTGTGTGAACTGTGCATTGATTCCTACATATTTGCTTATTGCACTTATTATATTACTCTATGTTGACAATATCCATGAGATATACATGTTATAAGTTGAAAGCAACCGCTGAAACTTAATCTTCCTTTGTGTTGCTTCAATGCTTTTACTTTGAATTATTGCTTTATGAGTTAACTCTTATGCAAGACTTATTGATGCTTGTCTTGAAGTGCTATTCATGAAAAGTCTTTGCTTTATGATTCACTTGTTTACTCATGTCATATACATTGTTTTGATCGCTGCATTCACTACATATGCTTTACAAATAGTATGATCAAGGTTATGATGGCATGTCACTCCAGAAATTATCTGTGTTATCGTTTTACCTGCTCGGGACGAGCAGAACTAAGCTTGGGGATGCTGATACGTCTCCGACGTATCGATAATTTCTTATGTTCCATGCCACATTATTGATGTTATCTACATGTTTTATGCACACTTTATGTCATATTCGTGCATTTTCTGGAACTAACCTATTAACAAGATGCCGAAGTGCCGATTCTTTGTTTTTACTGCTGTTTTTGGTTTCAGAAATCCTAGTAACGAAATATTCTCGGAATTGGACGAAATCAATGCCCAGGGTCCTATTTTGCCACGAAGCTTCCAGAAGTCCGAAGAGGAGACGAAGAGGGGCCACGAGGGGGCCACACCCTAGGGCGGCGCGGCCCCCCCTTGGCCGCGCGGCCCTGTGGTGTGGGGCCCTCGTGCCGCCTCCTGACCTGCCCTTCCGCCTACTTAAAGCCTCCGTTGCGAAACCCCTAGTACCGAGAGCCACGATACGGAAAACCTTCCAGAGACGCCGCCGCCGCCGATCCCATCTCGGGGGATCCAGGAGATCGCCTCCGGCACCCTGCCGGAGAGGGGAATCATCTCCCGGAGGACTCTACGCCGCCATGGTCGCCTCCGGAGTGATGTGTGAGTAGTCTACCCCTGGACTATGGGTCCATAGCAGTAGCTAGATGGTTGTCTTCTCCCCATTGTGCTTCATTGTCGGATCTTGTGAGCTGCCTAACATGATCAAGATCATCTATCTGTAATTCTATATGTTGCGTTTGTTGGGATCCGATGAATAGAGAATACTTGTTATGTTGATTATCAAAGTTATGTCTATGTGTTGTTTATGATCTTGCATGCTCTCTGTTACTAGTAGATGCTCTGGCCAAGTAGATGCTTGTAACTCCAAGAGGGAGTATTTATGCTCGATAGTGGGTTCATGCCTGCATTGACACCTGGGACAGTGACAGAAAGTTCTAAGGTTGTGTTGTGCTGTTGCCACTAGGGATAAAACATTGATGCTATGTCTAAGGATGTAGTTGTTGATTACATTACGCACCATACTTAATGCAATTGTCTGTTGCTTTGCAACTTAATACTGGAGGGGGGTCGGATGATAACCTGAAGGTGGACTTTTTAGGCATAGATGCAGTTGGATGGCGGTCTATGTACTTTGTCGTAATGCCCAATTAAATCTCACTATACTCATCATAATATGTATGTGCATGGTCATGCCCTCTTTATTTGTCAATTGCCCAACTGTAATTTGTTCAACCAACATGCTGTTTATCTTATGGGAGAGACACCTCTAGTGAACTGTGGACCCCGGTCCAATTCTCTATACTGAAATACAATCTACTGCAATACTTGTTCTACTGTTTTCTGCAAACAATCATCTTCCACACAATACGGTTAATCCTTTGTTACAGCAAGCCGGTGAGATTGACAACCTCACTGTTTCGTTGGGGCAAAGTACTTTGGTTGTGTTGTGCAGGTTCCATGTTGGCGCCGGAATCCCTGGTGTTGCGCCGCACTACATCCCGCCGCCATCAACCTTCAACGTGCTTCTTGGCTCCTCCTGGTTCGATAAACCTTGGTTTCTTTCTGAGGGAAAACTTGCTGCTGTGCGCATCATACCTTCCTCTTGGGGTTCCCAACGAACATGTGAGTTACACGCCATCAAGAGGCGCGTGGGGGGGTGGTCTGAACCGTTTCCCCCCCGCGGCCTCGACCTCAGCCCTTTCAAGATCAGCCCAGGCCGGATAATTCGGCCCTAGTTTAGGGCGGATAATCCGGCCGGGCCGGATTTTCCGGGTCACCAGGGGGCCGGATTATCCGGTGTTCTGGAAGATTTCAGAACACCGTCAATCCCGCCTATCTTTAGTTGGTTATTTGCGGACCCATATGTGGTGCAATAGACTATCACCTCACATATAAGATGCATATTTACCAATAAGATGGAGCAACCTAGATCATCCGACCGAGAAACCTCAAACTCCAAGTTTTTATCAACCATGACAAATGAGCAAGATGGAAATGGCTTATAGATGAGTGTAGGCTTAGGTTTAGAAGACTCAAACTGTTAATGGTACATGATCACTCAAGTTTGCAAGATATGAGCAAATAAGGCCAAACTAGAGTGATTTCCCATAAGAACATGGAGTTGTCAAATAAAAGGCGATAAAATCCAAATAACTCCAACTCTTCACAAAGAAGAGTGTGGTGGCCTAGGCCACCATATATGAGTGATGTGACATGACACCGCGAAGATATATCTTGGGTCCAAGCCACTACTCATCATTGAAGCTCACATATCAACATGATATTAAGAGAATGGTTTCTTAATGTTGGCATTATGGGGGGAGGGATAGCTCAATAATTTAAACCGCACTCCCCCTATTTCCATGCCCACATCTAAACCAAATAAAGTTTTGAGACAAAGGTGTGTTTGCAAGATGGTCAAGCTAGACTCCTTGAATCAATGATATTTAGCTCATTCCTCAAATAAGAGAACCTTGCTTCATCAAGAGGCTTCGTGAATATATCGGCAAGTTGATCTTTGGTAGGAACATAGATAAGCTCAATATCACCACGGGCAACATGATCCCTAATGAAATGATTCCGGATCTCAATATGCTTCGTTCTTGAATGTTGCACCGGATTATAGACAATCTTGATGGCACTTTCATTGTCACATAATAGAGGCACTTTGTCACAAATGACACCGTATTCCTTTAAAGTTTGCCTCATCCATAACAATTGAGTGCATCCACTTGCGGCGGCAACATATTCGGCTTCAGCGGTGGAGAGAGATATGCAATTTTGCTTCTTAGAAGACCAACACACCAAGGACCTACCAAGGAATTGGCAAGCCCCGGAAGTTGATTTCCTATCATCCTTGTCACCCGCCCAATCCGCATCGGTATATCCATTGAGAATAAAACTTGAGCCTTTGGGGTACCAAATACCATATCTCGGGGTATCAACCAAATATCGAAAGATTCTTTTGAGAGCCATCATGTGACTCTCCTTAGGAGAAGCTTGATACCTTGCACACACACCAACACTCAACACTATGTCCGGTCTAGATGCACAAAGGTAAAGCAAGGATCCAATCATGGAGCGATATACCTTTTGATCCACCTCTTTACCATTGGGATCTAGTGCAAGATGACATTTGGTAACCATAGGAGTGGCCACACCCTTCAACTCGGTCATCTTGAACCTCTTGAGCATGTCTTGGAGATATTTTGCTTGATTGATGAAGGTTCCTTCTCTCAATTGCTTGATCTCAAAACCAAGGAAAAACTTCATCTCTCCCATCATAGACATCTCAAACCTATCGGTCATAAGCTTTGAAAATTCATCATTGAAAGCTTTGTTAGTAGAGCCAAAGATAATATCATCAACATATAGTTGGCAAACGAAAAGCTCCCCATTGACCCTCTTAGTAAAAAGAGTGGGATCGATTAACCCAACATCAAACCCACGGTCTACCAATAATTCTTTAAGGTGCTCGTACCAAGCTCTAGGAGCTTGTTTGAGACCATAAAGTGCTTTATCAAGCTTGTAGACATGGTTAGGAAAGTTGAGATCCTCGAACCCCGGGGGTTGCTTAACATAAACCTCTTCATGCAAAGGACCATTAAGAAATGCACTTTTCACATCCATTTGTTGTAACTTAAAGTTATGATGCGATGCATAAGCAAGAAGGATACGGATGGACTCAAGACGAGCCACGGGAGCATAGGTCTCTCCAAAGTCAATTCCTTCAACTTGAGAGAAACCTTGAGCCACCAATCTTGCCTTATTCCTCACAATATTTCCAAACTCATCTTGCTTGTTCTTGAATATCCATTTAGTGCCTATAACATTGCGGCACTCCTTTGGCTTCTTTACTAAGGTCCACACTTTGTTGCGCTTGAAGTTGTTGAGTTCCTCGTGCATAGCTTCCACCCAATCTGAATCTTCAAGGGCTTCAAACACTTTCTTGGGTTCCACTACGGAGATATAAGCATGATGATTGCTAAAGTTAGCCAATTGCCTTCTTGTGGAGAATTTTGCTCGAACATCACCAAGGACCTTGTCATGAGTGTGTCCACGAATTTCAAGGGTCCTATCTCTTCTTGCTAAACGACGAGCCTCGATCTCCTCCTTGGTTCTTCTTGGCCTTGGAGGTGTCACTTGATCAACTTGATCATTTGGGTCCCCGTCTTGACCTTGAATTTGAGCTTCCTCAATTTCTTGAGATTGCTCATCCTCATGTGCTTGATCTTGGACAATATTTGGTGAAGCGCAAATATCAAATGGATACTCATCGGAGCCATCATGAATTCTTGGTTGATCTTGTCCTTGATCTTGTTCATGAGAGAGAGGGTTTTCTTCTTGTTCTTGGGTTGGTGCATCATTAGCTTCAAGAGATGGGGTTTGTTGATGTTGAGAGGATGAGGGCTCCACCGTGGTAGAGCATAGTTCTTCCCGAGACGCCACACCGTGTCCCTCAATGGGGCGGAAAAATCCCACACCCATTCTTACTATGGCATCTTGAGGTATTTCATCACCTGCACATACATCAACTTGCCCCACTTGGGAGCCATCATTTTCTTCGAACTTCACACTATAAGATTCAATGATAATCCCGGAGGATACATCAAAGACTCTATAAGTGTGAGATTCGGCACCGTAACCAACAAATATACCCTCCAAAGCTTTAGGAGCAAATTTAGACAAACGAACTCCTTTGATTTTGTAGAAACACTTACAACCGAACACCTTGAAGTATGATATATTGGGCTTGTTGCCGGTGAGTATTTCATATGGAGTCTTGTTCAATCCCTTGCGGAGATAGAGCTGGTTAGAAGAGTGGCAAGCGGTGGAGATGGCTTCGGCCCAAAAGTTATAGCGGGATTTATACTCCGCCATCATAGATCTTGCCATATCCATAAGAGTCCGGTTCTTCCTTTCCGCAACACCATTTTGTTGAGGGGTGTAAGCAGCGGAATATTGATGACGTATCCCCTCATCACTAAGAAAATCATTGAGTGTATAGTTCTTGAACTCGGAGCCGTTGTCACTTCTTATTGCCATAATGAGGAGGTTGTGTTGGCGTTGCACCTCGGTAGCAAAGTCAATGAATATTTGTTGAGTCTCATCTTTCGTCTTGAGAAAGTAGACCCAAGTGTATCTTGAGTAATCATCAACAATCACCAAACAATGTTTCTTCGCACCAAGACTTGCATGAGTAACGGGACCAAAGAGATCCACATGAAGGAGCTCCAAGATCCTCTTGGAAGAGATGATAGTCTTGCTTGGATGCGGAGAGTCATGCATTTTGCCTTCAACACAAGCCCTACAAACACGATCTTTGGCAAAAGAAACATTTTCCATTAGTCCCACAATATGGTTCCCCTTGTGAAGACTTTGCAAAGTTCTCATGTTGACATGGGCTAGGCGGCGATGCCACAACCAACCCACATCCGCCTTTCCGAATAGGCACATCGCACTTGAAGTAGTGGTCCCCGAAAAGTCCACCACATACAAGTTATGTTCGCGATACCCAACGAAAGCGACTTTTAGAGTCTTGCTCCACAAGAGGACCACAATATCATTATCAATAAAACGGCGAAACCCATCTTGCCAAGGGCGGAAACGGAAAGCAAATTGTAACCAAGGGTTTTGACAAGCATGACATCCACAAGAGTAATGTTGTGTGCAACCACAACCTTGCCAAAACCCAATACCTCGGATGTAGAATTATCGCCAAAGGAGACGGTGATATCATTTATGTTGGGCCTCAACTCCTTGACGAGATTCTTGCCGCCGGTCATATGACTTGTACATCCACTATCAAGTACCCATTTTGAACCTCCGGCGGCATAGTCCTACATGAGATCAATTCTTGGATTTAGGTACCCATTTCTCAATGGGTCCTCTTTTGTTAGCAACAAGGGTATTTGGGACCCAAATAGACCAAGCAACATAACCATCATATGGGCCAACATATTTAGCATAAACATCACCATAATAATCTTTAAATAAAACATAGTGAGGGTTAGCATTTCCCGCATCATCATCATTAATGGTTTTGCCCTTAGGAGCTTCACCATTAGTGATATCTTTCTTCTTCTCTTGTGCGGGCTTGGCCTTTTGCTTGTTTGCCTTCTTGGCCCCATAACCAAGGCCCTCCTTCCCATTGTTTGATCTTTGCTTACTCAAAAGATCATCCAAAGAAAGTTTACTTTTGGGAGAGGAGGCCTTAGCAAGTTCATCCTTCAACCTAGTATTTTCCTCAATAACATTTGCATGATCACATGAAGGAGTAGAGGAACTAGGCACATCATATGAAGCAAGCCTAATTTGAAGTTGCTCAAACGACTTGGATAAGAGAGTGTATTCACTCTTCAAAGCTTTGTGGGCTTTGTCTAGTTCATCTAGATCCTTCACAAGTTTCTCATGATCAACCCCAAATTGGGCCTTTTCCTTTTTAAGCACTTTATTCTTAGCCCTAGCAAGATCTCTAGCTTTAGTGAGCTTGTTAATTTTATCTTGAGGCTCTTCAATATTTTCTAACCTCTCTTCAAGAGAAGCTATGGTTTCTTGACTTTCCTCAAGAGCATTTTTAAGGGCATGAATTTCAAGAGAGTCTTCTCTCTCTATTTGACCCTTTTTCTCAAGAGTATGATTTTGTTGAGCTATACGAGCCATGAGATTTGAAACATGTTTTTTAGTGTTACCTTGTAGGTTGAGGATGAAATCATCAAACTCTAGCATTTCTTGTTTCACTTTTAGACTAGCATCATCAACCCCTAGATCACTTGAAATGATAGGCATAGAGGGGTTAGGGGATGATACCTCGGAGGATTTAGCCATGAGGCAACTTTCTTCCTCCACATGAATGGCCTCATTGGGGGATTCACTTGGTGATGAAGAGTTAGTGGAGAGGGAGGCAAGAGCGACCAATCCATTAGAGGTTGCATCTTCTTCATCATCAACATCATCATCTCCGGAGGTATACTCTTCTTGAGTTGATAGCACAATAGATGTGTCCAAGGAGGACCTTGCCATGAAGCAATGTGCATTCTTGATATGAGGATTCTCATTGGGGGACTCAAAGAGAGATGAAGAGGGAATGTTGGTAGTGGCAATGGCGGCCACTTCCTTTGAGCTTTCTTCTTCTTCATCACCACTAGAACTTTCAACTTCATCGGAAGAATATTCTTCCCTTGTTACTAGCACAACTCTTGAGGGCCTCTTCCCCTTCTAGGTCATGTTGTTGTAGAATTTCTTGTTGGGGGCTTTTGAATATTTGCCCTTTGTGTCTTTGCTCTTGTCCTTGGGAATGAGCCTTCCATTATGAAGCTCTCTATTCTCATAGGGGCATTCGGCAATGAAGTGGCGCTTGTCATCACAATTGTAGCATGATCTTGTCTTTGGACCAAAGCTAGTGAACCCACTTTTGTTGTTTCTCTTGATGTTGTCTTCCTTGGCCTTGGAGGGATCAACCCAAAAGGACTTTGCATGGAAGGCCATGTGATCATGGTAGTGGCATTGCAAATCTTCCGGATAGGACATACTCCAAGATGCCCTATAAGATTCTTGAGGAATCACTTCTTCAACGGAGTTGACCACCAAGGCAAGATTGTTCCCTTTTGACATACCAATGGCACGATTGAGAGAATCATGAGAGTTTTGCTCGAGCACCTTGAGGGCTTGCATCTCGTGCACGGCATCTTGAGATGAGAGAGAGGAATAGCATTCTCTTCCAACAAGGGTCTTGACATCAATGGGTACATACGGCATCATGCATTCAATGTACTTCTCCTTGATCCAAGAGTCATTGATGTGGGTGGCCCCAATAAGCCGGAAGGAATCGGCAACGATGAGAAGTCTTGAATACATGACTTGATGATCTTCATCCGGTAGCCTCATGAATCCTTCGGCTTGATTCCGAAGAGCATTATACTTGTTCCTTCTCGTGCTCTCACTTCCAATGCAACTAGCGGCCAAACCTTCCCAAGCTTCCTTGGCGGTGGTGTAGTTCCGAACACGAGGCAAATCCTTTGTCCCCACACTAGTTTGAATCATGTGCAAGGCGGTGTTGTTGAGTTGACTATCAACCGCTTCTCTTCTAGTCAACTTGTTGGGGTTGTAAGGGTTGAAGCCTTCCAAGATGATTCTCCAAAGTTCATTGGAGGCACTGCAAACATGAGAGCGAAACTCAAATCGCCAAGTATCGAAATTCTCAACGGAAAACTTAGGCGGGTCGCCTCGAATGTTCAAATGGGGATGGGGAACCGGTATATCGGGAGATAGAAAAGGTGGAGCTACTCGATTGTAGCTCTCACCTCCACTAGTATCCCTAGGAGATGCAATGGGAGATTTGATAGTGTTTAAGTTATCACCTTCCACGGGTTTAGTAGAGGGGGGGAATGCTGAAGCACCTCCCTCTTCTGACACACCCGTGTCCTTTACCTCTACGGTGGGAGCCTTAGAAAGGACCGGAGTCAAAAGCTCGGAAATCATTTTTCTCATGCTTTCCATTTGAGCGTCCATGGAGGATCTCAACGAATTGATGTCCTCCATGGTGACCATCTTACCGGCCTCTTCCAAAGCCCCATCTTCCGGCATACTCTTAGGCGGTTAAGCCCGAAATAAGAGCCGAGGCTCTGATACCAATTGAAAGGATCGTATGCCGCACCTAGAGGGGGGGGGGGGTGAATAGGTGCTAACCAATTTTTAGTTCTTTTTCAATTTAGGCTTGACACAAAGGTAAATTCTCTAGATATGCAACTAAGTGAATTTACCTATATGACAAGATTATCAACTAAGCAAGATATAGCTACGCAATATATAGGAGATAGATTGGGATAGAGGTAACCGAGAGTGGAGCACGCGATGACACGGAGATGATTCCCGTAGTTCCCTTCCTTTGCAAGAAGGTACGTCTACGTTTGGAGGAGTGTGGTTGCTACGCAAGCCAAACCAACAGCCACGAAGGCTTCACTCAGATCTCCTGTGAGCAACGCCACGAAGGCCTAGCCCACTTCCACTAAGGGATTTCCTCGAGGCGGAAACCGGGCCTTTACAAGGTTCTTGGGGCACACATCCACAACCGAATTGGAGGCTCCCAAATCTGTAACAATACAACAATCAACAACAACACATCAACACAAATCAACTAGGGAACCAAATAGGAACACTAGCATGAGATCCCTCAAACAAATGAGGGGGAAATGAAAATCGCTTCGGTGAGGATGTAGATCGGTGGCTTCTCCTTCGAATCTCCAAAGATCAAGAGCTTTGGTTGGGGGAGGAAGGAGATCTTGCAAATCTTGTGTTTCTTGAGGTGGCTCTAATGGTGATGAAGCTTGGCAGATTTCTTGTGCAATGATTGAGCAAAGAGGTAAGGAAGAAGAAGAGGGGTATAAATACCCCTCCCCAAAATCCAGCCGTTGAGCATTTCGGGGGGCCAGATAATCCGCCCTAAGTAAGGGCCGGATAATCCGCCCCCCCCCCCCCGGATAATCCGGCCTCCAGGTACAAAACCATGACAATGTCCGGGCAAATGTCCGGCCCCTAGTCTGAGAAGCAGTTCTTCAGGTCCTTAGCCATTTTCGAGGGGGCCGGATATTCTTGAAATATCCGGCCCGGATAATCCGGCCCTGGTACAAAACCGGGACAATATCCGGGCAAATGTCCGGCCCCTATACTGAGCTGCATTTCCTCAAGTCCTTAGCCGAAATTCTGGGGGCCGGATATTTTGGAAATATCCGGCCCGGATTATCCGGCCTGATGATTATTTTTGCAACTGCTTTTTGGCAACACTGACCACATCCAACACACATACAAATGTATCTATGTAATTCCTGTATCACTTAAACAGCCATTAGTGTATCACATACATTGACATCAAACACTCAAAACATAATATGAGAGATGTTCTTTCATTTAGTTTGTGTACTTTGCATCTTGCGGGATGGTGGGATGAAGCGGCCCGGGCTAACTTTACATGACCGCGTCTCATGAGACTTGCTCCACGCTTGACATGCAACTTGTATTGCATAACTGGCTTTGCGGGTGTCTGTCTCTCCCACCATAGTGAAGATCCAATTTACTCTTTCTATTGACAACACTAGTATCGCCGTTGTGGTTCATGTTCGTAGGTAGATTGGATCTTACTCGAAAACCCTAAACCACGTAAAATATGCAAACCAAATTAGAGGCGTCTAACTTGTTTTTGCAGGGTTTGGTGATGTGATATGGCCATGATGTGATGATGATTATATTTTATGTATGAGATGTTCATTATTGTATTATGGCAACCGGCAGGAGCCTAATGGTTGTCTTTTGTTGGGGGGATGACCCCCGGTATGCCAAAGGCATGCCAAACCGGATGGTTTGAGCCATCAGGATACCGGTTAGATGTTCATGCCGGAGTCTAAGATAGGCGTTTGGCTGAACGGGCTAAGCCGGTATCCTCAGAGGAGGGATACCGGAACCGGATAGAAAAGGTACCGGGCCACCGGAAGGAAGAGCTTGTCGGCAAGGCTGGTCAAAGATCCTCTCCAGAGCTAGAAGACAAAGGTGAGCTAAGCAAAGTAGCTTTAAACGAAGGGCTGACGATAAAGAAGAAGATGACGAAGAAAGAAGCCGGAGGACGTCAGCCTCCCTGATTAAAGAAGACCCCGGTGTCATCTATGATTAAAGTAGCTTTGTAAAGTAGCTTTGTAAAGTAGTTTGTCTAGTCAAAGATGCCATTAGGGTTTCTTGCACTGTAAGCCACCCTCTCCCCTATATAAGGAGAGGGGGCAGCCCTCCTTACGGGCGCGGAACATGAGAATCACAAACCTGTAACTTGTGAGAATCAATGAACATGGTGATCTAGAGCGAGTTCTTCCTTGTGTCTTTCTTCTTCAACCTCTGGCCTTGGCCAAGTTCTTGAGGAAACCATCCGGAAGTTCATCCTACCTGATCACAAACCCTCCCCCGAATCCTCTAGTGTCCATTCGGCCCCAATCTAAGCCATCCTATGGCATCTGCTCGTTCACCACGACGACAGTTGGCGCCCACCGTGGGGCATGAAGTGGCGCTTGATGGAGTTCACATTCGGGCGGGCGTCCTCGAGATCTCCGGCGAGCGTACGGTGTCCGCGTTGGTGCAGCGCATCTACGCCATGGACTTCATCAACGACAACGCGGGCTGCTTCGCCAACGGCGGCATCTTCCCCAAGAACGGCCGCATCATCGAGTTTGGCAGCCACCGCATCTACCTCGGCACCGTCCCTGTGCGCCAGCGCCTCTCGCCGGTGCTGGTGGCACCGGACCCGCCAAGATGGCTCTGTGCTGGCCGCGCCGCCGGCAGCGTCGAGGTAATGATGACCGGTGTGGTTGGTGCAGGAAAAGAAGCTGTGGGTGAAGGTGCTGGTCGCGCGGTTTCGACCCGTGCGGCCAAGCCGCCGCTGGAGCGCGACGCAGGCGCAGCGGGAGCGTCATCCGCGCCACCGGAAACACCGCTTCAAGCGGCGATGAACGTCCTCGCCACCCCCATCGCGCAGAACGTCGATCCGGCAGCAGCTCAGGCGGAGCTGGAGGCGCAGCGCCAAAAGGTGCTCGAGAGCGGCAAGGACATCATCCGGGCGCAGCGCGAGCTGAACCTTACCCTACGTGAGTACAACGCTGCCCATGGCTTTGCTTCTGTTAGCGCGCATGCTGCTAGGATGCCGGAAAACCGGCTAAAAGCTCGCAACCTAGATCAGGATTTGCGCAAGGAGATTCATGCCGGCAAAAGTACCTCTGCATCTGTTAGCATCGTGGAAAAGCCTAAGTATAGCAGCCCGGATAAAACTATAAAAGCTGCTAAAGCTGCGGTAGAGCTATGCGAGTCGCTTTCCGGAGACGCTTTGGCAAAACAGCAAGAACGTGTTAGAGAGCTGCTGGAAACTATTGAGCAGCAAAATGCTGAGCAGCTGGCTAAGCTGAACAAGGCCGCGGCCTCAAAGTCCGCGCGTTCAACAAAGAATGCCGGAAGCAAGTCCCATGGGCAGGCATCGTCCCCCCATCCGGACAGAAGAAGAGAAAAAGACATGAACGCACAGCAGATGACTGTGTATGATCCGGTTCTTGCCGGAAAGCAACAAGCCGGGCAACATGATGCCGGTAGAAAGAGCCAAGGGGCAGAACGAGGCTACACCAGAGGCGGATATGCCGGAAACAATCATGCCGGTAGATATGAGACCGGGCAAAATTATCGACCTGCAAGGGCAGCGTACGATGAGGAGGAAATAGATCTCCCGAGGTACCGGCAGGCAAGGGCCGCGGTACCGGAATGTTATGATGAAGCTGATTCTGCAAGACCGGCAGCTTTCCGGAATGCATTGGGAGAGCGCCTGGGAGAGCGATACCTACCGGAACGGGATGCGAGGCACCGTCTGGATAGAGTGTACTTGTCAGAAATAATCGAGGAGGAAGGTCCTCCAGGCCCAAAGTGCTTTGGTCCAAGGATCATGAAAGAAAAACCACCAGTTCGCAACTTTATGTTGCCACGTGACACAAAAACATACGATGGCACCACGAAGCCGGAAGACTGGCTCGCGGATTACGTGACCGCGGTATACGTCGCAGGCGGTGGAGGAACCGTAGCAGGAGGAGGAAACCGGCGTTGGGCCGTGAGGATCATACCATCGTTTTTGGTTGGACCGGCAAGAATCTGGCTAAACAACTTGCCGGCAGGAAGCATAAATGGCTGGCTGGATTTTGAGGAGGCTTTTGTGAGCAATTTCAGCAGCACTTATCAAAGGCCAAATAGGCCGCAGCAACTCGCTCTGTGCGTACAGCGCCCGAACAAAACAGACCGGGATTATCTGGCCCGGTGGAACACTACAAGGAACTCCTGTGAAGGGGTAATCGAGGCACAGGCCATTGCTTGGTTTAGCAGTGGGTGCAGAAGAGGTTCACCGTTGTGGCAAAAGCTGCAGCGGAACATGCCGACAACGTTGGCAGAGATGATACGTGTGGCAGATAGCTATGCGTTGGGAGACCCAACGCAGCCGGCAGTGCAACCTGAGCCGGAGCAGCTGCGCCACGAGCAACACCAGGATAACCGGAGTAACAAAAGAAGGGAAGATTTTCCGGATCGAAGGTACGGTCCGCAGCAAGTTGCTGCTGTGCAGGAAAACTCTGAGGCCAGCGGCAGTCAGAGGCAAAGAACCGGATCGCAGCCATGGGCGGGTCCTAAGAAACAATGGGTGGAAAAGAAACCCTGGGTCCAGAAAAGAAACTGGCAAGAACCCGCAAAGTACACCATGGAAGCTGCCATGGACCAACCTTGCCGGTGGCACACACCGAATCCGGCACACCCGTCAAACCATCTGACGAAGGATTGTACCTGGACCAAGTACTTGATGCAAAAGGGAACAGTAAAAGATGCACAACCACCACAAGACATGCCGCGGCAGCAACAGCTACCGCCACCACCACCGCTTACCGGGGCAAACGCCTTACCGGTGCAGCCAAACCGGTGCAGCCAAACCGGTAGCAGTATCAGCAGGTTAACCGGGTGGAACAAAATAATGATCAACCACCTCCACCGGCACCTTTAGGCCGGAATGTTTACGAGGGTCCGGATATGTGCTGTGTGGTCTTTGTCACTGAGCCAACAGACAGGCAAAGTGTACACCGCCGCTCCATGGAGGTCAATGCCGTGATGCCGGCAGTCCCCAAGTACATGTTATGGTCAGATCAGGAAATTACCTGGTCATTTAAGGATCACCCTAAGATCATGCCGAATCCGGGTGGATATGCTCTTGTTGTGGACCCAATCATGAAAGGGCCACAAACTCGGGTAAAGTTCAGCAAGGTGCTGATAGATAACGGCAGCAGCATAAACATCATGTACAAGCACACCATGCGTACGTTGGGCATAACAGAAAACATGCTTCAGCCAACGCGCACAACGTTCCACGGAATCGTTCCGGGCTTGTCCTGCGCCCCGATAGGAAAAGTTCGGGTGGACGTGGCATTTGGAGGACGTGACAATTGCCGGGTTGAGAATGTTGAGTTTGAGGTGGTGGATCTAGACAGTCCTTACCATGCGTTGTTGGGAAGACCAGCACTGGCAGCTTTCATGGCTACCACTCATACGGCTTACCTCAAGATGAAGATGCCGGCACCTCGTGGACCCTTGACGGTGGTGGGAAACTATAAAGTCTCACTGGAAACTGCATCTGCCGGATCAAACCTAGCGGAATCGCTGGTGATCGCGGAGGAAAAGAAAAGGATGCAAACAGCGGTTGCGCTGGCTCAGTCCTCACAGTCGAGCTTAGCGGCAATGAGTGGAAACTTGGGCTCACCGGCATTCAAGCCGACAAATGAAACAAAGGACATTGTGCTGGATCCGGCTTACCCAGAGCGCACCGTTCGCATTGGTACCGGCCTCGATCAAGCATAGGAAAGCGCTCGTCAGCTTCCTCCGTGAGAATCGGAATATCTTTGCCTGGTCAACTGATGATTTGGTAGGTGTTCCGAGGGAGCTGGCTGAGCACTCTTTAAACGTCCGGAAGGATGCCAAGCCGGTGCGACAACCCTTGCGCCGGTTCACTGAAGATAGAAGGAAAATCATAGGGGAAGAGGTAACCAAACTGCTTGTTGCCGGATTCATTGTGGAGGTCACGCACACAGAGTGGCTGGCCAATCCGGTAATGGTTGAAAAGAAAAAAGATGAGAACCTGGAAGCAAAAGCTCCAAAGGTGTGGCGCATGTGCATCGACTACACCAACCTAAACAAGGCTTGCCCAAGAGACCCTTTTCCTTTGCCATGGATCGATCAAGTGATTGATTCAACCGCTGGGTGTGAGTTGTTGTCCTTCCTGGATGCCTATTCCGGTTTCCACCAAATTCCCTTGAAAAAGGAAGATCAAATAAAAACTGCGTTCATTACCCCGCACGGGGCTTATTGCTATGTCACTATGCCCTTTGGTTTGCGCAACGCTGGTGCAACGTACCAGCGCTGTATGCAAAAATGCTTGTTTGATCAGATTGGAAAGAATGTGCAAGTCTATGTAGACGACATTGTGATAAAAACTAAGGTAAAGAACACCTTAATCGATGACATCCGGCAAACATTCGATAACCTAAGACGGTTCCGGATGAAACTTAATCCGGCGAAATGCACCTTTGGTGTCCCTGCCGGCAAGCTGCTCGGTTTCCTGGTATCAAGCCGGGGCATAGAAGTCAATCCGGTAAAAATCCAGGCAATAGAAAGAATGGCTGTCCCTCGAGAGTTGAAAGATGTGCAGAAGTTTACCGGAAGCTTGGCATCGCTAAGCCGGTTCGTGAGCAGGTTGGGAGAAAAAGCTCTGCCACTCTATGCTCTGATGAAAAAATCCGACAAGTTCGTCTGGACCCCTCGTGAGCACGCAGCGTTTAAGGAACTGAAAACAATGCTAGCCACAGCACCTATACTGGCTTCACCTCTAGAGAGAGAGCCTATGCTATTATACATAGCGGCAACAAACCGGGTTGTGAGCGTAGTGGTTGTAGTTGAAAGAGAAGAGGAAGAAAAAACCGTCCAGAGGCCGGTATACTACCTGAGCGAGGTGCTCTCCCTCTCAAAACAAAACTACCCTCACTTCCAAAAAATGACTTATGGCGTGTACATGGCCGCCACAAAACTCAAGCACTGTTTTGAAGAGCATCCTATGAAGGTGGTGAGTGAAGCACCAATCTCCGATATCATGTGCAACAAGGACGCCAGCGGCAGGATTGCGAAGTGGGCAATCCAAATATCACCGTACGTGCCGGTATATGAAAGAAGAGATGCCATAAAGTCACAGGCTTTGGCTGACTTCCTGGTTGATTGGGCGGAGATGCAATACAAACCGCCAGATCAAAGGATAGAATACTGGAAAATGCATTTTGATGGATCCAAGCTCAAAGAAGGTCTAGGTGCCGGTGTGGTACTCACCTCACCAAAAGGAGATCACCTCCGGTATGTTTTGCAAGTACATTTCAGGGCATCGAATAATGTTGCTGAATATGAAGCTTTGATACATGGGCTTAAGGTCGCAAAAGAAATCGGTGCACACCGGATCATTTGCTATGGAGATTCAGATCTTGTGGTACAGCAGTGTTCCGGGGATTGGGATGCAAAAGATGCCAACATGGCCTCGTACCGGTTTCACGTGCAAAAGATTGCCGGATTCTTCGAAGGGTGTGAATTTCACCATGTGCCACGCGCAGAAAATGAAGCCGCGGATGCTTTGTCCAAGCTGGGCTCGTCCAGGCAAGAAATTCCTCCCGAAATAGCTCTAGCTCACTTAAGAGCACCATCAATCAAACCTAGCCCAGAATCGGAATCAATTTTCGTACCGGAGTCGCACGTAGTACCCATGGATATTGATGAAGGAAACCCGGGGACTGCACCGGTAAACCCGGGGACTGCTCCGGCAAGCTCGGGGACTGCTGCACCCATACCGGAAGAAATGATGCTGGTAGATAGCATGGAGATAGATGCACCGGTGTTTTTGGTTCGAGAGATACCATCATGGGTTAAACCTATTAAGGAATTCCTGATCAACGGCACCTTGCCGGCTGACGAAAATGAGTCAAGGAGGATACAAAGAAGGTCCAAAGCTTACACATTCATCAATGGTGAGGTGTACAAGAGAAGCGTTACCAGTGTCCTTCAAAGATGTGTGGAACCGGAGGAAGGGAAAGAAATGCTTGAGGAAATTCACCAAGGAGAATGTGGGCATCATGCCTCATCAAGGGCGCTAGTGGCAAAAGTATTCCGGCATGGGTTTTATTGGCCCACTGCTTTGGAGAACGCCGAGGATTTGGTAAGAAAATGCAACGGGTGCCAGAGGTACGCCAAGCAAAATCATACCCCAGCATCCGGTTTAAAGACAATACCATTAACATGGCCGTTTGCCGTTTGGTGCCTTGATATGGTTGGCCCATTCAAAACTGCAAGAAGCAGCATGACTCACATCTTGGTTATGGTGGATAAATTCACCAAGTGGCTAGAAGTGAAACCTATCGCAAAATGTGATGGGCACACAGCGGTGAAATTCTTAAAAGATGTCATTTTGCGGTATGGATACCCCCACAGCATCATCACTGACAATGGAACCAACTTTGCTCAAGGTGAGTTCAAAAGGTTCTGTGAGGACAACAACATCCGGTTGGATTTGTGCTCAGTGGCACACCCACAAGGCAATGGCCAAGTGGAAAGAATGAATGCTTTGGTACTTTCCGGTATCAAACCTAGACTCATTGATGCAGTGGAAAAGTCACCAGGATGTTGGCTCGATGAGCTACCATCAGTACTGTGGAGTATAAGAACAACTCCAAACCGGTCTACCGGATACACTCCATTCTTCATGGTTTACGGAGCAGAAGCGGTCATACCAACCGACATCATTCATGATTCACCAAGGGTACAGTTCTATACTGAGCAAGAGGTCAAAGAGGCCAGAGAAAATGATGTTGACTTGCTAGAAGAAGCAAGAGAGCTAGCTTTGGCAAGAACAGCCATTTACCAGCAAAACCTCAGACGCTATCATAACCGGAAGGTTAACCCGAGAGTTTTCCGGGAAGGAGATCTCGTACTACGCCTAGTGCAGCGCACTGAAGGCCGGCATAAGCTTTTGCCACCATGGGAAGGTCCCTTCATTGTAAGCAAAGTGCTTCACAATGATGCATATTACCTGATCGATGCACAGGAGTGGAAAAAAGGAAAGGCGGACAGGTCCGGAGAAGAGAGCAAGCGTCCATGGAACGTAGCTCTGTTGCGTCCTTTCTACTCTTGAAGTTGTGGTGTAAGAAGTTCCTTTTTTGTACCTTACATGCTATGAATAAAAGATGCCGGAACCTTGAATGAATCTCGGGGACTACCCCAATAAGATTGCATGTAACTTGTTTATTTTTTTTTCAGTTTACCGTTTGCTTATTGAATGTTTTTTCTTTCCGGTTTAGTAGTGTGCCAAATCCTACCGGAGTCTTCGACTCTGCTGCTGTCCGCAAACCGGCTTCATGGCAAGCAAGATAAACCGGTAGGAGATAAGCACATGAACTGCGAAGAGGGAGAGCAGGAAAGAACAATCCGGAAAATTTAACTAACCCCGGTTTAACCGGTTTTTTGCAAAATTTCGAAGTTATTTCTAAGTTCAAGAAAATGCTTGTTTGGTGAAAGAACCTTGTGCTCATACGCTAAAGAACGCCCAGAGAAGGCAGGCAGAGCCAAGGCAAAAGAACCAAGTGTGCATCGGATTGGATGCGGAAACGATTGGGAAATCTTTGCAGTGCAGGATAAAAGCAGAACCAAAAGCAAATATGCTAAAGCAAACTTAAGATAATTAGCTACCGGTATAACTTACCGGCATAAAATGTTGTAGGATAAGCAAAAGCGGACTTAAGGTTTTACATCATACACCCCGGCATACCGGGGTCAAATTTAACAAAGTCTGTTGTAAAGCAAACAGGAGCAGATAACTTGTTCAGGCCACGGGGGCATCAGGTGGAGCGGCACCGGCCTCAGCGTCTTCAGGGGGAGCAGCGCCGGCCTCGGGAGCTTCCGGCGGCACGTCCTCAGCAGCCTCATCTTCATCTCCCTCGTCTTCTTCTTCCTCATCGCTGAGGTAGTCCTTGACACCAGGAGGGGGAGGGATGAAGGTGCGGACCTCGGCATATTCAGCAAGCCGGTAGGCCCGGTCCTGCTGTTGGAGATATGCCCAAGAGGCAATAATAAAGTGGTTGTTATAATATCTTTGTGTTTATGATAAATGTTTATATACCATGCTATAATTGTATTAACCGAAACATTGATACATGTGTGTTATGTAAACAACAAGGAGTCCCTAGTAAGCCTCTTGTATAACTAGCTTGTTGATTAATAGATGATCATGGTTTCGTGATCATGAACATTGGATGTTATTAATAACAAGGTTATGTCATTAGTTGAATGATATAATGGACACACACCCAGATGAGCGTAGCATAAGATCAAGTCATCAAGTTCATTTGCTATAAGCTTTCAATACATAGTTGTCTTAATCCTTCGACCATGAGATCATGTAAATCACTTACACCGAAAGGGTACTTTGATTACATCAAACGTCATTGCGTAAATGGGTGACAATAAAGATGGGATTAAGTATTTGGAAAGTGTGAGTTGAGGCATATGGATCAACAGTGGGATTTGTCCATCCTGATGACGGATAGATATACTCTGGGCCCTCTCGGTGGAATGTCATCTGATTAGCTTGCAAGCATATGAATGGTTCATAAGAGATCACATACCACGGTACGAGTAAAGAGTACTTGTCGGTAACGAGGTTGAACAAGGTATGGAGATACCGATGATCAAACCTCGGACAAGTAAAATATCGCGAGACAAAGGGAATTGACATCGTATGTAAATGGTTCAATCGATCACTAAGTCATCGTTGAATATGTGGGAGCCATTATGGATCTCCAGATCCCGCTATTGGTTATTGCTCGGAGAGGAGTCTCGACCATGTCTGCATAGTTCGCGAACCGTAGGGTGACGCGCTTAAGGTTCGATGTCGCATAAGTAGATTTGAATATGGTATGGAGACGAAGTTTGTTCGGAGTCTCGGATGTGATCCAGGATGTCACGAGGAGGTCCGGAATAGTCCGGAGAATAAGATTCATATAAGGGAAGTTGATTTCTGGTTTCGGAAATGTTCGGAATTTTTCCGGTGGTTGGTGGAAGGTTCTAGAAGGTTCCGGAGGGGTCCTCCATGGGGCCCACGACCTAGGAGGCCTAGCATGGGCCGAGGATGCTCCCTGGCCTAATGGGCCAGGGGCACATTGCCCCCAATGCCCACGCCCGCCAACCCCTAGGGTTTCCTAGGGGGATCAACAGGGGAGGGGAAAGCCCTCTCCCCCTCTTGGCCGCCGCCCCCTAACCCTAGATGGGAAAGGGGGCCACCTTGGCCGGCTGCCCCCTATATAAAGAGGGGAGGGGGTGGCCGGCCACACCCCCCATCCATTGCCTCCTCCTCTGGCCGCCTCTCCCTCCACCATACGCTGCTCCGGCTTAGGCGAAGCCCTGCAGTTTTTCTTCCTCCACTACCACCACCACGCCGTCGTGCTGCTGGAGTTTGGAGGAGATCTACCACACCTCCGCTGCCCGCTGGAACGGGAGAGGAAGGAGCTTCATCGACACCGTACGCGCGACCGAGTACGGAAGTGCTGCCGGATTGCAGCACCGGGGACGATCGTCTACACCAACAACGAGATTAATCTCGTAGGCTTTGGAATCTTCGAGGGTTAGTCTCATCTCCATCTCGTTGCTTCGATCTTGTAGATTAGATCTTGGGTGTTCCATAGATTAGATCTTGGATTTATTCGTCTTGCGGTAGGAAAATTTTTGTTTTCTATACTACGAATCCCATCAGTGGTATCAGAGCCATGTCTATGCATAGATCTGTTGCACGAGTAGAACACAATGGTTTTGTGGGCGGTGATGCTCTTGTTGCTTTAGTTTGTGTACTTTGCTTCTTGCGGGATGGTGGGATGAAGCGGCCCGGGCTAACCTTACATGACCGCGTCTCATGAGACTTGCTCCACGCTTGACATGCAACTTGTATTGCATAAGTGGCTTTGCGGGTGTCTGTCTCTCCCACCATAGTGAAGATTGTAATTTACACTTCTATTGTCAACACTAGTATCACCGTTGTGGTTCATGTTCGTAGGTAGATTGGATCTTACTCGAAAACCCTAAACCACGTAAAATATGCAAACCAAATTAGAGGCGTCTAACTTGTTTTTGCAGGGTTTGGTGATGTGATATGGCCATGATGTGATGGTGATTATATTTGATGTATGAGATGTTCATTATTGTATTATGGCAACCGGCAGGAGCCTAATGGTTGTCTTTAATTTTGTTAAAGACCTGCGTGTCTATTCATCATGTAATAGCTTTATTTCAAGTAGTTGTTATAGTAGCTATAAGTGATGGACAACCATGAAGCGGCGCCACTGACCTTGACGCCATGCTGGTGATGATGGAGATCATGTCCGTGCTTTGGAGCTGGAGATCAAAAGCACAAAGATGAAAGGCCATATCATATCACACATTATGAATTGCATGTGATGTTAATCCTTTTATGCATCTTATTTTGCTTAGATCGCGACGGTAGCATTATAAGATGATCCCTCTCACTAAATATCAAGATAATAAAGTGTTCATCCTTAGTATGCACCGTTGCTAAGACTTGTCGTTTCGAAGCATCTCGTGATGATCGGGTGTGATAGACTCTACATGTGCATACAACGGGTGCAAGCCAGATTTGCACACGCGGATACCAAGGTTGCCTTGACGAGCCTAGCATGTACAGACATGGTCTCGGAACACGGGATACCGAAAGGTAGAGCATGAGTCATATGAATGATATGATGAACACTTTGAGTGTTCGCCTTTGAAGCTACATCTTTTCTCGTGAAGATCGGACTTGGTGTAGTGGATTTGGTTCGTGTAATCACTAAAACAATGCGAGGGATGTTGTTTTAAGTGGGAGTTCACCTAGTTAATTTCAGAATTAAATTGAACTCAATTTATCATAAACTTAGTCTAAACTCTTTGCAAATATGTTGTAGATCATGGCGCGCCCGTCCATCATTTTTCACCAGTTCCTAGAGAAAGAAAAGCTTAAGGGCAATGGTAGCAACTTCACCGATCGGGTTCCGTCATGTGAGGATTTTCCTCACGGTGGAAACCTGCAATTTGTGCTCGAAGCACCGCTAGGTCCCCCACCACCTCCTGCGGTGTCCGAGGACATAAAGAATGTTTATGAGACTCGGGCAACTCGGTACTCGAAGTTCAGTGTGCCATCTTGTGCAGCTTAGAGGCAGAGCTCCAAAAGCGTTTTGAGCACCACGACCCCTGTGAGATGGTGCGTGAGCTCAAACTTATCTTTGAGACTCATGCGGCCGTGGAGAGCTATGAGGCCTCGAAGCAGTTCTTTACCTGCATGATGGAAGAAGGCAGCTCCGTTAGTGAGCACATGCTCGTCATGTCCGGGCATGCGAAGAAGCTCAATGACTTGGGGATGATGATCCCTAACCAGCTGGGTATTCATCGTGTCCTTCAATCACTGCCACCAAGTTACAAGAACTTCGTGATGAACTACAACATGCAGAACATGAATAAGGATTTACCTGAAATCTTTTCCATGCTGAAATCTGCTGAAGTAGAGATTAAGAAGGAGAACCAAGTGTTGATGGTCAACAAGACCACCAGTTTCAAAAAGCAAGGCAAGCCTAACAAGGGTAACTTCAAGAAGGGCGGCAAGAAAGTTGCACCGCATCCTGAGAAGCCTAAGGCTGGTCCTAAACCTGAGACTGTGTGCTATTACTGCCAGGGGAAGGGGCACTGGAAGCGCAATTGCCCCAAATACTTGGCCGATCTGAAGAGCGGCCACGTCAAAAAGAAAGGTATATTTGATATACATGTTATTGATGTCTATCTTACTGGTTCTCGTAGTAGTGCACAGGTATTTGATACTGGTTCGGTTGCTCACATTTGTAACTCGAAACAGGAACTGCGGAATAGACGAAGCCTGGCAAGAGACGAGGTGACGATGCGCGTTGGAAATGGATCCAAAGTCGATGTGATCGCTGTCGGCACGCTCCCTCTACATCTACCTTCGGGATTAGTTTTAAACCTTAATAATTGTTATTTGGTACCTGCGTTGAGCATGAACATTATATCTGGATCTTGTTTAATGCAAGACGGTTATTCGTTTAAGTCTGAGAATAATGGTTGTTCGATTTATATGAGTAATGTCTTTTATGGCCATGCACCTGAGATGAATGGTTTATTCTTGTTAAATCTCGATAGTAGTGATACACATGTTCATAACATTAATGCTAAGCGAATGAAATTGAATGATAATTCTACTTATATGTGGCACTGTCGTCTTGGTCATATTGGAGTGAAGCGCATGAAGAAACTCCATTCCGATGGACTTCTTGAGTCACTTGACTTTGAGTCACTTGACAGATGCGAAGCATGTCTAATGGGAAAAATGACTAAGACTCCATTTTCTGGTACAATGGAGCGAGCTACAGACTTATTGGAAATCATACATACGGATGTGTGCGGACCAATGAGTGTAGCATCGCGCGGTGGTTATCGTTATGTTCTAACCTTCACGGATGATCTGAGTAGATATGGATATATTTACTTTATGAAACATAAGTCCGAGACTTTTGAGAAGTTCAAGGAATTCCAAAGTGAAGTAGAAAATCAACGTAACAAGAAGATTAAGTTTTCTGCGTTACGATCGCGGAGGCGAATATCTGAGTTATGAGTTTGGCATGCATTTAAAGAAATGCGGAATACTTTCACAGTTGACACCGCCGGGAACACCACAGCGTAATGGTGTGTCCGAACGTCGTAATCGAACTCTGTTAGATATGGTTCGGTCTATGATGTCTCTTACCGATTTGCCGTTGTCGTTTTGGGGTTATGCATTAGAGACAGCCGCATTCACTTTAAATAGGGCACCATCTAAATCCGTTGAAACGACACCGTATGAACTATGGTTTGGAAAGAAACCTAAGCTGTCGTTCCTTAAAGTTTGGGGTTGCGAAGCTTATGTAAAGAAGTTACAACCTGACAAGCTAGAACCCAAAGCGGAGAAATGCGTCTTCATAGGATACCCTAAAGAAACAATTGGGTATACTTTCTATCACAGATCCGAAGGCAAAATCTTTGTTGCCAAGAACGGATCCTTTCTTGAGAAGGAGTTTCTCACTAAAGAAGTGACTGGAAGGAAAGTAGAACTCGACGAGGTTAATGAACCTTCTCTCATAGATCAGAGTAGCGCAGTGCCGGAAGAAATTCCTGCACAGCCTGCACCGATAGGAGAGGAAGCGAATGATGATGATCATGAAACTTCGAACGAGGAAGCTACTGAACCTCGCAGATCGACGAGGGAACGTACCACTCCTGATTGGTATGATCCCTGTCTGAATGTCATGATTGTGGACAACAATGATGAGGACCCTGCGACGTATGAAGAAGCAATGATGAGCCCAGATTCCAACAAATGGCAAGAAGCCATGAAATCCGAAATGGGATCCATATATGATAACAAAGTATGGACTTTGGTAGACTTACCTGATAGCCGCAAGGCTGTCGAGAATAAATGGATCTTTAAGAGAAAAACAGATGCTGATGGTAATATTACTGTCTATAAAGCTCGACTTGTCGCAAAGGGTTTCCGACAAATTCAAGGAGTTGACTACGATGAGACTTTCTCACCTGTAGCGAAGCTAAAGTCTGTGAGGATTTTGTTAGCAATAGCTGCATTTTTCGATTATGAAATCTGGCAGATGGATGTCAAAATGGCGTTCCTTAATGGTGATATTGAGGAAGAGTTGTATATGATACAACCCAAAGGTTTTGTTGATCCTGAAAATGCTGACAAGGTATGCAAACTTCAGCGTTCCATTTATGGACTGAAGCAAGCATCCCGGAGTTGGAATCTACGCTTTGATAGAGTGATCAAAGACTTCGGTTTTATACGGACTCATGGTGAGGCCTGTATTTACAAGAAAGTGAGTGGGAGCTCTGTAGCGTTCCTGATATTATATGTAGATGACATATTATTGATTGGGAATGATATAGAACTATTAAGCAGTGTTAAAGGTTATTTGAATAAATGTTTTTCAATGAAAGACCTTGGTGAAGCAGCATACATTTTAGGCATCAAGATTTATAGAGATAGATCAAGACGCCTAATAGGCCTTTCACAGAGTACATACTTGGACAAGATTCTAAAGAAGTTTAGAATGGATGAAAGCAAGAAGGGGTTCTTGCCTATGTTGCCAGGTAAGGTCTTGAGTAAGACTCAAGGTCCAGCTACAGCAGAAGAAAGAGAGAGGATGAGCAAGATCCCCTATGCTTCGGCAGTAGGCTCTCTCATGTATGCCATGCTGTGTACTAGACCAGATATCGCACATGCTGTTAGTTTGACCAGCAGATATCAAAGTGATCCAGGAATGGAACACTGGACAGCGGTCAAGAATATCCTGAAGTACTTGAAAAGGACTAAGGATATGTTTCTTTGTTATGGCGGTGACCAAGAGCTCGTTGTAACTAGTTACACCGATGCAAGTTGGAACACCGATCCGATGACTCTAAGTCTCGATGCAGGTACGTGTTTATATTGAATGGTGCGGCGATGCTGGAGCAGTTCCAAGCGGTGCACGGTGGCGAAATCTTCAACGAGAATCTGAATATATAGCGGCTTCGGAGGCTTCATCGGAAGCGGTATGGATGAAGAGGTTCATTGTTGAGCTTGGTGTGGTTCCTAGTGCATTGGACCCGTTAGTCATTTATTGTGACAACACGGGTGCCATCGCCAATGCAAAGGAACCAAGGTCACACAAGAAGCTGAAGCATATCAAGCTGCGTTTTCATTCGATTCGCGAGTACATCGAAGATGGTGAAGTAGAGATTTGCAAAGTACACACGGATCTGAATGTTGCAGATCCGTTGACTAAAGCTCTCCCAAGGGCAAAGCATGACCAACACCAGAATGCCATGGGTGTTAGGTACCTTACAATGTAATCTAGATTATTGACTCTAGTGCAAGTGGGAGACTGTTGGAGATATGCCCAAGAGGCAATAATAAAGTGGTTGTTATAATATCTTTGTGTTTATGATAAATGTTTATATACCATGCTATAATTGTATTAACCGAAACATTGATACATGTGTGTTATGTAAACAACAAGGAGTCCCTAGTAAGCCTCTTGTATAACTAGCTTGTTGATTAATAGATGATCATGGTTTCGTGATCATGAACATTGGATGTTATTAATAACAAGGTTATGTCATTAGTTGAATGATATAATGGACACACACCCAGATGAGCGTAGCATAAGATCAAGTCATCAAGTTCATTTGCTATAAGCTTTCAATACATAGTTGTCTTAATCCTTCGACCATGAGATCATGTAAATCACTTACACCGAAAGGGTACTTTGATTACATCAAACGTCATTGCGTAAATGGGTGACAATAAAGATGGGATTAAGTATTTGGAAAGTGTGAGTTGAGGCATATGGATCAACAGTGGGATTTGTCCATCCTGATGATGGATAGATATACTCTGGGCCCTCTCGGTGGAATGTCATCTGATTAGCTTGCAAGCATATGAATAGTTCATAAGAGATCACATACCACGGTACGAGTAAAGAGTACTTGTCGGTAACGAGGTTGAACAAGGTATGGAGATACCGATGATCAAACCTCGGACAAGTAAAATATCGCGAGACAAAGGGAATTGACATCGTATGTAAATGGTTCAATCGATCACTAAGTCATCGTTGAATATGTGGGAGCCATTATGGATCTCCAGATCCCGCTATTGGTTATTGCTCGGAGAGGAGTCTCGACCATGTCTGCATAGTTCGCGAACCGTAGGGTGACGCGCTTAAGGTTCGATGTCGCATAAGTAGATTTGAATATGGTATGGAGACGAAGTTTGTTCGGAGTCTCGGATGTGATCCAGGATGTCACGAGGAGGTCCGGAATAGTCCGGAGAATAAGATTCATATAAGGGAAGTTGATTTCTGGGTTTCGGAAATGTTCGGAATTTTTCCGGTGGTTGACTGGAAGGTTCTAGAAGGTTCCGGAGGGGTCCTCCATGGGGCCCACGACCTAGGAGGCCTAGCATGGGCCGAGGGGATGCTCCCTGGCCTAATGGGCCAGGGGCACATGGCCCCCAAGGCCCAGGCCGGCCAACCCCCTAGGGTTTCCTAGGGGGGGATCAACTTGGGGGAGGGGAAAGCCCTCTCCCCCCTCTTGGCCGCCGCCCCCCTAACCCTAGATGGGAAAGGGGGCCACCTTGGCCGGCTGCCCCCCTATATAAAGAGGGGAGGGGGTGGCCGGCCACACCCCCCATCCATTGCCTCCTCCTCTGGCCGCCTCTCCCTCCACCATACGCTGCTCCGGCTTAGGCGAAGCCCTGCAGTTTTTCTTCCTCCACTACCACCACCACGCCGTCGTGCTGCTGGAGTTTGGAGGAGATCTACCACACCTCCGCTGCCCGCTGGAACGGGAGAGGAAGGAGCTTCATCGACACCGTACGCGCGACCGAGTACGGAAGTGCTGCCGGATTGCAGCACCGGGGACGATCGTCTACACCAACAACGAGATTAATCTCGTAGGCTTTGGAATCTTCGAGGGTTAGTCTCATCTCCATCTCGTTGCTTCGATCTTGTAGATTAGATCTTGGGTGTTCCATAGATTAGATCTTGGATTTATTCGTCTTGCGGTAGGAAAATTTTTGTTTTCTATACTACGAATCCCATCACCTGCCGCTTCGCGGTGAGTGCCGGATCCGTGTCCGTGGGAGCATCTTCGCGTACGCCTTGAAGGGCATCCAGATTCAGATCAGGGTACCAGGAGCATGCGGAGCGCAGCGCCGTGTCAGCTCCGGCACGAGCCGCGGAGCATTGCCACTCGCGAATCCGGTGCCCGGCATCCTTGAGCCGGTTGGCGATGGCGTGATGTTCTCCGGCAGCTCCTCCTCAGGCCACAGCACCTTGAAGATTTGGATGGCGGCGTCTGGTAGGTCGGCAAGGAGCCGGTCGACGGAGCGCATGTGTTGAACTCGCGCGGAGAGGGCGACAAGATAGTCATACCCATCCCAGTGCGCGTCCAGATTGGGAAATTCCCGCGCCACCCGATCCTCCCTCACCTTCTTCACGGCGTAGACCTGGGATTCCGGGAAATGCTCTACAGGAAGAAGGAAAAAGCATAAACACAAGACACCGGCAAAAAGCATGTCGGAAGAACAAGGAACGAAGGTACATTTTCAGAAGGAGAAAGCTTATAAGCGAAAGAGGGGGCAAGGCAGGAACTTACGGAGAGCCAGCGCGTCAATCTTCATAACCAACCGATCGTATTCCCGGTGATCAGTGGTCATGGTATCAATGAGGCGCTCCGCTGCTTTCCGCGATTTCCTCTCCTCCTCCAGCTCTGCCGTCAGTACGGTGTTGGAGTTCGTGGAATCCTCCACGACCTCCGCCAACCTGGCCTCGGCTGCAACCCGGGCGTCCTTCAGAGCCTGATCGTGCTGGAGCGCGGCTTGCATAGCCTGTTCCTTCAGCTCCCTCAAGGCGGTCTTCTGGGCATCCAGTGCCTCGTTGTGCTCCTTGAGAAGCTGCTCTTTCTCGCCTAAGTACCGGAAAGAAAGGTTTTAGCAAGCGACAATAGATGAAATGAAAAAAGGAACGGGTTAGCCGAAAAAGAAAGGATGGTACCTTGAAGCTTGGTAACCTGGGCCTTCAGGGCCTCGATGGTAGCTTCCGGAACAACTGTTAAACAAAAGGATGCGTAAATATCAAAGAAGGAAACATTCCGGTGAAAAGATGCCGGAGGGAAAAGAAACAAAGCAAACCTTGGCAGTGGCTGTGGGCCTCGGCAAGGTCCCGATGCTCCCACAGAAGCTCCTCAAAGAGTTGCTTCCGGGCGTCAGCAGTGCTCTGTTCAAAGGAAGATGGTTGTGAGAAAGAAAGAAACAAGAGATCTTAACCCGAAACTCGGGGACTGGCTATGCCGGTTTCGCGCGTTTCTAGTTGAAGTTTCGCGCTAAGAGCTACGCTCTTAACCCGAAACTCGGGGACTGGCTATGCCGGTTTCGCGCGTTTCTAGTTGAAGTTTCGCGCTAAGAGCTACGCTCTCAACACGAAACTCGGGGACTGGGAGGATAGACAAGATCCGGAAAGAAAAGAAACCGGCATCAACAAAAATACAAGAGGTTTAGCAAAACTTACCACCACGTTGTTGGTAGCATCGTACCATGCACTGTCAAACTCTTTCACGGCGCGTTTAAGCCACGTGAAGTGTTCTTCAGTGGACCGAGGCCCAGCAGGGTCTGGTGCCGGAAGGCGGTCCTTTCCCAGGCCGCGGGTAGATGCGGAGATATCCGCCTCATTCCACTTCTGGGCGTAGGGGAGAAGGTGCCCCAGATCTTTGCCCGCGCGTTTTAGCTCAACGATCCGGCCTAGGAGGCCGGTAGGCTTGTCCTGGACAGCAGCAGCAGCAGGCCCGACGTGCAGCACCACGTCCCGCGAGCCGCCTGAGGCGTCGCCCTCCACAGCCTTGCCACGGGAAGCCCCGGGCTTGAGGAACTTGGTGATCTTGGGGGTCTCTGCCGGCGCCATTCGCTTGGCCACGGAAGGTCCTTGGCTTGGCGGCGGTGTCGGCGTGGCCCCAGGAGGAGGAGAAGATACAGGCGCGGAAGTATCCGGCGCGGTGGGGGAAGAGCTTGACTGCTTCTTCTTTTTCTTCGGGGGAGGAGGAACCAGAGGTTCCGCCTGCCCGGCATCTGTCTGGCCGGCGCCGATGTTGCTGGCGCCGGTGTCTTGGGTTTCTGGAGGGGAGGTGAAGTCCTCCTCCGCGCGGTGATCAGGAGGTGTTGGGGCCGCGCACCCCGAACTTGTAGTGCCTCCCGAAGGGGAGGCAGAGCTGTTGCCGGCACCAGATGGTACCGGACTTGAGTGAGGAGGAGGAGTTGAGGTCCTTGCGGAGCCGGCAGAGCCCTCCGGCTTGGAGCCAAGCTCAAGCGCAGGACTGAAAGAGAGAAAAAGAGAGCGGATTGGAAAAAAGCAACCGGAAAGGGACTTGGTGAAGATGGGGAAAACACAAAAAAGAAAAGAGGAACTTACCCGGAAGAAACCGGCATCTGTTTCTGCTTGTAGCGCTTGGTGCTAACCTGCTTCCCTCCAATGACTTCTGTCCGAGGGCGTTTGGCAAGGGGAGCATGGCTAGGGCCGGCGCCAGCAGCTGGAGGATCACTCTTCTGGCCTTCGGCCATGAGTTTGTCCAGAAACTCATCCCCAACCTCGGCCTGCAGGGGGGCACATGCTCATGGACCTGTGGGTTGATGCTGGCTGAGGGAATGTCTACAGAATGGCAGTAACAAAAAGAATATAAGAAAACGAATAGAAAAGCTACCTCAAGCAAGGTCAAGTCATCAGACGAACCAGCTGGCTCCGGCGGAGACTTGCCGAGGCGCGAAGCTGGAGTCCGGCCCATCCTCAGATCCAGCCAATGAATGACAGGATCCGGATCGTACTTGTCCAGAGGCCTCTTCCGGCAAGGGCCTCGCCGGTCTGAATCAATCCGGGGGAAGCGGGCCTTAGCCTGAAAACAAAGGAAAAAACGAGGATTAGTTGCGAGAATAAAAGTTACCGGTATCACGACCCGAGCCGCACAATTTCTTACTTCTTGGGATGGAGGATTTCTGGAGCTGAGGGGACAAAGGCCCCACTCCCAGTCATCCGGCATGTCCGTTTGGCAGATTTGGCTAGCCTTTAGGACTACATCTTCCTTGCTCAAGGGCAGGCCGGTGATCTTGGTGGGATCACCGGGGCCGTACATCTCACTAATCTTGTGAGCGCGCTGCTGAAGGGGAAGCACCCGGCGGCAGATGAAGGCACGGATGATATCGTCGGAGCAGATTTTGGTGTCCTTCATCAACTTCAGCATGAAGCGTACCACCCGGTTCGTCTCGCTGTGATCCGTACCAGGGTTGTACTGCCAGTTGGTCTTAGCGGGCGGCGCCGGGTTGAACGCCGGCAAGTTGATGAGGTCGGTGGCGCTCTTGTTCTTCACATAAAAGAACGTAGTCTGCCACAAGCGGCAAGACTCGAGGCCGTTAAACTTAAAAAAGGGGCTCCCTTGGCGGGAGCCGATGATACAAGACCCGCATTGAACGGGGGGTTTGGGCTTGGGAATGTCCTTGCCCTGGACCGAGTTGATCCGGAGAGAGAAAAAGCGGGCAAACGTCTCGCGAGCGGGACGGATGCCAATGTAGCCCTCCATGAAGGCCACAAAACAAGAAAGATAAAAAACGGCATTGCCGGGAAGGTGGTGAGGTTGGAGTCGATAGAAGTCAAGGAGTTGGCGAAAGAAATCGGAGGCAGGAAGGCCGAAGCCACGCTCAAAATGAGCAAGGAAAACAACGACCTCACCGGGTTCGAGCACCGGTTCAATCTCGTCACCTGGAAGCCGGCAGATGACTCCTTCCGGAATCCTCCTAGACCGGTAGAGCCAGTCGATCTCAAACTGAGTCACGTCGGAACCCCTCCAGGCTCCGCGTGTCTTATCCTTTCCGGAGGCCCGGCTAGATGTGCCGGCCTCTTGGTCTCGGCTAGATGCCAGATCCATCCGGGCGAGATCTTCGGTTAACCCGTCAGAAGTGCTACTGCCTTGATTACTAGAGGTGGTGGCAGGGAGAGACCCTTCGCTAGACATATGGATCTAGGCGACGCCGGGATCTACCAAAAACAGTTTTCCCCAAAGAGACCCTCGCACGAAGATCTACGAGTAAGAGGAAAAGCAAAATAAAGAAGGGATAAATACTCTACCGCCCCCAAGATCTAAAATGCAAGAAGAGAAGAGATAGAGGTGCATCGGGCCTAACCTGAGGCGGCGGAGTCGCAAAAGAAGAGGTTCGCCGGAGATACGGTGAGCCTGCGGCCGGCGAGGAAGTCCGCCGACGGCGAGGTGAGGAAGAACTTGAGGAAGCGCGAATGCAGCGGATGCGGTGAGGGCGCTGGAGAAGGTTCCCGCGCGACGAAGTCCGGCGGAAGTGCGGCGTGAGTTCGCCGGACGACGGAGCTCAAGCAGGCAACGGCGGACGGAGAACGGCGAAGGCGCAGAGGCGATGAGCACTATGCGCGAGGAAGTGGAGAATGCGAGAAGAGGAAGAAGGAGCGGCGGTTGCACTTATAAAGAAGAAAGGAGGTGGGCTGAAAACCGCTGGGCCGCGGCGGTTCGCCTCGCGGGCCGCGGCGGTTCGCACCATGGGCCGCCACGTGGCAGAGAGGTACACGCGAGAAAATAGGAGGCCACACGGAGGCACACACGGGATCCAAAACGGCTAGTGGGATCCGCAGTGGTGCATTAAATGGGCGCGCGGGAGTCGGAGCGAAGTGACAACTGGCACTGGCGCGTCAGTCACAGTGCGCATGTCTCTGTCACGCGCGGGGCCCGAGATATTCTCGACTTCGCCGAGGATGCGTTAAATGACTAAGATACCGGAAGAAAAGACACCGGAGAATGACTTGAAATGAAAGATAATGAAAATCCGGGCAAAGATGCCGGATCCAAGCCCAAGGCCGGATGGATTTAACCGGTATCCAGAGACATGAGAACCTGGCATGGTCTGTTGGATAGAATCCGCCAGACTATACCAGCTTCGGGGACTAATGTTGGGGGGATGACCCCCGGTATGCCAAAGGCATGCCAAACCGGATGGTTTGAGCCATCAGGATACCGGTTAGATGTTCATGCCGGAGTCTAAGATAGGCGTTTGGCTGAACGGGCTAAGCCGGTATCCTCAGAGGAGGGATACCGGAACCGGATAGAAAAGGTACCGGGCCACCGGAAGGAAGAGCTTGTCGGCAAGGTTGGTCAAAGATCCTCTCCAGAGCTAGAAGACAAAGGTGAGCTAAGCAAAGTAGCTTTAAACGAAGGGCTGACGATAAAGAAGAAGATGACGAAGAAAGAAGCCGGAGGACGTCAGCCTCCCTGATTAAAGAAGACCCCGGTGTCATCTATGATTAAAGTAGCTTTGTAAAGTAGCTTTGTAAAGTAGTTTGTCTAGTCAAAGATGCCATTAGGGTTTCTTGCACTGTAAGCCACCCTCTCCCCTATATAAGTAGAGGGGGCAGCCCTCCTTACGGGCGCGGAACATGAGAATCACAAACCTGTAACTTGTGAGAATCAATGAACATGGTGATCTAGAGCGAGTTCTTCCTTGTGTCTTTCTTCTTCAACCTCTGGCCTTGGCCAAGTTCTTGAGGAAACCATCCGGAAGTTCATCCTACCTGATCACAAACCCTCCCCCGAATCCTCTAGTGTCCATTCGGCCCCAATCTAAGCCATCCTATGGCATCTGCTCGTTCACCACGACGACATCTTTAAATTTGTTAAGACCTGCGTGTCTATTCATCATGTAATAGCTTTATTTCAAGTAGTTGTTATAGTAGCTATAAGTGATGGACAACCATGAAGCGGCGCCATGGACCTTGGTGCAATGCTGGTGATGATGGAGATCATGCTCGTGTGCTTGGAGATGGAGATCAAAAGCACAAGAAGAAAGGCCATATCATATCACATATTATGAATTGCATGTGATGTTAATCCTTTTTGCATCTTATCTTGCTTAGATCGCGACGGTAGCATTATAAGATGATCCCTCACATTAATATCAAGATAATAAAGTGTTCTCCCCTCGTATGCACCGTTGCTACAGTTCGTCGTTTCGAAGCATCTCGTGATGATCGGATGTGATAGACTCTACGTTCACATACAACGGGTGTAAGCCATGTTGCACACGCGGAATACTTGGGTTTGCTTGGCGAGCCTAGCATGTACAGACATGGCCTCGGGACACAGGAAACCGAAAGGTTGAACACGAGTCATATGGATGATATGATCAACATGTTGATGTTCACCATTGAAGCTACATCATCTCACGTGATGATCGGTTTTGGTGTAGTGGATATGGATCGTGTGCCACTTAACAACCATAAGGGATGTTGTATTAAGTGGGAGTTCATTAGTAATTAGATTAAAACATGAACTAATTATCATGAACATAGTCTGAATAGTATTTTGAATTAAAGTTTGTAGAATTGGCATCCGTTTTCTACCATGCGCTAGTCTTGTAATTGAGATAGAAATAATGTTAAGTCTGACAAGTAACTTTACGGACTGGTACCGTATTGTTAAAGAATCAAGATATGATTAAGTCCTAATGCAAACTTTTAGTAAACCTCACATTTATGATTCAAAGAGCAATGGTTTCAATTAGTACCAAATCATCTTGTCTCCGTGAAACTTGAAGTTCAAATCCGTTTGAAAAGTAAGGAGCTGGAAATTTTGTTTTCAGAAATAAGCAAGGTATGAGATATGTGTGATATCTAAGACCCTATTGCAAGATGATGGAATATAATCTAGTGAGACTACATAAACTCATAAGTTTTATGGGAATGTACGAAGGTTGAAGACGCCAGGCGTCCCAATCCTCCAACTAGTTGGGCACTAACGATATTCACATATCCATGAAGTGATCGTCCTTAGTATGCACCGTTGCTAAGACTCGTCGTTTCGAAGCATCACGTGATGATCGGGTGTGATAGATTCTACGTGTGCATACAACGGGTGCAAGCCAGATTTGCACATGCGAATGCTAAGGTTAAACTTTACGAGCCTAGCATGTACAGACATGGTCTCAGAAAGTCGTCATGATTTGATGGATAAAATTATGAGTGAAATTGTTCATCACATTAAAAGGTTACTAATAGTGAAATCTGGAACACTTGTCATGTGATGATCAACTTCAAGGTAAGAACCTCGAGGTTATTGGTATTTGACCAATGGACCTAAAAGTTATTGAAGGTGAAGTGTTTTCTGAGAATGGGGAAAGCTAAAAAAAGAAACCACAAAAGATATTTTGGCAGAAAGAAAGAAAAAGACTAGAAAGTCTAGCTCAGGTGTATATAGATGATATACATGTTATGGATGTATTCCCTGTTTGGTCACATAATAAAATTCTTGGGTATTTGTACCAAATTGGTTGGTATGAGATGTCATACAATACAACACAATACAAGAATACGATGGCCTAAGTGACTGATAAGGAATATGGTAATAATGCACGTCTGGAACATAATAAAGTGTTATTATGTTTGTCGTTGGCATTCTACCTAGCCCTTAGAATTTATAATAAAGAAATTAATAAATTGTTATTTTGCTCTGGTCAAATGAAAACAATGAGTTGTTCAAATTATGACATTGCTCCATGTACGATGGATAAGTTATTATAAATCTTAATGGTGAAACACACATACATAACACTGACGCTAAAATGCCATAAGGCAAATGATTTGAATTCCACTTATTTGTGGAACTGCCGTTTAGGTCATGTTAGAATGGAACGCATGAAGGAACTCCATTTGAATGGATTTTTGGAGTCATTTGATTTTTGAATCGTTTGGCACTTGCAAATATTTTCTAAAGGAAATGACTTAAATACCGTTCATAGGCCAAGAGTTGAACGGGCAACTAACTTAGTGGAAACATACATAGTGATGTATATGGTTCACTGGGCATAGTTGTGTGCGGGAGATTCTTCTACTTCATGAAAACTTCTAACAATGAATTGAGTATATATATGTGGATATATTCGATAAGGAAGAAGTTTGAAACATTTGAATGGATTCAGGTAAATTTCAGCATGAAGTGGAAATCATCGTAATAGAAAAGTCAAATATCTATGATTGGATCATGGTGGAAATATTTGAATTACGAGTTTTAGCGAACATCTAAGAGAGTTATGAAATTGTTCTACAACTCACGTTTCTTGGAGTATCATAGTGATGATGGAGTATCCGAGAGACGTATCCAAACCTTGTTGGATTAATGATGAGATAAAAATAAAATAAAGCCATTATATTTTTGTGGATTATGCTTTAGAGACTACCGCTTTTACAGTGAATAGAGCATCATCATGATCCGTTGAAATGACACCATACGAGTTATGGCATGGGTATGAACCCTAATAGTCCTTTCTTAAATTTTGGTATGCATAGCATAAGTAAATAAGTTTACAACCAAAATCGGATGAATGTCTTTGTTGGTTATCCCAGAGAATTGATTGGGAATTCTTCCCACTATGAAGTAAAAGACAAAAGTGTTTATTAATGTTACTTTCTTATTTCCAAGAAATTGTTTTCTAGCGAAGTATTTGAGTGGGAGGACAATAGAACTTGATAAGGTTTACGAACCTGCGCATAATGATCAGAGTAGCGCGGCATCGGAAATGGTTCCGGAAGCGGCTACGATGATCATGGCTCCCATGACTACAAAGTGTTTTAGCCATGGAGATCGAAGTACATATTGAAACTTGTAGGTATGGTTTACTTTTGATCAAATAAATGATTTGTGGACAAAGGATTGATTTTGAACAATGATAAACCAACTACAAACAAAGAAGTTATGATGGGCCCTGACTCCGTTAAAATGGCTATGCGCCATGAAATCCAAGATAGATGAATACTTTTTGAAAGTAAATGGATCTATAAAATAGATGGACTTGGATGGAATATCCTTAAAGAAGCTTGACTTATCGAAAAGTTGTTTACGACAAAGTTCAAAGAGTTGACTACGATAAGATTAGATCTTCCATGGCAATGCTTATAGTCTATGAGGATTATTCTAGTAATCGCTACATATTTCTTTTATGAGATATGATAGTAGGATGGCAGAAATACATTCCTTACCAGAAGTATGTATGAAGGATGTATACCAGATACAACCAAGAGTTTTGCTGGTCCGTGGAATACTAGATAGGTATACAAACTTCAATTGGATGAAGTGAGTATCGCGGAGTTGGAATCTTCACCGGATGAAATAGTCAAAGAGTTTTTTGATTTCATTAGAGATGATGAAGAGGCTTGCATTTGCAAGAAATTAAGTGGGAGCGCTGAGACATATTTATAATACTTTATGTAGATGACATATAGTTGGTTATAAATGATGTAATTATATACTTGATTAAAATGTTTCATTGAGAATTAACTTCAATGAAAGGTTATGGACTGAAACATATTTAGTGTCAAGATCTATGAAGATAGATTGAAACACATAATAAGTTTAAGTCAAAGTACATAGAATGAATATTGAAGTAGTTCAATATAAATATATTAAGAAGTGTTCTTTTCCATGTGAAGGTTTAACAAGACTTGGGTGTATTTGACACTCAATGAGTAAAAACACATGAGTGACTTTAGATCACGAATAATATGTACAAAGTCAGATGTCCTGTGCTCTAAAGTGTTACGAGCATATACCAGAATGATTCATGTAATGATCATTGGACAACAGCAAGAATATCCCTGAGTGCTTTAGAAGAACTAAGGATATATATATATAGTTTTTGTATGGGGTAATGACAAACAAATCGCTGTAAGGTGTTGCACCGGTATTAGTTTGATCACATATAAAAATAAAATTTCAATCTCAATTAGGGTAAGTGTTGTTTAAAAGGTAGCACAATGAGCTAGAAGAAGTCTATGCTAGATTTAGATCAGTTCTAAATATTGTGACGGATTCTACAAACGAAGGCAGAGTATGTCATTATTTTGACAATGACTGAGGATGTTAAGTCGAGGAGTTCTTTGAGAACTTGGTGTAGTTCTGATAGTGTCAGAACTTTGAAGCTATATTGTGTATGACAATATTAGTGACTTATTTTCAGACCACGGAATTAAGGTTCCACCAGAGGACTAAGCATATACAATTAATGCCGACTCATTTGGAAAATGAGTGATGCGTTGAGACGCAAATGAATTGCAAAATACATACGTTTCTGAGCATGTCAGATTCGTTGACTAAAACCTCTCCCGTAAGCAAAACATGATAAGCACCAGAAGGCCAAGGTGTTATATCTTTTCAAATGTAAACTAGATTATTGACTCTAGTGCAAGTGGGAGACTGTTGGAGATATGCCCAAGAGGCAATAATAAATTAGTTATTGTTATATCTTAGTGTTCATTATAAATGTTTACATCCCATGCTATAATTGTATCAACCGAAACATTGGTACATGTGTGTTATGTAAACAACAAGGAGTCCCTAGTAAGCCTCTTGTATAACTAGCTTGTTGATTAATGGATGATCATGGTTTCGTGATCATGAACATTGGATGTTATTAATAACAAGGTTATGTCATTAGGTGAATGATATAATGGACACACACCCAAATGAGCGTAGCATAAGATCAAGTCATTAAGTTCAATTTGCTATAAGCTTTCGATACATAGTTGCCTTAGTCCTTCGACCATGAGATCATGTAAATCACTTACACCGGAAGGGTACTTTGATTACATCAAACGCTATTGCGTAAATGGGTGGTTATAAAGATGGGATTAAGTATTTGGAAAGTGTGAGTTGAGGCATATGGATCAATAGTGGGATTTGTCCATCCTGATGACGGATAGATATACTCTGGGCCCTCTCGGTGGAATGTCATCTGATTAGCTTGCAAGCATATGAATGGTTCATAAGAGATCACATACCACGGTACGAGTAAAGAGTACTTGTCGGTAACGAGGTTGAACAAGGTATGGAGATACCGATGATCGAACCTCGGACAAGTAAAATATCGCGTGACAAAGGGAATCGGCATCGTATGTAAATGGTTCAATCGATCACTAAGTCATCATTGAATATGTGGGAGCCATTATGGATCTCCAGATCCCGCTATTGGTTATTGCTCGGAGAGGAGTCTCGACCATGTCTGCATAGTTCGCGAACCGTAGGGTGACGCGCTTAAGGTTCGATGTCGCATAAGTAGACTCGGAATATGAGATGGGGACCGAAGTTTGTTCGGAGTCTCGGATGGGATCCAGGACATCACGAGGAGGTCCGGAATGGTCCGGAGAATAAGATTCATATAAGGAAAGTTGATTTCTAGGTTTCGGAAAAGTTCGGGATTTTTCCGGTGAAAGACCGGGAAGGTTCTAGAAGGTTCCGGGGTCCCACCAGTGGGCCCACGACCCTAGGAGGCCTAGCATGGGCCGAGGGGACGCACCCTAGCCTAATGGGCCAGGGGCACATGCCCCTCAAGGCCCAGGCCGGCCAACCCTAGGGTTTTCCCCAAAACCCTAGGGGGGATCAACTTGGGGGGGGGGGGGAAGAATTCCCCCTCCCCCCTTTGGCCGCCGGCCCTAGATGGGTTTGGGGCATTGGGGGGCCACCCAAACCAACCTCCCCCCTAAATAAAGAGGGGAGGGGGCAGGGGGGCGTTCACCCCTTCAGACCTAGCTCTGGCCGCCCCCCTCTCTCCTCCATAGTGCTGTACCGGCTTGGCAAAGCCCTGCAGTTTTTCTCCTCCACCACCACCACCACGCCGTCGTGCTGCTGGGATTCCGTGGAGATCTACCACTCCTCCGCTGCCTGCTGGAACGGGGAGAGGAAGGGGCTTCATCAACACCGTACGCGCGACCGAGTACGGAAGTGCTGCCGGATTGCAGCACAGGATGATCGACTACATCAACAACGAGATCTAATCTCGTAGGCTTTGGAAATCTTCGAGGGTTAGTCTCACATGCATCTCGTTGCTTCGATCTTCATAGATTAGATCTTGGATTTATTCGTCTTGCGGTAGGAAATTTTTTGTTTTCTATGCTACGAACCCCATCAGAGGGCGCATATCCGCCAGACCTCGACGCGGACCTCGACCCAGACGAGGAGGAGGATGGCGTCATCCTCCTCGGCGTCCAGGAACTACCGTGTTGGCGCGACATGGTAGCCGCCTCCGGCGGCGGCATCCCCAGAGGAGGGGAGTTCCTCGGCGCATCCGTCTCTCTCGCCGACAAGTTGGGGCCACCAAACGCGCGGGAAGTTTCCTCGGTGTTTCCCGCGCTTTCGTTTTATCCGGAGTCCCCGAGCGCTTCCCGGGGGCCTGATACGTCCCAAACGTATCTATAATTTCTTATGTTCCATGCTACTTTTATGATGATACTCACATGTTTTATACACATTATATGTCATTATTATGCATTTTCCGGCACTAACCTATTGACGAGATGCTGAAGAGCCGATTCTTTGTTTCTGCTGTTTTTGGTTTCAGAAATCCTAGTAAGGAAATATTCTCGGAATTGGACGAAATCAACGCCCAGGGGCCTATTTTTCCACGAAGCTTCCAGAAGACCGGAGGGGAGACGAAGTGGGGACACGGGGCGTGATGGCGTGTAACTCACACGTTCGTTGGGAACCCCAAGAGGAAGGTATGATGCGCACAGCAGCAAGTTTTCCCTCAGAAAGAAACCAAGGTTTATCGAACCAGGAGGAGCCAAGAAGCACGTTGAAGGTTGATGGCGGCGGGATGTAGTGCGGCGCAACACCAGGGATTCCGGCGCCAACGTGGAACCTGCACAACACAACCAAAGTACTTTGCCCCAACGAAACAGTGAGGTTGTCAATCTCACCGGCTTGCTGTAACAAAGGATTAACCGTATTGTGTGGAAGATGATTGTTTGCAGAAAACAGTAGAACAAGTATTGCAGTAGATTGTATTTCAGTATAGAGAATTGGACCGGGGTCCACAGTTCACTAGAGGTGTCTCTCCCATAAGATAAACAGCATGTTGGGTGAACAAATTACAGTTGGGCAATTGACAAATAAAGAGGGCATGACCATGCACATACATATTATAATGAGTATAGTGAGATTTAATTGGGCATTACGACAAAGTACATAGACCGCCATCCAACTGCATCTATGCCTAAAAAGTCCACCTTCAGGTTATCATCCGAACCCCCTCCAGTATTAAGTTGCAAAGCAACAGACAATTGCATTAAGTATGGTGCGTAATGTAATCAACAACTACATCCTTAGACATAGCATCAATGTTTTATCCCGAGTGGCAACAGCACAACACAACCTTAGAACTTTCTGTCACTGTCCCAGGTGTCAATGCAGGCATGAACCCACTATCGAGCATAAATACTCCCTCTTGGAGTTACAAGCATCTACTTGGCCATAGCATCTACTAGTAACGGAGAGCATGCAAGATCATAAACAACACATAGACATAACTTTGATAATCAACATAACAAGTATTCTCTATTCATCGGATCCCAACAAACGCAACATATAGAATTACAGATAGATGATCTTGATCATGTTAGGCAGCTCACAAGATCCGACAATGAAGCACAATGGGGAGAAGACAACCATCTAGCTACTGCTATGGACCCATAGTCCAGGGGTAGACTACTCACACATCACTCCGGAGGCGACCATGGCGGCGTAGAGTCCTCCGGGAGATGATTCCCCTCTCCGGCAGGGTGCCGGAGGCGATCTCCTGGATCCCCCGAGATGGGATCGGCGGTGGCGGCGTCTCTGGAAGGTTTTCCGTATCGTGGCTCTCGGTACTGGGGGTTTCGCGACGGAGGCTTTAAGTAGGCGGAAGGGCAGGTCAGGAGGTGGCACGAGGGCCCCACACCACAGGGCCGCGCGGCCAAGGGGGGGGGGGGGCGCCGCCCTAGGGTCTGGGCACCTCGTGGCCCCACTTCGTCTCCTCTTCGGACTTCTGGAAGCTTCGTGGCAAAATAGGACCATGGGCGTTGATTTCGTCCAATTCCGAGAATATTTCCTTACTAGGATTTCTGAAACCAAAAACAGCAGAAACAAAGAATCGGCACTTCGGCATCTTGTTAATAGGTTAGTTCCAGAAAATGCACGAATATGACATAAAGTGTGCATAAAACATGTAGATAACATCAATAATGTGGCATGGAACATAAGAAATTATCGATACGTCGGAGACGTATCAGCATCCCCAAGCTTAGTTCTGCTCGTCCGAGCGAGTAAAACGATAACACGTATAATTTACGGAGTGACATGCCATCATAACCTTGATCATACTATTTGTAAAGCATATGTAGTGAATGCAGCGATCAAAACAATGTATATGACATGAGTAAACAAGTGAATCATAAAGCAAAGACTTTTCATGAATAGCACTTCAAGACAAGCATCAATAAGTCTTGCATAAGAGTTAACTCATAAAGCAATAATTCAAAGTAAAAGCATTGAAGCAACACAAAGGAAGATTAAGTTTCAGCGGTTGCTTTCAACTTGTAACATGTATATCTCATGGATATTGTCAACATAGAGTAATATAATAAGTGCAATAAGCAAATATGTAGGAATCAATGCACAGTTCACACAAGTGTTTGCTTCTTGAGGTGGAGAGAAATAGGTGAACTGACTCAACATTGAAAGTAAAAGAATGGTCCTCCATAGAGGAAAAGCATCGATTGCTATATTTGTGCTAGAGCTTTGATTTTGAAAACATGAAACAATTTTGTCAACGGTAGTAATAAAGCATATGTATCATGTAAATTATATCTTACAAGTTGCAAGCCTCATGCATAGTGTACTAATAGTGCCCGCACCTTGTCCTAATTAGCTTGGACTACCGGATCATCGCAATGCACATGTTTTAACGAAGTGTTACAAAGGGGTACCTCTATGCCGCCTGTACAAAGGTCTAAGGAGAAAGCTCGCATTGGATTTCTCGCTATTGATTATTCTCAACTTAGACATCCATACCGGGACAACATAGACAACAGATAATGGACTCCTCTTTTATGCATAAGCATGTAACAACAATTAATAATTTTCTCATATGAGATTGAGGATATTTGTCCAAAACTGAAACTTCCACCATGGATCATGGCTTTAGTTAGCGGCCCAATGTTCTTCTCTAACAATATGCATGCTTAACCATTAGGTGGTAGATCGCTCTTACTTCAGACAAGACGAACATGCATAGCAACTCACATGAAATTGTTATCACCAGATTTTGGACAAATCCAGAGGTGGGCCGTAAGAGAGATGGGCTTAGAGGACTACACGTGGAAGATCTCTGAAGCGGCCTTGCACGGAGAATTTGGGCTAGTTTGCCCGTGTACCTTTAATTATAGTAGGTTATGTTTTAGATCAAGATTAGAATTTGTATCGTGCACGGTGGGATATTCCCACGATAGAAAGTCCCCTGGACTATAAATATGTATCTAGGGTTTATGGAATAAACAACAACTCACGTTCAACCCAAAACAAACCAATCTCGGCGCATCGCCAACTCCTTCATCTCGAGGGTTTCAATCAGGTAAGCGACATGCTGCCTAGATCGCATCTTGCGATCTAGGCAGCACAAGCTCCACGTTGTTCATGCGTTGCTCGTACTGAAGCGTCTTTGATGGCGAGCAACGTAGTTATCATAGATGTGTTAGGGTTAGCATAGCTCTTCGTATAACATGCGTACGTAGTGCAGCCCTTGCATGTCTAGCCGCCCTCACGCCTATCTCAGGTGTGGGGGCGGCACCCTGCTTGTTCATCATCTAGTAGATCTGATCCGTTACGATTGCTCCTTGTTCTGCAAGGATTAGTTTAATATCTGCAATAGTTAGGCCTTACAAAGGGGGGGAGGATCCAGCGGCACGTAGGGTGGCGTTCGCAAGTCCTAAACAGGATGTTCCGAGGATCAACGCCATGTTGGTTTTTAGGCCTTGTTTAGGATCGGCTTATGAGCACCGTGCGTGGCCGCGAGGCCCAACCTGGAGTAGGATGATCCGATTATGCGGTGAAAACCCTAAATCGTCGTAGATCTCATTAGCTATATCTTGAGCACGCCGGAACACAACGTATTCGTGCACCCCGTACGAATCATGGGTGGATCGGCTCTTTGAGCCGATCCACAGGATAACCTGAGAGCCGATCGAGGCTCGTATTTAATGTTTACGTGTATGCCATGCAGGAACTAAGCGAGGCATCCCCATCACCTTCCTGACCAGGTATAGGTCAGGTGGCACGCCCTGCACTTCACATCGCCGCGTGTGACCAGAAGAGCATTGCGGGCCGTCGCTCGGAGGGGTCTCAGCCAGCCGCAGCTCTAGGCTCTTCCCGGCTCTACACTGTGTTGACAGGCCGCTGCCCGCCGGTGGGTTTTGGCAGTCAACACATTCTGCACGCCCGGTGGGACAATCGTCTACATCAACCACATCGCCATCTACATCTGAGATGGCGGCGGACGGCACGCCCGTCACCTACGAGGAGCTGCTGACGAGCTCAAGAAGAGATACGACGAGATCAAGGTCACCCTCGAAGCCGACCTCATCGGCTCTTTTCGCAGAACCCGTTCCCATGGCATCAGATGGAAGGGGATTCTCACCGCAAGGTGCACTCGATGGGATAGATCTCTCTGCCCCGTCGGAGGAACGCACCAGGGGCCTACGGCAGGAGATCAACTACTTGGTGGCTCACTCACTACACCGCCACTCTGAAAACTTGGTCAACGTGTTGGAGCGTCTCGCTGCGCGTGATCCAGGAGATCATGAGCCACCGGTACTCGCCGTCAGACCAGCTCTCGGGACGCATCAAGGAGAGTTGCCGCTCCAGTCCCGTCCACCGCTGCCATATGCGTTGGCAGCACCAGCGGAAGTGCCGGCTACACCGGCATTCGTCGTCTACAAGATTGGTGGTGACCCTAGTGACTACCAGTTCTTGGCTGAGGCGCCCAAGGAGATCCCTCAAGGATACGCGTGCACGTATGTGCCAGATTGTGGCAACCGGGCACTCTCAAACCAGGCCTCATCATCAGGGACTCCGGCGAAGACGGGAGGAACGTCGGCGACAGAGCTTGAAAAGCAGACGTGGCTAACTAAGTACGCCACCCCGACGAAACTCCAGAGCCCGGCTCCTGCAGTTGGCTCAGAGCTGGAAAAGCAAACATGGCTGGCTAAGTACGCCACCCCGGCGAATCTTCAGAGTGCAACTCCTGCAGCCAGCACAGCGGATCAGATCAGTACCATACTGAGAGACCAGTTCGGCATGGTGCCGAAAAGAAGGGCAATCGGCTATTCCAAGCCGTACCCCGACGAGTACGAAATGATCCCGCTGCCACCTAAATATCGGCTCCCTGACTTCTCCAAATTCAGTGGATCAGATGGCTCCAGCTCCATCGAGCACGTCGGCCGATATTTGGCGCAACTAGGACCGGCTTCAGTGTCGGATCAGCTACGCGTGAGGCTCTTTTCACAGTCCCTCACAGGATCGGCTTTTGGATGGTACACCTCTCTGCCAGCAAACTCCATCCAGTCTTGGAAGCAATTGGAAGAACAATTCCATACGCAATACCATTCAGAAGCTTCCGAGTCTAGCATTGCCGATCTAGCACAACTACGTCAGAAGCACGGAGAAACGGTGACAGAGTACACCCAGCGCTTCAGGAATCTTAGGAACCGATGTTATTCGGTTCGTATAACTGAAAAGGAAGCAGTCGAGTTGGCAGTAGCTGGCCTTGCAACACAGCTCAAGGACATGGCCTCCCAAGCAGATTATCCCTCGCTGGCGCATATGGTTCAGAAACTATCAGCATATGAACAGCGCCACCCGGACCTGTACCAAGACAAGTTCAAGCGTGCAGTAGTCCTGGTCGATGCAGAGGAAGACGAAGTTCCTGCGGGAGACCAAGAAGTAGCAGTGGCTAAGTGGACTCGGGGAGGAACCCCCGTGTCCTGCAAATGGGTAAAGCCACCAGGGCCGCCCAGGGGATTTGATTTTGACGTGACCAAGACTGAACAAATCTTCGACCTCCTGCTCAAGGAGAAACAGTTGACGATTCCTGAAGGTCTCAAGTTCCCCACGGCGCAAGAGCTAAACGGAAAGCCGTACTGCAAATTCCACAACTCGCTCTCCCATGCCACCAACGACTGCAGGGTGTGGCGTCAGCACATCCAAGCGGCGATAGAGAAGGGGCGTTTAATTTTCAACCAGTACGCCATGAAGGTCGACACCCAACCCTTCCCCGCCGTTAACATGGTGGAAGTCACCTACCCCGAGGGTTGCCAGCCAGGTCCCACGTTCAGCATCAACATGGTAGGACCTGGGAACCACTCTGGCAAGGATGGAGATGAGGGCAGCTGCTCTCATAGCAAGGATACAGAGGAGGCCGCTCCACGCGATCGGCTCCATCATGATGGCAAGCGCTACGTCACAGAGGGAGAAGTGAAGAATATAAGATATCAACGACCTCTCTCTGATCACCTCCTCAACAAATATGTGAGTCAGTATGACCAACGCCGACGGTCCAACTATGATGATGAAGGAGATCGTCTGGCTAGAGAAGCCAGAAGACATCGTCGGCGGGATCGCGATGAGGAGGAGCACGAGCGCCGTGCCACGGGCACATCAAGGGAGCAAGATGACAACGCCAGACACTGGGACTGCCCTTTCTTCAGACACTGCTGGGATTCAGGAATGAGCCGATTGCCCACAATCGGCAATTGCCCAGAATGCAACCAGAAGAAGAAGGAGGCAGCCAACGTGTCTATGTTCAAGCGCTTAGGGCCTCTCCCGCCACAGAGCAAACGTGCTGAGTCACCTCGTTGGGCAGATCTTGAGGATTCCGAAGACGAGGGACTAGAAGAAGAAGAAGACAGGAACCACCGTCCAAGGTGGTGCCCTGACGGACTCAGCCGTTCACAAAAACGCAGGGTTCAGCGGTTGCGCGGCCTGGAGGAAGCCGAAAGGTTATACTTGCACACGCTAAGGAAGGCACGGCCTGATCTGGCTGCAAAGGTTCAGCGAGCCCTGGATGAAGAGGGTCGTCCACGGAAAATGGAGTGGCGCCCCAAACAAAGGAAAGCCGATGATGAAACATCGGCTGGCACAAACATGGTGCTCGTCTTGCCGACAGAGCTTAGCGCTCCACGATTCTACGATGCACTCAAGGTGGACGACAGCAGGCGCATCAAGTCAGAGGTTGGGTTGGTTTTATCCAGTCTAACCGAGTAGCAAGATTAAACCAATGAGCAAACCGGGGGAGGCTGATCTTTGTGATCGGCCCCAAAAAATTTATGGAGGGACATTACAAAACCTTCATCGAACAAGCAATGTGAAGGCCGATTCCAGCAATCGGCCAAAGTTATCTTCTGCACATATTCTGTTTGTGGTCAGCAACGATCTACTGGGCAGCGGCCACGTCGGCAGATGAAAGTCGGCATGAATCTTTGCGAAGCCGATGTGCAAGTGCAGTGCCCTGACTAACCATGAAAGCCGATATCTGCAGTCATTTAGCAGATTCGGCTCGGGGGGCATATAGTCAGATGGACATATGCAGATAAACATGTGCAGACATGCGTGCAGTGGAATATTGGGGGCCGATTCATTCTAAAAATCGGCCAAATAAAAAAAAAACAAAAGGTTTAGCCGATGCAGATACGTGGCCATCGACTCAAGAGGAACAGCTGTTATGAGCAGAAAGGGTCAATGGAGCAGGAAGTGAGTCACGAAGAGAGATTCTAATGGAAGAGCTCCTCAGTTGAGTGGCTTGATGACTTCGGTTTTCTCTTCAAGAACCTCTGGTTTCCTTTTGCGAGTAATGTACAGATCAGGTTAAGGATGGGTTGCATCAGATCCACCACAGGGAAGGAGCCGATCTGACCTACAAGGCGCAAAGTAGACTGAAGAAGCCCGGGGGGCAGCTCACCCTGAAGGTTCTCTGCTTTGGGGAGCCGATTTTGTTGAAATCGGCTAACTCTGCGTAGGCGGCACATTCGGCTGATCCATTACCGTTCTCGCCTCGACTGAGACTCGGGGGGCAGCTGGCTGGTGACTGCTCTATTTTGGAAAGCCATTGGAGTCGCATCGACTGGCCCTGCATTGTGATCTCCTCTGAATCGGGGTAGGAGGCCGTCAGTTTTTACAAGTTTGGACCGTCTGGTCGCTGCAAGAGGAAGAAAGGGACTAGATTCTCAAAATAGCCGATGAATAGTCATCGGCTAGGGGATTGCGAAAAATTGTGGTCAGATACCAAATCGCAGCCTGAAATTGAGAAGTTCTTGGCCTACGAGCTTATCGACATGAGGGTCCGGCTTCATGGGCGTCCAAAAGAAAAAATCCGATACATTGCTATCGGTCTTGACAAGACAGGCGGAAGGAATGAAATTGGGGCAATTGAAGGATGAATCAAAAGAACAATTTCATTAATTCAGAGAAGCGGCTTTACAAGAAAGAGCCGATTAGCTCTCAAAAGAGGGATCTAGTACCTAGCGCACTACTACTACTAGCCCTATTCTACTAGTCGTCGCTGTCCTCGTCGTCACCGCCGTCGATGTCGTCGGCGCTGCTCCCAGGGAGCTCCTCGTCGCTGCTACCCCAACCCGTGGCCGGAGCTTCTTCCTCCTCGTCATCATCATCGTCCTCGCTGTCCGCCCAGGAGCGGAAGCGCTTGGTTGGCGGGTACCCGGCGGAAGAGGAAGATTCATCTTCCTCCTCTTCTTCTTCTTCGTCGTCATCTTCATCCTCGCTGTCCGCCCACATACGGGAGCGCTTCTTCAGCGGGAGCTTGGCGGAGGGGAAGGTCTTGGCCTTCGCTACTTCTCCTTCTTTCTTCTCATTATCGGAGGGGAGGGGGTTCACCTCGGAATGAGGCTTGTCCTCGTTCTTCTTCGGCGAAAATGGGGGGAAAAGGTTTGAGAAGGAGGAGGAAGAGGAAGACATGGCTGGGGGAGAAGAGGGTTTTTTTTTGGGTGCCGATGGCTGGAACAGAGGAAGGGGATGAAGAAAGCTAGTTGATCGGCACAGTTAAAATAATGAGAAGCCTGGTGGAAATTTAACGCCATTACGGTTTCCAAGGAAGTGATGCAGAGTTATCGAGTTTTCCGGAAGAGCTGACAGGGCATAATGATGACGGAAGCTGCGACGACTCTGCTATGCCACGACATGACCCTTCGAAAGGAAAGCATAATGATTTTGGAAACGTTATTTCCAAAACCAGGGGGGCATGTGTTATCACCAGATTTTGGACAAATCCAGAGGTGGGCCGTAAGAGAGATGGGCTTAGAGGACTACACGTGGAAGATCTCTGAAGCGGCCTTGCACGGAGAATTTGGGCTAGTTTGCCCGTGTACCTTTAATTATAGTAGGTTATGTTTTAGATCAAGATTAGAATTTGTATCGTGCACGGTGGGATATTCCCACGATAGAAAGTCCCCTGGACTATAAATATGTATCTAGGGTTTATGGAATAAACAACAACTCACGTTCAACCCAAAACAAACCAATCTCGGCGCATCGCCAACTCCTTCATCTCGAGGGTTTCAATCAGGTAAGCGACATGCTGCCTAGATCGCATCTTGCGATCTAGGCAGCACAAGCTCCACGTTGTTCATGCGTTGCTCGTACTGAAGCGTCTTTGATGGCGAGCAACGTAGTTATCATAGATGTGTTAGGGTTAGCATAGCTCTTCGTATAACATGCGTACGTAGTGCAGCCCTTGCATGTCTAGCCGCCCTCACGCCTATCTCAGGTGTGGGGGCGGCACCCTGCTTGTTCATCATCTAGTAGATCTGATCCGTTACGATTGCTCCTTGTTCTGCAAGGATTAGTTTAATATCTGCAATAGTTAGGCCTTACAAAGGGGGGGAGGATCCAGCGGCACGTAGGGTGGCGTTCGCAAGTCCTAAACAGGATGTTCCGAGGATCAACGCCATGTTGGTTTTTAGGCCTTGTTTAGGATCGGCTTATGAGCACCGTGCGTGGCCGCGAGGCCCAACCTGGAGTAGGATGATCCGATTATGCGGTGAAAACCCTAAATCGTCGTAGATCTCATTAGCTATATCTTGATCAAGCAGGATCACCAAGTATTCGTGCACCCCGTACGAATCATGGGTGGATCGGCTCTTTGAGCCGATCCACAGGATAACCTGAGAGCCGATCGAGGCTCGTATTTAATGTTTACGTGTATGCCATGCAGGAACTAAGCGAGGCATCCCCATCACCTTCCTGACCAGGTATAGGTCAGGTGGCACGCCCTTGCACTTCGCATCGCCGCGTGTGACCAGAAGAGCATTGCGGGCCGTCGCTCGGAGGGGTCTCAGCCAGCCGCAGCTCTAGGCTCTTCCCGGCTCTACACTGTGTTGACAGGCCGCTGCCCGCCGGTGGGTTTTGGCAGTCAACACAAATTCAACAAAGAGTAGTTGATGGCGTCCCCAGTGAACATGGTTATCGCACAACAAGCAACTTAATAAGAGATAAAGTGCATAAGTACATATTCAATACCACAATAGTTTTTAAGCTATTTGTCCCATGAGCTATATATTGCAAAGGTGAATGATGGAATTTTAAAGGTAGCACTCAAGCAATTTACTTTGGAATGGCGGAAAATACCATGTAGTAGGTAGGTATGGTGGACACAAATGGCATAGTGGTTGGCTCAAGTATTTTGGATGCATGAGAAGTATTCCCTCTCGATACAAGGTTTAGGCTAGCAAGGCTTATTTGAAACAAACACAAGGATGAACCGGTGCAGCAAAACTCACATAAAAGACATATTGAAAACATTATAAGACTCTACACCGTCTTCCTTGTTGTTCAAACTCAATACTAGAAATTATCTAGACCTTAGAGAAACCAAATATGCAAACCAAATTTTAGCATGCTCTATGTATTTCTTCATTAATGGGTGCAAAGCATATGATGCAAGAGCTTAAACATGAGCACAACAATTGCCAAGTATCACATTACCCAAGACATTAATAGCAATTACTACATGTATCATTTTCCAATTCCAACCATATAACAATTTAACGAAGAAGAAACTTCACCATGAATACTATGAGTAGAAACTAAGGACATACTTGTCCATATGCTACAGCGGAGCGTGTCTCTCTCCCATAAAGTGAATGCTAGGATCCATTTTATTCAAACAAAACAAAAAAAACAAAAAAAAACCGACGCTCCAAGCAAAGCACATAAGATGTGATGGAATAAAAATATAGTTTCAGGGGAGGAACCTGATAATGTTGTCGATGAAGAAGGGGATGCCTTGGGCATCCCCAAGCTTAGACGCTTGAGTCTTCTTGATATATGCAGGGGTGAACCACCGGGGCATCCCCAAGCTTAGAGCTTTCACTCTCCTTGATCATGTTGCATCATACTCCTCTCTTGATCCTTGAAAACTTCCTCCACACCAAACTTAGAACAACTCATTAGAGGGTTAGTGACAATAAAAATTAACATGTTCAGAGGTGACACAATCATTCTTAACACTTCTGGACATTGCATGAAGCTACTGGACATTAGTGGATCAAAGAAATTCATCCAACATAGCAAAAGAGGCAATGCGAAATAAAAGGCAGAATCTGTCAAAAACAGAACAGTTCATATTGACGAATTTTATTAGGCCACCAGACTTGCTCAAATGAAAATGCTCAAATTGAATGAAAGTTGAGTACATATCTGAGGATCATGCATGTAAATTGGCTTAATTTTCTGAGCTACCTACAGGGAGGTAGACCCAGATTCGTGACAGCAAAGAAATCTGGAACTGCACAGTAATCCAAATCTAGTACTTACTTTTCTATCAACGGCTTTACTTGGCACAACAAAACACTAAACTAAGATAAGGAGAGGTTGCTACAGTAGTAAACAACTTCCAAGACTCAAAATAAAAACAAAATACTGTAGGTAAAAACATGGGTTGTCTCCCACAAGCGCTTTTCTTTAACGCCTTTCAGCTAGGCGCAGAAAGTGTGTATCAAGTATTATCAAGAGATGGTGTGTCAACCTTACCTTGGGCTTTACCCTTACCTTTCTTATTGTTTTTCTTTCCCTTTGATTTAGGAAATATATGATTTCCTCCCGGTGTAGAGGTGAATTCCAGGGTGCCTTCTCCCACATCAATGACTGCTCCCAATAATTTTAGCAGGGATCTTCCGAGTGTGATTTTTCCTGTCCCTACGCATTCAATAACAAGATAATCAATGGATATTGTTCTACCAAGAATGGTTGTATGCACACCTGCAGCTATTCCCTTAGGAATTATAACAGAGTTATTAATGAGAGTTATTTCTTCTCCTCCTTCATCGATTCCCCAAAGTTTCAAAGATTTATAAATGCTCTCAGGCATAAGGCAAAATTCAGACATAATATCACAGTTGGCACGAAGAGTTTGATCACCGATAACAATTTTAACAGTAGGATCCCACAATGAAAGTTTAGAGTTCACTAAAACTTGTTCAAGATGATTACGAACATGGCAATAGTTATCATCCAAGCGAGATGTACTTATCTCGAGATTGTTTAATCTATTATAAATGCTAGTGAGGGCTGAATCAAAGTTATTAGCTGAATCATGTGATGCAACCAACTTCTTTATGGCATTAAAAGCTTGATCCCCATTGCAATGAAGGAAATCTCCTCCCACTAAAGTATCCAAAGCATATCTATAGCGAACCATAAGACCAAAAAAAAAATTACTAAGGAGCAAACTTAGAGTCATTTGAGGTTCAGTTTTTCGATAAGAAGTAAAAATTCTAGACCAAGCATCCTTAAAACTCTCCTCATCCCCTTGTTTAAAAGTAAAGACTAATTCTTCAGGCGAAGAAGTAACAGGTTCAGAGCTAGACATGGTAACAAAAGTAACTAATTTTTTTGTATTTTTAATGTAGAGTGCAAGACAGTAAATAAAGCAAACTAGATAAAGTAAATGCAAGTAACTAATTTTTTTGTGTTTTTGTTATAGCAAACAAGATAGCAAATAAAGTAAAAATAGCAACTAATTTTTTTGTATTTTGATTTAGTGCAGCAAACAAAGTAGTAAATAAAACTAAGCAAGACAAAAACAAAGTAAAGAGATTGAGAAGTGGAGACTCCCCTTGCAGCGTGTCTTGATCTCCCCGGCAACGGCGCCAGAAAAAGAGCTTGATGGCGTGTAACTCACACGTTCGTTGGGAACCCCAAGAGGAAGGTATGATGCGCACAGCAGCAAGTTTTCCCTCAGAAAGAAACCAAGGTTTATCGAACCAGGAGGAGCCAAGAAGCACGTTGAAGGTTGATGGCGGCGGGATGTAGTGCGGCGCAACACCAGGGATTCGGCGCCAACGTGGAACCTGCACAACACAACCAAAGTACTTTGCCCCAACGAAACGGTGAGGTTGTCAATCTCACCGGCTTGCTGTAACAAAGGATTAACCGTATTGTGTGGAAGATGATTGTTTGCAGAAAACAGTAGAACAAGTATTGCAGTAGATTGTATTTCAGTATAGAGAATTGGACCGGGGTCCACAGTTCACTAGAGGTGTCTCTCCCATAAGATAAACAGCATGTTGGGTGAACAAATTACAGTTGGGCAATTGACAAATAAAGAGGGCATGACCATGCACATACATATTATGATGAGTATAGTGAGATTTAATTGGGCATTACGACAAAGTACATAGACCGCCATCCAACTGCATCTATGCCTAAAAAGTCCACCTTCAGGTTATCATCCGAACCCCCTCCAGTATTAAGTTGCAAAGCAACAGACAATTGCATTAAGTATGGTGCGTAATGTAATCAACAACTACATCCTTAGACATAGCATCAATGTTTTATCCCTAGTGGCAACAGCACAACACAACCTTAGAACTTTTACATCCGTCCCAGTGTCAATGCGAGCATGAACCCACTATCGAGCATAAATACTCCCTCTTGGAGTTACAAGCATCTACTTGGCCAGAGCATCTACTAGTAACGGAGAGCATGCAAGATCATAAACAACACATAGACATAACTTTGATAATCAACATAACAAGTATTCTCTATTCATCGGATCCCAATAAACGCAACATATAGAATTACAGATAGATGATCTTGATCATGTTAGGCAGCTCACAAGATCCGACAATGAAGCACAATGGGGAGAAGACAACCATCTAGCTACTGCTATGGACCCATAGTCCAGGGGTAGACTACTCACACATCACTCCGGAGGCGACCATGGCGGCGTAGAGTCCTCCGGGAGATGATTCCCCTCTCCGGTGGTGCCGGAGGCGATCTCCTGGATCCCCCGAGATGGGATCGGCGGCGGCGGCGTCTCTGGAAGGTTTTCCGTATCGTGGCTCTCGGTACTGGGGGTTTCGCGACGGAGGCTTTAAGTAGGCGGAAGGGCAGGTCAGGAGGCGGCACGAGGGCCCCACACCACAGGGCCGCGCGGCCAAGGGGGGGCCTCGCCGCCGTAGGGTCTGGGCACCTCGTGGCCCCACTTCGTCTCCTCTTCGGACTTCTGGAAGCTTCGTGGCAAAATAGGACCCTGGGCGTTGATTTCGTCCAATTCCGAGAATATTTCCTTACTAGGATTTCTGAAACCAAAAACAGCAGAAAACAGAATCGGCACTTCGGCATCTTGTTAATAGGTTAGTTCCAGAAAATGCACGAATATGACATAAAGTGTGCATAAAACATGTAGATAACATCAATAATGTGGCATGGAACATAAGAAATTATCGATACGTCGGAGACGTATCAGGGCGCCGCCACACTAGGGCGGCGCAGCCTAGAGGGGGCCCGCGCGGCCCTAGCGTGTGGGGCCCCCGTGACTCTCCCGACTCCGCCCTTCCGCCTACTTAAAGCCTCCGTCGCGAAACCCCCAGTACCGAGAGCCACGATACGGAAAACCTTCCAGAGAGGCTGCCGCCGCCAATCCCATCTCGGGGGATTCAGGAGATCGCCTCCGGCACCCTGCCGGAGAGGGGAATCATCTCCCGGAGGTCTCTTCATCGCCATGATCGCCTCCGGATCGATGTGTGAGTAGTTCACCCCTGGACTATGGGTCCATAGAAGTAGCTAGATGGTCGTCTTCTCCTCATTGTGCTATCATGTATGATCTTGTGAGCTGCCTATCATGATCAAGATCGTTTATTTGTAATCCTACATGTTGTGTTTGTTGGGATCCGATGGATATTGAATACTATGTCAAGTTGATTATCAATCTATCATATATGTTATTTATGTTCTTGCATGCTCTCCGTTGCTAGTAGAGGCTCTGGCCAAGTTGATACTTGTGACACCAAGAGGGAGTATTTATGCTCGATAGTGGGTTCATGCCTCCATTAAATCTGGGACAGTGACAGAAAGTTCTAAGGTTGTGGATGTGCTGTTGCCACTAGGGATAAAACATTGATGCTTTGTCTAAGGATATTTGTGTTGATTACATTACGCACCATACTTAATGCAATTGTCTGTTGTTTACAACTTAATACCGGAAGGGGTTCAGATGATAACCTGAAAGTGGACTTTTTAGGCATAGATGCATGCTGGATAGCGGTCTATGTACTTTGTCGTAATGCCCTGATTAAATCTCATAGTACTCATCATGATATATGTATGTGCATTGTTATGCCTTCTTTATTTGTCAATTGCCCAACTGTAATTTGTTCACCCAACATCTGCTATCTTATGGGAGAGACACCAATAGCGAACTGTGGACCCCGGTCCTATTCTTTACATCTGAAATACAATCTACTGCAATTGTTCTTTACTGTTCTTCGCAAACAAACATCATCATCCACACTATACATCTAATCCTTTGTTTACAGCAAGCCGGTGAGATTGACAACCTCGCTGTTACGTTGGGGCAAAGTTCTGTGATTGTGTTGTGCAGGTTCCACGTTGGCGCCGGAATCCCTGGTGTTGCGCCGCACTACACTCCTCCGCCATCGACCTTCAACGTGCTTCTTGACTCCTACTGGTTCGATTAAACCTTGGTTTCTTACTGAGGGAAACTTGCTACTGTGCGCATCACACCTTCCTCTTGGGGTTCCCAACGGACGTGTCAACTACACGCATCAAGCAAATTTCTGGCGCCGTTTCCGGGGAGATCAAGACACGCTGCAAGGGGAGTCTCCACTTCCAATCTCTTTACTTTGTTTTTGTCTTGCTTTATTTTATTTACTACTTTGTTTGCTGCACTAAAACAAAACACAAAAAAATTAGTTGCTAGTTTTACTTTATTTACTGTCTTGTCCTCTATATCAAAAAACACAAAAAAATTAGTTACTTGCATTTACTTTATCTAGTTTGTTTTATTTACTATTGCTAAAATGAATACTCCTGAAAACACTAAGTTGTGTGACTTCACAAACACTAATAATAATGATTTCCTATGCACACCTATTGCTCCACCTGCTACTACAGCAAAATTCTTTGAAATTAAACCTGCTTTACTGAATCTTGTCATGAGAGAGCAATTTTCTGGTGTTAGTTCTGACGATGCTGCTGCCCATCTTAATAATTTTGTTGAACTATGTGAAATGCAAAAGTATAAGGATGTAGATGGTGATATTATAAAACTTAAATTGTTTCCTTTCTCATTAAGAGGAAGAGCTAAAGATTGGTTGCTATCTTTGCCTAAGAATAGTATTGATTCATGGACTAAATGTAAAGATGCTTTTATTGGTAGATATTATCCTCCTGCTAAAATTATATCTTTGAGAAGTAGCATAATGAATTTTAAGCAATTGGATAATGAACATGTTGCTCAAGCATGGGAAAGAATGAAATCTTTGGTAAAGAATTGCCCAACCCATGGACTGACTACTTGGATGATCATCCAAACCTTCTATGCAGGATTGAATTTTTCTTCGCGGAACCTATTGGATTCAGCTGCTGGAGGTACCTTTATTTCCATCACCTTGGGGGCGGCTACAAAGCTTCTTGATGATATGATGGTCAATTACTCTGAATGGCACACGGAAAGAGCTCCACAAGGTAAGAAGGTAAATTCTGTTGAAGAAACCTCCTCCTTGAGTGATAAGATTGATGTGATTATGTGTATGCTTGTGAATGGTAGATCTAATGTTGATCCTAATAATGTTCCTTTAGCTTCATTGGTTGCTCAAGAAGAAAATGTTGATGTGAACTTCATTAAAAATAATAATTTCAACAACAATGCTTATAGGAATAATTCTGGTAGCAACTATAGGCCATATCCTGCTGCTAATGGTAATAGTTATGGTAATTCTTATGGGAATTCTTACAACAATAATAGGAGTGTACCCCCTGGTCTTGAAGCCATGCTTAAAGAATTTATTAGTACACAAACTGCTTTTAACAAATCTGTTGAGGAAAAGCTCGATAAAATTGATATTCTTGCTTCTAAGGTTGATAGACTTGCCTCTGATGTTGATCTTTTAAAATTGAAAGTCATGCCTAATAAGGATAATGAAAATAAGATTGTTACTACAGCAAATGCCATCCAAGTTAGAATTAATGAGAATATAAGATTAATGGCTGAATTGCGTGCTAGGTGGGATAGAGAAGAAAATGAAAAACTTGCTAAAGAGAACAATGTAGCGAAAGTTTGGACTATTACCACCACTAGTAATGATAATGATTCACATGTTGCTACACCTCCTACTATCAATGGTAAAATAATTGGTGTTGGCAATGTTTCTACTCCTAGTGCAAAGTGTGCAAAATTACCTGAAATTGCTAAAACTGCTGAAACTGCTTGTGATAAAACTGCTGAAATTTTTTCCAACATTGGGGACAATGATTTCATTGCTGTAGATCATAATGGTTTAGACTTTGATGATTGTCACATCTCTGAAGTTATAAAGTTTTTACAAAAGCTTGCTAAAAGTCCCAATGCTAGTGCTATAATTTGGCCTTTACAAAACATATTACAAATGCTCTCATAAAAGCTAGAGAAGATAAACTAAAACTTGAAACTTCTATTCCTAGGAAGTTAGAAGATGGTTGGGAGCCCATCATTAAGATGAGGGTCAATGATTTTGATTGTAATGCTTTATGTGATCTTGGTGCAAGTATTTCTGTTATGCCTAAGAAAATTTATGATATGCTTGACTTGCCACCATTGAAAAATTGTTATTTGGATGTTAATCTTGCTGATAATGTTAAAAAGAAACCTTTGGGGAGGATTGATAATGTTCGTATTATGGTTAACAATAACCTTGTCCCCATTGATTTTGTTGTCTTGGATATTGAATGCAATGCATCTTGTCCCATTATATTGGGAAGACCTTTTCTTCGAACTGTTGGTGCTACCATTGATATGAAGGAAGGTAATATTAAATATCAATTTCCTCTCAAGAAAGGTATGGAACACTTCCCTAGAAAGAGAATGAAGTTACCTTATGATTCTATTATTAGAACAAATTATGATGTTGATGCTTCGTCTCTTGATAATACTTGATACACACTTTCTGCGCCTAGCTGAAAGGCGTTAAAGAAAAGCGCTTATGGGAGACAACCCATGATTTTACTACAGTACTTTATTTTATATTTGAGTCTTGGAAGTTGTTACTACTGTAGCAACCTCTCCTTATCTTTATTTTATTGCATTGTTGTGCCAAGTAAAGTCTTTGATAGTAAAGCCAATACTAGATTTTGATTACTGCGCAGGAACAGATTTCTTGCTGTCACGAATCTGGGCAGAATTCTCTGTATAAAAATTGAAAAAATCTGCAAATTTACGTGCGTGATCCTCAGATATGTACGCAACTTTAATTCAATTTGGGCATTTTCATCTGAGCAAGTATGGTGCCACTTTAAAATTCGTCTTTACGGACTGTTCTGTTTTGACAGATTCTGCCTTTTATTTCGCGTTGCCTTTTTTGCTATGTTTGATGGATTTCTTTATTCCATTAACTTTCAGTAGCTTTGTGAAATGTCCAGAAGTATTAGGAATGATTATGTCACCTCTGAATATATGAATTATGCACTGACCCTCTAATGAGTTTGTTTCGAGTTTGGTGTGGAGGAAGTTTTCAAGGGTCAAGAGAGGAGGATGATACAATATGATCAAGAAGAGTGAAAAGTCAAAGCTTGGGGATGCCCCCGTGGTTCATCCCTGCATATTTTAAGAAGACCCAAGCGTCTAAGCTTGGGGATGCCCAAGGCATCCCCTTCTTCATCGACAACATTATCAGGTTCCTCTAGTGAAACTATATTTTTATTCAGTCACATCTTATGTGCTTTGCTTGGAGCGTCTGTTTGTATTTATTTTGTTTTTGTTTGAATAAAATCGGATCCTATCATTCTTTATATTGGAGATATTACGCTCCGCTGTTGCATATGAACACATGTGTTCTTAGCTTTATTCTTAATGTTCATTGCGAAGGTTGAACTACCTCGTTCATTGATATATGGTTGGAAACGGAAAATGCCGCATGTGGTAAATGGGTTAATGTCTTGAATAATGTGATACTTGGAAATTGTTGTGCTCATATAGATCTTGTTTAAGCTCTTGCATCATGTACCTTGTACCCATTAATGAATAACTACATAGAGCATGTTAAAATTTGGTTTGCATGATTGTTCTCTCTAAGTCTAGATATTTTCTGGTTGAGGTGTTTGAACAACAAGGAGACGATGTAAAGTCTTATAATGCTTACAATATGTTTATATGTGAGTCTTGCTGCACCATTTCATACTTGAGTTTGCTTCAAACAACCTTGCTAGCCTAGCCTTGTATTGAGAGGGATTCTTCTCGTGCATCCAAACTCTTGAGCCAATAACCATACCATTTGTGTCCACCATACCTACCTACCACATGGTATTTCTCCGCCATTCCAAAGTACATTACTTGAGTGCTACCTTTAAAACTTCCATTCTTTACCTTTACAATATATAGCTCATGGGACAAAATAGCTTAAAAACTATCGTGGTGAAGAATATGTACTTATGTGTCTTATTTCTTAGTAAGTTGCTTGTTGAGCGGTAACCATGTTTTCTGGGGACGCCATCAACTCTTTTACCTTTGTTGAATAGCATGTGAGTTGCTATGCATGTTCGTCTTGTCTGAAGTAAGGGCGGTTTTCACAATCAAATGGTTTGAGTATGCATACTGTTAGAGAAGAACATTGGGCCGCTAACTAAAGCCATGATTCATGGTGGAAGTTTCAGTTTGGACATAAAACCTCAATCTCTTATGAGAATATTAACTGTTGTTGAATGCTTAAGCATTAAAAGAGGAGTCCATTATCTGTTGTCTATGTTGTCCCGGTATGGATGTCTAAGTTGAGAATAATCAAAAGCGAGAAATCCAATGCGAGCTTTCTCCTTAGACCTTTGTACAGGCGGCATAGAGGTACCCCTTTGTGACACTTGGTTGAAACATATGTTATGCAATGATAATCCGTGTTAACCCAAGCTAATTAGGACAAGGTGCGAGCACTATTAGTATACTATGCATGAGGCTTGCAACTTATAAGATGTCTTATACATAACTCATATGCTTTATTACTACCGTTGACAAAATTGTTTCTTGTTTTCAAAATGAAAAGCTCTAGCACAAAAATAGTAATTCATGCTTCCCTTTGCGAAGGGCCTATCTTCTACTTTATTGTTGAGTCAGTTTACCTATTCTTTCTATCTTAGAAGCAAACACTTATATCTACTGTGTGCATTGATTCTTACATGTTTACCTATTGCACTTATTATATTACTTTGTGTTGATAATTATCCATGAGATATATATGTTAAAGTTGAAAGCAACCGCTGAAACTTATATCTTCCTTTGTGTTGTTTCAACGCCTTTACTTTGAACTTATTGCTTTATGAGTTAACTGTTATGCAAGTCTTAATGATGCTTGTCTTGAAAGTATTATTCATGAAAAGTCTTTGCTATATGATTCATTTGTTTACTCATTATCTTCATCATTGCTTCGAATCGCTGCATTCATCTCATGTGCTTTACAATAGTATTGATCAAGATTATGATAGCATGTCACTTCAGAAATTATCTTTGTTATCGTTTACCTACTCGAGGGCGAGTAGGAACTAAGCTTGGGGATGCTTGATACGTCCCAAACGTATCTATAATTTCTTATGTTCCATGCTACTTTTATGATGATACTCACATGTTTTATACACATTATATGTCATTATTATGCATTTTCCGGCACTAACCTATTGACGAGATGCCGAAGAGCCAGTTGCTGTTTTCTGCTGTTTTTTGTTTCAGAAATCCTAGTAAGGAAATATTCTCGGAATTGGACGAAATCAACGCCCAGGGGCCTATTTTTCCACGAAGCTTCCAGAAGACCGGAGGGGAGACGAAGTGGGGCCACGGGGCGCCGCCACACTAGGGCGGCGCGGCCTAGAGGGGGCCCGCGCGGCCCTAGCGTGTGGAGCCCCCGTGACTCTCCCGACTCCGCCCTTCCGCCTACTTAAAGCCTCCGTCGCGAAACCCCCAGTACCGAGAGCCACGATACGGAAAACCTTCCAGAGACGCCGCCGCCGCCAATCCCATCTCGGGGGATTCAGGAGATCGCTTCCGGCACCCTGCCGGAGAGGGGAATCATCTCCCGGAGGTCTCTTCATCGCCATGATTGCCTCCGGATCGATGTGTGAGTAGTTCACCCCTGGACTATGGGTCCATAGCAGTAGCTAGATGGTCGTCTTCTCCTCATTGTGCTATCATGTTCGATCTTGTGAGCTGCCTATCATGATCAAGATCGTTTATTTGTAATCATACATGTTGTGTTTGTTGGGATCCGATGGATATTGAATACTATGTCAAGTTGATTATCAATCTATCATATATGTTATTTATGTTCTTGCATGCTCTCCGTTGCTAGTAGAGGCTCTGGCCAAGTTGATACTTGTGACTCCAAGAGGGAGTATTTATGCTCGATAGTGGGTTCATGCCTCCATTAAATCTGGGACAGTGACAGAAAGTTCTAAGGTTGTGGATGTGCTGTTGCCACTAGGGATAAAACATTGATGCTTTGTCTAAGGATATTTGTGTTGATTACATTACGCACCATACTTAATGCAATTGTCTGTTGTTTACAACTTAATACCGGAAGGGGTTCGGATGATAACCTGAAAGTGGACTTTTTAGGCATAGATGCATGCTGGATAGCGGTCTATGTACTTTGTCGTAATGCCCTGATTAAATCTCATAGTACTCATCATGATATATGTATGTGCATTGTTATGCCTTCTTTATTTGTCAATTGCCCAACTGTAATTTGTTCACCCAACATCTGCTATCTTATGGGAGAGACACCACTAGTGAACTGTGGACCCCGGTCCTATTCTTTACATCTGAAATACAATCTACTGCAATTGTTCTTTACTGTTCTTCGCAAACAAACATCATCATCCACACTATACATCTAATCCTTTGTTTACAGCAAGCCGGTGAGATTGACAACCTCGCTGTTACGTTGGGGCAAAGTTCTGTGATTGTGTTGTGCAGGTTCCACGTTGGCGCCGGAATCCCTGGTGTTGCGCCGCACTACACTCCTCCGCCATCAACCTTCAACGTGCTTCTTGACTCCTACTGGTTCGATTAAACCTTGGTTTCTTACTGAGGGAAACTTGCTACTGTGCGCATCACACCTTCCTCTTGGGGTTCCCAACGGACGTGTCAACTACACGCATCAGGGCCGGGGATGGCCTGGGCTCTCCGGACGGATGAAAGGCCTAATTCAGACGAAAACGAGGAACCGGGGGCACGGCTGGACCGTTTTCGTCCATCCGGATGATAAAACGCCGTCCTGGTGGTCTCATCGGGGAGACCGCTGGAGATGCTCTTACCCTTATGATATCGGACAATAACTCCATCACTTCCTCTTCCTACATCAGCACAGTAAGAAGCATCAACATTAATTTTCAGATCACGACAAACCCAGGCTTCCAATTTTCGCTTAATAGGATTTTTCTTGGATCTCCAGTAATTTTAATTTGTAGTAAGAGCCCCAATAGATAGGGCTGATCTTTCAGTGGTTTGCACCTCCTCTCCATGGACGATCTGGCGTTTTTCTCATCAAATATACCAAGCACCCGTTAGAATGATCTCAGGGAAACCAACACCACCAAGTGGATATCCATTGGCCCTTGGTGCATATAATGTACTCTAAGGGCATCTCCAACGAAGCGACGTAAACGGACGCTGAGCGACCGTTTGCGTCTGTCGGGCCGAAAAATGTGTCGGGTTACTGCTCCAGTGTGACGATGCAAAGTGATCGAGTCGTCCGCGGAGACGCAAACCTAGCCCAAATATGCGCTAGGTTTACGTCTCCGCGGACGCTGCACGGTCGCGGAAAGTGACCGCGTTGGTAGCATCCGGGCCCGGTAGGCAGTGACTAGGTAACCAAAATATTTCTTCATTACTATTGATTGGCCAAAAAGATCATCTTTACAGGGATGGTTAGTCGAGTTAACCTAAAACTACAATGGCCGGTACCTACTCGCCGTCGCGCGGCCTACCACGGCCGGGGTTACTCGCAGTCGCGTTGTCTACTACTGGCCGCCAGAGGGGCCGGCACCGTCGTCGAAACGACCATCGTCGCGCAGGAACCGGTAATCGCCGGCGACAGGCCTCGACGGGATGTTAAATAGTCATTAACGACTTTGATGATGTCTTCGCTAAAAAAATATGTTCGCACCGCTAGGATACCCCGACGCAAACGATCGCCCTGGGCCGTATGGCGTCTGCGGGCGGACGCAAACGGATACAACCGGACATTTTAGATGTCTGAAATGCGTCGCTCCATTGGAGATGCCCTAATGCCACAGCACTTGCTCTGTCCAATGAAGTGTCTTCATCAATTACTTCTTGAACACCCAACTTTTCCCATATCTGCTATCGGCCCTTTACAGGTGCACGGGAGAGTAGAACAAATCATCACGTCCATCGCATCCATGGGCTTGGACCATGGAGTCCATATCATAGTTAACTCACACAATTCTCTAAAAAAAAAGTTAACTCGCACCATTTGCCAAAAAAACACCTCCTTTACCAGTGCGAATTCGAAGTTCACAAACCCCTCTGCCTGTCTGCGTCAGTGATAGACAGATAGAGAAAGCTGATCATTGCAGCATGTTCCAATAATACGTGGATCCAAATTTAAAACACAATAAATAAATAAGTGGATCAAAGCAAGACACCATGGCCAATGAACTGAAAATATCTCGAAAGGCAATCGACAAGAAATATCATGATCGGAATAGCAAAAAAAAAAACTATTATGCACGATTTCAACGTGATTCGTGCTATCATGAGTTGTAACTTGGGTTGCGATTGAGATTTATCTAATTATTACATTCTCAGAGACCGAAGAAGTCACACCCCTAAAATATTGTAAACATCGATGGCTTTATCTCTCTTGACGGTTTATTCTACACGCGAGGGTTGAGTTATGGATTATGTTGTTTTCGCCTACATCAATACGCGCGATCATGGTGGACCATACTACTACATCTTTACTGCGGGTTGAAGTATGGATTATGTTGCTTTCGCCTACATCAGTATGTACGATCATCATGGACCATACTACATCTTTGCCGCGACGGACAGCTACGCTTGCTCGGGCCCATGACCCTACTGTGATCGCTACTTACCTGCTCCTAGACTCCTATTATTCATTGCACTTGCACAAGACGATTCAACGACTTCGGCACTGTGCAGGACGGTGTCCACCCACACTACTGTCTCCGTTCCATCATGTAGGCTGGTGCCAACGCAGGCGGTAGGCGGGGCGCTACCGCCCGAGGCGGGGCGAGAGGGAGGCGATAGCGGGGCGAGACGGTAGCGCGGGGCGGTGGCGCGGGCGCCCGGCGGTATCGCCCGCTACCGTCAGCGCTGGGGGCGAGAGGGAGGCGACAGGCGGGCGAGAGGGGGGCGGCAGCGTTGGCAGCACGGGGCGGTAGCGCGGGCGAGAGGGAGGTTGTAACGGCTAGTTGACGTGGCGCGATCTGATTCGTCCACGTCAGCTAGCCGTTGGGGTAGCCGTTGCTGGTTCAAAAAATCCGAAAAAAGCCAAAATACCCCAAAATTATCCCCACCCCCTATAAATACCCCCCATATGGTTTCACTCACTCCACACCCATTTCATCTCATTCATCTCCTTCACTCTCTCAAATCTTCTCCACCATGTCCGGTTGGACTCTACCAGATTTGACCACGTTCACGGATCTGTTGCAGCCCGACGGGTCACCAATACACCTAGATGATGTCTCTCCGACACATCGTCGCTCCAATGTCGGTTCTTCGCCGCTTCCCCGAGTTTTATACTCCTCCGGCACACCACCTCTGGGGCCATATGGGCCATATGCTCCACCTCCGGCGCCATATGGTTCATACCCTCCGCCTCCGTATCCATACCCCCAACAACCTCCACATGCTCCACCTACAGGTAGCGGGAGTGGCACTGTACCTCCTTACCTACCACCTTCGTACGGTTCATACGCTCCACCTCCGTATCCATACGCGCCATATGGTCCGTACCCCCCACCACCTCCTGAAGCCAGTGCTCCAAGCTCCGAGTCCAATGCCGCGGAAACAATCGTACCACCGCGTGCAAAGAGGCTTGACTGGACAACTGCGGACGAGGAAAAACTGGTACTTTACTTACCCATCACATATTTATTTCGGGGTTGGTTCTTGCTTGGATTTTTCACTAACAATATCTATTTCGGGGTAGGTTAATGCTTGGCTTTTTCACTCCAAGGACTCTGTCGCCGATAATTGCAAGACCGGCACTAGTTTTTGGGGTCAGATAGCTGCAACCTTCAACTCTACCTCGGATCCTGCCCGTCGTCGGACCTCCAAGCAGCTGAAGGATCATTGGAACACCTACAACAAGGAGGTGTCCCTGTTCAATGCATACCACATCCAAGAAGAAGCGTTACGTCAGAGTGGAGCAGACGATCAGATGGTCATGAAGGCGGGAATGGAGAGGTACGCGAATGACAAAAAAAATGACTCAGCCGTTCAGACGGCACCACTGGTGGCAAGCTGTTCGCAATGAAGCGAAGTGGAAAGGACAACATGGTCCTGGTAGTGGAACTGATAAGGGCTAAGCCCAAGGATGTGCCCGGTCTTCACGGATTTGGAGGGATTCGTGGGGGGAGGTGGAGGAACGCGAAGAACACGGTGGAAGGCGGGGTGGATCGAAGATACAAACGCAACGCACACACACAAACCGGTTGTTCTTCGTTGGCCCGATACACCAACCCAATAGAATTGCGAGGTAAAAGACTCACGAGGAGTAGAAGCCCTCACAAAAGATTGGCAATAGAAATCGATAGAGTTCCAAAGAGGAAAAGAGCGCAAAGATGGAATTGCAAATAGCAAAAGATCCAAACACTAGAATTCCTAGAATGGAAGAGACCGAATTCCTAGAAGAGTTGATAACTTCGTAGATGGGTAGATCTAGAAGGGTTCCCACAAGGGTCAAGAGCAAAGCTCAGGTTTAATTTCACATCAAGTCTAATCTCAGATCTGAGCCAACAAGGCTATTTATAGGTGGGGGCGAAGGGATAAGTTACACGCTGAAAAGTGATGTTTTGCTGAAGTTCGATGGGGCGGAAGTTCCGGTCGTCCTGGGCGGAAGTTCCGGTCACGGGCGGAAGTTCCGGTCTTGCGGGCCGGAAGTTCCGGCCAAGTTCCGGCCAAGTTCTGAAAATCGTCCATTTCCTCGCAGTAACATCCAGTGTTGTTTTCGCGCAATTTCGGAACTTGGGCGGAACTTGGGCGGAAGTTCCGGTGGGGCGGAAGTTCCGGTCCCTCGGGGCGGAAATTCCGGTCCGGTGCTTTTTCCTGGGCGCTGGAGGGCATCTTGGGGGCATCTTGGAGGAATCTGGCCGGAAGTTCCGGTCCTGGGGGGCGGAAGTTCCGGCCTGGGCGCTGTAGCTCCATCTTCATCGTTTCCAGCTCTCTCTCCAATGGCTTGGTCTCCATGGCTTGCGTCTTGGTCGATGTACCTGATTGAACATAGGGTATTTGCATGAAGTAGCACGCCATCCAAAGGGGTGTCAAAGGCATATGTAGAGAGGAGCGAATTCACCTCTTGGTGTAGAGCTTTGGCTCGAGCTCGTGTCATTGGACCACGAGGAGGGCTTGTTGGTCTTGAGGAGGCGGTGTCCATAGGCCACCCCGTATCATCTCCCCCCCTTGGGAAAGAGTCGTCCTCGACTCTATGTTCTCCTCATCTCCATGATAGGGTGAGAGGTCGGACACATTGAATGTGTTGCTCACCAAGTACTTGGATGTTGGTATGTCGATGACGTAGGCGTTGTCGTTGATGCGCTTGAGGACCTTGAAGGGACCATCACCTCCGGGCTTGAGCTTGGAGTTTCTTTCTTGAGGGAAGCGGTCCTTGCGGAGGTGTATCCATACTAAGTCTCCTTCATTGAAGATCCGTGGCTTCTTCTTCATGTTGAGTCTAGTGGCTTGACGAAGAACTTGTTGCTCGATTGTTGCCCTATCTTCATGTAGCTTCTTCATGTATTGTGCTCGCTTGTCGATGTTCATGTTTACTTGCTCATGTAGCGGAAGAGGAAGGAGGTCAATCGCCGTAGGTGGTTCAAACCCGTATACGACCATGAAAGGGCTTCTCATTGTTGTGGAGTGCTTGGCGCGGTTGTAGGCGAACTCCGCATGCGGGATGCAATCTTCCCATGACCTCAAATTCTTCTTGACAAGGACTCGGAGTAGTGTGGAGAGGCTTCGATTCACCACTTCGGTTTGCCCATCGGTTTGTGGATGTGAGGATGACGAGAACAAAAGCTTGACGTTGAACTTGGCCATTAGTGTCTTCCAAAGGTAGCTCATGAATTTGACATCTCGATCCGAAACAATGCTTCTTGGTACACCGTGGAGTCTCACAATTTCCCTAAAAAACAAGGAGACAATATGTGAAGCATCATCCGTTCGGGAGCATGGTATGAAATGAGCCATTTTAGAGAATCGATCAACAACTACAAAAATTGAATCATGACCATATTTGGTTCTAGGCAATCCTAGCACAAAATCCATACTTATATCAGACCAAGGAGCATAAGGAATAGGCAACGGTGTATAAAGGCCATAGGGGTTGGAAGTGGACTTAGCTTGTAAGCATGTTGTACACCGGCGGCAAAGGCGTTCCACGTCGCGGTACATTCTTGGCCAATAGTAGTGAGTTGAGAGCATGGCATATGTCTTCTCTCTTCCGAAGTGTCCCATAAGACCACCACCATGCGATTCTTGTAAGAGCAAAAGGCGAAGCGAAGACATGGGAATGCAAAGTTTGTTGCCCTTGAACAAGAATCCTTGGTGCAAATAGAAATCATCGATGCCCTTATCACTAGAACACTTTACAAAAATTGGGCCAAAGAAAATATCGGAAGCATATTGGTCTTTGATTTCATCAAGACCCAAAACATGGAAATCCAACCGAGTGAGAAGAAGGGTGAGCTTGCGGGAAAGAGCATCCGCAACTACATTGTCCTTGCCCTTCTTGTATTTGATTACATATGGAAAGGACTCAATGAACTCAACCCATTTTGCATGTCTTTTGTTCAAATTGTGTTGACTTTTCAAATACTTCAAAGACTCATGGTCGGAGTGGATGACAAACTCTTTTGGCCAAAGATAATGTTGCCAAACTTCAAGAACACGAACCAAAGCATAAAGTTCCTTGTCATATATAGGATAGTTGAGGCGTGCGCCATCCAACTTCTCGCTATAGTATGCCACAGGTTTGCCATCTTGCATAAGAACGCCACCAATACCAAGTCCACTCGCATCACACTCAATCTCAAAAGTTTTTGCAAAGTTTGGAAGGACAAGAAGGGGAGCTTCGGTAAGGCGTTTCTTCAACTCATCAAAAGCATTTTGTTGGGCCTTGCCCCACACAAACGGAACATTCTTTTTGGTAAGTTCATTCAAAGGGCAAGCAATGGTGCTAAAATCTTTCACAAAGCGGCGGTAGAAACCGGCAAGTCCATGAAAACTTCGGACTTGACCAACATTTGTAGGAGTAGGCCAATTGTGGATGGCCTCAACCTTGGAAGAATCAACTTCAATACCATTGGCGGAAACCACAAATCCAAGAAAAACCAACTTGTTTTGAGCAAAGGTGCACTTGGGGAGGTTTGCATAAAGCTTCTCATGACGCAAGATGCATAAGACTTCTCTCACATGTTGCACATGGTCCTCGAGATTTTTGCTATAAATGAGAATATCATCGAAATAGACAACCACACTCTTGCCAATGAGAGGTCGCAAGATGTGATTCATGAGGCGCATGAAAGTAGATGGAGCATTTGAAAGACCAAATGGCATGACAAGCCATTCATAGAGACCAAGTTTGGTCTTGAATGCCGTCTTCCATTCATCACCAATTGCCATGCGGATTTGGTGGTAGCCACTACGCAAATCTATCTTAGAGAAAATCGTGGCACCACTCAATTCATCAAGCATGTCATCTAAACGCGGAATGGGATGGCGGTAGCGAACGGTAATGGCATTGATGGGGCGACAATCCATACACATTCGTTGCGACTCATCCGGTTTAGGCACGAGAATCACGGGAACCGCACAAGGGCTTAAGCTTTCACGAACATAACCTTTTTCGAGGAGGTCTTGTATTTGGCGTTGAATCTCCTTTGTGTCTTCGGGGTTGGTGCGGTAGGCGGCGCGGTTTGGTAGAGGAGCGCCGGGTATGAGGTCGATGCGGTGCTCAATCCCTCTAAGCGGTGGGAGTCCATGAGGAAGCTCGTCGGGGAAGACATCTTGGAACTCCTTCAAAAGAGACAACAAAGACGAAGGAAGTGTTGTTAAGTCGTTAGTCTCCGAGGATGGCCCCTTGCAAATGAGCACATAGTGCAATTTGGTGGATGGGTTGTGGTGCACTTCTCTCATCTCACTCTTGGTAGCTATGAGGACACTCTTCATCTCACTCATATATGGCTTGTGGCGCTCACTTTCTTTTTGGTGGGTCACTCTCTCACCACTCATCTCATTAGTGATTGTAGCTTCCTTAGCCCTCACTAGAGCCTTTGCATTGTCTGCAATTACTTGGCTAGGAGTCATTGGGCGTAGGATGAATGTCTTGTCGCCAACCTTGAAGCTATAGGCATTTGTGTAGCCATCATGGCTTGCTCTTTTGTCATATTGCCAAGGGCGACCAAGTAGCATGTGGCACACTGTCATGGGCACTACATCACAATCAACGGTATCTTCATAGGCGCCAATCTTGAAGGGTACGGAGACGGTGTGTTGTATCTTGACGTTTCCATTGTCACTTAGCCATTGCACATGGTAAGGGTGGGGGTGTTTCCGGAGTGTGAGGTTGAGCTTGGAGCATAGTTCGGTGCTTGCAAGATTGTGGAAACTCCCTCCATCGATGATAACCTTTATTGACTTGCCATTGATTCCGGCTCTTGTTTGGAAGATGTTGCACCTTTGATCTTCATTGGGGAGTGCATGGGTTGTCAACACTTTGGTCACTACGAGAGATGGGCTTGCATCATGCACACATAGGACTTGCTCTTGGACTTCCAAGTCATCATCTTCATGATTGGTTGCGGCTTGTACCAAGGCTTCATATTCACCTTCACTCAAGTACTCCACATCTCCATCATCTCGAGTTATCATAACTCTTGTGTTCTTGCATTCAAAGGATTTATGTCCTTGAGCACCACACTTGAAGCAAGTGACGTTACTAGATCCCGTGGAAGCTTTGGAGGACATAGTTGATTGCTCCGGCTTGAAGCTTGTTGTCTTGAAGGCACTCTTCGTTTGCTTGGGAGGATCCTTGGAGGCAATAGCACTTGTGTTTTTGATGCTTGAGGAGGTGTTTGTTGCATTTCTCGCGGCGAAGAAGGACTTTGTTTTTGCACTTGCTATGTCTTCTCGCACTTGGCGCTCGGCTCTTGTAGCTTGATGAAGCAACTCAACCATGTTGGTGTAAGGCAAGAACTCCACTATCCTCTTGACGGGAATGTTCAATCCATTCAAGAATCTTGCCATAGTTTGCTCTTCTCGCTCATCCACATTGGCACTCATCATGGTCATGTGCATCTCCTTGTAGTACTCCTCAACGGACTTGAAGCTTTGCTTGAGTTGAGTAAGCTTGTTGAAGAGGTCACGCTTGTGGTGGGTGGGCACAAAGCGTTTGTGCATGACTTCTTGCATCTCTTCCCATGTGTCAATGGGCTCTAAGTCTTCCTTGTCATGCTTCTTGTTCACTTCTTCCCACCAAACATTTGCATATCCTTCAAACTCAAGAGATGCCATGGCAACTTTCTTTGCTTCGGAGAAGTTGTGGATGCGGAAGATCTTGTCAACCTTGAGGACCCAAGACAAGTATGCATCGGGGTCTTCTTCTCCTTGGAACTTGGGCATGGTGAATTTTAGCTTCCCAAAGATTTCTTCCTCATTACGGTCATTGCGTCTAGGCATTGGTCTTTCATCCTCTTGATCCTCATTATGGTTGTGAGGTTGTTGATGAAGATCCTCATCATCATTGCGGCGGTTTGGAGGAGGAGGACGCCTTCCAAGTGGTGGCCGAGGGTGTTGCCTCACACTAGCTTCACTTGGTGCGTCGTCTTCATTGTGGTGCCTTGTTTCATCTTGATGTGCATGAGGTTGTTGACGAGCTCGATGATTGAAGGGATTGTGTCTTCTATTGTCCATATTGTTCCTTCTTGCGCCATCCTCTTGAGGAGCATCAATATTGATGATTTGGCGTTCTTGGTTCACTTGAGATGGGCGAGGTTGCCCTTGTTGTTGATGTTCCTCTTGTTCACGTCGACGACGTTCTTGCTCACGTGCATGAAGGAGATCTTGCTCATGACGAAGACGGTGTTGTTCCTCTTGGAATTGAGCTTCACGATTTGCTTGTTGGAGCCTTTCTTGTTCAAGTTGAGCTCTTGCTTGTTCCATCTCTTGAGCTTGTCGTTGAAGTACTTGAGCATCCACATTATGGTTGTGTGGGTCTTCATTAGAGGCATGATGAGATGGCGACGGAGTTCGATGCCTTGAACTATGAGAACGCGAAGACCTTGAGTGTTGGCTTCGATTGTTGGCGATGTTGGCAATAGCTTGTTCAAGGCGTGCCAACCTTTCTTCTTGTCTTCTCATGCTTGCCATGTTTTGTTGACCTTGAGTAGCGAGTGTGGCCCTCATATCATGGGCTTGAGCATCAAGCTTGTCATGGAGGTCTTGCACTTGGACATTGAGGTCCCTTCTTTGCACTTGAGCTCGTTCTTCATAGCGTATGACGGTCTCATCCATCCTTGCCGTGAGATCATGTATGCTCTTGTTGACGGCTTGAGTAGCTATCCAATGTTGGTGCCGCGTCATTGGTAGTTGGTTCCCCTCTCCACTAGACATGGTTACAAACTAAAACAAGAACTATGTTGTGGGGGTTAGAGGAAAACTCACAAGTAAGTCAAAGACTCACAACAAAATTGGAAAGGTGTGTCAAGGTGAGGAACAACCGGTTACACACACAAAAACACACGCAAAAGGCTAAGAACTCTATATGGTGTTAGGTATGGATGTGGAAAGCCAAATGGAAGAACCAAACGAAAAGTCTATTGTCAAAAGTGGGTAAGATCCAAAAGTCACAAGTCAAAAGCGGTGATCACAAAAGGCATACACAAGGTGGAACACACGCGTGGGACAAAATGGGGTTAGCGCGACGGAAAATGAGCACGAACAAAATTGGTCCTAACGAAGACTACTAGCTCGGTGTCACGCTAACGCAAGAGAGACCGTGGCTTGGTTGCAAAATTGAGAAGCAACAAGATTTGCGCAAGACGCCTCTCTTCTCTTTTCTCTCTTTTGCTTAAAAGCTTTGGACTCTTTTTTGTATAGGTGTCACTCACACACTTTTTTCTTTTTGTATTTTTCTTTCTTTTTCTCACTATGCAAGGATACTACTATCTATGTAAGTATGTCACACTTCTTTTGCTTATCTTTTCACAACGAGCTTGCTTCGTAGCTTTGCTCAACACACGCACACCCTCACGGTCGGGACGCTTGCGCAATGCTTCGCAACACTAGAAAGCCACTCTCGATAGGAAAGGTACGCAAACGAGGCTAAGGCTACAAGTTAGAGGCAAGTTATACCACTTGATGATGGTGGCCGACGAACTTGAACTTATTATGGTGGAGGTGTCAAATGAACCGCTTGGATCCTCGGGGTGCCGTCGTCGTTTGTCGATGTTGCGGAAGCTTTGTGGTAGCTGAAATGGCACACAAACCGAAGTCCAAACACAAGGGGTTAGTGCCAAAACGAAAAACGAAGTTAGCTGTGAAAATTTCGGCCAGGCGGAACTTCCGGTCCTGAGGGGCGGAACTTCCGTTCCTGCCGGGCGGAACTTCCGGTCGCAATCAGATCTGCGGGCTGTTCTTCGATTTGGGCGGAAATCCGGGCCGAAAATCTTCGAATTCGCGGAAAATTTGGCACTAAAAGCTGTGGGAAGGTGGGGAATTGTAGATCAACACCAAAGACAAGTTTCTATTGGACCAAAACCACCAAAAACTCAACAAATCGCGAGATCCAACCAAGGCCAATTTGGGGCTATTTTTTGGGAATTTTTTTTTTGGGTAATTTTTGGGCGAAATTGGTGGAATTGGGGGATGTGGGGGTCAAATCCGTGTCAACCAAAGAGCTCTTGATACCATATGATAAGGGCTAAGCCCAAGGATGTGCCCGATCTTCACGGATTTGGAGGGATTCGTGGGGGGAGGTGGAGGAACGCGAAGAACACGGTGGAAGGCGGGGTGGATCGAAGATACAAACGCAACGCACACACACAAACCGGTTGTTCTTCGTTGGCCCGATACACCAACCCAATAGAATTGCGAGGTAAAAGACTCACGAGGAGTAGAAGCCCTCACAAAAGATTGGCAATAGAAATCGATAGAATTCCAAAGAGGAAAAGAGCGCAAAGATGGAATTGCAAATAGCAAAAGATCCAAAAACTAGAATTCCTAGAATGGAAGAGACCGAATTCCTAGAAGAGTTGATAACTTCGTAGATGGGTAGATCTAGAAGGGTTCCCACAAGGGTCAAGAGCAAAGCTCAGGTTTAATTTCACATCAAGTCTAATCTCAGATCTGAGCCAACAAGGCTATTTATAGGTGGGGGCGAAGGGATAAGTTACACACTGAAAACTGCTGTTTTGCTGAAGTTCGATGGGGCGGAAGTTTCGGTCGTCCTGGGCGGAAGTTCCGGTCACGGGCGGAAGTTCCGGTCTTGCGGGCCGGAAGTTCCGGTCGGGCCGGAAGTTCCGGCCAAGTTCCGGCCAAGTTCCGAAAGTCGTCCATTTCCTCGCAGTAACATCCAGTGTTGTTTTCGCGCAATTTCGGAACTTGGGCGGAAGTTCCGGTGGGGCGGAAGTTCCGGTCCCTCGGGGCGGAAGTTCCGGTCCGATGCTTTTTCCTGGGCGCTGGAGGGCATCTTGGGGGCATCTTGGAGGAATTTGGCCGGAAGTTCCGGTCCTGGGGGGCGGAAGTTCCGGCCTGGGCGCTGTAGCTCCATCTTCATCGTTTCCAGCTCTCTCCCCAATGGCTTGGTCTCCATGGCTTGCGTCTTGGTCGATGTACCTGATTGAACATAGGGTATTGATAACCCACAAGTATAGGGGATCGCAACAGTCTTCGAGGGAAGTAAAACCCAAATTTATTGATTCGACACAAGGGGAGGTAAAGAATACTTATAAGCCTTAACAACTGAGTTGTCAATTCAGCTGCACCTGGAAAAGCACTAGTAACAGGGGTGATGTGAAAGCAGGAGTAATATGAGAGCAGTAATAATAGTAACACAGCAGCAGTAGCAGTAATATGAGAGCAATGGCACCAGAAAATAGTTGATACTACTTCCAATGTCATGTAGAACGAGTATATGATGATGAGAGATGGACCGGGGTTCCCAGCTATCTTCACTAGTGGTAACTCTCCAATAACAAATGTTGGGTGAACAAATTACAGTTGGGCAATTGATAGGATTGAAATAGCATTAAGACAGAACATCAAGTCTATTAATCATGTAGGCATGTTTTCCATATATAGTCATACGTGCTCGCAATGAGAAACTTGTACAACATCTTTTGTCCTACCAGCCGGTGGCAGCCGGGCCTCTAGGGAATCTACTGTAAATTAAGGCACTCCTTTTAATAGAGCACCGGAGCAAAGCATTAACACTCCGTGAAAACATGTGATCCTGATATCTAAGCCTTCCCCTCCAGTTGTCCCAATTTCTGTCACTTTGGGGCCTTTGGTTCCGGACATAGACATGTGCATACAACTTGTAGATACAATCTAAGCAATAAGTATAGAGCTTAAATCTAAGATCATGCCACTCGGGCCCTAGTGACAAGCATTAAACACAACAAGATTGCAGCAACAATAACTTCACAAACTTTATAGATAGACTAATCATAATGTAACAATCCATCGGATCCCAACAAACACAACACCGATTACATCAGATGGATCTCAATCATGTAAGGCAGCTCATGAGACCATTGTATTGAAGTACATGGGATAGAGAGTACCAACTAGCTACTGCTAGAACCCGTAGTCCATGGGGGAACTACTCACGGAGCATGATGGAGGCGATGGCGTCGATGGAGATGGCTTCCGGGGGCACTTCCCCGTCCCGGCAGGGTGCCGGAACAGAGACTTCTGTCCCCCGAATTAGAGTTTCGCGATGGCGGCGGTGCCCCTGGAGTCTTTCTGGAGTTTCGTCAATTGGTATCGAGTTTTTAGGTCGAAAGGGCTTATATAGGCGAAGAGGCGGCGCAGGAGGGGCAACAGGGTGCCCTCCCCATAGGCCGGCGCGGCCAGGGGCTGGCCCGCGCGGCCCTATGGTGTGGGGGCCCCAGGCCTCCCCTCTGACTCCCCTTCGGTGTCCTGGTCCGTCTCGGTGAATTATGATGTTTGGTCTTCGTTTCGTCGAATTCCGAGAATATTGCCCGAACAGCCTTTCTGGAACCAAAAACAGCAGAAAACAGGAACTGGCACTGTGGCATCTTGTTAATAGGTTAGTTCCGGAAAACGCATAAAATCATCATAAAGTGCAAGCAAAACATGTAAGTATTGTCATAAAACAAGCATGGAACATCAGAAATTATAGGTACGTTGGAGACGTATCAGCATCCCCAAGCTTAGTTCCTACTCATCCTCGAGTAGGTAAACGATAAAAAGAATAATTTCTGTAGTGACATGCTACTTACATAACCTTGATCATACTACTCCCTCCGGTCCTAAATATAAGCCATATAGTTTTTGGCACGGAAATTAAGAAACACACTTTTGAGAAAAATTACACCTTATTTGGTTAGGATTAATCCTAGGCAATTAACGTGAGCTAATAGAGGACTTTGCATAAACTAAGAAAACATAATCAAATCACTAAAAATATTTTCCATACAAGTGGGGCAAGTAGTAAACCTTATATTATGGATTTTTTTCTCAAAACACTATATGGCTTATATTTAGGACCGGAGGGAGTATTACAAAGCATATGAGATGAATGAAGTGACTCAAGGCAATGATCTATAGTTGCTAACAAATAGATAACATATAGCAAAACTTTTCATGAAGAGTACTTTCAAGACAAGCATCAAAAGCCTTGCACAAGAGTTAACTCATAAAGCAATAAATTCAAAGTAAAGGCATTGAAGCAACACAGAGGAAGATTTAAGTTTCAGCAATTGCTTTCAACTTTCAACATGCATATCTCATGGATAATTGTCAACATAAAGTAATATAATAAGTGCAAATAAGCAAGTATGTAAGAATCAATGCACAGTTGACACAAGTGTTTGCTTCTAAGATGGAAGGAAGTAGGTAAACTGACTCAACATAAAGTAAAAGAATGGCCCTTCGCAGAGGGAAGCATTGATTGCTATATTTGTGCTAGAGCTTTGGTTTTGAAAACATAAAGAGAGCATAAAAGTAAAGTTTTGAGAGGTGTTTGTTGTTGTCAACGAATGGTAGTGGGCACTCCAACCCCCTTGCCAGACAAACCTTCAAAGAGCGGCTCCCATGAAGGACGTTATCTCTACCAGCAAGGTAGATCATCCCTCTTCTCTTTTGTTTACACATGTATTTTAGTTTTATTTATGGATGACACTCCTCCCAACCTTTTGCTTACACAAGCCATGGCTAACCGAATCCTCGGGTGCCTTCCAACATTCACATACCATGAAGGAGTGTCTATTTGCAAAATTAATTTGCTTACTGATGAATCAGAGCAAAACATGTGAAGAGAATTATTAATGAAGGTTGATTAATTGGGGGCTGGGAACCCCGCGCCAGCTCTTTTTGCAAAATTATTGGATAAGCGGATGAAACCACTAGTCCATTGGTGAAAGTTGCCCAACAAGAATGAAAGATAAACACCACATACTTCCTCATGAGCTATAAAACATTGACACAAATCAGAGGTGATAAATTTTGAATTATTTAAAGGTAGCACTCAAGCAATTTACTTTGGAATGGCAGAGAAATACCATGTAGTAGGTAGGTATGGTGGACACAAATGGCATAGTGGTTGGCTCAAGGTTTTGGATGCACGAGAAGCATTCCCTCTCAGTACAAGGCTTTGGGCTAGCAAGGTTATTTGAAGCAAACACAAGTATGAACCGGTACAGCAAAACTTACATAAGAACATATTGCAAGCATTATAAAACTCTACACTGTCTTTCTTGTTGCTCAAACACTTTTACTAGAAAATATCTAGACCTTTGAGAGACCAATCATGCAAACCAATTTCAACAAGCTCTACGGTAATTCTCCACTAATAGATTTAAACTACATGATGCATGAGCTTAATCATGACCTACTTGAGAGCTCAAAACAATTGCCAAGTATCAAATTATCCAAGACAATATGAGGCATTTTCTGTTTCCAACCAAATAGCAATAAATGCAATAGCTTCCAACTTTTATCATTGAACATTAAAAGTAAAACGAAGAACACAAGTGTTCATATGAAAAAGAGGAGCGTGTAAATCTCCCACACAAGGATTGCTAGGATCCGAATTTATTCAAACATAAACAAAAATAAAAACAAACAGACGCTCCAAGCAAAGCACATAAGATGTGACCGAATAAAAATATAGTTTCAATAGAAGAAACCTGATAAGTTGATGAAGAAGGGGATGCCTTGGGCATCCCCAAGCTTAGACGCTTGAGTCTTCTTGAAATATGCAGGGATGAACCATGGGGGCATCCCCAAGCTTAGACTTTTCACTCTTCTTGATCATATATCATCCTCCTCTCTTGACCCTTGAAAACTTCCTTCACACCAAACTTCTCATAAACTTCATTAGAGGGGTTAGTACTCAAAAAAAAACTTTAATCCACCTTGGCCCTGTAGTGACACATTGCAAGTACTCAATAAAACATTAGCTACAGCTCTCCACGTCTAGAAAGCCTCACTTAAAGTCCACAAGAGACAATGCAAAAAACAGAGACAGAATCTGTCAACACAGAACAGCCAGTAAACACGAATTTTTAAAAGGTACTTCCATTGCTCAAATCATAAAACTCAAAACTAATTAAAGTTGCGTACATATCTGAGGAACACACACGTAAATTGGCATAATTTTCTGAGTTACCTAAAGAGAAAACAGCCCAGATTCGTGACAGATAGAAATCTGTTTCTGCGCAGAAATCCAAATCTAGTATCAACCTTCGATTAGAGGCTTCACTTGACACAACATTGCAATAAAATAAAGATAAGGAGAGGTTGCTACAGTAGTAACAACTTCCAAGACACAACAAAACAGTAGCAAAATAAACACATGGGTTATCTCCCAAGAAGTTCTTTCTTTATAGCCATTAAGATGGGCTCAAATAGCTTTAATGATGCACTCGCAAGAAATAAGAGTTGAAGCAAAAGAGAGCATCAAAAAGCAAATTCAAAACACATTTAAGTCTAACCCACTTCCTATGCATAGGAATCTTGTACACAAATAAATTCATGAAGAACAAAGTGATAAGCATAAGAAGATAAAACAAGAGTAACTTCAAAATTTTAAGCATATAGAGAGGTGTTTTAGTACCATGAAAATTTCTACAACTATATTTTCCTCTCTCATAATAATTTTCAGTAGCTTCATGAACAAACTCAATAATATAACTATCACATATAGCATGCTTTTCATGATCCATAAACACATAATTTTTATCAAGCTCAAAAATAGTGCGATTAAAACTTTCAAACACACTTTTATCAATAATATAACAAGATGGTTGATCAATCTCAAGAGATATGGGACTCATAGATAATGTCAAGACCTCTCCAATCCCATTTTCATTAGTAGTACAATTAATATTATCAAGTAACATAGGACCATCATCAAGAGCTTTATCATAAACATTTGCTATGCAAAATTCTTTAGTACCATGCATTTCGACATCAGGCACAAACAAAGCATTATCATAAGATTTATCAAAGTAGCATGGATTATCATAAATAACAGTAGCATAATTATTCTCACAAGTTTTACTCATAGGGAATATTTCAAGAGAATCCACAGGAACATAACATTCAACCTCTTTCGGTAAGCATGGAGGACAATCAAATAGTGTAAGAGATAAAGAGTTACTCTCATTAGAAGGTTGGCATGGGTGGCTAATCCATTCCTCCTCCTTTTGTTCATCACTCTCCTCTTCTTTTTCATCCAATGAGCTTGCAGGTTCATCAATTTCCTCCTCTTTTTCATCCAATGAGCTTTCAGGTTCATCAATTTCTTCTTCCACAGGTCCCTGCAAATTGTGAGTGCATTCTTGTGCATTAATGAGTATCTCTTTATAATCAATGATATAAGGATTATCAGTGTAACTTTCATTGCAAAAATTAAGGATAGAAGAGACATAATCTTTAAGGTCCTTACAAACAACACAAGTTTCATAATTTTTAACCATGAAGGATTCTATCTCAGAGGCTCCCATAAATATGACAAATTGTTCTACCTCTTCAAACCCAAAATGAATATAGCTATTCCGATTATAGTTCTTAATTAAAAATTCCTCACTAAAGCCACATTGAAATTTAAGATGTTTAGTGTCCTGTTGAGAGCAACAGTTTATATCATAGCGTTTAAGCAAGATTTTAGCAATTGTATTCAATTTTTCTATCACAGCACTCATCACTTTTCCCGCTCTTGATTCTCTATAATTATTATAATATTCTATAAGCTCCAAGTAGGTTATGGGTTCTCCCATAACAGCAGTTTTTAATTTTTAGGTTTTTCAAATTTTTATGGATTTTTGGGTATATGAGAAAAGTAAAACAAGACAAAAAGAAACTAGACAAAAGTAAACTAAGAAAAATAAAACAAGATAGAAATAAACTAAGCACAAATAAACTAGGCAAAAGTAAACTAAGCAAAACAAAGTAAAACAAAATAAAAACAGAGAGAGAGGTAGAGTGTACTCCCCAGGTGAACTTATGAGTAGAGCTATGCCTCCCCGGCAACGGCGCCAGAAAACAGTCTTGATAACCCACAAGTATAGGGGATCGCAACAGTCTTCGAGGGAAGTAAAACCCAAATTTATTGATTCGACACAAGGGGAGGTAAAGAATACTTATAAGCCTTAACAACTGAGTTGTCAATTCAGCTGCACCTGGAAAAGCACTAGTAACAGGGGTGATGTGAAAGCAGGAGTAATATGAGAGCAGTAATAATAGTAACACAGCAGCAGTAGCAGTAATATGAGAGCAATGGCACCAGAAAATAGTTGATACTACTTCCAATGTCATGTAGAACGAGTATATGATGATGAGAGATGGACCGGGGTTCCCAGCTATCTTCACTAGTGGTAACTCTCCAATAACAAATGTTGGGTGAACAAATTACAGTTGGGCAATTGATAGGATTGAAATAGCATTAAGACAGAACATCAAGTCTATTAATCATGTAGGCATGTTTTCCATATATAGTCATACGTGCTCGCAATGAGAAACTTGTACAACATCTTTTGTCCTACCAGCCAGTGGCAGCCGGGCCTCTAGGGAATCTACTGGAAATTAAGGCACTCCTTTTAATAGAGCACCGGAGCAAAGCATTAACACTCCGTGAAAACATGTGATCCTGATATCTAAGCCTTCCCCTCCAGTTGTCCCAATTTCTGTCACTTTGGGGCCTTTGGTTCCGGACATAGACATGTGCATACAACTTGTAGATACAATCTAAGCAATAAGTATAGAGCTTAAATCTAAGATCATGCCACTCGGGCCCTAGTGACAAGCATTAAACACAACAAGATTGCAGCAACAATAACTTCACAAACTTTATAGATAGACTAATCATAATGTAACAATCCATCGGATCCCAACAAACACAACACCGATTACATCAGATGGATCTCAATCATGTAAGGCAGCTCATGAGACCATTGTATTGAAGTACATGGGATAGAGAGTACCAACTAGCTACTGCTAGAACCCGTAGTCCATGGGGGAACTACTCACGGAGCATGATGGAGGCGATGGCGTCGATGGAGATGGCTTCCGGGGGCACTTCCCCGTCCCGGCAGGGTGCCGGAACAGAGACTTCTGTCCCCCGAATTGGAGTTTCGCGATGGCGGCGGCGCCCCTGGAGTCTTTCTGGAGTTTCGTCAATTGGTATCGAGTTTTTAGGTCGAAAGGGCTTATATAGGCGAAGAGGCGGCGCAGGAGGGGCAACAGGGTGCCCTCCCCATAGGCCGGCGCGGCCAGGGGCTGGCCCGCGCGGCCCTATGGTGTGGGGGCCCAGGAGCCTCCCCTCGACTCCCCTTCGGTGTCCTGGTCCGTCTCGGTGAATTATGATGTTTGGTCTTCGTTTCGTCGAATTCCGAGAATATTGCCCGAACAGCCTTTCTGGAACCAAAAACAGCAGAAAACAGGAACTGGCACTGTGGCATCTTGTTAATAGGTTAGTTCCGGAAAACGCATAAAATCATCATAAAGTGCAAGCAAAACATGTAAGTATTGTCATAAAACAAGCATGGAACATCAGAAATTATAGGTACGTTGGAGACGTATCAGCATCCCCAAGCTTAGTTCCTACTCGTCCTCGAGTAGGTAAACGATAAAAAGAATAATTTCTGTAGTGACATGCTACTTACATAACCTTGATCATACTACTCCCTCCGGTCCTAAATATAAGCCATATAGTTTTTGGCACGGAAATTAAGAAACACACTTTTGAGAAAAATTACACCTTATTTGGTTAGGATTAATCCTAGGCAATTAACGTGAGCTAATAGAGGACTTTGCATAAACTAAGAAAACATAATCAAATCACTAAAAATATTTTCCATACAAGTGGGGCAAGTAGTAAACCTTATATTATGGATTTTTTTCTCAAAACACTATATGGCTTATATTTAGGACCGGAGGGAGTATTACAAAGCATATGAGATGAATGAAGTGACTCAAGGCAATGATCTATAGTTGCTAACAAATAGATAACATATAGCAAAACTTTTCATGAAGAGTACTTTCAAGACAAGCATCAAAAGCCTTGCACAAGAGTTAACTCATAAAGCAATAAATTCAAAGTAAAGACATTGAAGCAACATAGAGGAAGATTTAAGTTTCAGCAATTGCTTTCAACTTTCAACATGCATATCTCATGGATAATTGTCAACATAAAGTAATATAATAAGTGCAAATAAGCAAGTATGTAAGAATCAATGCACAGTTGACACAAGTGTTTGCTTCTAAGATGGAAGGAAGTAGGTAAACCGACTCAACATAAAGTAAAAGAATGGCCCTTCGCAGAGGGAAGCATTGATTGCTATATTTGTGCTAGAGCTTTGGTTTTGAAAACATAAAGAGAGCATAAAAGTAAAGTTTTGAGAGGTGTTTGTTGTTGTCAACGAATAGTAGTGGGCACTCTAACCCCCTTGCTAGACAAACCTTCAAAGAGCGGCTCCCATGAAGGACGTTATCTCTACCAGCAAGGTAGATCATCCCTCTTCTCTTTTGTTTACACATGTATTTTAGTTTTATTTATGGATGACACTCCTCCCAACCTTTTGCTTACACAAGCCATGGCTAACCGAATCCTCGGGTGCCTTCCAACATTCACATACCATGAAGGAGTGTCTATTTGCAAAATTAAGTTGCTTACTGATGAATCAGAGCAAAACATGTGAAGAGAATTATTAATGAAGGTTGATTAATTGGGGGCTGGGAAACCCGCGCCAGCTCTTTTTGCAAAATTATTGGATAAGCGGATGAAGCCACTAGTCCATTGGTGAAAGTTGCCCAACAAGAATGAAAGATAAACACCCAAAATAATGATGTGGAGGAGAGAGAAGTGAGAGCTGGCACTATAGCCCGTGCACTGGCACCGTGGGGTGAGAGTGGGGTGAGAGTGAGGGAAAAAGCTGACGTGGCGGGTGAGAGTGGGGTGATGCATTGGCACCTTGGCGAACTATTTTTGTCCACCAAAATATTTTAGATTGTGGAACGGATCAATACTTCTCTAGATCTGGTGCATGCCGCACATGCAGGAAGTTGGTGAGATAGGATGACGGGACCTTGATCGTCGCATGATCGATCAGTGGCATGCATGTCCGGCACATGCACCTCCCTCAGTTCCAAATTACTCCATATGTTTTGATCGAGATAGAAATGATCGAACTAACTAAGGGAAGCAAATTTGGTGCACATGAGCACCAGTGCTCTCAGTTTTTAAAATATTTAAAAAATTTATTTCTGCGTTCCAAAAAATCATCACATTTATTCCATGAGTACATGCACATGTTCTAAATATTCATGCAAAGTTTCGGTAGAAATTACATTGTATTTTGAGCTACAGAAAAAAAACAAATTTGTGGCTACGTATAGAGGTATATATTTGTCAGAAATTTGTCTTTTTTTATAACTTAAAATATAACATATTTTTCTCCAAAATGTTTACCGTACCTTCAGAATGTTTGTATGTATGTGGGTATTTAATTTCATATTATTTAAAATCCAAAAAATATGATTTTTAGAAATCAGGAGCACTGATGCTCATGTGCCAAATACACTTTTCGCTAACCAACACATTAAAATACGTTTAGATAGACGTGGTTCATAAAAGACTGAAACATCTTATAATTCGGAACATTTGCATGTATCACACAAGAGATTAGAGATGAGTGTAAAATAAGTTGCACGGTTTTTTTTCTCTCTCAAGAATGTAACGCTACTAGAGCATAGACTAGACTCGGCGCGTGTGAGCTAGCACCGTGATCATTCCACGGCCACGGGCATAAACCGAGAGTAGCACTCCACGGCCACCATAGCCAGAGTAGGAGGGATTGGCCGATCCGATGGGACCAGAGCTGAGCAACTCCCAACTACCTACCACACCAAACACGCCAACGTCGTGCTCGTACAGTGTGTGGGCACGCAGCGAGAGCGGTGGCTTAAAAGGTCTTGATGGCTGATGCACCCTTCCTAGGCTTGACACGTTCCAGTGTTTAGCTAGTTTGGCCATCCAGGAAAGGGACTTGCATAGTTTGCATTGGTCGGGTTCTGGCAGCTGGGCTGGTGATTGTTTCTATGGGTGGTTGCTGCGTCAACCATCGATCAATAGGAGTACCAGCGTCTTTGTAGTTCTTTATTTTTTTGAAACGGGGAACTGAGCCTAACATCTCCATCAATTGATGTGTACAAACGTTTTGTTACATAGTTTCAGAGTTCAAGAGTAATACACATCACAAGAATCACATTGGGCGTAATAAAAATCACTAGTAGAAAAGAGAGCTTTGGTTTCTTGCTCAAAGGAGCATTAGCACTGGTTTTGGTACGAACCGGTGCTAAAGGGGGTCATTAGCACCGGTTCGTGCGGTCTGGACGTCCAGGGGACCAGCCGCGGTATTAGCACCGGTTCGTGTCACGAATCGGTGCTAAAGCTCCTCTTTGCCCTATATATTCAGCTCACCCCCCAACCAGCCCTCACTTCATTTTTCTTGGTGAAAGGTGTGATGGTTGTGTGCTTGCTTGCTTTTCTTTGCCATGCACATAAGGTGCTCGATGAAATGTCTGAGAGAATGATGCCGCTTGATTTCACAAAAAACAAAAATGATATGAGGTGCCGGAGCGACGCTAAGTTTTCTCCTCTTTCTTTCCTCCTCGATCAAGGTTAAGCAACTTTACCATTTCATTTGTACAGTGGTAATTTCCACTATTTATATATATTATGATGTTTTGTAATGGTTTTTTGATAAACTTAATTATTTGATGTAGATGAACCGGCGGCAATGGATGTACGTTGATCGACGCCTACCCGAGTTCACTTCGGGCCTGGAAGATTTTCTCTGTGTGGCTGCGAAAAACCCACAGGTGGATGGTTTTATATGTTGTTCATGTGTTGGTTGCCGGAACTTAAAGCAATACTGTGAATGGCAAGTCATTCACTCCCACCTTCTTTGGAAAGGTTTCATGCCCGGCTATAACTGTTGGACCAAGCATGGAGAAAGAGGGATTATGATGGAAGACAATGAAGAGTTGCCAGTCACACTGGTTGGTCCGAGCAATCGTCTTCGATCGGTTGCATCCAAAATAATGCATTCACATCGCCTCTGGTAGTAAAGATAGGGCCACTCGTGGTTCCCGTCGTAGTTTTGTTAAATATAACATTTTATAGTTTTGTTAAATATGATATCATTACGACAGTTTTATATAGTCCACATCAAAGCATAAATACTCGTTCGGATATGTTCTTTAGATGATTTAGATGCTTTCGTAGTTACGTCAGTATTGTAATACCCGTTCGGATATGTTCTATGGTTCCTTTCATAAGAAGGTCATCCTCACAAAGGACAATCTTAAAATACGAAATTGGCAGGGGTGTTCTAAATGTTGTTTTTGTGATCAATATGAGACAATACAACATCTCTTTTTCTCTTCCCCTTTTGTTAAGATTCTTTGGCATATAATTTTTATGATTTTCAATATTCCACCACTTGTTTGGTAACAGGTCAAATGGAGTAGCAAAGGAAGATAAGGGACACATTAGAATTGGTGTGTGCATTTTATTATGTGCAATATGGAATGTCAGCAATGATTTCATTTTTAACAAAAAAATTCACCATCATTTCTGCAGGTTATTCCCTTGGTTACCTGCTATATCCATCTTTGGTCATATCTCTAGCCGGAGGATGTGCGCCAGGACATGGATATTGGGGGTAACTGCTTGTCGACGGTAGTATGGGATTTATACAGCCGGTGTGGCTGACATTCTGAGAAGCGGCTAGCATGAAGATCTTGTGACGCCTTGTTATTTTTATAATTTTTAGATGTCTTATCCATGTTGAGACTTTGAGTGTTCCGTGATTTATAATAATTTTGTAAATCTACTTGATAATAAAACAATAAAAACCGTATGCATCGATTGCTGTAGAGGCTGGGGCTCTTCCCATATTGAAAAAGATGCTTTCTGGGACCATTAAGCCAATTTTAAAGATATTTATAACAATAGTTGGTTGGGAATATTAAAAGTATATTGAGTACTTCCCTAAACAAGATGAGCGAAGGGCCAATCAAATAATAAATGGTTTACAGAACTCATCTGCTTGGCAGACTGCACATTTCTTACAACCATTTCAATTCCTTTTGATGAGGTTATCTTTAGCGAGAAACACCTTTTTGTAAAGGAACCACACGAAGATCTTAATCTTTGGTGGTACCTTAATTTTTCTAAATGTATTTTCTCAGAAAATTTGTATGGCCATTCATTATATCCACATGCATGAATTTAACAGAGAATATACCAAATTTAGAATTTCCGAAGAAAAACATCCAGATACTCCGTTAAGTTAACCACAATGAGACGCTCGGCTAACGTACACATTTGGCTTGCTGAAGGTTCTTCTAAGTTCAATATTTAGATGAGCCCCGGTAAAAACATAAGCTATCAAAACATTTTTTTCAATGTACGCCGTTATGCAAGGATGGATATTGTTGAGCTAATGGCAGCTCGCCTAACCCCATATCCTTCCAAAAGCCCGTTCTCTAACCATTGCAAACCTTAAAAGAACGAGCCCTGCTCCGGTGCTCCCCCCTAAACGAAGTTAAAGTGTCATAGTTGGTTTTTTTCTATGTTGGGTCCGTCGAATTCCATATATATCCAACCCATGTATACCCGTATGTATTGATAAGGTATGTGTACCTCAGGTAAGAGAAAAAAGAGGTCACGTGACCAGTTAATGATATCATCCGTTTAAGTACCACCCACGTCGTTCAAAAATGAGTTACAACACAACACGGACCATACGAGCCTATACGGGACTGTACAGATGGTGGATCTACACTAAAATTACGATCATAACCCCGCTTACGAACAAGTATAGAAAAATCTCCATCGTTATTGTGTTTAATGCACCCAGAATATTTCTAGGGGAGGAGCACCAGAGCAGAAGTGGAACACCGTGAGGGAAAAAAACGTCTTTCACTCTAAATAGTCCTTTTTAAAATGGGGAGTCAGTGGACGGAACAGTCACTTACGACAGTGTTTTATTTCAAAGGTATTTATTTCGCGAAAATTCTTGCAATACCCCCTCTTCATTCAAGAGATTAAACAACTATTTACTAAGTAAACATCTATTTTTGATCTCTAACCCTTTCACTCCCAACCCTCCTTGATCTTTAGAACGACAAAATTGTGTTCCATTTTATCAACGGATATTTAGCTTAACTTGATCATTTTGCCAAAAAAAATCTAGGCGTGTTAGCTGTTAGAGTCATAGACATACAGTGAGGGTTTTAGCTCACTGCCCGCTCTAGCTAAGCAAACACACCTGTAGTTTTCAAAAAAAAAAAAAGCAAACACACCTGTACATATAACACCGACGTCTTATCCGCAGGTACTATTCAGCGCGTTTCGTTAGTGTTTATCGGGTCGTCGATCCTTGTCATACTATTATTTTCACGTACACTAGTCTATCTACCTCATCTACTACGTTGTACCAAACCAAGATCCTTTGTCCGACTTGTTCAAGTCGCATGCCTTGCTCTGCACCATTAGGGCATCTCCAGCGGCGCGACGCAAATGGTCGCTCAGCGATCGTTTTCATCCGCCATGACCAGAAATCCGTCTGGCACCACCTCCAGCAGGGCGACGCAAAGTGACCGGACCGTCCGCGGAGACGCAAACCTGGTCCAAATATGTGCCTGGGATGCGTCTCCGCGGACGTGGAAAGTGTCCGCTCGCGTCTGGCGGACGTTTTGTCTGGCCCGCCTGCCAGTTACCCAGCGTCGATGCGTCTTCTCCGTCAGTACTGGCACCGAGGCGTCGCTTCGGCAGTCTGCGGCCGCGTAAATGGCGATGCCTCGCGTGGCGCGGCCGTTGCCTACCTCTGCGCACGTAGTAATGGCGATGCCACGCGTGGCGCGGCCGTCGCCCTACCTCCGACCGATATAAACAGGGGCGCGAGCATCTCATCTCCTCCCCACTAAACCCTAGCCGCCGCAGCCGTAGCGCCGCTTCCGCTCAGCCCTAGCAGATCCACCATGAGCAGCGCCGGACGCGGCCAGGCTCCGACGAGGAGTTCGACTCCGAAGACATCACCGACCTCCTCCACCCGGTCAGGGACGCCGCGGCCCTGGCTGAAGCGGAGAAGGAAGCAGAGGAGGAGCGGGCGGCCCATGCGGCGGTCGACGCCGAGCTGGAACAGCGTAGGCTAGCGGCCGCCGCAGCCGCAGAGGACTCCGACTCGGAGATATCTTGGTCTTCCGATGACCCTGTTGCGCCTACGCCGGAGGAGAGGGCGGCGGAGCAGAGGGCTATCGTCGAGTCCTTCGAGACGCTCAAGGACGACGCCGCGAACGCGAGGCTGGAGCAGCGCTTGCAAGAGGACGCTACGGCGCACCGAGCCATAGCAGCCGCACGGGAGGCGGCAGAGAAGCAGGCGATGGAGGAGCGACGCAACGACGGGGCCGGTCCGTTAGGAAGCAAGTAGTCTAGGCCTATAGATCTACTTTGTATAGTTTTTATGCATTAATATGTATTACTTTTATATTTTTAAATGTGTTGAAAATCTAAAAATGGGTCGCCCCGGTGGACGCACACCCAGACGCAAACGAACACTCGGACAAAATATGTTCGCGGTACGATGGAAATGGACGCTCGCGACCACTTTTGGGCTTCCGAAACGCGTCGCCCGGCTGGAGATGCCCTTACGAAAAGAAGATTAATTTCGTTCGTCCGTTGCAAAGTGAAGGACGGTCAGGACGGTTGAAGACGATGGTACCGGTACTAGCAAACCTAGCTAGTACTCCATCGCGCGCGATGTACGTATGATCGATGCGAAGACTGCGTGTACTAGCATAGTACATCTCCGTATTTTAAGTCCTCCTAAAACCTCCCACTTTATCTTCTTACAATTTAAGTAATTGTTTAAAAAGTAATAGATTGAATACTACAATACTTTCTATGGTGGTTATCTGATCCACTATCTACAGTCATGGATTAGGAAACCTGAGCTTTATGCAGGTTTTTTTGGAAAATGGTTTCTCGAAAAAGTGAGTTATAGATTTATGAAAACTACATGTTCGTCAGCCTTCACGGGTTGACAAAACTTCATGGAGTTTCTTTTCCTGCCGTGATCGTAGGTCTTTCACAGAACATGGAGTATCTTTCTGTCAATACCCGGATTTTTAAGTCCAGATGCCTATTATGCCATTTATCGCAATCCCAGGAATATTGTTTTTGCGAGACATAATAGATTAACATCACAACACATCATTCATTACAACACATAATGGTCTTACAACAAAGGATCACATGATCCAGTCTTAATACAACATAGGGGATCTAAGGATCCAATTACAAAACACATAGTGGAAGCGAAGTAGCGGTCGTGGTCCATCTGTTCCACAGGCAACTTTTGACGTCAGGAGTGGTCCTAGTTGTCGTATACGTCCTGCTGTCCATCTTCCTCGTACTGCTGTTCTCCTTCATAGTCTGGCCATTTGAATAGTCAGGGACAAAGCCATGAGTACTTTAAAGTACTCGCAAACTAATACTAATGTAAGCACTATCAACTATAGAAAGGGGGTGCTAAGCTCTAAGTTTATTTGCATAAAGCCAATTTTAGTTCACAAACATTTAGTAAAGCCTCTTCATTTGCTAACTAACTCAAGTGGGAACATTAGTGTCATTCCCACAACTTTGTTGTGATTCATGTCAAATTCACCTTTCAAGTTCAAGTCACAATTCACCAGTCACATGTCACATTTTTGAAAAGCTCTGATGACGGAACAGTATGGCCTTTCCAACCGTCCTTAACCGTGGACGCGGCTATTCGAATAGTTTTACACTCTGCAGAGGTTGCACACTTGTGCCACAACATTTGATTACATCCGTCAGGGATAACCCTGAATAATCGTAACTCAGTACGCGGATCATCAACCATAACCTTTCACTTACATATCCTAGTATAGGCACCTCTCCCCATGAGCTTGGCCTCCCAGTGAAGACAAACCGTCAGCTTGGGAACTGCACAGGGTTTGGGCCGGACATTCACCTCATTTCACGTCATTTCACATCATTTCTTTTGTTGTAGAGACAGCTTTCGGCATAACCCCGATGACGCTTGTTTAGAGGGAACCCATACTAAGACACATAAACTTCCAGTTAAGCCCTACCCATAATCAGGTATTGCGGGGGTACTTGTAAATTGGAATGGTATCGCATCCGAACCCAACCATCAGTTTTTGTAAAGTTCACCATGTCATTCACAAGTCATATTCACCTTCAAAATCTTTCAATAGAACGACTCATCATTCCAAGGTTTTTAAAGTCATTTCATTTCACCTGTTCCCATCTAGAGTAGTCAATTTTATTTGTTAGCACTAGCAACTAGTCATGAGGGGTGCTAACTAGCTTATAGCTTTCTAGGCTAAGTTTGATGCTCTTGTTCTACTCTATATCTAGACCAAGTGAATCATGAATCAAAAAGTAACTTTGATCAATCAAATTCAATAAAGCTTGTAAAGTAAAAAAATTGGGATAGGACCATTAAGCATAAAGTAAAATGTGGTGATGCCTTGCTCTTGTAGAGCTTTGCACTTTGCAAGAATATTAGCTTGCCTTGGTTGGCGTACTGATCAAAGTGGTCTTCCTCTCCTTGGAAGTAGACCTCCTCCTCCTCTGGATACTCCTCGGTACTAGCGTCTAAAAACGAATACGATACACACAATCACCAAACAAGGCTTAACACTAGACTAAGCACACCTATGAGTCACACAAGCTAGGCTAGCATCACAACATTATTATTATGTTGGTTGACTTTGTTTTCTTCTTTAATAAAAATAATTTCCTCTCATTACAATATATTATTTAGTGTTGTTATTTAATTCTTTGGAGAAATAATTTCCTCTCATTGAATCTTGTTAAGATTTAATTCCCTTAATTAATAATATATGACCTAGGTTGACCAAGGTCAACTTCTTCATAATCATCAATTGGGAAAATAATTTAAATGAGGTGCTACCCTCATACAATTTAATCCTAACATAGTAATGATTTAATGTCATCACACAATTCAATATGAGATCACTTAGACCATAGTCACTACCTAATATTGAGTTATTGAAGACAAGATTTAAATGAGAGAATAGCTCCCATAATATTTAATAATTTATTTAGATCAATTTAAATGGACTAGAATTAGCCATAGAGCCATTTTTAAATCTAGATCATGATCATACAAACAACTATGTTATATTTTTATATATTATGATAGACAATGTAAAATGTGATTTTTGATAGTTGAAAACAACTCAAAAGCATTTTTTGTTGATTTTTAATAATTGTTTGAAGTTGCAAAAGGCCCTGCCTTGTTGTTTTTGTCACATTATTTCTACAATGAATCTAGGGTTGAGGCTAGTGTAGATGTGTAGATAATTGGATAAGCTTTCCAAATATATAAAATTTGTCAAATTTGGTTTGGTGGATTTTATTCTATTCAAATTTGAAAACAGCATCTGTGAGCAATTGGAATAATTCGAAAATTCGAATTTGAATTAAAGGGCCTGGCGGGAAACGAAATGGGCTACACAGAGGGAAACAGAAACGGGCCGGCCCAGCTGCACGTCTCGCGTGAGCGGGCCGCCTGACAGGGTGGGGGCCACTCGTCAGTATATCTTAACCCGCGAAACGGTATGAGTCTATCTGTGCCGCACGATTAGAGGGGGAATCAACGGTCCACGTCCATCGTCGACGGCGACGAGAGGCGCGGCGACTGGCGGCGACGGTGGGGGGTGGGAGGCTCACCGGCGGCGCGGCGATGGTCGGCGACGAGCTGCGGCGGGGTTGTCGACGACGAGGAAGCAGCTGGTACCGGCGGCGTCTCCAATGGTGGCCGAAATCGCCGACGAGCTTCTCAGCACCTCCGCGGGCTCCGGCGAACAAATTGGGTGGCTATGGTGGTGAATCGAGCAAGAGAGAGGGTCGAGGAGCTCGAGAAGAGAGAGGGGAAGCTGGCTGGGTGAAGATTTGGGAGCGGGGCTGGCTCCTTTTATAGCAGCGGATGGTGGCCGTGGTGCTGCGACGGTGGTGGTCATGGCGACGCGGCTACATGGGGTTTTGAGCACTGGCACTGACGCTCCTGGCTCGGCAACGTCACGACGAAGATGTAGGGCTTGACGGCGGTGAAAACGAGGCCAGGGCGAGGACGGGCGCGTGCGGAAGCTTGCAGTACCGCGGCGGAGGACGATGTCGATGGCGTCTGATACGTCCAAAACGTATCTACTTTCCCGAACACTTTTGCTATTGTTTTGCCTCTAATTTGTGTATTTTGGATGCAACTAACACGGACTAACGCTGTTTTCAGCAGAACTGTTCTGGTGTCTCGTTTTTGTGCAGAAATCCAACTTTCGGGAAAATCCTCGGAATTTATGCAGAAGGCCCTATTTTCCCAGAAAACTGACGGAGCCAGAAGGACAAGTCAGGTGGAGGCCCGAGGGCCCCACACCATAGGGCGGCGCGGCCCAGGGGGGCCCGCGCGGCCCTGTGGTGTGGCCCCCTCGGCCGGCCTCCGACGCCCTCCTTCGGACTATTTATCGGCCTCGACCTAAAAACGCACGGAGAGAAGTCGAAGTCGCCAGAAACCCTCCAGAACGCCGCCACATCGCGAAACTCCGTCGCGGGAGCCAGAAATCTCCGTTCTGGCACTCCGCCGGGACGGGGAATTGGAGGAGATCATCGCCGCCATCACCGCCAACGCCTCTACATCAACCAGCCATGTTTCCCCCATCCATGTGTGAGTAATTCCCCCGCTGTAGGCCGAAGGGGATGGTAGGGATTGGATGAGATTGGTCATGTAATAGCATAAGATTGTTAGGGCATAGTGCCTAGTGTCCGTAATTGGTACTTTGATGATATTGTTGCAACTTGTTATGCTTAATGCTTGTCACTAGGGCCCGAGTGCCATGATCTCAGACCTGAACATGTTATTGTTTCATCAAGATAATCATTGTTTATGGTCTTACCTATAAGTTGTATACACATGTCGCTGTCCGGAACCGATGGCCCCGAAGTGACAGAAATCGGGACAACCGGAGGGAATGGTAGCGATGTGAGGATCACATGTGTTCACGGAGTGTTAATGCTTTGCTTCGGTACTCTATTAAAAGGAGTACCTTAATATCCAGTAGTTTCCCTTGAGGCCCGGCTGCCACCGGCTGGTAGGACAAAAGATGTTGTGCAAGTTTCTCATTGCGAGCACGCACGACTATATATGGAACACATGCCTATTGATTGCTTTGTACTTGGACACCGTTTTATTATTATCTGCAAATGCCCTGCTATGATTGTTACATGAGTTTCTCTCATCCATGCAACGCCCGTTCATCCGTCCCCGTGCCTACAGTATTTTAATCCTGCTGTTATTTCACTACTGCTACTGCTATAAAACTGTTACTACTGATAAACTCTTGCGAGCAAGTCTGTTTCCAGGTGCAGCTGAATTGACAACTCCGCTGTTAAGGCTTCCAAGTGTTCTTTGTCTCCCTTGTGTCGAATCAATAAATTGGGTTTTACTTCCCTCGAAGACTGTTGCGATCCCCTATACTTGTGGGTCATCAAGACTATTTTCTGGCGCCGTTGCCGGGGAGCATAGCTTTATTTGGAAGTTCACTTGGATTAATATTGTTCGCTGCAAATTCTCCATCATGGGTAAACCTCGCGATACTAAGATCGCCATATTACCATCCACCACAAGAAAAGGTACAATCCTGAGTACCTCCGCTACACTTGATTCACCATCTGTGATTGATAAACTTGTTTCACCGCCGCATGCTTCACATGCGGGTACTTCTGCTGAATCTGAAAACTCTCATAATATTGATAATATTTCTGCTGTGCTTGATGATAGTGGTTCATTGGGATCTTTTCTAGATGCTACAATTGCTAGGTCTAGACAAATTGAAAATACTGAAACTCCTAATGCTACTACACCTGTTAATTCACCTGAACTTGATTATTTTAGTGATGATACTGATGAAGATTATGTGGAGCTTAATGATGATTTTATTGAAAAATGCAATGCTACTACTGATGCAAGAAAAATTAAAAAGTTGCTTGCAGAACATGCTGTTAGATATAAACTGTCTCCTGATCCTAAATTTGCCACATCTCCTATAAACATTAAGGATAAAGATTATGATTTTTCTCTTGATCTATCTCATATAGCTATTGTTGAGAAAACACCCTTTTGTGGTACTGAAAAAGAAAGTGCTGTTGAACACATGACTGAGTTATCTACTCTAAGTAGCTTGTTTTCTGATGATGTCAATATGCGTACTTACTTTGTTGCTAAAATCTTTCCATTCTCATTAAAGGATGACGCTAAAACTTGGTATAATAATTTGCCACCTAATTCTATTAAAAGTCCGAAAGAATTGCTTGATGTTTTCTTCCGCAAATACTTTCCTGCTAGTGCTCAACATATTGCTTTGCAGAGAATTTATAATTTTGACCAGGGAGATGAAGAGAAATTGCCTGAGGCTTGGGCGAGATTTTGCTCTCTTATTAGAGCTCGGCACCACCATGATTTGGAAAAGCATGATTTACTTGATATATTTTATAGTGGACTAACCATTGAGTCTAGGGCATACCTGGATAGTTGTGCTGGTTGTGTTTTCAGGAAAAGAACTCCAGACGACGCTGAAGAATTATTGGCTAAAATAAGCCGGAATCATGATGATTGGACTACGCCTGAACCAACTCCAACGCCAATATTGAAGAAGAGGGGTTTAATTAAATTGAATGATGAAGATATGAGGGAAGCCAAGAAGTCTCTCAAGGAGAAAGGTATTAAATCTGAAGATGTGAAGAATCTTCCTCCCATAGAAGATATATGTGAGATAATTCCCCCTTCATCCATGATTGAGGTAAACTCCCTTCAGCGCTTTACTAGGGAAGATATTCCGTATTCGAAACCTCCTGCACAATGCTTAGATGAGTTTGATAATTATATTGTTAAACAAGAAAATTTTAATATGAGAGTAGAGAATCATTTAATGGAAAATTCTCGAGCTATTAGTGAATTGCATGGTATTGTGGAGAGAACCTCCAATGATGTTAAGATGCTTGTTAAACATTTTCATATGATTCAAACTCAAATTGATCAACTCACTAAAGTGCAAAATGATTTGTTGGGGAATAATTCTAAAGAGAAACATGCTTATGAAGTAACAACTAGAGGTGGTGTCTCTACCCAGGATCCTCTATATCCTGAAGGGCATCCCAAAAGAATTGAACAAGATTCTCAACACATTGAACCTAGTGCTCATTCTAAGAAGAAAAAGAAGAAGAAACATAAAAATGTTGTAGAATCCTCTGAACCTGTTAATGATCCTAACAGTATTTCTATTTCTGATGCTGAAACTGAAAGTGGTAATGAACATGATAATGATAATGATAAGAATGATACTCCTGATAAAGAAGAGGTTGAAGAAGAACCTGAAAAGCATGCTAAAAATAAAAAGTATACTAAAGAAGACTTCATTGCTGAGAAACATGGTAATGAAAGAGAACCTTGGGTGCAAAAGCAAATGCCTTTTCCTGCTAAGAAACTAAAATCAAAGGAAGAAGAACACTATAATAAATTTTGCAATTGGATGAAACCTTTATTCTTGCAAATTCCTTTGACTGATGCTATTAAATTGCCACCTTATTCAAAGTATATGAAAGATATTGTTACTAACAAAAGGAAAATCCCCAATGAGGAAATTTCCACTATGCTTGCTAATTACTCTTTCAATGGCAAAGTGCCAAAGAAGTTGGGCGACCCAGGTATACCTACTATTCCTTGTTCTATTAAGAATAATTATGTTAAAACTGCTCTATGTGATTTGGGAGCCGGTGTTAGTGTTATGCCTTTTTCTCTTTATAAGAGACTTTACTTAGATAAGTTGATACCTACTGATATATCTTTGCAAATGGCTGATAAATCTACTGCTATTCCTGTTGGTATATGTGAGAATGTTCCTGTTCAAGTTACTACTAACTGCTTGATATTAACTGATTTTGTTGTGTTGGAAATGCCTGAAGATGATAATATGTCTATTATTCTTGGGAGACCTTTTCTTAACACCGCAGGGGCTGTTATTGATTGCAATAAAGGAAAGGTTACTTTCAATGTTGATGATAGGGAGCATACCGTTTATTTTCCCAAGAAGATTGAGAAAGCGTTTGGAGTTAATACTATTTCTAATGTGAGAACTATCAAAGTGGGAGCTATTGATTGTCCTATATATGAGCCTAAGGAAGAATATCAAACTCTCGTGATTGGATCCATATCAATACAATTCAAGGTAACATGATTGATTTGAGGTTTATTTCTTCTTATGCTATGTAAAATTTATTTGGTGACAAGACTTGATCAACCTTGTTAACGAATACCTTTTATATGCATAGAGGAGGTAAACAACATATCTTTCATCCTCCATTTGCTCTAGTTGCTGTAGCATTTTTAATTTGCAAAGTTCCTTAGTTATTTGGAGATTTCAAAAAATTTTCCTGGCCAGTAATAATAAACTAAATACCCAGAAATGTGCATTTTTCAAAGTTTTCAAAAATTCACAAAAATTAAACCGTTGGTCCTATTTTTCGACGAGGCACCTGGGGCACCAGAGGATGACCTGTGGGGCACCAGAGGGCGCCAAACCACAGGCCGGCGCGGCCAAGGTGGTGGCCGCGCCACCATGTGGTGTGGGCCCCTCCTTGCCCCACTATCTCATCTCTTCCTCCCAGCACCTTCTCTCTCCCGAAAAAACTCGTACCAGGTTCCTCTCACTCGCGTTTTTGCTCCAGAGCTCCAGATTTTTCGATCTCTTTGCTCAGCCCAGATTTCTGTCTGAAATTTGGCACATTTGCTCTTCGGTATGTGACTCCTCCACCCATCCAAGTAGAATTTTGTTTGGTTGAGTATATCTTGAATATTTTGCTGCTGTAGGTAACATGTTTAGTGAGCTTGCATGCTTGTTCTAAGTGGTGGAAACTAGTTTTGATGCATGATTAGTACTCTAGCAAGTTCCTATGGTAGTTTCCCTCAATTATATGTCACCAAATCAAATTTTTATATTGTTTGTTGAAATTTCAGAAAATGGAGTGGAATAGATATCACTTGAACCAGCAAGAATTGGAAGTCCAACAAGTTATGAGAGTCAATCGTGAAGAGGGAGTATACCCCTCTTACTACCCGTGTGCGGATTTTATGAGAAGCGCGGGAATACTTGAAGATGTTCAAAGTCTAATTTCTCGTGCAGGGCTGAGTGACTTTGTTGAAGGAGAGCCAAGACAATATGTAAAATTAACTATGTCTTTTGTGCAGGACTTCAAGTTCAATTGGTCGCGATCTAACCCCACGGTCCAGTATAAAATTTACAATAAAGCTGTCAACTTGCCATTTAGTGCTTTTTGTGCAGCAATTAGAGTACCGCAATGGGGGTCATGCGAGAAGATAAGGGGATCGCCGCAAGAACTCTTGGACCTCTTCAAGATGATTTGCGATGGAAGGAGTTTCTCAGGGGATAATGGTAAAATCACTAGTATTCAGCTCCCGGCTATCCGCTACTTTGCCTATTTTATTACCAAATGCGTCCTTGCTAAAAAGATTGGTGGTAAACTTTCTATCCCGGATTTGGCTTTTCTAGCTGCAGCATTGCAAAATAGTAAGACTTATAATTTGGGGGCATTGATAGCTTATAGACTCGCTACTAACCGTGAGAAAGGTGGAATTTGTGGAGGTCTCATTGCCTCTCGTTTACTAGCTTTTCATAATGTAGAACCTCATCATTTTGATATTCCATTCCCCATAGAAAAACTTGACATAGCCTCTATGATTAAACATGAATTTGTTTCAGATTCCTCCAACTTGGGTAACCTGTTTTACAAGATGATATTTTATAAGAAAGTCTGGAGAATAACTAAGAAAACTGAGAAACTAGTAAGATTGCCTGCGCCTGTTTTGTCTAACCTTGATTCCAGGGGAGATTGGTCGGTCACAGAAGGTGCACTGGATGCACACATAGAGAGAGGAGGTCAACATGCAAGAGACGACACGGAGGTCGAGGAACACCTCGACTCATCATCCGATGCAACAAGTTCCTCGCATCAACATGGTGGATATGCGGAGCCTCCACGCTTTTCTTCTGCACAGGAACTTTACTATGACTACTCCATGAATTACCCACCGGCAAGGAACAACGATCCTCGTTGGGGTTGAGCTCCACTTAGGCCAACAGCCTAAGCTTGGGGGGAGGTATACCGGCATCACTCATTCTTTGCATATTATGATTGCTGGATACTTGTACATATTTGTTTTGTTCGTTTGAGTGGTTTTCTAATGAGAGGAAGATGATATTTGGGGAAGTGCTGCCTGAAAACAGATTCTGGACTGTTACTAGAAAAATTCGTACGCACAGCCAGAGCGTTATTTTGAGCTGCCAATTTTTGTGCAGGTTCCCCAGGTAGTTATCTAACTTTCATTAGTTGAACACTTTTCGAGCTGAGCAACGTAAGATTTTTGTAAAAATCGATTTCTGTACTGCTATCAGGCTTTGGCAGATTTCTGTCATCCTGCTTTTCTGTGTTTCTTTTAGTTTGCTATTTCTTGTTTTTGCTTTGTTTCTTTCCCAAAACACAAAAAGACCAAAAATATTTCTGTTGTTTCTCTTCACCATTTGTTTGCTATGGTTTCTTGCATTTGTTTCACTTTATTTGCTATTGCTAGTTTGCTATAAGAAAACCCAAAAAGATTTTGCTTTGTTTGTTTCCTTTTGTTCTTGTTTCTAATTTGAAAACACCAAAAATATTTGCTGTTCTTCTTTGGTTTTGTAAAGTTCATCTTGAGTTCAATGGTCTTGGGTGGCTGGAGCGTGGTTTTCATTTCATATTATCCAAGCTACACAAGTGAAAAGGCAATAATGACGATCTACGATAATCTGATTGTGGTGAGAGGCTGGTATGAACTCTATTTGTTTTCATTTTTGTACATATACTCATCCATGTGAGCATGCTTAGTTGGTTCATGTGAGGTATATGTTATTTGAGAAAGTCTAGTAGTTTATGATCTCTCATGTTTAGCTCCAATCTATTAATATGAGTAGCATGTCATGGATGTTTGCTTGCATTGTTTTATTCATAAGTAAGTATGGCATTGTGGTATCCTCCTCTGAATAATTCATTTATATCGACTTGGCACATGCTCACGCATGCATATGACTGAACAAAAAGTCAATTAAGCCTCGATGATCTATATTGCTTCAGAGTTCTTGTATCACTTTTATGCCTCCGTTAATTTATTTTGCCGCAAGCATGATTATGACAGTTACTGCTCTCTTGATTTGTCGCTCCCTAGTCTATTGCTAGCCTTCACTTGTACTGAGCGGGAACGCTGCTCGTGCTTCCAAACACATAAAAACCAAGTTATTCCAGAGTGTACACCATAAATACCTATGCATGGCATTTCAAACCATTCCAAGTAAATTCTCATGCGCTACCTCTAAAACCTTCAAAATGCTTCTCAATTTGTGTTTATGTTTCATAGCTCATGAGGAAGTATGTGGTGTTTAGCTTTCAACCTTGTCATTTACTTTTGACGGACTCTCATATGGACTAGTGGCACATCCGCTTATCCAATAATTTTGCAAAAAGAGCTGGCAATGGGATTCCCAGTCCCAAATTAATTAACCTAAATAGACACTCCTCCATGGTTTGTGATTGTTGGACGGCACCCGAAGGATTCGGTTAGCCATGGCTTGTGTAAGCAAAGGTTGGGGGGAGTGTCATCATCATAGTAAAAATAAAATAAAAAGGCACTCCTTCATGGTATGAGATTGTTGGCAGGCACCCGACGATTCGGTTAGCCATGGTTTGTGAAAGAAAGGTTGGAAGGAGTGCCACATAAATATGCAATAATTCATGGGAGCCGCTCTTGAAAGTCCGGTTGGCGAGGTAGTTGGTGTACCCATTACCATTCGTTGACAACAACAAACACCTCTCAAAATAATTTTACTCCTGTCTTTATAAAAATGAAAAGCTCTAGCGCATGTTAATCCCTGCTTCCCTCTGCGAAGGGTCAATCTTTTACTTTTATGTTGTGTCTCCATTATTTCTTTGAGCACTATCTTGAGAGCACAACTGTCATTCTTAGTATAATATGCTTGTCTCAAAATATGATTGATAGTGGTATAACTTTGATGCATTTATCTTTTGATAATCACTACTTCTAGTCTTTCTATGAACTCCAGAGGTGCCCGGGCATTTATGTTTTGCCAATCAAATACAGGCAAGCGAGATACCACTTTATCATACTCTCTTATGAACATTGCAATCCTGCTTATATACATGATTCATGATGCTTATTATTAATTGTTGGTACCTCTTCATGATTGACATAGCTGTTAGATGATCTTATTTGCATGTATCTCATTATGAACTGCTTAAGTATTAGCCATAGCATGAGAATATATACATCATATGAGCAAATGTGTTCGTGAAAGTTCTTTTATCGCTCAGTTGTTAACTGAATTGCTTGAGGACAAGCAATAAGCTAAGCTTGGGGGGAGTTGATACGTCCAAAACGTATCTACTTTCCCGAACACTTTTGCTATTGTTTTGCCTCTAATTTGTGTATTTTGGATGCAACTAACACGGACTAACGCTGTTTTCAGCAGAATCGTTTCAGTGTCTCGTTTTTGTGCAGAAATCCAACTTTCGGGAAAATCCTCGGAATTTATGCAGAAGGCCCTATTTTCCCGTAAAACCGACGGAGAAGGACAAGTCGGTGGAGGCCCGAGGGCCCCACACCATAGGGCGGCGCGGCCCAGGGGGCCCGCGCGGCCTGTGGTGTGGCCCCCTCGGCCGGCCTCCGACGCCCTCCTTCGGACTATTTATCGGCCTCGACCTAAAAACGCACGGAGAGAAGTCGAAGTCGCCGTAAACCCTCCGTAACGCCGCCACATCGCGAAACTCCGTCGCGGGAGCCAGAAATCTCCGTTCTGGCACTCCGCCGGGACGGGGAATTGGAGGAGATCATCGCCGCCATCACCGCCAACGCCTCTACATCAACCAGCCATGTTTCCCCCATCCATGTGTGAGTAATTCCCCCGCTGTAGGCCGAAGGGGATGGTAGGGATTGGATGAGATTGGTCATGTAATAGCATAAGATTGTTAGGGCATAGTGCCTAGTGTCCGTAATTGGTACTTTGATGATATTGTTGCAACTTGTTATGCTTAATGCTTGTCACTAGGGCCCGAGTGCCATGATCTCAGACCTGAACATGTTATTGTTTCATCAAGATAATCATTGTTTATGGTCTTACCTATAAGTTGTATACACATGTCGCTGTCCGGAACCGATGGCCCCGAAGTGACAGAAATCGGGACAACCGGAGGGAATGGTAGCGATGTGAGGATCACATGTGTTCACGGAGTGTTAATGCTTTGCTTCGGTACTCTATTAAAAGGAGTACCTTAATATCCAGTAGTTTCCCTTGAGGCCCGGCTGCCACCGGCTGGTAGGACAAAAGATGTTGTGCAAGTTTCTCATTGCGAGCACGCACGACTATATATGGAACACATGCCTATTGATTGCTTTGTACTTGGACACCGTTTTATTATTATCTGCAAATGCCCTGCTATGATTGTTACATGAGTTTCTCTCATCCATGCAACGCCCGTTCATCCGTCCCCGTGCCTACAGTATTTTAATCCTGCTGTTATTTCACTACTGCTACTGCTATAAAACTGTTACTACTGATAAACTCTTGCGAGCAAGTCTGTTTCCAGGTGCAGCTGAATTGACAACTCCGCTGTTAAGGCTTCCAAGTGTTCTTTGTCTCCCCTTGTGTCGAATCAATAAATTGGGTTTTACTTCCCTCGAAGACTGTTGCGATCCCCTATACTTGTGGGTCATCAGCGTCGTCTACAGGCACGGCGCGAGCCAATGGGCTTGTTTGGGCGGGTGCTGGTGACGTGGGGAAGCAGTAGGCGTAGAGAGGAGGTGCAGGGGTCAATGGAGTAGGTCAGGCGACGACGTGGCCGAGCGTGTGTGCGACGTTTGCCGTGCGCGCTCTGTCGTGCGCGTGCCCGGCCTGGCGCGTGTGGGGCACCGTTGGCATGATCTTTGTGTCTGGCACGATCAGGTGAATGAGGGGAAGCGAATTGACAAGGTTGGGCGTGTTGGAGTGCACCAGAGAGAGAGGTGGCATGATGTTGTCCATGCCATGCCACGGCATGGGTGATTTTGGTCAAATGGTGACGACCCTGTGTACTAAATTTTGTCTATTGTGTTTGGCAAAGTGTAGAGGGGTCAGAGAGGTATAGAGGATGACCTAGGGTTGAAGAGAGAGGCAATTGTCCACTGGTTTGTTTGATGTGTGGAGTTGGCAGGATGGTGCTCACAACCTGTTTGTTGAAATGGCCGCAAGAACAATATTTTCAAATTTTTGAATGAAATTTGGTGGGTTGCAATCATATATTATTTGCAGTAGAATGGTGGTGGTGGTGGTCAAATTTGAATTGTTTTGCAAAAATCCAAAATGCACATTATCTTAAATCTGTTTCAAAGTCTCTACTTTGCTTGATCACCATTTGAAATTGAGCAAGAATTTGCAGTGATGGTTTTGGGCAAAGTTGTTCACTTTGATGTTGTCTTGGATGAGGTGCAAATAGTTTTCCATGTTTAGTTTAGAAATCTTTCAAAACAGAGGCTCAAAGAGGGCATCAGGCTAAAATTTGCCAAATTGACCATTAGTGCATGTGAGCTCATATTTCATTCAAATTTGATTTGATTTGAGTTTCTTTGATTCCAAAAGTGTTAATAAGTGTTTAGTAACCATTTACAACCAATGGGGCAAACCAAAATGGTCTAGGTTAAAGTTTTGCAAAAATGGTATAAACCATATGTGAGGGTTTTGTGATTTTCTAACTTTTATTCTTTTCTTATTCTTTGCTTCACTTAGGCATGGTGTAGGGTTTATTTAGTGTTAGATTGAGTTTGGTAAAGGGTTCAAACCATTTAGGGAAAGTGTGAGTGCATAGGTCAAGATTGGGTATTATGGCTATGTGCCACATATGCTTCTATGCAAGTTTTATTTTATTTTGGTTTCACATGGGATTTAGTTGATAAACCCTAGGTTGGTTTTGTGGAGGTGTTGCAAACCTTCTAATAAGATTAGAACATAGCATGGTTGATTATTTGCAATTATAGCCATAGGCTTACATATGCTTTTCTTTTTAATTTAAATTCTTTTTATTTATTCTATATTGGATGGTGACAAGAGAGGTGAAGTTTAGGGTTTTGGAATATTTCAAGGTAGTTCACATAAGCATCATGGTAATAACACAATTATCAAGCACAAGTATTATGCATAGCACCTCATTCAGAAAAGTTTTTGTTGTTTCTCATTTTTGGAAAAAAGGAAATTCATTTTCTCTTTGTTTTAAAATTTGGGATGTTACACTTTCACAGAACAATGGAAAGAGTGCGGTGGCGTTTTCTGGCTTGCCAGGGTTCGAATCCCACGGACACGACATTTCGTGTGTGTTTGGGTTGATCCTCTCACCCTTCCTACCTTAATTAAGATGCCTTGGGCTCCGCTCGGTGGTCTTGTGTTTTCTTATCATGATGCATTTTATATGCTCTCGAGAGGTGCGTTACTTTTCTTGCAAAGGAGCTCGGCCTTGTTGCCAGTTGCACACTTATAAAGTATGAGGCCCGCACCAAGTTTACTGAGTCATGCCGAGTCCCTTTCCGCAACCCCGCACGCCACCTGTTGTGACAAGTTTCAGTTGAGAAACTGAGGCCCGGTTACCCTCCCTTCTACAATACAATAGTTGCCATTTCACAACATGGAATGAGGATGTTTCGGGATCTACCCGCTGAATTCCTCAAGTGAACCAACCCCACTAAGTACTGATACGTCCAATTTGCATCACTATTTTATATCATAATTTGCTGTTATTCATTGATATATTTCATATTGGGACACATTACTTATGTTATTTCATCTATTTTGCATGTTTCATCGTTATTGGAGGATCGAACACCGGAGCCAGGATTCTGCTGGAAAAAGCACCGTCAGAACGCAATATTTCGGAAGATCAACTCTGGAAGGAAATTATACCAAAAATCCTATTTTTCAAGATGACGAAGGAAGCCAGAAGGAGGAGCCAGGAGCAGCCAGGGTGGGCCCACACCCTAGGGCGGCGCGGCCCAGGCCCTGGCCACGCCGGCCTGTGGTGTGGAGGGCCCACGACCCCTTTCGCCTCCTTTTCTTCGCCAAACCCTTCGTCCCGAAGACCTAAGCCACAGAGGGTACCTCGCGAAGAGTTACAGCCGCCTCTGCGGGGCAGAGAACACCAGAGAGAAAAGAGCTCTCCGGCGGGCAGGAATCCGTCGGGGAAATTCCCTCCGGGAGGGGGAAATCGACGCCATCGTCACCGTCATCGAGCTGGACATCATCGCCATCACCATCATCATCATCTCCACCATCAACATCGCCGTCATCACCGCTGGACACCGTCACCGCCGTAGCAATTTGGGTTTGATCTTGATTGTTTGATAGGGGAAACTCTTCCGGTATCGATTTCTACTTGTTGTTGATGCTATTGAGTGAAACCATTGAACCAAGTTTATGTTCAGATTGTTATTCATCATCATATCACCTCTGATCATGTTCCATATGATGTCTCGTGAGTAGTTCGTTTAGTTCTTGAGGACATGGGTGAAGTCTAAATGTTAGTAGTGAACTATGGTTGAGTAATATTCAATGGTGTGATATTTAAGTTGTGGTGTTATTCTTCTAGTGGTGTCATGTGAACGTCGACTACATGACACTTCACCATTTATGGGCCTAGGGGAATGCATCTTGTATTCGTTTGCCAATTGCGGGGTTGCCGGAGTGACAGAAACCTAAACCCCCGTTGGTATATCGATGCGGGGAGGGATCGCAGGATCTCAGAGTTTAAGGCTGTGGTTAGATTTATTTCTTAATTACTTTCTTGTAGTTGCGGATGCTTGCAAGGGGTATAATCACAAGTATGTATTAGTCCTAGGAAGGGCGGTACATTAGCATAGGTTCACCCACACAACACTTATCATAACAATGAAGATTATTTAGCCGTATGTAGCGAAAGCACTAGACTAAAATCCCATGTGTCCTCGAGAACGTTTGGTCATTATAAGTAAACAAACCGGCTTGTCCTTTGTGCTAAAAAGGATTGGGCCACTCACTGCAATTGTTACTCTCGCACTTTACATACTCGTACTTTATTCAACTGTTACATCAAACCCCCCTGAATACCTGTCTGTGAGCATTTACAGTGAATCCTTCATCGAAACTGCTTGTCAACACCTTCGCTCCTCGTTGGGATCGACATTCTTACTTATCGAAGATACTACGATACACCCCCTATACTTGTGGGTCATCAAGACTATTTTTAAGGCGCCGTTGCCGGGGAGTGAAGCGCTATTGGTAAGTGGAATTGGTAAGGAAAACCTTTCTTGTTGTGCTGATTTTATTTCTGCACTTTGCTATAAGTCATTATGGAGAGATCTTCTCTTCAATTTCTATTTGGGAAATCTACTACTACTGCAACGGTAGTGGATGAAGCGCCAGGTGAGGAAGTAATACCATATAAAATACCTATGAAAATTATTGAACGTGTTATGGATAACCGCTATGAAGGGGATGGAACTGTCCACCCCGGTGATCATTTACTGTTTTTGCATGAATTATGCGGGTTATTCAAATGTGCAGGTATTGCTATGGATGAAGTGAGGAAGAAACTATTCTCTTTGTCGCTGTCCGGTAAAGCGGCGCATTGGTATAAATTATTGGATAATGGGGATTCTCTTGAATGGAATGATATTGTGCCCGGTTTTATTCTAAGTTCTATCCTCCAAGTGAAATTCATAAGGATCGGAATCGCATATATAATTTTTGGCCTCATGATGGAGAGAGCATCGCCCAAGCTTGGGGGAGATTGAAGTCTTTAATGCTCAAATGCCCCATTCATGAGCTTCCTGGTAATGTTATTATTGATAATTTCTATGCAAGACTTTCTTTTCAAGACAAGACCTTGCTGGATACTTCTTGTTCGGATCATTTACACGCAACAAAGAAGAGTTTAAAAGGGACCTTCTTGATCGAATCCAAGAAAATACCGAAGGATGGGAGAACGACAAAGATCGAGAATCGGGTATAATTTATGATTATAAATGCATTGAAGCTTTTATGGATCTTGATAAATTTCGTAATATGAGTGCTACATATGGTCTTGATTCTCAAGTTCTTTGTAAATCTTTTTAAAGCTTTTGCCTCTCATTATGAATTGCCAAAGAAGAACTTTGATAAGTATCATGAACCATATAAAGATAAAATTGATTCATCTATTAATAAATGTGTTGTAGTTGAAAGCTGTGATCATGTTATTCCCGAGGTTTATATTGAAAAAACTCCTTTCTCTGCTAAAATGAAGGAGTACTCTGTTATCAATAGTGCGGTTCATAAAAGTGAAAAAGAAACCTGTAGAACCTGAAGAACAAATAAAAGTTGAACTCTGCTGTTGCAATAGTTAAAGATCATGTGTCTGCAAATGTGGAGGATGGTCATATTATTTTCTCGTGAAGATGCTTCTAATATTGTTTCACATCCTAATAAACCCAAACAAGCTAGTGTTCCTATGCTATCTGTTAGAATTGGTGATCATTGTTATTATGGATTATGTGATATTGGTGCAAGTGTTAGTGCTATTCCGTATGAGCTTTACACGGAGATTATGCACGGAATTGATTCTTGTGAACTTGAAGATATTGATGTGGTTATTCAGCTGGCTAATAGAGAAACTATTTCTCCAATTGGTATTGTTCGAGATGTGGAAGTTTTATGCGGTAAGATTAAATATCCTGCTGACTTTTTGGTACTTGGTTCACTGCTAGTGATTATTGTCCTATTATTTTTGGTAGACCTTTTCTAAATACTTGTGGAGCTATTATAGATTGCAAGAAAGAGAAAATTTTGACTAAATTCGCTGGTGAATCTTATGAGTTTAACTTCTCTAAATTTACTAAAACTCCTTATAAAGCTGATTTGCCTAGTAATGATTTTAAAATGGAGCAATGTGCATCTATTGTTCTTGTTCCTAATAATCCTTTGCAGCAACATTTGGAGGATAGCGAGAGCGAAATTTTTAGGAAAGAAAGAGATGAGCTTGAGGAAATTTTTCTTCGCCAACCTATTCTCAAGCATGATTTACCGGTGGAAGATTTGGGTACAACACCGCCACCAAAGGAAGATCCTGTTTTTGATTTAAAGCCTTTACCTGATAATCTTAAATATGCTCATATTGATGATAAGAAAATATATCCTGTTATTATTAGTTCTAAGCTTTCGAGAGATTGAGGAAGAAAGGTTATTGGAAATATTGAAGAAGCATCGAGGCGCTATTGGCTACACTCTTGATGATTTGAAGGGGATTTCTCCTTCTATTTGCCAACATGCTATTAATATGGAAGATGATGCAAATCCTGTTGTTGAACCTCATCGTCGTCTAATTCCAAAGATGAAGGAAGTGGTAAGGAATGAGGTACTACGACTCCTTGAAGCTGGTATTATATATCCTATTGCCGATAGTAGATGGGTTAGTCCTGTGCACCGTGTTCCCAAGAAAGGAGGTATGACTGTTGTGCCTAATGATAATGATGAGCTCATTCCTCAAAGAGTAGTTGTAGGGTATAGAATGTGCATTGATTTTCGAAAAGTTAATAAAGTTACTAAAAAAGATCATTACCCTTTACCCTTTATTGATCAAATGCTAGAAAGATTATCTAAAAATACTCATTTTTGCTTTCTTGATGGTTATTCTGGGTTTTCACAAATTGCTGTTAAAGCTAAAGATCAAGAGAAAACCACTTTTACTGTCCCTATGGAACTTATGCTTATAGACGCATGCCTTTTGGTTTATGTAATGCTCCTGCTACTTTTCAAAGATGCATGTCTGCTATTTTTCATGGTTTTTGTGAAAGTATTGTAGAGGTATTCATGGATGATTTTTCCGTCTATGGGAATTCTTTTGATAGTTGCTTGCGAAACCTTGATAAAGTTTTGCAGAGATGTGAAGAAACTAACCTTGTTCTTAATTGGGAGAAATGCCACTTTATGGTTAATGAAGGAATTGTATTGGGACATAAAATTTCTGAGAGAGGTATTGAAGTTGATAGAGCTAAAGTTGAAGCAATTGAGAAGATGCCCTATCCGAGGGATGTTAAAGGTATTCGTAGTGTTCTTGGTCATGCTGGGTTTTATAGGAGATTTATTAAAGATTTCTCTAAGATTTCAAAGCCTCTTACTAATCTTCTTCAAAAAGATGTACCATTTGTTTTTGATGATGATTGTAAGGAAGCGTTTGAAACTCTTAAGAAAGCCTTAACAACTGCTCCTATAGTTGAACCTCCTGATTGGAACTTACCCTTTGAAATTATGTGTGATGCTAGTGATTTTGCTGTAGGCGCTGTCCTTGGACAGCGAGTAGATAAAAAACTGAATGTTATTCATTATGCTAGTAAAACTCTTGATGCTGCTCAAAGAAATTATGCTACAACTAAAAAGGAATTATTAGTCGTAGTCTTTGCTTGCGATAAATTTAGATCTTATATTGTTGATTCAAAAGTTACTATTCATACTGATCATGCTGCAATTAGATACCTTATGACAAAGAAAGATGCTAAGCCGAGGCTTATTAGATGGGTACTTCGTTGCAAGAATTTGATTTACATATTGTAGATAGGAAAGGTGCTTGATAATCCTGTTCTTGATAATTTGTCTAGATTGGAAAATATTGCTTATGATCCTGTTCCTGTTAATGATAGTTTTCCAAATGAACAATTGGCTGTAATAAAGGTGAGCTCGCGAGACAGTCCTTGGTATGCTGATTATGCTAACTTTATTGTTTCCAAGTACTTGCCTCCAACCTTTTCAGCTCAGCAAAGGAGGAAATTCTTTTATGACTTGAGGTATTATTTCTGGGATGACCCACACTTATATAAAGAAGGAGTGGATGGTATTATGCGAAGATGTGTCCCTGAATATGAACAACAGGAGATATTGAGTAAATGTCATGGTAGTGCTTATGGAGGACATCACGCCGGAGAAAGAACCGCGCAAAAGGTTCTACAATCAGGTTTTTATTGGCCAACTCTCTTCAAGGATGCGAGAAAGTTTATTTTATCTTGTGATGAATGCCAAAGGGTTGGTAATATCTCCAGGCGTAATGAAATGCCAATGAATTATACTCTTGTTATTGAACCGTTTGATTGTTGGGGATTTGACTTTATGGGACCTTTTCCGTCTTCAGAAGGTAACACTCATATACTCGTTGTTGTTGATTATGTTACTAAATGGGTGGAAGCTATACCTACAAAAAGTGCTGATGGTGAGACCTCTTTAAGAATGCTTTTAGATATTATTTTTCCTAGATTCGGAGTACCTAGATATATTATGACTGATGGAGGTTCTCATTTTATTCATGGAGGTTTTAGAAAAACTCTTGCTAGGTATGGTATTAATCATAGAATTGCTTCGCTTATCATCCTCAAACTAGTGGTCAAGTAGAGTTATCAAATAGAGAGATTAAATCTATTTTGGGAAAGACCGTTAATAAAACTAGAAAGAATTGGGCTAGTAAATTGAAGGATGCACTTTGGGCTTATAGAACTGCTTATAAAAATCCCATGGGAATGTCACCTTATAAAATGGTTTATGGGAAAGCTTGTCATTTACCTCTAGAACTAGAGCACAAAGCTTATTGGGCTGTTAGAGAATTAAATAAAGATCCTAAACTTGCCGGTGATAAGAGGTTGTTGCAATTGAGTTCTCTAGATGAATGGAGGAATGAAGCTTATGAAAATGCTAAGCTCTTTAAAGAGAAAGTTAAAAAATGGCATGATAGGAGGATTATCAAAAGAGAATTTAATATTGGGGATAAAGTCCTATTGTATCGGTCTCGTCTCAGATTCTTTGCAGGGAAATTACTCTCGAAATGGGAAGGACCATATGTTGTCGAGGAGGTGTATCGTTCAGGAGCAATCAAAATTAGCTCTCTCCAAGGCAATGCTACGCAAGTGGTGAATGGACAAAGACTCAAGCATTATATCTCGGGTGATTCTTATAATGTTGATGTTGATATTATTCAAGTGGAAACACCGGAGGCCTACATCAAAGGGCAAATTGACAGTCCGCGAACTCGATTTTGAATAGGTAACGATCGTAATGAAAAGTACGCAATTTACTTTCCGAACAATATTTTCGCTGTTTTTGGAAAATAAGAGAAATTACGAGTTCGAAACGGAGTGGAAAGGACGCACGAGGGGGTGCCACCATAGGCGGCGCGGCTGACCTGGCCCGCGCCGGCCTATGGTTTGGCCGCCTCGTCGCCCCTTTCCGACTGCTGGTTCGATCTGGTGCTTTCCTTTTGTCGAGAAAATTTTTGCTATATAATCCCCCGGACCCCTGGAGGTCCGTATATCGTTTTCTCGACGTGTTTTGTTTCGAGCTGTTTCTGTCAGGATCTGTTTTCGGTTTAGAAGCACCATGGTCTCCAAGAACAAGGACGTCAAGGAAGAAGATGAAGAAGAGGTGGAGGAAGACTCGCGCGCACGCCCGCGTGCTACCATCGCAAGCATCAAGGTGGTGGACAACCCTTTTAGTGCAAACAAGAGCGCAAGAATTCGCCTTTGGAGGAGCGGTCCCACGTCATTACCTAGCTCCGAAAACATCTCCATCGTGCACTCATCACCCCTTCCACAATCTAATTTTCAATAATCAAATTGAAGGGACTCCCAAGGCAGCATTGCCTAGCCAAAGGGATATAGATCGTTCTAACACTGCGGGAGAGAAGGAGCACGAGGTGAAGAGTGGGAAATAACTCCAAGAGCTGGGACTCGCCATCAGACAGACTCTTTAACCGAGTCGAGCACAACTCAGAGATGCTTCGCAACCTCATCTCCAGGATTGACGAGCTTCAGGAGCTTATTGAGAAGCTTTTCATGAATTCATCACCATCATCGCCGCGGGAGTAATTCATCATCGGTATTGGCATCCCCTTGGTTTGTTCCAAGCTTGGGGGAGTGCCGCGGTATCACATTATCACTACCTTTTACTTTTATTGTCAAGTAGTATCATATCATGAGTAGGGAAGTTATCATATAAGATGGGTTGCGTTTGGAAGTATCTCTCCTTTAGTTGGTTATCTATGTATCCCTTGGTGTGAGTTATCGTTATGGAATATTAATGAGAAGTCTTATCATTTACATATTGCACATCTTATTTTAGTTTGCAATCTCTACTATATGATTCACCTTGTTGTTAGTATTGGTATCACTTTGGGAGCATTGAATAAATCTATTTGGTTTTGGCAAACTTAGCATGGGTCAATAGCAACAACACTTTAAGGTTTAAATAGAAAAGAGAAATACATGTAGATGTTTCATTGTCTTTCTTGTTAGCTCATAGCTTATTATTCTGAAGTTAAAATTGTTTGTGCTTACAAGGAAGATGCATGATTGTTTCTATCACATGTATATTTGTTTGTTTCCCTCGACTCTTATGCTTGCTAATTAACCTTGCTAGCCAAAGACCAGATCGAGAGGGAATACTTCTCGTGCATCCAAACCTTAACCCAAACCTATGCCATTTGTGTCCACCATACCTACCTACTACATGGTATTTTCTGCCATTCCAAGTAAATACTTCATGTGCTACCTTTAAACAATTCAAAACTTAGTATCTCTTATTTGTGTTAATGTTTCATAGCTCATGAAGAAGTATGTGGTATTTTATCTTTCAATCTTGTTGGGCAACTTTCACCAATGGACTAGTGGCTACATCCGCTTATCCAATAATTCTGCAAAAAGAGCTGGCAATGGGATTCCTAGTCCCAAATTAATTAAACTAAATAGACACTCCTCCATGGTATGTGATTGATGGACGGCACCCGAAGGATTCGGTTAGCCATGGCTTGTGTAAGCAAAGGTTGGGGGGAGTGTCATCATCATAATAAAACTAAAGTAAAAAGGCACTCCTTCATGGTATGAGATTGTTGGCAGGCACCCGAGGATTCGGTTAGCCATGGTTTGTGAAAGAAAGGTTGGAAGGAGTGCCACACAAAATGAAAATAATATGGGAGCCGCTCTTAGGAGGTTGTCTGGCAAGGGGGTTAGAGTACCCGCTACCAGTCGTTGACAACAACAAACACCTCTCAAAATGTTACTTTTATTACCTCTATATGATTGCAAAACTGAAAAAGCTCTAGCACATGATTTAATCCCTGCTTCCCTCTGCGAAGGGCCTGTCTTTTACTTTATGTTGAGTCAGTAAACCTATTTCCCTCCATCTCAAGCAAGCATTTGAGTAGTTGTGATCAAACCATTATATTGTGATTTGCTACATCATGTCTTTTATTCTTCCTTGTTTAGTACAAGTTTTATCTGAATGAATATAGCTTTGCAAGTTATCAATGATTATGAGAAGACCATTACGATTGAGTATGCAAGTTGTGCCTTATAAACTTTAACATGAGAGCGCTGCTCAATGAGATAAATATAATCTATTAATTGTCTCTCGACCAAGAACGAAGTTTGCCATCACCAATCATGATTTCTCATGCACCTTTACTTGTGATTACCTTATACTTGTTTCAATATGAGTTATAAGAGGTTGTTTACTATAATGTCCTGTGTGAATGAATATGATGCTTCTTGTCCGTATTTTATTTATCGACTCTTCACTCCATAAACATGTGGTCATGTCTATCGAGTTCTGGTTCGCTTGGGGACAAGCGAAGTCTAAGCTTGGGGGAGTTGATACGTCCAATTTGCATCACTATTTTATATCATAATTTGCTGTTATTCATTGATATATTTCATATTGGGACACATTACTTATGTTATTTCATCTATTTTGCATGTTTCATCGTTATTGGAGGATCGAACACCGGAGCCGGATTCTGCTGGAAAAAGCACCGTCGAACGCAATATTTCGGAAGATCAACTCGGAAGGAAATTATACCAAAAATCCTATTTTTCAAGATGACGAAGGAAGCCGAAGGAGGAGCCGGGAGCAGCCAGGGTGGGCCCACACCCTAGGGCGGCGCGGCCCAGAGCCCTGGCCGCGCCGGCCGTGGTGTGGAGGGCCCACGTCCCCTTTCGCCTCCTTTCTTCGCCAAACCCTTCGTCCCGAAGACCTAAGCCACAGTAGGGTACCTCGCGAAGAGTTACGACCGCCTCTGCGGGGCGGAGAACACCAGAGAGAAAAGAGCTCTCCGGCGGGCAGGAATCCGCCGGGGAAATTCCCTCCGGGAGGGGGAAATCGACGCCATCGTCACCGTCATCGAGCTGGACATCATCGCCATCACCATCATCATCATCTCCACCATCAACATCGCCGTCATCACCGCTGGACACCGTCACCGCCGTAGCAATTTGGGTTTGATCTTGATTGTTTGATAGGGGAAACTCTTCCGGTATCGATTTCTACTTGTTGTTGATGCTATTGAGTGAAACCATTGAACCAAGTTTATGTTCAGATTGTTATTCATCATCATATCACCTCTGATCATGTTCCATATGATGTCTCGTGAGTAGTTCGTTTAGTTCTTGAGGACATGGGTGAAGTCTAAATGTTAGTAGTGAACTATGGTTGAGTAATATTCAATGGTGTGATATTTAAGTTGTGGTGTTATTCTTCTAGTGGTGTCATGTGAACGTCGACTACATGACACTTCACCATTTATGGGCCTAGGGGAATGCATCTTGTATTCGTTTGCCAATTGCGGGGTTGCCGGAGTGACAGAAACCTAAACCCCCGTTGGTATATCGATGCAGGAGGGATCGCAGGATCTCAGAGTTTAAGGCTGTGGTTAGATTTATTTCTTAATTACTTTCTTGTAGTTGCGGATGCTTGCAAGGGGTATAATCACAAGTATGTATTAGTCCTAGGAAGGGCGGTACATTAGCATAGGTTCACCCACACAACACTTATCATAACAATGAAGATTATTTAGCCGTATGTAGCGAAAGCACTAGACTAAAATCCCATGTGTCCTCGAGAACGTTTGGTCATTATAAGTAAACAAACCGGCTTGTCCTTTGTGCTAAAAAGGATTGGGCCACTCGCTGCAATTGTTACTCTCGCACTTTACATACTCGTACTTTATTCAACTGTTACATCAAACCCCCCTGAATACCTGTCTGTGAGCATTTACAGTGAATCCTTCATCGAAACTGCTTGTCAACACCTTCTGCTCCTCGTTGGGATCGACATTCTTACTTATCGAAGATACTACGATACACCCCCTATACTTGTGGGTCATCAAGTACCAGTGGAGATACGAAAGGAAGAATGTACTTCTGATTCTCCTGTCCGACTCCAGGATTTGTGGTCAGCGCTTACTATGCGGTGCTTAGAATGGCTGACTAAAGTTGTTGTTTAAGTCCTATGGTGTTGTTAGTACAATGGAACCACCACCATTAGAGTTTCACTCTGTACTCAACCAGAGTTCCACGGCCCTTCCCAATAGATTACTCGACTTGTGGGCCGCTAACCCTCACTTTATATTAAGAAAGTATTTTTTGAATGCAACGGGAGCTTTTGAAATGTTTTTATAAACTTTGTCAAAGTCATGCAAGACGAAGTTTCCTGGTAACTGCAACATAGTTCACTTCGAAGGTTCTACTGCATCTTTAACCTCGGGTCCTAAAGATAGCATCATTATCTGATAATGATATAATGATAATGTTTGAAGAATCAAATAATGCTCTAACGCAATTATGTGTAATGCATTGTTGGTGTATTATGAATTCCCCTTTATGCGTGATTTTTGATGAAATTGCCATTTTGACCTTTAGGGGTTTTATGTGAATTTTAATGGTTTAAAATTCCCATTAATAGGTTTATTGCACCTTTAAATGAGTATAATATTTTATAGTTGTAAATACTTATTCATTTTTTTGGAATTTATTATAAACTTTTGTATTTTGAAGGTATTTTAAATACCCAAAAATGATTTTCTTTTACCTTTAATTCAATTGGTATATTAATCTTTTAATTTAGATTTTTAAAACTTTACAAGACATAAGATTTGGATTCCTTGTGGTTTTCTCTACAAGAATATATGTTTCTTCTATTTTTCTAAAATAGTTGACTTTTGGCCTATTTTGGCTCATTAAATACAGAAATGTCGGTGCGTTGCCATGAGCCTTAAAAAACATACCGGCATGAATGTCGAACATCCAAACATAAAATCACACAAATATTAAGCCACATCCATATGAAATGAGGTGTTCCACCATCCTGGAGAGCCACCCCTAGAGGTTGAGCGCCACGCGTTGGCTAATGGTGGGCATGGTGTGCAGTCGAAACCATGGAATTTGATTGTTTCCCGTGTTATACTACTCATACGAGAGCAAATACAATAAGTTCTAGTCCGGGTTTGGCGATGACAAAAATGATCAGAGCTGATTAAAATTCCAAAAAGAGTTCATTTTGTGTTTAGAACAAGGTCAGACTTACCAAAATGGCCCTGGCGAGAGGACCCGAGCTGAACTCCCCAACCACCAAATGCCATACAGCAACGCAATAAGTGGCCGGCTTAATCGCCGGGGCCTCGATCGATCGACCACGTTCCGAAGTGCATACAAAAATCTCGGTGGCTGCTGCACGCCGGCGGCACGCGCAACACGCCCACGCCGAGTCGGCAAATCGCACCGACTGCAGCGGCCAGCGGGGAGCATGGCATGATCCGCGGGATCAGTGTTTACTTTTTGGTTGGGTGCCCATCCGATTGTGCCTCCCTGGTTAAGCGCATCTCCACCGGTCTAATGCAAAACGGTCATTTTTTGTGACCGTTTGGGTACGATTGTTTTCGTATGCGTCTAGACGGTCTCCAATAATTTACATAGTTTAAACTTTACAGAAAGACATTAAAAATAGAAAGGCCTAGCAAGGTGCTAGCCCAAGCCTATTCGTTGTCGCTGGGCAGCAGGAACGAACTCCGGCAGCGGAATCAGGTACATCGGCGCAGGTGGAGGAGGGAGGGCAGCATGATACGACAGTGGCCACGGATCCCATGCCGCGGGAGGAGGAGTAAGGGGAGCCTGCGGCGATGGTGGCCACGGATCCCACACCGCGGGAGGTGGAGGAAGGGGAGCCTACGACAGCGTGCCCGGAGGAGTCGTCGGCCTTCCATGCAGCAGCGCGGAGTCGCGCAGCTGGACGACGAGGCCATCCCACCGGACTAGCTCATCGAGCTCACTCTCAACCATGGCGGGTTGTATGGCCTCCTCCTTATCGATATCCAGCGGCTGGTGCTCTGGATTCTAGGGTGCACCGCCGTGTAGGGCACGTCAACGTGGTAGACGTGCCCGCCCTTGAAGATGTTGCCGTCCCCATCCTCGACGTACTCGTCGTCACTGCCCTCGTCTCCGTCGACATCACCGTCATCGTACTCACCCTTGTCTTCGCCGTCGTCTTCGTTGCCGTCCGGGAGCTCCCGGTTCAATAAGTCCACGTCGCCAAGATATCCGGCTCGATGATGTGGGTCGAACTCCCACGTGCCGAAGGTGATCCAGTTGTACAAGACGACGACGAATGTTGGATCGTCGCTCAGATCCAACAGCAGGATGCTGATGCGGCGGCGCCGGTCCTCTTCGTGCCGCTCTCGTCTCTCAAGCGGCACGGAAGGGACCAGCACACACCGAGATTTAAGATACCAGCCTCCACCTGGTAGGCTGGCATCCGACCATGGCACTGGTCGGTTCTCTTCCCACATGCGACGCACGAACTCCACCCTGACGTAGCGACATCACCGCGGCTTCTTCCCATCTCGCGAGGAGCTGGCCTCAGCGTCATCCTTCACCTTCCTGAAGGCCCAACTTTTGCCCATGGGCGATGGCTTGGAAATGGGCGCCTCTGGTGCCTCTTAAAAAGGCCCGATTGCTCGCCTTCAATACTGTGGCGCAGAATTCGCAACGACGCCGCCTACGCATGCGAAGGTGAGGCCCGCCATTAACGCCATGCGAAGCCGGAGCAACCCGCGCTGACCGCGCCCCATCCGCCCATACACATCCGCAACCTAAATTTGGGTCGCGTTTACGTCTAGGTGGACACACCAGTCACTTTTCATCGAGCCACTGGGCTAAGGTGCGCATGCAAATATCGACCGCTCGATCTCAAATATACGCTTTGCGACCATTTGCGTTGATCCATTGGAGATGACCTAAGCAAACAGCGTACTTCGTCTGTCCCCATATGAATAAAGTCCACTTCTGTTTTTTACCTACTTTAACTTCTAAAATTTTGACCAATTTTAGACAACAGTAGCAACCTATGTGATGACTGATTTGGTTGTGGCTTTTTCTGCATCTAGATCTATGTGACAAAACACCATATTCTTAGAGCATCTTAAGCAGGGCAGTTCATTTCAAGCATCAAATGTGTCCATTTATGTTAGCCAGCGGATAGGAAATGACGCATTGTCCTCCCTGAGATAGGAAATGGCGCATTTTCATACCCCCCTCGCCCGCTGCTATGGATGCCGTGATGAAGTTAATGTGGGGCCATCAGGTTCCCTACATGTTTTACATTTTTTTTTTAGGATTTCCACAAAGTCCACTTTTATTTTTTCTAATGTTGTAGAATAACAAAACCTTATTTTGCGTATTTTGAGTTATATGAATCTTTTGGATGTAAAATAGACCCATCTTTTTACCACGACATTTTTTCGGAATTACAAGGAGATGATCAGAAGAAGGCCAACATGCCAACAGGGTGCCAGGTGGGGCCCATGGCGCGGCCCATTCCTTGGATGCCTTGTGGCCCCTTTTGCCTTAGTTTTGACGCCACCCGATCAATTTTAATCTAAAACCACCAATGAATAAGATCTCATCCGCGAGAATCACAAAGTGGCAGTGGTGAAAATGAAATACACGAAACAAAGAAGTTCATGCAAAGATAGGAGGGTGAAATGCTGCCGGAGTCGCCCCCAGTTGCTACTCCGCCTCCATGAACAACATCACCATGTCTCCATGATGAAGGAGCATTCCACCCCTATGGTCCATGGAAGTAGTTTGTATCTATGAAGCGCGGATACTTTGCTTTTCTGCCGTACCGGTATCGGATACTGCTCGGATACGGGATACTGCCCGGATACTTCCCGATACGTATCCCGTACGTATCTACTAATTTTTTAATTAAAGAAAAATAAAAAAATTACGGATACATGAGGGATACCCAAGGGATACTCGAGCGATACTCGAGGGGTACTTGAGCCAGCCCACCGTCCACTCATCTTCTACCGCTGATCCTTCCACTCCACCCCATCCCTATCGAACAATTGATTTTTATCTCTGAATTCATTCCTTCTCCATTCAGATAAGCAATGACTAGTGGTAGTACATCCCATCAAACAGATCTTCAGTTGCGAGCTCGAGCTAGAGCATGTACAACGACAACAACTACATGAAATGCATCCCAACTACTAGCTATTGATTCGTGTGATTTCTATAGATGAATTTTACTTCTTTAATTATTAAATAATAAAATATCTATGTTGGATGTGGAGGAAAACATCCTCATCCATGCTAATCCTATGAGAAATATTTAATTTCTTTAATTTTCTAAATATTTACATATATATGAACGTATCCCCGTATCTACATTTTTGAAAAATTGCGGTATCGCGGTATCCCCGTATCACGTATCGGATACGTATCCAAGTATCCGTGCTTCCTAGGTTTGTATGAATCTCTGCCTATGTTCTTTATTAATTAGTACCACATGACTTGCCTACATGAGTATGGCCATATATATGTATTACCTCGATGGCGGATCCTTTCTTATGAGATGCATTTGAGATTTATGTTATTGATGTATTGATATATGCATATGTTACCCCGTTCATGTATGCTATGTTCTGATCAAACTTGTATGAAATAATCCATGTGGGAGATGTATGTATAATTAGTTGGAGTAATGTGGTCATAAGCATATAGATATTGGCAACAAATTTGCATGCTACTAAGGTTTTTACCTTTCTAATGGTTACCTCAATAGGGAGAAACGACTACTTATGTTATTGCCCATCTAGTGACAATCTAGGTGGTCTTGTTTGCTCAAGGTTTCATAATGTTTTTAAGGAAATACTATGCTTATCTTAGACTTGAAGAAGTTTTTTTTCCTTTCAAAATGGTATTAGTGATATTTGTTATACATATCATCTTTATGCCAGGACACGATTCCCATATGAATAATGTGAATCAATCACTTAATTAATTTTGCTAGCCCTCATTACTTGTTATTAGAAACTATATTCATGCCACCATGTTTATGAGAGAGGGGTCCAGCGAAACCATGATCCCAGTCCTTTTAAATCGCGAAAACAACTTTTTATGTATGCTCTTTTACTTTCATCTTTAATTAAATGCAATAATACAAACATACTATGCAATTTTAATTTACTATATTTTACTTTGTTTTGTATTACTTACACGCCATGTGTGCCTGACAAACACCTAAGTTGAGTTGGGTACAAAAAACTATTTCTTATACATTTACAAGGTTTATGAAGAAGATATATGATAGAACCTCTTTTTCCTAGAGAGTTTGATATGAACCTTTGAGTCATCCTTCCGAAAAAAATTACGTTTGCTGCATCACTCTACGCTTGGAGTCCCAATGAGTTGGTAAACACGTGTATTTTTGTTGCCTTCACCATTCGGCTGGCTTCCTGCTCGGCCGATCGTTTCCTGCCCGCGCGCCTTAGCTATTCTCGTGTGCGACCTCTCATTTCCTGCCATAGCCGTGGCCTACAAGAATGGCACCGCAACAATGTGGACAGGCAAACCCTGGCTAGCTACTAGCCATGCCTCGCCGCAAGATCACCACCTGGGGTAAGTTTAACCAGATGGCTCTTATCCCATCGTTCGAGACCGCCCACCATGCCGAGTCCACCCATCAGCTCATGGTTGCCGAGTGGCATGCTCTAGGTGACATGAGGACAGCCATGGCCAGCAGGCGCAACATGGTGCATGGATCCCTGGTGGAGGCACATCTCTAGGCGCTCTAGGCGCTCGAGACGGTGGTGGAGGCGAGTCAGAGCCGATAGGAGGGGGTGGACGCGGAGTTCCTAGAGATGGTGGAGGCGGCGCAGGATCAAGCCTCACTGTGCCTCAGCAACACGCCAGCCGGTGGAACCACATCTCGATGAGGCTGGCGCCTCCGGCCACTCTAGGGCGGACGACGCCGAGGAGTAGACACACTGTCGTAGGGAAGTGGATGGTGAGTAGATACATCTGTTGTAATTTCGGTTCAAATACCATGTAATTTAGCATATCTATTTTTAGTGAAATGAAATCTACCTATTTTCGTTTTTCGTGTTGCTTTCACGTAAATGCACGGTACTTTTAGTGTGCATTCGACTCGCGCTAGTGTTTATAATCGTCGCTAGGTGGTCCAATGACCTATTTATATTTTTTGTTACTTTTAGAATTTTTATATCTACTATTGATAATTATTAATAGATCGATGTAATTTTTGCAAAAAAAAAAAGCCCATAGTGAGGGCCCGCCTGTATAACTCTGACATCTTATCAGGACGGTTTACCACGTTTGGCTAGTGCTTTGTCATGCCGGCAATCCTTGTCACGCTATTTCACTCTTTCTCCCAGCGAAGATCCAGACGGAATATCCAGCTTCTTCCTTCCACCGGCAGCAACTGATCTGACACGGAAGCAGCCATAAAAAGTTGATAATTGGTGCGCAGCATCTGAAGGGAGTTTAAAATTCAGATAAGCCGGAGAAGGCGACGTCGCGCGCTCTCGTCCTCTTCACTCCGCATGCCCCAACGAGTGGCCCTCCTAGCTCGTCGTCCCCGTCTCCGAAACCTCAACTCCGCTTCACTACCTACCTGCCACTGCAACGTGGGTCCGGAAAACGCCAGGTCCCATTGTCCCGCCGGAGCAAGGCCGAGGTCGTCGTCCACCTCCCCGTCCCGACCTTAATCGCTGGAGGCCCCGCCTCGAGCTCTCACCACTCACTCATTCACTGCCACATGGGGTTTGTACGCTAGCGAGTTAATACCGGCAGGTCGCCCATCCTATCGCGGCCGCCTCCGGCCCCCAGCCCGCTTAAAACCCCGCCTCTCGGCCGCGCATTCTGCCCCTGCCCTCCCTCCCTCGCCGTCGCCATACATCGCGCCGCTCGGTGTAATTATCACCTCATCTAATTATTGGCGCCCGCGCGGCCAGATATTTTCATCCCGCCGCCGGTCCAGCTCAGTTCACTGCCAGAGCCCGGATCGGCGGACAAGGTAGGTAGATGGACGAAGCGGCCGCCCACGAAGCGCCGCCGGCCGTCGTGCTCGTCTCCGCCGGCGCCAGCCACTCCGTCGCCCTCCTCGGTGAGCCAATCGCACGCTTTTTCTTTTCTTTCCTTTCCTTTCCTTTCCTTTTCTTTTCCTTTTCTTGTTCTTGGGGTGGGGCGAGCATTTCGTCGAGCGGCCTGTGTTTCGGGGACGAACCGTAGTGTGGATCGTGCCGCTGCTCTGCTCACCGACTGACGGGCGCTGTTTTCGCTGCAGCGGGCAATGTGCTGTGCTCCTGGGGCAGGGGCGAGGACGGGCAGCTCGGCCACGGGGACGCCGAGGACCGCCTCGTGCCCACCGTCATCAGCGGCTTCGACGCGCCCGGGATCACCTCCGTCATCTGCGGGGCCGACCACACCACCGCATACTCCGAGGAGGAGCAGCAGGTCTACAGCTGGGGATGGGGCGATTTCGGGAGGCTCGGCCACGGCAACTCCAGCGACGTCTTCACGCCGCAGCCGGTCAAGGCGCTGCAGGGGATACAGATCAAGCAGCTCGCATGCGGGGACAGCCATTGCCTGGCAGTCACCATGGACGGTGAAGTGCAGAGGTAAGGCGGCTGTCAACAGCTTCGTACTTGCGCATACTAGTTCCGTGTATTTCACTATTGGTGCCTCGTGGGATCAGCTCCTCAGATCGCAGCATTTGCATTGCTGTTGAACAGTTCCGACTGCAACTATTGTTTGTTCTGAACTTCTGATACATGTTTGTTTCAGTTGGGGGCGTAACCAAAACGGTCAGCTCGGTCTTGGAACTACTGAAGATTCGCTGCTCCCACAAAAGATACAAGCTTTTGAGGTAAAGTCTTATTCTTATACACTACCATTTTTAGATAATAGACGCAGCTACATGCCACAAGAAGCTTTTTTTGTTCCAGCTTTCGTTCTTTGGCATTTGTCCGTGACAAGAATCTTTGATTGATTCTGTTGCTGTAACTGTAAGAATCTTTGATTCTGTTGCTGTAACTGTAAGAATCTTTGATTGATTCTGCAGCTACAAGCATTTGTCCGTGCCACAGGAAAATTGCTGCTATGATTTGTAGCATACTGTATATAGCCTAGTGCAAGTCTTAACCAATAACATCCCTGTACCTTACAATGAATAGATTGTCAGATTATGCATTGTAGGTTTCGGTCCTCTCATGTTATTGGAGTGGTCATTCCACCATTTATGCTTAGGTACCACTATCTGATGTAAACAGCAGCAAGTGACACCTCATTACTGATAAAAAAATAACCTTCAAGTATTCGCCTATTACATGAGAAAATGTATTTTCACAAGTTCCAAGTATGTAATGACAATGTGGACATCCTGACCCGCCTATTTACATGATGTGTGCGGCTATTAAGAGCTAATGGTCCAAAAATTGTGTAGGGTATTTGCGTGAAGATGATTGCTGCTGGTGCTGAGCATACCGCTGCAGTAACTGAAGATGGCGACATCTATGGATGGGGCTGGGGTCGATATGGAAACTTGGGTCTTGGTGATCGCAATGACCGATATGTTCCTGAAAAAGTATCTTTGGTAGAGGTAAGTGATATATAGTTGGAATCACTTTTTGAAGATTGAGATCCACAGATAAACTCCCACTATTGCCTTCAACAGTTAATGAATGGAAATAGATCTTGCCATCTCTATCTGTGTTCTGGAGTTGTATTGTCAACCAGCCACCATATCCATGTTAGTGTTATCATAGCGCTGATGTTGAACTGAAGGATACATCTCTAAAATTAGAATTGGCTTTGAGCCTGAAGAATTAGCATCCACATATCACATTTAATAGTTCTAAACAGGAACACTTTCAGAAGAATCTTTTGTCTAGATGGACTTCTAGAATACAAATAGTTCGTTGGGACATTTAGTGGAAGCTTACATATGGTTTTCCAGTCATCCTGCAGGTTACTGTGCTCTTTGAAATTTACACACATGTATTGTCTTTTACAGTTCCGGCTATGGAACGCACTAGTTTTCCCTTTTCTGTTTGTTCTTACTATTTGTCTGTTTATTTTATGTTCTATGTTTGTGTTCTCTTTCATGGTTTGTCTATGTTCTTATTATTTGCTCTCTTGTAGGAAGAGAAGATGGTGCTTGTTGCATGTGGATGGCGTCATACCATTACTGTTTCCTCCTCTGGCAGTTTGTACACTTATGGTTGGAGCAAATATGGTCAACTAGGACATGGTGATTTTGAAGATCATTTAGTTCCACACAAAGTAGATGCCTTAAAAGATAGCTCTACATCCCAGGTATTAGCTAATACCAACAACATTCTTAAAAGAAGTTACATAGCATTTTCTCAATCCTTGCCATGGAATACTGACAAATTATTCAAATATTTACTTAGTTTTCTGTGTTTATTTTGTTGGATTACGATCTGCAACTGCAATGCATATGCTAATATGCACTTGTTAGCCCGTAGGGCTATGCAATTTGGTTTAACTGTTGTAGTCTTGTAAAGAACTTGGAACCTGTTATATGCTATTCATCCCTAAAAAGTTCCTCGTGGAAGACTAACGTTCGAGAGCTATCAAGTTCTCTTTTTGCATATTTTCAGTGCAAATGTGTTGATTTCTATTGAGATTCAGGAAGAAGGTTTATAACTTTTATATACTTGCACTCTGCTGATTTAGATTTCAGGTGGATGGAGGCATACAATGGCACTTACATCAGATGGAAAGCTTTATGGATGGGGATGGAACAAGGTCACCATTTATCTATGTGCATCTTTCTTTTTGTACCCCATTTCTGGTATCTTACTAAAACTACCAACCAAATCTTTTGTTGCATAGTTTTATTCATGATTCCAAAAAGCCATTTTACTTCAGAGAGGACAGTAGGAACTAGGAAGGATCCTACCGATAGTATTTTAAACAATAAGAGATATTATATGTACAGGGCAGAAGCCCCCAAAAGATGAAACTTAGATAATTACATCAAGGATTGTGACCACTCAGAAAGAGGGCTAGTTTTTGTTCTTTGCCTAGTGTATAACCATGCAAATTTCTTGCTTGAGTTCTAATTTCCAGCCATCAAAGGTTGGTGCCAAGTTCTGGAAGATAAGGCTATTCGTAATGTGATCTCTAATTTGGAGGCGAGCAGTAAACAAATTTTGTGTATGCATTTGGTTGCTAGCGTCGTGTCAGGATGGTTCCTTTACACAGAAAAAACAAGATAAACTTTTTATTGTTTTCAACTTGACCAGTCGAGTTTTTGGAATGTGATTTATAATTTTTTTTCTATGCGCATGATGAATCTCTTGGATAATCAATCACTGTTCGCTCAAGTTCCTCCACTTCACATATGATACATTTATTCCTTTCAAATGCTTGTTTTCATGGTTTGATATAGCCTTGAGACATAGTACATATAGGATCCGGTTATACCATACATATACCTTACTAATGATAGTGACTATCCGTAATGCATAGAATTCTGAAAAATCCACAGATTTGAGCCATTTGATTGTCCCTGTGGTCATCTGATAAGTTTGTCACAATTCTACAGCCAGTGGTGTAGTGATATTCTGCGATCCAGTTACTTCTTTTTTTGCAATGAAACTTGCATGCTGACTTGGCTTGAATTCCAGCTATACCTTTCTTAAAACTGATGCTATTTGCGGAACGCCTAGATGTATCATGCTTCACGTAGTATGCTTCAGGTGTATTTTACTTGTCCAGGTGTTGTATCGTTGTTTTCACTGATTGTCTCATATTTTCATCTGCAGTTTGGACAAGTTGGTGCTGGCGATATTGAGGATCACTGTTCCCCAGTGGAGATTAATTTTCCAGATGAACAGGTATGCCATGTTTCTGGGAGGGCTAAATGAACCATAGAAGTCATAACCAACATATTTATACCCAAAGCTGGTTCTTGATTCTTGTGGATATAATATCCAATTGCTGTTTCTTGCGATGGTACTGCAGAAAGTTGCCCAAGTTGCTTGCGGATGGAGGCATACTCTTGCTTTTACAGAAAAGAAAAATGTTTTCGCATGGGGAAGGGGTACTAGTGGACAACTTGGTCATGGTGAAATAGTTGACAGGTGGTTCCTGTGGAATGTATTTATTTTCCCAAGTGAAGCACTTGTAGCCTTAATCACCTCTAATAATGTGAACTAACAAATATCATCTTGTACCATCCTGAAGGAATACTCCGAAGCTGATTGATGCCTTAAGCCCGGACGGTTCTGGTTGCAAGAAGTTGGAGTCTTCAACAGCTGTTCCATTTTCAGGTTGGTAGCGACGCTGTCTCTCTTCTCTGCATGCCTGCATATACTAGCAGATGCACCCTTTCAGACAGACTACTAATGGTGCTTCGTGATGTTTTCAGCCAAAGTTTGGGTCTCCCCCTCGGAAAGATATGCTCTTGTTCCTGATGAGAAGGTGAGCTCATGCGTACTATATATGGACTCTCTTTCTCCTTTTAAGAAAATTGATATTCTTCTACAAACAGTCAACCGACAAACTCTTATAGAGGTAGATCATCTGGTAGAACGTAGGACTGTCACTGAAGATTGCTTCGTGTCAATTTTGTAGGTTCCAAAGCCGGGCGAAGCCAGCGGCAACGGTGCGGATGCAAGCGTACCCGAGAATGATGTAAAGAGAATGCGTGTGTCATCCTAGTTCGACGACCTATCATCTATGTACCTCTTTAAGTTAACCCTAGTACCGCTATCGAAAAGCCTTTGTGCGTTGGTTCACCAGTTCCATCTAGTGGTGTCCAATTTTTGTGCGTAGTATTCCGCTGAAGTGCTCTTCCGGGAAAAGGGACCTCCTGGCTTCCTGTTGATGATGTGTCTCGGGGGCAACGATGTATAATGCACCTCTTAGAGGTGGCTAGCAGAATCAACCTGGACCTGTGTTCTGAATGTGTGGATAGCTGCATCTGAAACTTTGCTTGGTCGGTGCAATCAATAAGTGATTTGTTCTTATCTCTCTTTAGTTTTTGATTGATTGCGTTGTCTGCAACCAACATATTTCTGGGGGAAGAGATACTGAATATCAGAATATGTTTGACTACTCATGTCTTGTTATGCATGGCCAATGACACTGGAATCTCACGGGGGCTTCTATCGACCGGCTGAATGGTTGTACTTGTCGGCGAGAAGGCGCTTTCGCGATACTAGGTATTTGGTCTATACCTGATCTAAACCCAAGCCGTGCACAAACTGCGAAGCTATAGTGATATTTTTTTGTTTTGGAAAGGCCAAGGATGAGGACTAGTATAGACAGATCTTTGGATGTGATGCTGGTTCACTCCCTTTAGATACTTGGGTATTCCAATTTATTATAGAAAGCTCGGGAATTCTGATTGGTATTCGGTGGAACCCGATTTGAGAGCAAGTTGGGATATTGGAAAGGAAAATTACTATCCTATGGTGATAGGTTAGTCATTATCAATTCAGTTTTAACTAGCTTACCAATGTTTATGCTGTCATTCCTACAGTGTTGGGTATGGAAACGTTTGGAATTTTATAGATCAAGGTTCTTTTGGCAATCTGATGAACAAAAAAGAAATATAGACTTACAAAATGGAATATTGTACGTAGACCTAAAGATCAAGGGGGCTTAGGTATTAAGGTTCTCGAAATCAAGAATAGATGTTTATTGAGTAAATGGTTGTTTAAAATTCTTAATGAAGATGGGGTGTGGCAAGAATTGATACAGGTCAAATACTTAAGACAGAAGACTCTATCTGAGGTCCAAGTTAAGCCTACCGACTCTCCTTTTTTGAAGGGATTGATGGAGGTTAAATATGATTTCATTTCTAGAGGTTTCTTTAAAGTGGGTAATGGAATAGGCACCCGTTTCTAGGAAGATATATGGCTAGGAAAAGTGTCTTTACCGGAGCAATATCCCTCTTTATATAATATTGTGCACCATAAAATGTAACAGTAGCTCATGTGTTAGCTCAAACTCCTCTGAATATTAGTTTCTGGCGGGTAATGAATGGTAACAAATGAACTTCATGGTTACAATTGTGTCGCAAATTAATGACGGTAAACTTGAATGAAGAAAAAGATCTTTTTGTTTGAAAAAGATCTTTTTGAATGGTAATAGTGGCTTGTTTACGGTCAAGTCTATGCATGAGGATCTTATGAGTGACCACACCCCTTTTTTACGAAAGTATCTCTGGAAGGTTAAAATTTCTCTTAAGATAAAGATTTTCATGCGGTTTCTAAGTAATAAGGTTCTATTAACTAAATATAATTTAGCAAAACGACAATGTAATGGGTGCACAAAATGTGCTTTTTGTGGAGACGAGGAAACTATTCAACACCTTTTCTTTCAGTGTCCTCTAACTAAGCTTCTTTTGCGCATAGTAAATTTCACATATGATCTTCCACCTCCAACCAACACTACTAATATGTTTGGTAATTGGTTGAATGGAGTAGATAGGCAATCTAGGTTTTTATCTGTATTGGGGTTTCTGCCTTGTGTTGGTCTATATGGAGGGTCGGAAATGATATTATCTTTAACAAAAAAACAATCTTTTTCACTTCTTGCAGGTTATTCATATGGTGTCTCATTGGGTCCAGCTTTGGGCTCTCCTGTCGCCAGAGGAACATCGGGATGCCATGGTTTCTGGATGCACACGGCTCCAGATGGTCGCTTAGGATATTTGGTGTCAGACTGGCTGGTGTCATACTAGGAGACTACTTTGATGTGTTTTCAGAGTAGTTTATGCTTTTTTTCGCTGGTTGATTTTTGTATCAATCTTTGGCGATGCTTGAGTTGTAACACAATACCGAATTTGAATATTTTTAATAAATGGCCGTGTGCATCATCATGATGCAGAAGTCGGGGTCCTATCCCCATTTCGAAAAAAATCTACAGTATTAGTTTGTTTTTTATGACACGGATGAACCTAGTATCTGGTTATTCTCTCTGTATCCGGTTTATAGGTCTTACGCGTATATCTAAGTCGTCAATAGCAAAATTGTAGCTCGAGCCTTTAAATTGTAGCAAAATTTTGTTCTTGCGCTACAAAATCGTGGGATGACATCACTTGACTAAGAATTAAGCCAACTCAGAGTTGGTCACACCCTTTTTCTGCTACCTCAATAGAGGTTTATTAAGGTATTACACACTTGGAGGAAATTTTTAAACCATTAATTTGGTCAACAAAATATGAGATATATGCCATAAAATTATACAATTGGCTTCAGATATTCAAAAGAACTTTCCAACGTTGTAACTTATATGGTATATATCTTATATTTTATCGATTAAATTAGTAGTTAAAGTTTTTTTATCGAAATACGTAATACTCCGATAAACCATTATGGAGTAAGAAAAAAGAATACTCTAAAATCATATTAAATTCATGCGAACTAAGCAGTCCTTGTGTGGTTGTGGCCTCGCGGGAGGCTCCGACCGGTCGATTGGTTTCAATTTGCAGTCGAGATTTTTTTTCTTCAGTTGCTAATGTGATTGCAATCGAGACATTTTAAAAGCGCAATCGTGATTTTCTAAAAATACTTTAAAATGTAAAATTATTTATATTTAAGAATGTTCAAATTTTGAAAAGATAAAATTCTCATAAATTATTTTTGTTTTTTAAAAAATGTTCAAATTGTGAATAAAAAATAAAAAAGGAAACAATAATAAAAAGATGATGATGTCGTTGTACTGAATTTTGTTCTCAGTAGACAGCCCTAGAGAAGGAAAACACTTCAAATCGGGTGAACGATCGCGTGCAATCGATCGGTCCCCTCGCTGGAGAGCGCGTCCTCCTGGGCAGGCCCACGCACCCCTCTTCTCTCTCCTTATCTCACTTCCTCTCCTCATCAGCCACATATTTCCCCCATCTCTTATGTCTTTCATCTTTCTCCTCTCCTGGTTCTGGACATGGTCGCCGACGCGGAACCAAGGGTTCATGCCGCCGCTGATGTAGACCACCGTGCCCCGTTATTGCCTTCTGCCCACGCCGCCTTCCACTGCTCCCTCACTTTTTCCCCATCGATTTACTTCCAAGAAGCTTGAAGCTTCGTGTAGATAGGGACGTCGCCGGTGGGGATGGTGTGAGACCTCCCCAGCTCCTTCATCGGTGAAGCCGACCCTGCTTCTCCCCTAATGAGGCTAGCCTTGCTTCTCCCCCACTGAGACCGTCCTTGCTTCTCCCTGTCCGCCCATGGTATAGAGCATGAAGATGTCGCCGATAGTGCCTCGAGATTGGACGAGAGGGACGGCAGGTGGTGCTGCTCGTCACCCACGCCGGAGAAGCCGATGGTACACATGCGACATAGATGGTGTGATATGTTGGATTTATAGTTCCTTTTTTTATTGTACTAGTTTTCTTTTTTGTGAAATTGGTTGCTGAAATTTGTTGAAAACAACTTATGAATCAATTTTGCAAATAGATCTGCAGAGGATTTTGTGCTAATGTTGCTTTAGTTAATTGAATTAGCTAAGATAGTTATGCAATATTGTTGTAAATCACTATATGTTTTGTTGTGAATTTATCACGGGAATTGTTTATGTTGTTGACTATTGTTGTTAACACTCAAAAATGTTGTTTTCGATGTTAATTATTATTGTAAATATATTGGTGATTTGTTGTAAAGGTATCTTTTGGCATGGGAATTTTTGTAGTATTGGAATTGTTGTTTTTATATTCAACTTTTGTGAAATTCATTTGTTGTAAACACCCAACAGCACAACATGCTGCGTATGTACTCAGATGGCCAAAATACAGCACGCAACCCTCGCCCTGCAGCGTACTAACGCGAAAGCGACGTGAGCAAAGTGTAGCAGCTGGGAAAGCAGACACAGAGCGGCATGAAAAAGGAAAACGCTTATGATCGGCCGACCGATCGCGCGTCGCAAGATCGGTTGCTCCCGAATTCACTCGCGTGCGGTTCATTTCCCTGTGGTCCCAGCGTAGCTAGCTCACCGTTTCCTTTTCCCGTGTGTCGGACCACTGCTGCTGCTCTTTTACTACTCCTGTACTGCTAGCACTAGTACTCGATGGTTAGCTAATGTACTACTAGCCTACGAGCTGCAAAAGAAATGTGGAGCGAGAGCCTTCTAGGACTCAAATAACATTGTGACACCAGCTACCTATCGATAATTTTTTTTGTGGTGCTATACAAAAATGTCAAAGATTATTCCGAATTTTAGTGGCAAAATTTGATTATATTTTTTTGATATTATATATATATTACTTTGACAAACTGGTGTCTCGTCTGTCTTTTGCTGCAAATACACGAGTGACCAGTAGAAATAGGCCTGAGGTCACCGGATGTAGTTCCGTCGGCACTCCGACAAATTGAATTTGTGGTCGTCGTGCCAGATCGGTGATTATAGGGTCACGATTGAGGCCATTTTTTGCCATGAAATTTATTGAAGATAGCTTATGAATCTATTCGCAAATAGATATCACACAAAAATAGTTATGGAATATTGTTGTAAATCACTATCTGATTTGTTGTGAAAACTTTTACAAGGGAAATTGTAAATGTTATTGACTATTGTTGTAAACACCCCAAAAATTTGTTGGTTTGTTTGCATATTATTATTGTTAATATATTGGTGATTTGTTGTAAAGATATTTTTGGCATCTAAGTTTTTAGTGTTGGAATTATAAAATTGGTGCCAACTATTATTGTAAACATGTATTATTTTTGTTAGTTTTGTTCTTAGTTATTGTTGTAAGTATATTGGTGATTTGTTGTAAAGGTATTTTTGACGTGTGATTTTTTAGTGTTAGAATTATAAAATTGGTACGAACTACTGTTGTAAACATCTATTTTTTTTGTTGATTTTGATGTTAATTATTGTTGTAAATATATTGGTATTTTGTTGTAAAGATTTTTTTTTGCCTTAGGGATTTTTATAGTGTTGTATTTAAAAAAAATTGTGGTTGACTATTGTTGTAAACACCCAATAAATTTTGTAAGTTCTGATGTCAATTATTGTTGTAAATATATTGATACTTTATTGTATTTTTTGATACAAATAATTATCAGTGCCCAAGCCGTTGTTTTTTTGTTGGAATCATTTTTAAGTAGTGTTGTAAACACGTGACATTTTGTTGGATTACTCATGTTCTAAAACTCCAACAGCAGCACACGGTGGGCACTACTTTAATGTCCAAAATACAGTATACTTGCACCCGCGCAGTACAACAGCGAGAAAGTTAATGCAGCGGCAGGGAAAAGCGACCTGACACAAGGCAGGTGTAGTAAAGCAAGCCACCTGACACAAGGCAGCAGTAGTAAAGCAAGCACACCACGTGAGGATAGATGGATTGATTGTTAATCACACGATCGTAATCTAACGGCCAGAACAGCAACCGATTTTCTGACCCGCGTCGGCCGACCGACGGCAAGCACGCGCCCATGAAAAAAGCAACCAGAGCACGTTAGGGGGAGAAGAACTGGACGTAGGATCTTGATTCAAGGGTCGACCGACGGCTAGCACTGCCCCAAATCATGCGCCAAGCGCCGTACACGTAACGACGTGCGTCATTGGCTTCTCCTCCCGGGACCGTCCTGGGTGCTTTAAAATCCGGTTTCTGCAAAAACGCGGCGGCCTGCAGGCAACCAAATGATCCATTCCAAAACTCAGCCCGTGCAAAAAAGATATCTGTAGGCTACCAAACGCGCCCGACGAGACGGTGATGCCCGAGCAGCATCCGCGCGGGGTCGCCGATACGAGACAGCCAAACGCCCAAATCATGCGCCGTACACGTACGTCATTGGCTTCTCCTCGTCAAAACAGCCGCCCCACAAAGGTATCAAACTATCAATAGCCTCCAAGCAGGCATAGGTATATTCATCAAAACATAGCACATTGGACACTGCAATCAGCTATACATATCGGCCAGGTCCCCCCCGGCGTCTTCACCTTTGCAGGCAGAAGCTTTTGCCCTTTTGTTGGCCACTAAGCTTGCTGAAATACTTCAGTTACAGCAACCACACTTCTATACCGATAGCTCTATCTTGGCGTCTGCAGCTGCTGCAACAAATATCATCACGGCTCCAGGACATTGGACAATCAGGCCACTGATTGCAGCTATTCAAGCAAGCTCTTCATTCCAACCTAGCAGGATTACTCATCTGCAGAGAAGCTACAATGTTAAAGCACATCATCAGGCTAGATTAGCAACTAGAATTCAAACAAATGTTGTATCCATCAGGGGTATATGCTCTGAGTCAGGTCAATGTCCATCTCAGGGCATCTTCTCTGCAAATAGCGTGGCTCCCTTCACGCTACTCTCTGTAAAATGTGCTTAAGTAATAAAATTTTCTTTCTGTTCAAAAAAAAAAAAAACTATCAATAGCCTCCAAGTCACCATGGTTGGCACGGTCGCGCCGTCGCCATCCCACGAGGCACGGGCAAGCAAAGGCGTGCCGACCAAAATCACCATCATATCTAACCGCGCGCCACCCACCGCCTCGTCGTTGATGGCTCCGGCAAGGCCGTTAATTCAGGCCAGGCGCGCCAGAGGACGAAACAATTATCAGGTGGCCTCATCTGATACACCAGTCGCACGTACCCTACGTACTACGCGCGGTCTCAGGCTGAATTAGTTTGTACGTTTCCAACGGCCGGAGCGCACAGGCACAGCTAGCGCAGCACACGCACATACCAACGTCCGACCGACAGTACCGTCATTGCCTTCTGTCGGTAGATCTGCGCGCCGATCTACCCATGCGCCGCCTCCCCGCGGCCGTTTACGGTGTGTACCCCGTACTGGAGTAGCTAGCAAGCAGACGTGCATGTTCATATTGAGCTGAAACATGCTCATTTGTGTTTTGGCCAACAAATGTCACCACCATTTATGAGCTTCTTCAAAAAACGCATTAATTTAATTACCATAAAAGATGCCTTACTTTGTTTACCGTTCATACCGCTACATGTATTGTTTCATTTTTATTTTCTTACACTTGAAAACACTTTACTTTGGTAAGTTCAAAAAGCGCGATCTGTCATGTAGGCTTCATGTTGGTCAGTATTTTCATCCAAATCAACAATCCATAAATGAGAAAAAAAATATAAATACCATGCAAACGGAATATACATGTGAAAAAAAAAATTACAAGTCTGGTACCAAATCTAATAATTCTTAGAAAACCGAATATTTGATTATTTTTTCTTTAGCACATAAAAAGTGTTCTTTTGACATGAAACTTTAGAGACATGATGATGAAGAACTTATCAATATGTAACTTTTTTCTTCTTCAATTCTGGACACTTAGACGGCTTGGCGGTCAACGACTAGAATTGAAGGAGATGGAGGTGGTGTCATTACCAAGAATTTGTCTAACCAGAAAAGATTTCATTTGAACCGATCAAATACAAGTTAGGAGGAACTGGGAGTTCGAGATTGAGGAGGTGGGGCATGTAAGCCATTGGGGGGATCCGTAGGGTTTAGATTGGGGAAAACTACCTACCCCAAGTTCAAATGAATCCAGAATTTTTTGCACGATAAACGCCCACCGTAAGCTAGCAATTCTGGTTGCCCAGTGATAACCACTTTATTTTGCTCGGATGTCCTCCGGATGGGTGCACATCACAGCCCATCAGCCAAAAAATTCGTATAAATGCTAGCATATCAATGTTTGTAGCATCAAGGCTTAGACATCTAGCATGTGGTAATATTATATAAAATCCGAAGAAATCAACACCAAGATCCATCAATGTACATTGGTTTCCATCACCGTCTTGTACGTGTTCTTGGACCCGTGCCTCGTTCTCCTGATAGCTGATGGTGAAGGCGCATCAAAAGGTGGAGTGTTCGTCGCTGCTGAACCGGCTATTTTTCCGCGCTTGACTCCTCTCCTCTAGATGGAGGAAGACAAAATGTATGATGTGGGCTTAGGGCGTAAGTGACACCGTGATACCGACTGAGACTATCCACATCATTTCACGCTTAGTGAATAGGATGGTAAGAGATTGAAGCTAAGGACAATAAGAAAACATGAAATTTTCTTCGGTGGTAGAGTGGCATTTTTTGTCGACATAAATAAATTAAAGACACAATGAGAATTGCATAAAAGACAAGTTGCATCGTCATTATTTCATTTTATTAAACGAATTATATGTATGCTTCGATGTGTTTACCAACGAGCTGATAGACAAACTTCTGAAACTTTCTAAGTCAATTTTCCACTAACTAATGGGCTATGTTCCATGTGCAATTACTACAAGACAATTACTACATCTAGATTGTTTATTATAGTTTTGCAAGTCATAGTGTATTTTCACAAGGGTATAACTCAAACATTTTATTCTAAATAACAAACTTAAGATAAGTCGCACATTTCTAAATCTGGGCATAATCTGGTGTCAAACCACCTGAACCGACGCACCAACCCGCACCACACCGCATCAACGGTTTATTCTGGGTTAAAGATAGTAAACCGACCAAACTGAGATGAAACGATCTATACATGGTGTGAGATGGTTTGGACCCGTCGAAACCGACCAAACCGCATCCCACGATCAGGCATCGCAAGCATCTCACACGAGGGCACCGGGCACGGCAGTCGTCTGAGACGAGGGGTGAGGGCATTGGCGGAGGCTGAGGCCTGAGGGTGATAGGTAAAATCCGGCACCGCGCTTGACTCTGTAGTTTCCAGAGAGTAACAATCAAGCGATTCTAGCTGCCAACGATCAGGTGCGTACATGTCCACGGTGTCAAACCGTGCAAACCGGAAAACCAACCCTGACCACACCGCCATATCAATTTTTTGTAAGCAATTTAAACCACAGCAACCCAGCTAACACGGTGGCCCATGGTCTGGTTTGAGGAAACTGCTCAAACCGTTTTAAACCGAGTTTACCCAGGGTTACATATTTCTTAGCATCTACTCACTCAATTTCGAAATATAATACATATTTAATTTTCTTTAATGCAAAAATCTAACAACCAATTACTCCATTAATACATATGTGATTAATTTGATTTCAAACAACATTCAAAAGTAAGTATTTCTACTGGTGTCATCAATATTGTATCACAAAACTTCCTGCTACTCCATTAATAAATAGATAATTTATGATAAGCAAAATCACGTTCAGATGTAGGTATATTTCAAACTAACTAATGTTAGTAATTGATTTATGTTATTCAAACCCTTCTCTTACCTAAAACTTGTTATGTTTTTTCTTGTTATACATGCATATATAGGGCTCCCTTGTACAACTCCGGTGGATTGGTGGCAATTGGAACCATACATAATATATCTCTAGTATAGTTCTTTTTCTACAATAATCTAAGCCCCAGATGCCCACTATATCCATGAATATTCTAGATGCACTAGGTAAATATATATCTACTTATAGAATTTCACATAATTGTATTGTTCTTTTCAAATTAACTTCATCACGATTATCCTCGACTTCTTCTAGGGTTGTCATCGTAGAACTGCTTCTGCAATTTGTGTTTCTATCCATACTCTAAATTTTATTTAGAATTCTTTTTGAAAACATAAGTGATGTCATTTTTCTGAGTTTGCAAAGTGTGAGCATGTGGACTCGTGTTGATTAGAATTACCCCTCAAATTAACCACAATTTTTTTTGGGAAAAGGTAACATCTATATATCACATCTGAAAAATGTAGAAAAAATTACACGTATGGATAAACAGATAGAACGAGCCTAACCCCCGCGTCTCCCAACCCTATGCGACACGGGGGGCGATCCGCCGCCACCTCTCCAGCCCACATCCCGTCCTTCCCTCCTCCTCGCCGTTGCCGGAGGACCCACCGGGCAAAGCCCAGGCGGAGCCGGCGGCGGCGGGGTCCTCTCCCTCGCGCGGTGGCGGATCCTTCCCTGGCGGCGGCATGTGACTCGGCGGCGGTTTTCGGCGGTGAGGAGCCGCGGAGGACATACGACGAGCATGGCGCGATGACGTCAGCGGAGGCACGACTTCCTCGTGGTGGTTGCGGCCCTGTTGTCTCGGCTGCGAGCTCCATGCCCGCTTCTGCCCATCTAGGCCTGGGCAGGCCTGCGGGGCTGTGCCTGTGGTAGCGGGCAAGCACAGTGGCGCCTGGTGGTGCCGGTTGCTGGGCACCGTGGTGGTGCCGGCAGCCGGCCAGGCGGCGACGGTGATCTTCTGTTTTGCCAGAGGAGATCGGCCAGTTGTGTGGCTAGCCTTGGCGGATCTCGCGATACGTCGCCTAGCTCCCGATGGCGGATGATGACGACGCGTTTCGTCGTTACCTTGCTGAAGCATTGTCTCTGCAGTTTGCGTTCTTCGTCTGGGCTGCTCCAGGGGAAACCCTAGACCTGGGTCTCCCGGATCGGACGATGGCGGCGCACAATGCCATTCTACCTGTTGGGGGCATAGTTTTTGGAGCAGACAACGGATGGTGGTGGTGTTGAGGTGGAGCGGTGTGCTTTTTGCTGTGTCGGCGTCATCGAGTCGCTGCGGTATGGTGCAGTGGTGGCTTCGAGACGGATGCAGTGTGATGGACGTGCGCATGATGGTGGAATCGTCTGGCGCCGTGGCGGCATCGATGGCAGGTCTGACATGGTCAATGCGATGATCTCTCTTGAAGATGGAGTCGAGGAAGACGGCGGTAGCAACTTCTATGACGTGTGCGTTGGTGTGTGCTAAGAGTCTGCTTGACTGGATGTGCTTCTCATCAGCTATTGAGCGGCCTGGGAAGGCATTTGGTTTTTTGGATGATTTGAGTTGGTGAATTGTCACTCCCTTCATCCCTCTATAGGTTTAGCGAGGTGGCTTCGAGTTTGATCTTTTGTATTGCTCTTGTAAGGTGTTGTGAAAAATCTAATAAAAAAACTGTGTGCATCTCTTGGATGCAGAAGCTGGGGTGATATTTCCCCCATTTTTTTAAAAAAACCGTATGTGATAGGTAAAAAGTTGTTTCAAAATAGTTTTCTATCCGTTCTTTATTGTATGAATCTAGGGACTGTTTATTAAAAAATCCTGATTTTTATCTTGAATCTTGATCACTTTATTAAGCATTTCGATTGACACCCAATCATGCAATTCCTTCCTTACAACATATGTAATTAATTAACGGGTGGAAACAACACAGACATTATACTCTCTCTATCCCATGAACCATGTCTTAAATTTAATAAAATTTAAATATATCTAGACGCCAACCAATAACTAGATATAAAGTTAAGACAACTTTCACGAGACGGACTAAATTGTGCACTTTCATAGGGCTAGTAAGGTGCAATTTAAGCAACAAGATTGATATAAAATTTAGGCAAACACAAATGAGCAAAAGTGAGGAATTTAATGGTGATGTTCAAAATATATATTTGCAGTTATGTTCCAAAATGGGATTAATATGTACAAGCTGATGCTCATTGGTATATCCATCAAAATCGGCAATATGTGACAACTTCCTGCAATCTAATACAGTTAGCGAGAAAAATGCCTTGTCCTACACCATTCCCGCGGGCGGCGTCAAGTCGACCCCCTAACCCTAGCTCCCAGCCACCCTCCCCTATTCTCCCTACCGCCAATGTCGGTGCAGGATATAGAGCAAAGCTCACGTGGTGGCGGCGGTGGCAGCCTTGCCCGTACCCACGCTAGGAGGGGAGGCGCGGGTCTCTCCCTGGACGTTGTAGGTGCTCTCAGGTCGACGGAATTTCGGCGGCGGCGCCTTCCCGAGTGGTTGTACAATGTGGTACAGTCATTGCCTTCTGTCGGTAGATCTGCCTGCCGATCTACCCATGCGACACCTCCCCGCGGCCATTTGTGGTGTGTGCCCCGTAATCTAAGAAAAAAATCCGAAGAAATTGGAGTAGCTAGCAAGCATACGTGCATGTTCATAGTGAGCAGAAACAATTTGATTTATGTTTGGCTAAGATATATCACCACCATTTATGACATTCTTAAAAAAAAATTACCCGTTAATTTACTATAGTAAATGCATTAGTTTGCTTTCCGTTCATACCGCTACATGCATTGTATCATTTTTATTTTCATACACTTGAAAACACTCGAAAGGTGTTACTTTGGTAAGTCGCAAAATCGTCATCTGTCATGTGAGCTTCATGTTGACTAGTATTCCCCCTCCCCTCCCCCCCCCCCAATCAACAAAGGAATAAGGTAACAACTGTACATAATAATATATGAAAAAGTTGTTCAGTGCTCGAGCCCTCTCCTCTAGATGGAGGAAGACAAAACATATGATGTGGGCTTAGGGCGTAAGTGACACTGTGGTACCAACTGAGAATTGCCCAGATCATTCCACACCCAGCGAATATGATGGTAAGAGATTGAAGCTAACGATAATAAGAAAGCATGAAATGTTCCTCATTGGTAGTGGTAGGGTGTCATTTTTGGTCAATGGAAATAAATTAATGACACGATGAGAATTACATAAAGAACTAATAACATCATCATTAGTTTATTTTATTAAATTAATTATGTGCATGCTTCATGAATCATATTCTTGGAAAAACCTCCTAATGGCCATGGCCATTTCACGACGTGGGCTCTAACCCCAATTTATGTCATGTGGAAGAATATGACTTTGCGACACATGTTGTTTAGCTACGAATGTGCTCGTGACGTCTGGAAGTGCCTCGATCTTCTGGACACAATTATAGTTATGCTTGTGAAACTTTTTAACTCAAATTTCAACCAACTAATGGGGTATGTTCCGTGCAAAATTCAAAATTTTCATCCCAAATAAAAAATTCAATATAACTCACATATTTCTTAGCATCTACTCAATCCATTTCAAAATATAAATATATAATACATATTTATTATTCTTTAACTCAATAATCTGACAAACAGTTACTCCATTAATACATATGTGATTAATTTGATTTCAAACAATATTCAAAATTAAGTACTTCCACTAGTGTCATTAATATTGTATCACATAACTACCTCCTACTCCATTAATAAATAGTTAGTTTATGATATGCAAAATCACATCCATATGTATATATATATTTCAAATGAACTAATGTCGGTAATTGAATTCATGTTGGTCAGACCGTTCTCTTACCTACAATTTGTTATTTTTTTCTTGTTATAATACATATAGGGACTTGTACAACACCGGTGGATTGGTTGCAAATGGGAACCATACATAATATCTCTAGTCTAGGTTCATTTTCTACAATAATCTAAGCCCTAGATACTTACTACCCATGAATAATCTAGATGCAGTAGGTAAATACATCTAGTTATAGAATTTCCCCGTAATTGTAGGGTTCTTTCTTCCAAAATAACTTCATCATGATTATCCTCCACTTTTTTAAGGGTCGTCATCATAGATATGCTTCTCCGAAGTCTTCTAGAATCGCTTCATGCAAATTTGTGTTTCTATGCATACTCTAAATTTTAGTTAGATTTGTTTTTGAAATATATAGGTGATCAAAGAGTGAGCATGTGGTCTTGTGATTAGCATTTCCCCTCAAATCATCCACAAAATAATTGGGAAAAGGTACGTCTATATATCACATGTGAAAAAATAGTACAAAAAAGTTACACACATGTTATAGGTAAAACGCTGTTTGAAAATACTTTTCTGTCCATTGGTAGTATCCATCAAAATCTAGGGAATATTTATTAAAAAAAGTTATTAGCACTAGGGAATATTTACACACCTGTATGAATCTAGGGAATATTTATTAAAAAAATCTTTTTTCTCAAATCCCATTCACCTTTTTAATAAACGGATGAAAATAGCACTAACACTGCACTTCTACTATATTGTGCAGTTTCAAAGAGTGCAATTTTGGCGTGCTAGTAAGGTGCAATTTTAAGTAACAAGATTTACAAAAACTTTAGGCAAACATAAATTAGCAGAAGTGATGAATTTATTTGTATGTTCCAAAATGTGATTAATATATACGAGCTGATGCTCATTGGTAGTATCCATCAAAATCGACACAATCCGAGACAATTCCCCGCAACCTAATACAGTTAGCAAGTGTATATATTGACCGGGGAAACTAGATACACAGCTGACTAGCAGCACGACTATTAGCTAGCGAGCACCGAGTGGTACGAGCCAACCGAATTCGCTTCATATCCTTGTCGCGACAGCGAGGCGGACGAACAACAACGGAGAGGTAGGTACTGGTTGTCCAATGTCCATAGGCTATACAGAGACCGCGGCCAAGGATGGACGACTTCACCTTCCCTGCAACGGCCACCGCGGCTGAGCCTGCTGACACGCTGTGCCTGCACCACCACCAGCGCCGTCTACCCTTCCCCCACTTCGCCTCCTCGCCGCTCTGGTTCCCCGACGCCGGCGTCCGCGTCGCCCCTACACCGGTGGCCGTGGTGAGTCGCCGAACCGTCGACGACGACATGGAAGAGCAAGAAGCGACGTCGTCCGACGCTGGACGGCGGTCGGACGCGGAAAGAGGAGGAGGAGAAGAAGATGATGATGACGAAGTGGTCGACGTACTGCGCGGCGCCGTCGGTGGCGCCGGCGAGGAGAAGATGGACATGCTGTGGGAGAACTTCAACGAGGAGCTAGAGGCGCTCCGGCACACCGGTCCCTATTCGAAGGCGGCGTGGGGGCTGCACGAGCTGTCGGACACGGAGTCGGAGGCGGCGGAGCGCGGGCGCGGGTGCGCACCGATGCTGCGGGCGTCGTCTAGGGCCGGTGCAACGGGGCAGTACTACCGCCGGACCGGTGGCAGCTGGGTGCTGCTCATGAGGATCTTCAAGAGGCTCTTCGTCGTGGAGAAGACCGTCTCCGCCGCTAGTCGGCACCGGCAAGCGAAGGCAGCAGCACAGTGATGGATGCATACATGGCCATGCACAATCGCCTGCAGTTCCTCGCATGCATCCTTCTGAATTCTGATGCAAATGCCATGTAAGTTATACTAGACAGATAAGAGTAATTATGTGTTCGTGCAGGGAGTAAGTAGAGTTCATCGTATACAAATTGAATTCAGCATATATATCACTCCATTTATTTATTTGCACTTCCTCCTTGTTACTCCTTTTAGTTATGTAAGTAATATACTTACGGAGTAGAAAAATTGAAACCCATGGAAATTCTTTTCTGCCCATTGGTGATGACTCACGACCTGAAGATGTCGTCAAATAAATCACGGCCTTAATCATGGAATAATCGTGGGAGGTTGCTAAGTGGTCGTCTCAATGATAATAGGTAATGATCACTGGGGAAGGTGTTTTCCAGCTGATGCAGGCTGCTGAACATCTGGGCATTGAACACTTTGCTTCGTTTCTCTGAGCTGGAACAGGGGCCATATATGCTCTTTTCATTTCATCTAAAATATAATTGGATCTGAAGACAGAAAAGGTGCACGACAATTTTTTGGGGGACAACCTGTTAATTTCGTGTGCGTTCGTGGGGTAAAAGTTGGCCCAGTTTTTAGTGGGGGAAATGGAGGACGCGTGCGTGTTTTTGTGTGGATGGCTCGCTCACACAGGGACAGTAGATTGGCTCGCACTAAAGGCAAAAGGAGAGCGAGGACAGCGACATCCAACCGCCTACCTCACTTAGAACGAACAGTATGCATGTCCTTCATAGAATCATAGCACATCTGGAGATCGACAAGCAGCCAGCTGTGCGTCGGCACCAACAACGACGGCGAATGATGTATCTTTTGATTCCTCCAGTTCAGAAAACATTGACATAAGTGTAACCAAATTGTGCAAGCGAAGATCGAATGTTGTGAATTGTGGGCTGTCTTGGGAGCAAGCTGCACTGGGGTTCGGCACAATTTTCTTTAAACATAGACAAAAGCTTTATCTTCTATTAATTAAGAAAAGAAAAGAGTGTCTAGTTTTTAGAAGAAAATCGGGCGAAAACCTAAAACCACGGGGTCAAGCCCACACAACAGCACACCCACACATACCCACATCCAAGCCTAACACAAGGCCCAAACAACACTGCTACACCACTCTAGCCAACACAAGAGACCACACATCGACATGAACGAACACTTCAAACATGACACTCCAATACCAAGCGAAAAAAGACATGCCATAACATTGGGGGCACCAGTCAACCAATTGAGGATCCAGGGTAGACGGCAGTCAAGGTGGCGAGAAAAACGCAAACCTCTCTAGTGACGATAGCTCTAGGCACCCACACTTAGCCCCATCACCAATAGAAACCAAATGCCTATCGGACTAAGGCGAGAGAGAGACTGTAGCGTCAACATCATCACTCTTCTCAAAGCTATCTGCCTGACCAGGCAGAGAAGCCACAACCGAGTTCTTGTGCGAGTTGGACCTTACTTCCTCGACGGAAGAAGGAAAAAACCGCACCAACACACAACTCTAAGAGCTCAGGCATGATCTGCATGACCGGAGCCGTAATCGCCGAGCTCGCCCTAGCACGAGGAGAGAAACAACCATAAAGGCCCACTCCGCTCGCGTCCAGTTTTCCAAATCAGGCAGGACCAAAGGATTGGCACGTGTACCCAAATTAGCTTTCGTCCGCTCCATAAAGCCCCCAATCGCAAGACATCCGTGCAAGGAGTCAACAACCTCGTGAAGAGGACGTATTGCCTTCCGTAGTAACTCAGCTTGCTTCTACAAAACGGATTGCATATCCGCTGAAGCTAGACATCCAACAACTGACGCTCAAGACCGACGACGTGGCACATTGGGGGGAGCGAGACCTCAACCTAGATTTGGCGAGGAGCATGCGCTTGGCGGGGGCGACGACGCGACGGGCCAACAAACAAGCTGAGAGGGCACCAATCATTACAACAGTTACGTGCCGGTGACCGCTCTCGAGGCATCGAGAGCACCTAAAGGGTTCGCCGTAAACCACAACGCGGTGACGAGGAGGTAGACACCTGCAACATCTTCCCTCGAGCCAAACAGAGATAGGATGACGAGCAGTTAGCGGGGCTAGCAGAGCCAGGAGGCGCGAGCCGCGCCGCGGCATCATCTCCTGCCATCCATCACCACACCCACCATACACTCCACCTCCTTGCCATCAACCTTGACAACAGCAGCAACATTGAAGGTCTTGGTGGTCAGAGGCGTATGGGGTGCCGGTTCTTCTTCACCATCCTCGTCATCATGTCCGCAGCAGCTTCGGCAGAAACAATTCTGCATAGATAAATTCACAATGCAAGAATGGACATTCTTCTGTGCATTTTGCCTTGTTAGCACCTACCTAGCTACATCAGAGCATAATGACGACAATGTGGAGAAAACATAATAAATAAATTTTGTCGGTTGTTGCGCAATCCATCAATCCACCCAGATTTTTGTTGGTTTTCCTATTGAAGTCAACCAGGAGCTAGAGAGGAATAAACACTCGGAGACAGCGCACGAGAACGAGCGTGATTATAGATGGACCTGTTTTCACCAACTATCTCAGGCAAACTAAATTTTTAGTCTCTAGGGGAATGATACAGCAATGATCCAATAATGAAAGAGAAAACCTGTCTCCCACATGACGAGGGCAGACTACAGTTAACGGTAAGTTGAAGATTAAGCTTCGACGCAGCAAGATTTAAGTATTGTTTACTTTCAAGCTCTGCCGCGTATTCGATCTTAGGGCCTTGTTGGAATGCTGGAAATGGGCATGGAATTTTGGAGGACTTGCTCCATTAGTACATTTCCCGTGAAGTTCTTGCATCCCAAACAGGAGCCGTCTCTCTCTGAGATATCATCTGAGGTGGAAAAGTGAAAATGGAATGAGCAGAGTAGCGTGCATTGCACAATTTCAGATAGATATAACAAGCATTTCTTAATCGGAAAAGTCATTAGTTCTAATCAGAATGGAGTCATTGAGTCTCAGTTGTAACTCACTATTAGCAAGGATCACGAAGCAAATCTAGCGGTTTGGATTCAAAAAAATTAGTAGCAACCCCACTTGCAGCTAAAAATATTTCAGTCGCACCCAACGTACAACTCAAATGCACGAATCACAATGCAAATCAAATGTTGTAGAAATCTATCAAGCACTAGCTTAGTTCTTGCTGAGAACTAGCAATTTCCAATTGAAAAAGGGTTAAATGAGTTGGAAATAACCAGGTTGTTATCTTACGACTGAAGTAAATCCTTACAATTTGCTAGATACAGCAAGGTACTCTGTATGACGGGCCTGAGCAATCAATTTGCGGGTCCTTTTCTTCCTGAAATCAACCGAGACAACACCGACTGATTTTTTAGCACGCAACAGCTTCCCCTCAACCTCTATTTTTCTTTTGGAAAATTAATTAAATAGTTTATAGCACGGCAAATAACTTACTAAACTGAAGATGACACCTGAAAAGCTGTTTGCATTCTTCACAGTAATTCTAGAAACCATGTTTTACCAAACAAGCTCCACTCAGAACACAACCTATCAAACAAAACGAAATGAATAATAATGGTCTAATTTAGATGCCATTCTCCCAAGTTCACAATACGGAATATGCAAGCCAAAAAGCACTAAATTCACAAAGATATTTTGAACTACTAAATATTTATTTATTATAAAGAAAGAGTAGCACCATTTCCCATCACCTTATTCTCCCATTATTCTTTTACGAATCTTAAGACTGTTGAGATGTATAAGTGGATTGTCTAGCCATTTTCATCAGTTTGGACTTTTGGTTGCGTTGGCTAGTGCATGAAGCTTGATATGGTTTCAGAGCCCAGGGTCTTGAGTCCGAGTCCTGGCTTCCGCAATATATGCTCCACCGCTATGTCCGCCGCATATACACGCATTAATACATGTGTCATTGCTTACCACGTGTTGACCTTCTCTTCTCTTCTTCAGGTCACACGTGAGGAGGGGTGTTGAGATGTATAAGTAGATTGCTTAGCCCTTTCCATCAGTTCGGACTTTTAGTTGCGTTGACTAGTGCATGAAGCTTGACAACGACCATCCCTTAGGCTTAGAGCATGGCTTGTCGCCGTAGGATACGACAATATTTGAAAGATTCAGCCTCTCTTCACGACCAACTCTTTTCTGCCAGTGCTCTTCCGACGCATGGATGGCCTGGGCAAAACAAAAGGGAAACAAAATTTGGTTACCGCTTGAAGCGTAGAAGAATATCGTTGATATTAACCCCTAACAACATGTAACTGAAAGTAATCACTGGCACTACACTTGGGACAAAACTCATTAATCAACCAGTAATGAAATTATTTTTGACACACAATAGGAACATTTGTCAAGGTGTCCTAAATAAGTAGGTGGAAAATATAAACTAATTAGCAATAACCTATTTAGATGACTCACCAGAAAATCTAACAAAAAGATTGTCAAATAAAGATTAACAATGAGCGGTACAACCAACATCTAAGATGGGAAAAATAGAATGACAAAACAGAAACTACATCAACATAGATGACATCATCTAAAAAACAAATGTTTCTAACTATTATCTTATCTATATAAAGGGCAGTGCTTTATTTGCCATGGTCACCTTTATGGAAAATTGAGAGATAAGTTTTCTAGCCTCCTAGAGCTTCTGTCACCCATTATGATTATGCCTAATCATTCATGAAGTACACAAAAATGTTGCATGGTTATTACTATCCCGAAACAAAGTGAAAACACTATTGTTTCTGCTGCAGGTCACAACTTAATTATGAAAAGGATGCCACTAGTGGAGAGGAGGCCTTTCGTCCCAAGCCCCTGAGAGCAAATGTCCCCGTTCTGAACCAAATCGGGACTAAAGGGGAGCATTGGTCCCGGTTCGTTTCGCGCTGGGCGACCCCACCCGCTGGCCCCTGTCCGTTAGCGGCCTATGGTCCGGTTTGTAATACAAACCGGGACTAAAGGGTCGGTGGCAGGGCGCGGCAGGCTGTGTCAGGCCTCGGAACCCTTTAGTCCCGGTTTGTAGTACAAACCGGGACCATAGAGCCACCCTTTGGACCCGGTTTGTATTACAAACCGGGACAAAGTCCCCATCTGCCTATGTAACCTTGCCCCTGTCCAAGTGTGAGCCACACTTAGCCATTTTTTCACTTTCTTATCACAAGAGGGGTGTATTGCTTTGATCTCTTCACATGCACAAGAGGTGTTCGATGAAATGCTTAAGAGCTTTTGCCACTTGAGTTCACATAAATCAAGTCACACTTAACTTGCTTTTTTCTTCTCCATCGAGGTTAACAACTTTATTCTTTCATCTGTAATTGATAAAATGCATGTGTATATACACATCGTGATGTTCTGTAATGGTTTTTGATAAGCTTAATTATATCATGCAGATGAATCGGCAATGGATGTACATTGACCGACGCTTTGACGAGTTCACTTCGGGACTGAGTAATTTTATGGCCGTGGCAGAGGCAAACAAACATGGTGGCTTCATGTATTGTTCATGTGTTAACTGTAAGAATATCGTAAATTACGCTCACTCGAGTACCATTCACGGCCACCTTCTGCGGGACGGTTTCATGCCCAGTTACTATTGTTGGACCAAGCACAGAGAAAGAGGGGTTATGATGGAAGACAATGGAGAAGAGGAAGAGGATGATGACGGTTATCCCAATTTCCTTGAATACGATGACACTGCAGAAGGCAATAAAGACAATGAAGCAGAAGATCAAGAGGCACCAGATGAACCTGCTGATGATGATCTTGGTCGGGCCATTGCTGATGCAAGGAGAGAATGTGAAACAGAAAAGGAAAGGTTGGCCTTCGACCAGATGATAGAAGATCACAACAAATTGTTATACCCAACTTGCGAAGATGGCCATAAAAGCTAGGCATCACACTGGAATTGTTGCAATGGAAGGCAGAGAACGGTGTCACTGACTCAGGATTTGGAAAGTTGCTGACAATAATTAAGAGGAAGCTTCCAAGGGGTAACGAATTGCCCGCCAGTACGTACGAAGCAAAGAAGGTTGTCTGCCCTGTAGGATTAGATGTGCAAAAGATACATGCATGCATTAATGACTGCATCATGTACCGCGATGAGTACGAGAATTTGGATGCATGCCCGGTGTGCACTGCATTGCGGTATAAGATCAGACGAGATGACCCAGGTGATGTTGAGGGCAAGCGCCCCAGGAAGAGGGTTTCTGCCAAGGTTATGTGGTATGCTCCTATAATACCACGGCTGAAACGCTTGTTCAGAAATAAAGAGCACGCTAGGTTATTGCAATGGCACAAAGAAGACCGTAAGAAAGACGATATGTTGAGGCACCCTGCTGATGGGTCCCAATGGAGAAAAATCAATAGAGAGTTCCCCTACTTTGCACAGGATGCAAGGAACTTAAGATTTGGTCTAAGTACAGATGGCATGAATCCTTTTGGAGAGCAGAGCTGCAGCCATAGCACCTGGCCTGTGACTCTTTGTATATATAACCTTCCTCCTTGGTTGTGCATGAAGCGGAAGTTCATTATGATGCCAGTGCTCATACAAGGCCCGAAGCAACCCGGGAACGACATTGATGTGTACCTGAAGCCATTAGTCGAAGAACTTCTACAGTTGTGGTCTATAGCAGGTGTACCTGTGTGGGACGAGCACAAGCAGGAGGAATTTGACCTACGAGCGCTTCTTTTCGTAACCATCAATGACTGGCCTGCTCTTGGTAAAATTTCAGGACAGTCAAACAAGGGATACAATGCATGCACGCACTGTTTACATGAGCTCGAAGGTGATTATTTGGATAAATGTAAGAAGATCGTGTACCTGGTGCATCGTCGATTTCTTAGGCTTACCCATCCCGTAAGAAAGAAAGGCAAGCATTACAACGGTGAGGCTGATCACCGGAAGAAGCCTCCCCATCGTGATGGTCTTGATATATTTGGTATGGTCAAGGATCTAGATGTAATATTTGGAAAGGGTCCTGGTGGATGGTCTATTCCGAATGACGCTGCCGGACACGCGCCCATGTGGAAGAAGAAATCTATATTTTGGTATCTACCCTATTGGAAAGTCTTAGAGGTCCGGTCTTCTATCGATGTGATGCACGTGACGAAGAATCTTTGCGTGAACCTGCTAGGCTTTATGGGCGTGTACGGGAAGACAAAAGATACACCAGAAGCACGGGAGGACCAGCAACGTAGGAAAGACCCCAAAAACTGCATGAGACAGATAAAGGACGTCATTACTCCAGCTACGCTCTTACAAAAGCAGAGAAAGAAATATTTTTTGAATGTCTGAGCAGTATCAAGGTCCCGTCTGGCTTCTCCTCCAATATAAAGGGAATAATAAATATGGAGAAGAAAACATTCCAGAACCTGAAGTCTCATGACTGCCACGTGATAATGACACAGTTGTTTCCGATTGCATTGAGGGGGCTTCTACCAGAAAATGTTCGACTGCCCATTGTGAAGCTATGTGCATTCCTCAATGCAATTTCTCAGAAGGTAATAAATCCAGAAATTCTACCGAGGTTGCAGAATGATGTGGTACAATGTCTCGTTAGTTTTGAGCTGGTGTTCCCACCATCCTTCTTCAATATTATGACACATCTCCTCGTTCACCTGGTCGATGAGATTTCCATTCTCGGTCCTGTGTTTCTACACAATATGTTCCCCTTCGAGAGGTTCATGGGAGTCTTAAAGAAATATGTTCATAACCGTTCTAGGTCAGAAGGAAGCATCTCCAAGGGCTATGGAACAGAGGAGGTCATTGAGTTATGTGTTGACTTATTCCTAACCTTAAGCCGACTGGTGTTCCTGAATCGCGGCATGAGGGGAGACTAAGTGGAAAAGGCACGCTAGGAAGGAAATCAATGATATGTAGGGACGGGATTTCTTTGACTGAAGCACACTACACAGTTCTACAAAGTTCCATCTTGGTGGCTCCGTATATCGATGAACACAAGAACTTTGTACGCTCCCAGAACCCGGGGCAGTCGAACGATTGGATTAGACGTGAACACATGCCGACTTTCGGCGGTTGGTTGCAAAAACATCTCCTGAATAACATCACTATTGAAGATCAGATGTACTTGTTGGCCCAGACACCATCTTGGACTGTATTGACTTTCCAAGGGTACGAGATAAATGAGAATACATTTTACACGATCGCCCAAGATAAAAAGAGCACCAACCAAAACAGTAGTGTCCGCTTTGATGCAATAAACAACGAAGGCCCAAATGACACGTATTATGGTTACATAGAGGATATATGGGAACTTGACTATGGACCTTCTTTTAAGGTCCCTTTGTTTAGGTGCAAATGGGTCAACAAAACAGGAGGCGGGGTTCAGGTAGACAAGTTGTATGGAATGACAACAGTGAATCTCAACAATCTTGGGTATAGAGACGAACCCTTCGCCCTAGCCAAAGATGTGGCCCAGGTTTTCTATGTGAAGGATATGTCTACCAAACCAAGAAAAAGGAAACATAAGGAAACGAATACATCAAACGATAAGCCAAAGCGCCACATAGTTCTTTCTGGAAAAAGAAACACCGTGGGAGTGGAGGACAAGACAGACATGTTAGAAGATTATAATAAGTTTGATGAAATTCCACCCTTCAGAGTGAACATTGACCCAAGCATCAAGTTAAATGTTGAAGATGTTCCATGGTTACGGCCAAAGAAGGTTAAATGATGAAGATGCTCCATCATCAAGTTAATTGAAGAATGTTCATGGCAAAAATGAGTATCTCAACATGGCAATCAATTTCCCATTTATTTTTGTGTAATCATGTAACTGTATGCATGTAAGATATTAAAAGTGGAGATGGTTGGCTTTTTGTACCATATATATAGAGGAGATGTAGTCGTTCACGGGCTTGTGGGAAAAAAATTCCGAGGCGCAACTTCCGAAGATACCGTAGGGCGTGTGCACCAACGACATCTTCGAGAAGCTGCGCCACGGGAAATTTCCCAACCCTTTCCCCAACACTGTTAGAGGAGATGTAGTTGTTCACGGGCTTGCAGGAATATTTTTCCGAGGCGCAGTTTCCGAAGATGCCGTAGGGCGTGTGCACCAACGGCATCTTCGAGAAACTGCGCCACGGGAGATTTTCCAACCCTTTCCCCAACACTGTTAGAGGAGATGTAGTCGTTCACGGGCTTGCAGGAAAAAAATTCCGAGGCGCAGTTTCCGAAGATGCCGTAGGGCGTGTGCACCAACGAAATCTTCGAGAAACTGCGCCACGGGAGATTTCCCAACCCTTTCCTTCATCCATGGGAATGAAACTCTGCTTCGCTTGTTGATCTGCTTGGCAAGGGCACATCACCGCTTCTAATTTGTCTTGTTCCTTCGATAGGGCGTCGTCCGCTACATGCTTTATATCATCGAGCAGTGTGTCCACCCATGCGTTCTTATCCTGCCGACATCTTTAGTCCCGGTTGCACCCACTAGCCGGGATTAAAGGTTACCCACACGTCCTTATCCCACCGACAGTTTTGTTAGATGATAGAAAAAGGATCTTTAGTCCCGGTTGTACCCACCATCCGAGACTAATGTTTACCTGACTAAATCCTCCCCAGATAATGCAAAAACCAGATAAGCCTCCCCCAGATTAAGCCTCTCATCTATTGTCTCGGTTTGAGCCCCCACCCGGGATGAAAGTTTCTGGCGCCACTGTGTTCCCGCCTATTTTTCTTCCCGCGCTTTCCACTGCTTCCCGCATCCGTCTTCCCGCCATTTTTTCACTATATATATGTAGGCTTGATGACAAGGTATCAACTTGTCAATGCCTATGGATTGTAGGCTAGGGTTTAGTTGGAAGTAGAGGGTAAGTAGATCTCGAAGGTTTCAGCCGAAAAGTACTCGACGATTATGAAAACTAGGGTTTGTAGACAATGATTCGATTCCCTCTTCGTCCCTCGGCTCCCCCTTTATATAGGAGGTGGAGCCGAGGGATTCGTGCTATACAAGTTACATAATCCGGAACGGTTTCTAACTCATCCCGCCAGATTACAAATAACACTTCCTATTACAACTCTTGACTTTCCTTGATATATCTTGGGCTCCCGAATCTTCTTATTCTTCGGGTAGTGGGCCTTCAGTAAACCCCGGGTACTATCTTCGGCAGGCCCATTTGGGATGCCTATGTCAGTAGCCCCCGAGATTTTGCTTGAATCGTAGAATCAGGGAAAATCTCCACTGTTTATTTTTATTCGAAAGCTTCAACTTTTTTATATTTCTTCACATAAAATTCTATATTGTACAGGGATAATGGTAGTTGGGGCTAGTTCATCTGACGGATCAGGTACTAGTTAACTGCTCTAGTGGCAATCCGCAAAAACCTACTTCAAGATCACGTCCCTGGACATGATCTCGGGATACTGGTGTAAACTTCGACAGGTGCCGCTTAAGGTCTTACCATTCGTCGAGTCCCGATCAAATTTATCGGGTACCTAACGCGTCCGTTAGGATTTTTCTTCGTATCTGTTGATACGGATAAAGGTAGCAGAGCGCAGTCTTTGGCGATGCCACGCCCAGCAGAACGGATCTGGGGTCTTACCTTCGCAAATTTGCGGCATTCAGAAATTGATCGCAACTTCGGCGTTCTGAGAATATATTGTCGAGTGCTTTTCCGGCTGTTGGAATGGCACATTTTATCGAGTCAATTTTGACTTATATTGTTCTCCCGATGGGAGTATATGTAGAGTTAATTATAACTCGAAATATACTCTCTTGCTTTTCTATCTTTTATTTTTGAACTTCATCGGGTACGCGAACAGCGTTCCCGATGGGAGTAGCCCGAGGCTACAACCAAGAACTTGTGCTTGGTTGTAGGCTCGACATTTTAGTCCACCTTGTCGCTATATTGTCGTTATTTCCCAATATGATCTCTCTCTTCTTTTTTTATCTCTCGGGTGCGCGAACAGCGCTCCCGATGGGAGTAGCCCCCGAGGCTACAGCCAAGGACTTGTGCTTGGTTGTAGGCTCCCGCAATTTCTATATTGCCATACTCGAAATTTTACTTTTTATCGAAGTAGCCCCCGAGCGTTTGGGCAAAAACTTGTATTTGATCAAAGGCTCCCGAAGTATTTAATAATTCCTCCTGTCGCCAATCTTCTTTTATTTTTCTTGTCGACATGCTTCCCTTAAACAAAATTGCTTCATCTCTCGTTTATAATCTTGATTTTTCTGCCTTGTGGGTCCATTGTTTCCACCATGTTGACACGTCGTGCAAGTGGGGGACACACGTCCTCCGCTTTTTCTGGCGCACGTACAGTAACGCCTATCTCAGTAAAAATACCTTTTTACCCTTGTATCTAGAAGATCTTTTTTCACCACACGATTTCTTCATCCAACGGCGCACTGCTTCACCCGATTCTTATATAAACCTTTCTTCAACCTCCGTTCATCCCCTCGCTTGCGCCGCTCATCTGTTCCTCTTCGCAAAAGCTTCCCCTGCGCCCAACTCTCTCTCGATCATCCGCACTCACGAGCATTGCTCGCCCATTGCCGTTGATGCCACCGCGCACGCGACTCACTCGCCACGGTACCCGGAATCCAAGATGGCCGCCGAGGATCTTGAGTGGGAGAGATCCAAAATCTCCAACCAAGACACCAACATGCTGAAGAGGCTTGGCCTCATGAAGAAGGAGGACGCCATCCGCTTTCCCAGCGAAGAAAGCTACCCCAAGCCTCCAATGGAGTATCGGGTTAGTTTTGTTGATCACCTTATCCGTGGTCTTTCGACCCCAATTCACGATTTCCTCCGCGGCCTTCTTTTCGTTTATGGGATTCAACTGCACCAGTTGACCCCCAATTCCATCCTTCACATTTCTATTTTCATCACACTTTGCGAATGCTTCCTCGGAATCCCTCCCAATTGGGCTCTGTGGAAACGCATTTTCTGCCTCCGCCGCAATGGCTCCCACAACGTCACTTATAACATAGGTGGCGTTGTTATCTGTGTTTGTACTGATGTCGATTATTTCGACGTCAAATTTCCTGATTCTGTCCAAGGATGGCGCAAAAAGTGGCTCTACATTCACGAAGAAAGCGCCAACTCCGTTGAACACAACATAGTTCCTTTCGACGGAAGTGCCAGAATTCAGCGCCGCCGCTCCTGGGATGCCGAAGCATCTGAGGAAGAGAAAAAGGCGACAGAGGCACTCATGTCTCGTATTCGTCAGCTTCAAAACACTCGAGGCAAAGAGCTGTCTGGTGTTCAAATCACTGCCTACTTCCTTAGGATTAGAGTGCAGCCTCTTCAGGCTCGCAAAAATCCCATTTGGACGTACTCTGGCGAAAACGACGCCAACAGAATCTCCAGTGATCTTTCCTCAAAGGACTTGGAGAAGTTGATTCGAAGACTTTCTCGCCTGGGCAAGGACCCTATTCCTTCCTCTTGTCGCGTGGAACCATACAGCTCCGCCAATCCACTCCCCGAGGTATTTTGTCTTCCCGAGTTTTTATCTTGTTCCGCACTTTCTCTGCATCTCGTTGTATTGTCATCTCTTTAATTTTCCTTTGGTCACTATTTTTTACAGAACCATCCTACTATGACCTCCCTTCCTCCTCTTCCGGAGAGTGGAGAAGTCGAAGAACAGGCCATCGTTGCCGAAGATACTCAAGGTGCTTCTATTCCTGAAAGTGAAGTCGCGGGTTCTCACAAATCTGCGGCTTCTCACGAAAAAGAAGTTGAGTCTGAAGCCAGTGAGTCGACGCAATCCCTTCCTCCTGCTGTTTCTCCAAGGAACAAAAGGAAAAGGACTGATGCCGAGGATTCTGGCACCTCTAAGGCTGAAGAAGTTGTTCCTTCTCATCCGAAGGCAGCTTACGATCCTTATGTTGAATCCCTCGTCAGCTCGTAAGTCGTCTTTATTTCTCCCTTTTTTGTACTCAAAATATTTATCTTGTCTTGCTTTTTATGCTGCCGATTTTTTGATCAACAGTGATGACGAGGAAGAAGTACCAACTACTGACGTGGCTCCTCGGACAAGCACGTCACGTACTGTACTTGCTTCAGACACGCTAGTTGAAGGAGAAGAAACCTCGCCTCCTCAACAAAACGTCGTCACCACTACTCCACCGTCAAGCCCCCTTGCTCCTTCACCAAAAAGGACAAGGGTTGAAAAGATTGTTGAACCTGCCCCTCAGTTGGGCAGTTCGTCGACTCTGCTCTTAGATGATGTAAGCTTGTCGACATCTATATTTTCTATATTTTGTTTTTTCACACCTTTTCTCTTTTTCATGCCGATGTTTCTCTTGCTGTGTTCACTTTGAACAGCCTATGATCAAAGATCTTCTCCGCATCGGTTCCCAATTTATTGGATACCGTGAATATGCTAATAGAGCCGAAGGTAACGACTTTTATACTTGCTGTTTTTCCTTGATTTTTTACTCCTGTTGCTTTTCGCGATTTTGATCTTTCTTCTCTCTCTTTTCCATATCTCGACAGAGAAACTTGCAGAGGCCAACGAACGCGCCGACGCACTTGCTCGAAAACTTGAGCAAAGTGAGGCGGCTCGCAAGAAAGCCGAACTCGCTGCTAGCAAAGCCAAGGCCGAAGCTGATGAAGCCAAGGCGAAAGCTGCTGGTGTCGAGGAACCGGCAGAAAAAACTTGAGGATGCTACAACTGCCTTGGATGAGCACAAAGCTGCGCAAGCTTCTCGTGAAGAAGGAATCCTCAAGCGCTCGAAAACTCGTAGTCGCCGCACTTTCGGTAATTTTGCCGACCCTTCTATTTTTATGAGAATCGTTGTTTCTTGTCTTTTCACTAATGCTTTGTTTCCTTGACAGCCCAAACAAACCAGGATTTTGATCTGACGAATCCTGTCAATGACCCTGTCCTTGACGCACTTTCCTATCTGGAGCTTCATGGATCCGAGATTCGTGAAGGTGTGTCGAATGCTAGCGCAGTGTTGTCGGCATTGTTCCCCTACTTCTTCCCGAAGAAAGAGGAGCCTGCGACTTTCCTCAACCTTGCCAAGATGTTCAATACACCGGAAGACCTTGGACTGAAGATGCGCCAAGAAAATATGAAGGTTGCCGTTGAGAACACTGTCGCGTTGGTTGCTGACAGTCGACAGACTATTGACTGGATGAAAGTTGGCGACACCGAGCAAATAGAGCAGTCAAGGTGGAAGTCGCTGATTAAGGCAGCCAAGCCCAACACAAAGAAGATCTTGGCCTATCTCGGGATTAAGCCATCGTCGACTCCTAGCTCGTCAAGGCCGGAGGTCTAGGTGCATGCCTCTGTTTTTCTTTCTGTTTCTTTTGCTCTTGTCGCCAAAGTAGTCATTTGGCGACACGTACTTCCTTAGCTCCACTGTAATGCCCTTGTAATTATTCCAAGAGATTAATGAAAACTCTATCTTTGCTTGTTGTTTGATGTTGTCTTGTTTAAATTTCAGTTGATATTTGATAACTATACTCCATCTTCCGCTCCTTCCAATGTTTCGCCTTCTTCTTCTCGCGCGAGGAGAACTTTTGCTGATACTGCACCTGTCGACGATACCTTGTCGCAAGAACTGGATGAGCTTCGACAGCAGCTTCAGTATGCGAAGAAGCAAACACTTGTGATGATGGAGCAATCTCGTAAGTCATCTGAAGCCGAAAAAGTTGCTCTTCAGCAAGCTCGCGAGGCCGTGGCTGCTAAGGAAATTGCTGCTTCCGAGGCTGAAAAGGCGACCACTCGAGAAAATTTCATGCTCGAATTAATGAATGAAGCCGCAGATATATGTCGGGTATGCTTGCTTCATCCTCCGATATCTTTCATCCTCATGCTATGTCTCTTAAAGGTTTCCCCTTCGTTGTTTTGATAGGTTCCTTTACTGATGCTGCTGCCGAGGAAGAGAGGGTAAATGCTAGGACGAACCTCCTTGTTAACCTTTCCCTGGACCATGGTTCTTTGTTTTGGGCTACCCCAGAGAGGACCCGACAAATTGTCAGATTCCAAGATCGCACCTCTCAAACTCGCGATTTCCTTGACTTCTGTACCAAGACCTTGTCCATGGTTTACAACTCCATGTTTCCTCGGAACGTCCAACCAAAAACTCTCCCTGAATTGATGGAAAGATTCAAGGATCTTTGGCGGTATCCATGATTTTGTCAAAGCTCAACTGGTAGCTGGCGCCAGATTTGCTCTTATCATGCTCCAGATCTGCCACTCAAATCTTGACCTTACCCAAGTTGTCGCAAAAGTTCATCAAAAGGTACAACGTCGAAGAGTTGGTGTTGACAGGATTAACACGAAGGTTACGCCTATAGCCGAAGAAATGATTGAGGACCTTCTTCGGATGGACGCCGACTTTTTTGCCGATGGCCATTATGCCGATTTTCTTGGTGCTGCTCCTGAAGAAAACAGAGTTACTCTTGATGACATATTGAATCAAGACTAGTTATTTTCCTCTTGTAGATACTTCTTCTTTGTAATCTATGACTATATTGTAAAGTAATCATTATATTTCTCTGTTCGTCTAGCCCCCGAGTGTTTCGGTGACTCTTTACTGTATTTATATATTTGCGAGGTTTTGAACCAAGGCATTTATATATTTATGGCGAATATGAGCCCCCGAGCTTCTTTATTGAGTACTATTTTGTATTTTTACTGACTCACGAGGTATTTCAATACCAAGGCAAGGTTTTTTCTTTTTTGATGGACTATATTGAAATTCGTCGGAGCGAAGACTTTGAACATGTCGAGAAAGAGAAAGGTATATTGACACTATCTTTATTATATTGCAGCACCGCGAGCCCGCCTCATTAAAAACCTTCTCCGGCCCCACTCGGTGCCCCGAAAAAGGAAAAGAGTGCGTCTGAAAACTCGCGGGCGTTTCAGTATATTGAAGTTTTACAAGGACTATATTTCGACTCTAGGCGTAGAACCGCCTGAGTTGCGCCACGTTCCAGGGGTTTGGCTCCTCCACCCCTGTCTTCTTATCCTTTATCCTGTATGCTCCTCCTCCGATTACTTCCGTGACAATGTAAGGGCCAAGCCATGGTGACTCGAGTTTTTCATGACTTTTTTGCGTGAGCCGAAGAACTAGGTCTCCCACCTGAAAAGATCTTGGCCGCAAACGTCGACTGTGGTAATTCTTCAGGTCCTGTTGATATTTAGTTACCCGAGATAGTACTTCATCTCGAGCTTCATCAAGTGCGTCGACGTCATCTTCTAGCGCTTTTCTCGATACTTCTTCGTCATATTCCACGACACGTGGAGAGTTGTGCTCTATCTCGATTGGTAATACTGCTTCTGCTCCATGAACCAAGAAAAATGGAGTTTCCTGTGTTGCTGTGTTTGGTGTTGTTCGGATGCTCCACAACACACTTGGTAGTTCTTCTGGCCAGGTATGCCGAGCTTTTTCCAGTGGTCCTAACAAGCGCTTCTTGATGCCATTGCAGATTATACCATTGGCTTTCTCGACTTGCCCATTGGTTTGAGGATGTGCAACTGACGCAAAGTGCAACTTGATACCCACCTCTTCGCAATAATCTTTGAATTCGTGGGATGTGAAGTTACTGCCGTTGTCTGTGACGATGCTGTGGGGCACTCCAAATCTGAAAACGAGACCTTTTATGAATTTTACTGCGGATGCTCCGTCTGGTGAATTTATCGGCTTCGCTTCTATCCACTTTGTAAATTTGTCGACAGCTACTAGCATATACTCCTTTCCTCCTGGCCAGGATTTGTGTAACTTGCCCACCATATCAAGTCCCCATTGAGCAAAGGGCCATGACAATGGTATTGGTGCTAGCTCTCGCTTTGGAGAATGAGGTTTTGCGGCGAACCTTTGACACGCGTCGCAAGTTCTTACTATGTCCTTGGCGTCCTCGATTGCTGTCAACCAGTAGAATCCTGCCCGAAAGACCTTGGCTGCAATAGCTCGACTACTCGCGTGGTGGCCACATATTCCTTCGTGTACATCCTTCAGAATTATTCTTCCTTCTTCGGGTGTGACACACCTTTGCAAGACGCCTGAAATACTTCGCTTATACAATTCTCCTTTGACCATCGTGAAAGCTTTGGAGCGTCGAATTACTCGCCTTGCCTCAACTGGATCGTCGGGTATTTCTTTCCTGAGGATGTATGATATGTACGGCTGCATCCACGGTATCTGTATCACCATGACCAGGTCCTGATCTTCTTCTTCTTCCTCTTGCTTTTCCTTGGTAGCCCCCGAGGGTTTCTTCTCCTTCTTTTTTGATTTTGTCGACTTGGTGGATCTCTCTGTTATCTCTTCCCAGAATACACCTGGCGGGACTGCAAGGCATTGCGACCCGATGTTTGCAAGAACGTCGGCTTCGTCGTTGCTCAATCTACTAATATGATTTACTTCGCATCCATCGAACAACTTCTCGAGCTCGTTGTACACCTCCTTGTATGCCATCATGCTATCATTGACTGCGTCACATTGGTTCATAACTTGCTGAGCCACCAACTGTGAGTCGCCAAAATTTTTTAATCGAGTTGCGCCGCAGGCTTTCGCCATCTTCATCCCGTGTATGAGAGCCTCATATTCTGCTTCATTGTTAGATGCGTTAGGGAACGTCATCCGAAGGATGTACTTCAACTTGTCGCCTTCAGGTGATATGAGTACTACTCCTGCGCCAGCTCCTTCTAGTCTTTTGGACCCGTCAAAGTTCATGGTCCAGGTTCTCGACAAGTCTGGAGGTCCTGTATTTTGCAACTCCATCCACTCTGCAATGAAGTCCGGCAGTATTTGCGACTTTATTGCTTTTCTTTTTTCATACGTGATGTCCCGAGGGGAAAGTTCTATTCCCCAAAGGGAGACACGACCCGTAGCTTCTGGGTTGTTCAGTATATTTGACAAGGGAGCTTCATTGACCACTATGATCGGATGTGCCGAAAAATAGTGGCGCAATTTTCGTGCTGTCGTGAACACTCCATATGCTATCTTTTGGTACTGAGGATACCTTTGTTTTGAGGGCGATAAAACTTCGCTAACGAAGTATACTGGCCTCTGCATGCCGTGAAGTTTTCCTTCTTCTTCCCTTTCAACAACTAGCACCGTGCTCACCACTTGGGGCGTGGCTGCGATATACAGCAGGAGAGGTTCCCTTTCTTTTGGCGCCACCAAAATTGGTGGTGTCGAGATTGTGCGCTTCAAATCCTCGAAAGCTACGTCGGCTTCTTCTGTTCCACCGGAATTTATCTCCTTGCTTTATCAAAGCGTAAAATGGTAACGCTTTTTCACCCAGCCTAGCGACGAATCTGCTCAAAGCTGCGACTCGCCCAGTTAGCTGTTGTATTTCTTTCAACTTTGTTGGCTTCCTCATTGTTACGATAGCTTGTATTTTATCGGGATTTGCTTCGATCCCTCTTGCTGAAACTAGAAACCCCAGAAGTTCTCCTGCTGGGACGCCGAAAGAACACTTCGTCGGGTTCAGTTTGAGGCAGAACTTGTCGAGGTTATCAAAAGTTTCTTTGAGATCCTCGATCAGTGTTGTCCCCTTTTTTGACGTTATGACGACATCGTCGATGTATACTTGTACGTTTTTCCGATCTGTGTCGCCAAACACTTCTGCATCATTCTCTGATATGTTGCTCCCGCATTTTTTAGACCGAAGGGCATTGTTCTGTAGCAAAACACGCCGTAAGGTGTAATAAACGCGGTCTTTACTTCATCTTCTTCTTTCAATCTGATCTGGTTATAACCAGAATATGCATCCAGGAAGGAAAGACGTTCACATCCAGCCGTGGAGTCGATAATTTGATCGATCCTCGGGAGGGGAAAGTGATCCTTTGGACAATGTTTATTGAGACACGTAAAGTCGACGCACATGCGAAGGACCTTAGTGTTTTTCTTCGGCACCCAACCTTTGGGTTTGCTACCCATGTGGCTTCTGTGAATATCTCTTTGATAAAACCAGCTTCTTGTAGTCGATTGATTTCTGACAGCATGGCTTTGCGGTTTGGTTCCGAAAAACGCCGCAAAGGTTGTTTGACTGGTCTCGCTAGTGGATCCAAGTTTAGGTGGTGCTCGGCAAGTTCCCTGGGTACTCCTGGCATGTCAGCTGGACACCATGCGAAGATTTTCCAGTGCTCACGGAGGAACTCGACGAGCGCGCTTTCCTATGCGATATCCATGTCGTTTGCGATAGATGTCGTCTTTTTCGGGTCTGTCGGGTGAATCTGCACTTCTTTTGAATTTTTCTCGGTACTGAAAGTTGATTCTTTGTTTGGCCTTCCAACGTCTGGTAGTACGTCGTAGTCAGTCATGCTTTTTGACGCCAAGTACTCAGCTTGCATCCCGAAAGTTTCTGACAGCCGGTGAAAATCCTTGTCGCATTTATCGGCTAAGGCAAAGCTTCCTTTGACTGTGATTGGTCCCTTTGGCCCAGGCAACCTCCACAACAGGTATGTATAGTGTGGCACCACCATAAATCTAGCATATGCTGGTCGTCCCAACAGAGCGTGGTATTGTGACGGAAAATCTACGACTTCAAATTCGAGCCTCTCGATTCTATAATTTTCTCGGGTCCCAAACTGAACGTCGAGATTGATCTTTCCCAATGGATAACTTGGTTTCTCCGGTGTGATGCCGTGGAACCTTGTGTCTGTTGGTTTCAAGTTTGCTAAGGATATGTTCATCTTCCTCAATGTATCTGCATACATAAGGTTCAAGCTGCTGCCGCCGTCTATGAACACTCGAGAGACATCAAATCCCGCGATAATCGCTGCGAGAATAAGTGCCGATCGCCCTGGTCGAGGAACTTGCTGCGGATGATCTGCTATTGTGAAGCCGATATCTTGTCCCGACCAATTAAGGTACTCAACTGTTGGTGGAGGCATTTTCTCTGCCATAAACACACCGTCGTGAGATTACTTTACGAGCTCTATTGGACGGCCTTCCCTTCGAATCATCGACACCGCTCCATTGGAGTTAGGATCAACATAAGGTGGTGGTGCAGGTGCTGCCGCTATTCTGAGCTGATGCCGATTGTCGTCTGTGATCGCGGGAGGAGGCGGCAAGTGAATCTCGCTTCTGGGTTCTCGAGGATTTCTCTGTGCTGCCCGCGCGTTAGCGTTTTCTGCATACCGCAACATTGCCTGAAAATTTCGACATTCTTTCTGCAAGTGCCCTGACTGTCTTTTACTGTTGCTGTCGAGGAAAAAGTGCATCTGGCACGGTCCATTCATCATCTCTTCAGGGGACACGAAAGGCCTTGGGAACCTGGGCCCGCTATTTTGTCTGTTGTTGCGAGAATCATCCCTGTTGTCGCTTCGCTGCTCATTGCTTCTCTGGTAATCATCTCTGTTGCTTCCTCCTGTATTTGTCCGAAAACCTGCCGAAATTTGTCCTGGAGCGTCGTAGTTCTGGTACTACCGAGGAAATCTTCGCCTCGGTTGATAGTTTCGACCACGGTCCTCCTCTGGCGACCTGTGTCGTTTGTTGTGGACAGCGTCTTCTCCATCTGCCCATTTATTTGCTATCTCCATTAACGCGGATACTGTCTTTGGATTGGTCCTTCCCAAGTCCTCGACAAAATCTCCACGCCTGACTCCTGCGACAAACGCATCTATTGCTCTCTCGTCAGATATATTTTCTGCCGAGTTTTTGATGATATTCCACCTCTGGATGTACTTTCTCATTGGCTCATCTGGCTTTTGTCGACATGCTCTCAACTCCTCTAACGACGCGGGTTTTTTGCACGTGGATCTGAAGTTCTTGACGAACACATCCTCGAAACTTTCCCAGCTGTCGATGGACCCTGGAGCGAGTTTCTTTATCCACGATCGTGCGGCTCCACTCAAATGCACCTGAATGCTTTGCATGGCTGTTGCCCTGGTTCCTCCCGTGAGCTTCACTGTCTCCAGATAGTCGACTAGCCAATCCTCTGGATCTTGAAGGCCGTCGAACTTTTTGAAATTGTCGGGTAGCTTGAATCCTGAAGGGACTCGAGTTTTTCGGACTCTCCTCGTGAAGCATGGCAAGCCGCACATATCTTCGTCGTTAAGCTCCGGAGATTGCCGATGATCCCTTCTGCTTTGTCGTGCTCTGTCGACTCTTGCTTGTGCTGCCGTATCTCTTGCTCCACTTGGTCCTTCAGGGGCTGCCGTCATTGCTGCTGCAGGTCGTGGACTATTTTGCCTTGCTGTTCCTTCGGGAGGCGTTGAAACGAACGCTGTCCCCATAGCTCCAACTCCTGCTATCGCCATATTGTATAGTGTTTCCCTTGGATCACCTGGAGGTGGTTTAGACGCGAGGATAAAAGCTTGTGTCGCCATATACCCAGCTTCTGGTGTCTTAGGGATAATGTTTCCTCTTGTGTCTATCGACATAAAGGACATGTCGAGGTTTTGAACCAAGTGCTCTCTTTCTGCTTCGGGTATGTGTTGTAACCTTGATCTTCCTCTGTTCCGAGCCTCCCTGTGGCTATCACCCGAAGTTCTAGATTGTCGACTCAGATCTGCCCTTCTCCCGCTGGATGCAGAAGCTGCTTCCTTTCTCCTGTTCAACTCAGCTGTCTGTTTTTCCAATTCCCTCGCAGCTCGTGCGAGCCTATATTGATATGCTTGCAATTCCTCTGGTGTGGCCATGGTAGCCATTGGTTCTGTACCGTTCATAGCTCTCGCGGCTCTGTCCCACGCTGCTTGTGAAAGTTGAACTCTATCTCGCGGCTCTGGCCCGACGTATTTATTGCCCAGGCCTTGTCGCAGATTGGAGGGATCGACGTATGGATTTCCCAGATCGTCGAAAGCCTCAGATGTTTCCTCTTGATCTTCAATGGCATAAATCTGATGATACTTTGTACTCAGATCTATGTTGGGTTTGGTGGCATCATCGTTTAGATTGATGAAGACCTTGCCCACTGTGATAGATTTGTCGATGAAGTCATGGCCATCGACATCGCTTGAGCCATCGCTTATATATGAGTCCGCAGATGACTCAAACGACATGTCGTTGAAGATCTTGGCGAGTTTCTCTCTTGTTCTGGTGCTGATGTAGCGTGTCGCCGAAGTTTCTTCTTCTCCTGACTCGGTTGACGACGCATAGCTTGAAAAATCGGAATCGACCTTCGATGATCCCGACGAAATCGGAACCTCGACACGATACGATCTTTCTTTCTCGACGCGAAAGTGAAACCTTCCGAACGTCATCTCCATGGGCTCCGCCAGATACGCATATGCATCCAAACGGGAGGGTGGGTGAGGAACAAAATCGACAAGACCAGCAGCGATCTGTTTACCTCGATCCATTGTGTTGCTTGCAGTTGATGATGTCGAAGATCTTGAACGTGCCATCGAGATCAGATCCTTACGCCTCTAATCCCCACAGACGGCGCCAATTGACAAGGTATCAACTTGTCAATGCCTATGGATTGTAGGCTAGGGTTTAGTTGGAAGTAGAGGGTAAGTAGATCTCGAAGGTTTCAGCCGAAAAGTACTCGACGATTATGAAAACTAGGGTTTGTAGACAATGATTCGATTCCCTCTTCGTCCCTCGGCTCCCCCTTTATATAGGAGGTGGAGCCGAGGGATTCGTGCTATACAAGTTACATAATCCGGAACGGTTTCTAACTCATCCCGCCAGATTACAAATAACACTTCCTATTACAACTCTTGACTTTCCTTGATATATCTTGGGCTCCCGAATCTTCTTATTCTTCGGGTAGTGGGCCTTCAGTAAACCCCGGGTACTATCTTCGGCAGGCCCATTTGGGATGCCTATGTCACTTGACCTCCATTTACATATCACATCTAGACTCATATCTGCAAACCTCATCACTCTGTCCCATGGCTTCCATCGTATCTCTAACCCCCCGGGAGGCGGAGGCGCTTTGCGCCTCAAACTACCCCTCCCCGTTGGGCTACCACATCCCGACCGGCTGGTTGCTGAGCGTCGAAGGCGTACCGGTCCCTCCTGTCCCTCTAGGTGTGGCGCGCGAGATGGCCATCACGAACCACTACTACTTCGAGCTCACGCCAGAGCAGCGGAGGAATCCCCATTGGCATCCCGACTACAGCCCGACTTGGGACAGCTTCTTCATCAATCGGCGAGAGAGTGCGCTTGCCAGACATGAGGAGGACAGCCCGCCTCGTTCGAACTTCAACGAGGCCGGCCGTCGGCTGTGGTGGCGCGGCCGAACTCTCGAGAGCGTCATGGCCTACTGTGGCCCCCTCCTGCGCTACCCTCAGTCCCAGCCCACGCGTGCTCACCCGCCGAGGTTCGACTACCGCGACCCCGATGCCAGCGACGACGATGTCGGTGACTATGACGACTATAGTGGCGACTACTATAGGGCTAGGCACGAGTATGACTGGATGACTCCAACAGTCGAATCTGGCCATGTATCTTAATTTTCAGTTGAGCTCTGTACTTTAATTCCAGTTCAATCGTAATAATTTTTTTATTCCTGCCCATTGTTTCCCGCCCTTTTCCTCCCGTGCGCCATCGTGGCAGGAAACTTTCTCATCATCAGCGTCAGCTACGATGAAGCCACCAACTCTGGGATAAAAGGGGTATATAAACAAAATTTAAACTAAAACAATCGACAATGACTTTATTGAAAATACAATTAAAATAGATAAACAACTAGTCTAGTCGATCTACTCGTCGTCGAAGGTTGTCTCGGTCCAAATGTCGTCCCACCGAGGGTCGTTGTCGGCCCAAGTTGTATTCGGGTTGTCGAGCTCGAACTCGGCGACGGCCTGATGGTGGCGCCTGTTGGACCTGCGTTGTGCCCTGAGGTCAGCGAAGAACGCGTCGGTGTTGTCGACGTTGTTGGGGAACTGCGCCCTCCACTAGCGCATCAACTCCTCGTCGTGCTCGGCGATGGCGATCCGGCGCTGCACCTGGCGGTGGCGGCGACGGTCCTCGTCGTCGACGAGGCACGGCGTCGGCGCGAGGAACTCCGCCTCCTCTAGCGATTCGACGTCTGGGAAGTTCATATCGCGTCGTGGCCGCCGAAATCGCCACGCGGCCGCGTCGTAAGCGCACGCCGCCAGCTCCAGGGTGTTGTACATGCCGAGGGTAAGGTGGAAGCCACTGGCGCGCATCTCAGCGTAGAACCTACCGTTCGGACGCGCTCGGACGCCACGGAAACCTGACGAGCTACGACGGCGCGGCGGCATCCCGGAGATGAATGAGCGGAGGTGACAGCGACGTGTGGTTCCGCGCGCACACGGCGCTTTATAGCACGCGAAGCGACGCGGCAAGTTTGGTGATAGGAAGCGTGGGGTGGCGGGGCATGGCACGTGGAAGCGACATCTACACGTCGCACGCTGGCGGCGACGGGGCGAGGCACGTGGAAGCGGCGGCGACACGTGGCACGGTGTTGTGGGTATACTTTATGGGTATATCAACGGCATGGCCTAGATCCGGCAAGCCCGGGTGGCCCATAGTTGGTGGTGAGGCATGTGGCCCATCGGGCGGCCCAGTTGCTGTAGATCATGAAGGATGAAGTCCAGCCCAGGAACAGGAAGCCGGATCTCAACCGACCTACGAAGGAGGCCGGATCCGTGACAGCCCATGAAGTATCCAGATCCAGCACGTACTTGAAGGAAGGCGGATCCTTGACGTACACGGCAAGACATTGTACCGTAGTTAGGCAACTTGTATTCCGGCTAGGACTCTCCATGTAAACCCTAGATCCGTGCACCTATATAAGCCGGATCCCGGGAGCCCTAGAGGCACAAACACAACTCATTGTAACAACGCGAGAGCGCCCAGATAATTCCAGACAAGCAGCAGTAGGCCCTGTCATCGTGCAGGTGTTCCGAAGCTGGGTAAATCGCGTACCACCGTCCCGAGAGCACTCCGCCCTATGGCCCCTACTTCTTCTCCCCCTCGTGAGGATCCCTCCTCCGAGGTACCGTCGATCAGGCAACGACAGTTGGCGCCCACCGTGGGGCCTGTGGCGTCTGGAGGCCGGAACCGGGAGGGTTCCGCCGTGGGAAGCTATGACGACACCATCGCTGTGGGGCACGTCCTCTACGCCGGAAATCTGCCGATCGTCCCTCCGGATGAGTGTTGGATTCCGGCTAGGACAAACCCCGTCAAGCTCTCCATCGTCCCAGTTGGCGGCATACACATCTTCATCGGGGAAACCGTCGATTCCGACGGAAACCCACTGGTAAGTAACGCAGACGCGACCGCCGCAGAGCTCGACGCTGTCGCGAAGATCCGATCTGAGATGCAGGAGCTTCCCAAGGAAGATTCCGCCTCGGATCTGGAATTTTCAAAGCCCACCCAATCCGCCCCTGAGCAGGAAACAACGGTGGAAGACCAATGCAGATCCGCCTGGGTCTCCCAGGTGTTAGAAAAGCAGAGGTGCCACTTCGTACACTTCTTGGCCCACACCGCCGGAACCGCCCCTCAAGAAGACGGAGCTGGTCCTGAGCAGGTAGAGGCACCGAAAAACGACGCGGATCCGGATCAGGCTGAGCCTGTCGGAGAAAGCGAAACTCCAGTTGAAGAGTCGATTTTGGGCAATCTGAGCCCAATTCCCGGAGATACCCCCTCCATGGATACTGACGAGTTTTACCGCAAGCTAGGGGAGTACGGTTTCGGTGATCAACCTGAGGTCGACTCCGCCCAGCCTAAGCAGGTTCTCGCAACCGTAGCAGCGCTGGGGCAACCTGGATCAGAAGAGGCAACCAACCAATCTGACCCTCAGCCATCCCGCCAAGGATCTCCACTGTCACGGGAGCGACCCCGCAGGGATTCTTGCTCGGAGGAACTCCTGTCAGCTGAAGAGATGGTTGCACGAGCAGTTCTTAACAAACCTATAACCCCGGGCGACGCCGCAGATCCGGAGGCTCTAGAGGCCACTAGAAAGGAAATGCTGGCCACAGCCAAGAAGCTCGCCGATGCCGCATCCGCATTAAGGGATGAAAGGGCAGAAGCTGCAGGTTTGGTGGACCAATTCGACAGACAGGATCGCGAAATTGCTGCCACACTCGAGCATGTCAAGAGCATGGCGCAAGAGTGGGAAGTAAAGATGACCTATGCACAGGCGGAGGCCGATCGAATTGTTAGAGAAGCAATTCCGCCTCGCAGAATCAACTTCGCCACGCCCGCAGAGCAGCAGCCGCTGGAAACCCCAAAGGACAACATGCTAAAAGCTGCGGAGCTGTTGAAGAAGAAGGACGAAGAGGTTGATATCAACTACCTCCGCAAACTTGTCGCCTCAGCAATGCAGTAGCAAAGCAAGGCGGATACTTCGCGCAGGTTAGAATCCAATCCGAATAACTGTGTATCCACCGGCAGAAGGACGCTCGCGCCGATCGGCATCCCGATGATGAATCACACAGCGGATCCTCGGAGCGCAGAAGAAGAACCAGGGAACACCCAAATCCGATCCCCGTTCCGTCAAAGACGCCTTCGTCAGATCCAAGAAAGGGAAAAGATGCAATGTACTCTGGACGAGACAAATATCGCAACCCCTCTCCTCCGCCTAATGGTTACCCGCGACCCCCTCGCCGCCGTAGTCCAGCCGGAAACACCAGGCCCCCAGGGCATGGTGGGATTGTTATCCGCGACAACGTGCTGCCAAGAAACAGAAACAGGGAGCGCTCGCCGGAACCTCGCCGGAACCAGAACAACGTTCGTGAGCCCAAGCCCAGGAGGAGTCGGAATGAGGAGCGCGACCCAGAACCTCGCCGGAGCCGCGACCCGGACCCTCGCCGGAGCCGGAACGACCAGGGCAGCCAGCGCCATGGCGAAGGCAGCCACAAAAGCCGGAGCCAGCACCGGGAAGGCCGAGGAGAATCGGAAGGCGGAAGCAAGAAATCGGACCGACCACCTCGCAGGTCTCCCTCACCACCACCTAGCGGTGGCTGCGGAGGTGGAGGCGGAGGCGACGGCCGGAGATCTCGCTCTCGCTCACAATCTCCTCGCCACGGCTCGCGCGACGCACGGGACCGCCTTAACGAATACAGAACCGACTACCTTGGTCCGAAGTGCTTTGGCAGGATGATTCGAGAGGAACCAAAGCCAAGGATGAACCTCAAGCTACCCGGAAACCTGAAGCATTATGATGGCACCGAAAGGCCGGATACCTGGATTGAGGATTACTATAATGCAGTAACCTTTGCCGGAGGAACCCCTAACATCGCCTGCCGCATGCTCCAGTTGTACCTTGTAGGTCCAGCCCGGATCTGGCTCAGCGACCTCGAGAAGAACTCCATCTTTTGCTGGTTCGACCTGAAGGCCGCTTTCGAGAAACACTTCAGAGGCACCTACAAAAGACCTACCACGGCAAGCGACCTGCAAGCCTGCATCCAGAAGAAGGGAGAAACCTCAAGAAACTACCTCACACGATGGTTGGCATGCAGGAACGAGTGCGAAAACGTCGACCACACCACCGCCATGTACGCTTTCATTGGCGGACTGCAGAGGGGAGGATTGCTGAGGCATACGCTCACTCATTTGGCTAACTCAAACAAGCTGACTTTGGATGAGATGATCTCCATTGCCAGTGATCATACTGCCGCCGATGATGACGCAGGCGGTGATCTCGCAGCCACAGCAATCCCCCTACACCAACAAAAGAAGAACCGTGATAACGGCAACAGCAGCAGCCATAAGCGCAAGAACCCTGATGACCAGAAGAGTGGCGGATCCGAGATGGTCGCCATGGCGTTTCAACGCGGTGGTTCAGGAGGCGGAAGAGGACGCGGCCGTGGAGGCGGAGCCGGCAGGGGTCAGCAGCATGCCACTGAGGTCACAGCTGGCGGATCCCGCGCCCCGCAAACCTACGAGAGTACAGAGACATGCCCTGCCTGGCCCACCTGGATCCGGTTACAGGGAAGTCAACTCACACCAACCGCAACTGCAAGTGGGTCAATGATCTAAAGAACGACCCGGAAGCAGGATACAAGCGAGCCCGGAAGCACCGCCCACGCGGCAAGGGAGGCAAGGGCAAGAACAAGGACAAATAGGAAGATAGTTCCGAGGCGATGGAGGAGGATGATAACTCGCCGGATCCCAAGGTAGGATCCGCAGGTAAATCCAACCCATTCGAGAAGAAGAGCGTGGGGGCTTACCACACTTTCCTCGGAACCCCAACAGTCCGCTGCCAAGTCGACTACCGGATCCTGAACGCCACAGTTCCGGCTGTGCCGCAGTATGTCAGGTGGTCGGAAATCCCGTGCACATTTGATAGGGAGGATCACCCTGCCATTGTGCCAAAAGAATGCTACGCCTTGGTTGTAAGTCCCCGCATAGACGGGTATGACTTCTCCAAGTGCCTCATGGATGGTGGAGCCAGCTTAAACATCACGTACCTGGAGACTCTAGAGCGGATGAACCTCACCAAGGAACAGCTCAAACACAGCAACACTGAGTTTCATGGCGTGGTTCCGGGTAAGAAGGCGAATTCCCTCGGCAGCATCACACTTCCCGTGGCTTTTGGCGATGTTCACAATTTCCGCGAAGAGAAGATCACGTTTGAAGTTGTGCCCTTCAAGAGCTCCTACCACGTCATCTTCGGCAGGCCCACCTACCACAAGTTCCACGCAAGAGCGTGCTACATCTACAACAAGCTCAAGATTCCGGGTCCTAAGGGTATGATTACCGTATCCGGAGACTACAAAAAGGCTCATGAGTGCGAGTTAGGCGAAGCCGCCTTCGCAGTCTGTGATATCCGGAGAGGAGCTGCAAGGCTACGAGCCGCGGTGGATCCGGCGAGATGCAGACCACCAAGAAGCGAGATCTCCGAACAGAAGACCTCCTTCAAGGCCGCGATAGAAACCAAGAAGCACGACCTCATCAAAGGCGACCCTTCCAAGCAGGTTTCGGTCGGAGCCAACATGGACCCCAAATAGGAAGACGCTCGTCGAGTTCCTCCGCGCTAACATGGATATCTTCGCATGGCAACCTTCTGACATGTCCGGAGTACCTAGGGAACTCGCCGAGCACTACCTCAACATAAATCCGGGGGCTAAACCGGTGAAGCAAGCTATGCGACGCTTTGGAGATAAGAAGCGCCGCGCCATAGGAATGGAACTAGCTAAGTTACTAGAGGCAGGTTTTGTAATAGAAGTTATCCACACCGATTGGGTCGCAAATCCCGTCCTTGTACCCAAAAAGAACACTGAAATACTAAGAATGTGCATCGATTACTCCGGCTTGAACAAGCATTGCCCGAAGGATCCGTTCCCCTTGCCGCGCATTGACCAAGTCATTGATTCGACGGCGGGGGCGGAACTTCTGTGTTTTCTTGATGCGTATTCCGGGTATCATCAGATCCGGATGAAGGAGTCCGACCAAAAGGCGACTTCATTCATTACCCCGTTTGGTACTTACTGCTATGTTACCATGCCTTTTGGTTTGAAAAATGCAGGTGCCACCTACAAACGTACGATGCAGCGGTGCCTGAAGGACCAAATTGGCCGGAACGTGCACGCTTACGTCGACGACATCGCGGTCATGACCCGGAAAGGATCCGACTTGATCAGCGACCTCACAGAAACCTTCGACAACCTCCGCAGGTACAAGATGATGTTGAATCCGCTGAAGTGCGTCTTTGGCGTGCCAGCCGGAAAACTCCTTGGCTTCATAGTCTCTCACAGAGGCATTGAGGTTAACCCGGAAAAGATCAAGGCAATCCTGTGTATCAAACGGTCAACTTGTCTCAAAGATGTGCAACGACTAACTGGTTGCGTCGCAGCAATCAGTAGGTTTGTTAGCCGTCTTGGCGAGAAGGCGCTACCTTTGTACAAGCTGCTGAAGAAAACAGATAAATTCGCCTGGGACGACGCAGCCGACGCAGCTCTTCGGGGGTTGAAGGAAATACTCACCTCCCCACCTATCTTGGCAGCCCCAGCAGAGTCAGAGCCAATGCTCCTTTATCTGGCAGCTACCAACAAAGTCATCAGCCTCGTCATCGTGGTGGAGCGAAAGGAAGAAGGTCATGAATATGACGTCCAAAGACCTGTCTTTTACATTAGCGAGATCGACGGAGTCAAAGCAAAGATACCCTCACTTTCGTAAGCTAGCTTACGGAGTGTTCCTAGGCAGCCGGAAGCTGAGACATTACTTCCAAGAGCACCCGATGATTGTGAGCAAGGATCCGCTGTCAACAATTCTCAACAACGCCGACGCAACAGACGTACGGCTAAATGGGGCATCGAATTATCCGCCTTCGACATCGCTTACAAGCCTAGGACTGCGGTTAAATCCCAAGTCTTGGCAGATTTCGTCGCAGATTGGACGAAGCTCCGGATGCAAGTCCTGGAGCCGGAACCGAAAACATGGGTCATGCACTTCGATGGATCCAAGCAGCATCAAGACTCGGGAGCCGGAGTCATCCTCAAGTCCCCTAGGAGAAGAACTGCAGTTTGTTCTGCAGGTCCACGTCGGAGCTTCAATCCACATGGCGGAATCCGAGGCTCTACTGCACGGTCTGCGCGTCGGTAAGGAAATCGGGCTCAAGCACTTCTTATGCTGTGGTGATTCGACACGGTGGCACAACAAGTAGCCGGAACACTGGAACGCCGTAAACTCCGTCATGGCGGCCTACGAGAGACGAAGTTGACGAGATCGCCAAGTGCTTCCTCGGATACGAAGTCAAGTACGTCGGGAGAGACGATAACACGGCGCGAGACATGCTATCCAAGCTCGGATCCGGCAGGAAGCAAATTCCGCCTGGCATTTTCCTGGAGCATCTCCGGATACCCTCGGTGAAGGGCGCTAACCTGGAAAACCCAGAAGTGGCAGTGTCTCCGGCTAGGGAAGTGATGGCTATCATTCCGGCTTGGACACAGCCTTTCCTGGACTACCTCATCGATCAGAAGTTGCCAGAGGACGAGGTCCTCGCGCGACAGATCGTCAGACGAGCAAGATCCTACACAATTGTTGATGGACAGCTCTACAAACGAAGTGCAACAGGGGTATTTCTCAAATGCGTCTCTAATCAAGATGGCATTGAAATCCTCAGAGAGATCCATGCGAGGGGATCATGGGCATCATGCCGCTCCCAGGTCACTCGTTGCAAAAGCTTTTCGGCTAGGTTTTTACTGGCTCACAGCTAAAGAAGATGCTGACAAAATAGTCAAGACCTGCCGAGGTTGTCAGTACTACGCTTCTCAACCAAACGCTCCAGCCCAAGAGCTGAAGACCATACCTATCACCTGGCCATTTGCGGTCTGGGGGCTCGATATGGTTGGTAAGTTAAAAAGATCATCTCCTGACGGTTTTGAATACCTTAAATCGTCGTTGACAAATTCAGCAAGTGGATCGAGGCAAAGCCAGTGAGAAAAGCCGATGGTGCTACGGCACTAAAATTTGTCTGCAACCTCGTGATGAGATTCGGCATCCCACACAGCATAATCACAGATAATGGCACAAACTTCGCTCAAGGAGAGTTGAGGGATTATTGTGAGACAGTAGGGATTCGGCTGGACCTTGCCTCTGTGGCTCACCCACAATCCAATGGTCAGGTTGAAAGGGCTAACGGCCTAATATTATCAGGAATTAAACCGCGCCTTGAAGAACCGCTGCGACGAGCAGCTGGAGCTTGGGCTGATGAGTTGGAAGCTGTTTTGTGGAGTTTACGAACTACCCCTAACAGATCAACAGGGTTCACCCCATTTTTCCTGGTATACGGATCCGAAGCCGTGCTTCCCTCCGACATCATCCACGATTCACCGCGAGTTTCCGCCTACAACGAAGAAACAGCTGACGAGGCCAGACAGCTATCTGTGGACCTGATCGAGGAAGCTCGGAACTTAGCTGACCAGCGCTCCGCCATCTACCAGCAGAAGCTCCGACGCTATCACAGTCGTCGAGTTCGGAATCGCTCCTTCATGGAAGGAGACCTGGTCCTCCGCCTTCGATAGGTGAAAGACCATAAGCTGCAATCTCCCTGGGAAGGACCCTTCGTCGTTAGCAAAGTGCTTCATAACGGGTCGTACTACCTTGTTGATTTCCGTGAGCTGAAGGATAGACCTGCTAATTGGCACCGGAAACGCAAGCGTGAGGATCCGGATGACATCTACGACGAGACAGATCGCCCTTGGAACATCGCACAGCTACGTCCTTTCTACACTTAGCATATTTTTTCCGAGTTACAAACTCTGTAATAGTTATACATGATCAATGAAATAAAGCATATGGTTCACTCTTTGAGTCTTTTACCTCCTTTACTTGTTCATTTTCGATCATGTATGTTTTTTCCGACTAAAACCGCAGAGCTGGATGTTTCCGCCTAGGCGTGTATGAAAGTTGTGATTTTTCAAAATCGTCCCTTAGGACGTAAGCCTAAGTTTTCTGGTGGAAAATTTTTTCGTTGCGAACTCGTGGATTCCTGGTAGCGACTTCCGGCACCTAGGCTGGGGGCTTGTTTCCGCGGTTATGGACGGACGCCATTGGGCTTCGTCACCGCAGGCGAGCGTTTCCGGCCAAAGGTTTTCCGGCTCGTGGAAGGTCAAACGAGTAAGACGGAAAATTAACAAACCAGCACTTGCTTTTAACAAACGAAACATGCAAAATAATTCTAACGGATAGCAGGATAAGTTTTCCGCCCACGCATAATTGTTTCGTCCCTAGATAGTTAAGAATTAAAGTTATATTACAAACCCTCGCTGGGGCCAAAATGATGCATTGTTTCTCCCGCAGGAATAAAAGTTTTCACTCCCCCTTAGCCGGAGAAGTCTTGCCCTCTGGATCTTTTTCCTTGGCGTCTTCGGCCGGAGATGACACGTCTTCATCACTTTCTTCCTCTTCTTCAGAAGCTGCAGCGCTGGTCTTGGGTTCCTCTTGGGGAGCGTCCTTGGAGCTGGTCCAGGTAAATTGGGTTCCGGATTCCGTAGGTCGCGCCTCCGCGTCGCGCTCCTTTTGAAGTTCGGCTTCCAAGGGCTCGTCCGCAGGAAGAACGACCTTGTCGTAGAATTCATCATGCCGGATCCTGCGCGCGATACGGGTGTCGTAGCCGCTCACTGCATCCAGGAGCGCGTTAACATCCGCATCCGGAGGAACGCCCGTGGTTACCTGCTCAAGATCAAGCTCCGGGTTATGTGCTAAGCACATAGTTAAGGTCATTGCAGCTGCGCCTCGGGCTGATGATGCCTGTAGATCCGTCACCAGCTCCGGAAGAACGTCCACTTTTCTAACAAGTTTGCGAACGTTGCAAGTGCGACTCCTCTTGATGGATAAGTTGTAGCATATCTTGCGGGAGGCGGAGATGAGATCTTTGCAATCATCGCCTGCAAGTTGAAGAAGGTCGTCTCGTGGGAACAAATTCCGACGCTTTTCCGGATACCCAAGCGGCTCTACATAAGATAATCAGGATATCAGCATGCAATTTGAGCACAAAGAAAAAGGTCGGAGCAAACATCTGGACAAGGTTTTCAGCATAGTACCCAAGATGTTCTCGTTGAGCAAGTCCCAGTGATGTTCCGCGGTCTCCATATATTTCTGGAACCCATAGAGCTCTTTCTGCTGCCTCTTGATGGTCTCGCTGTCAGCATTTCTTTTCAATATAAATTCGCCCTTTTTCCTGATGTGCTCGGAGTTTTTCTCCGCCAGCTGTTTCTCGGCCTGCTCCCTCTTTAGTTCCGCCTCCTTTAGTTTCGTTTCCAATTCTTGGTACGAGGAGCGCAGGTTCTCAAGTTCCGACGAGGCTGTAGCAAGGGAAGAGGATGCGCCTATAATAACATAAGTCAAAAGCAAGTTCAAAGTCGGAATATGAACTAATGACGAAAAAGACGGAAACCAACCTTGGGTGTCCGCCAGTTGTTTGTTCAGTTCCGCATTCGCATCTTTCAGAGTCCGGATATTTTCCGCCTGATTCAGAGTAATGCGGCGCTGAAGGGCAATGTTCTTGTGCAGCTCGTAATGCAGCGCCTGCTGTTCCTGTAAAACATAGACACGGCAGGAGTAAAAATTCGGCCTGTAACAGTGGTTTCCTTCAAAGCATTATTGCCGGAACCTTTCCGCCATAATGCTTGGGGGCTACTGATCCAATTTAAAAACTTTCCCGGAAGTAATCTTTCTCTAAGCATCTAAGCGATAACTATTCTTTGAGTTTCCGCCTACATGCTTGGGGGCTACTGGGGAGTACCTTTTGCTTGCAGATGAGTTTGTCGAAGAACTGGCCGACATCCTTCTTAAAGTCCTGGATTTCCGATGTCGTGACGTCAGGCTTCCCCCAGGCGTTGTTCAGCATGGTGTTGAGCAAGTCTTGTTCAAGCTCCCATTTCTCTGCCTCGGTTAACTTGTTGAAAAACTTGGTAGCATATGCCTTGGGGGTGGAAGTGGTGTCAGCCGGATCTCCAAAGTTTTTCGGAAAAACGACGATGTCGCCAGCGCCGTTTCCGGCCTTCTCAGAAGAAGTGACTTCAGCCTCTCCTTGGCCTTGTTCTTCTGCGTCTTCTTGGGCAGGGCCTTTGGCCTTAGGATCTTCTCCGCCCACTTTCTCACTGCTAACCGGAATTATTTCCGGTGGAGTGTTTGCGGCAGGAGGGGGAGATTGATCAGCCTGAGGGGGAGACGGCCGAGGAGTAGGGTGGGAGGTACTTGGCGGAGCTGGAGTAGTAGGACCAACTGCCGGAGACTTTTTCATGTATTTAGTAATAGGCTCTTGGCTGATGGTCCGCGTAGCAGTGGTACTCGGATTCCTGCAAACAAGTGAAAGGGATTGAATAAGAAATGATTTCGCCAAAATAGAGGTGCACCATATTCGGAAACTTACGGGGCACCGGGGATGATGGGGCGCGAGCGTTTGCCAGCTGTTGAAAGCATCTTCAGGCGTGCACGTTCCGCTTTCCTCGAGTCTAGCGGAGGTGGCCTTACGGTCTTGGACTTCTTGGCGGAGGCCTCGCCGCTAGCTCCGGCCTCTGAGCCGGAAGCTTTGGCGCGGGGACGCTTCGAAGGTCGAGGGGCTGCCTTGCGGGGTGCCTGTTCCTCTTCCTCCTCTTCGTCTTCCGGAACCTCCTCCGCCGCGTCGCCGCTGACAGGGACACGAAGAATGGTGCGGAAGTTTTCCTCCGCCAAAGTGTTGAGCTGGGAGGAATATGAATAAAAGTCAGAGTTAACATCCAAAAACTTGTGAAGTTTGAAGTAACGAAAAGAACAGAGCTTACCGGAGGACACTGGTCGTTTGTGTAGATATCCTTGATCAGTTCCGGGACTTGTTGGCCCCTAGGAATCTTCACCAACGTCTTGAACCTTCTCTTGAGGGAGTCGGCCGGAAGATCGTGGCGAGTGACTCGGAGGAGATCGTCCGCCCCAGTATAAGCGCACATCAGGCGTGCGTTGTAGCGCAGGGGCTGGATTCTCCGGGAAAACCAGCTGAGGGTGAGCTGGGCTCCGGTCAGTCCGTCATGGACTAGCCAGGAGATTCTCCGCGCTGCCTTCTCCAAAATAGGGGTTTGGGCGAGCGAAGGAACAAAGCTCCAGCTTGCGAGCTCTTCCGGAGGCTCGTTGATGAACTTGGGCAAGCCATCGTGGATGTCCGGAACTGAGGCGTTCTTTTCATAGAACCATCCGGCGTTCCAGTACCGGACGGATTCGTGCGAATCGTGGGGAGGATACATGCGGCTAGGTCGGAGCATGAACGTCATACTCCCACAGTTCACCATTGCTTTGTCTTTTGTTTCCTTCTTCACCCGGAAGAAGAACTGCCATAATTTGACATCTGGTCGGATCCCAAGGTGCCCTTCACAAAGAGTTACGAAGTTGGAGAGGAGGAGGTATGAGTTTGGGCAGATGTTGTGGGGCTGGAGCCCGTATGTGTTGAGGATGGAGAGGAAAAACTCCGAGCAAGGGAGTGATAATCCGCGTTCCACCCAAGCCTTAGTCATGACGATTTCTCCGGCTTCGGGTTTGGGGACGTCGGAATCACGTGTGAAGCTCCAGTGAGTGGAGATCATACCCTCGTTCTGGAGCTCTCTAAGCTCCACATCGCAGGTTTCGCAGGCCACCACTGACCCCGCTCTCCTTCACGGATCCGGGCCTTGGACGCCCTCTTGTTTTCCGCCTCCTGTACTTTGGCTGCCATCCTAGCTTGTCCCTCGAGTTCTTCTTGAAGCTCTTTGAGGGAGGGGATCCGGCCTGGAGCGGTGCTGGAAGATGCGGAAAACGGTTGAGCTAACCTAATGTCGGAAACATATGGTGGCAGGTATGCTATGGGATTCGGACATATTGGTTCTAATGGATTGGGATCCGGGCTACTCGGAGAGCTACCAGTACAGTGCGATGAATCAAGTGGCATGCTTCCGGCTGCGCCCATGCAAATTATTTGAGTATCCGGATCTACACTATGTTTGTCTTCTACGAGGCCGGCGCACGTACCGTTAATGGCGCGGTAGCTCGACGGAGCTCCGGTGAAGTCGAGGTCGCCGGACTTGCAGGAGATCACCTCGCGTGACCACGAATCGGCGGCGGGAAGGATTTCCCGTTCAACCGAAGGGGTCTTGGCGCGAGGAGAGGCTTGGACTGGCGGCGCGCGGAGTTCACCGTGGCGAGGTTCGCCGGAGATGAGATCCGTCGGGCGGCGCGGCGCGAGGAAGAAGACGATGATGGTGAGAAGGTGAAAGAATGAGAAGTTACCGCGGGCGAGGGTTATATATAGACCCCGCGCGGAGATTCGTGTTTCGGATCTAACGGCGGAAACTGAACAGTCACGCCGTTGGATGATCCACACGTGTCTTAGGTCAAATAATGGTAAAATGACGTGGAGGTAACTTAACTGTGCGCTCCCGAAATTTCCGGCTAAAAGATTCGCATCTCCGAAGATTTAGCGCGGGAAAAAAGGAAGTTGTGCGCGGGAAAAGTGGGATTTCCGTTTCATTATTGATCTAGAAGAAAGGAAGATTTTCGAATAGATGATACTGGAAACAAGAGAAAGTTTTGAAGCTCTTCAAGATTCTCTTCGGATCCGAGCTGAATGAAGTCGGAGGAATGATGAATCTCGGAGAACTTCGGGGGCTACTGTTGTGGGTATACTTTATGGGTATATCAACGGCATGGCCTAGATCCGGCAAGCCCGGGTGGCCCATAGTTGGTGGTGAGGCATGTGGCCCATCGGGCGGCCCAGTTGCTGTAGATCATGAAGGATGAAGTCCAGCCCAGGAACAGGAAGCCGGATCTCAACCGACCTATGAAGGAGGCCGGATCCGTGACAGCCCATGAAGTATCCGGATCCAGCACGTACTTGAAGGAAGGCGGATCCTTGACGTACACGGCAAGACATTGTACCGTAGTTAGGCAACTTGTATTCCGGCTAGGACTCTCCATGTAAACCCTAGATCCGTGCGCCTATATAAGCCGGATCCCGGGAGCCCTAGAGGCACAAACACAACTCATTGTAACAACGCGAGAGCGCCCAGATAATTCCAGACAAGCAGCAGTACGCCCTGTCATCGTGCAGGTGTTCCGAAGCTGGGTAAATCGCGTACCACCATCCCGAGAGCACTCCGCCCTATGGCCCCTACTTCTTCTCCCCCTCGTGAGGATCCCTCCTCCGAGGTACCGTCGATCAGGCAACGACACACGGGGAAGGGACACGTGTGGCACAGTGGCGGCGGTGGCACGTGGAAGGGGCGGCGACACGTGGCGCGGGAAAGTGGCGGGGCATGACACGTGGAAGGGACACGTGTGGCACGGCGGCGGCGGTGGCTTCAAATTCAAATTCAAATTCATAAGTTATTTAAATTTATATTTAAATTCATATGTAAATTATACTTTTATTACATAGAGATTTTTTTCTGAACATTTTGATATATCATAGCCCTTTTTCATTTGAAATAAGGCGGGAACAAAAAAAATTTAAAATTTTGGCCTCTGGACCCGGTTTGTGGCAAAACCGGGACCGAAGGCCTATTTTCGCGCGCGCCTTTGGTCCCGGTTTATGCCACGAACCGGGACCAAAGGCGGGGGTATAACTGTATCGCTTCGTCTCCGCGGATATCAATCCCGCGAAGACGAGCGCACAGACACGACGCCAGTCTGCCGCGCTGCCGAACCGCCGCCGCCGTGCGCCGCCACCCTCCGCCTCGTTCTCCACCTCCGCCGCTCGCGCGCCCCGGCCGCCCCTCTCTCCTCTCTCCCGACGCCGCGTGCCGTCTTCGTTGCCGCCCGTGCGCGCGCCTCCTCTCTCCGCCCGCCGCCGCCGCCTCCTCCTCCACCGCCGCTTCCTTCTCGCCCGCCGCCGCCTCCTCTCTCCGCCCGCGTCGGCCGCCTCCTCCTTGACCGCTGCGCCTCCTCTCCGCCAGCAAGGTGAGCCCCGGCCGCCCCCCTCTTTAATTTTTTTTCTTCATTTTTATTATTGTTATTTATATTTGTAAAATTTGTATATTGTTAGTATATTTGTTAGTATAGTTAATTAGAAAAATTATTAGTATATAGTTTTTAATTAGATAGTTGTTATATATATTGTTAGTATACATATATATAGTTGTTAGTATATTGTTAGTATAGTTAATTCGAAAAAAAATTATATAAAAAATAGTGAAATTTATATTAGTTAGAAATAATATATAGTTAGAAATATTAGTTAGAAAAATTAGTTATAAGTACTTGTTAGATAAAAAATTATATGTTAGAAAAAAGTAGTGAAAATTATAGTTAGAAAAAAGTTGTGAAAAGAATATTTGTTAGAAATAAGTTATTCAAATTCAAATATTGAAATTTAAAAAGTTGTGAAAATTATATGTTAGAAATTTTTACATGTTAGAATATAAAGTAATATTTGTTACATAAATTTTATTAGTTAGAAATATTTGTTAGTAAAAAAGCATTGAAGTTATTTTATTTAGCACAATATCATATTTTTTTTATTTATGTTAGTACATATATGATTTAGTTTCGTAGCAACGATGCCGCGCCAACCGCCGCGTCGTGGAGGGACCATTCTGGAGCAGATGCAGTCGATGGGGGAGGTCCGGGACTGGGCTCCACCGGGGTGGCACTGGGAGGTGTTATCTTCCGGGGCGCGCACCTTGGTGCCGAATCTAGGTCCCGTCGTCGACCCGGATATTCTCTGGTGGAGGTCGCGTGGGCCACGGTAGTTTCAGAGGGAGCCAGCCCCGCAGGAGGTGGTAGCTCAGCGCATTATAGAGGAGGACGAGCACGTTCGCCGTTACATGTATGCGTTAGACACCTTTAATAGGACCGGATGGTCAGTTATGCAGGGATCTCACATTAGCTATGACCCTGTTATTGTTCTGTGGCTTTGGGTGTTCAGACGGCGCGGTTCAGCACACGGTCGGCGCCGTTGAGAGGTTCTAGTAGTGATCGATGTATTAGGGTTAAATAAGATCTATGTATGCATGTAACTGCACTATATGCTTTCAGCATTACATTATCGATCCTTAATAAATAACTATATATGTAACTCCAATTTCAGTTTTCTGCATTATCCTTAATTTGATCATATGATGATTCCTATATATAACTTGCAAGTCGTTGTAGAAAGCATGGACGGACACAGAGACGAAGCCCAAGAAAAATTCATGGCTGACCTCATAGCCAATGGTACTCTGGATGATCGCGACGACGACGTTATTCCAGATGATGGTGGTGACGATGTCACCGCAACTTTTTTGAATGACTCCAGTGAGGGAGCGGAGAATATTGACCGAAGAGAAGATGGCTACGATGAGGAAGAAGATCCTAATGGCTCCGGTGAGGAAGAAGATCATCATAATGGCTCCGGTGATGGAACCGTAGTTATCACCCAGGTATATAAATTAAGCCGCTGCTGACTAGATGCATTAACTAATTAAATTGTACTGACGATGAATTATTTCTTTTTAGCCCTCCGGATCGAGCACTTCTTCTGTAAAGTCGAAGAAGCGAGGCCCGGCCAAAAAGTTGGACGACGGTGTTAGGCGCGACATCACCCATATCGCTAAGGATGGTAAACCGATTGCTCCCGAGAAGCATGCAAAGTCATTTATAGCTCAATGTGGAGTGCTTGTTAGGGACTACGTCCCGATCACCGTTCGAGATTGGAACAAGCCGAAGGGACTAGAGTTGTTGCAGAGGAAGAAGCTCAAGGTCTTTATATCGATGATGTAGCCAAAGAGAGTATTCTGACCAAGCTCATGGCACATTTCAACATAGTACCTCCAGAGGGGGATGCCGATGAAAAGGCAAAGATGGAGAAGGCAGTCTGTGACTTTGCCAAGAAGAAGATGGCTGAACTATTCAAGAACCACAAGAAAAGATTGCGCGTCCTTATCAAGAAAGACAAGACTCCGGACAGTGAAAAGGTAAAAAATCACTGGTACGAATTCGTGAAGTACAACACGGAGTTAGAAAAATTTAAGAAAAGGTCGGCAACAAACAAGGCAAATGCTGCGTTGAAGAAATATCACCAAGTTATGGGTCCAGGTGGATACAGGGCTAACCGTCCTAAGTGGCAGACAGCTGAGGCGGAACTGACCAGGAAAGGGATCAGATTAGGGACACACGGTTGGACCGAACGGTCGAAGGAGTGGTTCTACGGGATTGGAGGAAAGTTGGATCCAGAAACAGGGAAATGTATCTATAAGAAAGCTCATCTGAAGCAACCCATTGAATCCCTGGAACAAGCACATAAGGACGTGGAGGAGGGGAGGTTCCAGCCCGAAAGAGAGAACGATGGGCTGACACGCGCCCTTGGGAACAAAGAACACGGCGGACGAACACGGGGCGCAGAAGGCTCCGTTCCGTCGAAGTATGGCTTTCTTGCGGAAACGAAGAGATTTCCTGATAAAAGCCATGAGAGGAGAAAGGCAAGGGAAACAGACCGCATAGCGTCCTTAGAGGATTCTATGAGCACCATGAAAGCCCAATTAACCATAGTAACCCAAGTACTTACATCCCAGATGGCTCAGGGGCAGGCTGTAGATCCTGCATTGCTCGATGCTATCGTCCCGCTGTAATCTCAACACCGGAAAAGCAGCGTGGCTTCCACTCAACAGGATAATGATGATGATGACCAGGTGGTTGAGCCTCCTCGCTACCCCCCCCCCCCCCCCCCCCGTGGATGATCTCACTGAGAGCCGTCCTTGTGAGATGCATGTTAATGTTTTCAACCTATCCTTCAAGGCGGCGGTCGGCATTCTATTACCTACAAGGACTTACCATTGCCGTCCGGTCCAAGACGACTTTGCTGTTGTGATGGTGGATGAAGTGATGAGAGATTATGAGGAGTTGGTCCTTGAGCACCCTGCAGGTGAAGATGGGGAAATCAAAGAACTGGGAGAAGCCCGTAGAACCACCGTGCAATGGCGGAAGGAGAACATTGTGTTTCAAAGTGAGAAGCCACCAAGTAGGCCACCTCGTCCGCCTCCTCCGCCACCTGCGCAGTCTCCTCCGCGTGATGATTCTCCTCTGCGCGATGATGAGTCCCCTGTGCATGAGCAGTCTCCTCCGCGTGACAATACTCCGACGCCTCCTCCTCCTCGTCAGGAGACTCTGCTGCCTCCACCTAAGCAAAAGAGGAAGCTAACCGCGGCACCTCCTACAGCTCCGAAGAGATCATCAACTCCGATGATGGCACATACTCCAGAGTTGTTACCACATGAGCAGACTGATGAGCAAAAGACGTTTCTTGCGCCGAAGAAGACGTTTATTCCACCGCATATAATGAAGCACTTTGCCGAGACGATAATAAAGAGAGCTGAGCCGAGAAGTGATTATGACCGCTCTCTTGGACAGTCCTATAGAGCGAGCAAAGCAAAAAAATGTCACCCAACTTGGACATCAGGATAATCAGTCCATACCCCACTTCGTCGTGCAGTCCTATGATGATCCAGAGACGGCATCGATGATCGAACGGGAGGCTAGAGGCCAGGGAGCAGATGTTCAGTACGAAGATTACTATCCAATGGCTCAAGTCGTAAACAATTATAGATACGGATATGATCTTGTCAAACCTGGCGAGCTCGCGCGTCTAGGGACTCGGATGCGAAGGTTGCATGAATGGTACGTGAAAGCCTGTCGAAGAGGTGATCTCTACCTCACGGTGCATCTTAGAGTTGAGCATTACTTCCGGGGGCGGGAGGAGATAAACCTTGAGTTAGAAGAACTGTTTCAGTTATTCAATCAAGACGCCCTCGACAAATCTGTCATCAGTTGCTACTGCATGTAAGTGATTTATTTATGTAATTAAGTCTGTAGCTCAGCTCATTCATTTGCACTAAGAATTATCCTCACTATATTCTTTGTGTACGCTATATATTAATTATGCAGAATGAAGAAGCTCGAATGCAAAAGAGGCAAGCTCCACGACATGGGGTTCATTGACCCAAACACAGTTCATGAAGATACGGTTCGACAGTACGCCAAGGACAAAGAGGACAACATGCTAAGGTTTTAATGAAGCAAGCAAACAAAGAGGATATATTCTTTCCCTACAACTTCAAGTGAGTGTTATAACATACATTATGCTTGTGCAACTTCCACTTTTATTCTCGTAATCATTGAGCTATGTTTGTGCAGCTTCCACTTTATTCTTCTAATCATTGAACTTAACAAAGGAGTCGTACTTGTCATGGACTCAAAACGTAAAGAACATGCGGAATGGGCGGACATGGCTGCCATCATCCAGAGGTAATTCCAATCAATTTCGTATCGGCATCTTCATCTGTTCTAATTCGACGATATCATCAACTAATCAATAACTCATTTACTCATTTTTTCTTTGCCGGGCAGGGTTTGGAAACGGTTCATCACTACTGTTCCGGGTAAATGGAAATCGGAGCTTACATTTAAAGATTACCCTGTAAGTACTACTATATATATAGATATGTCTGTGAATCTCTTTGATATATTTTCTTTCAATACGATGCTTGATTATTAGTTTGATCGAACTATTTTTTCCGTAAAGTGTATGAGGCAGGAACCCGGGAATAACTTATGTGGATACTACGTCTGCAATTTCATTCGTGACATGACCTGTCAACGGGATGCGGAGGAAGCTATACACCACACTCGTGTACGTGAACAATATTTCACAATTAATCTTCGTACCATCAATTGTATTGAGTTCCATTCATATATATATATATATATATATATATATATATATATATATATATATATATATATATATATATATATATATATATATATATATATATATATATATTGATCTTCTTTTTTAAATATAGATGATACGCCTGCGGGACACTCTCATAACGGAGGATCGCATACGAGCAGTTCAAGAGGAACTCGCGGGATTCTTTCTTAACGAGGCCATTGCCCCAACGGGAGAGTACTATCGGAAGTTCGTAGATCTTGATCGTGTACTTCGTAGTCGTTAGGCATATGAGATAGATTTAGTAAAGAGGTCCGACTTTATATTGTAAATATGCATGCATTACGTGTACTGTTGATGATATCTATATATTCATGACGATGTTTTGTGGTTTCTTGAATGATATGTATGCATCGTTGAAACTCTGCCGCGGCAGAGAAACGCTGCTCCACCCTAAACCTGTGCCGCGGCAGAGAAACGTTAATTTTCTGCCGCGGCAGAGAACCCCCAGTCCCGGTTCGTACCACGAACCGGGACCAAAGGTCCTCCACCTCGAGCGCCCTCGCCGCACCACGTAGCGGGGCCTTTGAACCCGGTGCATCTTTGAACAGGGACTAAAGGGGGGACCTTTAGTCCCGCCTTATTGGTCCCGGTTTGCAAACCGGGGCTGAACCGGGCCTGTTGCCCCCTTTTTCCACTAGTGTGCGGCAAACAAGAATTTCTAAAATGGAAGCTCAAAGTAATTTGCCACACCTAACCGCAGTTCACTCCTGTGGTCTTCCAACAACTTCTTACTACCACAAACTGATTTGGTTCTACACTTCTGAGAGCCCAATCCACCACTAAGTGACACAACTATGCGCAAAGCTGTTCCTAACACCAAGTCATAACAAGCATACCCAATTGCAGGTTCCTGAACAACAGTCTGATTCTGATGTTCACCTGAAACTGCAAAACAGGCAAGAATCATGACAAAACCTAATTAATAACTGATAGAAACCAGACCCGACAGAGAACTTCACCAGCATATAGTGTAATTACTGACGCCCGATTATGAGCCTGAAACATTCCTGAACACAAACTGGATGAAGGCACGGGCCTCGCATCTACTGGCTTACTCTCAATGCCTCCGAAAATTGGTAGGGACTAATTAGCGGGATTGCCAATTCTAGTAAGAAGTATTTAGAAACTACGACATAATCGCAGTTTCGTCCCATAAATTTCCAACCCGCATGAACCAATAGTTGTTGATGACGAACAGGGACAAAAGTCTGAATCTAATTCATTTCAGTTTTATGTCTTACTGTATTATACACCCTTGGTTTCTAAATATAAAACGTTTTTTAGTTCAGTTAAACTCCCAAAGCCTCATATTTAGGATCATAAATAGTAGTACTTTGGAGTATGAAGATGCTTGTACTTATCGTCAACTATTCTAATCAGCTGGGGGAGCTGCCATTCTATTTCTAGCAAGCTATGGCGTCCGCTGGAGCTAAATGTGGCCTCTAATAACACTACCAGCTCCTTTTTTTCTGATTAGAACTAGCACAATGTATTTATTTACTTTGAGAGAGAAAACCGGCAGCACCATGTTGTCTCCGTACTAATGTGTCCCTAGAGAAAAATCCAATTAGTGAACACGCTTCCTGGGCTGCGATTGCCTTTTTTATTTGAGCAGAAGACGTCAGTTGCTACGTTGGCCTATTACTTTCTTTTTTGAACAAACACAGTTAACGGTAACACTAACGAACCATCTCCGGTGTTAGAAATCCTGACGGACATCTCGGAACGAAAAAAGAAACAAATCGCAACGGCAGTTCCTAGCTATTTAAATGGCGATAATATTTCCACAAGTTCATGCAAGTCATCATCCCTGATCATAATTTGACAAACACTGCATCTAACATCAAGGTTTTGCTTCCTTGCACCAACAATGGAGGATGGCTTCTTCAACACACCCCTGCTCCTCCTCTGCATCACCCTTGCAGCCGCCCTGATGTTCCTGCTCCGCCATAGGCGGAAGGCACAGTTGCCTCCTGGCCCACCGGCCCTGCTCTTCCTGGCCAAGTTCTTGGCGCTCCGGCGGTCGATCTTTGATCTTATCCCGCTCCTGCTAGAGCTCCATGCACGCTATGGCCCAGTCATATCCGTTCACCTCTTTCAGACGTTCGTCTTCATCCGGGACCGCCACGTGGCCCATCGCGTGCTCGTCCAGGCCGGCGCCACCTTCGCCGACCGGCCCCGGAAGTCGGACCCAGAGCTCCTATTCTCCGCCGGCGGCCGTGACATCACCTCGTCACCATACGGCCCCTACTGGCGCCTTCTCCGCCGGAACCTCGTCGTCGGGTCTCTTAGCCCAGCACGAGTCCGAGAGTTCGCCTCGGCGAGAAGGTGGGCATGTGATGCCCTTGTCAGCAACCTCCTCCGTGCACAGAAAAGCGGTGGTGCGCTGGAGACAGAGCCGAAGGTTGTCGTCCCGGTAAGACCATTCCTGCGGCGGGCCATGTTCGAGCTGCTCGTGTACATGTGCTTCGGCGTGCGGCTCCAGGACGAGGTGCTCGACGAGATCGAGGAGCTCCAGAACTCTGCGCTGTGCTCCATCACCGCCTTCCCGGTCTTCGCTTTGTTCCCGGCGATCACCAAGAGGCTCTTCCGGAAGCGGTGGGCGGAGTACTTGGAGTTGCGCCGGAGGCTGGACGGGATCTTCACCCCTCTCATCTACTCCACCACGCGTGACGACACACGGTCGTGCTACGCCGACTCGCTGCAAGCGATACGCGTGGCAGACGAAGGCGGCCGCCCGCTCACGGACATGGAGAAGGTCAGCCTCTGTTGCGAGTTCCTGGATGGAGGTACGGACACCACCGTCACCTTGCTGGAGTGGACCATGGCCGAGCTAGCCAGCCGCCCCGACATTCAGACCAAGGTCTACGAGGAGATAAAGTCATCTGCGGAGTTCAGTGACTGCGACCCGCTGGCGATGCCATACCTGAAGGCCGTCATCCTTGAGAGCTTGCGGCTGCACCCGCCAAGCCACTTCGTCCTGCCGCACGGCACAAAGAACGATGCCATAATCGAGGGTTACGAGGTGCCCAAGGGCGCACAGCTCAACTTCTTGGTGGCCGAGATCGGCCGTGACCCCGCGGTCTGGACAGACGCGCTGGAGTTTCGGCCGGAGAGATTCTTGGATGGCGGCGAGGGCTGCAGCGTGGACATCACGGGGAGCAGGGAGATCAAGATGATGCCGTTCGGAGCTGGCCGTAGGATGTGCCCCGCGTACTCCCTGGGCATGCACCATGCCGAGTACTTCCTAGCGAGGCTGGTGAGGGAGATGGAGTGGCAGCCAGCGGTGGAGGGAGAGGCAGTGGACATGACGGAGAAGTTGTACTTCACCACTGTGATGAAGCATCCCCTCCATGTACGCATCATCGTCAGAAACTAAGTGGAGTCTGCGAACTGCTGATGCATTCCCACGACTGACTGAGAAACAAAATGTCTCTTTCCGTTGTACCGAAGCCAGTAAGATCTCGTATTATGACTTTGGAGAGCTCTCTGTCATCCATCAATACCCTCAGTTAATTTTCACTCTAGATTTGAAATAGTCGTTGGGTCAGAATAAATATTTTTAGATTAATAGTGAAATACATTTGAACTTTCTATTTCGTGCGACAATATCTTTTAAACAAGCCTAAAACAAGTTTTGTTTCGAAAAAATTCGAAATCTGAATTTTGAAACATAACGAAGCATCATGATAGATTTTCAAGCACAATGGAACTCAATGAGACAATATCAAAGTTGATACAAAAATTAACACTTTTGCTATGTGTAAATTTATCGCATGCGTCTAATACATGTTTGAAGTATGGCGAACCACATTCAAACATGACGATGCACAATAAACCTCTATAAAACTAGCTACAAAATATTGTGTCTTCAAGTTGCAGTCACTATGATTTTAATTCAACCATCATGTTAGGATTTGAGCTCATAATTAAGTGTTGTTATCTTATTTTTCATGAATATATTTTATGGTATGAACTCTATGGAAATTCCTAAATTATTTTCTAGCCATGATGAATCAAGTTTAAAACACAGTGAAACAAATTGTAGCCCAAAATATTCTCATCACGTTTCATGAACATTTTTTCAAGCTTCACCAAATTTCTAAAGTTAATTTTTAAATATTGCTAAAATATATTCAATATTGGTGTTATTTTGAAGCTCTCGTCACTAGGAATCCAAGTATCCAAACAGTTTTCAAACTGAAGGTGGGGCATGCACAGTATATATGATGCATGGTAGAATCGCCGCTCTCTCTCTTGTTCTGCTTTTAACAATAACTGATTGTTGTTATTCTCCTTTCAAATGGTTGGAGAACCAATCACTTTGTCCTTTCAGTTTTGTATAAATATATTTCCATTATATCTCCACTACTTATAAAAAAGCAAAAAAAAATCCATGTCTACCAAATTAACGTACACACTAAACAGAGAAACAAACACCCTAAGATCAACCCGTTTAATGAAATCCAACTGTACACTCTCGATGATATCATTTGTGACAAGTGGAAAAGAGAAAATAAAATGAGCAGAGTAGTATGTATTCTAGATTTTCAGATAGGTATAACATGCCTTTCTTAAACAATGTAGCACTACATCGTGGTGGTGTTGTCTATGAATACAGGGTAAAAAGAGTAGGACATAACAATGTTGTTATCTTAGAACTGAAGTAAATCCTCACAATTTGCTAGATACAGCAAGATATGTTGTATGACGGGCCTGAGCCATCAATTTGCCGGTCCTTTTCTTCCTGAAATCAATAGAGACAATACCGATTGATTTTCCAGCACGCAATAGCTTCCCCTCAACCTCTATTTCTTCCTGGAAAATTACATACCATAGTTTACAACGTGTCAAATACCGTTTGAAATTATCACAACAGCAAAAAGACGAAGATATGTTCAAAATTAATCAAGCCTTCTCATGCTTAACTAGCAAGAAATATAGCCAAGCAAGCTGAGAAGCCGTTTAGCAATATCTTAACAACATGAGTACATGACCGTAATTCTGATACTGAACTGATTCTAGAAACCATGTTGTACCACCAAGCTCCGCTCAGAGCTCAGCCCATCAAAGAAATGAAAATGAATAAAGAGTGAGTGCAGACGTGCAGGTGCATTGAATCCAACAACATTTAACTGTTTAATAGTCTTATATTTCTACAGTGAGAAAATTACCGAAAAGTAAGAAGCTAAGAAGTAATTGTCCTTTTATCACCAATAAAAAAGTTAGTAACTCATTAAATTACCAACTTTAACCTTTCTAGAAGATTACAACTATGCAAGCACTAAAACTTCCACCATTCCATTTTCACATCACATCATTTCTCCTTTTACGAATCTTACTCCCACCTATGTAAGTATTAGCTGCTAATGAAATTGAACTTAAAGTAATCGCAAGTACTATACTATTCTGGGGCATAGAAATCGGATTATCAAAAAAAAAACGGGATGTACATGTACTACAAGCGCAAGTACTATACTGTGGCCACCCTTACGGAAAACTGAGAGGTAAGCATTTAGAGGCTCCTAACTTCTGTCACCTACTATGAGAATGGCTAATCATTCATGGAGAAATACTACTAAATGTTGCACCGTTGTTATCCTATAACAAAGTGAAAACACTCTGCTGTTCTGCTCTGGGTCAAATCATAATTATAACAAGGAGGCATAAAACAAGAATCTCGAACAACTTTCACCAAGTTCAAATTCCACACCTAACCACAGTTCACTCATGTTGCCTTCCAACAACTTCTTGTTAACGGTTTAGTCATACATGTAATAACAATGCAGGTAGAGCCCAATCCACAACTAAGTGACACCTTCAGCTAGGCATAAAGCTGCTCTTAAAACCAAGTCATAACAAGCATACCCAATTGCAAGATTCAGAAGAATAATCTGGTTTTGATGTTCACCTGAAACGGCAAGACAGACAAGCATAGCTGACAGAAATCAGACACCAGAACGAGCTTCAGAATGATATAGTGTAATTACTGACACCCGATCCAATTCGTTCCTAACATGAGCCTTGATGTATTCCTTAACACAATCCCGGGTGGAGGCATGGGCCACGTCTACTGGCTTACTCCCAGTTAGTTGCTTCCAATACCTCAGAAAATTGGCAAGGCCTAATTTGCCGATTGCACAATTCTTGCACGGCATGCATGGAACTTCAAGAGGATCGCAGTTTCACCACAAAAAATTCCAATAAAAATATGTTGATGACGAACAGGAACGAAGTCTGAACCCCTTCATAAGTAGAGGGGATAGAGAAATTGGTCTCACCCCGACGGTGGCCGTGTCGACGAAGGACACGTTGATCTCGAGGGAGACCCCGCTCGAGCCGATCCCGCTGGCGTAGAACACGGCCGCCCCCAACTGGTCGGCGAGCGTTGCCGTGACGCCGCTGAGGAGGTACCCTTGGGAGTTCTGCAAATCACCACGGATTCGAACCAATCACCACACGCAGTCACCATCTCGAAATAAGGAAGCTATTTCTGCGGGGAGAGGGATCGTGTGGCTTACGGCGTGGCGGGGGGAGACGACGAAGGAGCAGAGGACGCGGCCGTGCTCGGCGGAGTCGAGGCGGACGCCGCTCATGACGAAGACGTAGTAACGGGTGGAGCCCAAGATGTCCGCGGGGGAGGCCCTGGGCTCCAGGGTCCGCCGCACCGCTTCCGGGTCCATGGCGCGGCGGCGGCGCTCCGGCCGGCGAGAAGGTCGCTGGTGAATCGGGGATGGAGTGGCACGGCCTCGTGTGGGTTGGTGTGGCGGGGCAGGCAATCCAAAACCACAATCATTCAAGCCATTTTACTACGGAGTACGTGCAATGATTACGAGGTTCACCAATTACTAAAACTGTCATATATCGTTTTTTTAAAGCCATTAGGAGTACGAGTAACAAATTATACAAGGAATCAAAGGAACTTCAACAATGCCATTTGGGATGCAAAGTGAGCTTTATTTATTAGTAAGCTTCCTCGCCAAAACCTTCCATCCTTGGGAAGGGAAAAGAGACAACACACACTAAAAGGAAAGCAAAATTACAAAAATGATAAGAAAAATACAAACAGTTGAACTAATGTTCAGTTCATGTTCCGGGTCCATGGCGCGGCGGCGGGGCTCCGGCCGGCGAGGAGGTCGCTATTGGATCGGGGATTGGAGTGGCACGGCCTCCTGTGGGTTGGTGTGGCGGCCGGCGTGGCAGGCAAAACCAGAACCATTCAAGCCATTATACTAAGTGCAATGATTACGAGGTTCAATAATTACTAAAACTGTCATACATCGTTTTTTAAAAGCTATTAGGGGTAACAAATTATAGTACAAGGAATCAAAGGAACTTGAACAATGTCATTTGGGATGAAGTGGGCAAGTGCTTTCACAGTCGTGGGTTTGTTCCGCGGGGCAGGCAAGTCCCAGCCGAAGGCCAAGGACAAGTGGAGACTGCAGAAGTGCAGAGTATGTGCTCGGCGGCGTGGAGAGTGAGCGGAAAGCTACACGCGCGCGTCCTGGAAATTATGGGCATCTCCAGCCGGCGCGACGCAAACGGACCGGGCCGTCCGCAGTGACCGAAAATGCGTCGTGCACCACCTCCAGCGGCGCGACGCAAAGTGACCGGGCCGTCCGCAGAGATGCAAACCTGGCCCACTCGGCGGACGCTGCGCGGACGCGCAAAGTGTCCGCTTGGTCCTTGCACGGGCCCGCCTGGCAGCGGCACAACAGCTTCGTCTTCGGCCATTACTTCCGGGCGGCGCGCTGCAGCCTTCGCAGGGCCGCGTTAATGGCATGCCTCGGCTTCCGTGAGCGTGCGCAGCTAGTAGACGTTGCACTGGCAGGCCATTGAAGGCGATATGGCGTCGGAGCCTTTTAAATGGACGCTGCCGGCGTCCATTTCGACGACCAAACCATTGCCAAATCCCACAGTATCCACCCCACCGACGCCATGGGAAAGAAATGCTGGCCGTTCCGCAAGACGAAGAACGACCAGGAGGCAAGCGGCTCGCGTTCCGGCAAGAAGGCAAGGGTCGGCCGGTACGTCCGAGTTGAGCTCGCGCGGCAGCTATGGGAGGAAAATCGGCCTGTGCCATGGCCGGACGCGAACTTGCCGGGAGGGGGCTGGTACCTGAACTCGCGGCGCGTGCCGGTCCCCCCCCCCCCCCCGTGCCGCGCGAGGGCCGAGAGCGGCGGGACGAGGTGCGCCGCCGCCGAGCGATCTTGCCGCCGGATCTGCGGGAGGATGAGGCGTACGCGCTGAACTCCTACAACTGGATTTCATTCGGGACGTGGGAGTTCGACGCGCGCCGCCGCGCTGGCTACCTCGGCGACGTCGACTTCTTCGAACGAGAGATCGCCGTAGAAGAAGAAGAGAACGACGAGGAGGACGCGGACGACGAGGAGGACGCGGACGAGGACGTCGACATGGTCGACTACGACCACGACGACGGCGGGCCGGCGTGGGATCCGGAGACCCAGCCGCCGGACCTTTCCGAGGATGAGGCCATTGCCATGGCACTGGCCAACAGCGCAGACGAGCTCAACGAGCTCGCTTTGTGGGACGGGCTCGCAATCCACTGCGGGACTCGGCGCTCGCGCGGGGAGGCCGGCGACTCATCCGGCTACGCCGACGCGATACAACGACCGCGCTCCGCTTTGCTCGGCGTGGGATCCCCGGCCACGCCTCTCGCCCATGCGGCGGTACCTCCTCCACCGCCGGCGTACGAGCTTCCATGCCCGACGCCGGAGTTCATTAACTCGTCGCCGACGACGACCGATAAAGGGCAGCATCAACTTTTAGGCTTTTTTATGTAAATTATGGTTGCATGAATGAAAAAAAAAATTATGCGTCGCGCCGCTGGAGCCACCCCCGACGCAAACGGACGCCCGGACGATTTCGACCATTTCGGCCGACGCAAACGTCGCGCCGCTGGAGATGCCCTAAAGCTACACACACGTACGTGCGCGCGACGCGTCGGGACTTATTAAATGCGCAACGCAGAGGTGGAAACGAAGAGTGGATCGGTCGATTCGTTTCGTCCCACAACAACCGACGCGCGCGCATGCAGGAGGAGAACCGACGCCTCGGTGGATGGATGGATGGACGGAATAAAGTCCGCTCGCTCACTTAATTTTCACTCTCTTTTTTTTTTTACATACACTTGCTCCCTTCCTTCTAAAAACTCCCCGCGCGCCATACCTTTTTTCCTTACTAATTTTCATTTCCTACACCACATAGTAAAATCGCATGCAAGGGATCGATGTACATGCCTGGTAGAGTACCTAGGGCCTCCCTTTTATATCGGAAAGAAACTTTACGGTAAATCATACTACACTAAAAAATACCTCACTCCGTGAATAAAAAGATGCCACAGTTTTATCCAAATTCAAATGTACCTATACACTACCGGTACGGCAAACAACATGGTACCAAGGCGATCAGGAGGCGCCTCTAAAACCCATCTACGGTTTCGTCCCTCTCGCCGGTGACGCTGCCGGTTCGCTCCGCCTCCGGTGGCCTTGGGCCTTGGAGGTGTGGCGTACCGCAGCCTCTCGCCAGCGGGAAGATTTTAGTTCTTCGTTTAGTTCGTTTTCGGTGTCTTCTTCGAGATGGTGAGGCGGCGGCTATTTCCTGAAGTCAGAATAAGGTCCTCTCCGTCCTATCCTCGCTCCGGTGGTGCATCTAGCGCCGACGGAGGGCGCGTGGAGTTGTGTGTCTGACGGATCTGCCGTAATCCGATCGTCTTTCGTGTTCGATTGTGTGGTTTCAGGTCAGTCTCTTTCGAATATTAATAGATCAGTGAAATTTTCGCAAAAAAAAAAATGTACCTATACACTAAAGAGTGTCTAGATATATCTAAGTTTAGATAAAGTTTCAACATCTATTAATGGTCATGGGTAGTACGATAACCCAACGGCTTAAAACGATTGGGCCCGAGGGTGATTCGGTAATACCCATCGAAATTTTCATGGATATAACTGGATTTTCACTTTGACTACAACGGCTGTATACTGCTAAAATGCTGTGTAAACTCGTGTAGTATATTTGACCTAATTAAAATATCACTGTTAATTTTATCATCGACAGTGAAGAGGTCTGTTGATCCAAATTGTTTTGTTTTCCCCCATAATGAACCCTAGCGATAGAGCCACCGCTCGTGACTCGCCTCCACACTACGCCGCCGTCACATCACCTCCCGTCTCCTTGTACCCCGAGACCACACATGAACAGCCGCCACACGCGATAACATCCCCTCCCCCGAAAGGTGAACCTAAACACTAAACTCTAGCTAACAATACTCAAAAACTCTTCACAATACTGATGGTGGGGTGCCAGCCACCAAGACCATGCCAAGCAAGCTTGGCATCCTCCAATCATTGGAACATTAGACAATCACAAGTTAACTGCCAACCTGAACCTAATCACGTTCCTGTAAGCAAGGAATGAACAATAGGTACTAGCAGTTTTTAAATTTCACATTTACAGCACTGCTTGCAACCACCACAACAACAAAAAAGTCACCGGCAAAACGAAATCAAGTCATAGCAGGTCACGGTCCCGCAAGATCGCACAAGCGACTGGCCATCTCATCTCCAGGGCAGAACACCGGCTGGTCCTTGCTAGGCGCCACCTGCTTGGCCCTCCTCGTGGTGTGACATCTGATGGTGGGGTGCCGGCAACCAAAACCATGCCAACCAAACTTGGCGTCCTCCAGCAGCTACACACATCAAGGAAATGCACAACCGATTAGGCATCTGACTTAAAACAAGGAATAGATTCTAGCCATATAATAAACAGCAAGAGTCGGCCAATATGTAACTGCATCAACCACATGGCAATGCTTAGATGATTCTTTTTAAGCATCTTCATGTGGTGATTCCTCTGTACAACACCACCATTTGCATGCATATCTACCAAATTTGAACAACAAAGGAAGGAGGCCATGCACGTATGTATGTGTTACCCTCCCCTGGACATTACATTATGGCTGCTGTACTACTCAATGAAACGACACCAAGAGAGAAAAGATGCAAGATCAATATATAAAATGTACTACGTGAACCAAACAAAGATCAGTTGCACCGCAAACATTCACAGGCAACAGGTCAGTAGAACAAAAATTCATAACCAAATATGTATAGCATTATTAATGCAAAGATGACTTGATTCATGCTTAAGACACACAAACAGGCTATATGTCGGATCAGGGACAGCATACAGCAAGCAAGCATCAGCAAAAATTCAGTCTTACATTCTCTACTAATTCAAGCCAACAAAACAACTTCTTAACACATGAGCTCGACCATCTCATATATCACACAGGAGCAGCAACAGAAAAATTCATACTACTAGCATGAATCAATTAATGTAAGAATGAGCAAAGACTACAAACTCACCCTCCCTCCCTGTACCTGCGAAGATAGTTGCATGGCACTCCTACTGGCCACAGGCCATGGTTGCAAGACCGCTCAAGTGGAGAGGTCGGTGAAGCTACAGACCGGCCATCTCATCTGCAGGGCGGAACACGGCTCATCCTTGCTCGGCGCCGCCTGCTTGGCCCTCCTCGTGGCGTGCCATCTGATGGTGGGGTGCCAGCCACCAAGACCATGCCAAGCAAGCTTGGCGTCCACCAGGAATGGATCACCGGCATGTTTCCTGTGGGGGCATATACATGGATTACACAAACAAAATGTCAGTGCAAAATTCTACTGGCTAAGTTTCTTCAACAGTGAATAAAAGAGGTGAACCACCAAAGACAAACACAAGCCAGTGGCAACTAAGCAATTGCGTGCTCATTTACATCTTTTCCTGTAATAAGTACAGAATCATTGGAACATTAGACACTCACAAGTTACCTGGCAACCTGAACCTAACCACTTTCCTGTAAGCAAGGAATGAACAATAGGTACTAGCAGTTTGTAAATTTCACATATACAGCTCAAGTTGAACTTAAATTACACAATTATGCATTCACTAGAAACACGCAACTATGCATCCGTTCATTGTAAAATTGGAGGATCACAATGACATTTCTAATGCAATAAATACTACCGCATCTCAATGGTTTTCCAATAAAAAAATGTTATAATTAGGGAACTGATCTCAACTGGAAATTCCTTGTTATTCTCAAGCATACAAGCATACTAGTTAGACAGGCATAGTGAAGCATATGAGTACAGATCATATTGAGGTGGAAAATCCTCTACCAAGGCCTTTCCAAGTAAACAATGCTAACGCATGCTAATGTCAACAATTCAGGTTGATGGCCAACTCAAGAAAGAAGACAGCTGCAACAGGATTGTATTGATTTTAGACATTAGAGGCAAATACAAACAAGGACCAATATAAACTACATCACCACCAGCACAATCCAGTACCAGAAAAGAACCATAAATACTTAAATGTGCAACGGCTCGATAACCATTTCCCGGAAATTGATCTCAAACCTTGATGTGGCAGATCAACTAGCATACCGTATAGTACTTCACATTTGTTTATCAATCTGCAATGAAGAGCAAATGGGCATCAATAGCACCGTTTGCATCTTGACAGCGCTCGGACTAGCTAATCTTGCACATCAAGAGTCAATGTTCTGAGCAAACCTAAACTAAAATCGTATCTGGGTGTACATCTAGCTCGCACGGGAATGGACACCAAAATCAGAATTTTTAGCTTGAACTTCTCTACGGATGGGCAAGTTGCTAGCACACAATGAAATGCAAATTCTAAATACGATTGCCAGCTCTTGGCATATCCACATCGCACCAAAACCAGGAAGGAGAAATGAGGGAGACGGGGGGTCGTCACCTGTGCGGCAAGCTGGCCGGTGGACGCAAGCTCATCGCTGGCGTCGATGTGGAGAAGGGGCCGGAGCTGGTGGCCGGCGTGCAACAGCGCACCGCACCCCTGCTGTTCCCGGAGGAGTCCGGTGAGCGCAGCCTGCCGGAATCGGCGGCCAGGCCGAGACCACCGAACACCCGCGTCACCTCCTCCACTGGCTCGTCTCAGGGAGTAGTGGACGACGGCGTTCCGTGCCCCGCGTCGCCGCTGCCGGCGCGTCCTTCTGGCCGGAGACGCCTCGCCGGCGTGGAGCACCACCCAACGCCCTCGGCCAAGGTACGCGACGTGGTCCGGCCAGCTCGACGGAGCCGCGCGCATGGATGCACGCGGGCTCCGGCGAGCCAGCCGGCCGCGTCGCCAATATGGTGCGGATGGGAGGTGGGACCGGCGGAGCGGAGGAGGTCCGGAACAGGGGGGAGACGGAGGGGCCGTGGCCGGCGAGGGGAGCTCCGGCGGCTGCGTCAGGGTTTCGGTGGGAGAGGAGAGGAGAATGGGGTCCGATCTGGTGGTGTTCGGTGTACTGGTTTTGTGGGCTGAAAACGGGCCGCGGGCAGTGAGATGCTCCAAAATTTGCAGCTGAAAACGGGCCGTGCGCATCTCCAAAATCTGCGTTTAGAAATTTCGTCCAGCCCCAAAATCTGCGCGGGAAACTTTTCGCTACCGCTCCGTATTAATCAGACACATTGAATGGCACGTCTTATATAAGTACTTCATGTTACTAGTAGATACTAAAACAAATTGTTTCTCGCTTGTAGTATAAGCTATAAGCAATAAGTGTACCCATTCTACATAATTTGATTTGGTAAGACCAAGTCGTTCTGCTAGTATGTATATCCCCCTCTCTCTTTTTTGTCTCTCCGGTAGGATATGGTATTTTAGGCCGCGTCGGACAACTCAACAGCTTAATTTTAAGTTTCTGAAAACACCAATCGATGAATCGCGCTGGCCGTCCGGTGTGATTGCCAGTCGGGGGATGCAAGTGGGGTCGATTGAGGTATTACCATGTCGGTCATAGTCCAGAGAGCACGCTATGAATCGTCAGTAACAAAAATAACACTTTGTGTGGACAATTGCACTTACCAATTCATATCAAGCTAGTCAGATAGGGTCAAAGAAGTTTCAAATCAAGCTTCACTAGACCAAGATATCTCAAAGTCGTTACGGTTTTGTGAGGGTTCGAGCATAGGCGTATTGGTTTGTCGGGACGGAGGCACGGTGATTGCGACGTTATAATTACGAAGTATATGACGTTGTTCAGTTCCCAAAAAAACTCACCCTAGTGACACGAAGTCACTAGCTAATGTTGCATGAACCATTGTTGGTGCAATGTGAAAATCGATCATAACCCCGCCGAGAACTCCGGATGAGTAGACTAGATGTGATAGGAAAGTATGTAGAGCCATTAACTATTCTATTTTCTGGTAAAAAAACCCTAACTTCTTACCTTGTTTCTCCATGTGCATACCAGGCTATTCTATTTTCTGGTAGAAAAAACCGTAACTTCTTCCCTTGTTTCTTCACACGCATACCAGACTGGTTGACTTCACGCAAGAAAAACCCTAATCCTGACTCCATGTATATGGCTGCACGGTCAAGTCGGCATGGTGGTGAACGCAATTGCAGATGCATGCATGTTAATTGCCTTATTGGAAACCCTAACTAGCTTATCGAAGATGCCACCAAAATATTACCGTGTGCATTAATATGGAGTATCATCTGTTGCACCCCACCATAATTAGCCGATGGACTTCTAGGTTTAACCTAGGGTGGCAGCGCGACGCGTCCGCATGTCTCGCAAAATTGATTTTGTGCTTTGCCTTCCTATTTTTTTGGATCTACTTTTTAAGCATAGTTAGTTCAACTGCTACATCAAACAGTCCGGCAAAGTTGTCTGTGTTGCAACCCTAGTTTTACCCATCACCACCCCACTAACTACTGATTTTCCGGTGAACCTGGAGCTCATTGGAGAGGCTGTAGTTGAGGCCGAGTATGCCACCACAGCACCATACATCAGTCTTTAACAACTACTGAGATACTCTCAAACACAACTAGAGTTTACCTAATATGGGTGAGTCACGTGACCGGACACGGGCCTGGGCCGTGCCGTCCTACCACCTCAAGGACGGTGCATGCCCTTGCATCGGCTCGCCCACCACCCCATCGACACGGCAAAACAAGCTTGTTCGAGGCCGGGTGCATGGCGATGACAAAAGTCACCAGACGAGGTCCCTGTTCCATAATTTAAATCTCGTACATAAGCAAGCCTACATGCAATCTGCTAGTAACAAGGATCTGGCCATTTTATGTTCTCCTTTCATGCATTTTTATCCACGGGACGGTGTCTTGCATAGTACTCCTCTCCCCTTGCTCGCTTGTCACGCCGCACGCCACCGTATAGCCGCTCTCGCATATATAACCACGCCTCCCCTGCATGGAAGAAGTTGTGAACCACCGCTGTCCCATCCGCCCGTCGAGCACGACACAAGGAACACATGTGACCGGGAACGAAGGGGGGATGGGAAGGAGCTCAGCCTGAGCATGCTTGGCTTGTCGGAGGAGTCTGGGGGCACGAAGGTGGCAACATGGACGGCGACCCTTGGCTTGCTCCAAAGGCGGCGTCGGTGCCAATTTTTGTCGTGGTCGGAGTCGAGTCAGGGATTGATTGAGAGCCAACTAGTGTGTGGTAACATCGGAACAATCATGAAGGGGCACCCGGAGGAGCGATGGTCATAGGGTGAAGACACCAGCGATATGAGTTCCTTGTTGCCGCTAATTAGAGGGATACAACCAACGTGAGGCGATGCATGCTGGCTGATCGGAGGAAATCGAGCCCTTGGTCCGGAGATCAGGGACGTTGACGGAGAGGAGTGATGGCCGACGCATGGGACCCGAGGCAGTGGTACTATGGCCTGGGTCCTCCTCTAGGGTAGTCCTGGTCGCTGGGGTGAAGTTGAGGTGGCTAGAGTAACAATAAATGATAGGAGGTGCACATCTGGTTGTGGATATTCTTTACCGACGTATTTGTTAAGTTAGCTCACAATAGGTTCGGCAAGCCGTAAGTCGCCACATAAGGAAATATGAGTCTCCATATGCAAATGTGATCGTATGTCAGCGACTAACTCGTATCGAGTGACCATAAAATCATATATTCTCGTTATGCGGTGATGAAAGAGATTTTTTCCCCGACAAGTTGAGGTACTAGTGATGGATTTTTACTCACCAAATATTGTTAAGTAGTGCTACTACTAGCTTTGGTGGTAAATCAAATCGCTAGCTTTGGTACTCCTGTTATCCCTCCTCCCTATATATTGATGCACTCATGCATTGGCTATAAGCCTATAATTACGGTGTAGGAAATTGATGAATGTGAAGCGGTTTTTGGAGGCTATAATCACGGGTAGAAAAATGAGGAGACGTGAAGAGGTTTTTGGAGACGAGTAATTTGCCTAGACATTCAATCGAGGCGTCCTTATAAATAGCGTGCACTTAATGCAATTTTGGGTACTCCTATGATGAGATAGATAATCACGCGAAAATTGGCAAATTAGTCAACACTCCATCCCATTCCCTCTCGTTACCACTCACCCAACGCCGCAGCTGGCCGGCCGCGTCTCTCCCCGGTCCTTCTCCCTCGCCGGCCCCGCCTCTCCCCGGTTCTTCTCCCTCGCCGGCCCCGCCGCCCCGCGCCTCCAGTCGAGCTGACGCGCGTGGAATCCTAGCGGCGGGCCCTGTCGGACGCCGTCGAGGACGACCCTACCCGTCCTCGCGCGGCTCTCCCGTTGCCCGACCCTCTCCTACCTCGCCTGCGAGGTCCGGCTCCATCGCTCGCCCACGAGGACGACGCCGACGCCGACCGGTCCCTCCAGATGCGCCGCCGGTAATCGCTCCCTCCTCCCTTCACCTCACATCGCCCCTCCCTCTCCCCCTGACGCCACTACGTTTTCCCTCTCTACAGGTCGGGAACGACAGTGGCACAGCCCGACCAGGAGCAGCAGCTGCGCCCCCTCCGACGCAACCAGGACGCGAGCCACGTACACCAAAACGAGAGCCACGGAGGGGAGATGGCCTTCCCGACCGCAAAGCTCCACCACTACTGTCGCAGCAGCTCCGTCGGTCCCCTTCGAGGCGCACGCCGGTGAGACCTCAAATCTTCCCTTCCCACCTCATCGCGCTGTGTCGCAGGAGGCTGCCCCACCCCCACCTTCCCCCCGGGTGTATGCAAAAGAAAAAAAAAAGATCTTTCTCCGTAACGCGTTTGCGTAGCAACGAATGATGCCGGTCTTAGGTTGGTTCACATTGCGGGCTTTGGATTGCATTGCATTGCATTGCTGCAGCTTCCTTGCTCCTTCGGATTCAAAGCTTGCTTGCACACGTATTTCGAAATTGGAGCACCCATGTGGTGTTGCTATCTGTGAGTGTGAGGCAGGACCCGTAAGCAGTAGTTTCTGTTCTCCTGGATAGAAGGCTTCTTGTGTACTTTGATGTGTGCAATCGCTTGGTGTTGTAGCTCACATGGTCATAATTGTAAGTTGATCACTTTCTCTGTTTTGGTGTAAGTTATTCGGATATAGGGTGCGTTTGGATTGTGCCTACAACAGCCCTACCAAAATTGGTTAGCCAACACACTCCACTGAACGCCTCAATCCCCATCGCTCCCATTCCATCTCGTCACCACCGCTCTCCCTTCCTGGCGCCACCAGTCGAGCTGCCGCGCGTGGAATCCTAGAGGGCCCTGCCGGACGACGTCATCCACAATTTGAGACCTCAAATCTTCCCTTCCCACCTCGTCGTGCTGTGTCGCAGGAGGCTGCCCCGTACCCCCGGGCGTATGCAAAAGAAAAAAAAATAGATCTTTCTCCGTAACGCGTTTGTGTAGCAACGAATGATGCCGGTCTTAGGTTGGTTCGCATTGCGGGCTTTGGATTGCATTGCATTGCTGCAGCTTCTTTGCTCCTTCGGATTCAAAGCTTGCTTGCGCACGTATTTGGAAATTGGAGCACCCATGTGGTGTTGCTATCTGTGAGTGTGATCACATCTGTAGCGGTGTTCTGTAATTCGATCATGCTTGAATAGTTTGATCGCATTTGCAGCCTCGTAAATTATGTGATAAAGCCTGCTTTAAAATTTTCATTTTAGGATCTGATCTTGAAGTTTCAGAATTGAAAAGTCGGTGCAGATTTTGGATCCCTGCTGGTTTATTTCCAAAATTCAGTGCAGATTTTGTTTATAGAAAGATTAGACACTGAATCGGCGCTACTTTTCCCTTCAATAATATGCAGGTTATGATTATGTAATTTGAAACCAAAATAGAAGTATGGACGTAAATCTGACTACTTTTCCTTTCCATAATATGCCGCTATGTTTTTTTTATTATGCCAGTGTAGTATAATTTGGTAAGAAAGCTACATTCAGTGTGAAATTGAAAAGTTTTCTGCTTTTTTAATAGAATTAGGAACTTAATCTATACTACTTCTCACTTCGGTTTGGATATGTATGTGCCAGTGTTGTATAATTAGCTAGAAAGCTATATTTTTTCTTGAGACATGGTGTTAAGTAATTTCGGAATCACGACAGTGTATTTTGATACCTAGAATTTGTGCCTACTCATAACCAGTTTGTAATCCATATTTCCATATCATATACTTTGTGAGCTGTAAGAGTATGCCTGAAATATAAGTCTGTATGGCTAATTGAGCATCCAGTTTTTACACTTGGTCCAGCCATGTTATGCCCGCCGAATCAATGGTTAAAAATGTACTATTTCATTCCTCACTGGTAGTACTTGCATCTTGTTTCAGTGTACTTCATTCCTCTGATGCCTTTTTTTATGTAGTCTGTGTTATCTTGTGCCATTGTAGCTTGAACACATGTAATATGTTGCCCCTTCATTTGTGTCTTGTAATGTAAACATGTTTTTCTAGACATCAAACTCATACTTCATTTTATTGTCATTGAAATGATTGCATCAAGCAGGAAACTGTTTCTTATCGAAAATTCCTGATAGTGGATTGCACAATACACTATAAGAGGGTAAAAGCACGGATTGGTTTCCATTTATAAGAGAAATGGATGGTTCAAAACAATGCCGCCATTTCTACAAAGACACCATTGCACTTAATTGTTTGGTACCCTTTGTTTTCTTTCCTGACATGGAAGCACCGTTCTTGATAATATTGTTTCCTATGCCCCTTATTCTGTATTGCAAGCAACTCGATATGAGCTGTAGATGTTCTATTTAAGATTGTTGTGGAAGCTCTTATCTTTCTTTGACGTGCTTGATGACAGTGAGTCTAAATTGTTGTAAGTTGGAGACTAGCTGTGGATTGTAATACAAAATCCAGTGTTTTGCCTCGATGGTAGCTAGTGTCAACTATCTAGACGATTTATTCTTTTGTGTATGTGTCAACATACTTGAATATGTGATCGACAATGCAGTTAGAATGTTGCTTCGTATAAAGAAATTATGAAGTGTATAAAAGATTGCTTGGCATAGCCGCTCCTTCATTATGCTCTGGAGACATGATGAGCCTTTTATCGTTTACTATATTTGAAACCAGACTACTATATTCATCAAAACTATTTAATGCATGGCAATATTTATGATGTGCTCATAAACTTTTTGCGTATAATCTAACAATTCCAATTACTATTCCTGCTCGTTTGATGCTATGTTATGTTTGAGCTTCTTCCAGTATTCCTCGTAGATTTGTATCTAAATACCCTACACAGGATAACTATTCTCTTTCACATTTATTCAAAGACTTTTTCGCACCTGTTCTAGCCATGATTTTGCATTTTTCTCTTACAGACTCATACGCCCATAACTTCTGCTTGAAATGCTTTGGAAAGTGGATTCATAGTGGAAAATGTCTGAGACCAATCCCATCCAAGATGGCAGAACAACCAAGGTTAACACATCGTTAGTTGTAGCTCTATGTATGGCTAGGATTAAAAAGAATCCTAATTCAGTTGTCTCCACAAATGCAAATCATTACATAAGAAATGATAAAAGATCAGAAAAGGCTTTTACAACTGACAGGGCAAAGAGGACTTGCAAAGCGAATGCTTCAAGTGGTTATATATTTGTGACTATCGCATCTGATCGTTTTGGCCCCATTATTGCAAAAAAAAAAACCTAGAAGGAATATTGGTGTTATAGTTTGGGACACCTGGGAAGACCGCCTTGTGTGCAGGCAATGGGGTGCTCATTTTGCTCATGTCGTTGGTATTGTCTATCAGTCCCCATAGTGTGCTCAGTCAGTACCACTCAGGAGTTTACATAGTTGATGAGGACCATAGAGAGTGTTATATGTATACCATAAGATTTGCTGGCTTTTAGCAACTTGATATCCCTTGGATTTTCTAGTCTGATCCTAGATATGAGCACTTATTATCTGTAAAATAATTTCTACTGACAGTGGTGGAAGTGATCTAAGTGGAAACAAGCGAACAAACAAGGAGCAATCTTCTGATCAGAAATTTGAAAAGATGAATGTTGCTTTGCGTCTTAGTTTCTTGAAGGGTTACCCTGTAAGGGTCATATGGTGGGTTCTTTTGCCATGCTTATTCCCTGAAATATCAGTGTTGCATTTATAAATGATATTATGGTATAATGCTTAGCTCTAAATTGTTTATGATGCTCCTTGTTAACCATCTTAGCTTGATTTATGTTTCTTCTGCAGGTAAGTGTCCATTTATCCAGCCTTGTATGTGACAATGGCAGCGGTTTCTTCGACTTTGTGTGTTGGGAGAGTTTTCTGGTTTCTCACCTTTTTCCTCTATGTGATCTGGTGATCTGGTCATCTAACCGATGACAATGCTCGTTTATGTTCTATTTTGTTAGTTGTATACCTAGGACTCGTTCATGGGCTCATTTGACATAAGTTTTATTGCTATTGGTTGGTTTTCATCTCCTAATGGCAGTTGTACCTTCTGATGTAGTAGGTGTTGACACTACTTACTATCACTTGAATACTTGATGTTTTTGTATTGCTACTTGTGTGCTTGTTGTATTTGTTGGAGCTGGGCTGGACTACTAGATCAAAGTGATTTCTTAAAAACAAAAAAAAAATCTGCTGCTAAATAGGTTTTATTCCCATTTCTGTTGTCGTATTCCCCAAATAAAAAAAAACTATGGAACCAGGAAGGCAAGATGAGCGTCATTTATTATAGGTTGCCATCTTGTGTTATTCAGATGTGTATTATTGACTTGCCCCTAAGTGTTCGTCTATGGTCTCCTATAGTATGATTGGACCAATATATGTTTCCTCAGCCCTGCAGTATGAAGAGTTTTGCCTCTTTTTTAACAGACAAAAAATGATTTTTAATACATTCTATTGTTGGTTAATCATACCGTATGTTATGCAGGAAAATGGACGAGTTCTTACTATTTGTTCCACTCATCTCCATATTTTACTCTGAGAAGAATGCAACATTGACGATAGTAGCATTTATCGACATAGTACCTATTTTTTTTCCTTTGACAAAGTTGGGTCTGTTTTCCATAGGAAGGTAAATCCTTCATTCCTAGGCAATTTGTTTCACGTGTTGCTGTCATGTGTTTATCTGGTAGTTACTTCTGTAAATTACAAGATACAAACAATCAATCATGAATTTTGTTAGTGAGATGCATTTGTTCTTGGTATATAATGGCAGAGATACTTGCTTGGAGTAGTAGTTGATCTAATCTGGAGGTCATTTAGTATTTTTCCCTATTCAAATACTAGTAGTACCACAATCGCTCTGCTAGTAGTTGATCCAACCTTCGTGTTGTTTTATTGATTTACCATGTTTATTGAGCAGCACAACGGCCACTGATATAGTAATTTGGACCTGACTCGATGTATATTCTTGTCATCTGCTCTGTATTTTATTTAATAAACTGTGTGAATGATGTGAGATTATTTAGTTACTATATTAGTCAGATCAAATTAATTTTGTCTTAGTTTACGTGGCAGGGCATGACGCAATTTCGTTGATGGCAGCGCCTGAGCAGATGTAGGAGGAGCTGGTGTCACCTCCATGTGAAGAGGGAGGACATGGATGGGATGCTAGACTAGGTGAGGGGCTCGCTGAGCGTGTCTCAGATAAGGGCGCCAGGCTGCTGGATTCGTGGATGGGTACGTGGTGGCCAGGAAGAGGGTTCTGTGCGCAAGCATGCCAAATGACGCTGTTGCAGGTGATTCTAATACTTCTGGTGATAGGGCAAAGGTGTCCGATCTTTCGATGAGATGATGATAATTTGATTTGTTGGTGGAGTTCGTGCTTGACGATCCGACTACACGTGCAAAGCTCGTGCGCCAATGCAATCGCTAGGACAATCTCCGGGAGTTACTGATCTTGCGGAAGCACGATCAGCCTGACCAGCGAGGGTCTTAATTCCTACCTGAAATCGAGAACAAGTAAGAACTAATATTGCAATCAGAATATTGCGGATATAGATGAAAGCTTTATTGAAAAGGTGGGATTTCGAATAGTTGGTCTTGTTCTGGGCGTTGGCCTCAAAAGAAGTACACGAGAGTTGCAGCAATGGCTAACTTTTAGTCTAATCAAAATCCGAGTCTAAACCTAGATGGCGGCTGACAATTTATTAGCGTCGAAGTCGGTTCTGTCCATGCCTTGAGGCCGACCCGTGACGATCCTCTTCCTGGCAAAAAGGCCCATGCATGTGGTCGGGCCCACCTTTGGTCGGACGAAGCATGCATCGAGAAAATAGCCTCTTCTTTCCATCGATGGCAGATGTTGCTTGTATTCTTTCTTCGGCCATGCAACAAGCTAGGGCTCACCTTGTCCTTTTCTTCTTTATGCACACACGATGAAGGAAACAACTTATTATTGTATGCATGGCTACATCTTCACGTCCAGCATCCATGTGTATAGATACACATAGCTTGGATTGTCCTCGTATTTTGACACGTAGCTTGTACAGATATTCCGCAATTCTGCATATAATTAAAATATATGTTGTATCTACGTTCTTAATCATAAAATAATATATAGAAATATTAGTACTAGAAATCACCTGATAAATGTATATGCGTGTATTGCAATCGGTCGTATCCGAGGTATGCATGTCCACATCATCCTCCCTTTCTTGAAAATAAAGCCGTCCTCGGCGATGTTTATTCTGTAAACATGCTAATAACAGAGACAAAGTGTGTACATGGTATATATATATGTCATCCATTTTTACTCCTATCCCTTTTTGCAAATTTAATGTCGAACATAAAGAATTGTTGTAGTATCTCAAAGTTTTAGTAGTCATATTCCAACATGCATCGCAACTCAGTTTGCATATATGAGTGAAGCATATCTTATTTCCCTGCAATGTGAACCATCCCAATATTGTTAAGTCATAATTTAAAGTCTCCAAATTTCTAGCCACATCATGTTGAAACGAGCAATTTTGCAGCAAGTTATTCGGTATAGGATTAATACCAATATTAGAGGTCATATAAAAACGATTGAGCATACTAATAGATTTATCTTCCATTAAATAACAAAGTTCATCACACGTGATGCCAATCTTATGCACCATAAAAGAATTGTCCACATCATATTCTCCAACCAAATTAAAAAGAAAAGCAGGAACGTAAGCACTCTTCAAACATGTGATTTCAGCAATTTTATCTCTAGCATGTGGCAAAGATATAGGAGGATCAAGCGCAACAGAAAATAAAGAATTGGCATGAGAATTCCTAGCTAAAACGTCTTCATGGAGAACCAATTTGATGTGATCCAAATTAGGTTGAACGAACATGTCACATGGTTGATTCTCATCAGCAAGAATTTCACTAGGTGAAGTTATCTCAATGTACAAATTAATATTACCCATAGGTGCACTCAAAACATCAAGAGGCATTTCAGTTGTTTCATCACGTAACACATTCAAATTAATAGCACAATCCTCTAATATAGGTGGTGTGATCAAATCAATGACTGGCTCATCACATGGCATAGTTATGTCAACAGCGTATTGATCAATTGCATGTGTAGTAACGAAACCAGTACCTTCATTATTACCTTGCATGTCTGTCGTAGATGATGGCAATTCCATCACACTCTTGTTCATCTTACGTAGATGTCTTCTAATTTTCTGTTCAGCTTTGGAAGCAATACAAAACAAATGGTCGATGGAAACCAATTCTTCATGCAATAGTATATCCTGAATATCATGGTTTGATCCTCTCCAAAATCTATCCATAAAATGATCTTCACTTTCTTCTAAAAATGAATACAAGAAGGTAGTTTCTAAGGCATCATAATATTCCCGTACGGTGGAGCTACCTTGATTCAGATTTTGCAATTTTTTAACAATGTCACGAGTGTACCGTGATGGAACAAATCTATATCGCATAGCAAGTTTCAAATCATTCCAAGTAGTAGGTATATAATCAGGATATGACCGACAATATTCATTCCACCATAAAGATGCTAAATCAGTGAATGTACTAGTTGCGTCATCTATTTTCTCACGCTCAGAAAAATGATAGGAAGCAAATATAGCATTTAATGCATACTCCCATTCGATATAAAAAGCAGGATCATAACGACCATTAAATGGAGGCATGGAAATAGTAACCTGATCATGTGTCTTAACCTTTCGCGGCCGTTGTTGCAGTTTGCTAGGTGGCGGCACATCGCTAACCATAGTCGACGCCCAAAAAATTCTACCTCCAAAAGCTGCCATGATTAGTAGAAAACAAGAAACAAATAACAAGTATATGTTCCTATCGACTACTAGGTGGTAGTGGTGGTATGCCGCTCACAAAATTGTAAATATAAAATTCTTACAAGTTCTTACCATTCAGGAGGCGGCGATTGGCAACCAACAGTATCAAGTAACTCCGAAGATTGAGCGAAGCGATTGCCAAGCACACGTATACCGCACGATGTAGAAATATGTAGAGCTATAGGTAGGCTTAATATACGTGGAACTACAACCACAATAATCAATGTAAAGCTGAAAGTCCATTCAAAGTAGTCAAGTGCTGGTCCTAGATTAGACTATACTAGAGACGCGAGCCTACGACACACATATAATCACGTATTCACTGAACAAAATCTCAAAGCGGCGAAACACGGGTTGATAGAAAATGTAGCTCGGAGCGATGATACTGTATCCGAAACGCTGACACGGTGCTGGAAGAAAAGCCCGGCCAACTACAAACACAACGACGCGAGGCTGAACTTAACTGATTCTGCGCTTGGATCTCGGAGATTGTGTTGATAAACAGCAGCGTGGAAAAGAGCGGTGGCGCTTGGAAACACAGCGAAGAACGGCAGCAGACAAGTCGTGCAGATGGCAGACTGCATTGATCAAGTATGTTTTTGAGGCGATGTACAGCAGCCTGTCAAAGCACGTTCGGTTAAAGTTCAACAGGAACTGATATCGAAGGGAAAAGAAATGTCTTGCCTTGCGATAGAACACAAGCCGATCAGACCTTTTAAAAATCTATGTACTAGATCACGATTCCAAGGTGGAAAGCAAAGCCAACTTCCAAACTGACCGACGTTCTCTAGTCGGCTCTTTTCTTTCTCTTTATACTTTTTTTTTCTTACTTCTCTCTTGTTTTTTTTTCTCCTTTTCTCTGTACTTTTTTTTTTCTGTTTTTCTAATCTCTCTCTCCACGGGTTCGTAAGAGAACCAAACCAATCTGGTATTATTCTGATATGGCGAGCCAAACGAACCAGATCTGACACAGTATTTTCTTTCCAATGGATGGACAAGCGAACCAAATCTATCTGGAACTATTTTGATATGGCGAGCGGCGGTGCAAAACAAATGGAAGAAAAACAATATGGGTAGAGTGTGGCGGAAGGTGACACCAAGACAGAGACCAAGCGACGCGATTACACGCGCGTGATTAGAACTCGAAACTCTAAAAGACTAGATCTAAAACCAGCAACTCGACACACGATGCAACGAAAATTCAACAAAACAAAAAACAAAGTGGTAATAGCAAAAAGGCTAAGACTGGTTTTAGGCGAGGATGAACTAATCTAACTTCTTTTTATGAGGCTTTTTCTGGGTTATAGGTAAAAACAAATCTACACTAGGAAAACTGTAAATCTCACCGAGCAACCTGAAATCTGATACCACTTGATAGGGCAAAGGTGTCCGATCTTTCGATGAGATGATGATAATTCGATTTGTTGGTGGAGTTCGTGCTTGACGATCCGACTACACGTGCAAAGCTCGTGCGCCAATGCAATCGCTAGGACAATCTCCGGGAGTTACTGATCTTGCGGAAGCACGATCAGCCTGACCAGCGAGGGTCTTAATTCCTACCTGAAATCGAGAACAAGTAAGAACTAATATTGCAATCAGAATATTGCGGATATAGATGAAAGCTTTATTGAAAAGGTGGGATTCCGAATAGTCGGTCTTGTTCTGGGCGTTGGCCTCAAAAGAAGTACACGAGAGTTGCAGCAATGGCTAACTTTTAGTCTAATCAAAATCCGAGTCTAAACCTAGATGGCGGCTGACAATTTATTAGCGTCGAAGTCGGTTCTGTCCATGCCTTGAGGCCGACCCGTGACGATCCTCTTCCTGGCAAAAAGGCCCATGCATGTGGTCGGGCCCACCTTTGGTCGGACGAAGCATGCATCGAGAAAATAGCCTCTTCTTTCCATCGATGGCAGATGTTGCTTGTATTCTTTCTTCGGCCATGCAACAAGCTAGGGCTCACCTTGTCCTTTTCTTCTTTATGCACACACGATGAAGGAAACAACTTATTATTGTATGCATGGCTACATCTTCACGTCCAGCATCCATGTGTATAGATACACATAGCTTGGATTGTCCTCGTATTTTGACACGTAGCTTGTACAGATATTCCGCAATTCTGCATATAATTAAAATATATGTTGTATCTACGTTCTTAATCATAAAATAATATATAGAAATATTAGTACTAGAAATCACCTGATAAATGTATATGCGTGTATTGCAATCGGTCGTATCCGAGGTATGCATGTCCACATCATCTGGTGAACTTGGTCTCCTGTCCATATTCAGTAACTTGTGATTTCTCTGTTGCTTGTAGATAGGTGTGCGCTCATGATTTCGTCGATGATTGTAGAATGTAGATACATACACAGTAACTCCTATCTTTTTTGACAAGTAATTGTTGTAGTGTTGCGTTCTTAAAGTCTTACTACTGTTTGTGTTACTAGCTACTGAAGGATGTTTGGTCACTTCTGTTCTGTCCATCTTACACGTGAGGAACTTCTGTTATGTTCCCTTATCATTGTGTCACTTGGCACCTTGTTTGTGTTATTGGCTATCTTTCCACAAACCAGCCGATTGGTAGCATTACCATGGTTCTCTTATAGTCATAGTCATACATAGGATGTCATGATGGTCATTCGTAGGCAGACCTTGAGTGATATCATATCTTGATAGAATTGATTGTCATGGGCCAAATAGTTTGTTATTGTGTGAATAAATTAATTAGTAAATGTCCTTCCATGCATAAAATCAGAATCACATGTTACAATTTCCTGCAAAGTAATTTGTACACCTTAAATGTGACGTTCTTACTATAAAATATGTATATCTTGTGAACTAAACTTTTGTTTATAAAGCAGTATGTGTTACTAGCTACTGAAGGATGTTTGGTCACTTGAGAAATTGCTACCCGTAGCATAACACACAAGTACCACTCCAGTTCATGCATGGTTTTCTTCAACTGTTTCGTCTTCTTGTTCAACTGAATCTAAGAGGCAATGTCACGCATTGGCGGCACTGCTACCATCACGGAGCAGCTCTTCATCGGCAATGAGGAGGACGTGCAAGGCACCACTACCCTCATGGAGCAACTCTTCATCGGCAACAAGGAGGACGAGCCACTCAGGGCATTTTACATGGTCTTCTCCATGAATGTTGTAGTGACCAGGTCACCCATCCAGGTCACTACATCTCTCTTGGTCTGCTTGGTGTCTCTCTTGGTCTGCTCGGTGATGGTTAGACTCTTGTAGTAATGGTTAATCCAGGGCGCTTGTGTACGGTAACTTGCGTGGATGATATTGGCCTTGCCGTACCTGTATGTTGCTTCGATACTAATAGCTGCCTGATGTTTTTGGCTTTGTTATGCTCAACTGGTCGTGTGACCAGTGCTCTGTATAAATATCAATCCTAGGTTGTGTAGTTGATTTTAGAAGTATCCTCTTATCAAATGTGTAGGACTGGTTGTTGCTGGTCTGAATATTTTTATTTAGACTTAGGTGCAATAACAATGGACACTACATTTTTGTTGTCTCAGATCGAATTGCTTTTGGTCTTATCATGTTGGGAACTACATGTTTGTATGCATAGATAATTAGATAGAACCAACAGAGAATTAACATTCATATTTTCTCACCTAATCTTACATACCAGTAGTAGTTTTGTGTAGGTTATTGGAATGTTTTTCACATTTAAATAGTGGCTACCAGTTAAGGAGGTGATCATAACAACAACATATTGACAAACTATACGACTACAACATGTGCTCTGCCAATATACTGTGTGTACCAGACTGCTGTGCGGATCTCTCGGAGTCTCATAACTGATGTTGATTCGGTTTTGTCCCGTGTCCAGATCACTGGCTTCGCCTCATGAGCAATGACGTCGATAGCATAGGAAGACGCTGCCAGTGTAAGCATCCAGAACTCGCAGTTTTCCCGTCCGCTTATTTGGCTTACAGGCCTCGTCGTCTGAACTAGCTTTTGTTTGTAGATGGCTAAAAGTAGTAATTGACATAATTCTCCTCTTGTGGTTGATGTCTCCTTTCTGGCAGCAGGTAAAGAAGGAGGAAGGGGGATGAGTTCTGCATGGGGCCTCTGTCTGTGCGCATGCTGAGCGTCAAGAACACTCCTCAGGTTTGCGAAATATCTAACTTGTACTCAGACACTCAGGATGGAATTTGCTATCTACTGTGTCACGCCTCTGTTTGAATTTAACACCCGCTGGTCTTTTCGTCGTGTGTTCATTGGCTAAAAACCTTGTTGATCTAGTTGATGTGCAAGTGAATCGTATTTTCATGAATTTGTCTCTGGTAATAATGTTGTTCTATTTGTCCTGTTAAATGCATCAGCCCGTCATATATGAGTAATTGGCATACTGAACGGATCGTAGCGAACAAGAGGGGGGGGGGGGTGAATGGCGCTACGGCAATTTTTAGTCTTTTTCAAGTTTTATGCAACGGAAGGTAAAGGTGTGACTTTTAGCAATGGGGGTGATCCTAGAATGAAGCAAGAGCATGTGCAACAAGTAAAGGAATCAACAAGATAAACAAAGTGAGGAGCGAGACAACCGGGGGGGGGGGGGGGCGCGAGGCGAGTCGAGGTTTGTTTCCCGCAGTTCCCTCCACTAAAGGAGGTACGTCTGCGTTGAGGAGGTGCTAGTCTCACACAAGAGACTAGACGGCCACACCACGAAGGAAGGCCTCACCCTCTTCCTCGAGAGAGCTCCATGGAGGTGCTCTCCCTCTTCCACTAAGTCACCGGTCGAGGCGGTGATTCCTTCACAAGGTTGGGGCGAGCTCCACACACACAAGGATGCTCCCAACACCCTATGGAGCTAGTACTCACCAAGCTAGACTCCATAGCTGCACATCTCCAATGCTCCACCATAGGAACCCATCACCAATGCTCCACCAAAGGAACTCTTCCAATGCTCCACCAAGAAACTCTCCAAGGCTCCACCAAGAAACTCTCCAAGGCTCCACCAAAGGAACTCCCCAGTGCTCCACCAAAGGAACTCTTCTCCAAGATCCACCAAAGGAACCCTACCACCAAGATCCACTAAGGAATAGCTAGTATTTGTGAAATCTCTCTTGGTAGAACTATAGATCGGGGTCTCCTCCACCTATCCTCAAAATTAGGGCAAGATTGGTTGGAGGGGGAAGGAGATCCACAAGGATTAAGCTTAGCAACAATGGAGGAGAGAGAAGAGGAAGAGATAAAATCGGGTGGGGAGAAGGGGCCCTTAAATAGGCTCCTCCAAATCCAACCGTTACACCCAGTTTTGGCCTAAGCGGTACTACCGCTTTGGGGCAAGCGGTACTACCGCCCTGAGTTCGAAATCACCCCAGATCTGGTCAAAGGACCCAGAGCGGTACTACCGCCCGCGGTACCGCTCGTGGTACCGCAATAGGGTCCAGAGCTTACTGGATCCAGAGCGGTACCAGGGCGGTACCGGAGCGGTATGACCGTAACTCATTACGGTACCTCAAGCGGTACCTTGAGCGGTACTACCGCTCGTGAGCGGTACTACCGCCCCAGGTACTGCAGGGGTACCGCAACTCGTTCTGGGGGACGAAATCAGCGCAGAACACAGAGCGGTACCGAGGGCGGTACCTATAGGGGTAGCGGTACTACCGCTACAGGTACCGGTAGTACCGGCCTGGCTAAAACTGGTTTTCTTCCCTTTTTCTCTCCAACTTTGTTACCTCGCTAAACGCACACAAAACCGGAAAACCTATCAACTACGCTTTAGTCTTCTGATCTTGACGCGTCCGGCGAGGTCACCGTGTACTTGCAAATCTAACAATGATACTCAAGGCACACGGTGAGATTACTCAAGTGTTGTCATCAAACACACAAAACTTGGGGTATGAATTTTGCTCTTACAATCTCCCCCTTTTTGGTGTTTGATGACAACACAAGAGTTGACAATAACATATGATATTATGATGAGAACATTAGATTTGCAAAAACTAGTCGGAGCTCCCCCTACACATGTGCATATCATGAATATGTATTTGAATACAAATACACATGTTATAGAGACATCACTCCCCCTAGTTTTTACAAACCAAGCGCATATGCAACATAGATAGATGACATGTTCAAGAGGCATATGCACAATATGGAGGCAACATGAGATCATATACGGAGATTTGGGTGAAGTTATCATACCATAGCCTTGAGAATACCCAAACTCACAATAGAATGCTTCCATGGGGTTGTTGATGTAGCCGAGAGACAAGATAAGCAACTAGAACCAAACGGCTACAAACAACAAAGGTCTCCATCCACCTAGGAACTTCTCCCCCTTTGGCATCGGAACACCAAAAAGGAGGGGAACGAAACTAGAGAGATGGAGAAAAAGAACATACAACCAAGCTTGCAAAAATCACGAGAAAACAAGCTTGGAGGAGGTTCTCAAAAACAAAAAGAAGAAAGCAAAGAAGAAAGACAAAACAAGGTCATGAAGAACCGAAAAACCCGCAAAGAGGGGTGTTGGTGGCCGAAGCCACCGTGTAAGAGTATAGTAGTTGTGAGGTCGCGTAGATGTATCTAGGACTCACGGACTACAACTCAACATGAAGCTCATAAGTCACTTAATTGACAAATAGCAAATATTTTGGATTTCTTTATGCATTATGGGGGGAGTGATAGCTCAATGGATTTAAACCGCACTCCCCCTATGTCCATGCGTGCCTTTCATCTAGATATGACGGTAAGATTGGTATGTGCGCACGACGGTCAAGCAAAGTTCGACGGATCAATGATGTTTAGCTCATGCCTCAACTCAATAAAGCGCTTCTCATCCAAGGGCTTCGTGAAGATGTCCGCCAATTGCTCCTTGGTGCCAATATAGGATAGTACAATATCTCCGCGAGCAATGTGGTCCCGGATGAAGTGGTTCCGTATCTCGATGTGCTTCGTCTTGCCATGAAGAACCGGATTGTATGCGATCTTGATTGCGCTCTCATTGTCGCACAAGAGAGGCACCTTGCTATACTCGAGTCCATAGTCCCGCAAGGTTTGCCTCATCCATAAGATTTGAGCACAACTACTTGCCGCGGCAATATACTCGGCTTCCGCGGTGGAGACGGAGACACAATTTTGCTTCTTCGAGGACCAACACACCAAAGATCTTCCAAGAAAGTGACATGCTCCGGAGGTAGACTTCCTATCAATCTTGTCGCCCGCCCAATCGGAGTCGGTGAAACCAACCAAAGCAAAGTCCGTGTCCCTTGGGTACCATAGTCCGAAGTGTGGGGTATCAACTAAATATCGAAAGATCCTCTTGACCGCCACAAGGTGGCTTTCCTTCGGACTTGCTTGAAACCGTGCACACATACCAACGCTCAACATGATATCCGGGCGAGAGGCACAAAGGTAGAGAAGCGAACCTATCATCGAACGGTAGAGCTTGGTATCCACCGCCTTGCCGCCTTCATCAAGAGTGAGTTGACACTTGAGTTGCATCGGAGTTCCGATCCCCTTGGCGTCCTTCATATCAAAGCGCTTGAGCATGTCTTGGAGGTACTTCGCTTGATTGATGAAGGTGCCTTGTCGCATTTGCTTGATCTCGAACCCGAGGAAGTACTTGAGTTCACCCATCATTGACATCTCAAACCTATTTGTCATCAACATAGCAAGCTCATCGTTGAATTTTGTGTTAGTAGAGCCAAATATGATGTCATCTACATAGAGTTGGCATACGAAAAGCTCCCCATTGACCTTCTTAGTAAAAAGAGTGGGATCGATTTTCCCACTTGGAAACCACGGTCTTCAAGCAACTCCTTGAGATGCTCATACCAAGCTCTAGGAGCTTGTTTGAGACCATATAGGGCCTTTTTGAGCTTGAAGACATGGTCCGGAAAATGGGGATCCTCGAACCCCGGGGGTTGCTTCACATACACTTCCTCATGTAGAGGACCATTAAGAAAAGCACTCTTAACATCCATTTGTTGCAACTTAAAGCCATGATGTGAGGCAAAGGCCAAAAGGATACGGATGGACTCGAGCCTTGCAACGGGTGCAAAGGTTTCACCAAAGTCCACGCCTTCGACTTGAGAATAGCCTTGTGCCACCAATCTTGCTTTGTTGCGGATGACCGTGCCACTTTCATCTTGCTTGTTCTTGAAGATCCACTTGGTGCCGATAACATTGCGGCAATGATCGGGTCGCTTCATAAGAGTCCATACATCATTCCTCTTGAAGTTGTTGAGTTCCTCTTGCATTGCATTCAACCAATCGGGATCGTTGAGAGCATCATCAACTTTGAGTGGTTACACTCTAGAGACAAAGGCATGGTGTGCACAAAAGTTTGCAAGTTGCCTCCGAGTGGTGACATTTCTCTTTAGATCACCAATGATGTCATGCAAGGAATGAGACTTGAGACGCAAGTGTCTTGGAGTAGAATCTTCACGGCGAGTGTCGGCTTGAGGAGATGGTTCTTGAGAGTTCTCTTGGCCTTCATCACGGTTTAGGTCCTCGCCTTGACCTCCATTGTTGTTGAAAGAGGCAACCTTGTCATGAGATCCGGATGGCTCGGGGGTATAGGGAATATCATTGTCCATGAAGATTGTCCCCGAACCACTCGGAGAAGAACTTGAAGCTTGAACTTGGTCACTTGATGTTGGGTGTTGAAGTAGACGAGCTTGCGGTGTATGTTGTCCTTGAGCTTGTTGAGGTGAACTTGGACTTGATTGTTGTTGTAGATGTCGAGGTTGATCTTGAGGTTGAGGTTGAACTTGATGTTGTTGTAGAGGTTGGCTTGCATTTGTTAGATCAACGGAAGAAGCTTGGCCTTGTGGTGTAGATGGCTCCACTTGGGTGGAACTTGGTCCTTCCCCGGTACTCATAGAAGGTAGCGTTTGAGGTAGGCGAATGTCCACACCCATCCTTCCTATGGTATCCGGGGGAATTGCATCTCCTTTCTCACAAGAAGCACTTCGCTCCTCCAAAGATCTATTGTGGTGACCCGGCATACCACTGCATGGTGTAGTATGCAAGTCTGATATAACACCAATGAAACACCGTTCCACTAGTATTATATCGCTCAGAGTGGTACAACAGAAACATATGCGGGTCCAAGGCATGTCTATAGAATTACAACAATGACTCTGTTACATAAGATCATCACAGCCTCCTACTTTACAATGAGGTAAATCTGCAAATAAACTCCAAAAAAAAAACGACTCGTAGTCTAATCCTATCACGAACTCTATTTGTAGAGTATTTGACTAGCTATAGAGGCTATGAATAGATTCTAGCTAAATAGGAGCTAGGTTTAGGAAGCTAGTTCCATTCTATGGCTAAACTAGGTTTTCTCCTTGTTGGATGTGGTATCTGACTCCTCTGACAGGGTCCTGTCTCTTGAAGTAGTTGTTGACTCCTCGGCCTTTGAGTTGCACTGTAGATCCTCCTTCGGTGCTTCCATATCTAAGCAGGGGATTTAAGAATGGGATGAGTACGAGCGTACTCAACAAGTTCATTATAGGAAAGAGGTGTTTAATGCACTAGCTACGGCATTAGACCAGAAAGTCTAATACCAATGCAAGTTTTCATAACCATTTCTTCAAAAGGTTGCTTTTATTCAGAAGAACTATGTCCGTCAGCCTTCACCGGTTTACTAGAACTTCATGGAGCTCCTTTCCGGCCGCGTTCGCAGTTCCATATCCCGGAACAGGGAGTGACAGGTCACGGTTCTTTACACTCTGCAGAGGTGTGTTGCTTTACCCATAAGAGATCTTAACCTTGGTGCCAACCGAGTTGCAGGCTCGTCCACACTTCCTTTGGTGTGAGGCCCGGTATAAGGTCTAGCCAATCATGTTCCACCGCTACCTCGAACACCCACCCTTTGTTGCATGCCCCGACCCTGGGTCCACGTCGGTCCCATTATTCCTGTAGATTTCAAGGTGGACCCCGACCACGACAACAGTGCTGGGCTCTACCATACACTCCTACGCCGGTAGCTGCAACCCATCCTAGACCGCAATACCGTGGGGACTTAGGACTCCCCAGCCTCACCATCTTGATCCTTCGGGCGACAAGTGTACTACGGACTATGCCGTGGGGACTTAGGACTCCCCAGCCTCACCAGCTTGCCCCCTTGGATCACAAGTGTACTACGGTAAAGCGCATCCGTTGATGAACGAGAGGTGAAAACACTTTTGACTACTCCGTCCCACTCCGGATCTTATGGTTAACACGGGTATTACGGCACAAGAATCACTGGCGACATTTGTTGTTTAATCCTAGATGGATATAAACCCGTGCAATGGAACCTCCACCATATCAACACAATCCATGGTTCCATTGCCCACCACTTAGTCATATTCATAGTTATGAAAGTAGTGGTTTTGATTTTTATGCAATTGTGATAACCATAATACTTTGCAAGTAATTTGATAAAAATACTCAAATGACATGAGCAAGTGATGAACTTGCCTTTCTTGACTGCAAGATTATGCAGGCAAGGTCTTCGTTACGCAATAACTCCAAATTCTGAAATAGCATCATCGTCCGGTAAGGACGATGTTTAAAAGATCGGCAAGATGCAATAATGCATAAGAATGAGATGCAATCGCTCTAAGCGTGTCCTAACCCCGATGATTTAGGATTATTGAGTGGTAATGATTGGTTTTAGGGTGTGTTGCACTTTTAGAGTGATTCACATACAAGGTTCTTACTCAGGTGTGATTAACTTGGTATTATAAACAGGTATATAATAAAGCATAATAATCAATTGAACACACAAAGAATGATAATTGGCATAATGTTAACAAGTAAAGAACAGTGGTCAGTTTTAGTACTATATGGCATGGTTAATGATTAATTATCATATACTTCAAAAGAATAACTTTTGAAGAACATGTTCTTAGATAAAGAACAAGTATGGTAATTAGGTTGGGTTTCTATGATTGACTATGGTTTCAGGTAGTTGCTGGAGTAAATATTAGATGGATCCCAACAAAGTTGGATTCATCAGCACCTAGGGCTTGTAAGGTTAAGATAAGCCTAGATATCCTAAGCAATTATTCATACAAGGTTGCTATCAAGATTGGTTCATCTTGTTGGTGATAGCTAGCTAGGGTTTATAGGTCCTTATAGGCAGGGTTGATGATGATTCCTTATTTTCTTCAAAAGAATAACTTTTGAAGAACATACTTCTTAAGTAAGAAGATGTATATTAATTAGGATTGAGATTGTCTAGGGTTTGCTATTTGATCCACTAAGTAAGGAATGATTGACTCCTAAATAGAATGGTTGATAAGTATCCAACACTAGTAGGGTTTCGTGGTGTAGGGTATGTAAGGTAATCATCAATCATGGTTACTATGAGGGTTCATCACAATGGGGTGATGCTAAATAAGGACGATGGCTTTGGTAATAGGATCTAGGGTTTACATGTGGTTGACCCTAATTGATCAATTAGGTCTGATGAGGATGAACACATGGGGTACCCATATATTAGTGATAGGTCTTCTACATTTTATGTGGCCAAGTCAAGTATTTATTTGCTAGTATGGTTCTATGATTTGAAAGTAGGTACCATGATCACATGTTCTAACCTAGGGTTTTAGGTTAGAAGCAAATTAGGGTTCACATGTAATAATGGAGCTAGGGTTTCTAATTGAATTAGGGTTTTGAGTTTCACATGAAATGATAGGGTTGTAATATCATTCCATATGGAATTAGGGTTTGCTATCTACCATATAGTTCTATGATTAACAACTTCATTTTAAAGTTGAAGTTATTAGTAACTTGTAAATAAATAAAATAATATTGAATTTGGCATTTTTCTATTTTAGAACAATTAATAATTAGGTCAATTAGGTTTAAATCCTTCTAATAAGGATTTAACAAGATAATAAATAAAGAAAATTAGTTTTAATGTTTTCTTTATTTAATTACTGGTTTTTATTTAATTTTGGAAATTTTTACTAATTATTGAATTTTAATTGAATTTAGAATTAAAATTAAAGGCTTAAATAATAAGTATTTAATAATTGGATTTTTATTAAAAATAAAAATTTCATTTTATATTTTTATTGGATAGAGTTTACTTTTCTAAGAATTTTGATGTCTCATTTATATTTTTCTGAGCTAAATTGAATTTTCTACTTTTATTTGAAGTTGCAGTAATTTAAATGGGATTTGAAATAAAACAGAAACTACTAAACGTACCCGGACCTAAGCTACCCCTAGCCACTGACTGGTGGACCAGTGGTCCACATCAGCGGCCCAGGTGGCGATTATGTGGCATGGGAAGCTGCTGGCCGGCGGCCAGTTGCCGACGACGGCGGCGTTCCCGGGTTCCCGCGGGGTCACGCGCGGGCTCGTTGGAAAGAGGGCGCCGAGGCGAACCCAATGGTGGCGGCGCCGCTCCTAAAAGGTCGCCGGAGCTTGCTCGCCGGCGAGGCCGAGCGGCAAAGCTCCCGGACCAACGGTGCTGTGGCGTTGCAGGGGGCTAGAGAGAGAGCTATGATGCTCTGGAGGTTCAGCGGCTCACCAGGAATACGAGGAGCTTGGCGGCGAGGTGAGTGGAGGTCTATGTCGCCGGAATTGCTCGATGCCGGCGCCGGAGAAGACGGCCAGGCATGGTCGATTGCGAGCACCTCGGCACGATTCCTTGCGCACGGTGAGCTTGTAGACCATGGCGGTGCCGATGGTGATCACGGTTGGGCTTGGGGAGGCTCTGAACGGCGGCGAGGGAGATGACCGGGGCGAGCTAGGGTTGCATCTGAGGAGAATTTTGGAGCAGGGGAGGAAGAATTCGAAGCTCCAGGTCGTCATTGGCTTTTATATGGCGCTGGAGTGCGTGCCTCGTCACACCGTCGAGGAAGGAGGAGGCGCCAGCGAGGGGAGAAGGCAGACACGCCGTCGTGCTGTCCTCCAGGCACGATGGAGAGGATGAGGATGACTTCCTCTCGTTGATTTTTTTCAACGAAGAGGTAAGTTGGCTGGTCTGGGCCGTGGTGTTGGGCTGCCGAGGTGGGCTGGACCTTGGGCTCCTGTTGGGCTGCCACGGCCAAGTGAGCCAAGGTAAGATTTTTCTCCTCTTTTCTTTTTTCTGTTTTCATTATCTGTTTTATATTTCCTATTTGAATTTCATATTTGAATTCTGTTTATTTTTGCAGATCTTTCATTTGTGAATTTTATTAAGATCTGGTGCAATGATTATTACACCACTATTTCGTTTGAAACAATTATTTTGTATTGGATTATATTGCATATTGTTGGCTGATTCAAAATAGCAATTAGACATGAATTATACTTTCACTTTGATTTCCCTTTTATTATGAATTCCCTTTAATTTAGAAATGTAAGAGTTGATACTTTCTTCTCAAGGTATTTCTGAAGTTGTTGTTATATCTTAGTTCCTATTTGACTAATTAATCACTTGCATGTTATTTTATGTGAGGAATTTCTATTAAGGTTTTGTAGGTTTGTTGATAAACCTTATTAAAATTAACATTGGTGTTATGGTCTATTAACACTTTGAAATACCTAGAGTAGATATTACTCTCCTCAAGGTTGGTCTTAATTTATAGGGATAAGTGGTTTATAACCACCCATGAGTTTAGTTATAGGACTTAGCATTAGGCGGCTCTTTGTTTTATAAATGGAGCATAGGATTTGATTAATGAACCATTAGGGTTCAAATGATAATTACCTAATGACACATGGGTTGAATCTCAATTATGGCCTAGGTTTTTAGTTGTGATCACCCAAGTGATGCACAAACTAATATTGGGATATAGGTTAGGGTTTTACTTGTGATCATCAAATAATTCACAAGTTAGTTTGAGACATGGGGTTAGATTCTATATGGAATTTAGTACCACATTACTTTGGCAGGGTTGCTCTTCCCCACTTCTCATAGGATGATTCAATCCAAGATCATTTGGATTGTTATAGGGTTTAACCATACAAGGTTTGTTGCTATTCAGTGGTTTCTCCAATTAATATATTGAAAATGGTTTTAGAGTTAATACTTGTGATCCCCATGGGATGCACAAACTAGGGTTGAGATATAATGCTAGGTTGTAGAGATGAGATGACACCATGTTGTGTTGGCTAGGTTTACTCCCCCAGTTCATGATAAAATGGTTACTTGATTATTATTTCATGTGCTCCTTTAGTTACTAAGGATAGGAGAGTTGGTTTTATCTTATACACATAGATTTCTATTATATCCTTAATCTATTGTTAAAGCAACTAAAGTTGTTATAGTTCTTTTTATAGTTAACTTTGGTCATGTTGATGGATGGTTTCTCACCATATTAAGTATGGGGTTTTACTCTAAGGTTCTCTTTTGTTTATTAGGTGAAGAATAAATGGAATGTAGATGTGGGGGAATTCTACTTATGATCACCAAGTGGTTCACAAGTTAAGGTTGGGATATAAGCCTAGGGTTTATGGTGTACTCACAAGATCTCTTTAGGTATGAAAGATTAAGTCTCTACCTACAGGGCTTAGTTGAATTAATCTCTACTTTACTTCACCTATTCATGGATATAGTCTTGTTCCATTTGATATTAGGTTATCTCACCATTCCAAGAGGAAATGGTTTACAACCTAATACTTTGGTTCAATGGTTGTCCTGGATTCTTAGATAGGTAAAGCTAGGTTTAATATGAATGGTCTCTCTCATTTGGGAAGGCTTGAATAATACTCTAGGTTCCTCTTGAAGATATTGTTGTAATCATATGGATATTTATATCCAAGATTTAGCTCTGAGTTTGTCATTGCTTCTCTAATAAATAAAATAGGACTCTCTCACCTCTCTAGGTTTGATGTATAATAACTTGGAATAGAGAGAAATATCTATTTCTGGATTTGATCTCCTTGTCTTACTTCCAAGAATGAAATAACATGAATACCATGGGTTCAGGGTAGGATCATGGATTTGTTTAAGACATGGAAAAGATAAGTGAAGAATAGTTTCTCCAATTATTGTTACTTGATTTCCAATTTAATGGATGTTCATATGTTATGGCAAGGAATATCATGTTGTGATCTTTAATAAGATCAGGTAGTTGATCATTGAGTAAAGTGTTATTGTGTTGATTATTAGTTCCATTTGATCTAACCCCTTAGATCAAATTATCTCTACCCAAAACAAGGTTTTAGCAAAGTCACATTGAGGTTTATAGCGCTTGACTTGATGAGCTACATCAATTCCACCAAGGTCAAGTGAAACTTCAGTTACTGTGACTGTTTACTTTAAAGCGCGAAAATTCCCCAGATTTTCTATGCATGAATGCAATGCACACATCTGTTTCCTCTATTTTTGTAACCCCATTACCTGGGATATTACAGTCTCTACCCCTTAAACTAAACTTCGTCCTCGAAGTTTGATATCTCTCACGTTTCGGACTGTGGATCTGACTTGTGGAGACTACTTCTTTTCTCGAACTCCGTGGTGATCTCACTGGATATAATTGAATATATCCCTTGTCCAGATTCTTCCTGGAATCCATTAGGATTTGTCTCTGAACATTAGTTTCTTACTCCAGTTCTATGATACCTGTCTCTGAGCCATGGCTTCTAACTTTAATTATTTGATTTCTTTCAACCCTATAGTCTTGTTTCCTTTCTCATTGAAGAATCAATGATGGGACTTCTTCTTGTCCTGACAGTCTTAATTTGAAGACTAATTGGATAACATTCTCCTATTTGATAACATAGGTCTTTGTTTTCCCTTACTACCAAAACTGCAATAATGGTACTTGGTAAGGTACTTAACATGGAATGGTCGTGATGGTTTATTTTCCTAAGAATGGATTAGACTAATTTAGTCCATCCAATCATGGTTTATAGTTGATACCTATAACTAGTTTGGATTACTTAGGTTCCATGAAAGGAATCATTCAAATGGACTTAAGTTTTGGTATAGTCAATCTCTTTTGGTCTTTGGCCTTCTAGGGCTGTATTTGGTCTACGATATTTCCTTCGTTCAACTTTATTAACCTTAGTTTACTTGAGCTTCCGTACTTCTGAGTAACTATTACTCACTTTCTCAAGTTATAGTCCACTTCTTACTTCCTCGAGGTATGAATCTCGGCTTCTGGTCTGACATCTTTCTGAAAGAAATGTCCAATAATCTTATGAAAATAAGATAGAACTTCCTCTCAGTTCAGACCTTCTGCTTCTATCAAGCTTAAAGTATTAAGTTATTGTACATCCAACTCAGTCTTTACTCTACCCCTTAGAGTTTTCTTATGGTCTTCAACTCCTTTTCTCCCAATCATTGGATTGATGGTTAGAATATTGGTTTAGGTGTAGTTCATGTTTCATATTCTTATAAGTTCTCGCGAAGAATATATGTGGTGTATCCACTCAATTGTGGACATCCAATGTGAATCCTTCAACTAAATGATTATAGATCTAGCTATTTGGCTCACAATTTTTTTTATTTGTTCACAAACTTTGGTTACAATTAATTAAATCGTGGATTGTTTGTAATACCATCTGATACCAGCTGTGGTTATTATACCAACTGTGGCTATTTGATATCTAAAAATGGATTCTGTTATAGGTTCTGATCAACTGAACGAGACATCTTCTGCTTTATCTCGCAATATTGATCCTATACCAATTGTGGTCTTCTGATATCAACTATGGTCTTCTTATATCTGCTATGGTTTCATAGGTCATCTTTCTTCATTTAGGGTTTATTTTGCAAGAAAACCACTATGAATATAGTATCCAAGGTGATTTCCCATGCATTCCCTCTTCTATATTAATTATGGATCTGCTTGAGCTTCACCATAATCATTATCTTTCTCACCTTCATGCTTCTTTCATACAAAAGTACTCCTCTATTGGGGTAAGCATGAGTTTCTGATTGTACTTTCTTCAGAGTATTGTGGTTGCCTCCCACAACTTTACTCATTTCTTCTGATGAACCTTCATCTTATCTTCAGAATCTTTAGAATTCGTCACTTCTTCACACGAATACCATTACCCTCTAGATCTATAGCATCAAGTAAGAACTTGATATTGCAACATGCATTTGCATATCAAAGTCAAACTTCATGTATGGATCTAGTCAATCAATGAAAATCCAATAAAATCCAAGAAGATTCAGCTTTGTGTTTATAGTACACACCATCATAAGCCTGAATATAATAGTTGAGTAAGACATCTCTAAACATCAGGCTCTGATGTGTAATATATAGCACCACATAAGATAGGTTTATATCGTGATACTTAGCACGGATATATGGGATTCTATTATTTGTCTCAACATTTACCTTAATGGCACAATTGCAATGAGATAAACTTGAAACAAAGTGGTTTGGGATAGTCAAGGTTAACCTAATTTTCTCTGGAATTACTACTTAACTTCCATTTTGTTGAGGACTATTTCACCTGATATGTCTAGGTTCTAACATTGCTACACTAAACACATAACTATGGAAATATAGTTCCTATACTTCCAAGTGTTTCTCTCATAAGACTATGGTCATGATGTGCTTGGCACACTTCCCATATTTTTGGAACACAGCTATTGTACTATTATTTAGCACTTGGCTCCTTATTGTATTCCTACCAAATGTCTATGATGTTCTATTCCATCACATAACGATTCTCAGGTGAATCATATATGATTAACAACTCTACCCTATAAACATATTTTATTCCTATCTCTCTTCCTTACCTCCCATGATTGACTCATCATGGTCTATACTACCTCATATGACTCATAGTTATCACTTACTATCAGTTGTTTTACAAGTTTGGATAATTTACTTACTCATTACTTAACTTGGTCTATATTTTCTATTAGGATATTTTTCTTATACACCTATCTTCATTACTTGATATCACTCCTATTACAGGTCTGAATCACTCTTACTTGACCATAAAAGGTGTTGGTACACATTTTCCAATAGGATATCTTCCTTATGGTTGTATCCTCTCTTTGGACTATCATGTGTTGTATACCAACTATGGTCTACTCATCTATTGTTTTAAGAACTTCATGGTGTCCTACATGTTTGGGATTAGCTAACTAACTTTACATAGGAAAGATAGGTAGGAAAGGTTGACTCAAGTGTGTCAGGATTATTCTCAAGTGAATATCCATCTCAAGTCATAAGAAGTATTTGATTTACCTAGGACAACTTCCTATAGACACTACCAATCCTATAGGTCTCCTTTAAAGGGTTTTAATCCTAGGGTCAAAGCATTTGCTCTCATACCAACTGTGGTGACCCGGCATACCACTGCATGGTGTAGTATGCAAGTCTGATATAACACCAATGAAACACCGTTCCACTAGTATTATATCGCTCAGAGTGGTACAACAGAAACATATGCGGGTCCAAGGCATGTCTATAGAATTACAACAATGACTCTGTTACATAAGATCATCACAGCCTCCTACTTTACAATGAGGTAAATCTGCAAATAAACTCCAAAAAAAAAACGACTCGTAGTCTAATCCTATCACGAACTCTATTTGTAGAGTATTTGACTAGCTATAGAGGCTATGAATAGATTCTAGCTAAATAGGAGCTAGGTTTAGGAAGCTAGTTCCATTCTATGGCTAAACTAGGTTTTCTCCTTGTTGGATGTGGTATCTGACTCCTCTGACAGGGTCCTGTCTCTTGAAGTAGTTGTTGACTCCTCGGCCTTTGAGTTGCACTGTAGATCCTCCTTCGGTGCTTCCATATCTAAGCAGGGGATTTAAGAGTGGGATGAGTACGAGCGTACTCAACAAGTTCATTATAGGAAAGAGGTGTTTAATGCACTAGCTACGGCATTAGACCAGAAAGTCTAATACCAATGCAAGTTTTCATAACCATTTCTTCAAAAGGTTGCTTTTATTCAGAAGAACTATGTCCGTCAGCCTTCACCGGTTTACTAGAACTTCATGGAGCTCCTTTCCGGCCGCGTTCGCGATTCCATATCCCCGAACGAGGAGTGACAGTCACGGTTCTTTACACTCTGCAGAGGTGTGTTGCTTTACCCATAAGAGATCTTAACCTTGGTGCCAACCGAGTTGCAGGCTCGTCCACACTTCCTTTGGTGTGAGGCCCGGTATAAGGTCTAGCCAATCATGTTCCTCCGCTACCTCGAACACCCACCCTTTGTTGCATGCCCCGACCCTGGGTCCACGTCGGTCCCATTATTCCTGTAGATTTCAAGGTGGACCCCGACCACGACAACAGTGCTGGGCCTGCAACCCATCCTAGACCGCAATACCGTGGGGACTTAGGACTCCCCAGCCTCACCATCTTGATCCTTCGGGCGACAAGTGTACTACGGACTATGCCGTGGGGACTTAGGACTCCCCAGCCTCACCAGCTTGCCCCCTTGGATCACAAGTGTACTACGGTAAAGCGCATCCGTTGATGAACGAGAGGTGGAAACACTTTTGACTACTCCGTCCCACTCCGGATCTTATGGTTAACACGGGTATTACGGCACAAGAATCACTGGCGACATTTGTTGTTTAATCCTAGATGGATATAAACCCGTGCAATGGAACCTCCACCATATCAACACAATCCATGGTTCCATTGCCCACCACTTAGTCATATTCATAGTTATGAAAGTAGTGGTTTTGATTTTTATGCAATTGTGATAACCATAATACTTTGCAAGTAATTTGATAAAAATACTCAAATGACATGAGCAAGTGATGAACTTGCCTTTCTTGACTGCAAGATTATGCAGGCAAGGTCTTCGTTACGCAATAACTCCAAATTCTGAAATAGCATCATCGTCCGGTAAGGACGATGTTTAAAAGATTGGCAAGATGCAATAATGCATAAGAATGAGATGCAATCGCTCTAAGCGTGTCCTAACCCCGATGATTTAGGATTATTGAGTGGTAATGATTGGTTTTAGGGTGTGTTGCACTTTTAGAGTGATTCACATACAAGGTTCTTACTCAGGTGTGATTAACTTGGTATTATAAACAGGTATATAATAAAGCATAATAATCAATTGAACACACAAAGAATGATAATTGGCATAATGTTAACAAGTAAAGAACAGTGGTCAGTTTTAGTACTATATGGCATGGTTAATGATTAATTATCATATACTTCAAAAGAATAACTTTTGAAGAACATGTTCTTAGATAAAGAACAAGTATGGTAATTAGGTTGGGTTTCTATGATTGACTATGGTTTCAGGTAGTTGCTGGAGTAAATATTAGATGGATCCCAACAAAGTTGGATTCATCAGCACCTAGGGCTTGTAAGGTTAAGATAAGCCTAGATATCCTAAGCAATTATTCATACAAGGTTGCTATCAAGATTGGTTCATCTTGTTGGTGATAGCTAGCTAGGGTTTATAGGTCCTTATAGGCAGGGTTGATGATGATTCCTTATTTTCTTCAAAAGAATAACTTTTGAAGAACATACTTCTTAAGTAAGAAGATGTATATTAATTAGGATTGAGATTGTCTAGGGTTTGCTATTTGATCCACTAAGTAAGGAATGATTGACTCCTAAATAGAATGGTTGATAAGTATCCAACACTAGTAGGGTTTCGTGGTGTAGGGTATGTAAGGTAATCATCAATCATGGTTACTATGAGGGTTCATCACAATGGGGTGATGCTAAATAAGGACGATGGCTTTGGTAATAGGATCTAGGGTTTACATGTGGTTGACCCTAATTGATCAATTAGGTCTGATGAGGATGAACACATGGGGTACCCATATATTAGTGATAGGTCTTCTACATTTTATGTGGCCAAGTCAAGTATTTATTTGCTAGTATGGTTCTATGATTTGAAAGTAGGTACCACGATCACATGTTCTAACCTAGGGTTTTAGGTTAGAAGCAAATTAGGGTTCACATGTAATAATGGAGCTAGGGTTTCTAATTGAATTAGGGTTTTGAGTTTCACATGAAATGATAGGGTTGTAATATCATTCCATATGGAATTAGGGTTTGCTATCTACCATATAGTTCTATGATTAACAACTTCATTTTAAAGTTGAAGTTATTAGTAACTTGTAAATAAACAAAATAATATTGAATTTGGCATTTTTCTATTTTAGAACAATTAATAATTAGGTCAATTAGGTTTAAATCCTTCTAATAAGGATTTAACAAGATAATAAATAAAGAAAATTAGTTTTAATGTTTTCTTTATTTAATTACTGGTTTTTATTTAATTTTGGAAATTTTTACTAATTATTGAATTTTAATTGAATTTAGAATTAAAATTAAAGGCTTAAATAATAAGTATTTAATAATTGGATTTTTATTAAAAATAAAAATTTCATTTTATATTTTTATTGGATAGAGTTTACTTTTCTAAGAATTTTGATGTCTCATTTATATTTTTCTGAGCTAAATTGAATTTTCTACTTTTATTTGAAGTTGCAGTAATTTAAATGGGATTTGAAATAAAACAGAAACTACTAAACGTACCCGGACCTAAGCTACCCCTAGCCACTGACTGGTGGACCAGTGGTCCACATCAGCGGCCCGGGTGGCGATTATGTGGCATGGGAAGCTGCTGGCCGGCGGCCAGTTGCCGACGACGGCGGCGTTCCCGGGTTCCCGCGGGGTCACGCGCGGGCTCATTGGAAAGAGGGCGCCGAGGCGAACCCAATGGTGGCGGCGCCGCTCCTAAAAGGTCGCCGGAGCTTGCTCGCCGGCGAGGCCGAGCGGCAAAGCTCCCGGACCAACGGTGCTGTGGCGTTGCAGGGGGCTAGAGAGAGAGCTATGATGCTCTGGAGGTTCAGCGGCTCACCAGGAATACGAGGAGCTTGGCGGCGAGGTGAGTGGAGGTCTATGTCGCCGGAATTGCTCGATGCCGGCGCCGGAGAAGACGGCCAGGCATGGTCGATTGCGAGCACCTCGGCACGATTCCTTGCGCACGGTGAGCTTGTAGACCATGGCGGTGCCGATGGTGATCACGGTTGGGCTTGGGGAGGCTCTGAACGGCGGCGAGGGAGATGACCGGGGCGAGCTAGGGTTGCATCTGAGGAGAATTTTGGAGCAGGGGAGGAAGAATTCGAAGCTCCAGGTCGTCATTGGCTTTTATATGGCGCTGGAGTGCGTGCCTCGTCACACCGTCGAGGAAGGAGGAGGCGCCAGCGAGGGGAGAAGGCAGACACGCCGTCGTGCTGTCCTCCAGGCACAATGGAGAGGATGAGGATGACTTCCTCTCGTTGATTTTTTTCAACGAAGAGGTAAGTTGGCTGGTCTGGGCCGTGGTGTTGGGCTGCCGAGGTGGGCTGGACCTTGGGCTCCTGTTGGGCTGCCACGGCCAAGTGAGCCAAGGTAAGATTTTTCTCCTCTTTTCTTTTTTCTGTTTTCATTATCTGTTTTATATTTCCTATTTGAATTTCATATTTGAATTCTGTTTATTTTTGCAGATCTTTCATTTGTGAATTTTATTAAGATCTGGTGCAATGATTATTACACCACTATTTCATTTGAAACAATTATTTTGTATTGGATTATATTGCATATTGTTGGCTGATTCAAAATAGCAATTAGACATGAATTATACTTTCACTTTGATTTCCCTTTTATTATGAATTCCCTTTAATTTATAAATGTAAGAGTTGATACTTTCTTCTCAAGGTATTTCTGAAGTTGTTGTTATATCTTAGTTCCTATTTGACTAATTAATCACTTGCATGTTATTTTATGTGAGGAATTTCTATTAAGGTTTTGTAGGTTTGTTGATAAACCTTATTAAAATTAACATTGGTGTTATGGTCTATTAACACTTTGAAATACCTAGAGTAGATATTACTCTCCTCAAGGTTGGTCTTAATTTATAGGGATAAGTGGTTTATAACCACCCATGAGTTTAGTTATAGGACTTAGCATTAGGCGGCTCTTTGTTTTATAAATGGAGCATAGGATTTGATTAATGAACCATTAGGGTTCAAATGATAATTACCTAATGACACATGGGTTGAATCTCAATTATGGCCTAGGTTTTTAGTTGTGAGCACCCAAGTGATGCACAAACTAATATTGGGATATAGGTTAGGGTTTTACTTGTGATCATCAAATAATTCACAAGTTAGTTTGAGACATGGGGTTAGATTCTATATGGAATTTAGTACCACATTACTTTGGCAGGGTTGCTCTTCCCCACTTCTCATAGGATGATTCAATCCAAGATCATTTGGATTGTTATAGGGTTTAACCATACAAGGTTTGTTGCTATTCAGTGGTTTCTCCAATTAATATGTTGAAAATGGTTTTAGAGTTAATACTTGTGATCCCCATGGGATGCACAAACTAGGGTTGAGATATAATGCTAGGTTGTAGAGATGAGATGACACCATGTTGTGTTGGCTAGGTTTACTCCCCCAGTTCATGATAAAATGGTTACTTGATTATTATTTCATGTGCTCCTTTAGTTACTAAGGATAGGAGAGTTGGTTTTATCTTATACACATAGATTTCTATTATATCCTTAATCTATTGTTAAAGCAACTAAAGTTGTTATAGTTCTTTTTATAGTTAACTTTGGTCATGTTGATGGATGGTTTCTCACCATATTAAGTATGGGGTTTTACTCTAAGGTTCTCTTTTGTTTATTAGGTGAAGAATAAATGGAATGTAGATGTGGGGGAATTCTACTTATGATCACCAAGTGGTTCACAAGTTAAGGTTGGGATATAAGCCTAGGGTTTATGGTGTACTCACAAGATCTCTTTAGGTATGAAAGATTAAGTCTCTACCTACAGGGCTTAGTTGAATTAATCTCTACTTTACTTCACCTATTCATGGATATAGTCTTGTTCCATTTGATATTAGGTTATCTCACCATTCCAAGAGGAAATGGTTTACAACCTAATACTTTGGTTCAATGGTTGTCCTGGATTCTTAGATAGGTAAAGCTAGGTTTAATATGAATGGTCTCTCTCATTTGGGAAGGCTTGAATAATACTCTAGGTTCCTCTTGAAGATATTGTTGTAATCATATGGATATTTATATCCAAGATTTAGCTCTGAGTTTGTCATTGCTTCTCTAATAAATAAAATAGGACTCTCTCACCTCTCTAGGTTTGATGTATAATAACTTGGAATAGAGAGAAATATCTATTTCTGGATTTGATCTCCTTGTCTTACTTCCAAGAATGAAATAACATGAATACCATGGGTTCAGGGTAGGATCATGGATTTGTTTAAGACATGGAAAAGATAAGTGAAGAATAGTTTCTCCAATTATTGTTACTTGATTTCCAATTTAATGGATGTTCATATGTTATGGCAAGGAATATCATGTTGTGATCTTTAATAAGATCAGGTAGTTGATCATTGAGTAAAGTGTTATTGTGTTGATTATTAGTTCCATTTGATCTAACCCCTTAGATCAAATTATCTCTACCCAAAACAAGGTTTTAGCAAAGTCACATTGAGGTTTATAGCGCTTGACTTGATGAGCTACATCAATTCCACCAAGGTCAAGTGAAACTTCGATTCGTGTATTTGTTTACTTTAAAGCGCGAAAATTCCCCAGATTTTCTATGCATGAATGCAATGCACACATCTGTTTCCTCTATTTTTGTAACCCCATTACCTGGGATATTACATCTATCATCCTCATCGAAAGTCACATCACAAGATTCTACAACACGTCCACTTGACTTGTTGAAGACTCTATAGGCGTGAGAATCCGTAGCATAGCCAGCGAAAATTCCTTCTTGAGCTCTTGAATCAAACTTGGATAGGCGTGTGTCCTTGACAAGTATGTAGCATTTGCATCCGAAGACCTTGAAGTATGACACATTAGGCTTGTTGCCGGTGAGGATCTCATACGGTGTCTTCTCAAGACCTTTGCGGAAGTAGAGGCGATTAGTAGCATGGCAAGCGGTAGAGATAGCTTCCGCCCAAAAATTGTAGTTGGACTTGTATTCCATCATCATGGTTCGAGCGGCTTCGATCAAGGTTCGATTCTTCCTTTCGGCGACCCCATTTTGTTGGGGAGTATATGGCGTGGAGTATTGGTGTTCGATTCCTTCCTCGCCGAGGAATTCATCCAATGTGTAGTTCTTGAACTCCGTTCCATTGTCGCTCCTTATTGCGAGAATCTTGTTGTCGTACTTGCGTTGAACTTGGTTGGCAAACTCCATCATGGTCCGTTGAGTCTCACTCTTGTACTTGAAGAAGAATACCCAACAATAGCGTGAATAGTCATCAACGATGACGAGGCAATACTTCTTTCCTCCAAGACTTTCATGAGACGGTGGCCCAAAGAGATCAACATGTAGGAGCTCCAAGCATCTTGTGGTAGAGATGATAGTCTTGGCCTTGTGAGGAGCTCCATGCATCTTTCCTTGTACGCAAGCCCTACAAACACGATCCTTGCAAAAAGAGACATCTTCTTTTAGTCCGAGAATGTGGCCACCCTTGTGGAGACTTTGCAAAGTCCTCATGTTGACATGGGCTAGTCGGCGATGCCATAACCAACCCTTGTCACCTTTGGCGAATAAGCAAAGAGCGGAAGATGTTGTCTTTCCGGAGAAGTCGACAACATACAAACCGTTCTCTACATATCCAACAAAAGCTACATTGAGTGTCTTGCTCCACAAGAGGACCACCATATGTTCATCAAAGAATGTGCATAGTCCCATACGAGCAATTTGATGAAAGGAGAGTAAGTTGTAACCAAGGGTCTCGCAAGGAGGACATTCACAAGTGAGATGTCGGGTGTTACCACCACCTTGCCAAGACCCAATACCTTTGAGCACGTGTTGTCGCCATAAGAAACGGTAGAGAGTGAAGGCATGAGGTCGACAACAATATCCTTGCTTCCGGTCATATGACTTGTGGCTCCACTATCAACCACCCATTTAGCGCCACCTAAGCATAGTCCTACAAGGAATCAAGTCTTGGATTTAGGTACCCATTTTTCAATGGGTCCTAGCATGTTAGTAACAAGGGGTTTGGGAACCCAAATAGTCCAATCAACATTGTCCTTTGGAGGACCAATAAAGCGAGCACGAATATGTCCATAGTAATCAACAAAAAGAACATGAGAAGGGTTGTTAGAGCCGGCGAAACCCGTCGAGGCGGAGTTGGACACTCCATCCCTTCTTGAGCTAGCATTGCTCCCTTCACGGTTGGTCTCCATGTTCTTCTTGTCCATCTTCTTCTTGGTCCTCCTCTTCCTCTTTCTCTTTGGCTTGGTAGCCACTCCTCCTTCATTGCAAGAGCCCTCTTTGGCTCCATCTTTGGCTTCAATGATTCCTTCCAAGTACTTGGCTTGAATTTGGAGTCTATCAACCTTGGCCTTCAAGCGATTGACTTCATCTTCGTGCTCCGGGTGTGGATGGCAAATATCAAACACTTGGACCTCCTTTGCCTTGTTCACCCGGAAGTGTTCCATCAAAGCTTCTTCTTGGAGAGCGTTCAACTTCATGAGCAAGCGCTTGTCATTTTCCATCTTGGCAATGTCGCTTTCATGAGTGCAACATGCACGGTCCTTGCTCAAGGGAAAGTACTCCTTCAATGTTTCTTCTTGCATGGAGTTGATCTCCATGAGCTTGGCTTCCCTTCTCTTCAAGGCGGCAATTTGCTCCTCATGATCACAACATGTATCCTTCTCCTTGCTCATACGGAGACACTCCTCCAACGACTCTTCTTGCTTGCTACTCAAACTCAATAGCTTGGCCTTGGTGATCTCAAGAGCGGCAATTTCTTCTTCATGGTTGCAACATGAGGTCTTCTCCTTGAACAAGCGATAGTACTCATCCAAGGCTTCTTCTTGAAGAGCATTGACTTCCAAGAGGAGGGCATTGTGCCTCCTCAAGGAAATAACTTGATCCACAAGCTCATCATGGGAAGAATTGGGGTCTTCATCGTCTTTTGCTTTGTTGGCTTCCTCGAGCAAGAGCATCTTTTTCTTGAGGTCACCAACCAACTCAAGAGCATGGTCTCGATCCTTGGTGAGGCGTGAAACAACAGCTTCATTCTTGTCTTCAAGCACAATGACACTAGCTTCAAGAGACATGCGAAGATTCCTTTCATCATCAAGCTCCTCCTTGAGATTGGCAAGCTCATAGGCCGCTTCCCTCTCGAACTTCTCCCTCTTCTCAATAAGATCTTGTGCCGCACCAAGTTGGGCTAAGAGAGCCCCAACATGAATCTTGGTGTCCCCCTTCATGTTAGTGAGAAAAGAATCCAAGGAATCCAAACCCATAATCTCATGTTTAACGGTGAGACTAGTGGCATCATCAATATATGAGGCATTAGTAGAGGATGATGGTTTGGAAGGGGATTTTACCTCCGTGGATACCTTTGCCATGAGACACCGTGCATTGTTGGTGGCGAGGTTCTCATTTGGAGAGTCGAAGAGAGAGGTAGAGGGAGTGGTAATGGCGATGGCGGCCACTCCCTCTCCTTCCTTGTTGGAGTGCTTGTCCTCATGCTCCCCATCTTCATCGGAGGTGTACTCTTCACGGATGATGAAGGCTCTAGGCTTCTTGTTGGAGGAGACCTTGTCGTCATCGGACCTTGGGGAGAACTTGGAGAATCCCTTGGAGTGTGGCTTGTACCTATCCTTTGGGATAAGCTTTCCACCATGATCTTCCCTTCTCTCAAATGTACAATCCGCGACAAAATGATTCTTGTCACCGCAATTGTAGCATGTTCTTCCCCTTGTCCTTTCTCTTGGGCTCTTGGAGGGTCTTCTTGGAGAATCACGTGATCTTCTTGGTCTTGTGTTTTGGGACATGTTTCCATCCCAAAACTTCTTGGCGGCGAGAGCCATGTGCTCATGGTAGTTGAGCTTGAGATCATCCGAACCCCACTCAACGGGATCCTCATCACTTTCACTAGCTTCATGCACCTTCATCTTCAATGCAAGGTTGGGCTTGCGGGAGTTGTGGGCGCGAGCAACAAGATCCTCCGCATTCTTCTTGGAGATGTCCATAGCGATGACTTCGCTAAGGACTTCATCGGATGTCATAGTACGGAAGGAGGCGTTTTGGCGGATGGCCGTCAACTTCACTTCCTCATAAGGGAGGAGAGCATTGTAGAACTTGCGCTTGATCCAATAGTCATCCACGAACGTTGCTCCAAGATCTTGCATTTGCACGGCAAGAGCGATGAGGCGTCGGTACATTTCTTCGGGGGTCTCTCCTTCAATCATGACGAAGTTATCGGCCATGTTGTTCACTTCATCAAAGCGAGAGCTTTGGATGCTTGCATTGCCGAGGAAGAGCTTCTCAAGTTTGTCCCATGCTTCCTTGGCGGTCTTGAGCGAGCGGATATGAGCGCGGTCCTTGGGGGAGATGGCCATATGAATCATGTTGATGGCGGTGGCGTTGAGTTGGTCATCCACCACATCTCTTCTAGTCATCTTCTTGGGATCTCGTGGTGAATAGCCCTACTCAATAATACGCCAAAGCTCGGTAGAAGCGCTGCGCACATGTGAACGCATTAAGAATTGCCAATTCTCAAAGTTGTTTGACTCGAGTAACGGTGGTGAACCATGCGACAAGATATGCGGCATCGGTATCGGAACGTTAATGGTGTAATCATTTGGTGGTGGCACCGCATGATAACCCCCTTGACGTTCCGCAACCGGTGTGTCATCATCCTTCCCTTTTGTTGAAGTGCCGGTATCCCCAACCCCTTCCTTTAGTGTATCTTTTGTCGCTTCCGCGACAAAATCAACAAGAGGAAGGGTGTTAACTTTTGGTGGCGGATCCTCGGCACTTGCTATCGGTGGATGGTTTGGTTTTTGAACCACCAACTCCATCATCATCGCCTTCATTTGGGCAACAATGGATGACTCCAATTTCTTGAGGTCATCCAACGTGGCCGTCGTGGAATCGATGGGCGATGATGGAGCGGGTGGCTCAAGGGAAGGTGACCCATTCACAACCGTCTCTTGTTCGGCCATTTCTTAGGCGGTAAAGCCCGAGCAAGAAAACCTTGCTCTGATACCACTTGAACGGATCGTAGCGAACAAGAGAGGGGGGGTGAATGGCGCTACGGCAATTTTTAGTCTTTTTCAAGTTTTATGCAACGGAAGGTAAAGGTGTGACTTTTAGCAATGGGGGTGATCCTACAATGAAGCAAGAGCATGTGCAACAAGTAAAGGAATCAACAAGATAAACAAAGTGAGGAGCGAGACAACCGGGGGGGGGGGGGCGCGAGGCGAGTCGAGGTTTGTTTCCCGCAGTTCCCTCCACTAAAGGAGGTACGTCTGCGTTGAGGAGGTGCTAGTCTCACACAAGAGACTAGACGGCCACACCACGAAGGAAGGCCTCACCCTCTTCCTCGAGAGAGCTCCATGGAGGTGCTCTCCCTCTTCCACTAAGTCACCGGTCGAGGCGGTGATTCCTTCACAAGGTTGGGGCGAGCTCCACACACACAAGGATGCTCCCAACACCCTATGGAGCTAGTACATCACCAAGCTAGACTTCATAGCTGCACATCTCCAATGCTCCACCATAGGAACCCATCACCAATGCTCCACCAAAGGAACTCTTCCAATGCTCCACCAAGAAACTCTCCAAGGCTCCACCAAGAAACTCTCCAAGGCTCCACCAAAGGAACTCCCCAATGCTCCACCAAAGGAACTCTTCTCCAAGATCCACCAAAGGAACCCTACCACCAAGATCCACTAAGGAATAGCTAGTATTTGTGAAATCTCTCTTGGTAAAACTATAGATCGGGGTCTCCTCCACCTATCCTCAAAATTAGGGCAAGATTGGTTGGAGGGGGAAGGAGATCCACAAGGATTAAGCTCAGCAACAATGAAGGAGAGAGAAGGGGAAGAGATAAAATCGGGTGGGGAAGAAGGGGCCCTTAAATAGGCTCCTCCAAATCCAACCGTTACACCCAGTTTTGGCCTAAGCGGTACTACCGCTTTGGGGCAAGCGGTACTACCGCCCTGAGTTCGAAATCACCCCAGATCTGGTCAAAGGACCCAGAGCGGTACTACCGCCCGCGGTACCGCTCGTGGTACCGCAATAGGGTCCAGAGCGGTACCAGGGCGGTACCAGAGCGGTATGACCGTAACTCGTTACGGTACCTCAAGCGGTACCTTGAGCGGTACTACCGCCCCAGGTACTGCAGGGGTACCGCAACTCGTTCTGGGGGACGAAATCAGCGCAGAACACAGAGCGGTACCGAGGGCGGTACCTATTGGGGTAGCGGTACTACCGCTACAGGTACCGGTAGTACCGGCCTGGCTAAAACTGGTTTTCTTCCCTTTTTCTCTCCAACTTTGTTACCTCGCTAAACGCACACAAAACCGGAAAACCTATCAACTACGCTTCAGTCTTCTGATCTTGACGCGTCCGGCGAGGTCACCGTGTACTTGCAAATCTAACAATGATACTCAAGGCACACGGTGAGATTACTCAAGTGTTGTCATCAAACACACAAAACTTGGGGTATGAATTTTGCTCTTACACATACATTTTGTGCATCATTTGTCTATATTATTGTTGCATATGTAAGGCCCATTAACCGAAAGTAAGAAACTAATGCAACACTGTAACCTCAAATTTTTCCTTGAATCGTTCTCTGGATGCATATTTTGTTATAATCTCGACAGGTATTTTTTTGCAGTAGTGCTAAACTCTAATCGGGTTTGTGTCTTGGTCAGCTATGAGCCTATGACATTCTATGGGAGTTCTTGAACTGCTTCGAGAGCTCCACCTGGATCCTCCATGTGAAGGGACCCAAGGCGGCGTCCCGCAACATCTGTGGTAGCATCCACAATTTAGCTTAAAGGTATTACCCTCTTCTGATGGCATGACTGAATATGATGAACTCCCTTCTGTGATGGTCTCTTGCTACTCGCAACATGGCTGGTGTTTCTTGTGCAAGCTTATATCATAATTCATATATTTATTTATTCTGAGAGTTGAACATGTGTTTCTCTGTTTGAAATTTAGGGTGGTACAAGGCCGGGTACTCAAACTAGTGTGTTGCCAACAAAAGTTTAATTGATCCCTTGTCATGTGGCTAGTACATTTTTTTGCCAAATTTCTGGGTGCATTGTAGCATGTTCTTCCACTTTTGGAATTCTATTAAACATACGAAACAAATTTATGTAGGAAGTATTGATTATGTGCATCATACCTCAAATTCTGTTAGCATTTATGTACATCAGTTGTTCACCATTCTTCTAGATATTAATTTCTTGTGCTCTCCATTGTTTTGGCGAAATTGTGATTTCCTATAACAACCAGACAAAGTCAAAGTCCGTCTTGGTCGTCGGCCTACACGGTGTTGTGAACAATGTTGTTGGCCTACACGGTGTTGTGATAGTTTGATTAGTGTCTGGTTCTATATCCTGAAAATATTAACTTGGAAGCCACCATTTGGGATGAGATTTTCCTAGCGCCGAAACCCTGCTTTAGTGACTTGTATTGGCCGTTTGTATAAGTTTAACAATTTTATGATGATACCATGCATTCGAAGCTCATAATTTGTGCTGCTAATTGGCATAATTGTTTTGCAGAAAAAGGTCCCTTTCATTTTCGTCTTCAATTCATTGAGGTTTCCTTTTGGTTGATTCCTAGTATCCAAACATTTCACAAATAAGCCTGAATTGTCCATAGTATTTGAAATTTTGAATAATAGTTACTTTCATATGTTTTACTAACTTGTAGTCATAGTTCAAACTCTACTTGCCGATTATATCGATTTCAAAAAATCTTATCCCTTGTTTAACAGAATCAATCCATTAGATTCATTTTATTGTTGCATTACTGAAGTCTTGTATGTTTCCCGTTCTGTGATTTCCCTACATGAATATAGCTTGGCTGTACCAGCTACTGTATACTGCCCTGTAATTCTATAAATGGTGTGTTGTACAGGGAGCAGCGCTGCCGGTGGACGATGTGTTACACAGGGAGCGGCCTCGTACAGGGATCAGTGACAGACATCGAGGTCCACAAGTACCTCACGAGGAGCCAGTAGAAGGTAAAAGTCCTATATGTCTGCCTATAATTAATTCATGAATGTGCCATCTAAAAGAATTGAATGTGAGCACTTTTATGAGAAATCCCTTCTCGTTACTTTGTTTATTGGCATACTGCTATTTTTTAGGTTTCATAAAATACTACAAATTTGTCTCGAGTTCACTTCTTGGATGTGACCCCAAGTTTCTCTACAAATTTCTGTGTGAGAACATGATCATAATTGCTCGGCCGCTTCTGCATTATTACAAAGTGAATGTTAAACAGTGTAGGTAGATGCTTTAGTTGGGAGCATCTCGTACTGAGCTGAACTCCATTAGCTGAGCTGTATTGCGATTTTTTGTTGTTCTTCTTTTTAGAGAATGGAAGAACTTATTAATGTGATGTTTTTTGTTCTTGGGTGCTTTGTTACTTATTTTTCCAAGTCGGAGCTGATGATGGCTTGGGGGTGCTTTGTATTGCTAATTGTTGCCTTTGGGTGAATATTGCATGGCTCTTGTTTATTGTCGCCTTGGATTAATTAATACCTTGTGGAAACATTTGAGGATGAGTAGATTTCATGTTTGTGCTCGTGTTATAAACTAGGGCCTTTTCTTTATCAATTCCTGCCTATTCTTTAAATTTTTGTTTAAGTTGTATGTTCAACTCCTGACCGTCGTGTTGCACTGCCAGGTGCTTTGTTGTGCCGAAGCATTGGTCAGTAGATGGCTGGTTTAATTTTCTGGCCGGGGTGGCAGTTCCAGGGTATTCTTTGTGAATTTTGATCACAAAGCGCAGGCGTCATTGGTTAGTCCAACACCGATCCCGAGAGGCCAGCCAGGTGAAGACTTTACACTTCAGTGGTGACCAACAGTCCAAGATTGATTGGTGGTGAGGAGGGATGTCACCATACCTTCGAAGAGAGCCTTATAAGGTGACTTGGAGGTGTACTCTCCAGAAGCAGTGAGGTGCCAAATAACCTCGTCTTGAGAGTCTGGTTTGACCTGCTAGCTAGGTTGAAAGGAGCTTGACCAGGTTGAGGAATTGGATTTTCTAAGATGATGAATGTCGAAGCAATGGAGTTTCGGGCTGCCAAGGTTCATCCTCGGCTTTGGAGTCTGGTGCATGGCCTGCTAAGCTGGCATGGCCTCAGAGGGGGCGCTGCTGGTGATTTGTTGGCCGTGGCCTGTGTGTGATACTGCCGTTTCGGTCCTTGTAATGTCAGGTTTGTTGTGCTCTAGGTCAGGGAGTTGTAGTGTTAGTGTGCAACTGTTTCCTTTGCTACGTGTGCATTCCTTGTTACTTGACTAGTGTTTTCCTGTCTGGTCAGACTTACAAGTCTTGTGTGTTTCTGTATTTGGAATGATATGATCCGTGCTGTGAATGTTCAAACAAGAGGAGAGGTCATGCCAAAATGGTGAACACTCTTGCTAGCTATTTTCAGTTGCTCATTCCTATCCATAATCAGTGTCCGAGGGAGTACTATTTTGTCGTCCGCAATAAGCTGAGCTTGCTGCTAGCCAGGGAAGAACGATCCAGTTGTGTCATGGCAGGACCCGTCTGTAGTAGCAAATATATGAATACAACGTTGCATGTCAAATGTTTAGTGGTACAGTAAATTAAAGACTTGCTTGACTAGCAAATGTCCAAGTGACACTACCAGAGCCGGCGGCACAAGTCACAATCACAGCAGCCCTGAAGAGGTGGGTCAAGCATAGTGTTGATAGGTCGAGCATAGTGTTGATATTGTGCTGATCGTAAAAACTTGACTGCATTTGTTTGGGCCCATTTTTCATGTGGTGCATTTTTTAACTGAAAGCAAGAATTAACCAACTAGGGAAGTGATTGATCAGTAACAAGCTAGCATGGTCAAGAACGACTAGCTGATTATAATTCCTAATTACCCATTACCCTATTGGCCGGTTGATTGATGTAGCAAGCGAATTATCCACAATACTCCCTCTATCCCAAAATATGATGCCTATAATATTTGGATAAAGTCAAAAAAATTAAAGTTTGATCAACTATATAGAAAAAACTGTCAACATTCATAATCCCAAATTAACATTTTTAAAACCATATGTGCATTTAAAATTTTAGATGTTGATATTTTTTTATACATAGTTGCTCAAACTTTAAAAAGTTTAACTTTAACTGAAAACTATAGGCATCCTAATTTGGGAAGGAGAGGGTAGCTTTACACAACCCATTACCCTATTGGCCGGTCAACATGATTCAGGCGTGACGTGCATTGTTTTCACGGCGTGTTGAATCATCCACAATAACTTTACTTATGTGGGCTTCACTGTCGTTCCTCTCTGCCGTTGTAACAGCCTAATTCTGGCGCCTATTCCTTTCCTTTCCTTCCAGCCTAGCTAGCTTGGGTTTCTCCTCTAACTACACCCAGGAAAAAAATAAAGAACGCCTAGAGAACCACAGTCCATAACTACACCCAGGAAATTGGGCTTCTCCCCCGAAAGAACGCTTGGAGAACCACAGTCCATAACTACCTACAGGGAATTGAGCCACCCTCCCGTAACTTTATTGATTTGGCTCCCAACAGGAATGCAAATCCATCGAAGCGGTTTATGATGGCTCCCCACAATCAAGGGGAGATAATCATGAAAGGATCCAAGTTAGCCAATTTCCCATCGTCTGCTTCTTCCCGCTCACACCCAATCTTTTTTCTTCTGAAAATTCAAACCTCTCCAAGTCGACTCTATAAGTAGAGGTCCCTCGTGACACACCGCGTGCGGTTTTCGCATGTGACTATGACTTAGACTTTGACTTTTACTTGTCGAGGAGAGGAAGGTCAGCGCCATGGCCGGCAGAACGACGCGAGCAGGTTCTAATGGCGAGAAACCATCCGATGCCGATGCAGTACCGACACAGCCAAGAGATGCGAGCGAGAGGGTGGGGAGGAGTAGCCAGTGGTGGCAGACGATGGGAGGATAGGAGAGGAGGTTCTAATAGCGAGCGACATCTTTAAAAGGTAATTCATCCATCTCTAATTCTTTGTTTTACTTTGTTCTATCCGCATGGCCGTGTTCTGCTGTTACTAAGGGGAGGATATGTTCTCCTATTTTCTCTCGAGTGGGGGTTTTGTGTTCAGTCTAGTGTGTCCTGTGGAACAATAGGTTTGTTGGGGCTCTGCATTCTACGTTTCCAAAGCCACAACAGAGTGAGATCTAGTATTAGGACTTCCGAGGACTCTCTGTCATCCATCAATACATTCAATATGCTCCTAACAAAGAGAAGCATTCTTCATCTTGGAGAGTACAGCTCTTGTCCAGAACTTCACAATCACAAACGGAGCAAGCCCTCCAAAATTGCATACCCAGTTCCAGCATTCCAAACAAGGTCTCAAGAATACTTGGCAGCTAGAAAGCAGCACTACTTAAATCTTGCCGTATGGATGCTTAATGTCCAGCTCCAGTGGCGGACCCTTTACAAAAATCCTAGGCCCGCCACTGTCCAGCTCATCAAAACTGTAGTCTGCCATCATCTTGGGGAAGATAGATGCTCTCTTCATTATTGGATCACTGTTGCATTGGTTTAGTGACTAAATAATATACTGTCTAAAGATAAGTGTGTGTGTGTGGTCTGCCTTTACCGAAACACGAGTATAGACTGTTGGGCATTCTTCCGTGGATTTTGTTTTGTTAGCACCTACCTAGCTATTACTTCCCAACATGTAAGGCTTGTTAGAAAGCTAAATTAGCTTTTTAGAAGGCTTAGAACATCTTTAGCAGATCCCAAATAATTTAGAGGAGGAAACGCCTCCCTAAATGTTAACTTCTCATATTTTCTCATCTAAATTTTATGCTCTAGAACCGAAACCGAATAACTTAAAGGAGCAAACTTTTTTTCAACATGATTTACAAATTTGAGCATATTCATACATAACAACATTAACCTAAGATGATTTATAATGCATATAAAGTCACACAAATTGATAGCATTATCTAAACATAATAAATTGGAAGTTTTGAAATACAAATTCATAGCACTAGTCATCTTCTTCCATGAACCTCCTACACTAGTCATCTTTCTCTTTAGACCTCTTCCTATTGTAGCGCATGACTAGAGTCGACCACCTATTCGTTATCAATGGCAAGGATCGACCATCTCCACTTGCTCTTTGGTTAAAGTTTGCATGAGCCCTTCCCAAAATTGCTTCCACGAAGTATCTCCAACGAGTGTTTGATCATGCCATGTGAAGTATAAATCGTTGTCATCTTCACTCCATTTTCCTTCTCTTTTTTTTGCTACAAATTTGAGTGAACAAACATCTTGTTCATCCGTTGACAAAGGGTTAACCTTGTCAATGCCCATGATAATGGATTTGGATTTCTAGAAAGGAGGATACTGACCGATCAACAAACTGGTCAACCAAACTAGGCAGCCGACGAAAAGTATGATCAAGGTTTCTCGTCGAGATTGTATCATATGAACTTAGGGTTCCAGGGTATTGCGTCTAATCGAATCTAGCTCGGCCATGGTCCACTCCAGCAGAGATGTGCATACTAATGACCATTATTTGCAAGTTGTGCCTGTTGTTCAATCTCCGCATGTTATTGTTGCTGAGCCTCCCTTGCATACTGCTTCAAATTTTGGAAAAAATGGTGAAATCAGTGGTGAAAACAGCACATGCAATAACAATGCAGAACAGGACGAAGAAAGAGCGCCAGTCGACACTGATCCCGAGGCTGATTCTCTGTCAAAATCCGCCTCAGATCGGCCCCCTGACGCTGCCACGCTCGGCCGTCTCCGTCCGCACCAACGACCTGGTGACATGTCGCCTGCAGGCGCGCGGTCCACGCTGCGCCGGTCCCGCTCGCCTGTCGCCTTCACGCGCTTTCTGGCGACGCCATCATCGCCTGGTCCCGCCGAGCGATCCCGCCGGTCCCTGTCACTTGTTCTTCACCAACCGGAGCTGGCCACGTCGCCTCCTCCTGACGCTTCCTCCACGCGGGAACCGGAGCCAGCTGCGGACAGCCCTGCGTTGTCGGCTGACAGCGCTGATCCCGGAGATGATCCTGCTGCTGGCTTGTCTCCGCCAGGATCGTCTGTGCAGCCGACTGTTGCACCTCCTCCTACAACTGGTATGCAAACACGTCTACAGAAAGGCATTCAAAACCCGAAAAAAATACACCAACGATATTGTTCGCTATGCCTTGTTAACATCTACAGGAGAACCAAAGAATATTCCTGAGGCTCTTACAGACACAAACTGGAAGAGTGCTATGCAGGAAGAATATAATGCTCTTCTTGCCAACAACACATGGCATCTTGTTCCCCCTAGTTCCAAACACAATGTTATTGGTTGCAAATGGGTCTATCATATCAAGAAAAATGCTGATGGTACTATAGATAGATATAAAGCCAGGCTTGTTGCCAAAGGATTCAAACAAAGATATGGTATTGATTATGAGGATACTTTTAGTCCTGTTGTAAAAATTGCTACAGTCAGGATAGTTCTCTCTATATATGTCTCCCGAGGCTGGAGTTTAAGGTAGCTAGATATGAAGAACGCGTTCCTTCATGGTGTTCTGGAAGAGGAATTTTATATGAAACAACCTCCAGGTTTTGAGTCTTTCGCTAATCCAAACTATGTTTATAAGCTTGATAAAGAGCTCTATGGTTTGAAACAAGCTCCTCGTGCATGGTATTCTCGTCTCAGCAACAAGCTTCAACAACTTGGTTTTACTCCTTCCAAAGCTGATACATCCCTGTTTTTGTTTAACAAGTCAGGTGTTATTGTCTACATGCTCATTTATGTTGCTGATATTATTATCACTAGCTCTTCGGATCAGGCTATTACAGCGCTTCTTCGGAATCTCAACTCCGAATTTTCTCTTAAAGATCTTGGCGATCTTCATTATTTCCTAGGCATTGAGGTTCATAAACAATCATATGGTATTTTGTTAACTCAGGAAAAGTATGCATTAGATTTGTTGAGCCGAGTTGGTATGAGCTCTTGCACCTCCTGTCCAACACCCTTGTCTACTACAGATTCTCTGACATTAACAGATGGCTCTCCTCTTGGTCCTGATGATATTACTCATTACAGAAGCATTGTTGGTGGTCTAAAATACTTGACTATGACTAGACCTGATATTTCTTTTTCAGTTAATACGGTGTGTCAGTACCTTCATGCTCCTACCACAGCTCATTGGTCAGCAGTTAAGAGGATTCTTCGGTATATTCATGGTACACGCACAATTGGACTTACTTTTCAGAGATCACCTTCTACTCTTCTTAGTGCTTTTTCAGATGCAGATTGGGCAGGTGATTTGGATGATAGACACTCTACTGGAGGTTTTGCTATATTCTTTGGTCCCAATCTGATCTCTTGGAGTGCTCGGAAACAACCTACTGTGTCTCGTTCTAGTACAGAGACTGAATATAAGGCACTTGCCAATGCAACTGAGCTTATTTGGGTTGAAGCTCTTGTTACAGAACTTGGTGTTACACTCAGGGAAAAACCATGTCTATGGTGTGATAATCTTGGTGCCACCTATCTGTCTGCTAATCCCGTGTTTCATGCTCGCACTAAGCACATTGAGATTGATTTTTTCTTTGTTAGAGAGCGTGTTGCTAAACACTTGCTTGATATCAGGTTTATCTCCAGTAAAGATCAGATTGTAGATGGTTTTACCAAGACTCTATGCTCCAAGAAACTAGATGAGTTTAAGCGTAATCTTAACCTCTCCCAGGTTTCGATTAACGGGTGGTATTAGAGGTGTAATATGTATCCGTATACAATATGGTGTAGTACACCAATTGTATACGGACTCTCCTTGTACAAGCCACGTGAGGGGCTTTTCCTCACCTATATTAACATGCAACCGATGACCCTAAGGGGCTACACCGTTCCACCCAACAATAGTTTCGTCAACACGCATTTCAATCATGTGGTCTTCCAACAACTTCTTACTATCACAAACTGGTTTAGTTGTACACTACGGAGAGCCTAACCCACCACACTAAGTGACACCTTGAACTATGCGGAAAGCAACTAAGTGACACCTTGAACTATGCGGAAAATTGTTCCTAACATGAAGTCATATATAGCAAGCATACCCAATGGCAGTTTCCTGAACAACAATGATTTTGATGTTGGTTTATGAAATAAAACGTTTCACTAGTAGAAAAAGGAGCATCGGTCCCGATTGATAACGGGTATTAGTTCCGGATTCGCAACCGGGACTAAATATGCGAGACTAAAGGCCCCCTTTCCCAAGCAACCGCGACTAAAGGCCCATCCACGTGGGTTGCAGACGTGCGTCGGGGCGGAGTACCTTTAGTTCCGGCTGATGTGACCAACCGGGACTAAAGGTCTCTGCAGGTTCAGGGTTTAAACCCCTAAATCTGGTTTAATTTTGTTGTGTTTTCATTTCTTTTATATTTTATTTTGTGTTTTATTTTAGTTTCAAAGAAGTTTCAGTACACATATTCTACGCTACTATATACACGTTACACGTTGATGCATATGAATATACAATTTCAAACAAGTTTGAAATTTCAAACAAAAAAAATTCAAGAGGAATATATAATATTCAATCTCGGGTGACCATATACAACTTCAAACAAGTTTCCATATACAATTTACGGCATTAGAAGTTCTTCGTCCTCGAGTGTTGTCCATTAGGATGGAGGACCTCCCTCATCAAAAATCCTGATGATTCCTCTTGAATTGGTCAGAAGCGAGCTTCTGAATTAAGCTTCTGCCGCAAATCACTCCTCCGCAAGTTAATATCCTGAGCCCTCCGCTCAGAGGTGTGTCCCCGGATGAACTCACAAATATAGTATCCACATAGATTGGTCCCCTTTGGCTGAGTTGGAACATTAGTTAACCTTCTAAATGTTAGCTGATCTTTGAATTCACCGGTTATGTTATCTTTGAACCGTTTTCAAACCCTGCCGGGCAAAGAAATTAAATGAACAAGAAACTTATTAGTTATTTGATATCAGGAAATGAACGAAAGAGGTCGATATAGTGCACAAATGATTAAAAATAATTACTTTTGCAGCATTAATCTTTTGTTGATCCAATGCTGCACCAACCGGGACCAAAGGTCCGCCCGTACACCAGCTGTCGATCGTGACCGTTGCGCCCAGATCTTCAGTTGCGGTTCACCTGCAGAACCGGGACTAAAGATCCTATTAGTTCCGGACTAAAATGTTTGAAGACCAATGTGATGGTATAGAAGCCCTGTTTTCTACTAATGGGAGTTCAGTTAAACTTCCAAAGCTACTTTTGGAGTATAAAGATGATTGTACATATCGTCAACTAGTCTAATCAGTTGGCGGAGCTCCCATTTCTAGCAAGCTACGGCGTCCGCTGGAGCTAAATATGTGGCCTCTAATAACACTACGCGCTCCTACTTTTCTGATTAGAACCAGCACAATGTTTTTTTTTATTTTGAGAAAAAGGAAACCAGTACCATGTTGTCTCCGTACTAATGTGTCCCTAGAGAAAAATCCAATTAGTGAACACGCCGTCTGGGCTGCGGTTGCCTTTTTTATTTGAGCAGAAGACGTCAGTTACTACGTCCGCCTATTACACTTTTTTTTTTAACAAACACAGTTAACGGTAACACTAATGAAGCATCTCCGGTGTTAGAAATTCTGACGGACATCTCGGAAGGAAAAAAGAAACAAATCGCGACGGCAGTTCCTAGCTATTTAAATGGCGATAATATATATTCCACAAGTTCATGCAAGTCCTGATCATAATTTGACGAACACTGCATATCTAATCTCCAAGGTTTTGCATCCTTGCACCAGCAATGGAGGATGGCTTCTTCACCACACCCGTGCTCCTCCTCTGCATCACCCTTGTAGTCGCCCTGATGTTCCTGCTTCGCCATAGGCGGAAGGCACAGTTGCCTCCCGGCCCACCGGCCCTGCTCTTCCTCGCCAAGTTCTTGGCGCTCCGGCGGTCCATCTTTGACCTTCTCCCGCTCCTCCTAGAGCTCCATGCACGCTATGGCCCAGTCATATCCGTTCACCTCTTTCAGACGTTCGTCTTCATCCGGGACCGCCACGTGGCCCATCGCGTGCTCGTCCAGGCCGGCGCCACCTTCGCCGACCGGCCCCGGAAATCGGACCCAGAGCTCCTATTCTCCGCCGGCGGCCGCGACATCACCTCGTCGCCATACGGTCCCTACTGGCGCCTTCTCCGCCGGAACCTCGTCGTAGGGTCTCTTAGCCCAGCACGAGTCCGAGAGTTCGCCCCGGCGAGAAGGTGGGCTTGTGACGCCCTTGTCAGCAACCTCCTCCGTGCGCAAAAATGCGGCGGTGCGCTGGAGTCAAAGCCGAAGGTTGTCGTCCCGGTCAGACCACTCCTGCGGCGGGCCATGTTCGAGCTGCTGGTGTACATGTGCTTCGGCGTGCGGCTCCAGCACGAGGTGCTCGACGAGATCGAGGAGCTCCAGAACTCGGCGCTGTGCTCCATCACCGCCTTCCCGGTCTTCGCTTTGTTCCCGGCGATCACCAAGAGGCTCTTCCGGAAGCGGTGGGCGGAGTACGTGGAGCTCCGCCGGAGGCTGGACGGGATCTTCACCCCTCTCATCTACTCCACCACGCGTGACGACACACCGCCGTGCTACGCTGACTCGCTGCAAGCGATACGCGTGGCAGACGAAGGCGGCCGCCCGCTCACGGAGATGGAGAAGGTCAGCCTCTGTTGCGAGTTCCTGGATGGAGGCACGGACACCACCGTCACCTTGCTGGAGTGGACCATGGCCGAGCTAGCCAGCCGTCCCGACATCCAGAGCAAGGTCTACGAGGAGGTAAAGTCATCTGCAGAGTTCAGTGACTGCGACCGGCTGGCGACGCCATACCTGAAGGCCGTCATCCTTGAGAGCTTGCGGCTACACCCGCCAAGCCACTTCGTCCTACCGCACGGCACAAAGAACGATGCCATAATCGAGGGTTACGAGGTGCCCAAGGGCGCACAGCTCAACTTCTTGGTGGCCGAGATCGGCCGTGATCCCGCGGTCTGGACAGACGCGCTGGAGTTTAGGCCAGAGAGATTCTTGGATGGCGGCGAGGGCTGCGGCGTGGACATCACGGGGAGCAGGGAGATCAAGATGATGCCGTTCGGAGCTGGCCGTAGGATGTGCCCCGCGTACTCCCTTGGCATGCACCATGCCGAGTACTTCCTAGCGAGGCTGGTGAGGGAGATGGAGTGGCGGCCAGCGGTGGAGGGAGAGGCGGTGGACATGACGGAGAAGTTGTACTTCACCACTGTGATGAAGCATCCCCTCCATATACGCATCATCGCCAGAAGCTAAGTATTGTCTGCGAACTGCTGTGGCATACACACCATGTACGTCCCTTCCCGTTGTTACTACTTGTTACCGAAGCCACAACAGGCCGAGGGCTCTCTGTCATCCATCAATACACGTATCCATCCAACACTGTTGCATTGGTTCAATGACTAATCAAACATTGAAATGCGGTTGGATGGATATGTGTTTCGGTAAGGCAAACCACACACACACACACACACACTTATCTGTAGACAGTATATTCTTTAGTCACTAAACCATTGCAACACTGATCCAATAATGAAGAAAGCATCCATCTCTTTCAAGATGATGGAAGACTACAGTTTTTCATGAGCTAGAGATTAAGCATCCATACGGAAAGATTTAAATACTACTGCTTTCTAGCTGCCAGGTATTCTTCAGACCTTGTTTCGAGTGCTGGAACTGGGTATGCAATTTTGGAGGGCTTGCTCCGTTTATGATTGTGAAGTTCCGAACAAGAACCGCACTCTCTCGATGATATCAGTTGTGACACGTGGAAAAGAGAAAATGAAATGAGCAGAGCAGTGTGTATTCTAGTTTTTCAGATAGGTATAACATGCCTTTCTTAAAAAATGTAGCACTACATCGTGGTTGTGTTGTCTATGAATACAGGGTAAAAAGAGCTGGACATAACAATGGTGTTATCTTAGAACTGAAGTAAATCCTCACAATTTGCTAGATACAGCAAGATATGTTGTATGACGGGCCTGAGCCATCAATTTGCCGGTCCTTTTCTTCCTGAAATCAACAGAAACAATACCGATTGATTTTCCAGCACGCAACAGCTTCCCCTCAACCTCTATTTCTTCCTGAAAAATTACATAACATAGTTTACAATGTGTCAAGTAACGTCTGAAATTATCACAACTACAAAAAGACGAAGATATGTTCAAAATTAATCAAGCCTTCTCATGCCTAACTAGCAAGAAATATAGCCAAGCAAGCTGAAAAGCCGTTTAGCAATATATTAACAACATGAGAACAGAACCGTAATTCTGATCCTGAACTGATTCTAGAAACCATGTTGTACCACCAAGCTCCACTAAGAGCTCAGCCCATCAAAGAAATGAAAATGAATAAAGAGTGAGTGCAGACGTGAAGGTGCATTGAATCCAACAACATTTACCTGTTTAATAGTCTTATATTTTTACAGTGAGAAAATTACCGAAAGGTAAGAAGCTAAGAAGTAATGGTCCTTTTATCACCAATAAAAAAGTTAACTCATTAAATTACCAACTTTAACCTTTCTAGAAGATTACAAATACGCAAGCACTAAAACTTCCACCATTCCATTTTCACATCACATCATTTCTCCTTTTACGAATCTTACTCCCACCTGTGTAAGTATTAGCTGCTAATGACATTGAACTTAAAGTAATCACGAGTACTATACTATACTTGGGCATAGAACTCAGATTATCAAAATAAAAACCGAGATGTACTGCAAGCAGAAGTACTATACTGTGGTCACCCTTACGGAAACTGAGAGGTAAGCATTTAGAGGCTCCTAGCTTCTGTCACCCACTATGAGAATGGCTAATCATTCATGGAGAAGTACTAAAATGTTGCACCGTTGTTATCCTAGAACAAAGTGACAACACTCTACTGCTCTACTATGGGTCAAATCTTAATTATGACGAGGCGGAAAACAAGAATCTCGAACAACTTTCACCAAGTTCAAGTTTCACAGCTAACCACAGTTCACTCGTGTCCCCTTCCAACAACTTGTTGTTATCGGTTTAGTCATACATGTAATAACAATGCAGGTATCACTGAGAGCCCAACCCACAACTAAGTGACACCTTCAGCTGAGCATAAAGCTGTTCTTAACACCAAGTCATAACAAGCATACGCAATTGCAAGATTCAGAACAACAATCTGATTTTGATGTTCACCTGAAACGGCAAGACAGACACACCAGAACGAGCTTCAGAATGATATAGTGTGATTACTGACACCCCATCCAATTCCTCCCTAACATGAGCCTAACAGAAACCCAGGTACAGGCATGGGCCACGTCTACTGGCTTACTCCCGATTAGTTGCTTCCAATGCCTCAGCAAATTGGCAAGGCCTAATTTTCCGATTGCACAATTCTAGCACGAAGTGCATGGAAACTTCAAGAGGATCGCAGTTTCACCACAAAAATTCCCAATAAAAATCTGTTGATGACGAACAGGAACGAAGTCTGAACCCCTTCATAAGTAGAGGGGATAGAGAAATTGGTCTCACCCCGACGGTGGCCGTGTCGACGAAGGACAAGTTGATCTCGAGGGAGACCCCGCTCGAGCCGATCCCGCTGGCGTAGAACACGGCCGCCCCCAACTGGTCGGCGAGCGTTGCCGTGACGCCGCTGAGGAGGTACCCTTGGGAGTTCTGCAAATCACCACGGATTCGAACCAATCACCACACGCAGTCACCATCTCGAAATAAGGAAGCTATTTCTGCGGGGAGAGGGATCGTGTGGCTTACGGCGTGGCGGGGGGAGACGACGAAGGAGCAGAGGACGCGGCCGTGCTCGGCGGAGTCGAGGCGGACGCCGCTCATGACGAAGACGTAGTAACGGGTGGAGCCCAAGATGTCCGCGGGGGAGGCCCTGGGCTCCAGGGTCCGCCGCACCGCTTCCGGGTCCATGGCGCGGCGGCGGCGCTCCGGCCGGCGAGAAGGTCGCTGGTGAATCGGGGATGGAGTGGCACGGCCTCGTGTGGGTTGGTGTGGCGGGGCAGGCAATCCAAAACCACAATCATTCAAGCCATTTTACTACGGAGTACGTGCAATGATTACGAGGTTCACCAATTACTAAAACTGTCATATATCGTTTTTTTAAAGCCATTAGGAGTACGAGTAACAAATTATACAAGGAATCAAAGGAACTTCAACAATGCCATTTGGGATGCAAAGTGAGCTTTATTTATTAGTAAGCTTCCTCGCCAAAACCTTCCATCCTTGGGAAGGGAAAAGAGACAACACACACTAAAAGGAAAGCAAAATTACAAAAATGATAAGAAAAATACAAACAGTTGAACTAATGTTCAGTTCATGTTCCTTACATCATTCTCGTGGTCCATGTTTTAGATTCGCAGATAGTTACCTCTCGCATCTCTTGCATACCGTCATCAACATCATCTCACCATCCTGCAACACATGCACTAAATCGAGGCTCTCGGAGGCGTGGCTACACTAGTGGAATAGGAGGAAGCAATGAGAAAGAAGTGTGAGGTGAATGAAAGAGTTCATGTTGGAGTGCGGGAATGAGTCTAGTGTGAAACCCTATTGATACATCTAAAATGTAACTACTTTCCTATCACTTTGCTCATAGAATAGCCTGAAATCACGCCGAAACTTGGAATAAATATGCCAAAATTGATGCTGATTTTAACAAAATCTCCTTTCTATTTTTTGTGTACAAAACGAACGAAATAAAATTGAGAAAAAAAATACCTAGGAAGTTTTTGTGAGGGAGAATTCAAACATGCCGAAGAAGAGTGCCTAAAGGCCGCCATGGTGGGGAACTTATTGAATCTAGATCTTCAAAAAATTTGGTGTTCACTTTTTTTTATTTCTCTCTTATTTTCCATAGCTTTTGTAGTTTTGTTGGAATTTAGAAGTGAAGGACTTGAGCATTTGTGTTCTTTTTTTTTGCGAAACACAGTACAGATGTAGACGCTCACACATAATTACATACACTCACCCTACGAGAACCTCTGAGAGACTGGGTCTAAGAAACTGATCCGACGGGTCTTGAGATACGAAGTCGCTATCTACAACCTCTGCGACAGACATTCGCCCCGACGACGAAGGTACTTCGCTGCCTCCTGAAGCAGAATTCAATCCACATCTTCCCTGCTCAAGAAAAATCCTCATCGATGAAGCTATGTGTCCGATTTGTGCTGCTCCCCCCGAGAGGGCGGACCATATCATGTTCAGCTCCTCCCGCGTGCGCCATGTCTGATATCACGTTGGCAGCAGCCTCTCGCGGCATGCCTCCGTAACTCCGCTCCTGATCTGCATGAGCTAGCACGCCCCCTGCTGTGTAGATGGCTACACGCTCCACCTTCCTGAGCATCTGCTCCATACTCCATAGTCGATAAATCTCTCTCGTTTCTCGTCGCCGTATGCCGAGGCGAGATCAGTTCATCGTCCCTCGCCTGAAGTGTCGGCGTCTTGCTCCTTGATATACGCATGGACGCATCATCCGAATTTTGGTAGCCTCCTTGCGATCTTGCCTGCAATCTGATTCCTCGCCATGCTTGCTGCTAGTCTGCTACTTGTTGTCCCATGTTGAACTCGAGATGGTGGTTAAGGACTTTGCGTTGTAGCCTGCGTGGATCCTAGAAAGGGTAGATCTACCTCATGTTAAGGAGGACCATGGAGAGAACGTGTGATATGGTGCCACCAGCTGACTTAGTAAAATTGGTTAATCTGTTGAGTAAATCAAGCAAAGGAACACGTGGGTTGCTGGTGTGACCGCACGCCCAGGAAGGTTAGCGCGATTAAACTGGACTCACAACAGAAAAGGGCAATTTAGCCCTAGTAAAATGGGATGGATAGGTGTGCGGTTGCGATATGTAAACAGCATGAGGTGTGACATCAAAGGAAAGTGTGATATCAGGGGAAGTGTGACATTGCATGTTTCATTTTAATAGTAAATATAAAGCATCCTTTATCGAAAAAATGTTTGTACTAGTTCATTCACTTCATATCTAGCATGCTTTTGCCAGCCACCAGAAAATTATACTGAAATTTTTGTTGTATCTTTGAAGATGCTGCATCAGTTCAAGAAGTGGACGAGATCATTGTTCTTTGCTTGGGGCAAATTCTTCACCTTTTGATCTTTTTTTTCTAGTACTACAATGAAGTACTCGTAGTATCCAAATGAGCAGTTTACATGTATTTTCTGAAAAGTCAATGCTTCCGAAAATCAATACTGAAGGGTGTCAATGTATATTCAGTCAAAGCAAGGAATCAGATTTGTGATCATCCTTTTAATTCTACCATCTTGTTTATAAAGGAGAGGGAGTTGTACTTTTGGTAGCTTGCTTCTCACAAAACAGCTACAGACAGTTGCGACATGCGAGGCAGATGCGCACACACAAGTAGACAGATGAGAATGAGATACACACACACAGGTCGACGGCACTAAGAAGAACACTCAAACACCGCCAAACAATAGCTCCAAATTATTTACTAGTAATATTGTGATGGTGGAAGGCCCCGCCGCTCCATGTCGTCACATGTCCCTCCCTTACACCTAGACCTTTTTTTTTTTTTTGAACATCACTTACACCTACACCTAGACCTTGGCGCGCGCCTCACCGAGTGCTGCAGCAACGCGCGCCGAAGAGAGCTCCTTCTGCAGATCGGTTATAACCTGGACGGGTAAATAATTCAAACCGTAAGCCAAGAGAAGAGAAGAGAAGAGAAGAAGAATGGCAGGGCGCACTACGGGAGAGATGGAGTACGCCGACGGCCGCCAGCCGTCGGCACAGCCCAGAAGGCCGTCGGCATAGGCTGTGCCGACGGTGACCGTCGGCGTAGCGTCGTCGGCACAGTTCTGGTCGGGGTCTACCGAATCACCGTCGGCACAGAATGGCGTCGGTACAGATTGTTGTGCCGACGGTTTTACCGTCGGCATAGTATTTCAAAATTTTCAAATTTATTTTCGAAAAAATATTTAATTTTTTTTTGAAAAAAGTAAATATTTTTTTTCACTTTTCTTCTTCTACTTTTTTACTTGTTAATCTTTCACAATCACACTTAGTACACCTAATCTTAGCTCAAATTGCACTTGTGGTCAAACTTCCCAGTTGGTCACCCATCCTCACACTACTCCCGCACCGGCACGCTTAACTTATTGGTTCTCTTCGGATGAGCTTGCATGAAAGAAATGACACCTTGATGTTAATATTACCATATCTATCGTATTAACCCTTTGACCGTGATGTCACACCTCTATATTTTTGAATTCTAAACAATTACTTAAGTAAACAACAATGAATATATATAAATAATAATAATATAGAATTTGAAAAAAACAATTAAATGATTTTATTTTTTTGTCTTTTTGTTTAATATTGAATAATCAATATCAGTAAATGCGAATTTGGAAAATAATATGTCTAAATTGATCAGAAAAATGAGAGGAATACAAATATGACATCCATATCATCTTTTGAACCTACAAAGTTAACTTGCCCAAAAATCATGAGCATTAGATCAAGTACGTCTAGTTTAAATTTGACTGACTTTATCGAAAATGAGGTGGGAAACGGCCTCGGCATGGCATAGTTTATCGAAACAAGGTCATATTTGGCACGTGTGTGGACCCTAGGATGGGAAGCAAGACTCCGGACGCGGATTTCTAATCCGACTCACGGATAGCCATCTTTTAATTTTTAGCGTGCCCAAACGGTTTTTATTTGTGAAGCAGCTACATGGGGCCCATTTAAGTATGACGTGAAACCTCCGTGCGATGATAGTAGATCACCTACTCACCACCTATCACATGACATGTGCACGCGTTAGCTTTTTGGGAACTCATGTGGCTTCCGGCGGTGTCCCGCCGAATCCGCTGGAAACTTACCGGATTTGAACTAGGGGTGAACTATCCGTCGCTCCAGAAATTCCGAAAAAATTGTTTTTAGTTCAACGACGCATCACTATATGTGCTAATTTTTGTCCGTTTAGTTTGTTCGTGAATGGGTGCACCCGCACGCCCAGTACGGCGATACCGCATGTCTCGGGGGTCCTGTTTTGGCCATATGGCAATTTGAACGAAGTCAAAAAATCCCACGGAGCCGCGTGATGTTATTTTATATGTCATAGTAACTATTCCGTTTGTTAAAACTGGGATACGGCAATTATTTTGAAAAACCCTTCACAAAAAGGGCTATCACGTCCGGAGTTCTATGGATTTCAGGAGAAATGAGGTGGAAAACGGCCTCGGCATGGCATAGTTTGCCGAAACGAGATCATATTTGACACGTGTGTGGACCCTAGGATGGGAAGCGAGACCCCGGACGCGCATTTCTAATCCGACCCACAGACGGCCATCTTTTCATTTTTAGCGTGCCCAAACGGTTTTTATTTGTGAAACAGCTACATGGGGCGCATTTTAGTATGACATGAAACCTCCGTGCGATGATAGTAGACCACCTACGCACCACCTATCACATGACATTTGCACACATTAGCTTTTTGGGAACCCATGCGACTTCCGTCGGTGTCCCGCCGAATCCGCTGGAAACTGACCGAATTTGAACTAGGGGTGAACTATCCGTTGCTCCAGAAATTCCGAAAAATTTGTTTTTAGTTCAACGACGCATCACTATATGTGCTAATTTTTGTCCGTTTAGTTTGTTCGCGAATGGGTGCACCCGCACGCCCGGTATGACGATACTGCATGTCTCGGGGTCCTGTTTTGACCAGATGACAATTTCAACGAAGTCAAAAAATCCCACGGAGCCGCGTGACGTCATTTTATATGTCATAGTAACTATTCCAATTGTTAAAACTGGGATACGGCAATTATTTTGAAAAACTCTTCACGAAAAGGGCTATCACGTCCGGAGTTCTATGGATTTCGGGGGAAATAAGGTGGGAAACAGCCTCGGCATGGCATAGTTTGCCGAAACGAGATCATATTTGGCACGTGTGTGGACCCTAGGATGTGAAGCAAGACCCCGGACGCGAATTCCAAATCCGACCCACGAGCGACAATTTTTTCATTTTTGGCGTGTGTGAAAGCCATGAAACCTCGAACATTATAGCTCATTTCTAAGAAGATTTGTTTAGGTACTTGAAATATTACATTTTTTATATTTTTCTATGATAGATCTTGTTTTTCTGCAAAATTTGATATATTATACTTATTTTTCTCAATTAGAATGATTTAGTTATGCTTTTTTGAAGACTGTCGTGCAGAAATAGAAAAAAGCTATGCCGATGGTATAACCGTCGGCACAGGTCTGTAGTAAAAAAAAAAGAAAAAAAATATTGTGCCGACGGCCAGACTGGTTCTGTGCCGACGGCCAGAACTGTGCCGACGGCACAACCGGCTTGTACCGACGGTCATTTTAACGCCGACGACCATCCTTATCGCCGCGGTCCGGAGGCTTCTGTGCCGACGGCCCCGATATTTGGCCGTCGGCACACACGGCGGCCGTCGGCACATCTGTGCTGTCCCGTAGTGGCGAGCGGGATGGTACGGAGGTGGAGTGTGTACCTTCTTCGACTCCTTTTGCTCGCGGGTGGAAGTGTAGGCGAGGCAAACGTACCATACAAGTGCAAACATAAGGGCATCTCCAGCGGCGCGACGCAAATGGTCGCTGAGCGACCGTTTTCGTCCGCCGTGCCCGGAAATGCGTCTGGGGCCTGTTCCAGCGGGCGACGCAAAGTGACTGGGCCGTCCCCGCGATGCAAACCTGGCCCAAATATGCGCCAGGCTTGCGTCGCGACGGACGCTCGGCGGTCGCTCCGAGCGTCCTCCATTTCTTACCCGGTCCCACATGTCAGGGACAGCGAAATCGACCGCTTCGATTTGCTTCTTGTTCCCCCTTCTTTCCTGCCCTAGTGCGACGGCACCACCCCCACCCCTAGCGCCGCCGTACCGCCGTAGCGCCGCAGTAGTCGGCGTCGGCTCCGTTCTTGCCGCGCGGGAGAGCAGGAGCGTGCTCCGCCGCGTACCTGCCGGTTGTTTTTGGGCGAAACGCTCCCGGTTGCGCCGCCCTTCCGATCTTCCCGGAAAAATATTTCCGGCGCCGATACAGGATGTCAAGGGACCTGTTCTTGGTCATTCTACGGGGCGTCAGAAACTACGACCCCTACTTTCAATGTAGGCGCGATGCAACAGGTGCGTTAGGCTTCACCTCCTACCAAAAATGCTCCGCGGCTATCCGCATGCTCTCATATGAAATGCCTGCGGATATATTCGATGAGTATCTTCGAATGGGTGGGAGCACCTGTCTTGAGGCCATGTACAGGTTTTGCCGAGCCGTGATTGCCGTGTTCGGAGAGTATTACTGTAGGGAGCCAACTCTTGAGGATACAAGACGCCTCCTGTCTATCAACGAGTCTAGAGGCTTCCCAGGAATGATTGGCAGCATAGATTGCATGCACTGGTAGTGAAAAAACTGTCCATTTGGATGGCAGGGTGCGTACAGCGGGCATGAGGAAGGAAGAACTGTCATTCTTGAAGCTGTCATATCTCAAGATTTATGGATTTGGCATTCATTCTTTGGCGTGGCCGGTTCCAACAATGACGTCAATGTGTTGCACCGATCACCGGTTTTCAACCGGCTCATGCAAGGCAAAGCTCCCCGGGTGAGTTATGAGATCAATGGAAATGCATATGACAAGCCATATTATCTTGCTGATGGCATCTACCCTGACTGGGCCACATTGGTGAAGACTGTCCGTAATCCAAACTCCGAGAAGACGAGAAGGTTTGCGAAGATGCAAGAGGCTTGCAGGAAAGATGTGGAGCGCGGGTTTGGTGTGCTCCAAGCTCGGTGGGCAATTGTCCGTCACCCGGCAAGAACATGGTCGCTGAAGACCATGCATGAGGTGATGACATGCTGCGTGATCATGCACAACATGATCGTTGAGAACGAGCGTCCTAATGGCCGCAATGAGAACCAATGGGATTTCCAAGGTGAGCTGGTTGCGCCACTTCCTGGAGCTTCATCTTGGCAGGACTATCTACATATGAATGTAGAAATCACTGACGAGAACGTCTCCAAACAGCTGCAAACGGATCTGATTGAGCATCAATAGACATTGGCTGGCCATGCAGATCATGCCTAGAGGAGTACTATCTTATTTGCATGCAGACTTTTTAAAATTTAAATGTAATAACTATGACTTCGTTGAATATTATTTTGTTGTTTCGAAACTTCATAGTTCATGCAAACGCGGAAATGCGTCGCGCCGCTGGAGCCACCCCAAGGTGCAAACGGACGCGCGGACAAAAAAGGTCAGTCTCGCGTCCGCCGCGCGACGCAAACGGACATTTCGGACGTCCGAAATGCGTCGCGCCGCTGGAGATGCCCTAATGACTGACGCTGCAACAACGCAACCCACTACTGTACCGGCCAGTCCTGCAGCAGTGATGACGCACGGAGGATCTCCTGAACCCATGTTCCGATGCGGCCTGCTTCGTCCTTCTCGCGGCTTAGAGCATGTCTAACAGGTCCTTATAACCCGCTCACCGAAAAATTCCGGCGGGATACGGGCAGGCGCGGTTTGGGCCGTCTAGCAGGTCCCGTATTCGGGCCGGCCCGTTCCGGTGGAATACGGGGCCCAGGAAATCCGCCCCACCGCCCCCTACTTATACCGGGCGCAGGTGCGAGTGAGGGGTTAACCCCTCACTCGCAACCCTAGCTCCGCCGTCCGCGCCGCCTCCCTAGTTAGCTCCGGCGAGAAATCCCTCACTCCCTAGCTCCGCATGTCTCCCCAGCTCCGACATGGACGCACGCCGCCGCAGTACCGCCTCGCCGGCGAGCGAATCGAAGCGATCCCGCTCGCCGGACAACATGGAGGATGCGTGGCGTCTCCAATGCAAGAGATCCGCCGTCGGGAGCCGCCGTGCTGCCTGCAGGTACGCCGGCGCCGCGTACGTCCCGCCGAAGCTCGTTGAGTTCGCGGCGGGTGGTCGCTGGTACAAGGAGGATCCGCCGCTCAAGCCGATGAGCGGCCCCGCCTTCGACAACTGGCGTGCCGAGTGGGAGCGCCAACGCCGGGCGAAGGTGGCTTGGAACGCGACCATAAGGAGCTCCAGCGGCGAAGGAGCTCCGCTCGCCGGCGAGGAGGAGGAGGAGGACCCCGACTTCTTGAAGGCGATAGAAGAGTCCCTCAAGGACGACGCCGAGAAGAAGAGGGCGGAGGAGGAAGAGAAGGCGGCGGCCATCGCCGCTGTGAAGGAGGCGCAGTTGCGGGAGGCGGACGCGGACGCGTACATCGTCGACCTCTCCGACTAGAAGTCGCAATCCATTTAGGATCGCGCATTTTGTATGTATACTAGATCATGTAGGCACGCGTTGCGGCGCCCGTCCATTAGGAGATTAGATTGTTAGTATGGTTGTCTCGGCATACTTTCAGGTATACATAAACATCAGTTTTCATATATCGATCAACATGTCTTTCATTCGGGTTACCATGTGTCAGTCTTTGTGCAATTGTTTTGATATTGTTTTCTTCAACTTGTTAAGAGTTCTATATAATTCTACTACAGTATGGTATGTTTCTCAGGTTGGTTTTGGCATTGGATACAACAAGTTGGGCGAAGCTGGTGTGGCGCCTCCCAGTAGGCCTTGTACTGATACTTAGCTGTAACACTATAAAAAAGGAACATTAGCACATCTCCTTTAGAAACTGGTGGTGGAAATAGTTACTTCTGGTGATAAAATGGTACCCATATATTTCATCATAAAACAATGATAATAGAACTTACAATACCACTCTCGAAAAAAGAACTTACAATACCAGTACAAATATGTGGGAGTGTCTATGACTTGAGATTTCTTGTAGATAAGTGAAATACAGCATGCGTTTTATAGACACAAACCTACCTCTCTAACAAGCACAGTGATAACTGATAACTATTTAATCTCTTTATACTCAGAGATTTTAACATAACACGTAGCTTGCTTTTCTGTAGCACCTACATGTGGCGAGGAGAGGAATGACAGTTTAAAATATGAGTCTCCATGTGCAGGCTAGGAAAAAAAAGATGTCAAAGGCCCGTGCCTACTTGTGGTAATGGTATGCTTACGTTCTTCAGATTTTTTTTTTTTTTTTTTTTTTTTTTTTGAGGGTAAACGCTTGCGTTCTTCAGATGAGTTTCACGGCCAAAAGGAGGTGTATATAGCAGTATAGAGCCATAGCCGACTACATGACTGAACCCATTAACTCCAAAATCCAAAGAGAACGATCTTTCTATAGTAGCATAATTTTCTCATGCAAAGGTCAGGGAAACCTCCTGCCTCAAAACATTTCTGCACAAGTAAAAACAGTACATGGAAAGAAAGAAAAAAAAACATGAGAACTTGGAAGTCAATCCAGAACATATGAACAAAATCATATTTGAAGAGAGAAAACCATAAACGACCGATCCTATAAAAAGGTATTACAGCTTTCAGCATCTAATGATGGATGGTTGAAGTGCATAATGATTTTCAGATCTTGACAACGCCAACTTATTGTACAAGCAGAAGCACAAGTAAAAGATGTTTGATAAGAGAAAGGAAATATTTAATGATCTTTGCATAATGGCCGCTGTTATTTGTTAGTGCATATATGAAGGCTCGCTGCAATATTGGAGCCACTGAGTCTACATGCTACATACCGGCGAACGTTTACTTTTATGCTACCGGAATCCACAATACCTACTGATAAATGTACAAGTCTTCACTTGCAACTTTTTATTTTCGATATGCAGATTAATTCTCGATCCAATTCGATCTACACCGACCCAGCCACTTGGTGATGCATAAATATAAAAAAATACAGAGACTGTCCTGATCAGATACATACTATTAGCAAGGCTAATAAAACGAACTGACCATTAGCACAAGATACTTGATCAGGTAAATGTCAGGCCACCTAACTAACCTGGCCAGGAGCTCTTGCAAATCGTCAGCTGATCGATTCAGCTCTCTATAAAACGGAACCAGCCCCAAATTTCCCATAGCAATATACTTCTATCAGAATTAGATGTACCTGCAACAAAAAAATGCAACATTAGAACGAATACATACAAAATAGATGCAGAAGTTGTAGTGGGGAGGAAAAATCTGCAGGACAGACAGTCAAAGATAGCGGAGCAACCAGGCAGGCGACTAAAGGAGGTTAGGGCATCTCCAACCGCGCGATCCAAACGGACGCGCTGGGCCGTCCGGTTTAGGCCGTTTGGGTGGCCGAGCGGACACGCGGACAGCGGCCCGCGTCCGCGTGTCCGTTTGGGTCGCGCGCTGCGCCCAACGCGCGGACGCATCGCATAACCGGAGAAACACGAAAACAAAACAAACATGCGAATTTAAACGAAATTTCATTGAACATATGCCCTATTTTGGGCAAATTTGTACATAGCCCTATTTTGGGCAAATAAAACTAACAAAAGAAGCCCCTATATGGGCTTTTAAATTTAAACTAATATAAAAACCCTCTATTAGGGTTTGGTCGGCGGCGCGGTGGCCGCCGGTGCGCCGCCTAGCCCCTGTGGGCGTCGTCGGCGACGTCGTCGTCGTGGACGACGTCCCCGGGCGGCGAGGCGCTGTTGTGGCTCGACCGCGCCGGGGACTCCAGCCACGGAGACCACGGGGCCTCCTCCCACGGCGAGTGGGGGTCCGGAGCCACCCGAGGCTGCGGCGGCGCACGGAGCAGCGCCTCCTCCCCGAGGCGCTGCTGCCCTCTCTCCCCGCCGTGCGCGGCGCACAGCCTCCCGGCGCCGCCGCTGCTCTGGCGGCGCTCCTCGTCGGCGCGGCGCCCGGCCTCCTCCCGCCGCGCCGCCTCCTCCTCCTCCCGTCGCGCCTGGCGGGCCTGGGCGTAGAGCTCCCAGCCCTCCGCCTCCTCGGCCTCCCGCCAGGCCGCCTCCTCCATCTCGGAGGTGCGAATGGCCGCATGGAGGTGCGGCCATTTCGCCTCCTCCTCCGCCGCCGAGATCATGAGCGCGGCGCGGAGGTCCGGGTCCTCCTCCGAGGACTCCGGCTTCGGCTCGAGCAGGAGAGGCGGCGGTTGCGGCAATGCCGCACCGCCGCGGGCGGCCTCTCCGATGTGGAGGCCGCCTCGGTTTCTTCCCGCAGCCCGCAGCGCCGGCGGGCGACGGCGGCTGCTGCTCGCTTCGTCGTCGTTGGCGGAAGCGAACCGTCGCTTGGCCATGGCGGTGGTTTCGCTGCGGGGAGTGGAGTGGGGACTGGAGTGGAGGACCAGATCCCCTCCAGTCCCCATTAAATAGACTCCCTGGTCACCGATAGGTGGGCCCCAGGGAGACGAGGCGACCAGCGCCCGGACGCGAGCGGACGGCGCGTGCCATCCGCGGCCACGCAAACCTAGCCCAGATTTGGGCCGGATTTGCGTCGTTCCGGACGCTGCGGCCGTCCGCTTTTGCGGTGCGTCCCCGCGCTGGGCCGCGTTTTTATCCGGCTCGACCCAAATGGACGCGCGGGCGCGGTTTGGGTCGCGCGGTTGGAGATGCCCTTAACTCAGCGAACGGCAACGCACCTCCACCATCTGCGGCCGGCGAGTGGCACCCTCGACTACCATTAGTTGTGGCAGGAACGGGCGACTGATTTACTCCTCATCTGAACGGTGGCCTTGTCTCTGCCACTCCTCTGTCGACCTATTCCAATTGATCGGATCAGATTGGATCGACTGAACCAGGATGAACACAACCTGAAAAGAAATTGATTACGAATATTTTAAACTACAACAATTGTCATGTGAAGAAAATTTGGGTATAGCAGGAGTCAGGAGAGAGCATCAACCTAGCAGAGCACCATTGGACCTGGAAGCTTTTCGCAAGTTGAAGTAGGATGGAGAGAAATTGAGGCAATATATTTTATAGCGCAAAAGAGGCAGTATAGTAACGTACCATCATCATTCGCCCCCTCAATTTCCGCACGATCGCTGCCATTAGGGGTTTGCAGGAACTGAAAGTTTACGATGTCTTCAATCGGGCACATTAAGAACAATCACGAGCGACGCATCAGCTCATCATCAATGACAACGGGAGCCAGGCCGCTGCGCCTGATGCTTCCGCATAGAAAATCACATAGGCCCATTAAAGAATTCTAGGGCCCAATTAATGCGGGGCGGCCTAAGACAACGCTGGGAGTAGCAGCCCTAAAATGAAAACGGGCCTTTAGAGTGAAAAAGCGCCCAATTAATATGGTAACATCCTACTCCCTCTATTCCATTATATAGTGCCTATAGTTTTTTGGCACGGAAATTAGAGCAAGAGTATTTTTTACACAAGACCCCTAGCTGAACGATTTGAGATCAACGTAAAATTTGGGAAATCCATATCATCCTAACTTATCATAATAAAATTTGGGATCTGAACGATTTGGGAGCTGAATGGGGAGAGGGTAATTGAAAAAAAGCTAAGCAAGAACCTTATATTCTGAAACAAATGCCAAAAATCTATAGGCACTATAGAAAGGAACAGAGGGAGTAGTTCGGGAACAGATGCCTGTTTGGTAAGGTTAAACAGTTTTAGACCCTTAGATTGTCCGATCCAAAGGTCAAGAATGCTCAAACGCTGTGGAGATGTCCTGGTGGTTCCACTATGCTGTTAACTAATACGTTGATCCGCCTGTATGATCGACGAACTATGAATATGAACAAGTTTCCCGGGGTTTTAAATTTACGAATTTACGGGGTAAAATACGGGGTCTGCCAGACAGAACGGTGTATCGACGAGCACTTTTTTTATACGGGGCGAAAAAATCGCGAAATACAGGGCAGAAAAGTAAGGGGCCTGTTAGACATGCTCTTAGCTCCTCTACTCCGATGGCAACAAGATAGTGAGACTGAGAGAGTGGTGGCCTGAGCCAACTGACCCGACCTCTTTTATAGGCGCCGACTGAGACCGCAGCTAGCCCTTCTTCCACCTTCCTACACGCAAATCGTCAAATGCAAAAAGTTCAAAATTAAGGTATGGTCGCGGTCGTCGGTATCGCCGCCCACATGTAGAGGGCCCCTGCTGCCTTCCCTGAAACATATAAACCTCGAATCTCTCCTTTACTCTTTTGCCTCATTTGGGGGGGGGGGGGGGGGCAAAGTGCTAATTTTTTTCTCTTCTAAGCCTTGTAAAAAAAATTCCTTCAGTAATTCTCAAAAAGTTGGGGGGGGGGGGGCGGTGGCCCCCTCTGACTTGTACATAGCTCTGCCTCTGCGTCTCGGCATATCTCTGGACTACCGCAATAATTCATCTAAACAAGGCAACTAAACGGTCTAAGGAAGTTTCCTCGTGTCATGCTCTCCTTTGCTTCACACAGGGGGCACCCGGCCGAGATCACTTTAATTTGGTTATGTGTTGATGCTTCCTTAAGAATTCTTTCTTATACACAAAATGTGTCTAGGAGACAATTATTATGAAACGGAAGGACTAACTTTTTTTAAATACTAATCACGCTGGTTAAGTTGATTAATCTAATATATTTATACCTAATAATAAAGAAAATAAAGCTTCTTCTTCGTCCGTCTATTTTTACCCTAACTTTTCACGAATATTACAGGAGGTACCACCGCCAAGTAAAAAACGGTTCATGCGTGTACGCTGAGACAGTTCCCTTCGCTCCTTATCCCATGCCAAGCAAGCTTGGCATCCTTCAGTCATTGGAACATTAGACAATCACAAGTTGACTGCCAACCTGAACCTAACCACATTCCTGTAAGCAATCTTTAAATTTCACATTTATAGCTCAAGTCACTGCTTGCAACCACAACAACAACAAAAAGTCACCCGCAAAAGGAAATCAAGCCACTGCTGTCAAAAATCAAAGTCATAGCAGGTCACGGTCCCGCAAGATCGCACAAGCGGACTGGCCATCTCATATCCAGGGCAGAACACCGGCTCGTCCTTGCTCGGCGCCACCTGCTTGTCCCTCCTCGTGGTGTGCCATCTGATGGTGGGGTTCCGGCAACCAAAACCATGCCAACCAAGCTTGCCGTTCTCCGGCAGCTACACACATCAAGGAAATGCACAACCGATTAGGCATCTGACTTAAAACAAGGAACATATCCTAGACATATAAGTAAACAGCAAGAGTCGGCCAATATGTTACTGCATCAACCACATGGCATGGCAACGCTTAGGTGATTCTCTTTAAGCATCTTCATGTGGTGATTCCTCTGTACAACACCACCATTTGCATGCATATCTACTTAATTTGAACAAGGAAGGAGGCCATGCACGTATGTATGTGTTACCCTCTCCTGGACATTACATTATGGCTGCTGTACTACTCAATGAAACGACACCAAGAGAGAAAAGATGCAAGATCAATATATAAAATATACTACTTGAACCAAACAAAGATCAGTTGCACTGCAAACATTCACAAGCAACAGGTCAGTAGCACAAAAATGCATAACCAAATATTTATAGCGTTATTAATGGAAAGATGACTTGATTCATGCTTAAGACACACACACACACACACAGGCTATATATATGTCGGATCAGGGACAGCCAACAGCAAGCAAGCATCAGCAAAAATTCAGTCTTAGATTCTCAACTAATTCAAGCCAACAAAATAACTTCTTAACACATGAGCTCGACCATCTCATATATCACACATGAGCAGCAGCAGAAAAATTCATACTACTAGCACGAATCAATTAATGTAAGAATGAGCAAAGACTACAAACTCACCCTTCCCTCCCTGTACCTGCGAAGATAGTTGCATGGCACTCCTAATGGCCACAGGTCATGGTTGCAAGACCGCACAAGCGGAGAGGTCGGTGAAGTTACAGACTGGCCATCTCATCTCCAGGGCGGAACACGGCTCATCCTTGCTCGGCGCCGCCTGCTTGGCCCTCCTCGTGGCGTGCCATCTGATGGTGGGGTGCCAGCCACAAAGACCATGCCAAGCAAGCTTGGCGTCCTCCAGGCATGGATCACCGGCATGTTTCCTATGGGGGAATATACATGGATTACACAAACAAAATGTCGGTGCAAAAATCTGCTGCCTAAGTTTCTTCAACAGTGAATAAAAGAGGATAACCACCAAAAGACAAACACAAGCCAGTGGCAACTAAGAAATTGTGTGCTCATTTACATCTTTTCCTGTAATAAGTACAGAATCATTGGAACATTAGACAATCACAAGTTACCTGGCAACCTGTACCTAACTACATTCCTGTAAGTATGGAATGAACAATAGGTACTAGCAGTTTGTACATTTCACATATACAGCTCAAGTTGAACTTAAATTACACAATAATGCATTCACTAGAAACACGCAAACTATGCATCCGTTCATTGTAAAATTGGAGGATCACAATGACATTTCTAATGCAATAAATACTACCGCATCTCAATGATTTTCCAATAAAAAAATGTTATAATTAGGGAACTTATCTCAGCTGGAATTCCTTGTTATTCTCAAGCATGCAAGCATACTAGTTAGACAGGCATAGTGAAGCATATGAGTACAGATCATATTGAGGTGGAAAATCCTCTACCAAGGCCTTTCCAAGTTAACAATGCTAAAGCATGCTAATGTCAACAATTCAGGTTGATGGCCAACTCAAGAAAGAAGACAGCTGCAACAGGATCACATCCATTTTAGACATTAGAGGCAAATACAAACAAGGACCAATATCAACTACATCACCACCAGCACAATCCAGTACCAGAAAAGAACCATAAATACTTAAATGTGCAATTGCTCGATAACCATCAGCGGAAATTGATCTCAAACCTTGATGTGGCAGATCAAATAACATACCGTATAGTACTTCACATTTGCTTATAAATCTGCAATGAAGAGCAAATGGGCATCAATAGCACCGTTTGCGTCTTGACAGCGCTCAGACTAGCTAATCTTGCACATGACGACTCAATGTTCTGAGTAAGCCTAAAGTAAAATCGTATCTGCATGTACATCTAGCTCGCACGGAAATGGACACCAAAATCAAAACTTTTAGGTTGAACTTCTCTACGGATGGGCACGTTGCTAGCACACACTGAAATGCAAATTCTAAATACAATTGCCAGCTCTTGGCAGATCCACATCGCACCAAAACCAGGAACGAGAAATGAGGGAGACGGGGGTCGTCGCCTGTGCGGCAAGCTGGCCGGTGGACGCAAGCTCATCGCTGGCGTCCATGTGGGGAAGGGGTCGGAGCTGGTGGCCGGCGTGCAACAGCTCACCGCACCCCTGCTGTTCCCGGAGGAGTCCGTTGAGCGCAGCCTGCAGGAATCGGCGGCCGACGATATGGTGCGGATGGGAGGTGGGACCGGCGGAGCGGAGGAGGTCCGGGACAGGGGGAGACGGAGGGGCGCCGTGGGCGGCTGCGTCAGGGTTTCGGTGGGAGAGGAGAGGATCTGGTGGTGTTCGGTGTAGTGGTTTTGTTCAAGTGTTCGGCCGCACGCATCTCCAAAATCTGCGTTTAGAAATTTCGTCCAGGCCCAAAATCTGCGCCGGAAACTTTTCGCTACCGCCCTCCGTAGAGGCGACTTCATTTAATCAGACACGTTGAATGGCACGTCTTATATACTCCATCGTCCATTTTGTACACCGTGCCAGAGTACATGTTACTTAGTAGATAAAACGGAAAGTATACCATGTGCACATGAGCACATGTGCTCCTTGGACTTTTGGATTTTTGAAAATTTTCAAAACCTCGCTCTTTTATGTTTTTAAAAATTATGGCATTAAATATGTAGATAGATTTAGACACGAGGAGTGTAGTCAAAAAAGTCCCATTAAAAAATACTTTGTATTTTAGAAAATGAAAAAAAGACAAATTTCCGACATAGTCGGAAATTTGTCTTTTTCGCATCTCCAAAAATATAACGTATTTTTTGAGGAGACTTTTTTGATTCCAATCCTCGTATACACATCTATCTACATATTTAATGTCATAATTCTTGAAAGCAGAGAAATATGAGAATCTGAAATTTTTCAAAAATCCAAAAGTGAAGGGAGCACTGACTCCCAGGTGCACAAAATCCTTGTCCTAGATAAAACAAATTTTTTGTTTCTCGCTTTTAGTAGCCTTAGCTATAAGCAATAAGTGTACCCATTCTACATGATTCGATTTGGTAAGACCAAGTCGTCTGCTAGTATGTATATCCCTCTCTCTTTTTTTGTCTCTCCGGTAGGATATGGTATTTGTGGCCACGTCGGACAACTCAACAACTTAATTTTAAGTTCCTGAAAACACCACTCGAGGAATCGCGGTGGCCGCCCGGTCTGATTGCCGGTCGGGGAATGCAAGTGCGGTCGATTGAGGTATTACCATGTTGGTCATAGTCCACAAATCGAGCACGCTATGAATCATCATTAACAAAAAAAACTTTGTGTGGACAACTGGACACACGTGAATGATGTCGTCTTCAACGCGGCGAGGCCGGCAGTCATAGCGATCAAGACGAAGATTAACGAGGAGTATGTGAGGTGGCACCGCATGATTATACCCTAGGTGTTCCGCAACCGGTGTCTCATCCTTCCCCTTTATTGAAGTGCCGGTCTCCCCAAGCCCTTCCTTTTGTGGATCTTTTGTCGATTGCGCGACAAAATCAACAAGAGAAAATTGGTTAACTTTTAGTGGGGGATCCTCGGCACTTGCCTTAGGATCTACGATAGGGGTTGGTTTTTGAGCAACCAACTCCATCATCATTGCCTTCATTTGGTTAACGATGGATGACTCCGATTTCTTGAGGTCATCCAAAATAGCCGTAGTGCTATCGATGGGAGATGATGGAGCGGGTGGCTCAAGGGAAGGTGACCCATTCACAACCGTCTCTTGTTCGGCCATTTCTTAGGCGGCAAAGCCCGAGCAAGAAAACCTTGCTCTGATACCACTTGAATGGATCGTAGCGAACAAGAGGGGGGGTGAATGGACGCTACGTCAAGTTTTAGTCTTTTTTCAATTTTAGCGGTGCGGAAGGTAAAGGTGAATCCTTTCGTGGTGACGGTGTTCCTACAATGATGCTAGAACAAGTGCAGCAAGCAAAGGAACAAACAAGATAGTAAGAGTAAGGAGCGGGACAACCGGATGGCGCGGAGACGAGGCGAGGTTTGTTTCCCGCAGTTCCTCTCACAAAAGAGAGTACGTCTGCGTTGAGGAGGTGCTAGCCTCACACAAGAGGCTAGGCGGCCACACCACGAAGGAAGGCCTCACCTTCTTCCTCGAGAGAGCTCCACAAAGGGGCTCCCCCTTCTCCACTATGACACCGGTCGAGGCGGTGATTCCTTCACAAGGTTGGGGCGAGCTCCACACCACAAGGAGGCTCCCAACAACCCATGGAGCTAGTACAACACCAAGCTAGCCTCCATGGATGCACTTCCTCCAAGATCCCACCATAGGAACCCTAACACCAAGATCCACTAAGGAATAGCAAGTATTGGTGAAATCTTTCTTGGTAGAACTATAGATCGGGGTCTCCTCCACCACTCCTCAAAGTTTGGGCAAGATTGGTTGGATGGTTGGGGAGATCCACTAGGTTTAAGCTCAACAATAATGGATAAGGGAGAGAGGAGAGATAAAAACGAGTTGGGGAAGAAGGGCCCTTTAAATAGGCCCTCCGAAATCCAACCGTTATGTCCAGTTTTTGCCTAAGCGGTACTATCGCTTTGGGTAAGCGGTACTACCGCTCTGAGTTCGAAATCCCACAGATCTGGTCCACGTGGACACATAGCGGCACTACCGCTCGCGGTACTGATGTCTACGCACGCTTCTATTCCTGTAGACAGTGTTGGGCCTCCAAGAGCAGAAGTTTGTAGAACAGTAGCAAGTTTCCCTTAAGTGAATCACCCAAGGTTTATCGAACTCAGGGAGGTAGAGGTCAAAGATATCCCTCTCAAGCAACCCTGCAATTACGATACAAGAAGTCTCTTGTGTCCCCAACACACCTAATACACTTGTCAGATGTATAGGTGCACTAGTTCGGCGAAGAGATAGTGAAATACAAGTGATATGGATGAATATGAGTGGTAATAACAATCTGAAATTAATATGGCAGCGAGTAAACATGCAGTAGAACTTGTTGGAAACGGTGTTTCAATGCTTAGAAACAAGGCCTAGGGATCGTACTTTCACTAGTGGACACTCTCAACAATGATCACATAATTGAATAAATAAATGCTACTTTTAAACACTCTCTTGTTGGATAACAAACACCATTCATTGTGTAGGGCTACAAAAGCACACCTCAAGCCGGAGTAAACAAGCTCCGCAACATCCGGAGTTCATATTAAAGTAACCTCTAGAGTGCATAATAGACCGTTGCAATTTAGACCGAGCACTAACATAGCATACACACTGTCAACAATAGCTAAGAAAGGGGGAATAGATTGCATCAATACTATCATAGTAATAGTTAACTTCATAATCTACAAGAGATTACAATCATAATCTATGCCAAGTACTACATGATGCACACACTGTCAACATTACATCATGGAGGAGGAATAGAATACTTTAATAACATCACTAGAGTAGCACATAGATTAATAGTGATACAAAGCTCATGATCACATAAAGATCACACCATGGGAGAGAGAGATGAACCACATAGCTACCGGTAGAGCCCTCAGCCTCGGGGAAGAACTACTCCCTCCTCATCATGGGAGACAGCAACGGCGATGAAGATGGCGGTGGTGTCGATGGAGATGACTCCGGGGCCAATTCCCCGTCCCGGCGGCGTGCCGGAACAGAGACTTCTGACCCCGAATTAGAGTTTCGCGAAGGCGGCGGCGCCCCTGGAGTCTTTCTGGAGTTTCGTCAATTGGTCTCGCGTTTTTAGGTCACGAGGGGTTAAATAGGCGAAGAGGCGGAGTCGGAAGGGCCCCAGGGCTCCCTCACCATATGGCGGCGCGGCCAGGGTGGGACCCGCGCCCCCCTATGGTGTGGGTCCCCCTTGGCCCTCCTCCGGCTCTCCTTTGGTGTTCTGGAACTTTCCGGGGAAAATAAGGTCTTGGGCTTTCGTTTCGTCGAATTCCGAGAATGTTGCCCGAACAGCCTTTCTGGAACCAAAAACAATAGAAAACAAGAACTGGCACTGTGGCATCTTGTTAATAGGTTAGTTCTGGAAAATGCATAAAATCATTATAAAGTGTGAGCAAAACATGTAGGTATTGTCATAAAACTATCATGGAACATCAGAAATTATAGATACGTTGGAGACGTATCAAGCATCTCCAAGCTTAGTTCCTACTCGCCCTCGAGTAGGTAAACGATAACAAGGATAATTTCTGAAGTGACATGCTACTTACATAATCTTGATCATACTATTGTAAAGCATATGAAATGAATGAAGTGATTCGAAGCAATGGTAAAGACAATGATTAAACAACTGAATCATATAGCAAAGACTTTTCATGAATAGTACTTTCAAGACAAGCATCAATAAGACTTGCATAGGAGTTAACTCATAAAGCAATAGATTCTTAGTAGAAAGTTTTGAAGCAACACAAAGGAAGATATAAGTTTCAGCAGTTACTTTCAACTTCAACATGTATATCTCATGGATAATTGTCAACACAAAGTAATATGATGAATCCAAATAAGTAAGTATGTAGGAATCAATGCACACAGTTGACACAAGTGTTTGCTTCTAAGATAGAAAGAAGTAGGTAAACTGACCAACATAAAGTAAAAGAAGGGCCCTTCGCAGAGGGAAGCATGGATTGCTATTTTTGTGCTAGAGCTTTTATTTTGAAAACATAGAAACAATTTTGTCAACGTAGTAATAGTTCATATGTGTTATGCATAAGACATCCTATAAGTTGCAAGCATCATGCATAGATTACCAATAGTGCTCGCACCTTGTCCTAATTAGCTTGGATTTACATGGATTATCATTGCATAGCATATGTTTCAACCAAGTGTCACAAGGGGGTACCTCTATGCCGCCTGTACAAAGGTCTAAGGAGAAAGTTCGCATTGGATTTCTCGCTTTTGATTATTCTCAACTTAGACATCCATACCGGGACAACATAGAAAACAGATAATGGACTCCTCTTTAATGCATAAGCATTCAACAACAGATAATATTCTCATAAGAGATTGAGGATTGATGTCCAAACTGAAACTTCCACCATGGATCATGGCTTTAGTTAGCGGCCCAATGTTCTTCTCTAACAATATGCATACTCAAACCATTTGATCATGATAAATCTCCCTTACTTCAGACAAGACGAACATGCATAGCAACTCACATGATATTCAACAAAGGTGTAATAGTTGATGGCGTCCCCAGAAACATGGTTACCGCTCAACAAGCAACTTATAAGAAATAAGATACATAAGCGGCATATTCTTCATCACAATAGTTTTAAGCTATTTTCCCATGAGCTATGTATTGCAAGGACAAGGAATGAAGTTTTAAAGGTACCACTCAAGCAATTTATTTTGGAATGGCAGAGAAATACCATGTAGTAGGTAGGTATGGTGGACACAAATGGCATAGTTTTTGGTTCAAGGATTTGGATGCACGAGAAGTATTCCCTCTCAATACAAGGCTTTGGGCTAGCAAGGTTGTTTGAAGAAAACACAAGTATGAACCGGTACATCAAAACTTACATAAGAACATATTGCAAGCATTATAAGACTCTACACTGTCTTCCTTGTTGTTCAAACACTTCACCAGAAAATATCTAGACTTTAGAGAGACCAATCATGCAAACCAAATTTCAACAAGCTCTATGGTAGTTCTTCATTAATAGGTGCAAGGTACATGATGCAAGAGCTTAAACATGATCTACTTGAGAGCTCAAAACAATTGCCAAGTATCAAATTATTCAAGACAATATACCAATTACCACATGAAGCATTTTCTGTTTCCAACCAAATAGCAATGAACGAAGCAGTTTCAACCTTCGCCATGAACATTAAAAATAAAGCTAAGAACACCAGTGTTCATATGAACGAGCGGAGCGTGTCTCTCTCCCACACATGGATTGCTAGTATCCAATTTATTCAGAGAATGAAAATAACAAAACGAAAATAAAAGCACACAGACGCTCCAAGTAAAGCACATAAGATGTGACAGAATAAAAATATAGTTTCACTAGAGGTGACCTGATAAGTTGTCGATGAAGAATGGGATGCCTTGGGCGTCCCCAAGATTAGATGCATGAGTCTTCTTGAAATATGCAGGGATGAACCACGGGGGCATCCCCAAGCTTAGACTTTTCACTCTTCTTGATCATATTGAAGGAGATATGCCCAAGAGGCAATAATAAAAGTGGTTATTATATATCTTTATGTTTATGATAAATGTTTATATACCATGCTATAATTGTATTAACCGAAACATTGATACATGTGTGATATGTAAACAACAAAGGGTCCCTAGTATGCCTCTTAACTAGCTTGTTGATTAATGGATGATTAGTTTCATAATCATGAACATTGGATGTTATTAATAACAAGGTTATATCATTGTATGAATGATGTAATGGACACACCCAATTAAGCGTAGCATAAGATCACGTCATTAAGTTATTTTCTATAAGCTTTCGATACATAGTTACCTAGTCCTTACGACCATGAGATCATGTAAATCACTTATACCGGAAAGGTACATTGATTACATCAGACACCACTGCGTAAATGGGTGGTTATAAAGGTGGGATTAAGTATCCGGAAAGTATGAGTTGAGGCATATGGATCAACAGTGGGATTTGTCCATCCCGATGACGGATAGATATACTCTGGGCCCTCTCGGTGGAATGTCGTCTAATGTCTTGCAAGCATATGAATGAGTTCATAAGAGACCACATACCACGGTACGAGTAAAGAGTACTTGTCAGGAGACGAGGTTGAACAAGGTATAGAGTGATACCGATGATCAAACCTCGGACAAGTAAAATATCGCGTGACAAAGGGAATTGGTATCGTATATGAATGGTTCATTCGATCACTAAAGTCATCACTGAATATGTGGGAGCCATTATGGATCTCCAGATCCCGCTATTGGTTATTGGTTGGAGAGAGTACTCAACCATGTCCGCATAGTTCACGAACCGTAGGGTGACACACTTAAAGTTGGATGTTGAAATGGTAGAACTTGAATATGGAATGGAGTTCGAATATTTGTTCGGAGTCCCGGATGAGATCCCGGACATCATGAGGAGTTCCGGAATGGTCCGGAGAATAAGATTCATATATAGGAAGTCATTTTATAAGATTTAAAATGATTCGGAAGGTTCTATGGAAGGTTCTAGAAGGTTCTAGAAAAGTCCGGAAGAAACCACTATGGAAGGCAGAGTCCCAAAGGGACTCCACCTCCATGGCCGGCCAACCCTATAGGGGGAGGAGTCCCAAGTGGACTCCCCCTATGGGGGCCGGCCACCCCCCCCACATGGAAGGGGGGAATCCCACCCCAAGTGGGATTCCCACCTTGGGTAGGTTTCCCTATCACATGGAAGGTTTTGGGTTCGGGTCTTATTCGGAGACTTGTAGTCCAACACTTGGGGCTTCCAACTATATAATGAGGGCCAAGGGGAGGGGGCCGGTCACCCCAACAAACACCAAGGTGGCCGCACCACCTAGATGGTCGGCGCCCCCTCTCCCCAAACCCTAGCCGCCCCGCTCCTCCACTTCCCGCACGCTTAGCGAAGCTCCGCCGGGTTTCTCCACCACCACCGACACCACGCCGTCGTGCTGTCGGATTCAAGAGGAGCTACTACTTCCGCTGCCCGCTGGAACGGGGAGGTGGACGTCGTCTTCATCAACAACCGAACGTGTGACCGAGTACGGAGGTGCTGCCCGTTTCGTGGCGCCGTGATCAAGATCTTCTACGCGCTTTTGCAAGCGGCAAGTGAACGTCTACCGCAGCAACAAGAGCCTCATCTTGTAGGCTTTGGAATCTCTTCAAGGGCGAGACTCGATAATCCCCTCGTTGCTACCATCTTCTAGATTGCATCTTGGCTTGGATTGCGTGTTCGCGGTAGGAATTTTTTTGTTTTCTATGCAACGAATCCCTACAGTGGTATCAGAGCCGTGTCTATGCATAGATGGTTGCACGAGTAGAACACAATGGTTTTGTAGTCGTTGATGCTCTTGTTATCTTTAGTTGAGTACTTTGCATCTTTGTGGCATAGTGGGATGAAGCGGCTCGGACTAACTTTACATGACCGCGTTCATGAGACTTGTTCCTCGTTCGACATGCAACTTGTATTGCATAAGAGGCTTTGCGGGTGTCTGTCTCTCCTACTATAGTGAAGATTCAATTTACTCTTCTATTGACAACATGTGGTGACCCGACATACCACTGCATGGTGTAGTATGCAAGTCTGATATAACACCAATGAAACACCGTTCCACTAGTATTATATCGCTCAGAGTGGTACAACAGAAACATATGCGGGTCCAAGGCATGTCTATAGAATTACAACATTGACTCTGTTACATAAGATCATCACAGCCTCCTACTTTACAATGAGGTAAAACTGCAAATAAACTCCAGAAGAACGACTCGTAGTCTAGTCTTATCACGAACTCTACTTGTAGAGTATTTAACTAACTCTAGAGGCTATGAATAGATTCTAGCTAAGTAGGAGCTAGGTTTAGGAAGCTAGTTCCTTTCTATTGCTAATCTAGGTATTCTCCTTGTTGGATGTGATATCTGATTCTTCTGACAGGGTCATGTCCCGTGAAGTAGTTGTTGACTCCTCGGTCTCCGAGTTGCACTGTAGATCCTCCTTCAATGCCTCCATATCTAAGCAGGGGATTTAAGAGTGGGATGAGTACGAGCGTACTCAACAAGTTCATTATAGGAAAGAGGTGTTTAATGCACTAGCTACAGCATTAGACCAGAAAGTCTAATACCAATGCAAGTTTTCATAACCATTTCTTCAAAAGGTTGCTTTTATTCAGAAGAACTATGTCCGTCAGCCTTCACCGGTTTACTAGAACTTCATGGAGCTCCTTTCCGGCTGCGTTCGCATTTCCATATCCCAGAACAGGGAGTGACAGGTCACGGTTCTTTACACTCTGCAGAGGTGTGTTGCTTTACCCATAAGAGATCTTAACCTTGGTGCCAACCGAGCCGCGAGCTCGTCCACACTTCCTATGGTGTGAGGCCCGGTATAAGGTCTAGCCAATCATGTTCCTCCGCTACCTCGAACACCCACCCTTTGTTGCATGCCCCGACCCTGGGTCCTCGCCGGTCCCATTATTCCCACTCACGGGTGGACCCCGACCACGACAAAAGTTTGGGACTCGTTAACCAAACTCCTTCGCTGGTTGCTGCAACCCATCATAGACCGCAATACCGTGGGGACTTAAGGCTTCCCCAGCCAACCGCTTGTTCTTCGAGCGACAAGTGTCTACGGACTATGCCGTGGGGACTTAAGGCTTCCCCAGCCAACCGCTTGCCCTGACAGATACAAGTGTCTACGGTAAAGCGCATCCGTTGATGAACGAGAGGTGGAAACACTTTTGACTATTCCGTCCCACTCTGGATCTTATGGTTAACACGGGTATTACGGCACAAGAATCACTGGCGACATTTGTTGTTTAATCCTAGATGGATATAAACCCTTGCAATGGAACCTCCACCATATCAACACAATCCATGGTTCCATTGCCCACCACATAGTCATATTCATAGTTATGAAAGTAGTGGTTTTGGTTTTTATGCAATAGTGATAATCATAGTACTTTGCAAGTAATTTGATAGAAATACTCAAATGACATGAGCAAGTGATGAACTTGCCTTTCTTGACTGCAAGATTATGCAGGCAAGGTCTTCGATACGCAATAACTCCAAATTCTGAAATAGCATCATCGTCCGGTAAGGACGATGTTTAAAAGATTGGCAAGGATGCAATAATGCATAAGTATGAGATGCAGTTGCTCTAAGCGTGACCTAACCCCGATGATTTAGGATTAGTGAGTGGTAATGATTAGTTCAGGGTGTGTTGCACTTTTAGAATGATTCACATAAAAGGTTATTATTCAGGGTTGTGTTGTTTTAGAATCATAAGCAGGTGGTAAAATGAATAGTAACAATCATACACACCCAGGAATAGTAGTTATATAATTAGTAAAGAGCAGTTGTCAATTTTTAAGTCCTATAAGGCATGGTTGATGATTACTTGTTATATTCTTTAAAAGAATAACTTTTGAAGAACATGTTATTTAATAAAGAACAAGTATGATTATTAGATTTGTGGGGTTCTATGATTTTCTATGGTTCTAATTGTTTTCTGGAGTAAGTGGTAAATGGATCACAACCTAGTTGGATTCATTAGCTACTAGGCTTGTATTGTTGAATTAAGCCTAAACATCTTAATTACCAATAGTTGCTATCAAGGTGGTATACCTTGTTGGTGATAGCTGGCTAGGGTTTATAAGTCCTTATAAGCAGGGTTGATGATGATTCTTTATTTACTTCAAAAGAATAACTTTTGAAGAACATACTTCTTAAGTAATAAGAAGTATCTCAGTTAGGGTTGAGGTTGTCTAGGTTTTGCTACTGGATCCACTAAGTAAGGAATGATTGACTCCTAAATAGGATGGTTCATAATTATGAAGTATGTGTAGGGTTCAGTGGACTATGGTTATGTAATGATAAATATTGGGCCTAGATGCTATTGGGGTTCATCACAATGGTGTGATGCTAAGCATGGATGAATAAGGATGATGGTTTTGACAGTAGAAGCTAGGGTTTAAACTTGGTTGATCCTACTTGATCAACTAGGTTTAGTGGTATGCATACATGGAATACTAAATTGCTAGTGATAGGGTTCTACATTTTATGTGGACATAGGTATGTCTTTTAGTTGCTAATGATGGCTCTATGATTTGAAATAAAGTACCATGATCACCTGTTCTAACCTTGGGTTTAGGTTAGAAGCAAATTAGGGTTCACATGTAATAATGGAACTAGGGTTCCTAATTAATTTAGGGTTTTAGGAGTCACATGAAATGATAGGGTTATAATATCATTCCATGTGGAATTTAGGGTTTGCTATTAACAATTTAATTCTATGATTAATAACTTCATGTTAAAGTTGAAGTTATTAATAACTTTGAAATAAAATTAATATTCACCTTGGCTTTTTATTATTTTTAAATAATTTACTAATTAGGGTAATTATTAATTAGGGTTTAAATTTCCCTAATAATGATTTAATAGGATTGCAAATAAAGAAAATTAGTTTTCATGTTTTCTTTATTTGCTTACTGGTTTTATTTAATTTATAAATGGTTTCTTAATTTCTGAATTTTTAATGGTATTTAGAATTTAAAATTAAAGGCTTAAATAACAAGTATTAAATAAGTGATTTTTTATTAAAAATAAAGATTCCATTTTATATTTTTATTGGATATAGTTTTATTTTCTAAGAATTTTGATATCTTATTTTCATTTTTCTGAGTTATTATTTATTTTATATAAATTTGTAAAGTTGCAGCAATTAATGAATTTTGAAATGAAATGAAAAGGAAATACTAAACGCACCCGGGCTAACCTACACGCAGAGGCTGCCCAGTGGGCCAGTGGTCCACGTGGACTGCCACGTGAGCGTGGATTGGTCAAAATCGAGACCAAGTCCAGGGGCTCACAGTGGCCGGCGAATTTGGCAACGACGGCGATTTTCCGGCGACCAACGGGTGCGCGCTGATGCCTGTGCTACTCTACGCGACACGGGGATTCTAATGGTGGTGGCGCCACCCACTTTTGGTCGCCGCCGCTTGCCCGACGGCAAGGCCAAGCGGCGGAGCTCGCAGGTCCACGACGACGGCGCGGTACAGAGAGCTAGGGAGGTTGCGAAGCGGTCCACGAGATGCAGGAGCTCACCATGAACGCGTAGGAAGGCTCAGGTGAGGTAGGGGTGGCCGGACGGTGACTCCACCGTCGACGGAGACGGTGGCCGGGCGCGAAGAAGAGGAGCCTGGTGGGGTTGATTTAGGTCGCTCCGCCTCGATTCCTCGCGCAGGCGAAGCAAGTCGAGCATGGCGGCGCTGATGGCGTCCTCAGCGTGGCTCGGGGATGCCCCAATCGACGGCGGTGACCATGGCCGGTGTGAGTTAGGTTTTCGGAATTGGGGAAAAAGGAAGAACAGGGCCGCGGGAGGCTTCGGACGAGTACTTATAGGGTCCAGGTTAGTCGTTGATGGTCGCGCGGTCCAAGATGACGGCCGGGACGTGGAGCTCGCCGTCGCCGTGGCGCTCTCCCGCGCGTGCAGAGACGAAGACGAAGGTGGCGACCTCGTCCTCGCTCTTATCCAACGAAGAGGTAAGCTGGGCGGTGCTGGGCTGGGTTTTGGGCTTCTGGTGGGCTGTGCTGGTGGGCTGCTGCGGCCAGAGGAGGTCCAGGTGAGATTTTCTCCTCCCTTTTCTTTTTCCATTTCTGTTTTTATTTTCTGTTTTCCTTTTCTAATTTGCATTCTATTTTAAATTCAAATTTGAATCCTTTTCTATTTTGCAGGTGTTTGATAACTGCAATTTCATGAGTACTAATAAGAAAATCATTATGTTACTGCTTTGTTCTTGAATAAACATTAATATATATATATGGCCTTGCTACAATTTTTAATTAGGCAAGAATTTAGGTATTAGTTTTAATTTCCTTTTTCATTTATGATATAACTCTTTGTTGAATAATTTGAGTTGGTTATGCCTCTTTCAATTGTTTTGGAAGTTATTATTATGACTTGGCTTCATATTTGAGGAATTGGTCAATTGCACATGATTTTATGTGAGCTCCAATGTATTAGATTCAATAATTGAAGCTTAAGATTTTATTAATGTGCCATACTAGGGTTCTATCAGTTCTAGTATAACCCCCTTGTTAAGCTTTAATACTATCACTACATTTGAAAGTATCTTAGTAGGGATTGTTTCCATCATGGTTTATCTTGTTTACAAAGATAAATGGTTGATCATTGATTAATATGTTATTGTGTTTGTTGAAATTCCATTTGATCTAACCCTTTAGATCAAATCATCTCTTCCCAAAACAAGGTTTTAACAAAGTCACATTGAGGTTTATAGCGCTTGACTTGATGAGCTACTTCAATTCCACCAAGGTCAAGTGAAACTTCAGTTACTGTGACTGTTTTACTTTAAAGCGCGAAAATTCCCCAGATTTACTATGCATGAATGCAATGCACACATCTGTTTCCTCTATTTTTGTAACCCCATTACCTGGGATATTACACAACATTAGTATCAACGTTGTGGTTCATGTTCGTAGGTAGATTAGATCTCTATCGAAAACCCTAAACCACGTAAAATATGCAAACCAAATTAGAGACGTCTAACTTGTTTTTGCAGGGTTTGGTGATGTGATATGGCCATAATGTGATGATGAATATGTATGAGATGATCATTATTGTATTGTGGCAACCGGCAGGAGCCTTATGGTTGTCTTTAAATTTCATGTTGAGTAGTATTTCAAAGTAGTTGTAATAGTTGCTACATGGAGGACAATCATGAAGACGGCGCCATTGACCTTGACGCTACGCCGACGATGATGGAGATCATGCCCGAAGATGATGGAGATCATGTCCGTGCTTTGGAGATGAAGATCAAAGGCGCAAAGACAAAAGGGCCATATCATATCACATATGAACTGCATGTGATGTTAATCCTTTTATGCATCTTATTTTGCTTAGATCGCGACGGTAGCATTATAAGATGATCCCTCACTAAAATCTCAAGATAATAAAGTGTTCATCCTTAGTAGCACCGTTGCCAAGACTTGTCGTTTCGAAGCATCTCGTGATGATCGGGTGTGATAGAATCAACAAGTGCATACAACGGGTGCAAGACAGTTTTGCACATGCGGATACTAAGGTGGCCTTGACGAGCCTAGCATGTACAGACATGGTCTCGGAACACGTGATACCGAAAGGTAGAGCATGAATCATATGGTTGATATGATGAACACTTTGAGTGTCCGCCATTGAAATCACACCTTGTCTCGTGATGATCGGACTTAGGTGCGGTGGATTTGGTTCATGTGATCACTAAGACAATGCGAGGGATATTGTTTTGAGTGGGAGTTCACCTAGATTTTTAATTATGTTGAATTAAAATTTGAACTCAATTTGTCATAAACTTAGTCTAAACTTTTGCAAATATATGTTGTAGAGATGGCGTCCCCAATCAATTTTAACCAGTTCCTAGAGAAAGAAAAACTTAAGAGCAACGGTAGCAACTTCACCGACTGGTTCCGTCATGTGAGGATATTCCTCTCTGGCGGAAATCTGCAATTTGTGCTTGATGCACCGCTAGGTGACCCTCCTGCAGAAACTGAAACCGATGAAGTAAAAGCTGTTTACGAGACTCGGAAAACTCGGTACTCTCAAGTTCAGTGTGCCCTCCTGTGCAGTCTGGAAGCCGATCTTCAAAAACGTTTTGAGCACCACGATCCTCATGAGTTGGTCAATGAGCTGAAAGCTATATTTGAAACTCATGCGGTCGTGGAATGCTATGAAGCATCGAAACACTTATTCAGCTGCATGATGGAAGAAGGCAGCTCCATTAGTGAGCACATGCTCGCCATGACCGGGCATGCGAAGAAACTCAGTGACTTGGGAATAGTGATTCCTAACAGACTGGGGATTAATCGTGTCCTTCAATCACTGCCACCAAGTTACAAGAACTTTGTGATGAACTACAATATGCAGAACATGAACAAGGAGTTACCTGAACTCTTTGGCATGCTAAAAGCTGCTGAGATTGAGATCAAGAAATAGCACCAAGTGTTGATGGTCAACAAGACCACCAGTTTCAAGAAACAGGGCAAGTCTAAGGGAAAATTCAAGAAGGGTGGCAAGAAAGCTGCCACGCCTCCTGTGAAACCTAAGAACGGCCCTAAGCACGATCTTGAGTGCTATTCTTGCAAGGAGAAGGGACACTGGAAGCGTAATTGCTCCAAGTATCTGGCTGATCTGAAGAGCGGCCTTGTCAAGAAGAAGAAAGAAGGTATATCTGATATACATGTTATAGATGTTTATCTCACTGGTTCTCGTTCTAGTACCTGGGTATTTGATACTGGTTCGGTTGCTCATATTTGTAACTCGAAACAGGAACTAAAGAATAAACGAAGACTACTGAAAGATGAAGTGACGATGCGCGTTGGAAACGGATCCAAAGTCGATGTGATCGCTGTCGGCACACTTCCTCTACATCTACCTTCGGGATTAGTTTTAAGCCTAAATAATTGTTATTTTGTACCCGCGTTGAGCATGAACATTATATCTGGATCTTGTTTAATGCAAGACGGTTATTCATTCAAGTCTGAGAATAATGGTTGTTCTATTTTTATGAATAATATCTTTTATGGTCGAGCACCTGAAAAGAATGGCTTATTTCTGTTAGATCTCGATAGTAGTGATACGCATATACATAACATTGATGCTAAGCGAATTAAATTGAATGATAATTCTACTTATATGTGGCACTGTCGTCTTGGTCATATTGGAGTGAAACGCATGAAGAAACTCCATACTGATGGATTAGTTGAATCACTTGACTTTGAGTCACTTCATAGATGCGAAGCATGTCTAATGGGAAAAATGACTAAGACTCCATTTTCTGGTATGATGGAACGAGCTACTGACTTATTGGAAATCATACATACCGATGTGTGCGGACCAATGAGCGTAGCATCGCGCGGTGGTTATCGTTATGTTCTAACCTTCACAGATGATCTGAGTAGATATGGGTATATCTATTTCATGAAACATAAATCCGAAACTTTCGAGAAGTTTAAGGAATTCCAAAGTGAAGTAGAAAATCAACGTAACAAGAAGATTAAATTTCTACGATCTGATAGTGGAGGTGAATATCTGAGTTATGATTTTGGCATGCATTTAAAGAAATGCGGAATAATTTCACAATTGACACCGCCGGGAACACCACAACGAAACGGTGTGTCCGAACGTCGTAATCGAACTCTCTTAGATATGGTTTGTTCTATGATGTCTCTTACTGATTTGCTGTTATCATTTTGGAGTTATGCATTAGAGACAGCCGCATTCACTTTAAATAGAGCACCATCAAAATCCGTAGAAACGACACCGTATGAATTATGGTTTAATAAGAAACCTAAGCTGTCGTTCCTTAAAGTTTGGGGTTGCGAAGCCTATGTAAAGAAGTTACAACCGGACAAGCTAGAACCCAAAGCGGAGAAATGCGTCTTCATAGGATACCCTAAGGAAACTATAGGGTACACTTTCTATCACAAATCCGAAGGCAAAATCTTTGTTGCTAAGAACGGAACCTTTCTTGAGAAAGAATTTCTCACTAAAGAAGTGACTGAAGAAAAGTAGAACTCGATGAGATTGATGAATCTATACTCGTTGATCAGAGTAGCACGATCTGAAATCGTTCTTTGTACCGCCTGCACCGGAAACGAGAGGAAGCTAATGATAATGATCATGAAACTTCGAACGAGGAAACTCTTTGAACCTCGCAGATCGACAAGGGAACGTGCCACTCCCGATTGGTATGATCCTTGTCTAAATGTCATGATTGTGGATAACAATGATGAGGACCCTGCGACATATGAAGAAGCGATGATGAGCCCAGATTCCAACAAATGGCAAGAAGCCATGAAATCCGAAATGGGATCCATGTATGATAACAAAGTATGGACTTTGGTAGACTTACCTGATAGCCGAAAGGCTGTCGAGAATAAATGGATCTTCAAAAGAAAAACAGATGCTGATGGTAATATTACTGTCTATAAAGCTCGACTTGTCGCAAAGGGTTTCTGACAAATTCAAGGAGTTGACTACGATGAGACTTTCTCACCTGTAGCGAAGCTAAAATCTGTAAGGATTTTGTTAGCAATAGCTGCATTTTTCGATTATGAGATTTGGCAGATGGATGTCAAAACGGCGTTCCTTAATGGAGACATTGAGGAAGAGTTGTATATGGTACAACCCAAAGGTTTTGTCGATCCTAAAAATCCTGACAAAGTATGCAAACTTCAGCGTTCAATCTATGGACTGAAGCAAGCATCAAGAAGTTGGAACCGACGCTTTGATAAGGTGATCAAAGACTTCGGGTTTATACAGTGTCATGGAGAGGCCTGTATTTACAAGAAAGTGAGTGGGAGCTCTATAGCATTCCTGATATTATATGTAGATGACATATTATTGATTGGGAATGATATAGAACTATTAAGCAGTGTAAAAGGTTATTTGAATAATAGTTTTTCAATGAAAGACCTTGGTGAAGCATCGTATATATTAGGCATCAAGATTTATAGAGATAGATCAAGACGCCTAATAGGGCTATCACAGAGTACATATCTGGACAAGATTCTAAAGAAGTTTAGAATGGACGAAAGTAAGAAAGGGTTCTTTCCTATGTTACCAGGCACGGTCTTGAGTAAGACTCAAGGACCGGCTACGGCAGAAGACAGAGAAAGGATGAGTCATATCCCCTCTGCCTCGGCGATGGGATCTATCATGTATGCCATGCTATGTACTAGACCGGATATAGCGCATGCTGTTAGTTTGACTAGCAGATTTCAAAGTGATCCAGGAATGGAACACTGGACAGCGGTCAAGAATATCCTGAAGTACTTGAAAAGAACTAAGGATATGTTTCTTTGTTATGGAGGTGACCAAGAGCTCGTTGTAAGCGGTTACACCGATGCAAGTTGAAACACTGATCCCGATGACTCTAAGTCACAGTCTGGGTACGTGTTTATATTGAATGGTGCTGCGATGGCTGGGCAAGCTCGAACCGGTGCACGGTGGCGAAGTCTTCAACGAGAATCGAGTACATAAGCGGCTTCGTAGGCTTCATCGAAGCGGTATGGATGAAGAGGTTCATTGTAGAGCTCGGTGTGGTTCCTAGTGCATTGGACCCATTAATCATTTCTTTGTGATAACATGGGTGCCATCGCCAATGCACAAGAACCAAGGTCACACAAGAGGCTGAAGCATATCAAGCTGCGTTACCACTCGATTCGCGAGTACATCGAAGATGGAGAAGTAAAGATTTGCAAAGTACACACTGATCTGAATGTAGCAGATCCGTTGACTAAAGCTCTCCCTAGGGCAAAGCATGACCAACACCAGAATGCCATGGGTGTTAGATATATTACAATGTAATCTAGATTATTGACTCTAGTGCAAGTGGGAGACTAAAGGAGATATGCCCAAGAGGCAATAATAAAAGTGGTTATTATATATCTTTATGTTTATGATAAATGTTTATATACCATGCTATAATTGTATTAACTGAAACATTGATACATGTGTGATATGTAAACAACAAAGGGTCCCTAGTATGCCTCTTAACTAGCTTGTTGATTAATGGATGATTAGTTTCATAATCATGAACATTGGATGTTATTAATAACAAGGTTATATCATTGTATGAATGATGTAATGGACACACCCAATTAAGCGTAGCATAAGATCACGTCATTAAGTTATTTGCTATAAGCTTTCGATACATAGTTACCTAGTCCTTATGACCATGAGATCATGTAAATCACTTATACCGGAAAGGTACTTTGATTACATCAAACGCCACTGCGTAAATAGGTGGTTATAAAGGTGGGATTAAGTATCCGGAAAGTATGAGTTGAGGCATATGGATCAACAGTGGGATTTGTCCATCCCGATGACGGATAGATATACTCTGGGCCCTCTCGGTGGAATGTCGTCTAATGTCTTGCAAGCATATGAATGAGTTCATAAGAGACCACATACCACGGTACGAGTAAAGAGTACTTGTCAGGAGATGAGGTTGAACAAGGTATAGAGTGATACCGATGATCAAACCTCAGACAAGTAAAATATAGCGTGAATGGTTCATTCGATCACTAAAGTCATCGTTGAATATGTGGGAGCCATTATGGATGTCCAGATCCCGCTATTGGTTATTGGTTGGAGAGAGTACCCAACCATGTCCGCATAGTTCACGAACCGTAGGGTGACACACTTAAAGTTGGATGTTGAAATGGTAGAACTTGAATATGGAGTTGAGTTCGAATATTTGTTCGGAGTCCCGGATGAGATCCCGGACATCATGAGGAGTTCCGGAATGGTCCAGAGAATAAGATTCATATATAGGAAGTCATTTTATAAGATTTAAAATGATTCGGAAGGTTCTATGGAAGGTTCTAGAAGGTTCTAGAAAAGTCCGGAAGAAACCACTATGGAAGGCAGAGTCCCAAAGGGACTCCACCTCCATGGCCGGCCAACCCTAGAGGGCGAGGAGTCCCAAGTGGACTCCCCCTATGGGGGCCGGCCACCCCCCACATGGAAGGGGGGAATCCCACCCCAAGTGGGATTCCCACCTTGGGTAGGTTTCCCTATCACATGGAAGGTTTTGGGTTCGGGTCTTATTCGGAGACTTGTAGTCCAACACTTGGGGCTTCCACCTATATAATGAGGGCCAAGGGGAGGGGGCCGGTCACCCCAACAAACACCAAGGTGGCCGCACCACCTAGATGGCCGGCGCCCCCTCTCCCCAAACCCTAGCCGCCCCGCTCCTCCACTTCCCGCACGCTTAGCGAAGCTTCGCCGGGTTTCTCCACCACCACCGACACCACGCCGTCGTGCTGTCGGATTCAAGAGGAGCTACTACTTCCGCTGCCCGCTGGAACGGGGAGGTGGACGTCGTCTTCATCAACAACCGAACGTGTGACCGAGTACAGAGGTGCTGCCCGTTTCGTGGTGCCGTGATCAAGATCTTCTACGCGCTTTTGCAAGCGGCAAGTGAACGTCTACCGCAGCAACAAGAGCCTCATCTTGTAGGCTTTGGAATCTCTTCAAGGGTGAGACTCGATAATCCCCTCGTTGCTACCATCTTCTAGATTGCATCTTGGCTTGTATTGCGTGTTCGCGGTAGGAAATTTTTTGTTTTCTATGCAACGAATCCCTACACATATTGTATCATCCTCCTCTCTTGATCCTTGAAAACTTCCTCCACACCAAACTCAAAACAAACTCATTAGAGGGTTAGTGCATAATCAAAAATTCACATATTCAGAGGTGACATAATCATTCTTAACACTTCTGGACATTGCACAAAGCTACTGAAAGTTAATGGAACAAAGAAATCCATCAAACATAGCAAAACAGGCAATGCGAAATAAAAGGCAGAATCTATCAAAACAGAACAGTCTGTAAAGACGAATTTTTCTGGGGCACTTAACTTGCTCAGATGAAAATTCTCAAATTGAATGAAAGTTGCGTACATATCTGTGGATCACGCACGTAAATTGGCATATTTTTCTGAGTTACCTACAGAAGGGGCTGCTCAAATTCGTGACAGCAAGAAATCTGTTTCTGCGCAGTAATCCAAATCTAGTATCAACCTTACTATCAAAGATTTTACTTGGCACAACAATGCAATAAAATAAAGATAAGGAGAGGTTGCTACAGTAGTAACAACTTCCAAGACACAACAAAACAGTAGCAAAAATAAAAACATGGGTTATCTCCCAAGAAGTGCTTTCTTTATAGCCATTAAGATGGGCTCAATAATTTTAATGATGCTCACATAAGGATGAGAGTTGAAGCAAAAAAGAGCATCAAAAAGCAAGTATGAAACAAATTTAAGCCTAACCCGCTTCCTATGCATAGGAATCTTGTACACAAATAAATTCATGAAGATCAAAGTGACAAGCATTGTAAGATAAAACATGAGTAACTTCAAAATTTTCAACATAAAGAGGGGAAACTTAATATTATTAAGATGCATATAACCATGTTTCCCTCTCTCATAATAACCTTTAGTAGCATCATGAACAAACTCAACAATATAACTATCACATAAAGCATTCTTATCATGAGTCTCATGCATAAAATAATTACTACTTCCAACATAAGCATAGTCATTCTTATTAATTGTAGTGGGAGCAAATTCAACAAAGTAGCTATCATTATTATTCTCATCACCATAATTATCAAATGTAGGAGGCATATTGTAATCATAATAAACTTTATCCTCCATAGTAGGTGGCACCAAAATACCACTATCATTATAATCATCATAAATGGGAGGCAAAGTATCATCAAAGAAAATTTTCTCCTCCATGCTTGGGGGACTAAAAATATCACAACCAGCTTCCCCAAGCTTAAATTCTTCTATAGCATTAGCAACAATGGTGTTCAAAGCATTCATACTAATAACATTACCATTAGCATGCATATAAAGTTCCATAGGTTTTTTAATTCTCTCTTCAAACACATCATGTCCTAAATCAATATAAAGTTCATAAAGATCTCTAATTTTTTTGTTGTTTTCCATTAAGCCTAACTAGTGAAAATAAAAACAATAAACAAAAAGATACAATTGAAGGATCTAAAGGAAATAGCTTCGAGCACTCACACACCGGCAACAGTGCTAGGAAATAGCTTAGTAGTCGGAGGATGTGAATAACTTTTACCTTACCTCCCCGGCAATGGCGCCAGAAAATAGCTTGCTGGCGTGCAGTTGACGTGAGAGTTAGAAATCTCTGTGGTGTAATTTTCCTTCACATCCCCGGCAACGGCGCCAGAAAATAGCTTGATGTCTACGCATGCTTCTATTCCTGTAGACAGTGTTGGGCCTCCAAGAGCAGAGGTTTTTAGAACAGCAGCAAGTTTCCCTTAAGTGAATCACCCAAGGTTTATCGAACTCAAGGAGGTAGAGGTCAAAGATATCCCTCTCAAGCAACCCTACAATTACGATACAAGAAGTCTCTTGTGTCCCCAACACACCTAATACACTTGTCAGATGTATAGGTGCACTAGTTCGGCGAAGAGATAGTGAAATACAAGTGATATGGATGAATATGAGTGGTAATAACAATCTGAAATAAATATGGCAGCGAGTAAACATGCAGTAGAACTTGTTGGAAACGGTGTTTCAATGCTTAAAAACAAGGCCTAGGGATCGTACTTTCACTAGTGGACACTCTCAACAATGATCACATAATTGAATAAATAAATGCTACTTTTAAACACTCTCTTGTTGGATAACAAACACCATTCATTGTGTAGGGCTACAAAAGCACACCTCAAGACGGAGTAAACAAGCTCCACAACATCCGTAGTTCATATTAAAGTAACCTCTAGAGTGCATAATAGACCGTTGCAATTTAGACCGAGTACTAACATAGCATACACACTATCAACAATAGCTATGAAAGGGGGAATAGATCGCATCAATACTATCATAGTAATAGTTAACTTCATAATCTACAAGAGATTACAATCATAACCTATGCCAATTACTACATGATGCACACACTGTCAACATTACATCATGGAGGAGGAATAGAATACTTTAATAACATCACTAGAGTAGCACATAGATTAATAATGATACAAAGCTCATGATCACATAAAGATCACACCATGGGAGAGAGAGAGAGATGAACCACATAGCTACCGGTAGAGCCCTCAGCCTCGGGGGAGAACTACTCCCTCCTCATCATGGGAGATAGCAATGGCGATGAAGATGGCGGTGGTGTCGATGGAGATGACTCCGGGGGCAATTCCCCGTCCCGGCGGCGTGCCGGAACAGAGACTTCTGTCCCCCGAATTGGAGTTTCGCGATGGCGGCGGCGGCCCTAGAGTCTTTCTGGAGTTTCGTCAATTGGCCTCGCGTTTTTAGGTCACGAGGGGTTAAATAGGCGAAGAAGCGGAGTCGGAAGGGCGCCAGGGCTCCCTCACCATATGGCAGCGCGGCCAGGGTGGGACCCGCGCCCCCCTATGGTGTGGGTCCCCCTTGGCCCTCCTCCGGCTCTCCTTCGGTGTTCTGGAACTTTCCGGGGAAAATAAGGTCTTGGGCTTTCGTTTCGTCGAATTCCGAGAATGTTGCCCGAACAGCCTTTCTGGAACCAAAAAACAATAGAAAACAGGAACTGGCACTGTGGCATATTGTTAATAGGTTAGTTCCGGAAAATGCATAAAATCATTATAAAGTGTGAGCAAAACATGTAGGTATTGTCATAAAACTATCATGGAACATCAGAAATTATAGATACGTTGGAGACGTATCAGGTACCGCTCGAGGTACCGCAATAGGATCCAAACCTTACAGGACACCAGGCGGTACCAGGACGGTACCGAAGCAGTACTGCCGTAACTGGTTACGGTACTTGAGCGGTACCGTGGGCGGTACTACCGCTCATGGTACCGCAGAGGTACCGTAACGAGTACTGTGGGTCAAGAACAGCGCAGAACTTCAGAGCGGTACCGTGGGCGGTACCAGTAGGGGTAGCGGTACTACCGCTACTGGTACTGGTAGTACCGGCCTGACAAAACCTATATTTCTCCCCTTTTACTCTCCAACCATGTCACCTCGCGATACACACACAAAACCAGAAAATCTATGAGCTACGCTTCAGTCCTACGATTTTGACGTGTCCAGCGAGGTCACCGTGCACTTGCAAATCTAACAAAGATACTCAAAGAACACGGTGAGATTATTCGAGTGTTGTCATCAAACACACAAAACCCGGGGTTTAGACTTTTCTCTTTCAATCTCCCCATTTTTGGTGTTTGATGACAACACAAGACTTTGCAATAGCATATGATATTATGATGAGATACTTAGATTTGCAAAAGCTCGACGGAGCTCGCCCTAAACATGTGCATATTATGAATATGTATTTGTAACACCCCAAATTTCAAAACAAAGAGAAAATAAATTTCCTTTTTCCAAAAATGAGAACCAACAAAAACTTTTCTTATATAGGGTGCTATGCTTAGTGCTCCGACCTATTACTTGTGTTTTTGCCATGATGAGTGTTATTATGCTTATGTGATAAACCCTAAAACCCTAAAGTGATCAAGTGAAGATCACAAACCAAATGAAATTAAAATAGAAAGAAATCAAATAAGAAAAACCCTAAACCCTAACCTTCTCAAAAATCATTTGGATCTATTTTGAGAAACCTAAATTAAAGAAAAAGCCATATGTGGGCCTATAGCCTTAATATGTAAATCTTGAACCCTACCTTTTCTTACTTTGCTAAATAATGGTGAACCATTGCAAAACTTATTAAACCCTAAACCTCATCCCTCTTGTCATCAATCTTTGAAAAATAAAATAAAAAGAAAAGATCTTATTTAAGAAAAAGGCATATGCAAGCCTATGGATACTTTTTGAAAATGATGAGCTTTGCCTTGTCTACCTTGAGTAGATGATTTGAAATACCTCAACACACTCCACAAAGCACTTACCAACCAACTCAAGTGTGAAACCAAAATAAAATCAAACATATGCATAGAGGCATATGTGCCTATGGCTATTTTTGTAAAACTTTACCCTAGGCCTTTCTACTTTATTTAGAAGATTGGAAAACCTTCATAAAACTTATCTAGTACTTCTCAAACCCAATCCAAAGTGAAACAAAAGATTTTAAAAAGAAAGTAATAATGCCATAGAGGCATATGAGAGCAAAATATCAAATTTGTGAAATTGCGGATCTTGACCCTAAGACTTGTAGTGAATGGTGGGATCACTCCTATATACCATTTCAACACTCAACAACATCAATTGGGTCAAGCCTAGTCAAATTAAAAATCAAATGCCACATATGCATAGAGGCATATGTGACACATAGCCATTTTCACCAATTCTTGTCCTATGCACTTCTACTTTGACCAAATGGTGTGAAACCATCTCTAAACCTAATATAACCCTAAATTTACCCTCAACCTTGCCCAAGTGAAGCAAGGGGAGCACATTACAAGAATAAGAAGAATTGACATGTCACCTCTCATGTGTTATGGCCAATTTTACAAATCCTTGAGCTAGACCTTTTGGAATGGTTTCAATGGTTTGAAAATGTTTCTAAACTAGTAAGAATCACTTTGGAGTCAAGAAAAATAAATAAAAAGGGGAGAAAACAAATAGGGAGAAAATCCCATTTTCACTCACATACACACTTAGCCAAATTATCAAATCTTGACCTAGCCACCTCCATTACCTCAAAATGGTTTGAGCCTTTCACCTAACTCAATATAACACCAAATAAACCTCACTCTTGTCAAAATGAAGCAAAGAGAAATAAAAGAATACAAGTTAGAAAATCACAAAACCCTCACATAAGGCTTATGCCATCTTTATAAATTTTGACCCTAGACCATTTTAGTTTTCACCATGAGTTGTATTATGCTACTAAAACCTTATTACAACTTTTGGAATCCAAGAAACACAATTCAAATCAAATTCAAACTCAAAATTGGCTCACATACCATAATAGTCAAATCTGCCATTTATATTCTGGTCACTACTTTGAGCCTCTCTATTTTAAGTTTTTCAAACTAAACTTTTCCAATTCTTTGCATGTCATCCAAGAGCACATCAAGGTGAACACTTTTTTGTAAAGACCACCATGCCAAATTCTTTTTAGATCAAATGCTATGCTCATCCAAACTTGGAACATTTTATCATAGTCAACAATCTCACACTTAACAAAATTTGCAATTCTTTGAATTTCTAAATTCCACCACCACACCTCATCTTCTCTGGTCATTTACAACACAACTAAACACACACTTTCTAAATTGGGCAACTATTAGAACTCACTCAAAAATTGGACAAGATTGCGAATTCCAATTATGGCACTATTTGACACTATGTCAAATAGTGATCTACACTACCCTAGCTTGCCCTAACACTCTCTACATGTTCCCTTGTCCCCTCCAACATCTGGTCCCCTCCAACACCTTGTCCCCTCCAACACCTTGTCCCCTCCAACATCTTGTCCCCTCCAACAGCTTGCCCCCTACTTGACACCTTGGACATGTCCACCCTATGCCACCATATCCCCTCTCCTCTCCATCCTTGAACATATAAATAGAGCACTTCCCCCTGCTCTTGGACAACACCACACCACCTAGCAGCATCCTCCTCTCCCTCCTTGAGCCTCTCCTCCTCCCTCCTTGCCTCTCCATGGCCCCAAACATCGCCGGAGTGCACCCGGCGGCCACCCTCAAAGCTGCCCAGATTTTTGTCACCATAGCCTCCAACTCCTCCCCCATCTTGTAGCCCTTGAAGAGAGCTTTCCAACGCAACCAACCCCGCCTTAATCCGAGCTCCGAGGTGAAAGTTATGGGCCCCGCAAGATCCCTGGTTCGGGAGGAAGACGACGGCCCAGCGCCGTCGGATCGTCATCCAACGATCTGCGCGCTTCGCCCGCGCCCGACGTGCATGCGCCATGCATGCGTGGCCCAGGCCACAGCTGGGCCGGCCCACTTCTTTCCCGCCCCCTGTTTGAATTCAAATTCGTTTAATTCTTTTTAGATAAATTGCAAACTGATGCTGTGTTAGAAATTGAATAACTCCAAATCTACTTGGCCAAATTTTACAAATTTTATATATTTGGAGAGCCTAGAGTTTTCTATACACAATGCCATTGGATTCAAACCCATATCTGTTGTATAATTAATGTAGCAAAATAAACAAGATAGGGACTTTTCTTCCTTAGAATAATTATTAAAAATCAACCACAAATGATTTTAAGTTAATTCCAACTCCTATAAATCACATTACACTTTTACTAATTGTTTATGCAAAAATATACCATGCTTACTTTGAATGATAATGGCCTAGATTAATTAAAGGACTATATGGCTATTTCTAGTCAAAGATATTGTCCAAAACTATTAATAAATCATAGGGGAGTTTTTATCTCACTTAAATCTTGTCATGAACAATTCAAAATGAGGTAGAGACTCTGGTCATATATGTCTCATATGAATTGTTGATGATATTAAATCACCTCAATAGTAGTTGTTAACTTAGTTACAACTATGTGTTAACTCATATGAGAGGTATTCCTCTCATTTAAATCTTGTTCTCAAGTAATTCAACATGAGGTAGTGACCATGGTCTATATAATCTCATATTGAGTTATTTGGTGACATTAAATCACTACCATGTTAGTATTAAATTGCATGAGGTATGGAACCTTATTTAAATCATTTTCTCAGATGATAAGTATGAAGAGGTTGACTTTGGTCAACCTAGGTCATATATTATTCATAAGAGAAATTAAATCTTAATAAGATAATGAGAGGAAATTATTTCTCTAAGTAATTGAAAGTAACACCTAAGTTAGTATGAGAGGAAATTATTTTTCTTAAAATAAGAAAGGAACACATCCACCCACTTAATAGTAGTGTGTGATGCTAGTTTAAGTTGTGTAAATCGTGTGTGTGCTTAGTATGTAAGTTTGGTATGATGATGGTGTATCCCGTATTGTATTTTAGACGCTAGTACCGGAGACTATCAAGAGGAGGAGGTCTTCTACCAAGAGGAAGAGCAAGAAAACATTGATCACATCACCAACCAAGGCAAGCTATTACCAATGCAAGCTAGGATATTGCAAGTTATAATGTTGCAAGTTAACACCCATGCAAGCTAATATTCTTGCAAAGTGCAAAGCCCCTTGGGGCAAGGCATCATGAATCTTATCTTTTCTTACATAAGCCTATCCCAAGTTTATATCTTACAAGTTTTTACTTGTTTTCTCAAGAAGTTACTTTTATAGTTAACTTGGGTCAAAGTAGAGAAATTTACTAGAGTGGTAAAGTTAGTCTCCCTCAAGCAAAGCAAGATAATACTCTTGCAAAGTGCAAAGCTCACCATGAGCAAGGCATTACCCCGTTTACTTTATGCTTATGATCCTATTTCCCAGTTTTACCTTACAAGCTTTATTTACTTTTGTTTTATCAAAGTACTTTTTGATTCATGATTCACTTGGTTAGTATTGGATTAGTACAAGAGTATTAAAGTTAGCCTAGAAGCAAAGCAAAATACTTAGCACCCCTCATACATAGATGCTAGTGCTAAATGAAAAGTGACTACTCTAATTGGGAACTTGTGAAAAGAAATGACTTTGAAAACCTTGGAATGATGAGTCATTCTATTGAAAGATTTTGAAGGTGAATATGATCTGTGAATGACTTGGTGAATTTTACCAAAACTGATGGTTGGGTTCGGATGCGATACCATTCCAATTTTACAAGTACCCCCACAATACCTGAATCTGGGTAAGGCTTAGCTGGAAATTTATGTGTTTTAGTATGGGTTCCCTCTGAACAAGCGTCATAGGGGTTATGCCGAGGCTGCCTCCGTACTTGTGAAGTGATATGAAATGACGTGAAATGAGGTGAATGTCCAGCCCAAGCCCTGTGTAGTTCCCAGGCTGACAGTGTGTCTTCACTGGGAGGCCAAGCTCATGGGGAGAGGTGCCTATACTAGAATATGTAAAGGAAAGGTTAGGATTGGTAGTTCGCGTACAGCGTACGATAAATCAGGGTCAGTTACCCCTGACGAGCTATTGCAATTGTTGTGGCACAAGTGTACAACCTCTGCAGAGTTAAACCTATTCGAATAGCCGCGTCCGCGGTTATGGACAGTTGGGAAGGCCATACTGTTCCGTCATCAGAACTTTTCTAAAAACTATGAAAGGGTGAATGGTGACTTGTGATTTTGAACTTGAAAGGTGACATTGACTTTGAATCACAACGGAGTTGTGGGAATGACACTAATGTTCCCACTTGAGTTAGTTAGCACATGAGGAGTTGTTTACTAAAATATTTGTGAACTAAAATTGGCTTTATGCAAAATAAACTAGAGCTTAGCACCCCTTACTAGAATTGTTAGCACTTACATTAGTATTAGTTTGCGAGTACTTTAAAGTACTCACGGCTGTGTCCCTGGCTATTCAAATGGCCAGACTATGAAGAGGAGCAGAACTATCAAGATGACGACCAGTAGGACGCCTACGACAACTAGGGAATCTTCTGACGTCAGACGTTGGCCTGTGGACTAGAGAGTCCCTTCTACTTACGCTTCCGCTATGAAACTATGAACTTTGTGTCCGTTGATCAATAGATCAACTATTTGTGTAATATTGGATCATGTGATCTCTATTTGTAAGACGACTATGGTATGTAATGAATGATGACTTATGATATTCAACTGTTATGTCTCGCAACAACAATATTCCTGGGATTGCGATGTATGGCATAACAGGCATCTGGACTTAAAAATCCGGGTGTTGATAAGTTGGTATCAGAGCCATTGTTTGACCTTAGAAGACCCTAGTTAGAATGGACGTCTGAAAAACTTAGTTTCAAAACCAAAGAAGTGAATACTTGGAAAAACTTATTCTCCCTCTCATCCTTGAGATCTTTTTCAAAAATGAGAAATTCATGCCCTAATTTTTCCTTGTAGAACTACCTAAAACTTTGCACACTTGACTACTTCTTTAACTTACTTATCCTAATTGCTCACAGATGGAGTACCAATGGGAGTTCTATCAGCTTGGTCCTGGAGGCGACCTAAGGTTCGAAAAGGATTTGAAGCAACTAGTGGAATATCTAGGACACCCGTATCCCGAGTTCTTCGGAATACCCCTCAACAACCACTCCGGAGAAACACCTCGGTGGGAAGTTTCTACTGATCTACGAAGAAAGCTTGGAGCCCCGGTATGGGAAACCATCTGGATTTCTGTAACGGGAAACACTTGGGAGGAAGGACTAGTCAGAGCTATGCAAGAAGCAATTTTCCGTCTGTGTGGACAAAATGAGAACAAGATCAAGAACACTCGCTTCATCTACTACCCAAGACATGACTCCATGGGACGATCGATGACCATGCCCCCACACACGGAGATGAACCCCTATGTAGCACACCAGGACTTCAGGATGTACAAAACCCGCAGGGATTTGGACAACGCCCTCGCCTCTCGCCAAGCACGTCACCCGTGAAGACGAAGAATCCACCCGGAAGAGTAGTATCACCCCAGCACTTAAGTAGGTGTGAGTTGTATCAGGATCCCCTTGTATCGTAGAGTGAATGAATGGTTCTTCCAACCAACGGTGTGTTAGATTTGTAATGTGTGATGTTTGGTATGAATGAAAGAGTGTTGTTGGTTATACCCCCCTCAACACTACTCACATGTTTAAATTTTGAACTTCGTTTCAAAACAAACCGTAGAAATTTCCCTCTTATCTTCTCATCCACTCCGATGCTCAGATGGCCCCACCAACCCGCAACGCCACCCAAGACGCCATGCTGCAGATGCTAGAGATGATGATGGCCGACCGAGAAGCCGAGAGAGCTGAACGCCAAGCCAACATTGCTGCACTGCAACAGCTCGCTCAGAACAACAACGACCATGGAAACCACGACCACCCTGGGTTAAAACTGAAGAACTTTCAGAACACCAATCCCCCAGTGTTTAGCAAGACCGAGGAACCCCTCGATGCCGATGACTGGCTCCAGACGATGGAGAATAACTTGGAAGTAGCTGGAGTGGAAGCCAATGAGAAGGTCTTGTTTGCAACCCACTATCTTGCCGGACCAGCCCGCGCTTGGTGGACAAGCACCCGTGCCATGAACGGAGGTCAGTTCATGACTTGGGAGGATTTCAAGCTCAAGTTTAGCAAGTACCATGTGCCCCAAGGACTGATCAAGATGATGAGAGACGAGTTCCGGGAACTCAAGCAAGGAAGAATGTCCGTGGTAGAATACCGCGACAGATTTCTTACTCTGTCAAGGTACGCCCCGAACGAGACCGATACCAATGAGAAGAGGAAAGAAAGATTTCTGAACGGACTCCATGACGAGATGCAGACCGTACTGGTCAACATTCCCTTTGCTGACCTAGAAGCTCTAGTGGACTCCGCCATCCAGATGGAAGGGAAGCTTCACCAAGCCAATGAGAACCGCAAGCGCCGGATGATGAATCAGCATGGGTCCAGCAATACCCAGAAGTACCGCAACCACTCATCTGGAGGATATACTCCAAAGTACAACAAGCCCCCTGCTCAGAACTACCGCTCAAACTACACCAACAACCACGGAGGACCCCCGAAGCCCGGAGGCAACAACAACAACAATCACACCAGCAACAACAACCCCAACAACAACCGCAACGGGAACAACAACAACAACAATAATGGCCCTAGGACTGGAAGCAACGCCGTCCCCGTTACGAACAAGCAGGACAAGACCACCATCACTTGTTATGAGTGTGGAGTGGTTGGGCATTACTCCAATGAGTGCCCCAAGAGACTCGCCAAGATTGCCGGCAACACCGCTGCACCTGCTCAAAACCAACGCCGCTTTGCCGCAAGAAAGAACCAGAACAACAACGGCCGCTACTACAACATGACGGCCACCGAAGCTCAAGAAGCACCTCAGAACATGCCAAGTATGTTCCCTGCTAAATCATATCGCCCAATCTCTCTTAGGAACCTAACTTTTCTTAAAATCTCGGGACGAGATTTGTTTAACGGGGAAGGGTTTGTAACACCCCAAATTTCAAAACAAAGAGAAAATAAATTTCCTTTTTCCAAAAATGAGAACCAACAAAAACTTTTCTTATATAGGGTGCTATGCTTAGTGCTCCGACCTATTACTTGTGTTTTTGCCATGATGAGTGTTATTATGCTTATGTGATAAACCCTAAAACCCTAAAGTGATCAAGTGAAGATCACAAACCAAATGAAATTAAAAGAGAAAGAAATCAAATAAGAAAAACCCTAAACCCTAACCTTCTCAAAAATCATTTGGATCTATTTTGAGAAACCTAAATTAAAGAAAAAGCCATATGTGGGCCTATAGCCTTAATATGTAAATCTTGAACCCTACCTTTTCTTACTTTGCTAAATAATGGTGAACCATTGCAAAACTTATTAAACCCTAAACCTCATCCCTCTTGTCATCAATCTTTGAAAAATAAAATAAAAAGAAAAGATCTTATTTAAGAAAAAGGCATATGCAAGCCTATGGATACTTTTTGAAAATGATGAGCTTTGCCTTGTCTACCTTGAGTAGATGATTTGAAATACCTCAACACACTCCACAAAGCACTTACCAACCAACTCAAGTGTGAAACCAAAATAAAATCAAACATATGCATAGAGGCATATGTGCCTATGGCTATTTTTGTAAAACTTTACCCTAGGCCTTTCTACTTTATTTAGAAGATTGGAAAACCTTCATAAAACTTATCTAGTACTTCTCAAACCCAATCCAAAGTGAAACAAAAGATTTTAAAAAGAAAGTAATAATGCCATAGAGGCATATGAGAGCAAAATATCAAATTTGTGAAATTGCGGATCTTGACCCTAAGACTTGTAGTGAATGGTGGGATCACTCCTATATACCATTTCAACACTCAACAACATCAATTGGGTCAAGCCTAGTCAAATTAAAAATCAAATGCCACATATGCATAGAGGCATATGTGACACATAGCCATTTTCACCAATTCTTGTCCTATGCACTTCTACTTTGACCAAATGGTGTGAAACCATCTCTAAACCTAATATAACCCTAAATTTACCCTCAACCTTACCCAAGTGAAGCAAGGGGAGCACATTACAAGAATAAGAAGAATTGACATGTCACCTCTCATGTGTTATGGCCAATTTTACAAATCCTTGAGCCAGACCTTTTGGAATGGTTTCAATGGTTTGAAAATGTTTCTAAACTAGTAAGAATCACTTTGGAGTCAAGAAAAATCAAATAAAAAGGGGAGAAAACAAATAGGGAGAAAATCCCATTTTCACTCACATACACACTTAGCCAAATTATCAAATCTTGACCTAGCCACCTCCATTACCTCAAAATGGTTTGAGCCTTTCACCTAACTCAATATAACACCAAATAAACCTCACTCTTGTCAAAATGAAGCAAAGAGAAATAAAAGAATACAAGTTAGAAAATCACAAAACCCTCACATAAGGCTTATGCCATCTTTATAAATTTTGACCCTAGACCATTTTAGTTTTCACCATGAGTTGTATTATGCTACTAAAACCTTATTACAACTTTTGGAATCCAAGAAACACAATTCAAATCAAATTCAAACTCAAAATTGGCTCACATACCATAATAGTCAAATCTGCCATTTATATTCTGGTCACTACTTTGAGCCTCTCTATTTTAAGTTTTACAAACTAAACTTTTCCAATTCTTTGCATGTCATCCAAGAGCACATCAAGGTGAACACTTTTTTGTAAAGACCACCATGCCAAATTCTTTTTAGATCAAATGCTATGCTCATCCAAACTTGGATCATTTTATCATAGTCAACAATCTCACACTTAACAAAATTTGCAATTCTTTGAATTTCTAAATTCCACCACCACACCTCATCTTCTCTGGTCATTTACAACACAACTAAACACACACTTTCCAAATTGGGCAACTATTAGAACTCACTCAAAAATTGGACAAGATTGCAAATTCCAATTATGGCACTATTTGACACTATGTCAAATAGTGATCTACACTACCCTAGCTTGCCCTAACACTCTCTACATGTTCCCTTGTCCCCTCCAACATCTGGTCCCCTCCAACACCTTGTCCCCTCCAACACCTTGTCCCCTCCAACATCTTGTCCCCTCCAACATCTTGCCCCCTACTTGACACCTTGGACATGTCCACCCTATGCCACCATATCCCCTCTCCTCTCCATCCTTGAACCTATAAATAGAGCACTTCCCCCTGCTCCTGGACAACACCACACCACCTAGCAGCATCCTCCTCTCCCTCCTTGAGCCTCTCCTCCTCCCTCCTTGCCTCTCCACGGCCCCAAACATCGCCGGAGTGCACCCGGCGGCCACCCTCAAAGCTGCCCAGATTTTTGTCACCATAGCCTCCAACTCCTCCCCCATCTTGTAGCCCTTGAAGAGAGCTTTCCAACGCAACCAACCCCGCCTTAATCCGAGCTCCGAGGTGAAAGTTATGGCCCCCGCAAGATCCCTGGTTCGGGAGGAAGACGACGGCCCAGCGCCGTCGGATCGTCATCCAACGATCTGCGCGCTTCGCCCGCGCCCGACGTGCATGCGCCATGCATGCGTGGCCCAGGCCGCAGCTGGGCCGGCCCACTTCTTTCCCGCCCCCTGTTTGAATTCAAATTCGTTTAATTCTTTTTAGATAAATTGCAAACTGATGCTGTGTTAGAAATTGAATAACTCCAAATCTACTTGGCCAAATTTTACAAATTTTATATATTTGGAGAGCCTAGAGTTTTCTATACACAATGCCATTGGATTCAAACCCATATCTGTTGTATAATTAATGTAGCAAAATAAACAAGACAGGGACTTTTCTTCCTTAGAATAATTATTAAAAATCAACCACAAATGATTTTAAGTTAATTCCAACTCCTATAAATCACATTACACTTTTACTAATTGTTTATGCAAAAATATACCATGCTTACTTTGAATGATAATGGCCTAGATTAATTAAAGGACTATATGGCTATTTCTAGTCAAAGATATTGTCCAAAACTATTAATAAATCATAGGGGAGTTTTTATCTCACTTAAATCTTGTCATGAACAATTCAAAATGAGGTAGAGACTCTGGTCATATATGTCTCATATGAATTGTTGATGATATTAAATCACCTCAATAGTAGTTGTTAACTTAGTTACAACTATGTGTTAACTCATATGAGAGGTATTCCTCTCATTTAAATCTTGTTCTCAAGTAATTCAACATGAGGTAGTGACCATGGTCTATATAATCTCATATTGAGTTATTTGGTGACATTAAATCACTACCATGTTAGTATTAAATTGCATGAGGTATGGAACCTCATTTAAATCATTTTCTCAGATGATAAGTATGAAGAGGTTGACTTTGGTCAACCTAGGTCATATATTATTCATAAGAGAAATTAAATCTTAATAAGATAATGAGAGGAAATTATTTCTCTAAGTAATTGAAAGTAACACCTAAGTTAGTATGAGAGGAAATTATTTTTCTTAAAATAAGAAAGGAACACATCCACCCACTTAATAGTAGTGTGTGATGCTAGTTTAAGTTGTGTAAATCGTGTGTGTGCTTAGTATGTAAGTTTGGTATGATGATGGTGTATCCCGTATTGTATTTTAGACGCTAGTACCGGAGACTATCAAGAGGAGGAGGTCTTCTACCAAGAGGAAGAGCAAGAAAACATTGATCACATCACCAACCAAGGCAAGCTATTACCAATGCAAGCTAGGATATTGCAAGTTATAATGTTGCAAGTTAACACCCATGCAAGCTAATATTCTTGCAAAGTGCAAAGCCCCTTGGGGCAAGGCATCATGAATCTTATCTTTTCTTACATAAGCCTATCCCAAGTTTATATCTTACAAGTTTTTACTTGTTTTCTCAAGAAGTTACTTTTATAGTTAACTTGGGTCAAAGTAGAGAAATTTACTAGAGTGGTAAAGTTAGTCTCCCTCAAGCAAAGCAAGATAATACTCTTGCAAAGTGCAAAGCTCACCATGAGCAAGGCATTACCCCGTTTACTTTATGCTTATGATCCTATTTCCCAGTTTTACCTTACAAGCTTTATTTACTTTTGTTTTATCAAAGTACTTTTTGATTCATGATTCACTTGGTTAGTATTGGATTAGTACAAGAGTATTAAAGTTAGCCTAGAAGCAAAGCAAAATACTTAGCACCCCTCATACATAGATGCTAGTGCTAAATGAAAAGTGACTACTCTAATTGGGAACTTGTGAAAAGAAATGACTTTGAAAACCTTGGAATGATGAGTCATTCTATTGAAAGATTTTGAAGGTGAATATGATCTGTGAATGACTTGGTGAATTTTACCAAAACTGATGGTTGGGTTCGGATGCGATACCATTCCAATTTTACAAGTACCCCCACAATACCTGAATCTGGGTAAGGCTTAGCTGGAAATTTATGTGTTTTAGTATGGGTTCCCTCTGAACAAGCGTCATAGGGGTTATGCCGAGGCTGCCTCCGTACTTGTGAAGTGATATGAAATGACGTGAAATGAGGTGAATGTCCGGCCCAAGCCCTGTGCAGTTCCCAGGCTGACAGTGTGTCTTCACTGGGAGGCCAAGCTCATGGGGAGAGGTGCCTATACTAGAATATGTAAAGGAAAGGTTAGGATTGGTAGTTCGCGTACAACGTACGATAAATCAGGGTCAGTTACCCCTGACGAGCTATTGCAATTGTTGTGGCACAAGTGTACAACCTCTGCAGAGTTAAACCTATTCGAATAGCCGCGTCCGCGGTTATGGACAGTTGGGAAGGCCATACTGTTTCGTCATCAGAACTTTTCTAAAAACTATGAAAGGGTGAATGGTGACTTGTGATTTTGAACTTGAAAGGTGACATTGACTTTGAATCACAACGGAGTTGTGGGAATGACACTAATGTTCCCACTTGAGTTAGTTAGCACATGAGGAGTTGTTTACTAAAATATTTGTGAACTAAAATTGTCTTTATGCAAAATAAACTAGAGCTTAGCACCCCTTACTAGAATTGTTAGCACTTACATTAGTATTAGTTTGCGAGTACTTTAAAGTACTCACGGCTGTGTCCCTGGCTATTCAAATGGCCAGACTATGAAGAGGAGCAGAACTATCAAGATGACGACCAGCAGGACGCCTACGACAACTAGGGAATCTTCGACGAGACGTTGGCCTGTGGACTAGAGAGTCCCTTCTACTTACGCTTCCGCTATGAAACTATGAACTTTGTGTCCGTTGATCAATAGATCAACTATTTGTGTAATATTGGATCATGTGATCTCTATTTGTAAGACGACTATGGTATGTAATGAATGATGACTTATGATATTCAACTGTTATGTCTCGCAACAACAATATTCCTGGGATTGCGATGTATGGCATAACAGGCATCTGGACTTAAAAACCCGGGTGTTGACAAGTTGGTATCAGAGCCATTGTTTGACCTTAGAAGACCCTAGTTAGAATGGACGTCTGAAAAACTTAGTTTCAAAACCAAAGAAGTGAATACTTGGAAAAACTTATTCTCCCTCTCATCCTTGAGATCTTTTTCAAAAATGAGAAATTCATGCCCTAATTTTTCCTTGTAGAACTACCTAAAACTTTGCACACTTGACTACTTCTTTAACTTACTTATCCTAATTGCTCACAGATGGAGTACCAATGGGAGTTCTATCAGCTTGGTCCTGGAGGCGACCTAAGGTTCGAAAAGGATTTGAAGCAACTAGTGGAATATCTAGGACACCCGTATCCCGAGTTCTTCGGAATACCCCTCAACAACCACTCCGGAGAAACACCTCGGTGGGAAGTTTCTACTGATTTACGAAGAAAGCTTGGAGCCCCGGTATGGGAAACCATCTGGATTTCTGTAACGGGAAACACTTGGGAGGAAGGACTAGTCAGAGCTATGCAAGAAGCAATTTTCCGTCTGTGTGGACAAAATGAGAACAAGATCAAGAACACTCGCTTCATCTACTACCCAAGACATGACTCCATGGGACGATCGATGACCATGCCCCCACACACGGAGATGAACCCCTATGTAGCACACCAGGACTTCAGGATGTACAAAACCCGCAGGGATTTGGACAACGCCCTCGCCTCTCGCCAAGCACGTCACCCGTGAAGACGAAGAATCCACCCGGAAGAGTAGTATCACCCCAGCACTTAAGTAGGTGTGAGTTGTATCAGGATCCCCTTGTATCGTAGAGTGAATGAATGGTTCTTCCAACCAACGGTGTGTTAGATTTGTAATGTGTGATGTTTGGTATGAATGAAAGAGTGTTGTTGGTTATACCCCCCTCAACACTACTCACATGTTTAAATTTTGAACTTCGTTTCAAAACAAACCGTAGAAATTTCCCTCTTATCTTCTCATCCACTCCGATGCTCAGATGGCCCCACCAACCCGCAAAGCCACCCAAGACGCCATGCTGCAGATGCTAGAGATGATGATGGCCGACCGAGAAGCCGAGAGAGCTGAACGCCAAGCCAACATTGCTGCACTGCAACAGCTCGCTCAGAACAACAACGACCATGGAAACCACGACCACCCTGGGTTAAAACTGAAGAACTTTCAGAACACCAATCCCCCAGTGTTTAGCAAGACCGAGGAACCCCTCGATGCCGATGACTGGCTCCAGACGATGGAGAATAACTTGGAAGTAGCTGGAGTGGAAGCCAATGAGAAGGTCTTGTTTGCAACCCACTATCTTGCCGGACCAGCCCGCGCTTGGTGGACAAGCACCCGTGCCATGAACGGAGGTCAGTTCATGACTTGGGAGGATTTCAAGCTCAAGTTTAGCAAGTACCATGTGCCCCAAGGACTGATCAAGATGATGAGAGACGAGTTCCGGGAACTCAAGCAAGGAAGAATGTCCGTGGTAGAATACCGCGACAGATTTCTTACTCTGTCAAGGTACGCCCCGAACGAGACCGATACCAATGAGAAGAGGAAAGAAAGATTTCTGAACGGACTCCATGACGAGATGCAGACCGTACTGGTCAACATTCCCTTTGCTGACCTAGAAGCTCTAGTGGACTCCGCCATCCAGATGGAAGGGAAGCTTCACCAAGCCAATGAGAACCGCAAGCGCCGGATGATGAATTAGCATGGGTCCAGCAATACCCAGAAGTACCGCAACCACTCATCTGGAGGATATACTCCAAAGTACAACAAGCCCCCTGCTCAGAACTACCGCTCAAACTACACCAACAACCACGGAGGACCCCCGAAGCCCGGAGGCAACAACAACAACAATCACACCAGCAACAACAACCCCAACAACAACCGCAACGGGAACAACAACAACAACAATAATGGCCCTAGGACTGGAAGCAACGCCGTCCCCGTTACGAACAAGCAGGACAAGACCACCATCACTTGTTATGAGTGTGGAGTGGTTGGGCATTACTCCAATGAGTGCCCCAAGAGACTCGCCAAGATTGCCGGCATCTGGACTTAAAAATCCGGGTGTTGACAGTATTTGAATACAAATACACACGTCCTAGAGGCGTCACGCCCCCTAGTTTTTGCAAACCAAGCACATATGCAACAAGGATACTTGACATGTTCAAATAGCATATGCACAATATGGAGGCAACATAAGATCATGCAAGGAGATTTGGGTGAAGTTATCATTCCATAGCCTTGAGAATACCCAAACTCACCGTAAGATGCCTCCATAGAGTTGATGTAGCCATAAGAAAAGATAAGCAACGAGGAACAAAAAGGCTACCATCAACGAAGGTCCCCATCCGAATAGGAACTTCTCCCCCTTTGGCATCGAAACACCAAAAAGGAGGGTAAGGAAACTAGAAGGATGGAGAAAAAGAACACGCAACCAAGCTTGCAAAAACCAAAAGGGAAAACAAGCTTGAATGAGGTTCTCCAAAAACATGAAGAAAACGATAGCAAAGAAGAAGGTCACAAAGAAACACTAATAACCGAAAAAGTGTTAAATCTGGGATTTGAACTCTGGTGGGTTGGGAGTGTCAGTGCCCTCCTAACCATCCAACTACATGTTGGTTCTACCACGTCCTCGTTGACATCTAGCATCGATCTTTGTCCGCCCTTCCACTTGTGTGTAAAGATGAGCACATGTGTTCTTGTCATTGCATTATGTGCATTGGTTTCAGTTCTCCACAGAGGATGAGTTGGTAAAAATTTATGAGCTAATTATTATAAGTTACCCAGAGTTTATTTCTCTTGGGTTCTTTGAACCTTAGATGACTTGGTGGTGTTACGAAGCTCAATCATTGTGGTGTAAAGCTCGCGGTGGACTACTTGAGAGCCTCCAATCAAATTGTGGAGATTGTTCAAGATTGTACAGGTTCGATGAACGCACTAGAAGGTTCTCTACTGGATTGTGGCATCTTAAATTGAACAAGAGAGTGATGAAATTATGGTGAGCCATTGTAACACTTGGATAAGCATTGTTCTTCCACACCTCTCCGATGGAGACTAGGTTTCATTGGGAAGTGAAATTCAGGATAAATAATCGTCTTGGTTATTCCTTTGACCGAACTCTTTACTTATGATGTCCCTGGCTCCTCTCCCTCTCCTTTCCGGCGGCTCTGCCGGAGACGACGGGTAGAGGAGGCCAGCCTCCTCTATTGACAACAACAATAGTAGGTGTACGTTTCCTTCCGTTTTAGATCTAGTATTTACCCACGTGTGACTCGATGAGCCACGTAATCGAGTCACGTAAATAGAATCTCATGTACAACTCGATAAGGCCTCTGTGTGTGTGTGGGGGGGGGGGGGGACTTTTTTTTAGTTAAATTTGGAAAGGCAAGATTTGAATCCAACACATCTACTTTGATGAACTGGTTGGTGCATGAAACTTAACAATGATTAATCAAACATTGGAATAGGTTGGATAAGAACACGTTTAGGTAAGGCAAACCATACACACTTATCTTTAGACAGTAAATTTTTAGTCACTAAACCAATGAAACAACAGTGATGATCAATTAATGAAGAAAGGATATCATGAGGGTAGACTACAGTTTTCGATGAACTGAAGATTAATCATCCATACGACAAGATTTAAGTGTTGTTACTTTCTACTACTCTGTTCCATGATCTAAGATGTTTTGGCAAACTAAAATACTCCTAGTTCGCCAAAACGTCTTACATTATGAAACAGAGGGAGTAGCTGCCAGGAATTCTTGAGACTTTGTTTGGGATGCTGGAACTGGGTATGGAATTTTGAAGAGCTTGCTCCGTTTCCTGTGATTGTGAAGTTCTGAACAGGAACTAATCTGTCAATGATATCACCTGAGGAAGGTGGAAAAGAGAAAATGAAATGAGCGAAGCAGTGCGTATTGCAGAATTTCAGATAAATATAACGGCCTTTCTTAAACAATGCAGCAGTAAATGATGGTGGTATTGCCTATTGATAGAGGGTAAACAGAGTTAGGCATAACCAGGTTGTTATCTTAGAACTGAAGTAAATCCTCACAATTTGCTAGATACAGCAAGGTACTTTGTATGACGGGCCTGAGCTATCAATTTGCCAGTCCTTTTCTTCCTGAAATCAATAGAGACAACACAGACTGATTTTCCAGCACGCAACAGCTTCCCCTCAACCTCTATTTCTTCCTGGAAAATTGCATAAAATAGTTTGCAGCGTGTAAAATAATGTCTGAAATTAACATAACAATAAAAAGACAAAGATATGTTGAAAACTAATCAAGTCTTCTCATGCTAATCTAGCAAGAAATATAGCCAAGCAAGCTGAAAAGCTGTTTGGATTCTACAGAGCAATATCTTAACAACATGACCATAGTTCTGATCCTAAACTGATTCCAGGAACCATGTTACCCACCAAGGTCCACTCAGAGCTCAGCCCATCAAAGAAATGAAAATGAATAAAGAGCGATGGTAGAGGCTAGGGTTCTACCGGGTCTAGGGCGGAGGTTGTAAGGGTGGAAGTGAGGGCGGAGAGGTTGGAGAGCTTGGCGCCGGCGGCTGGGCGCCGGCGCGGAGGAAGGAGGCGGCGGCTAGGGTTGGTGCGGCGGGGGCTAGGGTTCTCCCGTCTCCCTTCAGGAGACGAGACAGTAATGATACTGAATTATTGTCTGATTAATCTCGAAGGGATACAAGTGTTTATATAGGAGGACGGCCTCCTCGAAACCCTAATTTACTTGGGCTAAGCCCCTAATTTACTTGGGCTAAGCCCACAACTAGCCACTAGTGGGCTTCCTGCGTGTATAGGTCAGACCGACCATAACATCTCTCCCCGCCTTCTCAAACAGTTCGTCCTCGAGCTGAACTTCTGGAAACTGTTGGCGGAGATCTTCAAGCTTCTCCCAAGTCGCCTCGTCCTCGGGTAGGCCGGTCCAATGCACCAAGACCTGCCAAACACCACGGCGCTGCTGGGCCTTCAACACGCGAGCCACACTTGCCGGGGCAGGCTCGAGACGCCCATCCGAAGTAGGTGGAAGAGCTAGTGGTGCAGAAGGAGGGTCGCCCCGGTAGGCCTTCAGGAGGCCGACATTGAAGACGTCGTGGAGGCGCGAGCCCGCAGGCAACTCAAGGCGGTAGGCGAGCTTGCCGATGCGCTCCAGCACACGGAAAGGACCGGCGTAACGAGGTCCCAACTTGCGCCTGGAGCGCGGGTCCAAGGACTGGGTCGTCCGGTGAAGAAGACGTAGCCAGACCCAATCGCCCACCGCAAACTCCGCCTCGCGATGGTGTGCATCATAGTACTTCCGGGCCAGCTGCTGAGCCTGAAGAAGTCGCTGGCGCGCCTCAGCCAGTATCTCGTCGCGGGTACGCAGCAGGTCATCCGCCATCTTAGTACGGGCCGTGCCAGACGCATAGGGAAGCATCGCCCGTGGTGGCCTCCCGTAGACCACCTCAAAGGGAGTAGCGTGCAGCGCGGAGTGGTAGGACATGTTGTAGCAGTACTCGGCCCACGCTAGCCAGTCCACCCAAGCTCGTGGACGATCCCCGGTGATGCAGTGCAGGTACATGGCGATGATCTTGTTGACGACCTCGGACTGGCCGTCTGTCTGAGGATGAAACGCCGTACTCATGCGGAGCTTCACGCCCGCCAACCCAAAGAGGTCCCTCCAGACGTGACCCGTGAACACAGGATCACGATCACTGACGATGGAGGACGGAAACCCGTGGAGGCGAACGATGCCGTCGAAGAAAGCGCGTGCCACGGACGCCGCCGTATAGGGATGGCCGAGGGCGATGAAGTGCGCGTACTTGGAGAATCGGTCAACCACCGTGAGGATGACGGACTTGCCGCCAACCTTCGGCAGCCCCTCGATGAAGTCCATGGAGATGTCCGCCCACACCTGGGACGGCACGTCCAGCGGCTGCAGCAAGCCTGCCGAACGGAGCGTCTCCGTCTTGTTCCGCTGGCATGTGACACACGCCCGCACCTGCCTCGCACCGTGGCGCCATCCACGGAATGTAAAAATCAGCGCGGAGACGGTGCGGGGTCTTCCAGGCGCCCTCGTGACCTGCGAGAATGCGCCAAGGACAAGGCCTGGTGGCGCAGGTCTCCATGATCCGGCACGAAGATGCGGCGTCCATGGAGGAGTAGTCCCTCGTCCGAGCGCCATGGCGCGGCCAGCTCGCCGTCGGCCGGGCGCCGGCGCAGCTCGCTGCGCATCCGCGGCCGTGGCGATGGCGCGGCGAACCTCGTCGATGAAGGCGAAAGATGGCCCGGAGTGGATGCGAAGGGCTGCACCGACCGTGGGCGCATCCGCGATGTCGTCAACGTCTCGGCGGGACAGGCGTCGCGATCGTGTTGAGGCGGCCGGGGCGGTACTCGACGGTGAAGTCGAAGCCGAAGAGCTTGCTGATCCACTTGTGTTGCGGCACGGTGGAGAGGCGCTGACCCAGCAAGAACTTCAGGCTGTAGTGGTCCGTGCGCACACGGAATGTCCGGCCCCAAAGATACGCCCGCCAGTGGCGCACCGCCTGGACCAGCCCGATCAGCTCGCGCTCATATGCGGCGAGCTTGTGGTGGCGCGCGGCGAAGGCGGCGAAGAAGGCGAGTGGACCCTCGCCCTGGTGAAGGACGGCGCCGAAGCCAATGCCGGAGGCGTCGCAGTCCACCACGAACGGCTCGTCGAAGTCCGGCATCTGAAGAACGGGACCCGTCGTGAGTGCCCGCTGCAGGGCGGCGAAGGCCGTGGCCGCCTCCTCGTCCCAGGAGAAAGCGTCGCGGCGAAGCAGGCGCGTGAGGGGCGCGGCGATGAGGCCGAAGTCCTGGATGTATCGCCGGTAGTATCCTGCGAGGCCCAAAAATCCGCGAAGAGCTCGTGGCGACTGGGGCGTTGGCCGGCGGCGGCAGCCGGCGACCTTGTCCGCGTCCATCGCGACACCGTCGGCAGAGATGACGTGGCCCAAGTATGCGACGGAGGTCGTGCCAAACGAGCACTTCGAGCGCTTGAGGTGAAGACGATGCGCTAGAAGCTCGTTGAAGATGATGGCCACGTGCTGCAGGTGCTCCGCCCAGGATGCGTTGTAGATCAAAATATCATCAAAGAAAACAAGCACAAAGCGGCGTAAGTAGGGGCTGAGCACGTCGTTCATCAGAGCCTGGAAGGTCGCCGGTGCGTTGGAGAGACCGAACGGCATCACCAAAAACTCGTAGTGGCCATGGTGAGTGCGGAACGCCGTCTTGGCGATGTCGTCCGGGTGCATGCGCACCTGATGATAGCCCGAGCGCAAGTCGAGCTTGGTGAAGAAGCGCGCGCCATGCAGCTCGTCCAGGAGCTCATCCACGACGGGGATGGGGAACTTGTCCTTGGACGTGACGGTGTTGAGGGCGCGGAAGTCGATGCAGAAACGCCACGTGCCGTCGGTCTTGCGCACCAGGAGCACGGGGGCGCAGAACGGTGACGTCGAGATCCGGATGATGCCCTGTGCTAGCATGACGGCCACCTGGCGCTCGAGCTCGTCCTTCTGCAGCTGGGGGTACCGGTACGGCCGCATAGCTACGTGTGCCGTGTTGGGCAGCAGGTGGATGCGGTGGTCACAGGGTCGCGAGGGAGGGAGGCCCTGCGGCTCGTCGAAGAGGTCGCCGTGCTGCTGCAGTAGGTCGGCCAGGAGCGGATGCGCCTCGTCTAGCGCGGCGGCCATCAGGTGTAGCTGCGGGGATGTGCCAGTGCTGCCCACGCCCGTCCAGTGAACACGGCGGCCGCCCTCGCGCCAGAAGATGAGGGACAGCGCGTCGAGGTCCCACAGGATGGGGCCTAAGGTGCTCAGGAAGTCGAGACCGAGGATGAAGTCGTAGCAGCCCAAGTCGATGCCGACGCAGTCGATGGAGAACGGCTCATCGCCCACGAGCACGGGAACCTGTCGCGCCACGCCCTGGCACGTAAGACGATCCCCGTTGGCGACGGTGACGCTGTACTTCTCCGATCCCGCCGTCTGGAGAGCGAGGCGGCGCATGGCGGTGTTGGACAGGAAGTTGTGCGTGGAGCCCGTGTCCACCAGCGCAGTGAGACGCTCCCCATTGATCGTCACCGGGAGCAGCATCGTCTTCGCCGTCTTGATGCCCGCCATAGCATGGAGAGACACGACGAAGGCGGACGCGTCGACTGGCGCGTAGGTCGTGACACCAGCCTCAGTGACGGTGGCAGCCGCGAGCTCGGCGGTGAGGGCCTCAACGTCGGAGTCGTCGACGGTCTCCAGGTAGAAGAGGCGGGCGCACGTGTGGCCTGGCGCGTACTTCTCGTCGCAGTTGAAGCATAGCCCTTAGCGGCGCCGCTCAAGGCTTCCGCGGCCGTCGGCCGCTGAAGGCGAGTCGGCGCGAGGAGGGAACTGCGAGCGCAGCGGCCGGTGCGGGGCGCGGCGGGGCGGTGGGCGTCGGGGTGGGTCGGGTCGCGGGGCGAGCGCTGCCACGTTGCGCGTAGACCTGCTGCATGGTGAGGGCGCGCTGCTCGTAGGCTCGTGCGTAGTACATGGCCGTCTGCAGGTCCGCCGGGTCGCGCATCTCGACGTCAACGCGGATGTAGTCGGGGAGGCCGCCGACGAAGAGATCGGCGCGCTGCCGTGCCGAGACGCCCGGGGCATGGCACGCGAGCGCCTGAAAGCGGTCGGCGAAGTCCTGGACCGTGGTGGTGAAGGCGAGGCGTCCCAGCTCGGCGAGGCGGGCGCCACGGAGGGTCGGCCCAAACCGGCGGAGGCACGGGTCGCGAAACGCTCCCGGGCGGCATCCCGCCCTCGTCCTGCTCGAGGGCGTAGTACCAAGTTTGCGCGGCGCCCCGTAGGTGATAGGAGGCGATCCATGTGCGGTCGGTGCTGAGCGTCCGCTGCCCCCGAAAAAACTGCTCACACTGGTTCAGCCAGTTCAGGGGGTCGGTGGCGCCGTCGTAGGTGGCGAACTCCAGCTTAGTGAAGCGGGGCGGCTGCTGTGCCACGGGCGGGGCCTCGGGGGCGCCCTCCTGGAAGCTCGGGTTGACGGACGTGCTCGCGGCGAAGGGGCCCGCAAACCCGCTAGGACCGCCAAGGCGGTGGGCGGGCTGCTGAACCGTCGTCCGCGCCGCAGTATGAGTGTAGACGGGCGCCGCGTCGGTCCATGTGGGAATCGGTGAGGGCGATGGCGGCCACCACATGGGCCGGCCATTGCTGGCGGCGGAGGCGGGCGGTGGGGGCGGCGGCGTAGCGGCGGCCGGTGGTGGCGGCGGAACGGCGGCTTTGTGGCGGCGGCGGAACGGCGGCCGGTGGGGCGGCGGGTGCTGGCCGGCCTTGATCTCCGCGAGCTCGAAGCGGATGGCGCGGAGGCTGTCGGCGAGGTCCGCCAAAGTAGCGGGCAGGAGGTCGAGGCCCGTGGGGACGGCGGCGGCCTGGTCTCCGTTGGCGGCGGCGGCCCCCTGCAGCGCGTGGGCGCCGGTCATGGCGGCGGGAGTGGTGTTGGTGGCGGCGGTGGACGTGGCGGCGATGGTGTCGACGGGGGGCTGTTGGAGCCCATGAGACCTAGGCAATCTGATACCAAAGTGGTAGAGGCTAGGGTTCTACCGGGTCTAGGGTGGAGGTTGTAAGGGTGGAAGTGAGGGCGGAGAGGTTGGAGAGCTCGGCGCCGGCGGCTGGGCGCCGTCGCGGAGGAAGGAGGCGGCGGATAGGGTTGGTGCGGCGGGGGCTAGGGTTCTCCCGTCTCCCTTCAGGAGACGAGACAGTAATGATACTGATTATTGTCTGATTAATCTCGAAGGGATACAAGTGTTTATATAGGAGGACGGCCTCCTCGAAACCCTAATTTACTTGGGCTAAGCCCCTAATTTACTTGGGCTAAGCCCACAACTAGCCACTAGTGGGCTTCCTGCGTGTATAGGTCAGACCGACCATAACAAGCGAGTGCAGAATTGCATGTGCATTGAATCCAACAACATTTACCTGTTTGAAACAAACTTATATTTCTGCAATAGGAAAATGACCGAAAGGTAAGAAGCTAAACTAATGGTCGTTTTATTGCCAGTTGAGATGTCATTCTCCCATGTTCACAAAATTTAGCTCATCAAATTACGAAATTCGACCTTTCTAGAAGACTACGAATAAGCAAGCACTAAAACTTCCACCATTCCACATCACATCATTTCCCCTTTTACGAATCTTACTCCACCTCTGTAGGTATTATCTGCTAATTACACTGGACTTAAAGCAAGCGCAATTACTATACTCGGGCGCACAACTCAAGAGGAGAAAATAAAACAATCAGGAGTAACCTTCTTAGATGAATGTCAGAATATGAAAACAATAATCGTGATGTACTAACAATGAAAATGAGCAGTATACCAACATCGAAGATGGGTAAAACAGAAATCATATCACCATATCAAAAGATCATCTGAAAAAGCGAAAAGTTTCCTAACTGCTAGTATCTATGTAGAGGACACTGATTTAGATTCCTGTGGTCACCCTTACAGAAAGCTGAGAGATAAGTCTTTAGAGGCTCCTAGCTTCTGTCACCCACTATGAGCATAACTAACCATTCATGGAGAAGTACTACTATTTTTATTCTAGAACAAAGTGAAAACACTTTGCTGCTCTGATCTGGGTCAAATCCTAATTAAGACAAGGAGGCAGAAAAGAAGAATCTCAAACAACTTTCACCAAGTTCAAAGTCCACACCTAACCACAGTTCACTCGTGTCACCTTCCAATAGCTTCTTACTATCAGTTTAGTCGTACACGTAATAACAAAGCAGGCACCACTGAGAGCTAAACCCACAACTAAGTGACACCTTCAACTAAGCATAAAGCTGGTCTTAACACCAAGCCATAACAAGTATACTCAATTGCAAGATCCAGAACAACAACCTGATTTTGATGTTCACCTGAAACGGCAAGACAGGCAAGAATATCTGACAGAGATCAGACACCAGAACAAACTTCAGCACGATATAGTGTAATTACTGAGACCTGTTCCAATTCCTCCCTACCACGAGCATGATGTATGCTTTAACATAAACCCAGGTGGACGCACGGTCAATTGCTCCCAACGCCTCAGCAAACTGGTAACGCCTAATCGTAGCACGAAATGCGCGGAAATTTCGTCAGAATCGTTTTTCTTATATCACAAACCATTTTAGCCCACATAAACCAAAGGCGTTGACGACAAGCAGGAACATAAGTATGAAGCCTTTGTAAGTATTGGAGAGAGAGAGGGAGAAATTGCAGTCTGACCCCGACGGTGGCCGTGTCAACGTAGGACACGCTGATCTCGAGGGAGACCCCGCTCAAGCCTACACCGCTGAAGTCTTCCCCGCCCAAGCCTACCCCGATGGAGTAGATCACAGCCGACCCCATCTGGTCGGCGAGCGTTGCCGTGACGCCGCTGAGGAGATACCCTTGGGGGCTCTGCAAATCACCGCACGCCGTCACCATCTCGAATTCGAATGGGCGTGAGGAAGCTAAATGTTTCAGCAGGGAGGGATAGGGTGGCTCACGGCGTGGCGTGGGGTGACTAGGAAGGAGCAGAGGACGCGGCCGTGCTCGGCGGCGTCGAGGCGGACGCCGCTGATGACGAAGGAGTCGTAAGGGGTCGATCCCGATATGTCCTCGGGGGACGCGGTGGGCTCGAGTGTCCGCCGCACCGCTTCTGGGTCCATGACGCGGCGGCGGGCGGCAGCGCTCCGGCCGGCGAGGAGGTCGTTGTTGGATCGGGGGATGAAGTGGGCAAGTCCTCTCGTAGTCGTGGGTACGTTTCGCGGGGCACGCAACTACCACCCGAAGCCCAAAGACTATTCAGAGACTTTTGACTTCCAAGACTGATGGGTGGACCCTGCCTCCCGACAGCTTCTACCATAAACTTTGCCAGACTTTGTGAGGGCAGGAGCGAGGCCGGCTCCAATGGTTTTTTTTTTTTTTTTGAGACGCATATGTATATATTAAGTCGAAAACATACGGAGTACATAATACGTACACAGAGAACAGATACGGTCTAGAAGGACATGTAGACCCGTACAAATTGCAGACAGACCCTTGAAGAAAGACAAAATTACAAAGAAGCCCTTGGAGAGCTCTGCACCTCATGAACGAAACCGCCGCTCGCCTCCGACACCGAAGCACCGCGAGAGCAAGAGACGAAGACCTCCACACCCGAGGTTGAAGAAGCTCCATCACCATCTGGCTTTGTGAACCACGAGAAGAAGCACCGAAGGTGCCCACATATCGTTGTGGCACGCGGGTCGGGGACCTGCCCCGAGCTCACCTTCAACCTCCAGATCCAGCCCCTCCCGCCGTAGGAAGCGAGGAGCAACACCAGATCCGCCATCCACGGACCACACCCCCAGCACGGACCACGGCATCCTCCAGCCCACCGCCAGCTGCAGCAGACCAGCGTCCGAAACTCCTGCACAACTTCCCCTTCTTCCCGACGACGCTGGAGACGACGGCGCCGAGACGCGGACGAGAAGGAGGAACAAAAGTCCAAAGCAAGATCCTCGCCGCGCAGACGACCTCGCCAAGACACTTTATTCACCGCCGCCGCCACCAACGCCAACGGGAGGAAAACTAAGCTACCTAGACTACTAGCACACGGATCCGCCCGGCGATTCAACCCCCCACCCCCTTCCGATGGCACCAAGGCCGGCGGGAAGGAGGAGGGTGGCGGAATCGCCGGCGGAAAGAGAATCGCCTCCCGGTCGCCTTTTACTGTAGAGAGGGGAACGAGAGCAAAGAGTAGTTTCCAATAGAGATGGCCGGCTCCAATGGTTTGTACAGCTGCTAGAGCATTTTTTTAGAAACACAGTACAAATGTAGACGTTTACATATACGTGCATACACTTACCTCTATGAATATACACACGCACATTCTACCTCTATGAGTATCTTCGGAAGACTGAGCCGGTAGATTTGATCTTGAAATTGACGAAGTTACCACATGCGCCTCACTATCGATAGGAACGTCGTCTCCCACTGAATGAATATTCCGCCTTTATGAGACACACAGATGTCAAACCTACGATTTAAACTCTGGTGGGCTAGGGGTACAACCACCCTCCTAACCACCCAACCTCAGGTTGGTTCTCGTTGCTAGAGCATCTCCAGCAGTCGATGTAGACAATGTCCGTGCTATAATAACTATTGATTTAGCGTGTCGATAAAAAAAATGTGCGTTTGCATAATATTTTTCAGGCGCTGCGTTTTGTGCTATCCGTCGCGGGATGTTTTGAGCGTGAACTGATACGTGCGACATCGCTCTCTCGCGCGTGAAGGACGAACCGCCCACTCTGAAATTTCACCCTCGCCCCGCGTTGCCTCCCCCCATTCCACTTCGCCCCTGCCGCCTCGATTTCGCCGCCGCGCCGGGACAATTTAACCCTCCGACATTGTAGATCCGTTGCGCCTTGGTTCCGCATCGCCGCGTGATACGTCCAATTTGCATCACTATTTTATATCATAATTTGCTGTTATTCATTGATATATTTCATATTGAGACACAATACTTATGTTATTTCATCTATTTTGCATGTTTCATCATTATTGGAGGATCAAGCACCGGAGCTAGGATTCTGCTGGAAAAAGCACCGTCAGAACGCAATATTTCGGAAGATCAACTGTGGGAGGAAATTATACCAAAAATCCTATTTTTCAAGATGACGAAGGAAGCCAGAAGGAGGGGCCAGGAGGACCCAGGGTGGGCCCACACCCTAGGGCGGCGCGGCCCATGCCTTGGTCGCGCCACCATGTGGTTTGGGGGGCCCACGACCCCTTTCGCCTCCTTTTCTTCGCGAAATCCTTCGTCCCGAAAACCTAAGCCACAGAGGGTACCTCGCGAGGAGTTACAGCCGCCTCTGCGGAGCGGAGAACACCAGAGAGAAAAGAGCTCTCCGGCGGGCAGGAATCCGCCGGGGAAATTCCCTCCGGGAGGGGGAAATCGACGCCATCGTCACCGTCATCGAGCTGGACATCATCGCCATCACCATCATCATCATCTCCACCATCATCACCGCCGTCATCACCGCTGGACACCGTCACCGCTGTAGCAATTTGGGTTTGATCTTGATTGTTTGATAGGGGAAACTCTCCCGGTATCGATCTCTACTTGTTGTTGATGCTATTGAGTGAAACCATTGAACCAAGTTTATGTTCAGATTGTTATTCATCATCATATCACCTCTGATCATGTTCCATATGATGTCCCGTGAGTAGTTCGTTTAGTTCTTGAGGACATGGGTGAAGTCTAAATGTTAGTAGTGAACTATGGTTGAGTAATATTCAATGGTGTGATATTTAAGTTGTGGTGTTATTCTTCTAGTGGTGTCATGTGAACGTCGACTACATGACACTTCACCATTTATGGGCCTAGGGGAATGCATCTTGTATTCGTTTGCTAATTGCGGGGTTGCCGGAGTGACAGAAACCTAAACCCCGCCGGTATATCGATGCGGGAGGGATCGCAGGATCTCGAGTTTAAGGCTGTGGTTAGATTTATTCTTAATTACTTTCTTGTAGTTGCGGATGCTTGCAAGGGGTATAATCACAAGTATGTATTAGTCCTAGGAAGGGCGGTACATTAGCATAGGTTCACCCACACAACACTTATCATAACAATGAAGATTATTTAGCCGTATGTAGCGAAAGCACTAGACTAAAATCCCGTGTGTCCTCGAGAACGTTTGGTAATTATAAGTAAACAAACCGGCTTGTCCTTTGTGCTAAAAAGGATTGGGCCACTCGCTGCAATTATTACTCTCGCACTTTACTTACTCGTACTTTATTCAACTGTTACATCAAAACCCCACGAATACTTGTCCGTGAGCATTTACGGTGAATCCTTCATCGAAACCGCTTGTCAACACCTTCTGCTCCTCGTTGGGATCGACATTCTTACTTATCGAAGATACTACGATACACCCCCTATACTTGTGGGTCATCAAGACTATTTTAAGGCGCCGTTGCCGGGGAGTGAAGCGCTATTGGTAAGTGGAATTGGTAAGGAAAACCTTTCTTGTTGTGCTGATTTTATTTCACGTCGCTATAAGTCATTATGGAGAGATCTTCTCTTCAATTTTTATTTGGGAAATCTACTACTACTGCAACGGTAGTGGATGAGGCGCCAGGTGAGGAAGTGATACCATATAAAATACCTATGAAAATTATTGAACGTGTTATGGATAACCGCTATGAAGGGGATGGAACTGTCCATCCTGGTGATCATTTATTGTTTTTGCATGAATTATGCGGGTTATTCAAATGTGCAGGTATTGCTATGGATGAAGTGAGGAAGAAACTATTCTCTTTATCATTTGTCTGGTAAAGCGGCGCATTGGTATAAATTCTTGGATAATGGGGATTCTCTTGAATGGAATGATATTGTGCCCCGGTTTTATTCTAAGTTCTATCCTCCAAGTGAAATTCATAAGGATCGGAATCGCATATATAATTTTTGGCCTCATGATGGAGAGAGTATTGCCCAAGCTTGGGGGAGATTGAAGTCTTTAATGCTCAAATGCCCCATTCATGAGCTTCCTGGTAATGTTATTATTGATAATTTCTACGCAAGACTTTCTTTTCAAGACAAGACCTTCTTTGGATACTTCTTGTTCTGGATCATTTACACGCAACAAAGAAGAGTTTAAAAGGGACCTTCTTGATCGGATCCAAGAAAATACTGAAGGATGGGAGAACGACAAGGATAGAGAATCAGGTATAATTTATGATTATAAATGCATTGAAGCTTTTATGGATACTGATAAATTTCGTAATATGAGTGCTATATATGGTCTTGATTCTCAAGTTGCTGCAAATCTTTATAAAGCTTTTGCTTCTCATTATGAATTGCCAAAGAAGAATTTTGATAAGTATCATGAACCGTATAAAGATAAAATTGATTCATCTATTAATAAATGCGTTGTAGTTGAAAGCTATGATCATGTTATTCCTGAAGCTTATATTGAAAAAACTCCTTTCCCTGCTAAAATGAAGGAGTACTCTGTTATAAATAGTGCGGTTCATAAAAGTGAAAAGAAACCTGTAGAACCTGAAGAACAAATAAAAGTTGAACCTGCGGTTGCAATAGTTAAAGATCTTGTGACTGAAAATGTGGAGGATGTCATATTATTTTCTGTGAAGATGCTTCTAATATTGTTTCACATCCTAATAAACCCAAACAAGCTAGTGTTCCTATGCTATCTGTTAGAATTGGTGATCATTGCTATTATGGATTATGTGATATTGGTGCAAGTGTTAGTGCTATTCCATATGAGCTTTACACGGAGATTATGCACGAAATTGATTCTTGTGAACTTGAAGATATTGATGTGGTTATTCAGCTGGCTAATAGAGAAACTATTTCTCCAATTGGTATTGTTCGAGATGTGGAAGTATTATGCGGTAAGATTAAATATCCTGCTGACTTTTTGGTACTTGGTTCTGCTGCTAGTGATTATTGTCCTATTATTTTTGGTAGACCTTTTCTAAATACTTGTGGAGCTATTATAGATTGCAAGAAAGAGAAAATTTTGACTAAATTTGCTGGTGAATCTTATGAGTTTAACTTCTCTAAATTTACCAAAACTCCTTATAAAGCTGATTTGCCTAGTAATGATTTTAAAATGGAGCAATGTGCATCTATTGTTCTTGTTCCTAACAATCCTTTGCAGCAACATTTGGAGGATAGCGAGAGTGAAGTTTTTAGGAAAGAAAGAGATGAGCTTGAGGAAATTTTTCTTCGCCAACCTATTCTCAAGCATGATTTGCCGGTGGAAGATTTGGGTACAACACCGCCACCAAAGGAAGATCCTGTTTTTGATTTAAAGCCTTTGCCTGATAATCTTAAATATGCTCATATTGATGATAAGAAAATATATCCTGTTATTATTAGTTCTAAGCTTTCAGAGATTGAGGAAGAAAGGTTATTGGAAATATTGAAGAAACACCGAGGAGCTATTGGCTATACTCTTGATGATTTGAAAGGGATTTCTCCTTCTATTTGCCAACATGCTATTAATATGGAAGATGATGCAAAGCCTGTTGTTGAACATCAGCGTCGTCTAATTCCGAAGATGAAGGAAGTGGTAAGGAATGAGGTATTACGACTTCTTGAAGCTGGTATTATATATCCTATTGCTGATAGTAGATGGGTTAGTCCTGTGCATTGCGTTCCCAAGAAGGGAGGAATGACTGTTGTACCTAATGATAATGATGAGCTCATTCCTCAAAGAGTAGTTGTAGGGTATAGAATGTGCATTGATTTTCGAAAAGTTAATAAAGTTACTAAGAAAGATCATTACCCTTTACCATTTATTGATCAAATGCTAGAAAGATTGTCTAAAAATACTCATTTTTGCTTTCTTGATGGTTATTCTGGGTTTTCACAAATTGCTGTTAAAGCTAAAGATCAAGAGAAAACCACTTTCACTTGTCCCTATGGAACTTATGCTTATAGACGCATGCCTTTTGGTTTATGTAATGCTCCTGCTACTTTTCAAAGATGCATGTCTGCTATTTTTCATGGTTTTTGTGAGAGTATTGTAGAGGTATTCATGGATGATTTTTCCGTCTATGGGAATTCTTTTGATAGTTGCTTGCGAAACCTTGATAAAGTTTTGCAGAGATGTGAAGAAACTAACCTTGTTCTTAATTGGGAGAAATGCCACTTTATGGTTAATGAAGGAATTGTATTGGGACATAAAATTTCTGAGAGAGGTATTGAAGTTGATAGAGCTAAAGTTGAAGCAATCGAGAAGATGCCCTATCCGAGGGATGTTAAAGGTATTCGTAGTGTTCTTGGTCATGCTGGGTTTTATAGGAGATTTATTAAAGATTTCTCCAAGATTTCAAAGCCTCTTACTAATCTTCTTCAAAAAGATGTACCATTTGTTTTTGATGATGATTGTAAGGAAGCTTTTGAAATTCTTAAGAAAGCCTTAACAACTGCTCCTATAGTTGAACCTCCTGATTGGAACTTACCCTTTGAGATTATGTGTGATGCTAGTGATTTTGCTGTAGGCGCTGTTCTTGGACAGCGAGTAGATAAAAAGCTGAATGTTATTCATTATGCTAGTAAAACTCTTGATGCTGCTCAAAGAAATTATGCTACAACTGAAAAAGAATTATTAGCTGTAGTCTTTGCTTGCGATAAATTTAGATCTTGTATTGTTGATTCAAAAGTTACTATTTATACTGATCATGCTGCAATTAGATACCTAATGACAAAGAAAGATGCTAAGCCGAGGCTTATTAGATGGGTACTTCTTTTGCAAGAATTTGATTTACATATTGTAGATAGGAAAGGTGCTGATAATCCTGTTGTTGATAATTTGTCTAGATTGGAAAATATTGCTTATGATCCTGTTCTCAAGTTAATGATAGTTTTCCAAATGAACAATTGGCTGTAATAAAGGTGAGCTCGCGAGACAGTCCTTGGTATGCTGATTACGCTAACTTTATTGTTTCCAAGTACTTGCCTCCAACCTTTTCAGCTCAGCAAAGGAGGAAATTCTTTTATGACTTGAGGCATTATTTCTGGGATGACCCACACTTATATAAAGAAGGAGTGGATGGTATTATGCGAAGATGTGTTCCCGAATATGAACAACAGGAGATATTGAGTAAATGTCATGGTAGTGCTTATGGAGGACATCACGCCGGAGAAAGAACCGCGCAAAAGGTTCTACAATCAGGTTTTTATTGGCCAACTCTCTTCAAGGATGCGAGAAAGTTTATTTTATCTTGTGATGAATGCCAAAGGGTTGGTAATATCTCCAGACGCAATGAAATGCCTATGAATTATACTCTTGTTATTGAACCGTTTGATTGTTGGGGATTTGACTTCATGGGACCTTTTCCGTCTTCAGAAGGTAACACTCACATACTTGTTGCTGTTGATTATGTTACTAAATGGGTGGAAGCTATACCTACAAAAAGTGCTGATGGTGAGACCTCTTTAAGAATGCTTTTAGATATTATTTTTCCTAGATTTGGAGTACCTAGATATATTATGACTGATGGAGGTTCTCATTTTATTCATGGAGGTTTTAGAAAAACTCTTGCTAAGTATGGTATTAATCATAGAATTGCTTCCGCTTATCATCCTCAAACTAGTGGTCAAGTAGAATTATCAAATAGAGAGATTAAGTCTATTTTGGGAAAGACCGTTAATAAAACTAGAAAGAATTGGGCTAGTAAATTGAAGGATGCACTTTGGGCTTATAGAACTGCTTATAAAAATCCCATGGGAATGTCACCTTATAAAATGGTTTATGGGAAAGCTTGTCATTTACCTTTAGAACTAGAGCACAAAGCTTATTGGGTACATTAGAGAATTAAATAAAGATCCTAAACTTGCCGGTGATAAGAGGTTGCTGCAATTAAGTTCTCTAGATGAATGGAGAAGTGAAGCTTATGAAAATGCTAAACTCTTTAAAGAGAAAGTTAAAAAATAGCATGATAGAAGGATTATCAAAAGAGAATTTAATATTGGGGATAAAGTCCTATTGTATCGGTCTCGTCTCAGATTCTTTGCAGGGAAATTACTCTCGAAATGGGAAGGACCGTATGTTGTCGAGGAGGTGTATCGTTCAGGAGCAATCAAAATTAGCTCTCTCCAAGGCAACGCTACGCAAGTGGTGAATGGACAAAGACTCAAGCATTATATCTCAGGTGATTCCTATAATGTTGATGTTGATATTATTCAAGTGGAAACACCGGAAGCTTTCATCAAAGGGCAAATTGACGATCGCTTGAACTCGACTTTGAATAGGTAACAGTACTGGTAATGAAAAGTACGCAATTTACTTTCCGAGCAATATTTTCGCTGTTTTTGGAAAATATGAAAAATTACGAGTTCGAAATGGAGTGGAAAGGACGCACGAGGGCGTGGCACCATAGGCCGGCGCGGCCTGGCCAGGGCCCGCGCCGCCCTATGGTTTGGCCGCCCCGTCGCCCCTTTCCGACTCTGGTTCGATCTGGTACTTTCCTTGTGTCGTGAAATTTTTTGCTATATAATCCCCCGGACCCCTGGAGGTCCGTATATCACTTTCTCGACGTGTTTTGTTTCGAGCTGTTTCTGCCAGGATTTGTTTCAGATCTAAAGCTATCATGTCTTCGTCGGAAACTCTGAAGGACAGCTCCAGCAAGGATGTTGGCAACTTATACATGGAGGAGCTGAGGATGCACCCCAAGGAGTTGCTGCTCGTTGAAGGAGAACTGCAGGTCAAGGATGTCCAGGGTCCTAAAGGAGAAGGAAGCTTGGAAGACAGGATGGAGAAGCTAGAACAAGAGATTTTCAAATACAAGAAGATGGCTGAGCGTGAGGTGGATATCTTTCACAGGATTGTGTCTGAACTCATTGCTGAACATGAGAAGGAAACTGCAAAGCTTTGGAGCGACATCCTCTCACTTCACGACACCACCAACAAGCTCCAAGCACAACTCTATGACGTTCGTAATCGAAGCGTGAGTATGAAAACAGGTTTAAATACATAAGCCGTGCTGCTAGTTTCAGGATTCCCGAGACCAAGATGTCGTTTCTTGATGGAGAGCCTCTTCCTTGGAAGTCTGATGACGGAAGTTCATCACCACCATCTCCGCAGGAGTAATTCATCATCGGTATTGGCATCCCCTTGGTTTGTTCCAAGCTTGGGGGAGTGCCGCGGTATCACATTATCACTACCTTTTACCTTTTACTTTTATTTGTCAAGTAGTGTCATATCATGAGTAGGGAAATTATCATATAAGATGGGTTGCAGTTGGAAGTATCTCTCCATTAGTTGGTTATCTATGTATCCCTTGGTGTGAGTTATCGTTATGGAATATTAATGAGAAGTCTTATCATTTACATATTGCACATCTTATTTTAGTTTGCAATCTCTATTATATGATTTATCTTGTCGTTAGTATTGGTATCACTTTGGGAGCATTGAATAAATTTATTTGGTTTTGGCAAACTTAGCATTGGTCAATAGCAACAACACTATGAGGTTTAAGTAGAAAAGAGAAATACATGTAGAAGTTTCATTGTCTTTCTTGTTAGCTCATAGCTTATTATTCTGAAGTTAAAATTGTTTGTGCTTACAAGGAAGATGCATGATTGTTTCTATCATATGTATATTTGTTTGTTTCCCTCGACTCTTATGCTTGCTAATTAACCTTGCTAGCCAAAGACCTGTACTGAGAAGGAATACTTCTCGTGCATCCAAACCTTAACCCAAACCTATGCCATTTGTGTCCACCATACCTACCTACTACATGGTATTTTCTGCCATTCCAAGTAAATACTTCATGTGCTACCTTTAAACAATTCAAAACTTAGTATCTCTTATTTGTGTCAATGTTTCATAGCTCATGAGGAAGTATGTGGTGTTTTATCTTTCAATCTTGTTGGGCAACTTCCACCAATGGACTAGTGGCTTCATCCGCTTATCCAATAATTTTGCAAAAAGAGCTGGCAATGGGATTCCCAGTCCCAAATTAATTAAACTAAATAGACACTCCTCCATGGTATGTGATTGATGGACGGCACCCGAAGATTCGGTTAGCCATGGCTTGTAAGCAAAGGTTGGGGGGAGTGTCATCGTCATAATAAAGCTAAAATAAAAAGGCACTCCTTCATGGTATGAGATTGTTGGCAGGCACCCGAGGATTCGGTTAGCCATGGTTTGTGAAAGAAAGGTTGGAAGGAGTGCCACGCAAAATGAAAATAATATGGGAGCCGCTCTTAGGAGGTTGTCTGGCAAGGGGGTTAGAGTACCGCTACCGATCGTTGACAACAACAAACACCCCTCAAAATGTTACTTTTATTATCTCTATATGATTTCAAAACTGAAAAAGCTCTAGCACATGATTTAATCCCTGCTTCCCTCTGCGAAGGGCCTGTCTTTTACTTTATGTTGAGTCAGTAAACCTATTTCCCTCCATCTCAAGCAAGCATTTGAGTAGTTGTGATCAAACCATTATACTGTGATTTGCTTCATCATGTCTTTTATTCTTCCTTGTTTAGTACAAGTTTTATCTGAATGAATATAGCTTTGCAAGTTATCAATGATCATGAAAAGACCATTATGATTGAGTATGCAAGTTGTGCCTTATAAACTTTAACATGAGAGCGCTGCTCAATGAGGTAAATATAATCTGTTAATTATTCTCTGACCAAGAACGAAGTTTGCCATCACCAATTATGATTTCTTATGCACCTTTACTTGTGATTACCTTATACTTGTTTCAAGTTGAGTTATGAGAGGTTGTTTACTATAATGTCTTGTGTGAATGAATATGATGCTTCTTGTCCGTATTTTATTTATCGACTCTTCACTCCATAAACATGTGGTCCTGTCTATCGAGTTCAGTTTCGCTTGGGGACAAGCGAAGTCTAAGCTTGGGGGGAGTTGATACGTCCAATTTGTATCACTATTTTATATCATAATTTGCTGTTATTCATTGATATATTTCATATTGGGACACAATACTTATGTTATTTCATCTATTTTGCATGTTTCATCATTATTGGAGGATCAAGCACCGGAGCCGGATTCTGGCTGGAAAAAGCACCGTCGAACGCAATATTTCGGAAGATCAACTGTGGGAGGAAATTATACCAAAAATCCTATTTTTCAAGATGACGAAGGAAGCCAGAAGGAGGGGCCAGGAGGACCCAGGGTGGGCCCACACCCTAGGGCGGCGCGGCCCATGCCTTGGCCGCGCCGCCATGTGGTTTGGGGGGCCCACGACCCCTTTCGCCTCCTTTTCTTCGCGAAATCCTTCGTCCCGAAAACCTAAGCCACAGAGGGTACCTCGCGAGGAGTTACAGCCGCCTCTGCGGAGCGGAGAACACCAGAGAGAAAAGAGCTCTCCGGCGGGCAGGAATCCGCCGGGGAAATTCCCTCCGGGAGGGGGAAATCGACGCCATCGTCACCGTCATCGAGCTGGACATCATCGCCATCACCATCATCATCATCTCCACCATCATCACCGCCGTCATCACCGCTGGACACCGTCACCGCTGTAGCAATTTGGGTTTGATCTTGATTGTTTGATAGGGGAAACTCTCCCGGTATCGATCTCTACTTGTTGTTGATGCTATTGAGTGAAACCATTGAACCAAGTTTATGTTCAGATTGTTATTCATCATCATATCACCTTTGATCATGTTCCATATGATGTCTCGTGAGTAGTTCGTTTAGTTCTTGAGGACATGGGTGAAGTCTAAATGTTAGTAGTGAACTATGGTTGAGTAATATTCAATGGTGTGATATTTAAGTTGTGGTGTTATTCTTCTAGTGGTGTCATGTGAACGTCGACTACATGACACTTCACCATTTATGGGCCTAGGGGAATGCATCTTGTATTCGTTTGCTAATTGCGGGGTTGCCGGAGTGACAGAAACCTAAACCCCCACTGGTATATCGATGCAGGAGGGATCGCAGAATCTCAGAGTTTAAGGCTGTGGTTAGATTTATTCTTAATTACTTTCTTGTAGTTGCGGATGCTTGCAAGGGGTATAATCACAAGTATGTATTAGTCCTAGGAAGGGCGGTACATTAGCATAGGTTCACCCACACAACACTTATCATAACAATGAAGATTATTTAGCCGTATGTAGCGAAAGCACTAGACTAAAATCCCGTGTGTCCTCGAGAACGTTTGGTAATTGTAAGTAAACAAACCGGCTTGTCCTTTGTGCTAAAAAGGATTGGGCCACTCGCTGCAATTATTACTCTCGCACTTTACTTACTCGTACTTTATTCAACTGTTACATCAAAACCCCCTGAATACTTGTCTGTGAGCATTTACACTGAATCCTTCATCGAAACTGCTTGTCAACACCTTCTGCTCCTCGTTGGGATCGACATTCTTACTTATCGAAGATACTACGATACACCCCCTATACTTGTGGGTCATCACCGCGTCAGGCTGATTTACCCCCAGCCACCGCACCGGGCCGGTTTACCCTCAGTCACCGTGTCGAGGGTGCTCCTCGGCAATGCCTGCCTTTTGGGGATTAGGGTTGACGAAATCCTGCAGGCTGACACGAGACATTGGATACCAAACAGACAGGGAGAGAGATTACCCAAGTTTGGGGCCCTCGATGAGGTAAACCCTTACTCCCTGCTTGTCTGATCTTGATTATCTCCATAATATTAACATAGGCTGGGTGATATAGGTGTAATTGGTATCTCCATAATATTAACATATTTGTTTTATAAAAAAACACAGAAAGAGGGCAATTCACATGTACTATAATGTTCCCTCTCACATGTGATGAGGCATGTAAATAGAATCTCATATGTGATGATGCACATTTTTATAGTTACATTTGGAAAGCCAAGATTTGAATCCAACACCTCTACATTGATATCGAACCAAAATCTCTCTCACGTGAGAACCAATCAGTGGTTGGATGGTTAGGAGGGTATTGGCACCCCCAGCCCACCAAAGTTCAAATTCTAGATTTGACACTTCGGTGTCTCATTAAAAGGCGAAATATTCTTCAGTGGGAGGTGATGTTCCCGGCAACAGCGAGGCGTCTATGGTAACTTCGTCAATTTCAAGTCTCGTCGGATCAGTTTCTTAGACTCAGTCTCTCGGAAGTGCTCTTAGGGTTAGGGTGTGTGCTTATGTGTGTGAGCATCTTTACTGTGTTTCGGAAAAAAAAAACCTCTCACGTGATTTCGGACTTGTGATTTTATTGATTGGTGCATGAAACTTGATAGTGACTAATCAAATACTGGAATAGGTTGGATGGGCACGAGTTGAGGTAATGCAAACCATACACACATATCTGACAGTATATTTTTAGTCACTAAACCAATGATATAACAGTGATGATCTTTCTTTAGATAAAGAGAATATATTAATATCAAAAGATACCAATTACATTTAGCTTCTGCAACAACGCTCCACCCTAGTGGCAGTACGGATGCACACAGTTAAAAGAGAGTAAAGAAAACTAAGAAATAAAAGTCTCCGCTACAACATTTCAGACCTAGCAACAGCAATACAACCAACAACACCTAAAAAACAGACTCTTAAAAAACGACGTCTCCAAAAAGGGAACAGTGCACCAGCGTCGTCGTCGCCCGACCAAATGTCTTAGATTTTCACCCTGAAGATAGTCCCAGTCTCAAAACAATGCCTCCAACAAGGTCATTGCCAGGCACAACCAGTTAAGCCCAGACCTTGAGTTTTCACCCTGAGATGTAAGACTTTGAACTTCACATGTGCTGTCGCCCCACATGCATACCACTGCTGCGGACCGGAACACCAAGCAAATCACTCAGCATCACGGAGACTCGAACCTCCTTTAGTCTGCCCACCAATCTGGTCTTCATGATATTCCTTCTTCTGACTTCACCATGGACCAAAAAGTCACCTGATGCAAACACAAAATAGAGCTTCGCGTCGCTCCCTCCGGAACCAAACAGTCGGAATAAAAACATGGGTGCACGCGACCGAATACCACCCGATCCAGCAAACTCCACGCAAAAGATGCACTGTTCCATTCGTCGGTGGGGCTTTCCGGAACTCATCTCTCCAGCCAGATCAAGACAAACTGACTTTGAGTAGATTTTCATCTTCGCTTGCGAGAAACCTGAGGACCGCCACCAAAAACAAAGCAAGATCAGCAGCCCCTACGCTGCCAGTCCCTCCTGCCGGAACACCAGGGAAGAGGACGGCGGCGCGGATAATGCGTACCACCGCCAAACCGTCACCAGGGGCAGAGGCCGCCACTGCTCCACCGAATCCTCCATGGATACCGATGAAGAGCATCAGGCCCCGCCCAAGTAGCCGTGCCGCCCGGCTTCCTCCACCGGTGCTTCATCACCTCCCATGGAACGCCGTTGCGGAACCCTCTCCTCCCCCTCGTCGTTTGACGGAAGGGGCGCCGCCACCGGGGCCGGGGCCGGAGCTGGGGCCGGAGCTAGGGCCGGGGCCGAGGCCGGCAGCAGCGGTGGTTGAGGTGCGGCGATCCAGGGGCGGGCGGATCCTCCGGCGCCGCCCAGGAGGGGGGCGGGAGAGGAGGAGGGCGGCAGCTAGGTCAGGAGAGAACAACAGTGATGATCTATTAATGAAGAGAGGATCTATCCCCCTCAATATGAGAGCAGACTACAGTTTTGAACGACCTGAAGATTAAGCATCATACGACAAGATTTAAGTATAATGCAACTTTCTAGCTGCCAGAAATTCTTGGGACTTCGTTTCGAATGCTGGAACTAGGTTTTGGAGGGCTTGCTCCGTTTCCTCACGTGTGATTGTGAAGTTCCGAACATGAACTGTACTGTCTCAACTATATCATCTGAGAAAGGTGGAAAAGAAAAAATGAAATGAACAAAGCAGTGTGTATTGCAGAATTTCAGATAAGTATAACTGGCCTTTCTTAAACAATGCAGCACTACATCGTGGTGTTATTGCCTATTGATAAAGGGTATACGGAGTTGGACATAGCCAGGTTGTTATCTTACAACTAAAGTGAATCCTCACAATTTGCTAGATACAGCAAGGTACTTTGTATGACGGGCCTGAGCTATCAATTTGCCGGTCTTTTTCTTCCTGAAATCAACAGAGACAACACCGACTGATTTTCCAGCACGCAGCAGCTTCACCTCAACCTCTATTTCGTCCTGGAAGATTAGATGAAATAGTTTATAACGTCTCAAATAACGTTTGTAATTAACAGAACAGAAAAAATACCAAGATAATCTAGGAACCATGATGTACCCAGCAAGCTCCACTAAGAGCTCAGCCCATCAAAGAAATGAAAATGAATAGAGTGAGTGAAGTGCAGGTGAAATCCAACAAAATTTACCTGTTTAATATAAACTTATATTTCTAGAACAGGAAAATGACCGGAAGGTAAGAAGCTAAGAAAGTAAGAAGTAATGGTTCTTTTATAGCCAACTGAGATGTCATTCTCCCATGTTCACCAAAGTTAACTCATTAGAGTACCAACTTCAACCTTTCTAGAAGACTACGAATATGCAAGCACTAAAACTTCCACCATTCCACATCAAGTCATTTCCCCTTTTACGAATCGTAATCCCAGCTCTGTAGGTATCAAATGCTAATAACATTGAAAAGTAAGCGTAAGTACTATACTTGGGCACATAACTCAGAATATCAAAATAAAAATCGTGGTGTACTAGAAATAATTAATAATGAGCATTAGAGCCAATATCTAAGATGGGTAAAGCAGAAACCATATCACCATAGCAAGAGATCATCTGAGAAAAACAAAAGCCCCTAAGTACTAAAACTATCTACTAGTTACCCTTACGGAAAACTGAGAGATAAGCATTTAGAGGCTCCTAGCTTCTGTCACCCACTACTAGTATGACTAATCATTCATCGAGAAGTACTAAAATGCTGCAAGTTGTTATCCTAGAACAATGTGAAAACACTCTGCTCTGCTCTGTATCAAATCTTAATTATGACAAGGAGGCAGAAAACAAGAATCTCAAACAACTTTCACCAAGTTTAAAGTCCACACCTAACGACAGTCCACTCTGTTGCCTTCCAACAATTTCTTACTATCAGTTTAGTCGTACACGTAATGACAATGCAGGTACCACTGAGAGCTCAACCCACATCTAAGTGACACCTTCAACTAAGCATAAAGCTGTTGTTGCATATAAATACACTGCCTAGTCTCTTTCCATCAGTTCGGACTTTTGGTTCAATTGGCTAGTGCATCAATCTTTCATTCTTTACACCAAGTCATAAGCAATACTCCATTGCAAGATCCTGAACAACAACCTGATTTCGATGTTCACCTGACATGGCAAGACAGGCAAGCATAGCTGAACGAACAAACTTCAGCAATATAGTGTAATTGCTGACACCCGGTCCAATTCCTCCCTAACATGAGCCTAATTTATTCATCATTCCTTAACACAAACCCAGGTGGAGGCACGGGCTTCATATCTACAGGCTTACTCCCAATCAATTGCCCCCAACGCCTCAGCAAACTGGTAACGCCTAATTCTAGCACGAAATGCACGGAAATTTCGTGAGAATCGCTGTTTTATCACAAAAAAAATCGCCCACATGAACCAAAAGCTGTTGACGACAAGCAGGAACACAAGTCTGAAGCCTTTGCAAGTATTGGAGAGAGAGAGCGAGAGAAAATGCAGTCTCACCCCGACGGTGGCCGTGTCGAGGTAGGACACGCTGATCTCGAGTGAGACCCCGCTCAAGCCTAGACCGCTCAAGCCTAGCTCGCTCAAGCCTACCTCGCTCAGGCCTACCACGCTAGTGAAGATCGCAGCAGACCCCAGCTGGTCGGCGAGCGTTGCCGTGACGCCGCTGAGGAGGTACCCCTGGGAGTTCTGCAATTGCACATCGCAAACCAATTCGAACCAAACACCACACACCGTCAGTCACCATCTCGAATTCGAAGGGTTTGGGGAAGCTAAATGTTTCAACAGGGGGCGAGAGAGTTGGCTGGCTTACGGCGTGGCGGGGGGTGACCACGAAGGAGAAGAGGACGCGGCCGTGCTCGGCGGCGTCGAGGCGGACGCCGCTGATGACGAAGGAATCGTACGGGGTGGATCCCGATATGTCCTCGGGGGACGCGGTGGGCTCGAGTGTCCGCCGCACCGCCTCTGGGTCCATGGCGCGGCGGCGGCGCTGCGGCCGGCGAGGAGGTCGGTGTTGGATCGACGGTGAAGTGGGCAAGTACCTTGCTGGTTGGTTGGTTGGTTTGGCGGGGCACGCAACTCCCACCCGAAGCCCAATGACAAGTGGAGGCGGGTGGTTGTAGTTTTTATGATTTTATTAAGATATTTTGTATGTTTATGATTATTAATAATAGATTTTTGATACTTTTTCAGAAAAAAACCTGATGAGCATCCTAAATTCCTAATCCTCTCGGTCGATTAATGCCAGAAAACAATAGGTCTCAATGCACACACATTTTACATCTTAGCCAAAAATATAGTTGTATGTTTTGTAAAATCTCGACAAAAGTCAGGCACATAACCACATAAGTATTGAGTTGATACTTGACCGCATTATTTTTTGTCAAATAATACCATCATTTCTTATGTTTTTAAAACGAGAAAGCAAAATTTTAGACTAAGTTTTTTTTAGCTCAGTTTTAGAAGTTGGTCCTACGATCTCAGTTTGACGTAAGTTGTTGGTACATTGCAAGAGTTTTCCCGAATAGAAATGATCCAACTAAGAATTTTTTTTGTTCAAACCATGCAGAAGAATTTCATGTGAATATATTAAGAAATAGAATGCCAAGAAAGGCACAGGTTCACAACGACGGGCGTAAAAGCCCACGAGTACAAGGAAGAAGGAAACACGACCTACAACAACCTATCACTGAACGATCTACAACATGATTTAGTTATAAGCAAATAACAGAGAATGAAAGGAAAAGTATTTGTTGGTAAAAGTCTATGTAGCTGGCAGAATGAATCACCCAGGACTAGATGATTCCCATAGCTTTGCTTCGGCTTTGATTTGTTCGATGATAATTTGAATGATTTTCGAAGACACAGACATTCCTCTCACGCCATATCGACCAAGTGGTGAGCATAACCAATGATTCAAAACTTGCCTTGTCTATGGGTTGAAGATTGGTTCTCGCAGATTGCCACCAATATCGAAGTGATCTATCTAATGGCGGCACGACCCTCTGCAATTCAGCCCAGTTCAAGACCAAACCCCAAATAATATTGACGACCGTGCATCCGATGAGAAAATGTTGGTTATTCCGAGCGACGTATTGTAGAACACACATTTCTCGATGTGAGGTAGCTCACTCTTAGCCAATCTATCAGCTGTCCAAACCCTCTCTTTGGTGAAATACCAAGCTCCTAGTTTGCATTTAAGAAATGTCCAAGCTTTCCATATCGCCTTGGCCAACACACTTTCAATTTTCAGTTTTTGCTTGAAAGTCAGCTTAGTAAACTGATTTGGTTGAAAATATTCTATGGCATCCCACGACCACCTCCATATGTCATCCTCATGTGGTTGTAATTGGATCGAACTAGCTTCCCCTCAGATTTCCAAAACCTTATGAAATATGCTAATTGTAATAACCGCGACCTGGTTCTGAAAGCCCGCCCTCTCCTATCGCGCAGTCTACAAGTTCGGACATGTGCGCGTCAGTGGGTCTGAAAAGGTGTGATATGTAGCTGCAACTAAAACTGGGTTTGCAAAATTAAGCTCGTGATAACTGAAACTTTACATCTACTACCATATCGACATTTTTTGTCGCCTTTCCATTTTACCATGACCAGGCAATCTCAGTTTTGCAAAGAAAGAAAAGGGAAAATCGTTGTTGCTTTGTTGAATTCCTCGGTGTGAAAGCACATGTTATGAATAAGGGACTTCATTGCATGCAATAAGATATGAAGTCAAAAGTGCCTACAGGGAGCTTATTTTATTCGAACTAAAACGTCAGAAATTCAAACAGTGACTTGATAGAAATCTGTATCATTCCAACTGCGTAACGGCTGATCGGAAAAATTGTCCTGCACACTCATTCTATGTAGTCGGTAGACTTAGTTGTGTAGAGCTCCGGGTCCTGCATAACACAGGTGCTTATAAGCATTAGATTTTTGCAGCAAAAAAAAGAGCATTGGATTTAACAGAGCAAGAAACAGGACAAAATACAATACAAACATCTTGTTGCTGAGAAAGAAAAGGACACGTACAATACAAACATCTTGATTAGAGTTCATCTTTAACGGACGCTGATGATGACGATGACGATGTTACCTCCTCTTCAACAGTAGAGGTCTGGGTTACTTCTTCCACTGCAGCAGAAACCCCAGCTTTGGGTTCCCTGTTCTTATTGATAAAGTTGATGATCTCCTCTGCCGTCCTATCACCCTCATATGACAAAAGGTCTCCCCCATTAGAAGGAATGAAGAACAGACTTGGATATCCCTCGACCTCAAAATCTGACGGGATATCATTCGCAGTGCCATCCTGCAAAACCAGAGGGAGTAGACGTTTATAATGCCTAAGAAATGCTGAACCAATAGATTAATAGAAGTATTATCTAAGACAGTGACAAAGTTTAGATTGGACCAGCAGCTGAAATTTGGATTACCATCTTTGCTATGACTACATCTTCATCGTCTTGGAACAAGACCGCAACTTCCTCCAATATCGGAGCTAACTTCCGGCAATGACCGCACCAAGGTGCATAGAACTCGAGTAGAACTGTGAAAGATTAATGTCATGCAGTGAATTGGTAAGACAAGCTGCCTTCACTACAGAATGTAACTAAAAGCTGACAGAAAGACTGGTATTACTCAGCTCAGAGAGCCAATTGAAGTGAGAAGAACGAACCATTTTTGCCAGAGTTGAAAACAACATCATCAATACTGTCAGCCACTACGACTTTAACTGGTTGGTCATTCACCTTAGGGATTGGCTCTGACTTAACATAAGGTGTCAAATTGCCATACTGTATGGACAAAAGTTGGATGAGTACGGAAATATTTGACAAAAGAGTACTCTGAAACAGCATAGTAAAGTAGACTAGGCCTCAACTATATACTGCTTCAGCCAGGGTATGAGCTGGTCAGGCTCCATGGTTGGATTAAGATATTTTCCAGTAGATGCTATCACGAGGAGCAGGGGAAGATCACTTTCCTTGAGCCCGAAGAACTGAAAGGTTTTTCATGGATACTAATCAGTTGATTAGTTCTAGAATCCTTAAGAAACACTGATGAGAGCCAGTAAGAGTAAACGACCTGGAAGGCACGGTCAGCGGCTGAAACATCACCAATTAGAAAGCTTATGTTATTACCACTGAGCTGCCTGGCTGCTTCATGCATCTCGCTCTTGAAGCTCTCGACTCTGTCGTCGCTGAAGTGCAAGAATAGCATTGCCTGTCCAACCATGCACCAAATTATGTATATTTCAAGTTTCATGAGACATCACAAACAGTTTAATGCACTCTTACAGTCTGAAACGTTGGTCCTATGTTAATATCATGATGCAGGTAACAAAAATTGCGCAAAATTTACTGAATGTTCAATCTTGCTTCCAGCACATGAAGTGGAAACTGCAAGTTGTGAAGTAACAAACAATATCTCAGGATTGTTTTTACTCACTTTGGCACTAGGAGTGGTGTAGTATCTTTCGAGAAACTTATGATTGGTCGGGTCGGCATCGAAGAGCAGTACGGTAGGGAAACCAGACACTTCAATGAACTTCTTGATTGCATCCTTACCGAAATCCTGAAAATTGCAAAATACTGGTGTGTGAGTTTTACACAAGCAAATGCATCACGTTAAGTCATCAGCATCTAAAAAAAATCACATGAAAAATAAAGATTTACCTGCGAATCGACAAACAGCTCATCAAACGGCTTAAATAGTCGAAGAAGGGGGCCCTTAATGGCCTTATCACCACGTGGAAGAATGCTCGCGTCGAACGTGTGAAAGAAATCATAGTCTGTCCGCATCTTGCCTGCCACGGCCATGAAATTCTCATACTCCATACCAGCAAATTCAGGAAATACTCCAACCTGCAAGACAAGTCTCAGACACACAACATCTACTGATTTCTCATTATTTAGAGAAAAGCGAGTCATAAATTGCACAATAGTGGGGAGACTTACAAGGACTACCCTCTTGTCATCAATTGAGCGGTCTGCCTCACCTGCCGACCTGAGTTCGAGGGATGCCGGGCCGACCTGCTTTTTAAGGTACTCCACGATGCCGTCGGCATCCCTTGGACCGCCGTAAGTGCTCATGTCACTCCCCCCATTCCTGATGATCTTGATGGCCGGATACGCATTCACCTTGTACTTGTCCTTGAGCTCCTTGTTACTCTCGTCGTACACGTCCACCTTCGCAAGCACAACCGGTGGGGTACCTTTCCTCAGCACAGAAGCTGCCTTCTCATACTGCATGCATCATATCACACGTACATCTCAGTTTTGCATCTTCCATAATTAGACTGACACACATGAAGGAAATGCGTGACTGAGAAAATGGTTACCTCTGGAGCGAGTTCCTTGCAGTGGCCGCACCTGCGGTTACACATCAGTTAATTAGCCACTGGGTCTCAGGGGTTAGTCGGACCATGGCTGCTTAAAGAAACGACTTAGCCATACGTACCATGGCGCGTAGAACTCTACGACGATGAACTCATGATTGGCCACCACCTCCGAGAAGTTGCCAGCATCCAGCGTCAGAACCGCCTCTTCCAGCAAGGCTGTAGCTTCCTCCTTGGCCGCGATGGTGCCGGAGGAGAGCAGAAGAATTACGACGATGGTGGCAAAATGGAGCACCAGAGGGGCTTCCATTTCTTAAGCTGTAACTAAGAAGCCTCTTGGAATCTCCACTTGGAAGCAGAGTCCAACCCTCCCCAGATTAATATAGGTGAAGGTGTGAAGGGGTGTTGCACTTGCAGGGATCCCAAGAAAGTCAATGAGACTTGTTTGCTAGCTTCCCTTCGACTCATGCTTTTGAACTTTGCTTGTAAAAGACACTACTGAGTCTCTTTCCTTCATTCTACTTTCAGTTAGTAAACAACCAAATAACTGATATCAGATGGCTAGTTTTTCTCGGGGTTTTTTATTATCGGAAGTCAGCTGTAAAATCTGCACGCTGCATATTCTTATGTCTGCAAGTGGCATTTCACCTTTATACACTGAGTCCAAAACAAGCAATCCATGATCTATCATGGCATAGCCCTTGTCAGTGCACGCACTTCAAAAGAGTTTCAGTCTTCAGATCCACAACCTGGATAAGGTATGTCCTTCATGCTTTCACCCAAGAAAAACTGCTGCACTGGCAACAGTATCAATAACGCACAAACATTCTGAAAAAAATTGATCACCGTGTTCTGCATCATCCATGATCTTTCAACCTACAAAACGCATCATGACTTCTAGTTCTAGCCACAGGCTTCAGAGCTGTAATTCACCATGCAATCGGCATATTCAGCATCTACACTCACCCTGCTCATCTGCATCTGAATGATTCTCAATGTATCATGTATCTCATTCCTGCATGGATGTCCATTATCTCGTGCGAGAAACACACTCACTTGCCTGCCTATCTCAATCCAGCTACAGCCAGGCTGCTTGCTGACACCTCTGCTCTTCATGGATCTCCTCACTCTGAAAACATCGGCCCATTTCCCTAACTCAGCGTACATATTGGAGAGAAGAACATAGGGTCCAGAGTTCTCGGGATCAAGCTCAAACAACTTTCCAGCTGCCCATTCCCCCATCTCAATATTCTTATGTAGCCTGCAAGAACCTAGCAGAGATGCCCAGAGCACACCGTCAGGTTCCATTGGCATTTCCTTTATGAGCTCCTCAACTTCTTTTAGATGGCCGGCACGACCAAGCAAATCAATCATGCATGTATAGTGATCCTGGGATGGAGTTATCCCATGATCCTCAGTCATGGACCGGAAGTATCTCCGGCCCTCCTCCACCAGTCCAGAATGGCCACAGGCTGACAGAACGCCAATCATGGTGACAGAGTCTGGGCTCTCTTTGCTGCACAGCATTCTGTCGAAAAGATGCAGTGCATCTTTTGCACGGCCGTTCTGCGCATGACCAACAATCATGGCATTCCACGACACATTATCCCTGGCTGCCATCCTCTCAAACACCTTCACACCATCGTCGATGGACCCTGTCTTCAGGTACATGTCTACGAGGGAATTCCCAACAAACACATCAGACTCTGGACCAAAGTCGAAGCGGAAACCTTCCTTCAGGACATGCACATGAGCTTGCTGGCCAAGCTGAAGATCAGCAACATTGCCACAGGCGTTGAGAACATTTCCGTACGTGTAATGTGTTGGCCAAATTGATTCTCTTTTCAACCTGACAAAGAGCCTAAGTGCCTCCTCCTCCTCGCCGTTCTGCGCATATGCTGCAATGAGCACATTCCAGGCAATGACGTTCTTCTCGACCATCTGTGAGAACACAGCCTGGGCATCTTCCACATTTGCAGACCTTGCGTAGCCAGTGATCAGCGATGTTTCAGAGACAACGCTCCTGGAAGGCATGCGATCGAATACGCACCTCGCCTCCCATGTCCGCCCGCATTTGGCATACATGTCCACCAGAGCATTGCTGAGCACCATGTCCTCCCTCAACCTGTCGGACTTCAGCACGCGCGCATGAACCTGCCGCCCTTCCCTATCCGCGGCGAGGCCCGCGCATGCGCTCATGACGCTAGCAAGCGTCACCTCATCGGGCACGAAACCAGCGTCCATCATCCTGACAAACAGTACGAGCGCCTCGCCCACAGGGCCGTTCTGCTCGTAGCAGGTGATGAGACTGTTCCAGGAAACGATGTTCCGCTCCGGCATCGCGTCGAAGACCTTCCTTGCCGCCTCGGGACACTCGCACTTGGCATACATGTCCAGGAGCGCGCTCCCGATGTACACGTCGCTCCCGTGCGCGGGCGACTTGGAGACGAGGGCGTGCACCTGCGCGCCGGCTATGGGGTCCTTCTCGACGGCGCAGGCGCTGAGGGCGCTGGCGAAGGAGTAGGCGTTGAGCACGAAGTCGTCGGCGTGCATGGCGGCGGCGAAGCGGAGGGCGTCGGCGCCGCGGCCGTGCTGCGCGAGCGCGGCGATGGCCGCGTTGTAGGAGCACTGGTCCGGGTCCGGGATGGCGGCGAAGAGGGCGCGCGCGTCGGCGGGGCGGCCGAGCCGCGCGTGCGCCGAGAGGAGCGCGTTGTGGGAGAAGGTGTTGGGGCGCGGGATCCCGTCGAACACCCTGCGCGCGTCGCCGAGCCGGCCGAGCCGCGCGTAGCTGGTGACGAGGGTGTTGAGGAGGAACGTCTCGTCCGCGAAGGGCGACTTGAGCGCGCGCGCGTGCGCGGCGCGGGCGGCCCGGAGGGTGGGCGCGGCGCGGAGGAGGTCGGCGAGCGGCGCGGAGGCTCGGAGGTGGGTGATGAAATGGTGGTGGTGGTGGTGGTGGTGGTGGCGCGCCATGCGCGCTAGGAGGCGCGAGCTAAGAGGAGCAACCCAGCTCCCGTTTTAAGAAGCCGGCGCCGTCCTCGTCGTTTGCCGGCGGCGACCGTGAGCGGCGGGGAGGTCGAGCGAGCCCCAGGAACGCGGGAAGCTCGGTATGGGCGATGCAGGATGGGCCGCAGCTGGTGAGGAAGAAATGGGCCAGTGGCGGAGGAAAGAAAGGCGGCGAATGAAGCAGCCCAACCTGGCAGTTTGATGGGACCTGGGGACCTGACGAATGGCAACTGAAGGTTAGTCCCACATCGGGGAGGTTGAGGAATGGGAGAGACTTGATAAGAGGGCCATTCCGAGGAAGCGACGTGCCCGAATGGAGGCACACCCACCACACGAGCATGCTCGTGACGTGGCGGTGACATGTGCGGTATGCACATTTAGCAATAAAAACCAATGGAATATGATCAATACCGCCGTAGAGTGATGACACCAGCGCATGACATATGCGCTTGGCTATCTGAAACCTTTTTGCACACTGCCGAGTGCCGAGTTTAAACTCGCTCTAGCACCTGCTTCTAGCAAAAAAAAAAAAAAAAAAAAAAAAAAAAAAAAAAAAAAAAAAAAAAAAGGATACCTCGCAACGCTAAAGTACACAGAAGAATAAGTCTAGCAAAAAAAATACTAATGTAGATTTGCAGCATTTTGTACTATGTAATTAGTACCGTTGGATTCGTATTGAAAAACACTTTCTAATAATACTAATTTCATAGAAACAATTTTTATCTATTTAAAGTAATAATTGGTTAAACAAAAAAAAACATGTGAAACGAGGGCGCATTATTCCTTGAAATGGAGGTACTACTATTCTAGTAAAAGTCAACCTTGTCAGGGTAGACCGATGGTAGCACACGTGCTCTTCATTGGTACCACTCTAGATTTTCATTGCTGTTGCAACCCAAACATTGGACTTTGCAACACCTTGTAGGTGGCTCTGTTGCACTACCGGAAGACACTAGCAACACAGGACGTCCTGACGCAGCACCCAGAGGGCTTCATCTCCGGCAACGCGAGGCGCCGCATGAGCTAGATTTTGGGCCTTCGCCGTAGCCTCCTTCAACGGCAAACGTCGGGGAAGCTAGGGCTTCGGGCCTCCGTCTCGATCTCCATCTCTGGCAAACGGAGGGAGCCGTGGGAGCTAGGCGCGGCCTCCATCATATCTCTGGCAACGACGGGTCGTGGGCTCGTGGCAGTCGCCACGCCTTTCCCGGGCGGCGCGCTTGCTCGCGGCAGTCGGTCATGTGGTGGGAGACCACTAGACGGCGGCGCGAGATGTGCCTTGGGCGGCGCACGGCATCCATCTAGCCGCTGTGGTGGGCGGTGTTTTGTGAATGGGCGACAATGCTTTGGAGGTGGAGGAGCCGCGCGAGCGCACTATGAGGTGACGAGTAGGTATTGGATAAATCCCGAAGGGGACCAGGATTTCCGGTAACCATGGTTGTCGGAGATAACCAGTTAAATAACGTAAGAGATTATCAAATAAATTTTGATTCTCAAACTCAGAAATGTCTTAGTATTTTATTAAAAAAAGGTTTGGCTGAGAAAGATTTGGACAAATGGGTTGGGGTATGGGCTATAGTGGAGAGGAAACATGTATGATTTTGGTTGGACAAACCATAAACATCCCAACCTTGTTTATTTAAATAAATGAGTGATCATGTGCATCTCATGCATGTAGCTTGCATTTGAGTAAAGTTTGCATCTCAATTTTCAATTATGCAAATCCCTCTCTATTTCTTTCTCACTCAAATTCTCTCAAGTTTTGAAAATTAGGCCACATGGAATTGTTGTTATTCAATAAGGCCATGTGTGTTTAATATCCTCTCTGAAAAATTTGAGTTCAAACAAAATTCAAAACAGATTTGAAAGTGGATTTTGAAAAGAGAAACAAAAAAATAGAAAAAAGGAAATAGAGAGAGAGAACTCTCTTCTCTCTTCCCTGGGCTCGGCCCACTTCCCTCCCCCTCTCTCCTCTCCCTGGCCGAAGCCCAGCACCACCAGTTGGCCCAGCCAGCAAACCCACCGGCCTAAAATCTCCCCAGGGGGTTTTTCGCAAAATCCCCTTTCTTCCCCGCGCCTCCAAGCAGCTCGGTGGCGCACGGTCGGCCGCCCGATGGCCTGGCCGGCCACGATGAGCCCCGCCGCCCCCGGTGGCCTATAAGGGCTCCTCCGCCACCGCCTGGAAGCCCTAGCCCCACTTCTCCCCTCCCCGCGGTCCCCGGCGTCGCCAAGAACCCTAACCCTAACCCTGCAGTAGCCGGCCGGCCACCGTCGATTCCGGCGCCGGCGAGCGTCCCCGGCCATCGACGACCCCTCCATCTTGCTCACGGTGAGCCGCTGCACCTCTCTGGCCCCTCGGTCTGCTCCCTCTCCCCCTCTAGCTTCTCCCCCACGAGCACCCGACCCCGACCGCCGCTCGAGCTCGACGCCGGCCGTGCTCCGGCGGCCAATAGTGGGCGGCGCCGCCTCCATTAGGTCGCCCGCGTCGCCAGAATCCTTTCCCCCACTCGCACGCGCTCGATTACTGGCCGAATCGGTCGATTGTAATCCCACCCGAGCTCCCAGAGAGCAATGGCGCCGCTGACGTCAGCATGACATCATCGTGACATCATTAATCCACTTTTTCTATTTTCTGTAATCTCAGTAAATCATTTATGTATTTCTTTAAATAGGAAATAATATGACATGTGGGTCCCCTGGTCAGAATTTTAATAATTTCATAAATGTTTAGAAAAGAATAAAATTATGACATGTGGGTCCAACTTTTATTATTTTTATATAATTTTCAGAAATTGTTTTAAAATGAATTAAACTTTGGAAATTCATAATTAATTCATTTTAAATCAGAAAAATGCAAATAATATATCAAAATGACCAGAAAAATATTTCCTAATTGTTTATCCATGTTTCATACATGCTTGAACCAATTAATTATGAGCGCTAGTAAAAACCCCAAATCGACCCCTCTCATGTGCCGGAGTCGATGTCGAACCCCTTAATTTCCGTCTATGCACCTAGGGTTACCCAAACCCCTTAATATGACATGTCATCATATTGTATGTGCATTGCATTGTACCTTGTCTTGATTGTGCTCTTCCTTTCCGGTATTTGGTTCTTCTCGATAGGGACCGAACGCGAGCCTGAGATCAACGCCACCGAAGAGCAGCATCAGAACAACGAGGGACAAGGCAAGCCCTAGCCTGGTTCATATTATGATTTCGAAATGCTTTACCTCTGGTTCTTACATATTGCATCTGCTTCAAATATGTTTTATCGGCAGTTGTAGTTATCCTATGTGTGTTGCATTTACCATCCTTGTAGCATAAATACTCTGATCCACTGCTCCCAGCAGGACTAGGTTTGAGCTATGTGTGCACTGCTAGAGCCGTTATATCGATTATGCTTAGCCATACTTAGTTGACGAATTCTGATCCATCCGGTTGATGAATCAGAGCTGCGAATGAACCTAGTATGGCAGGATGACGTGGTAAGATCATTTATGTTAATAAACATGTTTAAAGGCTTGGATGGGCCGCCACATGGGTATGTGGTGATTTGACTCGTTCTCGCCGATACTAGGACCTGAGGTTCTCGCCTTCGGAACCAAGACTGAGCGTACAGCCACACGGGGCCCATGGGAACCCCTTGGCCCGAACTTGCCTAGCTTACCCATGAGTCAATTAGTTTGCGAGTTCCATTTGGCATTCTGCATGGCGAAGAAGTGGAAAAGGTTTTCAAAGGTGCATCATACAGGGCGTGGCCGGGGTGAAGGATGTTGGAGGCATTGAACTGGATCCCTTGCACACAATGACCGGGACCGCCTCGGAGAATGGCTACCTACGATGACGGAGCTCCCTAGTTAGTTTGACTCATGGGATAGGCGAAGTAAGGGAAAGGTTTTGGTCGACCACCCTCTTCCAGCACACCAAGGAAGTGTGTTAATCTATAGTGGCAATAAGAGTCGGTCGGCGCGTGTGGGTAAAGTTGTACACCCCTGCAGGGTAAATCTTTTCGAAAAGCCGTGTCCACGGTTAAAGACGACTTGGGAAAGGACGTGATGATCATAGACAACTTGAACCTAATCGTAAAACTTGCTGTCAATGTGTGATATGGATCCCTTCTCAGGTTGTCGAGGGGGTGATCCTAGGTGATAGGTTCGGGTGATGATGAAGATTCGGTGGATTCAACATGATGATCTTAGAGCTAGAGTTGATATCGCTCTTTTGCCGCTTTTGAAAATGGTCTGAATAGACGAGCTTCTGCTCCCTCCTGTTTACAAAGGAAAACTGGCTTTCTGCAAAATAAGCTCCACATAAAGCCTCACATACCAGCTTTGCTAACAGGTTGTACTAAGTCTTGCCGAGTCCCTGTACTCAGCCTTGCATGCTTTGTTTCAGAGGAAATCCTTCCAACTGATGGTGGCTTCTACCTTGACGTCGACGAGTAGTTCGGAGTTCCTCAGGCGGCAGCCTGAGACTTATGGGCTGGGACGTCGCCTTATGTTATGGCCTCTTAGGCCCTTTGCAGTCTTGTTATATAGATAACATAATTTTCTTTTTTGTTGCTTGTTGAATTTTGGTCAGTGACCTCTGCGTGTAATAAATTTGGATCTTAACTCTGCTAAGAGTTGTAATATATTTGCTTTCAGTCGTAGAGTCACTGTTGTGTTACCGATTCTCACCCTGTAGGCCCTAGAGATCTAGGTTAGGCTTATGCCAGATGTGATATCTGGGTTTGTCTAGCCCTGACCTCCGGGGTACCCACAGGTTTTGGTATCAGAGCAGGACTGCCTATAGGAAACCCTTTCGACTGGTCGATGTTGAGTCTAGTAGTTGTGAAAACTATTTGAAACCTAAAAGTATTTGCAAAAACATCTGAATAGGATTCTTTTTACTCCTTATCTGGTGTCACTCTAATGCTGAGTCATCTTACCTTGTTTTGATTGAAAAAGGTTTTACCTCTACCCTGTTAATTCCAAACATCTAGGATCTACGGGTTTTGGTTGTTTTCTCCATAAGTACTCCGTACTTGGTTGCTTAACTCAGTATTCCTAAAGTTACATCAGTTGATTTGAATCTTGTTCCTTCCATTCAGTGAATGTTATCATTCCATTGAAATCCTTTCCAAGGAATATGTTTCTCATGATCTTTTTACTTTGTGGGTTTCACATAATTCTGTTCTAGGCTTCAAGGTTTCCTTTTACCTTGGATGCCTCCTTTCCTTCTTAATTTTCTTGAATAATACTTCTAAAGTTAGGTATGGCTTCTTGAAAGTTACCTTGTGATTACTACCTCGCAGTGTCCTCCGTGTCACTCAGATAGTAGTTATCCCTTTATTTGTGTTTTCCCATTGGACTTGAACCGAAGGTCCCGGATTGTGTTGGGTTCACTTAGTGTGAATCTAATTACATGATCCTGGCCTTTAACCCAAGATCCATTCCGTTGATCCCTCCTCTTGTAGTGCTCGTCTGACCCATGTCTCTGCTGATGAGGCTGAAGAGGATCCAAGCGTCTTAATGGGTACGCTCTATATAAACTCAATCCTAGCTACAGTTCTGTTTGATTCCGGAGCATCGCATACATTCATATCTCAAGAGTTTGCACAAAAGCATGATATACCCTTCGAGACAATTCCCTCCCCTCTAGAGATCACAACTCCCGGGTCTTGTTGGCAAACCATTTGGATTACCCGTGAGGTTATAATCAGTATAGGGCCAGTGTGGTTCCCCACCTCTCTCATTGCCCTCAAGTGAACTGACATTGATATTATCTTGGGCATGGATTGGCTAGTAAAGCATAAGGCTGTCATTGGTTGTGCACCTAGGTCTATTGTACTAACAAATCTTTCCAGCAAAAGTGTTCTGTACTGGGCTCCATCCGCAATACCTCCATCGGCAAGGTTTACCCCTGAAGCCAAGTTGTATGCCATTGAAGCCCTGCCTAAACCGGTAATCTCCGACGTCTGGGTGGTCCGTGACTTTCCAGATGTCTTCCCTGAAGAGTTACCTGGCATGCCACCTGATTGAAGTGTGGACTTTGTTATTGAGTTACTTCCCGGAACTTCCCCTGTTTCCCGGAGACCATATCGTATGCCTCCGGAAGAGCTGGTTGAACTGAAGAAGCAGTTAGAGGAGTTAGAAGAGAAGAACTTCATACAACCCAGTACTTCTTCCTGGGGTTGCCCTGCACTCTTTGTCAAGAAGAGAGATACCAACATTCCGCGGCTGGTTGTTGATTACCGTCCGCTCAACTCAGTTACAATCAAGAACAAATACCCTCTTCCTATAATCAATGATCTTTTTGATCAGTTGTCCGGTGCCACAGTAAAGATGGATTTGAGATCAGGGTACCATCAAATCAAAATCCGCAAGGAGGACATTCCAAAGACAGCGTTCACAACTCGTTATGGTCTTTACGAGTACACTGTCATGTCCTTTGGCCTCACAAATGCTCCTGCCACTTTTATGCGGCTCATGAACTCTGTTTTCATGGAGTATCTTGACAAGTTCGTCGTGGTATACATCGACGATATTCTAATCTACTCCAAAACCTAAGATGAACATGAGGAACATCTCCGTTTGGTGTTAACCAAACTTCATGAACACCGTCTCTACGCCAAGTTTTCCAAATGTGAGTTCTGGTTAAAAGAGCTCATATTCCTTGGTCATGTTATCTCTGAAAAAGGTGTTGCAGTCATTCCAGATAAAGTTCAAGCCGTTCTTGACTGGAAGACACCTAAGTCAGCTAAGGAGATTCGAAGTTTTCTCGGTCTGGCGGGTTATGCCGATTCGTTGAAAATTTCTCCAAGATTGCCAAGCCAATGACCGATCTTCTCAAGAAAGACAAGAAGTTCGAATGGTCAGAAAAGGCTGAAGAAAGTTTCCAGGTTTTGAAAACCAAGCTGACTACTGCTCCTGTGCTCGTCCTTCCGGACACAAGCAAAGACTTCGTTGTCTATTGCGATGCCTCTCTCCAAGGGCTCGGATGTGTGTTGATGCAAGATGGTCATGTGGTGGCCTATGCCTCTCGACAGTTGAAACCACATGGGCTCAGTTATCCTACTCATGATCTCGAGCTTGCAGCTGTGATCCATGCTCTTAAGAAATGGCGACCTTATCTTTATGGTAATCGTTGCGAGTTGTACTCGGATCATCAAAGTCTGAAGTATATTTTCACCCAGCCGGATCTAAATATCAGACAGAGAAGATGGCTGGAAGTCATCAAAGATTATGACTTGGGTCTCAACTATAAACCAGGCAAAGCCAATGTCGTTGCTGATGCGCTAAGTCGGAAGTCCTATTGCAACAATCTGATGGTTAAGCAAGCGCAACCTTCTCTCTTTGAGGAACTTGCAAAACTCAACCTCGAGATTGTTCCTAGTGGATTCCTTGCTAATCTAGAGGTGAAGCCCTCTCTTGAAGACCAAATAAATAAGGCTCAGAAGCAAGATTCTGGCATTACCGAGATCAAGAAGAACATTGCTAGCAGAGTTGCTAAATGTTTCTCCATTGATGATCAAGGTACCGTTTATTTCGGTAAGCGTCTAGTCGTGCCGGATAAACAGGATCTCAAAGAGCTAATCCTTAAAGAAGCTCATGAATCACCCCTCTCCATCCATCCTGATAGTACCAAGATGTATTGGGATCTCCACCAAAGATTCTGGTGGTCCGAGATGAAGCAAGAAATCGCTAAGTTTGTTGCTGAATGCGACGTTTGTCGTCGCGTAAAAGCTGAAAATCAAAGACCTGCTGGCACTCTCCAACATCTATCAATTCCAGAGTGGAAATGGGATGAAATTGGCATGGATTTCATTACTGGTCTCCCCAAGACCAAAAATGGAAGAGATGCTATATGGGTAGTCATTGACCGTCTATGCAAGGTTCCTCATTTCCTTCCTATATGTGAAGACCTAAAAGCTAGTCAACTAGCAGATCTGTACATCTCACGGATAGTCACTCTTCATGGTGTTCCTAAGAAGATCGTCTCTGATCGTGGGAGTCTTTTTACGTCAAAGTTCTGGGCTAGCTTTCAACAAGCTATGGGAACTCGTCTTTCCTTCAGCACTGCCTATCATCCTCAAACCGGTGGTCAAACCGAAAGAGTGAATCAAATTCTTGAAGACATGCTCAGGGCGTGTGTTATATCCTTCGGTAAAGATTGGGAGAAGTGCCTTCCATATGCTGAGTTCACCTACAACAACAGCTTCCAATCTAGCCTGGGCATGGCACCTTTTGAAGCTTTGTATGGCAGAAGGTGTAGAACTCCTTTGAACTGGTCCGAAACTGGAGAAAGAAAGTTCTTTGGACCAGATATAATCAATGAAGCAGAAGATCAAGTTCGCATCATTCGCGAGCGTCTGAAAACTGCTCAGTCCGGTCAAAAGAGCTACTATGATCGCCATCATCAAGAAGTGAAGTATGAAATTGGTGATCAAGCTTATCTTCGGGTCACTCCTCTCAAGGGTGTCCGTCACTTCGGTATCAAAGGCAAACCAGCACCTCGCTATGTTGGTCCTTTCCGCGTTCTTGCCAAGCGTGGTAATGTTTCCAACAAGTTGGAGTTACCTTCCAATTTTCCTGAAGTTCATGATGTCTTCCATGTGTCCCAACTCAAGCGTTGCTTCAAAGATCCTATCCGTGGTGTTGATCACGAGACTCTTGACCTTCAAGAGGATCTAACTTATCGAGAACATCATGTTCGTATCCTTGATGAAGCCGAGCGTAAAACTCGACGTCAGAGCATCAAGTTCCTGAAAGTTCAGTGGTCGAATCACTCTGAGCAAGAAGCAACCTGGGAACTTGAATTTACGATCTGAGTACCCTTCCTTCTTTTCTAAAATCTAGGAATCTCGAGGACGAGATTCTTGTAAGGGGGGTAGAGTTGTAACATCCCAACCTTGTTTATTTAAATAAATGAGTGATCATGTGCATCTCATGCATGTAGCTTGCATTTGAGTAAAGTTTGCATCTCAATTTTCAATTATGCAAATCCCTCTCTATTTCTTTCTCACTCAAATTCTCTCAAGTTTTGAAAATTAGGCCACATGGAATTGTTGTTATTCAATAAGGCCATGTGTGTTTAATATCCTCTCTGAAAAATTTGAGTTCAAACAAAATTCAAAACAGATTTGAAAGTGGATTTTGAAAAGAGAAACAGAAAAATAGAAAAAAAAGGAAATAGAGAGAGAGAACTCTCTTCTCTCTTCCCTGGGCTCAGCCCACTTCCCCCCCCCCTCTCTCCTCTCCCTGGCCGAAGCCCAGCACCACCAGTTGGCCCAGCCAGCAAACCCACCGGCCTAAAATCTTCCCAGGGGTTTTTTCACAAAATCCCCTTTCTTCCCCGCGCCTCCAAGCAGCTCGGTGGCGCACGGCCAGCCCGATGGCCTGGCCGGCCACGATGAGCCCCGCCGCCCCCAGTGGCCTATAAGGGCTCCTCCGCCGCCGCCCGGAATCCCTAGTCCCACTTCTCCCCTCCCTGCGATCCCCGGCGTCGCCAAGAACCCTAACCCTAACCCTGCAGTAGCCGGCCGGCCACCGTCGATTCCGGCGCCGGCGAGTGTCCCCGGCCGTCGCCGACCCCTCCATCTTGCTCACGGTGAGCCGCTGCACCTCTCTGGCCCCTCGTTCTGCTCCCTCCCCCCCTCTAGCTTCTCCCCCACGAGCACCCGACCCCGGCCGCCGCTCGAGCTCGACGCCGGCCGTGCTCCGGCGGCCAATAGTGGGCGGTGCCGCCTCCATTAGGTCGCCCGCGTAGCCAGAAGCCTTTCCCCCACTCGCACGCGCTCGATTACTGGCCGAATCGGCCGATTGTAATCCCACCAGAGCTCCCAGAGAGCAATGGCGCCGCTGACGTCAGCATGATGTCAGCATGACGTCATTAATCCACCTTTTCTATTTTCTGTAATTTCAGTATATCATTTCTGTATTTCTTTAAATAGGAAATAATATGACATGTGGGTCCCCTGGTCAGAATTTTAATAATTTCATAAATGTTTAGAAAAGAATAAAATTATGACATGTGGGTCCAACTTTTATTATTTTTATATAATTTTCAGAAATTGTTTTAAAATGAATTAAACATTGGAAATTCATAATTAATTCATTTTAAATCAGAAAAATGCAAATAATATATCAAAATGACCAGAAAAACATTTCCTAATTGTTTATCCATGTTTCATACATGCTTGAACCAATTAATTATGAGCCCTAGTAGAAACCCCAAATCGACCCCTCTCATGTGCCGGAGTCGATGCCGAACCCCTTAATTTCCGTCGATGCACCTAGGGTTACCCAAACCCCTTAATATGACATGTCATCATATTGTATGTGCATTGCATTGTACCTTGTCTTGATTGTGCTCTTCCTTTCCGGTATTTGGTTCTTCTCGATAGGGACCGAACGCGAGCCTGAGATCAACGCCACCGAAGAGCAGCATCAGAACAACGAGGGACAAGGCAAGCCCTAGCCTGGTTCATATTATGATTTCGAAATGCTTTACCTCTGGTTCTTACATATTGCATCTGCTTCAAATATGTTTTATCGGCAGTTGTAGTTATCCTATGTGTGTTGCATTTACCATCCTTGTAGCCTAAATACTCTGATCCACTGCTCCCAGCAAGACTAGGTTTGAGCTATGTGTGCACCGCTAGAGCCGTTATATCGATTATGCTTAGCCATGCTTAGTTGACGAATTTTGATCCATCCGGTTGATGAATCAGAGCTGCGAATGAACCTAGTATGGCAGGATGACGTGGTAAGATCAGTTATGTTAACAAACATGTTTAAAGGCTTGGATGGGTCGCCACATGGGTATGTGGTGATTTGACTCGTTCTCGCCGATACTAGGACCTGAGGTTCTCGCCTTCGGAACCAAGACTGAGCGTACAACCACACGGGGCCCATGGGAACCCCTTGGCCCAAACTTTCCTAGCTTACCCATGAGTCAATTAGTTTGCGAGTTCCATTTGGCATTCTGCATGGCGAAGGAGTGGAAAAGGTTTTCAAAGGTGCATCATACAGGGCGTGGCCGGGGTGAAGGATGTTGGAGGCATTGAACTGGATCCCCTGCACACAATGGCCGGGACCGCCTCGGAGAATGGCTACCTACGATGACGGAGCTCCCCAGTTGGTTTGACTCATGGGATAGGCGAAGTAAGGGAAAGGTTTTGGTCGACCACCCTCTGCCAGCACACCAAGGAAGTGTGTTAATCTATAGTGGCATTAAGAGTCGGTCAGCGCGTGTGGGTAAAGTTGTACACCCCTGCAGGGTAAATCTTTTCGAAAAGCCGTGTCCACGGTTAAGGACGACTTGGGAAAGGACGTGATGATCATAGACAACTTGAACCTAATCGTAAAACTTGCTGTCAATGTGTGATAAGGATCCCTTTTCAGGTTGTCGAGGGGGTGATCCTAGGTGATAGGTTCGGGTGATGATGAAGATTCGGTGGATTCAACATGATGATCTTAGAGCTAGAGTTGATATCGCTCTCTTACCCCTTTTGAAAATGGTCTGAATAGACGAGCTTCTGCTCCCTCCTGTTACAAAGGAAAACTGTCTTTCCGCAAAATAAGCTCCACATAAAGCCTCACATACCAGCTTTGCTAACAGGTTGTACTAAGTCTTGCTGAGTCCATGTACTCAGCCTTGCATGCTTTGTTTCAGAGGAAATCCTTCCAACTGATGGTGGCTTCTACCTTGACATCGACGAGTAGTTCGGAGTTCCTCAGGCGGCAGCCTGAGACTTATGGGCTGAGACGTCGCCTTATGTTATGGCCTCTTAGGCCCTTTGCAGTCTTGTTATATAGATAACATAATTTACTTTTCGTTGCTTGTTGAATTTTGGTCAGTGACCTCTACGTGTAATAAATTTGGATCTTAACTCTGCTAAGAGTTGTAATATATTTGCTTTCAGTCGTAGAGTCACTGTTGTGTTACCGATTCTCACCCTGTAGGCCCTAGAGATCTAGGTTAGGCTTATGCCAGATGTGATATCTGGGTTTATCTAGCCCTGACTTCCGGGGTACCCACACCAACTAGCCCAAATACAAACTAAATTTGAAAAAACTAAGATTTTTTGGCCGATAAGCTTGTTTACCGGAGGGAGATGAGAATTCTAGTTAGGTAACCGCGGCATTTCAGTCGGTAAGCAAATCCCTAGCGGTGACCAAACTGACCTTAGGGCATGTACAATGGTGATGATTTTGTAGGATAACGTTGCATAGAAAACAAAAATTTTCCTACCGCGAACACGCAATCCAAGCTAAGATGCAATCTAGAAGACGGTAGCAACGAGGGGGTATCGAGTCTCACCCTTGAAGAGATTCCAAAGCCTACAAGATGAGGCTCTTGTTGCTGCGGTAGACGATCACTTGCCGCTTGCAAAAGCGCGTAGAAGATCTTGATCACGATCGGTTCCGGCGCCACGAACGGGCAGCACCTCCGTACTCGGTCACACGTTCGGTTGTTGATGAAGACGACGTCCACCTCCCCGTTCCAGCGGGCAGCGGAAGTAGTAGCTCCTCTTGAATCCGACAGCACGACGGCGTGGTGTCGGTGGCGGTGTAGAAGTCCGGCGGAGCTTCGCTAAGCTACGCGGGAAATATGAAGTAGAGGAGCAAAGCTAGGGTTTGGGAGGGGGTGGCCGGCCACTCAAGGGGGGGCGGCCAAGCTATGGTCTTGGGGTGGCCGGCCCCCTCCCTTGGCCCCTCATTATATAGGTGGATCCCCAAGTGTTGGTGTCCAAGTCTTCGAATAAGACCCGAAACCAAAACCTTCCATAGGAGGGGGAAACCTAGCCCAACTAGGACTCCCACCCAAAGGTGGGATTCCCACCTCCCATGTGGGGGGTGGCCGGCCCCCTATGGTGGAGTCCACTTGGGACTCCACCCCATCTAGGGCTGGCCGGCCATGGAGGTGGAGTCCCTTGTGGACTCCACCTTCCTTGGTGGTTTCTTCCGGACTTTTCTAGAACCTTCTAGAACCTTCCATAGAACCTTCCGCGACATTTTATTTCACATAAAATGACATCCTATATATGAATCTTATTCTCCGGACCATTCCGGAACTCCTCGTGATGTCCGGGATCTCATCCGGGACTCCGAACAAATATTCGAACTCCATTCCATAATTCAAGTGCTACCATTTCAACATCCAACTTTAAGTGTGTCACCCTACGGTTCGAGAACTATGCGGACATGGTTGAGTACTCACTCCGACCAATAACCAATAGCGGGATCCTGAGATCCATAATGGCTCCCACATATTCAACGATGACTTTAGTGATCGAATGAACCATACACATACATTACCAATTCCCTTTGTCTCACGATATTTTACTTGTCCGAGGTTTGATCTTCGGTATCACTCTATACCTTGTTCAACCTCGTCTCCTGACAAGTACTCTTTACTCGTACCGTGGTATGTGGTCTCTTATGAACTCTTTCATATGCTTGCAAGACATTAGACGACATTCCACCGAGAGGGCCCAGAGTATATCTATCCGTCATCGGGATGGACAAATCCCACCGTTGATCCATATGCCTCAACTCATACTTTCCGGATACTTAATCCCACCTTTATAGCCACCCATTTACGCCGTGGTGCTTGGTGTAATCAAAGTACCTTTCCGGTATAAGTGATTTACATGATCTCATGGTCATAAGGACTAGGTAACTATGTATCGAAAGCTTATAGCAAATAACTTAATGACGAGATCTTATGCTACGCTTAATTGGGTGTGTCCATTATATCATTCACACAATGACATAACCTTGTTATTAATAACATCCAATGTTCATGATTATGAAACTAATCATCCATTAATCAACAAGCTAGTTTAAGAGGCATACTAGGGACTTCTTGTTTGTCTACATATCACACATGTACTAATGTTTCGGTTAATACAATTCTAGCATGATATATAAACATTTATCATAAACATAAAGATATAAATAATAACCACTTTATTATTGCCTCTAGGGCATATCTCCTTCAGTCTCCCACTTGCACTAGAGTCAATAATCTAGTTTACATTTGTAAAGATATAACACCTTGGCCTTCTGGTGCTTTATCATGTATTGCTCACGGGAGAGGTTTTTAGTCATCGGATCTGACACGCTCATTAACGAATGTATGTAGTAATTCATTTTCGTCTCAACTCATCACTCATTTCCTAATGAGCTGGCATTAAATATGTTTGATCTTCTGGTGGAACCTTAATTCCATTGCCTGAAATATGTCACAAATATTGTCACACACAATATAGCTTCAAAGTTCTGACTGCATTTAACTACACCAAGTTCTCAAAGAACCTCTTGACTTAACATCCTTTGTCATTGTCAAAACAATGACATACTCTACCTTCTTTTGTAGAATCCGTCACCATATTTAGAACCCTTCTAAATCTAGCATAGACAACTTCTAGCTCATTGTGCTACCTTTTAAACAACACTTCGTCTAATTTGAGATTGAATTTATATTTTATATGTGATAAAACCAATATCGGTGTAACACCTTACATCGATTTGTTTGTCATTTCTTCATACAAAAATATATATATATATCCTTAGTTCTTCTAAAGTACTCAAGGATATTCTTACTGTCATTCAATGATCATCATATGAATCATTCTGGTATATGCTCATAACACTTTATAGCACATGATATCTGATTGTGTACATATTATTCGTGATCTATAATCACTCATGTGTTTTTAATCATTGAGTGTCGATACACTCAAGTCTTGTTAAACCTTCACATGACAAGAACATTTTCTTAATATTTCTATATTGAACTACTTCAATATCCATCATATGCACTTTGACTTAAACTTATTTATGTGTTTCAATCTATCTTCATAGATCTTGACACTAAATTTGTTTCAGTCCATATCCTTTCATTGAAGTTAATTCTCAATGAAACCTTTTAATCAAGTATATAATTACATCATTTATAACCAACTATATGTCACCTACATAAAGTATTATAAATGTGTCTTAAGCGCTCCCACTTAATTTCTTGCAAATGCAAGCCTCTTCATTGTTTCTGATGAAATCAAAAACTCTTTGACTATTTCATCTAGTGAAGATTCAAACTCCGCTATACTTACTTCATCAAATTGAAGTTTGTATACCTATCTAGTATTCCACGGATCAGCAAAACTCTTGGTTGTATCTTGTATACACCTTTAATACACACTTCTGATAAGTAATGTATTTTGCCATCCTACTAACATATCTCATAAAGGAAATATGTAGTGATTACTAGAATAATCCATATAGACTTTAAGCATTGCTACGGAAGATCTAATCTTGTCGTAGTCAACTCTTTGAACTTTGTCGTAAACAATTTTTCGACAAGTTAAGCTTCTTCAAGGATATTTCATCCAAGTCCATCAATTTTATAGATCTATTTTCTTTCAAAAAGTATTCATCTATCTTGGATTTCATGGCGTATGGCCATTTTAACGGAGTCAGGGCCCATCATAACTTCTTTGTTTTGTAGTTGGTTTATCATTGTTCAAAATCAATCCTTTGTCCACAAATCATTTATTTGATCACAAAGTAAACCATACCTACAAGGTTCAATATGTACTTCGATCTCCATGGCTAAAACACTTTGTAGTCATGGGAGCCATGATCGTTGTGGCCGCTTTCGAAACCAATTCGATGCTTTGCGCTACTCTGATCATTATGCTCAGGTTCATAAACCTTATCAAAATATATTGTCCTCCCACTCAAATACTTCACTAGAAATAATTTCTCGGAAATAAGAAACATTGACAAACACTTTTTTTTTCTTTGTCTCGTGGGAAGAATTCCCAATCAAATCTCTGGGATAACCAACAAAGACATTCATCCGATTTTGGTTGACTATTAGGGTTTATACCCATGCCATAACTTGTATGGTGTCATTTCAACGGATCATGATGATGCTCTATTCAGTGTAAAAGCGGTAGTCACTAAAACATAATCCACAAAAATATAATGGCATCAATATTTTATCTCATCATTGATCCAACAAAGTTTGGATATATCTCTTGGATACTTCATCATCACTATGATACTCCAAGAAACGTAAGTTGTAGAACAATTTCATAACTCTCTTAGATGTTCGCTAAAACTCGTAATTCAAATATTTCCACCATGATCCAATCATAGATATTTGATTTCTATTACGATGATTTCCACTTCATGCTGAAATTTATTTGAATCCTATTCAAATGTTTCAAACTTTTCCTTATTGAATATATCCACATATATACTCAATTCATTGTTTGAAAGTTTTCATGAAGTAGAAGAATCTTCCGCACACAACTATGCCCATGAACCACATATATCATTATGTATGTTTTCACTAAGTTAGTTGCCCGTTCAACTCTTCGGCCTATGAACGGTATTTCAGTCATTACCTTTTAGAAAAGATTTTGCAAGTGCCAAACGATTCAACAAATCGAATGACTCCAAAAATCCATTTGCATGGAGTTCCTTCATGCGATCCTTTCTAACATGACCTAAATTGCGGTTCCACAAATAAGTGGAATTCAAATCATTTGCCTTATGGCATTTTTAGCGTCAGTGTTATGTATGTGTGTTTCACCATTTAAGATTTATAATAACTTATCCATCATACATGGAGTAATGTCATAATTTGAACAACTCATTGTTTTCATTTGACCAGAGCAAAATAACAATTTATTAAGCTCTTTATTATAAATTCTAAGGGCTAGATAGAATGCCAACGACGAACATAATAACACTTTATTTTTGTTCCGTGCGAACATTCTTATCATATTCCTTGTCAGTCACTTAGGCCATTGTATTCTTGAATTGCGTTGTTTTGTATGACACTTCATACCAACCAATATGGTATTAATACCCAAGAATTTCATTGTGTGACTTAACTAGGAATACAACCATAACATGTATATCATTTATATACACCTGAGCTAGACTTTCTAGTCTTTTCTTTTCTGTTGCCAAAATATCTTTTGCAGTTTCTCTTTTAGCTTTCCTCATTATTCAGAAAAACATTTCAACATCAATAACTTCTAGGTTTGTTGGTCAAATACCAATAACCTTGAGGTTCTTACTTTGAAGTTGATCATCATATGACAAGTGTTCTAGATTTCACATATTAGTAACTATGATGAACAATTTCACTCATAATTTTATCCATCAATTCATGACAACTTTTTGAGACCATGTCTCAGACATGCTAGGCTCATAAAGTTTAACCTTAGTATTCGCATGTGCAAATCAGGCTTGCACCCATTGTAAGCACACGTAGAATCTATAACACCCGATCATCACGTGATGCTTCAAACGATGAGTCTTAGCAACGGTGCATACTAAGGATGATAACTTCATGGATATGCGAATATCATTAGTGCCCCAATAGCTGGAGGATTGTGACGCCTTGCGTCTTCAACCTTCATACATTCCCATAAAACTTATGAGTTTATGTAGTCTCACCAAATTATATTCTATCATCTTGCAATAAGGTCTTAGATATCACATATATCTCATACCTTGATTATTTCTGAAAACTAAATTTTCAGCTCCTTATTTTTCAAACATATTTGAACTTTCAAGTTTCATGGAGACAAGATAACTTTTAGGTACTAATTGAAACCATAGCTCTTTGAATCAACAATGTGAGGTTTACTAAAAGTTTGCAATAGGACTTAATCAATTCTTGATTCTTTAACAATACGGTACCAATCCGTAAAGTTTCTTGTCAGATTTTAACAAGATTTCTATCTCAATAACAAGACTAGCGCATAGTAGTAAACGGATGCCAATACTACAAAATTAATTCAAAATACTACTCAGACTATGTTTATGATAATTAGTTCATGTTTTAATCTAATTACTAATGAACTCCCACTTAATACAACATCCCTCATAGTTGTTAAGTGGTACACGATCCAAATCCACTACACCAAAACCGATCATCACGTGAGATGATGTAGCTTCAATGGTGAACATCAACATGTTGATCATATCATCCATATGACTCGTGTTCAACCTTTCGGTTTCCGTTGTCCCGAGGCCATGTCTCAGTACATGCTAGGCTCGTCAAGCAAACCCAAGTATTCCGCGTGTGCAACATGGCTTACACCCGTTGTATGTCAAGTTTATCACACCCGATCATCACGAGATGCTTCAAAACGTCGAACAATGCAACGGTGCATACGAGGGAAGAACACTTTATTATCTTGATATTAATGTGAGGGATCATCTTATAATGCTACCGTCATGATCTAAGCAAAATAAGATGCATAAAAGGATTAACATCACATGCGATTCATATGTGATATGATATGGCCCTTTTGTCTTTGCGCCTTTGATCTTCATCTCCAAAGCACGGATATGATCTCCATCATCTTCGGGCATGATCTCCATCATCGTCGGTGTAGCGTCAAGGTTCATGGCGCCGTCTTCATGGTTGTTCACCTCATGTAGCAACTATAACAACTACTTTGAAATACTACTCAACATGAAAATTAAAGACAACCATAAGGCTCCTGCCGGTTGCCACAATACAATAATGATCATCTCATACATATTCATCATCATATCATGGCCATATCACATAACCAAACCCTGCAAAAACAAGTTAGACGTCTCTAATTTGGTTTGCATATTTTACGTGGTTTAGGGTTTTCGAGAGAGATCTAATCTACCTACGAACATGAACCACAACGTTGATACTAATGTTGTCAATAGAAGAGTAAATTGAATCTTTACTATAGTAGGAGAGACAGACACCCGCAAAGCCTCTTATGCAATACAAGTTGCATGTCGAACGAGGAACAAGTCTCATGAACGCGGTCATGTAAAGTTAGTCCGAGCCGCTTCATCCCACTATGCCATAAAGATGCAAAGTACTCAAACTAAAGATAACAAGAGCATCAACGCCCACAAACCATTGTGTTCTACTCGTGCAACCATCTATGCATAGACACGGCTCTGATACCACTGTAGGATAACGTTGCATAGAAAACAAAAAATTTCCTACCGCGAACACGCAATCCAAGCTAAGATGCAATCTAGAAGACGGTAGCAACGAGGGGGTATCGAGTCTCACCCTTGAAGAGATTCCAAAGCCTACAAGATGAGGCTCTTGTTGCTGCGGTAGACGATCACTTGCCGCTTGCAAAAGCGCGTAGAAGATCTTGATCACGATCGGTTCCGGCGCCACGAACGGGCAGCACCTCCGTACTCGGTCACACGTTCGGTTGTTGATGAAGACGACGTCCACCTCCCCGTTCCAGCGGGCAGCGGAAGTAGTAGCTCCTCTTGAATCCGACAGCACGACGGCGTGGTGTCGGTGGCGGTGTAGAAGTCCGGCGGAGCTTCGCTAAGCTACGCGGGAAATATGAAGTAGAGGAGCAAAGCTAGGGTTTGGGAGGGGGTGGCCGGCCACTCAAGGGGGGGCGGCCAAGCTATGGTCTTGGGGTGGCCGGCCCCCTCCCTTGGCCCCTCATTATATAGGTGGATCCCCAAGTGTTGGTGTCCAAGTCTTCGAATAAGACCCGAAACCAAAACCTTCCATAGGAGGGGGAAACCTAGCCCAACTAGGACTCCCACCCAAAGGTGGGATTCCCACCTCCCATGTGGGGGGTGGCCGGCCCCCTATGGTGGAGTCCACTTGGGACTCCACCCCATCTAGGGCTGGCCGGCCATGGAGGTGGAGTCCCTTGTGGACTCCACCTTCCTTGGTGGTTTCTTCCGGACTTTTCTAGAACCTTCTAGAACCTTCCATAGAACCTTCCGCGACATTTTATTTCACATAAAATGACATCCTATATATGAATCTTATTCTCCCACCATTCCGGAACTCCTCGTGATGTCCGGATCTCATCCGGACTCCGAACAAATATTCGAACTCCATTCCATAATTCAAGTGCTACCATTTCAACATCCAACTTTAAGTGTGTCACCCTACGGTTCGAGAACTATGCGGACATGGTTGAGTACTCACTCCGACCAATAACCAATAGCGGGATCTGGAGATCCATAATGGCTCCCACATATTCAACGATGACTTTAGTGATCGAATGAACCATACACATACATTACCAATTCCCTTTGTCTCACGATATTTTACTTGTCCGAGGTTTGATCTTCGGTATCACTCTATACCTTGTTCAACCTCGTCTCCTGACAAGTACTCTTTACTCGTACCGTGGTATGTGGTCTCTTATGAACTCTTTCATATGCTTGCAAGACATTAGACGACATTCCACCGAGAGGGCCCAGAGTATATCTATCCGTCATCGGGATGGACAAATCCCACTGTTGATCCATATGCCTCAACTCATACTTTCCGGATACTTAATCCCACCTTTATAGCCACCCATTTACGCAGTGGTGTTTGGTGTAATCAAAGTACCTTTCCGGTATAAGTGATTTACGATCTCATGGTCATAAGGACTAGGTAACTATGTATCGAAAGCTTATAGCAAATAACTTAATGACGAGATCTTATGCTACGCTTAATTGGGTGTGTCCATTATATCATTCACACAATGACATAACCTTGTTATTAATAACATCCAATGTTCATGATTATGAAACTAATCATCCATTAATCAACAAGCTAGTTTAAGAGGCATACTAGGGACTTCTTGTTTGTCTACATATCACACATGTACTAATGTTTCGGTTAATACAATTCTAGCATGATATATAAACATTTATCATAAACATAAAGATATAAATAATAACCACTTTATTATTGCCTCTAGGGCATATCTCCTTCAGATTTAGCTATCTGTAAGAGGTAGTTATAGCCTTATATGTGATTTTGGTGATGTGGAGGAAGGAGAATGAGGAGAGTCTGTAGGCTTCTTACATATAGCTTACAGACACCATTTTATTGTTGTATGAATGGTTTCTATAACTTATACTCACATATAGCTATGACTAAAGTTAGATAACTTACAGATCGACTATTATATATACTGTCTATAGCATTATCTATAGATGACATGGAGTAGTATTACAGATCCATCTAAACCAATGTACATGCCCTTATCTAGGAAGGAATGAGTGGAGAGGGTGATGCGGTTGAGCCTAGTGGTGGAGCTGCACTATGTTTGCGTGGTCAACTGATGATGGCGATGATCTCCTCCAATTCCCCGTCCCGGCGGAGTGCCAGAACGGAGTTTCTGGTCCCGAGACAGAGTTTCGCGACGGTGGCGGCGTACTGGATGGTTTCTGGCGACTTCGACTTCTCCTCTCGCGTTTTTAGATCGAAACCCTTAAGTAGTCCAGAGGAGGGCGTCAGAGGCCAGCCGAGGGGGCCATACAGTAGGGCGGCGCGCCCCCCTCCTGGGCCGCGCCGGTCTAGTGTGTGGGGGCCTCGGGCCTCCACCAGGCTTGCCCTTCTGGCCCCGTAAATCTTCTGGAAAAATAAGACCTTCGACATAAATTTCGGGGATTTTCCTGAAAGTTGAATTTTTGCACAAAAACGAGACACCAGAGCAATTCTGCTGAAAACAGCGTTAGTTCGTGTTAGTTGTACCCAAAATACACAAATTAGAGGCAAAACAATAGCAAAAGTGTTCGGGAAAGTAGATACGTTTTGGACGTATCAACTCCCCCCAAGCTTAGCTTATTGCTTGTCCTCAAGCAATTCAGTTAACAACTGAGTGCGATAAAAGAACTTTCACGAACACATTTGCTCATATGATGTAAATATTCTCATGACATGGAAAATTGTTAGGCAATTCATAATAAGATACATGCAAATAAGATCATCCAATAGCTATGTCAATCATGGAAAGGTACCAACGAATTAATAATAAGCATCATAAATCATGTCTATCAGCAGGATTGCAATGTTCATAAAAGGATATGATAAAGTGGTATCTCGCTTGCCCGTATTTGAATAGCAAAACATAAATGCTCAGACACCTCTAAAGTTCATAGAAAGACTAGAAATAGAGATTGTCAAAGATAAAAGCATCAAAGTTATACCACAATCAATCATATTTTGGGACAAGCATATTATACTAAGAATGACAGTTGTGCTCTCAAGAAAGTGCTCAAAGAAAGGATGGAGACACAACATAAAAGTAAAAGATTGACCCTTCGCAGAGGGAAGCAGGGATTAACATGCGCTAGAGCTTTTCATTTTTAAAACGGGAGTAAAATTATTTTGAGAGGTGTTTGTTGTTGTCAACGAATGGTAATGGGTACACCAACTACCTCGTCAACCAGACTTTCAAGAGCGGCTCCCATGAAGGACGTTATTTCTACCAGCAAGGTAGATCATCCCTCTTCTCTTTTGTTTACACACGTTTTTAGTTTTATTATAAGTGACACCCCCCCAACCTTTGCTTACACAAGCCATGGCTAACCGAATCCTCGGGTGCCTTCCATCAATCTCATACCATGGAGGAGTGTCTATTTGCAAAATTAAGTTGCTTACTGATGAATCAGAGCAAAACATGTGAAGAGAATTATTAATGAAGTTATTAGTTGGGGCTGGGCACCCCGTTGCTAGCTCTTATTATGAAAGTCGGTCAAAAGTAAATGATAAGGTTGAAAGATAAACACCACATACTTCCTCATGAGCTATAAAACATTAACACAAATTGAGAAGCATTTTGAAGGTTTAAAGGTAGCACATGAGAATTTACTTGGAATGGTTTGAAATGCCATGCATAGGTATTTATGGTGGACACTCTGGAACGACTTGGTTTTCAGGGGTTTGGAAGCACGAGAAGCGTTCCCGCTCAGTACAAGTGAAGGCTAGCAATAGACTGGGGAGCGACAAATCAAGAGAGCAGTCACTGTCATAATCATGCTTGCGGCAAAATAAATTAACGGAGGCATAAAAGTGATACAAGAACTCTGAGGCAAAGTAAATCATCGAGGCTTAATTGACTTTTGTTCAGTCATATGCATGCGCGAGCATGTGCCAAGTCGATTCAAATGAATTATTCAGAGGAGGATACCACAATGTCATACCTATTTATGAATAAAATAATGCAAGCAAACATCCATGACATGCTACTTATATTAATAAATTGGAGCTAAACATGAGAGATCATGAACTACTAGACTTTCTTAAATGACATATACCTCACATGAACCAACTAAGCATGCTCACATGGATGAGTATATGTACAAAAAATGAAAACAAATAGAGTTCATACCAGCCTCTCACCACAGTCGAATTGTCGTAGATCGTCATTATTGCCTTTCACTTGTGTAGCTTGAATAATATGAAATGAAAACCACGCTCCAGCCACCGAAGACCATTGAACTCATAATGAACTTTACAAAACCAAAGAAGAACAGCAAATATTTTTCGTGTTTTCGAATTGGAAACAAGAACAAAAGGAAACAAGCAAACAAAGCAAAATCTTTTTGGATTTTCTTATAGCAAACCAACGATAGCAAATAAAGAAAAATAAAAGCAAGAAACCAAAATAAGCAAATGGTGAAGAGAAACAACAGAAATATTTTTGATCTTTTTGTGTTTTAGGAAAGAAACAAAGCAAAAACAAGAAAATGAAAACTAGAAGAGTCGCATAAACACAAAGGAGCAGGAATTCGTCAAACTTGACAGCAGTACAGTAATCGATTTTTAATAAATTCTTCCGCTGCCCAGCTCGAAAAGTGTTCAAATAATGAAAGTTAGATAACAACCTAGGGAACATGCACAAAAACTGGCTTCGCAAAATAACGTTCTGGCTGTTTTTAAGAATTTTTTTGGTAACAGTCCAAAATCTGTTTTCAGGCAGCACTTCCCCAAATGTCATCTCCCTCTTATTAGAAAACCACTTAAAGAAGCTAAACAAGTATATACAAGTATCCAGCAACCATAATATGCAAAGAATGAGTGATGCCGGTATACCTCCCCCCAAGCTTAGGCTTTTGGCCTAAGTGGAGTTCAATCCCATGGTGCCCATGAAGTAGCACCTCCGTAGTACGACGAAGATGGATCATATTCCGGGTATGTGCTGGAAGAAGCACCCAGATACGTGACGGTGTAGTCGTAGGAGGGCTCGGCGTCCTCAGAGTCATGCTGCTGGTGGAAGCCTTGTATCTTCATTTTCTCATCCACCTCATCCTTAGAGCGCGACCAAGGTTTCCTGTCAACACTGAACAAATCTGGCTGTGGCAAAGGGATTTCCCTCTCATCCCCGTCAGCAAACAACATTCTATAGACCATATTATCTGAACTAGAGTCAGCTGTAACGAATTGAGGACTCTTCATAGCAGCAATGTCAAGCCTTATAGGAGTTAGTTTCACATCAGTAGGGTCAAGAGGAAGTTCTAGATATGCTAAAATGCGTGATGCAATAATTCCTCCAAAAATAGGCCCCTTGTTAGACAAGCGGCGAGCAACAAAAGCACCAAGATGATAAGGTGTCTCTCCAGTGAGTGCAACAATTAAGAAAGCAAGATGATAGCTAGAAATATTGCTAGTGTTCTCCCTACCAAGAATGCTAGTAGCAAGGTAATAAGCAAAATACTTAATGGCGGGGAGTTGTATGTTTCTTATCTTGCCACGCTTAATGGTGCGGCAGTCATCATTGGTAATCTCTCGATAGAGCTCAAGCAAGGCCCTGAGATTGTCCTCAATCCTCTTCGTTGTACCTACAGGGGCAATATCCAATGCAACACAAAAATCTTCCAACTTCATAGTGACAGGATTACCATAGATCTTGAATGCAACTGTCGGGTGAAAGTGCTTGTTGTTGAACTTAAAACTCTCAACAAAGATTTTAGTGAGCATGAGGTATTGCTCCCTTTCATCTCCCATATAGGTGGTTAAGCCCGCCTTATCAACGAGGGTCAAGAAATCATTCAGCAACCCTGCATTACTCAAAAAGTCATAACATGGGAAAGATGAAGCGTTAGGGACTCCATTGTCCTCTTCGGGCTCGAAGCTTGGCGCGATGACATCCTCATTATAGGATCGCCTGAATCGGGTGGCGGTCCTAGAGGGCCTTCCTGTGCTTGTCGTTTCTCTCTCAAACACTTCTCCAAAGTTATAATTATCCATCTTCCTTTTCTGAAATTTTCAACAATCAATATAAAATTTGATTTGGTGACATATAATTGAGGGAAACTACCATAGGAACTTGCTAGAGTACTAATCATGCATCAAAACTAGTTTCTACAACTTAGAACAAGCATGCAAGCTCACTAAACATGTTACCTACAGCAGCAAAATATTCAAGATATACTCAACCAAACAAAATTCTACTTGGATAATCGGAGGAGTCACATACCGGAGAGCAAATGTGCCAAATTTCAGACAGAAATTTGGGCTGAGCAAAGAGATCGAGAAATCTTGAGCTCTTGAGCAGAAACGCGAGTGAGAGAAATCTAGTGCGAGTTTTTTCGGGAGAGAGAAGAGAGTGGGAGGAAGAGATAAAGTAGTGGGGCAAGGAGGGGCCCACACGCCAGGGTGGCGCGCCCCCCTTCCAGGCCGCGCCGGCCAGTGGGGTGCCACCCTGGGGTGCCCCACTGGTCATCCCCAGGTGCTCCCAGGTGCGTCTTCGAAAAATAAGACCAACGGTATAATGTTTGTGAATTTTTGAAAACTTTGAAAAATGCACATTTCTGGGTATTACATTTATTATTACTGGACAGAAAAAGATTTTGAAATCTCTAATTAACTAAAGAACTTTGCAAAACAAAAATGCTACAGCAAGTAGAACAAGTGGAGGAAGAAAGAGATGTTGTTTACCTCCTCTATGCATATAAAAAGTATTTGTTAACAAGGTTGATCAAGTCTTGCCACCAAATAAATTTTACATAGCATAAGAAGAAATAAACCTCAAATCAATCATGTTACCTTAAATTGTATTGATATGGATCCAATCATAATATGTTGATATCCTTCTTTACGCTCATATATAGGACAATCAATAGTTCCCACTTTGATAGCTCTCACATTAGAAATGGTATTAACTCCACATACTTTATCAATCCTCTTGGGGAAATAAACGGTATGCCCCTTGTCATCAACATTGAAAGTAACTTTTCCTTTATTGCAATCAATAATAGCCCCTGCGGTGTTAAGAAAAGGTCTCCCAAGAATAATAAACATATTATCATCTTCAGGCATTTCCAACACAACAAAATCAGTTAATATCAAGCAGTTATTAGTAACTTGAACAGGAACATCCTCACATATACCAACAGGAATAGCAGTAGATTTATCAGCCATTTGCAAAGATATATCAGTCGGTATCAACTTATCTAAATAAAGCCTCTTATAAAGAGAAAAAAGCATAACACTAACACCCGCTCCCAAATCACATAGAGCAGTTCTAACATAATTATTTTTAATAGAACAAGGAATAGTCGGTATACCTGGGTCGCCCAACTTCTTTGGAACTTTTCCATTGAAAGAGTAATTAGCAAGCATAGTGGAAATCTCCTCATTAGGAATTTTCCTTTTGTTAGAGACAATATCTTTCATATACTTTGAATAAGGAGGCAATTTAATAGCATCAGTCAAAGGGATCTGCAAGAATAAAGGTTTCATCCAATCGCAAAATTTATTATAATGTTCTTCTTCCTTTGATTTTAGTTTCTTAGCAGGAAAAGGCATTTGCTTTTGTACCCAAGGTTCCCTTTCATTACCATGTTTCTTAGCAATAAAATCATCTTTAGTATACTTTTTATTTTTAGCATGCTTTTCAGGTTCATCTTCAACCTCTTCTTTATCAGAAGCATCATTCTTATCATTATCATTATCATGTTCATTACCACTTTCAGTTTCAGCATCAGAAATAGAAATACTATTAGGATCATTAACATGTTCAGAGGATTATACAACAGTTTTACGTTTCTTCTTCTTTTTCTTAGAAAGAGCACTAGGTTCAATGTGTTGAGAATCTTGTTCAACTCTTTTGGGATGCCCTTCAGGATATAGAGGATCCTGGGTAGAAACACCGCCTCTAGTTGTTACTTCATAAGCATGTTTCTCTTTTGAATTATTTTTTAACAAGTCATTTTGCACTTTAGTGAGTTGATCAATTTGAGTTTGAACCATATGAAAATGTTTAACTAGCATCTTAACATCATTGGAGGTTCTCTCCACAATATCATGCAAATTGCTAATAGTTTGAGAATTTTCCATTAAATGATTCTCTACTCTCATATTAAAATTTTCTTGCTTAACAATATAATTATCAAACTCGTCTAAGCATTGAGCAGGAGATTTCGAATACGGAATATCTTCCCTAGTAAAGCGTTGAAGAGAGTTTACCTCAATCATGGATGAAGGAGGAATTATCTTACATAGATCTTCTATGGGAGGTAAATTCTTCACATCTTCAGATTTAATACCTTTCTCCTTAAGAGATTTCTTGGCTTCCCTCATATCTTCATCATTTAATTTAATTAAGCCCCTCTTCTTCAATATTGGCGTCGGAGTTGGTTCAGGTGTAGTCCAATCATCATGATTCCGGCCTATTTTAGCCAATAATTCTTCAGCTTCGTCTGGAGTTCTTTTCCTGAAAACACAACCAGCACAACTATCCAAATATGCTCTAGACTCAACGGTTAGTCCACTATAGAATATATCAAGTAAATCATGCTTTTCCAAATCATGTCCAGGTCGAGCTCTGATAAGAAAGCAAAATCTTGCCCAAGCTTCAGGCAATTTCTCTCCATCTTCCTGGTCAAAGCTATAAATTTTCTGTAAAGCAGCATGTTGAGCACTAGCAGGAAAGTATTTCCGAAAGAAAACATCAAGCAAATCACCTGGACTATTAATAGAACCAGGAGGTAAATTATTATACCAAGTTTTAGCATCATCCTTTAATGAGAAAGAAAAAAAATTAGCAACAAAATAAGTACGCATCTTGACATCATCAGAAAACAAGCTACTCATAGAAGAAAGTTCATTCATGTGTTCTACAGCACTTTCTTTTTCAGTACCACAAAAGGGTGCTTTCTCTACAATAGCTATATGAGATGGATCAAGAGAAAAATCGTAATCTTTATCCTTAATGTTTATAGGAGATGTGGCAAATTTAGGATCAGGAGATAGCTTATATCTAACAGTATGTTGTGCGAGAAACTTTTTAATTTTTCTTGCATCAGTAATAGCATTGCATTTATCAATAAAATCATCATTAAGCTCCACATAATCCTCATCAGGATCATCACTAGAATAATCAACAGACTCAGGTGAATTAACAGGTGTAGCAGCATTTTCATTAGGAGTTTCAGTATTTTCAATTTGTCTAGACCTAGCAATTGTAGCATCTAGAAAGGATCCCAATGAACCACTATCATCAAGCACAACAGAAACATTATCAATATTATAAGAGTTTTCAGATTCAGCAGAAGTACCAGCAAGTGAAGCTTGCGGTGGTGAAACAAGTTGACTTATCACAGATGGTGAATCAAGAGTAGCAGAGGTACTCAGAGTTGTACCTTTTCTTGTAGTGGATGGTAATATGGCGACTTTAGGATTGCGAGATTTACCCATGATGGAGAATTTGCAGCGAACAATATCAATCCAAGTGAACTTTCAAATAAAGCTATGCTCCCCGGCAACGGTGCCAGAAAATAGTCTTGATGACCCACAAGTATAGGGGATCGCAACAGTCTTCGCGGGAAGTAAAACCCAATTTATTGATTCGACACAAGGGGAGACAAAAAATACTTGAAAGCCTTAACAGCGGAGTTGTCGATTCAGCTGCACCTGGAAACAGACTTGCTCGCAAGAGTTTATCAGTAGTAACAGTTTTATAGCAGTAGCAGTAGTGAAATAACAGCAGTAGAGTAACAAAGACAGCAGTAGTGATTATAGTAAACAGCAGGATTAAAATACTGTAGGCACAGGGATGGATGACGGGCGTTGCATGGATGAGAGAAACTCATGTAACAATCAAAGCAGGGCATTTGCAGATAATAATAAAACGGTGTCCAAGTACTAAGCAATCCATAGGCATGTGTTCCGTATATAGTCGTACGTGCTCGCAATGAGAAACTTGCACAACATCTTTTGTCCTACCAGCCGGTGGCAGCCGGGCCTCTAGGGAATCTACTGGAAATTAAGGTACTCCTTTTAATAGAGTACCAGAGCAAAGCATTAACACTCCGTGAACACATGTGATCCTCACATCACTGCCATCCCCTCCGGTTGTCCCGATTTCTGTCACTTCGGGGCCTCGGGTTCCGGACAGCGACATGTGTATACAACTTGCAGGTAAGATCATAAAACAATGCATATCATGATGAAACAATAACATGTTCAGATCTGAGATCATGGCACTCGGGCCCTAGTGACAAGCATTAAGCATAACAAGTTACAACAATATCATCAAAGTACCAATTACGGACACTAGGCACTATGCCCTAACAATCTTATGCTATTACATGGCCAATCTCATCCAATCCCTACCATCCCCTTCAGCCTACAGCGGGGGAATTACTCACACATGGATGGGGGAAACATTGCTGGTCGATGGAGAGGCGTCGGTGGTGATGATGGCGATGATCTCCTCCAATTCCCCGTCCCGGCGGAGTGCCAGAACGGAGTTTCTGGTCCCGAGACGGAGTTTCGCGACGGTGGCGGCGTACTGGATGGTTTCTGGCGACTTCGACTTCTCCTCTCGCGTTTTTAGATCGAAACCCTTAAGTAGTCCAGAGGAGGGCGTCGGAGGCCAGCCGAGGGGGCCACACAGTAGGGCGGCGCGCCCCCCTCCTGGGCCGCGCCGGCCTAGTGTGTGGGGGCCTCGGGCCTCCACCAGGCTTGCCCTTCTGGCTCCGTAAATCTTCTGGAAAAATAAGACCTTCGATATAAATTCCGGGGATTTTCCTGAAAGTTGAATTTCTGCACAAAAACGAAACACCAGAGCAATTCTGCTGAAAACTGCGTTAGTCCGTGTTAGTTGTACCAAAAATACACAAATTAGAGGCAAAACAATAGCAAAAGTGTTCGGGAAAGTAGATACGTTTTGGACGTATCAAATAACAAGGAGATACAGTTCTCCACGCTTATGAGCATCCTTAGATCCCTTACCAGGAGCGAGGAGCGATTGACTACTAGTGCTCTTCTCCTCGCCTCCACGGCCGGCCAGAAGAGAAATAGCAGCACATCTCATCAAGGTCGCAAGGCTCTCCCCCTCGCCACCATGGCCGGCCAGGAGAACTTGCAGATCTTGATTTCCAGGTTCTTGATGGGGATCCGCCGCCAAGAGCTTATTGAGGAAGGTGGTCCCACTTTGCCTTCCATTGACCTCCATACAGAGGAGGTCAATCGAAAGCAGCAGCGAGCCTAGGGCGTTAAGGATCTGGCGGCGATCCAAAACTCCATCTTCACTACAGGGCAACTGCCCAAAAGTTGGCATCCAGCCGGAAAAACAACAAGGAGACCTACAGACTACTTCTATACTACTACGGCGCCAAGCCGAGACCAACTCCGGCCGGCTAGTCCGGCGGAGCGGCCATCGGCGGCCCGTTCAAAGCGGCGAGACTCTCAGGGGTACTTTAGCTACGCGAGAGCAGGGGAGGGGAAAGTGAGTGGTTGTTTATCCAGAGTTTATCAACTAGCGCCTATGCGCTCGCTAGACACGTCCTAGGGAGACCACGTCGGTATTGGTCATGGGTTGATCCATCCGACTACGTTCATGTTTCACCATCCCGGCACAAACCCCTTTCACAAAATCCTTCTCGATCGGAAATCCGACCGTAGTACTACCACAAATCAAATCGAAAATCACACAAAAGCCAGCCAGCCCCTGTTCGTGTTATCGCGGCGAGGCGATGGGCGGCGACGAGGAGCAGCCGCCGTCGACCGCTGCTCGCATCGACGGCAGGGACGAGAGGACGACGGAGGACCAGGCGGCGCGCCTGCCGACCGACGTGCTCGCCGAGATTCTGCGACGCGTCCCGCCGCGCTGGCTCGCCGCGGCCCGCTGCGTGTGCAGGGCGTGGCGCGACGCCGTGGACGGCCGCCGCCTCCTGCGCGCCGACCTGCTACCGCTATCGCTGGCAGGACTCTTCGTCCACTTCGACGAGCACAAGCTCCCGGAGTTCCTCGCCCGCCCCTCTCTCTCCGCGGCCTCCCGCGCCGTCAGCGGCAACCTCAGCTTCCTGCCTTCCGCCGACCCCCACTGCGGCTATTCCTGGAACGTGGACGACGTCGAGTGGGAAAGCTACAAGATCAAGGACCACTGCAACGGGCTCCTCCTGCTTAAGAATAACCGCGTGGTTAACCCCGCCACCCGACGCTGGAATACTCTGCCGGCGGCACCGGCTAAGCGCGGTGCAGGGAATGTGGAGTACCGGGCTCGGCTAGCCTACGATCCCATGGTATCACCTTACTATGAGGTAATTAACATCCCCACTCTACGTTTCTATGGGCGTGAAGAGGACGTAGACCCCTTGATGGAGGAATCAGAGTGGCCGCCGTCCCTGTGCAAGATGTATGTTTTCTCATCCAAATCGGGCTCTTGGGAGGAGAAGGATTTCGTCCGACAAGGGGATGCCGCGGGGACTGCTGGCGAGGTGCGAGGGTGTTATAGCGAGTTTTCAGCCACCTACTTTCGAGAAGCGCTTTATCTACGCTGTCGAACTGATTTCCTCATGAGGTACGAGCCCTACTTACACCACTTAGAGCAGGTCTAACAGACCCCTTAAAAGGCCCAACCCCGTAAAATAACCGTCGAATACAGGGCCAAACCCTCACTCGGCCGTCTAGCAGACCCCGTAAAACAGGCCCCCGCATCGATTTTTTACAGTTTCGGCTACGGGGTGGCTTCTGGCCCCTTACTTGTACGGGGCGGGAGGCCGAATACAGGGCCAAACCCTCACTCTGGCGCGCTGAATTTTCAGGAAATAGTAACTGCAATTCATCTCTCTGCTGGCATGGTAGGCAACCGGCGCGGCGTGGTGGTCGGGTGGAGGAGCAAGGGCGGCGAGGGCGAGCACACGGCGCCAGCGCAGGTGTCCTGGGACGGCGGCCGCGTTCAACGAGACGGCGCGGCGTGGAGCTTCGCCGTGTGGGCGGCGCCCGTGGCGGACACGACGACCGGCGGGCAGGGGAGCGGCGGCCGGCGGGGCAGGAGCGGCGGCCGGCGGGCAGGGACACGTCGCCGACCTCGCCGAGGCAACCGGCGCGCGGGCTGGGGGCCGTCCGTGCCTTCACGGACGCGATGCAGGCGTGGCGGGCGGCGGCGGGCCGGGGCGGCGGCCGGCCGGGGCGGGGCAGGGTAGTGGCTGGAGGTAGAAGAAGAGAAAAAAAGAAAAAAAAATTGATTTGGCATATTCCTAGAATATGCCCTTTTACAGTTTAGCGATACGGGGACTGCTAGCTCGGACGAGTTTTCGGCCGATCGAAATGGAATACAGGGCCATTTTTTCGTGTTATACGGGGCGAAAATTTAAGGGGTCTGTTAGACATGCTCTTATAATGTTCAATAACTGGAGTTTTATCTTACTGGCCTGTTTCTAATGTTTGTTGATTTGACTTTGCAGAATATCATCGTCTAACAAGACATACAGTGTAATCAAACCACCAGCGGATCTTAAAGTGGAGCGCTATCTGCAAATGAAAATAGCAAATTCCGAAAAGGGTGTCTACTTCGTGGCACTTGATGCGAGATGGCATCAAGATAAGCGCTGGCTTCGAGTTTGGATCCTTAACGAATCGTCTGGTCAGATGGTGTGGGTGCTGAACAGCTGAAGCATGATATAGACCTTACGCGCAAGCCATGTCGGTGGTTTTGCAGACGGGCTAAATGGATCTTAGAAGATATTAACTACCGCATGTTCCGTGCTTCTAGTTATCCCGAAGACGGCAACAAAACAGAAACAGCTCGGACAAATTTGAATGGAACTCTGACGAGGATGTTGAGGACAAAGACATAGTGGTTCATGGATACTTAGAAGACACGAAAGAATTAGTTTCTGACATTAAGCTACTTGGGTTTCACCCATATAAAGAGATTGTCTTCTTGGATGCATCACAGCAGACATGTCTTGCATATCATTTGAATGGCTCGAAGATTGAAGAATTAGGAGATATATACCCAAGGGATTATTATTGGTTCAAAAACTTAGCTAATGAACAGGAGCAGGTCTATTCTTTTCCATACACCCCATGCTGGATTGAAGAGTTCCCTGGAAACAATTAGTCTAGAAGTTCATCCTACATATGGGCCTATGTTATTTGCTTGAGCGACGTAATAAACAGCTTGCACAAGATCTTAGGCCTATGCTATTTGACCATTTATTTGAGCGATGTAATAAACGGCTTGCATAAGATTCTTGAGTCATCTTCACTTTATATGTGTTTATTTATAAGGATTGGTTAACCTTTAGTTGATTTTTTACAGTTTTACATGTTTTCTTTATATGTACTAGTAAGCGTGCACGTGCACGTTTCAATAAGCATAACTGGAATGATGTTAAACCTATGGCATACAGTTAGGATTATTGTAGATGCATCAACCTCTTTCGATACCTGCAATAGAACTTGTTGAGCAGCTAGAGGGAAATGTTCAGATAAAGCTACTTTCTCTTTTATGACAAAAAAGTTTAATCAAGAAAGTGCCTACCCTTCATGGACAACACCAATATACATCTGGCCGTCGTAGTAGCCAAAAAGATATTCAAGCACACTTTCTTAGATTATGTAGAAGTGTGGTACAATAAAGTATATATATCTTTAAGTTCACGCCCTTAGATGTTTAATAACTCATTTGTAAGCTACATATGGACGCCTCTACACATAGAGAATTTTTTTTAGCCGAAAACTGTAGAGAAGGCCCCGGCAGTAAATTTTATTAAAAGAGAAAATATGCACAACAAGGAAGAAGGGAATGCACAAAAAAGGGGCTTAGCCCAAAGAAACTACGGAGCGACTATTCACTGCATGGGCTCATATTATTTAGAGAGAAGTTCCTACCATTGGAATTTCCTGGCATGAAAGAGGTTTATATCATTATATGTAAAATTAAGGTCTTCACAATGGAATGAAGTAGCATCTTGGTGGCTGATGCAGAGGAGTACTATATGTGCCTCTAGTCATACAAGCGTGCAGATCTCACGATTAAAACAACACAGAATCATACCTAATTATGAGAAGTGAAAATTTAAACTTTAGGTGGAAGTTATAATGAACGATAAGATATCTAACCATGACATTAAAATGATTTTGTGGACGACTCATACAATTAAACAGACTTGTTTCCATATCTTTAAGAATTTATAATAATTTTCTTCATCGTTTGAAAAGATACATACATGTAGGTTTGGCTCACATCTGGGAAAATCTTCCATCTAAAGGAAACCACAGTCACCCAAATATGTCAAATTGTATTTCCCAACATTTACTCTTGTACGGCCCATAACAGTGTTCTCACTTCTCAGTTTTTAGGTTGATAAACTTAAATATGAAAGTGGAGTTTGACCTATATAAATTAACAATACTGATAGTAAAGTATGCTAGGTTGAACAAGACCCATTTGCTACAGCAATTGCAATAGATTAACAGCTTTCCAAGCGCCTTCGAGTTCCCATCGACAATGTGGCCGCCATCTGAATGCTAATCTCACTTCATAAATCACATATAAATGATGGAACAGTTCTGCTCAAGTTTCTACCAACAACCAAGCCTGTTAGGCTGCAACCCTAAAAGACTTAGAAAACCTGGTGTTTGGATGGATATACAGATCAATCTCCATTTTCCCAGACAGCACAATGCTTAAGTAATTCATCAGCCATCATTAGACTATAGACAAAATTTGCCAAAACACCTAGCCAAAGTAGTAAATGAGTAACAAATGCACCAATCGTGTAGATGCATAAATATGTAAATCAGCTAGTTTCTCTTAAAATATGCATTTTTAGAAATATGTATTTCTATTCTTGAATCGCTCCCGGTTAGATTCAAACATCTCACTCGGTTGGAGTGAATTCTCTGGATAGGCAAAGTGTCTCCCCTGTAGAACAAGCATGTTTCTTTTCCTCTGCAGGAATTTAGGGGTACAAAGGTCAACAAGGCAAACAAGTAAGCTCCCTTAGTCCAAATAAATGTCCATGTGGTTTGGGATGGCATTAACAGCTTGCATAACACAAAACAACATTTTATATCATGTTCATAATTACTTCCACTTTGGGTAGATCATAATGAAATCATTGCATATTGTTAATTCACATCCATATCTTGTCCTGATTGTTTGGGTAGCCAGGAAGAATCAAGCAAGCATGTATGCGTGTTTTCTCCTTGCTTAGGGACGGATTGGTGTCCAAATAGAATAATTTACGTGGATGTAGAATGAAGGCATGTAGTGCAATTTATACTAATCACTGAGATATGCATGATTCCACTTTTGCACCCCTAGGTACCACAATACTTTGTGAGGCAGTTTCATCAGGAGAAAGAGGGTCCATTTATATTTTCAGTGATGACACACAAATAGAGTATATAAGGATGCCGTTGGGAGGGTATACCATCCCCAAATAGAGTGGTTATGGGTTTGGGCATAGATGATGGGTAGCCAGCGGCAGCCTTAAGAGTATACCCGTGAACAAGTAGAGACCCACATGCTCATTACAATGTACCATCAAATTAGTGCAGTATTATTCATCGAGCACGGAAGCACGCCAACGTCTTGTACAAAATCTGGCTGATATGATTCGCATTCGCTGGATCGTGCGCTTTGGCAACAGCTCGCTCTCCTCATTAGGAGACTCATTTCTGAAGCTAAAAAGGAGTGACTTGCGCGGCACGGCTAGAGCTTGCTGGAGCGACGACGCCAGCAGCAAGGACGAAGAACAGAGGAGCAGGGACGGGGCAAGGGCAGTACTCTTCCCAATGTAGGGAGTAATATGAATACACACCACGCCAGAACACCAGGGTAGTTTGGAGAGACAAATACTCTTCCTGGTATCATGTTCACTTTTCACAATTGGTTTATCTAAAATTGAAATAGTTTGGATCCTTCCTACAAAAAAAGGTGTAAATTCATGTGAAATCACGCTATAAACAGGCCAAAGATTTAGCATCCTAGTCGTTGTTTCCTCATTCTCAACCAAAAAGATAATTGCATCTTTTCTCTGTATCATGTATATTATTACGAATGCTGACACAAGAATAAGTGCTCCCTCAGTTCCATCATACTTGTCATGGTTTTAGTTACAAATAAGTACCACAAGAATTACAGAACAGTGCTCCAAGAAAAAAAAAAGAATTACGGAACAGAGGGAGTACTTTACAACTGAGAGCTATCGTCATAGAGACGGAGTCTTAGCACTGAACATAGACATACGACGTGCAAAAACGACGGAAACAATGTGGCTGCCTTGTGACCCGGAGAAGAATCATGCAACTTCAGGTCAGCAACTCAGAAAGGAACTTCGGTGATACAAGACTATGTCTGTCACCAAACTAAGCTCCAATTCATACACATCAGTCATCTGAGAGGAAAGCTCGAAGGCACGTTGTTATATGTCAATTACATAAAACACGAGCTCCGTGTTCAGCCCGAAGACCCTGTCTTCAGCTCAGCCCCTTGTCGAGGGTAAGTCTTGCCAACACTGATGCTATGAGTTCATACGCAGCTGAAAATTCTTATGCAGTCTGTTCCTTGACTTGGCAATTAAGCATTTCAGCTCATAGTCATGACACGGCACTCACATGGGCAACCTCAATCCTTCTTCGAAGCTCGTAAGTGACATGGACTCTTCACTGCCACCATCACTGCACTCCTAGTCTGGAGTAGCCTCATATCGAACGTGTGTCAGGGGATTGCTGTCGTTGATGCACTTGGCTGCCCGCTCCCCTAATTTCCTATTGCCATATTCCCTGCAGCAGTCAAAGATCCTTAGCCACATTGCAAATGTGGGCTCAAACGGCATGTGGTCCACAAACTCCTCGAGCTCAGCCATGTATCCATGCTTGCCGAACAGCTCAATCATGCATTCATAGTGCTCCATGCGAGGAATGATGGATTCATCAATCATCCGAGTGAAATAATTCCTCCCCAACTCAACATGCCCCTCGCTGATACATGAAACCAGTGCGCCAAGGAAAGTGGCGGAGTCTGCCTTAATACCCTGCTTCTGCATTTCATCAAACAATTCAATCCCATACTCACCTTTGCCACTGTGAGCACATCCGAAGATCATCGAATTCCACAGGATGACGTCACGAGACGGCCCTGCCTCAAATACCCTGATGGCACAATCCAACAGCCTACACTTGCAGTACATGTCAACCAGTGCACTTCGCAGTATATCATCAACCTCATAGCCGTTTCTGATAACGTATGCATGAATCTGCATGCCTTGCTTAGGCAGAAAAATGTTGGCACAGGCAGCCAGTGCCGAGCTGAACGTGGACTGGTTAGGAGTTACCTCAGATTGCATCTCACTCAGTGCATAAAGAGCTGCTTCACTCATGGAGTGGCGTTCATAACCTGAGATAAGCGAGTTCCAGGAGTATATGTCTCTGTCTGATCCCATCTCGAATACAAGAAGCCGTTCTGCACTCCTCAGACATCCGCACTTGCGGTACATCCTCAGAAGAGCATTCTTCAGGAAAGGGTAACTGAACAAACCAGACTTGAAAGCGAATGCATGAACCTCCTCACCTTTCCCGATATCAAGCATCCCAGTACAAGCATTGAGCACTGAACCAAGTGTAACAGCATCAAACTCCTTTGTCTCCTTCCTCATCTGTTGGAAGAAATGCAAAGCACCAGTCAGATCCATGGACCTGATATAGCCGGTTAACATAGCATTCCAGGACACTAGATTGCGCTCTTCCATTCCCTCGAACACCCTCTTTGCATCATCAATCCTCCCACAAGAAGCCAGCCCAGACAAAATTGAAGTTGATATTACCATGTCCTTCACTGGTGCCAAGTTGAAGAGCCTTTGGGCTGCATCGATGGCACCACATTTGGCGTACAGATCCACGACCGCGCTCTGCACATGCACATGCTGCTCATACCCATGTCGGAGCACAAAAGTATGTATGCACCGTCCTTCTTTAAGCGCATTGTTATCCCGGCAAGCGCTAATTGCATGTGAAACAGTATAAACAAGCGGCCTAACTCCTGCCCAAACCATCCGGAAGAACATGTCAACCGCCATATCCCCCATCCCAGCAAGAAGATAACGCCGGATAATGACATTCCATGAAATGGCATTAGGTTCAGAAATACCATCAAATGCCCGCCTCGCCTGTGGAAGCAACAAACACTTCCCATACACATCGACCAGTGCCGTACCAAGAATGACATTGGACTGAAAGTCCCGCTTTGAGATATGGCCGTGGAGCTGCTGGGCACCACACAGGTTGAGGCACTCGGCGCAACATGAGAGAACTGATGCCATTGTAACATCGTTGGGGCGAACGCCGAGGGAGTACATATCGACGAAGAGGGAAAGCGCCTCAGTGGGCTTCCCGGCACGGGAGGAAGCGTAGATGATAGCATTCCAAGAACCACCATCCCGGCGAGGCATTAGCTCAAACAACTCCCGCGCGTCGGCGAGGCTGCCGCAGGCTGCAAGAGACTCGATTGCGCGGTTCAAAAGGAAGGTGGGTACTGGTGAGCGGGAGGTGGATGTGGAGGGGAAATACGTGGAAGCGGCGAAGTGGGCCGCGATACGGCGGGCGGCGGAGAGGGAGCGGTGGGACTTGGCCAAGTGGAGGAGGGATGCGTACAGAGAGGAAGGAATCGGGGAGGAGTACCAGGCAGGGGTGAGGGTGTCTAGGGCAGCAAAGAGGCGTCCGGCGGCTATGTGGGCGGAGGTTGCGGACACGACTGCGGCGGAACTAGAGGTGGCGGCGGCGGCCATGGCCGCGGCTCGCGGGAAGGACAACGAAAAGGAACAATGTTTTCGGTTTTCCTTTTTTTTTTTACAACTTTATTGTACTGTACCTCTTTACTCTTTACTACCTCCACCCCACTGAGCTTAAGGCTTATTTTTTTAAAAAAAAAAAGTCAAACCAAGTAAAGTTTTATCAAACTTTAGAAAAATTTATCAAGTATGATGTTTTGTAGATACCATATAAAAATATATTTTATCTATCAATATATTTCATTATCTATAATGATATTGAATTTGTATTTTGCATATTATGATTTTTGTTAAAAACTTAGACAAACATGACATAGTTTGGCTTTCTAAAAATAATATAAGCCTTAATCTTTGGGATGGAGGTAGTATTATTTACATCAGAATTACTCCAGACATATATATCCAAATCTCGGACCCGAAATTCCTAATCTAGAACCCAAAAAAACCCGAGCACATATTCACGAAGGTGTTTGGAATTTCCAAATTTATTTGAGAAATTTTAGGCTTATAGTCTTAACACATGAATATCCCAAGGAGCACACCAACATTCAGAATCTAGAAAGCCCAGAACATGGAGAAGCCTTGAGCCCAGCCCAAGTGGAGCAAGGTGTAACCCTAGACTACGAGTACCACAAGCGCACATCATCTTCTCCACTCTCCTCCCTCCACGTGACCCCAGACCCATCATCTTCTCCACTCCCCCACTCCCCGTGACCCCCAGACCTCCAGACCCCCACTCACCCACCACCGCTGGCCACAACCTCACCCACAACCCCTCTCCATTGCACACTACCATCTGCCATCGACAGCCATCACCATCTACCGTCGTCTCCTTGCCGTCAGTCGACACCTCCCCATCGTCCTCTTTTGTCAACACCTCCACGTCGACCTCAGCGCTCGATGGGATGCCTCCTCCATCCTCCTCGCCTCGTCGTGGAGGACCACAAGCTGTGTCAGTTCTTTTGTTCAGTATGTAATTTCGGACTCATAGTTGTCAGAAATGTGATTCTACAACTTTACGATCAAAATTGAGTGAAACAATTCAAGGATTATGGTAAGTAGAATCTAAGATTTTACGATTGTAGAATTTAATATCCTACGGTTTGAGATTCTACCATAGAAGTTCCGATTCGATTCGGAATCACGATTCTGACAATTTTGTCGGGATATTCAGGAATTTCCAATCGTGAATCTCGATTGTCGGGGATCAAATATTATGATATTATGATGCACTTTCAGATGTCATTCTCGTAACCTTAAATATTTTTTCCCGAATTTTCCGTCCCAAAATTTCGAGATTTCCTGAATGCCCAGAGTGACAACACGTAATAGACCCTTATCTCGATACGCTTGTATCTCTTGGGGCAGACGGTAAGGAGAAACACAACCTCACAACCTACCAGCATGTGTGAAATAATTAAATTCGAGGACACTACAGGAAAACAATAAACCCCGGTGGCCATTTATCGGGGACGTCGGTGTAGGACGTTGGAAAGGCCAGCCCACTACTCTAATGTCGGCGTAGAATAGTTGTCGGCATAGCTCGACCTACACCGACGTCTTCCTTTGGCGTCGCTCTGGCCGTTGGCATAGCTGCCTCCATGTTTCGCTCGATTCCCACCGGCTAAGAGGTGTGAGACAATGCTAGTTTTTCAGAGCTACGCCGACCTTTTCACATTAATGCTTCTTTTCCAACGGAGGGCATGAACTTTCTTACCTAGATGCATAACTTTTTAAAAGTCTTTGTAGTTCAATGATAAAATAGATAGCTGTGAACCTAAAAAAGATTTTTTGAAAAAAAATCAAGGGCAAACTATCATGCACGTGTAGTTCAAATTTCACACGCGTCCAGCTGAATCGGCAATAATTTTTTCCTTTTCATGAGAGGTACCTAGAAATAATTTGAGGTGCAAGCAGTTGGTGATTTGTACATACAATGTAGTCTAGTATTCTTTGAAAAATTGGATGGTACAATTTTGGAATGGTTTCTTGTTAGGTGCTACACAAAAAACCCCCGCTTTTGGCGCTCAGAAAATAAAAAAATGGATTTTTTTGTGCAAAGACAATGAAAAATCCCCCAACAATAACATTACTTTCTATCTGAATACACACGCGGTATGCACAATATGGGCTCAGTTCGATAAACAATGCCATGCTTTAGGTCATGATCTAGCTCATTTGACCTTAAAGCTATAGAACTTTGTAAATGGTAGATCATTTCAGATAAATTTTTCTATAATATTTACAATACTCCAAGTTTGTTATTTTTCGTAGAAACTATGTCACATAAGATAACGCAATGCGAAGGTTTCACCATTTTTTTGAGTTTTTTTGAATTAGTTTTTCTTGATTCAAAATGCGGCCAAAACAACAGGGATGAACTTTCTTGGCTAGGGTTATAATCTTTCGAAACTCATTGTGGATCTATGATTAAATAGATAGTTATGAACCTAAAAATGATTTTTTGAAAAAATCAAGGGCAAACTATCATGCACTTGTAGTTCAAATTTCGCATGTTTCCAGCTGAATCGGCAATAATTTGTCTTTTTGGTGAGAGGTACCTAGAAATATTTTGAGGTGCAAACAGTTGGTGATTTGTAAATAAAATGTAGTCTAGTATTCTTTGGAAATTTGGGTGGTGCAATTTTGGAATGGTTTTTGGTAGGTGCTTCAAATAAAAACCCTCGCTTTTGGCGTTCGGAAAATAAATAAATAAAATGATTTTTTTGTGCAAATACAATGGAAGACCCCAACAACAACATTGTTTTCTATCTAAATACACACACATGTGCACAGTATGGGCTCAGTGCCACAAACTATGCCATGCTTTAGACCTAGCTCATTTGACCTGAAAGCGATAGAATAAGATGACGTAGTGCGAAGGTTTCTCATTTTTTTTAGTTTTTTATTAGTTTTGCTTGATTCAAAATATGGCCAAAATAGTGGGGATGAATTTACCTATGTTTATAATATTTCGAAACTCTTTGTAGATCTATGATGAAATAGATAGTTGTGAACCTAAAAATGATTTTTTGAAAAAATCAAGGGCAAGCTATCATGCACATGTAGTTCAAATTTCACCTGCTTCCATCTGAATCAGCAATAATTTGTCCTTTCGGTGAGAGGTACCTAGAAATATTTTGAGGCACAAGGAGTTGGTGATTTGTACATATAATATAGTCTAGTATTCTTGAAATTTTGGGCGGTGCAATTTTGGAATGGTTTCTTGGTAGGTGCTTCACGCCAACTGAATACACATGTGTGTCCGCAATATGGTCTCCGTTCGAAAAACTATGACATGCTTTTGCTTATGACATGAAAGTAGATCAAGTCCTTGGTAGCATCTCAAGAGGAGTGGTAACTCGTAGACACCATGCATTACTTATCACTTATTGTCAACACCATGCTTTTGTGTCTAGTTTTGAACCACTCAAGGTACATGAAGCCTTGGTTGATCCGGATTGGGTAATTGTCATGCAAGAAGAATTGGAGTGTTTCACTCGTAATGAAGTGTGGTCTCTAGTTGAGAGACCCAAAGATCATCGCATCAATGTTATTGGGACCAAATGAGTATTCAAGAACAAGCAAGATGAGAATGGCATTGTCATACGAAACAAAGCAAGGTTAGTGGCGCAAGGGTTTGCCCAAATAGAAGGTATGGATTTTGAGGATACCTTTGCGCCGATAGCCCGTCTTGAAGCTATTCGTCTTTTGCTTGCATTTGCATCTTTCCACAATTTCAAACTATATCAAATGGATGTGAAAAGTGCATTTTTGAATGGTCCTCTAAAAGAAACCGCATATGTGGCTCAACCCCCGGGTTTCGAAGACCCATGCCGACCCAACCACGTGTATTTACTCCATAAGGCACTCTACGGTCTCAAGCAAGCTCCACGTGCTTGGTATGAGTTCCTTAGGGATTTCTTACTACATGATGGTTTTGCATGAGTACGGTCGATTCCACCCTTTTCACCAAGCAGGTTAAAGGGGGTGGCCTATTTATATGTCAAATATATGTTGATGATATTATCTTTGGTGGAACTAACCCCAATCATAACAAAGCTTTTGAGCTATTGATGACTAGGAAATTTGAGATGTCCATGATGGGAGAGTTGAAGTTCTTCCTAGGCTTCCAAGTGAGGCAACTTGCAAAAGGCACCTTCATCTCTCAAGAAAAGTATGTGAAGGACATGCTCAAGAAATTCAACATGACCAATGCAAGCCCAATGAAGACACCCATGCCCGTAAAGGGGCAACTTGGCTCATGTGACGGTGAGAAGGATGTGGACATAAAGGTATACCGCTCCATGATAGGATCCTTGCTCTACCTTTGTGCCTCTAGGCCGGATATCATGCTAAGTGTAGGGATGTGTGCTCGTTTTCAATCCGCTCCCAAGGAGAGCCATTTAATGGCGGTCAAACGGATTCTAAGATACCTTGTTTTCACTCCTACTCTCGGGCTATGGTATCCAAAGGGGTCAACCTTTGAACTCATTGGCTATTCGGATTCCGATTGAACCGGTGATAAGGTTGACCGGAAGTCTACCTCCGGGGCTTGCCAATTTATTGGCCGGTCATTGGTGAGTTGGTCATCCAAGAAACAAAACTCCACCGCTTTATCCACCGCCGAAGCCGAATACATATCCGCGGCATCTTGTTGCACTCAATTGTTATGGATGAAGCAAACCTTGAAAGACTATGGTGTGTCTCTTGGTACGGTGCCTCTTCTTTGTGACAATGAAAGTGCAATTAAGATCGCCAATAACCCGGTTCAACATTGTCGCACCAAACATATTGACATTCGCCATCACTTCCTACGTGATCATGTCGCCAATAAGGATATTGATCTCACTCATGTGGGAACAACCTACCAATTGGCAGATATTTTCATTAACCCTTTGGATGAAGCCCGCTTTGTTAACTTGAGAGGAGAACTTGGTATTCTTGATCCTAAAAACTTGGATTGATTAACTTCTTGCACTATATTCTTGCATTTATCTTGCTATCTAGCTTAGAGGCATAGCACATATGGGGATAGTCATCTTACCATGTCTTGGTATGATGCATACCTATGTGTGCAACATAAATAGACCCAATGTCATTATATGGACCCAAGCATGTCTCTTCGAGGTCTCATGACATTTGCGCTTTCACATAGGGGGAGTAATCCCCCGCCCCTCATTAAGCCTCAATTACAACTTGATTTGACTAAATAAGGCTAAATGATTTTATTGCAAAAACTATTTCAAAAATGTTTTATGGTTCTTGATATCCTTCGAATCATGCCCATTGTTGCTATTTATATCTTGTTTGGATTTTCTCTCCAATGGGTATGCCTAGAGAACTTTGTGTTTCCAACCCCATGTCTATGCTCATCTCATCATCATCTATCTATCTATATGTACATGTCATCTTCTGAGCATTCACACAGATTTACACAAAGAATAGGGGCAAAACGAGGCAAAACGAGACAAAACTGGGCAGTTTGCCCCTGGCCGGTCTCTGGCCCGGTTGGACCGGCCTCTGCGCCGGACCAGCCGGCGCCAGGTCCGGTCGACCGGGCACCCGACCGGCCGTGCGGGCTGTTATGTGTTGGGAGAGGATACCCCTTAGGGATCTTCTTCCTCATTATCCCCCACCTCCCAAACCTCCATGGCCGCCGCCTCCACCATCTCCACCACGCCCTAGGCTCTTCCCACCACTAGTTTCTCCCCAAACTTCACCCAACCATAGATCGGGATCTCTCAAGCCTCTTCACCAAAGGATTTGGTCCCTCTCAAGCTATTTTGGGAGATCTTGGGGATTTGGTCCTCAAGCCCTCTTCACGTGTTCTTCCTGCTCACTTGGGCAAAGAGGACGATGTCTTCGGGTAAATCTTCCTCCCTATCCCTCTCCCTCTTGCTTTCCCTCTCCCACTGCCCAATTTTGCGAAAAGTTGAGAAAAGTTAGGGTTAGGGTTAGGATTAGTAAGTCCTCATGCCATCTAGAGTGTCTCACCCTCCTATGCACATTGTTCACTCTCCTGGTATAGTCTATGTTCAAGTTTGTGAGTTTTTGCATGATTTTGTGTCGAATTTCTGGGCAAACATCACAAGTCAGCACGACCCGGTTTACAGCCCGGTCGACCGGCCTCTCAACCGGCTGGTCCGGCGCGCCGCCCGGTCAACCGGATGGCCAACCGGCTGGTCCGGTCTGTCGTTCGGTCGGACCGGCCCCTGCGCCGGCTCGCCCAGCTTTTTCGCATAATCTCGTCGAAACACTTGGATATATGCTATGCTTTTGGCTTCCTCATATATGCTGATGACATGTACACTTACCCTTCCTGCTCTCCTCGCTCTATTTTGCTGATTCACAGGAAGTTGGAGCGGTGAGGATCGTGGCACTACCGCCAAGAGAGGGAGGCTTGCAGCGCCTCCACCACGCCGTACTAGTGGCCGTGCATCTCAGCCCACTGGTGGCAGCTCAGCTAGGGGACGAACCAAGACAACTACCAGTAAGAGGAAAGATAAACATGCAGCACAGGACGGTGATGAGGTATTGCCAGAGTTCCATGTTGGTGATGTACATGTTGGTGCATGGAGAAGACTCAGAGAGTCTAACCCCTATCGCTTTGAGGAACCCACTTAAACAGGGGGAGATAAGTTTTTCTGGACCAAGACACAGCAAGTCATGTGGGACGACTACTATGACTCCCAAGAGCACATGAAGACAGGCACCATTGTTATGCCCAAGGCCATCAAGGATGTCATTGGAATGTATGAAGCCACCAAGTTTCGCTTTGTGGTTTAGACCTTGAGGCGGATGGGGTTGTATGATCTTATGTGTCTAACACCTACTGATGGGTGCTATTGTCCAATCTTGGTGAGACAGTTTCACTGCACAGTCTTTTTCCATGATGATGAAGCTCGGACTATGACTTGGATGACTGGCAAACAGAAATACACTTGCACCTATCTTGATTTCTGTGAAGCCTTGGGGTTTGCTAGAGGCAGTGCTTGTGGTTTCAAGCTATATTCTCAGCAGAAGTTCACCAAACGGGACATTGCCTTTTGCTATCCTCCGGATCCCACACCTGGACCTCCCACCATCTCTGGCATGTACTACTCCTATCTTCTACTTGCCAAGCTATTCTGTGAGACTCTCATCAGCAAGTCCGGAGATACGAGTGAATGCCGTGCATACCATCTGAACTTGATGTACTACTGCCACCCTGAGCACCGGAAACTTATTGATGGCTGTGATCTCATCTACTGTGAATTACGGCGCTGTGTTCGCGAACGGTTGACTCCTAACCTTGCCCAGTACGTTCAGCTGCTCATCAACAAGGTTGTGCAAGCACCTCTCAATACGCAAGGTGAGCGGGTCAGGATGGAAGCCTTCAAGGTCCCTGCCCAAGGTGATAGACCGGAAGTCGCTGACATGATGCCTTCTGAGCGCCGGTCCAAGGAACGCCATGACCATGCTAGCTCCAGCTACTCTAGGCGCCCCCAGCATGGTGTCTCATGGTTCTTCTCTAGCCTATGGCAGATGTGCAAAAATACCAATGATGTTGCACATCAAAGTCTTTCTTTGAACCAAGAGACAAGGAGGCGCCAAAATGAGTTCATGGCAACTAGGAATGCACCTGTTCCTCCTCCTGGCCCTGAGTTGGAGCCTGTCCATGCACCAAACTGGGAGATGCCTCTCCTTTCTGATGAGCTGTTCCAGAACTTTGATCCTTCCTTGTACACCTATGGTGGTCCACCTCCTAGGCCTGCTCGTGCACCTACTGCTGATGAGGATGATGAAGAGGATGAAGGTGATGAGGATGACAATGGCGAGGATGATGATGGAGAGGATGACGATGAGGATGGTGATGACAGCTCTCCATCCGCGGGGCACGAGTTCTATTGATGGGAACGCTAGCATCTCTCCTCTTTTTCTTCGCCTTTTTGGTGTTCCGATGCCAAAGGGGGAGAAGAGAGTAGAGTCTAGAACCACGGGGTTCTTTGATTGTCACAAGCCATGGGTGTTGCTTTATTTGAATCTTATATGGCTTGTGCTTATTTGCTTTGATTTCTCAAGAACCGTTTGCTACTTCGAATAATTCGTGTATGGACGTGTATGGACGACTATTTGTATGCTTAATCACTCTATTAGGATAATCATGCTTTATGCTTATATATCTTGATATACTTGTCCATACCATGCTTGTTTCCTAAAGATATTGGGGGAGCTTCTCATATTCCACAAATGGTGCACTTTGCATTCAAACGCAAATTCTGCAAGTGCACACATTATGGGGGAGCTGTCGTAATATCTTATATGGAATCAAGGTTTAGAGCTTATCATAATATCTTTATGTGACTCTAGCTCGGTTTGTCATCGTATACCAAAAAGGGGGAGATTGTAAGGGTATTTTACCCTTGTCCATTATTTTGGTAACTATGACACCGTGCTAGAGTATTTGGACTAATACATGTCTACAAGATGATTTCCAGGTATTAGCCAAAGAGGTATAATGGTGTAGCAATGGAACAAGAAGGCAACGGGTGACCCCCCCAATTCGATGAAGAATCAGCAAGGTTTTCCAGAGCCTGGTCGGTCCCAGATCCGGTCGGACCGGCCCTGGCACCGGACCGCCCGGTCACCAACCGGACCCAGCACTTGTGCCATCCGGGCAAGTTCCAGTAAAGAAGGGCGAGCTCTCCGGTCAGCGTCCGGTCGCCAACCCGGTTTGGACCGGCTGCTCCGGTCCATGGCCCGGTCGGACCGGGCACCAGACCGAGCGTTCCGGTCTGCAACCGGCCTTTGCGCCTGTGCCATCCGGGCGGTATCCAGTAACCTCAGAAGCCTGCCCGGTCAAGACCCGGTCCCAGCTCCGGTTGGAAACCGGCAGGTCCGGTCAGTGGCCCGGTCTGACCGGGCTGTGGACCGGCCTGTCCGGCACCAAATCCGGTCGACCGGGTTCCTCGAGGAATCTGCTGATGTGGCAAGTGACCAACGGCCATATTTCTAAGAACACTATAAATAGGCCTTCTTCTACCTCTGAACAGTTAGGCACTACACTACAAGCTGTTCTTGAGCTCTCTCTCTCCTACTCCATTGCTAGAAACACCAAAAGCCTCAGATCTCCCTCCTCCTCCACCCAAACTCAAATCCCTCCGGGGAATCGTTAGAGGAGGACCCGATCTACCGTTCTACCAAGCCAAATCTCATTCCCCCTTGTATTCATCGAGAAGCTTGCTTCCTAGGGTTCCTTGGAAACCCTAGGTGGGCAAGAGGAGTCCGGAAGCATCCGGGCTGTGGATTTGCTCCTGGCAAGATTGTAAAGGTTTGGAGGCTACCTCAAAGTCTACCACAAGTGAGTGAGCTATTCCTTCGTGGGATAGGCTCCGGAGAATAGGGTGAGCCTTCGTGGCGCGGGGAATCCTTCGTGGGACCTCCACTCCTCCAAACGTGACGTACCTTGTTGCAAAGCAAGGGAACACGGGAATACATCCTCGTCTCCGCGTGCTATCGGTTATCTCTAACCGAACTCCTTACTTGTGATTTAACTGCCTGTGAGAGCCTTCGTGCTCGAGTTAGTTGTATCCTCATATAGGTTGCTTCACCTAGTTTGCATTAGGCTCACCTTTATATTCCGCAAAGCCTAATATTGCAAAGAAAGAATTAAAATCTGTAGTAACCTATTCACCCCCCCCTCTAGGTTTACCATCTCTATACTTTCAGTACTCTACCAATGCATTTTGCTCCTCCTATTCTCCGTCGTCCCGCCGCCGACGACCGACGACCTCGTCCCCGACAGCCACTACTCCTACTCTATCGATGCCTATTGCTCATCCTCTTCTCCGGCGTACCACCGCCGACGGCCGACGCGCCCTGCTCCTCCACTTCTCCGACGCCCCACATCTGACGACCAACGCCCCTCCTCCTCCTCTACGCGCCAACGCCCTCGAGTTCCGGAGCACCGTACACCACCAGAACGCGTCGGCGGCTCGGACACGGGCCTCACAGGGAAAAATCCTCGCAGCGCGAGCTGTTAGGGCTAGATGCGAGCCTTTTTATTTTTGTTGGTCGGGTATGGCGATGGCAATGCTGTCGGTGTAGGTTCTAACGGCCGTCAACCAACGCTAACTTACGGCGGGTCAGCGCCAACTACACGGCACACTAACGGCCCCTGTCATCGTAGATGTGGCCTGATGGTCTCATGTTGCTACGCTGACGGGAGCCGTCCGTCGGCGTTGATGCCACTTCCTGTAGTGGGATAGCTTCAAACAATAGATATGCAGCGGAAAACACAAGCACACACAAGTAACAGAAGGATTTACGTGGAAACCGTCCTCAAGATGAGGAGGGGAAAACTACGGGTGTGGACCAACCGGTCCATGCAAGTTTCACGGTGAGCAACCTAGGTACAACCTTCTCTAGAGCATCTAGATATTAGAACACACTTCACCTCATTGCCCACTAGCGACAACAACCACCACCAAAGGTAAGGCAGAGATATCACAATTTCTACCCCATTCGGTAATCAATGAACTGCTCTTAAATTGCAGATCCAATCAACACCAAATTTAGTATATAAGTAGACATATGAGTCCCCAACGTACTACAACAATCATCTCAATCGTACACCATTTGCATACCTAAACTATTCATCTCCCAAAACTGATGTGTGCTGAAACTGCAATAATCAAAACTGACAAAATCGCTCTCAAATCTGATTCTATCATGGCCCAAATCTCGAACCAGCTAAACATATTGAAGTATTGAAAGTAAGGAATAAGCTCACCAAGTTTGGAGTCAATCCAAAAACATTTAAGCTTTCAAAGACCAGCTTAAAAACAGACCGATCAGATCTAAAAAATCTAGACATAAATCACCTCTCCTTTCCCTCTTCACACTTGGTTGTGATGTTCTAGTGTGTCCTCTCACCTCTCACAAGTCACAACAGTCACGTTCTGACTTGATTCTTGCTTTCTCACGTACACTACTAGAAAATCATTAGTTCCGGTCATGTTTTGATCTGGGACTAATGTGAGCATTAATTTTTTTAGGTTTTAGGTTTTGCAGAAAACAATTTTAAAATTTTAAAAATTTATTGTTTTTTATTTATTCAAAATTATTATTACATCATTATTTTTGTTTATTAAAAGAATTATTTGAAATTCAAACAATAAAGAAGTATGACATCGTGACCAACATGTTAATAGGATTGATATGATACTAGTATCAATAACGTGGATGTTAGAGCACTTGGAAGCGGGACGGAAGGAACTGAGAAGTGAAACGTGCTAGTGCTGGAGCAGTCTGAGGATGAGTGACCGAGCGGAAAGTTTAACCACAAGTGAGCAATTGGACTTGAGAATAACTGTAGTTAGAGAGTAAACTAGCCAAATAACTGAAATACTAGAAATTCTGAAAAAAAATATAGAAAAATGAGGGAGTGGAAAAGAATAAGAAAAAAAAATAAATAAATAGCCGTCATGACCTTTAGTCCCGGTTGGTATTACAAACTGGAACTAAAGGTTCTTCGCCTCGACGCGCGTCCCACGTGGAGAAGCCTTTAGTCCCGAGTCGCAGCACAACCGGGACTAAAGGAGGGCCTTTAGTCCCGATTCTGTAATCTCGTTTGCAAAACAGATTCTGTAATCTCGTTTGCAAAATAGGGACTAAAGACCCGTTTTCTAGTAGTGTTAGTATCTAGACATGTTTAAGTGCGGAGATACATTCGTATTTAGAAAAAATGGAGCAAGTTATTGTAGGATAGAGGGAGTAGCTTTGTTTTAGGACACCAGATTGTCTTCCGGCATTACTGAAGATCAAGACGGCCATTCTTGAGTAGAAAGATGGAAAATTTCCATATAAAAAAATGGATCATCAAGGTGCAACTTACATGCAATTCCCCACGCAATAATGATAAATTAAATATGTTGGGAGGCTGACTTTTATAATTGAAAGTTTCACTGTTACGAAGTCCTGTAATCTTACGAAAAACATAGGGCCTGTGTGTTGTGAAATGTATATGTGGATCTAGCCCTTTCCAACAGTTCGGATTTTTGGTTCAAGTGGCTAGTGCATGAAGCTTAACATGGTATCAGAGCCCCAAGTCTCGAGTTCAAATTCTGGCTTTCACATGGTTTTCGCAATTAAGCCTAAAAATTGTTGTTGCTCCCCTCTTTAGCCACCGCTGATGCCCCCATGTCTCGAGTTCAAATTCTGGCTTTCACATGGTTTTCGCAATTAAGGCTAAAAATTGTTGTTGCCCCCCTCTTTAGCCACGCTGATGCCCTGTTTCGGTGTGCTCAGGGCCGGCCCTGACATTTCAGGGGCCCGGTGCAGAACAATAAAAGGGGTCATATATATACACATAAAAAGATGATTTTTGATAATTTCAATAGAAACTTAATGGAGTGCCGCTACTACCCTATTCCCCTTGCTCCCTTTCTTCAACCTTTAGCCTCTCTCTAAAACTTATACTGATTGGGAAATGAGGAAAGAGAAGTAGAGAAGTGGTGAAGAAATCAAATCGATGGATGAACAAGAACGACTAACCTAGAAAAATATATAGGAGAGATTGTACTACTAACCATTGCAAATCCAAGAGGGATTTCTTGGGAATCAATGAATCATAATCTCTTCCTCTATTAGTTCCTCGAAGATAGCTAAAAATCTTGATGAGAAAGAGCCGCCCCATCGTTGGCGCCTCGACGATGATCGGGAAACGGAAAAGCATAACGAAGAGGAGAGGAGAGAAATCGATGCGATGAGCGGATGAGGGACGGGAAGATACAGGCCTAGAATAGAGTCAACCGGCTGGTCTACTTTTTCTACAGCGATCTGCATTCGTACATGCAGTACATGCAATGCTTCAAAGGCCTTCTATGATAGGGCACATGAGCTCATTTTTTATTGGGAAAAAAAAAGGTCCAAGTGAATAGCATTGCAGCTGTATCAAACTTTCATCAGGGGGGCCCTAGCGATCGGGAGGCCCAGTGCGGCCGCACCGGATGCACCGGCTCAGCGCCGGGCCTGGGTGTGCTCTTCTTCTTTCACGTGTTGACTTTCTCTTCTCCCGTCACACGTGAGTGGAGGTGTTGTGAAATGTATATGTGGATTGTCTAGCCCTTTCTAACAGTTTGGACTTTTGGTTCAAGTGGCTAGTGCATGAAGCTTAACACTGTGGACCTGTAATTTTGGCAGGCGGGTATTTGCCAATTCGGTCCTGTGTGGCATATTCAAAGTGGCCTACACCCGTGCGGTGGCGCGTCTTTTCCACGGGAGACAGGTCTTATAATTCAACAAGATATCCACCATAGGTGAACAGGGAAGGGTAGAGGAATAACTGGTACAGTAGTGGTAGATCGATGCTAGTTAGTAGCTTACACGTCAGTAAGTACACAAGAAAAATTGAGCTGCACCAAGAAGATGCCAATGCGTGTGGGGGACTGGGCCAGCTGGGGGGATATATTTCCTCCTAGTGTCTTTGCAGTCTTTCAGGAGATGGCTTGTCGACGACAATTGATCCCTTCCTTAGTCCAGGGTCTTGCAAACCATGTTTAGATTAGCACAAGCAACACCATTTTCAAGCAGTAACCGTCGGTGATTCACATGCTTGTCAATGTGAGATAGAGAAAGAAGGGGAACGGAGACAAGTGTACAGCCCGAGAGAGAAGATGGGAAACATGTTACAAGATGAAGCAACCATTCTATCAGAAGTGACCGAAACGTACTGTAACAAACAGTACATACGCTATTTGATTGCGTCAGTGATGTAACGATCAGTGGAAAACACAGCTCGGTCGATGTCTAATTCGATTTGCCAAGGAAGAGACCGGCAGACGGAAGATGGGCTCATCTCACGGCATTCATGCCAGAGATAAAATAGAAAGAAAGCAGAGGAAGGAAGCTGATCTTCGCCTGCTGTTGCTCCCTCCAACACCACCCACCGATCCACTGCCAGCAGACGGATGATGCGTACTACTGGGATGGCAGTGCAGCTGAGGGAGATCCATACATGGTGGTGCACTGGTGCTTGCAACAGTAGCAGAGGGGGATAAGCCCGGAGGGCAGAGTCCAGAGCACATTCGAGCCCCCAAGATAGAGGAGTGCTGGAGTGGAAAACCCACCCACACGGAGAGCGATTGTACCCAGAACCTCATGGTAATATAATCAATCACACATTGCCCCAGTTGAGAGCTCAGATGAGCTCGACTGAGAGCATGCAGATAGAGGTAGGTTTTTTTTAACGAAATAGGGAGGAAACCAGTTTTCAAGAACTAATTAACGGGGACAAAATAGACCGATCAAGTTTTGAAAAAAAAACATAATGTACAGAATAGTAAAGATCTGTTTCTGCATATTTTGGTACTACCTCCGGCCCAAATTAATGAGACGGATTAAGGCGCAGTCATATATACTATGCCCACTTCTAATGTACTCCTGAGCTGTGCCAGTTAATTTGGGCAGGATGAAGTAATAAATATGACCATCTGCTAGCTCTGAAGAAAAGTTGCTATACAAAGAAAGATAGACTACAAGAGTTACTCAACCTGTTGCGCATAAGCTAATTTTGTGATTTTTTAGCATGTCGCAGATGGTCATATGTTTTTTACCGAAGTTTACAAGCTCAAGTTTCTATCCACTTTTATCCGAATGAACTTCGGATCCATAATGTTTTCTCAAGTTGGAAGATGTGATTTTTGCAAAGTTTCAGAAATGGTTTCCCTATGTATCCAATGTCCAGCACTTTCCCATGCAAATCCAGGTTTATAAGTTAATAAGTATCATAGTAACTAGTTCAGGAATGTAGTTGGTATCTAACTAGAGATTTCAATTCAAGCACGTCACAACCTTTGATCTGTTTATCAATCTAAATAATCATGGAAAGGCAGAGGCAGGATTACTCAAGTACTAGCGTAAGAATATGAAGAAGAAACATGCATGTGCTGAGTTGATAGTGCAAGGACACTCGTACAATGGTTGGAGATCCTGTCGAGCTGTTCCCTTGCTTGCCTTGTCCACAGAAGATCGATGCAGATACACAACTGCGTCATCAAGACGTCACCCGAGCGGGTGGACCCACAGAAGCTCCGTTTGTATGATCCGTGGGCCTTTCTCTCCGGGGGTTATAGGTACCCCCACCTCTACGTGTGCTGCTGCTGCTGCCATGCCACCACCAGCACCACGCCACCACTTCATTTGCATGCACCGGAGCTCAAGTGGTGCATGGACTTTGCCTAATCTTATATGGGCATGGCCTGCCATAAAGAGACATAGCATGCACAAAAACCCTTCCTAAAGAGAAGCGCTAGAGAGAGGGGCAGAAAAAGTAGAATGAAAAGTGTTGCGAGTAGTGTCTAGTGTGTGCATGCATGAGTGTGTGCACCATGAAATGATTGACTATCATATCTCTCTTTTCTTTCTTTTATATGAGGGCACAGATTGAGCTGTTAGGATACTTACCTGGAAGATTCTGATGATCAGGAGGGCTGTTAAGCTTGTAGACTGCATGCATCAGGATAAACATCTCACCAAATATTATCATCTAGTCATTGAAGAGATTAACAGCTTATCCAAACTACATCCACCCAAATCAATCCCCTCTGTCAGCTGATACATAAGCCTCTCTCTGCCCACAGGGCAGATGTGTCTCTTACTGATTGGGCTACATCGCTTACTTAGCACTGGTATTTTTACCAAAATGCTCAAACAGCTTCGTGTCACTGTCATGGATCATTGTCATAATAGTGATGTCTGCCGAATTATCTCTGTCTATTGCTAACTGAGCCAGCGAAGTAACTTGAAATGATTGATATGTCTTTTTTCGATGAAGCAGTTCGCACACATGAGCACAAAATCGATGGGCGAAAAGGATACTGGAGGGAGCTTGAGTGGCTTCATCTCCAAGTGATGCGCTTTGTACTTTGCCACAACTCCACTGAACTCTCTGCTGCAACTTGCTCTGGCCTGGGGGATTATAACAATGGTGATGTGTGAAGAAGGGTGACGACGGCATGACATGAGGAGGAATGCAGCCATGCCAGACAAAATTTATACAGTAACCGCACCCACGAGACCCACTACTAGGATGCAGGACGCTTCCTAGACCATTTGTGCTGGTAATTTCAGAACACGGTTGATGATGCCCAATTTTGTTGGACCTGACCTTTCCATCACATATCACCCAGTGAGAAGTTAAGCTGTCATGATATGGGCAAAGAAATATGGGCATGTCAGTTTGACAAAAGGGTGGGTCATAGCCTTCAGACACCAACAGAAATGATCTAGTAATAATTTTTCTTTATTGTTCTAATACAAGCTGGAGTTCTTTTATTAACTGGTTCACTACAGATAAACAGATTCACTAAGATGAATCAATATGACTAACAGTATACACTCTACATTAAAACTGAAGAGTATAGAACATCTGGTATTGGCTTAAAAAATAGAAATGAGGTAGTATGCAAAATTATTTCAGAATATGCAGCGGTCAAAACTAAATCAAGGTAGTATTTGTTGGTTCAAACAAAAGGTACTGTTTGTTGCATGATTGCTTGATATGTACAGGATATCCATCACACATCAAATAAGAGAGAAAGTCAAAACTCCCGTCTAATCAGCACCATAATTTAACTGCAAGATGAGGTTTCTCATTACTTGTGCTTGCAACCTAACCAAACCAATTGTTGATTCTGTCATCTCATCTAGCTCGTCATTCACATCTCCGGCCGGACCTCAGATATGGATGGACTTATGAAAGAACTGAGGAAACTCCAATCACATGATATTACCCTATATTGACAGTTCGCTTGGGCAGACATGGTATTTTGAAGTGTACCTAAAGTAGCACACAAGCATTGTGTTAGATTATGATGCAAGAGTCTGCCATTGAAACTTTGGATGACATGGTTATGCAATATAACATATCCAAGAGGAGTCAACGATCAAATGCACCCTCAAAAGGCTATCCTAATTAAGGACACCCAAACCAGCATCATTGCTAGACAAGAAACTGTCTGTCTTGCTCTTCAGCTTTGTAATAAAATATGTAGAACATGATGAGGCACCATGCATGCATGCATTGATAGGCTCGGTTAGCTCATAACGATCCATCTAAGTAGTAAACCAATTTGCAGTAAGTCCTCAGAACATCAAATAGGAGACACTGATCCTCTGTCCAAATCCAACATCAGTCTTTGCATAACATCATTAGTTTCCTCCATATAAAAAACTGAGAGGAAGGAAAGCATGGCACTTAAGTTGGCAGGCTTCTCAAAGCAACCATGCTGCAGCCGCCTCAAAAACCTTTCAACACTCCTTGAATTGCACGTCTCTCCCTCTCTGGACATACAATATACACACGCATACAGCCCCTATAAATACCACGAAGACACACGTGAAGCAAGCACCCCTGCTCTCGTGTTCCTTCCTCACATCCTTCCATCTGCCTCTAGTCTATCTAATTCTAGTGTGCTTGCACCCCAGCACATATGGGTGGGTCTACTAACCTTCCTCCTGGTTTCCACTTCTTCCCATCCGACGAAGAACTCGTCATCCATTTCCTCCGTCGCAAGGCCTCTCTCCTCCCATGCCGACCTGATATTGTCCCTACACTGCCTCTGAATCGTTACGATCCATGGGAACTGAACGGTACGCACCTAATACTTCTTTCACAAACTCTTTTACTTGTCCCAAGTCACAGGATCATGTCCTTAATGTTGAGCCTTGATATCCGACGACTATTTCCAGGCAAAGCACTTAAAGCAGGGAACCAGTGGTACTTCTTCAGCCACGCGACACAGAGTAGGACTTCACGAAATGGGCACTGGAATCCCGTCGGCGCTGATGAGTTGGTAAGTAGCGGTGGTTCTAATGTCGGTCTAAAGAAGACGTTCATCTTCTCCATTGGAGAAGAGCCCTTTCAGGCTACCAAAACCAACTGGGTTATGAATGAGTACCACTTACTCGACGGGAATGGGAGTAGCAGCAGTTCAGGTAGTTCACGCAAGCGGTCCCACAAGAAGAAAGGCCACTCAGACAAAGTGAGTTGCTGCATTAATGTTATTGATTTAGCATTTTTTTAGCTCTGCATTTAGCATTACTACATCACAGACATGTCCAACATGCATGGATTATCATTGTAGGAATCCAGCAATTGGGTGATAAGTCGGGTGTTCGAGTCGAGCTGCAATTCTCATGCGAGCTTCCAAGAGGAGGACATGGAGCTTTCATGTTTAGACGAGGTGTTCCTATCCTTAGATGACTATGATGAAGTCAGTTTGCCGAAAAATTAGAATCCTTGTTAGCAAGGTTCATAGAGTAGGTTTTGTGCCTACCATGCCATCTGATCATGATGATTCTCATAAGAAAAGTTTATTCCTTGACGATTAGATGATTTGGTAGGCGTTAAACCTAACTCGCGCCAGCTAGACCAGAGATGTAATTATTCTCCTCCAAGAAGATGCATGAAACAAATTTAATATGCTTTAACTACTATGCAATATTAGTATGTAATGGATACTCTTTTTCTCCAAGAGATTGCTCCAGCATTTGATGGTTCCTTCTTAATTACAAAGTGATAGTCCTGGATGATCATTAGTATGAAGTCAACAGTGATCACCATAAAGTGGCCTGTGGGGGTTAGGACTTGGGACTGGTTTTGGAAATATGCAGGCAATGCTTGCGCCTGCCTACTTCCCATCCAACTCATAGTGTTTCTATGTGTTGTGACTCGATGTTATTGTGACCACAAGCAAAGGCAAACAGGGTCAGTCATACGCTTTTAGATCACAGGGATAAAAAAAGAGCATGGTTGGAACTTGCGCAAGGATATTGCAGTTGATGTCACCAATGAGATAAGCTCCAAAAGGTGATAATGTATATGCGTGTGCATTGCAGACAGAAAGTGTGCATGTGTGGGGAAGTGGTACCGGCGTACCGCTATGCACTTCTAATACTTGCCAAAGCAGTTACCTGATAATCAGGCAACTACTGAAGTATGTAAACATGTTTAGTTGTTTGCAGTGGACACTGCATAGTGCACTGGCTTTAGATCACTAATCATGGATAGCAACTGTTCAGACTTTTTTTAGTACTAAAAAGGTTATTGACTTCTTGATCCAGCCCTGCAAATGCGATGATATTATTCCTGTCTGTCCTAAGACATGTTGGTAGTACCTTCATCCATAGTTTCAGCATGCCTTCCGTTACTTTTCATGGCTTGCAATGCATGCTGACATGGTAATGATCGATCATACATAAGTGAACAGGAAAAGCGTGGATAAACAAAAGGAAGAACTAAGCTAATAATAAAACTATGCTAGTGGTTGACATGTGTTATCGTCTGAGAGTTTAATCTAATGACTTTCCTATTGACACAGTACAGGAAGAGATGAATGTGAAGTTCACATTCCGACATTAAAAGACAAATATAAGAAAATAAAATTACATGTTTCAAGTCATTTCTCTACATTCTCTTAAATCACAGTGTCGAGTATGGCTATAATATTGCTCAAGGCAAATGTGACAAGAAAATGTATTCTTTGCAGAAAAGTTCCAACGTTATGAACAGTAATAAATATAGGATATTGATATAAATGCACCGAGACAATATCTGAAGCAATAGGAAGTTTGGAACTAACCGTACTTGAGCTGCCGGCCCTTCATAGCCATCTAGTGACAAGTAGATAACACCATACACCAAATAACTCTCCACGACCCCCTGAAAGAAGAAACAATTGAAATGAATCATTGGTTCCAAGATGAATTCTTGTGGATATATACACATCATGACACTTAATGTTCAGAAAGCCAAAACTGTGTGTATCACTGGGTTCTAGTCTTTCAGAATTTGAATGGAATTTCTAATTAACAATATATTATTTGAATATTCTATTACATTCTTAAAATCACTCTAAAAGAAATAGGAAAGAGTTCTCTACACCACTTATTTGGCGCATTACCTATGCTTAGTAACTTTTTGTCCCCATTGATATCCACATAGTTACATTAGCTTCTATCCAAAGGTTGCATAATGTAGTGCACATCAGCACATGCTTTACCATGTAACCATTGTCCCACTTAGCGCATATACCTTATCATGGAAATCATTTCCTCAAATGAGCAAACCACCAATTAAAAAGATTGCTAGCAAAGCCATTTTAAACGGAGATTAGGCAGGCCAGAAACCAAACCTGTAATGCATTACCTACTACAATGGACAAAACAATTGATAGCTTTACCTTTACTGATTAGTAATACATCTGTAACTTTCAACAAGTACATGTTGGGTTCCTCAGGTGATGACACAAAGTTACAGATCAGCAACTAAGTGAAACTTCCTATGGGGTCCAGTGTCATGCATGTGATGCTCCTTTGTTGGACACCAATTATGTCCTTTAGAGATGAACTCGTCGATGCGTGTGGCTAGTGGCCAGGTCTGTTTCAATCCTGCCAAACTCATTATGTTAGATGGCATCAAAGCAACATAGGACCACTAGAAGACTGATCCTAGAAGAATGGGGGCATTGAACCTGAATGGAACAACTCAGGTTAATTAGTTGACATGGCAAATGATGAGGATCATCAATAATCTCACTAGCACTTTACACCTATTGTGGAGCCATCTCAATTTTTTCCCATTCTCCGAGACCACACCTGCCAAATTGGCATGAAACACATCCCGCGACTGAACACCTGAAACGCTATCTACCTGGAGGTTTGGTTTCACTCTGTGCGATCCAGCGCGCTTTGAAGAACATGTTTATATTTTCAGAATTGTCTTCCCACAGCTTAGTATTAAATGTTCACATAAAGATAGTCCAGCAGCACAAACACTAGCTATAGCAAAGCAGAAGCACAAGGATAGGTGCAGGCCAATTCAGTAACTGAAGAACAGCACACAGACAAATGTCATCTTTTGAGCGTGGAAATCTGAGCACTAACCAAACCGATTGCAAATCCTCTGAAGCCGAAGATGGTGATAGAAATAGAAGCATGTAAGTTATAATAACATAAAATATAATAATGTCGATAAAGATCAACTACCAACCAAAGTGATTGCAAAGTTTGATGAACTAAACCCTAAATTTCTGAACCCACATTCCAAGCGGCTTTTTCAAAATCTTCCACTCCACTCTCCCCACCCTCCAAGTTACGGCTCGAAGGATCTCTAACGCAGCATTCTACATCACAGGGAACCGCAATTTCAGGTAAGCGAACCACAAACTGAAGTAAGCAGGCGCGCGCGTGCAATCTCTCTGTTTGGCTAGGACAGAAGATAAAATAAATAAATAAAACCTTCGTGGGGTTAAGCGGGTGAGCCGAGTGGTCTTGGGGAAGAGCACCTTGAGGTTCTCCGGTGGCAGACTTCGCCGGAGTTACCGCCAGCGCCACCGCCGGCGACCAGAGGGCTTCTCGTACAGGGTAGAGAAAAATCGAAGTAGAAAAAGAAAGGGAGGCGGAGAAATAACAATAATCCTACACCTACGGGCTGCTGCTACGGACTGCTGCTACGGACGAGACGTGGCATCGCAGGTTTGGATGCGGTTGTTCCTATGAATCCGGAGGCTGATGCACCACTGATTGCCAACTCAGTCTGTAAGACTAATCCGTAAGAAAACAGCCCGTATGTGTAGCATTACTCGGCCTCGGCCCATGAATCCTGCCGGCCCACCCTAGAGGCCTCTCGGAGTTATGCGTCCAGGCTGTCGCCGGATCTTGCCTCAACAAAAAAAGAAAAAAAAAAAGCTGTGGCCGGATCCGCCGTTGCCGCCAAATTTCGAATCCGACTCCGGGACGAACTCGACGAAGCCAACCGTGACCCCCACGCAACCACATGCCCCGATCGATATTACCCCACTCTCAACCCGCCGATCTTGTTCGATTTCGCTCTCTCTCCCCAGCCTCTCTCTCTCTCTCTCTCTCTCTCTCTCTCTCTCTCCACTTTCTTGATCGCCACACCACACGCGCGCTCCGGATCGCGATTCCGAGATACAGACGGCGATGGCTCTCGCGTCAGGATTCTGCGCAAGCGAGAGCTCCGTCTCCTCGCCGCCGCCGTACACTCCGGGCACGCCGTCCTCGCCGCCGTCCCACTACGGCCTGATGCGGATGCCGACGGGCGCCCCGTTTCTCTTGGGCTTCAGCGTCGGCAGCGAGACCTACGGATACTACGAAGAGTACACGCCGTCGAGCCCCGCAGGCTCCTCCCTGGATTACTCGCCGTCGAGCCCTCTGCCTCGCGCCGGGTCGCCGGATTACACTCCGTCAGAGTCCTCCGCTGCATCACCATACTACACTCCGTCGACTCCTCCATGCCGCGCCCCTTCGCCGGATTACACTCCCGGTACGCCGCCTCGGTCCTTCCTGGTCTCTGACGCCGAGTCGCGTATGCCGCCAGACTACACGTCCGGCACGCCCTCTTCGTCCCTCCAGGTGTCTGACGCCGAGTCGCGCATGCCGGCAGACTACACGCCCGGCACGCCGTCTTCGCCCCTCCTGGTGTCTGACGCCGAGTCGCGTATGGCGCCGGACTACACGCCCGGCACGCTGTCTTCATCCCTCCTGGTGTCTGACGCCGAGTCGCGCATGTCGGCGTTGTTAGGATTAAGCACGATCCGACACCGGCAGGGTGTCGTGTGCTCCGTCCGTATACATACCGTATACGAGTGTCCGGGTAGGATTAGTGTTGCACTCCTAATCGGTTTGCATCAAGGTCTAGCTTAGCATATATATATGTAACTATCCCTTGTAATCTGTACCCAGAAATTAAGAGAAAAGAAAGACGAGGCTCGACACGAGCCTCTAGCAATCCAAATCGTGTTATTACGTTGTGTTTCGGCGAGACAGAAATCGTCAGAAGTATTAAGTACGTGCTAGGAAAGCAATCTAGCTAAGCTACGTACTCGTGCGTGTCCAAGATCGATCAAGCAACCAGCTTGGTTGCTTAGCTCGACTTGTGGTTTGTTCGTGCGTGCGTCTCGCCGGATCGTTGTTCGTCGTCGCTCACGCCGGAAAGTACACGGCGTATCGGGCCAGTTCTAACAATTGGTATCAGAGCCAAGTTCATCGTCCGTGATCTACTGAAAGTACAAGGAGGTCATGGCGATGGTCAAGGTTGGCGAGACATCGGCACCGGTGGTGGAGACGGTGGGGCCGGCTTTGTATCCGCGCCTCGATCGCAAGGACTACGGGCTTTGGGCCCTCAACATGGAGGTGGCCATGGAAGCTGCGGAGATCTGGGAGGCCGTTGATCCCGGCGGCGATGATTACGTCAAGGGAGGCGCGAAGTACACGAAGGATCGCAAAGCACTAACGGCGATCTATTCCGTCGTGCCGAAGGACGTGATGCAACACCTCGTCGGAAAGAAGTCGGCGAAGGATGCGTGGGAGACGATCAAGACCTTGCACCAAGGTCATGCCCGCGTGAGGGAAGCGCATCTTCAAACTTTGACGAAAAGTTATGAAGATCTGAAGATGGAGGAAAGCGAGACGGTTGATCAGTTTGCCGCCCGTTTCGTCACCCTCATCAACGCAATCAGGGGTTATGGCGAGAGGTTGGATGAGGTCAAGAACGTCAGAAGGTTCTTGCGTGCCGCACCGGGGCGGTACATGCAGATTGTTACATCGATCGAACAGTGTATTGACCTGAATACACTGACGGTTGATGATCTCGTCGGAAGATTCAAGGCCCACGACGAGAGAATCCGGCTCAGCTTCGATGACCCGGACCAGAGTGAGCACTTGATGCTCACAAAGCAGCAGTGGATGACTCTTTCGAAAGAAAAGCAAGGAGGGTCCACGAGCCGCAGCAACGGGAAGGAGAAGCAACGCCCGGCGAAAAAGTACATCGCTGAGCAGGAGGAGGAAGATGACGAAGCTCCACCGCGAAGGAAGTTTGACATAAAGAAAGTAAGGTGTCATAAATGCGGGAAGCTTGGTCACTTCAAATCTGATTGCCGAGAACCACCGAAGGAGAGGGCCTTCATGGCCCAGCAAGGAGATGATGGACCAATGATGCTGATGCTCGAGGAGTGCGGGCAGATGTATAAGGAGGAGTTAGCTCCTCCGGTGCCGGCTATGGAGATTGTGACGCTCATGGAAGAGAAGGTTTACCTTCATGACAAGCGAGGGACGAAGACGGGTGGCAACGTCTGGTGCCTCGACACGGGCGCGAGCAATCATATGACCGGCGTCAAGTCCCTATTCTCAGAATTAGATCTCTCGGTGGGAGGCACCGTTCGATTCGGTGACGGGTCAACGGTCGATATCGCAGGGCGAGGCAATGTCCTGCTTGAGATGCAGTATGGCGGTCCTAAGGTACTCACTAGTGTGTACTATATTCCCAAGTTAAAGAGAAATATCATCAGTCTTGGTACCCTTGCGGAGCGTGGATGCAAGATTGTGATCGAAGATGACTATCTATGGGGATATGATCGCCAAAGGAAGCTTATGATGAAGGTGGAGAGGTCGAAGAACAGACTCTACTACCTAGACTTGGATCGGGTGGATCCGAAGAACAGACTCTACTACCTAGACTTGGATCGGGTGGATCCAGTGTTCCAAGATAAATCCAAGTCTGTCACGCATGACATAATTTGCGAGAAAGAAAAATCGTGGCATCCAGCTGAGGCTAAAGGTGCAGACGGGGTAGACATCCCAGCAAAACATGCAAAGAAACATGCACGTTATATGCCTCGGTTATGTCAAGAGATACTCAACTTTGCTGTTGCTAGCATCAATGAAGGTCGTACATGTACGGGACAACCAGAAGGCAGCGCTACACTTGGAAGCAATCAAGCAAGCAGCAGTGGGCTAAGATGGCCAGAAGTAGGCGGACCAGAAGGAAGTGGCTCGCCAGGAGAAGATCCATCGGGAGGTCTAGCAAAAGGAGAAGGGCAAAGCAGCTCAGTAACCAGGCTGAACAACGCACTTGATGTGAGGCTAGAAACATGCGGCAGCATAGCTAACAGGCCATCCAGCCTGTGCGTCGTGAAGCCAGAAGAAGCTCCTCGTGAGGAGCTGGATCCAGAGGAAGCATCAGGGGCTCACGTCCCAGAAGGAAGAGAAATTTCAGCCGTGAACGGGCTAGGAAAAAGCTCAGAAGGAATTAGCCCTGTACGTAGGTGTCTAGGCCAAAAGGACCGGCCGGAAACGTACGAGCTAGAAGATGGCAGTTTTAAGGAGCGATCAGAAATCAGCGTTGCTAGTCACGCTAGTCACGAGAGGAAGCTAGCTTTCTTAGGTAAGCTACGTGAGCTAGCTACTAGGTACATGTTCAGCTTCGGCCAAGAGTACCGGCCAGCTGTAAATCGAGTAGGCTATTCCTCGACAAGAGAGGATTTTGTCGAACGGGAATATTTATTCACCAAGGAAGAGGTGAAGGCAGAAGATGCGGACATGGATGGTAAGCGTCAAGCCATGGAGAAGCCGACGAAAGTAAAAGCGGTGACATGGAAGACACAAGGAACGACGAAAGCAATGTCGACAAGGACGGTCAAAACGGTGAAAGCAATACCGAGGGTAACACCTACGCAAAGTAAGTGGCGTATTTGGGACCCTGGTCGAGGTGAAGCGCACGTCGTGCTTAGGGGGGTGATTGTTAGGATTAAGCACGATCCGACACCGGCAGGGTGTCGTGTGCTCCGTCCGTATACATACCGTATACGAGTGTCCGGGTAGGATTAGTGTTGCACTCCTAATCGGTTTGCATCAAGGTCTAGCTTAGCATATATATATGTAACTATCCCTTGTAATCTGTACCCAGAAATTAAGAGAAAAGAAAGACGAGGCTCGACACGAGCCTCTAGCAATCCAAATCGTGTTATTACGTTGTGTTTCGGCGAGACAGAAATCGTCAGAAGTATTAAGTACGTGCTAGGAAAGCAATCTAGCTAAGCTACGTACTCGTGCGTGTCCAAGATCGATCAAGCAACCAGCTTGGTTGCTTAGCTCGACTTGTGGTTTGTTCGTGCGTGCGTCTCGCCGGATCGTTGTTCGTCGTCGCTCACGCCGGAAAGTACACGGCGTATCGGGCCAGTTCTAACAGGCGTACTACTCACCTTCGACTCCTTCCAGTCGCGCCGCGTCGCCAGACTACACGCCCAGTACGCCGCCTCCATCGCCCCTGGTGTCTGACGCCGAGTCACGCATGTCGACGCCTCGCCGCCGTCACCATCCCTACCGGAGGAGCAGCGCCAGCACGTGCTCCTCGTGCATCAGCCGCATCAGCCGGAGCAGGCATCAGCGAGCCTTGGGGTTTTAGACATCTTGTAATTGGACATAATGGATTCTCTATGTAAAAAATCTTCGCCCTTGTATGCCGTGCGTTGTCTGTGTATTCTCCTTGGCGGATCTTGTATTATGCTGCACGAATTGATGAATATATATGTGCAGAATTCTAGCGAAGAATTGAGATTATTCTTGTTGTCCTGATCCATTGTTTCTTCTCGTTTGTGATTTGTGAATTGTGATGGCTTACAGTTCCTTGTTCCTGACTGATGCAATTGTTTTCTTCAGATTAATTCTCTAACGACCTTCAGTGAGATAATCAACTGTTGATCTCACCCGGACCCGGCAACTGTAGTTTTGACATCTTCTGTGTGTGAAGTCTGAGATAATCAAATATTTCCTGTAAAATTGAAGCAATCGTAAATTGAGCATTTCTGAAGAATCAATTCTGCTAGTGCTCTGCGCGCTGTCTTTTCAGAAAACAGTCTCTTGCCCATATCACAGTAGGGGAGCTTTGGGCCAAGTTGTTGAAGGGGCAGCTTTCGGTCTAGTTTTCACTAGATACATGGGCTAAATAGTAAGGGAATGAAAGTTGGACGAAAGATTTTTTTTTTTGAGAGCAACCACATATTCCATTAATCGAAAACCAAGTTACATGAAGCAACACATGTGGAAACTAAAAGATAAACCGGGATAAAATGATTATCCTGAATTTGCAGATAAAATTCTAAAAGATCGAGAAATACAAAACGATCCCTAGGGTTTCTGCAACCACCGTAGCCAGCGGCCGCCGTCCAATTCCAACACCGCTAAGACGAACGCAAGAAGAGACGCCGAGTCTCCACCTTTGCAAGATCCAAAAAAGCACCATCGCCAACGAGCCTTTGTGAGTCGATGAACAGGCCCTCATGCTGCATTGCTGCTCAGCTAACAACGAACTTCATCCTAAAAAAAGCTAACAACGAACTTCCCTAAAAAAAACTTAACGACTGACCGAAAAAACGGGAGATTCACTTTTGATTTGGGGTGCATATGTTGCCTTTACACATTTTAAAATGTGAAAAAGTTCCAAAAAAAATCAAATGTACATATCCACATTTTATATGCGCATGTAAGTTTCAGGAAAAAACAACAATTATTGTCCTATGTGTAAGAAAAATAAATAAAAAATACGCGTGCAAATACTTACTTAAGCATCGGATTTTATCTTTTTTACATAGCCTACATAAACAAATAGATTTTTCAGGAAACGACTTGGTGCGCACATACGTTGTAAAGATCTCCACACGACATTTTCTAGAGTTTTTTTTTTACATTTCTAAATGTTTATAAATATATTATAAATAAAGAGAGCATATGCACCCCAGAGCTGAAACACTAGACAAGCTAACAACAATCTAATTGTCATCAAGAGAACAAAGGAGCTAAATTGAGATTATTCTTGTTGTCCTGATCCATTGTTTCTTCTCGTTTGTGATTTGTGAATTGTGATGGCTTACAGTTCCTTTGTTCCTGACTGATGCAATTGTTTTCTTCAGATTAATTCTCTAACGACCTTCAGTGAGATAATCAACTGTTGGTCTCACCCAGACCCGGCAAGGCAACTGTAGTTTTTGACATCTTCTGTGTGAGAAGTCTGAGATAATCAAATGTTTTCTGTAAAATTGAAGCAACCGTATACTAAATTGAGTATTTCTGAAGAATCAATTCTGCTAGTGCTCTGCGCGCTGTCTTTTCAGAAAACAGTCTCTTCTTGCCCATATCACAGTAGGGGAGCTTTGGGCCAAGTTGTTGAAGGGGCAGCTTTCGGTCTAGTTTTCACTAGATACATGGGCCAAATAGTAAGGGAATGAAAGTTGGACGAAAGAGTTCGTGTGCCCCTCATGCTGCATTGCTGCTCAGCTAACTACGAACTTTATCTTAAAAAAAAACCTAACGACTGACCAAAAAAACGGGAGATTCACTTTTGATTTGGGGTGCATATGTTGCCTTTACGCATTTTAAATTGTGAAAAAGTTCAAAAAAAAATCAAATGTACATATCCACATTTTATATGCGCATGTAAGTTTCAGGGAAAAACAACAATTATTGTCCTATGTGTAAGAAAAATAAAAAAATTACGCGTGCAAATACTGATTTAAGCATCGGATTTTATCTTTTTTACATAGCCTACATAAACAAATAGATTTTTCAGGAAACGACTTGGTGCGCACATATGTTGTAAAGACCTCCACACGACATTTTCTAGAGCTCTTTTTACATTTCTAAATATTTATAAATATATTATAAATAAAGAGAGCATATGCTCCCCAGAGCCAAAACGCTAGACAAGCTAACAACAATCTAATTGTCATCAAGATAACAAAGGAGCTAACAATAGACTAATATTAGAAGGAGAAAACACAAATTTTGATCAACACGCCAATAATGGAGAGAGAAAACACTAGATATACCTGTAAACGTGCATGCCTGGCCTGATAATCCCGAGCCAAGCCCGACCATGACTACGGGTCGGGCCTAGGCGGGCCTAGGCTTAGGTTTTCTGAGAAATAAGGAGGAGGGGACAAGCCAGGCCCGCAACCCGAGGCTTGATGGGCTATTCCTCTGTTGGGTAGGGTCTAAGCCTAATTTTAGGGTTTGACTTCCAGGCTAAACCTGGGCCTATGTTTTTTTTTGCATCGGACTTTGTTCATCCCGGTTCGAGAAATACCCGGGTATAACACAAAATTGTGTGCTTGTTTTGATGCCCACTATTAGAGAAAATTGTAGCATGGCACGTGTCCAAAAATTGTTTTAACACAAAAATACAACTGTGTTTTTTAAATGATAACCTTGAATCTAAGAGTAAGTATGTGGGACCCATGTGGCATTGACTATGGATGCGGCTTGGCTTATTTTCAGATTGAGCCAATACGTGGGGTTGGCTCGAGCTATATATTGAAAATCACATATATTCAAAATTTTGGGCAAACTGGAAATAATGCTTCAGCTATTTTAAGAGAAAAACTTTCAAATTATAACCTCACCTCTTATATTTACACGGTGTCTACGTACGTATTTGGAGCTTCAGCTTTGACCATCCATTTGATCAATGTATTTATGTGCCACAAAATTACATGAATTCATAAAAAATCGTGTGACTTATATGGCACATGCTAACTCACATGTCACCGGTCAAATCGGTGCTCAAAGTTCAATCACGAATCACTAGACGTACAGTAAGGATCGGAGGATGAGTATGAATAACTGATGCTGGGCAACATGCTCCCACATCTAAAGGTATAATTGCCGCACCCCCATGGGGCTCTCACAGCGATTAGCGCTTCGTGGCCGTTGGATCTTTTCAGATGGGGTCTTGCGATGCATCTTGGCTATTCATTTTTTTCACTTTGTAGTATAAAAGGGCTCCCGGCAGTTGAAACCCTAGCCGCCACAGCCAAATTCCGTCGCGCCATCTTCTCCAATCGGCTGGCTCGCTCGTTCTCCCAATCCTCTCGCTCACCCCACTCTCGTCCTCTTCTCCTCCTCCTTTGGCTCTTCTCCCTCTTCCTCCAGGCTCCCACCCTCCAATCTTTGTGTTGTCCTCACTCCCCCAATCCCCATCCCCAACATGGAGCTCATGGCCCATGGCGCCCCACCTCCTCTATCCCTTTACTCTTTCTCATGCCCTAGATCGTCCTTGTACACAACAAGAAGGGCTTCTGGTCTAGGTGCTAGAGGAATAAGTGGTGGCAAGAAGAGGAGCAAGAGGAGGAGAAGGAAGAATGAAGAATTGAAGATCCCCACCTTCTCTGTCCGATTTCTCTTGAACTAGCTCAAAGGGTGAGTTTTCCCACCCTCTATGATAATCCTAGGTTCTGTAAATGGTGGTTCCTAGGTGCAAATGGCTGGGGATTAGTAAGATCAAGTGGAAATTAGATGAATCATGTTTCTATATTCCCGTTCTAGACATACAGGTTCACAGATCGTCAGTTTTGACTACCCTCTTGGCCGAAGTAGAGAATGCTTATTTGGAGTGATTTGTATGTCTCGTTTCTGCGGTCGTTTTGAGTGGTCACTCACTATATTTGGTGCAGCGGTTTAGCTGCAGCGACGGAAACAAGTAAACATGTTTCTATATTCCTGTTTCTAGACATACAGGTTCACGGATCATCAGTTTTGACTATCCAGGTGGTCGAATTAGAGAAAACTTAGTTGGAGTGATTTATAGGTCTCGTTTCTGCGATTGTTTTGAGTGGTCATTCACTAAATTTGGTTCAGCGGTTTAGCTGCAGTGCCGAAAACAAGTTTCTGGTCCGTTATTGCAAAACAGTATTTTCATAGCTTTTGTTCATAGTTTTTCATAGCTTATTAATAATTGTTCATAGTATTTTCCAGCCTATTAACATCCACACCTTAACATATACATACATGGTTTCAGCCCAAAATAGTTCTCTATACGGGTCATGTGTTTCATTTTATAGGTGGACCAGTTTGTTCGTTAACAAGGTAAATCGCAATTGCAGCCTTTTATGATGCATTGTTTGTACTTCAACCAGGTGGAGAATTTCTCCATGTTCTCTACCTCCAAAGCCTAAGATTGAGTTAGCGGAATTTGGTTTCTTTGGTGATTCGTGCACATTTTGCAGGTTAAGGGGCTACATATCCATTGGAGCGGATAGAGTGTGGCTGCAGTCTTCCTTTGCGCGCAGATTGAGTATCTCCTCCAATTTATTTAAACAGGTATTTAGGTTCATTTTTATTATACATAGATATAGCCATGGTGGCCACACTTCACTGTATGTCGCTATCCCGCCCCTCCCTATCTAAACCTGGTACTCTATCTTGAAAGTTCTCAGTGAGGTGAGGTTGATTTCGTCACGTTCATATGCCCCACCTCTGGTAAATCTCTTATCGATTTTGTTATGTACTACTTTTTATTTGCAACCATTTATCTCTCAGATTTCTGATTTGTTGTGGTGGATGTCAGCAGTGGAAAGGCCGAGAAGATTGAGTGGTGTGGTTTGCTTATTTGAGAGTAAGAGATGCTTGTTTGTATGTTCTGGTTGTTGTTTTGATTTTTTTTTATTTCAACATTTATATAGTGTGTGTAAACATTGGATCATTTGGTGCAGATTTTAGTGACGGCTTTGCTTGAGAAGCTCATGGTTTCAAGCCTGACAGAGGCTATTGCATCCAAGGTATGATGTGTAACCTCACAGTAGCTACTCCTAAATTATCAGATCATGTCTTGTGTCTATGAGCGTAGATTATCATGGTCTTACATTAGCAGTCTGAATTTTGGAAGACAGTGATAGTTGTGATTGGCAATCTGATTGTCTAAGAGATTAATAGTCCGAATGCAAAGATAAAATATCATGTTGAAAATCTTCCGGCTAAGCCTGATCCACCATTGTACGATATGTATACTTAATAAGTTTTTCCTTCTAATATGTATAGCAAAATAAATTCAGAACTTTGGCTTTTTTAGTAGAAATTTCTTGGAAAATTATTTCTATTTAGTATTTTTCAAAACTGCATATTGTTGTCAGATTACAGCTTACCGGATCACAGAACCTGCAGGCAGTGAGATGATGCCGGCAAGAGGACTGCAATTTTCAATGGTTTAGGTTTAATGTTATGAGGGATAGCAAATGCTTAATTTTGCAATGATAATGTGTATTTTATTCTTATAATTAAATAATGTGTGTCGGCTTTGGCCATGTCCCGCTCAGGTAATATTGCTACAGGTGCGGTATGCGGCGCAGGGACTGGGTTCAATGGCTTCAAGGCCTGTGAGGAAAAGAGCACCTTCTTCCTCTGCCAGCAGGACTGTGCCATCTTCTCCATCTCTCCATGACGCAGCCACATGTTCATCTGATGGACACCAGCGGGTCGCCACACGTGAAGAAAACGGAAAGGTGTTTCAACTCTTGCATTTTGCAAGGTAAAAGTTTCATATTTTTTTACATTTTGGCATCATGCTTTCTTACATGGAACTTACTTCAATGCCACCTGCTGAAAGGTGGGTCAAAGAGAAACAATAATAGGGCCCGACTGCCATGAGACTTTACTTGTATTCTGGATATTGGTATGACCCAATCCAAAACTGATGTGAAGCTTTAATTTCGGTGATGATTTACAACAACCTGGAAGCGGGTCTATTGTTATATGAAGGAGAAGGAACATAGCACATACTGATTTATTTCTACAGGCAATCATCATTGTGTTTTGTTCCAATGGTGCTATTTGAAAGAATTTATTTGTTTAAACATTCTTTTACCTTCTACGTAATATTTCCAAGTGCTTTGTTTTCCCTGTGTTTAAAGTGAAAGTACATTTTATGGCTTCTATGAAATTAGCCTTTTCCATGTTGTGATTTCAAGCATGATGACGAGTCTTGCTTTCATGGGAAAACAAAACTATCCGGTGCTCAGTTTGTTCTTCTGAGTATAGACCCTGCATCGTTGTTTCTCGAGCTAGATTTCTCATAAATCTTTAAGCATTATGTTGTCTTATTATAGAGAAGTATTTTCCACAAGAGGAAACTTGGATGCCTCTCAGTTTTAGCTTAGAATCTGTGATGTTTGCTTTGCTCTAAATTTATGTTTTTCGCCTGATCACCTTGTGTTTCTAAACTTATGATGCAGGTGGTTGAGGCTTCGACCTCAAAGACCGGTAAGCATGGTCATGCTATGTGCCACTTTGTCGCCGTAAATATATTTCTTCAATGGTAAAAACTTGAGGATATTGTTACTTCATCCCATAGCTTGATGTACGTTTTGATATATAATTGTTCAGTTAAGAATCTGGTTCGTTCAGAATTAACTCATATAAGATATCTGCCTATTCTGATGGCTAATGAGTTTTGCATTGGATTGTGAAATATTTAGTTCATAGATTACTGATACGTCTCCAACGTATCTATAATTTCTGATGTTCCATGCTTGTTTTATGACAATACCTACATGTTTTGTTCACACTTTATGATGATTTTATGCGTTTTCCGGAACTAACCTATTGATGAGATGCCTAAGTGCCAGTTCATGTTTTCTGCTGTTTTTGGTTTCAGAAATCCTAGTAAGGAAATATTCTCAGAATTGGACGAAATCAACGCCCAGAGTCTTAAAATTCCACGAAGCTTCCAGAACACCCGAGAGGGACCAGAGGGGGGCCACAGGGCCACCAGATGATAGGGCGGCGCGGCCAGAGGGGGGGCCGCGCCCCCCTATGGTGTCACCGCCTCGTCAGCCTTCCGACTCTGCCTCTTCGCCTATTAAAAGGTCCCTGACATAAATCTTCGATACGGAAAAGCCACGGTACGAGAAACCTTTCAGAGCCACCGCCATCGCGAAGCCAAGATCTGGGGGACAGAACTCTCTGTTCCGGCACGCCGCCGGGACGGGGAAGTGCCCCCGGAAGGCATCTCCATCGACACCACCGCCATCTTCATCACCGCTGCTGTCTCCCATGAGGAGGGAGTAGTTCTCCATCGAGGCTAAGGCTGTACCGGTAGCTATGTGGTTAATCTCTCTCCCTATGTACTTCAATACAATAATCTCATGAGCTGCCTTACATGATTGAGATTCATATGATGAGCTTGTAATCTAGATGTCGTTATGCTATTCAAGTGGATTTTACTTATGTGATCTCCGGAGACTCCTTGTCCCACGTGTGTAAAGGTGACAGTGTGTGCACCGTGTGGGTCTCTTAGGCTATATTTCACAGAATACTTATTCACTGTTATGAATAGCATAGTGAAGTGCTTACTTATATTCCTTTATGATTGCAATGAGCTTTGTATCACTATTAATCTATGTGCTACTCTAGTGATGTTATTAAAGTACTCTATTCCTCCTCCATGATGTAATGGTGACAGTGTGTGCATCATGTAGTACTTGGCGTAGTTTATGATTATGATCTCTTGTAGATTATGAAGTTAACTATTACTATGATGGTATTGATGTGATCTATTCCTCCTTTCATAGTACGAAGGTGACAGTGTGCATGCTATGTTAGTACTTGGTATAGTTGTGTTGATCTATCATGCACTCTAAGGTTATTTAAATATGAATATCGAATATTGTGGAGCTTGTTGATACGTCTCCAACGTATCTATAATTTCTGATGTTCCATGCTTGTTTTATGACAATACCGACATGTTTTGTTCACACTTTATGTCATTATTATGCGTTTTCCGGAACTAACCTATTGACGAGATGCCGAAAGGTCAGTTGCTGTTTTCTGCTGTTTTTGGTTTCAGAAATCCTAGTAAGGAAATATTTTCGGAATCGGACGAAATCAACACCGAAAGTCTTAGAATTCCCGGAAGCTTCCAGAGCACCGGAGAAAGGCCAGAGGGGTGCCAGGGGGGGCCACCCCACAGGGCGGCGCGGCCCAAGGGGGGGCGCGCCCCCCTATCATCTGGGCACCCCGTGGCCCCTCCGACTCTGACTCTCCGCCTATATATTCGTCCCTGACCTAAAAACATCGACCAGTTCGACGAAAACAGAGAAAACCATCCAGAGCCGCCACCATCGCGAAAGTCCAATTCGGGGGACAGAACTCTCTGTTCCGGCACCCTGCCGGGACGAGGAATTGCCCCCGGAGTCATCTCCACCGCCATCTTCACCGCCATCGCTGCCTCCATGATGAGGAGGGAGTAATTCACCCCCGGGGCTGAGGGCTCCGCTGTAGCTATGTGGTTCATCTCTCTCTCTTTGTGATCAAGTTGAATACTATCTATGTGCTACTCTAGTGATGTTATTAAAGTAGTCTATTCCTCCTACACGGTGTAATGGTGACAGTGTGTGCGTCGTGTAGTACTTGGTTTATGCTATGATTGTGATCTCTTGTAGATTATGAAGTTAACTATTGCTATGATAAGTATTGATGTGATCTATGCCTCCTTCATAGTATGATGGTGACAGTGTGCATGCTATGTTAGTTCTCGGTGTAGTTGTGTTGATCTATCTTACACTCTAAGGTTATTTAAATAAGAACATTGAATATTGTGGAGCTTGTTAACTCCGGCATTGAGGGTTCGTGTAATCCTACACAATGGTGTTCATCATCCAACAAGAGGGTGTAGAGTAGTCCTATTATGTGATCATTGTTGAGTGTGTCCACTAGTGAAAGCAGGATCCCTGGGCCTTGCTTCCAAGCATCGAATCTCCGTTTGTTTACTGTTTTGTTGAATGTTTACTCGCTGCCATATTTTATTCAGATTGCTATTACCACTCACACTCATCCATATTACTTGTATCTCACTATCTCTTCGCCGAACTAGTGCACCTATTGTATTAGGTGTGTTGGGGACACAAGAGACTTCTTGCTTTGTGGTTGCAGGGTTGCTTGAGAGGGATATCTTTGACCTCTTCCTCCCTGAGATCGATAAACCTTGGGTGATCCACTTAAGGGAAACTTGCTGCTGTTCTACAAACCTCTGCTCTTGGAGGCCCAACACTGTCTACAAGAATAGAAGCTCCAGTAGACATCAAGCACTTTTCTGGCGCCGTTGCCGGGGAGGAAAGGTAAACGGCACACACACGCTGGACCCCGGCAACTAGCCACTTTTCTGGCGCCGTTGCCGGGGAGGAAAGGTAAAAGGCTCTCATACTCCGGTTCCAGGTAACAGTACTTTTCTGGCGCCATTGTGTGAGTGTTCGAAGCTATTTCCTTTAGATCCTGCAATTGCATCTTTTTGTTTCTTGTTTTACACTAGTTAGGCATAATGGAATATAACTATGAGCTTCTTAATTTATTTCCTAAGCTAAGACATGAATTGTGTGATGCGAAAATTAAAGAACCTATGGAACCTCATTTGCATGCTAGTAGCAATATTATTGGTATGAACGCAATCACTGCTAATGCTATGAATAAGTCTAAGCTTGGGGAAGCTAGTTTCTGTGATCTTTTTGGCTTCCCATCTTTAGGGGAGAAAATTTGTTCTGATAATGCTTTATCTCCCATATGCGATAACTCTAATAATGCTTGTGATACTTTAAATCCACCAACTGCAAGTACTGCTTTCAAGATACCCATGAAAATTATTGAACGTGTTATTGATAATCGCTATAAAGGGGATGGAACTGTCCATCCTGGAGATCATTTACTGTTTTTGCATGAATTATGCGGGTTATTCAAGTGTGCAGGTATCTCTATGGATGAAGTGAAGAAGAAGCTATTCTCCGTTTCGCTGTCTGGTAAAGCGGCGCATTGGTATAAATTGTTGGAGAATAGTCATTCTCTTGGTTGGGAGGAAATTGTACCTCTCTTTTATTCTAAATTTTATCCTCCTCATGAAGTGCATATTGATAGGAATTATATTTATAACTTTTATCCTCGTGATGGAGAGAGTATTTCTCAAGCGTGGGGGAGATTGAAATCACTAATGCTCAAATGTCCCATTCATGAGCTTCCCCGTAATGTTATTGTTAACAATTTTTATGCGAGGCTTTCAGGACAACACAAGGACTATCTGGACGCATGTTCGGAGGGATCTTTCACAAGCAAGGAGGTCGAAGCTAGGTGGGATCTTCTTGATCGGATTAAGGAGAACGCTGAAGGATGGGAGAACAATGAAGGTAAAGAGTCAGGTATAAATTATGATTATGAATGCATTGAAGCTTTTATGGATACCGATAAATTTCGAAATATGAGTGCTACTTATGGTCTTGACTCTCAAGTTGCTGCAAATCTTTATAAATCCTTTGCTTCTCATTTTTAATTGCCTAAGAAGAATTTTGATAAGTATCATGAACCTTTTAAAGAGGCTTGCATGAAGAATGAAATTGTTGTTAATTATTGCAATAAGCATGCTCAAACTCCTAAGAATGCTATTTCCTATAAGCATGTTAATTTTTGTGGAATGCATAGACCTTGTGGAATTAATCAAGCCAAAGATGAATATTGCATCCATCATATTAATGAAAAAACTAGAAAGTGGCTTAGGGCTCTAGATGATCTTGGTAAAAAAGTTTGTGCCCTCTATCCTTTTATTTGTGAAGTTTGCCATGAAGTGGGTCATTTTAATTTTCAATGCTCCTCCAATGATAATTTGAACCCAATGAGTGCTGCAAATTTGTATTGTGATGATGAAATTACTCCTAATCAGCATGATGAACTTACTTTATTTTTGGGGTGTGAAGAACTGTCGAGAAAAATCTCTTTGTTACATATGAGTGATCTTGATATTGATGATGTCCTGCATGGGTGTTTTTCTTATTGCATTGATAATAGCCATACAAATACTTACATACAAAATATTTTAGAAGATGACACCTTGCCAAAATATGATAGGACCGCCGTGTGTTTTGAACTAATTAATGAAAAGGAGGAATCCTCCCAAGTTTCTTCTATTGTTTCTAAAAGTAAATCAGGGTATGCGGACAAGCCACCCTTCAAGCCTCTTCCTCCTAAAGAAGGAAATGAGGAGAAGGAAGAGAAGAAGAAGAAGAAGGGAACGAAGAAGAAGAAGAAGAAGAAGAAGAAGAAGAAGAAGAAGAAGGAGAATAAAAAGAAAGAGGTAACGGCGTATCCCCGCGTGAATGAGATAATGCTAAGTAACCGTAAGTATGTTGCTCCTAATGATTATTGTGATAATGAATCTAAATATGATGATCTTCCTATGCCCTTTACATACATTAGCGATCATGATTTGAATGAGCACACTACTTTTGATATTGCAAATCTCTGGGAAACTAATTCTGAAAATGATGATGATAATAATTGCCATAGTGTCAGTGCTATCCATGCTTCCTCCCATAATGATATAGAAAGCTCTAAGCTTGGGGAAGAGGTGTTTGAAAATCCTTTTGCTACTGATCATTATGTGTTTGATACATCTCCTTCTAATAACAATGATGGTATGGTCATAGATAAACCGACTGTGAAAGATAACTATTCTATTTCTTATGATGACACTGTGCCTCCGATCTTTGATGATTATTATAAAGAATGCTATGCTATAGGCTATAACTACCCTTATGAAACTTGTCATAGTCATGATTGGATTACCAAAAACAATTCTTTTAATATGCAACTTGTTTACCATGTTCAAATTCTTGATAATAATCTTGCTCCAATTACTATTAATGAGAATAACTCTTCTTATGCCAAAATTAATGATACTTCTATGCATATGAACCATGATAAGAATGTTTTAAGTGATGGGTATATTGTGGATTTCATCAATGATGCTACTGAAAGTTATTATAAGAGAGGGAAATATGGTTATATGCATCTTAATAATATTAAGTTTCCCCTCTTTATGTTGAGAATCTTGAAGTTACTCGTGTTTTATCCTCTTATGCTTGTCACTTTGTTCTTCATGAATTCATTTGTGTACAAGATTCCTCTGCATAGGAAGCATGTTAGGCTTAAATGTGTTTTGAATTTGCCTCTTGAAGCTCTCTTTTGCTTCAAATACTATTTCTTGCGAGTGCATCATCAAAACTGTTGAGCCCATCTTAATGGCTATAAAGAAAGAACTTCTTGGGAGATAACCCATGTGTTTATTTGGCTACAGTACTTTGTTTTATATTTGTGTCTTGGAAGTTGTTTACTACTGTAGCAACCTCTCCTTATCTTAGTTTTGTGTTTTGTTGTGCCAAGTAAAGTCGTTGATAGTAAGGTTCATACTAGATTTGGATTACTGCGCAGAAACAGATTTCTTTGCTGTCACGAATCTGGGAAAAATTCTCTGTAGGTAACTCAGAAAATTATGCCAATTTACGTGAGTGATCCTCAGATATGTACGCAACTTTCATTCAATTTGAGCATTTTCATTTGAGCAAGTCTGGTGCCTCAATAAAATTCGTCTTTATGGACTGTTCTGTTTTGACAGATTCTGCCTTTTATTTCGCATTGCTTCTTTTGCTATGTGGGATGGATTTCTTTGTTCCATTGACTTCCAGTAGCTTTGAGCAATGTCCAGAAGTGTTAAGAATGATTGTGTCACCTCTGAACATGTGAATTTTTGATTATGCACTAACCCTCTAATGAGTTGTTTTGAGTTTGGTGTGAAGGAAGTTTTCAAGGGTCAAGAGAGGAGGATGATACAATGCGATCAAGAAGAGTGAAAAGCCTAATCTTGGGGATGCCCCGGTGGTTCACCCCTGCATATTTCAAGAAGACTCAAGCATCTAAGCTTGGGGATGCCCAAGGCATCCCCTTCTTCATCGACAAATTATCAGGTTCCTTCTCTTGAAACTATATTTTTATTCGGTCACATCTTATGTACTTTACTTGGAGCGTCTGTATGTTTCTTGTTTTTGTTTTTGTTTGAATAAATACTTGTGTGGGAGAGAGACACGCTCCACTGGTTCGTATGAACACATGTGTTCTTAGCTTTTAATGTTCATGGCGAAGGTTGAAACTGCTTCGTTAATTGTTATATGGTTGGAAACGGAAAATGCTACATGTAGTAATTGGTATGATGTCTTGAATAACTTGATACTTGGCAATTGTTGTGCTCTTGTTTAAACTCTTGCATCATATACTTTGCACCTATTAGTGAAGAAATACATAGAGCTTGTTAAAATTTGGATTGCATGAGTGGTTTCTCTAGAGTCTAGATATTTTCTAGTGAGGTGTTTGAACAACAAGGAAGACGATGTATAGTCTTATAATGCTTGCAATATGTCTTTTATGTAAGTTTTGATGTACTAGTTTATGCTTGTGTTTGCTTCAAACAACCTTGCTAGCCTAAGCCTTGTATCGAGAGGGATTACTTCTCATGCATCTGAAACGCTTGAGCCAACCACTATGCCATTCGAGTCCACCATACCTACCTACTACATGGTATTTCTCCGCCATTCCAAAGTAAATTGCTTGAAGTGCTACCTTTAAATTTCTATCCTCTACCTTTGCAATATATAGCTCATGGGACAAATAGCTTAAAAACTATTGTGGTATTGAATATGTACTTATGCATTTTATTTCTTATAAGTTGCTTGTTGTGCGATAACCATGTTCCTGGGGACGCCATCAACTACCCTTTGTTGAATATCATGTGAGTTGCTATGCATGTTCGTCTTGTCTGAAGTAAGGGCGATTTACCACCTTATGGTTAGAGCGTGCATATTGTTAGAGAAGAACATTGGGCCGCTAACTAAAGCCATGATCCATGGTGGAAGTTTCAGTTTTGGACATATATCCTCAATCTCATATGAGAAAATTAATTGTTGCTACATGCTTATGCATAAAAGAGGAGTCCATTATCTGTTGTCTATGTTGTCCCGGTATGGATGTCTAAGTTGAGAATAATCAATAGCGAGAAATCCAATGCGAGCTTTCTCCTTAGACCTTTGTACAGGCGGCATAGAGGTACCCCTTTGTGACACTTGGTTAAAACATGTGCATTGCGATAATCCCGGTAATCCAAGCTAATTAGGACAAGGTGCGGGCACTATTAGTATACTATGCATGAGACTTGCAACTTGTAGGATATAATTTACATGATACATATGCTTTATTACTACCGTTGACAAAATTGTTTCTTGCTTTCAAAACCAAAGCTCTAGCACAAATATAGCAATCAATGCTTCCCTCTGCGAAGGGCCTTTTCTTTTACTTTTATGTTGAGTCAGTTTACCCATTTCTCTCTATCTTAGAAGCAAACACTTATGTTAACTGTGCATTGATTCTTACATACTTGCTTATTGCACTTGTTATATTGCTTTGCATTGACAACTATCCATAAGATATACATGTTACAAGTTGAAAGCAACTGCTGAAACTTAATCTTCCATTGTGTTGCTTCAATGTCTCTACTGTGAATTTATTGCTTTATGAGTTAACCCTTATGCAAGACTTATTGATGCTTGTCTTGAAAGTACTATTCATGAAAAGTCTTTGCTATATGATTCAATTGTTTACTCATTGCATTTACATTGTTTCGAATCGCTGCATTCATCTCATATGCTTTACAATAGTATGATTAAGATTATGTTGGTAGCATGTCACCTCAGAAATTATCTTTTATCGTTTACCTACTCGAGGACGAGTAGGAACTAAGCTTGGGGATGCTGATACGTCTCCAACGTATCTATAATTTCTGATGTTCCATGCTTGTTTTATGACAATACCGACATGTTTTGTTCACACTTTATGTCATTATTATGCGTTTTCCGGAACTAACCTATTGACGAGATGCCGAAAGGCCAGTTGCTGTTTTCTGCTGTTTTTGGTTTCAGAAATCCTAGTAAGGAAATATTTTCGGAATCGGACGAAATCAACACCGAAAGTCTTAGAATTCCCGGAAGCTTCCAGAGCACCGGAGAAAGGCCAGAGGGGTGCCAGGGGGGGCACCCCACAGGGCTGCGCGGCCCAAGGGGGGGCGCCCCCTATCATCTGGGCACCCCGTGGCCCCTCCGACTCCGACTCTCCGCCTATATATTCGTCCCTGACCTAAAAACATCGACCAGTTCGACGAAAATAGAGAAAACCATCCAGAGCCGCCGCCATCGCGAAAGTCCAATTCGGGGGACAGAACTCTCTGTTCCGGCACCCTGCCGGGACGGGGAATTGCCCCCGGAGTCATCTCCACCGCCGTCTCCACCGCCATCTTCACCGCCATCGCTGCCTCCATGATGAGGAGGGAGTAATTCACCCCCGGGGCTGAGGGCTCCGCTGTAGCTATGTGGTTCATCTCTCTCTCTTTGTGATCAAGTTGAATACTATCTATGTGCTACTCTAGTGATGTTATTAAAGTAGTCTATTCCTCCTACACGGTGTAATGGTGACAGTGTGTGCGTCGTGTAGTACTTGGTTTATGCTATGATTGTGATCTCTTGTAGATTATGAAGTTAACTATTGCTATGATAAGTATTGATGTGATCTATGCCTCCTTCATAGTGTGATGGTGACAGTGTGCATGCTATGTTAGTTCTCGGTGTAGTTGTGTTGATCTATCTTACACTCTAAGGTTATTTAAATAAGAACATTGAATATTGTGGAGCTTGTTAACTCCGGCATTGAGGGTTCGTGTAATCCTACACAATGGTGTTCATCATCCAACAAGAGGGTGTAGAGTAGTCCTATTATGTGATCATTGTTGAGAGTGTCCACTAGTGAAAGCAGGATCCCTGGGCCTTGCTTCCAAGCATCGAATCTCCGTTTGTTTACTGTTTTGTTGAATGTTCACTCGCTGCCATATTTTATTCAGATTGCTATTACCACTCACACTCATCCATATTACTTGTATCTTACTATCTCTTCACCGAACTAGTGCACCTATTGTATTAGGTGTGTTGGGGACACAAGAGACTTCTTGCTTTGTGGTTGCAGGGTTGCTTGAGAGGGATATCTTTGACCTCTTCCTCCCTGAGATCGATAAACCTTGGGTGATCCACTTAAGGGAAACTTGCTGCTGTTCTACAAACCTCTGCTCTTGGAGGCCCAACACTGTCTACAAGAATAGAAGCTCCAGTAGACATCACTTGTTAACTCCGGCATTGAGGTGCTCTTGTAGCCCTACACAATTAGTGGTGTTCATCATCCAACAAGAGAGTGTAGAGTGGTTCTATTATGTGATCATTGTTGAGAGTGTCCACTAGTGAAAGTACAATCCCTAGGCCTTGTTTCCAAATACTGCAATCATCGCTTGTTTACTGTTTTACTGCATCTCTACTGCCTGCAATATTCCCACCATCAACCACACGCCAGTTGTAGCATCAAGTATTTTCTGGCGCCGTTACTACTGCTCATATTCATTCATACCACCTGTATTTCACTATCTCTTCGCCGAACTAGTGCACCTATACATCTGACAAGTGTATTAGGTGTGTTGGGGACACAAGAGACTTCTTGCTTTGTGGTTGCAGGGTTGCATGAGAGGGATATCTTTGACCTCTTCCTCCCTGAGTTCGATAAACCTTGGGTGATCCACTTAAGGGAAAACTTGCTGCTGTTCTACAAACCTCTGCTCTTGGAGGCCCAACACTGTCTACAGGAAAAGAAGCGTGAGTAGACATCAAGCTATTTTCTGGCGCCGTTGCCGGGGAGGAAAGGTAAAGGGCACTCACACTCCGGATCTCGGCAACTAAGCTATTTTCCGGCGCCATTGTAAGTGCTCGAAGCTATTTCCTTTAGATCCTGCAATTGCATCTTTTTGTTTCTTGTTTTACACTAGTTAGGCATAATGGAAAGCAACAGTGAGCTTTTAAAACTATTTCCTGAGTTAAGACATGGATGGTTTGATGCGAAAATTAAAAAACCCATGGAACATATTAGTATGAACACTTTGAATACCATTGTTGCTAATGATATAGAAAATTCTAAGCTTGGGGAAGCTGGTTTTGATGAGCATGATCTTTTTAGTCCCCCAAGCATTGAGGAGAAAATTTTCTTTGATGATACTTTTCCTCCTATTTATGATGATTATAATGATAGTGGTCTTTTGGTGCCACCTACTATGGAGAGTAAATTTTGTTATGATTATACTATGCCTCCTACACTTGATGAGAATAATAATGATATCTACTTTGTTGAATTTTCTCCCACTATTACTAATAAAATTGATTATGCTTATGTGGAGAGTAATAATTTTATGCATATAGCTCATGATAAGAATGTTTCATTTGATAGTTATACTGTTGAATTTGCTCATGATGCTACTGGACATTATTATGAGAGAGGAAAATATGGTTGTAGAAATTTTCATGTTACTAAAACACCTCTCTATGTGCTGAAATTTTTGAAGTTGCGCTTGTGTAGTCTTTCTATGATTGTTGCATTATGCCTACATGACTTGTTTATTTACAAGATTCCTTTTCATAGGAAGCATGTTAGGCTTAAATTTGTTTTTAATTTGCCTCTTGATGCTCTCTTTTGCTTCAAATACTATTTCTTGCGAGTGCATCATTAAAACTGTTGAGCCCATCTTAATGGCTATAAAGAAAGCACTTCTTGGGAGATAACCCATGTGTTTATTTTACTACAGCACTTTTGTTTTATATTTGAGTCTTGGAAGTTGTTACTACTGTAGCAAACTCTCCTTATCTTAGTTTTATTGCATTGTTGTGCCAGGAGAAGTCTTTGATAGAAAGGTTGATACTAGATTTGGATTACTGCGCAGAAATAGATTTCTTGCCGTCACGAATTTGGGTCAAATTTTCTGTAGGTAACTCAGAAAAATCTGCCAATTTACGTGAGTGATCCTCAGATATGTACGCAACTTCCATTCAATTTGAGCATTTTCATTTGAGCAAGTCTGGTGCCTCTTAGAAATTCATATTTACGGACTGTTCTGTTTTGACAGATTCTGCCTTTTATTTCGCATTGCCTCTTTTGCTATGTTGAATGAATTTGTTTGTTCCATTAACTTTCAGAAGCTTTGTGCAATGTCCAGAAGTGTTAAGAATGATTGTGTCACCTCTGAACATGTGAATTTTTGATTATGCACTGACCCTCTAATGAGTTTGTTTCGAGTTTGGTGTGGAGGAACTTTTCAAGGGTCAAGAGAGGAGGATGATACAATATGATCAAGAAGAGTGAAAGCTCTAAGCTTGGGGATGCCCCGGTGGTTCATCCCTGCATATTTCACGAAGACACAAGCATCTAAGCTTGGGGATGCCCAAGGCATCCCCTTCTTCATCGACAAATTATCAGGTTCCTCTAGTGAAACTATATTTTTATTCCATCACATCTTATGTACTTTACTTGGAGCGTCTGTTTGTTTTTATTTTTGTTTTGTTTGAATAAATGCATGCTTGTGTGGGAGAGAGACACGCTCCGCTGTTGCATATGAACACATGTGTTCTTAGCTTTATTCTTAATGTTCATGGCGAAGGTTGAAACTGCTTCGTTAATTGTTATATGGTTGGAAACGGGAAATGCTACATGTAGTAATTGGTATAATGTCTTGAACAATGTGATACTTGGCAATTGTTGTGGTCATGATTAAGCTCTTGCATCATATACTTTGCACCTATTAGTGAAGAAATACATAGAGCTTGCTAAAATTTGGTTTGCATGATTGGTCTCTCTAAGGTCTAGATATTTTCTAGTAAGGGTCGAACAACAAGGAAGACGGTGTAGAGTCTTATAATGCTTGCAATATATCTTTTATGTGAGTTTTGCTGTACCGGTTCATACTTGTGTTTGTTCCAAATAGTCTTGCTAGCCTAAACCTTGTATTGAGAGGGAATACTTCTCGTGCATCCAAATCCTTGAGCCAATAACTATGCCATTTGTGTCCACCATACCTACCTACTACATGGTATTTCTTTGCCATTCCAAAGTAAATTGCTTGAGTGCTACCTGTAAACAATTCAAAATTTATCACCTCTGATTTGTGTCAATGTTTTATAGCTCATGAGGAAGTATGTGGTGTTTATCTTTCAATCTTGTTGGGCAACTTTCACCAATGGACTAGTGGCTTCATCCGATTATCCAATAATTTTGCAAAAAGAGCTGGCAATGGGATTCCCGGTCCCAAATTAATTAACCTTCATAATTTTACAAAAATAGACACTCCTCCATGGTATGTGATTATTGGACGGCACCCGAGGATTCGGTTAGCCATGGCTTGAGAAAGCAAAGGTGGGGAGGAGTGTCATCTAAACAAAACTAAAATAAAAAGGCACTCCTTCATGGTATGAGATTGTTGGCAGGCACCCGAGGATTCGGTTAGCCATGGTTTGTGAAAGCAAAGGTTGGAAGGAGTGCCACCCAAAAATAAAAATATTTCATGGGAGCCGCTCTTTGAAGGTTTGTCTGGCAAGGGGGTTAGAGTGCCCATTACCATTCGTTGACAACAACAAACACCTCTCAAAACTTTACTTTTATGCTCTCTCTATGTTTTCAAAATAAAAGCTCTAGCACAAATATAGCAATCAATGCTTCCCTCTTCGAAGGGCCATTCTTTTACCTTTCATGTTGAGTTAGTTTACCTATTTCCTTCTGTCTTAGAAGCAAACACTTGTGTTAACTGTGCATTGATTCTTACATACTTGCTTATTGCACTTATTATTTTACTTTATGTTGACAATATCCATGAGGTATACATGTTACAAGTTGAAAGCAACCGCTGAAACTTAATCTTCCTTTGTGTTGCTTCAATGCCTTTATTTAGAATCTATTGCTTTATGAGTTAACTCTTATGCAAGACTTATTGATGCTTGTCTTGAAAGTACTATTCATGAAAAGTCTTTGCTATATGATTCAGTTGTTTAATCATTATCTTTATCATTGCTTTGAATCGCTGCATTCATCTCATATGCTTTACAATAGTATGATTAAGATCATGTTGGTAGCATGTCACTTCAGAAATTATCTTTGTTATCATTTACCTACTCGAGGACGAGTAGGAACTAAGCTTGGGGATGCTGATACGTCTCCAGCGTATCTATAATTTCTGATGTTCCATGCTTGTTTTATGACAATACCTACATGTTTTGTTCACACTTTATGATGATTTTATGCGTTTTCCGAAACTAACCTATTGACAAGATGCCGAAGTGCCAGTTCCTGTTTTCTGCTGTTTTTGGTTTCAGAAATCCTAGTAAGGAAATATTCTCGGAATTGGACGAAATCAACGCCCAGAGTCTTAAAATTCCACGAAGCTTCCAGAACACCCGAGAGGGACCAGAGGGGGGGGCCACAGGGCCACCAGATGACAGGGCGGCGCGGCCAGAGGGGGGGCCGCGCCCCCCTATGGTGTCACCGCCTTGTCAGCCTTCCGACTCCGCCTCTTCGCATATTTAAAGGTCCCTGACCTAAATCTTCGATACGGAAAAGCCACGGTACGAGAAACCTTCCAGAGCCGCCGCCATCGCGAAGCCAAGATCTGGGGGACAGAACTCTCTGTTCCGGCACGCCGCCGGGACGGGGAAGTGCCCCCGGAAGGCATCTCCATCGACACCACCACCATCTTCATCACCGCTGCTGTCTCCCATGAGGAGGGAGTAGTTCTCCATCGAGGCTAAGGGCTGTACCGGTAGCTATGTGGTTAATCTCTCTCCCTATGTACTTCAATACAATAATCTCATGAGCTGCCTTACATGATTGAGATTCACATGATGAGCTTGTAATCTAGATGTCGTTATGCTATTCAAGTGGATTTTACTTATGTGATCTCCGGAGACTCCTTGTCCCACGTGTGTAAAGGTGACAGTGTGTGCACCGTGTGGGTCTCTTAGGCTATATTTCACAGAATACTTATTCACTGTTATGAATAGCATAGTGAAGTGCTTATTTATATTCCTTTATGATTGCAATGAGCTTTGTATCACTATTAATCTATGTGCTACTCTAGTGATGTTATTAAAGTACTCTATTCCTCCTCCATGATGTAATGGTGACAGTGTGTGCATCATGTAGTACTTGGCGTAGTTTATGATTATGATCTCTTGTAGATTATGAAGTTAACTATTACTATGATGGTATTGATGTGATCTATTCCTCCTTTCATAGTATGAAGGTGACAGTGTGCATGCTATGTTAGTACTTGGTATAGTTGTGTTGATCTATCATGCACTCTAAGGTTATTTAAATATGAATATCGAATATTGTGGAGCTTGTTAACTCCGGCATTGAGGTGCTCTTGTAGCCCTACACAATTAGTGGTGTTCATCATCCAACAAGAGAGTGTAAAGTGGTTCTATTATGTGATCATTGTTGAGAGTGTCCACTAGTGAAAGTACGATCCCTAGGCCTTGTTTCCAAATACTGCAATCAACGCTTGTTTACTGTTTTACTGCATCTCTACTGCCTGCAATATTCCCACCATCAACCACACGCCAGTTGTAGCATCAAGTATTTTCTGGCGCCGTTACTACTGCTCATATTCATTCATACCACCTGTATTTCACTATCTCTTCGCCGAACTAGTGCACCTATACATCTGACAAGTGTATTAGGTGTGTTGGGGACACAAGAGACTTCTTGCTTTGTTGTTGCAGGGTTGCATGAGAGGGATATCTTTGACCTCTTCCTCCCTGAGTTCGATAAACCTTGGGTGATCCACTTAAGGGAAAACTTGCTGCTGTTCTACAAACCTCTGCTCTTGGAGGCCCAACTGACATAGGCATCCCCAATGGGCCTGCCGAAGATAGTACCCTGGGTTTACTGAAGGCCCATGACCCGAAGAATATGAAGATTCGGAAGCCCAAGTTGATATTAAGGAAAGTTAGAATTGTAATAGAGATGATGTTTGTAATCTTGCGGGATGAGTTGTAAACCCTCCCGGACTCTGTAACTTGTACAAAACGAATCCCTCGACTCCACCTCCTATATAAGGGGGAGTCGAGGGACAAAGAAAGCATCGAATCATTGTCTCTCAAACCCTAGTTTTCATAATCGTCGAGTACTTTTCGGCTGAAACCTTCGAGATCTACTTGCCCTCTACTTCCAACTAAACCCTAGTCTACAACCCGTAGGCATTGACAAGTTAATCCCTTGTCACCAACACTGTCTACAGAAAAAGAAGCGTGAGTAGACATCAATTACCCGTTTAGGCGGTTCCATATCACTACTTGCTTGAATTGATATATTACATATGCATATTTCTTATATAATGGAAACAGTGGGTTTAACTATTGGTCTGGTACCTTATGCTAAATACTTTGATTTGTTGTTCTCTCGCTACATGGAAATGCTAGAAAATCTAAGATCTGTAATCATATGCTTCTCTTTGGAAAGATGCTTGCATCATTTATATTCTCCCTAGCTGTAGGTATTTGAATTTCAACTCTGAAAATTATCTTTTTTAGATTTTTAGACTGAACATTATCGCTATTAAACTAGAGTAGTTTTCAGATGCTACAACTATATGGCATTTCCTGATGTCATATGCTACAAAGAACTTAATTTATTGATGAGCGAGTTTTATGGATATTTTCCGCTGATTGGTCTTCTCCTTTTTTTTCTTGAAGGTGGAATTGGACCTTGGAAACTAAACAATGAAACAATTTAGCCAATGTTGCAAACTCAGATTTCTAAATATCATGTAGAGGGTGAGTGCCAGTGCTGCAATTTTCCTTGCTGGTTGCTTTGGCATCCCATTCACATCGACCACATCCATTGCTTTGCTTTTGTTTGATATTGGACATTTTGTGTTCTCATGCAGGTGTTCTTGTGCCTGTGGGTTGCTCTCGGTGGTGATGCCTACTGTTCGAAACAAAAACAAAAACAAGTTTTGCTCTCAATCCCCTGCCATCCCCTCCCCGTCTCATTTTACCTCATGTCAAGATTGATTCAGTTTCTTGCATATTCAAACTCTGTACCTGAATATTTCCAGGTTGTGTTCAGTTAAGATCCACTTTTTGTATTGAATTAAGTTGTAATTACTCAAAATTAGTATGTGAAAAATAAATAATAAAGCTAATTAGCTTTACACTAGAAAAACAAGACGCCAGCATATAAACTTTTCAGTCTTACTTATCTGCAGATTGGTGGCTTATAAAAAAACCAATAGCATACTCGACTCCTCCTCTGTTGATCCAGGTGAGGCCATGCTTCAGCACCTACCCCTTTTCTTTTGTAGTTCATAAATATCCTTTATTAGATCTATAAAGTATAGTGCTGCATAAGTTACTCCACTGTATTATCTGGTTACCGTCCTCCTTTGAAAAACTGATTGATGCTCCCAGGGACATTTTTTTTTGTTTCAGCACATATGCCTAGGTTCGTATGTGAATTATTTTCCTTGGTGTTTTGATATCCAGTGGGATGGTGGCAAGGAGTTTCAAGGTGCACGCGAGCTTCTTCTTCTGTTATTGATGCCACCTGGTGAGTTTTGTCCATCTCCACTTTGTGCCATAGGTGCTGATGTTTATATGTAGTCACATTTGATTCACCTCTGGCAATGGAAATGGTGACAAGAGTATATGATAGTTATTTATTGGGTGCCATGTTTTGGATTTAGATTTGGTTGACACTATGAACAAAAAGTGTTCAATAGAAGTTCACAGAAGTATATATGATATTTATTTTTCCCTGCTCAAATTTCTCTTTAAGATGTTCTATTGATCCCAATATGTTTTGAATTGCGTTGCAGTGGCACTAAAAGTGATTTACTATTTTGTAGTGAATTGATGTATTTTTTTTTCAAATGCAGCCATGTATTCCAGAGTAAATAGCACCACATGCTTGTGCTACCTATCACAACTCTGGACATGTTTACTTCCTTCCTTTTCATCTTGAGGCAACCTCCAGTGACAAAACAAGGAGGTGCATCATCATTTATTATCTGTTTTCTTAGCTTTCTTCATTCTTTAGTGCCATATATCTCACCTGGCACAAAATGCAGGACAGTGAAGATGGTGTTGTGTTGCTTTGTACATGTGAGCAACATATTGCAGAAAGGTTTTCTGCACGCGAGGACATGACCCATTTATACAATCAAGCATCAATGGTTACAAGAGAATGGTAAGGTTTTACCTTCTGGTACGCATATCTCTTTTTCCAGCATGTGCATAGCTTGAATCTGCTAGACCATTGTAGTTTTATAAGGGAAAGGATTTGTATTAGAAAATATTAATTCTTGAGTTACAAGTGTATATCATTTCCTAAGACTGAATTATATATATTTTTTGGGTCCTGAAAATTGATTGGTTGCACTCTGTATAGAGTTTCCTGCAATTTTGCATCGGTTGTAGTCTTCCAGTACTAATTAGCTACTATAAAATTATATTGCTCATAATAAGAAGAAAAAGATCCGAACCTTCTATTTGTTAGGGCTGATTTTAAAACTTGGATAAGATGTCTACACCACAATATATACAAAGAACAATTCACGTTACATGGGAGCTCTAATGTTTTGCAGGCACTTATTATTTCTTCTTTGAGATTTGTTTAATTCTAATATTTATTTGGTAGGGATGTACAAGAGTTGTCTGGTAGGCATACCTGCACTAATCCTTGACAAGCCAGGTTAGTTATTCTGTTGTTTTCCCCATCTGATGGATTAATACTGGAAAAATCATGCCTCATTTGACTGATCTGAAGCATTTGCAGATCCATGAATATGCCTTCCTTGCTTTTACTGTTGGTGTAAGTATTTGTGCTTCTGTATCTGAATAGCGTTGTCTATGTTTCAGAACTATCTTGCAAATATCAGCTAGGCAAGTTAGTCTAAGCTACATCGAACCAAGTTTTTTGCTGCTATGTGTAATATGTTTCCCTATTTTTTCCATGATTTATCATTATGAGTTTATATGCCATGGCCTCAAATGCCGATGAGATATTCATATTTGTTTGTCACATTTTGGTTTTCATATGATACTTATTCTATTGACCTCTTAAGGTAAAACAAAATTTATTATCATATTGGCTGTTTTTTTAACGTCCTTACACAAAATGAACACCGGCACGATCCCCACGGGATCGATGAAATTCATCTGCGCGAACGAGGTGGCCGCCGGTCCTCCAAGGTCGCTTCTTCTATGCACCAGGCGATGCTTGCACCGCCAACCCAAACATTGAAAGGCTAAGGAACTCCACCTTCGAAGGATGGTGTAGCGAACGGGGAAATCTGAGATGCCCAGCCCTAGGCTCTTGACAAGCAGGCAACTGCTTTGGGCTGGCCAGCCCGTACCGGACCACGTTGTGCGAGCCCCCTCCCCCGCCCCCCTTTCCATTGGGCTGACTCATTTCCCTTCATTTCCCTCTTGTTTCTTTTTTTTTTTCCTTTTCTTTTAGTTTATATCTGTAAGCCGTAAGTTGTGTCTACCTTATCTTTGTCCAACATTTGTTCCTCCTTAGGATATTGCCCCTCTAATAAATTAGATGCATTTTGTGTCTTTGTTCAACAATGTTAAATATGATATTACCTTTTGATTTTGTTTTGCAATACCCTAAAATGCAAAACTTGAGATCATGCTTATGTTCAACACCATTGTGTGAATCGTTTCTTCTAATAAAAGAACTTTCCTCCGTCAATGAGATTACAAAAATAGGAATGATTTACAAAATTAATTATCATACTTTTATGAAATAAAGATCAACATGACCTTCACGGGATCGTGCGCCAAGGCGCACATTTAAATCTAGTTCTTCATAGTTTCTCGAAGCCTTGAAAGGACACTCTTAGCTTGTCATCGTTTGTTATCGACTCGAAAGAAACTGGTCAACAAAGCTCTCGGCGGTAGAAAGGGTTGTTTCGTCACCAGAGAGAGTAGCACAAACTGTCGATCTAGAAGACACGTGCATGCATGCATCGAAGCCATGAGTAAACTTGACCAAAACATCCAACATCACACGTGCATCACGCGCGCCTAACCTTATCCTAGCAAACAGGAACAGAAGTACAGAATAGACGTTACGTTTAAGATTCTCTGGTCAGGGTATGACAGATCGAGGCAATACAGTTTTTTTTTTCCGCAGAACAATATTGTAATGGAATGGTCTTCAGAACGTTCCATCGGTGTCTCTGTTTCTGGCCCAAAACTTACAGCCGCCAAGCTGTCTTTGAACAGATTTGTTTGATCCATGGAAATCACACTCCCTTTTTTGTGAAAGACAAGGAAATCACACTTGGACTACTTCTCCTGTTCTAGCTTTGTTGCTTTCAGCTGACTACGTACTACGCCTGGTATGCACTCGGTTTTGTTTTCCTTTTTTTGGTGTGGTTCCAGTGGCGATGAAGTTTAGTTACCTAACTCGCTACGGTCCAAAATAAGAGCTTTTGACAATTTGGGTTTACCTCACTCACGCTCCACATAATTATGTTCTCTGCACGCTGGTCTCATCAGTCGACTGGCTTTTTCACGCGGCTGGAGACGGAATTAAATGACAGAAAGAACGCACTCGCGAAATCCAGCAAAATTATGTGGGTTTGAAATCAACCGATTTGGAGAAGTCAAGCACGTAACTTCACGGCAAGTCAAAGTGTTTAAGCATACTTATCTACCGGTATGCATTAATTAATGCAGAGGTTGGAGCTCTCCTCTTATTGGAAAAAAAAAAACGAGAAGGACAACCGAGCAAATATGGTAATCTTAGTTTGTTCAAAAAAAAAAAGTGGTAATCTTAGTCTGATTTCGGAGGCCACGCACCCGCCGACCGGAATGATAAGCGAAAGTCGGCGCTGACGGTGGATGGCGGCGAGGAGCTCCGTGTTGGCTAGGCATGGGCATGAACTAGGGGTCTGCGTGGTTTCTGGAGTAGCGGCTCTTTTCGTGGGTGTCAGGTTTGGTAGTTTGAGCGATAAACTCACGACTAGTTCAGTCCGATCTTGGTGTCTGCGTGCGTGTGTTGTTTAGGTTGTAGCAAAAGCAGCAACTCCGAAGTCCTTTGCTTTAGGGTGGCTGTTCAGATTGCTTGGACGACAGAGTAGTTGGCTTGTGGGTGTCGGAGCGGTGCCTTCGGTGTGGTAGGGTGTCGTCTCTAGTTGCTTGGGTGGCATAGCTGGCGGCTCGGCTGGTGCGTGGTCTTAGGACTGGCGTGTGTGTCGTTGATATATTAGCCGGGCAACTATCTTCTTAATTAATGAAACAGACAAAGCTTTTATCTCGTGTTTCAAAAAAAATTAGCTAAGCCGGCACAAAAATGTACTAACAATCAGAAAACACTGCAGATTTATAAAATTATAGAATTAAAAAACTCATGAATATTCACGTGTTGTTAAAACGTTTCAGGAATTTCCGAAAAACTTAACAATTAAGTATAATTCAAAATTCCTCAAAGCTTTTTGCTGTTTTCTAAATTTTCTAGATTTGCCTTTTTAAATATTTCTTACGGAGTATTTATTAAAGAATGTTCTTACCATTTTTGCAAATATTTATTTTAAGGGTGTGACTAATTCTCAGCCGACTCAGAACTAGCTTCGTTCACAGTTAAATTATATCATCAAATCTAAGTGTTGCAACTCATGACGGGCATGAATTATGAAGTAAATCTAGCGGCCAGGAACAGTTTTTATAGTTGCACCCTACTTGCAAAAAAAAACTCTATTGCAAATCCATTTGTAAGTGAAAAAAACTTTCGCAACCCATGTTGCAGCTTATTTGCACGAATCACGATGTAATCGACTGGTGCAAGACTTGATTAAGCACGAACTTAGTTCTCAGCAAATCCTTATTTAAAAACGTTGTTCCTCCAAACATACTTTATAAATAAAGCAACATCCATACAGAGTTCGAGAGTAAGTTATAAAAAAAAATCTGATGAGGGAACAACACAAACACATACAAACTGAAAACTGAAGCCTCCCATGAGAGAGAGGAGCTCATCGACTAGACGAAGCGGGGAGATGGCGCGCCACATCCAACAAGTTCCTGGCCATGCCATTCGGCCGAACTCTGTCCCGTTGTTTACACAACGGGTGCCACTGCTATAAACAACAAGAATTTGAATATACGGTGTAAGAACTTTTTTGATAACGATCTTATCACGTTGGAGTGTTTTAAGAGAGGGGGAGACTTGCCCTAAGCTCATACCACGCTGCGTGTTTTAGGAAAAAGAGGTTAAATAGGATCCCTAACAAAGCTCCTGTTCTAAATCTTAAGATGCTTTTCTCCCCAAAAATTCTTAGGATTAGTTTTTTTCTTTTTGCGAAAAGGACCACCGATCTATTAATCATCATCAACAGCAGTACAAACCAAAGGAAATAGAAAATAGAAATAGGTTTTTTTACCGCCTAACGAAAATTACGAGCACTAGAGCTAGCCGAAGGCGCGCCGCCGTCCTAGCCCCTCCATCACCGAAGCTGGGCAAAGCTTGTTGAGGTAGAGTTTGTTCCAGTAGACGGATCGAAAATCGTCATAGTAAGGCCCCAAAGGTCCAAAGCAGCAGAGCAACAACAATCGCCAATAATAAGAACCGCATATCAGAAGAGTCAAACCTAAAACTGCACAAACGAACACAAAAATGGACCGGATCCTATGAAATCCGAACACAAACCCTGCTGCACACCCACTCCACCAGCGCTAGACGCACCACTGAAACGAGAACAGGACGGGCGAACCTTATTCTGCCCATCAGGTAGCGGCCACCTCTTCGTCCCGAAATTAATTAGTTGACTTCTAAAAACTTCATTAGACCCTTTTTCTCGTCCCTAAATTGCTTTCAACTGGGTATAAGATCAAATGTTGACGGCTTTAACTCTTATACTAAGAGACCACCTAGAACTTCTTGGCTTAAAGCTATACCAAAATATACGTTCTCAAACCAGAAAAAGGTACTCCGTATTTTGGCTGAAGTCAAATACTCAAATTGTTCGGCATATTTCCAGGTTAGTCTGGAGCTGCGGCGGCGTCTCATTGCGTGTTCCGAGTCCAGTTTTCCAGAAGTGTCGGTGTTCGTTTTCAAGTTAAAATAGCTCATGGTAATACATAGCGGAGGTGAGACCAGAAATTTGTGGGGAGTGATGTTTTGGCACATGGGAGCGCATGCTCCCTTTATTTTGAAATACATGTTAGACATATTTTAAAATGTCAAAAAATTGAAAAAAAAATCGCACGTACATCTTCATGTGCTATACGCTTACAAAGTCGTTTCATGAAAAATCGACATCTCATGTGGCGTGTGTAAAAATGACAAAATTCGGTGCTGAAACAAAGACTTGGCACAAGATAAATTTTCTCTTTTTCGCGTAGACTACAAAAAAAATATCATTTTTTTCGTGAAACTTGACGAATACACATATATTATGAAGATGTATATGTAAAAAAAATTCAATTTTTTTAACACTTGAAAATATGTTTTTATGGTAGAGAAATCATACCCACCCGGGAGCCGAATTGAGTTTCTGGTAGATGGGAGTGATGTTTTGGCACATGGGAGCGCATGCTCCCTTTATTTTGAAATACATGTTAGACATATTTTAAAATATCAAAAAAATTAAAACAAAAATTTCGCACGTACATCTTCATGTGCATGCGCTCACAAAGTCGTTTCATGAAAAATCGACATGTCATGTGGCGTGTGTAAAAATGACAAAATTCGGTGCTGAAACAAAGACTTGTCACAAGATAAATTTTCTCTTTTTCGCGTAGACTACAAAAAATATTATTTTTTCGTGAAACTTGACGAATACACATATATTATGAAGATGTATAACCTTGATTCAGTAAGCCACAAAGCGATAAAGCCTTCTAGGGTTTCAAGAACCCAAGAGGAAAAAGCTTTGGATATAATTGATACGTCTCCAACGTAACGATAATTTCTTATGTTCCATGCTTGTTTTATGATAATACCTACATGTTTTATGCATACTTTATGTCATATTTATGCATTTTCCGGCACTAACCTATTAACGAGATGCCGAAGAGCCAGTTGTTGTTTTCTGCTGTTTTTGGTTTCAGAAATCCTAGTAAGGAAATATTCTCGGAATTGGACGAAATCAACGCCCACGGGCCTATTTTGCCACGAAGCTTCCAGAAGACCGAAGAGAAGACGAAGTGGGGCCACGAGGCGGCGCCACAGTAGGGCGGCGCGGCCCAGGCCCTGGCCGCGCCGGCCTAGCGTGTGGGCCCCTCGTGACTCTCCCTGACCTGCTCTTCCGCCTACAAATAGCCTCCGTCGCGAAACCCCCAGTACCGAGAGCCACGATACGGAAAACCTTCCAGAGATGCCGCCGCCGCCAATCCCATCTCGGGGGATTCAGGAGATCGCCTCCGGCACCCTGCCGGGGAGGGGATTCATCTCCCGGAGGACTCTACGCCGCCATGGTCGCCTCCGGAGTGATGAGTGAGTAGTTCACCCCTGGACTATGGGTCCATAGCAGTATCTAGATGGTTGTCTTCTCCTTATTATGCTTCATTGTCGGATCTTGTGAGCTGCCTAACATGATCAAGATCATCTATCTGTAATGTTATATGTTGTGTTTGTTGGGATCCGATGGATAGAGAATACTATGTTATGTTGATTATCAATCTATGTGTTGTTTATGATCTTGCATTCTCTCCGTTACTAGTAGATGCTTTGGCCAAGTTGATGCTTGTAACTCCAAGAGGGAGTACTTATGCTCGATAGTGGGTTCATGTCTCCGTGAATCTGGGGGAGTGACAGAAGCCCCTAAGGTTATGGATGTGCTGTTGCCACTAGGGATAAAACATTGATGCTATGTCCGAGGATGTAGTTATTGATTACATTACGCACCATACTTAATGCAATTGTCTGTTGTTTGCAACTTAATACTGGAAGGGGTTCGGATGATAACCTGAAAGTGGACATTTAGGCATAGATGCATGCTGGATAGCGGTCTATGTACTTTGTCGTAATGCCCAATTAAATCTCACAATACTCATCATATCATGTATGTGCATTGTCATGCCCTCTCTATTTGTCAATTGCCCAACTGTAATTTGTTCACCCAACATGCTATTTATCTTATGGGAGAGACACCTCTAGTGAACTGTGGACCCCGGTCCATTCTTTTACATCGATACAATCTACTGCAATACTTGTTCTACTGTTCTCCGCAAACAATCATCATCCACACTATACATCTAATCCTTTGTTACAGCAAGCCGGTGAGATTGACAACCTCACTGTTTCGTTGGGGCAAAGTACTTTGGTTGTGTTGTGCAGGTTCCACGTTGGCGCCGGAATCCCTGGTGTTGCACCGCACTACATCTCGCCGCCATCAACCTTCAACGTGCTTCTTGACTCCTACTGGTTCGATAAACCTTGGTTTCTAACTGAGGGAAACTTACTGCTGTACGCATCACACCTTCCACTTGGGGTTCCCAACGGTCGCGTGCTGTACGCGTGTCAATGGGACAAATAGCCTAAAAACTATTGTGGTATTGAATATGTACTTATGTATCTTATTTCTTATTGAGTTGCTTGTTGTGCGATAACCATGTTCCTGGGGACGCCATCAACTACCCTTTGTTGAATATCATGTGAGTTGCTATGCATGTTCGTCTTGTCTGAAGTAAGGGCGATTTACCATGAGTTGAATGGTTTGAGCATGCATATTGTTAGAGAAGAACATTGGGCCGCTAACTAAAGCCATGATCCATGGTGAAAGTTTCAGTTTTGGACAACAATCCTCAATCTCTTATGAGAATATTATTTGTTGTTGAATGCTTAAGCATTAAAGAGGGGTCCATTATCTGTTGTCTATGTTGTCCCGGTATGGATGTCTAAGTTGAGAATAATCAAAAGCGAGAAATCCAGTGCGAGCTTTCTCCTTAGACCTTTGTACAAAGTGACATAGAGGTACCCCTTTGTGATACTTGGTTAAAACATATGTATTGCGATGATAATCCAGGTAATCCGAGCTAATTAGGACAAGGTGCGGGCACTATTGGTAATCTATGCATGAGGCTTGCAACTTGTAGGATATAATTTACATAATGCATATGCTTTATTACTACCGTTGACAAAATTGTTTCTTGTTTTCAAAATAAAAGCTCTAGCACAAATATAGCAATCTATGCTTCCCTCTGCGAAGGGCCATTCTTCTACTTTTATGTTGAGTCAGTTTACCTACTTCCTTCCATCTCAAAAAGCAAACACTTGTGTTAACTGTGCATTGATTCCTACATACTTGCATATTGCACTTATTATATTACTTTATGTTGACACTATCCATGAGATATACATGTTACAAGTTGAAAGCAACCGCTGAAACTTAATCTTCCTTTGTGTTGCTTCAATGCCTTTACTTTGAATCTACTGCTTTATGAGTTAACTCTTATGCAAGACTTATTGATGCTTGTCTTGAAAGTACTATTCATGAAAAGTCTTTGCTATATGATTCAGTTGTTTACTCATTGTCTTTACCATTGCTTCGGATCACTGTATTCATTACATGTGCTTACAATAGTATTGATCAAGATTATGATAGCATGTCACTTCAGAAATTATCTTTGTTATCGTTTACCTACTCAGGACGAGTAGGAACTAAGCTTGGGGATGCTGATACGTCTCCAACGTATCGATAGTTTCTTATGTTCCATGCTTGTTTTATGACAATACCTACATGTTTTATACATACTTTATGTCATATTTATGCATTTTCCGGCACTAACCTATTAACAAGATGCCGAAGAGCCAGTTGCTATTTTCTGCTGTTTTTGGTTTCATAAATCCTAGTAAGGAAATATTCTCGGAATTGGACGAAATTAACGCCCAGGATCTTATTTTTCCACGAAGCTTCCAGAACACCGGAGGAGATACGAAGTGGGGCGACGAGGCGACGCCACACTAGGGCGGCGCGGCCCAGGCCTTGGTCGCGCGGCCCTAGCGTGTGGGCCCCTCGTGGCGCCTCCTGACCTACCCTTCCGCCTACTTAACCCTTCGTCTATAATAGTTCTAGTACCGAGAGCCACGATACGGAAAACCTTCCAGAGACGCCACCGCCGCCAATCCCATCTCGGGGGATTCAGGAGATCGCCTCCGGCACCCTGCCGGAGAGGGGAATCATCTCCCGGAGGACTCTTCACCGCCATGGTCACCTCCGGAGTGATGTGTGAGTAGTTCACCCCTGGACTATGGGTCCATAGCAGTAGCTAGATGGTCGTCTTCTCCTAATTGTGCTATCATTGTTGGATCTTGTGAGCTGCCTAACATGATCAAGATCATCTATCTGTAATGCTACATGTTGCGTTTGTTGGGATCCGATGAATAATGAATGCTGTGTTATGTTGATTATCAATCTATCATCTATGTGTTGTTTATGATCTTGCATGCTCTCCGTTATTAGTAGAGGCTCTGGCCAAGTCATTACTTGTAACTCCAAGAGGGAGTATTTATGCTCGATAGTGGGTTCATGCCTCCATTAAATCTGGGATAGTGACAGAAAGTTCTAAGGTTGTGGATGTGTTGTTGCCACTAGGGATAAAACATCAATGCTATGTCTAAGGATGTATTTGTTGATTACATTATGCACCATACTTAATGCAATTGTCTGTTGTTTGCAACTTAATACTGGAAGGGGTTCGGATGATAACCTGAAGGTGGACTTTTTAGGCATAGATGCATGCTGGATAGCGGTCTATGTACTTTGTCGTAATGCCCAATTAAATCTCACACTACTCATCATAACATGTATGTGCATTGTCATGCCATCTTTATTTGTCAATTGCCTAACTGTAATTTGTTCACCCAACATGCTTATTCTTATGGGAGAGACACCACTACTGAACTGTGGACCCCGGTCCATTCTTTACATCGAATACAATCTACTGCAATACTTGTTGTACTGTTCTCTGCAAACCTCATCATCCACACTATACATCTAATCATTTGTTACAGCAAGCCGGTGAGATTGACAACCTCACTGTCACGTTGGGGCAAAGTAATTTGGTTGTGTTGTGCAGGTTCCACGTTGGCGCCGGAATCACTGGTGTTGCGCCGCACTACACTCCGCCGCCATCAACCTTCAACGTGCTTCTTGGCTCCTACTGGTTCGATAAACCTCGGTTTCTTACTGAGGGAAACTTGCCGCTGTACGCATCACACATTCCTCTTGGGGTTCCCAACGGACGCGTGCTGTACGCGTAACAAGCATCAATAAGCACCCAAGAGTAATAGCTCCCCACTTTCACCCAACTGATTCTTCGTAGAGAACTCAAACTGATGCGCCAAATGTAATGGCAAGAACGCAAAAGGTAAAAAAACCAAAAGCTACAAAAGCTGTGGTGGAATAAGAGAGGAAGAAAAGGGAGAAAATCAACAAAAGACTTCAAGATCTAGATCCAATAGGCTAGGCTCCCCTGCCTTACAGTGGATATTGATTGATGAAAATGTATATGTAGATATCCTCTGTATTTTCCCTCAAGAAGATGCAAGAATCATAGGAGGAACATAGAGTTAGGGCAAATTCTCAAGGTCAACAATAGAGGAGAGACACAAAAACAAGAAGCAACCATCCCTTTGGGAAAAAGGGACCTTGTATAGCCCTCCTCCCAAAGAAAATAGTCATTGAAGGAAGTTTACTCCGGAGTCTCTAGCCTTGGGAGGCCGGAGTTGTTGCCCCCAAAGCCAAGAAAAATGTGAGGTCCAGAGTCTTTAGCCTATGGGGTAGGATTCCCCAGGCTGGACACGTACCACAGAGGTCTGGAACCAAAACACATCTCGAAAAGGGAGAAACACGATTCAGGCTGGAGTCTCCAGCCCTCCTGGGGAGAGTCACCCCCCCCCCCCCCCCCCCCTAGAAAAGACAGAAACAACTGAATCCAAATTGGTCATAACTTGAGCATTTAGACTGCAATGTTTATGATCTTGGGATCATTTCAAACATAGCAACTAGCTTCACAAGGTCATGCAAAGAACCATCATAGTCCCACAATGGAGAATAAAATTAAACGATGAAAGGTTTGACCTCTCTATAAAAGACAATATAAAAATATGCAATATAAAAATGCAATAGAGAATGCATATCAAATTCATTTTCGATAAACTAGAGCTTGTTATGAGAATAAATACAAGCTCTAAAATCTCACAAGGATAAGAACCAAGTGAAAACACAGGAGGATGATACCAATGATGCGAAGGTTTGAGCTCTTATGAAGGCTACGATTAAGTTACTCACTCGAGAGCCCCTCTTGAAGTACATGTAACTATCCTATAAAGCGGTCTCCCAGCTAACATCACGAGACCGGTAAGAAAAAAACCTTATTAAGAACAAAACTTTTCTATGCGCATTTGACCTTGATGATGACGATCTTGTCCACTTCAAGATGGGACACATTACTCGATGTGCTTGGTTGGTGAAGTATTGCGAGTTGCTACCACATACTCTGTTATGGGAGAACCTCTCTTTAGGCATATCTTCACATATTCATGATCACACAATAAACACCAAGCTTCAAGATAATCTCTTCTATATGCTCATCTTGAATTTGGGCATTGACTTGATCAACCTCGAATCATTTCTTCTTTTTTTCATATAGATGATGTCTTGAAGTTAACCGTGAATGCCCACAAAATCTTCATATTTAGAACATGCTTTCAATAGGCTCAGCTCTCACATGGACATTTTCCGGATCACATCTTAAACATCTTGGCCATCACTTGTTCTTCTTCACTTTCTTCTTATTTTAACCTTGAAGCCAACATAATGTTCAAGCTAGGGATGACAATGAGGGCCCGTTCCCTGCAAACCCGTGCAAAGTTTATCTATTAGGAGACAGCTATGTGAAACTTTGATCCCCACTATCTAAAATTGAGGCGAGGATCAGAGGGGGTGGTTATTTTTGTATTTCTTTCGACACGTTTCTTACCTATTTTGAGACCGCAGTGGCGCACCCACGAAAACCCAACCAAAATGGAGGGATTTGATAGTTGAGGCGAGTTGGGAGGGAGATGGGAAGTTTGGGGCAAGAGAGGAAGAATAAATGGCTAAGGGTCGCGGGGTAGGCGGCCCTCCCACGAGCCTAGCCACTTAACTAGATCGATAGGGTAGTGCTCCTCTCGTCGACACTATACCTTGCCGAACTGGGGGTTAGCACCTCTCACAGAGGCACTAGATGGCAGATGGCAGCGCTCGGAAGATAGGTGCTACCAAAAGGGTTAGTTTTTGAGATTGCTTCAGAGAGGGTGGCTATTTTTGTATTATATTTTTGACGCATTTCTTAGCTGTTTTGAGGCCGCGGTGGCGCCCATGTTTGCAACAAGCATCTCCCTCCACCACCAGCCGAACAGATCACCGGCCACCTCGCGTGCTACCCCTAAGGCACAACCCTAGCCAATAGACCCTGTCAATAATAATCCTGTTCATGCCGTTGTCCCATGTCCTAGTTAGATCCCGTCCGATATGATAAGCGCATCAAGGGCACGATCCCTAGCCTAGCCCTCCCTAATCCCGGCAATCGTGCTGGCCATTACCGGGTACACTGCCTAAAAGTCTAGTGTAACCCCAAAGACTTTCCACTGTCATAGCCGCAACAAGGTGCCATTAGCGCCTACGGAACGCCATTGTTTACTCTGAGTGGGTTGCTCGAGGAGCCAATGGAGTTTCTCAGTTTCAACTGCGCAGATCATACTTTACTTAGTAGCGTGATCTTTGTCTCGCAAGGAAGATGCCCCTCTCTGTCGCGGAGCTGCCAGGGTACTGTCGGTAACAATGCAGCATTGGCTGACAAAGTGGCTCAAGGTTTTATCAGCGATGCAGATGGATTCTCTGGAAAAGTCTTTAGCTGTACTATGAAAATTCGGATTCACTAACGGATTATGCTCGTCTCTATCACAAGTGAATCCTCTGGAAATGGAACAATCGTGGCCAACGAAAGGTACTGTTCCATAGTTGAGAGCTCGGAATAGTCTAGTCCACCGTTGGCTAACAGTAATACTGAACACACGTAGAAGACTGACAGTAACACCAAATACATTTTCCCTCAGGAAAACAAAATTGCATTTACCCACAAATGCTCTCGATTATTACAGTGCAGCAATTTTGGCCAGGTCCAGTTAATAGTAAAACTTTCAAAACTTCAGAATATCTCCTTTGGCTGGTCATGGCTCCTAATTTGTCTGAACCTCTCAAGAAGCTGCAAATTTCAAATAGCTGCCACTTCAAACCTTGGTTAATCAACACTAGTGCATTATTTGGCTTGGCAAACTCAAAGTACAACATGTCTTTAGCCTGTCACTCCTTTGCTGCAGCCTCTTAATTTGGTCCAGTTCAAGTTCAGAGTAAAACTTTCAGAACTTCAGAGCATCTCCTTTGGTTGGTCATGGCTCCTAATTTGTCTGAATCTCTCAAGCTGCCAATTGCAATCAGCTGCCACTTCCAGCCCTGGTTAATCAACAGTACTCTTAATTTGGCCTCTTAATTTGACTTCAAACCTTTTTAATAATGCTGCCGCAGCCCCATAATTTGGCCATTCCAACCTGTAAAAATTGATTGCACTCCGGCCAGTCCCCAAGTCTGACTGCCCCCACGTTTTCAGTATTCAACCTTTCTGTGTTCATCTCTCCTCATGCGTACTGGTCCAATCACAAGACCTTTCCCTTTCTACGACCATCACCAGAAGAGAAACTTCTCCATTTGCTCCGCCCTTTATCTTTGCACACTCCTTCTCTCTTCTCCTGCTTGCTCCATCCTCCCCCTTCTCTCTCATCTCGGACAAAGAGAGGGAGCCCATATCCACTACTGTTGTTTGCCCATCATCTGCATCAAGTACAACCGTCGGGGCCGGCCAGCGCAGTGACTCTCGCTGCGGTCACCTCACGGGGTTTCGTCGTCCTGCGTTAGGTTACATCGGCGATTCTTGATGGGAGTGGCATGGGAGTGAGTGCCTGCACTGCCACGAGCTAAAATAAAAGAGCTTCCCGTGGTGACCGAGCACACTGCATTTGGCATTCATCTCCTTGAAATCAAGTCGGGGATGCAAATTTGTTTCTGATTTTGTTGATGAGTTCTTGCTGTTGGAGTGGATTGTTGTTCGCTTAATTTTGTCTTGGATTTTGGTAGGTGTTTGTTGTGTGGGCGTAGCTAGGTTCTTTGGTTTCTTGATGCATTCTTGTTGATCTCTCTCTCTCTCGCTGCGTGGAGGCGAAAGATGAGCATACCGCACCTGTTCCGGTGCCCGATCAGCCTGGACATCTTCACCGACCCGGTGACGCTGTGCACGGGGCAGACGTACGACCGCCAATGCATCGAGCGCTGGCTCGCCGACGGCCACCGCACCTGCCCCGTCACAATGCAGGCCCTCGGCGACGCCACCGCGCTCGTGCCCAACCGCACCCTGCGCCACCTCATCGACCGCTGGCTCTCCGCAGCCACCACCGACCAGCACCACCACCTCCCGGACTCGGATCCGTCGCTCGCGGCGCTCAAGCGGTGCCTCCTGTCCGACGCCACCGCCGCCGCCGCCAAGATCGCCGCGCTCGAGAAGGTCATGGCGCTGGCGTCCGAGTCGGACGTCGGCCGCGCGTGCATGCTCCAGCTGGGGTTCCTCGGCGTGCTGCTGCCGCTCGTCTTCCTCGCCGCGCCCGCTGATCGCCGCCACGGGGAAGCGGAGGAGCTCGCGCTGCAGTGCGCGCTCAGCCTCATGCCGTCCAGCCCCGCCGCGCCGCAGCTCGACTGCCTCAACGTGCTCAAGAAGGAGGCCAGCCTGGCGTCCTTCGTGCGGCTCCTGGAGCGAGGCAGCGGCCGGGCCAAGGCGGGCCTGTGCCGCCTCCTGGAGACCATCGCCACGGCGACCGCGACGCGGGACCTGGCGCTCATCGTCGCCGCCTCGCCGCGCGTGTGGCAGGCGCTGCTGCCGCTGCTGCAGCGGCAGGACGGGCCGGCGGCCTCCGACCCGCGCGCCTCGGAGGCCGCGGTGCGCGCGATCGCGGCGGTCTGCGCCACCGAGCCGGCGCGCGGCAGCGCCATCCACCACGGCGTCGTCGGCGCGCTCTTCAGGCACCTCACTTGGTGGGCGTACGGAAAGGGCGGCGGCGCCGTGTCCAGCGCGCTGGCGGCGGTGGAGGCCCTTGCTGAGACCGAGGCCGGCCGCAGGGCCGTCGCGCGCGCCCCGGGCGCGACGCGGGTGCTCGTGAGACACGTGTTCATGATGTCGTCGGCCAACGACGGCAGCGAGCACGCGGCGGCGGCGCTGCTGGCTGTGTGCCGGGAGTCGCGGGCGGCACGGAGCGAAGCCGTCGGCGCCGGGGTTGTCACGCAGTTGCTGCTGCTGCTTCAGAGCCAGTGCGGCGCCAGGGCAAAGGCCAAGGCGCGGGCGCTGCTCAAGCTTCTCAAGTCCAGGTGAATTAGAGCTGGTTATTTAGTAGTATGTTGGAGTTAAGGATTTAGGTATTCTTGGAAGCTGTAAGTTTCTGCGTCAAGAATGTCTGACATTGCCAATCTATGTAACTCTATTGTAAGGCCGGAGAAGATGGATTTGGAACTTAATGTTGGAGTTAAGGATTTAGATATTATTCGGAAAAAAAAAGGATTTAGATGTTCTTGTAAGCTGTAAGTTTCTGCGTCAAGAATGTCTGCCATTGTCAATCAATGTAACTCTATAAATTGTAAGGTCAGAGACGATGGATTAAAAGATCAATTGCTAGCGTTTCACTTTGACGATTAGAAACCGGGAAATGCGAACCACAGTTATGCAAAAACAAAAAGGATGAATAGATATTTGACTATATATTAGCTTACATGATACGGATCATAACAGCGGGGATAGCTCAGTTGGGAGAGCGTCAGACTGAAGATCTGAAGGTCGGGTGTTTCGATCCACCCTCACCGCACTAAAACTAGTTTTTCCATGTTTTTGTACTTTTTAAAACCAGATAAGTTTCTTGCAGAGCCAAAGTGGACAAGAATTTGCGAGGATTTGAACATCCAGAACCACACTTTCACTCATCCGGCCTTGGTGCAAGATCTTTGGCTCCCTAACCAGCGTATTTGGAATTTTTTTTTCGAGAAAAGGAACCCCACAGGGGATCCCCAGTTTCAATAGAAACTGAGAGTCACTCAGAACATTTTACATGGTTCAAGTAACTAAACTCAAAAAGAAAAACTAGGACAAAAAAAACTGCTATCTATTCAAACTGAAACGAAAAAGAGGCTAGAATGGAAGCCTATCCATCCAAGCAACAAAACCAGAGTACTTGAACCAAATTACAGGTTTTCAGGCTACACACCACTACAGAGAAAGATAGCTAAGACAAAAAGACGACGACGATGTTGCAGCATCAGGAAGTAAACCAAGACTAGGTGGTAATCCTTCTCCTCACAGGATTCCATCCGTGATTCTGCCCGAATACTTCCTGTGCCACATGCGCCATCTTTCTAGCCCCTGTAGCAGTAACTTTTGCAGCCCGTTTTTCTGCAATTTCGACCAAGTATTAATGAAATGACAAACAAGATTAATAACACTTGTGGGGTCTCCAGGACGAATTTTTTGAAAACAAGACTTGTTTCTTGTTTTCCAAATAGTCCATACAACCGTCACTGAACCTACAATTACAGCCTTCCTATCTCGGCCCGAATACATGTTGAACCAATCTCTATATAGATCAACAAAGCATTCAGGTATCTTACTAATCCCCAAAGCAACACTAACCACATTCCAAATATATTTTGCTAGAGGGCACAAGAAGAACAGGTGTTCCATAGTTTCGTGATCATCACAAAACTCACACAGTTCCACTTACTTCCACCCTCTCTTCTTAAGGTTCTCTTTAGTTAGGATTCTATTCTTGATTACCAACCAGCAAAAGACTTTGATCCTCAAAGGAAGCTTGAGGGTCCACATAGATTTATAGGGGAAATTAACCTTTTTTGCTACTAAAAAGGAATACATTGATTTAACCGAAAAAGTACCAGATTTTGTCAACAGCCACGAAACTCTGTCAGGTTCATCTTTTAACTGAACTTGACTACAGACGTCCAAAAGCTTACACCACATGACTTTGGTTTCCTCTCTCAGAAATCTTCTAAACTTTAACATATCAAAACCCTTGCTAAAAACAGTATGAACTGTAATAAAATGACTAAAACACAGATTATAAAGTCGCGGGAAACTTCGACAGAGTGGTTGGTGCCCAACCCAACTGTCTTCCCAGAAAAGGGTTTTGCTGCCATCCCCAAGAACTCTCTTACAACAGCTATAAAAGATGTCTTTTATCGCCACTAGACCTGACCAGAAATGGGAATGAGATGGACTAGGCTTACATTGAGAAAAAGTACATTTTTTAAGATACTTTGCTTTAATTAGGTCTTGCCACAAACCCTCTTCATTTTCTAACCGCCAAATCCATTTACACAGAAGGCTGACATTCTTGAGATGCAAGTCTGTCACCCCAAGGCCCCCTTGATCTTTCGGCTGACAAACATCAGACCATTTGACCAAATGATATTTCTTAATATTTACTTTTTCCTGCCACAACATACGAGCCCGAAAGAAATCACATCTTTTCAATACCCCTTTAGGCATAGTAAAGAAAGACATCATATAACTAGTAATGCTACTCAAAGAAGCTTCTAACAAAATGGGTCTAGATCCAATCGAGGTAATGTTGCCTTTCCAGCAAGCATTCTTCTTTTCAATCCTATCTTCAACATCCTTCCAGTCACTATTCAGCAAACGTTTAAAATGCATGGGGATCCCCAGATACCTAAAAGGGAAATCTCCTTTTTTACAAGTAAAAATATGAGTGTACATCTCTTTCTTATCTAAGGCAGCACCGAAGAAAGACACTTCACTTTTGTGAAAATTAATTTTTAGACCAGTGAGTTGTTCAAAAATACATAGGATAAACTTTAGATTACGAGCACTTTCCAGGCTATCCCCAAACATAAATATGGTGTCATCTGCATACTGTATGATGGCTATCCCATCATCCAGCAAATCCGAGGCTAAACCCGTAAGTAGTCCACTTTCCTGAGCTCTCTTAATCAAAACCGATAAAACTTCTGCAGCTATGTTAAATAACAAAGGGGAGAAAGGGTCACCTTGCCTTAGGCCCTTTCTTAAAAAAAAAAAAGCGTATTTGGAATGATCAGCTCTTATTTGATTAGCCAACTACTCACTCCAAACAATACAACCTGTGCTGCAAACTCACTCCAAATGGTAAATGCAATTTCAAGAGTGGTGTTTCCCAGCTGCCAGCCGCAACCACCAAGCTACTTAATCAGGTTTGGAAGAATAAGAACATCATCCCACGAATTTAGACTTTCGCTTGGCGTTTCCTACGCAGGGTTGTTCCAACTGGAGCTCGAGCCTGCAAGCATTCAAATCATATAAGCAAGTTTTGCTGCAGGAGTGGAATGAAGGAAGATGATGTTCATCTTTTCTTGAAAATATGTGGTGTGATTAGAAATCAACTGCCTTTTTGACAGGAAAAAAGGGAGAGCCCCACCAGATCAATATTAATACGCAGACTCTTTCTAATAATCTTGAAATGCAGGTCCTCCCTTTCAGGTGCAACGCCAGGTTCAAATCTCCAAGGACAATCATCTTCATCCAGCTGGGAGCACAATGAGAATGGACCAAACAATTACAGGACCTAAGGTTTAGTCGGATGTGGCATGGAAGGCGGCAAAATCGCCGGAAACGGATGGGGTTACAAGAAGGGATATGCATTCCTACTTCCAGGAGGGCGAAGGCACTTCCATTCAATCTTCCACATAACTGGCGACTTCTCCTCTACAAGCAGAATCTTGGGCACTTCCTATGACTGAAAGTTACCGCTGCACTGCATCTCCACCAAGTCACTTATCTAACGGACAACCTTGCTGTTGCTAGAGCTGCCACGAGTTCTGCAACTCATTTCGCAATCATGTTTGCAGCTTCAGACAGATTTCCTAGGAGCTGCAGCCCAGGATTTACCACATCACCATATATTTGAACAAGGTAGCTCACAACAGAAGCTCTCCATCTGGGACTATCTTCAGTTGTATTTCTTCAGCTCACACAAACAGGATTTGCCCTATATAGCTCTAGCTCCCCAGAACTTAAATTTACAAAGCTTTGTATTGCACGATGTTACATGCTTACGAGCTGAAGTGAAATTTAGCGCCTCCGTCTCGAGAGCGAATACTCTACAACTAGTTGTGCCCACACGTCATTATCGGATATCACACTTTCGTGTTTTTTAAAATATGAAATAAAATCGTGGACATGGGTTATGTTGTATCTTGTGCACATATAAAATTTCGTTCCAAAATATGACCATATATGACCTGTGAAAAAAGAAGACCAAAATGAATAGTATTCTATAACTCATATCATTTGTCTTTTTTTATACAGGCCAGACATTTTCAAAAAAATTGATGAAACTTCGCAGATGCATAGTACACAACATAATATATGTGCCAGATTTTTTTCGTATTTTCTGAAAACTTGGAAGTGACATTCGATAATGGGGTGCAGATACAAATGAGAGTTCCCCCCAGGCTGATGTAGTCGTTTCCCCTTGTTGGTTGTTCGGATCCCTCCTAAGTTTCCTTTCGCCAGTTTACAGCTGGGGCTAAACTGACTTCCTATCTACAATAGCTATTGCTGACCTTTTCCTTCTATTTTGTATGTATGAGACATTTTAAGCTTTCAGTATAAGCTGGGCCTGTGAGGTCTTGTTTCAAAAAAGAAAAAGATTTATAACGTGAATGCGCCAGCAACTAGTTACATATTTTCAATTCACCGGAAGACATCTCTACATCAGTCACAGAAGTAAAAAATCCTTCATAAGTACTGCTGTGAGCCTGCACAGGCTGGCAAATTTACAGCCCATGTTCTTATACAACTTCGTATCGCTTTACATCGTGATTTATATAGCGGAAGCAACAATGACCTATAAATATACTATATACAGCACTTCCTGTATGTCTTCTTTCCTCGAGAACCCTTTTCGGCTATACAGTAAATCAGCGTGTAGCAACACAAAGTTACAAGGGGTTGCTGACAGGAACATCTCTGAGAATCTACCATGTCATGAGAGCATTTTTCATGCTGAACCTCCATGAAAGACGCTTAGAACCTCTTTGGAGAACCGTAGGGACTTTGGAGTCTCAAGGGGCCGACGTCCTGCCAAGGGTCTGAAATTGTTGGACTTCGTCGTGCCTGATTCAGCGCGTAGCTTGATGAAGCACCAGGCGAGAGCATTGGGTGGGGCGGAGATGGCAGGCAGCTCCAGTTAGACTGCTTGAATTGCCTCATAGGGCTTGAGGATGGGGACACAGGTAGTGACATGTTTGTTCTCACAAGAACAGGGCTGCTAAAGGACATACATCTTTTGTCATGAAAATGAAATGCTACGAGAGGGAGTAAAAACTGAGGATGGAAAGGGAGTATTCCAGTACCTGGAGGTGCGGGGCGATGGAACGGTTGTGGAAAATCCGGTAAAATCTCTCGCACTGACACCTATATCCCTGAGGGGAGCAATACTTCTCCGTGATGGAAGCTCCCTGTTAGACTGCAACAACATAGAGGGCAGGATAAGGATATGAGCATTTAGGAGAACAGATACAGTAAACGAAGCAAACATTAACATCTTTTTCCTTGGAAAACAACAATCCTCCAACCAACTTTACTAAATTAAAGTCACAATTTGCTCATCAACTACTAATTTATAGCAGACATAAGAGCATCTTTGATGGGTTAAGCCAAAGTTTAGTCCAGACTGAGTCCAAGCAAATGTAAAGCACTCGTGCCAGTGATTGACCGAGACAGTTTTTATTAATGAGGAAAATGCCGAGAAGAATAAATATATACTAAAATGAATTTAAATGAGCAAAAGACTGTACCACTTTATGCTTCACATCTATTGGAGCAGAAAATGCATTTCTCAATGCACTGGATTTTGCTGCTCTTACTGCTGGATGGTCCTGAACAAAAGGATGGTCCAACAGCTGACTTGCAGAGGCGCGAGATGCTGGATCACGTTTTAAGCACAGTTTCAAGAAACTTTTCCCATCCTCGGAAAAAATATCTGGAATTTCAGGAATATCTTTACTGTTTGCGATCTTAAATATTGCAGCTACCTACAAGGTTAGATCGGAGAGGATTGAGTCAGCATATTATCTTGTCTTAAAGGAAAAAGGAGTCAGTCTGTTATCTGCCATAGCTAAATGGAAATAAAAATGCAATTGTTAAGTAGAAGCATATACCCCTTCATACTGGTGCCAAGGAGGTCTTGCCGTTGCCATTTCAATAATTGTACACCCCAAACTCCAAATGTCAACAGCTAGATTGTAACCTTTACTGTTCATAATGACCTGTGTTTTTCCGCTATTAGGGGGGATTTTACTCACATGGGTACAACTGATAATAAAGAAAAAAAATCAAGTTTGAGTGCTAAGAAATGATGCAGCTCACCTCAGGAGCCATCCAGTAAGGACTTCCTTTGAAAGAGCGTATTTCAGCGAAGGATGATATCTGCTTCAACACGAGTGATGAGATTAACGGGCGTGAAGAAAAAGAAGCTCTGTATTTATATGTTCAAAATCGAATGATAGTGAAACTACATAATGCTATGCACACAGAATAGAGGTGGGGATGGCGAATGGAAAGGCAAGATTGCATACATGCTTAGCCATGCCAAAGTCAGCAAGTTTAACTTCGCCATTGGGGCCAACAAGTATGTTTGCTCCTTTAATATCTCTGCCAAGAAAAAGTACTATTTAGCAACTATTCAATTTTGTACTGCCTATGGAAAGATTAAACAATTCTATAGCTGTATATTACCTGTGGACAGTGTTCTTCCCATGTAAATAAGCAAGACCAGAGAGAATTTGACAGGTATAATTGCGAATCACTGGTTCCTTAAAAGGGCCATAGTCCCTAAGTAACTTGTGAATTGAGCCCCCCGAAACATACTCAAGGTAAATTGAAAGTGTGTCCTCAGTCTGTACGGAGAGGTATAGAATTAGAAAGTCTTAATTATAGCCAATTAGTTGGCAAGTACTTCTCCATTTCTTTGGTATGATTAAGCATGAAATCCTGGTGAAACAACTGCAAGTGAGTAACCAAGTAACTTTTCATGTGCATGTCCGCACCATGCCCTTGACACAACAGAAACTCTAAGCACCATATAAGCTATGACTTCCCACGTATCTCTTAACAGTTTGTGCACCATTGAATGACATTCATTTAATCATTTTTAAGTGATCCTATGTTAGTATATGGGCAACATAATTACTCCTTGGCTGATCTAGTTTTATATGGAGGATTCTGTCCTCAACTTCTTGTGTATATACATTCAATATTTTCCACAACATGTTATTTCGAGAACAATGGCATTAGCAACATTTTATTATTATTGATGTGAATAGAAGTAGAACTGAACTTCCCGACAATTTGACTTTAACTCTCTATGTGAACCTTTCATAAAAAAAACTATATGTGCATGAGGCCTTAATTCATACGGAGTACATCATTATTTTTCTTTGAACTTATAAATAGTTGACATCATTTCCCTTAAAAGTCCATCCCGTAAAAGAAAAATGGAACGGAAGAGCAAACAATTATTGGGATATGGTCACACATAGGAAAACACGATGGTTTGTCAAATAAAACTTACCATCTCACTTCCATAGTATTGCACAATGTTTGGGTGTGATGGTTGCTTAAGAATATCAATCTCCTGCCAATATGGAAATGAATAACATGTTGTTGAGTCAATTTAATAGGTAAGGCAAATACTATTACCATAGACAGAAAGATAACTAAGCTAGCTGACTTAAGAAACCAAGTAACCTGATTCAATTGTTTGAGTCGTTCTTTCGAATGTGGATCATCTGAAATAACTTGTACTTCCTTAATCGCGCAAAACTGCCCATTTTCACTGCATAATTGCTCACCACATAAGAGTTCTCACACAAATTTCTTTCTTTAGATATTTAGGCAACACCCCCCAAGAGGCCAAGAAATTCAATCAATATCAACAATTCGGCATCAGGAAATTGGAGCAAAGAATAGCATGCTAAGTTCTTATCCATTAGTTATTTGTCTTGAGATTTAAGAACTTAAGATGCTACATAATCTCATGTGTCAACTTATAAACACATCTGCTGGGATATTCAACAATTTATCTCATGTGTCGATTGATTTGTGTACAGGTTTTGTAGCATATAATGGCACTGATGCATTGAACTCCAAATGATAATCAAATAATAAATAATGCAAAGACATGAAAAAAAAAACACCATACCTGTTGAATCCAAGATAAACCTGGCCAAATGTACCACTCCCTAATAATTTCCCTTTTCTCCACTGTGATTGGAATTGCAAGCAAGAAGTGGGAGATGAAGGAAGAGGCGAGCAAGCAGTTGGAGATGGAAGAGGCGAGCAGGCAGTGGGAGATGGAGGTAGAGGTGAGCAGGCACCGGAAGAAGCTGGAGGAAGTGGCAAGGGATGAGGCGGGCTCCTCATACAGTTGATCGTTTTCAACGGTGACCTTGGGCTAAATCCGAATTCTCTTGCATGTGCATTACTTATAGCGAAGTTATGGCCCTTTGGGCCAGGGGAAGGGCTTCCCGTTCTTGAATCAAATATATCCTCAGACCACACCCTGCTACGCGAACTGGCTTCACTAGTCGAAGGGTCATCGCTGTGCGAATGGAGTTCCCTCACGTTAGAGAAAGGAACCTCGAAGAACTTCTGATGCTCCCGCGGCATGCTACGAGACATGTAGTGGCTGTCCTTGTTTAGGATCATCGGTGAGTCGGATGGCGTATTTGTTCCCTTGGCAAAAGCAACCGGATCCATGGACCTAGAGATTTCACCAAGCAAGCAAGAACCGTTAGAAAACGTATGAAATATCATTTTGGAACGAACCGTGTAAATATCATAACAAAGAGCTACAAACAACACGGTAATTCAAGTAACCAAATTTATCATGGACATTATATTCCTGCAAGAAGAGTTATCAGAAGCAATAAATCTGCACTCCCGCCAAAACATAAAGATAATACTTCCGCATGGACATTATTTTCGTGCAAGAACAAACAAATGAGCTACCAGAAGCAACAAATCTACATTTTCCACCAAAGCATAAAGCTATTCATCCTTTTCTTGAGAATGTGTCTGAATCATGAACCAGTAGCACGCCTTGGCAGCTCTAGCCATCCACCCTACGACCCGTACTTTGCCCAATAATAATGAGGCGCCTTACGACTGTAGAAGTGGCACGACCTCGGAAGAGGTCAAGAGCTGAAGCTGGTGCGAAGTCACACCGTTCACTCATAAGTCTCCCAACTCCGCATTTGGACTTAATAAACTTCCCTAAAAAAAGTTGCTAGCCCGACAAAGTATTCACACGAAACCTAATCAATGGCTTTACGTACCGACTAAACCAATTCCCAATATTTAATCACAGTCATTCCGAAAAAAAAATCAAACAAAATCGCAGTGCCAAACGAATTCAGCTTCAGCTTCAGCATAAGCGTGAAAATCGAACTGGCGAGCAGGACAGCGGGCGCACAATTCGTAATTAAGCCCCTGAAAATGGAGCAACAGCGAGACGATCGGGTGCTTTGCTTACCTGGAATTAGAGACGTGGTGATCCGGCGCGTCATCCGGGGAAGACGAGCAGGAGCTGGAGCCGGACGACGAGGAGCCGTCACCGGCCGCCGCGTCCTCGCAGGGAGGCCCCGCGGCGAGGGCGTCGGCCGGGTCGGGGCCAGTCACGGGCACGGGGAGCTTGTAGTGCTGCAGGTCCCCGCCGCACCTGCCATGGCGCGCGGCGGGCGCGTCGAGGCTGCGGGTCTTCTCCCTGGCCCGCGGGGTGGGCGACGGGGAGGGGTAGTCGAGGTCGACGGACTTGCGCGGGGAGGAGGCCGCGGAGGCGGAGGGCCTGGCCTTGGACCTGGGCCTGAGCTTGTCGGGCCACCAGCCGCGCACGGGCATCGCCGCGCGCGCGCGCGAGTCGGCACGGCCGCGGCGGAGGCGTGGGGCGGCGTCGAGCGTGCTCTCGAGCTGGGCAGGAGGGCGAGGAAGGCGCGGGGCAGGTGCGGCCGACGACGCTTTAGGCGAGCAGGAGGAGGAGGAGGAGAAAGAAGAGTAGAGTAGACAAAAGCATGGTGGAGATATTTTGCTGGAAAAAATGGAAATGGTAGTTACTGCCCGCCCGCGAGTGGGTGGCAGGCAGCTGCGGCGACGGCGACCGTGGGATCCACGTGCGGCGGATGCCGCCGGCCGGCTGACGCCTGGGCCCGGCCGGTGCGCGGGCCCGGCGTGTCAGTGGGGGAGCGCTCGTGGCTAGTTGCACGCGGCGGCTTGCGATGCTGCACCAGCCAGGTGTGGCGCTCGTGCGTGCATATCGCCTTTTCCGTTTCTTTAATTTTTTTTTTGTTGCGAAATCTCCTTTTCCGTTTCTTTTCCTTTCCCTGGCTATGGGCTATGGCTGGCTGCCTCCCGTGTGGAATCTTCGCGGGAAGTTTGGTGGCGTACGCCACGGCACTGGGATGGGAGGGACGAAAAGCTGACGGTGGTGCCGAGGCGTGCTGACGTGGCAGCTAACAACAACTTAGCTGCTGATTTTTTTTTAAGAATAGGGTTAAACTACTGATTTAAGATTGCGACAAGGGAAACTCAAAATAGAGACCGAGCTACATGTACAAGTTTTTATATTCAAACAGTATAATTTCTTATTTAATTCTTTCTAAAAAATGAAATAAAACAATGGAGGTAGTCATTATAAAATCTCAATAAAAACTAAGTGTAATTTGCATTGTGAGCTACATAGAAATGACAACATCTGATAGATTTTTTTTTGAGAAACATATGATAGATTTTATAGTAGTTCATATTGAGATTTGCATGTGCATCATTATTCACCTCTGAGATATTTTCAGATTTTTTAAAACTCAAAATTGTAAATTTTAAATGTTTATAAATAAAGGGCTACATGTAGCTTGGCCTATTTATGAACTAACCGTCATAAAACTGTAGGATAACGTTGCATAGAAAACAAAAAATTTCCTACCGCGAACACGCAATCCAAGCCAAGATGCAATCTAGAAGACGGTAGCAACGAGGGGGTATCGAGTCTCACCCTTGAAGAGATTCCAAAGCCTACAAGATGAGGCTCTTGTTGCTGCGGTAGACGTTCACTTACCGCTTGCAAAAGCGCGTAGAAGATCTTGATCACGATCGGTTCCGGCGCCACGAACGGGCAGCACCTCCGTACTCGGTCACACGTTCGGTTGTTGATGAAGACGACGTCCACCTCCCCGTTCCAGCGGGCAGCGGAAGTAGTAGCTCCTCTTGAATCCGACAGCACGACGGCGTGGTGTCGGTGGTGGTGGAGAAGTCCGGCGGAGCTTCGCTAAGCGTGCGGGAAGTGGAGGAGCGGGGCGGCTAGGGTTTGGGGAGAGGGGGGCGCCGGCCACTTTGGTGGTGTTTTGAGGTGGCCGGCCCCCTCCCCCTTGGCCCTCATTATATAGGTGGAACCCCAAGAGTTGGTCTCCAAGTCTTCGAATAAGACCCGAACCAAAAACCTTCCATATGGAGGGGAAACCTAGCCAAGCTAGGACTCCCACTAGAGGTGGGAGTTCCACCTCCCATATGGGGGGGTGGCCGGCCCCCTAAGGGGGAGTCCACTTGGGACTCCTCCCCCACTAGGGTTGGCCGGCCATGGAGGTGGAGTCCCATGTGGACTCCACATTCCTTGGTGGTTTCTTCCGGACTTTTCTAGAACCTTCTAGAACCTTCCATGGAACCTTCCGCGTCAATTTAATTCACATAAAATGACATCCTATTTATGAATCTTATTCTCCGGACCATTCCGGAACTCCTCGTGATGTCCGGGATCTCATCCGGGACTCCGAACAAATATTCGAACTCCATTCCATATTCAAGTACTACCATTTCAACATCCAACTTTAAGTGTGTCACCCTACGGTTCGTGAACTATGCGGACATGGTTGAGTACTCTCTCCGACCAATAATCAATAGCGGGATCTGGAGATCCATAATGGCTCCCACATATTCAACGATGACTTTAGTGATCGAATGAACCATTCACATACAATACCAATTCCCTTTGTCACGCGATATTTTACTTGTCCGAGGTTTGATCTTCGGTATCACTCTATACCTTGTTCAACCTCGTATCCTGACAAGTACTCTTTACTCGTACCGTGGTATGTGGTCTCTTATGAACTCATTCATATGCTTGCAAGACATTAGACGACATTCCACCGAGAGGGCCCAGAGTATATCTATCCGTCATCGGGATGGACAAATCCCACTGTTGATCCATATGCCTCAACTCATACTTTCCGGATACTTAATCCCACCTTTATAGCCACCCATTTACGCAGTGGTGTTTGGTGTAATCAAAGTACCTTTCCGGTATAAGTGATTTACATGATCTCATGGTCATAAGGACTAGGTAACTATGTATCGAAAGCTTATAGCAAATAACTTAATGACGAGATCTTATGCTACGCTTAATTGGGTGTGTCCATTACATCATTCATATAATGATATAACCTTGTTATTAATAACATCCAATGTTCATGATTATGAAACTAATCATCCATTAATCAACAAGCTAGTTTAAGAGGCATACTAGGGACTTCTTGTTGTCTACATATCACACATGTACTAATGTTTCGGTTAATACAATTATAGCATGATATATAAACATTTATCATAAACATAAAGATATAAATAATAACCACTTTATTATTGCCTCTAGGGCATATCTCCTTCAGTCTCCCACTTGCACTAGAGTCAATAATCTAGATTACATTGTAATATACCTACCACCCATGGCATTCTGGTGTTGGTCATGCTTTGCCCTATGGAGAGCTTTAGTCAACGGATCTGCTACATTCAGATCAGTGTGTACTTTGCAAATCTTTACTTCTCCATCTTCGATGTACTCGCGAATCGAGTGGTAACGCAGCTTGATATGCTTCAGCCTCTTGTGTGACCTTGGCTCTTGTGCATTGGCGATGGCACCCATGTTATCACAGTAAATGATTAATGGGTCCAATGCACTAGGAACCACACCGAGCTCTACAATGAACCTCTTCATCCATACCGCTTCTGATGAAGCCTCTGAAGCCGCTATGTACTCTGATTCTGTTGAAGACTTCGCCACCGTGCACTGTTTCGAGCTTGCCCAGCTTACTGCAGCACCATTCAATATAAACACGTACCCAGATTGTGACTTAGAGTCATCAGGATCAGTGTTCCAACTTGCATCGGTGTAACCACTTACAACGAGCTCTTGGTCACCTCCATAACAAAGAAACATATCCTTAGTTCTTTTCAAGTACTTCAGGATATTCTTGACCGCTATCCAGTGTTCCATTCCTGGATCACTTTGATATCTGCTAGTCAAACTAACAATATGTGCTATATCCGGTCTAGTACATAGCATGGCATACATGATAGATCCTACTGCCGAGGCATAGGGGATTTTACTCATCCTTTCTCTTTCTTCTGCCGTAGCCGGTCCTTGAGTCTTACTCAAGACTAAGCCTGGTAACATAGGTAAGAACCCTTTCTTACTTTCGTCCATTCTAAACTTCTTTAGAATCTTGTCCAGATATGTACTCTGTGATAGCCCTATTAGGCGTCTTGATCTATCTCTATAAATCTTGATGCCTAATATATACGATGCTTCACCAAGGTCTTTCATTGAAAAACTATTATTCAAATAACCTTTAACATCATGTAATAGTTCTATATCATTCCCGATCAATAATATGTCATCTACATATAATATCAGGAATGCTACAGAGCTCCCACTCACTTTCTTGTAAATACATGCCTCTCCATGACACTGTATAAACCCGAAGTCTTTGATCACCTTATCAAAGCGTCGGTTCCAACTTCTTGATGCTTGCTTCAGTCCATAGATTGAACGCTGAAGTTTGCATACTTTGTCAGCAGTTTTAGGATCGACAAAACCTTTGGGTTGTACCATATACAACTCTTCCTCAATGTCTCCATTAAGGAACGCCGTTTTGACATCCATCTGCCAAATCTCATAATCGAAAAATGCAGCTATTGCTAACAAAATCCTCACAGATTTTAGCTTCGCTACAGGTGAGAAAGTATCATCGTAGTCAACTCCTTGAATTTGTCGGAAACCCTTTGCGACAAGTCGAGCTTTATAGACAGTAATATTACCATCTGCATCTGTTTTTCTCTTGAAGATCCATTTATTCTCGACAGCCTTTCGGCTATCAGGTAAGTCTACCAAAGTCCATACTTTGTTATCATACATGGATCCCATTTCGGATTTCATGGCTTCTTGCCATTTGTTGAAATCTGGGCTCATCATCGCTTCTTCATACGTCGCAGGGTCCTCATCATTGTTATCCACAATCATGACATTTAGACAAGGATCATACCAATCAGGAGTGGTACGTTCCCTTGTCGATCTGAGAGGTTAAGTAGTTTCATCGTTCGAAGTTTCATGATCATTATAATTAGCTTCCTCTCGTTGCCGGTGTAGGCGGCAGTACAACTTCCGGTACTGCGCTACTCTGATCAACGAGTATAGATTCATCAATCTCATCGAGTTCTACTTTTCTTCCAGTTACTTCTTTAGTGAGAAATTCTTTCTCAAGAAAGGTTCCGTTCTTAGCAACAAAGATTTTGCCTTCGGATTTGTGATAGAAAATATACCCTATAGTTTCCTTAGGGTATCCTATGAAGATGCATTTCTCCGCTTTGGGTTCTAGCTTGTCCGGTTGTAACTTCTTTACATAGGCTTCGCAACCCCAAACTTTCAGGAACGACAGCTTAGGTTTCTTATTAAACCATAATTCATACGGTGTCGTTTCTACGGATTTTGATGGTGCTCTATTTAAAGTGAATGCGGCTGTCTCTAATGCATAACTCCAAAATGATAACGGCAAATCAGTAAAAGACATCATAGAACGAACCATATCTAAGAGAGTTCGATTACGACGTTCGGACACACCGTTACGTTGAGGTGTTCCCGGCGGTGTAAATTGTGAAAGTATTCCGCATTTCTTTAAATGCATGCCAAACTCATAACTCAGATATTCACCTCCACGATCAGATCGTAGAAATTTGATCTTCTTGTTACGTTGATTTTCTACTTCACTTTGGAATTCCTTAAACTTCTCGAAAGTTTCGGATTTATGTTTCATGAAATAGATATACCCATATCTACTCAGATCATCTGTGAAGGATAGAACATAACGATAACCACCGCGATGCTACGCTCATTGGTCCACACACATCGGTATGTATGATTTCCAATAAGTCAGTAGCTCGCTCCATCATACCAGAAAATGGAGTCTTTGTCATTTTTCCCATTAGACATGCTTCGCATCTATCAAGTGACTCAAAGTCAAGTGATTCAAGTAATCCATCAGTATGGAGTTTCTTCATGCGTTTCACTCCAATATGACCAAGACGACAGTGCCACATATAAGTAGAATTATCATTCAATTTAATTCGCTTAGCATCAATGTTATGTATATACGTATCACTACTATCGAGATCTAACAGAAATAAGCCATTCTTTTATGGTGCTCGACCATAAAAGATATTATTCATAAAAATAGAACAACCATTATTCTCAGACTTGAATGAATAACCGTCTTGCATTAAACAAGATCCAGATATAATGTTCATGCTCAACGCGGGTACAAAATAACAATTATTTAGGCTTAAAACTAATCCCGAAGGTAGATGTAGAGGAAGTGTGCCGACAGCGATCACATCGACTTTGGATCCATTTCCAACGCGCATCGTCACTTCATCTTTCAGTATTCGTTTATTCTTTAGTTCCTGTTTCGAGTTACAGATATGAGCAACCGAACCAGTATCAAATACCCAGGTACTAGAACGAGAACCAGTGAGATAAACATCTATAACATGTATATCAAATATACCTTCTTTCTTCTTCTTGACAAGGCCGCTCTTCAGATTAGCCAGATACTTGGAGCAATTACGCTTCCAGTGTCCCTTCTCCTTGCAGTAATAGCACTCAGCATCAGGCTTAGGGCCGTTCTTAGGTTTCGTAGGAGGCGTGGCAGCTTTCTTGCCACCCTTCTTGAATTTTCCCTTAGACTTGCCCTGTTTCTTGAAACTGGTGGTCTTGTTGACCATCAACACTTGGTGCTCTTTCTTGATCTCAATCTCAGCAGCTTTTAGCATGCCAAAGAGTTCAGGTAACTCCTTGTTCATGTTCTGCATATTGTAGTTCATCACAAAGTTCTTGTAACTTGGTGGCAGTGATTGAAGGACATGATTAATCCCCAGTCTGTTAGGAATCACTATTCCCAAGTCACTGAGTTTCTTCGCATGCCCGGTCATGGCGAGCATGTGCTCACTAACGGAGCTGCCTTCTTCCATCATGCAGCTGAAGAATTGTTTCGATGCTTCATAGCATTCCACGGCCGCATGAGTCTCAAAAATAGCTTTCAGCTCTTTCATCAACTCATGAGGATCGTGGTGCTCAAAACGTTTTTGAAGATCGGATTCTAGACTGCACAGGATGGCACACTAAACTTGAGAGTACCGAATTTTCCGAGTCTCGTAAACAGCTTTTACTTCATCGGTTTCAGTTTCTGCAGGAGGGTCACCTAGCGGTGCATCAAGCACATATTGCAGATTTCCGCCAGAGAGGAAGATCCTCACATGACGGAACCAGTCGGTGAAGTTGCTACCGTTGCTCTTAAGTTTCTCTTTCTCTAGGAACTGATTAAAATTGATTGGGGACGCCATCTCTACAACATATATTTGCAAAAGTTTAGACTAAGTTTATGACAAATTGAGTTCAAATTTTAATTCAACATAATTAAAAATCTAGGTGAACTCCCACTCAAAACAATATCCCTCGCATTGTCTTAGTGATCACACGAACCAAATCCACCGTACCTATGTCTGATCATCACGAGACAAGGTGTGATTTCAAAGGCGAACACTCAAAGTGTTCATCATATCAACCATATGATTCATGCTCTACCTTTCGGTATCACGTGTTCCGAGACCATGTCTGTACATGCTAGGCTCGTCAAGGCCACCTTAGTATCCGCATGTGCAAAACTGTCTTGCACCCGTTGTATGCACTTGTTGATTCTATCACACCCGATCATCACGAGATGCTTTGAAACGACAAGTCTTGGCAACGGTGATACTAAGGATGAACACTTTATTATCTTGAGATTTTAGTGAGGGATCATCTTATAATGCTACCGTCGCGATCTAAGCAAAATAAGATGCATAAAAGGATTAACATCACATGCAGTTCATATGTGATATGATATGGCCCTTTTGTCTTTGCGCCTTTGATCTTCATCTCCAAAGCACGGACATGATCTCCATCATCTTCGGGCATGATCTCCATCATCGTCGGCGTAGCGTCAAGGTCAATGGCGCCGTCTTCATGATTGTCCTCCATGTAGCAACTATTACAACTACTTTGAAATACTACTCAACATGAAATTTAAAGACAACCATAAGGCTCCTGCCGGTTGCCACAATACAATAATGATCATCTCATACATATTCATCATCACATTATGGCCATATCACATCACCAAACCCTGCAAAAACAAGTTAGACGTCTCTAATTTGGTTTGCATATTTTACGTGGTTTAGGGTTTTCGTGAGAGATCTAATCTACCTACGAACATGAACCACAACGTTGATACTAAAGTTTTCAATAGAAGAGTAAATTGAATCTTCACTATAGTAGGAGAGACAGACACCCGCAAAGCCTCTTATGCAATACAAGTTGCATGTCGAACGAGGAACAAGTCTCATGAACGCGGTCATGTAAAGTTAGTCTGAGCCGCTTCATCCCACTATGCCACAAAGATGCAAAGTACTCAAACTAAAGATAACAAGAGCATCAATGCCCACAAAAACATTGTGTTCTACTCGTGCAACCATCTATGCATAGACACGGCTCTGATACCACTGTAGGATAACGTTGCATAGAAAACAAAAAATTTCCTACCGCGAACACGCAATCCAAGCCAAGATGCAATCTAGAAGACGGTAGCAACGAGGGGGTATCGAGTCTCACCCTTGAAGAGATTCCAAAGCCTACAAGATGAGGCTCTTGTTGCTGCGGTAGATGTTCACTTGCCGCTTGCAAAAAGCGTAGAAGATCTTGATCACGATCGGTTCCGGCGCCACGAACGGGCAGCACCTCCGTACTCGGTCACACGTTCGGTTGTTGATGAAGACGACGTCCACCTCCCCGTTCCAGCGGGCAGCGGAAGTAGTAGCTCCTCTTGAATCCGACAGCACGACGGCGTGGTGTCGGTGGTGGTGGAGAAGTCCGGCGGAGCTTCGCTAAGCGTGCGGGAAGTGGAGGAGCGGGGCGGCTAGGGTTTGGGGAGAGGGGGGCGCCGGCCACTTTGGTGGTGTTTTGAGGTGGCCGGCCCCCTCCCCCTTGGCCCTCATTATATAGGTGGAACCCCAAGAGTTGGTCTCCAAGTCTTCGAATAAGACCCGAACCAAAAACCTTCCATATGGAGGGGAAACCTAGCCAAGCTAGGACTCCCACTAGAGGTGGGAGTTCCACCTCCCATATGGGGGGGTGGCCGGCCCCCTAAGGGGGAGTCCACTTGGGACTCCTCCCCCACTAGGGTTGGCCGGCCATGGAGGTGGAGTCCCATGTGGACTCCACATTCCTTGGTGGTTTCTTCCGGACTTTTCTAGAACCTTCTAGAACCTTCCATAGAACCTTCCGCGTCAATTTAATTCACATAAAATGACATCCTATATATGAATCTTATTCTCCGGACCATTCCGGAACTCCTCGTGATGTCCGGGATCTCATCCGGGACTCCGAACAAATATTCGAACTCCATTCCATATTCAAGTACTACCATTTCAACATCCAACTTTAAGTGTGTCACCCTACGGTTCGTGAACTATGCGGACATGGTTGAGTACTCTCTCCGACCAATAACCAATAGCGGGATCTGGAGATCCATAATGGCTCCCACATATTCAACGATGACTTTAGTGATCGAATGAACCATTCACATACAATACCAATTCCCTTTGTCACGCGATATTTTACTTATCCGAGGTTTGATCTTCGGTATCACTCTATACCTTGTTCAACCTCGTATCCTGACAAGTACTCTTTACTCGTACCGTGGTATGTGGTCTCTTATGAACTCATTTATATGCTTGCAAGACATTAGACGACATTCCACCGAGAGGGCCCAGAGTATATCTATCCGTCATCGGGATGGACAAATCCCACTGTTGATCCATATGCCTCAACTCATACTTTCCGGATACTTAATCCCACCTTTATAGCCACCCATTTACGCAGTGGTGTTTGGTGTAATCAAAGTACCTTTCCGGTATAAGTGATTTACATGATCTCATGGTCATAAGGACTAGGTAACTGTGGTGACCCTGCATACCACTGCATGTTGTAGTATGCCAGTCGTTGATATAACATTCACGAAGTACCATTCCGCAAATATTACATCCCTCAGAGTAGTACAACAGAACATAGCAGGGTCCATAACTCATTCATTGATTATTACAACTATCATACACATGTCATCTTGGAGCTCCTCTTGGGTCCTAAGAGGAATACTCCTGGGTTCGAGGCGAACCCAACTTAATTTACAATATAAGAGTCGCATTAAACTAAACATTTATTTCCTCGAGCAGCTAAATACTAAGAGTTCGGGCTGCTCGGTTACTACTACTATCGGATATCTCTAGGCTTGTTCTCCTCCGGAAGCCTCCCCGGATCCGTAGACGATGATGTAGTCTACGCCTTCAACACCTCCTGAGAGGTCTGGTTCCTCGTAGCCGATGATCTCGGCTCCTTCATTGTTGTCGTAGTCCTCCTCCAGACGATTCAGACAATCTAAGCATGGGATTTAAGAGTGGTATGAGTACGAGCGTACTCAACAAGTTCATTATAGATAAGAGGTGTTTTATGCACTAGCTACGATATTAGACCAGAAAGTCTAACACCAATGCAGGTTTTGGTAAACATTTCTTCAAGTGATTGCTTTTATTTCAAAAAGCTATGTCCGTCAGCCTTCACCGGTTTACTAGAACTTCATGGAGCTCCTTTCCGGCCGCGTTCGCAGTTCCTTATCCCGGAACAGGGAGTGACAGGTCACAGTTCTTTACACTCTGCAGAGGTGTGTTGCTTTACCCATAAGAGATCTTAACCTTGGTGCCAACCGGGCAGCTTTCCCGTCCACACTTCCTTCGGTGTGAGGCCCGGTATAAGGTCTAGCCAATCATGTTCCTCCGCTACCTCGCACACCCACCCTTTGTTGCATACCCCGACCCTGGGTCCTCGTCGGTCCTCTTATACCAATTAAGGATGGACCCCGACCACGACAACAGTTTGGGACTCGTTAACCAAACTCCTTCGCCGGTAGCTGCAACCCATCATAGACCACTTACCGTGGGGAATTAGAATGGGATCCCCACCCCACCGCTTGCCCAACCTGGGTCAAGTGTCTACGGTAAGCGCATCCGTTGATGTACGAGAGGTGGAAACACTTTTGACTACTCCGTCCCACTCCGGATCTTATGGTTAACACGGGTATTACGGCACAAGAATCACTGGCGACATTTGGTGTTTAATCCTAGATGGATATTAACCCTTGCAATGGAACCTCCACCATATCAACACAATCCATGGTTCCATTGCCCACCACATAGTCATATTCATAGTTATGAAAGTAGTGGTTTTGGTTTTTATGCAATAGTGATAACCATAATACTTTGCAAGTAATTTGATAGAAATACTCAAATGACATGAGCAAGTGATGAACTTGCCTGAACACTGCAAAGTTTTGCAGTTGGAAGGTGTGGACTGACCCTTGTCCTCTGCCTCTGAAAAATAGCATCATTGTCCGATAAGGGCAATGGTTAAAGAGGCAATTATGCATGATTCCATTTTTAGGGTTTGTTCCCCCCTTCCGATGTCGTTATTATTTCATGTAAGAGGTTAATACTAAGAATAATTTGAGGATACTCCATTCCAAGTAAAATACAACCTTGAAATGTTGTCAAGGTGTTTTTAAAGTCCAAATACATTAATGGACTTAATTTCATTTATAGAAAATTAGGTGTGTGATTTAAATGATTATTTAAATCATCAAAATAGGACTTATTCATAATTGTCTTTCAAAATTCTCTTTGATATTTTATTTAAATAGAGAATTTTATGCTGATCATTTTTCATATTTTTAAGTTATTTTTAAGAGCTTTTAATAATTTTCTATTGAATTTCAAAGTTTCATATTTTTGTTAAATTGTAAAAGGTCCTTTTTGCCCCTGGGCCCACCTGTCAGGGTGGCCCAGTGGGTTAACCCTAACCCGAGCCGCTCGTCCGGCTCGGTCGGACGCACCCGTCCCCTTCCTCACGCGCACGCGCTAACCCTAACCCTCTGAGCTCTGGCGACACCCGCGTCGCCGCCGCCTTTGCCGATTTTCTCCGGCCGACTCCGGCCATCGCCGGCGGTGAGATGGGTATCAATCGAACCGCCGTTCGACGGCGCTTCGATTGATCCGCATCGATCTGCTTCTCCTCGCCGCCGCCGTTCTTCCCCATCATTCCCGTGACATGACCGCGGTGAATCGCCGTGATCTCGTCGTTGCCGACGAGCACGGCGCCCGAGGCGTGATGGCGCCGCCGGCCTGCGCCGTCTGTGGTGCGGAGCGCTGCGGCGCTAGTCGGGCCTGGCATGGCCTGGCCAGGTGCCGTCGTGCCTTCGGCGCGCGCCGCCGTGGCCGCCACGGCCACGCCTGCCATCTGCTTCGCTCCAGGTACATGCGCCTCCATCTTCTCCCTCTCTTCATCCTCCTCTATGCCATGCTCTAATTACTCGCATGCCTCTCCTCATGGAGATGCTTTGATCTTTGCCCTATTTCTTGTTGCTTAGCCTCTGTGTGCCTTGCGCCAAGCCAGCCCTGGTGCTATGCTGGCTGCTGCCATGCGTATGTTGCTGCTGTGCATTAGCCATGGATTCTAGTTGCTGCTGCTCTTCTATTTTGCTCTATGCACTTCTGTTGCATGCTCAATTCCTACTGTGGCCTTTCTGTGATTGTTCATGAACATCCAGTGATGCTCATGGCCTGCTGGCTGGCTCCTGTGATCATTATTGCTACTAGGATATTCTGTATGTGCATAATCTTGTCCCTGGCTTGATCATTATGCATGATCCTTGTAGTATACAAGTGCCAATGTCTCTGTTCCTGATGCAATCTTCACCAATTACTCAAGTGTATTCATTTATGGTGTTCTGGCTGGTTTACTGTGTGAAATTCTTGTAAATTTACAAGTGCCAGTACCCCAGTGTGCTCTTCTGTGTGCTATAATTACATGATTATGCTCAATTGAGCATTGTTACTGACTAAATAACACCATCCCTCATTGGTGTGCTTCTGAATACAATTGTATTTAATTTATTTACTTATCTGTGATGCAATTGTTTATGAGATGTGGCTATATAGTTGATCTGGTTAAATGTGTGGTTGCTAGGCTTGGCTCTATCATGTCTTAGCATGCTCTAGCAAGCTTCTGATGATCATATGATCATCAGTTGCTTGTAAAATCTGCTGTGATATGACTGTGCCTCTCTTCTGCTCATCTTTGTGTCTGTGTGACACCAAAATCTGTACTGATGCATGCTTTTGCTTGCTCAAGCAGTTGGTGATGCTTGCAATGATCCATTGGATCAGCTGCAAGACTCTGGTGCTTTGATTCCTTATAGGATTCACTTATCTGTATTTACTGGATTTACTAAAATGGATAAGTGATGTGAACTGCTTGCAGTAATGATCATTTCATTGAGTTTGGCAGGGCTAGATGGATGCCACCACTTGGTTGGTACCCTAGCCCTCCTTTTGAACCCATCTGGGTGATGATAACTGTGCATGGCTTATTAGTTTGGGCTGGTTCAGTGGTTGAGGTGACCTTGGCTTGACAATTCATTCATTGTTTAGGTAGCTCCCACCCTTGTTGGCTTGCTATGGCTTAGTGAATGCATCACTGGGTAATTCCTTGTTGGATTTCCAGTGATCTTTGATGTTGACAAACAAGAATAGACACATATTGTCTATCTATCTGATGGTGTGCTAGGTTTTAGGTGCTAAGTGGCTTTGGTTGAATAGATAGGATCATTTCCTTGCTGGATTGCCTTGGTTATGCCACTGTTTTGGTCTAGCCAGTGTTCCCTTGGTGATTTCCTATTGGCTTCACCCATTTTTGCTTGCACCAACTGACTTGGTAGCCAGATGATGATACAATCTGGGTATTCTACCCTTCTGTGTTCCTGTGATGCATTGTATGCTTATTTATGAGCAAAACTTGGTTTTGCTCAGGTTGATCTGTTTATACCTCACTCCAGCTCCTAGAAAATGGTGTGTTGGTGTAGAGGTTTTGCTTCTGTGCTGCTTTCTTGGCTTGCCCTGCTCCTCCTTGTGGCTTGTGCTTGATCTACTCCATGGTTTACTTCTCAACAGGAAACAATTCTTTGCTTGAGCTGTTCCTGGATGAAGTTCTGGCTATGTGTTCTTCCTGTTCTAAGTGTTCTTGTTTTCTGATGACTTACCAAGATGCCTGCCGATGAATGAGCTAGGGTTTGGCTCAAAAAGGTTATATATGATGCCCTCTTGCTCTCTCTGGTCGACAGCTTGGCCTGGTCACTTTGGTGACTCTCCCTGGCTGTGTATGTGCTGGTAGACATGCACACTGCCTTGTGAGCTGCTTGTGTAGTTCCTGGTTGGAACTTGGTCCATTTGGTGGATCAGCTCGGCTGATCTTGATAATATCCTCCCACTGCTCATTTTTCTTGCTAACCTGCCAAGTGGCAATGCCACTTGGCATAACACTTGTCTTTGTCTTTGTTTGTGTATTTACAGGGAACAATGTGATGCTCTGGATGAAGATCAAGATCCTCTTGGCAATATCTCCATGATGATCATCTTGTGTAGTTTAGGATAGATCATTAACTTGTAATTTTTCTTTATTTTTCTTTCTTCAATTCTGCCATTTATGTAATGTGTTGTATTAATCATTTATTTCACTTATGAATATTGTAATGACAATGTAATTTGTGTGATGATCAATAAAGCTCAAAGTTTTCTCTAATGAGCTTTACTTTATTATAATTGTCCATATTATTTATTATTGATTAATTACTTAATGAATTTCCTCACAATTTAATTACTTAGGGTAATTCTTTAATGTTTGAATTTGAAATTCAAATTCAACATTGGTTTAAATTCAACCATGTCACTTATCAAGAATTAAATCATGCAACTCTCCCCTCTCTTCTTAAAACCCTAAACTAATGAAGTGAGGTGCAAGTTTGTCGCACTCTCGAAACCCTAACCCTGTAAGGTGTCGAGAGAGAAACTTGTCCCCCTTCGATGCAGTTTTTGTTTAAAAGCGCGAAATTTCCCCAGAATTTACTATGCAATGCACATCCCTTTCTAAAATCTACCCCTCGATCGTCTCTAAACCTGGGACATTACAGCCTTTCCCCCTTAAAGAAAACTTCGTCCCGAAGTTGTGGTTGTAATACCTGAACAGCTCGGGGTATGTTTTCCTCAGGTCTTCCTCTTTTTCCCAGGTGGCTTCCCTCTCGGGATGATGCTTCCATTGTATCATGCAATATTTGATCGCCTTATTTCTGAGTTGTTTCCAGCTCTCCCCGAGAATCTTGGCTGGCTTCTCGATATATGTTAAGTCTGGTTGTAATTCAAGCTCATCATGTGATCTTGGTTCATCTGGGGTCTTTAAGCATTTCCGAAGTTGTGACACATGGAAAACATTATGAACTTGAGCTAACCTTCCCGGTAAATCCAATTCAAAGGCTAAACCTCGATTCTGACTCAGTATCTTGAAAGGTCCTATATATCTAGGACTGAGTTTTCCTTTTACTCCAAACCTCTGGAGTCCTTTCATCGGGCTTACCTTAAGATAAACCATGTCTCCAACTCGTGGCTCCCATGTCCTTCTCTTCTGATCGGCATAACTCTTTTGCCGACTTTGGGCTATCTTGAGCCTGTCTCTGATAATGTCAATGATTTGTTGTTTTTCCTTGACATAATCAGGGTTGAACTCTTTGCTTGCTCTGGCTTCATACCAACATATTGGTGATCTACACTTCCTTCCATACAGAGCTTCAAATGGTGCCATCTTGATGCTGCTTTGATAACTATTGTTATATGAAAACTCTGCTAGTGGTAGGTGTTCTTCCCATGATCCTCCGAAGTCTAGGGCACAAGCCCTAAGCATATCCTCTAATATTTGGTTGGTTCTCTCGGTTTGTCCACCGGTCTGGGGATGATAAGCGGTACTATAATCCAACTTGGATCCTAAAGCTTCGTGAAGCTGCTTCCAGAATGCTGATGTGAACACGGATCCTCGATCCGATACTATCTTCTTTGGCACTCCATGCTTACTCACGATCTCTTTGATGTAAAGATCGATAAGTTTCTCTCCTTTATCCTGCTGGTTTACCGCTAAGAAGTGTGCACTTTTCGTCAACCGGTCCACGATTACCCATATCATGTCCTTCTTTTTGTTAGTCATGGGTAGTCCGGTGATGAAATCCATCCCTATTTCTTCCCATTTCCACTCCGGAATAGGTAAAGGTTGTAACTTTCCTGCCGGACTCTGGTGTTCAGCCTTCACTCTCTGGCATGTATGGCATTCTGCCACATATCGTGCTATCTCCCTCTTCATGTTATTCCACCAGAATAGTTCCTTTAGGTCCATGTACATCTTTGTACTTCCCGGATGTATGGAATATGGGGTTTGATGAGCTTCCCGGAGTATTACTTCCTTAATTTCAGCAATATCCGGAACGCAAATTCTTTTCTGGAACCATAATGATCCAGATTCTCCTCGGTGAAATTCTGATGGTCTTCCCTCATCTATTCTTCTCATCTCTTCTACAATGAATGGATCGTCCAACTGACCCATCATTATCTCATTCTTCAAGTTAACATTAAGCTCATCGGCTACTTGCAACGCCGATAATCCTTCATGGGCTTCCTTCTCCCAAAGTTGTATTTGGGCTTGGCTTATTTCCTTCCTCAACTCCGGTGATATTTCTTGTTCCACTCCTCCGGTACTCTTCCTACTCAGGGCGTCTGCTACTACATTAGCCTTCCCTGGTGTGTAATTGATTGTCAGGTCATAATCCTTGATCAATTCTAGCCATCTTTTCTGTCTCATGTTGAGTTCCTTCTGAGTGAAGAAATATTTGAGGCTTTTATGATCTGTATAGAGCTCACACTTCGCTCCATAGAGAAAATGTCTCCAAGTTTTTAGTGCAAATACGACAGCTGCTAATTCCAAGTCATGTGTTGGATAATTCACTTCATGAGGTCTGAGTTGCCTCGATCCATAGGATATCACTTTCCGATCTTGCATGAGTACGCAACCCAATCCATGTTTGGATGCGTCACAGTACACGGTGTAATCCTTGCCAACTTCTGGAACTGCTAACACCGGTGCCGTGGTGAGTTTCTCCTTCAGAGTTTGAAAACTCTTCTCACACTCCTCTGACCACACGAATGGTGTGTTCTTCCTTAGCAACTTTGTCATTGGTCCTGCTATCTTAGAGAATCCTTCAATGAATCTCCGATAATATCCTGCCATTCCTAGGAATCCTCGGATTTCCTTGACAGTCTTGGGTGCTTCCCATTCTAGAACTGCTGCTACCTTACTCGGGTTAACAGTGATTCCATCTTTGCTAATAACATGACCAAGAAATTCCACTTGATCTAGCCAAAATTCACACTTGCTAAGTTTGGCATAAAGTTGATGTTCTCTTAGTGTTTGCAACACTAACCTCAAATGTTCAGCATGTTCAGCCTTGTTCTTGGAATATATCAAGATATCATCGATAAATACGATGACAAACTTGTCTAGATATGGCATGAAAATCTTATTCATGAGATTCATGAATATTGCTGGGGCATTGGTCAATCCAAAAGGTACTACAAGATATTCATGATGTCCGTATCTTGAAACAAAAGCAGTTTTCGGAACGTCTTCTTTCTTGATCTTTATCTGGTGATAACCGGATCTTAGATCAATCTTGGAAAAGACTCCCGCTCCTCTAACTTGATCAAATAGATCCTGTATTCTTGGAAGTGGATACTTGTTCTTGATTGTGACGTTGTTCAGATTCCTGTAGTCTCCGCACATCCTTCTTCCTCCATCCCTTTTATCTACGAAGATCACAGGTGATCCCCATGGTGAAACACTTTCTTGAATGAATCCTTTCTGTTCTAAGTCATCCAGTTGCTCCTTAAGCTCTTTCAACTCCTTGGGCCCCATCTTGTATGGTGCCTTAGCAATCGGAGCTGTTCCTGGGATTAGGTCGATAGTGAATTCTATCTCCCTATCTGGTGGCATACCAGGTAATTCTGCAGGAAACACATCCTGGAATTCATTTACTACAGGTATATCCTCTAATTTCACCTCCTTCATGCTGTTCAGCTGTAGCTCAACTTCAATCTGTGTATGTTTGTCGCCTTGGTAGATCATTCTACTTCCATCCGGACTTTTCAATGACACCGTCTTGTTTACACAGTCGATCAATGCTCCGTTAGCTTCTAACCAGTTCATACCAAGAATGACATCAATGTCCTTCATCGGTAAAATGAACAGGTCCGCGTCAAACGCGCACTTATTGATCATAATGACTTGTTTTTGTTTGGCATGGGTTACTACTATCGTTCCCCCCGCAGAAAGTATGGTTATGGGTGTATCTAACTTAGTGCAACTAATCCCATGTTTGATGATGAATTGTTGAGAAATGAATGATGTAGTTGCACCAGTATCAAAAAGTACTTTGCCAGGATGAGTGAGTATCTGGAGCGTACCTATCACCGCCTGATCAGAGTTGACCACCTCCTCCAGACTGGTACAGTTCAGCTTGCCGAAGGGCTTCTTATTCTTCCAGTTGCCTCCGGTGTTTCCTCCTCGACCTCCACCTCCTGACTGACCTCCTCCAGTGTTTCTCTTGGGGCAATCCTTCAGCATGTGCCCCTCCTGGCGACAACCAAAGCATATAATCTTTGGCTTCTTACAATCTTTCGCGACATGTCCTTTGAATCCACAGGAATGGCATATAATCTGGTTTGCAGACTGATATCCTTGGTTCCTCCTCTGATTGTTGTTGTTGTTGTTGTTGTTGTTGTACCGTGGCTTGAAACTCAAGCTGGTATTGGGCTTGTTACTAACAAACCTCTTAGGCTCAAACTTGGCCTTTTTCCTCTTCTCTTCTTGCAGTTGTTTGAAGTCATCTTCAAGAGTGATGGCTGCATCCACCAACTCTTGGAATTCCGTTGCTCTCATCATACGTAGCTGTACCTTGAACAGGGGACTTAACCCCTTCAGAAACCTCTTCTTTTTCTTGTCCTCGGTGTTGACTTCTTCAACAGCGTACCGGGATAGCTTTGAGAACTCCCTGACATAGGTCAGGATTGCTTTGTCCTTCTGCTCGAGATTTTCAAATTCTCGACGTTTGAGCTCCACAATACTTTCAGGGACATTGGATTCCCTGAACTTCCTTGCGAATTCCTCCCAGGTGAATACCTTTCCCGCCGGATAAACGGCTACAATATTATCCCACCATGATGCGGCGGGTCCACATAGCAGATGGGTAGCATAACGAACCTTCTCTTGGTCGTTACATCCAACGGTGTTGAGCTTTCGCTCAGTATCCATCAGCCAATCTTCCGCGTCCATCGGCTCGGGCGCGTATGCGAAAGATATCGGCTTGGTGTTTTGGAAGTCTGCTAATGTGACTCCCGGGTTCTCAGGTCTCTCCACCCTGTTCTGCTGCAGCAACTCTTGAAAGAATTTATTCTACTGCTCCAGCGTTACACGCTGTCGCTCCTCCACCAGCTGCATGTACTGGATAAAGTTTTGCTGCGTCATGGGTGGTGGTGGTGGTGGAAACTGATCTCTGGCTGCACCCTCAGCCTCTTCCTTTTCTTTTGCTTCGCGCTCCATGCGCTGCGCTTCAGTCTCGTTTCCTAACGTTCCCGACATAATCCCCCTAGTTCTGCAACACAAGATGATACTCATAATTACTCCATGCGCAAGTTTTCTGAGCTCAACTTTGTGCACAGAACTAGTCACGCAATGGAAATCAAGAAGCAAATCCAAATCATACAAAACATATACCCTGTATATACATACTTAAGTGGTCTTATTACAATACTCAAGTCGATGTGAGTATGCAAACTCACTTATTAAAGTATATGTACAAATTTATACAATATTACAAACTATAATACACGTGGTACTTGTGTATTATAGCCTCGCCTCCCTTGGTGGACTCTAGTCGATCTTCACTCCCGGTACATCCCAGGCTTCCATCCGGTCGAACGTGTCGTCCTCCTGATAGACCCTGGAACATAAGGTCTCCCCATTGGCTGGTAATCCGAATCCGATGATGATCCTAGGGAGAAATCAGTATTTACAAACTGATCGTTGAGTGCATCATAGTCCACCCATCGGGTGTACTCCCCTGTAGCCCCACCATAAGGGTTACCAAAACTCATACCCGACTCAACTTGTGTCGGATATCCTCCATCCACTCCTTCATTACTAGGATAGCTCTGGTTCTGGGTTGTTGCGTCATCATTCATCTCTCCATCATAATACACAGAAGTACTATGAGTTCCAGTATCATCTCCCCAACGCCAACCCCTGGAATTCTCGATAGGAGTCTCGGAACGCTGGTTGTTTCCGGATTCCTCTCCGCCTTCGTATCCCCCATAGGAACTACCCAGGTAGTTCCCAGGTGTAGCAGGTGTAGGTTCACGTGCAAGTGGATCAATACTGATGTAGTCACCAGCTGAATAAACTGGTGTGTGCACTACATTCTCCATAGGTTCTTTTCCCCTACTCTCCTCCTTGGGTTCAGTGAATTCCTCAAGCATCGTATCAATTGCTCCTATCAGATGATGGTTCAACTGAAAGAGTAATGATATGAAGTTGCGGCTATTATCCATATATTTTGCCGCTGCTATGGGTTTGCGTTTAGCATATTTGTAGTGGTTGAGCATGGGATCTTCTTCCTCCTGATTATGAGGAATATGGGAGAACTCGGAATCCATAAGCTCTTTTGTCTTATGTTCCCGTATGTCGGTTATGGCTCTCATAACCGCTATATGGTAGGCTGTGTTGGTTGTCCTAGCTTCTCCAGCTGGCATGACTACGCTCATTCCCAAAGATTCGGGAAGTCGCAGTCCTACCCTGCACTTGGCCAACACCGGTCCATCATAGAACATGTACTTCTTTACTGGAATCTGGGGATCGCACCCAAATTCCAATAACATGGCTCGTAGGATATCTGCAAGTCCTCCTTGGTATTCGTTCAGTGTGGAATCCATAACTTTCACGTTTCTTCCCGGTCGTGAACTTGCCATGTTGGCTGTAGAAATAGAAAGATTATAAGATTAGTAATAATGCATCATAATAGAGATAATAAAGAATTATCGCACTAAAACATATGATTGTTGTATTCTCAATTGAATATACACCATATTTTTAGAGAATTCTTTACTAGTCCTATTTGACTCCTAACGTTTGGTCCCATTTACTAGGTTCCAACCTAAGGTCAAAGCTTTTGCTCTGATACCAACCGTGGTGACCCCGCATACCACCTGCATGTTGTAGTATGCCAGTCGTTGATATAACATTCACGAAGTACCATTCCGCAAATATTACATCCCTCAGAGTAGTACAACAGAACATAGCAGGGTCCATAACTCATTCATTGATTATTACAACTATCATACACATGTCATCTTGGAGCTCCTCTTGGGTCCTAAGAGGAATACTCCTGGGTTCGAGGCGAACCCAACTTAATTTACAATATAAGAGTCGCATTAAACTAAACATTTATTTCCTCGAGCAGCTAAATACTAAGAGTTCGGGCTGCTCGGTTACTACTACTATCGGATATCTCTAGGCTTGTTCTCCTCCTAAGCCTCCCGGATCCGTAGACGATGATGTAGTCTACGCCTTCAACACCTCCTGAGAGGTCTGGTTCCTCGTAGCCGATGATCTCGGCTCCTTCATTGTTGTCGTAGTCCTCCTCCAGACGATTCAGACAATCTAAGCATGGGATTTAAGAGTGGTATGAGTACGAGCGTACTCAACAAGTTCATTATAGATAAGAGGTGTTTTATGCACTAGCTACGATATTAGACCAGAAAGTCTAACACCAATGCAGGTTTTGGTAAACATTTCTTCAAGTGATTGCTTTTATTTCAAAAAGCTATGTCCGTCAGCCTTCACCGGTTTACTAGAACTTCATGGAGCTCCTTTCCGGCCGCGTTCGCAGTTCCTTATCCCGGAACAGGGAGTGACAGGTCACAGTTCTTTACACTCTGCAGAGGTGTGTTGCTTTACCCATAAGAGATCTTAACCTTGGTGCCAACCGGGCAGCTTTCCCGTCCACACTTCCTTCGGTGTGAGGCCCGGTATAAGGTCTAGCCAATCATGTTCCTCCGCTACCTCGCACACCCACCCTTTGTTGCATACCCCGACCACAGGTCCTCGTCGGTCCTCTTATACCAATTAAGGATGGACCCCGACACGACAACAGTTTGGGACTCGTTAACCAAACTCCTTCGCCGGTAGCTGCAACCCATCATAGACCACTTACCGTGGGGAATTAGAATGGGATCCCCACCCCACCGCTTGCCCAACCTGGGTCAAGTGTCTACGGTAAGCGCATCCGTTGATGTACGAGAGGTGGAAACACTTTTGACTACTCCGTCCCACTCCGGATCTTATGGTTAACACGGGTATTACGGCACAAGAATCACTGGCGACATTTGGTGTTTAATCCTAGATGGATATTAACCCTTGCAATGGAACCTCCACCATATCAACACAATCCATGGTTCCATTGCCCACCACATAGTCATATTCATAGTTATGAAAGTAGTGGTTTTGGTTTTTATGCAATAGTGATAACCATAATACTTTGCAAGTAATTTGATAGAAATACTCAAATGACATGAGCAAGTGATGAACTTGCCTGAACACTGCAAAGTTTTGCAGTTGGAAGGTGTGGACTGACCCTTGTCCTCTGCCTCTGAAAAATAGCATCATTGTCCGATAAGGGCAATGGTTAAAGAGGCAATTATGCATGATTCCATTTTTAGGGTTTGTTCCCCCCTTCCGATGTCGTTATTATTTCATGTAAGAGGTTAATACTAAGAATAATTTGAGGATACTCCATTCCAAGTAAAATACAACCTTGAAATGTTGTCAAGGTGTTTTTAAAGTCCAAATACATTAATGGACTTAATTTCATTTATAGAAAATTAGGTGTGTGATTTAAATGATTATTTAAATCATCAAAATAGGACTTATTCATAATTGTCTTTCAAAATTATCTTTGATATTTTATTTAAATAGAGAATTTTATGCTGATCATTTTTCATATTTTTAAGTTATTTTTAAGAGCTTTTAATAATTTTCTATTGAATTTCAAAGTTTCATATTTTTGTTAAATTGTAAAAGGTCCTTTTTGGCCCCTGGGCCCACCTGTCAGGGTGGCCCAGTGGGTTAACCCTAACCCGAGCCGCTCGTCCGGCTCGGTCGGACGCACCCGTCCCCTTCCTCACGCGCACGCGCTAACCCTAACCCTCTGAGCTCTGGCGACACCCGCGTCACCGCCGCCTTTGCCGATTTTCTCCGGCCGACTCCGGCCATCGCCGGCGGTGAGATGGGTATCAATCGAACCGCCGTTCGACGGCGCTTCGATTGATCCGCATCGATCTGCTTCTCCTCGCCGCCGCCGTTCTTCCCCATCATTCCCGTGACATGACCGCGGCGAATCACCGTGATCTCGTCGTTGCCGACGAGCCTGGCGCCAGGGCGTGATGGCGCCGCCGGCCTGCGCCGCTGTGGTGCGGAGCGCTGCGGCGCTAGTCGGGCCTGGCATGGCCTGGCCAGGTGCCGCCGTGCCTTCGGCGCGCGCCGCCGTGGCCGCCACGGCCACGCCTGCCGTCTGCTTCGCTCCAGGTACATGCGCCTCCATCTTCTCCCTCTCTTCATCCTCCTCTATGCCATGCTCTAATTACTCGCATGCCTCTCCTCATGGAGATGCTGGTACTGCCTGCTGCTGTTGCTTCTGCGCCTCTGTGTGCCTTGCGCCAAGCCAGCCCTGGTGCTATGCTGGCTGCTGCCATGCGTATGTTGCTGCTGTGCATTAGCCATGGATTCTAGTTGCTGCTGCTCTTCTATTTTGCTCTATGCACTTCTGTTGCATGCTCAATTCCTACTGTGGCCTTTCTGTGATTGTTCATGAACATCCAGTGATGCTCATGGCCTGCTGGCTGGCTCCTGTGATCATTATTGCTACTAGGATATTCTGTATGTGCATAATCTTGTCCCTGGCTTGATCATTATGCATGATCCTTGTAGTATACAAGTGCCAGTGTCTCTGTTCCTGATGCAATCTTCACCAATTACTCAAGTGTATTCATTTATGGTGTTCTGGCTGGTTTACTGTGTGAAATTCTTGTAAATTTACAAGTGCCAGTACCCCAGTGTGCTCTTCTGTGTGCTATAATTACATGATTATGCTCAATTGAGCATTGTTACTGACTAAATAACACCATCCCTCATTGGTGTGCTTCTGAATACAATTGTATTTAATTTATTTACTTATCTGTGATGCAATTGTTTATGAGATGTGGCTATATAGTTGATCTGGTTAAATGTGTGGTTGCTAGGCTTGGCTCTATCATGTCTTAGCATGCTCTAGCAAGCTTCTGATGATCATATGATCATCAGTTGCTTGTAAAATCTGCTGTGATATGACTGTGCCTCTCTTCTGCTCATCTTTGTGTCTGTGTGACACCAAAATCTGTTCTGATGCATGCTCTTGCTTGCTCAAGCAGTTGGTGATGCTTGCAATGATCCATTGGATCAGCTGCAAGACTCTGGTGCTTTGATTCCTTATAGGATTCACTTATCTGTATTTACTGGATTTACTAAAATGGATAAGTGATGTGAACTGCTTGCAGTAATGATCATTTCATTGAGTTTGGCAGGGCTAGATGGATGCCACCACTTGGTTGGTACCCTAGCCCTCCTTTTGAACCCATCTGGGTGATGATAACTGTGCATGGCTTATTAGTTTGGGCTGGTTCAGTGGTTGAGGTGACCTTGACAGCAATTCATTGCTGTTTAGGTAGCTCCCACCCTTGTTGGCTTGCTATGGCTTAGTGAATGCATCACTGGGTAATTCCTTGTTGGATTTCCAGTGATCTTTGATGTTGACAAACAAGAATAGACACATATTGTCTATCTATCTGATGGTGTGCTAGGTTTTAGGTGCTAAGTGGCTTTGGTTGAATAGATAGGATCATTTCCTTGCTGGATTGCCTTGGTTATGCCCTTTGTTTTGGTCTAGCCGGTGTTCCCTTGGTGATTTCCTATTGGCTTCACCCATTTTTGCTTGCACCAACTGACTTGGTAGCCAGATGATGATACAATCTGGGTATTCTACCCTTCTGTGTTCCTGTGATGCATTGTATGCTTATTTATGAGCAAAACTTGGTTTTGCTCAGGTTGATCTGTTTATACCTCACTCCAGCTCCTAGAAAATGGTGTGTTGGTGTAGAGGTTTTGCTTCTGTGCTGCTTTCTTGGCTTGCCCTGCTCCTCCTTGTGGCTTGTGCTTGATCTACTCCATGGTTTACTTCTCAACAGGAAACAATTCTTTGCTTGAGCTGTTCCTGGATGAAGTTCTGGCTATGTGTTCTTCCTGTTCTAAGTGTTCTTGTTTTCTGATGACTTACCAAGATGCCTGCCGATGAATGAGCTAGGGTTTGGCTCAAAAAGGTTATATATGATGCCCTCTTGCTCTCTCTGGTCGACAGCTTGGCCTGGTCACTTTGGTGACTCTCCCTGGCTGTGTATGTGCTGGTAGACATGCACACTGCCTTGTGAGCTGCTTGTGTAGTTCCTGGTTGGAACTTGGTCCATTTGGTGGATCAGCTCGGCTGATCTTGATAATATCCTCCCACTGCTCATTTTTCTTGCTAACCTGCCAAGTGGCAATGCCACTTGGCATAACACTTGTCTTTGTCTTTGTTTGTGTATTTACAGGGAACAATGTGATGCTCTGGATGAAGATCAAGATCCTCTTGGCAATATCTCCATGATGATCATCTTGTGTAGTTTAGGATAGATCATTAACTTGTAATTTTTCTTTATTTTTCTTTCTTCAATTCTGCCATTTATGTAATGTGTTGTATTAATCATTTATTTCAATTATGAATATTGTAATGACAATGTAATTTGTGTGATGATCAATAAAGCTCAAAGTTTTCTCTAATGAGCTTTACTTTATTATAATTGTCCATATTATTTATTATTGATTAATTACTTAATGAATTTCCTCACAATTTAATTACTTAGGGTAATTCTTTAATGTTTGAATTTGAAATTCAAATTCAACATTGGTTTAAATTCAACCATGTCACTTATCAAGAATTAAATCATGCAACTCTCCCCTCTCTTCTTAAAACCCTAAACTAATGAAGTGAGGTGCAAGTTTGTCGCACTCTCGAAACCCTAACCCTGTAAGGTGTCGAGAGAGAAACTTGTCCCCCTTCGATGCAGTTTTTGTTTAAAAGCGCGAAATTTCCCCAGAATTTACTATGCAATGCACATCCCTTTCTAAAATCTACCCCTCGATCGTCTCTAAACACAGGACATTACAGCCTTTCCCCCTTAAAGAAAACTTCGTCCCGAAGTTGTGGTTGTAATACCTGAACAGCTCGGGGTATGTTTTCCTCAGGTCTTCCTCTTTTTCCCAGGTGGCTTCCCTCTCGGGATGATGCTTCCATTGTATCTTGCAATATTTGATCGCCTTATTTCTGAGTTGTTTCCAGCTCTCCTCGAGAATCTTGGCTGGCTTCTCGATATATGTTAAGTCTGGTTGTAATTCAAGCTCATCATGTGATATTGGTTCATCTGGGGTCTTTAAGCATTTCCGAAGTTGTGACACATGGAAAACATTATGAACTTGAGCTAACCTTCCCGGTAAATCCAATTCAAAGGCTAAACCTCGATTCTGACTCAGTATCTTGAAAGGTCCTATATATCTAGGACTGAGTTTTCCTTTTACTCCAAACCTCTGGAGTCCTTTCATCGGGCTTACCTTAAGATAAACCATGTCTCCAACTCGTGGCTCCCATGTCCTTCTCTTCTGATCGGCATAACTCTTTTGCCGACTTTGGGCTATCTTGAGCCTGTCTCTGATAATGTCAATGATTTGTTGTTTTTCCTTGACATAATCAGGGTTGAACTCTTTGCTTGCTCCGGCTTCATACCAACATATTGGTGATCTACACTTCCTTCCATACAGAGCTTCAAATGGTGCCATCTTGATGCTGCTTTGATAACTATTGTTATATGAAAACTCTGCTAGTGGTAGGTGTTCTTCCCATGATCCTCCGAAGTCTAGGGCACAAGCCCTAAGCATATCCTCTAAGATTTGGTTGGTTCTCTCGGTTTGTCCACCGGTCTGGGGATGATAAGCGGTACTATAATCCAACTTGGATCCTAAAGCTTCGTGAAGCTGCTTCCAGAATGCTGATGTGAACACGGATCCTCGATCCGATACTATCTTCTTTGGCACTCCATGCTTACTCACGATCTCTTTGATGTAAAGATCGATAAGTTTCTCTCCTTTATCCTGCTGGTTTACCGCTAAGAAGTGTGCACTTTTCGTCAACCGGTCCACGATTACCCATATCATGTCCTTCTTTTTGTTAGTCATGGGTAGTCCGGTGATGAAATCCATCCCTATTTCTTCCCATTTCCACTCCGGAATAGGTAAAGGTTGTAACTTTCCTGCCGGACTCTGGTGTTCAGCCTTCACTCTCTGGCATGTATGGCATTCTGCCACATATTGTGCTATCTCCCTCTTCATGTTATTCCACCAGAATAGTTCCTTTAGGTCCATGTACATCTTTGTACTTCCCGGATGTATGGAATATGGGGTTTGATGAGCTTCCCGGAGTATTACTTCCTTAATTTCAGCAATATCCGGAACGCAAATTCTTTTCTGGAACCATAATGATCCAGATTCTCCTCGGTGAAATTCTGATGGTCTTCCCTCATCTATTCTTCTCATCTCTTCTACAATGAATGGATCGTCCAACTGACCCATCATTATCTCATTCTTCAAGTTAACATTAAGCTCATCGGCTACTTGCAACGCCGATAATCCTTCATGGGCTTCCTTCTCCCAAAGTTGTATTTGGGCTTGGCTTATTTCCTTCCTCAACTCCGGTGATATTTCTTGTTCCACTCCTCCGGTACTCTTCCTACTCAGGGCGTCTGCTACTACATTAGCCTTCCCTGGTGTGTAATTGATTGTCAGGTCATAATCCTTGATCAATTCTAGCCATCTTTTCTGTCTCATGTTGAGTTCCTTCTGAGTGAAGAAATATTTGAGGCTTTTATGATCTGTATAGAGCTCACACTTCGCTCCATAGAGAAAATGTCTCCAAGTTTTTAGTGCAAATACGACAGCTGCTAATTCCAAGTCATGTGTTGGATAATTCACTTCATGAGGTCTGAGTTGCCTCGATCCATAGGATATCACTTTCCGATCTTGCATGAGTACGCAACCCAATCCATGTTTGGATGCGTCACAGTACACGGTGTAATCCTTGCCAACTTCTGGAACTGCTAACACCGGTGCCGTGGTGAGTTTCTCCTTCAGAGTTTGAAAACTCTTCTCACACTCCTCTGACCACACGAATGGTGTGTTCTTCCTTAGCAACTTTGTCATTGGTCCTACTATCTTAGAGAATCCTTCAATGAATCTCCGATAATATCCTGCCATTCCTAGGAATCCTCGGATTTCCTTGACAGTCTTGGGTGCTTCCCATTCTAGAACTGCTGCTACCTTACTCGGGTTAACAGCGATTCCATCTTTGCTAATAACATGACCAAGAAATTCCACTTGATCTAGCCAAAATTCACACTTGCTAAGTTTGGCATAAAGTTGATGTTCTCTTAGTGTTTGCAACACTAACCTCAAATGTTCAGCATGTTCAGCCTTGTTCTTGGAATATATCAAGATATCATCGATAAATACGATGACAAACTTGTCTAGATATGGCATGAAAATCTTATTCATGAGATTCATGAATATTACTGGGGCATTGGTCAATCCAAAAGGTACTACAAGATATTCATGATGTCCGTATCTTGAAACAAAAGCAGTTTTCGGAACGTCTTCTTTCTTGATCTTTATCTGGTGATAACCGGATCTTAGATCAATCTTGGAAAAGACTCCCGCTCCTCTAACTTGATCAAATAGATCCTGTATTCTTGGAAGTGGATACTTGTTCTTGATTGTGACGTTGTTCAGATTCCTGTAGTCTCCGCACATCCTTCTTCCTCCATCCCTTTTATCTACGAAGATCACAGGTGATCCCCATGGTGAAACACTTTCTTGAATGAATCCTTTCTGTTCTAAGTCATCCAGTTGCTCCTTAAGCTCTTTCAACTCCTTGGGCCCCATCTTGTATGGTGCCTTAGCAATCGGAGCTGTTCCTGGGATTAGGTCGATAGTGAATTCTATCTCCCTATCTGGTGGCATACCAGGTAATTCTGCAGGAAACACATCCTGGAATTCATTTACTACAGGTATATCCTCTAATTTCACCTCCTTCATGCTGTTCAGCTGTAGCTCAACTTCAATCTGTGTATGTTTGTCGCCTTGGTAGATCATTCTACTTCCATCCGGACTTTTCAATGACACCGTCTTGTTTACACAGTCGATCAATGCTCCGTTAGCTTCTAACCAGTTCATACCAAGAATGACATCAATGTCCTTCATCGGTAAAATGAACAGGTCCGCGTCAAACGCGCACTTATTGATCATAATGACTTGTTTTTGTTTGGCATGGGTTACTACTATCGTTCCCCCCGCAGAAAGTATGGTTATGGGTGTATCTAACTTAGTGCAACTAATCCCATGTTTGATGATGAATTGTTGAGAAATGAATGATGTAGTTGCACCAGTATCAAAAAGTACTTTGCCAGGATGAGTGAGTATCTGGAGCGTACCTATCACCGCCTGATCAGAGTTGACCACCTCCTCCAGACTGGTACAGTTCAGCTTGCCGAAGGGCTTCTTATTCTTCCAGTTGCCTCCGGTGTTTCCTCCTCGACCTCCACCTCCTGACTGACCTCCTCCAGTGTTTCTCTTGGGGCAATCCTTCAGCATGTGCCCCTCCTGGCGACAACCAAAGCATATAATCTTTGGCTTCTTACAATCTTTCGCGACATGTCCTTTGAATCCACAGGAATGGCATATAATCTGGTTTACTTCTCAACAGGAAACAATTCTTTGCTTGAGCTGTTCCTGGATGAAGTTCTGGCTATGTGTTCTTCCTGTTCTAAGTGTTCTTGTTTTCTGATGACTTACCAAGATGCCTGCCAATGAATGAGCTAGGGTTTGGCTCAAAAAGGTTATATATGATGCCCTCTTGCTCTCTCTGGTCGACAGCTTGGCCTGGTCACTTTGGTGACTCTCCCTGGCTGTGTATGTGCTGGTAGACATGCACACTGCCTTGTGAGCTGCTTGTGTAGTTCCTGGTTGGAACTTGGTCCATTTGGTGGATCAGCTCGGCTGATCTTGATAATATCCTCCCACTGCTCATTTTTCTTGCTAACCTGCCAAGTGGCAATGCCACTTGGCATAACACTTGTCTTTGTCTTTGTTTGTGTATTTACAGGGAACAATGTGATGCTCTGGATGAAGATCAAGATCCTCTTGGCAATATCTCCATGATGATCATCTTGTGTAGTTTAGGATAGATCATTAACTTGTAATTTTTCTTTATTTTTCTTTCTTCAATTCTGCCATTTATGTAATGTGTTGTATTAATCATTTATTTCACTTATGAATATTGTAATGACAATGTAATTTGTGTGATGATCAATAAAGCTCAAAGTTTTCTCTAATGAGCTTTACTTTATTATAATTGTCCATATTATTTATTATTGATTAATTACTTAATGAATTTCCTCACAATTTAATTACTTAGGGTAATTCTTTAATGTTTGAATTTGAAATTCAAATTCAACATTGGTTTAAATTCAACCATGTCACTTATCAAGAATTAAATCATGCAACTCTCCCCTCTCTTCTTAAAACCCTAAACTAATGAAGTGAGGTGCAAGTTTGTCGCACTCTCGAAACCCTAACCCTGTAAGGTGTCGAGAGAGAAACTTGTCCCCCTTCGATGCAGTTTTTGTTTAAAAGCGCGAAATTTCCCCAGAATTTACTATGCAATGCACATCCCTTTCTAAAATCTACCCCTCGATCGTCTCTAAACCTGGGACATTACAGTAACTATGTATCGAAAGCTTATAGCAAATAACTTAATGACGAGATCTTATGCTACACTTAATTGGGTGTGTCCATTACATCATTCATATAATGATATAACCTTGTTATTAATAACATCCAATGTTCATGATTATGAAACTAATCATCCATTAATCAACAAGCTAGTTTAAGAGGCATACTAGGGACTTCTTGTTGTCTACATATCACACATGTACTAATGTTTCGGTTAATACAATTATAGCATGATATATAAACATTTATCATAAACATAAAGATATAAATAATAACCACTTTATTATTGCCTCTAGGGCATATCTCCTTCAAAAACCACGACTAGAGTCTCTAGGTGCTCCGAGAGAAAGAATGGAACACAAGTAGAACATTGTACGTCTCTCATTTGCGGAACTTGGTGCAGGCCAGGGGGCGTTGCCCCCCCCCCCCCAGCTTTGCACCAAACTCAGAACAGGTTAGAAGGAAAATTTCTAGCATTTTGCCACTCTGTTTTATCCCCACCGATATCTTCTTTCACCTGCTTTTACACAACTGCATGCTCCATTCTACCACCGTCAGCAAGACACGTCGTTAACACGTCTGCCACTTCTCCAAAGCTGTGAAACTAGCCTCCCAACTCCATCTTCGACTACGGACCCACCCCTCATCGTTCATTTGTATCCCGCTCACATCAACACGCAGAAAGGGCTAGGTAAATTACGATTACCTTAATTATTTTCCAATGCTAGTAGTACCAACCTGCATATGCTAATAAATTTCTCATACATGTGTAGCCCCTCCCCCCCCCCCCCCAAATATCATTAACTTTTAGTGCAGCAGAAATGACCCATCTGCTCCCTATAGTTGACTCAAAACACTCTAATTCTAGCCCCTCATCATGTTTGTCCCCTAGACAGCCGGGCCAAGCAACGCCAATGTATGTATATACGAAAATGCATAGACATGGCAGTGAGAGAAATTTTGTTTTTTGATGTTCTATATGCATGCAAACTACATGTTGTATGTGATGTTGTGTCAAATTTTTACATTTGTGATTAGTAATTGCATATGTATCTCATAATTGTTGATAGTGAGCATTTTTGTGAACTTGATGTAAACAAGGTGTATGAAGTTAAAGACTATATATTGCTCATTAATTGGGACAAAGTCACGGGCTAGCGAGCAGTGGTGACTTTGCACAACTTAACAGATAAAATAGGCTCTAACTCAATAAAGGTAACAGGAATAGGGAAACAATTTATGAGAGCTTCTACCCAACAGCTTATTTCTATCGATATCCACAAGCTAGTTTCTCAAGAAGGCTTCAGTTAAAAAGATCTAGTCCTTTATGTGTGTCTTTAGTCTTTACGAGTGCAACAAAGAAAATTGGCAAGAAACTGCGAGGGTGATTTGATCGAGCTTATTTTTGTAAGCCTATGGGAGGGGGTGTCACCCCCTCACATGTAGATAGCTCTACCCTTGTCTGTTTATGCATGTCTTATCCATGATAGAACTTAGTTCAGATCTTTGAGTAGGAAGTCACATGTCATGTTAATTAAATTGGATGGGAAAATGCTTTTCAAAAGCAAGAGTGTGGTAATGCTCAACAATACAACTACTTACCGTATATCTCATTTATGGTTAATCTAGCAGAAAAGCTCCACTGCATGGCGTCTTACGAGACTTTTCATTTGCTTGTATTGTGCTGTCTTTTTTGTTTTACGATTGTGTTCATCCTAGCTATGCGGAGGTCGGTTGGTGAACTCTTGTGACTTTTATCACATTTATGAAAACTTTTGATTTTAATGACGAAGCACCCTTTATTGAGCAAAAAGGAGAGAGAGCTCGAGGATATGAAGATTCACATGGATAATATGAGCTTTATTTTGTTGGATGCGCAAAGGTTTTCTCTTTATAAAGAGAACAACGTCCGTTGACATCATAGACAAAGAAAGGCACACCCCTTCTACTCAGGATGGATACCCCTATCGATGACGTATGACTTCAACAAGCTTAGCCATGTGTAGTTGCTTGCATTAGAGATAGAGAGAGAAAGAGGGGGAGAGAGAGAGAGAGAGAGAGAGAGAGAGAGAGAGAGAGAGAGAGAGAGAGAGAGAGAGAGAGAGAGAGAGAGAGAGAGAGAGAGAGAGAGATGAGCCAATGTGCTAGTTCATTCCCAAGTGAGTGCGGGAGGAGAGAAAACACCTCTGATTCGCTCCATCCAGTACAATTTTATGGTGCAAGAACACTAGCATCTAAAGGGAATGTTACCAATTATGTTGACCCTATCCCCAACCATCCTCCTAACCAAGCGGTCAAGGGACTTCAAAATATAGATGACACTTATCAATGTAGGGATATCCTGTGAACCAAATGCACAATTGATCTCAGATATCTAGAGTACTATAAGATTGAACTATCATTGTACAGTATTGATTAGCACATACAACTCGAAATCTTAAGAGTCCCATATGCATCTAGCTTGTAAATCCTTTATTTTCCAATGCTTTGAAGTCCGGATCAAGAACGTAGCATACAGAGGGGATTTTTTTTTGAGCCGCTCCATTAGACCCCAAAATAAAAACCGTTGATATTTCATCGGTTGGATACTACTTTTACAAAATGATAACATTATACTTCAATAAAAGCAACCCAATGTCTAGTATATATGTATCTAATTCTCATCTATGGAACATTGTAATCAAGTTTGCAAAGAAACCTTGTACTTTCTGAAACCAAACTTACTTGTAGATGAAACAAAATAAGTAGCAAATATGACAACCACCAACGTGCACAGATCATAATGTAACAGGTGTGCAACCAGGATTTTTGATGCATCTAGGCCCCAGTTCAGATATTGGTCGATGTGCCGGCACGGCATCCTTTGTGATTGGACAATATAGTTCAGAACTAAAAACCAACAGGAGCAATGGAATAAATATATAATTAAATGTACAACTTTCTCTCATAAAAGCTGAAAAAGAAATCGTCTCTGCTCCAAAGAGATTAGGCTAGCAATGGAGACAAATTGATCACTCTCTTGTCGAACGAACCATTCGAGCTCCTTTATGTCATGCACTAGTTAGCCACTTGCCTTTGCCTAGCTATAGACATGAGAAATGAAAACTCGCGGCGAGTTGCGCGCACAATTACGTACGGGCCACTTAATTCCAGCGAGGAGCTCTCTTTTTGTTTATTTAAATCTTTCTCCCTTCCGCACTTACGCCTTTGTACCTCTGAAATCTCAATCGATGGATCGCCAGCTCTGTCGATCCTGGGACAGTGTCGCGGCAGCAAAATCCAACCAGCAAGGAGCCAAAATCAGGAGGAGAAACACGGCAACGCGAGAGAGATATATGGAGGGCGACCGGTATGTATATTTTAGACAGATGTAACGTCACAAAGCAGCAATAGATTACAAATAAGTCGATTCCATCGGTCTCCAGCTGATGACTTCGGAGATTGACACACTGGCAATTAGTTAACTAATTCTTCAATTCTAGCTAGGCACATGGTTTAAGTGCTTAAGTCAAGACTTGGCTTAATTCTGAGGCTAACTCATAGTTAAGTTTCGTGACTCCTTCCATGCGTACGTACTCTTGTCTCGACCTATAAGCAGTTGACGTAGGAGATGAGAGGTATAGCAATATAAGCTCATATTTTCTAGTTGTTCTGTCGGTGTCTCGTGCCTGATGTACCATATACGCACTGTCCAGATCGATCAAAGCTGAAGTTCCTTCAGTGAAAGGAATTCGACATATAGTTCCTACTATGATGATGCATGCATATAGGTACATTCGTGTATCTAGAGAAAGTTGATTCAATTGATTTAGAATTAAAAAAATGTTTTTGTAACATTTTAATAAAAAAAAGTTGGAATATTTATGTGGGCTGGCTTATGAGAGCAAGCCATAGCATGGCTGGATCTATTGGGCTCTCACATGCCTCTCCCGTGCCCCCTCAATAAGTAGGAACTCCAGCTGCTCAAAAAAAAAAAAGTAGGAACTCCAGTGTTGGAGCTTGATCTACCTAGAAGTAGAATCCGCTAAAAAGACCTAGAAATAGAAATGCATGTGTGGTTTTGGTGTTTGTAATCACTAATCAAGATATTATTATTTGACTAAAAGAGGTGGGAATTCTCAAAAACAATTGGACAATTGGAGCATATTTAAGTAGCGGAAACTCCAAATGGAGCTATAGGCTATAGGAAGCCCTTTCTAAAATATTAATTTTACACTTTCAAAATTCTGAAAAACAAACAAGATACAGATTTCTACACTAACTCGTAGAATTATCTTTTCAGTCTCACCAAAAAGGCAAAAAGACAAATGTGAAGACTGAAATCGATGTTCCCTATTTAGGGCCATAGTTTAAATAAAAGCAAAACACAACGTATTGTTCAACTAATTTTAAAGGTTTACGTAGAAAAATGTTTATATTTGCATAGAAAAATCAAAATTTTCTCAAACATTTAAAACACTAGGCTTGCCCGAGCTCGGGAGCCAAAACGCAGCAGTTCACTATGAAGCTCCAATTTGTCGCTCCTAGTGTGCAATACGGATGTTCCGCTCCACCGAAATAAAGATGGGTCGGTCATTGGGCTTGTCCAATTAAAACTATTATAAGAGGTGAGCCTACCTCATTTGATTAGGAAACTGGATGTACAACCCAGATTTTAGTTCTTATTATTTTAAAAAAATCAATGTAGGGTATTCCCCTAAGAATTCATTTCAAAAAAAATAAAACTATTTTTCAAATTTATTAAGGAGTAAAAGTTGTAAATTATTGTAAAAGTATTAAAAATTACCTTAGTAGTAATAATGTACCCCTTTCTTGCCAATATGAAGTGCATATATTTTTTTTAAAGTCAAAGGATGTAAAATTTTGACCATATTTATTAGCAACCCTTCGGCTATACCAAATGTATAACACATGAAAAAATAAATCATGATGAATCTAATGGCATTGATTTGCTTTTTTAGATGTTTAAATATTGTGATTTGCTATTTCTCAGCTAGCTGAGAACTAACTTAATGCTCAGTCAAGTCTTACGAAGTTACGATGTTTGATTTATGCATCTTGATTTGTGCTTGTCATGAGATGTAAAATGAGTTGCAACTGAAATTTGATGACATCATCTAACTGAGAACAAAATTAGTTTTCAGTCCACTGAGAAATAGTTACACCCTTAAATAGTTTTACATATTTAGTAAAACTTTACATCATTTGACTTTTTATATCAAATAAAATGCTTACTCTTCTTTCCTTGCATGTTTACCGTAAGTACTGTACAAATATTCTATACATGAAAATGTCGATACATTTGAAAACTAAGAGCCTCCTTTGCATTGATAGAAGAGGGAATTCTGTAAGCAAAAGGCCAAAAAAAAAGGAGTACTTTCAGTTACACAACACAGCTCTGCTTTACATTTGAAAACTGAATGTTCATGAATCGTCGTACTAGTCGCTGTCGTCTTTGTAGCTGCAGCCGAGCAGCCGAAGAGCATTATTACCCTTCTCGATATTCGCCTTGCCCTTGGCTTCCATAGTCGTGCCTGTGAATCCTTCCGACGAAACAGCCGGGGCGGCTTTTCGCTGTTTCTTATGTGCTGGGCAATCGGCCTCCGTGGTGGTGAGTCTGGCCATGAACTCCTCAAAGAAATCGTCGTCCTCCTCTTCCTCGTCGTCTTCGTGAATCCGAAAAACGAAGTCTTTCGAGGAGCGGAACTTGGTAGAGCTGATCAGCTTCTCGTCCTCCTCCTCCAGCTCTTGCAATGTCTTACGGTCTTCAGCAACACGGTGGTAGCTCAGCGATTCAAGCAGCTGCTCCTGCGATACCCGGGCGTGCCTGGACCTGAGCGACCGCATCTCCTCCTGCGCCGCGTCCGCGGCCATCTCGCGCACGCCGTCGCGCGCCCGGCTCTCCAGTGCGCTCATAGCGTCCTCGCAGTCCTCCCGCCTCCCCATCGCCGCCGCATCGTTGTCCTCAGCGGTGGCGCCGCGCCGCGTCTCGAAGCCGCCCGACTCGACCACGTAGCCCGAGTTCTTGGGGTCCGTCTTGAACGCGATCTCGGCGGAGCACCGCGTGCACCGGATGTAGAACCTGTAGACCGGGATGGCGCCCAGGTACCTCTCGCCGGGGACGTCCTCCTTCCGGGAGTTGAACTTGGTGCCCGGGGCGAGGTGCTCGCCGCAGGTGGCGCAGCGGACGCGCATGGGGAGCATCATGCGCACCGTCGCCTGCTGGTTCTTCGGTGGACGCCGCGAAGGGAGCTTCGACGGGTCGAAGTCCGGCGGGTAGTACTTGTTCGTCGGCTTGCGCTCGCCCATCTCGCCGTGTCGAGATTGGCGGAACCCTAGGCGATCGAGGCGGTTTATGGAGCAGAAGATGGATTGCCTTTGGAGTCGGTGAGGCACGCGGTTTGGGTTCGTGCGGATCACGTTTTGTTTTAGCGGTCGCTAGGCCGTTCCGATCCGTTCCGGACTCGTAAAATACATGGCCTCACCAAACTCGACACCCTTACCGTCTCTATCATTGTACATAGAAATACACATTCTACAATCATTATATACGGATTAGAGGCCATCGACCATCACTATACGGCGTAGGTAAGCGTATTTGCTGATATGGCAAGAAACATACCCATCTGTCAGACCAAAACTAGTTCCAGCTATGTAGTTTATTTTTTTAAAAAGCCCCCAAATTATTAGTGGGTCCCACCCACTGTCTTCTCCTTCTCCCTGTCTTTGGCTAGAAAATTTCCCACGACGTTGCACTGAAATTCGCCCGCACCTCGGCTCCCTTGCCGTCGGCGAGTTCCTCCATGTCTCCTCTATCATCTGGCTCATCATGAAGACGAAATTTCGCCAGAGACGCGCTGTCGGTTGTGCCCCCGACTGGATTGGCGACGGATTCCCACCCCAAACCGTGCATGACCAGGGCGCGTTGGCCACCACGTCGGGAGACCAAGCCCACAGGGTCGAGACTACCTTCCCCTCGCTCCACACCGCCGTCCTCGCCTCTCGCCGCGGCCGGTACGTGGGGTTACGAGGCCCATAAGATCGAGCCCGCCCGCCGACGGCCGGAGCAGGGCCAGCCAGATTCGGCTAAGGCTCCTTGAGGGCGATGCCATAGGCCGGTAATGGAGGCCAGAGCGGTGCCTGAGCTCCGAGAAGGAGGCGCCGGTCTTGCCACGGTTGGGGAGCACGAGCGGATGGTCATCTCGCCGGCGGCAGTGGGAGGCACGACGAGATCCCAATCTCTCTCATTTTTGAATTGGGTACTTGTAGTTCATTATTACTAACAAATAGTCTCTCTGGACCGTTATTGCCTGGCATAGGGGGTCAAATTTAGGTCACATCAGCAAAATACGACGCTATACCCCTCGCCAGTGATCATTATGAGCTCTGAGCCGACTTCAGTTACCGTAGAATGTGTATTTCTATGTATGGTGATGGAGGCAGGTAAGAGTGTCATGTTTGGCAACGCACGATGTATTTTACTCTCTAGACTCCAACTACGATTCGATTGCTATTCGCAAAAAAAAAAAGCGACTCAGTTTGTTGGTGGACAAATTCGAGGCCAAGTAGTCCTAAGTTGGGCCAAGAACCACGCCTTATCTGGTGGGCTAAAGCCTACTTAGCTCAACTATTTTTTCTTCAGAAATATTACGGCCACGTTGCTCCAGGCTCGAGCAAAAGGGACCATTCGGTCCAGCCTAGAGAGAAAGGTCACTCTTCACACTGTTACTCTAGTTAACTTTTGTGTTGTACAATCGTGCGGAAAGCACGATATCAGCGATCTATAAACCACCTTGATGTTATGGTGAATCATGTAGTCAAAAAAACTTTTGTGTTGTACACTTGTACTAATCCATTTTACAGCATTACCTCAAAAAAGGTCCATTTTACTGCATGTTTACCAGAAGTGTTATTGGTCCACTTTAAAACAAATATCATTTATTTTATCCTTCAAAAACATCATTTATTTTATGCTTCAAAGCACTATCGAGTAGCTGAGCACTTAGATCTTCGTCCAAAAGTTGGAAGACAAGATTGAATAGTAGCAATAAATCCCTGACTACATGAATATATATGTCTTTACCGGTAAAAAGACATGTATTAACTATAGAGATTCTGAACTAGTACTCAAGCTTAGGCTGAAAAGAAAAATCCAATTGTCGTGTCATGTGGGCACTAATAAAACATTAAAGACTTAATGGTGCTATGATATATTTACTTGTTTAGATCCATGCTTTGTGGACACTAGCAAAGCTAAGATTAACCTAATATATACAAGCTTTCTTATAAGCAGTTCATATTGATTTGGAAGCATCTCACATTTCTCCTAATTAAATACATAGTATTGCATACTGACCTGCTTATTAGAAAGATGGAAATAAATATCACTTGATTAAAGAAATAAATATCACAGCCAGAGCGTTTACGCATATCAATAGTAATCTCCCGAGGCTGAACTAGAGAGAAAAGGTTCCTTTCGCTCAAGCCGGCCTGCCATATTATTTGAGGGAAAAAATTGGCATACTATTTCTACAATCCGAGAAAAAATAATATTTAAAAATCCTAAACATACCCTCATACAAGTAGATCTTTAACTTTTGATTTGACACGGTCACTCACTTTTCCTAAACCATCTGATTCTGATCCAACGTTCGAAACTAGTCATTAGATCTTTACCATCCGGTCCATTCTTACCATATGTGCCATCCTAATCGGAGAAATGTCTTTCTCAGTGGAGCTCACTGAAATATGCACGTCACGGAAACTTGATGAAACATAGGCACACGACCGATCAACGTTTAGCCGCGTTCATTGTAATCGCTCAAAGATCAAAGCAACCCTCTTCCTTGGTCTGGAGCTTAATTGGGCAAGCTCACTACCCCTTTTAACACGAAGACGAAGGGAGGGGAATCAAGAAGAAGGTTTTGGTAAGAGAAAGTGTTGCCAAGCACAAAACATCCGTGTACACATGTCACAATACAAATATTTATTATGTATCATAAATAAAAAAATACAAACATATGCAGCCAAGTAAATACAGAAGCGCAAGAACGATCATGCATGCACGAGCAAGCATCTCGATCGATTATTACATACACACTTACAAATCAACAAGCCGACACACTTTCCATGCATGCAACTAGCTAGCATGTTTCAAATCAAGTTCAAACAGCGACAATTAATGATATGTCATAACCTCGATCACTAACCACACGCCACACTACCACACCTGCGTACATAGACAAAGCTCAAATCCAATCGTACGTGTACGTTATCAGATACCTGACAGGCCATATATATGTGTCTAGCGCGGCCCCTTGCCCCGTCGGTGCGCATGGCTGACGACGCCGTGCTCCTGCTGCACGACGACCTCATCGATGACGTCGACCACCACGACCTCCCCCGCCGGCCCGGCGACGACCTGCTCGTGCACACGAACGTGCTCACAAACCTCCTGCACCTCCTCCGGCGGACACTCCACCGGCGCCGGCGGCCTCCGCCTCCGCCGCGCGAACAGCAAGAGCCCCGCGAAAAGCCCGAGGAGGCAAAGCCCGGCGATCGGGACCAGCGCGACCATGGCGATGTGCCCTCCATGCCAATATCCCGGCGACGACGGCGTGTAGCCGGTGCTGTTCCAGCCATGGGGATTGTGAGGCGGGCAGGGAGGTGGCCGGTGCACGCATCGGCATGGCGGACACGAGTAGGGACTGGGCGCTGGCACCGGCGCATTATAAGGGGGACAAGCCGGCGGTGGCACCGGCGGACAAGACGGCGGTGGCACCGGCGGGCAAGACGGGGGAGACGATGGCGGTGGAACTGGAACGTAATGGTGATACATGATGGGCGGTGGCGGCGACGGTGGTGGCTGGTGTGGTCCGTACGGTGACAAATAATATGGTACACTGGAGATATCTTATCTGTAGGTGCTAGCGGCTCTTACGTGCACTTGCGCGGCTGCAAGGGATTACAGGTTGCACCCGTTGCACTGCCTATATCTCAACATACATACTCTGGGTGGCTATATATACATATACTCCGTATAAGATCGACAGGCAGCAAGAGGAGTACCGCATGTAAATCCATGATTGACACCGCACCATCGTCCATGTCAGCTTGGTCTAATGTCTATCAAGTGATTTGTTGATACAAGCAACTCTTACTTCTTTTGCTTCTAAAAATGTCCATTTTGAACTACGTACCTATGGTACGTACGTGTTGGTCAAAGCGGATAAACCCACCCCTAGATAGATCCCCTCCATCTACCATCGATTGTACATTGCAGCTTAGAGATTTGTTTCTAAGTTTGTATTTTGGACAAGCTTAATTAGTGCTTCTAACCTACGCACTTTCAGTGTTCATGAGCCTCTACGAGGATCAAAGGAGTGCAATACGAGATTCTCCATTGAATAGAGGCTAAATCTACGTTGTTCGAGGACAGACCCGAAGGGCAACCCAAAGTGTAGCACATCACCAAACACCTCCATTATTCTAGAGCATTTTAGGGGATGTTCCACATAATAAACATGGTGGCCCGATAGTACGGATTTCTAGCTTCTATGCCTTTTGCTAAAACGCAGCGCTCCTGTTGGTTGCTTTTTTTTTGCTCATATCAGTCTTAGGCACAGAGCATCAATAAGCATGACAAGGCCAATTTACTTGGTTTAACTGCACAAATTTGAAATGAAACACTAAATGTTTCGGGGCGTTAATTGAAGCGGCATATGTACTATTGTAAGGCGGCATAGTTTTTGCGATCATCTCATAGCATTTCTTATTTACCGGTAACTTTATAACTTATTTCATATAGTTTGTAATGATTGTATGGTGTGTTTCGTCTCTTAAAACTTCAGTAAAATCAAAAAGAATAAATTTTATTTTTTTCCTCATATAGCTCGAAAAGTTTTCCATTTTCCTAAATTCCCTGAGGTGCATCGAACCAACTATTTTTGAACATGCATCTCGCTAGCACACCTGTTGTTCTGCAGCCACGAGCACGGTAGCAAATGCTCGCGACTACCCAAGTGGTCATAGCGCTGGCAGCTCGCGCTCCGGTAAGAAAAAGCTGCACCTTAGGACAGGTGCCCACCAATGGGGAAAATTTTCATATGTCCATGTGAAAATATTTAAACTTCTCCATAGTGTGTCACTTAGGCTTCTGCATACTTCCCATAATCGTGTCACTTAGGTTTCTTGAAAAAAGTCTCTGCATATTCACGCACATTACAAAGTTTACAATCTATGCTCGACGTCCGGAGCTCGGGGTCAAGATGCGGACACCGAGGAGTTCTACAACGTCTAGAGTTTGAAAGGCGAGTGATGCTAGGCCTGGTTATGGCAGATGAGCGATTTAGTGGGCGAGAGGGAGAGATACGGCGACGGCGGCGGGGTGATTGGCGGCGCCGAAAACCCTAGGAGTTAGGAGGAGCTGTGCTAGAGGGAGTTGCTGCGAAAGAAGATAGCGCTTTGGTCGGGCTTCGGTTTGCTTCGGGGGTCGGCTGGTCCACACGTAAGGGCCACACCAAAATATTGTGCATCCCGTCTTAGAGATGTAAGGAATGTTTAATAGTCCCTCCATGCTAGTTTATTACGCTTTTACTTGATTTACGAAAAAACTTTGACAACTACTTTGGTAAATATGAGATACTACTATGCCACAAAACTTATATCATTGGAGTTTTTTTGTGATATGAATCCAATAGCATAGAATTTGTGCCCAAGTTAATGATCAGCTTTTTTCTTAATAAAGTATGTAAAAGCCTAGTAAATCGGTATGAAGAAAGTAGAAAAGGTTTGTGTGTTGGAATCTTTTATTTTCCAAAAAGTGCACAATTTTTTTCTTTTTGTATGAAAAATGGTAGAAATACAAAAGGCACCAACACAAACATGTAAAAGGGAAAGTATTCAGGATTTTCTACAATGCTGCTATCCATTCTCTGATCTTGAAAGATTCTCTAACTATGCATGCATGTCGCTCCATTTAGCGACAACTTATATGAAACAGAGAGAGTATTAATAAGGTCTCATTATTTGCTACTTTGCTAGTAGCATCACGAAATACTCCCTCCATCCCACCTAAAGTGTCTCAAGTTTATCAATTTTTTGATGTATCTACTACTAGATAGTGTCTAGATACATCAAAATTTTAACAAAGTTGAGACACTTTTGATAAGCGTTGATGGCTTTGTTAATTCAAAGCAGGGCTTTCGAGCCTTCTGTTTAAAAAAACTTTTTGATAAGCGTTGGGAGTACATCAAACCGTGGAAACCGTGGAGCGGAGGTGGTTTACCAGTAGCAGGACGCCAGGACATGGCCCTAGATAGTAGCATAATAACAGAGTAACATCAAACGGTGGAAAGGAAGGGCCTATAGCTGGCATGGGTGTAGAATTGCCGTTGCGCGGGTGGGTTGTCCGACTTGAGCCCGGCAGAATTGTGAGATCAATTATGCTAAACTTGATGGTGCCTCACCAGTAGATGCCTGCATAAACCCTGTGGCCACTTGAGGTTTAATTACATGCATCATAGGCGGATTTATAAAACCTAACATATATATGTGCAAGTAGCTAGAGAGGCCTACGCACGAACGTAGATAAACCCAACGCTTAAGGAGTGTGAAATCGCATGCAATGTACTTGCTTAATTGGTCTGAGGTTCATAGTAATATTGCAAGTAGCTACTTAGAATAGATAACATGCAGTGTGTGCAGTACGTACAAGCAAACTCGATAGTCACGAACCTGTGGAGCTTTCACTGGCTAGATCGATCTGTCTAGCTAACTAATTATATCTGTGCGGGCGCTTATACGTTATAAATTTGGCAAATACTGTATGTCTAGGTCAACTAGCTCAATTTACAGAAAATTCGCAAGATTTTGAATATTGGCTGATAGAAAAGACATCCATCGAGGCATATTTAGCGAACAGCAGCTAGTCCACCCAAAACTGAAATTTTGTTTGTTTGTTCTGGTTATTATGTACTAGTAACAAATACTACATAATTTATAAAGGAAAATGAGCCATCTATCTCAAAGTCTCGCCTTTTTACTGGACTTTGTCTAAGCGTCAAACTAGCACACATGCATACACACGTGTGAAACTACAAAAAACATCAGCAAATTGTATCAATGTTCTTTCGTATGACGTGCAGAGTGTGTGTGCTATACTATGGAGTTACTACATTCCTCTCGTATTATATGTTCATTCTTATTTTGGTCTAGTTTCTCCTATAAATGTCCCTAGACTACCCTCTCAACCAGGGGGTCTGAAAGGGGCAAACGAATCTGGGTCGTCCAATCAGGTTGCAACAGTAAATCTCAAGTCCCACTTTTCACCACAGCCGTTGGATACGATAATTGTTTTCTCACTTTATGATCTTCTGAACAAGTCAATGACGTATGGGACCAGCTACCCGCGGGGGCCGCCGGTCGGAGGCAGCCACGCTCGCTCGTCCGCGTCTGTCCGCCAGAGGTGAGAGAATCTAGATCGAAGGAGCTCCCCAATCCTGGCCTCCCTCCTCGCTCCCCAATCCCCATCCCTCTTTTCCCCAAATCGCCAGAGGTGAGAGAATCTAGATCACCGACCCCTCTCCTCCTCTCAATGGTCGCCGCCGTCGACTTTTCGCGCCGCCAGCGGACGGCGACCCCGAGCAGCCGCCGTCGCGCCTCAGCAGCCCACGGAAGCGCGCGGCGGCGGCCGCGCCCGCATCGAAGAAGCCGCCGCTCGTTCGCGTTTCTTTTGTCATTTCATTTTCCAGATATTTTGGTGGTTCGGTGAAAACCCTATCCCGAATCCCCTTCCGTCGCTCCGCGCCTCCTCCATCGCTGCTCTCGACCTCTCGCAGCCGCCAACCGCGCCCTGCAGCGGCAGCAGCAGGTTGACCGCCCGACGCGGCGGCGGCGGCGGTAGCACGGCGGAGGGGGAACGGCCGGCTTCAGCGCGATGTCGCAAGGCGAGCTTCCAGAGCAGCACGGACGGCCGCTCGTCCTCCCGGTCGCCGTGGTCCCCGTGAGCGGGTCCCGCCGACGGGAATCAATTCTCGGCGGGGCGGTGAGCCGATAAAAGCGGGGCGGCGGCGTCTCTCGACGGCTGAAGGTGAGGTGAGGAAAAGTAAGTTACGGAGTAGAAAAGTCTGGGCTACTTCCCATTCCCCCTTTGCCGTCCATCTCCTTCCTTTGTTTTGGTGGTCAGCATTTTCCTTCCATGCCCTCTCCCCTGATGTGGGTTGGCCGCCTGCCGTTCTTGCGCGGGTGATGCTGACGTTGAAAGCCGGGTTCAAGGTTAGTTTCTCCTCTTCCATCTGATGTCCGCTTATTGCCTGTATCGGAGCCTCTGTTAAATTCTCTTGGATTGGCCGGAGCAGCTGCGCGATCTCGATTTAGATCTCTCCACACTCCTGAGAATTTGTTTCGTTTTCTGTATGAAGGATTTAGGAGGGTTGGATGCGAGCGCCCATCTCCTTGGATATTGGTGCAGCAGATGTACATCCATCTCTCTGTGCTGCAAAGTTACTATTGCGGGCATCTGTTGTAAGAGTTGACACTTGACAGGTTGTTCGGAGTTCTGTGCCCGGTAACTCAGCGCTATACTATACTCCGTATCTTGAAACTTTAGTTTAGATAGAATCCATGAAAATACCAGATTGGTTAGATAATTTTGGTTCCCCACATAAAAAGGTTAGACAATTTGGGTTAATTAACTATGTCAGCACTCGGCAGTGTCTCCCTTCACAGGCTTCTATGGCTGAGAAGCTCGACATATATAAATTCTATCTCTGATGACTAACAGTGTAATTATCATTTGTACTCACTGTAGCTTGTATCTTTGGTTTTGTTTATTCTGAAATAATTGCATGTGTGATGTAAGGACTAATGGGATACATGTGGTGATTTCAGGCTAAAGAAGCTACAGAATCAGCTTTTAAGGATGGAAAACAGCTATTGGTGAGTGGCTTGAGCATTAATCTTATTATTTAGTTGCATTTAATGTTCTTCCTTTTATGTCAAAATGATTTTCTATGCAATATGTGACATGAACTAGAGTTTCCCTCTGGAGAATATTATGGCGAGTTTAGGATTGGTTCAGTTACTAAAGTAATGAAATACAAGCAACCTGTTTTCATTATGGTGGCTTTACTATTGCACACTGTAATATTTGTCCCTTGTTTCTGCCGTGCTGCAGGAAATTTTAAATCTTCATTATGCGTGATCGCAAGTGATGATATATTTCTTAGAAATTAAAATGTTGCCAGGCGTGTACTACGTGGCTACGTCCTAATACTTACTTATGCGTACAATGGGAAGTGTATTGCTTCCGGGCTGTGATGTCTTTAATTTTAGCTCCAGGTTATGCAAAGCTTATTTTGTATATACCTAAAAGTTGTGTTTTGTAAATTTTGATGATTTATAATTTCTGGAATGCGCCCTATTTTACACTGTAGCTTTTTGCAAAGAATGGTTTTGTGATCTTTGGTATTAATTAGAGAGAATGCTAAAGCGTATAGAAGAGTGGCATCTGTAATCATGGGATGTTGTGGTTTAAGCTTGCTTGAATCTTGTTCCAGCCGTTGTGCATATCCATTGCCTCTTGTGTGTTTGATTGCTTTGCCGTCTTTCAGCACCTCAGAAAGGCTTTGATTTTTTGGGAGAATAGAATCGGTGAATTGAGTCGTTGTGGCTATTCGGTTCATATTGGCCTATTTGAATCATTTGTTCATATTTTTTAAAATAATTTAATTTCGGAGCAGCCATTTGACTAAAATAGATTATTACTTTTTCAGATATGATGCCATTGGCCAGCATGCAGTTCCAGTACCTTATGGTTGAGGAAAAGTTATATAGAGATCTATCCAGATATGATGCCACTGCAAATGCTCATGTGCAAAATTTACTCTGTTTCGCATTGCACTATCATCATTGTCACTCCATGAGGTACCAGAGGTTGTCTCTTGTGTATAGTATTTCGTTCAATAGCAAAATAGTCCGTACATGTTGGAATAAATGCACAACTCATACTCCGGTTACTCATTAGTTGCATTTTGCACACAGTATTAGTTGAGGAAAGTGGGGTTTGGAACTCTAGCAGAGCAAGCGAAGAAAAGTGGTGTTTCAGGTGATCGATATCCCCTTGCTCATTAATTACTTTGTCAAGTGAAATATGGTAAATTGGAGCTGCAAACTAGATAGAATCAATCTGTACTGATGAAAATTTTGAGCCAATCAGTACATATCCCATACGTTTTATGTACTTGTTAGGATCAATCATACTTAAAATATTGCTGAATTGTTGACTTTGTTCCTCACAGGCTTCAATACTTGATATATCACTAAATCATGTGCACAATCGTATATATGCAGCTTTAGTTGTATTCTACAAGAGTTTGGGTGGGTAAATTTGGCTTTCCTTTCTTGTCCCTGTGAAGCCCCTTCGATGCCACGTCTTCCATTATCTGCCAGCGCAACCTCGGGCTCCCCTCGTTGCCTGTGGTAAGTAATCTCTTTCTTTATGACGATGCAGGTTGTCTGTTTTTTCAGTTTTTAGTTTTGCTCCAGGTTGTCCTCTCAATGCTTCCCTTGGTTGCTCTTAGGCGAGGCCTTCACGCCCCAAGTATTATGTGTTCTCTCACTCCAGCCTTTTTGTTTGCTCAAGTAAACTTTGTCTTTCATTTCCTTGTCGTGCGAGACTTCATGGCCTTTCATTCTCCGCTCATATTTTTTCCTCCTGTTCCTTCTACAGCCAGGTCTGCATTTTTCGCTCATCTTTTGTTCTTTATTCAACATTCTTCTGTAAATTTTCCCCAGTTCTGAATGTTACTCCATGGTTAGCTTAACGTTTCTTCACCATTATGTATGAGCATGCCCATTATCCTCTTAAACCTTGCTAAACTACCCACCCACCCAACAGCTTTTAGTGACGGGCGAACCCAGATCGTTATATTTACCTCTTGATTGTTTCTTCATCATTTGTTTCTATTTCGTTGGTTTATCTGTTCATTTTTTTGTAAAGTGGCTTACCACTGTGACCTGTTTTTATTACCAGAGTAGCTGATCTTCCTCTCGACTGAAATTATTCCTTTCGTATATGCCGGTTTTTAGTTATATATGTATAGTTGTGTTTAAACATAAAGGAATGACAAGAAGCTATATATTTTCCTTGGTTGTAGTCATTATTCTACATGGTGCAGAATGCCACCATTTGCTCGAGAGTCACGCGAGTCATTCTGGGGTATGCACAACAGTGCTGGTCATCGATGTGCTATATCACAGATCCTCCTCTTGCATTTGTTAAACTGGCTCACGGTGTCCATAGCCTTATTAAACATGCAGAAATTACATATTGGAAATTAAGTAAGGATCATGTACTTTTTTATATATCTATAATTGATTGGGTGAACTTGTTTTTCTTTGTCTCTGCTTGTCTGTATAATTTGTAAATAGTAACTTTTGTTAGCATTTGAGGAATTCACATTTATATTTTATACCTGCATTACTTGCCAATTGCCAGTGTACAATAGATTAGTTCAGAACTTGGGTCATATTCAGTTCCAATTGTATTTCTCATTGATCGATGGTTTGTTCGCTGCTGCAAGATCGAACTCATTGATCGATGGATTTTGTTGCTCATTTGATAGTTCTGGACTTCTCATGTAGTTCGCATCTACTTCATACTCATTTAGTTCATATTTGTTTATTGTAGTACCTCTGCCTCTTGCCAAATGATACAAAGTGGGTAATTCTTCGACGATCATAGTAATACCAAGTGGCTATATGCTTTTTATCTGTTAAACATGTTTTAAGAGAAGATTCAGGCGACGGTTGGAGGACTAGGGAAAGCGGTGCTCATGAAGGGGACAGCAACAACGATGGCCATGGGGAAAGGGAGAGAGGCCAGTTGGAGACAACGACGACGACGGTGGCCGAATCGGAGCACATCACCATCTCCTTCCTCCTGCATCTTCCCACGTGAGTTCCTTTTTCCAATATCTTCCTCCGATTTGGTTTCTTTTCTTTTTCCCTATAAGGTTTGGGGTGTAGCCTGTAGATTCTAACACCGATGTGGGAGAGAGGCCACACACCTCCGCTGCACGGCTTCGAGCCCTGGCGTTGACTGTGGAGATCGAAGGCGAGCCTCCATCTTCGTTTTTCCACCCGCCAAACTGAGGCGGACCTGCAAGCATGAGCTGCTTCTGCTGATTCGTACGTGTGATGTAGGTTCTAGATGCCTAATTCGTGGTTATGATGTTTCAGGATGAGGGAGGACTCTACATAGACCTGCATTTTTAAGGATTTTATTATTCATAATTACTTGATTACTTTATGATTATGTTCGAATACTTGTACATTCCAGTCTTAGTTAGCCTAGATTAATTATTTTCATGTCTTTCTGTCGGTTTATCAGGATTATTCCACATGCCTGGAAGCTCCACCATCGGCTGATCTTCAAGCTCTGTGCGCTGCAGTCCCCTCATCTGCTCGTCTACGTCTGCTCGAGGTGAGCTCCTGCTCCTCACCTCCTCCACCTGTGAGTGATCTTTTTTTTCTTTTCCCATTAGTACTCACATCTAGCTTCCTTTTCAGTTTCTCCAATCTTGATTTCTGATTTGAGCATGAAGTGTGGAGATGGATCCTGGAAGATTCATTGGTAAGCACGAAAGCCTGTAGGACCAAAATATTGGTTTGTGATTCCATTATGGAAACTTTGGAGATGGAGGTATGAAAAGATTCATCATGACAGATAATTATCTTGACACATTATTTAGATAGTACTATCCTTTTCTTGTCTATTTTTCCATTTACACAAATAAAGGTTTTAAAGATAGTAGAATTTTTTGGTATTTCTGGAGTTACATATTCTGCTCCGTTTATTCTCCGGGACTAAGATGTAATAGGAATTATTATACCCTGTTGGTGCTTTGGTCTTATTATATCCACCTACAAAATAGGAATTTAAAAAAACATCACTACTTAATGGGAATTACATGACTTAGAAAGTATCTTGATGTGATATTAGGTACTTCAGAATGAACATTTTCATATTTAGTAGAATATGGAGGCATCCTAATATTTGTTGTGCCGGTGATCTGATCTCAGGTGTCCTTAGCGCCCTACTTTGGGTTCTCAGTTATCATGATGTCTAAGTACGATTTTATTATGTTCAGCCGTATAAATCTTGGAATCAAGAAGCATAATGTTTTAATTTAAGAGGGCATGGGTGCATGACATGTGTATTCCTGATTACAGGGTGTCGTCAATAATATCATCCAGCCATGTAGTGCATTGGAAGCTTTGAAGCTTGTCTCTGCCTGCGACGAAGTGTGTCAAATTATCTCACGTGAGTTTCGTTGCATCATGCCCCATTCTTAGTTTGTTACTCAAATAGTTGGTGTCACCAAAGAGTAAGAACAAAGGATCTATTTAATGAGTTGTTTATAAATATGCCTATTCTTATATATTATCCAAATATATTACCATCTAAATGAAAAAATATATGTAGGTAAACACTCCTGCAGTTTTAAAGTGGACAATGCATGACTGAAGTGATTTAGTCAGAAGTGCATAGCACAATGTTTTCAGAAAATGCCACACGTTTAGCATTTCTTGGATAGCTCCTGGAGATTTGTTTTTTGTTAGAAAATGACCGCAGGAAATTCACACTTCAAGGAGTTAGGAATAGTGTGGTTTCCCTCTCCCGGGTTTGCTAACAATTTGATCATTTCTTGGTGCATTGCAGGTTTGCCAGAAAAACAATTTGATCACTTCTTGTAAGCCATATGGTCAAATTTGTTTCCCAACTTTAGCCACTGAAACTATCTTTGCTGTTGGAGACAAGATCCATATCTGATTGTGAGCGAAATATCAGTTCGTGCTGCTCCTGTAAAGTATCAACTCATCTGTACATCCTCCTTGCTCAGGTTTGTATATGTACTTCAGCCTCTCTTTTTTCCTTTATGAATGTGCTGATTTTGTTGGCATTATGTTAGCTAGCTCCGTCTCTTCTTTTCAACAGGCATATGTTAATTTCTCTGAACATTGGTTGGACATTGCCCATGTAACACTCCAACTCCTATCACCTTAGCCCCAGATGATACCGATGCGTCACCCAGGTGTGTATTGTGCTAATATCTACCATGCATCTGCATTGTCTGCTTGACTGCGTTAGAAGAGTATGGATGTATTTGATTCTTGACATGCCAGTTAATAAATGCCAATTCTGAAGTGTGTTGAGCAGTTGGCCATGGTTGGGAGCCAGGGAGCAGCACGACATGAGGGCACGACACTCAGGCAAGAACTTACTTTGCAGGTAGGCCAAGAACGTTGCACATGGTTTGCACCTTAATATGTTGGTACATTTCTAAATACCCTTGCAGATTAATTAGAATTTAACGGGCAGACAAACTACGGAGCAACCATAGTTACTTTTTGTCCCAGTGGCACAAGCGGGTCATCCATTCTCTAAAACACAGCCGTAGGTGAAAATGTTTATTGAAGATGATCCTCTATTCTCAAATAACATCGGGTCCTGGTTCGATTTCTTGATGGCTCATCTAGGGTAGGATTATACCTGTTAATGCAAGTATATGAAGTAGATGACCAGATTAAGATTGCAAGAACAATTATTGTTTCCCACAAAAATAAAAAAAATAAAATTTTTTGCATTAGGTCCAGCTTCGGGTATCAAAAACAGGGAGCTGCTGTGCCCACATTCAATGTTTAATGCCTCTTGGTTTAAAGTCAATGGATCTTAATAAAAGACACTAACATGGATAAAATTTATGGCTACAATATTATCTCAATTCTGCTTTTGTTAGTCTCGTATACCCCCTGTAAAACATAAAGTTTTTATGCCACATGGTATATCTTTTGTCATTAGAACTTTAGCAGTCATATGATCATCTTGGCCGATAACAACTTGCATTGCCTTTTATGTCTCAAGAAAAGGAGACAAATGCAAGGAATTTCCATAGTTGGTTTGGAGTTTCGTATACGTGATATCTTTGTTTTCTTATTATCTCTGTAATTCTTTACTTGTGAGAAGTTGAATAAATGCATGATGTAGTATTTTCAAATGGACATTTAAGTTAGGTTCGTATGAAGTGAAATTGCATTTTTATGATGCTAACACCATGAAGTTACCTTACCTTAATCTGTAAAGTGTAATTTCTATTTTCTAATGGAATTCATAGCTTTCTAACATATAGCATTATCGTTACTTCTGAATTTTTTTTAAAAAGATTTCCCACTATTTAAATGTATTGTGTTAGGATTCTGAAATGACAACATATTGTCTTAGGATTCTAAAATGTTTAATCTGCTTTGTCCTCTATCAAGAGTTAGGTAAATCTTAGGGCAAGCAGCTCGGATTACTGATGGCGTGGATGGCCGCGAGGTACTTGATCAACGGATTAGATGTGGAGTGGAGTCAATGAAGGGATGTGTAGCAGATCAAGTGTGAAAGTTAGGGAAATAGGTTAAGGGAAAGATATTGGACCGTCAACGCAAATCGTGATGTGGATGGACGGTATTAGCCAAGAAATTGTTTACGAAGGCAAACATTTGTAATAGTTTCTGGTTCCCGTGGTATCAGTAAAGGGGCACAAAATCTCGAACCAAACTTTTTCTGTCTTGCTACTCACAAAAGTAGAAACATTCTTCTTAGAATCAGTAATTGTCCTTTTATGTTTTTTTTATGATGCTACCTCTTTTGGGTATAATAACCATAATTTTATACAAAATCATAAAAACTGAAGGAAATAGTGTGAAATCATACTAAATTATCATATCTTACTCCAGCACCCTCGATGGAATGGTTTGTCTCGATGGAATGGTGTGTCTACAAGATACTAAAGCAGTTAAATTTCGAGGTAATTCTTAATACTAAAACTTATGGTTTAAATTTTTGGCTTGATTCTGCCATTTGCGCGATAGCGCAACGGGTCATCTAGTTGCTGTAAGAACATCCCTGTTGTGGATATACTTCATAGGTATACCATCGACATGGTCCGATTCCGGCAAGCCCGGGTGGCCCACAGATGGTGGTGATAGCATACGGCTCACCGGGCAGCCCAGTTGTTGTTGATCAAGATGGAAGATGTCCAACCCAGGAACAAGGAGCCAGATCCGAACCGCCCTACGAAGGTAGTCGGATCCGAACCGCCCTACGAAGGTACCCGGATCCGAAGAGGTCTATGCCAGGAGTCAGATCCGTGAAGGCCCATGAAGGAAGCCGGATCCGGTACGACATATATGGAAGGGCGGATCCTTGGCGTACACGGCAAGACACTGTACCGTAGATAGGTAACCTTTATCCGGGTAGGACTCTCCATGTAAACCCTAGATCCGTGCGCCTATATAAGCCGGATCCTGGAAGATCTCGAGCGAGAAGCGAGACAACCACAACTCATTGTAACAACGCGAGAGCGCCCAGATAATTCCAGACAAGCAGCAGTAGGCCCTGTCATCGTGCAGGTGTTCCGAAGCTGGGTAAATCGCGTACCACCGTCCCGAGAGCACTCCGCCATATGGCCCCTACTTCTTCTCCCCCTCGTGAGGATCCCTCCTCCGGGGTACCGTCGATTAGGCAACGACAGTTGGCGCCCACCGTGGGGCCTGCGGCGTCTGGAGGCCGGAACCGGGCGGGTTCCACATCTTCATCTGCGAGACCGTTGATTTCGACGGAAACGCACTGGTAAGTAATGTAGCTACGACCGCCGCCGAGCAGGACGCAGCTGCAAAGATCCGATCCGAGTCGCTGGAGCTTTCCACGGAAGAATCCGCCTTAGACCTGGAAATTTCAAATTCTGGTTTTGGTAGCCGGATCCGCGCCTACGTTTTTGGTAGTCGGATCCGCACCTATGTTTTTGGTTGCCGGATCTGCGCTACGTTTTTGGTAGTCGGTCCGCACCTATATTTTTAGTTGCCGGATTCGCGCCTACGTTTTTGGTAGTCGGATCTGCACCTATATTTTTGGTTGCCGGATCCGCGCCTACGTTTTTGGTAGTCGGATCCGCACCTATATTTTTGGTTGCCGGATCTGTGCCTACGTTTTTGGTAGTCGGATCCGCATCTATATTTTTGTAGCCGGATCCATACCAAAATTTTGGTAGGTGAATCGGCACCTAAATTTTTGGAAGTCGGATCCACACCTAAATTTTGGTAGGTGGATCCGCACCGACAGGACCACTGCGACAATCAATCTCGCATCGGCTCGACGGAACGCCGAAGAAAAACCGCCACGACCGACGTTGACTCCGCTCCACACAGCTAAGTCATATTTATATTTAATATTTTAATATTTTATGATCATGAGATTAAGATTGGTTCACTCATATCCTGAGTCTTTTACCGCTTTCACTGTTGGTCATATCTTTTCCACGATTTGCCTCGCGCTCGTGAAAAACTTTGTACTGTTTTTGCCGCTTAAGGCTCCAGTACGCTGCAAAATTTCCGTTTTCGGGCGTTAGCTTGAGTTTTCTGGCCTACACGTTTTCTGTTGTTTATATGTGGATTCCTTAGTAGTGACATTTCGGTACTTAAAATCGGCCTCTGTTTCTGAGGTTCTTGATTGTTTCGCTATTAAGCGCTATCGCCTCAGCAGATGTTCTGTGTTTAAAGTTTGCCGTCTCGCGAAAAGTCAAGCATATAAACCAGAAGAACGGATAAACCAGCACTTGCTTAAAACATATAAATTACATTAACTGTTCAAGATAGTCGAGTTTTTTCCGCCTTGACAGTTTTACGTTGTTCAACTGCTGCATAGTTTCAGCTTTAAAACATTTGTTCAAAGGCCGTTTTTGTTCCGCCTTACATTTGTTCGTTGAACATGATCAAAGAAACAATTTAATACAAGTATGTTTTTATGTTTATGTATCAGGTACATGACACTTGGACGTACAACAGTCCTCGATTTAAGGTGTTTTCAAGCAGATCTATCACCGCGCGAAGCCCCTGGGGAAGCTAGCCGGATCCAATGAGAGAAGGTTAGGCGGATCCATGGCGTGCACAGCTGGAAAAGCAACTTGAGTCTTGATTCCGCTGTGCTTAGCCGGAACCAACCCTCGGGGGCTGCGGTTTGATCTTAGGTGAAAAGTGTGTTTCCTTTCGGGTATCAGTGCTGGAAATTTCCGCCTAGATGCTTGGGATTTACGCTATTCCTAAGTCACATATAAAGATAAAGCTACTCTAAGAGCTCCAAGACGGATTTTTAAGTAAATTTACCTTGGCGCTCGGGGGCTATATTGATGAAGTTCTCTTTGGAGCAACTAACCGAAAAATTTCCACCTTGACGCTTGGGGGCTAAGTTTCTGAGCATCGAGTCTCCTTGGAGCAAGCCGACTCAACGCTCGGGGGCTACATACATATGGTTATGTCAAGAAAAATTTCAAAGCTGGCGAAAATCTGGCTAACTAGTCGGATCCGCACCTAATTTTTTGGTAGCCGGATCCGCACCTATATTTTTGGTAGCCGGATCCGCACCTATATTTTTGGCAGTCGGATCCGCACCTAGATTTTGGTAGCCAGATCCTCACCTATATTTTTGGTAGTCAGATCCGCACCTGAATTTTGGTAGCCGGATCCGCACCTATATTTTGGTAGCCGGATCCGCACCTATATTTTGGTAGCTGGATCCGCACCTCAATTTTTGGTAGTCGGATCCGTAACTACATTTTTTGTAGTCAGATCCGGACCGAATATTACGTTGGATGGTATCTCCGAAGAATCTGACCATTGGATCATGAAGTTTCCGACCAATACTTGGTTGGAGATATGAAGTTTGGAGTCCTTCAAGATTCTATATTATTCGTTCCAGCCAAAGGATGAAGATACATGCGCAAGCTGAGCTGGACGGAAGAACGGTGAATCTCGGAGAACTCCGGGGGCTACTGTTGTGGATATACTTCATAGGTATACCATCGACATGGTCCGATTCCGGCAAGCCCGGGTGGCCCACAGATGGTGGTGATAGCATACGGCTCACCGGGCAGCCCAGTTGTTGTTGATCAAGATGGAAGATGTCCAACCCAGGAACAAGGAGCCAGATCCGAACCGCCCTACGAAGGTAGCCGGATCCGAACCGCCCTACGAAGGTACCCGGATCCGAAGAGGTCTATGCCAGGAGTCAGATCCGTGAAGGCCCATGAAGGAAGCCGGATCCGGTACGACATATATGGAAGGGCGGATCCTTGGCGTACACGGCAAGACACTGTACCGTAGATAGGTAACCTGTATCCGGGTAGGACTCTCCATGTAAACCCTAGATCCGTGCGCCTATATAAGCCGGATCCTGGGAGATCTCGAGCGAGAAGCGAGACAACCACAACTCATTGTAACAACGCGAGAGCGCCCAGATAATTCCAGACAAGCAGCAGTAGGCCCTGTCATCGTGCAGGTGTTCCGAAGCTGGGTAAATCGCGTACCACCGTCCCGAGAGCACTCCGCCCTATGGCCCCTACTTCTTCTCCCCCTCGTGAGGATCCCTCCTCCGGGGTACCGTCGATTAGGCAACGACAGTTGTACCTGACAGTTTGTTCAGTTGGACAAGTCATCTATTCCGTTGACAAGAGATTGCTAATACTCCCTCCGTCTATAAGTAGGCATCTTAGATTTGTCAAAATCTGGATGTATGTAGACACTATTTACTGTGTAGATACATCCAAATTTAGACAAATCTAAGACGCCTATTTATAAACGGAGGGAGTATTAATTATCAAGTGTAAGGCTGGCATCTATGGTTTCATTTAGCAGGAGAAAGAAGAGTACTATTTACATGAAGATTGATAGTTAGACAAAAGAGTTACATAGCTATGTAAAACCGCAGGCAAGAGAGCAGAGGGGTAGCCAAAGAGCTTCCTTCTTTGCGTGTAAAAAGTACACCAGCCAATGCAAAAGATACAATGCATCTTGAAAAATTCTCTAACTATGCATGAATGTCCCTCCGTTAAGCGACAACTAATATGAAACGAAGAGATTACTAATAAGGTATCATTGCTACTTTGCTAGTAGCATCACGAAATACATCAAACCGTGGAGCGGAGGTGGTTTGCCGGTAGCAGGACATGGCCCTACTAGCATAACAGAGTAACATCAAACGGTGGCACTACGGGAAAATCAGGCGCTGCCGTGCAGCGTTTCAATGCCGTGAGCCGCCGCACGGCAAATAAATCATTGCCGTGCGCAGCAAGAAGCTCTGAGACCAGCGCACGGCAATGAAGGAAAGCACGACAAAGACAGAAGCGGCGCACGGTAAAGAATCTTATCACGGCAAAGTACAAAGAAACCTCACGGCAAAGAAAGGAAGATGGCAAAGTCCCCACATGCCGCACGGCAAAGAAACAATGCACGGCAAAGGCCCTGGGCATTGCCGTGGCTCGCCCCTTTGCCGTGCGGACAGGTTAGTTGCACGGCAAAGGCACCTTTGCCGTGCGTTCCCTTCTTTGCCGTGCGCCAATAGAATTTTTTTGTTTTTCTTTCTATTTTATTTCATCTAATACTTATATTTATTTGTTAATTAGTTTTTCCTTTTGATGACTATTTATTAGACAATGTGCAATACAAAATTACTCTCCATATATATTCATCCCCCACATATATCACGGTTTCGGAGCAACCCGCGGTTCGGAAAATCTCCTAAGTGTTATCGCCCAACGGTGAGGAAGGTCACACCGGGGAGCTACTTTTGCACCATTACACCTTGCATCACACTTTGACACATAGCATAGGCCCACATGCAAGATTTGGTGGGGTTCCGGTGTTTCAGCGGTCGTTCTCCCCCTCCTCCCCCCAAAACAGCGAAACGGGTGCCCCGGCGGGTCTACCCCTCTAGATTTCTTCGCGCGAGGGAGCAACAATGTACATTTTCATTCTTTTAGGTTTGTTTAGGACATATACACATGGAGAACCAAGATTGGGACCCTTTGGCACATACACCCGCAGCTCGAGCCATTATCACACGATCGACGGTGTGCCTGATCTACTGGTTAGGGTTCGGCGTAGGGTTAGGGCTAGGGTCTAGGGTTTAGGGGAGCTACTTTTGCACCATTACACCTTGCATCACACTTTGACACATAGCATAGGCCCACATGCAAGATTTGGTGGGGTTCCGGTGCTCCGGCGGTCGTTCTCCCCCTCCTCCCCCCAAAACAGCGAAACGGGTGCCCCGACGGGTCTACCCCCTAGATTTCTCCGCGCGAGGGTGCAACAATGTACATTTTAATTCTTTTAGGTTTGTTTAGGACATATACACATGGAGAACCAAGATTGGGACCCTTTGGCACATACACCCGCAGCTCGAGCCATTATCACACGATCGACGGTGTGCCTGATCTACTGGTTAGGGTTCGGCGTAGGGTTAGGGCTAGGGTCTAGGGTTTAGGGGAGCTACTTTTGCACAATTACACCTTGCATCACACTTTGACACATAGCATAGGCCCACATGCAAGATTTGGTGGGGTTCCGGTGCTCCGGCGGTCGTTCTCCCCCTCCTCCCCCCAAAACAGCAAAACGGGTGCCCCGGCGGGTCTACCCCCCCTAGATTTCTCCGCGCGAGGGTGCAAAAATGTACATTTTCATTCTTTTAGGTTTGTTTAGGACATATACAAATTGAGAACCAAGATTGGGACCCTTTGGCACATACACCCGCAGCTCGAGCCATTATCACACGATCGACGGTGTGCCTGATCTACTGGTTAGGGTTCGGCGTAGGGTTAGGGCTAGGGTCTAGGGTTTAGGGGAGCTACTTTTGCACAATTACACCTTGCATCACACTTTGACACATAGCATATGCCCACATGAAAGATTTGGTGGGGTTCCGGTGCTCCGGCGGTCGTTCTCCCCCTCCTCCCCCCAAAACAGCGAAACGGGTGCCCCGGCGGGTCTACCCCCCTAGATTTCTCCGCGCGAGGGTGAAACAATGTACATTTTCATTCTTTTAGGTTTGTTTAGGACATATACACATGGAGAACCAAGATTGGGACCCTTTGGCACATACACCCGCAGCTCGAGCCATTATCACACGATCGACGGTGTGCCTGATCTACTGGTTAGGGTTCGGCGTAGGGTTAGGGCTAGGGTCTAGGGTTTAGGGGAGCTACTTTTGCACAATTACACCTTGCATCACACTTTGACACATAGCATAGGCCCGCATGCAAGATTTGGTGGGGTTCCGGTGCTCCGGCGGTCGTTCTCCCCCTCCTCCCCCCAAAAGAGCGAAACGGGTGCCCTGGCGGGTCTACCCCCCTAGATTTCTCCGCGCGAGGGTGCAACAATGTACATTTTCATTCTTTTAGGTTTTTTTAGGACATATACACATGGAGAACCAATATTGGGACCCTTTGGCACATACACCCGCAGCTCGAGCCATTATCACACGATCGACGGTGTGCCTGATCTACTGGTTAGGGTTCGGCGTAGGGTTAGGGCTAGGGTCTAGGGTTTAGGGGAGCTACTTTTGCACAATTACACCTTTCACACTTTGACACATAGCACAGGCCCACATGCAAGATTTGGTGGGGTTCCGGTGCTCCGGCGGTCGTTCTCCCCCTCCTCCCCCCAAAACAGCGAAACGGGTGCCCCGGCGGGTCTACCCCCTAGATTTCTCCGCGCGAGGGTGCAACAATGTACATTTTCATTCTTTTAGGTTTTTTTAGGACATATACACATGGAGAACCAAGATTGGGACCCTTTGGCACATACACCCGCAGCTCGAGCCATTATCACACGATCGACGGTGTGCCTGATCTACTAGTTAGGGTTCGGCATAGGGTTAGGGCTAGGGTCTAGGGTTTAGGGGAGCTACTTTTGCACAATTACACCTTGCATCACACTTTGACACATAGCATAGGCCCACATGCAAGATTTGGTGGGGTTCCAGTGCTCTGGCGGTCGTTCTCCCCCTCCTCCCCCCAAAACAGCGAAACGGGTGCCCCGGCGGGTCTACCCCCCTAGATTTCTCCGCGCGAGGGTGCAACAATGTACATTTTCATTCTTTTAGGTTTGTTTAGGACATATACACATGGAGAACCAAGATTGGGACCCTTTGGCACATACACCCGCAGCTCGAGCCATTATCACACGATCGACGGTGTGCCTGATCTACTGGTTAGGGTTCAGCGTAGGGTTAGGGCTAGGGTCTAGGGTTTAGGGGAGCTACTTTTGCACAATTACACCTTGCATCACACTTTGACACACAGCATAGGCCCACATGCAAGATTTGGTGGGGTTTCGGTGCTCCGGCGGTCGTTCTCCCCCTCCTCCCCCCAAAACAGCGAAACGGGTGCCCCAGCGGGTCTACCCCCCTAAATTTCTCCGCGCGAGGGTGCAACAATGTACATTTTCATTCTTTTAGGTTTGTGTAGGACATATACACATGGAGAACCAAGATTGGGACCCTTTGGCACATACACCCACAGCTCGAGCCATTATCACACGATCGACGGTGTGCCTGATCTACTGGTTAGGGTTCGGCGTAGGGTTAGGGCTAGGGTCTAGGGTTTAGGGGCGCTACTTTTGCACAATTACACCTTGCATCACACTTTTACACATAGCATAGGCCCACATGCAAGATTTGGTGGGGTTCCGGTGCTCCGGCGGTTGTTCTCCCCCTCCTCCCCCAAAACAAATAAACAAAGTGCCCACGGGTCTACCCACTAGATTTCTCCGCGCGAGGGTGCAACAATGTACATTTTCATTCTTTTAGGTTTTTTTAGGACATATACACATGGAGAACCAAGATTGGGACCCTTTGGCACATACACCCCCAGCTCGAGCCATTATCACACGATCGACGGTGTGCCTGATCTACTGGTTAGGGTTCGGCGTAGGGTTAGGGCTAGGGTCTAGGGTTTAGGGGAGCTACTTTTGCACAATTACACCTTGCATCACACTTTGACATATAGCATAGGACCACATGCAAGATTTGGTGGGGTTCCGGTGCTCCGGCGGTCGTTCTCCCCCTCCTCCCCCCCAAAACAGCGAAACGGGTGCCCCGGCGGGTCTACCCCCCTAGATTTCTCCGCGCGAGGGTGAAACAATGTACATTTTCATTCTTTTAGGTTTTTTAAGACATATACACATGGATAACCAAGATTGGGACCCTTTGGCACATACACCCGCAGCTCGAGCCATTATCACACGATCGACGGTGTGCCTGATCTACTGGTTAGGGTTCGGCGTAGGGTTAGGGCTAGGGTCTACGGTTTAGGGGTGCTACTTTTGCACAATTACACCTTGCATCACACTTTGACACATAGCATAGGCCCACATGCAAGATTTGGTGGGGTTCCGGTGCTCCGGCGGTCGTTCTCCCCCTCCTCCCCCAAAGCAATAAACGGGTGCCCCGGCGGGTCTACCCCCTAGATTTCTCCGCGCGAGGGTGAAACAATGTACATTTTCATTCTTTTAGGTTTTTTTTAGGACATATACACATGGAGAACCAAGATTGGGACCCTTTGGCACATACACCCGCAGCTCGAGCCATTATCACACGATCGACGGTTGCAGCCCGATCTCTTGGTTAGGGTTCGGCGTAGGGTTAGGGCTAGGGTCTAGGGTTTAGGGGAGCTACTTTTGCACAATTACACCTTGCATCACACTTTGACACATAGCATAGGCCCACATGCAAGATTTGGTGGGGTTCCGGTGCTCCGGCGGTCGTTCTCCCCCTCCTCCCCCAAACAAGAAACGGGTGCCCAGTGGTCTACCCCCTAGATTTCTCCGCGCGAGGGTGCAACAATGTACATTTTCATTCTTTTAGGTTTATTTAGGACATATACACATGGAGAACCAAGATTGGGACCCTTTGGCACATACACCCGCAGCTCGAGCCATTATCACACGATCGACGGTGTGCCTGATCTACTGGTTAGGGTTCGGCCTAGGGTTAGGGCTAGGGTCTAGGGTTTAGGGGAGCTACTTTTGCACAATTACACCTTGCATCACACTTTGACACATAGCATAGGCCCACATGCAAGATTTGGTGGGGTTCCGGTGCTCCGGCGGTCGTTCTCCCCCTCCTCCCCCCAAAACAGCGAAACGGGTGCCCCGGCGGGTCTACCCCCTAGATTTCTACGCGCGAGGGTGCAACAATGTACATTTTCATTCTTTTAGGTTTGTTTAGGACATATACACATGGAGAACCAAGATTGGGACCCTTTGGCACATACACCCGCAGCTCGAGCCATTATCACACGATCGACGGTGTGCCTGATCTACTGGTTAGGGTTCGGCGTAGAGTTAGGGCTAGGGTCTAGGGTTTAGGGGAGCTACTTTTGCACAATTACACCTTGCATCACACTTTGACACATAGCATAGGCCCTGATGACCCACAAGTATAGGGGGTGTATCGTAGTATCTTCGATAAGTAAGAATGTCGATCCCAACGAGGAGCAGAAGGTGTTGACAAGCAGTTTCGATGAAGGATTCACTGTAAATGCTCACAGACAAGTATTCAGGGGGTTTTGATGTAACAGTTGAATAAAGTACGAGTAAGTAAAGTGCGAGAGTAATAATTGCAGCGAGTGGCCCAATCCTTTTTAGCACAAAGGACAAGCCGGTTTGTTTACTTATAATGACCAAGCGTTCTCGAGGACACACGGGATTTTAGTCTAGTGCTTTCGCTTCATACGGCTAAATAATCTTCATTGTTATGATAAGTGTTGTGTGGGTGAACCTATGCTAATGTACCGCCCTTCCTAGGACTAATACATACTTGTGATTATACCCCTTGCAAGCATCCGCAACTACAAGAAAGTAATTAAGAATAAATCTAACCACAGCCTTAAACTCTGAGATCCTGCGATCCCTCCTGCATCGATATACCAACGGGGGTTTAGGTTTCTGTCACTCCGGCAACCCCGCAATTAGCAAACGAATACAAGATGCATTCCCCTAGGCCCATAAATGGTGAAGTGTCATGTAGTCGACGTTCACATGACACCACTAGAAGAATAACACCACAACTTAAATATCACACCATTGAATATTACTCATCCATAGTTCACTACTAACATTTAGACTTCACCCATGTCCTCAAGAACTAAACGAACTACTCACGAGACATCATATGGAACATGATCAGAGGTGATATGATGATGAATAACAATCTGAACATAAACTTGGTTTAATGGTTTCACTCAATAGCATCAACAACAAGCAGAGATCGATACCGGGAGAGTTTCCCCTATCAAACAATCAAGATCAAACCCAAATTGCTACGGCGGTGACGGTGTCCAGCGGTGATGACGGCGGTGATGATGGTGGAGATGATGATGATGGTGATGGCGATGATGTCCAGCTCGATGACGGTGACGATGGCGTCGATTTCCCCCTCCCGGGAATTTCCCGGCGGATTCCTGCCCGCCGGAGAGCTCTTTTCTCTGGTGTTCTCCGCCCCGCAGAGGCGGCTGTAACTCTTCGTGAGGTACCCTCTGTGGCTTAGGTTTTCGGGACGAAGGATTTCGCGAAGAAAAGGAGGCGAAAGGGGTCGTGGGCCCCCCAAACCACATGGCGGCGCGGCCAGGGCATGGGCCGCGCCGCCCTAGGGTGTGGGCCCACCCTGGGTCCTCCTGGCCCCTCCTTCTGGCTTCCTTCGTCATCTTGAAAAATAGGATTTTTGGTATAATTTCCTTCCACAGTTGATCTTCCGAAATATTGCGTTCTGACGGTGCTTTTTCCAGCAGAATCCTGGCTCCGGTGCTTGATCCTCCAATAATGATGAAACATGCAAAATAGATAAAATAACATAAGTATTGTGTCCCAATATGAAATATATCAATGAATAACAGCAAATTATGATATAAAATAGTGATGCAAATTGGACGTATCAACTCCCCCCAAGCTTAGACTTCGCTTGTCCCCAAGCGAAACTGAACTCGATAGACAGGACCACATGTTTATGGAGTGAAGAGTCGATAAATAAAATACGGACAAGAAGCATCATATCCATTCACACAGGACATTATAGTAAACAACCTCTCATAACTCAACTTGAAACAAGTATAAGGTAATCACAAGTAAAGGTGCATAAGAAATCATAATTGGTGATGGCAAACTTCGTTCTTGGTCGTAGAACAATTAAGATTATATTTATCTCATTGAGCAGCGCTCTCATGTTAAAGTTTATAAGGCACAACTTGCATACTCAATCATAATGGTCTCTTCATAATCATTGATAACGTGCAAAGCTATATTCATTCAGATAAAACTTGTACTAAACAAGGAAGAATAAAAGACATGATGAAGCAAATCACAATATAATGGTTTGATCACAACTACTCAAATGCTTGCTTGAGATGGAGGGAAATAGGTTTACTGACTCAACATAAAGTAAAAGACATGCCCTTCGCAGAGGGAAGCAGGGATTAAATCATGTGCTAGAGCTTTTTCAATTTTGAAATCATATAAAGAGAATAAAAGTAACATTTTGAGAGGTGTTTGTTGTTGTCAACGACTGGTAGTGGGTACTCTAACCCCCTTGCCAGACAACCTCCTAAGAGCGGCTCCCATATTATTTTCATTTTGTGTGGCACTCCTTCCAACCTTTCTTTCACAAACCATGGCTAACCGAATCCTCGGGTGCCTGCCAACAATCTCATACCATGAAGGAGTGCCTTTTATTTTAGCTTTATGATGATGATGACACTCCCCCCAACCTTTGCTTACACAAGCCATGGCTAACCGAATCCTTCGGGTGCCGTCCATCAATCACATACCATGGAGGAGTGTCTATTTAGTTTAATTAATTTGGGACTGGGAATCCCATTGCCAGCTCTTTTTGCAAAATTATTGGATAAGCGGATGAAGCCACTAGTCCATTGGTGGAAGTTCCCCAACAAGATTGAAAGATAAAACACCACATACTTCCTCATGAGCTATGAAACATTGACACAAATAAGAGATACTAAGTTTTGAATTGTTTAAAGGTAGCACATGAAGTATTTACTTGGAATGGCAGAAAATACCATGTAGTAGGTAGATATGGTGGACACAAATGACATAGGTTTGGGTTAAGGTTTGGATGCACGAGAAGTATTCCCTCTCAGTACAGGTCTTTGGCTAGCAAGGTTAATTAGCAAGCATAAGAGTCGAGGGAAACAAACAAATATACATATGATAGAAACAATCATGCATCTTCCTTGTAAGCACAAACAATCTTAACTTCAGAATAGTAAGCTATGAGCTAACAAGAAAGACAATGAAACATCTACATGTATTTCTCTTTTCTACTTAAACCTCAAAGTGTTGTTGCTATTGACCAATGCTAAGTTTGCCAAAACCAAATAGATTTATTCAATGCTCCCAAAGTGATACCAATACTAACAACAAAGTAAATCATATAGTAGAGATTGCAAACTAAAATAAGATGTGCAATATGTAAATGATAAGACTTCTCATTAATATTCCATAACGATAACTCACACCAAGGGATACATAGACAACCAACTAAAGAGAGATACTTCCAACTGCAACCCATCTTATATGATAACTTCCCTACTCATGATATGACACTACTTGACAAATAAAAGTAAAAGGTAGTGATAATGTGATACCGCGGCACTCCCCCAAGCTTGGAACAAACCAAGGGGATGCCAATACCGATGATGAATTACTCCTGCGGTGATGGTGGTGATGAACTCCTCCCGCGCTTCTTAATAAGCTCCTTCATCTTCGGTTTCTCAGCTTGACAATTCTGCACTAAGATTCGGAGAGATTCATTGTTATCTGAAGCTGGCGATGATGACCTTGTGATGCGAATCGAGTGGTATTCAATCATTCTTCGGAGACGGCAATTCTCCTCCTGGAGTATCTCCACTTCTCTTCTTAGAGCCCGATATTGATCACAAAACTCATCGGTAATCCGTAGCACTTCTTCCATCATGGGGAAGGAGTTGAGGCTAAGAGCGGGTGGTATAGGTCCCTGCAGGTTATGAGAAAAAGAACGTCGAGTGTCAACAGATCCCACCAAGATTTGCTTGCTCCCTCCGGCTTGCTGCTCTTGTCTTGATGGCACCTCCTTCACTTCTTCCTCCGAAAGCCCCTTGCCCTTGTTGTTGGAGGCCATGGTGCTTCTAGACCGAAAACAGATCCTGGCAGAAACAGCTCGAAACAAAACACGTCGAGAAAACGATATACGGACCTCCAGGGGTCCGGGGGATTATATAGCCAAAAATTTCACAACAAACGGAAAGTACCAGATCGAACCAGAGTCGGAAAGGGGCGAAGGGGCGGCCAAACCATAGGGCGGTGCGGGCCCAGGCTTGGCCGCGCCGGCCTATGGTGCCACGCCCTCGTGCGTCCTTTCCACTCCGTTTCGAACTCGTAATTTTTCATATTTTCCAAAAACAGCGAAAATATTGTTCGGAAAGTAAATTGCGTACTTTTCATTACCGATCAAGTACCTATTCAAAGTCGAGTTCTGGCGGACTGTCAATTTGCCCTTTGATGAAAGCTTCCGGTGTTTCCACTTGAATAATATCAACATCAACATTATAGGAATCACCTGAGATATAATGCTTGAGTCTTTGTCCATTCACCACTTGCGTAGCATTGCCTTGGAGAGAGCTGATTTTGATTGCTCCTGAACGATACACCTCCTCGACAACATACGGTCCTTCCCATTTCGAGAGTAATTTCCCTGCAAAGAATCTGAGACGAGACCGATACAATAGGACTTTATCCCCAATATTAAATTCTCTTTTGATAATCCTCCTATCATGCCATTTTTTAACTTTCTCCTTAAAGAGTTTAGCATTTTCATAAGCTTCACTTCTCCATTCATCTAGAGAACTCAATTGCAACAACCTCTTATCACCGGCAAGTTTAGGATCTTTATTTAATTCTCTAACAGCCCAATAAGCTTTGTGCTCTAGTTCTAAAGGTAAATGACAAGCTTTCCCATAAACCATTTTATAAGGTGACATTCCCATGGGATTTTTATAAGCAGTTCTATAAGCCCATAGTGCATCCTTCAATTTACTAGCCCAATTTTTTCTAGTTTTATTAACGGTCTTTCCCAAAATAGATTTAATCTCTCTATTTGATAATTCTACTTGACCACTAGTTTGAGGATGATAAGCGGAAGCAATTCTATGATTAATGCCATACTTAGCAAGAGTTTTTCTAAAACCTCCATGAATAAAATGAGAACCTCCATCAGTCATAATATATCTAGGTACTCCAAATCTAGGAAAAATAATATCTAAAAGCATTCTTAAAGAGGTCTCACCATCAGCACTTTTTGTAGGTATAGCTTCCACCCATTTAGTAACATAATCAACAGCAACAAGTATGTGAGTGTTACCTTCCGAAGACGGAAAAGGTCCCATGAAGTCAAATCCCCAACAATCAAACGGTTCAATAACAAGAGTATAATTCATAGGCATTTCATTGCGTCTGGAGATATTACCAACCCTTTGGCATTGATCACAAGATAAAATAAACTTTCTCGCATCCTTGAAGAGAGTTGGCCAATAAAAACCTGATTGTAGGACCTTTTGCGCGGTTCTTTCTCCGGCGTGATGTCCTCCATAAGCACTACCATGACATTTACTCAATATCTCCTGTTGTTCATATTCGGGAACACATCTTCGCATAATACCATCCACTCCTTCTTTATATAAGTGTGGGTCATCCCAGAAATAATGCCTCAAATCATAAAAGAATTTTCTCCTTTGCTGAGCTGAAAAGGTTGGAGGCAAGTACTTGGAAACAATAAAGTTAGCATAATCAGCATACCAAGGACTGTCTCGCGAGCTCACCTTTATTACAGCCAATTGTTCATTTGGAAAACTATCATTAACAGGAACAGGATCATAAACAATATTTTCCAATCTAGACAAATTATCAGCAACAGGATTATCAGCACCTTTCCTATCTACAATATGTAAATCAAATTCTTGCAAAAGAAGTACCCATCTAATAAGCCTCGGCTTAGCATCTTTCTTTGTCATTAGGTATCTAATTGCAGCATGATCAGTATGAATAGTAACTTTTGAATCAACAATATAAGATCTAAATTTATCACAAGCAAAGACTACAGCTAATAATTCTTTTTCAGTTGTAGCATAATTTCTTTGAGCAGCATCAAGAGTTTTACTAGCATAATGAATAACATTCAGCTTTTTATCTACTCGCTGTCCAAGAACAGCGCCTACAGCGAAATCACTAGCATCACACATAATCTCAAAGGGTAAGTTCCAATCAGGAGGTTCAACTATAGGAGCAGTTGTTAAGGCTTTCTTAAGAGTTTCAAAAGCTTCCTTACAATCATCATCAAAAACAAATGGTACATCTTTTTGAAGAAGATTAGTAAGAGGCTTTGAAATCTTGGAGAAATCTTTAATAAATCTCCTATAAAACCCAGCATGACCAAGAACACTACGAATACCTTTAACGTCCCTTGGATAGGGCATCTTCTCAATTGCTTCAACTTTAGCTCTATCAACTTCAATACCTCTCTCAGAAATTTTATGTCCCAATACAATTCCTTCATTAACCATAAAGTGGCATTTCTCCCAATTAAGAACAAGGTTAGTTTCTTCACATCTCTGCAAAACTTTATCAAGGTTTCGCAAGCAACTATCAAAAGAATTCCCATAGACGGAAAAATCATCCATGAATACCTCTACAATACTCTCACAAAAACCATGAAGAATAGCAGACATGCATCTTTGAAAAGTAGCAGGAGCATTACATAAACCAAAAGGCATACGCCTATAAGCATAAGTTCCATAGGGACAAGTAAAAGTGGTTTTCTCTTGATCTTTAGCTTTAACAGCAATTTGTGAAAACCCAGAATAACCATCAAGAAAGCAAAAATGAGTATTTTTAGACAATCTTTCTAGCATTTGATCAATAAATGGTAAAGGGTAATGATCTTTCTTAGTAAATTTATTAACTTTTCGAAAATCAATGCACATTCTATACCCTACAACTACTCTTTGAGGGATGAGCTCATCATTATCATTAGGCACAAATCATTCCTCCTTTCTTGGGAACGCAATGCACAGGACTAACCCATCTACTATCAGCAATAGGATATATAATACCAGCTTCAAGAAGTCGTAATACCTCATTCCTTACCACTTCCTTCATCTTCGGAATTAGACGACGCTGATGTTCAACAACAGGCTTTGCATCATCTTCCATATTAATAGCATGTTGGCAAATAGAAGGAGAAATCCCTTTCAAATCATCAAGAGTGTAGCCAATAGCTCCTCGGTGCTTCTTCAATTTTCCAATAACCTTTCTTCCTCAATCCCTGAAAGCTTAGAACTAATAATAACAGGATATATTTTCTTATCATCAATATGAGCATATTTAAGATTATCAGGTAAAGGCTTTAAATCAAAAACAGGATCTTCCTTAGGTGGAGGTGTTGTACCCAAATCTTCCACCGGTAAATCATGCTTGAGAATAGGTTGGCGAAGAAAAATTTCCTCAAGCTCATCTCTTTCTTTCCTGAAAACTTCACTCTCGCTATCCTCCAAATGTTGCTGCAAAGGATTGTTAGGAACAAGAACAATAGATGCACACTGTTCCATTTTAAAATCATTACTAGGCAAATCAGCTTTATAAGGAGTTTTAGTAAATTTAGAGAAGTTAAACTCATAAGATTCACCAGCAAATTTAGTCAAAATTTTCTCTTTCTTGCAATCTATAATAGCTCCACAAGTATTTAGAAAAGGTCTACCAAAAATAATAGGACAATAATCACTAGCAGCAGAACCAAGTACCAAAAAGTCAGCAGGATATTTAATCTTACCGCATAATACTTCCACATCTCGAACAATACCAATTGGAGAAATAGTTTCTCTATTAGCCAGCTGAATAACCACATCAATATCTTCAAGTTCACAAGAATCAATTTCGTGCATAATCTCCGTGTAAAGCTCATACGGAATAGCAGTAACACTTGCACCAATATCACATAATCCATAATAGCAATGATCACCAATTCTAACAGATAGCATAGGAACACTAGCTTGTTTGGGTTTATTAGGATGTGAAACAATATTAGAAGCATCTTCACAGAAAATAATATGACCATCCTCTACATTTTCAGTCACAAGATCTTTAACTATTGCAACAGCAGGTTCAACTTTTATTTGTTCTTCAGGTTCTACAGGTTTCTTTTCACTTTTATGAACCGCACTATTTATAACAGAGTACTCCTTCATTTTAGCAGGGAAAGGAGTTTTTTCAATATAAGCTTCAGGAATAACATGATCAGCAGTTTCAACTACAACACATTTATTAATAGATGAATCAATTTTATCTTTATACGGTTCATGATACTTATCAAAATTCTTCTTTGGCAATTCATAATGAGAGGCAAAAGCTTTATAAAGATTTGCAGCAACTTGAGAATCAAGACCATATGTAGCACTCATATTACGAAATTTATCAGTATCCATAAAAGCTTCAATGCATTTATAATCATAAATTATACCTGATTCTCTATCCTTGTCGTTCTCCCAACCTTCAGTATTTTCTTGGATCCGATCAAGAAGGTCCCTTTTAAACTCTTCTTTGTTGCGTGTAAATGATCCAGAACAAGAAGTATCCAGCAAGGTCTTGTCTTGAAAAGAAAGTCTTGCATAGAAATTATCAATAATAACATTACCAGGAAGCTCATGAATGGGGCATTTGAGCATTAAAGACTTCAATCTCCCCCAAGCTTGGGCAATACTCTCTCCATCATGAGGCCAAAAATTATATATGCGATTCCGATCCTTATGAATTTCACTTGGAGGATAGAACTTAGAATAAAACCGGGGCACAATATCATTCCATTCAAGAGAATCCCCATTATCCAGTAATTTATACCAATGCGCCGCTTTACCAGACAGCGATAAAGAGAATAGTTTCTTCCTCACTTCATCCATAGCAATACCTGCACATTTGAATAAACCGCATAATTCATGCAAAAACAATAAATGATCACCGGGATGGACAGTTCCATCCCCTTCATAGCGGTTATCCATAACACGTTCAATAATTTTCATAGGTATTTTATATGGTATTACTTCCTCACCTGGCGCCTCATCCACTACCGTTGCAGTAGTAGTAGATTTCCCAAATAAAAATTGAAGAGAAGATCTCTCCATAATGACTTATAGCAGCAGGCAGAAATAAAATCAGCACAAATAGTAAAGGTTTTCCTTACCAATTCCACTTACCAATAGCGCTTCACTCCCCGGCAACGGCGCCAGAAAATAGTCTTGATGACCCACAAGTATAGGGGGTGTATCGTAGTATCTTCGATAAGTAAGAATGTCGATCCCAACGAGGAGCAGAAGGTGTTGACAAGCAGTTTCGATGAAGGATTCACTGTAAATGCTCACAGACAAGTATTCAGGGGGTTTTGATGTAACAGTTGAATAAAGTACGAGTAAGTAAAGTGCGAGAGTAATAATTGCAGCGAGTGGCCCAATCCTTTTTAGCACAAAGGACAAGCCGGTTTGTTTACTTATAATGACCAAGCGTTCTCGAGGACACACGGGATTTTAGTCTAGTGCTTTCGCTTCATACGGCTAAATAATCTTCATTGTTATGATAAGTGTTGTGTGGGTGAACCTATGCTAATGTACCGCCCTTCCTAGGACTAATACATACTTGTGATTATACCCCTTGCAAGCATCCGCAACTACAAGAAAGTAATTAAGAATAAATCTAACCACAGCCTTAAACTCTGAGATCCTGCGATCCCTCCTGCAACGATATACCAACGGGGGTTTAGGTTTCTGTCACTCCGGCAACCCCGCAATTAGCAAACGAATACAAGATGCATTCCCCTAGGCCCATAAATGGTGAAGTGTCATGTAGTCGACGTTCACATGACACCACTAGAAGAATAACACCACAACTTAAATATCACACCATTGAATATTACTCATCCATAGTTCACTACTAACATTTAGACTTCACCCATGTCCTCAAGAACTAAACGAACTACTCACGAGACATCATATGGAACATGATCAGAGGTGATATGATGATGAATAACAATCTGAACATAAACTTGGTTTAATGGTTTCACTCAATAGCATCAACAACAAGCAGAGATCGATACCGGGAGAGTTTCCCCTATCAAACAATCAAGATCAAACCCAAATTGCTACGGCGGTGACGGTGTCCAGCGGTGATGACGGCGGTGATGATGGTGGAGATGATGATGATGGTGATGGCGATGATGTCCAGCTCGATGACGGTGACGATGGCGTCGATTTCCCCCTCCCGGAGGGAATTTCCCCGGCGGATTCCTGCCCGCCGGAGAGCTCTTTTCTCTCTGGTGTTCTCCGCCCCGCAGAGGCGGCTGTAACCCTTCGCGAGGTACCCTCTGTGGCTTAGGTTTTCGGGACGAAGGATTTCGCGAAGAAAAGGAGGCGAAAGGGGTCGTGGGCCCCCCAAACCACATGGCGGCGCGGCCAGGGCATGGGCCGCGCCGCCCTAGGGTGTGGGCCCACCCTGGGTCCTCCTGGCCCCTCCTTCTGGCTTCCTTCGTCATCTTGAAAAATAGGATTTTTGGTATAATTTCCTTCCACAGTTGATCTTCCGAAATATTGCGTTCTGACGGTGCTTTTTCCAGCAGAATCCTGGCTCCGGTGCTTGATCCTCCAATAATGATGAAACATGCAAAATAGATGAAATAACATAAGTATTGTGTCCCAATATGAAATATATCAATGAATAACAGCAAATTATGATATAAAATAGTGATGCAAATTGGACGTATCAGGCCCACATGCAAGATTTGGTGGGGTTCCGGTGCTCCGGCGGTCGTTCTCCCCCTCCTCCCCCCAAAACAGCGAAACGGGTGCCCCGGCGGGTCTACCCCCTAGATTTCTCCGCGCGAGGGTGCAACAATGTACATTTTAATTCTTTTAGGTTTATTTAGGACATATACACATGGAGAACCAAGATTGGGACCCTTTGGCACATACACCCGCAGCTCGAGCCATTATCACACGATCGACGGTGTGCCTGATCTACTGGTTAGGGTTCGGCGTAGGGTTAGGGCTAGGGTCTAGGGTTTAGGGGAGATACTTTTGCACAATTACACCTTGCATCACACTTTGACACATAGCATAGGCCCGCATGGAAGATTTGGTGGGGTTCCGGTGTTTCGGCGGTCGTTCTCCCCCTCCTCCCCCCCAAAACAGCAAAACGGGTGCCCCGGCGGGTCTAGCCCCCTAGATTTCTCCGCGCGAGGGTGCAACAATGTACATTTTCATTCTTTTAGGTTTGTGTAGGACATATACACATGGAGAACCAAGATTGGGACCCTTTGGCACATACACCCGCAGCTCGAGCCATTATCACACGATCGACGGTGTGCCTGATCTACTGGTTAGGGTTCGGCGTAGGGTTAGGGCTAGGGTCTAGGGTTTAGGGGAGCTACTTTTGCACAATTACACCTTGCATCACACATTTACACATAGCATAGGCCCACATGCAAGATTTGGTGGGGTTCCGGTGCTCCGGCGGTCGTTCTCCCCCTCCCCCCCCAAAACAGCGAAACGGGTGCCCCGGCGGGTCTACCCCCCTAGATTTCTCCGCGCGAGGGTGCAACAATGTACATTTTCATTCTTTTAGGTTTGTTTAGGACATATACACATGGAGAACCAAGATTGGGACCCTTTGGCACATACACCCGCAGCTCGAGCCATTATCACACGATCGACGGTGTGCCTGATCTACTGGTTAGGGTTCGGCGTAGGGTTAGGGCTAGGGTCTAGGGTTTAGGGGAGCTACTTTTGCACAATTACACCTTGCATCACACTTTGACACATAGCATAGGCCCACATGCAAGATTTGGTGGGGTTCCGGTCCTCCGGCGGTCGTTCTCCCCCTCCTCCCTCCAAAACAGCGAAACGGGTGCCCCGGCGGGTCTACCCCCCTAGATTTCTCCGCGCGAGGGTGCAACAATGTACATTTTCATTCTTTTAGGTTTGTTTAGGACATATACACATGGAGAACCAAGATTGGGACCCTTTGGCACATACACCCGCAGCTCGAGCCATTATCACACGATCGACGGTGTGCCTGATCTACTGGTTAGGGTTCGGCGTAGGGTTAGGGCTAGGGTATAGGGTTTAGGGGAGCTACTTTTGCACAATTACACCTTGCATCACACTTTGACACATAGCATAGGCCCACATGCAAGATTTGGTGGGGTTCCGGTGCTCCGGCGGTCGTTCTCCCCCTCCTCCCCCCCAAAACAGCGAAACGGGTGCCCCGGCGGGTCTACCCCCCTAGATTTCTCCGCGCGAGGGTGAAACAATGTACATTTTCATTCTTTTAGGTTTTTTTAGGACATATACACATGGATAACCAAGATTGGGACCCTTTGGCACATACACCCGCAGCTCGAGCCATTATCACACGATAGACGGTGTGCCTGATCTACTGGTTAGGGTTCGGCGTAGGGTTAGGGCTAGGGTCTACGGTTTAGGGGTGCTACTTTTGCACAATTACACCTTGCATCACACTTTGACACATATCATAGGCCCACATGCAAGATTTGGTGGGGTTCCGGTGCTCCGGCGGTCGTTCTCCCCCTCCTACCCCCAAAACAGCGAAACGGGTGCCCCGGCGGGTCTACCCCCCTAGATTTCTCCGCGCGAGGGTGAAACAATGTACATTTTCATTCTTTTAGGTTTTTTTAGGACATATACACATGGAGAACCAAGATTGGGACCCTTTGGCACATACACCCGCAGCTCGAGCCATTATCACCCGATCGACGGTGTGCCTGATCTACTGGTTAGGGTTCGGCGTAGGGTTAGGGCTAGGGTCTAGGGTTTAGGGGAGCTACTTTTGCACAATTACACCTTGCATCACACTTTGACACATAGCATAGGCCCACATGAAAGATTTGGTGGGGTTCCGGTGCTCCGACGGTCGTTCTCCCCCTCCTCCCCCCAAAACAGCGAAACGGGTGCCCCGGCGGGTCTACCCCCCCTAGATTTCTCCGCGCGAGGGTGCAACAATGTACATTTTCATTCTTTTAGGTTTATTTAGGACATATACACATGGAGAACCAAGATTGGGACCCTTTGGCACATACACCCGCAGCTCGAGCCATTATCACACGATCGACGGTGTGCCTGATCTACTGGTTAGGGTTCGGCGTAGGGTTAGGGCTAGGGTCTAGGGTTTAGGGGAGCTACTTTTGCACAATTACACCTTGCATCACACTTTGACACATAGCATAGGCCCACATGCAAGATTTGGTGGGGTTCCGGTGCTCCGGCGGTCTTGATCCCCGTCCTCCCCCAAAAACAGCTAAACGGGTGCCCCGGCGGGTCTACCCCCCTAGATTTCTACGCGCGAGGGTGCAACAATGTACATTTTCATTCTTTTAGGTTTGTTTAGGACATATACACATGGAGAACCAAGATTGGGACCCTTTGGCACATACACCCGCAGCTCGAGCCATTATCACACGATCGACGGTGTGCCTGATCTACTGGTTAGGGTTCGGCGTAGGGTTAGGGCTAGGGTCTAGGGTTTAGGGGAGCTACTTTTGCACAATTACACCTTGCATCACACTTTGACACATAGCATAGGCCCGCATGGAAGATTTGGTGGGGTTCCGGTGTTCCGGCGGTCGTTCTCCCCCTCCTCCCCCCCAAAACAGCGAAACGGGTGCCCCGGCGGGTCTACCCCCCCTAGATTTCTCCGCGCGAGGGTGCAACAATGTACATTTTCATTCTTTTAGGTTTGTTTAGGACATATACACATGGAGAACCAAGATTGGGACCCTTTGGCACATACACCCGCAGCTCGAGCCATTATCACACGATCGACGGTGTGCCTGATCTACTGGTTAGGGTTCGGCGTAGGGTTAGGGCTAGGGTCTAGGGTTTAGGGGAGCTAATTTTGCACAATTACACCTTGCATCACACTTTGACACATAGCATAGGCCCACATGCAAGATTTGGTGGGGTTCCGGTGCTCCGGCGGTCGTTCTCCCCATCCTCCCCCCAAAACAGCGAAACTGGTGCCCCGGCGGGTCTACCCCCCTAGATTTCTCCGCGCGAGGGTGCAACAATGTACATTTTCATTCTTTTCGGTTTTTTTAGGACATATACACATGGAGAACCAAGATTGGGACCCTTTGGCACATACACCCGCAGCTCGAGCCATTATCACACGATCGACGGTGTGCCTGATCTACTGCTTAGGGTTCGGCGTAGGGTTAGGGCTAGGGTCTAGGGTTTAGGGGAGCTACTTTTGCACAATTACACCTTGCATCACACATTTACACATAGCATAGGCCCACATGCAAGATTTGGTGGGGTTCCGGTGCTCCGGCGGTCGTTCTCCCCCTCCTCCCCCCAAAACAGCGAAACGGGTGCCCCGGCGGGTCTACCCCCCTAGATTTCTCCGCGCGAGGGTGCAACAATGTACATTTTCATTCTTTTAGGTTTTTTTAGGACATATACACATGGAGAACCAAGATTGGGACCCTTTGGCACATACACCCGCAGCTCGAGCCATTATCACACGATCGACGGTGTGCATGATCTACTGGTTAGGGTTCGGCGTAGGGTTAGGGCTAGGGTCTAGGGTTTAGGGGAGTTACTTTTGCACAATTACACCTTGCATCACACTTTGACACATAGAATAGGCCCACATCCAAGATTTGGTGGGGTTCCGGTGCTCCGGCGGTCGTTCTCCCCCTCCTCCCCCCATAACAGCGAAACGGGTGCCCCGGCGGGTCTACCCCCTTAGATTTCTCCGCGCGAGGGTGCAACAATGTACATTTTCATTCTTTTAGGTTTGTTTAGGACATATACACATGGAGAACCAAGATTGGGACCCTTTGGCACATACACCCGCAGCTCGAGCCATTATCACACGATCGACGGTGTGCCTGATCTACTGGTTAGGGTTCGGCGTAGGGTTAGGGCTAGGGTCTAGGGTTTAGGGGAGATACTTTTGCACAATTACACCTTGCATCACACTTTGACACATAGCATAGGCCCACATGCAAGATTTGGTGGGGTTCCGGTGCTCCGGCGGTCGTTCTCCCCCTCCTCCCCCCAAAGCAGTAAACGGGGTGCCCGGCGGGTCTACCCCCTAGATTTCTCCGCGCGAGGGTGCAACAATGTACATTTTCATTCTTTTAGGTTTATTTAGGACATATACACATGGAGAACCAAGATTGGGACCCTTTGGCACATACACCCGCAGCTCGAGCCATTATCACACGATCGACGGTGTGCCTGATCTACTGGTTAGGGTTTGGCGTAGGGTTAGGGCTAGGGTCTAGGGTTTAGGGGAGATACTTTTGCACAATTACACCTTGCATCACACTTTGACACATAGCATAGGCCCGCATGGAAGATTTGGTGGGGTTCCGGTGTTTCGGCGGTCGTTCTCCCCTCCTCCCCCCCAAAACAGCAAAACGGGTGCCCCGGCGGGTCTAGCCCCCTAGATTTCTCCGCGCGAGGGTGCAACAATGTACATTTTCATTCTTTTAGGTTTGTGTAGGACATATACACATGGAGAACCAAGATTGGGACCCTTTGGCACATACACCCGCAGCTCGAGCCATTATCACACGATCGACGGTGTGCCTGATCTACTGGTTAGGGTTCGGCGTAGGGTTAGGGCTAGGGTCTAGGGTTTAGGGGAGCTACTTTTGCACAATTACACCTTGCATCACACATTTACACATAGCATAGGCCCACATGCAAGATTTGGTGGGGTTCCGGTGCTCCGGCGGTCGTTCTCCCCCTCCCCCAAAGCAATAAACGGGTGCCCCGGCGGGTCTACCCCCCTAGATTTCTCCACGCGAGGGTGCAACAATGTACATTTTCATTCTTTTAGGTTTGTTTAGGACATATACACATGGAGAACCAAGATTGGGACCCTTTGGCACATACACCCGCAGCTCGAGCCATTATCACACGATCGACGGTGTGCCTGATCTACTGGTTAGGGTTCGGCGTAGGGTTAGGGCTAGGGTCTAGGGTTTAGGGGAGCTACTTTTGCACAATTACACCTTGCATCACACTTTGACACATAGCATAGGCCCACATGCAAGATTTGGTGGGGTTCCGGTGCTCCGGCGGTCGTTCTCCCCCTCCTCCCTCCAAAACAGCGAAACGGGTGCCCCGGCGGGTCTACCCCCCTAGATTTCTCCGCGCGAGGGTGCAACAATGTACATTTTCATTCTTTTAGGTTTGTTTAGGACATATACACATGGAGAACCAAGATTGGGACCCTTTGGCACATACACCCGCAGCTCGAGCCATTATCACACGATCGACGGTGTGCCTGATCTACTGGTTAGGGTTCGGCGTAGGGTTAGGGCTAGGGTATAGGGTTTAGGGGAGCTACTTTTGCACAATTACACCTTGCATCACACTTTGACACATAGCATAGGCCCACATGCAAGATTTGGTGGGGTTCCGGTGCTCCGGCGGTCGTTCTCCCCCTCCTACCCCCAAAAACTGCCAACCGGGTGCCCCGGCGGGTCTACCCCCCTAGATTTCTCCGCGCGAGGGTGAAACAATGTACATTTTCATTCTTTTAGGTTTTTTTAGGACATATACACATGGATAACCAAGATTGGGACCCTTTGGCACATACACCCGCAGCTCGAGCCATTATCACACGATAGACGGTGTGCCTGATCTACTGGTTAGGGTTCGGCGTAGGGTTAGGGCTAGGGTCTACGGTTTAGGGGTGCTACTTTTGCACAATTACACCTTGCATCACACTTTGACACATAGCATAGGCCCACATGCAAGATTTGGTGGGGTTCCGGTGCTCCGGCGGTCGTTCTCCCCCTCCTACCCCCAAAACAGCGAAACGGGTGCCCCGGCGGGTCTACCCCCCTAGATTTCTCCGCGCGAGGGTGAAACAATGTACATTTTCATTCTTTTAGGTTTTTTTAGGACATATACACATGGAGAACCAAGATTGGGACCCTTTGGCACATACACCCGCAGCTCGAGCCATTATCACCCGATCGACGGTGTGCCTGATCTACTGGTTAGGGTTCGGCGTAGGGTTAGGGCTAGGGTCTAGGGTTTAGGGGAGCTACTTTTGCACAATTACACCTTGCATCACACTTTGACACATAGCATAGGCCCACATGAAAGATTTGGTGGGGTTCCGGTGCTCCGGCGGTCGTGCTCCCCCTCCTCCCCCCAAAACAGCGAAACGGGTGCCCCGGCGGGTCTACCCCCCCTAGATTTCTCCGCGCGAGGGTGCAACAATGTACATTTTCATTCTTTTAGGTTTATTTAGGACATATACACATGGAGAACCAAGATTGGGACCCTTTGGCACATACACCCGCAGCTCGAGCCATTATCACACGATCGACGGTGTGCCTGATCTACTGGTTAGGGTTCGGCGTAGGGTTAGGGCTAGGGTCTAGGGTTTAGGGGAGCTACTTTTGCACAATTACACCTTGCATCACACTTTGACACATAGCATAGGCCCACATGCAAGATTTGGTGGGGTTCCGGTGCTCCGGCGGTCGTTCTCCCCCTCCTCCCCCCAAAAGCAATAAACGGGTGCCCCGGCGGGTCTACCCCTAGATTTCTACGCGAGGGTGCAACAATGTACATTTTCATTCTTTTAGGTTTGTTTAGGACATATACACATGGAGAACCAAGATTGGGACCCTTTGGCACATACACCCGCAGCTCGAGCCATTATCACACGATCGACGGTGTGCCTGATCTACTGGTTAGGGTTCGGCGTAGGGTTAGGGCTAGGGTCTAGGGTTTAGGGGAGCTACTTTTGCACAATTACACCTTGCATCACACTTTGACACATAGCATAGGCCCGCATGGAAGATTTGGTGGGGTTCCGGTGTTCCGGCGGTCGTTCTCCCCCTCCTCCCCCCCAAAACAGCGAAACGGGTGCCCCGGCGGGTCTACCCCCCTAGATTTCTCCGCGCGAGGGTGCAACAATGTACATTTTCATTCTTTTAGGTTTGTTTAGGACATATACACATGGAGAACCAAGATTGGGACCCTTTGGCACATACACCCGCAGCTCGAGCCATTATCACACGATCGACGGTGTGCCTGATCTACTGGTTAGGGTTCGGCGTAGGGTTAGGGCTAGGGTCTAGGGTTTAGGGGAGCTAATTTTGCACAATTACACCTTGCATCACACTTTGACACATAGCATAGGCCCACATGCAAGATTTGGTGGGGTTCCGGTGCTCCGGCGGTCGTTCTCCCCATCCTCCCCCCAAAACAGCGAAACTGGTGCCCCGGCGGGTCTACCCCCCTAGATTTCTCCGCGCGAGGGTGCAACAATGTACATTTTCATTCTTTTAGGTTTTTTTAGGACATATACACATGGAGAACCAAGATTGGGACCCTTTGGCACATACACCCGCAGCTCGAGCCATTATCACACGATCGACGGTGTGCCTGATCTACTGGTTAGGGTTCGGCGTAGGGTTAGGGCTAGGGTCTAGGGTTTAGGGGAGCTACTTTTGCACAATTACACCTTGCATCACACTTTTACACATAGCATAGGCCCACATGCAAGATTTGGTGGGGTTCCGGTGCTCCGGCGGTCGTTCTCCCCTCCTCCCCCAAAGCAATAAACGGGTGCCCCGGCGGGTACTACCCCCTAGATTTCTCCGCGCGAGGGTGCAACAATGTACATTTTCATTCTTTTAGGTTTTTTTAGGACATATACACATGGAGAACCAAGATTGGGACCCTTTGGCACATACACCCGCAGCTCGAGCCATTATCACACGATCGACGGTGTGCATGATCTACTGGTTAGGGTTCGGCGTAGGGTTAGGGCTAGGGTCTAGGGTTTAGGGGAGTTACTTTTGCACAATTACACCTTGCATCACACTTTGACACATAGCATAGGCCCACATCCAAGATTTGGTGGGGTTCCGGTGCTCCGGCGGTCGTTCTCCCCCTCCTCCCCCCATAACAGCGAAACGGGTGCCCCGGCGGGTCTACCCCCTTAGATTTCTCCGCGCGAGGGTGCAACAATGTACATTTTCATTCTTTTAGGTTTGTTTAGGACATATACACATGGAGAACCAAGATTGGGACCCTTTGGCACATACACCCGCAGCTCGAGCCATTATCACACGATCGACGGTGTGCACAGATCTACCGTTAGGGTTCGCGTAGGGTTAGGGCTAGGGTCTAGGGTTTAGGGGAGATACTTTTGCACAATTACACCTTGCATCACACTTTGACACATAGCATAGGCCCACATGCAAGATTTGGTGGGGTTCCGGTGCTCGGCGGTCGTTCTCCCCTCCTCCCCCAAAACAAATAAACGGGTGCCCCGTGGTCTACCCCTAGATTTCTCAATAGCGAGGGTGCAACAATGTACATTTTCATTCTTTTAGGTTTGTTTAGTACATATACACATGGAGAACCAAGATTGGGACCCTTTGGCACATACACCCGCAGCTCGAGCCATTATCACATGATCGACGGTGAGCCTAATCTACTGGTTAGGGTTAGGTGTAGGGTTAGGGCTAGGGTTTAGGGTTTATGGGAGATACTTTTGCACCATTACACCTTGCACCACACTTTGACACATAGCATAGTCCCACATGCAAGATTTGGTGGGGTTGCGGTGTTCCGGCGGTCGTTCTCCCCCTCCTCCCCCCAAAACAGCGGAACGTGTGCCCCGGCGGGTCTACCCCCCTAGATTTCTCCGCGCGAGGGTGTACCAATGTACTTTTCATTCTTTTAGGTTTGTTTAGGACATATACACATGGAGAACCAAGATTAGGACCCTTTGGCACAGCTAGAGCCATTATCACACGATCGAGGGTGTGCCTGATCTACCGGTTAGGGTTAGGTGTAGGGTTAGGGCTAGGGTTTAGGGGGTAGGGCTAGGGTTTAGGGGGTAGGGCTAGGGTTTAGGTTCAAGGTAAGGATTTATGGTTAGGTATAGGTTTAGGGTTTAGGGTTTAGGGTTAGGGTTAGGGTTTATGATGCCTGGTTTTGCAGCTTCGGTGTGTCAGCTCCGGTGTTTCAACACGCATAGTCACTGATTACTGCATGCCGGCCTGGCATGACAGGATACGATCTACTGAGGAGGGTCAAGGTAAAGATATTTGCATAGCCTTTATTCTTGCTCTGCTAATTTGAGCATGCATTCATTCATTTCATAGCATGGTACACATTTTCCTCCTTCTCTTCACGATCGAGTCTTATTTACGGCTTTCTCTCAAGTTAGTAGTTGTATTCTATATATGTAACCTCCTACAATGGTTTTGAGTGAACCAAAGCATACTATCTAGCCTCAAATCCATTATATCAATGTCAGCACTAAAGGGTACAAAATCTTCCTAGCACCCTTATAAATGAAATGGTAAAAAAAACAGCGGTATGTGTGTGCACCGGTAGTTAGGGTTAGGATTTAGGGATCGAGTTTGCACCCCTATAATTTTAAGAAAACATGATAAGAACATTATTATAAAGTACTCATGTTGGAAAAATAGGTTTAATTTAATTTGAAATAAAACTAAATTTTCATATATGACAATTGAAATGGTAAAATAAAAAAATAGGCGCTGCCGTGCACTAACGCACGGCAAAGGGCTAAACGCACGGCAAAGAGACTTTGCCGCACGGCAAAGCCATGCCGCACGGCAAAGAGCTTCTGGCGCACGGCAAAGCTCTCCCCGCACGGCAAAGAGCTTTGCACGCACGGCAAAGAGGCTTGCACGGCAAAGACTCCAATTATTGAACCCTATCCGGCCATGCGCGCGTCGTCTCGACCACACACACCGCGCGCGCCAGAGCCCTCTCCCACGCCGCCGCCTTGCGCCCCCTCCCACTCCGCCGCCGCCGGAGCCCTCCCTGCTGCCCCCACGCCGCCGCCGCCGGAGCCCTCCCCTGGCTGCTCTTGCTTGCTCCCTCCCCTGCCGACACTGCTCGCCCGCTCCTCCTCCCGCTGCCGCCTCCCTTCCCCGCCGACACTGCTCGCCCGCTCCTCTTCCCGCTGCCGCCTCCCTCCCCCGCCGACTGACAAGGGATTAACTTGTCAATGCCTACGGGTTGTAGAGTAGGGTTTCGTTGGAAGTAGAGGGCAAGTAGATCTCGAAGGTTTCAGCCGAAAAGTACTCGATGATTATGAAAACTAGGGTTTGAGAGACAATGAGTCGATGCTTTCTTTGTCCCTCGACTCCCCCTTATATAGGAGGTGGAGCCGAGGGATTCGTGTTGTACAAGTTACAAAGTCCGGGAAGGTTTACAACTCATCCCGCAAGATTACAAACACCACCTCTATTACAATTCTAACTTTCCTTAATATCAACTTGGGCTTCCGAATCTTCATATTCTTCGGGTCGTGGGCCTTCAGTAAACCCAGGGTACTATCTTTGGCAGGCCCATTGGGGATGCCTATGTCAGTAGCCCCCGAGATTTTGCTTGAATCGCAGAGTCAGGGAAAATCTCCACTGTTTATTTTTACTCGACAACTTAAAACTTCTCTATATTTCTTTATATGAATTTCTATATTGTACAGGGATAATGGTAGTTGGGGCTAGTTCATCTGACGGATCAGGTACTAGTTAACTGCTCTAGTGGCAATCCGCAAAAACCTACTTCAAGATCATGTCCCTGGACATGATCTCGGGATACTGGTGTAAACTTCGACAGGTGCCGCTTAAGGTCTTACCATTCTGTCGAGTCCCAGTCATATTTATCGGGTACCTAACGCGTCCGTTAGGATTTTTCTTCGTATCTGCTGATACGGATAAAAGTAGCAAAACCGACGTCAGAGACGGCGCCACGCCACACAGAATGGATCTGGGGTCTTACCTTTGCAAAGTTTTGCGGCATTCAGAAATTGTTCGCAAATTTGGCGTTCTGAGAATATATTGTCGAGTGCTTATTCGGCTGTTGGAATAGCACATTTTATTGAGTCAACGGATGACTTTATATTGCTCTCCCGATGGGAGTATATGTAGAGTTAGTTATAACTCGAAATATACTCTTTTGCTCTTCTATCTTTCCTCTTTTTTTTTTTAATTTCATCGGGCACGCGGACAGCGTTCCTGATGGGAGTAGCCCCCGAGGGTACAGCCAAGGACTTGTGCTTGGGTGTAGGCTCCACGCCTTATGCTGCTATATTTTCTTTCTCTCCCGAACTTTTCAAATTTCTCGGGTGCGCGAACAGCGCTCCCGATGGGAGTAGCCCCCGAGGCTATGAGCAAATATTTATATTTGATCATAGGCTCACGCCATTTCTATTTTGTCTTTCTTGATCTTTTCATTTTTTCAAAGTAGCCCCCGAGCATTTGATCAAAAACTTGTATTTGATCAAAGGCTCTCCAATATTTTTCCATGTCGCCTTTTTATGAATCTGCTGAGTCAAATTTTTCTCCTGCTAAAGTGACGTTATTGCTGACGATAGCCACGATTGCAAGTCCGAAAATCGCGGGAAGTCTTCTCCCGCTGCCTTGCGGGCCCAAATTATCCATTATCTTGACACGTCGTGCAAGTGGGGGACACACATCCTCCGCTTTTCCTGGCGCACGTACTGTAACTTCCCCAAGGTTAAAATACTTTTTTACCCCTGTTCCACGTGGTTATCATCTGCCGCACACTTTTTCCATCAAAAGGTCCGCCGCTTCGCCGCACCTCTATATAAGATCCCCTTCTTCTTCCTCGAGCACTTCCGCTCGCACCGTTCTCCTGCTCTCCTCTGCAAAACTTCCTCCTGCGCCCCACAACTCCTTGAGCTCATCTTCTCCAAGCTGCATTCCTGCGCCATTGTTAATGCCACCGCGTAGGTTGACCAGACACAGCATGCCGGAATCGTCGATGGCTGCCGTAGATCTGGGAAGCGCGGAGTGGGAGAGGTCCAAGATCTCCACCCAGGACATCAACCTCTTGAAAAAACTGGGGATCAGCAAGAAGCCCAAGGCGTTGTGCTTCCCTAGTGAAGAAAGCTACCCAACCCCTCCAATGGGGTATCGGGTAAGTTTTATCGACCATCTCATCCGCGGCCTTTCTGCCCCCATTCATCCTTTCCTTCGAGGATTGCTTTTCGTTTATGGTCTGCAACTTCACCACCTCACGCCCAATTCTATCCTCCACATTTCCATTTTCATCACCCTCTGCGAGGCCTTCCTTGGCGTCCAGCCTAACTGGGCGCTATGGAAGCGCATTTTCTTTTGTCGCCGCAATGGCTCTCCCAATATCGCCTATAATATAGGCGGCGTTGTTATCTCCGTTCACCCCGAAGTCGATTACTTCGACGTCAAATTCCCTGACTCAGTTCAAGGGTGGCGCAAGAAGTGGCTGTACATTCAGGAGGAGAACCATGGATGCGCAGAAGACAACATTCCTCCTTTCGACGGTGCCGAGAAAATCTATCGCCACCGCTCCTGGGATGTAGAGGCTACCGAGGAAGAAAAAATATCGACAGAGGCACTGATGGCTCGCATCCACGAGTTGCAAAACACTCGCGGCAAAGAGCTGTCAGGTATCCAAATCACGGCGTATTTCCTTAGAATCAGAGTGCAGCCCCTTCAGGCTCGCAAATACCCTCTCTGGAAGTATGCTGGCGACAAGGATGCGGATCGGTTGTCTGCGCATTTAGAGGTCAAGGACTTAGAAAAGCTTGTCCGCAAAATCTCCTCCCTCAGCAAAAAAGATCCTGTCCCTTCTTCTTGTCGCGTAAAACCATTCAGCGCCACCAATGCGCTCCTCGAGGTAACCTTTTGTCGACTTTACTCATTTTGATTTGCCATCCTTTGCATATCTCTTTTGTTGACATCTCCCCTTGTTTTCATATAGAACCATCCAGATCTTGTCTCGCTTCCCCCCCTTCCTGAAGGTGGGGAAGTCGAAGAACGTGCTGTTGTCAACGAAGACAACCAAGATGCTCCTGTCCCTGCTAGTGAACCCGCAGGTTATCAAAAATCTGCGGGTTCTTTTGAAAAGGAAGCTGAATCGGAGGGTACCACGTCGGCACAGTCTCCTCCTCCTGCTGTTTCTCCAAGGAACAAAAGGAAAAGGGCTGATGTCGAAGATTCTGGCACCTCCAAAGCCGAAGAAGCTGCTCCTTCACGTCAGAAGGCAGCTTATGATCCATACCTTGAGGCCCTCATCAACTCGTAAGTCACCTTTTATTTCCCTTTATTTTTGTACTCAAATTTTTTTTTCTATCTTGCTTTTTATGCTGCCGCCATTTAATCTTAGTGGTGACGAGGAAGAAGTACCAGCTTTTGATGCGACTGCTCGAACGAGTACGTCGCACACTCTGGTTGTTTCCGAGGTGCACGTTGAAGGTGAAGAATCTTCGCCTCCTCAACAAAACCTCGACGCTCCTACTCCTCCTTCAAGCCCCCTTGTCCCTTCACCAAAAAGGACAAGGGTTGAAACAATCACGGAGCCTACCCTGCAATTGGGTAGCTCCTCGAGTCCTCTTTTGGACGATGTAAGTCCGTAATTTCTTTCTTGTCATTATCTATATTTTCTTTATTTGCTCCTTTGTCCCGTCGTGTTTTTTCTCATACCTATGCTTTTTTTTCTTTTTCCTTCTTTGACAGCCCATGATCAAAGAACTTATTCGCATCGGTGCCCAATTCATTGGGTATCGCGAGTACGCCAGCAGGACCGAAGGTAATGACTCCCTGCTTGCTTTTGTTCATGGTTTCTTGCTCCTGTGTTATCGATATATTGACTATTTTTGACTATTTTGGCAGAAAAACTTGCAGAGGCCAACAAACTTGCCGAAACGCTTGCTCAGAAATTAGAGCAAAGTGAGGCGGCTCGCAAGAAGGCCGAACTTGATGCTGGCAAAGCTAAAGCAGAGGCTGATAAGGCCAAGGCAGAAGCTGCTGGTGTCGAAGATCTGCAGAAAAGGCTTCATGCTGCCGAAACTTCTTTGAACGAGAACAAGGCCGCACAGGCTGCTCGTGAAAAATCGATCATCAAGCGCTTGAACTCGCAGAATCGGCGCTTTGTCGGTAAGTTTGTCGATCTATTCTGTCCTCTTTAGACTTACTTTTCTTTACTTTGCTTGTCGACCAACATATATTTCCTTCGACAGGTAAAACAAACCAAGAATTTGAGCTTGAAGATCCCGACAACGATCCTCTTCTCGACGCACTTTCTGTCCTTGAGTTTCATGGAATAGAAACTCGTGAAGGCATTGAACAGGTTGACGCAGGATTGTCACGGCTGTTCCCCTACTTCTTCCCGAAGAAAACGGAACCCAACACTTTTCTTGCTCTTGCCAAGGACTTCAATCCACCAGAAGATCTTGGACTGAAGATGCGCCACGAAAACATGAAGATTGCTGTCGAAAGCACTGTCGCCTTGGTCGCTGACAGCCAACAAACTATCGACTGGACGAAAGTAGGCGACACAGAACAGATGGAGACCACAAAATGGTGATTGCTGATCAGGGCGGCAAAGCCCAACACGAAGAAGATCTTGGCCTATCTCGGGATCAAGCCAACTTCGACTCCTAGCTCGCCGAAGCCGGAGGTCTAGTTGAATGCCCCTTCTTTTTTATTTTCTGTTTCTTTAGATCTTGTCGCCACAGCAGTTTTGGCGACAATAGTCATAGTAATCCTTTTGTAGAACTCCTCCTGTAATATCCTTGTAAATTTCCTGAAGCTCAATGAAATTCTATTTTGCCTTATCATTGATACCGAAACTTTCTTTTCCAGTTGATATTTGATAACTACTCCGCCAGTCCTTGTTCTGCCGATACTTCGCCTGCTTCTTCCTTCTCGAAGAAACCCCTTGTCGATAATAGCCTTATCGAAGGTTCTTCAAGTAAACACTTGTCGCAAGATTTGCAAGAACTTCGGCAACAACTTCAATCCATGAAAAAACAAATGCTTGTGCTAATGGAACAGTCTCGAAGATCTTCGGAGAGGGAAAAAATTGCTCTTCAACAGGCTCAAGATGCCATTGCTGCAAAGGATGCCGCGGTTGCTGAGGCTACCAAACCTTCTTCTCGAGAAAATTATATGCTTCAACTAATGAGTGACGCTAGTCTGGACATGACAGGTATGCTTCCTATGCATAACCATACTTGACGTAATTCCTGCTATTTTCCCTTAATATTTCCTCTGCTGAACCAGGTTCTTTTTTGGATACTGCTGCCGAAGATCAACGCGTTGAAGCTCGAGCCAGTGTTCTACTCAGACTTGCTGCACAACATGGTTCTAACTTTTGGGTTACCCCTGAGCGTACCCGCCAAATTGTCAGGTTTCAAGATCGCGCGGCTCAGGTCCGTGATTTCCTCGACTTCTGTACAAAGACCTTGTTTTTAGTGTATGGAACCATGTTCCCGCGCAACAAGATGCTAGAAACTCTTCCTGCTTTGATGGAGAAATTTCGAGATGCTCCTCGAATCCATGGCTTCGTGCGAGCTCAACTCTCTGCTGGCGCAAGATTTGCTATGATGATGATAAAGATTTGCTATCCAAAATTGCCCATGAATCAAATTGTTTCCAAGTGCCTGGCTAAGATGTCAAAAAAGAAGAGAAACATGGGCAAGATTGATGATTTTGTGACTCCTGTGGCCGAAGATATGATGGATGAACTTCTCCGGATGGATGCTGAGTTCTTTGTGAAGGGTAGCTATGCCGAGCATAGTACTCGTCCTTCCAATGAGCGAATAACCATAGACCATGTGCTAGGTATCCGCAGAGGGTTTTTTCCTTTTTCTTGCTGTATTTTCTCCATTGATGCGTCTTTGTGTATTTGTAAACATGATCTATATTGTAAAGCTACCAACTATATATATTTATATTTTGTCTGGTTTTGATCGTCAAGCCCCCGAGTGTCTTGGTGGCGACGTTCTATATTTTTGTTGCGAGGTTTTCAGGCCAAAGCAATAGAATTTTGATGAGTATACTATTTTTATGGGTGTTAGCCCCTGATTGTCTGTTTGGCGAGGTATTCTGTACCAAGGCGAAATATTTTTGTAAGTCTAGTTCATCTATACTGTGTATATCTTGTAACCTTGAAGGCATTTAGCCCCTGAACATGTCGAAAAACAAGAAGTATGTCTCCACTATCTTTATTATATTGCAGCACCGCGAGCCCGCCTCATTAAAAACCTTTCCAGCCCCACTCGGTGCCCTGAAAAGGAAAAGAGTGCGTCTGAAAACTCGCGGGCGTTTCAGTACATTGTATTTTTACAAAGTAGGACTATATTTCGACTCTAGGCGTAGAATCGCCTGAGCTGCGCCACGTTCCAGGGGTTTTTCTCGGGAACCCCTGTCTTCTTGTCCTTGATCCTGTATGCACCTCCTTCGATTACTTCTGTGACGACGTAAGGGCCTAGCCATGGCGACTCGAGCTTTTCAGTACTTTTTTGATTTAGCCGTAGGACCAAATCTCCCACCTGGAAAGATCTTGGCCTCAATCGTCGACTGTGGTAGTTTTTGAGGTCCTACTGGTACTTGGTAACTCGTGAAAGTATTTCATCTCGAGCTTCATCGAGTGCATCTACGTCGTCCTCCAAAGCCTTTCTTGAAGTTTCCTCGTCATACTCTGTCACTCTTGGAGAATCATGCTCTATCTCAATTGGTAGTACTGCCTCAGCTCCGTGGACAAGGAAGAACGGAGTTTCTTGTGTCGCCGTATTTGGTGTTGTTCGGATGCTCTATAAAACACTTGGCAATTCTTCTGGCCAGGTATGTCGAGCCTTTTCAAGCGGTCCTAGCAAGCGCTTTTTGATACCGTTGCAGATGATGCCATTGGCTTTCTCGACTTGGCCATTGGTTTGCGGGTGCCCAACTGACGCAAAGTGCAATTTAATGCCTACTTCTGCGCAGTACTCCTTGAATTCCTTGGACGTAAAGTTACTGCCATTGTCTGTGACGATGCTGTGAGGTACCCCAAACCGGAAAACGATGCCCTTTACGAATTTGACTGCTGATTCTCCATCTGGTGAATTTATCGGCTTTGCTTCTATCCACTTGGTGAACTTATCGACAGCAACCAACATGTACAAAACTTTATGCAATTTTCCCACCATATCGAGTCCCCATTGGGCAAACGGCCAAGACAATGGTATTGGCATCAGCTCTGTCGCCGGAGAGTGGGGTTTTGCGGCAAATCTTTGGCACGCATCGCAGGTTCGTACGATCTCTTTTGCGTCCTCAATCGTTGACAACCAGTAAAATCCAGCCCGAAAAACCTTAGCTGCGATAGCTCGACTGCTTGCGTGGTGACCGCATATTCCTTCGTGTACGTCTTTTAGGATTTTCCTTCCTTCTTCGGGTGTAACGCATCTTTGCAACACGCCCGAAATACTTCGCTTGTATAGTTCCCCTTTGACCACTGTGAAGGCTTTGGATCGTCGAATAACTCGCCTTGCTTCAACTGGATCTTCGGGTATTTCTTTCCTTAGGATATACGATATGTACGCTTGCATCCATGGAACTTCTACCATCATCACTAGCTCCTGGTCTTCTTCTTCGTCTGGAACTTCTTTGAGAGGCGCCGAAGTTTTCTCTTCCCTCATTTTCTTCTGCGCCTTTTTTGGCTTTGTGGATCTCTCAGCTATTTCTTCCCAAAACACTCCTGGTGGTATCGCAAGGCACTGCGACCCGATGTTTGCAAGAACATCGGCTTCGTCGTTGCTTAGCCTGCTGATGTGATTTACTTCGCATCCATCAAACAGCTTCTCGGGTTCATTGTATACCTCCTTGTATGCCACCATACTGTCATTGACTGCATCACATTGGTTCATAACCTGCTGAGCTACCAATTGTGAGTCGCCGAAGATCTTTAGTCGAGTTGCGCCGCAAGCTTTCGCCATCTTCATCCCGTGTATAAGGGCTTCATATTCTGCTTCATTGTTAGATGCGTTTGGGAACATCATCCGTAGGACGTACTTTAATTTGTCGCCTTCAGGTGATATAAGTATCACCCCTGCACCAGCTCCTTCTACTCTCTTGGATCCATCGAAGTTCATGGTCCAGGTTCTCGATAAATCTGGGGGTCCTGTATTTTGTAGTTCCGTCCACTCTGCAATGAAATCTGGCAAAATTTGCGACTTGATTGCTTTTCTTTTTTCATACGTGATGTCCCGAGGAGAGAGTTCTATTCCCCAAAGGGAGACACGTCCTGTGGCTTCTGGATTGTTCAGTATATGCGATAAAGGTGCTTCATTGACCACTATGATCGGGTGTGCCAAAAAATAGTGGCGCAATTTTCTTGCTGTCGTGAATACTCCATATGCTAATTTCTGGTACTGCGAGTACCGCTGTTTTGAGGGAGATAAAACTTCACTTATAAAATATACCAGCCTTTGCACTCCATGGAGTTTTCCTTCTTCTTCTCTTTCAACGACTAGCATCGTGCTAACCACCTAGGGTGTGGCTGCGATGTATAGCAGGAGAGGTTCCTTCTCTTTCGGCGCCACCAGGATTGGTGGTGTCGAAATTGTGCGCTTCAAATCCTCGAAAGCTCTATCGGCCTCTTCGTTCCACTGGAATTTCTCCCCTTGCTTGATTAGAGCATAGAACGGTAATGCTTTTTCTCCCAGCCTGGCGACGAATCTGCTTAAAGCTGCGACTCGCCCCGTTAGCTGTTGTATTTCTTTCAACTTTGTTGGCTTCCTCATTGTTACGATAGCTTGTATTTTATCGGGATTTGCTTCAATCCCTCTTGCTGAAACTAGAAACCCAAGAAGTTCTCCTGCTGGGACGCCGAAGGAACACTTCGTCGGGTTCAATTTGAGGCAGAATTTGTCGAGGTTGTCGAAAGTTTCCTTCAGATCTTCGATTAACGTCGTTCCCTTCTTTGATGTTATGACGACATCATCGATGTATACTTGTACGTTTTTCCCAATCTGTGTCGCCAAACACTTCTGCATCATCCTCTGATATGTTGCTCCCGCGTTTTTCAAGCCGAAAGGCATTGTTCTATAGCAAAATACGCCGTACGGTGTGATGAAAGCTGTTTTGACCTCATCTTCCTCTTTCAATCTGATCTGGTTATAACCAGAATATGCATCCAAGAAGGAAAGACGTTCACATCCTGCCGTGGAGTCGATAATTTGATCGATCCTCGGGAGGGGAAAGTGATCCTTTGGGCAATGTTTATTTAGACACGTAAAATCGACGCACATGCGAAGGACTTTAGTGTTTTTCTTCGGCACCAACACTGGGTTTGCTACCCATGTGGCCTCTGTATGCAGCTCTTTTATAAAACCAGCTTCTCGTAGTCGGTCTATTTCTGACAGCATAGCTTTGCGGTTTGGCTCCGAAAAACACCGCAAAGGTTGTTTGATTGGTCTCGCTAGTGGATCCAAGTTTAGGTGGTGCTCGGCAAGTTCCCTGGGTACTCCTGGCATGTCAGCTGGACACCATGCGAAGATTTTCCAGTTCTCACGGAGGAACTCGATGAGCGCGCTTTCCTATGCGAGGTCCATATCTTTTGCGATGGACATCGTTTTCTTCGGGTCTGTCGGGTGAATCTGCACCTCCTTGGAATTTTTCTCAGTGTTGAAAGTTGATTCTTTGTTTGGCATTCCAACATCTGGTAGCACGTCGTAGTCAGTCGTGAGTCTTGACGCCATATACTCTGCTTGCATCCCGAAAGTTTCTGACAGTCGATTGATACGTCCAATTTGCATCACTATTTTATATCATAATTTGCTGTTATTCATTGATATATTTCATATTTGGACATAATACTTATGTTATTTTATCTATTTTGCATGTTTCATGATTATTGGAGGATCGAGCACCGGAGCCAGGATTCTGCTGGAAAAAGCACCGTCAGAATGCAATATTTCGGAAGATCGACAGCTGACGGAAATTACACCAAAAATCCTATTTTCCAGATGACGAAGTGAGCCAGAAGGGGGAGTTGAGGGGACCTAAGGTGGGCCCACCCCATAGGCCAGCGCGGCCCAAGGCATGGCCGCGCCGCCCTGTGAGGAGGGGGGCCCACAGCCCCTCTCACCTCCTTTTCTTCGCGAAATCCTTCGTCCCGAAGACCTAAGCCACAGAGGATACCTCGCGAAGAGTTACAGCCGCCTCTGCGGGGCGGAGAACACCAGAGAGAAAAGAGCTCTCCGGCGGGCTAAAATCCGTCGGGGAAATTCCCTCCGGGAGGGGGAAATCGACGCCATCATCACCGTCATCGAGCTGGACATCATCTCCATCACCATCATCATCATCTTCACCATCATCACCGCCGTCTCCACCGCTGGACATCGTCACCGCCGTAGCAATTTGGGTTTGATCTTGATTGTTTGATGGGGGAAACTCTCCCGGTATTGATTTCTACTTGTTATTGATGCTATTGAGTGAAACCGTTGAACCAAGGTTTATGTTCAGATTGTTATTCATCATCATATCACCTCTGATCATGTTCCATATGATGTCTCGTGAGTAGTTCGTTTAGTTCTTGAGGACATGGGTGAAGTCTAAATGTTAGTAGTGAAGTATGGTTGAGTAATATTCAATGTTATGATATTTAAGTTGTGGTGTTATTCTTCTAGTGGTGTCGTGTGAACGTCGACTACACGACACTTCACCTTTATGGGCCTAGGGGAATGCATCTTGTACTCGTTTGCCAATTGCGGGGTTGCCGGAGTGACAGAAACCTAAGCCCCCGTTGGTATATCGATGCAGGAGGGATAGCAGGATCTCAGAGTTTAAGGCTGTGGTTAGATTTATCTTAATTACTTTCTTGTAGTTGCGGATGCTTGCAAGGTGTATAATCACAAGTATGTATTAGTCCTAGGAAGGGCGGTACATTAGCACACGTTCACCCACACAACACTTATCAAAACAATGAAGATTAATTAGCCGTATGTAACGAAAGCACTAGACTAAAATCCCGTGTGTCCTCGAGAACGTTTGGTCATTATAAGTAAACAAACCGGCTTGTCCTTTGTGCTAAAAAGGATTGGGCCACTCGCTGCAATTGTTACTCTCGCACTTTACTTACTCGTACTTTATTCAACTGCTACATCAAAACCCCCTGAATACTTGTCTGTGAGCATTTACAGTGAATCCTTCATCGAAACTGCTTGTCAACACCTTCTGCTCCTCGTTGGGATCGACATTCTTACTTATCGAAGATACTACGATACACCCCCTATACTTGTGGGTCATCAAGACTATTTTCTGGCGCCGTTGCCGGGGAGTGAAGCGCTATTGGTAAGTGGAATTGGTAAGGGAAACTTCTACTGTTTGTGCTGATTTATTTCTGCCTGCTGCCATAATTCATTATGGAGAGATCTCCTTTTGAATGTTTGTTTGGAAAATCTGCTACTACTGCAAAGGTAGTGGATGAGGCGCCAGGTAAGGAAGAGATACCATACAAAATACCTATGAAAATTATTGAACGCGTAGTGGGTAACCGTTATACAGGGGATGGAACTGTCCACCCTGGAGATCATTTACTGTTCTTGCATGAATTATGTGGTTTATTCAAGTGTGCAGGTATTGCTATGGATGAAGTGAGGAAGAAACTATTCTCTATATCGCTGTCTGGTAAAGCGGCGCATTGGTATAAATTACTGGATAATGGGGATTCTCTTGAATGGAATGATATTGTGCCCCGGTTTTATTCTAAGTTCTATCCTCCAAGTGAAATTCACAAGGATTGGAATCGCATATATAATTTTTGGCCTCATGATGGAGAGAGTATTGCTCAAGCTTGGGGGAGATTGAAGTCTTTAATGCTCAAATGCCCCATTCATGAGCTTCCTGGTAATGTTATTATTGATAATTTCTATGCAAGACTTTCTTTTGAAGAAAAGACCTTGCTGGATACTTCTTGTTCTGGATCATTCACGCACAAAAAGGAAGAGTTTAAAAGGGACCTTCTTAATCAGATCCAGGAAAATACTGAAGGATGGGAGAACGACAAAGATAGAGAATCAGGTATAAATTATGATTATAAATGCATTGAAGCTTTTATGGATACTGATAAATTTCGTAATATGAGTGCTACTTATGGTCTTGATTCTCAAGTTGCTGCAAATCTTTATAAAGCTTTTTCCTCTCATTATGAATTACCTAAGAAGAATTTTGATAAGTATCATGAACCGTATAAAGATAAAATTGATTCATCTATTAATAAATGCGTTGTAGTTGAAACTGTTGATCATGTTATTCCTGAAGCTTATATTGAAAAAACTCCTTTCCCTGCTAAAATGAAGGAGTACTCCGTTATAAATAGTGCGGTTCATAAAAGTGAAAAGAAACCTATAGAACCTGAAGAACAAATAAAAGTTGAACCTGCTGTTGCAATTGTTAAAGATCTTGTGACTGAAAATGTGGAGGACGGTCATATTATTTTCTGTGAAGATGCTTCCAATATTGTTTCACATCCTAATAAACCCAAACAAGCTAGTGTTCCTATGCTATCTGTTAGAATTGGTGATCATTGCTATTATGGTTTATGTGATATTGGTGCAAGTATTAGTGCTATTCCTTACGAGCTTTACACGGAGATTATGCACGAAATTGGTTCTTGTGAACTTGAAGATATTGATGTGGTTATTCAGCTGGCTAATAGAGAAACTATTTCTCCAATTGGTATTGTTCGAGATGTGGAAGTTCTATGCGGTAAGATTAAATATCCTGCCGACTTTTTGGTACTTGGTTCTGCTGCTAGTGAATATTGTCCTATCATTTTTGGTAGACCTTTTCTAAATACTTGTGGAGCTATTATAGATTGCAAGAAAGAGAAAATTTTGACTAAATTTGCTGGTGAATCTTATGAGTTTAACTTTTCTAAATTTACCAAAACTCCTTATAAAATTGATCCGCCTAATGATGATTTTAAAATGGAACAGTGTGCATCTATTGTTCTTGTTCCTAATAATCCTTTGCAGCAACATTTGGAGAATAGCGAGAGTGAAGTTTTTAGGCAAAAAAGAGATGAGCTTGATGAAATTTTTCTTCGCCAACCTATTCTTAAGCATGATCTACCGGTGGAAGATCTGGGTACAACACCGCCACCAAAGGAAGATCCTGTCTTTGATTTAAAACCATTGCCTGATAATCTTAAATATGCTCATATTGATAATAAGAAAATATATCCTGTTATTATTAGTTCTAAGCTTTCAGAGTTTGAAGAAGAAAGGTTATTGGAAATACTGAAGAAACACCGAGGAGCTATTGGCTACACTCTTGATGACTTGAAGGGGAGTTCTCCCTCTATTTGCCAACACGCCATTAATATGGAAGATGATGCAAAGCCTGTTGTTGAACCTCAGCGTCGTCTAATTCCCAAGATGAAGGATGTGGTAAGAAATGAGGTATTAAGACTTCTTGAAGCTGGTATTATATATCCTATTGCTGATAGTAGATGGGTTAGTCCTGTGCATTGTGTTCCTAAGAAAGGAGGAATGACTGTTGTGCCTAATGATAATGATGAGCTCATACCTCAAAGAGTAGTTGTAGGGTATAGAATGTGCATTGATTATCGAAAAGTTAATAAAGTTACTAAAAAAGATCATTACCCTTTGCCTTTTATTGATCAAATGTTAGAAAGGTTATCTAAAAATACTCACTTTTGTTTTCTTGATGGTTATTCTGGGTTTTCACAAATTGCTGTTAAAACTAAGGATCAAGAGAAAACCACTTTCACTTGTCCTTATGGAACTTATGCTTATAGACGTATGCCTTTTGGTTTGTGTAATGCTCCTGCTACTTTTCAAAGATGCATGTCTGCTATTTTTCATGGCTTTTGCGAGAGTATTGTAGAGGTATTCATGGATGATTTTTCTGTCTATGAGAATTCTTTTGATAATTGCTTGCGGAACCTTGATAAAGTTTTGCAGAGATGTGAAGAAACTAACCTTGTTCTTAATTGGGAGAAATGCCACTTTATGGTTAATGAAGGAATTGTATTGGGACATAAAATTTCCGAGAGAGGTATTGAAGTTGATAGAGCTAAAGTTGAAGCAATTGAGAAGATGCCCTATCCTAGGGATGTTAAAGGTATTCGTAGTGTTCTTGGTCATGCTGGGTTTTATAGGAGGTTTATTAAAGATTTCTCCAAGATTTCAAAGCCTCTTACTAATCTTCTTCAAAAAGATGTACCTTTTGTTTTTGATGATGATTGTAAGGAAGCTTTTGAAACTCTAAAGAAAGCCTTAACAACTGCTCCTATAGTTGAACCTCCTGATTGGAACTTACCATTTGAAATTATGTGTGATGCTAGTGATTTTGCTGTAGGCGCTGTTCTTGGACAGTGAGTAAATAAGAAATTGAATGTTATTCATTATGCTAGTAAAACTCTTGATGTTGCTCAAAGAAATTATGCTACTACTGAAAAAGAATTGTTAGCTGTAGTCTTTGCTTGTGATAAGTTTAGATCTTATATTGTTGATTCAAAAGTTACTATTCATACTAATCATGCTGCAATCAGATACCTTATGCAAAAGAAAGATGCTAAGCCAAGGCTTATTAGATGGGTACTTCTGTTGCAAGAATTTGATTTACATATTGTAGATAGGAAAGGTGCTGATAATCCTGTTGCTGATAATTTGTCTAGATTGGAAAATATTGCTTATGATCCTGTTCCTGTTAATGATAGTTTTCCAAATGAACAATTGGCTGCAATAAAGGTGAGCTCGCGAGACAGTCCTTGGTATGCTGATTATGCTAACTTTATAGTTTCCAAGTACTTGCCTCCAACCTTTTCAGCTCAGGAAAGGAGGAAATTCTTTTATGATTTGAGGCATTATTTCTGGGATGACCCACACTTATATAAAGAAGGAGTGGATGGTATTCTGCGAAGATGTGTTCCCGAATATGAACAACAAGAGATATTGAGTAAATGTCATGGTAGTGCTTATGGAGGACATCACGCCGGAGAAAGAACCGCGCAAAAGGTTCTACAATCAGGTTTTTATTGGCCGACTCTCTTCAAAGATGCAAGGAAGTTTATCTTATCTTGTGATGAATGCCAAAGGGTTGGTAATATCTCCAGACGCAATGAAATGCCTATGAATTATACTCTTGTTATTGAACCGTTCGATTGTTGGGGATTTGACTTCATGGGAACTTTTCCCTCTTCAGAAGGTAACACTCATATACTTGTTGCTGTTGATTATGTTACTAAATGGGTGGAAGCCATACCTACAAAAAGTGCTGATGGTGAGACCTCTTTAAGAATGCTTTTAGATATTATTTTTCCTAGATTTGGAGTTCCTAGATATATTATGACTGATGGAGGTTCTCATTTTATTCATGGTGGTTTTAGAAAAACTCTTGCTAAATATGGTATTAATCATAGAATTGCTTCCGCTTATCATCCTCAAACTAGTGGGCAAGTAGAACTATCAAATAGAGAAATTAAATCTATCTTGCAAAAGACTGTTAATAAAACTAGAAAGAATTGGGCTAGTAAATTGAAGGATGCACTATGGGCTTATAGAACTGCTTATAAAAACCCCATGGGAATGTCACCTTATAAAATGGTTTATGGAAAAGCTTGTCATTTACCTTTAGAACTAGAGCACAAAGCTTATTGGGCAGTTAGAGATTTAAATAAAGATCCTAAACTTGCCGGTAATAAGAGGTTGTTGCAATTGAGTTCTCTAGATGAATGGAGAAGTGAAGCTTATGAAAATGCTAAACTCTTTAAAGAGAAAGTTAAGAAATGGCATGATAGAAGGATTATCAAAAGAGAATTTAATATTGGGGATAAAGTCCTATTGTATCGGTCTCTGCCTCGCATTCTTTGCAGGGAAATTACTCTCGAAGTGGGAAGGACCATATGTTGTTGAGGAGGTGTATCGTTCAGGAGCAATTAAAATTAGCTCTCTCCAAGGCAATGCCACGCAAGTGGTGAATGGACAAAGACTCAAGCATTATATCTCAGGTGATTCATATAATGTAGATGTTGATATTATTCGAGTGGAAACACCGGAGGCCTTCATCAAAGGACAAATTGACAGTTCGCCAGAACTCAACTTTGAATAGGTAACAGTACTGGTAATGAAAAGTTCGCAATTTACTTTCCGAACAATATTTTTGCTGTTTTTGGAAAATATGAAAAATTACGAGATCGAAACGGAGTGGAGGAGACGCACGAGGGCGTGCCCCCATAGGCCGGCGCGGGCCCCAGCCAGGCCGCGCCGCCCTATGAGCTGGCCGCCTCGTCGCCCCTTTCCGACTCTGGTTTGACCTGGTACTTTCCTTTTGTCGTGAAAATTTTTGCTATATAATCCCCCGGACCCCTGGAGGTCCGTATATCGTTTTCTCGACGTGTTTTGTTTCGAGTTGTTTCTGCCAGGATTTGCTTCGGATCTAGAGCCATCATGTCTTTGTCGGAAACTCCGAAGGACGGCCCCTGCAAGGACGTTGACAACTTGTACATGGAGGAGCTGAGGATGCACCCCAAGGAGTTGCTGCTCGTTGATGGAGAACTGCAGATCAAGGATGTCCAGGGTCCTAAAGGAGAATGAAGCTTGGAAGACAGGATGGAGAAGCTAGAACAAGAGGTCTTCAAATACAAGAAGATGGCTGAGCGTGAGGTGGATATCTTCCACAAGATTGTGTCTGAACTCATTGCTGAACACGAGAAGGAAACTGCAAAGCTATGGGGCGACATCCTCTCACTTCACGACACCACCAACAAACTCCAAGCTCAACTCTATGACGTTCAGAACCAGAACTGTGAGTATGAAAACAGGTTTAAATACATAAGCCATACTGCTAGTTTCAGGATTCCCGTGACCAAGATGTCGTTTGTTGATGGAGAGCCTCTTCCTTGGAAGTCTGATGACGGGGATTCATCATCACCACCGCCGCAGGAGTAATTCATCATCGGTATTGGCATCCCCTTGGTTTGTTCCAAGCTTGGGGGAGTGCCGCGGTATCACATTATCACTACCTTTTACTTTTTACTGTCAAGTAGTGTCATATCATGAGTAGGGAAGTTATCATATAAGATGGGTTGCAGTTTGGAAGTATCGCTCCTTTAGTTGGTTGTCTATGTATCCCTTGGTGTGAGTTATCGTTATGGGATATTAATGAGAAGTCTTATCATTTACATATTGCACATCTTAGTTTAGTTTGCAATCTCTATTATATGATTTATCTTATTGTTAGTATTGGTATCACTTTGGGAGCATTGAATAAATCTATTTGGTTTTGGCAAACTTAGCATTGGTCAATAGTAACAACACTTTGAGGTTTAAGTAGAAAAGAGAAATACATGTAGTTGTTTCATTATCTTTCTTTCTTGTTAGCTCATAGCTTATTATTCTGAAGTTAAAACTGTTTGTGCTTACAAGGAAGATGCATGATTATTCCTATCACATGTATATTTGTTTGTTTCCTTCAACTCTTATGCTTGCTAATTAACCTTGCTAGCCAAAGACCTGTACTGAGAGGGAATACTTCTCGTGCATCCAAACCTTAACCCAAACCTATGTCATTTGTGTCCACCATATCTACCTACTACATGGTATTTTCTGCCATTCCAAGTAAATACTTCCTGTGCTACCTTTAATCAATTCAAAATTTACTATCTCTTATTTGTGTCAATGTTTTATAGCTCATGAGGAAGTATGTGGTGTTTTATCTTTCAATCTTGTTGGGCAACTTTCACCAATGGACTAGTGGCTTCATCCGCTTATCCAATAATTTTGCAAAAAGAGCTGGCAATGGGATTCCCAGTCCCAAATTAATTAATCTAAATAGACACTCCTCCATGGTATGTGATTGTTGGACGGCACCCGAAGGATTCGGTTAGCCATGGCTTGAGAAAGCAAAGGTGGGGAGGAGTGTCATCATAATAAAACTAAAATAAAAAGGCACTCCTTCATGGTATGAGATTGTTGGCAGGCACCCGAGGATTCGGTTAGCCATGGTTTGTGAAAGAAAGGTTGGAAGGAGTGCCATACAAAATAAGAATAAAATGGGAGCCGCTCTTTGAAGGTTTGTCTGGCAAGGGGGTTAGAGTACCCGCTACCAATCGTTGACAACAACAAACACCTCTCAAAATGTTACTTTTATTCTCTTTATATGATTTCAAAACTGAAAAAGCTCTAGCACATGATTTAATCCCTGCTTCCCTCTGCGAAGGGCCTGTCTTTTACTTTATGTTGAGTCAGTAAACCTATTTCCCTCCATCTCAAGCAAGCATTTGAGTAGTTGTGATCAAACCATTATATTGTGATTTGCTTCATCATGTCTTTTATTCTTCCTTGTTTAGTACAAGTTTTATCTGAATGAATATAGCTTTGCAAGTTATCAATGATCATGAGGAGACTACTATGATTGAGTATGCAGGTTGTGCCATGTAAACTTTAACATGAGAGCGCTGCTCGATAGATAAGAATAACCTGTTAATTTTTCTCTGACCAAGAACGAAGTTTGCCATCACCAGCTATGATTTCTTATGCACCTTTATTTGTGATTACCTTATACTTGTCTCAAGTTGAGTTATATGAGGAAGTTGTTTACTAGAATGTCTTGTGTGAATGAATATGATGCTTCTTGTCCGTATTTTATTGATCGACTCTTCACTCCATAAACATGTGGTCCTGTTTACCGAGTTCAGTTTCGCTTGGGGACAAGCGAAGTCTAAGCTTGGGGGGAGTTGATACGTCCAATTTGCATCACTATTTTATATCATAATTTGCTGTTATTCATTGATATATTTCATATTTGGACATAATACTTATGTTATTTCATCTATTTTGCATGTTTCATGATTATTGGAGGATCGAGCACCGGAGCCAGGATTCTGCTGGAAAAAGCACCGTCAGAATGCAATATTTCGGAAGATCGACAGCTGACGGAAATTATACCAAAAATCCTATTTTTCCAGATGACGAAGTGAGCCAGAAGGGGGAGTTGAGGGGACCCGAGGTGGGCCCACCCCATAGGCCGGCGCGGCCCAAGGCCTGGCCGCGCCGCCCTGTGAGGAGGGGGGCCCACAGCCCCTCTCGCCTCCTTTTTCTTCGTGAAATCCTTCGTCCCGAAGACCTAAGCCACAGAGGATACCTCGCGAAGAGTTACAGCCGCCTCTGCGAGGCGGAGAACACCAGAGAGAAAAGAGCTCTCCGGCGGGCTGAAATCCGCCGGGGAAATTCCCTCCGGGAGGGGGAAATCGACGCCATCGTCACCGTCATCGAGCTGGACATCATCTCCATCACCATCATCATCATCTTCACCATCATCACCACCGTCTCCACCGCTGGACATCGTCACCGCCGTAGCAATTTGGGTTTGATCTTGATTGTTTGATAGGGGAAACTCTACCGGTATTGATTTCTACTTGTTATTGATGCTATTGAGTGAAACCGTTGAACCAAGGTTTATGTTCAGATTGTTATTCATCATCATATCACCTCTGATCATGTTCCATATGATGTCTCGTGAGTAGTTCGTTTAGTTCTTGAGGACATGGGTGAAGTCTAAATGTTAGTAGTGAAGTATGGTTGAGTAATATTCAATGTTATGATATTTAAGTTGTGGTGTTATTCTTCTAGTGGTGTCGTGTGAACGTCGACTACACGACACTTCACCTTTATGGGCCTAGGGGAATGCATCTTGTACTCGTTTGCCAATTGCGGGGTTGCCGGAGTGACAGAAACCTAAGCCCCCGTTGGTATATCGATGCAGGAGGGATAGCAGGATCTCAGAGTTTAAGGCTGTGGTTAGATTTATCTTAATTACTTTCTTGTAGTTGCGGATGCTTGCAAGGGGTATAATCACAAGTATGTATTAGTCCTAGGTAGGGCGGTACATTAGCACAGGTTCACCCACACAACACTTATCAAAACAATGAAGATTAATTAGCCGTATGTAGCGAAAGCACTAGACTAAAATCCCGTGTGTCCTCGAGAACGTTTGGTCATTATAAGTAAACAAACCGGCTTGTCCTTTGTGCTAAAAAGGATTGGGCCACTCGCTGCAATTGTTACTCTCGCACTTTACTTACTCGTACTTTATTCAACTGCTACATCAAAACCCCCTGAATACTTGTCTGTGAGCATTTACAGTGAATCCTTCATCGAAACTGCTTGTCAACACCTTCTGCTCCTCGTTGGGATCGACATTCTTACTTATCGAAGATACTACGATACACCCCCTATACTTGTGGGTCATCATCGATGAAAATCCTTGTCACACTTATCGGCTAGGGCAAAGCTTCCTTTGACTGTGATTGGTCCTTTAGGTCTAGGCATCCTCCACAACAGGTACGTGTAATGTGGCACCGCCATAAACCTAGCGTATGTTGGTCGTCCCAACAAAGCGTGATACTGTGATGGAAAATCTATGACTTCAAACTCCAGCCTCTCGATTCTGTAGTTTTCTCGGGTCCCGAACTGAACATCGAGATTAATTTTCCCCAACGGGTAACTTGGCTTCTCTGGTGTGATACCGTGGAATCTTGTGTCTGTTGGTTTCAGGTTTGCTAAGGATATATTCATCTTCCTTAATGTATCTGCATACATAAGGTTTAAACTGCTGCCGCCGTCTATGAACACTTGAGATACGTCAAACCCTGCAATCACTGCTGGTAAGATAAGTGCTGATTTCCCTGGTCGAGGAACTTGCTGTGGATGATCCGCTATTGTGAAGCCAATATCCTGCCCTGACCAATTAAGATACTCGACTGTTGGTGGAGGCATTTTTTCTGCCATGAACACCTGTCGCGAGATTACTTTCTGAGCTCTATTGGATGGCCTGCCTTTCTGAATCATCGAGACCGCTCCATTGGAATTTGGATCTACATAAGGCGGTGGTGCAGGTGCTGCCGCAATTCTGAGCTGGTGTCGATTATCGTCCGTAATTGCGGGAGGGGGTGGTAGGTGAATCTCACTCCTGGGTTCTCGAGGATTTCTATGTGCTGCCTGAGCATTGGCATGCCCTGCCCACCTTAGCATTGCCTGGAAATTTCGACAATCCTTCTGCAGATGTCCTGACTGTCTTTTTCCGTTGCTATCGAGGAAAAAATGCATCTGACACGGCCCGTTCATCATCTCTTCGGGAGACACGAAAGGCCTCTGGAACCTTGGCCCGCTATTTTTCCTATTATTTCGAGAGTCATCTCTATTGTCGCCTCGTTGCTCATTGCTTCTCTGGTAATCATCTCTGTTGTTTCCTCCGGCGCTTGCTCGGAAGCCAGCCGAGATTTGTCCTGGAGCATCATAGCTCGAGTACTGTCGAGGAAATCGTCGCCTTGGTTGATAATTTCGACCGCGGTCTTCCTCTGGCGACCTATGCCGTTTGTTGTGAACATCATCTTCTCCATCTGCCCATCTGTTTGCTATTTCCATTAGTGCGGATACTGTCTTTGGATTGGTCCTCCCCAAGTCCTCGACAAAATCTCCACGCCCGATTCCTGTGACGAACGCATCTATTGCTCTCTCGTCAGATATGTTTTCTACCGAGTTTTTGATGATATTCCACCTTTGGATATACTTTCTCATTGGCTCATCTGGCTTTTGTCAGCACGCCCTCAGTTCCTCTAATGACGCAGGTTTTTTGCATGTGGACCGGAAGTTCTTGACGAACACGTCCTCGAAGCTATCCCAGCTGTCGATAGATCCTGGAGGAAGTTTCTTTATCAGAGATCGCGCGGCTCCACTCAAATGCACCTGGATGCTTTGCATAGCTGTTGCTCTGGTTCCTCCTGTGAGTTTCACTGTCTCGAGATAATCAACTAGCCAATCCTCTGGATCTTGAAGGGCATCGAATTTCTTGAAGTTATCAGGCAACTTGAATCCCGAAGGGACTCGAGTTTTTCGGATTCTTCTCGTGAAGCATGGCAGACCGCACATATCCTCGTCGTTTAGCTCTGGGGAATGCCGATGTTCCCTTCTGCTTTGTCGCGCTCTGTCGACCCTTGCTTGTGCTGCCGTGTCCCTTGCTCCACTTGGTCCTTCGGGAGCTGCTGTTGTTGCTGTCGCAGGTCGCGGACTATTTTGCCTTGTTGCTCCTTCGGGAGGTGTTGATGCAAACGCCGTTCCCATGGCTCCAACTCCTGCCATTGCCATGTTATACAATGCCTCCCTTGGATCTCCTGGGGGTGGCCTGGATGCAAGGATGAAAGCTTGTGTCGCCATATACCCAGCTTCTGGTGTCTTGGGGATGATGTTCCCTCTCGTATCTATCGACATAAAAGACATGTCGAGGTTTTGAACCAAGTGCTCTCTTTCTCCTTCAGGTACGTTTTGTAACCTTGATCTTGCTCTGTTCCGAGCTTCCCTGTGGCTATCGCCCGAAGTTCTAGATTGTCGACTCAGCTCTGCCCTTCGCCTACTTGATGCAGAGGCTGCCTCCCTTCTTCTGTTTAAAGCAGCTGTCTGTTTTTCCAATTCCCTTGCAGCTCGTGCGAGCCTGTATTGATATGCTTGTAACTCTTCTGGCGTGGTGATGTCTATGCCCCCTCCTTTTCCTGTAGACAGTGTTGGGCCTCCAAGAGCAGAGGTTTGTAGAACAGCAGCAAGTTTCCCTTAAGTGGATCACCCAAGGTTTATCGATCTCAGGGAGGAAGAGGTCAAAGATATCCCTCTCATGCAACCCTGCAACCACAAAGCAAGAAGTCTCTTGTGTCCCCAACACACCTAATAGGTGCACTAGTTCGGCGAAGAGATAGTGAAATACAGGTGGTATGAATAAGTATGAGCAGTAGCAACGGCACCAGAAAAGTGCTTTGCCCAGGACAGTAAACAAGCAGTAGTAACGCAGCAGTAGTAACGCAGTAGAACAGTAAACAAGCAGCGATAGCGGTATTTAGGAACAAGGCCTAGGGATCATACTTTCACTAGTGGACACTCTCAACTTTGATCACATAACAGAATAGATAAATGCATACTCTACACTCTCTTGTTGGATGGTGAACACCATTGCGTAGGATTACACGAACCCTCAATGCTGGAGTTAAGAAGCTCCACAATTCAATGTTCATATTTAAATAACCTTAGAGTGCATGAAAGATCAACACGACTAAACCAAGTACTAACATAGCATGCACACTGTCACCTTCACACTATGTAGGAGGAATAGATCACATCAATACCATCATAGCAATAGTTAACTTCATAATCTACAAGAGATCACAATCATAGCCTACGCCAAGTACTAACACGGATGCACACACTGTCACCATTACACCGTGCAGGAGGAATAAACTACTTTAATAACATCACTAGAGTAGCACATAGATTAATTGTGATACAAAACACATTGCAATCATAAAGAGATATAAATAAGTACTTCACTATGCCATTCATAACAGTGAATAAGTATTCTGTGAAATATAGCCTAAGAGACCCACACGGTGCACACACTGTCACCTTTACACACGTGGGACAAGGAGTCTCCAGAGATCACATAAGTAAAATTCACTTGACTAGCATAACGACATCTAGATTACAAGCATCATCATATGAATCTCAATCATGTAAGGCAGCTCATGAGATTATTGTATTGAAGTACATAGGAGAGAGATGAACCACATAGCTACCGGTACAGCCCCGAGCCTCGATGGAGAACTACTCCCTCCTCATGGGAGACAGCAGCGTTGATGGAGATGGCGGTGGTGTCGATGGAGAAGCCTTCCGGGGGCACTTCCCCGTCCCGGCGGCGTGCCGGAACAGAGACTCCTGTCCCCCAGATCTTGGCTTCGCGATGGCGGCGGCTCTGGAAGGTTTCTCGTACCGTGGCTTTTCGTATCGAGGTTTTAGGTCGAGGGGGCTTAAATAGGCGAAGAGGCGGCGTCAGAAGGTCAACGAGGCGACGACACCATAGGGGGGCGCGGGCCACCCCTAGGCCGCGCCAGCCTATGCTCTGGTGGGCATGTGGCCCCCCTCTGGCCTCTCTCGTGTGTTCTGGATGCTTCCGTGGATTCTAAGATCTTCGGCGTTGATTTCGTCCGATTCCGAGAATATTTCCTTACTAGGATTTCTGAAACCAAAAACAGCAGAAAACAGGAACTGGCCCTTCGGCATCTCGTCAATAGGTTAGTTCCGGAAAACACATAAATATGACATAAAGTATGCATAAAACATGTAGATATCATCAATAATGTGGCATGGAACATAAGAGATGTTATCTACATGTTTTATGCACACTTTATGTCATATTCGTGCATTTTCTGGAACTAACCTATTAACAAGATGCCGAAGTGCCAGTTGCTGTTTTCTGCTGTTTTTGGTTTCAGAAATCCTAGTAACGAAATATTCTCGGAATTGGATGAAATCAACGCCCAGGGTCCTATTTTGCCACGAAGCTTCCAGACCGAAGAGGAGACGAAGTGGGGCCACGAGGTGGCCACACCCTAGGGCGGCGCGGCCCCCCTTGGCCGCGCGGCCCCCGTGGTGTGGGCCCTCGTGCCGCCTCCGACCTGCCCTTCCGCCTACTTAAAGCCTCCGTCGCGAAACCCCCGCATCGAGAGCCACGATACGGAAAACTTTCCGCAGACGCCGCCGCCGCCAATCCCATCTCGGGGATTCAGAGATCGCCTCCGGCACCCTGCCGGAGAGGGGATTCATCTCCCGGAGGACTCTACGCCGCCATGGTCGCCTCCGGAGTGATGTGTGAGTAGTCTACCCCTGGACTATGGGTCCATAGCAGTAGCTAGATGGTTGTCTTCTCCCCATTGTGCTTAATTGTCGGATCTTGTGAGCTGCCTAACATGATCAAGATCATCTATCTGTAATTCTATATGTTGCGTTTATTGGGATCCGATGAATAGAGAATACTTGTTATGTTGATTATCAAAGTTATGTCTATGTGTTGTTTATGATCTTGCATGCTCTCTGTTACTAGTAGATGCTCTGGCCAAGTAGATGCTTGTAACTCCAAGAGGGAGTATTTATGCTCGATAGTGGGTTCATGTCTCCGTGAACTGGGAAGTGACAGAAATCTCTAAGATTATGGATGTGCTGTTGCCACTAGGGATAAAACATTGGTGCTATGTTCAAGGATGTAGTCACTGATTACATTACGCGCAATACTTAATGCAATTGTCTGTTGTTAGCAACTTAATACTGGAGGGGGTTCGGATGATAACCTGAAGGTGGACTTTTTAGGCATAGATGCATGCTGGATAGCGGTCTATGTACTTTGTCGTAATGCCCAATTAAATCTCACAATACTCATCATAATATGTATGTGCATGGTCATGCCCTCTTTATTTGTCAATTTCCCAACTGTAACTTGTTCACCCAACATGCTGTTTATCTTATGGGAGAGACACCTCTAGTGAACTGTGGACCCCGGTCCAATTCTCTATACTGAAATACAATCTACTGCAATACTGTTCTACTGTTTTCTGCAAACAATCATCTTCCACACAATACGGTTAATCCTTTGTTACAGCAAGCCGGTGAGATTGACAACCTCACTGTTTCGTTGGGGCAAAGTACTTTGGTTGTGTTGTGCAGGTTCCACGTTGGCGCCGGAATCTCTGGTGTTGCGCCGCACTACATCCCGCCGCCATCAACCTTCAACGTGCTTCTTGACTCCTACTGGTTCGATTAAACCTTGGTTTCTTACTGAGGGAAACTTGCCGCTGTGCGCATCACACCTTCCTCTTGGGGTTCCCAACGGACGTGTCAACCACACACATCAAGCAAATTTCTGGCGCCGTTGCCGGGGAGATCAAGACACGCTGCAAGGGGAGTCTGCACATCCCAATCTCTTTACTTTGTTTTTTGTCTTGCTTAGTTTTATTTACTACATTGTTTGCTGCACTAAATCAAAATACAAAAAAATTAGTTGCTAGTTTTACTTTATTTGCTATCTTGTTTGCTATATCAAAAACACAAAAAAATTAGTTACTTGCATTTACTTTATCTAGTTTGCTTTATTTACTGTTGCTAAAATGGCCACTCCTGAAAATACTAAGTTGTGTGACTTCACAACCATAAATTATAATGATTTCTTATGCACACCTATTGCTCCACCTGCTACTACAGCAGAATTCTTTGAAATTAAACCTGCTTTACTGAATCTTGTTATGCGAGAGCAATTTTCTGGTGTTAGTTCTGATGATGCTGCTGCCCATCTTAATAATTTTGTTGAATTGTGTGAGATGCAAAAGTATAAAGATGTAGATGGTGACATTATAAAATTAAAATTGTTCCCTTTCTCATTAAGAGGAAGAGCTAAAGATTGGTTGCTATCTCTGCCTAAGAATAGTATTGATTTATGGACTAAATGCAAGGATGCTTTTATTGGTAGATATTATCCCCCTGCTAAAATTATATCTTTGAGGAGTAGCATAATGAATTTTAAACAATTAGATACTGAACATGTTGCTCAAGCTTGGGAAAGAATGAAATCTCTGGTTAAAAATTGCCCAACCCATGGACTGACTACTTGGATGATCATCCAAACCTTCTATGCAGGACTAAATTTTTCTTCGCGGAATTTATTGGATTCAGCTGCTGGAGGTACCTTTATGTCCATCACTCTTGGTGAAGCAACAAAGCTTCTTGATAATATGATGATCAACTACTCTGAATGGCACACGGAAAGAGCTCCACAAGGTAAGAAGGTAAATTCTGTCGAAGAAACCTCTTCCTTGAGTGATAAGATTGATGCTATTATGTCTATGCTTGTGAATGATAGGACTAATATTGATCCTAATAATGTTCCGTTAGCTTCATTGGTTGCACAAGAAGAACATGTTGATGTAAACTTCATTAAAAATAATAATTTCAACAACAATGCTTACCGGAACAATTCTAGTAACAACTATAGGCCATATCCTTATAATAATGGCAACGGCTATGGTAATTCTTATGGGAATTCTTACAATAATAATAGGAACACACCACCTGGACTTGAAGCCATGCTTAAAGAATTTATTAGTACACAAACTGCTTTTAACAAATCTGTTGAAGAAAAGCTTGGGAAAATTGATATACTTGCTTCTAAAGTCGATAGTCTTGCTGCTGATGTTGATCTTTTGAAATCGAAAGTTATGCCTAATGAGAATCATCATAATAAAATTGTTACTACAGCAAATGCCATCCAAGTTAGAATTAATGAGAATATAAGATTGATGGCTGAACTGCGTGCTAGGTGGGATAGAGAAGAAAATGAAAAACTAGCTAAAGAAGATAATATAGCTAAAGTTTGGACTATTACCACGACTAGTAATGCTAATGCTACACATGTTGCTGCACCTCCTACTATTAATAATAAAAGAATTGGTGTTAGCAATGTTTCCACTTCAAATGCAAAGCGCGAGAAACTGCCTGAAATTGCTAAAACTGCTGAAACTGCCTGTGATAAAACTGCTGAAATTTTTTCCAACATTGGGGATGATGATCCCATTGATTTAGATTATAATGGTTTGAATTTTGATGATTGCCACATCTCTGAAGTTATAAAGTTCTTGCAAAAACTTGCTAAAATTCCTAATGCTAGTGCTATAAATTTGGCTTTCACGCAACATATTACAAATGCTCTCATAAAAGCTAGAGAAGAGAAACTAGAGCGCGAAGCCTCTATTCCTAAAAAGCTAGAGGATGGCTGGGAGCCCATCATTAAGATGAAGGTTAAAGATTTTGATTGTAATGCCTTATGTGATCTTGGTGCAAGTATTTCTGTTATGCCTAAGAAAATTTATAATATGCTTGACTTGCCACCGCTGAAAAATTGTTATTTGGATGTTAATCTTGCTAATCATTCTACAAAGAAACCTTTGGGGAAAGTTGATAATGTTCGCATTACCGTGAACAATAACCTTGTCCCCGTTGATTTTGTTGTCTTGGATATTGAATGCAATGCATCTTGTCCCATCATATTGGGAAGACCTTTTCTTCGAACTGTTGGTGCTACTATTGATATGAAGGAAGGTAATATAAAATATCAATTTCCTCTCAAGAAAGGTATGGAACACTTCCCTAGAAAGAGAATGAAGTTACCTTTTGATTCTATTATTAGAACAAATTATGATGTTGACACTTCGTCTCTTGACAATACTTGATACACACTTTCTGCGCCTAGCTGAAAGGCGTTAAAGAAAAGCGCTTATGGGAGATAACCCATGGTTTTTACCTACAGTACTTTGTTTTTATTTTGTGTCTTGGAAGTTGTTTACTACTGTAGCAACCTCTCCTTATCTTAGTTTAGTGTTTTGTTGTGCCAAGTAAAGTCGTTGATAGAAAAGTTCATACTAGATTTGGATTACTGCGCAGAAACAGATTTCTTTGCTGTCACGAATCTGGGCTGTTTTCTCTGTAGGTAACTCAGAAAATTATGCCAATTTACGTGAGTGATCCTCAGATATGTACGCAACTTTCATTCAATTTTAGCATTTTCATTTGAGCAAGTCTGGTGCCTCGATAAAATTCGTCAATACGAACTGTTCTGTTTTGACAGATTCTGCCTTTTATTTCGCATTGCCTCTTTTGCTATGTTGGATGAATTTCTTTGATCCATGAATGTCCAGTAGCTTTATGCAATGTCCAGAAGTGTTAAGAATGATTGTGTCACCTCTGAACATGTTAATTTTTATTGTCGCTAACCCTCTAATGAGTTGTTCTAAGTTTGGTGTGGAGGAAGTTTTCAAGGATCAAGAGAGGAGTATGATGCAACATGATCAAGGAGAGTGAAAGCTCTAAGCTTGGGGATGCCCCGGTGGTTCACCCCTGCATATATCAAGAAGACTCAAGCGTCTAAGCTTGGGGATGCCCAAGGCATCCCCTTCTTCATCGACAACATTATCAGGTTCCTCCCCTAAAACTATATTTTTATTCCATCACATCTTATGTGCTTTGCTTGGAGCGTCGGCTTGTTTTTGTTTTTGTTTTGTTTGAATAAAATGGATCCTAGCATTCACTTTATGGGAGAGAGACACGCTCCGCTGTAGCATATGGACAAGTATGTCCTTAGGCTCTACTCATAGTATTCATGGCGAAGTTTCTTCTTCGTTAAATTGTTATATGGTTGGAATTGAAAAATGATACATGTAGTAATTGCTATAATGTCTTGGGTAATGTGATACTTGGCAATTGTTGTGCTCATGTTTAAGCTCTTGCATCATATGCTTTGCACCCATTAATGAAGAAATACATAGAGGATGCTAAAATTTGGTTTGCATATTTGGTCTCTCTAAGGTCTAGATAATTTCTAGTATTGAGTTTGAACAACAAGGAAGACGGTGTAGAGTCTTATAATGTTTACAATATGTCTTTTATGTGAGTTTTGCTGCACTGGTTCATCCTTGTGTTTGTTTCAAATAAGCCTTGCTAGCCTAAACCTTGTATCGAGAGGGAATACCTCTCATGCATCCAAAATACTTGAGCCAACCACTATGCCATTTGTGTCCACCATACCTACCTACTACATGGTATTTTCCGCCATTCCAAAGTAAATTGCTTGAGTGCTACCTTTAAAATTCCATCATTCACCTTTGCAATATATAGCTCATGGGACAAATAGCTTAAAAACTATTGTGGTATTGAATATGTACTTATGCACTTTATCTCTTATTAAGTTGCTTGTTGTGCGATAACCATGTTTACTGGGGACGCCATCAACTACTCTTTGTTGAATTTCATGTGAGTTGCTATGCATGTTCGTCTTGTCTGAAGTAAGAGAGATCTACCACCTTATGGTTAAGCATGCATATTGTTAGAGAAGAACATTGGGCCGCTAACTAAAGCCATGATCCATGGTGGAAGTTTCAGTTTTGGACATATATCCTCAATCTCATATGAGAAAATTATTAATTGTTGTTACATGCTTATGCATAAAAGAGGAGTCCATTATCTGTTGTCTATGTTGTCCCGGTATGGATGTCTAAGTTGAGAATAATCAATAGCGAGAAATCCAATGCGAGCTTTCTCCTTAGACCTTTGTACAGGCGGCATAGAGGTACCCCTTTGTGACACTTGGTTAAAACATGTGCATTGTGATGATCCGGTAGTCCAAGCTAATTAGGACAAGGTGCGGGCACTATTAGTATACTATGCATGAGGCTTGCAACTTGTAAGATATAATTTACATGATACATATGCTTTATTACTACCGTTGACAAAATTGTTTCATGTTTTCAAAATCAAAGTTCTAGCACAAATATAGCAATCGATGCTTTTCCTCTATGGAGGACCATTCTTTTACTATTCATTGTTGAGTCAGTTCCCCTATTTCTCTCCACCTCAAGAAGCAAACACTTGTGTGAACTGTGCATTGATTCCTACATATTTGCATATTGCACTTGTTATATTACTCTATGTTGACAATATCCATGAGATATACATGTTACAAGTTGAAAGCAACCGCTGAAACTTAATCTTCCTTTGTGTTGCTTCAATGCCTTTACTTTGAATTATTGCTTTATGAGTTAACTCTGATGCAAGACTTATTGATGCTTGTCTTGAAGTACTATTCATGAAAAGTCTTTGCTATATGATTCACTTGTTTACTCATGTCATATACATTGTTTTGATCGCTGTATTCACTACATATGCTTTACAAATAGTATGATCAAGGTTATGATGGCATGTCACTCCAGAAATTATCTGTGTTATCGTTTTACCTGCTCGGGACGAGCAGAACTAAGCTTGGGGATGCTGATACGTCTCCGACGTATCGATAATTTCTTATGTTCCATGCCACATTATTGATGTTATCTACATGTTTTATGCACACTTTATGTCATATTCGTGCATTTTCTGGAACTAACCTATTAACAAGATGCCGAAGTGCCGATTCTTGTTTCTGCTGTTTTTGGTTTCAGAAATCCTAGTAACGAAATATTCTCGGAATTGGACGAAATCAACGCCCAGGGTCCTATTTTGCCACGAAGCTTCCAGAAGACCGAAGAGGAGACGAAGTGGGGCCACGAGGTGGCCACACCCTAGGGCGGCGTGGCCCCCCTTGGCCGCGCGGCCCTGTGGTGTGGGCCCCTCGTGCCGCCTCCTGACCTGCCCTTCCGCCTACTTAAAGCCTCCGTCGCGAAACCACCAGTACCGAGAGCCACGATACGGAAAACTTTCCAGAGACGCCGCCGCCGCCAATCCCATCTCGGGGGATTCAGGAGATCGCCTCCGGCACCCTGCCGGAGAGGGGATTCATCTCCCGGAGGACTCTACGCCGCCATGGTCGCCTCCGGAGTGATGTGTGAGTAGTCTACCCCTGGACTATGGGTCCATAGCAGTAGCTAGATGGTTGTCTTCTCCCCATTGTGCTTAATTGTCGGATCTTGTGAGCTGCCTAACATGATCAAGATCATCTATCTGTAATTCTATATGTTGCGTTTGTTGGGATCCGATGAATAGAGAATACTTGTTATGTTGATTATCAAAGTTATGTCTATGTGTTGTTTATGATCTTGCATGCTCTCCGTTACTAGTAGATGCTCTGGCCAAGTAGATGCTTGTAACTCCAAGAGGGAGTATTTATGCTCGATAGTGGGTTCATGTCTCCGTGAATCTAGGGAAGTGACAGAAATCTCTAAGATTATGGATGTGCTGTTGCCACTAGGGATAAAACATTGGTGCTATGTTCAAGGGGGATGTAGTCACTGATTACATTACGCGCAATACTTAATGCAATTGTCTGTTGTTAGCAACTTAATACTGGAGGGGGTTCGGATGATAACCTGAAGGTGGACTTTTTAGGCATAGATGCATGCTGGATAGCGGTCTATGTACTTTGTCGTAATGCCCAATTAAATCTCACAATACTCATCATAATATGTATGTGCATGGTCATGCCCTCTTTATTTGTCAATTGCCCAACTGTAATTTGTTCACCCAACATGCTGTTTATCTTATGGGAGAGACACCTCTAGTGAACTGTGGACCCCGGTCCAATTCTCTATACTGAAATACAATCTACTGCAATATTGTTCTACTGTTTTCTGCAAACAATCATCTTCCACACAATACGGTTAATCCTTTGTTACAGCAAGCCGGTGAGATTGACAACCTCACTGTTTCATTGGGGCAAAGTACTTTGGTTGTGTTGTGCAGGTTCCACGTTGGCGCCGGAATCTCTGGTGTTGCGCCGCACTACATCCCGCCGCCATCAACCTTCAACGTGCTTCTTGACTCCTACTGGTTCGATTAAACCTTGGTTTCTTACTGAGGGAAACTTGCCGCTGTGCGCATCACACCTTCCTCTTGGGGTTCCCAACGGACGTGTCAACCACACGCATCACATCCCCAAGCTTAGTTTCTGCTCATCCCGAGCAAGTAAACGATAACAAAGATAATTTCTGAAGTGACATGCCATCATAACCTTGATCATACTATTTGTAAGCATATGTAGTGAATGCAGCGATCAAAACAATGTATATGACATTTGTAAACAAGGGAATCATATAGCAAAGACTTTTCATGAATAGTACTTTAAGACAAGCATCAATAAGTCTTGCATAAGAGTTAACTAATAAAGCAATAATTCATAGTAAAGATATTGAAACAACATAATGGAAGATTAAGTTTCAGCGGTTGCTTTCAACTTGTAACATGTATATCTCATGGATAGTTGTCAATGCAAAGCAATATAACAAGTGCAATAAGCAAGTATGTAAGAATCAATGCACAGTTAACACAAGTGTTTGCTTCTATGATAGAGAGAAATGGGTGAACTGACTCAACATAAAAGAAAAAGAAAGGTCCTTCAAAGAGGAAAGCATCGATTGCTATATTTGTGCTAGAGCTTTGATTTTGAAAACAAGAAACAATTTTGTCAACGGTAGTAATAAAGCATATGTATCATGTAAATTATTTCTTACAAGTTGCAAGCCTCATGCATAGTATACTAATAGTGCCCGCACCTTGTCCTAATTAGCTTGGACTACCGGGATTATCGCAATGCACATGTTTTAACCAAGTATCACAAAGGGGTACCTCTATGCCGCCTGTACAAAGGTCTAAGGAGAAAGCTCGCATTGGATTTCTCACTATTGATTATTCTCATCTTAGACATCCATACCGGGACAATATAGACAACAGATAATGGACTCCTCTTTTATGCATAAGCATGTAGCAACAATTAATTTTCTCATATGAGATTGAGGATATATGTCCAAAACTGAAACTTCCACCATGGATCATGGCTTTAGTTAGCGGCCCAATGTTCTTGTATAACAATATGCATGCTCTAACCGTAAGGTGGTAGATCGCCCTTACTTCAGACAAGACGAACATGCATAGCAACTCACATGATATTCAACAAAGAGTAGTTGATGGCGTCCCCAGGAACATGGTTATCGCACAACGAGCAACTTAATAAGAGATAAAGTGCATAAGTACATATTCAATACCACAATAGTTTTTAGGCTATTTGTCCCATGAGCTATATATTGTAAAGGTGAAGAATGGAAATTTAAAGGTAGCACTCAAGCAATTTACTTTGGAATGGCGGAGAAATACCATGTAGTAGGTAGGTATGGTGGACACAAATGGCATAGTGGTTGGCTCAAGTATTTTGGATGCATGAGAAGTATTCCCTCTCGATACAAGGTTTAGGCTAGCAAGGCTATTTGAAACAAACACAAGGATGAACCGGTGCAGCAAAACTCACATAAAAGACATATTGTAAACATTATAAGACTCTACACCGTCTTCCTTGTTGTTCAAACTCAATACTAGAAATTATCTAGACTTTAGAGAGACCAATTATGCAAACCAAATTTTAGCAAGCTCTATGTATTTCTTCATTAATAGGTGCAAAGTATATGATGCAAGAGCTTAAACATGAGCACAACAATTGCCAAGTATCACATTATCCAAGACATTTTACCAATTACTACATGTAGCATTTCCGTTCCCAACCATATAACAATTAACGAAGCAGTTTCAACCTTCGCCATGAAAATTAAAGGCTAAGAACACATGTGTTCATACGAACCAGCGGAGCGTGTCTCTCTCTCACATAATCATTTATTCAAACAAAAACAAAAACAAAAGCACACAGACGCTCCAAGTAAAGTACATAAGATGTGACCGAATAAAAATATAGTTTCAAGAGAAGGAACCTGATAATTTGTCGATGAAGAAGGGGATGCCTTGGGCATCCCCAAGCTTAGATGCTTGAGTCCTCTTGAAATATGCAGGGATGAGCCACCGGGGCATCCCCAAGCTTAGAGCTTTCACTCTTCTTGATCATATTGTATCATCCTCCTCTCTTGACCCTTGAAAACTTCCTCCACACCAAACTCGAAACAAACTCATTAGAGGGTTAGTGCATAATAAAAATTCACATGTTCAGAGGTGACACAATCATTCTTAACACTTCTGGACATTGCCCAAAGCTACTGTAAGTTAATGGAACAAAGAAATCCATCCCACATAGCAAAAGAAGCAATGCGAAATAAAAGGCAGAATCTGTCAAAACAGAACAGTCCGCATTGACGAATTTTATCGAGGCACCAGACTTGCTCAAATGAAAATGCTCAAATTGAATGAAAGTTGCGTACATATCTGAGGATCACTCACGTAAATTGGCATAATTTTCTGAGTTACCTACAGAGAATTTTGCCCAGATTCGTGAAAGCAAAGAAATCTGTTTCTGCGCAGTAATCCAAATCTAGTATGAACCTTACTATCAACGACTTTACTTGGCACAACAAAACACAAAACTAAGATAAGGAGAGGTTGCTACAGTAGTAACAACTTCCAAGACTCAAATATAAAACAAAGGTACTGTAGCAAAATAACACATGGGTTATCTCCCAAGAAGTTCTTTCTTTATAGCCATTAAGATGGGCTCAGCAGTTTTGATGATGCACTCGCAAGAAATAGTATTTGAAGCAAAAAGAGAGCATCAAAGAGGCAAATTGAAAACACATTTAAGCCTAACATGCTTCCTATGCATAGGAATCTTGTAAATAAACAAGTTCATGAAGAGCAAAGTAACAAGCATAGGAAGATAAAACAAGTGTAGCTTCAAAAATTTCAGCAGAAAGAGAGGTGTTTTAGTAACATGAAAATTTTTACAACCATATTTTCCTCTCTCATAATAACTTTCAGTAGCATCATGAGCAAACTCAACAATATAACTATCACATAAAGCATTCTTATCATGAGTCTCATGCATAAAATTATTACTACTCCCAACATAAGCATACTCAATTTTATTAGTTGTAGCGGGAGCAAATTCAACAAAGTAGCTATCATTATTATTCTCATCATCAAATATAGGAGGTATATTGTAATCATAATCAAATTCATCCTCCATAACAGGTGGCAGCAAAAGACTACTATCATTATAATCATCATAAATAGGAGGCAAAGTATCATCAAAGTAAATTTTCTCCTCAATGCTTGGGGGACTAAAAATATCATGCTCATCAAAACCAGCTTCCCCAAGCTTAGAATTTTCCATAGCATTAGCAACAATAGTGTTCAAAGCATTCATATTAATAACATTCCCATTAGCATGCATATAAAGTTCCATGGGTTTCTTAATTCTCTCTTCAAACACATCATGTCCTAATTCAAGATAAAGTTCATAAAGATCTCTCATATTTTTGTTGTTTTCCATTATGCCTAACTAGTGTAAACAAGAAACAAAAAGTTGCAATTGCAGGATCTAAAGGAAATAGCTTCGAGCACAAACACAATGGCGCCAGAAGAGTACTGTTACCTGGAACCGAAGTATGAGTGCCTTTTACCTTTCCTCCCCAGCAACGGCGCCAGAAAATAGCTTGATGTCTACGCCCCCTCCTTTTCCTGTAGACAGTGTTGGGCCTCCAAGAGCAGAGATTTGTAGAACAGCAGCAAGTTTCCCTTAAGTGGATCACCCAAGGTTTATCGATCTCAGGGAGGAAGAGGTCAAAGATATCCCTCTCATGCAACCCTGCAACCACAAAGCAAGAAGTCTCTTGTGTCCCCAACACACCTAATAGGTGCACTAGTTCGGTGAAGAGATAGTGAAATACAGGTAGTATGAATAAGTATGAGCAGTAGCAACGGCACCAGAAAAGTGCTTTGCCCAGGACAGTAAACAAGCAGTAGTAACGCAGCAGTAGTAACGCAGTAGAACAGTAAACAAGCAGCGATAGCGGTATTTAGGAACAAGGCCTAGGGATCATACTTTCACTAGTGGACACTCTCAACTTTGATCACATAACAGAATAGATAAATGCATACTCTACACTCTCTTGTTGGATGATGAACACCATTGCGTAGGATTACACGAACCCTCAATGCTGGAGTTAACAAGCTCCACAATTCAATATTCATATTTAAATAACCTTAGAGTGCATGAAAGATCAACACGACTAAACCAAGTACTAACATAGCATGCACACTGTCACCTTCACACTATGTAGGAGGAATAGATCACATCAATACCATCATAGCAATAGTTAACTTCATAATCTACAAGAGATCACAATCATAGCCTACGCCAAGTACTAACACGGATGCACACACTGTCACCATTACACCGTGCAGGAGGAATAAACTACTTTAATAACATCACTAGAGTAGCACATAGATTAATTGTGATACAAAACACATTGCAATCATAAAGAGATATAAATAAGCACTTCACTATGCCATTCATAACAGTGAATAAGTATTCTGTGAAATATAGCCTAAGAGACCCACACGGTGCACACACTGTCACCTTTACACACGTGGGACAAGGAGTCTCTGGAGATCACATAAGTAAAATTCACTTGACTAGCATAACGACATCTAGATTACAAGCATCATCATATGAATCTCAATCATGTAAGGCAGCTCATGAGATTATTGTATTGAAGTACATAGGAGAGAGATGAACCACATAGCTACCGGTACAGCCCCGAGCCTCGATGGAGAACTACTCCCTCCTCATGGGAGACAGCAGCGTTGATGGAGATGGCGGTGGTGTCGATGGAGAAGCCTTCCGGGGGCACTTCCCTGTCCCGGCGGTGTGCCGGAACAGAGACTCCTGTCCCCCAGATCTTGGCTTCGCGATGGCGGTGGCTCTGGAAGGTTTCTCGTACCGTGGCTTTTCGTATCGAGGTTTTAGGTCGAGGGGGCTTAAATAGGCGAAGAGGCGGCGTCAGAAGGTCAACGAGGCGACGACACCATAGGGGGCGCGGGCCACCCCTAGGCCGCGCCAGCCTATGCTCTGGTGGGCCTGTGGCCCCCCTCTGGCCTCTCTCGTGTGTTCTGGATGCTTCCGGGGATTCTAAGATCTTCGGCGTTGATTTCGTCCGATTCCGACAATATTTCCTTACTAGGATTTCTGAAACCAAAAACAGCAGAAAACAGGAACTGGCCCTTCGGCATCTCGTCAATAGGTTAGTTCCGGAAAACACATAAATATGACATAAAGTATGCATAAAACATGTAGATATCATCAATAATGTGGCATGGAACATAAGAAATTATCGATACGTCGGAGACGTATCACGTGGCTGTGGTGGCCATTGGTTCTGAACCATCCATAGCTCTTGCGGCTCTATCCCATGCTGCTTGTGGAAGTTGAACTCTGTCTCACGGCTGTGACCCGATATATTTGTTGCCTAGGCCACGTCGCAAATCAGAGGGATCAACGTATGGATTTCCCAAATCGTCGAAAGCCTCCGATGTTTCCTCTTGATCATGGCTTGGCTCTCCGATGACATAAATCTGATGATATTTTGCATTCAGATCTATGCTGGGTTTGGTGACACCATCATGAAGATTGGTGAAGACCTTGCCCACTGTAGTGGATTTGTCGATGAAGTTGAAGCTGTCGACACTGCTTGAGTCATCGCTTATATAGGAGTCCGCAGATGACTCAAGCGACATGTCATTGAAGATCTTGGCGAGCTTTTCTCTTGCCCTAGTGCTGATGAAGCGTGACGACGAAGTTTCTTCCTCTCCTGACTCGATCGATGATGTTGAGCTTGAAAAATCGGAATCGACCGCCGAAAATCCCGACGAGATCGGAACTTCGAGACGATACGTTCCCTCTTTCTCGACTCGAAAGTGGAATCTTCCGAACGTCATCTCCATAGGCTCCGCCAGATACGCATATGCATCCAAACGGGAGGGTGGGTGAGGCACAAAATCGACAAGATCAGTTGCGATCTGTTTACCTCGATCCATTGCGTTGCTTGCAGTTGACGAAGTCGATGATCTTGCAGTTGACGAAATCGACGATCTTGAACGTGCCATCGAGACCAGATCCTTGACGCCTCTAATCCCCACAGACGGCGCCAATTGACAAGGGATTAACTTGCCAATGCCTACGGGTTGTAGACTAGGTTTTCGTTGGAAGTAGAGGGCAAGTAGATCTCGAAGGTTTCAGCCGAAAAGTACTCGACGATTATGAAAACTAGGGTTTGAGAGACAATGATTCGATGCTTTCTTTGTCCCTCGACTCCCCCTTATATAGGAGGTGGAGCCGAGGGATTCGTGTTGTACAAGTTACAAAGTCCGGGAAGGTTTACAACTCATCCCGCAAGATTACAAACACCACCTCTATTACAATTCTAACTTTCCTTAATATCAACTTGGGCTTCCGAATCTTCATATTCTTCGGGTCGTGGGCCTTCAGTAAACCCAGGGTACTATCTTCGGCAGGCCCATTGGGGATGCCTATGTCACCGACGCTGATCGCCCGCCCCCGGCTGCTCGCCCCCGAGCTCGCCCGTGGCCTCGCCCGCTGCTGCTCGCCCCCGACCCACCTGCCCCGTCCGCCGTCGCCGCCCCGGCCAGCCTCCCGCGCGATAGGTATGGCAACTCTCCCCTTCTCTGTCCCGTTGTTGTGCCCTGCACTCGTCGATAGATAGAGGGAAGGGGATGAGCGCGAAGTTCCAAACCGGACGAGCTGGTGCACCAAACCATGTAGTAGAGGAGTAGAAGAAGTGATATTGCGTGAGGCGCGGCAATGGCGGTGTAGGGCGGCAACGGCCAGGGGAAGGAGGAGGAGCAGGAGGAGAAGGGGAGGCGCCCGAGGCCGCACCCGCGGCTGTGTGGATGGAGGCGGGATGGCCGCAAGTACATGCACGGGCTGCACCCGACGCAGAATGGAGGCGCTCCGTGCCATGTGCGGCGCCTTCATCCCCTCGCTTAGGATACAAATTTACAACATATTATAGGGTTACATGCTTTTTTGAACCTTGTATAAAATAATATGCATGGTAATTAGTAGTTACAATAAATATGCATGAAAATAGGGAAGTTTAGTATAGAAATTATTTTAGAAATTGGAGGGCACAATTTATTACAAATATTGTATTTAAAATAGTGGGATTTAGCAAAAGTTCTTTATCGCTAATTACTTTTCTCGCTATGCAGACGATGTTTCGAGGTGGACACAGGGGCCGGCGTTGTCGGGGTGCTTGAGGAGCGTTGCTGGAGGGTCGTTGGTCTTCTTCGCCGGCTGTCGATCACGCTTCGAGGGTGAGAATCTGTTCGCCTCTCTTGTACCTAGGTTTTTTTTGTGTCTAGATCACCAAGTCTGTCGCGATACCTAGGCGTCTCTTCCCGACCGTAAGGGTTACGCGGATAATTATGCATTAGTGGTCTCGCATATTATGAACCGTAACTCTTACGGCATTTATCGGGACAGCCGGCGGATGCGTAGTTGGGTACGTTCTCCCTGCTCTACCCCGATCCGAGATAGGATTTCGGTAGCGCCTCCCCGTTGTTCTCCGGATGCACACCCCTCTCGGCTTTTTGCCGAGACGTGTATCGGGAGAGCAGCGGGGAGGTGCTGCCGAAATTCTGTCTCGGATCGGGGTAGAGCTGGGAGAACGTACTCAATCTACGGATCCGGCGGCTGCTAGGAGCCCACCTAGTAGAGTTTCAGGTTGATGCACGCGTAAAAAAAAGATATGATGCATTTATTTCCTATTTGATATATAAATGCTATGTTCGTCTGTTTTGTTGCTGATTAGAGGATGGATAATCGTGGCTGGATGTACGATGGCAGAATCAGTCAGTGGAACTATACTGATGAATGGGGAGAAAAGACCGAGCAGTTTGTGGATAGGGCGTTTGCCATCCCTAGCAGACCTATAAGAGTTTGGTGCCCTTGTAGTAAGTGCGCTAACCAAAAGGCACAGGACAAGGACACTATGAGTATGCACCTGATCAAGTTTGGGTTCACACCGTCCTACAAGATTTGGACTTACCATGGAGAAAAGGCAAAGAAACGTGCTAGGAAGGAGGTGCGGCAGATTCAACCTAGGGGGGAATATGACACTGGTTTTGATAGGTGCTTAGAAAACTTGGCTAATTGTAATGTGCCTGAAAGCTCTCATGTAGAGGTGGAGACACCTCAGGATGCGGAGACAAGTGAGGACCCGGAGGAAAACACAAAGGAGTATTATGAGGCTCTGTTTGCTTCGCAGAAACCCCTACATGAAAATACAGAGTTTACCCAACTAGATGCCATCGCTCGCCTTATGGCCTTGAAGTGCCATAGGAACTTGTGCAGAGATGGATTCGATGAACTTCTGGTCATCGTAGGCAGCCTTCTGTCGAAAGGGCACCTGTTACCGCAAAACTTCTACTATTCGACCAAATTGCTCAGTGACCTTAAGATGACATCTCAGCAGATACACGCTTGTCCAAAGGGATGCATGCTATTCAGAGAGGAGCACGCTGCCACAAATTATTGCATCAAATGCAATTCCTCTAGGTACTTTGAGGTAGACCGCAATGGTGATGGTCAGAAGAGGCAGACCATGATTGCCAAGAATATCCTCCGCTATCTTCCAGTTCTACCGAGGATCCAGCGGCTCTTCATGACCGAGGATACTGCCCAGCAGATGAGGTGGGCCGTGGAAGGAAACAGATACACCGATAAGATGATACATCCGTCGGATGGTACTGCATGGAAGAACTTTGTCAAGAAATTTCCACTGAAAGCAGGTGACCCGAGGAGCATAGCAGTTGCGATATCAACTGATGGGTTCAATCCATATGGTATGTCGGCTGCAGTATACAGTTGTTGGCCAGTGTTTGTTATTCCCATGAACCTCCCCCTGGCGTCTGCATGAGATCAGAGAACATGTTTGTGTCGATGATAATCCCAGGGCCCAAATACCCGGGTAAGAACATGAATGTGTACCTGGAACCGCTGGTGGATGACTTGGTTCGTGGCTGGGAAGGTCGCGGGATCCGAACATATGACACATCAAAGAAGGTGTACTTCGATATGTATGTGTGGTACCACACGTCCCTGCATGACCTGCCAGCACGTGCTTTGTTCTGCGGGTGGTGTACACATGGGAAGTGGCCTTGCCCACAGTGCAGACAGGCCGTTACTTTATTCTGGCTAAACAAGGGAGGCAAGTATTCATGCTTTGATGAAGCTCGACAGTTCCTTGAGCGGAGGCATGCATACAGGAGTGATGTAAAGAGTTTCAAGAAAGGCCGTGTTGTCCGTGGCCCGAAGCCAATTCTGAAGACCGGAACGGAAATCAAGGCCGAGTTAGATGCTCTTCAGCCTAGCCCTGATGGGAATGGTTTCTTGGGATATGGGGAGACACACCAATGGACTCACAAGCCGTGCTTATGGAAGCTCCCTTACTTTGAGTTTCTCGAGCTCCCGCATAACATTGATGTAATGCACACCGAGAAGAATATCAGTGAAGCCATTTGGAGCACGATTGTGGACACTGAGAAGACGAAGGATAACATAAAGGCTCGAATTGATCAAGAAATGTGGTGTGATAGGCCGGAGTTGAACATGCAGCCACCTAATGGTGCCAAAAAAACTTGGACTAAGCCACACGCTCCGTTCTGCCTCACAAAGGCCCAAAAAGGGGAGGTCTTCCAATGGATGAAGGACTCCTTGTTTTTCCCCGATGGGTTCGCAGCCAACTGGATGAGGGGCCTGAACATTGAAACGCTGCGAGTACAAGGACTGAAGAGTCATGACTACCACATATGGCTTGAGCGGATAAGTCGAGGGTATATACGAGCTGAATTACGGGTGGTATGTCAAGGTGATGATGGGCTCCATTACTATGGAAGAGTCGAGGGTATATACGAGCTGAATTACGGGTTTCACAAAGGGCTAAATCCCGTCGTCTTCAAATGCCATTGGTTTGACCCACGTCGGGTGAGACGGGATCCTGAAATTGGGTTGGTTGAAGTTCAAAGGAACTCCGTTTATAAGGGAGAGGATGTGTACATCTTGGCTACCCAGGCCTTTCAAGTATTCTATCTCCCGTACGCGTGCAAAAACCCGACAAAACGTCTACATGGATGGGATGTTGTGATGACGGTGCCTTCACGCAATAGGCCGCCCCCGCCAAACAAGGACGATTACCGCCGCGTAGACCCCTCAGCAAGGAGTGTCGAGTTTTATCAGGAAGAAGGGCTCCCCGGCCATTTCACAATCGGCTTGCCGACTATCGATGACATGGTCGTAGACGATGAACAAGAAGACGCGGGCATGGATGGAGACAATGCAGAAGATGAAGCTGAGGATGTTTGTGCCCCGGAAGACCTGAGTTTGCTCGAGGCGTTCAAAGCAGGGATTGACCTCGATGCAGATGGACCACCTCCAGGTTTCATTGATGATTATTGGTTTGCCGAGCCTGATGACGATGAGGAGACACGCGGTCCAATCACGGATGACGAGGAGGACCTCTCGGAGGATGAGGGGTTGGGGAACTTACCGTTTGATCCTGATCCAAACCTAGTTTGGGATGCGCCGCCGGATTACGAGTACGTTCCAGCTTTGGAGAGACTGAGGCCACGTGATAGGAGGCCATATCGGCGTGGGATAACACAGCTCCCCGCGCTGAAGCACTGGCGCTACAGCCATGTTGTTCTAGTGCCCTATGGAAGGAGGTACATGTTAATTTTTGGCATTTCGTTATCACAATTTTGTCATTATCAAAATTATTATCACATACATATTGATGTTGTCGTTTCATGGTGCAGCTCGTTCACGTATGAAGACCCGTCGCAGAAGCCGCCACGTGGGTACTCGAACATCCTTGGGGGCCTACTTAGAAGGTATTTCCCTGGGATAGTCAATCTCCCTAGTGGTGGCTGCGACGTAGCTTGGAGGTGGTGGCACTACAGCCTCGCGGAAGATGCTCTTGGCCGCGGCACCTTGGCGGACTGCGTTGTTGGCAAATTTTGGGTACGTGACTTTGGACTTCTTACCATTCATACACTCTCCTTGGTTGACAATAATTGCACTAATGCCCCTTGTTTTACCTATGTGCATGGTTGCAGAAATACTTCAAGAAGGCCGAGGGCAAGGAAAATGCGTGCGATGATGTCCTCCACCAGCTTGCAAGGAAGAGGGTGACTGGCATGCACTACGAGGCACGTATTCAGTGCGTCCGCAACTGGCATGCCGACCGCTTCGTCCACATGACTAAGGAGGACGCTCGCGACACGCTCATGCAGCCGTGGCAGTACATGCAGGTATTTGCATTTGTGTGTTATTGATTTCTTTATCGTCATGTAGTTTATTTTACCATAATGGGTTTATCTTGTGCATGTAGAACCCTCCTCAGTACGTCGGCGAAGACGACAGGTGCTTCCTTGCGATGGTCATGTGGTGGACATGCCCCCAGTACCTCAAGAAGCACGAGGAGGGCAAGAAGAAGCGGGCAGAGATGCGAGGTGGATCGCATATCCAAGGCAGCCTCCCCATCTCTCTTCACCTGCAGAAGGAGGTGAGCAAATTAATGGTTCCTTCATTATTTGAATTCATGTTATATATTTGCTAACTCTGCAAGGGTGTGCCACTTCACTTTATTACATGTTCTCTTTTGCAGGAAGTGAGGACAGGAGCGAAGCCTAACGTCTTTGCCGTGCTGAAGAAGATGAAGCAAAGGAAGACGCCGCATCCTGAGACGGGGTCCGTGTGGGTTAACCCGCAATCCGAGACCCAGTGCACGTCCTATGTCTCCAAGTTCAAGCAGAAGTACGGCGAGGAGGCCAACCCAGAGGCCGAGGACTTTGACCCTGAGGTTGCGGTGCTTGCGGGAGAAGGCTTGAAGCATGGCCGCCTATGGTTTGGTGACGGGGTTGTCGACCCAGCGACGGTCCCCTCTCTCCGCCAGATCCGCCGTGGTCGTAAGAGCGGCCAGCCTGAGGTAGAGCCCCGGCCACGGGCTTCGGATCTAGCTGTCGAGCGGTTACGGGTATGTTCTTCCTCCGACCTCTACCTTTCCTTTACATGCACATGCTTTCCATTGAAATGTTAATGACACCGCGGACACATCGTAGGCGGAGATGGCAGAAAAGGAGCAGGCGGCCCAGGAACACGCACGGAATTTGGAGCGGCAGGTTCTGGAGTATCAGCAGCAGCAGGCACAGATGATGCTGCAGATGCAACAGCAGCAGCAGATGATGCAGCAGCATCAGGCACAGATGAGCTGGCTGATGAGCCAGACGACTCTGTCTTCTCCACCGGGGAGTATTCCTGCTCCTCCACCTTACTCCATGTCGTGGATGCCGCCACCGCCCACTCAGACCCCGGGGACACCTCTCACCGTGAACAACATGAACATCATCCGGAGCATGAACCGCGGTGAGTCCTCTTGTGCCCAACCCGCTACTTGTACTTGTTCAAGTGTTCAATATGCAAATGCAAATGTTCATTCCATCAACCTTGTAGATTATATGTCACAAGGCAATGACGATGAGGCCGGCGGAAGCGGAGGAGGACAATAAGGTTGATGGCATGGTCTTGATGTGTGTTGATGGATTTGTGGACATTGCACTTGTTATGGATTGTACTTGTACTTGATGTGTGTTGATGTATTTGTGGACATTGCACTTGTTATGCATAAACTATGTGTGTTGATGTATTTGTGGTGTTGTTGATGTGTTTGGTGATGCTATGGTGAATATATATGTTGTATATGTTATATATATGTGAAATGCAATTTTGAAATGCAGGGATTAGTGGAAAACAGAAAAAAAAAATCCAGGGGCCGCACACGGCAAAGGACTTTTGGTCACTTTGCCGTGTGCATACACACGGCAAAGGCGCCACGTGGAGCTCACCTGTGCTCCTGGCACGCTGCTGGGTGTGCCTGGAGGAGGCTTTGCCGTGCGGGCTGGGGTGTTGCCGCACGACAAAGGGAGCACGTCCGGCAGAGGCAGGCGCACGGCAACGAGGGGGCGCACGGCAAAGATTGATGGCGCACGGCAACGAGGTGGCGCACGGCAGCGAGGTGGCGCACGGCAACGAGGTGGCGCACGGCAGCGAGGTGGCGCACGGCAAAGGGGCGCGCGCACGGCAAAGATCCCGCGCACGGCAAAGGCCTTTGTCGTGCAGTTTGGTCAGGCGCACGGCAATGTCTTCGTTGCCGTCGGAGGCGTTGCCGTGCAGACGTTGCCGTGCGTCGATGCATGGCAAAACCTTTGCCGGGCAAATAAGGGCCTTTGCCGTGTGATCTGTCGCACGGCAAAGAATTGTTTTCCCGTAGTGTGGAGTGGAGGGGCCTGGCATGGGTGTAGAATTGCCTTTGCGGTGGGTTGTCCTACTTGAACCCAGAATTGTGAGATCAATTATGGTGAACTTGATGGTGCTTTTCACCAGTAGATGCCTGCATAAACCCTGTGGCCACTTGAGGTTTAATTACGTCGTAGGCGCATTTATAAAACCTAACATATGTGCAAGTAGCTAGAGAGACCTACGCACGAACGTAAATAAACCCAATGCTTAATTAAGGAATGTGAAATCGCATGCAATGTACTTGCTTGGTCTGAGGTTCATAGTAATATTGCAAGTAGCTACTTAGAATATATAGATAGCATGCAGTATGTGCAGTACGTACAAGCAAACTATCTATAGTCACGAACCTGTGGAGCGCTTCACTGGCTAGATCGATCTGCCTATAAGGTATAAATTTGGCAAATACTATATGTCTAGGTCAACTACCTGTTTAAATTACAGAAAATTCGCAAGATTTTGAATATTGGCCGATAGATCATGCATCGCTTATCCTTAAATACAAAAGTTTGACGTGCATATATATATGCTTGAATGATTGGCTGACCGAGCTGCCGTCACTCGGTTTGCACTTAAGAAAGACATCGATGGGGGCATATTTAGCGAACAGCAGCTAGACCGCCCAAAACTGAAATTTAGTTTGTTTGTTCTGGTTATTAATTATGTACTAGTAACATAATTTATACAGGAAAATGAGCCATCTATCTCAAAGTCTCACCTTTTTACTACGGTTTGTCTAACGTCAAACTAGCACACATGCATACACACGTGTGAAACTACAAGAACATCAGCAAATTGTACCAATGTTCTTTCGTATGACGTGCAGAGTGTGTGATATGTTAGAGTTGTATAGTTCTTTCTCTGTTATTCCCCAGTATATGAGGGGCTTACCTGCACATTGTCACACATGTACATGTACTGGCCTATGGCCCTCTGTGAATACTAGTTGCTCATTCACAACATGGTATCAGAGCTCTAGGTCTAGCTCTTTGCACGCTGCAACTCCGTGCTCGATCCGCACCGCCGCCGATGATCTTTCCGGTCGCCGCTGCTCCACCTTCCTCCTTCTCTCCACCATAATCTTCTTTTTCGTCGTTTTGGAGCTCGATTTGAAGCTCCCGCTGCCTCGATCTGCTGTCTCCGGCTCCATTCAGGCCATCAAGCTCGACCCGGCGCTGCCCCGGCTCGACTCGGCCGCGCCCCTGCCGACCGCGCCTCGGCCGAGCCCCTGCTGGCCCGACTCGGCCACGCCCCGGCCGCGTTCCTGCTGGCCCGCCCCGGATGGCCGCGCCAGTGTCTGCTGGCTGCGCCGCCTGGCGCCGTCCTGGCTGTGCCCGCCCCGGCTGGGCCCTCCTCTGTTCGGCCAGCTGCTGGCCACGGGCGGTTCTCCCGTGTGCTCCCACGAAAAGCTGGATCTGGCCCGATCCAGATCTGAGTGAAAAAAAATGGCGTCGTCTTCGTCCGGGTATGTCAGTATTCCTCGGTGCCCAGTGATCTTTGATGGTACCAACTATGGAGAGTTTGCCGCCTTTATGCGCATTCACATGCGCGGTCTTCGGCTGTGGGGTGTTCTTACTGGCGAGGTCACTTGTCCGTCGCGCCCCACTGCTCCTGTGCCTCCTACTCCGCCGTCCGTGCCACATGCCCTTGCTGAGGATGCTACTCAGGCTGATCGGGATGCAGCCAAGTCTGCCGAGGCTACTGCTGATGATGCATATGAGGAGCAGGTACTTGCTTATTCAGAGGCTCTTGGCTCTTACCGTGACAGTTTGGCTACCTATACTCAGTGGTGTGATGAGGATGCCAGGGCCGCTGCCGTTCTTTCTCAGAGTGTTCAACCACAGTTTGCTTCTGAGTTTATCGGCCTCGCCACTGTTGCTGAGATGTGGTCTCACCTTCGTCAGCGTTATCAGCCTTCTGGGGATTCTCTGTACTTGTCTGTGTTGCGCCAGGAGCATGATCTTCAGCAGGGTGACTCTACTGTTGATGAGTTCTACACCCAGAGTGCGGCGATCTGGCGCCAGCTTGACTCTCTTCGCAGTGCTGTCTGTGGTACTTGCCAGTGTTGCCGGACCGTACGTTCAGATATGGACTTCCAGAGGATCCATGAGTTCCTGTCTCGGCTTCGCCCAGAGTTTGAGCCTCGTCGTGCTCAGTTGTTTGCTAGAGGCCGTGTTCCTATCTCAGAGGTACTGACTGAGCTTCGTGCTGAGGAGACTCGTCTGCGTGGTGCTTGATACGCGTACAGCACGCGTCCATTGGGAACCCCAAGAGGAAGGTGTGGTGCGTACAGCGGCAAGTTTTCCCTCAGTAAGAAACCAAGGTTTATCGAACCAGTAGGAGCCAAGAAGCACGTTGAAGGTTGATGGCGGCGAGATGTAGTGCGGCGCAACACCAGGGATTCCGGCGCCAACGTGGAACCTGCACAACACAACCAAAGTACTTTGCCCCAACGAAACAGTGAGGTTGTCAATCTCACCGGCTTGCTGTAACAAAGGATTAGATGTATAGTGTGGATGATGATTGTTTGCAGAAAACAATAGAACAAGTATTGCAGTAGATTGTATTCCATTAAAAAAATGGACCGGGGTCCACAGTTCACTAGAGGTGTCTCTCCCATAAGATAAATAGCATGTTGGATGAACAAATTACAGTTGGGCAATTGACAAATAAAGAGGGCATGACCATGCACATACATGATATGATGAGTATTGTGAGATTTAATTGGGCATTACGACAAAGTACATAGACCGCTATCCAGCATGCATCTATGCCTAAAAAGTCCACCTTCAGGTTATCATCCGAACCCCTTCCAGTATTAAGTTGAAAACAACAGACAATTGCATTAAGTATGGTGCGTAATGTAATCAATAACTACATCCTCGGACATAGCATCGATGTTTTATCCCTAGTAGCAACAGCACATCCACAACCTTAGAACTTTCTCACATGTCCTGCATTTAATGGAGGCATGAACCCACTATCGAGCATAAATACTCCCTCTTAGAGTTAAGAGTAAAAACTTGGCCAGAGCCTCTACTAATAACGGAGAGCATGCAAGATCATAAACAACACATAGGTAATAGATTGATAATCAACATAGCATAGATCCATCGGATCCCAACAAACACAACATATAGCATTACAGATAGATGATCTTGATCATGTTAGGCAGCTCACAAGATCCGACAATGAAGCACAATTAGGAGATGACGACCATCTAGCTACTGCTATGGACCCATAGTCCAGGGGTGAACTACTCACACATCACTCCGGAGGCGACCATGGCGGTGAAGAGTCCTCCGGGAGATGATTCCCCTCTCCGGCAGGGTGCCGGAGGCGATCTCCTGAATCCCCCGAGATGGGATTGGCGGCGGCGGCGTCTCTGGAAGGTTTTCCGTATCGTGGCTCTCGGTCCTGGGGGTTTCGCGACGAAGGCTTTAAGTAGGCGGAGGAGATAGGTCAGGGGGCCTGACAGGGGGCCCACACACTAGGCCGGCGCGGCCAGGGCTTGGGCCGCGCCGCCCTAGCGTCTGGCCACCTCGTGGCCCCACTTCGTGACTCCTTCGGTCTTCTGGAAGCTTCGTGTGAAAATAGGCCCCTGGGCGTTAATTTCGTCCAATTCCGAGAATATTTCCTTACTAGGATTTCTGAAACCAAAAACAGCAGAAAACAACAACTGGCTCTTCGGCATCTCGTTAATAGGTTAGTGCCGAAAAATGCATAAATATGACATAAAGTATGCATAAAACATGTAGATATCATCAATAATGTGGCATGGAACATAAGAAATTATCGATACGTCGGAGACGTATCAGCATACCCAAGCTTAGTTCCTGCTCGTCCCGAGCAGGTAAACGATAACAAAGATAATTTCTGGAGTGACATGCCATCATAACCTTGATCATACTATTGTAAGCACATGTAATGAATGAAGTGATCAAAACAATGGTAAATGACATGAGTAAACAAATGAATCATAAAGCAAAGACTTTTCATGAATAGTACTTCAAGACAAGCATCAATAAGTCTTGCATAAGAGTTAACTCATAAAGCAATAATTCAAAGTAAAGGCATTGAAGCAACACAAAGGAAGATTAAGTTTCAGCGGTTGCTTTCAACTTATAACATGTATATCTCATGGATATTGACAATGTAAAGTAATATAACAAGTGCAATATGCAAGTATGTGGGAATCAATGCACAGTTCACACAAGTGTTTGCTTCTTGAGATGGAGAGAAATAGGTGAACTGACTCAACATAAAAGTAAAAGAAAGGCCCTTCGCAGAGGGAAGCATTGATTGCTATATTTGTGCTAGAGCTTTGGTTTTGAAAAGATATAGAGAGCATAAAAGTAAAATTTTGAGAGGTGTTTGTTGTTGTCAACAAATGGTAGTGGGCACTCTAACCCCCTTGCCAGACAAACCTTCAAAGAGCGGCTCCCATTTTATTTTTATTTTTGGGTGGCACTCCTTCCAACCTTTCTTTCACAAACCATGGATAACCGAATCCTCGGGTGCCTGCCAACAATCTCATACCATGAAGGAGTGCCTTTTTATTTTAGTTATTTGGATGACACTCCTCCCCACCTTTGCTTTCTCAAGCCATGGCTAACCGAATCCTTCGGGTGCCGTCCAACAATCACATACCATGGAGGAGTGTCTATTTTTGTTAATTAATTGGGGACTGGGAATCCCATTGCCAGCTCTTTTTGCAAAATTATTGGATAAGCGGATGAAGCCACTAGTCCATTGGTGAAAGTTGCTCAACAAGAATGAAAGATAAACACCACATACTTCCTCATGAGCTATAAAACATTGACACAAATCAGAGGTGATAAATTTTGAATTGTTTAAAGGTAGCACTCAAGCAATTTACTTTGGAATGGCGGAGAAATACCATGTAGTAGGTAGGTATGGTGGACACAAATGGCATAGTGGTTGGCTCAAGGATTTTGGATGCATGAGAAGTATTCCCTCTCGATACAAGGTTTGGGCTAGCAAGGTTATTTGAAACAAACACAAGGATGAACCGGTGCAGCAAAACTCACATAAAAGACATATTGTAAACATTATAAGACTCTACACCAACTTCCTTGTTGTTCAAACTCTTTACTAGAAATTATCTAGACCTTAGAGAGACCAATTATGCAAACCAAATTTTAGCAAGCTCTATGTATTTCTTCATTAATGGGTGCAAAGTATATGATGCAAGAGCTTAAACATGAGCATAACAATTGCCAAGTATCAAGACATTATAGCAATTACTACATGTAGCATTTCCCAATTCCAACCATATAACAATTTAACGAAGAAGATTCAACCTTCGCCATGAATACTATGAGTAAAGCCTAAGGACATATTTGTCCATATGCAACAGCGGAGCGCGTGTATCTCCCACACAATGAATGCTAGGATCCATTTTATTTAAACAAAACAAAAATAAAAACAAACAGACGCTCCAAGCAAAGTGCATAAGATGTGATGGAATAAAAATATAGTTTCACTAGAGGAACCTGATAATGTTGTCGATGAAGAAGGGGATGCCTTGGGCATCCCCAAGCTTAGACGCTTGAGTCTTCTTGAAATATGCAGGGGTGAACCACCGGGGCATCCCCAAGCTTAGAGCTTTCACTCTCCTTGATCATATTGTATCATCTCCCTCTCTTGATCCTTGAAAACTTCCTCCACACCAAACTCAAAACAACTCATTAGAGGGTTAGTGCACAATTAAAATTTACATGTTCAGAGGTGACATAATCATTCTTAACACTTCTGGACACTGCACAAAGCTACTAAAAGTTAATGGAATCGAAAAATCCATCAAGCATAGCAAAACAGGCAATGCGAAATAAAAGGCAGAATCTGTCAAAACAGAACAGTTCGTAAAGACGAATTTCTAAGAGGCACCAGACTTGCTCAAATGAAAATGCTCAAATTGAATGAAAGTTGCGTACATATCTGAGGATCACTCACGTAAATTGGCATAATTTTCTGAGTTACCTACAGAGAATTAGGTCCAGATTCGTGACAGCAAGAAATCTGTTTCTGCGCAGTAATCCAAATCTAGTATGAACCTTACTATCAACGACTTTACTTGGCACAACAATGCACAAAACTAAGATAAGGAGAGGTTGCTACAGTAGTAACAACTTCCAAGACTCAAATATAAAATAAAAGTGCAGTAGTAAAAACATGGGTTGTCTCCCATAAGTGCTTTTCTTTAACGCCTTTCAGCTAGGCGCAGAAAGTGTGTATCAAGTATTATCAAGAGACGAAGCATCAACATCATAATTTGTTCTAATAATAGAATCAAAAGGTAACTTCATTCTCTTTCTAGGGAAGTGTTCCATACCTTTCTTGAGAGGAAATTGATATCTAATATTATCTTCCTTCATATCAATGATAGCACCAACAGTTCGAAGAAAAGGTCTTCCCAATATAATGGGACAAGATGCATTGCATTCAATATCCAAGACAACAAAATCAACGGGGACAAGGTTATTGTTAACGGTAATGCTAACATTATCGACTCTCCCCAAAGCTTTGTAGAATTATCAGCAAGATTAACATCCAAATAACAATTTTTCAATGGTGGCAAGTCAAGCATATTATAGATTTTCCTAGGCATAACGGAAATACTTGCACCAAGATCACATAAAGCATTACAATCAAAGTCATTGACCTTCATCTTAATGATGGGCTCCCAACCATCCTCTAACTTCCTAGGAATAGAAGTTTCGCGATTTAATTTCTCTTCTCTAGCTTTTATGAGAGCATTTGTAATATGTTTCGTGAAAGCCAAATTTATAGCACTAGCATTAGGACTCTTAGCAAGTTTTTGTAAGAACTTTATAACTTCAGAGATGTGACAATCATCAAAATCCAAACCATTATAATCTAAAGCAATGGGATCATTATCCTCAATGTTGGAAAAAATTTCAGCAGTTTTATCACAGGAAGTTTCAGCAGTTTTAACAGTTTCAGGCAGTTTTTCACGCTTTGCATTAGAAGTGGAAACATTGCCAACACCAATTATTTTACCATTAATAGTAGGAGGTGCAGCAACATGTGGAGCATTAGCATTACTAGTGGTGGTAATAGTCCAAACTTTAGCTATATTATCTTCTTTAGCATTTTCTTCTTTCTCCCACCTAGCACGCAATTCGGCCATCAATCTTATATTATCATTAATTCTAACTTGGATGGCATTTTCTGTAGTAACAATATTATTATTATGATTTTCATTAGGCATAACTTTCCATTTCAAAAGATCAACATCAGCAGCAAGACTATCGACTTTAGAAGCAAGTATATCAATTTTCCCAAGCTTTTCTTCAACAGATTTGTTAAAAGCAGTTTGTGTACTAATAAATTCTTTAAGCATAGCTTCAAGTCCAGGGTGTGTGTTCCTATTATTGTTGTAAGAATTCCCATAGCCGTTGCCATTATTATAAGGATATGGCCTATAGTTGTTACTAGAATTGTTCCGATAAGCATTGTTGTTGAAATTATTATTTTTAATGAAGTTTACATCAACATGTTCTTCTTGGGCAACCAATGAAGCTAACGGAACATTATTAGGATCAACATTAGTCCTACCATTCACAAGCATAGACATAATAGCATCAATCTTATCACTCAAGGAAGAGGTTTCTTTAACAGAATTTACCTTCTTACCTTGTGGAGCTCTTTCGGTGTGCCATTCAGAGTAAGTAATCATCATATTATCAAGAAGCTTTGTTGCTTCGCCAAGAGTGATGGACATAAAGGTACCTCCAGCAGCTGAATCCAATAGGTTCCGTGAAGAAAAATTCAGTCCTGCATAAAAGGTTTGGATGATCATCCAAGTAGTCAGTCCATGGGTTGGGCAATTTTTAACCAAAGATTTCATTCTTTCCCAAGCTTATGCAACATGCTCATTATCCAATTATTTAAAATTCATTATGCTACTTCTCAAAGATATAATTTTAGCAGGGGGATAATATCTACCAATAAAACCATCCTTGCATTTAGTCCATGAATCAATACTATTCTTAGGCAGAGATAGCAACCAATCTTTAGCTCTTCCTCTTAATGAGAAAGGGAACAATTTTAATTTTATAATGTCACCATCTACATCCTTATACTTTTGCATTTCACATAGTTCAACAAAATTATTGAGATGGGCAGCAGCATCATCAGAACTAACACCAGAAAATTGCTCTCGCATAACAAGATTTAGTAAAGCAGGTTTAATTTCAAAGAATTCTGCTGTAGTAGCAGGTGGAGCAATAGGTGTGCATAAGAAATCATTATTATTTGTTGTTGTGAAGTCACACAACTTAGTATTTACAGGAGTACCCATTTTAGCAACAGTAAATAAAGCAAACTAGATAAAGTAAATGCAAGTAACTAATTTTTTTGTGTTTTTGATATAGCAAACAAGATAGCAAGTAAAGTAAAACTAGCAACTAATTTTTTTTGTATTTTGATTTAGTGCAGCAAACAAAGTAGTAAATAAAATAAAGCAAGACAAAAACAAAGTAAAGAGATTGGAAGTGGAGACTCCCCTTGCAACGTGTCTTGATCTCCCCGGCAACGGCGCCAGAAAAAGAGCTTGATACACGTACAGCACGCGTCCGTTGGGAACCCCAAGAGGAAGGTGTGATGCGTACAGCGGCAAGTTTTCCCTCAGTAAGAAACCAAGGTTTATCGAACCAGTAGGAGCCAAGAAGCACGTTGAAGGTTGATGGCGGCGAGATGTAGTGCGGCGCAACACCAGGGATTCCGGCGCCAACGTGGAACCTGCACAACACAACCAAAGTACTTTGCCCCAACGAAACAGTGAGGTTGTCAATCTCACCGGCTTGCTGTAACAAAGGATTAGATGTATAGTGTGGATGATGATTGTTTGCAGAAAACAGTAGAACAAGTATTGCAGTAGATTGTATTCGATCAAAAGAATGGACCGGGGTCCACAGTTCACTAGAGGTGTCTCTCCCATAAGATAAATAGCATGTTGGGTGAACAAATTACAGTTGGGAAATTGACAAATAAAGAGGGCATGACCATGCACATACATGATATGATGAGTATTGTGAGATTTAATTGGGCATTACGACAAAGTACATAGACCGCTATCCAGCATGCATCTATGCCTAAAAAGTCCACCTTCAAAGTTATCATCCGAACCCCTTCCAAAGATTAAGTTGAAAACAACAGACAATTGCATTAAGTATGGTGCGTAATGTAATCAATAACTACATCCTCGAGACATAGCATCGATGTTTTATCCCTAGTAGCAACAAGACATCCACAACCTTAGAACTTTCTCACACTGTCCTGCATTTAATGGAGGCATGAACCCACTATCGAGCATAAATACTCCCTCTTGGAGTTAAGAGTAAAAACTTGGCCAGAGCCTCTACTAATAACGGAGAGCATGCAAGATCATAAACAACACATAGGTAATAGATTGATAATCAACATAGCATAGTATTCTCTATCCATCGGATCCCAACAAACAAACATATAGCATTACAGATAGATGATCTTGATCATGTTAGGCAGCTCACAAGATCCGACAATGAAGCACAATTAGGAGAAGACGACCATCTAGCTACTGCTATGGACCCATAGTCCAGGGGTGAACTACTCACACATCACTCCGGAGGCGACCATGGCGGTGAAGAGTCCTCCGGGAGATGATTCCCCTCTCCGGCAGGGTGCCGAAGGCGATCTCCTGAATCCCCCGAGATGGGATTGGCGGCGGCGGCGTCTCTGGAAGGTTTTCCGTATCGTGGCTCTCGGTCCTGGGGGTTTTGCGACGAAGGCTTTAAGTAGGCGGAGGAGATAGGTCAGGGGGCCTGACAGGGGGCCCACACACTAGGCCGGCGCGGCCAGGGCTTGGGCCGCGCCGCCCTAGCGTCTGGCCACCTCGTGGCCCCACTTCGTGACTCCTTCGGTCTTCTGGAAGCTTCGTGTGAAAATAGGCCCCTGGGCGTTAATTTCGTCCAATTCCGAGAATATTTCCTTACTAGGATTTCTGAAACCAAAAACAGCAGAAAACAAAGAATCGGCTCTTCGGCATCTCGTTAATAGGTTAGTGCCGGAAAATGCATAAATATGACATAAAGTATGCATAAAACATGTAGATATCATCAATAATGTGGCATGGAACATAAGAAATTATCGATACGTCGGAGACGTATCAGTGCTGGACTGCTTGGGACACCCTCTATTCTTGTTGCTCGAGTTCCCACTGCTCCTGCACCGCCGCTTCTACCCACCCCAGCGCCTGTTGCTTCTGGAGGATCCCGGCCTTTTCGCGGTGGGTGTCGCCCTCGCCCTCCTCGGTTCTGCACTCACTGTCGGAGGTCTGGTCACCTTGAGTCTGACTGCTATCAGAAGCAGCGGGGTGTGCCTCCTCATGCTCCACCTTCAGCACCTGTCGCCACGGGCTTCACTGAGCAGGATATAGCGAGACTTCAGCGTCTCCTTGCCTCCTCTGACTCTGCTTCGACGGGTACTGCTGCCTCTGCAGCCGTTTCCTCGCCACAGTCAGGTACATCGTCGTGGGTTCTGGATTCTGGAGCTTCTTTTCACATGTCTCCTGATTCTTCCTCTCTTTCTTCTCTTCGACCTCTTCCTCTTCCTGTTCGTGTTCTTACTGCCGATGGTACTTCTCTCCCTGTTGCTAGTCATGGCACTCTTTCTACTCCCTCATTTTCCCTTCCTGATGTTTCTCATGTTCCCCGTCTTACCATGAACTTGTTTTCCGCTGCTCAACTCACTGATTCTGGTTGTCGGGTCATTCTTGATGTTGATTCTTGTTTTGTTCAGGACACTCGCACTCGGGCACTGGTTGGGGCTGGCCCTCGGTGCCGTGACTCCCAGGGACTTTGTGAGCTTGACTGGCTTCATGTTCCTTCCTCCACCACTTCACCGACTGCACCATGTGTGCTTGCTGCTTCCACTCCCGCCTCCTTCCAGCAGTGGCATCATCATCTTGGTCATCTTTGTGGTTCTCGCTTGTCGTCCTTACTTCGTCGAGGTCTTCTGGGCCTGTCTCAGTAGATGTCTCGCTTCAGGGTTGTCAGGGTTGTCGGCTTGGTAAACAGAATCAGTTACCTTATCCTACCAGTGAGTCTGTATCTCAGCGTCCGTTTGACTTAGTCCATTCTGATGTATGGGGTCCTGCTCCCTTTGCTTCCAAGGGGGGCCACCGCTACTATGCTATTTTTATCGATGACTTCTCTCGCCACACTTGGATTTATTTTATGACCTCTCAAAACGAGGTTCTCTCGATATATAAGTGGTTTGCTGCCATGGTCCATACTCAGTTTTCCACGCCTGTACGTGTCTTTCGGGCTGATTCTGCCGGTGAGTATATCTCCCAGCTATTGCGTGTTTTCCTTGCTAAGCAGGGCACTCTTGCCCAATTCTCCTGCCCTGGCGCCCATGCCCAAAATGGTGTTTCTGAGCGCAAGCATCGCCACCTGCTTGAGACGGCTCGTGCGATGATGATCGCTGCCCCTCTTCCTCCTCACTTCTGGGCTGAGGCTGTGTCTATTTCCACCTATCTCATCAACCTTCAGCCCTCCACAGCCTTGCAGGGTGGTATTCCTCTTGAGCGTCTCACTGGTCACAATCCTTATTACTCGACCCTTCGTCTTTTTGGTTGCGTTTGCTATGTTCTTCTTGCTCCACGCGAACGCACCAAGCTGATTGCTCAATCTGTTGAGTGTGCCTTCCTTGGCTACAACCCTGAGCACAAAGGATATAAGTGTTGGGATCCTATTGGTCGTCGGATGCGCATATATCGGGATGTCACTTTTGATGAGTCCCGTCCTTTCTACCCGCGTCCCTCCTCCTCTTCCTTCTCGGTGGCTGATATCTCTTTTCTCATGTTCCCTGACTCCCCTCCTCCTGTGCCTCCGGTCCCTGCTCCGCCGAGTCTCTCACCACCTTCTCCTCCCTCACCCGCCAGACCTCCCTCTCCTCCCTCACCACCGTTACCACCCTCCACACCCTCCTCTCCCATGTCACCTTCCTCGACTACGGTCGTTCCTCCCTACCCTTTTCACTACTCCCGTCGCCCCCGTGAGGATGATGCTGCTTCTCCTGACATGCCCCTACCTCTGATGCGATGCCCTCTACGTCCGAGCCGACTCATCATCTTCATGCTCGTGCTCGTCCTCGTCCTCCTCCTAATCGCTATTCTCCCACTCACTACGGTCTTTCTGCTGCCCTTGAGCCGACCTCTTATCGGGATGCCCTTGCTCATCCCGAATGGCAGCTAGCGATGGCTCAGGAGATTGCTGCTCTTGAGCGTACTGGCACTTGGGATGTTGTCACTCCTCCTTCCTCTGTTCGTCCCATCACCTGCAAGTGGGTCTACAAGATCAAGACTCGCTCCGATGGTTCTCTTGAGCGCTACAAGGCTCGACTTGTCGCTCGCGGTTTTCAGCAGGAGCATGGCCGTGACTATGACGAGACCTTTGCTCCGGTGGCTCACATGACCACTGTTCGTACTCTTCTTGCCGTTGCTTCTGTTCGTCACTGGTCTGTCTGTCAGCTTGATGTGCAGAATGCTTTTCTTAACGGTGAGTTGACTGAGGAGGTTTACATGCAGCCACCTCCTGGCTACTCTGTTCCTGATGGCATGGTCTGTCGTCTCCTGCGCTCTCTCTATGGCCTTAAGCAAGCCCCGCGCGCCTGGTTTCAGCGTTTTGCCTCTGTGGTCACTGCTGCTGGTTTCGTCCCTAGCGCACATGACCCTGCGCTCTTTGTCCACACATCCTCTCGTGGTCGGACTCTGCTTCTTCTTTATGTTGATAACATGATCATCACAGGCGACGACCCTGAGTACATTGCCTTTGTCAAGGCCCGTCTTCGCGATCAGTTTCTCATGACTGATTTAGGTCCTCTCCGCTACTTTCTTGGGCTTGAGGTTTCCTCTACCTCTGATGGCTTCTATATCTCCCAGGAGAAGTATATTCAGGACCTTCTCACTCGTGCTGCTCTTGGTGATGAGCGCATTGTCGAGACTCCTATGGAGCTCAATGTCCGCCTTTGTTCCACTGATGGTGATCTTCTTCCAGACCCGACTCGCTATCGTCACTTGGTTGGCAGCCTTGTCTACCTTGCTGTCACACGTCCTGACATTTCCTACCCAGTCCACATTCTGAGTCAGTTCATGGCTGCTCCCACTAGTGTCCACTACAGTCATCTTCTTCGTGTCCTTCGCTATCTTCGTGGCACTATCTCCCGTCGGCTTTTCTTTCCTCGCTCCAGCTCCTTACAGCTCCAGACCTACTCAGATGCTACCTGGGCTAGTGATCCAGAGGATCGCAAGTCTCTCTGCCTACTGTGTCTTTCTTGGTGGCTCTCTCATTGCTTGGAAGACCAAGAAGCAGGTTGCAGTCTCTCGTTCGAGTGTTGAGGCTGAGTTGCGAGCGATGGCTCTCTTGACGGCTGAGGTGACTTGGTTACGCTGGTTACTTGCGGAATTTGGTGTTTCTGCTGACGCTCCGACTTCGCTCTTATCAGATAGTACTGGTGCCATCAGCATTGCGCGTGATCCGGTGAAACACAAGCTCACCAAACACATCGGTGTTGATGCCTTCTATGTGCGTCATGCTGTGCAGCATCAGGTTATGGCTCTTCATTACGTGCCTTCAGAGCTTCAGCTTGCTGACTTCTTCACGAAGGCCCAGACTAGAGCACAACATGGTTTCTTTCTCTCCAAACTCAGTGTTGTTGACCCACCATGAGTTTGAGGGGGGGTGTTAGAGTTGTATAGTTCTTTCTCTGTTATTCCCCAGTGTATGAGGGGCTTACCTGCACATTGTCACACATGTACATGTACTGGCCTATGGCCCTCTGTGAATACTAGTTGCTCATTCACAACATGCTATACTATGGAGTTACTACATTCCTCCGGTATTATATGCTCATTCTTATTTTGGTCTAGCTGCTGAAAGAACATCCCTAGTTCGTACCTGACAGTTTGTTCAGTTGGAGAAGCCATCTATTCCGTTGACAAGAGATTGCTAATATTAATTATCTTTTATGTGTAAGGCTGCTGTGTGCCGGTTTCATTTAGCAGGAGAAACAAGAGTGCTATTTACATGAAGATTGATAATTAGACAAAAGGGTTACATAGCTATGTAAAACCGCAGGCAAGAGAGCAAAGGGGTAGCCAAAGAGCTTCCTGCTTTGCGAGTAAAATTGCAGGACAGTTCAGGTGTTATCTTATTGTGTAGAAGAATAACTCATCTCATCATTGAATACGAACAAGTGTTACAACAACCTAGCTACTGCACAAACACTGGCCTATCAGGGTTCGTTCAACAAAATTGGATGAGGTGCTAGAATACCTCAGATGGACACGCAGACTAACTCAAAGGAGCCCTCAACATTCAGAGTACACCCTAACCAACTTCAGCGACTCGAACCGCGTCTGCAGACGCCATTCTCTCTGCTTCTTGCTCAGGGGCCTGCCCTTGCCGGTCTGCTGCCGGTTTATCTTCACATCCGCTATGCCCCAGGTGCACTCGCACAGGTCCATGTCGTAGGAAATGAGCCTGAACACACCGTCCGCTTCTTGAGGCGTGGCTAAATCCTCGCTTGCTGCAACATATCTGACATACATCGCCCGTTCTTTGAAGCGTTCAAGCTCGTCCGGGACACGGACAACTCTTTCCACGCCAGGGGATGACACCTTCAAAGTCATTAATGGAAAACATTAATGCTAATAACAGCATAGAGAAACAATAATCTTACTGAAGTTATCGGTTTGTTCCAAGGAGAGCATCCGGAGAAGGCTTTAACTAGCTCTGAGTATGGTTCTAGAGTACCAACCTCCAAGGATATGTTTTTTGGTATCCTGCCTGCTGACTCTGCATCATCCAACTTTGCACGCAATGCAATTGTGTACGCTTCGATGTCATCGATAGTTGGAGAACCATACCTAATAGCAAGTGCTTCATAAGAAATCTTAGAGAAATGACAAAAAAATAGAAAGACAGCTACAAATTAAGAAGGCAACTTCGAGTGTTATCTGTCGTGCACTGGCCTTTATTTACTAACCCCGCACCCTTGAAACAGTTAGTTAAACCTACTCAAAATTATGAGTTAATCTATCAAATCACTACATCCCAATCACACACTCACATAAACTAGACAGAATCTGTAAACTACAGCATATGCATGTGCTAATATTGATATATACCCAGTGGACACTGAAACATACCTAGTGGACATCTTCTCAATGCGTACTCTGATCTCCAAGTTTGCAGTTGCCTTGAAAGCATAAATTTTCAAGTCACCGTCGAATGATTCCGAAACCTGCTCAGCCAAAGCCAATGCTTCCTTGCCCCACCATGTGCCAGCAAGTGATACTCCACCACCAGCACCTCCATCTCCAGCCTCCACAATATGAATGCACATCCGTGGTCAATGGTCAGTGTTACCTGGTAAAAGTTGTAGATTTGAATAGATAAAAGTAACTTACATAAAGGTCGTGTTCATCATCACTCTCAAAATCATCTCCAAAGTCATACTCATCATCGTCGTCATAGTCGTCTTCATCCACTATATCTGCATATGGTACGAGGGCCATAATTGCTTTACTGATACTAGCTTACAGCATATTACTGCATTATTCGACGATCCAGAGACATTAACACTAGTTGAAGGTGATACATGAATAGACTGGAGTGTATTGTTGCAAGATTAAACATGTCCTGCCCAGAATCAGCTGACAGAAATGGGAACTAGTGCACCACCCAAATTCATCACTGCGCTTGAGTTTTTAGATGAGTAGGACATGAAACATGACTGTACTCATTAACTATATATAAAGAGTACTCCAATAAAGTAGTATTTAATTCAGTTAACTAATGAGGTAAGTAAATAAGAAACAGCACATGTTCAATAAGCTTAGCCAATTCAGCCTGATTTAGGGTGCCAAGTAAGCGCAATGCAGATGCATGAAATAGTTGTACATTGCGCCTTCTCTAGGTGGATGTTATTCAACAATCGGCAAATCATGCATCTTATACCTTACATAGTATGCAGACCTTACATGGATATGAATATCTGAAGCGCCCAAGTCAGATACAGTTTTTCTTTTCTGAACGAAACATTCAGATAAAGTAATGCAAGAAATGAAGCCAATATGCAGAGCCCCAGCAAACATCCCCCTTCCACAGGGCACAGCAGAGTAGTAGACTAAACCCAAAACCCCTAATCAAAAGGAAACAGAGAAACATCACCAGAATTCACAGAACCATACCGTCACCACTGACCTCCTCCTCCTCCTCCTCTTCATTATCATCATCATCCTTGGCCTCGCCCTCCAACTCATCAGCGACATCATCGTCCTCCTCCCCATCAGGCGTTACCTGAGTGTACCCCTTCCTCTTCTTCTTGGCAAAGGGCACCACGGCTGTGGCATTTCGACAAACAGCTAGAGGGCATGAGCATCCAGGAAACGCGCCACCGGCAGCAGCCCAAGAACCGAGCAGCAGAGAAGTTCTTGGCGATTTCATGCATCTCCAGGAAGGAGAGCACCCGTGGACCACTCTCGCAATGGCCAAATCCATCGATTAAACCAGTAAAGCTCACAGGAGAATTACAGGGAGCGAGAGCGGCAGAGCACCACTGAAGTGAAGAGGCGGTTTCTTATCAGAGTTATCGGTTGGTTAAAGCTGCGCACCCCGAAAACGCCTATCGAAAAGACGCCTTCAGATCCGAAACACGGAGCTGGAGCTCCCCGTTTCCAGATGAAACACAATCTAGTACGCATCAAAACAAGTAAAAAAATGGTTAAGGAATGAACGCAATCTAGGCATCGGGATCTCTCCGACGCGCGCCCAAATGCCGCGCACCCACGCCGGCCACCACCAGCACGCCCTGCCCCGCCGCCGCCGCCTCCTTCCGGCCGCCGCGGCGGCGGCCGCACTCGTACTCCTCGCGCTCATCATCCTCCTACCCACCGCGCCGCCAGGGGGACCCGCCTCCCTCCTCCGCGCGGCCATCGCCGCGCACCCGTCCCCCACCTCCTACGCGCACCCGTGCGCCGACCACCTCTCACTCTCGCTCCACCGCCTCCGCGCCGCCCTCTCCTCCCTCGAGTCCGGCGACCTACCGGGGGCGCTCCACCTCGCGTCCGCCTCGCTCCAGTACCAGTACGACTGCTCCCACCTGCTGTCCCTCCCCGCTTTCCCCTCCTACCCACTCACCTCCCGCTTCCTCAATTCCCTCACCCCGCAAGCTCTAACCGCGGACCCCAAACCCTCCTCCTCCCACTCCACCGCCGCGGCCTTCCCGGCGCGGATCCGTCCGGCAGCGACCGTCTGCAAGCCAAGTCCAGCAGAGACGCCGTGCGACTTCTCCAATGTGCAAGATGCTGTCAATGCGGCACCGAATTACACCGACGGCCACTTCGTCATCGCCGTCGCTGCAGGTATATACATGGAAACCGTCGTAATCCCCTACGAAAAGACCAACATTCTGCTAGTGGGCGAGGGAATGGGGGCTACCGTGATCACCGCCTCACGGAGCGTCGGGATCGAAGGGCTTGGCACCTACGACACCGCCACCGTGGCTGTTACCGGCGACGGGTTCCGAGCGAGAGATATCACATTTGAGAATACTGCAGGGGCAGGAGCTCATCAGGCGGTTGCATTCCGGTCGGACAGCGACCGGTCGGTGCTGGAGAGCGTGGAGCTCCGAGGGCACCAGGACACGCTGTACGCTCGCACAATGCGGCATCTGTATCGGCGGTGCCATATCACCGGAACTGTGGATTTTGTATTTGGGAATGCAGCAGCTATGTTTGAGGAGTGTATGATTAACACGGTGCCGCGGGCAGAGGGAACCTGGAAGACTGCACGCAATGTGGTGGCGGCGAACGGGAGGATCGATCCAGGGCAGACGACGGGGTTCGTGTTTCGGAACTGCACGGTGGATGGCGACCGGGATTTCGTTGCGCTGCACCGGTCGAAGCCGCAGTCTTACCGGCTCTATCTGGGGCGTCCGTGGAAGGAGTATGCGAGGACGCTGTACGTCAGCTGTTATCTGGGGAAGGTTGTCAGACCGGAGGGGTGGCTTCCTTGGCGAGGGGAGTTTGCGCTCGGGACGCTGTATTATGGGGAGTTTGATAGTCGAGGGCCTGGTGCAAATCACACTTCGAGGGTTGGGTGGAGCAGTCAGACGCCGGAGCAGCATGTCAGATTCTACTCGGTGGAGAACTTTATTCAGGGACATGAATGGATTGGATACCAAATGTAGGACAACGTTAATGTTCGGATTAGTGGTTCTTCATTTTGGTGGAGCTTCAACAGGTAAATACAAAAATATTCAACCTGAATCGCAAGTAAGGAATGCTCCCAAGGATCTGGAATCAAGTATCCAACCCTATTTATTGACTTGGTACATAACCCAAACTGATCTGGTTTCTGTTGTTCCTTTTTACTCATAGTTTTTAGCTTAGATTTTCGATTGTACATTCAGCTACATATTTGTAACTACATTATATTAATAGACTATATGCTGAATTGTTTCTGAATATCAAGAAACTTATTTACGCTGCTCCCTGCATTATAATTACCATGTCGCTGTCTCTTAATTTGTTGTGTTGTAATCTGCTTTTTTTTTAATCATTTGCTCACAGAACATGAAGATCTTAGCCTTTCAGGATAAGAAAATTACGTGTTTTGTTCATGCTAACTTGACAAAACAATGGACAAGAAAGATCAATAGATTCTTCTGCTCTCTAAGATGAATTATAGCTAATAATCAAAATCCTTCATAACTCTGCTCACACCAAAAAAGGAAAAAGATCTTGTTATTTTCATTCATTAGCACATACTTTGGGTCAATGTTATTAGAGTTATGTGATGATTTTTCTTGTATCAATATCCTTTACAATGAGATTTTTTTTAACTTCAAACTATCAAGTAAGCATCTCTTAAACTGATATAATGGTCAGATGTCATAGTACCACATTAACACCTTGCATTCTTTCTTCTTATTATCCCTGAAATACTATCTCTTTTAATTACTAATATGAATGGCGTAAGATATGCTATAAATAATTTAAAAGGTAGTGTGTGTCTGATCTACTATTCAGTATTTTCCACATGGTCTGGAAGAGAATTCTAGTAGCATTTTGCACTGATAGATGAACATGTCAGAAGGCGTAGAGTATGGTAATGCTGAGTGAGGAGAAATAAATAGTTCCCCTTCATTCACAATATGACAGCCCTAGAAGATATACGATCCAAATTATGTGTTATATTGGTCTGCGGTAACTGTTACGAATTTACGATCAACCCACAACCTTCTCATTGTTTCAAAACCATGTTTAAGGTTAGAAATAGTACAATCATTGTGCCCCCGATTTCCCCTACATACAACATGCATATCTTAGGAATAGACAATCGTAATAAAATTGACACATATTATGAAAATCTTCAGCAAATCAGCTAATTTCTGAAAAATCTGATGAATGCACCACATGAACTTGGAAAGAAAACATAGATGCAAGTTTACCGTGTTCAGGAGACCACAGAACCGGCAATATAATGACCTGTTTTCCCTTCAACACAAGCAAAATGTTGCCTACAATGCTGCCATTTAGTATGCTAATGATACACTAACACACTCCGCCGCTACTCTTGCCTCAATCTCAACCGAAGCTTCTGGTCTCTGTCATGCACTAACCATAACCATCGCATTCTGTGCCTAGATTGTTTTCCACTTGGAAGACCCAAATATTTCAGACTTGAGGGTAAATGTTATAGCAGACTGGTTTATAATTGAGATGTAATGGTTGATATTTTAGTTCCATCTGACCTACTCACGGGAATGTACTGATTTCCTTTTTTAACGGTAAGGTTTCCCTGATTTGGCTGTCAATCATTTACACTGGTTTGTGTCTTGCGTTCCTGGATCAGTTTTAACGGTTGTTTCAGAGCTAAGTGATTCAGTAGATGCATGATGATATCTATTTATTTCTTCGAGCATTGATGCTTGATTCAAGCAATTAGCTACTGAATATTATTAATCAATGTAAGTAAGTTTGCTTCTCAGCCGGTCAAATGGTTAGCACAATAGTAGGGATTTGTGTACTGAACTATCATATTTCTATGATCCTGGGATGTCTTGTTTGTAAGTGTTTGAACTGACAAGTTTTAACTGGACAGATACGTTGCCCTTGAAGTATGATCCTCTTCTCCAGGGACTGCTTGCCTTGGGAAGGATCTGCTCCGCTGAGGGTAGGTGTTAAGCATTTTGCCGCTACTTTGTATTTTTTTTTAAACCGAGGCAAAAGCTCTTTGCCTCACTAATTAATTAATTAATTAATTAAGAAGAAGGTGTCTAGTTTTTAGGAGGAGAGAACCGGGCAAGAACCTACAACCACAGGGCCAAGCCCACACAAGTAACACCTACACACACCTGCAACCAAATCTAACAAGAGACCCGAAACGAAATCGAGGAGAAATGCCATCGTTGACGATGTCACCGAGCGTCATCGTCATCACTCCTCCATGAGACAGCGATTCCGACTTCACCTTAGACAACCGCCACCGAGACCCTCGCCGCAAACGGCATCGGAACCCAAGTGAGCCTATGCCAAACAGTCGGCCCCCAAGCACGTCGAGGAGGAGGCAGCTCCGACTTCAACCGTGACCTTCATAGGAGAGGTTGCACGCCTTGCACCGACGCAAGCACCAATCAAGTGGCATCGTTGCCACAAGTCGCCTCGCAGCTCCGACTTCACCATCACGGCAGGGGTGACGAAGGACATGCCGCAACTCCGATCCGCTCACCATTGTCATCGTCGCCACGCAACCCATGACGCCAACACCATCCAACTTCCACGGTCCCTCCGACCTAAGCAGCTCCAAATCGATGCCCTCAAGAGGGAGGACGACACAAGAGTGCCGCCATCGACCGATCACGATGGATCTAGGGATTTCCCCGGAGCATACCCAGACAGGAAGCCACAACGTCTCCTCGGCGATGCCTTCAAGAAGGGAGCGGCGTCCGAAACCGCCGCCATCGCCGGCCTCGGCCAGCTGCCGGCCGGTCAGCAACCGAGCCAAGACGTTAGCCCGGGACTTGTCGCGCCATCCTGCTTCGTGCCCAAGACCGGACCACCTTCTTCCATCTTGCCCACCAGCACCTCGCCGCATCCGCCGAGCCGCCGCCACGGCCCGCCTCCCCATCAGATCCGGGCGAGTAGGCCCCTGATCCGCCACCCCACCGTCCCGGAGCCGCTGCGCACACAGGGCCACCGCCCCGCCATCCACGGTATCGATTCACAGGTCCCTGCAGCACCTAGATGGAGCCCAGGCGCGGTCCAGAGGGAGCCCGCCCATGCCCAGCCGCCGGCCACACCACCTTCCCCTCCACCACAGCCGGAAGGCCGACCGTCGGCAGCGCCGGGAGAGGCAGAAACGGCACTGTGCTGCCTCCACCAGCTTGTCCGTGCCGCGGCCCTGACGAGCCAGAACTGGCCCAGATCGGGCCCGCACAGCCGCCGTCGATGAACCCTGCCACGTTCCTGGCCGCCTCGCCTAGCACCACAGCCTCGCCTTGCTTTCCCGCCGCGCCACCACCACGCCGTCGACGAGCCGAAACGCTCACCGCGCAGCCCCTAGAACCGCCGCCGCTCCGCGCGTAGAGGAGGCGCAGGGGAGCGCCCGCCATGCCCTCCGCCTTTGGCAGCCGGGCGCCACCACCACCGCCGGCGGCAGCGGCCAGGGGCGCTGAGATCTTGGGGCTTTTTGGTTCTAGGGTTGGGGGCGCTACTATGTCGTGTGGGTAGCCAGATTGGCTGGGGTGCTAAGTGTGTGTTGTTGGTTTTCGCCCGATTTTCTCCTAAAAATTGGGCACTTTCTTCTTAATTAATGGAATGAGGCAAAGGTTTTGCCTCCGTTTCGAAAAGAAAAAAACAAGAGACCCGGACAGCAAAGTTTCACTCACTCAAGCGAACACAAGAGACCACAAAGTGACCTCAACAAACACTCACTACCCAACACCCCAGCGCCGCCCCAACAAAGACTGGCCATGACATTGGGGGGCCGCATCAATCAATTGTGGATCCAGGCAGTGGCGTACGCAGCTGGGTGGCTGGGTGGGCCCGGCCCACCCTTATTTTTTGGAAAACCATTAATATTTAGTCATTTGGGTAAATTTTTATCACACACGGGCAGGAAAAATTAAAAATTAGGGGGTGTGCCCACCCTACAGATTTCTTGTACGTCCGCCACTGGATCCAGGGTATGCAGTAGCTAACGTGGCAAGAAAATCGCAAACCTCTCTGTCGACGATAGCATCGGGCACCGTAGCCAACTACCCTAACTTAGCAACACATCACCAAAAGGGGCCACCCTAACGTGGCCAGGGTGGTGCATGGACGACCCTGGAATTTCTACTTAGTTAATATACCATTGAAAAAAAAATAAAAAAATAATTAAATGAAAAAATACATTGTTGGACCACCCTGTTATATTGTGCTAGATCTGCCTGCAGCGTCAACAACATCACTCTTCTCAGAGCCAAGAGCTTGACTCCGCGGAGAGGCCACAACTTGCCGCTACTTTGTAACCGCTATATTTCTTTTCTGCATTGTATGAACCATTTAAGATTTTTTTCTGATGTTCTTAGTCCTTTTCATTGAAGATAGGTCTGAAATGTTGTGCAGATAATATGCAAAAGGAGTGTGAAATGAATGCTCATACCCAGGTGGAGTAGACATTGAAGATTGAACTGACGAAGAGAAGCTTGAAAATGAGAGAGATGAGCAAAGACTGTGCTACCATAGTGGCGTTGAAGAAATTTAAGTTAGTTATTTCTTAGATGGTGGAGCTGGAGCAGCGAATGTGAATAGTGAATACGCGTCATGTTCCCTTAGCAAGTGTACTTTTCAGGACTCGGTCGTGCCTGACTGTCTTCTTTGTATCCCGTATGTGTTGTAGTCATTCTGTGATGTGTTTGGTTAGCTGCTGGAGCATGCACATCAGGTATATTTTCGTGGATGTTTGTAACATCCCAATTTTCAATAAAAGAAAGTTAGAAGAATTTCAGAGATTCAAAATTCAGAGCCAATAAAAACTTTTATTTGCATATAGTGCCATGCATAGAACTTGTGCATTTGAGTGATATGCCATGATGATTGTTATTATGTTTATGTGATAAACCCTAAAATCCTAATGTGATCAAGTGAAGATCACAAACCAAATAAATCAAAAGGAGAAAGAAATCAAATAAGAATAAAACCCTAAAAACCCTCACATATGGTTTATGCCATTTTTATAAATTACTTCACCATTAGTTGAATAATGTTACTAAACACTTATTACAACTTTTGAAATCAAAGAAACACAAATCAAATAAAATTCAAACTCAAATTGGGATCACATATGATAATGGTCAAATCTGCCATTTATAGTCTGATCCCTACTTTGAGCCCTTGCAATTCAAATTTTTCAAACTGAACTTTCATAATTCTTTGCACCTCATCCAAGAGCACATCAAGGTGAACAACTTTGGTAAAGACCACCATGCCAAAATCACTTTGTATCAAATTCTATGCTCATGCAAAGTTGGAACTTTTTAATATGTGGAACAATCTCCAACTTTGCAAATTTGCCATTCTTTGATTTTCTAAATTCCACCACCACACATGTTTGTCTCTGGTCAATTACAACTTACCCAAATACACCATTTTCAAATTTTGCAACTACATGAATTCAACCAAATTTGGGCAAATTTTGCAAATTGCAATTATGGAACCATGCAAACACTAACCTAAACCCTACTGCCCCTCTTCACTCTAACTGGTCCCCTGGTCCCCTCTCTCACCAAGGCCAGCATAGGAACCCTAGAGGACCATGCATAGCTTGCATGTGCAAGCCATGCCGGCCATGTCGCCACCTTGCCGCACCATCTCCTCTCCCCTTCCTCCCCTGCCACGGCCACCTTGCCAAAACGCGCCACCGCACCACCCTAGCACCGCCTACACCAGCCATTGTCGAGGAAGCAGCAGCAGCTCGCCGGAGATCGCGCGCCCAGGATCAGCCAGCATGCCGCTCGCGTCGCGCATGCGCACGCCACAGACACGCACTGGCCACCTGCCGCCTCGCCAGCACACGCACCCCTTGGCCCCTCTCTCGACGCCTTGAGCATCACCGTGACAACACGACCCCGCCAGACACGCGCAAGACCGAACCCTGGACCGCCGCTGCCGGAGACGATGAGCAAGATCCCGTAACCGCCGCGGCAGACATGGAAGCAATGCGAGCAAACGAGACGTCGCCCGACCGCGCTGTCGCCGCCAATAGCTTCGCCAGGAACCGTAGAACAGTGCCACGCCCACGCCTAGCTTCCTAGCTCGCCGGAACCACCGCATGCATGTCGACCCTAACCCTGCCCCGCAGCACCCTTGCTCCTCTATAAATAGAGAGCTCCCCTGAGCAATCCAAGCACACCACCATCCTCTCCTCCCATCTCTGCTTCTCCACAACCACTCCACCCACTCGATTGACGCCGGAGCAGCCCCAATTGGACGATCGGAGCCGCGGAAGCCCTGGAGGAATCGCCGTCGATTGGAGCCGCCTCGAGCTCCGCCACTGCTACAGGCTGCTTCACCATCGTCGACAACCTCGCCCTGAACATCGCCACCGCTCGCCGGACCACTGGTTAGCCCTCTGACCCCCTAGGCTCGCCGCCAGAGCGTCGGGCTCTCGTCGGAGAAGACGACGCAGCTGCGCCGTTAGATCTTGTTTTAATCCAACGCCCCACATCAAACATACCGTTTCGGGTTTTATTACTCGCTGACGGGTGCCCCCCACACTGTTAGCAAGCCCACGCGCACTGGATGCGTTGCTGGGCCGTTTTTCGTTAATTCAAACCCTTTCGGCCCAATTCCAGTTCCCGCCGGCCCTTTTAATTCAAATCTAGTTTAAATAATTTCAACTCAAATTCAATACTGGCTCCCACTTTGAAATTCAATAGAATCTATTTGGCTTGGCCAAATTTAGCAAATTTGATATTGTTGGAAAGCTAATGAAAAGTTCTACAACTTGCCACTGGTCTCAACTTGAGATCTGTTGTAGAAATAAAGTGACAAAAAGATTAAGTCAGGGACTTTTGCACATTCAAATAAATATTAAAAATCAACCAAAATAGATATTTAGTTAGTTCCAACTCCAATAGCTCACATTTAACTTACACTAATTGTTTCTGCTATAAAATGGTGTGGTCACTTTGTATGATCATGCCCTAGTTTAAATAATGGACAATATGGATAGTTTACTTAAGTGATATTGTCCAAAACTATTATGCAATTCATATGAAGTATTTTACTTCATTTAAATCTTGTCTCAAGTAATTTCATATGAAGTTTGAACCCCTGGTCAAATACTCTCACATGAAATACTTGGAGATTTTAAATCATTTGTAGAATTTTTAAATAGTCTGAGGTGGTCTACCTCATTTAAATCATTTTCACAAATGATGATGATGAATGGTTGACTTAGGTCAACATGAATTCATGTATGATTGTTTGAGAAATTAATGAGAGGAAATTATTTCTCAAGAACTATATGGAAACTATCATTTACATAGGTAATGAGAGGAAATTATTTTTTCCTCAAGCAACACAACTAATGCACCCAAATTGTATTAAGTGTGTGCTTAGAACAGTTTGTGTGAATTTATGTGATGTTTAGAATAGCCAATGAATTGGTTGAGTGATCATACCTCGTATTCCAATTTAGACGCTAGCACCGGAGAATACCCGGAGGAAGAAGGTTGCTACCAAGAGGAGGAGGAGGAGAACTTTGACCACTACCAAGGCAAGCTAATATTCTTGCAAAGTGCAAAGCCCTTTGGGGCAAGGCACCATTAGTCTTACCTTTCTTACCATAAGCCTATCCCAAGTTTCTACCTTACAAGTTTTTACTTGTTTATTCAAAGAGTTACTTTTATAGTTAACTTTGGTCTAAGTTAAAGATGGTTACTAGAGTAGCAAAGTTAGTCTCAAGCTAGCCAAGCAAGATAGCACCCCTCATGATTAGTGCTAGTGCTAAATACTAAAACTTGACTACTCTAGATGGGAACGTGTGACTTGAAATGAATTTGAAACCTTGGAATGATGAGTCATTCCATTGAATGAATTTTGAAGGTGAATATGACCAAGAGAAGATGGTGATTTTTGATAAACTGATGTTGGTTTGAATGCGATACCTTTCCAATATTGAGTACCCCCACAATACCTGATTATGGGTAGGGCTTAACTGGAAATTTATGCATCTTAGTATGGGTTCCCTCTGAACGCACATCATAGGGGTTATGCTTGAGGCTGCCTCTGTTGTTGAGAAATGATGTGAATTGAGGTGAATTGTACGGCCAAGCCCTGTGCAGTTCCCAGGTTGACAGTTGGTCTTCACTGGGAGGCCAAGCTCATGGGGAGAGGTGCTCATACTAGGATTTGTAAGTGAAAGGTTATGGTTGATGATCCGCGTACAGTGTTACGATGATTCGGGGTAATCCCGGCAGATGAAATCAAATGTTGTGGCACAAGTGTGCAACCTCTGCAGAGTGTAAATCTATTCAAATAGCCGTGTCCATGGTTACGGACGGCTGGAAAGGCCATATAGTTTCCGATGTCAGATTCTTGAAAATGTTGGTGAAATGAATGGTGAATTTGTGAGTTGTGGTGAATCACAACAAATGTTGTGGGAATGACACTAATGTTCCCACTTGAGTTAGTTAGCACATGAATAAGTCTTTTCTCAAATACTTGTGAACTAAAATTGGCTTTATGCAAATAAACTAGAGCTTAGCACCCCTTACTAGAAATGTTAGCACTTACACTAGTATTAGTTTGCGAGTACTTAAAGTACTCACGGCTTTGTCCCTGGCTATTCAAATGGCCAGAGTATGAAGATGAACAGAACTACCAAGGAGATGACCAGCAGGACGCCTACGACAACTAGGAGTCTTCCGACGTCAAGCGTTGGCCTGTGGACTAGAGAGTCCATTTATCTTTACGCTTCCGCTATGAACTTGTGTTTGTTCGTTGATCGATAGATCAACTATTCGTGTAATATGGATCATGTGATTCAAGTTGTAAGACAATATGGTTTGTAATGAATGATGACTATGATACTTAACTATTATGCCTCGCAACAACAATATTCCTGGGATTGCGATGAATGACATAATAGGCATCCGGACTTAAAAATCCGGGTGTTGACAAGTTGGTATCAGAGCCATTGTTTGACCTTAGAAGACCCTAGTTAGAATGGACGTTCGGAAAAACTTAACTTTGAAATCTAATGAAGAGAATATTTGTGAAAATTTACTTACACTCTTGTCTTTGAGACTTTTTCAAAATTTGATGAATCATGTTCTATCTTATTTGAATCTACTTAAAATTTTGCCACACTTGTTCCTTCTCTAACTTACTCATCCATTTCGCTTTCAGATGGAGCCGAATGAACCCATCAACACCAAGTTCTACCAGCTTGGGAATGGGGGAAGCTTGATCTTCGAGCACGACCTCAACACCGTCTCGGACTTCCTTGAGCGCCCACACCCTGAGTTCCACGGAATTCAGGTGAACGAGACGCCTGGAGGAGAGTTGAAGTGGATCATCACTGCCGACTTGAGGGGCAAGATGGAGCCTCCCACCTCGGAGAGGATCCTCTTCTCCTTCCGCGAGAGCAACTGGCTCGATGGACTCGCACGTGACCTTCAGGAGGCACTTGCGCGTCTCTGTGGACAGAACGTGGTGCGCCTCCTCGCTTCTCACTTCGCGCATCTCGTGAGGTGTGATGCCATGGGAGTGCCCATGGAGCTGCAGCCGCACCCGCAGTTGAGGCACCATGCTGAGCACCTTGACTTCATGCTCTACCAGACTCAGAAGGATCTGGACGCCTCCCGCGTTTACGCGAACCAGACCCATGCTCACATCATCGAGCAGGGTGAGGCAATCAAGCTCCTCAACAACGACCGCAAGACCCTTCGCCAGCAGCGTGCCAAGAAGGATGCTACGATTGTGCGCCTTCGCGCCAAGATAGCATCCCTTGAGGCCACTATCAAGGCCCAGGAGGATCAGCTGAGAGAGATGGAGGAGGACGACAGAGGTATCGAACTTCTGGGAGGAGGAGCCTTCCTGAGTGACGACGACGACTTTGAGGAGGACGAGTTCACCGAGGAGGAGGACTACGAGTTCCTGGAGGCAGGACCTGACGACTTCGTCCCGATCGATGTCGAGGATGAGGAGTAGTTACACTAGAGCACTTATGTAGGTGTGAGTTGTATCCCCGCCCGTTGTATCGTAGCATGAGAGAATGGGTCTTAAACCCATTGGAAGTGTTAAGTGTTAGTTTGTAATGTGTGTTGAATGAATGAATGAATGTTGTGTTTGTCATGAAAAGACTTCAAGTTTCAAATTTTATGAACTTACTCAAAATAAACCGTAGAAATTTCCCTCTTATCTCATGATCTTCTCTATGTTCAGATGGCCCCTCCCAATCGCAACAACGATGCGATGATGCAACTACTGCAAACCCTGATGGCTGACAGGGAGACTGAAAGAGCTGAACGCCAAGCCAACATCGCAGCACTGCAAAAACTTGCCAACCAAGGCCATGGAAATCATGACCACCCCGGATCCAAGCTCAAGAACTTTCAGAACACCAACCCTCCGGTGTTTAGCAAGACTGAAGAACCCCTCGACGCTGACGACTGGCTCTAGACTATGGAGAACAACTTGGAAGTAGCCGGAGTGGAAGCCAACGAGATGGTTTTGTTTGCAACCCACTATCTCGCCGGACCAGCCCGAGCTTGGTGGACAAGCACCCGTGCCATGAACGGAGGTCAATTCATGACTTGGGCAGACTTCAAGCTCAAGTTTAGCAAGTACCATGTAATATCCCAGGTTTAGAGGCAATAAAATGAGAGAACACCAAAGTGTGCATTGCATTCATGCATAGAAAATCCGGGGAATTTTTCGCGCTTTCAAATAAAACTTACCACAGTAACTGAAGTTTCACTTGACTTACTGGAATTGAAGTAGATCATCAAGTCAAGCGCTATAAACTTCACTGTGACCTTTGCTAAAACCTTGTTTTGGGTAGAGATGATTTGATCTATGGGCTAGATCAAATAGAATTAGTTTTATAACAAACAACACCCTAAGTAAGGATCAACTAAAAGATCTTATAGAGGATCTCAACATGATAATTCTAATAACCACTCATGAATAGTATTCAACTATAAAACAAAGAACTCAATGAATTAAGGAACCATTCTATAATTATCTTATCCATGTTTTCTACTAAATAAATGTTCCTACCATGAGTCACATGGTATATCTTTTCAACTACACGACTTGAATCCAAGTCAAGAACACTCATAATCATTCTTCATTAACTTTGACCATTCCAACCTTGTTTCCTAACTCATTCCATTAAACCTTAGAGAAAGGAGAGTACCATTCATATGCTTATATTAGGTATTCAATAGAACCTAGCTTACTATTTACAACCTTATCCAAGTGAGGTAATTGCTGATACTAACCAATGATACAAGAAATATAAGTCAAGTATTAAACCCTACTTGACCTAGCTAATACTTGATAGTAAGTAAAAACCTATTCTTCTAGTAATTATAGAGAGGCAAGTGTTGTGATCATTACAACTTGGTAATGATCATAAACCCTAGAGAAACCCTACCTATTCAGAAGAGCTCAACTTAAAGAGGTATACTCAAGTATATGGACCAATACTTGATCTTGGAGAGAAGAACCATGTTTCAGTAATGAATAATTATAAGTCCCGTACTTTGATCATTACAATTGGGTGATGATCATAAACCCTAAGAATCTAGGATGAGTGTGATGAGAGGAATATTAAAGAAGGATTAGTGAGGAATGAGTGAATCTTGTCTAATGCATGATTTTACTTTATAAATTGAGATGATAAGTTAAACCTATATATGTGATCCATAGATCTCATTCTTCACATGAAATGATAAATATATCAATAGTAGTTAACCAAACCAATACTCATGCCTTGTATAGAGTAGTCATGATGTTGTATTTAAACCTTGCCTACTCAAACACTTGAGACAAACATAGCATTGCCTTGAAACAATAATTCCACCTAAGTGAGGAGGATAACCCTAGCCACTAAAACATGATCAAATCTTATACCATATTTTAATCCTAGTTGTGTATCACATTGGTGATCACTACTAAAACCCTAAGCCATATTTGAATTCCAATCCAAGCATTACTTTGGATCATAAGTAAAACCCTGCCATACCTCATGCCTATTTATACTTCAATTAGTGAAGCATTCCCAAAACCCTAAACCTTTTCATGTAGGATCCACCCCACGTAAAATATTATGTCCCCACTTGTGTATCATGGATCACAAATATAAATCAAGCCATCTATACTTAGGAATAAATGCCTTTGGTGAGTAGAGTGAACCAATATTCAATTCTATTTTGCTTCCCAAGTACTTGCTTTGGGAACCAAATGAAATAGTAGTTTATAAAATAGAATCACCACAAGAGCAATTGAATTAACCATGAGGAATATAGGATTCATCCTAAATAATTTAAGTCAAAGCTGGATTGATGATTATAGAGGTTATATCACCACTCTTCTTAAACCCTAAGAACTATCATACACATAAAATCATGAACCAATCCCATTTCCTTTACCATTTGTTAAACCCTAGCCATAATTAATTTATATGTGAATAATCAATATGGTTAAGCACTTGCAAAATATAATATGTTCACCATTCACATGTTCTCAATTTCAGATCTTTTAAAACAGAATTGATTCCTAAATTTAAAGTAATTGAATTGAACCCTAAAATTAATATCTATTTGCACTTTTAACTTGTGCCTTATAAGAACTAAAATTAATCAATTATAAAATGGTTGTTTAACAACAAAACAATACAGTGAGCATTGTTATCAAATTATCTTGATACTCAAATATTTTAGATCCTGCAAAAACAGAAATAAAATTTGAAATCAAACAACAAAACAGAAAATAGGAAATGAAAACAGAAAATAAAAAGGAAAACAGAAAAAGAGAAAGGCTCACCTGTCTTACCACCGTGGACCAACGCAGCCCAGAAGTAACCCAACAGCAGCCCACGACGTAGCCCAGCCCGTGAACAAAACCAACCCACCATACCGTTTCGATGACTTTAAAAATCGTGCGAGAGGAAAAACGAGACCGTCGTCTTCTCCAGGGACGACAACGCGATGGAGGAGCTCGGCCACGTCCTCGCCGACGATAAAGATGGCCTGGACCTTGCCCCTCATCTTAGAATCGCGTCCAATCCTCTTCACGTCCGTTTGATCCTAAATGCGTCCCGATTCGTGCTCGTTTGCAGTAAAAAGGTCACCGCCACATCTCGGCCGTCGCCGGCGGTGAACTTCCTCATTTGACCTCGCCAAGCTCTATAAATAGGCCTAGAGCTTCTCCAGGAAACCCTAGAACCTCGCCGCCTACCCATTCTTCCTCAATCTCTCTCCATCTCTCGCAATCAACAAGAATCACCGACGGCTGTTCTCCGGCTAGCCGTCGATTGAGAGCACCCCGGAGTCCGTGCAGTGGCTCGTTGGAAGCGCCTCATCGAGAAGAACCTCTGGGTATTTCAGAATTTGGAGTTATCACGTATCGAAGCTTTTGCCTGCATAATCTTGCAGTCAAGAAAGGCAAGTTCATCGCTTGCTCATGTCATTTGATTATTTGTATCAAACTATATGCAAAGTACTATACTTATCACTCATGCATTGAAAAGCAAAGTATTATTTTACAATTATGAATATGACTATGTGGTGGGCAATGGAACCATGGTATGTGTTGATATGGTGGAGGTTCCATTGCATGGGTACTACTCATCTAGGACTAAGTACCAATGCCGTCCAGTGATTCTAGCGCCGTACATATCGCGTTATCCATAAGATCTATAATGGCTCTGGGGAAGTCAGCTGTATCTTTTCCCTTCTGCACGCCAACGGATTGGTAGAGCTGGCGGGGTGTTGGAGGCACTGCCGTAGGTTGGGATAGCCTTTTAAATCCCCATCCATTAGTGATGATAAGCTCTACGATCTATGATGGATTGTCCGGAGTACACCGTGAGTAAAGCCGTATTATCGGGAGAAGTCTACTGGGGGTGTAGGGTCGGACAAAAGGGTGGGTTTGCAGGGTCGCGGAGAAGGCAGTGATTGGCTTGGATCTTATACTAGGCCTCACACCAAAGGAAGTGTGGACAAGGACATACTCTCGGTCGGCAACAAAGTTAAGATCTCTTGTGGGGTAAAGTAACGCACCTCTGCAGAGGGTATCAAGAATTGTGACTGTCACTCCCTGTTCCGGGAAGGGAACTGCGAACGCGGCAGGAAAGGAACTCCACGAAGTTCTAGTCAACCTGTGAAGACTGACGGGCATAGTTTTCAGAATAAAATAAACCTTTTGAAGAAATGTTTATGAAAACTTGCATTGGCCTATGACTTTCTGGTCTATGGCTGTAGCTAGTGCATGATACACCTATTTCCTAATATGAACTTGCTGAGTACGCTCGTACTCATTCTATCCCATTTGAACCCCCTTCTTAGATAAATGCACCGAAGGAGAAACTATCGTGGAACTCGAAGACAAAGGAGTCAACTGCAACAAGATGAAGAATTCAATCAAAGAAGCCAATGGATTCAACTTCTGCATCAGCTATAATGGAAACCTAGAATAGTAATAGAAGGGAACCTTTCCCTAATCCTAGCACCTAAGTAGCTAGAGTTCTATAGCAAGCCAATTAGCTCTTAAACTTGAGTTAGCAATAAGATAGACTACGAGTCGTTCTTCTGGAGCTTTATTTGAAGTTTTACCTCACTGTAAAGTAGGAGGCTGTGTGATCTTATGTAACAGTTCGTGTGTACTTCTATAGACATACCTTGGACTCGCATATGTTTCTGTTGTACCACTCTGAGAGATGTAATATGAGTGGAACGGTGTTTCACTTATGTTATATCAACGACTTGTGTACTACACCATGCAGTGGTACGCTGGGTCATCACAGCTGGTATCAGAGCAAATGCTTTGACCCTAGGATTAAAACCCTTTAAAGGAGACCTATAGGTTTGGTAGTGTCTATAGGAAGTTGTCTTAGCCAAACCAACTATTCTTTTTTGACTTGAGATGGGTATTCACTTGAGAATAATCCTGACACACTTGAGTCAATCTTTCTTATCTATCTTTCTTAAGTAAAGTTAGTTAGTTATATGGCTTCATTCCAAATAATTAGAACACCATTGAAGCTTAAGATAAATGGTGGTAGTAAACCACAGTTGGTATACAACACATGGTAGTCCAAAGAGAGGATACAACCATAAGGAAGATATCCTATTGGAAGAAGTATACCAATGCAAGTTATAGTTAAGTAAGAATCATTTAAAATGTCAAATGACTAATGTTAAGTAATGTAGATAAGTAATATGAGGTAATATATACCTATGATAAGTCAATCATAGGAGGTAAGGAAGAGTGATAGGAGTTACATGAGTCTACTTTCAATAATAAATTAGGTACTCATATATGATTCACTGGAGAATTATGGTATGATGGAGTAGAACATCATAAGTACGATAACAAAAGGATGATGAGGAGTAGGATTTAAGGAATAGTTCGAAAGCTTAGGCCTTAAAATCCTAATAACTGTACCAAGTATGTTAGAACCATAGTCCTTAATTTGAAGAAGGCTTATTTAGAGCATATCACACATAGAAATCCTAGAGTTATAGGTGGTATATTCGAAACAATCATGTGTTTAGAGTAGACATGTTAGAACTAATTGTATTATAGGAAGTAGTACTCAATAGCACATATATATGGTATACTATTTTGTTAGTACTTCCAAAGAAAACTAGATTAATTCAACTATCCCAGGCCATTTTGTTTCAAGTTGTCTCATTGCAAATGTGCAATCAAGACAAATGTTGAGAGAAATAGTAGAAATTCACGTATTGTGCTAAGTATCACAACCTAAACCTATCTTATGTGGTGTTATATACTACACATCTGATCCTGATGTTTAGGGATGTCTTACCCAACTATTTTATTCAGGCATATAAGGAGGTGTATTATAAGCACAAAGCTGGATTTTCTTGGATTTTCATTGTTTGACTAGATCCATACATGAAGTTTGATTTTGATATGCAAATGCATGTTGCAATATCAAGCTCTTACTTGATGTTATAGGTCTAGAGGGTAAAGGTATTCGTGTAAGGAAGTGACGAATTCTGAAGATTTTGAAGACATGATGAAGGTTCACTTAAAGAAGGAAGTAATTTTGTGGGAAGCAACCACAATACTCTAAAGGAAGGACTAATCAAAACTCACTTTTATCCTTAATTAAGGAGTACTTCAACCTGGAAGTACCATGAAAGTGAGAAAAATAGTGAATATGGAGCAGTAGAAGTAGAGCCATATTCATTCTGGAAGAAGGGATTGCAAGCAGAGTCACTTACAATACTATTTTCATAGTGTCAACAAGTAGTTTTCTTGCAAAACAAACCCTGGAAGAAGGAAAATAGACAAGTGAAGTCGTAGCTGGTATAATAAGACCGCAGCTGATATAGGATAATCATGAAGATAAAGATTGTAAAGTGAGGTATATCTTAACTAAAACTATGTAAGTAGCCACAACTGGTAGGTAGATATTGACTAGGCCCATAACATAGCCCCAACTGGTATCCAATAAGCCACATCTTGTGTTAGATAGTCTGCAGCTGGTAACAAATAGTCCACAGCTTAATCGTTCTTTGACTCTAAAGGAAAGAGGGATTCCGTAGCTGGTATTCCGTAGCTGGTATTCCGTAGCTAATAAATATTTAGTTGGAGGATTTACAATGGATATCCACAATTGTGTGGATACACCACAAAGAATTCTTCGTGAGACTTTAGAAAGGTACGAAATATAAACCAGACTTAGACCAACTACCTAACCTTGGAGTTTAATGATTAGAAGAAAGGAAGTTTGAAGATCATTAGTAAACTCCAAGGGGGAGAGGAAGGCTGAAGGAGAAGTAATAAGATATTATTTGTAGTATGATAGGCGGAGAAAAAGGTCTGAACTGAGAGGAAGTCCGATCTTATTTTCATAAGGTTGTTGGAAACTATCCATATAATGGTACTCTCAGGATGTTGTCAGACCAGAAGCCGAGGTTCATATCTCGAGGAAGTAAGGGTTAGACCTTAACTTGCGTGGGTAGTTATAAGAACTCGAAACCAAGAGAACTTAAGTAAGTCTTAGATACTGAAGTTGGAGGAATAAGTTATCGGAGGACAATCAAAGCCTAAGAAAACAAAAGACCGAAGGGTTTGACCATACCAAAATTGATGATTATTAGAAAAATTCCTTTCATGGAACCTAAAGAAACCAAAAGGAAGATAACTAGTATAAACTAGAAGCCATGATTGGATGGACTAAATGAGTCTAATCCATTCGTAGGACTAAACCACCAGGACAATGCCTATTGTAAATACCTTACTAAGTACCATTACTTTCATTATGGTAGTAAAGGAAAACAATACCTACCTTAAATGAATCTTCTAGAATTAAGGTTTGGGCATCGCAGCTGGATTATCGCAGCTGGTAGAACCAAGCTTTGAGTATCCAAGTAGGAAGATGTCACCACAACCATTAGTAAAGTCCATTAACGCAATAAGATGTCCTAATCCAAGAATCTTTGGAGAGTAAGCCTATAAGCTTAGAATGTTGGAAGAAATCATAGAATTAAAGCAAGTATCGCATGCGTACATCGAAGACTCCAGGAAGGATCTGGACAAGGGATATATCCAATTATATCTAGTGTGATCACCATGGAGTTGAAGGATGGTGATCTGTTCAAGACATTTCAACATTCTGAAACATGAGAGCGTTCGAACTTCAGGACGAAGTTCAGTTTAAGGGGGAGAGGCTGTAATATCCCAGGTTTAGAGGCAATAAAATGAGAGAACACCAAAGTGTGCATTGCATTCATGCATAGAAAATCCGGGGAATTTTTCGCGCTTTCAAATAAAACTTACCACAGTAACTGAAGTTTCACTTGACTTGCTGGAATTGAAGTAGATCATCAAGTCAAGCGCTATAAACTTCACTGTGACCTTTACTAAAACCTTGTTTTGGGTAGAGATGATTTGATCTATGGGCTAGATCAAATAGAATTAGTTTTATAACAAACAACACCCTAAGTAAGGATCAACTAAAAGATCTTATAGAGGATCTCAACATGATAATTCTAATAACCACTCATGAATAGTATTCAACTATAAAACAAAGAACTCAATGAATTAAGGAACCATTCTATAATTATCTTATCCATGTTTTCTACTAAATAAATGTTCCTACCATGAGTCACATGGTATATCTTTTCAACTACATGACTTGAATCCAAGTCAAGAACACTCATAATCATTCTTCATTAACTTTGACCATTCCAACCTTGTTTCCTAACTCATTCCATTAAACCTTAGAGAAAGGAGAGTACCATTCATATGCTTATATTAGGTATTCAATAGAACCTAGCTTACTATTTACAACCTTATCCAAGTGAGGTAATTGCTGATACTAACCAATGATACAAGAAATATAAGTCAAGTATTAAACCCTACTTGACCTAGCTAATACTTGATAGTAAGTAAAAACCTATTCTTCTAGTAATTATAGAGAGGCAAGTGTTGTGATCATTACAACTTGGTAATGATCATAAACCCTAGAGAAACCCTACCTATTCAGAAGAGCTCAACTTAAAGAGGTATACTCAAGTATATGGACCAATACTTGATCTTGGAGAGAAGAACCATGTTTCAGTAATGAATAATTATAAGTCCCATACTTTGATCATTACAATTGGGTGATGATCATAAACCCTAAGAATCTAGGATGAGTGTGATGAGAGGAATATTAAAGAAGGATTAGTGAGGAATGAGTGAATCTTGTCTAATGCATGATTTTACTTTATAAATTGAGATGATAAGTTAAACCTATATATGTGATCCATAGATCTCATTCTTCACATGAAATGATAAATATATCAATAGTAGTTAACCAAACCAATACTCATGCCTTGTATAGAGTAGTCATGATGTTGTATTTAAACCTTGCCTACTCAAACACTTGAGACAAACATAGCATTGCCTTGAAACAATAATTCCACCTAAGTGAGGAGGATAACCCTAGCCACTAAAACATGATCAAATCTTATACCATATTTTAATCCTAGTTGTGTATCACATTGATGATCACTACTAAAACCCTAAGCCATATTTGAATTCCAATCCAAGCATTACTTTGGATCATAAGTAAAACCCTGCCATACCTCATGCCTATTTATACTTCAATTAGTGAAGCATTCCCAAAACCCTAAACCTTTTCATGTAGGATCCACCCCACGTAAAATATTATGTCCCCACTTGTGTATCATGGATCACAAATATAAATCAAGCCATCTATACTTAGGAATAAATGCCTTTGGTGAGTAGAGTGAACCAATATTCAATTCTATTTTGCTTCCCAAGTACTTGCTTTGGGAACCAAATGAAATAGTAGTTTATAAAATAGAATCACCACAAGAGCAATTGAATTAACCATGAGGAATATAGGATTCATCCTAAATAATTTAAGTCAAAGCTGGATTGATGATTATAGAGGTTATATCACCACTCTTCTTAAACCCTAAGAACTATCATACACATAAAATCATGAACCAAACCCATTTCCTTTACCATTTGTTAAACCCTAGCCATAATTAATTTATATGTGAATAATCAATATGGTTAAGCACTTGCAAAATATAATATGTTCACCATTCACATGTTCTCAATTTCAGATCTTTTAAAACAGAATTGATTCCTAAATTTAAAGTAATTGAATTGAACCCTAAAATTAATATCTATTTGCACTTTTAACTTGTGCCTTATAAGAACTAAAATTAATCAATTATAAAATGGTTGTTTAACAACAAAACAATACAGTGAGCATTGTTATCAAATTATCTTGATACTCAAATATTTTAGATCCTGCAAAAACAGAAATAAAATTTGAAATCAAACAACAAAACAGAAAATAGGAAATGAAAACAGAAAATAAAAAGGAAAACAGAAAAAGAGAAAGGCTCACCTGTCTTACCACCGTGGACCAACGCAGCCCAGAAGTAACCCAACAGCAGCCCACGACGTAGCCCAGCCCGTGAACAAAACCAACCCACCATACCGTTTCGATGACTTTAAAAATCGTGCGAGAGGAAAAACGAGACCGTCGTCTTCTCCAGGGACGACAGCGCGATGGAGGAGCTCGGCCACGTCCTCGCCGACGATAAAGATGGCCTGGACCTCGCCCCTCATCTTAGAATCGCGTCCAATCCTCTTCACGTCCGTTTGATCCTAAATGCGTCCCGATTCGTGCTTGTTTGCAGTAAAAAGGTCACCGCCACATCTCGGCCGTCGCCGGCGGTGAACTTCCTCATTTGACCTCGCCAAGCTCTATAAATAGGCCTAGAGCTTCTCCAGGAAACCCTAGAACCTCGCCGCCTACCCATTCTTCCTCAATCTCTCTCCATCTCTCGCAATCAACAAGAATCACCGACGGCTGTTCTCCGGCTAGCCGTCGATTGAGAGCACCCCGGAGTCCGTGCAGTGGCTCGTTGGAAGCGCCTCGTCGAGAAGAACCTCTGGGTATTTCAGAATTTGGAGTTATCACATATCGAAGCTTTTGCCTGCATAATCTTGCAGTCAAGAAAGGCAAGTTCATCGCTTGCTCATGTCATTTGATTATTTGTATCAAACTATATGCAAAGTACTATACTTATCACTCATGCATTGAAAAGCAAAGTATTATTTTACAATTATGAATATGACTATGTGGTGGGCAATGGAACCATGGTATGTGTTGATATGGTGGAGGTTCCATTGCATGGGTACTACTCATCTAGGACTAAGTACCAATGCCGTCCAGTGATTCTAGCGCCGTACATATCGCGTTATCCATAAGATCTATAATGGCTCTGGGGAAGTCAGCTGTATCTTTTCCCTTCTGCACGCCAACGGATTGGTAGAGCTGGCGGGGTGTTGGAGGCACTGCCGTAGGTTGGGATAGCCTTTTAAATCCCCATCCATTAGTGATGATAAGCTCTACGATCTATGATGGATTGTCCGGAGTACATCGTGAGTAAAGCCGTATTATCGGGAGAAGTCTACTGGGGGTGTAGGGTCGGACAAAAGGGTGGGTTTGCAGGGTCGCGGAGAAGGCAGTGATTGGCTTGGATCTTATACTAGGCCTCACACCAAAGGAAGTGTGGACGAGGACATACTCTCGGTCGGCAACAAAGTTAAGATCTCTTGTGGGGTAAAGTAACGCACCTCTGCAGAGGGTATCAAGAATTGTGACTGTCACTCCCTGTTCCGAAGGAATCGCGAACGCGGCAGGAAAGGAACTCCACGAAGTTCTAGTCAACCTGTGAAGACTGACGGGCATAGTTTTCAGAATAAAATAAACCTTTTGAAGAAATGTTTATGAAAACTTGCATTGGCCTATGACTTTCTGGTCTATGGCTGTAGCTAGTGCATGATACACCTATTTCCTAATATGAACTTGCTGAGTACGCTCGTACTCATTCTATCCCATTTGAACCCCCTTCTTAGATAAATGCACCGAAGGAGAAACTATCGTGGAACTCGAAGACAAAGGAGTCAACTGCAACAAGATGAAGAATTCAATCAAAGAAGCCAATGGATTCAACTTCTGCATCAGCTATAATGGAAACCTAGAATAGTAATAGAAGGGAACCTTTCCCTAATCCTAGCACCTAAGTAGCTAGAGTTCTATAGCAAGCCAATTAACTCTTAAACTTGAGTTAGCAATAAGATAGACTACGAGTCGTTCTTCTGGAGCTTCATTTGAAGTTTTACCTCAATGTAAAGTAGGAGGCTGTGTGATCTTATGTAACAGTTCGTGTGTACTTCTATAGACATACCTTGGACTCGCATATGTTTCTGTTGTACCACTCTGAGAGATGTAATATGAGTGGAACGGTGTTTCACTTGTGTTATATCAACGACTTGTGTACTACACCATGCAGTGGTACGCTGGGTCATCACAGCTGGTATCAGAGCAAATGCTTTGACCCTAGGATTAAAACCCTTTAAATGAGACCTATAGGTTTGGTAGTGTCTATAGGAAGTTGTCTTAGCCAAACCAACTATTCTTTTTTGACTTGAGATGGGTATTCACTTGAGAATAATCCTGACACACTTGAGTCAATCTTTCTTATCTATCTTTCTTAAGTAAAGTTAGTTAGTTATATGGCTTCATTCCAAATAATTAGAACACCATTGAAGCTTAAGATAAATGGTGGTAGTAAACCACAGTTGGTATACAACACATGGTAGTCCAAAGAGAGGATACAACCATAAGGAAGATATCCTATTGGAAGAAGTATACCAATGCAAGTTATAGTTAAGTAAGAATCATTTAAAATGTCAAATGACTAATGTTAAGTAATGTAGATAAGTAATATGACGTAATATATACCTATGATAAGTCAATCATAGGAGGTAAGGAAGAGTGATAGGAGTTACATGAGTCTACTTTCAATAATAAATTAGGTACTCATATATGATTCACTGGAGAATTATGGTATGATGGAGTAGAACATCATAAGTACGATAACAAAAGGATGATGAGGAGTAGGATTTAAGGAATAGTTCGAAAGCTTAGGCCTTAAAATCCTAATAACTGTACCAAGTATGTTAGAACCATAGTCCTTAATTTGAAGAAGGCTTATTTAGAGCATATCACACATAGAAATCCTAGAGTTATAGGTGGTATATTCGAAACAATCATGTGTTTAGAGTAGACATGTTAGAACTAATTGTATTATAGGAAGTAGTACTCAATAGCACATATATATGGTATACTATTTTGTTAGTACTTCCAAAGAAAACTAGATTAATTCAACTATCCCAGGCCATTTTGTTTCAAGTTGTCTCATTGCAAATGTGCAATCAAGACAAATGTTGAGAGAAATAGTAGAAATTCACGTATTGTGCTAAGTATCACAACCTAAACCTATCTTATGTGGTGTTATATACTACACATCTGATCCTGATGTTTAGGGATGTCTTACCCAACTATTTTATTCAGGCATATAAGGAGGTGTATTATAAGCACAAAGCTGGATTTTCTTGGATTTTCATTGTTTGACTAGATCCATACATGAAGTTTGATTTTGATATGCAAATGCATGTTGCAATATCAAGCTCTTACTTGATGTTATAGGTCTAGAGGGTAAAGGTATTCGTGTAAGGAAGTGACGAATTCTGAAGATTTTGAAGACATGATGAAGGTTCACTTAAAGAAGGAAGTAATTTTGTGGGAAGCAACCACAATACTCTAAAGGAAGGACTAATCAAAACTCACTTTTATCCTTAATTAAGGAGTACTTCAACCTGGAAGTACCATGAAAGTGAGAAAAATAGTGAATATGGAGCAGTAGAAGTAGAGCCATATTCATTCTGGAAGAAGGGATTGCAAGTAGAGTCACTTACAATACTATTTTCATAGTGTCAACAAGTAGTTTTCTTGCAAAACAAACCCTGGAAGAAGGAAAATAGACAAGTGAAGTCGTAGCTGGTATAATAAGACCGCAGCTGATATAGGATAATCATGAAGATAAAGATTGTAAAGTGAGGTATATCTTAACTAAAACTATGTAAGTAGCCACAGCTGGTAGGTAGATATTGACTAGGCCCATAACATAGCCACAACTGGTATCCAATAAGCCACATCTTGTGTTAGATAGTCTGCAGCTGGTAACAAATAGTCCACAACTTAATCGTTCTTTCACTCTAAAGGAAAGAGGGATTCCGTAGCTGGTATTCCGTAGCTAATAAATATTTAGTTGGAGGATTTACAATGGATATCCACAATTGTGTGGATACACCACAAAGAATTCTTCGTGAGACTTTAGAAAGGTACGAAATATAAACCAGACTTAGACCAACTACCTAACCTTGGAGTTTAATGATTAGAAGAAAGGAAGTTTGAAGATCATTAGTAAACTCCAAGGGGGAGAGGAAGGCTGAAGGAGAAGTAATAAGATATTATTTGTAGTATGATAGGCGGAGAAAAAGGTCTGAACTGAGAGGAAGTCCGATCTTATTTTCATAAGGTTGTTGGAAACTATCCATATAATGGTACTCTCAGGATGTTGTCAGACCAGAAGCCGAGGTTCATATCTCGAGGAAGTAAGGGTTAGACCTTAACTTGCGTGGGTAGTTATAAGTACTCGAAACCAAGAGAACTTAAGTAAGCCTTAGATACTGAAGTTGGAGGAATAAGTTATCGGAGGACAATCAAAGCCTAAGAAAACAAAAGACCGAAGGGTTTGACCATACCAAAATTGATGATTATTAGAAAAATTCCTTTCATGGAACCTAAAGAAACCAAAAGGAAGATAACTAGTATAAACTAGAAGCCATGATTGGATGGACTAAATGAGTCTAATCCATTCGTAGGACTAAACCACCAGGACAATGCCTATTGTAAATACCTTACTAAGTACCATTACTTTCATTATGGTAGTAAAGGAAAACAATACCTACCTTAAATGAATCTTCTAGAATTAAGGTTTGGGCATCGCAGCTGGATTATCGCAGCTGGTAGAACCAAGCTTTGAGTATCCAAGTAGGAAGATGTCACCACAACCATTAGTAAAGTCCATTAACGCAATAAGATGTCCTAATCCAAGAATCTTTGGAGAGTAAGCCTATAAGCTTAGAATGTTGGAAGAAATCATAGAATTAAAGCAAGTATCAGTGCCAGACATCAGAAGACTCCAGGAAGGATCTGGACAAGGGATATATCCAATTATATCTAGTGTGATCACCATGGAGTTGAAGGATGGTGATCTGTTCAAGACATTTCAACATTCTGAAACATGAGAGCGTTCGAACTTCAGGACGAAGTTCAGTTTAAGGGGGAGAGGCTGTAATATCCCAGGTTTAGAGGCAATAAAATGAGAGAACACCAAAGTGTGCATTGCATTCATGCATAGAAAATCCGGGGAATTTTTCGCGCTTTCAAATAAAACTTACCACAGTAACTGAAGTTTCACTTGACTTGCTGGAATTGAAGTAGATCATCAAGTCAAGCGCTATAAACTTCACTGTGACCTTTGCTAAAACCTTGTTTTGGGTAGAGATGATTTGATCTATGGGCTAGATCAAATAGAATTAGTTTTATAACAAACAACACCCTAAGTAAGGATCAACTAAAAGATCTTATAGAGGATCTCAACATGATAATTCTAATAACCACTCATGAATAGTATTCAACTATAAAACAAAGAACTCAATGAATTAAGGAACTATTCTATAATTATCTTATCCATGTTTTCTACTAAATAAATGTTCCTACCATGAGTCACATGGTATATCTTTTCAACTACATGACTTGAATCCAAGTCAAGAACACTCATAATCATTCTTCATTAACTTTGACCATTCCAACCTTGTTTCCTAACTCATTCCATTAAACCTTAGAGAAAGGAGAGTACCATTCATATGCTTATATTAGGTATTCAATAGAACCTAGCTTACTATTTACAACCTTATCCAAGTGAGGTAATTGCTGATACTAACCAATGATACAAGAAATATAAGTCAAGTATTAAACCCTACTTGACCTAGCTAATACTTGATAGTAAGTAAAAACCTATTCTTCTAGTAATTATAGAGAGGCAAGTGTTGTGATCATTACAACTTGGTAATGATCATAAACCCTAGAGAAACCCTACCTATTCAGAAGAGCTCAACTTAAAGAGGTATACTCAAGTATATGGACCAATACTTGATCTTGGAGAGAAGAACCATGTTTCAGTAATGAATAATTATAAGTCCCATACTTTGATCATTACAATTGGGTGATGATCATAAACCCTAAGAATCTAGGATGAGTGTGATGAGAGGAATATTAAAGAAGGATTAGTGAGGAATGAGTGAATCTTGTCTAATGCATGATTTTACTTTATAAATTGAGATGATAAGTTAAACCTATATATGTGATCCATAGATCTCATTCTTCACATGAAATGATAAATATATCAATAGTAGTTAACCAAACCAATACTCATGCCTTGTATAGAGTAGCCATGATGTTGTATTTAAACCTTGCCTACTCAAACACTTGAGACAAACATAGCATTGCCTTGAAACAATAATTCCACCTAAGTGAGGAGGATAACCCTAGCCACTAAAACATGATCAAATCTTATACCATATTTTAATCCTAGTTGTGTATCACATTGGTGATCACTACTAAAACCCTAAGCCATATTTGAATTCCAATCCAAGCATTACTTTGGATCATAAGTAAAACCCTGCCATACCTCATGCCTATTTATACTTCAATTAGTGAAGCATTCCCAAAACCCTAAACCTTTTCATGTAGGATCCACCCCACGTAAAATATTATGTCCCCACTTGTGTATCATGGATCACAAATATAAATCAAGCCATCTATACTTAGGAATAAATGCCTTTGGTGAGTAGAGTGAACCAATATTCAATTCTATTTTGCTTCCCAAGTACTTGCTTTGGGAACCAAATGAAATAGTAGTTTATAAAATAGAATCACCACAAGAGCAATTGAATTAACCATGAGGAATATAGGATTCATCCTAAATAATTTAAGTCAAAGCTGGATTGATGATTATAGAGGTTATATCACCACTCTTCTTAAACCCTAAGAACTATCATACACATAAAATCATGAACCAATCCCATTTCCTTTACCATTTGTTAAACCCTAGCCATAATTAATTTATATGTGAATAATCAATATGGTTAAGCACTTGCAAAATATAATATGTTCACCATTCACATGTTCTCAATTTCAGATCTTTTAAAACAGAATTGATTCCTAAATTTAAAGTAATTGAATTGAACCCTAAAATTAATATCTATTTGCACTTTTAACTTGTGCCTTATAAGAACTAAAATTAATCAATTATAAAATGGTTGTTTAACAACAAAACAATACAGTGAGCATTGTTATCAAATTATCTTGATACTCAAATATTTTAGATCCTGCAAAACAAAACAGAAATAAAATTTGAAATCAAACAACAAAACAGAAAATAGGAAATGAAAACAGAAAATAAAAAGGAAAACAGAAAAAGAGAAAGGCTCACCTGTCTTACCACCGTGGACCAACGCAGCCCAGAAGTAACCCAACAGCAGCCCACGACGTAGCCCAGCCCGTGAACGAAACCAACCCACCATACCGTTTCGATGACTTTAAAAATCGTGCGAGAGGAAAAACGAGACCGTCGTCTTCTCCAGGGACGACAGTGCGATGAAGGAGCTCGGCCACGTCCTCGCCGACGATAAAGATGGCCTGGACCTCGCCCCTCATCTCAGAATCGCGTCCAATCCTCTTCACGTCCGTATGATCCTAAATGCGTCCCGATTCGTGCTCGTTTGCAGTAATAAGGTCACCGCCACATCTCGGCCGTCGCCGGCGGTGAACTTCCTCATTTGACCTCGCCAAACTCTATAAATAGGCCTAGAGATTCTCCAGGAAACCCTAGAACCTCGCCGCCTACCCATTCTTCCTCAATCTCTCTCCATCTCTCGCAATCAACAAGAATCACCGACGGCTATTCTCCGGCTAGCCATCGATTGAGAGCACCCCGGAGTCCGTGCAGTGGCTCGTTGGAAGCGCCTCGTCGAGAAGAATCTCTGGGTGCAAGCAATCATCAAGGGGAGCTCGGAGCTGGACGAATTTGATCGTTCCCTTTCCTTCGGGTTCGCCGGGATTTCGCCAATCGCCGTCGTCTCTGTCGACCATCGCCGGAGCTGATCATACCATCGTACTCACGATGAGTTTGCGCATCAGTAGAACCTACTATCGCTTCCTAGCTTACATCCTAGCCCGAGTTTGCATTCTGGCCGAGCCGCACCGCCGCAGTCGAGGTCGCCGGCGTAGATCCGGTGGTCCTCCGAGTTAAGCGACCCCACCATCATGTTCAGTGAATCGAGGCGAGTCGGAAACCCCCAGTAGCCCATCCCGGGAAGCCATAAAACGGCAGCGCCGTCGTGCGTTGGCCGCCGGCGTCAAGCCGCCGGCGAAGCCAACGTGGCCTGTAGGACCCCGTATGGTCTTTGACTTGTCCACGCCAACGTGGCAGTCAACACGTATTTTGGTCCCACCAGTTAGTCGCTGCGGGTGTAGAGTGAACCGGTAAGTTTAGTATTTGGTTTAATTCAAATTCCAGAAAATCACTTAAATTTTGTAAAATCATATAAAATTCATTTCAACTCGAAAAATTATGAATAAGATATCAAAATGCTCACAAAAATAAACTCTATTCAAATAAAATATAAAAAAAATGTGTGTCAAAATAAAAATTCACTTATTTTTAACCTTATTAATTATGCCATTGCATTTATTTAAAATACAATTGGAATTCAATAATTAGTAAAGTTTCAAAAATTAAATTTTAACTATTCAGTAACTAAATAAAATGTTAAGATTAATTTTATTTACCATATTTGCATTAACTTAATTATTAGTGGTAGTTCATAAACCCTAATTTGCAAATTACTATTTTCTATTTTCTGTAAATAATAATAAATCAAGAAAATACTATAAAACCAATATTAATTTAGTAACTTAAATATTGTGAACTTAAATAATTTTTAATTTGCAAGTTGTTATTTTTTAAAACCTAGTAATAATTGTTAAACCCTTATCTCTGAATTAAACCTAATTAGGAGTTACTCTAATTATTAAATCTTGTGAAAATTAATAAAATGTCAAAACATTACTAAATTTGATTCAAAGTAATTAGTAACTACAACTCTATTACGAATCAACATTTTAGGAATTGTACCATAATTTAGAAACCCTAGTTTTAATTTAAGTAAGACATTGATCTCATTATTTCATGTGTTCATCCATAGTAGTTGCAAACCTAAAACCCTAGGGATTTAATCCATGTGATCATTACACTTTAGAAGCAACTCTAAAACCCTAATTTTGTGTCACATGTGATCATGTGAATGTCACCTTACATAGAGAACCATATTATGTGACCAACAAATACAAGTTATGATCCACTAGCATAAAACCAAGTCACATGAGATCATCATTTCATGTCCTTATTCAAACCTATATGATTCCCTAAGTGTCACCTAAGTATAAACCCTAACTTGTTAATTGAATTAGTACCATTGATCACCACTCTATTATACCACACCATTAGGATCAACCTTAATCATCATAATTTAGTAGAACTATAATTATGAACCCTAGTATCAACCTTGTGTAGCAATCCACAACACATGTTCCTATTTCACTAAACCCTACTTAGGAAATGATAAGCCACTTAGCTTAGAAACCATTAGAGATTATTTAGTAAAGCAAATGTGAAGCCATAGTAACCCTAATAGCTAATTTATAGAACCATCTTGATAACCATCCTTTGATATGATACTTAGAAGAAACCATAGTAATAAACCTACCAATACTTACCACATATAAACCAATTCCACTTAAGAACCCAATTAGTTCCTATTAGTGGAACTAAATGAATCCAATAGTAAACCCTAGAAGCCATAGCACCTATATATAATAGTTCATATTCTTATTTTAACCTGTTCTTGAAAAGTTATTCTTTTGAAGTACAAATACATATCAAACCTTAGAAGCCCTAATCCTTCTTTGAAATACTCAATATTTCTTAAACAACATGTTCTTCAAAAGTTATTCTTTTGAAGTATAGCATAAGTAATCATCAACCATGTCTTGTAGAACTTAAAATTGACAACTATTCTTTATATATTGTTCCACCACTATTCTTTATGTGTATGATTGTTATGATGTCTTATATCACTTGGTTATGATGCTAATATAACCAAACCCTAATAAGAACCTTATTTGAGAACCATTCTAAAAGTGCAACACACCCTAAAGAAATCTTTACAACTCATCCATCCTAAATCATCGAGGTTAGGTTACGCTCGGGACGATTGCATCTCATACTATGCATTATAGCATCTTTGCCAGTTCTTTAAACATTGTCCTTACCGGACGATGATGGTATTTCAGAATTTGGAGTTATCACGTATCGAAGCTTTTGCCTGCATAATCTTGCAGTCAAGAAAGGCAAGTTCATTGCTTGCTCATGTCATTTTATTATTTGTATCAAATTATATGCAAAGTACTATACTTATCACTCATGCATTGAAAAGCAAAGTATTATTTTACAATTATGAATATGACTATGTGGTGGGCAATGGAACCATGGTATGTGTTGATATGGTGGAGGTTCCATTGCATGGGTACTACTCATCTAGGACTAAGTACCAATGCCGTCCAGTGATTCTAGCGTCGTACATATCGCGTTATCCATAAGATCTATAATGGCTCTGGGGAAGTCAGCTGTATCTTTTCCCTTCTGCACGCCAACGGATTGGTAGAGCTGGCGGGGTGTTGGAGGCACTGCCGTAGGTTGGGATAGCCTTTTAAATCCCCATCCATTAGTGATGATAAGCTCTACGATCTATGATGGATTGTCCGGAGTACACCGTGAGTAAAGCCGTATTATCGGGAGAAGTCTACTGGGGTGTAGGGTCGGACAAAAGGGTGGGTTTGCAGTGGTCATGAGAAGGCAAAGTGATTGGCTTGGATCTTATACTGGGCCTCACACCAAAGGAAGTGTGGACGAGGACATACTCTCGCCGGCAACAAAGTTAAGATCTCTTGTGGGGTAAAGTAACGCACCTCTCGCAGAGGGTATCAAGAATTGTGGACTGCCACTCCCTCGTTCCGGAAGGAATCGCGAACGCGGCAGGAAAGGAACTCCACGAAGTTCTAGTCAACCTGTGAAGACTGACGGGCATAGTTTTTAGAATAAAATAAACCTTTTGAAGAAATGTTTATGAAAACTTGCATTGGCCTATGACTTTCTGGTCTATTACTGTAGCTAGTGCATGATACACCTATTTCCTAATATGAACTTGCTGAGTACGCTCGTACTCATTCTATCCCATTTGAACCCCCTTCTTAGATCAATGCACCGAAGGAGAAACTACCGTGGAACTCGAAGACAAAGGAGTCAACTGCAACAAGATGAAGAATTCAATCAAAGAAGCCAATGGATTCAAGTTCTGCATCAGCTATAATGGAAACCTAGAATAGTAATAGAAGGGAACCTTTCCCTAATCCTAGCACCTAAGTAGCTAGAGTTCTATAGCAAGCCAATTAGCTCTTAAACTTGAGTTAGCAATAAGATAGACTATGAGTCATACTTCTGGAGCTTTATTTGAAGTTTTACCTCAATGTAAAGTAGGAGGCTGTGTGGATCTTATGTAACAGTTCGTGTGTACTTCTATAGACATACCTTGGACTCGCATATGTTTCTGTTGTACCACTCTGAGAGATGTAATATGAGTGGAACGGTGTTTCACTTGTGTTATATCAACGACTTGTGTACTACACCATGCAGTGGTACGCTGGGTCATCACATACCATGTGCCCCCGGGTCTTATCAAGAAGATGAGGGATGAGTTCCGTGAACTCAAGCAAGGCCGCATGACGGTGGTAGAATACTGTGACAGGTTCCTTACACTGTCAAGGTACGCCCCCGACGAGACCGACACCACCGAGAAGAGGCAGGAGAGGTTCCTGAACGGACTGCATGACAAGACGCAGACTGTCCTCGTCAACACCCCCTTCGCCGACCTTGAAGCCCTTGTAGACTCCGCCATCCAGATGGAAGGCAATTTGAACCAAGCCAATGAGAACCGCAAGCGCCGCATGATGCACCAGAGTGGGCCTAGCAACGCCCAAAGTATCGCCCCAGCTCAAGCGGAGGTTTCACTCCGAGAAACAACAACAAGTCCCAGATGCAGAACTCGCGCCCCGGTTATCAGAACTGGAGTGGAGGAAACTCCAGGCCAGGAGGCCACAACAACTACAACTACAACAACAACAACAACAACTTCAACCGTGCTCCGCCCAGAGTCCCCAACAACAACAACAACACCAACACTGCCCCCAGAACCGGAAGCAACGCCATCCCCGTTGCGACCAAGGACAAGGCCACCATCACTTGTTATGAGTGTGGTCTAGTGGGACACTACTCCAACGAGTGCCCCAAGAGGCTCGCCAAGCTCGCAGGCAACACCGCTGCACCTGCTCAGCAGCAACGCCGTGTCTCCACCGGCAAGAAGTTCGTCCCCAACAACCCCAATAACCGCAACGGCCGTCTCTTCCACATGAACGCCGAAGAAGCCCAGGAAGCACGAGATGTTGTACTGGGCATGTTCTCTGTCAACTCCGTACCTGCCAGAGTATTGTTTGATTCCGGAGCATCTCATTCTTTTGTCACCGAAGAATTTGCATCAACAAGTAAAATTCAACCTATTAGTTTGAAGCATGTTATGATAGTTCAAATTCCCGGATCAACCACCAAAGCCAGAAAATTTTGCAAAAATGTACCCATCCGAATCCATGAAGTAGATTTCTATGCCAATCTGATAATTCTGGGAACCAAAGGTTTGGAAGTCGTACTAGGAATGGACTGGATGTCAAAACACCATGGATTGATAGACTGTGCCAAGAAAGCCATCACCATGACTAGCAGCACCGGTATCCTAGTAGAACATGTCTCTGAAAGACTACCCAGAAAATTCACCTGCAACCAAAGTGTAGCCAAGCCAACTCTGGATCAAATCAGGGTCGTCTGTCGATACCCTGATGTGTTTCCGGATGATCTACCCGGTAAGCCCTCGGACCGGTATATCGAGTTCATCATCGAGTTAATCCCCAGAACTGGACCTATAGCGTAGAGAGCCTATAGCATGAACCCCACAGAACTTGTGGAGCTGAAGAAGCAGATCGATGATATGTTAGCCAAAGGTTTGATTCGACCTAGTGCATCCCCCTGGAGATCACCAGTTTTGTTTGTGGACAAGAAGGATGGTGCCACTCGTTTATGTACGGACTACCGTAAGCTTAACGATGTCACCATCAAGAAGAAATACCCACTACCCAAGATAGAAGACTTGTTTGATCAGTTGACCGGAGCCAAAGTTTTCTCAAAGATAGATCTTAGGACTGGTTATCATCAGCTGAAGATTCGCGCCACTGACATTCCAAAGACTGCCTTTACCACCAGATATGGGTTGTATGAGTACAATGTCATGTCATTTGGATTAACCAATGCCCCCGCTTATTTCATGAACCTCATGAATAAGATCTTCATGAACTTTTTGGACAAGTTTGTCGTTGTCTTCATCGACGACATTCTCATCTACTCCAAGTCCGAAGAGGAACATGAACAGCATTTGGAGACTGTCCTAGAAACCCTTAGACACCACCAGTTGTATGCCAAGTTCAGCAAATGTGAGTTTTGGTTGGAGGAAGTAGGATTCCTGGGACACATCTTGTCTGCAGGAGGAATTGCCGTAGATCCCGCCAAGATCAAAGCTGTTATGGAATGGCAAGCCCCAACCACCCAGACCGAGGTCCGCGCTTTTCTTGGATTAGCTGGATATTACCGCAGATTTGTAGAAGGCTTCTCGAGCATCGCTCGACCAATGACCCAACTGTTGAAGAAGGACAAGAAGTTCGAATGGATGGACAAATGTGAAGAGAGTTTTCAACAACTCAATAGTAGACTGACCTCAGCCCCAATCCTGATCATGCCTGACATCACCAAGCCCTTTGACGTCTATTGCGACGCCTCCAAGATTGGTCTTGGATGTGTCTTGATGCAAGAAGGCAAAGTGATTTCATACCTGTCCAGACAGCTGAAGCAACATGAGCAGAATTACCCAACCCATGACTTAGAGCTTGCAGCCGTGGTCCTAGCCTTGAAAGTTTGGCGTCATTACCTCATGGGTAATCAATGCGAGATCTACTCCGACCACAAGAGCCTGAAATATATCTTCACCCAAAAGGAGCTAAACATGAGGCAACGCCGATGGATAGAATTGATCAAGGATTACGACATGGAGATTCACTACCACCCCGGCAAGGCCAATGTGGTAGCGGATGCTTTGAGTCGACTGCCGTGTCAGCTGAACTCCATGATCGCAATCGAGCAGCCCAGCTTGTTTCAAGAGTTTGAACAGTTTAGACTGGAACTTGTTAGTGAAGGATTCCTAGCCAGCATAGAGCTTCAACCCACCTTGGTTAGCCAGATCAAGGAAGCCCAGGAAGGAAATGCTAGCATCGACGGAATCAAGAAACAGATAGCCGCCGGCAAAGCACCAGGATTCACGTAGATGAAGCCGGAGTTCTTTGGTACAAAGGACGCCTTTGTGTACCATCTGACTCAGACTTGAAGCAAGTCATCCTGAAAGAAGCCCATGACACCCTTTACTCAATCCACCCCGGAGGTACCAAGATGTATCAAGATCTGAAGGAACAATTCTGGTGGCATGGAATGAAGCGAGAGATCGGAAGCTACATCGCCAAGTGTGACATCTGTCAACGAGTCAAGGCGGAACATCAGCGACCCGCAAGACTGCTACAGCCTCTGCAGATTCCAGAATGGAAGTGGGACTCTGTGGGAATGGACTTTATCACAGGTTTGCCCAAATCCAGCAAAGGCAATGACTCAATATGGGTAGTTGTCGATAGACTGACCAAGGTAGCCCAATTCATCGACATCAAGACCACCTACCAAGGCCTAAAGTTAGCTGAATTGTACATCTCCAGAATAGTCGCCCTGCATGGAACCCCGAAGTCGATAGTGTCAGATAGAGGATCACAATTCACCTCAAGATTCTGGCAGAAAGTGCACGAAGGACTAGGAACCCGTCTGAATTTCAGCACCGCCTACCACCCTCAGACTGATGGACAGACTGAGAGAGTCAATTAGATATTGGAGGACATGCTGAGAGCATGTGTACTGGAATATGGATCCAAGTGGGAAGACTGGCTGCCTTACGCAGAATTCTCTTACAACAGCAGCTATCAAGCCAGCCTACAGATGGCCCCCTTTGAAGCCTTGTACGGAAGGAAATGCCGTACCCCTCTGAACTGGTCGGAAGTTGGAGAAAGCCAAGTCTTTGGACCAGATGTTCTTCGTGAAGCTGAAGAGAAAGTACACAAGATCCGCGAGTACCTCAAGACGGCGTAATCAAGACAGAAGAGCTACGCTGACAAGAGACGCCGAGAGATGACCTTCGAGATCGGAGACTTCGTCTATCTCAAGGTATCCCCCTTGAAAGGAATGCAGAGATTTCAGCTGAAAGGAAAGCTCGCACCCCGATATGTCGGACCCTTCAAAGTTCTGAGTCGCCGAGGCGAAGTATCTTCAACCTGGAGCTACCAGAAGAAATGTCGGCTGTGCACGACGTGTTTCACATCTCACTCCTCTGGAAGTGCCTTGAAGTCCCCGAGAAGACCGAAGTGTTCAAGAACATCGATCACCGATCGGTGGATATCAACAAGGACCTGACGTACCGCGAAGTGCCGATTCGCATCTTGGAGGAAGCTTACCGAACCACCCGCACCCGGAGCATCAAGTTCATGAAGATACAATGGAGCAACCATACTGAAGATGAAGCCACCTGGGAACGCGAAGACTTCATGAAGAAGGAGTACCCAGATCTCTTTAGTACCTAACTTTCTTTTAGATCTCGGGACGATATCTTTTATAAGGGGGAAGGGTTTGTAACATCCCAATTTTCAAAAAAAGAAAGTTAGAAGAATTCCAGAGATTCAAAATTCAGAGCCAACAAAAACTTTTATTTGCATATAGTGCCATGCATAGGACTTGTGCATTTGAGTGATATGCCATGATGATTGTTATTATGTTTATGTGATAAACCCTAAAACCCTAATGTGATCAAGTGAAGATCACAAACCAAATAAATCGAAAAGAGAAAGAAATCAAATAAGAATAAAACCCTAAAAACCCTCACATATGGTTTATGCCATTTTTATAAATTATTGCCCTAGACCATTTTGGTCTTCACCATTAGTTGAATAATGTTACTAAACACTTATTACAACTTAATCAAATAAACACAAATCAAATAAAATTCAAACTCAAATTGGGATCACATATGATAATGGTCAAATCTGCCATTTATAGTCTGATCCGTACTTTGAGCCCTTGCAATTCAAATTTTTCAAACTAAACTTTCATAATTCTTTGCACCTCATCCAAGAGCACATCAAGGTGAACAACTTTGGTAAATACCACCATGCCAAAATCACTTTGTATCAAATTCTATGCTCATGCAAAGTTGGAACTTTTTAATATGTGGAACAATCTCCAACTTTGCAAATTTGCCATTCTTTGATTTTCTAAACTCCACCACCACACATGTTTGTCTCTGGTCAATTACAACTTAACCAAATACACCATTTTCAAATTTTGCAACTATATGAATTCAACCAAATTTGGGCAAATTTTGCAAATTGCAATTATGGAACCATGCAAACACTATTTAAAATAGTGTTTGACCTAAACCCTACTGCCCCTCTTCACTCTAACTGGTCCCCTCGTCCCCTCTCTCACCAAGGCCAGCATAGGAACCCTAGAGGACCATGCATAGCTTGCATGTGCAAGCCATGCCGGCCATGTCGCCACCTTGCCGCACCATCTCCTCTCCCCTTCCTCCCCTGCCACGGCCACCTTGCCAAAACGCGCCACCGCACCACCCTAGCACCGCCTACACCAGCCATTGTCGAGGAAGCAGCAGCTCGCCGGAGATCGCGCGCCCAGGATCAGCCAGCATGTCGCTCACATCGCGCATGCGCACGCCACGGACACGCACTGGCCACCTGCCGCCTCGCCAGCACACGCACCCCTTGGCCCCTCCCTCGACGCCTTGAGCATCACCGTGACAGCACGACCCCTCCACACACGGGCAAGACTGAACCCTGGACCGCCGCCGCCGGAGACGATGAGCAAGATCCCGTAACCGCCGCGGCAGACATGGAAGCAATGCGAGCAAACGAGACGCCGCCCGACCGCGCTGTCGCCGCCAATAGCTTCGCCAGGAACCGTAGAACAGTGCCGCGCCCGCGCCTAGCTTCCTAGCTCGCTGGAACCGCCGCACGCATGTCGACCCTAACCCTGCCCCGCAGCACCCTTGCTCCTCTATAAATAGAGAGCTCCCCTGAGCAATCCAAGCACACCACCATCCTCTCCTCCCATCTCTGCTTCTCCACAACCACTCCACCCACTCGATTGACGCCGGAGCAGCCCCAATTGGACGATCGGAGCCACGGAAGCCCTGGAGGAATCGCCATCGATTGGAGCCGCCTCGAGCTCCGCCACTGCTACAGGCTGCTTCACCATCGTCGACAACCTCGCCCTGAACATCGCCACCGCTCGCCGGACCACTGGTTAGCCCTCTGACCCCCTAGGCTCGCCGCCAGAGCGTCGGGCTCTCGTCGGAGAAGACGACGCAGCTGCGCCGTTAGATCTTGTTTTAATCCAACGCCCCACATCAAACATACCGTTTCGGGTTTTATTACTCGCTGACGGGTGGCCCCGACACTGTCAGCAAGCCCACGCGCACTGGATGCGTTGCTGGGCCGTTTTTCGTTAATTCAAACCCTTTCGGCCCAATTCCAGTTCCCGTCGGCCCTTTTAATTCAAATCTAGTTTAAATAGTTTCAACTCAAATTCAATATTGGCTCCCACTTTGAAATTAAATAGTATCTGTTTGGCTTGGCCAAATTTAGCAAATTTGATATTGTTGGAAATCTAATGAAAAGTTCTACAACTTGCCACTGGTCTCACCTTGAGATCTGTTGTAGAAATAAAGTGACAAAAAGATTAAGTCAGGGACTTTTGCACATTCAAATAAATATTAAAAATCAACCAAAATAGATATTTAGTTAATTCCAACTCCAATAGCTCACATTTAACTTACACTAATTGTTTCTGCAATAAAATGGTGTGGTCACTTTGTATGATCATGCCCTAGTTTAAATAATGGACAATATGGCTAGTTTACTTAAGTGATATTGTCCAAAACTATTATGCAATTCATATGAAGTATTTTACTTCATTTAAATATTGTCTCAAGTAATTTCATATGAAGTTTGAACCCCTGGTCAAATACTCTCACATGAAATACTTGGAGATTTTAAATCATTTGTAGAATTATTAAATAGTCTGAGGTGGTCTACCTCATTTAAATCATTTTCTCAAATGATGATGATGAATGGTTGACTTAGGTCAACATGAATTAATGTATGATTGTTTGAGAAATTAAATCTTAATAAGATTCAATGAGAGGAAATTATTTCTCAAGAACTATATGGAAACTATCATTTACATAGGTAATGAGAGGAAATTATTTTTTCCTCAAGCAACACAACTAATGCACCCAAATTGTATTAAGTGTGTGCTTAGAATAGTTTGTGTGAATTTATGTGATGTTTAGAATTGCCAATGAATTGGTTGAGTGATCATACCTCGTATTCCAATTTAGACGCTAGCACCGGAGAATACCCGGAGGAAGAAGGTTGCTACCAAGAGGAGGAGGAGAACTTTGACCACTACCAAGGCAAGCTAATATTCTTGCAAAGTGCAAAGCCCTTTGGTGCAAGGCCCCATTAGTCTTACCTTTCTTACCATAAGCTTATCCCAAGTTTCTACCTTACAAGTTTTTACTTGTTTATTCAAAGAGTTACTTTTATAGTTAACTTTGGTCTAAGTTAAAGATGATTACTAGAGTAGCAAAGTTAGTCTCAAGCTAGCCAAGCAAGATAGCACCTCTCGTGATTAGTGCTAGTGCTAAATACTAAAACTTGACTACTCTAGATGGGAACGTGTGACTTGAAATGAATTTGAAACCTTGGAATGATGAGTCATTCCATTGCATGAATTTTGAAGGTGAATATGACCAAGAGAAGATGGTGATTTTTGATAAAATTGATGTTGGTTTGAATGTGATACCTTTCCAATATTGAGTACCCCCACAATACCTGATTATGGGTAGGGCTTAACTGGAAATTTATGCATCTTAGTATGGGTTCCCTCTGAACACACATCATAGGGGTTATGCTTGAGGCTGCCTCCTTTGTTGAGAAATGATGTGAATTGAGGTGAATTGTACGGCCAAGCCCTGTGCAGTTCCCAGGTTGACAGTTGGTCTTCACTGGGAGGCCAAGCTCATGGGGAGAGGTGATCATACTAGGATTTGTAAGTGAAAGGTTATGGTTGATGATCCGCGTACTGTGTTACGATGATTCGGGGTAATCCCGACGGATGAAATCAAATGTTGTGAAATCTATTCGTATAGCCGTGTCCACGGTTACGGATGGTTGGAAAGGCCATACAGTTTCCGATGTCAGATTCTTGAAAATGTTGGTGAAATGAATGGTGAATTTGTGACTTGTGGTGAATCACAACAAATGTTGTGGGAATGACACTAATGTTCCCACTTGAGTTAGTTAGCACATGAATAAGTCTTTTCTCAAATACTTGTGAACTAAAATTGGCTTTATGCAAATAAACTAGAGCTTAGCACCCCTTACTAGAAATGTTAGCACTTACACTAGTATTAGTTTGCGAGTACTTAAAGTACTCACGGCTTTGTCCCTGGCTATTCAAATGGCCAGAGTATGAAGATGAACAGAACTACCAAGGAGATGACTAGCAGGACGCCTACGACAACTAGGAGTCTTCCGACGTCAAGTGTTGGCCTGTGGACTAGAGAGTCCATTTATCTTTACTCTTCCGCTATGAACTTGTGTTTGTTCGTTGATCGATAGATCAACTATTCGTGTAATATGGATCATGTGATTCAAGTTGTAAGACAATATGGTTTGTAATGAATGATGACTATGATACTTAACTATTATGCCTCGCAACAACAATATTCATGGGATTACGATGAATGACATAATAGGCATCCGGACTTAAAAATCTGGGTGTTGACAATACTATAAGAGTACATCAGATTTCAGAGTGTCGTAGCCTATTCGATGGTACTCTAGAGAAGGGATCCTCATGGAGGGGAAAATAAGTAGGGGCCATTGGGCGGAGAGTCCTCGGGACGGTGGTACGCGATTTACCCAGCTTCGTACCACCTGCACGATGGTAAGGTCTACTGCTGCTTGTCTGGAATTATCTTGGCGCTTTCGCGTTGTTACAATGAGTTGTGGTTGTGCCTCTAGGGCTCCCGGTATCCGGCTTATAAAGGCGCACGGATCTAGGGTTTATACGGAGAGTCCTAGCTGGATTACAGGTTGCCTAACTACGGTACAATGTCTTGCCGTGTATGTCAAGGATCCGCCCTCCATCTACATCGTACTGGATCCGGGTTCCACATGGGCCTCTACGGATCCGGCTTCCTACCAAGGTCGATTAGGATCCGGCTTCCTGATCCTGGGCTGGACTTTATCCTTCATGATCAACAGCAACTGGGCCGCCCGATGGGCCACATGCCACATCACCGTCTGTGGGCCACCCGGGCTTGCCGGATCTAGGCACTGTCGATGGTACACCCATGAAGTATACCCACAATAGTAGCCCCCAGAGTTCTCCGAGATTCACCTCTTGTTTCCGCCTTGCTAAAGCTTCGTGACTTCCGACAATCTTGGTAACATGGGGAAACTTGAAGAACTCCAACTTCGTCTTATCTCCTTTCCCAACGTTTAGTCGGAAAATACCTCTATCCCACGGGACTTCATCCATCGACAACACTTCTTGTAACATGTCTCCGGGTTACTCCCCTGCTTGGATAAGGGTTGATAGCTTTTTTAAATTTTTACCTAGAACCCTTAAGAAGTTCAAACTGTTCCGCCAATCTTGGCGCCATTTTCGGGCAATTTGAGCGGTAACTTATCCTTAGCCATTTTTACCGCTTAGGGTTTTTGACACATGTTGATCATCCAACGGCGCGATGCTTGCGTTCCGACCACAGGATGCGGAGCACGAATCTCCTCCCCTCAGCCTATAAATATTCGTCGTTCACCCCGTTCACCCCATTCGCCCCCCTTTTCACCTCTCACACAGTGCCGCCTCCGAGCTTCTCCTCCGCCGGACCGGAGTTTCGCCAGAGTTTCGCCGGAAGCGTTCCACCGCCGCGAGCTGTTCTTCGTGTTCTTAAGTTCAGCGAACCACCCCAGCTAAACCTCGCCGCCGGCAACTCCAACCACTGCGGAAACCATTCCGGTAAGCCCTCAAAGCTTTGTCTTTTCGCCGTAGTTGGTAGGGATGAACAGGGTATTTTGACATTGGATCCGGCTAAGTCTTAGTCATCTTTGCATTTTCCTTCGTAGATGTCTTCTTCGACTCCGCCTCCCACCACCGAGCCAATCATGGCGACGCCAATCTCTTCCGCTCCTCCCCCGTTCGTCTCGGTTCAGCTGGAGCCCTCAAAGGATTCCGGCAAGAACATCGAGGGGACATCTGCCAACCCGGAAGAAACCGCAGGGGCAGAACAAATGGAGAAGAAGGTGGAGGAAGCTGCCGCCAAAAAATCAAAGGCTCGCGCGCGAGACAGCGAAGCCAAGGGAAAGTGGTGGCCCTGTACCACCACAGAAACTGAGCTCCGTAACCTCGAGATGGAAGGGTTCTTGAAGCCCTCATCCCGGCGGACAATTCCGGGTTCGCTAACTCCTGCTCCCGAAGCCGGAGAGATGGTGGTGACCAAAGTGCTCGTTGAGCGGGGCTTCTCCTTTCCGCCCAGCGACTTTGATACGTCTGAAATGTATCTATAATTTCTTATGTTCCATGCTAGTTTTATGACAATACTCACATGTTTTATATACACTTTATATCATTTATATGCATTTTCCGGCACTAACCTATTAACAAGATGCCGAAGCGCCAGTTCCTGTTTTCTGCTGTTTTTGGTTTCAGAAATCCTACACAGGAAATATTCTCGGAATTGGACGAAACAAAATCCCAAGGTCTTATTTTCCATGGAGCTTTCCAGAAGTCCGAAGAGGAAACGAAGAAGAGCCGAGGTGGCCCCACACCACCTGGCGGCGCGGCCAAGGAGAGGGGCGCGCCGCCCTAGGGTGTGGGCCCCTCGAGCCTCTCCCGACTCTGCCCCTTCGCCTATTTATTCTCTCCGTCGCGAAAACCCTATTACCGAGAGCCACGATACGAGAAAAGTTCCAGAGAGGCCGCCGCCGCCAATCCCATCTCGGGGGATTCAGGAGATCGCCTCCGGCACCCTGCCGGAGAGGGGAATCATCACCCGGAGGACTCTACATCGATCATGATCGCCTCCGGACTGATGTGTGAGTAGTTCATCCTTGGACTATGGGTCCATAGAAGTAGCTAGATGGTTGTCTTCTCCTCTTGTGCTATCATGTTTAGATCTTGTGAGCTTCCTAACATGATCAAGATCATCTATTTGTAATGCTACATGTTGTGTTTGTTGGAATCCGATGAATATGGAATACTATGTCAAGTTGATTATTGATCTATCATATATGTGTTGTTTATGATCTTGCATGCTCTCTGTTGCTAGTAGAGGCTCTGGCCAAGTTGATACTTGTGACTCCAAGAGGGGGTATTTATGCTCGATAGTGGGTTCATGCCTCCATTGAATCTGGGACAATGACAAAAAGTTCTAAGGTTATGGATGTGTTGTTGCCACTAGGGATAAAACAACAATGCTTTGTCTAAGGATATTTGTATTGTTTACATTACGCACAGTACTTAATGCAATTGTCTGTTGTTTGTAACTTAATACTGGAAGGGATGCGGATGCTAACCCAAAGATGGACTTTTTAGGCATAGATGCATGCTGGATAGCGGTCTATGTTATTTGTCGTAATGCCCTAAGTAAATCTCATATTAGTCATCATGATATGTATGTGCATTGTCATGCCCTCTTTTTTTTTCAATTGCCCAACTGTAATTTGTTCACCCAACATGCTATTTCTTATTGGAGAGACACCACTAGTGAACTGTGGACCCTGGTCCATTCTTTTACATCTGAATACAATCTACTGCAATCATTGTTCTCTACTGTTCTTGGCAAACAAACATCATTCTCCACACCATACGTTTAATCCTTTGTTTACAGCAAGCCGGTGAGATTGACAACCTCACTGTTAAGTTGGGGCAAAGTATTTTGATTGTGTTGTGCAGGTTCCACGTTGGCGCCGGAATCCCTGGTGTTGCGCCGCACTATACTCCTTCACCAACAACCTTCATATGGCCTTCATCTCCTACTGGTTCGATAACCTTGGTTTCTTACTGAGGGAAAACTTGCTGCTGTACGCATCACACCTTCCTCTTGGGGTTCCCAACGGACGTGTGCTTTACGCGTCATCAAGACTGTTTTCTGGTGCCGTTGCCGGGGACGTTGTAAGAGCAAAATTCACACCCCAAGTTTTGTGTGTTTGATGACAACACTTGAGTAATCTCACCGTGTGCCTTGAGTACCATTGTTAGATTTGCAAGAGCACGGTGACCTCTCCGGACGCGTCAAGATCGGAAGACTGAAGCGTAGTTGATAGGTTTTCTGGTTTTGTGTGTGTTTAGCGAGGTGACATGGTTGGAGAGAAAAGGGAAGAAAACAAGATTTAGCCAGGACGGTACTACCGGTACCTGTAGCGGTAGTACCGCTACCCCTATAGGTACCGCCCTTGGTACCGCTCTGAGTCTGCGCTGATTTCGTCCCCCAGAACACGCTGCGGTACCCCTGCAGTACCTAGGGCGGTAGTACCTGTCAACACCCGGGTTTTTAAGTCCAGATGCCTATTATGTCGTACATCGCAATCCCAGGAATAATGTTTTTGCGAGACATAATAGTAAGTAGCATAGAGTCATCATTTATTACAACACATATTGTCTTACAACCATAGATCACATGATCCAATATTACACAAATATATTGTTCAGCAACACAAATAGTAGCGGAAGCGAAGTAGTAGTGGACTATCTATTCCACAGGCAACGCTTGACGTTAGAAGACGATCCTAGTTATCGTAGACGTCCTGCTGTCCGTCATCCTGATACTGTTGTTCTCCTTCAAAGTCTGGCATTTGAATAGCTAGGGCAAAGCCATGAGTACTTTTAAAGTACTCGCAAACTAACACTAAAGTAATTACTTATTAAGTATAGTAATGGATGCTAAGCTCTAGGTTTATTTGCATAAAGCCAAGTTTTAGTTTGATAAACATTTAGTAAAGCCTTATCATGTGCTAGACTAACTCAAGTGGGAACATTAGTGTCATTCCCACAACTCATTTTAATTCACCTCAATGTCACCTTTCAATACATCATTCCTTTTTAAGATCAAGATTATGATAACGGAGATAGTATGGCCTTTCCAATCGTCTGTAACCGTGGACACGGCTATTCGAATAGGTTTAACACTCTGCAGAGGTTGTACTCTTGTGCCACAACTTTTGATTACATCCGTCGAGGATAAACCCGAATCATCGTAACACAGTACGCGGATCATCAACCATAACCTTTCACGTATATATGCTAGTATGAGCACCTCTCCCCATGAGCTTGGCCTCCCAGTGAAAACCGCAGTTAACCCGGGAACTGCACAGGGCTTTGGCCATACATTCACCTCATATTAACATCATTCCCACTTAACGGAGGCAGCCTCGGCGTAACCCCTATGATGCTTGTGTAGAGGGAACCCATACTAAAATACACAAGTTTCTAGTTAAGCCCTACCCATAATCAGGTATTGTGGGGGTACTTGTATAATTGGAAGGGTATCGCATTCAGACCCAATCATCAGTTTTATCAAAAATCACCATCTTCTCTTGTTCATATCCACCTCCACTTTACATTCTTTCAAAGTTATTTCACTTCACCATGTTCCCATCTAGAGTAGTCAATTTTATTTGATTAGCACTAGCAACTATTTCATGAGGGGTGCTATCTAGCTTTGATTTGTTCTAAGCTAACTCCAAGTATTGTTCTACTCTAGACCAAGTGAATCATGCATCAAAAAGTACTTTGAAAGTAAATAAGCAAAATAATTGTAAGTAAAAAACATGGGATAGGTAAGACATTAAGTAAAGTGTGATGGTGCCTTGCTCTTGTAAAGCTATGCACTTGATGTTTAGCAAGGGTTAGCTTGCCTTGAGCAGGGTAGTTGTCAAAGTTCTCCTCTTCTTCCTGGGAGTAGGCTTCCTCCTCTTGATACTCCTCGTTACTAGCGTCTATATACGAATACGAGGTATAAATACTAAACCAAACTCACATACTAGTCTAAAACACACCAAAGATTTACACACTAATCCTAGCATCATATTACTCATGGCATGGTGGATTAAAGGGGTTGGTTCTTATTTAAGAGAAAATAATTTCCTCTCATTATTCTTATTTCTTTAATTTGGTATTTAGATCTTTAGAGAAAATAATTTCCTCTCATTAATTCTTATTAAGATTTAATCTCCTCATATAATAATCAGGTATGAAATACAGGTTGACCAAGGTCAACATTCCATATCTATTATATGTGAGTATAATTTAATTGAAGTGTTATACTTCACATAATTTAAGACTAACCAATTAATGATTTAAAATCTCTAAGTAATACAAATCAGGGGTTCATTAGCCTAATGTCATTCCCTGTGGTTGTACTACTTAGGATCAACATTTAAATGAGAGAGTAGCTCTCATACTATTTATAGAATTTGAATTCCACATTTTAAATGCACTAGTAATGGCTACATAGCCACTATTTTGATCTAGTCCATGATCATACAAATAACATGTCTATATTATTGCATAATCAATTAGAGGACATCATTTTTGATTTATTAGAGTTAGAATCAATTCAAAATCAATTATGGTTAAAATTTAAATAAAGTTTCAATTTGCAAAAGTCCCTGTCTTGTTATTTTTCTCAGATTAATTCTACTTTGAATTTGGGGGTGGGACCAGTGGCATTGGTTAGATAATTTCATTAGCTTTCCAAAGGCATAAAGTTTGCTAAATTTGGATTGGTAGATTTCAAACTACTCAAAATTTACTAAAGCATCTGCAACACATTTGAATAATTACTAAATCTATTTTTGAATTCGTGGGCTAGGCGGGAAATGCTACTGGGCCGAAACAGAATTTAAAAACACAGCACAGCCCATCTAGCAACTGGTGCCTTGGGCCGCCCTGACGAGGTGGGGGCCACCCGTCAGTGGCTTTTAATCAAGCGAAACGGTACGCGTGAGATGAGCCGTAGGATTAGAGCTTGCAGGGAGCGCGGCAGATGTGGTGACCCGGCATACCACTGCATGGTGTAGTATGCAAGTCTGATATAACACCAATGAAACACAGTTCCATAGGTATTATATCGCTCAGAGTGGTACAACAGAAACATATGCGGGTCCAAGGCATGTCTATAGAATTACAACATCGACTCTGTTACATAAGATCATCACAGCCTCCTACTTTACAATGAGGTAAAACTGCAAATAAACTCCATAAGAACGACTCGTAGTCTAGTCTTATCACGAATTCTATTTGTAGAGTATTTCACTAACTACAGAGGCTAAGAATAGATTTTAGCTAAATAGGTGCTAGGTTTAGGAAGCTAGTTCCCTTCTATGGCTAAACTAGGTTTTCTCCTTGTTGGATGTGGTATCTGACTCCTCTGACAGGATCCTGTCTCTTGAAGTTGTTGTGAACTCCTCGGCCTTTGAGTTGTGTTGTAGATCCTCCTTTGTGGCCTCCATATCTAAGCAGGGGATTTAAGAGTGGGATGAGTACGAACGTACTCAACAAGTTCATTATAGGAAAGAGGTGTTTAATGCACTAGCTACGGCATTAGACCAGAAAGTCTAATACCAATGCAGGTTTTCATAATCATTTCTTCAAAAGGTTGCTTTTATTCAGAAGAACTATGTCCATCAGCCTTCACCGGTTTACTAGAACTTCATGGAGCTCCTTTCCAGCCGCATTCGCAGTTCCATATCCCGGAACAGGGAGTGACAGGTCACGGTTCTTTACACTCTGCAGAGGTGTGTTGCTTTACCCATAAGAGATCTTAACCTTGGTGCCAACCGGGCATATTCCCCGTCCACACTTCCTATGGTGTGAGGCCCGGTATAAGGTCTAGCCAATCATGTTCCTCCGCTACCTCGAACACCCACCCTTTGTTGCATGCCCCGACCCCCTCGCCGGTCCCATTATTCCCATAGATTTCAGGGTGGACCCCGACCACGACGACAGTCTGGGATCGAACCAAACTCCTTCGCCGGTAGCTGCAACCCATCATAGACCGCAATACCGTGGGGACTTAAGGCTTCCCCAGCCAACCGCTTGCTCTTCGAGCGACAAGTGTCTACGGACTATGCCGTGGGGACTTAAGGCTTCCCCAGCCTACCGCTTGCCCTGACAGATACAAGTGTCTACGGTAAAGCGCATCCGTTGATGAACGAGAGGTGGAAACACTTTTGACTACTCCGTCCCACTCCGGATCTTATGGTTAACACGGGTATTACGGCACAAGAATCACTGGCGACATTTGTTGTTTAATCCTAGATGGATATAAACCCTTGCAATGGAACCTCCACCATATCAACACAATCCATGGTTCCATTGCCAACCACATAGTCATATTCATAGTTATGAAAATAGTGGTTTTGGTTTTTATGCAATAGTGATAACCATAGTACTTTGCAAGTAATTTGATAGAAATACTCAAATGACATGAGCAAGTGATGAACTTGCCTTTCTTGACTACAAGATTATGCAGACAAGGTCTTCGTTACGCAATAACTCCAAATTCTGAAATAGCATCATCGTCCGGTAAGGACGATGTTTAAAAGATTGGCAAGGATGCAATAATGCATAAGTATGAGATGCAATCGCTCTAAGCGTGACCTAACCCCGATGTTTTAGGATTAGTGAGTGGTAATGATTAGTTCAGGGTGTGTTGCACTTTTAGAGTGATTCACATACAAGTTTCTTATTCAGGTGTGGTTACTTGGTATGATAAACAGGTAGATAATAAAGCATATTAATCAATTGAGCACACAAAGAATGATAATTGGCATAATGTTAACGAGTAAAGAACAGTGGTCAGTTTTAGTACGAGATGGCATGGTTAATGATTGATTATCGTATACTTTAAAAGAATAACTTTTGAAGAACATGTACTTTGATAAAGAACAAGTATGGTAATTGGTTTGTGGGGTTCTATGGTTTTCTATGGTTCTAATTGGTTTCTGGAGTAAGTAGTAGATGTATCCTAACAAGGTTGGATTCATCAACACCAAGGGCTTGTAAGGTTGAGTTAAGCCTAGGTATCTTGAGCAAGTTATTATAAATAGTTGCTATCAAGGTTGGTATACCTTGCTGGTGATAGCTGGTTATTGGCTATAGGTCCTATTAGGCAGGATTGATGACGATTCCTTATTTTCTTCAAAAGAATAACTTTTGAAGAACATACTTCTTAAATAATAAGAAGTATTACAATTAAGGTTGAGGTTGTCTTGTATTAGCCATTGGATCTTGCTCGTCCCGAGCAGGTAAACGATAACAAAGATAATTTCTGGAGTGACATGCCATCATAACCTTGATCATACTATTGTAAGCATATGTAGTGAATGCAGCGATCAAAGCAATGGTAAATGACATGAGTAAACAAATGAATCATATAGCAAAGACTTTTCATGAATAGTACTTCAAGACAAGCATCAATAAGTCTTGCATAAGAGTTAACTCATAAAGCAATAATTCAAAGTAAAGGTATTGAAGCAACACAAAGGAAGATGAAGTTTCAGCGGTTGCTTTCAACTTATAACATGTATATCTCATGGATATTGTCAATGTAAAGTAATATAACAAGTGCAATATGCAAGTATGTAGGAATCAATGCACAGTTCACACAAGTGTTTGCTTCTTGAGGTGGAGAGAAATAGGTGAACTGACTCAACATAAAAGGAAAAGAAAGGTCCTTCAAAGAGGAATGCATCGATTGCTATATTTGTGCCAGAGCTTTGGTTTTGAAAACAAGAAACAATTTTGTCAACGGTAGTAATAAAGCATATGTATCATGTAAATTATATCCTACAAGTTGCAAGCCTCATGCATAGTATACTAATAGTGCCCGCACCTTGTCCTAATTAGCTTGGATTACCGGGATTATCGCAATGCACATGTTTTAACCAAGTGTCACAAAGGGGTACCTCTATGCCGCCTGTACAAAGGTCTAAGGAGAAAGCTCGCATTGGATTTCTCGCTATTGATTATTCTCAACTTAGACATCCATACCGGGACAACATAGACAACAGATAATGGACTCCTCTTTAATGCATAAGCATGTAGCAACAATTAATTTTCTCATATGAGATTGAGGATATATGTCCAAAACTGAAACTTCCACCATGGATCATGGCTTTAGTTAGCGGCCCAATGTTCTTCTGTAACAATATGCATGCTCTAACCATTAGGTGGTAAATCTCCCTTACTTCAGACAAGACGGACATGCATAGCAACTCACATGATATTCAACAAAGAGTAGTTGATGGCGTCCCCAGGAACATGGTTATCGCACAACAAGCAACTTAATAAGAGATAAAGTGCATAAGTACATATTCAATACCACAATAGTTTTTAAGCTATTTGTCCCATGAGCTATATATTGTAAAGGTAGAGGATAGAAATTTAAAGGTAGCACTTCAAGCAATTTACTTTGGAATGGCGGAGAAATACCATGTAGTAGGTAGGTATGGTGGACACAAATGGCATAGTGTTTGGCTCAAGGATTTGGATGCATGAGAAGTATTCCCTCTCGATACAAGGTTTAGGCTAGCAAGGTTATTTGAAACAAACACAAGGATGAAGCGGTGCAGCAAAACTCACATAAAAGACATATTGAAAACATTATAAGACTCTACACCGTCTTCCTTGTTGTTCAAACTCAATACTAGAAATTATCTAGACTTTAGAGAGACCAAATATGCAAACCAAATTTTAGCATGCTCTATGTATTTCTTCATTAATGGGTGCAAAGTATATGATGCAAGAGCTTAAACATGAGCACAACAATTGCCAAGTATCACATTACCCAAGACATTTTAGCAATTACTACATGTATCATTTCCAATTCCAACCATATAACAATTTAACGAAGAAGAAACTTCGCCATGAATACTATGAGTAGAGCCTAAGGACATATTTGTCCATATGCTACAGCGGAGCGTGTCTCTCTCCCACACAAAGAATGCTAGGATCCATTTTATTCAAACAAAAATAAAAAACAAAAACAAACCGACGCTCCAAGCAAAGCACATAAGATGTGATGGAATAAAAATATAGTTTCAGGGGAGGAACCCGATAATGTTGTCGATGAAGAAGGGGATGCCTTGGGCATCCCCAAGCTTAGACGCTTGAGTCTTCTTGATATATGCAGGGGTGAACCACCGGGGCATCCCCAAGCTTAGAGCTTTCACTCTCCTTGATCATGTTGTATCATCTCCCTCTCTTGATCCTTGAAAACTTCCTCCACACCAAACTTAGAACAACTCATTAGAGGGTTAGTGCACAATCAAAATATACATGTTCAGAGGTGACATAATCATTCTTAACACTTCTGGACATTGCACAAAGCTACTGAAAGTCAATGGAATCGAAATATCCATCGAACATAACAAAACAGGCAATGCAAAATAAAAGGCAGAATCTGTCAAAATAGAACAGTTCATATTGACGAATTTTATTGAGGCACCAGACTTGCTCAAATGAAAATTCTCAAATTGAATGAAAGTTGCGTACATATCTGAGGATCACTCACGTAAATTGGCATAATTTTCTAAGTTACCTACAGAGAATTTTGCCCAGATTCGTGACAGCAAAGAAATCTGTTTCTTCGCAGTAATCCAAATCTAGTATGAACTTTACTATCAAAGACTTTACTTGGCACAACAAAACACTAAATTAACTAAGATAAGGAGAGGTTGCTACAGTAGTAAACAACTTCCAAGACACAAAATAAAAACAAAGTACTGTAGTAAAAACATGGATTGTCTCCCATAAGCGCTTTTCTTTAACGCCTTTCAGCTAGGCGCAGAAAGTGTGTATCAAGTATTATCAAGAGATGATGCATCATTATCATAAGCTCCCCCATCCGTAGTGGTACTAAGGGCTTTGTCAATTTTAGGCCTATAATAATACTTCTTTGGTTTAGGCACTTTAGAGACATACATAAACTTTTGCTCCTTACCCACATAAGCTTTCTCCTTATATTTAAGAGAAGAAAAAGTTGAACTCAAGGTTCCCATAGCTTTTTCAAGTTCGCCAATCCTATTGGTTTGATTATCATGGACAACACAAGTTCCTAGGACACTAATTCTTTCATCAATTCCTCCTAAGGATTTATCAAGTTCATCAGTTTTATCAAGTAACATTTCCAATTTAGTTTCAATACTTGGAAAAAATTTCTCTATGGTTTCCAATTTTTTCATAACATCTTCAAGAGAGATTTCAATTTTAACTTCATCAACAGGGGTATTCCAAATAGACTCTCAATAATGCAGCTAGCTTCTAATGCAGGAGTACTTAGGAAGTTACCTCCCGCGAGACAATCAAGAACATACCTATTCCAGCTAGAGATACCAACATAAAAATTCCTGAGTAAAATAGTGGTGGAGTGTTTCTTAGTGCACCTATTATGGGCATTACTAATTCTATACCAAGCATCTCTTAAACATTCTCCCGCTTGTTGCTTAAACAAACGAACTTCAACTTCATGATTACTCATTTTAGCAATAGTAAATAAAGCAAACTAGATAAAGTAAATACAAGTAACTAATTTTTGTGTGTTTTTGATATAGAGTGCAAGATAGTAAATAGAGTAAAACTAGCAACTAATTTTTTTGTATTTTGATTTAGTGCATCAAACAAAGTAATAAATAAAACTAAGCAAGACAAAAACAAAGTAAAAGAGATTACGATGTGGAGACTCCCCTTGCAGCGTTTCTTGATCTCCCCGGCAACAGCGCCAGAAAAGTGCTTGATGTCTACGGGAGCTTCTATTCTTGTAGACAGTGTTGGGCCTCCAAGAGCAGAGATTTGTAGAACAGCAGCAAGTTTCCCTTAAGTGGATCACCCAAGGTTTATCGATCTCAGGGAGGAAGAGGTCAAAGATATCCCTCTCATGCAACCCTGCAACCACAAAGCAAGAAGTCTCTTGTGTCCCCAACACACCTAATAGGTGCACTAGTTCGGCGAAGAAATAGTGAAATACAGGTGGTATAAATAAGTAGTAGCAACGGCACCAGAGAAAAGTGCTTTGCCCGTGACAAGAAACAAGCAGTAGTAACGCAGCAGTAGTAACGCAAGAAACAAGAAACAAGCAGCGATAGCAGATATTTAGGAACAAGGCCTAGGGATTAGACTTTCACTAGTGGACACTCTCAACTTTGATCACATAAGTAATAGATAAATGCATACTCTACACCCTCTTGTTGGATGATGAACACCACTAACTGTGTAGGATTACACGAACCCTCAATGCCGGAGTTAACAAGCTCCACAATATTCGATGTTCATATTTAAATAACCTTAGAGTGCACGACAGATCAACACAACTAAACCAAGTACTAACGTAGCATGCACACTGTCACCTTCACGCTACGAAAGGAGGCATAGATCACATCAATACCATCATAGCAATAGTTAACTTCATAATCTACAAGAGATCACAATCATAGCCTACGCCAAGTACTAACACGGATGCACACACTGTCACCATTACACCGTGCAGGAGGAATAAACTACTTTAATAACATCACTAGAGTAGCACACAGATAAATTGTGATACAAGACACATTGCAATCATAAAGAGATATAAATAAGCACTTCACTATGCCATTCATAACAGTGAATAAGTATTCTGTGAAATATAGCCTAAGAGACCCACACGGTGCACACACTGTCACCTTTACACACGTGGGACAAGGAGTCTCCGGAGATCACATAAGTAAAACCCACTTGACTAGCATAACGACATCTAGATTACAAGCATCATCATATGAATCTCAATCATGTAAGGCAGCTCATGAGATTACTGTATTGAAGTACATAGGAGAGAGATGAACCACATAGCTACCGGTACAGCCCCGAGCCTCGATGGAGAACTACTCCCTCCTCATGGGAGACAGCAGCGTTGATGAAGATGGCGGTGGTGTCGATGGAGGAGCCTTCCGGGGGCACTTCCCCGTCCCGGCGGCGTGCCGGAACAGAGACTCCTGTCCCCCAGATCTTGGCTTCGCGATGGTGGCGGCTCTGGATGGTTTCTCGTACCGTGGCTTTTCCGTATCGAGGTTTTAGGTCTGGGACCTTTATATAGGCAAAGAGTCGGAGTCGGAGGGGCGAAGAGGCGGTGAGGGGGTAAGGCGGCGCGGCCAGGGCCTGGGCCACGCCGGCCACCCTCCTGGGCCCACCAGGCCTCCCCTCTGGCGACTCTCGCGTGTTCTGGATGCTTCCGGGGATTCTAAGATGCTGGGCGTTGATTTCGTCCGATTCCGAGAATATTTCCTTACTAGGATTTCTGAAACCAAAAACAGCAGAAAACAAAGAACAAGCGGCCCTTCGGCATCTCGTCAATAGGTTAGTTCCGGAAAAAGCATAAATATGACATAAAGTGTGCATAAAACATGTAGATATCATCAATAATGTGGCATGGAACATAAGAAATTATCGATACGTCGGAGACGTATCAGATCTCTAAGTAGAGAATGGTTGGTTCCTAAATAGGATGGTTCATAAGTATCTCACACTAGTAGGGTTTAGTGGAACAGGGTTATGTAAAGTAAAATAGTAGGTATGGTTGCTGTTAGGGTTCATCACAATGGTGTGATGCTAAATAGGAATGAATAAGGATGATGGCTTTTGTAATAGGATCTAGGATTTACACTTGGTTAACCCTACTTAATTATCTAGGTCTGATGAAGATGAACACATGACATGCTAATTAGTAGTGATAGGGTTCCCATATTTTATGTGGATTTGAACTAGTATTTAGTTGCTAGTTATGAATCTATGATTACTAATGAAGTAACATGATCACATGTTACTTAGGGTTTAGGGTTGGAAACAATTTAGGGTTCATATGAAGTAGTGGAACTAGGGTTTCTAATTGAATTAGGGTTTTGGTTTTACACATGAAATGATGAATTCCTGTTTTCCTACCATATGGAATTAGGGTTTTCTGGTTACCCCATAATTCTTGCATTAATAACTTCATTAAGGAAATTGAAGTTATTAATAATTTTGAAATAAAAAATAATGTTGGATTAGGCATTTTATTATTTTTAATGAATTAATAATTAAGGTAATTATTAATTAGGGTTTAAATTTCCACTAATAAAGATTTATCAGATTAACAAAATAACAAATTAAAGAAATTTAGTTTTTGGTGTTTTCTTTATTTAGTTACTGGTTTTTATTTAATTTGTAAAGTTTCCCTAATTATTGAATTTTAATTCAATCAAGTATAAAAGAAAAGACTTAATTAATGAGTTTAAAAATAATTAAATTTTTATTAAAAATAAAAATTTCATATTATATTTTTATTGGATAGAGTTTACTTTTCTAAGAATTTTGATGTCTTATTTATATTTTTCCGAATTAAACTGAATTTTATCAATTCATATAAAGTTGCAGCAATTTAATAGGATTTGAATTAAAACAGGAAATGCTAACTGCACCCGGTCTAAACCTACCCGTAGCCACTGATGGGTGGGCCAGTGGCCATGTCACCCACCACGGTGGCAACGACTGAGTCAAAATAGGGAACGTGGCAACGGGAGTTCCTGGCCGGCGGCCAGTTGAGGTTGACGCCGACGATACGACGTTCCCGCGCCCGCGTGGAGGCTCTGGTTGGATGTGCGGCACCATAGTGAACCTAAGGGTGGCGGCGCCCCCATCTATTGGTCACCGGTGTAACCCCGGTGAGCATGAACAACGGCGGCAGCCACGGTTTCACGACGCGGCGACGCTACGGTGGGCTATCAAGCAAGGCAAGCATGCCACGCAGTAGAGAAGCTCACCGCGAGTACGGCAGGCGTGTCGGCGAGACTTGTGGTGGTCTGCATCGACGGCGAGCGTCGGCGTTTGATGGCGACTGGCGGTGAAGCGACGGCTCGATTCGTCGGGCCTAGGGCTTCCCAGCAAGCGCGCGTCGGCGAGAAGGTTGCTGGAGAAGAGGCGGAGCTCTAGGGCTTCACGGCGCGGCTCGGGAATGCTTCAATCGATGGCGGGAAGAATCGACCGGCGAGCTAGGGTTTGTGAAATTAGGGGAAAAGGAAGAACGCGAGCGGCGAAGACTGTGGCGGGGTATTTATAGGGTCTTCGGCGGTCGCCGCTGCTCGTTCGGTCCACATTGGCGGCCAGGACGTGGCCTCGTCGTCGCGCTGTAGAGCTGAGGCTCGAGCAGAGGACGCAGCGAAGACGACGATCCCCTCCTCGTGTTTATCTGAAGTGAATCGCTACGGGCTGGTGTTGGGCTACGGTTTGAGCTGGGCCTGGGCTGCTTGATGGGCTGCGTTGCTGGGCTGCTCGTCCAGGTAAGCCTCTTCTCTCTGTTCCTTTCTATTTTTACTTCCTGTTTTCATTTTCTATTTATTGTTTTCTGTTTTCTAATTTGAATTCTATTTTGAATTCTCTTTTGCAGGTTTTTCTTATTTCAAGTTGATGGAAACTAATAAAAATGGTTAATAGTAATATTGTTGGATTAGGGTTCTATATGTGTGTATTAACACATAACACATAGTTAATAGTATTGGTTTGAGGATAGAATATTTCATATATATATATTTAATTTTATAATCCAACTATGAAAGGTTCTAAATTATTTTCCAAAGGGCCTTACTAATTATCTAGTGATGATTATTGTTTCATGTGGTATTTCTTTGTAAGAAATTATCTGCAAAGTAAAGCCAACTATTTGGTTTCTTATATAGGACTGTAGTTTTATGGGCATGATTTCATTTGCTCCAATATTTATAAATATTGGAGATTAAGTTTGGTTTGTTCCCATGGCTATTGGTATTACTTTCTTAAGTCTTGGATTTGAATGATTAGAGTAGATCTTACTCCACTTAGGAGAATTTTATTTGTTTGAGAAAATAGTTGGGTGTGCCTAAATATACATGGGTTGAAACTTAAATGTGGACTAGGTTTTATTTGTGATCACTCAAGTGATACATAAACTATAATTAAGATATTGTCTAGGGTTTAACTTGTGGTCATCAAGTAATTCACAACTTAGTTTGAGATATGGTTATAGGTTCCATATGTGATTTAACACCTTATTACTTTAGCTAGAGTTGCTCTTCCTCACCACACATAGGATGGTTCAATCCAAGATCATTTGGATTGATATAAGACTGGACTAGACAAAGGTTTGTTACCATCCAGTTGTCTCTCTAATTATCATATGGGAAATGGTTTAGGTTTTCTAATAGTTCCCCTATGATTTTATGTGTTGGATAATATCTACTTATCCTATTAGGATTTAACTTATCCTCATATACCTCAAGAGCATGATCATGGATTAGGCATGATCAACTTATTCTTAATATCTCTACCTCAATTTCTTAGGGTTTATGATCATCACTCAATTTATAATGATCAAGGTTTGGCTTCCTAAGGTATCTCTTATGAATTTGGTTTCTCACTCCCAATATCAAGTGTTGACTTGAATAGCTAAGATATAGTACTTCTCTTATAATTCCTTAGGTGGACATGGTCATGGTTATCTCATTAGATTTATATCCCAGGAGAATGCCTGAGATAATTACTTATGATTCTTCTCAAGGAATGATGATATAATCATCCTGATGATTGGTTAATTATCTCCCTAAGGTTCAAGTGTTGCCTCAACTACTTATGTGTAACTCCATAGCTTGATCCCTCTCATATAAGAATAGTTATTCTAGGGTTTATGGTGTACTCCTAATATTTATTTAAGTATCTAAGCTAAAGATTCAATTGTCTAACTTAGTTGGATTGGTCCTATCCTTATTTCACTAGTCCATGGGTATAGTCTTATTCCATTTGGTATTTGGTTATCTCACCACTCCAAGATGAAATGGTTTACAACCCAATACTTTAGTTCAAAGATTGTCCTTTATTCATTAATAGGTAAAGCTAGAATTGATATGAATGGGCTCTCTCACTTGGGAAGGACTTCAATACTAACCTAAGGTTATACTCCAAAGATAATTATGTGGTCACCAATATCTATGGTTAATATAAATGGGTTCTCTCTCTAGTGGAGGTCTTGAATAATATCCTAGGGTTTCTCTTTAAGATAATGTTTTGATTACTTGGATGTATATCCAAGGTTTAGCTCAAGGTTTGTTATTGCTTCTCTAACAATTATAGTAGAACTCTCACCTCTCTTGGTTTGATGTTTAATAATATGTAATAGGGAGGAGTATATACCTCTAGAGTTGATCTCCTTGTCTGGTTTCTAAGAATTTGAAATAGAATGATTACCATGAGGTTCATGGTAGGACCAAGGATTAGTTTAAGACATGGAAAAGATAAGTCAAGAATGGTTTCTCCATTTTATTGTTACTTGATTTACAATTGAATTGGTGTTCATATGTTATGACATGGATTACCATGTTGTGATCTTTAATAAGATCAAGTAGTTGATCCTTGATTAATAAGTTCTTGTGTTTATTTTACTTCCATTTGATCTAACCCTTTAGATCAAATCATCTCTACCCAAAACAAGGTTTTAACAAAGTCACATTGAGGTTTATAGCGCTTGACTTGATGAGCTACTTCAATTCCACCAAGGTCAAGTGAAACTTCAGTTACTGTGACTGTTTTATTTAAAGCGCAAAAATTCCCCAGATTTTCTATGCATGAATGCAGTGCACACATCTGTTTCCTCTATTTTTGTAACCCCAATACCTGGGATATTACAGTCTCTACCCCTTAAACTAAACTTCGTCCTCGAAGTTTGATCTCTCTCATGTTTCGGAGTGTGGATCTGACTTGTGCAGACTACGACCTTTCTCGAACTCCGTATTGATCTCACTAGATATAATTGAATATATCCCTTGTCCAGATTCTTCCTGGAATCCATTAGTGTCTGTCTCTGAACATTATTTTCTCACTCCAGTTCTATGATTTTACTCTGGAATCTAATAATACCTGTCTCTGAGCCATGGCTTCTAACTTTAATTAGTCTTTTAACTCTATAAGGTTGTTTCCTTTCTCATTGAAGATTTAATGATGGGACTTCTCCTGGTGCTACTAGCCTTAACTGAAGACTAATTTGATAACATACTCCTAATTGGTAAAATAGGTCTTTGTTTTCCCTTACTACCAAAACTGCAATAATGGTACTTAGTAAGGTACTTAGCATGGAATGGTCGTGATGGTTTATTTTCCTAAGAATGGATTAGATTCATGTAGTCCATCCAATCATGGTTTATAGTTGATACCTATAACTATTTTGGATTATTTAGGTTCCATGAAAGGAATCATTCTATTAGTCTTTGTTATTGGTATGTTCAATTGTCTTCATTCTTTGGCCATCTTGGGCTTTATTGGTCTACGGTATTTCCTTCGCCCAACTTCATTAAGCTTAACTTACTTGAGTTCTCGTACTTCTGAGTAAATATTACTCACTTTCTCAAGTTATAGTCCACTTCTTAATTCCTCGAGGTATAATCCTCAGCTTCTGGTCTGACATCCTTCTGAAAGTAGTGTTCAACAATCTTATGAAAATAAGATTGAACTTCCTCTCAGTTCAGACCTTCTTCATCTATCTTACTCAAAGTATTGAGTCATTGTACATCCAACTCAATATTTACTCTACCCCTTAGAGTTTTCTTATAATCTTCAACTCCTTTTCTTCCAACCATTGGACTTATGGTTAGAATATTGGTCTGGGTCTAGCTTATGGGTTGTACTTTTCTAAGAGTCTCACGAAGTACTTTGTGGTATATCCACTCAATTGTGGACTTCCAATGTGAATCCTTCGACTAAATGATTATAGGTCATTGTTATTTGGTTAACAAAATTTTATTTGTTCACAGCTTCTTGGTACAAATAATCCAATGGTGGACTACCTGATACCAATTGTGGCTATTTGTTATCTAAAAATGGATTCTATTATAGGTTCTGATCAATTGGACGAGACATCCTTTACTTTATCTCGCAGTATTGATCCTATATCAATTGTGATCTTCTAATATCAACTATGGTCTCCTTATATCTGCTATGATTTCATATATCATCTTCCTTCATTTAGGGTTTATTTTGCAAGAAAACCACTAGCTGACACTATGAATATAGTATCCTAAGTGATTTCCCATGCATTCCCTCTTCTCTGTTGACTATGGATCTGCTTCAGCTTCACCATAATCACCAGATTTCTCACCTTCATGCTTCTTCCGTACTAAAGTACTCCTCTGTTGAGGTAAAGCATGAGTTTTGATTGGTACTTCCTTCTGAATATTGTGGTTGCTTCCCACAACTTTACTCCTTTCTTCTGATGAACCTTCACCTTGGCTTCAGAATCTTTAGAATTCGTCACTTCCTCACACGAATACCATTACCCTCTAGATCTATAGCATCAAGTAAGGACTTGATATTGCAACATGCATTTGCATATTAAAGTCAAACTTCATGTATGGATCTAGTCAAACAATGAAAATCCAATAAAATCCAAGAAAATTCAGCTTTGTGTTTATAATACACATCATCATAGGCCTGAATATAATAGTTGAGTAAAACATCTCTAAACATCAGGCTGAGATGTGTAGTATATAACACCACATAAGATAGGTTTATATCGTGATACTTAGCATGAATATATGGGATTCTACTATTTGTCTCAACCTTTACCTTAATTGCACAATTGCAATGAGATAAACTTGGAACAAAGTGGTCTAGGATAGCTAAGGTTAACCTAATTTTCTTTGGAAGTACTACTTAACTTCCATTTTTGTTGAGGACTAACTCACATGATATGTCTAGGTTCTAACATTGCTACTCTAAACACATAACTATGGAAATATAGCTCGTATACTTCCATATGTTCTTACCATATAGCTAAGGTTCTGATGTACTAGACACAATTCCCACGGTTTTAGAACCCAAATCTTACTCTATTGTTTCGTGTCTAACTTCTTATCCAACTCCTCCTAAGTATTTGTGATATTCTAGTCCATCACATAACGATTCTTAGGTGAATTATATATGATTTCTATCTCTACCATGTAAGTAGGCACATATTATTCCTATCACTCTTCCTTATTTTCCATGATTGACTCATCATGGTTTATACTATTTTATATAACTTATATTATTCACTTGCTATCAATTGTTTCACATGTCTAGATAATTTTTACTTACTCATTACTTAACTTGATCTACATCTTCTATTAGGACATCTTAATTATCTTTATCACTTGATATTACTCCTATTACAGGTCTGAATAGTTCTTACTTAACCATAACATGTGTTGGTACACATCTTCCAATAGGATATCTTCCTTATGGTTGTATCCTATCTTTGGACTACCATGTATTGTATACCAACTGTGATCTACTCATCTATTGTTTAAGGACTTCATGGTATACTATATGTTTGGGGTTAGTTAACTAACTTTACTTAGTAAAGATAGTTAAGAAAAGTTGACTTAAGTGTGTCAAGATTATTCTCAAGTGAATATCCATCTCAAGTCATAAGAAGATTTGGTTCAACTAAGACAACTTCCTATAGACACTACCAATCCTATAGGTCTCATTTAAAGGGTTTTAATCCTAGGGTCAAAGCATTTGCTCTGATACCAACTGTGGTGACCCGGCATACCACTGCATGGTGTAGTATGCAAGTCTGATATAACACCAATGAAACATAGTTCCACGGGTATTATATCGCTCAGAGTGGTACAACAGAAACATATGCAGGTCCAAGGCATGTCTATAGAATTACAACATCGACTCTGTTACATAAGATCATCACAGCCTCCTACTTTACAATGAGGTAAAACTGCAAATAAACTCCATAAGAACGACTCGTAGTCTAGTCTTATCATGAATTCTATTCGTAGAGTATTTCACTAACTACAGAGGCTAAGAATAGATTTTAGCTAAATAGGTGCTAGGTTTAGGAAGCTAGTTCCCTTCTATGGCTAAACTAGGTTTTCTCCTTGTTGGATGTGGTATCTGACTCCTCTGACAGGATCTTGTCTCTTGAAGTTGTTGTTGACTCCTCGGCCTTTGAGTTGTGTTGTAGATCCTCCTTTGTGGCCTCCATATCTAAGCAGGGGATTTAAGAGTGGGATGAGTACGAGCGTACTCAACAAGTTCATTATAGGAAAGAGGTGTTTAATGCACTAGCTACGGCATTAGACCAGAAAGTCTAATACCAATGCAGGTTTTCATAATCATTTCTTCAAAAGGTTGCTTTTATTCAGAAGAACTATGTCCGTCAGCCTTCACCGGTTTACTAGAACTTCATGGAGCTCCTTTCCGGCTGCGTTCGCAGTTCCATATCCCGGAACAGGGAGTGACAGGTCACGGTTCTTTACACTCTGCAGAGGTGTGTTGCTTTACCCATAAGAGATCTTAACCTTGGTGCCAACCGGGCATATTCCCCGTCCACACTTCCTATGGTGTGAGGCCCGGTATAAGGTCTAGCCAATCATGTTCCTCCGCTACCTCGAACACCCACCCTTTGTTGCATGCCCCGACCCTGGGTCCTCGCCGGTCCCATTATTCCCATAGATTTCAGGGTGGACCCCGACCACGACGACTGTTTGGGATCGAACCAAACTCCTTCGCCGGTAGCTGCAACCCATCATAGACCGCAATACCGTGGGGACTTAAGGCTTCCCCAGCCAACCGCTTGCTCTTCGAGCGACAAGTGTCTACGGACTATGCCATGGGGACTTAAGGCTTCCCCAGCCTACCTCTTGCCCTGACAGATACAAGTGTCTACGGTAAAGCGCATCCGTTGATGAACGAGAGGTGGAAACACTTTTGACTACTCCGTCCCACTCCGGATCTTATGGTTAACACGGGTATTACGGCACAAGAATCACTAGCGACATTTGTTGTTTAATCCTAGATGGATATAAACCCTTGCAATGGAACCTCCACCATATCAACACAATCCATGGTTCCATTGCCAACCACATAGTCATATTCATAGTTATGAAAATAGTGGTTTTGGTTTTTATGCAATAGTGATAACCATAGTACTTTGCAAGTAATTTGATAGAAATACTCAAATGACATGAGCAAGTGATGAACTTGCCTTTCTTGACTGCAAGATTATGCAGACAAGGTCTTTGTTACGCAATAACTCCAAATTCTGAAATAGCATCATCGTCCGGTAAGGACGATGTTTAAAAGATTGGCAAGGATGCAATAATGCATAAGTATGAGATACAATTGCTCTAAGCGTGACCTAACCCCGATGATTTAGGATTAGTGAGTGGTAATGATTAGTTCAGGGTGTGTTGCACTTTTAGAGTGATTCACATACAAGGTTCTTATTCAGGTGTGGTTACTTGGTATGATAAACAGGTAGATAATAAAGCATAGTAATCAATTGAGCACACAAAGAATGATAATTGGCATAATGTTAACGAGTAAAGAACAGTGGTCAGTTTTAGTACGAGATGGCATGGTTAATGATTGATTATCGTATAATTTAAAAGAATAACTTTTGAAGAACATGTACTTTGATAAAGAACAAGTATGGTAATTGGTTTGTGGGGTTCTATGGTTTTCTATGGTTCTAATTGGTTTCTGGAGTAAGTAGTAGATGTATCCTAACAAGGTTGGATTCATCAACACCAAGGGCTTGTAAGGTTGAGTTAAGCCTAGGTATCTTGAGCAAGTTATTATAAATAGTTGCTATCAAGGTTGGTATACCTTGCTGGTGATAGCTGGTTATTGGCTATAGGTCCTATTAGGCAGGATTGATGACGATTCCTTATTTTCTTCAAAAGAATAACTTTTGAAGAACATACTTCTTAAATAATAAGAAGTATTACAATTAAGGTTGAGGTTCTCTTGTATTAGCCATTGTATCTCTAAGTAGAGAATGGTTGGTTCCTAAATAGGATGGTTCATGAGTATCTCACACTAGTAGGGTTTAGTGGAACAGGGTTATGTAAAGTAAAATAGTAGGTATGGTTGCTGTTAGGGTTCATCACAATGGTGTGATGCTAAATAGGAATGAATAAGGATGATGGCTTTGGTAATAGGATCTAGGGTTTACACTTGGTTAACCCTACTTAATTATCTAGGTCTGATGAAGATGAACACATGGGATGCTAATTAGTAGTGATAGGGTTCCCATATTTTATGTGGATTTGAACTAGTATTTAGTTGCTAGATATGAATCTATGATTACTAATGAAGTAACATGATCACATGTTACTTAGGGTTTAGGGTTGGAAACAATTTAGGGTTCATATGAAGTAGTGGAACTAGGGTTTCTAATTGAATTAGGGTTTTGGTTTTACACATGAAATGATGAATTCCTGTTTTCCTACCATATGGAATTAGGGTTTTCTGGTTATCCCATAATTCTTGGATTAATAACTTCATTAAGGAAATTGAAGTTATTAATAATTTTGAAATAAAAAATAATGTTGGATTAGGCATTTTATTATTTTTAATGAATTAATAATTAAGGTAATTATTAATTAGGGTTTAAATTTCCACTAATAAAGATTTATCAGATTAACAAAATAACAAATTAAAGAAATTTAGTTTTTGGTGTTTTCTTTATTTAGTTACTGGTTTTTATTTAATTTGTAAAGTTTTCCTAATTATTGAATTTTAATTCAATCAAGTATAAAAGAAAAGACTTAATTAATGAGTTTAAAAATAATTAAATTTTTATTAAAAATAAAAGTTTCATATTATATTTTTATTGGATAGAGTTTACTTTTCTAAGAATTTTGATGTCTTATTTATATTTTTCCGAATTAAACTGAATTTTATCAATTCATATAAAGTTGGAGCAATTTAATAGGATTTGAATTAAAACAGGAAATGCTAACTGCACCCGGTCTAAACCTACCCGTAGCCACTGATGGGTGGGCCAGTGGCCATGTCACCCGCCACGGTGGCAACGACTGAGTCAAAATAGGGAACGTGGCAACGGGAGTTCCTGGCCGGCGGCCAGTTGAGGTTGACGCCGGCGATACGATGTTCCCGCGCCCGCGTGGAGGCTCTGGTTGGATGCGCGGCGCCATAGTGAACCTAAGGGTGGCGGCGCCCCCATCTATTGGTCACTGGTGTAACCCCGGCAAGCATGAACAACGGCGGCGGCCACGGTTTCACGACGCGGCGACGCTACGGCGGGCTATCAAGCAAGGCAAGCATGCCACGCAGTAGAGAAGCTCACCGCGAGTACGGCAGGCGTGTCGGCGAGACTTGTGGTGGTCTGCATCGACGGCGAGCGTCGGCATTTGATGGCGACCGGCGGTGAAGTGACGGCTCGATTCGTCGGGCCTAGGGCTTCCCAGCAAGCGCGCGTCGGCGAGAAGGTTGCTGGAGAAGAGGCGGAGCTCTAGGGCTTCACGGCGCGGCTCGGGAATGCTTCAATCGATGGCGGGAAGAATCGGCCGGCGAGCTAGGGTTTGTGAAATTAGGGGAAAAGGAAGAACGCGAGCGGCGGAGACTGTGGCGGGGTATTTATAGGGTCTCTGGCGGTCGCCGCTGCTCGTTCGGTCCACATTGGCGGCCAGGACGTGGCCTCGTCGTCGCGCTGTCGAGCTGAGGCTCGAGCAGAGGACGAAGCGAAGACGACGATCCCCTCCTCGTGTTTATCTGAAGTGAATCGCTACGGGCTGGTGTTGGGCTACGGTTTGAGCTGGGCCTGGGCTGCTTGATGGGCTGCGTTGCTGGGCTGCTCGTCCAGGTAAGCCTCTTCTCTCTGTTCCTTTCTATTTTTACTTCCTGTTTTCCTTTTCTATTTATTGTTTCCTGTTTTCTAATTTGAATTCTGTTTTGAATTCTCTTTTGCAGGTTTTTCTTATTTCAAGTTGATGGAAACTAATAAAAATGGTTAATAGTAATATTGTTGGATTAGGGTTCTATATGTGTGTATTAACACATAACACATAGTTAATAGTATTGGTTTGAGGATAGAATATTTCATATATATATTTAATTTTATAATCCAACTATGAAAGGTTCTAAATTATTTTCCAAAGGGCCTTATTAATTATCTAGTGATGATTATTGTTTCATGTGGTATTTCTTTGTAAGAAATTATCTGCAAAGTAAAGCCAACTATTTGGTTTCTTATATAGGATTGTAGTTTTATGGGCAAGATTTCATGTGCCCCAATATTTATAAATATTGGAGATTAAGTTTGGTTTGTTCCCATGGCTATTGGTATTACTTTCTTAAGTCTTGGATTTGAATGATTAGAGTAGATCTTACTCCACTTAGGAGAATTTTATTTGTTTGAGAAAATAGTTGGGTGTGCCTAAATATACATGGGTTGAAACTTAAATGTGGACTAGGTTTTATTTGTGATCACTCAAGTGATACATAAACTAGAATTAAGATATTGCCTAGGGTTTAACTTGTGGTCATCAAGTAATTCACAAGTTAGTTTGAGATATGGTTATAGGTTCCATATGTGATTTAACACCTTATTACTTTAGCTAGAGTTGCTCTTCCTCACCACACATAGGATGGTTCAATCCAAGATCATTTGGATTGATATAAGACTGGACTAGACAAAGGTTTGTTACCATCCAGTTGTCTCTCTAATTATCATATGGGAAATGGTTTAGGTTTTCTAATAGTTCCCCTATGATTTTATGTGTTGGATAATATCTACTTATCCTATTAGGATTTAACTTATCCTCATATACCTCAAGAGCATGATCATGGATTAGGCATGATCAACTTATTCTTAATATCTCTACCTCAATTTCTTAGGGTTTATGATCATCACTCAATTTATAATGATCAAGGTTTGGCTTCCTAAGGTATCTCTTATGAATTTGGTTTCTCACTCCCAATATCAAGTGTTGACTTGAATAGCTAAGATATAGTACTTCTCTTATAATTCCTTAGGTGGACATGGTCATGGTTATCTCATTAGATTTATATCCCAGGAGAATGCCTGAGATAATTACTTATGATTCTTCTCAAGGAATGATGATATAATCATCCTGGTGATTGGTTAATTATCTCCCTAAGGTTCAAGTGTTGCCTCAACTACTTATGTGTAACTCCATAGCTTGATCCCTCTCATATAAGAATAGTTATTCTAGGGTTTATGGTGTACTCCTAATATTTATTTAAGTAGCTAAGCTAAAGATTCAAATGTCTAACTTAGTTGGATTGGTCCTATCCTTATTTCACTAGTCCATGGGTATAGTCTTATTCCATTTGGTATTTGGTTATCTCACCACTCCAAGATGAAATGGTTTACAACCCAATACTTTACTTCAAAGATTGTCCTTTATTCATTAATAGGTAAAGCTAGAATTTATATGAATGGGCTCTCTCACTTGGGAAGGACTTCAATACTAACCTAAGGTTATTCTCCAAAGATAATTATGTGGTCACCAATATCTATGGTTAATATAAATGGGTTCTCTCTCTAGTGGAGGTCTTGAATAATATCCTAGGGTTTCTCTTGAAGATAATGTTTTGATTACTTGGATGTATATCCAAGGTTTAGCTCAAGGTTTGTTATTGCTTCTCTAACAATTATAGTAGAACTCTCACCTCTCTTGGTTTGATGTTTAATAATATGTAATAGGGAGGAGTATATACCTCTAGAGTTGATCTCCTTGTCTGGTTTCTAAGAATTTGAAATAGAATGATTACCATGAGGTTCATGGTAGGACCAAGTTTAAGACATGGAAAAGATAAGTCAAGAATGGTTTCTCCATTTTATTGTTACTTGATTTACAATTGAATTGGTGTTCATATGTTATGACATGGATTACCATGTTGTGATCTTTAATAAGATCAAGTAGTTGATCCTTGATTAATAAGTTCTTGTGTTTATTTTACTTCCATTTGATCTAACCCTTTAGATCAAATCATCTCTACCCAAAACAAGGTTTTAACAAAGTCACATTGAGGTTTATAGCGCTTGACTTGATGAGCTACTTCAATTCCACCAAGGTCAAGTGAAACTTCAGTTACTGTGACTGTTTTACTTTAAAGCGCGAAAATTCCCCAGATTTTCTATGCATGAATGCAGTGCACACATCTGTTTCCTCTATTTTTGTAACCCCAATACCTGGGATATTACAGCAGAGCTTGCGGCATGATTTGGTCGAGGACGACGGCGACGGAGTAGGGGCAGGCTAGGGCGCTTGTCTAGCGTGTAGAGGGCGTGGAGGAGATGCTCGACGCAGGCGTAGCTGGCGCAGAGGAGGACGAGGTCGCTCGAGCGCGCGACGTACTGGCGCGGCCAGAGCACGGTGAGCGCGCGTGCTGGCATGTCCTGGCAGACTTTGGGCGCGCGCGTTCTGGCCAATGCCAAGCCTCGGCGAGCTGGTGCTGTGTACGGTGAGGTTCCTCGTGATGCAGAGATGCTCTTGACAAGGAGAAGAGTTGAGAGGGAGGCCAGGGATGGGTTGGCCAGAGGTGGCCGGGTGTGCATGGCATGGTGCTTCTCTCCTCTCCTTTCTGCTTTAATCGACCAAGGCAAGTACTGGGCTAGATGCAGGGGTTATAGAGAGATCTAATGATCACGAGATAGAATCGGTTTAGGCCAAAATCCATCGGGTAATAGCATGTAACACAATTCTGGATTCATGTCTGCCAGGTGTTCGACACAATGCCCGCATGAACAATTTGGTTGAATTTTGGTTTTCTTTTTGGTGAATCTCATTTATATAATTTAAGTGTTAGATTGGTGGTGGTGGTATTCATTTTGGATTTGATTTGCAGAATTTCAAATTTGATGTCATCTTCTCTTTGTTTCAACATCACTACTTGTCACATTCATACTGGTCAACCTACTCAACTCTAGCCATGGTGGTCAACATGAAAGTTACTCACCTTGACATGGTCTTGGATGACATGGCTTTGGTTGACCAAGTTTAGTTTAAGAATAGGGAAAACCCGGGGGGTAAAGTAGTGAAGAAAATATTTTGGTGACATATGACCATTATCATATGTGTGAAGATTTTGAGATTTCCTTTGGTTTGATTCTTGTTTCATTGATGCAATTGTGTTAGTTTATCATATTTAAGTATTCTACAAGCAAGAGAGCAAGCAATTATGGCCTAGGGTGAAGATTTGCAATTTGGCATAATGTGTATGTGAGGGAGAAATAGGTTTTTCTCATTTTCTTCTTTTCTTCTCAAATTAGGGTTAGATGATCTTGGTTTAGGGTTTAAGCACACTTGATCAACATACTAACACTCATCATGGCAATTGCACAAAAGAAAATCACTCATATGCATGAAACTATATGTGGCACTATATGCATAGAAAAAGTTTTTGTTAATTGCAAATTTTGAGTTTGGGAAATTTTCTTTCTTATTTAATATTGTTGAAACTTGGGATGTTACAAACCCTTCCCCCTTACAAAAGATCTCGTCCCGAGATCTGAGAGAAAACTAGGTACTAAAGAGATCTGGGTACTCGGTCCTCATGAAGTCTTCTCTCTCCCAAGTGGCTTCTTCCTCGGTGTGATTACTCCATTGGATCTTCAGAAACTTGATACTTCGGGTACGGGTGGTTCTGAAGGCTTCTTCCAAGATACGAATAGGTACTTCGCGGTATGTCAGATCTGAGTTGATATCCACAGCTCGGTGATCGATGTTCTTGAAAACCTCGGTCTTCTCAGGCACTTCTAAGCACTTCCGAAGTAAAGAGATATGAAACACATTGTGTACCGCTGACATTTCTTCCGGTAACTCCAGTTGATAGGATACTTCTCCTCGGTGGCTTAGGACTTTGAAGGGTCCGACATATCGGGGTGCAAGTTTTCCTCTAAGCTGGAATCTCTGCATTCCTTTGAGAGGGGACACTTTGAGATATACAAAATCTCCGATCTCGAAGGTCATCTCTCGGCGTCTCTTGTCGGCGTAGCTCTTCTGTCTGGATTGGGCTGTCTTGAGGTACTCGCGGATCTTGTGAACCTTCTCCTCAGCTTCTCGGAGAATATCTGGTCCAAAGACTTGACTCTCTCCTACTTCCGACCAATTCAGAGGGGTACGGCACTTCCTTCCGTACAGTGCTTCAAAGGGGGCCATCTGCAAGCTGGCTTGATAGCTGTTGTTGTACGAGAATTCTGCGTACGGCAAGCAGTCTTCCCATTTAGATCCATACTCTAGCACACATGCTCTCAACATATCTTCCAGTATCTGGTTGACTCGTTCAGTCTGTCCATCTGTCTACGGGTGATAGGCGGTGCTGAAATTTAGACGGGTTCCGAGTCCCACTACAAGAAAAGTTCTGATAGACAACGTCTCAAAATCGTCCGCTAAGGGGTATTTTTCGTCGCCTATGGGCCTAACCCGACGATATGGGTTCTGTTGTGGAAACTGCGTCAGGCAAAGTCCTACGACGATTTTTTCGGTCCGTCGCGCTTGGGCGCCCTTCCGCCACGGAAAATCGGACCGTTGCCCAAGTGTTTCCGGGAGCCCGTTGACTGCTGACGTCATGCAAACTGACACGTGGCAGACGCCGTTAACTAGCAGTTAACGGCGTTAACCGGCTAAAACCCCGTGGTAGATGGTAGGCCCACACGAGGCCTGCCACGTCTTAAGTGGGCCGGCCCATTAAGTTTGCGGGCCGGGCCAGCTGACTTAGTTTGACCGGTCAACTATATAGCTGGGCTGGTCCATTAGTTACGTGGGCCGGGCCTAACCTCTAAGGTTGACTGGTCAAAACTTTAATGGGCCGGCCCACTAAGCATGTGGGCCGGGCCGAATGCACTCGTTGACCGGTCAACAGGCAAAAGGGCCGGCCCACAAGACATGTGGGACCCACTTTCCTGCTATCGGGCCGGCCCATTTACAAAGTGGGGTCCACATTAAAGCTACTGGGCCGGCCCAAGAAGTTATTGGGCCGGCCTAATAAGCATGTGGGTCCCACTTTCCTGCTATCGGGCCGGCCCATTTAGTACGTGGGGTCCACATTTGATCAAATGGGCTGGCCCAACAAGCCAGTGGGCCGGGCCAAAAGCACCGGTGGGTCCCACTTTCCTGTTAAAGGGCCAGCCCATTTAGTATGTGGGGTCCACCATATAGCAAGTGGGCCGGCCCAACAAGATAGTGGGCCGGGCCAAAAACACAGGTGGGTCCCACTTTCCAGTTAAAGGGCTGGCCCATTTAGTATGTGGGGTCCACCATATAGCAAGTGGGCCGGCCCAACAAGATAGTGGGCCGGGCTAAAAACACAGTGGGTCCCACTTTCCGGTTAAAGGGTGGCCCATTTAGTATGTGGGGTCCACCATATAGCAAGTGGGTGGCCCAACAAGATAGTGGGCGGGCCAAAAACACGGTGGGTCCCACTTTCTGTTAAAGGCGGCCCATTTAGTATGTGGGGTCCACCATATAGCAAGTGGGCCGCCCAACACGCTAGTGGGCGGGCCAAAAACACACGTGGGTCCCACTTTCCTCTTCAACGGCCGGCCCGTTTAGTATGTGGGGTCCACCATATAGCAAGTGGGCCGGCCCAACAAGAGAGTGGGCCGGGCCAAAAACCTTGGTGGGTCCCACTTTGGTCTTAAAGGGCCGGCCCATTTAGTATGTGGGGTCCACCACAAAAGCAATTGGGCTGGCCCAACTAGTTAGTGGGCCGGCCCAGCTGTGGGTGGGGTCCACCTTAAAGCAAGTGGGCCGGCCCATTTAGAGTGTGGGGTCCACAAGAATCAAGTGGGCTGGCCCAATAAGTAAGTGGGCCAGCCCGTTTAGTTCTTTGTTTATATGCCGGCGTAATAGGCGCTTTAGGATTTTGCGAGCCGGCATATATGTGATTTCGCTTAATTGGGCCGTTTAAGGGATGGGAATTCGTGATTTAGATACTGAGAATATTTACGCAGCATTGATTTCTGTCGGATAGCCTCACTTACCACAAGCACCAAAGAAAAAATGCGCGAAAGAACTATAAAAACTAACTAAATATTACATCAGCTGCAAGGCTTTGAAAAATATTACAGAACCCGAGAGAAATTGAATGGTAATTAAACCTATAATACAATGAAGCGATCCAGCAATCTTTTAAGTTGTCCATGCGGCACCTATATCTGAAACAAAGACATTACAAGTTAAGACAGCAACAATGGAAAGCATAAAGACAACTTTGCAATATTGTTTGCCAAAGAATTTGGAACTCATCATTTCGTCGTTATAACAAGATCATTGTAATGCGCACAATAAGCAAACAAAGAGTGCATGCCGCATACCAACAGCCAATATAACGAGCATGTTAGAATGAAACAATGAGACTTACTACGTCGAGTCCCATGCAAACCAACATGTTCGGGGAGTACAAAATTGGCATGAACAACATAGTAGCAAGGCTATAAATTTTGTAACAACGATCGAGCAAGATGAAGTTATGATGGCTACATCTACAGGCGAGGGAATGTAAACCAAAAATAGAAGTTACGATGGCAAAAGCTAAAGAGGAGGGAATGTGAACCAACATGTGCCAAGTGCAATTACTTCATTTTGGCCGTGAACAAAATAATACTCCTGAACTTATAGTGAAGGGGATGCAAATCAAGATGTTTCGGGATATAAACTTGTAATGAGCAACACATAGAGGATAGTTAATCTTTGGAGCTTAGGATGGACCGGATACGAGAATATAGTGGGATCACCTGTGAACTTGTATAAGAGGGAATGCAAACCAATATGTTCAGCTTTCCATATGTGAGCGTCATGCCAAGTCAGAGAAACAAGTCAATAATGCAGCTTTTGAAGAACAAGATGGCACGCAAAATTATTATCTAGTAGTATGACAAGTTTATTTGTACTACAGGCTAGATAGCGAGTGATAGCATGCCAAACTAAGTCCTTACTTTGTTAGCTTACAATGAACTAGATACAAAACAATGGCATCACCTGTAGTACGGGGAATGCAAGCCAACATGTTCATGGAGTAAAAAATTGGCACAAACAACATAGTAGCAGGCCATAATTTTTGTAACAACGGCGAGTAAGATAAAGTTATGATGGCTAGATCTACAGAGCAGGGAATGTAAACCAAATATAGAAGTTACGATGCCAAAAGCTATAGAGCAGGGAATGCGAACCAACATGTGCAATTACTTAAAATTGGCCGTGAACTAAATAATAGCAGGATGTTACTATAATACCTATAATTTTTGTAACAACGACTGAGCAAGATAGAAGTTATGATGGCTACATCTACGGAGCAGGGAATGCAAACCAAAATGTTCAATCGCTTAAAGTTAGCAATGAAGTAGAAAATAGCAACGTGTTACGGTCATAGCTAGGAATGAACTAAAGAGCTTCGGACAAACAAGCATCGAACCCAGGAACATGGCGCTAAAATAAGGGACTTACATTAGGAGAAGCACTCTGTGGGAGTCACGACAGATCTTCACGGGGTTGATAGATCCGGTGATGAAGTACGCTACATGTGCTACTTGGGGTTGGAGAGACGGCCATTACACTTCATGATTACCTATCTCATCTGCAAAAACGTAATGGCGCGTCGTTAGCACAAACAGGTTCCCCCAAGATTAAACAAGAACTTGCAGGCAAGCAATAGAAAAGCGACAGTAGAAGAGTTTAGATCATGCACGGCGCGGGTGAAGCAGATCCGGTTCATGCACAGCGGTGTCGGTGAGCAAGATCCGATGCGGTGGACGACGGATCCGGCGAAGCGGCTCCGGTGGGGTGGACGATACCGCAGCTGAAGCGACTGCGGTAGACTGCTGGATGAGCATATGGTTTCGAGGTTCGGCGGGGATGATCCGGTCCGGTTGATGACGGCGTCGATGAAGCGGCTCCGGCAGGCAGCCGGATGACGAGGATCGCGAGGGCTCGGGTAGGCCAGGAAGTCCGGCGGGGATGTTCCGGTGCGGTGGTCGTGGAGGTGGTAGAGAGAGGGACTTGAGAAGTTCCGGTGGGTGGTCTCGGATGAGAGACTCGAGGGAAATGAATTTTTTGGGAGGGTATCCGGGGCTAGGGAGGTGGTGATCCAAAAAATGACGGCCGGACCCCCACCAACCGACTTTCTTGTCATCTCCACAGGGGTAGAATCGGAATTTGGAAGCGTGTGAAATTTTTGTATTTTAAGGCGGGAAGTTTTGCCGCTATGAGATTTTGAATTTCGCTAAGGTCCAAGTATAATGATAAAAAATTGTGAGACCGTACTAGTACCTCTGTTCAAGGCCGGCGTAAAATGAAATCGTCATCAAGTTGAACATCGGTTACTACCATGATCATCATCGGACACAGATCTGGTGACATGCACCTGAAATTGGTGCATCCGTTGCAAAGTATAATGCTAAAATTTTGAGTGACCGTACTAGTACTTATGTTCAAGCCCGAGTGCAACATCAAATCATCATCACGTTGAAAATTTGTTACCATGATCATGATCTATCTCTAAATTTGGTGGATCCGCTAAATCTGGCAAAGTATAATGATAAAGAAATTGTGAGACAGTAGTAGTACTTCTGTTCAAGGTTGAGTGCAACATCAAATCATCATCACGTTTAAAATTTGTTACCATGATCATGATCTACCTCTGAAAATGGGCGCATCCGCTAAAACTTGCAAAGTATAATGATAAAAAAATTGTGAGACCGTACTAGGACTTATGTTCAAGGTCGAGTGCAACATCAAATCATCATTACATTGAAAAGTGTGTTACCATGATCATGATCTATCTCTGAATTTGGCGCATCCGCTAAATCTCGCAAAGTATAATGATAAAAAAATTGTGAGAATGTACTAGTACTTATGTTCAAGGCCGAGTGCAGGATCAAATCATCATCACGTTGAAATTCGTTACAACGATCATGACATATCTCTAAAATTGGCGCATCCGCTAAATCTCGCAAAGTATAATGATAAAAAAAATTGTGAGACTGTACTAGTACTTGTGTTCAAGGCCGAGTGCAGGATCAAATCATCATCACGGTGAAATTTGTTACAACGATCATGACATATCTCTGAAATTGGCGCATCCGCTAAATCTTGCATGTGGCGCATCTCAGTGCGGAGTAACAGGCCAGTGCTATCAAGGTTGTGGCGTCAGTAGCGTCATCGGGCTCTCCTCTTTTGATAGATCTTCTACATGGCGCGGCGCACCACCCGTCGAGAAGCAGTCACATGTGATACCGAGGTGGAGACGTCGCCGGCATCCTCGAGGCGCGGCCGCCCTTCTACGAGCCAGCGTCGACTCAAGGTATGAATCCATGCGTTGTCGCGCCCCTTCTTCCGATGAAGTGGGGTGCCTTAGATTTATTGTTCTTCTCTTACGATTATTTCGAGCCGATCATGTGTGCTCTTTCTCTGAATATATTGCTTGAAAAGCTAACCAAGTTAATTAAATTCACTTCGTTCTTAATCTTGCGTGCTAATTTTGTTATTTTTGCTGACAGTGGTGCGCGCAAGGAGATTTATTTGTGGGTGTGCTGAGCTGTTAGGCCTAAGTCGAAATCCTCAGCTAAACGAGGCCTCAGCTTAACACAGAAAAAAGGTGTTCAATCTCGCCCACAATGTCCTTTTCTTTCCTCTTCCTTTATTGGAACTTGTTTTGCAGACAAGGAAAGTGGCACGTGTAATGTGAGTAAAACCCTCTTAGCCAAAATCAGCTACAAGCAAGATTTTCTGTATTGTAGATGCCCCAATTGACTCTAATCCCCAATGTAGTCTTTTTTTTATGTCAGTATAGACTTCTTTACATGGCATGCATTTGCCTAATGAGCAGCATTGTATTGCCATTCTAGCCAACCTGGTCGATATGTCAAGCTTCATGCACGAGATGCCATGTTTAATTTACTCCCTCACTCCGATCCATATGTCTTGGTGTAAAATGAATGTGAATCGAAGGGAGTACTTTTCTTAGATAGTACTATACCATTTCAAAAAAAAATACTAGTACTTCGTACTACTACATCACAAATGCATCAAAAGAGTACTACCATCACAAGACCACCACGGTTGTACTAGTAGAGTTTAATCGAACTTCCAAAGGGAATAAGATTACACATATGAACTTTAAACAGGACCAGGAGCATGAGGGCCAGCAGCGGGGGCGTTGGTAGGGAACAAGCCGAGGCAAGACGTAATTACGGAGGAAGAGGCCATATGCTGCGTGCTTGGCCTTGGTTGCGGGCGGTGCTTCCCCGATGTACTTAGGCCTACACCCGTCGCATCTTTGGATCAGGCTGCGGATGTCCTTACGGAGGATTTTGCCACGAGAATGGGCAAAATAGCTCCCAGCATGCGGAAACGAATTTCACCACCCTTCAGCCGCTTCAGAACGTAGCGGCTCTTCTGGTCCCTGCGCTCCTTGTTGTCGTCCATGTCATCAGAATATTCCTGTGAATTATAAAGTACATAATAATCAGGTGCTTAATGAAAGATCAAATAAATACTGCACTATCATAAGCAAACCTTAGAAACCCTAAAATTAAATGTGTAGAACAAGTAAATGGCAGAAGAAATCATACTAAATCACGAGAAAACCCTATGAACAGCAATGAACATAAGCCACAACAATTGCAAGTCCACTAAGTATGAACACATAAATTAATTATATGACAAATCAAGCCAACTACATGGCAGATTAGTCGAAATTAAACTAGAATATGACCGTACGAACCGTAGAATCAAGTAAATCTACAAGACAAGGTAGGGGATCAAATCAATCAAGAACCAGGTTCGTGCAAACCACGCGAACAGTAATATGACACAAAAAGGATCGGGACAGTTTCGGTAAAAGAGCAGTACCTCCTCGTCGTCACCCTCGACATCCTCCTGGAACTGAACGTTTGGGCCGAAATCGTCGAAGGGGTCGAGGTCCGTGTCCAGCACCGGGTCTAGGAAGACCTCGCCGTGGTGGCCTGCAACGCCTTGCGGATCTTCGGCGGGAGCAACGGCGTTGCTATCCACCTTCTCCTCGACGGCCAGGACGCCCGTTTCGACCGAGGTCGAAGAATCAGACAAGCAGAGGAGACGAGCGGCCTGGGTGCCCGGTGAAGCCTCACCCGCCGCGACGGCCACTACCGCAGAGGCATCCTCTGCGCGAGCGGCCGCCGATTGCTCCACCTCGTACGCAAGACCTGTCTTCATGCTGCTGCGGTTGGAAACGAGGAAGTCGATGCCTCGGAGGTGCGGTGAGTTGATGGGAGGGGAGAGGACGAGCTCGCGAGAGACGATGAGGCCGATTATTTTATAGCCTCTGACTCTCTGTATCAGAATGGCATTAGTTGTGGACGCGACAGACGATGAGGCCGATTAGTTGTGGACGTGTGAAGTCGTGCATGTACTCGATTCTCACGTATACCAATACTTCCAAACGTCATAAGTAATTCACAATCATTCAGAATAATATGAGACCTTAACATTTTATTGTTTGTGTCAGATATTGTCCATGAAAAATAACATCCTTCAAAAAATAAATCCCCTATGCCAATCCGGTCATGCCCGTCTACTCCAACTAGCTTCCTCGAGTAATTTCACCTTACATTCTTAAAATGAACCAAAATTTGGCACAGGGGCATCACATGGAAAATGATGTTACCATTCTCTCTTCCCATTTTTGTTTGAATTTTTCAAAATTGTCATGCCCTAACGGAAAAAATGTATGTTCCTTCTATGAAGCATGTATCAGAATGGCATTACCAAAACCTGGGGGTGGCGGGGCACATGGTGGTGTGATGATACATCACATTTGGACCACACAACACAATTTGGACCAACCAAAAAAATTCAACCACCCTACACAAACCCTGGTCAAAACTAGTTTGACCAATATTACAAAAGTTGTACATAATTCAGAAACCGTCGAAATATACGAATCATTCAGAGTCAATCTTGAAGACAAAGCAATTATGCCAAAAGACGAAGTCGAGGAGGAACAGGTCTTGCTATATTGCACAACAAAGCCAAATTCAACTTTTCATCGATTCCAAAATTACGGCTGCAATTAGCACACCCTGGTCTCCTGATGTCGCAATAGTTGGCTGCTGGGAGCGGAGACACTCGACTTCCTTCTTCAACTTATCGCACTCTGTGCGAACTTTCAAGTACTTCGTCTCGAAATATTGCGCATGTTCAGCATGCAACTCCACTTCCTCTTGAAAACTTTCACGATCCACGGTTGCAATCACACTGACCAGCCTTGTCAGTGACCACACTCATCGGTGGCTGGGCGCGTAGTTCCTCGACTTCCTTCTTCAACTTCTTACACTCCGCGAGAACATCTGAGTACCGTTTATCAAAAGAAGATTGCTCGGAACGGGCATTCTCTGCCGATATGGCACGATTTAAAATGCCCCCTTACGAGGTGGCGGATTTTCTTATGAAGGATGGTGTTGTGGCCCTTGATCTGGTCCGGTTTCGCGGAGAATCGTGTTATCACATCCTGCATTGCAAATTCAACGACAATGAAGTATGCAGAGTGCGAGATGAGGGAGAAATAAACAAATGGAGTGCCAACCTCTTCAATATGCACTGAGAGCTGCAAAGTCCTTGTCCATAGGAACCTCTTCAACTATGGAACCGCCATCCCTGGAAGAAAGACAGGTTAAGTAGTTGGATCTGGCAGCCAGCAAGGAGGCGATGAAAGCTGCGGCACGGCAATGGAAACATACACGGCCGAAGATGCACACACGTGCCTTGGCTGCTCCTCTCCGGAGGCCCAGAGCATTCGTCTCGATTACGCATTCGGGATACCAAACCTATGCAAGAGTTTGAGGTTTACGTTACGAAGGGTGGTGTTGTGGCCCTTTAATCTCATAATCCCTTCCTGCATGGAAAAATTCACCGATGTGAATCGGGGATCCTTTTTCATTCACAGGATATGAAAATCATAAGATTAGGAAAAGCATAGGATTTTGTATACATTAGAGAGGGTGTATGCGCTATTTTATGGGCTATTTTGGAATGTACAAAATGAAGTCGTGTTTAATAAACCCAAATCTCATCCCTTCTTGCAGGTTATCCCTATGATTATTCACTAGATCCGTATGTTTCTTATCTCCAGCCCGAGGATCAGCGGGATATCGAAGTGCAGGTGCAATGTGACTAGAGACGACCGCACGGGATTTTTACAGCCGGGGTGGTGGCGGTTTCCTCATAGAATTACTTGCGATGTGTTTTTGCCTTTTTGGCACTGCTGTTTTCTATGTTTCGTTGGTGGATCTTTGTGTCGACTCTAGCTGATCCGTGAGAAGTTGTCATAATTTGTGTATGAGTGAAGAAAGCAATAAAGCAGCCATATACATCATTTTGATGCGAGAGGCTGTGATATGTCCCCTATTTCGAAAAAAGGAACAAACATAGGATATATTTCTATAAATCAAACAACTAATGTAGGGAAGAACCCATAGGATCTAAATGCTACACAATTCTTATAGAAGTCCTACGAATTAAAGAAGCCCTCATGCAGTACGGAGATGAAGAGGAAGAAAAAAAAAAGCAATGGATATACTTCGTATATTATAGTGCATACATTATTAATGCTCTTGAGAGCTAACAAGTGCTCATCAAACAACGGGTCCTCGATAGCTAAGTACGAAGTGGATCCTGCGGTAGAAAGCACGAGCCTGGAACCGTCGGCCCTGGAAGATGATAGCCGGTTTAGTTGGCACCGCCTGCCAGCAAGGACTCAACGAAAATCCGGCATGGCGATGGAAACATACCCAGGAGCTTCGTACCCACCAGGTTGGCGAGAAACGAGCGATTTCTCAACTTGGGTAGGAATGGCGCTGAAACCAGCTGCCATGGAAGAAATACGGTTAAATTGTTTGATCCGCTAGCCAGCCAGAAGGCAGAGAAACTTCGGCATGGAAACATACCGGGGAGCTACGTACCCACCATCTTGGCGAAACACGGTCGATTTCTCGGCATCGGTAGGAAGGGCGACACTTGAACGGGCGGCCCTGGAAGAAAGACGGTCAAATAGCTGGTTCTCCCGGGTAAAAAAAATAGTTGGATCTGTTTGCCTTGCTGTAATCTGCGTTCATGGGGGCAAAGAAAGCATATGGCGATAAAAACCTACCAGGACTCTTGCTGGATTACTCTGCCCTGACCCAACAAGCCCGAAGCAGACTGAGCTTGCGATGGAAGCGCAGACTGAGCTTGCGATGGAAGCGCAGACTGAGCTTGCGATGGAAGCGCAGACATGCCTTTCAGTCGGCGCCGCTGGTACACTTTCAAAGTCGGAGTTTGCAGGACTTTCAGCGGGATGGATTTCATTGCGGATTTAGTCTCAGACAACAACGCCTCCTTCCTCTTCTTACACTTCTTCATGTTCTTCTTAGACAACTTGTTGAACGATGGATGAATCGCTGGAGGAAGAAGGAAGGGACAAGCAGGTGGGGATAGAAGGGGTCGGTGTAGAGCTCTCCGGGGAGGGTTCCCCGGGGAGGAGGATGAAAACTGGAACGAACAGGACAGGGATGGGACTGGGCAATCTTGTCCGTCCATCCAAAATCAAAGGGCAGGAGCACATAAGACTTTGGGCCATTGACAGGCTGGTCCTGCCACAGGCGGAGTAAAAGAATCTTGTTCGGGGTCGGCCGCGGAAGCCAAATCTCTGTGTCCCAAAGTCTACTAGTAGTCTACTCCTATATAGGTATAGCTGCATAGCCATCATACCATTGCATTGATCGAGCTGTACGCCTTTACCACTCTGATTCAGGTCCAAAATATTAGTGTTCTCTTGTCAAATCAAAGGCCTTGTCGGTTGTGAAATGGACGTTCTTTAACTCACAAACTACTCCAAGGACATCATTTACGGACTACTCAGTTCGGCAAAAAGATTCTTGAAGCCATGTACATATTTTCTGGATCGATTTAGTAATTTGCTACAACTGTAATATTATTTCCAATTTTCAGCAATTTATTTGAATTTTAGGATTTTACTTATAAATTTCGCTAATTGACATGTGTAGGAAAGATAGAAAACAACTAGTGTATGCATGACCAATTAATCTGACTAAATAAATCTTATAGTGGCCACTTTGCATCACTCAAACTGAGAGTGCATGTTAGATTCATATGATAGAATAATGGAGAATCGCTATGACATATGCCTCCTTGAATCCTACGGGAAAGAAATCTACGAGAATTGGTAGAGCTAGGTGCGTGATGGTATCATAGGAAAGACAAAGGAAATTTCTATATAGATTGAGAGTGCATAGCATAGTTGTCACAGATGCATATGAATTTTTCCAAGAGGTCTAACCTCTTATTAGAAATCCCATAGGGTTGTACTAGTATAAGAAAACAATACATAGAAATTTTGGAGGATTCAATTCTTCAAATCAAACAAGCTATATAGGGGGGAAATCATATCCTTTGATTCGTACAATTTGTATAGGAGTTATGTAGGATTTGACTATAGGAGTTATGTAGGATTTGACTATAGGATTTGAATATTTGTACGGTTGTGTAATATTTCTACCCAGATCAATTCACATACCACCGGTTATGTATTTTTTGGGCTATAAAAATAGGAGGTGTGGTATATTTGATGTGTGTAGAGATAATCTCACCATCTTATAGCCACCCCTAACATTTCGAGCAAAAAAAAAATCTATACCACTACCCACCTCTCGTCCTACACTCAATTCCTACACAACCAAACAACAAAAATTGGCTATCCCTAGCCAGGTGGTTGGGGATACTCTCACCCCATAAACCTATCTCCTAAACCAAACAACCCCTAATATGGAGGGAAGGAAAACCTAGTATCTGATATTGTACAAAAACACATAAAGCAATCTGGAACCGTCCACATAGAATCAACGGGCCAGAGCAGATGCCTTCTTTGGGAAGGGTCTTGCGCGGAAGCCAAGGAATCCTCTGCGTCGACAATCTGGTGTAGCAGTAAAATACACCATCATAGCGGAACATTGATGGAGTCACTACAATGCGTCCGAATCCGGGTATAGTCTTGTCATATCAATGGACATGTCAGTTTCTCCAGATATAATCTATCCGTTAGCTAGTACTACTACTCTAGAGCCTGACGCCACATGCAGAAGTTGTACAGTACTACGACTACTATCGAGTATCGACTAGTCCGATCACGTCCAGGTCCCAACTACTCAAAAATGGCCGTAAAGAAAATGCAGAAGTAGGATGGGGCCACGACAAAAGACATACATCTAATTATGGACAGAGGTAGTATCATATCAGCATGCATTAGCATCTCATTTGCAACTAGTTGCACTCGCATCCTATTATCGGATATCACACTTCTGCACTTTTAAAAAATATGAAGAAAAACAAAACTGGGACACATATTATGTTGTGTATTGCTCCACAGGTCACAGATGAGTATGTAAAAAAAAATCTAGCTTGCACAAAAAAGACAAATGATATGTGAATAGTTAAGGAATATTATCCACTTTGGTCTCTTCTTTTTTCCACAGCTCACATATGGTCACTTTTTGAAACAAATGTTTAGATGTGCGCAAGATACAACATAACCCGTGACTATGATTTGAATTTACATTTTTTTACAAACACGAAATGTGACATCCGACAATAAGATGAGGGATCAACTAGTTGCGAAATGTTTGCACTCCTGACCATGCATCTGAATCTACCTACTAGACTACTACAACAACATACAAAATGCACCAGTTTTGAACTAGACATGTAACAGCAGTACTAACCGTTGATTTCCAAAATCTAACGCTTGTGATTAGAGGGATTCGCGTCAAGAGATACCACAACAGCATACACTTCTTTCTAGAACCATCATGTAGCCATTATGTAGAAGAAGAAAAAAGCAGGGTCACACCAATATCACACGTCCCACTCGATAGTAAGAAAGGTTCCAAGTTATTGTTCCCATTTCTCAACTGGTCATACCTTTTTCGATGGTGTAACCTACGTAGTATAAGTTATATATTAGTTGTATGGAAAGTTTGAGCAACATTTAGAACATAATTTTGTACTCCTAATTGGTCCAACATGCATGCTAAGATTGGGGTCTTCACCTTGAAACGGTGAGCGCCGAAAAGCGGGTCAAAATCGCCCAGATCCTCGAAGATATCTACAGGCGCAGCCGCTGTATGAGAGACGGAGTGGGAAACGAGTGGGGCGATGTATGAGAGACGGAGTGGGGGTGTAGTATGTACTATAGTAAGACGGCGAGACGGCGAGGTTAGAGTGATTAAGACTAGTCACAATGGGAAGTACGTAGTACGTAGTATCATACACTACTAGTTTGTGATACTACCTCCACAATGCATAGTATCATAATATGGTTCATACTTATGTCATATTTAAAGTTTTGTAGAATCTCAATGCAAATGTGTGTACATGATGTATTTGTCATGAAGTTTTCTAAGTTTTCTAGGTTTATGTGTTATAATACTACTCTCATCTCTCACCTGATAATTGATGTGACACATTAGATTTTTGCCAACATGGCATGTATGATACTACTTACGAGCCTTAAAAGCACTTTTGTGATGTTGATCAAATTGTACTCTAAAATTGTCACTGGACAACAGGTCGGCCTATTGCAAACTTGTTTGAATGAGCTAAAATAGTTAGAAATCTAGAAAATTTGTCACTTCAATGAATTTTCATCCTATAACGTTTACTTAATTTGAAAAACGAATGGGGACGTTTGCCATAATGGGATAATCATTTCTACAAAAAAGAATAAGATGGAAAGTCTCGCAATGTTATTTATCATGACAACATTGACAATGTCACAACCGTGGGGTGATTAGGGAATCCACTCCGCTAGAAAAAACAAACTTATATAAGGCATGTGTGGCAATGCAGTTTGTCTACCTTATACACATATCTCGATGTGTAGCTATATATGGATTTTATTTTCCAACTTTAGATGATCAGTTTATAGTTCACCATTTAATTAGATTCATAATTTTTGGGAATGAAATACTTGGAGGTACCCTGCAAGTGTGGTACCACAAACAAAGCCCAAACATGGGTCCCAATAGTACAACATTGCGCGCATATATAGGAAGTTTGAGCAAATTTGAAACCAACCAAATGAGGTAGAAACAAATCAAAAAAATTGTTGTGAAACATGTGCATGGAGCCATCACATGACATGTACTTACTACTAACAAGTAAAAAATATAAAACCCTATCATACATAGAGGTTTGGGGTGAAGAGTTATTATTCACACACATATAGAATAAATATGGACTACTTTTGGCTTTCTACCCATTAATTTGAGCAAGCTTCATGCAGTGTCCACTTCAAACTTGACAACATTGGAACCATAGCTGCTTGAGTTCGCCTCGCTAGCCTCTTCCCATATGTAAGCTTAATTAATTGGTTACACTACGAAAACCACAGTCAACTTCTGAATAATGCACGCATTGCCCCCCTTTTGCACATATGCAACTTTGCAAAGTAGGGATTTTGGTTTACCACACATTAGTGTGTTGTTTTCTTTTTATTAGGACCCATGTTTGGTAGCCACATTTTTCCAAAGCCAAAGTGTGGTTAGCAACAAAAAAAAAGCTAGTATGGCTAGCCACCAAATTGTGGCTTAAAATATTAAAGCCAAACTTTGTCAAAACTTTGTAAAAAAAAGTTGAGTCTATGACAAATGGACCATATATATACATGCAATGAAGTGTGATAAGCCAAATTGTGGCAAAAACCAAACACATGCCAAATAAACTATATGCATGGCTGCCAAATTTTGGCTTCTTGACAAATTGTGGCTAGGAACCAAACATGCCCTTGCTGGCCAAAGGGGTCCAAATATGTGTTTTGTTTATTCGCTATCATGTGCAGTGTGTGCACAATACCACAAATCAAAATTTCACGGGTAGGCCAAACATGCATGCATGTTAGGCGAATCGCCATTTCGAAGGCTAATTTGTCAAACTAGCTTACCATGAAACCATCATTTGTACTCCAATTAATTAAGTTCGGATATGAATGGTGGTCATCAACCAAACTAATAAGAATTCAAAATTTGGGATGATATAGGGATGTGCCCTATTTTTGTGGAATCAGAAAACATTAATTAGCCAACGAAAATGTGGGTTGCATCCAAGTATAGTAACTCACAAAGTCGATTGCCAAGAAGTTTTTGCCTAAATTTGAAAAAAAGCCAAAAATGAGGTTCAAACTTATTGAAATCAGCAAGCAAGGCAATCACGAAGTCACCAATTACTACTTTTATCTAGGAAAAATAACAAACATGATGGCATGCAAATATTCTTGAGAAGCGAGAATCATTACGTAAATATATTTTTGGAACCATGCAAGTTGGACATTGATTCTCTTCTTGCCACATGGGTGAGCTAGCTTGGTTACTGCAAGAACCATGCATGGCGAACTTTCGAATCATGACCCCTTTTTTAAGAGATCAATGAAAAACTTCTTATTTTTGACTATACTTTGCCAAATACAGTTTTTTTGGTTTTCCACATAAAGTCTTTTCATTTTTATTGGCCGAATTAAGGGGGGCAAAATTAAAAGGATGTATTTGTGAAGTGGCTACCGCGTGTATTGCGCACACTACCACCTATACAATTTTCACAAGCGGGTGACATGGTTGGATGGCCATGCATTTCCATGGTTTGTTGGATTATCTCATCATGTAGTATATAATAAATTTATTTTGTAAATATTTTTCAATTCAAGTATTAACGATGGTTATATTACAACTCAAATAAATTGGGAAAATATCGGGATTCGCCTCCCTATAATCAATCTTGCCCGTCCATTTCCTATCACCTGACTATAGGGAGTACTAGATTTAAATGGCGGTTGGAGTTAAGTCCTCAACCTCATCGCGATATTATTCCCATCTGTCCCCACTAAACAACCCCTGGCGGTTCGTTCTCCCACTGCATTTCGGCAAGTTCCAAAAAACCCCATTGTTTGCGCTTGCTCTCCCTCCCTCCCCCTCAATCCCTCCGATCGGTTCGACGTGCTTCAGCGCTGCCATGGCCGACGGCGGCTTTGTTTACGGCGAAGAGGAGCGTCGTTCCCCATGGGACGACCAAGGTGAACGTGGTCTACACGAATGACCCTTCCGTTCTCGAGCACACCCTCAAGATGTACGAACAAAAGCTACTAGAGGACAGGCCCAGGTTCATCGGCCTCGACCTAGAATACACTGCGAACCAAGTAAGTACCGCCGTCGTTCAGTTGGCCATGGACGACCACGTCCAGGTCTACCATATCTGCAGGTATGTTCATCACATGACTTCATTTATCCTTTTGTTTTTTATTATAGAAACTCTTCCTTTATCTTGGATCTGCTTTTTATTTCGAAATAGACTAGGTTCTAACTTGTATGAAAACACGAACAAACTAACTTGTATGAAAAATGTGGTCTGGAACGTAATATCCAACATACTTGTATAATTTTTTTGGATTGACCACGATATCTAGTTTCATGATTTTGGTACTCAAAATTTGCACAAATTTCATGTACTCATACTCACCGATAATCGGCATGGATGTCAAGATATTAACATATAGTAACTGAATCTTAACTTGACACTTAAATAATTAGATTATATAGTCGCAACAATAATTCATGTTATTTTGATGTGTATCAACGATGCAAAATCATTGTTTCAACGCAACAAGTATACAGTTCTTGGAAGAAAAATATGTGTACTATTTCAGCATATACGATCTTACAAGATTGATTTGTGTTAACATGCGAAGTCCACGATAATCGCCTTTGCAAGAATTCCTTCAACATAAAGGAATTTGTTTCACAACTGTTGACATCAGGGGTGACTCTAGCAGGTTTTCTAGAGATGGCATTAAAATTCCTAAACATAATTGGATTGACATTCGGGATATGATCAATTTCAATGGTCTGGCAATAGGACTGGCATGGGTGATTTGGCAGCCGCCATCATTGACCCATCTTACAAAGACATGAAGACCAAGTTCCCTACTAGCAGCCACTATCAATGGGAGTGCATGCCATTGCCTGAAGTAAACTTGAGGTATGCTACGATTGATGGGTATGTCAGTTTTGAGTTGTACAGGCGACTCAAAAAAATCAATGATGGGCAGCGTCAAGCACAACCAATTCCAAGGGAAGTGGTTTGCCCGGATTGCAAGGAAGCGGCTAGGTTGGCCGCTCTTCCCCCTGCCTAGCGCGACGAGAAGAAGCAGTGTGTCGGGACAACCTACTGGGAATTTGTATCTTATTGCTTTAGGCACAACATACCATTTGATCCGAAGAATATGCCACCATGGATAAAGGACCCGTGCGAGCCTACTTCGGGGTCTCCGTGGGATGGCGGTTCACATGGTGAGCAAGCTAGGGCAATGGCTGGATGTGGTGAGCTAGCAAGGGCAGGGCCTGTATCTGGTTGGGAAGCTCCAACAAGGATTCCCGACACACGAAGTGCGAACGAGTGCAGAACTTGGACTGCCAACCCATGGGAGGCAGGTACAAGCGGCACCGGCAAGCGCATCAAGAGGGATGATGATAATTGGTGAACTAGGCTGGCGTTATATGTTTCCAAGATTGTACATAAGTTTAGAATTATGAACTGGTAGTATTGTTTAGGTGATGTAATTACTTTTGCAACAATGTGAATGAGGTTTCAGAACCACGCATCCTTATTTAAACATGTTTAAAACATGAAAATGAAAAGGTAAGCCTGCATCCTTCTTAGTCACTCCAAAATGAAGCTTTTCGGAAGGTATTTGAAATTTCCATGTTTGAAACCCAAAACGACTTCTCTTCGTGATTGACTTCATAAGACAAAGTTCAGGCTTAGGGGTAGATACATGATTTTTCTGGTTTGAATATGACTAGACCTTGTTTATCAACTTGAGTGCTTACTATATGACATAAGAAGGCTATGTGCTTTGGTTTTTTTTTTTTTGAAATTTTATGCCCATTTGAATCTTGGTCAAATCCTAGGTACGGTTTGACCAAGATTTGAACAAGTTTAAAATATGAAAATAAAATGTAAGCCCGGTCTGGATCCTTCTTAGTCACTCTGAAATGAAGCTTTTGGGAGGTTTTTGAAATTTCCATGTTTGAAACCCAAAACCACTTCTCTTCATGCTTGACTTCGTAAGATAGAGTTTAGGGTTAGGGGTAGATACGTACATGATTTTTCTAACTATTTTTATGCCCATTTGAATCTTGGTCAAATCATAGGTTTGACCAAGATTTAAACATGTTTAAAATATGAAAATGAAAAGGTAAGCCTGCATCCTTCTTAGTCACTCCAAAATGAAGTTTTTGGGAAGGTTTTTGAAATTTCCATGTTTGAAACCCAAAAACGACTTCTCTTCGTGCTTGACTTCATAAGACAAAGTTTAGGGTTAGGGGTAGATACATGATTTTTCTGGTTTGAATATGTCTAGACCTTGTTTATCAACTTGAGTGCTTATTATATGACATAAAAAGGCTATGTGCTTTGGTTTTTCATTTTTTATACCCATTTGAATCTTGGTCAAATCCTAGGTTTGACCAAGATTTGAACAAGTTTAAAACATAAAAATAAAAGGTAAGCTCGACTGGATCCTTCTTAGTCACTCTAAAATGAAGCTTTTGGGGGTTATTGAAATTTCCATGTTTGAAACCCAAAACCACGTCTCTTCATGCTTGACTTCATAAGACAGAGTTTAGGGTTAGGGTAGATACATGATTTGTCTGGTTTGAATATGTCTTGACCTTGTTTATCAACTTGAATGCTTAATATATGACATAAGAATACTATGTGCTTTGGTTTTCATTTTTTGATTTTTTCTAAATTTTTATGCCCATTTGATCTTGGTCAAATCCTAGGTTTAACCAAGGTTTAAACAAGTTTAAAACATGAAAATGAAAAGGTAAGCCTGCATCCTTCTTAGTCACTCCAAAATGAGGCTTTTGGGAAGGTTTTTGTAATTTCCATGTTTGAAACCCAAAACGACTTCTCTTCGTGCTTGACTTCATAAGACAAAGTTTAGGGTTAGGGGTAGATACAAGATTTTTCTGGTTTGAATATCTCTAGACCTTGTTTACCAACTTGAGTGCTTACTATATATGACAGAAGAAGGCTATGTGCTTTGGTTTTTCAGTTTTTTTGAATTTTTATACCCATTTGAATCTTGGTCAAATCCTAGGTACGGTTTGACCAAGATTTGAACATGTTTAAAACATGAAAATAAAAGGTAAGCATGGATCCTTCTTAGTAACTCTAAAATGAAGCTTTTGGGAGGTTTTTGAAATTTCCATGTTTGAAACCCAAAACCACTTCTCTTCGTGCTTGATCGACTTCATAAGACAGAATTTAGGGTTAGTGGGTAGATACATGATTTGTCTGGTTTGAATATGTTTAGACCTTGTTTATCAAATTGAATGCTTACTATATGACATAAGAATACTATGTGCTTTAGTTTTCATTTTTTTGATTTTTTCTGATTTTTTTTACCCATTTGATCTTGGTCAAATCCTAGGTTTAACCAAGATTTAAACAAGTTTAAGACATGAAAATGAAAAGGTAAGCCTGCATCCTTCTTAGTCACTCAAAAATGAAGCTTTTCGGAAGGTTTTTGAAATTTCCATGTTTGAAACCCAAAACCACTTCTCTTCATGCTTTACTTCACAAGACAGAGTTTAGGGTTAGGGGTAATATACGTGATTTGTCTAGTTTGAATATGTCTAGACCTTGTTTTATCAACTTGAATTCTTACTATATGACATAAAAAAAACTATGTGGTTTGGTTTGATAGTTCATTGTTCATAATTCATAGTTGATCATACATACGGATCATACATACAGAATTGCGCGATCCTTATCGCGACTTCTAACCTATCTAGTCGTCGAGGAAGATGATGGTCGCGTTCTCCTCCGCATCCCGCGCCTCCTTCTCCTTCACGGCGGCGATGGCCGCCGCCTTGTCTTCTTCCTCCGCCCTCTTCTTGTCGGCATCGTCCTTGAGGGACGCGGCCAGCGCCTTCAAGAAGAGGGGGTCTTCCCCTTCCTCCGCCTCCTCCGCCTCCTCGCCGGCTGGTGGCGCGAATCCGCCGCTGGTGCTCGCCTCCCACGCCGCCTTCGACCGGCGGTTCCTCTCCCGGTCGGCGCACCATTTGTTGAAGACGGGGCCGCTCATCGGTTTGAGCGGCGGATCCGCCTTGTACCAGAGCCCGCCCGGGGCGAACTCGCGGAGCGACGACGGCATGTACAGGGAGCCTCTGTACCTGCACGCCGCGCGCCGACTCCCAGCGGCGGACTGCTTGCACTGGAGCCGCCACGCCTCCTCGAGCGTGTCCGGCGCGCTTGATCGCTTCGATACGCTCGCGGGCGACGCGGAACTGGTACGGCGTGAATACATGGCGAGCGGCGAAGAATCACCACCCTGCAATCAAGGCCAAGCACGCAGCATATGGCCTCTTCCTTACGTCTTTTGACTGGTTTGTTGCCGGTCAACGCCCCTGCTGCTGGCCCTGATGCTCCTGGTCCTGTTTAAAGTTCAGCATTAAACTCTACTATACAACTGTCGTGGTCTTGTGATGTACAGTACTAGTACTCTTTTGTAGCATTTGTGATGTAGTAGTACTATACTTTTTTTTGAACTGATATAGTACTATCTAAGAAAAGTACTCCCTCCGATTCACATTCTTTTTAGCACCAAGAAATATGGATCGGAGCGAGGGAGTAAATTGGCATCTCGTGCATGAAGCTTGACAGATTGATCGGGTTGGCTAGAACGGCTAAACAATGCTGCTCATTAGGCAAATGCATGCCATGTACGATAGTATACATCTAGTAAAGAAGTCTATACTGACATAAAAAAAGACTACATTGGGGATGAGAGTCAATTGGGGCATCTACAATACAGAAAATCTTGCTCGTAGTTGATTTTGGCTAAGAGGGTTTTGTGCCCATACTTATCTTGGTCAAATCCTAGGTTTGACAATGATTTAAACAAGTTTAAAATATGAAAATGAAAAGGTAAGCATGGATACTTCTTAGTCACTCTAAAATGAAGCTTTTGGGAGGTTTTTGATATTTCCATGTTTGAAACCAAGAACCACTTCTCTTCATGCTTGGCTTCATAAGATAAAGTTTAGGGGTTAGGGGGTAGATACATGATTTGTTTGGTTTGAATATGTCTAGACCTTGTTTATCAGCTTGAATGCTTACTATATGACATAAGAAGACTATGTACTTTGGTTTTTCATTTTTTTGTTTTTTTAATTTTATGCCCATTTGAATCTTGGTCAAATACACTAGCTATGACCAAGATGTAAACAAGTTTAAAACATGAAAATGAAAAGGTAAGCATGGATCCTTCTTAGTCACTCTAAAATGAAGCTTTTGGGGGGTTCTTGAAATTTCCAAGTTTGAAACCCAAAACCACTTCTCTTCATGCTTGACTACATAAGACAGAGTTTAGGGTTAGGGGTAGATACATGATTCTTCTTGTTTGAATATATCTAGACCTTGTTTGTCAACTTTAATGCTAACTGTATGACATAAGAAAACTATGTGCTTTGGTTTTTAATTTTTCTGATTTTTTTATTTTGATACACATTTGAATCTTTGTCAAATCCTAGGTTTGACCAAGATTTAAACAAGTACAAAACATGAAAATGAAAAGGGGAAGCCTGTATCCTTCTTAGTCACTCTAAAATGAAGTTTTTGGGATGTTCTTGAAATTTTCATGTTTGAAACCCAAAACCACTTCTCTTCATGCTTGACTTCATAAGATATAGTTTAGGGGCTAGGGGATAGATACATGATTTGCCTAGGTTTGAATATGCATGTCCAAACCTTGTTTATCAACTTGAATGCTTAGTATATGACATAAGAAGACTATATGCTTTTGTTTTTCATTTTTCTGGTTATTTTTAAATTTTATGCCCATTTGAATCTTTTGGTCAAATCCTTGGTTTAATTTGACACAGATTTAAACAAGTTTAAAATATGAAAATGAAAAGGTGGTAAGCAGGCATGGATCCTTCTTATATATATTAGTCACTCTAAAATGAAGCTTTTGGGAGGTTTTTGAAATTTCCATGTTTGAAACCCAAAACCACTTCTCTTCATGTTGTTGACTTCATAAGATAGAGTTTAGGGGTTAGGGGTATAGATACATGATTTTTCTTGTTTGAATATGTGTCTAGACCTTGTTTATCAACTTTAATGCTTACTATATGACATAAGAACACTATGTGCTTTAATTTGGTTTTTAATTTTTTTTAATTTTTTTTGAATTTTGATGCACATTTTGAATCTTGGTCAAATCCTAGGTTTGACCGAGATTTGAACAAGTTTAAAACAAGAAAATAAAAGGTAAGCCCGCCAGACTGGATCCTTCTTAGTCACTCTATAATGAAGCTTTTAGGGGGGTTGTTGAAAATGTAAGCATGTATCCTTCTTAGTACGTCACACCACAATGAAGCTTTTGAGAGGGTTTTTGAAATGTCCATGTTTGAAACCCAAAACGACTTCTCTTCGTGCTTGACTTCATAATTAAGACAAAGTTTAGGGTTAGGGGTAGATACATGATTTTTCTGGTTTGAATATGTCTAGACTTTGTTTATCAACTTGAGTGCTTACTATATGGCATATATAAGAAGCTAGGCTATGTGCTTTGGTTTTTCAATTTTTTTTTTGAATTTTTATGCCCATTTGAATCTTGGTCAAATCCTAGGTACGTACGGTTTGACCAAGATTTGAACATGTTTAAAACATGAAAATAAAAGGTAAGCATGGATCCTTCTTAGTCACTCTAAAATGAAGCTTTTGGGAGGTTTTTGAAATTTCCATGTTTGAAACCCAAAACCACTTCTCTTCATGCTTGGCTTCGTAAGATAGAGTTTAGGGTTTGGGGTAGATACGTACATGATTTTTCTAAGTATTTTTGCGCCCATTTGAATCTTCGTCAAATCCTAAGTTTGACCAAGATTTGAACAAGTTTAAAACATGAAAATGAAAAGGGTAAGCCTGGATCCTTGTTTAGGGTTAGGGGGTAGATACATGATTTTTGTGGTTTGAATATGCCAGACCTTGTTTATCACCTTGAATGCTTACTATATGACATAGGAAGACGGCGTGCTTTTGTTTTTTATTTTTTTTATTTTTTTTGAATTTTTATGCCCATTTGAATCTTGGTCAAGTCATAGGTTTGACCAAGATTTAAACATGTTTAAAACATGAAAATGAAAAAGTAACCCTGGATCCTTCTTAGTCACTCCAAAATGTGCCAATTGATAAATGAGTTAACTTGGCTTCATGGAAAAAATAATGTCATGTAAATGATTTAACTTGGCTTTCGTACCCTTGAATCCATAGGAAACTTTGTATAAATGTAGTAGTATAATAATCAACCGAGTTTTTACATCAACAGGTCTGTCACTTACGTGTGGTGCCCATGCGTGAGGTCCCACACTTCAGTGAGCACAAGTCACGTGCAATAGGTACGCAAACTCCCAGCCATTTTTTTTGTCAAGAGAAGACGCATCAGGATGCGTATCGGAAGTATGTGGGTCCTTCTGGATCCTTCGGTTGTCCCTCTCACAAAAAAAACAAATCTCTCTCATTCTCGGCCTCGCTCGACTCGCTCGCTCGCTCGCTCGCTCGCTCCTGCCCACTGACAAACCCTGCACAAAAGTCAACATCATCACACGAAAAAGGGGAGACACCATAATTCTCTCCCTTCTTCTCTCCTTCCGAGTGATCCCTCTTCCTCCGAGTTTCACTCGACGGGCAAACACACATGTGCCGCATAGTAATAATAAAAAAGTAGAAAAATCGACCTACGAATCTATGATTAAATATGTTAAACTAGGGTTTTGCCCACTACTACAGATCAAGTTCAAAAATATCCAACTACTACTTCGATTTTGGGCTACTAATATAAAACTAAAATAAGTTGAACTAGTATTCCTCTAAAAATCATTTTGGTATGCATTGTTTGATACTTTTCATAGCTATAGTGCATCACAAATTTATGATTTCATGCTTTGCTTTGCCAATTTCGATTTTTTCTAACCACCTTCTCTTTGATTTCAAATTTAGGTCAAACTATCGATGCCTACTATGTGTTCTACTTGAATTGGATGCAGCGTGCGCACATGTTTTGCCATTGTTTTGGGCTTCCACACATCTTTGGGGCATCCAAGTATTTAAGTTACCTTGTTTTTTTGAATTGTAATTCATACCCTTCCTCCCAATTTTTATGCCCATTTGAATCTTGGTCAAATCCTAAGTTTGACCAAGATTTGAACAAGTTTAAAACATGAAAATGAAAAGGTAAGCCTGAATCCTTCTTAGTCACTCTAAAATGAGAAGCTTTTGGGAGTTTTTTGAAATTTCCATGTTTGAAACCCAAAACCACTTCTCTTCATGCTTGACTTCATAAGACAGGGTTAATTTAGGGTTAGGGGGTAGATACATGATTTGTCTAGTTTGTTGTTTAGACCTTGTTTATCAACTTGAATGCTTACTATATGACATAATAATACTATGAGCTTTGGTTTTCATTTTTTTTGATTTTTTCTGAATTTTTATGCCCATTTGATCTTGGTCAAATCCTAGGCTTAACCAATATTTAAACAAGTTTAAAACATGAAAATGAAAAGGTAAGCATGTATCCTTCTTAATTAGTCACTCCAAAATGAAGCTTTTGGGAAGGTTTTTGAAATTTCCATGTTTGAAATCCAAAACGACTTCTCTTCGTGCTTGACTTCATAAGACAAAGTTTGGGGCTAGGGGTAGAAACATGATTTTTCTGGTTTGAATATGTCTAGACCTTGTTTATGAACTTGAGTGCTTACGTACTATATGACATAAGAAGGCTATATGCTTTGGTTTTTCATTTTTTTGTTGAAATTTTATGCCCATTTTTGAATCTTGATCAAATCCTAGGTACGGTTTGACCAAGATTTGAACAATTTTAAAACATGAAAATAAAAGGTAAGCCCGACCTGGATCCTTTAGTCACTCTAAAATGAAGCTTTTGGGGGGTTCTTGAAATTTACAAGTTTGAAACCCAAAACCACTTCTCTTCATGCTTGACTACATAAGACAGAGTTTAGGGTTAGGGGTAGATACATGATTTTTCTTGTTTGAATATATCTAGACCTTGTTTATATCAACTTTAATGCTAACTATATGACATAAGAAAACTATGTGCTTTGGTTTTTAATTTTTCTGATTTTTTATTTTGATGCACATTTGAATCTTTGTCAAATCCTAGGTTTGACCAAGATTTAAACAAGTATAAAACATGAAAATGAAAAGGGGAAGCCTGTATCCTTCTTAGTCACTCTAAAATGAAGTTTTTGGGATGTTCTTGAAATTTTCATGTTTGAAACCCAAAACCACTTCTCTTCATGCTTGACTTCATAAGATATAGTTTAGGGGCTAGGGGATAGATACATGATTTGCCTAGGTTTGAATATGCATGTCCAAACCTTGTTTAATTATCAACTTGAATGCTTAGTATATGACATAAGAAGACTATATGCTTTTGTTTTTCATTTTTCTGATTTTTTTTTAAATTTTATGGCCATTTGAATCTTTTGGTCAAATCCTTGGTTTAATTTGACACGGATTTAAACAAGTTTAAAATATGAAAATGAAAAGGTGGTAAGCAGGCATGGATCCTTCTTATATATATTAGTCACTCTAAAATGAAGCTTTTGGGAGGTTTTTGAAATTTCCATGTTTGAAACCCAAAACCACTTCTCTTCATGTTGTTGACTTCATAAGATAGAGTTTAGGGGTTAGGGGTATAGATACATGATTTGTCTTGTTTGAATATGTGTCTAGACCTTGTTTATCAACTTTAATGCTTACTATATGACATAAGAACACTATGTGCTTTAATTTGGTTTTTAATTTTTATAATTTTTTTTGAATTTTGATGCACATTTTGAATCTTGGTCAAATCCTAGGTTTGACCGAGATTTGAACAAGTTTAAAACAAGAAAATAAAAGGTAAGCCCGCCAGACTGGATCCTTCTTAGTCACTCTATAATGAAGCTTTTAGGGGGGTTGTTGAAAATGTAAGCATGTATCCTTCTTAGTACGTCACACCACAATGAAGCTTTTGGGAGGGTTTTTGAAATGTCCATGTTTGAAACCCAAAACGACTTCTCTTCGTGCTTGACTTCATAATTAAGACAAAGTTTAGGGTTAGGGGTAGATACATGATTTTCCTGGTTTGAATATGTCTAGACTTTGTTTATCAACTTGAGTGCTTACTATATGGCATATATAAGAAGCTAGGATATGTGCTTTGGTTTTCATTTTTTTTTTTGAATTTTTATGCCCATTTGAATCTTGGTCAAATCCTAGGTACGTACGGTTTGACCAAGATTTGAACATGTTTAAAACATGAAAATAAAAGGTAAGCATGGATCCTTCTTAGTCACTCTAAAATGAAGCTTTTGGGAGGTTTTTGAAATTTCCATGTTTGAAACCCAAAACCACTTCTCTTCATGCTTGGCTTCGTAAGATAGAGTTTAGGGTTTGGGGTAGATACGTACATGATTTTTCTAAGTATTTTTACGCCCATTTGAATCGTCATCAAATCCTAAGTTTGACCAAGGTTTGAACAAGTTTAAAACATGAAAATGAAAAGGGTAAGCCTGGATCCTTGTTTAGGGTTAGGGGGTAGATACATGATTTTTGTGGTTTGAATATGCCAGACCTTGTTTATCACCTTGAATGCTTACTATATGACATAGGAAGACGGCGTGCTTTTGTTTTTTGTTTTTTTTTTTTGATTTTTTTTTGATTTTTTATGCCCATTTGAATCTTGGTCAAGTCATAGGTTTGACCAAGATTTAAACATGTTTAAGACATGAAAATGAAAAAGTAAGCCTGGATCCTTCTTAGTCACTCCAAAATGTACCAATTGATAAATGAGTTAACTTGGCTTCATGGAAAAAATAATGTCATGTAAATGATTTAACTTGGCTTTCGTACCCTTGAATCCATAGGAAACTTTGTATAAATGTAGTAGTATAATAATCAACCGAGTTTTTACATCAACAGGTCTGTCACTTACGTGTGGTGCCCATGCGTGAGGTCCCACACTTCAGTGAGCACAAGTCACGTGCAATAGGTACGCAAACTCCCAGCCATTTTCTTTGTCAAGAGAAGATGCATCAGGATGCGTATCGGAAGTATGTGGGTCCTTCTGGATCCTTCGGTTGTCCCTCTCACAAAAAAAAAAAAAACAAATCTCACTCATTCTCGGCCTCGCTCGACTCGCTCGCTCGCTCGCTCCTGCTCACTGACAAACCCTGCACAAAAGTCAACATCATCACACGAAAAAGGGGAGACACCATAATTCTCTCCCTTCTTCTCTCCTTCCGAGTGATCCCTCTTCCTCCGAGTTTCACTCGACGGGCAAACACACATGTCTTTGCATAGTAATAATAAAAAAGTAGAAAAATCGACCTACGAATCTATGATTAAATATGTTAAACTAGGGTTTTGCCCACTACTACAGATCAAGTTCAAAAATATCCAACTACTACTTCGATTTTGGGCTACTAATATAAAACTAAAATAAGTTGAACTAGTATTCCTCTAAAAAATCATTTCGGTATGCATTGTTTGATACTTTTCATAGCTATAGTGCATCACAAATTTATGATTTCATGCTTTGCTTTGCCAATTTCGATTTTTTCTAACCACCTTCTCTTTGATTTCAAATTTAGGTCAAACTATCGATGCTTACTATGTGTTCTACTTGAATTGGATGCAGCGTGCGCACATGTTTTGCCATTGTTTTGGGCTTCCACACATCTTTGGGGCATCCAAGTATTTAAGTTACCTTGTTTTTTTGAATTGTAATTCATACCCTTCCTCCCAATTTTTATGCCCATTTGAATCTTGGTCAAATCCTAAGTTTGACCAAGATTTGAACAAGTTTAAAACATGAAAATGAAAAGGTAAGCCTGAATCCTTCTTAGTCACTCTAAAATGAGAAGCTTTTGGGAGTTTTTTGAAATTTCCATGTTTGAAACCCAAAACCACTTCTCTTCATGCTTGACTTCATAAGACAGGGTTAATTTAGGGTTAGGGGGTAGATACATGATTTGTCTAGTTTGTTGTTTAGACCTTGTTTATCAACTTGAATGCTTACTATATGACATAATAATACTATGAGCTTTGGTTTTCATTTTTTTTTGATTTTTTCTGAATTTTTATGCCCATTTGATCTTGGTCAAATCCTAGGCTTAACCAATATTTAAACAAGTTTAAAACATGAAAATGAAAAGGTAAGCATGTATCCTTCTTAATTAGTCACTCCAAAATGAAGCTTTTGGGAAGGTTTTTGAAATTTCCATGTTTGAAATCCAAAACGACTTCTCTTCGTGCTTGACTTCATAAGACAAAGTTTGGGGCTAGGGGTAGAAACATGATTTTTCTAGTTTGAATATGTCTAGACCTTGTTTATGAACTTGAGTGCTTACGTACTATATGACATAAGAAGGCTATATGCTTTGGTTTTTCATTTTTTTTGAAATTGTATGCCCATTTTTGAATCTTGATCAAATCCTAGGTACGGTTTGACCAAGATTTGAACAATTTTAAAACATGAAAATAAAAGGTAAGCCCGACCTGGATCCTTTAGTCACTATAAATTGAAGCTTTTGGGGGTTTATTGAAATTTCCAAGTTTGAAACCCAAAACCACTTCTCTTCATGCTTGACTACATAAGACAGAGTTTAGGGTTAGGGGTAGATACATGATTTTTCTTGTTTGAATATATCTAGACCTTGTTTATATCAACTTTAATGCTAACTATATGACATAAGAAAACTATGTGCTTTGGTTTTTAATTTTTCTGATTTTTTATTTTGATGCACATTTGAATCTTTGTCAAATCCTAGGTTTGACCAAGATTTAAACAAGTATAAAACATGAAAATGAAAAGGGGAAGCCTGTATCCTTCTTAGTCACTCTAAAATGAAGTTTTTGGGATGTTCTTGAAATTTTCATGTTTGAAACCCAAAACCACTTCTCTTCATGCTTGACTTCATAAGATATAGTTTAGGGGCTAGGGGATAGATACATGATTTGCCTAGGTTTGAATATGCATGTCCAAACCTTGTTTAATTATCAACTTGAATGCTTAGTATATGACATAAGAAGACTATATGCTTTTGTTTTTCATTTTTCTAATTTTTTTTAAATTTTATGCCCATTTGAATCTTTTGGTCAAATCCTTGGTTTAATTTGACACGGATTTAAACAAGTTTAAAATATGAAAATGAAAAGGTGGTAAGCAGGCATGGATCCTTCTTATATATATTAGTCATTCTAAAATGAAGCTTTTGGGAGGTTTTTGAAATTTCCATGTTTGAAACCCAAAACCACTTCTCTTCATGTTGTTGACTTCATAAGATAGAGTTTAGGGGTTAGGGGTATAGATACATGATTTGTCTTGTTTGAATATGTGTCTAGACCTTGTTTATCAACTTTAATGCTTACTATATGACATAAGAACACTATGTGCTTTAATTTGGTTTTTAATTTTTATAAATTTTTTTGAATTTTGATGCACATTTTGAATCTTGGTCAAATCCTAGGTTTGACCGAGATTTGAACAAGTTTAAAACAAGAAAATAAAAGGTAAGCCCGCCAGACTGGATCCTTCTTAGTCACTCTATAATGAAGCTTTTAGGGGGGTTGTTGAAAATGTAAGCATGTATCCTTCTTAGTACGTCACACCACAATGAAGCTTTTGGGAGGGTTTTTGAAATGTCCATGTTTGAAACCCAAAACGACTTCTCTTCGTGCTTGACTTCATAATTAAGACAAAGTTTAGGGTTAGGGGTAGATACATGATTTTCCTGGTTTGAATATGTCTAGACTTTGTTTATCAACTTGAGTGCTTACTATATGGCATATATAAGAAGCTAGGCTATGTGCTTTGGTTTTTCATTTTTTTGTTTTGAATTTTTATGCCCATTTGAATCTTGGTCAAATCCTAGGTACGTACGGTTTGACCAAGATTTGAACATGTTTAAAACATGAAAATAAAAGGTAAGCATGGATCCTTCTTAGTCACTCTAAAATGAAGCGTTTGGGAGGTTTTTGAAATTTCCATGTTTGAAACCCAAAACCACTTCTCTTCATGCTTGGCTTCGTAAGATAGAGTTTAGGGTTTGGGGTAGATACGTACATGATTTTTCTAAGTATTTTTACGCCCATTTGAATCTTCGTCAAATCCTAAGTTTGACCAAGATTTGAACAAGTTTAAAACATGAAAATGAAAAGGGTAAGCCTGGATCCTTGTTTAGGGTTAGGGGTAGATACATGATTTTTGTGGTTTGAATATGCCAGACCTTGTTTATCACCTTGAATGCTTACTATATGACATAGGAAGACGGCGTGCTTTTGTTTTTTGTTTTTTTTTGATTTTTTTTTGAATTTTTATGCCCATTTGAATCTTGGTCAAGTCATAGGTTTGACCAAGATTTAAACATGTTTAAAACATGAAAATGAAAAAGTAAGCCTGGATCCTTCTTAGTCACTCCAAAATGTACCAATTGATAAATGAGTTAACTTGGCTTCATGGAAAAAATAATGTCATGTAAATGATTTAACTTGGGTTTCGTACCCTTGAATCCATAGGAAACTTTGTATAAATGTAGTAGTATAATAATCAACCGAGTTTTTACATCAACAGGTCTGTCACTTACGTGTGGTGCCCATGCGTGAGGTCCCACACTTCAGTGAGCACAAGTCACGTGCAATAGGTACGCAAACTCCCAGCCATTTTCTTTGTCAAGAGAAGACGCATCAGGATGCGTATCGGAAGTATGTGGGTCCTTCTGGATCCTTCGGTTGTCCCTCTCACAAAAAAAAACAAATCTCTCTCATTCTCGGCCTCGCTCGACTCGCTCGCTCGCTCGCTCTGCTCCCGACAAACCCTGCACAAAAGTCAACATCATCACACGAAAAAGGGGAGACACCATAATTCTCTCCCTTCTTCTCTCCTTCCGAGTGATCCCTCTTCCTCCGAGTTTCACTCGACGGGCAAACACACATGTGCTGCATAGTAATAATAAAAAAGTAGAAAAATCGACCTACGAATCTATGATTAAATATGTTAAACTAGGGTTTTGCCCACTACTACAGATCAAGTTCAAAAATATCCAACTACTACTTCAATTTTGGGCTACTAATATAAAACTAAAATAAGTTGAACTAGTATTCCTCTAAAAAATCATTTTGGTATGCATTGTTTGATACTTTTCATAGCTATAGTGCATCACAAATTTATGATTTCATGCTTTGCTTTGCCAATTTCGATTTTTTCTAACCACCTTCTCTTTGATTTCAAATTTAGGTCAAACTATCGATGCCTACTATGTGTTCTACTTGAATTGGATGCAGCGTGCGCACATGTTTTGCCATTGTTTTGGGCTTCCACACATCTTTGGGGCATCCAAGTATTTAAGTTACCTTGTTTTTTTGAATTGTAATTCATACCCTTCCTCCCAATTTTTATGCCCATTTGAATCTTGGTCAAATCCTAAGTTTGACCAAGATTTGAACAAGTTTAAAACATGAAAATGAAAAGGTAAGCCTGAATCCTTCTTAGTCACTCTAAAATGAGAAGCTTTTGGGAGTTTTTTGAAATTTCCATGTTTGAAACCCAAAACCACTTCTCTTCATGCTTGACTTCATAAGACAGGGTTAATTTAGGGTTAGGGGGTAGATACATGATTTGTCTAGTTTGTTGTTTAGACCTTGTTTATCAACTTGAATGCTTACTATATGACATAATAATACTATGTGCTTTGGTTTTCATTTTTTTTGATTTTTTCTGAATTTTTATGCCCATTTGATCTTGGTCAAATCCTAGGCTTAACCAATATTTAAACAAGTTTAAAACATGAAAATGAAAAGGTAAGCATGTATCCTTCTTAATTAGTCACTCCAAAATGAAGCTTTTGGGAAGGTTTTTGAAATTTTCATGTTTGAAATCCAAAACGACTTCTCTTCGTGCTTGACTTCATAAGACAAAGTTTAGGGCTAGGGGTAGAAACATGATTTTTCTGGTTTGAATATGTCTAGACCTTGTTTATGAACTTGAGTGCTTACGTTCTATATGACATAAGAAGGCTATATGCTTTGGTTTTTCATTTTTTTTTTGAAATTGTATGCCCATTTTTGAATCTTGATCAAATCCTAGGTACGGTTTGACCAAGATTTGAACAATTTTAAAACATGAAAATAAAAGGTAAGCCCGACCTGGATCCTTTAGTCACTCTAAAATGAAGCTTTTGGGGGGTTCTTGAAATTTCCATGTTTGAAACCCAAAACCACTTCTCTTCATGCTTGACTACACAAGACAGAGTTTAGGGTTAGGGGTAGATACATGATTTTTCTTGTTTGAATATATCTAGACCTTATTTATATCTACTTTAATGCTAACTATATGACATAAGAAAACTATGTGCTTTGGTTTTTAATTTTTCTGATTTTTTATTTTGATGCACATTTGAATCTTTGTCAAATCCTAGGTTTGACCAAGATTTAAACAAGTATAAAACATGAAAATGAAAAGGGGAAGCCTGTATCCTTCTTAGTCACTCTAAAATGAAGTTTTTGGGATGTTCTTGAAATTTTCATGTTTGAAACCCAAAACCACTTCTATTCATGCTTGACTTCATAAGATATAGTTTAGGGGCTAGGGGATAGATACATGATTTTCCTAGGTTTGAATATGCATGTCCAAACCTTGTTTAATTATCAACTTGAATGCTTAGTATATGACATAAGAAGACTATATGCTTTTGTTTTTCATTTTTCTGATTTTTTTTAAATTTTATGCCCATTTGAATCTTTTGGTCAAATCCTTGGTTTAATTTGACACGGATTTAAACAAGTTTAAAATATGAAAATGAAAAGGTGGTAAGCAGGCATGGATCCTTCTTATATATATTAGTCACTCTAAAATGAAGCTTTTGGGAGGTTTTTGAAATTTCCATGTTTGAAACCCAAAACCACTTCTCTTCATGTTGTTGACTTCATAAGATAGAGTTTAGGGGTTAGGGGTATAGATACATGATTTGTCTTGTTTGAATATGTGTCTAGACCTTGTTTATCAACTTTAATGCTTACTATATGACATAAGAACACTATGTGCTTTAGTTTGGTTTTTAATTTTTATAAATTTTTTTGAATTTTGATGCACATTTTGAATCTTGGTCAAATCCTAGGTTTGACCGAGATTTGAACAAGTTTAAAACAAGAAAATAAAAGGTAAGCCCGCCAGACTGGATCCTTCTTAGTCACTCTATAATGAAGCTTTTAGGGGGGTTGTTGAAAATGTAAGCATGTATCCTTCTTAGTACGTCACACCACAATGAAGCTTTTGGGAGGGTTTTTGAAATGTCCATGTTTGAAACCCAAAACGACTTCTCTTCGTGCTTGACTTCATAATTAAGACAAAGTTTAGGGTTAGGGGTAGATACATGATTTTCCTGGTTTGAATATGTCTAGACTTTGTTTATCAACTTGAGTGCTTACTATATGGCATATATAAGAAGCTAGGCTATGTGCTTTGGTTTTTCTTTTTTTTTTGAATTTTTATGCCCATTTGAATCTTGGTCAAATCCTAGGTACGTACGGTTTGACCAAGATTTGAACATGTTTAAAACATGAAAATAAAAGGTAAGCATGGATCCTTCTTAGTCACTCTAAAATGAAGCTTTTGGGAGGTTTTTGAAATTTCCATGTTTGAAACCCAAAACCACTTCTCTTCATGCTTGGCTTCGTAAGATAGAGTTTAGGGTTTGGGGTAGATACGTACATGATTTTTCTAAGTATTTTTACGCCCATTTGAATCTTCGTCAAATCCTAAGTTTGACCAAGATTTGAACAAGTTTAAAACATGAAAATGAAAAGGGTAAGCCTGGATCCTTGTTTAGGGTTAGGGGGTAGATACATGATTTTTGTGGTTTGAATATGCCAGACCTTGTTTATCACCTTGAATGCTTACTATATGACATAGGAAGACGGCGTGCTTTTGTTTTTTGTTTTTTTTATTTTTTTTAGAATTTTTATGCCCATTTGAATCTTGGTCAAGTCATAGGTTTGACCAAGATTTAAACATGTTTAAAACATGAAAATGAAAAAGTAAGCCTGGATCCTTCTTAGTCACTCCAAAATGTACCAATTGATAAATGAGTTAACTTGGCTTCATGGAAAAAATAATGTCATGTAAATGATTTAACTTGGCTTTCGTACCCTTGAATCCATAGGAAACTTTGTATAAATGTAGTAGTATAATAATCAACCGAGTTTTTACATCAACAGGTCTGTCACTTACGTGTGGTGCCCATGCGTGAGGTCCCACACTTCAGTGAGCACAAGTCACGTGCAATAGGTACGCAAACTCCCAGCCATTTTCTTTGTCAAGAGAAGACGCATCAGGATGCGTATCGGAAGTATGTGGGTCCTTCTGGATCCTTCGGTTGTCCCTCTCACAAAAAAAAACAAATCTCTCTCATTCTCGGCCTCGCTCGACTCGCTCGCTCGCTCGCTCGCTCGCTCTTGCCCACTGACAAACCCTGCACAAAAGTCAACATCATCACACGAAAAAGGGGAGACACCATAATTCTCTCCCTTCTTCTCTCCTTCCGAGTGATCCCTCTTCCTCCGAGTTTCACTCGACGGGCAAACACACATGTGCTGCATAGTAATAATAAAAAAGTAGAAAAATCGACCTACGAATCTATGATTAAATATGTTAAACTAGGGTTTTGCCCACTACTACAGATCAAGTTCAAAAATATCCAACTACTACTTCGATTTTGGGCTACTAATATAAAACTAAAATAAGTTGAACTAGTATTCCTCTAAAAAATCATTTTGGTATGCATTGTTTGATACTTTTCATAGCTATAGTGCATCACAAATTTATGATTTCATGCTTTGCTTTGCCAATTTCGATTTTTCTAACCACCTTCTCTTTGATTTCAAATTTAGGTCAAACTATCGATGCCTACTATGTGTTCTACTTGAATTGGATGCAGCGTGCGCACATGTTTTGCCATTGTTTTGGGCTTCCACACATCTTTGGGGCATCCAAGTATTTAAGTTACCTTGTTTTTTTGAATTGTAATTCATACCCTTCCTCCCAATTTTTATGCCCATTTGAATCTTGGTCAAATCCTAAGTTTGACCAAGATTTGAACAAGTTTAAAACATGAAAATGAAAAGTTAAGCCTGAATCCTTCTTAGTCACTCTAAAATGAGAAGCTTTTGGGAGTTTTTTAAATTTCCATGTTTGAAACCCAAAACCACTTCTCTTCATGCTTGACTTCATAAGACAGGGTTAATTTAGGGTTAGGGGGTAGATACATGATTTGTCTAGTTTGTTGTTTAGACCTTGTTTATCAACTTGAATGCTTACTATATGACATAATAATACTATGTGCTTTGGTTTTCATTTTTTTTTGATTTTTTCTGAATTTTTATGCCCATTTGATCTTGGTCAAATCCTAGGCTTAACCAATATTTAAACAAGTTTAAAACATGAAAATGAAAAGGTAAGCATGTATCTTTCTTAATTAGTCACTCCAAAATGAAGCTTTTGGGAAGGTTTTTGAAATTTCCATGTTTGAAATCCAAAACGACTTCTCTTCGTGCTTGACTTCATAAGACAAAGTTTAGGGCTAGGGGTAGAAACATGATTTTTCTGGTTTGAATATGTCTAGACCTTGTTTATGAACTTGAGTGCTTACGTACTATATGACATAAGAAGGCTATATGCTTTGGTTTTTCATTTTTTTTGAAATTTTATGCCCATTTTTGAATCTTGATCAAATCCTAGCTACGGTTTGACCAAGATTTGAACAATTTTAAAACATGAAAATAAAAGGTAAGCCCGACCTGGATCCTTTAGTCACTCTAAAATGAAGCTTTTGGGGGGTTCTTGAAATTTCCAAGTTTGAAACCCAAAACCACTTCTCTTCATGCTTGACTACATAAGACAGAGTTTAGGGTTAGGGGTAGATACATGATTTTTCTTGTTTGAATATATCTAGACCTTGTTTATATCAACTTTAATGCTAACTATATGACATAAGAAAACTATGTGCTTTGGTTTTTAATTTTTCTAATTTTTTATTTTGATGCACATTTGAATCTTTGTCAAATCCTAGGTTTGACCAAGATTTAAACAAGTATAAAACATGAAAATGAAAAGGGGAAGCCTGTATCCTTCTTAGTCACTCTAAAATGAAGTTTTTGGGATGTTCTTGAAATTTTCATGTTTGAAACCCAAAACCACTTCTCTTCATGCTTGACTTCATAAGATATAGTTTAGGGGCTAGGGGATAGATACATGATTTGCCTAGGTTTGAATATGCATGTCCAAACCTTGTTTAATTATCAACTTGAATGCTTAGTATATGACATAAGAAGACTATATGCTTTTGTTTTTCATTTTTCTGATTTTTTTTTAAATTTTATGCCCATTTGAATCTTTTGGTCAAATCCTTGGTTTAATTTGACACGGATTTAAACAAGTTTAAAATATGAAAATGAAAAGGTGGTAAGCAGGCATGGATCCTTCTTATATATATTAGTCACTCTAAAATGAAGCTTTTGGGAGGTTTTTGAAATTTCCATGTTTGAAACCCAAAACCACTTCTCTTCATGTTGTTGACTTCATAAGATAGAGTTTAGGGGTTAGGGGTATAGATACATGATTTGTCTTGTTTGAATATGTGTCTAGACCTTGTTTATCAACTTTAATGCTTACTATATGACATAAGAACACTATGTGCTTTAATTTGGTTTTTAATTTTTATATTTTTTTTGAATTTTGATGCACATTTTGAATCTTGGTCAAATCCTAGGTTTGAACGAGATTTGAACAAGTTTAAAACAAGAAAATAAAAGGTAAGCCCGCCAGACTGGATCCTTCTTAGTCACTCTATAATGAAGCTTTTAGGGGGGTTGTTGAAAATGTAAGCATGTATCCTTCTTAGTACGTCACACCACAATGAAGCTTTTGGGAGGGTTTTTGAAATGTCCATGTTTGAAACCCAAAACGACTTCTCTTCGTGCTTGACTTCATAATTAAAACAAAGTTTAGGGTTAGGGGTAGATACATGATTTTCCTGGTTTGAATATGTCTAGACTTTGTTTATCAACTTGAGTGCTTACTATATGGCATATATAAGAAGCTAGGCTATGTGCTTTGGTTTTTCATTTTTTTTTTGAATTTTTATGCCCATTTGAATCTTGGTCAAATCCTAGGTACGTACGGTTTGACCAAGATTTGAACATGTTTAAAACATGAAAATAAAAGGTAAGCATGGATCCTTCTTAGTCACTCTAAAATGAAGCTTTTGGGAGGTTTTTGAAATTTCCATGTTTGAAACCCAAAACCACTTCTCTTCATGCTTGGCTTCGTAAGATAGAGTTTAGGGTTTGGGGTAGATACGTACATGATTTTTCTAAGTATTTTTACGCCCATTTGAATCTTCGTCAAATCCTAAGTTTGACCAAGATTTGAACAAGTTTAAAACATGAAAATGAAAAGGGTAAGCCTGGATCCTTGTTTAGGGTTAGGGGGTAGATACATGATTTTTGTGGTTTGAATATGCCAGACCTTGTTTATCACCTTGAATGCTTACTATATGACATAGGAAGACGGCGTGCTTTTGTTTTTTGTTTTTTGTTTTTTGTTTTTTTGATTTTTTTTAGAATTTTTATGCCCATTTGAATCTTGGTCAAGTCATAGGTTTGACCAAGATTTAAACATGTTTAGAACATGAAAATGAAAAAGTAACCCTGGATCCTTCTTAGTCACTCCAAAATGTACCAATTGATAAATGAGTTAACTTGGCTTCATGGAAAAAATAATGTCATGTAAATGATTTAACTTGGCTTTCATACCCTTGAATCCATAGGAAACTTTGTATAAATGTAGTAGTATAATAATCAACCGAGTTTTTACATCAACAGGTCTGTCACTTACGTGTGGTGCCCATGCGTGAGGTCCCACACTTCAGTGAGCACAAGTCACGTGCAATAGGTACGCAAACTCCCAGCCATTTTCTTTGTCAAGAGAAGACGCATCAGGATGCGTATCGGAAGTATGTGGGTCCTTCTGGATCCTTCGGTTGTCCCTCTCACAAAAAAAACAAATCTCTCTCATTCTCGGCCTCGCTCGACTCGCTCGCTCGCTCGCTCGCTCCTGCTCACTGACAAACCCTGCACAAAAGTCAACATCATCACACGAAAAAGGGGAGACACCATAATTCTCTCCCTTCTTCTCTCCTTCCGAGTGATCCCTCTTCCTCCGAGTTTCACTCGACGGGCAAACACACATGTGCTGCATAGTAATAATAAAAAAGTAGAAAAATCGACCTACGAATCTATGATTAAATATGTTAAACTAGGGTTTTGCCCACTACTACAGATCAAGTTCAAAAATATCCAACTACTACTTCGATTTTGGGCTACTAATATAAAACTAAAATAAGTTGAACTAGTATTCCTCTAAAAAATCATTTTGGTATGCATTGTTTGATACTTTTCATAGCTATAGTGCATCACAAATTTATGATTTCATGCTTTGCTTTGCCAATTTCGATTTTTTCTAACCACCTTCTCTTTGATTTCAAATTTAGGTCAAACTATCGATGCCTACTATGTGTTCTACTTGAATTGGATGCAGCGTGCGCACATGTTTTGCCATTGTTTTGGGCTTCCACACATCTTTGGGGCATCCAAGTATTTAAGTTACCTTGTTTTTTTGAATTGTAATTCATACCCTTCCTCCCAATTTTTATGCCCATTTGAATCTTGGTCAAATCCTAAGTTTGACCAAGATTTGAACAAGTTTAAAACATGAAAATGAAAAGGTAAGCCTGAATCCTTCTTAGTCACTCTAAAATGAGAAGCTTTTGGGAGTTTTTTGAAATTTCCATGTTTGAAACCCAAAACCACTTCTCTTCATGCTTGACTTCATAAGACAGGGTTAATTTAGGGTTAGGGGGTAGATACATGATTTGTCTAGTTTGTTGTTTAGACCTTGTTTATCAACTTGAATGCTTACTATATGACATAATAATACTATGTGCTTTGGTTTTCATTTTTTTTTGATTTTTTCTGAATTTTTATGCCCATTTGATCTTGGTCAAATCCTAGGCTTAACCAATATTTAAACAAGTTTAAAACATGAAAATGAAAAGGTAAGCATGTATCCTTCTTAATTAGTCACTCCAAAATGAAGCTTTTGGGAAGGTTTTTGAAATTTCCATGTTTGAAATCCAAAACGACTTCTCTTCGTGCTTGACTTCATAAGACAAAGTTTGGGGCTAGGGGTAGAAACATGATTTTTCTGGTTTGAATATGTCTAGACCTTGTTTATGAACTTGAGTGCTTACGTACTATATGACATAAGAAGGCTATATGCTTTGGTTTTTCATTTTTTTGAAATTTTATGCCCATTTTTGAATCTTGATCAAATCCTAGGTACGGTTTGACCAAGATTTGAACAATTTTAAAACATGAAAATAAAAGGTAAGCCCGACCTGGATCCTTTAGTCACTCTAAAATGAAGCGTTGGGGGTTCTTGAAATTTCCAAGTTTGAAACCCAAAACCACTTCTCTTCATGCTTGACTACATAAGACAGAGTTTAGGGTTAGGGGTAGATACATGATTTTTCTTGTTTGAATATATCTAGACCTTGTTTATATCAACTTTAATGCTAACTATATGACATAAGAAAACTATGTGCTTTGGTTTTTAATTTTTCTGATTTTTTATTTTGATGCACATTTGAATCTTTGTCAAATCCTAGGTTTGACCAAGATTTAAACAAGTATAAAACATGAAAATGAAAAGGGGAAGCCTGTATCCTTCTTAGTCACTCTAAAATGAAGTTTTTGGGATGTTCTTGAAATTTTCATGTTTGAAACCCAAAACCACTTCTCTTCATGCTTGACTTCATAAGATATAGTTTAGGGGCTAGGGGATAGATACATGATTTGCCTAGGTTTGAATATGCATGTCCAAACCTTGTTTAATTATCAACTTGAATGCTTAGTATATGACATAAGAAGACTATATGCTTTTGTTTTTCATTTTTCTGATTTTTTTAAATTTTATGCCCATTTGAATCTTTTGGTCAAATCCTTGGTTTAATTTGACACGGATTTAAACAAGTTTAAAATATGAAAATGAAAAGGTGGTAAGCAGGCATGGATCCTTCTTATATATATTAGTCACTCTAAAATGAAGCTTTTGCGAGGTTTTTGAAATTTCCATGTTTGAAACCCAAAACCACTTCTCTTCATGTTGTTGACTTCATAAGATAGAGTTTAGGGGTTAGGGGTATAGATACATGATTTGTCTTGTTTGAATATGTGTCTAGACCTTGTTTATCAACTTTAATGCTTACTATATGACATAAGAACACTATGTGCTTTAATTTGGTTTTTAATTTTTATATTTTTTTTTTGAATTTTGATGCACATTTTGAATCTTGGTCAAATCCTAGGTTTGAACGAGATTTGAACAAGTTTAAAACAATAAAATAAAAGGTAAGCCCGCCAGACTGGATCCTTCTTAGTCACTCTATAATGAAGCTTTTAGGGGGGTTGTTGAAAATGTAAGCATGTATCCTTCTTAGTACGTCACACCACAATGAAGCTTTTGGGAGGGTTTTTGAAATGTCCATGTTTGAAACCCAAAACGACTTCTCTTCGTGCTTGACTTCATAATTAAGACAAAGTTTAGGGTTAGGGGTAGAGATACATGATTTTTCTGGTTTGAATATGTCTAGACTTTGTTTATCAACTTGAGTGCTTACTATATCAAGTTGTGTCTGAGTCGAGTCAATGTTGAGTCGTTGAGTCACCTTGTATTATTATTATGGTGGTGTACTTGTGTTCATGTACTTGTTTCAGACAGGTATTGTTGTTTTGGTGAAGGAGACATGCATCATCCATTTTTTGTGGGGTTAATTGGTTCTAGGCCACTCCTCAATTCACAAGTTGTGTTTATGCCATTCCAAAAACTGAAGTTGTGTTTATGCCACTCTCAATTCTCAATACCCCCTTCTATGCCATTTTCAACAATACAACATGAAAACGGTTCAATAAATAGTCGTATTTCAGTTTATACTTTCGTATTGACCAAAATAAACCTGTGTTCAGATTTGGAGCGACTTTTGGGTGTTTCGGGCACACAAGAAATCCAAAATTTTCAAATTCGGGCGAAAATTAGAACTTCTCAGAAAAATCTAATTTTTTTATAGGAAATCAAAAACACTGAAACGAGTATACTATTTTAATTTGAGCCATTTATGTGCAGATTTGCATAAAAAGGCTTACATTTTCTGTTCTGTCTAGAAATTGGTAAAATTTTGTCCAAAAAATCAAACTTCTTCGAAAAATCTGATAATTTTACAGAATGTCAAGAACACTAATATGAGTCATCCAAGTATTTAAGTTACCTTGTTTTTTTTGAATTGTAATTCATACCCTTCCTCCCAATTTTTATGCCCATTTGAATCTTGATCAAATCCTAAGTTTGACCAAGATTTGAACAAGTTTAAAACATGAAAATGAAAAGGTGCGCATGAATCCTTCTTAGTCACTCTAAAATGAGAAGCTTTTGGGAGTTTTTTGAAATTTCCATGTTTGAAACCCAAAACCACTTCTCTTCATGCTTCATAAGACAGAGTTTAGGGTTGGGGGTAGATACATGATTTGTCTGGTTTGTTGTTTAGACCTTGTTTATCAACTTGAATGCTTACTATATGACATAATAATACTATGTGCTTTGATTTTCATTTTTTTGATTTTTTTCTGAATTTTTATGCCCATTTGATCTTGGTCAAATCATAGGTTTAACCAATATTTAAACAAGTTTATAACATGAAAATGAAAAGGTAAGCATGCATCCTTCTTAGTCACTCCAAAATGAAAGCTTACATATACTCTTGGAATACTGTTTTGGGTGATTTGTCATTCAAAAATTTGGTATCATTCGGATCGGAGGCAGTATAGTTGGAGATGAATGGCCCACCAAGTCTCTGCCTCGAAGTTTGCTCTTTGACCAGATAAGTATTACTACTCGCGATGTGCCTAGGAGACGGGGAGGCCAAATTTAAGGACTAACCTTTGCTCTTGCCGTCTTCCTCAGTTCACCACTTTGTTTACCTCTTGGAATACTACTTCGCCACCATGACCGGGAGCAAGTCTCGCCACAGAAGGGCTCGTGCGGCTGCGGCGAAGCTGAGGGAATCCCAGCAATGCCGTCCCTGTGCTGCTGTCGAGGTGCCTTCTGCGCAAGAGTCTTCAAGGGCGTCGCAGCCCGCGACTGCCACCTTCAGGCGATCCTCCGTTCTTGCGCATCTTTCTATGTCTTTCACAACTTATCATCCCCTCCTTTTCTTACCTTCTCTCAATCGTATATTCAGGTCGGGCGGCCTTAGTTTTCCCGCAGCCCTCCTGCCTGCGGAAACATCTTCCACGGAGCCAAGTTCTCAAAGCAGCGAGGTATAGACATTCGTGCAAATTGGGATTCCCATTTTCTCTTTCTTGGTACTTCTCTGGGTACACTTCTGATTTTGTGCTCCATCCCCATCTGATAGAAGCCCCGCTACGAGATCAGGCCCATTTTAGAAATGGTTATGGGCGATTTCTGCGTCGAGACGGCGGACAGAAGCGCCCTCGCCGATGAGTGCATGAGACTTTATTCTGAGCTCGCCACTGAGAAGATCCGGATTCGCATTCTCGACGATATCGCCATGAAATCGTTCACTGCGAGTAATGAGATCCAGCGGCGGAGCCTCGGCCAGGCGGAGACCATGGACAAACTCGCCCCGATCCTGAACCTCACGGTTAGGACGGACAAACTAGAGGCCGAGCTGTCACAGGTTAAGGCTCTCAACTCCGAGCTGAAAGCGTCAAGCAGGCTCAAGGTAGATCTTGACCAGGTCACCGTGTACCACTAGCTGCAATCCTTGATGACCGCTTGTGTCACACAGCTTCCGAGTTTCTGAAGGTTAATTTTCGAAATTTTGTTCGTAAAATTGGCACATGGAAATGTAAACGAACTAGTACTCTTACTTTATTATATTAGTACTTGTGTCAATGTAGTAGTTGTGTCTGAGTCGAGTCAATGTTTAGTCGTTGAGTCACCTAGTATTATTATTATGGTGGTGTACTTGTGTTCATGTACTTGTTTCAGACAGGTATTGCTGTTTTGGTGAAGGAGACATGCATCACCCATTTTTGGTGGGGTTAATTGGTTCTAGGATTAATTGGTTCTATGCCACTCCTCAGTTCACAAGTTGTGTTTATGCCATTCCAAAAACTGAAGTTGTGTTTATGCCACTCTCAATTCTCAATACCCCCTTCTATGCCATTTTCAACAATACAACATGAAAACGGTTCAATAAATAGTCGTATTTCAGTTTATACTTTCGTATTGACCAAAATAATCCTGTGTTCAGATTTGGAGCGACTTTTGGGTGTTTCGGGCACACAAGAAATCCAAAAATTTCAAATTAAGCAAAAATTAGAACTTCTCAGGAAAATCTATTTTTTATAGGAAATCAAAAACAACTGAAAGCAGGTATACTATTTTAATTTGAGCCACTTATGTGCAGATTTGCATAAAAAGACTGACATTTTTTGTTCTGTCTAGAAATTGGTAAAATTTTGTCCAAAAAAACAAACTTCGAAAAATCTGATAATTTTACAGAATGTCAAGAACACTAATATGAGTCTACTATTCTAATATGAGCCATTTCTGGGCACATATGATCCATTAAACATAGGTGCAAAGTACGGTCCAGATTATCTGAGAGTATGTACAAAGCTGTAGTACGAGAGAAGTCATTTTGGGTTTCAAACATGGAAATTTCAAGAACATCCCAAAAAGCTTCATTTTAGAGTGAGTAAGAAGGATCCGGAGCTTACCTTTTCATTTTCATGTTTTAAACTTGTTTAAATCTTGGTCAAACCTAGGATTTGACCAAGATTCAAATAAATGAGAAAATTAAAAAAATCATAAAAATGAAAAACCAAAGTACATAGTCTTCTTATGTCATATAGTAAGCATTCAAGTTGATAAACAAGGTCTAGACATATTCAAACCATACAAATCATGTATCTACCCCCTAACCTAAACTCTGTCTTATGAAGTCAAGCATGAAGAGAAGTGGTTTTGGGTTTCAAACATGGAAATTTCAAAAACCTCTTAAAAATTCATTTTAGAGTGACTAAGAAGGATATGATGCAGGCTTCCCTTTTCCTTTTCTTGTCTTAAACTTGTTTAAATCTTGGTCAAACCTAAGATTTGACCAAAAGATTCAAACGGGCATAAAATTCAAAAAAAATCAGAAAAATGAAAAACAAAAGCATATAGTCTTCTTATGTCATATAGTAAGCATTCAAGTTGATAAACAAGGTCTAGACATATTCAAACCAGAAAAATCATGTATATATCTACCCCTAACCCTAAACTCTGTCTTATGAAGAGAAGTGGTTTTGGGTTTCAAACATGGAAATTTCAAGAACCTCCCAAAAGCTTCATTTTAGAGTGTGACTAAGAAGGATCCAGGCTTACCTTTTCACTTTCATGTTCTAAACTTGTTTAAATCCTAGTCAAACCTAGGATTTCACAAAGATTCAAATATATGGGTATAAAATACAAAAAAATAGAAAAATGAAAAATGAAAGCACATAGTCTTCTTATGTCATATAGTAAGCATTAAAGTTGATAAACAAGGTCTAGACATATTCAAACTAGACAAATCATGTATCTCCCCCTTAACCCCTAAACTCTGTATTATGAAGTCAAGCATGAAGAGAAGTGGTTTTGGGTTTCCAACATGGAAATTTCAAAAACCTCTTAAAAATTCATTTTAGAGTGACTAAGAAGGATGCAAGCTTCCCTTTTCATTTTCATGTCTTAAACTTGTTTAAATCTTGGTCAAACCTAAGATTTGACCAGAAGATTCAAACGGGCATAAATTTCAAAAAAATCAGAAAAATGAAAAACAAAAGCATATAGTCTTCTTGTGTCATATAGTAAGCATTCAAGTTGATAAACAAGGTCTAGACATATTCAAACCAGAAAATCATGTATATATCTACCCATAACCCTAAACTCTGTCTTATGAAGTCAATCATGATGAGAAGTGGTTTTGGGTTTCAAACATGGATATTTCAAGAACCTCCCAAAAGCTTCATTTTAGAGTGTGACTAAGAAGGATCCAGGCTTACCTTTTTCATTTTCATGTACTAAACTTGTTTAAATCCTGGTCAAACCCAGGATTTCACAAAGATTCAAATATATGTGTATAAAATATAAAAAATAGAAAAATGAAAACCAAAGCACATAGTCTACTTATGTCACATAGTAAGCATTCAAGTTGATAAACAAGGTCTAGACATATTCAAACCAGAAAAATCATGTATATATCTACCCCTAACCCTAAACTCTGTCTTATGAAGTTAATCATGAAGAGAAGTGGTTTTGCGTTTCAAACATTGGAATTCCAAGAACCTCCCAAAAGCTTCATTTTAGAGTGTGACTAAGAAGGATGATTCAGGCTTACCTTTTCATTTTCATGTTCTAAACTTGTTTAAATCCTGGTCAAAACTAGGATTTCACAAAGATTCAAATATATGGGTATAAAATTCAAAAAAATAGAAAAATGAAAAACCAAAGCACATAGTCTTCTTATGTCATATAGCAAGCATTAAAGTTGATAAACAAGGTCTAGACATATTCAACCTAGACAAATCATGTATCTACCCCCTAACCCCTAAACTCTGTCTTATGAAGTCCAGCATGAAGAGAAGTGGTTTTGGGTTTCAAACATGGAAATTTCAAAAACCTCTTACAAAATTCATTTTAGAGTGACTAATTAAGAAGGATGCATGCTCCCCTTTTCATTTTCATGTCTTAAACTTGTTTAATTCTTGGTCAAACCTAAGATTTGACCAAAAGATTCAAACGGGCATAAAAAAATCAGAAAAATGAAAACGAAAGCACATAGTTTTCTTATGTCATATAGTAAGCATTCAAGTTGATAAACAAGGTCTAGACATATTCAAACCAGAAATCATGTATATATCTACCCCTAACCCTAAACTCTGTCTTATGAAGTCAATCATGAAGAGAAGTGGTTTTGGGTTTCAAACATGGAAATTTCAAGAACCTCCCAAAAGCTTCATTTTATAGTGACTAAGAAGGATACAGGCTTACCTTTTCATTTTCATGTTTTAAACTTGTTTAAATCCTGGTCAAACCTAGGATTTGACAAAGATTCAAATATATGGGCATAAAATTCAAAAAAATAGAAAAATGAAAAACCAAAGCACATAGTCTTCTTATGTCATATAGTAAGCATTAAAGTTGATAAACAAGGTCTAGACATAAGCAAACTAGACAAATCATGTATCTACCCCCTAACCCTAAACTGTCTTATGAAGTCAAGCATGAAGAGAAGTCGTTTTGGGTTTCAAACATGGAAATTTCAAGAACATCCCAAAAGCTTCATTTTAGAGTGACTAAGAAGGATCCATGATTACCTTTTCATTTTCATGTTTTAAACTTGTTTAATCTTGGTCAAACCTAGGATTTGACCAAGATTCAAATGGGCACAAAATTTAAAAAAACAGAAAAATGAAAAACCAAAGTACATAGTCTTCTTATGTCATGTAGTAAGCATTCAAGTTGATAAAATGGTTCATGCCGGCGTCTTAGCTCCTAAAAAAAATTATACACCAATTGATGTGACGAATTGATGATTTACTCTAGTCTGCTTCTAGACCATGCAGCTAGCTGATACGTCCAAAACGTATCTACTTTCCCGAACACATTTGCTATTGTTTTGCCTCTAATTTGTGTATTTTGGATACAACTAACACGGACTAACGCTGTTTTCAGCAGAACTGCTCTGGTGTCTCGTTTTTGTGCAGAAATCCAACTTTCGGGAAAATCCTCGGAATTTATGCAGAAGGCCCTATTTTTCCCAGAATAATGACGGAGCCAGAAGGACAATTAAGGTGGAGGCCCGAGGGCCCCACACCATAGGGCGGCGCGGCCCAGGGGGGGCCCGCGCGGCCCTGTGGTGTGGCCCCCTCGGCCGGCCTCCGACGCCCTCCTTCGGACTACTTATCGGCCTCGACCTAAACGCACGAGAGAGAAGTCGAAGTCGCCGAGAAACCCTCCGTAACGCCGCCACATCGCGAAACTCCGTCGCGGGAGCCGGTCTCCGTTCTGGCACTCCGCCGGGACGGGGAATTGGAGGAGATCATCGCCGCCATCACCGCCAATGCCTCTACATCAACCAGCCATGTTTCCCCCATCCATGTGTGAGTAATTCCCCCGCTGTAGGCCGAAGGGGATGGTAGGGATTGGATGAGATTGGTCATGTAATAGCATAAGATTGTTAGGGCATAGTGCCTAGTGTCCGTAATTGGTACTTTGATGATATTGGTGCAATTTGTTATGCTTAATGCTTGTCACTAGGGCCCGAGTGCCATGATCTCAGATCTGAACATGTTATTGCTTCATCAAGATATTCATTGTTTATGGTCTTACCTATAAGTTGTATACACATGTCGCTGTCCGGAACCAATGGCCCCGAAGTGACAGAAATCGGGACAACCGGAGGGAATGGTAGTGATGTGAGGATCACATGTGTTCACGGAGTGTTAATGCTTTGCTCCGGTACTCTATTAAAAGGAGTACCTTAATATCCAGTAGTTTCCCTTGAGGCCCGGCTGCCACCGGCTGGTAGGACAAAAGATGTTGTGCAAGTTTCTCATTGCGAGCACGCACGACTATATATGGAACACATGCCTATTGATTGCTTTGTACTTGGACACCGTTTTATTATTATCTGCAAATGCCCTGCTATGATTGTTACATGAGTTTCTCTCATCCATGCAACGCCCGTTATCCGTCCCCGTGCCTACAGTATTTTAATCCTGCTGTTTACTAAAATCACTACTGCTGTCTTTGTTACTCTGCTGTTATTTCACTCTGCTACTGCTATAAAACTGTTACTACTGATAAACCCTTGCGAGCAAGTCTGTTTCCAGTGCAGCTGAATTGACAACTCCATTTGTTAAGGCTTGCATGTGTTCTGTGTCTCCCCTTGTGTCGTATCAATATATGGGGTTTTACTTCCCTCGAAGACCATTTGCGATCCCCTATACTTGTGGGTCATCAAGACTATTTTCTGGCGCCGTTGCCGGGGAGCATAGCTTTATTTGGAAGTTCACTTGGATTAATATTGTTCGCTGCAAATTCTCCATCATGGGTAAACCTCGCGATACTAAGATCGCCATATTGCCATCCACTACAAGAAAAGGTACAATTCTGAGTACCTCCGCTACACTTGATTCACCATCTGTGATTGATAAACTTGTTTCACCGCCGCATGCTTCACATGCTGGTACTTCTGCTGAATCTGAAAACTCTCATAATATTGATAATATTTCTGCTGTGCTTGATGATAGTGGTTCATTGGGATCTTTTCTAGATGCTACAATTGCTAGGTCTAGACAAATTGAAAATACTGAAACTCCTAATGCTACTACACCTGTTAGTTCACCTGAACTTGATTATTTTAGTGATGATCCTGATGAAGATTATGTGGAGCTTAATGATGATTTTATTGAAAAATGCAATGCTACTACTGATGCAAGAAAAATTAAAAAGTTGCTTGCAGAACATGCTGTTAGATATAAACTGTCTCCTGATCCTAAGTTTGCCACATCTCCTATAAACATTAGGGATAAAGATTATGATTTTTCTCTTGATTTATCTCATATAGCTATTGTTGAGAAAACACCCTTTTGTGGTACTGAAAAAGAAAGTGCTGTTGAACACATGACTGAGTTATCTACTCTTAGTAGCTTGTTTTCTGATGATGTCAAGATGCGTACTTACTTTGTTGCTAAAATCTTTCCATTCTCATTAAAGGATGACGCTAAAACTTGGTATAATAATTTGCCACCTAATTCTATTAAAAGTCCAAAAGAATTGCTTGATGTTTTCTTCCGCAAATACTTTCCTGCTAGTGCTCAACATATTGCTTTGCAGAGAATTTATAACTTTGATCAGGGAGATGAAGAGAAATTGCCTGAGGCTTGGGCGAGATTCTGCTCTCTTATTAGAGCTCGGCCTGAGCATGATTTGGAAAAGCATGATTTGCTTGATATATTTTATAGTGGACTAACCATTGAGTCTAGGGCATACCTGGATAGTTGTGCTGGTTGTGTTTTCAGGAAAAGAACTCCAGACGACACTGAAGAATTATTGGCTAAAATAAGCCGGAATCATGATGATTGGACTACGCCTGAACCAACTCCAACGCCAATATTGAAGAAGAGGGGTATGATTAAATTGAATGATGAGGATATGAGGGAAGCCAAGAAGTCTCTCAAGGAGAAAGGTATTAAATCTGAAGATGTGAAGAATCTACCTCCTATAGAAGATATATGTGAGATAATTCCCCCTTCATCCATGATTGAGGTAAACTCCCTTCAACGCTTTACTAGGGAAGATATTCCGTATTCGAAACCTCCTGCACAATGCTTAGATGAGTTTGATAATTATATTGTTAAGCAAGAAAATTTTAATATGAGAGTAGAGAATCATTTAATGGAAAATTCTCGAGCTATTAGTGAATTACATGATATTGTGGAGAGAACCTCCAATGATGTTAAGATGCTTGTTAAACATTTCCATATGATTCAAACTCAAATTGATCAACTCACTAAAGTGCAAAATGACTTGTTAGGGAATAATTCTAAAGAGAAACATGCTTATGAAGTAACAACTAGAGGTGGTGTCTCTACCCAGGATCCTCTATATCCTGAAGGGCATCCCAAAAGAATTGAACAAGATTCTCAACACATTGAACCTAGTGCTCATTCTAAGAAGAAAAAGAAGAAGAAACATAAAAATGTTGTAGAATCCTCTGAACCTGTTAATGATCCTAATAGTATTTCTATTTCTGATGCTGAAACTGAAAGTGGTAATGAACATGATAAAGATAATGATAAGAATGATACTCCTGATAAAGAAGAGGTTGAAGAAGAACCTGAGAAGCATGCTAAAAATAAAAAGTACACTAAAGAAGACTTTATTGCTGAGAAACATGGTAATGAAAGAGAACCTTGGGTGCAAAAGCAAATGCCTTTTCCTGCTAAGAAATTAAAATCAAAGGAAGAAGAACACTATAATAAATTTTGCGATTGGATGAAACCTTTCTTCTTGCAAATCCCTTTGACTGATGCTATTAAATTGCCACCTTATTCGAAGTATATGAAAGATATTGTTACTAACAAAAGGAAAATCCCCAATGAGGAAATTTCCACTATGCTTGCTAATTACTCTTTCAATGGCAAAATTCCAAAGAAGTTGGGCGACCCAGGTATACCTACTATTCCTTGTTCTATTAAGAATAACTATGTTAAAACTGCTCTATGTGACTTGGGAGCCAGTGTTAGTGTTATGCCTTTTTCTCTTTATAAGAGACTTTACTTAGATAAGTTGATACCTACTGATATATCTTTGCAAATGGCTGATAAATCTACTGCCATTCCTGTTGGTATATGTGAGAATGTTCCAGTTCAAGTTACTACTAACTGCTTGATATTAACTGATTTTGTTGTGTTGGAAATGCCTGAAGATGATAATATGTCTATTATTCTTGGGAGACCTTTTCTTAACACCGCAGGGGCTGTTATTGATTGCAATAAAGGAAAGGTTACTTTCAATGTTGATGATAGGGAGCATACCATTTATTTCCCCAAGAGGATTGAGAAAGCGTGTGGAGTTAATACTATTTCTAATGTGAGAACTATCAAAGTGGGAACTATTGATTGTCCTATATATGAGCCTAAGGAAGAATATCAAACTCTTGTGATTGGATCCATATCAATACAATTCAAGGTAACATGATTGATTTGAGGTTTATTTCTTCTTATGCTATGAAAAAGTTATTTGGTGACAAGACTTGATCAACCTTGTTAACAAATACCTTTTATATGCATAGAGGAGGTAAACAACATATCTTTCTTCCTCCACTTGCTCTAGTTGCTGTAGCATTTTTAATTTGCAAAGTTCCTTAGTTATTTGAAGATTTCAAAACTTTTCCTGGCCAGTAATAATAAACTAAATACCCAGAAATGTGCATTTTTCAAAGTTTTCAAAAATTCACAAAAATTATACCGTTGGTCCTATTTTTCGACGAGGCACACAGGAGCACCAGAGGATGACCTGTGGGGCACCGCAGAGGCGCCAAACCACAGGCCGGCGCGGCCAAGGAGGTGGCCGCGCCACCATGTGGTGTGGGCCCCCCTTTGCCCCACTTTGTCGTCTCTTTCTCCCAGCACCTTCTCTCTCCCGAAAAAACTCGTACCAAGTTCCTCTCACTCGCGTTTTTGCTCCAGAGCTCCAGATTTCTCGATCTCTTTGCTCAGCCCAGATTTCTGTCTGAAATTTGGCACATTTGCTCTTCGGTATGTGATTCCTCCACCCATCCAAGTAGAATTTTGTTTGGTTGAGTATATCTTGAATATTTTGCTGCTGTAGGTAACATGTTTAGTGAGCTTGCATGCTTGTTCTAAGTGGTAGAAACTAGTTTTGATGCATGATTAGTACTCTAGCAAGTTCTTATGGTAGTTTCCCTCAATTATATGTCACCAAATCAAATTTTTATATCATTTGTTGAAAATTTCAGAGAAGCTATGAAGAAGTTCAGCTTTGGAGAGTTGTTCAAGAAAGGGACAACCAGCACCGGGAGGCCTTCTAGGGCCGCCACCCGGATTAGGCGATCATACAATGAAGACATCATCGCGCCTAGCTTCACGCCCGAAGAGGACAACGGGCCTCCTAATGCTTCTACTTTTTCATGCTATGATTTTCTAAGGAATGCAGGGATATTGGAGGATTTCTTAACCCTTGTCAACAGGGCAGGGTTAACCACCTATATGGGAGATGAAAGGGAGCAATACTACTTGCTCACCAAAATCTTCGTCGAGAGTTTCCAGTTCAACAACAAACAATATGAGCCAACGGTTGCATTCAGGATCTATGGTAATCCTGTTACTATGCAATTGAAGGATTTTTGTCGTGCCTTGGATATTGCCCCTGTAGGTACAGCAAGTAGGATTGATGACAACCCCCGGGACTTGTTGGAGCTCTACCGAGGGATCACCGATGATGATTGTCGCACCATTCAGCGGGGCAAGATAAGGAACATTCAACTCCCCGCCATTAAGTATTTTGCATATTACATTGCTACTAGCATTCTTGGTAGGGAGAACACTAGTAATATTTCTAGCTACCATCTTGCTTTCTTGAATATTGCACTTACTGGTCAGACATCCTATCACCTTGGTGCTCTTATTGCTCGCCGCCTGACTACCAGGGGGCCTATTTTTGGAGGAACTATCGCACTGCGCGTTTTAACATTTCTAAATCTTCCTATTGATCCTAATGATGTGCCATTGGCCCCTAGGAGACTCGATATTACTGCTATGAAGAGTCATCATTTTGTTATCACTGATTCTACTTTAGATAATACTAGGTGAGTCTTCAAAGTCGTACTCTGACTGTAAATATTTTAATGTAGTACTCGTAAAAGTCTTATGTTCACATGGTTAGGAAATCATTGTCATAAGAATTTTAGATATGAATTTAAGGGCATCAATTTTTTTTTGCATCAGACAGCACACATATATATTGGGGGAACAAGAAAGAATAACAGCGCTATTTTGTAATCCCCAGCAGGGACAAACACGCAAGCTGGAGCGCCAAAACTCAACGCCACACCATGCTCAGTTCTCATAGGCAGATGAGGCAGATCACTACTTTGCTTAAACATGCTTCAAAATTGCAGCGCCGCATGCATGACCGCGACCAGAAACATAGAAAATTAACCTATGCCAAGAAGCAAATAGAGCAAAGCTGCAAGAAGCTATCATATCTCTGTTTGTGATAACTATTACCATGTTCATGAACCAATTTATCACAATCTCTGTTTAATATGTTGAAAATTGAAATGCATGTTTATATAAATGAATAGACGTAGCAGTAAACTAGTAATAGTTAACTACTGTTTCGACAAAGAGAATGTATTAGTATCACGAAGATAGTAATTACATCTAACCTCTGCAACAACGAAATATCCTAAATGCATTACGTATGCACACAACCATACTACAAAAAGGAAAAAAAAAAAGATCCCGCTACAGTGATCAAAACTTCATAGCTGCAACACAAATCACTGTCAAGACAACATCTGAAGCCTGTGCTCATAGAACAATGTCTTTAACAAGGTTATTGTCACACACAGCCAATTAAAGACAAACCTTGCATTTTCACCCTTGAGTAAGTCCATCCTCTCAAAACAATAATTTCAACAATAATATTGCCACAACTAATTAATGATAGATCTTGAATTTTTATCATTAAAAATAAGACTCTATACTTCTCATGTGCTGCCGCCCCCGCTTGCTAATTTTGCTACTTGGAGGCAATTATATATGTGCCAACATTTGAAGTTTATGCTAAGTTTGGACTTTCGAGACTACCACGCTGCGTAGTGTAGACCCAAGTTAACCTTAAACGAGGCCAGTGCAGTTATCGAAGGAGAATCCTTCGGCTGAAAGAGACATTCATGGTTTCATTTTCTTGCGTACGTTACCTAGACCTTTATCCAAAAAACCTAGACCTTTCAAAGGCTACTTTTGGCCGTTTCTGCAAAGAAATAATGGCTACGGGCAGACGACGACCAGGCACTGCATGCCAAAACCATGGAAAAGAAATATTTAGGGGAGTTGACGAAAATACTCAGTGAAACCTAGATATTTATGTACCAACTTGCTGGCCTAAATATCCGTATTTTTTATCTCCAAAAATTCCAAACAACTTTTTTACATGTAGAAGATGCATGTATGTACATGCGTGCTATTTTTCATAACAAAATCGAAAGTACTTAGCTTAGAAAAGAAATGACAAGTTCCGACTGAATAGTTTGAAGGAAACTTCCCGAAAGAAACTATCCCCTCGTCACTGGCCTGTTTGTAACTTAGGTAATAACTAGCAAAAGTACCCATGCGTTGCATCGGGATAAACACGTACTCTACCGTTCTAGCAAACCATCAGTGTCGACACTTCTCTTCTTTGTAACTATACCTAATACCAGCAGCTAACTCCAACGTTTATGATAAGAACAAAAAAATTCTATTAATAAATAAGCATTTCACTTTTCGAGAGAAAGCGCCATTAAACTACTTTTATCTTATTCATGCTCTATACACGAGTTTTTCCCAAATTAAATCTGAGTCCATGTAGCACCAACCCCATTGATACTTCTGTCCACACAAAATCTAGCAGTTCGGGCCAAGTTGTAACACAACATCACTATGTAGAGTCATATCTTCTCATGATAGCAGGAAAAAAAATCACTGTGAGATGTGCTAATTTGGCTATTGGGAATACATTCAGCAACATATACCCAGTAGAGAAAGCACGCACTGTAGATTCTTTCCAAGAAGACCCATCTTTGAATATTGTGTTTGTGGTTATCCTGGTAAGCTGTTCAAACAACACCCTTGTGGACGTGCACACTAACTAACATCTCCCTCACCCCTCGCGTCGCCCTCCTCTGGCGGCCGAGGGGCAAACCCGCCGCCGCGCTTAGCCCCCAACCTCCTCCCTTCCTTGCCTCGCCGCCGCCGGAGGGGGGCCGGCAAAGCTGCGCGCTCCCCGAGGAAGGTGGCGGCGGGGCGCTTCTTCCCCTCCCGCGTCCCTGGCGAGAAGGAGCTCGCTCGGCGCGGCTCGGGCGGAGGCGCGGCGGCGGGCGGTGGAGCTCGCCGGTGTGCTGCGGGCGTGGCTGCTAGGCGGGCGCGGTGGCTCTTCTAGCCGCTGGCGGCGCGTGGTGCTCCGGCGGTCATGGGCGGCCGGGCCAGATCTGGGCCGGGTTGTCCGGGGCGGCGCGGCGTCTGGCCGGCGCGGGGCCCCCTGGTCGTGGGGGTGCTGCGGCTTGCTGCAGCAGCTGGGTGGTGGAGCATTGGGCGGTGCCCCGGGCAGCGGCGGCGGCCACGGCGAGGGCCCTGATCCGTGAGGGCTGCGCGGCGGCGGCTTCGGTGTTGGCCACGAGGTTGCTGCGGGAGGTCTGCGTTGGTGGCGTTGTTGCGTGCTGGGGCCGTGCGGCGCGGTGGTTGGAGTGTCGTCGCCGGCGTGTGGAGGCCAGGGCGGGCGCGACATGTCCCTGGGAGGAGGTGCTCGGTGAGGGGCGCGACGGTACGGCGGCCTCGGTTTTCCTCGGCGGTGTGGCGGCTGCGGTGGCCGCGTGGACGGCTTGGCGGTCGGATCTAGGAGTTCTTGTCTGCGGGCTTCGGCGTTCGTCTTCGGGCCCCGTGTTGGTGTTGGTCGGCGTCCCCTCTATGTGGCGTTCCGGCGGCGCCCACGGTGTTCTTCGGCGTTGCTCCGTTGGCTACAGGCGCGTTGCTCCGGGGTTCGCGATCCGGCGGTTGCAGGTGGTGGTCTGTGCCGGTCCTCTTTTGGGCGGGCGCGAGTTTTCTTGGGACTCTTCGCTGGGCGAAAGCTTTGTCTTGGCGGCCAGCCAGGACCGACGACGGTGACGCCCGTGGGCGCCGCTTCCTTCTTGAAGGTATCATCGAAGCGGGTGTCTCTTGATCTCCGCCCGGGCTCTCCGGGGGAAACCCTAGATCCCTCACGGGATCGGGCGAGAGCGGCGCTCTTGTGTCGCTTTGCCTCTTGGGGCCTCGCTTTGGACGTCCGCTGGTCAGAGGGGTTTGTGGAGTGTTTTGGCGGTTTCGGTGGAGGCGGGTTCGTCTTCGGCCAGGTGGGACGCGGGGTCGGGGTCGGTGTGGTAGTTGGAGCAGTGGCTCCGGTCTTTTCGCCTCTGCCTGTTGCGTTGAGGTGTGGTGTCGACCCGGTTGGTCGTCGACCCGTGTGGAGCGCAGCCTCGGGGCTGGCGTGTGGTGTCGTGTTGTAACGGTTTTTGGCCAGTTTTCCTCATAAACGGGCCAACTCTTTTCTCCTATATCAATGAAAGGCAAAGCTTTTGCCTTGTTTCAAAAAAAATATCTTTGAATATTGTGAAACTGGCCACACTATACTTGATATCAGATATCCACCGGTCATGCAACATAGAGACTCTTGATCATCCACACGACACTTCTCTTCAGCAATCTCTAATGGAAAAGCAGGCTGGAGTGCTGAACTTGTAAAACTCAGGACACTTTTTTTCAACGATTCTGTAGCGGAGAAGCAAGCTAGACTTGTAAGACTCCTAGCAGTATATGGCGGTCGGCCAAGTCCGGAGCGGCACACCATGCATGAGGTTCACAAGAACGTAGAGGGTTTCACCACAGCTGGCCGGGATCGCTGCCGCAGGCGGCGACCATATATTGACTGGTTTAAGCCCTGAAAAATTTTACTCGTGAAATTCATGTTTTTTTACGAGACAAAACATCTACGGTAAGGATAAGGATCACTTTCTTGTCGTACTACCATCAAAATTAGATGTGATATTCATAGCGGACTCAAAATTTAGCCCACACGAAGCTTGAGACCATCTTACATCTTATCCTCTGCCCATGTTTTAGAGGCACCTAGACCACGTATATAAACTAATTTTTAATTGTTATCGAACTGACAAAAACAAAAATAGCTGCATTAGAACTAAACATACTGAATTTGAAGAGCTAACTTACCACGGTTGTAAAGTGCTAACTGACCTCATGCCCGATCAGAGTCCATGATATTTTTGTAGAACCGCTCAGCCATAACTTGTCCGCCATCATGCACAGGCAAAATACTATATCCATGAGCAACAGGTAGTACTACTACACTACTGAAAAATTGATAATGCCTCAGAATTTGACGTAACTCGTCCAAAATTTGCTCTCTATTAATCCGAAAATAGAAACTCCAGCCGACGCTACTGATAAAATTGAAGCTAGTATGTACCGGTAGGTCTGGTTGCAACAAATTTCTCAGATCAAGAGAGATGAGGGTAGCCTCTAACAGAGGCAATACTGCTAGCGAATTCCTCTGAAAAGCCAGCCTGTGGACCGATCGGGTGTGCTCCTAGTAGGAGTCAGCACTCTCGTACTGATCACTCAATTGAAAGCAAAACGAGTAGATTCCCTTAAAGTAATTTGCGACGATGGTTCAGAGTTGAGCCCAGCAATGCAAGCAACTACCGCAGTATCAGGAATCAGGATGCAAAAGACAACGAACGCATAAGGACAGCCTTGGACGGGAACCTGCTAGGCTCCCCTGGCGAGGAGCAGGTCGAGGGGCAGGGGCCATTGGCCTCCGTCAAGGAGGACCACTGGATCAGGTCTCCCCCTGCAGCGTGCCTCCGGTGGTGGAGCAGGTCAGGACATCGGAGCTGTAGCTCGGAGGCTGGTCAGCAAGCGTGGGCCGGATGGATCCGCGTTGATATAAGGTCGGATGCTTCGCCGGAATACGGCCGGAAGGGCCAGTGGCGCTACCACCGGAGCCACGTCAAGGGCATCGGGGATTTGGAAAGATTCCTACTCAGCGCAGATGGCGAGGAATCGAGCGATGAAGGGCGATGGCGGAGTCGATGGATCCGGTCAAGGTCGGGGAGCGACGCAAGTGGGCAAGGCCAGGGAAGGCGACGCAGGAGTACGATGGAAACAGAACGAAGCGTTTTTTTTTTATTTGACTATTTACTTACGAGTGGCATGGTGGGTAATTTGTATCAACTTTAAGGACGGTTTTAAGTTGGACGGACGACCGAGGGAGAAACCCTTTTGCTTTTATTATTAGGTATAGATTGACTATTTACTTACGAGTGGCATGGTGGGTAATTTGTATCAACTTTAAGGACGGTTTTAAGTTGGACGGACGACCGAGGGAGAAACCCTTTTGCTTTTATTATTAGGTACAGATGGTGTATAGAATGTTGTTTTCTGACGGGGATGAGAAAGAAATTCCTCTTCCCCAACTAGGTTTGTTAAGTATTGACAGGCAATCATGGTCGTGCACTAAGGAGGAAGTGGATGAGCATTTGAAGATAAAAGACTTCCACCAGCAACATGACTCCGAGGACGCCGGGGCCTCCTACGACCATACCGTCATATATCCGGGTGCTTCCTCTAGTACATACCCGGAATACGATCCATCTTCGTCATACTACGGAGACACTACTTCATGGGATCGATGGGATTGAACTCCACTTAGGCCAAAAGCCTAAGCTTGGGGGGAGGTATACCGGCATCACTCATTCTTTGCATATTATGGTTGCTGGATACTTGTACATACTTGTTTTGTTCGTTTGAGTGGTTTTCTAATGAGAAGAAGATAATATTTGGGGAAGTGCTGCCTGAAAACAGATTCTGGAACGTTACCGTAAAAATTCTCAAAAATAGCCAGAGCGTTATTTTGAGCTGCCAATTTTTTTGCAGGTTCCCCAGGTTGTTATCTAACTTTCATTAGTTGAACACTTTTCGATCTGAGCAACGTAAGATTTTTGTAAAAATCGATTTCTGTACTGCTGTCAGGTCTTGGCAGATTTCTGCCATCTCGCTTTTCTGTGTTTCTTTTAGTTTGCTATTTCTTGTTTTTTGCTTTGTTTCCTTCCCAAAACACAAAAAGATCAAAAATATTTCTGTTGTTTCTCTTCACCAATTGTTTGCTTTGGTTTCTTGCATTTGTTTCACTTTATTTGCTATTGCTAGTTTGCTATAAGAAAACCCAAAAAGATTTTGCTTTGTTCGCTTGTTTCCTTTTGCTCTTGTTCTCAAATTCGAAAACACCAAAAATATTTGCTGTTCTTCTTTGTTTTGTAAAGTTCTTTATGAGTTCAATGGTCTTCGGTGGCTGGAGCGTGGTTTTCATTTCATATTATCCAAGCTACACAAGTGAAAAGGCAATAATGACGATCTACGACAATCTGATTGTGGTGAGAGGCTGGTATGAACTCTATTTGTTTTCATTTTTGTACATATACTCATCCATGTGAGCATGCTTAGTTGGTTCATGTGAGGTATATGTTATTTGAGAAAGTCTAGTAGTTCATGATCTCTCATGTTTAGCTCCAATTTATTAATATGAGTAGCATGTCATGGATGTTTGCTTGCATTGTTTTATTCATAAGTAAGTATGGCATTGTGGTATCCTCCTCTGAATAATTCATTTATATCGACTTGGCACATGCTCACGCATGCATATGACTGAACAAAAAGTCAATTAAGCCTCGATGATCTATATTGCTTCAGAGTTCTTGTATCACTTTTATGCCTCCGTTAATTTATTTTGCCGCAAGCATGATTATGACAGTTACTGCTCTCTTCATTTGTCGCTCCCTAGTCTATTGCTAGCCTTCACTTGTACTGAGCGGGAACGCTGCTCGTGCTTCCAAACACATGAAAACCAAGTTATTCCAGAGTGTCCACCATAAATACCTATGCATGGCATTTCAAACCATTCCAAGTAAATTCTCATGCGCTACCTTTAAAACCTTCAAAATGTTTCTCAATTTGTGTTTATGTTTCATAGCTCATGAGGAAGTATGTGGTGTTTAGCTTTCAACCTTGTCATTTACTTTTGACGGACTCTCATATGGACTAGTGGCACATCCGCTTATCCAATAATTTTGCAAAAAGAGCTGGCAATGGGATTCCCAGTCCCAAATTAATTAACTTAAATAGACACTCCTCCATGGTATGTGATTGTTGGTCGGCACCCGAAGGATTCGGTTAGCCATGGCTTGTGTAAGCAAAGGTTGGGGGGAGTGTCATCATCATAATAAAACTAAAATAAAAAGGCACTCCTTCATGGTATGAGATTGTTGGCAGGCACCCGAGGATTCGGTTAGCCATGGTTTGTGTAAGAAAGGTTGGAAGGAGTGCCACATAAATATGCAATAATTCATGGGAGCCGCTCTTGAAAGTCCGGTTGGCGAGGTAGTTAGTGTACCCATTACCATTCGTTGACAACAACAAACACCTCTCAAAATAATTTTACTCCTGTCTTTATAAAAATGAAAAGCTCTAGCGCATGTTAATCCACAACTTCCCTCTGCGAAGGGTCAATCTTTTACTTTTATGTTGTGTCTCCATTACTTCTTTGAGCACTATCTTGAGAGCACAACTGTCATTCTTAGTATAATATGCTTGTCTCAAAATATGATTGATTGTGGTATAACTTTGATGCATTTATCTTTTGACAATCACTACTTCTAGTCTTTCTATGAACTCCAGAGGTGCCCGGGCATTTATGTTTTGCCAATCAAATACAGGCAAGCGAGATACCACTTTATCATACTCTCTTATGAACATTGCAATCCTGCTTATATACATGATTCATGATGCTTATTATTAATTGTTGGTACCTCTCCATGATTGACATAGCTGTTAGATGATCTTATTTGCATGTATCTCATTATGAACTGCTTAAGTATTAGCCATAGCATGAGAATATATACATCATATGAGCAAATGTGTTCATGAAAGTTCTTTTATCGCTCAGTTGTTAACTGAATTGCTTGAGGACAAGCAATAAGCTAAGCTTGGGGGGAGTTGATACGTCCAAAACGTATCTACTTTCCCGAACACATTTGCTATTGTTTTGCCTCTAATTTGTGTATTTTGGATACAACTAACACGGACTAACGCTGTTTTCAGCAGAACTGCTCTGGTGTCTCGTTTTTGTGCAGAAATCCAACTTTCGGGAAAATCCTCGGAATTTATGCAGAAGGCCCTATTTTCCCAGAATAATGACGGAGCCAGAAGGACAATTAAGGTGGAGGCCCGAGGGCCCCACACCATAGGGCGGCGCGACCCAGGGGGGGCCCGCGCGGCCCTGTGGTGTGGCCCCCTCGGCCGGCCTCCGACGCCCTCCTTCGGACTACTTATCGGCCTCGACCTAAAAACGCACAGAGAGAAGTCGAAGTCGCCGTAAACCCTCCGTAACGCCGCCATATCGCGAAACTCCGTCGCGGGAGCCGAAGTCTCCGTTACGGCACTCCGCCGGACGGGGAATTGGAGGAGATCATCGCCGCCATCACCGCCAACGCCTCTACATCAACCAGCCATGTTTCCCCCATCCATGTGTGAGTAATTCCCCCGCTGTAGGCCGAAGGGGATGGTAGGGATTGGATGAGATTGGTCATGTAATAGCATAAGATTGTTAGGGCATAGTGCCTAGTGTCCGTAATTGGTACTTTGATGATATTGTTGCAACTTGTTATGCTTAATGCTTGTCACTAGGGCCCGAGTGCCATGATCTCAGATCTGAACATGTTATTGCTTCATCAAGATATTCATTGTTTATGGTCTTACCTATAAGTTGTATACACATGTCGCTGTCCGGAACCAATGGCCCCGAAGTGACAGAAATCGGGACAACCGGAGGGAATGGTAGTGATGTGAGGATCACATGTGTTCACGGAGTGTTAATGCTTTACTCCGGTACTCTATTAAAAGGAGTACCTTAATATCCAGTAGTTTCCCTTGAGGCCCGGCTGCCACCGGCTGGTAGGACAAAAGATGTTGTGCAAGTTTCTCATTGCGAGCACGCACGACTATATATGGAACACATGCCTATTGATTGCTTTGTACTTGGACACCATTTTATTATTATCTGCAAATGCCCTGCTATGATTGTTACATGAGTTTCTCTCATCCATGCAACGCCCGTTATCCGTCCCCGTGCCTACAGTATTTTAATCCTGCTGTTTACTAAAATCACTACTGCTGTCTTTGTTACTCGTCTGTTATTTCACTATCTGCATCGCTATAAAACTGTTACTACTGATAAACCCTTGCGAGCAAGTCTGTTTCCAGGTGCAGCTGAATTGACAACTCCGCTGTTAAGGCTTCCAAGTGTTCTTTGTCTCCCCTTGTGTCGAATCAATAAATTGGGTTTTACTTCCCTCGAAGACTGTTGCGATCCCCTATACTTGTGGGTCATCACTAGCGAGTATTCATATGTACTGCATGGAGCCCCCAACTTTTGACTTCCCGTGTCGGAAAAGGCCTGTTTAATAATGTGGGGCAGTGAGGTATCCCGAAGTATCTAGAGGGTTTCAAGAGCCTGTTTGCTTTCAGCATCGCCACCCAAGGGAAGGATGGGTGACGAATCCGTGCATTCACAGCCGTTAGATCTGAAGAGTCCTTGTATGATGAGCGGTAGATAGCACCTCTAAGCTGCAAATCAACAGCTTCAATTACTTCAAATGAGCATTGGCCGGAAGGCTGACAGAGTGAAAAAATTCAAATTCAAAAACTCATGTATAGAATAGAAAAAAAATAAAAAACATGTAGATAGAATAGAGGTATAGATAGATTAGCCCAAAAAAGAAGAGGACGGGGAAATTTCGAACGCTCGCCTTTAACTCAGCAGACACCTCCCTCGCGCACCTAAACTTTCGAACGCGCGCCCAATATTTCGAACGCTCGCCTTTAACTCAGCACCCAGCCCACCTTGTTCTTCTCTAGACACCTCCTTCGGCGCCCTGTTCTTCTCTAGACACACCCTCGGTGAACCAGGCCGCGCACCAAAACTTCCCCACGCTTTCTATCAGCCGCGTCAGCCGGCGACTGCGGGTGGCGCCGTTCTTCTCCAGCCGCACCGGCAGGCGTGGTCAGCTGGTAGATCCTCACGGTATGCATGCTATCTTCAGGCCTGGGCAAGTACGATTCATTATAGCTCAATCGAAGTCAGTCGCCGTCGCCCAGCCCTTATAAGTTCGTTAGTTCGTTCGAATCGATCGGTTGATATTGTTTTCCTCTCGATGTGTTTGTTTGACATTGTTTTCCGCTTTACCTATTTGCTCGAATTCGTTCGTACTGTACACTGTTTGTTTGTAAGGCAAAGAGGAAATCATATCATGGCTTATCATCATGGGTATAACCTTTTTAGCTAGATTTTGCTGTTTGGGATCTATGATCCTTTTAGTTGCTGCTCTCCAGTAACATTTTCCCTCTTTTTTATTACAATTGAAAAATACACAGCGAGGAAACCACTGTCCAGCCTAAAAAAAATAGACCTCAGTTGGTTTGCTGAAATCGGCTCAAATAACGTGGCATTTAGTTATATAGTTTTATATTCGACCTGTTTGCTCAGATATGTTGGTTTACATTCATACGCAACCTGTTGGGCAAGTATGGACACAGCTTCAGTGACTTTCAGGTCAAAATTCCAGCGGTTGAGTGATTTTTGGTTGGATCCATTCCTGTGCGTTCGATCGGCTTTTGATGGCTGTTATTGAGACAAAGTCATGGCTGGACTTCTGACGCAGCTCCAGTGACGTTCAGGTCAAAAGCCCAGCGTTGACTTTGGTTCAATATCAGCCATCCAAAGCCAATCGAACACACATGAATGTATCCAACCAAAAATCACTCTACAATAAGTCGTTTCCAGACTAAAACAATGTTTATTCCCAAACTATTTTTTTTGAATCCGACCAATCTTTCCCGGAATGCAGAAGAAATATATAAGATTTACTGGAATGTTGTTCTTTTTACTGGACAGTTTGAATTTTAAGTTTAAAGTTGGTTGTAAAACATAAAATGAGGTTTATTGATAAACAATATGGCTGAATCTGATGAAACTCCCCAGAATGCATAACCCGACATATAAGATTTACTGGATTTTTGTTTCAAAAACTTCTAGGCAAGATTTAATTTTAAGTTTAAAATTTTCTCGTGAAACTTAAAATGGTAAATTTTGGATCCATTCTCGTGCGTTCGATTGGCTTTTGATGGCTGTTATTGAAACAAGTGTTAATTGGTTCTATGCCACTCCTCAATTCACAAGTTGTGTTTATGCCATTACAAAAACTGAAGTTGTGTTTGTGCCATTACAAAAACTGAAGTTGTGTTTATGCCACTCTCAATTCTCAATATCCCCTTCTATATATGCCATTTTCAGTACTCCACTATAATAAATATAGCATATCTATGATAGTACTCTATGATACCACCCACTATGCACCCATGTTCCAAACACTACTCCCACTGACTGTACCTTATTGTATCGAGCGATAAGCTTGATGAGCAACCCAAACAAACAAAATAAGACTGTACCTTATTGTACTTGCTCTTACCCATATCTTCTCTTTCTCTTTCATCGCGAGTGCAGCTAATTCAGTTAGTCTTCCAATGAATATTAATATTTTGTCTCAATGATGTCATGTTTCGACTAACAATTAGCACTTTTGAATTCTTAGATTGCTTTTTCACACGATGCACTTCTTTTAATTTATTTTACCACATTTGAATGTGAACCTTGACCAAATAAATAGGACAACAATATCACGATCATATAATACATAAGCAGCATTGTTAGAATCGTGTTGGAAAATACTTTCTAATGATACCAGTTTTATATCAATTTTTTTATATACTTCATCCTGAAAAATATGTTTCAACTTCATCAAAACTTGCATGTATCTGCAAACTAAACTCATCTAAATACATGTATATCTACATAAAATTGAAACATCATTTTTAAATAGAGAGATATAGATTAATATTTTTTCGAAGATAAAATACGAAAAACAAGGGTGCATTGTTTATTGAAATGGAGTGAGTAGTATATATAAAATCATTTTAGTTGTCAATGATCATGTTGAGGGCCTCTATTTCTTGTTTTGCTCAGGCCCTCCGTATTCTCAGGTACGGCCCTGGTGGTCTATGAACCTGTATGTAATCTTATTACTTTTGGCTTCTTTGCACTGCTAATAGATCGGCGGAATTACGGCAAAAAAGAAGAAAGAATGTGTTGGTATTGTATTGCTTTCGATAGATATGTTCGCCCCTCCCCCCCAAGCATTTACAGATGGCACAAGAGATTCAAGGATGAAATTGCTCTCCTTGTTCATAAGGCAAAGAGGAAATCATATCATGGGTAGAACATTTTATATATATTTTGCTGTTTGGGATCTATGATCCTTTTAGTTGCTGCTCTCCAGCAACTTTTGTACATATTTCCCTCTTTTTATTAAAAAAAATACAAAGTGGGGAAACCCAGTGGTCAGCCTAAAAAAAATCTGTTCGCTAGGTAGCCGTAGTTTTGCACTCAGTTCGTTTGCTGAAATCGGCTCAAATAATGTAGCATTTATAGTTTTATATTCGACCTGTTTGCTCAGGTATGTTTGCTTACATTCGTAGGTGACCTGTTTGTTGAAATAGCTTATCGCTTCTCTGACCATCTATCTCCTCAACAGATGGACAGAACTTGGATATTATTTCACTCATTAAACACACCAACATATTTGAGTGGTATTGAAGACTTCATGAAGCACGTTAGTGATTTTACTGACGGCGACAAGACAAAGGAAGTGATTTGTCCATGCCGCGTATGTTTGAATATTGGGTCCAAGCCTCAACATGTAGTCTCAGATCATTTATTCGTTTATGGGATGGACCAGACATATATCAGGTGGATTAACCATGGTGAACACTATGATCAGCCTGACATTATTGATCCTCTTTATTCTGATGGTTATCAGCCTGAAGATCTCGTCCAGGATGAGGCTACTGCTAATTTGTTACGGGATCTGTATCCATATGCAAGCCAACAGCCCCATGGTTATCACAAAAAGCCTCTTTTCCATGACCTGATAGAAGATGCTAAGCGCTTAGTGGCCCCTGGTTCTGTTGTGTCAAGATTCGAATTAATTGTGAAATTACTTCATGACAAGTCATACCAGGGGATTACCAATAAAGCGTTCAATGCAATTAAGACATACAATGATGCACTCCACTGGGGCTGGACTGCCAAAATCCTTTTATGAGGTGAAGCAAGACATCAAGGTACTGGGACTTGGATATGAGAAGATTGATTTTTGCAAAAATAATCGTGCACTGTTTTGGATGGAGTATAATGACCTCGATGAATGTCCAAAAGATGTAAGGAATCAAGATGGAAACATGATGGAGCTGGTGGTAAGAAAAAGATTCCTTGGAAGGTTCTGAGATACTTTCCACTTGTACAAAGATTGCAGAGGTTGTTTGCTTCAGAACAAACATCTCGGGAAACAAGATGGCACAAAGAGATTCTCACGCCCGACCCTGATTTACTGAGGCATCCTGCTGATGGCGATGAATGGAAGCAATTCGACCTGGATCATCCAGATTTTGCTGCAGATCCAAGGAACCTGAGACTTGGCCTTGCTACAGATGGATTCAACCCATTTGGCAACATGAGCAACTCGTATAGCATGTGGCCAGTACTAGTTACACCTTACAACCAGGCTCCCTGGACATGCACCGATCAGTCGAACTGTATGATGGCCTTACTCATCCCAGGTCCCAAATCTCCTGGGAAGGATTTTGATGTGTTCATGCAGCCTCTTATTAGAGACTTGCAAACATTATGGGAGGGTGTCCCTACACGGGATGTGTGTCAACCTAAAGAACAAAATTTTCTATTACGTGCTGTTGTACTGTATTGCACCCATGATTATCCAGCTTTGGGCACTATGTCAGGCAGAGTAACATCAGGTTATAATGCATGTGTTCACTGTGATACTGATCAGCTGGCAGTGAGGATAATAAACAAGATATGCTATATGGGCCATCGCCGTTTCCTTCCATTAGTTCACAGTTTCCGAAAAAATAGAAAAAAATTGCAATTTATTGGTGATCAGGCCTGTAAAAAGACTAAACCGCAGCACTTTAAGAGTCACGAGTTGGAGGCGCACCTAGAAGCGGTCAGAAATGTTAAACCAGGAAAACCACCAGCCGCCACAGCAGGTACAGCAGAGAAGGATACAGAAGATGCAGCAGCAGTAGTAGCAGATAGAAAAAGGAAGAAGAGAGGAGATGAACTGAGTCTAGCAGCTACCAAAAGGAAGATGGGAGGTGAAATAGCAGCATGTACCAAGAGGAAGGAAATGGAAAATGATAGACCGAGAATATTTTATAAGCGCAGGACCACTCTTTGGGACTTGCCGTATTGGGCTGGTAAGAAGCTTCGGCATAATATTGATATCATGCACATGGAGAAGAATATATGTGACAGCATTGTCGGCACATTACTCAACATTCCATCCAAGACAAAAGATAGCTCAAATGCTAAGATTGATTGTGCAACATTGAATGTTAACAGGCACTTGCAACTGGATCGTAATGACAAAGTGAACAAAGGCAAGGAAAAACATTATAAATTTCGAGGCGCGGAATTCACATTGCCGATGCCTAAAAGGAGATTATTTTGTGAGTACCTCCGAGGTGTGATGTTCCCGTTCAGATTTGCTTCCAACATTGCAAATTGTCTCAATGCTGAAGGAAACAAGATCCAAGGGTTGAAACTCACGATTGTCATATCCTGCTGCAAAGGCTTTTAGCTATTGGCATTAAAGATTTAGTGAAGCCAAATATGTACAACGTGATTGCAGAGTTGGGAAGGTTCTTTAGGGAAATATGTAGTAAAACTCTAAGCAGAGCTGTTGTAGAACGTCTTAAGGTGGACATAGCAGTAATCCTGTGCAAGCTGGAGCTGATATATCCTCCAGCCTTCTTTGATGTGATGGTGCATTTGGCTGTTCATCTACCTGATGAGGCACTTTTAAGAGGTCCCAGATGCAAGATGGATGGATGTACCCTATAGAACGTCGACTGTGCACTTTCAAGAATACAGTTAGGAACAAAGCTAGATCGGTGGCTTGCATTGCAGTGGCTTATATTGCTGCTGAAGCATATACATTTGCCTCAAGATATATTCCTGATATTGAGACCAGATTCAACCGGGGTCACAGAATTTTGGAAGTTGGAGGATCTGTTTTTAATCATGGTGTTGAGCTAATAGGAAAGAGGACCGAAAAAACATTAGAGCAGTCTGAATTTGAACAGCTATCTTGGTATGTGCTGAATAATGCTACAGAGGCTGATGAATATGTTAAGTGAGTACTATGCACACGAAATACTCAGTTCCTCGCATATACTATGAACTTGTATCAAAATGAAATATATTCAGCTGACTTGGCTATGTTTTGCAGGTTGTACATGGAAACGAATGGAAAGCTATCGGCACGTGGGAGTGGGTTTCAGGACTGGTTTGAGAAATATGTAAGATGTTCAATTGCACTCTGACTTGTCTATGTGTTTTCACATGAGATGACCTCTTGTCTATTTTGTAATCGTAGATCTCGAAACTCCATGCGGAGAATCCAGGCGCTGTTAGTGCTGATCTCCTTGTCCTATCACGTGGTCCAGATAAGAGGGTGTTGGTAGCTGCAGCTTGCAATGCCAATGGTGTCCATTACAGCTCCTATGAGCGTGAACAACATTTGAAGACACGAAATAGTAGCATCACAACCAGTGGAGATCACTTGACAACCGAAGAAGAGATCAGTAGTCATTTGACCATTATGGTCACATAGAAGAGGTTATTCAGCTTGTTCTATAGTGATAAGGTTATTGTCCGATCTGTGGTTCTATTTAAGTGTTATTGGTACAACCAAGATCCAAACAAGGGCAAAGGTGCCGTAAATGATGGGTATTTCATATCAGTTAATACTATCGCTCGATGGTACAAGGATGATCCTTACATTTTGGTACCTCAAGCGGCCAAGGTACTTTTCTTGGAAGACAGATCTAGAAAAGGATGGCAGTATGTGCAAAAGTTTGTGGCAAGGAACATATATGATTTGGATGAGAATGCGGATCCAATAATTGGTGCCCAGCAAGATGATTTCGCTGGTTGTATGCAAACTAAAGTTGCTGACATTGATGAAACCTCGTTGGATACAGGTATCCCTGCACATGATGGAGAAGTAGATTTCACTGTTGAGGTTAGCATAGTCGACAAAGAGATGGATAAACTGAAGCTACCTGGTGAATCTCAGGAGGAGAATGGACACGACGAGCAGGATGAGACCATGCACGAATATCAGAATGAAGACGGAGGTGATGATGATGATGATGATGATGATGATGATTAGACTCTTGTCTCTCGTATCATCTTTGTGAGATGAAGAACCATGATTTGTTTTGATTTTTCTATTTGGAAAATGTATGAGTCCTGAAGACAATTATCTATTGGATTGTAATCCCATGATGACTAATTATTTATGTTTGTTGTCCTACTAAAAGTTGGTCAAACTTAATTGTGTGGAAGTAATCCCATGCTGTTTGATTCATAGGGTCATATCCCATAGGAAAATAGAATGATAATACTTGATCAAACTAATGCAGAATATCTTATAACCACAATCAAATAGAATTTCTCTTGACATAGGATTCAAGTTGGCATGGCATCCCTATCATACAGGGGTTTTATTCATACTATGCTACAAATCGAAAATAAGATGGGTCAGCACTTTATCGCGGCAGATAGGGCAGCTGGCGTTCGTTACAAACCAGGAGAAGATGCACTTCCTATGGAACGGGTGTTTGCATCCCCGGAGACGCACCGTTGTGCGCTGCGACAGCCCCAGCATGCATATGCTGCAGTGGCCGTCCTCCGGCGCAACTAGGACCCAACTGTCCTGCAGCGCCGGCAAGTTGACGATGAGCCGGTGGTCCACCCTAAGGGTGAGGTCGAAGTGGAGGCCACCGAGCCGACGACACGCCTGCTGCCACATCAGGTGCATAACATCGTAAGGCATGATGATGTCCCACTCCTCCTCCGTGAGGTTCAGGTTCTTGAGCAGCCATACACGGGCAAGAATCTCGCGCATAGTTCGCACGACATTGCCCCCACTACGCAGCTCCCTCGGAGGCAAGCCAAGATCCAGCACCACCTCTTCGCAGGGTGTAGTGGTGATATCGTCCTCATCCAGTGGGGCAGGGAGGGGGCCGGCCATCCTCCTGAGCTCGTACGTCCTCGAGAAGAAGATGTGCACTGTCATAGTGTACGGGGACGCCTCGCCCTCGCCCTCGCCCACGGCCGGCGGCTCGCCGACGGAGAAGTCGGTCGTGCTTGCCGACACACGGCAGGCACGGAAGACATGTGGGCCAGACTCGATGATGCGCTCGCGTGAGGAGCGCTCTAGTAGGGGCGTCGCCGCCATTGGGGATTCTTCGGAGGGCTGTAGACTGGCGGCTAGTCGACGGTGAGGTGGTTGGTGTGAGATCTCTGGGATGAGGCCAGGGGAAGTGGGCGAAGTGCTCGGGACTAGGGATTGCCCTCAACTTTCCGCAGTAGTATGATAATAATTGGTGGACGAGGGAGACTAGTCCAGAGACTACCCAAAGTTGATAAATCATGTTCGAGGGAAAATGCCCAAGATTTATTATCAAAATTCAAGCTAATTTCGCCGATTTTGTTCTGCCGTTCATTAGACATCATCCAACGGCCTTGGTCTCTGGGATTCGCTGCTACAGTGTCATCTACTATTTTCTACCCAATTCCAGAAACATCCATAAAGCTAGTAGATAGCTTTCCTGCTTGTTGGCCCCAACCCATTTTTTTAATCTTTTCTTCCTTATCCCCTTCGCTCATGCTAGCAGCTACTTGCAGCCATTGCTACACCAGCGAGGTGATCTCTATGATAGGCACGGTTTTAGTAAGATAGCAAGTTGTAGATAGCTAACCATGAGACACATGCCTCTCTGGTTGAGACTGAGCTCGCTCTTGTGATTGGGCTCCAATGGTCGAGGTGAGTCACAGCTGCAATGACAGAGGTTTGTGCTGAATTAATTAGCACAGAGGCGTAACTAGCACTAGATGGAGAAGGCATAGTACACATATCGGACACGAAGTCGCGTCTGGCGAGCAGCTCGCATTCACTTGCATCAGTGTGGTACAACAAAGATGATGAAGAAGGATTGGAGCTTTGAAGCACTGGTGGAAAAAAGGGCTTTGGTCGCGGTTGGCAACTGCCATTAGTCGCGGTGGCGCAACCGCGACCAAAGCTGCGCGACTAAAGGCCCCCCCCTTTAGTCGCGGTTCCTTACGAACCGCGACTAAAGGCCCGTCCACGTGGGCCGCAGGCGAGCGCCAGGGCGGAGGACCTTTAGTCGCGGTTCTTCTGGCCAGCCGCGACTAAAGGCCTCCGCAGGGTTTAGGGTTTTAGCCCCCCTCCCCCTAAATCTGGTTTCTTTTTAATTTGTATTATTTTATTTCTTTTGGGTTTTAATTCTGAAGGAGTTTCACATATTTAGGCCAACCGCGACTAAAGGCCTCCGCAGGGTTTAGGGTTTTAGCCCCCCTCCCCCTAAATCTGGTTTCTTTTTAATTTGTATTATTTTATTTCTTTTGGGTTTTAATTTTGAAGGAGTTTCACATATTCTACGATCGTATACATACATGCATATGAATGTACAATTTCAAACAAATTTGAAATTAGAACCAAAAAGAATTCAAGAGGAATATACAATATATATTCAATATCGGATCACCATATACAATATATATTCAATATCGGATGACCATATACAATTTTGAACAAGTTAGTTACAAATTCTGGTGCATATAAAGTTCTACGTCATCGTAATAGTGTTCTCCTCTAGGATCGATGACTTCCCTCGCCAACCATCCAGCTAGTTCCTCTTGAAGTGGTCGGAAGCGAGCTTCTGGACTAAGCGTCTTCCGGAGGTTATTCCTCGGGATGTTGTTCTCACACGTCCGGTCCCGCTCATTGCGGTATCTCCGGATCCTCTCACAAACATAGTATCCACATAGATTGGTCCCCGGTGGCTGAGTATCCCCGCCGTCCGCACCGCCATTTTAAAAGATAGCTCTTTTTTGAATTCACCGACCTTGGTATCTACGAACCGTCTCCAAACCCTACGAGGCAAAGAAAATTAAATAAACAAGAGAGTTATTAATTAGTTACTTGATATTAGGAAATGATGAACGAAATAGGCCGATCGATATAGAGCGCAAATGAATGAAAATAATTACTTTTGCAACATTTTTCTCATGTCGCCCCAAAGCGCCGGATCCATATTCAGAGAGTCGTGGACGAGAACTGAGGAGGTCTGAACTTTAATTACCATAAGAATCCAGTGGAACCTGCGGACACGATACATGCACAGTCATGCATAACTCATCGATTAGCCACATACCATGCATGGAGTAAACAAAAGAGAATGTGCTCAAGACAGAAACACTCACCCAAAATGGTAAGGAAATAGAATATCACTTTTCTGTTGCTGTTTTCTAATAAACCGCCACAGGTCATCCTCCACGTCGGCGGGGTGGTGTTCTAACACATGTGAATTAACGATGTGTGGGTCAATGAACCCAACATCATGGATGTTCCTTATTCGCATTTCCCGCTTCTTCATTCTGCATAATAGCGTACACAACAAGATAGTTAGGACAGTGCAGGCAATGAACGAGATGGGGTAGAAATTAATAAATCACTTACAGAACGTAGCAACTGATGATAGATTTGTCGAGGTCGCGCAGATTGAACAGCTGGAACAATTCACTCAGAGGAATTTGTACCCAGTAATGTTTGAAGTGATGCTCATATCTAACTTCCGCATAGATATAGTCTTTGGCGTTTTTATGTTTTATGTAACCCTGGGCTGGGGGGCGGCGGCGTGGGCTGACGTGAATGAGGTGTATTAGGTGAAGCACCACCGCCACCGTCACCGCCACCGCCACCGTCACCGCCACCGCCACCGCCACCGTCACCGCCACCGCCACCACCACCACCGTACGGGGGTGGACTTGTTGGCGCCTCGCCTGGAAACTTGATAAATTTCTTCTGCCATAGAATGAACTGGCGCTTGACATCTCCAAGTCTTTTCACCCCTTCAGGTGTAGCAATGTCAATGTCCAGGTTCTCAAACCCTTGGACTATCTCCTCCACCGTCACACGAGCATAGCCATCTTGAATGGGGTTGTTGTGGTGGAGTGCTCCAGGTGGTAAAGCACTGCCGATGGCTACCTTCATGGACATGTTCCCGATAGGATAATACAGATGACATGCTTTCATCTCCTTTATATCGTCCACGGGGTAGCGAGGAGGCTCCGGTGCAGTAATTTCGACCACCAGAGGCTCCGGTGCAGTAATTTCTATCGTCGGTGCACCAGCCGGTGAGGCCTCCGTGGAAGCCACGCTGCTTCTTCTCTGCTGGCTTCCGAGATCCATTGGATGATCTTCAGCATGCTGCGCCCGAGCTGCATCTCTTTCGGCGACTAGTACACTCACGGTTTTCTTCATCACATCCATTTCCGTTACCAACTTCGCCACAACATCTGCATCCCGATCCATCTTTCTCTTACGGCTTCTGTAACCGTACGGGTCATCGTTCCGGGGGAACCCTATTTTCCACGGAATGGGCCCCATGCCTCGTATACGTCCTCCGTGTTCAGGATTCCCGAGGGCTTTTGTCAGGGCGTCGTTCTCTCTGTTGAACCTGATCCTCCCCTCTTGAGCCTCCCTCATTGCCTCAATAAGCTTTTGGGTGGGTGTAATTATTTTGCCCTGATAAACACACTCCCCTGTCTCCGGGTTCAGCGATCCCCCATGCCCGTACCACCAGCTTTTGGCCCTTGGGTCCCATCCCTCCGTACAGGGACGGATTCCGCGCGCCCTCAGCTCGTTCTCCATCTTCTCCCACTTAGGCTGCCAAAAGCGATACCCTCCTGGCCCCATTTTATGATTGTACTCCTTCTTGGCCGCATTTTCCTTATATTTTTTCGATAGTTCAAGGAACTGCTCCGATTTCTTTTGCTTCACAAAATCTGGCCAATCATGATGAAGTTTCTCATATTGTCCTTTGAAATCCGAGTCTTGCCCTCGTTGACAAAGTCATGGGCTAGATTTTGCTTGTATTTCCAGAATGCGTTGGCCATCCTAGAAAGAGCGAACTGTTTGACTAGCTTGCGCCTCTTCTTGTTTTCCGCAATCTTGTTACCCTCCTCATCGTATTTGCGGTATTCCGGAGGTAGAACGAAATGTTCCATAAGCTTGTTGAAGCAATCTTTTTTTTCTCTCTTATCGACAAAAGTGAAACCAACACGTGCCTTCTTTGGCTCATTCCACTACTGGCGGGTGATCGAGACGTTGTCTCTAACAACGGCTCCGCATTGGCTGACAAACTTGGTGGCGTTCTTGCTTGGCTCCAGCGGCCTGCCGGTTTCTTCGTCGACAACATCGATGGTGCATGTTTCTCCTGCTTTCATCGTCTTGGTTGCGCCACGCTTTGACGACGTACTCGATTTTTTCGACGATCCGGCCGAGGGCTAAAATAAGAAAGAGAGTCGCGCGCGTTAGTACACACACATTTATTCAAATCAGTTAGTTGTATCACCAGACGCTCAATATGTATATATATATATATACCTCGGCGCCGGAGGTGGTTGCTACTTCCAATTGAAGATCGTCGTTTATCGACGTTTCTTCGGCATCATCTGCTTGCTGACGGCGCCCTTCATCTTCACACTCAAGGTTCAGATAAGAAGAGATATCATCTTCTTCTTCTCCGGTCGGCACATATGGAATATCGCCTTTTATGATGCCGAACATATGGTCTTCAGCGTCCGGATCATAGTTGTCCAGAATCGGGTCAGCTCTATCGTCCGCCATATGTCAGTCCTGAAAACATGTAGTCAAAACAAATTAATTAAGTGAAGAAGGGGTGGTGGCGGTGGCAAAAGGGCGGTGGCAAAAAGGAGGGGGCCGGCGAGCTGGAAGGGGTTGGGAGAGGGTGTCGCGGAAGAGCGCGAGACGGGGCGGTAGACGACGGCGTCACGGAGAGGGAGGCGTATGCGGAGGGGGCGACGAGGGCTCGCTCCCCCTCGCATACGCGCGGTGGCGGTGGTGAAAGGGCGGTGGCGAAAGGGCGGTGGCGGTGCCGAGGACACATAACCCTCGCGCGGTGGTTAAGTTATGTGTCCTCGGCGCCCTAGTGCGTGTGTGTGGCACGCCGTCCTAATGCGTGTGTGTGGCGCGCGCCCCGGCCGGCCTTCGGGCCTCCGTCTCCCCGAGATCTAGTACGTTTTATTAAGTCAAGATTTTAAGTCAAAATTATTAAGTCAAAAAAAGTCAAAATTTTAAGTCTCAAATTACAAGTCTTCTTTTAGTTTTTTAAGTCTCAAAATTTTAACTCTCAATTATTTAGTTAATTTTAAGTCTCAAATTTTAAGTCTAAAATTTTAAGTCTCAAATTTTTAAGTCTCAAATTTTATGTCTTCTTGTAGTTTTTTAAGTCTCAAATTATAAGTCTCAATTTTTAGTTAATTTTAATTTCGAAATTAACAAAAACTAAAACTAAAAAAAAAGAAAAAAAATTGGCCGGGCCGGGGCGGTATGCGCGCGCGGCGCCCTCGTGGCCGGCGCGCCTCTCTCTGGCCGGCGGCGCGCCTCTCTCTCGGCGGTGGCGCGCGCGGGGGCCCGCGCCTCTCTCTCTGCGGCGGCGCGCCGGGGGTACGTCTTGTGACGGCGGCTGCGGCGACACGGAGCGCGGCGCGGGCGGGCGGCGGGCGGTTTGGATCCTTACGGGGCTACGGCGAGCTGGTGGCGGCGGTCGATGGCGCGCGGTGGCGGCGGTCGATGGTGCGCGGCGGGTGGCGGCGGTCGATGGCGCGCGGCGGCGTCTGCGTCGAGGAGGCGTCGGCGGCGTCGTCGAGGCGCGCGGCGAAGATCGTCTCGATACACGAACGAGGCGGAGGAAGAAGGGAGCGGCGCGGCCGTTCGGCCGCGCGATATTTATAGCGGATGACCTTTAGTCGCGGTTGGGGTCACCAACCGCGACTAAAGGCTACCCTTTAGTCGCGGTTGGTGACCCCAACCGCGACTAAAGCCTTTTCGCCCCATTTGAGGTTCCCGCGGAAAATGACCTTTAGTCGCGGTTGGCCCGGCCAACCGCGACTAAAGGCTTTTTCGAAATTATTTCATTTCAGAAATGTTTAGAATACATATAATATATCAAAAAATTCATAAAAATAAAACTAATTCAATTCAAAATTTTAAAAATACATATAATATATCAAAAAATTCATAAAAATAAAACTAATTCAATTCAAAATTTTAAAAATACATATAATATATCAATAAATTCAGAAAAATAAAACTAATTCAATTCAAAATGTTAAAAATACAAATAATATATCAATAAATTCAGAAAAAAAAACTAATTCAAATAAAACTAATTCATTTCAATATGTTAAAAATACAAATAATATATCAAAAAACTAAGAAAAATAAAACTAATTCAATTCAAAATGTTTAAAATACATATAATATATCAAAAAATTCATAAAAATAAAACTAATTCAATTCAAAATCTTAAAAATACAAATAATATATCAAAAAATTCATAAAAATAAAACTAATTCAATTCAAAATCTTAAAATACAAATAATATATCAAAAAATTCAGAAAAATAAAACTAATTCAATTCAAAATTTTAAAACCCCCTCTTCCCGCCTCTTTCCGCCGACCCCCTCTTCCCTCCTCGTCTTCCCGCCATTTCTTCCCTGTCTTCCCGCCTCTTTCTTCCCGCCAATTGTTTCCCGCCAATTTCTTTCGGCCTCTTTCTTCCCGCCAATTTTTTCCCGCCAATTTCTTCCCGCCACTTTCTCCCCGCCTCTTTCTTCCCGCGTCTGTCTTCCCGCTCCCATTTTTCCCGCCATTTGTCAGTACATATAGGTAGCCCGCCTTGGCCAGCATCACATCTCTACAATCTCTCATCACTCTCTCATGGCTTCCACCGCACCCACTCTAACCTACCAGCAGGTGGAGGAGCTTTGCGCCTCGAACTACCCTTGCCCTCAGGGCTACCGCGTCCCTGCCGGCTGGAGCCTAAGCGCCGGCGGCGTGCCGGTCCCTCCCGTCCCTCGAGTGCTGCGCGCCGGGCGGCCATTACGAACCACTACTACCTCGACCTCACGCCGGAGCAGCGGATGAATCCCGTTGGCATCCCGATAACCAGCATACTTGGGACGCCTTCTTCATCAATCGGCGTGAGAGGGCGCTCGCTGTATGAGGAGGACGGTCTGCCTCCTGGAAACTTCCACGAGGCCGGCCGTCGGCTATGGTGGTACGGCCGGACTCTGCAGAGCGTCATGGACTACATCACGGCCGGCGATATCCCCCGCCTGCGCTACCCTCAGTTTGAGCCACGAGCGCCGCCCGACGACAGCGACGACAGCAGCGACGACGATGCCGGCAACTTAGAAGGCGACGACTACCAGTACAACGGCGGCGGCTATGAAGACTACGAGTATGCATATTATACGCCTAGGCAGGAGTATGACTAAATCACTCCAAATTTCATGTATGCAGGAGTATGACTTAGTCACTCCAAAATTACTGTATGAAGGAGTATGACTTAGTCACTCCAAATTTCATGTATGCATGCAGGAGTATGACTTAGTCACTCCAAATTTCATGTATCATCAGTGCTATCTCGAGTCAATTGAATCATTCGAAAATGGACACCAAACACATCACGGGTAATATAATTCACATGATTCATTCAACAAAGTTTGGTACAATAAATTATTACACATCATTTCTTCCCTTGTGTCCCTGCTTGCTTACGATTGTGCCGTATCCATGGAGCATCCTCATCATTTAACTTAATGCTTGGGTCGGTGTTCACTTTGAAGGGCGGAATTTCAGCAAACATATTATAATCTTCGACATGTCTGTCTTGTCCTCCACTCCCACGATGTTTCTTTTCCCCGAAAGAACAATGTGGCGCTTTGGATCATCGCATGATGTACCGATCGTTTTCTTATCTTTCCGTTTCCTCGATTTGCTACTCATGTCCTTCACATAGAAAACCTGAGCGACATCTTTCGCTAGGACGAATGGTTCGTCAAGATAACCAAGATTGTTGAAATCCACCATTGTCATTCCGTATTGCTTTGGTCCACCTTTACCCCACCTCCTGTTAGCTTGAACCATTTGCACCGGAACAAAGGGACCCTAAAGGAGGGTCCATAGTCAAGTTCCCATATCTCCTCTATGTAACCATAATATGTGACCTTTTGCCCATTCTCGGTTGCTGCATCAAAGCGGACACCACTGTTTTGGTTGGTGCTCTTTTTATCTTGGGCGATCGTGTAAAATGTATTCCCATTTATCTCGTACCCTTGGAAAGTCGTTATAGTCGAAGATGGTGTCTTGGCCAACATGTACAGCTGATCTACAACCTTATTGTCACTCATTAAATGTTTTCTCAACCAAGCGCCGAAAGTCTCCATGTGGGCCTTCCTAATCCAGGATTCGGGCTTCCCGGGGTTGTCCGAGCGTAAAATATTCTTGTGTTTCTCAAAGTACGGAGCAACCAAGCTGGAATTGGTCAGAGCGTGTGGTGTGCTTGATCAGAGAATGGCCGTCCATACATATCATTGATTTCCTTCCGATCGTGCCTTTTCCACTTAGTCTCCCCTCGTGCCGCGATTGAGGAAGACCAATCGGCTTAAGGTCGGGAACAAAGTCAACACAAAACTCAATTACCTCCTCATTTCCATAGCCCTTGGCGATGCTTCCTTCTGGCCTAGCACGGTTACGAACATATTTCTTTAATACTCCCATGAACCTCTCGAAGGGGAACATATTGTGTAGAAATACAGGACCGAGAATGGAAATCTCATCGACTAGGTGAACCAGGAGGTGCGTCATAATATTGAAGAAGGATGGCGGGAACACCAACTCGAAAGCGACAAGACATTGGATCACATCGTTCAGAATCGTGGTAGAACTTCTGGATTGATTACCTTCTCGAGAGATTGCATTGAGGAATGCACATAGCTTCACAATGGGCAACGAACATTTTCCGGCAGGAGCCCCCTCAAAGCAATCGGAAGCAATTGCGTCATAATCACGTGGCGATCGTGAGACTTCAGGTTTTGGAACTTTTTCTCCGCCATGTTTATTATTCCCTTTATATTGGACGAGAATCCTGACGGGACCTTCATACCGCTCAGGCATTCAAAAAAGATGACCTTCTCTTCTTTGGTCAGAGCGTAGCTGGCACGACCTTGAAACCGTTCCGGATGCCGGTCATCGTGGTCTTTCAAACTTTGCTGGTCCTGCCGTGCTTCCTTTGTATCATTTGACTTCCCATACACGCCCAAGAAGCTTAGGATGTTCACGCAAATATTCTTCGTAACGTGCATCACGTCGATTGCAGAGCGGACTTCTAGGACTTTCCAATATTCTAGCTCCCAGAATATAGATTTCTTCTTCCACATGGCTACGTGCCCGTCAGCTCCCTTCGGAACTGATTGTCCGCCATGACCCTTTCCAAAGATGACTTTCAAACCCTTGACCATAGCAAATACCTCAGCACCAGTGTGGTCCGCAGGCTTCGGCCGGTGATCTGCCTTGCCGTGGTAATGCTTGCCTTTCTTTCTTCTTGGATGACCTTTCGGAAGAAATCGACGATGCCCAAGGTACACGTTCTTCTTACAATTTGGCAAATGTACACTTTCGAGTCTCATGTAAGCAGTGCGTGCATGCATTGTATCCCTTATTTGACAAATTCCCTAAAGGTTACTAAGAGCAGGCCAATCGTTGATGGTTACGAAAAGCAACGCTCGTAGGTCAAATTCCTCTTCTTTGTGCTCATCCCACACACGGACACCAGGTCTGCCCCACAGCTGTAAAAGTTCATCAACTAATGGCCTTAGGTACACATCGATGTCGTTGCCGGGTTGCTTCGGACCTTGGATGAGCACTGGCATCATAATGAACTTCCGCTTCATGCACAACCAAGGAGGAAGGTTGTAGATGCATAGAGTCACGGGCCAGGTACTATGGCTGGAGCTCTGCTCGCCAAAAGGATTCATGCCATCCGTACTTAGACCAAATCTTATGTTCCTTGCGTCACCGCAAAATCTTTGAACTCTCTGTCGATCTTTCTCCATTGCGTTCCATCTGCGGGGTGTCTCAACTCCCCGTCCGACTTACGGTCCTCTTTGTGCCATCGCAACAACTTGGCATGCTCTTTGTTCCTGAACAGACGTTTCAACCGTGGTATTATAGGAGCATACCACATCACCTTGGCGGGAACCCTCTTCCCGGGTTTCGGCCCTCAACATCGTCACCAGGGTCATCGCCTCGATCTTATAACGCAATGCGGTGCATACTGGGCATTCATTCAAATTCTCGTATTCACCGCGGTAGAGGATGCGATCGTTGATGCATGCATGTATCTTCGTAACCTCTAAACCTAGAGGGCAGACAACCTTCTTTGCTTCGTACGTAGTGGCGGGCAACTCGTTATTCTTTGGAAACATATTCTTCAACATTTTCAGCAAGTTTTCAAATGCCGAGTCAGCTACACCTGCCTGTGCCTTCCATCTCAGCAAATCCAGTGTGCAGCCCAGCTTTTTCAGACCATCATCGCATCCGGGTACAGCGCCTTCCCGTGATCCTCTAACATGCGATCCAAATTCTCCCTCTCTTTTTCGGTTTCGCAGCGTCTCCGTGCATCAGCAATGGTCCGACCAAGATCATCAACGGGATCATCACGTGCCTCTTCTTCACCTTCCCCTTCACCTTCCCCTTCACCTTCAGCATCCTCCATGAAAGTATCACCGAAATGAGCAAGATAGCTTTCATCGATGAAATCATCCCCTTCTTCATCTTCTTCCATTATAACCCCTCTTTCTCCATGCTTGGTCCAACAATTATAGCTTGGCATGAAACCGTGCGAAGCAGGTGCATGTGAACATCTCTTGAGGAAGAGTAACCCTTCGATTCTTACATTTAACACATGGACAGATAACAAAACCCTCCTGCTTGTTCGCATTAGCCACTACGAGGAAATCTTTCAAACCCGCACTGAACTCGCCGGAGAGTCGGTTACCGTACATCCATTGTCGATTCATCTGCATTATTATAATATAAAATATATAATTAACCATCATGCATTTGTTAAACTAACTAGCTACAAACAATATAAATTAAACAATGAACTACACACACATGCACATTTTATCAACGACACATCAAAGGTTCAAGTTGCTAACCGCGATCGAGGAGGAAAAAATAAATGAGAAAGCTCAAGTGTGGCTCCAACACTTCATATCATGTTTGTTTCATGCTCTTGGGGCATTTCATCAAACACCTTATGTGCATAAGAGGAACCAAAAGCAAACCTAACACCCACTTGTGAGCTTGTGAAGAGAATGGCACCAAATGGCTAAGTGTTGGCTGCTGGATGGGTATATATAGGGGAGGGGCTTTAGTCCCGGTTGGCCTGGCCAACCGCGACTAAAGGCCTTCGGGCACCTTTAGTCGCGGTTGGCCTGGCCAACCGCGACTAAAGACCCCCCACGTGCACCGGCTGGCCACCGAGCGCCCTGGGCCCAGGCCTTTGGTCGCGGTTCTCCTCCCGAACCGCGACTAAAGGTACCATTTGTCGCGGATCCTGCAGCATCGCGACTTATGGGGCTCACCCGAAGCCTGTTTTTCCACCAGTGAAGGTAGTCAGAAAAGTTACAAAAAATAATACGTGCAAAACTTAACCTGTATAAACGCACATGCATGGATAATTTTACATTTCTGCATGAGAAAGACATGTCAATTTTCAGTACGACATGGTTTGATTTGTCAAATTTGATGCTCCTTAATGCATTTTAAGTGAAAATTACAGGTTTATTCATTATAATTGCCGATTTTTAACGTTACGTGCAGCTGACTAGCAAACTATAAGTGTGTGATTGCTTGCTTCCAAAATAAGGATATGTAATCATTTTGTATAAGGTAGTACCAATTAGTCGTTATATTGCAGAACTTAAAGAGTTTTGAGAGATTCAACTCGTTGCTACTCCATAAGAATGGTCATGTTGACAAATTTGATCCAGTGTTGAACAGAGCCAGAAACATTTCAAAAACTTGAGCATGGAAGAGGCTAGGGGTAAATGCCCCAAGGCCAGCCGAGCCTATCGTAGGTGCCGTCCCGAGGAGGAAGTACCTTAATTTGGGGCGCGCGCGGACGCTGCGGTACCCCGAGCTCGAGATGCCGCCGTACCGGTAGCTCGACCCGCGACGAGGCATGGCGGCGGCGGCGGAAGCGGAGCGGCGGCGGCGAAAGGTAAAGCTCCTGCTGACAAACATATTAGGCACAAATGGGCAACCTTCAGTAACCCATGTTCCATTTTTTTTTGTCAGGATAACCCCATGTACCACCTTCCCAATAGAAAAAAGTACTGTTCAACCTTCCCCTGTTGGGCCCAATATTTCATTTTTGGGTTGCCAAGGAACATCTACATGGTAATTGTTATCGGTCTACTTGATCCGGCTGTCGAAGCCCAATAACTACAAATGGGCCTTTCTGCTCATGCAATTTCGGCCCTTTTCTAATGAAACACAGATCCTATGATTGGCAAATAAAAATACACGGAGATTCTACATAAAAGTTGTTTTTATTTATTTTGAATTATAGGGTTCCAATTTTTGAAACTGCTCATGCCCAATATGAAAATCCTTGATCGCTCCATACCCACATGGATAACGGTATTTTTAAAAATTCATAAAGTGGATTTGAAATTTAAAACATATCCTAATAATTCCTTGATTTAATCTATCAACTTGCAAGATCTTGGAGCCAAAGAGCTTGTATTAGTCTGCGAAAATAATACTGATAAACCTGTCGTTAACAAGAAATGAAGGTTTATCGTTCAGAGAGGATGCCATGTGGGACCCATGAGACGATGGCGTCCTCAACGTTTCAAAGAAAAAGGCAAGTAGCCCGAAAATAGGGGTAAAAAATAAATCCTACAAAGGAAACATTTATAGTTCATAGAGGCTGACATGTGGGACCGATCTGCCAGCTGCATCCTCATCATTTCGAAGTCGGCAGGGATCAGAAGAAAAAGGCAAATAGCCAGAAATTAGGGGTCAAAAATAAATCCAAAAAGGAAACTTTTATTCTTAATAGAGGATGACATGTGGGACCGACCTGCCAGCAGCGTCCTCATCATTTCAAAGGCCGCAGGGGATGAAAAGAAAAAGGCAAATAGCCAGAAATTAGGGGTAAAAAATAAATCCAACAAAGGAAAGGTTTATTGTTCATAGAGGCTGACATGTGGGACCCATGAGCCAGCGGCAACCTCAATTTCAAAGGCGGCATATGATCAAAAAGAAAAAGGCAAGTTAGCAAAAATCAGTGGGTAAAAAAAATCTAAGAAATGAAACTTTATTGTACAGTCCCATGAGCCAGCACCTTACTCAACGTTTCAGTGGCGGCATGAGATAGAAAGAAAAAGGAAAGTGACCAAATATCAGGAGCAAAAAATAATCCAAGAAAAGAAACTTTTATTGTATCGAGGATGACATGCGGGACCCATGCGCTAGCAGCTTCCTCAACGTTTCAAAGGGGGCATGAGATCGAAAGAAAAAGACAAGTGACCAAATATCAGGAGCCAAAAATAATCCAAGAAAAGAAACTTTATTGTACATAAAAGATGACATGCGGGTCCCATTTTGCAGCAGCGGTGTCAACGTTTCAAATGCGGCTTGAGATCAAAAGAAAAAGAGTAGCCAGAAATTAGGGGTACAAAAAACTCCCGAGAAAGAAAGTTGATTGTACATAGCGGATGGCTTGCGGGTCCCATGACCCAGCACCTTACTCAACGTTTCGAGGCGGCATGAGATCGAAAGAAAAAGGAAAGAGACCAAATACCAGGAGCAAAAAATAATCCAAGAAAAATAAACTTTTATTGTACATAGAGGATGACATATGGGTCCCACTTATACAAGCTCTTCCGCCCCAAGATCTTGCAAGTTGATTGTACATAGAGGATGACATGCGGGCCCCTTGTGTCAGCAGCTTAATCAACGTTTCCAAGGCGACAGGGGATCAAAAGAAAAAGGAAACAGCCAAAAATAAGAGGGTGAAAAAATCCAAGAAAAGAAACTTTTATAGTATCGAGGATGACATGTGGGTCCCATGAGCCAGCAGCTTCCTCAACGTTTCAGAGGCTGCATGAGATCGAAAGAAAAAGGCAAGTGACAAAAATAAGGGGGTAAAAAAAATCCAAGAAAAGAGACTTGATTGTACATAGAGGATGACATGCGGGTCCCACAAGTATGCTGATTACTAACGTTTCCAAGGCGGCAGGGGATGAAAAGAAAAAGGAAATAGCCAAAGATCAGAGGGTGAAAAAAATCCAAGAAAAGAAACTTTTGTAGTACATAGAGGATGACATGCGGGTCCCATGGGCCAGCAGGTTCCTCAACGTTTTCAAGGGCGGCATGAGATCGAAAGAAAAAGGCAAGTGACCAAAAATCAGAGGGTGAAAAATAATCCAAGAAAAGAAACTTTTATTGTACATAGAGGATGACATGCTGTCCCAACGTTTCAAATGCGGCTTGAGATCAAAAGAAAAAGAAAGTAGCCAGAAATTAGGGGGTAAAAAAAAACTCCAAGAAAAGAAAATTGATTGTACATAGAGGATGACATGCGGGTCCCATGAGTCGTGATTCCTCAACGTTTCAAACGTGGCATGAGATCGAAAGAAAAAGGCAAGTGACCAAATATCAGGAGCCAAAAATAATCCAAGAAAAGAAACTTTATTGTACATAGAGGATGACATGCGGGTCCCATTTTGCAGCAGCGGTCTCAACGTTTCCAAGGTGGCACAGGACCAAAAGAAAAATGAAGTTGCCAGAAATCAGGGGGTGAAAAAAATCCAAGAAAAGAAAGATTTCAATTGGGCTGCATCTGGACATCTGGGCCTTCGAACTATCCTTCTGGGCCTTTTGACTCGTACAATTTCAGCCCACTCCAGAACATGAAAGTTCGGATTTTTCTCAAAAAAAACAGGAAAGTCCTATGCTTCGCCAAAACAAAAAACAAGGAGATTCAAGATATAAGTTGTAAAAATAAAGATTTAATTTATCCGTTTGCAATAGCTCAGAGCGAAATACACTGTTTATTGTCTGCAAAATAATCAAGATATCACATGTTTCTTGTACGGGGAGGCTGACATCAGGGACCCATGAGCTAGCAGCGTCGTCAACGTTTCAAAGGCGGCAGGGGATCGAAAAATAAAAATAAACCAAATATCAGTTGGTAAAAAAATCCAATAAAATAAAACATTTATCATTCTAAGAGGATGACATGCGGGACCGATGAGGCAGCAGCATCCTCAACGTTTCCAAGGCGGCAGGGGATCAAAGAAAAAAAAGGAAATAGCCAGAAATTAATTAGGGGTTCAAAATAAATCCATCAAAGGAAAGTTTTATTGTTCATAGAGGATGACATGTGGGACCGACCTGCCAACAGCGTCCTCATCGTTTCAAAGGGGGCAGGAGATCAAAAGAAAAAGGAAAATAGCCAGAAATTAGGGGTAAAAAATAACTCCAAGAAAGAAAACTTTTATTGTTCGTAGAGGATGACATGCGGGACCCATGAGCCAGCAGCTTACTTAACATTTCAAAGGCGGCATGAGATCGAAAGAAAAAGGCAAGTAACAAAATATCAGGAGCCCAAGATAATCCAAGAAAAGAAACTTTATTTACATAGAGGATGACATGCGGGTCCCATTTTGCAGCAGCGGTCCCAACGTTTCAAATGCGGCTTGAGATCAAAAGAAAAAGAAAGTAGCCAGAAATTAGGGGGTCAAAAAAATCCAAGAAAATAAAGTTGATGGACATAGAGGATGACATGCGGGTCCCATGAGCTAGCAGCTTACTCAACGTTTCCAAGGCGGCAGGGGATCAAAAGAAAAAGGAAATAGCCAAAAATCAGAGGGTGAAAAAAAACAAAGAAAATGAACTTTTATAGTACATAGAGGATGACATGCGGGTCCCATGAGCCAGCAGGTTCCTCAACGTTTCAAACGTGGCATGAGATCGAAAGAAAAAGGCAAGTGACCAAATATCAGGAGCCAAAAATAATTCAAGAAAAGAAACTTGATTGTACATAGAGGATGACATGCGGGTCCCAATTAGCAGCAGCGGTATCACCGTTTGAGAGGCTGCACGGGATCGAAAGAAAAAGGCAAGTGACCAAATATCAGGAGCCAAAAATAATCCAAGAAAAGAAATTTTATTGTACATAGAGGATGACATGCGGGTCCCATTTTGCAGCAGCGGTCTCAACGTTTCCAAGGCAGCACAGAACCAAAAGAAAAATGAAGTAGCCAGAAATCAGGGGGTGAAAAAAATCCAAGAAGAAAGATTTCAATTGGGCTGCATCTGGACATCTGGGCCTTCGAACTATCCTTCTGGGCCTTTTGACTCGTACAATTTCAGCCCACTCCAAAACAGGAAAGTTCCGAATTTTCTAAAAAAACAGGAAAGTCCTATGCTTCGCAAAGACAAAAAAACAAGGAGATTCAACATATAAGTTTGTTTATGTAAAAATAAAGATTTAATTATCCGTTTGAAATAGCTCAGAGCGCAATACACTGTTTATTGTCTGCAAAATAATCAAGATATCATATGTTTCTTGTACGGGAGGTCTGACATCGGGGACCCATGAGCCAACAGCTTCGTCAACGTTTTAAAGGCGGCAGGGGATGGAAAGAAAAAATAAACCATAAATCTGTTGGTAAAAAATCCAAGAAAAGAAACATTTTCGTTCTGAGAGGATGACATGCGGGACCCATGAGGCAGCAGCATCCTCAGCGTTTATTGTTCATAGAGGTTGACATGTGGGACCCGTGAGCCAGCAGCGTCCTCAACGTTTTAAAGGCTGCACGTGATCGAAAGAAAAAATAAGCCAAAAATCGTTTGGTCAACAAAATCCAAGAAAATAAACATTTACCGTTCTGAGAGAATGACATGCGGGACCCATGAGGCAGACATCCTCAACGATTCCAAGGCGGCAGGGGAAATATCCAGAAATTAATTAGGGTATCAAAATAAATCCATCAAAGGAAACTTTTATTGTTCATAGAGGATGACATGTGGGACCGACCTGCCAACATGTCCTCATCGTTTCGTAGAGGGCAGGAGATCAAAAGAAAAAAGGCAAATAGCCGTAAATTAGGGTAAAAAATAACTCCAAGAAAGGAAACTTTTATTGTTCGTAGAGGATGACATGCGGGACCCATGAGCCAGCAGCTTACTCAACGTTTCAAAGGCGGCATGAGATCGAAAGAAAAAGGCAAGTGACAAAATATCAGGAGCCAAAGATAATCCAAGAAAAGAAACTTTATTGTACGTAGAGGATGACATGCGGGTCCCATTTAGCAGCAGCGGTCTCAACGTTTCAAATGCGGCTTGAGATCAAAAGAAAAAGAAAGTTGATTGTACATAGAGGATGACATGCGGGTCCCATGAGTCAGCAGCTTACCCAACGTTTCCAAGGCGGCAGGGGATCAAAAGAAAAAGGAAATAGCCAAAAATCAGAGGGTGAAAAAAAAATAAAGAAAATAAACTTTTATAGCACATAGAGGATGACATGCGGGTCCCATGAGCCAGCAGGTTCCTCAACGTTTCAAACGTGGCATGAGATCGAAAGAAAAAGGCAAGTGACCAAATATGAGGAGCCAAAAATAATTCAAGAAAAGAAAGTTTTATAGTACATAGAGGATGACATGCGGGTCCCATTTAGCAGCAGCGGTATCACCGTTTGAGAGGCGGCAGGGGTTCAAAAGAAAAAAGAAATTGCCAAAAATCAGAGGGTGAAAAAACCAAGAAAATGAACTTTTATAGTACATAGAGGATGACATGCGGGTCCCATGAGCCTGCAGGTTCCTCAACGTTTCAAACGTGGCATGAGATCGAAAGAAAAAGGCAAGTGAAAAAAATATGAGGAGCCAAAAATAATTCAAGAAAAGAAACTTTTATAGCACATAGAGGATGACATGCGGGTCCCATGAGCCAGCAGGTTCCTCAACGTTTCAAACGTGGCATGAGATCGAAAGAAAAAGGCAAGTGCCCAAATATGAGGTGCCAAAAAAAACTCCAAGAAAAGAAAGTCGATTGCTCATAGAGGATGACATGCGGGTCCCATTTAGCTGCAGCGGTCTCACCATTTGAGAGGCGGCGAGGGGATCGAAAGAAAAAGGCAAGTGACCAAATATCAGGAGCCAAAAATAATTCAAGAAAAGAAAGTTTTATAGTCCATAGAGGATGACATGCGGGTCCCATTTAGCAGCAGCGGTATCACCGTTTGAGAGGTGGCAGGGGATCGAAAGAAAAAGGCAAGTGACCAAATATGAGGTGCCAAAAAAAATCCAAGAAAAGAAAGTTTTATAGTACATAGAGGATGACATGCGGGTCCCATTTAGCAGCAGCGGTATCACCGTTTGAGAGGCGGCAGGGGATCGAAAAAAAAGGGCAAGTGACCAAATATGAGGTGCCAAAAAAATCCAAGAAAAGAAAGTTTTATAGTACATAGAGGATGACATGCGGGTCCCATTTAGCAGCAGCGGTATCACCGTTTGAGAGGCGGCAGGGGATCAAAAAAAAAAGGCAAGTGACCAAATATGAGGTGCCAAAAAAAACTCCAAGAAAAGAAAGTTGATTGCACATAGAGGATGACATGCGGGTCCCATTTAGCAGCAGCGGTCTCAACGTTTCCAAGGCGGCAAGGGATCAAAAGAAAAAGGAAGTAGCCGTAAATCGGGGGTCAAAAAAATCCAAGAATAGAAAGAATTTTGGTTCATAGAGGATGACATGCGGGACCCATGATCCTGCATCGTAAACGGCTCGATCGGAGAACGTTGAACGAGATGGCGTGATCGAGAAAAAAAACAATGCCAGAGAGGCTGCCATCTGGGCCCTACATCCCTCGGCGGTGCGGATTTGCGTTGACTCGGCCGGCGAACCCGAGATTTCGAGATGCACCACGTCCCGGGCCACCATACGCGACGTTTTGGCCACTTTCGTCGGGCTAGGTGGCCTCAAAAACGAGAAAAAAAAAGTTTTGACATGCACCACGGAGGGACCCAAAATCGTCGGCCATGGTACACCAGCAACCACGGCGCGACTTCAACTTCGTCGGCCATGGCAACTTTTCTTGTAGTGTCCTTCATGTACTTTCTGCCAGAATCTGGAGGTGAATTGGGATCCTCTATCGGATACTATTGACTTCGGGGTTCCGTGCAAGCTGACTATCCTTGAGATATATAACTCTGCGAGTCTCGGTCCTTGATAGGTGGTCTTGACGGGGATGAAGTGGGCGACTTTGGTCAGTCTGTCAACCACTACCCAGATGGAATCATTCCCTTTACTAGATTTGGGCAGTCCGGTGATGAAGTCCATTCCTACGGAATCCCACTTCCATTCGGGAATATGTAGGGGTTGCAACAGTCCTGCGGGGCGTTGATGTTCTGCTTTGACTCTTTGACAGATGTCGCATTTGGCGATGTAGCTTCCAATTTCTCTCTTCATCCCATGCCACCAGAATTGTTCCTTCAAATCTTGGTACATTTTGGTTCCTCCGGGGTGAATGGAGTAAAGGGTGTCGTGTGCTTCCTTCAGAATAACTTGCTTCAACTCTAAGTCCGACGGCACGCAAAGGCGTCCGTTGTACCATAGCACTCCTTCTTCATCTGCGGTGAATCCCGGTGCTTTTCCCGCAGCTATTTGGCTCTTTATCCCATCAATGCTAGCATTTCCTTTCTGAGCTTCCTTGATCTGACTAATCAGGGTGGGTTGGAGTTCAATGCTGGCTAGATATCCTTCGCTAACCAGTTCAAGTCTAAACTGTTCAAACTCTTGAAACAGGCTAGGTTGCTCACTTGCTAACATGGAATTTAACTGACACGGCAGTCTACTCAGAGCATCCGCTACCACATTGGCCTTGCCGGGGTGATAGTGGATTTCCATGTCGTAATCCTTGATTAACTCTATCCATCTGCGCTGCCTCATATTCAGCTCCTTCTGCGTGAAGATATACTTCAAGCTCCTATGATCCGAGTAAACCTCGCATCGATTACCCATGAGGTAATGACGCCATACTTTCAGTGCTAAAACCACGGCTGCTAGCTCTAAGTCATGGGTTGGATAGTTCTGTTCATGCTGCTTCAGCTGTCTGGACAGGTAAGATATCACTTTGCCTTCTTGCATCAGCACACATCCAAGACCAATCTTGGAGGCGTCACACTACACATCAAATGGCTTGGTAATGTCCGGCATAACCAGTATTGGGTCTGAGGTCAATCTGCTCTTGAGCTATTGAAAGCTCTCTTCACACTTGTCGGTCCACTCGAACTTCTTGTCCTTCTTCAACAATTGAGTCATCGGTCTTGCTATGCTCGAGAATCCTTCAACGAACCGGCGGTAATATCCCACCAATCCGAGAAATGCACGGACTTCGGTCTGAGTGGTTGGGGCTTTCCATTCTTCAACGGTCTTGATTTTTGCGGGGTCAACAGCAATTCCTCCGGCAGACAAAATATGACCCAGGAATCCTACTTCCTTCAACCAGAACTCACACTTGCTGAACTTGGCATACAACTGATGCTCCCGAAGGGTATCTAGGACCACTTCCAAATGTTGCTCATGTTCTTCTTCGGATTTGGAGTAGATGAGGATGTCGTCTATGAAGACAACGACAAACTTGTCCAGGAAGTTCATAAAGATCTTATTCATGAGATTCATGAAATAAGCGGGGGCATTGGTCAGACCAAATGACATGACATTGTACTCATACAATCCATATCTGGTGGTAAAGGCAGTTTTGGGGATATCGGTGGCACGAATCTTCAGCTGATGGTATCCTGTCCACAGATCAATCTTCAAGAATACTTTGGCACCGGTCAGCTGGTCAAACAGATCTTCGATCTTGGGCAATGGATACTTGTTCTTGATGGTGACATCGTTAAGCTTACGATAGTCCGTAACCAAACGAGTGGCACGGTCCTTCTTATCCACAAACAAAACTGGTGATCTCCAAGGCGACGCACTTGGTTGAATCAGACCTTTGAATAGCATATCATCCAGTTGCTTCTTCAGTTCCACTAACTCTGCCGGGTTCATGCTATAGGCTCTCTGGGCTATAGGTCCGGTTCCAGGGATTAACTCGATGATAAACTCGATATCCCGATCTGGGGGCATACCGGGTAGATCATCCGGAAACACATCAGGGTATCGACAAACGACCCTGATCTGATCCAAGGTGGGTTTGGCTAGACTTTGGTTGCAGGTAAACTTTCTGGGCATTCTTTCAGATATGTGTTCGACTATTATCCCAGTGCTACTAGTCATGGTGATGGCCTTCTTGGCACAATCAATCAGTCCATGATGTTTCGCCATCCAGTCCATACCCAGGACTACTTCCAAACCTTTGGCTCCCAGAACAATCAAATTTGCATAAAATTCTATTTCATGAATTCTGATAGGCACATCTTTGCAAATTTTTCTAGCTTTAGTTGTTGATCCAGGTATTTGAACTATCATAACATGCTTCAAACTGATGGGTTGAATCTTACTAGTGCATGCAAAATCTTCGGTAATAAACGAATGCGATGCTCCAGAATCAAACAGCACTCTTGCAGGTATTGAGTTAACAGAGAACATACCCAGCACAACATCTGGGGCTTCCTGAGCTTCTTCCGCATTCATGTGATAGAGGCGGCCATTGCGGTTGTTCGGGTTGTTGGGGGCGAACTTCTTGTTGTTGGTGATACGGTGTTGCTGCTGAGCAGGGCCTGAGGTGTTGGCGGCAGTCTTGGCGAGCTTCTTGGGGCACTCGTAGGAGAAGTGCCCCACCACTCCGCACTCGTAGCAGTTGTAGGTGGACTTGTCCTTGGGGGTGATGGGAATAGCATTGCTCCCAGTCCTTGGAGCGGTGTTGGAGTTGTTGTTGGGGGTGCGGGGTGGAGCGCGGTTGAAATTGTTGTTGTTGTTGTGGTGGTGGCCTCCTGGCCTGGGGTTTCCTCCACTCCGGTTCTGATAACCCGGACGTGAATTCTGCATCGGGGGCTTGTTGTTCCTTGGGGCGAACCCTCCACTTGAGCTGGGGCGATACTTGTGGGTATTGTTGGGCCCACTCTGATTCATCATGCGGCGCTTGCGGTTCTCATTGGCTTGGTGTATCTTCCCCTCCATTTGAATGGCGGAGTCAACGAGGGCTTCCAGGTCAGCAAAAGGGATGTTGATCAGTACAGTCTGCATCTCATCATGTAGTCCATTCAGAAACCTCTCCTTCCTCTTCTCAACGGTATCTGTCTCATCCGGGGCATACCTTGACAAGGTGAGGAATTTGTCGCGGTATTCCACCACGGTCATCCTGCCTTGCTTCAGTTCCCTGAACTCATCTCTCATTTTCTTGATCAGCCCCGGGGGCACATGATACTTGCTAAACTTGAGTTTGAAATCTTCCCAAGTTATCATTTGCCCCGCATTCAATGCGCGAGCACTTGTCCACCAGGCACGTGCAGGTCCAGCCAGATAATGAGTGGCGAACAACACCTTCTCGTTGTCCTCAACTCCGGCAACCTCAAGATTGTTCTCCATGGTTTGGAGCCAATCATCAGCATCGAGGGGTTCCTCCGTCTTGCTGAACACCGGTGGGTTGGTGTTTTGGAAGTTCTTCAACTTTGACCCTGGGTGGTTGTGGTTTCCGTGGCCTTGATTGCCCTGAGCAATCTGTTGAAGTGCAGCTAAGTTGGCTTGCCGTTCAGCTCTCTCAACTTCTCTATCAGCCAACATCTGTTGCAACATTTGTAGCATTGCTTCCTGAGTCATGTTGCGGGTTGGGGGTGCCATCTGAACAGGGATAGGGATCATGAGACGAGAGGAAAATTTCTATGGCTCATTTTGGGATAAAAATTCACACAATTTAAAACTTGATTCATAAAACTAATAATAATATTACACATACACAAACATAGTCATGGAGGTAGCAAATATTACAAGCCAACAAATCCGGAGGGTTTGAAGAACCCTTTCAACAATCTACGATACATGGGGCGGATACAGAGGACCGATACATATCACGGGACGCAAGTGCTCAGACGGGACTACTCTCCATCGATGTTGATCGGGTAGACGTTGTCTACCCCGGCAGCAAGATGCTCGTGGCCATCCTCGTAAGGGTGGAACTCCAGGTCGTCGTCTTCCTCCTCCTCGTAGTCGTCGTCGTTGCTGACGTAGGAGTAGCCGTCCCCCTGGATGTTCTCCCCTTCACCCTCGCCCTCCAGCTCCTGGATCTGCTCGGCTTGGGTTGCGATGGTCGCCTTCAGTGTGGCGATCCTGGCCTTGAGGCGGTTCATAGCGTAGTCCTTCTTCTGGTTGGCACGGCGGAGAGCCCTGCGCTCCCCGACGATGACCTTGATGGTCTCCGCCTGCTGGGCCAGCTGAAGGTGGGTGTGGTTGGCATACTCGCGGGAGTTGTCCAAGTCGATGCGGGTCTCATTCAACATAAAGTCGAGATGATCCACATGGTGGCGCAGTTGAGGGTGCGACGGCAGGTTCATGGGCACCCCAAGAGAGTTGTGCCTTGCATAGTGCACAAAGCGACTACTCTCGAGGTCCATGAAGTTTTGCCCGCACAGACGTGCGAGCCCCTCCTGAAGTCCACGGGCGAGACCGTCCGCCTAGTTGTTCTCCCGGAAGGAGAACTGGATCCTCTGGCTCATCGGGAGTGTGAACCTTCACGGAGGTCCACCATGATGACCCATTGAAGTTGACCACCGGGCTGGTCATTCACCATTCCACCAAAGATCTCCGGGGTGGGCGTCCGAGGAATTCCGAGAGGGAGAAGAGGTCCCTCTCGAAAACGATCTCTCCACCATTCCCCAACTGATAGAACTCAGTCTGGAGGAAAGGCTGCGCGGGGACGATGGGCTCCATTTGTAGAGGGATTAGATGAGTAAGTTAGAGAAGTGCAAGTGTTCCAAATTTTAATTCCTCATAACAAAGAGCATGTATTTAAAGTTTGCCAAAGACTCTTCAATATAAAAGGGTGAATAAAGTTTTCATAACTAGTCAATTTATGGAATTTGAAACTAAGTTTTTGAACGTCCATTCTAACTAGGGTCTCCTAAGGTCAAACAATGGCTCTGATACCAACTTGTCAACACCCGGGTTTTTAAGTCCAGATGCCTATTATGCCGTACATCGCAATCCCAGGAATAATGTTTTTGCGAGACATAATAGTAAGTAGCATAGAGTCATCATTTATTACAACACATATTGTCTTACAACCATAGATCACATGATCCAATATTACACAAATATATTGTTCAGCAACACAAATAGTAGCGGAAGCGAAGTAGTAGTGGACTATCTATTCCACAGGCAACGCTTGACGTTAGAAGACGATCCTAGTTATCGTAGACGTCCTGCTGTCCGTCATCCTGATACTGTTGTTCTCCTTCAAAGTCTGGCATTTGAATAGCCAGGGCAAAGCCATGAGTACTTTTAAAGTACTCTCAAACTAACACTAAAGTAATTACTTATTAAGTATAGTAATGGATGCTAAGCTCTAGGTTTATTTGCATAAAGCCAAGTTTTAGTTTGATAAACATTTAGTAAAGCCTTATCATGTGCTAGACTAACTCAAGTGGGAACATTAGTGTCATTCCCACAACTCATTTTAATTCACCTCAATGTCACCTTTCAATACATCATTCCTTTTTAAGATCAAGATTATGATAATGGAGATAGTATGGCCTTTCCAATCGTCCGTAACCGTGGACACGGCTATTCGAATAGGTTTAACACTCTGCAGAGGTTGTACTCTTGTGCCAAAACTTTTGATTACATCCGTCGAGGATAACCCCGAATCATCAGAACACAGTACGCGGATCATCAACCAAAACCTTTCACTTATATATGCTAGTATGAGCACCTCTCCCCATGAGCTTGGCCTCCCAGTGAAAACCGCAGTTAACCCAGGAACTGCACAGGGCTTGGGCCGTACATTCACCTCATATTAACATCATTCCCACTTAATGGAGGCAGCCTCGGTGTAACCCCTATGATGCTTGTGTAGAGGGAACCCATACTAAAATACACAAGTTTCTAGTTAAGCCCTACCCATAATCAGGTATTGTGGGGGTACTTGTATAATTGGAAGGGTATCGCATTCAGACCCAATCATCAGTTTTATCAAAAATCACCATCTTCTCTTGTTCATATCCACCTCCACTTTACATTCTTTCAAAGTTATTTCACTTCACCATTTTCCCATCTAGAGTAGTCAATTTTATTTGATTAGCACTAGCAACTATTTCATGAGGGGTGCTATCTAGCTTTGATTTGTTCTAAGCTAACTCCAAGTATTGTTCTACTCTAGACCAAGTGAATCATGAATCAAAAAGTACTTTGAAAGTAAATAAGCAAAATAATTGTAAGTAAAAAACATGGGATAGGTAAGACATTAAGTAAAGTGTGATGGTGCCTTGCTCTTGTAAAGCTATGCACTTGATGTTTAGCAAGGGTTAGCTTGCCTTGAGCAGGGTAGTTGTCAAAGTTCTCCTCTTCTTCCTGGGAGTAGGCTTCCTCCTCTTGATACTCCTCGTTACTAGCGTCTATATACGAATACGAGGTATAAATACTAAACCAAACTCACATACTAGTCTAAAACACACCAAAGATTTACACACTAATCCTAGCATCATATTACTCATGGCATGGTGGATTAAAGGGGTTGGTTCTTATTTAAGAGAAAATAATTTCCTCTCATTATTCTTATTTCTTTAATTTGCTATTTAGATCTTTAGAGAAAATAATTTCCTCTCATTAATTCTTATTAAGATTTAATCTCCTCATATAATAATCAGGTATGAAATATAGGTTGACCAAGGTCAACATTCCATATCTATTATATGTGAGTATAATTTAATTGAAGTGTTATACTTCACATAATTTAAGACTAACCAATTAATGATTTAAAATCTCTAAGTAATACAAATCAGGGGTTCATTAGCCTAATGTCATTCCCTCTGGTTGTACTACTTAGGATCAACATTTAAATGAGAGAGTAGCTCTCATACTATTTATAGAATTTGAATTCCACATTTTAAATGCTCTAGTAATGGCTACATAGCCACTATTTTGATCTAGTCCATGATCATACAAATAACATGTCTATATTATTGCATAATCAATTAGAGGACATCATTTGTGATTTATTAGAGTTGGAATCAATTCAAAATCAATTATGGTTAAAATTTAAATAAAGTTTCAATTTGCAGAAGTCCATGTCTTGTTATTTTTCTCAGATTAATTATACTTTGAATTTGGGGGTGGGACCAGTGGCATTGGTTAGATAATTTCATTATCTTTCCAACGGTATAAAGTTTGCTAAATTTGGATTGGTAGATTTCAAACTATTCAAAATTTACTAAAGCATCTGCAGCACATTTGAATAATTATTAAATCTATTTTTGAATTCGTGGGCTAGGCGGGAAATGCTACTGGGCCGAAACAGAATTTAAAAACACAGCGCAGCCCATCTAGCAACTGGTGCCTTGGGCTGCCCTGACGAGGTGGGGGCCACCCGTCAGTGGCTTTTAATCAAGCGAAACGGTATGCGTGAGATGAGCCGTAGGATTAGAACAGAATCCAACGGCGTGTGATCGTCGTCGTCTCCGATGAGCGACGGGCGCACTGGCGGCGAGCCTAGGGGGTGGGAGGAGGTACCAGGCCGTCGGAGAGGGTAGGCAGGCTGCTCGGTGAAGTGGAAGAAGATGGGGAAGCGTCTGGTGCAGCGGCGGAGCTCGGCGAGGCTCCAGGCGATGCAGAGCTTCCGCGGGCTCTGGCGGCTTCGAGCTCGCGATTCGAGCTACTCCGGCGAGGTGAGGTGAAATTGACTGGGGGGGAATGATCAGTGAGGAGAGGGGAGCAAGGTGTGTGAAGAAATGGAGGGCTGAGGTCCTCTATTTATAGCAGGAGGAGATGGCCGTGGGGTGCTGTGGAGGAGCGTCCATGGCGCGGCGCTTCTGGCGATCGAAGGGGCAAGGCGAGGACGGCTAGAGATAGGCAGTGTACTGGCGATGCTCAACGTGCAGCGGCGCAGAGAAAAGGGCGACGGGATTGCTCAAGAGCTTGCAGGGAGCGCGGCAGAGCTTGCGGCATGATTTGGTCGAGCACGACGGCGACGGAGCAGGGGCAGGCTAGGGCGCTTGTCTAGCGTGTAGAGGGCGTGGAGGAGATGCTCGACGCAGGCGTAGCTGGCGCAGAGGAGGACGACGTCGCTCGAGCGCGCGACGTACTAGCGCGGCCAGAGCGCGGTGAGCGCGCGTGCTGGCATGTCCTGGCAGACTTTGGGCGCGCGCGTTCTGGCCAATGCCAAGCCTCGGCGAGCTGGTGCTGTGTACGGTGAGGTTCCTCGTGACGCAGAGATGCTCTGGGACAAGGAGAAGAGTTGAGAGGGAGGCCAGGGATGGGTTGGCCAGAGGTGGCCGGGTGTGCATGGCATGGTGCTTCTCTCCTCTCCTTTCTGCTTTAATCGACCAAGGCAAGTATTGGGCTAGATGCAGGGGTCATAGAGAGAGCTAATGATCACGAGATAGAATCGGTTTAGGCCAAAATCCATCGGGTAATAGCATGTAACACAATTCTAGATTCATGTCTGCCAGGTGTTCGACACAATGCCCACATGAACAATTTGGTTGAATTTTGGTTTTCTTTTTGGTGAATCTCATTTATATAATTTAAGTGTTAGATTTGTGGTGGTGGTATTCATTTTGGATTTGATTTGCAGAATTTCAAATTTGATGTCATCTTCTCTTTGTTTCAACATCACTACTTGTCACATTCATACTGGTCAACCTAGTCAACTCTAGCCATGGTGGTCAACATGAAAGTTACTCACCTTGACATGGTCTTGGATGACATGGCTTTGGTTGACCAAGTTTAGTTTAAGAATAGGGAAAACCAGGGGGGTAAAGTAGTGAAGAAAATATTTTGGTGACATATGACCATTATCATATGTGTGAAGATTTTGAGATTTCCTTTGGTTTGATTCTTGTTTCATTGATGCAATTGTGTTAGTTTATCATATTTAAGTATTCTACAAGCAAGAGAGCAAGCAATTATGGCCTAGGGTGAAGATTTGCAAATTGGCATAATGTGTATGTGAGGGAGAAATAGGTTTTTCTCATTTTCTTCTTTTCTTCTCAAATTAGGGTTAGATGATCTTGGTTTAGGGTTTAAGCACACTTGATCAACATACTAACACTCATCATGGCAATTGCACAAAAGAAAATCAATCATATGCATGAAACTATATGTGGCACTATATGCATAGAAAAAGTTTTTGTTAATTGCAAATTTTGAGTTTGGGAAATTTTCTTTCTTATTTAATATTGTTGAAACTTGGGATGTTACAGTACCGCTCACGAGCGGTAGTACCGCTCACGGTACCGCTTAGGTACCGTAACCAAGTTACGGTCGTACCGCCCTGGTACCGCTCTGGTACCGCTTTGGATCCAGTAAGGTCTGGACCCTATTGTGGTACCTCAAGCGGTACCTCGTGCGGTAGTACCGCTCTGCGTCCTTTGACCAGATCTGGGGGGATTTCGAACTCAGAGCGGTAGTACCGCTTCCCTGAAGCGGTAGTACCGCTTAGGCCAAATCTGGACATAACGGTTGGATTTGGAGGAGCCTATTTAAGGGCCCCTTCTTCCCCAACACGATTTTATCTCTTCCCCCTCTCTCTCCTCCATTGTTGATGAGCTTAATCCTTGAGGATCTCCTTCCCCATCCAACCAATGTTGTCCAAACTTTGAGGATAGGTGGAGGAGACCCCGATCTATAGTTCTACCAAGAGAGATTTCACCAATACTAGTTATTCCTTAGTGGATCTTGGAGGTAGGGTTCCTTAGTGGAGCTTTGGAGAAGAGTTCCTTTGGTGGAGCATTGGAAGAGTTCCTTGGTGGGGCATTGGAGAAGAGTTCCTTTGGTGGAGCATTGGAAGAGTTCCTTTGGTGGAGCATTGGTGATGGGTTCCTATGGTGGAGCATTGGAGATGTGCAGCTATGGAGTCTAGCTTAGTGATGTACTAGATCCATAGGGTGTTGGGAGCATCCTTGTGTGTGGAGCTCGCCCCAACCTTGTGAAGGAATCACCGCCTCGACCGGTGCCTTAGTGTATGAGGGAGAGCACCTCCGTGGAGCTCTCTCGAGGAAGAAGGTGAGGCCTTCCTTCGTGGTGTGGCCGCCTAGTCTCTTGTGTGAGACTAGCACCTCCTCAACGCAGACGTACTTCCTTTAGTGGAAGGAACTACGGGAAACAAACCTCGACTCGCCTCGCGCCCCCCGGTTGTCTCACTCCTTACTCTCGTTATCTTGTTGATTCCTTTACTTGTTGCACTTGTCCGGTATTCATTGTAGGATCACCCCTATTGCTAAAGTTCACACCTTTACCTTCCGTTGCATAAAAATTGAAAAAGACTAAAACTTGTTGTAGCGCCATTCACCCCCCCCCCCTCTTGTTCGCTACGATCCATTCAGACGTGAAAGAAAATTACACCACAGAGATTTCTAACTCCCACGTCAACTGCACGCCAGCAATTGTTTTCTGGCGCCGTTGCCGGGGAGATCAAGACACGCTGCAAGGGGAGTCTCCCACATCCAATCTCTTTACTTTGTTTATTGTCTTGCTTTACTTTATTTTATTTTCTGCTTTGTTTGCTTTCTTTATATCAAAAAAACACAAAAAAATTAGTTACTTGCATTTACTTTATTTTGCTATCATGACTAGTCCTGTAGCTGTTACTCTATCACCTCAGGAATTGATCTTTACCTTTAAACAAGGGGATGAGGAGAGTTTTAAGGGAGCTTGGTCTAGAATTTTTTATTCTTATGGTAAAACTGAACCTAAAATGACTCTAAGCCTGCTTCTTAGTAACTTTTATTTTGGGCTTATTCTTCGCTATAGATATGCCTTGGATTCTGTAGTGGGAGGAGATTTCCTTCATTGCGATGGGGATCAAGCTTTTAATGCCATAAAAAAATTGATTGCATCATCTAGCTCAGCTAATAATTTTGATCCATCTCTTGCTAGTATTTATAATAGATTAAACACCCTCGAGACAAATATATCTTGTTTAAAAGAAGGGTATAGTATGATTCGTGAGCATTTTGATTATGTCCCAGTAAACTTTGAACCTTCAATGTGGGACCCTACTATTAAAGTTGCTATTTGTGGTGGAACTTTTTATGCCCGTTGTGATATTATGTCTGAGTTTTTCCTTATGCCTAAAAGTATTTATGAATCTTTGACACTTTGGGGACTTACTGAAGGAGGAGAAGGAATAACCCTTACTGATAACTCTGTTATAATTCCCAAGGGAATAGTTGAAGGTGTGTTCACAACCTTTCTTGGAAGAATGGTATCCACTGATTATCTCGTTATTGAATGTGTAGGGACAGGACAAATCACACTTGGAAGATCCCTGCTGAAACTCGTGGGAGCAACCATAGATGTGGGGAAAGGCACTCTAAATTTTACCTCTACACCCAGATGCGGACATATATTCCCTAAAACAAATAGTAATAAAAGAGTAAGAAGGGTAGGCGCAAAGCCCCTGGTAATAATGTTAATGCTTCATCTCTTGATAATACTTGATTCACACTTTCTGCGCCTAGCTGAAAGGCGTTAAAGAAAAGCGCTTATGGGAGACAACCCATTATTTTATTTCTGAAATTTTTGTTTTATATTTGTGTCTTGGAAGTTGTTAGTACTGTATCAACCTCTCCTTATCTTTATTTTATTGCATTGTTGTGCCAAGTAAAGTCTTTGATAGTAAGGTTGATACTAGATTTGGATTTCTGCACAGAAACAGATTTCTTGCTGTCACGAATTTGAGTAGATCTCTCTGTAGGTAACTCAGAAAAATCTGCGAAAAATCATGAGTAATCCTCAGATATGTACGCAACTTTCATTCAATTTGAGCTTCTTCATCTGAGCATGCTAAGTGCCTCTAAAATATTCGTCTTTACGGACTGTTCTGTTTTGACAGATTCTGCCTTTTTATTTCACATTGCCTCTTTTACTGTGTTGAATGGATTTCTTTGCTCCATTAACTTTCAGTAGCTTTGGGTAATGTCCAGAAGTGTTAAGAATGATTGTGTCCTCTCTGAACATGTGAATTTTTGATTATGCACTAACCCTCTAATGAGATTGTTTTGAGTTTGGTGTGGAGGATGTTTTCAAGGGTCAAGAGAGGAGGATGATACAATATGATCAAGAAGAGTGAAAAGTCTAAGCTTGGGGATGCCCCCGTGGTTCATCCCTGTATATTTCAAGAAGACTCAAGCATCTAAGCTTGGGGATGCCCAAGGCATCCCCTTCTTCATTGGCAACTTATCAGGTCACCTCTAGTGAAACTATATTTTTATTCCGTCACATCTTATGTGCTTTACTTGGAGCGTCTGTATGTTTTTATTTTTGTTTGTGTTTGAATAAATTCGGATCCAAGCATTCCTTGTGTGGGAGAAAGACACGCTCCGCTTGTTCATATGAACACTGGTGTTCTTAGCTTTACTTTTAATGTTCATGGCGAAGGTTGAAAACTGCTTCGTTCATTGCTATTTGGTTGGAAACAGAAAATGCTTCATGTGGTAATTGGTATATTATCTTGAATAATTTGATACTTGGCAATTGTTTTGAGCTCTCAAATAGATCATGTTTAAGCTCTTGCATCATGTAGTTTGCACCTATTAGTGGAGAATTACTGTAGAGCTTGTTGAAATTTGGTTTGCATGATTGGTCTCTCTAAAGTCTAGATATTTTCTGGTAAAAGTGTTTGAACAACAAGGAAGACAGTGTAGAGTCTTATAATGCTTGCAATATGTTCTTATGTAAGTTTTGTTGTACCGGTTCATACTTGTGTTTGCTTCAAACAACCTTGCTAGCCAAAGCCTTGTACTGAGAGGGAATGCTTCTCGTGCATCCAAAACCTTGAGCCAAAACTTATGCCATTTGTGTCCACCATACCTACCTACTATGTGGTATTTCTCGGCCATTCCAAAGTAAATTGCTTGTGTGCTACCTTTAAAACTTAATTCCTTGTCTTTGCAATATATAGCTCATGGGAAAGTAGCTTAAAAACTATTGTGGTAAAGAATATGTAGCTTATGTATCTTATTTCTTATAAGTTGCTTGTTGAGCGGTTGTAACATCCCAAGTTTCAACAATATTAAATAAGAAAGAAAATTTCCCAAACTCAAAATTTGCAATTAACAAAAACTTTTTCTATGCATATAGTGCCACATATAGTTTCATGCATATGAGTGATTTTCTTTTGTGCAATTGCCATGATGAGTGTTAGTATGTTGATCAAGTGTGCTTAAACCCTAAACCAAGATCATCTAACCCTAATTTGAGAAGAAAAGAAGAAAATGAGAAAAACCTATTTCTCCCTCACATACACATTATGCCAAATTGCAAATCTTCACCCTAGGCCATAATTGCTTGCTCTCTTGCTTGTAGAATACTTAAATATGATAAACTAACACAATTGCATCAATGAAACAAGAATCAAACCAAAGGAAATCTCAAAATCTTCACACATATGATAATGGTCATATGTCACCAAAATATTTTCTTCACTATTTTACCCCCTGGTTTTCCCTATTCTTAAACTAAACTTGGTCAACCAAAGCCATGTCATCCAAGACCATGTCAAGGTGAGTAACTTTCATGTTGACCACCATGGCTATAGTTGACTAGGTTGACCAGTATGAATGTGACAAGTAGTGATGTTGAAACAAAGAGAAGATGACATCAAATTTGAAATTCTGCAAATCAAATCCAAAATGAATACCACCACCACCAATCTAACACTTAAATTATATAAATGAGATTCACCAAAAAGAAAACCAAAATTCAACCAAATTGTTCATGCGGGCATTGTGTCGAACACCTGGCAGACATGAATCCAGAATTGTGTTACATGCTATTACCCGATGGATTTTGGCCTAAACGGATTCTATCTCGTGATCATTAGCTCTCTCTATGACCCCTGCATCTAGCCCAGTACTTGCCTTGGTCGATTAAAGCAGAAAGGAGAGGAGAGAAGCACCATGCCATGCACACCCGGCCACCTCTGGCCAACCCATCCCTGGCCTCCCTCTCAACTCTTCTCCTTGTCCCAGAGCATCTCTGCATCACGAGGAACCTCACCGTACACAGCACCAGCTCGCCGAGGCTTGGCATTGGCCAGAAGGCGCGCGCCCAAAGTCTGCCAGGACATGCCAGCACGCGCGGTCACCGCGCTCTGGCCGCGCCAGTACGTCGCGCGCTCGAGCGACGTCGTCCTCCTCTGCGCCAGCTACGCCTGCGTCGAGCATCTCCTCCACGCCCTCTACACGCTAGACAAGCGCCCTAGCCTGCCCCTGCTCCGTCGCCGTCGTCCTCGACCAAATCATGCCGCAAGCTCTGCCGCGCTCCCTGCAAGCTCTTGAGCAATCCCGTCGCCCTTTTCTCTGCGCCAATGCACGTTGAGCATCGCCAGGACACCGCCTATCTCTAGCCGTCCTTCACTTGCCCCTTCGCTCGCCAGAAGCGCCACGCCATGGCCGCTCCTCCACAGCACCCCACGGCCAACTCCGCCCGCTATAAATAGAGACGATCGGCCCTCCATTTCTTCACACAACTCGCTCCCCTCTCCTCACTGATCCTCCTCCCCCAGTCAATTTCACCCCGCCTCGCCGGAGTAGCCCGAATCGAGAGCTCGAAGCCGCTGGAGCCCGCGGAAGCTCTGCATCGACTGGGGCCTCGCCGAGCTCCGCCGCTGCACCAGGAGCTTCCCCATCTTCTTCCACTTCACCGAGCAGCCTGCCTCGACGGCCTGGTACTCCCTCCGACCCCCTAGGCTCGCCGCCAGTGAGCCCGTCGCTCGTCGGAGACGACGACGCTCACACGCCGTCGGATTCTATTCTAATCCTACGGTCTAGATCACGCATACCGTTTCGCTTCGTTACGAGCCACTGACGGGTGGACCCCACCTCGTCAGGGCAGCCCAAATGCACCCGTTGCTTGTTGGGCTGCGCAGTGTTTTAATTTCCGTTTCGGCCCAATAGCATTTCCCGCCTAGCCCACGAATTCAAAAATAGGTTTAATAATATTTCAAATATGCTGCAGATGCTTTAGTAAATTTTGAATAGTTTGAAATCTACCAAACCAAATTTAGCAAACTTTATACCGTTGGAAATCCCATGAAATTATCTAACTAATGCCACTGGTCTCATCTTCAAATTCAAAGTAGAATTAATCTGAGAAAAATAACAAGACGGGGACTTTTGTAAATTCAAACTTTATTTAAAATTCAACCATAATTGATTTTGAACTGATTCCAACTCTAATAAATCAAAAATGATGTCCTCTAATTGATTATGCAATAATATAGACATGTTATTTGTATGATCATGGACTAGATCAAAATAGTGGCTATGTAGCCATTACTAGTGCATTTAAAATGTGGAATTCAAATTCTATAAATAGTATGAGAGCTACTCTCTCATTTAAATGTTGATCCTAAGTAGTACAACCAGAGGGAATGACATTAGGCTAATGAACCCCTGATTTGTATTACTTAGAGATTTTAAATCATTAATTGGTTAGTCTTAAATTATGTGAAGTATAACACTTCAATTAAATTATACTCACATATAATAGATATGGAATGTTGACCTTGGTCAACCTATATTTCATACCTGATTATTATATGAGGAGATTAAATCTTAATAAGATTTAATGAGAAGAATTTATTTTCTCTAAGGATCTAAATAGCAATTTAAAGAAATGAGAATAATGAGAGGAAACTATTTTCTCTTAAATAATAACCAACCCATTTAATCCACCATGCTATGAGTAATATGATGCTAGGATAAGTGTGCAAATCTTTGGTGTGCTTTAGTTTAGTATGTGAGCTTGGTTTATTATTTATACCTCGTATTCGTATATAGACGCTAGTAACGAGGAGTATCAAGAGGAGGAAGCCTACTCCCAAGAAGAAGAGGAGAACTTCGATAACTACCCTGCTCAAGGCAAGCTAACCCTTGCTAAACACCAAGTGCATAGCTCTACAAGAGCAAGGCACCATCACACTTTACTCAATGTCTTACCTATCCCATGTTTTTACTTACAATTATTTTGCTTATTTACTTTCAAAGTACTTTTTGATTCATGATTTACTTGGTCTAGAGTAGAACAATACTTGGAGTTAGCTTAGAACAAATCAAAGCTAGATAGCACCCCTCATGAAATAGTTGCTAGTGCTAATCAAATAAAATTGACTACTCTAGATGGGAACATGGTGAAGTGAAATAACTTTGAAAGAATGTAAAGTGGAGGTGGATATGAACAAGAGAAGATGGTGATTTTTGATAAAACTGATGATTGGGTCTGAATGCGATACCTTTCCAATTATTCAAGTACCCCCACAATACCTGATTATGGGTAGGGATTAACTAGAAACTTGTGTATTTTAGTATGGGTTCCCTCTACACAAGCATCATAGGGGTTACGCTGAGGCTGCCTCCGTTAAGTGGGAATGATGTTAATATGAGGTGAATGTACGGCCCAAGCCCTGTGCAGTTCCCGGGTTAACTGCGGTTTTCACCGGGAGGGCAAGCTCATGGGGAGAGGTGCTCATACTAGCATATATAAGTGAAAGGTTATGGTTGATGATCCGCGTACTGTGTTATGATGATTCGGGGTTATCCTCGACGGATGTAATCAAAAGTTTTGGCACAAGAGTACAACCTCTGCAGAGTGTTAAACCTATTCGAATAGCCGTGTCCACGGTTACGGACGATTGGAAAGGCCATACTATCTCCGTTATCATAATCTTGATCTTAAAAAGGAATGATGTATTGAAAGGTGACATTGAGGTGAATTAAAATGAGTTGTGGGAATGACACTAATGTTCCCACTTGAGTTAGTCTAGCACATGATAAGGCTTTACTAAATGTTTATCAAACTAAAACTTGGCTTTATGCAAATAAACCTAGAGCTTAGCATCCATTACTATACTTAATAAGTAATTACTTTAGTGTTAGTTTGCGAGTACTTTAAAAGTACTCATGGCTTTGCCCTGGCTATTCAAATGCCAGACTTTGAAGGAGAACAACAGTATCAGGATGACGGACAGCAGAACATCTACGATAACTAGGATCGTCTTCTAACGTCAAGCATTGCCTGTGGAATAAATAGTCCACTACTAGTTCGCTTCCGCTACTATTTGTGTTGCTGAACAATATATTTGTGTAATATTGGATCATGTGATCTATGGTTGTAAGACAATATGTGTTGTAATAAATGATGACTCTATGCTACTTACTATTATGTCTCGCAAGAACATTATTCCTGGGATTGCGATGTACGGCATAATAGGCATCTGGACTTAAAAACTCGGGTGTTGACAAGTTGGTATCAGAGCCATTGTTTGACCTTAGGAGACGCTAGTTAGAATGGACGTTCAAAAACTTAGTTTCAAATTCCATGAATTGACTAGTTATGAAAACTTTATTCACCCTCTGATCTTGAAGAGTCTTTGGCAAACTTTAAATTCATGCTCTTGCACTCGGGTGTTGACAAGTTGGTATCAGAGCCATCAAGGTCATCGCTGGGGAGCGCAGGGCTCTCCGCCGCCTCAACCAGAAGAAGGACTACGCCATCAATCGCCTCAAGGCCAGGATCGCCACACTGAAGGCGACCATCGCGACCCAAGCCGAGCAGATCCAGGAGCTGGAGGGCGAAGGTGAAGGGGAGAACCTCCAGGGGGACGGCTACTCCTACGTCAGCAACGACGACGACTATGAGGAGGAGGAAGACGACGACCTGGAGTTCCACCCTTACGAGGATGGCCACGAGCACCTTGCTGCCGGGGTGGACAACGTCTACCCGATCAACGTCGATGGCGAGTAGTCCCGTCTGAGCACTTGCGTCCTATGATATGTATCGGTCCTTTGTATCCGCCCCATGTATCGTAGATTGTTGAAAGGGTTCTTCAAACCCTCCGGATTTGTTGGCTTGTAATATTTGCTACCTCCATGACTATGTTTGTGTATGTGTAATATTATTATTAGTTTTATGAATCAAGTTTTAAATTGTGTGAATTTTTATCCCAAAATGAGCCATAGAAATTTCCCTCTCGTCTCATGATCCCTATCCCTGTTCAGATGGCACCCCCAACCCGCAACATGACTCAGGAAGCAATGCTACAAATGCTGCAACAGATGTTGGCTGATAGAGAAGTTGAGAGAGCTGAACGGCAAGCCAACTTAGCTGCACTTCAACAGATTGCTCAGAGCAATCAAGGCCACGGAAACCACGACCACCCAGGGTCAAAGCTGAAGAACTTCCAAAACACCAACCCACCGGTGTTCAGCAAGACGGAGTAACCCCTCGATGCTGATGATTGGCTCCAAACCATGGAGAACAATCTCGAGGTTGCCGGAGTGGAGGAAAACGAGAAGGTGTTGTTCGCCACCCACTATCTGGCTGGACCTGCACGTGCCTGGTGGACAAGTGCTCGCGCATTGAATGCGGGGCAAATGATGACTTGGGAGGATTTCAAACTCAAGTTTAGCAAGTATCATGTGCCCCCGGGCCTGATCAAGAAGATGAGGGATGAGTTCAGGGAACTGAAGCAAGGCAGGATGACCGTCGTGGAATACCGCGACAAATTCCTCACCTTGTCAAGGTATGCCCCGGATGAGACGGATACCGTCGAGAAGAGGAAGGAGAGGTTTCTGAATGGACTGCATGATGAGATGCAGACTGTACTGATCAACATCCCCTTTGCTGACCTAGAAGCCCTCGTTGACTCCGCCATTCAAATGGAGGGGAAGATACACCAAGCCAATGAGAACCGCAAGCGCCGAATGATGAATCAGAGTGGGCCCAGCAATACCCACAAGTATCGCCCCAGCTCAAGTGGAGGGTTCGCCCCAAGGAACAACAAGCCCCCGATGCAGAATTCACGTCCGGGTTATCAGAACCGGAGTGGAGGAAACCCCAGGCCAGGAGGCCACCACAACAACAACAACAACAACAACTTCAACCGCGCTCCACCCCGCGCCCCCAACAACAACTCCAACACCGCTCCAAGGACTAGGAGCAATGCTGTTCCCATCACCCCCAAGGACAAGTCCACCTACAACTGCTACGAGTGCGGAGTGGCGGGGCACTTCTCCTACGAGTGCCCCAAGAAGCTCGCCAAGACTGCCGCCAACACCTCAGGCCCTGCTCAGCAACAACGCCGTATCACCAACAACAAGAAGTTTGCCCCCAACAATCCGAACAACCGCAATGGCCGCCTCTATCACATGAATGCGGAAGAAGCTCAAGAAGCCTCGGATGTTGTGCTAGGTATGTTCTCTGTTAACTCAATACCTGCAAGAGTGTTGTTTGATTCTGGAGCATCGCATTCGTTTATTACCGAAGATTTTGCATGCACTAGTAAGATTCAACCCATCAGTTTGAAGCATGTTATGATAGTTCAAATACCTGGATCAACAACTAAAGCTAGAAAAATTTGCAAAGATGTGCCTATCAGAATTCATGAAATAGAATTTTATGCAAATTTGATTGTTCTGGGAGCCAAAGGTTTGGAAGTAGTCCTGGGTATGGACTGGATGGCGAAACATCATGGACTGATTGATTGTGCCAAGAAGGCCATCACCATGACTAGTAGCACTGGGATAATAGTCGAACACATATCTGAAAGAATGCCCAGAAAGTTTACCTGCAACCAAAGTCTAGCCAAACCCACCTTGGATCAGATCAGGGTCGTTTGTCGATACCCTGATGTGTTTCCGGATGATCTACCCGGTATGCCCCCAGATCGGGATATCGAGTTTATCATCGAGTTAATCCCTGGAACCGGACCTATAGCCCAGAGAGCCTATAGCATGAACCCGGCAGAGTTAGTGGAACTGAAGAAGCAACTGGATGATATGCTATTCAAAGGTCTGATTCAACCAAGTGCGTCGCCTTGGAGATCACCAGTTTTGTTTGTGGATAAGAAGGACGGTGCCACTCGTTTGGTTACGGACTATCGTAAGCTTAACGATGTCACCATCAAGAACAAGTATCCGTTGCCCAAGATCGAAGATCTGTTTGACCAGCTGACCGGTGCCCAAGTATTCTCGAAGATTGATCTGCGGACAGGATACCATCAGCTGAAGATTCGTGCCACCGATATCCCCAAAACTGCCTTTACCACCAGATATGGATTGTATGAGTACAATGTCATGTCATTTGGTTTGACCAATGCCCCCTCTTATTTCATGAATCTCATGAATAAGATCTTTATGAACTTCCTAGACAAGTTTGTCGTTGTCTTCATCGACGACATCCTTATCTACTCCAAATCCGAAGAAGAACATGAGCAACATTTGGAAGTGGTCCTAGATACCCTTCGGGAGCATCAGTTGTATGCCAAGTTCAGCAAGTGTGAGTTCTGGTTGAAGGAAGTAGGATTCCTGGGTCATATTTTGTCTTCCGGAGGAATTGCCGTTGACCCCGCAAAAATCAAGACCGTTGAAGAATGGAAAGCCCCAACCACTCAGACCGAAGTCCGTGCATTTCTTGGATTGGCGGGATATTACCACCGGTTCGTTGAAGGATTCTCGAGCATAGCAAGACCGATGACTCAATTGTTGAAGCAGGACAAGAAGTTCAAGTGGACCGACAAGTGTGAAGAGAGCTTTCAACAGCTCAAGAGCAGATTGACCTCAGCCCCAATACTGGTTATGCCGGACATTACCAAGCCATTTGATGTGTACTGTGACGCCTCCAAGATTGGTCTTGGATGTGTGCTGATGCAAGAAGGCAAAGTGATATCTTACCTGTCCAGACAGCTGAAGCAGCATGAACAGAACTATCCAACCCATGACTTAGAGCTAGCAGCCGTGGTTTTAGCACTGAAAGTATGGCGTCATTACCTCATGGGTAATCGATGCGAGGTTTACTCGGATCACAAGAGCTTGAAGTATATCTTCACGCAGAAGGAGCTGAATATGAGGCAGCGCAGATGGATAGAGTTAATCAAGGATTACGACATGGAAATCCACTATCACCCCGGCAAGGCCAATGTGGTAGCGGATGCTCTGAGTAGACTGCCGTGTCAGTTAAACTCCATGTTAGCAAGTGAGCAACCTAGCCTGTTTCAAGAGTTTGAACAGTTTAGACTTGAACTGGTTAGCGAAGGATATCTAGCCAGCATTGAACTCCAACCCACCCTGATTAGTCAGATCAAGGAAGCTCAGAAAGGAAATGCTAGCATTGATGGGATAAAGAGCCAAATAGATGCGGGAAAAGCACCGGGATTCACCGCAGATGAAGAAGGAGTGCTATGGTACAACGGACGCCTTTGCGTGCCGTCGGACTCAGAGTTGAAGCAAGTTATTCTGAAGGAAGCACACGACACCCTTTACTCCATTCACCCCGGAGGAACCAAAATGTACCAGGATTTGAAGGAACAATTCTGGTGGCATGGGATGAAGAGAGAAATTGGAAGCTACATCGCCAAATGCGACATCTATCAAAGAGTCAAAGCAGAACATCAACGCCCCGCAGGACTGTTGCAACCCCTACAGATTCCCGAATGGAAGTGGGATTCCGTAGGAATGGACTTCATCACCGGACTGCCCAAATCTAGTAAAGGGAATGATTCCATCTGGGTAGTGGTCGACAGACTGACCAAAGTCGCCCACTTCATCCCCGTCAAGACCACCTATCAAGGACCGAGACTCGCAGAGTTATATATCTCAAGGATAGTCAGCTTGCACGGAACCCCGAAGTCAATAGTATCCGATAGAGGATCCCAATTCACCTCCAGATTCTGGCAGAAAGTACATGAAGGACTCGGAACCCGTCTAAATTTCAGCACCGCCTATCACCCGCAGACAGATGGACAGACTGAACGAGTCAACCAGATACTGGAAGATATGTTGAGAGCATGTGTGCTAGAGTATGGATCTAAGTGGGAAGACTGCTTGCCGTACGCAGAATTCTCGTACAACAACAGCTACCAAGCCAGCTTGCAGATGGCCCCCTTTGAAGCACTGTACGGAAGGAAGTGTCGTACCCCTCTGAATTGGTCGGAAGTAGGAGAGAGTCAAGTCTTTGGACCAGATATTCTCCGAGAAGCTGAGGAGAAGGTTCACAAGGTCCGCGAGTACCTCAAGACAGCCCAATCCAGACAGAAGAGCTACGCCGACAAGAGACGCCGAGAGATGACCTTCGAGATCGGAGATTTCGTATATCTCAAAGTGTCCCCTCTCAAAGGAATGCAGAGATTCCAGCTTAGAGGAAAACTTGCACCCCGATATGTCGGACCCTTCAAAGTCCTAAGCCGCCGAGGAGAAGTATCCTATCAACTGGAGTTACCGGAAGAAATGTCAGCAGTACACAATGTGTTTCATATCTCTTTACTCCGGAAGTGCTTAGAAGTGCCTGAGAAGACCGAGGTTTTCAAGAACATCGATCACCGAGCTGTGGATATCAACTTAGATCTGACATACCGCGAAGTACCTATTCGCATCTTGGAAGAAGCCTTCAGAACCACCCGTACCCGGAGTATCAAGTTTCTGAAGATCCAATGGAGTAATCACACCGAGGAAGAAGCCACTTGGGAGAGAGAAGACTTCATGAGGACTGAGTACCTAGATCTCTTTAGTACCTAGTTTTCTCTCAGATCTCGGGACGAGATCTTTTGTAAGGGGGAAGGGTTTGTAACATCCCAAGTTTCAACAATATTAAATAAGAAAGAAAATTTCCCAAACTCAAAATTTGCAATTAACAAAAACTTTTTCTATGCATATAGTGCCACATATAGTTTCATGCATATGAGTGATTTTCTTTTGTGCAATTGCCATGATGAGTGTTAGTATGTTGATCAAGTGTGCTTAAACCCTAAACCAAGATCATCTAACCCTAATTTGAGAAGAAAAGAAGAAAATGAGAAAAACCTATTTCTCCCTCACATACACATTATGCCAAATTGCAAATCTTCACCCTAGGCCATAATTGCCTGCTCTCTTGCTTGTAGAATACTTAAATATGATAAACTAACACAATTGCATCAATGAAAGAAGAATCAAACCAAAGGAAATCTCAAAATCTTCACACATATGATAATGGTCATATGTCACCAAAATATTTTCTTCACTACTTTACCCCCCTGGTTTTCCCTATTCTTAAACTAAACTTGGTCAACCAAAGCCATGTCATCCAAGACCATGTCAAGGTGAGTAACTTTCATGTTGACCACCATGGCTAGAGTTGACTAGGTTGACCAGTATGAATGTGACAAGTAGTGATGTTGAAACAAAGAGAAGATGACATCAAATTTGAAATTCTGCAAATCAAATCCAAAATGAATACCACCACCACCAATCTAACACTTAAATTATATAAATGAGATTCACCAAAAAGAAAACCAAAATTCAACCAAATTGTTCATGCGGGCATTGTGTCGAACACCTGGCAGACATGAATCCAGAATTGTGTTACATGCTATTACCCGATGGATTTTGGCCTAAACCGATTCTATCTCGTGATCATTAGCTCTCTCTATGACCCCTGCATCTAGCCCAGTACTTGCCTTGGTCGATTAAAGCAGAAAGGAGAGGAGAGAAGCACAATGCCATGCACACCCGGCCACCTCTGGCCAACCCATCCCTGGCCTCCCTCTCAACTCTTCTCCTTGTCCCAGAGCATCTCTGCATCACGAGGAACCTCATCGTACACAGCACCAGCTCGCCGAGGCTTGGCATTGGCTAGAACGCGCACGCCCAAAGTCTGCCAGGACATGCCAGCACGCGCGCTCACCGCGCTCTGGCCGCGCCAGTACGTCGCGCGCTCGAGCGACGTCGTCCTCCTCTGCGCCAGCTACGCTTGCGTCGAGCATCTCCTCCACACCCTCTACACGCTAGACAAGCGCCCTAGCCTGCCCCTGCTCCGTCGCCGTCTTCCTCGACCAAATCATGCCGCAAGCTCTGTCGCGCTCCCTGCAAGCTCTTGAGCAATCCCGTCGCCCTTTTCTCTGCGCCAATGCACGTTGAGCATCGCCAGGACACCGCCTATCTCTAGCCGTCCTTCACTTGCCCCTTCGCTTGCCAGAAGCGCCACGCCATGGCCGCTCCTCCACAGCACCACACGGCCAACTCCGCCCGCTATAAATAGAGACGATCGGCCCTCCATTTCTTCACACAACTCACTCCCCTCTCCTCACTGATCCTCCTCCCCCAGTCAATTTCACCCCGCCTCGCCGGAGTAGCCCGAATCGAGAGCTCGAAGCCGCCGGAGCCCGCGGAAGCTCTGCATCGACTGGGGCCTCGCCGAGCTCCGCCGCTGCACCAGGAGCTTCCCCATCTTCTTCCACTTCACCGAGCAGCCTGCCTACCCTCTCCGACGGCCTGGTACTCCCTCCGACCCCCTAGGCTCGCCACCAGTGAGCCCGTCGCTCGTCGGAGACGACGACGCTCACACGCCGTCGGATTCTGTTCTAATCCTACGGTCTAGATCACGCATACCGTTTCGCTTCGTTACGAGCCACTGACGGGTGGACCCCACCTCGTCAGGGCAGCCCAAATGCACCCGTTGCTTGTTGGGCTGCGCAGTGTTTTAATTTCCGTTTCGGCCCAATAGCATTTCCCGCCTAGCCCACGAATTCAAAAATAGGTTTAATAATATTTCAAATATGCTGCAGATGCTTTAGTAAATTTTGAATAGTTTGAAATCTGCCAAACCAAATTTAGCAAACTTTATACCGTTGGAAATCCCATGAAATTATCTAACTAATGCCACTGGTCTCATCTTCAAATTCAAAGTAGAATTAATCTGAGAAAAATAACAAAACAGGGACTTTTGTAAATTCAAACTTTATTTAAAATTCAACCATAATTGATTTTGAATTGATTCCAACTCTAATAAATCACAAATGATGTCCTCTAATTGATTATGCAATAATATAGACATGTTATTTGTATGATCATGGACTAGATCAAAATAGTGGCTATGTAGTCATTACTAGTGCATTTAAAATGTGGAATTCAAATTCTATAAATAGTATGAGAGCTACTCTCTCATTTAAATGTTGATCCTAAGTAGTACAACCAGAGGGAATGACATTAGGCTAATGAACCCCTGATTTGTATTACTTAGAGATTTTAAATCATTAATTGGTTAGTCTTAAATTATGTGAAGTATAACACTTCAATTAAATTATACTCACATATAATAGATATGGAATGTTGACCTTGGTCAACCTATATTTCATACCTGATTATTATATGAGGAGATTAAATCTTAATAAGATTTAATGAGAAGAATTTATTTTCTCTAAGGATCTAAATAGCAATTTAAAGAAATGAGAATAATGAGAGGAAACTATTTTCTCTTAAATAATAACCAACCCATTTAATCCACCATGCTATGAGTAATATGATGCTAGGATAAGTGTGCAAATCTGTGGTGTGCTTTAGTTTAGTATGTGAGCTTGGTTTAGTATTTATACCTCGTATTCGTATATAGACGCTAGTAACGAGGAGTATCAAGAGGAGGAAGCCTACTCCCAAGAAGAAGAGGAGAACTTCGATAACTACCCTGCTCAAGGCAAGCTAACCCTTGCTAAACACCAAGTGCATAGCTCTACAAGAGCAAGGCACCATCACACTTTACTCAATGTCTTACCTATCCCATGTTTTTACTTACAATTATTTTGCTTATTTACTTTCAAAGTACTTTTTGATTCATGATTTACTTGGTCTAGAGTAGAACAATACTTGGAGTTAGCTTAGAACAAATCAAAGCTAGATAGCACCCCTCATGAAATAGTTGCTAGTGCTAATCAAATAAAATTGACTACTCTAGATGGGAACATGGTGAAGTGAAATAACTTTGAAAGAATGTAAAGTGGGGGTGGATATGAACAAGAGAAGATGGTGATTTTTGATAAAACTGATGATTGGGTCTGAATGCGATACCTTTCCAATTATTCAAGTACCCCCACAATACCTGATTATGGGTAGGGCTTAACTAGAAACTTGTGTATTTTAGTATGGGTTCCCTCTACACAAGCATCATAGGGGTTACGCCGAGGCTGCCTCCGTTAAGTGGGAATGATGTTAATATGAGGTGAATGTACGGCCCAAGCCCTGTGCAGTTCCCGGGTTAACTGCGGTTTTCACCGGGAGGCCAAGCTCATGGGGAGAGGTGCTCATACTAGCATATATAAGTGAAAGGTTATGGTTGATGATCCGCGTACTGTGTTACGATGATTCGGGGTTATCCTCGACGGATGTAATCAAAAGTTGTGGCACAAGAGTACAACCTCTGCAGAGTGTTAAACCTATTCGAATAGCCGTGTCCATGGTTACGGACGATTGGAAAGGCCATACTATCTCCGTTATCATAATCTTGATCTTAAAAAGGAATGATGTATTGAAAGGTGACATTGAGGTGAATTAAAATGAGTTGTGGGAATGACACTAATGTTCCCACTTGAGTTAGTCTAGCACATGATAAGGCTTTACTAAATGTTTATCAAACTAAAACTTGGCTTTATGCAAATAAAACTAGAGCTTAGCATCCATTACTATACTTAATAAGTAATTACTTTAGTGTTAGTTTGCGAGTACTTTAAAAGTACTCATGGCTTTGCCCTGGCTATTCAAATGCCAGACTTTGAAGGAGAACAACAGTATCAGGATGACGGACAGCAGGACGTCTACGATAACTAGGATCGTCTTCTAATGTCAAGCGTTGCCTGTGGAATAGATAGTCCACTACTACTTCGCTTACGCTACTATTTGTGTTGCTGAACAATATATTTGTGTAATATTGGATCATGTGATCTATGGTTGTAAGACAATATGTGTTGTAATAAATGATGACTCTATGCTACTTACTATTATGTCTCACAAAAACATTATTCCTGGGATTGCGATGTACGGCATAATAGGCATCTGGACTTAAAAACCCGGGTGTTGACAGCGGTAACCATGTTTCTGGGGACGCCATCAACTATTACACTTTTGTTGAATATCATGTGAGTTGCTATGCATGTTCTTCTTGTCTGAAGTAAGGGTGATTTGTCATGATTAAATGGTTTGAGTATGCATATTGTTAGAGAAGAACATTGGGCCGCTAACCAAAGCCATGTATCATGGTGGAAGTTTCAGTTTGGACATTAATCCTCAATCTCTTATGAGAATATTATCTGTTGTTGAATGCTTAAGCATTAAAGAGGAGTCCATTATCTGTTTTCTATGTTGTCCCGGTATGGATGTCCTCGAGTTGAGATCTATCAAAAACGAGAAATCAAATGAGATCTATCTCCTTGGACCTTTGTACAGGCGGCATAGAGGTACCCCTTTGCGACACTTGGTTGAAACATATGTAATGCAATGATAATCCATGGAAATCCGAGCTAATTAGGACAAGGTGCGAGCACTATTGGTATTCGATGCATGAGGCTTGCAACTTATAGGATGTTTTATGCATAACACATATGAATTATCACTACCGTTGACAAAATTGTTTCCATGTTTTCAAAATAAAAGCTCTAGCACAAAGAGTAATCCCTGCTTCCCTCTGCGAAGGGCCTTTCTTTTACTTTATGTTGAGTCAGTTTACTTACTTCTTTCTATCTTAGAAGCAAACACTTGTGTCAACTGTGTGCATTGATTCCTACATACTTGCTTATTTGCATTCATCATATTACTTTGTGTTGACAATTATCCATGAGATATACATGTTGAAGTTGAAAGCAACTGCTGAAACTTGTATCTTCCTTTATGTTGCTTCAAAACCTTCTATTAAGAATTTATTGCTTTATGAGTTAACTCCTATGCAAGGCTTATTGATGCTTGTCTTGAAAGTACTATTCATGAAAAGTCTTTGCTATATGATTCAGTTGTTTAGTCATTGTCTTTACCATTGCTTCGAATCACTTCATTCATCTCATATGCTTTACAATAGTATTGATCAAGATTATGATAGTAGCATGTCACTTCAGAAATTATCCTTGTTATCGTTTACCTACTGAAGGGCGAGTAGGAACTAAGTTTGGGGATGCTTGATACGTCTCAAACGTATCTATAATTTATTATGTTCCATGCTAGTTTTATGACAATACTTACATGTTTTATATACACTTTATATCATTTATATGCATTTTCCGGCACTAACCTATTAACAAGATGCCGAAGCACCAGTTCCTGTTTTCTGCTGTTTTTGGTTTCAGAAATCCTACACGGGAAATATTCTTGGAATTGGACGAAACAAAAGCCCAGGGTCTTATTTTCCACGAAGCTTTCCAGAAGTCCGAAGAGGAAACGAAGAAGAGCCAAGGTGGCCCCACACCACCTGGCGGCGTGGCCAAGGAGGGGGGCGCGCCGCCCTAGGGTGTGGGCCCCTCGAGCCTCTCCCGACTCTGCCCCTTCGCCTATTTATTCTCTCCGTCGCGAAAACCCTATTACCGAGAGCCACGATACGAGAAAAGTTCCAGAGACGACGCCGCCGCCAATCCCATCTCGGGGGATTCAGGAGATCGCCTCTGGCACCCTGCCGGAGAGGGGAATCATCACCCGGAGGACTCTACATCACCATGATCGCCTCCGGACTGATGTGTGAGTAGTTCATCCTTGGACTATGGGTCCATAGCATTAGCTAGATGGTTGTCTTCTCCTCTTGTGCTATCATGTTTAGATCTTGTGAGCTGCCTAACATGATCAAGATCATCTATTTGTAATGCTACATGTTGTGTTTGTTGGGATCCGATGAATATGGAATACTATGTCAAGTTGATTATTGATCTATCATATATGCATTGTTTATGATCTTGCATGCTCTCCGTTGCTAGTAGAGGCTCTGGCCAAGTTGATACTTGTGACTCCAAGAGGGGGTATTTATGCTCGATAGTGGGTTCATGCCTCCATTGAATCTGGGACAGTGACAGAAAGTTCTAAGGTTATGAATGTGCTGTTGCCACTAGGGATAAAACAACAATGATTTGTCTAAGGATATTTGTATTGTTTATATTACGCACAGTACTTAATGCAATTGTCTGTTGTTTGCAACTTAATACTGGAAGGGGTGCGGATGCTAACCCGAAGGTGGACTTTTTAGGCATAGATGCATGCTGGATAGCGGTCTATGTTATTTATCGTAATGCCCTAAGTAAATCTCATATTAGTCATCATGATATGTATGTGCATTGTTATGCCCTCTCTATTTGTCAATTGCTCAAATTAATTTGTTCACCCAACATGCAATTTCTTATTGGAGAGACACCACTAGTGAACTGTGGACCCCGGTCCATTCTTTTACATCTGAATACAATCTACTGCAATCATTGTTCTCTATTGTTCTTTGCAAACAAACATCATTCTCCACACCATGCGTTTAATCCTTTGTTTACAGCAAGCCGGTGAGATTGACAACCTCACTGTTAAGTTTGGGCAAAGTATTTTGATTGTGTTGTGCAAGTTCCACGTTGGCGCCGGAATCCCTGGTGTTGCGCCGCACTACACTCCTTCACCAACAACCTTCACGTGGCCTTCATCTCCTATTGGTTCGATAACCTTGGTTTCTTACTGAGGGAAAACTTGCTGCTGTACGCATCACACCTTCCTCTTGGGGTTCCCAACGGACGTGTGCTTTACGCGTCATCAGACTTCTTCTTGGAAATTCTAAGGGCGTACGGGCTGCAGTCGCACAATATCTCGCCAAACAGCATACTGGCCATCAGCAACCATGTGACGTTGTGTGAAGGCCACCTACGGGTAACCCCGGAACTCTCCCTCTTCCAATACTACTTCTCCGTCAAGAAGGAGAAGGTTAGTAAAACTTCCTCACTGGCCACCTGTGGAACGATCACATTCAAGCTCCGCCCTGGCCGCGTCTATCCTCCCACCGACCACCACGAATCCGCGCGGTACTGGTCCGGAGGCTTCTTCTATCTGAAGGATGTTTCCAACCTGGTCAGCACAAGGGTGCTGTCAGCTTTCAAGGATGGCCCCGCCAGCAAGACTCTGGCCTGGACCCAGTGCCCACACTTGTCCGAGTCTCCTATATTGACTCGAGCTGTCAGGCGGATCTGCAAGCTGACGGAAGACGGCTTGACAGGGAAGGACCTTACAATGTCCTGGTTCACGAGGCAGATCCAACCTTTGCAGCATCGGGACCGCCAGATGTTCCAGTACACGGGGTGCGACGATGTTATGCGCGCCACCAAGGATAATCTCTCTGCCGACGCCGTGGATAGGCGGATCCGGCTTCTGATCAAGATTCTGCGTGATCTCCATATACATGTGTGTAACATGGATATCCACACTGATGGCTCCGGGATCACGGTATGTACCTTGACCTAACACCAATTCTCCTGCTGCTCTTTTATAAAAATTATCTAAGTGTTCGCATGCTTAGTTGGAGGAACTAGACGAGAAAGATCTCGGAACCTTACTCCGAGTCCCTCACTCCGGAACCAACGACCCCGAAGCCGCTTCCGATGTGGAGCTTCCTGAGAGCTCAGGCCCTGCCAAGCGGAAAAGAACTGCTCCCTCCGGCCCTGCTCCGAAACGCGCCCGCGAAACAGCAAATGCCGCGGTTACCCAGAGGGCGGAGAAGGAAAAGCAGCGCCTCAAGCAGATCGACACCAGCAAGCAATCGCAACCCAACATCGACCAGTTTTTCATGACGTCCTCGTGAGCGCTTCGTTTCCGTATAAAGATTTCTTTGCTACTATCTATCAAGCAATTGCTAAGTGTCACGCCTTTACTTGTATGCAGCAAACTTCCGGAAGCAAGCTCGCCAAGAACCCCAAGAAAAAAGCTAAGCCATCTCTGGCTTCTGTTCCTGTTACTCCTGAAGTGGAGGTTCCTCCCAAAGCCTCTTACTCTGCCAAGCCGGATCCGAAGGATATCATCAACCTTGATGATCTCCCGGAAGAACCGACTGCCGAATCCGGCAAAGGCGATTCCAGCAAGGGCGCGCCCTCGCCTACACCTCCGCCTGAACAACCTCCTGTTACTTCGGCTGAAGCTCCGGCTAATGATGCCGAAAAGAAGTTATTGCTAAGCCGTGCCACCGGCACGCCCTAGACTCATCCTAATCTTTTTCCGGTTCTGCAAAGAGTTCCCCTCTCACAGCGCCATGCGGAAATCTCCGGCATGATGGACCAAGTGTGGGGACCTGCGAACACGGAGGAACAAGAGCAGAGCGAACTTAAGAGCGGTCTCAAAGTTTTCTTCGCCAAGCACAATAATGTGCGTCAGGTAACACCAGCCCCCAAGCATTGGTTTATGCATTTTCCGAGTAACATGTATGAGCCAATGTCTTTAACTGTAGACCTTAGCAGAAACTCAAAATTTTCACACACTAAGGATTTTAGCTTCACGTCCAGCCCCCAGAATTTTGAATTTCCGTCTAAGTCTGACCTGCATCTCAGAACACACGGAAGCTGCATGAAGACTTGCGCATCCATGTGCTGGAGCAGAAGAAAGAAATTGAGATGCTTCAAACGAGGGACACGGAAAGCCAGAAGGCCATTGCAATCCTGGAGACCCGACTCAAGAGCTATGAAGGTAACAATTCCGACTGACCCCCAGGTTCTGCAATGTAACTATATTTTTCGAACTAACTGTGTCTTTGTATTTCCGACTTCCAGAACAACTTGCCAAGAAACCTACCATCGACGAGCTTTCTGCTAAACTTGAAGTGCTGCAAGCCGAGCATGACTCTCTGCAAGATTTTCTCAAAAAATCTTCTAAGAAGGAGGCAAGGGAGAAAAAGGAGCGAGAGGAAAAACATGCTCAGGACATCGCGGAGCTAAGCGACAAGATGAAGAAGAGCAACGCGCGGATAAAGATGCTGGTCGCAAAAGCTAAAACTTTCGAGACGGAGGCGGATGATATTGACAAGCTGATCTTCCGTAGGAACTTTTTGTTGTTTCCGGCTTCTTCATGTTGACTCTGCCTTTATCACATAGGAAACTCACTGTTTTGTTTTACAGCGGCTCTCGGATTTGAATGGGACCCGGAGAAAGCCACCCGGACAGAAGCGTATGAAGATGCGCGGAACTCCATCAACGATCTCTTTGAAGCTTGTCGCGGGATCGCCAATTCCATGAACTTGAAGAGAGCCGGAACCACCATAATCGATCGCATGACCAAGCTTATGCTGATGGTGCCGGATCTTATCAAGGACTGGCAAGAGTCTTCCGCCCGCGGGGTCGCCTCTCTCACCTTGGCAACGTGCAAAGCTCATTGCCCTGGAATGAACCTGGCGGAAGTCGCACGCGGAGTTCCCAAGGGCACCAACGTCAAGCTTGCCCTCGCGGAGACCCAAGGGTATGATCGTTTGTTAGCCGGACGAGTGAATCACTCATTCTGGTACAACAAGTACGATTTATTCGAAGGTTTCTCCGAAGAGGAAGAAGAAGACGAAGATGTAGAAGAAGGCCCAGGCTCCAGCGCGGATCAATCCGATGAAGGTTCTGATGAAGATTCTGGCGACGCTTCCGCGTATGTGGCCTCAGAGGATGAAGATCATGTCTCCGAGTAGAGCCTGAAAAACAATGAAGAGCATCATTTTGGCCCCAGAGTAGGTTTGTAATATAACTTAAGTTCTTAAGTAGCTAGGGACGAAACAATTATGCATGCGTGGGCGGAAAAAACTTATCCTGCTATCCATTATTATTTATGTTTCGTTCGTTTGAAAAGCAAGTGCTAGTTTCTAAGTTTCCCGGCTATCTCACTTGACCTTCCACGAGCCGAAAGACCTTTAGCCGGAAATGCTCGCCTGCGGCGACGAAGCCCAATGACAATCCGTCAATAACCGCGGAAACAAGCCCCCAGTTAAGGTGCCGGAAGTTGCTACCAGGAATCCATGATTTCGCAACAAAAAACTTATCCACCAGAAGATTTAAGCTCACGTCCTAAAGGATGATTTTGAAAATCACAACTTTCATACACGCCTAGGCGGAAATATCCAGCTCTGCGGTTTTAGTCGGAAAACATACATGATCTAAAAATGAACAAGGAGGTAAAAGACTCAAAGAGTGAACCAGATGCTTTATTTCATTGATCATGTATAACTATTACAAAGTATGTAATGCGGCTTTTGCTAAGTGTGGAAAGGACGTAGTTGTGCTATATTCCAGGGACGTTCTGTTTCATCGTATATGTCATCCGGATCCTCTCGCTTGCGTTTCTGGTACCAATTAGCAGGTCTATCTTTTAACTCCCAGAAATCGACAAGCTAGTATGATCCGTTGTGAATCACTTTGCTGATGACAAAAGGTCCTTCCCATGGAGATTGCAACTTGTGGTCTTTCACCTGACGAAGGCGGAGGACCAAGTCTCTGACCATGAACGAGCGGTTCTGGACTCGACGGCTATGATAGCGTCGGAGTTTTTGCTGGTAGATGGTGGAGCGTTGGTCGGCTAAGTTCCGAGCTTCTTCGATCAGGTCCATAGAAAGCTGTCTGGCTTCGTTAGCTGTATCTTCATTGTAGGCGAAAACTCGCGGTGAATCGTGTATGATGTCGGAAGGGAGGACTGCTTCAGATCCGTATACTAGGAAGAAAGGGGTGAACCCAGTTGATATGTTTGTGGTAGTTTGTAAACTCCACAAAACAGAGTCTAGCTCTTCTGCCCAAGCTCCGGCTGCGCGACGCAGCGGTTCTTCGAGGCGAGGCTTAATTCCGGCTAGTATAAGGCCATTGGCTCGTTCCACTTGTCCATTGGACTGTGGATGGGCCACAGATGCTAGGTCCAGTCGGATCCCAACGTCATGACAATAATCTTTCAATTCTCCTTGTGCGAAGTTTGTACCATTGTCTGTGATTATGCCGGCTGCGCGACGCAGCGGTTCTTCGAGGCGAGGCTTAATTCCAGCTAGTATAAGGCCATTGGCTCGTTCCACTTGTCCATTGGACTGTGGATGGGCCACAGATGCTAGGTCCAGTCGGATCCCAACGTCATGACAATAATCTTTCAATTCTCCTTGTGCGAAGTTTGTACCATTGTCTGTGATTATGCTGTGTGGGATGCCGTATCTCACTACGAGACTGCAGACGAATTTTAGTGTTGTAGCACCATCGGCTTTTCTCACTAGCTTTGCCTCGATCCATTTACTGAACTTGTCAATAGCGACCAAGAGGTACTCAAAACCGCCAAGAGATGATTTTTTCAGCTTGCCCACCATATCAAGCCCCCAGACCGCGAACGGCCTTGTGCTTGAGCTCCTGTGCGGGAGCAGTTGGTTGAGTAGCATAGTATTGACAGCCTCGACAAGTTTTTACTAACTTTTCAGCATCTTCTTTAGCTGTGAGCCAGTAAAATCCTTGATGAAAGGCTTTAGCAACGAGGGACCTGGGAGCGGCGTGATGCCCGCAATCACCAGCATGAATCTCTCTGAGGATTTCTATGCCATCCTGATTGGAGACGCATTTCGTGAATACCCTGTTTGCACTTCGTTTGTAGAGATGTCCATTAATTATTGTGTAGGATCTTGCTCGTCTGATGATCTGTCGTGCGAGGACCTCGTCCTCCGGCAACTGTCGATCAATGAGGTAGTCCAGGAACAGCTGTGTCCAGGCCGGAATGATAGCCATCACTTCTCTAGCCGGAGATACTGCCATGTCTGGGTTTTCCGGGTTAGCGCCCTTTACCGAGGGTATCCGTAGATGCTCCAGGAAAATGCCAGACCGAATTGGTTTCCTGTCGGATCCGAGCTTGGATAGCATATCTGCCACTGTGTTATCGTCTCTCCTGGCGTACTTGACTTCGTATCCGAGGAAGCATTTAGCAATCTCGTCAACTTCGTCTCTGTAAGCCGCCATGACGGAATTTCTGGCGTTCCAGGTTCCGGCTACTTGTTGTGCCACCAGGTCAGAATCTCCGCATCATATGATGTGCTTGATCCCAATTTCCTTAGCGATGCGCAGACCGTGTAGTAGAGCATCGTATTCCGCCATATTATTTGTAGCTTTGAAGTGAATCTGCAGAACGTATTGCAGTTCTTCTCCGGTAGGGGACTTCAGGGTGACTCCGGCTCCTGAGCCTTGATGCTGCTTGGATCCATCGAAGTGCATGACCCATGTTTCTGGTTCCGGCTCCAGATTTGCGTCCGGAGATTCTGTCCAATCAACGATGAAATCTGCCAAGATCTGGGACTTGATCGCAGTCCTGGCTTTGTAGTTGATGTCAAAGGCGGATAATTCAATGCCCCATTTTGCTGTGCGTCCTCATGATTAATAAACTTGATGTTCTGTCTTAATGCTATTTCAATCCTATCAATTGCCCAACTGTAATTTGTTCACCCAACACTTGTCACTTGTTATTGGAGAGTTACCACTAGTGTAGATAGCTGGGAACCCCGATCCATCTTTCATCATCAAATACTCACTCGGTCATATATGCCATTAGAAGTAGTATCAACTATTTTCTGGTGCCATTGCCTCTGTGTTACTGCTACTGCTGTTGTGTTACTGTTACTATTGCTCTCATATTACTGCTGCTTTCACATCACCCCTGTTACTAGTGCTTTCCCAGGTGCAGCTGAATTGACAACTCAGTTGTTAAGGCTTATAAGTATTCTTTGTCTCCCCTTGTGTCGAATCAATAAATTTGGGTTTTACTTCCCTCGAAGACTGTTGCGATCCCCTATACTTGTGAGTTATCAAGGCAGCAAACTGATGTATTGCAACAGAATGGAACCAGGGGATCACCGATCACTACAAAAGGCACCAATTCAGAAAAGGCGATGGAAGCTATAAATCTGCCACATTCATCCGGAAAAAAAGACACATGAAAGTAGCATGGGCTATTCTTGGACCATGAGAACAACACTTTGTCAATGCCACACTCGAAAAACCTACCACTGCCAGGAAAGCAAGTGGAGCATCTGAACATTTCATCCTCAATCCCAAATACCCCTTGTCAACAACAATACTTACCTTCCTCTCTTGATGAAACTATTCCCACTTTGCAGAAAACCCCACCGAAACGACCCGCCCCATCTCCAATCCCAAATCAGACACCTCTTGCAAAGAGAGCCTCGCCGCACAAGGACGGACAGGCCGATGCAGGCCTTGGTCAAACGACACTGCAGGTCCCTGCTACAGCAGCAACTCCCCATACTTCAATCCAGTCAAACCCTCAGTTGTCATTTGCTTCCAACATCATATCTTCCACCCAACTAGGAGTCAATGATGCTACTTTGGTCGATATCGATACCGCCACTCTAGGTATCATCTTTGGAGGAGATAGTTAAAGGCAGCTACCTGGAAACAATCCTGAGCTAGGAACAATCAAGAGAACCACCGCAGTAGATCTCACCGCCGCAACAGAGCATCGGATTCGTCGACGCCCTACTGGATGGGATGTTCAGGAAAAAGGTCAAATTGGATCTCACCACACACCTCCTTCGGGGTTACTCGCTACCAGCATGGAGCTGCCACTTGGACGCGTCTTGGTGGAGCCAGCGAAATGAGGCATGGTGGGCCTCGTTGTAGAGATAGAAGCTTCTCTGCAGGTTTGATGGGTCACCCCTATGCTCACTCACCTCGCAGATCACCTGCAAGGGCAAATTCTGCCTCTGCTCTAGAGCACGGTCCAAGGCCATTCTCGCTGGTTTCTTCAGTGGGTACGCACAACTCTACGTATGGGGGGTTCTCGCCTCCTCCGATGGCTCGCGACTACTACCTGGGTCCGAATGTTTACATTGGAAATTATGCTCAGCGATACCATGAAGAGTACGATCGTGAAGAGCAATCTGAAGCCAACGCTGGGGCTACTCTCTAGGTTATGAATGAGCATCAGCAACAGAATGATGTAGGAAGGGAGATGGAACTTGATGACGGGGCAAAGGCACCAGCCCTCAAGGCACCACGGGCATGAAGGCTCTAGGATGGAACTGCGGGGGCATGGGCAAGAGTCTCCGTAGTCCAAAAATGATGCATCTTGCCAGGATGATCTGTTCTGCAAAACCTCAGGTAATCTTTGTCTCCGAAATAAAATCCTCTAAAGTGAATTCTGCTGATCTTAATTCGAGGTTTAACATGGCTGATAGCTTTGTAGTACCCTCTCGAAGACGCTCGGGTGGGCTTTGGTTGATGTGGAATGATGATCTCCAAGTTACTATCCATAGTTCGACTCTCCATGTTATCCTAGCATCAGTTGTACATACTGCTACTAATGTAAAGTTTGGTCTAGTTTGTATTTATGGGGACCCATACCATCATCAGACTAGTGCTATTTGGAGTGAAGTAGCTGCTTTTGTGTATGATAATGCTTGCCTTCCTATGTTATGTTTAGGTGACATGAATGACTTTTTGTATGATACAGACAAGAATTCTCTCAATATAAATCGTACTCGCATGTATGCTTTTCATGCTTTTGTTAACCAATGTGATCTTTTTGATCTGGGTTATAGTGGGCCTGCTTATACTTGGACTAATAGATGTTTTTCTTCTAAGCCTACTTTTGAAAGATTAGATCGGTGCCTTGTTAATGCTGAATGGTGTGCCGCTTTTCCTGTCTCAAATGTCTACAACATGCCTATTGTTCACACTATGAGTGACCATGCTGCTATTCTTCTCTCCACGGATGGGCCTGTTCGTAAAGTTAAATGTTCTTTCAAATTCAAAAATTGTGGCTAAAAGAAGAGGACTTTCAAAATTGTGCTAAAAATGCTTGGCTCTCAACAAAGAATAAATCCTTTTCGGCAAGGACTAACCATCTTGCAGGAACTCTCAAGATTTGGTGCAAGAAAAAGAAACCTTTGCATCTTGAGATCAATAACCTAGGAGAACAATTAAAGCACATCCAGATGAAACCGTTAGCTAAACAAGATCACGGCCTTCAAATGACCTTATCTACAAGGTATGAACAATCTATCACTAAACTCACAGACTTTTACATGCAAAGAGCCAAGAAGCAGTGGGTTAAAGATGGGGACAGAAACACTTCCTTCTTCCATCATGAGTAGTTAAAAGAAGAAGAAGGAACACAATTGCTTCAGTTAAGGACGAAAACAATGTGCTCCATTTTATGCCAGACAAAATAAGCAATACTTTTGTCAATTATTTCAGATCTAGTTTTTCCTCTACAAATGCTAACAATGGCAGGCCCTATACTGCAACAACTCTTCCACAAGATGATCAAGATAAAACTTATAGTACACCAGACGAACAGGAAATTTTAGACACTCTCAAAGAGATGAAAAAAAATGCATCGCCTGGTCCGGATTGCTTCAACGTGGAGTTTTACATAGCGACTTGGGAGTGGATTGGAAGTGATGTTGTTCAGTTGGTAAGGAATTTTTTCCAAACAGGTATTATGCCTTCTCACATAAATAAACTCATATTGCGCTCATTCCAAAAAAGCTTGTTCCTTTAGTTCCGGCTGATTATAGACCTATTAGCCTTTGTAATGTCATATATAAAATTATTGCTAAATGCCTTGCTAATAGACTTAAGCCCCATTTACCGGACTATATTCACCCCTCTCAACAAGCTTTTATAGAGGGAAGGCGTATAAACAACAATATAATCATTTCTCAAGAAATTACCCACTCTTTTTCGCTAAGCTCTTGGAAAAACAAATCCTTCATGCTTAAAATTGACCTTGCAAAAGCTTTTGATAGACTTGAATGGAACTTTATTGTTTCAGCTCTCGCACGTAAAGGGTTGCATGGTCATTTCATTAATTTAATCCACTCTTGTGTTTCTTCTCCAACCTTCTCTGTGGTTATTAATGGCCAGCCGTATGCAAAATTCAGAGGTAATAGAGGCATCAGGCAAGGTTGCCCACTGTCTCCTTACCTATTTGTACTTTCAATCAATGAATTATCTATTTCTATGCAATATGCCATGTCGCAGACCTGTCTTGCAGGTATTACGCTTGGACCAAACTGCCCGTCGATTCATTCACTCCTTTTCGCAGATGATTTGCTGGTTTGTGGCCATGCTTCAGTGCAGGAGGCGACGAGAATAAAGGAAATTCTTCGTCATTTCTGCAACCTCTATGGTCAAACACCTAATTGGACTAAGTCTGGAATTATTTTTAGCAAACATGTTACTCAAGACATTGCTCAAGCAATTACCCATATCTTCCCAGTACCTCTTATTGACATCACTTTTAGACATCTGGGACATCCTCTCATTTTGCCTTCAAAAGATAGACCCTCAGCTTACAACTTTGTGATTGATAAATTCAAATCGAAACTTAGCACCTACAAAGCCGACAAGCTATCCCATGCTGCCAGATTAGAGCTCATAAAGTCGGTCTTTGCCTCTATTCCAGTTTATTACATGTCAAACATTCTCTTCTCTAAGAAATTTATTTTGAAACTCACTGCTATTATTAGAAAATTTTGGTGGACAGGAGTTAGAGAAGAAACAAATTCCAGATCTCTTTGTCTCAGGGCTTGGAAAGACATCTGCTCCCCCAAGAATGAAGGAGGCTTAGGTATCCGAAACATGCAGGCCATGAATCAAGCTCTTATCCTGATGGCAGCCTGGAGGATTGTGGATCAACCCGACGATTTTCTTCATTCTATCCTCAAATCCAAATATTTCCCACACTCCTCTCTTTGGCGCCCAAATTCAAATGCTCCAAAGTCGGCCTTTTGGGCATCCATCCTCAAAATGCTCCCTCTTTTGAAGGCCCACTCTTTCTATCAGATTACCAAAGGCCAAATGTCTGTCTAGAGCACACCTTGGTGCAACGGTTGGGCCAACTTGTACGATGCTCTCATCATCCAATCTTCCAACTATTCCTATCCAGCCCAAGTAAAGGATCTGTGGCTTCGGAATCAACAAACTTGGAACACTCAGCTTATTGACACTCTCTTTCAAAGCCCTATGGCTGAATCTATAAAGTCTACTCCCATTATTCACTCTACAGATGAAGACATGCTTTGTTGGAAACTTACTCCCACAGGTAAATGCAACACTAAAAGTGCATATAAAGCTTGTCTCCAACATTTGCAGGAAAATGGTGAGCCAAAACCAAGAGAGGTAGACCCAGCCACAGTTCAATTATTAAAGAAGATATGGCAAAATAAACAGGCCATTCCAAGAATTCAGACCTTTGGGTGGAGATTTCTCCGAAAGGCCCTACCTACGGGAGCTAGAGCTGGTAAGTACTCTAAACACATTAGCAAATTATGTTGCAGATGTGATTTGGAAGAAACAGACTACCATCTTTTCTTTAGTTGTAATTATGCCAGAGCTGCTTGGTTTTCTCATCCTTGGTACATAAGAGTGGACATGCTCATCACAAACGCTAACTCTCTCACAGATATAATTTTGAATCTCGTAAATATGAACCACCCAAATTCCACTCTTCCTAATGTTTTAACTTTCATGTGGTGCTTATGAAAATCGAGGAATGATCATTTATTTAATAGGCAGCAGCTGCACCCGGCTCAGATTTAGCATATGGCAAATGCTTTAAATCATAATTTGGAAATGAGTGTTGTCTTGCAGGTTAGTAAACTGAAGAAGCATGTACAGATCACAAGATCAAATATGCAAGAACAAGGTAAAGATATGCAGGCAACAGGGAATCAGCTACCTCCGCAAGGACATACACTTAGAACGGACTTGATGATCAAAGGAACAAAGGTCTTTACGGATACGGCTTGGAAAACGAAGAAAGCTCCAGGGCTCCCTTCAGCCACAGGAATTGGTATCTTCATTCAGGTTCAGGAGGATGACCGATCGGCAATGGTTATGATTCAGGCATCTATCCCTACTGCACCTTCAGTCCTACAGGCCGAGGCCGAGGCCTTGCTGGCTGCAGCTAGGATTACTTCAGCACTTCATCTACGTGGCCACACCTTTCTAATGGATAGCATCATCCTCGCATCCGCAGCAGCAACAGACTTGAGAACACTTGAACAGGTTCCCTGGGAGATTAGAAGGATTATAGCAGAATACAAAAACCTGACCAGATTCTCTCCAGCTCCATCCTATCACATTAAAAGAGATATCAATGGAGTAGCTCACAATTGTGCACATCAGACTCTCAGGCAAACATTGTCTCAGCCTATCTTCAGTTGTTCTTCTTCGGCTCATAGATTCGTAGATTGTCCCATCCTATATGCAGTTCAACAGATGCAAACTCAAAGCTTGTATTACATGTTGTACACTGTCTATGAGTTGAATGAAAGTTTGGCACCTCCGGTGCCTCAAGTTGTTCAAAAAAAAAAAAAAAAAAAGCAGCTTATGCTACTAGCTAGGGCCATGTCCTGCTACTGGTAAACCACCTCCGCTCCACGGTTTGATGTATTTCGTGATGCTACTAGCAAAGTAGCAATTAATGAGACCTTATTATAGATGTGGAGCAAATGCACAAATTCGGTTCATGATCGACCTGATCTAGTCGTACGTGATTCTTATTCTCCGACGTGTATGGAGACTTCTTTCTTGTTTTTATTCTACCCGTACTGATACATGAAGTTGGATTCGGGTTAATTAGAATTTGGCACGTACAGGTAGGGTGTGTGTCCAAGTACGATACGAGGTGTAGTGTACTCCGACTAGGTCCTTCAGTGTAGCATATGCGTATATATGTGCACCTAGCTAGGCTGTAAATCGCTAGAATCAATCCAGAAGCCTGCCTGATTGGTTAGTACGTGCGCGTTCATCTTAGAGGAGCTAGCTTTGCTAGTTTTTGTATCTTGCCGGAGAAGTACTCGGCAGAACAAAAGGCCAACTGACATGGCGGCGGTAGTGGAGCCGCCGGGCAGCCTCGCGTTGACGATCCCGGCGGTGGCGAACATGATGCGACGTTGGAATTATCGGGAAGGCTGGGGTCTCGGCGCGCGTGGGCAAGGGATCGTCGCACCCATAAAAGCCACGGAGCGGGTGTCCAAAAGCCGGCATCGGGCATGGCGAGGAGCCATACGATAACGGCCTTGCCGCGCCGCCGCCGCCGCGGAAGCCGTCACCGGAGGATCAGAAGTGGCACGAGTGGCAGAAGCTTTCGCGGGCCCTGCTTCTGGAGCAGGAGTGCTGCGACAAGATCATCTCGGCGCTGCGCGACATGAGGCATGGAGGGGACGACAGCGCGGAGACGGCGAACGCGCTGGCGGTGATGGTCAGGTCCAAGAAGGTGTTCTTCCAGCGGAAGCGCAAGCCGGGGACGTGGAAAGCCGCGCTGCCGCCGTCGGTGACGCGTTACGTCGTGGATCACGTGATCACGCCGGCGATGGCCGTGGACGCGGGGGAGTGGGAGCCGTCGTGGGACCCGGGCTGCCGCCACTGGCTACGCCCGCTGATCCACTGGTGGAAAAAGGGCCTTTGGTCGCGGTTCGCAACTGCCATTAGTCGCGGTTGCGCAACCGCGACTAAAGGCCCCCCCTTTAGTCGCGGTTGCTTACGAACCGCGACTAAAGGCCCGTCCACGTGGGCGCCAGGCGACCGTCGGGGCGGAGGACCTTTAGTCGCGGTTCTTCTGGCCAACCGCGACTAAAGGCCGCCGCAGGTTTAGGGTTTTAGGCCCCCCCTAAACCTGCCCCCCCCCCCCCCCCTAAACATATTTTCTGTTTAATTTGTATATTGTTTTATTTCTTTTGTGCTTTATTGTAATTTTGAAGGAGTTTCACATATTCTACGGTACTACATATATACATGCATATGAATGTACAATTTTAAACAAATTTGAAATTAGAACCAAAAAGAATTCAAGAGGAATATACAATATATATTCAATATCATCGGATGACCATATACAAGATTGAACAAGTTTCCATACATAATTTAATGCATGTATAGTTCTACGTCCTCGCAATGGTGTTCTCCTTTAGGATCGAGGACTTCCCTCCTGAACCATCCAGCTAGTTCCTCTTGAAGTGGTCGGAAGCGAGCTTCTGGACTAAGCATCATCCGGAGGTTATTCCTCTGAGCATTGAGATCACTCGGAACGCGCTCAGAGGTGTATCTCCGGATCATCTCACAGACATAGTATCCACACAGATTGGTTCCCGGTGGCTGAATATCGCCACCATTCTTAGCCTTTGACCGCATGAAATTTAGCTCTTTTTTGAATTCACCGACCTTTGTATCTGAGAACCGTCTCCAAACCCTACGAGGCAAAGAAAATTAAATGAACAAGAGAGTTATTAGTTAATTACTTGAAGCTTAATTAGGAAATGAACGAAATAGGCCGATCGATATAGAGCGCAAATGAATGAAAACAATTACTTTTGAATCATTTGTCTCATGTCGGCCCACTCCGCCTTATCCATATTCAGAGAGTCGTGGACGATACATTCTGATTTGTCAACTTTAATTACTAGCAGAATCCAGTGGAACCTGCGGACACGATACATGCACAGTACGTCATGCATAACTCATCGATTAGCCGGCCACATACCATGCATGGAGTAAACAAAAGAGAATGTGCTCAAGACATAAACACTCACCCAAAATGGTAAGGAAATAGAATATCACTTTTGAGTTCCTGCTTTTCAAGAAACCGCCACAGGTCTTTCTCCACGTCGGCGGGGTGATGCTTTAACGTATATCCATTAACGATGTGTGGGTCAATGAACCCAACATCATGGATGCTCCTTACTCTGCATTCCTTAATCTTCAATCTGCATGTATAATAGCGGACACAACAATATAGTTAGGACATATATATATATATAGTGCAGGCAATATGAACGAGATGGGGTAGAAATAAATCACTTACAGAACGTAGCAACTGATGATAGATTTGTCGAGCTCGCGCAGATTGAAAAGCTGGAACAATTCACTCAGATGAATTTGTACAGAGTATTGTTTGAAGTGATGCTCATATCCAACTTCCGCATAAATATAATCTTTGGCGTTTTTATGTTTTATGTAACCCTTGTACCAGTTCAGCAGACCTTTCATTTGTGGAGGTAGATCCTCTTCCTGCGCAGGCTCGACGAGAGGCCCATTCTTCACATATGTAAGTACTACCTCCTTCACTGGCGCCTCATCAAGGCCTAACAGTTCACGAAGAGTAATACCTAAGTTGGCCGCTTGTTCTCTGGCACTCGTTACAGTCAATCCCTGTGCTGCCGCAGCTTCTATGATTTCGGGGGCATCCGGACCGGCGGCTGTCACTATAAGCGGGGCAATCGATTGTTTACTTTGTTCCCCGAGCTGGGCAACAACTCGTTTCCCGCTTTGTGCACTTTCTAATTCCGCTTTATCGGCCTCCTCTTTCTTCTTCTTGAACATGCGTGCCTGATTCTTTAGTTCACGTGCATAGTCGTCAGGCAGATTCTTCGCGGCTTGGGACGGTGTGTTCAAAAATGACTTAGCCCACTTCTTTTGCTCATCAGAAAATACTGGCTTGGGCTCGGGCTCTCTTTTCTTCTTGCAGCCCGCCTTCCATTTCTCTAAATCAGCAGTCGCGGCCGCCTCGACTTCCTCGGCACTACGTTCCCAAGGCCTCGTGGGGAGAGGCTTCAGTGATGGCTCCGGTACCTTTGTTTTCTTAGGTACGTAAGGGTCCGGGTTAATAATTCAGGACTGCTGCTTCTGCTTCTTCGCCGGAGGTGGATTGGGGGGCGGCGTCTGCTTACCCGCCCGGGGCGGACTAGGGGGCGGCGGCTGCTTACCCGCCGGAGGTGAATTGGGGGGCGGCGTCGGCTGACGTGAAGGAGGTGTAGGTGAAGCACCACCACCACCGCCACCGCCGCCACCACCACCACCGTAGGGGGGTGGACTTGTTGGCGCCTCGCCTGGAAACTTGATAAACTTCTTCTGCCATAGAATGAACTGGCGCTTGACATCTCCAAGTCTTGTCGCCCCTTCAGGTGTAGCAATGTCAATGTCCAGGTCCTCAAACCCTTGGACTATGTCCTCCACCGTGACACGAGCATAGCCATCTTGAATGGGGTTGTTGTGGTGGAGTGCTCCAGGTGGTAAAGCACTGCCGATGGCTACCTTCATGGACATGTTCCCGATAGGATAATACAGATGACATGCTTTCATCTCCTTTATATCGTCCACGGGGTAGCGAGGAGGCTCCGGTGCAGTAATTTCGACCACCAGAGGCTCCGGTGCAGTAATTTCGATCGTCGGTGCACCAGCCGGTGGGGCCTCCGTGGAAGCCACGCTGCTTCTCCGCTGCTGGCTTCCGAGATCCAATGGATGATCTTCATGCTGCGCCCGAGCTGCATCTCTTTCGGCTACTAGTACACTCACGGTTTTCTTCATGACATCCATTTCCGATGCCAACCGGGCCACAACATCTGCTTCCCGATCCATCTTTCTCTTACGGCTTCTGTAACCGAACGGGTCATCGTTCTGGGGGAACCCTACTTTCCACGGAATGTGCCCCATGCCTCGTACATGTCCTCCGTGTTCAGGATTCCCGAGGGCTTTTGTCAGGGCGTCATTCTCTCTGTTGAACTTGATCCTCCCCTCTTGAGCATCCCTCATTGTCTCAATAAGCTTTTGGGTGGGTTTAATTATTTTGCCCTGGTAAACACACTCCCCTGTCTCCGGGTTCAGCGATCCCCCGTGCCCGTACCACCAGCTTTTGGCCCTTGGGTCCCATCCCTCCGTACCTGGACGGATTCCTCGCGCCCTCAGCTCGTTCTCCATCTTCTCCCACCTAGGCATCCAAAGGCGATACTCTCCTGGCCCCATAATATGATTGTACTCCTTCTTGGCCGCATTTTCCTTATTTTTTTCGATATTTGAAGGAACGGCTCCGATTTCTTTTGCTTCACAAATTCTGGCCAATCATGTTGCAGTTTCTCATATTGTCCTTTGAAATCCGGAGTCTTGCCCTTCTTGACAAAGTCATGGGTTAGATTTTGCTTGTATTTCCGGAATGTGTCGGACATCTTAGAAAGAGCGAACTGTTTGACTAGCTTGCACCTCTCCTTGTTTTCCTCAATCTTGTTACCCTCCTCATCGTATTTGCGGTATTCCGGAGGTAGAACGAAATGTTTCATAAGCTTGTTGAAGCAATCTTTTTTTGTTCTCTTATCGACAAAAGTGAAACCAAGATGTGCCTTCTTTGGCTCATTCCACTCCTGGACGGTGATCAAGACGTTGTCTCTAACAACGGCTCCGCATTGGCTGATAAACTTGGTGGCGTTCTTGCGGGGCTCCAGCGGCCTGCCGGTTGCTTCCTCGACAACCTCGATGGTGTATGTTTCTCCTGGTTTCATCGTCTTGGTTGCGCCACGCTTTGACGACGTACTCGATTGTTTCGACGATCCGGCCGAGGGCTAAAATAAGAAAGAGAGTCGCGCGCGTTAGTACACACATATTTATTCAAATCAGTTAGTTTGTATCACCAGAGGCTCAATGTATATATATACCTCGGCGCCGGAGGTGGTTGCTACTTCCAATTGAAGATCGTCGTTTATCGACGTTTCTTCGGCATCATCTTGCTGACGGCGCCCTTCATCTTCACCCTCAAGGTTCAGATAAGAAGAGATATCATCTTCTTCTTGTCCGGTCGGCACATATAGAATATCGCCGTTTATGATGCCGAACATATGGTCTTCAAGGTCCGGATCATAGTTGTCCATAATCGGGTCAGCTCTATCGTCCGCCATATGTCAGTCCTGAAAACATGTAGTAAAAACAAATTAATTGTGTATATGCATTATCACATCTCTTCTACATATAAACAGAGAGGGCGACGAGGGAGGCGAGAGGGGGGACGCAGTGACCGCGTGACCGAGAGACCGGTGGCGGTGGCGAAAGGGCGGTGGCGAAAGGGCGGTGGCGGTGCCGAGGACACATAACCCTCGCGGTGGCGGTGCCCCCTCCGTATACGCACGGTGGTTAAGTTATTTTTGTTATTTTAAAAGTGACAAACTTTTGTTAAGTTATTTTAAAAGTGACCGAGAGACCGGTGGCGGTGGTGAAATAGCGGTGGCAAAAGGAGGGGGCGAGGAAGGGGTGGGAGAGGGTGTCGCGGAAGAGGGAGGCGAGGACGAGCGCGTTGGCGTTGGCGCGTTGACGGCGTTGGCGTTGGTGCGTTGAATAGAGGTAGCGTTGGCGTTGGCGCGTTGAATAGAGGCGGTAGCGTTGACGGCGTTACATTTTTATGAATAGAGGTAGCGTTGGCGCGTTGACGGCGTTGGCGACGGTACGGCGGCGTTACAATTTTAGTTCATTTTTTATTAAGTCAAAATTTTAGTTCATTTTTTATTAAGTCAATTTTTATTAAGTCAAAATTTTAGTTCATTTTTATTAAGTCAAAATTTTAGTTCTTTTTCTAAACAAAGTTTTTAATTAAGTCAAAGTTTTTAATTAAGACAAAGTTTTTAATTAAGTCAAAATTTTAGTTCTTTTTTTAGTACCCATTTTAGTTCAATTTTTATTAAGTCAAAGTTGTACGTAGTTGCATTTTTACTAGTTTTTAATTAAAAAAACTTATAGTTAAACTTATAGTAAATTTGTTGTTCAGTAAACAAAAAAGTGTGTAATTAAATTACAATTTTAATTAAAAAAAGTTAGTTACGATTTAAAAAAAAACCAAAAAAAAAACCAAAAAACTTCTCCCTCTCTAGTTCTCTGCCGAGCGGGGCGCAACCCGCGCGCGCGGCGAGGGCGCGCCGGCGGCGCGCTGTGGCGCCTCGCCGACGGCCGGCCGGGAGAGCGCGGCAGCGGTCGCGGGGGCAGCGGCGAGGGCGGCGGCGGTGCCGCGTCGTCGTCTCCATCTCGTCGATGCGGCAGCGGCGGCGCGGCAGGAGATCGATCGAGCGGCGGCCGGGGGGGCTCGAGATTAGCGACGGAGTGCGGTGTGTGGCGGCAGAGTGCGGTGTGTGGTGGCGGCGGTCGTGCGGCGTGTGGTGGTGGCCGGTGGCGCGAGTGCGCGCACCCGTACGGCAGCCGGGGAAACGGCGAGAGGCGGCGCGGCGAGCTGAGCGTCGACGACGTACACACGGCGAGGCGCGGCGCGGCGAGAGACTGCGAGATCGAGGCGGCGTTTCGGCGTCGTCCGGCGGCGTCGTTGGCGGCGTGTCGTCCGGCGGCGTCGGGCGTCTGTGACGCGTCTCTGTGAGCGGCGGTTTCGAGCGAGAAGACGAAGTGTGGATCGCGCGAGGGCGCCGCGAGCTTTTATAGGGGAGGCCTTTTGTCGCGGTTGGCGACACCAACCGCGACAAAAGGCTTTTTTTCGCCGGTTTTTCGTTCCCGCGCGCGCACAGACCTTTAGTCGCGGTTTGCGAGGCCAACCGCGACTAAAGGTATTTTTGAATTACTTTTTGTTTTTCAAAATGTTAAAAATACAGAAAAACTCAGAAAAATAAAACTAATTCAATTCAAAATTTTAAAAATACAAATAATATATCAAAAAATTCAGAAAAATAAAACTAGTTCAATTCAAAATTTTAAAAATACAAATAATATATCAAAAAATTCATAAAAATAAAACCAATTCAATTCAAAATTTTAAAAATACAAATAATATATCAAAAAATTCAGAAAAATAAAACTAATTCAATTCAAAATTTTAAAAATACAAATAATATATCAAAAAATTCATAAAAATAAAACTAATTCAATTCAAAATTTTAAAAATACAAATAATATATCAAAAAATTCAGAAAAATAAAACTAATTCAATTCAAAATTTTAAAAATACAAATAATATATCAAAAAATTCAGAAAAATAAACCTAATTCAATTCAAAATTTTAAAAATACAAATAATACATCAATAAATTCATAAAAATAAAACTAATTCAATTCAAAATTTCTTCCCGGTCGCCTCTGTCTTCTCGTTGGCCCCCTCTTCCCGCCTCTGTCTTTCCGCCGACCCCCTCTTCCCGCCTCGTCTTCCCGCCATTTCTTCCCTGTCTTCCCGCCTCTTTCTTCCCGCCAATTTCTTCCCGCCAATTTCTTCCCGCCACTTTCTTCCCGCCTCTTGTCTTCCCGCTCCCATTTTTCCCGCCATTTGTCACTACATATATGTAGCCCGGCTTGGCCAGCATTATCACATCTCTACAATCTCTCATCACTCTCTCATGGCTTTCACCGCACCCACTCTAACCTACCAGCAGGTGGAGGAGCTTTGCGCCTCGAACTACCCTTGCCCACCGGGCTACCGTGTCCCCGCCGGCTGGAGCCTAAGCGCCGGCGGCGTGCCGGTCCCTCCCGTCCCTCAGGGTACTGCGCGCCGGGCGGCCATCACGAACCACTACTACCTCGACCTCACGCCGGAGCAGCGGATGAATCCCCGCTGGCATCCCGATAACCAGCATACTTGGGACGCCTTCTTCATCAATCGGCGTGAGAGGGCGCTCGCCAGGTATGAGGAGGACGGTCAGCCTCCTGGGAACTTCCACGAGGCCGGCCGTCGGCTATGGTGGTACGGCCGGACTCTGCAGAGCGTCATGGACTACATCACGGCCGGCGATATCCCCCGCCTGCGCTACCCTCAGTTCGAGCCACGAGCGCCGCCCGACGACAGCGACGACGACGGCAGCGACGACGACGGCGGCAACTTAGAAGGCGACGACTACCAGTACAACGGCGGCGACTATGAAGACTACGAGTATGCATATTATACGTCTCGGCAGGAGTATGGTGAATCACTCCAAATTTCATGTATCATCAGTGCTATCTCGAGTCAATTGAATCATTCGAAAATGGACACCAAACACATCACGGGTAATATAATTCACATGATCCATTCAACAAAGTTTGGTACAATAAATTATTACACATCATTTCTTCCCTTGTGTCCCTGCTTGCTTACGATTGTGCCGTATCCATGGAGCATCCTCATCATTTAACTTAATGCTTGGGTCGGTGTTCACTTTGAAGGGCGGAATTTCAGCAAACATATTATAATCTTCTGACATGTCTGTCTTGTCCTCCACTCCCACGATGTTTCTTTTCCCTGAAAGAACAATGTGGCGCTTTGGATCATCGCATGATGTACTGATCGTTTTCTTATCTTTCCGTTTCCTCGGTTTGCTACTCATGTCCTTCACATAGAAAACCTGAGCGACATCTTTCGCTAGGACGAATGGTTCGTCAAGGTAACCAAGATTGTTGAAATCCACCATTGTCATTCCATATTGCTGGTCCACCTTTACCCCACCTCCTGTTAGCTTGAACCATTTGCACCGGAACAAAGGGACCCTAAAGGAGGGTCCATAGTCAAGTTCTCATATCTCCTCTATGTAACCATAATATGTGACCTTTTGCCCATTCTCGGTTGCTGCATCAAAGCGGACGCCACTGTTTTGGTTGGTGCTCTTTTTATCTTGGGCGATCGTGTAAAATGTATTCCCATTTATCTCGTACCCTTGGAAAGTCGTTATAGTCAAAGATGGTGTCTTGGCCAACATGTACAGCTGATCTACAACATGATCGTCATTCATTAAATGTTTTCTCAACCAACTGCCGAAAGTCTCCATGTGGGCCTTCCTAATCCAAGATTCAGGCTTCCCAGGGTTGTCCGAGCGTAAAATATTCTTGTGTTTCTCAAAGTACGGAGCCACCAAGCTGGAATTGGTCAGAACTGTGTGGTCTGCTTCAGTCAGAGAATGGCCGTCCATACATATCGTTGATTTCCTTCCGATCGTGCCTTTTCCACTTAGTCTCCCCTCGTGCCGCGATCGAGGAAGACCAATCGGCTTAAGGTCAGGAACAAAGTCAACACAAAACTCAATTACCTCCTCATTTCCATAGCCCTTGGCGATGCTTCCTTCTGGCCTAGCACGGTTACGAACATATTTCTTTAATATTCCCATGAACCTCTCGAAGGGGAACATATTGTGTAGAAATGCAGGACCGAGAATGGAAATCTCATCGACTAGGTGAACCAGGAGGTGCGTCATAATATTGAAGAAGGATGGCAGGAACACCAACTCGAAACTGACAAGACATTGGATCACATCGTTCTGTAACCGTGGTAGAACTTCTGGATTGATTACCTTCTGAGAGATTTCATTGAGGAATGCACATAGCTTCACAATGGCTACTCGAACATTTTCCGGCAGGAGCCCCCTCAAAGCAATCGGAAGCAATTGTGTCATAATCACGTGGCAGTCGTGAGACTTCAGGTTTTGGAACTTTTTCTCCGCCATGTTTATTATTCCCTTTATATTGGACGAGAATCCAGACGGGACCTTCATACTGCTCAGGCATTCAAAAAAGATGACCTTCTCTTCTTTGGTCAGAGCGTAGCTGGCACGACCTTGAAACCGTTCCGGATGCCGGTCATCAGGGTCTTTCAAACTTTGCTGGTCCTGCTGTGCTTCATTTGTATCATTTGACTTCCCATACACGCCCAAGAAGTTTAGGAGGTTCACGCAAATATTCTTCGTAACGTGCATCACGTCGATTGCAGAGCGGACTTCTAGGACTTTCCAATATTCTAGCTCCCAGAATATAGATTTCTTCTTCCACATGGCTGCGTGCCCGTCATCTCCCTTCGGAACTGATTGTCCGTCAGGACCCTTTCCAAAGATGACTTTCAAATCCTTGACCATATCAAATACCTCAGCACCAGTGTGTTCCGCAGGCTTCGGCCGGTTATCTGCCTTGCCGTTGTAATGCTTGCCTTTCTTTCTTACTGGATGACCTTTCGGAAGAAATCGACGATGCCCAAGGTACACGTTCTTCTTACAATTTGTCAAATGTACACTTTCAGTCTCATGTAAGCAGTGCGTGCATGCATTGTATCCCTTATTTGACAGTCCCGAAAGGTTACTAAGAGCAGGCCAATCGTTGATGGTTACGAAAAGCAACGCTCGTAGGTCAAATTCCTCTTCTTTGTGCTCATCCCACACACTGACACCAGGTCTGCCCCACAGCTGTAAAAGTTCATCAACTAATGGTCTTAGGTACACATCGATGTCGTTGCCGGGTTGCTTCGGACCTTGGATGAGCACTGGCATCATAATGAACTTCCGCTTCATGCACAACCAAGGAGGAAGGTTGTAGATGCATAGAGTCACGGGCCAGGTGCTATGGCTGGAGCTCTGCTCGCCAAAAGGATTCATGCCATCCGTACTTAGACCAAATCTTATGTTCCTTGCGTCAGCTGCAAAATCTTTGAACTCTCTGTCGATCTTTCTCCATTGCGTTCCATCTGCGGGGTGTCTCAACTCCCCGTCCGACTTACGGTCCTCTTTGTGCCATCGCAACAACTTGGCATGATCTTTGTTCCTTAACATACGTTTCTACCGAGTTAGTATAGGAGCATACCACATCACCTTGGCGGGAACCCTCTTCCGGGTTTCGGCCCTCAACATCGTCACCGGGGTCATCGCCTCCGATCTTATAACGCAATGCAGTGCATACCGGGCATTCATTCAAATTCTCGTATTCACCGCGGTAGAGGATGCAGTCGTTGATGCATGCATGTATCTTCAGAACCTCTAAACCTAGAGGGCAGACAACCTTCTTTGCTTCGTACGTACTGGCGGGTAACTCGTTATTCTTTGGAAACATATTCTTCAACATTTTCAGCAAGTTTTCAAATGCCGAGTCAGCTACACCTGCCTGTGCCTTCCATTTCAGCAAATCCAGTGTGCAGCCCAGCTTTTTCAGACCATCATCGCATCCGGGGTACAGCGCCTTTCTGTGATCCTCTAACATGCGATCCAAATTCTCCCTCTCCTTTTCAGTTTCGCAGCGTCTCCGTGCATCAGCAATGGTCCGACCAAGATCATCAACGGGATCATCACGTGCCTCTTCTTCACCTTCCCCTTCACCTTCCCCTTCACCTTCAGCATCCTCCATGAAAGTATCACCGAAATGAGCAAGATAGCTTTCATCGATGAAATCATCCCCTTCTTCATCTTCTTCCATTATAACCCCTCTTTCTCCATGCTTGGTCCAACAATTATAGCTTGGCATGAAACCATGCCAAAGCAGGTGCATGTGAACATCTCTTGATGAAGAGTAACCCTTCTGATTCTTACAGTTAACACATGGACAGATAACAAAACCCCCATGCTTGTTCGCATTAGCCACTACGAGGAAATCTTTCAAACTCGTAGTGAACTCGCCGGAGAGTCGGTTACCGTACATCCATTGCCGATTCATCTGCATTATTATAATATAAAATATATAATTAACCATCATGCATTTGTTAAACTAACTAGCTACAAATAATATAAATTAAACAATGAACTACACACATGCATATTTTATCAATGACACATCAAAGGTTCAAGTTGCTAACCGCGATCGAGGAGGAAAAAATAAATGAGAAAGCTCAAGTGTGGCTCCAACACTTCATATCATGTTTGTTTCATGCTCTTGGGGCATTTCATCAAACACCTTATGTGCATAAGAGGAACCAAAAGCAAACCTAACACCCACTTGTGAAGTTTGTGAAGAGAATGGCTCCAAATGGCTAAGTGTTGGCTGCTGGATGGGTATATATAGGGGAGGGGCTTTAGTCGCGGTTGGCCTGGCCAACCGCGACTAAAGGCCTTGGCCAACCGCGACTAAAGCCCCCCACGTGCACCAGCTGGCCACCGAGCGCCCTGGACCCAAACCTTTGGTCGCGGTTCGCCTCCCGAACCGCGACTAAAGGTCTCATTAGTCGCGGTTCCTATAGCTTCGCGACTTATGGGGCTGGACGGAAGCCTGTTTTTCTACCGGTGATGATCCCGATCATGGGCCACCTGCCGAGGAGCTTGTACGGCTTCGTGGAGAGCAAGATCGCGAACAGAGGCTACGGCGTCGTCTCGCCGTGGAAGGAGTACCTTGACCCGACGCTGTGGGACGTGTTCAGCCGGCGCCACGTCGTACCGAAGCTGGCGCGGCTGGTGCGGGAGCTCAGGGTCACGCCGCCGAAGCATGTCGACTCCTCGTTCCGCACGGTGATGCTCTGGGCACCTCTCGCGCGCGCTGAGGACGTGGTGTCGATGCTGGAAGCAGAGTTGTTCTTCGATAAGTGGAAAGGCGCGCTCCGACACTGGCTGCTGGCCGCGAGGCCCCCGCTGGCGGAGGCCACCGCGTGGTGCAACGGCTGGAAGAATCTCTTTGCGCCGGAGCTGCTCGCGGACGAAAGCGTGCTCAAGCATCTCGAAGAGGGCCTTGCCATGGTGGATCGTGCAGCTGCCTTGTAGATTAGTACGTATACCTGGTAGTCTGCATCCGCTGCTGCCTACAAAGTTGTATTCGCAATCTGTACGTACAAAGACGTATCTACTCATTATCTTTCAGAATGATAGTATGATGGAAGAAATTTATGATCTCGGATGCCTATGTAATATGTTACTATTACTACTTCATAGAATAAAGATATTTGTATATCATCGGTTTGTAGAAGGTGTGTTATCTTGGTGTTTGTGTGGAGTTATAGCCTTCTTGGCGTTGTACCGGCTGTCCTAGCATTTCTTCTATATTATTGATACACCTTCCAGGGTGTATTCTCGAATTTTTTTGTCAAAGATATTTGAGATTAAGAAATGTTACTATTACGATACGGATTTAAAATTTATTGAGGAAAGAAATTTAAAATATTTGGATGGGTGGCAAGGTGGTTCAGTGTCTCTTGCCGGGAGACCCGTGTATATAGATGCTTCACTGAATGGTATTTACATCTACTACATGTCTATGTTTACATTTCTCACAACTTTTAATTAAAATTTGCTGACGATTCAAAAAAGTTCTTTTGGCAAGGGGTGAATTTTACTAGAAAATATCATATGAATTTTTTTGTTGACAAAAACAAAAGGGTGTTTGGAAATTTAAAACATGGAAAAAATGAATACAAGTCTTTTATGCAAATGGTGGTGGAAATTAGAAAGTGGTGAGGATGTATGTGGCAAGGTTTGATTCAAGCAAAGTATGTCCATTTTAAACATATAACTTTGATAGATCGTAAGCAATTTGACTCTGCTTGTTGGTGTGATATACTTAAATTAAACAAACATATATGGATAACATAAGTATGAGAAATTGTTATGATGCTTTGTGCACATCTCAACCTCTGAAAAAACATGTTTCCTCTTTTTGAAATCTGTAATGAACAAAAATAGTTATGTGGCTAATGCAGCTCTGCTGAATTGGCAATTTAATTACAGAAGGTGGTTAGATGAAAATCAACAAGAATTGAGAAGAATGGTTGATAAAATAATGAGGTGTCCTCTGGGTGAGGAGGAAGACAAACCTATTTGGAATTTGACAAACTCTGGCATTTTTTTTTTGTAAACTCCTTGTATAAGAAATTACATGAGAATATGACAAAAAGAAATGTTAAACATTTGTGGGAAGCTATAATTCCACAAAAATAGAAATCTGGTAGCGGTTGATTTGGCATAATGCTATTGCAACTAAAGATAGTATGCGAAAAAGGGTTTGGCAAGGAAATTTCAAATGCAGGTTTGTGATGAATTGGAAACAATTCATCATCATACTGTTTATCTGGAGTGTAGTTACCAAGCCAATGAGTGTCATGGATACACCTGCAAAATGTAGTCAGTATTTTACATGGATTGCATAAAAACTTACTGGCAAAACTAATTTACATGTTGTTGGAGTCGCATCTTTGTGCCAGGCCCTGTGGAAGTTAATAAATCAAGCATGTTTTGAATTTAAGTTGATAATATCTCACCTGTAGAGATCATCTGTTAACTGTTATGCATGTTCCTTTTTTAGATACAGGGATGGTTTACAGTCAGGTAGTCATAAGAATGATGTTTTAGCAGGTGGAGACGCAATTCAGGTGATGGCGCTTTCGCTCCGAGCCTCTACTTCAAGGAAGGGAACTTTACAAATTGAAGATCAGAGCTCGTCGGACGAGGATGAGTAGTGGAAGATGTGTCATATTGTCGTTGTGTTTGCCTACATCTGCTATGTCAACCTGTTTGTGACCTCTGTAAAATAGGCTTTTGAATAATAGCCGTGTTGAGTACATTGTCGCGAGGTTGTGATCTTGGTTATGCTTGTTTCCGAGGTTTAGAACTGAAATACCACAATCTCTTCTACGCACAATAATATGTTGAACTACTTCAACAAGTCTACATGTAAGATATCCAACATATGTTGTTCGTACAACAGTATCTACAACCCCTTTGCAAGCTATTCTGTCAAAGAAAGTCCCTCATGTAAATTGATTTGAATAGTTAAATCAATCATTTGTCCATGAGGGTCCGCCAATTATGACCTTTACCACAACTGTGTCATCCATGGTTCAAATTATTTCGTGGATTGGATTTCACTTGCCTATCTACGATTCCCTTGCGTGTGCTCGGGATAGGTGTTTCGTATAAATGTTTCGTCGTATTATTAAGTATGCTCCTTTAGTTTTTTCTGTATGTAGAAGTGGAATAGAATAGCTTGGTTGAAGGGTAATGATCATACGTCTGTAATGGTGAGTTTATAGAGACTGAGAGTTTGCAAGTTTAACTTAGCTTGGTGCTTGGGAAATCTTGGTTTTCGGATGATGGTAGTTTGATTTCTTTCTTGTTTCTTTATATTTAATGTGGGTTTGCCTATGGGCAAGTGCTTGAATCATGTTTCGTTATCTTTTTATGATAGTGGAACCCTGAGCATTTTCTATGCTTCATATTAAAAACTCATGAATAGAATTGATTACAAATATCATACAGATCTCAATTACTACTGCACATAAACATGGGAGCTCTAGCTACTATCTTTAATTTTCTGCTAGAGCAAGCTAAAATTTGAGTGTTGTGATAAATTGCAGCCCGA